>NC_136071.1:481541073-491541073 GCF_964261635.1 Lissotriton helveticus | reverse complement strand
TTTCTCACTACCTCAAGAGCACTGAATCCCCATTAGGCACTTGCCTATATGAGAACCTTATCAAAAGTGATCTGTTTTGTATATAATGTTAATACCATTGTGAATATTTGAGTGTGTTACAACTGATCATTTTCCTAAGCATAGACCTTTTTAGTTTGCTTTCTATTTTTAAAAAGAATATTGTCGTTGTGGAGTTCGCTCCACACTCCTCTTGTAAAGAAGAGTACTCTAAAGAGAAGTAAGGTAGTTCAAATTGTTTTATATAACATCTTGTTTCTTGGAACAGCTTTCACATCTCATTAAGGTCAAGCAGTGGCCAAGATGCCGCTATAACGCTAATGCAAATTAGGCTCCTGGAGTTTCAAGTAGGAAAAATGTACCTTTCTAAGTTTGACTTTTCCTGAGTATTTATTAAAAATCTAACTTGTATAAAAATATGTAAAATAGGCAGTTAATGAATTTCCAAGTCATTTCTTGTCAAAGGTTACAGATTAAAGTTTATAATCTGTACTTTGATATATTCTAGGATCCAGCTAGAATCCTACCAGTTAAAAGAGCATTAGGGGGCTTGTCACTAGAGGATCGTGCCGCTTTCCATTTTACACATGTTCCACTTTTAAATTTCAGCCACCTTTCTTTGTGGATATCAAGGTGTACTTGGTGGGACCTATTAATATTTAAAAACAGGGTTTCCTGTCTGTCGAAAAGGTTATTTTGGCTCCTCCAGTCAATCTACACTCAGTAGGGTTAAAGCCATGATTTACAGGCCAGACCTGTCAATGCCACCATTGATGCGGCAGTCCAGGGGTCACATTTAACTTCCAGACCCCGGTTCACTTTCTACATGGGTACTTCTAGGCAAGTAAAATATGTCAGTGAAGGGTTAGCCAATTCTAACATGTTTTAGGAGGCAGAACATATACACTGGGCGGAAGTGTCCCAGCATGTAGAGTTTAACAACCAGCAGTATAATTATGCAACAAATGGGGGTGACCATACAAAAAGGGGCATGACCATTCAGAAAGGGGCATTTTCTCTAACACAAGACATATCCAGTAGCAGATATGAAAAACGCCAATATTATGAATAGAAGGAGTATTTAAATGTTTAGTATTGTGGTCACCAAGCTCCCAATCTAGTAATCAGGAGCTGGTCACAAATGCATATTAATAAATTACTTGTCTACTTGAACAACATGCTTTTACATTCCTTGTTCTATCTGTTGAAGTTCCATCCAAGAGTCTTTAGCTCCCGATACGCAGCATCACTGTTATAGCATGGGTGCACAGTGTGGTGACCTTGCCTCTATACAATATAATGGCTTATTTACTAACAAGTGTTTGAAGACTCATTCATAATAAATGTTTCTGTCCAGCTATCTTGATGTTTTTTAACAAACATATTATTTGAAATAACTTGGGTATTCTTTGTCTACCTGAATGTTGATGGAATTATGTAGAAAAAGGAAGATCCACTTTCAACAACTCAAAGTTTTCTAAACTTGTAAGTACATGGGGGGGGCGCAAACACTCAACAAAATCAAAAGAGGACCATTAGGTTATTGGTGTGCCAGTTTGAATGCCTGATGTAATCTAGGTAAGTAAATTTGGATTCTGGAAGGTGTCACCCTTACATCAAGAAGGTTTTAGAATTGACCCTATGTCCAGCAACTCGGAGTAGACTCTAGCTTCAGTTATCAACCAAAAGAATACTTGTCCTCGATATTCAAGATTAGGACACTAAAACAACAGTTCTTATTGATAATTTCTGGCGAAAAATAATAGACAGCAATGTGCCGTTTTTTCCTACAGAAAAAAGGGCCTGGTATCAGATCACAATGATAGAGTGTAGTTAGCTGTGAAGGGGCAGAGGAATTTCATAGAAACAGAAGAATATTTTATTAAGCCTGCTAGGAAAAAATATGTTAGCACAGATACATTATTAAAGAAGAGACACTGAAATAAATATAGTCTGTTGTGCTCCAACATGCACCAAAGGGATCAATTAATCCTGTAAGGCCCTTGTGCTCAGGGGAATCCGTGCTAGAGAAGGCTTTCCATTGCAAGAAATAGCATACTATCTATCACTTAAACGAATATCTCTGGCATATTGTGTATGCCATAAAGTTGAGGGCTTACTTGAGTCAAGACCACAGGTGGTTTTTTCCTGTTCTTCAATATTTTTCTTTATTTAAGGGCATCACAACTTGTATCATATTAAAGCACTTGTATTCCGTCATGCTGACTGGAGAGCAATGATTCAGTTATGACCCCATTTCTGGACATACTTTATTTTTCCACACCCTCCTCCCTCTTCCACTTGGTACTATTCTGGTTTATTTGATTTTTTACAAATTTGTTTTCTTTTTTCTTACGCTAGTCTACAACTCCTACAGGCATACATTTGATTTAAAGGAATAATAACAAGGCTTTACAATTATTTGTACAATCTGCTCAAAGACAGGATGGAATTACATCTGGAGCAGAAAAGTCATGAGGTATGATTTACACATTTGAATGGCTTTAGATAGACCATGTTTCTCTGATCATTGTTTTAAAGAACATATCTGTATCTTCTGTATATTTTCTCTAATGCCTATGCTATTTGTCTCATTGCCAAAAGGACTTTGAAGATTGTATAACTGTTGGCAAACGAAAGGACATGGAACTGTGTGTGTGGCTACAGCGACTCATTTTGTAAACCCAGTAGTTTTAGATTCATTTGCACACTCAAAGACTATCCAAGTGTTGTGAGGTCTAAGGTGCTCACAACATGGCAACGCCTTGACTGGAGTATGGGACCTCAGGTGATAGAAGATCTTTCCAACCCCAGGAGTCTTGATGAAATCCCCAGTGTAACCAGATTCTAGAAAGTTCCTTGAGCTGCACACACGGGGTGGTACCAAGGCACATGGGAGCAAGCGTGTCCACATGGAGAAAACTGGGAGGACAATGGGTGAGGATTCCCCGCCTCTCATTAGAAGAAGACCGGTCAGTAAGTGCATGTATAGTGAGGCCCAGTGCTGTACCTACAAACTGAAAGAATCACAATATCCTAGTTACAAGTTAAAGCGAAAATGCCCCAAGAGGAGAATAAACATAAGTCCCAAAGAGCTGAAGGAACTATTTTCACACTTCAGGCTACTTCCTCATTGAGCTCTCAGGATAAAACCCAGGACTAAGTAGAATCTGAAGATACTCCCCTAAGACATGGCGAGTGCTTGAGTTTGCAAACTTTACAAGATCTGCAGGGGACCTCAAGTCTGATTGAAAAGAATATGTGGTCCCAGGAAGAGGCATTTGAAGCCACCAAAAGTCATATGGTCATGCCCGAAAGGATGTTGGAGCTGTTCAGCAAAGAGTTACTAGTGTCACAAGTAGCGTAAAGTTCGAGTGGATGCTTCGCGGATCTCTTAGAGGTTTGAAGGCTGCCTTTGTATCCATGGTTAACTTTGGATCCAAGGTGGAGATATTTGAAAACAAGCCCAAAGCTGTTAAAATACATGTTTTCTGTCTTGGCCGCATCTAAGCGGACGACCTACGATCAGAGGTTCAGCATTTGCTGGAAACGATTGTTATGGGAGGAGAGGATTCACATTTGGTTGAACAGGACCACTAGACACTTAGAGTGTATGACAGCAGACGTAAGAATAGTTCTGGTGGAGCTTGAAGACCGTTAACAGAGAGAACTAATAACTAAAGCTGCAGCCAAGAGACAGCGATGACACTGGGTTAGTCTAAGTTTAATGTGTTACACTCTTGTGCTTGCCACCAAAACATTCCACAGGCTGTTAGGAAAATTCTTTAGTGTTGGGATTTAGGCCTTGTAGTGGTTTCTGGTGGAGTTGAGAGCCTGCAAGGGGTAAGGTTTACACACTGTCTGATCCAGATGGTGCTAGAACATATTTGTCTCCTTAATAGAGCGTCATGGTGGCCAATGTAGCGTTACGCCTTGTAGCAGTTGCAGTGCTGCTGATAGCTTTAGACAATGCTCCTTGCGAGGTCTGGTCTGAATTATCATTCTTTAATTAAGCCCTGACTACATTATGATGCTAGGATAACTGGATTACTTAACAAAGTTACATAGCAAAATACATATTTATGTTCTGAAGTTCTAATATTGGTACTTCATATTTTCTCTTTCGCTCAATCTACCTGAGGTGTCTTTGTAGAGAAGAGTTGGATTTCGTATGTATTGTGATCTGATGACAACATGTAAAATGATTTTTGGGGTGGTTCTTTGTGTGTTGTTTTATTGGGGTTATTCAGATTCTTGACTATGTTCTCCTGCCATTTATCAAGCTGAATAAAAATGAATTAAACATGAAATGCAGCCCATGGTTAATCATAAAGCCTACAAGTATATAGAGGGTGCAGTCACAATCATGCAGTCTCAAAATGACACTTAAGTGGGTCATTTTTTGGAAAACTAGGGGCACCCAATACATATATCCAAAGTATTGTTAGTTAACATCCAGTTCCATTTTGTCCAGATGACTTGACCGCAAGTGTAGGTGCCCCAAAATGCTGCCTCCTTTTGCATCCACTGGCCAACACCATGTTTGTCTGAGAGACAGCTTGACCAGATGGGATTCTGACATATAATTTCCAGGTGTCTTCTAAAGTTTTTCACTAATGATGCCATAAAGCACTCTCAGTAATCTCTTCTTAAAACAAGTCACAATTCAACGTTAAAACTATACGTTTTACCACTAGGATAGAGAGACAGCACACGCCCAAACAACTATCCACCAAGTCAAGACCAGTTTAAATAATCTCTTTCACTTGTATTGACTAATTAATCAGATGTGAGTTCAATTTGGTCAGGTCGCTCCCACGCTGCTGCACGGCTCTGCCTGCATTGTTTTTGCCTAATCTTGTATTTTTCCCCTGTGCCTGTACTTGCTTTCTTGCCCAGGCTTGTTTTTATTCCCCTGTGCCTGTACTTGCTTTCTTGCCCAGACTTGTCTTTATTGACCTGTGCCTGTACTTGCTTTCTTGCCCAGACTTGTTTTTATACCCCTGTGCCTGTACTTGCTTTCTTGCCCAGACTTGTTTTTATTCCCCTGTGCCTAACTTGCTTTCTTGCCCAGACTTGTTTTTATTTCCCTGTGCCCGTACTTGCTTTATTGCCCAGACTTGTTTTTATTCCCCTGTGCCCAACTTGCTTTCTTGCCGAGACTTGTTTTTAATCCTCTGTGCCTGTACTTGTTTTCTTGCCTAAACCTGTTTTTCCTTCCTGTGCCCAGTTCTCCCGCGGCCCGCCCGTTTTTCCCGCCGCTGCGTCCCTGCAGCCCCGCCCCGTGCAATCACACTTGCTGCCCTGCTCCCGCCTCCCAGCTGCTCCTCCCTCCCACATCCCCTCATATGGAGGCCGTGCAGCGGGCGTGCCGCTGGCGCACTGTAGGCGCGCCTAAGGCAAGCCCGTCTGCGCCCCTCCGTGCCTGGACCGCGCCCAGCGCCAGGACCCCTAGACCCAGCCATCGCCACAACGCCCGACACCGCCTCGACCAACACCGACGTCACCCTCAGCACCGCCGAACACCTGCACTTCCAGATCCACACCGACCCCAACACCACCCTCAGAGGAACCCTCATCTACAGACCCCCCGTACCCCGACCACAGTTCAGCGACTCCATCGCGGACTTCGTCAGCACACACGCCCTCGCCTCCACGGACTACATCCTCCTCGGGGACCTGAACTTCCACCTCGAGAACAACAACCCCCAACTCCACCACCCTGATCGACAACCTAGCCAACCTCGGACTCGGACAACTCCTCACCACACCCACCCACTCTGCCGGTCACATGCTTGACCCCATGTTCTCCGCAAGCCCCCACTTCTCCTTCAACCACACCACCGAACTCCACTGGACCGACCATCGCTGCATCCACTTCACCTTCAAGAAACCCACCCCGTACCACTGCACCCAACAGATGCCTCGCCGCTGCTGGAGCAAAGTCACCGAAAACCAGCTAACCACCACGCTTGCCCAGAGCCCACCCGCCGACCCCACCGACACCGAAGCCCGCAACCTCAGACAGTGGATCAACAACAGCACCAACACCCTCGCCCCGATCAAGAAACCCTCCAACAGTCACACCAACAAGAAAGCCAGCTGGATCACTGAAGACCTCCGGGCCTCCAAGCAAACCTGCTGAAAGCTGGAGAAGATCTGGCTCCATGAACGAACACCCGACAGCCATGCAGCCCACAAGAACACCACCCGCAGACACCATCACCTCATTGGATCTGCCAAAAGGGCCTCCTTCAAAGACCGCTTAGACAACAACGCGCACAACAGCAAAGAGCTCTTCAACATTGTGAAGGAACTTTCCAAACCCAGCTGCAACACCAACGACGTCCCACCCTCGCAAGACCTGTGCGACTCGCTGGCCACCTTCTTCCACCGCAAGATTGCAGACATCTACGACAGCTTCAACGCCACGACCACCCCGACAACCACTGAGACCTCCGCCCCCACGACCACCATTCGCACCAACCGCCTTCTCTCCTGGACCAACATCAACAACGACGACACCATCAAGATCATAAACACCATCCACTCCGGATCTCCGTCAGATGCCCACATCACATCTTCAACAAAGCCAGCATATCCATCGCACCCCATCTCCGGAAAGTCATCAACACCTCCTTTGAGACAGCAACCTTCCCGGAGAGCTGGAAGCACGCCAAGATCAACACCTTACTCAAGACACCCAAGGCTGACCCCAAGGACTTCAAGAACTTCCGGCCCTTCTCCCTGCTCCCCTTCCGGGCACAGGTCATCGAGAAGACCGTCAACGAACAACTGACCCGCTACCTTGAGGAGAACAACATCCTGGACCCTTCCCAGTCCGGGTTCCGCAGCAGCCACAGCACCGAGACTGACCTCATCGCCGCCACAGATGACATCAAGTCCCTGCTGACAACGGAGAAATGACGGCCCTCATCCTCCTGGACCTTTCAGCTGCCTTCGACGCGGTCTGCCACCACACCATACGAACGCGCCTCCACAATGCCGGGATCCAAGAGAAGGCCCTGGACTGGACCACCTCCTTCCTCCCCCTTCTGCTCCAAAGCCACCGAGATCATCTGCGGCATACCCCAGGGCTCATCCCTGTTTAACATCTACATGGCACCGCTCGCCCACGATACCCGTCGGCACGACCTCAACATCATCGCCTACGCTGATGACACCCAGCTGATCCTCTCCCTCACCAAGGACCCCCACACTGCCAAAACCAACCTTCACGAAGGAATGAAGGCCGTCGCTGAATGGACGAGGAACAGCCCACTGAAGCTGAACTCGGACAAGGCGGAGGTCCTCATCCTCAGATACACACCTTCGGCCTGGGACGACTCCTGGTGGCCAACCGCACTGGGAATCGCTCCAACACCCACCGACCATGCACGCACCTAGGGGTCATCCTCGACTCCACCCTCTCCATGACTAAACAGGTCAACGCTGTCTCCTCCTCCTGCTTCAACACCCTCTGCATGCTCCCCAGGATCTTCAAGTGGATCCCCACTGAAACGAGAAGAACGGTCACCCAGGCCCTCGTCAGCAGCAGGTTGGACTACGGAAACGCCCTCTACTCAGGAGCCTCGGCCAAACTCCTGAGACGGCTCCAACGCATCCAGAATGCCTCTGCAGGCCTGCTCCTCGACATCCCTCGCCTCAGCCACATCACACCCCACCTGAGAGACCTGCACTGGCTCCCGGTCAACAAGAGGATAACCTTAAAGTTCCTCACCCATGTACACAAGGCACTCCACAACACCGGACCAACGTACCTCAACAGATGACTCAGCTTCTACACCCCCACCCGCCAGCCCCACTCCGCCGACCTCGCCCTCGCCACAGTCCCCTGCTTCCTAAGAGCATCCTCCAGCGGCAGATCGTTCATCCACCTCGCCGCCAAGACCTGGAACACCCTCCCCATCAACCCACGGCAGACCCAAGACCTGATGACCTTCAGAAAGCTCCTCAAAACCTGGCTTTTCGAGCAGTAGCAGCATTCCCCACCCTAGTGCCTTGAGACCCTCACGGATGAGAAGTGCGCTTTACAAATGATATGATGGGTTGATTGATTGATAAATGGAAATTACGGAGACCCTAGACTACACTGCTATCTCCCGATGGTATGATGTTGCTCCATATAAAAAGCATGGCAAATTTAATTCTCATTGTTTTGGATGGTGTCAGGCTGCGCTCCCTGTGTAGCATGTCTCCTGCCACCCTTCTCCAGCTCTCATATATCCCCCCAACCTCTCCTGTGGAACAACCAAACGCCATCTCAACAAAAACAGATATTAAGTTGATGGAGGTATCCACCCACGCACAATCTGCATATCCTTGAATTGTCCATTACTGTTCCATACCTGGGCGGACTTCATCTTATTGCAGTATGACCTGGCTGAGCTGGGAACTGACCATGCAGAGCATAACTTCATGGCTGAAATGGAAATGTTGGGCAGATGCCACCCCCCCTTACATAATTGCACCCCCTCGTCTAACTCTCCAGGTTTTGGCTGGGTGAACATACACTCCAGGAGGAAGTGGCACAACCAGTTGTAAAGCTAGTACTGCTGAAAAGTCTATTGTGTAACGTTGTGCCAACTAATTCAAATGTAAGGCCCAAAATCCCAAAGGTCTGGCTGAAGAGGCATGATTTCCTTCACATCTGACTGCAGCCTCATGACAAAATCAAACTTGCCACAAGACAAGGCATCTGAAATTACATTCTCGCAACCTTCAGCAAACTTCACCTTAAAAGAAATGTTCAACCTAAGGCACTGCAGTATCAGCACCCTCAGTAACAGCATGACTGTGGGCAGATTGCTGAATGCTTATTTAAAAGCTGCAAGATTGACCAGCTATCTGACCAAAAAGCTATGTTCTTGTCTCTCAGTTGCTCACCTCAAGCTGTCACTGCCAAAAGAATAAAACAACAGCTTCAGTAGGTAACGTCTGTCAGACCCTTTTGCTGCCATTCTTCTTCCACATTATCATACACCACTTCTGCTTAATGTGGCCACAGATCCAATGCAGCCCGTCACCTCCATGTGCAGAGTGAGTACATTGCTGGAAACTCTCCTCGCCACAGCGATACCCCATTAAAGTTAGCCAAAAAGTTATCTCATACTTCTTCTCTCACCCCTTTTGCTAAGCTTGTGAAGAATGACCTATACCTCAGGCCTGCCTTTGTCATTGCCAAGTTCCTCGAGACAGGCCTCCCTTTGGTAGCTCACCCATGTTGGAAAGTTTAAATGTCCGATCAATGTCTAAAGCTGTAGCAATGTTATATTTTATGCTAACAAACGAAAGTGTACTGATGCCCTGAAGGACTGTTTTGTCTTAAGTGTAAATCCTTCATTTCTGTTTAAATGTCTCCAGCTCAATTCCCAAGAAGGACAGCTATGACGCTGGTCCTTCACAGGGGCTTAGGATATCCCTCACCTCTCTGTCATGAGCCTGAAATATTCAAGCAATCGTTGGCATTACCCGCAAGTATCTAGGGTTCCTTTGTCCCTTGTTTCTTGTATTAGCAATTGTTGGATTTGAGGATGACGTATTGGATGAACCGTGTACGTAGATATGAGGAGGAAGGTGGTGTAGCCCCTGTCTGGTTTCCAAGAACCCACATGAATATTCATTCATACTGTGTAAGTCTAAAGATGAAGTCATAGAACGCTATGGTTCAGGGAAACCCTCCTTCTGCACCCAGGACTAGAACTAGGTAAAGGTTCAATCCTAAAAGGCTCTTTACTGTGTAGTGTAGGGGAGGTAATGTAGGTGAAAGGTTATGATGTTACCCAGGCCTATATTAGGGTACCTATATGAAACATAACACCCACTACTCTTCCGAATAGTCTTCAATAATAAAATGCTAGCGAACTACAACTTTTTACTAGGTAGCAGTGCATAAAATTATCAGTGAGCCACGTAAAAACATATTTCTAAAATTAAAATTTCTTTTTAAAAAATAGTCTGAGGGGAAAAGTTTTCTGAAAATTAGTTTTTGGAATTGTTCCTTAAGCCAATGTCCAAGACAAGTTTGTTTATATAATTTGAACCACTGCAAACGTTTAGAAGGCCATGCTTTTCTAGCGAAAGTGTCAATTTTAGGAAACGTTCCACTTTCAGTTGAGCTTGAAACGAAAAAGCTAAAATCCGAATTCTTTCCCAGCACACGATGAGTCAATTACAGTTTAAATGTCCTAGCTGGAAGACGCAACATCGTCGTTGCTTGCTGCCGCAGGGGACGGACCTTGTAACACCTCGCAGAATACATCAAGGCAGCATAGATGATATTCAGCACTGCCAATAGCTGGTGTAGAGGCAGCTGGTGCTGTAGTCGATTCCTGGGTGCTAGTGGTGGAGCTGATGCTCAACCCAGTTGTAAAAGGCAACTGCGAGTTCTCGAGTAATGCAGCCATCAGTATAGGAATACGCTGGGGACATTGCTGAGCATGAGACCTCAAAGGTTCCAGCCTGGTATTCAAGTCCGCAGGCATGTCTGTTCTTCATCGCAAAACAGGCATCGAAAAACAGGTAAGATGCAGTCCATCCAGACTGGTCTAAACCAGAGGAACCAAGAAGTTCCTGTCGGCGAGGTGTGCACAGATGTTGGACCATGTGTTCACTGTATTTTCGCTCCAAGAGAGCTTTTGCCATCTCGGGGATTGGGCCGTCTCATGCGTAGCAGGTAAATGACAATCAGTATTCCTGCTATTGAGAGCAGTATTAGAGGTAGACCTCCAAAAGTGCTTCCAAATACGGAGTGTATAAAGTTTGGAATAACTCAGAGGATTGTCTGAAAGGTGCTCAGAAGTCCTGACCCAATGGTCTTAAATAGGTGTACAATACCACTTGTATCAGATTTATGGAAAATATGAACCACCATTTCTGTGAAATGAAAGGGGCAGTTTGTACGTATAAGTGTCTATATCTCAGTTGAGTTCCTTGCTGTAAAAGCACTCAGTGTGCTCACAGTATCAAATTGTATAAAAGAACCATTCAACGAAGGCCATAACAGCGCCTCCAAGACTGTACGTGTCGGGAGGAAACAATACTTGCATACAGCAAGTAACCCTGGAGTTCACAGTGACCAGATAGGCAATGCCCGGAAGCATCCCACAGCAACCTTGATCATTCAGCATCAAGTAACTCCCATTCGAGAGCAGCTCGAATACCGGTGTAATCACGTCAGCTGGAGTTCCTTTCATGTGGCAAGACAAATTCGCTACTGAACCATTACATGCTCCGTGCAACCAAATGTCCTGGCACATGAGAGAACCGCTTAAAGCGTTCTCGCAATTTGTACCACTTAGGAACACTTCTCGATCCCCACTCCGCCATGGGAATCTATATGGTAATTCCCAGGATTCCTTAATGTATTCCTTACCCATTTTTTCATATTTGCCTGCCTGCCTTTGCTCAACCGGTAGATTTTTGTGGCCATGGAGTAGCCATTCTGTTGATGGTGATTCCGCCACTATAAATGGTAGTCTATCTAGTTTTTTAATACGCAGCATTGTATATCTAGCTCCCCTTTGTGCCATTTCAACCTGTTTATCTTTTAGATTATATTCAGAAAACAGAGACGTACTGTTGATAAAACGCTAAGGCACATAGCCTGCACTCCAAGATTGCAGCGTCCATCTTAATAACATAATAGAACGTAACTGAGATTGCCCGTGTTGTAATATGGCCAAATGTTGTTATAGTATGTCTATCGCAGAAGACGCAATGTTGCCTAAAGAATATATCCTGGAGATCAAAGTTGTTACCCCATTGTCTACCACATCTAACGATTTTTCTAAGTTAATACGGTCTATTTCCCGTATTCTCTGTACTGCCTCTTGTTGGGATATTTTCCAAATTTCATTATAGGCAGCATAATTACCAGCATATATGAAACGTTTCTGACGGTGCTTCCTGGGACTAATATAAAATCCCTAAGAGTGTTGAGGTTTCTAGCCAATCAAGGCACAACATCCCAACACTGTAGGATTTCACTACCCCTGGGTGTTCTCTCTGTACTTAACGTGGGTCTGGCCTATGGATATTGAACCCTTCGGTGATACCCAAGAATCTTTTAGGACATATGTTCGTGTCTAAGGGCCAAACCACTATTTTCTTCCAATTAGGTTCTGATCTATTGTACTGTAAAATGTCATTTACTGTTGCCCCTTCCTGTGAAGTTGAATTTGGCCACCCCTCCATCTGTGATGCTGTTGGAAACCGAGGTGTGTTCAGGTCCATGTTCTTGGCTAGTCCAAGACAAGATGTCTGTTGCACAGTGTCATTTAGAAATATCATCTGCAGTGGAATGAGGCATGCTCTAAATAGCGTTTCCGTTCCCTGGACTTGCCAGTCCCTAGATCCCCAGACCGATTTTAAATCTATTGTGTCTTTCCATGGGTCAAAACCCAGTTCAGACAATTGGGTGATAAAGGAAGCAGAGTAAATCTGTTTGGTATTTGTCAGCACAATTTTCAGTGCCGATGTTGGTGTAACCTTATAATAATAAGAGGTCGGATCAGTGGTGTTAAATCCTGAAAAAGATGGACATTTCGGTGCAAATGTTTGCAAACTACTTTTTGATGGTGTAGAGCAGTGTTCCCACTGGTGGAACTTAAAAACATTTCTAGGTGAAATAGATTTGTGCAAGAAATGATGACCATAATGTTGGTACCCAAAGGTAGGTCGCTCCCCCTGCCTCGTGCAGCGCCACCAGTGCTCTCGTGCCCTCTGCCCTCCAGTGACTGCCTTTCTCTCCTCTTTTGCTCCCCAGAGGTCCCCCATCGCTTTTTTTCCGCACTTACCGCTGTCTCAGCCGTTTGTTTTTTCACCACTGCCATCTCTGTTGTCTACGCTCCTAACCTTGTCTCTTTCTCTCCCTTTTGCTCCCCACAGGTCCCCCCTTTCGCTCTTTTTCACACTTGCCGCTTTTGAGCTTGTTCGTTTTTTTTCCCCTTTACTCCTTTTTTCCCACAGGTCCCCGTTTCATCTTCTTTCCTCTTTACAGGTCCCCGTTCATCATTTTGTCGCCTCCGCCCCCTCCGCCGCTCTTTTCCCGCCGTTTTTTTCCGTAATCTCTCTTTTCCCCGCCTACCCTCCCGCCGCCCACCTCCCAGCTGACCCCTCCTCCCCCAGCTACCCCTCCTCCCCCAGCTACCCCTTAAATGGCGGCCGCTGCGAGGCCGCGCAGTGGACGCGCGCAGCAGGCGCGCCACTGGCGCGCCAAAGGCAAGCCCGTCTGCGCCCGTCCGCGCCTAGCCCGCGCCAAGCGCCAGGACCCCTGGCCCCGCCGATGCAAGACACCCCGACAGACCTACAACGCCCCCGCACTCAACGCACTCAATGCCGGCCGGAACCCCGCCTGCTGCCGGGCCACCCCGAAACGCATCCACGGACCCTTCACCTGCAAAACCTGCAAGTTCACCTGCCTCCGAACCAGCACCGCACCCGCCAAGCCAAGCACCATCAGCAACCACCTCAAGTGCATCCTGCTCAACATCCGCTCCGTCCACAGACACGCCGTGGAACTCTGGAACCTCCTCGACACAACAGCACCGGACGTCGCCTTCCTCACGGAAACCTGGATGAACGTCTCCTCAGCTCCCGACATCGCCATCGCCATCCCAGACGGGTACAAGATCATCAGGAGGGACCGCGTCAACCAGACCGGAGGAGGCATCGCCATCGTCCACAAGAACACCATCCGCATCACGACCGACCCCAACGACACCTTCGCCACCGCCGTACACCTCCACTTCCAGATACACACCGACCCTAAGACGACCCTGTTAGACCTAGGGTATCCTAGACTACATAGGGTAGCCTGGCACAGTAGGGGAAACAGCTAAACTCCAAGGCGTTGGTTAAGTGCTTACAGGACCCACTCACAGTAACTCAATGACTGACCACTAAAAATAAAAGACGCTACACCAGTTTAGAAAAATACCAGTACCTTTTATAAAAATTCTCTTTTGTTCTTTTCTTAGGCAAAAGCAGTACACTTTTAGTTCAGTACAGATTTCATATATATCACATCAACTTCAATACTTTTCTAAATTCAGTGCAGATCAATCAAAGGTACATCACATTTGAGGTAAATTACTATCAGTTTCACAGAATGCTTCTTCACTTAGTTGTTACAGAAGGGAAAACTCGCTTTACACAATCTTGGCATGTACATTACCCATCTGCACTCAGGGCCCAGGTCAAGCTTGTCAGACTTCTACCCCCAGCAGCGTTGTTCACAAAGCCCACAGCCAACTATATAGTTAAAGAGGAGACAAGGTACATTAATTAGGCTTCCTTGGGACTATTCTACGGCTACTCCTCTCCTGTAATAGAACTGACTCCGAGTGATTAACTGCCTGGGAAGTTGTTGTGACTGAGCTCTGTTCGTTACCGGCACCCTATGGCCAAACTTGCACCACTCCTACGCAAGGCACAAGAACCTCATGCTTCGTTTCCCTTTGTCACTGCTCCCCCTGTTATTAGCTTGATTTTAACGGATACTAATATACTGAGAGGGTTGATGGCCAAGTTCCTCACGTTTCTATTCCTGACGGTTCATTAGTTTTTCAGTAGTTTTTCCCAACACTGCCGCTTCAATGCTCTGTGTCAGCCGGCTCTGCCGCCTCCCGCTTCCCCTCGTTTCTCCCCCGCTTACTTTATCTGAAGGCAATCCGGCTTGAGATGTCCTCGCGCTCGGTTGTTCTCTCCTAGCACTGACGGCGGGGCCTCCGAGGAAGTCGGCGTCGGGGCGGGGAAAACGGGAAGGGCTTACTCTAGCCGGGGACGCTCCTCTGGCGGTTCCGTGGCGGCGCTTCTGCCTCCTTCCGCGTTACCTCAGGCCGAAGCTCCGCCTCGGGCGCACCTCCTCTGACGCGCCGGGTCCTTCCTCCTGGCTCCGGACTCCGCTTCGGGCGCACCTCCTCTGACGCGCCGGGTCCTTCCTCCTGGCTCCGGACTCCGCCTCACCTCCAACGACGACTCCTCCCGTCAACACACGGGACAGCTGGGCATTTCACTCGCGTGTGGGTCAGGCTTGATGACGGCGCTACACACAGGTAGGAGCCTCAGCCGATCTCACCGCCTTTCTCCACAGTGTGAGAGCTGGTCTCGAGTGGGGTGAATGTGGCTGTCCTCACTCCTCAGCCAGACAATACAGCTCTGGATCGACGTCCACCTGCTCCGCCCACAGCCTTCAGGCCAGGTGTTCAGGTCACCCACAAGGGTCGCTTTACAGCAGTTTGCGAGGGTCTTTTCAACACATGACCCGGTGATTTGAAATCTGGTCACAATGTCTCTGGTCACAATTAATGGATGACGTGACAGTGGGGTTTGGTCAGCCTGAAAGGGGGCACTTCCCAATAACGCGACAGCCGGCCCACAGGTCGATCTGGTCACCACTGGTGCGCAATCCTCCTCCACAAGTCGCCTCTCTCCTCACTGGTCACTCCTGAGACTGCCCAAAATGGCTGCTGGTCACTGGCCTTTTATAGAGTGGCCTGAGACCTCTGGAAGCCACTAGATGTTTCTGGAACCTTCCTCATGTTAGTCTATGGGTCTGTCCTCCTGGAATGTCCGTTATGGCAGTTGGTGGACACCATTTTAGGTTCATGAGTGTCCCTAGATTTTCCAGGAGCTAGACTAGGCCTCACAGTGTATGAAGGGAAAATGGCGTCATAGTCAAGGAACACCTAGCCCCCTGACAGCACTGAAAAATCCTGGTGGACATAAAAAATAAAAATAGAAACACTGGGAGGCTAAGGGGGACAAAAATAAATCATGATGGTTAGAACACCCCCAGATGCAGACAGGTCTAACACGCGTCCCCCCCAGCTGAAAGTGGGGAGAGCTACCCAATCCCTTGGGAGTTCTCATCACTAAGGCGGAAATACCTGGATAGACCGTCTGCGTTGGCATGGTCCAATCCAGGCCGATGTTCCACCCGAAAGTCCATTCCCTGTAGGGAGATGGACCACCTTAACAACTTGGGGTTCTCCCCCTTCATTTGCATCAGCCAACGAAGGGGCCGGTGGTCAGTCTGAACCAGGAAGTGCGAACCAAACAAGTATGGCCGCAACTTCTTCAGAGCCCAGACCACCGCAAAGGCTTCTCGCTCAATGGTACTCCACCTCCGTTCCCTGGGGAGTAGTCTCCTAGACAGGAAAACCACGGGTTGATCCAAGCCCTCATCATTTAGCTGCGATAACACTGCCCCAATGCCATGTTCTGACGCATCTGTTTGGACAATGAATTCTCTAGCAAAATCAGGGGCCTTGAGTATTGGAGCAGTACACAATGCTTGCTTCAAGGTCATGAAGGCTCGCTGGCAAGCCTCCGTCCAGACTACCCGTCGGGGTTGTTTCTTGGAAGTAAGTTCAGTGAGGGGTGCCACAATGGTGCCATACCCCTTCACAAAGCGACGGTAGTATCCAGTGAGGCCCAGGAAGGCTCGGACCTCAGTTTGAGTCTTGGGGGGCTCCCAGGCTATGATAGCCTCAATCTTTGCCTGGAGGGGCTGCACCGACCCTCTGCCCACCAAGTGGCCTAGGTACACCACCGACCCCTGCCCGATCTGACACTTGCTGGCCTTGATTGTCAAGCCAGCCTGTTGCAGGGCATGAATAACAGCTTGCAAGTGTTGCAAATGATCCTCCCAGCTGCTACTGAAGACAGCAATGTCATCCAGGTAAGCAGCAGAAAAAGCTTCCATACCAGAAAGGACCTTGTTCACCAACCGCTGAAAAGTGGCAGGGGCGTTCTTGAGCCCGAAGGGCATCACACAGAACTGGTAGTGTCCCTGAGGTGTAGAGAAGGCTGACCTTTCCTTCGCCCCCTCAGTAAGGGAAATCTGCCAGTACCCTGAAGTTAGGTCAAAGGTACTTAAGTATTGGGCAGCTCCCAGCCGGTCAATAAGTTCATCCGCCCTAGGGATGGGATGAGCATCTGTCTTGGTTACTGAATTTAGTCCTCGGTAGTCCACACAGAATCTCAATTCAGGTGTGGTGCCCGGCGGGGCAGCTTTCGGTACCAAAACCACCGGACTAGACCAAGGGCTACTAGAAGGTTCAATCACTCCTAGCTCCAGCATCTTAGCGACTTCACTTTTGATGCTGGCCTTCACCTTGTCCGACAGCCGGTAGATCTTAGACTTCACAGGTGGGCTGTCTCCTGTGTCCACGTCATGGGTACACAGGTGGGTCCTACCCGGGACAAGGGAGAACAGAGAAGAAAATTGCTCCAGGATCTGACGGCAATCTCTCTGCTGTTCAGGAGTCAGGGATGGTGAGAGAATCACTCCCTCCACTGACCCATCCTTTTCTTGAGACGAGGGAAGATCAGGGAGAGGTTCACTTTCCTCTTCCTCTGCTCCATCGGTCACCATCATTAAGACAACCTCGGGCCTCTCATGGTGTGGCTTGAGGCGATTGGAATGCAGTACCCGGTGGGGCTGTCTCGGGGTCTTAAGATCCACCAAGTAAGTGGCTTTACCCTTTTTCTCCAATACTTCAAAGGGGCCTGTCCAACGATCCTGGAGGGCATTTAGCTCTCCAGGTTCCATCACCCACACTTTTTGTCCAGACTCCAGTTCCACTGGGTGAGCATTGTGGTCATACCACTCCTTCATAACTGCTTGGCTGGCTTCCAAGTTGTCAGAAGCTTGCTTCCACAACTTGGCCATTTGGCTCCGGAAGGCCAGCATGTAGCTCACCACGTCCTGGGGAAGCTTCCTGGGAGTCTTTTCCCATCCATCCTTCACCAGGCTGAGAGGACCCCGTACAGGGTGCCCGTACAAAAGTTCGAAGGGGCTGAAGCCCACTCCCTTCTGTGGCACTTCCCTGTAGGAAAACAAGAGACAGGGTAGGAGGACGTCCCATTTCCTCCGCAGGCTCTCAGGCAGACTTCTTATCATGCCTTTCAAGGTTTTATTAAACCTTTCCACAAGACCATTGGTTTGTGGGTGGTAAGGGGTGGTAAACCGATAGGTAACACCGCACTCCTTCCACATAGCCCGCATATATGCTGAAAGGAAGTTAGTCCCCCTGTCGAACACAACCTCCTTGGGGAAACCCACTCGGGTGAAGATCCCCATCAGGGCCCTTGCCACTGCGGGTGCAGTGATGGTCCTCAGAGGTATTGCCTCTGGGTACCGTGTGGCATGATCCACTAAAACCAGGATGAACCGGTGACCAGCTGAAGTTGGTGGATCCAATGGCCCTACAATGTCGATGCCCACCCTCTCAAAGGGGGTGCTAACGACAGGTAGTGGTTCCAGGGGAGCTTTTAGCTTCACCCCTATTTTCCCACTGGCTTGGCAAGACACACACGTCCGACAATATGTATCGGACGCCACTCTCATCCGAGGCCAGTAAAAGTGGGGGACAAGCCGGGCAAAGGTCTTGTCCTGTCCTAGGTGTCCTGCCAATGGTATCTCATGAGCCAGTTCCAAAAGAAAGGCTCTAAAGCATTGAGGGACCACCAAGACCCTGGATGAACCATGTCCAGGTGCCTTGGGCTCACTGTAGAGGAGTCCATCCTCCCAGTAAATCTGGTAGCTCCCTACAATGTTCCCTGCTGCCTGGGCTTTGGCCTGTTGCCGTAGCCCCTCAAGAGTAGGACACTCCTTCGGAGCTTTGCAGAACTCTTCCCGGGAAGGACCTCCCTCCACATGCCATTCAGTAGGGATGGGTAGGTTCTCCAAGGAAGCAACATTCTCCCCTGTGGACTCCAGATCCACCTCCGCAGGTGGCCTGTCTGTCTCACGAGGTGGAGATGCCGAGGCAGGGTCCTCCGGCCTCCTGTCCTTCTCTTCTCTGGCAGCCGGCTGGGCCATTGTTCCAGGCTCCAGCGTAAGTGAACTCCCCCTTTGGGTAGTTGCGGACCTTGTGCTGACACAGGCCCAGTCAGGGGGTCCCAACATCTCAGAATGAGTCTGGTACTCCACCCTCCTCCAAGCATTGTGCTCCATATCATTTCCTAACAGGCAGTCAACAGGCACGGCAGGGCTTACGGCAACTCGAAGTGGGCCTGCAACCCCTCCCCACTCAAAGGGAACCTCGGCCACAGGATAGTGGCCCAATCTGCCGTCAGCCATCACGGCGGGATGGAGTACATCTGGGATGACCTGCTCTGGAGACACCAGTTGACTCCTTACCATAGTCATACTGGCTCCTGTGTCTCTCAGAGCCTCCCCTCTACGGCCGTTGATGGTGACCCACTGCTCATACTTGGTAGTATTAGAGGGCAGTTGGGTCTTTGGCACCATCTCCTTATCACCCAGGGACACTAAAGTGACACCCGCCCGCTCCCCTCCGTTACCCAAAGGCATCTCCTCCCCGAGCACTACACTAGTTATTCCCGGGGCTTTTCCTCCAGTGGGAGGGGGTGGTCTTTTTGGGCATCTCACATCTCCTTTATAGTGTCCCACACCACCACACTCGAAACAATGAAAAACCCTTGACTGCTGGCTTTGGCCAGGATTAGGGTTGCGAGGGGGGTTACTCTTAGGGATGAATCCTCTGCCCCTTCCTTGTGAAGTATTTTGTGGACCTTTTGAGAACTCCCTCTTATTATCCCCGCCCTCTTTCTTCTGGGGGGCGCCCTGTCCAGACTTCTGGGAATCCCCTCCAGTCCCCTTAGATGACACCCGGGTACTAGCCCAGATGTCCGCCTCCTCAGCAAGCTTCCTGGGGCTGGTCAGCTTGCTGTCCACCAGATGCTGGCGCAGCTCGGGAAAACATTTCTCGAGTAGGTGTTCCTTGAGTATGAGGTCATATAAACCTTCATAGTCCCCTACCTCGCTGCCTTTCACCCAACCCTCCAAGGCCTTCCTGGCGTAATCCAAAAAGTCCACCCAATTCTGTGTGCCTAGTTTGTGGCTACCCCGGAACTTCTGCCTATACTTCTCAGGGGTTAGCCCAAACTTCCTTATCAGCGCCACCTTCATAGCAGGGTAGTGGGTTTGCTCACGCTGCTCCAGGGCCAACAAGGTATCCCTGCCAGCAGGCGGCATGTATTTGTACAACCCACCCCCCCAGTGGGCTTCCAAGATCCCATGGGCCCTCAATGAGACCTCATAGGCGGCTAGCCATTTTGCAATATCATCACTTGGTACGTAGCTAGCCATGACATCTTTGGGTAAATAGGGTCTGGGTTCTCTGGTGTTCACCTTGGTTTCGCTGCCACCATTTGGAGTGATGTTAGGGGCCTGGAATTCGAGTTCTCGTAGATTGAACTCGTGTTCCAACCTCCTCCCCTCCCTCCTTTCTTCCAACTGCATTTTTGCTATTTCCCACCTTAACAGTCTTTCCTCTCTCCTGTCAGCTAACTCGGTTTCTGACAACCCTCTCGATGACACACTGCTGCCCTCCCTTGAGGTTGCCTTGGGGCTGATTGACATCTCACCCACCCCCGGGGGACATTCCGCAGTCCTATCAATGACAGTACCTCTGTCCGATTCCTCCTCCTCTACCGTTCCCTCCGTGTGCGCTTCCACCCAGGCTCGCAGACTAGTACGGAGCTCTTCTCTTTTGGCCCCTCGCCTAACGAACACTCCCCTTTCCTGACAGAAATCCTTGAGCTGTGCCACAGTATAGGTCTCCAGCTCTGACATTTCGAATTCCATCTTGTCAGTGAAAAGTGTGGACAACCACCCCGAAGTAAGTTACAAGGATAGGAAACTCTGAGGGTCACCTTCACCCACCACCAGGAGTAAATTTAGAAAAAACAAAATTCAGATTAGGAGGGCCGCAGGGAGAAAACTCCAGGTGTAGTCCCGTGGTAAGCACTGCGTTACTACTAAGTGAGTGTAAGCACAAATCTGCAATCCCACCGCTGAAACACCAATTATGTTAGACCTAGGGTATCCTAGACTACATAGGGTAGCCTGGCACAGTAGGGGAAACAGCTAAACTCCAAGGCGTTGGTTAAGTGCTTACAGGACCCACTCACAGTAACTCAATGACTGACCACTAAAAATAAAAGACGCTACACCAGTTTAGAAAAATACCAGTACCTTTTATAAAAATTCTCTTTTGTTCTTTTCTTAGGCAAAAGCAGTACACTTTTAGTTCAGTACAGATTTCATATATATCACATCAACTTCAATACTTTTCTCAATTCAGTGCAGATCAATCAAAGGTACATCACATTTGAGGTAAATTACTATCAGTTTCACAGAATGCTTCTTCACTTAGTTGTTACAGAAGGGAAAACTCGTTTTACACAATCTTGGCATGTACATTACCCATCTGCACTCAGGGCCCAGGTCAAGCTTGTCAGACTTCTACCCCCAGCAGCGTTGTTCACAAAGCCCACAGCCAACTATATAGTTAAAGAGGAGACAAGGTACATTAATTAGGCTTCCTTGGGACTATTCTACGGCTACTCCTCTCCTGTAATAGAACTGACTCCGAGTGATTAACTGCCTGGGAAGTTGTTGTGACTGAGTTCTGTTCGTTACCGGCACCCTATGGCCAAACTTGCACCACTCCTACGCAAGGCACAAGAACCTCATGCTTCGTTTCCCTTTGTCACTGCTCCCCCTGTTATTAGCTTGATTTTAACGGATACTAATATACTGAGAGGGTTGATGGCCAAGTTCCTCACGTTTCTATTCCTGACGGTTCATTAGTTTTTCAGTAGTTTTTCCCAACACTGCCGCTTCAATGCTCTGTGTCAGCCGGCTCTGCCGCCTCCCGCTTCCCCTCGTTTCTCCCCCGCTTACTTTATCTGAAGGCAATCCGGCTTGAGATGTCCTCGCGCTCGGTTGTTCTCTCCTAGCGCTGACGGCGGGGCCTCCGAGGAAGTCGGCGTCGGGGCGGGGAAAACGGGAAGGGCTTACTCTAGCCGGGGACGCTCCTCTGGCCGTTCCGTGGCGGCGCTTCTGCCTCCTTCCGCGTTACCTCAGGCCGAAGCTCCGCCTCTGACGCGCCGGGTCCTTCCTCCTGGCTCCGGACTCCGCCTCGGGCGCACCTCCTCTGACGCGCCGGGTCCTTCCTCCTGGCTCCGGACTCCGCCTCACCTCCAACGACGACTCCTCCCGTCAACACACGGGACAGCTGGGCATTTCACTCGCGTGTGGGTCAGGCTTGATGACGGCGCTACACACAGGTAGGAGCCTCAGCCGATCTCACCGCCTTTCTCCACAGTGTGAGAGCTGGTCTCGAGTGGGGTGAATGTGGCTGTCCTCACTCCTCAGCCAGACAATACAGCTCTGGATCGACGTCCACCTGCTCCGCCCACAGCCTTCAGGGCAGGTGTTCAGGTCACCCACAAGGGTCGCTTTACAGCAGTTTGCGAGGGTCTTTTCAACACATGACCCGGTGATTTGAAATCTGGTCACAATGTCTCTGGTCACAATTAATGGATGACGTGACAGTGGCGTTTGGTCAGCCTGAAAGGGGCCACTTCCCAATAACGCGACAGCCGGCCCACAGGTCGATCTGGTCACCACTGGTGCGCAATCCTCCTCCACAAGTCGCCTCTCTCCTCACTGGTCACTCCTGAGACTGCCCAAAATGGCTGCTGGTCACTGGCCTTTTATAGAGTGGCCTGAGACCTCTGGAAGCCACTAGATGTTTCTGGAACCTTCCTCATGTTAGTCTATGGGTCTGTCCTCCTGGAATGTCCGTTATGGCAGTTGGTGGACACCATTTTAGGTTCATGAGTGTCCCTAGATTTTCCAGGAGCTAGACTAGGCCTCACAGTGTATGAAGGGAAAATGGCGTCATAGTCAAGGAACACCTAGCCCCCTGACAGCACTGAAAAATCCTGGTGGACATAAAAAATAAAAATAGAAACACTGGGAGGCTAAGGGGGACAAAAATAAATCATGATGGTTAGAACACCCCCAGATGCAGACAGGTCTAACAGACCCTCAGAGGCACCCTCGTCTACAGACCCCCGGGGCCACGTACACAATTCAGCGAAGACATCGCCGAATTCATCAGCCCGCACGCACTCCCCTCCGCCGACTACATCCTCCTAGGGGACCTCAACATCCATCTGGAGAACAACAAGGACCGCAACACCGCCGCCCTGCTGGACAACCTCGCCAACCTCGCCAACCTCGGACTCAAGCAACTGGTCAACACCCCCACCCACTACGCCGGCCACACGCTTGATCCCGTCTTCTCGTCCAGCAAGCACATCACCTTCAGCCACTCCACCGGACTCCATTGGACTGACCACAGCTGCGTCCGCTTCAGCTTCAGAAGAACCACGACCCACCACCACCCTCAACAGGTACCTCACAGGAGCTGGAGCAAGATCACCGCCGACCAGCTCACCACCTCCCCCAACCAGAACCCACCCGCCAGCACAACGGACCCCAACGAAGCAGCCCGCAACTTCACGCAGTGGCTGACCACCTGCGCAGACGACCTCGCACCACTGAAGAACCCTCCCAGCAGACCCAGAAGCAAGAAGGCCTCCTGGTTCACCGACGAACTCAAGGACTCCAAGAAGACCTGCCGCACCCTCGAGAAAGCCTGGCTCCTCGACCAGACCACTGACAACATGACCGCCCTCAAACACGCCACCCGCAAGCACCACCAGCTTTTCCGCACCACGAAGAAGAAATCACTGAAGGAACGACTGGACAACAACGCCCACGACAGCAAGGAACTCTTCAGCATCGTCAAGGAGTTCTCCAACCCCAGCACCGTCAACAACGACATCTCCCCTTCACAAGATCTCTGCGACTCTCTCGCCTCGTTCTTCCACCGCAAGATCGCCGACATCCACAACAGCTTCGGCGCACCATCCACACACCCAACCGTCGAACCAACGCCCCCCACCGCCAGCCTCCGCACCTGGACCACGGTGACCACCGAAGACACAGCCTGCACGATGAACACCATCCACTCCGGATCTCCGACCGACCCCTGCCCCCACCACGTCTTCAACAAGGCCGACTCCACCATCGCACCCCAACTCCGGAACATCATCAACACCTCCTTCAACACCGCCACCTTCCCGGAGAGCTGGAAGCATGCCAAGCTCAGCGCCCTTCTGAAGAAACCAACAGCGGAGCCCACCGACCTCAAGAACTTCCACCCCATCTCGCTCCTCCCTTTTCCTGCCAAAGTCATCGAGAAGATCGTCAACAGACAGCTTGCCGCCTTCCTCGAGACGAACGGATCCCTCAACCCCTCGCAGTCCGGTTTCAGAGCCAACCCCAGCACCGAGACCGCCCTCATCGCAGCCACCGACGACATCTGAGCCCTGCTCGACAACGGGGAAACAGCGGCACTCATCCTCCTGGACCTCTCTGCAGCGTTCGACACGGTCTGCCACCGCACCCTAGTTCAACGCCTCAGCAACATCGGCATCCAAGAGAAAGCACTGGAGTGGATCATCTTGTTCCTTGCCGGAAGAACACAGAGAGTCCGCCTCCCCCCGTTTCGATCCGAGGCCACCGAAGTCATCTGCGGCGTACCACAAGGATCATCACTCAGCCCCACCCTCTTCAACGTTTACATGAGACCTCTTGCAGCCATCGCACGCCAACACAACCTCAACATCATCACCTACGCCGACGACACCCAGCTGATCTTCTCCCTCACCAGAGACCCCGACACCGCCAGAACCAGCCTACACGAAGGGATGAAAGACGTCGCCGAGTGGATGAAGAACAGCCGCCTGAAACTGAACTCGGAGAAGACGGAAGTCCTCATCCTGGGACCATCGCCCTCCGCCTGGGACGACGCCTGGTGGCCCCCCGCCCTGGGCACCACTCCCAAGCCAACAGACCACGCACGCAACCTGGGCTTCATCCTGGACTCCTCCCTCTCGATGACCAGACAAGTCAACGCCGTCTCCTCATCATGCTTTCACACCCTTCGCATGCTCCGCAAGATCTTCCGATGGATCCGACCGAAACAAGGAAGACGGTCACCCAGGCACTCGTCACCAGCCGACTGGACTACGGAAACACCCTCTACGCCGGAACCACAGCCAAGCTACAGAAAAGACTCCAACACATCCAGAACGCCTCCGCCCGACTCATCCTGGATATCCCCCGACGCAGCCACATCTCCGGCCACCTGAGGGACCTGCACTGGCTCCCCGTCAACAAGAGGATCACGTTCAGGCTCCTCACCCACGCACACAAGTCTCTCCACGACCTGGGCCCCAAATACCTCAACGACCGCCTGACCTTTGATGAAGCAAAGCTTCGCATATTTTGCGACTTGCTGTATTCATGAACCTCGTCTATGTGTAACAAGGTAATAATTGTACGTCTTACTAACGTTTATTTTATGTTTGAGTAAAGTTTATGAAGCTTGCCTATGTGTATTTCTAATGCATTTAATCCGTGTACTCAAACATGGCCGCCGCTTGTATTTACTTACTGCGCATGCGTCAGCTACACTCACGTGTCCTGACGTGTCTGCAGAGTTGGAGGGAAATTTATGCGCATGCGTAATACATAGCTTTGCCTATAACGTGGTGCTGCTCGTGCCACTGCTCTCGTACCTGTTATGTGTAGCTAACATTTAGACTGCATAAGTATATTTCTTAGTAATAAGTTGAAAGTACAAACCCTGTGATCTGTTTTCATAATGTTATTTCTATGTATTAATTTGTTTTCGCTTGCTTTTCATGTACCGCGGGGAATGGGGGTCTGACGGCACCAAAAGCCATCTTGGAGGTCCCTTCTACGCATGTGCGACTTTCTGGGGCACCGACAACCTTGGCTGCTGGAACACCGCCAGTTGGCAGTGATGGGCAAGATGCTCCTGAGAACTGACCTGCGAACTCGGCTGGACGAAGTCATTTGTCCCTGTTCCGCTACATTGTACAATTGTCATTGTATTTCTGCGCAGTTTCTCATGGGAACCCCAATCTCGCTAGGCGGTACCCAGATATGTAAATGAAGCATCCAAATAGTGTGTTATGATTGGTGTGTTACCCAAAGCCTACCTTAGGACCAATCCAAATTGAGGGATTCTGACACTTTGCAACATTGGGGGGTGGTACACCGTCCCAAAAGAGTATATCTACCCTGGGTTCACCAAGGGAATTGTCCGACTTGTCTGGTTTAGCTGACCTGTCACTGACCCATCGTACTCAATAGGTGACTGAAGATACAGAGCGCTGCGGAGCACTCTGTCCGAAATTGACCATAGACTAAGGTTCTACTGAGCCTTAAAGTGCTGGTGAAGCACTTTGCTGGGAGTTCGCTGATCCAATCGGGGTCTTGATCGATAGCTGCAGAGAGGGTGGAGCGCCTGCATTGCTTCCAAACTGCGGGTGAGGTCCTGTCCTGAGCGGTCCTGTCCTGAGGGTTTGCTGTCCTGTCCTGAGGTCCTGTCCTGATTCCTAATCTGAGGGTATCCTGTCCTGTCCTGGGTGTCCATTCTGCACCTGCTGTCCTTTGAGGGGTATCCTTCCTTGAGGGTTTCCTGTCCTTAACTGACCCTTGGCCAGGGTTTGGTTTCCACACCAGTCTAGGTAAATACTGATCTAAGTTCTTTAAACTTGCACCTTTCTATTTTTCTGTCTTTTGCTTTAATAAAGAGACACCTTTGCATATGTTGATTTTTCCATGCTTTTGCCGCAACTATTGAAACGTAAAGTCATTTGCATATTTCTTAATATGTTCCCATGTTACCCTACCTTTTAGAAATCATATTTTGCATTGCAGTTTGTCATTTTCTGATATGGTCTAGAACGGCCTTACTTAATTTGTCTAAAGAATCCTTGCCCTGAATGCATAGCGTTATTTGTTGCATCTCATATTAGCGTTTCTATGATTACCCTGACTTTATTTCTCTATAGTTATGTACTTTTCATTATCTTAGTTATTGATTGCCTTATTCTTGTAAGTTTAATGCTTGATGAAAACGAACTTTAGATAAAGCTTTTAAAACTTCCAGTTGTCCGTGGTCATTTACAACAGTATTGAATATCATTTGAATTTGCATTTGCTGCCTTTCCTTTTACAGCTAGGCCCCTGATCCATTGAGTTCATAGGTACCCGTGTCGGTGGATGGTAAGTCGGGTACACTGAGTAATAACATTAGGGAACACACACAAATTGGTAGCAGCCCGTGAAGTCGCCTGGTCAATGAATAGTGTGAATTGAAAGTATATGGGCCCTGAAGCCGGAAACGGCGAAATCATTGGCTGGGTGACCTTTGCGCTCTATCAGTTTTTCTGGTAGCACAGAGGATGGTTAGGGACTAGCTAAAGGTTAGGTAGAACTAGTTAGACTAGTTAAGTCGGTAGCTGCTAGTATATTAATGCTGCTAAAAGAGCGGCTGTTCAGAGAGACCTGATCACTCTCTTGTGAATACGCTGCTGAAATTCATGAACTGTTTTATTATTGTTATTCTTGTTCTTATCTTGTTATATGTATTAATCCATGCATTTGTAAACCGTCTTATTTTGTGTTGTCCGAACTCCCCGGGGAATTGAAAAGGCAAGTGGTGAATAGAATCCATTGTCTTGAGGTCACAGGCTTAAGGAAAAGTTAGGTGCAGGTTAGGATAACCGGGAAGCACTAACTAGGGTTTTTCTGAATACGTGTGTGAATAAATGTCAGTAACGAGGTTCATTGGCAAAATTCCCATAGTGGCGTAACCTAGTAAGGGTCACATCGGAAGAGTAGCAGGTTCCTCGGAGCTTGGGTGAAAGCAGAGGGGTCCGCTGGGAAACCTTAGACTCGGATATATCCCGGAGAAGTGGATGAGTTTAGGGGAATAACAGGTTCACCGATGCTAGAGTGAAGGGTAGGCGGAAGAGATCTACCTGCAGCGCGTGAAAAGTAAATGGAAGTAGTTTACTTGCAGTAAAAGAAATCTGTCCTGTCTAGACACTTGAGCACTGTGGCGAATGTGTATTTGTTGTAAAATAACCAAGCACTGAGCACTTTAGAAAGAAAGAAAGTTTCCGTTACCTTGTGAAGGGAGGGAGTCAGCCGCGAAGCGTCTCTGACGTCACTCCGTGCCGCGCTGGGATTGGTAGAAACAGCGGGCGGGTAGCGGGGCTGGAATTGTAAAGGAGGGGTGAAGCGCCGAGGAGTGAGAACTGTCTCACGAAGGGGCCGCGCACCCATTGGTCGAAACTATTTGAACGCGTGCACCCCATTGGTCGCACGGAATTGCAAGGCGAATTCTGATTGGAGGTAACTTTGTAAACAGAGTTAAGCGTAAAAATCGTATGTGGCACTCGTATTGTCCAGAGACTAGACCCGATCCGAGAAACCAAGGGTTTGAAAGGGATCAGTGGAAAGCTAATAGATACGATATTATGTACGGGGCTAAGAGAAAAATGTCCCTTGTAAGTAGGGTAAAGAATTATTTCAAAACGGACAAACCGATTAAGTCTAGAGAGGGCGTTATTGTCCCGCCACCGAATACTCCCGCCTCATTCATGATGTTTGACCGAGGGTACAATACCTGTGTGTGGTTGGAGAATTGGGTAAAGTACACAAAAGATGACGGAATATTGGCTTTTCCGTTAGATGGTACTTTCAATGGTAGGATTTTATTTAATTTAAGAACCCGAATGAATGAATTGCATCCCAGACCGAGACTAACGCAGTATGAGGCATTAGAGGAATGGGAGATTGAGGCTTTCGAAAGAGAGAAACCCCGAATGGACAAAGGTCTGACCAAGTGGTACCCCAGGCTGAAACAAGAGACCAGGGATAAAAGGATGAAACAGTGGAGGCAGAGTATGATTGTTGAGGGTCTGTTTCCCATGATGCCAGCAGGTAACCCTTCTGTGGGAGAGAAAAGGACAGAAAAGAGTAAGCATTGGGGGGCCCTTGGGGAGTCAGACGATGAATTGTTAGATGACATCTTTACGAGAAGTCCGCCCCCTTATAATGAGGGAGCCCGACCTTCCAGTACAGGAGAAAATCCCCCGCGTCCATCTATTAAGGAGGAGGACAGATCCCTATGTAGGGGGGGAGGTGGTCAGGTACTGCCCTATTTTGAGAATCCCGGACCCGCGGAGGTACGAGATATATATCCTAGAATGCCCGTGAGCCCGGAGGAAAAATATTCCCGTGAAAGAGCCTTCTTCCCCAGACCTCTTTATGAGAACGAAGAAAAGCCAGTAGGTTCAGGAGTGCCCTTCTTGCAGCCTCCATATGGGGAAGAGCGTAGGTCATTTGGCACAGGAACTTTGTTCCCAAAACCAAATTATGGTGGGGGACCAAGTGAAACGCATCCTACTGCCCCGAGTTTTACTCCTCACCTGACACCACAGATAATGCCTGAACGAACATTAGGAAGAATACTAGATGAAAGGGAGCAAGAGGCCATAGCTAAACAGAGGACAGAAATAATTCAGAAAATCTCCCAGTTAAATACCAGTCCTGAAGCTTTGACTATCCCGGTAACAATCGGACCCGTAGTTCCGTTGTACGGGAATAATCAAGGAGGTCTGAACCCTCCAGTTATGAACCCGATAATGGCCCCGCCGAGGCAAGAGCCCCTACTGATAGACGATCAGTCCAGTGAGTGCGAGTCCGAAGTTGTGTTCTTGGACCTGCCAAACAAACAGACCGGGAAGGGAGTGCAGAAGAGGCATAATCCTTTTGATGCGAAAGAAATTAAATTAGAATCAGCAACAGGTACTAGGAGTGTTTCTTTGGTAACCCCGGAAGAGATTGAAAGTTGGAGTCGTGATTTAGAAAAACAGGCTCCGCAAACGAAACCTTTAGACCTCTACAAGCTGAGGGTAGAAATAGAGGAATTGATGGCAGGAAATGTGGGGTTAGACAGATTAAACACCTATTCTGAAGAAGAATTGCTGTTTATGTGTAAAAGCCTTACCAGAAGTACCAGGGTGCTCCACGAAAAGCTGACAGACACCGCAGCTAGTATGGGGGTAGATATTTCAAGATCCAAGCCCCTACAAAAGCCTTACAGAGCTGAATTTTCAGACAAGGATTTAGAGAACCTGAATGTGTCAGGGAAGAAGGTACAGATTAAAGAATTGCTTGCAGTTTTGCAAAAATGGGGAGACGTGGAAAGATGGAGAAGCAGGTGGGCACGAAAGAAAGATGAGGCTCGATCTAGACAAGCTACCCCTGAGTTCCCTTTGAGAGAAGTAGACAAGCCCGAAACATTATGCCCCATGCGTGAAGTACCAGGTGGGAGGTATGTGCACGTTCCATGGTCCAGGCAGGATATTGTGTCCTTTACTAACGATTTTCCGAAACTGCGCGAGAAGCCGGTTGAATGGTACCGGCAAGTGGAAAGGTTCGTAAAGGTGCAAAAATGCCTGTGGAAAGACCTGGATGGGTTTTTCGACATTGTGGTCCCGGTCGATCTATGGACCGAGTGTAAAATAGCCATAGCTTGGCCTAGTGAGGAGTACACAAGAGATAAAGAAACAGGGGAACCTTCGAAGGAAGTCATGAGAAAATATGAGCAGGTAATTCAGCACTTGAAAGAAAAGGTGCCCGCAAAGGAAACTGATTGGACCAGGATAGATAGAACAACGCAGGAAAGGGATGAGACAGTGCACTCCTATTATGAAAGGCTGTTGCAGGTGTTTAAAACCTACAGTGGTATAGATAACATCGAGATGAAGGATATGACGCACTTTATTTACAGGTTTGTAAACGGTTTAAGACCTGAAATTTGTCAGTGGATAAAAGATAATAAAATCTGTTGGCACTCCAAAAAGGTAGACGAGGTCCTGCGGTACGCAAAGTACTGCGAGGACGAGATGGCAGAAAAGAAAAAGGCTCTCAAGGAGAAGGTGATGTGGGCTCAGGTGAAGCTCGCAGAACAGCAGGAAAAACAGTTGAGTAACATGGTCAAAAACACTCAGAACCAAGGTCCTGGGGGTGGGGGAGGAGGTAAGCCCCGGCCCAAAATGAGTAGGGAGGAGGCTATGAAGAAATTTCCCTGTCATCAATGCGGCGAAATTGGACACTGGCGTAACGAGTGTCCTTACTTGCCGGATGATAACCCCAAAACACCTGATTTAACTCCACAGACGCAGAAAGAAAGACCAAGAAAGACTCAACCACAGGTAAAAACAGTTCAGGTGCCCCGAGCACCAAAGCAAGTATACAAGGGAAAACAAGCAGAGGGAGATGAGATAGAAGTCTGGGAAAGTAATGAGAACAGAAATGCAGCAACTTCGCAGTATCTATTGAATGATACCTTCCTTTGTGATGACCAGTACTGACGGGGCCTGAGAGGGGAGGACGAGGAGTGCGTACTTGGCGCCTCCTTGCCGGTAGACCAGTCCGGACCATACATTGAAGGAAAGGTTGACGGAAATGATGTCACCTTTCTGTTGGACACTGGCGCTACCCGTTCTACTGTGAGAACAGTGTACGTTCCAAACCTACCCCTCTCGGGAGAAGCCATCCAAGTAGTGGGTGTATCTAATCAATTGATTAGTACTCCTGTTACCAAGCCCATGGAGATCTCAATTGGAAACTTTAAGGAAATGCATAGATTTGTCGTTTGTGACACCAGTCCAGTAAACTTACTGGGACGTGATTTGCTGTGCAAAATGAACTGTACCATCTTTTGCACACCAAAAGGCGTTGAAATTCAGACCCCAGATGAAGACGGCATTTATAAATTAATGCTGATCAGACCGGACTCAGAGATTAAACGAATGACTGTACAGGATTTGCCCAAAGAACTCCAAGAAGCAGTGAAGCCAGAGGTGTGGGACTTTACTGGGAAAGATGTAGGGTTAATGAAAAATGTGGACCCCATACAGATAGCGATCAAGGACAATGCAGTATACCCCAATACTAAACCCTACAGAATGAATGCAGAAGTGAAAGCTGGTGTTACTATGGAAATACAGAAATTGCTAGAAGGAAACATCATACAGGAGGTAATGAGTAGCCCATGTAACTCCCCGATTATGGGCATCAAGAAGCCTAGTGGCAAGTACAGAGTAGTGCAGGATCTACGAAAAGTCAACAAGATAGTAGTCCCTTGCTGCCCTATTGTCCCGAACCCAGCAGTGATTCTGTATCAGATTCCCTGGGATGCTGAGTGGTTCACTGTGATAGACCTATGTCATGCATTCTTTTCCATTCCCTTGCATCCAGATAGCAAATTTCTTTTCTCATTTGCCTTCAATGGTCACGTGTATTGCTGGAACAGGGTCCCTCAAGGGTACACAGAGAGCCCCTCTATCTTTAATCAGATCTTGAAAAAATGTTTGGAAACTTTGGTCTTACCTGGAAACTCTGTCTTAGTGCAGTACATAGACGACCTCTTGGTGGCGTCTAAAAGTCATAGGGATTGTGTGATAGACACCATTGCCCTACTGAATCACCTGTGTGAGAAGGGACACAAAGTGGCCCCTGACAAATTACAGTTCTGTGCAAAATCAGTAAAATATCTGGGGCACCAGATAGAGAAAGGTGTCAGGAAAGTGACATCCGAGAGAGTGAGAATAATTCAAAAGATGCAGTTACCCCGTACTCAGAAAGAGATCAGAATGTTCCTGGGTGTGATAGGATACTGCAGGCAGTGGATTCTGGGATTTGCAGTCCTAGCTAGGCCTTTGATAAAAATGACCAAGAGAGGAACACCAGATATTGTAGAATGGGATGATGAAAGCTTAACAGCCTTCACCAAACTGCGAGATTGTCTGTGTACAGCCCCTGCATTGGGAATGCCAGACTATTCCAAGGAGTTTGCCCTATTCTGTGACACTCGCGATAATTGCGCGTTGTCAGTCCTAACTCAAGAACATGGCACAACCAGAAGGCCTGTAGCATATTTCTCTGCCACCCTGGATCCAGTGGCTGCTGGATTACCAGGCTGTCTGAAAGCAGTAGCTGCCACCTGTGCCAGTTTAGAGCAGAGTGAGTCAATTGTCATGGGACATCCGGTAACTGTGTATGTCCCACATGGAGTGGTAATTTTGTTGACTAGAACAAAAACTCAGTATCTCACCCCTAGTCGGCTGACTAAATACGAGAGGATTCTTGTGGGTGCTGCAAATGTAAACATTGTTAGGTGCAGTATTCTGAACCCAGCCACCTTACTCCCCGACCCAAAGGATATGGAAGGGGGGGTGGATGATGAGCATGATTGCATTGATTTAACAGAATTTAATACCAAGCCACGTCCAGACATTAAAGAAACACCATTGCCTGAGCATGACAAGGAATTGTTTGTGGATGGTTCATGTCTAAGGCATGAACAAGGAGGCCTGAGTGCTGCCTATGCGGTAGTCTCCTTAGACAAAATTGAAGAAGCAGCTTATCTATATCATATAAAGTCTGCACAAGTAGCCGAATTGATCGCTATGATAAAAGCCTGCCAAATTGGGAAAAACCTACGTATAACAGTGTATACTGACAGTCAGTACTGTTATGGGGTTGTGCATGACTTTGGCCAATTGTGGCTACAGAGGGAGTTCCTGACTTCATCGGGTACCCCTATTCGAAATGGAAAAGTTGTTCAAGACCTTTTAGAGGCAATCCAGTTACCAAAGGAACTGGCAGTGGTAAAATGTGTTGCTCATAAGAAGAGCATTGACCTTGTATCACTGGGAAATGATTTTGCTGATCGAGTGGCCCAGTGGTGCGCCAGAGATCGGTATATCGTAAATCCAAAACGAGGAGGGCCAGGAACCAGCTGCCAACTTCAGGTGTTTGAAGAAGTGCCTACATGGGATGAAGTGAAAGAGTGGCAGCAGGCGGCACCTTGGCAAGAACGAGAGAAATGGAAGGACGATGGGTGTAGACCAAGACGTGTGGATGGTGTCATCATAGGTCCAACTGGTATGCCTGTGTTACCTAGACACCTGCTTAGCACCATGGCGAGGTTGATACATGAGGGATCACACATTGGTAGGGACGCCATGATTCTAGTGTTCCAACAGACTTGGTACAGTAAAAAGTTCAGGAAAGTAGCAGAGTCCCTCTGCCAGAGGTGCCTGTCATGTCAAAAGATGAACCCAGGGAAGAAGACTGTAGTGGAACTGGGGAAAATTGGGAGGTCCGGGGGTCCCTTTGTGAGAATACAGGTTGATTTCATCACCATGCCCCGTTGTGAAGGGAAGCGATATGTCCTTGTCATGGTCTGTTTATTTTCAAAGTGGGTGGAAGCTTTCCCTACGCCCCAAAATGACGCAAAAACAGTAGCCAAGTGCTTATTAAAAGAACTGATACCTAGGTTCGGGGTTCCAGTCACTATTGAATCAGATCAAGGCTCACATTTTCATAATGAAGTGATCGACGAACTCTGTAAGGCCTTTGGAATTTCACAAAAGCTTCACTGTGCCTACCGTCCAGAGGCTTCTGGAGTGGTGGAACAAATAAATGGAACTATCAAAAACAGACTAGCAAAACTGTGTGATGCATCTAAATTGACCTGGGTGAAGGCCCTGCCCCTGGTCCTGATGGGACTCAGAAGTGTTCCTGATCGCAAGACAGGCCTAAGTCCCCATGAAATCATTATGGGAAGAGTGATGAGACAAGCATGGGTGCCAGGAAGCAAACTGTTGAGTATTACTGATGATTTGGTACTTGAATACTGCAAGAGATTGGGTGACCAAGTGCGTTCTATCTCTCGCCAGATCGGAGAAGACGCCATCCTCAATCCAACGACTCCTCTCCACAAACTGGTCCCAGGGGACTGGGTGAAGATAAAGAAGCATACTCGGAAGAGCTGCCTGGAGCCAAGGTGGGGAGAAAAACGTCAGGTGATCCTGGTAACTACCACAGCAGTAAAGTGTGCAGGAGTTCCACGCTGGGTACACGCCAGCCACACCCAGAAGGTATTACCAGACGGGAAGCCTGAAGCAGAAGGGCGTCCAGCAGAGGACTCTGCAGGAGCCAGACCGGAAGTAGCTGACGACGTACAGCCTAGTACCAGTCAAGCTACAGAATCAGCAGACGTTGGCCCAGGAATAGTTGATAACGAACTACCAAGAGCCCAGCCTGCTGAAGGGGTCCAAGAAGCTGAGCCAGAAGTAGCTGAAGACGAGCTGCCTAGCATATGGCCAGAAGAGTGGATTCCATTCATTGATCTCACTGAAGACCCCATTCGAACAAGTGAGAGACTTTGGGAAGGTAGAGAGTGGACTAGAGAGGAAAAGAAAGGCACAGGCGAAGAACCTCAGAATCTTGAGATTCACATCAAAACTGAGGAAGGAGAAGGTCAGACAGGGACAGAGCACGTGATTGATACAGAACAAGTGAATGCTGCAGAGCCAGTGCACGATACTGAACAGGTGAAGGATACAGAGCAAGTGTTTGATACTCCTCCACTGACTCCTGATATCGAAAAGGGACAGACTAGACATAGTGTAATAGTTCGAGCGGAAGAAAATCAAGAGATCGAAGTGCTTGAACAGGATCAGACAGAAGTAGAAGAACGTGTTCAGGAACAAGAAACAGAGACATTTGAAAAGCAAAAACAAAATTCACCTGAACAAGGCCAGATTAGTACCCAGGCAGAAGAAACAGATACGAGTCCTGGAATTAGTCAGATAGAAGAAGAAGAAACTGAAACAGAATTGCCAAACGTTAATGAGAACAAAAGGGCAAGAGAAGGAAACGAAGTCCAAGTACCAATCAAAAGACTTAAGAAAAGAAAGCATCTTGAGCCTAGATTCGTTAAGAAATTAAGACTAAGGATAAAGACGGTGGAAGAAAAACGTGCAGAAGAAAGGAGAAGTGCTCGCATAGCAGAGCAACAAGAAAGTACTTCCAAAAGAAGGAGTGATCGAATAAAAAGACAAAACAAGAAGTACAAGTCACCTGAATGGACACTTGTGTTAGAAGAACTTGAAGATCTTGATATAACTGACGTAAGCGACGGAGAGCCCGTCCCTGAGTACTCTGACGAAGAAGAAGAAGAGCCACCGTGAATTTGCACAAAGTAAGATACTCGTGTGAAGACACAAAGAGGGGTCGAGAAACTTCTTCTGAGCCAAAATGTCTGATTCAAACGTGAATGGTAGACCTAGTCGCAGCTGTTGCAAAACATGCTGCAAGGTATGTGTCTGTAGTGTAGTTGTCCTGATATTAGTTTGGATAGGACTAACAATTTTTATTCCTTTTGCTGTAAGTAAAGATACTAATATTGTCCCTACTGAAATTGTAAATACTGACAGTGAGGAGCTGACAACACAGAGTGTAGCAAGACATGAGAGAGCACTGAGACAAACAAAACAAGACTTAGAAGCATCAGATGAGGGAGGACTACATTTTCATGGAGTTAAGAACAGGACACACTTAAATGTTTTTGCAAACTTGTTAATACACTATGTAGAGACTATGGAAATTGAAGATTGCTATGTCTGCATGAAGCTACCTACCTCTGTAGCTGAAGGCGTGACATACCATCACTTGCCATTGACATATGGAATCTCCTGTAGTATTTTAGCTAGTTTATTTTACAAAAGAGGACCGTTACAGTATTATTACTCCAACAATGACGTGATCTTTTCTGAACTTCCTATACGTGGGAACTTGAATCCTGTACATACCAAAAGTGACGTAATACGATATATGGGAGACTACTTTCTGACTATAGGTAACATCGACATAGCTGACGCACACAGAGATAACTTGACTTGTTCTTTGCGTGAGCAGGAAAAGATGTTCCTGAACATGGCAGAGAAAAGGAGAATTAAAATACAAAAGAAGGCTAATGACGAAAGTCAGAAAAAGCCAAGATGGGCAGAGAACATGGAAGGCACCTCATCTGGTGGGGCGGGTCCTGCTCTGTTGCTGGATTTTGAAAAGAAAGGCAAGCTATGTCTTCACCGCGAGAAGACTAGCTATTATAATAACATTTTCATTGGTTCCAGTGAATGCGAACATAATTACAAGGTAATTGGAGGATGGGGTTTCAAAAATGGGTCAGAGCCTGTGTTTCCTGGAATTTATTATATTTGTGGGGACAAGGCTTATTTCAAATTGCCGGATCACTGGTATGGAAGCTGCTATTTTGGCATTGTATTCCCGAAAATATACCATGTGAATGGAGTTGCTGGAAGCAGTGAAAATACTAATGGCTTAGTGCGTAGTAAAAGAGAAAGTATAGGTGAAATTATGGGTAGTATTTTCAGTGCACTGATACCTGGAGTGGGAGTGGTTCTGAACACTCACAGAATTTGCAAATTGTCTACTATAGTAGATGTGTTGTCTACTGAGACAGCTCATGGATTTCTGCTGGTCAATACTGAAATGGTTGCGATCAGATCAATGGTTTTGCAGAATCGACTTGCTCTTGATACCTTATTGGCGAAAGAGGGCGGAGTCTGCCGGATGTTGAAGGCGCAACATTGTTGCACTTATATTCCGGATAAAAGCGTACAGCTCAAAAGGTATGTGAAAAATATTACTAATTTGGCAAAGGAACTCAAACCACTCGAGGTTGATAGTGCCTGGAAGAGACTGGTAGATGGTCTCTCAAATGTAGGTCATTGGCTTGCTGGCGTAGGTAAAAGCTTATTGTTCAAAGTACTGATGCCAATTGGAATTATAGGTCTCATCCTATTCTTCATATTTGTCTGTTGCAAATGTCGGAAGCACACCAGAAAGCATGAAGTGAATGCAAGAGGGGTGAAACGAAGTGTGGATGAGCTCGAATTGGAAGAGATGAATAATCAGATCTATAAAAAGGTGAAGAGTTCTCATCCTACCAAAACTGAAAGAGAAAAGCTAGAGCGATTGTTGGAAGAGATAGAGCTGTATAAAGTGTGAAAGAAAGTTGGCATCTGGTTCCATTTACTTTGTGATGATAGTAAATATCATCAAAGAGGGGATTGGTGAAACAAAGCTTCGCATATTTTGCGACTTGCTGTATTCATGAACCTCGTCTATGTGTAACAAGGTAATAATTGTACGTCTTACTAACGTTTATTTTATGTTTGAGTAAAGTTTATGAAGCTTGCCTATGTGTATTTCTAATGCATTTAATCCGTGTACTTAAACATGGCCGCCGCTTGTATTTACTTACTGCGCATGCGTCAGCTACACTCACGTGTCCTGACGTGTCTGCAGAGTTGGAGGGAAATTTATGCGCATGCGTAATACATAGCTTTGCCTATAAAGTGGTGCTGCTCGTGCCACTGCTCTCGTACCTGTTATGTGTAGCTAACATTTAGACTGCATAAGTATATTTCTTAGTAATAAGTTGAAAGTACAAACCCTGTGATCTGTTTTCATAATGTTATTTCTATGTATTAATTTGTTTTCGCTTGCTTTTCATGTACCGCGGGGAATGGGGGTCTGACGGCACCAAAAGCCATCTTGGCGGTCCCTTCTACGCATGTGCGACTTTCTGGGGCACCGACAACCTTGGCTGCTGGAACACCGCCAGTTGGCAGTGATGGGCAAGATGCTCCTGAGAACTGACCTGCGAACTCGGCTGGACGAAGTCATTTGTCCCTGTTCCGCTACATTGTACAATTGTCATTGTATTTCTGCGCAGTTTCTCATGGGAACCCCAATCTCGCTAGGCGGTACCCAGATATGTAAATGAAGCATCCAAATAGTGTGTTATGATTGGTGTGTTACCCAAAGCCTACCTTAGGACCAATCCAAATTGAGGGATTCTGACACTTTGCAACATTGGGGGGTGGTACACCGTCCCAAAAGAGTATATCTACCCTGGGTTCACCTAGGGAATTGTCCGACTTGTCTGGTTTAGCTGACCTGTCACTGACCCATCGTACTCAATAGGTGACTGAAGATACAGAGCGCTGCGGAGCACTCTGTCCGAAATTGACCATAGACTAAGGTTCTACTGAGCCTTAAAGTGCTGGTGAAGCACTTTGCTGGGAGTTCGCTGATCCAATCGGGGTCTTGATCGATAGCTGCAGAGAGGGTGGAGCGCAGGCGTTGCTTCCAAACTGCGGGTGAGGTCCTGTCCTGAGCGGTCCTGTCCTGAGGGTTTGCTGTCCTGTCCTGAGGTCCTGTCCTGATTCCTAATCTGAGGGTATCCTGTCCTGTCCTGGGTGTCCATTCTGCACCTGCTGTCCTTTGAGGGGTATCCTTCCTTGAGGGTTTCCTGTCCTTAACTGACCCTTGGCCAGGGTTTGGTTTCCACACCAGTCTAGGTAAATACTGATCTAAGTTATTTAAACTTGCACCTTTCTATTTTTCTGTCTTTTGCTTTAATAAAGAGACACCTTTGCATATGTTGATTTTTCCATGCTTTTGCCGCAACTATTGAAACGTAAAGTCATTTGCATATTTCTTAATATGTTCCCATGTTACCCTACCTTTTAGAAATCATATTTTGCATTGCAGTTTGTCATTTTCTGATATGGTCTAGAACGGCCTTACTTAATTTGTCTAAAGAATCCTTGCCCTGAATGCATAGCGTTATTTGTTGCATCTCATATTAGCGTTTCTATGATTACCCTGACTTTATTTCTCTATAGTTATGTACTTTTCATTATCTTAGTTATTGATTGCCTTATTCTTGTAAGTTTAATGCTTGATGAAAACGAACTTTAGATAAAGCTTTTAAAACTTCCAGTTGTCCGTGGTCATTTACAACAGTATTGAATATCATTTGAATTTGCATTTGCTGCCTTTCCTTTTACAGCTAGGCCCCTGATCCATTGAGTTCATAGGTACCCGTGTCGGTGGATGGTAAGTCGGGTACACTGAGTAATAACATTAGGGAACACACACAAATTGGTAGCAGCCCGTGAAGTCGCCTGGTCAATGAATAGTGTGAATTGAAAGTATATGGGCCCTGAAGCCGGAAACGGCGAAATCATTGGCTGGGTGACCTCGCGCGCTCTATCACCTTCTACACGCCCACCCGCCAGCTACGATCTACTAGCCTCGCCCTCGCCGCCGTTCCACGCATCCGAAGAGCCACCGCTGGAGGCAGATCCTTCTCCTACCTGGCGGCCAAGACATGGAACTCCCTCCCCATCCACCTTCGGCTGACCCAGGACCATCTCGCCTTCAGGAGACAACTCAAGACCTGGCTGTTCGAGCAGTAACGGACCCCCTCCCCCAAGCGCCTTGAGACCCTTCCGGGTGAGTAGTGCGCTATACAAGTGTTATGATTGATTGATTGATTGATTGATTAACAGTACAAAGTGTCATAGTCTGATGTACCATCTAGCATTTCAGTGTTCGGATTTGCAGCAGTTTTCTCTAAATCAGACAACACGTTATTAATAGTTTCAGTGTCCCAATCAACAGAAAATGTACTGGAGGTAATTATATCACTTAATGACATTTTAAATACATGAGAAATTTTTTAAAGTTCAGTCGGATCGAATATATCAAAATCAACCTTGTCCCAAACTGCTGTAATGTTCACTGATGAGAAGTGTCTTTGTGCACTATGTGATGACTGATGTGGCTTCAGAATCAAGTTGACTTTTTAGGCTGTAGAGCTTTGCTGAAGGTATTTTCCATTAATACGCATGCTAAAAGTTATAACTAAGCCTAGCCAGAAAAGCAAAAACACTATCCCAGTAATTACCCAGAGTCCTAACCAAGGCGACACCAGGTAAGTCTTTTTAAGAAAGTGCAGAAAGTTCTTGATTTGTTGGTTGTATGATTTTTGGGCTGGCGCCGTTTCTGGTTCACTTGGATCCAAGGAAAATGTACCAAAGTTCATGAAGTAGCCAGAAGCAGTTCGATCAATTGTTGGAATTGCATTGGGATATGTTGAAATCGCATTTTGCTCTCGTCGAGGCATGTTGACGTAGACGTCTCTATTAGGTCTAACGGTTATTATTTTGAGTTTTATTTTGAAGTTGAACTTTGGGTTCAAGAGGAACGATTTCCAAAGTGTTGTTGCATAGTCCTTCATTCCATACAGGAGGCTCTTCAAACGTAATGAGTCTTTCTGTTTGAACTTCTTGGATTGTGCCGAGAGGAGGGCGTCTGCTACTGTGAAGTCCACAAGGCCTACTGCTTAGTATCGGCCACATAGTGTAGTTTGATTAAGTCGATTGAGACAAATCTTTTCTCCTATATTCCAGCAAGAGGTGGCAAAAATACAGTTCTTGTTCCTTGTACTGCTAGGACTGGTACAGGCATTCTGTAGGATGGCCCGAATTATTTTTTGTCCGCTATTTTCTCTCTGACCAGATCCCAACTTTTGCGATCCAGACAGGTCTTGCCTAATACCCTAGCTGCTAAAGATTGCTTTAAGTCCCGGTTTTCCTCTCCACAACCGAATTTCCCTCAGGATGATACAGAGAGGAGTACCGCAATGCTACGCCCATACTTTCCATGGCCTCTTTGTAAGCCCAAGAGCTAAACGCCAGGCCACGGTCAGAATGTAACGTGCCAACTGCGTATATCCCTATAAAGACTTGCAAATCTTTGATAACAGTTTGAGCGTCAGCCGAGCGCTGAGGCCATACCCAGAGGAAACTTGAGCATGAATCCACTGCCACCAAGATATACTTATAAGCCCCATCAGATTGTAAGGGTCCAGTGGTCCAGATACACTCAATCGAGTGGTTTGTCTGATAAGTCTTTCATCTGCTGACAGATGTCACATTTCAAGATATAGTCCTTAGTTTGTTTTGTTAGACCTAGCCATCAATAGCGCTGTTCCAATAATGAAATAGTTGCTGTAACTCCTGTGTGTGCAGAGCCCAAACCCCTTGTGTGCTGCAACAATCAAACCTTGTCTATGATCCACAAACTTGTACGGTACCCTTCTTTCCCTGAGACCCCATGCGCTCTGTTGCCATCATCGGCTTAGACCCGAGGCTCTGAGCCGGGCCCGTTTGTGTCCCTCTTGCAACATTTCTTTTGCTTGTCCTATTCAGGCCCGTATTCATTCTATCCCTTTGCAGTCCACCAGCCATATCTCTCAACCCAAACAGGGTTTTTTGATCAATGCTCGTTCTCTGATCAAACATGGGATTGAATTTCACGACTTTGTCAGTTTGAGGAATCCTGACTGGGTCTTTGTTACAGAAACCTGGGCTTCTGAGTCCGCTGGCCACGATTTGCTTTTGGCCATACCTGAAGGATACACCTTCCTAAGGTTTGATAGAGAACGTGGTAGAGGTGGCGGAATAGCCATTCTTTTTAAATCTACTCTTACTTGCACCATAAAATCCTTATCGGTCTCTACGGATCCCTTTGAGGCGCTTTACTTTTGTATTGTGCACACCCCGGTGAGTTCTTTTTCCGGCATTTTACTCTATAGGCCCCCTGGGTCCAGAGTCAACTTCTGCCCAGAACTCTTTAGAATTTTGGAACCTTATTTTGGTAGACCTCAATTCACCATTCTGGGCGATATTAATTTCCATTTGGAGGATTCTGCTTCGAAAGATACTTCCTCTCTGCTTAATTCCCTGGAGGCATGCGATTTTGTCCAACTAGTTCTCCACCCGACCCACAAGGCAGGGCATATCCTTGACGGGATTTTTTCTAACGATTCCAGACTAGAGGTCGGTATACCGGTACCAATTACCTGGTCTGACCATCTAGCAGTCCCACTGTCTTTGGACATTCCCTGTCCTGATGTTACGGTGGGCACTGGCAAAAAACAATCTAAAAGGAGCTTCAAAAACTTCACTAAGGAGGCTCTTGCCCCTTTTATTCGTAACATCAGTATTTCAACTCAGCGGAAGGTGGATGAATCGGCCCAAGAACTTACTGATGCCATTACCAGAGCCGTTGACGAACTAGCCCCCCCCTCCTTTAAATCTGCAGCTAGACAGAAGCCATCTGCTCCCTGGTTTTCTGCCGATCTGAGGCTTCTCAGACAAAAATGCAGACAGAAGGAACGTGGTTGGCGCAAATCCTGGGATCACAAAGATAGAGAAGGCTATAAGAGCCTACTACGAGAATATAAAAAGAGAGTCATCAAGGAAAAACAGGACTATTTTTCCAACCTAACCTGTTCTTTAACATCCTCCAAAGAGCTTTTCAAAATTGTAGACTCCCTTTGCTCTCTTCAGGTTCCTGACCCAGTAGTTGCTTCCCAGGAGCTATGTGATGACATATCAAACTTTTTCTACAAAAAGATTGATGATATTTACATAGCCCTAAAGTCGCAGAGGAACCTGCTTAGTTCGGAGGACTCCTCGCAAATTACACGTCTGGAAGCTTGGAATAAAGACTCCCCTCAGTCCCTTGAACACTTCCCTGCTCTCTCTCTAGAAGATCTTAATAGCCTGTTGGATAAAACAAAATCTTCATCCCCACTTGATCCAGTTCCTCTGAAAGTACTTAAGAACTGCAGAGAGATCATTCTTCCCCCGATGCTGGAAGTAATGAATGGAGCCTTGGAACAGGGTATCTTTCCGTCACTCTGGAAGAGAGCCATCGTAAAGCCGCTTCTGAAAAAGACCACCTTAGACCCTGGAGTGCTGAAGAACTTTAGACCCATCTCTCTGCTGCCGGCCCCTGCTAAAATGTTGGAGACCCATTTGAATTTCCATCTTTCAAACTTCCTTGACACCTCAGGCTTCTTGGATGGGTCCCAACATGGCTTCAGAAAGCTGCATAGCACGGAGTCTGCCTTGACGAAAGTCATGGATAACATCCGCAGAAAAGTAGATTTGGGTCTCACCACCGTACTAGTGCTGCTAGATCTTTCAGCAGCATTTGACACCCTGTCTCCCCTGACTTTAACATCTAGGTTAAGGGAGGCAGGGGTAGATGGACCGGCGCTCAGCCTCCTGAGCTCCTTTTTACATCAACGAGAGCAGCGTGTCATGCTTGGTGAATACCTCTCCCCTGCTAAGTCTTTGCAATGTGGGGTGCCACAGGGGTCGGCATTGAGTCCGACCCTGTTTAACATCTACGTGGCCCCCCTTGCAAGACTAGTAAGATCTCAGGGGATGGAGGTAGTGTCGTATGCTGACGACACGCAGATTATGGTATCCCTGACCCACTCTGTAAGTGAAACTGCTTCTAACTTTAGGGCCTGCATGCAACTTGTTGCAGAGTGGATGGTTTCTAACTCCCTAAAGTTGAACGGGGACAAGACAGAGGTCCTGGTCTTTGGCAAGGACCAGGACATGTGGTCAGGTGATTGGTGGCCTCCTTCTTTAGGTAGCTGCCCTATACCTACACAATCTGCCAGGAACCTAGGCGTCATCTTTGACACCCAGCTCTCCATGGAGTTTCAGGTTAACAGAACGGTGGCTACCTGCTGGGGTGTCATTAAGACCCTGAAAAGGATCGTGCACTATCTGTCCCCACAGGCACGGAAACAGGTGGTGATTGCCCTTGTTGGCTCAAGGCTTGACTACTGCAACTCAGTATACGCCGGGGCCAACAAGGGCCTGCTTCAGCGTTTGCAGGTCATACAGAACGCTGCAGCGCGGTTTGCTCTCGCTTTGCCCTGGTTGGCATCTATGACCCTAGCGAGGAAGAACCTCCACTGGCTCCCCATTCCTTCAAGGATCACTTTTAAACTCCTTTGCCTTACATATAAGGCTCTAACTGCAGGCTCGGCTGATGCCCTTGGTTCATTACTCACCAGATATGTTCCGAGCAGATGTTTACGATCCAGCGAGCTTAATCAACTGGTAATTCCCAGAGCCAAGAAGGCTAGATGGGGGAGTAAAGCTTTCTCCATACTGGCACCTTTGATGTGGAATTCCCTTCCCCTTGAAATCAAACTACTTCCTTCCCTCGACCTCTTCAGGAAGTCACTGAAAACTTGGCTCTTTATTAAGGCATACCAGTAGGCTCTGTTTCTGTCTGCTAACAGCTTTCTATTTGGCTTAGGCGCCTTGACGCCCACTGGGCATAGTTGCGCATTACAAATGATATTTCATTCATTTGGTATTACTCTATCCCCCACTCAATGGAATATTGTCTGCATCTAACTTGTAGGAGTACTTGAGTGGAAATTTCTTTGGTACTGCTGAGCTGCCCTTGCGCGCAGCAATGACAGCAACGATAATCTCACTGTCTCTCCTAATTTTAGAACGAGTGATTGCAGCTACGGAAGCCCTGCGTACAGCCCCCTTTGCGACTTCAACAGCCAATGAATTCCCTTCAACGTGAACGCCGTCGCGCTGATGACTCAGCGTATGAATCACGTGAGCCCATGGTAGTTTGTTTTTCAACTCCACTACCTGTTCCTATAGCATTTTATGCTTAATTGTGCCACTTTTTGCATCTTTGATCCCGTTTTGTTCCCAGTGATGTAGATATTCATTATATGACTGCACACAGTAAAAAGAATCACACACAATTAATGTGGGGAATTCATGATCTGTATTTACAAGTGCCAGTATTAGTGCTTTTAACTTTGCCAACTAAGTTGTGCAGTCTCCTAGAGATTGCGTTTTGGTGCAACTTGGATGGAACTTTCCATCCCGCATGCGTCCTTTAATGATAGCACATGCTGCGCTGTATTGTTGCTTACTCCCCATAGCCGGTTGAGCAGATCCATCAGTGTAAATGATATATTCATACTGATCGAGAGGCAAGAGTTCATTTGGTAGAGGATATTCTTGTTAGTTTTTGCAGAATGCTTGTGTTTTTAGTCTTGGTACAAATCTGTCTTGTTCAGGGGCAGTGTCACGGACCTGCCCTGCGTTGTCCTCTTCAATCTATTATTCTGCAGGTGCAGACCATCATGTGTACTTCACTCAACAGCATCAGTAGATGTAGATGTAGATGTTGTGTCCCTCTGACACTTTATGATGGGCCTTCATGGATCGTGGAAATGGTCTGGTCTGTCCTCTTCTTGACTGCTGTGTTGCTCAGGTCCTCTGGTGACAGATGGTCATCACTTTATGGTACCGTCCTCTGAGGCGTTGGGGCGCTGCCTGGCATCTTATCCCCTCAATCCATTCATGGCGTTGGTTCACCATCTGTGGTCCAGTCCACCTAAAACTAAAAGAAACAGCTTTTATTTTTCTCACAATTACCATGTATCCATAATCACTTTAGAAGTCTTTGCCACATTGCAGGCAGTCCTAAATTCAGAGCACCAGGCTATTTCAGGCCTGTTCCATCAGTTGCTTTTACTAATAATCTTTTTTTTTTTTTTTTTTTTGGCGCTCATTTACTCCTCCTGGCCTCAAGTTGGAGGCCGGTATGGGGTATGCATGTTATACTTTATTCCCAAAAACAACCTCTTCAGCATAAATGTAGTCACTAAGTGATCTCCTTTTATCTCTATTTATGCCCTGGTGGGTTCCTAGCCTTGGAGAAGTACTGCGCCCCAGTTGCTGCATTATTCTTCTCTGTTGGATACACCTCCATTCATTTTGAAAACATATCCACCCACACCAGCAAATATTTAAATCCATTCACTGGGAAGCAACATGCAACTGCACAGTCATCCTCCCTTGTGCAATATCAGAGGGACCCTGCCCCAGTCTTGTAAGGGAAAGGAACATACTGCGTGGGGACACAGGCATCTATCTCATCCTGGTAGGCCCATACTCTCTTCTTTATTCGGCTCACATCCATCATCAATCCTCCCTCTATGTTCATCTGGTGTTGCAGACCATTGTGCTTCCTTTACATTAGCTTGCTACAATTTTCTCTGAATGAGCTGTATTTTTGGAATGCTTTGTTCATTAGTCTCATCTGCACTGGCTGTAACATCCTTTCATTTAATGCTGTGTCAGCAATGGCATCATCTTTGGCTAACTTAGTATTAGCTCCTGTGTATGCTTCACATTTTATTACCGCTATCCTGGTGTATAATAGTATTGCTTTTAACAAGATCCTTACTAAAGGACCATTTTTAATAAGGCGCCCTGCTTCTGTTATGAATCTGTGATATTTTCACCACTGGCCACAAATAAGAACTGCAAAGCATAATGTGAGTCAGTTTAAATGTTAACAGTTTTACCCTGGACTAGTATTCATACTTTTGTCACAGCATACAGCTCATCTTATTGGGTAGATGTTCCAAATGGAAGAGCTGTACTTCAGCTATTGCTATAGCATACCCTACTCTGTAATTAGTGTCTATCAGTCTGTTGGAGGAACCATGAGTGTACCACTCCTATAGTCTACCTTTTTTAACCCCTTGAATGCTGGTGACGGAACCACTCTGTCACCAGCCACGGAGGCGCTGTGCTGGTGACGGAATGGTCCCGCCGCGCCTGCGCAGCATTAATTCCGCGCCTGCGCTGAGCGTTCCATTGAGCGGGCGGGGCCGTGACGGAACCACTGCGTCACAAGCACAGCGCGCCGGTGGCTGGTGACGGAGTGGTTCCGTCACCAGCATGGCAGCGACGCGCGGCCCCCCTCCCCCCAGCTCTGCGGCAGAATTACCGCCGCGGCCAAGGGGTTAATGGTGTCTAATCTTGGCGTGGTGCCGTTTTCTATCATCCCAACACCAACTTTCTTGGGCCTCTTATCTGTTTCTAAGAGAATGGATCTCATCAGAATAACCTATTTCAGGTAATACTTTTGCCAATTTAACAGGTGGGCATCTTACATGGTGCAATTATAACCTGTGTGCCTGCTAGCAGAAAAATGGTGTGTCGATTCAGACAGCAACAATTGCACCAAATATGGCACCTAGACAATACAGGTATAGTCCAACACAATGAGAACCGTCCTCTTCCCCATCACAGCTGCGGACCACTAATCACTCCAGAAAGCAAAGTCACATAGTTGTGTCCCACAGGCCTTTCTTTTCCAGCTGTGTCAGCACGTCATTGGCAGCATCACTTCACTTGCAATGTTATTTTGCTCTGAAACAGAGATGGAAAGGCAGTTTGTAGTCAGGCAGTCCAGCAGTCCCCATGAAGGTGCAGTACACAATGTCTCTTTCACTTTCATGAAACAGTTTGCAAGTTCATTTTGTAACAGTCATAGCATCTGCATTCATTATCCATTGGTGGCAGCAGTACATTATCCCCAGGAAGGACATCATTCCTTTATTGGTGGGCAGGAGCTGAATGCCCTGAAACAATTTAATTCTGTCAAGTAATATACTGTGGGTACCTTGGAATATCACAAAACCCAGGTAAGTCAACTCTTTTTGGCAGCACTGGCATTTTGACAATGAGACTTCTCTTCTCTCCTGAAGGTAGTTCAGCAGAGCTACAGTGTCTTTTGTCACAGGCTTTCACAGGCCTCAAGTGATGGAGAGGTCACAAGGAGGTCATCAGCTTACTGCAAGACAATGTACCACCTTCCAGGCATAGGTGGCCCAAGTCTCTCTTTACTGCCTGCACATTGACATTGGGACTCACAGTGAACGAAGTGGACTTGGTATCCCAGTATGACGGCACACCCAGTGGATGGACTTTAATGCTAAAATCCACTGAGGATAGAAAAAACTCTGCCTCTACAGGTATAAATAATAATATCGTACTGGTGTCAGGCACAACAGGCTCTAAGGGAACCACAAGTTCATAAGGTAATCACTTTATGGGGACAGCATGTTTTCACCAGCCTCTCTTTTTAAAATGATATTTATTTTAAATATCACTTTATGGTGAGGGCATTTTTCCAAACCTCTCCGTTCCCTAGTTCAGTAACCTTATTGTTAGTTATGTGTACATCCATCCATTTCCTTTTCATATGTAACAAACTGCAGTCTAACAGCATCATTCATCATCTCTCAAAACATCCATACGTGCTCTACAGGGGGTGCATACAACAGAGAATCCTTACTGAAGCTGCAGCAGCAAGTGCCCTGTTGTAACCTATCGTTAGGTATTTGTGAGTAAATTCCATTTATTAAAAGAAATATATATATATATATATATATATATATATATATACTGTTGCAAAATGATATTTATTTATTTAATATATTCAGGAAGGCTTAATCAAGGCCATTATTTCATTGAAACAGCTATGTAAAATCTTTCATTCATTAAATGTAGTTAAATTACTAATAGCGATATCCCTAATATTATTACCATGAATTGAGAATACATTTTGACCCTAATTTCCCTAGGCACATTATAGATTTAGACATCATTAGAGCAAAATTTACATTTACCTGTAGTGTTGTACCCTACAATGGTAGAATCAGGATATTTAATTAATATAAAGGAATTTAAGTTGTTTAAACGACTCTTCAACATTACAAGCATGTATTATATCTATGTATTTTCTTTTAGAACAAGTTGCACTGGAGTTTGCATTTGCTTAACACTTGTTATTTGCTATAGGCCAAAATAGAAACAAATCTGCTGAAAAGGGAATATGTTCCCCGTTCAATCAAACACAGCCCTGTACACACACACAGTGGCTTAACCTCAGATAGAAATGCTCAAAAACTCCCTAAACTATGTAGCATGAAAATAACCTACAATAATGGTGTTATCACCTGAGAATTTTAGAACAAAACTACCCACATCTAGTTCCCCTTAAAGGTCAAAAAAGGGAAAGGCAATGTAGACTACTCATCCTTTCATTAAAACTTCAGACAGGATGGGCAGTAACATAGCATATATATATATTCATTTTATTAATGCTAACAATTTTTAAAACAGTACTACTGAATAGCCAATTAAATGTCTCATGGCTATTTCATAGACAGTTTAGACAGGCTCAAAAGAGATTGAGAAAAAGAGAGAGAAAACATATTTTTTCCTACCCTTAATTTGTAGAGGAGCTAGCCTCCTTCCCCTATTTTGACAGTAGGAAACCTGAAACAGGTTTCACTTCTGTCAACACTATCAACCCCTAATTGTAGAAACTGGGCATAAACAAACTCTGAGGAGGTAAATAGTATGTTGAAGCTAAAAACATGAATACCCAACCTCAAATCCCTTTAGTAAGTATACTAGTTGTAATATGAGGGCACATGAAGTGAAAATAAATCTCATTGCCTCAGCCCTGGTACAGTAAGCGCCAAACTAAAAGCATTAGTGCTGTATATATGGCCAAGCTCACATATACAATTGTATTGCTGTATTCATATGAGTGCATAAGAACTTGCTTTTGCCAACAGAAAATAAGCACAACTCCTCCTTCTTTCCCTGCGCTGCCATCTTGTCTTTCAAAAAGTATCAGAGGTCAAAATGTCAAAGGCAACCCTTGCTCTGAGCCCTGTTAGGCTTCTAAATGTGGAACTCAACCTTTTAACCCATTAGCAGCTGTTCCATTTTGTGTGCAAGGCTTTCCATGCGGCTTTCCCCATGTGGCCATCACAGTTCAAGTAACTCTCGAGAAGCATGGCTGAAAAAATATTGCTCCTCCGTGCCAGTGTCTGATATATTTTTTTAAGGTAGGATGTCATTTATACTCTTTATTATTTGTTTTATTCTTGTGTAGTATGCTTTTCTAGTAACCTAAAAAAGTGGCTCAAAGTATTTCAGTTTTCAGAATGCCATCATTTTCTCCTAGTATTCTTGTGCATAAAAGCAAAAGATTGCATAAAGGCTTGCAATGTAATTCTCATGTCTGTACGGCTACTTATTGCATAACTTTGTAAGTGCCCTAATATTCAGTAATACTGTGATTGCTAGAGAAACGTAATATTCACCCTTTTAATTTGGTGTAAGCACAAAAGCTTTACTGAAACATAGACACTTTCTTCCACCCTTTAGAGATAAGTAATTATTTACTATGAGATCCACAAATATGGAAAAGCAGGATAGGAAGTCCTGACTTGTGTTCTTTCTGTTTTATCCAAAATAATCAACTTCTATTTTATAACTTTCAAGAATGCTGCAGGGGCGTAACACAGGTCCCCGCAGCCCACGCGGTGAGGGGGGGGTGGGGGGGGCAAGCTCCAAGGGGCGCCCTCGGCACTGCACTCTGACCAGAGAGCTCATGATTGAGCCCAGAGGGGGCCCCTCTACGTACCGTGCAGGGAGGCCCCCTCAGTTTTCGTTACGCCAGTGGAGTGCTGCAACATTTTGCATCTATTTTTAATATTTGTTATATCCTAGTTTTGTAAAAACACACAAATTCGTTTTTCTCTGTGAGGCCTACTTTTTCTATTTATAGCCTTTTTCTAGGAAAAGTCAGTTTTAACATTTATCATGCAACAATTAGTATTAAAGACCCACTGAGGGAACCAGGTCTGTCTCTACCAAACCACTCACCCCCACTCCTACAAATCTATTCCCGCCTGACCTTTACTACCCTTTTGATACGTCCTGGGTTAACAGCTGCCAAAAAGCCTCAGATTCTTAAATGTTGTAAGCTCTGACTGCACCACTGACGGTGGTTCCAGTATACATTTGTACACAAGTTTTAAAGTTTAGTAATATGAGGCTATGTATAATGATCCCAGAATACTCTCTTATTATAGGCAAATATTTGCAGATGCTTGAAAGCAAGTGTGATTGTTCTTTGCTTTCAAAATAAAACATTCACAGAAAATTCAAGCAGGAAAAACATTTTGCTAAACGACTGTAATATTTTAGGTACTATATCTTTGCAGCATTATTTAGTAACATGGTGATGTATGCTAGTATTTCCCAAAATATTCATATTGGAAATTCAGTTTAACCAGTTTAAATACATTTATAGACAACAAAAACAAATAAGCATTGCCAAAGCCAGTAGGTCTGAAATTGGAGGTCAGTCTTTTGATTTATTTTCATTGCATGCCTTCTTCAAGGCATGGTTTTTGTAAAACCATATCAGTGTTGGAGCTGCTGGGACCTCACCATTCTAACAAGCATTGGCAAAAGCAAAAATCGTTTTTGGTCTAAAAAATTACACATTGCCACAGGAATTCTGTGCACTGTACAAAACTACTTTGTGGGTCAATATGCTTCTTGTGAAAGAGCAGAATACAGTCACTCACAGTGATGCCAGCTGATAGAGAGAGAGAGTGACAGGCACAATTTTAATATACACAAAAGGTGCATGTGTAGATTTGCTCATGTGAAAATCTGAATGTTTCCATGTTCACTTTTCCTCCAACCACTTTTTCCTAACCCTGGAAGAAGTTTTACGTCTGCCACTGTCAAGAGTACATTTCCAACCCCTCTCATTATGATAATATTTTAGAAGAATTGGTGAAAACCCTTAAACATGCAAGTCACTAGGTTTGCACAGACTCAAAAGGGCATTCCAACCCTGGAACTATTGCTTACCGCTAACTTCAGCTCAAGTATGTAGACCTGCAGAAACGTGGCAACATAAGGGAATTGCTAGTATTCAAACCCTACTATGGTATGAGCCCTGGTATAATAAGAGATGCTATAAAAACACTTTTATATAATGAGATTGCTGCCATAATTTGTTGCAGCATTGCATGGCACGAAAGGGACAAGTAGAATACAGGACAATGTATGCAAAACCAGTTTCCTTTTATATGCTATACCTTATAACTGCTTCACTGTCCATAGTACTTAACATATTTTCTATACTTCATATTCTTACCTCCATTTGAATTTTTCTCTCCTGACGTTTTTTTTAAACAGCTTTCTAGTGCGCTTTTCATTATTTTCATCTAAGATCCTGTCTTGTGATGTCTGCTTTGTACTTACAATGTGCGCTTACACCCTGAAAGATGAATTAAAAAAGTCTCCTGCAAGGGAGAAGTGTTAGGTGAGGGATAGAATGAGTTAAAAAGAGGGAAATCAACAGTACTGGACTAGCCAGAGACATCATATATAAAACCAATTTCCTTCTCTCATGCAACAATGCGCTCCGTCATCGGGGAAAACATGGCGGCCGCTGGTTAAGCGGTCGCAGTGCTCCGGGAAGAGCTCCTGATGAGGATAGCCACACCGTCTAAAATCGGATCGAAAATAGATGTTTGACACTCACGTTAGTTAAGGGAGCTGACACCTGTTCTGACGGGGCGATTTTCTTTCACCGAACTGGAGATCTTCGTGGCGGGGTATGCAGCCCCGTCTCATCGAGACCGAGACCAAGACACCGTCAGTCCGCTTTCTGCCTGAGTGCAGGACGGCAGCTGTGGGCGGGGAGAACGTAGGTTGCTGTTGGCTGCAAGTCCTGCGAGTGTTTCACAGCCCTGAACTCTGCTCTGATTCCCCCTGTAACCGTGTGGGAGCATGCGGAGGGACTCTGAAGAATTCAACGGATTCCCTGTTGGAGCTCTGGCAGAAGTCACCAAATGAGATAAGTGAACCGTCTTTAATATTTCTCGAAGAAGTCCTTAAAGGAACAGTAAGCCTTTATCTTGGGAAACAGCCCACTACCCATTATTTAGACCTCCCTGAGAGGGTTTTGCAGTCTTATTCACAGGAGTCCACGAGTGAGCTAAAACATCCTCTGTTATCACAACCGCCGCTACTCCGTTTACAGTCAGCCGCGCTGGAGCTGAGGAGAGGAAGGTTACTTAGAACACTGGGGCAGCCATACCACGCAGTTTCTTCTGATAGAAGCTTGCGTAGTGCCCCAGAACGTGTTTCTAATTTGCCGTCCATTCAGTCAATATCTACTTCAGCACCTTCATCTTTATCAACTGCGGTGGCGGAAATTAATGAGGGGGGAGACAAGGGGCATCTAGCTACATCTGATTCTCAAACTTCAACTGTGTCAAGTCAAGAGGGACTAACAAAGGTGGTGGTCGCTTCCCAGTCCACCGTAAAAACACAACCCCCCCTTAATAAAACTAAAACCACCGGCAAAAGAGGGCGGAAGAAGAAAGGGGCACTGCTAGAAGATAAGGCTGAGATAGTAGGCTCATCTTGTGGGGTTGGTGACCATACCGTAGCAGGTGATGATAAAAAACCTTCCTCTTATTTAAATACTGAGGTTAAAGGAAGAGCCACTAAATACGGCTCGAAGTTTAAAAGTAAGACAAACACTAAAACGCAGAACATCATATCTGAGAAAAAAGCCAAGATCACACCCTCATTACGCTCTTACTTTAAAGTTATACCCCAAATATTACATCTGCCAGGGGATTACGCCATGTCTGCTGGTTCTGAAGTGCAACCTTCTCTCCTAATGGATAAGATTTCTCCTGTGCAGGTCTCAACGACAATAGAGTCAATAAAGGCTTCTGACTATGGAACAGAAGAAGGGGTCATAGATCCAGAAGCTAGTGATCTAAGTCTAGGAGAAGTAGACGGGGATAACGAGAAAAACTCAGGATTACAACCTTCTCAAGCTCGAGACGATTCAGTATCATTACCAGCACCAGCGTCCGTGTTACAAGATTTAGAAGAGACGTCTGTTAATGCTCCCCCTAGCAGCTCGAATGAAGAAGAACTCGGTGCAATTGGGGGAGATCAAATCGAAGATTCTATAGACTCCCTCACAGATCAATCCAAGTTTGCAGCCGATGGCGAAATAACTCCACTGGCTATACTAGGCATGTTTTCAGCTCTTACACAGGAAATAAGGAAGGGTTTTGCAGAGGCTTCTGCAAATCAAGCTGCGCATCAAGCTGAAATAAGGAGCTACTGTGAATCTCTTGAAAACAAAATCGAGGGACTAGCTATAAGAACGGGAGTCCTGGGGGAGACCACAGGAACAATTTCTATTAATTTGGACCAGGCGAAAGAAGATATTCAGAAGCTTTCTAGAGAGGAGCAAGCACTTAGTGAAAGGATGGAGACCCTGGAGAACAATGCGAGGAGGGGGAATCTTCGAATTTTGAATGTGCCTGAAGGCGCAGAGGGCTCAGACTTAAAACAATATATAACGGGCTTGCTAAAAGAGTCCCTGAGTCTAGACCTCTCCCTAGAAGAAATAGCAGTGGACATCCAAAGAATCCACAGGGATCCCTTTAGACGTAACCCCCAGAGATCTAAACCCCGTAAAATTCTAGTAAACTTCCATACATATGTTCTGAAAGAACAAATACTTAATCTTGCATTAAAACAAAAAGCGCTGGTTGCAAAGGGGTTTACATTCTTAATAAGGTCAGATCTTTCAAGAATTACTCTGGAAAAGCAATGGGAGTTTGGGAGGCGACTGGAAGCGTTTAGAGCAGCGGGTGCCACAGCTCAATTAACATTCCCTGCTGGCATGAAAATAATGTATAATAATAAGATGACTAACATTAGATCAGTACAAGCAGCGGATGAATTCCTGATGCAGATGGGAAGCAATAAGAAACAATACGAAGTTTAATTACAAGATTTAGTAAGTGGAGTCAGCGTTCATGGTTATCTCTTGACTTCTCCGAGTTCTTATGTACAAAGTCTAAAAATAATTTCTTCACAAGGGGCATTAAACAATATAACTAGTTTAGTGTCATAATTAGATTAGTCTTTCTTTCACAATTTTTGCTTTTATATAGGTGTGGTTTCTCTCCAGGAGTTCACGGAGGGGCGCTATCTACCGGACATTGCACCGGTTGGATATCGCAAGGGTTTTCCAGGGAATGGGAGGGGGGAGGGAGGGAGGCACGCAGCTAGGGTAGGTGGTGGGGGGTGGAAAAAAAAAGTAAAAATGTCCTCAAAAAGCCAAGATATAATAGTCGTGATAATAAGAAAGTGGTATTGCAATCTTATCAAAAGAGTGTTAGACAAGTATGGGTTGGTCTAGTCGTATTTTTCTGTCTCTCTTTTTTGTCGGGAATATATGCCAAAAATGATTAACATAAAATATTTCTCCTGGAATATTAATGGCCTGCGCACCAAACCGAGGGCAAATAAAATCATGCAATATTTACGAGATCTGGATGCGCAGGTCATTGTTCTCTAGGAGACTCATTTAACAAACTCTGAGATGATGGACTTAATTAAACGAAATAAGTGGATAGACTTTGCGGTCTCCACTACTCAGGCTAGTAACACCAGAGGGGTATCTATAATTTTTAAGAAAGGAGCTAAAGCTAGGCTGATATCTCAACAGGTCGATCCAGGCGGAAGATGGGCCATAGCCTCTGTAGCGATAGCGGGCTCTCAAATCACAGTCTTGGGCTACTATGGGCCGAATCAAGAAGATTCTACTACTATGGAGACTATGTTTTCACACTTGCTCTCCTTTCCTGAGCCAACTATTATAGCTGGTGATTTTAATATTGTTTTAAATCCAGCTTTGGATAAATCCCCCAATAGTCGACCCTTAGCTTTGTCAAAATCTAGGTTAGTGCTACAATCTGCAATGAAAACATATGGGTATTCTGACATATGGAGGGAGAGGTCTGGGGACCAACAAGGAGTGTCCTTCCGTAATTATAAATATAAACACCAGTCAAGGATTGACTTCATCTTGATCAGCCGAAGGTTGACTGATCATGTAAGATCCATTGAATATTTACCTCTCCATCTTTCAGACCACTCTGCAGTATTAATGGACCTAACCTATCTAACGGAGAGATCGCCCTCTAAATGGTCCTTTGATCGTTCACTTTTCACCTTACCTGACGACATACTATATCTCAATAGAGAAGCACACAATTTTTTTTTGATTAATAATGACTCAACATCTACAAGGATCATCTGGGACTCGTTTAAAGCATTTCTAAGGGGTCTAATAACAGCTAAAGTGTCTTATAAAAGGAAGCAATATAAAGAACAAATTTGCTCAATTGAAGGAAAGATAATAAACCTCCAAGGAGTTATTGATAGTAATACTGGGTTAGATGAGTCCATTATAAATAATTACAGGAAAGAAATGGCGACCTTGAAAGCAGACCTGGGTTCAGTATTGAATCTTAGATTGCAGCAGAGATGGGAAGCAAGCAAATTAGCCCATTTTGAGTACAGTGAAGGAGCGGGTAAAATGCTTGCGTGGAAGACTAAATCAGATCAGGTTAGGAAAAACATTGCAAAAATCAAGGTGGGCAACGATTCTTTTTCATCGGATATTGAAATTAGAAGGGCCTTTAAGATTTTCTTTGAGTCAATATATAAGGAGGACATTGAAACCCGATCTGAGGAGGTTGACGATTGGTTAAGTCATATGAATCTCCCTAGTCTTACACAAGCTCAGTCTCAAGCATTGGATGATATTATCACCGAAGGAGAAGTAAGGGCCGCTATAAAAAAAAGTAAGAAGGGGAAGGCAGCCGGGCCCGATGGGCTACCAGCAGAAACTTATAGAATCTTAGAAGATGAGATAGCCCCTTTCCTTACTAAGATGTTTAATCAGATCCTTATCGATGGCCAAACTCCCCCATCAACATGGGATAACGCATCAATCACACTCATACTGAAGCCTGGAAAGCCCAAGGACGCTTGCGAATCATACAGGCCCATATCAATCTTAAATGTGGATTACAAGATTTTCACCACAATTTTAGCTTCCAGGTTAGCCTTAATAGCCCCAGCAGTCCTCCACGTAGATCAAAAAGGATTCGTAAAGGGCCGACAACTACACGAATTAACATACGACTTAATAGGGGCTATAGATATTGCTGTGGCACAGAATTTACCATTGACTGTTCTCACCCTGGATGCGACCAAGGCCTTCGACAGGGTTAATTGGGTGTACCTGTCGGGGGCCCTGGCTAAATTTGGAGTGGGGAAGAGATTTTGTCGTGCAGTTAGTCTATTGTATGCCAGTCCATCGGCAAACCTATTAATTAACGTGAGTTGTCAGACCCCTTTGATATAACTAGGGGGACTAGGCAGGGTTGCCCGCTTTCCCCACTTTTGTTTGACTTTTATATTGAACCTCTCGCACAACAACTGAGGAGAGAGAATGCTATTATTCCTTTTTGTCACAAAGGGTGGGAAAAGAAGCTTGCGTTATACGCTGACGACTTGCTCGTTTATACATCAGACGTAACAACTGCACTCCCGGTTATACTTGAAATAGCTAAGGGGTTAGGGAAAATATCAGGCTACCAGATCAACACATTAAAAACAGAGATGTTGGTCTGGAATGATAATCCGAGTTCCTTGGAAATACAGGAAGGCGAATCATTATGATATCTGGGGCTAAATATCATAAAAGACATCAACAAGCTCGCCTCAGTAAATATTACAGCAATTATCAAAGAATCGAGGAAATTAATGCAGACATGGTCTCACCTTCAATTATCTTTGATAGGGAGGGTCAACCTCGTAAAAATGGCCATTTTGCCTAAACTTTCTTTTCTTTTTAATACCATTCCACTTTACTTTGATCAGACTCACATAACTAAAATACAATCAGATATCACTTCTTTTATTTGGAACAAAAAACTACCAAGAATAGCTTGGAAGAAGCTTAGACGGCGATGGGAGAAGGGAGGATTAGCCGCACCAGACGTAAAATTATATTTGTGGGCCTTTCAGCTTTCTCACATACGAATGCTCCTAAAAACACCTACTGACTATGGGATAGGATTAATGTTTTCGGCCATGTTGAAAGGGGAAGGTCTCAGCCAGTCGGGATTTTTATTTAAATTTGGCAATCCAAACTTCTTTAAAAAAATCAAATTGAAGGTCCTGCATGCCTTGGCGAAAACATGGACTGATGTAATAAAATCTATTAAACAGGGGTATTATTGTGATAAAATGCCGCTTTGGGGGTTACCTGATAGTCCAGCCTGGTTGGAAGATTCCCTAGCCACTCCTTTGAGAGAAGCAGGACTTAAAGAATGGGGGGACCTTTTCTATGAGGGGGACCTGCTTTCATGGGAATATCTACAGAACAAAATAGGGCCAACCCTTTCATGGTTTAAATACATTCAAATCAGAAGCTGGACAGAGGCATATAAAGATCCACTAACAAAACGTAGCAAGTTTCCTCTCGGAGGGCATAGTCAATTAATAACTAACTTGGTTGGTACCCCTTCAACCAAACGTGAGATTTCACTATGGTATAAACTTCTTTTAGATGAATCGGATGGGGAATTTAAGTTACCAGCTCAACTTTGGGGGGACGTAATATTGACTCAAGATTCACAAGATCTTTGGTCCTTCTCATTTCAGCTTTTAAAAAGTTTGGTGAAACCCTCATGGCTACGTAGGAACCATCTTTTTACCCTTCATAGGGCGTATTACTCTCCCCAAAGACTATCCAAATTCGTCGCAGGAAACTCAGTGGCATGTGCGAGGTGTGGGCTGATTGCAGCTTCAGATATTCATATGTTCTTTGAGTGTCCTCGAATTGCATCATACTGGGAGGCCATAGGTAAGACTCTTACGGCATCGTTAGGTATCCCAATTACTATAGATTTACCATTAGTGATTTTTGGTCTCCTGAAGACAACTCAAATTACAGTTAAAAGCCTGGTCTTCTATACGGCCCTCTTGGCAAGGAGAGAGATCTGCAGGAGGTGGAAGGATCCTATGCCCCCTTCCCATGGGGATTGGTTGATATCAACTTTACAGACGGCACGTATGGATCTAGCCAGAACGGGAAACCAAAATAAAAGAGCCTTTTGGCATTTGTTTGTTTGGGCACAGTAAAGATCCGTTTTTTTTTTTTTTCCCCGGGCCCTATGATTATACTACTATGGTGCCAAATACTAAAGTTGCCCGGTCTCAGTCCGGCCCAGGCCCAGCAGCATGCCTCCCCATTGGTAGCCTAAAGGAGTATCAAGCTGTGACAGTTGCGGGATTAATGGCCTTCCCACTCGAAATGAAATGATCCCTCCCAGTTAAAATCACTGAGTCAACTGCACTAGAGCATATTCTAAATGGCTTTCTTAAACCATGGTGGATATGAGGACAAAAAAAAACCAACAAAAAAAAACCAATGCGCTCCAGTTTTTTTTAAATAAATGAAGGAAACATAGAGGTCCAGTACATAAGATCAATGCCTTATTCAAATGCACTCATTTATCCATGACATAACTATGCATATTTTAAAATTATTCCCTGTGTTCCGGTGCAACCAGCAAATCAGAAGCTCCACTCACTATATTCTGGGAGGGTTTCTTTTGTGGTTAAAATCAATACTCCCTCCTAGCATAGGGTCTCCTGAAAAATGGATTTTATAAAACCCCCAAAAGGTCTAGCCATTTCTCAATATTTATTGACATAAAGTAACTTAGTTACTTACCAGTCACCTGCTTCACTACTTCTTATGTGTGTAGGTACACATAAATTATTCTCTAACCCAGGCTCTCCTGCAGTGAATGCCACATATCAATTAGTGTATTGATACAGAGAATATTTTTTAAAACATTCTCTACAGTCCCCTGTCTATTTTAAATGCCAGTCAATGCCCCTTTTATTAATACTATGTGTTAAATACATATTTGTAAGACTGAAAGGTCACTTGCAGCAAGGCAAGTTAGTTATTTAACTTACATCTCACATACCAACTGGTGACATCACAGTCACAGGATCTGCAAAAGGGGGGTGCCCTGTGGGACGACACAGCTTATTTCAACAGTGTTGGATTTGTGGGGCGAGAGCCACACTGATTGTTTGCAGTTCTCTAAAAAGGACTCAAACCAGTCCAATGCTGAGCCCCCAAGACCCGCTGTGGCAATACGGTCCAGAAAATGTTTGTGGTTCATAGTGTCAAATGCCGCAGGCAGTTCAAGGAGGATCAAAGCCAGAGTGCGGTTAATGTCAGCATGTCCTATAAGATCGTCCAGGACTGACATTATCACAGACTCGGTGGAATGCGCAGGGCGAAAACCTGCCTGGTGAGTGTCCAGAAACTTGTATGTTTCTAAAAAAGAACTGAGGCCGGAGGCCACATGAGTTTCCAGTAATTTTGCTGGAAACTGAAGCAATGATATAGGCCTGTAATTTTCCAATTTTTTTGGGTCTAAACTCTGTTTTTTTTAAAGTGGAATACCTACCGCTTCCTTAAAGGTTGACGGTACAGTTCCCTGAAACAGGGAGAGATTGAGGCACTCAAGAAAGGTATCAGGGAAGGCCTGATAGATTGCTTTCTTTATATTAATGGGGCATTCCTCCTTAGGGGAGCCAGATTTGACCTTCACCACACTGTCTTCAAAATTGTTATTGTTACAGACAATGGAATTTTGAATTTGTTTTATTTGTTCCACGAAGAACAAGTTCAGATCATTGCAAAGTTCCTGAGTAGCCTTAACAGGTGGAGCCACGCGGCTTGGATTGGAAAGTTATTTCACAATCCTGAAAATTTCCTTAGAGCTGTTTTCCAAATTGAGTACTTTATTAGTGAAGAAAGCTCTTTTGTACTCATGTAATTTTGCTATATATTTGGTTCTAGCCTCTATAGAGTACAACTACCGCCATTTCCGTTCGGCTTGACGTACGTGAAGTTTTAAAGCTTCCAACCCCTTTGTGAACCATTTAGATGCTTCGTGTTTCCTAAGGCAAGAATCTTTAGACTGAAGGGGGCATGGATGTTAAATGCCTCCATTTGCCAGTCAGTGATTTCTCTTTCCTGTTGTCTAAATCACCTTCAAAGGCAAACTGCTCAAAAGAGAGAGTGTCCAGGAGTGCTTCGAGATCAACACGATTCCAATTCATGAAGGTGCTTCTAGAGTGGGATGATTGATTCAGTAGTGACAGGTTGTTATTTTTTAAAACTAATAGTGTAATGATCTGACCATACACATGGTTGAGTTACCAAGTTGTGTAAGGTAACATTAGTATGTGGAAAAGTAAATTTTGCCATGTTCTGTGTCCCTACGCCTCATCCATCATATGTTATGTGTGCATGACCAATATGCATATGTTATTCCCCATGTCTGATTAATGACGCAATTACAGTTGTGTCCACCTTTAGTATGCTAGTTTCCAGTCCTCGTGAATACTACGAATATCAGGCCTATGTAAAGTTATGTTGCCACGTTTCCCAGTGTGCACGTTATTCCATTGTAAAGTCCCCGTTCCCAGGCCTCAAAAGGGCCCGGACCACAGATTCAGCTCCTGTCTCCTGAAAGCCTCGCTGAGGAGCGATACAGCCCCCACCTGTATCCTCGACCCTTCACTTACTTCCTACCTCGCAGTGCCCGGTGCAGCTTGGCTCTGCCTCTGAGTCTGCCAAGAGTATGTTATAGTTCCAGTTATCAGTTCAGTCCTCCTCTTCTGCATTCCTAAGCTACTGAACTGCATCAATAGTTTCCGTCATTGTCTAGCCTTTTCGTCTCCATGTTAGAGAAATACTGTATTAATGGTCATTTAATATTCTTCATCACGCACTACATGTAGAATAATGCATGGTCCAGTCTTAGAATCAAGTTAGCTTTTCCCCTCATGACTTCTAGTTTATATCAACATGTTCCCTAAACATCAGATACCAGATAGGGTTTAGGTACATGTCGCTCCGACCCTCCAGACTCTAGTCTCTGCTCCTAGCACAGAGTTCGTAGCCCCCAGCTTCTCCTAGTAATACGTCATTGCCAGTTTACGCGCACCATTAGGTTAGAGGTCCCGGCTCCTTAGGTAGCCCCCTCCAATGTTTCCGCCCCATTTCATGACATATTCTGTTACGTTTGCATCACATGTCTATGTATACTCCCAGTTACACCTCTTTTTACTGTTATCTTTCGCGACTGCTACGCGTCACGCCTTCTGCTCCACCCACTGCTACGCCTACTGCAATGTAATGCTATGTGTTTGCGCTATGTATATAAGTCGATGTATTGTTATTAAAAGCTAGCGCGCTCGTCCCAGATCAAGCCCCGGCAGCTGCTGGGCCCCAGTTGTCCTGCTGGGCCCTGTCACCTCTGTTCCTATGCAGGTTGTCCTGATCCTGTCCTTATGCTGTAATAAACCTGCAGAAACTCCTACTACCTCGAATCTTGACTCTTATTTTATTGAGCTATCTGTTATTCATTCATTCATCCAAAAATAGATCCGGTATTATTTATTTATATACCACATAATGGCGCCCGAACAGGGACTTGCCCTTTCCCCACGCGTCGGTGAAGCCACGCCGACCCCCTGACCCTCTGCAGCCGTGACGGAACCATACCGGCCACGTGCAGATATTTCTGCTTCAAGTATCCCTCAGGCCCACGGAGGAGACGGAGGAGGCGGTCCAGCATCCAAACGAGACGGTGGAGGAACGCGGCGAGTCCCGACCAGAGCCCAAGCCGAGAGTCCAAGGTCCGAGGTATCCGGAGGCCCACCCGTAACTGAAGTCCGAAGTTCGTCGTCCGTCGTCCAGTCCAGTCCGAGGCCTTCCGTTCCGTGCTGCCCGGTGAGTACCATTGCTGGGGTAGTATCTAGACAGGACCAATCTAAATTGACTCCTGGTCCGTGGGTTGGTGGTGCCCAGACTCACAAACGAAGTGTTCACCTAGGTGGATACGGGTCTTGATGCGTCCCTTTATGGGACCGGTATGTTCCGTACTGTTACAGCAGTGCATCCAGTAACTCTAGTCTGTTCCGTTCTCGAGAAAATCTGTTCTGTTTCTGTTTTCAGTATTTTCAGGTAGTATTCTGTCCGAACTGTTATGTTATGATGTTGTTCAATGTATTTCCAATATCGTGGTATGCCTGAATTGTTTTCCCAATTGTTATTGTTCTTTGTGTATTGTATTGTGTTCCGATTCAAGTTTACAATGCCGCTCTTTTCCAAGTTACGAAAGTTAAAAACTAGAAAGGGTTTATTAGAGGAAGCAGTTCCTGTCCCGCCTAGGGACAGTCCAGGTCACTTTATGTATCAGAAACATGGCATAAGCGCCATAATGTATCTAGATTTATGGGTAGAGTATACCAAACAGTTAGAAGAAAAGTATAGATGGCCCGTATCGGGTACATGGGATGCCGAATGTATCATGCGAGTAGAAGAAGCATTATGGAAAAAGAAAGCCAGACAGTCACAGAAAGATGCCATCGAGTTATGGCGTAAAGAAGCTCATAAAAGAACGGAAAAGGAAGTCAGAAAGTCAGAGTTAAGTAGAGAATCCCAAGAACGAGCCCAAGAAAGAGAATTAATCGAGATAGGTGAACAAGTCAAAATCGAACAGTCAGACAGACAGAGGCATGCCCTCATTAAGGGTATGTATCCTCTTCTTGCCGAGGGTGTGCCAAAAGCGACCCCAGAGGCATCCAGTAATTTCCCGCCACCATTAGTTCCGACCAAGCTACGTCACAAACCGACCGCAGCTGATATTTTTATTTCGTCCTACTTGGACGACACAGTCCCAGAATATGCAAATCCTGTTCGCGCTCCGCCAGTCCCTGCAAATCAGGCACTTCCCGCTCCTCCAGACACCGGGGTGCCCTTAACAGCTCCCCCGGCCCAGTCCGCCATACAAGTCCAGCCCACGTTACAATTACCGACTCTGTCAGGACGAAGAATGTCAGTCGACGATTCTAGTCTAGGGGCCGCAGGAGGAGGTCCTCCTCAAACCCCGCCGCCACACAAGCGTTCAACATTACTCGAATTACATGCTCAAGCATTACAGCGTACGCCCAAACATCAGTCTGTTACAGAAATCAGGCAAACCCTTACCGAATGTGTCTATGATCCAGTTCCAGGCGAATACAATATGGTTTTATATTCCTTACGTGTAAGGAGAGTGACCGAGTATCTAGTCACCTTACCGAATATGAAAGAAGATCTAGACAGAATATATCGTTTCATCCGTACAGGGGATGATCCAGAAAGTATTGGCGAGATTATGTCTCAAAGGAAAGCCGAGATTCAACTCATGATATTAAAGTTCCTGATCAATTGTCTAATAAGAGAACAAGATTACCCGTCTAAAGATTCCGCCGAAATGAGAATCCTGACAAGGTGGAGTGATAATATAGCCGAGGGTAAGCACAAGACCGTCGGTGCTATGGAGAGTATGTACAAGAAAATTCGTAAAGAAATAATAAGGTTACACGACCAGCGTAAAGCAGCACAAGTAAGCGAGAAAGAAAGTATCTCTGATCCTGAAGAGGAAGACGAGAATCCCGCCAGAATAGCGTATGTAGGAAAATCTAGATTTCCAGATCGCCATTTACGTCTAGAACGCAAGTCTATTTTTCATCATCCAGCACCAGAACAAGGTTCTCTAGAACAAGTATTTCAAGCTACCGATCACATTCTGAAATCACGAATCGGTTATAGTGAATTAAGTACCATGCATGAACAAGAACTAGCCCGATCAGCAGTCCGATGGATTACTGATTCTACCACTTTTCCAGACGAAATAGTGGCACAAATGTTTCTGAAACTGCCCCCAGCCGAGCAACGACTGGTGGGTATGTATATGATCCAGCACCTCATTACTCTGTATGAGGGTCAACATTCTGATCCAGGTCCGTTGCATGATATCCTGAACGAGTTACTCCAGTATAGATGGAGAGGTCTAGGTACCGATTTAATTAGTGTCATTTTAGAACAGCGCCACAAATATAGAACGTTTTTGAACCCGCATTTTGTTCATGTCTCACCCCCAGAAAGTAAATCATTTTACATAGACAGACAGAATCCGTTACGAGAAGTCCACCCAGTCCAAGGGGCGGGTGGCGTAATGCAACGAGTGTTTGTATACACTCCGATTTCAAAGATGGAACTTCTTGAAATGAAGAAATTAATTCCCTGTCATGATAAAGATCCAGCAGGGTTCCATAGAGAATTAAAAGACATGCTCCGTATGGGAGAATACACTTACCCAGACATCATTAAAATGTTAAAGGTCCTGTTACCCGCAGGGGTATATGAAAAATTAAAAGAAAAAGAATGGGAGGTGGGAGAGAAAAAGATCGATTGGACAGCTCTAGAAGCTGAAGACAAGGCACGAGTACCAGGTACCGGTCTTGGAGATAAATGTAAAGAATTACCAGAATTATTGATTCAAGTTTTACCCAGATTATTGACAACTAGGAAAGAAGACTGGGATGCAATCTCAGCCTGTAAACAGAAACAAGATGAAGATATTAGTGATTTTTATTCTAGATTTGAGAAATGTTTCAGTATTAATAGTGGTCTCAAGACAAGTAGTGAGTCATACCCTCACCTTTTCGTTACTAAATTAGTCGAGAATTCAAGTCCACAAATTAAAAATCGAGTTCTGAAAGTCGAAAGCACCTGGCAAGCAAATACTCCGTCCCAGATGCTCCAGATGCTCCAGTACCACCAGAATAGAATCAGAGAAGAGCAAGAACACGAGAGAAAACGTATGAAAGACACGAAAATGAAAGTGCTAGTTGCACAATCTGTTCCTCAAGACAGTCAGAAGAGGGGTCCAAATCAAGCCAATCAAGCCAGTCATCCTGCAGCTCCCGTTAAAGGGAACTGCAATTATTGTAAACAACCAGGTCATTTTATAAACGAGTGTGCAGTTTTGAAACATAATATAGCTACTGGTAAGACTAAAGAAAGACCACGTCCGCCGAGACAAGAACAAGTTTCACAGATTCCTCAGTCACAGAATGCACAACAGACAGTTCCCGCACCGCAGCCTATTGCTGCAACACAGCACGTTACATCGCAGATGTACCAGTATGCACAGTCTGAGTATCCAGAGTACCAGTCATATTCATGAAACAGCCTAGAGAGGGAGGTAGGCTTGCCTCTCATCGAGATACCTGTAGATCAAGAAGGTCCCTATGTTCACAGTCAAGTATTAGGGAAAGACAGAAAGTTTTTGATCGATACAGGGGCAAGTAGGACCACAATTAGTCACGCCGAAGTTCCAGGGGCTCCGCTCTCAGGCTCAAGAAATGTTTCCCTTGGATTTTCAGGAAAGCCAATAGTTAATGAGATATCTAAGCCAGTCACTCTAGAAGTAGGTCCATTGTCCCGCACTACTGATCTGTTACTCACTAAGTCATGTCCAGAAAACCTATTAGGCATTAAGACACTGAAAGAATTAGGTGCAGTTATTTGCTGTTCCCCAGAGGGAATACGTCTGTTCCTACATGACTTTAAGGGTCACTATGTATTACGAGATTTTGATTCGAGATTGTCTAAAGTTCCACAGCATTTATGGGCGCAAGGTCCAACTGATGTAGGTTACATGCAAATCACACCCCATCGTGTGACTCTCAAACCAGGTGTAGTGTTACCCCGAATCAGACAGTACAGATTGCCACCCGAGGCTGTAGCAGCCTTATCCAAAATTATTGACGAGCTCATGGCTCAAGGAGTAGTTGTAGAAACTGACTCCAATATATGCAATTCTCCGATCATTCCAGTCATGAAACGTACTGATCCGAATGCACCCCCAGTATATCGATTAGTGATTGATTTACGAGAGCTTAATAAATGTATTATTCCTCAGTACCCAGTTGTCCCAGATATTTCTTCCCTGTTAACAGCCATTGATTCCGAAGCCATGTTTTTCACTGTCATTGACCTCAAGAATGCATTTTTTAGTGTTCCCATTCATCCAGACAGCCAGTTTCTTTTCGGATTTTGTTTAAATGGAAGGAGCTATATGTTTACACGCGCTCCTCAAGGTTTCACAGAAAGCCCTAGTATTTACAGTCAAGCACTCAAGAGACAACTAGACAACATTCACATGCCAACTGACACTGCCCTGCTCCAGTATGTCGATGATCTCCTGATCACAGCCCGTTCTGAACGTGACTGCGAGCGAGCGTCACTGACAGTTTTGTATTTTCTAGCCGAGATGGGGCACAAGGTGTCACCTTCGAAGCTTCAATTCTGTGTCCAGCAAGTGGTATACTTAGGACACTTGCTGTCCAAGAGGGGTAGGCAGTTGACACCAGACCGTATCCAGTTAATAGCGAGTCTTCCCCAGCCCAGAACCCAGAAGGAAGTACGTGCCTTTATCGGCCTTACTTCTTATTGTAGACAATGGATTCCCCAGTATGCATTTCTAGCCAAGCCACTGATACAGTTAACGACACAGGAGGCAGCCGTATCGACTGTCCTCCCTTGGACATCTGACCATACACTTAGTTTCAACGAGTTAAAGAAAGCCCTATGTCAAGCTCCAGTTCTAGCTACACCGAACTACAGTAAGCCTTTTACACTTTTCGTTACTGAACGCGAAGGTACAGCATTATCTGTTCTCACACAAGATCAAGCAGGACAATACAAGCCCTGTGCTTATTTTTCGAGCACATTAGATCCAGTCGCCCAGGCGTTGCCTGCGTGCCTCAAGTCAGTTGCAGCCACAGCACTAGCTATCAGACAAAGTGATTCCATAGTTTTAGGACATACTCTGACAGTACAAGTCCCACATTCAGTAGAAGTTCTTTTAAACCGAACACAAACTCAGCACTTGACAATTGCACGTTTAACAGGTTATGAATTAACACTGTTCCAGCCACACATAGAAATTAGACGCTGCCACGCTCTGAATCCTGCTACACTGTTACCATCAGTTAATTCAAATCCAGACACACATGACTGTGTGGAAGTAGTTAACATTACGACTAAGCCAAGACAAGACCTGACAGACATTCCGTTACCAGATCCTGACCTGACACTTTATGTGGATGGTTCATGTATGAGAACTAGTACAGGAGAACTAGTCGCCGCATATGCAGTAACTACTGACACCGAAGTTATTGAGACACACCGTATTGACACCCTGTCCGCTCAAGCAGCAGAGCTAGTCGCTCTGACACAAGCCTGTATACATGCCAAGAACCTGAAAGTTAATGTTTACACAGATTCACGTTACGCATTCGGAGTTGTACACGACTTCGGAGTGCTCTGGCAGGAGAGAGGTTTCATGACTTCTCATGGAACCAAGATTCAGCATGGTCTCCTTATTCAAGCCCTGTTAGAAGCCATACATTTACCGACATCCATTGCTATCATGAAGTGCAAAGCACATACGAAAGTTACAGACATTATTTCCCGAGGTAATGATCTAGCAGACCGCACAGCCAAGCTTACAGCACAGACTCCAGACATTCCAGTTAACCTGACACATACTCCAGATCCGATTACATGCATGACAGTTAAGGACCCTACACAAGATGTCATAGATATCCAGTTACATGCTACTCCCGATGAAATCAAGAAATGGTCTGAACAAGGAGGGGTCCAGACAGATCAAGGATGGTTAACGAAGGGTAGAGCCACATGGTTTCTCCCCGATTCTATGGTTCAAGTCATTATCAATACCGCACATAGTCCAGCACATTTAGGAGAAAAAGCTATGTTAGACAGTATCCAGAACATTTGGTTCAACAAGCATTTACGAGCTGCAGCCAAGCAGAAAGTCCGCACCTGTATGATATGTTGTCAGTTTAATCCAGGTAAAAGTGTCCCGGTGGAACAAGGTGGTTTCCAGCCCCCTGACCACCCTTTTGAGGTCCTCCAGATGGATTATATTCAGATGGAGCGATGTCGAGGTTTCAAGTATGTCCTTGTAGTTGTATGCGCTTTGTCCAGGTGGACAGAAGCATATCCAGTCCCAGATTACACAGCCGCGACCACTGCCAAGCAGTTGGTTCGTGAATTCCTCCCTAGATACGGACTCCCTAGAGTCGTATATTCTGATAATGGCCAGCCATTCTCCTCAGAGTTAATGAAGCACGTTTCCCTGTTGTTAGGGTACCAGTGGAAGTTTCATTGTGTACGCCATCCTGAAGCAGCCGGTCTCGTAGAGAGACATAATCAGACCCTGAAAATCCGTATTGCCAAAGTCTGTAAAGAAAAAGGTGTGGACTGGCTAGTAGCTCTGCCAGTCGCTTTGTTTTATATGCGCATGGTCGCACATTCCAGATCAGGTCTGTCCCCGTATGAGGTCGTATTCGGCCGCCCCCCTAACATGTGGGGTACTCCTAGACCCCGAAGTATTACCGATGTTTCATGTAATATGCTGACAGATTACCTAGCTTCCTTGATGTCTGCCCTCAACTCATGTCGTTCACAGGTTGCTGCCGCCTTTCCAGACAATACCGAGGTGGCACCGCACGAGATCGTTCCAGGCTCCTTGGTGATGATCAGAAATTTCGACAGATCAAGTCCGCTGGAACCACGTTGGAAAGAGCCACGTCAGGTCCTCTTGACCACCCGTACCGCCGTCAAGTTGGAAGGCAGAAAAGGATGGATCCACCTTTCTCACGTTAAACTTTTTAAAGGACTGAAATCCGTTTCTAAAAACATTTCCCAGGATTTGAAGGACTGCCAGAACATTGCTCTTAAGGACTGTCCCGCACAAGACATTATTACAACCCCTCCCTTGTTAGAGAAAACTCCGCAACAGGAGTATAAGTTAAAGCTCAGGTCTAGTAAAATAAGTCAGTCAGTTTGATTGTATAAGTCCTCCCCTAGGTGAAACGGTTAGACTGTTTCTGACATGTATAAAATAGACCCCCATAGTGAGAGAGTCAGTCAAAGTTCAATCAGATGTATCGTTTTTCTGAGTTTCATATTATTCATCAGCATTATGATTTCCTGCACCAGCTATGCGTTCTATCTGTATTGTCCAGTTCCTCATGTAAATATGTCTGCTAATGCTACAGTAGAACACACGTTTAGTGATCTGCCTCCTCACGAATATTCTTACCGCCTCGCTATGCGCAACAACACATTTATCCGTATGTTACATTACTCACACCTGACCAGCAATGCCACTAATTGTTGGGTGTGTGGTCGACTCCCCCCTTTCCAGACCTCGAAGGGAGTTCTGCCACTCTTTCCTTATCCATTCTCACACAATGGTTCGTGTGGAGCATGGTCCACGTTAACGTCATCCTCAACAGATATGTCTTTTCTTAACAGTACATGTTTTCCAGACAAGCAAGGTTTCCCCCACAGAACAGGTTTAGATCTAGAAAATGAAGTATATAATTTAGGTAATTATTCGTCGAATTTCATGGTCCTGAATGTTCAGTCTGATACTACTCCAGACTTACCTGCTATTTCAGTACTACCAGTCAAAGGCGAACTATGTGTCCGTAATTATGGTTCCGTACACGTAGGACATAGTGAATGTACTACTGTTGTCCAGTATAGTGACAGTGGGAAATCTGTTTTCAAAGCTTCACGTCATTCTTATTTTATTTGTGGTCAAACCGCATATGTCCGTCTGCCCCTCGATTGGGAGGGAACCTGTTACATTGCTTTCCTACTGCCACCTGTTTTTCTAGCCCCATCTGATTATCACAGAAACACACATCTAGTACACATTAGACATAGAAGGGAGTCCCCAATTGTCGATTATACTGAAACTACTCTAGAACAGTATACAGATTTCAATAAAGGTTTCTTCTTCTTTATTGGACCTGTCCAGAATAGTAAACTGATCCGTAGGTTAACAAGAACCCTTGAAGCTGTAGTAAATGAGACTGCCTCTGCTCTAGGTAATCTAACCGAAGAACAATCTGCTATGAGATTTGTCGTTTTGCAAAATCGTCTCGTCCTTGACGTCATACTGGCCGATAGGGGCGGGGCCTGTAGAGTCATCGGATCTAGTTGCTGCATTTTCATTCCAAATAACGCGCCGTCCGTTTATTCAGCTATAACCAGACTCCATAAAATTGCCCATCTGTTACACCAAGATCCAGGCACCTGGACATGGTCCGGTTGGTTCTGGAATATAATTTCCGCCTGGGGATGGAAAGTCCTGTCCTTTCTAGGTATTGCAGTAACGATCATATTTAGCTGCTGCCTCTGTATACAATGTGGCCCTGCGATTTGCAGCATGTGCGCTACCTCTTGTATTCCTAGTCCCAAGCCCCGTTCTAAATCCCGTTCCAAGACAATTCGAGACGAGCAAATGGTACTGTATGAAATGATAGATGGTATCATGAAAATTGATGTTTCCTGATGGAAACGTAGTGACAAGGAGGGAATGTGGAAAAGTAAATTTTGCCATGTTCTGTGTCCCTACGCCTCATCCATCATATGTTATGTGTGCATGACCAATATGCATATGTTATTCCCCATGTCTGATTAATGACGCAATTACAGTTGTGTCCACCTTTAGTATGCTAGTTTCCAGTCCTCGTAAATACTACGAATATCAGGCCTATGTAAAGTTATGTTGCCACGTTTCCCAGTGTGCACGTTATTCCATTGTAAAGTCCCCGTTCCCAGGCCTCAAAAGGGCCCGGACCACAGATTCAGCTCCTGTCTCCTGAAAGCCTCGCTGAGGAGCGATACAGCCCCCACCTGTATCCTCGACCCTTCACTTACTTCCTACCTCGCAGTGCCCGGTGCAGCTTGGCTCTGCCTCTGAGTCTGCCAAGAGTATGTTATAGTTCCAGTTATCAGTTCAGTCCTCCTCTTCTGCATTCCTAAGCTACTGAACTGCATCAATAGTTTCCGTCATTGTCTAGCCTTTTTCGTCTCCATGTTAGAGAAATACTGTATTAATGGTCATTTAATATTCTTCATCACGCACTACATGTAGAATAATGCATGGTCCAGTCTTAGAATCAAGTTAGCTTTTCCCCTCATGACTTCTAGTTTATATCAACATGTTCCCTAAACATCAGATACCAGATAGGGTTTAGGTACATGTCGCTCCGACCCTCCAGACTCTAGTCTCTGCTCCTAGCACAGAGTTCGTAGCCCCCAGCTTCTCCTAGTAATACGTCATTGCCAGTTTACGCGCACCATTAGGTTAGAGGTCCCGGCTCCTTAGGTAGCCCCCTCCAATGTTTCCGCCCCATTTCATGACATATTCTGTTACGTTTGCATCACATGTCTATGTATACTCCCAGTTACACCTCTTTTTACTGTTATCTTTCGCGACTGCTACGCGTCACGCCTTCTGCTCCACCCACTGCTACGCCTACTGCAATGTAATGCTATGTGTTTGCGCTATGTATATAAGTCGATGTATTGTTATTAAAAGCTAGCGCGCTCGTCCCAGATCAAGCCCCGGCAGCTGCTGGGCCCCAGTTGTCCTGCTGGGCCCTGTCACCTCTGTTCCTATGCAGGTTGTCCTGATCCTGTCCTTATGCTGTAATAAACCTGCAGAAACTCCTACTACCTCGAATCTTGACTCTTATTTTATTGAGCTATCTGTTATTCATTCATTCATCCAAAAATAGATCCGGTATTATTTATTTATATACCACAAGTAGACCACACTTGATCAAGAGTGTGGCCTCCGATGTGCGTAGGGGAATTAATATGTTGGGTGAGGTTGAGACTGGTGAGGGACTCCGAAGGTTCCTTGGATGAAGTTCCCTCATCTACATCATTGGCCCAGTAGTTCAAATCACCTGCGACCAACACGTTATCATAATCTGTGGTCAGAGACACGGTTTGATTTGCTAGAGCTTTGGGGAAATCCGGCATTGATTTGGGGGCGTCTATACAGTACCACACATAGAAGGGTACTGTTGTGTAAGTCCAATTTAACTACTAGGGAATCAACTGAAGGCAATTCAAAGTGAGGCACAGTAGCAATGGATAGTTCTTTTTTAATAACAGCTGCCACTCCACCTCCTCTTTTGCCTGGTGGTCTATCAGTATGAAAGAGCGAATAGTTGCCAAGGAGGGCTGTTAAAATTTCAGTCAATAGGAGCTAGTCTGGGGAGTCAGTAGTCAATATATTAAAGATTTCTAGTTGATGCCTGACCATAGAGCGCGTGCTTAGATACATCACATTGAGGTCTTTTGCTAGTCGTTTCTTCAGACTTATATTCGTAGCAATTGTAGGCCGGGCTGATAAGCTGTTCACCTATATTTGTGGTGTCGGTGTAAGGTCTAGGATTTGGATTTAGAAGCTCCATGTTTTGCAATTTACATGCCAGATGGGTTTCTACCGGTTGCACTTTTTTGGGTGCCATGTTTTTAAGGCAAGCAGCTGACTAGTAGTATTTCTGGGCAGAGTAACATGCCCCGTGCCCCAGCCAGGCGCGGACGGGTGCAGACGGGCTTGTCTTAGGAGCGCCGCAGGCATGAATTTAAAGCCTGTACCGGCGTCGCTTACTCCGCCCCCTCCCAGCTGACGTCTAACCCTCCTATTGGGGGAGAACCAATGCAGGGAGTGACCTAGTCACATACCCGGAAACAACAGGATTCATTCAGATTCAATACAGTTTGCAGTTAATGAGCAATTACAATTTCAATTTTAAAAAGTGGCGAACGTGCAGGCTAAAAACAAAGATTTTAACAAAGTAGTCAGTGTCACAGACAAGTTCTGCTAGAATGAGCGCTCGAGTCGCCAGCAAGAATTTAAAGCCTGTACTGGCGTCGATGGCTCCGCCCCCTCCCAGCTGACGTCTAACCCTTCTATTGGGGGAGAACCAATGCAGGGAGTGACCTAGTCACAAACCCGGAAACAACAGTATTCAATACAGTTTGCAGTTGGTGAGCAATTAAAATTTCAATTTTAAAAAAGTGGCGAACGTGCAGGCTAAAAACTAAGATTTTAACAAAGTAGTCAGTGTCACAGACAAGTTCTGCTCAAACGAGCGCTCGCGCCACCGGTAGCAGAGACTGTACCCCAAGTGGTACAGTCCTCCAATTAATTGTGGTATTATCCCCATGGGCAAGCAGATTGTTAGCATTCTGTGTTTTTCCAATGGGGTAGTATTCGGAAAGACTGCCTAGTTCTGATAGTACCCCTGCAGGATCTGCACGTTTGGATAACATAAACTGTAGGATTGGTGGCAGGCTGACTCTGAGCACGCCCACCGCATATGTCAGCCTGTTTGCATTAGCTAGCTCACAGTGCCACTAGAATCTCCTCTTATCGGGTAGAGAATAGTTTCTGGCAACCTTACACCATGACAACCCTGATCCCTCAGGATTGTGGAAACAATGTACTACCTTTCGCTCAGTCACTTGTGCTTACTTAGTTTCTTTCTGAGAGTTACACAGAAGAAACAGTTGGGCGTGTTTACAATAAGTATGTATTGCACAGTTGTTCTTCTAGTGTAAAATATATGTGCCGTGACAACCGTTAGACAGTAGCAGAGATATATGATCAGCAGTACAGTAAATATAAAAGGATAGTACAGTTCTACCATTTTGCAATAGTCATGAACACATACATGAGTATAAAATGCATGATAAAAGAAAGCGTGCATACTCCTACAATGCCTATCTAGATGTACCTAAGTGTACCTAGCATGTGAGTAGGTGTGAAGCCAAGAATCCCTTTAGGTTAAGTCTAACCCCATTACCTGAAGCAAGAGAGTGTGGGACCCCATCCTGGTCTCGAGTAGGACACCACGCAAGGGATGTGTCAGACCACTGTCAGCTGGAGCGTCTGCATGCAGGAGCCTCAGCGTCTCTGGTCAGTGTGTCGACCTGGAAGTCTTGGTTCCCTCTATCTAACTCTAGTAAGAGGTGGTGTATTTAAACAGAAAGTACCTAGGGTTCCTTTGTCCCTTGTTTCCGGTATTAGCCATTGTTGGATTTGAGGATAACATATGAGATGAACCGTGTACGTAAATAAAGGGAGGAAGGTGGTGTAGCCCCTGCCTGGTTTCCAAGAACCCTTATGAATATTCATTCATACTGTGTCAGTCATAGAACGCTAGTTTTCAGGGAAACACTCCTTCTCCGCCCAGGACTAGAACTGGGTAAAGGTTCAATCCTAAAAGGCTTGTTACTGTGTAGTGTAGGGGAGGTGATGTAGGTGAAAGGGTATGATGTTACCCGGACCTATATTAGGGTACCTATATGAAACATTCCCTCACTGATTTAAGGTTAGGTGCTGTGAAACATGCCACTGGGTCTTGCCATGAGAATTGTGAACCTGCGTAAATCCCTGACTTAAGTCTCTCTCCTCTTTCGTAATCTACCAACCAGTGTTTTGTTTAACTCATGAATCCTTGATGGCATTGAGTTAGTTCTATTCACTGGCGCCTTACTTGCTCTTGTTCTGTTCCTCTTCCTCCTTGACTTCTCCTGCACCCTCTTGACTGTCCTTCCTAGCCCATTCCCTTCCGAAAAGTGCACGGCTGTTCAATAGCGACATAGCATACTTGGGAGAGCACATTCACACCTGCTGCACTTGTACACAAATATGCAGGCTGTCTCTTCATAGCAGCAACTGAGCCTAATGCCTACCAGCAATTAATATCCTTTCTTCGTAAATTGCTTCTCACTCATGTCCGTTAGCTCTTCACTCTTGTCTGTTGCTGCCCAGTCTTTGCAGTGGGCTCTGTGAAAATGGCCTCATTCTCTTATCCCTCACTTCCTGTAGGAAGGTGGCTACCTGACTATGGTTACCCCAGATTTTTTGCCTGTGTTTAGCTGGTTTTTTGACTTAGTTGACCTGGTTCCCTGCTAATCAGGGCCCCAGGCCATCTGCTCTCTCTGTAAAATGGATTCCATGTACCCTAGGTACATACCACAATTGGAAATGGACTCCTTGTCAGCCCCCTGTATAATGCACTATAGGTGCCCAGGGCATAGGGGCCACCAAGGCCTACCAGGGGCTGCAGCATATCTTTTGCCACCCCTGGCTGGTTCTTAAATTGACACAACTGGCTGATCACTCAGCTGGGGTAAGGTGGTGTAATCACCCCTTGCTTAGATATAGTATACCTATATCTAAACCTATATCTGGACACATATTAACCTGTGAGCCACTCCTATGGAAGGCCTCATCAATCCTGGAGGCAGAGTGCGTGGTTTAATGTGAGATGGAGCTCTAGCATGAGCTGAGCCTGTCTGCAGCTGTCGGGAACAACTCCCTAAGCTGTTTCAGGATAACGCCATACCATATACTCTTAAGTGCCTTATAATCCTCGCGGTTATATAGCAACTCTGGTTTGGCTTTATCAAAACATGTCGTGTAAGGTGTCATACGATTTGGAATACTATCCCCTCGCCAGTTCTGGCGACGGGGATAGCATTCCACCCCTCTAGAGGGGTAAGACATGTTACTTTACTTAAATGCGGTTAATTTCTAAAAGGACCTTAGATCCACAAAATGGATGCCTCTGCCACAGACAAGAGTCTGACCCCCTGAAGCTGACCGAAACTCAGCCAAATGGGGCCTGGACAAAGGGTTTCCTGTTGCAGGGAGGTGTTACACCCCCTCAGACAGGAGATAGTGGATTGTAGCAGGGAGGTTTGAAAGAAACCAGACACTGCATGGGGAGCACAAGGCTGCCCCTTGCATAATCCGGCCAAACCGGTTCTGGGGCACTCCAGCCCTCGTGCCAGGGCGGCCTGGATCAAAGGAAGGGGGTGTATCCACCCACTTCCTGGGTCCCACCCATAGGAGGGGACCTAGCAGGTAATCCAGCCCCCAAAATTAGTATAAGACTGGGAGCAGTGCCAATGCACTGCAGATCATCCTGAAATCACCTTTAAACTAAGAAGACGACTGGACTTCGACATTCTGATGAACAGAAGACTGAAGAGCATCTCCCTTGTGGCCTAGGAGGGGCCACCCTGTGAACACAGGCACCACCCAGCACCTCGACGTCTGCTTTGCCGCCGCCTCCCGCCGGAGCCCGAGTGCAGAGCCTGACAAGACCCAGCTTCCCAGACTTTTCCCAGCCCGATCCACAGTCCCTGCAAAGAAGGGACCCGTGGAGGCACCGAGAGACGTGGGAGCGGACATCTTGAAAGACCCCTGAGACGCTGACTGCGCAGCACCCGAGGCACCCTTGACTCTGTGCTTTGGGGTTTGAGAAGCCCCACAATCGAGCAGCATTTGCACCAAAGATCAGCCCTCCAGCATCTCCACGATCTGCGTGGGGCCCTTTTGCTTTGTGCCACTCGACTCTCCATCCCGGCCGCTTGTCACGTGGTCAGCGGCCATCTTGGCGACGAAACCTACAATTTACACTGTGGGTCTGGTTGCTCCAGACCTGCCCTCGCTCCTGTAGAAAGGAGTACCCGCTCTGACCTTGCTGGTCCGAGTAATAAGCCTTTTTCACTTTCCCCGTGGCTTGCATTAGCCAAGGCTTGTTTGCTTCAATCGAGTTGCCGACACCGCCATCAGCTAGAGCCTTCAAGGGACAGCTTGTGATCGACTCCTGGACGTCCTTGACCTCTTCGTGTCCACGTGGCTGCAGAGAGAAGCAACACCTCATCACCTGTTTGCACCCAACTTTGCCTGGTTCCAATCTGGTTCCACGGTGGTCACTGGTCAGTGACTTTGAACACTGTCCCCTCTGCTTTGAGGTCTTCACCACTTCAGATCCACCCTTGGATCCACCGGACACTTTTCCTTCACATCGCCTGCAGCATCTTCAGCTTCAAGCGCCAAGAACCTGCGTGTCAAAACCCGACGCCACTTCGACCCTGTGCACCCGCTTCCTGTGGGTGAGGTAACTTTGCTCCGCCGGTGTTCCCACACTGGTGCACATCTCTAGGGTCTGTGTCTTAAGTTTTGTTCCTCTAGGTTCAGCGGAAGTGTCCTTAAACTCTAACTTTACACTTTTTACGCACCATTGGTTAACATTGGTGCATGCGTGCGCTTTCCGCACTGCTCCCGAATCCCGAGGGCCATTCCCGACTTCAGCATTGCTTGTCCTGACTGCTCCCAGCGATTCCCTAGGCCCTAGGCCTAACCACTGCTCGAGTGGCATCTCTTATACCACTTGTTTAGTATATGGTTTGAGTGGCCACCCGCCCTCATCCATAATTGTGCAACTTTGTATGTTTAAATAGTGCTTTTGATTTAACGCTTGTGCCCCTTTATTCATAAAGAATACTGGGGATTGTTTTTAGTAATAAATACATATATTTTTATAATATATACTTGTGTGGTGTCCTTTCATTTGGTATTACAGGATTGTATGTGGTAAAACAGCTCGCCTAACACAACCTCTTAAGTTAAGCCTTTAGGCTGCTTAGTCCATGCTACCCCTAGGATAGCTTGTCTAATAAGGTTGACTTACAACCAGACACCATAAGGGATTGTTTGGTCTGATAATAGGTGGTTCCAGAATTGGAAACATCACCTATCAGGCCAACTTCTCACATTGGTGAGCTGCGGTGCGGATTTGAGCTTGCTGTTGTTTTACCATTGCAATCTTTATATCAAATTGAAAGATCACATCAAGTACCTCTAGGTACATATAAATCAAAAGCTTAGCATATTAAGTTCTACTGAACTTAGTAGTTGTAGATTAAAGGGATTAGCACACCCTGACTACAACTCACTAGTAAGGTACAGTAGGAAAACACTTAGTGTAGGTAAGTGCACCACTTACACCTCACTAGCAGTCATGTCTGACACAGGAAAAGCCTCAGGGTCTACTCCTGTGACAGTTGACCTTACCCAGGCAACTTTCAGCTATGACAAACTAACCCGAAAGGACTTGGTTGCCTTGTGCAAATCAAGAGAGTTAAAAAGGGGCAGAAGTCCCACCTGCCAAATCCTGGTCGGCATCCTAGAGCAGGATGACTTAGAAAGGGCGAAGGAAGCTTCCCTAGAGACAGGAAATGGAGGGAACCCCCCTGTAACTGATCCCCCTCAGGAGGAGGACGAGGAAGAAGAAGAAGAGGAGGAGGAGGACTCAGAAGTTGAGGACCCAGAAGATCAGGATCAGAGGGGTAGCCAGGTCCAAGTTGCCAGGCTTAACCAGGCCAACTTAGACCTACTAGGGAATGGAGAGGGCCAGCCCCTCCCCAGATCCCATCATGTTATTCTCCCAGGCAACAGAAGAGTGAGATCTCCCTCAGGGGACTCTCATATTTCTAGTGCCTCCAGAGAATCACAGAGAGGCATGACTGTTTCTCAAAAGCTAGAGCATAGGGCCAGAATGAGGGCTGTCAAACTCCAGATAGAGAGGGAGGAGGTAGCCTTGGCTCAAGCTAGACTTGCCTTGGCAAGAGAGCAAAAATTGTGTGGCTTAGATGCCACTGGTGGCAGCAATATTCCTAAAGAGAAACCCAGGTCCTATGATAGTAGAAACCTGACAAAGATTGTGCCCCCCTACAAGGAAGGGGGTGACATCCACAAGTGGATAACTGCTCTTGAGAGAGCCTGCATGGTACAGCAGGTTCCTGAGGAACAGTGGGCAGCAATCTTATGGTACTCCTTTTCAGAGAAAGGGAGAGATAAGCTCCTCACTGTTAGACATGAGGATGCAAACAATTACAAAGTCCTGAAGAGTGTCCTAATAGATGGGTTTGGCTTAACCACTGAACAGTACAGGTTGAAGTTCAGAGACACCCAGAAGACACAGACTCAGGACTGGACTGATTTTGTTGATTGTGCAACTAAGGCTCTGGAGGGTTGGCTACATGGCAGCAAAGTACATGACTTTACAGGATTGTATAATTTGATTATGAGGGAGCAGATCCTAAGTAATTGTCAGAACCAGCTCTTACACCAGCACCTGGTGGACTCTGATCTGACCTCTCCCCAAGAATTGGGAAAGAAGGCAGACAAATGGGTCAGAACCAGGATTAGGCCTAAGAATCAGGACAGTAACCAGAAGAAGGAGTCTACCAAGCCTCAAGATAGGGGTGGGGATAAAAATAAAGAAAAGACTTCCCCAGGGCCCCAAAACTCCAAAGATGGGGGTGGGTCCCAAGACACTTCTTCAGCTGAGAAAAAGCCTTATTGTTATGCCTGTAAACAGGTTGGGCATTACAAAACAGACAACTGTTGTCCCAAGAATAACAATAAAGAAAATATACCCCCAAAGCCAGCTCCAACACCTCCTGTTACTGTCAGCAGTAATCCCCCAGGAAGTGGGAGCACACCCAGGAATCTGGGTGGGTTTACTTTTGGAGCCCAGGAGGACCCTGGCCTATCCAGGTCCCCCTCCCCAAATGATCTTGTTTATGAGACTGGCAGGGGGTTTGCCAACTTCTCTGATTGCCCAAATACTTTGAGCAAGTATAGACAAGAACCCATCATCAATGGTTTGAAAGTTGAAGCTTTTAGAGACACAGGGGCTAGCATCACCATGGTGGCTGACTGTATAGTCCCCTCTAAGCAACTTTTACCTGGTGCCACATACCAGGTGACAAACATTGATGGCATCAAAACAAATCATCCCATGGCAGTAGTAAGTCTCAGCTGGGGAGGTGTCATTGGCCCAAAGAGAGTGGCAGTGTCATCAAACTTGCCTGTGGACTGTCTACTTGGAAATGATTTGGAAATCTCAGCCTGGGCTGAGGTTGAACAGGAAATCCATTCTAGAATGGTAAATTCCAATGGAAAGGTTAGTGGGGCTGTAATGGCTACAGCCCCAATCCAAGATGTCCTTCCTGAAAAGGTTGGTAGGGCTGAGAAACTCTCTGCCCCATCTTTAGCAAAAGCTCTTCCTGAACAGAATAGCAAAGCTGTTATGATAACAGCAGAAACCCAAACTGAGTCTCCTCCTGAAAAGGTGGTGGGGCTGTGATGGCCACAGCCCAAACTCAAACTGATATGTGTGTTGTGAAGCCTGAAATGATGGATAACTCCACACAAACTGAGAGCATGGAGGAGCACGAGAAATCTCCCCCTCACCAGACTTTAGGACAGGATCAGCCTCCTCAGGGAACTGATCTTACCCCTGATGAAGGAGCTGCCCCAGAGGTGGTTGGGCCTAGCCTGACAGAGCCTCTGATGTCAGTGGACCCTTCTCAGGTGGGACCCAGTCTGGAGCAGGTAACCTGCCCCTCTCTACCTTGCCTTAGCCAGCCCAGGGCTGCAGAGGACAAGAAGGACAGTGAGACCCCGAGGGCCCCCTGTCAAATAAAGCACCCCCATCAACAGATTAGGGGCACCAAAACTAGTAGCCCTAGTGAGGTGAAAACTTTACAAACTCCTGAGGGAGCCCCCTTAAAAACAGTTAGGGACCTCCCACAGATGGATTCTGTTGGGCACAGCCAAACCTGGGACCCCAACTGTCCCTCCAGCAAGCCAAACAGAGGGACCCAGCCTCCAGCTTTAGGTAGCCAGAGGTTGACCCTGAGAGCACAGTGCAACTCAGTTAAAGAAAGAAAGGCACACATGGTGGAAGATAATTGGAGGAAGCTAAGCCCTAAATTAGTAGAGCCTCACTTCAATACTCCATATCCAAACCAGCCTTTAACTTTGCATAAACACACCCAAGGCAGTGATTCCCTATGGTGGAGATCCTCTAATACCCCAAGGGTGAGGGACTGCTTAGTGGACCATGAGACAGGGGGTACCCATGCTAGTGCAGGTACTTCCTTATATGGCCACTCAGGCAATATAGGCTTACCTGGCCAAGGATAGCCTTATCTCCTTTCGTTTGGGGGGGGAGGGGGATGTGTAGGAAGGTGGCTACCTGACTATGGTTACCCCAGATTTTTTGCCTGTGTTTAGCTGGTTTTTTGACTTAGTTGACCTGGTTCCCTGCTAATCAGGGCCCCAGGCCATCTGCTCTCTCTGTAAAATGGATTCCATGTACCCTAGGTACATACCACAATTGGAAATGGACTCCTTGTCAGCCCCTGTATAATGCACTATAGGTGCCCAGGGCATAGGGGCCACCAAGGCCTACCAGGGGCTGCAGCATATCTTTTGCCACCCCTGGCTGGTTCTTAAATTGACACAACTGGCTGATCACTCAGCTGGGGTAAGGTGGTGTAATCACCCCTTGCTTAGATATAGTATACCTATATCTAAACCTATATCTGGACACATATTAACCTGTGAGCCACTCCTATGGAAGGCCTCATCAATCCTGGAGGCAGAGTGCGTGGTTTAATGTGAGATGGAGCTCTAGCATGAGCTGAGCCTGTCTGCAGCTGTCGGGAACAACTCCCTAAGCTGTTTCAGGATAACGCCATACCATATACTCTTAAGTGCCTTATAATCCTCGCGGTTATATAGCAACTCTGGTTTGGCTTTATCAAAACATGTCGTGTAAGGTGTCATACGATTTGGAATACTATCCCCTCGCCAGTTCTGGCGACGGGGATAGCATTCCACCCCTCTAGAGGGGTAAGACATGTTACTTTACTTAAATGCGGTTAATTTCTAAAAGGACCTTAGATCCACAAAATGGATGCCTCTGCCACAGACAAGAGTCTGACCCCCTGAAGCTGACCGAAACTCAGCCAAATGGGGCCTGGACAAAGGGTTTCCTGTTGCAGGGAGGTGTTACACCCCCTCAGACAGGAGATAGTGGATTGTAGCAGGGAGGTTTGAAAGAAACCAGACACTGCATGGGGAGCACAAGGCTGCCCCTTGCATAATCCGGCCAAACCGGTTCTGGGGCACTCCAGCCCTCGTGCCAGGGCGGCCTGGATCAAAGGAAGGGGGTGTATCCACCCACTTCCTGGGTCCCACCCATAGGAGGGGACCTAGCAGGTAATCCAGCCCCCAAAATTAGTATAAGACTGGGAGCAGTGCCAATGCACTGCAGATCATCCTGAAATCACCTTTAAACTAAGAAGACGACTGGACTTCGACATTCTGATGAACAGAAGACTGAAGAGCATCTCCCTTGTGGCCTAGGAGGGGCCACCCTGTGAACACAGGCACCACCCAGCACCTCGACGTCTGCTTTGCCGCCGCCTCCCGCCGGAGCCCGAGTGCAGAGCCTGACAAGACTCAGCTTCCCAGACTTCTCCCAGCCCGATCCACAGTCCCTGCAAAGAAGGGACCCGTGGAGGCACCGAGAGACGTGGGAGCGGACATCTTGAAAGACCCCCGAGACGCTGACTGCGCAGCACCCGAGGCACCCTCGACTCTGTGCTTTGGGGTTTGAGAAGCCCCACAATCGAGCAGCATTTGCACCAAAGATCAGCCCTCCAGCATCTCCACGATCTGCGTGGGGCCCTTTTGCTTTGTGCCACTCGACTCGCCATCCCGGCTGCTTGTCACGTGGTCAGCGGCCATCTTGGCGACGAAACCTATGATTTACACTGTGGGTCTGATTGCTCCAGATCTGCCCTCGCTCCTGTAGAAAGGAGTACCCGCTCTGACCTTGCTGGTCCGAGTAATAAGCCTTTTTCACTTTCCCCGTGGCTTGCATTAGCCAAGGCTTGTTTGCTTCAATCGAGTTGCCAATACCGCCATCAGCTAGAGCCTTTGAGGGACAGCTCGTGATCGACTCCTGGACATCCTTGACCTCTTCGTGTCCACGTGGCTGCAGAGAGAAGCAACACCTCATCACCTGTTTGCACCCGACTTTGCCTGGTTCCAATCTGGTTCCACGGTGGTCACTGGTCAGTGACTTTGAACACTGTCCCCTCTGCTTTCAGGTCTTCACCACTTCAGATCCACCCTTGGATCCACCGGACACTTTTCCTTCACATCGCCTGCAGCATCTTCAGCTTCAAGCGCCAAGAACCTGCGTGTCAAAACCCGACGCCACTTCGACCCTGTGCACCCGCTTCCTGTGGGTGAGGTAACTTTGCTCCGCCCGTGTTCCCACACTGGTGCACATCTCTAGGGTCTGTGTCTTAAGTTTTGTTCCTCTAGGTTCAGCGGAAGTGTCCTTAAACTCTAACTTTACACTTTTTACGCACCATTGGTTAACATTGGTGCATGCGTGCGCTTTCCGCACTGCTCCCGAATCCCGAGGGCCATTCCCGACTTCAGCATTGCTTGTCCTGACTGCTCCCAGCGATTCCCTAGGCCCTAGGCCTAACCACTGCTCGAGTGGCATCTCTTATACCACTTGTTTAGTATATGGTTTGAGTGGCCACCCGCCCTCATCCATAATTGTGCAACTTTGTATGTTTAAATAGTGCTTTTGATTTAACGCTTGTGCCCCTTTATTCATAAAGAATACTGGGGATTGTTTTTAGTAATAAATACATATATTTTTATAATATATACTTGTGTGGTGTCCTTTCATTTGGTATTACAGGATTGTATGTGGTAAAACAGCTCGCCTAACACGACCTCTTAAGTTAAGCCTTTAGGCTGCTTAGTCCATGCTACCCCTAGGATAGCTTGTCTAATAAGGTTGACTTACAACCAGACACCATAAGGGATTGTTTGGTCTGATAATAGGTGGTTCCAGAATTGGAAACATCACCTATCAGGCCAACTTCTCACACTTCCACTCTTCATTCCACAAATGTTATGTGCACCAACTGCTTGGGTGGCTTCTTTTCCTCATCGACCAATACATCCCCATATTGTACCTCTACCTTCTCCTCCCCTTCCTCTGTGAGAATTAGAAACGTGACAATACTGAACCTTCAGCACCTTGTCCTTGACCTCTTTAGAAATGTGAGCTGCTATATCCAACGTCCCCTCTTTATTCCACCATTAAGGATACCACCTTGCTGCTGGTGGCATATTGAATTCTCAAACTGCGCCTTTCCCCATTAGTCCAGCTTTGGTAGGATTGCCTTCTTCCACCAACCTATGCACCCATTCCATTCTTTCCATTGCTTCTAGTCCTTCCCCCTCATTCTGCCAATGCTATGGGAATCCTGTCAAGATCACCGCCCACCATAACATGGTACTGCAATCCCCTCCTTTGTCTTCCTCCTGTGCCTTGCCTCCTTCTTCAGACACCATTGACCCTACCTCTTTCCCTCCTGCTCACGCCCCTGTGCCCTTACCCACTACTTGTATGACTCTCTCAACAGACTTCGACTGCACCCCATCTACAGTCCTCAGACTTCCTTATACTGCTGCCTTATCTTGTCCTACCTCTGCATTAGCATGCTTACCCTTTCCACAAAAACTCTTCTACACCACATTATCCCAGTTGCACTTTTCTATCTTCCCACTCTCCGCCTGACGTTCTGCACACACCCCCTCTATTTTCTCCCAATTCTTTCACACACATTTCCATTTCGCTGTACACCATTCCTCTGTGTGACCCTCTGGCTTTACTGCAGTTCTTCAGCCATATTCCCCCTTTGCCTGCACCCCTTTTCCAAATCTCCCTGCCTACATTCATCTCATCTCCTGCTCTAAAATGACTCCAAGTTTTGTCACCGCCTTCCTCTCTGATGCTATTTCATCCACCTTCATACCTTCTGGATCCTGCTCGTTGCCCACAACTGTGACTGGTTCTCCTTTTACTTTCCTTCCATTTTTTCCCACTGTGCCTCTTCATTCATATTCAGCTTCTCCCTGTATGGGGAAAGGCAATCGTCACAACCTTGAAGTAGATCTAATGGAGTTTGGAATTGTCAGAAATATGTAGGATCGCAGTGCTTGAGTTGATCTGAATATCAGGTTTGTGGTCTTATAGCCTCACTCTCTGGCTTTGTGATAGAACTATATTAATTGGTGGTGGTAAGGTGTTCCTAATCACTTGTGAACCATTGCTATGGCGTTAACATGGAAATGTAGTTATTTTACCTTGTAGCCATGGCAAACCCCCTGTGTGCCAGCCTTGTAAGTAGCAAAAGTTTAGGAGACAAGGGGACAGACACAGGTCTATTTGCTTTCACTCGTTTTGTTTGACGTTTATTTTCTCCCCAGTCTAGTCTTACCAGATCTTTTGGCTCTAGAGGTATAGCATATGAGGATGTGCACAACTGACTAGGCTGGAGAAGCAGGCATTGCTTATTGCATACATTTGGAGGCCTGTCATGTATAGATGGGCCTCATTTAAGTAAAACAGCACGTTGGGAGAAAACAGTACTATTGGTTATGGCAACGATAATGTATTGGCACAATGATTTTGTCTCCTGACTAAAGCTTCTGTTCCTTACTTGCACATCAAGTTAATTCACTAGTGGTAGCATTTGACTCACAGGTTTCACTTCAACCAATTTCTGTCAGTAGCAAACCCTTCTGTAATATGCTTCACACGTTGAGAAGATGTATTCCCTTCTGCATTTGTTGAGTGGTGCTGAAATCAAGAGCTGTAGGGAAGGAATATTCCACTTCTGGCAGCTGGCACCAAAACTGTGGAATTGTCAGCCCTTGCAGTTCACAATAAGCATTAGCGTAGGGTGAAGTGGAGTAGAGTGGCATAGACTGGAATAGAGTGGCGGGAAGTGGAGTGGCTAGATTGGAGTAGAGTGTTCTATCGCAGAGTGGAGTGCATAGAGTGTTGTGGAGTGCTGTAGAGTGGCTTAGCATAGAGTGGAGTAAAGTGTCGTAAAATGGAATGGCATAGCATAGAGTGGAGTAAAGTGTCAGAGTGGAGTGGCATAGAGTGGAGTGGTAGATTGTTATTGAGTGGCGTAGAGTCTGGTGGCGTAGAATTAAGTAGAATATCATAGACTGGAGTATCGTAGAGTGGAATGTGCTAGGGTGGCAGTGAAGTGCCATGGAGTGAAGTGGCATACAGGGGCGTAGAGTTTTATAGTGCCTTAGAGTGGAGTGGTGTTGTGTAGAGTGGCATGGAGTTAAGGGGTGTAGAGTCTCCTAGTGTGTCGCCCAGTAGAGTGTCATAGAGTGGAGTTATATAGAGTGGAGTATGCATGTTGTGGTAGCGCACTGCCATTACAGACAACACATTTTCACTTGAAATGATGGTTACATTTGCACAGATATACAGTTTTACTGATCAAACTATACAGCACACAAATGATAATGGATGGAAATGGCATCACCAAGTGTATTGATGTGTTTCAATCGTTGTTTCCCCCCGCATTAAAATGACAAAAAATGTACTTCTTTGTGCTTTCCTAATTAATATTCTGAAATACTTGCACAGTTTATTAACAGATATTTAAATTATGTTGTGCGCTGGGAAAAAATAATATAGTTCAGCCTTTCCTCTCACAAGGGTGCCCAGCAGGATTGTCACATAAATCCCCTCACTTTGAAGTCAGAGAATAAAAAATAAACACAAAGCTCCCTGGAATACAGAGCCTGACATTTGACCTCTGTCCTTGAATGCACCGCTAATTTGACTATATAAGAACAACATTTAAAGGCCTGGTTCCAGAAAGTGAGCACTTGTTCAAGGAGCGGTAGTGAACAAGCTATACTTCACAGGAGGGACAAAGACATGATGGCCAGCCTAAAACAAATAAATCCAGAAAATAGAATACAAAATGAGTCACAAACCTCAAAGCCAACTGTCTGAGGAAGATGGGTGGTGGTGGTAGAATTAGTCACAATGTCACTGGATGGGGCAAAATCAAGGCACATTGGACACTGGAAGGTGTGGGGTAGTATTAGCATCTAAAACACCTTCTTTAGCCTGGCAAAAGCGTCCAGGCCCACCCCTGCTTCATGCTGAACCTTGCGCGGGTTCTCAGTGTGGGAAGCAAATGCCTGCTCTGGAGGGACTGGGGCTGAAGGTTCTGGAAGTTCTTCCCTTGGAACGAGGGGTTGTAGGCTCCTTTGCGCTATCTCCATGATTCTTTTCTCCAGAAGGGCTATCCCTGATTGGATATTGGACCGATATTTTATGAACTTCAGTTTCTTCCCTGGGGGTTATGGGAAATTATATTAGTTTGTTACTGTGGGTAGTGATTAACATGGCTGCTGTGCAATAAAATGAAGAAAGGATAGCATAATCCTCGCCTCCGGGTCCTGCCATAGAAGGCATTCCCTGGGAAGCTTTCTGAATGTCACCAAGATGTATTTGCAAACTAGACAGCTGTGCTGTCTGGTAGGCTTCTGCCTAAAAAATGAGAATCGCGTTGTGTTAGACCTGGCACCATTGGCGTGGGTCTCCCTTCCATTTCTGCTGTTGCCGCATGTGTTTTTGCTGGTGTTAGATGCTTTGGGCACTGTGCCACTGCTATTCAGTGCCACAGTGCAAGTGCTCCCTATTGTAAATTGATGTATGGATTAGTGATTCCATGTTTGGCTACTTTGGTTTACTTGTCAGACCCTAGTCTAGTGCACTGAGTGTGCCAGGGCGTGTAATCCAAATACTGCTGGTGGGCCTGCAGCACTGGTTGTGCCACCCAGAGAAGAAGCCTTGTAAAATGTGTCTAAGGTCTGCCATTGCATAGCCTGCGTGCAGTCTGGTACTGTCATGCTGACTGGGCAAGTGCACCCACTTCCCAGTCCCTAAACCTTCCCTTTTCTTCATATCAGTCACCCCTATGGTAGGCCCAAGGGCAGGGTGCATTGTAAGTATAAGGTAGGACAAGCCCTGGTGTGTGTGGCATGTCCTAATAGTGAATTACAGCAATTTTCGTTTTTCACTATTGCAAGGCTACCTGTTCTCCATAGGTCAGAATGGGCTGTTAGAATTGTTACATTTTATAATCCTAACAGGCTCGGAGAACATGGTAGAAATTCAACTTTAGTATGCCTGAACTCTGTGTTTGCAGATACCACTTTTATAAAGTAGGTATTTGCTTGTCTAACCATTCAAACCTGCCTCTGCTAGGATGTGTATTCCTAAGTCTGGTTTCTGTGAGTGACAGGGCTGGGGAATTCCAGGAGGCAGGCTGAGTCACCCAGTGGTGAATCGAGAGATCTGCATCTTGATGGGAGGGAGGAGTGCACCTGAACTCTGAATAGGGCTGTGCCTGCCTTCCACAATGCTGGCTCCACCCCCTGGGGAGCGGCTGATGTCTCTGCCCTGCACACTGAAAGAAGAGAAGGAGTCCTGTAAACAGAGGGCTCCAGGACTGTACTTACCTTCCACAATACTGGCTCCGTCTCCTGTAGGGCGTCTGATGTGCATGCCCTGCACTGTGAAAGGAAAGGAGAAGTCTGGTAAACAGAGTGCTTCAGAACTGGTTTGGACTGGGCAAAGGCTCCTCTCCCCTCAGAGAACAAAGGATTTCTGGGTATAAATATTGGGACCCTGCGCCCATGAAATTAGATCACTTTGGACTACAAGAAGAAACCTTTACTGAGGAGAGGAACCTGAAGAAACTGAGGAGACACTATTCCCAAGCCAAAGTGCTGCTTGGGGGATTGGCCTGCAGTGGTTGCCTTACTGCCAAAGGAAGGAGAAAAAACTTTGTAACTATCCTTTCAACTTGTGAAGGATCTCCAAGGGCTTGGAAAAAAGCTTGCCTCCTGCTGAAGTCTCAGGGACAACAGACTTCACCCCCCAGCTCCCCAGAATTCTTTGGAAGTGCTTTCTGCTGTTTTGGGCCTTCTGAGGAACTGCGTGTCGCCAGGAGCTGGAAGCGCGACTCAACGAGAAGAAGCGTGTCGCTGTCGCTGTGCCTGCCGTCGCAACTCCGGAGAAAGGAGGGTGTCACCGCTGGAACTGTCGCACTGCACCGCATCAGAGAGAAGCGTGCCGCAACGAATAGGAAGCGTGTCGTCGTCGCTGCTGCTGCCGTCGCAACTCCGGAGAAGGAGGGTGTCGCCGCTGTGGTTGTCGCACTGCACCGCATCAGGAGAAGAATCTCGCCAAGAGGTCGGAGCGTGTCGCCATCGCTGTGCCTGCCGTCGCAACTCCGGAGAAGGAGGGTGTCGCCGCTGGAACTGTCGCATTGCACCGCATCGACCAAGAGCACCTCGCATCCCTGAGAAGCGTGCCTCCGTCGGAGCTGCTGCCGTCGCATCTTGGATGTCGCCGCTGTAGTTGTCGCATCGAGCGGAAGCTTCACGCATCGTGGAGAAGAGCGTCGCCGCTGGAGCTGTTGCCGTCGCATCGTAAGGGTGTCGCCGCTGCAGTCCACACATCGAACCGAGAGCTTCTCGCATCCCCGAGAAGCGTGCCGCATCTGGAAGATCTTCACGTCTTTATTTCTTTGTATCTGAATTTTGCCGCATTTCCCATCACTGCGACATTGCTTGTCATGGAAGCGCAGCGCAACTTTAGGTACATTGACGCAGAGAGTCGCATCTAAGAACTGAACTGAACTGAACTAAGCTTAATCTACCATTTTAAAGTAATCATAGTGTGTGTTTTGTTGTTTATGGTCTTGTGGTAACTCTATATAAAGTCTACTTATTTTTTATATAAAACCTGTGTGGTGTCCATTTGTAGTGTTGTCACTGGGTTACTGTATGTGGTCACAACTGCTTAACTTAACAACGCCTCTGAAATAAGCCTTGACTGCTCATGCCACGCAACCTAGAGGGTGAGCAGGGGTTATTTTAGGTGTGTAATCCCCTTTCCCTGACTAGAGGAGAGGGTACCTATTTGTCACAAGTACCTACCTGTGCCAACCAGAGACCCCAAAATCTAACGCGTTGCCTTTGGAAAATATTTGAAACTGTATTTATTTGGTAAATGTTTGATTGTTGTGGGGACCACTATTGGTTCTCGCCTTTTATCTTACCCAGCTCTATGCAGCGAGTTTGGAGTACATGTCTCTATAAATGCTGAATTAAAGCACTTTTTCATACTACCAATGCTTTTCTTAGAATTAGATCATGCAACTCACAGATTGTCCGTGCAAAGTAGGGTCGAGTTTAAAATTGTCTTCCAATCACAGACTTTACTAGGTTAGCTTGGATGAAATTATTGTCAACATGGGTTCACATCACAATTCAAAGATGCAAGTTGATTGTGGCAATTACAACTTTCCTTTAGTATGGCATGTATTTTAACTCCTTTCCCTAGGGCTTTGGCTCAGCTCAGCTGGATGCACTTTTTCTTCATTTCTTCTCATCTTGCAAAATCTGAAAAGGATCCAATGCCCACGGACCCTGATAAAACATAGGGCCAGATGTAGGTAAATCTCATTTTCCGATTCTTAAATACCGACTCATACCGAATCGGTATTTCAGATTCGGAAAATGGTATGTAGGTTAGAAATCGGTAAAACTTACCGATTCGGAATGACTCGGTATCTGATTTCGGTATTTACCGAATCTGTAAATTCCAAATCGGTAAATTCCGAATCGGTAAAACCCATTCATTCCTATGGGTCTCCTGGCCCATAGGAATGAATGGGTTTTACCGATTCGGAACTTACCTCCTTAGTGTCGGTGGAATGGCAAATCAATCTGCCCTTAAAACCGACATCTCAAGAGGTCGTGGTGGACCGGATATGGTCCAGACTACCGATGGGTGACTGGACCCACGACTTGGCAAACTCACAACCTACATTTGAGTCGGACCCGATTAAAGGAGATGCTGACTTCAATAGATGGTTGAACGCCTCGCTTGATGTCTTCATCCCGGTGAAAACCTTACAGAAGAGGGAGAAACGAATTGGTTCCGCTCCCTGGTTCACGGTTGAGCTCCGCCTGCTTAAAAAAGGATGCAAGAAACTGGAAAGGGCTTGGAGGAAGAAATTTGATGCTGCCAAGCGTAAGGACTACTGGACAGCGATTAGAGCCTATAAAGCAGCCCTCCGCTTGGCAAAAGCACATTTCTTTGAGGAGCGAATACAACTTGCCTCAAACTCCTCCAGGGAAACCTTTAAGGTGGTGCAAGAACTGCTCAAAGTTCCCGAACCAGCAGTCACCCATGACCCTGAGAGGTGCAAGGAGTTGGCCGATTTCTTTCATATTAAAATTGTAAAGATACTGGACTCTTTACCCCAGATCGCTATACCGCACGGGACCCAAGAAGAATTTCCCCCGATTCGGGTGAAAGAGTGCCCTATCTCCTTGGACACGTTCGGCCCAGTTTCAGAAAGTGAAACGTTAAAAGCTATAGCTTCCATAAAAAGCGGCTCCCCTACGGACCCAGTCCCTTTTAAAATTTTAAAGCAAGCAGCAACCGCGGTGGTAGGGCCCATTACGGACCTGATTAACGCCTCTTTCTCTCGTGGTTTGGTGCCACCCACCTGGAAAAAAGCCGTGGTCAAGGCTCTTTTAAAAAAATCTAACCTTGACACGGCCGAGTTGGCCAATTTTAGGCCCATTTCTTTGTTGCCAGGCCTCAGCAAAATTGCTGAGAAGCTTGCAAACCATCAACTGTCCAACTTTCTAGAGTCGAACGGTCTGCTCCGAGACTCGCAGACCGGTTTCCGTCCCGGCCAAGGCACCGACACGGCTCTCCTGGCTGTCGTTGAGGAGTCAAGGCGCATCTTAGATTCGGGAGGATCAGTAGCAGTGATCCTCCTGGATCTGAGTGCCGCATTCGACACCGTCAACCACCAGGTGTTGACTCAACGGCTTTCAAAGGTGGGTGTGGTAGGAGCCGCGTTGAAATGGCTCTGTTCATTTCTGGAAGACCGGTCCTACCAGGTCTGGGAAGGAAGCAACAAGTCTCCATCTATTTCTCTCCAGTGGGGGGTGCCGCAGGGCTCGTCCTTGAGCCCGACATTATTCAATGTCTATATGGCCCCCCTGGAGGATGTGGTGACCCCTTATAACATCAAAATCATCAGCTATGCTGATGATACTCAGCTGGTGGTCGCCCTTCCTCAACTGGTGGAGAATCCTGACTTGTTGCACTCATGTCTGGCGGATGTCCACACCTGGATGAGCAGCTCAGCCTTGAAGCTGAACGGCTCTAAAACGGAGATTATGCTGCTTGGAAATAAAGCGCCGCCACTGCCACCATCATGTTGGCCAAGCTGTATGGGTGACCTCCCAACTATGAAAGAGGAGATTAAGAGCCTGGGAGTCTGGCTGGAGCAAGACCTCTCCCTCAGAACTCACGCTAAAAGAACTGCGGGAGTCTGTTTTGCCCTGCTGCGGGCCGCGCGTAAAATTCTCCCGCTCCTTCCCTTTCCATCGAGGAAGTTGTTGATTCAGGGTTTGATAACATCTCGCCTAGATTACAGCAATGGTCTGTTTCTGGGCGCCCCTGAATCTACTTTTAACAAACTTCAGCAGGTGCAAAACGCGGCGGCCAGACTCCTTATGGGAATTCCTCGAACTGAATCTGCCAGACCCGCTCTCAAGGCCCTGCACTGGTTACCAGTGCGGGAGAGAGTGAAGTTTAAGGCACTATCCATTGCCCACAAAATTCTTCAGGGCAGTGGACCTCCTATCCTGGGGAGCTTGGTAGTGCCTTACAAAGCGAACAGAGCGCTGAGGTCTGACCAGAGGTGTTTGCTCCAGGTCCCGAGAGTAAAAAGATCACGCACGGGCGGGAGACGATTCTCTGTGCACACAGCAACGCTCTGGAACTCCCTCCCCTTAAAACTTCGTGCTGAGACCTGCACCCTGCGTTTTCGCAAAGGTTTGAAAACACATCTGTTTCCCTTGTGAGTCGCTACTACTACTTCATGGTCCCACGGTTGATGCACTGTTCATAACGCCGGGATGCCTCAGGGTAGCTGTGCGCTATATAAGTTTTAATAATAATAATAATAATAATAATAACTTACCGATTTGGAATTTACCAATTCGGTAAATACCGATTCGGAAATATGAAAATTGACATGTGAGCCTGCCAAACAATCAGGGACAACCTACACACCCCACAACCAAGGCCCAGAGAATCCAACCAATCAGAATGAAGCACCCCTCCCCAGTACCTGGGAGTGGCCACACCCATGCAGGTGAACACCAACTGAACAAACAATTGAGCTGAGGTGAGAGGAGCTGAGCATCCAGAGCCAAGCAGTGAAACAGAATGGAGTCTCAGGAAGGGCAAAAGGATGGTGGGGAGCGCAAAAGAAAGATAAAGTTCAGCCCAGCAGAACTTCAGGTGGCTGTAGAAGAAATTGTAAGTCACTACAAGCAAATATTCGGTAAACAGTCTCTGCATGTTGCAGAGTCTGTGAAGAGGAACATATGGCTTGGCATACAGGGCAAAGACAATGCCATCGGTGGGACCCCCCGGGAGATAGAGGACATTAAAAAGCGATGGTATGATCTGCGCATCATAACCAAAAAGAAGATTGCTGCGCAAGAAAAGGATGCTGGTGTGACAGGAGGTGGCAGGAGCAAAGCACCAAAACTTACTGAGATGGAGGAGCTCGTTGAAACCACCATGGAGCCAGAATGCATCCATGGGATTGGAGACCTGGACAGTGCAGCAAGAGCAACAAGGAAACAAGGTAAGATGCATGTACCCTAATCCACAACCATTTACCTGAACCCGTACCCTACTGTGTAGAATCATTACACTGCAGAACAGATCATACTTGGGGCCAGCAATGCATCATGGTAGACATAGTCATGAGTACATACATGCAATGCATACACCACAAGACTCAGCAAGGCATGCCACACACATCACCAAACACACAATGTACACTGTGCAAAGGTGTGTAAACAATTTATTTAAGAATTACACACAGGTGAACAACAACATTTACCCTATGTCAATTTGATTCCACAGGAGAGTCCTCACGCACTCCAGCACAAGCAAGGGAGGAGAGGGCACCAGCAACTAAGAGAAGGGAAAAAGAGAAAGAAGGCACAGGTCACAGGGCTGTTGAAGGAGGCAACACCACCACCCAGGAAGCCTCATCACCAGAGCAAGCCTCAACACCTGTCCCGCTATCACCTCTGTTATTTGGATCTCCTGAATTGTTAAGCACACCGCTTACACCCAAAGCAAAGTCCAGGTCGTCCATGCAGGAAAGGGCAAGTAGGCCTGATGTGCCCCCTTAGAGGATCCTGCTAACCTCTGATTTGGAGGATGAGTATGTTGTACAGCAAACAATTGCACCTGTGGCTGACAAAGCTAGACCACAGATTCCAGCAGGCTCTGCGCGCACCAGTGTCCTAGGCAGGAGGGCACGTGAGGGTGGCGATGGGTAGGAAGGTGGGAGCGTATTCTGTGGCCTGGAGGCCACAATGGTCAAGGTACAGTGCATGCAGGCCAAGGCACTGTTGGCCGTGCATAGGCAGGTGCGCTGCATGAACAATAAAATGACAAACATGGACAAGGGAATAGGCCACATAGCATGCAGTTTGGAGGCAATTTCAAAGGGGATAACAGACATCTCCACCTACATGGGTGTACTGTCTGATAAGTTGGACAGGGATCAAATACAGCGTCGCAGGGAGCGACAATATATGCGGCAGCAGTCAAAGGCAATTAACAGATTTGCTACAGCTACTTCACTACTTTGCCAACGCTCAATATCCATGCAGGATGCAATTGTGCACTGCTGCACAGAATTGACACGGGGCATGGGAAGAGTGACCTCTGCGATGGAGCAGATGCTAACCACTAACACAGGCAATGCTGGTGACACGGGTGTGGAGGAGACAGAGGGGTCAACCAGCAGGAGTGGCTCCAGCACACCTGTGCCAGAGGTGCGCAGGAGCGTCAGGCGCAGCCATGCCGAGTCAGGCCCCAGCCGAGATATTGAAACCCAGGCACATCAATCCCGCAATGTAGTGCGTGGGCGTAAGCACTGAACAATGCCGAAGATCCACAGGACTGCACACAGTGACGGCAACTGAGCACAAGCAGCCATGGACATGGACATTGATGGGCAATGTTTTTTCCTATGTAATGATGATGTGGTGAATATTAAACTACACTTGTCAAACACTATACCTGTCTATATGTCATACATCACCTAGAAATATCGACGTGTAATTTCTGTCCGTCTCAATCTTCCATCTATTGCTGCTGGTCCTGTTGCTTGGGGGTCTGTATGTTCTTGGTCATCATCAATGTCCTCGTGATGTGTCACCTCCACCTCTGTTCCTTCTTTGGTGGCAAGATTGTGCAACATGGCACAGGTTACTATTATCTTGCAACACAGGATGGGGGTGTACTGTCGTGCACCTCCACTCTTGTGGAGGCAACGGAACCTGCTCTTGAGGAGTCCAAATGTTCGCTCCACTACGTTGCGAGTTGACCTGTGTGGCATATTGTAACGCCATTCCCCTCTGTTAGTTGGGTTGAGGTACGGTGTGAGCACAAAGGAACGCAGGGCATATGCACTATCACCTAGGAGGGAATGAGAGGTCCATGAGTTACATCCACATGACACATACATCTGCCATTCATTTCAGGGTGTGTTACACTTATTTACCTAGCAGATATCCATCTCCAAAATCTCCAGCAACAAGCCGTGCGTATATTCCGTTGTTCTGGAATATGTAGGAGTCGTGCGAGCTCCCAGGAAATTTGGCCACTATGTCTGTGATGATGTTGCCAGCATTGCATATCACCTGCACATTGATGGAGTGCGTTGACTTCCGATTTCTATAGATGTGTTCAGTGGCTGCAGGTGGGCATAGTGGAATGTGTGTGCCATCTATGCAGCCTATCACATGCGGGAAGTGTGCCAGTCCATAGAAGTCAGTTTTTGTTTTAGCAAGTTCCGCAGGTGTGTCAGGGAACCAGATGTAATGTTCCATTCTCTGCGTCATGGCATCCACTCCCTGAAAAAACGGGACAGACAGCTCTGGGACACACCACCTACCGCGCCAATCACACTCTGGTAGCTCCCAGAGGCAAGCAGGTGTATGCTACAGAGAACCTTCACATGGGGTGGGATGGTGTGGGCCCTGGGTGTTGGGTGATCCAGGTATGGGTGGAGGTCCCTAATTAAGTCCATAATGGTTCTGGGGTGTTGGGGTGTAGCCTGTACCTCTGAAGTATCTCAGGCTCAGTCAATTGGAACAGGGTGATCCTCTGCCTGTACACCTTCTCCATACCCTCTCACCTGCAGCCTGTAGCCTTTGCCGCCTCGCAATCACATAGAATGCCGCCATTCTTGCAACACTGTTGCCTTTTGGGCCCTTTTATATAGCCTGCACCTGGTTACCACCTGCTTTCAGTCCATGGTAAATACCGACTCTTAATACCGAATTTCATTGAATTCGGTATTTTTGGCCTTTCCTACATCTCGATGGGCATTTTTTACGAATTCTTATTTACCGATTCGGTAAATAAGAACTCGGTAAATAAGGAATCGGTAAATACCGATTCGGAAAATATGGACTCGGTAAATACCGATTCGGTATTTTACCGATTCATATTTGCCGAATCGGTAAATTTTTTACACCTGCATCTCCTTATCTGAAAACCGGTCGGTAACGGCCAATTTTACCGATTTTCGGCCGTTACCGACCGGTATTTGCCTACCTACACCTGGCCCATAGTGTTTTAAAAGGTGCCCATGAATTTCCCTGTTTCCATGGCTAACTGCTCCATACCTGCCCTTCTCTGCTGAGAAAGTAGCCAGAAACGGCCTGATTCTGTTCTCTGTTGCTACACAGATCCTTTAAACATACAGGGGATATGACACACCTTTGGTTACAAATCAAAATCGAGTACATCTTGATAGCTCTGGCTGGAGTGATCGGAGACAATCTTATTAATCTAGATCTGATGTGCCTGGTAAAATCAGTGGATATGTACTACACTGTGGGTCAGTACAGATGATACAATATAGCTGGCCAATCGGTATGAAAGAAGACTTGGTCTAACTTATTTCCATGAAGAGATAAAATGAATGAATGAATTAGTTTATTTTTGAGATTTCTTAAAATCATTACAATAGTGTTAAAACCTGGGAAACAGTCAAAACCAGTTTTGAATATAAAAGTTCTTTAAAAGCCTTATTCACAGTTCGTGCGTGATGCATTGGTACTTGGTCAAGTGTTTTGTTGTTATCGTTAGAAGATCTCCAAATAAAGTGCCAGTTTTTTGGGGTTTTTAGGTCTCGCCTGAGCCAATGCGCTTGCGCATTGCTCCGGCGAGATTACAGTAAGCGGAAAAGAAAAGTCTACCAAAACGGCTGCGGATCGCATACAGTTCATGTGATCTATGCGCGTGCACACCATCGCCAGCCACATAACACACCACCATTTGTCTGAGCCTCGGCATCAGACTTCAAAGGCTGCCTCACCCCCGACCCCGCATCAGACTTCAAAGGAATGCACTCCCGCGCCACAGCAATGCCGAGAGCTTGTTTCTGGACGAAAGTGAAAGCCTACCGTGCTTGTTTACAGTAGCCTTGCTCCTCAAATGCTGTTGCTGTGTTGCCATCTCTCTAGGGACACTCAGCTTGAAAACACTCGACTTGCTAGCTGCAATGCTACATCCGCTATGCTTTGCCTCTATACACATTGATCCCTCGCAGACTGTGCTGACTCTCCCCCTCCTGATTTTGAAACTGAACAACACAGTCACCACACAGTCTCTTCTCTCTTTCTTATGATGTCTGCCCTGCCACCATTTACTTCGGACCCTCACACCTCCTCACCCTCACACCCCTCACCCTCATCCACCCTCACCCTCTCACACCCTCACCCTGACCCTCACCCCATCACCCTCACCCCTATCACCCTCACCCCCTCTCACCCTCACACACCCTCACTCACCCTCACACCCTCACCCACCCTCACACACCCTCACTCACCCTCACAACCTCACACCCTTCACCCTCACAACCCTCTCACCCTCACCTCCTCACACCCCCACACACCCTCACACACCACATCACTCAGGAACACCACCACATAACCAAGGGACACCACCACATCACTCAGGGGTACCACTCAGGGGCACCACCACATCACTCAGGGTCACCACCACATCACTCAGGGACACCACCACATCACTCAGGGACACCACCACATCACTGAGGAACACCACCACATCACTGAGGAACACCACCACATCACTCAGGAACACCACCACATCACTCAGAGGCACCACCACATCATTCAGGGACACCACCACATCACTCAGGAACACCACCACATCACTCAGAGGCACCACCACATCATTCAGGGACACCACCACATCACTCAGAAACACCACCACATCACTCAGGGACAACACCACATCACTCAGGGACACCACCACATCACTCAGCAACACCACCAAATCACTCAGGGACACCACCACATCACTCAGGAACACACCACATCACTCAGGAACACCACCAAATCACTCAGGGACACCACCACATCACTCGAGGACACCACCACATCACTCAGGGACACCACCACATCACTCAGGGACACTGCCACATCACTCAGGGACACCGCCACATCACTCAGGAACACACCACATCACTCAGGAACACCACCACATCACTCAGGGACACCACCACATCACTCAGGTGCACCATTCAGGAACACCACCACATCACTCAGGAACACCGCCACATCACTCAGGGACACCACCACATCACTCAGGAACACCACCACATCACTCAGCAACACCACCACATCACTCAGGGGCACCACCACATCACTCAGGAACACCACCACATCACTCAGGGACACCACCACATCACTCAGGGACACCACCACATCACTCGGGGACACCACCACATCGCTCGGAAACACGACCACATCACTCAGGGACACCACCACATCACTCGGGGACACCACCACATCACTCGGGGACACCACCACATCACTCAGGGACACCACCACATCACTCAGGGACACCACCGCATCACACTCAGGGACACCACCACATCACTCAGGGACACCACCACATCACTCGGGAACACCACCACATCACTCGGGGACACCACCACATCTCTCGGGGACACCACCACATAACTCAGGGACACCACCACATCCCTCAGGGACACCACCACATCACTCAGGTGCACCACCGCATCACTTAGGGACACCACCACATCACTCAAGGACACCACCACATCACTCAGGAGCACCACCACATCACTCAGGGACACCACCACATCACTCAGGGACAACACCACATCACTCAGGGACACCACCACATCACTGGAGAAGCGTGGCTCAGTGGTTAGAGGCGGCAGACCCGGAAGCTGAGATCGGCCGTGGACCAGGGTTCGATTCCCCGCCTCGGCGGGTCTCAGGCTCAAAAATTCCACGGACTTGACAATTCTCGCTCCGGTGCCTACTCGACTCACGGGGTCACACTCTGCGACTCTGGGCAATAGCTTGCTTAATCTCCACTACGGCCCCTCGCGGCGGGATGCCTGGCTTTCACCTTGTGGATACCCTGCCGGGGAATACCAGGACGGGTTCCCTAAGCAAGCGCCTTGATGCCTTCGGGTGATACGTGCGCTATATAAGTCGCAATACATACTCAGGAAAACCACCACATCACTCAGGGACATCACCACATCACTCGAGGACACCACCACATCACTCAGGGACACTGCCACATCACTCAGGGACACCGCCACATCACTCCGGAACACCACCACATCACTCAGGAACACCACCACATCACTCGGGACACCACCACATCACTCAGGAACACCACCACTTCACTCGGGACACCACCACATCACTCGGGGACACCACCACATCACTCTGGGACACCACCACATCACTCCGGGACACCACCACATTGTATTGTATTGTAATTGCATTTATTTAGCGCTTACTACCCCTGACGAGGCGTCAAAGCGCTTTTTCGGCGAGTAGCACGCTACTGCGGGACCCATAGAGGATTAGTGTTGAATTAGTATAGTGAAACTTGCAAGTACATTTTAAGTGGTGGATAGGTTAGTCAGTTAATTGGATTTGGAATGATAGCAGAAGGATAGAGGAGGACAAATGTTTGTATTCATATAGCTCTTGTTGGCACACGCTATTCAGGAAGCCTACAAAGCACTAGTGGTGAATTAATATGGTGAAATATGAAGTAATTTCAGTGGTGGATATTAGTCAGTTACTTGGAGTGAGAAGGTTAGCGGAGGGATAAAAGGGGAAGAAAGATTTGCATTCATATAGCACTTGTTACCCCTGATGGGTGTTGAACCGCTTTTCTGGCGAGTAGCACCCCACTCCGGAACCCATAAAGGATTACTGTTGAAAATTAGTATAGTAAAAAAATATGAAGTAATTTGAGTAGTGGATATGTTATTCTGATATTTGGGTAGTATATTAGTATAGTTTAATATGGAATTTGATAAGTGAACATGTTAGTCTGTTAATTTCGATTGAAAAGGATAGTGGAGGGATAAAAGAGTGCAGGATTTTTTTTAGGTCTTAGCAGTAGGAGGAGGCTTTTGGGTGAGTAAAAAGGAGTTTTGGAGGGGAGGACTCAGAGGGAAGAGGTTAGAAAAGTTTGTTTTAGGGGATCAGTATAGTAAAAGGTGTCAGATGATGCAAGGAGAGATAGAGTAGAAGAGAGTCTAGAAAGGGTTATTTTGGCAATCATAGTAGTGGTATGGGGTTTGGGATAAATGAGAGTGGATGTAGAGGATATATTGATAGATGTATAGGCTGAGAAATAGGGTAGTGCATTGGAAATGCTAAATTAGAAGAAAATGATAAATATATAGATCCATAATTACATTGAAAGTATATAGATACATAAAGGAGGTAAGAGGTCTGTAAAGGATCAGGAAGTTACAGGAGGAAGACGGTGTAGGATTGCATCTTGTTAGAAGAGCCTCACAATTATTTATGGAGATGTTGTCAATTTTAGTGATATGAAGTGTTTGCCTGAATACAACAGCTAGACCACCTCCTTTTTTGGCTATACGATTTTAGGTGATTATTTGATAGCCTAGAGGAATGGCTTTATGCAGGACTGGAGCCATATCTTCTCCCAACCATGATTCGGTTATGAATAGTATGTTTGGTTTTGCATCGGTGAGAAGGTCGTAGATGTGATGCGTGTTTTTACCGCCTCACCCTCACACACCTCCTCACCGTCACACCCTCACCCCCTCACCCTCACAACCCTCTCACACACCCTCACCCCCTCACCCTCACACACCTCTTCACCTTCACACGCCCTCACTCTCACACCCGATCCCCCTCACACCCCCTCATCCTCACCACCTCACCCTCACCCCATCTCACTCTCACTCACCCTCACACACCCTTACCCCCTCACCCTCACACCCTTACCCCCTCAACCCTCTCACCCCCTCACACCCCCACACACCCTCACATCCCCTCACCCTCACACCCCCTCACACCCTCACCCTCACACACCTCCTCACCCCCTCACACCCCCATACCCTCTCACACCCCCACACACCCTCACACACCGGCACTCAACCTCACCCACCCTCACACCCTCACCCCCACAACACTCTCATCCTCACTCACCCTCACCCCCTCACACCCCACACCCCCTCACCCTCACCCTCACACCCCTTCACCCTCACACACCTCGTCACCCTCACACCCCCTCATCCTCACCCTCACACACCCTCACACCCCCTCTTACCCTCCCACACCCTCTCACCCCCACACCCCCTCACCCTCACCCTCACATCTCCTCACCCTCACACCCCCTCACCCCCTCACCCTCACACCCCCTCACTCACCCTCACACACCCTCACCCTCACACACACTATCACCCTCACACACCCTCTCACCCTCACACACCCTCTCACCCTCACACCCCCTAACCCTCACACCCCCACACCCTCACTCACCCTCTCACCCTCAAACACCCTCTCACCCTCACACACCCTCTCACCCTCACACACCCTCTCACCCTCACACACCCTCTCACCCCTCACTCACCCTCACACCTCCTCACACCCTCACATACCTTCTCACCCTCACACACCCTCACCCTCACATCCCCTCACCCTCACACCCCTCACCCTCACACCCCCTCACCCTCACACCCCCTCACCCTCACCCCCTCACCTTCACACACCCTCACCCCCACACACCCTCACCCCGTCACCCTCACCCTCGCCCTCCCTCACCCTCACGCTCACACCCCCTCCCCCTCACACCCTCACACCCCCTCACAACCCCACACCCTCACCCTCACAACCCCACACCCTCCCCCTCACACACCCTCACACCCCTCACCCTCACACCCCCACCCTCGCACCCCTCACCCTCACACACCCCCTGACCCTCACACACCCTCACTCTCACACACCCTCACTCCCCCTCACCCTCACACCCCCTCACCCTCACACCCCCACATACCCTCACACCCCCTCACACACCCTCACCCTCCCTCACCCACCCTCACACCATCACACGTCCTCACACCCCTTCACCCTCACACATCCTCATCCTCACCCTCACACACACTCACACACCCTTACACACCCTCACTCACCCTCACCCTCTCTCTCACCCTCACACACCCTCACTCACCCTCACTCACCCTCACACACCCTCACCCTCACACACCCTCACACACCCTCACCCCCTGGAGGGGAGGACTCAGAGGGAAGAGTTTAGAAAAGTATGTTTTAGGGGATCGGTATAGTAAAAGAGGTGTCAGATGATGCAAGGAGGGGTAGAGTAGGAGAGAGTCTAGAAAGGGTTATTTTGACAATCATAGTAGTGGTATGGGGTTTGGGATAAATGAGAGAGTGGATGTAGAGGATATATTGATATATGTATAGGCTGAGAAATAGGGTAGTGCATTGGAAATGCTAAATTACAAGAAAGTGATAAATATATAGATCCATAATTACATTGAAAGTATATAGATACATAAAGGAGGTAAGAGGTCTGTAAAGGAGCAGGAAGTTACAGGAGGAAGACGGTGTAGGATTGCATCTTGTTAGAAGAGCCTCACAATTCTTTATGGAGATGTTGTCAATTTTAGTGATATGTAGTGCTTGCCTGAATACAACAGCTAGACCGCCTCCTTTTTTGGCTATACGATTTTGGGTGATTATTTGATAGCCTAGAGGAATGGCTTCATGCAGGACTGGAGCCATATCTTCTCCCAACCATGATTCGGTTATGAATAGTATGTCTGGTTTTGCATCGGTGAGAAGGTCGTAGATGTGATGTTTGTTTTTTACCCCCTCATCCTCACACAACTCCTCACCCTCACACCCTCACCCCCACAACCCTCTCATCCTCAATCACTCTCACCCCCTCACACCCCACCCTCACACCCCCTCGCCCTCACACCCCCTCACCCTCACCCCCTCACCACCCTCACACCCCCTCACTCTCACACCCGATCACCCTGACACCCCTCATCCTCACCCCCTCACCCTCACACCATCTCACCCTCACACACCCTCACCCACCCTCACTCACCCTTACCCCCTTGCCCTCACACCCTCACCCCCTCAACCCTCTCACCCTCACCCCCTCACACCCCCACACACCCTCACCCTCACATCCCCTCACCCTCACACACCCTCACCCTCACCCCATCACACCTCCTCACCCCCTCACACCCTCACACACCCTCACTCAACCTCACCCACCCTCACACACCCTCACTCACCCTCACCCCCTCACACCCTCACCATCACAACCCTCTCATCCTCACTCCCCCTCACACCCCTCACCCTCACACCCCCTCACCCTCACACACCTCCTCACACCCCCTCACTCTCACACCCGCTCACCCTCACACCCCCTCATCCTCACCCTCACACACCCCTGGTCATTTGTGTCCATTTTATTCTCTGTCGAAGTCTGATCTGTTCCTCCCCGTTTGACCTCTAGATGGGGGCACGGGTGTGGCGTTTTCCAAATGTTGTTTCCAGACGGACTAGCAGGGCTGCGTGATCGCTTTTGCCCCCAGTGGGAGCACGTCGAAGCTTAGCATGATGTTTCCTATGCGCTGGCTCAGAAAGATGTAATCAATGGTTGTTTGTTGCATGTGGGCGGATAAACTCAGCCAGATCTAGTTGGTACGATTTCAGCTGATTCTAAGTTGTAGGTCTGAAACAGAACGTTGAATTTTGCCATGCCTCCGGCAACCCTACTGTGGTTGGTCCATTACCCGAATCAATGCATGTTAAAGTCTCCCAGGATTATGACTTCCAGGGTTGAGGGATGCATGGTGTGCTATTAGTATTTCAATTTGTTCGATTAGTCTGTCTAACTTATAGAAGGGCCCTGGGGGTTGTGATATACATTGATTGATAATATTGATAAGGGGGCTACTGCGTTTTTTAGGCCTTCTAAAATGCCGGCTAAGAGCATGTCAGAGGTGTGTAATACCACAAAGCTCAGCTTTGAGTGTTTGATGTATGTGGAAATCCCTCATTATGGTCGCCCTAATAGTTAAAAAAAAAATTTTTGCAGGTTTGTGAAATTCCGCATATCCTGGCAATGGGGTTGGTGTTAGTGCCCATGTTTCTTGCACACAGAGGATATCTGCACCCTTGAGAAATGTGTTTGCGGCTGAGCTGTGATGGATCATTCCATGTCAACATACTGAGGGGTTGTTTGCTTACTTTCCTGCTCTTGGAGTTGAAGTCCCCTGTGATAGGGGCGTGCGTCAATTTTTTGGGCCAAGTTAGAGGAGGCCCAGTTCCAGTAGGGTGTTTTTTTTGGGGGGGGGGCAAGTGAATGCACTAAGTATGTTGGTAGTAGTTACTTGCCCGCCCTTGTGCTGAACGTCCAGCTTGCACTTGATGGTCATGGTCTCAGTCCATTTGAGACCTGTCCCAGCTGGTCCCCTTCAGAATGCATGCTGTTGAGGTGGTTTGGGGGGGAGCTTTTAGAATATCTGTAGTAAGTTGGTATATTGTTATATTCTATTACAGTGTATTGTTACTTTAAAGAGTGTTAGTTTTATGTTATTCTAAATGACATAGTTGTATTCCAGAATGTTCAATGCTGTTCTAAAGGTCGGTCAAAATGTTCAGCCCCTGTCCGCGTTTTAAGAGTTTCATACATGGCAGTTCTTCTCCAGGACAGGGGTTGGTGGAACAAAAATGCCCTCATTAAAATAACCAATAAACAAGCTGCCATTATTCGTGAAAACAAGCATGACACTAATGTGATCGATAATTCTAATTCAGATTGGTTTGGTGTTGGTGACAATATTATTGCACAAGATTCCTCTGCTCAGTCTCCTATTTGTCATTTTGATCGCCCCACTGTTTCTACCTCATCATTTGGTGAAGGTGATTCTAATAAGATTTCTTCTCATCCTACCTCACATCCTTTAATATCTCATAAAAGAGAGAGAGATGGTAGAGGTAGAATGAATGGAGGTGGTAGAGTTAGGTCAGCATCACTCCGTTTGTGTGATTATGTCATGAATTAATTAATTTTTTTTATCTTTTTAAATTTTTCTTATTTCTTTTAGTGAATTTGATTTTATAGCTGTATCACTTATCTTCCTGTGAATTTTCATTCCTTATGTTGTAGGTTTAGTTTATTCTCCCGTAAAAAAGGGGGATGTGTAGTAAGTTGGTATATTGTTATCTTCTATTACAGTGTATTGTTATTTTAAAGAGTGTTAGTTTTATGTTATTCTAAAAGACATAGTTGTATTCCAGAATGTTACATGCTGTATTCAGATGATAACTGGATTTTCATGTAGTCGTGGGTCATCTTTATGAGAATAAAACCTCAACATTTATTCTCCAACTTGTCTACTTTTATTCATTTGTATTTTTCTCCTTGAGAGCCTACTACACAATCTTGAAGAGTCAGACAAGCAGAACACACTCAGCACATACATGATGTGCCAAATGTGAGGTCAAGGGGGAGCTTTACCTCACACGAGTCAAGAAGAAAGAATACTGTTGATCAGAAGATGTTATTTAGAAGATCGTCTGAAGGACATCAACGGGGAACATTTCACTTATCCAGAGCTCTGTTAGGGAGCACTTATCCAGTCATTCAATCATTTGAAATAATACAGGCTAGAGAGGCATAGTCTGATGTGTAAATAAAAAGTATACACTACAAGCATCTGGCATTTTTCTACATGGCGGCGGGCTCCATATAGCATTGGGTGTATGTTAGAGGTTCAAAAGAAACATTTTTTATTAATAATAGCATGAAATGTGAATGCATATGTGTCTATTCCAGCAGAAGTGGTGGGTACAAAAACATGTTGTCTCTGAGTTGTAATTGCCACTGTTTCAGACCTACTTGGAATTCTCCAAATTTCTCAATGAAAGCTCCTCTAGTTGTGAGTTCTCAAACTGAACTTTTTCTGTCCATTGTCACTGGCAGGCTGTAGATGGGTTGTGTCTGTGTTACATCATTGCTGACATCATAATGAGCCATTTGTAGTATCTGCATGGCTTCTGCATTCTGAGCCCAGCCTATCTCATCTGGGCACCGACTGGATCACCAATATCCGATCCAGCAGAAACAGGAGATCAGGAAAAGGGGGCAATGGAGGTGCACCGGTACCAGTTCTCCAGAACCAACACAAGTGCAGAAGAAAGGTAAACAGGGAAGAGGAACAAACATGTACTTATAAATATAATGCCAATGCAGAAAACCTTGATTTTTGACATGCATTCATAGAGACTCAGATGAGATGTATAACCCAAGGTAAATGGATTGACTGGCTGGCAACAGTTTGGGTGGGCTGTAATCTTGTGTTTATAACATTTATTTTGATGTTAATTGCAGCCTACTTGTTTTCACATGAGGGATTAGTCTGCATAGTGGTCATTTGTCATTATTAGTTAAAGTTGCCATTCCAATAAATATGCTGTTCTGAGTTACAGTAAAATGTATATATGAACAGTTTGCGGAGTACAGTGTGATTTTGATGGCACTTTACAATAATCACAGTGGTTCTAAATAGTAGTAAACATAACGGATAGATAAAAGTATTTGAATCAACAGTATTCACAGTATTTACATCAGGGGTCTCCAACCTTTTCTGTACTGAGAACTACTTCGGATCAGTGAAAATCAAAGTGAGCTAACTGAAGGCTAAGCAACTCACGCATTGGTACCAGACGCCCCCACTCCCAGCTTAATTTCCTTTAAGCATAATAATTATAAAGCCAGATGCCATGGTTTGAACAAAATCCTTTCACAAGGGGCTCTATGACTGGGCTGCCATGTGTGTCAGTGAGCGTGGTCTTTGGGTATGTATGAACGTGTGTCTAAATTAATAGGATGCATGTGTACGAGTGACTGAGAGACTGTTGTATATACTTGTGGCACAGGACATACCTTTCACCATATGTGGCACCATTACATGTATAACACAAATGAGAGAAATGTAAAAGTGCAGAAAAATGTAAAGCAAATGTTAGAATATGGTAAATTTTTCTGCCCTTTACATTTCTCCAACTTATAATAATGGCTGTATTTTCATGTATAAAAATGGAACTGTATGAAGGAAAATTAAACTGGATTTAACTTTGTTTTTGTGGATTCCATAAAACACATCATTTAACTTTCCTCCCATTTCCAAGTGTCACATTTACAAACACCAAGGGCCTCATTTAGGAAGTGTTGCATCACTGCGATAAAACAGTGATGCAACACTGTTCACTGCGCCCACCTTGCAGCACCATGGATGAGCCACATTTACTGCACAGCACTCCATGTCACAGGGAATGACAGATGCGTCAGGAATCCTGACGTATATGTCCGCGCAAAACTCACGCATTGCTGGAGTTGTGTCGTGAGCATGATGCAACTCCACCAATGCATGGGGGAGTCCTTTACACATTGCACTGCTTCACTCATACACCAGCTATGAGGCAGGCGTGAGGTATTGATGCAGTGGCGTCCTAGAAGTGGTGTAGTGAAATCTGATAAATTTCACTGCACCTCTACTATGAGGCATTCTTGTGGGGGAAGTCACACCCTGCATACATTATACCTGATGCAGGTATAATGTAGCACAGGGGTTTACAAAGTGATGCATCTGCCTAGATGCGTCACTTTGTAAATATGGCACAACGTGGGGCATTGTTTACGCCACTGCTGCATCCCGAACAGTGACGTAATGGCAGCGCAAAAGTGTCACAAGGGGCCCATAAATAAGCCTCCAAGCATCTTACTGCCAGTGGGCTGTAGACATGGTGCCATCTTTATAACCAAAAAATACATATGTTTAAATGGGACGAATTTTACATGAGTGAACATACTTCAGAAATGATGACCTTGAGGCAAAAGGGCAGGGCATTTTTATTCATTAACTTCAGACCCACGACACTTCATGTGCATCCAGCTCAGGTCCCAATGGGTTACTGGTCACAGTAACGGGAAATGAGTCAACTGCACATAAAGCTTTCGTGGATAAAATTTCAAAGTACAAAATGCACTGTGCTGGCAAGACACAAGCACAGATTCAAACATAAACATAGAGTTCTGCCAAGATGACAGTAGCACATACAGGAACAGCACGCGCTGCATGCATTCTGCATGCTGTTGGCAGTGACGCGCACACCTTACTCATTGAAGTTCATTTGTAAATTTCAGCTTCATGTTTTAGAGCACCACCTTTAATCCAGTTATGGTGTTGCGCACACCTTAGTTATGTTGTGCTGATTCTGTGTGCTCTATTACATTTTATCCAGTTTTATAGGTTGTACAACTCATTCTTTTAAATTTCAATTACATTTTAGTTAATTTTCTTATTGTGATATTTTTTCATCCTTCTTCCATCTTGTATTTATTTGCAAATGCAGAATATAACCTGCCCTCCACATTTCTTACCTGAACCTGGAGCTCTTAAAACAAAGTGGAAACAATGGTTCAAAGGTTTTGCAAGTTATATAATAGCCTTGGATGGATCAAAATTTGAACCGGTCAGGAAATTGGATCTTCTATACAATAACTTGGGTTCTGAAGGGCAACGCATATGTGACCATTTACCAATTGTTTTACTATCCGATGAATCTGACTGGGATGTGTACAAGGAAGCTGATTGCAGACTTAATAATCATTTCAAGGATGAAACCAGTGTTGTAGTCGAAAGACTTAAGTTATATACTAGACAGCAATATGAATTTGAATCCATTGATACTTTTCTAGCTGAACTAAGAGTTTTAATTGACACTTGCGAATTAGATGGCAACATCGATTCTTATTTGAGAGATCAACTAATTGTTAATTGTTTTAACAAAAAAGTGCAAGAAAGATTACTTTGTTGCAGGAATCCTTCTCTAAAGGAAACTCTTGAAATAGCTAAAGTCATTGAGAGATCAGTGGTTGCTCAAAAGGAATTGAACAAAGCTAAATCTGATCCCGTAGTTGAACCTATCAATGTCGTTAGCCCCAGGCCTAAAACAAATCCTAATAAAGTCTTCGAAAATAGAAAACAGAGTTTGTGTTACAGGTGTGGCTCACCCACACATTTAGCCAATGCTAAAAATTGCCCAGCGTTAGGAAAACTTTGCATGAAATGTAGGAAGGTTGGTCATTTTTCTCGCATGTGCAAAAAGCCTCATAAAGTTGCCAATCTTGAAAATGTGGAAGATGTTTCTGTTTCAGATCCCAACATCTACACCATCAAAAGTTTCAAAATGATTGTACTTTCCATCGAAACAGATATGAGTGATGGAGTGTGTAGCGTGTGATTGTTGTTGGTAATGACGCGCGTGTGTCCATGCGCGTCATTCACAACAACAAACATCCTGTTGTGGTTTAAATGTGGAGTGTCTCGTGTTGTGTGAGCGTGAAGTGTAAATGTAAGTTAGTGCCGCGTGTGAGAGTCGCGTGTGTGTATTGTTGTTTGAATAAAGACGCGTTATTGAAATAGTGTTGCCGAACTGTTAAACGGCATTCAGGATCTTATGCTTATACTGCGAGTACTACAATTAAAGGCTTTTCTTACTTGGATAATCCAATTGCCTCTTGGAAGCTCTTTCTTCTTATATTACACTGGCGACGATCGGGAACACGTTTCCATACGTGCAACGAGTACATTTTTCAGGGTTTTTTTTTCATTTTGCAACAAATTATTCTCATTGGCTGTAACACTTGAGGAAATTTTACACCAGCACTTCCTATTGGATACTTTTCGACGTTTCTGATTGGATTACACTATATGGATTAGTAAAAGCTCATTTCATTGGCAATTCAAAAAAAAAAAAAAAAAAAAAAAACGAGTACTTTATTATTCAGTTTACTGTGGATCTATAACAACTGGAATATAATTGTTTGGAGTGGCACTCACAAGGAGAATTTGACAGTAAGTGACATCTGTGATTCGCACACACTGTTGTGAGTCACAAATACTTCTATTATAGATAATTGTTTCTCTTTACTTTTAAATCTGTTGTTCTATATTAACCATGACTGGAATTCAACCTCCTCCTTTATTCTTAGCTACCAAAGGTGACCCTCCTATTGAATGGGACATTTGGGAACCTATGTTTTTAGCATATGTTGATGTTTTAGAGGAAGGAGAATGTGAAGCAGAAAGGAAACTAGCCTTATTGAAGCATTGTCTTGGTGGAATAGCACTCAAAGAATTCAAAAGTCTTCCTCCATTAAGTGACACTTCTAATTTAAATGTATATCAAATTGCTACCAGGCAATTGGCCATTAGATATGGAAAAAAGATTAATATGGTTATGGAAAGATTTAAATTTTACTCAAGAAAACAACAAGCAGATGAATCTATTGACAACTATGTATCTGCATTGAGGGCGTTGGCAGTCACTTGTGATTTTGAACACATTAACTATGACCAGGTTTTAAGAGACCAGATCCTTATGTGTACAAACAACAAGAAGATACAACAAAGACTATGGACAACTTCAGACATGACTTTAAATGCAGCAATTGAAATTGCGAAATCAATAGAGCACTCAGAAAAATTTGTAGATGAAATACGTTCACAGAATAACAGTAAATCTGATATTTCAATTGTAAACAAGGAAAGTGAGAGATTTAAAGATTCAGGGAAATATGGGAAATATACCAATACAAGGAATGATAACCAGTATAAAAATGAATACAGGAATAGATGGCAGAAACCTGATCAGAGAATAAATACATGGCAAAGATCTGATCAAAGGATGAATATGTGGCAAAAACCTGATGCAAGAACTTATAATATGTACTGTTTCAGATGTGGTAGCAATCTTCATTTGGGGAATTCAAGATTATGTCCAGCGTTAGACAAAGTGTGTTCAAGATGTGAAAAAAAGGGGCATTTTTCAAAAGTTTGCAGATCAGCACCAAGGAAAGTCAGTTTAGTGCAAGAACAGGAACAAGGGAATTCAAGTGATTGTGAATTTGATGTGAATACCATAATGTGTATAACTAAAGAGCAAAAAGTAAGGAAATTCCCTTCGTGTTTTATCACTATTAATGGAGTCTCTACCAAAGTATTTGTTGACTCTTGCTCATGGTACACAGTTCTACTCAATATCTTGTTCAAATCTAACTGGCCTAATATCAAATTATTACCACCAGATGTCACACCAAGTGGATATACAGGACATAAATTGCAACTCATTGGTTATTTCGTTGCTGAACTGAAATTTAAAAACTACTCTGCACATGGGAAGGTGTATATAACAGAATCTGGTGATTCATTATTGAGTTGGCCACATGCTGATCAACTAGGAATGAAACTTGATCCTAGTGCTGATCCACCTGTTTATGCAATTGATTCTGTACACAATGAATCTGCACAAGGTGAAACTGGAGGAGATTTGATTTCAAAAATTAAAGGAGCATTTCCCAATTTATTTTGTGATGTTCTAGGCAAATATAAGGGATTTGAACATTGGATAAAAGTACATGCAGATGCTTTACCTGTCCGCCATAAAGTAAGGAATGTACCTCTTTCTTACAGAGGAAAGTTGAAAGAAATTCTTGATGACATGTGTAAAAAGAACATCATAGAACCCATTGAATCGTCTCCATGGGTTTCTCCCATTGTAATTTCGATTTAATCTGGGGGAGATCTTCGCGTGTGCATAGATTTGCGCAGTTTGAACAATGCAATTTGCGTAGACTCACATCCTTTGCCCAATCTACACGAAATGGTATCTACTCTTAACAATGCAAACATTTTTTCATGTTTAGATCTAGCAAGTGCGTATCATCAAGTGGTCTTACATGAAGACTCAAAGGATTTGACTGCTTTTATAACTCCTGAAGGACTATATAGATTTTGCAGGATGCCTTTTAGGTTAGCAAGTGCAGCTGCAGTTTTTCAAAGGCTGATGAAAGAGACACTGGATGGATTAACTGGGGCAATCGCATTCCAGGATGACATTTTAGTTTTTGGGAAAGACATAATTGAACATGACAAGCATTTATTTGAAGTATTGAACGCCTTGGCCAAGAAAGGCCTAACATTACGCGCATCCAAATGTAAATTTAGGAAAGATGAAATAGAATATCTAGGACATTGTATTAGTGCTAATGGCATTAGACCTAAAAACTCACAGTTGGAAAACATCAGCAAAGCTCCTATTCCTCAGAACAAGGAACAGTTAGTTGCATTTTTAGGTCTTGTTGAATTTTATTCAAAATTTATCCAAAACTATGCGAGTGTAATTGAACCTTTCAGGATGCTCTTGAAGAAGAATGCAAAATTTGAATGGACAGAAACTATGACAGGAACTTTCAATGCCGTGAAGTCAATGATTACCAAGGCACCTTGTCTTAAGCGATTTGTAATTGGCAAGAAATGTATAGTAACAGTAGATGCAAGTAATTGTGGTTTGGGTGCTGTACTGATTCAAGAGGAGTGGGGTAAAGAATGGATTGTTTCATATGCTTCAAGAACATTGAGAGAGACTGAACGTCACTATTCGGTGATTGAAAGAGAACTTCTAGCGTGTGTTTGGGGTGCTGAACATTTCCGACCTTTCTTATGGGGAACGAAATTCACCATAAAAACTGATCACAAGCCTTTAGTACATATATTATCACCAGGTGGAGGACGCACTCTGTCTTCGAGATTAGCCAGATTATCATCTAGGTTGCAAAATTTTCAATATTCTTTAGAATATATTCCTGGGAAATCGAATGTTCATGCAGATTGTATGTCAAGGCTTCCATTACCATGCAGGGATTCTGATGTGATTGATAGAGATGAATGTGAAGTAGCATGTGTTTATAGTGATGTTAATTTAGTGTTTGGTGAAAGTTCAATAGTTGAAGAAGAAACATGGAATGAGGAAATGAACAAAGATTTAGAACTCACAAAAGTAAAAGAATATGTGTTGACTGGTTGGCCTGAAGGGAAGAATTTTACAGGTGGTTTAATGAGTTATCACATGATTAAAGATGAATTAACCATAGAAAATGGGATATTGTTAAGGAATGATAAATTTATACCACCTTTCGGTCTCAGAAAAAAATTCTTGGATTTGGCTCATGTTGGGCATTTTGGGATATCAGTCACTAGAAGACGGTTGAAGAATAATTTCTGGTGGCCAGGTATTGATTATTTTGTTGAGCAACAAGTGAAATTGTGTGATCTGTGTACCAACAGTGACAAAACGGCCAAGGCTTTACCCAGTGTGCCACAACCTGTCAGTTTACCGGCATCGCCATGGAATAAGATTGGGATTGATATAATTGGTCCATTCAGTGTTTTACCACAACAACATTCGTTTGGTATAGTACTCATAGATTACTTTTCAAAATGGCCAGAGATAAAAACAGTCAAGGATGTGACCAGTGAAGCTATAATACAGTTTATGGATGAAATTTTCTGCAGGGAGGGTATTCCCCAGGAAGTAGTGACGGATAATGGTCCACAGTTTGTTAGTAGACAAATGGAAAAGTATTTTAGTAGATGTGGCATTTTTCACAGAAGGATAGCAGTATTCCATCCTGAGGCCAATGGTCAAATAGAGAGATTCAATAGGGTTGTCAAGGAAGCTATCCAACTAGCTATCAAAGGTGGATTGTGCTGGAACAAGGCTTTACAGTCCATGTTATTATCTTATAGGACTACTCCTAGTGCAATTACTTCACTGTCTCCTTTTGAAATGTTAAGAGGGCGTAAACCCAGCACTAATTTAGTTCCTTGGTGGTTAAAGAATAAAGATAGTAACCGTATTGATTTTGCAGAAGTGGATTTTGAGGAGATTCGCAGGAAAGTTAACGCTTATAAGGAAAAGATGAAAGAAGAATTATCAAGGGATAGAACAAGGAGTTGTGTGCCTGTACACGTTGGTGATATTGTGAGGTTGAAAAAAGGCAGTTACGTACATAAAGGGTTGGCAAAGTGGTCTGATCCTGTTAAAGTTGTTGAAGTATTCAAGAATGCTGTTAGAGTAACTGATGGTAGTGTGTGGCATTTCAGCAGAGTCTCGAAATATAATAGTAGAAAGGAATTTTATGGAAATGTTTCATCAAATACGGCTTTGAATGAAGATGATTCATTCAATGTATTTCTGGATGTTGATATTAATGACTCAAGGTCATCTAGGTTATCTACCGCTAACATTGACAGCGAATTATCTACTGTTTCCACTGATTGTGATTCACAAGAATTATTGAGGAGTTCCAGATGTCGGAAAATTCCTTCAAGATTCAATGATTTTGTTTTATCTTGAAAAAAAAAAAAAGAGGGAGGGAGGTGTGTAGCGTGTGATTGTTGTTGGTAATGACGCGAGTGTGTCCATGCGCGTCATTCACAACAACAAACATCCTGTTGTGGTTTAAATGTGGAGTGTCTCGTGTTGTGTGAGCGTGAAGTGTAAATGTAAGTTAGTGCCGCGTGTGAGAGTCGCGTGTGTGTATTGTTGTTTGAATAAAGACGCGTTATTGAAATAGTGTTGCCGAACTGTTAAACGGCATTCAGGATCTTATGCTTATACTGCGAGTACTACAATTAAAGGCTCTTCTTACTTGGATAATCCAATTGCCTCTTGGAAGCTCTTTCTTCTTATATTACAGAGGTCCTCTTTGTAATGTGGTAATTGGCGATGTAGAGATCAAGGTAACTGTAGACTCTGGCTCTCCTATCACTTTTGTCACTGATGTACTATTCTACAAACATTGGGGATCTGTTGAATTGTCTCCTCCAGATGTTCGCACAATTGCATTTGGTGGGCACAATATTGACATGTTGGGTTATTTCTCTGACCACATTAGATTCAAGGATAGATCAATCTTCACAAAAGTTTGTATGGCCAAGAAAGGCTACAACATTTTAGGGTGAAAAGATGAAGGGACATTTGGACTGGTTTTAAGACCACGGACTGCCTGCCCCATTTCTGTGGTGGGTATACCTGAGTCCAATCCTACATTACAACAGTTGTTGCTTAAACATGATGCCTTGTTTGAAGTCAAATTAGGCTTAGTACATGGTTTTGAACATGAAATCATCCTTAAAAAACTTGCAATTCCCATAATCCACAAAGTCAGAAATGTTCCACTATGTATCAGAGATCAATTAAAACAGCTTCTGGAGAAGTTGTGTTCTGACAAGGTCATTAAACCGATTGATTCGTCGGAGTGTATTTCTCCAATTGTCGCTGAGAAAAAAGGCTCAAATGACTTGACATAAGATCACTAAATAAGAATATCTTGATTGATTGTTTCCTATTGCCTAAAATTCAAGAAATGTTGGCTCATTTAGGAGATGCTTAAGTCTTTTCTTGTCTCGATTTAAAATCAGTCAATCACCAGGTTGAGCTTGCGGAAGATTCACGCTCCCTGACTGCCTTCAACACTCCTTTTGGTGCTTTTACTTTTTTGAGAATGCCTTTCGGCTTGGCTTCAGCCTCTTCAGAAACTTATGTATAAATTATTTGGTTGATTGTAAAAATGTTCTTGCTAATCAGGTATATATTCTCGTATTTTCAAAGGACACGGAAGAACATTTGAGAATTTTAAGTGATGCTTTACAAATTTAGGAATCACATGGTTTTATAGTCAAAAAAGAAAAGTGTACATTTCTGGTTAGCAACATTGATTATCTAGGCCATCATATTTCAGAATCTGGAATTAAGCCCAAGTCTGACCTTATCAAGGCAATTTTTGACAGCCCTGCTCCTGAGAATAAAGACCAGTTATGGTCTTTTCTTGGGCTGTGTGAGTATTACTCACGGTTTATTGATAGTTTTTCTTTTAAAACAGAGCCCCTTAGGGTACTTCTTAGGAAGGGTGTACAATTTGCATAGAAAGAGGCTGAGTCTTCATCTTTCAGCAATTTGAAAAATCTTATTGTCAAAGCACCTGCCTTACATGCCTTCAGGGACGATGTTCAATCCATTGTCACTGTGGATGCCAGTGGAGTTGGACTTCGCGCTGTGCTTACACAGTTAGTTGATGGTGTTGAATTCACAGTAGGCTTTGCATCCAGATCCCTTTCTCCCACTGAACACCACTACAGTACCATTGAAAGGGAGGCCTTGGCCTGTGTTTGGGTGACCAAACATTTTGACCTTTTTATGGGGCAGGAAGTTTGTGTTAATCACTGATCACAATCCCCTTGTTTTTTTATTGTCAAAGAATGATCATGAGAAGGTCAGTCCTAGGCTAGTACGGTTGCTTTCCAGGATGTTTGAATTTAATTTTGTCATGAAGCACATTCCTGGAGGGAAGAATGCTTCTGCTGATTTTTGTGAAGGTGTCCTTTGCATAATTTATGCACCAGTTCTTTTGATGATGACCTGGAGTGTGTAGTAGGCCTGGTTGATGGGTTGGTTGTCTTGGAAGGGGCTATCAGCAAATCTGAATGGGTGGAATGTTCGAAAAATGAAGAATCTCAAGAGCTGATCAAAAGCTTTATTACCAAGTGTTGGCCTGATGAAAGAAATGTGTGTGAAGGGTTACGCCCCTTTTATAAGGTGAAAGATGAACGTACTATCGATAATGACACCATTCTGAGACTAAATTTGTTGGTTCCTCCAGGGGAATTTTAGGTCAAGATTGATTAATTTTGCCCATGAAGGCCATCTTGGCATGACTGGCACAAAGAAACGGTTGAGACTATACTATTGGTGGCCAGGAATGGATGTTGCAGTAGACTGCTTTGTAGGACTTTGTGCCAGTTGTTCTATGGCTGACAAAACTGTTATGGTATGCAACACTCCTCTCCATCCCGTTACTTTTCCCAATGGTCCATGGGAGAAGTTTGGAATTGATTTTATTGGTCCAATGTACAATCTCAGAACTAATATGAGGTATGCTTTAGTTCTTGTTGATTATTACTCAAAATGGGTGGAATGTAGTTTTTTTCTGAACCTTCTACCTCTGCTGTGATTGAAATGCTTAATGGTTTGTTTCGCAAGGAAGGAGTTCCTAAAATTCTAGTCTCTGACAATGGGGTTCAATTCAAATCTCATTCTATGCAATCATTTTTAAAAACCATGGGGGTCAAGCATTTAACAGTGGCTCTTTATAGTCCCCAAGGAAATGGTATGGTGGAGAGAGTGAACAGGATGTTGAAGGAGACGATTCAGTTAGCTTCTGCGCAAAAGTTGTTGGATTCTGAAGCTGTTCAAGAGAGATTGTGGAGTTATCACTATACCCCACATTCGTTAACTGGCATTTCACCTTTTGTCCTGTTAAAGGATGTTTTGGTTCTTCTATATTGAGCCCCAACTGGGTCCTGGAACAAACAAAGTGTGCTAACAGGATCCCTGATACCAAGTTGTTATGTGAAACAGTTGAAAAAAAGGCTCAATTAAAAATGAAATTAAGTTATGACATAGACAAGAAAGTAAAGGATGTTCAATTTCAAGTTGGCGATCTGGTCAAGGTGAAGAGACCTATTGGTGTCAAAAGACATAATTCAAAATTTTATCCCACGACACGTATTGTAAGGGTTTCTAAACATGCAGTTTAAGTGGAGAATGGTAAATGGTGGAGTAAGACGATTGTAGTGTTAGTGAGAAATAAGATGTTTGCTGGATCTGACTGTGAAGTTCCCATTGGGGAGAACTGCTCTTTTCATTGAAGTGTACCAGATCTTCCTTTATCCAGTCAACCATGTGAGAATTTTGCCCATAACACAGGTGGTGGAGATGCCACATCTTCTCAAGTTTGTGTAAATGAGGGTTGTTCTTCGGGTGAGAGTGTACAAATTGACTCCAATCTCTTGGAAAGGGAAGGAAGTGTCTACAATGATGCAGCTGCTCTTTCAAGTAGTGCAGCTCCTTTTCCAAGGGAAAATCGTAGGAAAATACGTGCTCCTTATTGAAGGATTATGTTTTACAATGAGTTTCAGTTATTATTCTTCTGTTCACCATGTTTAGGGTTTTAATGCTTGCATGTTTTATTGTATTTTGTTTTACTTATTAGTTTGTATTCTTATGTTTTTTCTTTTCTGTTGTTTTGAGGGGGAAGATGTGTTGTGTTCTCATTCCTATGGTTACTAGAATGTGTTGTGGAGTCTATGGGTTAAAGGGTTCTGGGTCTGGCAGTTATCGGGAGACTATTGAAGCTGACAGATGCATCTGAGTTTTGTCTGCGTGCTGACTGAAATAAAGGACTTTTCTACACATGAGGTGAACGTCCTTTCTTCCGGGACCCTCACATTTCAATTCAGTATCAGTTAAACCTACAAACACATGGTAAACCCATTTCGAGGAGTGTTGGACTTGGCCCTTTTTGCAGGGTCTTATTGTCTTCCTCCTCTATTTTTTCTGACCTGTTGTTGGCTATTTTATGACTCCGGGCACTTTACCACTGCTGACCAGTGCTAAAGTGCATTTGTTCTCCCTATTATAAATTGATGTATGAATCAGTGGTTCCATGTTTGGCTATTTGGTTTACTTGTCAGACCCTAGTACAGTGCACTGAATGTGCCCAGGGCGTGTAAATCCAAATGCTGCTGGAGGGCCTGCAGCACTGGTTGTGCCACCCACAGAAGCAGCCTTGTAAAATGTATCCAAGGTATTCCATTGCAGAGCCTGCATGCAGTCTGGTACTGTCATGCTGACTGGACAAGTGCACCAAATTGACAGTCCCTAAACCTTCCCTTTTCTTCATATCAGTCACCCCTATGGTAGGCCCAAGGGCAGGGTGCATTGTAAGTATAAGGTAGGACAAGCCCTGATGTGTGTGGCATGTCCTAATAGTGAATTACACTATTGCAAGGCTACCTGGTAGAAATTCAAGTTTAGTATGCCTGAACTCAGAATAATAAAATACATCTTTTAGGAAAGTTGATTTTAATATTCTGTGTTTGCAAATACCACTTTTAGAAAGTAGGTATTTGCTTGTCTAACCATTCAAACCTGCCTCTGCTAGGCTGTGTATTCCTATGTTTGGTTTTGTGAGTGACAGGGCTGGGGAATTCCAGGAGACAGGCTGAGTCACCCAGTGGTGAATAGAGAGATCTGCATCTAGATGGGAGGGAGGAGTTGCACCTGAACCTTGAATAGGGCTGTGCCTGCCTTCCACAATGCTGGCTCCACCCCCTGGGGAGCGGCTGTTGTCTCTACCCCGCACACTGAAAGAAGAGAAGGAGTCCTGTAAACAAAGTGCTCCAGGACTGTACTTGCCTTCCACAATGCTGGCTCCACCTCCTGTGGGGCGTTTGATGTGCCTGCCCTGCACTGTGAAAGGAAAGGAGAAGTCTGGTAAACAGAGTGCTTCAGAACTGGTTTGGACTGGGCAAAGGCCCCGCTCCCGTCAGAGAACAAAGGATTTTGGGGTATAAATATTGGGTTAAAATAAAAAAAAAACATGAGGAGGGTCTAAGGGGAAGTATTTTAAAGACCAACTAACATCCTATCCCCCAGTCTAACTATCAATAAACACAACAGGGATGCTAAGGGTCTAAATAGAACAATTACAATCAACCGATGCTCACAGAAGTGTTAAGAAAGGTAGATTGTGTAAGGAGAGGGAGAGGTAGAACAGTGTAGAAAAATACCCATCAAACCACCCATTGGCGGAGTCTCATCACCTGGGTTTAGTTTGAAAACTGGTATCTGCTAAGTACCTCTTTACTGATATGTAGAGGAATATTCACAACCGATCCACCAGTGATGGAGAGCCAATGGAAAGTATAGGCAGGATGAATGAGGGTAAAGTTGCAGTGCTCAAAAAGTGTGTGAAATAGTGAGATTAAGATTGCCTAGTATGATGCCAATAAGACGACTTTATTAAAGGAGGTCATCATGCTGGCAAGATTAAAAGCAGAGTGAAGATAGTGTATGTAACAAATATCACTATCAGATGTAGAGATAAATTGGTCAACATGTTTCAGCCTCACAAGGCTTTCGTCAGGACCTATTATGAATACACTACTGCAACGGTGAAAAAGTGAAGAAAAATAAATGACCTACCAGTTGAAAAAAAAATTCATGGCGGTCTCACCTCATAAAGAGAACTCTCCTATAACAGAAAAAGGTTATACAATTATAAATATAATTATTATAAATGTAATGAGTACAAAAGCCAACAATCGAGCATTTATTTGTGTCCACATAATTAAATTTTTAGTTGGATAACTCACCCATACATTGTTATGGAAGTTGCCTCACCTCACCTGGCACTCGCTCAGGTCAAAAAGAGGCCCCGCTCTAAAAAATGAGAAGGAAGTAACATATATTTTATTGTTCTGCTTATATTAATAAGCTTCAAGCAGAACATTCTGAATGGAAAGGATAAACGCAAAAATGGGGGGACTGCTGAGACCCAGCATGAGATGACAAGTTTGTAAAAATGAGTTGCCATACTCCTATTATTACATACTCAAAAAGATCATATTTAAAGTCTTACACCATCTTTGAAAAGGTAATTAAGTGGATAACACAGCAATAGTTTGAAATAAAACAACGATAGCGATGCTGCAACCTCAAACGGAGCCGCCATTCAGCTCAACAAAGAAGGTGTCTAGTGACCAAGAAACCCGAACACCCACCTGTCCGTCGGTGCCTCCCACTTCCATCTGAGCCGAGGGGAAGGTAGGAGGCAAACCGATGCGCTGGTTTTTAAAAGCACATAGCAGACCAGAGAGGGAACTATGGCCTCTGTGTCCTGATTGGTTTATGCACACGAGACCGGAAAGAAAATGCGAACAAAAACAGGAAGCGTTCGCCATGCTATCTGTTGCCATGATATCTGTTAACGGAAAAGGTTTACTGTTCACCCTCAAGTTGCCCGTCATTAAACTAGAAACAGACAGAAAAGGGGATACCTAAAATAAAAATTAAAAATAAAACACGCCGCTAGCTTTTGACTGATTGAATCATTTGCGGCTATTTTACAAGTGCGGGAATGCGGACCAGAAAGAAAGCATCCGTTTCTTTCTCATGATTGGTTAGCGCATGGATAGTGGAGTTTCCTTCGATTGGTTGGTTCTGGCACACCGGAAACGGAATTCAAAAAACCCAAAAACGATGCCCGCTATCTGTAGCATCATAATTGAGCCATTAACGGGTTGCTTAGGAGACAAAGAGAACGTGAAAAACATAAAATTATTTGTAAAGTTCTGGTTTATCACGCGTGGCATGTGTCATTAATTAACAATGCCGACAGAGATTAATAAGCCAGTTGTCGTCACCAAAGTTAAGGTTACTTCCACAGAAAATTTGTGATGCAAATCCTGTCTTGAAAAGCCAGAAATAACGGCACATTGTTTTCGATGTAAATGCAAAGGGGGGTTTATATACTCTATCCTTATGAGGACTCACCAAAAAATGGTCAAGAACAAATTCAGATAAACTCTTGACAGATATCAGGTTGCCTGGAAATAATGGCAAGAAATAATGGCACATTCTTTTGATTACAAAGAGGGTTGATCTCATGAGGGGTATACACTATGTACTCTTAGAGACTCACCAAAGATGGTGAGGAACTAATTCAGAGAAACTATTGACAGATATCAGGCTGCCAGGGGATCAAAGTTGGACCCAGGGGATGTCATCGTTTAGTCCCGTGGTGTCGCACTTAAGCTTAAAAATCCACTTTTGTCCTCTAGTGAACAGGTATTGAAAGATGTCCCTAACATGTGAGGGAATAAACGGCTGTTCTAAGACTAGCCATTCCATGTCATCAGCCGAATGTTTCATTGTCATGAAATGGTTAGTGAGACGTGTGGCCTGTTTGTTACGCCTGATTGTGCTTTTGTGTTCCTGAATTCTTAGTTTCACTTTCCTTGTCATCATGCCAACATAGCATAGTGAACAGGGCACCTGATTAGATATATGACCCCTTCACTATTGCAATTGGTGTGTTTCTTGAGCACCCAAGGACGCGTTGTACCAATGTCCACCGTAAGAGTTTTCTTAGTTTGAGGGCACACCGAGCAATTGCCACGAGGGTGATGTCCTTGAACTGGAGATAGATTCCAGAGTGTAGTGATGGAATTTTGAGCTATAGATCGTGGTCTAGTGTGTACTAGCTCGTCCCTTAAGTTAGAGCTCCTCTTGAAAGAGAACAACGGTGGTGTAACATCTTTGCTCGCAGTTTCAAGAATGCGCCAGTTTCCCCGTATAATCTTTTGGACCTGCGTGGATACTGTGCTAAAAGTAGTCACAAAGGTCAGGCGCTTCAAAGGTGGTTTTGCCACAGGTGGAGCTAGCAAGGCTGATCGAGGATTATTGGAGGCCCTCTTACACGATCTTCTGACTAGTTTACTTGGATACAGACGTTGTTTTAATTTGGAACAGAGATCTTCAGCCTGGCTTTAAAGTCTGATTTATCAGAACAATTCCTTTGAACTCTTAGAAATTGTCCAAAAGGCAGGTTCCCTCTTAGAGAACGTGGATGGTAGCTGTCAAATCTCAGGAGAGAATTCCTGGACATAGGCTTGCGGTATAGTTTGCTTGGTAGATGACTCTCTTGAGGGTAGATGAGTAGGTCTAAAAACGGGAGTTCCCTCTCGCTGTATTCTACTGTGAACCTTAGGAATTGGTTCTGGATGTTCAACCAACCCTGAAATGCAAGTATAGAGGTCACATCTCCTCGCCATACCACTAGTACGTCGTCGATATATCTCTTCCACAACACCGTTTGATGGTAATACGGGTTGTTGTGGTTGAGGACGTACTGTGTCTCAAAGAGATGGACATACAAATTAGCCAGACTGGGGGCGAAAATGCTCCCCATTGACGTACCTGATGTCTGAAGGTACAAGGAATCTTCGAACTGAAAGAAGTTTTCAGTCATGGCAAGTCTTGCTAGTTCCATGATGAAAGGAATCGGTGTGATACTGTCATGAGTGTTTTCTTCCAGTAATCCCCTCACGGCCTGTAAGGTTTCTTCCTGCGGAATGCAGGTGTACAGAGATTCAACGTCGAAACTCACAAGGATGTCAGTCTCGACGTTGAACTCTGTATCTGGCAAAAGACGAAGAACGTCTTTAGTGTCCTGAAGGTAAGTCGGCATAGTCTGCACGAGTGCTCTGAGAAAGAAGTCAACAAAAGAAGAAAGGGGTTCAAGGAGGGGCCCAATCCCTGAAATAATAGGTCGTCCAGGGGGTGGCCTTGCTGGTTTATGAATTTTGGGCAGGTCATAAAAGTACGGAATCACTGGGTGTGGAGTAATCAAAAATTGTGCTTCCTGTGCCGTAATCCAGCCTTCCACACTCGCTTCTTCTACTAGATTCTTGATCTCAGTGGTAAGTCTGCTAGTAGGATTAGTGCTGAGTAGGGTATAGGAATTGGTATCTCCTAATTGTCTCAAGCATTCCGCTCGATAAGTGGTGGTGTCAAGAATAACTATTGACCCGCCCTTGTCTGCGGGTTTGATCGTGACATCTTTGTCCTTCGACAAGTTATCTAATGCCATTTTCTCAGCTTTTGACAAATTCTGAAATGTCTCCTTGTCTGACAGATTCAGGGAACTGATTTCGTGAATCACTGCTTTTTCAAATGCACCTACCTTAGGAGGTACTTGTTGTAACAAGGGCATGAAAGTGGATTTCTTTTTGAGACCAGTGTTGGTGATGGTCTCAGTCTGGTCTCGATCTTTGTCAGAAAAGAAGAAGTGGAGACGAACTTTGCGGAAGAATTTCTCTACCTCACCACGTAGTTGAAAAGCATCTCCACTGTAAGTGGGCACAAACCCTAATCCTTTATTGAGGACTTGATGTTCCATGGGGTTAAGGGTTCGTGAACTCAAGTTGACTACCAGGTCCTCATTACTCCCTGGAACGATAGTTACTGGCCTCGTTTGTTGCTGCGAGTGTTTGGGGGGTCTTGTTTGTCTTGCCACTGTACCTGAACTGATAGCTGGCCTCTCCGTCTGCCCCTGCTCCGACCCCGGCCCTGTCCTAAAAAAGCCTGGTCGTCATAAAATTGGGGCTGCGGGTGGTACTGAGGCATAGGGCGTGGGAACTGTGGGTATCCACAAGGCGGTGGAGTCCACCATGGGCCTGGTGGATAGAAATTCCCTTGACCTGCTGGCCTACGGTTTGATCGGTGGTTTTGACCTTTTCCTCTCCATTGAGGTCTCCCACTGGGACCAGTGTCCGAATCACTGGAGTCTGGGTCAGAGGAAGATGTAGAATAGCTTGACCCATAGTTCTTCCCCTTCTTAGTGAATTCTGGAGCGGTGTAATTGTCACTTGTATAGGGATAGATTTTTTCATGGGAGAACTTGGCCAAGTCTTTGAATTTTTCGATTTTCGCAAAGAAAATAGGGTCCCTGTATTCTTTATTTGTTTTGTTAGCCTCATCTAGTTGTTTCTGGAACTGTTTGGTGGTAAGTGTTGTTTTAATTTGACCCTCTAACAGTTGTATTTCGATGAGTATTGCATCTGCCACCCTTTTCGCAGTTGTAATTATAAGAATGAGCCAGTCGCGGGTGCATCGCCACGCGATCTATGACCAATCTTTGAGGAAGGCTTTGTTTGTCAAAAAAAGTCTTGGGGCATTGGTTACCAATGAGCCCGTAGGGGCACATTTTCCATGTAAATATTCGGCCATAATTTGTCCGTGAATGATGGTACGGGTATGGCTCTTCTTCAGATTGACAATAGCATCCCAGTCTTTTGGGGTACTTCGTCCTGCGGTTGGTATGGAGTCCAACATACTTGGATTGTCCATTAAAATGGAGTTTAGAGTTTCATCATCAAAGGCTAGGCCCGCGAAGTCCGCCATCTCAGTGTCCACCTAACGGTATCAGAAGAAAAGTAACTAAAGGTCAAGCTAATTCAGCTAGCCTATGTAGAGAGACCCGCAGCCGTGGCTGCACTGAACGATCAAAAAAACAAAACATGAGGAGGGTCTAAGGGGAAGTATTTTAAAGACCAACTAACATCCTATCCCCCAGTCTAACTATCAATAAACACAAAAGGGATGCTAAGGGTCTAAAAGAACAATTACAATCAACCGATGCTCACAGAAGTGTTAAGAAAGGTAGATTGTGTAAGGAGAGGGAGAGGAAGAACAGTGTAGAAAAATACCCATCAAACCACCCATTGGCGGAGTCTCATCATCTGGGTTTAGTTTGAAAACTGGTATCTGCTAAGTACCTCTTTACTGATATGTAGAGGAATATTCACAACAGATCCACCAGTGATGGAGAGCCAACGGAAAGTATAGGCAGGATGAATGAGGGTAAAGTTGCAGTGCTCAAAAAGTGTGTGAAATAGTGAGATTAAGATTGCCTAGTATGATGCCAATAAGACGACTTTATTAAAGGAGGTCATCATGCTGGCAAGATTAAAAGCAGAGTGAAGATAGTGTATGTAACAAATATCACTATCAGATGTAGAGATAAATTGGTCAACATGTTTCAGCCTCACAAGGCTTTCGTCAGGACCTATTATGAATACACTACTGCAACGGTGAAAAAGTGAAGAAAAATAAATGACCTACCAGTTGAAAAAAAATTTCATGGTGGTCTCACCTCATAAAGAGAACTCTCCTATAACAGAAAAAGGTTATACAATTATAAATATAATTATTATAAATGTAATGAGTACAAAAGCCAACAATCGAGCATTTGTGTCCACATAATTACATTTTTAGTTGGATAACTCACCCATAAATTGTTATGGAAGTTGCCTCACCTCGCCTGGCACTCGCTCAGGTCAAAAAGAGGCCCCGCTCTAAAAAATGAGAAGGAAGTAACATATATTTTATTGTTCTCCTTATATTAATAAGCTTCAAGCAGAACATTCTGAATGGAAAGGATAAACACAAAAATGGGGGGACTGCTGAGACCCAGCATGAGATGACAAGTTTGTAAAAATGAGTTGCCATACTCCTATTATTACATACTCAAAAAGATCATATTTAAAGTCTTACACCATCTTTGAAAAGCTAATTAAGTGGAAAGCACAGCAATAGTTTTGAAATATAACAACGATAGCGATGCTGCAACCTCAAACGGAGCCGCCATTCAGCTCAACAAAGAAGGTGTCTAGTGACCAAGAAACCCGAACACCCACCTGTCCGTCGGTGCCTCCCACTTCCATCTGAGCCAAGGGGAAGGTGGGAGGCAAACCGATGCGCTGGTTTTTAAAAGCACATAGCGGACCAGAAAGGGAACGATGGCCTCTGTGTCCTGATTGGTTTATGCACACGAGACCAGAAAGAAAATGCGAACAAAAACAGGAAGCGTTCGCCATGCTATCTGTTGCCATGATATCCGTTAACGGAAAAGGTTTATCGTTCACCCTCAAGTTGCCCGTCATTAAACTAGAAACAGACAGAAAAGGGGAAACCTAAAATAAAAATTAAAAATAAAACACGCCGCTAGCTTTTGACTGATTGAATCATTTGCGGCTATTTTACAAGTGCGGGAATGTGGACCAGAAAGAAAGCATCCGTTTCTTTCTCATGATTGGTTAGCGCATGGAAAGTGGAGTTTCCTTCGATTGGTTGGTTCTGGCACACCGGAAACGGAAGTAAAAAACCCCAAAACGATGCCCGCTATCTGTAGCATCATAATTGAGCCATTAACGGGTTGCTTAGGAGACAAAGAGAACGTGAAAAACATAAAATTATTTGTAAAGTTCTGGTTTATCACGCGTGGCATGTGTCATTAATTAACAATGCCGACAGAGATTAATAAGCCAGTTGTCGTCACCAAAGTTAAGGTTACTTCCACAGGAAATTTGTGATGCAAATCCTGTTTCGAAAATCCAGAAATAACGGCACATTGTTTTCGATGTAAATGCAAAGGGGGGTGTATATACTCTATCCTTATGAGGACTCACCAAACAATGGTCAAGAACAAATTCAGAGAAACTCTTGACAGATATCAGGCTGCCAGGGGATCAAAGTTGGACCCAGGGGATGTCATCGTTTAGTCCCGTGGTGTCGCACTTAAGCTTAAAAATCCACTTTTGTTCTCTAGTGAACAGGTATTGAAATGTCTCTAACATGTGAGGGAATAAACGGCTGTTCTAAGACTAGCCATTCCATGTCGTCAGCCGAATGTTTCATTGTCATGAAATGGTTAGTGAGACGTGTGGCCTGTTTGTTACGCCTGATTGTGCTTTTGTGTTCCTGAATTCTTAGTTTCACTTTCCTTGTCTTCATGCCAACATAGCATAGTGAACAGGGGCACCTGATTAGATATATGACCCCTTCACTATTGCAATTGGTGTGTTTCTTGAGCACCCAAGGACGCGTTGTACCAATGTCCACCGTAAGAGTTTTCTTAGTTTGAGGGCACACCGAGCAATTGCCACGAGGGTGATGTCCTTGAACTGGAGATAGATTCCAGAGTATAGTGATGGAATTTTGAGCTATAGATCGTGGTCTAGTGTGTACTAGCTCGTCCCTTAAGTTAGAGGAACATCTTTGCCCGCAGTTTCAAGAATGCGCCAGTTTCTCCGTATAATCTTTTGGACCTGCGTGGATACTGTGCTAAAAGTAGTCACAAAGGTCAGGCGCTCCAAAGGTGGTTTTGCCACAGGTGGAGCTAGCAAGGCTGATCGAGGATTATTGGAGGCCCTCTTACACGATCTTCTGACTAGTTTACTTGGATCCAGACATTGTTTTAATTTGGAACAGAGATCTTCAGCCTGGACTTTAAAGTCTGATTTATCAGAACAATTCCTTTGAACTCTTAGAAATTGTCCAAAAGGCAGGTTCTCTCTTAGAGAGCGTGGATGGTAGCTGTCAAATCTCAGTAGAGAATTCCAGGACATGGGCTTGCGGTATAGTTTGCTTGCTAGATGACCATCTTGAGGGTAGATGAGTAGGTCTAAAAACGAGAGTTCCCTCTCGCTGTATTCTACTGTGAACCTTAGGAATTGGTTCTGGATGTTCAACCAACCCTGAAATGCAAGTATAGAGGTCACATCTCCTCGCCATACCACTAGTACGTCGTCGATATATCTCTTCCACAACACCGTTTGATGGTAATACGGGTTGGTGTGGTTGAGGACGTACTGTGTCTCAAAGAGATGGACATACAAATTAGCCAGACTAGGGGCGAAAATGCTCCCCATTGACGTACCTGATGTCTGAAGGTACAAGGAATCTTCGAACTGAAAGAAGTTTTCAGTCATGGCAAGTCTTGCTAGTTCCATGATGAAAGGAATCGTGTGATACTGTCATGAGTGTTTTCTTCCAGTAATCCCCTCACTGCCTGTAAGGTTTCTTCCTGCGGAATGCAGGTGTACAGAGATTCAACGTCGAAACTCACAAGGATGTCAGACTCGACGTTGAACTATCTGGCAAAAGACGAAGAACGTCTTTAGTGTCCTGAAGGTAAGTCGGCATAGTCTGCACGAGTGGTCTGAGAAAGAAGTCAACAAAAGAAGAAAGGGGTTCAAGGAGAGGCTCAATCCCTGAAATAATAGGTCGTCCAGGGGGTGGCCTTGCTGGTTTATGAATTTTGGGCAGGGCATAAAAGTACGGAATCACTGGGTGTGGAGTAATCAAAAATGTTGCTTCCTGTGCCGTAATCCAGCCTTCAACACTCGCTTCTTCTACTAGATTCTTGATCTCAGTGGTAAGTCTGCTAGTAGGATTAGTGCTGAGTAGGGTATAGGAATTGGTATCTCCTAATTGTCTCAAGCATTCCGCTCGATAAGTGGTGGGGTCAAGAATAACTATTGCACTGCCCTTGTCTGCGGGTTTGATCGTGATATCTTTGTCCTTCGACAAATTATCTAATGCCATTTTCTCAGCTTTTGACAAATTCTGAAATGTCTCCTTGTCTGACAGATTCAGGGAACTGATTTCGTGAATCACTGCTTTTTCAAATGCACCTACCTTAGGAGGTACTTGTTGTAACAAGGGCATGAAAGTGGATTTCTTTTTGAGACCAGTGTTGGTGATGGTCTCAGTCTGGTCTCGATCTTTGTCAGAAAAGAAGAAGTGGAGACGAACTTTGCGGAAGAATTTTTCTACCTCACCACGTAGTTGAAAAGCATCTCCACTGTAAGTGGGCACAAACCCTAATCCTTTATTGAGGACTTGATGTTCCATGGGGTTAAGGGTTCGTGAACTCAAGTTGACTACCAGGTCCTCATTACTCCCTGGAACGATAGTTACTGGCCTCGTTTGTTGCTGCGAGTGTTTGGGGGGTCTTGTTCGTCTTGCCACTGTACCTGAACTGATGGTTGGCCTCTCCGTCTGCCCCTGCTCCGACCCCGGCCCTGTCCTAAAAAAGCTTGGTCGTCATAAAATTGGGGCTGCGGGTGGTACTGAGGCATAGGGTGTGGGAACTGTGGGTATCCCCAAGGCGGTGGACTCCACCATGGGCCTGGTGGATAGAAATTCCCTTGACCTGCTGGCCTACGGTTTGATCGGTGGTTTTGACCTCTCCCTCTCCATTGAGGTCTCCCACTGGGACCAGTGTCCGAATCACTGGAGTCTGGGTCAGAGGAAGATGTAGAATAGCTTGACACATAGTTCTTCCCCTTCTTAGTGAATTCGGGAGTGGTGTAATTGTCACTTGTATAGGGATAGATTTTTTCATGGGAGAACTTGGCCAAGTCTTTTTTGAATTTTTCGATTTTCGCAAAGAAAATAGGGTCCCTGTATTCTTTATTTGTTTTGTTAGCCTCATCTAGTTGTTTCTGGAACTGTTTGGTGGAAAGTGTTGTTTTAATTTGACCCTCTAACAGTTGTATTTCGATGAGTATTGCATCTGCCACCCTTTTCGCAGTTGTAATTATAAGAATGAGCCAGTCGCGGGTGCATCGCCACGCGATCAATAACCAATCTTTGAGGAAGGCTTTGTCTGTCAAAAAAAGTCTTGGGGCATTGGTTACCAATAAGCCCGTAGGGGCACATTTTCCATGTAAATATTCGGCCATAATTTGTCCGTGAATGATGGTACGGATATGGCTCTTTTTCAGATTGACAATAGCATCCCAGTCTTTTGGGGTACTTGGTCCTGTGGTTGGTATGGAGTCCAACATACTTGGATTGTCCATTAAAATGGAGTTTAGAGTTTCATCATCAAAGGCTAGGCCCGCGAAGTCCGCCATCTCAGTGTCCACCTAACGGTATCAGAAGAAAAGTAACTAAAGGTCAAGCTAATTCAGCTAGCCTATGTAGAGAGACCCGCAGCCGTGGCTGCACTGAACGATCAAAAAACAAAACATGAGGAGGGTCTAAGGGGAAGTATTTTAAAGACCAACTAACATCCTATCCCCCAGTCTAACTATCAATAAACACAACAGGGATGCTAAGGGTCTGTGGTAAGGGGGAACACATTTGTGCAGCTTGCAAATGTACCTAAACTCATTGAGAAATAATGAGCTTAGGTACATTTGCAAGCTGCACAAATTTGTTCCCCCTTACCACAATGGCATTTTCAAATGATAACTCATCCGAAATGTGTGCAAAGGTTCTTAAATCCCCAGACAAAATTCTAATATCACCCCAGCCTTTCACAATGTACTCAACTATCTTGCCTAAAATGGGATCATCTGATGAGGCTTTGGACCTAACACCTTCACTTAAAACCGACTGATAATTGGAAAGGGCATCAATGAGCGCAACACATTGAACATCATCAATAGGGTCATCATTATCACAATCAAGAGCCATGCAAGATAAACAATCAGCACGAAAGTTCTTAGCGCCAGAAATATGACTCACAATGAAGTTGTACTCCTAAAGTTTTGAGAGAAGTCTGGTAAGTCTGGAGGACATATTGGAGCGCAAACAATTAGAAAAGACATGCACCAAGTGCTGGTGATCTGTGACTAACTCAAACTTTGTTCCCCATTTTTATGTTCTAAATTTGTGAACAGCCCAAACACAAGGCAGTGGTTCCCTCTAAATGGTGCTGTACTGTTGCTCATGAGGTCTCAAGGCCCTAGACGCAAAGCCAATAGTCGTATCTCCATCAATGGCTTTCTGACTGAGGACCACACCCAAACCTTGGGAACAGGCATCAACACGTATGACAGAGGTGTGGTTCTCACAAAAAGCACAAAGTGCTGGGGCATTTACAGTTAATTCTTTAACTTTCTCAAAAGCCTTATTCTGATCATGTGACCATACAAATATGTGTCCCTTTCTGAGCAACAGTCTCAAAGATTCAACATACTGGGCAAACCCAGAAAGAAAACAGCCATAATATTCTGCTAGCTCCAGAAATGACCGCAAAGCATCCTTATCTGCTGGAGCTTTAGCTCCACTAATAGCTTTAACAAGTGACACCTTGGGACTAATGCCCTTACTAGTGATCATGTGACCCAGGTACTCCAATTCAATTGTTGCAAACTTGCATTTTTCCACCTGACAGTCATGCCTCTTTCCAGCAAAATAGTAAAAACCTTCCTCATATCCTTGGCGTAAACCAGAATGTCTTCCTGATACGCCTGCATGCCAGCAATGTCCCCAAATAAGCTATCCATAAGCTTTTGTAACACGCTGGCGGCAGACACCAGACCAAAGGGAAACCTCAAGTATTTGTACCCTCCATAGGGAATCACAAATGTAGTGAGCTCTTCTGATTCAGGAGACAAGGCAATTTGATGATATGCTGCCCTAAGGTCAGCTGTGGAAAGCCACTATGCTCCGCCAAGGCTAGTCAATAATTCTTGAATCTTGGGCAAGCCATCCGCTACTATATTCTTGTTCAGAGCTCGCAAGTCAGCCCACAACCATTTCATTATTCCTTTTTTTGCACTACGACAATGTGTGCCAGCCACTGTGATACATCTGTGGGCTGGATGATGCCTTGAGCAAGCAAAGAGTCAAGAAAATTCTTAAAATCAACTCTGGCACTCAGAGGGACAGGACAAACTTTATGAGTTACAGGTTGAGCTCCAGGGATTAACTTAATCTTATGCTCAAGACCTTTAATTCTTCCAACCTGATTGGAAAACAAAGGCTCAAAATCAGCTAAAATGTCTGCAACAGATTTTTTAGCAAAATCAACCAAAGGAACAGGCATTTCTCCTAAAACCATGTGGTTGGGTGAGCCTGGAACTAACACTATGCCCATCTTGGCCAAATCTCGCCACCCAACAATATCCCTCCCTTTTACAGCAACATAAACTTTGGTTTCAGTTTTCCTCCCAAGACAAGGCAATAAAGTAACCCAACATATCAATGTCCTTTTCACCAAAAGCTTTAGGGTTAATGTGAGTAGGCATCAAACAATAATCCTTACCCCACTGTTCATCAAATGTAGAGTCTCTAAGGGTGATTTTGGGTGACCTTGAATCTGCCATAACCACGAGTGTGACTTTATCAATGATAATATCACATATTGGACCTTTAATAGAGCACACTTTATCACCATCATCCAGAATACGAATCACATTAATGACAGCATCAGCACAGGAAGAAACAGCTACATCCACACTACTAATTTATGAAAAACTGTCTCGCATTATTAGAACCCTTGCACATTATTTGGAAATGCCCCATTTTGGTTTTTTACACAAAAGACATTCCTGGCCTACTGCAGGGCAGCTTGGAAAATTGCTCAAGTGGCTTTTGGAACCACATCTGTAACAAGAACCAAACACTTTTTTGTTGGAACCCTTGAATGATCTCCAACTAGCTCTTACAGAGCAGACCTCTTCAGAAACCTCTACATTAGGCATTATAGCATTGATATTAAATGGCTTGAGATGAAGAATTTTTTAAGACATAAGAGATCTTTTGATCCTTTTAGCCAACTTAAGAACCTCAGGAAATGTGGGATTTCTGCAGCTCAGTAACATTTCCTGAACCTTTCTAGTGGCTCAATTAAATACAAAATGATCTCAAATGTAAATATCTAGGTTCGGACCAAATTCACAAGCATCGGCTTAAACTCTTAGAGATGATACATATTCCTGAACATTTTCTTCAGGTTGTTGTTTGTGCTTAGAGAATGCTTGACGTTCCAGCATAATATTTGGTTCATCCGAGAACTGTTTGCTCAACCTAGCCAAAGGCTATAAATAATTGCACCAAGGACCATCTCCAGACGGTGCAGGAAAAGGAGGTAAGCTGTCAAAAATGCTTTGGGCAGCATAGAACAGTGCAAACTTGCGAGCAGGACTGTAACCAGAAGCATCAATAGCAACTACATGGGCTTCAGATAGTCTAAACTAATGAACCCATTTGATTATAGGTTTGCCAACATGACGTAAAAAATGGAGGGGGCTGGATAACATAAGCCTGCTGCGGAGTGGCCATCATTAAGCAATAACAAAAGAGAAGGAGAGAAAAAAACTGAAAAATATATATATAGTTTAACATTTTCAGTGATTAAAGAAAGTACCTAGGAATGGTCCTGGAAGACTTGGAATGCACACAGTGAAATAACCAGCCCAGAAGTAACTCAATGCAAACAGAGCAAGCCTGCTGTTGAAATATGTACAAATGTGGACTTTAAATACGAGACTGCCCTAGAAAGAGAAAGATCTAGCCAATAGGTGAAGAGAAAGCGTTTGAAATGTACAGCGGTAGGCTCAGCAAGGAAAGGGCATGCCCTTTAATAGCTAGCAAGGCGAAACTGCAACCTGCATGCCAAGCAAAAGAGAAGTTCAGTGCCAATGCCTAACACATCCAGAGGATGATTGATCAGTTGTTCCACCTCCTGATGCTGTACTGGAAGGTGGTCACCTGTATGTCGTGTTTGTTGACCTCCATTCCGCATTTGATTTAGTCAGAAGGCCAACTTGGGGTACTGAGTTATCTACTCAATATTATTGCATATGAATAATTATGTGCAGGTGAGGTGCGGCCAGGCCGGTGAGCTCACTGAGCTATTCTCTGTAAAAAGGGGGGTAAGGCAGGGCTGTGTACCCTCCCCAACACTCTTTCCTCCCTATATAAACGGTCTTATGGGTTTTTGGGGGCAGAATATTAACGATGCTCCTAGGTTGACAAACCTTAGGATCCCTGCCCTCATGTTTGTCGATTTTTGTACGGTTCAGGCCCTTGAAATCAATGTAGGTAAAACAAAGTAAATGATCCTAAATCTTAGCAGGAACTTCCCTTGAAAGAGTATACGCCTTCACATATTTGGGTGTTACTTTAACACTTGAGGTGGCAGGCATATTACCCAGCATATGCATAAGTTAGAGCAAGCTGCGGCTGGTATATTCAAGATGGCACGCAGCTCGCAATTTTGACCTGTCCACCTAGCCCTACAAGTATATTTATAGCAAGCCCTGGGGGCGGCATTGTATGGTGCAGAGCTCTGGGGTCACTTAGACACACCCCTGCTTGAGTTAGTGAAAAACCGGTTCATTTGACAACTGGTAGGCGTTCCCATAAATAATCCTTTACTTTCCCCAGACTTGATGGCGGGTTGAGAGCACTTACAGATAAAATTGATATGCCCTGTATCTTGTACCGAAGGAGGGACTGGGTTACCCCAGAGCTACAACAGTATCGGGCAGGTTTACCATAGATACTTAGTTATATGGGCTCCTATAAAATACCATGAGATGATAAGTATGTAAATAATACTCGGAGAGAAAGTGTGCTTACATCTATGTGGACTTCTCCCAATGAGGTTGAGGGAATATCTAAAAACAACACACAAAAGAGCAGACCAGGTCTGGAGAAAAATGTGTAGCTGTACTAGCCAGGGTGCAATAAAAGGATGTATACATGAACACATGATGCTGAAAATCACTGGCTAGATGAATCCCATCAGACCACCCTTGTGGTGGAATTTACGTCATGTGGGATGTTACTGATCATTCCAAAACACAACCGACCTTGTAGTGCCGATGTAGAAATGGATGTCAGGAAGATAGCCGTGATAATCATCATAAAGTGATATTGACTAAAGTGCAGTGCCTATATGACAGTAGTGAAATAAAATTGACTACATGGGCGTTGTAAAGTATTCAAACCGCACTCAATGTGTCAAAAAGTTAAAAACACGCCGGGTAATAGGATTACCCAATGGCGCAGTGAAGAACGGTCGACATGTTTCAGCTCTAGGGGCTTTCCCCCAGCTTTCTTCAGGACCATAACCAGAAAAGCTACTACAACCATGAGTAAAATGTTAAATCAATACCAAACAATGTACTAAAAAATAGGTACATATCTACCAGGAACCATCACAGTTGAATGTCCACTGGAAGGAAAGGAGAACATCTTCTTCCCAGCCTTGTGTGGGTGAAGACCTCACCTCACCCGGCAACCGCTCGGGAGTATGAGGCCCCGCTCTGTCCGTCGGTGCCTCCGATGGTGAACCGAGCGGTTCACCATCGGAGGCACCGACGGACAGAGCGGGGCCTCATACTCCCGAGCGGTTGCCGGGTGAGGTGAGGTCTTCACCCACACAAGGCTGGGAAGAAGATGTTCTCCTTTCCTTCCAGTGGACATTCAACTGTGATGGTTCCTGGTAGATATGTACCTATTTTTTAGTACATTGTTTGGTATTGATTTAACATTTTACTCATGGTTGTAGTAGCTTTTCTGGTTATGGTCCTGAAGAAAGCTGGGGGAAAGCCCCTAGAGCTGAAACATGTCGACCGTTCTTCACTGCGCCATTGGGTAATCCTATTACCCGGCGTGTTTTTAACTTTTTGACACATTGAGTGCGGTTTGAATACTTTACAACGCCCATGTAGTCAATTTTATTTCACTACTGTCATATAGGCACTGCACTTTAGTCAATATCACTTTATGATGATTATCACGGCTATCTTCCTGACATCCATTTCTACATCGGCACTACAAGGTCGGTTGTGTTTTGGAATGATCAGAAACATCCCACATGACGTAAATTCCACCACAAGGGTGGTCTGATGGGATTCATCTAGCCAGTGATTTTCAGCATCATGTGTTCATGTATACATCCTTTTATTGCACCCTGGCTAGTACAGCTACACATTTTTCTCCAGACCTGGTCTGCTCTTTTGTGTGTTGTATATTGTATTTAGGGGTATGAGCAGACAGGTCATTAAATATCCCCTTGACCCTCCACATACCTGTTTTGTTTTTTAATATCTAAAAACAGCCTTTTGGACTTATAAAGATCTTGCAATATGCTCCTAGGATAGTTGAGGCCTACGAGTGACGCATTTCTTATAGCCAAAGGTTTTTATGGCAGAGAAGATTTCTTGGATGAGATCGAACCTCATTTGGCTAGGCGCTTGTTTTTGCAACTACGCTATGGAACACTTTCTCTTCAGTATTACACAAGCAGGTAGTCTAAAGTTCTCAGGGCTGATGACGAGTGGTGCCCAGCTAGTGGGGCTTCTAAGGAGAAGACTATAGAACATGTCCTGTTCTTCTGCTCAGCCTACCAGTGTCAGGCGAAACTGGCTGCTACCATTATGTTGAAATCTGGACACAAGGAAATATAAAGTTGCTTTAAAGATTTTTAGAAGTGACCTTAGGAAGCCATTTGTTTTTGGGCTCTCTCAATATTTGGTGGCTATTTGGAGAATAAGTGCAAAGTTTTGTGCCTCATCTGATAGGGAATCCACTGTAGATGCATTGATGTGATATGTTGTACAATGTATGTATACTCCACAAATACTACTATTTGGCTGATCTCCTTTATTCCCTCCATTTTGCACCTTACAAATTTGACTTACGTTTGTAACAAGATGAGAAGGATTGTTTTTTATATGTTTTTATGATTTTTTTAGATATTCATATTTTAAATTGTCTAAACTGTTTTATATGCTTTTATGGCCTCTGTGCCTAAATAAATAGTTTTTAACTAAACTGAATTATGTGTTTACTGCTATGTTTTACATCACTAGTTGATTTTGTCTCGTGCTGCACCATGAGCCTCATTCTTCCTTGTCTCAAGTTCGTCCTTGACTTGGCATTCTAATTCCATACTCCTGTTTGTTGTTAGCCAGTTAGAGCCTTGTGGCTGGTCACCGATTAGTTGGCGTTTCCCTGTCACATTAAACTACATTCATGCCTATTTTTTGTCTGCTGTCGTGGGTTCCGCACTACCAGAAGACACTACATATTTGGCAACCAGTTGAATCCATCTCTCAGACAACTGACTGTCGCAGACCTGAGAGAAGGTACCTGTCTGGACCGCAGTCTGTCAATCACCACCCACGATTTCCTACTGTCGTAGTGCATCAGTGAGAACAAAGAGACCACAGAAGCAGCAAGAGATAGAAGGTTTGAAAAAGTACAATGCTGCCATCCTCTATGAAAATTTAGTTGAACAAACCACACTGCCTCTTGCCCGATGCACAGCGCGACATCCACCGCAAGTATGCTTAGCACGCAAACTAACTTAAAACTTCATCTTTAATTCTGCAATTAAAAAAAATGTACATACACAGTCAGCAAGAAGACAGATAGTTGCTGTGGAGACGAATCGTAACATAAAATGTTGCATACATTTCACCACCTTTAATTCTGCAACAAGTGTATGTGTTGTGACTAAATGAGTACAGTGAGAAATAGATTGTTACTTTGGAGACATGTCATAGTGGGGATATCGCGTGCCATTCACTTTCACCCTTTGATCATCCCTCCTCCAGAAAGACACTTACAAATGAATGGTGTCCACTGCGTAGCTTTATTATTTGACCAAAACACCATTTTTATTTTTGTTAAAAGTTCCAACATTGACCATTTTATTTAATTCACACATAAATGATGCGCTACATACATATGCACCACAGGTTACCATGTATCTACAATTCAGCATCTCTGGAGGCGTGTTGTACCAGAAGGACACAACACCACCCCCTTTTTCAAGCACCGGCTACTAGGGTAGGGCAAGAGAGTCCAGGACCACCAGCAGGACGGTCCCCTCTCCCGCCAGCCCAGAGCCGCCATGTATCTACAATTCAGCATCTCTGGAGGCGTGTTGTACCAGCAGAACACAACACCACCCCCTTTTTCAAGCACCGGCTACTAGGGTAGGGCCAGAGAGTCCAGGACCACCAGCAGGACGGCCGCCTCTCCCGCCAGCCAGAGCCGCCATGACTGCCTCCCTGCTGCAGTCACCCATTTTTCGTCCAAAAAGGAGTCCCCCGGCCTTTTCTCTTATCCGGGACCCCGCCACTCAATTATTGAACTTAGGGATGGGTGGGTGGGCAACTGTTGCTCCTGCTGAGCCTTTTGGCAACCCCCAGAGGCGAGAGACAAAGAGGGCTACTCCCTCGAGAGCCGCACTTTTAACACTTTTGTGACTAGACCTGGGGAAACGAAACCTCTGCTCCAGGCCCGGAATTCCCACTAAAGGCCCCCCTCCCCTAGGCGCGGGGGGTGCCTCTCATAGTGGGGATATCGCGTGCCATTCACTTTCACACTTTGATCATCCCTCCTCCTGAAAGACACTTACAAATGAATGGTGTCCACTGCGTAGCTTTATTATTTGACCAAAACACCATTTTTATTGTTGTTAAAAGTTCCAACATTGACCATTTTATTTAATTCACACATAAATGATGCGCTACATACATATGCGCCACAGGTTACCATGTATCTACAATTCAGCATCTCCGGAGGCGTGTTGTACCAGCAGGACACAACACCACCCCCTTTTTCAATCACCGGCTACTAGGGTAGGACCAGAGAGTCCAGGACCACCAGCAGGACGGCCCCCTCTCCCGCCGGCCCAGAGCCGCCATGTATCTACGGTTCAGCATCTCTGGAGGCGTGTTGTACCAGCAGGACACAACACCACTCCCTTTTTCAAGCACCGGCTACTAGGGTAGGGCCAGAGAGTCCAGGACCACCAGCAGGACGGCCGCCTCTCCCGCCAGCCCAGAGCCGCCATGAGTGCCTCCCTGCTGCAGTCATCCATTTTTCGTCCAAAAAAGAGTCCCCCGGCCTTTTCTCTTATCCGAGACCCCGCCACCGGGCAAGAAGCCCCACTGGCGCTCTTGCCCTCCCCCCTTCCAATAACTCCTTCTTTGCTAAGGCCCTGCTAATCTTCCCAGGTGTACAGCAATGGCCCCTAGGATAGTTTGCACAAAAACACTTCCAACCCTGCCCTGGACAGATGCATCCCTTCTGCCCGGTATTCATCCGAATTCACTGGCTGCAGTCGGCTATGTCTGATAACACGTATCTGCGACCCCCTCAACAATTTCTCTACCTCCCTATTCATCTTTTTTACCAACATGTTCACTCTGCGGCTGATGGAATGTCACCACCCCAGACTCTCCGAGTGAGCACCTCCGACCAAATAATAGTAGCGTCCGGTAATACTCTCCTGATCCATGTAAGTAATTTCTCTACCTCCCTATTCATCTTTTTTACCGACATGTTCACTCTGCGGCTGATGGAATGGTACCACCCCAGACTCTCAGAGTGAGCACCTCCGGCCAAATTATAGTTGTCCGGTAATACTCTCCTGATCCATGTAAGTAGAGAGAATAAGGCCTCCTTCACTCCCCTTCTGCCCCCCGGGATCATGCTTTCCGCCCCCGAGTGAATCACCAGCACATCTGTCCTAGCCAGTGTGCCCGGAGCCCAGCCCAACACCCGAAGAACATCCACCGAGCATCACAAGTGAGGACAGAAAGTCCAGAACCAACAGCAGGTGAGCCCCTTCACTTGCACGCCCAGAGACCAACAAGCTCTAAGGTGTCCCTTCTGCAGGGATTCCTCACTCACGCCCTGCCATTTAATGTTCTGCGTGAGTTGAAGATATTTCCTTTGATGTACAGCTTCCTCCTGCTGATGGAGGCTGCTCCCTATGTGGGAGTTGGTGCTTGTCTATACACAGTTAAAACCAAATGGCAAGATGTTCACGCAATGGTATCCCAGGCTAGCTTACTTATGGTAATATACCGCTTGGTGTGTAATTACTCCGCACCAGAGATGAAGCCTATGAATACGGTACCTTATCGGCACCCCTACCAAGCAGCCTCTAGAGAGGCTGGACCAGTTGTCTAATCCAACTGATACACCACTTCCTGCTACTTTGTCCCCAGGTAAGTGCCTCAGTGTAGGTTTTGCGAAATACTTCCCTCTGCCTGCTAATACCAGTGTATTACATTGGACTGGTGACACTTATCCAGTCTCTTAAGCTTATTACTTCTATTTAACCCAAGTGCTTATTACTTTTATTGAACCTAAGTGCCCAGCAATAAGAACATTGTACTGCCTTTGTCCCAGGCAAGCAGTAGTTGTAGAAATTATTATTATTGTTATTATTTTTTACCTGATGACTAGCCTTATCATGTACCCACTAAAATAGTAGTCACTAGTGCAGCCAAACAATATAATACCAGCTGTTTCTCATGTCCTCAGTAATTGGTCCCGCTATTGTGGTTGTGTACATGTACTGTCCCTAGTAAGGTGGCACTGAAAGTTGTACTAACCACCCTTGAGGAAAGGAATATATTCTGCTCCTCATTGTCATGGACTGATTATCCCAACTTTGGGTGGAAGGCTGTCCTCTTGCGCAAATCGCCTTTAAAAGGATCTTGCGCTGGCTATTTAGACTCAGTAGTAGGACTATGAGAACCCAATGAGAAACGACCTATTAAAGCCGGAAATTACTTAACCTCCTTTGCTATCACCCCAACCATGTTGTTAGATGTAAGCATTGGTATGTAGGCTGATACCGAACTGACCCATATGACACTGGCGAGACCTACTTACCCTGTAGCAATTTAGCCACCATTGCCACTGGCAGCAGCATTAGGACCGAATAACTGAAAACGTCAGTGACCAACGGCTGATCTTATTACCGCCGGGGCACTCAGCCCTGCAAGCCATAATACAACTGTAAGCAAGACTCCGCTGGATCTACCTCCCCAGCATTGTCTGATGGTGTTACTTAAAGTGGCAGACCAACCACCCCAGTCCTATTTTTGCCCATGGGGACCGAAACTTCGATGTAATAGAAAGAACGCCTTTTGTGTTTCCGCCTCATTAGTGTGCACGGAGAGGTACAGCATGGCTCAGCCCAGGCCAGGCTATACCTAGCCCTGTTTTATTTATTTATTTATTTTTTTAATTTCCTATACCATACGAACCAGATACCCCACGGGAGACGAAATCCTTCCCATGTCTGCTGGTACCAATATCTCGGCCATCCTGAAGTTCCCGCTAGGTGCCATCTTGAGAGCATGTTGCCGCCACGCGTGCGTGGTGCGCCTCCCACGATCATATAAGGGAAGAGAATAACAAGCCATTAATGTTCGGTGCAGTGCTGCCTTAATTACACCAAATAAGATGCATTCATTCACCCACCAATGAGGAGGCTAGGCCTTATGACTGCACACATACGATATGTACACTAAGCCTCATATATGTTGCTCGGATCCAGATCTGAGACTCAAACCCTGTACTCCCATATGCTAACTCTGCAGGTCTGGCTGTAATGCCACCTATAGTAATTGTGACTATGTAACCTCCAAAGTTACTTGTTTGCAAAATATTTCCTGACAGAGTTCGAGTCTCCTACGCCCACCGAGCTGTTACGCATCCTTCTGCATGCATACGTTTTCACTGCATGATTCTACATAATGCTCTGACTAATCTCAGGCTATGACATCACTTTCGCGAATACAACCTACTTAACAATGCTAACTAGCATCACCACAAAAAGCACCAACAATAACGCACCATCATTTCAATTTGTTATTCTTAATGTCATGCATTCAAATTAGTTTTCTAGAATTGTAATATTTCTTATAAACGAAATGTTGCACTTAAGCGCACATTACACGTTTAAATGGGCCATAATGTGGAAGCTCCATACACAGCAAAAAGGCTCACTAATTAACTTATTATTAAACTACCTTTGCTATCTCACAGTGAATTATCTGCCTCTGTGGCCTAGCATTCTGCATTACTATAAAAAACACTCTTTAATGTGTGCTGCAGTTCCTTTGCGTAGTTCTGCTCTCCGTTAAAATAGCCAGGAACCATAAATACAAAGAAACAAGAATTTATGCACGACTACCACTTCCAATACATGTTTACATCGACCATTTTTATGTTCACCTCAAGAAAAGTCCAATGAATGTGTAACCTACTGTGCTGTTTCACGTGCCTCTGGAGAGACCTAAAATGGGGTTTCTGCACTTAACCCATACCACTGAAATTATACAAATGACCTGTACAGTTTTAAAATAGTAGCCTAACATGGCCTTGGTAAGCAATTACAAAAGGTTAGTGCAAAGAAATTATATTATGTATATTACACAGCCGCCAAGACCTTACAGGCAGGCGACATTTTTCTTGGATAGTAGAAAGTTAATTTCTTTTATTCAACTTAACTGCGGAAAATTGCTTCGTGTAAATAGACTGCCAGAAAAGACGACCTTTCAGTAGTTAATTTTATGGTTACAATGGTAGAGGAGTTAGGATAACATTTCCCAGCTGCTTAATTGCCAAGAAGACCAAATGGATGTTTCCCGCTGGCCCCCCGTAACGATGTCAGTACTTCGGGTAGTTGGGAAACCTTTACCAAAGCGAGTTTCTGCTGCCGACGTTTTTTTGTATCTAAAACGCGTGCACCTTCAATATAAAATCTTGACCAAGATGACAGAAATAGATAGGCTATTACATGTTTGACTTAATTGTTATGTGTAAATAACAGAGCATTTTACCAGCATAGAAACTATTTATGTAACGAGTCCTTTCAAATGCCGAGCATCTTTCATTATGGCTCATGGAACAAGGTTTAAAACAATAATTGCAATCGCTCGTGCTTTCTTAGCTGCCACGCGCACGCTTCCCCGCGTGTTTTTGTTCATTCACGTGGTGGGTTGACCATGCCCTGTAAACTGGACATGAAAGGAAGTTCAGCTCAAATAAGCCTCTTGCCAGTTTGATGACAGATGCCGTCACTTTATTGGGTGCAGCCCGCCTGACTGTGCTTGGTGACAGACAACAATTTAAGCTATGTGCCTCCCGTGGGGCCCCCTCTGAGATTGTGTGATAATGCACCTCTGAACCGGGCATCCCCCGCTCACAGTGTGTGAAATGGCGCTAAAAACAACCGCACCACAAAGGCACATCGTCACGCACTCCGCGGCACACCAATGCAATCTTCTCTCTGAAGCCTGTCCTACCGATACAGCGTGGGCAGCATGAGGAGAGCACACTTAATGAGGCACACATAGACAAACAACGAGTATAATACTAACATCAGCCGTTCAGGTCTACTCAGTCGCATGGAGCGCAGACTGTACAATGAGTAGTACGGGCCTCCTTGAAGACAGGTAAGTACATGAACATAGCAACTGGTATAGTCCGAACATTTCGTGTCTACTAAGAAAAAGAAGGCAAATTACTGACTGACCTATACCTTTATGCCCCTTTGACAGGTCTAGCACTGGCGTGCATTCTTCTCTATACACCGGCCCTGCACCTTTAGCTCGGGCACTAGCAATACTTACTGGCCGAGTGCCCCAGTGTCTCAATTGTCTCCTGCTACACTCTTCCACACCATGCCACCTGCATGCACCCTCCATTGATAACGGCCCCATGCAGTTGGTGCCTATTCGCGGGAAGCTCAGCATACCTACAGGCTGAGTACCCCGGGAGTATCCCGCCCCGCCCCCCTGCGCCAATAATTAAACATGGCGTGCCCCTTTCAGCGCGTTAGCATCCCAATTAATCACATGCCCCCGGAAACTGGTTAGCATGCCTGCCCGTGCACTGCCACATGGTCATGCACTTGAATATATCCACGCGGTTGGCGAGCCCCTTTTCCATCCATTACGGCCCGCTAAGGCCCCCATCGCCGCAACTTTCTTAATGTATCAGTTCTGTTCCTATTGTGAAACGCTCTGACCCCTTTGGGTAACGTCCGCGCTACATAAAGACGCATAAATAAAACAACCCTATTCATTCACGCCCCCTCGCCAGTGCTCCTCACTTCCTTTGAGCATTTTACCCTCATCTGCCCCCCCTTGTCACCTGATCATCGAAAACCGCCCCTACCCCCTGCTGGAGCACGCAGTAACACGCCCCCATGCTATATCCCCCGGTGCCGTGCCGCTAGCATCCTCGCGTGTCCCTGGGCATCCGTAAGTGCCTCAGCCTGTCCATGCGACGCAGCGCGTCTAGAAGACCACCTCAATCCTCTTAAGTGCCTCCGTAATCACAACAGCCAAAATCGCGCTGCCTCTCTGCACTGTATGCACCAACCACGCCTCATTTGTGTTTTGCATTAACGCTCCCCACCACGAAGGCAACGCTCTCCTGCCTCCTGGAGCCCTCCCCCTGCTGTGCCGCCACATGTGTAATGATCTTCTCGCCTCCCGCGGCCCTCATCAACACTTCCCCCAGTGGTCCTCCTCTCCCCTCACTCACGACTGCCGGTGCACTTTTCAAGGGGTCTTCACGCCGGCCGAGCCCTCCCTGCTCCGCTGAGGCGTGTTATCTGTCTCCTGTTCAGCGTGACGGTCAGGTTCTGCTCTGCCGAGTAATCTGCCTTGGACTTCCTGACTGGCCGGGCTTGGCTCCGCCGGTCAGGACTACACCTACCAGCAGCCTCGTGTGCAGGACGCCGCCCCCCCTCATCACTCAGCGCCAGGAGGCGCATAAAGCACCGACCACTGCTGAGGACCGGGTGTCACTTTTCAAGGGGTCTTCACGCCGGCCGAGCCCTCCCTGCTCCGCTGAGGCGTGTTATCTGTCTCCTGTTCAGCGTGACGGCCAGGTTTTGCTCTGCCGAGTAATATGCCTTGGACTTCCTGACTGGCCGGGCTTGGCTCCGCCGGTCAGGACTACACCTACCAGCAGCCTCGTGTGCAGGACGCCGCCCCCCTCATCACTCAGCGCCAGGAGGCGCATAAAGCACCGATCACTCCCTCGTCCCGCGAGGACGTGCGCGGGACGAGCCGGGCTAAGCCCGGGCAAAGGGTGGGCCCTCTGTGACCCTCTAGAGGCCGAAAGAGACCGGGCCGGGCCACCCCCCTTGGCTCCTCCAAAAACGTCGGCTAAGGTAATCATTATTGTCAATTTTAGAACGATCTCTCTCCGGCCAAATACAGAACTGATGGAGGCCAGAAACAGAACCACGGCCAAAAAGACTCCAATGCACACACGATCAACAACCAGGAAACTAATGCTGGCACCAACCCCACTTCCAACTCTAACAGCAATTGATATAATGTTACAAAAAACAATTGGGGTTGTTGTCAATGCTATAGAAAATACTGAAAGACACCTCTCATTACCACCTAGCATGTGCCTGATAACTCCCATTCCACAAGAAGCAAATTTACCTGCAAATAGTTCAATCACAACAGCTATGTCATAGGATTCACTTTTATTACACTCCTATGCAGGTTTGCCAGGGAATGGGTTGAATCAAGATGAAGCACCACAACAGTCACCACCTACTGTGTTTGCTACTAGGGAGAGTAGGCTGTCACTAACCCCGAACCTACGAACTAGCGAGATTCCCCATCCATCAATAGTGAGCGATGTGCCTAGTGTTATAGCGGAGTCTGATGGTAGTGGCACTAATGATATCATCCCAATAGATGAGTCACCTAACACCAGTCGTTTAAGCAGTATGAGTGACCATGGATCTAACCGGTTTAAATATAAATCTGCCCATAGTAGGAAATTGTTAGTCGCAAATAGGCTGGGGAAGAGACATAGAAGTAAAAGGAAGAGAATAAATCAAACCACAGTGGAAAAAGGGAGGGAGGGAGAGAGAGACACTGCAGCAGAGTAGAAATAAACATATGAATGTAAATCATGCAACTATTCAGCAAAATTTACCCTTAACAAATATGGAGGGCCTGATTCAACAACTAGAGTATATGGTAAAATCCCACATTACACCAGTGGCTGAAAAACTGAAGGCACTAAGTGACAAAGTGGAGAACCTCGAAAAGCTGGGTATAGCCAACTTAGATTTATTAGAACATCTTGGTACACAAGTTAAGCTATCCACAACTAATGTACCAAAGAGTAAACCCACCAATAGTTTGCCAGGTAGTGAAATTAGAGTACTTAGCACCCCGGCCCCGGTAACTGCAGTAACTGCCCCGAAAAATTTACCCATCAATATTTCCGACACCACAACGGGACAGAAACCTGTTGTGGGACAAAGGGAGAAAGGGGGCCTTATGCCTAATAACAAGAATGTCACTACCAACGCGGCATAATAATAACATAATCCCCGCAACGATTAACCTTCCACCAGAATGCAGACCGTATGTAGCTATTCTTGCTAACATGCCAAAGCTTAAGCCCACCCAATTCGAAAATCAGCAAACCTTGAAGAACAAAACCCTGAATTGGCTCGCTCAAAACTGTGGATTTCCAATGCGTGGAGCTAACCAAATTATTTCCACGCAGAGAGTAGGATGGGTGGGACCAAGCAAAAAGGAGATAAATGGGGATTGTATAGTTATAAATTTTAGGATTCCTGATTGTGCTAGAGACTCCATTCTAAATGCACCCATACCTTCTAACCATGAATATAATACAACCCTGCTTCCCCTAGACTATTTCTATAGGAACCAGTCAGGAAGACAAGCTATAATGCGGACTGTTGACTGTTCTAGAGATGCCCATTCTAACCACTCCAATGTAGCCTATGAACCAGCACCATTGTATAATCTATGGGATAATATCACAATCAAGACCTACAACAGATTCCAGGTGTTTGGCTCACTAGATCAGAATGACTGACTGAGAGAACCAACTACAGCACTACACTCCGAAGTTACTGTACCTGGTGAAATAGCCGCAATCGACCAAGGTCTGCCGGGTATGAATCGGGTAGAAGGCGATATTGTTTTAAAAACGTCAAATATTGACCAGCGTAAAAATTATAAAATGACCAAACCCAATGTAATTGCTATTGCAGACATAAATTTTAATGTGAGTATTGAGATACCCGAAATAACCGAACATTATGATGCATCACAAGACAACTCTGGCGACTGCTTAAAGGCCATTACCTGGAACATAGCAGGAATTGCAGCTAAAATAACTACCCCTTTTTGGGATAGTTTTATTACGCAAGGCCACGACATAATATGTCTCCAGGAGACGTGGCATAGAGTACAAATACAAGTCAAAGGGTATACTACATACAGCGTGAATGCAACAGCACCTTTGGCAGGCAGAGCAAAGGGAGGCTTACTGACCCTGGTATCCACTACTTTAACAGAGTTTAGTCCTGGCGGTTATGTGGAGGTGGGTCAGTATGCATCAATATTGCGTTTGGTGCATGGCAAAGGAAGGGACTTAGTCATAGTTAATTTCTATAATAATATCGTTGGGCCCAACCGAGGCATGATTGTATTGGATATAGAGCAGGCAATAGATGAAATTCTTGTGTAATCAAGTAACCCCCCAGTAATACTCTGGATGGGAGATTTTAATATCCAACCATGTAGCCACGCACAGAAGGGGATCTGTGGACATCGTGAGGAATATCTTAGTGGAGGTAGTACAGTTTTTAACCACTTTCCACACACTAATTATGGGAGTGCGCTGAACAATCTAGTAGCCAAATTAGATCTGGAATTACTAGACTGTACAACGAATAAAAATAATGAAGTGTGCCCAACATTTAGAGGGAGAGATGCCCATTCCAACATCGACCATATTTTGGTATCTAATGGATCTGTCTTTTCTAATGTTTGGGTTACAGAACAGCCAGTGAGCGATCATAACAGCATATCGCTTGAATTAATGGGTTGGGGGCCAAAAACCCATGTGTATGGAAGACCTATCCAAGGGATTATGGCTGAAAGACCAAATGGTATGAGGATAAAGTGGATCAAAATTGACCCAACAAATTTTATGAGGGAATTAAGCCTTAAATGCAGTAGTGAAGTAGGTTATTGCTTGGCATCTAAAGTGACCCCGGCCATCTTCCTTACTAACTTCTTACAAATAACCAAAGTAATTGAAAATTCACTTACAGTAAGAAGTCGAAAGCCGAGGAAAACTCAGGTGCCGTGGTTTGACAAGCAATGTGCCCAGTCACTAAAGAAGCTTAAAAAAGCACTCGATACCAAGCCCAGAGACACAGATAAAATTAGGGAGGAGCGCCTTAATTATAAATCTGCCCTAGCAACCAGGAAAAAAGATTTGCAAGATGAAGCCTGGATGAATTTGGATATGGCTGCAGAAACAAAAACCCACAAATTATTTTGGGAAACTGTAAATAGCCCCTTTTTAAAGAATGATAATACTCCCGAAATCACCTCCCATGTTAGTTGCCGCGCATGGATAGCCCATTTTACTGTGATTTTTAATTCTGATTCTAAACCAGATGGGTCTATTTTATCTATAGATACAGCACCTTTTTTCAAATGGCAAAAAATGCAGTTATCTGTGACCCTAATAGAGGTTACGGAGGCAATTAGAAATAGTAAGGGTGGTAAAGCCCCCGGGCCTGATGGGGTGCCCATGGATTTTTATAAATATGAAATAACTTTATGGGCCCCAATACTGACAAGATATTTTATTGCCGCCATTGAAGACAGGCTCCCACCTACATGGGGACAGTCCATTATTGTACCTCTATATAAGAAGGGCTCTAGGTCAGAGGCACGAAATTACCGTCCCATCTCACTTCTGGACTCGTCAATTAAAATCCTCAGTCGAGTTCTATTAGAGAGACTGGAAGCCTGGGTCGAGGAAAATAGCATCTTATCCCCAGTGCAGTATGGGTTCAGGAAGGGGATGGGAACAATGGAGCAGTGTGTGAACCTGGAACTCATAGTCAGCAAGCTAAAGAGGGCAACCTATTTTTGTGCTTTGCTGACTTGAGTTGGGCATTTGATTTGGTGGAGCACACACTGCTTTGGCCAGTTCTGCTGGAAATGGGTGCCCCAACGGAAATTATACACTTTCTGGCCAGACTGTATGAAAACCTGTCTAGTAAAGTCAGATTTGGACCCAATGGAGAGTGCACATCCTTTTTTAGAATTAATAGAGGTATCCGACAAGGGTGTGTGCTTGCCCCACTCCTATTTTCTCTTTTTATAAATGAGATAGATAAAATTTTAAAACGTACTCAAACAGATGCACCTATTATTAATGGTAACCCAATTCCAATCCTTTTATACGACGCGGTTCTCCTCTCCCGAACCCAAAATGGCTTGCAATGTCTGATTAACAAGTTCTACACTTTTATCGAGAGCAGAAAGTTGAAAATTAACAAAGGAAAGACATTCACAATGACCTGTGGCAAGAAGCCAAGAAAAGGCAGGTCCTTTTATTTAGAAGGGGAGAAATTAGAATCTGTAAGGAGCTTTTGTTACCTAGGCATCACATTTTCAGGAGATGGGAGGTGGGCAAATGAACAAGATAGTGTCCACTTCAAAATGGCAAGGAACACAAGTTGTGTTTTTAGATTTGCAGCAAAATTATGGGGTCGCAGAATACATGAGATGCTGTCAATATATAATTCAAGGTGCATAACATCAGCCCTGTATGGGGCTGGTATATGGGGATACCATACTCAGAGTGCTAACTTAATTCAGTGTGAGGAGTATGTATTCTTGAAAAGACTGCTTTGTGCTCCGGCTGCGGCCTCAAATGAGCTAATTCATAGGGAAGTCGGCCTAAATCATGTTAACGATTTAATTGCTCTACGCCCCCTGTCCTTATGGCGATCCATCTGGTCAAAAGAAAGAGACAAAATTCACTCAGGATGTGATTAACGATTGTTTAAAGCTCGACCGCTGCTCAAACATCCCTTGGTTATGTCACATACATTCTTGATACAAGACACTTTATGGCTGTGACATTTTTAAAGATCCAGCAATGGGGACAGGGATGTCAAAGCAGGAGCTAAAAGTCACTTACCTGAAACATACAAGTAGAGCCAGAATGGATAAATACGGAAAACAAAGCACGTTTAATTTTTATTTAGAACATAATATTAATGAAGGTTTTCAAAACTACCTTTCTGTCGTTAGCACTAGTTCCCACCGTTTTGTACTATCCCGTCTTCAGTTGGGGATTGTGCATCATCTAGTGGCATTCCCAATAACTAAGAAACCCGGGACTTGTTTATGCCCATGTGATGGTACATCAAAGCAGAGTGGTTGTCATTTTATGCTGTTTTGTAATTTTTATATTTCTTACAGAAAATTTTATCTGAAACCCATCTTTTTAAAATATAACATACGCAGTACAAAGGAAGCGATGCAACTGATGTTCAATCTAGAGAGCCCAGATATATGTTTTTATGTGGCCACTTATATTTTAAAATGTATTTTAGTACGGAAATCAATTATTGTATGAATCCAACATATGACTACGACTTATATGCACTTTATTATTGCTGGTTTGCACATCGCTAATTTGCACATGCGTTAGAAACTGAGCATTCTTAGCACTTACAGCACTTTATATTGCTAGTTTGCACATGTACTGTTAGGCGAATGCACTAACAGGCACTTTAAGTCTGCCCATCTTGGATATGCGCTGCTACAATGTATATTGCACTTGGTAATGATGGTACCCGGCAAACCAGAATTGATATAAATGCATGAAGTATTGTAATTTTACTTTGATTGTTGCTATATGGTTGTATTCATACATACCGAATAAAGCATTTTTTAAATTGAAATTGACTGCCGGTGCCCTCCATGAAAGCAACGCGCCCCTTATCACAATGTCTTTTAACATTGCTCTGCTAAAGCCATTTAAACTCCTAGCAAACTGCTCGCACTCTTGCCCTCCCCGCAACGCTACGCGGCCCCTCACCTTGCGAATTGCCAGCACTGCCGGGCCTATCCAACTGTTGCTCCGGCTGAGCCTTTCGGCAACCCCCAGAGGCGAGAGACAAAGAGGGCTACTCCCTCGAGAGCCGCACTTTTAACACTTTTGGGGGAGGGATCGCAGACGCCCTCCCTGGCGTCTCACCTTACTTGCGATCCTCCCCATGACTAGACCTGGGGAAACGAAACCTCTGCTCCAGGCCCGGAATTCCCACTAAAGGCCCCCCTCCCCTAGGCACGGGGGGTGCCTCTCATTACTGCCATCACTGTGCCCAGTAGAAACTAGAGCTAAAGAAAAAAAGCAACAGCAACACTACAAAACAAAGCGGTATTTAAAAGATTTTTGATCAGAACAACATCTCAGAAGGATTAAATTGGCTATTCATCCTAGTTTTATTGCGGATACTTGGCATTTGTGTAACATGACATTAGCAAAGAGCGTGCAACAACTAGCATATTTTATTCTTTTACAAATCCAGAAAAGAAGTGGAAACAATGGCATAGGCTTTTTGAACATGATTTTGAGGCAATGGATGTCAAGAAGGAACCAGAGCATAAGTGAACTTTATTATTCACCAAAATTAACCAAAACATTTTTTATCAATTGCTAGAAGTAGTTCCCACCAGAGATGATTTTGGTAGGTGAGATGAGCACACCAAAGCAGTCAAGAGACTTAAACAACATTTTACTGATCAGCAAAGCATAGTCATTGAAAGACACATTTTACTCAAGAAAACAAGCAAGCACAGAGGCAATATTGATGAATAGGTGGCTGCCTTAAGGATTTTAGCGACAGCCTGTAAATACGAAAATAGTGAAATCGGTATTTGAGGGGTTAGATCAGTGATGAACTGTTTTTTTAAAAAGTCAATGTGAGTTTTCTATGTTGCCCACATCCATCAGCAGAAAAAACAATTACTATTGTGAAAGAGATCAAAAGATCTGGGGAGTCTGCCCATGCGTTGGCTGGTCAAGGCAAGTGTGAGTGCAGTGAGCAAGGAAACTTGATATTTAGGAAATCGCAGGGAGAAGGTGATGATTAATAATGATTCATATTGTAGGTGCCGATCAAGGAACCATAAGGGAAGTAACACCAATCGTCCCACATTTGGAAAGAGGTGTATTTGATGTAATGTTCATAAGGGAGTGCTTGCAAATTCCAGTTCAGTGAGAGTCAGTAGTGTCACAAAGAAAGAAAAAGCAATAGAAGAGGGGATATCATATTTATTCCCTTACAGGAGACTTATTGGAAGAAGCAGCTGTTCTTGCTGTCCTTGCTACAAGGAAGGTGATAAACAGTTGGAATATTAGTTTAAAAGTAATGGGAGACTCTGGATCAACTGTCACAAGGATTTCCAATACCACATTGAATATGTTTTGAATAGAATACATTTGAAACCTTTAGATAGTAAGGAAGTAGTATAGTATACAACCATAGGGTTTCTTTTAGGAGTGCTTAATTTTTTAGAAAGCATAAGATTTACAAGAAGATATACGTAGCAGAGAACAGGTGGGATGTAATGGGGTGGTGTGATTTTGAAGCCTGGAACTTTCAATCCCGGTATGTTGGTGGAACAGAGAGAAAGTGATTTGCGTCAAATACTACTTGCTCAAGGAGAGTGACGTTTTTGCTGAAAACACTGGATGAGTGGAAAGCTTTCAACATAGTTTATTTTTTTAATTCTGTGCCTTTCAGACATTTATTTATTTAGTGTTTTATAGAGAGAGAACGTGACCCGTTAGGGTTTCAGAGCGCTTTACAGGGATAACACGTTGTATACAAGTATGAAATAGTCAAAGAAAAAAAACATAAGTAGGAGTAAAAGGAAGCAAAACATTTGGAGAATAACAGGGTGTATACAATGTTCGGATCATAATGCAGAGAAACCCAGCAAATGCATCTGTGGGAGTACAAGGTCAGTACAAGATGGATAGCAGCCAGTCACTCCAAACTCTAGCGGCAACAAAAATAAGCAAAGCCACTGAGCAGTGTGTGCAATGCATGATTTATGGGAAAAATCTTGCCCGTTAGGAAGATTTGGCTTCCTTTTTAGGTCTCGCCTACGCAGCGCGCATGTGCTGCATAGGATAGAGACCTCTTGAAATTGATACAGCTGTGCATGCAAAAACGTGCACGCGTTGCATTGCTTTCAATGCAACGCATGCACGTTTGGCGATTCCCTTGCGGGAGCGAGCTTCCTGCTCGCTCCCACAAGGGAAACAGCTGCAGGTCCCCTCCTCTCTCCCCTCCCCGTGCTGCCTCCTCCTCTGCCATCTCGTTTTTATTTTTTCAATTTTCAACACGAGGCGTGCACTGGTTTGTACTAGCCAAGCTTTGCTCCATTCAGTGCTGTAACATTTGGCATTAGCTGAAAGAATGGGCATGGCCGTAGGAGGTAGTCACAGCTAGGGCAAGCTTGACTCTAGTCAGACGTAGAACTCCGGATTCGCCCGAGTGGTGTTCCTGACTATAAAAGGCTATGCTCTAGTTAGAAGGCTAATCGTGGGTGCTATTGTAATTGTATTTGTGTAGCGTTTCCCAAACACCTTGCGAGACCACTGAAACACAGCACTAGCTGGTATACTAATTGCGAATATATAGATATCAGCCCGCTGCAGTCCGTGCGGCTTCAACAAACACCTTACACATGGCAACTAAGAAGTCGTGTGTGGCTTGAAGACTAATTGCCGCTAGACAAAGGTCGCCTTCAGCTGTAATAGAAATGACTGCAGGGGTAGCTGGGCTCCGGCTGGAACACTGCTGGCCATTGATAACCTGATCTGGGGCAGGCCAGTCTGACATCTCGAGAGCGCAGCTGCCTCCCTGTCTGCCCTCGGAGGGCCCCCAAGAGCTGGTACTGCAGGCACCGGTGCCATCCGTCATCCAGCATGGCACCGCCCTGCCACGGGGTTATCCACTGAGGCAGGCCAAGCTCCCCCACTACGCCAAGCACCACCAGTGTCTTGTAAATTACACGCGCTGGGCAAGGTAAAAAATATATGTATTTCCACCGAAGGCCCTCGCCGAGTGCCATGCAGACAAATCACTGGTTGTGATCGCGTAAAGCGCATGTTGTGGCATCGGCGACGGGGGCGGCAAGGTGCCTTTGTGGGGTTCGGGTATCTGGGGGGAGGTGAGCAGATAAGGCTCATTGCTAATAATAGAAAACATGTTATCCTGGGAGGCCGGTCCTGAAGATGGGATCTGTCATATTTTAATTAACCTGTCTGCTGTATTTTATTTGGCCTGCACAGAGACAGTATACGGGATGCAAGACAAATGAGATGCCCGCGCGCACTGTAAAACAAGGTGCTCTCCTCAATTTGTGGTGTGTCGTTTTTGTGGTCTAATGCGTTAAGAGCACTTTGCGAGTGCCCCTACCTTAGAGGCGCTGCAGTCACAGTTGTGTCCACTGGGACGGGCACAACACTTCTCCGGCATAACTGCAGCAAGTCTTTGCAAGGTCCAACACCGGACTTGTAGAATCTTGCACGTGTCAAGTTAATGGCGCAAGCCTCACAAGGGTTACGAATTGTTCACCAACCTGGGGCAGGTCTTTTCCAATGCAAAAGCTCCTAAAACATTTGCAGGGTCGACAACAGCGTTAAGCCAGTTCAATGGTTTTGGAGTTGGTCACGCAACCACCTTGGAGGCATTACTGCCTGCCCTCAGGGTTAACAAAGGTAAATCTAACAAGGTGAAGAGAAGGCAAAGTCTGGCGTCCAGTGCACCCAGCAGCGTTTCTAGAATATGGGATTTGAGGCACTACACCCATGTATGGAAAGAACAGCAACATCCCTCTCGCCCACCAAAGCCTCTTAGTTGATGTTCCGAAGCCCAAAACGGATCGGTCGACAAGACCCCAATGCGTCAATCACTAATGAGCTGGCAAAATATGACACAGTGTCAAGTGTGCTGAGAATCCAGAGGCATAAGCTGCAAGCAAGGCTGCCAGGCACACACAAGAAGCTGCCATCGCTGGAATTGGCACATGTACCCACAGGCTGCACCCAAAGGACAGGGAATGTCCAACTTGCACGATGTACCCCTTGCCTCCGTCAGGAGCTTTCAGATGTCCCTTCCATGCACTTTACACACAGGTGTAAGTAAGGCTTGTTAGATATCAAGTAAACAAGAAGTATATATTTTTGCTGTCAGACCCCAGGGGTGTTGGGTTCCAGTTTGGAACATCTCTCTGTTTACTTCCTGTTCATTCTTGTATGGATCGTTTCACATTGTAAGCATTCACCAGTGAATATGCAACAGCACACAAATTCATTCAGAAATAGAAGCTGCTTTGTATTTAGTTTGGGTGCTCTATGATGGATCTGTACAGGTCTGCTCTTCTTCCCCACAGCAAAAAAACAAGCATTGGCATAGCCAATAGGTCTCGCCTTTGGGACCATGTAAGTTTTGAGCCATGCAACAGTTGATGTTGTTGCACCAAGGATATTGTGCTGCATAACTAAATACTTATAAGGTCCCAAAAGTGAGACCTATTGGCTATGCCAATGCTTGTTAAATATTGACAGATAGTGAATTTTTCTGATGAAAGACAGCGAGTTCCAGATTCTTGGTGCGGCCCCAGAGAAAGCACAATTGTACGTTTTTTTCTTTTCGGAAGCCGGGTGGCTGGAGCACAAAGTCTCTGGCAGATCTGAAATTTCTGGCTCCTTCAGAAACCATGTTTTTCTGGGCAAGATATGCTGAGGATTTCGTGTGTAGTGCTTTGCGGGTGATACATGCCAGTTTGAGTTGGATTCTAGCTTCAATAGGAAGCCAGTTCAGCACCTTCAGATGCGGTGAGATGTGGTTGAATTTTTTTGACCCTGTTAAGAGTCTGGTGGCGGTGTTGAGGTAAGCTTTTAAGGAGGACGTGAAGATCTTGGGCAGGCCTGAAAGGTTTGAGCATCCATATTTGATTCTGGAGATAACTAATGTCTGAACTGCCATTTTTAGGTCCCAGGCATCAAGGAAAGGGTTTAGTTTCCTCATGTAGCTCAGGTGAAACCTGGCAGTTTTAGTCATCGAGTTGATGTGGTCTCGCATATTCAAGATTCTGTCCAGGGTTATGCTGAGAGATCTGGCAGATTCCACTATGGTCGGTGTGCAGTTTAGTGCTGTGATCTACTTGGTCAATTACCGAATGTCAGTGTTACTTTTAGGGGTGGGGGGATTAGAAGGAACTCTGTTTTTTGTGCATTTAGTTTGAGCTGGTTGCAGCTGGTCCCACAGACATAAAGTGGCAGATGTACCATTGAGTGTTAGGAGTGAACTGAAAATTCTTCTGCACAATATGTGTGAGTATGATATTGTCAAGTCTGTTAATGTTGCTGAATGAGTATCAGCAGTTGTGATTGATAAAAATAAGGTGGCCAAATCCACTTGTGTGTGTATCTTAGTTCCCTGGATAACAACATACTTGCAGACTGGCACCATTTGTCAAAAATTTAGGAAATGCTGGCATTAATAGGCAATGCTAAATATTTCACATCAATAGATTTAAAGGCTGCACATCACCAAGTGAGCTTGGAGAAGAAAGTTGCAAATTTTTGCAACTTGCATAACACAATACAGAGCATGTAAATATCAGCAACTATCTTTTTGTCTAGCCTCAACTGCTAGTGTTTTCCACAAATTTATATTTTTCTACTTTTCTGGGGTACAAGACTTTCAGGACGCTATCTTGACATGAAAGATGTGAAGAACAACATGTTATCTTAGATAAAGTAGTAAGTGTTTTGAAGGAATGACTGAGAGTAAAAGTAGGTGGAAATATTTGACATATTTGTTGATTATCTGAGGCATCACATAATGTCCGAATGGAGCTAACCGGAAAAAAGATTTAATACAAGCTATTGCAGACACCAGCCCTACAGGGCAAAGACAATTGAAGTCATTAGTGAGATTAAGCAATAATTACTCTAGGTTTGGGGTAGGATATGTCATATTAATGGAACCACGTAAAATCATTTAAAAAAGCATTGGCAAAGCCAATCGGTCTGATGGTTGCTGTCGGACTTTGGTTTTGTTAGTGCTTGGTTTGTTTCATCATAGTTTTTGCAAAACATTGCTGTTTGGGTGCTTCTGGAACCTCTTCAGGCCAAAATCTAAAGTATTTTTGGTCTCAAAAAGCACACATTGCCATAGTACTCCCTGGCCCTTGCAGGAGCTACTCTGTGTGTGGATGTACTCCTTGTTAAAGGGTGCAGTGCCTGTCACTCATAGTGAAGATAGTGAGTGGCTTAAGTGGGCTAACCCATTGTTCCATGCCATATGGTCTGGAGGAAAAATGTGAATGGCACAATAACAGAACAATGGATAAAGAGGGCTGACTGAAAGCCACTTTAGGTATTGTATACATTTCATTTTAATAGCATCAAATGGTCTTGGAAATTGGGGGCCCAAAAGAAGGAAAAAATAACATGGACAGAAAAGGAGCAATATGTTTTTGATCAGATCAAGCCGTTATTAGCAAGCACTCCTGATTTAAAAAACTTGTGGCTGATTTTTAATGTTCCATAACTGTTAATGTAAGTGTGGTGGAAATTAGAGCAGTCTTGTGTCAGAAGGTTTGAAATGCTTAGAATAATACAGTATTTGCATCATGCACACGTAAAGAGGTAGAGAAGCAGCATTGCACTGAGAGTCTTTCGTATTCTCTTCGGTGTGAGGCACAACAATTCAAAACATGTGGAGCACTCATTTTATATTGGCCACTGACATCAAGTCTCTCACATGTGTGCTTGGTGTGACCAGGACTGGTAATGCCTCTGCCTATTTGATAAAGACTGCTGTCCAAATTTCAAGAACACAGTTTTGATGTAATGTGAGATGGTGGTGCTTAATGGCTTGGGCAGCCGACTTTGAAGCGGGGGAACCAGGTTTGAGTCTGGCGTGAGGCTCAAACATCCTGTGATTCTGGGCAAATCACATAATCTCCCCGTGCCTAAAAAAATATATATGTCAGTCCGTAATGCAACTGGTGCTCAAGCCAAGCGCTCTGATACGTTCGGGTCGAGTTTGCGCTATATAAAACTGAACAAAATATATATATTTCATAGAGTAAATGTGCAAGCGGACAGTTTGTCCAGATTTCTCATTAAAAGGGAACATTGTGCAGACAAAAGTAAAAAAAGATGAATGTCATTGCCGCAGTAGATGTAGCAGGGTTCTCTTAGTGAAAAATAATAGATTGTGTGCATGGAAGTGATGATGTTTTGTTGAGTGTGTCAATGTGTAGTTGATGGTTGGTCTGATTTAAACAACTGTAGTAACAATTACATAGTTTTGGACAAGTCGCAACGGAACTCAATGTTGAATCTGGTATATTGCTGAGGACTGTTAAATGTGTACCTCCTATGAGATTATGGGCACATAAAATCATCTAAGCTCATAGTGTCCACTTGGGCTATACGTCCACTGGGAAGATGTTGCAGAAAATATTAGATGGCCAGGTATGGAGAGGCAGGTCGAAGATTTTGTGAGTAACTGTAAAGAATGTATACTACTTAATAAACATCGGAAGATGAAAAGTTCCCATTTCAACCCGTACAGTTACTGGAATGACTGGAGCCAGGTCACATTTGATTTTACTGGACCAGTACCAGCAATTCAGTGTGTTAAGCGCTAATATTTGTGCTTGTTGATTACTTTTCAAGGTGGGTGCATTACTCATTTGCCAGTACTTCCCCATTTAACAAGACAATGTACTTTTATGTTATTGAGGGAATATGTAGCAAAGATGGTATTAATGCCATAGTGGATGATCGACAGCAAGTGTTTCTCTACAAACATTTGACATCTAAATTTGAAAAGTACAGTTCTGAACCAGCAGGCTAAAATGAAAGCTTATCAAGATAGAAATGTCATTGCTAAAGAACATAATATAAGGACTGGTTCTTGGGTCATGTTGAATGGAATCATGGGAAGAAATGTTCACAATTCTATTCAACTAGAAGATGGCAGATGGTGGGCAATACATAACCTTGTTGTAATTAAAGACTATCAAAAGGATATTCTAAGACCAAGCCAGAAGGATGTAAGCAATAGTGGCTCTTCTGTACGGAGCTCAAGATGCATGGGAATGTACCTTCTCATGAGGACAACATATATGACAATGAGGAAAGGAGACATGTATGTGAGTGCGAGTCCATACGTGTTGACAAATGTACTTGTGACTTTGCTTGTAATCCAGAATTTTATATCCTATTTTACGCTGGGCCCAATAATAACAACTTTATTCATTTGATTCTCTTCACTTGATCCTCCGATGAACCTTGCTCATTGCATTGAGTGGTGAAGGATCTTTAGCTGTCATTGTTGGTTACCTAACAAGGACCAGGAGTTAGTGAACAACCTATAAATTGGTAATCAGGTTCAAATAGATTACTCTCAAAATCATACTTTACATATACAGAATGGAGTCAGGAAGCCCAAGTCTCCTAAAGAAATGTAAACAAGCCAAAATGACACAAACTAGGAGCTTGGCTGCAGCAATACAAAATTATAGTAAGAGAACCTGATGCTCTGTAAACAATTATTGGCTATCTCTGCTATACATTAGAAACTTAGGGCCTGATTACGAGTTTTGCCGAACCCAGGGTGAAAGTACAGTGACAGTCGAATACCCCGCACCAATGGTCCGACCGCCGTATTACAAGTACGGCAGTCAGACTGTGAGTGGACCGCCGCTGCCATCAGGTATTCGCGATCAGTAGTGCGGTAGTCTTGAGGCAGCAATATGCTTGGCGGTGCCTCAAGACACCCCAAATCCAGTGAAAGTTAGAAACCATGAAGCTTTATTAAATCATTCAGGTTCATTAAAGAAGGTAAAAATAACAGCTAATCAAAATGCATAGTAAACCAATATAGGGAATTAGCATAAGGCACGAAAACATGAAGCAAAGAGAAGTGTCAGAGCAGGGGTGGCTCTAGGCTCATGGTGGCCCTGGGCAGGGAGCGTAGGTAGGGGGCCCCAGAAGAGGGGGTCTGGGCGGGGCGGAGCGCGGAGGCCAGTGAAGAGGGGGGGGGGGGGGGTCAGGGTGTTTGGAAGTGTAACAGAGCCGGAGGCCGCCAAATCCCTGCCAGGGGCCGCCACGCAAATCTGTATCCATCCTCAGAGGATTATTATATTAATGATATATATTAATGATATATATTGATATATTAATGATATATATTAACCCCTGGGTTTTGGTGGCCCTGTGCAGGTGCACAGCTTACACATGCCTAAGCCCGCCCCTGGTCAGAGGTAAATAATGTAAGTGCTAATCAAGAGACAGACAGACATGGGTCTGCTCCCAAGGTCGGGGGCAAAACAGACTCTGTCTCACTTCCGAATTTGTGGTTTTTATAAGAAACTACAGTCAAAGTTACTTGGTCAGTATAAAATGAACTAAATGTTGTATGGTTCAACCAGTCACAATACAGTAATGTTCAACCATAGTGATCTAAATAAATTAATAATCAATGACAATTTGACCTAATGTTGACTAATGTGGCAGTACAAATCTAGTTCCACTTAAACAATGATTAACTCATATTATGAATAAGCCCTCTGAAAGGACCTTGAACAGATCATTTTATACATCTGTTTCCTCAGAGGCTCACCAAAAACACAATATCATTGAAGAGCATGTTATTAGTGCACATTTTGTTACGTGTTATGAGAGAAGAGAAATGAAACGCACACATCATGGATCCACTGAGATTCAAGATGGAGGCAGATCTAATTGAAGCCTAGTTCAGCCACACTAAAATACACTTTTGCAAACTGCAGTATTTTCGTTTTTAATGCAAAATGTTCAAGATGTTGAGCACCCATGATTTATTCATTAGAATATCTCTATCAGAGGACTGAGAAATATACTGTTCTGCTGCCACCCAAGAGAAGGGGGTGACCTGCCTGTAAAAATCTGCGAGGCACACTGAGCCCAGAGTGAGGGCCTGTGTGCTTCCACTCATCGCTACACCAGTGATCATCTCTGCAATTTACTATTGCCCCTAATTTGAGGACACATGGCCCTCCATACCTATTACACTCATGATCACCACTGAGAAGCCTACAAACTACCGTAGCCTAAAGGCCTGTGCGCCTCTGCACGTATTTCACCATTTGTGACCTATCTATAAACTTCAACGATCAACTGCAGCCCCAAAGCCCATGCATAACGCCTTATTGCCTCCTACAACACTGCAGCACCTCTTGGTTTCCCTATCAGCAGTAGCTCCACCATAATGACATCCTATATACATCTGCCACTGCTAATGTGTTTAAACTCTGTGCTCCTAAGTGCAACCGCTAATTCCCTTACTGCATGGGGAAAAATGAATTGAGATACTGCCAGCACAAACAGTACCAAGGCAGTGCAGCCCACCCTAACGACATCCTAAGAGTCATGCATGTGAAGTCATCAAGACTAGAGTAAGATAGCTGACTGTGCTATACTGGGCCAACACACCTCTGTACTTGTAGCTTAACACTCCTCTTTTCTGAGCCTGTATCCGTAGTTCCACTGCACATAGGTCTCATATACACAGAATTAGTGACAGACTAATATAAGTAACTGTAATACTTACCAGACATACTATGTATGCGATAAAACTCACTGAGGTTCCCATGCATATTTCCTTATAAGGCATTATGTCTCTTCTCAAAGAATAACACTGCTTGTGCATTATATATATATTGATTCTTGTGTTGGCTGCAACAAGCTCTACCTGACACAAACACCACCTTCCAGGAGTAAACTCTGATTGCCTGACTTTGCTCCTTCCTAGCCTAGAAGGTGAAACTTAAATAGGAGATATCTGGCATTTCAGTGAGCGTGCAGCAGTGCTTGGCTTTGTTACAAGGCCAAGGCCAGTACTTGTCACAGAGATTGCCTATTTGCCCTTGAGTTTACAAGGCCTCATAGAAATGGGACCACCTACATTTTGAAATATAAGGTTGCTTGAAAAGGTTGAACAGAAATGACTGAGCGCTGTACCTTCCAGTGCAAACTTAATAGTGAACTTTCTAAGACAGCCGTCCTATCATGGTGTCCGCTGCTTGGTACACGCAGTGCGGACCCGGTACACACAAACTAATGAGGGAATGTGGCCTAACGTCTAAAGCGGTGGCCCTCTAAACTGGGGGACTGATGTCGAGTCTCTGCAGGGACACTTGACATCCTGTGATTCTGGGCAAATCACTTAATCTACCCGTGCCTAACAAAAATTAATGCGTCCGTCTGTAACGAAACTGTTGCACATGTAAAGCGGTATGATACCTTCGGATCTTGTTCCAGCTATATATATATATATAAAGAAAAAAAACTACACATAAGCGGTACTGTCATTCAGCCCAAACCCGGGGGTACTGTCTCTTCCCTCTGTCATGCCTTCTACTTCCCCGCACATCCTTCCCCCATTTCCGCGCCCGCCCGCTCGCCTCCCTTATCCATGCAGCTCACAGAGGCCGCCACTTGACATGTTCCAAAAGATGGGCGCATGCGAAGAAAAAAGTCATAAACAGTGCCAAGAAATCCCTTCCCAAAACAAAGCCGGCTTTAAAACATTACCAAATGACAGTGCGCTCCCTTCAGCCCGGAGGCGCCCTCAGAAGTTGGGGATAAAAGATGACTGCAGCCATTGCTACCGGGGCTCTTTTCCCCAAGCTCCGGCAGTGGAGGCCAGCCTGGGACCGGTGCTTGCCCGCACCGGCTCCCGAGCCTGGAATTCCGCCGGTTCACTGCATCCGGGGCTTACTGTCCTTGCAAAAGAAGAAAATAAAATATGATAACTGCAGAAACAAAAGCACATTTGTGCCCCCACCTCCCTCGGTCCCTCATCCTCTCATGACCCCGGCAGCCTTCCTCCCCAGCCAACTAAACAAGAAACGGTGTCTGAAGTTGAAAGTGAACATATGCATCATGCGCTGCCCGCGACGACCCGGAAGCGGTTGGGAAGCCGGCCAATGCCAGCGCGGCCCCAACCGGAAGTCCCGCTCCATCGCGCCGAGAGACAGAGAGAGCTGCCCGAGGAGCCACGAAGGCTCCGCATTGAGTCCCGGTCCCGAGATGGGGGAACGGGTGAAGAGCGGCCGGGCGCATGGGGAAGGCGGGGCTCTCATGTGGTGAGAGAGCCCCGCAAAGCGCTACCGCCGCCCGAGATGCAGATCCGCCGCCGAGCACCGCCAGAACAGGTAAGTGTGTTGAGTGAGAGGAGGGGTGAGTGGGGGTGGGGTGTATGCGCGTGTGTCTGTTTGGGTGTGTTTGTGCGTGCGTCTGTCTGTCTGTGTGCGCTGTGTGTCTGATTAAGGGGGGGTGCGTGTGTGTATATGCAGTGTGTATGGCTTTCTTTGTGCGCATGCGTGACTGACGACGTGCGCGCTCACGAGGTACAATCTCGGAAAGAGAAAGCTCGTGCAACATTGCTGTCCTCATTCCCCTGAAAGTAACAACATAAGTCGTCTCGCCCTAGACAGCAAAGCTTCGCTTTGCTTTCGTCTAGGCGAGACCTAAAGATGACATATAACGCGCACTGAAAGCGTGTTGCTGCTCGAGAACAATTTTAAAACGCTTACCTCTCCGTCGGTGTCTCCAGGCGTTCCTCTGCGCTGAACTTGGGGAGGCACCGAACGGAAGAGGCGCTGTGTATTTAATGATTCACATCCTTTCTGCACCCACGTGTTAGCGCAAAGGATGCTGGTTAATGTAGTATAATATCATTCAATAAGTAAAAACTGTCATTAAAGACTGTAGATCTGGGACAATGTAAGCAAGCACTATTACAAATGTGCCTATTTACTATGGACCATACAGCGCCATCACAATCAATAGCGCAATCATTTCTAAACAGTCATTACAAAACCAAATTAAACCCAATGACGCATAATTAAAAAAATTTGTATAATGACACTCCACTCATATTGGTGCAGAGGAGTGCAGCGGATTGGGATTAAAGTAGTACATGAGACGCATAAATACGATGGCTCAATAAATGATGCTGAAATGTTGTATATGTATGCACTGACGGATAGTGCTATATTATCCCCTATCTTATATTGAAAATGGTACTTGTGTATCATACAAATAGATTACTCATTTGTAGAATATGTAATTCAATGAGATAACTGCACTATCCAGGCATTCATATATTTAAAGATAATCAATGTCCTGGACTATATATCAAAGTGGTCCTATCAAAGCGACATCCAGGGATAGGTTCATTTAACCCCTCCTTGTCGCTATTCATCTTGTATACCCATTTTTGTTCTTTTTTGAAGAGGAATTTGGCTACATCAGGACAATGATCAGGGATGGTAGGTTGTTCTAATATGGTCCATGTGAAGTCATTGGGGCCATGGCCTACTTCTAGAAAATGGGCTGTTAGGCGCGTCGCTTGTTTGCGGCAACGAACTGTACTTTTGTGTTCACAAATGGGTGTTCTTGTTTTTCTTGTAGTCATGCCCACATATCTTTTTGAACATGGGCATGTAATGAGATAGATTGTGTTCTCACTATTGCAATTTGTGAATTTTATCTGTTGCCAAGGACGGCCTGTACCAATGTCGACAGTAGTCGATTTAGTTGTCTGGGGGCACACAGAACAATTTCCACAAGGATGATGTCCTTGTACAGGGGGGAGATCCCATAAGGTTCCCACCTGTCGAGTCACCCTATTTTTTGGCCGTGTATGTACCAACTGGTCTTTGATATTCTGACCCCTCTTAAACGCGAAAAGTGGTACAGGTAGTGTATCACCGCCGGTGTTCAGAATAGACCAACGTTTTTTAATGATCTTTTGAACCTGATTGGATCTAGTATGAAAAGTGTTCACAAACGTCATCCTGTCTGACTTCTCCTTGGGGACCGCCAATTCTAGGAGAGCCTCGCGGTTGTTATTCGAGGCCCTTTTCTTAGATAGGCGTATAATTGAGGATGGATAGTTCTTTTCACGCAGTTGTTCTGACAATTTGGCCGAATGTGTCTCAAACGCCTCTTTTGTCGAACAATTCCTCTTTAACCTCAGAAACTGTCCAAAGGGCAAGTTGTTCCTTAGTGCTCTAGGATGGCAACTTTCATAATTGAGAAGCGCATTCTGGGCCAAAGGTTTCCTGTATAGCTCCAAACTAAGGCCATCAGTGGTGGCCGTAATCAGGAGATCTAAGAACGGTAGACGAGTTCTACTCTATTCGATTGTAAATTTCAAATATATGTTGCAGGAATTTAACCAACGGTGGAAATCCATCAGATCAGTTTCAGAACCCCTCCAGACCACGAAGATGTCATCTATGTATCGCTTCCAGACTCGGAGCGATACATAGTAAGGATTATCATAGTTGAGCACCTTCGTCTGTTCGAATACATGAACATATAGATTTGCTAAGCTAGGAGCAAAGACACTCCCCATACTCGTGCCCGATGTTTGGAGATAGGTGGTGCTCTCGAATTTAAAATAGTTCTCTTTCATAGCTAGTTCAGCCAAGTTCATGATGAAAGGGACAGGTGTTCGTGATTGTAAGTCCCTCCCTTGTAAGATGGTATCAATGACCTCTAGGGTCTCTGTCTGGGGGATAGATGTATAAAGTGACTCAACATCAAAAGAGACAAGTAAGTCTCTTGTGATGTCGAAGTCAATGTCAGGAAGAAGCCGCAGGACATCCTTAGTGTCCTCAAATACGTGGGCATTTCTCTTACAATGGGATTCAAGAAGTAATCCACAAATGTAGATAGAGGTTCCAGAATAGAACCAACTCCGGAGATTATAGGTCTCCCCGGGGGTGGTCTCTGAGGTTTGTGGACTTTAGGCAGACAATAGAAGTATGGAATGGAGGGATTAGAAGTGCACAGATATTGACCCTCCTGAGGAGTGATCCATCCATTAGAGGTGGCCTCTTCTACAAGCTGGCTGATCTTAGTCTTTAACTTCTCAGTAGGATCTACCTTCAATGGAGTATACGAATTACGATCTTGAAGTTGCCTTAAACATTCCGTTCTGTAGGTCTCCGTGTCTAATAACACGATTGCACCGCCTTTGTCCGCGGGCTTGATTATGATAGCTTCATTAGATGTCAGGGAGCGTAAGGCCAATTTCTCTCTTTTGGGTAGATTCATATATGACCTTGACCTTTCAGTTTTGAATAGGGTGTTGATGTCATTCTCAACCGCCTCTTCGAAAGTCTGGACTTTAGCAGGTAGTCCAATCGTCGTTGGATTAAAAGTCGATGGTTTTTTTAAACCAGTGTTAGTATCTGATGGTGAAAGATTGCTTGGATCCTGTCTAGCGAAAAAGTAATGTAGCCTGACCTTTCTAAACAGCTTGGCTAACTCAACCTGTGCTGTGAAATGGTCTCCTTCATTGGTAGCCACAAAACCTAACCCTCGATTAAGGAGACTCTCTTCATCATCCGATAAAGAGTAGGAGCTTAGATTTATCACGAGACTGGCTGGTTTGTTGCACTGCTCGTTCCCGCATTCTCCCTCGGTATGCTCTTGCCGTTCCTCAAATCCATGGTTGCTTGTTGTGTCTGTACTGGTGTTGACCAGCGGACTTGAGGACCTTGTCCTTGTCGTCTCCTTCCCCGATTCGTCCTGGGGCCAAACCCTAAAAAAGGCGGGACTCCTGGAGCTTGTTGCATCTGGTTGGGGAAGAAGGGAGGACACATTTGAGGAGGAAAATTCAGACCATACATCCACGGACCTGGCTGCCAGAAGGGTTGAAACTGATTCTGGTTATAGTTTGAATAGTTGCCTCTAGGTCCCCTTCTATTCCCTCGACCCCTAGGCGGAGTTGGTCCATTGTAATTTTGGGATGTGTCAGAATCACTGGAATTACCATCGGAACTAGAAGTGGCGTATGTAGAACCTCCCCGGTGGCCATTATGGTTGAATGATGGAGCTACATAGGTGTCACTGATGTAAGGATACACCTTTTCGGTTGAAAACTTCGCTAGATCTTTTTTAAATTTCTCTAATTTTGTAAAGAGAATCGACTCTTTAAACTCGTTATTCTTTTTGTTGTTATCATCTTGTCCAGTCTTGAATAAAGTAGATTTAATAGAGGCTTTGATTTTTCCTTCAAGAAGTTGAATTTCCACTAATATTTGGTCAGCGACACGTTTGGCGGTTTTGATGATGAGGACTAACCAGTCCCTTGTGCACCGCCAGGCAATCATGGACCAATCTTTGATGAACCCTTTGTCATCCAAGAAAAGTCTTGGTGCATTGGTCACAATTAGGCCTGACGGTTCACAGTTACCGCTTAGGTACTCCGCCATGATGATACCATGTACTGAGGTCCTAGAGTGGGATTTTTTTAGGACCAAGATTTTATTCCACCCATCATCTGTGTTGCTCACAACAATCGGAATACATTCTAGTATGCTACGATTTTCTTCTAAAATGTTCTGGATGTCAGCGTCTTCAAAGGCTAAGCCACAATTCGTTGCCATCTCTTTGTCGGAAATAAACAAAATAAATAAAAATGTGAAAACTACACTGGAACCCTATATGTCGGTGAAAAATCACCGTAAGAGGAACCAGTAAGTGTAGGTACCCGCAAGGGAAACACAGGAAAGCAAACAGTCAACATGTGAATATATAAATCTAAACAGAGGGAAGGGCCATAGATCACAATTGTTATGGCTTACAGGAATAACATGACCCGCAGCAAAAAACTGCACCAACATCATGGAGGGTGTGGCCTGCATATTAAACAATGTTGCATATATCCCCCTGTTTGGGAGTAACATAACCTATCAATGGCTCCAAATTACTTTAGAGAACACAGAAGCTGACACTATTTAGAAAATACTACACTTTTAGAGTACTATATTAATTTGCCACAGAACTCCGTATCGACAGAATGTACAATATATAATGATGTCTCTAATGCTGGTGAATTAATTCTGTTCAGACCCCCACCACACTCTCAAGGGAAAATCTTCCACTTTTCTCCGTTCCGTACTTGTGGCCTCTCACATTGGAAGGAGGGAAGGTGAACTCACTGTAGCCTACACAAGTACTTTTAGGGTGTGGAAGTTTCTCTGTGCTGTAAAGAGTGCTTTAACACCCACTATCCCCAAAGAAGCGACCCCATCAGAACTGCAGCTTGGCCAGCTTATATGATGCAAGACAGTTTGTAGCATGGAGTAGACCTGAAGGTACTCAAATGGTTCCTTCCCTCTAGGCAGATTTCTGCCATTCTCCATGCCTGGGACTAGCACCTTTCCAGGATAAATTAGCTACCCTAGGTGACTGACCTTCAGTGGCCAGGATGTATAGTACTCACGTATCCAACAATTGAACACCACAAGAGCCTTTCTATGATATATCATGACCAAAAATTACGTGAGTTATGGGGGAGTAAATCTCTCCCACAGATTGACACCTGAAATGCCAACCCATACTTGTCGTTGGCTGTCATTTTAATTTTTCTAGAGGAACTACATTAGTAAATCCCCACTCTCATAAAAGTCCAAAACTGGCTCTCTCACAACCTCCTGAAACTCAACCAAGACAAGTTGGAAATCCTTCTATTAACAATGGACAAACCACCAAGGTCCAGGAGTCGCTAAATAACATTGACGCTTTTAACTGTAAATGTGCTCTTGCTGAATGCGTCAGATCTTTGGGGAGCAGCCTGGGCTCAAGTCAGAGCATGGGCCTGCACACAAAGTATACAGCGAAGAGTGTATTCTACATCCTAAAACTCCTGCACAAAATCCAGCCTTTCCACCCTCCGAATGATCGAAAAACTGCTAAACAAGCAATGGCGATGTCTAGACTGGACTACGGGAAAGCCACCCTCACTTCACTGGCAACACGAAGTTGCAATTAGCCCCCCTAAGAGCCACACTAAATGCAGCAACATGGTCACTGGAGTAAGAAGACACAATCACATTTCCCTTGCTCTAAAAATGCAAAAGTGGCTCTCGATCAAAGACCATTGCTGTTTTAAATCTGCCTGCCTCGCTCACCAAGTCCTTCAAATCGGGAAACCAGTCTACCTTGTTTACAAACTCATAAAGACAGGCCAGTCGGGAAATCTAAGAAGCACCAACACTCTGCTTCTTGTCCCACCTAAAAAACATAAACAAAAAGCCCTTGCATCCTCCTTCTAAGGGAATGCCCCTAAAATCTGGAACTCACTCCCAGTTCATAGGACAAACCCCTCCTTCATGAGCTTCAAAAGACAAATGAAAGATCTTCCCCTCAATCAGCACCTCAACCCTTCAAACTCCAACACCTAGCACACAACTGGAATCTCCTCTTCGAACTACATACTGTCTATTTTTTTGCTCTAAGAATTGCTCCTACACAACTTTCAACAAGTTTCTTACTTTGTAATCTTTGTCTTCTCGCACTGCCCTGACTATGTCTGTAAAGTGCTCTGATACTCTTAGGTCTTGCCTGTGCTATATAAACCTCTTTAAATAAATAATAAATACAATTCATGAAAGGAGAGGATGCCCTGAATTTGACAGTTTGTCGGTAAATGGCTATGGCACTACAATTTAGAATAAGAGAGTGCTAATTGACTGTTTGGGATCATAGCACTTCATGTCGATACTGCTGAAGGTGAAACAAGGGGACAACTCTGTTGCTGGTGGAACTGCTGGCTAGCTTTTCCTATATATATGTTGATACAACAGATGCTGTACTGCTGACTTGTGCTTGGTCATCATATTATTATTGCTTACACTTAAGTTAAAATCTTTGCTTTCAGAGTCCTAGGACATTTCTGCAATGTGCAGCTTACTCTAGAAGAACAGCCTGCCACCACACAGGAAGCAACTCTCCCAGAAGAACTCCAGGGACCGAAAAAGGGGATGCTATACCTCACCCAGTACAAGGTAAGAGTCCAGGGGCCAGTGGTCTGATAGAGCTGACCGGTTGAAGGTTAGGCACATACCACTGCCGGCTGGATGATGTACCTCAGACTGGGCAATGGTTGTTTGTTTACTTGTGAGTAGGTGTATATCTATTCTCAGGTAAGGAAACTCCATGCCCCAGTACAATAAATGGATATCTGCAACTTGGATGGTGGACTGCCTCACTCAGCACCCAGTAGGAACTTTGACTGCCCAGTGGATGATATATCTCATCCACCAGAAGGTGGGTTAGCAACTAAATAAGAAATGTAGTTATCGCAAAGCAAGGACACATGCCTATTGTAGGCAGGATTTTGTACTTCATGCAGTGCATGTTGACTGCCCATGAGGAATTCACCCTACCCAGTCCAAAAAGTATTTCTAAACTTACTGATTTCAGTAGCATATGTTAATCTTGACATAAGCATGCAGAGGTGGTGTCTGTCTTCTGCCCCGCGTTGATATACCACACCCAGTACTAGTTACCCATACCCTCTGCTCTACGGTGATATAGCGCACCCAGTACAAAATGTGTATGCATAATACGTAGATGAAGCTATGGAATGATTTGCTTCATCCAGTAGAATAAACACCTTCCAGAGAGCTGCATCGCCCATTGTGGTAGCAAAGAGAATGCAAGCAAATCATTAACAAGCAACACTGATTTACCACAAGGCAGGAATCTCACCCAGTAATACAGAAGGCCTTTGCGCTTCATTCGCAGGGAGGTAAGTATGTAGTCCATCAAACAGGGACAGAGCAGCATGACCTGAACCACAGAGAGACAGGTAAGAACATGTTGACTTACAAAGTAGATGCGGTCCGAGGGGGAAGCAGCTAGGTAATCCCGTACGGTGTTGCTGAGCAGGAACATTGCTTCCACCGAAGCGACACCGCCCTTCTCAGAGACCATGAAGTGCTATTAAGCACCTTGAAATGTTCTTCAGTGAGCAATACATACGTCAGTAAGTCACCACGTATGAATGTCTGAACCTCGCATGTTTACATATTGAACTGCGGTCACTAATATCTCATTTATGATTCATCCTTAACCTCTATTTTGGTTTTCTAGGAGTGGAAAATACAGGGCTGGTCCCTGTATGGTCCTGAAGAAACGCTAGTGGTAGCGTGAAACATGTTGACCATATACTGAACCCACCTCCATAGTTGGTCGGTCCACAGTATAACCCCACTTTTAATATACCAATCTAGGAGCAGAATAAAACATTGAGGCCCACTAGTACGGTATTTTTAATTCACTTACTCACCCACTCCACCCCACTACACCGTTTTTGCTCCACACATAGTCCTTCACATTATAGTGCTCCTACGTAATTCGCAAGTCGCAGCACGCCCCTTTTCGTAGAGAACTGAGATGGCCCCAATGATGAAGCATGTCACCGTGAGGAAACTCCGGTGAGTGAGGGGACTCAAGAAAGACATTTTTTCTTTCTTTTCTGGCCACATCCAAATATTATTTTGTGTCCAGCCATAACACAAGACAGGTCTACGAACCCAGATTCTGAGCTCACTTTTCACAAAGTATAAACAACAACAATACTTTTTTGGGGTCAAAAAGGGATTTTAGAGACCAAACTCACATATACTGAACAACCAAAAAATATCAGAGGGTCTAAAACATCAAAGAAGTGAACGCCTGAAAAAAACCAACAGGGGACTATAACACCAAGTATCGTGTATAGTTTACATAAGGTCAACCCTACAACCAACCCACATAGTGGTCAGGTAAGGATGCCCATCAGTCTCCACACGGAACCGCCCTTCATCATTTGGGTTCCTTTTAAGACCACCATTCAGGGTGCCACTTGGCTTTCACAGTGAGGGCCCAGATTGTAAGAAAGCCCTCACCTGATCAGACAGATCTTCCGTGGTCTTTCTTCTCAATTGAGAGGCTGTTAGAATACCAAGGGGGGGAGTGATGTCGCAGTGCAAGAAAATAATGTGTAAAGAATAAGAGAAAGTGTATGTTAAAATTGGATGAGGAGGTACTGGAAGTGATTTTTATTCTGGTGTTACCCACTCTACCAATGTTAAAAAGTAGTCAGTGACAATCACAATGTTCTTGGATTGTCTAGATGTACTGTGAGGTCGACATGTTTCAGCAATTAACGACACATTATGTCATTGCTTTCATCATGACCAAAGATAACTGATAGCTACTGCAACCAAGTGATAGTGCAACAAAAATAGTGCTCAAAAACCATATCAGTTAAGACTGATACAGAGATCACCTGAATCCACTAGGTGTCCGTATCGTTTTCTCCACCTTTCCAAGTCATCAGAAATTTCTAGAAATAGTGAAAACAAGAGGATTAAAATGGATATCCTGTCGGTCAATGTAGCGTTCACAACCTTGTAGTGGTGTACCAGGTCCTAATTTAACAATCCTGGTAATCAGTGTCAGCAAACATATACACTCATAGCAACTTGTTATTCTATGCTAGTATCTCAACAATGGATTGAATTGTCAAAATTAGCCAAAGGAGAGAACACCTTACCCAACTTGGAAGATGTAAAGACCTCATCCCACCTGGCCACGGCTCAGGGAAAAGGGGGAGCACCACTCTACAGAAGGAGAAAGCAAAAACATAGCGAGCTGAGAATACCACCCCTCTGTTGTTTGTTTAGACAAAAATAAATCAGCGCCACTCATTGACATGTAATGCTTAACTTAAACCAGATGACCGGTAACTTAAATGCTCGAAATCGCAGTTGTTCGAATTGCGATGTCTGATGCGCCAGAGGCGCAGAAGTATACAGAAATGTACAGACAGTAGGAAAACACCGCGGCCTCTAACTCAATGTCTAGCGAGTTGTTAACATTTCAAAGTGACCGCGCTGCCCTGGTGAACACCCTACCTGTCCGTCGGTACTCCGTGAATCGGCGTCCGAGCCGAACGGGGAGGTACAGGGACAAGCATCGGCTGCAGTATATAACGCATCGCGTTATTCGCCGATTGCCGGTCATGTGATCTTCATGCTATTCAGTCACAGTATCTGATTGGCTAAACAGTCGGCCAATCAAAAACCTTCGTAACGTGTTGTCAAATAGAGAAAAAGCACTGCTCGTGCAAGGGAAACTCTAGAGAGAGAGGGTTTTTTTTAATTGAAAATGAGATGTACAAAACTTTAACATATGTTCGAAACGAACAAAAGAACAAGTGATTACCACATGAGTTGTTGTTAGTAGTGGGCTAATATCACGAATCAGAGAACACACACCTAACTTTCAGGAGGATGATCTCAATGCCGAACCAGTTAACAACAAAAATAGTTCTTTCTTCCTTCCATTACATAGTTAGAAGGAAACTTGGGACTGACATAGAGATAATGATCACATACACCCAGAAAATGATTCATGCATGGAGGCATCTCTAATGGCCATACCTCGCTGTCACCATATATAGGTGACAATTGTAAAACTTGAAATAAGACCCCTACGGAGCCTTAGTTAGGCAACCATGCTATAACCAAAAAATTCATAGAATGGCCTAGGGTATATCATCGTTCAGCCCCACATGATTCGTACCCATTCTGAAACCCCACTTTTGTTCTTTCAGTAGGAGATATTTGGACACGTCAGTGATGTGTGCGGGGATTGTTCAATCACTGTCCATTGAAATGCCTTAGATGGATGGCGTGCCTCTAAAAAGTGTTTGGTTAATTTCGTGGCTTGTCTCTTGCACCTAATGGTGCTCTTGTGCTCAGATATCCTGATTTTAACCTTTCGGGTGGTCATCCCTATGTTCCTGAGCCCACAGGGACATGTGATGAGATAGACAAGGTTGTCGCTGTTACAGTTTGTGAACTTGGTCTGAATCCACGGTCACGTGGTCCCTATGTCTATCTCAGTTGATTTCTTGGTCTGTGAACAGGAGTGACACGACCCACAGGGATGATGACCCCTAACTGGAGGAAGGTCCCAGAGGGAACCCAGAGCCCTGGGTTCTGCTATGCGTGGTCTAGTATGGACCAAACGGTCTCTAAGATTAGGTCCCCTTTTAAAGGAGAAGAGAGGAGTCTGTATTACTGCTTGATCAGAATTCAAAATAAACCAATGTCGCTTCACCACTTTTTGTATTTTATTGGACAGTGTCCCAAAAGTTGTGACAAAAGTCAACCTTTCCAGAGGGGGCTTGGGGGCAGACTGTTCCAAAAGAGCCAAGCGGTTGTTATTGCTGGCCCTCTTCAGGTTCGAAAGAGTGAACGTACAAATTTGCCAGACTGGGAGCGTAGACGCTCCCCATGCTGGTACCTGCTACCTGAAGGTATATAGGCCCAGATGTAGGTAAAATAGATTTACCGATTTTTAATTACCGAATTTTACCGATTCGGTAATTAAAAATCGGTAAATCTAAGGGGTGGATATGTAGGTATTCCAGATGTGCTGGAATACCGATTCTGAAGAATTCGGTATTTACCGATTCGGTAAATACCGAATCGGTAATGCCCATTCATTCCTATGGGCTTTGAAGCCCATAGGAATGAATGGGCATTACCGATTCGGTATTTACCGAATCGGTAAATACCGACTTTCACAAGGGTGCAGGGGGTGTCACTTTGACACCCTCTGGCACCCCCTAAACAGGCTCGGGTGCCATGTGACAGGCATACATGCCCTAAGGGCAGGTCTGCCTGTCATATGGCATAGGTGTGCATGCACACATGTGCATGCACACCGAAATCGGTATTTTACCATCAAATTGGATTTGATGGTAAAATACCGATTCGGTAAGGCTTGTGGGACTCAGAAGAGTCCCACCTACATCTCAGATTTACCGAATCGGTAAAAATACCGATTCGGTATTTTACAGAATAGGTAAATTTACCGAATCGGTAAATTTACCGATTCTGTAAAATAATGCCCCTACATACCATTTCTGAAATACCGGTCGGTAACGGCCGAAAATACTGATTTTCGGCCGTTACCGACCGACCTACATCTGGCCCATAGTATCTTCAAATTTAAAGTAGTTATGCTTCATAGCCAAGGTGGCACAAGCCATTATGAAGTTAACTGGGGTGATGCTGTCTAATGATCTAGATTGTAATAAGAGTTGGATGACTTCTAGAGTTTCAAATTGATTTTGATACTTCCTTGGATCTCCTTGTTTCATTTGATGTGGAGGCCCTTTATACATCAATACCACAAGATGAAACTCTAGAACAGGAGCATATGCTGGTTACTACCAATCCTTTTTTTGAGTGTATTAGAACGTGGAGAAGGTACATCGATGATGTCCTAGTGATCTGGCGAGGCACGAGTGAGAGCTGTCATGAGTTTTTACAATGGCTGAATAGCAGGAACGATTTCCTTTGTTTTACGATAGAAATAGGAAGAGACAAATTGGCTTTTCTGGATCTACTCATTACATCAACTCCAGAGGGTCTACACTCGGAACTCTATAGGAAACCTCTGGCAAAGAATTCTCTTTTATGCTTCGATTGTCACCATCCAAGATCCCTACGGGAAAATTTGCCTTTTGGGCAATTTCTCAGAGTTCAGAGAAATTGCTCAAGTGCAGGGGCCTTTAAAAATCACTCCATGGCCCTTAAGGAGCAATTGATTTCACGGAATTATCCAGCCAGATTGGTACAGCGTTCCCTGAAGCGGGCCAGCAATAACAACCGCTTGGCTCTTTTGGAACAGTCTACCCCCAAGCCCCCTCTGGAAAGGTTGGCTTTTGTCACAACTTTTGGGACACTGTCCAATAAAATACAAAAAGTGGTGAAGCGACATTGGTCTATTTTGAATTCTGATCAAGCAGTAATACAGACCCCTCTCTTCTCCTTTAAAAGGGGACCTAATCTTAGAGACCGTTTGGTCCATACAAGACCACGCATAGCAGAACCCAGGGCTCTGGGTTCCCTCTGGGACCTTCCTCCAGTTAGGGGTCATCATCCCTGTGGGTCGTGTCACTCCTGTTCACAGACCAAGAAATCAACTGAGATAGACATAGGGACCTCGTGACCGTGAATTCAGACCAAGTTCACAAACTGTAACAGCGACAACCTTGTCTATGTCATCACATGTCCCTGTGGGCTCAGGTACATAGGGATGACCACCCGAAAGGTTAAAATCAGGATATCTGAGCACAAGAGCACCATTAGGTGCAAGAGACAAGCCACGAAATTAACCAAACACTTTTTAGAGGCACGCCATTCATCTACGGCATTTCAATGGACAGTGATTGAACAACCTCACATCCCCGCACACATCACTGACGTGTCCAAATATCTCCTACTGAAAGAACAAAAGTGGGGTTTCGGAATGGGTACGAATCATGTGGGGCTGAACGATGATATACCCTGGGCCATTCTATGAATTTTTTGGTTATAGCATGGTTGCCTAACTAAGGCTCCGTAGGGGTCTTATTTCAAGTTTTACAATTGTCATCTATATATGGTGACAGCGGGGTATGGCCATTAGAGATGCCTCCATGCATGAATCATTTTCTGGGTGTATGTGATCATTATCTCTATGTCAGTCCCAAGTTTCCTTCTAACTATGTAATGGAAGGAAGAAAGAACTATTTTTGTTGTTAACTGGTTCGGCATTGAGATCATCCTCCTGAAAGTTCGGTGTGTGTTCTCTGATTCGTGATATTAGCCCACTACTAGCAACAACTCATGTAGTAATCACTTGTTCTTTTGTTCGTTTCGAACATATGTTAAAGTTTTGTACATCTCATTTTCAATTAAAAAAAAACCCTCTCTCTCTAGAGTTTCCCTTGCACGAGCAGTGTTTTTTCACTATTTGACAACACCTTACGAAGGTTTTTGATTGGCCGACTGTTTAGCCAATCAGATACTGTGACTAAATAGCATGAAGATCACATGACCGGCAATCGGCGAATAACGCGATGCGTTATATACTGCAGCCGATGCTTGTCCCTGTACCTCCCCGTTCGGCTCGGACGCCGATTCACGGAGTACCGACGGACAGGTAGGGTGTTCACCAGGGCAGCGCGGTCACTTTGAAATGTTAACAACTCGCTAGACATTGAGTTAGAGGCCGCGGTGTTTTCCTACTGTCTGTACATTTCTGTATACTTCTGCGCCTCTGGCGCATCAGACATCGCAATTCGAACCACTGCGATTTCGAGCATTTAAGTTACAGGTCATCTGGTTTAAGTTAAGCATTACATGTCAATGAGTGGCGCTGATTTATTTTTGTCTAAACAAACAACAGAGGGGTGGTATTCTCAGCTCGCTATGGTTTTTGCTTTCTCCTTCTGTAGAGCGGTGCTCCACCTTTTCCCTGCGCCGTGGCCAGGTGGGGTGAGGTCTTTACATCTTCCAAGTTGGGTAAGATGTTCTCTCCTTTGGCTAATTTTGACAATTCAATCCATTGTTGAGATACTAGCATAGAATAACACGTTGCTATGAGTGTATGTGTTTGCTGACACTGATTACCAGGATTGTTAAATTAGGACCTGGTACACCACTACAAGGTTGTGAACGCTACATTGACCGACGGGATATCCCTTTTAATCCTCTTGTTTTCACTATTTCTAGACATTTCTGATGACTTGGAAAGGTGGAGAAAACGATACGGACACCTAGTGGATTCAGGTGATCTCTGTATCAGTCTTAACTGATATGGTTTTTGAGCACTATTTTTGTTGCACTATCACTTGGTTGCAGTAGCTATCAGTTATCTTTGGTCCTGATGAAAGCAATGACATAATGTGTCGTTAATTGCTGAAACATGTCGACCTCACAGTACATCTAGACAATCCAAGAACATTGTGATTGTCACTGACTACTTTTTAACATTGGTAGAGTGGGTAGCACCAGAATAAAAATCACTTCCAGTACGCCCTCATCCAATTTTAACATACACTTTCTCTTATTCTTTACACATTATTTTCTTGCACTGCGACATCAGTCCCCCCCTTGGTATTCTAACAGCCTCTCAATTGAGAAGAAAGACCACGGAAGATCTGTCTGATCAGGTGAGGGCTTTCTTACAATCTGGGCCCTCACTGTGAAAGACAAGTGGCACCCTGAATGGTGGTCTTAAAAGGAACCCAAATGATGAAGGGCGGTTCCGTGTGGAGACTGATGGGCATCCTTACCTGACCACTATGTAGGTTGGTTGTAGGGTTGACCTTATGTAAACTATACACGATACTTGGTGTTATAGTCCCCTGTTGGGTTTTTTCAGGCGTTCACTTCTTTGATGTTTTAGACCCTCTGATATGTTTTGGTTGTTCAACTTACAAAGTATATCATCTTCCAAAGGAGTCATGAGAGTGTGATTCAACATCCTTTAGGCTATTTATGTGAGTTGTGTTTCGTCTAGGGGGGGATAGGAGCACGCTGTCTCTTTCCGGTATATGTGAAACTGCTATTTTGCCTGGTAACAGGGAGGTTGCTCTGCATCTGTAGGTCATATGTAAACATATTGGATCATGTCATATGGGACAGGAATAAGAACTCTGCACCACCAGAGAAAATAAACAGTGCTCTGTTTCAGGCAGAAAAAAGTACAGATACTTTGCTTTACCCAGCTACAGGTTAGAGGACATCAAACCTCACTCACAGGCAGGTAAGATTGGTGTTTAGATACCACGGGTCTTGGTACAGGAAGTTGCTCTGGCTCATGGAGCCAATGGCTCTTTGTGTCTTGCTTGTCATTGTCATAAAAATGCATCCCTGGTAAGAGGGACAGATACCTACAGGTAAGAACCCTCAGTGACTGGTTGGATGTTAAAGACTTTTTAAAAGAAATAATGTAGACTACAAGAGCAATAATTCCATAAGTGAGGCCTGTGTATGCTCGAGATTATGTTTAGGTCAGTGCTACCTCCTTTTCTTCAAGCTCAAGGCTCCAATATCACTACTCCGAACTGAGTTGAAAAGCTGATCGTTCCCTGTTTCCTTCTGATGTCTTTTTGCTACCCTGTAGTGGGAAGTGATGCTGTGGCTGGGACCCCACAGGCATCGTCTCCCCATGGATCCCACCCTTCCTGTCGCACCAACCCCTCATGTGCCATGCCATGGTGGAGACCGTAGATAGCAAGGATGACAAACAGCAGTTCACTTCTTGCTCCTACGTTTTGCCACCCGAAAGGTGCCAAGAATCTTCCTGACTCTACTAATCATCACTGGTGCAACGCACTATGATGCATTGTATCACAACAAGACCACCCGCCTCAGGTCAAGACGACTAATACTGTTTTATCCTGCGTTAGCCGTAGTGTGTTCTTGTTGACTTGAATGAAGCACACCTTGCTCTTTTCAGTGGCCTGGTCAGCATCTCTACTGTGATAAATCCTGATGAAGAGATGAGAGTAGAAATCACCCAGTTTCACAGATAATTGACTCCCTAAAGATCACTTTTGTAAGAGTTTGGAAATGTCTCTAAAAGAAGATGGACCCTGCATGCTGATACTACTGTTTGATGGGCTCTGCTTGGCAAAAAAATAAGGCGATGGGTGGCCTGTTGAAAATGAAACATATGTGAATTATGCCACAAAGTATTACACTTTGAGAGTTTCTGAAAATGATTAGTGTGGCAAAATGTTAATACACAGTGTCCATGAGCCTGAGGATAAGCGTCAGTTCTGGCATTATGAAAGATCATAACAATAGGAGTTTACTTTCTTTCCTTATTAGACACAGAAGGGACACATCTAGCTCTCCCTTCTAGTGCAGAATCTTTATCAAGGGTTTGGAAGCTTACGGCTATCACTGTTCAAGAGCTGATTGTATCAGATGCAAGACAGTTTGGAAAACTAAAGCCATGGCCACAAATACGTACTTCCTCAACTGTTATCTACCATGCCCCTCTCAGGTAAAGGCACACTCAAGTCTGTCATTCCATATGGCGGGACAGAAGTGAAAATGCAAATATTTGTGACAGGAGTGTACTCACTTCGCAGTTGTAGAACAACTCAAGAGCTGCATCTGTACAGATTCGAGTAAGCCTGGGTTTCCTACACTGTACATATCTGTTGCTCAGTGGATGGTGGGCGGAGAATGTACCATCTGCTTTATATGGATTAGTGTAAATTGTATACCCGACAAATTACCATGAGCATATGGCGAAGGAGGCACTAGGAAGGCTGGATAAGGAGGCATGGCAAATCATACTGCTTGATATACCAGACCAAAGTAAAATAAGTGATGGCCATCTTACCTGTTTTAAGAGGATGCGCTCTCCCCTCCCACAACTCCAGAAGATTGGTGGGTGGTATATCTTAGACAATGGCAGTCTGCCTCCCTCCAAGATAAAGGGGATTTACAAAGTATTAGCTTCTTCTGCCAGCCACACCTGCCCATCTCCCAATCATCCCTACCGATGGGTCCGCATTCAAGTCTCCAGGCGCATCAAGCTCACCTTTTGTCTCCTTCAGATGATATTTCAGCATAAAGACAAAAGTTCCACAACTCTGCGCATTCCACTACATCTACTGAAGGACTGCATCCTGGAGCGGCCGGACTGCCCCACCGCCTCTATCCATGGCACAATAAGTAAGTGGTTAATCCTTCTCTTACCAAATTGCTGATGTTAGTGTGTGCATACAGTGTCAAGGCTGATATACAGGTAGCATGGATGTCTAGCAATTGAAAAACATTGTGTCTCAAGCAAACAACTTGATAATCATTATGGTTGCTGAGGCTTAGAGGCTGAGCTGCTAATCTAAATTATCTGTGTTCATTTAAGAGAAAGGCAAAGGTACAAAATTATATGAATGTTCAAAATGTCTCCTGGGAAGCATCATCTGTTTGATATTGAACCATAATCCTTTGTAATTAAAACTATAGTGTGGAAGAACATGGGATTCTTTAATCCCTGTGTAAATAACATGTCTTTAATGTATCTATAATTGGCAATTTTGGCTCATCCAGTCACCTATTATAAAGTAATGATGCAGCCACTCTACTCTAATACCTCTTTACAGTTGGGTTTTTCTGTGATAATCTCTGCTGCCGGAGCCAGCAGCCATCAGGAAAGGCAGGTCGGGCCATGGAGCACATTTAAAGCAGCTGTTTAAAGAACAACAATGAAACATTGCTTTTCTTTCTTCTGCTCTGTTTTCCTAGTTGTGCAGTGACAAGCAGAAAGGCGATGTTTATGGCAGCATGTTTAATTTTTTGCACTCCTTAGGTGATTACAGAAAAGTTGGAATCTTTGTTCACGTTCTAAAAATTCTCAGCTACTGTACTTACATTTTTTTAATTATTTACTTGAATTAAACTGATTCTGTAACTAATATCTAACAGCTTTTTTGATTTGTTTAATTTTCCACTTTCTTCTAAACGCCAGATCGAGTGGCTTTGCCACTGCTTTTTTTCTCTTGAGTGCACTGTAGACTTAGATGAGTGGATCATGCAAATGAGTTGGTCTTTGTAAGTCTTTTGTTCCCTTTCAGTTTGTGAAGGCAGCGTTTCACTACATCAGACTAGGGTGACCAACTGGCATGAGTGCAAATTCAGGACGGTAAGTGTAAAAATTCAGGAAAAAGGGTCAAAATTCAGGACAAAAATTCAGGACAGAAGGTCAAAATTCAGGACAAAAGGCAAGCTTTACAGACAGAAGTCGTTGCGGGATAGTATAAAAGTGTGTAAATAGACAACCACTTAAGTACAAGGGAAAAAAAAGATTATATTAAGTTGAGACAATAGTGCACTTCCAGGTTTTTTGGTATGTGCGCCGCTTTGAGCAACTGTGCAGGTCTTTTTGTGGTATTTCATATGATAATAATCTATTTATATGGTTACTGCACTGGGTTGTCCAGTCTGATATTTTGCTTACAACTCCTGGTCCTAAGCAGGTATGTTTAGTGAGAGAAGTGGTCAGGAAGATCTGCTCAGATAGACTTTGTTACTAGCATCTCATATCTGCCTGCCATTGTGAGATGTAAAGCGGCATGCATAGGTGAACTAAAGGGAGGATTGCTGTGATGAACCCACTATAGGGAAAGCATTATGGGTGCTTCAGCAAGTGGAACTTAAAATATGGAATCTGACTTTGCTTATGGGGGCTTCGCAGAGAGTTGCACTAGCTGACGGAAGTCACAAAAGTGCTTTTCCCTGCAGCTTTCATAAAGAAGGTATTGTTGATACACTATTATATAGTTTATTTTTGATGCCTTGCCCATTGCTACAAACACAATATACATCTCAAGCACAGCTCATGGCACTATGAGGCTCTCCCTAAAACCTTACACCTAAAGCAAAACATGCAAACATTTACAATGACGAGTGTAACATTCAGGTAGCAGTTGGGTGTGACTCAAAATGTCATATGCCTGATGCATAGATCCCACACATAAGCACACAGCAAATACAGAATAGGAACACATAGCAAAGGGAGTAGCCAGAAAATGTAAGTACCTCCCACTTTGAAATAAAGCTCTTATGGCACCAAGAAAGCAAAGTCAGTCATCACAACCCTCCCCAGAAGAGCTCTCTTGTCCAAGGATCTAGCCATTCATCCTTCCATCAAACCCCTGATATCCACCATTTCAAATGTACATTCTGTCATCTATTAATTCTTTCATCCATCATTCAGTATTTATTCTGTCCTTCCGTCTGTGTGCCCATTCATATCAAACCTATTCAACCATTTGCAAACCTATTCATCATCTATCCTTCCATCCATCATTTCACTCATCCGTCCCTCCATCCATCCTTTCACTCATCCATCCTTCCACCCTTTCACCGAATCCATCCTTTCACTCATCCGGCCACTCTTCCACCCATCCATCCTTCCACTCTTCCACCCATCCATCCATTCACTCATCCATCCATCCATCCATCCATCCATCCATCCATTTATCCTTTCACCCAAGACATCCTTTCACTCCTCCATCCACTCTTCTACCCATCCATCTACTCATCCATCCAACCATTTATATCCAGCCATCCTTTGACTTTCTCATCCTTCCACCCAGTCACTCATCCTTCCACTCATTAAACCTTTCACTCACCCATCCTTTCTTCAAGCTCTTCACCCTCCGTTTCACTCATGTGTGCATTCTTTCACTCATCCATCTTTACATTCTTCTTTTCCCTCATCCATGCACCCATCCATTCTGCCAATCATTCACCAATGCATTTACTCATACATCCATCCATTCTCCCATTCTCTCTCCATTCCCGTTTCACTTAGCCACCCATCCTTCCATCCACCCTTCACCCATCCACACACTCATCCATGTATTCATCCACTCATGAATCCATCCATTGACCCCCATCCCTCATCCATCCTTTCACTCATACATCCATCCTTTCTCTCATCCATCCACCCTTTCAATCATCTATCCATCCCTTTGTTCATCTACCCTCCCTTTCACTCATTCATCCACCCTTATAACCACCATTCACTCATCCATCCATCCACTTATCAATTCATCAATCCATCCATCATTTCTCTAAATCATCCACTTGCCCATCATCCATCCTTTCACTCATCCATCCATCCTTTCACTGATCCAACTGCCCTTTGAACCATCCATCTACCCTTCCACCCATACATCCATCTATATACCCCCATCCATCCTTCCACTCACTCACTCACCCATCCATCCTCTCATTATCCATCCATTCTCCCTTTCACTCATTCATTCATCCTTTCACTAATCCATCCAGTTATTTACCAATACCTTCACTTACTCACCCACCTTTTCACATTAATCATGAGCTGAGCCTTTGTCTGCAGAGTTGCAGACAGAAGAAGCCCATCAGGAACTTCGCCCCTGCTGTAGTTCCTAATGCAAGAGGTGCGGTGGGATGGGGGTGGGTTCACTATTCCCCTGCACATAGGCAGTCTGAAAACTGTCATGAGTCATGCACGAGGCACAGTGCCAGGACGTGAGGCAACTGTGACATGGGGTTGTTTCCAGCGCTCTAAGTGGGAATAGTACACTGCATATATGCATATATAAAGGGAGTTGGGCCTTGAAACATTCAATGATCTACTTATACCCCATAGACGATTGGCTACGTCCCCGTTAGTAGATCGCTGCATTAGTTTGACCTATGGGACAACTGTTTGTTCCCTGCACAGACACATTAGGCTACGCTGAAAAGACATTTTCAAGTCTGGTTACAGAGGCCTACTTGTGTCACCCTTTTTTTTCAACTTGGCATGCTTTTAAACCTCGAGAGGAATATTCCATGCTGTTATCAGACATGGACATGATCACGTTACTACAGTACCCACTTTTGTCTTGTAAACTATTTCTTACTTGTTCTTGGCTGCAAGAACACGCTTTCCACTAATTGTTGTTAACAATTAGTTATTAATTCAAGATACATTAAAAACGGCTATTACCTGTTACTTGTTGCCATCTTGTCGATTATAATCGAGTGGCAAGATATTTGTGGATGTGTCTGTACTTTGTGGAAAGCCATTCTTTAGGAGGGTGATGAGCCGGTCATTTTTGAGTTGTTGCTGGTCCTCTCCTTTCAAAAAGCGCGCTATTTATAGAACCCTTCCAAGATTGCAGAGCACTATTTAAAACCCTCATCATTTTATTATCCCAGAAATTAGGGTGAAAGTGAGATTAATTTTATACAGGCCTGTTCTGGTGGCTTAGTGGACTAATACGTCCACTGCAGGGGCTTGTGTGTGACCTCATGGTCACAGGTTCTAATCCTGGAGGGTCCATTCATCCTTCTGAAATAGATCAAATAAATGCCACTGAGTTGGGTAACAAAAAAATCTGTTATTCAGTGCAATACCCTTGGGTGTACGTGCACTTTCCAAATAAATGTGTTATGCTACAGTGCCAGGTGGATGTCATGTGGCCTTGGAGCTCTATTGCATCGACTCTCCAGTGTCACCTTGTGTATTTGACCTTAAGTGAAAATTAGTGTTTCATCCCCATTGGATTGCCTCAAATTGGTTGTTGAGGTTACACTCACTAGCCCAACCTCAGGATTTGCATTTTCTTCTGCATCCTGTGGTGGTGGATCGGCAGTGTCCTCCTGCTGTTTGGCTGAAATGCACACCTAAGTAGTGTGCCCATCTTGATTCGGTAATGTTTGAATTGTTAATATTATTTTGGTAATTCACCAGTTTCTAAACATCCATTGAGTTTGCATTCCTACTGAGATATAAAGACTTTGCTAAGGTAGCCTGTTCTGACAGCCATCTTTCCTCCCACAGAAGCTTCCTGTAGGTTTTTAGGACTTCACAGGTTTAGTTGGAACGCAGATTTATTTGGGTGCTGTCGCAATTTCTCTGACCTTTGTTGAATTTCCTCTTTGCTACTAAACATGAGAGGAATCAGAAATATGCTTCTTTCTTACCGATTACTAAAATGTTAGTACCTTCTGTCTGCTTGTGAGGAAATTACAGTTTTCCTTTTCTTGTCAAGAAGATGGGACTGTTCTTATTGGACCTGATGCTTCAGGGCCAATGAAAACAGCTTTAGGGTACCCAGCCACTATACTGCTGGACCGTGATGTGCAGAGCACGTTTCGAGCCATTCGTTTTCGGCACATAATACAATTAGTGTTCCTTAAGAGTTGACTCATATGAAATTGTAACATTTAACGTTATGTATATTTGTATTTGTACATAACGTTATATGTTACAATTTCATATGAATCAACTCGTAAGGAACACTAATTATATTATGTGCCGAAAACGAAAGGCTCGAAACGTGCTCTGCACATCACGGTCCAGCAGTATAGTGGCTGGGTACCCTAAAGCTGTTTTCATTGGCCCTGAAGCATCAGGTCCAATAATAACAGTCCTGAAGTGGACCAGTAAGCTCTAGGATTGGCTGATGGCTTTCAAACCAATCCTAGATAGCTTTGTTTGTTCTCAGCAACTTTTGGTCATTCAAAGGCTGATGATTACACCCAACAGAAGTGAAAATTACGGACAAATGACGTCCGTAAAAGAATCCTTCACGGACAACGGACAGACGGCTAAAATTACGGACTGTCCATGAAATTTACGGACGGTTGGTCCCTTTTTGTTGATCAATTTTACAATAGTCGTTTTGGGAGGCTTAAAAATGATTTCATTTTCTTCACTCACAACATCCCCTCTTGGTCCAACAGTTTTTTCAATTCCCTTAACGTCACCTCCTCCTCCTCTATCCCTCATGGGAAACAACTTAAAATTTCCCCCTCTGCGTGTGTCAATGGTTACCTCACTATCTCACTCTATAACAACGCTACTGTCTTGATCCAAGGCAATGACACCTGCCTCTCGCTCTTTGACCACCTCTTCCCCTCCCTACTCCCCTCCTCTGCAACCGGGTTTCCCCCTGACTCTCCTTCCAGCCCCACCCATTACTCCCTTCCTCCTCCCCCGACCCCACCTCACTACAATTGTCTGCTCTCTCGAGAAGCACAGGTCGGCCCTCTTCCCTCCCCCTCCCTTGTAACCTCCCCTCCTATTCCTCCCCCTCACAGTATGTCCCTTCCCACATCACTTCAGCCTTACCACTAGTCAATACGCTCCTCATCCCATGTGCACCATCCCGATTCTCCAATCTCTTCTCCTCCCCCATTTTCCTGCCCATCACCCCCCTTTTTAGTCCACCTCTCCTCCAACCCTCTCCCCCAGTGAACTTTCCCTATGCTCTCCTTATCCCTCCTCTCCACCCCCTCCTCCCCTCGTTATTCACCCCGTTTTCTCCATAATCCCACTGCATCTCTCTCCTCCCTCCCACTCCTCCAGTAATGCTCCACTACTCCCTTTCCCCTCCTAGTAACCCTTTCCATTTCCCTCCCTCGGGCCCAGCAGAACCACTTCCTTTCCTCAACTTCCCTTTCTCTCAACCCCCCTCACTCTGCCAGATGCCCGTTCCCTCACAGCCACCTCTCCTAGCTGACAGGACCTCCACAACCACCGCACCTCTTTTCCTCCCAAACCTCCTATATTCTCATGACTCCACACAGGCCTCCCCTCACCTTCCACCCTACCGCCGTGTTCCGCACCCCTCTCCCCCTAAATTTGTTCTTAATTCCTCTCCCTCTTGCAACACCAACAAAGACAACTCTCCCTTAACCTCCGATTCACTAACTTCTGCTCCCAACCTCCACCTTTCCCCACTCATGAACCCCACACCCCAACTTACCTCCGGTCCCCCCACCTCTCCCTGCCTTCCACTACCAATTCCACCCCCCCTTGTCTCAATCGAGCCACCCAACCTCCCGTGCTCTGCCTCATTCTCACTGGAAAATATGCTAGGCGCTCTTATCACCTCCATCTCCCAACTTACAGCTGCCATTTCACTCTTATGCTCTAAGATCTCTACCCCTATAAGCATCTCTACTCCTTCCCAACTTCCCATGGGAGGCACCTCGCCCCCTCACCCCAATACAGCCAAGCCCAACCTGTCGTCTGAAAACTTCGTTAACTCACACAAGCCCTTGAACGCCACCCTTCTTCAACAGGCATACCCTAGCAACCCCACTATCTACACTATTCCGACCATCACCTCTGTCAGAACAAAGCATCCACGTAAACCTTCCCGAGCACCCCCGCATAAGTACAATATCCCGATCATCCTTCAGAGCCCAAGTGCCCCCGTCACCAAAACAGTCCTGACAGAGCTGCGCTGCATGCTTCACAACTGCAGATCTGCAGTAAAACACAAACTTGAAATCTCCGATACCATCACCCTTCACAAGATTGACATGCTCTTCCTCACAGAGACTTGGTTCAAAGATAACTCTCACTCTATATTTGATCTCCTATTACCCACAGGCTATTCTTTATTTAGGAATGACAGAACTGACAACACGGGGGGAGGTGTTGCAGTCATCTTTAGAAACGCCCTACAACTTAAGGCCTCTCCTAACAGCTCCTCCCACACCTTTGAATGCCTTTCTCTTGAGCTACAATTGCAACACCGCTCACCCCTCAGATTCCATGTCATTTACCGCCTGCCTCATAGTGGCCCTTCGTTTATGAAAGAACTCACTGACTTCATCAGCGACCAATACTCACGAAGTGACAATCAGACCTTCGTGGGTATCTTCAATCTCCACTGGGGCGTACCGCAAGACTCCTCTGTGAACTCATTGGCCACCTTCCTCTCTGCAAACGATCTTATCCAACACTGCACTGAATCAACAAACTCTAAGGGCGCAATCCTGGACCTTGTTCTTTCCAAAGCAGGCATGCTTTCTAACACTACCCCAATTCATGTAGATTGGTCTGACCACCTCCTCATCCCATTCTCTCTTCAACTTTCACACTCTATAACTCTTGGCCAACCCAAGAGGGCCATCTCATGGTTCCGTGATGCCAAAAATATTGATGTTGGTCCCCTCTGTGAATCAACTATGTTATCACTTCCAAGGCTAGACCTGAACATAGATGTTGACGAACTCACCTCCCAATGCCTCACAGTTCTTGCAGCTGAAATTAATAATGTTGCTCCACTCAAAAGCAAAAGGTTAAGGCCCACTCCCTCAGCACCTTGGTTCAACAAATCCCTTTATGAGGAAAGGAAGCAGCTAAGATTCCTGGAGAAACAATGGAGGCAAGTGCCCTCCACCGACAGTTTGGCTATGCTTCGCTCAGCAAGAACCAAGTACCACAAGCACATCTTCCTTGGGAAAGCTGCGCACTTCAAAACCCTCCTTGACTCCGCCAAAAATAGACCCAAAAAACTTTTCGATCTCATCAAGATTCCTGACTGCTCTCCCCCAACCTCCAAGGTGGATGATTCTACAAAGAGAGCAGCAGATTTCGCTATTTTCTTCGATGAAAAAGTGAAATCACTTGTGGATAAGGTCTCTCAACCTACCCCGCCAGAGGAGTGCAAATCCTTAGCCATTTGGCAGAGCTTTGACCCCATATCTGAAGATGCCCTTCTCAAGTGCATACGCGAAACAAAGCCCTCCAACCATTCTCTTGACCCTATCCCCAGTGCCATTGCCATTGACTTCTATACCCATTCCCTTTCCTATTGGACCACTCTGATCAACCTCTCCCTCTGGCAAGGCTCCCTTCTGGCCTCCTTCAAAACTGGGTAGGTCACCCCTCTGCTTAAAAAACCCACTGCTGATGCGAATGACCTCAACAACTTCCGCCCCATCCCTAACCTTCCCTTTCTTGCGAAGGTCACAGAAAGATGTGTAGCAAAACAACTCTCTCGTCATATCAAGGACAATGATCTTCTTGACAATTGTCAGTCTGGCTTCCTTCAAAACTGCAGCACTGAAACAGCCCTACTGCAAGTGGTTGATGACGCGCTGAGGATACTCGATTCAGGGGGGTCCTGTCTTCTAATTCTCCTTGACCTTTCCGCAGCCTTTGACACTGTCAATCACAACACCCTCCTCAATATTCTTCAACAGAGAATGGGCATGGAGGGCACAGTGCTTAAATGGTTTGCATCCTTCCTTTCTGACAGATCCCAAATGATCAAAATAGCGAACAGTCTTTCATCTCCTGTGGCTGTAGGTCAAGGTGTTCCCCAAGGCTCTATACTTGCACCCACATTGTTCAATCTCTATTTAGAACCTCTGGGAAATCTCCTAAGCAAATCCGGGATTCACTATCATCTCTATGCAGACGACACTCAACTCTACCTCAAGGTTGCCTCCACTCACGATCTCTCCATCCTAAGCTCCACTCTCGACTCCATTCAAAACTGGATGTCAACTCATCAACTGATTCTGAATCCCTCCTAAACTGAATTCCTCCTCTTCTCCTCCTCACTCTCTCCTCCCCCGGTTCAATCATGGATGGATCAGATGAATCTACTAAACAATAATCCCATCATTGTCGACAGCACAAAATCCCTTGGTGTCATACTGGACAAAAAACTCAATCTAATTCCACACATCAATTCCATTACAAAATCTGCTCGATACCAACTGCGCCTTCTTTGGGGAATCCGTTGCTTCTTCCCGGAGCAGGACCTTATAACCCTGGTGCAATCGCTGGTCCTCTTAAGACTAGACTACTGCAATTCTCTTCTAACTGGCCTCCCCAAATCCCACTTGTCCCCACTTAAGTCTGTTTTCCATTCAGCAGCTCGTTTCATTTATGGGGCCAAAAGAAGCGATCACATCACACCGATGTTATCTACCCTCCGCTGCTTCCCCTAGAGGCTAGAGCTATCTACAAGACCGCTTGTATCACCCACAAAGCCTTGCACTCCTCCTCTCCTCGCTACCTGGCGAATAAACTGAAACTCTCTGGAGGCTCTAGACCCTCACGCAATGCGGAGAAGCTACTGCTTGAACCTCCCACTTTCAAGAAGGAAAGAACGATGGCCCAATCCTTTTCAGGCAACGCAGTGAGAATCTGGAACTCCTTTCCGCCTCAGCTCCGGACCACCGCCTCCGCCCAGGCCTTCAAAAGGGACCTCAAAGTTCTCCTCCTCCAGAGACACCTCCAAAAGTAACTCACGTCCCCTCTGTTATCTGAAGGAAGACCTCCCACTACTGAAAATTTCTTCTTTCCATGACCATGGAAGTGCCTTCCCAGTGTGTTCTTGTGGTTGGAGTGTTTGCCTTTTACTGCAGTATTATCCATGTCTTGTGTTTGGTACCCTCTTGCAACATGCACTCACCACTTTGCCCTTGTAACACACGGTTCTCTACCTCTTTCATGTTTTTACCTTTGATACTTGCACAAGTGCCTCCTTCGCCTACGTAACGTTTGTTCTTGTGCCTGAGTGTCTAGCATATATTGCAGTATTATACCTCAAATTATACTTTGTTTTCTCTTGTAACCTGCACACTTGTCACTTTTTTACTCTTGTGCACTTTTTACTACCTCATGTATTTTTGGTTGCTCACAATTTTTACTACCTCATGTATCTTTATTTGCTCACAATTGTCACTGTACCGTATGTAACTTAACGTTTGCTTTTGTAATCTGTTCTCGTGTAATGTTTTCATACTGTATCATTTCTGTTCCTTTTGTGAAGCGCTCTGACACCTTCGGGTAAAGTCGGCGCTATATAAAATTGCATAAATAAATAAATAAAAATAAATACATCAGACACACTTGTTTGATGTAATCTTGATTCAAATTACTTTCATATTTTACTAAACTAATTCACCACTAATCCTTTATGGGTTCCGGAGTAACGTGCTACTCGCCGAAAAAGCGCTTTCACGCCTCCTCAGGGGCAACAAGCGCTATATAAATTCAATTACAATACAATACTATTAGCCGTTTCATAGATTTTCAGGTGCATGCCCCTCTGGGAGACCAGACATAGAGCCAAATGTTTTGCTCGAGCTCTTGTGGGGACTGCCTACAAAATTGACCGAGGACAAGTACTGAAGTCTCTGCCCCAGGCTTTTCATAAAGAAGTTTTTCAAACAAAAAAACTGTTAATTGTAGGACAGCTCAGCAGATATATAAAATCTGCTAGAACATGTAAATTAATGTCTCTTTACTGTCGGCTGCACTACCTTTTTCTTGAAGATGTGTAACCAAGCGCACCCCTTGTGAGAGTTCCAAAGCCACTTTATTTTCCAATCCTTTGTCCTATTTCAGGTGTTAAATCACACCTAAATTCAATGTATGTTTGCCAAGTCTCGGAAAGCCAGCAATAAAGTGTATTACCTGCCTTTTTGAGCAATATTATACTTTTTGAAGAAAGATTTGCTAATAACTTTAAGTATGGTGTCATTCGATCAATCTAGACTTAACTTTAATTAAAAAAAAGTGTATCTGCTTTACGTTTGAGAAGTCAAGTTTCATGCGGATCTGTCTCGGTGGGAAAGAACGGGGAAGTAGGTGGGGCGCCCAAAAAAGCCATGTTTCCCATTTTAACTCCAACATGAAGTTTTTGCTGTCTGCAATGTTTGGTTTGCTAACAACGTTTGCACCATTTGTCATATTTGCATGAATGTTGAGATACCAAAATCACATTTTATGTGCTTGCTGCATGTGCAAACTGTGTGTGCAATTGACACGTGGGGGGTTGGGCTGCCAACTGCTTGACCAAACTCTACGTGCAGCTGTGGTCAGCCACGAGGTGGATTTGCGCAGGACCTTTCCTGTGGCCAAGCCCTGCAGACAATCTCCACTGCACACATCTGAAGGCCATGCAATATGGGAAGTAGCCTCCAACATGATATCAGGCATATCATTCATACCCACATCATCCCCTACTACACACCCATCACATCTACCCACACTTCCGCCAGTAAAACACTTAAACACTCCTATTGAAAAATACACAGTTAGTATGAAGTTGTGGTTAGCTTTGGTCAGTTATGGTTATGAAAAAAAAGAAAACCCCAGGAAATTCCCCAGTTATAGTTGGCTCAGCAGCATATAGTTAGCACACTTGCCGTGCAAGCCATACCTCACACTCCATATGCAATGCCTATAACTCTCACACCATCAACGGATGACCCAGGACCATCTCTCCTTCAGGAAGCAACTCAAGACCTGGCTTTTCGAGCAGTGACGGACCCCTCCCCCCCAGCGCCTTGAGACCCCTCCGGGTGAGCAGTGCGCTATACAAATTATGTGATTGATTGATTGATTGATATGCAATGCTGCAATGCTTATGGTCTGCCTGGAGTCCATGCCTTGCGTACAACCTCTACTCAGGTTTCAGGTTTTAAAGTCTTTATTTCGATTTAAAAAATCATAAAAGACACATAATAACAGACATTAATTAGTGATAAATAATAAGTAAATAAATTTCATAGTTTTAACTAATCCTATACAATTATGGATGTTTTTATTTAAAATACCACTACGGCAACAGCTGAATTCATTTATGTAACAAACCAAAACAGGGGAAAATAAGACTAGAGAAAATAAGAATAGTCTAAAAATAAAAAAATAAAAATATAAATGAAAAATATACTATACAATAGTAAACTAGGTTGATTTTAAGATAGTATTAAACAGCTTGAAAGACAAACCTGACCCAAAAATACTAAAAATTGGCAATTAAATTCCAAACATCAATAATGGAAAAACCATTCCATATATAAAATACATAGGATGCTATCATTTACAGGAACAAGAAGTAAACGGCCTATTTAAAGGGTGCATCAAAGGACGATATCAGGGATTAATCTAATATTTTGACCTGATTATCCAAGCCCACCCCAGGTATTTGGCAAGGCTCACTACAAATACCTCAGATGTGTTAGTTTTTAACGCCCAAATAGCCTCTGCGGATTTTCTAAAAGGCAGGCGCTGGAACAATGGTTTTAGCCATTTGGTTCGCGGCACCGAATAGCTAGGGAAAGCGAACAAGAAGTGGCCTACTGTTTCCTTCTGACTTGGGCACCATCTACAGAAATCCGTGGCACCAATGGACCAGTTTTTTGTAAAGGTATTCAGCGGCAATGCTCCTACCCGAAACTGATGATAAAGTTTCTTGTCCAGCTGTTTAGTAATGATATCCCAGTAATATTCACGGGAAGGGTCCAACTTGAAAGTCAGGAACCTACCCGTGAGGCTGGTAGAGCTGGAGGCAGAGACTCGTATTTGGCGGAGCGTGGCCCAATACAATTCTTTAAATTCCTGTTTTGAAGGAAAGGTACTGGTTGAGGGGGATGTCCATAACTGTTCTAACCCCATGTCTCCCAAAATGGTTTTTACCATTTGGAGCCAAGGGATTTTCCCTGAGCCCCTGATTAACCTGACTTCTGCTACCTCTTTTGCAAATAGGGTGAGGTCAGGAGAGGTCCATAAACGCCTCCAAAAGGCCACCAGTCTGAATCTGGCCATCTCATTGATCGGGGGGCATCCCAGATCTAAACAAAGGGGAATAGAAGGGGACGACTGTGGCAGTCCTACTAGATTCCGCAAGAATTTGCACTGGATTTTAAACAGACCTGAGAGGTCCATGTAGCCCCAGAGATCTGCACCATATAAGATTGCTGGATTAATCTTGGCGTCGTAGATCTTAAGAGCTGGGATAACCCGCTTGGTGATGGATCGCTTTTGCTCACTCAGTAGGCAGCCTGTAAGGCGGGCAAGCTTGAGATGTTGTGCACCGACTTGAGCTTTCCATCTCAAACGACTATCTAGAGTGACCCCCAAGTATGTCATAGTCTCCACTTGATCCAAATTGACTCCACCCATACTAACAGAGCTCCGGACAGGGTGGTTCCCCGTTAGGACCATAAACTTAGTTTTGCCCACGTTTACCTTGAGATCATTAATGGCACAGAACTCCTCAAAGCGGTCCAACGCCCGCTGTAATCCACCGCGTGTTCTTGAGAGGAGTAGGGTGTCATCGGCAAAGATGAGCATTGGAAACCGTTGCCCGGCCAACATTGGGGCCTCAGTCGGAGTGTCTACAAAGAATTTGACCACTTGATCAATAAACAGTAGGAAAAGTGTTGGCGCCAGGACACACCCCTGACGGACGCCTCGAGTTACGGGAAAGGATTCCGTCACTTGTCCCTGGCCTCCCCACCTCACCCTCGCAAAGTTGTCCTCATGCAGTTTAATTATTATATCAAGTAGCTCCCTTGGTATTCCTAATTTCTTCAAGACTCCCCACAGTTTGTCCCTCGGGACTAGATCGAAGGCGGACTTCAGATCAATGAATGCAGCAAAGATGGTACCACCACCAAGCTGGACCACCTTCCAGTAGATCAGACAAAATCTGAACACCTGGTCGATGGTACTCGTTCCCGATCTGAAGCCCGCCTGCATTGGAGATAGTATGTCCTCTGATTCGATCCAGCCTTGGACCCTGCCTAGAACCATACGCGCGATGATTTTTTGTATAGAGTCAATGAGGCTAATCGGGCGGTAGTTACCTGGGATAGACCTATCACCTTTTTTATATATTGGTAGTATCTCCGCCCCCTTCCAGGACTTGGGGATTCTCGCACCCTTAGCTATTGAGTTGGCAACCTTGGTAATGTAGGGCGTCCACAAAGCGGGGTTAGCCTTAAACAAATCGGCCGGGATAAGGTCCATCCCCGGCGCTTTCCCTCGCATGGTCAGACTTAGTGCTAACTCAACCTCTATTTCTGAGAAGGTGAGTTTCTCCCCATGGATGGGTGACAGAAGTGCCATACCTAGAGAACATGGGGGTTTGGGATTCTCGACACAGAATTGGGTCGAGTAGAAAATCACCCACTCATCGGGAGGCACATGATTTGCGGTGGTGCGTGAGTCAGGATCCTTCCCCCACTTAACCATATCCCAAAATTTAATAGGATTATTCGAGGTAGAAGCCTCCAAGAGGTCCGACCAATACTTATCCTCCCACTCCCGTTTGGCTTCCCACTGTGTTTTCCTATAAAGCAGTCTAGCTGCTTTAACTGCACCCATATTCCGGGATTTGACTGCTTTAATAAAACAGGTATGGACCTCCCTACATTTTTTGTTATACCATTTCTGGTGAGGAACATTTGCTTTGGTGGCTCCCTTCCGACACGGGAGAGAAAGTAAAGATTTTAACTCATCAAAACAACGGTCATGGAGGTTAATGATGTTATTTGCCATTTCAAGGTCAGCCCCCAACAAATCATGTACCAACATTTCATTAAACATTTTTGTAACCACAGTATTAACCTTGTCCTTTAGTATTTCGTCCTCCACAATCCTAGACCATTTTAACCTCTTCCTGTCGTTAGATAGGAAGACATCCCCTGTCCGTGAGGTGCTAGGCTCCTCTAATCTCTTAATTCCTGGCAACCTTAGTTGGATTGACAAGGGATTATGATCGCTTTCTGGGCGGGATAATACTTCCATGTCCACCAGCAGGGGCCAATCTTCCAGCTTTAGCAGAATATAGTCAATACGGCTTCTCCTTAGCCCATTGTCAAAAGTACAACCTCTACTCTCTGCGGCCTAAAGCTGTGCAAATCTGTTGCCTGCAGAGGGTTTGGTGCAGAGTGAGACTGGAGACAGACCCTGTGGCCTGCCTCTTATAGGGTGTAGGGCACTAGGCCTGAATGGAGGCCTGGCCTGGCCTGGCCTGGCCATGTGCACAACACTTTCAGATAGCTTTTACCGCTGCACACACTCCCTCACTCAGTCTCTCACTTACTTTCTCAGCCAGTGTCTCACTCACTCTCTCCCCATCACACCCCTCTTCACTTTCCCTCAATTCACTTTCACAATCACCACCTCACAATCACACTCATTCACTTACTCTCACTTTTACTCACCCATGTCTCCGCCTTTATATCAGTTTTGCTCACTCTTACTCATTAAAGATTGGTTCTGAATAGAACAATTTTATTGTCATGAAAATTGTACTTGTTTTTTGTTTTTTAATTTTTTGGGTGGACCCCCCCCCCCCCAAATTGCAACATGAAAAATGCAAATAAAATTGGGTTAATTAAAAGATAAGCATTTTTACGAAGGTTGTGATGGAGAAGCACTTGATTTTTGCGCAATCTTCCATTTTTCTCCCACAGTAGAGGACCTTGCTACACACCAATCAATGTCATCATTTAAAAGCAGGGTTCAACTTTTTTCTTCCTCTTATTGCAAAACATGTTCAGGCATCTTCTCTCCAGTGGGGATAGCATGTGGCATGCTTGCAGAGGATGTGGTAGCCTCATCAGTGTCAAGCTTCTTTTTCTCAGCAATGAACTGCAGTTCCTGCTGTGAATTAAGATGCTTGGCATTCACATGGCTACAAAGCTGTATTTACCTTGGGTGCGTCTACATAGCTTCTTGTTGCACAAAGTGCATGTCAAAATTTTTAGATGTGTTAAACAAAGGGATTGACCCTTATAAAAATGGAAAAAAGTGTCCCTCTAGAATTTGTGTGTCTCCTACGTTCAGGGAAAGCACACAACATTTGTTAAAATACCTTTCACCCACCAAAAGGACCCTCGGTGGCATGCTTCATCATCGGGGTACATTTTTTGGATGACCATCTTTTTCACCTGGTGTTATTGTGAAAAATGTCAAAGATAATGTATTCTGGTGGCGACCTGAAATCCTCAATCTGAATATCCTCCAGATTTTCATTTCCCACGTCTGGAATCCCCCTCTCCTGCTCTTCTTGTCCAACAGCCATCAGAAAAGCTGAAAAAGTTTTGGTTCCCCAAAAAAGAAAACTATAGCAAAAAAAATTATATATAGTCCCCTTTGCTGTGGAGCGTTCCTTTGGCAAGGAGCTCATTGACCTGTGCAAGAAGGATAAGAACTATTTGAATGTGGAAAAATGTATTCTCAGGTAACAATAATGCAGTGGTCCATAAGGATTCAATTCTTCTTAAGTCCTAAAAAATAGGCCTTTTTTTAGGACCAGCACACACTGTTTTCACAAAACTGTTTTCCGGTGCCGCACATCTTACAAGGCTTAAAACATGGACAACTTGGAACGTGACACTACATCTGCGACTTTTCAATTGTGCTTAAATAGCCCTTACCCTCAAACATCTTATTACAATTTGTATTCATACAAAACCCAACTTTTATAAAAGTGTGCAGGGTTTGCGGAACTCATTTTTAGATTCACGGTTACTCAGAACAGAAGACCTGCCTCTACAATCATGTAGAGCCATAAACCTGAAAAAAGTCTCATGCTCCAGATGTATTATATCTGGTGGTGGGCTGAATCCTTATACACACAGAAAAGAAAAGAGGCTTCTTACTGGTTCAGACTGCACACTTTCAAAAACAAGTCTGTGGCCTCTAGAAAAACTAAGCCCCCTCTTTGGAGGACACCATTTTGTATGCAACTCTAAACAGAGAAGCATAGTCAGAGCAGCTCAGCGTAATTTTTTCTTTCAAATTATTTTATTAACGTTTGTAGCAGAAGAAAAAACTTATACGATACATCGTTAGCAGTTAGAGGCGATACAACATTGCAGTCATGCCGATGGGGTGTATACAATGAGCTGTAGATCTACGGATTCGGGACATGAGGTCGCTAATGGCTGATGCAACGTGAGAACGGGGGGGGGCACTTGGGGAAAACTAGGGGGGAGCTGGGAGCCCCTTGTGGGTAGAGGGAGACGGATAGCGTGAGCTGTGGATTGCGGGGGAGAGGGAGAAGATCACCCTAAGGAGGAGAGAAAAACCGGGGACGAGGGGGTCGGGAGGCGAAGACTGAGGCCGGGGGGCAGAAATGATCAGATTGGATAGGTCGTGTCCATTAGGAAGGTGATGGGGGGAGGGATGGCGGAGGGGAAGGGAGGAGGGACGCGAGGGGGGCAGCGGGGGGTGACAGAGTGTGATGAAGGCGAGGGGGATGGAGTCATATGCATACTAAAGAGGCGTCGGTGCGGCCTGGGAAGCCACGGCACGATGCGAGGCGTTCGGGGTGTCACGTTGGTGGGCTACCTTGAATTGGTGGGACAATGTGGCCCATTCTAAGGATATGGGACGCTTGCGCTGACCCCGTGAGAGCAGTGCAGCTTAATACCTATAAACGGGCAATATCTCAACAGCGCAGCCAGCAGAACCAAGAAACAGCATGCTCCAGTCAACAGCCTCCATCAATAGAGGTTCAAGATGAAGATGTGGCTGTAATAGCAAATTGCAATGTTTTGTTTACCCCCCCAAGGTGAAAAAAAGGTGAACATAAGAAAAATCACGGTGTGCAACCAACTTTTACAATGGATCCACAGTGGTCTTAAACTCATCTGGCTTTACAGGTATGATAGAGCATCTGTATGCAATTCATCCCCATGAGTTTTCCAAGGCTGACTGCACAGAGGAGACCAGAAGAGGGAGAAGAGAAGGAGCTGTGCCTGCTGATATCCTGCAAGCATACAAAGAAGAGACTGGTAGTAGGCTGAAGCTCTTTGCCACTCCCTGCTCAAAGTGCACAATATAGATACTCGGTGAAGAAAATCGAGGCATAATCTCAAGACTTTGGGACCAACAGCTCCAAAAAGTTCTCAAGAGGTTCTTTGCCAGTTTTACGGAGTAATTTCTTTACAAATTTCTTTGGGTAACTTTTTATTATATAAAACAAAAGGAAACAACACATCAAACATACAATCAAGGCAATACAGCAATAATACAGCCATTAGGTCTGTGCTCAAGGAGGACGGGAGATATAGGACAACAGGAGAAAAGATTTTTTGAATACAGATGAGGGGAGGGTGCCAAAGGTAGAATTGCATATGAACAGCACAATATACCACAGCTAGAAGGAATGTGGGTCAGGGCGACTGGGAAGGACTAGGAATCGCAGTGAGTGGAGGCGTACAGATATCTCCACGGTATGAGTTCCACTGATTCCAAATCTTCCCCCATTTTTTGGGTCTGCCTCTTGCCATATACACCGTCTTCTCTCTGAACATGCACCAGTCCAGACTCTCTTTCCAAGCAGTCACTGTAGGCGGCCTCGGGGACCCCCACAACTGTGCAATATCCCTCTTCGCAACCATATTGGCAAGAGTCACCCACCGAAGCTGCGACAAGTCATAATCATTCGGACCCCACACATTCAATAAACAATGTCGGGCTTCCGGCATCATCACAACACCCGTTACTTCATCCATCACCTCATGTATACGTTTCCAAAATCGCACCACCTCAGGGCATTCCCATATGATATGGAGATAGGTGCCAAGGAGACCACACCCAGCCTACACATGCCATCCGTGGAGTAGCCCATATGGATCAGACAGGGACCGGTGACATAGATTCTGTGGAGGATCTTGAGTTGGACCAGACGGAGGCGGGCCGGAATCGCCACCTCCCTGGGAGAGGAGATCGCGGACTGCCAGTCCTCATCATCCAGTTCAATACCATCAGCAATCCAAGCTTCACGAAGGCGATCAAGCAGACTCGATCGGTCATTGATCATTTTCTTATAGAACAATGAGATAGTACTGTCTGGCACATAACCGTCTAGTATACGATCTTCGAGGGGGGAGGATTCCGGAATATCACTACCCACTGGCAACACAGAGTTCAGAGCATGGCGTACCTGGACATAACAAAATTTTTCCCTGTCACTCAGCTTATACTCTACTTGCAGATCCGAGAAGGTCTTCACCTCTCCTTTAGCCCAGAGATCACGCACTTTACTAATACCGATCGTGTCCCATTTATCAAATCCCTTCGTCTTCCACAGGCCACCCAACTTCGCAGAGGCATAGAGCGGTGTTGCACCAGTTAGTTTATCGCTCCAGCCCATAGCCGCCGTTGCGCTATGCCATACCCGCACGGCTATCGCGGTAGGTCCCGAGAGTTGTGAACGCGAGGGTCCCGAATAAAGCGTCCTAAAGTAATCACCACCCGGGAGCAGCCACTTATCCATTTCAAATGCTGGATTCAACGCCGGGCCATACATCCCGTGGTTGATGGCAGCAAGGTGGGAGGCCCAATAATACCTACGAATATCCGGGAGCGCTATACCGCCATCATACCAGGGAAGTGTCAATTTTGGAACAGCGATGCGTGAACGTCCATCCCATATTAATTGCCTCTGCAACAAATCTACTTCCCGAAAATATTTCGACGGGATGACATCAAAACTATTCTGAAGTGCGTATAGGAACCGCGGTAAGGACATCATCTTAAAAAGTGCCGCACGCCCTAGGGGAGATAACGGTAATTTACTCCAACGCGCTACATTGGAGCGCAACCTTTGGAGTGGGGGGAGTAAATTGCGTTCGTAGCGAACCGCCGGATCCAACGAGATAAACACACCCAAGTACTTAAAGCCAGACTGCGACAACTGGATGGGACAGCCCCGCGGCAAACGAGGGACATTACCCGCAAGTACATAAATGTAGGATTTCGACCAATTGATGATAAGGCCCGAGTTCTTCCCGAAGGAGTTAAGTACGTCAAACAATACGTTGAGCGATTTTTGGGGAGATGTAAGGTACAATAAAATATCATCCGCGTATAAGGAAATGCGATCTTCAAATTCCGGCGTCCAGCGTATACCCTTCATCGAAGGTTCCCACCGTAGCCAAGCGGCGAGTGGCTCCAACGCCAAAGCAAAGAGGAGCGGGGACAACGGACAACCCTGCCGCGTGCCCCTCCCAAGAGTAAAAGGCACGGAGACACGGCCATTAACCATCACCTGTGCCAGTGGCGTTTCATACAGGAGTTTGACCCAACCAATAAAACCAGCGCCGAATCCAAATTTGGCGAGTACCGCCCAGAGATAAGACCATTCGATTGTATCAAAGCCCATCGTGGCATCCAAGGACGCCAAGATGGCCGGTTCACGCAGCGTCGGGGCCCTCGCGAGAACACCATGCAAACGTCGCAAATTTAGTGTCGTGTTACGGTGCGGGATAAAACCCGATTGATCCGGATGAATCAGGTCGCTAATAACCGTAATCAGACGATTAATAAGCAGTTTGGCGAGGATCTTAGGCTCCGCATTTAAGAGCGAAATGGGTCTATAAGATGAGCAGCGATCTCGTGGTTTACCCTCCTTATGGATCACCACAATGGTAGCAAGACGCTGATCTCTGGGGAGGGAGCCACTGTCTCGCGCAGCCAAAAACATATCACGGAGATAGGGAGCTAGAATATCAGGGCGTAATTTATACAGTTCAACAGGAAGGCCATTGGGACCCAGAGCCTTTCCGGAACGAATGGAGCGCAGCGCGAGAGCCACCTCATCTACCGAGGGCGTGGCATCCAAACAGTCCCGATCCGATTCCGACAAACATGGAAGTTCTATATCTCGAAGCAACAACTGCGAATCCTCCTCGGGCCTGTCGGACCCCGAGGTATAGACCTCCCGAAAATAGTCAGCAAAGCATTTAACAATTTCAACAGGGTCCGTTACACGCACACCACCACATTATCTCAATCACCGGAACCACTCGACTCGCTCTCTCCCTTCTGTCCAGCCAGGCAATCAATTTTCCTGCTTTATCACCCACATCATATAGCCGTCCCTGCCGTTCCCTACTCATCATCTTTGCCGCATCAGTAACCAAAGTTTTATATTCTAATTGTTTAAGGCGGAGGACATGTAATGCTTCTCGAGACACCTCTCGTTCCAATGCAGTCTCCAGGTCTGTGATTTCAGTCTCGAGCTGAACAATTGCCTCATTCTCACATTTCTTAGCACACCCCACCAGAGACAATGCCTGCCCCCTGATCACAGTCTTAAAAGCTTCCCATAACGAAACAGGCGAGGTTACAGAACCAGCATTCTCAGTAAAATACAGATCAAATGATTTAATCAATTCAGTGCGAGTCTTAGGGTTAAGAAGATACCAGGGGTTAATCGGGGCCACCCTCCCTTCGGCGCCGATGCCAAGATTAAAATGAAACCAAATAGGGGAATGGTCTGATATACCCCGGGCCAAGTGTCTAATCTCTCCAATCGAAGGGGACAGGGCAGCCGGTATCAGGATATAATCCAATCTAGAAAGACTACCATGAGCTCCAGAATGGAAAGTAAACTGTGTTTGCTCTGGATGCATTAGTCTCCAACAATCTATAAGTCCCAATGTTTCCAGGAAATCACCCAACCAGGATTGCGCAGCAGGAAGGTCTCGGGCGGATAGCGGTCTATTCTACCAGAAATTACGGAGTTAAAATCACCACCCAGTATCAAAACACCCTCCGGGAGACCCAGAACCATCCGCCACAAGTCCGTAAATGTCGTGGATTGTAAGCCCGGAGGGACATACATCGACACCAACGAAATTGGTTGGCCCTCCCACCGCCCAACAAGTGCAACATATCGACCCCTGGCATCAAGGATCACATCGTCAACCTCGAGGGGGAGGGAAACCCTAAGCAAAATACCCACTCCTCTAGAACTAGATGTAAATCCAGAATGGGCAGCAAGACGATAACCCCGTCTATTAAGAGCGTGACAAGTATTTCCTATCAAGTGTGTCTCTTGTAGCAAAACGACATCAGGCGAAAGGCGCCGCAACAGCTGCATAACCACCCCTCTCTTTATCCGATCACCCAACCCATTCACATTCCAGCATAATACCCTCAACCCTCTACCCCCATCCAGATCAGCAATGAACTCCCATCGCAAAACAAGCATCACACCAATGTCAAAGATAATGAAAGTACCTTGCCTTGAAAAAGAAAAAACAAACAATCCCAAAACATGGCCCTCCCTCCCCCCAAGGTTCCCAACACAACTCCCCCCCACCCTGCACCCCTGCACCGACTCAAAAGCCACCCCAATTTGCAGTGTGCCTGTCGCCCTAAAAATTACAAACAAAGAACTAATCTACACAAAGAAAACCCCAGAGGAGGAAAGGGGTCCCGCCATCCCCGCTACCTCCCAAGATACGAATGGAATGATCAAGGAAGTCAGTGAGCCTCAGTTGGACACGTTGAATAGTGTTCCGGACACAGACACCATAATCATTCTTGGTCCATCAGTCCCCCCTCAGCACCACCAGCATGTTCCTGGCCAGCACGGCGAGCCGGCAAAGTGTCCAACCAATCACTCGCTTCCTCAGGCCTGACAAAGACGAATATTCGATTGTCATATTCAACACGCAGTCGGGCCGGGAATAACATAGCCTATTTTAGTTCCATGTCTCTCATTCGCCGTTTCACCCCTTGAAATGCCATTCGTTGTTTCTGGACCGATTGAGAAAAGTCTGGATAAAAGTTCACAGCAGCGTTCTCGAACTGCGTAGGGCCGCTTGTCCGTGCCGCCTGCAGAATGGCGTCGCGATCTCTGAAGTTAAAGATCCGTGCAATAATCGGACGGGGGGGAAAACCGGGCTTCGCCTGTCCCCCTGGCACTCTGTGCGCACGTTCGATGGCAAAGAATTTGCTCAGGCCCTTGGGTGCAAGATGATTAAGAATGAGGTCCTCCACTCGAAGATCAGTAGCGAGTGAACTAGAATCTTCCGGGACTCCAATAATACGCACGTTGTTGCGCCGTGCACGGCCTTCAAAATCCTCTAAGCGACGAGCAAAAAAGCCATTAGCAGATCTAAGGTTGCGCACTTCTGTTTGCAAGTCGGACACATCCGTGGTAAGGCTGGATGTCTTTAGGTCCAATGACTTCACCTTCTCGTTCGTCTTGGCCAAATCAGTTCGAATGAGGTTGACATCAATAGCCACCGTGTCCAACTTCAGAGCCAGGGCTTCATACTGTTGGCCAATAGAAGACTGAATACCAGCAATGGCGCCCATCACGTCCTGTAGCGTTAATTCCGCCAATACAGCAGGATCGTCGACAGCCTCCTCCCGGGCCTTAGGTGCGCCACCAGGGGATCCTTTAGAAAGTGTGTAGCGATCCATGACATTCGTCTGGGTCAAACCTCCACGGATAGTGGTCTTGACTTTCCGTTTTTCACCCTCTGGCTTGCCCGTCATGGCGAGCCGGGTGCCCCGGAGGGAGGCTTGGGATCTGGTCCAAATGGCTCCTTAAAATTCACACACAAGAATACAGGAGGCGAAGTTGGGTCAATTTGAGTCCACAGCCAAACAGTCGCTAGCTCGAGGCTCAATGAGCTGGCATCGAAGCTCGTCCGATCAACAGACACACCGCAGATAGGAGACAGTGCGCTGGAGAAACGAAACCGAAAGTGAAGTGAGGCTGTGGTCTGATCCCCTCAAGCCGTTGTTGTTAAATTACGACCTGGGCACTGCTACAACTCAAGGTCCAGGCTGTTCCATGGAGAAGGCCACAAATTTCAAGACGGCAGATCTCGGGGACCCTGCGTCCGATTCCGACCCAAAAACCTGCTAGTACATCAGCCGGGTTGTGTCTTCAATGACGTTCCATCAAATCAGGATATTATCCAGGATAAATGCGGGAGGCAGCGAGGGTCCTCGGGAGCCCTGTGCTCACGCGGCCATCTCGGATGCGCGCGTAGCTCCTCCTCTACCACTTTTTTTTAATTTACACAGTAAAAGTTCAAATTATCTGGTGTAAAAACAAACCTAAAAACTAAAAAAAGGGTGTTAATAAAAGATAAATTGAAGAAAAAAAAGGTTCTGTTTCAGAGACAAAAATTACAGTAAACAGACGTTTGGCTTAATAACCTACAAAATATAAATAAATAAATCAGTGTTACCAATTTTCACGCTGCCGGGTTTGATTGTAAATAGTAGCCTAGGTGCAAGGAGCAGATAGATATGGTATGTGATAAAAAAACTGAAATTCGCCGATGCAAAAGAAAAGTTAAAATAATGTTATGATTAGCTTTGTCGTCACTATGTAAAGGCATTTTTTGATTTGCCTATAACGTTTGATGCCGTGTGCCAATTTGCACTAAACTTGGCTGTCCACTAACTCAGTCAACTAAGTTTCGTGAAGGCAAGTTCAGGGACAATACGTCCACAGGAACAATAGGTAAAGGGCATAACAAGTGTATAATTTCTTACTTACCATAGTAAATTTTGCTAAAATTAGAAGAACAAAACGCTGCATACATTTACACCAAACTTGGCATGAAAATAGAACTTTACTCAGAAGGTGAGCTTTATTTTTGGTGTTAATCAGTTTCGGAGATATTAGTGTTCAAATAAGGTGTCTGGTGGGGTTTAAAGGGTTAACATTTTTGTATAGGTCAGCCATTGAACTCATGAGTCTATCCTGTCATGCACATCTTGATTTTTTTTCACCTAATGTTATTGACTGTATTAGGACTGACATTGTTTTTCCCCCATCTTGAAACTCGCAAGTTAGTCTGACTTGAGAGTTTTCTGCTCTGGAAATAAAATTCCCTAGCCGTAGGAGGCCAACCCCAAAGGTGAGCCACCCAACTGCAGTGTTGAAGGATACCTAAAGGCATGGGAAATCCTTACAACAATAATAAAAAAGCACAGTTTTGGAGCCAACTTTTATGTTTCTCAGTGACCATTTTGAATTTGACCACCATTTTGTCCCAGACTCACTACTAAGCCGATTCATGAGTATGCATAAATGTACACTTAAACACTCCTGGAGGTTCTAATTGATTATCCTGGAAGAATGATATGCTATTTTTAAGTGCTGTTCGTATTTTAGATTGTATCCTTGTGGGTCTAGAGTGCAGGGAACTTTGTTGAGACTCTTAAGCTTGCCTTGCCAGCATGTGTAAAAATAGAGAAAAGGTTCAGGTGCATGGTATTTCAAACCTAATGCTAATGCTTTATTGACAAAGGTAACAATGAGCCATTGCTTTTTATTAATTACTGCAATTTCAAGATGGTACCATCATATCAGGTTTTGATGTTTGCATTGGGTTTTGTTGTTATAGTGATATCCTAATAAGGCTCTTTGCCTGACATTTAATGTGTATATTCAAGTATTATCTTGCGTATAGCATAAGTGTGGGAGGTATTGTGGCTTCAGGGTTCTTATCTTACTGAGGTGTCAACTACTAGAGGTCTCACCATAGGTGTGTTCACCTGTCAACTTGTATATATATGTGTGTTAAATGCATAGTATTTAATAGTGTTTGTAATAAAGTACTTTTCATTTTATAACTAAAAGCACTAGCTTGGCAATGATTTATTGAGTGTTGTTTTTTGTATGCGAAGGACCTTTGGCACAAGCTCACACCACTTCCCCTTAGTAGGCCTTGGACATGTCTGCTTTGCTTCCCTGAGTGCTACAAAGGGGCGTTCGATTTCCAATAGAAGTGAACCTACGGACTTATTACTTGTGTGGACTCATATCCTTCACAATTGACAACTCAAGATAAAAACAAGCTTTAATAGCATCTTTGTTGCTCATTCACCTTCTGAATGAACAGAACACCTGTTTATTTCCAGCCTAAGTTTACTGGCCAGATGGGACTAGTATGTGTTAAAAAGAACTTGACCTGATAAATTTTACTGGCAATTGCGAGTGGGCGAGAGTAGCCCTGGATCAGAGGCGCACCCGCAGGGAATCGGTTGCAGAGCTGGGCTGCAGGCCAGGCCCTGCGCCCGACCCCACATTGTGCTTGGTGATGGACATCGAACTTCACCTTAAAAAAAATAAGCTTAAAAATGTACTGAAAAAAAGAGAGGTTCAGTGACGTTATAGTTCAAAATTGTAATAATATCTTTATGTTTAAAAAGAGTTTGAGATAAACTCAAAAAACCAAAGATTAAAGGGACGTTATAGTTATGTAAAAATGTCAGGTAAAACATACCCTTTTAAACTAATAAAACCACTGAAGTTCCCCAGTTATAGTTATATAAAGAACTATAACTTATGTCCTAAAGTAACTATAATTCGCACCCTCACCATCCACTACAAAAAACCTGACATACTACATGTGAGAAAGTGCATCTTTGGACATAGTTAGCCCTTTTGGCCTTGAACATGATGTGATTTCGATTGAAAGTGCACAGGTTCCTGACAACCAGGTTCCCTGTGCCAGAGCTCCTTCCCTAAAACTGTACCACCATTATCACAACTTCAGACCCCCCTGTAAAAGTCCCTAGTAAATGGAACCCCTGGTACCTAGGGCATTTAGACTGAAGAGAGTCTACTAGGGACCCCTTACCAAGGCCATGTAAACTGCCACTGCAGCCTTCATGCCTTGGTGCAGACAAAAACAACAAAGTCATCATGTCGTCACACCTCCTGCGTGCAGTGTCAAAGCAGCACTGCATGAGGTATGGCTAAGGCACCCATAATCAGGTTTTACAAACCTTAAGGGAGGGTGCACTATATCTCAGGTGTGGGCATATCTTCATGAGCAGATATGCCCCTACAATATTTAAGTCTATTCTTAATATTGTAAGTGCCAGTGAAGCCATCGAGAGCACATGGCCTGAAAACTCAACAATTTGAGTTCCCCAGCACCATGATGGCTTCATTGAACCCACGAGTGTTTGGTACCAAACAACACCTCTTAATAAACCCACGCTGATGCCAGTGTTGTATTTATTGAAGCATTTACCCAGAGGGCACCTCAGAGGTACCCCCTGAAACTCCCACCAGCCCTGGTGTGGTCTGTGACTGGCTTCAGGCAGCTTTCCACCACCAGACATGTTTCTGGACCCCTGGGCTGATGCCCTTGCTCTCTGAGGTCAGAAACAAAGCCCAGCCTTGGCGGAGGTGTCACACCTCCTCCCCCAGGCAGGCACAGTGCTCGAGGTGGAAGCTTTAAAGGCCTTACCGCCTTTGTAATGTGACCCCACCCTCTGCTGTTAGCAGCAGATTTCAACCCCTGGTTCAAACCCCCATTTTTGGCGGGAGAACCTGCTGGAGATTTAAGTGAGAATAGGAGGTGTGCCCCCCTTCGCCAACTCCTCCCCTAAGGTGCTGCTGCAGGCAAAGTGAAGCACATTTTTCAGTTGCCACCATCTTGAAGATGGTCGGACATATCTAATCAGGGCTAGGACTATGCCCCGCTCCCAGTAGAGGGTGTAGGCACCCCAGGTATGGAACCCATTGGTCCCTACTTGTATATTTCTGGGGAAATCCCTGGACTCTTTACACAATATACCCAATTATTGGTATATCACATAAATAGCTTGTTTCCTACACTACATCACCATGTCAGGTTCATCTGGAATGACATCATTAATGACAACACTGTGCATTGTGTGCCGCAAGTTAAAGTGACTTTTGTTATTGAATGTTTGCTGTGATTTCAAATCTCATATTTCATAGAAAAGAGGTCTTAACTGTGATTTTCTTCTGATTTTCTTTATGTACTTCACAGTGCTAAATTTATTAGCAGGATATTTAGCTTCCCCAAACAAATAAAAAGAAGTTCATGGATCTTTGACACAGCAATTCGCCTTTTTTCATTGCTGGCATAAGAAAATGCTTCCATAATAACAGTGCTGCTCTCAGAGCATTAGTCAGCGGAACTGGCAAGCTCACCCTTGCAGGCCCATCATTGACGTAAGCATCTACCAATGAATCCTCCCCAGTTCATCAAAATCAACACTGTAAAGGAGAACTCTGTCAGCAAAAGGTGGAACTATCCCATATTTACTGTTTTTCCTTTCTTTATTTATGTTTGTTGAACTTACTCTGTAATATCAATGTACTATTAAAAAAAACAATTTTTTTATGCATGTTTAATTTCCTTATAACATGCTTTTAATTTAAAAGGTGAATGCATGCTGGGATTTGTAGAGAATTTCAGTTCAGTCAATTTCAGTGCATTTGGAGACCCACTGGAGGGCTGTGAATAAAGAAAATATTAACCGAAGATGGCGCAGACCCCACTGGAGGGGATGACTGAACTGAAATTCACTACAAATCCCAACATGCATTAAAGGTAATACTCACCGAGGAGACCCACCAGAGGGAAATATAACTAATTGGCATGCAGATAAAATGTGGTTTTCAGTGTGACTGCAACATTTCGGATTAGCCTGTGAACAGGAAGTTTGATACTTCGAAACGAGTAAGGCTTAAATATCATCTGGATGCAAGCTGCCGGTTGCTTGAAATCATCAGCAAGAGAGTGCGTCTTCAGTTCTTATTTATGGGAACATATATATTTAGGTAGGTAGTTATAGTTAGGTCCAAGTTTCCATAGAAAGAACATTTTTTGTTTTGCTTATAACTTTGGCGTTATTTGATGAATCTTCTTGAAATTTTCCAAACTAATTCTTTGTTCATATCAGCTCCTATGTTTGGGGGTGATTCATCAAGGGGAGGCCGAGAAAAAAGGGGTGTCCCAAAACGTGTATTCTCCATGTTAATTTCCATAGTTAATTTTAGACAAGGCTACAGGTCGAACGGGTGAACGGAATTACCCCAAATTTGGCAGGGAGAAGGGTCTTGGTCTAGAAAGCACGCTTGTGTTTATTTGGTGTAAATCAGTTCAGTAGTTTTTGAGAAATATCGAAATTTACAGATATCGATATTTGGGAATTCTGCCATCTGATTGGCTGAGGCGTTACGAGCACGAGCTTGCTGCTTATTGGCTGCGAGCGGTTGCAACTAGGAAGTGTTGGCCATCATATTGTGATTCTGTTGAAGTGAGTAAGGGGAAAAAAGTAGGAAAGAGGAGGATAGGAGCACTGTAACCTCTGTGGGGTGTTTAGGGTGTGCTATACAGGGGGTGTGAAGCGAACTACTCATACCTACCGCTCTGAAAGTGCTGGGGTATGGAAATTAAGTGAGGTATTGCCTAGAGTCTGATGCAGCTAAGGTGAGCTGCTGCGGGACTCAGGGATTAAAGCGCTCGCAGCCCAAACTGTGTGTCTTATGGTGTGAAATCATGTGCCCTGGCCGCTGCAGCACACCTGTGGAAGTAGTGTCAGCATGTGTTTATACCTACTTGGACGAACTACTGACCCCTACTGGTCTGAAAGTCCTGGGGTACAGAAAATATGTGAGATATTGTCTAGAGTCTCATGGTGCTAAGCTGAGCTGCTGTCGGACTCGGGGATGAAAGAGTGAATCCAAACTTGGAGCACTCAGCAATATTTTGAGCTTTCTTGCGTTCTGCTGAAGACCCATTTTCTTCGTGAAGCTTGTTTCTACTCATCCCAGGGTCGTCGGCTGATCGAACTATGTCATCTGACCTCTGGTAGGATTTATATATTTTTATTTTGGGCTTCCTCTGCCTCTTCACTACACTCTGGTTGCTGTAGTACACGTGTGCAAGTAGTGTTAGTATGCGTTTATAATAATTCTGTAGTTATGTAGTAACTAATGCATCATGGGCCTATGGAGAGCCACCTCCCAGATGCAGCTCATACAATGTCTCGGGGTGTGCATTCGCGGGACATTTATGTTTGCTATTACCGGGCGGGAGCATGGCTTCCACTCTGTGATAGCAAATCCTTGTTTGCCTTGTTGAAGCAAGATGAGGAAAACCTTGTATCGCTTCAATAAAGCGGATCCGGATGGTGAAAATGGAAAAAAATAATGAAACTGGGTCTCACCCGTTCATTTAAATGAGCCCCCTGGTGGGTAATGTTCCGGGGCCAATCCTATTATTATATTCCGGGGTCTCTGCAGCACTGGGGACCTTAGTCTCACATGTAAATTAGATCACTGGAGGGCACAGAGATGTTTCGCAGCCTAAGGGATCGCCACCTTCCCGGGTATTGTTTACTAACTGTTCGGGGGGCTTCGAGGCCAACTCAAGTCTGGGGATCGCCACCCTTCGGGCTTTCCTTAAATATGCAGGGTGGGCCTTGCCAGACCCTGAAGTCTCGGTGGCCGTAGGCAGTGCCTTATTGGTTCTGTAATCACACGGGCAGAACTCATTGTGTTATAAAGTGATACACTCAAAGAACCCTTGCAGTTGTAGAATTACCCATGCTTCATTTATGTAATAGTCTGTTGGTTTATATTTGGTAGGTGCACCGCAAAATTACAAATGTTTTCCCTCATAGCCTCCTATCAACAGCCGATTTTCACAATAAACTACAGACAAGTGTTGTCAGAAAAAGACCCATATGCTCACTTATTTATTGGTAAAAAATAACCTTTATTAAAACAATACAAATAAATGGAAACACTACTTTCTTTGAACAAACAACAGTATAAGATTAAATAAGTGTGTGGGACTCCCCCAGAAGCAGGGTACAAAACCTGCAAGACAAAAAAGAAATATAAGTATGTGTGCCATGTCCATGAGAAAAAGAAAGGTAGTCAGAATGAAAGGAAGAAAGTGATAATGGGACAGAGAGTGAGTGGTGGAAGGGAGAAGGGGAGGGAGAGTCAAAAGAACAGAGGGAGTAGGACACAGAGCGTCGGCCTACTGCACCCAGCCCTCACTGTTCACCTCCCGCCACCTGTGTGTCTGGGACGCTGAGGTCCGCGAGCATTAGTGATGTCATCAGTGATGTCACTGACCATGTCATGTGTGATGTGATATGTGATGTCATCACCAGTGCATTGCGGGCGCGCAAGTTATAGTCAGCTCAACTAACTATAACGGGCAAATTTCTCTAGTTTTCTATGAGTCAAATGTCCAACTAACTATAACGTCCCTGAAACCTATGGTTTTTTCAGTGACTTTCTAAGGTTTTTTAAATGCTAACTCCTAACTATAACGTCTGTAAAACCTATGATTTTTTCAGTGAATACATATATATAATATATATACCACTATAAAAAAACAAAGGTTACAGGGACCTTATAATTAGGAAATAGTTAGGCTCGGATTTTACTTGCACGAAACCATAGAAATTCAGCAGTTATCGTTACCTGAGTTACTTATAACTTATGCCCCCACAATGCGCTGCTTATTACCTTGCATATTACATCACTCATGACATGGTAAGTGACATCACTGACATCACTGATGACATCCTCCACAGAATATGGAGTGTTTCCTTTTGCTTGCCAAGCATAAGCAAACAGCTATGTCCTGGAGGTGGGCACCCTGGGCACATAGCATGTGGAGTGGTCCGTGTGCAGCCTTCCCTAAAATATATTATGAAGAGGATGTGGCCTAAGGGCTAGAGAAGTCGATCTCTTAGCTTGGGAACCGGGTTTGAGTATCGTCAGGGACGCTGAACTTCCTGTGATTCTGGGCAAACCACTTAATCTCCCCGTGCCTAACAAAAATTAATGTGTCTGAAACGCAACTGGTGCTCATGTAAAGTGCTATGATACTTTCGGTTCTAGTTCACGCTATATAAAATTCCCCCCCCCCCCCAAAAAAAAGAAAGAATGCCCCTGGGATGGTCCACCTGGAGGTTTTAATAAAAACAATTGCAGGAGCCCGCGCCAATTTATTTTGTTTTATTTTTACTGAATTTGCAGGACGGCCGCAATTTTAGGTGCAATTAGTTTTCTTTAAATTAGCTTTTTTACCTTGGCGGGGTCCCTCTGGGACACTCGTACCAGAACTAACGGTTGAGGATATTCCAGCGCTGCCCCCTTCTCTTTATTGTTTAACGTTTTTTCAGGTGCTCGGCTGATGCAGAGTACCAAGATGGGTACCAACACATCCTGGTTATAGTGTTGGCTGACAATCAAATTTGAGGATGGTTCGCGGAGCCTTCATGTCCCTAGGTATGCATTACAAATTTGGATTTCTTTAAATATCTTTATAACTACTGAATGGATTCATACCAAATAGCAAAAAGCACTCTTTCTGGACCAAGAGCTAGCTTTCGGTCAAATTTGGTGTAATTCTGTCCAGCGGAACGGGCTGTAGTCGTGTTCAAAATCCCCATGGGAATTAACATGGGAAACACATTTTTTTTTTATCCCCTCCGTTTTCTCTGCCACCCCTTGACAGATCACGCCAAAACTTTCTGTGCACAGCTAGAATCACCTGCACACCTGAATGTGAATCATTCTTCTTTCCTTTTAGGTCAGTACCCAAATACCTGGGACCCCGCTACTATCTGTGCCCATTTTCCGTTAGTTTCTCTCTCTGCAGGTCCCCAAGTGTCTATTCACATCTCCTCGTGGTTCTAAAATAATCCTCTTTTACATTTTCACGAATGTATTTTGATGTCACTGACACCTGTGGATGCTGTAAAATAATTTTGGAAAGGTACCTTGTTTTAAACTGAGGTCATCATCTGCAAGTTCATGTAATCTTATTGAAAGGCATATTTTGGTTGGATCAGCACGTAAGGTAAATGAAGACCATAGACCCATGCAAGCTGAAACCATTTAATTTATGAGAACAGAGGGCAAGCAGCATATACTAGTCTGTGTTATGAGATTAGTCTTGTCTTTCTATTAAAAAGATAAATTAAAATCCTCACTGTTCAAATTAAGGCATTTATTTAAAATGGAGAATTTTACCCCAAGTGTACAGAGGAAAGCAGATGAATTTCACCAAGATACAAATTTCCGTCATGTCTCCACTTTTGCTAGAACTGACAGTACATAAGGATGCTGATCTGCTGGCCTCAATGGGGGCTTCTTAGCTTATTGATGAATAAAATATCTTTAAGTAACTGCCTATATTCTCATACTTTAGATGATGCTGAGGGTTCCTTAAGGTATCATTGTTTCAGGATCCGAAAAAGTGTTCAAGGTACAAATGTGTTCTTTTTATGCAATTTAAGAATTTTTACCTTTGGAAAGTTCTTCATAAAATTAACACATAGCTAGAACAACTTCAGCAATGTTTATTGAAAATTGACATCCAGTATTTATGCAACAAATTTTGATAGCTACAAATGAAATTTCTATGTACCACAATCTATAATTATGAGATGTATGCATATGTTCTTTAATGCTAAAGTTAAATATGTTCAGTCCTACAAAATGCTAATGAAAACTACATTAGATAAAGATTTTGCAGTCATCAGCAAAAGGAATAGAAGTTTCCAATGGCATACCCCCCTTGGCAATTGAATGGCAAATGTTTGCTCTTTGGGGCGTTGACTCGCCACCATCATCATCATTTAGTGGCATTGTGGTTCTTTCTTGCCAAGGAGACAAACTATTCTGAGGCACAGTTGGCCAGAGGCAGAATGCAAATAGATTGTTGAGGTGACCACTAAGATCACTTAATGTGTTAAGTCATGCTGTCATGGTCTACATATAAAGATTGTGTTATGCCAACAAGTGTATAGAGTCCTGCTACAGTTTTGATGGTAAAATTAAGTGTGATCTACGATTCATGTTAAACTGGATATATACCTGATGTTTTAATGCAGTTTGGTTGCTTATGCCTTTTTGGTTGTTGTATAGAGCAATACATGTGGTGCATCTGTGAGTGTAGAATTGGTATGTAGTTTTGTAGGTACAAAAGAACAAAGACAATGTGAAATCTCTGAGATACTTGAACAATACATGACAGTTGTATACTATGGGTGTGTATCAGTTTAACTTGAGTAAAATGTGGGTTAAGGTGTAGAGGATAGAAAACAAAATACTAGTACTATCTATCGTAGCCCTTGGAGTAAGACGGTACTGAAATGAAAAGAGTAACACAGAATTATGGGAATTGTTACTGTGACCCTCCCGTCCCTACATCCCTTACTTTGTACACAGCTATAGGATATGGTTCTCACCAAGTAGGTAGCAAGTGGAGTCATATCCTTAATTAATTTTGGAGTTAAGCTGTATTGAGAATTCTTCAGTTCTCTTTGCTGGATTTAGTAAAGTTGTCATAATGATGTTAATTTGCACCATTGTGGTATTTCGCACCATATTACACTTTATAAGGAAGTGCAACATGGCCCAAAAAAGATATGTAGCAATGTAATACAATCTTACTGTATAGATATGATGCTAAAAACTAAATCAAATAGAGACTTCTCACCGCGGATTCCATACATTGGAATTATTCACAGGTGTCAAACAGGATCTGGTCATTTTTCATGAGCAGTACCCCTGCATGCCGGAAGGTTGCATCATCTGGCTCCGCATTGCGTCATCCACACCAGAAGTGATGTGTGCGATGCCTATATAGCTGCCAACCCAGCACTCTGACGTCAGTTCTTTTCTTTCTGCACCATTCAACGCAGATCTGAGGAGACCTAACCCCAGTCATTTTATGGCTGAGCTTTTCGACTTTTTGTTGAAGTTTTGTAAGATGTTTTTTGTCCTTATGTGGTAGGGATGTCCATGAGAAAGGCTGGATTCAAGCCTTGCGGCGCATGTCACAGGCAAATGTTGGTGACTGACCAACATCTCATCTATCTCTGGTGCCTTGAGCATGACCATGATGTCAAGACCTGCCTGGACAGTTGTGCCATGCACCTCAAGGCCCAGAGGAAGCAATCCCTCAAGCTCCTTGCCACTTGCTTTCCCACGGTCATGATCCTGTCAAGCGGAAGGGCCTAGGGTTGGTCTGGGAGCCATTGATCTTCGTGTCAGTTGAAGTCATCCCACTCCAGTAAGTTCCACAAATAGAAGAAAAGCAAGAGGTCAAATAGATCTTTTGATTTCACCCCATCCGTTGAAGTCATCTGACGAGATGAGAACATTTCGTCACTTAAACCCTGGCTCTGTGGTTGAGCCTGCACCTGGGCCGTCTCTGTGCCTCCCTGAGTTTTCAGGGAGCCTGAATGACCGCTGCCCAACTATGAGAATTCTTTGTGGCCATGAACCCCATATTTGGGCGGCCCTTCCCCGCTGGAATGCCTTGGGCTCCTACTAGTTCCACGCCAGCGGGCCTGCCCTTAGTGCTATTGAGCCCCTTGGATCTACAGATGGATTTGGATTGACGACGGTCATGCCACCTCGACCTTCACTGGAGCTGGCTCTAGTGTCTACACACCCAGGCTGCTGGTGCCATTCCCCTTCGCATCCCGACTCCAACATGGAGCCGGAGGGGCATCGTCCAACACTGACTGATGCCATGCCCTCCAAGCCAAAGTCTGAGCCCTAGTCCTATGGGCTCGGGCTTGGAGAAGATTTAGAGGGGCCACTGGACCATGAGAACAACAGACCCTAGATGCTGATATAGACTGGTATGAGGAATTGGCAGACGCCACTGGACAGGACACCTCCCCTCATACTGGCTTGGTATGGATACTGTGGCTCCGGAGGGTGCCACATTTGCTATGGTGGTGAGGAGAGCCTTCATCTGATCTACTTGGCTGTCAAGAGTAACGTCTTGACGGAAGTGTTTCAGCTGGGAGTCACCCCTTCAGAACCACTTCTCCCATTTAATGAAGCTCTCACGGATGTCCTGCTTGGGGCCTGAACCAAGCACTGCACAGGGGCTCCTCTGAACAGGACAATTGCCTGCTGCCATCGACTGCCCCAGGGAACCCCAACCCCTCTTTCCACATCAAACATCCCACCCTGGAAGCTTGGTCATCCAAGCCTCCATTTCCCAAGTAAACCCTGGCACACTCCCTGCCACTCACCTTAGGTAAGAAGATGTATTCTTCTACCAGCCTGACATTGTGGCCTGTGAACCCCGCATGTCTTTTGGGCTGTTACTCCCATTGCCTTTGAAACAGAATGGGGGTTGGGAGCACACTGCCTCACAGTCCCAGCACAGTTCGCCCCTTTGCATCCTGATAAATGTAGGTCACAGTTCAAACGCACTTCAAAAATAGCTGGAGTTTTTCACCAAAGTTGGTGCAGACTTGGCAGTATATCTCTAGACACGTGTTTCTGGGTTGAGCCCTTCATCAGTGGAAAGCAGCAGTTTTAGAGAGAAAAGAAAAATCATCTGGGGTTGCTGGAAATGCTGCCAAGTTCCTCTCAGGTCACAGTACCACTCACAGGCACACAGGTGATTCTCCAAAGCTCTTCATCATTTGGGATTCCTCCAAAACCATCTACTCAGATGTGTTGTTTTCAGAAAGACGGAGACCAGAATATTACTAGATCCCCTCGACTGAAACAACAGGTAGAATGGCGTACCACTTCTCTATACTAATGAGTGGTGAAGTGTAAGATGACTGATGGAGTGCAGTGCAAAAAACTATGTGAAAAAGTAACAAAATAAAAGTGTGTTTAAAATTGGATGAGGGAGTACAGAACAAATTTCATTTGGGTGGTACTCACTCCGCCAACATTAAAAAATTTGTTAAGACAGTCTAGGAAATTTAGCTGTCTAGAAATGGAACCAGGTCAACATGTTTCAGCAATTTGTGGACAAGATTGTCCTTGCTTTCTTCAGGACCTTAACAACAAATATATGCTACTGCAGTTATAAAAGAAATAATAATAAGTGACAATAAGAAACAAGATTCAAAGAGAGTGGTGACTGATGGGTATCTCTGATCATCTACCAGGGTGTCATTGATTACCATCCCCTATAGGTCAGGTGAAAGGGTTCTGTTGAATGGCTGCACACACTGCTAACCCACTTTCTTCTTTTTAAGACCCTCTGGTACTCTTTTGTTGTTACGTATCTGTTGGGAATATATCCAGAGCCTGGTCTTTAAATATTCCCTTGGGTCCCACTTTATCGTCGTGTTGTTGTTGATTCTCCATAAGCTTGTCAGCTTGCTGGCTCAATGGAGCCTTTTAAACAGAATGGGGGTTGGGAGCACACTGCCTCACAGTCCCAGCACAGTTTGCCCCTGTGCATCCTGGTAAATGCAGTACACAGTTCAAACTTACTTCAGAAATAGCTGGAGTTTTTCACCAAAGTTGGTGCAGACATATATATCTCTAGACACGTGTTTCTGGGTTAAGCCCTTCATCAGTAGAGAGCAGCAGAAATCATCTGGGGTTGCTGGAAATGCTGCCAAGTTCCTCTCAGGTCACAGTACCACTCATAGGTACACAGGTTCACCTCCAAAGCTCGCCAGCTTGCTGGCTCAAGGGAGCCTTTTAAACAGAATGGGGGTTGGGAGCACACTGCCTCACAGTCCCAGCACACTTCGTCCCTTTGCATCCTGGTAAATGCAGTACACAGTTCAAACTTACTTCAAAAATAGCTGGAGTCTTTCACCAACCTTCGCTTCGTGACTACCCTTGCACCCATGCCATCCTCTTAAGACAGGCTGACGGAGAACCATTTCCCCTAAGTCTGCCAGGAAGCAGCAGCTCTCTTGGCCAAGGTAGCCATGGAGATGGTGCCAACATCAGAAGCAGGTCATGGTTGCTATCCCCACTACTTTCTGGTGCCCAAGAATGATGAAGGCCTTTGTCCCAACCTATACTTGGGCCCTCTCAATTTCTTCCCGAAAAAGGAGAAATTAAAATGCTCACACTCGCTCAAAGGCTGTCTGCCCTGGACCTGGGAGTCTGGATGGTAGTGTTGGACTTGCAGGATGCATACTTCTACATCCCCATCCTGCCTGCCCTCAGATGTTATCTGCAGTTCACGGCGGTAGGCCAAGAGTACTTTAAGTTCAATGTGCCTTACTAGAGCCCCTCGGCTGTTCACCAAGATGATGGTGGTTGTTGAAAGAAGATCGGGGGTGTCAGTCTTCCCCGATCTCAATAACTGGCTGTTGAAGGAGGGGTCGTCCCAGGCAGTCCTCTCCCACCTCCAGACTACGTCAGACCTCCTGCACTCGTTGAAGTTCACTATAAATGTGCCGAAGTCACACCTGACCTCTTCTCAGATGCGCCCTTTCATCTGAGTTGTTATGGACACAGTGCATTTTAGGGCTTATCCTCCCGAACGGCCAGCCCAGGATATTCAGGCTATGATACCGATGTTTCAGCCTCTATCCTGGATTTCGGTGAGACTGGCTCTAAGGCTGCTGGGTGCCTTGGCCTCCTGCATCCTGCTTGTGTCACATGCCCACTGGCATAGGCAAGCTCTGCAGTGGGACCTGGAGTTCCAGTGGGGGCAGCATCACAGGAATCTCTCCAACATGGTCCAGGTCTCAGAGGGCACTGCGAAAGATATGCAGGGGTGGTTCACAAACTACGATTAGGTCAGTGGGAGATCCCTCCCCCTTCCCCAACCAGATCTGACTGTAGTGGCAGATGTGTCACTTCTGCGATGGGGCGGCCATCTGTTCTGATCTGAGGTGCACATCAGAGGAGTCTAGTCTCTGGCGGAATTGGGACTCCTTATCAACCTTTTAGAGCACTGTGCGATCCGGCTGGCATTGATAGCCTTTCTATTGTCTATCAAGGGAGGGCTGGTGCAGGTGCTCATGGACAACACCACCGCAATGTGGTACTGCAACAAACCAGGCAGGGTGGGGTTCTAGACCCTTTGCCAAGAGGGTCTGCACCTTTGGACATGGATGGAACATCAAGGCATATCCTCGGCGGTTAAACATCTGGCGGGGTCTCTGAACGCCAGAGCATGCAAACTCAGCCGAAGATGCCTAGCGGATTACGAATGGTGTCTCCATCCGGAGGTGGTGCAAAGTCTCTTTCAGCAGTTGGAGGAGCCCTGGTTAGATCTATTCACCACTGAAGAGAACTCGCAATGTCAGCAGTTGTGCTCACTGGAGTTTCCATGGCGGTTCTGAGATACTTTTCGTCCCAACTGGAGTTCAGGCCTCCTGTATGCCTTTCCGCCCATACCACTCCTGCCCAGAGTTCTCAAGAAGATCAGGAACAACCAGGACCAGTCCTCCTTGTGACTTCGGACTCAGCACCAAACATTTAGTATCCAGAGCTATTGAGCATTGCCATTGATGCTCCGATCAGGCTGCCCTGTCCAGAGGACCTTCTGTCGCAGCAGCAGGGGAGGATCCTCCCCCCAACCTGTCAACTCTTTGCCTTCTTGTGCGGAGATTGAGCGGTGACAGTTGACAGCTATCGACCTTCCTCCCAAAGTCTGCAACATTATTTTGGCAGCCATGTGTCCCTCATCCAAGATGGTATACGCCTGCCGTTGGGGAAAATTTGTGACATGGTGTACAGAAAGACACATCTGTCCCCTTTCTGCCTCCCATTCGCAGGTTCTCCTTTCCATCCTTTCTCTTGCCAAGCAGGGATCTGCTTGAGGCACTATAAAGGGCTAGTTCTCTGCTATTTCTGCATTTTTGCAGTTGCCTCACCAGCCATACCTCTTTAACTCCCCTATTGTAAAGAGTTTCTTAAAGGTTTGAAACATTTGTTTCAACCTTCCCCTTTCATTATTCCTCGGTGGGAACTTAATCTCGTCCTCACTTTTCTTATGTGTGTTCCTTTTGAGCGTTTGTACAATTGTCTACTCGGCTCCTTACCATCAAAACAGCCTTTTTCGTGGCTATGACATCTGCCCGGAGGGTCAGTGAGCTTCAGGCTTTATTATCCAAGCCTCCCTACTTCAACGGCTACCCAGACAAACTGGTGCTTTTTACGAGAGCTTTGTTTCTACCGAAAGTGGTTACTCCCTTTCATGTAGGCTAGCCCATTACTCTGCCTACATTTTATGCTCTGCCGCATCCCTCCAAGGAAGAAGAGTGACATCACTGTCTGGACTAACAAAGAGCAATGTTGTTCTACCTTGAGCGCATACAAGAGTTCCCTGTGGACGACCAACTCTTCATGAGGTATGTCGGAGCGAAGAACGATTGAGCATTGCAGAAGCGGGTCAGCTCCAGATGGATCGTGCTCTGTATCAAGATCTGCTATGGTTTGGCTGAGAAGCAACCCCCTGCAGTGTTTGCGTGCTCACTTGACCAGAGCGAAAGCTGCAACCACTGCGTTAGCACACAAACCTCCAGTACTGGTCAGCTTCCAAGCAGCTACGTGGGTCTGCTTGCACACGTTTACAAAGGACTACTGCCTGGACAGTCCAGTCCATTGAGATGGACATTTTGTTCGTTTGGTCCTGCAGGACTCCCTTATATGAAATAGGTCCGCAAACCCACCTCCGGGGATGGTGTTGCTTGGGTATGTATTCTAAGGTAAGAAATCTGCGGCGAGAAGTCTCTATCAGCTAAACAAGTTACTTATCTTCGGTAACTCCTTATATGGTAGAGACACTATCTAGCTGCAGAATATTTACCGACCCACACATCCTCCCTGTTCTGCTAACAGATTTCTAGGGGCAGGGCTCTTCCCTTTCAGGGCCCTAGTTTTCCATACCAAGGGTCATCGTTCTTTATGGCTCGGCCCTCCTTGTGTGGAAGTCGCAAAAAGAAACTGGCGTCGGCGCACTGAGGTCGCACCTATATAGGCCCGAGCACGTCACTTTCAGCGTGGACGATGTCATGTGAAGCCAAATTACGCCGCCGCCTGGAGTGTAGGGGTACTGCTCAGGGAACATTTCCAGATCCAGTCAGACGCTTTGGGATAATTCTAAGGTTGGAAATCTGTGGCTATATAGAGTATCTACCAGCTAATGATTACTGAAGGTAAGTAACTTTACCTTTGACGCAATAGAGTGTATTTAAATTACTTTTATATATTGAATATATTCTGTATAGTAATACCCCCTCTTATTTGCCTTTCTGGGCAAATAAGAACATCAAAAAATTATGTATCCTAGGCCAATTATGTATCAAAGAAGGCCACACATTTCCGTCCTTTAGGTTCATCTTAAGATAACAATAGTTATGACCAGGTAGTACAAATGTTAGTTTTAGGAGCTCTGTCTTAGTCCTGGATGTGGAAGGTATCATTCTAGTGAAATGGAATGGAAGAAGTATTAGAAGTGCCACCTGTTGGGAAGGTAAAGTTGGGGTGATGAAGTATAAGGATGATGTTTTCCTGTCACTGGCTGTGAAGGTGACCAAGGTGACTTAATTTTAGTGGAAATATTGCTTATCTAAGTCATGGGTGGATATATAATACAGAAGGTAAAAGAAACCAAACACAAGTATTAGGTCTGTCCCAATGCTATGAAGGAGTTAAGGAGCATGCTGATATATTTTGAAAATGCCTTTCCTCACCTCTGGCAAAGCAAGTAGAGACTGAAGGGAATTGTTTTGGGAACAAGTATTGGGCATGTATGTCCCTGTCCCTGGTGGAGGGGTTTCCTGCAGAACTGATTCGTTCTTTCATTGTAGTTTCATCCCCTCAGGTTCTTGCCAGGGCACCATCAAGTTCTCTGTGGTATTTAACTCCGAAGGAGCAGCTGATTGCTACCGAATGATCAAGAGCCTGGCTTCTGCAGGTGAGTGAACATGTGTGCCCACTCAGTGCTCTTGCAAAGCACTTATAGCCTACCAGAGTTCATGCTCATTGTCCTCACCAACTAATGGCATTAACGGGGGTAACCCCATGCACCCATTCAGTGCCACTATTAATAGTCCACTGAATGCCTTTTCACAGGCCCACTAGATGCATCTCCAAGAGTCTCTCAGTATGTTTACCCACTGCCCAATTGTCTCCTTCATGCATCAACCAGCAATCAACAGTCTATTTTTAGCAGGTGTTTGCCCACTCTCTGTCCCCACCAAGAGCCCACTTACATATGAGGTCCACACTGACAGCATATTGAATGTTCTGGCGATAGGCCCAACAATCCGCCCTCACCAAGAGGTCACTCGCTGACAACTGAAAATCCTTACCAAAAATCCACTTGCATCCATAGCCTTGAGTAAACTTAGATCAGTCACTGTCATGAGGTCTGTATTGGCTGGTACCAAAAGGGCATATGTTACTAGATGGTGCGGGCTAGTAGAATGCCACATACCTGTATTAGTTATTTTAAAATTTTCAAAGTTGATGTGCTAAAATCATAATTGTAGACACCAAAATATGGGCCAACAATTAAAGCTCATGATTACCATGAGGTCTGGTATCCTGCAGCACCTCTGACCCAGCCCCCCAGAACACAAATGGAGACTGTAGAGACAGAGATGAGCTCTGGAGAGGAGCCCCAGCCCTCAGATACCACATTTACAAGGTGTCTGGTGCTGTGTACAGGTGAAATCTGAGCCTGGAACATCTCCTATGGTGCGAGTCCCAGAGGTGTGCTGTGGAAGTAGATCATCTGAACACTAGTTTAGCATAAGAGGCTGATTACGATCTTGGTGGATGGTATACTCTGTCACAAACGTAAAGGATATCCCATCCGCTGCATTACAAATTCCATTGTAGATAATGGAACATTTGTGACGGAGTAACCTTGTCTGCCAAGATCGGATTCAAGCCCTAAGTCTCGAAGTCTGCAAGTTTTGGGTCTGGAAATTTGTAGAGCCCATTTGACAAAAACCTCATTGAAACAAACTCAAAGATTGCATCCACTGCAGCCATATTTGAATAGGTTTGTTAAAATATTAAACATTCTTTCAATGATGGCTGCTATGGTTGTGCACGCATCCATGGCCGTTATCTTTGAATGGATTTATTTAGTTTTAACAAACCTATTCGCGGATGAGCATGTATCCACAGCTGCTAACAAACACAACACAAGGCATTGGCAAAACCAACAGGTTTCCTATTTGCTTTGCCAATGCATTTGGCCTGTGATTGTTAGAAAGTGTTAAAAAAACATGTTTGCTTGTTTGGTTAAAAAGAGTATTGCTGTTCTGCCTTATTATAACTTCATCTTATGTTAATGTATGTAAGCAGATGTACAATTTTTTGCTTTTAGATACTTTGACGTCTTCACCTCATCTCCAGTCATTTCCGACTGCCTCGATTTACAGCTACTCAGTTCGGATGGCACCTCAAACCCGTAAGGACGTGAACCTTCAGTGCTTGTTTCATTCGAAGTGACTAAATCTTGGTAATGAATAGGGCCAGAGAGGGAGAAAAGCGTCATTCAAGTGCTATGTGCATCGCCTGAAAAGGCAAAGCATGTAGGAGTCATAAATGCACCCATCCATGTACCACCCTACAAAGTGCTATATGCCGAGATCCAGAAGATTACCACTGGTAGGGTTAAAGACTGATTTGCCAAACCAAAAATATACTTGGCTTTCCCTGCTAGAATCGCTAAGAGGGCGGTGAGTGAGAATGGTCCATGTCACTTGAAACTCTCCTTGGATCATCTCCTTGGAGAGAGAGAAGTTGTTGCAATACAAGTTCACTTTGCTTCTTCTCATTGATTGGAGAGTTTTCTCAGTCTTTGGGAGGCTTTAATCTTTCTGCTTTATTGTATGGGGCTTTAATTCAGATTTACCAACAAAGATCCCATTTGAAATGGTGGTTTAGTTAATGTACACATTTGGAAATGTGCCTTGGGCAATTTACTTATTTTCCTGAGGGCATTAGCAGGTCTCGTACAGCATGTGCTACCTGGCGTAAAGATTTGCCATCATTTAATAACCTGGGTATGAAACAGCAGATTCTAGATGCAAAGTGATTAATGATATCTATTACTGGGTCAGGTGGCTCAGTGGACCTCTGCTTCAATTACTTACAGGTAATTGTGTTACTCTGATTCAGATTCTCTCACTTTAATTCATTACATTATGAAACAGTTCTGCCTCCACAGACACCACCAATCATAACATTTATTCCTGAACAAAACACCATCCACTCTCTTTTTCCACCCTGTTTTTGAAGACAGCAACAGACCCAGCATCTTAAGTTGGCCTGGAGATGGAAGGAAGTAATTAATTGAAGTGAGGGAAGCATTACTTCATCTTTCCTACCTATCTTAAACTCATCACCATGAACTGTACCAAAGCAAAACCTGTACAACTTTGGTTGAATGTAGATTACTTTAATAATATAATTATTAATTAATTAATAATATATATATAACAAGCAAACTCCCTATTGTCACTTCATTAAAAAAATAAATCTGTATACAAAAACGTATTTGAAGTCCAAATCCTGCATCACTCTAAAATGGTAATAAAAAGTACATGGAGTTGACCATGGAGGTGGCAGCCCAGCATATGTCTTCAATGGAAGCCCCATGAATTTTTGTCAGAGAGGCTGACATCCCACTAGTCCACCTGCCCAGAACTTTTAGAGGGGAAGAAAACCCTACCACCTTATATGCTAAAATGAGCAAGGATCTGATCCATCTACTAAGAGTTGGTACCAACGACTTAGCCCCTCCATTCACAGTGTCCAGAATTAACAAATAGAGCTTGAGTCACTAAAGGTAGATACCCTTACCAGGTACTTGATAACGCCTCTTCTAACTTCCTCATTAGTAGTAGAAGGGAAGAATTTTGGTAAGACACCCTCTTGCTCCCCTTGGAATGAAGAATGTATTGGGAACAAAGGAGGGACCCCCATGTAGGATGATTTCATCCTTAAACACTCTGAAAAAATGGGTTCTTATATGATAGGGCCTCCAACTCACCAAGCCTTCAAGCGGATGTGATTTCCACCAGAAAAAAATGTTTTTATGATTGCACCTTAACATACACTGATTCTAGTGCATATAGCACAAGTATTGGGCCCCAAGGAAGAACAGGCTTGGCAAGAGGATGAATATTATCAAACCCTGTGAATAAACACTGCACCATCCGCACCAAACTCACCTCACCCATAACTTTCTAGACCTGTGCTTCTGAAAGCCCTGATAGCCGCCCACTGGATCTTCAATGTTGTGAAATTAAGACACAAGTGAAACGCATCTTGAAGGAAAGAAAAGATATGGACTACATCCACTACTTTGGGTTGGCATGCCTTGAACTACACCACTTGAGGAAAGAATCCTAACGTCTCGAATAAGGTCTTAATTTGGATGCACTTTTAGAAGTCTGCGGTGTTGTAGCCAAAAAATCTGAGTCTCCTCCTTCTTAACCCTGTATTCTCAACTTCCCAGCCACTAGCCTAAACCTTGACAGGGTAGCCTGATAGCGTATCGGAAAGGCCAGACGAGAAAGGCACAGTGTTGGAAAGGCGATCCCAGGGGAGACAGAAGATGTCTGACTGCCCGCCCCGAGACTCACCTCTCTCTATGGAATAGGCCGAGCACCGTAGGGAGGCCTCCTTGCCGAGGCTCCTCTCCTACAATCGTACCAGCTGAGCATTCACACTACTACAGACGGACACCACACGACGGAATATTCACAAGTATCTTTATATAAGAAATGAAGGCACGTTCGTAGCAGGTTAGCAGGCAGGGATCGAGGGATCCATAAAGTCGTTGTTTCGGGAATAATGGGGTAGCGGGACAGTCTTGGCACCAACTAGGGCATGGATAGTTCAAGGGGTCAGGCCGCGACAGCGTCAGCAGGGCCTCGAAGGTGGTTCAGCTTGGTCAGGCAGCGACAGCGTCAGCAGGGCATCGAAGGTGGCTTAGCTTGGTCAGGCCGCGACAGCGTCAGCAGGGCCTCGAAGATGGTTCAGCTCGGTCAGGCCGCGACAGCGTCAGCAGGGCCTCGAAGATGGTTCAGCTCGGTCAGGCCGCGACAGCGTCAGCAGGGCCTCGAAGATGGTTCAGCTCGGTCAGGCCGCGACAGCGTCAGCAGGGCCTCGAAGATGGTTCAGCTCGGTCAGGCCGTGACAGCGCCAGCAGGGCCTCGAAGATGGTTCAGCTCGGTCAGGCCGCGACAGCGTCAGCTGGGCCTTGAAGATGGTTCAGGTGCAAGAGTTCGGATCAGGATCAGCCGCGACAAGGTCAGCAGGGCTTCGACTCCAAGATACAACTGGAGTCCTAATCCAGGGCTGGCCCAGATATAGGACTGGAGTCCTTTGATGTCCGGACCCTCGCGCCTGGGGGTCAGAGGGGCCGGGATGAAGGTGTCCAGACACCCAGCAGGGGGGTGGAGCCAGGGCCCAGGGAGGCCGGAGGGCGATCGATACCAGTCGTCCGGGGATGGCTGGAGGCCCATCGAAACTCCCCTCCTCCGGGATCCGCCAAGTGGCCACTCTACCACCTGGGAGGATCTTGGTGCCTCGATGTCGGGGCTTCGCTGGGGCCGGGGCCAGGGATGGCTGCGGCCACGTGCTCGGGACGTGATGGGCCCAAGATGGAGTCGGGCCGGAGATGGTGGCCTGGCATGTTCGCCAGACCGGCAGGGTTGGCGAGCAGGGTCCGCTGGGGTCCCAGGGGGGGAGAGCCGTGGGTTGCCAGGGGGGCTGCTCTCGTCGATGGTTCGTGTTCAGGGGGTCGACGGCGGGTCGACGGAGGCCGATGTCGTCCCAGGCCCGCCATGCGGGAGGGGTAGGACCACGCCACGAGGCCGGGTCCAACACACGTCCCCTCCAGCTGAAGGCGGGGAGAGTCACCCATCATCCTGGGTATTCTCCTCGTCGAGGCGGAAGAAGCGGGACAGGCCGTCAGCGTTGGCGTGGTCGTTGCCAGGGCGATGCTCCACAGTGAAGTCCATTCCTTGGAGGGAGATGGACCATCGCAGCAGCTTTAGGTTTTCGCCACGCATCTGCATCAGCCACCGCAGGGGCCGGTGGTCAGTCTGGACCCGGAAGTGGGTGCCGAAGAGGTAGGGCCTGAGTTTCTTGAGGGCCCACACGACGGCGAAGGCCTCTCTCTCAATGGTGCTCCATCACTGTTCTCTGGCCAGCAGCCGCCGGCTGATGAAGGCCACAGGATGGTCAATCCCCTCGGGGTCAATCTGAGATAGGACCGCCCCAATGCCGTGCTCCGAGGCATCGGTCTGGACTACGAACTCCCGGCTGTAGTCAGGGGCTTGGGGCACAGGGGCGGTGCACATGGCTGTTTTCAAAGTCTCGAAGGCCACCTGACACGCGGGTGTCCATGGTACTTTCTGTGGCCGGTTCTTCGAGGTCAGTTCAGTGAGGGGACCCACAATGCTCCCATAGTTCTTTATGAAGCGCCGATAATATCCGGTGAGCCCCAGGAAGGCTCGGACGGCTGTCTGGCTGACCGGGGGCTCCCATGCCACGATGGCGTCAATCTTGGGTTGGAGGGGAGCCACGTGGCCGCTCCCCACTTGGTGTCCCAGGTAGGTCACGGACCCTTGACCTATTTGGCACTTGCTGGCTTTCACAGTTAGTCCGGCCCGTCGGAGGGCCGTCAGGACCTCCCAGAGGTGCTTCAGGTGCTCGGCCCAGTGGAGGCTGTATACTGCAATGTCGTCTAGATAGGCGGCGCTGAATTCTTCTAGCCCCGCCAGCACTTTGTTCACCAGTCTCTGGAAGGTTGCTGGGGCGTTTTTCATGCCGAAGGGCATCACCTTGAATTGGAAGTGGCCATCGGGTGTGGAGAAGGCCGATCGCTCCTGGGCGCCAGGGGTGAGGCCGATCTGCCAGTACCCTGCTGTGAGGTCGAAAGTACTGAGGTACTTGGCGGCTCCCAGGCGGTCGATTAGTTCATCGGCCTGGGGATGGGATGTGCGTCGGTTCTGGTAACAGCATTTAGTCCCCGGTAGTCGACACAAAACCTGAGTTCTGACGGGGTGCCAGGTGCGGCGTCTTTGGGGACCAGGACAACTGGGCTGGCCCAGGGACTGTCGGAGGGTTCGACCACCCCCAGGGCCAGCATTTTGGTAACTTCTGTCTGGATGCAGGCCCGAACTCGGTCGGGAACTCGGTAGGCCCGGTGTCGCACTGGCTGGCTGTCCCCGGTGTCGACATCGTGGACACACCACTGGGTAACCCCGGGGGTGAGGGAGAACAGGTCCGTAAATTGCCCCAACAGCTCTTGGCAGTCTTGGCGCTGTGCGGGGGCCAGGTCGGAGGAGAGAGAGATTCCCTCGACGGAGCCGTCTTTCTCAGCGCACCTCAGGAGGTCGGGCAGGGGTTCGGAGTCATCTTCGGCCCCATCATCGGTAGCTAGCAGCAGGCTCAGTTCTGTGCGGGCAAAATGAGGCTTGAGCCGGTTGGCGTGCAGAACCCGGAGGGGGTTTCGGGGTGACTCCATGTCCACGAGATAGGTGACGGTGGTCTTGCGCTCGATCACTTTGAAGGGGCCCGACCATTTGTCCTGGAGGGCACAAGGTTCGACCGGGGACATGACCCAGACCTGCTGGCCCGGCTCGAACTCGATGGATGAAGAGTTCTGGTCATACCAGCGTTTCATGTCTTCCTGACTGGCCTCAAGGTTGGCCTCGGCAAGGGCCCGGAACTTCCGAGTCTGGCTTCGGAGGGTCAGGAGGTACCGGTAGACATCTGGCGGTGCGTCTTGGACTGTAGTTTCCCAGCCTTCTTTGACCAGGCTGAGGGGACCTCGGACAGGGTGCCCGTACAAGAGTTCGAAGGGGCTGAACCCCAGGGATTTCTGTGGTACCTCCCGATAGGCGAACAGGAGGCAGGGCAGCAGGACGTCCCATTTGCGGCAGAGGGGTTCTTCTAGGCCCTGGATCATCCCCTTGAGTGTTCGGTTAAACCGCTCCACAAGTCCATTCCCTTGGGGGTGATACGGGGTGGTGAACTTATATGTGACCCCGCACTGTTGCCACAGGGACCGCATATACTTCGATATAAAGTTTGTGCCCCGATCGCTCACGACTTCTCGGGGGAACCCCACTCTGGAGAAGATCCCCATCAGTGCTCGGCCCACCACGGGAGCCGTTATGGTTCGTAGGGGGATGGCTTCGGGATAGCGGGTGGCATGGTCCACCAGGACGAGGATGAAGCGATGCCCTTGCGAGGTTCGGGGGTCCAGGGGCCCCACGATGTCGATCCCCACTCGCTCGAAGGGAGTGGTCACCACTGGAAAGGGTTGGAGCGGGGCCTTCACCTTCCCCCGCTCTTTCGGCTGGCTTGGCATGTCGGGCAGGTGCGGCAGTGGTTATGCACATCGTTGCGCATTTTCGGCCAGTAGAAATGGGTCACCAGGCGGCTGTAAGTTTTGTCCTGTCCCAGGCGCCCGGCGAGGGGCACATCGTGTGCCAGGTTCAAGAGTAAGTCTCTGAATCGTAGGGGGACCACCAACACTCGGCTGGCAATTTTCTGTTCACTGTATAGGAGGCCGTGGTCCCAGTATACCCAGTGGGACCCCGAGGTGTCCCCGGCAGCTTGGGCTGTGGCTTGCTGCCGGGTCCCCTCGAGGGAGGGGCAGGCCTTCTGTTCCTGCCGGAATTGTTCTCGGGTGGGACCACCCTCCTGGCGCCATTGTGCTAGTTCGGGTATGTCGCAGAGTTCGGCGCTGCCTTCTCGGTCATGCTCCGATGGCTCGGGCTCGGATTCTTCATTGACTGCGGGCGGTGGTGGCGCGGACCACTCCGGCTCTTCAGTCGGGGTGGCCTCGGGTGCCGCCGGGGCCCGGGCAGTCATAGATCGGGTTGTAGCGCAGACCCACTCTGGTAGTCCCATCATTCCTAGATGTTCTCTCCGCTCGACTTGGGCCCAGGGAGAGCTCTCGAGGTCGTTTCCGAGGAGGCAGTCCACGGGGGCGTCGTCGTCCCGGACGGTTACCTTGAGGGTGCCCGACACCCCCCCCCCCCCATTCGAAGGGGAATCGGGCCATCTGACACAGAGTCTCGGAGTTGTCGGCGGCCCTCACGGGGCATCGCACGTTGGGTATGATCTGTTCGGGGGTCACCAAGTGGCAGCGGACGGCCGTCACACTGGCTCCCGTGTCTCGGAGGGCTTCGGTCCGTCGTCCATTGATGTGGACCCACTGACGGTATTTTTGCGTGTTGCTCGGTAGAGGGGCTTGGGGGACCATGCCTCTTTCGCCCAGGCAGGCTAGGGCCATGGCGGCCGGTTCATACTCGGTCTGATCTTCATTGTAGACCTCTTCGCCTTGTTCTCCCCCTTCCCCCAGGGCTGCAGCAGCGAACTGGCGGGTCGGAGGCCCAGTGGTGCCGGGGCGCTGGTTCATGGGGCAGAGGGGGTCACTGGCATAGTGACCGGGCCGCTGGCATCTGTGGCAAGTAATGTTCGGGCGGGGCCCCGGCCGTGCTGGAGGGGGTCCTCTTCTGGTCAGGGTTGGCGACGGTTTATTCTGGGGGGACCCCCGAGGCGGGCTCCGGCCCGGGGCCGACGGGAAGTCTCGGCTCCTGTTCTGGCCTCCTCCGCCGCCACGCTGGCGGGGGTGCCCCTGGCCGTTCCGTTCCGTTCCGTTCCGTTTCTCCTATCGGGGTCCGGGGGACCCGGGTGCTCACCCATCGATCAGCCTCGACGGCGAGTTTTCGGGGCTCGGTCAGCTTGCTGTCGAGGAGATGCTGTCTGAGCTCGACAAAGCAGTTGTTGGAGAGGTGCTCCCAAATGATGAGGTCGAACAGCTGCTCGTAGGTGGACACTTTGCTGCCCTTTATCCATCCTTCCAGGTCCCGGCTATAAAAGTTTACGTATTCCACCCACGTGGTACCGGGGATCTTTTTGCAGTCTCTGAACCTCTGTCAGTACATCTCGGGGGTGAGGCCATACCGGGTGAGCAGGGCGTCCTTCATGTGGTCATAGGAGGACATCACTTCCTCGGCCAGCTCGAGCAGGGTGTCTCTCCCTTCGCTGACAAATCTCCCCCATAAGCCGGCACCCCAATCTTTTCGCGGGATGCGGTGCGCGGTCATGGCAACTTCATACGCCTTGAACCATTGCTGGATATCGTCATTCTTGTAGTATTCCTTGACGATATCTTTGGGAATGTGGACCTTCGGGTCGGCAGGAGGTGGAGGGTCCCGGGTTATCGCGGCGCCAGCCTCTTCGGTCTTGGCCTTGATCTCTAGTTCTTTGAGGCCACGCTCGTGTTCGTACGTGAGCTTTTTTTCTTCCAATTCCCTTTGCCTCCGCCTCTCTTCCAGATCTCCTTCTAATCGTAGTTGCTCAATGGCCATTTTCTTTTCTGCTAATTGAAGTTCTCCATCCAGCCGGAGTCGGGCGAGCTCTAGTTCATGGAGCCGACTCCTCTCTCACTCCCGGGCGTCTTCGTGGGAGAGGCCCGGTTCTCTGTCGGCGGTTCTTTCTTCCACTGGGGCTATGACCGTACTCAGGGGTACTTCTAGGATAATGTCATCGTTAGCCTGAGGTGGGGTAGCTCCCGTCTCCACCCACGTTTGCAGCGCGTCTTTGAAATCGTCTTTTGTGCTTAGTCCGGTGGTAGCGATACCCAGGGCTTTGCAGAATTGTTTGAGTTCTTTATGGGTGTACTCCTCTAATCGTTCCTTCTGGAATTCTGTGGTCGTTCCGGTTTCCTTAGTAGTCATCGTGGTTGTGGGTCTCTGTTAGTAGTGGCAAATTACTCGCTGTACGATTTGCCCGGGCTCGGATCCCGTCGCTTGCCACCAATGTTGGAAAGGCGATCCCAGGGGAGACAGAAGATGTCTGACTGCCCGCCCCGAGACTCACCTCTCTCTATGGAATAGGCCGAGCGCCGTAGGGAGGCCTCCTTGGCGAGGCTCCTCTCCTACAATCGTACCAGCTGAGCAATCACACTACTACAGACGGACACCACACGACGGAATATTCACAAGTATCTTTATATAAGAAATGAAGGCACGTTCGTAGCAGGTTAGCAGGCAGGGATCGAGGGATCTATAAAGTCGTGGTTTCGGGAATAATGGGGTAGCGGGACAGTCTTGGCACCAACTAGGGCGTGGATAGTTCAAGGGGTCAGGCCGCGACAGCGTCAGCAGGGCCTCGAAGGTGGTTCAGCTTGGTCAGGCCGCGACAGCTTGGTCAGGCCGCAACAGCGTCAGCAGGGCCTCGAAGATGGTTCAGCTCGGTCAGGCCGCGACAGCGTCAGCAGGGCCTCGAAGATGGTTCAGCTCGGTCAGGCCGCGACAGCGTCAGCAGGGCCTCGAAGATGGTTCAGCTCGGTCAGGCCGCGACAGCGTCAGCAGGGCCTCGAAGATGGTTCAGCTCGGTCAGGCCGCGACAGCGTCAGCAGGGCCTCGAAAATGGTTCAGCTTGGTCAGGCCGCGACAGCGTCAGCAGGGCCTCGAAGATGGTTCAGGTGCAAGAGTTCGGATCAGGATCAGCCACGACAAGGTCAGCAGGGCTTCGACTCCAAGATACAACTGGAGTCCTAATCCAGGGCTGGCCCAGATATAGGACTGGAGTCCTTTGATGTCCGGACCCTCGCGCCTGGGGGTCAGAGGGGCCGGGATGAAGGTGTCCAGACATCCAGCAGGGGGGTGGAGCCATGGCCCAGGGAGGCCGGAGGGCGATCGATACCAGTCGTCCGGGGATGGCTGGAGGCCCATCGAAACTCCCCTCCTCCGGGATCCGCCAAGTGGCCACTCTACCACCTGGGAGGATCTTGGTGCCTCGATGTCGGGGCTTCGCTGGGGCCGGGGCCAGGGATGGCTGCGGCCACGTGCTCGGGACGTGATGGGCCCAAGATGGAGTCGGGCCGGAGATGGTGGCCTGGCATGTTCGCCAGACCGGCAGGGTTGGCGAGCAGGGTCCGCTGGGGTCCCAGGGGGGGAGAGCCGTGGGTTGCGGGGGGGCTGCTCTCGTCGATGGTTCGTGTTCAGGGGGGTCGACGGCGGGTCGACAGAGGCCGATGTCGTCCCGGGCCCGCCATGCGGGAGGGGTAGGACCACGCCACGAGGCCGGGTCCAACACACAGGAGGATAGGTCCTCATTGATATCAGCATGATCGGGACCAAGCAGGAGCAATCAATATCACAGAGGCGTACTCTCTCCTTGATCAAAAACTTGAGATTTGGGGGAAAAGGAGAGAACACTTAGAGGAGACTAAAAGCAATAAGCAGGAGAGAGCATCACCTCCTTCTCCCCCTGCCAGTGCTCCTTTCTCCTTCCCCCTTGTACAAAATATCTCTGAGATAGAGTTGAGAGGTGAGGCAAAAAGATCGACCATTAGTTTCTGCCGCACGTGGCACAATTAAGCGAACACCTGGGGATCCAAACAAAATTTCTGTGAGGCCATAATCATCTTGTTCAGATTGTCTTCATTCATGTTTCAGACTTCTGACTGTGAACTGTTGATATCAACGTCACATTCAGCACTGCTCAAGTGAAAATGTGGTCTGCAACTTTGGACAACAGAACCCATCTTGCCCCCCTCCCCCACCTTTTGTTAATCAACTTTGCAGTAATACTTCAGTCCTGTTCAACAATGTATTGGGCCCTAGAAAAAGGACGTTGGAGCAAGAAGTACAGCTTCCAATTCTCTCAAGTTGGAGGATCTGAGTTCGTAAAATAGTGTCCAGTGTCCCAGAACCAGCTGGTTTTGCATCCAGGCTTCCCATCCTATTGAACTGGCATCCATCGTACTGATTATCGGTGAAGAAGGGGAAAAGAGAACGCCTTTCAACAGATCCTTAAAATCCATCCGCCAATGTAGGTCCTGAAAGATTTCTTGAGATGGAGGGATTTGAAGACTGAGATTCTGAGAAGCAGGATTCCAATAACCCAAGATATGTCTCATGATCTTGTGGCAATGGAATCTGGCCAAAGGCACAACAAATATTATTGGAGCCAGATCCCCCTGTGTCTGCTACCAGTTTGCTGCAGTAGGAGCTGAAATATTCGAAATGTGAGACCAGATCTTTAGAACTATTCCCTTTGGAAGAGTCACCAATCCTATATCTGTTCAAAATCCTGATCCTAGAACAAAATTCACTCTTGCAAAGCCTCCAGCTGGAACTTTCCTAGGTTCTCCAAAACCCATTGTTTTTAACATTGAAAGAACTCTCTCAATATGCTGCCTTACCCGAGCTCTTGACGAGGAATAGCTAAGCCAATTGTCTAGATACAGGAGAAGGAAGACTCCTTCCTGATGAAGCAATGCCACCAATGGTGCTAACACTGGTGAGGATCCCCAGGCTGATTTCACTCCAGAAGTCCTGAACCAGAAATGATGTGTGCCCACTGTGTACTGCAAATACCTGTGATTTTCATGTATCAGGCTGTGCAAAGAGGCATCCTGCAGATCTATGGCGGAGAGAGAATGCCCGGATCGGAAACTATAAGAATGATGCTCTGCAGCGTCACCATTATGAAGTGAATTGTTTCCACTCGCAAATGTACTCGTTTTTAGTCCAGCATTGGCCTGTAAGCTCCTGTAGCTTTTTGAACTAAAAAAAGAATAGATTACACTCCCTTTCTGGCCTTCTTTTGTAGCCCTGAAAGTATTGCCCTCATGTTCCATAGTGCTAGAATCTCTTTCCGTAGGCGCTTGACTGTTTCCCTGGGAATGGGAGTAAAGATGATTTCCAAATCTAAAGGACAAGCAACACAGACTATAAGATAACGTTCCTGATTCTGCTCACAACCCACTGATTCAAGATATTCTTCTGCCAAACTGGAAGAAAATTCTTGATCCTTCTGCCTACCACATTAGATCAAGCTGCAGTCAATAGTAGTCAGGACCTACCTGGCTGGGTTGCTGGCTCAGTATAGTCTAATACCTTCTTTGGTTGAAATTGTTTCCTTTGAGAAGATGATGGCCTTGAATCTTTCTTGGCAGGGGCAGAAGAATACCGACATCATGATTTGAAAAAGACCATTGCCCCTCTCACCCCGCATGGTAAGACATGTTTTCTGTCCATATATGCTTTTGTGATAATTGTATCAATCTGATTCTATAAACCTACTTTTTTCTAAAGAATTCAACCGGGTGGACTTCTCTGAAGTACCAGTTTTTCACTTCTTCATCAAGATATTCATTATAGCTTCTCTTTGAAGCCCCTGAAGACACCACAGCAGAACTTAATATGTCAGAAAAGGCATACAAAAAACAACTTAGCTTCTGATTCCATATGGACAAGGAGATCTGAACAATCCCCCCTGTGTTGCCCCGCTAAGTTCTCGAAGTCTCTGACCAGGGACTGAGCAACATATTCTGAGTAGGTGCCAGCCGGAAGAGGAAGTTTTTTTCTGAAAAGAACCTTTTTCAGGGCACTGTCCACCTTCTTATCTACAGAGTTCGGTGTTCTGGTTTGATACAAGTGCTCCCAATTACGGTATCCAGAGTCGCATCAATCTTCAGTTTGTGCGGTATAAAATCTAATGAGTTTTCAAGCATGTATGTTTTCTGTAAGAATCTGGGCATGTTTGAGTGCTCTGCATCCTTCCATTCCTTGAAGATTAAATCATTACTTTATTATGCAGTGGCAGAGCAAGATAATGAGGTTTCTCATATTGTGGAAAAAGGCTTCCTGAATCCTCAGGTGAGGAACAGGGGGAATACCTCAAATTGTCTTTGATGTGGTCCACCAATTCTGGAATCGCCTCTCTCCTTATGTACTTGGCCAATGATGAAATACTGGGCACGTTACAGTCTGAAGCTAAGGACAGATACACTAGAATATAACTGCTGGTTTTTGAAAGTTCAGATGCTTTGTCTTGTTCAAGAACTCCACTGCTAGAGCCTATGAAACACTGGTTCAGTCACATTGTGCACCTCAGAAGCAGTCATCAATGCAGAACTCCCATGGGGAAAAGAAGGCGGACCCCTAGGTCTGTTCCTCCTACAAAATCTATACTCCTCATATGAAGATGAAGCAGCAACATGCCTCTTCTTAGCAAGCATTTTTACCTCCGTAGTGGCATTCCAACTAGAAGTACATAAATGATGTGTTGGGGCACTAAATTCCAAATGAGCTACTTAAAACCAATCAATCAGTGCATCCCAGGGCGATAATGAGCCAACAATGCACCCAGAACTGCAAGGTCACTGGGCTCACATTCCTCTAATTAGTCTGCCATAGATAATAAAAACTCTCCAAATCGCAAAGATATCATTAAAAAAAATGATACCAGCCCAAAAGGTCCCTCACAATTCAGCAGGAGAGGCACTTACTTCGGGAGATACTTGCAATTCTTTTTACACCGAGGCGGCAAACCCCCAGAGCTGGTCGATCACCATCTTTGTCAGCTTAACGATACCATGTGCTCCCAGAGCATCGCAGTGCAACCCTACCAAGCAGCTTTGTGGTGTTCATATCCTGGACTTAGGCGTTGTGATTGCTGGTGTCTGTGGAGGCAGGACGCCTCATGGTGTAATTAATTGAAGTGAGGGAGGGGTGATGAGGTAATGCATCCACTTTGACCCTATGGTCAAAGATTTGAATCCCAGTGGCTCCCCTCTTCTTGTCTGCCTTTCTAGGTAAATACAATTAATTCTTTTGATTTGGGTTACAAAACACATCTGCAGTCCGTCCCAAGATGCCCCGATGAGTGAGCGTGTGCCTTACAAATACACTTTTTTGAAAAGTGCCGGAGAGTAAGAAACAATGACACTTAGGTTTCTGCACCATTCTCTGAGGCTACCCTACAACAGAACATCTAATCTCTGCCTCCAATTGCCCCTCGGTGTCCCAGTTATGTTAAATGATTTCAAGGTTCACCCCATTTGTGCAGGATAGTTAGGGAGCTTCCAAGGGCTTCCTAATTCTCATGTGATAGTATTGCCCTGCCTAAATAAGTTAATCATATTATAACAACAAGTTGAGACAACCAGAAGGAATAATAAGTTCTTAGATTGGATGTGTGGAGGAAGCAAAGTTTATTCTGCAAATATTTTACTTTTATTCTTGTAAAGACTTAACAAATGTATTCCAATAAGTAAACACTAGCTCAACTAGCTTGAACTTGCATCAATCCCAAACTTTCCAGTCAGCACAGATTTCTTGGACAGTAATTATTTTGCCATATTGATTATCATTTAATGTTGGCACATTTTAATTTAAAACAAATCTTAATCTTTTGTGGAGGGGCTGCCCCATAAAAAGGCTTTATCTCCATAAAAGTAAAATGAGAAATGCTTGTCCTATAGATCTAGGACTACATACAAGTCCATGTGTATATTTCACTGAAGAGGAGGCTTGAGCCCTGCTTTATATATTTAAAAGAAAGTCCATCTATAATGTTGCACATAGGGTTCAGAGGTATTCAAACTTAATTAAGGGTAATAGAGCTCAAAGAAGTCCACTCAAAGAGTCCTACTTTAAAAATTACTTTAAAAATGTTAGGTTTGGAGGCAAACATTTGTGTTACTTGGTATACCAAATACCACAGTAGATGTACTTGAAAATCCCTACATTGCCCGCATTGACTAGAGGCTACAAATGAGCGAAGCAGAAAGCGCCAAGCTGGCATAACTACAATATAGCTCTTCAGTAAACGAAGTACAGAACATGGGCCATCATTTGGAGTATTGAGTGAATTGGAAATTGTCCAATTTTAAGAGGGAACTTTAAATATTAATCCCCAGAGTGAATTTCTTCCATGATACTATCCCTAAGGTGGAGGAAAGTCAGCCCCTGGATTCCCTCCAAAAGTCTAAGCGAGGCCCATTGTCCTACAAATAACATTTTGTTGCACCTGGTATGATTATACACCATCAGAAACTAGAAAGCTGAGAGTCTGACCCACACTCTAAGGTTAGGTCCTTTCTGACAAGAGTTTAAAACCCTTTGCTCAACTGGGAGAGGAATTATGATTTAGAAATGAGAGAACTGCTTTTAGTGAACGCTCTCAAACCAGGATATAATCAAGTAATAATGAGTCTTAGGGTTGAGCTAAATCATTCTGTGACACAACTGCCAAGTATTTAACAATAGAACTTTTTGGTCTCCCCAATCCATTTGAGGCGTTAATGCAAAGGCATATAGTTTACATCAACATATGTAGTTGTTGCACCCAACGCAGACTCCATCAAACAGACAATGCTGAAGGTGAAACTAATTTAACAGCGTGGCTCCTTAGATGAGGTTTACAAAGTGGCACAAGGCACAGAAGGAAGTATGTCTTACAGGGACAGTGACGTGTGAACCAAATGGAAATTTTAAGTAGTAGAAGAAATACCAGAAGTTCTATGGGGATTGTTTGGATTCCCATTTTAGGGATAGCTCTTCAGACCATACAGTTGAAAGTAGCGAAAGGCTGCATAGAGAAATGAGTATGTATTCAACTGTAGTTTCAGAAATACTAGCAGAAAAAGGCTCTCTTGAGGTGGAGTATATTTACTGACCCCCAACTGTAAAGTTTGTCTAACATTTGGAACATGAAAATAACACCCAGTTCACCACCTATGGAAATCAATATATAATCAATATATTGGCTTCCACTAAAGGGCACGATTCTGGATGATAATGTCTGGATGATAATTTCTTTCAGGGTTAGCCCCTTGCTACCTTGGATAGAAAAGCAATAGGTATGTGTCTGTAGGCCACTGAGATCAGTTGATCGTATTATGCTTTTGCCTGTCCCCCAAACAAAATGCAAATTGACTGGGGCCATAGATTTTGCGTTACCAGGGCTAGATTATGAACTTCATATTTGAAACAAATGTTCTTTACTTTCCTTCCATGGACCCTTTTGGCCTGATTTGTCTGCTAGCTTCTCTTCTTGTTTGCCTACATTTGCTTTTTTCTTTGCACCTAATAGCACTGGTATAGCTTGGGGCCATTTCATGGGGCACATGTATCATCTAAATCCACAATTTCTATAAATGCTACAGAAAAATTAAAAGCACGATAAAAAGATTGCTGAAAAAGGAGACCATTCAATTAGGATAACTATTCAAACTTGCCAACACTGTGGAACTAAAAAGTGGTATGATACATCAGATTTAAAAACTGCTATGATATCACACAAGCTTTGTTCACTGATGACTTCATGGTAAATGACATTTGCCCTAGGACACGTACAATAGCTGTTGTGTTGCTTGTGACTCACACTCTGTGAGAAGTTGGCCTGATGTGCAGTGTTCACTATTCTAGTGATCACTATATATCAGTCCAAACAACCCTTATTGATGATTGGTTGTAAGTCAACCTTATAGACCAGCTATCCTAGTAGCATGGATACGAGCAGTCTAAGGCTAAGACTCTAGAGGGCGTGTTAAGCCAGCTGTTTTACCATCACATTACCCCTTGAACACCCAGTGAAAGGACACCACACAAGTGTTATGAAAATAAACGATGTATTTATTAGAATCACAACAACCCTGTACTCTTTATGAGGACAGGGTGCTAAGCACACAACAAAAACTCTTACGAAAATACTTTTAAGTTAGCACGTTACACAAATGCCCGAGGGGCACGAAAAACCATATACTTTAAAAGTGGAATGCGAATTACTAGCAGGTAAGTAACAGTTCTAATAGGCTTTGGAATCGCTAGGACTGGACTAGGGAATCGTTAGATTACTACTAGGAGGCCCAGGGGACTCGGGTGCAGAGTGTGCACTCTCACGCGAGATGCGGGACAAAGTCTATGGAAGCTAGAATTCACAAAGTTAGTGTTCACGGGCGAACCCGACCTGGTAGGGAGAAAACGACAGTGGATCCTGACCCTTGGATAGTGAGGCTATGCTGGGACACCGGAGTGCCGAAGTTACCTAGCCCAGGGGCTGCAGCTGCATAGGTCTGAAAAGACGTCGGGGATCTCGTTGCCGGACCAGGAGCCTGGAAGGAAGAAGTTGCTGGCAGGCGACCAGTGAAGAAAAGTTCGATGGATCCAAGCCTGGATCAAGGAAGAAGAAAACCTGAAAGCAGAGGGGACCAAGTTCTTGAATCACTAGCCAGTGATTAAGTGGGCACCAGGATGGCACCGGGCGAAGTCACCGCAGTCAGGTGAGTGGGCGCTGCTGGGCTCTGCAGTCTCTCGGACCAGGAGGCGTTGTCGGCGACCAGGATGGAGGTGCGAGCTGTCCCACGGAGGATGAAGTCGTTGGCGTCGAAGTTACCCAGGATTGGGCAACAAGCCTTGGCTAATTCAAGCCCACGCGGTGGACTCAAAATGGCGTCTTGAGTGGACCAGGAGGGTCCGGGGTGCTCCTCTTCTGGGAGGGAGCAAGGGCCAGTCTGGAGCAACCAGACCAGCAGCAGAAATGTCGTCGGGCGTCGTCAGGGAGGCCACAAGCCAACGGGCTAGTAGCCAAACAACGCGGTGAGCAGCGGAAAGCAGAAGGGCCCCACGCAGATCGTGGAGATGCTGGGGGGCTGCTCTTCGGTGCTGGAGCTGCTCAGGGTGGGGGCTTCTCGGACCCCAAAGCACTCACCAGGAATTCACTCGGCGGGCTTGCTGGAAAGAAGTCGTGCAGTCTTGCAGATGGCCGGTCCCTTGAGGTCTCGTCGCACCCACGGTTCTCAGCTGGGCTGTAGAGGTGGGTAGAGGTCAGAGGTGCCAGGGAAGCCGGTTCTCGTCGAGCTGGGCAGTCGGATTCCGGAGGAAGGACTTGCAGCAGACCGCAGTGTTCTTAGATGGTGCCTGCGGATGCAGGGTGACTACTCCTTAGTCACAAGGGAGAAATCTTAGGAAGAAGTCTTGAGTTCCTTTCGCAGAAAGTAGTTTCAGGATTCAAAGATGATCTGATTTGGAAGGGGGCCAGTCTCTACCTTTATCCTGTAAAAAGGGGCTGGCACGCGACTAAGTCCTGCCCTATGGGTGGGACTAGGAGGGGGGTGGTTACACCCACTTCCTTGGCGGGCTTTTCCCCAGCACAGGGTCTGGAGTGACCCTGGAACTGGTTCAAGCCGGCCTATGCACAGTGAGCACCGGGGTGCTACTTGCAGTCACCTTCCTCTAAAGCCCTGCCTACCTACAATACACAAAACCCTGTCTGGGACGGTGCTGGCACCGCCCCTGGCAGGAAACCCTTTGTCCTTATCTCCTGCTCTGGGAGGACTCCCAGCAGCAGGAGGGCAGACTTGTGTCTCGGTGGCAGCATCCATTTTGTGGATGCTAAGGCTCTGTCTGACTTTTAACCGGGTTATAGGTTACAGGCATGTCGTGTCCCTCTAGAAGGGTGGAATGCTAACCCCGTCGCCAGAATTGGCGAGGGGTTAGTATTCCAATTCGTATGACACCTTACTCGACATGTTTTGATAAAGCGATACCAGAGTTGGCACATAACCGCGAGGATTATAATGCACTTAAGAGTATATGGTATGCGATATCATGGAAACGGCTAAGGGATGGATCCCGAAAGCCGCAGACAGGCTCAGCTCATGCTAGAGCACCATCTCGCACGATTCCAAGCACTCTGCCTTCAGGATTGTTAAGGCCTGCTATAGGAGTGACTGATAGGAGATCTGTGTGTCCATTTTTAGGGTTAGATATAGGTATACTATATCTAAAGCAAAGGGTGAGTACACCACCTTGCCCCAGCTGTCGTGCAGCCAGTTGTGTCAGTTTTAGTTAGTCAATCCAGGGGTGGCACAATACATGCTTCAGCCCCTGGGAGACTTCTGGGTGCACCTCAGCCCTGGGTACAGGGACTTGGAGAGGGCCCAGTGCCAATTCAGTACCTGAGTACAATTTGGATAGAGAGAACAGCTAGGCTGTGGGTCTGATTAGCAGGCCCACAGCCAGGGAAAGTCGTAAACCAGTGCAGCAAAAAGCAAAAATCTGGGTGATCATAGGATTGCAGACCCTACTCTCCTACATGACCCCCCCCCAAACTTTGGGACAATAAGCTAACCTTGACCAGGTGAGTCTTCTTGCTCTAAGTGGAAATACCTGGAGAGCCCATCAGCATTGCTGTGATCAGTCCCAGGTCTATGCTCCACTGTAAAATCCATCCCCTGTAGGGAAATGGACCACCTAAGCAGTTTGGGGTTTTCACCCTTCATCTGATTTAGCCACAAGAGGGGCTTATGGTCTGTCTGAATGGTGAAGTGAGTGCCAAACAAGTAGGCCCTCAGCTTCTTCAGGGCCCAGACCACAGCAAAGGCCTCCCTCTCAATAGCTGACCAATTTTTCTCTCTGGGTGTCAACCTTCTACTAATGAAAGCAATAGGCTGATCATTACCATCAAAATTCAGTTGAGACAGAACAGCTCCCACACCCAACTCAGAAGCATCTGTTTGGACAATGAATGGCTTGGAGTAATCTGGACTCTTGAGGATAGGTGCTGTGCACATGGCCTGCTTTAGGTCATTGAATGCTTTCTGACAGCTTGCTGTCCACTGAACTTTCTTTGGCATCTTTTTGCTTGTCAGGTCATTAAGGGGGGTCACTATGGACCCATAATTTCTGACAAACTTCCTATAGTACCCAGTCAGGCCCAAGAAAGCTCGAACCTGAGTCTGGGTGATTGGAGGAGTCCAGTCCTTGATGGCCTGTATCTTACTCTCCAGTGGCTGAACCTGGCCTCCACCTACAAGGTGGCCCAGGTATACAACCTGTGACTGCCCTATCTGGCACTTGGTGGCCTTGATAGTGAGGCCTGCCTTTTGCAGGGCCTCTAACACTTTCCTCAGGTGGACCAGGTGATCCTCCCAGGTGGAGCTAAAGACAGCAATATCGTCAAGATAAGCTGCACAGAAGTCATCCAGCCCAGTGAGGACTTGATTCACCAACCTTTGGAAGGTGGCAGGTGCATTTTTCAGTCCAAAGGGCATTACCACAAATTGATAATGCCCTCCAGGGGTAGAAAATGCTGTCTTAGGTTTGGCTTCCTCAGCTAACCTGATTTGCCAATACCCAGCTGTCAAATCAAATGTGCTTAAGAAGTTGGCAGAAGCCAATCTATCTATAAGCTCATCTGCTCTTGGTATTGGGTGGGCATCAGTCTTAGTGACTGCATTGAGGCCTCTGTAGTCTACGCAAAACCTCATCTCTCTCTTACCACCCTGGGTGTGAGGCTTTGGCACTAGAACTACTGGGCTAGCCCAAGGGCTATCTGAGGGCTCAATGACTCCCAGTTCCAACATTTTCTGCACTTCAGTTTTGATGCAGTCTCTAACATGATCAGGCTGCCTGTAGATTTTACTCTTGACAGGCAGACTGTCTCCAGTGTCAACATCATGGGTACACCAATCAGTTTGGCTGGGTGTCAGAGAGAACATATGTCGAAAGGATTGCAGAACTTGCCTGCAATCCTGTTGCTGATGTTCAGTGAGGCTGCCACAAAAGACAACACCATCAACTGACCCATCATCAGGATTCTGAGTGAGCAGGTCTGGGAGAGGGTCACTCTCTTCCTCCTGTCCCTCATCTGTGGCCATGAGCAAGCTCATGTCCTTCCTGTCAACATATGCCTTGAGCCTGTTAACATGGAGCACTCTGAGAGGGCTCCTGGGAGTTCCAAGGTCCACCAAGTAGGTAACCTCTCCCTTTTGCTCAATGATGGTGTGGGGCCCAGACCATTTGTCTTTCAGAGCTGCTGGGGCCACTGGCTCCAGCACCCACACCTTCTGTCCTGGCTGGTACACAGTCAGTACAGCCTTTTGGTCATGCCAAGCTTTTTGAAGTTCCTGGCTGGCCTCAAGGTTTTTAGATGCCTTCTCCATATACTCAGCCATCCTGGAGCGGAGACCAAGTACATAGTCCACTATGTTGGTTGCAGGCTTTTTGAGAGGTCTCTCCCATCCTTCCTTCACCAAACACAGGGGTCCTCTTACAGGATGCCCATACAGAAGCTCAAAAGGGCTGTAGCCAATCCCCTTCTGTGGGACCTCTCTGTAAGCAAACAAGAGGCAGGGGATCAGGACATCCCATCTTCTCCTAAGAGGTTCAGGTAGTCCATGAATCATCCCTTTCAGGGTCCTGTTGAATCTCTCAACAAGCCCATTGCATTGTGGATGATAGGGTGTGGTGAACTTGTAGTTCACACCACACTCTTTCCACATGGCAGTCAGATATCCTGACATGAAGTTTGTACCTCTGTCAGAAACGACCTCCTTAGGGAAACCCACTCTGGAGAACACTCCAACTAGGGCTCTTGCCACTACAGGGGCTGTAGTGGTCCTAAGGGGAATAGCCTCAGGATACCTGGTGGCATGGTCCACCACCACCAGTATAAACTTGTGTCCTGATGCTGTCTGGGGTTCCATTGGACCAACAATGTCAATCCCCACTCTTTCAAAGGGAACCCCCACCACAGGTAGTGGTATGAGGGGGGCCTTTGTTGTGCCACCTGACTTACCACTGGCTTGGCAAGTGACACATGAGCGACAAAACTCCTTGGTATTCTCATTCATATGGGGCCAGTGAAAGTGTGAGACAAGTCTGTCCCAAGTCTTTGTCTGACCTAAATGACCTGCAAGGGGAATCTCATGGGCCAAGGTGAGAAGGAAACCTCTCAGAGACAAGGGGATGACCAGCCTCCTGGTTGCACCAGGCTTGGGGTCTCTTGACTCAGAGTACAGGAGTCCATCTTCCCAGTATACCCTGTGGGCACCTGTGGCATTCCCTGCAGCCTCAGCAGCAGCCTGCTGTCTGAGGGGTTCAAGGGAAGGGCAGCTCAACTGTTCCTTCCCCAGGTCTGCTCTGGAGGGTCCCCCTGAGCCCAGAAACTCAACTTGATCAAGTTCAAGCTCTTTAGGCTCAGTTTCCCTCAGCTCTTCTAGATCAGCCTCCTCAGAGACTTGATCCTCAACCTGGGGCAAGGGGGAAGGCAAAGCCTTACCCTTACTGCTCTTCTTCTTGGGAGGTGTCTGGTCCATAATTTCAGGATCCAGCACCTGTTCAGTGGGGCATTTTCTGGCCTGTGACCTAGTCACAGCAAGCACATGTGCTGGCAAGCCTAACATCTCCATGTGAGTCCTCTGCTCCACTTCTGACCATTGTGATGACTCCAAATCATTGCCCAACAAACAATCAACTGGGAGGTCTGAACTGACTACAACTTTCTTTTGTCCCTTCACTCCACCCCAGGAGAAAGCTACAATTGCCACACTATGACTAGTAGTGACATTGCTGGCATTGGTCACCAGGAAATCAGTACCTGGCATGATCTGTCCAGGGTCCACAAAGTTAGGTGTCACCATGGTGACACTGGCACAAGTGTCCCTATAGGCCTGAGCCATTTTGCCATTAATCAAAGGTGTCTGCCTGTATTTGCCCAAAGTATTGGGACTTATTTCAGGGGACATATCCATATCCCCTGTACAGACAAGGACAGCCTGAGTGAGTGTGCCAACTAAGTTGTCAGACCCCTCAGTACCCAAGGTTAACCCAACTAATGCCTTGGGAGTGACACTACCACTACCGACTGTACTAGGGGGTGCAGTTGCTTTAGGAGCTGTAGTGGCAGGAGTTTGTCCTCCTCCTCTTTTGGTGCACTCACTAAACCAGTGAGATTTACTTTTGCAGTACTGGCACCACCTTTTTGACTGGCCTTCTTGAGTCTTCTTTTTCTGGGAAGCCTGACCCCCACCCTCTTTGGTTTGTTGGGGACCTGGTGAAGACTTCTGGTCATTTTGCTCATTCTTAACATTACCCTTCTGGTCTGCTTTCTTCTGACCACCCTGGTTCTGGTTCTGGTTCTGCTTGATCCTTGTCCTGACCCATTTGTCTGCCTTCTTTCCCAATTCTTGGGGAGAGGTCAGATCTGAATCAACAAGGTGCTGGTGCAGCAACTGGTTCTGACAATTGTTCAAAATTTGTTCTCTCATCATTAGATTATACAATCCTGTGTAATCTGTAACCTTGCTACCCAGCAACCAGCCCTCCAAAGCCTTAGTGGCACAATCCACAAAATCAGACCAGTCCTGAGACTGAGTTTTCTGGGTGTCTCTGAACAGCAACCTGTACTGCTCAGTGGTTAAACCAAACCCATCAACCAGTGTATTCTTCAGGACCTGGTAATTGTTAGCATCCTCCACCCTTGTAGTGAGGAGCTTATCTCTACCTTTACCATCAAAGGAGAGCCACAGTATAGCTGCCCACTGACTCTGGGGAATGTTCTGCACAGTGCAGGCCCTCTCCAGAGCAGCCATCCATTTCTGGATGTCATCCCCTTGCTTAAAGGGGGGCACTATTTTAGTCAGGTGTTTAGTATCTAAACCCTTCTCTCTATCTCTTGGGAGATTGCTGCCACCAGTGGGAGCTAGCCCACTCATCTGCTGCTCTCTTGCCAGGGCAAGCTTCTCTTTGGCCAGGGCAATTTCTTCCCTTTCAATCCTCAGTTCAGCTTGTCTCATCCTAGCCTCATGCTCCCTTCTCTGAGGGGAAGTAAATCTCCTCTGTGGAGGATTCCTTCTCCCCTGAGAAGAGGCATTAGAGTGCAGAGATCTATTGGAGTCCCTAGAAAGAGATCTATCTCTCCTAACTCCAAGGTTAGGCCCACTTCGGGTTAGTACTGGGGGGCCCCCAGATCCTAGCCCAAGTAAGTCTAAGTTGGTCCTAGTTAGCCTTCTGACTACCTCAAGACCCTTGTCTACCTCATCCCCAGAGAGTACCTCCTGATCCTCCTCCTCAACTGCTGAATCAGTGTTGGGGAGGTCTGGATCCCCAGAGGTTCCCTCTAAGGCTGGCATGCTCTCATGTAACTGAGAGAGCTTTCTGGCATCATATGTCTCTAAGAGACCTATCAGAAAGGGAATGGTGGGGTTAGACCCCTGCTTCAGTTTCCTGGAGACACAGAGTTGCCTCATCTCCTGAAAATTGAGAGCTGCATATCTTGAAGTGACCTGTGGAGGGTCAACACTGACCAGGGGAGTCTCAGTAGAGTCCCCCTGAGTCGACATGCTTTTCTAGTGAGGTGTAAGTGGTGCACTTACCTACACTATATGTTTGCCTACTGATCCCTTGCTAGAGTTGTAGTTTAGGGTGTGCTAGGCCCTAGGAGCTACAACAGCTGGTTCAGTAGAACTCAGAGTATTCTAAGCTAAGTTATATGTACCTTTAGTACTTATGTGATCTTTCACAAGATATTCTTAGGGCATGTGTGGTAAAACAACAGCAAGCTCAAATCCCAACCGCTGCTCACCAATGTGAGAAGTTGGCCTGATGTGCAGTGTTCACTATTCTAGTGATCACTATATATCAGTCCAAACAACCCTTATTGATGATTGGTTGTAAGTCAACCTTATAGACCAGCTATCCTAGTAGCATGGATACGAGCAGTCTAAGGCTAAGACTCTAGAGGGCGTGTTAAGCCAGCTGTTTTACCATCACATTACCCCTTGAACACCCAGTGAAAGGACACCACACAAGTGTTATGAAAATAAACGATGTATTTATTAGAATCACAACAACCCTGTACTCTTTATGAGGACAGGGTGCTAAGCACACAACAAAAACTCTTACGAAAATACTTTTAAGTTAGCACGTTACACAAATGCCCGAGGGGCACGAAAAACCATATACTTTAAAAGTGGAATGCGAATTACTAGCAGGTAAGTAACAGTTCTAATAGGCTTTGGAATCGCTAGGACTGGACTAGGGAATCGTTAGATTACTACTAGGAGGCCCAGGGGACTCGGGTGCAGAGTGTGCCCTCTCACGCGAGATGCGGGACAAAGTCTATGGAAGCTAGAATTCACAAAGTTAGTGTTCACGGGCGAACCCGACCTGGTAGGGAGAAAACGACAGTGGATCCTGACCCTTGGATAGTGAGGCTATGCTGGGACACCGGAGTGCCGAAGTTACCTAGCCCAGGGGCTGCAGCTGCATAGGTCTGAAAAGACGTCGGGGATCTCGTTGCCGGACCAGGAGCCTGGAAGGAAGAAGTTGCTGGCAGGCGACCAGTGAAGAAAAGTTCGATGGATCCAAGCCTGGATCAAGGAAGAAGAAAACCTGAAAGCAGAGGGGACCAAGTTCTTGAATCACTAGCCAGTGATTAAGTGGGCACCAGGATGGCACCGGGCGAAGTCACCGCAGTCAGGTGAGTGGGCGCTGCTGGGCTCTGCAGTCTCTCGGACCAGGAGGCGTTGTCGGCGACCAGGATGGAGGTGCGAGCTGTCCCACGGAGGATGAAGTCGTTGGCGTCGAAGTTACCCAGGATTGGGCAACAAGCCTTGGCTAATTCAAGCCCACGCGGTGGACTCAAAATGGCGTCTTGAGTGGACCAGGAGGGTCCGGGGTGCTCCTCTTCTGGGAGGGAGCAAGGGCCAGTCTGGAGCAACCAGACCAGCAGCAGAAATGTCGTCGGGCGTCGTCAGGGAGGCCACAAGCCAACGGGCTAGTAGCCAAACAACGCGGTGAGCAGCGGAAAGCAGAAGGGCCCCACGCAGATCGTGGAGATGCTGGGGGGCTGCTCTTCGGTGCTGGAGCTGCTCAGGGTGGGGGCTTCTCGGACCCCAAAGCACTCACCAGGAATTCACTCGGCGGGCTTGCTGGAAAGAAGTCGTGCAGTCTTGCAGATGGCCGGTCCCTTGAGGTCTCGTCGCACCCACGGTTCTCAGCTGGGCTGTAGAGGTGGGTAGAGGTCAGAGGTGCCAGGGAAGCCGGTTCTCGTCGAGCTGGGCAGTCGGATTCCGGAGGAAGGACTTGCAGCAGACCGCAGTGTTCTTAGATGGTGCCTGCGGATGCAGGGTGACTACTCCTTAGTCACAAGGGAGAAATCTTAGGAAGAAGTCTTGAGTTCCTTTCGCAGAAAGTAGTTTCAGGATTCAAAGATGATCTGATTTGGAAGGGGGCCAGTCTCTACCTTTATCCTGTAAAAAGGGGCTGGCACGCGACTAAGTCCTGCCCTATGGGTGGGACTAGGAGGGGGGTGGTTACACCCACTTCCTTGGCGGGCTTTTCCCCAGCACAGGGTCTGGAGTGACCCTGGAACTGGTTCAAGCCGGCCTATGCACAGTGAGCACCGGGGTGCTACTTGCAGTCACCTTCCTCTAAAGCCCTGCCTACCTACAATACACAAAACCCTGTCTGGGACGGTGCTGGCACCGCCCCTGGCAGGAAACCCTTTGTCCTTATCTCCTGCTCTGGGAGGACTCCCAGCAGCAGGAGGGCAGACTTGTGTCTCGGTGGCAGCATCCATTTTGTGGATGCTAAGGCTCTGTCTGACTTTTAACCGGGTTATAGGTTACAGGCATGTCGTGTCCCTCTAGAAGGGTGGAATGCTAACCCCGTCGCCAGAATTGGCGAGGGGTTAGTATTCCAATTCGTATGACACCTTACTCGACATGTTTTGATAAAGCGATACCAGAGTTGGCACATAACCGCGAGGATTATAATGCACTTAAGAGTATATGGTATGCGATATCATGGAAACGGCTAAGGGATGGATCCCGAAAGCCGCAGACAGGCTCAGCTCATGCTAGAGCACCATCTCGCACGATTCCAAGCACTCTGCCTTCAGGATTGTTAAGGCCTGCTATAGGAGTGACTGATAGGAGATCTGTGTGTCCATTTTTAGGGTTAGATATAGGTATACTATATCTAAAGCAAAGGGTGAGTACACCACCTTGCCCCAGCTGTCGTGCAGCCAGTTGTGTCAGTTTTAGTTAGTCAATCCAGGGGTGGCACAATACATGCTTCAGCCCCTGGGAGACTTCTGGGTGCACCTCAGCCCTGGGTACAGGGACTTGGAGAGGGCCCAGTGCCAATTCAGTACCTGAGTACAATTTGGATAGAGAGAACAGCTAGGCTGTGGGTCTGATTAGCAGGCCCACAGCCAGGGAAAGTCGTAAACCAGTGCAGCAAAAAGCAAAAATCTGGGTGATCATAGGATTGCAGACCCTACTCTTTTTCTTTGCACCTAATAGCACTGGTATAGCTTGGGGCCATTTCATGGGGCACATGTATCATCTAAATCCACAATTTCTATAAATGCTACAGAAAAATTAAAAGCACGATAAAAAGATTGCTGAAAAAGGAGACCATTCAATTAGGATAACTATTCAAACTTGCCAACACTGTGGAACTAAAAAGTGGTATGATACATCAGATTTAAAAACTGCTATGATATCACACAAGCTTTGTTCACTGATGACTTCATGGTAAATGACATTTGCCCTAGGACACGTACAATAGCTGTTGTGTTGCTTGTGACTCACACTCCATCCTCAAAAGTTAATGAAATAAGAGATCTCTGAGCCACTGTAGCTAATGATCATCCTTGTTAATGAGCTGCACTCGAACACCAAGAGATTCGGGCAACTGTTTCCCCAAAATCAATTGGATGAATCTCAGCATGAAGAGTTGCCATGATTAGGTTGGTCATTGTGACTTTCATCTTTTTGTTCAAAAAGGTTTAACATATACTATATTGAATATTCTGATTGGAGCCTCCCTTTAAGAACTCTGTAATAGCCTCTTCAGGATCTCAAAGGGTTCTGAGATGATTAATCTCATTGATTTACATCCCACAACATGATCGTCCATAGCACCTCAACTTTGCATTTTCAGTGAAACTGAGACCTTTTTACTAGGTCTCTGCAGTATCCCAAACTGTGTTAGGAACCCATCCTCTTACTTAATGGAGAAACCTTAGTGACTGCGAGAAAAAAGTAATGTTTGTAAAACACAACAAGCAAAGATATGCTGAGATCTCAACAGCAGGGAAAAGGCCAGTTTAATAGCATGTTTTTCATTTCTTTTGAAGGCTTCTATCCCCAATCACCACTGAACTACAGAGACATTCCACCCCTGCCCCCTTACCCTGGCCCACCTGAACCACCTCCACCATATCGTGAAGTGGACTCAACGGCGGCAGAGTTGACAGGTCAGTGTCTATGTATGTGTATGTGTATGAGACTCTGAGGTTTGTGTGCACAGTGTGAAACCAGAAGCTGCATCTGTATTGAGTATCGGGGCTCCATTGTGGAGCTGTTATTTCGTGTTTTTCAACACTTCTAGAGAAGTTTTTTTGCAGCCCTCCCAAAACATGGTTAAGTTAGGACCTACTTTCCGTAGGAAAAGCGATTTTTGTTTTACCAATAACTTGGGGGCCGTTTGACGAATCTTCACGAAATTTTAAAACTAGTTTGTCACTCTCTTCAGCTGCTGTCTTGAAAGTTTCGGGGTGATGCGTCAAGCGGGGGTCAAGTAAAAAGTGGGGGTCCCAAAATGCATTTTCCCCATGCAGTTCCACATAGGGATTTTAAACACGAACTGCTGGACAGAATTACACCACATTTGACAGAATGCTTGCTCTTTTCCAGAAAGAGCCCGTTTTGTGATTTGATGTAAATCCGTTCAGTAGTTTTGGAGTTATAAGAGGAAAAAGAAATATAGTTATCTAGGGATGTGGATCTACCTCAGGACATTCGTCGATCCATGCACCAAAGCAAGGCCCTGATTGGCTGGCCGCAACCTGAGAGAAAAGTTGCAGCCACCATTTTGTTTATCACCTCAGTGTAGGGGGGAGTAAAGGTGTAAAGTTAAATAAGGGGTCAGGATACAGGTATCCTGTCCCCATAGGACAGATGGAAGCGTCCCTTAGGGACCCCTTCTGGGCAAAAAATTGCAAATGTTTTTTTTTCTGGGCCAATCTGCGGATCCCTCAGTGGAAATCTGTGATGAATCTGTGAATCCAGAGACAAATGGAAAAAAATAATGACACACACTCATCCAACCAAATACCCGCTGCACACGGCCAAAGACCATGCATGGCATGAGGTTGCCAGCACGTGGGGGTTTGGGGGCATGGCCTGGCCGCAAGCCCTGCAGCCAGCTCCCTGCTGCATTAAAAAAACTATAAGACTTCACAAAAAAACAAAGCTTACAGTGATGTTATACTTAGGAATTAGCATTTAAAAAGCCTTAAAAATTCTTTGAAAGAACCAAAGAGAACAGGGACGTTATAGTTAGGTTCTCAATTAACACTCAGAACACTGTAGAAATTCAGCTGTAATGGTTACAGTTATTTCAAGTAACTATAACTTGTGCCCTAAGGTAACTATAACTTGCACCTTCGCCATTCACAGCTAATTTCCCCACATATTACATCATTGATGACATCTTCTATGGCATCATTGATATTATCACTGAAAAGTTAGCAATAAAATTATTGATGAGAAAACTGCATGGCGGGGGCGTGAGTTATATAGGGCAAGAGTTATAGTTACTTGAAATAACTCTAACTATAATAGTTGCATTTCTACAGTTTTGCGTCTGTAAATTCAGAACAGAACTATGATGTCCCTGTAACCTTGGTGGGATTTATCGGGAAAACATATATATATATATATATATATATTATGCTCCACTAGCTCCCTTAGTGCTCACGGGCGAATGCAGGTCCCGCAAGTGTGCTTACGTGGAATATCAATGATAAAGGCAATTAGCCGAATATATATATATATATATATATATATATATATATATATATATATATATATATATATATATATATATATATATATATATATATATATATATAGTGTAACTCCAGAAATCCAGGGTATCATCAAGGTACGGAGATCCTAGTCAGGGTATGTCGTAACACAATCCTAAATTATTCTGTGTTCACCCTCTGGTTGCTTGGCACGGACCAGGCAGGTTTAACTTATTAGGCAATTTGTAAAGTATTTGTGAAATAACTCAAACAACATCACAGTAAATACACCACAAACAGACTTCACAACAGTTTAGAAAAGCAGAGAATATGTATCTGAGTAAAACAAGACCAAAGCAATCCCAATCAATCAGGTACAAGTTGAGATATTGAATTTTGAAGAAACAAATGCAATTAAGCTCTTAGAAGAATGTAGCGCGAAAAGGTTTACTTGAGGTTGCGAAGGCCCAGTGCAAATCCAAAGTTGAGGCAGACGCAATGGTATGCGGGCCGGCTACAGGGACCCATTTGGGCCCGCTAAACACAGTACATTGGATCCTGTGGCGCAGTCTGCGTGGCAAGGCTTTGTGAGGCTTCAGGTCATCTGGCATTGGTTCTGAGAGGCTGTGTGTCGAGGCTTAGCATCGTCCGATGTGGGTTCTGAGAGGCTGTGCAGTGAGGCTTTGCACTGTCTAGCATCGGTTCCAAGGAGCTGTCAGTTGTGCGGCGAAACTTCCTGCCAGTTTTTGTAGCAATCAGCTACAGAACCCAATTCTGAGACCCAGAACTTGGAGAGGCACCTTAGCAAGGGAAGGACTCACATAAGGTTTAGTCCAGCAGCACCAGCAGAATTACAGGAAGTCTTTTGTGTCCCCGGGATTTCAGAAACAGGAGACCAATTAACAAGCCCTTGGAGATCACTTGGAGAGAAGGCAGAGTCCAGCTCTCCTTCAGCAGAGTCAGAGAGCAGCAGGACAACAAGCAGAAAAACAGTCCTTCCAGAAAAGCGTTCTGGTTGAGTCCTTTGAGCAGAACTGCGGTTCTTCTGACAGAGATTTGGTGTAGGTCCAGAAGTGATTTGATGGGTTCAGAGACTTATACACAAATGTGCCTTTGATGTACGGGAATCTTTGAAGTGTGGTTTTGAAGTACACCAGTATCCCTCAATCGCACCCAGCCCTTCCACTGTTTGGTCCTGTCGAGAAGGAATGCACTAAGGGGAACTGTCACCTAGCCCAGACGTGCACTAGAGACAGGCTATAAGGCATACAGAGCAGAAAAAGCAGAGAAACGTCCACTTTCTAAAAGTGCCATTTCTACAATAGTAATCTTAAATTGGACTTTTTTCAGTAAAGATGATTTATCATTACCATTCCAAAGATATGAAACATGAAAAACTACTCCTTTCTGATCAGGAATTACAGATTAACGTTATTTGAAGGAATTCCCAGTGCTAGCCTATGAGAGGAGTAGGCCTTACAGCAGTGAAAAACAAATGTGCTGTTTTTTACTACCAGGACATGTAAAACATAATAGTACATATCCTATCTTTTATTTACATAGCACCCTACCCTTTGGTTTAACAAGGGTCTTCCTTAGGGGTGACTTATATGTAATAAAAAGGAGTGTTTAAGGTTTGGCAAGTAGTTTTAAATGCCAAGTCGAAGTGGCAGTAAACTGCACACACAGGCCACGTAATGGCAGACCTTAGACATGAAGGGGCTACTTATGTGGGTGGCACAATCAGTGATGCAGCCCACTAGTAGCATTTACTTTACAGGCCCTGGGTACATGTAGTGTACTCTACTAGGAGCTTGAATGTAAAAATAATATGCCAGTTGGGTTTGAGCCAGTGTTACCATGTTTAGAGGAGGGAGCACAAACAAAAACGAGTACAGAAAAGAGGCGGTGGAAGGCAAAAAGTTTGGGGTGACCCTTCAGAGTGGCCATTTTCCAACATTTATATTAACATCATAGTGGACGTTGCTGTCCTGCACCCAATACTATGTTGGAACACCACCATTACTTTTTAGTTTCTTTTTTATCATCCCCTACCCTGACTTAACTCTTTAGGAATTTGTCAGAGGTGAAATGCTGCTTTTTATGTTTTTTAAGTAGCACTTTCTCAGATCCCTCTGTAGAAGGTTGCTCTTAAGGGCTTTCATGTTCTACGTGGAGGTTATAAAAAAAGACTTAAATAACCATGCCCTTTCCTTATTATTCCCTATTGAAGTGCCAGGAAAACATCTTCAATTAGGGACTATTATCAATTTCCATGGGAGTAATCCAGACCGCAGATATTCTCTACCAAATCTCCTTATAGTCACTGTAGTCTGATATATCTGGAACTATCTTTGCCAAGCTCTAAAGTTGGGTTTCCTTGTATATACTACTTACTCAACATTGGTGGAATGGTTCCATCAGCAGCGTATCTCCTATCTTTTCATTTGTACCAAAATCAGCGGTGTTTTGTGAAGGGAGTGGCTGCTGGTAAGGACTTCCTTTTATGTAATTGTCCTGGAGCGCGATAGAGCTCTTACTAGAATGTTCCTTAGTGGCACTGCTGTAGTGTAGATTCAGTATAGTCTTAACCAGCAGGTACTTTAGATTGGTAAGAAGGAAGAAATTACACTTCTGTTGGTTACGTAAAACACTCACCGCTGCTGTTTCCCAAGGGAAGAATTCCAATATTATGCACTGTGGGATATAGAATACTTTAGTGGCATTGTGTTTTCAGCTCTACAATTTGTGTGCTGCGTTCAGTTTTCTGCCTCAACCTGATCTCAGTTCCTCTGTTGAAAACTGACTCACTCTGCTCTCCTCTGTTGGAATTTGGAATGCCTTTGTGAGGCAGGGAGAGTCTGATGGAATCGGTTTAAATACTGGAAAGGTGAGGAGGCAGGAAAAATGGCAAAGATGGGCATGCAACAGTAGCTAGAATGGTCTGTGGGAAACAGTGATGTTTGCTACTTCATCTAGCCTTGACATGGTGCTGCACCTGAGTCTTCTCTCCTAGAGGAAGCGAAGACAATCAAAGACAATGCCCAACTCCATTTTTTAAACAGAAATGCCCATGTAAGTAACTTTGGCTCTGCTACCTCGGTAAATCAGGGAGCCCACTACATACATACATTGTCAGACCATCCTACACACACTTAGAAAAACTGAGAAATCTAGATATGATTGACTGCTAAGTTAGTTCTGACTTTGGTGGGAAAACCAAAAGAAGAGAGTGTACTGCTACTTGAGTCTGCTGCAGGGTTGGGTGTTCCCTCACCCTGAGTTTTCTTGTCACTTCTTTGACGGTGACTGGGCCCATATGATTGAGTGGTATGTGAGCTTCCTTTCAGGTGTAGATGATTCTCTGTTGTTCAAAAGAGTATGTATACGTGAGTGTGGCCAATTCCAAGATCAGTTTGTGTGTCCCTTTTTCCCCTGGCCTTCCACACACCTCCTGCAAACACAACCTGATAAATTCTGCCAGACTTTACAGAACATGCTGATTGAGTTTTAGGAATACCCAACAGTATTCAAGCTGTAGTGTTTTGGATAATTTCGAGTTCTCCAGTATTTGAGGTGTCTTTCATAGATTTACATGCCTGAATCATTCCCCGTCATCGGAGTGGGAGTCACACGGTACATAACAAAGCAATAATATGCACATAATAACCAAAAAACCTTGGTAATAACCAACCAGGAAGTAAAGTAGCCCTAAGCTACAAGAGCAAAAACTTCCACACTCATGACTATCCTAGTCATTTTGTATAATCCCAACTGCAGCCAATCAGGCGACAGCACCCACCAGAATGTTCTCCCCAGAGGCTCAGGCTCTCAGATTTTCTACCACACTTCGTGTGAAGGGAGTCTCCCTGAGCTCTGCTCAGTACTTCACTCTTTTGGCTGATATTTCACCTACCTTTTGGAATGTCATCTTCTAGAAAGTCTCTCTTCAGGCCTTGTGAATCTTGCGGGAAGCTCCGGCTTTTTAAAGAAGATCCCCAGAGGAAGTGTATCTACTGCCTGTATCCAGATCATGAGGTGAGAGATTGTAATATCTGCAGGACCTTCCCTCAGAAGACCCTCAGAGACAGGGAAGGTCGCCTTCTTCTGTGGCTGCAGAAGATCAATGATCAGGACAACCCCTTGTCTGAGGTGGGAAGTGTGGCCTCTGGGTCATCTGTATCCTCTAGGAAGAGGAAGGCTGAGGAAGATGTTTCTTCTCCTTGGGCTAAGGTGTAGAGAAAAGCTCAATCCATTAGGGGTTCTAGCTTGCCTTCCTCTTCTTCATCAAAAAAGGCTTCTCCACCTTCAAAATCTAGACCTATTACGCCCCCGAGAAAGTCTGGAAAGTCTCTACCATCAAAAAGACTTCCTGAGAAAGTTTTACCTCAGAAAATGACTTCGTCGACGACAGCATCATCGTCGTTGACCCTACTTCAACGTCGACAGTCACTTTTTCGACGCCAAGGCCTAAAATGATAATGTCATCTGCCTCTTCTCCGTCGACGCTAGTCTCTGTTTCAGTTCGACCCATCTCGTCGACGAAGGTAATGCCATCTGTCGTCGACGCTTCATCGTCTACGAAGACCACCTCGACGGCGACTACCCCGTCGACGAAGGCCACCCCGTCGACGGATTCCTCGTCGACGAAGACCAACTTGCCGTCGACGATTTCACCGTTGACGAAACTTACCTCATCGTCGACGGCCACATCGTCGACGAAGATTGCATCGTCGCCGAAAACATCGTCAACGAAGATTGCCTCGTCGCCGAAAACATCATCGCCGATGATTGCCCTGTCGATGAAGTTGACTGTCTCGTCGACGGTCACTATCCTCACACCTTCTCCATCTACGGCATCATTGACAGAACGACCATCGACGCCTGTTCTATCGTCTTGTAAGGAATTGCAAGTTTGGTCTGCCACACCGTCTACAGCATCCTTTGCCCCGCCATCTACGGCAGCTTCTTTATTATAAAGACGAGGTTCTTCATTGGCGGCTCTCTCCCCGCTGAAGTTGCCTGAGCAGCTACTGGACTCTGAAGATGAAGAAGAGCAATCAGATGTGGATGACAGGTTCCGCACTGCTAGGAGTCCATCTGAGCTGCTCATTAAATATCAGGATGAAGGTCAGGAGGAAGAGCAGTTCCTTGAGCCGGTAGATAAGGCGCCTGCCACGGTGCCTACGGCACAGATGCCATTAACTCCCCTCAACAATTTGCAGTATATGTTGGATGACTACTATCACCAGTTCCCTCCATCTGAATCGGCTGAGTCGCTTCCTTCGACACTCATGCCTCAGGTCTCTGTATCGGCGTTCAGATCACCAAGACAACCTTCTCCAGCACCTGTATCCACAGTACGATCAACAGGTCCACCTTCTACGGCACCATCTCACCATTCCCAGGAGGCTATCACCACTGATGAGGACAGGGAAGAAGGAGAAGTTGATGACAAGTCAGTACTATCGGAGTGGGATGAATATCATATACAAACTCCATCACCATCTGCTCCACCTGCTGCGGACTCTCCGCCGGTAGATATTGGAGGTTTCCATCTCATAATGGAAAGAGCTACAAAGAGGTTCCTTATTCCCATGGAGACGAAAAAGGAAGACTGTTTCCTTTATGATTTTAAGGATCAGCTGCAGAAGCAAGTGAGAACAATTCCCATCATAGACTTCATCTGGAAAGAGGGGCTGAAGAGCATGTCATCGCCCAATTCTCTCCCTGCAGTCTTGCCTCGCTTAGACAAAAAGTATAAGGCACCAAATACTTTACCTGCATGGCTTATAGGACAATCTAAGACTGATTCAGTCATCACCCAAGCAGCTCAGAGACGGGCCAGGAACCCCTCTTCACCGGTAACTGCTCCGCCAGACAGGGATGGCAGACGTCTGGATTCCATTGGCAAGAAGGTCTCCACTATGGCGGCAACTACGGTTCATGCTGCAAACTCCCTGGCAATACTAGGGAGATATGACAGGAAAATGTGGTCGGACATCTCACCATGTATTGAGAAGCTACCAGAGCCTGAAAGATCTGAAGCTAGAAAAATCTTGCATGAAGGGGAGTGTACTTCTGCGGAAATGATGGACGCAGCAGTAGATGTGGCATCTACAGGTTTCAAGCAGTTAGCGGGTGCAGCAGTGCTACGGAGACAGGGTTGGCTGAAGTCAATATCCTTTCGCCAGGAGGTCCAAGCAAAGATCATCGACATGCTGTATGGTGGGGAATTTCTCTTTGGCCAGCATGTCGACGAGGCCTTGCAGGCAATAAAAAAGGACACAGAAACGGCAAGATCACTGGGTAGCCTTCAGTTTCGTAGGTCGTCCTTTCGTGGTGCCAAAGGACGTGGATCCTTCTCAAATAGAGGGGGCTACAATCAACAAAGATCGTACCAAGTCTCTCAAAGTAACCAGAGGTATCAATCATACAAACACAGACGTACGGACAGCGAGGTAACAACTACTCGCAATCGAAAAGGAGATCCTCTTATCGTGGGCGGGATTCCTCCAAGAAACAATGAGATATGCCACCTGCCACCATCTCTGCCCGTTCCCCAGTCAAAGGTTGGAGGAAAAATATCCCTTTTCTACTCAAACTGGTCGAAAATTACTACAGACAAGTGGGTCCTAGATATAGTAGCCAGGGGCCACACTTTGGAATTCATCAAAACCCCTCCAAATTCTCCTCCCAAGGGCCCACCTCCGGCTCATCTCAAGGAGCTGTTCTCCCAAATAAATCTGATGATTTGGAAAGGAGCGATCGAAAAGTCCCTCAATTGCAAAGAGGAACAGGATTCTACTCAAGATTCTTCCTCATACGGAAGAAGACAGGGGAATGGCGCCCCATCCTCGACTTACGTGCTCTCAACAAATATTTGAAAAAATGGTCCTTCCGGATGTTAACGCTTCAAGAAATCCTCCAGTTTCTTTCGATAGGGGATCACATGCCCACCCTCGACCTTCAAGATGCTTATTTTCATGTGCCGATCCTCCCCAGGCACAGAAAGTTCTTACGGTTCAGAGTGGCTGGCAGGGATTTTCAGTTAAAAGTTCTCCCCTTTGGACTTTGTTCAGCGCCCCGTGTTTTCACGAAAGTGTTAGCTCCGGTGGCAGCACATCTTCGCCTAGAGGGCATTCAAACCTTTCTATACTTGGATGATTGCCTCATCAAGGCCAGTTCTTTCGCAACAGCAAGCGCACACGTTCAAAGATGCCTGTCAATATTCCAGTCTCTGGGTCTTTCCATCAACTTCGACAAATCCCATTTCATTTAGTCTCAGAAGAAGTCATTCTTGGGAGCCACACTGGACACCCAACTCACTCAGGCTTTCGTCTCAAAGAAAGACAGCACAAAATCTGCAAGATGGCTCGCCTTTTGCAAGAAAAAGAGTACGTTTCAGTTCGGATGTTCAAATCTTTCCTAGGGATTATCTCATCTTGCATCCCTCTGATAACCAACTGTCGACTCAGAATGAGACCTCTACAGGAGGAACTCAACTTACAATGGTTACAGATTTCAGGGTCGTTCAACGACATCATTTAAATAACTCCTCGGATGCGAGAAGTCTTTCTCTGGTGGACTCAGATAAGGAATTTGCAAGAGGGATGTGCATTCCTGGCGGAAGTACCAAATGTTACCATCACCACAGATGCTTCTCTCGAGGGGTGGGGAGCACACCTTCAGGGAATGACTGTCAACGGAAAGTTGAATGTGCAACAAAGGAAGTGGCACATCAATCTCCTGGAAGTACGAGCCATATTCTTGGCCTTGAAATCCTTTTGGACAGTCATTCACGGGTCCTCTGTACTAATTCGGACAGCCAATACAACAAGTAGGCATTACTTAAACAAACAAGGTGGCACAAAGTCAGCTCCGCTCTCTCAGCAAGCCTAGGAGATCTGGGACTGGGCTCTACGTCACAGGATCAACCTTTCAGCTGTTCATGTTCCAGGGATTTCCAATGTGCTAGCGGATTCTCCCAGCAGATCTGCAATATCCAATCACAAATGGGAGATCCATCAACCAACTTTTAACAAAGCCTTTCGGGAATGGGGTCACCCCGATCTGGACGTATTTGCAACTTATCAGAACCGCAAATGCCCACACTTTGCAAGCTGTCTTCCCCACAAGAACTCATGCGGGTAAGCGCTTTCAATGAACTGGTCTCAGATATATGCGTACGCCTTTCCTCCGATTACGTTGGTTCCCAGAGTCATCCGCAAGATGAAAAGACAGCTTTGTCGCCTCATCCTCATTGCTCCCAGATGCACTCGCCAATACTGGTTCACTTCTTCTCCTTTCAGAGTGCGATCCCATTCAGTTCCCACCAATACCAAACCTTCTGACCATTCAGGAGGGTCAAATCTGTCACCCGTACCCAGCCTCCTTGAAATTAGAAGCATGGCTCCTCAACACCTTGAGTTCGCACACTTAGATATCCCTGCTGATTGCCAAGAAGTGTTAGCCAATGCTAGAGCACCTGCCACGGTTAAAACCTACAAGCTCAAATGAAAAAGATTCTGCGCCTGGTGTCACTCTGCCAATTTACATCCAATTCATGCCAGGCCAGAACAGATCTTGCCATTCTTTCTTCAGCTGGCTAAATCAGGTTTATCTCATTCCACGTTGAAGGTGTTCTTGGCATCTATCTAGAGGGTTCGCCAGGATGGTTCTAACTCTCTCTACTCTACTAGAGTTATTCAGCAGTTTTTAAAGGACTATTTCAAATGTCTGCTCCTATTAGACATCCGCCTCCTTCCTGGCATCGGAATATGGTACTCACTCAGCTCATGCGTCACCCTTTTGAACCTATTCATTAAGTGGATCTTAAGTTCCAAATCCTCAAACAGCGGCAGAGAGGGCTTTGCATTCCCTCGACATCAGGAGATGTCTCAAGTTCTATCTGCAACGAACTGCAACAATTCGAAAATCAGATCAACTATTTGTAGCATATGGAAGACTGCGTCAAGGTTACTCTGTATCCAAGCAGACCATAGCTCGTTGGATGTCCTCGACGATTAGTCTTTGTCATCAACAGGTGGGAAGGCCTCTACGCACCACGCCGAGGGCACATTCTACGAGAGCGATCTCCTCATCCACCACTCTCTTTACTGGTGTGCCTCTCCATCAGATATGCAGGGCGGCAACCTGGTCCAAGTGGCACACTTTTACCAAACATAACTGTTTGGACACTGCAAATGATACGGATATGTCAGTGGGACGAGCCGTGCTCCGCAATCTTTTTAAATAAGGTGAGCCTCTGTTCTCCCTCCTCCACTTGCTGTTTTTAGACGCCTATTTACATGCTGTTGTATATCATGATCTACTGTACATATATTAGCACTAATGCATTTATTTATGGTTATGATATTATTTAGGCTTCTTTATTATATGTATAAAGTGATACAAGCAGCGTCTAACGAGCATTTTGTTATGTACTGCTATCTACTCTGATTCAGGCATGTGAATCTATGAAAGACACCCCAAATACTGGAGAAGAACAATAGTTACTTACCTGTAATCTGTGGTTCTCCAGTATTGGTGTCTTTCATAGATTCACATGCAACCCGCCCACCTCACCTCAGAGGCTGTTTAGGCTATACTGTTTGTTTCACTCCTGTGCGAGAAAATCTGAGAGCCTGAGCCTCTGGGGAGAACATTCTGGTGGGTGCTGTCACCTGATTGGCTGCAGTTTGGACTATACAAAATGACTAGGATAGTCATGAGTGTGGAAGTTTTTGCTCTTGCAGCGTAGGGCAACTTTACTTCCTGGTTGGTTATTACCAAGGTTTTTTGGTTATTATGTACATAATATTGCTTTTTTATGTACCGTGGGACTCCCACTTCGACGACGGGATATGATTTAGGCATGTGAATCTATGAAAGACACCAATACTGGAGAACCACAGATTACAGGTAAGTAACTATTGTTCTTTTTTATGATAAACATTGGACTTCCCAGGTAGACTGAGTTGCCGTAATCAAGGCGAAAAAGAGTAAGTCCCTGAATCTCTATCCTTCGGACCTCTCACAACATTTTGCAGTGAATTCCTTCATGTTTTGCTGCAGCACTAAAGTGCCAGCCAACAAACAGAAATTTTCCAGAGTTGTTTCATCCAGATGCTCTCATTCACCTCCCATTGCCTTTGGTGACACAATGCATGTTTTATTGACACAACCTTAAGTTTACCCTTTTTTTGTTTTTGTTGTTACTGCCTGGGCTACATTAGTTCCTATATATCCATTGCTGAATGTTAGGACAGCGATGTATAACCCATAATTTGTTGAACTGGGGAGCTCTATTCCAAATGTAGACACCTTGTAGTTACTAGTGCCACCTTTTCTGCAAATGGAAAGGATTAAGATATTATGAATCAGCAAGCTGACAGAGTTAAGACGTTCCCTCTTCCAGTTAATTGTAACGCTTGTTTCAGAGGTGGATTCTTGACTCATGTAGAATACTGGAAATATATACTTCATCCATGGATAGTTCAGAATAACAAGATGGTCTAGGATATTCCATCATATGATAAGGTTGTTGGTAGCCTTTGGTAGCCTTTGCTTCTTAGAGATGTGACTTTACTTCAACCATCACAGCTTAAAAATCCTTCATTCAAGTCAAGACCATCCAACGATTTTCAATCTCAATCTCTGTGACAGTTTTGAAAATTGCCACCTTAAAACATTGCGTAGAAAGAGAGCCACAGATAATCGTTGAATCATTTAAAGACAGGCCAATTTTTAGTGTGATATTTAAAAAGCACTAAAACTCTGGGTTATCCAAATGTTTTAGTCTATTTTATTGTGTTATTGATCTGTTTTTGATCTCATGGATCAACTGAGACTTGTATCATGTATCTGAGCTGCTCTATGAGAATGATGGTCCTACCAACATAAAAGTGATATTGACTGATCTGCATAAATAGGTTGGTTCTGTCTTCACAGATTTTTGCACAATAGTTTAATGGCAGTTTTGAGTACTACATATTTCTGTAGTACTTAAATAGCAAAAAAATATACATTAGAATTTGTCTTTGTGGAATAGGAGTGGTTTGGCTATATTGATTTTCTGCAGATGCTATCACCCCTGCAGGATTTTCTACGTGAATCAGTGATGTCTTAGGGATGCCAGTGTACTGTGCGTTATATCACGTTTTTTGCCCCTGGCAATGTTTTCTTGAAAGACACTTCCTTTGCAGATAAATCTAGTATTGTATCATAACAGGTTTAGGAAACATGTTTAAATGGGTACTTCACTCCCTGGTAGTCATACTACTGAGTTGTATGGTGTTTATTTGTGAAAATATATGCTTTGGGGGTGTTAATGCAATTTGTAAAATACATTCTTACTTACTATGCTAGGTGAGTTTCTTGCCGGAAAGATTTGAAAGCTCACAGTTGCCAAATTATAGATGCTGAATTGGAGCACCTTGTGGAGCTGGCCTTAAATTAGATATGGGTCAACATAGTATAGTAGAATGTCTTCTTTGCACTGACTGGGCATGGGAAGGACTGAGATGGATATGATGGAATAAAATGCCTACAATCACATGACCTTGTTTAAATGACACCCAAGAGCAGATTCTTTGGCATCACTCTAAGGCTAGGCATCAGGTTTTTTTTGTTACCTGGAAGGTGTATTAAACAATTCTTCTCTTCGTCTGTCTCCTGAGATTGTCAGAATTGGCTGGGTGTTCTTGACTTGTTTGAAATCCAAAGGAGTGTGCCATGAAGGGCTTTAATGTAAAGTATGAACTCTAGAGACTTTCCTTTGACTGTTGGACGACGCCACATTTGATGAGTGCAAGGAATAAGGCCATGACCACTTACTTTCTAGTCCTTTTAAGGTATGGTGGGAGCTGTAGCTGAAGAGGAACGTTAGTCGGTGCATACCAACCAGCTTCTGTTTCTGATCCATTGTTTTTTGTTCTTGTGCCTCACAGAGATTAGAGATGGCTGTCCTGCCTGTGGAGTGGCCAGAGAAGGCAGGGACCAGCCTCGCCCACAGAAGTGATCAAATCTAAAGGAGTGAGTGGCATATAGAGCAAGAGGCTCTGCATATGTGACCTCAGCGTAACTTCTGCGCTCTGGTACTGGCCCTCTGACATCGAATGCCAGGATCCCCGGGTGCTACGCAAGTCTACCTATCAGGAGGAGCTGCTGTTCTCTTGTACTCTGCCCTCTGCCACTCTAGTAAAATCTGTGATTCTCCTAACTATTAGGAAAGGCTGCTTTCTTATCAGGGGTGTGTGTCCTTGGAAGTGTGCAATGTCTGGGCTTGCAACCAATGTTCATGAACTAGGCTTCGAAGGATCTTTCTGTGAGCTGTACTCCTCCTGTCTGACCACAAAATGGGCGAGGCATTTGGGTGAAAACATGAGGAGTAATTCAGTCTTTCTGTTCTTATCGAGAATTATTATGGAATAAATGCCTCCCTGCCGGATTCTGCACCAGCCTTTTCATCATTCTGCTGTAGCTGTGTGTTGTCCAAGATGTTCATGCAAAGTCTGCAAATGAGCGAAACAGCAAAGTCCGATTACAAAAAGATGTGTTCTGTTAGAAGCCAAACGTCTCAAAGAACATTGCATTTCAGCAGTGACATTTCCCTAATGTAGGGGTCAATCTCTAGAGAGAGAGTGGGTAGATTAGTGCAGTGACTAGGTCACTGGTTTGCATGTCAATATTACAAGGGTCAGTGGGAACTGGTTGCATGCTCTTCATGTTGACCATTTTAGGGGGCAGGGCTTGCCACCACCTAATGGTGGTTAGTTTACTGACAGAAATACCCAGGCAGCGGGCGGGTGGTTGGATTATCTACATGGGCAGACCCGGCAGCAACTGTGACGGATGGTAGAGAATGAATGGTTATGGTAGATTGCTAGGAGTTTCTTTAATGTGATTAAGTCAGAAAAGTGAGTATAAGTTCTGAGAATTTGAGTAGGATGGGTTGGATGCCTTTAGCAATGCGGTTGCTCTTCCTTACAGGATATATTCCTTGGGAAGCCCTGCTCTTGGAAGAGTCGTGCTAGGGTGAAAAAAGACATTAGAAGAATCCCAATAGATCGACAAAAGGCCCACCGTGATCCCCTGAGGTAGCCTAGTCCTGTTCACCATTTTGGAGATCACAATGATCTTGCACCTGCAGACTCTGCCAGTGGAAATGTAAGTGGGAGAGGCATGCATGACATTATTAGGGGAACCAGCACTATAACCTTTTAAGGTGGGCTACCCTGTGTCTGGCATGGGTGGTGTCCTAGTTCTGCTGTCAGGAACGCCACCTTCCTGGAAACCCTCGAGATAGGCTTTGTAGGAAGACCATCCCTGAGTCAGTCCACTAGAGAAAGGACATGAGGGAGGGATCCCACTTCATGGCCTAGAATTCCACCATCCTGCCTATGTGACAGTTCTAGGTGACATGCTTAAGATTTATGTGGGTAATTTTCCATATGTGTGTGTTGGCTTGTCTTGTTCTGAGAACCATGGCTGTCGAAATGGAAGGGGTACCCTACGTGCCTTCCTTTTATGTGAGTGCTGCCCAAATTTACAGCTTTGTACATTCCCAATAAAGAAGTGTTTTGTTCACAACTGGCAAGTCTGTGCTTCTTTAGGGAGAGCTGGGAATGCTGACTTCCTAAACACAAGGTGCGGTATAGAGTAGGAATTAAATATTGTGCTATACAGATCCATACTCCATCCCACAAGCAAAGCGACCCATCACTTGATCAATGTATGGTTTAGCTATTGTACCCATGCTAGGAATTATGCCCTTTAAATAAATGAGAACCGAGTTTGAGAAATGCGGTTACTATTTGATGTAAGCAGTAATCTTGGAAGAGTTCAGACAAGATTAACTCCTAGAGGTGGTAAAGGCATTATGTTAAGGTTGTGGATAGTTAACCCCTTCGCCGCAGGGGTAATTCCCCCATGGTGTGGGGGGGGAGGCAGGGGGGAGCACAGCGTCGCGGTGCTCGTGATGAGCCCAGCTCGTCATGAGGCACAGTGGAGCTGTGCTCATCATGAGCTGGGCTTGTCATAACCCCGCCCACTGATTGATTCTCCCGCACAGGCGGGGAATCAATCGCACGTGGGTGGACCGCGGCTGTTATGACGAGCCCTGCTCGCCATGAGCACAGCTCCACTGTGCCTCATGACGAGCTGGGCTCGTCATAAGCATGGACGGGGTTAAACACACTTAGTGACCTGACCCTTTTGAGGTCTAATCCGTTGGAAATCCATTTTTTTAGACCCAAAGTCCGATTTTAATTGTAATTACCCTTGATTTTTGCTGAGCTGGGATCATATGCAAAGAGACTGATAGTTAAATAGCTCAATCAGTTATTTGGTCATAAACTCATAATGTAGGAGTATTTTGGTCTATGTACTTATTATTATTGTATGGCCATTTTATTTCTTAGACCCAAAGTTGTATATCCATTGGATTTCCGCTTTATTTTTAGCTGGGCTGGAATCATAGACAAAGGTACCCGATAATGAATTAGATCAAATAGTTATTTGGTTATGAAATCATTATGTAGGGGGTTTATGATCAGTGTGTTTGCTGTTATTGTATGTTCATTTTATCGTTTTTTTGATCAAGGTCGTACATTTTTACTATTTCTATGTGAATGTGTTATCCAATGAATTGGTCATTGTTTGTTTGTAATGATTTTAATTAATCAAACAAATAAACAATTTTAGGGACAACTTGTCCAAAGCACACAGCACAGTCTTCACCTCCTTGCATGTCACTCCTAACCAGAAGTACTGAAAGCCAAAAGAGGAGGATCCAAGCCACACCAGCCTGAGCGCCTACCTTTGAATCATGCCTCTCTGCCTCAAGCTGAAATGACGGACAAAAGGCAACCCTATGGATTTATTTTGGTTGGTTCACAAAGAAGGCAGTGAAGCAGGTAAGGAAATTGTCAGGTATGTTTATTTGGGGGAAGTATAAAATATGCTCATGTGGAAGGAAAGGGCATATAATACCTAGGGTTATATTACAATAAGTGCCACGGACGTTTACGCCCGCTTTGCGCTCCCCGGGGCACATTGGTATTACAGAAGGGGTGCAGACGCTTGTGCGTTCCCTTCAGTGATACCAATAGCATTGGCACACATATAACCCCAGCTCTACCATCAGGGGGCGTTCCCTCATTAGCATAGGGCATACCCTATGCAAATGAGGGAATTCCTTTGCCTCTGCGCCCACGTTATATTACAGACGTGGGCGCAGAGGCAAATAAGCTCTCATGTGGTGCACTCACAGTGCGCCACCTCCTAGGGGGTGCACTGTGAGTGCGCCCCCTGAGAGCAGCCCTTTGGAGGGGAGAAAGGGGTTCCTATGGACCCCCCAGACATTCCCTTGCAGGCGGGTGGGGTCACTTTTAAAAGGTGCGCCGGGCGCAAACAATGACAATGCATAATATGGCCCCTGGGATTCAGTAATCCCTCTATAAATGGCAGTCTCTGATTTCTTATAATCGTGACTTGTGACACACTCTGTTGCTGATGATGAAGAAAAGACGTTATAACTCGACTATTATAAGCTATTACAAACGAGTGCTGACGACACAGTGCCTGAAGCCAGAGTCAACAGCCGAGGTGAAAGGCAGGTCAAGTCATGGAGCATAATTGAAGCAGCTGCTTAAAGCAACAAAAACTGAACATTTCTTTTCTTTCTTGTGTTCTATTTTAATGGCTTATAATGACAAACAGAAAAAATATTTTTAGTTTTTTGCACTCCTTATGTAGAGAAAAGCTAGAATCTTTCTGCATGTTTTGCGACAAATATCTAATAGATTTATAATGTGTTTACCTTTGCGCGGAAGGTTTTTATTTTTATTCTCCATGTTTGCAAACATGCTTGCTCTTTCATATGAAAGAGCTAACTAAGCACCAAGGTTTTAAGTGGTGTGTGGGAAAGGTGGTTGTGCGACCATGAATTGTTTGGGATAATGTACCCCCTGGCGTAGATGATAAGGATATTGTAAGTCACCTCGGTGTTCCAAAACCTTATAAAGGACCTCAGCCTTTGGTCTTGTTCCTCTAAATAGTTATGGAACTTCTCTGTGACTTTCAATATCCTTATAATGTACCACAGGGGGAACACTATCCCTTATGAAACAGCATTTGATGGCTGAGGGTGTCTAAGACATTCAAAAGGCGGAGGAGCATTGGGAGGAATGCATTGCCTTAGCCTGCAGTTTGGAGTTTACTACCTGCCATTTGCGAGTTAGCAGTTATGTTGCTGCGGCTTGGATGGAAACCTGGTTGCAGATTTGAATTTGAAGACCTACTGCTGTTTCGTAGCCCTTGCCAATGAAGATAAGGTGGGAGTTGGTGCGGTGCTTGGAGTCAGAGCCATATCTACAAAACTACAGCAATCAAATGAAATGAGGACACTTTCTGAAGCATCACCGTCCCTATGCCGCCTCTATTACAAAATAAACCCATGCAAGGTGCCACATCCTTGATACTTTTGCCAAATGTTACATCGGGTACCCCCATGGTACCCTTACCTAATGAATGATGAGTATCAGAAACTCCAAACCCATCTGTGTATAAACCCACCCCTTCGTGAGTCTGTGTGCTAACCTACTTTTTCCATATCTTTTGTGTTACTTTCTCGTCCCTTCAATATGTGTGCTGTTTTAATACTTTTGAGCTTACGTGTTACATGTCTTCCCCAGTGTCTGATTTCTACTCACTAAGCATGTGCTGTCATATCCCAACAGGGAAACGTCCTTTACAACGCAACTTTTACCACGCAGTGCCTTTACGACGCAACCATTACAATGCATGTCATTACAACGCATTGCGCTGGGGGGCGCTCTAGGATAGATTTAATTTACTATCCAACACCTTCCCTACTATCCACGGGGACTGGAGTTGGAATAGTAAATTACACTATTCACTATCCAGCACCCCAAAGCGCTATGCATTGTAACAGCATGCGTTGTAAAAACTGCGTCATAACAGCATGCGTGGTAAAAGCATGCGTTGTAATGTCATACATCCATCCCACCATCATGCCTGTAAACTGATTGCCCATCTCTGAGATTGTTGTTACATGCTCATTCCCTAACTTTTGTGGGACCTTCTCACTCCCATGTTTTTGTAACCTAACCACCGCAATACATCGGTGTAACCTGTACCAATACCTGTTCTGTTGAGCTGATAATTGTAATGTACGTTTGTCTGGCAAAAAGTACCTTTTAATACATGTCCTATTCTTTCATATATCTGCTGACTTCACTAAATTCTTTCCGTTTTAATGACAACTTAAGTATTCAGTGTTCATTCCTGATTCTCCTTCAAGAACATGTACACAGTAAATCATGGTGTCCTGTCCGAGCACCCACCCAGGTGAGGTGAAATCTTCACCTTGCACACCTGCATTGAACTGCACAAGCCCTTGCTCACATCAGGTGTACACAGCGCTTTGCTCAGAGGGGTTTTTGATACCACCCTCATACCCCTCGAGTGTGCATTCCACTGTTTCATGCCTGACAACACAGCAATGCAGTGTGATATTAAGCCATACCCCGAAGGCCTCCTCTGGTTCCATCCATGAGCCTGCATCAAATTCAAATCCTAATACGTTGTCTACAAAGTGTTAGGCACCAGAAAACCAGATTTGTATTGTCCTACAATAGAACCACAATTGTGTTTACAATATAATCAACAGCACAGGGCGGACCATCACAGGTAAAGGATGCAGCCCGGATACCCCACAATAATGAAGAAAGCAAAATCAGTACATAAAACAACATGGCATAGGATCGACCAGCGCGATTGCTGTAATCGAAGCTACTTCACACCTATCCCCACTAATAGATTATAGGGAAGGTCCAGCATAAAGATAACCAACAGTGTGCTTTAAGAACAACACCCTGCCCCTCCGCGGTGTCCAGTTCCTGCCGCATCACTCCCCCCCCCCCCCCCCCCCCAAAAACCTGCTACTGTCAGGGCTAGGTTTACACTATGAAAATACCTCTATTAATTACATTAAAGGTGACAGAGAGTAATACTGTTGCTCCAATTCACAACAGTGTTATCAGAGGATCAAGCTGCATATGTGGTCAATGCTGAAAGCTGCTGAGAAGGGGCAGGTCTCAGGAGAAACTTGACATGACGTGCCCCTGTTAAGATCCAGGTTCCTGGGCCTCCCTTGTCCACCGCTGTTATGAATGCAGACCAGATGAAAAAATATGATCGCCTGAAGCCCAGATTCCAAAGGAACAGACAGGCGAAGGTCTTGAAGTCTGGTGTAAGTTTTGAGCTCTCAGAAGGGGAGCAACCCCGCCCCCCAGCATGAGCTGATTCAAGATGGCCGCCAACTGACTGCATTGTTAGGCGAACTACCATCGCGGCAGCTAGTGTGTGTTCTTTTGAAGAAGACTGAAATAAATCAAGATGAAATGATGACAAATCGTCTTATTGGATTGAATTGATGGACTATAATACTTGTCTTGGAGCTCAGGATATACCCCTTGTTTTTCTGTTCTACATTTGTGTTTTGTTTTGAATCACAGTGTTTGATCCGTGGAGGGTGACCCGGATCTTATCCTTAGAGCTTAACAAAATATTGAGTTTTACCTGTGTTTCTCTCCAGCGCAATTAACACTCACTCACCTGTCTTTTCTGCTTTACCATCGCAAGACTCTGAGGAGGTCTTTGAAAATGTACATCATGATCTGCAAGGCCTAGTCAGGTGGTAGAGTCCTAAATGCTCCCTGTGGAAGCCGGAGCTGGGAGGTGACCGGGGTTTTTGGCGGTCTCTTCCAGTGTATCTAGGCCATCTTATCTCTGGTTGGAGTTCACCGGTGATGAGAGCTTACTGGTTACAACATGGACCTGAAATAAAAGTCCCCACACAACAACGTTGATTCTAAGCCACACAACCAGCATGATTGGAAGGTAAGAAAAAACATTGAAAATACTACAACACTATGGTTGGGAGCATTTTGAATTTTAAATGGAAATATCAATACCAGTGATTTGCTTATGCTTGGTTGTATTATAGGATATGAAATTCTACAGCTGGAGATGGGGGTCACAAACATTGAATTGGCTTTAACAATAAAAAAAATAACTAATATGGCAGAGTCCAACGCCATTTGCTGGTGGGCATCATTAGTTGCTTCACTTGGAGGGTTGGAGGCCAAAGGAAGTAGATAATGACAAGAAGTGGTCATAGGTGACGCAAGGAGGATAAATGCACCAGAGGGTTTAAAAGGTGGTAGGCTCCTGGTTGCCTCCCACTTGCCCCCTGAGGTGCAGCAACATAGTGGTTTGATCGGCTGATCGTAGGACGCTAAGAAAGCATTTCAGCGGTCATGATTTTGTGCCTCATAATGCTACTATTGTGTTTCTATTCATCTGTGGTCAATAAAGGAAGTGGTATTGCATTTGTAATCCACCAATCCCAAAATAATGCAGGGGGTAAGGGTATATGGGTGTGTCATGGGGAGGCACCACTCACACATTGTTGTGCGGTTTCTCGGACCAGAGATTATCTGCAAGACGGACTCTAATAGGGACCCGCTAATTTCCTGGTGAATGCAGTGGGGCCCTGGTGGCTCGGGCACAAATCCCACTGGTCTGCGAGAAGGCCCTATATTTGTTGGGGGTGCCCACTGTAGAGTTGACTTCACATTCATATAGGAACGGCACAACTACAACTGCGGAAGGTGTATAAGGCACCCATTCCTTGTTCTTTGGAGGACAGTGAGCAACAGCCTCCTTTTGTTCATTTATTTACAGGGAAAGCTATGGAGTGTTTTTGTAAAGGGATTCAGTACTCTCCATGGCAGCCACTGAAAAGCCAGGGCAGTAATTGAGCACCAATGGTTGTGTTTGAGCGGTGTCAAGTAACAACACCTACCAGTGCTTTTGGGTAAGGTCTTGAGGCTGATCATTTCCCACATGGTACATTGCATTTGTTCATGTCAGGGAAAATAACGTGATCCCATTAGGGATGTGAATCAGATGAAACCAATTGTGAGCACAAGGGAGAGAGGACACAGGTGGATCTGGGGGGGTAAAGGTCCTGTCTCATTGGTCGGTTTACGTCCACTATGTCAGATGCCTGTTGAGGAGTAGATCCTTTCGCTGTTTCTTGAAGCTCAGGAAGGAAGGGTTTGTCCTGATATGTGTAGAGTTCCAGATTTTGGGGGCGTTGCTTGAGAAAGAATGTGCGGTAATTTTTTGTTTTGAGCACTTTGGGTGGGATGAGAAGTGAGGTGTTTGAGATTCTTAGGTTTCGCGACTGACCTGCCTTTTTTGAGTTTTGAGGCGAGACACGGTTCTGAAGCTTCAAGGAGCTTCAATAGGGAGCCAGTTCAGTTCTTTCAAGGCAGGGGAGATGTGGTAATAATTTATGATTCCTGTGACCATTCTGACTGCTGCATTGAGAGGGGTTTTTGGAGGGAATTTTGCATTGTTTGCGAGGGTGGCCTTCCCCTAGTCTAATCTGGACAGCACCAGCACTTGCGTGCCAGATTTAATATAATTCAGTGGTAGGTAGGGTTTGATTCTGTTCACAAATTTGTTTCAGAAATTTCAGGTTGTAAAAGGTACTCTTCCCATTATTCTTTATATAATCTTTCATGGTCAGTTTAGAGTCCAGTGTGATTCCAAAAGACTTAATGCCGTCAGCTAGGGTTAGATTGCCGTTAAAAGTGTCAATGGAGTTTAGCCATTCTTGCATCTGGTGTGACTGCTCTGCTTTTGATATGAGAAGAATTTCTGTCTTATCTTGGTTGAGTTTTAGGTGGTTGTGAAATAGCCATGGTTGGACTTCTTTGAGGGTGGGATTTAACCAGTGTATGTCGTCTAGTGAGGCGATTTCCACGTAGAGCTGAGTGTTATCTGCGTAAAGATATAAGGGGATATTTGCTTGGGAATGATGGTGAGGGGCTCTATGTAGATATTGAACAGAGTTAGTGAGAGTACAGGGCCTGGGAACAACTCGGGTAATTGCCATTGTGCCCGAAGTCAGATTGCTTTTTTATTTTTGTTGAGAGCGGGTTTTGTAGAAAGGATGTGAACCAGAGAAGGACCATCCCGTTCGCAACAATAATTTTCTGGAGCAAGTCCAAGAAAAGCTTTTTGTCAACTGTGTCTAATGCCACAAGTAGGTCTTGGAGAATTAGAAGGCAGCATTGCTTTGTATCCAGAAATTTGTGTAGGTCATCAACTATGTTCAGAATAGCTGTTTCTGTGCTGCACCCTTTTCTTAAAAAAAGGAATTTGGGTTGTACTGTGCACACGGTCATTTTTCAGAAACCCTTTTAGCGATTAATAATCTTTGCTTACATTTAGACCCTGTTTGAAAGGGGCGTGCGAGGTGGGAAGGGGGACACTACTCCCCTGAATAAGTACCCTTTTCTTATGCCTGATTGATGGAGGTCCAGGAAGTTGTTGTTGTCAATGTATTGGTTTAGTTGTGAGAGAAAACATCTCTCCAGAGTTTTGGGAGAGTGGAAACGGATCTGAAGTTATTGAGGTCGTTCGGATATGTTCCTTTTTTTATAATCAGGGGTGTGACTTGATCTACTTTAAGACTGTCTGGCATCACTCCAGTAATCAGGGAGCTATTAATGATCTTGGTCTAGAGAGGGGTTGGGCATTGTTGAGTTGTTTAGCCAGGGAGGGTTCCGCAAGGTGGAAGGATGGTTTGGGCGCTGCCAACAAAGCAGATGTGTCCGTCTCCGAGATTGGGTTGAATATCTCCCAGGTTCTAGGGGTTGTGTGTGGTTGTCGTATTTGATTGCACCCGCTGTTGTCCCGTGAAGTGATCATTGCTAGGCTGGCTGTGGAGTGAGAGGGGAGGTTGTTATCTTCCATTCTGGGAGGAGGGTTCCCGTTGGAAGACTAGTTGTGATCATCAAGGGAGAGCTCAATGTTAATGATTTTTTTCATTAAAGAAATGCGGAAGAAGGTGGCTTTTTCTTTTATGACGAATATTTTGTATTTTCTGTGTTCCCTCCTGACCTGGTACAAATGGGCTGTGGATGGGTTTGTTTGCCAGAGTCTTTCTGCTGCTCTAAGCTGGCTTCTTTTTAAGTAGAGGTGCTTATTGAACCAAGGGTGTGTTTTTAACCCTTTTCAGTCAGTTTTAGAGGGGCAGCTTGAGCCAGGATGAAGGACATCAATGAGTTGTAGTGTGCGGTAACTTCAGTTGGTGAGAGTTTCTCTGAAGAGGGGGTAGTAGTGAAAGCACTCTTTCTTCAAGGGCCGCTAGGGAAATGTGCCTTATGTTTCTCACCTATTGAAGTGTTTTTTGCATACCCGTTGGGTGGAGAAGCACTTTGTTGATGAGAAACAGAATGATGTGGTGATCCGACCAGTAGACAGGGAGGATGTTGTCAATAGTTAGTGTTTCTTCATGAGCTATGATAGAGTCCAGGGTTGAGCCTTTGCTGTGGGTTTGACTTTGCAGTGCTGGGAGAGGTTATTACTGAGTAGGAGGTTGTTTAAGGATTGGATTAGAGTATTACTATTATCGTTCCATTGTAGGTTGAGGTCATGTAGGATGATGTTTTCTGGCATGTGAGAGTGAGCAGTGTGTTATCAAATCTGCTAGACGTTCACCAAAGGAGAGTACATTACCTGGTGGGTGGAAAAGGATGTGACAGTTCATTGTTATGGTGTCTTTTATCCTTATGACGGTGCTGAGATATTCAAATGTGCTGTATGTGAAGAAGTCTGTTTCACCCACGTTGATGTTGTTCTTGTGGATAATGGCAATGCCTCCACTGTGACCATCCTTCCAGTCTTTCCTGATGATTGACAACCCCAGTGGGACTAGGACGTCCATGATCGTGTATTTAGATAAGAATCCTTATTCGTACTCTCTTGACATTATATAACTTCAATCAGCTCTGGCTGTCTAACGGGTCTAAGGCAGTATCAACTAGGTAATGGATGCAATTTACATGATGACTCCTGAGACACCTTCAAGGACATGCTATCACAAAATAAGCACGAGTACCTGTGAAACTCTGAAAAGGTCTACCATGCTAATGACCCCACAGTTGAATTCAGAGACCTACAATCGACGTCCACAAAATGTGATGTTTAGTTATTATTGCAAGAATTTAAAAAAGATATTTTGGCATTGAGAAAAGATTTTGCAAAAGCTTTGTCTGACCATGATTGTTCGATATAAGAAGCTGACATGCAGAATTGATCCTCTCAAAGCCCAATGAATTAGAATTGTCTGATTATATGATTGTGACAATCACTCAGCTCATAATAACTTCATAAGTAGAGGAATAAGTAGTGAAGTCACCAACTCGGACCTTAAAAGCCATATCAAGGTCGAGTTTGGCCACATGTTGAGTACCCCTGATGACTGTGAGATACCCTTGGATCATAGCTACCAAGTCTCTTCATGTGTGTCAACGTAAAAAGCTGGGAGAGGATGTATTAACAAAAAGTAGCTTTTCCAGAAGAGAGAGAAAATGCTGTTGCAGCCTCAAAGAGAGACTCAATAGAGTTTAAAGGCGACAAAATTATTTCATTTCGAATTGCCTCACCCTTCTTATGGGGCAAACACATGGAATTTGAAGAAATAACTTCATACTAAGACGAGGAAAAAATCCCTGACAAGTGGAGCTTCACAGTTCTGGTTTTTTTTTGTTTTTTGTTTTTTGCATAAACAGTTCCCAGCAAGGATTCTGAACGAAGTGAGGCAGATTTTAAATATGACATCTCCAGACACCGACAAAACCACAACAGATACATTTCATGCTACAGATGCTTTCCTTTGTGGTTTCGCCGGCCCACATTTAATCAGAGGCCCTAGCTGGAGTATGTTTTAGTCTCCCAGCCTTTCCGTGGCCAGAAGCACTTGTAAGTGCTGAAAAGTGCTGGACATTTCCCGCGGCGTGGGACGCTTTTCTTTGCGGATTCGTCTGCCCGCACTTAATCAGAGGCCCTGACTCAGGTGTGTAATGATGCATGGTAACGGTCTAGTAGTTGGGGGGTGGAGATGTGGGAGGAACAGGATGGGCGGAGCGAGGAAAAACAGGAAAGGAGTCAGTTAGAGTAGGGACGTGAACGAGAAGGGTCAGGAAATAAAGGTGTCATAAAGAAAGCACCGGAGACCAGCGTCTTTATTGTCCGAAGGATGCTACAAGGTGGGACTACATACCCCATCCTTTCCTGCAGCATAGGAGAGGCCAGAACAGGCCCGGTCCTGGCCCACCCAAATATGAGCCAATTGGCCCTCACAGTGAATCTGCCAACGATGCACAAAGATAATAAAAAATGTACTGATTTATGATCCTGCTGGAGAGCAATCATTTTGTCTGTTGGTAGTTTTTAAATGCAGATAAACTGAATTTTATGTGGATAGCTCAGTGGGTTACTGCCTTTGTCACAGAGACTCTGCACGTTCCCCCTTCTTCCTACCTCTTGAACAATCAGCAGGAAGAGGCCGTTTACGTCGTGAATGGGGTTCAAAGTGGGGAGATTTGCATATAAAAAGAAAGTCGAGGCTTGTGTGAAACCATACCAGGCAGTGGACTTAATAGGATACAAAGCGAGGCAGAATAGCCAATTGTGTCAAGGTGCCTGTTGCTGCTGTGTGCAACATTCAGCTTAGAGGGACATTCTTACTGGATCTGCTTTGCCTTTCATCCCACTGAGTTTGAAATGGGCACTGTGAATTCAGGGGGATATGCACCCACAGCAGGGGCGGTGGGTGACATTTGAAAGTGGTGGGACGCAATGTGATTAGTGCCCACACCGCCATCGCTCGCTCCACTTGTACCCACACATTCACACCAAGAAGACTCATGAGACATAATTGTGGGAAAACGGTGGTGCAGGTTTATTTGCATACAACAGCAGATAGGTGGGTCATCTTACAGGCGATCCAAGACGGCAGCCCCTCGCTGGCCCGCCTGCCTAATTAGCCAATTTGCACGGTAAGTCGATGCTCTTGACGGTGCAATACCTTTAATAGTTATCTCGTTTACTCCCGCCCCCCCTGTCGGGGCAGAGCGATGAGGCACACCCCCGGTCGGTTTAGGCCCCCCGACCGCCCGAAGGACTAACGGGGCGCCGACGTTGTTTCCTGGAACCCCCTCGGCTCCAGGTTCTTGGCTCGGGCACCCCTAATGTGCCAGGCAGAGGTATTGCTGTCTCCTTCTGCCGCAGAGGTACCCTTACTGTCCATCTGCTTCCAGATCGCCCTGTGACTCCGCCTGCAACACAAAACAGACCATTATTTGTTCACACCAACCTGCTGCTCTGCCGCTGGGTCTGGGCCAGGGCGGGAACAGCGCAGAGTAGTCCAAATAAACGCGGCGGAAAAAAAGAGGAAGTACTGAACCGGGCTGGCCTAGATAAAGGCCCTAGGCCCGCCCACCACCAACATGCTTGCGCCTGCATTGGCCACCCCAAAAGGGGGGCGGCGCCCTGACGTCGCGCTGATGACGTTTTGCTCGCGAGGCATGTGTCACTAAGACGCTGTCTCGCGTTATCTCCCCTTCGCGTCGCGCGGCCAGCGGCATAGTGCCCACACCGCCATCGCTCGCTCCACTTGTACCCACACATTCACACCAAGAAGACTCATGAGACATAATTGTGGGAAAACGGTGGTGCAGGTTTATTTGCATACAACAGCAGATAGGTGGGTCATCTTACAGGCGATCCAAGACGGCAGCCCCTCGCTGGCCCGCCTGCCTAATTAGCCAATTTGCACGGTAAGTCGATGCTCTTGACGGTGCAATACCTTTAATAGTTATCTCGTTTACTCCCGCCCCCCCTGTCGGGGCAGAGCGATGAGGCACACCCCCGGTCGGTTTAGGCCCCCCGACCGCCCGAAGGACTAACGGGGCGCCGACGTTGTTTCCTGGAACCCCCTCGGCTCCAGGTTCTTGGCTCGGGCACCCCTAATGTGCCAGGCAGAGGTATTGCTGTCTCCTTCTGCCGCAGAGGTACCCTTACTGTCCATCTGCTTCCAGATCGCCCTGTACTCCGCCACAGCTCTGGATGAGGCCCCCGACGATGACAGAGCCCCCCACCACCTAGCACCTTGTACTTAGCCTAGCACCTGCATGTCAAACGCAGCCTGCTGCCGCTAAAGTTTCCTGTAAGTCAAGGAGAAACACATCCATCCCCGTCTCAGACAAGTGAACCCCATCCTTGTCATAGTAACCCACAGTCCTGTCCTGTATTAATGAATGCCTAATGAACCCCATACCCCTCTTTTCGGTGAATTTCTGCATAGCCCTGTTCACCCTTCTCCTGCCCTGCTCGATAGCAAGCGGTGACCGCGCTCCCCTCCATGTCCTGCGTGGGACAATTACTGACCATATCAATTCCGTTGTTCCCAACTCGTTCGCTATTGCCGTGAATTCCCGCTGCATGGTATCCACTAAGGCTCGCCTCCCCATAGTTACCAGGTCGTTACCACCCAGATGTATTACTAGGATGTTGGGTGGTCCTCCCAAGGCTGCCACACCCTGCGCCAGTCTGCGCTTCAGCTGACCCCACCTCATTCCAGAAGAGCCCATCCATACTATCCGGGTCTTTGCAAAGGCCAACTCCCATTTCCTGAATGCCGCCCATCGCTCGAGTCTGGAAACATAAGAATGCCCCATCACCCACACGCAGACGCCGACTGTAAGGAAAGACATCGTTGGTATTACGCTTTTATTCGAAACTTCACTGCAAGCAACAAACAAACAAAACACACCAAACTTCAATAGCACAATATACAATGTTCAAAGTAAAATGACAGCTCGGCATTGCCTTGAAGGAGCAAATGGTCTCCACCCTATATTAAGGTCTCCAACCCGGATATGAAACGCCAACATTCAAGTTCGATGCCCCAATAATTATGGGCGTACATATCTTTGGTAACATGCTGATGACCATCTCCCCACTCTTTTGACCCCTTCTTCTCCCAGGCCCGCCTTGAATGCTGCTGTGGCTGCACCTATTCTGAAAGAATGGCTGGAAATTTTTTTGCCATCCCCAGCTGCTGCCAACCCCGCCTTTGCCAACACTTTCTCCATCACCTTTTCAAATTGGAACTTAGTTAGAGGCATCCCATCTGCGTGGATCAGAAAAGGTCCCGCCAGCAGGGGTCTAATTTTCAAGTATTCCCGCACCAAGGACACCGGGCAATACCTGGGGTCCTCAAAAGCATGCAATGTTATAGCTACTCCTTTCCCAGCCTGATCGGTCTTGGACTTGCGCAACCATAAGACCAGGGAATCCCTGGCATTCACATCTAGCATGTCCAGTGCTCTCCCCGACCTGTCGTTTTTGGACCTGACTACCAGCTCGCTGGTCCGGAATGCCCCGAAGAAGGCCAGGCAGAACGCTGTTGCAAACAGATGAGCCTCAAAGGCCGAACTGGCCACCGCAGGCACTGTATCTACCATGCATTTTAGGGTAGGGAACTCTATCCCGGCTCTCTTATCAGGGCTCCTGATCTCATCCCGCGCCCAGCCCTTCAGCGCCGCCCTAATGCTGAATGCTCCCGTGGGGTCGTCTTCACCATTCAGCTTAGTATCGTGCCTGAGTGCGGCCAGGTGGCTGCACACCCAAGAATGGGACTTGCCGGATTCGTTCGCCCAAACAACAAAACCCTCAACCTGTCCCTTCAAGCCCCCCTCCGTTGCACCAAGGTACTTCGTCACTGTTCGGAAAGTGTCCAGCTGGGACGCATATCTCCTCCTTGTCGATTGTGCCAAGGAACGCTGACCCATCTGTTTTAAGCGTTCCCCCACCGAAGGAGTCGCCAGTATACTGCCGGGAACGGTGTCATCTCCTCGCTTGCCTGCGGCCATGCCTCCCGGAAACGTGACAGCTGAAAGCGAGAGAGAGCGTCAGCTGCCACATTTTTGACACCTTCCACATGTCTAGCTCTAAACTCGATGTTGTAGCGCAACCCTGCCCCGACCAACTCTCTCAGTAGGCTAAGAACCAACGGGCAGCTTGCACTCAGGCCGTTAATCGCCTGGACCACAGCAAGGTTGTCAGACCAGAACACCACCTTCCTGTTGCCCAGTTCTGCCGGCCATAGGTGCAAAGCTACCACGATGGGAAAGAGCTCGAGGACAGTGATATTCGCCGTCACCCCTTTCTTGCGCCATGCATCTGGCCATTTCATCGCACACCATTTCTCACGAAATATTACACCAAATCCTACTCTCCCTGATGCATCAGAAAATAAACAGATGCCTTGGCTGCTCTCCCAGGGGGCCCTCCAGATAACTGTACCGTTCAAATTACTCAGAAATTCATCCCACATGGTCAGGTCAGCTCTCAATCCGGGTCCCAGACGAACTAGATGATGCTTTTTTACCATCCCTGCCGTAGCCTTGGCCAACCTGCGTGAGAACACCTTGCCTGCCGGTATAACCCTTGCGGCGAAGTTCAGCTTGCCTAACAAGCTCTGCACCCGTTCCAGTGATGCGCTGCCCTTACCCAGCATTGCAGCAATCTCCTGTCTCAAGTCACACACCTTGTCAGCTGGTAGCCTGGATTGCCCATTGACAGTATCTAGCTCTACACCCAGGAATGTTAGCACCTGTGCGGGCCCTTCAGTCTTCCCTGGTGCCAGGGGGACCCCCAAATGTTCAGACAAGTCCTCAAAAGCTCGCAGTGCCTCATCGCACTCCTGAGAACCGTCCCTGCCAAAAAAGAGGAAGTCATCCAGGTAGTGAGTGACTTGGGAAATACCGTACCTGTGCGTGAGTGCCCACTGTAGGAAAGAGCTGAAAGTCTCAAAAATTGCGCACGACACCGCGCAACCCATTGGCATGCATCGGTCAAAGTACAGTGCCCCTCCCCAGCTGAAACCCAGCAGATGCTGACTGTCGGGGTGGACCGGCAAGAGGCGAAATGCTGACTCTATATCCGCTTTTGCCAACCAAGCTCCCCTACCTGTCCTCCTGATCAAATCGATGGCCATGTCTAGAGAGCAATAAGAAACCGTACATGCCCCTTCATCCAGCCAGTGGTTAACTGAATTGCCCTCTGGGTATGAAAGATGGTGAATCAGCCTGTAAGAGCCCTGCTGCTTCTTCGGGACTACACCTAACGGGGAAACTAGAAAATTCGGGAGAGGAGGGGAAGGATATGGCCCGGCCACCCTCCCCAAGTCAACCTCCTTCTTTATTTTCTGGGTAACCACTTGAGGTAGGTCCCTAGCTGATCTCAAGTTCAGCGCATCCCTGTGGCCCAAGGGGCCCTTGTATGGAATCCTGAAACCATCCATGAAGCCCTCGGTCAGTAGCTCGCGCTCCTTTTTAAGCGGGTATACCCTGAGCAACGGCAGCATGTTCAGCAGTCTTATGGGGGAAGGACCCTTGGAATGCACCATCCCCTCACCCAGCTGGGGGATAACCAAATCACGTTCAAAAGCTAAGTCATCACATACTAAACGTCCTGTCTGCCCTTGGATTACCTCATTGTCTGGCCCCATCTGAACCCTGTGCTGTGGTGGTGGCTGAGTTCTGGACAGTGGTGCAAGAGATTGCCGCGTGTTGGGACCCACACTTGCTGCACTCGTGTGCGAACTTACATGCACTCCCCCATGTGCAAGCGCCATTGTTGAACAGCCTACAAGTCCCTGAGTTGAAACGCCTTGGTCCTGCTCCATAGCCCCTCCCTCGACCTCCCCGAAAGGGCTGCTGAAAGGACCGCCTCGGGTATTGTTCCCACTTCCTGTCCTGGTCCCACCGCTTGGCCTCCTGGCCCTCACTCTGTGACCTGTGCGATGCCTCCCTTTTACCATTACCCGTCCTGCACATGTGCTTGAACCATAGCTGTATGTCGGTGTGGTCCCACCCTATGTCAGGGCAGCTGGCCATGGACTTCCTGAACTCCTGATCGTAATAAAACCATCCCATCCCTCCAGATTCTCTTGCCCCTTGCTGGATGGAATTGGCATACTCCATCAAAGCCTCGCTTTGACCCGGGTCCTTCTGTACGATTATGGCTGCCAAGATGTTGAACGCCTCCGTCCAATTTTCGATGGTCTTTTCTGGCCACCGCTGAAACCTGACCTTATCCTCCTCCTTTTTACCCATCCTCCTCGTGTCAGCCCCCGAGTTTTCGTGCATAAGCAAGGTCAGGATGTCTATGTATTCCCTTCTCCATATGCCCTCCTTTGCCGCCTGCGGCACTTGCCTAGCCAATGAACAACCACCTTTATTTTTGAACCCTGGTTTCCCCATAACTGTCGGCTGACCCACACCAGCGGGACTTGGAGCTGCCCCGCCCAAGGCCCCCCCTGCACATGAACCAACACCTGCTACCCCTTCTGTGGCCGGCACCCTTACAGCAGTATGCAATCCTGAAGCGGCGCCAGGCAGAGGCACTGCCGGGGGGACAATCACCGGTGTACCAGGAGGTCCGCTCTGAGGGACACTGGGGGGCACACTTAGCTGATTCACTGCTGACACATCCTGCGAGTTAAGTGCATTGACAATTTGTGGGGCTCCAGTCAGAGGAAACCCGTGACCCATGCTTGGCTGAATCGCAGGCGCACTGATCTGCTGCGCCACGGCCGATACACTTTGTGAATTGATAGCATTAATAATCTGCGGAGCGCCCGAGAAAGTGTTGGGCCCCGCCTGTGAAACGTTGTTGACAGCGCCCTGTTGACTGACCGGCGGCGGTCCTGCTTGAGCCCATACCTGGCTCACTGGATCAGAAGCTACTGCCCCCAACAAAGGAGCCAACTTCTCATGTGCAACAGTTATAGAGTCTAAACGCTTGTGGAACATAGCCATTAAACCCCTCATGTCCTCCATTGTCTTACCCAGTTGGGACAAGTCATTCAACTCCGCCACAGGCACCGCCGTGGGTATTACTGCAGTGTTTGTTGTGTTGACCACAACCTCAACCGGGAGCGCTGGTGCTGCCGCCTCGACCGGTGGCGGTGAGACTGGGAAGTCCTTCCGTGTGGCTTTCCTTTTGCGGGTGGACCGACGCGTCCCCTCTCCTGACGTGCCCGGTGCGTCGTCGCCTGCACCCTGTCTGCCCGCCTCTTCCAGACGGCGTGCTTCGATAAAGCCCTGTGCCCATGCCGGCCCCTTCGACTGAGCGACCGCCAAGAATTCTGCCCATAATCCGTCCTGTGGCAACGCGTCATCGCGGGAGCTCATCGTGGCTGCTCCTGCTTCTTGGACCCTACAAGCGAAAGGTACACATCAAGCACTGCCTTGCTAAGTCATCTACCTACCACCATGGCGGGACTATGTCCTGAGCCTTCATTGTGGTAATAACCATGTTTCTAGCTTGGCGATAACCCTCCCGCAACTACCCCGGTGTTGTGTACGAAGCGAGTGTTACCTGAAGTTCTTTGAAACGTCCGCTGTCACGCACTCCGAGAACCGCCCGCGCCGAGCCGAACCTGTCAAACCTGTAAAACAGCACGTGTTACTTCACCTGTATCCCTACACGACCTCCTTCTACCGAACACGAACCCGCGTTCCCGCTGCACGTATATGACACTTTGGCCAAATATATTACCTGGCGTCCTTGGATATGGCCACCTGATCACTGCCCGCAATCCCAGCGTATCTGTGGAACCTGTAAAACATAATGGATTTAACCGACTGCACCTGGATCTGCCTGCCCTGTTGGAAGAAAAGGGTCTTACCCAAATGTCCCACCCCGCCTTGCCAGGCGGCCCCATCTCACCTGAATGCCCTGTGCAGCTGCTGCTGCCGACCCCTGCCCGCGCACTCGCCGGAGCTAATCCCGACACTTGGTCCCCCTAACAAAGCGGACAAGATGAAGGAAATGGCAAACAAATGATTAGAACAAACATATGGGCTCGTGACAAGTGTTCTCGAACGTTAAATGGCACAGCGAATCTGAAACCTCCATCACGTGCAGGGAAGAATGACATCGCAACAATTTACATGAATGAAACCCCCTTATTGCAATCCCAGCGTATCTGTGGAACCTGTAAAACAAATGGATTTAACCGACTGCACCTGGCTCTGCCTGCCCTGTTGGAAGAAAAGGGTCTTACCCAAATGTCCCACCCCGCCTTGCCAGGCGGCCCCATCTCACCTGAATGCCCTGTGCAGTTGCTGCTGCCGACCCCTGCCCGCGCACTCGCCGGAGCTAATCCCGACACTTGGTCCCCCTAACAAAGCGGACAAGATGAAGGAAATGGCAAACAAATGATTAGAACAAACATATGGGCTCGTGACAAGTGTTCTCGAACGTTAAATGGCACAGCGAATCTGAAACCTCCATCACATGCAGGGAAGAAATGACATCGCAACAATTTACATGAATGAAACCCCCTTATTGCTGGAGCCCTCTACCAATCTTTCCGTGAATGTGTTTTATTTGCAATGGCAGCAGTTTTCCTTCCTTACTCATTTTAGCTTCGCGTATCTTCTTTACTGATAAACCAACCCTTACAGACATGATTGATACTATGTTTGATTACTAGGCCCGCTCCGACCCTCGGGCCACCCAAACCGCCGCTGCGCGACACCAATACAGATATGGAATCTGCCAGTAGGCACTTCATTATTCGCGGCCTTATCCATGGAGCAAATATTATATATTCTCAAGTAAAGCCGTCCGCATTCCATCATGGGCGCACGTTCCAGGGTCAGTCTTGCCCAAAGACGAGCGTGAGACCCAAAGAGCCCCGGCTGAATGTACACCTTACAATTATGTCAATGCCGACACGCGAGGCCGCGCAGAACTGCCCGGCAACACACCGCTCAACCCCCGTCCGAAAAGCACCATCAAGGCGCCCCCAAGCCAATACCCCAGGCCAGGATAATAACAGCAAAGGTCCCGCGACAACCGACCCCCCAGGACAAGGAACCCCGGTTCAACCTCCAGCCCGCCGCTCAATCTCTTGTTCACGCTGTTCTGTGCATACATTTAAAACCCTGATTGTTAAATACCGTCCCTGCTGAAAGAGCCCCGGCTGAATGGACACATTACAACTATATCAATGCCGACACGCGAGGCCGCGCAGAACCGGCCGGCAACACAACCGCTCAATCCCCGTCCGAAAAGCACCATCAAGGCGCCCCCCAGCCAATGCAGCCCAGGCCAGGATAAGAACGGCAAAGGTCCCGCGACAACCTAGCCCCCAGGAAAATGAACCCCGGTTCAACCACTAACCCGCCGCTCAATCTCTTGTTCACGCTGCTCTGTGCACGCATTTAAAACCCTGATTGTTAAATACCGTCCCTGCTGAGGACGAGCAGGCGACGGCTCGGCTCCCGAATCCGCATGGCGAATAACTGGTTATTGATATGAGCCTAAATAAACACAAAAACCTAATTATCCATTTTTCATAAAAGGGCAGTGAACATTCCAGCTTTACAAACAGCGTCCCCTGAATCCGCATGGCGAATAACTGGTTATTGATATGAGCCTAATTAAACACAAAAACCTAATCATCCATTTTTCACAAAAGGGCAGTAAACATTCCAGCTTTACAAACAGCGTCCCCTGGCGCAGGCGCGCGCACGCGGCGGACCCTTGAGCGGGTCCATCTTGCGCACGGCCGCCGCCATCACGCCTCCATTAGCTGATGGGAACACAGCTCTAAGTGGATGTTAATTCCTTCTGTTTTAGTAGGGTCTGTAGGGCTGTGGAACAACACGTACCAAGAGGTCAGCGGCGGACCCTTGAGCGGGTCCATCTTGCGCACGGCCGCCGCACACGTTCCAAGAGGTCCGCGTGTTCGGAATAAGTTTTGTGCTTCAAGTGCCGCAGAACGAGGGACTTCCCATTTCGTTCACCTGCTTCAAGTGCCGCAGAAAGAGGGACTGCCCTTCCGTTCACATCTGCATGGCGACCATGTCTGGTGGTGCCAAAGCGTGTGCCCGGTTGTTTCCTGGGGAAGGATAGCTGACGAGTGGGCTCGGGTCATTCGCGACGACGTGCTATGCCCCTAAAAACGGGAATCGAACCCCTGACCCCTCGCTTTACAGCCTAATTAACCTACGCGAAGTAGCACCTGGGCTTCAGTACACAGCTCGCTATACGCTGGCACAAGATGCTTTCAAGCCCGATTACGGAAGTGGTGACCGGTAACTCCGGTCTAAGGGGGACCGAATCCGCACCCGTTCGCTGTACAGCCCCGTGCTCACCCACTGTAACCCGCTCTCCACACCAGTTCTCACACATCTCCCGGGCCTCCGGCCTACACGCGGCTGAGCCGCCGACAACCAACCAAACGTTCCCACCATCGGCCCGCACACCTAAACAATCCACTAACCTACGATGCTATACCCGCCGCCATATTCCTGCGCACCCTCCAGAACTAACCCTAACCCGGCCGTCAAGGTGCTACGCAACCCCCCCCGTGGACAAGCCACTGGGCCCTATCGACCTGGTCATGCCCAGGGACGGGGCCGGGGGGAGGCCTGTAGCACGCATACCTCGGAGAAGGAAATCCAACGACGAACAGCGCAGAGTAGTCCAAATAAACGCGGCGGAAAAAAGAGGAAGTACTGAACCGGGCTGGCCTAGATAAAGGCCCTAGGCCCGCCCACCACCAACATGCTTGCGCCTGCATTGGCCACCCCAAAAGGGGGGCGGCGCCCTGACGTCGCGCTGATGACGTTTTGCTCGCGAGGCATGTGTCACTAAGACGCTGTCTCGCGTTATCTCCCCTTCGCGTCGCGCGGCCTGCGGCATTGCATACAGCACCGTAGCGAGCGCGCGAGCCCGAACCCCAAAAAAAGAAGAAAAATCGTGCATTTTCAGGCAAATTTGAGAAAGCAGGAAGGTTAATAAAGCAATTGTGGAAGTGCAGTTATTACATTAATAGATGGCATAACATAGGTAGCTGCTTATTCAGTATAACCACAGAGCGTCATACATTCTGTCCTATTACGCTCAGGTGCTGAATTCAGACTATAAGACTTTCATGAAAATCTCAGATCAACAATATTCACACCTAAGGTGGGAGCAAACGAGGCACTCCACACTTTTCTGGCAAAGAAACACATTTTAAATTACTGTAGGACTGGTATATACATCTGGCGAAACTCCACAAATAATACCCTAGCGCTAGTGCGCCTCGCTGCGCTGGCGAGATTGTGATAAGTTAACATAGGTGATCTACTTCATATGTCGTGGCCTTGTCCCAAAAATACGGCCCCCTCGTTGTGCTTGCTTTCCTGCCCCCTGTTGCCTCGTTGTGCTTGCTTTCCTGCCCCCTGTTCCCTCGTTGTGCTTGCTTTCCTGCCCCCTATTCCCTGTGTGTGGCTCTCTGTGTGTGTGGGTGGCTCTGTGGTTGTGTGGGTGGCTCTGTGTGTGTGTAGGTGGCTCTGCGTGTGTGTGGGTGGCTCTGTGTGTGTGTGGGTGGCTCTGTGTGTGTGTAGGTGGGTGAGTGGCTGTATGTGGGTGGCCGCTATGTGCAGAAAAACACCTGCGAGTGCAAAATGAGGGTACAGTGTCTGCCCTTAAAGTCCAGTGAGTCTGCACCGTCTTTCAATCAACACACCCTACCCAACAGCGGTCAATGAACCAACCCAGAGAAGAGTGGGAGCACGGAGGACCACACAAGACACGATGAAAGGCTGACCCAACAGCTGCCGATGGACCACACCAGAGAAAAGAGGGGGGAAAGAGGGCGGTATAAGACTATCAAAAGCCAACCCAACAGTGAACGAGAAGAAACCCCAATGAAGTAATGCGATATGATTAAAAGCAAACTCAGTGACTGCTGATATACAGTGTGGCAGAAAGGAACAAAGATGGCTTTACAGAAGTGTAATAATTACATTCAACTCAATTTTAAAGGGAGTGCTGATAGAGAGAAGGTAGGGGTGAGAGTGAAATGATGTTAACGAAGACAGCTCAGCATCTATCAATATTGGGGAGAGGAGTTGGCCTAACGGCTAGGGCGCTCGACCTCGGGACCTGGAGGAACTGGGGTCGAGTCTCGGTAACGATGCCAAAACCTCCTGTGATTCTGGGCAAATCACTTAATCTCCCCGTGCCTAAAATGAAAGTAACTGGAAAACGTAAAAATGTAACGTAACTGGAAAAATATGTAAAGCGCTCTGATACCTGATTCGGTTCGGGTCTAGTTCGCGCTATATAAAACTCTGCCAAAAAAAACCCAAAAAAAAACATTGCTGGATAATAGAGAGAAGTCAGGGCGACAAAGAGCTGCACTATGTTTCAAACCAACCTTAACTAAATGTGTAAATGTGCGGTCTGACACCAATCTGATAAGACTGGGCTGATTGTTAAAACAATACCATGACGATCATGCCCATGCCAAGCTCCCTTTATGTGCCCGCACACAGCCACACACTATGGCAGTAAGCACAAGCACAGCACACTCTTTAATGTAGGTAGACAAACTCTGCACGTACACACTGACTTTTATTGCATATAGGCACCCACGCTTAATATATGCACAGACTCACTTTCCTTGTACAAACACACTCGCTGTATGCACTCAGTCACTACCCTTGAATGCACACATGCTTCGTGTGAGGCCACACTAGAACATGCTTCCCGCAGGGACGTGTAGGCCACGCCGGTCTGCCCGCATCTACACTCTCCTCTATACAGATATACGATGCCCTAGTGTGTCCTCACCCACACTGTCCATGTTCACACTTTCCCTGCTGCCCAGGGTTGGACTGGCCTAAGGGGCAATCAGACAGTGCCCGAGTGGCTAATCTGACAGGTCAGAGTGTAAGAAAGTTTTTGGCTTGTTTTATTACCTGCTGGGAGGGTTTTTATTGTGTATTTTCCCTGATATTGTCACACACGTTGCCTGCAGCTAGCACAAATGCATGCAGTCCCCTTTACCTTTATTCTCCCATCTCTCACGCACACACACAAACCACTTATATTGACATTCGCACTATGCCTTTGTGCTCCCTCCACACACACTACCCCTGTTCTACACATTATGGGATGCACACACGCACACACACTGAACTCTAATCACACACAAACACGCAGACCCACCTGCTTTCCTTGTTTAAGTGTGTGGGTTTAGGTTTAATTGAAATGATTTATGGTTAGGAGTTTAGATTTGGGCTGAAGGGGTTGGGTGGGAGGTATTTATGTGTTAAGATGTAAGTACATGGGTTTAGGATCAGACTTGAAGAAAGATGTGGATGTAGCTATAAGATTTGGAGGGGGTTAGAGGTGAAGTCTCTTCCCCTTGGTTCGAGTTAGGCCTTGGTTTTGGAAGGTTTAGCAGAGATGATAGTCCAGATCGGATTACTTCAAATGTAAAACTCATATTTCCCAGGGTGTACACACAGAGCCCTTTCTCTCAATGGCTGCTCACCATCTCTCTCTCTCTGTCTCCGCACCCTCCTCCCCCCAGTTCTGTAGACAGCCACAGTATGCCACCGGGGACTCAAGTGTACCTGCAGCACACACTGACCCCGAATGCCCCCTTATCTACCCTCAACCAGACCCTACAAAGACATAACAGCATACATGGAGGGAGTCTTCCAATGGCTATGCCAGCGTGCCACCTTCGATCCCGGACTTTTGCCAGCAAAACAAGCCCCTCCCCCCGCTCTTTATGAATACTCTGATTCCCAGATACCCCATTAACGCACAATTTTTCCAAGGCATGCAGGTTCGCCATGTGCAAAAGAATAGCGCGGGTGAACAGAGAGAAGAGAAAGATTTTCAAAGCAAAGGGTGGAAAGAATAAAGGAGGGAGACAGGTGGCAAGAGTTTCATGGACCGTACCTCACACATACTACTTTATTTCCATTGTTATCTAGCAGTCTAAGGGCTAGATTTTGCGTTGGGTGGTAATGGATTTAGTGGGGATATCTTGTGCCATTTGCTCATCACCCTTTGCTCACCCGACCACAGTAAAACACTTACAAGTGACTGGTGTCCACTGCGTAGCTTTATTATTATATCAAAACACCATTTCATTTGTGGGTAAAACCTCCCACATTGACCATTTTTATTAAATTGACCTTTTATTAAATTCACACATAAATGATGCGCTCCATACAATATGCGCCACAGGTTAACATGTATTTACAATTCAGCATCTCTAGAGGCGTGTTGTACCAGCAGGACACAACACCACCCCCTTTCTAAGCACCAGCTACTAGGGTAGGGCCAGAGAGTCCGGGACCACCAGCAGGACGGCCCCCTCTCCCGCCAGCCCAGAGCCGCCATACCTGCCTTCCCTGCTTCAGGGTCATCCATTTTCCAGCCAAAAAGAGTCCCCCGGCCTTTTCTCTTATCTGGGACCCCGCCACTCACTATTGAACTTAGGGATGGGTGGGTGGCCAACTGTTGCTCCGGCTAGCCTCCCTGTGCTGAAGGCAAGAGACAAAGAGGGCTACTCCCTGGGGCACTGTGATTTTAATACCTTTTGGGGGGAGGGCTCTCAGACGCCCACCTGGCATCTCACATTACTGAGAGACCCTCCCCATGACATTCGCCTGGAGAATCGAAACTCTCCAGTAGTAGCCTGGAGAATCAAAACTCTCCTGCCAGGCACAGAATCCCACTAAAGGCCCCCCTCCCCTAGCCGCGGGGGGTGGCCTCTCAATCATCTGATACACGTTCGAAATGTTAATTGGAGAGGGGAATCTGTTGGTGGAATTTTCTTCTCCATAGTGGTATTATGGTAAAGGAAGTACCACTTCTGGTACTTTATGATCAGACGATTTATGGACTGTCCCTGTGCCAAGCGTCAGGGTGTGAAACAAGAAATTCTCCCAGTTTAGGCTATACATTCTCCTGTCTATGACCCGCTGGATTCAAGTGTTGCACTTTGCAGCTCTGAAATATATGTGCACTCATTAATTCTAACTTTCCCAGCCTGTATACACCGACTGTGCTGCACTGAGGTTATCTGTTCTCCCTCCGAGCATTATCAATGTTATCATTTGCATCAGTACTCTGGATGTGTTGCAACATCTTTAAAGCCCCCACTTACACAATTTAATTAAAGGAAAGAGACTAACATCCAATATATTCTCTCTAGATTGAAATGACGACATGGTGGTGTCCCACATCTAGCACCAGAATGTCACACTTTTGTCGAAACGGGAAACTCAAGGTCTAATAGAACATGGCGAGAGGCATAGGCTACCACATATGCTGGGACACTGCATACTACGCTGGTTGATAAACACACGGCCAAGACAAAGTTTTGCCGGGAGGTTTCAAGACTTAGCACGTGTATTAATAGCGAAGAGAGAAATTACGAATAATTGGAGGGCTACAAGGGGACCAAGAACAGAGATCTGGAAAAGAGAGCTGGAGAAGTGGGCAGAGAAAATAGAATTCATAGCTGCCAAGGTTTAAGATTGCTTATGTGTGACATTTTCAGAATTTCAATGTTATAATGAGTGACATTCAACAACTATGAGTGACACTTTCTTGCTTGCAAAATCAAGCAATGAAGAAGAGGGAAACATATATAAATATCAGATATTACACCCCTTTGAGCAACTAGAAACTCTAAGAAGATCTTAAAACTGCTGCAAAACTAACCTACTGCCCTTAAATAAACGTGTTGCCTGGAAGCAGTGCGTCACTGTAGTCAAGCCCCAGGTTCAGGTTTTTTTTAATGGAAGCGGGGGTGTGAGAAAGCTACATACATGAGGGTGCTGCCTGGACGCTGTGTGTCCCTGCAGCCAGGCCCCAGATTCAGGGATTGTGAGGGAATCAGGGGTGTGTGGGAAAGCTTCATACACCCAAAGTAGCATTGAGCATGGTTGAGCAGCAGGCAGTATTACCTATGCTCTAATCTCATCCTCCGAGAATTAAAGACAAAGCATTAATATGCAATATCAGAATGAGATACCCATCTAGTGATCAAATTGTTCAGTGAGAACCTGGTAAAGCTGTGACAAATCCCAGCTTCTCTGCATCACTAAATTGTGTTATCCTAGACAAAGTGTTTATTTCACAGAGCTTTCTTTATGTTCATTATTACATATGAGAGTGCCTTCAAATATGCGTGTCATACAAATTAAAACATGTTTGTGTAAATCGTAATGGTACCAACTAATTGTTAAAAAAATTCCTTCATATCTTAGAGTTTAACTGTACTCTGCTCATGTATAATACGTCACAGATATTGTACAACTGAATCAGAGGAAGGCATGCCTTCTGGGGTTACTAAATATTTTCTAAATAACACCATTGCTAAAATGCTGCAAGTAAATGACCTCTGCACAACAAAGATGTCATCAATTGGTTTGAGAGGTGCAAATTGGAATCCTGTTCATTGCTTTTTGTTGCAGTTTTATAGTGTGCTTTGGAGCACTTTACATGAGTACCAGTTATATTATAGATGGTCAGATTTGTTTTTTAGGAACAGTAAGATTAAGTAATTTGCCCATATTCACAGGATATTGAGCCAATGCCCAGACTTGAACCTGGTTCCCGAGTTCCAAAGTCTGCAGCTCTGACGGAAACACCACATGCTCTGCCATGTTTCGTGTTTAATTTAATGGACTATAACGGGAATCTAGTTTGCCTATAGGTTACAAGTGAGAACTGACTTACCTCTCAGCAAACAGTCAGTAGAAAACACGTCATGCAGATAGAAAACAGTGCTCCCATGAGGTGAATGCTCCTTTCCTGGTGTTCCTTCTTTTAATGACTGCTCCCCTTTGAGTCTTCTGCTCCTGCCTTTTTCGCTAATATATAAGCTGAGTTTGTGATCCCCACTGTCTCACTTGGGCACCACCCCCACTGCCTTCCTTACAGCTGCTGGGAGGGGAGAGCCATGTGAAAGCTCTCCCAGTTGTGCGTCATAAAAGTATCCGACACCATGCGGCCTGCTCGACCACCTCCACGCAGTACACTCACTGTGAGGGGTCACTCCACCTCGCCTCGGGCACTGCACTATACTGTGTTTAGCAAGGTACAGGCAACAGCATTTATTAAGAATTACTTAAGGCACGGTTTTTGTTTTATGTGTACATCACCAGCAAAAACCGGAGCTCCAGACCAAACAGGCATACAAACAGCCTAGCTAAAATAAATCAGTTGGCACACTGACCTGCACAGCTACCTCTCAGGACTCGACTATACTTGACAGGCGGCAGGCGGGCAATGAAAAAGGAAGCTGCCGCCCGTCATGGCATACACTCCAATTATGTTTTTCAAGGTACTGTCCTGGTAAATTTGGCAACACCCACCCATTCCGAAAACGGGTGCATAATCCCCAAAGGCGCGAGCCAAACGACGTGATCACAACTTAGGGGTAAGGCACACTGTTAACGCCCATAAAACAAATATTTATCAAGATGCAGTGCGCTTATCTCTAGTTATATTCAACAATAGCTCAAGCCAAATCACACAATCTATGTTTGTAGAGGCCACATTAATGTTGGAACCCGTAGGACAATTGCTACTCACCACACTTATCCCCGCAGTCAGGTCTGGCGAGATCCCGTGAGTGCTGTGCAACAACCAGCCAGGCAAACGTCACAGCGCACGTCCAGAATGACCAATCACTGCATGGCTTCACAGTGAAGTCACACAGTGATTGGCCATGCAGTGCTGAGCCTGAGCCAGTGTGCCACCAGCCAATCCTGGCGCTGCATGCAGCGCCAGGATTGGCTAGCGAGGCACATTTGCTGCTCGCCCTGTCGCCCTTAGAAAACCCGGGCTGTGGCACCAAACAAGCACCCCTGGGTCCCGCTGGGGAACTTACAGTGCGCATGCTTGTGAAAGTTTTCAACTTTCCCAAGCATGCGCACTATAAGTTCCTCAACGAAACTGTGCCCTACGGTCTGCTGCAGCCGGCCACCCCCCTACACAATTCCCGCCGGCGGCTGATTGCTAGTATTCAATGTATTTTATTGCGCCCGCGATGCGTCCATGGTGGCTGGTGGGGCTACGCCCCTACGCCCCAATGGACGCACCGCTGCTGACCCACAGATTACCTAGTCCTGTATGGTCGTCCCCTGAGAATGAGTTACAATGTGAAACAATACCATGGCGCTGGCCTAAATCCTTCTAGACAGCATTTCCCATTCAAACCAACATCCTTCAAAAGGGGCATTTTAATTTAAAATAAATGCAAAATTTACTGCACCACTGTCCCCTACAGGTACAAACAAACGTACAAAAATATACATAAAAATCAATAACTTGTGACTTTTTACAAAGGGATGGAATTGATAACACATATTAAAAACATCGAGATGTGTTTTTTACACAGGTACTTTCAGTCCAGAAGTCTATCTACTCGGTGCTTTTCATTGGCATGCTGCACCTATCACTTTACACGCAACAAGTCCTTCAAAACCAATGGTGGGTTGGAACACTGATGAGGACATGCGGGGAAGACATACGTTAGGGCAGTCATGTTCATTCATTGCATGGCCTATGTCCTGGAAGCCTGCACAGCAGGCGTGTCATTTTAAGTGCTTGGTGGGAACGGGTGGCGGACAGGGTCTGTCTGAAGGACAGCCAGATGGTTCACCCTGCAGAAATGCTTATTTTCTTTTATATGGTGCGCATGTCGTCCGAGTTGACGTCAGAGCCCTTTAATAAAAGGCACAATAGACACTGTTCATTATGTACATTCAGAGCTGAAACAACTAAATCACGATGCCTCATCAGAAGTAGTAAGTGCTATATAAATAAATTGCCATTCACACGTGTCCTCATTACAGAAGTGCTCTCTCGATGAAAGAAGGTTGTGAGTGAAGAATTTGAAGACCCGTAGGACGTAGGAGCGTCATGGCAAGTAGAGGCTCAAGATTTAAAACAAGCATTTGCAATGCAATAGGTCTTGCATTTGCTAGGGTTTGAGCTATTGGCATTGTAAATGACAACGCTTTTTATTTATGTGTTGGTTTTTAAAACATAAATAAAAGGCATTGTCATTTACAATGCTAATAGCTTAAACTCTTGCAAGTGTGAGACCTATTGCATTGCAAATGCGTTTTTATTTAATTAGCAGTCATGTCATTATGGCAACTGTGGAACATACTTTAAAAGTGCGTGCTAATTATATTTACTGCTATATTCAATGTTTCAAGTTTGGAGGTGATTTTACTAATGTTTTTTTACCAGGAATAATGAAAGTGGAACTGGATGGTCGCTGGTATGGGGCTGGGGACCATGGTCAGCTGTGAGATAAGATGCACTGGAAAGGGGTGGTAGAACAGTGGATAATCAAGACTGTAAGGGAGTGCAGTAATGCAGAGGGATTCTCCCTGAAGGCTCGCACAGAGGGAGCCAGAGTAGTGGCACTTGCCTGATACTCACACCTCAGAAACATCCTCTCCCCATCAAAGGGACATTGCATGGAAAAAACATTTTTTGAGAGTGATAAAATTTAGAAAGAGATTTGGAAAAGAGTGCATTTACTGGGCCTTGTAAGACTAATAAGAGATAAAGGACGGCCAGAAGCAGGCCTGGCTATACATATAAGCGACAGTGGCCCGCCTAAATGCATCCGTGACCCACCAAAATAAAAATTCTTGGAGCCAGGTCTGGGCCATAAGCACCTGTAGGCACTGAAAGGTAGCAGCCATTTCCCGTGGGGCGGGACGTGCCTGGGCGTGCTCCTGGGTTTCACCCGTCATCGCCTGGAAGAGGCTGGGCCCCCTCTCTTTCATCCTCATTTAAAGATATTTGATATTTGGCTTCCTCTCTCTTCTGAACCGTGGTAGTGCCTCATAGACATACCTTGGGGAAACGTAAAATAACACCCGTTGGCCCTGCCCCTGCACCACATTGGACAAGTTCCTGCAGCATGCAGTACGGATGATAAATAAAGAGATTGATTTTACTGAGAGGCGCCTATCCCTGTCATCCTCATCTGTCCCCTGCTGCTTGCAGGAGCTGCAAAATACTAGTGTAATTAATCATGGCCCAAGGCAGTTTATGTTGTATATGAACCAAGATGCAGCAGATAGCTCTTTGCCCCATGACTCTACTTTTTGCATAGAGCACAGCGCTCACCTTTCAGAAGGTTTGCAACCCCCCAACCAATCACCAGGAAAGGGGAGAAAAATGAAGAAGCAAAGTGGGAGGAGAAAGAGAGCAGAGGAGATGACAACATCTGAAAGACAGTGCCCAGGTCCCTCAAAGTCCCCCCATAGCCCAGGTCAGGTGATCGATAACTTGCTGATAGGAGGGGACAAAATAGCCTAACTGGTGGGTGAGATTGCTAAGCGCATCCATACATCCATTGTGGATGATCTGAGCCCCATTTTGGATTGTCTAGTGGCAATTGAGGGAAAATTGTCTAACATGAACCTCACCCCTGCTGAAGGGCGGCCAGCTGGTCCCTCGCCCTGTGGATTGATTGGCCCAGCTTCGAACCCTATGCCATCATGCGGACCCTAGCTCTGGGGAGACAACAATTCTTTTTCGTGGTGGGCTGACCGCCCTTTAAAGGGGACACGGAGGGAATCGAGGCAGAAAGTCCTCAGATCACAAAGGACTTTAATGCAAGCAGGGGGGCCTTGGCCCAAGCTAAATGTGCTTGTGGCCCGTTATATAATAGACCAGATTGGCCCCAAGAAACGTAAAAGCTTCTGATACTGCAGTTACCTCCCCAAGCAACTCTGTCATGATTAAGCATGGGCGGATTTTGCGGATCCACGATTCACGAATTTGCGGATTCACGGATCGTGGATCCGCAAAATCCGCGGATTTTGCGGATCGGCGGATTGGCGGATTTGGGGGCGGGGCTTTACTGGATAATCAGTAAGTGCTACCTCGTTGGGTAAATGTATAGTGCTTTTACTACACTACAGCTACCTAAAGTGCCCGAGAGTTGTCAACAGCGACCAGGTGTGTGTTGCTATGCAATCGCGCCGAAGGGCGCAGGGGTCCCTTGAGTGATCTGCCCATCATAGTGGGTAAATGGCGGGAACACGGTGCACACCTCGAGTGTGTGGGCGGGGCCAAACGGACGGGGCTTCCATGCGAGTGCACATGCCTCTTGTGTGTATAAAAGGTCAGAGACTGATCGGAGCAACAGATGTAGAAACAGAAGCTCCTGGTCACAGAACAGCCCGGGGGTTGCGCTCGTGAAGGTCAAAGATGCAAAGGCCTGTATCCAGCGTCACAGCTGATTTTCGACGGTATATTTGGGAAGAAGGCACAACTGCCCAGCCTCCACAACGCTCAGGATTGTTTTTGGGCTGATGAATGAGTCACTGAATTAAAGCTTCCCTCAATTCACCTTCCCTTCTTGTTCATCTCATGAGAGGAGGCTGTCTCCCATGCAGCCTCCTCCAATTGCTCATTGTATGCCCGCGATACTATAAATTCCAACGAGGACCTACGTGCAGTGTCTCTCACACCGTATGTGCCACACGCTGTCCTTGGGGATCTCTCCTTGCTCTCGAACGGCCCCTATTGCTTACCTTAGCCAGCGGCTCATCAGAGCACGAGAAAACTGCTGCTTCTCCCTCAGCACGCCACACCGGGCATGTCACTACATGCGTCTCGATGTAATAAAATCTATGTGTCCTGCCTCTGCCAGTAGGCGCATGGCTTCCCGCCTGAATCGTCTGCCATCATTCTCCTCAATGCGCCTAACAAATTTTACTGGGGCCACAATGCCACTTTTCCCAAAATGGTGGCTGATACGATGAAACTTGCTGGTTATATCGACAAGCCCAAATGTAGCTTTGGCTGTCCCATCCACCAATATCCCCCGGGGCACAGCTCCCAAGGACAGCTGCCCCCCAAACCCTATTCTTAAAATGGGCCATTTTGCATGTATGTTATTTTTCTTGTTCCTAATCCCATTCACATTGGAAATTGTGACTACATGATGTAAGTATTTTTCCAAAACAGCAGCATTGTTTGGCATTTAGTGCAGCAAGCATCAAAAGGTTGGGCTTGGGGAAAATACTTTAGTACACATGGGCAATTATGCTTAAAAATAGTCTCAATTCAGCCTGCAAATAACAAACTAACTGACATGCTCTGACTCTTTTGGAACACGGAAAAGTTTGTTCAAAGAGGTGTAATTTTTGTGCCAGGACCGTCGTGCCAGAATGAACCCTGCCCTTCATATTTATTGAAGAAGACACCACCGTTTTTTTGTAACTAATTTACGATGGCGCCGGCAAGCTGCCAGCGCCATCCTAAAATAGTTACTAAATTAGCTTCAACAGGAAGCTCTAATTGGTAACATAAAGCAGGCGCTCGAGCCCCTGCTTTATCTTATCTATTAGAGCTTCCTGCTGAAGCTAATTAAGTAACTTTAGGATGGCGCTGGCAGCTTGCCGGCGCCATCGTAAATCAGTTACAGAGCAGCAAGGCGTGAACTTTTGACCGGGAATCCGCCGCTCGCGAATTGCGGATTTTCGGTAAATTCGCGAGAGTTCGCGGATCGCGGATTTACCGAAAATCCGCAAAATCCGCGATCGGAGCGGATTTTTCGCTCATGCTTAGTCATGATGGTGCTGAAAGGAGTCCCACCACAGGAGCAGGATATGAGAACTACGATCAACTGGAGATTAAAGTGGTACATTGGGTGATCGGCAGGCTGGGGGGTATGTCATCCACATTCGTAGAGTAGATTGGCTGGGTAACTCTCCAGAAATGGGCAATAATGATTGTATTGTGGTCAATTTTAAAGACAAGGAGGTGACTAAAGACATTATGTCCAGGCTTAACTTTTCTGAGGTTCCTCGAAATTAATTGAAGCAGTCCAGTTGGGTTTCTTCTATAGGCCACCAAGTAGATTGTGTGCAGCCCTGATGTTTTATAAGATCAGATATTTTCTGTTTTCGGGAAACACGGATGACTATGTACTGTCACATAGATAGATTCTATGCCTTTTTGAAACAGCCCTTGTTTCATCAGCAGGAAGGGCAAAGGGTGGGCTTGCAACCTTCATGTCAGTTCAAATTCCAGCATTTAAGGTCACAAAGGTTTGGTCCTCCTCTTTTTCACTGGTAACCTAGTTAACCTTCCTAACTGAGTATCACATCTTGTTAGTGAATTTTTTGTATGATAATTTCAATCAGCATTCCTCTTTTGCCATAGAGGAGTTCGATGAGTTCCTGGATTTATTTTATTTGGTAGCCAAACGTAAGACGATTGTAATTTGGGGGGGGCGATGTAAAAATGTTATTATGTGATCACAGTGGGAAAAGGGTATGTGGCCTCATGAACCAAAACGAGGAAAACCTCACCCATTTTAAGCAGACACCTTATGGAGAGGCACTAAACTCTTTGATTTTGAAGCATGATCTTATTTTAGCGGCTGATATGGTTGATAAAGAGAAAAGTAAAACTCCCAACTGTTATGGGTAGTGCTAGAGGGAGTACTATATATTTTATCTTCCTGTCATCTGGGTCTTTTTCCTCTCTGATTTTAACATTATAGCAAATGGGTATGAGTGATCATAGCCCCCTTTTTTTAGTGTTAAATCATCAGACAATGAGACCGTCAAAGAATGAATGTTGTAACATAGTACTCAAAGAAAAAGGGTATTACATTTAAATGGGCCAAGGTGAACCCTGAGACTTTTAATAGTCTTATTGTGTGCCAAAATATTATTCCTGTTCTAAAGTGCCAGACTGAAAATCTGGTGGCCCTTTCCAATTCCATCCTTGATGGTTTTGACACTATATGTAAATCCATCTCAGATAAATTGACGTCAAGAAACTACTGGTTGAAGGCCCCCCATATAGATGGTTTAACTCAGCCTGCACCCTGGCACATAAACAGTTAAAGGCAACATTAATAAAACAACCACGGTCAGTAGACGTGAGAGCTGCAACAAGGTCATATACACATAATATGGAAGAGAGACAGAGAGATCTCCAATATAAAGCTTGGGAGGACCTCTCGAAAGCTGTTAGGTTGAAAGATAATAATGCATCCTGGGAGATAATTAATCACTCGATTTTTGCAGTGCATGGTGCCGCAAGGCTTTTAGTAGTAATCCCAGCTGATTCATGGATGGTTCATTTTTACAGAAATGTTCAGTTCTGGACCAAGTCAAATATTAGCCATCCCTTTAGTAAATTAAATTAACCTGCCCAAAACAGATTCTCAGACCCCACCCTTGGTATTAGTAATTAAGGAAGTAGTTAACAACATTGGGAAATCCGCCCTCTGGAAAACGTAAAGTCCAGATGCGGTGGCCTGGTGTATATCTTTAAAACCAATATTGATCTCTGGGCACCGCTGCTAACTAATGTATTTAGGAGTGCGGTGAGGGACCCAATACCCAACTCCTGGACGGAGGACAGCTACAATTATCCCGGTTTATAAATAGGTGGATAGGCACCAACTTTCATGCTACAGACAAATTTCACTCATAGATTCTTAGCATAAAGATTTTATGTAGGGTGCCTTTGTCCTGCCTGGAATCATGGGCAGCGGAAAATAAGATCTTGTCCAACGTACAATTTGGCTTTAGACCAGGTATTGTGAATAAAGACCAGTGTGTAAACCTCTATATGATAACAGGAAACTACGTAATGGTCAAAAAAGGAACCCTGCATTTTGCATTAATTGACTTGTCAGGCGCTTTCGACCTGGTGAATCGCTCTAAACTTTGGGGAGTGATGGAAAGTATGGGGATGGAGCAGGGACTCCTTACCTTAATTAAACTTATCCATCAGAATCTTACTGTCAGAGTTCTTTATGGCTTGCGGGGTGAATCTACCTCCCAAAACAAATCTGCACAGGGAGTGAGACTAGGAGGGAGTATCTTGGCCCCTTTCCTTTTTCTCCTATATTTTGGGATCTCTAAACATTTATCTGAGGTAGGAAAGGACAACTCATGAATTGGTAGGCAACCCACTTCAATTCTACTGTATACAGATGACGCTGTGTTGATCGCCTGCACAGCAAATGGACTGAGCTTTTATTGGACTCTTTCTCCTTATATATGGAAGGACTGGACCTAAAAGTTAACCACTCTTAAATTATTTATAATGACTTGTGTACCCAATAGCACAAGATCAAAATCATTTATGATGGGGAATACTCTTCTGGAGAAGGTGAACATTTGTTATTATTTAGGGATTCGTTTTAGTTCCTCTTTTAAATGGAATTCGCTTTTAACTTCAGACAGAAACCTATTAGAGAGATGATCAATTTGTATAAAAGTAAACATATTTCTGTGGGGCTTTAAGGGACGGGCTTGTGGGGTATACAAATGCATCAATTCTGCAGCAGGTAGAACACTGTTTTATACAGAGGTTACTTGAAGTTTCCCCGGGAACCTCCATTCTGATTTGTCATGAGGAATTAGGTCTCCCTTACTGGGAGCATCAGATGTGTCTTGCTCCACTACGGCTGTTGGTCAAGACCTGGGCCAATCCGGAGTCAGCCTTGGTGGGATCCTGAGTTTTGGATTGTTTATCATTAGACGGGGTTGCTAGGATTCCATGGATTGTATACCTAAAGAAATCATTTGAGGCAAAAGAGTTAAAATAACTGTTTGAAAATCCTCAGGTGATATGTGTAAAAGGTAAAGAGGAAGTCAAGCAGCGTTTCCTCAAGTATTGTCTGGATCAGAAGCTGCGGAGGGCACAGTCACCGGTGTCAGTGGTTGCATTTTTGACGGTGTCAACCACTAATAACTTAGAACCTTATCTATCCTGGATTAGGAACCCCGCCCACTGTTGTGATTTACCATTGTTTTAGATTTTGTTTAATACATTTCAAAGTCGTATTTCCCCTACAATGTGTAATGTCGCGTTATTAACCTTCATGTTGCTGTAATTCTGTTGCTCAGCAAAGCACTTGTCACCTTATATGGTTTTACCCTCTATATGCAGAAGCTAGGTGCACATTTTTTATACCTATTTTATGAAGATCTACATTGAAAGCACAGCAGAAAGGCCTGTTGTTTTCACAGAACCTAGCCACTCTAGAGATTTTTATTAGAAGGGCATTCGTTTTTAGAAAAAGGTATGAGCTTCTCTTTCTACCTGCTCAGCTGTGTTATGAACTGTGCATTTTCAATTTTATCTGGATAGTATTACTTATTGATCACATGAGTTATTCCTTGTATGATTCCATTACTGTTTTTATTACTATGTCGCTTTGCTGTGTTATGAACCGTGCACTTTAAAATGTTAACTGGAATGTTGTATTTATTTATTGCATGTGATATATTGACTGTTATGGATCTTTCAGAATACAAATGTGTTAGATTTATTGATGGACTAGCTTACCCGTCGCACGTTGCTGCGATCTCCGAAGAAAGGAAATTCAAGGAAACTCATTATGATAACAATCAATTTACATTGTGTCATTTTTATTGAAACTTATTCATTTTAATATGGAAAACATTTCAAAGTGTCGTTTTAATTCTATTCGAGTGCTTGTGGATACACAGATTTTTGTTTTTCCGTATGGTGCGTACACCAGTATTCGAAAGATTATGAGGGCCCTGGGGGGCCACTATTTAAAAATGTTAATGTCAGAAACCTTCGCGGGAGTGTACTCAACAACATCCCAAAGTTTCCTGGCGATCTGATAAATGCTGTTTTAATTCTATTTATTTATTTGAGTGCTTGTGGATACACGATTTTTTGTGTTTCCGTCTTGTGCGTACATCAGTATTCAAAAGATTATGAGGGCCCTGGGGGACCGATATTTTAAAAACAAATATGCCAGAAACCTTTGCGGGAGTGTACTCAACAACTTCCCAAATTTTCATGGCGATTGGATGAATGGTGTTTTAATTTTATTTATTTATTCGAGTGCTTTGTGGATACAAGATTTGTTGTTTTTACGTCTGGTGCGTACATCAGTATTCAAAAGATTATGAGGGCCCTGGGGGGCCGATAGTTTAAAAAATTGTATGCCAGAAACCTTCGCGGGAGTGTAATCAACAACTTCCCAAAGTTTCATGGCGATCGGATGAATGGTGTAGTAATGCATAAAGGACAGACAGACATACATTCGTTTTTATTTATATAGATAAAGACCTCTGAGACAAATTAACAAGGCAGTTCTCGAAAAGAGAATTAAGGCTCAAAGAATCTGACGAGTCCAAAGAAGAGGATTGACCTATCGCAAATTACAACTCCCGTTGATGTTTCTCAGGTTGCTCCATTTTGCATCAATTGCATTGTGAGGTATCTCGAACGCCCCATTTGTGTAGTGTCAGGGATGCGGAATATATTCTGTGAATATATCTGAAATGTATTAAGCGTAATCTACTAGTACTACTGAGTAGGATTATTCCCACTCCTCATCAGAGAGCGGGGAATCCAGACCAGCATCCCATCCCACTCTTATTATGCTTGGACATGGAGGGAACACTCTCTGCATTTCACGGTAAAGGGTTGTGGTCAGTTCTTTATGTGTGTTAGCTGTGAACAGCTTCTGAAGCAGTGTAGGATGATCCATGCTCCAGTGGGACGCCCAGTGGATTCTTTTTGCATATTAGTTTTAGCATATGATGCAGAACAATTTCTTGAAAAGTGCCGGTTGATTTTGCAAAAGTGATGAAAGTGACAATTACATATAGATCTCTTTACTGTGTGATGTTAAGTTTTAGAAACTGGGATTGCACGTTTTGATCGGCAGTCACCAGGAAGAGTCGGTGCGATGTCAACGAGATTAAAGTAGTTTTAGTTGTGCCTTCTGTCTAAGCTTATTGAATACTATATATATATATATATATATATATATATATATATATATATATATATATATGTTCGCTCGCGTGTCAAAAACACAACCAAACTCACGGGGAGATTCTTCAACACACCTTTAATACCACAGCAAGCTTGGATAGCTGAGGAGCTCAGAAATTATTATTAAAGTCCCATTTCGCCGTGGTGTTCCTGACGCGTTTCGAAGGCTCCCGTCTTCTTCTTCAGAGGAAAGGCGAACTCATTACGGGAATGCAGATACCAGCCCTACTTTAAACCATGGCACGCCCCTGGATGGGCAGTCCAAATGTCTCAGTGCCTGATGGGGCTGGAAGTCCTGTATTTTCATGGCACCCCATCTGTGGACCAGGGCGGTCGAATATCATCCCCTCGCCAACCAGGCAACATCATGGTGGTGGAGGGGTGGATACACGGATAAATATCCGTGTATCTAACAAGCTGGATGCTTGCCCTTGCCGGCTCCTTCCTTGAGGCTGCATGGCGGTGCTCAGCGTTGGTGCAGGGTCACTGCGTGGCTCGATTCCATCATGCCACTGCTGCACTCTTCTGGCGGGTGCGGTTAACAGAATGGTGATGGTTCCATCCAAAATGTGTACGCTCGCGTGTCAAAAACACAACCAAACTCACGGGGAGATTCTTCAACACACCTTTAATACCACAGCAAGCTTGGATAGCTGAGGAGCTCAGAAATTATTATTAAAGTCCCATTTCGCCGTGGTGTTCCTGACGCGTTTCGAAGGCTCCCGCCTTCTTCTTCAGAGGAAAGGCGAACTCATTACGGGAATGCAGATACCAGCCCTACTTTAAACCATGGCACACCCCTGGATGGGCAGTCCAAATGTCTCAGTGCCTGATGGGACTGGAAGTCCTGTATTTTCATGGCGCCCCATCTGTGGACCAGGGCGGTCGATTATCATCCCCTCGCCAACCAGGCAACATCACGGTGGTGGAGTGGTGGATACACGGATAAATATCCGTGTATCTAACAAGCTGGATGCTTGCCCTTGCCGGCTCCTTCCTTGAGGCTGCATGGCGGTGCTCAGCGTTGGTGCAGGGTCACTGCGTGGCTCGATTCCATCATGCCACTGCTGCACTCTTCTGGCGGGTGCGGTTAACAGAATGGTGATGGTTCCATCCAAAATGTGTACGCTCGCGTGTCAAAAACACAACCAAACTCACGGGGAGATTCTTCAACACACCTTTAATACCACAGCAAGCTTGGATAGCTGAGGAGTTCAGCAATTATTATTAAAGTCCCATTTCGCCGTGGTGTTCCTGACGCGTTTCGAAGGCTCCCGCCTTCTTCTTCAGAGGAAAGGCGAACTCATTACGGGAATGCAGATACCAGCCCTACTTTAAACCATGGCACACCCCTGGATGGGCAGTCCAAATGTCTCAGTGCCTGATGGGACTGGAAGTCCTGTATTTTCATGGCGCCCCATCTGTGGACCAGGGCGGTCGATTATCATCCCCTCGCCAACCAGGCAACATCACGGTGGTGGAGTGGTGGATACACGGATAAATATCCGTGTATCTAACAAGCTGGATGCTTGCCCTTGCCGGCTCCTTCCTTGAGGCTGCATGGCGGTGCGCAGCGTTGGTGCAGGGTCACTGCGTGGCTCGATTCCATCATGCCGCTGCTGCACTCTTCTGGCGGGTGCGGTTAACAGAATGGTGATGATTCCATCCAAAATGTGTACGCTCACATGTCAAAAACACAACCAAACTCACGGGGAGATTCTTCAACACACCTTTAATACCACAGCAAGCTTGGATAGCTGAGGAGTTTAGAAATTATTATTAAAGTCCCATTTCGCCGTGGTGTTCCTGACGCGTTTCGAAGGCTCCCGCCTTCTTCTTCAGAGGAAAGGCGAACTCATTACGGGAATGCAGATACCAGCCCTACTTTAAACCATGGCACGCCCCTGGATGGGCTGTCCAAATGTCTCAGTGCCTGATGGGACTGGAAGTCCTGTTTTTTCATGGCGCCCCATCTGTGGACCAGGGCGGTCGAATATCATCCCCTCGCCAACCAGGCAACATCACGGTGGTGGAGTGGTGGATACACGGATAAATATCTGTGTATCTAACAAGCTGGATGCTTGCCCTTGCCGGCTCCTTCCTTGAGGCTGCATGGCGGTGCTCAGCGTTGGTGCAGGGTCACTGCGTGGCTCGATTCCATCATGCCGCTGCTGCACTCTTCTGGCGGGTGCAGTTAACAGAATGGTGATGGTTCCATCCAAAATGTGTACGCTCGCGTGTCAAAAACACAACCAAACTCACGGGGAGATTCTTCAACACACCTTTAATACCACAGCAAGCTTGGATAGCTGAGGAGCTCAGAAATTATTATTAAAGTCCCATTTCGCCGTGGTGTTCCTGACGCGTTTCGAAGGCTCCCGCCTTCTTCTTCAGAGGAAAGGCGAACTCATTACGGGAATGCAGATACCAGCCCTACTTTAAACCATGGCACACCCCTGGATGGGCAGTCCAAATGTCTCAGTGCCTGATGGGACTGGAAGTCCTGTATTTTCATGGCGCCCCATCTGTGGACCAGGGCGGTCGATTATCATCCCCTCGCCAACCAGGCAACATCACGGTGGTGGAGTGGTGGATACACGGATAAATATCCGTGTATCTAACAAGCTGGATGCTTGCCCTTGCCGGCTCCTTCCTTGAGGCTGCATGGCGGTGCGCAGCGTTGGTGCAGGGTCACTGCGTGGCTCGATTCCATCATGCCGCTGCTGCACTCTTCTGGCGGGTGCGGTTAACAGAATGGTGATGATTCCATCCAAAATGTGTACGCTCACGTGTCAAAAACACAACCAAACTCACGGGGAGATTCTTCAACACACCTTTAATACCACAGCAAGCTTGGATAGCTGAGGAGTTTAGAAATTATTATTAAAGTCCCATTTCGCTGTGGTGTTCCTGACGCGTTTCGAAGGCTCCCGCCTTCTTCTTCAGAGGAAAGGCGAACTCATTACGGGAATGCAGATACCAGCCCTACTTTAAACCATGGCACGCCCCTGGATGGGCTGTCCAAATGTCTCAGTGCCTGATGGGACTGGAAGTCCTGTATTTTCATGGCGCCCCATCTGTGGACCAGGGCGGTCGAATATCATCCCCTCGCCAACCAGGCAACATCACGGTGGTGGAGTGGTGGATACACGGATAAATATCCGTGTATCTAACAAGCTGGATGCTTGCCCTTGCCGGCTCCTTCCTTGAGGCTGCATGGCGGTGCTCAGCGTTGGTGCAGGGTCACTGCGTGGCTCGATTCCATCATGCCGCTGCTGCACTCTTCTGGCGGGTGCAGTTAACAGAATGGTGATGGTTCCATCCAAAATGTGTACGCTCGCGTGTCAAAAACACAACCAAACTCACGGGGAGATTCTTCAACACACCTTTAATACCACAGCAAGCTTGGATAGCTGAGGAGCTCAGAAATTATTATTAAAGTCCCATTTCGCCGTGGTGTTCCTGACGCGTTTCGAAGGCTCCCGCCTTCTTCTTCAGAGGAAAGGCGAACTCATTACGGGAATGCAGATACCAGCCCTACTTTAAACCATGGCACACCCCTGAATGGGCAGTCCAAATGTCTCAGTGCCTGATGGGACTGGAAGTCCTGTATTTTCATGGCGCCCCATCTGTGGACCAGGGCAGTCGAATATCATCCCCTCGCCAACCAGGCAACATCACGGTGGTGGAGTGGTGGATACATGGATAAATATCCGTGTATCTAACAAGCTGGATGCTTGCCCTTGCCGGCTCCTTCCTTGAGGCTGCATGGCGGTGCTCAGCGTTGGTGCAGGGTCACTGCGTGGCTCGATTCCATCATGCCGCTGCTGCACTCTTCTGGCGGGTGCAGTTAACAGAATGGTGATGGTTCCATCCAAAAGGTGTACGCTCGCGTGTCAAAAACACAACCAAACTCACGGGGAGATTCTTCAACACATCTTTAATACCACAGCAAGCTTGGATAGCTGAGGAGCTCAGAAATTATTATTAAAGTCCCATTTCGCCGTGGTGTTCCTGACGCGTTTCGAAGGCTCCCGCCTTCTTCTTCAGAGGAAAGGCGAACTCATTACGGGAATACAGATACCAGCCCTACTTTAAACCATTTACAACACAGGGTGGTGATGGACAGAGTCTCTGAATTAAGCAGAGTACTCTCACCCAGTCATGAGATCAGGGCTAGATCCAACACCGTTTTTTAGCTCATTGCACCATCCCAGTTTCAGAACCTGGCCGTATGCAAATTAGTCTGTCCCTGGCCCAGTGCATCATGGGAACAGGGCAGACCAGACTACAAAAGCCAATTCTTACACTGGGAAGGAAACAAGCTTCCAGGGACCGGTTTCTGCCATTTCAGGCGTCTTCGGCCCGGCTTGCTTGAATCCTGATGGTGCAATGAGCAAGGGACTCACATCTGAGTATACCCTTCCACGCTTAGGGTGGACAAAATTATTTACAACACAGGGTGGTGATGGACAGAGTCTCTGAATTAAGCAGAGTACTCTCACCCAGTCAAGAGATCAGGGCTAGATCCAACACCGTTTTTTAGCTCATTGCACCATCCCAGTTTCAGAACCTGGCCGTATGCAAATTAGTCTGTCCCTGGCCTCATCCCCTCGCCAACCAGGCAACATCACGGTGGTGGAGTGGTGGATACACGGATAAATATCCGTGTATCTAACAAGCTGGATGCTTGCCCTTACCGGCTCCTTCCTTGAGGCTGCATGGCGGTGCTCAGCGTTGGTGCAGGGTCACTGCGTGGCTCGATTCCATCATGCCGCTACTGCACTCTTCTGGCGGGTGCGGTTAACAGAATGGTGATGGTTCCATCCAAAATGTGTACGCTCGCGTGTCAAAAACACTAGGGAAATGAAGACGCACACACTCGTCTGGAAAGTTAATTACAGGGGTTTATTTTCTCCCTTAACCCAACGCGTTTCGCTTCTCACGAAGCTTGCTCACGGGATGTTGAGCTAAATTACAAGAGGGTACCCGAAAAAAGTAGTGGAACACAGCCTACAAAGAGTCTTAACACAAGATCGGAACGATATTCTCCACAAAGAAAAAGAAGAGAAACAGGAAACAGAGACAATAAGACTTATTACAACCCACAGTGCTGAAAACAACAAGCTAACGAAAATCATACAGAAATACTGGCCCATATTGAAATCAGATCCAACGTTGACTCGAATTCTGGGTGACCATCCCAATATCACGTATAGAACAACGAAGAACTTGGGAGATCAACTTGTCAATAGCCATTATAAGGAAACACCGAGGAACAACTGGCTCCAACGTGAAGATTTCTTTCCCTGCAGACACTGCAAAGTGTGCAAAATTGCAATGACAAAGAAAGAGATCCAGGTGAGAAAAGGCACAAACTGGACCATACACCAACACTTAACTTGCAAAAGCACACATGTAGTGTATCTAATTGAATGTCCGTGCCAGAAAAGATATATTGGCAGTACAACCTTTGAAGCCAAGAAACGAATCTTGGAACATACGAGAGCAACGACGAACAAAGATCGCTCAAACGCTGTGGCGAAACACATGGAACAATTCCATAACAGCAATTGGGAACTACTCAAATACTGCGCCATAGAACAGATACCACTTACAGAAAGGGTGGGAGATCGTCTCAAACAACTGAGAAGAAAGGAGTCGAAACATATCATCAATTTCAGGACTCTAGAGCCCAGAGGTCTGAACTTGACAGAAGAACTGTACGTACATCTCTAATAACAACAAGACAATAGAATGACATGTAACAAATCCCCATATCTTTGCAAACAATAGCCCACCAGAGGGCAAGAATCGAACATGGAACTTGATGCACCGGAATCACGTAAAGAGATTCATTACATTAAATCTCACTAGAGAGATTTGAAGAGGAAATAATCTCACCAAAGAGAAATGTGAATCACAGCCGCAATTCACGAAAATGCAATTTCTATTATTTTCTAACCAGTTGACACAGAATGCACACATTCTTGTGAAGAAAGTGCAGTGGATACTACACTAACCAGAATGCACCAGCACAAAACACAGGAAGTGACCAACACTCTGGGGTTAAAAGAAGGACTTGTAATTTAGCTCAACATCCCGTGAGCAAGCTTTGTGAGAAGCGAAACGCGTTGGGTTAAGGGAGAAAATAAACCCCTGTAATTAACTTTCCAGACGAGTGTGTGCGTCTTCATTTCCCTAGTGGATTAGCTTTAATAATTGAACGACTGACCCTGTCGTAGAAATCACGCACCACGCCGAGAAATTGAGCACCGGCACCACCCTGGGTCAAAACTGCAGCCATATATATATATATATATATATATATATATATATATATATATATATATATATATATATATATATATATATATATATATATATGTTCCTGTCAATGTTAATTTCAGATCATTTAGAGGGGTTTTTGACCCTTAAGGCCGCTTCTTGTGAAACAGGGGCCTTGACATCTCTTTTCGCCACCAAGTGGGCCAAGTATTTTTGTGGATGGAAACACTGATATGCAAAGTGTGCTTGGGCGCATAGGTTGTGTAGCTCGATATTGGGGATCTTATATCCTCCTTGATAGTACGAGTCATGGGGCCAGCTGTATAAAGCTTTGTTATGTTCGCAATGGGCCTGAGTCGCAAACCTCAAATTGCAATGTGGTAACAGGTTAAAGCAAAAAGACATTTTTAATGTACAAAGGCCCAATTGCGATTCGATAATCTGTTACCGAATTGCAGTTTGAGCTTGCAATTCGGCATTTGGAAGGGGCGTGTTTAGGGCATCCCTTCTTAATAGTTAATCACTGTGACATGTATGAATGTTTTGCAACTGAAATACAGTCGCAAAACATTCGCAATTTGCCACCAGCTTCAAGGTAGCGGTAACTCATCTACAAATGGTAAGGGGCCCCTAAGGGACTACTTATCCTTTGTGAAGGTTTGTAAAACATTTTTGGAGAGCAAGCAGTAGTCCCAAAGACCTCTGTCTACTTTTAAAAGAAGGAAAAAAAATCATTGAATGTTTCCTTTTTCCTTACAGGAAAACAGGCTGCATTTTAAAAAAAACACTTTATTGAAAAGCTATCACAGACATGGTGGTCTGTTGACCCCAGCAGGCCACCATCACTGTGATTTTTGTGATTCCCAATGGGTCACAAACCGAGACGTACCTCTTTAATATTCATGAGGTAGGTCTATTTGCGACCTGCTGGGAATTTCAAAATGTGTAATACATGCATTTGTACATGGGTGTTTGCGATTACCAAGTAGCAAATTGCAAAAATGTTTAATTTGCTAATCACAAACCATTACTTACGTACATCTGGCCCATGGATTCCCATGCTATGTCAGGGTGTAAAGTTAGCTTTTCTCACTTGCCTCTCCACCACATTTCAGGCTGGACTGATCAGTTTATGGCAAGGTGCCCATTTGCCAGCGTACGATTAGAGAAGTCGACAGAGCCACTTTTCAACATGCTGAATTTAATTGGTTCCGTAAACTGAACAAAAAAGTCCATGTTGGGTTTAATTTGGAAACAATTGTCCAGGCTGCCTCCAATTTCCACCACATATCTTTCAGTAGCTATAAATTAATATATTTGTATAAGTAGCTTTGTTTAAAGCTTAATTGTGTTATATAATAACTGTGTCAAAGTTGGGATCAATGATTTCTGCACTTCAAAGCACCTCTGGCATGTTAATGTTTGTGTTTTGCTCCCCTCCCCAGAAGAGCCAAATTCACTTCAAAGTTGCATTTGGTCCAGATAATTGCTTGATATGAAGATCGTGTGAGCCCAGCTAAAGGTTGAATGTTTCCACCCACCCCTCCTCTGACAGTTGCATTCTCACAGTGTGTTTTTATAGAAATTCAACTTTAATTTTGCTGTTTCAGCAAAGTCCTAGACCAAGGCCCCCATTTGTGGGGGGTGACAAATTTGATTTATTCTGAATTCTACACAATCTTAGAACCATTCAAGATTGGATTAAATTAAATCTACATTTGTAAAGCACATTACTACCCTAGGGTGCCTAGGCGCTTATAGCTTCAAGCTCAGATGGTAGATTGAGAGAGATGTGAATGATCAAGCAGGTGTGCAAACAACAACCTTTACGATGAAGCCCAGAATAACAACAGAAAAGACGAGGCAGCAAAGTGATCATACATCCTCTGACACCTTCCTAATTCAGCATTAGTAGTGTGGCATATTGTTGAAGAAGCATAAGAATGGAGAATCACATGGGTAGACTTGACCTAGAGAAGCACAGCTTGGATATGGAAGTAGAGAGGAAAGCTGTTCACAGGACAGTACTTAATTTGTGCCAGTGATCATTGTTAGTGGACTTGTGTTTCATCATCTTACTTCGACCCAGAGCAAGAGAGAGAAAGGCAGAAAAGGGAAAAAGACTGAGAAGAGCGAGAGGAGCACAGTAACAAAAGGAGAAAGCGGAATGAAACGTTCCTGGAAAAATGAGATAACAATACAGGCAGTGTAGTGTGGTGTAAATAAGAGGCTTGGAGTGGAATCAAAAACAGACAGCATTGGTATTTGGCAATGACGGCATTCATCAGTGATGTTCATGGATTCCCAGGAAAATCATTAGGCCCCGTATTTATTTATTTGTTTTAACAAATTAAGCACTGCCTAAAGAGTTTTTGGGGAACAAATGGTCAAAGAAATCGTGGTATGTGAGGAGTCCTTCCCAATAACTTCACCTCCTTCACTTTTCTCCTGTCCCCGCTACTGTGCATGTTTTATCATGTCTTACCATAACCCAGCACTGGCATTAATCTGCCTAACACTCAATGATTTTTAGTCATTTTAAGTATTGACTATTCTCATTTTGAGACTTACTTTATACTTTGGAGGATGGACTACTCATTCACAAATGTGTTGGATATCCCACTCACTGTACTACAAGTCCATAACATCTTATGGCACTTGTACAGCGGTTGAAGTACATTAAAAAAGTAAGGGAACTGTAATGCTGTGCAAAGAGGAAAAATGGGGCGGGGTCAAAGGCGTGACTAAGAAAAACCAAATATGCTGTAACATTTTTTTTACTTTCACCTTCAGGTAGCTATATATACAATAACACATAGCTTAAATATAAAATAAATGCAAGTTAAGCTAATCAGTGGGAAATGCACTATCATACTTCATGAATCCTCGATTATTTAATGCATGGCACAGGTCTGTGTCCGTAACCAGACAGCCACAGAAATGAATCCTGGTTGAAGCAGTGGAGAATAGTTAAGGGCTAATACAGGCCTCTTTGGTGCAGAGGCCTATGTTACGCCCCTTTTCGAAAGCACACACTTCACGACTCAGCTGGTAACTCCTTTTCAATACCACTCAGAAAGAATAAATGTGTCATCTGGAAGTGTGAAGTGATTCCCTAATCAACGTCAATTCTGGCTTCCGAGCCCCCTTTTCATTTGCAGATTGACCCGTTGTGCACACTTACATTTCTTTCAGGTAAGCAGGCACCCTGGCAAGAAGGCTTGTTTAGCTGTCTGCCCCTCTCACAGTATCACAGCACAGGAGACTCCCTGCCTTACACTTCTCTTGGAGCAATTCTCCTCGGAATTAACTGTCCCGGGACAGGCTTATATTTTCACAGAAAGTAGGGGTACTGTTTTCCTTAAATTAACAAGCATTTACAATGCAACGGACTCGCCTTTGCAAAAGTTAAAGCTATTGGCATTGTAAATGTCAAAATTGTTATTTATGTGTTGGTTTTGAAAAAAGATAAATAAATGGCACTCTCATTTACAATGCCAATAGCTTAATCTCTCGCAAATGCCACACACAAACACACAGAGCCCCACACACACACAGAGCCCCATGCACACACAGAGCCCCACACACACTCAGAACCCCACACACACAGAGCCCCACACACACAGAGCCCCACACACACAGAGCTCCACACACACAGACACAGAGCCCCACACACACAGACACAGAGCCCCACACACACACAGACACAGAGCCCCACAAGCACAGACACAGAGCCCCACAAGCACACAGACACAGAGCCCCACACACACAGAGCCCCACACACACACAGACCCCCCCCCACACACACAGAGCCCCACAGACACAGAGCCCCTCACACACAGATACAGAGCCCCACACACACAGAGCCCCCCACACACACAGAGCCCCACACACACAGAGCCCCGCACACACAGAGCCCCACACACACACAGAGCCCCACGCACACACACACACACAGGCGTGCGGGCTGTCATGATTCTTGAGGGACTGCCGTGCCCGAGTGCCCACGCCGGCCCAGCCTCCGTGCCCAGCTCCTCCTGCAGGCCGCGGCTGCCCTGGGTGGCCGTGTCACAGGTCACACTGCGCCCAGGATGCTGCGCCTCGCTCCAGCCTCTTTGTTGGCTGGGAAGGCCTGCTCCTGGAGGCAGCTGAACGGGTCACAACTCAGCTGCTCCTCCAGCCAACAAATCAATATAATGGCCCTTCACTTTACAAATGGCGCAGCCAATCAGTGATCTATGGCTTATCGGGCGATCGGCATTAGGGGACCCAAGCAGTCGGCCAATAAAATGATTGTAAAGATGCTGTGCTCCAAACGAGGGACAAACAAGGCCAATGGAAAGCAACAGGCGGGATGTAGGTCCTGCAAGTACACGATCGTTCTTTTGCAACCAGACACGGTGCTGTCTGCTAGGCAAGACCTAAAATGGACTCGGGTATCGCTGACATGAAATTAGGAGAAATAAATTAATATCACTAAGAAATATACTTATCTGTGTGTGATGGGGGTGGGGCAGAAACAGAGTCATGGGGCTCAACTGCTAGTTCTTACTGTCACTGCCCAACAATTAGAGAGGTGTGCGCCAGCAAAGTGCAGCACAGGGAGCCAAGATGAGACTGGGTGACCAATGGAGGAAAGAGGCGATAAAGGCCTGTGAACGGGCAGTATGTACAGGGGACTGTACAGAAAAGGGTTTCAAACTAAGCGGAAGAAAGCGAATGTCAGGGAGCTTCTCTGATGGACGATAAGTGACTTTTATGGTCATGCTTTGACTGAGAATGAGAGGGCAGGTTGGAAATCGGGGATTTAATTGCATTATTAAAACGGATCAGCACGTCTATACACAATTTGTATTGTTAACTGTTTGGAGCTGCCAATTTTAATAGAAGTATGCAAAAGGTATGAGTCACTACGGTCCAATCAATTTTTATGTAAATGGGGACATTAGAAAGATTGAAGATCACTGCTGTATGGGGTTAAAACTATTAATAGAAAGTGTGAGGATACTCAAGACCAGACATTCCAATATCTTGCAAACAAGGGCAACTGGGATCCGGTCAATACTTTGAGGGGGTGGAGGATCAGCACTGTAGATTCAGAGCTCCGTGTGCGCCATGTCAGTGAAGAACTGGAGGGACATGGGAAAGAACAATGGGGACAACAGAGGTGGTATACTTCTAACACAGGATGGCGGAGCAGTAAGAAATGTGTTCAGGGTGCTTCTCATGGTGGTGACTCAAGCAGTAAGGAGCAAAGTCACTGGCTGAGAATGAGGTGTTATTCAGGAGGGGAAATGGAGAAATTACGCTTTTTATTGCTCTAAAGATTACAGATAAGACTAATGAATGTGTACTTATATCAGGGTTTCCCAGACTCTTCTATACCCCGCACCCCTAGGAAATGTTCGACTAATGGTCACAACCCCTACATAAATTGGATTAATGAGACCGATTCAGAATTAAGCATAACAGACCACAGCAGGAATTAAGCCTGCGACATGATGGGGCCAAAATGCAATCCACAGAAGGAGCTTAATCACCGGATGCTGCCGCCTAGAACTACACACCGTTCTAGCAGTTACTCCCACAGCCACGGATTCATGCAGCACACCTAAATGTACACTGATGCCATACGTCCGGGTCACCAGTCTGTGGGTCGGAAATGTACAGAAATTTTACAGCTTCCAATACTCTGGGCTGGCCCTTAGGAACGGTGCTTCTGACACCAAGGGCATGAACCTGAACACAGGAAACGTTTGCAGAAACTGAAGCCAAATTGGAGATAATGAAATCTTAGTTTGAACTGAATTGCCTACATTGCTTAATAAGCTGATTTATGTTGCAGTTTCTGCAAGGCGAAGGACAATTCAAAGACTCCGGAGTAGACGCCACATGGCACCTCGTCTGATGGTACTGTTGTGATTTACCGGCCACCCGGCCGGTCCCACGGTTGGGCATACTGATCGTAGAGTGTCTATATTCATCAAACATACCTTGTCCTTTCTGTGTTTTCCACTCAGGGCCAGGTGCCTGCCTATCTGCACATCGTGCCCCTTCCAACAAGATCTGTAACAACCACCCCCTCACCGTCCAATACTACTTTAACCGGCAATGGATCTTTTACTCATTTGCACACCAACCCTCCACAATATATTTGCTAATCCCCCTGGCACCATAGAACATAAACCAAGCATCGGCACGGACAGGTCCCAGTTACCCACCACAACATACGATCACTTCTACTCACCCGCCTTGGCCGCCTTCGGGGGCGCCTTGTCCCTGGCGGGCTCGGCGGGCTCCTCTGCGGGGCTCTCTGCTGCCGCCTCGCCGCCCTCTTGCCGCACCCGGGGCAGGTGGCTGAAGTCCCCCTCGTGCTTGGGGCCGTGCACCAGCAGGCAGTGGGCGATCTCCAGCTTGTAGAGGTCGGTGCCCAGCAGGCGAATCTTGGGCTCCCAACCCTCACAGTACTGCTCCCCGTAGGCGGCCAGCAGCTCCCGCAGGCCCAGGCTCCACTCGAAGGTGCCGTCCCGGGAGCCCTGGTTACAACTGGGCGCGCTGGTCAGCATGGACCGGAGCTCGTCCTCTAGGAGCTCGGACATGGCCTCGGGGCAGGAGGGTGGATGGATGGGTTGTTCCGGGGGAAGCGGAAATGGAGCCCGCAAGGCTTCTCTCTTGTCTCGGCCAGCCCCACCCACCGTCAGACGCGGGCGCCGGCTTGGGCTTGTCTTTTCCTTTTTTTTAAAAACTTAAATACAAAGCCCCTGGTGGGGTGGTCACCCGCTAGGGGTATGCGAATGGCACAAAGCCCCTGGCGGGGTGGGCACCCGCTAGGGGTATGCGAATGGCACGAAGTCCCTGGCGGGGTGGGCACTCTTTTAGCCCGTCCTTTTCAGACGGGCTCTGCATGACTTACTGGTGGCGTAAAAGGTTCCTTATCTTCTTTATGGGGCGAAACAGATGGCCCCATAAAGAAGATAAGAAACCTTTTATGCCACCAGTAAGTCAAGGAACCCAATCTGAAAAAGACGGGGCCAAAAGAGAAAGGAGAACATCACTAGGACCTTTTCTCCAATGGCTGGCCACCGTTTAGGAGGCCAGCCAATGGAGAAGAGGGGTGGGGCTTAACCCTCGCTAGTGAAGTTCTCCTTAAAACATAAAATCTCGCGAGCTCGACTGCGCATGTGCGCAGTACGCCACACGAGACCTAAAGAAGTATGGGCACGTGGTGACCCTCCAATCCCATCTACTTTGACCACTGCACTTGTAATATGGCGGACAGGATATCTGTCACACTGGTGACAGAGCAACCCGTCCACCGAATTCTAAATCAGGACACAAGTTTTGTTGTGGGTGGAAGTAATTTATTTTGGACCAAAACTGTAGTGTCGCGCTCTAGCTTTGCGTTGCAGCGCGATGACGCGGCACGTCAGAATTAGAGCGCGAACGTTGTGCGCATGCGCGATGAGCGTGAGGTGCGTCAGAAGCGACCGGTGCGCGACTACAGTAAAACGCCCGGCGCTCTTCTGGAGATATTCCTGCAAACTATAATAAACCTGTTCCCAATCTCACACCCTGCCTTGATGTCCTCATTTGGGTGTGAAGCCCCATCTTCACAGTGGCGATGGGGAGTGGGATTTCCCACTATCACCATCCCCGAAAAATATAAAGTAACAACAGCGACGACCGGACTTGCACCAACGGTCAGCGGTCACCGGGGATACACTGCGAGGGCACAAGCAGGTTAAAAGGAGGTTGAAAGATACGGCAGAAATCACAGAAAGAGCGCGGCAGAGGTGCACAGGAACAAGCCACGCCCACCACGTGCTCCAGAGCCTAGAAACGAGGCGATCTGAGGAGAAGCACGGTAAGAGGGTGGCAGCGCCCCCACTAAGGCCCTGGCGGAGAAGGGAGACAGCGGTGCGGGGGGTGGAAGAGAATCCCATCCCAACACGTCACAAGGCAGGAGCGCCAGCATGCCAGGCAGCCCCAAGAGCCAGGGAGAAGATCCGGAACAAGGCGGGAACATCAGTGCGCCAGACAGCCCCAGGAGCCAGGGAGAAGAACCGGGAGGACAGGCCAGAATGAGCAACCAGGCAACCTCGCTCACGGCACCGATTCCGTTTCTGCCCAAGCCAGGTGAACCCCAGATGAAATGGAAGGATTGGAGGGAATATTTCAAAAACTACCTCGAAGCCTTGGATGATGAAAGTGGGGAGGCGTTTACCATCGTGATGAAAAGACGGATACTTCTACATAATCTTGGCCCCGAGGGGATAAGAGTGTTCACGAACATTGTGCCTGCAACTCGGCAGGCAGCGGACGATGACGTCTTCAAGCATGCGTTGGAAGATCTCGACAATCACTACCGCCCAGCAGTGTGTGTCTCCATTGATCGCTTCAACTTCCAACAGAGGAAGCAAGAAGAAGGAGAATCCATAGACGACTACGTCGCAGCGTTGAGACGACTGGCGATCACTTGTAAATATGGACAACTCCAAGACGACTTCATTAAAGATCAAATAGTGATGCACACCACCAACAAATGGGTGCAAGATAAGTTGTGGGGACACGGAGAAGCAACACTTAAGGAAGTAATCGCGAAGGTAAAGAAAGCGGAACTCTCAAAGCGTTGTGCCGAAACAGCGAAAAGGGAAAACGCTCAGAGGATCATGATCAACAAAGTGGATGATGCTGAGTCCCCAGGCAGACACAGACTGACGCCCGGGGACGGGAGAGGAATGAACAAATGGTCAGGAAAGCCAGGACAAACTGGGAAACAGTCCATGGAGAGCAAGTCCACATGCTATAGATGTGGGAGTGCAGCACATGCTGCCCAGGACAAAAGATGCCCTGCATTCCGCGCAAAATGCATGTTCTGCGGCTTTATAGGACATTATGAAAAGGTATGTCGCAAGCAAGGGAAGAAGTCGGTGGTGAAGTACATAGCACAATCTCAAGCAGGAGAGCAAGCAGAGGAAGAACTGGATGACGATGACCTAGTGCTGTGTATCGAGGTGCAAGTATTGGGAATAACAAGCAAGCGCTCCGACAAACCACGTGCGGATATGCTGATAGGAGGGGTGAAGATCAGGATAGCGATTGACTCAGGATCCCCATACACCATAGTACAAAGATCGGTGTGGGAAGAGGAGTTCAAGCCTAGCCTAGGCCCCAAACTGGAACCACCTGACATAAGACCAATATCGTACACGAGCAACCCGATTCCCATGGTGGGTTACAGGACCTTGAAGTTTGAATTCAGAGGAAGGTCCGCAGTATGCAAACTGTATGTGGCGGAGAAGGGCCCCTCGGTGTTAGGATGGAGGGATCAAGGGGACCTCGGAATAAAACTGGACCCGGGAGGCAAGGAACAAGTACTGCTAACAGACTGCGAAAGTTGCCAGACTTGGAGAGGGTGAAAAAGGACTTCCCCAAAGTGTTCGGTGGTACAGTTGGCAAACTGGAGAAATTCATGCACAAGATCCTATTCAAAGAAAACCCCTTCCTGTATCCCATAAGCTCAGAAATATACCTATAGCGGTGAAGGATGCGGTACAACAAGAATTGCGCAGGCTGGAGGAACAAGGAATAATCAAACCCATAGACAGCTCAGAATGGCTGGCGCCCCTGGTGGCAGCCAGAAAACCTAATGGCAAGGTGCGCTTGTGTGTGGACCTTCGCGAACTCAACAAATGCCTGATTGTAGAGAAATTCCCGTTGCCCAGGATTGAAGAGATGCTTGCCAAAACAAGAGGGGTGAAATGGTTCTCCACGGTTGACCTCACCTCCGCCTACCATCAAATAGACTTACACCCATCGAGCAGGAAACTCACGTCCTTCATAACACCCTTCGGATGTTACCAGTTCCGCAGGATGCCCTTCGGGTTGGCATCTGCTGCAGCGGTGTTCCAAAAACTGATGCACCGCCTATTCAAGGACGTGGAAGGCATCCAATACTTCCAGGATGACATTTTAGTTATGGGGACGGACCGAAAAGACCATGACAGGAAGTTGAACAAAGTGCTGAGTGTGTTGCAAGAGAAAGGTCTGACGGCCGAATGGGAAAAGTGTCGGCTGGGCATGACATCAGTCACCTACCTAGGGCATGAAATAGGAGGCCAAGGGATCACCCCGAAAAAGGAAAATGTGAAAGCAATCTGTGAAGCCAGAGCACCGCTCAGTAAAGACGAAGTGAGATCCTTCCTGGGTATGGCCTAGTATTATAGCAAGTTCGTCCAGCACTTTGCCACGAAGACTCATAAGCTAAGACAACTCATAAGAGACAAAACTGCGTTCCAGTGGGATGATGAAGCGCAAAATGAATTTGAGGAGTTAAAAAGGAACATAAGCCAGGCGGTGCCGTTGCATGGACATGATCCCTTGAGACAGACCATCCTGACCACAGACGTCAGCGAAAAGGGTCTGGGGGCAGTCCTTGCACAGGAGAGGGAAGATAACACGGTAGAGACCCTCAGCTTCGCGTCCAGAGCGTTATCTCCCACGGAACAGAAATTCAGTGTAATCGAAAAGGAAATGCTAGCAGTGACATGGGCCATGGGGAAGTTCCGACAGTTCCTGTGGGGTACCATATTTAAGTTACAAACCGACCACAAACCACTGGTCAAGGTGCTCACCTCGAGCGGGCATGCCACCGCCACTCCACGCATAGCCAAGATGACCCTGAAACTGCTGGAATATACATATGATGTGGAGTACATACCCGGAACGCGCAATAAAGTAGCTGACTACCTCAGTCGAGCCTCAGCCATGGAGGATGCACCCGATGCCTCATCAGAGGGTGAGGAAATGGTAGCTGTGATGGAGGACTCAGAAAGAGTAATCAGCAGACAAGAATGGGCGCCAGCGTATGACGAAGACGGAGACATGAAAGAAGTCAAACACTGCCTGATCAAGGGTTGGCCAGAGAAGAAGAGACTAAAAGAGACACTCAAGAAATTTTATGAGGTGCGGGAGGAGCTATTGATAAGCGATTCTGGAATCTTTTTGTATCGCAGTGACAAAGTGGTGCCCCCCACGACATTGATCCAGCTCCTGCTGGGCCAGCTACATGAAGGTCATCTCGGCATCGTGAAAACCAAACTGCGGGTGAAACAAATGTACTGGTGGCCGGGAATGGATACTCAAGTGGAAAGGCATGTGAGGGACTGTGACCAGTGCCAAGGGGCGGACAAGATATTGAAACCCCTAAGACCAGCGTTGGGAAAATTCGACCAACCGCGCAACCCCTGGGAAGACGTCTCAGTAGATATCATAGGACCAGTGTTAGATACCCAAGGAATGGCAAAGTACCTGTGTGTCTTGGTGGACAAATACTCCAAGTGGCCAGAAGTTCATGTGCAAGAAGAAATGGACTCGGACACTGTGATAACATTTCTCACTTCTGTGTTTCTAAGAGAAGGGATCCCGAGAACGATCCTAAGCGACAATGGCCCGCAATTTACTTCGGAGAAGTGGTGCAGATATATTGAGAGGAATGGTATAAAATCAAAACACACTTCAGTGTACCATCCAGCGAGCAACGGACAGGTAGAAAGATTTAACCGTGTCCTAATGGGATCCATACAGGCTGCCATAATGAAAGGTAAAGACTGGGAGGTAGAGATGCAGAGTATGCTGTGGGCGTACAGAATCACCCCCGCCTCGACAGGGTACAGCCCTTTCCAGATTCTGCGAGGCAGGCACCCCTTCACGAAAAACAACATAATCTGGAGAGAAAAGACGGTCACCAGCAAATGGTCACCGGCCATAGTCCAGCACAATCTGGAGAAGGCTCAGAAGGTGTACACTGAACATTATAATAGGAGGAGAAACGTCAAAGAGACAGCTTTGGAGAGAGGGGAATGGGTGAGAGTCAAGCTCGCTGTACTAAGAAAGAAGGGAGAGAGCAAGTACAGCCCACCCCTGCAAGTGGAAGAGGTATATGGAAGAGCTGCGTTACTCAGTGATGGAAAAGTGTGGTCCCAAGATCGCATGGCGAAGATCAACAAGATTATACAATGGCCCATGGAAGTTAGAAAAGACCAATGTGATCAGAGACAGGGAAATAGTGCTGAAGGGATTACCACAGGAGGTGAAAGCCAAGAGGAAAGAGAAATGCACGTAGAGAGAGAAGATCTGGAGAAATCGATTGTGGAGGAGATTCCCGCAGTAAGAAACACCGCACCAACAAGAAATGAATCTAGCATACAAGGAGTGGTGGTGAGCCCAGCATGTGAGAGTGCCCGAGAAGCTTCCACACCGGTAAGACGAACACGTGCTGGGAGATTGGTGGTCAGACCTGCCCATTTCGGAGACTTTGAGTTAGAGGAATATTGAACCCTTGAACTTTTAGCTAATTGTTGTTTGTGTAAAAAGAGGAGATATGTAGTGTCGCGCTCTAGCTCTGCGTTGCAGCGCGATGACGCGGCACGTCAGAATTAGAGCGCGAACGTTGTGCGCATGCGCGATGAGCACGAGGTGCATCAGAAGCAACCGGTGCGCGACTGCAGTAAGACGCCCGGCGCTCTTCTGGAGATATTCCTGCAAACTATAATAAACCTGTTCCCAATCTCACACCCTGCCTTGATGTCCTCATTTGGGTGTGAAGCCCCATCTTCACAAAAACCAGCCAAAGTATATTTTTTGTTTTCTTTTTCAAAATGGTATATTGTTGGCATGTATCTTCCTCATAAATTCCACGAGTATCCTCCTGCAGCAAGGATTAGCGGTCTTCCTGTGCAGCGAGTAAGAAGCCCCTCCACCGCCCTCTTGCAAACAAGGGGGCATTTACCTACGGTGCTGATTTTTGAGACAACGTGTTCTTTGTGGACAGTTTATTTTCACGCATTTACGCCCTTTGTAGCCGAGACGCAGGCGCCATGTTTGTTTATTTCCATTCGCTTGGGATACAGGGCTTGTGTGTAGCTTGGCTGCTCACCCACTGCTGACTCTGCTCTTTTCGTCTTCCAGGCTGACAGCGGCCTGAGTAAATATAAACTCAGCCCCAGTGGCTTTTTTTGTAAATTTTTTTAAAAGTTCAACCATCTTTTTCATTTGTATGTGTTCAGCGTTTGAGCTTCGGGTACGACCGGCAGGATAAAATAAGTAACAAGAATGGAGGAAATGTTCAAATCATTACCTGATTCTAAGATATGCATTTCAACCCTGATTCAACAGAGGCGTTTTACATAAAAATTTACTTAAACGTGTAGTGCCACGGATCTGCATTTCCCAACATTTACTGGGCGCATTCGTGGTCAATATGTTTGTTTGAAGATTCATGGCACTGTGTCTCTATTACTGCGAGTTAAACTATTCAGGGCTCTGTAGTGCAAAGTGTTCTATTTTGAGCAAGAGCGTGGTACTAGTTGGTTGCTGTTTGATACATCAAATCATATTATGGTAGATGCAGCGCAGTGTTTAACTTCTAATAAATAAATAGCTCGATGGCCAAAGATTTTATTTGAAGGCGGGCGCCGGCCTTGGCAAATCCCAAAGCTGCCTACCTAGTCTTGATTCTTTTCAAGTCTCTTTTTTTCCACCATCCCACACTTTCCATCTCTTCATCTCACTCGTGGAAATTCTTTGTCATTCTGTGTCCCCGTTTATCTTTCTTTCTCTTCCTTTCTCCCTTTTCTGCCATTCTCTCTCTAGCTCGCAGTCAAAGTCAGATGGAAGATTAACATATGTTTATAAACTGTAAGTTAGCTGTGTCCTTAATCAGCAGAGGTTTTGAACACTGATTGATGTTAAAGCAATATATTTATTTAGGCGTGTGGATATTGTAGGTGCTGCAGCCACTGAAGCCCTCCATGTGTAATTTGTTACTACTCACCAACCTCTTGAGCAAATGTATAATGATGTTTCCTGCATGGCGTGTTGCGTTGTTTAGCTCCTTCACATGTCCTAGCTGTGTGTTCTTTAAGTTATCAAATAAAGCATTGAGATTACTGCGTAGTTTTTGAGACCCAATGAGATGGGAAACAACCTTTACAACGCAACTTTTACAACGCACTACCATTACAACGAAACTTTTACAACGCAACATCCATTACATCGCATGCCATTACAACGCAACCATTACAATGCATGACACTACAACGCATACCACTACAACGCATGTCATTACAACGCAGTCATTACAACGCATACCATTACAACGCATACATTACCATCCAACACTTACCCTACTGTTGCACCCCTGGAGTTGGAATAGTAATTTTTACTCCTACACTATACAACACTTACCCTACTGTTGCACCCCCTGGAGTTAGAATAGTCATTTTTACCCCTACACTATCCAACACTTACCCTACTGTTGCACCCCCTGGAGTTAGAATAGTCATTTTTACCCCTACACTATCCAACACTTACCCTACTGTTGCACCCCCTGGAGTTAGAATAGTCATTTTTACCCCTACACTATCCAATACTTACCATACATGCAATGTAATGTTATGCGTTGTAATGGTATGCGTTGTAAAGGTAGTATGCGTTGTAATTGAATGCGTTGTAAAGGTATGCGTTGTAAAAGTATGCGTTGTAACGTCATACAACCACTGAGATGTGGCCCTGCAAGCATCACACAGACCCACAGCCATAGCAACACTGTCTTTGCTGCAACGTTGTTTTTTTGTTGCTCTAACTGAAGAGCATTGTAACATGTACTGCTCCCACATTTCAGCTGTGCCTGCATTAGAGCCCCTCTTACCTCACCCTTATTTCAGCAGTAGTGCTCTTCAAATCTGTACATTTCTCCATTTTGTTGAGGCCCAAATGCACAGCTCTGCCTACAGAGGGCCTCGTTTACAAGGCCATTGCACTGCCAGTGTGTCACTTTTTTTTAATGCACCGGCGGTGCAGTGTGCCTGCCCATATTTACAAAGCCAGGCAATAATTCACCCTGCGTGAGTTTTCATGGCCTTGTTAGTACAGGCCCCTTTCACACATTTTTCTGCATGAAAGGGGCGTTCCTTGAGTGTTGCTGTAGGTGTTCCTGCACAACATCCATGGAACTTGACAAATTCCCAGATTTGCAAATTTTTGCAAAGGCGGGAATGTAACAGATTCTTACGCCTCCCCACAGGTGGCATAGGAGTGGCACAATGAGGAGAATTACTTTTATTTCTATTCGTTTTTACCTCTTTCTATTTGTGCTGCATTTTTCTTCACTTATACAAAGAGCAAACACATTCCCTCAACTCAGGCACCCTTGCAACACGATGCAAGGGTGCCTGTGCTGGCACATGGCAGTAACTTGTGTGCCAGTGCAGGGAAAATCACACGGATGCCTCGTATTGTTGTTAATAGGGTGCATTACTGTGCTTTTAAAATGATTCAGCTCCGCGCAGCAAAATGGTTTGTGGTTCCTGCGCTGGGTAATTTTTTTGTAAATAAGGCATTTGGGGCCAGATGTAGTTAATCCCCGATTACCGATTCTTGAATACCGAATCATACCGATTCGGTATTTAAGAACTGGCAATCGGGATGTAGGTATATTTACCGAATCGATAAGATTCGGTAATTACCGAATCGGTATTTACCGATTCGGTAATTGCCATTGATTCCTATGGGCCTTGAGGCCCATAGAAATCAATGTCAATTACCGAATCGGTAAATACCGATTCGGTAAAATTACCGAATTTACAAGGGGGACAGGGTGTCACTTTGACACCCTGTTGTACCCCTGATTCTGGCTTGTGTGCAATGTGACACACATACATGCCCTTAGGGCATGTATGTGTGCCACATGGCACAGGTGTACATGCACAGATGTGCATGTACACAGGAATTTGTTATTTACCATGAGATAGTATTTCATGGTAAATAACAAATTCTTAAGGGCCTGTGGCACTATTTTAAGTGCCACCTACATCTGGAATTACCGATTCGGTAAATATACAGAGTCGGTATTTTACCGAATCTGTAAATTTACCGAATCTGTAAATTTACAGATTTGGTAAAATTCGGGCCCCCTACATCTCAAAAACCAATTACCGGTCGGTAACTGCCGAAATTGGCCGTTACCGACCGGTAATTGGCTACCTACATCTGGCCCTTGGGGCCAGATGTAGGTAATCCCCGATTACCGATTCTTAAATACCGAATCATACCGATTCGGTATTTAAGAACTGGCAATCGGGATGTAGGTATATTTACCGAATCAATTACCGAATCGGTAAGATTCGGTAATTACCGAATCAGTATTTACCGATTCGGTAAAATTACCGAATTTACAAGGGGGACAGGGTGTCACTTTGACACCCTGTTGTACCCCTGATTCTGGCTTGTGTGCAATGTGACACACATACATGCCCTTAGGGCATGTATGTGTGCCACATGGCACAGGTGTACATGCACAGATGTGCATGTACACAGGAATTCGTTATTTACCATGAGATAGTAATTCATGGTAAATAACGAATTCTTAAGGGCCTGTGGCACTATTTTAAGTGCCACCTACATCTGGAATTACCGATTCAGTAAATATACCGAGTCTGTATTTTACCGAATCTGTAAATTTACCGAATCGGTAAATTTACAGATTTGAAGAAGTGAAAAAAAGAAATGATCACTTACCTGTGTATGGCCTCCGCCTCTCCTCTGTCCTCCTCTGTTCTTCTGTTCCTGACTCCCGGCAGCACACAGGCTCCCAGACTCCCCTGAGCCAACCACAACGCTGCTATCATGCTGGTAATACTATTAAGCATTGTGATTGGTCACAGCTTGTTTGCCGCTCAGACAGTGCATGGGAGCCTAGGACTGTTCTCCACCCAGCTAAGTGCACATGATAGTTTGCTCGTCCATGGACGGACGACCAAACCACCATGCGTACTTAAAATTCCCAACATTCCTCCTCCCTGCTGGCTGCTGCTGTCCATCAGTATAGCCCAGCCTGCCATGGCTCAGTATTAAAAAATAAAGTGATAACAACATTGTGATACTATAATTTTATTTTCCCTTTTTGCACTGCTCAGACAGCAGTGGATCGACTATCCTCTGCCTTAACGGAGGAGCCGCCACTGACCCTGTTACCCTTCCCGCCAACAGTAAGAGCCTAACTGAAGAGCAAACAGATCAGGGAGAATGGCAGAGGCCAAACATCAGCATTCATCTCCCTAAAAATAACTCCTGGAGCCATTTTGGACAAATAGTTCTATCCTTTTTGGAGAAGGAGTTCTATTATCCTGGGCCTAAACTAACAGTCCTCAGATACCATGGATTTTCCATGTTGAAGTACATTCATCTCATTGAACGAACCATGCCATGCTTTCGTTCCAGAGGGGGATGCACACCTCAACAATACAGTGATTCAGTACACTGAACAATGCTTATGTGTGGATTTGACTTCTTAATAGATAATTGCCCATTCCCAGCATTAATAAGATGATTTCAGTGTTGCAAAGGGCTGCTTTATTTTTCAAGTTGATCTAAAAAATGCATAACATAATGTGGAATTGACGCAGTATTATTCTAGATCATTAACACCTTTCATCATGCCATTTGGGTTGTTTCCCTTTAAGAAGAGGAAATTTAGTATAGATTCGGATTGGATTCTTGCAAGATTACGTTTTGGCCTATACATTAAATGTTAACCCTCCTGAACTTGTGCTACAAAAAGAGTGCTCACAATTGTCAAAAAATGGTTTGCTTCTATCTATGGACAAATGCTTATCTTTCCTTGCAAAAGTCGATTATTTATGCCATTCCATTTCTTCCAATGTAATTGTTCTCAATAAAACTTTGGAGGATGCCATTAAAATGGCTCCTATGCCAGAAGAAGGTCATCAGGTGGTATCCTCTGTGTACCCTGGAAGCATGTCTTCTGGGACTGTTCCTGAGAGCAGCCTCACGAAACGTTGGCACAAGGTTTAAGAACTCAGCGTTAGTACTGGTTAGGAGGAGAATAGCCATGACTTGGAAATCCACTAGAGGCCCTGAATTCCAGACCTGGAGGAGGGATGTCACCAAATGGGCGAAAGCTGAAGAGAGGCTAGAGAGATATGAACACGCCCCATTGCAGATTTATGGACAGAGATATTGATTACTTGGGAGCACTCGGAGATTGGTGGGGGAAGGGGTCAGAGGGCAGTGGTGATGAGGAACCCATCCACATGGCCTCACGAAACGTTGGCACAAGGTTTAAGAACTCAGCGTTAGTACTGGTTAGGAGGAGAATAGCCATGACTTGGAAATCCACTAGAGGCCCTGAATTCCAGACCTGGAGGAGGGATGTCACCAAAAAGGCGAAAGCTGAAGAGAGGCTAGAGAGATATGAACACGCCCCATTGCAGATTTATGGACAGAGATATTGATTACTTGGGAGCACTCGGAGATTGGTGGGGGAAGGGGTCAGAGGGCAGTGGTGATGAGGAACCCGTCCACATGGCATAGATAGAGAGCGGAGAGGTAACGAGAACTCCACACACTACACACCATCCAAGAGACGTTAACCAAAGAGTGCTAAATGACCTCAAAGTAGTTTGAGGCCTTCTCCACTCCTGGGCCCCTCTTCCACAGATCTATGCCCCTGCTGCTTGGTAGTCATCACCCATAGGTATGGGAGGAGGGAGAAGAGAAGAAGGGGATCATTCGATATTGATTGATACTTTACAATGTACGCCCCTCTGTTTATTTACATTTCTGTTTTTCTTTTTGAATTGCTTATTATTGTTTTCTCTTTCATGGTTTTCTGTTGTATAACCGGCATTCTAGAGTTCTTGGTACAAAAACCTGTAGCACTGTAATCTTGCCTGCATGTCTCCCCTTCGTAAAAGCAAGGGGTTACTCTCCCATGATTCATGTGGTTACTTAAAACTTATATTATCCAGATCTGTCTTTGACCATGACGATGTATGTCAATGCAGAGGCCATACGTTACTTCTTTGCTCTACAAACTATTGTGGTGACATGTACAAACAAAAAATGGCAATAAAAATGTTCAACAAAAAATGGGTCTCCTGTTCCAGATACAAGAGACAAACATTTGTCATTTGCTGGGTTATGTGAATATTATTGTAAGTTTGTGGGGGGTTTTGCTAACAAGATGGCACCCCTGGATAGGCAGGCAATGTGAACCCCTCTCCGGAAAATCCACCATCTTGGGATAGTGGAGAAATACCCTATTAGGGCTAGGGTAGTGCCCCTTCCCCCAGTAAGTGATCACTTAGAGGGTTTAGGCACCCTGAAAGTAGGTCGCCTATTGGCTACTACCTGTCTCCCACGACAATGCCCCTAAATTCAGTATTTAGGTGGCATCTCTAGACCTGGAACTTAGATTTGAAGGTCAACAAGAAGAGAAGGGATAAACAAGACCCGCTGGACAAGAACTGGAGCCCTGCTGCAGAAGAAAATTGGGGCCAAACCTTGCCTGCTGCTCCTTGGACTTTGACGATCATCGTGGGCCTTGTCTGCCTGAACCTGTGAGGCCTCCATGAACCCCAGACCTCCAGCAGAATTCGAAAAAGCACCAGGAACCTCCCTCAGAGTGAAGGTATCACTCCCCTGCACACCGCAGGCACCGAACCTCGAGAAGTCATGTTTGTCGTCTTGCTGCTCCCTGACGACCCCAAAGCAGCATCTTCACCAAAAACGGTACACCAGCTTCGGAGAGTCAGATCTGCCTCGCCACCAAGCTTGGAGGCACCAGGACCTACCGGAGCCGCATCGTACCAATACCCAGTGTACAGACCCCCACCTGCAAAATGCAAGAAGAAGAGTACACTCGGACTCCAACAATATCAGAAGCAAGCACCGTTGATGCACATCAAGACACCCAAGACTCACCTCCTCAGTGGCCCAGCTGTCTCGAGATCGCCTAGTTGCCTGCTTCTGACCGCGAGGACCTTACGTCGCATGACTTTCAGCTGAGCTATTTGCTCTGCATCCGGCCCCACCAGCCTGGTAATGATGAACCAGATGTGCTCTCATGGGCCCCAGGCCCTTGCAGCCTCTCCCCTTGAAGGAGACTCCTTGGTTTGCCTTTAAGTTCCCCTGTGCAGTGTGTTTCCAAGTTGTCCCCAATGTCGTAGCGCACCAGCTACCATCACCTTCAGCATTCTGCTCCCAGCCGATCGGCGACGCTCCCAAACGTCTGCTGCTAGAACATTGGACCTGGCCCCATTATCGACCTACAATGAGAAGGTGAACTTTGTTAAAGCATTGCCTGATTTTCTATGCATGTTAACACTTTTCCCATTGACATCAGGGGAGCCTAATTGCACACAAAAAAGATATATTTTCGGGGGTAACATTTATAAGCGTCACCTCCTTCTGTTGGGCCTGACTGTTGCCAAACGGGATTTGGCAAGGGCGTGGAAGAGCGACCGCGCCCCCCCACTCAGCGCATGGAGGGCGGGACTAGATTTTCTTATGGGATTGGAATTGCCAGTGTTTGAGGCCAGGGGCTGCCCCCGCAAACATTACAAGATCTGGAAGCGGTGGGCGGAATACAGAGACTTGCCATTGGAGCCTCCCGTCGACCTGGAAGATGGACTGCCTACCAGCAGTGACCTCGGGGCCTAGGTGGCTCCAGGACGCCTATTGTGCTTTACACTGTATACTGCAGCTGATAGTGATCACGTGCACCGGGTTAGGGTGGGATATGGGGTGGGTAGTTGGGGGTTTTGGGGTTGTTGGTGGGGGGCAGGAGCGTGGGTGGGGGGATAGTTGAACGTCTAGGCTGTTCATGCATTCTATTATGTGTTTTCCACTGACAGTGTCCTCCTGCCTATGGAGTACTGTGCGTATGATTTGCCTAAAACCCTTAATAAACGCGGTTGTGAAAAAAATATATATTTTCCGAATTTTTAAAATCTTACCTTCTAAAGTATTTACGGTGAATCTAAGTTTTTGGTCTTTAAAATTATATACAAATCTACACTATGTTTGTAAATTTGTCGTGGCTTTATTCTTGAGTGTGTATTTCATTTATTGCCTCTGTGAGTACAACAAATGCATAGCACTACCCTCTGATAAGCCTAACTGCTCGCCCACACTACCACAAAAGGAGCATTAGAAATATCTGCTTTTACCTCTGTATACGAATTGGGGATCCACTGGACTATCTGAACAGTGTAGTTAGTTTTAGTACACTATACAGAGAGCCAGCTTCTTACACAATATAAATCGGAAGGTTTGAGGGTTCATGAGTGAGTGAGTGTGTGTAAAATCTCAAGCCTGTGACAGACCTGGTGTGTGCAGTGATTGTGAGGCACATGCAAAACTTTGAATATACAATTTTGTGCAGCTGGATACCTTTTATTCATGATGAGTTCTATAATACAATACATTGTTACCAGCAAGTAAGAGCAGCCATTTCAGAACTACATTTCATGACTGACACTTATATTTCCAACTGCTGCATTGCCGACTGCTCTTTCCTGCATTTGCATGCTTCAGCCTCACCCATCCCCTACTTTTATGTTTCTTCTGGAAAATTGGGGAGGGACTTAATTGCTCTCTGTAAACGACAGTGCGAACTGGTATTTAACAGCGGTAGGAGTCGCGAGGCGAATGACGAAAAAAAAACACTTACCTGTCTGCTGTCTGCTGTCTGCTGTCTGTTGCTGCCACCTCCTCTCCCTCTTCGCCCACTTCTAGGGCAGCGTTGTGATTGGTCTGAGCGCCTTGGATCGGTGCTCAGCCACAGAATGGGAGGCTGGGCAGGTTCTCCATGCAGAATATTCAAATGCCTGACGAGCCTTCCTTTCTTGTCTCTCTAGACATAGAAAGTTTATGCACCTGTATTCCGCAGGATGCTACTCTAAAAGTTTTGGCGGATGTCCTAGAAAATACAACATGGGATTATACGACTTCCAGGTCTTTCATTATTGAGTGTGCCACCCTTGCCTTAAAGCGCAATTTTTTTCAATATGAAGATTTCATATACTTACAAAAGACGGGCACGTCTATGGGCAGTACTTTTGCCCCAAGTATTGCGGGGCTGTACGTGCATAACTTTGAAAAGACACACATTTTGGCTGAAACCAACCCTTACACTCTCAATGTTATCCTGTGGCAGAGGTACATTGATGATGTGCTTTTAATCTGGAGGGTTCGGAGGATAGCCTGTTGGCATTTTTCGACTGGGTCAACACCTGTGACCCTCATTTAAAATTCACTCATCAGTACCACCCAAGTTCCATTGTCTTCTTAGACGTGACAATAACTAGGGAAGGGGACCACCTAGCCACAAAGACCTACTACAAACCCACAAGTAAGAACAACCTCCTTCACTTCATGAGCTTCCATCCACGCCCGTTGCGTGAGAATTTACCCTTTGGCCAATACCTACGGATTCGTAGGAATTGTAGCAACCTGAGTGATTTTAACGTACAGGCGGACGATCTGACGAATAAATTGCTTACAAGAGGCTATCCCAAAGGTATTTTGACAAAGAGCCGTAAGAGGGCTAAAAATCAAAATCGAGAGGCTCTTCTAGAGGACTATAATAAGAGCAGTGATGCAGAGACACCTTTAACATGTGTCACAACTTATAGCAACATCTCTAATGCAGTGAGTCGAAGTGTGGGTAAACATTGGCGAATCCTGACTAGTAATGGCCGAAATTGGAAAAAAACACTGTTCTCCTACAAGCGAGAGAAGAGCTTGAAAGATGCACTGGTCCATACTCGACCAAGGCATTTTGATACCACTCAGGATAACAACGTCCTCACCACATGGGGTTTGCCCCCGGTTACCGGGCATTACCCATGTGGTGGATGCAGCGTATGTCACCTCACAGCAGCGACCACAACACTAAATCTAGAGGTTGGAAAACTTTGGTACCTGAGAGGGCATACAAATTGCAACTCGTGCAATGTCATCTACCTCGTGACGTGCCCCTGTGGTTTACGTTACGTGGGGATGACCACGAGGAAAGTAAAAGTGCGTATTTGCGAGCACCGCAGTAATGTGAGGTGCCGTAAGAGTACAACAAAGTTAACCGCACATTGCTTAGAGAAGGGACATTGTCCAAACGATCTCAGGTGGAGGGTTATTGAACAGCTTAGCCACACCGATGATAAGGGCATTTTTGAGAAGGAACAGAGGTGGGTGTATCGACTTTCAACACATCTCATTGGTTTGAATGATGCCATACCATGGGGGTCGATAAGTAAACGCTGATGGTTTTTCCACTTATTGTAAATAGTCATTCAATACAGTTCACAATTATTGAGTTTTCTCTTCCTCATTATTTCATTACCTAGTTTAGGCTAGGACTGCTAAATGAGATGTATGGGTTTTAAAATAATATTAAAATATTATTACTTGAACCTTGAGAATGTTTAATTATAAGTAGGTACATGCCCAGGAATTTATCTAACTTCTTCTGGCCTTCTGTGGACCACGGATCTCGTGTGTCCGAAAAAAGCATTTAATAAAGTTGGACAATTTAATCTGTCCACAAAAAGTTCTTTCACGGAACATCCATGCACGTAGCCCCTTTAAGAAAAACATCACGAGTACTTGTCACGTGTCCGGCAAGACTGACACGTCACTTGCTCTCGCCGATAGCGGAAAAGCTTTTAACACTGTTTGTTGCCGAGGCCTCTGTATTTTCGGGCCGCGGATGTGGCAACAAGCAGGTTGAGAGGTGGAGAGCCGCCGAGAGTCTGGTAAGCGGGGAGGGGTCTGGCGGGGTGGTTCTCTGCCGGCTTTTTGGGTTATCATCCCTGACGGCGCACTAAGAGGCATTTTGCTACCTCAACCATGCCCTACCCTTGCATGCAACCGAACTCCTAATGGGGTTGCTTTCTCCCATTTTCTTTATGTTTACAGAATGCCGGGCGTGAAGAATTTTCCCCTGCCGCGAGCTCATGGTACATTGCTCACTAGACGAATGTGTGAGTATTGGTGCCAGCACGTTCGCTTTTCTTTCTCTGGCCTTCCATGTGCTAATTAAGGTGTATTTTAAGTTTTCCGACAACCAAGGTTGCCGAGTTTTTATTAATGGACACTTGGTCAATAACATGAATCGAGATAACCTCTCAATTGCGCTTCTCTTCTAAATTTTGAATTGGAAGCGCATAAAAGCAGGGTTTGATTTAAAACCTTTTTCTTTTTCATCTGTCTAAAAATGAATTGACAAATGAAATTCAGGGGTCAAAGATGGCACTTTAGCTTCATTTGTATCAACAAAAATTGTATGTTAATTCTGCATGCTAGACAATGGGTGCCGCATTAATAGAGTTGTGGCCTCTTCGTAAATCTTTCACTTTACTATCTTCAAGTCACGTGTGGTTGTATGCACTAGAGATACGTAACTTTTACATATTGTTTGAAACTCGACATACGAGTGAGGTTTATTCACAATTTCTTGTGTTTTGTTATATGTTTTGATTTTTTGCAGACTAAATTCCTCACATATAGGAGGAGAAGCACTAGAAAGTTCCAAGTGCTTTTGGATACACACAAGGTCGTATTCCTTTTATAATATTTTCTCTTTACTTCAGATGACAGTGAAGCCTTAGTGTGCTTCACTCATGTGACGTAATTGCAATGGTCCTGACGAATGCTGAGCCAAGTTGAGCTCCACATAGCAGAAACATGTCGACCTTTTATTGTTTTCGTTCTTAGGACTGGGTGGTTCAAATTAACGCAATCACTATTCCGTCCGACCTTTTCACCCACTTTAATGAAGTTAGAGCTACCCCCTTAATAAAGTAATTTTGTCTGGGGAGCAGCCCACACTTCTTTTAAATCACTGCCTAACTTTTTCTTAAAGAAAAGAACCCAATGAAGACAAATGGCAACCAACTGTCTTGTTGGTGCCTGAGGGTTCTTTTTCTTTACTCTGTGCATGCCACACGTCTCTGTCTGAATGGTCATAGCTTATTGAATTTATTTTCGTAATGCTAATAACTGCATAATTTTCTCTTTCCTTGGTCACTCTTTTGTTGATTTGTATGTAAATCCCTTAAAGGGGTATAAGAGTGGCCTTTGAGCCCTGTCTCTCCTGTTGATTATATACGAATATGCAAAATGTGCATGACGGTTTGACTGGCCTGAGACAGCCGGCCAAAGCGTCCTGCGTACTTGGAGTGGGCAAAGCACTCCTCCCCTGCTCTGCTCTGTGAGCAGAGCAGCAACGCCCCTATCCAGCTGAGCAAGGGGGAAAATAAAATGATAATAACAATGAGTTATTATAATTGTATATTTTCCTCTGTGACCTGCTCAGTGGGGCGATGCTCCACCGCCTTAGCGGAGGAGTAGCCACTGGTAAACGACACCCGCGTCAAATAGGAGTTGGGACACCTCACCTTCCCTCAACATAAAAATGGATTCACTTCAGTCCAAAACAAAGAGGGATAATTGCTCTGGAGTCTTGATGTTTGGAAGTATAACGAATTCAGGGTGATGACTAGGTCATCTTGTCAGGGTGTAATCATTGTACCCTTGATATTGGTGATCATGCAAGGCCCAGGATCATAGTTGAGATCATATTTGCAAGTTCTTTGTGTTTAATTAACATCAGGTCTACTTGAAACAAACTTTCATTTTAAGTATGCCATCTTTTTCATACAAATCTATTTCTTCTTTCCTTGCAGCATCACATGGCCTCAATTTAAGCTATATGCGAGGATGAGATTAATTTTGAACATGTGGGACTTTTGTTCTTATATTTCTCCTAAATGTCAGTGTAGCAGGTGAGGCGCCAGTTGTGCTGTGAGGTTTGATTCTGTAATCATGCAGGATTTGACTGAGAACTTTCTTGAGGGTAGCCATGAACCTCACCACAAAACAATTGGCTTGAGGCCATAACGGTTTTATAACCAAAGATCATTGCAAAATCTCAGAACTGTTTTCGATTGAATCGTGGTCCATTGTCATGTTTTAACTAGCAAGGTTTGCCAAAAGTGGAGAAGATTTTGTTTAACCCCTTCCATTCTCATGATGCACGGTGCTCGTGTGCTCATGACGAGCTCAGCTCGTCATGACCACACCCATTTCTATTACTGTCCAGCACAGGAGAGGAATATCAATAGCAGCCATGAGGTTAAAGCCAGTATCACTGTACTGGTTGCAATACAGGGGACAGCTGTCACCTTAGGGAAACAAGAGCATTCATCCATCATGACTAACCTGATGTTGTCCTGTGGCTGCTGGTCTAAATAAGTTGGTTGCAACTTCATCCCAGAAATTTGATGATATAGTGGACATCTGCAGTGGTTGTGAGCTTTATCTCTTCTCGAAGTCTGTTACATTCCGCCATTGTCTTTTTCACAAGGATATCCCCAAAAAATAGCCAAACTTTCTGATACAACAAGCGTTTGGTGGCCACTAGACTTCTGTGGCCTTCATGAGCTGGGTCTATAGAGAATGAGTTATGACCAAATGGGTCTTGCAGAGAACAATCCCATTATGATGCTTTGTCCAATCACTTTCTACATGTCTAAATGTCTTGAGGTCTTTTGACTGCCTTTGTTTGAGTAGCTAATGCCTATGTTACATATGTATCTATCTCTGGCTGACAATGGGCTCAAACACTACCTGTAGAGTATGGCCATATCTTGATGCTTGCATAACATACATTTTGCTCATGCACAAGGGTATCTGTTTAATGATTAATTAAATATATTCTACTGCTATGGATTGTTGTGTTTCACATGAAGGAACTGGAATCCTGGAGACAAAGTCAGCAGGGCTTTTGCCTTTGCCAGGTCAATTAATTATTTTAAATTTATGATCTTGCAAATGGAGGCCACATCACTCAATTCTCAGGGCATCTTAGCCTTTGACTCTCCAAAAATTGTAAGTAGAGTCTGATGGTCCATAATAACAGAGAATGGCTCACCACTGGCAAAAAGTGTTCAGTTCAAAATACTTTATTCGGTTAAAAAAACAAGAATAACCATAAAAGTAGCATGAAAAAAATACAGTTTTACAGGGGAGTCATGTGTTCATTATTTAAAATACATATGTGCAACATAGAGATTAATTCATTTGGATCGATTTACGACATTTAAAAATAGATTAAAAAAATTCACCTAAGGAGGCTACCATAAAAACAGTTTCCATTTTCTGGCACTCTAAAAACGCTAAGCGACATCTGTGTATATTTAAGTCTTTGAGAATAGGGATGATGAGTTTCTTTCGAAAGAAAGTATAAAATTTACAAAAAAATAAAATATGTATATCAGACTGTGGGGAAACATCATCACATGGGCAAAAAGATAGTTCTTTCGACCAACAATTCATCACAGGAAAAGATAAGACCCTAAAAACAATGTTGAGTCTAAACCGGGTTAAAAGGAAGCGTTCATGATTAGACATATATAATGATAAATATGGCTGTAGTTTCTCTCCACATAAAATGTCCTGGTGAGCAGAAACAGTCTTTTTTCTCGCCTCCTCTAAGTGTCTCTTGTCCCTGAGATAGGCAATGCACAAATTTTTCAAATCTCTTCTCGATATGTATGCCATTGTTGGCGGGTCCTCAAAATATTGGGCACAGTTTACTTCCTTGAGAAAGTTCTTGACATAACATATCCATTTAAAATCATTGATATTGTCTAATGCTAAAATGTCCTTTAAAATAGCCCGGTTAACCACACATTCATCATTTGTCCACACCCTATGCCAAAGAAGGATTGGCTGAATCCTAATCGTATCAGTAACGTAAATTACTCCCAATTCAACATGGCATATCATAGTTGCAGTACTTTCAGGCACGGACAAGATGTGGCGTAAAAATGTATTTTCCATGGTTTGAATTGGACTAATATTTGAGTAACCCCACAAACCTGATCCATAGGTGGCTACTGCTAAACAGGTTGCCCTATAAATAGTTAAAATTTCTTTTATGGGTTTTTTCCCTAGTTTTCTCATGAAACATTGTAAGGCCATAATAGTTTTGGAAAACAACAGGGATCTAGCATGGATTGCACTAGTCCATGAGCCACTTTCGTGAAACAGAATTCCCAAATAAGGGAAGGTGGAGGTCTTTTCCAAGGGATTGGAATTTATAAAAATGGGTTTCAAATGCTTGCTTGATCTTGGCCCACAATACATGGACAAGGTTTTTGAACAGTTGATTTTTAAGTCTAAGCCAAGCATGAAACTATTAAAAGAAGTAACCAAGGTTTGTAACGCCATTGGGGTTCGTGCCATCAAAACAGCATCGTCAGCGTACATCAAGGCAGGGACAGGCCTTCCACCCACCATAGGCATGTCCCTACCCTCCTGCACGAGACGTTCCTCCAAGCCATTTATATATAGCAAAAATAAAAAGGGGGCTAAAACGCACCCTTGGCGTACACCCCGACCAATCCCAAACTGTCTACTACATTCTCCATCTTTCCCAAAACGGACACTTGCAGTGGCCCCGGAATATAGATCTCGCAAGAAGCATATAATGGCATTGTCTATCCCCAACTCGGCCATAATTGACCACAATTTATTGTGTGAAACACAATCGAAAGCTGACGATAAGTCAACAAAGGTGAGGTATAGACGTTGTTTTTTAACCCTTATATACTTCTGTTGCAGGATAAACAAATTCAGTCCTTGCTCTATAGTCCCTAAGCCCCTTTGAAACCCAAATTGAAAATCGCTTAACACCCCATTCTCTTCTGACCAAATTCGCAACTTATCTAAAACCACTCTCCCCAAAATTTTTATAGAGGAGTCCAATAAAGAAATTGGCCTATAACACATGCAATTCTGCCTGTCACCTTTCTTAAAGATTGGGACTATAATCGATGTAAACCAGGTAGGAACTAAACCTTTTGCCAAAGCAACATTAAAAAGCTGGACAAGCAAGGGCCCCCATAATTCGATATTGGCCTTATAGAGGTCTGCTGGTATACCATCTGGTCCAGCCGCCTTACCCCCTTTGGTAGCCTTCAAGCTCGCAAGGACTTCAGGAAGGGTTACGACCAAGACTTTGGATGTGTCTAAGTTTGGGAACATAAAGTCCTGGCCTGTATCGAGGACTGGTTCCACAGCCCTGTAAAGGGAGGAAAAGTGCGCCACCCACTCATCTTCTGGGATGGCGATTTCCATGCGTGCCTTTTTTTCATATAGGAGGGGGGTATTAATAACCCTCCAAAATGCTGCCGGATCCTTTAATTGTGACGCCTCGCATAAATCATCCCAAGCCTCCCTTCTTATGGCGGCCTTCCTGTCCTTCAGTACTATGTTATAGTCCCTCCTCAAGATTCTAATTTGGGTTACATCCCGTGGTCTTTTATGGATCGCATGTCTAAGCTTTGATAAGGCTTTAGTACATTTCTTATCGAACAATTTTCTATTGGGCTTTAGGGAGTTTTTCTTTGCAACCCACAGCGCCTCCTTAATTGCAGTAGAAATAGTATGAAAATGATTTAAAATGTCATTACTCTCGGCGTACTCATTCAAGCAGATCAAAAAACTACTCATACACTTATTCAGTAATTTAGACAAAAAATCAACCGGGACCACTCTACTCCATTTAAGGCTATATCCATTTTGGGTACCTAGTTTCACGTCCTGCGCCTTATTGATGGAACCTACTACATGATCTGATGCAGAAAATAGGTTCTCCATTTTTAGTACCTGTGGGTAGTGGTCACTTAATGGTAGGTGCATGATACTAGAGCTGATCAATCTGCCCGCCGAGCTATTTGTACAGAGACTAAAATCAATGATAGTTGAAGCCCCCCGCCCCCACAAATGTTGGAACAAATAGCATTGTGTGGTGGGCTAGCTCATTTGTAAACCCAAGATCAAAATTAAAAATCATCTCATTTAATGAATCACCTAGGAGGGTATGTTCAAAATGCGTCAAGTTAATATCCTGTTCCAACATCAGGCCGCAAATACCCTTCTGACCCTTTTTACACAAAGTACAATTAAAATCACCCCCCCATAATACCATGACTTCACCCTTTTTTGTCTCAAATTCATTCTGTATATCTGCAGTTATAGTAACAAATACATCCTTAATCATGCTACTTGGACAGTTATTGTAAAAATTAAAAAGAACAATCGTTGGACCCTTCCTTGTGTCTATGACTATTTTCTGGTAGTAACTGGAACCAGGAGAAAAAGAGATTTTATCAGAGACTAGCAGGTTCGATATATACACAGACAGTCCCCCCTTTGGTCTTCCGTGTGCTCCCCCCACCGCTGGTGTAAAATAAGTTCTATAACCATTAAGGTGTATTGGTGCGGTGGTCCAGGTTTCTTGTAAGGCTAATATACCAACATCAGCAATTACATCACACCAGGACGGATTGGAAATTTTCTGCTTTAGACCTGCCACATTCCAAAAAACCACCTTGCAATAGTCTTCTATAGGTGACTCTTCTACAATAGCTCCAGTTTGACTACCCAGACTCCCTTGTATAATCTCATCCGCCCCATGGATTTCGTGTGTCTCAACATGAAATTCTTGTATCTCGACGCACACCAAGGATTTTATAGGCCCCGAATCTACAGGTTTAGTTGTCTTTGAAACCTCTTCTTTTATCTTGGGGAGTCAATCCACTGCTTCCAAACAATCAAACCGGTTGGAACACGGGAAGATCGGCGGAAATTGTGGATTGCCTAGCCATCCTGGGTCAAAACTCTGTGGACGGTAGTAAGGGGACCTTGATCTATGTTTCACTACATTCCAACCATCCTCATCTCTCCCTCCCCCTTGTATGTTATAGTGGTTACTATCATGAGCCCAGCCCTTGTTACCCCCTTGATATCTGTTGTCCCTAGTCCAACTCCACCTATTGTCAGGATGTTCGCCCTCAGGATAAAAATAAGATAGTGCCCTAGCCGTAACAGAAAGCCCATGATTTCTAGGGGGTCTTGTGGTAATGTATTTAGCGGTTAGTGGGTTCTCAAATGTTATTACCACACAATCGCCGTATGCCCTTTTTTTATTATACCCAATCCATGGGGCCCTTTCAACCATCAGAATATTACTTTTGATGGCTGGCGGGAGAGGGTAATTATCATTCAGCCAATGGATGGTTTTATTTACAAGTCCCCCATTATTTTCATTTGAATTTTCATTTAATTGAGGGACTCCTGTAAGAACCACAACATACGGTGCAGCTTTTGGAGGTAAGTGTATATTTCTACGCACCTCCCTTTTGTCTGAGTTATCTTTATCTTGGTGTAATTTAGGAGTTTGTGGGACTGGCACTACTTTATCAGTCGGGGCAGGAGTTTTAGGGGTTGGTATGGTTTTTGGCTTCGGATTTGGATTCCTGGTAGTAGCATTTTTAGCGGCTGGTAGTGGCCTAGTCATTTGATTTTTTGCAGGTGGAGCTTTATTATCCAAATTAAAGCTAGGGGCACTTATATCTTTATGGATGTTTTTTAATATAGTTTCCAAACAGCGTAACCTAACCTCGATTGGTTCGAGGAGAGTCTTTAACATTTCAAGGATGTTATTATTAGCCGTATTTAGGCTACTACTGTCCTCACTACCTCCAGCTTGATTCTTAACTGCGCCGCTTAATTCCAAAATATCCTCCAAACTACTATCTAAAATAGTTTCATCTGGGAGACTCAATGGTATGTCGTGTATTCCTATAGGTTCTGAATCAATCCCCCTATTCCTGACCCTATTCTGGTTAAACTAACTATCAAGTTAACTAACAGTCAGCCCATGAGGCAAGACAAGCCCCCATGATGCAGATACCGTTATCTGACGCAGTCACACTACGGCACAGGAACGTGTTATCTGATTAGGTCATAACGCTTGAGATCTAATTAGACAAGCGACATTCCTCCAGCCCCTGATAAGGCATACGACGTTCTCATAACAAATCAAACCTATGACAACCTGGGAAAAACCCTGCGGCCATTGTTTTGATTTCACAGAGAACTTTAGTAAAGAATGTGCTAACGAGCAAGTCGTATGACATCTTTATTGACGTACCTATGTCCATCCTTACGTCAATCCCGGCACCTTTAAGGTATAAATATTGCCGATCTTGCCCTATGCAAACACACGCGTGGTGACAAGACGGAGCAGCCATACTTGCCGAAGCCGAGAGCAGAAGCAGACCCCGCAGGCAGCAGCCCCGCCTTCCTGACGCGCTGAGAGACGCGCTGCTATCTCAAGCCGAGAGACCCAGCACCGGCGCTTTCAGGCAGCCCTCGCAGGCAGCCTGGAATATCGAGAGCAGAGAAAGAGATACCATTCCTCATTCATCCTAACTTCCAGGTACAGAACTGAATAACCCCTCACAGAGAATTCTTTAGTTATTCACTTGGCAAAAACAAACTTAACTTAAACTGTAACTTTCTATTCCCGCCCACGCATTAGACTTAGGTCAGGTACACGGGGTAGGCATATTTAGAAACACCAGTTGAGTACGTTTAGTCAAATGTATATGTGTATGTAAATATATTTTAATCATTTTAAACATCATATGGCTCAGAAACCATATCAATGTTTTTACAGTATTATTTTATACTATTGCTTTTAATGTATGCACTTTACTTAACTATAAGTATTGCAATAATATCGATCCATTTCTCTTGTACGAGAAAAGAGACTGATCAATAAATAACACCTTTTTATTGAACACGCCCGTCTCTTCCTTTTCTCTACATTCTGATGAGACTAAGAATGCACGTACTGACTGAGTAAAATAATTGCCTTGTGCTCACACGACTCTCGAGATTGACTCTTGATTAGGGGAGAGCAAAGTTGTCATGTTCTATGGTTGTCAGAAACTAAATCCCTTCTTGTCTAATCAGGGGAGGTAATTCTTTCCTGAACATTCGAGAAAGTTTCTAGCGAACTCTGAGCTTAGCTGGCAAACCCAAAACTTAAGTCTAGTATCGACAGTAGTAGACCTAGTTAACGTCTGGCCTAGGCCTTTACTGCTGTAGGTATTATTCCAATGCGCAGAGCCTTTTGGGAAAATAGGAACTACACTACATGGCGCCCAACGCGTTTGGAAAGGGCGATAAAACTAACGTAAGACATTTAGAGTAACTCAGTCGTGCTTTCTCACTCAGACCCCTTTTCCCATTATACTCCAAAGACGTCTGGAGTGGGTGAAAGGTAATATCCTCCAAAACCTCGCAGGGGGGAACTCCTATGTATGGTTCTTGGTATAGTCAACGTTGAAGGATACAGTGTTCCAAAATATTGTGCATCTAATCTCTGTTTCCATAAAGAAACCTGATCTGCAAACAAATATAATACCATCCGATCAGTAAAATGACTGAAAGTGATGATGAAAGAGAGGCAGTTAGATTAGCAACTGAACTCGCAGATGCTGATGCTACCATGCAAGCAGCAGACCCGAATATAACACTCATTCCGGTCATTAAAAGGAGATCTATAACCTTAAAACTTATAGAAAATGGACTGACACCTAGAGGTGGCACAGTCATATTCGTAATTGAGGCACACGAATATCGACAGACAGAGGTATATTATTCATGGATACATTTTCCAGCAGCTAATGCTGTAACAAAGTACTTCCACTATTACAAAGTAGAGGAACCTCCTAATGAGTACACTCCTTTCGAGGAGGTGGAAGTACCACTCAAATTCCAAGAGCATTTGCTCTTATTTGATGGCGCCCTAAAACATAATAATCACATTACAAGGCTCGGTCCTTTAGGTAGACCAGGAGCAACGTGGCCGGTCCTAGTCGGATACACACCACATCCAGACATCGACGAGATGCCTGCACCACAGCTGTTAATACAGCTAAAACAACTACTAAAAATTCATAGACAATTAGTTCAGTATGTAATGCGGACTTCAACAATTCAGCCAGCGATTAAACTTCCACAGCTGACCCCTCACCAGGGGAACACAAATAAAATCACACCACAGAACATCCAATCCTGCCTAGGTAAGGTTCCGGCTAAACGGGAACAAATACCATTCTGGTTGGCACAGAAAATTACCCAAATAGAGGCGGTGTTTCCTGACACCACCCCATTAGAAAAACACAGGATTCTGACTATATGTCTCCCAATGGGAATCGCACCACACATTGAGGACTGTGACACTTGGGGTACAGTCTTTGCTTCCATCTACACAAAAACGCACGGTGTTCCATCCATTTCGGTAATACCAGATGTGCTAAAACAAATTCAAGATGAATACGGTCCAGAACCTGCTTTAACTCTTGGTATGAAATTACTGAAAGACTTCAAGCAGGTCTCGGCTATATTATTAGCCAATATAAAAGGTGAAGCAGCAAACGTGGCGATCCGCCAAAGGTTAAAAGAGACAGATATAGCAGACCAACCAGCTGAAATAGCCAGAATCATAGAAAAATCCTATGAAGAACTAGGCAGAGATAGTCTAGGTGGAATACCAGTAAAACCGCAACTGACTACAAGTCCAGAAAAAATATTTTTTAATAATAATTCACCAAAAAAGAACTGGGATGGAAACAAACAATCCAATCCTAAAGAAAAGAAATTCCAGTCCCGAGGGAGGTCTCCCAGGCGAAGAGAGAAATCTCCAAACAAAAGACAGGGTGACCCCTCTGAGAATAGATATAACCTTAGAAATAGGGATAATATTAAAAAACCTGATAGATATCAAGACATTGATACACGTCCCTCTCAATCTTTTCAGACTTCCTCGCAGAAATCGGAAAGAAGAGGACGATCAGAGGAGCACGCCAAGTCCAAAGACAAGGAACCTGCTCAGCTAAAAAAGAAATTACAATTTCCAAAAAAGAAGGTAGCCAGTATCAAGGTAGTTAACAATGCCGAGAATACTGAGGACACAACTGAAAAATGGAGAGTGGGCTCAGACAATGCTAGACAGCGCAGCAGAGGTGAGCATAGCTCGCAAAGTCCTTATGAATCATCTGGAGACAGTGGACACGAATGAATATCTTCAAGTGGAAACTGCAGATACCAGAGTTAGCAAGCCCCACAAGATATACGAGATAACATTACGTATAGAGGGAGATAAGACTAGGAAAATAAGGGGACTATTTTGGGATAACCTGTCCAAGGGCTATGACATCCTTCTAGCTGAAAAAGACTGGCCACCAGAGTTTGTCAGGGAGTGCCCTCATGGCGAGGAAGTAATTATGCCTGCCTTCTCGAATCAAATTCCGATTCATAAAAAATATACACTTGCTAGAAAGTGGGCAGTGGCCTTAGCACCTGCTTTATATCAAAATCATGTAGGATGGGATGAGGATTCTCCTCCTCACAAAATCCAGTTAAAATCACAACCAACTGCACAAAGGCAGTACCCAATTAAGCAAGAAGCTAAAAAACAGGTAAATGAAATACTAGATCAGCTAGAATACCAGGGGGTGATTGAAACTTGCACCTCACAAATGAACAATCCTTTGTTTCCGGTCTCCAAACCAGACAATTCATATCGTCTAGTTTTGGATTACCGACACCTTAACACATGTTGCAAAACTTTTGCAGTGCAAAACTCACACAGTGCTGCACTAATGAATAACATAGTGCACAAAAAATACAAAACAACCTTGGACATCTCCAATGGATTCTTTTGTCAAAACATAGCACCAGAGAGCAGATATTTAACTGCATTCTCAGTAAATGGCACTCAAAAACAATTCTGTCGGTTAGCCCAGGGGTACAAGAACAGCCCGGGGGTATTCTCAGCGAGAGTAACAGAATTACTACAACTATATGATGATGAAGCATTATCTTATGTCGATGACATTTACTTAACAGATGATGACTTGGAGACTCACTTGAAAAGGGTGAACACCATAATACTTGGGTTCTCTGCAGAGGGTTACAAATTCAACTTTAAAAAATCCAGAATTGCCCATCTGACGGTCCTATTCTTAGGATATGAGTTATCAAGTGAAGGCAAAAGCCTGGCAGACAATTTCCTAGAGAAATGTGCCGTAATCCAAGCTCCTAAAACACTAAAAAACCTACAGTCAATTCTAGGCTTCCTAAATTTCGGAAGAACATACATTGCAAATTACGCAGAAAGGGTCAAACCCCTTTATGATCTAATTAAACCAGACTTTAAAAAATCCAGTTGGACTCAAACACACACAGAAATTTTGAGATCCTTACAAACAGACATGCTAATTAAAACAAAATTAGAAACACGTGATAACACACGCAACCTTGTGATCCGAGTCATCCCAGGGAGATGCGGATTCACATACCTAACCTCTAATGAGGGAGAAAAGGTACCAATTGCATTCAAATCACACTTGTACACTAAGGCTGAAATGAAATTTAGCCCAACGGAAAAAATTCTTACAGCAACACAGACAGCTATAGCAAAAGAACGAGCCCTGGCACAAGGTAAACGAATAGTAATCGTTACACCAATACCAGCCTTAGAGGCGGTAACAAAGGCAAGCATTCCAAATGCTAAAGCGCTCCATCCAAGATGGATACAATGGGCTAACTCTCTTGCTGCAACAGACGTGGTGTACGAATTTGATCCTTACTTAAAAACTCAAGAATTTCTCCAATATGAATTTGAATGTCCTCCGCCAACCGAAATTCTGCCTCTAGATCAATTCGGATGTATAATATATACAGACGGATCAGCACAACCCGCAGTAGGGGGTAAACAAGCTTACAGTGCTGCGTGCGCGATTGTTAAAGGTCGTTGGCACGAAGGGAAATTTAAACCAACCCTCACTAAAACACAATCCCTAGGAGATTGTACAGCTCAGCGAGCTGAACTACTAGCATTCAAGATGGCGCTTGAAAATACCGATCGAGAATTCCCCACACTCATAGTGTGCGATTCGTATTATTGCGTTCAGTCTTATAATGAATACTTGCAGATCTGGCTTCAGAACGGTTTCAAGGATGCTAAAGGTGGCACAATCAAGCATAAAATGCTATGGGAACAAGTAGCTCTTTTACAAAAAGAACTACCTAAGACTCACGTGATACATACACTGAGTCATCAACGTGATGGCGTTCACGTTGCAGGGAATTCATTGGCTGATGAGGCCGCGAAGGCAGCTGTGCAAACGGCTTCCGTAGCTGCCGTCACCCGGTCAAAAACAAAAATAGACAGCGAAATATTACAAGCTGTCAGCGCTTCAGAAAAGGATTCGATAGAACCACTCCCTAAAGGCTTTCCAGTAAAATACTCATACATAACTGATGCAAACAATGTTCCTTTTGCTCGAATCCCTGGAGTGGGGGATAGGGCAATTCCAAACATGGAACATAGGTTAGGACTAATAATAGCGGCACACGAAGGGCTTGCTTCTATCCATGCTGGCGTCTCAGCCACAGTATCATTATTAAAACAGAGATACTGGTGGCCACAAATGAGAAGACAAACAAGGAACTATGTTCTAGAATGTGAAATATGTCAAAAAATGAAAGTATCAACGGTGAGACGTCCAGCTCAGACGCCCCTTCTAATCTCGGATAAACCATTAGCCTGTGTTTATCTAGACCACTGCGGTCCCTTACAAAGGGATGGTAACTATAAATATATCTTGGTTGCAGTGGACTCATGCACGAGATTCATATGGATGTGGCCCCAGCGAACGGCTGACGCCAGAACTGTTATAAAAGATTTGCGAGTCTTTATCGGCACATACGCAATTGGCATGCTGCATTCGGACAATGGTCCTGCTTTTAGCTCTCGGGCTTATAAGGAGGCCATGGTCAGCATGGGCGTGCAATTGCGGTACTCTTGTCCATTTCACCCTGAGGGGAACGGAATTGTTGAAAGAAAAAACCGTGACATAAAGCAATCTATAACGGCAAAGGTATTAGGTTCGGGAGCTGGGTGGGTCAAACATCTAATAAGTGTCCAACGTAGTCTAAATAACTTGCCAAGAAATTCTCTGAAGGGATTCAGTCCGTACGAATTATTATTTGGAACTAGAATGATTATCTCTGACCTTGATAGTCAGACTTCAGTGGTTAAAGAAAAAACCGTTGATGTCAAAGACCGTTTGGCTATTTTGCAGGACTTAAACAAAACAAGAAAAGACCTGAGCAACATACAGTTGAAACAACAGCCAACAACCACTGAAGAATCACCACCTGTCCCAACAAGACCTGTCTGGATTCCAAAAGTCGGGGATCTAGTCAGGGAGAAGATCGCGGTAAAGAAGGAATTTGGGCCTTCCTACAGAAAAGCAGTTCCTGTCTGGTCTGTCAACGGGACAAGATCAGTTGTACTACCGCCACTTGCTGGAAAAAAGGAGAACCGAGTTGTATCCATCGACCTGGTAAAACCACAACATGTGGCCGATAACAAACAGTAGGCCAAGTGGACTCCCAATAAGTAGCAGAACACCAAGGTTTGCTACCAGTACAGAGGTCCTATCAAAGAGGCTCATCACATTCGAAACGCCTACAGAAGAACAAGAAGGACTATGCAACAATGCAATAGAACTCAGACCTCTGAAAACCCAAATAAAAACATTTAGCAGAGACACACCAATCTACACTGAAGTACCAAGTGAAAATGCAAAAAACAAAAATCCTGAACCAATTGGAACAATTGACAGAACTGCATCCGGTTACTTCATCAACTTCGATGATTCCTCTGAAGGCTTCAGTGAATCAAAGACACAGCCATCATCAAAATCCTTTAAAGACAAAGCGAAGGAACTTTTGAAACAACTGAAAGAAACATATCTGATTTCTCCATGGATTGAATTTTGGGTGGGTTTTGGTGCATTTATCCTCATACTTTGGCTCATCATGGTATTTACTTTGGGACGCTTTGTTGAGGGAAAATATGCTAAAATGGACACAGCAAGTCAGAACATCAACTTGGTCCTCAAACCACACACATCTTCACACGTCGAGAAAAGAGAACTTTCTCCAGAACTTTCTTCAGCCAACTTCACAGCCAATCCGATACCTGGTGGGGTAGCCTGGGACAACACTGACTATGAAATTTATGGTCCGGTCGAGATCCTGAAATATCCACACCAAATCAAGATCTCCTTGAGTGACTTTGTAAAACCAAACTCATTTGCTGATGATTGGGACTTCGAAAGCATTAACAATATGATGTCTGATTTAGTAATGTCTGCTAAATTTACAAAACATAATTATTTGCAAGGTTCTACAAATTATGATAGTATGTATTGCTATAACCATTATGGTAACCATTTTTTACATAAATCTGCACAACCTAGAAATGTTTTAAATTATAATCAATGGGAACATTGTGCTACACCTCCAAAAGGGAGCTCAAGAACCGTTTATGACAAATATTCATACTTTCAAGGTTTTAACACAAGTAATGCTGAAACATTTTATTTTAAATTGTCAAACAAGACAGGGATGAAAACCATGATAACCAACACAAAATTGATTTATTCGGACTCATTCTTTGAACAAATGAATACTTTTGGATTTGATTATTGGGACAAAAATGTTGATTTGAAAAGTGTTTGGGGTACAAAAGAATGGCAAGTACAGGGTTTAGAAGCTTTGTTTAGAGCCTGCATGATCCCAGAACAAATGATATTTTTAAATGACACTGTTCAACAAACCACCTGTCTTGGCTTAGCCAAAATTAAAGATTTAAATAAACCGTCTATTCCAAAGCCAACAATGTTTAGCAATAGCTCTGATACAGATGAAGAGATAGACGTAAACATTATATTAAACCAAAACAGAACACATCCTGATTGGAAACAGTGGTTGATCTGGCCCACAGATACTAATAACTGTCAAGACAGATTCCTGAACAAAACACAGGGGTTCAAAATGACCAGGCCAGACCCTAGATATCCCCAAAGACATCACCCAGGGATAATTACCACCTACAGTGTGGGCAAATTATGCCTTCAATGGCTACAAACTTCCACACTGCCTGAAATTAAGCAACACCTAACTTTACTTACTGATGGTGCTGACTTGCGTGATTTCATTCTGGGACCACGCAAACAGCGTCAAAAGCGTTTCATAGCAGCCTCTGTATATGCAGCATACAATGAGGCCTGGAAGGTTACTCAAATTGAGACAGCAGAGAGAATACGGGAAATTGACCGTATTAATTTGGAAAAATCACTTTCTGTAGTGGACAATAGGTTAATGACTCTGTCCTCCAGAATTTTTTCATTGGACAGCATTGTGTCTTCAGCAATCGATATATTATCGCAAGACTTACTGTTATTACAACATGGTCAGTCACAATTGCGTTCTATTGTACAGCTTGGCTGGACGTTACAAAATCTGCGTTCAGGCTATGTGCCTTGGCGTTTAATCAACACAACGTCACTATTCCAAATCTTTAACCTTACTGATAGACAAATCGGTATGGCGCAAAAGGGTGCTGATTATACAATCTTGAGCATTGAAAAACTTGAAAGATTACCAATGACAATGTCAGAACGACCTGTCAGTGAATGGATAATCCACGGAATCATAAATATTCCAATCTCAACCTTCAGGTTTCAATACTGTCAAAAGTATATACAGGCTGGCATGTACGAGAAATTGGGAAAGGGGTACCTTAAAACAACATGGAACCTGCCCTATTCACATGCATGTGTCAGTAATAAAGGACAGAAAGTGTTTCTTAGTGGCAACAATTGTGCTATGTCACTAAGCGGCACGCTTCTGTGTAACGGTATTAGTTTGCACGGAGCCTGTGAAGGGAATTCATACAACCTTTCATGTCACCAGCAAGGCGCACCTGCAACTGAAATAGAACCATTCTTTCAAAGACTCTATAATGGGAGTTACATTCTTATTGTAGACCGCAGATGTTGTAGTCTTATGCCCGGGACTCCTTATCTAGTCACTACGACGGCGAAGGTCAAGTACTGTGGACGTTCTTTGTTCCCCAGCTCCTTCCCAGACAGGGAGGCAAGGGCATGGCCCAATTTGAAAATTACTTCTATTCGAATAGATACTTTAAGCAGAATGAAAACAGTGCTTCTTCAGACGCCTACAAGGCTCACGTCATCTAAAGAAACGTATGATCTACAAGTCGCAAGGACGACTGCAGAGATACATACATTATTATCAACTAATTCCCCCGTACATTTCGCGGAAATCCTGAGCGAAATCTTAAATATTTCTGATACCAATGGGATCTCAGGGGTATTTAAGACAGTATTTTCGATGGCATTAACACCATTCAAAGCCATACTGGGTATTTTTCCAGATTTCGTCCATTCGATTTTTGGCGGACTTCCCTTGATCCTGGGACTAATTGCAGGAATCCTATTCCTAGTCCTTATTTTTCGTTATGGCAACCCATGTCACAGATCAAACTCTCGCGACAATGGAAGATACGATCCTAGCCATTGGATACCGGGACCGGATATCAAAAATCCTGGGACTCTCCCGGCTTAGAGACCTGAACATGACTTGGTTTCTATCATTTCGACCAATGTGGCAAAGGTGTGTTTTACCTGTACTAAGGTGTCTGCTATGCGGAGAAGAATGCGTGTTAGACACCTGTCTGACGCTACAATCGGATGCGCCAGTGGATGCAGATACACTGTTGGTTCCTACCAAGGTTCACGCTTTGTGCTGCCCTCAAAGGCTGCCAATCCTGATGACGGCATTCCTGGAATCTTCACCACTACGATTGAAGAGTAGTGAAGTTCAAGATGAAAGCAGCATCGAACAGGTACGACCTTCTGTCAGTGATGCAAATCAGAATGTCAATGGAGACAATCATGCGCATGAATGCATGGTTACACCTATTTCCGACTTAGAGGAACTTTCCCATGAAGCTGTTGACAGTTTTTTCGAAAGCCTGAATGATATGATGTTCTCTCCAGAACAGAAATAGAGACTTTTGAGTAAACTCGCACACGGCGTTCCCTGAATTCGGCCTTCAACTTTAAAAATAAAGTCACATGAACAATTTCACTCCAGTTCACGGACAGCAATTTTTTCAGCAAGCCCCTAAAATATTTTTTCATATATTTTTTCCGGGACACTGATCTTCTGCTTAAAGTAAGAAACTATTCCTAGAGAACTAAGATTTCTATTTTTAGATACTTTATTTAGACTTTAGCTGCCCGCTGGTATGTTCACAAATATTTTATTATGTGATGAAATGGTCCCGAACTTTCTTTCTGTATAGCCATATTAAGAGCCATTTCATGTGTATTTCTCGAATACCAAATAAGCGATAAATGTATACAAATGCGTGATTACTTTAGCATTATTATACAGCTTAAGTGCATACAATATATATGACTGCAATTTTTCAGTATATTTGAAAATTTCAAAATGCATTTATGTATTTTGGGGTGGTAAGGTATACACTATTCTCTATAGTATGTTGTACTATGTTATACTATGCATAGATTAGTAGATATGACCATAGTTAGCGTGGAGTGGGTGTCGTGTATTCCTATAGGTTCTGAATCAATCCCCCTATTCCTGACCCTATTCTGGTTAAACTAACTATCAAGTTAACTAACAGTCAGCCCATGAGGCAAGACAAGCCCCCATGATGCAGATACCGTTATCTGACGCAGTCACACTACGGCACAGGAACGTGTTATCTGATTAGGTCATAACGCTTGAGATCTAATTAGACAAGCGACATTCCTCCAGGCCCTGATAAGGCATACGACGTTCTCATAACAAATCAAACCTATGACAACCTGGGAAAAACCCTGCGGCCATTGTTTTGATTTCACAGAGAACTTTAGTAAAGAATGTGCTAACGAGCAAGTCGTATGACATCTTTATTGACGTACCTATGTCCATCCTTACGTCAATCCCGGCACCTTTAAGGTATAAATATTGCCGATCTTGCCCTATGCAAACACACGCGTGGTGACAAGACGGAGCAGCCATACTTGCCGAAGCCGAGAGCAGAAGCAGACCCCGCAGGCAGCAGCCCCGCCTTCCTGACGCGCTGAGAGACGCGCTGCTATCTCAAGCCGAGAGACCCAGCACCGGCGCTTTCAGGCAGCCCTCGCAGGCAGCCTGGAATATCGAGAGCAGAGAAAGAGATACCATTCCTCATTCATCCTAACTTCCAGGTACAGAACTGAATAACCCCTCACAGAGAATTCTTTAGTTATTCACTTGGCAAAAACAAACTTAACTTAAACTGTAACTTTCTATTCCCGCCCACGCATTAGACTTAGGTCAGGTACACGGGGTAGGCGTATTTAGAAACACCAGTTGAGTACGTTTAGTCAAATGTATATGTGTATGTAAATATATTTTAATCATTTTAAACATCATATGGCTCAGAAACCATATCAATGTTTTTACAGTATTATTTTATACTATTGCTTTTAATGTATGCACTTTACTTAACTATAAGTATTGCAATAATATCGATCCATTTCTCTTGTACGAGAAAAGAGACTGATCAATAAATAACACCTTTTTATTGAACACGCCCGTCTCTTCCTTTTCTCTACATTCTGATGAGACTAAGAATGCACGTACTGACTGAGTAAAATAATTGCCTTGTGCTCACACGACTCTCGAGATTGACTCTTGATTAGGGGAGAGCAAAGTTGTCATGTTCTATGGTTGTCAGAAACTAAATCCCTTCTTGTCTAATCAGGGGAGGTAATTCTTTCCTGAACATTCGAGAAAGTTTCTAGCGAACTCTGAGCTTAGCTGGCAAACCCAAAACTTAAGTCTAGTATCGACAGTAGTAGACCTAGTTAACGTCTGGCCTAGGCCTTTACTGCTGTAGGTATTATTCCAATGCGCAGAGCCTATTGGGAAAATAGGAACTACACTACAGGTAGGCCAACATTGGGCTGATGGTCTACCCCATTATCACTAGTATGGGCAACTGGATTAGTGCTCGCATTCAAAGGCACAGATTCTAAAATGGTCAGGTCTTGATTCTTGCTAGTATGTGCTTTTCTCCCTTTGCTCGTGTTGGGTTTGACAGTTTTTTGAATGTTAGTCTTCTGTTTAGGGATCGCCCCCTCTTTCATACCCCTATGGATTAAATCACTAGCCATAGTTAGAGTTTCAGTCTCCTTTTCAGCTGAAGTGCTAGCCACTAGCAAAGAAAGATTAGGAGTAGCCTCCAGATCCTCCTGGGAACCTTGAGCATTATGACCCCTATCTTTCTGCGCATTTCCTAGATTTTCCGGAACAGATACACTATTAGGAGTACGAGCTTGGGCAATAAGACCTAAAGAAGAGCGTCTAGCTGCGGCTAAATCCTGGGACACCCTTCTATCCATAATTATAATCCCTTCATCGATTAAAGCATTGGTACGAACAATGAAATCGTCCAGGGTACCAGTCAGTTTCTTTACCCCCGCAGCAGCCCTGCTTCTAGTTTCTGGGCAACTCATGGCAGACCCTACGAGTACCCGGAAATAAGGCAAAGGGTAATCTTAGAGAATACGACAGCCAGTCACACAATGTCAATGTCCTGTAAGGTCACAAGTGCGAGTGAAATGGGTGGGTAGCCTACTTACAGTTCAGATGTCACCCAGTCCGTGAGCAAATGGCAATCAGGCAGAGTTTCTGGCCCAGGCCAGGCTCCTCAGGCCTCTGAGGGCCACAGAGGGCCCGCCCTTTGCCCGGGCTTAGCCCCGGGCGTCCCGCTCGCGTCCTGCGACGCGGGGGTTCCCAAGCTTTATGGCTCCGTTAGGCGCTCTCTGGGCGCGAGCCGCGTCACTCAGCACGCGCCGCCGCGAGGCCTGCGGGATTTGTGGTCTCCCGGAGCGGCGGCGCGGAGTCCGATGCCTCTGGACTCTTGGCGGTGGCGGCGGTGTTCCCCGTTGCAGTATCTGCCCTCTCAAATGCAGTGTCAGCCCACGTCTGACTCTCGGCGGTGGCGGCAAAGGTCAGTTGTTCCCCCTGTTATGTAATGATAACAATGACAAAGGGTCAAGATCCCTTTGTCATTGTTATCATTACATATGTGTCAGATCATGTATGTATCCTTTTGAAGTCTTGAGAAAGTCTCTGTGATGACTGCAACATACCTCACCAGAAAGAATACAGAAAACACCCCTGTGAACCTAAAAGCATGTGTGAGAGATTCCGGTGCATAGAAGGATGGTCACGTAAAAGTTCAATCAAGTCTGTTACCCTTGTGCTCGAGGCCTCAAAGATGACCCAAAGAATATCATGTAAAGTAAACAAGAAGAACGCCCAGTGACATGGAAGTACTAATATTCACCAAAAAGAGTGAGTGAATTCTTATTCAAGGTAGCTTTTATAAATAGTGAAGCTGAAAAACCACTAAAGTGGAGCAACAATTGTATTAAAGGATACAAAAACTAGCATTGTATCTGAAATAAGTAGTGAAATGGAAAACATGAAGTAGAGAAATAAAGTAAAATAAAAACCCTGTCATAGCAAGGAGTCCATCTTCATAGTATCTATCTATAGGAATAGAGGTTGCTAAACATCAGAATATAATACATTTGAAAAAGAGCCTCTCTGATATTTTAGTCACTAAACCATATGGGAAATGAAATAAAGTGGACTAATTTTGTGCTATATGAGCTGGGCTGTGCACAATCTAAGGTTCACATGGAAGGAGCTGTAAAGCCTGGGTAAATTGCGTTATGATATCAGTATTAGTAACTATATCAGATGGTATAGTTACAAAGTCTTTTTTTTAAAGTTACCTAACAAGGTGTAAAGTCGGGCAGCCAACAAATTGGTTGCATTAAGAGTTTAGTAGCAATGCGCATTTCACCTAAAATGATGTGTGTACATTAATAAAAGGTCCAAGGCGTACCTGTAAGAATAAGGGAAAAAAGGCCGAAAATATAAATGGTCAATCAATGGAAAAACTGTGAGGTTCCAGTAAGCCTAAAAGGAAAATGTAAATATCCCCTGGCAGTATAGGCAATGTTGAGTGCAAATGAACAAAGTATTGCCATAGGGTAGTAATAATATGCCCTGGAAACTGCTGCAGTTAGAATTATACAGCAAGGCGCGTGTCGCCAAAGACATTATATATCCAATCAAGGCATACCTGTCAGTTAACGTGATCACACAGATGTAAAAAGGAAAAGTACTAAATTGGGCCTTGATAAATTGAAGGAAATGCCGAGTGTATAGCAGCAATTCCCTCTCTTTTGGGGATGCTGGTTTCCAAAAAACAGACATCTAAGTTCATCAACCTATTGCCCTCAAAAGTCAGATACTTTGCTTAACAGATCTTTGGTGTCCTTAACGTAGGATGGTAGGTTGCAAACTAGAGGTTGTAAGTAGAGGTCAATATACTCTGAGAGTTCCTCAGTGAGTGAACCTATACCAGAAATTATAGGTCTACCTTGTGGGAAGACACCCTGTTTATGTATTTTTGGGAGGATGTAAATACAGGGTACCCTAGGTGTTGGATTATAAATGTATCTGTACTCCCTGTCAGTGTTAAGACACTGCTCTCTTCCAATACTTTAGTCTCAGTTCAATCGTAGTGTTGATATTCTCAAACGTGCTGTGTGTTGTTCTCTGATATGCACTACAATCAGCTAGCTGCTGATCAATCTATTTGTTATAATCTCCTGTGTTCATGATGACTACATTACCGTCTTTATCTGCCTCTTTGATGGTGAAGTCTTGTGCCTCAGACAATGGCAGTAATGCTTGTCTCTCATCTTTCGTCAAGGTGTGTCATATGTGTTTTCAACCAGACATATATGTGTCCTCTAGTTCATACAGATTCTTGGTTACCTTCTTTCTTTATTTCTTCCACAATGTTGCACATTCTTTGTATCAATTCTTGATATCAAAATACAGACAGGCAGCCAACACGTGTTTAATCCCAGAGATTTTATCAAGGCTGCAAAAGGATACATACATGGTCTTACACTTATGTTATGATAAAAATGACAAAGAGAACGCAAACGGCCTGATTCTGCGAATTGGGCAGTTTGCGACCACTGAAATGGTTTGTACAGCTAGCCCTTAAAGCCGTGACACCTCACAGTTTGCTTAAGTACTACCTCCTGCCCACTACATTAAAATATGTCTGGCAGTTCTCTTTGAACACAGTGACAACCGTAGCCTCAAATGACTTTCATTTGTAGGCAAATAAGGATGAAGAGAAATATTTTTCTTGCAGGCCCACTGAACATAATGAATTATGTGTACTAGTAACTATACAAATCATAATTTGTGTATGTGATATTTTCTTTTAAAAAAGAGATAGTTAGAACATAGCTTTTCCCCACACTGCTGCAGTGCATAGAATAGTTTTTTTTATCGGTAAGTTGAAAGACATGTTTTCAAGTAATCATGAAGGAACTGTAGTTTTCTCGGACATGATTCCAGCTTCACCTTGTAGCTTGTTTAGTGAGAGCTTTCTCTCTCTATTCCGCTTTACTGTTCTTACAGCCAGATTCATGAAGCAAAATTGCGATCGCAATAGCTGCGAATCAGCAATTGCGATCGCAATAAGAAGAAAAGGAATTCATGATAGTGAAAAGTTTAAAATAGTGAATTCGCTAAAGAAAAATTGCGAGTTCGCAAAGTAATTCGCAGAATCCTGGAAGAAGCCCTTTAGCGAATCGGAAATTGCGAGAAACCTTGGATTCTGCTAATTAATTTGCTAAATAATCGCAATCGCTATTCAAGAAAAGTCGCAAAAAGCGAAAAACCCAAAAATCGCTATTAGCGACGCGCAATTTAAGGAGAACCCAAACCAGGTGGTAACCATTAAGGGAAAAAATATATATATCTTCAACAAACTACCCACAGGTGCAGGCCTGACCAAACACACCTAAGGATACGCAGCTGGAGCATGAGGACTCTCACAATGCCAGGACTCTACCTGGTGGTCAGGCGGCGAAGGCTTCAGCGAGCAGCACGGAACAGACGCAGGATACAGGAGCGAATATTTCGCCAGCGGATCACCCTACTGGGCCAAACTGCGGAGCAAATCTACTCCAAGTACCGCCTGAATGGGGCAATGATCACTAAGCTGATCCGGGACCTAGACCCCCTGATGCAGCACCCAACAAGGAGGACCAATGCCGTGCCCACCCATGTCCAGGTCTTGTGCAGCCTGAACCTACTGGCCTCCGGAAGCTTCCAGGGGATAGTCGCTGTTGCAGGGGGATATCCCAGAGCACCATGTCCCGCTGCCTAAGAAGTTTCCTGGAGGCAATGCTGACCCGGCTAAACCATTACATCACATTCCCAACCACTCAACAGGACTTGAATCAAACCAAGCTGGATTTCTACAACATTGCACAATTCCCCCATGTAATTGGATGCATTGACTGCACCCACATCCACATCTGCCCACCAGCACAAACGGAATACATGTACCGCAACCGCAAGTCCTACCACTCCCTCAATATCCAGATGGTTGCAATGCTAAGACTTTCATCACGGACATAGTGGCACAATACCCGGGGAGCACACATGACTCCTTCATATTCCGGCACAGCGGCATTCACACACGACTGGCCAGGGGAGACTTTGGCGAAGGACACCTTCTAGGTAAGTACACATGCCACTAAATGGTACATTGTCACCATGTTGCTGTGCATAACAGGCACTCACTCTCTGCTCCTTTCATTCAGGTGACAGCGCCTACGGTCTCCGTGAGTACCTCCTCACCCCATACCTCAACCCTGCCACACCACAGCAACGGCGTTACAATGCTGCACACATCCACACTAGAAATTGCATTGAGAGGACATTTGGCCTTTTGAAGAGCCGCTTCTGCATACTGCACAAGACTGGTGGGGCCCTCAAATACGAGCCTGAGGTCTGCTGCCGCATCGTGGCCGTGTGTGCAATACTCCACAACATTGCTACCAAGCGCAGGATACCTGTAGAGATATCTGGCAGTGAGTCGGAAGGGGACAACCGCCCACCTGCACATGCGCGTCATGCACGCGGGGAAAATCCAGCTGAAGGACACAGACGCCGCAACCAAATCACAATTAACTGTTTCTAGTGCATCCACTCCCCTCACCCAACACTTCACTCATGCATGACAATTGAAATAATGACATGAGTCTGATGTACTGTTATTGAATAAATATTATTGTTGTTTTCACAATAATATTGCATTATTTTCAAAAGATACCTTTGAGGTGTATTGCGTCATACATCTCCTGATTTGTTAGAGGGCATGCTTTTCTCATCAGCATGTCTCTGCATGATGAGCAAAAATGTCAATGGCGCATCTGGCCCGAGGCTTCGATTCGCCTCTCCACATCTTCCTCCGGATTCGCCCGTGATGCCGCAGTGGGCCTGCTGCTGCGGCAAGGAACTCTAACCGGTGGCAAAGACAGGCTGCTGTGGGTAGATGTTCCCTCACTAGCGTCATCCCCTCCTGTCTGGCCGTGGCCAGATGCCTGCAGAGCCTGAACTGCAGTGGTTGCCTGCTCAAGTGCCCGTGCCACATCCTGGCAGCATTGGACCATCTGGATTTGCATGGCCAATGATCTTCCGGACAGCTGGGATGTTGCGTTGCCAATTATATAATTGGAGCGCGTGTACGCCGAGAGGCGTGTTAGGAGCTGGCGGTGGCGGCGCCGGGTGAGGTGCCGCTGGGTCAGCATGGCCTCAGTGTTTGCCTCCACTGCTGTGGTCATTCGCTCCATCCGGTCGGACAGCTGGCCAACATTCCTGGCTGTATTGTGCAGCTGCAGATGTATTGCTGCAATGTGTCGTGCCTGTTGTTGGTGGACGCGCAGCATGCGGCGCTCTATTGAAAGACCCGGCACACACACAGTCACCCCCCTCCTGTCGGCGCTTGGTGTAGTTTGGCGCCGCTCCCTGACCTGTCCGCTGGGCTGGGTGGGCACAGTAGGTGTGCGTTGTGTTGGTGGCCTGGCGGCTGCTGGTGTAGCCGATGCCACTGGCATGGGTCTCACAGTTGGTGGTTGTGGTGCGCCTGTTGTCGCTGGCGTTGAAGGTGGTGGTATGGCTGCTGGCGCTGGTGCTCGCCCTGATGGACCTGGTTGTGTGGATGGATGTGCGTCACCCTCAGAATCCTTAGGATTCTCGTCAATTTGCAGCCCCTCACTGTCGCTGCTGGTATCTTCAGTGCCACCTGTGATGTAAAGTGGACGTTTATTAATAACATGTATCTTGCACATGGATGGTTGCTACTTGCATGCAGGCTAGCATTCCCTGACTGGCTGTTGGATTGACTCTATTAGGACATATCTGGCTGTATGGGGCTGAATGTAAATTGTGGTCAGACTAAATGTCCCACAATGCAATAGGGATTTTCTGGTGTGCATGGGCTGCATGACTGGGGTTTCTAATGGGTAGCTCTAGGGTCATGGCCATTGTTAGGGGACAAGGTCGCAGTCGCATGGCACTTACCGTGGCTTTCTTGGGTGGGTCGGGAGGAGTCCAGTCGGGTTACCCCCACGCATGCCTCAGGTTGCAAGGTGTCCTCAACGAGGTCCTCCAATGGGGTGTTGGGAGGGACTGTTGGCTCTCCCCCTCCTGTTGCAACACGCTCACCCAGCCTCTCGGCGATCCGCTCCTTGGCACGACCTCGGAGGTCATACCACCTCTTCTTGAGATCGTCGATTGAACGCTGGGTGACTCCAACTGAATTGACTTTTACGCGGATGCGCAACCAAATTCGCCGTTTGTCGGCCTCTGGCACCCTCCTGGAGTCCTTCCCGAGCAGTCTGTCAAGACCTCTACTGACTCCCTCAATTAGATGTTCAAGCTCCTGTTCGGAGAATTTAATTTTTCTCTTTCTCCCTGTGGAACTGGTCCCTGCTGCTTCCTGTGACATTGCTGCAGTGGGGTGTATCCTGATTCAAAGCTGGAGGTGGTTTAGAGTGGAGCTCTGGGCAGTGCTGCTTCCAAATCAGCCTCAGTATTCAGAATGAGGGAGGGAACTGCCTGCTTCCTGGTTGTGCTGTCATCACTGTGCTCGAAATGCGACTTCCCGTTTTTGCGATCTCGCTATTAGCGAGATCGCAATTAGCGATTTTGCTAATAGCGAGATCGCAATTTCAACACGGAAATTGTCAGATTTAGCGATTATTCTGCGATTTAGGGAAAATCGCAATCGGCTTTTGCGGCCGAATGCGAATCGCTATTTTTTTCGCAGAATTTCATGAATCCCATTATGCGAATTCTAAATTGCGATTCGGTATTTCTCGCAATTTAGAATTTGCAGAAAATGGGTTTCATGAATCTGGGGGTTAGTCCGCCAAATTCTGTTTCATATGAAGGCTACAAATGAGTTGTCCCATAGGGTCTGCTCTCTAGTGGGCTGGAGTTAGACCTGCCCTGGGTGTTAAATTGTTCTGTCCTTTTTGCTTCAGCTATATTGTCTTTCTCTGAACTTTTTTCCTCTGATTTTGTGTTCTGCAGTGAAGATCCTATTCTGGTTTGGGGCCTTTGTCTCCTTCCAGCATGAAGCCATTCCTCCTGCCCCCTTTGTGGTGTGGGAGTCTGTAGTTGACTGACCCTAGACTGTATGCAGTTCGTGGAATAAAGTTGGACCTATGTGGCATTTTCAGCACTGGCGTTTATCTCCCCTTCCTTATTTTGGTATTAGTTAGCGAAAAATAGGTGGCAATCCTCCCCCTGTATATCTTGCTGCAGCTTGTAGAGTGGAGGCTTTGGTGCAATATTCCAGCCGGAAGCTCTACCTTCTGTTGAATTTCTATTGATATGGGGTTTAATCGTGGGCTGCCCTATGAGGCCTGTGCTCTGTTGGAGCTGTGGTTGGAGCTGTACTGAGGGTGCAGCCATTCTGTCCACTTTTGCTTCAGCAGCTTTGCCCTTCCTCTGAACTCTTTTCATCTGAACATGTGTTCACTTGCAGACATCTTCCTGCCATCTCTGTGAGTGCCCTTTCAGCACCTGTATCTTAAGGTGAATCTAGTAATATGCTGATTTCCCTGCTTTGACTGGTGGGAGGATGGATCTTTCCCAGGGATGAGGCACATGTATCCTGGTGTGGGTCATTGCACTTTCTTGGCCATTGATGGTTGGTTTAGCATGCAGGATTGACATTCATTCATGCCTGCTTTACTTCTGTTGTGTGAGTAGGACTTCCTTGCTAGTCCTTTGTCCACACATTGAGTTCCCGGTCTAGAGTCCTCGCTTGTTTATTGCTGCAGAATGTTGCTCCTTCTGGTGGACATCTTTGCCAATCTGGTGTGATTTTCACAGCTAAGTGGTTTCCAGTGGCTTTTTGGGGTTTGTTGATCCTGGATCACAGTCTGGTCAGCAGTTTGGAGGAAGAGGAGTGACATGGGTAGGATTTCTCTGACTAGGGTGTGTCTTCTTGACAACCTTTGTGCACTCTCTATCCTGTTTTGCTTTGGGGGCTTGTTGTGAGGTCCCTTGTACTCCCAATCAAGCCATAAGTCTTGAGGGCCAGTTTTGAACTGAGTTTGCTTCCCGTGCTATTGGTTGCATTCTTGTTTGGCCTTGTTGCTCTTTTACCCTGCTCTCTTTTGGTGATCAATGTGTTGCAGGTGTCTCCCTATTGGCAAGTAGCAAGGTTGAATCTTCTATGGACTCAGGCTATTTGCCATCTTGGTTCAGCTCCTCCAATATTTGCCAATTGCTATATAAAGATGAGTTCTTAATTGTAACCATGTTCTTGGGGAGTCAACCACAGGAATGGTATTATAGGCCTTCTGCTGTTTAAGTTTGAGATGTGTGAGAGTTATCTTTGTTAGCGGTATGTGGCTGTGTTTTCCTTTTCGGTGTGGTTTTTCTTTCGTGGCTGGACATCGCCTTTCCTAGCTGGATGCTTTAGTGGGTGACAAATCCTGACTATGTCTGCTTTGCTAGATCCTCATGATGTAAACACTGGAAGGAGGAAGTGATGAGGTGGTAATGCTTCAATTACTTACTAGGAATTTCGTTATTGTACATTATATCAGTTGTTCGAATCTTTACAAATTAACTACTGTGTGACCAGCTTTGATCACGGTTTAATATGTTGCTTTGGTACCTGGCTCAGGAGGATTCTGTGTAGATGACAGCTCCTATACGTAAACCAAAGGGGCACAGTTTTAAACCTTTTTGTTTTAGAGGGACTGCAATGTGCCTATCTCCATGGTGTGGGCATACTTCACTCTCTCATTACCGTTGTTCCACATTCTTTACAGTAAGGCAAAGCATAGGGTGATGTCTATTTAATCTTTCTGAACAGAACATGGTTTCTGATGGTGTGGAAATAACAAAAATAGGTTGGGTTCCCACATTAGGCTAATGATGGAAGGGTTAAACAAATGTGGGTGTACTCAAGGAAGCCATTACACAAAAAAGCCCTGTCTTTGCATTCTTATTAGACAAGATAAGCAATAGGCAAGTGCCTGCCATAAAGATATGTGTGTATCCAGCAGGTTACACATTTTAAACCTGTCAAGGTACTATCAGTCATTCATTCTTTTTTCACATTTTTGTATTGTTTTTCATTTTCAAAATCATACATTGTGCCGTGTATAAATTCAACACAGGTAATTCTAATTTACCATTTACAATGATCGCTATGATGCAAAGGAGAATACTTTTTTTCTGTTGCCATTCTTAGTCACATCCAAGGCTATTAAAAACTGTCGGACTCAACTTGCAATAGCTCATGGCACAGTGTGTTGTACATGCCGATATCACAATACAGTATATCAATTGTTAGAATTATCAATGTCATATAACTTTTCCAATGTACAAAGTCCATAATCCACTAAATTTAGCACAATTAATTATCAGGCTTTAATCTGTCCCTTGGATTATTTCTCAGCATGGGTGAGGTATCCATCTTGCAATTTGTAACCCACATTTCACTCCTCTATCTACATCTCATCCCCAGATATTTACTCATTTATATCCATCCTGGCTTCACTCCTCAGGTAGCCTTGGAGGGAATCCAAAATGTTCATTGGTCACAATTTTTAGGGCATAATCTCAGCATATATTTCTACATTCTCATTACAGTAGATCAGATCCTGTAGCCCATCTTTGAGCCTGGCTACTGAACCCTTCCTACATCAGAGAACAACTATTCCCTTGGCTTACAAACACGATGAGGCTGTAATTTGTCTTACTCCCTTTAGCATATCCCTAATAGATTCCAACAAGCCTAGTAATAGTAAGGGAATAAGCTCACGTTTTGAATTTCTGGCTTTCAGTTATAACCAATTTTAACTGATAAAACACCACTAAAAGGAATGTTAGTCTTTCATTAAAAAACATAAAAAGACCAGATTTTGTTGCATTTTTACTGTTTTGCTGCCTTTTGGTATCAAAGCAGTAGAAGTTCAGTCTCTACCTCTAAACAGTATTTTGTGATGGATGCTCCTAGTAGGATCCTTTTAGGCCATGGTAATCCAATCTATATGCCCTTTTGACCATCCGCAAGGCCCCAGGACCCAAAGACCTACTTCCACTCCCACTTTCGGAGTTTTGCAATAACTGCACTTTTGTAGTTCCAACTGCCATACTTTTCTATTGGGTATTGCAGTACCAGTGATTGGCCATGTTTAATGCTGGACTTACTACAAAAGTCTAAGGGCTAGATTCACAAAGGTAAACTCAGATGAAAGTCTAACTTTACGACTTTTGGTATTCTCAAAGAGCATTTATGAGTTGTAAAGTTAGACTTTTGTCTCAGTTAAACTTAAGACGAAAAGTCCTTGTCTCATTTAAACTGAAGACCAAAGTTTACGTTTAACTGAGACAAAAGTTTAACTTTACGACTCATAAATGCTCTTTGTGAATACCGAAATTTGTAAAGTTAGACTTTCAGCTCAGCTTACCTTTGTGAATCGGGCCCTAAGTTACTACAAATGTGCAGTTTGTGAATACCAAAAAGTAGTAAGCTTATTCAAAAGTGCAAACTTACTCAAAGTATAAGTTTCCTATGTGAATCGGGCCTCAAGTTTATGACATCAATTTGTCCAAATATTAAAAGAGGGAGAGACTACCATACAGTAACTTTATTTTATATCTTCTGCATCCCAGGACTATAGTTCTCCCTCACTACCTTCACACCATATAGGCGGAAGCCTAATAAAGTTTTGGCATGTTTACTGTAATGGCTCTAACCTGCAATTCACCTCAATAGAGTTCAGTCCTGAGAATTGTCCCAATCTTAGGAATTCATTTATTATAGGGGACACATTTTGTTATGGATATTTAATGTGGAAAATATTATCGTATGCATATTACGACAAAATATATTTTTCCTGGTTATCCACATTCACCTTTATGCATGTTTCTCTTTGATGATACTAATCAAGGGTTCGGTTGCTATTGCAAAAATTAGTGGAAATAGTGGGCATCCCTGCCTAGTTCCTCACTCAATGTGTATCATAGTCGATATTTGCCTGTTTATTTGGACGAGGACTAAAGGATCCATATAAATTAAAGCAATCCAGCCCATTATGCTTGCCTCAATCCCATCCTCTCTAAAACAGAGAACATATATGTACATTATTGTGCGTCAAATGCATTATGAGCATCCATTAACTTAAACACCACTGGAAGGTCAGGGACAATCTGTTGGGTTAAACGAAAAATGCTCAGAGATTATCGGACATCAAGCGGCCTGGAATGAGCCCAGATTGGTTCAGTGGGACCCTACCCTTCATGAAGGGCTGCAACCTGTAAACTTTGACTTCCAATATTATTATAGTAACCAGATTTATTAAGGATAGTGGCCTGTAGGTGGGCAATTTATTTGGTTTTAGTAGCACTGTGATAGTTGCCTCCGTTAAAGATTGGGAGAAAATGCCTTGTCTTTCATTCTTAAGAAGTTGGTAACGTGAGTACTTAAAATTTGTAGATGACTGTTTCACACTTGACTTTTCTCTAGTGGTTTTTTAGTAGTAAATTTGGGAAATTGTTACATTTTTCTGCAGTCTAGTATGCCTCTTGTTAGAGCCAATGAGCTACAGGAGACTTTACATAACGTGTATTTGCAAAGCACACGTTCCCCTTGTAGGCATCTTGATGCTGAAAAACGGGAAACAACCTTTAAAACGCAACTTTTACCACGCAGTGCCTTTACGACGCAACCATTACAACGCATGTCATTACAACGCATTGCGCTGGGGGGCGCTCTAGGATAGGGAATAGATTTAATTTACTATCCAACACCTTCCCCACTATCCACGGGGACTGGAGTTAGAATAGTAAATTAAACTATTCACTATCCAGCACCCCAAAGCGCTATGCGTTGTAACAGCATGCGTTGTAAAAACTGCGTCGTAACAGCATGCGTTGTAAAAGCATGCATTGTAGTGTCATACATCCCTGAAAAAGAGATGTTTATTGTTACCCAACTCAAGGGTACTCATTTTATCGACCTCAAATGGATAAAAAGGCTGAGTGGACCCACTGGGATTTGAACCTGTGACCATGAGGTCGAACACAGCCCCCTGCAGCGCAGCAATAGTCCAGGGAGCCACCAGATCCGACTTTAGGCAAGCAGAAGTGGATTTCTGGGGGAGGGACGTGTTAAGTTATCCTGATGTCACAGGCCTGGCCTTTGGCTGGCCTCAACTGAAGCGTAGATAATGGTTAATGTTGATTTTTTTTCCGGGAAAAGTGAAGCGCCTCCTCAACCTAGGACACAAAGAGAGGGCAGTGAACTGAAGTCAAGTGAGTGTGCACGTAGAAAAAAATACCTATGTAAACATAGAAGTCACACTGTGCCGCCTCTTCTTGCTGGCTCATGTCACGGTGTTTTTAGCCAATAGTAGGGGGTTATAAATAGCAACGTATATAATTAATATTCCGTAGGCACTGGTGCTGTGGTGTTTTGCTTCCCTTAAAAGTTATAAAACTTGCCCGGGCGCGGGGTTGCACTCTATTTTGTAGTTTGTACGTCTAAACAAATAAAAGTATCAACAAAATATATTCCTTGGCACATCGATTTGTGAGTCGTGTGGATCGGTATTTTGTGAGGTGACCAATTAATACATAGGTCACATCACAAAGTGACAGGCAGTCTGCAAAAAGTCGGTGCACCGTCTGCACCCACAATTTGTAATCTACCTATATGTACATTAGGCCCACAGTAAAAATCTGACTGGTGCCTGAGCGACTGTCCGTGGCTGAGACTTTGACAAACATTACACGCATCACCTTTTGTTTTTTTATTGTTATTGAAGTCCACTGTTCTCACAGCAGATCACTTTCTTATTCATCAAGAGATGCACGTTTCAAGCTATACAGAAGACCCTCGAGTCAGATTTGGTATTAAATCATGTGCCTCTCTCCAACATAAAATAGAAAGTGATCACAGATATTCAGACTTCAGGTCCCACCCTTGGATAACAAACTGTCTATGGTTTATACCGTGGAAGACACCAGCTAACAACAACTCTACATAGTTTGCGTTAATAATTTTTGTTCCGGGGCCTGACTAAAAATAGGCACCTGTAGCAATCCGCACAACGGTGCTGACACTTTTCAGGATACGGAAATTTGAGGCTCCTCCTGCAAACTACATGGAGCCCCCTTCACCTCGGGACTCACTCCAGGGTACTGTACTAACGGTCCCCTGGAGCTCCCCCCTCCCCCACCGCTGCGGGTGCCTTTGTTACGTCACTGATTTTTGGCCCTCATTACAATTGTACCATAATCATTACTTTTATTTCCCGCCACAGATTCAGCATTATCCGGGCTCCTATTAAATCTTTGTGTGACGAAATTAAAGGCATTTTGAGTTTTTCAGGAATTACTTGAGGAACTATGACTAGACTGACTCACCGTGCTGATATCCATCCGCATGTTTCCTTCGGTATTACGCCCGGAGAGACACTGCCTGCTTGAATCTGGTGACCTTTCCAGGTGGACTCTCTGCTGTCAGCGGTGTTCCTGCTAAACTCGTAATTCATGTTTCCAGGCATTCGAAATTAATGTACCAGTCGTTATAGCGGCCCATGTGGAGCCAAACGTAGACTGTTACAGTGCACGCCATGTCAATAGAGGTAGCCCCGGTGACTGCGCGCTCAGTCAAGGTGTCCTGGACTTGGGCGTGTAACAGCAGACAAGGAACACAATTCACTGCAGCATTCTGCGTCGTCAGTGGCGATAAAAGTTTGGGCTCCTGCACTTAGTTTGTTTTTATTAAACAAATTAAACCGTGGAAAAAATGGTGCTGCAAAGGACTGACCTACTTTTAAAGTGGGCCCCAGAGAAACATTCATTTTCCTTCAAGTTTTTTATTTTGCAGTTTTGCTGGACTTGCTTACAGTTTAATACCCATGCAAAATGGGGGATTTAAGCTTGATTCTGCAAATTGGCCCGTTCGCAAACACATAAAGGCTTTGCACACCTGGCACCCTATGAGGTGATAATTAACACAATAGTGGGGCTGTTGTTCTAAAATGAGGGAGTCAGGCCTTTAGCTCCAGGGCTAGCGGGTGGTTTGTCATCCTGCTCTGACTGACAGATGACCTTTGCTTGATGCAGAAATAGAAGGGAGCAAAACAAACAAAGCTCCCTACAGAAAATTACGGGCCACATGTAAGTAGGTTTCAATTTGGGATTACCTAACTACAAACTTTTGCGAGTCACTATTAGGTAATCGCAAACACCTATGTACTAATGTGTTTTTGACACACTTAGCAATTCCAACTCGGGTCGCAATTGACCTACCTCATTAATATTCATGAGGTAGGTCGCAATTTGTGACCCAATGGGAATCGCTAAAAGCACAGGGATGGGGCCTGCTAGGGACAGCAGACCACCATGTCTGTGTTTTCCTTTTAAATAAAGCAACTTTTTTTTTAATGCAGCCCTTTTTTTCTTAAAGGAAAATGGGATGCGTTTCAAAAACAAAAATGAAAAGTTTTCTTTCGTGGGAACACTGCCTGCTCTTAAAAAACATTTTGCATACATTCAGAAAGGGGAAGGGGTCCCCTGGGGACACCTTCCCATTTGCCAATGGGTTACCACCAACTTCAAGTTGGTGGTAAAATGCAAATGTTTTGCGTCCACATTTTGGTCGCAAAACATTCTTACATACCACTGTGAGTCACTATTAAAAAGGGACACCCTGAGGGGCGTGGCCAGCAGACAATGGCAATGGCTGCACACTAATGCGGCTACGAAGCCCTCACTCAATATCCGTCATCTATCCTGCATGTAATCAGCACAAAAAACCCTGACTTGTGGGGGCCCCAGCCCCCGATCTTAAAGGCGATTTGGATTCAACAATTTCCTGCCCGGAGACGTAAAAGGAAGGAAAGAATAAACGGCTCGAGCAAGCAGAGACATGTACAAAATGGCAGCGGTGTGCATGTCGCACTCTTCGCTGAAGCTCTGGAGAGCGGCAGTGTGGTGCGACTGCTCGGGTCGCAGGCAGCACTGCCTGAATGCGGATGTAGGGCAGAAGCAGTGCTGAACACTACGACGGGCTGATCGGCGGTGGCTGACCTCTGACCCTCTACAAGCCGGCTCGCCGCAAGTACAGAGGATCCTACGGTGAGGGCACAGCAGGTAATATTTGTCAGCAACCAAGGGGCAGAGTGCAGCATTCCACATCCGCGAGGTGGTGAGTGAGTAAAAGACTGCCGGACCCCAGGTGGGGTCAAAGAAGAATTCTTTAGCTGCGGGCGGCTGGGGCGGACACAAAAGGCCAAAGACGGGAGGCAGGCCCTGAGTACTGGGAGCGGAGGAGCACCCCCGGGGTGGAGTGAAGAGATCTACTGTAAAAGCGGACATATGAGGCCGGAGAGAAGCAGCTAGCTATGTGCCCTGCGAGTGGCGGGGCACCCCCTGTGAGGAATGAGTAGATCGGCACAAGTGGGCCTACCAACCCCTGACTGTGTGGACAGAGGCTCACTAGACCGGCAGTACACCCTTAAAAAACATCACATTGTGGCAGGGAGTCACTGATCTCTAACCTTCTCTGAGATACACCATCCAGGAGTAAACCCGCCTCCCAAAAGTACCAAGTCTCACACTCTCTCAGTTACTTAAGGGTGAAGACACCGGGAAACCCGATACGCCGCTGGAGGATAGTGTCCCCTGGGCAGGCAGCGGGTGCTACTGGGTCTGATCCCTGGTCACTCAGCACTTGTCTATCCAGTGACTACCAACAATTGCAGGAGGGAAAGGGAATAAAGCGGCAATGCAAAATAAACTGGCTACGCCACCCATCCGGAAGTTAAAGAGAAGACGCAATGCCCCCAAACGCAACAAGACTTAACGCTCCAGATATCATGGCAGCAATTACTGGGGTACGCACTTCTCTGGAATCCCTCCTTGACACAATGAATATTGAGGTATCCCTCATATGGGCGGACCTTAGAAAAATGGACACCATGGTTAAGGAGGTGGAAGAAGCCACTACAGAACTCAATGAAGATACCTCCCTGCTCAAACAACCAGTGATGCAACTGCAAGACAAGCAAATCAAAATGGAAGTGCAACTTGATGAATACAAAGGAAGGGTGTAGAAATAATGTGCGCTTCCTAGATGTTCCAGAACACGCAGAAGGCCCTGCAGTGGATCTTTTTGTGGAGGACTTAATTTCAAAATATCTGCAGCCAAAGAGACTCTCAAACTACTTCTCGATTGAACGGGCTCATCGAGTCCCAGGGGGGAGGCCTAAGCCGGGAGCTCCTCCTTGACCGATAATAGCCAGAGATTTTAACTTCAGAGATCATGACACCATACTTCTAGCGGCGTGGCCTAATCCACCTGTCAAAATGGAAGATAGTGTGGTTTCCTTTTTTCCAGACTTCTCCACAAAAGTGCAAAATCAACAACGTAGTTTTCTGGCGGTCAAAAAGGCGTTGCAAGAAAAAGATGTGAAGTACGCCATGATTTTTCCAGCGAAACTTCAAGTAGAATCAGATGGCAAAGCATGGTTCTTCTCCTCGCCTGAGGAAGCATGGGACTGGCTAGAGGGCTGGCATCGAGTAGAGAAACCCCAGAAGGAGAGACACGTGGGACCACAAAATAATAGAACAGACCACCTGAAAGGGCAGCGGAGCGACTCTGTCAACAAAGAGACAGATTTGACATCTCGAAGCTGAAGCAACAACGTTCTTGGTTACAGCATGGACAACGCAAGCCACAGCTAAGTGACCCTGATGGGGTTATGTAGTATCTGTAGGACACTGCAGAGGAACCGTTAATGAATCAGTAGTGCTTGTTATACCAAAGTGCGCACTCCAAGAGCTGGGGGGGGGATTGACAGTAACTGCATAAGGGGCTATGAATACATGATGAGACTGGGGTCTGTCCACATAATACAGTTCATCTATTGAAATAGTTAGATTTTGGCGGGGGGGGTAAGGGGCTGTAGACCAGGCACCTTTCAAATAAGGGGAGGGGTGCCAGGTACTCTGCCTTGTTGGGGAGTGGGTAGTGTTCAAAATCCACTGGCAGGGGGCAGGGAGGGGGGAATTGATGGATGGGAGGGGGGGTAGGTTTTGGTAATGTATCCAAATCACAAGGTTTGAAACACTGGAATCAGCCACAGGTACCATCTACCCACTTGAAGGTAATGAGGTTACGTTGTTATTTAAGATCTGTAGGCCTGATTGTCATTCAGTGTCTAGAGATGCGCAAGAAATATCAATTATCGAAGTCCTTGCTCCACCCGATTTGTCCCTGGGCTCATATAAAACCTACATACTGGAACGATGGCGGGCAGATTGGTAGAAACATCACTCTCCATCCAGACCTAGAGAAAGAATAGTGGAGATAATATAGGGGCAAGTGCCTGAACTAATAATGACTCCCTTTTATATATACAAATGATGTAAATATGCTCAAATGTATGCATACAAAATATTTGTGACTACTATGTTTTTCAAACCAAAAAAAAATCTTTAAAAAAAAGGGACACCCTTAACTCACTGGCATAGATGCATCAAGCATCCATTCTGCGAATCCTAAATAGCGAAAAATAACGAATCGCTATTTAGAAATTGCAGAATGGGATGCATCATCCAAATGGCAAAATATCTGCGAATCGCACCCACCCGCAATCGCCAAATGTCACTCTGCAAAAATTCCTACAAAACCGCAGAGTCGGCTCTTTCCAACCCCCCAATTGCGAATCCACAATTACCGATTTCGCAAATACCGAAATCGCAACGGGAAGTCGCATTTGAGGCATCACTACCAGGAAGTAGCCTGCTCCATGCTTCATTCAGACCACAGAGCTGGACACAGGAGGAGGCAGAGCACTGACCTCCAGGAGGCACACCCTGCAGTGGCCATACAGGAGTTGAAATCAAACCACAATGTCCTAGGAAGCTGCAGGACCAAGTGCAAAACCCCGCAAGCGCAAACTCAAGTTCAGTGAAAAAGAACTTGAGTGCCTGATTGAAGGAGTGAGCAGGGACCACGATCAACTGTTCGGGAAGATGTCCCGAAAAGTGCCCGAGGCATCCAAGAGGCGCATGTGGGTGCGCATCAAGGCAAAGGTGAATGCGGTGGGAGTCACCCACCGGTCCATCGATGATTTAAAAAAGAGGTGGTACGACCTCCAAGGCCGTGCCAAGGAGCGAATAGCTGATAGACTGGGGGAGACAAGGAGTACGGGAGGGGGACCCTCCACAGTCCCTGAAAACACCCCCATGGAGGACCTAGTGGAGGACTGGTTTGGAAATGTCTATAACTAGTGGATCTACTACATGAACCTAACTGGATAGATACATCTTTATTTTATAGCCCACTACACAAAGACTTTTCACCAACTACATAAATGAGTTTGTCAGTTTTATTATTCAAATATTTTTAATATAGCAGTTTTTTTAAATATAAATATAACGTTTATAGATACAATCTGATATATTTCCTAATAAATTAGTATTTTTGTGAACATTTTTAAACAATTCCTAAAAAACACATAACACAAGTGAGCATGAGACAAGAAAGATGATGGAGGCAAAGCGGTAGATGACACACAGTCCTAGTGGAGGACACCATACACCCTGAAGCCTGCGTGGGCGTTACCCAACTGGACACCTCCCGCACCACACACCAAACACAAGATAAGAGGCATGCTACTGCGACCCCGTACCCTAACAATGCCCATGCCCCCAGTGCAATCCATATTTGTGACCACAGTATTCCAGTCCCTGCTCCTTCCAAACGCCCAAATGCATTGTGGAATCTGTGGTGTGTAAATGTGCCTTGATAGCCACACACAGCCAGAATAGTCAAGATACTCAGACCCCTAAAGCCAGCCAGGGAATGCAGACATTAACCAATAGCGAGCCTGCGTGCATGTTGCAACATCCCAGGTGCCTGAATCATACCAGTAATCATGCACTCTTCCACATCACAGGTGCTGCAGATATTGACACGTCCGACAGTGACATCCTCCACATCGTGGAGACACCTGAAGAGACGGAGGGGGAGAGGCAGCCTGCACCTGCACCTGCACCGACACCCAGGCACACCCCTGCAGCTACATGCGGAGCACAACATCACGTCTCGGCACATATGGAAGTGGAGCAGACCCCACCTCCACCCAGGAGGCAGACACGAATCACAGCAAGTGTGCGGGCCCACGCCCGCAGCAGGTCAAGGCAACGCTCCGTGCCCACCACAGCAGCCATGGAGCAAGACGCACACACCGTGGGTCTGGGCATTGAGGCTCAGATGCAGCGTGTGCACCGCAAACAGGCGCAGCACATGGCACAGGCGCAGCACATGGCAGCAATGCAGCTGCAGCTATACAAAACAGCACGCAACATCAGTCTCCTCACAGAGAGTGCGCAGGAACTGACCACGGCGGTGAAGGAGAGCAACCAGCTGATGGTAGCGCAGCAGGACGTCAAATGCAGACGCCACAGGTAGCTGCTCACACGGCTGTCAGCCTACACCCGTTCCAATCACCTGATCGGGAACGCCACATCCCAGCTCTCGCAAAGACCATTGGCCATGCAAATCCAGATGGTCCAATGCTGTGCTGACGTAGCAAGGGCCCTGGAACAGGTCACCAATGCTGTGGCGCACCAACAGGGGGTAGACCATAGCAATGCAAGGGGGGGAGGATGAGGCCAGCGAAGAGGGATCTAGCCAGCAGCTTGTCTGTGCCGGTGCAAACAGACAGGAGGCGCAGTGCCCGGTCTAACACTGCATCCCGACAGAACAAGCCTAACGTGGAGGGTGAGAGGCGACAGGGTGTGCGCGGCAGGAGGCGCTAGTTTCATGACATTTCAAGCTGTGCCGTAGTGAGGCAACCATGCACACCAGCTCAGGTTACATGACCTTGGATGTTTAAAAGCCGTACCCTTATTTGTTGCTGATGGAACACATTGAGACTTTGTGAAATAAACAAAAGCTTTATTTTAACAACAAATCCTCCTTATGTCAATCATTGATGTGGCTTGCATGAGTGCAGTGTTGTGTGAGGGGTATGAATGCACTAGAAATAGTTCTGTGTGATGTGCGCGCGGCGCCTGTGACCTTCAGCAGGATTCTCCCCGTGTGCATGATGCACATGTGCAGGTGGCAGGTCGTCCCCCTCCGACTCACTACCAGACACCTCAACAGGTATCCTACGCTTGGTGGCAACGTTGTGCAGCGTGGCGCACACGGCCACGATGCGGCAGCAGATCTTGGGCCGGTATTTGAGGGCGACGCCAGTCTTGTGGAGGATGCGGAATCTACTCTTTAACATGCCAAATGTTCGCTCAATCACATTTCTGGTGCGTATATGCGCACCATTGTACCTCCGTTCCTGAGGTATTGCTGGGTTGAGGTATGGGGTGAGGAGGTATTCACGGAGGGCGTAGGAGCTGTCACCTGAAGGGAGAAGTAGAGGGTCAGTGCCTGTTATGCGCGACAACATGGTCTTAACATACTGTATGTGGGCATGTGTACTTACCTAGGAGATGTCCCTCGCCAAATTCACCCCTGCCCAAGCGGGTGTGTATGCCGATGTGCCGGAAGATAAATGAATCATGCGTGCTCCCTGGGTATTGTGCCACAATGTCTGTAATGATGGTCTTCGCATTGCAGACCACCTGAATGTCGAGGGAGTGATATGACTTGAGGTTCCGGTACATGTATTCGGGCTCTGCGGGTGGACAGATGTGTATGTGGGTGCAGTCGATGCAGCCAATTACATGGGGGAAATGGGCAGTTTGATAGAAGTCCTGTTTAGTTTGCATTAAGTCCTGTTGAGTTGTTGGGAAGGTGATGTTGTGATGAATCCGGCTCAGCATGGCGTCCAGGAAACTGTGTAGGCAGCGTGAAAGTGTACTCTGGGATACACCCCCTGCAACTGCGACTATCCCCTGGAAGCTGCCGGAGGCCAGGAGGTACAGGCAGCACAGGACCTGGACGTAGGTGGGCACGGCATTGGTCCTCCGTGTTGTGTGCTGCATCAGGGGCTCAAGGTCTGTGATGAGCTACAGGATCATTGCCCCATTGAGCCTGTATTTGGAGTAGATCTCATCTTCGGTCTGTCCCAGTAGTGTAATCCGCAGCCTGTAGGTGCGTTCATGGATCATGCGTCTGTCCTGGGCTGCAGCCTGGAGCCTCAGCCGCCTTGCCACGATGTATAGACCTGCCACTGTGACTTTCCTCATGCTCCTAATGAGTCTCCTTATGTGTGTTTGATTTAGCCAACACCTGTTTGTTATTTCCAAAGATTTTTTTTTCCACTTTGACTTCATGGTTACCACCTGGTTTAGCTTCTCCTTAAAATTGCGACTCTTATTTAGCGAATTATGGTGTTTTCGCTATTTGCGATTGCTGATGCATGTGGATAGTGATTTGTTTGCTAATTCGCACTTTGAATGCAAATTCACTATTTAATTAGCAGATTATGTGGAGATTCGCTTTTAAGGAATCGCAGTGGGGGTTTCTACGGGTTGTGCGATTCTTAGTTTTGCAAATTCGCTAATTGTTGCTTTTCCACTTGATGCATTGCGGAAGTAGATTTTGCGATCGCTGTTTCGCAGTGATTGCGAGCGCAAATTTGCTTGATGCATCTATGCCACTGCTTCCTAATACCGAATCGCTAACCCATTTTGCAATTCGGTAATAGGTTACAGAATCTCAAAATGGGTCTTTGTTTATAGAAAAATGTTTTTTTCTGGTTGCAAATGGCCCGATTCTGTGAATCTGGCCGTTTACGACATGAAAAAAAGCTACGTACATGTGGCCTTCAGACCTGTACCATTTTCAAATTGGGAGTAAAAACTGCATATAACTTTTCCTACCAAAGATTAAGTCTCTCATGATTCATATACCTGACACTGTAGTAAAAGAGGACATTTGTCAGTAAGCTTAGGGAAGAGCAGCGGCGTAGCTAGGGGGATGCGGTGGGGGCGGACCGCCCCAGGCAGCACAATTTTTGGGGTGGCGGCCGGCGGCACTGATGGCCCGTTGCGACGGCCTTTATAATTTATTTAGGGGCAGTGTCCCCAAATAAATTATAAAGGGCGCCGCAACACTCACTCTTGAAGTCATTCCCCCGCGGCGCGCCTCTGACGATAGCCTGATGTCATGATCCAATGACTAGAATGCCAGGCCCTGTCAGGTTGTGCTACTTTGCAGCCACGCAGGGGACGTCACATCCTGCTGCTGGAGCAGGCCGGGAGTTGAGCAAGGTGCGCGTCTCCGTGCTGGCCGTTTTGCTGGTTGTGTCTCAAATTAAAAAATGATGGCGCCGGCGTTCATAAGTTTGCTGCAGGCACCTTGCACCGACCCGAGCAGTCACCGTGCCTTTAGCTCAGCTGTTAATTTACCCCCGGGCCCCGCCGAAATTATTCCAGCCACCTTCACTATTTCTAAATAATCACGGCCTCATTCAGACTTGCCAAGCTACTGAAGTGTCGAGTACCTATCAACGCTCACCCTGCAGCCTCGTGCCCAACTTGGACTTCACCTCTCAAACGACGTGAGTAGTTTTATTGACATTTTTCAGTGTTCCCTAATCTACTGTGGCACGCGGTCGCGGTGGAGATTTGTATTTGTATTTGGAAAGGGTACCATCACTCACGATGGTATCCTGGTAATTCACTTGGCTTTTTCACGAGATCCCCAAAGCGAAGGAGGTTTCAGACGGGGCCTTATTTAGTTGACACTATTCAGCTAGTTTTCCGAACACATTGGGACTTTTCTCCCAGGGCATGTTTTCTTTTGCAGTTTTATATGGCGCGAAGGCGACCAATGGTATTTGAGGCCTTTACGTGCACCACAGTTACATTAGAAGGACACATTCATTTGTTGTTTGGCACGTGGAAATTAACTGTTTTCCTCCTTTTTCCTTCTTGATGGATTTTATTCTTTCTTGCTTTTGTTCTTGCTTTCTTTCTTTCATACTTTCTGTCTTGCTATCTTCCTTTTTTTTTCTTGGCTTCTTTCTTTCCTTTCTTTTTTATTTTCTCCTTTTTGATTCCTTTTTTGAACCATCGTTATTTCTTTCCTTTTTGCTTTCTTTTTTCCTTTTTTTCCTTCCTTCCTTTTTCTTGCCTTTGTTATTTATTTGTTTCCATCTTTCTTTCTTTCCTATCTCCTTCCTTTGGTCTTTTCTTCTTTCTTTCCTTCCTTCTGTGCCAGACACCGGTGTATTCAACTGTGTAGCCTTGGACCGTGTCATGTATGTGCATGTAACTTGCATGATCGAGGTAACTATTAGCGGCGATACTATGTTGCTCTCAGACCTCTTTCAAGTGCTCGCTGTCTTTTTTCCAAGCCACCCCCCTCCCAAAAGGGTGGCAGTCTGAGGGATAGCCCCGGGCGCCACAAGCTCTAGCTACGCCTCTGGGGAAGAGTCAGTAATTGTTGCATTGATGGCTTGAAAATGGCTTTCCATGATACAATTACAAGTCTGACCTGTTGAAGCTTGTAACAGTTTTTATCAAGAAGAAAAGTCCCATTCTGTCGACCAAGAAGTATAGACCAGCTCTTCTCCCTTGTTCTGCTGTCATCTGTATTGAATGTGCTGTGCTGTGCTCATTCAGCTCAATAGGTATTGTGGTACGACAGCTGTCTTCTGTCTGTCCCATGCATGACTGGTTGATGCCTTTTATCTGGTGTTCTATAGTAATACTGAGTGAGTCTTGTCATCAAGAACGCTCTCTAGTGGTTTTGCTGCTGCTTAATCTAAAGACTCTTGCCTGATTTGTGGGATTCAAAGTCTTCAAATGATGAGCTGTCAGGCTTGTGTGAGAGGTTAGCTTCAGCTGTCTGAAAACACTGGATGTAAAACCTTTCAACACAAGAACAACAACAACAGGCACAAAGCACAAGCTTTGGGAAACATGAAACCATCTCAGCCATTGGAACTTTTGCGGCTCTGCAAAAGTGTTTCTTTTCCACTAGCCATTGGTTCTCTGTGTTAATCAGTTACTGTAATATGGGGACAATTGTAGCTATCTTGCCACCTATATGTTTTCCCAAAAAATAAAAAAATATATATATACTTACACTTTTTACACCAAAGCCCTTGTATTCGAAATATGTGTATGTGTCTATAATATATATATATGTGTGGTCTTTAAGTCTGCCATTTTCTGCCACTGGCTTTCTTCCATCAGCCTCTTTCAGCCATTGGCTTGAGAGTTTGTCAATCACATTTTGCCTAAACACATTGGAATATTCATCTCTCGCAAAAAGCTTTGCTTGTTGGGTATGTCCTTCTGTCTCTACTCCAGTGTATTGCAGGAGGGACTCCTTCACAACTACAGACCTCTCTATCAACTCTGGAGGGATCTCTCTTATTTGTTTTTGTTCTAATGTACTAACGCTGTGTCCGCCAGCACAATAAACCTAGATCCATTTGCTTTGCTAATGCTTTTTATTAGTTAAATCCTTGTATCATTCTCCCTCACCCTCAGAGTTACTCAGAGCATAGGCTATGCTACCGAGGATATACTTAAGGAGCTTTATTTAGTTTTTCTTATTTACACATAATTTCCCAAAAACATATCTACCTGTATCCCACTGGATCAGCATGATATATCAACCAGATATTAGTATCTCTAGGACACCTGCCTGCAGGTGTGTTGCCATCAGCAGTAAAACTGTGGTCTCACAGGTATATATTAAAACATTTTAGGCACTGTAGGCAGGGCTATCCATTGGTGGGATTTGTGATTAGTATTGTGCATAATGAGCCACTATTCCCCTAAGATATTGTCTATAGCTGCACGAAGAATGTGCCTAACAATTTGTAGCAACCTGGGGTCAGCACGCATACAGAACAGTACTCAAAATACAGCTGAACAGAAGGACACTTCTGCCTCTAACCCATTTCACCCCCTACAGAACATCGACACGGACGTGGATGCTCAGTCAGAACACTGGCCCTTTAACGCTGACTGGGAATACCAGTGGGAGGAGTCAAGACAGGACACGGAGACGTCTTATGCCACGGAAGACGAATCAGGAGCGTGTTTATTCACCTGGAGGGAGGAGAGCGGAGAGCGGAGCGGAGCGAGAGCGAGACTGGAGGCGAGACGGAGTTCGGAAGCAAGCGACGGAGGAAAGCCGAGAATCGGAGAGGAAGCAGCAGAGGCGAAGCCAGGAGGCCACCGACACCACGAGCCGCACAGCCATACGCCCAGGGGAGGTGTATGGCTTAACCAGGTACGAGACCGCTTCAGGGGCTGGGTCAAACGTACAGCAGTTAGTACCGACTAAAACCTGGGTTGGAATTACCTTGTCCCGGTGCATGTTTAAACCCCCCCCTTTCCCAGCACTAAATACCTCTCACGTCGGTAACCGTTAGTTTGTGCATCACCTATGGTTTGGTCCTCACTCCTTTTCCCCATCACTGGTTGGTCATAGTGGACAGACCACTGACACCCTATATCTTCTCTTCCGCATATCCCAACGAGCGGCAAGACGGAACCGGAAGAGCCGAACCCGAGGAGAAGACTCGACCGAGAGCAAAGAGCTGCGACCACTGAATCTCAGATAAGGAAGACTGCGAGGAGCCGGTCCCCCAGAACGAAGAGAACAGTCAAGAAGAAATGCTCAGATTTGTTGTACACTAGAATAAAACCACCAAAAACTAAGATTAACGTTTTGCCTCTTCATCCCGCACCCGTAACAGTGGTGGAGAATTCGGGCACCGGAACCATCTATGGAGTAAAGATGGAAACCGTTGTGAATCAATTAGTAAAAGGACAAGAGAGAATCGAGTGGGTAATAGAGCAGCACCTAGTCTCGGCCTAGGCGGATAGAGAAGTCATAAAAAAAGCCTTAGAGGAGAAAGAACAAACGTGGCTAGACCCGGTTCAAAGGGGAGGAGCAACGGAGCGAACAATATCTCACGGAACCCCAGCCATATCCCTACAGAAATATAGGGCCGGAGAAGACCCTGACGCCTTCTTATTGAATTTCGAAAGGGCAGCTAGGACATGTGGTTGGCCGGTAACCAAATGGCCGTTTTTTTGGCACCATTACTGGGAGGGGAAGCCCAAGCCGCCTACCAAGTGGCGAACCCACAGGGGAATACTCCCTACCTGGAGATAAAGAAAATAATCCTGGATCACTTGGGATTAGATCAAGAAGCATACAGACTAAGATTTCGAAAAGAAAGAGGGTCAGTTGGGGAAAACCCCAAAACATTATTCGTAAAACTTAAGATGGCCGCGGACAAATGGCTTTCACCTGATACCAGTAGTAAGGAGGAGATACTAGACCGGATTTATTTAGAGCAGTTTCTGGAGGCCCTCCCATACGCCACTCAAAAATGGTTGCGCCAGCATCATAGTTTGACGACCGCCCAAGCAGTCGAAATGGCCTCCTCTTTCGCCCGCGCACAACCTAAGAATTTTCCATTCGAGCTAGACAGAGAGAGGAAAATAGGGATACGTCCGGAAAAACACTCTTATCGGGGCAGGGAAGGAACACGACCACGCACCTGGAGGACAGAGAACAGTGCTTTGTCCGGCCCACAAATTTTTGATTGCGGACAATGGGGACACATTGCCAGAATGTGTCCGAAGAAAAGAAATGAAGAAGAACCGATGGAGGTCGGTTACCTCCCCAAGGCCGTATTATATTCCGCAGAAATGGGTGGATCATTTAGAGTAAGTGTAAAAGCAAATGGACATCCACTATTAGCTTTGTTAGATTCCGGATGCCGCCAGTCTGTGATACAAGCAGCATATGTGAATCCAAAACAGTACATCTCGCAAGGGAAGGTTAATATTAAGTGTGTCCATGGGGACATAAAACCCTATCCAATTGCCGACATTACAATTGAATCAATGGCAGGTATTACCCCAGCGGTAAGGGTGGGGGTGATGGACAATCTACCAGAGAACCTGATCATCGGTACGGATAACCCAGGGTTCTTAAACATGTTCAAAGACAAACTAGCCACATACGAACACCCAAGTGAATCCAATAGGAAAGGGTTTGACAGGCATAGGCAACCTAGCCTTAGTTTTGTGAAACTTACACATAATGCAAAGACACCCACAAAAGGTTCGGCTAAGGCAGCCGGGTACGATTTATACAGCGCATATGACTATGCGATACCTAGTAGAGGGAAGGCTATGATCAAAACAGACTTACAAATAGCTGTCCCCACAGGGTGCTATGGCAGGATCGCTCCAAGGTCAGGATTAGCCGCCAAGTATTTCATCGATGTCGGGGCGGGTGTCATAGACGAGGATTACAGGGGTAATGTGGTGATTCTCCTTTTTAATTTCGGGCCAGATGCATTTCAGGTCACAAAGGGGGATCGAGTGGCGCAGCTTATCTGCGAAAGCATAACGCCCACGATCTTGGAAGAAGTAGGTCAGTTGGAGGAAACGGACAGGGGTGACAGTGGGTTTGGTTCTACAGGGACGCACCCTGAACCTGTAAATACAGTCCTTGCACAAGACCCATGGGTTCTGGATAAAAGTTTTAAATTTGCCCAAATTAGCGACCCAACCCTCTTCAACGCCTGGGAACAGGCACACCAGGGACATGTAAATTCCACCGACTTCCCCAAATTCGTCATTCAAGATGAACTGCTATATAGAATTGGAAAAGAGGGGGACTCATCACAGCTTTTGGTACCTGTTTCTTTTAGAGAGCAAGTCCTGTTTTTTGCGCATTCGCACATTGTTGCCGGCCACACGGGAGCTGAGAAAACTACTCAGCATATTCTCCGGCAATTTTTTTGGCCGGGTATATATAAGGATATTGAGGTGTATTGTCGGAAATGTGACGTATGCCAAAGAATGAATATGGTCAGGCCACCGGCCGTACCGTTACAGCCATTGCCGGTTATTGGGAAGCCCTTCGAGCGGGTCGGCATGGACCTCATTGGTCCCTTGCCCAAAACGAAAAAGGGATTCCAACATATACTGGTCGTCGTCGACTATGCCACGAGATTTCCGGAGGCATTCCCCTTGTCTGCCGCGAACTCCAAACAGGTGGGAGAGAAGATGATCGAACTATTCAGCAGGGTTGGTTTCCCAAAGGAAATATTAACAGACCAAGGCACTCCATTCATTTCCAAGCTGATGAGTGAGATTTGTGCTACATTGGATGTCCACCAGATCCGTACGTCTGTTTACCATCCCCAGACAGACGGACTGGTGGAACGCTACAACCGTACATTGAAATCTACGCTTCGTATAATGATGGAAGTCAGTGGGAGTGACTGGGATAGAATGTTGCCACTAGCGTTGTACGCCATCAGAGCGCAGAAACAGTGCAGTATGGGCGCCTCAGCGTTTGAACTCCTTTATGGCCGCCAGCCCCGCTCCTTGTTAGAAATGACTAGAGAGGCGTGGGTCAACGAAAAAGGGGAGGAAATTGCTATGACCCTTGATTACGCCGCTGCCCTGAAAAATAAACTAAGAAAGTTACGGGGTCTAGCGATGGATCATCTTGTGGCTAGCCAGAATAACCAGAAACGGGCGTATGATAGGGGTAAAAAGTGGAGGAAGCTCGAGGTTGGGGACTGGGCACTGGTTTTGCTACCGTCCTCCTCACACAAATTCAAGGCCAAATGGATGGGCCCTTATAGGGTTGTTTCCGTCATAGGTCGTACTAGTTATAAGATTCAAATGGCGCATAATAAACAACAATCGTATCATATTAACCTATTAAAGAAATGGCTCAGACCACCTCCTGCCGACATTCACTGGACTGAGGGGTTAGGCACTGACAGCTCGACCATTGACCTGTTGGTTCACAATGAGGAGTTACAGTCCCAACAACAGATTGAACTTCGGAATGCCCTAGAGGGGTTTGGAGACATCTTTTCGAATCGCCCTGGGAGGACGTCGTTGGCGGAACATTGCATTGAGACACCTCCAAACAAGAAAGTCAGAATTAAACCTTACAGAGTCCCCGAAGCCAGGAGAGCGGCAATCAAATCTGAGGTTGAGGAAATGCTTCGGTTAGGGGTGATTCGTCCTTCAAAGAGTGATTGGTCTAGTCCAATTGTTATGGTCCCAAAACCGGACGGCACTCGCAGATTTTGTATGGATTTCCGTGCTTTGAATGACATCTCTCTCTTCGATGCATACCCCATTCCCAGAGTGGACGAATTAATTGAGAAACTGGGAGACGCTAAATTCATTTCCACCCTTGACCTGACAAAAGGGTATTGGCAGGTTCCACTTAGGCAGGAGGACATTAAAAAGACGGCATTCTCGACGGAGGAAGGCCATTTTGAATTCACGGTCCTGCCATTTGGACTACATGGGGCACCGGCTACTTTTCAGAGGTTAATGAATACGGTACTAGCTGGATTGACTGACTTTACGTCTGCCTATCTCGACGATATTGTCATCTACAGTCCGGATTGGCAGACTCACATCAGGCATCTATCCACGGTGTTACAGACGCTACGTAAAGCTGGGCTTACGGTGAATGCAAAAAAATGTAAACTGGCCTTTCAAAAAGTCAAATACCTGGGCTATGTTCTAGGTCATGGACTAATTGAACCACAAATTGAGAAAGTTAGGGCTATTGCCGACACCCCTTTCCCGTCTACTAGGAAGGAGCTGCGATCCTTCTTAGGCCTTGTTGGCTATTATCGTCGGTTTATTCCGCATTTTGCGGATATAGCCGCACCCCTTACCGATGCCCTCAGGGACAAAGGGAAAGCATCTACACCTGTACAACCTAATGAACTGATGTACGAAGCTTTTCGTGCCTTGAAGTCCACCATTACTTCAACCCCGGTTTTGTCCTCCCCTGATTTCTCTCGTCCTTTCTCCTTACACACGGATGCATCAGACTACGGCATTGGAGCGGTGCTTTCCCAGAGGGGGGATGATGGGCATGACCACCCGATCCTGTATGTTAGCAGGAAACTTTTTCCCCGGGAATTGAAATATGCCACTATCGAGAAGGAATGCCTCGCAATCAAATGGGCAATTGAGAAACTAGCATATTATCTGGAAGGGCGACACTTTGATCTATTCACCGATCACACTCCGCTGTTGTGGATGCCCGCAATAAAGCCAAGAACGCCAGAGTCCTGCGCTGGTTTCTCTCACTACAGCCTTACAGTTTCACGGCTTATCACTGAAAAGGTGTTGATAATGTAGGGGCAGACTTTTTATCACGACACCCACTCACCGATCGTGAGTGTCCGGAGGGGGAGGTATGTAGCAACCTGGGGTCAGCACGCATACAGAACAGTACTCAAAATACAGCTGAACAGAAGGACACTTCTACCTCTAACCCATTTCACCCCCTACAGAACATCGACACGGACGTGGATGCTCAGTCAGAACACTGGCCCTTTAACGCTGACTGGGAATACCAGTGGGAGGAGTCAAGACAGGACACGGAGACGTCTTATGCCACGGAAGACGAATCAGGAGCGTGTTTATTCACCTGGAGGGAGGAGAGCGGAGAGCGGAGAGCGGAGCGGAGCGAGAGCGAGACTGGAGGCGAGACGGAGTTCGGAAGCAAGCGACGGAGGAAAGCCGAGAATCGGAGAGGAAGCAGCAGAGGCGAAGCCAGGAGGCCACCGACACCACGAGCCGCCCAGCCATACGCCCAGGGGAGGTGTATGGCTTAACCAGGTACGAGACCGCTTCAGGGGCTGGGTCAAACATACAGCAGTTAGTACCGACTAAAACCTGGGTTGGAATTACCTTGCCCCGGTGCATGTTTAAACCCCCCCCTTTCCCAGCACTAAATACCTCTCACGTCGGTAACCGTTAGTTTGTGCATCACCTATGGTTTGGTCCTCACTCCTTTTCCCCATCACTGGTTGGTCATAGTGGAGAGACCACTGACACCCTATATCTTCTCTTCCGCATATCCCAAAGAGCGGCAAGACGGAACCGGAAGAGCCGAACCCGAGGAGAAGACTCGACCGAGAGCAAAGAGCTGCGACCACTGAATCTCAGATAAGGAAGACTGCGAGGAGCCGGTCCCCCAGAACGAAGAGAACAGTCAAGAAGAAAAGCTCAGATTTGTTGTACACTAGAATAAAACCACCAAAAACTAAGATTAACGTTTTGCCTCTTCATCCCGCACCCGTAACACAATTCTAGTTAGGACTCACAAGGGCTAGGGAAATCTTCTTATCCATACAATACAATTTAGTCAGTGTATTTTAAATGTAAGGTAGTACATCCCTACTCTTTAGAAAGTTGGGCTGTGGTGAATCTTTAACTTGATTGAGAGCTGATGTGTTCAATAGAGAAAATAACTTTTCACTTGCCTATTGTTGCGTCTTCTTTCCACATTGCTTAATTTGTGCCACTGTTTGCCGGTGCCCGAACTGGCACTTTTGAGACTAAAGCACCAGGTGGTGTTCTCTGACTACTTTTGAGCAATGTCTGTTGGAGTGTTTAAGAATTCAATCCTCTAAACATTCACTTCATCACCTACCGCTACATCGTCATTGTGAGTATTTTATTACTATTACCTCCACATCAACTTACCTTGTGAATTGGTTTAGTTAAAGTAGCTGATGTAATATTATTGTTGTTTGATGTATTAGTCTTTGTCAGAGAGTAAGAAACTAACATATATTGCTGACATTGCTTCTGTTTTCCAATCTAAGTATATAGCATGGAGATAGACAGCACTCCAGTTACCAAGGAGCCAGGATAAAGGTAAAATAATCATCTCTCTACCAAATGCTTGCCAGCTTCTATACCAAATTTCTTTGAGGTCTTTGACTAAGCCTAGTGAACATCCAAGCTTCTGAGGATCTACAGTGAACTAGCTCATTCTTGTTTTACATTCTTCCAGGAGAGTAGAAAATACTGACCACTTTTGGGTTTCTTTTGTAAAGGAAGATGTCATGAAAAGTCATTGTGATGGGGTTCAACCCCTCTCCAGCACACTTTAGAATACAGCCTTGTAGTCCGCCCTGTAATGCTTTTGAGAACCCCAGAGTGCCTACCTCCTACTGCCCAGAGAGACCCGACACATCGTTCCTTTCTTGGATTTCATGCCTGAAGTTTTTAACTTCATCTGACCTGCCTTACTCCCAGCCTTATCAGTGTTTGCCATCATTCTCTATTATCCTCTTGGGAGGTCTATCATTGTTGTCCTCATCTTGTCAAGGAAATTGGTTGTCTGCTCAATTGAGGCCTCTTCAATATCCACTAGGGGTTTTACTGTGGAACGGGTATTAGTCTATCACTTTCTGATGCCTGTGGAAATGGAATAAAAATGCTGAGCATGGCCCTCGTTTTGGGACTGTATGATGGTTTGCCATTTGTAGGACACCAGTCACTTCTTGTTAGTGTCCAGACCTAGATTTAATGGGAGCAGGATATGGCCAGGCCTTTGGCTAGGATAACATGGTTTTAAAATCAAGACAAGGTAATCTTCTTTGAAATCGATAATACTAAAGGAGCTTGGAAACAGGTCAGTTGGGACACCAACTTATATAATGGGTTTAAAAACTGAAACCACAGAGACCCTTCTGAAGTCAAGCAGAAAAAGACTGTAGACATGAAATCCAATAGCAAAGAAGCCTTTCCGATGGATAATGTTTATCATCCAAAGAGGCAATCCTGTTCAAGTAGTAATCACAGAAGGAAGGAAAAGCTTTGACTCGGCTGACGTGTGAGCAGGGGAACCATGTTTGGGCATCCCCACCACACTTATAGCATTACTTTACACAACCAGAAAGTGATGCATGCTAAATCATAGTAATCCACCCTACATGGTATGGGGATGCCCAGCTGTGGATCTTGACCTTGTTGTGCTATTATTACTTACTGTGTATGTCAATGATCAAGCCAAACAAGGATGAAAACAATCGAAGTTTACCTCTGTTCTCATTCAGATGGAATGTTGCCTAATAGTTCTGGTTGACTTGTTCCTATTGGAAGAAGTACTAAGGCTGATTTGTATGTGGTTAGTCCCCATCTGTGAAACACAATAGCATGGAATACGATTGGGCGCAGCAACTAGTTGTTCAGATTAATTCAAGCATTTCCATTATCCCTTTTTTGCCTTCTCAGTATCTCTGGTTTGTATCAGGTCTTAACTGAAAGGCTCTTTCCAAGTGGTGGCTTCTCTGTCTTTTCATTGGCAACTAAGTCCATCTCATTTATTGTCTGCCAGATTTTCTCTCTGGTGGCTCTCGTTCACTCACATAGCTTACATTTTTACATGTACACTAACAACACACAAATCCTCCTCAAAACTGGGGTGTGGATGATCTAATTTAGCCAATGACTTACTTAAAGATCCGTCCTCTGGCCAAACACGAAAGACTTGATAATAACAGACTACAAATACACTCACAACAAGGAGGTTTGGGAGATCCAGATATAATAAAATACATCCAGAATGGAAGAATAGGGAATCAGAGAAACAACAGTGCTTCATATACTAGATAATTTCGGGCACTAATATCTGGAAATTTCCCTGGCTCCAAAGGAAACACAGAGTGTTGAGGGGGCAATACCCATCCCTTGTCACATGATCAACACTGAGAGTCTGGAACAAGGTAGGAACCAGGAAGCAACCAGGAAGGGATTAATAACCTTCCCTTTGCCCTTTAAATAATTAGTTGGTTCTACCCGGAGCAAGAGGTACAGGCCTTCCAAACCTAGAAACAAGCACATTTGAGTGGAAAACCGTACTCCAAAATGTGTATATCCCAAAATGTACCTCATTTAGTAGCCATATGTAGGTAATCCCTATTTACCGATTCTAAAAAACAGAATTTTACCGATTCGGTATTTCAGAATCGGTAAATAGTATGTAGATAGAAATTCGGTAAATTTTACCGAATCGGTAATAGGGGGAACATATTCAAGGGTGGCAGGGTGTCACATTGACACCCTGTTGCACCCCTGAATCGTGCATGTGTGCATATTTTGTCCCCGGAAGCTTGTTTCCTTCCCAGTGTAAGAATTGGCTTGGTAGTTTGGTTTGCCCTGTTTCCATCATGCACTGGGACAGGAACAGACTAATTTGCATATAGCCAGGTTCTGAACTGGGATGGTGCAGTGAGCTAAAAAACGGTGTTGGATCTAGCCCTGATCTCTTGACTGGGTGAGAGTATTCTGCTTAATTCAGAAACTCTGTCCATCACCACCCCTTGTTGTTAAATATTTTGTCCACCCTAAGCGTGGAAGGGTATACTCAGATGTGAGTCCCTTGCTCATTGCACCATCAGGATTCAAGCAAGCCGGGCCGACGACGGCTGTAATGCCAGAAACCGGTCCCCGGAAGCTTGTTTCCTTCCCAGTGTAAGAATTGGCTTGGTAGTTTGGTTTGCCCTGTTCCCATCATGCACTGGGACAGGAACAGACTAATTTGCATATAGCCAGGTTCTGAACTGGGATGGTGCAGTGAGCTAAAAAACGGTGTTGGATCTAGCCCTGATCTCTTGACTGGGTGAGAGTATTCTGCTTAATTCAGAAACTCTGTCCATCACCACCCCTTGTTGTTAAATATTTTGTCCACCCTAAGCGTGGAAGGGTATACTCAGATGTGAGTCCCTTGCTCATTGCACCATCAGTATTCAAGCAAGCCGGGCCGACGACGGCTGAAATGCCAGAAACCGGTCCCCGGAAGCTTGTTTCCTTCCCAGTGTAAGAATTGGCTTGGTAGTTTGGTTTGCCCTGTTCCCATCATGCACTGGGACAGGAACAGACTAATTTGCATATAGCCAGGTTCTGAACTGGGATGGTGCAGTGAGCTAAAAAACGGTGTTGGATCTAGCCCTGATCTCTTGACTGGGTGAGAGTATTCTGCTTAATTCAGAAACTCTGTCCATCACCACCCCTTGTTGTTAAATATTTTGTCCACCCTAAGCGTGGAAGGGTATACTCAGATGTGAGTCCCTTGCTCATTGCACCATCAGGATTCAAGCAAGCCGGGTCGACGACGGCTGAAATGCCAGAAACCGGTCCCCGGAAGCTTGTTTCCTTCCCAGTGTAAGAATTGGCTTGGTAGTTTGGTTTGCCCTGTTCCCATCATGCACTGGGACAGGAACAGACTAATTTGCATATAGCCAGGTTCTGAACTGGGATGGTGCAGTGAGCTAAAAAACGGTGTTGGATCTAGCCCTGATCTCTTGACTGGGTGAGAGTATTCTGCTTAATTCAGAAACTCTGTCCATCACCACCCCTTGTTGTTAAATATTTTGTCCACCCTAAGCGTGGAAGGGTATACTCAGATGTGAGTCCCTTGCTCATTGCACCATCAGGATTCAAGCAAGCAGGGCCGACGACGGCTGAAATGCCAGAAACCGGTCCCCGGAAGCTTGTTTCCTTCCCAGTGTAAGAATTGGCTTGGTAGTTTGGTTTGCCCTATTCCCATCATGCACTGGGACAGGAACAGACTAATTTGCATATAGCCAGGTTCTGAACTGGGATGGTGCAGTGAGCTAAAAAACGGTGTTGGATCTAGCCCTGATCTCTTGACTGGGTGAGAGTATTCTGCTTAATTCAGAAACTCTGTCCATCACCACCCCTTGTTGTTAAATATTTTGTCCACCCTAAGCGTGGAAGGGTATACTCAGATGTGAGTCCCTTGCTCATTGCACCATCAGGATTCAAGCAAGCCGGGCCGACGATGGCTGAAATGCCAGAAACCGGTCCCCGGAAGCTTGTTTCCTTCCCAGTGTAAGAATTGGCTTGGTAGTTTGGTTTGCCCTGTTCCCATCATGCACTGGGACAGGAACAGACTAATTTGCATATAGCCATGTTCTGAACTGGGATGGTGCAGTGAGCTAAAAAACGGTGTTGGATCTAGCCCTGATCTCTTGACTGGGTGAGAGTATTCTGCTTAATTCAGAAACTCTGTCCATCACCACCCCTTGTTGTTAAATATCACATGTGGCACGCATACATGCCCTAACGGCATGTATGTCAGCCACATCGCACTTTTCAAAAAACACAAATTTGCTTTTTGAATGGTTTTCGATATTTACCACCAACTTGTAGTTGGTGGTAAATAACGATTCCACAAATCACAAATGCACTCACTTGAGTGCTACCTAGATTGAGGATTTGGTAATTTACCGATTCGGTCTCTTAAGGATTCGGTAATTTACTGATTCCTTAAATTACCGAATCGGTAAATTACCGAATCGTTATTTATACCCACCTACATTGGAAAAAGCTAAATACCGGTCGGTAACGGCAAATTTACCGATTTTCAGCCGTTACCGACCAGTATTTGGCTACCTACATGTGGCCCTTAGTTCTCCCAACGTTTACTGGATAGGAGACTGTGTTAAACCTCAATTTCATGAGGCAATGTGTCCAGGTGTTGTTGCACCTCCTCAAACATTAAATTAGCTGAGTAAAAACAGTTCAATAAGTAATGGGGTCTACTCAATAACGGAGTTAGAACAATGAAAAGTTAATGGGTTTATTACAAACATTCTAAATAAGCTGTATAATGTCAATGACATGAAGGCTGTCAGATGTAAGTTATACAGAGTATGTAGAATGAGAAAAGTCCCAAATGAATAGCACAATCAGAAAGAATTTCTAGTATAATTAGAAAGTTTTCTTTGAAATATGGCTCATCCACAAACAATCAAGGGGTCCTTATATACAATTATTGTTAAAGGAAATTAGTAACACTGCAAAATCATCGTGGTGCCAGCAAAAACATCATAATAGCAAATTAGAACACAAGAAAAATACACAGCATTGCCTTAATACATAAGCACCATCCCAATTAAAAAAAAGTTATTCAACACCCTCCAAGCTAATGTCGTCCAGAGATGTTCAAACAAATATGAAACATTTATTAATAAGTCTTTCTCTCAGCTAATAGAGCCAGGGATGAAACAAATGAGATAGATACTTCTTTCAATCTTACATTCTTGGAGTTTTAAATAACTTTATTAAACCAGATTGCAACAAATTTTACAAAACTTTGGTAAGAACTGTGAATATAAAGTTAACAACAGGGTATTGTATACATACGTATGGCATCATAATGGAATTAAATAATTTGCAGATAAATAATTTATAGCAATAAGAAAAGGTGAGAAAGAGAGAAAGAAGGAAGGAAGGATATGAGAAATGTCAATAGTATTGGTTGAAAGTATAAAAGAGGAGAGTGAAAAAGTAGGTGGATAAATATATAGTCACTAGTAACATATCATCAATAGAAATTCACAAAAAGGAGTATAAATGAAAAGTGTAATAATACAGTTCACAGAGGGTTGTGGACTTCTTCCAAGAGAGGCTTTTAAATTATAGAATTTCAAGCACAAGCATCTAAAAAGACAGTAACAGGTGACCAAATAATATCTCTCTTAATAACAAGTGAAACTGGAGTAACATATGCTCTATCTGATTGATGATTGTAACAAACACTATACAACCAACATTGAAACAAAATGTGTTGGGATTGCTTCCAGTTCTTAGTAATCTGCTGAAAGGCAACTGTAATTAATAAATCAAGTATAGCAGTTTTAGAAATACTGTTTTGCCAAGCACCAGGCAGGCTTCCTAGAAAATTAGTTGAACATGAAAATTGAGTTTTTGTATGAAAAACAGCATTAATTTGGGACCATATTTTCAGCCAAAATTGATGGGTATATGTCATGAAAAGAGAATATGATATAAGTCTGCAGAGGTAGTGTTGCATGACCAACAATTTGATAAGAATTCTGGGTTAAGTTTATGTAAATTAGCTGGAGTAATTATGAGTCTGTTGTATATAAAAAAGAGAGTTTGAGTAGTACTGGTGGATCTCGATGTTTTGCCTATTTTCAACTGTATTTTATCCCAACGTGTAGTGGGCAATGAAATCTGGAAGTCTCTTTTCCATTGTAATTCAACTTCCATTTTATCTCTGTGTTCTGGAATTTTGGTAAATAACTTGTAAATGGATGAGTCATTGGGATGAGTGGATAATAGTAGAAGAAAATGTTTCTTATATGTTGGAGCAGGAAAATGTGATGTTTATGATGTTAAGGTACTCACAATGGTTTGGATTAGAGTAGTGGAAAAGGAATTGACTTTTGCGAGGAAAGCTCGAATAGAATATTCAGGTTTGGACAAGAGCAGAAGGATATTGTCAGCATAGACACACAATTTAGTGTGATTAATTCCATTTTGGAAATGTGTGGAGAGGGGACATCCTTGTTTTACATCTCTTTGTAAAGAAAAAGAAGGAGAAATAGGACCATTTGCAAAAATGAAGGTGGTAGGTGGAGTGTACAACAAGGATATCTAGGAGATACATTTGGGCAAACCAGGAAAGCATGTGAAAAATAAATGTCAACTCCATGTGATGAAGGACCTGATTCACAAAGGGAAACTTCGACCAAAAATCTGAGTTTATGACTTTCGGTATACACAAAGGTAAACTTAGACTAAAAGTCTACATTTACGACTTTCGGTATTCACAAAGGGAACTTACGAGTAGTATCTTTATGTCCACATTTGGGCTGGAATCTCCGCAGTTGGGGCAAAGTTTCCGCACTCGGACTGAAATCTCTGCAGTCAGGGCGGAATCTCCACACTTGGGCCGAGGAAGTTTCCTTTCACCTGACACACCTGTGTCAGTGCCTACCATTCCCCAAACCAGCTCCAGGGAAAACTCCTTAGCCCAACAGCCAATCCCAGCCTTGCACTCAGGGGCATACATTTTGCACCCGACCCAGAGTAAGTGTAATTACATGCACCTGCAAACTATCAACACCACCTGTAATCCCAGCACTACAAACCACATAAAAGCAGCACACAGTCAAGGCTCTGGTTTTGGCCACACAGACTTTTTGCCTACCTGCTCTGGCCCTTGCCTCCACCATGCTACCACTGATGAGGAAGAAGAATTATAGTGATGAGGAGACCACAATGATAATCCAGTTCATAGTGAGGCCCCATAAAAGATTGCTGGGTCTACCCCCCTACAACAGCAGCGCCACACAGAAGGCCGCCCTATCGCACCATTTGGCTACTGCAGTAACTAAATTGGGGGAGGATGTCCCTACTGCCACAGGTATCAACAAGAAGGGGCAGGATGACAAGAGGCGGGTGAAGAAGTACAGCAGGATAGAGGTGACAAGAGTTCTTCCAGGTGGCCAAACTGGACCCGCCTCTGTCTCACCCCACTCAAGAGGGATGTCGTATTCACTATTCACCCCCAGCTGCTGCATGGGCAGCCTGTGACATTCAACCTTAATTTGGTGCAAGGTAAAATGTGATGATTATAACAATGACACTAAATGATAAATGTCTGTGATGCACTGCAAATATAACTATGATGTTTTCCCAAGTATGTGCAAATTGCACTGTGAGTCAGACAGTCATGTGTCTTGTTTTGTCCATTGCACTGCAAGTCCCAGAATCCTTTGTGATAGAAATGGCAACTTCCAATTCTTCAGTCCCACAAAGGGACTAAGGAAAAAGGGCTGCATTTAAAAAAAAAAACTGTCCCAGACATGCAGGTTTGCCGAACCCAGCAGGCCACCATCGCTGGGAGTGCCAGACATTGTTGTACATTGATGTTTGCGACTCGCAAATTGCGACTCGCAATTTAATGCAATTTAATGCAAACAAACATCAACGGTTGTACATCTGGCCCTGAATCCCAAATCATGTAAAATAACAAAATCCTTGTGGAAAGACATTAGCAGATATAGTCACTTCTGCACATCTAAAGTTGGTGTGTAAAAGGTTCCCAACATATTCAGTGATGTTTGTGTCAAGTGTGCATGTTCACATATGATCCATACAGAACATTAAAAGTATGGTGTCACTTCCTTCCCAAGCTGTGGGATCGAGGCCAACATCTTCTGCTACACACCCAAGGACCCAGGTTCAGCAGCTGACAGCACAGGGGATCTCAATACCACACAGAGCAGTGTGTGGAGCTGGTGAGTTTACTTTTTTATTGCACATCTGGATTGAACACCTCAATGCTACCGTGTGAGTTGTCATGTGTAGGTGTACACAAACCAGGTTACATGTGGAACATCCTATGATGCTAAGATCATTTCACTCAACCCTAGTGTTGCACCACATGATATAGTAAAGCAAATACTTATCCTGTTGCAAAATCTGTCTTTCAGGTGCTGAGGATGATGAGTTGCTTCAGGAAGAAGGACCATCCACCAGTGGCGCTGACATGCAATCCAAGAAAAGAACCCACTGCTCTTCCAGGCAGCCTTGTCAGCTGCCAGTAAAGAATGATGATGGATTAAACCCAGATCAGTTGACTGAGGGTGAGTGCTTGCAATATTCAACACTCCGTCCATCATCCCCTTTGGTTTTGCTTTGTTCGCCCTAAGTTGGGAGGGTATGCCCAGACGTGGGTCCCTTGCTCACTTTGCCACTGGATTCAAGATAGCCTGGCTGATGAGGGTTATGAACCCGAAACCAGTCCCAGGATTCTTGTTTCTGTTCCAGGGAAGCCATGGCTTGGCAGTTCGGGCTGCACTGTTCCCATGAGGCACAGGGTCAGACTGATTTGCATATGGCCATGTCTGAACTGGGGTGGCGGAGTGAGCTAAAGAATGATGATGGATTAAACCCTGATCAGTTGACTGGGGGTGTGTGCTTGCAATGTTCAACACTCCGTCCATCATCCCCTTTGGTTTTGCTTTGTTCGCCCTAAGTTGGCAGGGTACGGCCCAGACGTGGCTCCCTTGCTCACTTTGCCACTGGATTCAAGATAGCCTGGCTGATGAGGGTCATGAACCCGAAACCTGTCCCAGGATGCTTGTTTCCGGTCCAGGGAAGACATGGCTTGGCAGTTCAGCCTGGACTGTTCCTATGAGGCACAGGGTCAGACTGATTTGCATATGGCCATGTCTGAACTGGGGTGGCGGAGTGAGCTAAAGAATGATGATGGATTAAACCCAGATCAGTTGACTGGGGGTGAGTGCTTGCAATGTTCAACACTCCGTTCATCATCCCCTTTGGTTTAGCTGCCAGTAATGCACAAGAGGGAGAGGAGGAAGCAGAGGAGGGTGCTTGCAGAGGATGATGAGTCTGAGTCCCTGCATGCCATTGTTGACCCACTGGGCAAAAAATCTAAGCCCACACCTGCAAGGCCCGCATAGTGCTTCCCACTCCATCCTCGAGGATTGCCCGTTCCCAGCAGTCAACCAACCAGCCACAGCATTCACCTACCCCACCACAATCATCACCCCTCACAGACCTCATGTCCATGATAGTGCATCCCTGGCCTTCTCTCCACCAACTGACAGACCTACCACCCATGGTGAGGTGATCAGGTATGCCCTAGGCACAATTCTCCTGTCCACAACCTCCCACCTGACACTCTCCGACACTTAGAAGAAATTTTACAGAAAAACAGTCAATGGTTTCGTATGGACGAAAATGCATGTTACTAGTAGGTACAGTTAAAATTACTTTTCAGGGTTGGTGCTGGGCTAAAAGATGCAGCACTGAGGTCTCTCCTGATAACAGGTGAGTAAATCAGAATTTGTCATTCGGCTGATTTTAGATGAGTATTTGGGAGTTTCAAAACTCCACACTAAGAAGAATTTTGGAGAGAAACCAGTCAACGTTGCCCTATGGAAGGAAAGTGTGTTATCGTTTTTTAGGTAAGTACTTCACTGGCAGAGTTAAGGTTCTGGGCAGAGACTCAGGCGTCCCCCAGGGTCAGCTAGGTACAGTTGGTACACCCTCAGTAGCACAGGGGCAGCCGGGTGCAGAGGTAGTTAGACCCAATGTTATCCAATGAGAGGCAGGGGGCCTTCGGTTGGTGGCTGCTGGCGAGCAGGCCACGTGGCTGTGGAGGCTGGGCTCCTGGTCACTTGCTCAGGGCAAATGGGGAAGTAGGTTAGGACCAAGGTGGCACTGCAAGGGGCACTCGGGCGGTTGGGTGCAGGGTGCTTTTGAGCCGTCGGGCGCTCAATGTTATTCAATGGAGATCTTGGAAAGTGGAAAAAGGCTGCAGTCTCGGGGACAGAGATTCTTCGGGAGCGACCAACACTTTGAGAGGTAAGTTGGGGTCTTGGAGGATAGGTAGACACCCAGGGGTTGGGCACAGGGGGCCGTGGGGCGCCGGGAGCAGGGGTGTCTTTTGATGTCGAGAAATCTTACCCTCAGCTGGTCGCGGTTGGAGGGGTCCCTGGCTGTGAGGCTGCAGGCGTCGTCTGGTTCGTCGAGGAGGGTCTTTGGGCACTGGACCTTGGGTCCCAGTCACCGGGGGAACGTCCTGATGGTCTTGAGTCACTCAGGCACATGCCGGGCTCGGCGGGGGCAGAGTGTGCTGGATGTGCGATTCCTGGCTGGCACCAGGGGTACTGCTGTTGGAGCAGAACCACTGCTCATGGGAGTCCCAGTCTTTCAGAGGGTCAAAGCAGGCAGGTCCTCCGGGGTTTTCAAGGTTGCTGCTCGCAGGTGTCGCCGGGATTTAGCAGGAGCAGGTTCAAGGATCGACAGGTCTTTAGGGCTTAGGCCAAGTTTGTAGGTGTCGTCTTTTTGTTAGCAGCTGCACGACGGGTCTTCTTCTTGATCTTCTTCCTTGTTTTTGAATCGGGATCTGCCGAAGGAAGGTTCAGGGTGCGCAATGGGTCCCTGTCCTGGGTGGGTACACCCCTATCCAGCTCCTTTCCTGTGGGAAGGGGGCAGGAGCCTAGCTGTGAGTGGGTATGGCTCCAATCCTCAAGATGGCGGTAGCCCGGGGTCGTGCTTCACCTCGCCTCTCCCACCTGTGGGGTGGGGTTGGCACAGGCTGGCACACCCCCTTTACTGACATATGGTTTCCCACCAGTCTTCCCACCAGAGTGGGGGTCAGAACTGGTGGGGGCCAGTTGCTGAGCACAGCAAGTGGCCTGGAGAAGCTCACAAAGGCATGCTTTTGAAGCTTCCCCCTGCCCATCCAGGGGGCGGAGACCTAGCACCTCGCCCAGGATGTGCATTGTTGCAGGCCCAGGAGAGCGGGGGGCTCTCCACCCAGGGGTCCAGCAAAATGTCTGCTGTGTGGCAGCCTAGGCAGCCACGCAGAAAAGACGTGAATTGTAGGTTAGGTTTCAGGGGGCATCTCTAAGATGCCCTCTGTAGTGCATTTTACATTAAATCCCACACTGGCATCAGTGTGGATTTAATGTGCTGAGAAGTTTGATATCAAACTTGTCAGTCTTCAGTGTAGCCATTATGGTGATGTGGAGTTCGTAATGACAACCTCCCAGCACCATATACTCTTAATGGCATCACTGCACTTACAGTGCCCAGGAATGGCCCTGGGTACTGTAAGGGCCCAGGGCTCATGCACCTGTGCCCATACCACTGGCATAGGGCACCCAGCTAGAGGGGTGACTGATATATGCCAGGGCAGTGGGTTTGTGGGCATGGCACACAGGGATGGATGCCATGGTGAATCTTTGTTTAGTTCTGTACCAGGACACTCAGCCTGCAAAGGCAATGTGTGTGTGTGTCAGGGTGCAGGGCCCCTAAGGGTGGCACAATAAGTGCTGCTGCCCTTACGAGTCTTCTCCGGTCACAATGCCCAGGGTACCTAGGGTACCATTTACCAGGGGCTGACATGTCGCCAGAGATGCCAATTGGGTTTTAGTTTAAACACAGTTTTTAGGGAAGGAACACAGGCCCTGGGCACCTGATTGGCAGGAGCCCAGGGCACACTCAGTCAAAGTACATCAGCAATTCATCAAAATGTGGGGGCATACCAAGCAAGAAAGACGGCACTTTCTCACATTCCTTCATCAGTAGAGTGCAGTGCTCCCAACCCACTTCAATACAGGGAGGTGTAGGCAGCCATATTATGATCATTCTGAGTCATCCTCACCTCCAAGTGAAATCCCCTGTCCAAATAAGATCCTCTGCCATCCTGCGGCACTGTTTAACCTACCCGCCACCCAACATGGCTGAGGGAGCTGAGGATAAGACACTCCGACATTCTGAGATACTGATATGACCATGCTAACTGAGGAGGTGCTTGATAGCTACCCTCTACATTATGAGAGGCCAGAGGAACAGATGAATGCTGAGCGCACAATGAGAGCTGGAGTTAATTCTCTGAGTGCTGCATGAGGGCGACCGGGTTAGGATTAGTGAAGCAAGATCCACCTACAAGGGAGCCCTGATAAAGGCAAAGAGAAGTTGGGATAATAATATTTGGCAGAAAATCTTGGATGCCAGCAAGATTAATGACATTAAATTATTTTGGCACCTCGTGGCTGAAACAAAGACAGATAAGTTTAAACCACATAATTATAATATCTTACCTGATAAATGGGTGTCACACTTCTCTACCCTTTATGCGCCAGGGGAGCTGTACGATTTAAGTATTAGTACTGATAATTCTGGCACCTTTATAGCTCATGACCCTACCACTACAACTATTTTTAGTCTCGATGATACAAGTAGATCGATTGATTCCTTAAAATCTGCCAAAGCACCTGGCCCAGACGAAATTCCGGAAAACTTCTATAAATCTGGACCCCTGATTTGGTCTACATTTTTAAATCTACTGTTCAACGCAATAGCAGCTTGGTATGGTACCGGATTCCTTGCTCTGGGCTGAAATTGTAGCAATCTATGTAAAGGGAAACGCAAGTGACTCATCAAATTATAGGCCTATTAGCCTTATCGACAATTTCCAATTTATGTATGTTTGTTTTGTGATATACACAACCATCATACAGCACTATTCCTTATGCCACATACATGTCTCCAACAGACACAGCATGTACCATTCCATACATCATTTACTGCACAAAAGCAAGAGTGACATGCACACATATTCCCTCATTTTCCTCCTCAGATGATGCTGCATATGCACTTTCCCCTCATCTCCTCATTCCATACAGATGTGCAACCACTGTACGTCAGAGAAGGTACAATAGGGCACATATACATACATGAGCCATCATACATGAGCCATCATGAGTACTCTTTGTCTTTCAATGGGTGAACCAAAAAATGTAACCTTCCAAGAGATAACACGTACTGTCATTTAACAAAGATCCATAGCTATTACATACAAATTACATTTATGATGATAAATTGAAACTACAAAATAACATGATTTAACACTCTCTGAAAAGAATGAAAGATGACAGATAAATAGCAGATGTAGTAGAGATTTGCAAAGGTGATTAAGAGAGGAAAGGGAGAGGGAGAGAAAAGAAGGAAAAGAAAAAAGATAAAGAGATAGAATTCATATAGAGAGTAGACAAAATGACATACCAAAATCACAAACATAAATCAAGGGTGGTTAAGCAACATTGGGAAGAGGACAGGAATGACTCGAACTCCAGGGCAGGATGGGAAGGAGGGCTAAACATCCAAATGGACTAGGAATGAACGTTGACAAGATATGAAGTAGATGTGAAAACAGAACTTTGCTTAATATTTATAAAGAATAATCAGATAGTAGATAGTCTTGCAACTTCCATTTCTTCTTCTCTGCAATTATACAAAAAGTGTTGTAATAGAGCAGAATCCTCCTATGTCGTAATCTTATTTTTGTAGGTCATTATAAAAAGACAAGGATTGAAGAGTCCAAATCTGACATTGATATTCCGTAGAGCTGGACATATCTCAAGAAATGTCTTTATTTTTTCCTCCAGAGCTTTGGCATTGTCTTTAGAAAAGAACAATGCAGATCCTTGCAATGATATTCGGCCTTTCATTTTAGCTGCTTGTAAGACTTTCAGTAAATAAGTATACTCCAAAAAGTAGAGAATGACACCTCTTTGTTTTTGAGAGGAAGATGCAGCACACGGTCTGTGTTCTAGTCTATGTGCTCATTGAATATTCAATAATGGTGTTTCAGGAAGACGAAGAGCTTTCGGGAGAAATTATTGAAAAAAGGAGACAGGGTTTCATCCTTCTTAACCTTTTGCTAAGCCATAAATATGGAAATTATTATGCCTACTGCGGTTTTTAAGATCCTCCACTTGTTTTTTCAGGATGAGAAATGTCCTTTTCTAAAGAAGGAAGCTGTTGAGACAATAACCTGAACTGACTCCACCCTTTGTTCCATTTGTGCAAATTTGTTGTAAATAGTCGACCATTTGCAATCAAGGTTTTGAATACGCCTGCTTGTTTCTTCTACATATGGTTTGAGAGCTTGTATTTCCTCAAGAAGTAGTTCCATGGATATAGGTGGAGGGGATATAGCAGGTGAAGGAAGTTCTTTTTTAACCCTTTTGTTCAATGAGAGTGCTGAAGAGACAATGGATATAGTGGCATGTTTGGCAGCTGAAAGCAGAATATTTGACACTGTTGCTTCTGAGGATGAGGACTGGCTGCAATAATCTGAGCCTTCCCATCTTCCCGTAGTTAGAATCCAACAAAACAAAAGATATAGTTTGTGGTGTTGAAGAAGTGGAATTATAGCTAAAGGACTTTTTCTCCCCAATAAACACCGATGGCAATGTAGCAATAACTCTGTAAATGATTAGGGTTTGAATAGGGTTAGCAAGTTACTATAAAGCAGATATTGTTATTCAAGGAGAAACTGCAGTATGTAAGACAGTGCTTGAAGGTATGTGCCGGGTCAAATCTCAAATTTCTCTAACACCACTTGTAAGAGGTATGTGTCTTGATGCGCAGAGAGGAGCTGAATTAAATAAGAAAACACAAGAAGTTGTGCATGACAGTCAATGCTGCATAATATAGAAATGTTTCTATAGCTGATTTGAATTCTGTAGTTATCAAAACCAACAAAGCAGTGTCATAGAAATGGCAAGATGAAATGATGAAGTGCCCACCATGCATACTTTGTATAAGTTGAATAAATAAATAGTGTCACAATTCCCCAGTATTAAACATTCCTTCATAAATATTCATTTCAGCCTTTTTTTTATGCAGGATAAATACATGCATTAGAAATAATGCTGCGTAGGAGCTTGTTATTCTCCCTACACAGCAATGAAAACTAGTCATATGGTTAAGCTTAGTTACAGCTCTGAGGAGTGACTATTGCTGGTACCTTTATAAGAAATTACATGGTATATAGATGAAGAATGTGTCATATAATCTTAGGAATAATCCTTGCAAATGTCAACTGTTTGTTTTGAAGCTATTAGTGCACTGTGCACGGCAACTTGAAGAAACCAGATGCGGGCAAAAACAAGATGGCAGGCACTATGCCTGTCAGTAAAAATGCACTGGTCAAAATGCTGGAAAAACATGGTGTTCACCGCTTACCATAGCAAGCTGATGCCATTCCATCAGATTCAATTCATCCCTAACTTCACAGTATGCCTGTACATCTTCTGGTAAGCCCTTGAATTTTCTAGGACAATTCTGTATGTTTTTTGTCCTTGATTTCAGCTCTCAAGAGGGCTTCCCTTTTACACTGAGACATAACAAGTTTACAGTTACCCACACTTCTTCTGTATGGGTTTCCTTTTCCACAGGTTTAAGAGGCAATCCAGATAGGCAATCTAGATAGGCAATCAGCTGCATTGTTACTTAGGCCCAGTAAGAACTCAAGCCCAAAATGATATCCCTCAACAGGAAATCTAAGGGGTAGTACATTTATAACATGTTGCTGTGAAAGCATTAATAAGGGGCTTATGTTCAGTAGGCAGAACAAAAGATGATTGCCAAAATGAAAAACTTAAAATGCTCAAAGGAGTAGGCCAACAATGAACACTTAAAGGCATGTGAAGCAAAAGCCATATTATTTCTTTACTGCTAACTCTTGGAGTTAACGTTGCCTCTAATTGCTCTGTGTTAGTGTCAGTTGTCAAAATAGGATGCTTATTTACATCAAAGTTTCTTCAAGACAGAGCCTTTGAGATTTTATTTTTGACCATCACCAACAATTTTTGATACTACTCATTCCAATCAGATTTTGAACCCTTCTTCAACATAACTCACATGTGGTCTACATGTTAGTAAGATAACTTGAAAACTTCAAGTAAACATCAGATAACCTCAAGAATGACTTGGCTAGTTCATGCTTCTAGGGGCCAAAGCGCCATTTCAGCTAAATTGTACTCTGATTTTATACCATCCTTTGATAAAGTATGGCTTATGTAGGTAAGTGATCCAACTCTAATCTGGCACTTGTCCCTATTTATAGTTAACCCAGCGATCTTTTATCTCCCCATTACTCCTCTAAGAGTTTAACTGTGATTCTCCATGGAAGTTCCAATGATTAGAATGTCCTCTTGGAAGTAAACCACATTCTGAGGCTGCCCAGTATAGTTGCATAATTTGTTGGAACACTGTAGCAGCATAGGTCAACCTAAATTATGTTGTATTCAATCTGTATACTCCTAGTAGGGCTATAAAGGAAGTAAACAACCTTAAGAGTGAGTGAAGCTCAACCTGATGTTAGTCAAAGGATAGGTCCATGTCACTAAAGCAGCTAGCATCTTCAACAAGGCTGACCTTATTGTTAATAGTTGAGAGGGGTTGTGATAAAACCGAATTCTGGAGTTACAATCCGGTCTACCTAAACATGAATCTCTTAAAAACTGGCCTTCTTGGCCAAGACTGTCAGAGTTAACATTTCTGAACATTCATTTGGTTCAATCACAAGATGCAGAGCTACTGAGACAGCTCATCACTTAAGTTTTATTTCATGTTGTGAATCTGTGAGATGGTCCAACTTATCAGAGAACACCTGAACACTTCCGACACACGTTTCTCCTGCTCAGAGAACCCAATACCTACACAACTTCTCCATGAAATAAATGATCATCCGCAATAAAATAGTTCCTAAAGTTTCCAAAAGTTTATTTCATAAGAGTGGCATCATCAATACTTTATCGGAGTCCACCTAACAGATACCTGGCCAACAGTGGAATCTTTACAGTGAAATGCCACAACATTCTAAATCAAGAACAGCGTTAAAGGCTGAAGAGAACAGAAGTGAAATTGACAACCGTAGTGTTTTGAGTGAGGCCCACCTTTATCAATGATCAATTTTCTAAGTGCCACCATGTCTCACTGTGCTTATCCACCATCCAAGACTCCTTAAAAAGTCTCCTTATCAAGGTAACAGCTGCTGCAGTTGTTTCTTCTGAATAATAAAGTGCCCTTCTACATGCACAGGCTACATTTCTTGTGTCCTCTGAGAGATACAGAATATTTAAAGATGAAGTCGGCAGTCGCATAGCACAGAAGCCACAGGCCCTACTGCACCTAATTCAATCAAGGTAAGTGGCCCCTGATCCTCTGGGTAGTTTGTAAGCTAAGGCAAGTATTAGGATGTAGCGAATCCTCACAATCATGGATTACAGTGCTACACCTGCTGCACCAATGATAGTTACATCCCTGGATGGATGGGGCTATGTCAATTTCTGAAGGATATGATATCTTTTTACAGGTGAGGGATAGGTTGGGTATCATCTCTGAGAGATAAGATGCATTTGCGGAGAAGTGTGGCTCAATGGTTAGAGCGGCAGACCCTGATGCAGAGGTCTGGCCCGGGACCAGAGTTCAATTCCCACCTCGGCGGGTCTTGGGCTCAATTTCCTCGGACCTGATAATTCTCGCCTCAGTGCCTATTCTAATCATGGGTCCCACTCTGCAACTCTGGGCAATAGCTTGCTTAATCTCCACAACGGCCCCAACAGTGCTGGGATGCCTGGCTTCACCTTGGGGGTGCCCAGGAGTGGGCATTTCACAGGAAAAAGCCAGGAAGGGTTCCACAGCGGTATGCGTACAGCGCCAAGACACCTAAGGGTGTAGGTGCGCTATGCAAGTACGAATTCATTAATTCATTGGTACAGGCAAGAGGTGGGGTGTTTTTCTCCTATGAATGTTATTTTTTCCTTTAGGTCATTTGGTGTCTTTATGTAAGTGGAGTGGGCTTGCAATGTGGTATCCTTGAACACAGAGCGAGTACCCACTGTTGGATTTTGAACATGTTTGAGGACGTTCAATGGATTGGACTGTGGTTGACCAAGTAGACTACACATCCCACAGCATAGCAATAATTGTTATGTTGAGGTAAGCAGATCTGTGGATGAAGCAGAAGGCGTTAAATGCAACTTGGGTGATTATAGGGAGAAAGTCAAATTTGTCTCTGGGAGATGATGAAGTCCACGTCTGTTTTTAGAGCTATCAATCTGACTGACTGCAAACTTTTAGATGGGATTATTGGCATTTATGATCACATGAAAGAGGCTTATACTTCCAACTTCAAAAAGTGCTATAAGCCAGGGAACATAAAGCAGGCATCAGGTGAGAAGGCAGGGTGGGAAACAGTGGTCCAAGCGCACTGTCCAGTGTTTTGTCTTGAATCACAAATTACTCCCAGTCAGGAGATGTTTATGAGATAGACTGTCTGTGATGGGTGGAGTCAAGGAAATGAAGGAACTGATGTTGCATTTGGAGCTGAGGAACGACAGGTTCTGCTTTAAGGCCCATTCGTTGCAGGACACTTATGGTCATCAGTACTTTGATATGTGTCACGCCAGTTTGAGTGACTAAGCACAGGTCTTACTTGTGGTGATGCATCTGCATGGAACTGAATGAGGATATGGCTGATGAATATCCAGGGGAATGGGAAGATATAGGTGCTGATTAACACGTATGACAAGGATGATGCTTGAGGCCTTCAGCAGGCAGCTGAATTAGAGTCAAATGTGAAGGGGGCCTGTTTTCATTCTCCATGATCTGTTTTTAAGACAGCATGTGAAGCCGGGAATAATGGAGTCCACAACTCTTGGATAGGGTGGGGGAAGTGATTAGAAGTGGTTGAAGCGGACTCTGGCATACATATTCCACTGTGTTGTTCTAGGTATTTGAGAGTTTGATAGCTTTAGGTACTTTCCCCGGACTGAGAAGAATAGAACAGCTTTGTTGCTGGCACCAATATGATGACATGGATTGAACTTGCTGGGACCAGACAGCGTATGATGGTTAACACCACTCTCTCCGATGCAGGGATGAATGTACCAATTGTCTCATTGCTCCTGCCTGCTGGGCATGTTACTGTCCATTTGGCAGTAGTGAGAACAATTACTTCTACTGCTCTTTTCTGTGCACACTCAATTAGCTTCCAATATTATCTCAAGGACACATGAAAGAAAGTTGGATGATGCCATGTCTTTGAATACTTATTCCTGGGTACAGAGTGTATCATACTCCCCACCACGTTTCCCACGATGTGCGAGGCTGGGAGAGTTTACTCTGCTCTCTTCTGGGTAAAGGACAACAGGATTGCTCCTCTTTCTCCTTGCCAGAGTTCTATCATAACCCACTTTCTACAACCAGAACAGGTTAAACCACAAGGACAGGTTGAGGAGCTTGACACATCACATGGAAAGTTTGTGTGATATAGCTCAAAGAACTGTCTCAGTCAAAGGAACCCAGATCACATGGACAAGGTGTGAGGAGATTTGGTAGCTTGGACAGGATGTGACACGCTTGTGGAGCATGGCCAGGATGTGGAGATCTAGGGTCACACCGACTGTGTGTGAGGAGGAATGGTCAAATGAACTGAGAGTGAGGAGGTTGGAGCATATTCACAGCTTGCCACAAATGTGGGGCCATATGGGTCACTTAAACTGAGTGTGGGTTGTATGATGTTACAATGCGATCTTTTAGATCGCGGTACATCACAACGCATCTTTTACAACGCAAGTCGTTACCACAACTTGCGCTGTAGGGTGCTGGACTTAAGAATAGTAAGATTTACTATTCCAACTCCAGCTTACATACAGGGAAGGTGTTGTAATAGTAAATCTACTATTCCTTAGTCTAGAGCACCCTCCAGCGCAAGACGTGGCATCGACTTGCATTGTAAAAGACGCGTGGTAATGGCAGCCCGGTGTTTTGACCGCGTTGTCATGGATGTTCCCCCTGGGGGTGAGGAGCCTCTAACCCATCAGGAAAGCAGGATTACTTGAGGCACATGAAGAGAGAGCGAGGAGCTTGGGGCACATGCTTGAGCATGAGTGACATTAGCAGAGTTGGAGGAGCGTGAGCACAAGAACAGATACTTGTAATTGGTTCCACGTGCATGGAAGCCTCTTCAGTGCCAAATTTGATAATCCATTTCCTTTCTTGAACACTTAAGCCTGGTAGGAACTTGTATAAGCATGTCATCAGGTTGTATCAAGCTTATAAGAAGTTCTGTGAGAATACAATACAGGGACAAGAATAGAGGCCAGATCCGTTAAGTTACTGATGCAATTGCATATAGTAAATATTTAAGTAATGTTTCCTGCATAAAAGAAAATGTGCACACACTCTTTCACTATGCAAACTATTGGGACATACATATGCTTTTCATAAATTAATGCATCTGGTTAAACAAACACAGCAGGCCAGTGCTGTACAGCTTATACTGTCTCAGTAAAACTGTGCATTGATTGGACAACATAAACGTCAAAACTGTCCAAGACTGATTCTAAGCACACCATCAGGATATGTTGGTCTTAGTCCTGCTAACTCACAGTGCCCCATCTGTACCTCTAACTAGGTAAGGGTACAGGTGAAAAGTGTAACCTGAGAACATGACAACCCTGACATCAGGGGGAACATCCTTTACAACGCGGTAATGACACCGCAGTGCCATTACAACGTGGGTTTCACAACGCAAGTCGTTACCACGACTTACGCTGGAGGGCGCTCTAGGCTAAGGAATAGTAGATATGCTATTCCAGCACCTTTCCTACTGTACGTAGGTTGGTGTTGGAATAGTAAATCTTACTATTCCTAAGTCCAGCACCCTACAGCGCAAGTCGTGGTAACGACTTGCATTGTAAAACCTGCGTTGTGATGGTCTGCGGTGTTTTATACCGTGTTGTACCGTCATGCATCCGACATCACACCACCCCAACTCTTACCTTGATCTGCGGTGAGACCTTGCAGAGACGAAATGCACCAACTCCACTGCCCATTACCTCTTACCCAGAATACATAATGCCTGGACGAGAAAAGGACAGAGGGAGAAAAGGGACTTCTTTTACAGGCGTGAAGATTGTCACCTAGGAAAGAGAAGGGTAACATCACTAATCCGTAATGGATAGAAAAACCCTGTGACAGCCCACCCACCCCCTAGTCATGATAAGTACCTGGAACAGTGGAACACAAGTGTAGAAGAGAAGGATGTGTAAAACATAAGGTAAGTATGGATACACTGCTCCGTGTGAAGAGAGCTTGTTAAGAAAGCTGATCCAGGAAATATCTTGATAATACTCAGCTAACCTTCACTGAGATTTCTTGTGGAAACAATAAGTAGTCTTAAAGGTAGATTGGCAGGGAGCACCGATTTCTTTAGAGGATATACACCATGTCGGTTCAAAGGTGCATCCCTGGATATTCCCAATACATAGAAACAAATGCAGTGCATTAGCACAGCAGAACGAACAATGAAACCATCTTTACATACTTCAGTACGTGAAGAGGAATATATGCCCCACAAGCGCTCCAGTGCAAGGACATACAACAATTCTTTAGCACTCCAGTTCGTTGGTTACAAATGCCCCAGAAGGGCTCTAGGGCGAGGACATATAACAATGCAGAGGCACTACAGCACGTTGGTAACCAATGCCCTGTAAGTGCTCCAGCCCGAGGACATACAACAATTCTTTAGCGCTCCAGTGCTTGAGCGTGAGGAACATACAGAGGTGTAGTTGTGCTCCAGCGAGTTTCTCGTAAGTGCCCCACAACTGCTCCAGCGCGTTACTCGTGAGTGCCCCACAAGCGCTCCAATGCAGGAAACGGTTTATCTAAGCTATGACAGGTAGGCAGTATTCAGAGTTATTTCATGATTACAGAAAAAGCGCTTCTGCGTAACCCGGAAGTGGATTACTGCGGTGCCGATTGTGCAAGGATCGGAAGTCTTCTTCATCATCCACCACTGGGTAAGTAAAAAACCTGCAGTAATAGAAACACCACCTTCTTTCCTACCACAGTCACTCGTTAATGTGTGCTTTAGGATAATGAATTAGTCCATACAGTCCCCCGGGGATTAGATCCATGACACCTGACTCCCCAAGGAAATCGTGGTAACATATGTAGAACCTTTTTGTTTGGTTACTCATGCATACCCAAGGAGATACACAAGAAATACACAACATGACATTTCAATATTTATTGAAGTAGTGTGATTCTAGAATAAAATATGTGTGCTGCAATAATCAATAGAAGGAAACAGAATAATGTGATCATCATTACAAGAACGGAAAAGAAGATAACTAAATCAACCATTGTGCTGTACAAATACTCATACTTTGTGCTCCTACCTAGCGCTACCTAACCTATTGTGCCAATGGTGGGTGAATCAGGCAGAATCCATTTAGGGTGATCAAACAACCTAGTTACCAGTAGGTAAGTGTCATCAGGGAGCCTGTCTTGATGCAAAGCTGGGCTTCATTCCTCGCAGGAGGTAAACAGGTATCAGCTGGATTGGAATTCCGGCATGGGGCGACCTCACAGTGCCAGCGAAATGCTCATTTAACTAAACAAGGGATAAACATCACCCATGTTGCCATGTCGAAGTCTCAGTCAAATGCAAAAATAACAGTTGATGGACAGAATGCAGAACAATGTCATACATTCACCCCAGTACAGAGATCTGGGCCTAAAACCATCGTTTTTTTGCTCACCACACCACCCCAGTTCAGACACGGCCATATGGAAATCAGCCTTGACCCTGTGCCTCATGGGAACAGTCCAGCCCGAACTGCCAAGCCATGTCTTCCTTGGACCGGAATCAAGCATCCTAGGACCGGTTTCTGGCTATCAGCCGTCTTCAGCTAGGATAGCTTGACTCCAGTGGCATGTAGAGCACGGGACTCACGTCTGAGTATACCCGTCCCACTTGGGGTGACAAATGCAAAAATAACAGTTGATGGACAGAATGCAGAACAATGTCATACATTCACCCCAGTACAGAGATCTGGGCCTAAATCCATCGATTTTTGCTCACCACACCACACCACCCCAGTTCAGACATGGCCATATGCAAATCAGCCTTGACCCTGTGCCTCATGGGAACAGTCCAGCCCGAACTGCCAAGCCATGTCTTCCATGGACCGGAATCAAGCATCCTAGGACCGGTTTATGGCTATCAGCCGTCTTCAGCTAGGATAGCTTGACTCCAGTGGCATGGAGAGCACGGGACTCACGTCTGAGTATACCCGTCCCACTCGGGGTGACAAATGCAAAAATAACAGTTGATGGACAGAATGCAGAACAATGTCATACATTCACCCCAGTATAGAGATCTGGGCCTAAATCCATCGTTTTTTTGCTCACCACACCACCCCAGTTCAGACATGGCCATATGCAAATCAGCCTTGACCCTGTGCCTCATGGGAACAGTCCAGCCTGAACTGCCAAGCCATGTCTTCCCTGGACCGGAATCAAGCATCCTAGGACCGGTTTCTGGCTATCAGCCGTCTTCAGCTAGGATAGCTTGACTCCAATGGCATGGAGCGCACAGGACTCACGTCTGAGTATACTCGTCCCACTCGGGGTGATAAATGCAAAAATAACAGTTGATGGACAGAATGCAGAACAATGTCATACATTCATCCCAGTACAGAGATCTGGGCCTAAATCCGTCGTTTTTTTGCTCACCACACCACCCCAGTTCAGACATGGCCATATGCAAATCAGCCTTGACTCTGTGCCTCATGGGAACAGTCCAGCCCGAACTGCCAAGCCATGTCTTCCCTGGACCGGAATCAAGCATCCTAGGACCGGTTTCTGGCTATCAGCCGTCTTCAGCTAGGATAGCTTGACTCCAGTGGCATGGAGAGCAGGGGACTCACGTCTGAGTATACCCGTCCCACTCGGGGTGACAAATGCAAAAATAACAGTTGATGGACAGAATGCAGAACAATGTCATACATTCACCCCAGTACAGAGATCTGGGTCTAAATCCATCGTGTTTTTGCTCACCACACCACCCCAGTTCAGATATGGCCATATGCAAATCAGCCTTGACTCTGTGCCTCATGGGAACAGTCCAGCCCGAACTGCCAAGCCATGTCTTCCCTGGACCGAAATCAAGCATCCTAGGACCGGTTTCTGGCTATCAGCCGTCTTCAGCTAGGATAGCTTGACTCCAGTGGCATGAAGAGCAGGGGACTCACGTCTGAGTATACCCGTCCCACTCGGGGTGACAAATGCAAAAATAACAGTTGATGGACAGAATGCAGAACAATGTCATACATTCACCCCAGTACAGAGATCTGGGCCTAAATCCATCGTTTTTTTGCTCACCACACCACCCCAGTTCAGACATGGCCATATGCAAATCAGCCTTGACCCTGTGCCTCATGGGAACAGTCCAGCCCGAACTGCCAAGCCATGCCTTCCCTGGACCGGAATCTAGCATCCTAGGTCCGGTTTCTGGCTATCAGCCGTCTTCAGCTAGGATAGCTTGACTCCAGTGGCGTGGAGAGCACGGGACTCACGTCTGAGTATACCCGCCCCACTGCAGAACGGTGATGGATTAAACCCAGATCTGTTGACTGGGTGTGAGTGTTTGATTGGTTCAGATGCTCCGTCCATCACCACCCCCTTTTGTACCGCTTTGTTTGCCATAAGTTGGCAGGGTATGCTCAGACGTGAGTCCCTTGCTCACTTTGCCACTGGATTCAAGCAAGCCTGGCTGAAGACGGCTGAAATGCAAGAAACCGGTCCTAGGAAGCTTGTTTCCGGTCCAGGGAAGGCATGGCTTGGCAGTTCGGGCTGGACTGTTCCTATGAGGCACAGGGTCAGACTGATTTGCATATGGCCACGTCTGAACTGGGGTGGCAGAGTGGGCTAAAGAACTGTGATGGATTAAACCCAGATCTGTTGACTGGGTGTGACTGTTTGATTGGTTCAGATGCTCCGTCCATCACCACCCCCTTTTGTACCGCTTTGTTCGCCATAAATTGGCAGGGTATGCTCAGACGTGAGTCCCTTGCTCACTTTGCCGCTGGATTCAAGCAAGCCTGGGTGAAGACGGCTGAAATGCCAGAAACCGGTCCTAGTAAGCTTGTTTCCGGTCCAGGGAAGGCATGGCTTGGCAGTTCGGGTTGGACTGTTCCCTTGAGGCACAGGGTCAGACTGATTTGCATATGGCCATGTCTGAACTGGGGTGGCAGAGTGGGCTAAAGAACGGTGATGGATTAAACCCAGATCTGTTGACTGGGTGTGAGTGTTTGATTGGTTCAGATGCTCCGTCCATCACCACCCCCTTTTGTACCGCTTTGTTCGCCATAAGTTGGCAGGGTATGCTCAGACGTGAGTCCCTTGCTCACTTTGCCACTGGATTCAAGCAAGCCTGGCTGAAGACGGCTGAAATGCCAGAAACCTGTCCTAGGAAGCTTGTTTCCGGTCCAGGGAATGCATAGCTTGGCAGTTCGGGCTGGAGTGTTCCCATGAGGCACAGGGTCAGACTGATTTGCATATGGCCATGTCTGAACTGGGGTGGCAGAGTGGGCTAAAGAACGGTGATGGATTAAACACAGATCTGTTGACTGGGTGTGAGTGTTTGATTGGTTCAGATGCTCCGTCCATCACCAGCCCTTTTTGTACCGCGAAGTCTCAGTCAGGCAGTCATTTTGTACCGCGAAGTCTCAGTCAGGCAGTCATTATTGATTCTACCCTGACAAAGCTGTTGCCAAGCGAACAACAATAAACAACATCATTTTGTGCCCTGGACTTTAGCTTTCGTACAGAATGTTCAAGGTTCTGATAATGTGCCTACTAAGATCTGTAAATGTAAGCAAAGTTATTTCGTGCAACAATATCAGTACAAGCATGCAAGAAGAAGTATGTCAAGTGTCAACATTCAAGAAAAAATGTCAAGTTTAAACATGAGCGTGCAAAATGGAGGTGTTCCTGCCCGGGCCTAAATGTGACCACATGACACCAAGCTTACTTTGAAATGACTCAAGAGAGCTTAGCAACCTAACTTTCTGTGCTGCTTTGCCTGAAAGGGAAACAGAGTGTCTGGCGCTGCTGTTGTCATCCCCTGTGCAGGTACATGTTCAGCAGTGTAGTGCCACACACACCATTGCAGCATAGTGCATGGGTGTATGCATAATGTCTTGCATAGGTTTCTAGTGGAAGGGTACCCATTCAGTACAAACTACTATGCTTGGGCATAGCCTAATGCTTTTCTAATTTTGCATGTGTTCTGTACATTACAGCACACATGCAAAGTTAGAAAGGTTTTGATAAAAGAAAACTTTTCTTAAATGTTATACTTGCCTTGAGGATACATACATTTCTGGTATAAAGTCATGTCTACCTTTCTTTAGTAGGTAGGGCTTTGAATCATCTCCACCTGTGGTTGGTTTGGAACACCCTTCTACCAGCCATGGGACATTCGCTTGACACAAAGTAGCGCAAGGTACTGCTTTGCATTACTTTAGTACTACTTTCCAGCGCAAATCATGATTTGTGCTGAAATAAATCCCAATTCAAAACTTTGCAACAATTTGCATCATTTTTCGAGACACTGCAGTGTCACAAAGCTTTGATAAATCTGGCCCTGTGGAGTATCGTGATTTTAACAGGACATTTCTTCTCAGTTCTGTTGGAACAAGCTGCACATGCACCATGTGGGTCAACATGTACTTTGTTTGCATAGGCCATCAGAACCTACTGGGAAAAAGACACAGATGGCTTGGTAAACATGGTGATGTAAGGGCTGTGTAAACAACCAGAGCACTGTGATATCAAAGTGAGAATCACCTAATGCTAGAAGTGGGTAGTGTTACTCATCTCTTCTGACATCCCAAAACACCAGTCACTCTATTTCTACTCTTCCAAGTTGTGAAATATGGTGACCCCCCACTTGAAAATTGATCTTTGTGAACAGAAATATATGTCACCCTCGGTCATCCTCTATGACATTGGCAAGAAATGACCATTTCCCCATCCCACTTGGAACACCTAAGAGTGGTGCAACCTACGGATGTAAACCAGAGTGGCTTTTGAGAAAGAGTGTCAATGTGCTGTTGTTCCAGTGGATGTCCAGTCTTCTGCATGGCATCCTGTGTGGAACAGACATTGTCATCCATACACATTCCTTAAGCTTTGTTTCAGGGAAACAAGCTATTGCAGCACCAACAGATTCCAGTGTCTGAGAACCACACCTCCTTATAGCTGAGACACATCTTATATGGTGGACAGGATCAGTCTCCATCACCCGTAAATTAGGTATGCTTTTTGGGGATTTGAATCCTACTTTTGCCCTCAGAGACTCCTTCACTCTGGCCACTCATTAAGGCCTTAATGGTCGCTCCCTAAGGTATTTGTATCTGCTATAGATGAATCCCTCCTCTATAAGTACCTTGTTAAGTGGGCCCCACAACGCCACCCCTGAACTAGTTCTAACTAGCACATGTGGGCCAGGACACCGGTGTTTAGTTGGGTGTGCTCTCGAGCACTGTTTCCAAACCTGTGGGCCGGTCATATGCTGATGTTTGGTCAGTCACGAATGTCCAAGCATTAAATAAAGATGCCTTTAAACTTTGTATTTATCTTGTAACATTGATATATATGCATTTAAAGACATAGGTCAAATTTGAATGCAGTGTCTTTTGACAAATGTTTTTTAACATGGGAATTGGTGTTTAGAAACCTCTCTCACTTTGCAGCCGGATAAAGAAAAGGAAAGTGAATTATGTGACAATATTGCTGGGATACAGGGAGTGTGAGAGGAAAGACTGTAGGATATAATTTGTTGTAACACAGAACAAAATGTAAAAACCTGTAAATGAACTGCAAAAAGAAAGCAACAAAGAAGCATATTTTGTTGGAAATTTGAAGTGTGATGGAAACAGATTGTAATAGGATAAAAACAAATCAATACACTTTACTTGATGATGCACAAATGATGAATATTCACTGAATCCCGATTTCCACACTCATTTATGTGCAATATAGCCTTATCTATAAAATTATACGTTTATGCAAATTTAGTGGCCATTTCAATGGCAAATGTGGTATTGGTACACAAATGCTCGATTTTCCCAGAAGCTTTAGATACATTAAAAAAAATCACCTGCCTCATGTCCATAAAAGCTAGGAGGGTCGAGGAAAGTTTTTCGGTTCTAAAAATTGGGCTGTGGTTCTAAAAAGTTTGAGAAGTACTGCTCTGGAAACAGGTAGAACACATCATTCACAGATTTGCCTGGGCATCTGGATAATCTCTAGAGGCTTTTCTGCCTTACCCCTATCTAATAATGGTTTGGGATGAGCCCCGTAGGCTCTCTGGAAGGAAGAACACACTCTCAGCCAGCCCAGTTCCTGTGTGTCCAACACCCACTCAGGATTTAGCTAAGAGGCTTTTATATGTGGTTGGTAACTCTTTGTCACAAACATATGGTCCACTTACTGTCCTCCTTCCATAATTCACTGCTATCTGTCACCATCCAGACCAAAAACCACTGCAATTCTACTGTAGCATTGGGAATCCGTTCTCTCCAGGGATTTTCCATGACTGGTTCAAGCGGATTTACTGCCTTCCTGTCCAACTCTTGAACTTCCATTTGTGAAGCCTCTCTCTGGGAATGGAGTTCTGCAGCCACATCTGAATTAGGTGGCTCTATCCACTCAGACTCAGATTATGCATTAATTTCTCCATTGTATTTGCTCAACAGCCCAAAAACATAAACACCATAACACAAGGATTCCAACTCATATGAGTCCTTGAAAATACATTGGTCCACCAGTCAGAATCTCGGTGTTCCATATGAAACAGTCCCCCAGAAATATCACATCCTCTTTCTTCACTGCTTAGCAAACAGTTGAGTGTTCTTTTTGGTTGTGGTTTTAAAATGATATATAGATGTTATATACGAGCTCTGCAATACCTTTCATGAGGAGTGTTTGTTCAATAGTAAATTTTCTCCTCACTTAGTGGGGCTAGCCCAAACGCCAACTATGTTTGGTCCATGGCACTCATGGGGATTGTCTCTACAACCTCCTGGAGGATTCACTGGTAAGCTTCATCCTTTTTTCAGGGGAATGCATGGGTCCTAGAGATAGTGAGAGGTTATAGAGTAGAGTTTTGTTGAACTCTGATTTATAGGCAGAGGCACTTTTAATAGATGTTCAGATGCAATATTAAATGGAAATGGGTGCAGTGGTCCAGGCACCTTGGCACACACTGTGGTTTCTCATTAATATTTTTCTAGTGGTAAAGATGCACCAATGTCAATGCCCGGTGATCAGCTAGAAAGAATTCAATGAATGGCTGGTTTACCTCCATTTCAAAATGGAAGGTATGCATTTTCTCGGGGATATACTGCTACCAAATGAGTGGATGGCCAGATTGGATCTGAAGGATATCTCCATGTTTGCATCTCACTGAAGCTTTCTTAAGTTCTAATGGAAACAACTGGTGAATGAATTCCAGGCATTACTCTTTGGCCTCTACTTCGGACCATGGTGCATCACGAAGGTGTTGGGACTGGCCAAAGAACTCATAAGAGTCAGGGGTGTCAAGATTGCCATCTATCTGGATGATGTCCTACTGAAGAATCAAGATCCCACACGTTTGCAGAACGAGTGAGACCAGATAATAGAATTATTACAGGGTCTAAGTTTCATCATCGAAATGCAAGATCCACAACTGCCTATCGCAAAGGACCTTTTCATTCATCAGTCTAACAGAGACTGAATCTTCCCATGAAGAAGATAGCCCTCATCAAGGGAGAATTAGGCCGTTAACGAAAATACGGATCTCATTGAGGCAATTAGCCAAACTGGTTGGACTGTTACCATTCTCACTACAGGTGATCATCCTGGGCCACTCCAGTACAGAGAATTGCATAAACTCAAGGCTTCACACCTATGGAAAGGATTGATGTACAAGACAGAGTTAACCTTGATGGAAGAGGCCAGGATAAGATACATTGGTTGCTTGATCATATGGAGGCCAGAAGGGCAAGGCCATTTTCTGCTCTGTGCTGGACCTAATTATAGAATTACACACAAACTGTTCAGGCCTGCGAGCCTGATGTGGGGATGTTTCCAAAGGCCAAATGGTCAGATAATGTACATCAACTGTCTGGAACCTCTGGTAGGATTGTATACAGTGAAGTTTTTGACTAATAACAAATCTCCTGCTTCATTTGGCTGAAGATGTGCATTGTATCGGCAGTCCGATACATAAACAGACTAAAACGAACAAGATAAAAAATCCTACCACATCTAGCCAAGGACTTTTGGCACTACTGCAAGGACAGGAGGATATCCATCATTGGCACAGATTGGAATTCCAGGCAGTCGAAGAATTTAAGAGCATGGAAATTGGAAACTGGAGTGTTTTAGAGGATAATGGAAAAGTATGATCTGTGCCAGACAGACCTCTTCGCATCTTGGCTGGATCATCTACTCCCGCAGTTTTATAGTTGGAGGCCGGATCCGCTAGCAGGAACAACAGATGCCTTCCTCCAGCTCTGGAGTCAGGGCTTAGAACAAGCATTTATGCCATTATCAGTGATTATGAAATTTACAGCACAAGTCAGAAGACAGAATGAGGAGCTGATGCTAGTGACACCAATGTGGAGGCTGCCAGAGTGGTTTCCAGTTCTTCTGCAACTTTCTTCAAATTCTTTAGTCCTTCCTGAGCCTTCGAACATTCTGAAGAGTTTTCATGGCAACTCACACCAATTGATTATGGAAGGGATGCTCAGATTTATGGCATGAGGATTACCAGAGATGCTGGGATATCCAAGGAACTTTCAGAACAGTCTTCTACTTTCACCTGGAAAGCATGCTCAGTATCCATAGTTAGACATTATAGCTCCACATTGCATCCCTGTTTGTGTCTGGGACGGGACCTGGATCCTGTGGGGGCAGATATAGTGCATTTTTTGTCAGATTTAGCTGGTGCACAATTGGCTTATCACATGGTCAATCCATGCAGGTCAGAAATTTTGAATAGCATAACTGTGGGGAAACAGTCAATGGGTTGCAGGCTCCTCAGAGGTGTTTGATTATATCTCCCACCGGAAGATAGGTACAAAAGGCTCTGGAATGTGACTTGGGTTCTGAAGCTCCTAGAGTCTTAGCAAGATAATCAGTTTTTGTCCAGTCAATAAATTCAAACACATTGACAATGTTATTATGTCTCATCTTGTGTAAGATGTTAAGGCATTTGGGGCCTCATTTATGAGAAGTGACGCATCGCTGCATGAAAGCAGCGATGCGTCACTTCCCAGTGTGCCCTCCTTGCGACATGATTGATGCGTCATACTTACTGTATGACACATCATGTCGCAAGGAGTTACAGATACGTCAGTATTCCTGTCGTATCTGTATGGCGCAAAATTGACGCATTGCTGGAGTGTGTCACAAAAGTGACCCAACTCCAGCAATGTGTCCTTTCAAATGGGGCAAGCCCAATGTGAAAGGGCCTGCGTCAGTCTTACGCCTGCTGTGAGGCTGGCATAAGATATTCACGCATTTGCACCCTAGAAGTTGTGCAGTGAAATCTGGTAGATTTCACTGCGTCACTTCTACGAGGCTTACATACGTGGGAACGCCCACCTTGCATACATTATACCTGATGCAGGTATAATGTAGCGCAGGGGTTTACGAAGTGACGCACTTTGTAAAAAGGCCGCAACAGAAGGCATGTTTTACGCCGCCCATGCGTCACAAAAAGTTACGCAACGGAAGGGCAAAACTGTCACACGGCCTCATAAATAAGGCTCTTGGTCTTTACCCCAGACGCGGTTACATTTACGGTGTCAAGAAGAATCAAATCTAATACCCGGGTTATAATAAATGGTTTTTCAAGATAATCTAAAATTGTGTGTGCTGAGATGCATTAAGGCATATGAGGATGACTGAGGAAATGAGATCTGTGGATCCAAAACAATTGTTGATTGGTCTTAGGAAACCTTATAAATTGGTTTAATCCCCCAGAATAGCAAGATGGGTCAGCTGGATCATGAACAAAGGAGGCATTTATATTGGATATTTTTAGGCACATGCAGTATGAGGGGCTATGACCTCTATGGATTTTGCTTTCACATGCCATATGAAAGATTTCCTGAATGTGGCCGATTGGTCCTCACAGTCAACATTTAAAAGTTATTTTAAGTCAGTGATGTGAGCGCCATCATTAGTGGTCAGTAAGCTTTAAACCTGGATAATCTGAACCCCAGTACTGACATAATGTAACATTTCCTAGCTTTTGTAAAGGAAAGGTTCAATATAGTGCTGGGCATGGAGGCGATGATTACCCTATCCAGCACCTCATGGATGGTTGATCCCATTCAAGATTTACGAGGCATCAGCAACCTATTATATATAAGTTTGTAAAATAAAAAAAATAAAAATTTTGCATAATTATGACGCTGTTGCAAATGTAATGTATATAAGTTTGAGTCCTTGTCTTTTCCACAGGAACTGAGCAGTAGCAGGATTACCAATAATATGAATGGGAGATTATGAGATTGACACTAAAGCACAAAGACTGTGGATTCGCTTTTTCTTCCAGACTGTTTTATATGGAATACTGACATATTGACTGTTGTTCTAATGTATGTTTCAGTGAATCATAGGAGTTGTAGTACTAGTGTTATGGTGTTTATGTTTTTGGAACTGCTGAGCATATAAAATGCCGAACAGAATGTGCAATGATCGCCTCTGTGTCATTAATAGAACTGAAATGTTCATCCACAAAAGCTATGAAAATTTACACTCATCCTCAACTGACTCAATCTTCCAGAATACTTTCTTTTCAGACACTCTGTTTTAGCCTCTTAGCCACATTCACATAACCTACTCATTGGCAAACAAGCCTTCCAAGGCATTCTCTCGAACCTGTGTCACTCAATAGTATCACCCCCCTGGTGTTACTGCACTCTGTATAGAGGATCAACAGGAGCAAGGAAGGAGGTACACTTTCAACCATCTAATTCTGACATTCACTACTAACTTGGCATATCATTCATGCATCTAATCATTCATCTCGTGAGGGTGATCCTTAGGTCCAAATTATGAAATCCCCATATTCTATTTTCTACTTAGCCTTCTTTCCCAGTAGAGACATCACTGGACCAACCTCGTTTTCCAGGGAACCTGGTGCCAAAAGGGCCATTAGAAAAGTGTAGGAAAGTGGAGTATTTTGCAGTGAGGTTAGTTAGTCTTCACTATGCAATACCCTCACAATACTCAAAAATAGGTCCTTTGGATTCACACTAATAAATCCTTACCACAGTCCTGGTAGACTGACACAGAGCAGTCAGGCTTTTACTAGAGGAAATTGTGTTAAGCATTTCAGAGTATGAATATGGATGATAAGTAATTGACATTATTGGAAAGAAATCCAACACCAATTTATAAAAACGAAGCAGATTTTAATATTAATTCAGACACCAAAACGATCACAATTGGATGAATATTAAGAGAGTTATGGATTTTAGAAGGAAAAATAAATCGGAGCAGTTCCCTACAAAAAAACTTTAACGTTGCGGACAATGGAGAAAAGCGCTAGTGACAATCCTTCACTTGCAGGTCGAGTTGTGTGGAACCCACTGGGGGTTAAGGTGATGCGGGTCCAGGAACATGCCACAACATTCAGTTGAATTTTACTTGGCCTGCAGGGCCTGGATGCACACTTTTCATGGCTGTCCCAGGTGCTGAAGAGGGAGCTGCGGGGAGTGGTTTTATGCTTAGACGGTGCTGGTGAGGAAAGGGATGCAAAAACCCAAAACAAGGCCCCAGCTGCCGCGGGTTGAAGATGCTGTGGAGTTCCCTTAAGCTGCAGCATCGAAAAAAGGTTCAATGCTGGACTTCCCACCAACAAGCCTTGTCAGAGGCAAGCTCAGTATGGAGTTCACTTGACATCTTAGAGTGTGGGGAAAACAGTAGCTACCTGAAACTTGCTAGAGGTAAGGACTGCATTTCCCACAATGCACTAGACCATTTACTTTTGGGGGATCCCTCTGTGGGCCTGACGGCCAATGAATCTTTGGTTCCGGGATCGTTCTTTTACCTGTGTGCTGCAGGGGACTAGTGCCTCTAGTCCAAAGGAGTCTGGAGTTGCCTTTGGCTGTCAGAGGGGTCCCTCTCTCATAAGGAACTGGTCTCTGGTCCGGGACGAGTCACAGTCATGCAGTTGCAGTGTGGTTGCCACAGGTGCAGAGTATCGCACCATTACTTTGTTCAGGTCCTGAATTTGCAGACTCGGGTCTCCTATGTGTCCTTTATTGCAAGTTGAATTTGATCTGAGGTTTCGGTATCAGGGGTGGCCCTTAAATCCTAGATCTAGGGGTGTCGGGCATGTGGATGCAAGTAGCCAATGGGCTACTAGCCCCAGCGGCTAATCTGCCCATGAGGTGACCACATCCTGCAGTGTGAGCTAACTTTGCTACCCAGAAACCTCTATTCTGCCACTTAAAAAATGGCAGAAACCTTCCTTGGCTGAAACAAAGAATATCTTGAGCAAAGAAAGTCCATAATAATAAGAAAAGTACACACGGTTTTCTTCACAGAGTTCTTCTGTTCTGTATTTATTCCAAGCTTTGTTCACAAGCAATCGCTTCTGACCACCAAAAGAGCAGTACATAACTGATGGCAGGGACTCCTAGCCAACACCTGTTTTGTCTATGTGGAAGTATCCACAGACTTCTTCAGGGCTAGAAATTAAACATGAAAGCTCATATTATAACCCTTAAGGTTGCAAAAGCAAATATATTTATATACAGTATAGTAATAGAGAGTGCAAATTACAAAACAAAGGAGGGGCAGACAACCACCAGGTGTGTAAAAAGCCCTTTTGTGGGAAAACGAAGTGTTGAAAATCATAAACCCAAAATGTGAGAGTTGTCAACACGCATGCAAACCCAAGGAAGAAAAACACCACAATGTGCTACATATTCAAACAAAAAAATCATCAAAGAAACTCGAATAGTATTCCTTATTAATAGATGAGTAAAACAAGATGACCCATACGCACACCAGAATGGACATAATGTAGTCCAATAGGCTTGGATCTTGAAACTACAGGCTGTAGCTAAGGGTCTTCATATCGACACTGAATTACAGTACTTTTTGGGTACCTCACATTTGTAAATATTCTGTATAACATTACTGCTTTGACCTGTTCGCCCGTTCTTATGTGCTTCTGTGTCAGAATTGTATTCTGTTATCGGATGTTATTAGCAATGTACTTTATTGATAAGTCTTTCTCTAATGTACTAGTGGATTCTTTCCTTTGTACTACATCTTTGGGTTTATTCTTTGGTTGTTTCTGTACTATTTGGTCCTTTTTTTTCTTCTTTTTTTAAAAATCTTTATTCGTGATTGTACCAGCAAAGCAAATTATACATCGAACATCGCACATTTCTAACAATCACGTTTTTCCAGTTTTCGCCCCAACAACAGGTATCCCATTTATAATCATCTTCCTTTTTACCAAATAGACAGAGTTTGTATTGTAACAGCGCACCCCTCCCGGTGTGCTGCAAACCATATCTACATCCGGGAAGTTTGCATGAAGCTTTCTTGTTTACAGAAATAACTACGGAAAAAACCTGCACCCTCCCGCCCCCACCCCAACTATCCCACCCTCTACCCTCCCGTCTCCTGTTCACTGCGGTCGCCTATGTAAGCAGTGCCCGGGATCCTCAATAGTGACTGCTCCTGTACAGTGTTAGGGAGTGGTCATTATCATCAGACCTATCACCGATACGATTTGTTTCCCATCATCCATACCTATCGTGTGCCTCACGGTCTATCTCCCTGGGACTGTGGAGTGTCCAGCCCTTCCAATGCCAGTAGCATAACCTCCCAATCTAAGGCCATAGGGTCCTTCCGTTTCCCAGTGTCCTCCTCCTTCTTAAGGGTGATACTCTCCGCCCGGCCCCATTTCACCACATCTCTCTTCCACGTCTCTATACTAGGTATTCTGGGGGATTTCCATCTCATTGTCAACACTCGAACCGCCAATAGGAGAGCCAGACCTATAAATCTCAATTTGGCCTTCAATGTCTTGGGGCGTCCGCGAGATTCCACTAAGCAATATAGGGCGTTGTCATGTACCTGCATATGTAAGTAAGTAAGTAAGTAAAGCTTTATTCGATTTTCCAATAAAATCATAAAAGCACAGCAGATACATCAATTCAAATTTCATAAACATTTTTAAAAGAATAAATGCTTACTTCTACACATTCATTAAAAAAAAAAAACAGGTATATGGGCGGCAAGAAAAACATTCATTGAAATAGATTTAAAATGCAATATCAACAAACAACAACAGGCGGTGTCGTGGAACCCAGAGGGGAAATGTTATGCCACATGGATTTACGATACTTTATGACAGATCTTAAAAAACATGAGACAACGAATATCACATGATCATCTTCTAATCTTAACAATTTTAAAAAAGCTGGCCTGCAGTTTCTTAAGCCCCACCTTTTTAATAAAGGTTTCAGATATAGTTTTCTGGGGTTAGAATAAAAAGTGCAAAAAAAACATTATGTGCATGTTAGATTGCACCGCGATTCTATCGCATGGACAGATCAGCTTGGTAGACGACCAGTTGTTCGCGTCAGGTAAGGTTACCATACGGTAGAAAATCCCTAGACGCAAGCGGGACAAAAGCATTCGGTGGTACGGACTGGGATCAACATTCAAATAAGTTTGCAAGCCTTCGTTGGGGGGTAATTTCCTGAAATTTTAGGATGGTATGTTTAAATTTTTCAATATTCCATCTCACAGTATCCAGGTGGGTAATTATTATTTTTTTGAGAGCTGATCTAGGGACATCCTCCATGGATCTTGGATTTTCAAAATATTCCAGGTGTCCTAGTTCTGTAAGTAATAATCTTACATAAGATAGCCATCTAAAGTTAGCAACCCCATCTAAGGCTAAGCAGTCTTCTATGAGATTCCTGTTAAAACCAGCTTCGTGTGTTGTCCACACCTTGTGCCACAAAAGAATTGGCGACATCTTTATTATATCACTAAGGTGTTTAACGCCTGTCTCAATATGCGTCATAAATGTAGATGTGGTTTTGGGGACTCCCAATAAGTAGCAGATGAATTGGTTTTCGGAGCACTGCAGGGAGTAGTCCTTCTCAATACCCCATAAGCCCGCACCATAGGTAGCTATGGAAACGCATTTGGCCCGATAGATCTGGATCAGCTCCTTGATTGGTTTGCCGCCCAGTCTGTCAGAAAAGGCACGCAAGGCACCTATGGTGCGAGTGAAAGCAATATAGGGCGTTGTCATGTACCTGCATATGTGTAGTCTCTCGCAATATCCCACACACCTGTACCCAGTATCCCCTCAATTGTGGGCATGACCACAGCATGTGGAGGAAGCCCGCCTCATCTTCCCTGCGTCGTGGGCAATGGTGGGGGGAGTCGAGGAACATCCGGTGGATCTTTCCTGGGGTTAGGTACGCCCTATGGAGAACCATAGTCTGGATGAATTTAAATTTCACATTCCATGAGACTCATTTGGGGTGTTCTAGTATCGTCCGCCAGGTGGTATCTGTGAGTTCTTCCCCAGTATCTCGTGCCCAAGTATCTCTAAGTGTATCAAGGGTTATGGCCACATGCGCTCGGACCCCGGTGTATAACCATCGCACCAGATGACCCCCGGTCCCCATGTAATACATGAGATGCACTAAGTCATGCTGTATTGGTTGGGTTCTTTGTGGCGCCCAAGTGGTCCGGATATAGTGGGACACTGTAGCATACAGCAAATACTGTCCGGCGGAGGCCCCGGTAGCCCGTACCAAAGTGTCATGGTCCAGGAGAACATCATCCCCAAAGAACATCCCAACCTCCTCAATCCCTGCATCCGTTCAGTGGTGTAGTGTTCGCCTAGTGAGTCTCCCCTGTGGCGTCCGGATGCCTAGCAAAGGAATATTCCCCGCATAGGGTGTTACTGATGCAGTGGAAGCTAGGGCCTTCCTCCAGCAAATCAGGGCGGTGTGTAAAAGTGGGTGGCAGGTCCGCGGGATCCTACTTTTGGGCAACAGGAGGTTATGTAATTCTCCCCGATCAACCCGGTCTGTCGTGAATCCAATCTCATGCAGATTCCTACCGGCCACCCAGTAAGATAGCCACTGTTGCTGGCTAGCGTAATAATATCCACAGAAATCCGGGACCCCCAGGCCTCCCATTCTGGTGCCCAGCTGTAGTTTACGGAGACTGATACATCTCCGGCCCGACCCCCATATGAGTGTAATCAGCAGGGTATTGATCGTGTTAAAAATATGTTGCGGAAGGCACACTGGCAGGTTTACGAAAAAATATAATAGTTGAGGGAGCATAACCATCTTGGATATCGCAATCCGACCCATGACAGATAAAGGCAAAGAGGTCCAGAAACCGATGCTGCCACAGGGACCGACAATGGCTCTCGAGATATTGCCATCAATTTGATCCTCCGTCTTCCTATATATTTGAATCCCTAAATATTTAAAGGCGGTCTGTGCCACCGGAATTTGATAAGTTCCAAAGCGTACGGAAGGAGGGCGAGGCGCCTCCCGGAAATAAAAGCCAACCGATTTGTCTGGGTTTATGGCCAATCCGGACACTTCCCTGAACCTACAGAATATGTCATATAGCTGTGTATGATCTGCCTCCAAATCTCGGAGATACAATAAAATATCATCCGCATAGATAGAGAGCAAGTGGCGAGTCTCCAATATTGGAATGCCCATCCTTTCCGTCTGAGCGCGAAGGGCAATGGCCAAGGGCTCAAGTGCCAGGACAAATAGGAGCGGGGATAGGGGGCAACCCTGTCGGGTAGCTCTGCACACCGGGTATTCTGCAGAAACATAACGACCCATTCGTGCCCGGGCTGTGGGGTCAGTGTGTAACAACCGGATCCACCTCAACAGGGAGTCTGGGAAGCCGAAGCGTTTCAGGGCTTCGAACATGAAGACCCAAGACAGAGAGTCGAACGCCTGTCTGAGGTCTAAGGCGATGCACCCCACCCGGGTTAAGGCCGTAGGCGAAGCAGCCATGAGTGCGTGTAAGCGTCTTGCGTCCGGGGAGGAACCCGCACTGATCCTGGTGTACAAGAGTAGGAAGGTGGGGTTGGATACGCAGGGCAATAGCCTTACTTAGTATTTTATATTCAGTGGAAAGCATGTATAAGGGTCTATAATTTGCCAGTTCCAGGGCATCCCTGCCTGGTTTAGGTATTGAGTTAATTAGGGCTTGCATAGTCGACACTGGTAAGTGTCCCTCTTCAAATGCCGTCCTATAGATGTTTTCCAGGACCGGTACCAGGGTCTCCGCATATGTCGAATAAAACTCCACGGAGAGCCCGTCCATACCAGGCGTCTTATTTCGGTTAAGGTGTTTTATCGCAGCATGTATGTCGTGCTGGGTGATAGGCCCCTCAATCGCCTTCTGCATATCAGCCGTCAGGGATGAGAAGGGAAGGTCCTGCATGAACTCGGTCACCTTTACAGGGTCCTCAAGACCTGTAGGAGCGTATAGCGCCTTCAGGTGGTCGTGGAATGCTAAGTTAATCTCGGATTAGGTACACACTGGGATGCCCGTTGGGCTGCGAATGGAAGTGATCACCGGCGGGTCCGGTCTGTCCCGCACTAAACGGGCCAGTAGGGTACCGGATCTGTCGGCCTCGGTGTGTTGTTTTCTCAGGTATGCGTTATAGTCTATGTTGCGTAGCGTCTCTAACGTTTCTGCGTGGTCAATGTATTTATCCTGCAATTCCCTTTGCTTTCCCGGGTCCACGCTCGCTTCCCGCTCCAGGACCTTTAGCCGCTCCTCCACCTCGAGTAGCCTTTTGTGCGTCTCCTGTCTGGCCCCTACTAGTTGCCCTATCGCCACCCCATGTACAACTACTTTCATGGCATCCCATACCGTCAAATTGGAGGAGGCAGAGTCCCAGCTTTCTGCAAAATAGTGAGTTAGGGTATCAGACAGAGTGGATCTAAAAGGCGCATCCTCCAGGAGATGCGGATTAAGCCTCCAGGTCGGGACTGGGGTCGGCACTCTACCCCAAGAAAGAGTAATCGCTAGGGGTCTGTGGTACGAGAAGGTTTTCGCTAAATATTCCGAGGTTCCCACTTTCGTGACTAGAGCGCGGGAGCATATGAAGCGATCTATTCGGGTGTGTAAATCATGGACCGGGGAAGAGAAGGAGTATTCTCTATATTCCGGGTGTAACACACGCCAGGCATCAGTTAGTCCCCACCCATTCACCCACGCTGCGAACAAATCAGTCAGCCTCGTAGCTCCTGACCTCTGAAGGGGGGTGTGATCTATCTAGGTTCAAGTCCAGTGTCGCATTCCAGTCCCCTCCGAGCACCCTCGGAATCCCAGCCCAGTCCGACAGTGCCACCCCAACCCTCTGTAGGAACCTGTCCTGGTCATAGTTCGGGGCATATATACTACCCAGGATAATCAGTGTACCATCTAATGTGCCCTTAACCAGAATGTATCTACCCTGGTCGTCCACCCTCTTCTCCAGTTCCACAAAGGGTGTCCCATGTCGAACCCAAATGGCCGCCCCTCTAGAGAAAGCAGAGTATGTAGTGGAGTAAACAGTGCCCCTCCATTTCCTCCTCAACTTGTGCGCTTCCGATGTCGTGAGGTGTGACTCCTGTAGGAAGGCTATGTGTATCTGCTGCCTAAGGAGGAAGGAATGGATTCTGTGCCGTTTCTGTACAGACCCTAGACCCCGCACATTCCAGGTGATAAATTTGTATTTCCCTATAGTCTCAGCCATGATCATCCTGTGACAAGTCAGACGGTATTAGCAGTCGTGTATAAGCATCCCATAAGATAGGCGACCAGGAGAGTATACCCTCTAAATTCTCCAATAAGAACATAACAAACACGGCGCAGCGGTGTAACCCCGCTGGCGCTGGGCCCAACAGAAAACCAAATAACAAAGAAATCCAGAGTCTTGTGCATTCACTATTGGGGGGGCCGGCTAAACTCTTGCACACACATGTTGTTGTTGCCATCGGGCGCTGTCGGCTCAACGGTAGTCCAGCCGGGGAATATAACACACAGATATTATAAAACAGCACATTCTAGAACGGTTGCTGCGGGAAGTGAGAAGTCCTGACTCCTCTGTACCCTCACAGTATAACCCCTATACACGTGGACCTCGTGAAAGGGGATGGGGTCTGGAGAGAGCTAGGTATATACCATCAATCAGTCAAACGTCCCCCAACCCCCGCCCCCACAGAACCACACTACAACATTCTAATGTCCATCCGTGGTCTATACAAGAAAAAGGATACAGTGAGGTGTAACTGAGGAAGTCGCTGCCAGTAACCACCGGCTATTCGATCAAGTGTCCATCAGATCGTCTGCAGCCCTGGGAGTGACCGTGGGGAACAGAATCACACTATGTTCCGAGTCTGAGTGGAGAGTGCTGTCCTCCGAGTCCGTTGCAATATGCGCTGCGCCATCTCAAAAAGCCCCGACCAGTGCCAGTGCTCCAAGCTGATCCGTCTTCTGTTGTTCCCGTGACAGACCTTGTTGACTCTTCCTCTGTCCGGCTCCCGAGTGTCTGCTGTCGTCGTGGTCGGACTCGTCCCTCGAGCCACCAGCGGTCGCGGTTAGAGTAGCGTCCTGACTGCCATCTATGCCCATCACCTCCAACCATTCATCGACGTCTGCGGGGTTCTCAAAGAAGTGTGTTTTCCGCCCGTGGATCACTTTCAAACGGGCAGGGAAAAGTAGTGCATATTTCATCTGGGCCTTCCGAAGCTTTTTCTTCACCTCCAGGTATGACGCCCGCTGTTTCTGCACAATGTTCGTATAGTCTGGGTATAAGGACACTCGCTGGTTCTCAAATTGGATGACGTACTTCGCCCTGGCTGCCTGCAAGAGGACATCCCGGTCCTGGTAGTTCAGAATACGGACTATCAGGGGATGTGGTGGGCGGCCTGGTCTAGGCTGGCCAGTTGGGATCCTGTGCTCACGTTCCACGCAGAAGTGTGGGGACAGACCTTCTGTTGTTACCTGGTCGTGGAACCACTGTTCCATGAAGTCTGCAGCTCGTGTCCCCTCACACCTTTCCGGCAGGCCAATCACTCTTATGTTATAACGGCGATTGCGCCCTTCTGCATCCTCCACTCTGTCCATAAGGGAAGTGACCTGTTTCTGTAATTCGTTGATCGAGGTTGAGTGGCCGGCCACGGTTGGCGCGAGATCCGCGACTGTAAGACCCTGCTCCCTGACCTTCTCCGCCAGCTTGGTATGGTCGGCTTTCAGGAGAGAAAAATTGGTAGTAAGGGCTCCCAGTTGTTGTTCCATGGCTGATCTGGAGTCCCTGATCTCTTGAAGGATAAGATCAAGTTTGTACGCTGGTTGCGCTCCCGGCGGGGCCATCTCAGCAGTCTCGGCCCGAGCACCACCAGTTCTAGCCCCCAGCTGCTGATGGAGTCCTCCCGACTCTCCCTGCCCCTCAATGCTTTTCGTGCCCTTTCGCACCATGATGGCTCGTGTCCCGGGTCCGCTACTCGCCAGATCGCGAGAAGGCACCGTGCGCACCACCGCGGGATGGGCGTCTCTTCCCGTGCAATGGTAGTGGTTGTCGGCCGCGGGTGGTTCCAGACCCGTCTCGTTATGCAGGGGGGAGAGAGGGATCAGTGCACCCCATATGAGCCGAGCGAGGGGTGGCGTACCCCCTGGATATGTGTCCCCGGTCCCGGGGTCCCTCAGGCCGTCGTGCAGGGTGCAGCACGGACACACAGAAGGGGGAAACAGCAATGTCTGCAACCAGGCGCCGCCTTTCGGGGACCCAGTCCTGGGCCCAACTATTGTGGTATATGCGCGGAGCAGTGGTATGATGATCCTCGCCGTACTACCCCTGCGCTGATCCTATAATAATAACAGTTCTGGTCACTGCGAGGGTGCGGGGTCACAATCCTGTCAAAATAGGGCTTCCTGCCCCCAGATGCGCGTAGCAGTCTCGTCGGAGCCCTGAGGCCCACCCAACCGCCGTGTGCAGGCGTGATGAGGTCCCGCAATCCTGCACGTGTTATGGGCAGGGGGGAAGGGGGGGAGAGAGAGGGGCCACTCAGCCCCCAAAGACATCCCGCTCACCTCCAGGCAATGTCCGCCTCACCCCCAAGGTGCCAGGGTCCCGATGTGTGGTAGAGGGCAGGGAGTCAAGATGGCGCCAGCAGAGCCCTTCCCAAGCCCCACTGAGTGGTCCCCAGCAGCGCAGCGCGGCCCCTCCGCTCTCTGCCTCTCCCATGCTCAGGCCGATCCAAGCTGCAGGCGGGGGCCCGCCGTCACCCGGGTCCCCGCCAGGTGTGGGGGGCTCGCGCTCGTTCTCAGCGGCCCCCCGGGCCCGCCTCAGGACTCCTCCCGCAGGTCGCGCGGTACCCCGCCTGGTCGCCGCCTCCACGCGATCTCCATGGGCCCGTCTCACTCAGCAGGCCCGCTACTTTTCCGGCAAAAATGCGGCTATGTAAGGTCGCGGACCGGGTTCAGGGGCTCTGTCCTGCCTCCGCAGTGTATCCCGGTCCGTTACCGCGCCGTGTGGGTCCCGCAGCTCCGTTGTGGCCGGATCAATCCCCCAGTCGGGCCCGGAGAACTAACAAGCACCGTCCGCCATCGTGGCTGTTCGGCCACACCCCCCACTATTTGTTCCTTTACTTTGTTTCGTCTCACATCTCTTACCAGGGCACTTCTTTACGGGAACTTTTAATACGAGCAAAAAAAAAATTCACGTTTGTCTGAACTTAGGATGGTGAATATATTACTGACCGCTGTAGTTTTGTCATATTTGCTTTAGCATATAATTCTCCCTAAGTACTCTGGAGTGAGTTATAGATAGTGGTTTAGGCAACCGGTAATGCGTGTGGCTTGTCCCCCCATATGGACAAAAATAATCTTTTAGTTGCTAAATTAATGCCTGTATTGTGACCAACGGGACTCAAATGAGTCACTCTAATTTGGCGTATGGATAACCATGGGTTTGTAAGACTGATGTTTGCATTATGACGATCAGGAGTTAATGGTAATAATTGAGTTATTTGAATTGGGCGTACGATTAATGTTTAGTGTTATTGTTGCACTCCGTAAGGGGCCACCTATGGTGCCTTTTGGTATTCTGTGATGTACGCAGTTTTATCCCTCCATAAGAAGAATATAAGATCTTCTACTACTGTATTAATGATTTAAATTATGTCCGTAGGTACTCTTTTCTGTAAAATGGACTTATTCAAAGATGGCGTCCAACAATAGGTTCCTGATGCATGTTAATATTCGCTTTTACATGTTCGTTTTTACTTGGTTGTATCTTTGTGATGAGTGTAGGTTGTCCACGCCTTAAGAGAATCTTACATTTCTAACCACTAAAATCATACTTTATATTATGTCTGAAGGGGTTTCTATAATATGGGACCATTCAAAGATGGCGTCCGATAATAGGTTCCAGATGCATGCTTATTTTCATTTAGACTTGGCTGGGATGTTTAGTGCTGCTGTACTTTTGGTCATTCAATGCAACTTGATACTTTAGGGCCATGAGGAAATTTATGATAGCTATCACAGTGGGTTTGCGTTATTGCTTAAATTTTGTTTATTAAACTTTAACTTTGGTTACTGTGTGTGAAGTGATATCCGGGTAACACGGGGATACTGTGAATGTAGATTTACATATGCTCATATTGGAACAACCTGTTAACACTAGCAGACCTTTTGTGGGTTCTAAGAGCTACTTATTAAATAGCCGGCCATTAAAACATGATTAATTAGTGGGATTACTATATTTGTGTTTCTTTATTCTTTATGGATTTGACTCTATTCTTGAGTATTTTTGCTGTATTACTCTGTAGGATCACGCCTGGGAATTGGCTGAAGGCGTTACGATTGAATACAAGTACCTGAGCCGATACTTGCACTATTTCTTTACACTCCTGTTTATAGTATACATAACATCCTGTGAGTTACTTTGACTACACATTACTCAAAAGGGTGTTGTACGAGTTGTTTTAGATTTAATTTTCTTATTAGTGTGAGCACGCTTTTTATTTGCAAACTATGGTGTTAGAAACTATTACTTCAACTGTATTGTCTAGTACAAACATAGATTTTGCTTACTCTCTTATAATTCATGTTTTTCTGCATTATGTTGCAGGATTATACCTGGATTTTAGCATAAGACTTTGGGATCGAATATTGTATCTGAGCCCACTCTTTAATACCTTCTGCGATATATATTTGACATACATAAGTTTGGTAAGCCTATTGGACTATATTATGTACATTCGGGTGTGCGTACAGGTCTTCTTGTTTTACTCATCTATTAATAAGGAATACTATTCAATTTTCTATGATAATTTTTCTGTTTGAATATCTAGGACATTGTGGTGTTTTTCTTCCTTGGGTTCACACGCATGTTGATAACTCTCACAATTTGGATTCATGTTTTTCAACACTTCGTTTTCCCACTAAAGGGCTTTATAACACGTGGTGGTTTTCTGTCCCTCCTTTCTTTTACTATTTGCACTCTCTATTACGATACTGTATATAAAGATATTTGCTTTTGCAACCCTAGGGGTTATAATATGGGTTTTTATGTTTAATTTCTAGCCCTGAAGAAGTCTGTTGATACTTCCATGTAGACGAAACACGTGTTGGCTAGGAGTCCCTGCCTCCAGTTATGTACTGCTATGTTGGTGGCCAGAAGTGATTGCTTGTGAACAAAGCTTGGATTAAATAAAGAACAGAAAAAGAATTGTTCTGAAACCCGTGTTGAACTTCTCTGATTATTATGGACTTTCTTTGCTCAGGATATTAATTCTTTGCTTCAGTTTATGTGTGGACTTTTTGCCTACACAGTTTGTAACGGTGGGTGGTCATTATCCAATTTTCTTGAGCATTCTTACTTGATTATATGTACTTTACATGACTTAGTGCATTCTATACCCTCCCGCCCTTCTCTACATATTCAACCTTCCTTGGCTATACAGACTAGGTAGCCCAACCTAGGGATGTGACTAGTCTTCTGGGGGTGTACACCACCTGACTATATAATGTTCCTGCATGCCCATGGCAATTGTGCCTGGGGGCAGGATGATGGCTGTTTCCTCCTTTAGGAGGCAGCCTGGATGCATAGCAGAGGCTGTGTAAGCTGTGAATCTCACTGCATTGATGTGCATCTTCACTAGCAATCCTGTTAGAGAGGCAGGTTTCACCTCCTTCCCTGCCAAGCCTTTGTTTCTGACGTGTGAGAGTGTTCACACCTTGTGACAGGGGCTCAGATTCCTGTCTTTGCGGCAGCAGCTGTGGGGTGTCAGCCAGGGCACAAGAATGACTGAGGCAACCAGGTTGGCAACCTCTAAGATAGCCACCTGGCTGTATGTCAAATAAAATCGGACTTTAGAATAAGTTTGGGTTTACTGAGACAAGTTGTTTGATACTAAACAGGACATCTTTCAGATGGACCATAATGGAGCTAGCAACCTTGGGTGTCCGGGTTCTAGCACATGTTAGCCTTTAGCTCTATGAACATGTATAGTAGCCCTTAATAGACAGTAGCTACTACAGGGACATATAAGCTTACACTTATATGTCTACACCTGTAATATAATGTACCCTGCCTCCTGGGCTCAAAAGGCCTACCTCACGGGTGACTGATATATATAAAAAATATGCTGTTACCTTGCCACTGATGGTGAGGGCAAAGTCGAGTTGGAGCAGTTTACTCTGTTCCGGTAGTCTGCAATGGCAGCCCTGCTATCATCTGTTTACTTGGGTCACTCAGGGTGACACGATCAGTGCTTCAGGTCCTGGTGACCCCTTTAACTCCCATGCCCAGGCTACCACGAGTACAATTTACCAGGGACTTATAAGGGGATTAAAGTCCTTGCCATACATTATTTTTAGAGCAAGAGCACTGACACTGGGGACTAGTTAGCCGGCTCCAGTGCATTTTCAGGCTCCTGAGGCATAAATCATCAGTATTGAGGTCTGAATGGGGTAAAAAGTGGGCGCAGGGAGACCTGCAAAAGGCTGTATTCCTACAAAAGCAATATGACTGAACATTAAAATCTCCCTGCTTTATTCATTTATCCTCCCAATTAAAAGAGATCACAGCACGTGGAAATAATCTGTCACAAACATAACATGTTTTTGATGAGCATTACCTATTCAATGACTCATTGTTTCACAGAATTAAACATAGCTTTTTTTGAGAAACAAATTGCATTTTGAAAGCATGGAGGCACATCTCTGATGTTTCATTGAGTAAAATACCCAACTATATGAGTTTCCGCAGAACTGAGACTGCTACACTAAAACAGTTGATGATGCACTCTGTATCCTTGGTAAAGGTAACCGCTGCCTTCTATGGTGAACAACGGCATTCCTTTAGAATTATCAAAGATAAAATGATGATTTATGGCGCAGTGACCAGCTGGCTCTTAAAAGTATATATATTCACAAAAGGAAAGGAAAAGGATATAGCTTCAAGTACAGCCTCCTGTGCTAAATATGAATTTACAATCGGTGCTTGAATCTGTAGAGTCAAATCTACATGACCCTATTTGATATTTACTATCAAACGGTGATATCCAAAAGATATTAAAAAAGACGCTGCACCCACAACTTATAGTGGCACACTTCATCATAGGCATCCTCATCACACCGTAGCAGGTAAATACCACACAGGTGGACTCAACCAAATTGGGACTTTCTATATAATAATTGGTCTGGACGTAAAAAATGATCCAGTCATAAAAATATCTAATGGTAAACCTAAGGATTCCTTTTATTAGCGAGTACTCTCCATATGATTACAAGAAAGAAGTCATAAGTGGATTCTAGGCAAAGTATAATGATTCAACAGTCCATTCGCCAACATGTATCGACCGAGGGTCCACGGTCTTCTTCAGGGCCTATCTATTCTCATGGACATCACTATACCATAATGCCTGGAGTAGCGGAAGTGACATCATATGCAGTTTGACCATAATGATGTCACAGGAAGTTATATCATATGACCTTTGACCCTGAATCTTCCCAAGAGTTGATGTGACATGACCTTAATCCCGATGCATCAAAATTATTAACATTGCTGAAGTTACATAATTATTGCATATTTAATATAACAACACAACACTAACAAGTGTCTATTTTACGTATCATTTAAATAAAGGTGTGAGCATGATATGTCAAGGTAATAGTTACCTGAATTGTAGTTAGCAAGGAAGTGACTCTGACATCTTCTAGGGGAGATCAGAGGGTGGGAGATTCACTTCCCCAAATTATTTTGAAACAATTATATGCCAGCATTTTGCCATGTGTGCCTCTTTCGCCCAAACATTACATAGAATATGCCGTACCATCATTTTTCTAATACTGCTGTCCATGTATTATGGGGGACTCTTATGTGAAATGTTATATCTAGTATGTCAAGGACCACATTTTGTTATAGAAGGCTCCCGTACATATGCCATGGTTGGCCTCCCATATACCAAGAATTTCCTCCAAAATGTTTGCAGTTTGCCACAGGTTCAACCTATTGGCAAACATTCCTACCGTATGCCATTGTTGTCATTTTTCCACTGCCAAAATGTATCTACAGTGTGCGGGTCATAGAAGTTTGCCATGGGTGTCCCTGATGCAACTTCTACTCCAGTAAGCCAGTGCCAACATTGTACCAAGGGTTCTCCTCTAAGCCAAAAAGTATGCCAGATCCAAGAGCACATTTGCTAGCATAACAACACATTCCAACTCATTCTCACTTACATTCACTTACTCACACTCATTCTTATTCACTAATGTGCACTCATTTCTTTTCATTTACTCTCTTGCACTTACTCTGGCTCACTCATTTTCACTCTCTCGCTCAGTCTCACTCTGACTCACTTATACTTACTCATTCACTTTCACTCATACACACACACAAACATACGTGCTCAATCAATAAGTCAGGGTTTTTTGAAGTACGCTACTCACCCGTGAGGATCTCAAAGCGCTGGGAGGGGGGGTTCGAGCTGCTCTGTGGTCATCCAAAGAGCCAGGTCTTGAGATCCTTTCTGAATAGGTGCAGTGTCGGGCTTCATCTGATGCGAACGGGGGGAGTTTGTTCGAGGTCTTGGCCTGGATGTAGGAGAAGGATCTGCCACCCGCTCTGGCCCTGTGGATATAGGGACCGTGGCTAGGGCTAGGTCAGCAGAGTGGAGTTTTCTCTTGGGGGCGTGGAAGGAGATTATTTTGTTGAGGTATTGGGGTCCGGTGTTGTGGAGGGCTTTGTAGGCGTGTGAGAGCAGTTTGAAGGTTATTCTTTTTGCAACGGGGAGACAGTGGAGGTCATGGAGGTGTTGGGTCATGTGGTCATGTAATGGGAAGTCGAGGACGAGTCTGGCTGCGGCATTCTAGACGGTCTGGAGTTTGCGGAGGACTTTTTTGTTCATTCCGGCATAGAGCACGTTTCCATAGTCCAGTCTGCTGGTGATGAGTGTGTGGGTGACGGTCTTCCTGGAGTTGGGGGGATCCATTTGAAGGTCTTGCGGAGTATGCAGAGGGTGTTGAAGCATGTGGAGGATACCTCGTTGATCTGGCGGTTCATAGCCAGTGAAGAGTCGAGTATGATTCTGAGGTTGCGAGTGTGGTCTGTAGGGGTGGGTGGGTTTCTGGGGGCCACCAGGTGTTGTCCCATACAAAGGGGTGGAGCTGAGGATGAGGACTTCTGTTTTCTCTGGGTTGAGCTTCAGGCAGCTGCTGCTCATCCAGGTTGCGACGACCTTCATCTCATCTTGGAAACTGCCTGGTGATGTTGGGTTCCTTGGTGAGGGAGAGGATGAGCTGGGTATCGTCAGCTTATGAGGTTATGTTGAGTTCATCTTTTCTGACGATGGTTGCGAGGGGGGCCATGTATATGTTAAAGAGCGTGGGGCTGAGGGAGGATCCTTGGGGTACTCCGCATCTGATCTCTGTAGGTTCAGAGAGGAAGAGCGGAAGCCTTATTTTTTGTGTTCTGCCTGAGAAAAAAGGTCGAATCCAGTCTAAGGCAGTTCCCTGGATGCCCGGCATCATGGAGTCTGGCAACTAGTGTGCGGTGGGAGACGGTGTCGAAGGCTGCTGAGAGGTCTAGGAGGATGAGGGCTGCTGTGTGACCTTGGTCGAGGAGGGAGGGGATGTCATCAGTGGCAGCTATCAGGGCAGTCTTAGGTGCTGTGGTTGCTGCAGAATCCAAATTGAGAGGTTTTGAGGATGTTGTTGGTTTTTATGAAGTGCGCTAGCTGGGAGTTGATGGCCTTCTCGATGACTTTGACGGTTAAGGGGAGAAGAGAGATGGGCTTGATATTCTTGGTCTGTCAGGTCTGCGGAGGGCTTCTTGAGGAGGGTTTTGATTTCAGCGTGTTCCCAGTCATCGGGCAATGTGGCTGTCTCGAGGGAGCAGTTGATCATTTGTTGTCGTTCGGGTAGGATGGCTCTGGGGTCTATTGACATCATGGGGTTGGAAGATACTGATTGTCTTGATAGCTATTGCAGGTGTCATTTTTACCTGTTGTTTATGCATTCATTGCCTTCGGTGTGCTGCACTTACTGTGTGATCAAGCTTACCCCTCCTCCTAGATCCTCAGGACATGATAATAATGTCTCCACTATGATGATGCAGGGTATCCAGGATCTAATGCTCATAGATAAAGGCATCTTTGGGTATTAGATGGGTTTTACACAATTAAGCTTGTTGCTTACTTCCATCATTACATGTTTGCTATATGAGTACCTATGCATTTCCTCCTCCCTTAGAATTGTGAAGACCCTACCGGATAGCCAAATGAAGCATTTAGTCACTTCTGCTAAAAGGAGGGTCTGTAGGATTTGAAATTCCCATCCCTGCAATGCACCTGTTTTCATGCCATATTAGGTTAGCAGTGCATGGCTAAATAGACGCCATTTGCATTCACGTTATACAACCCGCTGAGTTATTCTCGTAATGGGCAGGCTTCAGCTAGCAAGTGTGACTCCATTTTGTATTTCGTAATCTCTATTAGGCTGCTTAGACTGGGCCCGAGTTAGACCTCGTTTCTCATGTTGCTTGCCTCAGCAGAACACTGTATTTCTTGATTACTTTTCTCTGTTGCTCAAGGCTGTTTTCTAACCTGCTAATGAATAGGCCGTTCTGCCCTGACAATGCTTATCTGAATGTGTAGATTCTGCTCCCACATTAGGAGATGCTGAGACCCAGCACCGCGGCCTTAGAGTTATGATAGCATGTACCCAACTGGCATGTGTGAGCTCATCCTACTGTGCCTCTTTGTTCAGGCCGGTAGTATTCCATTATCGGCATGGCTGAGGGCTTCACGAGAGGAATGACTATCCACTGCAGACTGTTGGGGGGTCAGTCCCTCAGCAGACATCCTAGGGTGCAGGTCTGATTGGACTCCACTGCAGAGTATTGGCAATAAACCTGTAAGTGTATATTCTCTACTGTCTGACCGACTCTTCATTTTGGGAAGGCATAGCAGGTGGTTGTAAGTAACCTGAGTGGCCCTAGAGAGCCCATCCTTCAGTCTAGGTGAGGAGGGTCGCTGCTGGATGGATGGCATCACTGGTGGGGGGTGTTGGGCTGGTGCAATGGTCTTGGTCATCGAAGTTGTCGTAGAGCGTCTAGGCTTTTCTGGTGGAAGGAGCTGAGTTTGTTGCAGAGGTCTTGGGAGGGAGGGACGTTGGTAGTTTCGCTGTTGGGTCTGCTGATTTCTTGTATGATGCAAAAAGAACAAATAGAACAAGTAGCACTTTTCACCCTAAGTGGGATGGGTATGCCTAGACGTGGGTCTCTTGCTCACTGTGCCACTGGATCCAAGCTAGCCTGGCTGATGAAGGGTAATACCCAGAAACCGGTCCCAGGATGCTCGTTTCTGGTCCAGGGAGGACCTGGCTTGGCAGTTCGGTCTGGACTGTTCCCATGAGGAACAGTGTCAAGACTGGTTTGCATATGGCTGGGTCTAAACTGGGGTGGCATGGTGAGCAAAAGAACGATTTAACCCAGATCACTTGACTGGTGGTGAATGTATGATTTAATAAGCATTCCGTCCATCATTTGTTTGCATAGCAGAATTCTTGTATGATGGCAAAGAGTTTCTTGGAGTTGTGGGAGAGGGTTCTGCCCTTTATAGGAAGTTTCTCTTAGTTGATTTGATGAATTGGGGGTGTGCCATGATTACAGCCTTGTAGGCAGAGCGTGCTTCCGGAGATTTGCTGTTTCTTCATGTTTTTTCCAGTCATTGGCAAGAGCGCTTGGATTCTCGGAGGTCTGTGGAGAACCAGGTGGCTTTCGCGTTGTGTCGTCTGGCAGAGTTTTGAAGGGGGTGAGAGTGTTGGCACAGTTGTCGATCCATTGGTGGAGGTTATTTGCTGCTCTTATGGCGTCTGTCGTGGTAGGGGGAGGCGTGCAGCTGAGGGTGGAGGTGAGGTGTTATTCTGTGATTTTGTTCCAGTTTCTGCGTGGGAGGCATGGCAAGCGCTTGTGTGCTGTGGGTTTCAAGAAGGAGAAATGGACGCAGTGGTGGTCCGTCCAGAGTGGTCCATGGTGTGACTGAAGTGAATGTTGTTTCTTCCGCACCAATGGGTTAGAGAGTGTGTCCTGCCGTCTGAGTGGGGGTAGAGACATGTTGCTTCAGTCCAATGTTGGTGAAGTTCTCTAGGAGCGCTGTGGTGTTGGCATTGCTGAGGTTGTCTAGGTGGAAGTTCAGGTCTCTGAGCAGTATGTAGTCTGTGGAGGCGATGGCATGGGGAGCGATGTAGTCTGCGATGGTGCTGGGGAGCGAGGTCCGGGCGGTCTGTAGGCAAGTGTTACGCAGAGCGTAGTTCTGGGCTTGGGCTGGATCTGGAAGTTGATGTGTTCCATGAGGGGCGAGGCATCGTCCGAGTTGGTGGTTGTTAGTCAGAGGGAGCCTTTGTGGACGATGACGAGGCCTCCTCCAAGGGGGTGTTGGGGCTGTCTTTCCTCAGGACCTTGTATCAGTCAGGGATGGCGGTTGCAGTGTTGGGGGAGCGAGCTGGTCTCTGTGAGGAAGGAGACTTTGGGCGAGTGAGTGTTGAGGAGGTCCCAGAGTTCTACGGCATGTCTGTGCAGGGAGCACACATTGAGGAGGATGCAGTTAATGGGCTTGTGTACGGTGGTGTCTGGTGGGTTGGGGGTGGCTGTCTGGGTCCGGAGGTGGGTAAAGGTACGGTGGCAGTGTTGGCAGGAGAACGGGCCCTGAGAGTTGCTCAGCGTCGAGAGCTGGCATTTGTTGTCGCATCCAGGGTTGAGTGCGTGGAGAGTGCTGGGGTTGTTGCGGCGGGGGCGATGGACACGGGGTCCTTGCACTGGTCACTGTCGGGTCCCGGACGGGCGCAGAAGGACTTGCTTTTGGCACGCACGCTGCGTGTGGCCGCCATGAAGAAGGGGTCGGGAGGAGGGTGAGCAGCTGGGAGGGGGGAGTGGATTACGCTGGCGGAGGGGCCAAGGAGGCGCTGTAAAAAATGCAATGGGGCAGCAGAAGCGGCGGGGAAAAGGCAACACAACACAGAAAAATGGAAAAAGACAGAAAGAAGGCAAAAAAAGGAAACAGGAGGCAGGCAATACAGGCAGAGAGAGGCAAAGACAGAAAGAGGAAGACACACACAGAACGGACTAGCAGAAGAGCAACTCTTCCACTAGACCACCAGGGATGAGGCGCAGGCAGGAGCCTGTGAGTGGAGGAGCACCTCAAACACCTACCTCTGACACCAGAAGGTGCTGAGGCCAGTGCCTTAAAGGTGGAGCTGCGCAAGGGGAGAACAGTTACTCTGACCAGGAGGTCAGAGGTGTTGCTCCCACATACATATGCCCTGTCACACAAACTCATCCACATGCACCACACAACATACATTTAAAGTCATTTTATTTTTCTTATCTAGGATGCCAATGAAGGTCATGTTTTAGATCCTCTGCTCCACTGTTTATTACACTAATAGTGAATAATATGCTGTTATTCACTAGTAATGTAATACAAATTAACAGAAAACGAGGTTAGAGCCTGTGCTGATAATTAGAGACACCTGTGTGTTCTTGGCACTGATTTTGCCGCCTCTGAGGCTAGGGTTACAATGGGAATACTAGGGGTTGCAAGCAGCATGCCAGGGGTCTTAGCTGCGACCTCTAGCGACCGCTAAATGACGTGCATGTATATTTTGTGACTGTCTATTGCATGCATTCCATACACAAAAACAAGGCATAAGGCTTGCATACCTGTCTTGTGTTGTCCCCTATTCTGGGATATTATATAGCACCATGGTCCTAACTGGGATGAGCCACTTCTGTAGTCACATATTCATCAAGTTGAAGGTACATCTCTTACACCTAATCAAATCCAAGGTATACTGCTTCTCCTCGGAATACCAAGGATTTGATTAGGTGTAAGAGGCGCACCTTATCCTTGACGAATGTGTGATATATGGTGCTATATAATATCTCAGACTCTGGAACAACACAAGACAGGTATTTGAGACTTATTCCTAATTGTTTGCATGGAATGCATGTAAGGGACAGGCAGGGAATGGATAGGCCCAGAAGAAGACTGTGGACCCTTTCGGCTTGAAAATTTGGTCAAAACATTTTGTCAGATGAGCTGATGAATCATCATACTTCATCTGGAATGCACTTATGACTTTCTTTTAACCGTATCAAGGGTACTTACCCGCTAATAAAAGGAATCCTTGCGTTTACCCTTAGATATTTTTATGACTGGATCCCTGCTTATGTACGAAACAATAATTATATAGGAACTTCCAATTTGGTGGAGTTCACCTGAGTGGTATTTACCTACTTCTGTGTTGTTTGGACACCTATGATGAAGCATGGCACAAAAAGTTGTGGGTGTGGCATCTTCGCCAATATCTTTTGGATACCGCCGTTTGATAGTAAATGTTAAATAAGGTCATGTAGATTTGACTCCACAGATTCAAGCACCTACTGTGAATTCAAGAAATAAATTAAAATGGCCAACCTCCTCTCCAAACTAGTGACACATCTACAAGGGGTGCTCCAATGTTGTAGTCCCTCTCTCTCTCTCTCTCTCTCTCTCACACACACACACACACACACACACAATTCAACCATTACATGACTTGGAGCCTCTAACCTCCACAATCAGCGATTCTAATATCTCCTATCACATATATGTGTGCAGATGGCATCCAATTCATCTGAAAATGTCCTCACAGAAATGTGGAATTAATTGCCAAAGTACTGGAGATTATTCAAGCCTGGACTTCACCCTGCACCTAAAGCTTAACCCCTTCAAAAAAGGAGTTTCTCCTATTATCCCCTCTAAACTGCTCCATCCCAAAACAAACTTCTTTCATGTCAGTTATCGTATTAAACTGTAAATCTTCAGGCAATTAATCGCTTTCCTTCTTCTTGAGAAAAACCTTACTCTGAAAGGACGCAAGCATTCAATAGCAAAATAAATTCAACACCAGCTTCTAGCTCAAGTAAGTCCATTCCCCCTACTTCCGAGTTTGGACTATGACAACTTACTTTTTATTGGAAGTCCAAAACTACAGCTCATTCCACTAAAAGCTATCATGATGCAATGGGCATGCTGGCTATTAGTAAAGGAAAGTTTGGACATATCACATCCATTTTTTATCTCTCTTGAAGGGAACCCCAAAAAAGTAAGGAACATTGTTAGACTAACTTGCTTCATACGTTAGGTCATGTGGTTGGGAACCCTTAACTTCCTGGCCCAGAGACCGACAATGTCTGGCAGGCAACTCCTCTATTCCAGGACAACCTGGTGTTTGAGACATTAGGTTGCAAGATGAAAAAATCTTAGAACATTCATCCTCAGGATGTGCATTTGGAATGTTAAACTTCATTCTTTCAGATATAAGGACAATTCCAACTTGCAATTTCATCACCTCTTCCAATGTTAAAAATTCTGGCTTTCAATGTTGCTGCTTTACAGAATTGGTACTTGATCTACCAATAATTGATATTAATATAGGTAATGCACGCTACTTAATCTATTTTCTTATTCTGATATTTTAAATTATTTTATTTCTATATTTATTAAATATAGTAATAAGCACATTCATTTTGTCTTACTATATATGTTGGAAAATTACCCTCTCTGAAGCGTCAGACCAAACGTTTTGCCTTCCTCCTCCCTTTTTTGCTGAATACTTTTTGTTGGCTTTAGGATTCTGAGCACTTTACCACTGCTGATCAGTGCTAAAGTGCATGTGCTTTCTCCTCTAAACATGGTATAATTGATTTACACCGGATTGATATATTTAATTTATCTGTAAATCCCTAGTACCATGCACTACATGTGCCCATGGCTTGTAAATTAAATGCTACTAGTGAGCTTGCAGCCCTCATTGTGCCACCCACACAAATAGCCGTTCAAACCCGTCTCAGACATGCAATTACAGGGCCTGTGTGTGCAATGTACTGCCACTGCTACTTGGCATTTAAAACCTTTTGCCAAGTGTTGAATTCACCTTTTGTTACACATAGGTCAGCCCTAAGGTAGGCCCTAGATATCCCATAGCACAGGATGCTGTGTAAGTAAAAGGTAGGACATGTACTTTTATGTTTTGCATGTCCTGGGAGTGAACAACACCTAAATAATGTTCAATACTGTGAGGCCTACTTACTCCTCTCAAAGTTAACATTGGGGATTCCTTAATACATTTTTAAGCTGCAATTTCTAATTAGAAAGGAGTAGCTGTGTCATGTTTTATATCTTTTAAATGGTGATGACACATCCTCTTTACTGGTAAAGTTGGATTTTACATTATTGCTCCTTGTGCCTGAAGCTTGTCTCCAATTCACATCTGGGGTGGGTGACAGTTACAATTTGTGTATTCCCTCTAGATAGCCACAAACACAGGAAAGTTAGGTTGTCTGAGCATTAATCTGCATTCTGTGGCCCTTCCTGGGCAGGAAGGGAGGCAGGAGCTGATACTTACAACTGAATATGTAGTGTCCTATACCCACACAAAGGGCTGATTATCCCATATTGATAGTCTGGAGCCAGCGCTGGGAAGAAAGGACATCTGTGCACTTCAAAGAGCTTTCTTTTAAGTCACCCCACTTCAAAGCTCTGCTTGACTGCTGACCTGGAAGGCCTGCTTTTCTTTTGTGCTACCCTGCTGCATGCTGTTCTTTGACCCTGTTGAGGAGAGCTTGACTCCAAAGTGATCTCCAAGGACTTGTTGGCTTGCCTCATGTTGTTGAGACTCAGAGCTATCAAAATCCAATTCCCTGCTCCTGTGCCTGGTTCACTGGAAGTGGACCCAGATACATGCAACAGAGAAATCAACGCATCTCCAGTCTGCGTGTAGCTGAACCAGTTTATCGACCCTGTTGAGGGAGAAGAACCAATGCATCGCATTCGGAACTGCCACATTGCATCCGGAACTACCGCTTTGGAATTAACGCATTGCTGCCACTGCATGGAGAAGATTGACGCATCGCCCCTCCAGCGTGGATTAATCCGCCACACCACCAATGGAAATGCCTCACTTGGAACCGGCGCTTCGCTCAATGGACCCAACGCATCGCCGCCACTGCGTGAAGAAAATCGATGCCTGCATGCTCGACATCAACGAATCGCTCATCTGTACCCAGCATCTCGCTGTTGCAACAAGGATCAAGTTCCTCTGTTTACCAGGCCTGCATGGTTCTTGTCCACGGCCTGCGCTCTATCGTGGTCGGCCTGAACTGTTGACTTTGCCCCAGTCTAGCGTGACCAGATAACCCTCATTGGTGCTTATTGATTCTAAGCGCTAGAACTCTTTTTATTCTTTAAAAATTCATATTTCGACTTCTACTTATTGGAATTTTGTCATTTTGTCTTGATTTATTGATACAAATTATTGTTTATTTTTCGAAACCAGTTTGAAGTCTTTTTGTGGTGTTTTCATTGTGATGCTGTGTGTGTGTGTATGTTGCACAAATACTTAACATATTGCCTATTGAGAGAAGCCTGACTACTCTGCGTCAAGCTTCTAGAGGATGAGCACAGGTTATCTATTAGTGTATATTTGACTTAACCCAGTTGTCTTGATTGTAGTAGGTCAACAATCCTGCTTATCTGTTCCGAACCAGAACTGCACTGAGTGTATCCTTGGCCAGGCATGGCCAGAGGCTATAAAATAAATGGGCATAGACCTCATGTGGTCTATTGCCACACTTGAAACCCTCATGTGTGTGTGAGTTATGTATTGTATGGTTGTGGCGCCTGTCCATCAAGGGGCCTGCACTGACTAACAGGACCCCGTAACACTGGTGATGAGGGTGGGATGCTCCCCCGTCCACGCGTTGCTGATACAAACCAAGTCCAATATCGTAGCATGAATCAGAGACTGTGCCAGGCCGGCTATACCACAGGCTCCACCTCCAGTCAGCGCAGCACCGTGGCCGACGTGATGACATCAGGGTGCTACCTCAAGAACTGCTTCACCGCCGCAGAGACTAATGTACCTTCTTCCCCTGCAGTGCCGCACCCGCAGCCCAGTGACGTAGGCAACATGCCCGGGGCCAGACGCTGCTCTAGAACCACTCACCAGCCATGACCCGCCAGTTGGTCCACAGTGAGTATCAGCCTGGGCCCCAAACAGTCTACTGCCATCGTTCCTGCACAGAGACAAGCTCAGAACTCCTTCTTTTCCTGGTCTGATGCACTGAAATGCACCCTAGAGAGAGAGAGAGACATTGGTGAGCAAAGAACAAGCATTTGTACATACAGCTCCGCAGAAACACAGGAAGGCTCAGGCAAACAACACTGGCGAGCACAACCCTGGGAGGCCCGAAACACTCCACTCCCTAAGTATTCTCCCTTCGCACTTATAAAGCCCATCATAGCTGATGAAGCAAATGCAGCGCAACCTCAGCAGCAGACCATGACACAGCATGTGTTCACCGGGGTGCTGCCACCATTCAGTGAGCTTGCAGTCCCAGCAACAGCGTCTCCTCACTGGAAGACCTGGATAGGCAGACTTGGCAACTACTTTATTTCCACAAGGGAGACGGATGGAGCCATCAAGAGATCCCTACTACTCCATTATGCAGGGGAAGAAATATACAAATTATTCAAACACTTGCTCAAAACTGACCCCGCCACAGACTATGATGCAGTGGTGAGAGTGCTCAACGCTCATTTTGACCCCCAACTGGACCCAGACTTTGAGCGTTTTATACTGTGCCAGGCCCGTCAACGAGAGGGAAAGTCAATTAATGCATGAAGTTAAAGTTGGGGGAATTTATAGAGCGCGCGTATACCAAAAGGGTTTCATGGCACTAAAACAGTCCGGCAGCAGAATAGGGCAGCAATTAGACCTCAAAAGCTCTAGTAAATAGCCAGGTCTTCAGACCTTTACGGAACTCCAAGTATGATTGAGAAGATAGAAGCCTTCCTCTCAACAGGGTTGCCGACTCCAAGACTCATCCTCCGACGAAGAGGAGACCTTCCTTATTTCATTCACAAGAGAGTTAAAACGGCATTGGTGGCCACAGCCCACGTGCATCATCCGCATTGCTGGATCCGAGGTCAGAGCCATCATCAACATGGGGGGCTCAGTCAACGTGATGGGAGTCTAGCAGTGCAACTGTCTACAACCATGGCTCCAATTGGCCCGTCACACACCAAAATCTTTGCATACTGAAGTCACTCGTCCCTGCCCCTCCGCGGACGCATGCCCGTGCAAGTACAATCCAACAACCAGGAAGTCACCACGACCTTCTATGTCATAGACCAGGAGGCTGATACCCGGGTGGGAAGTCACATCATGGAAGATCTGGGCCTTGGTGTTGTTTGCCAGAAGTGTAAAGGCTCATCAAGTCGATGACCTATTGTAGGATGCTTCGTTTAAAAACTTTGAAATCTACCGTGGCCACTCACTTCAATTAACAGAATCATAATCTCAGCCAACTGAGATTCTGTATCCTAGAAATGGTACCAATACTACCAGGAAGAGATAACACCCAATATTTACTCAGGAGAGAACTCTTTTGGATACACCGGTTGTCATCTACACAACCGAAAGGTCTCAATGAACGTTTAGAGTACAGCTGTTATTTATAATTCAACTACTGTCAAAATCACCTCGTGATTTATGTGTCATGACCATTAAGCACATATGGTTTTCCACTTTATTTAATTATTGATTGTATATTACTTTTCACGTGATGTACAGCTTTTCATCCCAGTATGTTTCATTGTTTTCATGACTGTATTCAACCAAACTTATCATATCACCCACACCTGTAATTTCTTATTCTCTTTTCACCTATTTTGATCTTTAGACATCGATTTTCGTTTTTTGTTCTCCACACACCGTGTTCGCTATCATAAAGTTCATTTGGTAGAATAAAAAAAGATCGCACCGAGCGTTCTGTCACTTGACACGGTTTACACCAATATGAACCGTTCTCTCGTCTAGCTCGGTCACGTGATCTCCCGGAAACCAATTAGAGATCACTTTAGTGAATCGCCATCTAATATACTATCGGCACTCACTTTCCAACTATTGCTCATCATACCACGAAATTCGAACACGTCCGACCGTCCTAAATCACACGGTAAGCTCATAGGGACCGTTATTCTAGAGACAGAAAATGTACATTTCGTATCACGTCAGTCCTCTGACCATTACTATCTGTTTCAGGTGGCACTTTGCTGATATTTACTAAACGCGACTTATATCCTCGTGTTCAACGAAACAGGTCAGAACTCATATCACACTCGAACGATCTGTTCCATTCACCGGGTGCTATCTTTATTTGTAAGCATGTGCATTTAATGGAATAGGCATGCACTCCATGCATGTACACACGGGGACACTTGGAACTCACATGACCCTCTTCCGAGTTTCCCAGTCACTTTCACTCACTCTTATTTTTTTCATTTTTTCATTCTTTCCATCTTTCACGCAAACCCGCTATAAATTGTAAGTTCAGTTAGCATTCAGCTCGAATGTTCGTCATTTACAAAACTGTAATGTACCAAACCAAATGTATAACCTAATTAGATGCTTTACTCTGGTTACTTTTAGACTCTAAGTCCCCTGATGAAGGGCAAATGCCCGAAATGCATTTGGCGAAAAACAACAAGTAATGCAACATTATGATGAAATAATGTGAAATTTCAATATCCAAAAAGAATAAAAAAGGAACCATGATATCATATACCCAGAACTGTGATCACATCATTTAAAGAACTTTGTTCTTCAAGAGTGCACTGGAGGGACTCTGCCCCACGGGAAACAGGGCTCATTTTGCCATTGTAGGTGCCTCAAGTCCCCACCAGTCAAACAGCACATCAACTCCACAGTCACACCAGTGGCATTACGCCACCAATGCGTCCCGTTCCATCTCCGACCCTTGGTCAAACAAGAGCTTGAAAAGCTCGAGAAGTAAAGAATGATTGAAAAGGTGTCCGGACCAAAGCCTTGAGTCTCCCGATAGTGATAGTAGAAAAGCCAAAGCAACCATGGAAAATACGACTGTATCTACATGCGGCTCCCAAACCACGCCATTAAGCACGAACGCCACATAACACCAACCATGGATGATATCATAGCGGATTTGAACGGCTCTCGTGGTTTTCCAGATTGGATTTACACACCGAATATCACCAGCTACTCCTGGCCGAAGAAAGCAGATACATCACCACCTTCAGCACCCATCTAGGTCTTCACCAGTACAAATGGCTGAACTACGGGATATCATCAGCGGCCGAAGTATTCCAGAATGCAATACGTGAGACACTTTCCTTACTACCCAGGGTCATGAATATCAGTGAATGTCAGTGACTACATTCTCATCCACTTAGGAACGGCAGCGGAACACCACAAACACCTCCAAGCCACCTTAAAGTGCCTATGGGAACAGGGGGTCCCACTGCACAGGGGAAAATGCTCATCTTTCGATCATCTATCGAATTTTTGGGTTACATATTCAATCAAGATTGGAAAGTATACGCCATAAAGCAAGCACAGGCACTGACTACAGTCTCAGAAGTGTGGAGTTTCATTGGCATGGCCACGTATTGTGGCAGATATATTCCAGACCTTGCCACCTAAGCGGAACCTCTAAGAGCCTTGACAAAGGCAGATGCCAAGTGGGCGTGTGATCAGAAGGAAGATGATGCGTTCCAGAAAATCCAAGATGCGCTCTTTGACACCACCCCCATGGCATATTTTAACCCGGGCAAGCATACAGAACTGCAGGTAGACGCCGGCCCCGTGGGGCTTGGGGCAGTAATTACTCAGAAACATAAGCCTGCGCGGTGGGTGACGCTGGAATTGGCCAGCAAGGCACTGATGCAGATGAAAGTATTGTACTCTCAGATCGAGAGGGAGGCCTTGGCAATCAAGTGGGCATGCAGACACTTTCACCTGTATCTGAGCGGACAACCGTTTAAATTCATTACTGATCACTAGCTTCTCGTCCTCCTGTTCTGCAGATCAGTGCCACACCCACCACCAAGGATTGAGAGATGGGCCATCCAGTTACAGCACTACAAGATGGAAGTGGTGTATCAACCTGGAGACAAATATCCTGATGATTTTCTCTCTCGTCACCCAGTGGCACTAAAAGACTGGACTGCCTGTGCTATCGATGATGTTGAAGAGTATGTCAATATAATTTTGCAAGCTGCCTGTTTCACAGCCTTAAGTTTAGGTGACATAGAAGAAGGGGCCAGAACAGAACAGTACTTGCACCTGTGAAAGCTGCTGTCCAAAAGGACATATGGCAGGACTTCCTGCAAGATGCCAACAACTGGCCCAGCAAAGATAAGGAGAGATTGACAAAAATGTGGAGGGTAAGGGACGAGTTCAGCACCACAAAAGACAGACTCCTCCTCCGAGTGTGGTTTCGATGGCTTGAAACCATGGTGGAAGAGGTCATCCGGAAGTTCCCGGTATGCTAATTGACAAGCTTGCCTCAGAAACCAGCACCCATAATCACGGAGGATCTGTGCACCATTTTGTGGTCCAAGCTGAGTCTGGATTTTGAGAGCTTTCCAGAAGGAAGGGCCATGATGGTCCTAATAGACAGCTACTCCAAGTAACCTGTGGTTGAGGTGGTTATAAAATGGCATTTATGCACGTAGCTCCTGTCATCAAGAAGACTTTCATCACTTTGGTCTGCCGACCGAAATCATGATGGACAACGGGCCTGCCTTCCACAGGGCAGAGTTCAGAGACCTCCTCAAACACTTAGGAATACATCACCCCGTAGTTGCCTCAAGCCTATGTCGAGGCTGAAAGATTCATGTGCACCCTAAGCAAATCTCTCCGAATTGCAGTGGCTGAGCACGCCAATCCTGAACGGCACTGCCAGATGTTTCTCCACGAGTATCAAGGAACTCCCCACTGCACCACCCAACATGCTCTGTGGACTCTGATGTTTAATGGATCCCGCCAAGATACCATCCCAACGTATCCAGGCTGGGCACCTCCACCCCATGATAACCAGGAAATTCAAGCTCGACGCTCACGGCGCAACATCTACATGAGACAAAGACGCAGGGCAAGAGTATGGTCGATCCAGCCAAGAGACAAAGTAATGATCAGAGATCGTAAGCCAGGATGGAAATTTAGGACACCCTATGAGCCAGCGGTCTTGGCTGTCCTGAGGAACAATGGCACCATGGTGAAAGCCAAAATAGGCAGGGACACTGTTGCCAGGAACATCTCATTGTTCAAAAGCATTGACACCACGCCCCAACAAGAGGATCAGTCAGATAACGATGGTGAAGCTGCCTGGCTTGAGCCTGAAGAAGGTGATGAGAGTTTGGCCAGTGGCATGGACTGGAGCCCAGCAGGAGAAGACAGGACGCCCAGCAATAACACACAAGCCAACCCCATCACTGAAAACCTGCGAGTAGGAGCCAACACCAATGGTACAACTTTCAGTCCACTTCTCCACCAAGTCAACAGTTCAGAGGCTTTGGAGGTCATTAGGATGGGGGGCAGACTTTGTCCGCCCGCCATCCTATCGGTTATTGGGACCACCCGCCATAAGGGCTGGGGTCCCGGTGGGGGTATTAAGATGCGCCCGCCACTGTGGTGGGCGCATCCTGCATTTTTAGCATTGTGGCGGGTGGTGCTCTCAGCATCGCCCGCCACAATGCTAAAAATGCACGTATGCATTTGCATAAACAAAGCGGCAGGCACCGCGCAGTGCCTGCCACTTTGTTTATGCAAATGCAGGGGGGTACCAAAAGTTCCCCCCCGTGTGCACCCCCCACCTCTCCTTCACTCTGGGGCTTGCAGGGTGCCCCCAAAGTGAAGACCACATTACCATTATTTATTGAGCGCATGAGGGGCCTGTCCTTCCAGGGGCCTGCACAGACTAACAGGGCCTGTAACATTGATCTCTGAATCACATCAGTGAGTGAAGATGGACATTTAAAAATATTTTCAAACGGTGAGTTTGAGAAAAGACTGCAGATAATGCATATAATCACAATCATCGCTATTTTGGAAGGCTTCAAAACAATATCTCAAGCCCATAGATTTGTGGAATTGTGACAAAGCGTAACATATATTACATATATGAGCATCCCACAATTATGCATTGATATAAGAAACAAACACAATAGGCCATATGTTGTGTTTGTATAGCACATAGTTTGAATCATATAAGCATAAACATCACCCTTGAAGTAAATGGCATAACAATAAAATATATAGTGCCCCAGTGCGCTGCCTGTTAGACCCACACAAACGGTGGCATAATCCTACTTGTGGCAAGTGTCAAAGGTAAGTTGTACACCAACGTCTCAAACAGACTTATTTGCTTCAATATACATTCATATGTAAAACTTGGTGGAATTGGAGCACCTCTGCAAGAGAAACATAATCTTGGATAGTACCAAATTAAGTGGGTAATGCCTACAAACCCTAAGGTTCAAATGGACACAGAGCCTGATGTTGTACAAATGCATACGTATTCTAGCATTTGTGCAGGGTTAAACATTTGGGGCCATCTACTGTAGTGATCGAATAGGCATACAATTCAGATGGTGAACTGATGAATAATATGGTACAAAAGGGGGTGGTGATGGACGGAGCATCTGAATCAATCAAACACTCACACCCAGTCAAAAGATCTGGGTTTAATCCATCACCGAACTGATGAATAATAGCATCTCGATAAATACCTCCCTAGTAGGCAAACTTGTCATTGCCACAGCAGCAATTATTACAAAGGGTCAAAAAATAAGAAACCTTCCTCAGACTTTCACAGTAATAATGCGAATACAAAATCAGTAGAAGTAATAATCAAATACGATCGGAAGCACAGGTAGAAACTACTGTTGAAGTTTGATTCAATAATTAAAGAGTTAAGTAAGATGGTAGACAAGAAAGAATTTGACACCGGAATGGAGAAGTTAACTATGAAGATGGAGAACTCCGGAGGAGCTGTTTGCAGGGGGACACCTTAAATATCTGCTTTCTGGTGGAACCTGTGTCCCAGGACTTCTTGCCATTCACCTGCATCTCCCCACAGTTTTCCAGCGCTCTGCTACACTTGCGCTCTCCCTGGTGGGACCTCACGTCCCAGGGAGCCCCGCGCTGAGTGCAATTGTCTACAGCTGCAGGGGGAGGAGTTTCTACCGGCACAAAAGCGGCGCTGCCTTCCCGCGATGCGAGACACGCGCGGGCTAAAGGCGGGCCCGTCTGTGGCCATCAGGGTCCAAAAGAGGCCAGGCTGGGCCCCCCCATTTGGCTCTTTTAACAGGGACTAACGATTCACGGAAAAAGAAGGTAATGTGCGACCTGTACAAAATTTAATTGATAAACGCATTTCTCCCAGAACAATACTATACTAAGCGTCCTACAAGAAATCAACTGACCCCACTGCAAAAATGAGTAAACGGAGGGGGGTAGTCGGAACCCTAGACGATTTTATCATAAGGGCCGAATCGGTGCTTATACATGAGATACAGGCAACCGAGAGAAGATTGTCCTTAGATCTTGTCCCGTTCCAACCGCGTCAGGCCCGGACTGGCCGTTGTGGGCACCGGGCAATCCCCCGGTCGGCCGCAAGGGTGGGGGCCGGTTTTGGGCCCTGGGGGCCGTTTTTGTTGTAGAGCCGGTTTTGCAGCATAGCTGCAAAATCGGCCCTGTAACAAAATCGGCTGAAAAGCGGCCCTGGCAAAGCGCTCGCCCCCCCTCCCGCCCGGGGGTGGGGGGGCCGGCCAGGCACTTTGCCAGGGCCGGTTTTGGTTCCCAGTCCGGCCCTGAACCGCGTCTGTCACCTGGGGGTACTGTGGACTTAATTTCTTCTGACATTCTAAGATCGTCCCCTGTGCCTTTAATTCCTGGCATAGTAGTTACACATACACCATCTTTATCCCCTTCTGCTATCCAGGATCTAAGCGCTCCTGCTAGTAATACACGCGCGATCTCGAGCAAGACAATCAGAGGGCGGACACTGGCTACCTCAGCACTTAGGGGAAAGAAAAATGTAACTAAATTAAACCAGTCAAAGTCCAGGCAAAAAACAAACGTTTTTAATACAGGCGTCTCATGCAGTAGTGATGGTGGTAGGGGCAGCGGAACAGTCGAAGTTCTGTCGACCAATTTGATTTCCACTCAGACTGAAGACCTGCTGGAAAATGGCCATAATGCAGCCGATATGGGCATTGAAATTTTTGATACTATGATGGAAGGATTCGAGTCCAGACTGGATGATCTAATGGAGATTTTTGGTAAAAAACTTGATGTATTATGGGAGAAAATGCTTAAAACAAATACTGTGGCTGCTAGTACAATTGGGGGTGGGGGCGGGGAAATTGTTTTGCATCCAGTTTTGAATCCAGTATTGAACGGTCAAATAAATGGCCAAATTAGTTGTAATGGTGCATCACAATCCCGTAGCGCAGTTGACCACGTGGCGCCCCCTCAAGCTGTTCTTTGTGAATCATGTGGGAACAGGGGGGCATTTCCTCTGATAAGTGATGACCCCATCAATAGAAGCAGTAGGATGACAATAGGGAAGGATGGTATGGGCAATCAGAAGGGGGGCCTCAACCAAGATAGGCCGTCTAAGCAGGGCCTAATGCCAGTTAATGGCACCAATGATGTGAATAGAGATCTCAGTAAACCTGGTACTAATTTTAACTCGGACGTTCTACATCTCCCACCAGCCTCCGCCCCATATGTGCTTGTCCTAACTGGCGTTCCTGCGCTTGGTGAGGGACAGAGAGAGTCCTGGTCCGATCTCCAAAATAAGTCGGTAAACTGGCTTTACAAACATAAGAATTTTGATCCGCGCAGGATGGAGGAAATAATTATGGCCAGGAGAGTAGGGTGGGTCGGACCATCAAATAAATGTATAGATGGGGATTGTAATGTTTTAAACTTTAGAAGACCCCAACAGGTCCGATGGCTACTATCCATTAGAGATCAATCATTTACCCCCCTGACTAACATTAGCACACTTCCCCTGGGTTATTTTTATAAGCCAACCTCAATCCCAAATAGGAGCATTGAAACAGCCATGCCCCAATCAAATGGATATCAGGTCCTCTCTAGTCTGGACACACAAGATTGACCATTAGACATGGTATCTAATGTAGAAGTTAATGATATGTCAACCCCAAATTTACCAATCAGATCTAATTGCTCCCAAGAGAGGATAATTACATAAAAAAGTGGCAATGGAGCAACCTTGAGTGTTATGAGTTGGAATGTGGCAGGTCTATGTTCAAAACTTGATAATCGCGATTGGATAAATATGATTAGGGAATATGACATTGTCATGTTCCAGGAAACCTGGGCCACAGAAGAACTATACATTGAGGGGTTCCATTGTTTTAGCGTGACATCTCAAACACCCAGGATGGGGAGACCATCGGGAGAATTGTTTATAAGGATTAATGTGGCTGCTGGGGGAAGTTTTAAGGTAATTCCATCTTGTAGTTTAGATTGCCAGGTAGTGCTCTATAAAAGAGGGATCCACTTCCATCTGATACATTTTTATAATAATGATTTTCAGTCAGTTCCAAACAAAAGTTTTAATAAGCTCTTTGATTTTATTTCATACCTGGATACCCAGTCCAATAGCAGGGACCTCTTAGGTATTTTACTGGGGGCTATTTTAATGCTAAAATTCCGGACACACAATCTGAAAAGGGGACGGATTCTTATGGCCAATCTAATAGTAGAGGCAGAGAACTTGGCCGGTTTATAAGATCCTATAATCTGTCCAACGTTATGGAGCTGGTCGTAGGGTCAACCACGGTTAATCATCCAACTTATAGGGGAAGGGGCTGCAGTTCTATCATAGATTTTATCTTTGTATGCCCTCTGATAGAAAAGCAGTTAGTATCTGCCGAAGTCGTCCCTTCTAACTTTGGAGACCATAACCCTATTAAGATATCGATACACACTGCCCATAGGCCGATTTTTCAGACTGAATGTGGGGCTACAAATCTAACGGTGTCAACTGACAACTTAAGATTGTGTTGGAAGGGGGTTGACAACTCTGAAATATTTAGGAAATTGGTAAGGGACAAAATGTCCCTTATTGATTCCTGCCTCTCATTACAATTACCATCAGTACAGATAATTGAGGATTTCGGTAAGCTTTGTCAGACGATTAAAATCCTCCTTTCCAGACCCTCTCCTCAAATGGCACCTACCCCTAGATGGTTCAACCATGAATGCACACAAGCAAACAGGAATTTACGTACGGTACTTTCAGCTACTCCGAGGTGCACAATAGAAATTAAACTGGCCAGAAAGAAGTATAATGAGGTGATTAGAGATAGGAAGAAGGCTCTCCTCAGTGAACGTTGGGACAAATTGTCTGAGGCTTCTAGCCAAAAAAAGGGCAACATCTTTTGGGCAGCAGTAAGGGACCTTCGTTCCATGGGCCAGTCTTCGATGTCGATTAGCTGCAATATCTCCAGTGACGCATGGGTTGAACACTTTTCAGGAATTTGTGCCTCACCATCCCCAAGTGAGGCAACCTTTATTCCAGGTAGCCCGGTACCTATAGAAATACGTATTTTAGAAGTTGTAGAAGCCATCAGCCAGGTAATAAGGCGCCGGGCCCTGACGGGCTCCCTATCGATTTAATTAAGTGGAACCCGGATTTCTGGGCCCCTTTGCTTTTGAATGTTTTTAATAATTTAACTTTGACAAAAGTACCTGAGACTTGGGCAAGAAGTATAATAGTCCCTACCTTTAAGAAGGGAGATAGATCTCTTCCATGCAATTATAGACCTATTTCCCTAATAGACAATACCCTTAAAATTTTGGGAAGAGTCTTGTATAACAAGATTTTGGGATGGATAGAAGCGAACGCCATCTTAGATCCATGCCAGCTGGGTTTTAGGGGCAAGGTTGGAACCATCGAACAATGTTCAATGGCCTGTCTCTGTACTAGGCACTTTGGATATATGAATATAGAATGTTAATCTTTGTACTAATTATAATAATATAATAATAAGAGAGATTTATAGAGCGCCTGGTTACACCCACTGGTGTGTCCCCGCGCTATGGTGAGAGGCAGCCCCAAGTGCTAGAGAGCGAAAGCAATAAGTATTAAGTATGCCCTAAGTCCACACGAAAAAGGTGAGTTTTCAAGTCCTTCCTGAACTTGGTTTCCGCTGCCTCCAGCCTAAGACTCAATGGCACTTAGTTCCAGTTTTGAGGGGCCAGGCGGCGAAATGATCTGCCACCCATCCTGGACTTCAATATCTTAGGGACAGTCATCAGACCCGATCCGCAGGAGCTCAGTTGCCTAGTGGGCACATAATGAGAGACCAAGTCCGCCAAATATGCAGGGCCCTTACCTTGGGAGATGCGGTGGCACTCACAGAGTGCCTTAAACATCACTCTCTCTCTAATAGGAAGCCAATGAAGAGACACCAGAGCCTTCTTCGTAGACGCCCTTCTAGGTAACATGAGAACCAGCCTAGCTGCGGCATTCTGCACGCATTGGAGCCTATTTAGACACGCCCCCGTCGCACCCAGGTACAGTAGATTGCCGTAGTCCAGGCGGGAAGTTACAAGTGCGTGCACCATAGACTTCCTGGCAGGTACCGGCAGCAGGTCCAAGGTCTTACGAAGGTTTTTTAGGACCTTTAAAACAGGTACCTGCCAACCGTCTAGATTGATACTCGAAAGAGAGCTAGGGATCCAACCACATGCCCAGGTTCTTCACCTGATTACTCGGTATGGGAGTGGGACCCAAGGTCTGGGGCCACCACGCCGACGACCAAACTGATGGGGTGCGGCCTACAATCAGCACCTCGCTCTTGTTGCCGTTCAGCTTCAGGCAATTGTTAGACATCCAAGATGCCAGTTCCTGTAGATATGCCGTGAAGTTGACGGCCGCCGAGTCCAGATCCTGCGTAACGGACACCACCAGTTGAGTGTCGTCAGCGTAAGACACTACCCTGATCCCAAACCTCTCAGCGATGTTAGCAAATGGGGGGCCACATAGAGATTGAAAAGGGTCGGACTCAAGGCCAAGCCTTGCGGCACCCCTTGAAGTAGCTTGATGCTCTTAGAGTAGCAGGAGCCCTGTCTCACCTGGAAGCTGCGCTCTACCAGGAAAGAACCCAGCCACTTCAAGGCAAGACCAGAGACACCACCTGCCTTTAGACACTGTAGGGAAGAATAGAGATGGGACGCAGATTATCGAGTTGTTCAGGGCTAATATGAGGTTTTTTGGGTAGGGGTAGGACCACTGCTTCTTTCCAGCAGTTGGGTACCACGCCAATCCCAAAAGAGATCTTCAAAAGATGTCTAATATATGGTTCCAGGACATTATTGTGATGTATCTATGTTTTTGTGCTTTTATGGGTACTATTGTATCCGAATAAAGTTGAACTGAACTGAACTGAACAGTAATAATGTGAATACAAAATCAGAAGAAGTAATAATCAAATACGATCGGAAGCACAGGTAGAAACTACTGTTGAAGTTTGATTCAATAATTAAAGAGTTAAGTAAGATGGTGGACAAGAAAGAATATGACACCGGAATGGAGAAGTTAACTATGAAGATGGCGAAACTAGAAATGAAAAACAAAGGAAATTCTGTCGGGACTCTAAAGAGTACTTGAATGGTCAAATACTGACTTTCACAAAAAATATGAGGTACCGAGAACAGAGGAAAAGCCAGTAAGCGTCGTAACCCACACAGAACAATGCAACACTTCCTCTGCACTGGAAGAGAATACAGAAGTGCAGCAAGAGAAGTCTGGAGAAGACAGCAGTGCGATGGATAGCAACACATCTGGAGGGTCGGACATATCAGACCCAAAAACAATTTATTTAAAGGAATTCCAACTGTTAACAAGAAGTCGGTTGGAACTGCATCCTTATCGAGGTGCAGCAAGAGGAAAAGGGCGAGGAGGAAGCGGTAGAATCAGAAAAAACACAAAGAAAGCAGGAATAGAAGCAAGCTCTGTGGGAGTAAAGACAAGAGCCCAGACAGCAACAAAATGATGGTGTTGAATATTAATGTGTTAAATATATCTGACTTGATCTTTCTAGAACTCACATTAAAGTACAGTCTTAAGGGTTGTCTTCTTCCCCCACCTCTAACTTAGAATAGACCCAAATTCGTATTGATCTCTTTCATTTTACAAGGAAATTAAAATTGAATAATTGAATGAACTAAAAGTGAGTAATTCGACTAAGTGCAGTAGCAATAACACTACAAGTTCACCTTGCAGTAGATCGGGGAAACCAAGTAGTCCTGGTTCTACTTGATATTTCCGTGACTTTCAACACTGTTGCCCATTCTATTCACCTGCAGCATTTGGACGACATAAGGGTCACTGGCCTAGCATTGGCATGGTTTTGTTCTTTTCTGACAGGTGAGCATCAATCTGTTTGGACGGCTCCATTTTCTTCCAAACAAAAACTCCTCGGTTTTGGGGTGCCTCAGGGATCTGCTCTGACCACCAAACTATTTTATATTTATATGACCCCACTGGAGTCCTTCGTCAATTAATTTGGTGTTCAAATAATTTCTTTTGCAGATGACGCACAATTGCTCCTCACCTTAGATAAAGCGATCCCTAACGCACAGAGCAATTTCAAAGCTTGTATTTCATTTGTCTTTTCTTGGAAGTGTGACAACAACTTGTAATGCAATACCAGGAAAACAGAAATCCTGCTTTTTGGGGTCCCTCCTCCTAAGTGGGACAATTGCATATGGCTGAGCATTCCACCCCACCAGACCCCACTGCAGTGGCACACAAACAGGGGGGGGGGGAGGATTCAACAGTGCGCCCAACTTTGCCCTTCAGGTGACCAGTGTGGTGGGTTCCTGTTTCTGACTGCTGAAAAGTATAAAAAGGTTTCTTTACTTCATCTCGCTCCCACAACAGAAAACAGTCATTCAGGCCCTGATCACCTCGTGGTTGGACTATGCCAGCGCACTCTATTGGGACCTGCCAGCATTTCTCCTCAAGAGATCGCAGCTGGTTCAAAATGTTGCAGCTCGACTCGAACAATGATCTACGTGTACAGGTTTGCTGCCACTTCTTGAAAGCAAGATCCTTATGATATCTACATCACACCAAACTAGTCCTTGATATGATCTGGTTCTGTTTAAATAACAATTTCTTTACCTTTGATGGCAAACATTACCGGCAAACCCAGGGCACTGCGATGGAGACCTTCTTTGCCCCCAGCTACGCATGGGCGCAGTTTACATGGGCTGGTGGGAGGAGCAGGTTGTGGTTAATATCCATCATTATAATGACCATGTAGTGCTCTGGGTCCGGTAAATTGATGACATTTTCATCATCTGGAAGTGATCCAAACAGCTAGCCCTGAAATATGTTGGGAAGTTAAATGGGAATAATTTCAATCATGGTTTTACCAACAATATTATTAGCAACACTTTAGAATTCCTGGATCTGTGATGGGAACCGCTGTAGTTGAGCACTTTTGGGGTTGTGCCCTACGGTGGCTAAGAGCACCATAACTAGAGCCTGGAAGAAGGCTACAGCTGCTTCATTAGAAGTTTGGAGGGAGGGCCTGGACCGCTGCTTGGGCCTTGCACGTCCTATTTACATAGCCAGTGGCTGTCCGCAGAAATATTACAAAATCTGCAAATGCGGGGCAATCTATCATGGGCGACAACTAGAACCATGTCCTCAGCTAGAAGAATCTCTGGAGGCCAAGATCAGAGCATTTACATCCTAAGTGCCACTCAGAAGGTGAATGGGTGGGGAAGCTGGGTAGTGTGGAGCATGTTTCTTTATCCGTTCCCCTTTTCTTGACCCATGGTAGGTAGCTGTGCTAGCTGTGGAAGCTGTGTTGTTTTCATCACTGTAATGTTTGCTTTTTGTTTTACTTTTGTTTTTGTTGTTTAGTCGATGAAGATTATAATTATCCATGTTATTAAGATGAATGGCTCACCATTTTGCCGATATGTCTCTTATCACTTGGTTATTAACTTCACTGTATTGTTTTTCTATTCTTTGGCAAACCTAATAACAAAAAGTCTGTGGAAATAAATAAATAATTCCTGCAACTGAAAATTGAGATAAAGGACTCTCACATAGAGACCAAACTAGTCTGCAAAGAGACAGCTGGGAATAGGTTGTTACACTCTACCAGCAACCACCCTAAAAAACGGTTTTTGCGGCATTTCGTATGGAGAACTGATTAGAGCTAGGAGAAACTGTAGTAGTGAAGCAGCATTTGAGAAATAAAACAAGGCTGCAGTGAACAAGGTTGATAGATTGAAAAGAGAGGCTTTGCTCATTGTAGGAAATAAGGTCTTTAACCCCTTCCGCGCTCATGACGAGCTCAGCTCGTCATGAGTGACGACGCTCGTACGCTCATGACGAGCTGAGCACAGCGGGAAAACCGCTAGCGCGCATGCGGTTAATGAAACTGAACCAGTAAGATTCATCACACATACAACAAAACAGGCAAACAGGCAAACAAAGTCAGGGACATATTACACAAACACTGGCATGTCCTTCACACAGATGAGATTTTATCCAAACATCTTATAGATCATCATAAAATCTCCTTTAGAAGAAGTAAATCATTAAAGGACGTACTTTGTGAAAATAAGGTATCCAGGATACAAGATATTGGGGAAATCATATGAACTGTTGGTTTTGTGACCTGCACAAATTGCAAAGCGTGAAAATCAAGCAGTAATGTACAGACATTTACTATACCCAAAACAAACCAGGATTTTAAAATTCACAAAGATTTATCCTGTAACTCTGACATCGGTGTCAACGCCTTGCAGTGTCCCTGCAACCTTCCCTTCATTGGTAGAACAATGCATAAAGGTAAAAAAACGTGTGTTGGAACACATGAGGGCGATCACCCGCTGTGATAAGCAATACCCAATTGCGAGATACTTCATGGAGCATTATTCAAATGAAAGTGGTCTTTCACAATTCTCTGCATTTGACCAGGTTCCAATGAATATTCGGGGTGATGACACAGTGTTGGCTTTGCAGAGACTTGAGTCTCCCTATATAATCAATTTTAGTACTCTACACCCCTCTGGGTTGTACCTGGATGAAGAAATTGCTGTACATTTGGATTAATTATCTAATACAACATGTCTGGAACTATGTTGTTGTTTGCATACATACAACTTTTCTGCTATCTTCCCCTTTTAATCACAATGGTTTTAATTATATTGTATTCTAATTTTTTCACACAGGTTTAATTTCGGATTACTGCGGAGATAATAGGAGACTACTTAAACTAAGCAAAAATATTATCTTGTTTATATTCTCCTGTTATGACTCTGAGCACCTTTAATTCAATTTGGTACATCTTCTACACGTTTACTCAGTAACACGTTGCTGTAGCCCACTTGGGCTTAATCTCATGTAATGATGAGTATGCTGATGTGCATAACCACTTATTATTTTTTTCTGGGGTAAATCAGAATATGTCTCTTCAAATCTTTAGAATGTTATTTAATACTATTGCTTTTAGAGTCACGCTTTCATTGCTTTGTGCAATCACCTATGATAGAGTTATGGTTTCATCATTTCTTAGAGGTGAATCTTATTGTTTCAAGGCACTATGCATTGCATACAAAGCAATCAATAATACGGGACCACAGTTCCTAATACAATCTCTAAGTCTATACACCCCCAACAGACCACTACATTCCTCCTCAGCACACCAACTTCCGGTCCCCTGCACCAAGAGGGCCTCCTGGGGAGACCGACGTTTCCTAGTCGCCACCGCCAAACTCTGGAACACCCTTACACTCCCTATAAAAACTAGCCCCACACTTATCACATTCAGGAAACAATTAAAGATCTGGCTTTTCTGCCAGTAGTCCCACTCTCAAGCGATTTTCCTCTGAATTTCTCCTTCAGCGCTGAGACACCCCAGTGTATTTGCGCGCTATATAAGTTGCCTAAACATAAACATAAACATTGTATTGTAATTGTTAGAACTGGCTATTTCTGGTAGGCTAAGGCTGACGCCAAAGCCAGGCAGAAACCACCATTCTAGTCAGGGCAATGGAGTCACACGCCAAGATAACCCCTGCTCACCCCCTTGGTAGCTTGGCACGAGCAGTGAGGCTAAACTCGGAGGCAATGTGTAAAGCATTTGCGCCAGCACACAACAGCAACAACATCCTAGGCACACCACAAAAGGAACTCCACACAAGGTTATATAAAAATAACTTCTGTATTGTCAAAACCACATCAGATAGAAATCACACATGTACATTGTGCCAACTGGCACGGGCAATATTCACAAGGGATTATTTACAAGACAGGGCCACATAGGCCACTGTCATAATCAGCACTTAGGAGAAATAGAAATACTGTCAGAAATTAGAATAAAAGATATAAAATCACTGTAGCACAAAATAACAGTTATAAATCACACCCAGTAACTACTGGGAACAGGTAAGTACCACCTACGCAACCCTAACCACCTTAGGAGAATGTCACGCAGGGGACCAGGACCTCACTAGGACCACCTGTATTAAAAAGAACAACCACCTAAGAATAAAATACATTTAGGGGTATAAACAAGAACACATTACCCATGATGCATGAAACACATTCAGAGGAGTAGTAAAGGAAAACACATGATGCCTAAAAACATTCAGAGGTGTAAGACAAGGGAAACACATGATGCATAAACCTACACATTCAGCGGTGTTCAGAACAAAGCACATGATGCAATAAAATACATTCAGAAGTACAGCGCAAGAAGACACATGATGCCTAAAACATTCAGAGGTGCAGCACAGGGAAAGAAAGACACATGATGCATAAAAACATTCAGAGGTGTAAAATCAAGGCAGACACATGATGCATTAAAAACATTCAGAGGTGCCCCAACCCAACTCAATAGCGCAAAAACACACAGTAGACAATTACCATCCTAAACATAGCAGGTAACCACATTGCGCAAAACTTACATACCAGCCCCCATCCAATAAAGGGCCTACAGAGCCCTGTGTCCAGAATGTCAGGGCGCGCTGCCATGCAGCGCCAGTCAGGGGTGCGCCAACGGCGCAAAACCTAAATGTTGCAGGTGCCCACTACTTGCTGGGCACCTGGGAACCACACAAGACCTAAACGGTGCAGCTGCCCACTAATTGCTGGGCAGCTGTGAATCAACAAAAACTGCGCCAGGGGCTGTCACTAGCCCCTAGAATAAATCTGCGCCAACTGCTGAGCCACACAGGCTCTGAAGACACTCGTGTCCACAAACGTTGAAGCCACACAGGCTCTTAAACAAATATGGCCATGGGGCCCTCGAGGCTCTGAACAGATCCCTCGCAGGCAGGAGGGGGCGGGCACCGGCAATGTGCCCCGACGCCCCCTCTAACTAATATGGCCCTCGAGCCTCGCTGGGCTCGTAAATGAAATATGCCCCCTAGAGCCTCCGTGGCTCTAAACACAAAATGGCCCTCGAGCCTCGCTGGGCTCTTTCCCACCAAGAATGCCCGGCACGTTGGAGTCCCCGCTCGGGACTCGGAAACAGCCTCCACAGGCTCTGCACACCGGAGGGGAGGGGCGGGCACCGGCAATGTGCCCCGCAGCCCCCCCCCCCTCCTTCGGCTTACACTCACCGGCTCTCTGGGCAGCGCGGGGCTCCTCTTCGGTCCCTGAGCCCCGCCGGTACCTCCAGCCGCCTCTTCTCTGGGTGCGGGGCTCTCCCAGCCTCACGGGAGCCCCGCGCCATCTCTGCCGCACTTCTCCTTCTCTCCTCGCCTCGCGGCTGCCATCCCTCGGCACCCGGGCTGCGGGGGCGGGACTTCCGGCCGGTCACGCAAGGATTGGCCGGCCGGCCAACCACTTCCGGGTCGCTGCGGACCCCGCAGCGACCCCGCTTAGGCAGGCAGGCGGGGAATCACTTCACCGAGGGGTGGGCTCCCTCGATAATAAATATAAAAATAAAAGCGCTATTAAGCGCGTGGGGCAAAGTACAGCGCTCCTAGCGCTGTAAGCACAAATAAAGCGCTCTCAAGCGCTTGGGGGCAATAAAGCACTCCAAAGCGCTAGAAAAATAGGCAGAGCGGTACCAGGCGCTCAGGGGGAAGCACAGCGCTTCCAGGTGCTAGAAATACAAATCCAGCGCTTTCTGCAGGAAAATGCAGCTTCTCCATGCTGCAAAGGTCCCAGAGATTCCCAGGGGGCAAAGCAAAGTCCCCCCCATCAGCCCAGGCAAGCCAGAGGGGTCCCCCAGGAGTCCTCCAGGCATCCAGGGGCTGGGCATGACCCAGGGATTCCCCTGGGCCCAAGCAGCAGCACGCCCCTGGCAGATTCAAGTCCAAAAACAAGAACATTTTAGAAGGGGACACAGCCCCATCTTATACAGAGAAAAGTCTTAAAGTCTTTGTGCAGGCAGTGTGAGAACCAGCTAGAACTGGTTATAGGGAACTCTTTTCAGTGTCAGGGACAGAGGTGACAGTCGCCCAGCGGAGAGGTGGAGCCAGCATTGTGGCAGGCAGGCACAGCCTCATTCACACCCAGGCGCTATCTCCTCCCACTTCCCTGGCAGCAGATGCTGCCTTTCATCCACGGGCTGACTCAGACAACCTCCTGGGGCTCTGCAGCCCCTGTCACCCTCAAACCAGACAGTCAATCCACAAGCAGGCCCAGGCACTCTGGGCCAGGCTCACCAGCCAATCACACGCCAGGCACAAATTACACAAATATGCCAACTTCTCAAAGTGGCACTTCTAGACTAGACACAACCATGCCGCATACACCATTACGCAGCATTCAATCTCACGAGCTCGCACATATCAAACTCGACCCTGCACTCCTCACACATCAGGAACTACCATGGGCATACATATTCCCCATTCATTCCTATGGGAGGGCAGGTCACACACCATACATACACAGAGAGCTCATGCACTTTACACTGTACCACAGTGAAAAAGTGCGCAGAGGCCTAAAATCACCAACACCAGGTCACAGAAACAGGCTAGGAAAAAGCAAAAATTCTCGGGGTGAACCTGCCACAAGGGCCAGGTCCAACAGTAATCTTTGGAATGATTATTAATTCTACTGATTTTGGAGTCACATTTTGTTTATTACTGTGATTGTCTTAGGAAAGCGAATCATTTTCTTTACCCCTTCGTGACATTTGCTGCTGTGGCAATAAAACGTTTGCCCACTTGGGGAGTATTTATCAAGATGTTATTATTCATCAGTTCACCATCTGATTTGTATGTCTATTGGATCACTACGGAGATGGCCCCACATGTTTAAACCCACATAAATGCCAAAGTGCTGATACATTATTACAACATCATGCTTTGTGTCCATTAGAACCTTTGGGTTTGTAGTCATTACCCACTTAGGGCCTGATAACAAGTTTGGTGTGTGACATGCTGTGAGCTTGCACGCCCAGTTCCTGCAAGGCATGAACTAAAGAGTACATGCCTAGCAGGAACTTGATTTGTCGTTCCTATAGTGGTGCAGCACCGCCATGGGATTGCCAAAGGACTGCCTGCCATTCCAGGAGACAACTCCTAATCTGGTGGGCAGTGGGTGGTCCACTTTGGCAGTGCAGGACGGTGGCATGCCGCCCCACTCCCGCACCACCAAAGTCGTAATCAGCCTCTTAATTTAGTGCTATCCAAGATGGCATTTCTCTTGCAGAGGTGCTGCAATTCCACCAAACTTTTACACATGAATGTATATTGACGTAAATAAGTCTATTTGAGATATTGGTGCATGACATACCTGTCAGACGAGGTCTTCCTCAGGATCTGTCGAGTCGATATAAGGGCCCACCTCTCGATACCTCCAATTCTGATTGTATTAAATAAACAGAATATTGAAGTGATCAAGCGGGGGGAAAAGGGTGTTGGGAAAGGAACTGCGGGGAGGGACATCTGAAAAGGAAAAGTTAGTGCTGCAGGTTTTTCCCCTAATGATTCCTGAAAACTTTTCAGCCAAATAAAACACAATGATAAACTCTCAAAACTAAAGACTATTTAGACAATTATTCTAAAGTCATCAAAAGCAAGTGTAACCAAGAATTGGTATTTTCAGACACAAATAGCCTTTAAACAATAAGAAAAAACTCTTTGACCCTTTGGGCGTTGTAAGTATCTTCTTACATCAGTATTACCCCTTTGCGCAATTGTAAATATTCTCTTTACAACAGAATTCAGTATTATTTCTTTGCGTCTTGTACATATCCTTTTAGCGTTTCAAATAACCTCAGCAAAATAAATTCCTTTGTCTTTTTACATTGAAATAATTACTGCAAATTAAGTTCTTTGATTCTTCACATTGAAATTACTGCAACAATAACTTGTTCTAAACCATTCTAAAGAACACAGTCTTCCTTAAAGACAAAGTCTAACTTTCCATTCCTTTTACATAAATTGCGCCAATCTTTTATATGAACAGCGTCAACCTTTCACATCAAAAGCGCCAAATTTGTACTTAAAATAATCAGACCGATCCTACCTATAGAGTACGACCTACTCTATACATTTAGAAAAAGGGTGTGGCTGCTGGAACTCCAAAATCCTCAAGGAACTGCTACTCCAAACTTCTTTCCAGCAAACTTCAACAACGAACGCCAACCCAAAACGATCCTTCTGCAAAAAGATCCAAAGAAACTTCCAAAGCTCTTTTTCCAAGAAAGAGCATCAGGAGGAAGCTGCTACTCCATAGAAATCGCCAGAATAGTGAGCACAGGGGTCTGGGCGTGGTCGCATACATTGACGTGATCACGCCCGGTGATTTTGCCTTACACGCGTCCATTGGAAAAGCCTACGCATCTCGCGGATGCGACCGCTTGCCAAATACCACGCATCTTGCGGACGTGTATAAGGCCGGTTGCCGTTTCTCACTCATCTCGCGGACGCGTTGAGGTTGCCAAACCTCACGCATCTCGCGGACACATGTAGAATGCCAAATCTCACTCATTAGGCGGATTAAGGGGACTTGCAGAGAACATTAGAAGCACATTACATCATTTTGCACAATTGAACCATCTCCTTGAGGAGAAACCATGCACCTTACCACACAAGTGTCGTGAACATGACACATGGCGTGGGGCGGGCCCTAGACCGCAAGCCGCCCTAATAATCCTGACAGTACCTCCCCCTCCCAAGAGCGGTCTAGGGCCCGGCTTTGAAGGATGAAGGAGGTGGAATCTGCGTAACAATTGAGGGGCACGAACATGTTCAGCCGGTTCCCAAGAATCGTTCTCAGAACCGTAACCTTTCCAAGAAACCAGATACCATAGTTTTGTACCCCTACGTTTAGAATCCAATATCTTCCGCACCTCATATTCCCAATTGCCCTGAATCAGGATTGGTGCTGGTCTGGGAATTACACCTTGTCTAGCTGGCTTCAACAACGACGTATGAAATACAGGATGAATCCGCAAGTTCTTGGGAAGTTGTAGTTTATATGTCACTGGATTCACTTGACGGATTATTGAATACGGACCAATGAATTTGGGGCGAAACATGTTCTTGTGTTTAAACTGTAAGTTCTTAGTGGATAACCACACCTTATCTCCAGAAACATACTCTGGTCCTGCTCGATGTCGTTTATCATACTGCTGTTTGTATTTCTCGTTACTTTGTAGCAGTCGTTTGTGAATTTTTTGATGAATGGTCTGCATGAGTTGCACTGTCTCTTGAACTGCAGGTGCGTTACTCTCTTCTTTGGGCAAATTTAAAGGAATTGTCTTTGGTAGATATCCATATAGGGCCTCAAAAGGAGAAGATCCTGTAGATGAATGAAGTGATGAGTTATAGGCTATTTCAGCAAACCACAGCAAATCTAACCAAGACTCTTTGGAATCTGTTACATAACATCTCAGATATTGTTTCAAGGTTTGATTTAATCGCTCGGTTTGACCATCCGTTTGCGGATGATGACTGGTTGACATATTTGACGACATCTGTAGACATTGACACCATTGTTGCCAAAACTTGGATGAAAACTGAGAACCTCGATCCGATATCAGTACTGAAGGCAGTCCATGCAGTTTCACGATATTCTTTAGAAAGATTTGTGCCAATTGTCCTGCAGTAGGCAATCGTTTACAAGCTATGAAATGTGCATACTTCGTCAAACTGTCTACAACTACTAAGATGACTGAATGTTGATTGTTCTGCGGAATATTTGTAATGAAATCTAAGGAGATATGTTCCCAAGGTCTGGTTGGTGTGGGTAGCACTTGTAACAAACCTTTTGGTTTACTATGATTCGTTTTAAATCTCGCACAAGTTTCACAATTTTGAGCCATTTGAGTTACATCTTTCTGCAAAGTTGGCCACCAAAATATTCTTTGTATCTTTTCTACAGTCTTTTTTGGACCAGGATGTCCTGCCATTGGATGGGAGTGTAACCAACTGAAAACAGTTCTTTGTAATTCCTCGGTTGGTAGATAAATCTGTTTTCCATGAAATGGTAGTCCCTCTTTGATAGTTCGATTCTCCTCTTTATTCTCCCATTTTTTCCATTGAGAAGGAGAGAAGTTTTCATGAATTTTCTCTAAGAATTGATCAGCTGATAACAAACAAAGTACTTTATCTGGGCTTATGATTGCTTGTGGAGCTCCTTCAAACCTGTGCAGAGAAGAATCTTTTCTAGAAAGAGCATCTGCTTTTTTGTTGTCTTGTCCTGGACGATAAGTTACTACGAAATAGTATTCTGCAAAGAACATCATCCATCTTAGTTGTCTTGGTGTCAACATCCTGGCTGAGCTCATGAATTGCAAATTTCTATGATCCGTGTAAACAGTTACCGTGAATTTTGCTCCCATTATATAGTGCCTCCATTCTTTGAATGCTTCTAGAATAGCAAGTAGTTCTTTTTCTGCGATGATATAGTTTTGTTCGGCTGAGTTCAATTTCCGAGACATGTATGCCACCGGGTGCATTTGGCCAGTTTTAGGGTGTCTTTGAGAAAGAATAGCTGCAATTGCCACATCTGAAGCATCTGCTTCAATTATGAAAGGTTCATTAACATCTGGATGCATTAAAATTGGGGCTGCTGTAAACGCTTTTTTAGTCCCTGAAATGCATCATTTGCCTCGGAAGACCATTCGAACTTTACCTTCTTTCTCAGCAATCTAGTGATAGGGGCTACCACTGCAGAAAAGTGATCAATAAATCGACGGTAAAAATTTGCAAAACCCAAAAAACATTGCACATCCCGGACTGAAGTTGGGATAGGCCACTCCGCTACTGCTTGAATTTTTCGATCAGTCATTTTCATACCCGTTGGTGTGAGTAACACTCCTAAAAATTCTACTTCAAATACATGAAAGTCACATTTCGTTAGTTTACAATACAAATTATGTGTTTGTAGAGTCTTTAAAACTTGTTTTACATGACCTTCATGTTCTTCCACAGAGTTTGAGTAGATTAAAATATCATCGATATAGACGATAACAAACAGATCTAAAAATTCTCGTAGAACATCATTGAGAAAAAATTGGAAGGCTGCTGGGGCGTTACAAAGACCGAATGGCATTACCAAGTATTCAAACAGACCATATTGAGTTTTAAATGCAGTCTTCCACTCGTCTCCCTGCCTGATTCGTACCAAGTGATAAGCCCCTCTAAGATCAAGTTTGGTATAAATCACTGCTGTTTTGACTTGATCTAAAAGGACAGGGATTAACGGCAACGGGTATTTATTCTTGATGGTTATTTTATTCAGCGCCCTATAGTCAATGCAAGTTCTTAATTCCCCATTCGCTTTTGGGATAAAAAACAAAGGGGAGGCGGCTGGAGACTTAGAAGGACGGATAAAACCATTCTCTAAATATTGATCTAAATAGTCTCTCAAATGTTGATTTTCCTTTTCCGATAAAGCATAAATTCTACAATTTGGTACACAAGATCCTGGCATGAGATCAATCTGACAATCATAGCTTCGATGAGGTGGACGTTTTGCTGCCTTCTCTTCACTGAACACCTCTTGATATTCTCTGTAAGCTTTGGGTAAAATTGTCTCTTTTTCTTCCGCAGTTGCTATTTTACTCACAATTGGTTCCAAGGTTTTTAAGCAAGAGGACTGACAAAACTCTGAGAGGAATACAAGTTCTCTTTTTTGCCAGTCGATTAGAGGATTATGCAAGCAGATCCAAGGCATTCCAAGAATGAACCCATATTGAGGAGCTTGAATCACATCGAATTGCACTTCTTCCAAATGTCTTTGTTTCCTTGAGTCCTCACAAACCATAACCACCTTTGAAGTTTGCATTGTTACTGGCCCTCCGGACAAAACCTTCCCATCAACTGCTTGAACTATTTCTGGAGTCTCTTTTTTCTCACAAACGATACTTAGTCTCTGTACAGTTTCTAGATCAACAAAATTCCCAGTAGCTCCAGAGTCGATTAAAACTTCCATTTGCCAAATCTTAAGAGTTATTTGGATTTGCACAGCCAACCGGAAATGAGCTTTGTAGTTGGACACACAAGAGTTTATGGAAGGGTAAGCGATGGTACCCAAGAGATCCCCTTCTAAACATCTCGGGCACACTAGTTTTCCGACGTTTGATCTGTTTTTTCAAGGATTGCCACCTTGTTCGCACTTGAAGATTTAGTTTTTGGTTTCATCATGCAATCGTTTACAAAATGTCCTTTGCGACCACAGTAAAGACATTGTCCATTTTTACGTCTGTTATCCTTTTCTTCCTTAGATAATGGTTGTCTAAGGGTTCCGATCTCCATTGGTTCTGCACTGGATTCAGAGTGTGACAGTTGAGTTCGAGATCTAGGTTCATTCTTCCAATTAGGTTTCTCACTCTTTCTTTTATCTGACCTTCTTTCAGAGAGCCGATGATCTAGTCGTAAGGTCAGATTAATCAAATCCGAACATGCTGTTGGTTGGGGATCAATTTGGGCAAGAACATCCTTTAACTCATCCCTCAAGCCCTGATAAAAAAGAGCAGCTCTCTTTTCTTCGGGCCAAGAAGTTTCGGCCACCAGTCTATTAAAATGAGACAAATAAGAAATAAGGTCTCTGTTCCCCTGTTTTAACTGCAATAATTCCCTATCTGCAGATAAAGTCACAGTCCGTCTATCAAACACTTTTTCAAATTCCTCTACAAAGCGTCTCCAGTTATATAATAAAGCACTATCTTGTCTGACTAATGGGACCGCCCAGTTAGCGGCATCTCCGGACAGATAGGATATAAGGAACGCAATCCTGGATTGAGGAGTAGGAAAAGCTGTAGGTCTGCATGAATAATGTAACTCAATTTGTGTTAAGAAGGTTTGCACTTTAGAAGGATCTCCAGAGAAACGTTCAGGAGAAGCTAAAGGAATTTGCGGTGGTACAGTAACTGAGATATTAGTGGACGCCCTAGTACCAGTTTCCTGAACCTCGTCAGGAAGCGGTGTATTCTGAAGTTGAATATTTTCCACCTTTGCGGCCAATAACGCAGTTACATTCATGGTTTTATTTAAATCAGCTTGCATTTTTACAATTACCGCCATCAAATCATCCAAGGTGGCCATTATAGCAACTCAGACAGATCGGGAGGAAAAAAAAATTAGTGGGCTCACTATTCTGTCAGACGAGGTCTTCCTCAGGGTCTGTCGAGTCGATATAAGGGCCCACCTCTCGATACCGGGAAACAACCTTTACAACGAAACTTTTACAACGAACTACCATTACAACGCAATTTTTACAACGCAAACTATTACAACGCATTGCTCTGGGGGGCGCTCTAGGATAGGGAATAGGTTAATTTACTATCCAATAACCTTCCCTACTATCCACGGGGACTGGAGTTGGAATAGTAAATTAAACTATTCACTATCCAGCACCTAAAAGCATTATGCGTTGTAATGGTATGCGTTGTAAAAGTTGCGATGTAAAGGTAGGCGTTGTAAAAGTATGCGTTGTAACGTCATACATCCTCGATACCTCCAATTCTGATTGTATTAAATACACAGAATATTGAAGTGATCAAGCGGGGGGAAAAGGGTGTTGGGAAAGGAACTGCGGGGAGGGAGATCTGAAAAGGAAAAGTTAGTGCTGCAGGTTTTCTCCTAATGATTCCTGAAAACTTTTCAGCCAAATAAAACACAATGATAAACTCTCAAAACTAAAGACTATTTAGACAATTATTCTAAAGTCATCAAAAGCAAGTGTAACCAAGAATTGGTATTTTCAGACACAAATAGCCTTTAAACAATAAGAAAAAACTCTTTGACCCTTTGGGCGTTGTAAGTATCTTCTTACATCAGTATTACCCCTTTGCGCAATTGTAAATATTCTCTTTACAACAGAATTCAGTATTATTTCTTTGCGTCTTGTACATATCCTTTTAGCGTTTCAAATAACCTCAGCAAAATAAATTCCTTTGTCTTTTTACATTGAAATAATTACTGCAAATTAAGTTCTTTGATTCTTCACATTGAAATTACTGCAACAATAACTTGTTCTAAACCATTCTAAAGAACACAGTCTTCCTTAAAGACAAAGTCTAACTTCAGGAGGAAGCTGCTACTCCATAGAAATCCCCAGAATAGTGAGCACAGGGGTCTGGGCGTGGTCGCGTACATTGACGTGATCACGCCCGGTGATTTTGCCTTACACGCGTCCATTGGAAAAGCCTACGCATCTCGCGGATGCGACCGCTTGCCAAATACCACGCATCTCGCGGACGCGTATAAGGCCGGTTGCCGTTTCTCACGCATCTCGCGGACGCATTGAGGTTGCCAAACCTCACGCATCTCGCGGACACATGTAGAATGCCAAATCTCACTCATTAGGCGGATTAAGGGGACTTGCAGAGAACATTAGAAGCACATTACATCATTTTGCACAATTGAACCACCATCTCCTTGAGGAGAAACCATGCACCTTACCACACAAGTGTCGTGATCATGACACATGGCGTGGGGCGGGCCCTAGACCGCAAGCCGCCCTAATAATCCTGACACATACCTGTGACACTTACCACAATTAGGATTATTAATATTATAATTATTTATTACAAATATTTAGAAGGCCTGCAACACAAACCTTTAGGGATGGGATGCAATAGATGAAGGGGTACTGGGTGAGGAAATGTATTAATACTCAGGCATTCATTTTAATACCTGAGTAGTATTGTTTAAATATTCAAATTAATGATACTCAATTATATTAGTATTTAATTAAAATATTTATAAGAGCTGCAATGCAAACCTTTAGGGACGCAGTGCAAGGGATATAGGGGCATTGTGAAGGGAAGTGTACTAAAACTCAGGTATTAATGTTAATACCCAAGTATTCATGTTTAAACATTAAAATATAGGATAGTTAATAATAGTAATACTTATTTTAATTATCTTTAAAGGCCTGCAACACATACCTTTAGGGTCAGGATGCAAGGGCTATAGGGTTATGGAGTGGGGAAGTGTATTAATATCTAGGGGCGGATTACGATGAGTTTGGAACCACCACCGACAGCCCGTCGGTGGCGGTCCCACCGCTATCATAACCATGTTTTCCGCCTGCCATATTACAATGGTGGGCGGAAGGTTGGCTGTCGGAAAAATACTGACCACCACGCATCCGACAGGTTCCTTGAGCCTGCTGGTGCTGTAGAGGGGGTTGTATTTCCTACAATGGTGGCGGTGCCTGGATTACAATGTCCGTTTCCGTCCGCCTTTTCATGGTGGTTAACCCGCCATCAAAAGGCAGGGAGAAAGGGAATTTGAGGGCCCATAGTGGGCCCCACTTCCCCCCTGGCCCACCACATGGTGTCTGCTACGTAGTGCAGGGATATGTTAAGTGCCCCCTTTTTGCACAGCGGCGAGTGCTGCAGCCTGCAACACCCGCCACAATGCAAAACATAGGCATTGCGACCACCGCAATCGCATCCTAATGTCTCTGGCGGGTCCTCCGACAGCCTGTCAGGCGGTCCCATTTGCAAAAGCGTAGTGGTCAGACAAAAGTCCAACACCATCCTAATCAGCCCCTTAGGTATTAATTTTAATCCAGAGTATTAATGTTTAAACATTGCAATATAGAGTATTTAATAACAGTATTATTTATTTCAATTATTTGTAAGACTGTAACATAGACCTTCAGGAATTGGAAATACCCGAGTATTAATGATTAACATTAATAAACTACACATTTGTTATAATACATAATTATAGTATGGGTAGAATTAAGTTGTAAAATATTTTATAAAAATAAAACAATATTAAAAAGAAATGTTACAAATACTAAAACATTTTTAATAATGATATAGTCAAAGATGAATAACCACACCAGGTTTATTAAACAAAATAATTTTTAAAAATCTGAAAATGTTTTAAGAAATAACAAAAGATAGGATTTATTTTACAAAAATATAACATATTTTCTATATAGAGCATAATATATTTTGTTTAGCATTTCTGAAGCATTTTCCCATGACTTCCCATTGATTTTAATGGGGAAAATTGTCCTTGTATTCTTTTTACTTTCAGGCTTGACCTATGTGGTTTTGCGCCTGTTTCTACAGTAAGTCGAGCTTTGGTTAAGATTGGATGCAAGGAAGAGCTGTGGTTAATTAAGAGAAATTTACTTTTTAAAACATATTGGTGGCTATGTTTATTGTAAGAAGAGATGGGGCAGATAGATGTTGTACAGTAAAGAATTTTGTTTTGTTTTAACCACTTTTCCATCCCCATGCAGGCTGTGTTTGTATGTGCACAATGGGACAGTTGTTATTCTATTAAAAATATAAGGTTTAAAAAAAGTTGGAATTTTTTATAATAACTTTTTAAAACATTTTTGAAATAATGCAACATTTGCATTTATTCTATCTTTTTTTTCCGTTTAGTACTTTTGAAGACAGAGACCACCTCATTGATCGAGAAACTCTGAATTCATGGATGGATTACTGCTCAATACTTTTTGGTAATTTCCCTTTGGATATTGGATTTTTATTTGCAATGTTTTTAATAACTGCTTTTTATTTGAGATTTTCTTTTTGGGATTTCTTTCTTAAACATTTTTGTGGATTACCAATTAATGAAACATAGGAGTTTTTTTTTCTAAACAAAAAACAAATCGGGTATTGGCCTTTTCCGTGGATTTTGGTTTCACTCTTTCGATTATTGGGTTCCTCAAGACTCTTGGTGACAGGTAGTATGAAATATCACTTAGAGTCAAAGAAAGAAGACAACTACAGGTAGGCACCCAAACTATTTTTTTAATCTGTGGAGAAAAAAACAAAAATGGCAATTTAATTTGTAAAAGTTGATAAAATGGTGAGTAATCCTACAAGTTGTTAGTGTATGTTAGAAGTGTAAGATGTGTGCAATTTTGCCTAGGTAGTCTGAGGCTCCCATCAATGGAAACTGATGGATTTTTGTCAATAGTCTCTCATACATTTCTTAGCTTTTTTGGATACAAGAGGGTTCAGACTACCTAACAATCGTTGTGTCATTCACATTTTTTGGAAACGTTCCTTCTTCAAAATTTCTAGGAATGTTGAAGGTTAGGGTGAGATTCTTCCAATAGATTTGCTAAATAAATTGTGCCATCCCTTTTTGGCATTGTTTATTTTTGCACCTCCCTCTAAGCAGGTCGAGTAACGAGTCCACCAGTCACTGGTAAACCTTGGCTTCCTCCTTTGATGCAACCTGATTAGATTGCCAATCCTAGTTTCTCAAAGTAATTTAGGAGTGGTGCTAATTATTCCTCAATTTGTGTAAAATATTCAGATTCTGTAATTGTTGTGTAGACACACTCGGGAGGTACAAAACACAAAGCTGTTCATTTTTTCAACTCAAACTGTAATTTACTGCTTGACATATAATCCTCAGCTAAGGATGTTTTTGAATATTTCACCAATATGCCTGGGAAAAGTGAATACAACATTCTTAAGTTTGGGTGTCCGGGTAAATTTTAGTAATAGTATTAATCATTTATAATTCAAAATCAATTATAATTTTCCAAGGACTTTTATTCACAGGTTTTGTTTTTTGTTACTGACAAAAATTTAGTGTATGTTGAGGATTGCTTGTCAGGGAGTAAGCTGTACATTAATGAGACAGTTGTGTTATTTATGTTAGCATGAATAGTGTAAATTCGGGTAAATGGATGGGGTGAAGATTTAAAAGTTCCATCCATCATCCAAATTTCAGTATTCTCGAGGGTCACTAAGATATGGGTTGTGCTAAAGATCAGTATCCTTTTGAGAGGTTTTTCTTTGTCATGTTGCGGAAAGGATCATTAGTATAAGAAGCTGTAAGTTCAGGGGGATGTTAATGTCAGAGTGTGATTGTGGTGTTATGTATTTTCTCTGTTCAAATGTGGTTTTTCAAACTTTGTTGTAAATTCTTTTGGGTTTCAGATGTGCTATAGTGCTGGTTGCTTTGGTTTCTATTTTAATTTAGAACAAAAAAACAGGTGAAATTATTGCTCTTTTGTTTTGTAGCGGCTTTCTTTGCATTTTGTGTTTTTTAAGGATAACTAACCTGTATTATGTTGATTTGTTTCCAAAGATGGACTTTTTACACTGTTTTTGCTTTCTTTTTGTCTTTAATGTCTTTCTTTGCTTTTAAGGTCTGTTGTAAAGAAATAGAGGTAAGTACTCCCCAGAGATAGCATAGTAGGTTTGTCCACAGTCAACTTTCAGCACCTCGTCTGAGGTAAGTACTTGGCGGAATAATAATTATAAGCTTGTTCCACTCACTGTCCAGCACCTTACCTTAGGTAATTACCCAGCGGAGTTAAAATTGGAATTTTGCCCGCCAGTCACTGTCCACTACCTTCCTTAAGGTAAGTACCCGGCAGGGATGCAATACTAATTTTGCCCTCCAGTCACTGTCCAGTACCCAATCTGAGTAGGTGACATGTTTTATTTGTAATAAATAACATTTTCATATTTTCTTTTATGAATAAGGATGCTTTTTTTACCTTCCTTTGGTGTAAAACTAGAAATTCAACCGAAATTTTAGGCTATTGCTAACTTTCACAATGTCTGCAAAATATAAAAACGTTCTGAGTAAAAGTTTGTTTCCCAAGATATCATTAGTATTGTTAGGGAACATAAATGGTTATGGTTATACTTACTTGTCTAGCTAGATGGTCGTGTTTGAACGGGCTGTGGATCTCTCGCTCTTGGTCACAGTGGTGTGTGAAGTCACGTCAGAGGGGATGTAACACTGGTGACAAAATGGTGGACGGCTGATTTTATATGGTTTTAGAGGGTTAACGATATTTTGCAACAAATGATGTGTTGAAAAGTGTATCTTTCCATGAATTAGGCCATAACTTAGGGCCAGATATAGGAAACTTCAATTTACCGACTCATAAATACCGAATTTTACCGATTCGGTATTTATGAATCGGTAAATATGAAGGGTGTGAGATGTAGTTGATTTTTAAATTTGATTTACCGAATCGGTAACATTCGGTATTTACCGATTCGGAAAATACAGAATCGGTATTTCCCATTGATTCCTATGGGCTGTGAAGCCCATAGGAATCAATGGGAAATACCGATTCGGTATTTACCGATTCGGTAAACACCGAATGTTGCAAGGGTGCAGGGGGTGTCACTTTGACACCCTCTAGCACCCCAAGTAAATGCATGTGTGACATGTGGCACACATACATGCCCTAAGGGCATGTCTGTGTGTCACATTGCACAGTGTGCATGCACAGATGTGCATGCACACCTGGATTCGGTATTTTACCACACAATAGGATTGTGTGGTAAAATACCGACTCTTAAAGGCCTGTGGCACTCTCAGGAGTGTCACCTACATTTGGATTTACCGAATCGGTAAAATTACCGATTCGGTATCTTACAGAATCGGTAAATTTACCGAATCGGTAAATTTAACGATTCTGTAAAATAATGGCCCCTACATCTGAAAACCCAAATACCGGTCGGTAACGGCCGAATTCGGCCGTTGCTGACCGGTATTACGGTTCCTACATCTGGCCCTAAATGTATAATTTTTTTCTTTGTTGAAAAACAATGCATTATTGACTTTTTTCACAGTATGCGACAGCCAACTTGGTTGGGGATAAGGAGATTGCATTAGTCGTAATGAAAGAAAGACAAATGTGTTTATGTTGCACACGTTAATCTGTTACATACACTGTTTGTTCTTTGTTGAGATGAGTTTTTAATGCATTCTTTTTGATACAGAAAACGTGGACAACAATTTTACAGTGTTGTCTTGGTTTGCGTTTTGTTGTGTCTCTATGTAGCTATGTTTTTGTCATTTGCGCAGTGTTGTATTGCTCTGGGATGAGTTCCATGCCACAAAAATGTAAAAAATATTTTTGTGTGGTGTTGCAATGTATTTCGTGTTTTTTTGGTACATTATGTGATAATTTGTTATGGTTAATGCATTTGTGGCACGCATTTGACTATTTATATTGCTGGCGGTACCATCCTCAGTTACAGTGGACTTGTGTTGAAGATGTAACCGTTCCATCCTCCCACCCTTCTGAACACCCCCCCACCAGAGATGGCAGCGAAAGGACTACCACAGCCACCCTGAACCCCCACACTCCAGCAGCTTCTGATTACGTTGGCTCGCACGGTGCGCGCCAACGACATCAAAACAGCTGGGACGAGCTGGAAGCTATTTAGTTCCAGTGCGTGGTAGAGAAACAAGTGCATTTCTCCTCCAGAGAGGATTCGAGGAGGGCAGAGAGACACCGGGAGGAAGGAAAGGGTTTGTCCATTCTTCTGGTGGGACCTTAATCATGCAGCAGGAATGCACCAGGGATGCTTTTGGGCCATTTTGTTCTGCAAGGGAGAAGCACCTTGGGCAAGGGCTGCTCTCAATACGTTGGGCATTGTTTTGACTGTTTTCTGCCCTTCCTGGGGGCAGATAGGACATATTTTTAGGCCGATTTGCCTGCAAGAGGGCCAGAAAGCCAGCGCACATCAAGAAAATGTTTTTGGCATGCCAGGGAAAGGGCTTTCTTGTAAAATATTTTGGCCATTTCTGCCCCCTTGGGGGCAGATTAGCCTAACTTTTAGGTTGTTCTGCCCCCAATGGGGGCATAAACTCACTAGACACCAGGGATAATTGTTCGCACAATAAGAGGGGCAGCCCCTTTGTCAAGGGTCACTCCCCTTTTATTTGGCCACATGTTGGTCCGTTTCTGCCCCCCTTGGGGACAGATGGGCATTATTTTTTAGATTGTTCTTCCTCCAAGGGGGCAGAAACCCACTAGACACCAGGGATAATTGTTTTCACAATTCAAGGAGTGGCCCCTTTGGCAAGGGTCGCTCCTCTTTTATTTGGGCAATGTTTTGGCTGTTTTCTTCCTCCCCTGGGGGCAGATTGTCTATATTATTTGGTCCATCTACCCCCAAGGGGGGCAGATAACCACTAGACACCGGGGAATTTTATATTTATATGTCGGGGAGCTATACCTCGGGCAAGGGTTGCTTACCTTTTATTTGGATAATGCTGTGGCTATTTTCTGCCTCCCCTGGGGGCAGATTGTCCATATTTTTAGGCCCATCTGTGCCCAAGGGGGACAGAAAACTGATAGACAGCATGGAAAGTTTGTGTGTGTGTGTGAACTGGAGTTCAGCTGACGGTCTGTGTGTACTGGAGTTTGACTGGTGGTGTGTGTAGACTGGCACTTGGCTGGTGGCGCATTTGGACTGGCATTTGGCTGACGTTGCACATGGGCTGGCGTTTGGCTGGTGGTGCATGTGGACTGCCACTTGCCTGGCAGTGCGTGTGGACTAGTGCTAGGCTGGTGGTGCACGTGGACTGGCATTTGTCTGCCGTTGTGTGAACACTGGTGCTTGGATGGTGGTACGTGTGGACTGGCATTGGCCTGGCAGTGTGTGTAGACTGGCACTTGGCTGGTGGTACATCTGCATGCCCCCTGGGCACAGATTGTCCTTATTTTTAGGCCCATCTATCCCCAAGAAGGGCAGGTAGCCACAAGAAACCAGGGAGTTCTATATTTATATGTCGGGGACTGGCCCCTCGGGCAAGTGTTGCTTTCCTTTTATTTGGGCAATGTTTTGGCTGTTTTCTGCCTCCCCTGGTAGCAGATTGTCCATATTTTTGGGCCCATCTGCTCCCAAGGCAGACAGAAAACCACTAAACAGCAGGGAAAGTTTTTGTGTGTTTGTGAGCTGGAGTTCGGCTCATGGTCTGTGTGTACTGGCGTTTGGCTGGTGGTGTGTGTAGACTGGCACTTGGCTGGCAGTGCATGTGGACTAGCGCTTGGGTGGCATTGTGCAAGGGCTGGCGTTTGGCTGGTGGTGCATGTGGACTGGCGCTTGGCTAGCGGTGCGTGTGGACTAGCGCTTGGCTGGTGGTGTACGTGGACTGGCATTTGGCTGATGTTGCATGTAGACTGGCACTTGGCTGGTGGTGCGTGTGGGCTAGCATTGGGCTGGCAGTGTGTGTACACTGGTGCTTGGCTGGCAGTGCATGTGGACTAACGCTTGGCTGGCAGTGTGTGTGAACTAGTACTTGGCTGGTGGTGCACCTGGACTAGCTTCTGGCTGGTGGTGCATTTAGATTGGTGCTTGGCTGGTGGTGCATGTGGACTGGCGCTTGGCTGGCATTGCATATGGACTGGTGTTGGGCTGATGGTATGTGTAGACTGCTGCTTGGCTGGTGATGCATGTGGACTGGCACTTGGCTTGCGATATGTATGGACTAGCGCTTGGCTGGTGGAACGTGTGGACTGGCGTTGGGCTGGAGGTATGTGTGAACTAGTTAGCTGGCAGTGCATTTAGATTGGTGCTTGGCTGGTGGTGCGTGTGGACTGGCACTTGGCTGGTCCTTAATTTAGACTGCCCCTTGGGGTTGGCAGTGCATGTGGACTGGTGTTGGGCTGATGGTGTGTGTACACTGGTGCTTGGTAGGTGATGAATGTGGACTGGCATTTGGCTGCTGTTGCATGTAGACTAGTGCTTAACTGGTGGTGTTGTGGACTGGTGTTGGGCTGGCAGTGTGTGTAGACTGATGCTTGGCTGGCGGTGCATGTGCATGCCCCATGGGGGCAGATTGTCCATATATTTAGGCCCATCTACCTCCAAGGGGAGCAGATAGCCACTAGACACCAGGGAGTTTTATATTTATATGTCAGAGAGTGGCCTCTCGGGCAAGGGTTGATTTCTTTTCATTTGGGCAATGTTTTGGCTGTTTTATGCCTACCCTGGTGGCAGATTGTCCATATTTTGGGGCCCATCTGCTTCCAAGGCAGACAGAAAACCACTAGACACCAGGGAACATTTTATGTGTGTGTGTGTACTGGAATTTGGCTGGTTGTGTGTGTAGACTGGTACTTGGCTAGCAGTGCATGTTGACTGGTGCTTGGCTAGCGGTGCGTGTGGACTAGCGCTTGGCTGGTGGTACACCTGGACTGGCATTTGACTGGTGTTGCGTGTAGACTGGCACTCGGCTGGTGGTGCGTGTGGGCTGGCATTGGGCTGGCAGTGTGTGTACACTGCTGCTTGGCTGGCAGGGCATGTTGGCTGACGCTTGGCTGGCGATGCATGTGGACTGGCATTCGCCTTGCGGTATGTATGGACTAGCTCTTGGCTTGTGGAACATGTGGACTGGCATTTGACTGGCAGTGTATTCGAACTAGCACTTAGCTGGCAGTGCATGTGGCCTAGTGCTTGGCTGGTGATTTGCGTGGACTGGCTTTTGGCTGGTGGTGCATGTAGATTGGTGCTTGGCTGGCAGTACATGTGGACTGGCACTAGGCTGGCAGTGCGTGTGGACTAGTACTTGGCTGTCGGTGCACCTGGACTAGCATCTGGCTGGTGGTGCGTTTAGATTGGTGCTTGGCTGATGTTGCATGTGGACTGGTGCTTGGCTGGCACTGCATTTAGACATTCACTTGGCTGGCAATGCATGTGGACTGGCGTTGGGCTGATGGTGTGTGTAGACTGGTGCTTGGCTTGTGATGCATGTGGACTGGCACTTGGCTTGCAGTATGTATGGACTAGCGCTTGGCTGGTGCAACGTGTGGACTGGCGCTTGACTGGAGGTATGTGTGAACTAGTAGTTAGCTGGCAGTGCATATAGATTGGTGCTTAGCTGGCAGTGTGTGTGAACTGGTGCTTGGCTGGCACTGCATTTGGACTGCCACTTGGCTGGGGGTGCATGTGGACTGGTGTTGGGCTGTTGGTGTGTGTAGACTGGTGCTTGGCTGGCGATGCATGTGGACTGGCATTTGACTTGCATAATGATGGACTAGCGTATGGCTGGTGAAACGTGTGAACTGGTGTTTCACCAGTCGCTCCAAGTCCTAACCAGACGCTGTGGGGGTAGGTGTTGACGGCTGTGACCGCGCGCCGTTTTGGGTACCTTACTCAAAGGTGCTGGTTCCACGGGAGCGGACTGCGGGGGCACCTTAGGGAAAACCTTAGGGTTGCATCATTAAGGGCAGGACCAATCGGCCTGCACATTTATTGACCTCAAGACATAAGGTTGTATTTCTTTATTCACTGTGTAGTACATTGCACTTAGGTCCTGACGAATTGCTTAGAATGCAAGAAACATGTTGACCTGATCAGCGGGTAGTAGATATTCTACTGTGAACCTTACACCAGTACATAACTCCCCTCCCACCATTTAACCAAGGGAGTCAACCACACCAGTAAAGTTCCCAGTGGATTGACTAACCTTTTTTAACTCACATTCACTTCACGACTACACATTCACTCGCGATTACCCTTCCCCTCTTACAGGCATGCAAAATATGGCAGGAACAAAAGATCTCCGGTAAAGAGCCTCTTCGCGGGTGCCCGCCAGACATTGCAGCGCCAGTCTGACCAGGAGCAGAACCCATATGATGAAGCATGACACCTAGCTTGCTGGGTGTGTGAGGGTTTTAGTTCCAAAAAGGAAAATTCCCCGCCCTTTTACCTATTTCTCCTTCTACGCTACACTCACACTCCTACTCACATTGGGGAACTTTGTACCCTTCTTGTGCAACTGGTGTTTCACTGCCAGTGTGTGTGAACTAGCACTTAGCTGGCAGTGCATGTGGCCTAGTGCTTGGTTGGTGATGCGCATGGACTGGCATTTGGCTGGTGGTGCATGTAGATTGGCGCTTGGCTGGCAGTACATGTGGACTGGCACTTGGTTGGGAGTGTTCATAGACTGGTGCTTGATTGGTGGTGTTCATGGACTGGTGCTTGGTGGGCAGTGTGTGTAGACTGGCACTTGGCTGGTGGTGTACATGGACTAAGCGGTGTGTTGGTTGGTGGTAGCCAGTATGTGTATTGACTTTCTTGTGGTGTGTTTGTCTGATGTTTGGGTGCTTGGTGATGTGATTGGTGTGTTAGTCCTGTTGGCATATGAGAGTGATGGGCCCTTGAATGGTGTGGTTTGTAAATGTATGTGCTGTATTGTGTTGGGCCCGCACCTGGCAGTGTGAATGGTTTTCTGTGTCTGACGCACAAAAGGTGTGTGAATGGACTGTAAAACTGTTGATGCTTTGATGTGGCTTTACAGGTCACAAACAGTGTTTCTTTGATCTAATGTTGAAATTATTAATAAGGACTTTTGTGGATTTTATTTTATAAGGTCATTGAAGAATAACGTTTTTTTAATGAATCATTTACCTAACATTGTGCCAAATCCAACCAGTATGACTGTGATTGACTACTGGATAGGTGTGCAATAATGTTTTGTTTTGTTTGTGCTTTTGACGGTCAATGCACACTCTCTGTAGTGAACACCTTCTACTCTCACGTCTTTTTGGAAACTGATCACTAAGGGATTAATATGTGGTGTGTTTTGTGTGGTTTACTTAGCCAGAAGCCCTTGTAAATTTGATTAACTGACAAAAGCACATTGTTTCCTCACATTTTTGTGTGGGAAAGTTGTGGGCTCACCAGGCCGGCACAAATTTCCTACTGCCCAGTGTTCCCCCAGCTCTCCCGATAAAATTGTGGCCTTACTTGTGTGGGTGGGTCAAGTGCCCGCAACAACGAAGGGCCCAAAATGTATTGTGGATACATCAAAATTATCTATCACTAAAAAAACTGGTTTTGCAAAGGGATGACCTACACTTTTAGTCTCAGGCTCAGCGGCCATCTAGGGAAATATATCAAACCCAGACATGTCTGAAAATTAGATACTCGGGGGAAGCCAGGGAGGTGTGGCTTGCATGGATGTTCCAACTTTTTCTTACCCAGAGTCCCCTGCAAACCTCACATTTAGCTATGAAAATCAAATCTTCCTCAAATTCTTGTGCGGGAAAGTTGAGGGATCACCAGGCTGGGACAAATTTCTCCCTTGCAAAACCAGGCCGTTTTGTGAATGATCATTTTGATGCCTCCACAATATGTTTTGGGCTCCTTCCCTGTCACAGGCACTTGGCCCACCCAGACAAGTGAGATACCATTTTTGTCAAAGGACTTGGGGGAATGCTGGGTCGAAGGAGGTTTGTGGCTGCCCTCAGAATCCAGAACTTTTCATCACAGAAATGTGAGGAAAATATGTTTTTGTAGAAAAATTGTGAGCTTTGCAAGAGATCTGGGTACAAGAACCTGGTGAGACCCACACAAGTCCCCCCATCCTGTATTCCCCAATGTGCCTACTTAAACAAAATGTGTAGGTGTGCTAGATTTCCCTAGGTACCCGCTGAGCTAAGGCCCAAAATCCACAGCTAGGCACATTGCAAAAAGAGGGTCAGTTTTCTGTGGAAAAATGTGATGTGTCCACGTTGCATTTTGTGCCATTTCCTGACACAGGCACTGCACTTATCCACACATGTGAGGTACCATTTTTATCAGAAGACTTAGGAGAACACAGAATAGTAGAACCAGTGTTATTACCAATTGTCTTTCTCTGCCCTTGTGCCTTCCAGAAGTAAGACAGTGTGCAAGAAAGATGTCATCTTGAGAAATGCCACAATGGCAAAATAAGAAGAACTATACTATTAGATGGGGAGGCCCTTTAGAGGGTCAACGAATTTGATTATTTGGGTCTTTTGCTGGAAAACTCACACAGGTGGGCAGCACAAACGAGGAAGAGCACTCGGTCCCTAAAACAATCCGCAGGATCTCTTATAAGAAGTGCAACCAGGGCGCCTATTTTTTCTATCTCTTCTACCTAGAAAATCTATAGAAGTCAAGCATTCAGGGCAGCTATTTATGGAGTTGACATTTGGGGCCACAGTAATTTGGAGATGCTTGAGAGTGCAGAGAATATTTTTCTCAAAATAATGCTAAAAATTCCCATGAACAACCCTACTCTCCCTATCCATATGGATCTGAATTTCCAATATTGCAGCTCTGAGACCGATAAATATTGGTTAAGAGTGTGGGGCACAGAAGAATTAGAGCCCTACAGGGAATGGCTCAGAAGCCTCATAGAGGGCTTGTGTGCAGATAGAACCCTTTGGTGTGCTTATATAAAGACATGGTTATATAAGCTAGGTCTAGGGGTTTCTGGTTGAACCCCCTAGATCTACCATGCAATGCTATTGAGAAACTCAAACGGGCCTATTTGAATCACGTCTTGGGAATGAAAATTTCGAAGAATTCTTCAGGTAACCTGACTGATGCTTTCCTTTCATTTAAATGTGGCTTTAAGTTGGACATGTACTTAGACATGGTCACTAAACCTCCTATAAGGGCACTCTTTGTCAAGTTTAGAATAGGTACATTCCCAATAGCCTCTTTTACTTGTCTTTGTAAGAAAGGGTCAGACAGATCAAATATGTGTCCTATGGGATGTGAGATTCCTGAGACCATTGAACATGTTTTATTTGTTTGCACAGGCTGCACAATGCAACATGCTCGTTGGATTAGACCACTGTGCAAATTAATGGGATTCAAGGACCGTATCACAGTGTTCAGAGTATGTAGAACAGGGGGCGTGGTTTCTACGCCAAAGTAATATGGCGGCGGACTGATGATCTCAGTCGCAAATGCAGAGAAAATGCGGTATTACTAGCCTCTCTTTGCTGTGTCTCACTCCTTCCGACGAGGATTTTGATTCTTTGAACTCCCTTTACCTCCGGTACCCAATGTGAACTGTTGGACATATGTTTCTCATCTCCTGGTGCCGCGGCAGTGATTTTCCTGTCATACAAGCGAGCGACCGCCATTTTACTCAACGTGCAGCTCACGCTTCTGGTCTCCGCTCTCCTCAGCCTTAATCAGTAACTGGCACCTGCATGTAAGTATGTCTTTCTTTAAATTACTTTGCCATAATCCTGCCTCAATTTTATCTTTAACATGAATAAATGGTCTCCTTCTTAATAATGAGGTCCTAATAAGTGACATCATCTGTCTATTCTTCTGCTGCAACTAGTATTTTTATATACAGGAGTCTCAGTAAATGCATGGGCAGGATTTGGTCTTTTCAAAAGCTTATGCAGCGTTCAGTTCACCACATCAAAATGGCTAGTGACGTACATACTTCTTCAAAGTCGTCTTCTACAGGTACAAAACGAAAAAGAAAAAACAATGACCCTCCATCACCAATTTTATCATCCCATAACCCTGTTTTAGACACTATTTTGGATGTGGTGCGTGGCCTTAAACCTTTCATGTGTGCAACCAATGAAAAATTGCAACAAATTGAGAATCGCTGGGTCTTCATGAAGGGTAAGATGCTTGAAATAGAACGTGTTAGTGATCTTCAAGATAAAGCTTCCAAAATTCCTATGCTAGAACAAGAAATTCAAAAAATTAAACTACACACTGAAGACCTTGAAAATCAAAACAGATGGAATAATCTTTGCCTTTATGCTCTATCTGAGAACCTCGAGGGTCCTGATCTTTTGATTTTCTTGAAGAGGTTCTTACCTGATCTTCTCGGCCTTCAATCTACATCACCTCTTAATATTCAGCGGGCATATCATCTGGACGTTTCCAGCCCCATTCTACTAAACCCGTGGTCTCATAATGCTCTTTTTGGAGTTCACTGACTTGATGCGTGTTTTGAAGGCTGTTAAGGAAAAGCGTCGCCTTGTGTGGTCTGGCCATAACATATTCACCTCTCAGGATATTTGTGATGCAACAAATGCTTTTCAAAAAGAATTCCTAGCCCTCCGACCTCGCATGAGGGAACTGAACATTAATTTTGGCATCTTACATCCTTGCCTTTGCAAAACCACCTAAGAAGGTGTCTCTCAATCCTTTGATGATCCGGTTAAACTAAAACATTTTCTACAAAATATTACAAGTCAAACTATGGAAATTAATGCTCAATATTCTTAATATACTTAATTATGTGCATGGCTTTTCTTATTCTTTAGATTTCATTCTGTACCTTTTTTCCTTTTACTATATGGCTATTCTTCCTATATGCTCATGTTTCCCTCTCTGATGTTGCTCTTACTCTTGGTGCTAACATGCCCTAAGCTTACTCCCCATTCTTTTCACTTTAGATCTGGCTTTTTGTTCTTGATGTGTCTCACCCATTTCTCTTTCTCATCCTATTTCTTCTTTTCCTTTTTATCTTCTTTCTACCTTCTTTTTCCTTTTTTCATCTTTTTATTTTTTATATACATGTTTGAGTGTTTCTTTTTTCATTTTTCTTATTCTAATGACAATTTTTTTTTCTATTGTTGATATAAGGTGTCCCTTTGTTTCCCTTGTTGGTTTTGCAGCTTGTTGTATCTGCTTCATCATCCTTACCCTTACCCCACAACATGTTTAATGTTGTCCCGTGGAATGATCGTGGTCTGGGTCACCGCGTCAAGTGTCAAAAGATACTTTCTCACTTATCGAAACTTAACTCACATGTTGCTTGATGCTATTGTTTTTTTTAAACAATTTACTTTTTCAATATTTATGGCCCTGTCAAATCTGACCCTGGATTTTGGCACAAATGTTAAATTTAAATTGTATTCCATCGCTAGCCCAGATATAATTGTTTCGGGGGATTTCAATGACTGGTTAGACCCATTTCCCTGATAGGAAATCTAAGTGTAAACTTAAAGCCTGATACATTGAATAAAGCATTCCAATCCGCCATTACCTCTCATCCATGCTTCGATGTATGGAAAACTTGTAACCCTGATATATATGAGTTTACAGTTTTTCTAATGTTTATCATACTATATCTAGAATTGATTATGTTTTAGTCTCTAAATATTTACTCCCCTCCATTCAATCATCAGAAATTGGTTCTTTATTTATTTCTGATCATGCCCCTGTTTTCTCCTCTTTTGATTTGTCTCTCAATAAATCCAGGCAGGGACGTTGGAGATTTAACAATTCTTTGTTTTCGGACCAAACCTTTGTTTTGGAAGCCACCACCTTTATTAAAGATTTTTTTCAATTTAATCAATCTAAGGACACATCCGTTCACAATAATGCGACGCTTTTAAAGCTTCCTTTTGGGCCTTTACTATTGCCTATTCTGCAAATAAGAAAAAGATGTTTAACTCCAAATACCTCTCGACTCTCCAACATATTCAATTTCTTGAACATACTTATTTCACTTCCAAATCCCCCTCCAATTTGCAGGAACTAATTAAAGCTAAGACTGCCCTTAATAAACTTGCTACTGTAGACGCATTCAATGTCCTCCTCAAAATTAAGTATAAATACCATGGAGTTCAAAATAAAGCTGGTAAAATGTTGGTAATTATTTCAAAATTAAATCGAATGGAAAAATATTTTCCTACAAACTTACCAAAACTATGTTATCTTCTGACCTTGATATCATGAATTCCTTTTAATCTTACTATGAAACATGATATACTGAGGATACCTTTCCACCTGAATGCGGTTTTTCAAAAATTTGTTCATGATCCTCCTTCCATGCCTGACACTTTCAATGCTCTTGAAAAAGACATAACTCTTTAGGAGGTTATTGATTCTATCAAATCTTTGAAAAAGGCCAAAGCTCCTGGCCCAGATAGTTTTTCTATTGAGCTTACATCTTCTTTTTCCTCTTTGATCGCTCCTAAATTACTTGAACTTTTTAACACTTTTTTATTGAACTCTAAAGCTAATGGCTCATTTTTAGATGCCCTTATTTTTCTTATTCCTGAACCAGATAAGAATTCTGCCTTCTGTAAAAACTATCGTCCAATTTCGTTAATTAACTATGATTGTAAAATGTTTGTTCAAATTCTGGCCTCTCGGTTGGAAGATGTTATCTCCTTCTTGTTAAACCTGGCCAAGCTTTTATTAAGGGCAGAGTTGCTTCCGATAATGCTACGATGTTCTCTAACGTCCTAGCATTTGGGAAAAATACCCCTCTCCTCTTGCTGCCATATTCCTTGATGCTGAAAAAGCTTTTGATCGTATTAATTGGCAATTTATGTTTAATTTTCTCCACTGGTTTGGTTTTGGCCCAAGTTTTATTTCATTTATCCATTCGATTTAATTCAATTAGAAAACGTTATTCAGTATGTAAAAAACAACCATAAAAGCATACAGGAGAAAAGAGAAGCAAACACAATAAAGCACACAGTTATGTTAAAAATATAAGTAAAAAACAACTACTATTATGCATCATTGTTATCATAAAACATACCCAAGTTCCTGTTTAGAAATTCCTATAACATTAATAAACATCAAAGATTCATCATAGTGTCAATAAGACTATACTTTTGCATATACTTATTGCCTTTATAATAAAAAGTACAACATTAAAACAAACCCTTATATCATTTAACTCAAGCAAGTATTTCAGGGCTGCAATGTGTGAACCGATGCCTTGAGCGAGCAAATGGGGTTTTAAGTAATAACACCTAAAACTTGAATACAAATTACAGAACAATATAAAGTGCATAGTGCTTTGCTTGCTCCGCCCGTCGCAGGGAATTGTGTCTGGGGGCAAGATTTCATAGAAGGAAATGCAACTAGATGATGGGCAATATTCATTTATCAAATTGCTATGCTCTGAACTACGGGCCTGTGTTTTTGTTAATGGGCATTTCTCCCCTTATTCTAAATTACATAGGGACAGTAGACAGAGTTGTCCTCTTTCACCTCTGCTTTTTCTCCTCGGCTTAGAACCCTTTCTTGAATGTATTTGTTGCAATCCCTTTATGTCTGGTTTTAAACATAACTCCCTTAAAATCAAACTCTCATGCAGGTGATCTCCTGGTTTATATGTCTACGCCCCCTGTCTCCCTAGATCCCTTTTTGCAGGACATTGATTTATAGTCCAACATTTCTTGTTACAGGTTTAATTTCTCTAATACTGAGATTTTACCTTTACATTTCTCATGCTACCACTACATGTTTGATAATACTAATTTTAAATGGTGCCCCTCCAGGAATAAATATTTGGGTGTCTGATTTTCCGCCACTATTTCTAATACACTTACTCATAATTGTAATGTCCTAAAATTTAAAACTCAGAACTTACTCTCTACCTGGTCTCCTCTTCACTTATCCTTGTGGGGCAGTTTAGATACCATTAAAATGATGATTGCACCACATGTTCTTTATATACTTTCTATGCTACCCTTCAAAATCACTAATTATATTTTCTCCTAAACTAGTTCTTTTGCACCATATTTCTTTGGAATGATAAATATGCTTGTGTTGCCCTATCTAAATTAATTCGTCCAAAGAATTAAGGTGGTGTATGGTTCCACTATTTTAAGTTGTATCATACTGCTTTTTTAATTCAACAATTGTATGCTTTGACTAAGGATCATCATAACTCGCGTATATCACAATGGACTATTTTTTAACGTTCTTTACTATATAATTTTTCATTTTATGATGTTGTTTCCATGTCTAACTGTACATTCATATCTAAAAACCCAATTTCAAAATATTCCCAACACTTGCTGCAAACAAAATTTACCCATGGTTCTAATTTCTATTAATCTTTTCTTGTATCTTATATTTGGCATAATAGATTTATTACGTTTCACCATAAATAATTTTACTTCAAGCACTGGAAAGAATAGTGTGTCTTATTTGGCTATCATTTGGTTCCCAAAATACCATTGTACCTTTTTCCTCAATTACAAGAATGCTATAACTTACCTGATTCTTGTTTACAATACAACCAATTATCACCTGTACTCCAATCCTTTTTTATTAAACTGTAACTTTCCTCCTGATGCCACTCTGTTCACTCCTCTGACACCATTATATATTACTACTTTTGATTCCACTCCCAAAGCATCCCTCATCTCTAAGTTTTTATCCACCCCTATTACTGTGAGACTTAAATCCTCTATTGGATCATTATGGGAGAAGGGTCTTTCAATATCTCTCTCTGTTCATCAGTGGGATAAACTATGTGTAAAATTTTCAGGACTTCCAAAACTGCCAATATTACTCAATCTTTATTTTTTTTTTATATAATAGGGCTGTAATCGCTCCCTCTTTTATCCATAAAATTGAGTCCTTTGCCTCTCGTTTATGTTAGTCATGTCTTTCTTCCAGTGGTAATTTAACCCACCCATTGTACTACTGTTCTAGAGTGTTAGATTTTTAAATCTATTTGGTTAAAATGTTTACTTATATTTTTATGTAATGTTCCATTATCCATTCAAAATGGGTTTTTGGGAACTATATCACCCTATTTTGCCTATCTTTCTTCAAAGTCTGTATTGTTTGATCTTTTTATTTAAGGTTATACTTACTTGTTGGAAAGACAATTCTAAAATATGTATATTAACATGGTGGAATCTTATTCGTGATGAGCATAGAATATCTACTATCTCTTCATGTTCGCTATCTCAAAAAAGTAAATGTGATTTATTCTGGTTACATTTTTACTACTTTTCTGTCTTCACACTCTTCTTTATCCTAGAACGTATAGTTTTATTTTTATCTCTTTTCTTCTTTCTTTTCCTTTCCCTACTTCCTCTTTTTCCCTTCTCTATCTTTTGTGCAAAAAAAATAAAATATATATGTTTAGGAAATATTCCTATATTTCACTATTTGATATGTATTTCTTTATTTATTCATTTCTAAGGTACTGCTAGTCTAGTTACTCAGGTCTAATATATCTAATTGTTATATTCTTTTTGACGGATGTACTGTTTTACTATTCTTCCTCTTAATAAAAATATGTAACAAAAAAAGCAATGTGTTTAATACATTTTCTGCATTCTAATTGGAAATAAAAACAAAATGTTAGATAACACAAAATATGTAGAACAAATGCTAGTGGTCCAGTTGTCTTTTCAATTGTCAAATTTTTCACGTCAATATGGTATTTGATGTCCCAGAAAATTCAAGCCTAAAGGAATGATTTTAGTGGTATTGTAACTTTATATATTAGTGATGAGAGGGCTGTAAGCCGTTTTTAGCATTTATATCATTGTTATTGCTTTTATATGCACATATGTGTGTTCGGTCTTATGTATTTTATTAATGTCTGTTTGTATATTACTTTTATGTTTTTTATTTACACCGTGCTGCACACAACGCTGCTGTCTCGTCTTTCTGATATGGGGGTGGTAGGATCGGCACATGCCTGGATACGATCCTTCCTGGCCAATAGGAGCTTTCAGATGCACTGCCCACCTTTCAAATCTTCCCTCAGGAAGGTGAGCCATGGGGTTCCCCAGGGCTCGAGTTTGAGCCCTACTCTGTTTAATATCTATATGGAACCCCTGGCTCACGTAGTGGAGGCATTTGGGGTGGGCATTGTTAGCTATGCTGATGACACCCAACTGATGTTCAAGCTTACGCCCGACCACAGAGAAGATGCCACGAACTTTTCCAACTGTTTGTCATCAGTGGCATCATGGATGAACAACAATTGCCTGCGCCTAAATGGCGAAAAAACAGAACTGCTGGTGGTTGGGAAAGCAGCATCAGCATGGTCTCACATGTGGTGGCCCACTGAATTGGGCAGCCCTCCCCTTCCTGTGGAGTCTGTAAGAAATCTTGGCGTAATGCTTGACTCAGACCTTTCTTATAAGTCCCGCGTTAGCAAGGTGACTGGTAGGTGCTTCAGCATACTGAAGGTTCTTCGGAAGGTTTTAGATCTCCTATTGGAGCCAGAAAGACTATTGTCCATGCCTTGGTGACCCCCCACCTTGACTAAGGGAATGCTCTGCTTGTAGGTCTGAGTAAGAAAGGCCTTCACCAACTTCAGTGCGTTCAGAACGCCTTGTGCTCGGGCTTCCTCGCAGAGCTTCTGGGAAGACCGCTCTGGCTAAGCTTCACTGGCTTCCAGTCAGGGAACGGATTAAGTTTAAAGCCCTTTGTTTTGCGCACCGTATCGCCCAGGGCAAAGGCCCAGGTTACTTGAAGAATCTTCTCACTGTACACCGCCCTATCTGGAATTTGAGATCATCCGGCGCGATGCTGTTTAAACTTCCCCGTATCACCAGAGCCAGGATAGGTGGTTGTTCTTTTAGGTACCTGGTTTCCAAACATTGGAATGAACTTCCGCTCCACCTCCGAATGGAACCCTCTGAAACTAGATTCGGTGGAAAACTTAAAACGTTTCTGTTCCCTATTACTTAATCTTTCTGTCTTCTTCCTTCTCTGGCTTTTATAACATCTGTCTCCTGAAATCTAACAGTAGTTAGCGCGGGGACACACTGTTCTCTGTGTAGCCAGGCGCTTTACAAATGGTTTATTATTATTTATTATTATTAATATGAACTGAAATAATAGAAAGGAATTAATTAATGAGAAATGTCCTCTTGTAATGTAGTTCCTATATTCCCAATAGGCTCTGCGCATTGGAATAATATATCCTATAGAATTGACGTAGGACTTAGGTCGACTAGGTCTCTATCGAATATATTAAACTTAATTGTGAATGCCAGCTAGCTCATAGGTCACTAGAAACTTTCTCGAATAAACAAGAAGGGATTAGTCTCTGACAACCGCATAAACATGACAACTTTGTTTCCCCAAGATAAAACTGACCTTCAGAGTCATAGAAACAATAGATAGATATTTCACTCAGTCAATCGTGCATGCTTCGTTTCGTCAGAGGTGCAGAGAAATAGAGAGACGGGCGTTTTCAATAAAAGTATTTATTGAACAGTCTTTTTTCTCATGCAGAAGAAATGAACTGCTCCAATCGTAATTCTGGCTGTAAAGTATAATGCATACAGCAAGAAGAGTATTATAACATAATACTCTAAAAGCATGGTATGGTTTCTAAGCCATAAAATACATACATAAATAACAAAGACTAAAAGTACTCAACTGGTGCTTCTAAAATACGCCTACCCCAGTACCTAACCAAAGTCTAGTACAAGGGAAGAAGTAAGTATGGTGTAGCATAGGTTTAGTTTCTTTGCCAGGAATCTATCCAAGATTTCTCTTAGGGTCTAATCAGCTCTGTACCTTGGTTTAGATTGAAGGAGGTCTGGTATCTCTGTCTCAGGACTCGATTTCGCAACACCCCGCAACGGGAGCTTGGAAACACTGGAGCTGGATTCTCAGCGAGAGAAAGGCAGCCTCTCTGTCAGTGTGTCAGCTGGAGGCTCTTCTTCCTTCGGCACTTGCTGTAGTGAGTTGCGTCGGGCAAGTAGATAGTCGAACTGCTCCAAACCACCGTGTGTTTGCTAGGAGAAGTGTAGGCATATTTATACCTTGAAGGTGCCTGGATTGACGTAAAGTCGTACATAATAACGTCACTAAAGAACGGTAGTTCTTTGAAAACGCCATGATTTCTAGGACAAATCAATATTCAAGAAAGGGGATGTCCCTGACTTCTGAAGCCGAGTTTTACAAGAAATCGTTGTGGCTTTTTGGAACTAGTGAAAGTAGCCATGCCTGTATTAGGACTGCATTGGCTATGTCTAAATATGGGTATGATTTCTATGCCTATATAAGGGTAGTGTGAGTTATACCTAAATAAGGGCATGAATCGGGAAAATTACACTACGGTCCTAAAACGCTATACAACACCCACTCCACTTTATTAAGTTTGACAATACTAAATACTAAGCAAAAACTTATCTAAGGCATGTGTTTACAATCCCACCCAAAATACATAAAATGCATTTGAAATGGTTGTACACAAAAATTGAGCGTTTGAGATGTACGCATTTTTTCATTCAAAAGCATATAGTATGACAATGGAAATGCTATCAGAATGAATCATGAAATCACAATAATGAAATGGCTCTTAAAACAGAAGAAAGGTTGAGACCATTCCATGACAGAATATATAAACTGTTTTGGTTGTGAACGAGGTCAAATATTGTCTCCTGGAAGTATTCAAAGAATTCTTGTTCTCTAAGAATAGTTCTACTTTAAGCAGATTACTTTGTGCTCAAAAAAAAAATTGGAAAATAGTTAAATCTTGAAAAAATAGAGTTCCAAAGTCAGAGTTTTTGTTTTGAAAAACGAAGGCCGAATTCAGAGTTTCATCAGAACGCTGTGTGCTAATTTCAAAAGTCATTCTCGCTGTTAGGAGAAAATTTCAAGTCTTCTAAGTTTGAAAATAATTCATCTACTACTGTAGGTGAAAGTTGGACAACCTCGTTAAGCAGATCAATTGTACACAGATGAGAAGCATCGCCGTCAGCGTCAGTCACATTAGCAATGTTCGCAGTAGATGGTACCTGTGTGCCTGTTGGTCCACGTGTCTCACTGCCAGCATGTTGTGCTGGGGGGATCTCCATGAATGGCGTCATCAGGATTGGCAGCCGTTGGGGACAACACAATGCATGAGCCGTTACCGAACCTAGCAAAGCATCAACATCCGTTGGCAGTGCTGATAGAAGTGTCAGACAGATGTCTAGCACGCATTCTTCTCCACATAGCAGACATCGTAGAACTGGTAAGATGCAATCTTGCCAGATTGGTCTGAATGATAGAAACCATGTGGTATTCAGATCTCTTAAACGAGCCAAGCCCAAAATTTGGATTATGCGCTCACGACACCTCATCGCCAGAAGGGTGTTCTCCTTGGTGTACTGGGCATCGTTGGTGGATTGGCTTGCCATATCGAAGCACAAGTAGCAAAAATAAAATTCCTGCTGCGAGTCCCAAAACGAGAGGCAGTCCGCCAAACACCGAGTGCACAAAGTTTGGAAATATGCTCAGGACTGCTTCAAAGGGTGCCAACAGTCCCAAAAAGATCATCTTAAATACATGTACAATACCACTGGTATCAGACATGTTTAAGATAAGACCTAATATTTCTGCGAAATGTATGGGACAGTTTGTTGATAATAGGGCATGGATCTTCGCAGAGGACCTTGCAACTTGCAGATCATACGTCTCTTTGGACGAGGTCAGTGGCACAGTTTTTTGCAAAAGAATGACTTTCATTCTGCTTAAAGTATCAATTCGAATAGAAGAGATGTTCAGTGAAGGCCATAGTGGCGACTCCCCGTCTGTCTTAGCTTTTGGAAACAATACTTGCATACAACAAGTGACCCTGGCTGACACAGTTACGAGATAGGCTATACCTGGCATTATTCCACAACTGCTGTGACCATTCAACATTATGTAGCTCCCATTGGAAAGCTGCCTAAAAATTGGATCTATCACTGCTGCCGGAGAACTTTGCAGGTGGCAGGATAAGTTGTACGAAGAACCATCAAAGGCTCCATGTAAATTAATACCCTGACATAGAAGTGTACCGCTTAGTGCGTTTTCGCATTTTGTACCACTAAGAAACACTTCCTTTCCCCCAGTCCAACATCTGTGTGTTTATGGTAAATCCCAGGTTGACTTTATGAATTATTTACCCAACCTTTCATACAGGCCCGCTGGTATGTGTTTCAAGCAATATTGAAACTGGAAAATCGTCACTAGCAACGTAATGGTGCCATGTATTTTCCATTCTATAATGGGGAGCCCTGCCGTTTGACTCACTTGTATTGCTGCCAACGGGAGACGCTGGGAGTGCCCTGGACCCCTCATAATTTCTGCAGACCTTTGCCTGCACCGCCCCCCTTATCGCCAGTGCTGCTGCTGGCAGGGCTGAACTACACTGCCCGGCAGCACTTGCGGCTTGTTACCACCGTGGGCAGAAAGCGGCAAGAGGCGCTTAAAAGGAGTGCAAGGCTCCGGTGGAGCGGGAGCCCTGCCGTTTGACTCACTTGTATTGCTGCCGACTGGCAGACGCTGGGATTGCCCGGGACCCCTCATAATTACTGCGGACTTTCGCTTGCACCGCCGCCCTTATCACCAGTGCAGCTGCTGCCAGGGCTGAACTACACTGCCCGGCAGCACTTGCGGCTTGTTACCAGCGTGGGCAGAAAGTGCCAGGAGGCGCTTAAAAGGAGTGCAGAGCTCCTGCGTCGCAGGACGCGCGTGGGTAGCGCCGGGAGAAGCCCGGGACAAGGGCGGGGCCGTCTGCGGCCGTCTGCGGCCGGGCCGGTCCCACTCTCTTGATTTTTCAAGCTGTAAAAGGTACGATTCCTAGTTGTGAAGACCTGGGTTGCATTTTGTCAATTCCCAAAGTCATTGGATTGTGCTGGGTCATATTAAGAACTTTGTAAATGAACTGGGCAACTTTGGGCTACCTTGTTAGAACTGTCCAGATTTCCCCGCCCCTGAGTTGATCTATAGTAAAGACCCGACAGATTGGAGATATATACAATCATTGGTAACTTTTTTTATTGGTTAGACTTGCATATTTACAACTGCCATAACAATCGCCATATTTCTGCCGGCCAGATATCAAAAGATAGGATAATATAATCAATCTTACTCTGAGATTCGTACACCCCCACAGTAATTGTGGGGGTGTACGAATAGACACCACCATAACGCGCCAAGAATTATAAACGTGTTGCTGCTTTCTAAAGAATATTCTGGTAATTGACTTAGTAAGATCAATTAGAAAATAAATAACCATGGGCAAACGAAAGGGTGCTGTCGGGACATTGGATGACTTTATAATAAGGGCAGAATCTGTATTGTGTCATGAAATAGAATTGGCACAAAGAAGGTTATCACTTGACCTCTCCAAACTCCAAACCCATAGGCAATCTGGTACATTCTTGCCAATTAATTCTTTTCAAATAAATGATGGTAGTAAAATTGATATCCCCCAATTGGTTTTATGTAATTCTACAACAGAACCAACTCAACCTATAGAGGGTTCCCTAGATGTAAACACAGTAGGAACCCCTGGGATATCTACACAATTAAGGGCCCAAAAAACGGTGGGCCTGGCAAAAGAGAAAATAAAGAATTTGAAGAAAGGGAAAAAATTTGGCGACAAGAAAGGGAGAATAGGGTGAACAGTGACAAGAAACAAAGGCGAAAGTAATGTATCGGGAAATGAGGAGGCGATGTATAGATCATTTGGGGTACAAACGGACGACGACAGTTTCCTACATTTAAGAAAAGAGGATGAAGTAATTAGAGCAATAGAACAAACAGTGGTGGACATCTTTAAAGGTGCCCTGGACTCAGTTCAGACCCAAATAAATGAATGTATGGATGCTAAAATGAGGGTAATGGACAGCAGATTAGATCAGTTAAATGTAACCATAGCCCAATTAGGAACTATGATTGGGGATGGAGGCAAAATAATAGAAGAGGGTGCTAGATTGTTAGAAGACCTTAGAACACCATGAGTGGAAAGTAAGCAAGTTAGTGGAAATGAACACATTCCCATGCAGCTCAGAAAGGAATCAACAAATAGTGTTGGGATGAGGAGAGAAACAGAAGAGTTAGGGTGAAATGAGGCACAGAGGAAGCTAGATACTAGTATTGGCACTAGAATGATCCAAGTGGGAAGAAAAAGTCCTGTGCAAGCTATGTATAGTCCAAAGGGGACCGATCTGGTACACAACTCTGATGTTTTGAAGTTACCCCCGCTACATGCCCCTATGTTCTAGTACTAGCCGGTGTACCAGCCCTGAAAAGGGAACAAACCAAAACATGGTCCAATCTCAGGAATGAAGTAGTAGAGTGGCTCTCCAAGTTTAAAAAGTTCAACCCCCACAAAATGAATGAAATCTTGATGCTGCGCAGGGTAGGGTGGGTGGGGAATTCTGCAAAAAATGTACAAGGTGATTGCATTGTTATAAACTTGAGGCACCCACATATAATCCGTAACTTGTTGAGAGCGCACGAGGAGACACCAACACAGAGTACTAGTATTTGCGCATTACCATTAGGTTATTTTTACAGACCTGTTGAGCTGGGAATATGTCAGAACACAATTAATCCTACATTCCCCGAGACTCTTAATAGGTTCCAAGAATTAGCATCCTTAGAGGCGGTTGATTGACCACAATCCCCAAAAGATATATTAAAAAGCTCCCAGGAGGCACACGTAGAGAAGAATCTAGGGGGAGGTAATAAGGTATTGTTTATTGACTCTCGTAGAGAAATTGAAGCAGAAGACGAGAGTGGTGCAGGTGAAACCATACTACTAACCTAAATAACAAGTGGAACAAGTGAAAATATACAAATAAGGGAGGATAAAAATCTTGATGCTAGGCTAAAGAATAGGTCCATGGAAGTCATAGGTTTTAAAAGTGCTGTTATATTAAAAATGATCTCATGGTACATTGCTGGTCTAGGAAGGAATGTCAATGACCCTGAGTGGAATGATTACATTCAAAGGAGTGATATTTGTATGCTACATGAGACATCGGGCCTGCAGATTTTACATAGGGTAGGGTACAAAACGTTTTATGTGGCTCAGTTCCTTCTATAAGAGGAAGGCCCTCTGGGGGCCGAGTTATTTGGGTTAAAGTGACCCTCGATGTTAGAGTCGTGCAATTATGCATTGACTCATTAGATATATTGGGAATAAAAGTAGTAACTAAGGATAATAGGGTACTGCATATATATAATATCTATAATAGACCCTCCCCAACCTCTAAGGAGTCCATAACTATAGATCATTTAGACTCTATCTTAAAGCTAATTGAAAAGAAGACAAGTATAGTAATAGGTGGTGATCTCAACTGTAATTATGAATCAATAACAGGGTTTGATAATATCTTAGAAGATGAAGACATTGCTAATAAGATCCATAAAATGTATGATCCTAAAACAGTTCCGTGTACTGTGCTAGCGCTCCAAATTATGAAATTAACGGTTGGGTATGGCCTGCGAGCATGTAATGGACGATTACCATCTGATGTACCCAAGGCCCCAACCTTTTGCAGAGGCAAGTCTCAGAGTAAAATTGATTATAATATCCTATCTTTTGATATCTGGCCGTACTCTGTAGATTTAAACATTATTCCAAGAATAGAGAGTGATCATCAACCTCTTGAGTTTGATTTTTATAGTAGACTATTATCCAGCACAAGTAAGGGCAATTGTACATCTGATGTGAACACAGACGAAATTATGTTAGCAATAACCGTCGTTCAGTTAAATGGGCGTACATGCTGGAACATGGTAAAATATTGGCAAATGTGTATAATACATTTGCAAATAACTTTTGTAGGCATGCCGTCATACCAGTGGAAAGGGAATCCTTTTTAGATCTTCATAAGGGGATCTTCAAAGAACTTATTCCGCTGGTAACAAAAATGCCAAAAAAGATCAGCAGAGACAGAACACCTCAATTGACAGGAAAAGCTTGGTATAATAAGGATTGTCGAATGGCAAAGACTGAGTTAGTCCATGCCATTAAAAATAGTGATACGTTGCTAGTTAAAGAAGCCAGATTGAAATATAAAAGAGTACAAGAACGGGCCAAAGTATTATGGGATGAAGAGACGTGGTCTGATCTTCTTGCTGCTGCTAAGAGTAATGATCAAATGCTATTTTGGAGATTAGTGGCTAAAGGAAATAGGAAAGAAAAGGGATCTAGGGATGTTTACTTAGACAAGATCACCTGGATTGACCATTTTACTAAGTTGTGTGAAGCACCTGAGGACGATGTGACTCTTTTAAATGATGAGCTAGTGCTAGATCAAAATGAAGACCCCTTGGAATTTTGGCTTACAAGAAATAGTATTGGCAATTGATCAAGTTAAAAATGGGAAGGCTCCTGGACTTGATAGAATCCCAGGGGACTAATATAAGCATGAAAATAAAGTTTGGGGCCCCTATATTAACTGTTTATGTAATGCTATAGCTGCTGGTGCAGAGATTCCGGATACGTGGAGGGGGCGGAAATTATTGCAATTTTTAAAAGGGGGGATAGAAGTGATCCAGCGAACTATAGCCCCATTAGTTTAATTGATATTTTACAAAAAATATATGCAAGGCATGTTTTAAACCGTATAAATATTTGGATCGAGGAAAAAGAGGTTCTTACAAAATTCCAGGCGGGGTTTAGAGCCAAGATAAGTACTATAGATCAAGTTCTAAGGTTCTCTTGCTTGTGTTGGAAGTATGTCAACTTAAGGAAGGGTCATTTATACGTAGCCTTTGTAGATCTTAGGGCTGCGTTTGATCTTATTCCTCGAAAATTGTTGTGGAAAACACTCAACCATCTAGGACTGCCAGTAAACCTGTTAGAACAGATCGTGAGGTTGCACAAAAATAATTATGAAAAGGTTAGGTGGGGCCCGAGTGGAGAACTAACAAGGCAAATCCCAATAAAACGGGGAGTTCGCCAAGGCTGCGAGTTGGCGCCTACATTGTTTTCCTTATTCGTCAACGATATTCCATCCTTTTTGGAGGGCTGTAAAAATGATGCTCCAAAACTGGGGGGAATAAGAATACCAGCCCTCCTCTTCGCTGACGATACTATACTTATATTGCAAACACCCAAGTGATTGCAGTGTTTATTGAATACATTCCAAACATATTGCAGAGAAAAGGGACTTGAGATCAACACAAATAAGATGAAGTACATGGCTATAAACCCGCATAAAACTTTTAGGGAAAATGTGGTTTTAGATGGACACAAACTGGAACATGTTAAGAATTTTAGTTATCCTGAGAGTACCACTGGCACAGGAGCCTAAGCTGGCTTTATTGGGGATGTCCAATGATGTAGATCTGCCGCGCCCACTTATAATCTTCCTGGTTCTGGCCTTGGTGGTGGCCAAGAGAGACATTGCGAAACGATGGGGGTCCCCGACTCCTCCTGACCTGGAGGAGTGGAGACATGGGCTGGACCTATACATGGCGGCTGAGAGGGTGACTTACAAATCCAGGGGATGCCCTAGGAAGTTCCGAAAGATTTGGTCCAAGTGGAGGCACTATCATGGACTCGTTGGAGGGTTGGGGGATGGTTGAACCTATTCTTACTTTACTAGTTCACACAGGTGGAGGCGGGAGGGGCTGGGAAGGGGAGTTGAGAGATGCCTACTCACTGCTCAGTTTTCTTTCACAATTATGCGATGTAACGCGTACCAACAGATTGCGATTGTGGGGTGGCGGGAATGGAAATAGAGGGAAGACTGTTGCTAAATGCATGACTATACTGTTGAGTTTTACACAAAATGCAAATAAAAATATTTAAAAAAAAAAAAAGAATTTTAGTTATCTGGGTGTCTCCTTGGATTCTAAACTATCCTGAAAACCCCAAATTGAAAAAAGTAAAATGATTTTATCTCAAAACATGTTACTGTTTATGAAAAGGCATGGAAATAGTCTTAGTAAAGCAGTATCACCAGCACTAGAGGTTTTTAAATTTAAAGCCCAAACAGCTGCCTTGTATGGAGCTGAATTATGGGGGCCCTTGAGCAAAAAGGTTTTTGAGGTTGATAAAAATAAATGTTATAGATCATTACTAAGACTACCTGTCCGTACCCCATTAATACCTGTTATTCTTGACTTAAACATGAAGCGTACTGATCACCATGCGATCTTGAGACCATTAATGCTCTGGGTCAGAATTTGGTTGACACCCAAGCTTTCAGACTATAAGGTTGGACCAAAAGAAATCATGGAATTGGATAATAATAATAGTATTTTATGGCTTAATCATGTTTGTAATTGGCTAAAAAAGATTGGTCTGTCACACTTTTGGGATGATCCATCATTGTTAACTCAAAATTCAAAAAAGATGTTAAAGTTATCTTTTTGGCCATATATGGACCTTAGCAGGTTAAATGAAATAGCGATTGGATCTTTAACGAGTACATTTCTTTTATTTAAAGATACTGCCTGCTTTGAATATTTCTTAGATGAAGTACGACCACCACTTGCTAAAACATTGTATATGAAGTATAGATATGGAGTCTTGATGACTAACACAAGCATAGCAAGGTGGTCAAATAATAGCAATGATCAATGTACTTTATGCACATGTAAAGCCAAAGATGATGATTTGCACATTTTGTTTTTTTGTACCGCTTACGCAGTGCCAAGGAAAAGGTGGATTAGACCATTGTGCTTAAATATAGGTGTGAGATCTTATAAAGATGCGGAAAGGATTTTTAAGACTGATACTAGTCAAGTTATTTTTTTTTGTATTAGTAGGTTTTTCTTAGCCACAAATTGTATAAGAGTAAAATTAGGCCTTAAATTGTAGTGAAGTGTTGTTGAAGATGAAAGCGCAGTTACATGGAATGATGATGTTATTGGTGTTATTAATGAATTGAAAATGTATATATATATATATATATAAACATTTGATTATCATTAACGATGGATCATTGTTGAATAACCATGGACCCAACCTCGAATGTAAAATGATTTTATTGTAACTAATGCCTTTTAAATTATTTACATAATAATAAATATTTTTATAATGATGAATCCCCCCAACAGTGTCCCTACGGAAAAAGTCACTGGACTGCACCTCATTCTTATAGATACTTTGTAGTAACGCCATTCAATGTTTTATGTATTGCAATATGTTTTTTATGTATCTTTTATGGTACTATTGTATCGAAATAAAGATTATGATATGATTATCTATTCTATGGCTGGTTTATCAGAAACAGTCAATGGTAATCTTTTCAGTTTTTCTATGCTCAGCATCGTATAGTCTGTTCCTCTCTGTGCCAAAGAGATTTGTTTATCTGTAAGGTTAAATCCAGTAAACAATGACGTAGTGTTGATTAAACGCCACGGCACAAAGCCTGAACGAAGATTTTGTAATGTCCAGCCTAGCAGCATTATAGAAGGCAATTGAGATTGTCCATGTTGTAACATGAGCAAGTCCTGTTCCATCATGTCTATGGCAGAGGATACAATGCTGTCCAACGAATGAATTCTGTATGACAGAGTTGTTAACCCATTATCAACTACAGAGAGAGCTTTCTCTAAATTAATACGATCAATTTCTTATATTCGTTCTGCAGTTTCCATTTGCGTGACTTTCCATTCTTCATTATAAGCAGCATAAATACTGGCGTATATGAAACGTTTATGACATGGTTTACGAGGCCCTAGTAAGAAGCCTCTCGAATCAACGCCATCTTTAAGTAACGTTAAGTGTTGTTTAACCTCTGTAAGTGTAGATTGTTGTAGCCATTCAAGGCACAGTTTTCCTACACTGTATGTTGTTACTATCCCTGGATGTTGTCTCTGGACATATCTTGGGTCTGGCCTAGTTACTGTAAACCCCTGTGTCTTGTTCAGGAATCTATCTTGACAGTTATTCATGTCTGTGGGCCAGATTAACTATTTTTTCCAATCAGGATCAGTTCTGTTTTTAAGTAAAATTGTTCGTATGTTGACAACCCCTTCCTCTGAAGTGTTTTTACTATCAGCTGTAGGTACAGGTATGGACGGTTTATTTAAATCCTATATCTTGGCTAGGCCAAGACAGGTTGTTTGCTGAACAGTGTCATTTAAAAACATTATTTGTTCAGGAATAATACAGGCTCGGAATAAGGCTTCTATTCCCTGTACCTGCCAGTCTTTTGAACCCCAGACAGTTTTTGTTTCTATGTTTTCACTCCAGAAGTCGAAACCTAACGAGGACAGCTGGGCATAAAAGGCTGCTGAATACATTTGTTTTGTATTGGTTAACATACTTTTCATTCCTGTCTTATTAACATTTTTAAAGTAAAATGTTTCCGGATTTTTGGTATTGAAACCTGAGAAGTATGGAAATTTGTTATAGAATGTTTTGAGATACCTTTTGGTGGTGTTGGACAGTGTTCCCATTGATTATAAGTATAAACATTTCTCGGGTTTGCAGATTTGTGCAAGTAATGATGACCATAGTGATTGTTTTTTTCTTTTTTTTTTGTCCTCATTTGCCTTGCCCTCAATATAGGTGATACCAGCCACCTAGCGAGTCCTTCACTTTGGAGCCAGGCCAAAGTGCTTTTCATACCCTCTCTCCTGTGCCAGGACTCGAGTTGTTTTGAGGGTGGCAGAGAAATCCCAAAAACTTGAGGAGTTTGAGCTGACTCCATCTAGGTATATTTCAACCTGTAGGACCAATATCGTGTTGAGGCTAGACCCAGTCCAAGGAGTGTTTACGGCATAATCATAGGACCCGGGGAAAGAAAAGAAACCACAAAAAAAAAAACCCCGGGGTCTATCTCCACTCGGACAACAAATCCCAAAATGCCAGATTGCGTTTACTGCATGATCTGTTAAGGTCTGCTTTGGATGTTTCATATAAGGATGTGAGCCATCCAGAGTGTAAAGGGGCTGTTTTCTCTATCCAATGCAAGCAGATTTGCCTTCCTACCAACAAGATGGCGTAGAACAGAAATGACCTTGCTTTACCACTAATGTTGTCTTCCAACCCAAAGATAATAAGTGGTAGTGTTATTGAGAGTGATGTATTCAGGATGGAGTTTAGAGTGGCCTTCACTTCTTCCCAAAACCGACTTATTTCAGGACAGTCCATAAACATGTGGACGTCAGATGCTCCCATAAGATTACATTTGTTGCATTTTTTGTCGGGGAGAAATTTGGAAAGTTTTAGTGGCGTAATGTATGCACGGTGCACTGAGAAGAGATGATTTCTTCTTAGCCATGATGGTTTTACAATCTTATGTAGAAGAGCAAAAGAATTTAGCCACATCTCCTCACAGTGAAGGCCAGTTGCCATCCCCCATAGCTGATCTGGGAGGTTAAAATCTCCATCTATTTCTTCAAGGATCTGCCAATACCATGAGGCTACCTCCTTTCCTCCCCCTGGTTTTTCCACTAGCTGTTGTTCCAAAAAGCTTGCTTTGCCAAGATATTTGTCTTTACTGCGCTGGGCTCTCGTCCAACTATCCAGTTGAATGTACTTAAATCTGGACAGTCCGTGACCGGTGTGGTCATATAGCTCGTCCCAAGTTATTAATGATCCCTCCTTCAGTAGTTGACCCCATGTTGAAATCCCGGCTTGTTCTAGTGTGGATGACAAACTATCTCTCATACATGGTGGAAGCCCAGGTGATTCCCAAATTGGGGCAATATTTGAGTAGTAAGACAGCTCCTGTCTTTTTCTAATGATAAGCCAAGTCTTAATCCATGATTGTAGTATTTTAAGTTTGATTTTTTTGAAAAATGTCTGGCTTGCGAATTTAAACATAAACCCGTCCACTGGTAAGTTTGCCGCAAATAACATGGCTCTGTACATCGACCCATTAGAAAGGTTGGTTGGTGTTTTTAAAAGCATCCTAGAGTGTGTCATCTGGAAGGCCCATGCATAGTATAGTAGGTCAGGCAAAGCGAGACCTCCCTTCTCTCTTCTCCTCCTCAGCTTTTTCCACGCGAGTCTGGTGGATTTATAGTTCCAAATAAAGGAGTTAATTTCACGTTGGCTTTTTTCAATCGTTTTAAGATCAAACGCCAAGGGAATAGCGCTGAAGGCGAAGATACATTTTGGGACGATACACATTTTAACTAAATTTACTCGACCTGTTATGGAGAGTGGCAAGTGTGACCAAGAAAATGTGATTATAACAGTACATTTGTTCATAATCTGATGAACCTTCTAAATATTCATGGTTTGTAAATTTTGCTGACATCTCTAAATCTGTCATCATATTATTAATAGTTTCAAAGTCCCAAACATCAGAAAATCTGGTGGGTGAAACAAAGTCACTCAGGGGAACCTTAAATTGGTGTGGAATCTTCAACAGCTCGGCAGGGTCATAAATATCATAATCAGTTCTGGCCAATGCTATACCACCAGGTATAGGAACGGCTGTGAAGTTCACTGATGACAGGTCTCTTTGTTCTCAATGAGATGATTTGTGTGGCTTCAGGAGCAAGTTGATATTCTTACTTGCTGTGTCCATTTTACTATATTTTCCATCTATCAGCTTTCCCAAACCTAAAACAAGAATGAGCCAAAGTAGGAGAAAAAGTACACCTAACACAATCCAAACTTCAACCCATGGTGAAACCAGATAAGTCTTTTCTAGTTGCTGAGAAAGTGCTGTTATTTTGTCTTTAAGAGTTTTGTTTGCTGGCATTGTTTCGGGCTCACTGGGATCCTCAGAAAACGTATCAAAGTTGATGAAATAGCCAGAAGCAGTTCTGTCAATTGTTGGTATTGCATCAGGATTATTTGAAATCACTGGAGCTACTTGGTCCCTTGTCATATTAGTATAGTCCGAGGCTATATCATTGTAGACAGAAGTGTCTTGACAAACTGTTATTTGGGTCTCAAGAAGCACAAGTTCCATGGCTTTGTTGCATAGTCCTTCTTTTCTTACTGCAGATTCTTCAAAGGTAATGAGTCTCTCAGTTTGAACCTCTTAGATAGTAGCAAGATTCGGTCTTCTGCTACATCTTTGGAGTCCACTAGGCCTACTACTTATTATTGGCCACATGATGTGGTTTCACCAGATTGATGGACACGAACCGGTTCTCCTTTCTTCCAGCAAGGGGCAGCAGTAACACTGTTCTTGATCCGTGGATTGCTAGCACAGGTACTGGTTTTCTGTAAGAAGGCTCAAATTCCTTCTTATCCGTGATTTTTTCTCTGACCAGATCCCCAATCTTTGGAATCCAGGTAGGTCTTGCTGGGACAGGTTGTTTTTCTTCAGTGGTCATTGGCTTCTGTAATGTGTTGCTTAGACTTCTTCTTGTTTAAATTAAGTCCTGCAAAACAGGCAAACGGTCTTTGATATCAAAAGGTTTTTGTTCTACCACTGAAGTATGACGATCAAGGTCTTCGACAATCATACTAGTACCAAAAAGGATTTCATATGGAGTGATTCCACCCAGAGAATATCTTGGCAAATTGTTTAAACTACGTTGGACACTTATTAGATGTTTGACCCACGCGTCACCCAAGCCTAATACCCTAGCTGTTATGGATTGCTTTATGTCACGTTTTTTTCTTTCCACAACCAAATTTCCCTCAGGATGGAATGGACTTGAGTACCGCAATGCAACGCCCAAGCTGGCCATGGCCTCCTTGTAAGCTCGAGAGCTAAACGCAGGACCCTGGTCAGAATGTAGCGTGCCGATTGCGTATGTGCCGATAAAGACTCGCAAATCTTTTATAACAGTTGAGCATCAGCCGAGCGCTGAGGCCATATCCAAATTAATCTTGAGCATGAATCCACTGCGACCATGATACATTTATAGTTGCCATCCCTCTGTAAGGGACCACAGTGGTTCAGGTATACACATGCTAATGGTTTATCTGAAATTAGAAGGGGTGTCAGCACCAGGCATTTCACAGTTGAAACTTTCATTTTCTGGCAGATTTCACATTCCAAAACATAGTTTCTGGTCTGTTTCCTCATGTGCAGCCACCAGTATCTTTGTTTTAGTAATGACACTGTGGCAGAAACATCTGCGTGTGCAGAGGCAAGTCCTTCATGTGCTGCTAAGATGAGTCCTAATCCATGTTTGGAATTACTCTATCCCCCACTCCAGGGATTCGAGCAAAAGAAACATTATTTGCATCAGTTATATAGGAGTACTTGAGTGGAAAGCCTTTTGGTAATGTTTGTCGCTGTCTTTATTGGAAGCTGCAACAGCCTGCATTATTTCGCTGTCTATTTTTGTTTAAGAATGAGTGATTGCAGCTACGGAAGCCGTTTGCACAGCTGCCTTCTCTGCTTCATCAGCCAATGAATTCCCTTCAACGTGAACGCCATCACGCTGATGACTCAGTGTATGGATCACGTGAGTCTTTTGTAGTTCTTTCTGTAATAGAACTACTTGTTTCCAAAGCAGCTTATGCTTGATTGTGCCACATTTTGTATCTTTGAAACCGTTTTGAACCCAGTTCTGCAAGTATTCATTGTAAGATTGAACGCAGTAATACGAATCCCACACTATAAGTGTGGGGATTTCGCAATCGGTATTTTCAAGCGCCATCTTGAATGCCTGTAGTTCAGCTCGCTGAGCTGTACAGTCTCCTAGGGATTGAGTTTTTGTGACCATAGGTCGGAATTTACCATCACGCCAGTGACCTTTAACAATCGCGCACGCAGCACTATAAGCTTGTTTACCCCCCAATTGCGGGTTGTGCTGATCCGTCTGTATAAATTATACATTCGTACTGTTCCAGAGGCAGAATCTCAGTGGACAGAGGACATTCTTGTTCGCATTGGAGAAATTCTTGTGTTTTCAAATAGGGGTCAAAAACATAGTCAACGTCTGTTGCAGCAAGAGAGTTAACCCATTGTATCCATCTTGGATGTAAAGTCTTTGTATTCGGACTGCTCGCTTTTGTCACTGCCTCCAAGGCAGGTACAGGAGTAACGACTTTTATGCGTTTACCCTGTGCGAGAGCTCTCTCTTTTGCTACTGCAGTTTGAACCTTGGCCAGAATTTTTTCTGTTGAAGTGAATTTCATTTCAGCTTGTGTGTACAAGTGTGATCTGTAAGCAATTGGTACTTGTTACTTTTTCACCTTCAATAAAGGTTAAGTACGTGAATCTGCATCTTCCTGGGATTATTCTGATTACAAGGTTGCACGCGTGTCTGTAAATGTGTTGTTGCTAACATGTCTGTTTGTACTGAAAGCAAAATTTCCATGTGTTTTTGAGTCCAATTAGTTTGTTTGAAATCAGGTTTGATTACATCGTAGAGAGGTTTAACCCTTTCTGCGTAATTTAGAATGTAAGTTCTTCTGAAATTCAGGAAACCTAGAATTGACTATAAGTTTTTCAGCGTTTTTGGAGGTTGGAGCAGCGCACACATTTCTCTAAAAAGTTTGCTGCCAGGCTTTTGCCTTCACTTGACAACTTGTATCTCAAGAATAGGACGTTGAGGTGGGCAATTCTTGATTTTTTAAAGTTGAATTTATACCCTTCAGATGCGAAGCCAAGTATTATGGTATTCACTCTGTTCAAGTGCCTGTCCAAGTCATTGTCTATTAGATAGATGTCATCGACATAAGATAATGCCTCATCATCATACATTTGTAGTAACTCTGTCACTCTGGATGAAAATAACCCTGGACTATTCTTGAATCCCTGGGGGAGACGACAGAAGTGACAGTGTCTCCCCATAATTGAGAAAGCGGTCAGATACCTGCTTTCAGGTTCAATGTTTTGACAGAAGAAACCGTTAGAAATATATAATGTGGTTTTATATTTTTTACGCACAATGTTATTCATCAGTGCTGCACTGTGTGCATTTAGTTTTTTTACGCACAATGTTATTCATCAGTGCTGCACTGTGTGCATTTTGTACTGCAAAAGTTTTGCAACAAGAGTTTAAATGTCTGTAGTCCAAAACTAGACGATATGTATTGTCTGGCTTGGAAACAGGAAACAAAGGATTGTTCATGGACGTGGTGCATGTTTCAATCACCCCTTGGTATTCAAGTTGATCTAAGATCTCCTTGACCTGTTTTTTAGCTTCCTGCTTAACTGGATACTGCCTCTGTGCAGTTGGTTGAGTTTTTAACTGGATTGTGTGGTGAGATGAGTCCTCATCCCATCCTACATGATTTTTGTATAATGCTGGGGCTTGGGCGACAGCCCATTTACTGGCATAAGTATATTTTAAATGTATTGGAATATGATCGGAGAAGGCTGGCATAATGATCTCTTCGCCATGTGGGCACACCCTAACAAATGTTGCTGGCCAGTCTTTTTCAGCTTGAAGAATGTCATAACCCTTAGAGAGCTTCTCCCAAAAGAGTGCTCTTATTTTCCTAGTTATGTCCCCCTTCATCCGGAGTGTTACTTCTTATAACTTATGGGGTACACTAACCCTGGTATCGGCAGTTTCAACTTGAATATACTCATTCAAGTCAACTGTCTCCAGATGATCCTTCAGGATCTTGCGAGCTATGGTAACTTCTGCTGCGCTGTCCAGCATTGTCTGGGCCCACTCCCCGTTCTTGGGTTGTGTCCTCAAGATCCTCGGCATGTCTGATTTTTGGACCTGCTACCTTCTTTTTGGTGAATTGAGTCTTCTTATTTTTAGGAACGTGTTGATCATCTTTGGACTTCACGCGTTCTTCCTTGTGTTCTGACCGTCCTCTTCTTTCTGATTTCTGTGAGGAAGTCTGAAAGGTACGAGAGGAACGTGTATCAGTATCTTGATATATATCAGGTTTTCACAAATTATCCCTGTTCCTGAGGTTATACCTCTTTTCAGAGGGCTCCTTTTGAGGAGATCTACCTCTGGATTGAGAACGCTTCTGTTTAGAAGTTTCTTTAGTATTCTCCCACTTCTTTTTAGGAGTAGTGAGAGTGTTTTTAATAAAAACCTTTTCAGGATTTTCTGTTAGTTGGGGCTTAGCTGGTTTCCCACCCAAACTATCCCCACCTAGTTCTTCATAGGATGTTTCTATTATTCTGGCCAGTTCATATGGTTGCTCAGTTACATCAAGTTCTTTTGATTTTTGGCGGATCGCCACGGATGCTGCTTAACCTTTAATATTAGCTAATATTATAGCTGAGACCTGTTGGAAATCTTTAAGTAATTTCATACCCAGATTTAAAGCAGGCTCTGCCCCATATTCATTTTGAATCTGTTTAAGGACGTTTGGTATTACCGCCATAGACAGAACACCATGAGTTTTTTTGTAGATTGCAGCAAAGACTGTACCCCAAGTGTCGCAGTCCTCCAAATGTGGTGCGATCCCTATTGGTAAACAGATTGTTAAAATTCTGTGTTTCTCATGAGGTGTACTATCTGAAAATACTGCCTCTATTTGAGTAATTTTTTGAGCTAACCAGAATGGAATTTGTTCCTGTTTTACGGGCAATTTACCAATGACTGATTGTATAGTCTGTGGTGTAATTTTATTTGAGTTCCCCTGGTGAGGGATTTGCTGTGGACACCTGATAGCAGGTTGGACTGTTAGAGTCCACATGACATATTGAACCAATTGTCTATGTATTTTGATTAATTGTTTTAGTTGAACTAATAGTTCTGGACCCGTTCAATGGCAGGATGTGGTGTATAGCTGGCTAGTACCGGCCATGTTGCTCCTGGTATACCTAGTGGACCGTTCCTGGTAATGTGATTTTGGGCGCCTTTAAACCAGAGCGCATGCTCTTGGTATGTTAATGGAATTTCAATGTCCTCGAAAGGAACGTATTCCGTTGGAGGTTCCTCTACTTTGTAGAAGTGGAACACATGTGTTAATGGATTTGCTTCTAGGAAGATAATCCATGAGTAGAATACCTCTGTCTGCCGATATTCGTGTGCCTCTATGACAAAAATTACCCTACCACCTCGCGATGATAGGCCATTTGTTATAAGTTTATAGTGATGGATTTCCTTAAATTTTCCAGGGTGAATATAGCATCCGCGTCATCTTCATTAAACCCTGTAACGTCAAAGCCCGGTTAGGTTGCAGTTACAGTTCCACCGGTTGTGTTATTGCCTGCCGGTCCACCGTTCTCGGTGTCGCTATCCGACATTTTGTTGAAAGTTTGCAGAGCAAGTTTCAAGGAAACAAAGATAAGGTGGGCAATATTTCGGAACACTGTATCCTTCAACGTTGAACAAACCAAAAACTAATAAATAGGATTTTCGACCTACTCAGTTATTACGGATATTTTATCCTTTAACCCACTCCAGACGTCTATTGGAGTATTTAATGGGAAAAAGGGGTCTCTGTGAAAAGCACGACTGAGTTACTCTAGTATCTAGCGTTAAATTAGTGCCTTACCGCTGGCTAAGCTCACGTTACCCTGGTACGATGGGGGCATCGCGTTACCTGATATACGACGGTATTATTGGGCATCTCAACTGAGTGCTGTTAATCATGCTATGTATGGTCCAGTTCCGAATCCTGCTTACGAAATGGACCGGTGGCTGTTGCCCGGAGGAAACTATTACAGGGCGTTTTATTCTCGAGGTGCCAGGAAGGACTTGACGGGACCCACTGGAGTGGCGGTGCGGGTGTGGGGCAGTGCGACCGCGGCTACCGGATGGACAGATAGGTTGACCAGAGCGACCCCTCTATTTGCCTCGGAGAGGCTGGGTGAGTTGTGGACCTCAAAAGGGTTTGATAGATGGGACCTCATCGGGATCAGTAAGTTGTATGACCTCTGGGTTAAAGACAGGGTTAAGTCCTTTGCCGAATTGCAACAGGAATATGGTTTGACTGATTCGGAGTTTTTCCGCTACCTTCAGGTTCGTCACGCCATTGGGTCGGTGTTCCCGGCTGGGTCGGCCATCCCAGAGAGCTCCCCCCTGGAAGACAGGGTGCTGGACGGACATGTTCCGGACAGCACTATCTCTCTTATATATAAGAAACTTATTAATACTCGGTCGGATTTGCTTCTTCATCTGCGTACGTCTTGGATTGACGACGGACTGGAGCTGGATGATGAGGATTGGCGGGCCGCGATATCCTCTCCTAGGGAGGTTGCGATTCCGGCGCGTCTGCGACTCGTTCAGCTGAAAATTCTACACCGGGTCTATGTCACGGGTCCCCGACTGATGCATATGGGTTTTTCAGAGGATGGATTGTGTCGGCGGGGCTGTGGTATGCTTGCTACCTTCCTCCATATTATATGGGAGTGTCCGGAGGTTGTATCTTTTTGGAATGGAGTGTATAAGGTGATGAGTGAAGTTGTGCATGTTCAGTTGCTGCCTGAGGCCCGGCGTTGTCTTTTGAATGTATGGGAGCCCACTGATTGTAATGTTGCCCAGACTCAGTGGGTGACGCTGGGGAACGTGGTTGCAAAGAGGGACATTGCGCAACTGTGGGGATCTCAGAGGGCTCCATCGGTCTCCGGGTGGGAAAATAGTATGGACTGGTGCATGTTCAAGGAAAAGATTGTATATGTCTCCCGTGGCAGGCCCAAAAAATGGGGTAGGATATGGGACCAATGGAATTCGTTCCGTGGGGATGTCTGCGACCCCCCTTTCACCGATCCCCCTGATACTCCTTGTTCCCCTTGGCTGTGTGTTTCGGCTCTTTCCTGCTCTGTATTTTAGTCTGATTATTGGCTCTGGGTCCCCCCTTTCCCCCCCTCCCTTTTTCTTTTATCCTCTGAAGATTCCCCTGTCTTTCCCTATTGTTCTAGGTCTGATTCGCCCCGCATCTCAAGAAGCGGACGTAACAACTCGAACATAGCCTCGTCTTTTTCATCTTTGTTTGTCTGGTTGTTTAAAAAATGAAACCTTTTTTATATCCTGTCGTTTTACAATTTATCGCTGTCATGCACCATAGCTGCCGGACCCCTGGTTGTCGGCTGATGAGCTGTGTACCTTAACGAAGTTTTGAGATGCTGCACCGGCCGGCCCAAAGGGTTGTAGGCACATCTTTGTATCTATTTGTCTCTGCAAATAAAGGTTTTAATAAAAAAATAAAAAAATATATATATATTAGTGCCTTACCAAACGTTGGGCGCCATGTAGTGTAGTTTCTATATTCCCAATAGGCTCTGCGCATTGGAATATTATATCCTAGAGAATTGACGTAGGACTTAGGTCGACTGGGTCTCTATCGAATATATTAAACTTGCTTGTGAGTGCCAGCTAGCTCAGAGGTCACTAAAACTTTCTTGAATAAACAAGAAGGGATTAGTCTCTGACAACCGAATAAACATGACAACTTTATTTCCCCAAGATAAAACTGATCTTCAGAGTCGTGGAAACAATAGATAGATATTTCACTCAGTCAATTGTGTATGCTTCGTTTCATCAGAGGTGTAGAGAAATAGAGAGACGGGCGTTTTCAATAAAAGTATTTATTGAACAGTCTTCTTTCTCATGCCGAAGAAATGAACTGCTACAATCGTCATACTGGCTCTAAAGTATAATGCGTACAGCAAGAAGAGTATTATAAAATAATACTGTAAAAGCATGGTATGGTTTCTAAGCCATAAAATACATACATAAATAACAAAGACTAAAAGTACTCAACTGGTGCTTCTAAAATACGCCTACCCCAATGTACCTAACCTAAGTCTAGTACGAGGGAAGAAGTAAGTATGGTGTAGCATAGGTTTAGTTTCTTTGCCAAGAATCTATCCAAGATTTCTCTTAGGGTCTAATCAGCTCCGTACCTTGGTTTAGAATGAAGGATGTCTGGTATCTCTGTCTCGGGACTCGATTTCCCAATACCCCGCAAGGGGAGCTTGGAAACACTGGAGCTGGATTCTCAACGAGAGAAAGGCAGCCTCTCTGTCAGTGTGTCAGCTGGAGGGTCGGCTTCATTCGGCACTTGCTGTAGCGAGCTGCGTCGGGCAAGTAGATAGTCGAACTGCTCCAAACCACTGTGTGTTTGCTAGGGCAAGTGTAGGCATATTTATACCTTGAAGGTGCCTGGATTGACCTAAAGTCGGACATAATAATGTCACTAAAGAACGGTAGTTCTTTGAAAACGGCATGATTTCTAGGACAAATCAATATTCAAGAAAGGGGATGTCCCTGACTGCTGAAGCGGAGTTTTCCAAGAAATCGTTCTGGCTTTTTGGAACTAGTGGAGGTAGTCATGCCTGTATTAGGACTGCATGGGCTATGTCTAAATATGGGTATGATTTCTATGCCTATATAAGGGTAGTGTGAGTTACACCTAAATAAGGGCATGAATTGGGAAAATTACACTAGGGTCCTAAAATGAATTTGAATTTGAATTTAAAAAATTTATATAGCGCATCATACACCATTACGGTTTCTTGGCGCTTTGGCGGCAAACAGTAAGACAAAGATGGGCCAGTTATAGGGGAAAAGCCTGAGCGAACAAAAAAGTTTTCAGGCCCTTACGGAAAAGGGAGTATTGTTTTAAAGCTCGAAGGTGGTCAGGCAGGGAGTTCCAGAATACCGGAGCTAGAACAGAGAAGTTGGAACCTCCCCATTTTTTCCTGATGAACCGAGGGACTAGCAATAGGGACCGATCAGACGACCGGAGATGTCTGGCGGGAACATAGTTAGTTAAGAGGGAAGCAATAAAGGCCGGAGCCATTCCCTGTCGTGCCTGAAATACCATGCACCCCATTTTAAAAAGCGAACGTTGCCGAACAGGCAACCAGTGCAGTTCCTTCAACAAAGGTGTAGAATGATGGAACCGGGGAAGGCCATAAACCAACCGGGCTGCTTGGTTCTGCACAAGCTGGAGCTTGCGTAGGCTATATGCCGGAATGCCGTTGTAAAGGGCATTGGCATAGTCTAGCCGGGAGATGACCAGGGCAGACATAATGAGTTTAAGTGCCAGGGGGGAAAAAAAACGGGAAACAATACGAATAGTTCTGAGCATAAGAAAACCGGAAGAAACAACAGCACCGACCTGTGAGTGAAGAGTGAGCTGATTGTTAATTTTTATACCCAATGTTTTTACCGTAGAAGAGGGGAGAGGGGTAGAACCAAGAGTGAGGGGCCAAAATGCAGAGTTCCAGGGACTGGAGGAGCCACCCGTAAGCACCAACTCGGTTTTCTCCGGGTTGAGCTTCAGATGGTTGTGGCTCATCCAGTCCCTGATAAAAATCATAATAGACTGAAAATTAGAGATAGCGTGAGGGGAAGAAGAGAGGTCAAAGACCAGCTGGAGGTTGTCTGCATAATTAAACACAGCAACCTCCCGCTGCTGAAGTGCAAAAATAAGAGGGTAGATATAGAGATTAAACAATAAAGGAGAAAGAGAAGAACCTTGGGGAACACCACAAGTGACCTTCATAGGGTCTGCCCTGAACTCTCCCAGCCGGACCGCCTGAGTGCGATCCCGCAGGAAGGACGAGAGCCATACTAGTGCTGATCCCCCGATTCCCGCCGCTCCGATACGTGAAAGCAAGATGGAATGGTCCACCGTATCGAAGGCGGCGGAAAGATCGAGGAGCACCAGGGCTTGATGTTTATTTTGGTCTCGACCCTCCCTGAGTGTATTTAGGACTGACACCACCACAGACTCGGTCGAGTGACGGGGACGAAAGCCAGCCTGGCAGGATGCCAAGCCTCCCGTGGCCTCAACATGGTTGCTCAGTACCGCGGCCACGTGCCGCTCAAGCACCTTGGCCAGGTACGGCAGCAACGAGATGGGCCGGTAGTTGGAAGAAATAGCTGAATCGGCCCCTGGTTTTTTCAAAATGGGCCCAATGGTAGCTACTTTAAGGGCCGGGGTCACAATTCCCTGTGAAAGGGAACTATTTAGGAAGATGATCTGGGGCTGTGTACAGACCGTGAAAATTTGCTGCAGGATACGAGCCGGGCAGATGTCCGCTGGTGAACCTGACTTAACCTTTAGCAAAATTTCCTGGAACCCGGTTTCCGTAATAGGAGGAATTGATGTTAAACTAAGCGGCAGGACTGGTGGACAGGGGTCAACATAAGAAGCAGAGGGAGGGGCAATGTTACTTTTAATATTAATTACTTTATCTATAAAGTAAGAATTTAATGAGTCACATAAAACTTGAGTAGGAAGAGGTTTAGATGTACTCCTATCAGAGAAGGCTAGCTCCTTAACTATAGAAAAAATTTCTCGAGGTTGGTTCTCCACTGTTAAAATTTTTGATGAAAAGTAGATAATTTTAGTTTCAACAATAGCTTTCTTATAGTCCTGCCGAAGTGTTAAATAGCGAGTTTTCAGAATGGGACAGTATTCCCTCCTCCAGAGTCTTTCAGCGCGGCGAAGGGACAATTTCTTTTCTTTTAGGTTACTGTCAAACCATCTGTTCGCCTCCTTAGGTCTCTTAATTGAGATCCGGCGTAGGGGGGCCGCTGAATCGCAGCCTTCCCTAAGCCAGGTATCAATCCCACTAAGTTGTACTGACGTGGATAAGCCGCCTAAATCGGGCGCAGTGGTTAAGAGGGATGATGATAACGCAGTCAGGTCGACCCGGTTCCAGTTCCTGGCCCAGGAGTTCTTTACCCGCGGAATCCTGGCTGGTACGCAAAAATGAAGCGTAAAACAAATAAAAGCGTGATCAGACCACGGACACGGAGACACTGCTACAGGAGAGATAGAGTAGTTAAGAGACCAAACTTGGTCAAGCACGTGTCCACCGATATGCGTGGGAACCTGAACACGGGGAATAAAGTTCAAAGACTGGAGCAGGTCAGAAAATTGTTTCGAAGCCTGACATTCGGCCGGGTCGTTAGGCCAATAGTTAAAATCCCCCAATATAAGGAGGGAGGCATGATTGACTGTCAGCGTAGCTACTAGGTCCTGGAAGGCTGTAATAAAATGAAGGGTGTTCTGAGGGGGGCGATAGGTCAATAGACAAATCAGAGGAGGGGAAAAAGTATCCGAGCGGGCTACCAGATATTCGACGGAGTCAATATCGACAGAAGGGATTGACTGGAAGTTGTACTCGGTTTTGGCGATAAGCGCCAAGCCACCACCTTTTTTTCCTGCGGGACGATCAATTCGAAGAGCCACATAGGTAGCGGGAAGAGCCGCTAAGAGAGCGGGGAGTGACGAGTCACCAAACCACGTCTCCGTTAAGCACAGAATATCAGGCTTCTGAGTGTCAAGCAAAATGAATAGATCCTGGTGATGTTTCACCGCTGACCTCGTGTTTAATAAAATAAAGGACAAAGCGGGGGGAGGGGAGGACAGGGAAGGACAGGACGACGGAGTAGAAGGGGTGAGACCAAGGCTTGAGATGTTGCTGCTAATGACCGATGGGAGTGGCCACTCACCTTGTAACTGTTTTAGACTAGCCGAGGAGTAGGCAATAAAAGGTGCAGAGTGACAAGCCCCTAGCCCCGGTCGGCCGCGGACGGGCGCAGACGGGCTTAACTCAGGCGCAACTCCGGCGCGCCTACGACGCGCCCGCTGCGCTCGTCCGCTGCGCTGACACATTAGGTCCGTATAAATAGACCCGTGACCTGAGGGGGCGTGGTCAGCAGGGCGAGTAGGGCGGGGGGATTTAAAATGTTACCAAAAGAGAATATCTCCGCTAGTACTCAGCGGGGAGAGCACCCAAAGGCTAGTGATCAGCCCAGAATCGAGCAAGGAATGAATTAAAAATGTTTGCGCGCCGCCAGCGAGCCCGTCCTCTGCCACAGGACAGCTCGAGTTTAGGCAGGCGGAGTGCAGCGAAAAGTAAATAGACCCGTGACCTGAGGGGGCGTGGTCAGCAGGGCGGGTAGGGCGGGGGGATTTAAAATGTTACCAAAAGAGAATATCTCCGCTAGTACTCAGCGGGGAGAGCACCCAAAGGCTAGTGATCAGCCCAGAATCGAGCAAGGAATGAATTAAAAATGTTTGCGCGCCGCCAGCGAGCCCGTCCTCTGCCACAGGACAGCTCGAGTTTAGGCAGGCGGAGTGCAGCGAAAAGTAAATAGACCCGTGACCTGAGGGGGCGTGGTCAGCAGGGCGGGTAGGGCGGGGGGATTTAAAATGTTACCAAAAGAGAATATCTCCGCTAGTACTCAGCGGGGAGAGCACCCAAAGGCTAGTGATCAACCCAGAATCGAGCAAGGAATGAATTAAAAATGTTTGCGCGCCGCCAGCGAGCCCGTCCTCTGCCACAGGACAGCTCGAGTTTAGGCAGGCGGAGTGCAGCGAAAAGTAAATAGACCCGTGACCTGAGGGGGCGTGGTCAGCAGGGCGGGTAGGGCGGGGGGATTTAAAATGTTACCAAAAGAGAATATCTCCGCTAGTACTCAGCGGGGAGAGCACCCAAAGGCTAGTGATCAGCCCAGAATCGAGCAAGGAATGAATTAAAAATGTTTGCGCGCCACCAGCGAGCCCGTCCTCTGCCACAGGACAGCTCGAGTTTAGGCAGGCGGAGTGCAGCGAAAAGTAAATAGACCCGTGACCTGAGGGGGCGTGGTCAGCAGGGCGGGTAGGGCGGGGGGATTTAAAATGTTACCAAAAGAGAATATCTCCGCTAGTACTCAGCGGGGAGAGCACCCAAAGGCTAGTGATCAGCCCAGAATCGAGCAAGGACAACAGTATAGCGTAGTATGGGTACTAACAAATTCAGAAATGTACGAATGACCACTGCTTCTAAACTCCATATCTTGGTTCCATTTTGGAAATACATAGGTTTCCTTGATACCTATTTTCCGCTCTTTATATTATACCAAATGAATTGCTGTATACCCGGCGCACAATGAAAAACAATTGGAAGGTGCAGCTCAATTACTGGCTCAGGGTACCTCGAGTTCTTGGTGAACCTAGAAGACCTATATCCCCACAACCAGAAGGGTCCAGCGGATGTAATGATGTATTGCTTTTGAAGATCTGCCATAGCTAGAAGAAGTTACAGATGAAAATGTAGATACAAATGGCTGTTTTGTTCTATTCCATTTTTTTTATTTCAACTGTTATTTTTTATAGGAAAAGCTTAAAGGATCTACACAAATGACCCCTTGCTGAATTTAGAATATTGTCTACTTTTCAGAAATGTATTGCTCTCCTGGATCCACCATGGGTTTCACACTTGTTTCCACCACTAACTGGAAGGAGGTTGAAAGCACAAAAAAAAAGAAGTAAGATGGTGGCCGTGTGAGGCGGTCATGCGCAGCTCACTCTGTCCAACCACCACCAAAGCCAGGGATTGCTGAGTATTCTCTTAGGTCTGGATGTCAGCGTTTGGCAGCCGCTCGAGTGGCTGGGTCGGAGTAGCGAGCCGAATATTGAACATGCTGTTGGTATAAGGTGACTTTTCTGAGCGTGGGAGCATTTATTCACGCTGATTTGTGGGCATGTCAGGCGACCTTACCGGCGTGCTAAGAGGCAAATGGGGTCAAAGACGATTGGTGCGTGCTATACAAAGTCTATGAAGCTAACAGGCTAGCTAAGTGCGCCAACGCCATTCAACGCGATGAGAGGCTGCAGTGATAGCACTACAGCCCCATGGGCTTAGCGAGGTCAAGTAATCGTCGGGGGCAGACGGGCTCAGAGAATGAAGGGTTCGAAAAGAAAGGAAAGTCTGACTCGGTTCCACCCTCTCCCAGTCCCCTTTCTCATCCTTTAATTGATGATTTTATCCTGAGGCCCCTGGGAGAAATAAAGCAGCCAACTGATCCCAAGAAGATGGCATCTATCCTAGTACCTGGCCAAGTGGGGGCTGAGGAGAATTCTGCAACCAGTGAGCCCGCCGATGCTGATGCAGCAAAATGTCAATCAGCTGGGCTACTGACTCCGGAGATGGATGTAAATCAATCTAATGCCCTTTTATGACAGAAAGCAATGTTGCACTTAATGAGGTGGGGCATCTGCAGTCCAAAGGTTTTGTCTTGGATTGGCAGTTGGGTAGAAGCTGTGGAAGGGGTTGTGGGGGCACTGGTCAACCGTTACTTAGTAAGGGGACTGTAACAGCCAACCCAGAGCAGAATGTGGCCAATAGCACTGTAAACCAAAAATGCAAAGCAAACGTGAAGTGGTCCACATATACTTGGGCACTGTTCAAGCCATTCCAGCAGTCTTTCAGAGTCAACAGTGGTTAGGTTGAGAATAGATCAAGGAATATCAGGGCACTCATTCATGGAAAAAAAAACTCTTCCTTCTATAAGGTTTAGGTGGGTTTGGTACTCCTCTAAATTTGGATCAATAGTTGTAGATCAGGTGACTTACTTCCACATACTCTTGAAGTTGTCTCCAAATTTTCCGGGTTTATGATAAGAAATGTAGGCTAGAGATAGACCAGTAATTGTACAGTATGTTTTGTCAGTATATGGTGCCAGAAACATCCAGAAAGGAGGGAAATATTGGTTGGTTCACAACAACTATCCTGCATTTAAGGCCAGAGGAAGGTCCGCCCATGAAAGCAATGCATTATTAGATGAAGCAGGTGCTAGGTTGAAGGACTCAAGGCAAGTCACGTGACTGAAGGCCCTTGAATAAGCATGACAATGCCTCTCCTTCCGAAAGGAAGGGTGGTGTACCCAATTATCATTCTCGAATGACTGATGGAGACGGCAGCCTGATTAGTTACTTTCCAGGCTCATAAACATTTGTAAACTAGATCATTTCCAAACCGTTTTCAGTTTGTTCTTCAGCTTGTAACCTGCAAGCACAAGCTGTTGGGCGCCGACCATGTCAGCATGCGGGGATCTCTGCTCTGATATGCCTTTAATGCAAAGCAGGGTTCACCCATAATCTTTTAGAAGGACCCAGATATGGATTAGGCTATATCCTGAAGCCAAATTCACTGAAGGTAAAAAGAATGAGATGCCTTGCCACAGATACTGGATGATCCACTGGTGGGTGGATTCCTCTAATATCTCTGTACCAGCAGCATAGAGGATAGAGAGGACTCATCGGACCAGGATATGTATCTGCTCCTGTACAGGTTAGCGAGAAACTGACCCTAGAGGCATGCTTCCTGCAGAGGATGGAACTTGCCTAGTGGGGAAACCATGGCTTAATTTATTGAAAATTAGAATAAAAGAAATGTGTTTATAGAATATGGCACATTGGTATTTGCGGTCAAAAGGGCTTTTCCAGAAACCAAATTTCTTTCTGGTACATATTATGGGGAATTCACTAACTGTATTTTGCAGCACATGAACTAGTACTACAGTAGTACTATAAAATCTGCTTCACAGGCGTACGAATGTAAATCTCCCCCTCTCCTATCTTTTCTATATGAAGATCCTCACACTTGTAAGTTTACCACCTAGTAATAAATGTGGGAAGGACCAGGGAGAGTCGATGGGAAAAAGAGCATACTTACTACTAAATGGGAAGGGTTCAGGGAGGAGTAAGGAGGGGTTTAGGAAGGGATTAGGATGAGTTTACGGTGGGACATGCACCCACACACAAAAGAGTGAGACTCATTGCTATTCACAAACCTCACCTCAAAAGTTACTATGACCAAAAAGGGACTCAAAACAGTATTAAATTACTCCAGTTCAGAATTGAAGCAAGTTCTGCACCACACATGGCCAACAACTAATACTGCAATACCCCCCGTAGAAAATAATAGTGGTAGGGACTTAAAATAAAAACCCGTAGGAAATAATGACACATTAAATTATTTGAAATAGTTAAATATATAGATAAATATATGATAATTTAAAAAATACAAACAAAACATGTTTATTGTTTAGCTATAACATATTTTAACAACCTTTTTGAATTTATAAATTAATGTACCATTATATTTTTTATACTATAATTAATTAGGTTAAATTAATTCTGTACATCACTTTTAATAATTATTAATGCATGATAAACAATATAATCTTTTTAGCTTTATGTGGGAATTCATTTTAATAATTGAAACTCCAGCAAAATAATTTTAATTTAATTTAAATGAATGAACTTATCTTCATTCAAAATTTAATTCATTCAATTAAGTTAATAGTGTTTTAGCATTTTTTCATTTGTTGTATACTTAAAAAAATATATAGAATTCATTTACTTTAATATTTAACATAAAATGATTAACTATATATTTTTTAGTTAAATTACATTTTTTTAATTTTCCCAATACTTTACCATGGGGCAATTCTGCAGGCAGGGTGGAGATCTCAATTTTCATAAAGTATAGGCAAAAGTCAAAAAGCTTATTAAACTTGGGAAAAAATAATAGAACTATTTTTAGCTAAAATATTGTTGTACATTTTATATATGTAAATAACTATATGTTTTATTATACATGTAAAAATAAAGGACAGAATTACTTCAAAGTAAATAAATTATATTTTAATAAAAAGTAATGTTACATTATTTTTGGATTAAAAAAGAGTGTTAAAAAAGTTTAGAATTAAATAATAAATAAGTTCTTTTTAAAAATGTTTTAAATAAATTGTATTTGTTTGCATCTTTAACTATTTTAAATAATGAAATTGAATTGAACATTATTTCTAATGGGGTTTTATTTTAACCCCTTCGGTGCTGATGACGGCTCCCAGCCTTCATGAGTCACGGTGGGCGTGTGCTGATGACAGCCGGGAGCCGTCATGACCACGCCCGCGATCGGAATGTCCAGCACCGGTGCGGAATTCCAGCCGCGGCCAAGGTGTTAAGGCCTTGCCTGTATTATTTTCCGTTGGAGGGTGTTGCAGTGTCAGTGATTGACCATGTGAGGTACTGGACTTACTACTGTTTCTTTTTTGGGCAGTAGTAACTTACACTTGTAAATTTGGTTCTACCACCTTTTTTATGAGGTAGGATGTGTGAGACTATTTTTTGAGTAGCTATAATTTAGGATTGTGTGACTAGACTAGCAAAAAGTGGTAAAGCTACTCAAACATGTAAGACTATATTATACATGCAAATTACTCACAAGAGTAAATTACCTTTCAGAATAGCCCACTATGTAAGTTTGGAAAATAATGAGCTAATATTTGGAACAGATCAGGAGTGCTTACTAAAAAATTGAACTTCCAAAATAATTCATGCAAGCATAAGAGCTCATTAACTCTCCGCCATTTGCTTTTGGAGAAAGAGACAGTTTCATGGAGACATAACATAAATAATTGTGCTAAGTCTCTATGCAACCTATCTCTGTTTGTGCCTCTTATCTGTGCAGTGTTTTTAGTTCACAAACTTTTGGTGACTCCTGACTTTTTTTTAGGTTTTTCCTGCACAGCACTTGTGCTGTGCTTGTGCAATCTATTGTATTAAATACATCTTAAAAGGGACTTACATCCCACCTTCACTTCTTATTGTATGTTTCTCTTATCAGTTTCCTATCGGCAAAGTGCCGTGTTTATCCGCTTTGGCACAAATTTTTTTAAGCATCTCAAGCAACAATCAGGACAACAAAATAAAACCTAACTTGAGCTACACCCTTGCTTTGAAGTTACAGTGCTGCCTGAGTGCAGTCGGCTCAGCACGCTGGTATTTAACTCAGGGGAGACCCTCGGACGTGCCTTTTATTCCTTCCCTCTGCTTCAACGAAGCACGCACTACCCAGTGTCCCCAGGGCACAAGCAGGGCCACACCTGAGTGCATTTCTCATTACGTGCACTCCACCATCCCCCCGACTGAAACTAGACTGGATGCTGTGGTGGGCCCCGGGGGAAGCAAAGTCACAGACTAGTCTTCCCCCGGGATCTTTCGTGCAGTGAGGGCCAGGCTGGGGTCAGGGGGTGGGGTTTGGGGGAGGTATTAGAATGCAGAGGAGGAAGGTGTCATCCTCTTCCTGCATTCTGGCATCATTGGGAGGGTCAAGTTAGGAAAGGGGAGTCTGGGACGGTGTAGGGCCTAGGTAGTGTTAGGGTTTGAAAGTAGGTAACAGTTGCGGCGGGCCCACTGGTCGGTGGTGCTGTTTGGAGGCGGTGAGCGTGCGGCGGTCCAAGCGGGGAACGCGATGTCGAACGTCACAGCGGATCAGGTGAGGGAGGGCCTAAGGGTGCTAGGACATGCTGGCCGGGAGGATCTCCTCCGGCTCGGTGTTCTAGCGGACGCGTGGGTACGGTTAGACCGGGCCCCGAGGGCGGCCTCTGCAGGAGTTGCAGCGGCGGTGGTGGTGTGTATAAAGGAGCCACCACCACCCGGGAGAGGTGCGACTGGGAGGGGGCGGGGCACGGCAAAAAAGGAAGCAGCGCACTGAGGCCGGCTCAAGAGCCTGCCTCTATGTCTGAATGTGTGCGGGCAGGAGGTGGGAGGGCTTGTGAAGGCGGTGGTGGCTTGGGGGTACTCTGTGGTGCTGGGTACAGGAGGTTGGGGGAGGGCGGACCCAGTAATTTTGGTGGGGTAGGCCCCTGGGTGCATATGCAGGGTGTGGGGGCACGGGGGTATTGCCCGCCTACTTCCCAGGTGGGAGGCCACGTCTTTGGAGGACAGGATTCAGGAACAGAGCTTCCTGGTACAGGAGACGGAGGCGCGCTGGTCGGAGTTGAATGTGGCCAGGGGTGGGGCGGTTTGAGAAGAGGAGGCGATGGGGCCCCCCACGCCCACCTCGGTGGAGGAAAGGTGGGCAGAACAGGAGGAGAGGGATAGGGAGGCTAAGGGCAGGTGGGAGTGGGTGGGCAGCAAGGGGAGTCACAGCCTAAGACAGGGGCAGCCAGGACAGCTTTGAGGCCCTATGGTGCCGGGGCCCGCCCAGGTTGGAGCGACCTGGGGGTAGGGGGATCTAAGCCGGCGGAGGTTGGCAGAGTGGGGGGTGGCATGGCAGGGCGCAAAACAGCCCCAGGATGGAAGCAGCAGGGGGGTCCGTGGTGGCATTCCCTCCAGCGCGGGAGCGGGCCACGGCGTTGTGTGTGGTGAGGGGGAGCAGTTTGAGTGTGAAGGCGAGTAAAGGTGTGATGAGAGCGGTGCATGAGTTGAAGTGGGTGCCTGTTGAGGTTGAGCCTGATGTGGTGTTGGATTACGACACGGAGAGTGAGGAGCTGGAAGGGGGGGAGATGAGGGATGACAGGACAGGGGGGTGAAGGGCAACAGTGGAGTTGGTGTCTTGCAGGAACCAAAGCTGACAGAGGGCAAGGCGAAAGCGGAGACCACCAAAGCAAGCAGCTCTAAAGGACGGTGGAGAGAGGCGCATAAGGCATTGACAGGTGAAGGGGCATGGTGGTCAGCTTGGGACGGGGGGCCAAAAGAGGGAAGGAAGAAGGCCTGCCGGTCGGTGGGTGTGGGTGATGGGTCGGTACGGGATGGGGTGGTGCAGCCGCAAGGTGGCTCCAGTGGGGGTGACAAACCGGAAGGGGCAGGAAAGACGATGTCGACAGCGGGGTTCAGACTGACAAGACAGAATGGAAGGAGGACAAAGGTGAAAAGGGTGAAGACAAACACCAGAAAAAGTTGCCGTACATGGGGTTGACTGTGCCACTGGGGTCACATTTGTCAGAGAAGACTAGGAACAGAATTTGGAAACACAAATATGTGGACGTGTTTAAACTTTTGCACAGGGAGGTACAGGCAAAGGAGGGCTCTAAGGAGGATGAATGGGAGCTAACGAGGAGACCCAGGGTCACGGTGAACATGGAAAATTGGACAACGGCGTTTCTCATTTATGCTAGTATTTATTTTGAGAAACACCTGGACAGGGCCATACCACTCTTGAAGTATATGGACATCATAAGGAAAGCCCAAATGCATTTTGGGGGGTTTTCCTGGCTGAGTTATGATGAGGAGTTCCGGGCCCGGATTAGTGTAAATCCTGACAAGCCTTGGGGGGAGGTCGATCAAGGATTTTGGATGCAGTTGATAGTGTCTACGCATTCGTCGGCATCTACTCAGACAGCCAGTGGACTGCCGGTCACCTATCGGTCCTTTCCGCGGCAGCCCACCTATAGCGGGGCAGGAGGGTCCACTGCCAGTGTGGGAAGCGCAGGTCTACCTGCTAAGCCAGGAACCAGCACTACTGGTGCGTGTTGGAGCTACAACAGGGGATATTGCTCCAGGTACCCCTGCAAGTTCAAGCATGAGTGCTCCAAGTGTGGCAGACGGCATGCCCTTACACAATGTTTTACCTTGGTCACGCCTTCAGAGCAGTGGCAAGCCACGAACGGATGGGGACAGACTGGGCAGAAGTGCGCCTACACCAGTTAAGGTGGAGGAGATGGCCCCTTGGCTCTCGTGTTACCTGGACAGGGAGGCGGCTTTGAAGATTCAGTGGGGTTTCACAGAGGGGTTCCGGGTAGGGTATCAGGGACCTAGGGTGCGGAGATGGGCGGACAATCTGAAATCAGCCAAGGAATTGCCGGGGTGCTGGCGGTCAAGCTGCAGAAAGAGGTGGACGAAGGCAGGATAGCGGGCCCATTTGTCGACTAGCCAGTTGACGACTTGATCATCTCCCCGCTAGGAGTGGTGCCAAAGAAGGAACAGGGTGAGTTTTGCATGATCCATCACCTCTCATGGCCGTAAGGGCAGTCTGTGAATGATTTCATCGCTGAAGCAGACTCAAGGGTGCTCTATGCCTTGGTAGATGATGCGGTCCGCCTGGTGAGGGTATGTGGGCCGGGGGCGCAAATGGCAAAGTGTGATGTGAAATCTGCCTCTGCCTGCTGCCGATACACCCTGTGGATTTCTCTCTACTGGGGATGCAATTTGCAGGGGCCATATATGTGGACAAAGTGTTGCCCATGGGGTGTGCGATTTCGTGTGCACTGTTCGAGATGTTTAGCACATTCTTGCAGTGGGCCTTAACAAAGATCAGCGGGCATCGGGACGTTACTCAATACCTGGATGACTTTCTCTTTTTGGGGAAGGCACACTCAGGGGATTGTGGCAGGGCCCTGTCGCAATTTCAGGAGATGTTGCAGCGGTTCGGAGTCCCCTTGGCAACTGAGAAAATGGCTGGGCCTAGCTGTAGTCTGACATTCCTGGGAATTGAGCTGGACTCCATTCAATGGATAGCTCGACTCCTTGACGCGAAAGTGACGGAAATACAGGCGTGCCTCTTGTGGGAGACTGGGGAAAAGAGGATCGCGTTGAGGGCGGTGCAACAACTGTTGGGTTTCCTGAACTTTGCATGCAGGGTGGTGAGGGCTGGACGGACGTTCTACAGACAGCTCGGCATTGTCATGTCGGGTGCAGTTTTACCACACCACAGGGTCTGGATTTCCATGGGGTCCCGGGTGGATTTGAGGGCAAGGCTGACTTTCTTGACTGATTTCAATGGGGTATCACTGGATTTTGAGGACGAAAGGATGGTTGGCAAATGCAAATTTACTCTGATGCAGCCGAGGCAGCGGGTTCTGGGATCTTTTGGGATGGCAGGTGGTGCGCTGAGGTCTGGCCGGCTCATTGGGTGAAGCACAGGAGTAGCATTGCGTTTATGGAATTTTTTCCATTGTTGGTGGCACTGGAGGTGTGGGGGTCTGAGTTTCAGAATAGGTCAGTGCTTTTCCATGTGGACAACATGACCATGGTCAAGTTGGTCAACTGACAGAGGGCAAGGGATTTGAGAGTACTGTGTTTGTTGCGAAGTTTCATGCTGAAATGTCTGGGATTGAATGTGGTTTTTCGAGCCAAGCATGTCCCTGGGGCGAATAATGGCATTGCGGATGCTTTGTCTCGTTCGCAGTGGCAGCGGTTCCGGAGACTGGTACCAGGAGCGGATCAGTTCAAGACCGAGCTGCCGAATGGCATCTGGGCCTGGGGAGAGTGAGGGTGATAGGCCTTGTGGAGAAATCTATATCTGATACCACGAGACGGACCTACAGACTGGCATGGGCGGAGTTTGGATCTTTTATGGGATGGTGTGGGGAGTCGTTGGTTGGAGACCGCTCAACTGTGGAACAAGGAGTGTTGCAGTTTGTATTACATTGTATTGACAAAGGGCTGTCTTCCGCGACGATTGCGGGAAGTTGGCGGGGTATCTTTTTATTGTTGTTTGTTCTTTGGATATGACCGTACACAAGATGTGATTATTGGCAGGGTACTCAGAGGCTGGGGTAGAAAGAGAGGGGGGAGGAGGGAGAGGGGTGTTACAGGAAGCGATTACATTTGACTTACTGGTCAGACTGGTTGGGGCTTTGCCTCAGTGTTGTTACGACGGTTTTGAGGTTGTGATTTTCTGCCTATGCACAGTATGGATGTTTTTTGGGGTTTTCAGGTGTCCGCGTTGTTGGGGACGAAGAAGGTGTGTGGCAGGAGGTACGAGGAAATCAGGTTGGATGGGGGTCGACCTGGAATTTGGTTGGGGCAGTCTAAGACGGATCAGCTGGGGAGAGGAAAATGGGTTTGACTGTGTGAGAACGGGTTTGGGGGTGTGTGCCCGGTGGCTGAATGGCAAAACTATCTACTGGCCACGAGGGCCACGACTGGGGACATTTTTTGTCATGCGCCTGGGGCAAAGGTGACGGCAGCGCATTTATTGGCAGTTTTGCGTATGGCCTTGAGGCGGTTGGGTTTGAACCTGGTGGGTTTTGGGACGCATTCCTTCCGTATTGGGGCGGCGATGTAAGCAGCGCACTTGGAATGGTCTTGGGATAGGCTTTGGCAGATTAGGAGATGGAAATCTAGGTGCTGTGAGCGTTATGTCCGTAAATAAAGGGTCTTGGCCTGGCGCATTGCTTGCTGGGGGGTGGTAGGGGAGGGGGTGTTGTGGGTTTCTGGATGTGTTACTAATGCCTTTTTCTCACCGTAGGTTGCGTGGGTGGCCCGAGGCCAAGATGGTCACTTGGATCGTGGGGCATTCGTTTGCGCCGTGGGCCTCCAAGTATGCAGAGCAACAGGTGTACGGACGTAACCTGGGATTCAAAGGACAACATCATGAGGTGCATTGGTGGGGGAAAGGAGGGATGCAATGGGGGGCACTATTGCCCTGGCTCGCGAAGATGGTCCCTCAGAAAGGATGCCCTGATCTGTTAATACTCAATTTGGGTGAGAACAATTTAATTCGGCTGTCGGGTTTGGTGCTCTAACAGCTGGTGCAAAGAGACTTGGAGGTATTGAAACAAAGACTGGCTGGGACCTGCATTGCATGGACGGAATTTGTTCCTTGGAGAGTTTGGAGAGGGGAAATCAAATATGGGGCTGTTGAAAAGGCACGAAAGAAAGCTAAACAGAGCGATGAGGGGTTTTTTGCTGGGAAAAGGACATTAAAGTGATTGCTCATACTGGACTGCGACTGGAGGAACCTCTACTCTTTAGGGATGACGGTGTGCATCTTTCGAGACTTGGGAATGCATACTACATGATGGAGATGAGAGATGTGGTCAGCAAGTTGTGGAACGAGGCTATGTGGTGTAACAGGAATGCTTGAGTAGGTGGGGCGAAAGATGCACAGTTCGACCCTGGGGTGGGGGGGCAGGTAACTGCCCTAATGGGGGTTACCTGGTTGGCGGTACTTGGAAGGGGTGGGGAGTCACTGGCAGGCGCACCCATCCCTCGTGGGGGGGGGGGGGAAGTGAATGATGGGGGCTGGAGGCATGAGTATAATGCCAGGTGATACCGGGGAGGATGCTAGGAGAGATCGGAATAAATGGATGAAGAACAGAACGGGTCATGGAGTGGAATGAGAGTTGAGTTTGGAGTGGGTGAAGGGAGTGAATGGATGAAGAGTTGATGTTGGGATTTTTTATTGGTTATTTGTTGTTATTTGGTTATTGATTATGTTATGCAGCCTAGTTCTAATGAATGGCCTTTTACGCTTAAGACATCAGCGTGGTCTGTTTATTGCGCGAATACACAAGGCTGATAATTCAACAGTGTTCAGCATACAGTCCTTTAAGACTTGCCGGCGTTAAGTGCCTGGGATATTAAGGTGATAACTCAGGAAGTGTTGGCGGGTCCAATTTCTGGCCATCCCGTCACTATTGCTGTATGCAAGAGCAGGTTCCTAGCTGCGACCATGGTGACTCCAGCTCTAACTAGACCTGCATTGCACTCAGATGAGGGTTTTGATTAAGGGCCATATGTATCATCAAACTATTTTGCATTTCCTAAATAGCGAATTTTAAGGAATCGCTATTTAGGAAATGCAAAACGGTATGTATGTACAAAATCGCTTTTTTATAGCGTTTCCTTACCATTCCTAATTTGCGATTAGCAAATTGCTAATCGCAAATTACCCATTCATTTCCATGGGCCAGGAGGCCCATAGGAATGAAGGGGCAATTTGCGATTAGCAAATTGCTAATTGCTAATTAGGAATTTTTTCAAGGGGGCAGGTGTGTCTCAAGAACACCCTGCTGCACCCCCTGAAAATGACATTTGGGGGCATATGGCGCACATACATGCCCTAAGGGCATGTATGGGCGTCATATGGCACCTTTGGTTTTTTGGAAAAAAGCATTTTGAAAAGAATTCGCAACTTACCACCAACTAGAAGTTGGTGGTAATTTGTGAATCCTTATGGGCATTTTTTGAATATTTTTTCTTTGATACATTGCATTTAAGGAATCGCAAAATTTGCGATTGCTTAAGTGCAATCGCAAAATAAGGAATAGCAATTTTTGCGATTCCTTATTTTGCATCAAAAATGTTACATACATACCATTTTGCTAATTAGCATTCGCAAAGGCCGAAATTCGCAGAATTTCGGCCTTTGCGAATGCTAATTAGCTTGATACATATGGCCCTAAGAGTCTGGGATATTAAAGGCGAAAACTCAGTAAGTGGTAGTGGGCTCACTTCTGATCGGCTGCCGCTAATGCAGTATGCAAGAGAGGGCTCCTCACTGCAACCACAGTACTCCAGCTCTGATTAGACTTGCATTGCACTCAGAGGGGGCATTGATTCAGTGCCTCAGATATTAAAGGCGATAACTCAGTAATTGCTGGCAGGTCCCACTTTTCACAGCCCGTCACTTATGCTGTATACAGGAGCGGGCTCCTCGCAGTGACCACGGTGACTCCAGCTCCCATTAGACCTGCATTGCACTCAGAGGGGGCCATTGATTTTCACTTAACGAGATGTTTCACTGAGCAGTCATAGTATTGAATTGGGCTGGGTGTGGGTGGTGGACAGCGGGATGCTGTCATCTCTTTCCTCTTGTTTCCCTTCTTCCTTTTTTCTTTTCTTTTTTGTCCCAGCAGTCTAGCTTACCCTTTTCACTGCAATATTATTTTCTCTTCCATCTCAGACCATAGATTTTTTTTATGTGCCAGGTATTTCATTTTCATTCTGGTTTTATAATTCCTTGTCAGATTTTTTATCTATACTGCCTTGAATTAATAGCCGTCTCTCCACTTTTCTCCTCTTCCCATTTCAACTTTTATAGCGCTCCATTCTTCCTCTCGATGACACTGCCTTTCCACCTTTAATAATGATGCATTCATATTGCACCAACTAGAGGTGGGCAAGCCAACAAATCAATGGTGACGCCAGAGCCAGAGTAGAGCCAAGGGTCTGGCTGGGCTTTAAGAGCTGGTGCATGAGCCAAGCCCTGAAAGTAGTTGACATCTAAATCATATAACAAACATCATTTGAAAATGTGATTGTTTCTTTAAAATTAAAAAAGACATATCTTTAACGCGTTTCACCTTAATACATCAGATCATTTATAACAAATGCCAAAGGGCTAGCCAGAAAATTAAAATAGCCCCCACTTTGAATCAAACCGCTGATGCTACCAAGCATGCAACGCAAATGAGCTGAACCCTAGAACAGCATCTGGGTCTCATCCATTCATGCATCTTACCATTCATTCTTTCAACCTTCCATCCATCTGCTGGTAGCCACTATTCCACCTTTACATTCTGGCATCCATGTATTCTTTCATTCATCATTCACTCTTTCCTCATTCCATCCATGTATCCACCCACCCATCCACCCAGCCAGCTATTTACTTTTCCTTCCATTCACCCATCATTCCACTCTGCCATCCATCCATTTTTCCATCCAGCCATCACTCTGCCATCCATCCATCTACTCTGGGATCCATCCATCTAGACACTTTGCCATGCATCCATCCACCATCCCTACAATCTGGCTGCCATCCATCCATCCATCCCTCCATCCATCTATCCCTCCACTCTTTCATCCGTCTACTCTGCCATTCATCCATCAATGGATCGTCCTGGCATCCATCCATCTACCCACTTTGTCATCTATCCATCCATCCACTCTTCCATTCATCCTTCCATTGGTCAGCTCCGTCACCCCTCTCACCTTCTTGCCCGACCAGCTCCGAGAAGCCAGCAGAGAGTGCTACCTGTGGGCGTTTAAAGATAATGCGTCTGTACTTAAAAAATTCTCAATAGGCATTGAGAGAAACATATGCATAGAAAGGATCATGTGTGGATGTATATACATTTTGAAAAGTAGAGACTCGGGTACACAGTATTATAATTGAGAAAACGTATCCTCCGACACTTAGAGCGCTTAGAAGCGACATGACGAGCTATATAAACAATGTATTATCCTACAAATGGAATATGTGCCAAAATGGAAGCGCTTCCAGTTTGTACGGATGATATGAGTGTGTTGGTGCAAGATCCCATTGAAAATTTCATTTGGAAACCTGGAGGAAGAAAGCAAAATTATAATCATGATGCTAAATTGTCAGGAGATGATGAATTCAAAAGCAGCGAGTATTGTGTAGCTTTTACTGCACTGTAGCCCCACTTGCAATGACATTGGGGGTTTGTTTTCGAAATGACAATATGTAATTATAAAATGAAGGCTTCTATAAATTCCCTTGACTAACGTACTGTATATAGTATTCTTTGTTAACATATAATGGTAACACTTGCATTTAATAAGGTCTTAAGAAATGTAGTAAAGGAAAATGTCTGAATTTTTAAAAATGTATATATTGTATTTCGGATGAATTTAAACATTTTTTGTTTTAGAATGCTTTTATGGATGTATATTTTACTCCGAATAAAGCTGTTTTGAATTGAATTGACAATATGTTTGGGTAAAAACATCCATAGGCACTGCGCACACGTAATGCCTCGATGCATTTAAGAAATATTGCCTGTTTTTAACGACCCCAGTGTAACTTTTTCCGAGAACTGTGCAACATTTTAGTCTTTATTTAATCACCAGCTCTGTATTTGCTCTCTCATTGGCATTGCCATACGCCTAAGTGGGCAGAACGCACAGATACATTTACATGACGGTTGAGGTAAGGATCCTTGGTGATCCAGTCTGCCCATTTACCAGCCACAGCAATGTCATAAGCTCTCCTTCGTCACCAGATTGTCTTTTCTCCGGCCTCTGATTTCACATACTACTTTTGACAGTTGCACTAAATTATATTTCTTTGTTCTTTTTTCTCTCCATTTCTCTCTCCTCCTTTCTTTTAATGTTGTTCCTACTTGCTTTCTATTTATCTTTCTTTGCTCTTCTAGCTTACTTTATTCACCCTTTATCTCATTTTTCGTCTTTCTCTCTTTTATCTCATCGCCTTCCTCTCACTCCTTTCTGTGTCTAAACTCCTTTCCGTGTTTCTTTCTTTCTGTTTTTCTCAAGTCCGTTTTCATTTTGCTTCCCTTGTTTCTCAATTTATATTTTTGCTTCTTCCTTAGTTAATGTTTTATAATTTCCTTCTTCCTCACTTTGTATCTTTCTTTCTTCCCACTCCCTTTATTTTCATCGTTCCTCTGTCTTACTTTATCCTTCCTCCACTTTTCTTTTCTGTCACTCTCACTACTTTTCTTTCTTCTTCCCGGTCTGTCTGTTTCTTTCTTTCTTTCTCCCTCCCTGTCTCTTTCTCCAATGCCATGCCCTTCTCCCTTTCTTTCTCGCCATCCCTATTGTTCTTTTTCTCCCTTATCTCCCTATTTATTTTCTTTCTCCTTTCTTTCTTAGTCCCTCCCTTTCACCCCTCTTTTTATACCTTCCTTACTTCACTTTTATTATTTCCACTGCCTCTTCTCTTCTCCTACCTCCCATCGCGCTCACTTTCTTGATTCTTCCCAACCTCCTTCCCTTTCTCTATTCCGCCTTCTATCCCTTTCCTTGACTTTGTCTTTGCATTGAGTGTTTAGCCTCCTATAACAAGGATCTATGGTTCCAGAGACATATGTCTTTTAGAAATGTATGAAGCCTTTGTTTAACTTGCAATATAAATATTGGTAATGATCATAGTTATGGGTGTAATAAATGCTTGGTTTTCCATCCACTTTTTATCTATTCTCCTCATAGCTGCACCAATTTCAAGCCTACATGTCAAGCACATGCATTATTATCATAGTACTGTCCCTTTTACCTAATCTCCCTCTTATAATACAATCAGTAACAGCACCATACGTTGCCTTTCTAAAAAAATGAAAAAGCATAACACTTCAGTAGCCTTTCAATAGCTTATATTGCACAACTATTCATCAAACTACAACTTACAACAAAAAACGAATTATTATTACTCACATAGGCGAAACCTAATTAATTTACCAATGCTGTTCCCTAAGTTTTCACTCATGGTGCCATGCAGCACCCTAACCTCCGGAAAAAAACTCAGGGCACAGATATAGGACATACAGAAAGAGGCAGTCTGCACAGTTAAATGGCGCAGTCTGTGCGCATTTGTGCATGCCTGTGCACGTTAGCACATTAAAGTCAGATCTATTGGCTTTAAAGCTGAGTATTTATGGACTGATGAATGGTGGCTGGTGGAACCCGGAGAAGTTCCCTCCCCCAAAAAATGGGCTGAAAACCTAGGCGTGCTAATTGACTGTAAATTATCCATGGAGGAGCATGTGAAAACTCTATCTGGCAAATGCTTCGGATTGATGCGCATGCTAAAGAGGATCTTCCCGTGGATTCCTCTCTCCACCAGAAAGGTTTTGATACAGGCACTTCTAGTTAGTAGACTTGACTACGGAAATGCTCTGCTGGTAGGGATGAAGGAAGACTTATTCTCTAAGCTTCAAGTCGTGCAAAATACAGCGGCACGCCTAGCTCTGAATAAGCCTGCACGCACTCTCTCTTCTCCATTACTGAGTGAGTTGCATTGGCTTCAGATGAGGAAAAGAGCAGTCTTTAAACTTTTGTGTCTGGTCTTCAAAGCCCTGGTCGGTTTGGGACCAGAACATCTAACGAGAAAACTAAGATGGTATACTCCAACCAGGCAGTTAAGATCCAGTGGCCATAAGTTTTTCCAAACCTGGAGAATTAAAAAGGCTACGATGGGTGGGCGTGCCTTTTCCTATTTGGCTCCCAAATACTGGAATGCACTGCCAGGAGATCTGCGGGCTTGTCCCACGTTCACGATCTTTAAGAAAAAAGTAAAAACCTGGCTATTTTAGTTTCATGATTCTGCATGTTGTCGTCTGCACCCCGGGCGCTTCGTGGGCCATATAAATAATAAATATATATATATTTATTAACGCCTGTGTTTACTTTTAATTTTGTGGATTTCAAATGTTACTGAAAATGCATGCTGGGATACTTTTCGGGTAGTGTAGCTTTCCCTTCCTGATTTCAAGTGGTAAACATACCTGATGTAAGCATATTACCTAGCAGCATCTATAACTGTCGACGTCCCCAGGTGGAGTACTTGGAACTTGGCCCGGTGCCATACAGGTCACTGTTTACACCAGCGAGCAGTGAGAGGTTGGCACAGTGGTCCTCAACGGCAGGGGAAGAGTTAATGGCGTGCACAGAGAGAGAGAGAGAGAGAGAGAGAGAGAGAGAGTCTATTTGCTCTGAAGCTGTGCTCAGCCAATACGCCAATGCGCGTGGACTCCTCTCAGAGGTGAGCTCGGCGGGGGAACAAGTGGTGTCTGCTGTGCAGCGCGCCAACATGGCAGGTGAGGCTTGGGGCTTCAACGAAGGAGTGAGAGGAGCACCTGCACCCCTGGGCGCTGTATCGGACAGAACCGCGCCAGGGACTAAATGGGGCATTACTGTTGTATTGATTTATATTTTTACAGCCTTCAACGCGCCACGTGCCGACCCAGGGCGCTATAACCCTAACAGATTGGTCGGTCAAAGGATTACCTAAATGCAGCCAATGAGAAAAACATATTTATTTCTCTCTGAACTTGTCAATTTAAAAGGTTGCAATTACAAGCACGACCATTTATGTCCGTGTAGTGCTTAAACGTGTAACTCTCTGAGCGGTTGGGCTTTTCTGGTTTTCTCGGCTAAATGTTTGGTTTAATTTGAGAGGTATTATGATTTTTTTAGAGTATGCGTCAGTCGAACTGTGATTAGTTTATAATTTACCTTGGGCCCTCCTTTTGCTTTTTTTTTAACCAAAAAAAGTTATTAAAGACAATCACAATAAGTCTTGCAACTTAACTGCACCTTGCCTGACAGAGTTGTTTCTCGTGTCATCGACTTTGAAATGATAGTCGATGATTCTCTTGGAATACAGCGCTCTGTGGATTACAAATTTACATATAATGTTTTAATGACATTGTGTTGGGGTGTGTGTGAGGTGCGGGCGGAGGGGATTTCGCAAGCTAAAGCGGCCTCTCATATGTTGATATTTTTTAGGCTGGTAAAACGAAGACCATTCAGGAGCGTAGCTATCAATAGTGCAGCAGGTGCAGTGTCACCGGGGCCCAGTAACTGGAAGGGCCCATGAAACCCTGGCAGCCTGGTCTGGTGGCTTACGGCCAGATTAATCAATGTCCCGTTTTGCGAGTCCTTAATAGCGATTATTAAGGAATCACTATTAAAGACTCGCAAAACGGGATTCATGTAGAAATCGCAAAAAAAATTGCGATTTCTACAGTTTCCTTATTTGCGATCAGCAAATTGCTAATCGCAAATAAGGAATAACTCCCCATACATTCCTATGGGCCTTTAGAATGAATGGGGAGTCATTCCTTATTTGCGATTAGCAATTTGCTAATCGCAAATAAGGATGCGATTTCAAGGGTGCCAGGGGTGTCCAAAGGACACCCTGTAGCACCCCTGAAATGAAAATGTAGACTGATGTTGCGCACACACATGTCCAAAGGACATGTGTGTGTGTAACATACAACTTAGAAAAATGCACTAAAGTGCATTTTTCTAAGTTTTCGCTATTTACCACGAAGTCAGATTCGCAGGAAAAAGCGGCCAAAAATTGCGAATTCGCAATTCTGAAATGGTTCATGAATTGCATTTAAGGAATCTCAAATAGAGATTTCTTAAATGCAATTCCTCGCAATATAGCGATTTTGCATTTTGCGATTTTTGCATTTGGGATGATGAATCCCAAATGCAAAAATTGCGCTCGCAAAGGGCCAGATTCTCAGAATCTGGCCCTTTGCGAGCCGATTTTCCCTTGATGAATCTGGCTGTAAGTGGACTAATGCGTCCACTGTAGGGGCCTGTGCTTGACCTGATGGTCACAGGATCCCGGTGGGTTCACACAGCCTTTCATCTTCCTGAGGTCAATAAAATGAGTACCATTGAGTCAGGTCACAATAAGCATCTGTTATTCAGTGCCAAGATGCCCACGGGCGAACGTGCGCTTTACGAATACATATTATGTTATTTTATTGTTTCTACTTTTTGTACCTAACCCACAGTGCTGGGCCCATTTTCCTTTCTTGGTCTAGGGCCTAGGGCATCCTTTTAATGCAAAAAGACAAAGGGAGTGGTGGAGGGTCCAAGGGGAGTTTGTTTATAGACCGAAAAAGTACCTAGTCCCCCAACTTGACAGCAAAAAACACGAGAGGTACTAACAGTCTGGAAAACAGAAGTCTACTGGAACCTAATTGTGTCCCGTATTCATGTTCAGACCACACCGTTAATCTAAACAAATGACAGTGTCATGACAGAGAAGTGAGGCAGAGAAGATACAGAGTCTAAAAGGTTAGAAAAAGTACCCATCAGCCCACTCAAAAGTGGAATCTCGTCATCTGGGTTGTTCAGTGTTGGAGAAAGGTGTCCTGTAGGCTCCTCCTCAGGGAGAGTCTGAGGTTGCCTAATAGTGGACCCTGGGATCAAGCATCCAACCAACAGAAGACAGTGTGAGCGGAAGGGGCAAAAGTTGCAGTGCTCAAAAGAAGAACAGAAAAGGAAAGTAATCCTCGTGATTTAAAAATACCTACTTCAATGACATAAAAAACTTTATTGGGTCTGACCATCAAAGTGGTATTGTTAAAAGCAGTATGCTGATAGCATGCAAGGAATTGCTATCTACCATGTATGTTAGTTGGTCAACTTTCCTTTTCTGTTCTTCTTTTGAGCACTGCAACTTTTGCCCCTTCCGCTCACACTGTCTTCTGTTGGTTGGATGCTTGATCCCAGGGTCCACTATTAGGCAACCTCAGACTCTCCCTGAGGAGGAGCCTACAGGACACCTTTCTCCAACACTGAACAACCCAGATGACGAGATTCCACTTTTGAGTGGGCTGATGGGTACTTTTTCTAACCTTTTAGACTCTGTATCTTCTCTGCCTCACTTCTCTGTCATGACACTGTCATTTGTTTAGATTAACGGTGTGGTCTGAACATGAATACGGGACACAATTAGGTTCCAGTAGACTTCTGTTTTCCAGACTGTTAGTGCATCCTTTTAATGCTACAGGCACCATTGAGGTGCTGCTGTGGACAGGGTTGACTTCTGTTTACCCTTCACATAAGTGTTCAAATTCTTTGAAAGAACGCCTTTCTTACTTGCACAAGGCGGGCATCTGCTTTAGCACACAGACAGCACATTAGGAGGAACGAAAGGCGTCTCTCTGGTCTGGAACATTCGTTAGCAAACAAAAGAGCGGCGCATGGTTTGTCCCGTTGTCTACTGCTCGTGGAAATTGGGACCTGAGAAGTCATGGATTAATTTCGCACAGTAAGCAACAGAGGTGGACCTGCCATTGCGCTTTGCTCTATCCGTCACTGTAGAAACTCGCAACGCAGTTTAACCAAGACATTCCCATGCGGGGGCTTCAGAGGGCGGACTTAACCCAGCTGAGTGCCTGGGTGCCCAGGAGTATCACACTGAAGTATACAAAACAGTGATGGGTGGAATGCTTGAATTAACCTTAGACACTGGCATTTATTGAGGATGCACCCCCAACCAACCTATATTTTGCACACTATGCCACTTCAGTCCGGACCCAGCCATTCCGAAATCAGTCTCAACCCTGCTCCAGTGGGTACAGTCCAGACCAAACTGCCAGGCCCTCCCTGAATCAGAACACAAGCATCCCAGGACCAGTTTCGCTCTTATTAGAGTTCATCAGCCAGATATAGCTTATACCCGTTTCACTTAAGGGACACACACTAAAGTATACAAAAAAGTGATGAATGGAATGCTTGAATTAATCTCCGCCACTGGTATTTTCTCAGGGTCGCAACGGGGGTGTATCCTGCAATATGCAAACCAGTGCTGGCCCTTCTCTAATAGGAACAGTTCAGCCCAAACTGCTAGGTCAGGTTCTCCATGAACTGCTGCACAGGCAACCGGTTTCCAGGACCTGTTTCGCCCTGAATGGAACTTTCAGTCTAGTGCAGTTTGGTTCCAATGGCATAGTGAGCACGGGACCCATATCTGGGCATACCCATTGTTGAATACGGTAGCACACCAGGGTGTACATCAGAACAACAATGGACAGGAGCTACAATAACAAGGGTATGGGACGTGGATGTCAATAATCGCAGCCCTAAGTTAAGGGGCCTTTCACTTACTGGCTCGCATCCTCATTCATAGCGCTTTATGGCCCCAACCGACCTGCATCTCCAAATCCTGGCAGCTGTGTAGCCTGCATTTCATAGTTTGCTGCCTCTGGCATTTGTTGGGCAGTTCTGCGCTGTGCTGTAAAAAACAATAAGCAGTGAAAAACGAGGTAAACAATTAAAGCAAGCACTCAGAAAAACAGGGGAAAGGGAAAAAAAGCAATAGATATGAGGTAAAAGTATAAGAAAGCACTCAGAAAAACGGGGGAGAGGAAGGAGAAAGCTGTAAAAAATGGGGCAAAAGCAAGAGAAAGAACTCGGAAAAGTGGAGGGAGTGGAAGGAGAAAGCAGAAAAGAAGCGAGGGAAAAGCATGACAAAGCACTCAGCAAAATGGGGTAGAGGAAGGAAAAAGCAGTAAAAAACAAGGCAAAAGCAGGAGGAAGCACCTAGGAAAAAGGGGCATAGGAAGGAAAAAGTAGTAAAAATAAACGAGGGAAAAGAAGGAGAAAGGAGTTGGTTAATATTTTGTGCCACCATGGGGGGTTATATGATTATCTGGTGTGGTGGGGTTATACCTGGTGATGTAGGATTATCTAAGGTGAATGATGTGGATACCATCCAGTGCCAAGGCAAGTACTGTGGGTTTATAGCGGGTGTTGCGGCAAGTGTACTGGGTGAAATCTGGTGCTGTAGGTGCAATCTAATGCTGTTGCAACTGCTGTGAGTGCAGTCTGGTGCTGTGGCAAGTGAAATCTGGTACTACTATAAATAAATATATATATATACATATATATATATATATATATATATATATATATATATATATATATATATATATATATATTTATATACACATACATATGCATAGATATAGGTATAGATAGATAGATATAGTGTGTGTGCATGTGTGTCAGTGTGTGTACATATACTCACTCACATAAACTTATCCTTGTCAAGTTTCTATTACTGCGTACATGGCTGTATTCAATTAAAAAATAGTGCATTGTAGGTGAGTGACTTGACATTCACAAATCACATCTTACCAATATAACTATGCATTATGCAAGGAAAGCTTGGTTCTTGCAGGAGACATTTAAAGGGATTTTGAACTCCCTGCAGCTCATCTACAACTCACAGTTTATTCAATGCAGCCCAGTGATGAGCGGAGTATTTAATGATCCCCATTTCTTTTTAGAAATAGACATCCGCAGATTTTTTTCAAAAAACAATTGAATGATTTAGAATCTGATATTAAGGAAGCAAGAAAATAATCTAGCAATGTTGAACAGGAGGCAGAAGAACCAAGCACAAGCAGTACAGCAGGTCCAGTTTCAGTTCCAACAGAATCTAGCCATAATGTTGATGCTCCTGTAAATTACATTGTATTGTATTTTAATTCATCAAAAAAACAAACAGATGATTTTAAATACAACCTACTAATAAATACGTATACCCCACCAGAAAAGTATGACTTCAAGAAGGATTCAGGTGGACCACTCTCTTTCCGTTATGTGTGGATTAATCAATTTTCACCATGGCTTAGCTACTCTCCACAACTTAAAGGTGCGTTTTTCACATATTGCACAGTTTTTTCACAGCCAGTTCATCGTGGAACACAAGGAGCATTCATAACTACGCCTCTCACTAAATATAAAGGCTTCCATGAAAATGCACGCAACCATGTTTTATCGTCTTGGCATAAAAACTAACATGTTGATGCAACTCACTTTTTGGCGATCAGAAAGAAACTGGAAACACATATTGTCTGCCAAATAGACAGCGCTGTAAAAAGGCAAGTTGAAGAAAATAAAAAAAAAGAATTTCTAATTTTGTCCCCTATCTTATTTTGTGGCCCACATGACATTGCTTTGCGTGGAGAATAAAGTACAACCAGAAATGTGCAAACTCTGTACCAATTTCGCATTTAAGCAGTATTTGTAATCCTAAAGAACCATCTGGAAAATGCAGCACTTAATGCACGTTATACATCAGTACAAGTTGAACATGAATTGATTACATTATATGAAGAAACATTAAGAGAGAGTCTAGTATCCCTAGTCATTATGTCAAATGGATTTTCAATGAATGTTGATGAAAGTGCTGACATATCCGAAAAAGAATAGATGTCCCCTGGAGTACATTTTGAAGACACAAGTAGCACAATAGCGGTTATCAGAGAAGAATTCATTGGAATGCTATCTCAATTGCAAATATGGTTAGTTGGATTAAACTTAGAAAAACTCCAGGGGCAAGGATAGGATGGATGCTCTACAATGGCTGGAAAGGAAGGTGGCGATCAAGCCATAATAGAGAGAAAATATCATAAAGCTGCTTTTGCTCACTGTGCTGTATATAAAACTTAATTTGGTTGTTTATGCCCTGAATCCTGTTCCTGATATATGGAATTCTATTGGCACAGTGAAAGCCATCATCAAGTTTTTCTGTGAGAGTACAAAAAGAAGATCTCTTGTTCCCAATGTGGAATTGCTGAGTTAAACGCAATGGAATTAATAATAATAATAAATTCTAATAATTTCTATTTGTTAATAATAATTGGACCGCAAAATACAAGAGCATTAGAATTTTTAGCTCAAACTTTGAAGAGATGTTTTAGCAACTAAGCTTACATGTTACTAAAGCATCAGGGAAAACACATCAGGATGAACATCAATTGCAATGTTCCTCAAGCACAGTGAGCTTTCTCTTTTGCTTGTCCATAATTTTAGATAACTCATCTAGTTTGGCGTCTGTAAGCCAGGCTCTCCAAGCTGTTCAGCTTGATATCCTCAAGGTGTGTAATCACGTGCAAGACCTTCTGACTATTATCACAGACCAAAAGCAGAAAAGCAATTTAAGGAAATGTTTTCAAATGTTCAAACAACGCCATTCTAATTTTGGTTCCTTTTCTAAGGAAGAATACTATTGCCAGTCCATCTATTTGCCATACTTTGATTCTATCATCACATCATTAGGAAGCCAGTTTGGAATTGAAAACAAGACAAATTTGAATCTGTTCTCACTTTACCCAAAACACATGGCAAAAATGACAATTGAGCAATACAGATGCCATATTGCAAACATCAGGAAAATGTACGACATTGAAAACCTGGAAGCCGCAACAGTCACATGGTTTGAGATCTGGTCAACGAAGAATGAACAGTTTGACAATGGATTTCCAGATTTGCCAAACCACGGAGATTTATTTCCATCAGTCCAGCAAGCAAGTCTCATTGCTATCACATTACCAGTGACCACTTGCACAGTGGAAAGGTCTTTCAGCACAATCAGAAGGGTGAAAATCTGGTTGATGCTGACACTGGCAGATGATCCCTTATCAGGTTTGTGCATGGTGAGCATGCATCGAGCAACAGCTGATTGAAAAAGTAATTGATACATTTTCACAAGACTACAGATGTTAACAGTTCATTTTTGTAGATCATTACTAACCAGTGAACAAAAACTGTATAAAAATACTAATTAAAAAATGTGATTATTACATTTGAGCAAAAGTGTAGCTGTTTGCAGTTCCTAACCGCGCTGCAATCATTATCCAGTGTAAGTTTATATATTTTATTTTCCAATGTGAATGAAAACAGATATTTTAAGTTAATATATTGAATTTTATTTATTTTAATACATAAGTTCCAAACTGTTAAATATGTGCACTTTTTAAAATAGTTTTTAAAAACTCTTTAAAAATGTAAACAAGTTATGGCAAACAAATTCATTAAGGGGGAGACATACACACCGTAATTAGATCTTGAACTAAAATAGCATTGTATCTTATGCGGATTGGCTTTATGAATTGTCACTGAGCCTCTACTAAAATCGGGTTAGGACAGATTAGTAATACATGACAAAGATCTTGTGATTTGTCCTTGTACAATTCACAGTTACCCAGAGAATTTTCGGGGGCGTTCCATCTGGTGGGATACACTTTTAAAGAGAGAATTTCTAATTGCAGAAGAAGGATACAGCACCTTACTCTGTGCTCTAACTGGAACTATAGATAGTGCTCGGGGTTTTGTATACTACGTTTTCCGCAATTTTTTAAATAAAACTTTAATTGAATACAGTATTCTTTATCTAGTTCATAGCTTATTCTCGGCGTCATATGTTTTAAAAAGAGCTTCAGATGCGCTGGAGACCAGGCCTGCAAAAGTGCTACGGTGTATTGGGACACCTCAAGGGCTATTTTAAGGTTCCTATTGAAGGTGTGCCGAGCTGATTCATCTCTAAAAGTCTCCGATTTTCATATATATCTTAGGGTGCCAGGGACTGCATGTAAGAGGTTAAAGGCACACCTGATGATGTTGGAGACGCTCGAGCAAATGTGCTCGTTAGAGAGCTCGATGCGTAAGGCTTGTAAGGGGACTGATTGGGATAACTTTAATAGTTTTCGTAGGATAATCCCTTCCTTCACTTCTACTGGTTGCCAGGTGTTAATTTGTATATATTCCAAGGCATAAGATAGGATAGGTGGGATTTTCATACTGTAGACCTCGAGCAGGGATTTAAAATTCCTATTGCCGATTGAGCGATAAAATCTCTGTAAAGTCCCGACGTGGGAGCCTGCCTTTCACCCAAGATGTTGGAGATGGGGAACGCCCTGCAAGTTATATGAAAAGATTCGACCCAAGTATACATGTTCTTTCACTATCTTGATAGGATTGCCTCTTAGTGACCATGTGAAAGGCAGAGATTTCCTTCTTCCACTGAAAGATAAAAGTTTGGTTTTAGATATGTTGAGGACCCAAAAAAAATCTTTTGCTTAGTGGTTTAATTCATTTAGGGTTCTTTGTAAGCCAATTGGGGTATTGTCAGCGATATCTCATATGCTAATTGGTAGATTATAGTAGCTCATCCAGTCCTCTTTTTGCTTTGAGTTCCAAGGCGTGTAAAAATGAGGACCAGATGCTTGAAACATGTGACCCTCAGAGCATTTTGGAGCACAAAGAAGGGCATTCCCAGCCTTTCTCTGATTTGTTTTGAGTCATTTGTTCAAAGGGAAGTGGATTTTTAGATGGTTCATATCATATTCATATCATACTTGAAATTACAATTTTGTGCAGGTACCCATGCACACACACCACACACAAATGCAGTCATGCACATCTCACACGCCTGCATGCCTGCTTATCACCCAACTGGCCTAAAGTCATCTGAGATTCTTCAGACTATCCATGACATTTAGCTAGCTTTAGTTAGCATGCTGGGGAATTTAAGCCTATACTTATAACAGTCAAACCAAAACGATATGTCCCAGAATACAAAGTTCCTTTTGTTAAATAGCCAGAATTGGCAGAACGTGTCACACAAGCCGTGGGCCACCTGCAACATTGCACTGGGGGGAATACAAATATATAGCTCTTGACTTTGTCTTTATGATGTTTACAATTCTACTTAATTTTGCCTTGGTGCTTTCAATTGCTCCAAGATTTTGTGGTGCCTACAAGTCTATAATTCTGTTAAAAGGTGTTTTAAGAGCCAATATGTTAACCATTTCCCTTATTTTTATTGTGCTGTTTCCAAAGGACAAAAAATACATTTGACATTTTATAAGAATATGGATAAGTAGATAAAAAAAAGAAAACACTGCACACATGTTGTTTAACCATGTCACTAAGCATGGCTATAAAACGTGTTAATTAGCTTTAAACCTGCAAACAGTGGGCCCAGTGCAATAAATCTTCGTAATAGGTCAACCGATAGAAGATGCTTACTTGTTAGCCTAAAGCATTGAAGGCATGCACTTTTATATAGACTGCCTATTACAAGCAATGTCATCCTTGGCAATGTGTTTTTAAGACGGAGCAACTTTCCTACCAGCATCACCAATAAAACAGCAGATACCATATTAATGCAGTACAAGGTCTGAGCTCCATTCATGCTGCATAATCTTTCCATATCTCTCTGGCTTGGCCAGTTACAAAGCCTGCCATTGCAAATATCTCAACCTGGTATTTTGTTTTCATATCTCTAACATCTTTGGCATAAATCAATGCAACTAGCAGCATTCATACTAATGACTGATTGTGTGCCTTGCAACTGGTATGTGACAGCTGTTACAAGTAAACCAGCCCTCTAAAGACAAATGTAGCAATGCCAAAAAACAGCAGGTGAAGAAACCTAGAACTAGCACCCATTTACGTCTCCATATGGCTATAAAGAACTCACCTCCCCATGTGATTGCATCTTAAGGCGTCGCTTTGAGAGGAAATCTTTATGTCATTAGTGTACAGAAGAATGAAAAGGTTTATTTTTAGAAATACCCTCAGGAGTTCTACTTACGGGTAGGCACTACATGCATCCAAGGCTGCTGCCATCAAGTGTGGATGGTGTTTTTAGGTCTCCATCTGAATTAAATTGTGTATATCAGCAAAGAAATAAACAGGAGAACAATTTCAGAGTTGTTTGTGTGTGTGATCAACCATGTGCATTGGTTCAGCAAGGGTGCCCTGAGTTCTAATACAAGAATGTTCAATGAGTGTCCGAAACCGTAGTTGAGAAGACAAGAGAGCTTATTGAGTGAGATTCAGTGCCCTTCACTCCTCAGGGCTTTTCTGCATCTGCTGCACTAACAGTCGGTATGACCCACAAGAGGTGTAGAATTTATACAGTTTCTATGTGGTCACTCGGCTTACTCCCGGAAAAACATGCCCAGTCGTAGGTAATGTTTCATCCTTTATTATGTGAGTACTGAACCAACCTTTGGATGTTAACTGCTGGGTTCTACAAAAGTTTCGAGTCCAATGTGGGATTTCCTCTTCTCCTTCTGCTATTGGTTTGGCTCCCAGCTCCCTTTCCACACCCCCATCTTCTCTAACTCCTCTTCGACCACAGAGTTCAGACATAGGGTGACCCTCAAATAAACCATAAAGCATTGGGTCCATGATATAGATTATAGTGCTTGTGACGTCTCCCCAAGCGGCTTGAATGGTCTAGCTCTTTTCACCTGGGTCAAAGGTGTCTACCATCTTGAAAGTCCCGGGCATGGCTGCCGTCTGACCACAATTTACTTGTCCAAGGCATGGAATGCTTCAGAAATCCACCTGCCCTGTTTAAAAATGTACCTGTCCAATTTGTTGCTATGTAGTGAGGTGGAAAATGATGGCAATGTTCTCATTACATCAAAACGGAGATAATATATGATCTGGTTAAGCCAGGGCTGATGTTATGTCAGGGTTTGGGTTCTAGGCTCTGATTATGCCACCTTGCTGATTATACCAGATTGTGAACATACCACAACTCTGTTTATGTCAGGAGCTGCCACCTTTTCTACTTTTGGACTTATTGTCAGCCTTTAAGAAGCATTTCCAGCTCAGTATATGAGAAAGTACCATTGAATAGATTAATCCTTATGTTAACAACAGAAAAAGCATGGTCTTCCTTTTCCACCTTTTACATCCACACTTCAGACGCTATATTGCAGCATTCCACAAGGATTCATCATGTCCCCTCCCTTATTCAGAATCTACCTGGCACCCTTACGAGACCTAATTACATAATTTACCTTATATGCTTCAACGTTGATGATGATACACAAATTATCTTTACCCTGGATAGGCCAGAAGATCTCCACAGATCTACACCTGACAAGTGCCTCTGTGCTGCAGACAATTGAAAAATGAGCACCACTTAAAGCTCAACACAGCGAAGACAGAGACCATGACCTCTGGACAATGGTACCAACATAAACCCATGGCCATATTGCCCAGTGAACTAGATGTTCCAAATATGTCAATGGAGATGAGGAACCTATGGCTAATCATTGACTCAGATCTATACCTATATCCATAAGAGTGATTTTGATGATTCTTCCCATAGCTTGGATACCAACAAAACTACAAGCCAAAACTCACAATGTTGACTTTCAAATCTGACTATGCAAGTAGTCTATGCTTGAAGTACCCCTTATCATCATATGCGAACTACATGACATACAGAACACAGCAGGAAGACTTCTGTTCTGCCTCCACCCCAGAAAACACGTCACTTTATCCGACAAGCACTTCACTTTTTACCAGTACTATGTTGATCAATGTAAGGCTGTCTGATTCATCCACAGAGCTTCCCAAGGAAAAGGACCACTGTACCTGCAAGCTAAACAGACAATGCAGACAGAACAGGACATTGCATTCTAGACTTGAGCGTTGTTTTTTTCATAACAACGTACATTAAGAAACCATAGGAGGATCTCCTTTCTCAATTCAAGCGGTCAAACTCTGGAACACCTTACTTACAAAAATACTTTGCGTTCAGCAATATTTAAAGTTCAGATGAAAAGTGAAAACCTGGCTATTCTCAAGGTCAACATGTTGGCGTAAAGTAGAACACCACACAACCTATGATAATAAATCCTTGAAGGAACCATCTTTCTTTGTTAATTAATTGCATGATAAATTGCTTCCTGAGACCAGGAATCTCCTTACAATCCCCACATTCAAAATGAAGCAACTATGGAGCTCCAGATTGTCTGTGCTTGCTTCCAGCAACTGGAACTCCCTTCCTCTTGAGTTCAGATCCACCCCCAGCTATATGAGATTCAGGCAACTCCTGAAGACTTGACTCTTCACTCAAGCCTATGATTATTTGCCTGAGCAGTGTCTTTGCTTCTCTTACCCAGACCCAAGAAAACAATCTGGTGTACTTGTGCTATATAAAAATAAGTAACAGAACAGGAAAGTTCCCTTACCACTCTTGATACTCCAACATTCATTCAGCGAGCCTACAGCCGATTGTAATGCAATATAGGCTACTAACAATAAACATATGACGCTTGGCTCTCCATACCTTACTAGGACAGAGCTACTACAGATTGTGTCTATAATCTGATATGTTATCAGCCCACAAAGTCAGCCATCCCTACATACCTACCATCCAGAGAAGCATGCAATAACTTAAGATATCTGCTATTCTCTGCTGGCAAGTGGAGGACTCTAATATAGTCTCACCTGCAAGTTCTTGCCAAATACATTCTATGACCTCGCCTCCTGACATCTACCAACATTCACAAAGGATGATTGTAATCCAGTCAATCCTGCTAGATCTCTGTCTCCTCCATCCCAATCATGGCTGCCCAGGTCCAACTCACCCCAGAAAGGATAGCATATGCAGTGACTTGCAAGTGGGCTGTACATGCAAAGAAACAAAGGGGACCTCTGGTACCAGCACCCTAAAGCCATAAACAGCACTTCAATCTCTCACATCTCTTTATTCATCACACAGCTAAGCGCTGCACACCAGTACACAATAGTTGTACCCCAGATTATCAGATGCAACATGGACACACTTACCACATAGAATCAAAAACAAACACATGATGCAAAGGTCGACATACACTCAGGGCCCTATTATGGACTTGAAACAGCTGTCAGGGCCAACACCTCTTGGAAAGGTTAAGTGGGGGAAGGACTTAAGAATATTGGCATTTTCTGAAGTATGTGATGGTACTGACATCAAACTCTTCGCACAATTGCAATCAGAATACTTACTAGGTGCTCCCTGTCTGGTTAAATATCTACAATTTAGACTTGCTATATGGCCTCACATCAGCAGGCAGGCAAAGATTTTCAAAGAGGCGCCATTAGAAGGGTGGCCCTAGATGGAAAGATCACTCAGAAGGCGATCTCTCTGATATTCAATACACCAAAGAACAACACAAATAGAGCGAACTGATCTGAAAGCACTTTGGGAGACTGATATAGGCACACTGGAGGACGGGTGATGGTAACAGGTGCCTATGCACCCCAAGGAAGTCTTAGTGAGACCGGTATTCTGACTGGTATAGTTGAAATCTTTCACAGGAAGTTACACCACAGCTGACCTGCATAAATTCAGAAGGACAGTGAGTGATACTTGTCTGAGGGGTTACGGAGAGGGAGATACATACGTGCACACATTATGGTAGCGCCAATCAATAAGGCAATACTGGTCAAGGGCCCTGAAGAATCTCGGAATAAAAAACTGGGCCTTGCACTACATCTAAACCTGGACACCAGAGGGGAGGAGCTACGCTAGCAACCAAGATGGCCGCTTAGGCTCCCGGCTCCGCCGAGCTCCGTATCCTGCCAGAAGATCCTGTCGATAATCCTGATTTAACGCCCGACCCCCGTGTGGGTGAACCGCTGCTCACTCCGATGGTGCAATTCTGAAGATTTAATTCGCTTGGGTGACGAAGTTGCGTTGAGTGGAAGTTTGCGGCCTAATCCAGCAGGAGAGCCGGGGCCTCGAGTTTTGACCTGCCCGTGTCGTAGTTGAACAACATCGGCCTTGGGAGCCAGTCAGGGTCTGGTCTACTGTAGTGGAGGTTTTTTCCTTACCCGAACTCGACGGCGCTCATTTTGCGTGACCAACACTGAGGGAGGAGTGACGTGGCACGACAGTGGCTGGGAGTGGAGGTCCCTGACCCGTGGACCCGGTGTGACTCGACCGGGGTTCGGCGGATTGGGGTCTTCGTCCACGCAGACGAGCTGCATATTGTTGCCGCAGAATCCGGTCAGTCCCCTCCGACGCCGTCCGTTCCGCTCCTGTCTGTTCCCCCGGGGAAGCCGGCTCTTCGGGGGAAGTGACCATGATCGTTGTTGAGCGTGGAGGAATGGATCGGACGGAGAGTGAGCCGTCGCTAAAGACCATAATGGGAGCCATCGGGGCATTTCATTCACATGTGGATACCCTGCTCCACAAAATGATGACGAGCTTATTGGTGATGGAGTACGTGGAACCGGGCCCTGCTACATCTCAGGTATTACCACAAGCTGCGATTTCAACTACGACCATTTTGATTCTGGACGAGGACCCCGTGCGACAAGAGGAGCAGCAACCTTGATTGGTCCCTTGGAAAATCCCAAACCCAGTGGTTTGAACGTATTGACATACTTACCATCGTTGCTGACTTTGGGAAAACCGATTTGCGCCCCCTCCCCGGAGAATCCTTTGGGTGACTGTCCTTGGACTTCTGTTTCATCCTCTCCCTCTTTAGTGACTCTACTATCTTGGAGAAAACCACATTGGGACTATTCGTCCGTGAGGGAGTGTTCCTATGCTGCTGAAGTTCTTGGCCACTTGCTGACTTTGAATTGTATTGTATTGCATTTATTTAGACTCTTTTTTCACTTTGATTCTCCTGCTGAAGTGATGGGAGGGGCTCATATAATGGTTCGGAAGGGCCAGGGTTGAATATGGTCGATGGTAACTGGTGTTACGGCCCTAAAGGATGTAGAGTTTGTGGCTGTTTGTCTCGCGGGAGGTTGGGCGGTGCGTCACGGCTCCCCCTGTTTTATTCTCAGTAACTATTGATAGTATTGACTTTTCACCATGGGGGGTGCTGGTTTCTGGTGGGGGAAGAGGGGACCGGGAGCTTATATAGAAATGCCCTCCCCCACAGTCTCTCTTTTCTTCTTTTAGAACCTAGTTAGTTGGGGTGACAGGCACACTGCTTGGGGGGGTTAGGCGATAGCCGTTGCAGGGTTGCAGGGTGGGGGGATGGGTTTTTTGTTTTCTTTTTGTTATCGCTCATATGGTTTCCCTTTTTTCCGATCTCTTTTTAGTTTTTCCTTTATTAGTAATATTGTCGAAATATCCTGATTTTTTTTTTTTTTTACATTCTAGTATCTGGCTGTCATGAATCTCTGCAGTTCTGGTTTTACGGGTGGGAGGGTCTTGAGAGTCCGCACTTAAACTGTTTATCGACTATAATTTTGCAAGTCATGTCTCGAATTCATTAGCGCGGGCCTCTTAGAGATTTCTCTGTTGCTTCACGTCTATCCTGCTATTGTCCCTGTTCACCCTATTATCATGTATGTATATATGGCACCGGATATGTCTTTTCCTTTTGTTTTTGTCTTAAAAATAATAAAAAGATTTTTTTTTAAAACCTGGACACCATTATCCTGGGGACCTGGGGCCGACAAACAATGAGTAGATAATAACATCTGTTTTTACATATTGGCCTTATATAAGCTAAAAGGTACTGTGCGTGAAGCTAGGTCAGCCCACAACCCCTCCCCATTACAGAATGGAAAAACAACACTAACTGGTGCATGGAAAGGAAAAGGTCAGTATACACAGGCAAGGTTGCACAAATAAATTCCACAAGATTCCACAAGATGTGGGATGCATGGATAGAACACAATAGATTGACAATAGAGTGAAAGAGATACAAATGCTAACTGCTGAGCAAAACAATTAATGTCACTGTACCATAGTTCTCTTTTTGAGTTAATTGTGAGCATATGCCCAGCGCTAGATTAATTACTGGCCTACATTTTACAAGATAAACTTTGCAAAGTTCTGCAAGAGTCAACATATTATAGACCCTATTATCAAAGCTATATAGAAATGTATGCTTGGCTTATACCTAAAAAAAGCTAGTTTTCGACTCATGAATTGATGTGTATGCATGAAGATGTTCATGTGAGCAAATCTACTCACAGCAGCTAGAAACAGGAGGGAAGTAGTAGTTCCAGTGCTGGAATGCCCTGCGAGTTGGTGCACAACCAAAAAATCTTACGTTTAGGGGCATTCATCAACTCCTCTCCAATCCATTCCCATCTTGGAATAAGTTGAAAATGTGCTACTGACAAGATGAAGTCTAAAATATTTTCCATGATGGACAGGACCAACCGCTCCAAAAAATAAGGTGGTGGTGTAGACAACGTAGTTTTTACATGAAAGGAAATTTCTTCCACTGGCTAAAACTGAACATGGTTTTACAAATTAATTTGCACTTTATAGTCTTTCGCTTGAGCAAATATACATGAGAATATTTTCTCTTGCCAATTGTATGGTTTGTATGCCTATGTGTAAACTCTTGTGAATATAAAAAAAGTATAAATCTGAACCAGCGAATGGTCATAGACCTTTTGTGACTTTCTTTAAGAACAGGTCATCGAATGTATTTTTTACAAATTGCACATGAATGTTTTATATTAATTCTCTATTCTAGATATATTTTTTAAATACTGGCAATCAAGAAGCTTGTTTTATTAAATAAGGCTTTAGAATAATGGTATATATGGCGCCCGTTATGTGTGAGAAAGGCCAGGGTCTCAGCCGAAACGCGTCACATTGGCTGTTTTACTGGAATAAACATTATGGTTCATCCTCCGCTGCGTCAGAGCTTGTTTTATTTTGAATAAGTAATGGATGGAATATATATATTATGTATATACATACTTTTTTTTCTTCCTATTTTTTTAAAGAAAAAAACAAAGCTAAACCTAAGTTATAGTTAGGAAAACCTTTCTTATTCTTTCTATACAAACTAAACTAAAAATACACAAATATTACAAATTATAAAGTTATACCTTAACTTTATACATCCCGCATCACTACAAACCAGACTTAACTTACACAAAAATTTAAAATTGGAAACTTAAACTTATTCTTTTAATTTATAATTCATGCAAGACCTTCAAATTATTATAACTTGTGCACCTTTATACACAGTGTATTCAACTCTATAGACTTACTACATTAACTATAACTCGATCCTTCTCCATGCTGTGCTTATAGAACTTTGGTCTTGATTCACAAAGGTAAACTTACACCTTTGTGTAAGATTATGATTGTTTGCTATTTACAAAGGGATTTACCAGTGCTATATTTACGAGTGCGGAGTCTCTGCACATAAAAAGACCTATCTTTTTATGTGTGAAGACTCCACACTCATATGGATTATACTTATAAATCCCTTTGTGAATAGCAAAAAATTGTAAACTTACACAAAAATGTAAGTTTGCCTTTGTGAATCAGGCCGTTTTATATTATATTACTTATACCATTTAAAATAATAGTATTTACAATAATAGTTATGACATCAGAAATCACATCTTTTGTGAGAATACAGTGCATGGAGACTGCATGGCAGAGTGGATCTTTTATTATACTGAGGATTCTTAACAAAACCTTTTGCAGACCTATTATTTTGTCAAATTTAGCTGATGATGCAAAGTTTTGTGGTGATTAGTTAACGGGGGTAAAACAAAGAAGGGGGGGGGGGGGGCGAAACACGTTTTTCCATGCATTTTCCATTGACTTTTTAGACAGACGTAGCAGCAAAATCGCGGCACTGGGTAAGTAGAAATTTGGCAGGAACATAGATTATGGTGTCAAAAAGATACTTTCTGTTATTTGATCTGAACTTGTTTAGTTGTTTTGAAGCAATATAGGATAAAAACGTAGAGCTATATTGGGCTGCGGTATAATTCAGTACCCTCGCGTATTCCGCAGCACATGGAAATGATGAAATACAATATTATTGGTTAATCAATGCCCTTGCAAAAAGAAAAGACAGCCATATTGTTTAGACCACACTTTCTATTTGTTCTGTGTTTTTACGTGAAATATAGCTTACTGCTCTTTAAGTAATGCATATGAAGAAATGAGGCAGTTTAGGAAAGTCTGTACAGTTAAGCATTTTTTTAAATTGATTTACATATCTTTAAAAAAAGTTAACGATGTACTGCAGTACGTTTGTGAAATTATATAGAAATTACAGCAGGACCTTTTGAAATCTAAAACAAAAAATTATATAAGACAAAAGACACTCTGTGACATGCCTCTCCACTCCACTCTATGGCATGCCATGGCACTCGAAACTTGACAATCTGCGCCATGACAGTCTATGCCACTCCATGACACTGTACTTTATGCCACTCCACTCTACGACACGCCACTCCACTCTATCAAAATCCACTCGACTCTACAACACCCCACTCCACTCTAAAACATGCCAATCCCCTCTTGGCTCCACCACTCTAAGACACTCTATGACACGCCACTGTATGACATGCCACTCCACACTACTCTACAACCTGCCACTCCTCTCTACGCCACTCCACTCTATGCCACTCCACTCTATGCCACTCCACACCACTCCACTCTATGGCACGCCACTCCATTCTATGGCACGCCAATCCACTCCACAACCTGACAGACCACTTCATCTATGACAGGCCACTTCATTCTATGACATGCCACTCCACTCTATGTCACTCTATGCCCCTCCGCTCACAGATATTCTATGACATGCCACTGCATGACATACCACTAAACTCTACTCTATAACCTACCACTCCACTCCACTCTACACCACTCCACTCCAGGTGACTCAACTCTATGCCACTCCACTCAAAGACATTCCACTCTATGCCACTCCACCCTACTCCATGACACACTGCTCCACTCTATACCACTCCACACTGCTCCACTCTACTCTATGCCACTCCACTCTAAGACGCTCCTCTCTATGCCACTCCACCTTACTCCATGACACACTGCTCCACTCCACTCTATGCCACTCCACTCTACACCACTCAACTCTATGCCACAACTCTCTATGTCAGACACTCTATCACAAAACTCTATGACACTCCACTCTATGCCACTCTACTACATGCTGCTCTCCTCTATGACACACCATCCACTCTACAACACCCCATTCTACTCTAAAACAACTTTACTTCACTCTACACACTTCACACAACTCCACTCTATGACACGCCACTCCACTCTACAACACGCTACTCTACTCTATAAAATGCCACTCTGCTCTAAGACATGCCACTCCACTCTAAGACTCTCTACAACATGCTACTTTATGGCACGCCACTCCACTCTACGACATGTCACTCCACTCTACGCCGCTTCACTATATTTTATGACACGGCACGCCACTCTACACCAAACTAAGCCACTCCACTCTACGCCACTTCACTCTGCAATACTCCACTCTACACCACGACATTCTACGCAACTTCCTCTATCCCACTCCATGCCACTTTACTTCACTCTACTCTATGGCATACTGCTCCACTCTACTCCACATAACTCCTTTGTACACCACTCTCCGCCACTCCACTCCACGCCACTCTATTGTATGACACACCACTCCACTCGACGCCACCCACTGTACGAAATTCCACGCCACTCTATGATATGCCACTCCACTCTATGTCCCTCCACTCTACATCCCCCCCACTCTAACACTCTGTGGCATGCCACTGTATGACGTGTCTCTCCACTCTACCCTATGACACACTGCTCCACTCTACACCACTCCATTCTAGGACACACCACTCCACTCTACAATATGCCACTCCACTTAATGACACTCCACCCACTCTACAACACGCCACCCCAATCTATGCCACTCCACTCTACTCCACTCCACTCTATGACATGCTCTTTACTCAGTGCCACTCCAGTCTTCAAGACACCAGTCCACTCTACACCACTCAACTCTGTCCCACTACATCTTTGCCCGATACTCTATGACACTCCACACCACAACACTCTATACCACTCCACTCAAAATAAACCACTCCACTCTATGATATGTCACTTCACTCTACGCTATGACGCTTCACTTTACTCTATGATACTGCATGCCACTCCACTCTACAGCATGCCACTCCACGACACGCTACTCTACTCTTCGACATGACCCTCCACTCCAGGCCCCTCCACTATAAGACACTCTACAAAATGCCAGGCTATGACACGCCACCCCATTCTACTCTACAAAACTTCACTCTACTCTATGACACTCCACACCACTCCCCTCTATAAAACGCCACTCTACCCAATGACATTCCATTTCTCTCTATGACACACCACTCCACTCTACGACACACCACACCACACTACGACACTCTACGACACGCCAGTGTATGAGCCACCACTCCACTCTTCTCTAAGGCATGCTACTCCACTCTACACCACTCCGCTCTACTCTACAAATCCCACTACACTCTACGATACTCCGCTCCATTCTATGGCACCCCACTCCACTCTACACCACTCCACTGTATGGCCTACCACTCTACTATATGCCACTCCATTCTATGACATTTTATTTGGTTAGTTTTGAAAATAACCTTTTTTTTCTTCTTTTAAATTTCTTTTTTTTTACAAGGTCAACATGACCCACCTATAAAAAAAAAGCCTTAACAGTAAACCGGAGGGCATCAATAGAAAACCAAAAAACTAAGGCTGTTGGGGAGGACACTGGTGAGCCATGACAACCTCATGATGGAAGGCCGTATCTCGCTCTCCCATAATATTGACAGTATGGCAGAGGAGGCAGTATGTCGCAGTACTGCCATATTGCTCCATAATTTCTCTATTCTGCCTGAACAAATGTATTGGCACCATGGTACAAGGAGCAGGTACTGATGTAGGGACACTTGCACCATGTACTGGCTGAGGTGCTAATGGGGCGGAAGAAGTAGGAGGTTCAACTGGAGGGACAGATGCAGTGGGTGGGGTTGGCGGTGCTGATGACACAGAAGATGTTTAAGGTGGTGATGTAGCCAAAGAAATGGCCACTGGTGATCTTCCTGTTTCTGCCTCTTCGGTCTCCTTTTGGCACCTTCTTTCTGCACACTCCAACCTGGTGAAATGTATTGCCTGTAGGTGTGTTCTCATTCACGTGGTACTAAATGAGTACTGTTTCATGTTCCATTGGGAAATAACTTATTTGTATAGCTTGCCGGTTACCAGTTTGGTGTTCTCCTTTTTCCCTCCAAGTGGCAATGTGTAAAGATCTCACACAATAGAATCCTTCAGTTTCTTCTCTGCTTCACTTCTTGTGCTCCTCCTGTTGCCTCCTCTGCTCCATCTCCTGTTCCTTCTTTTCCAACAGGAAGGATTGTCTTCTTGAGCCATTACACTTGTCCAAAAACTACAAGGTGGCTTCTCACTAGAACATTTTCGCTCTTGCAAACAGCAGAACCTTCACGTTTGAAGATATCAATTGGAATGAGAATAAGGGGTATACACTTCCTGCTTCCTACAAATGGGAAGAGGAGTTGGCCTAATGGCTAGGGCAGTCAACCTCGAATCTGGGGAACTGGGTTCGAGTCTCGGCAATGATGCTGAACATCCTGTGATTCTGGGCAAATCACTTCATCTCCCTGTGCCTATCAAAGATGAATGTGTCCTCATGTAACGCAACTGGTGCTATATAAAGCGCTCTGATACCCGATACCAGGTCAAGATCGCGCTATGTAAAATTCAGTACAATTTTTTACAAAAAACAATTGATAGAGTTCTAAGCCAATGAAATGCTGTTTAACAAAAGCTATACTACTACAGCAGTTTCTTGATACTATTGCGGTACCTATATGGTTCACAAACACAGCCTACAGTTACAACACAAACACATATACGATTAAAAATGTAAGTAGTCCAAAAACCCTAAATCCATATTTTAAATACAAAATACATTTATGGTGTAAACATCTTTTTAAAAATGGACTGAGGTACAGCAGTATTTTTAAGGAAGTGCAAGTAAAAGCACATCGATCACGGAGACAAAGCTAACATTTATAATGAACTTTGACCTACCGCAAAAGTATAGCTGTATCAAATAAATAAAAATAAAAAATGTAATATTGTAATAAAGAACATTATATTGTTTTCAAAAAACAAACATACAAATTCAATGAAGAAATCCTAAGGTTTAAGATTAGTAATAATCAAGAAAACCTCATTTGTTATTTCTATAGAAAAAAAACTTTAATTACACAAACCTTAGAAAATCAAAACTTATACTTACAACATTATAGTTATATCTTAAAGTTATAATTTGCACCCCACCCAAAATGTATTATAAGTAGCACACATCCATACACAGTGTTGTCAACTAGCTAGCACCACTACGTTAAAAATCACTTGGCCCAATATTACACACAGTGTTCTCATAAATATTTTCATTTCAGATGTCATGAGTCTTGTTATAAATGCTATAAGTTAACATGCTGTAAGTCATGTCATATGGAAGGGTATAATAAGAAGTGCATGGGAAAGCGACAAGTTATAGTTAGACAAGAGTAAACGAAGGGAGCAAACACAAGGATAAAATGATTGCTCTTGGGTCAAGTGTGTAGTGTTCTGAGGCAACCAAGTCGCCAGCTCTTGAGATTGGCTGTCAAAGTGCTCAAGTAAATGCTGACTGGCAGAAAGTGAATGAATGAAATATTACTTCATTGTCTTGATTAATTAAAATAATCGCCAACAATATGCCACAAGAGATATCTCAGCACATAATAAAATAATCTTAAGTAGAACAATTACAAGTAATTCATATGACCACTTCCTTTCACAATATTCAGTACTTTTAATATTTTGCAAGATATGCACAACCAATGTCTGTCAATATAAGGATACAGGCAATCATTCTCTGATCGCTACCACTACAATACAAATTATATGGCTAATCTACAAGTTTTAACTCCAAAATAATTGAATAGAAGTTTTAAAGGATTTTTGCTAATACTAGCAAGCATTGGCAAAGCCAATAGGTTTCGTCTATGTGAGAGCTATTTGTTTTGCCAATGTCTTTTGGCCATGTTGCACAGCAGCATGGCTACTGTTCAGCATTGCTAAAAGTTAGGGATGTAGTAGAGAGTGGCATTGAGAGGAGAGTAGAGTACAGTAGCATGGAGTGGGTTGGCATGGCATAGAGTAGTGCAGAGTGAAGTGGAGTGGAGTGCAGTGATATAAAGTTGAGTGCTGTAGAGTGCAGTGGCGCACAGTGGAGTGGAATAGAGTAGAGTAAAGTGACATAGACTGGACAGCCGTAAAATGTGGTTGTTTACAGTTGCGTAGGTTTGAGTGGTGTATGGTGATGTAGAGTGGAATTGAATGGCTTAGAGTAGAGTGACATGGAGTGGAGTGGTGTAGAGTAACGTGGCATAAAGTGGAGTGGTGTAGAATGCTATTGTGTGCAGTGGAGTGGAGCGGCAGATAGTAGTGTAGAATGGAGTGGCATAGACTGGAGTGGAGTGGCATATAATGGTGTAGAGAAGAATGGAATAGATTAGATGGGTGTAGAGCGATATAGAGTAGAATGGTGTAGATTAAAGTGGGAGTGGGGTAGAGTGGAGTGGAGAAGATTTCTATGAAGTAGAGTGGGCTAAAGTGGCTTAGAGTAGAGTGGAGTGGTATGGAGAGGCATAGAGTGACATTGTGTGGAGTAGAGTGGCATAGAGCAGATTGGCATGGACTAGAAGGCCATAGAGTGGAGTTGCGTAAAATGCTATAAAGTGGGTAGAGAGCCATTGTGTGGAGTGGAGTAGCAGAGTATAGAAGAGTGGTGTAAAGTAGAGTGGCATATAATGGAGTGCCATGGAGTACAGTGGAGTTGCCTAGAGTACAGTGGTGTATCAATCAATAAATCAATCAGCATTTGTATAGCACAGCACTGTCACCCATAGGGGTATATGGGCGCCGAGGATACAACGTCTCTGTCAAAGAGCCAGGTCAGAGACGAGAAGAAAGAGGGAAAAATAACAGGCAGAAACTAGTAGAAAGGGGAAAAATAAAGGACAAAAATGAGCAGAAAGAGGAAAAATAATGGGCAGAAACAAGCAGAAGGAGGAAAAATTATGGTCAGAGAGAGGTAAAAAAAAGGTTAGAACCTAGCAGAAAGACGCAAAATAACTGGCAGAACGAGCAAAGAAAAGCAAAAATAGAGAGCAAACTTAGGTAGAAAAATGAGCAGAAAGCGAGCAGAAAGAAGGCAGAAAACCAGCAGAGGAGCCACAAACCAAAGACAGCAGAGGGTAGCCTACTGTGCAGGGGAGCTGGTACGAAGACCTGCTCCTCGTGCATAGAGTAGAGTGGAGTGGCATGGAATGGCATAGAGTGGAGTGGCATATAGTGAGGTGGCTTAGAGTAGAGTGTCATAGATTGGCATGGCATAGAGTAGAGGGGCATAGAATGGAGTGGAGTACAGTGGCATGCAGTAGAGTAGCATAGAGAGGAGTGGTGTGGAGTAGAGTCGAGTGGAATAGGGTAGAGTGGCATAGAGTGGAGTAGAGTGACGTAGAGGGGAGTGGCTTAGAGGAGAGTATGACTGAATGAATTATTACTTCATTGTCTTGATTAATTAAAATCGTCGCCAACAATATGCCACAAGAAATATCTCAGCACTTAATAAAATAATCTTAAGTAGAACAATTACAAGTAATACATATGACCACTTTCTTTCACAAATGTCAGTGCTTTTAATATTTTGCAAGATATGCCCAACCAATGTCTGTGAATATAAGGATACATGCAATCATTCTCTGATCGCTACCAATACAATACAAATTATATGGGTAATCTACAAGTTCTAACTCCAAATTATTTGAATGGAAGTTTAAAAAGATTTTTGCTAATACTAGCAAGCATTGGCAAAGCCAATTGGTCTCGCCTATGTGAGAGCTATTGGCTTTGCCAATGTCCTTTAGCCATGTTGTGCAGCATCATGGCTGCTGTTCAGCATTGCTAAACGTTAGGGATGTAGAAGAGAGTGGCATAGAGAGGAGAGTGGAGTACAGTAGCATGGAGTGGGGTGGCATGGCATAGAGTAGTGTAGTGTAGAGTGAAACACGGGGCAAGTTTTGGCCACTAATTAAATAAACCTAGGTGATGGTAGGTTTAATCAATAGCCATAAACGTTAAGCACAAATAAAGAGATTGACAAAAATTCAGCCCATAGTTTTGTGTAGCCAGATTCACTGTTGAAATGCTTTAACATAGTTGCTTTTTTAAAGAACCCGCCAGCACAGAACATAACTGCAGAATATATTTACGAAAAGCACTTCTGCCGCATAATCTTTGTTTTTCAAAATGAAATTACAACCTGATGCTACACCGTGTACAGGATTGGGGAAGATTTAATATTACACAGAAATTACAGAATTGAGCGACAATTTAATCATGGTAAAAACATCCGACAATTGGTTGGACGACTATATGTTAATGCTAGCATCAGTTTAGTAGATATAAAAGCTAGGAGTGTCCCGTAATACAATCTAGATTAGCTTTTTTAATTTTTTTATTTCATCAACATCGTGAAATATACAAATAGACAGTTCATGAGGACTTACCAAAAAGAAAGAAAAAAGAGAATAATAAATACCATACAATATTACATAATGGGATATCCTTCAAAAGTTAGTAGAACAGCGTCTTAAGAGCAGCAGTTTGTTATGATACTAGATAGTAAAAACATAGTACCAGAGTTCGCCATAAAATAATTTCCAAGAAATGAGGCCATGACTACCAAGACTATTACATAGTAAATCAACAATAGAGGTTAATAGACCAACAGTTGATTTAAAAAACAGCGATCTGTTATGATCCTAGATGTTAAAACCATGAAAACAGTATTACGTAATTGGCTGGGATCTATTGCCGGGTCTTTACTCCTTCCACCTATAAATTGGGCCCCAAATACATTTGCCTAATTTTCTCGAACTCCAGCCATTTCTTTTATACACCCCCTTTTCCAGGTTAAAGATAGCTAACAGCCTCCGTAGCCACTGGGAAAAGGTAGGCGCCAGCGGGTCCAACCACACCAAAGATATGCAGATTCTTGCACTAAAATCTAGATTCAAAGTTCTGAAACAATTAGTTACATAATTAAATGTATTTTTAAGGTGTCATGCTACCTCTTGCTGTTCCCCTTTTCTTCAAAACAAACTCCAAAATAGTTGTATTGTGGCCTTCTTTCAATTACCTAATTCCATTTTTGTCATTCGATCCATCTACTTATGGCCAAAGATCACCATTGATTTTTGACCATTCCTCAGTTGCCCGTTGTTTTGATTGTATAGGTGGAGAGCTGCTACAGATGTTCTTAACCCTAACAGTTTCTTACCAAGAAACATGGTATCATCTGCATGTTGCCTCAATGATACTTTAATGTTTGATGCAAATCTCAGTCTACCAATAATAGCAGATAAAGATGTGCTTCATAGCCCATGTGTGGTGGCATCAGAATTCACATGTATTACCCATGGTATACCCCCTTAATGCACAAATCACAACTTTTCCTTTTTTGAGCTGGAAAGTGAATCCAAAAATGAATACTTTCCACCAGTTTACTTAACATTTGTGATGCAAACCTGGTGCATAGTGTTGAGAAATCTGATCCATTATTTTTTGCTATAGAAAATGCACCCTTACACCATGCCTAGAGATCGAGACATCTTTTCGTAATTGCGAGAGTCCCTCTTTGACACTATTTCTTATTTGGTAGCTAGATGACCCCCTTCAATCCAACTTTCACCTCCTCATTTGTCAAAGCAGAGGTATTCGCTGAAGAGGCTTCCAGCTCTGCCCTGAGAATGATATATTGCGGTGTCTTAACGCATTACAGATGAGGATCTGCCTGAGTAGCGATAAGCTCTTTTCTGTTGTAGGAGGCAGTACTGGACAAAGTATAATGAGGTTTATATGTTGACAAGTCCAACAGTGGCCCATGCTGAACCGACCAACAGTTCAACACTACAGAATACTATAAAGTTAAATGCTTTTCTTCTGTCTTTGTCTGAAGAGATCTGTCTGCACTGTCAAGGTTGCCTGTGAGTGGGGATTACTCATTACAAATCATATCATCTCAAAAAAGAATAAGAGGGAGTAAGGGTGCTGATGGTCATAAAATGACAGCATTTTGCTGGGAAGGAGTAAGGACATTTGGAGAAGCGTGGCTCAGTGGTTAGAGGCGTCAGACCTGGAAGCTGAGATCAGCCGTGGACCAGGGTTCGATTCCCCGCCTCGGCGGGTCTCGGGCTCAAAAATTCCACGGACTCGACAATTCTCGCTCCGGTGCCTACTCGACTCACGGGCTCACACTCTGCGACTCTGGGCAATAGCTTGCTTAATCTCCACTATGGCCCCTCGCAGCGGGATGCCTGGCTTTCACCTTGTGAATACCCTGCCGGGGTATCTCACAAGGGAATACCAGGACGGGTTCCCTAAGCAAGCGCCTTGAGACCCCTGGGTGATTAGTGCGCTATATAAATCGAAATACATTTACATTTACATTTACATAAGCAGGGTGAATCAAATGGGTTAGTGGGAAATTCATTTCTAACCTCTGACACATTATCACTCCTTTATTTCCCAACGATTGTCTGGTTTTGAAGGGAGATACAATCATTGTGTACTATTGTCTATCTTGCAATGTACAGTCAATGTAATTTTATATTTTATGAGCCATAGTCCTAAAAAATGCATTTACTTGCACAATGTTTTCAACACCCGTCATTGTGTGCATGCATGTGTATTTGTACGCATGCCTGCACGTGTCTGTGAGTGGATATGTTTCCGCTTTTCCAAGTGTCTGGATGTGTCTGCATGTGATTGTGTGTGCGAGTGTGTGTGTGCACGCGTGCATCTAGGCAATTGTCTGTGCACACAGGCATCTGGGTAATGGCTTTAATAGTTATGCATAAAGGTGCCTTCATTTGTCGTTTCCTGTAAGTGAATGAAACTACAACACACAATATCATGACAGTCATCACAACAAAACACATCACATAAAATAAGCCAGACCTATTGGCTTTGTCATTGCTGATTATTTCTTACCATTGTTCATAACCCTTTTCTATCTCCCAAATATGTTTGCAAATCATGCCAGAGTAAAAAATATAATTAGGAGAAGCCTATTTCTTGTGTGTTCAGATAATATACATTTCCACATATCTTAAAATACGCGAATGGAGTAAGTATCAGCAGTCATTCCGATTCTGAAGCGTTTTGGATATGGTGCCATACTCTAAATGAGGGCCTGTGCTGTTTGTTATGAGACTCCAAAACCAACTATGCTATCTATAAACCAGAATTTCAACTGGAAGTTTCCACCCTACTGAATATATTCACAACCCAATCCACCAAACCAACCTATCCACCTAGGTCGCTCGTGGTTCATCCTTGAACGAGTGTAGCTCAACAGGTGTAAACACAACCTTTGTCTAGAGTCTGCCCTTTTTAGAAAAGCAAGCCTTAGTTTTGGTCCGGTGACAGTGTAAACACACTATATCGAATGCATTTTATTTCATGACAAAAAAATCCTATCAAAAAACACAGGCTTGACAACTGCATCACAAGGTATTTTTTGGTAAACTTATTCAGAATTAACAAACAGTAAATAAATATTTACTTTGGCGACATAGTAGTAGGCGATTTAATGGGTGCAATATTTGTGTATGTTAATATTACCAACCTCAGTATAGTGTCATACAACCCCTGTGTCTGACCACTCTCTAAGGAAAACAAAAATTACTATTAAAGTATTATCGTTTCTTTATCTATGCCCCAGAGGATAAATCATGTAATTTCAATTCTTAAAAATATCCTTCAGGGCCCAATTCATGCAATACCAAATAAATATAATGATGCAGCAATGACCCACAGTAAAATATTGCATTGCGTTGTATTGTTTTGGAACATTTATATAGCATTTACTACCCCTATGTCACCACTGAAGGGCTTGAGTATGTTAGCAGCAAGTTACTCTCCATTTTTGACCTTCTGTGGAAACTGTTGCTATGTCATATATGATGACCACCAAGGTGCAGTTATGGAGATAAGGGGCTCCATGTTTAGCAGTGCGGTGGATGAAGAGGTGTGAGATGTTTGTGCACAGTTGGTGGTTTTCAGTGAGATGGCAGCTTTTAGTATCTGTGCAGGTCCCTTTATGGTATTTCATATGATTATAGTCCACTTTTATTACTTTACAGGGTTGTCCATTCTGAGATACTTTGTGACAAAGTTTATGGTCATGAGCAAGTTGAAGGGTGAAATGGTGCAGAGATATGTGGGGATTGACTTTAATACTGTCATCCCAAATCTAATTGTCATTGTGAGAAGTAAAGAAACAGTCATAAAGTATTACTATGTGGGATCTGCAGGGGGGACTAGATTAGAGTCCTCCGATTGACCATAAGTACTCGTTGCATTGCTGAAATTATTCCTTGCCTCTTCAGTTAGTGACAACTGGTTTATGGGATATTTTAATACTGGGTTCTGGACAAGACCTGTAATAAACCTGCCTTATGCGAATGTAAGAGGATTAAGCCTTATAAAATTATCAATCCGGCTTGAGCATATGGATTTAGTGGGTGTTTTGGTAAAGTGTGTAGCCTCAAATGCATGTCCACCCCTTCATGCAAAGGCATCCTTTCTGTTTTCTGCTAATTTTCTGCACTGTTTATTCTTATAATTATTTCTTCTTTATCTCATTCCAGATTTCTCCATTAAGGTGCTGCTATCGCTCCTTTTCTCTCCTTTTTTGCTGAGCACAATGTCTGTTGATACCAGGGCTCCCTCAGGAGAAACTGTCAGAGATCCACCTGACTTGGAGCAACAGAAATGCCCCACTGCCTGCATGTGCAGCTATGACTACAATGAGGAGCTGAATGTCTTCTGCAGCTCTCGAAACCTCTCACAGATTCCACACTACATGCCAAACCATGCCAAGTCTCTGTGGCTGGATGGCAACAACTTCACATCATTGCAAGCCATGGTGTTCAGGAATCTCTCCAACCTGGACTTCCTTAATATTCAGAGTAGCCACTTGAACACTGTGGAGCAGCATGCCTTCCATGGCTTGAAAACTCTTGGCCATCTGCACCTAGAGCGGAACAACTTGAAATATCTGGCACCCCATGCTTTCCTCCACACGCCAAGCCTGGTCTCCCTCAGCCTAAATAACAACTACTTCAGCAAGATTGATGATGAACTGTTTTCTGGACTTTCCAACCTCTGGTATCTGAATCTGGGGTGGAACTTGTTGGCAGTCCTCCCCGACATGTGTTTTCATGACTTACCCAATCTGAGAGAGCTCATTCTAGCTGGAAATCGCCTTGTTTATCTCCAGCCTCAACTCTTCTTTAGCCTTAGTGAGCTGAAAGAACTGGACTTAAGTGGAAATTCCCTGAGGGGCATCAAGACCAACATTTTCGGGAAGCTTCATAAGCTCCAAAAGCTCTATTTGAACCAGAACCAGATCAGCACCATAGCACCAACAGCTTTTGTGGGTATGAGAGCCCTACGGTGGCTTGATCTGTCACAGAACCGCCTTGCCACAATCTATGAGGACACCTTTTTTGGTCTTCTGAGCCTTCACGTTTTGCGTATGTCCAACAATTCACTGGTCAGCTTGAGACCCAGGATTTTTAAAGACTTGCAGGTTTTGGAAGAACTACAACTTGGGAACAACAAGGTGAAAGTTCTGATGGAGAGGACTTTTGATGGTCTGGGTCACCTGGAGGTTCTAACGCTGAATAACAACCAAATACCTGAGATCAAGCCTGGGGCCTTTCTCGGACTTCACAGCATGGCCGTCATGAATCTCTCAGGTAACTGCCTCAAGGTTGTACCTGAAAATGCCTTTAAGGGACTCACTAAGCTCCACAGTCTACACCTTGAAAACTGCTGCCTTAGTAGAATCAAGTCACACACCTTTCTCAGTCTAACTAGCCTCAGGAGACTTTTCTTGCAACACAATAGCATCTCTGTCATTGAGGATCGAAGTTTTATTGATTTACAAGTGCTCTTGGAACTGGATCTGAGGTACAATGCTTTAACTCATCTCTCTGCTCAGATTTATGTTGGGCTGAACAACTTGGAATATCTTCTTCTTTCTTCCAACCAGTTACAGACTATCTCTCCTGAGGCCTTCCAGCCCCTTCAACGCCTTGTCTGGCTTGACCTCTCTGGTAACAGCTTTGAGTCGCTCTCAGACAGCGTATTTCTACGTTTGCCACGCTTGAGATATCTCAATCTCCGGGACAACCAGCTGAAAACATTCTCAGTTCGTTTTCTGTCCCCTGGTTCATTGTTGGAGCAGCTTTGGTTGGAGGGCAACAGGTGGCACTGTGACTGCTCACTAAAATTGCTGAGGGACTTCTCTCTGCGGAACTCCACTGTGGTCCCTCGTTTTGTGCAGTCTTTCACAGAAGGGGACGACTCCTTCACACCCATCTACACCTACAACAATATCAGCTGTGCTAGTCCACCGCCTTTGGTGGGCCTCGAATTGAGGGATCTGGGTGATGAACACTTCAGCCAGTGTTAGTTATGCAGCTTATTGCCAGTTTCTAAGAGTGCCAGGAGATCCCTTTGGGGCAGTGGGTGCTTCATAAATGCTGTTAGGCAATCAGTCATTGACTTTGGAGTTGCATTGATTGCACATACTGGACTGCTTAAAACACACATTACTCTTTGAAGGCAGAAAAGCACTGTATGTTAGCACAGGGCTACAGAAATGTAATACTGGGGGCTCTGACTTGAATCCTAGCCAGCTGGTTGAAAGTAAAACTCATTACCAGTCTGGCAGTCTGTCTAGTGTTTAATTTCTAAGGCGTGTGGGCCTCAGAGAGGAGTCCAAGGGTCTCCAGGGACATTTTCACCTCAAAATCAGTTCCCAAAGGTGCATATACATAATGTACACAATCCCCCTCTTAAAGATGCACATTAGATGTATCTGTCTCTTGTGAAACCATGCAAAGTAGGATCATGTGGCCCGCATTTTGAAGGTATTTACCAAGATTTTCCTCTGTATGTTAGCCATTAACTTTTCCAGCCACTTATGCCAGGGCCAGTGGCCCACATTGGAAACTCTCTCACTCCCTGTACACGTGATCCACTGTATAATACTGTATGCCAGGTTTCTGTCACATGCTATGCTCAATCTCGGAAAATAGGAAGATCTGTATTCCCTGCATTCTTAGTCAGCACCTTTCACTACTGGCAAATTAATATGGTGGACAGCAAAAATGCCCCTTCTGACCTTTCCATGCATGTCTTTCAGATAGGATTCAGGTAAGGTCTACTTTCCTTATCTATAAATTAGTATTTTAAACATGTTATTTATCATTCCTAATGAAAACAGTTATACCCCAGATCACCAGTATTATTATGGTTAGGCAAAGGCATATTCACTTGTTTGTGAGAAATAAGATCCAAGATTAAGGATTGTCTGGCTGCGCTATGAGCTCTAGAACCCTGTCCCATTTTTGTCATATCACTTCCTATTACCACCGGAGAACCACCAGGATTGGAGCTGGATCCATTATTACCCCTCTATTCCTCATTTGTGGGACATTGCCACATGCTTCTGGAGGAAGACATGTGGTCTGGAGGTGAAAGGTACCGAGCCAGGGGATCCCGGTTCTTTTCACAGATCTGGCACTTCACTCAAAGTTGAGTGATTCTGAACAGATTGGTAATATCCCTTTGTCTATGTAATGCACTTGTAAATATGTGTAATGTAATTGTAATCTAATGGTGTGTAAATCTCCCTCTTGATGTGCACAATATTTATTGTGTCCCAGCTCCCATTACCGCATGTCGCACCAATGATCACCGGCTAGATTTGCACTATATAAATACACATGCCCTTGGAAGTGGGCTGGTGTCTACTTTTTTGGAAAAAAGGCATAGAGCATTAGTAGTTTTAACCTGCTGATGGCACCAGTAGCGACATTCTGAACACCCCAAATAAAATTCATTATCTTTATGCAGCATTGATCCTTTGTACGTAGACTATGATCTTTTGACACGTGAAGCTGGGCTTGAGGATCTGGCCAAAGCACACAGACCCTTTGGACTCAGTGATGGCCTTGTGGATTTGAGCAAACCTGGGCATTGTGCCCATTTTGGAAACTGGAGTGATTGTTTGTCTGCTTGCAGGTTCTCTCTCTAAAAGGAGACCATCACCAAAAAATGTGGAAACATAAAAAGCTTCAATATCACATTTTGTAAACTTCGTATCTGAATGTTTTGGTTTAACGTACACACTGTCCCCACGCCATGCTATGTGTTTCAACACTTTGTCTCTGATATATGTACATACTCAAAAAAACACACACAAAGTCCCTAATCTATACACAAGTTAATATATGGATCATGGGTTGAATGTCAATAGAAAACTTTCTAGTACTGTGTAAGTTTTATCCATTACAACAGTATGTTGTTTGGAAAATAAGATATTTTTAAACTTATATGCAATTATTCTGTCCCAATTTTAATAACATTTCTTAACATATTTGTCTGTACAATTCCTTCATGGATTTGTTTATCTTCTGTATTTAAGTGATACCTACTGCATCCCAATTGTATGTTGTTGTATTAACATTCAACACATGAACCATATATTAACTTGTGTATAGATTAGGGACTTTGTGTGTGTTTTTTGGTGCTACCCGTCCCTTCTCTGAGTATTAGGGTACCTCCCTCTCTTTATTATCTTATATGCACATACTCACCACAGCAGCCCTACTTCCTTGGTGGAGAGGGGCAGTGCAGCAAAAAAGCTACACAGAGGGCTCTTGTCTTGTCAGCACTGACAGCACTGACATGCTTCAAGTTTGTAAATGAGTGTTGAAGTGGGTTTACCAATTCTGTTGCTCTCTTACAGCAGATGAATGTTGATAGCATAATATAGAGCTGACAACTGACAATGTAGCAGTAAACATGCTATAATCACTCTATTACTTTCATTCGCCGTTTTTTCCCCTGAAAACTTATTAACCACACCTTGAGGCTACCTAATGACAAAAACATTGCTTTGTTAAGGATAACATTTTTTGCTGGCTTGGAGGCATGGCAAATAAACTATTGCTCCTTTCTTTAGTTTTGCTAGTAGCAAAATAATAAAAACAAAGTTGAAAAACATACATATGCAAACCTTATATATGAAAATGTTAAGATATAACAGTGTTAATGTTGAGAAATTCGATGTCAATATGAATAATGAACGCTACAGTCATGTATAAAAGCTAAATTTCATCTTTAAAGACGAATTCGCCTGCTGTGAACTCCACATCAACCTCTACTCAGAAATACATGGTGAAGCAGGCTCTGAGAACTCTGCCCAAGGTTACTGATTGACAAATCACAGGTGGGGTAGCATGTAGCCAGCATACAAATGAGTAAACAGGGAATCCCAGATTGATCCCACAGATTGGCACAGCGCCATCACAATGGTTCATGGAGATTAACCCGAAAAAAGCACACATGGCTGGAGATGTGCACACATTTCCAAAACACCATAAAGTCAGATGCCAAATAAAGATGAGAACACGGTATGGGTGGAGTGGCTGTATGGGTGAGTTAGTGGATGTGAGTGTACATCTATGAATCAGTGAGTGGGTGTGTACGTACAGGTATGGATCTGTGAATGGGGTTGTGAATGGTTGTGTGGCAGTGGGTGTATGAAAGATTCTGTAGGAGTGGATGTGTTGGTGATTTTGTGGATGATGTCATCAGAGATGCCATTTGAGAGGCCATGAGTGATTTCACTGACCATGTCATGAGTGATGTAATATATGAGGTCATAAACAGTACCTTGCAGGGGCAGGAGTTATAGTTAGCTTAGCTAATTATAACTGCTGGTTTTGTACAAGTGGAACCTGAGCCTAACTATAACGTCCCTATAATCTTTGTATTTTCCAGTGATTTTCTAGGGTTTTTTAATACCAATTTCTAACTATAACATCTGTGTAACCTTAGTTTTTTTTCAGTGAATTTCTAAGGTTTTTAATGCTATTTCCTAACTATTTCATCCCTGTAACCTTTGGGTTTTTATTGTGAATATCTATGTTTTTTAAGTAGCAAAGGTGTTTGCACAGTGGTGGGGAAAGGGGGCGAGCCTCTAACCAACTCTCAGGAACCCTGCTGTGTAGGAATAACAGGCAGTACCAAGAGGGCTTCTTGGCCCCCAAGGTCCCTTTGCATCCAAGAGGACTTCATTCCCCAAGCAGTAGTGTACCCCGAGATGCGTTTGCAGAGTGGTGGAGAACAGGGTCATGGCCTCCAAAGACCACTTAGTAATCCTGTTGTGTGGGACTTATTAGACATAACAGGAAGGGTTGTTTGCCCCAATATCCTGGGGCTGGGCACCCCGGGACATTGCAGGAGCCAACTATAGGGGGTGGCGGTCCCCAGGGCCATTATTGGCAGCAGGAGGGGGCAGATTGTTACCCCCTCCATTGTGTGATTTAGCCCTGGGGAGTTGGTGGTCACTGGGGATGCATGGGGCCCGCGTGGCCCTCCACATTGTTTTCGGTTAAAACCCCGGGTAGGTGAATCCCCCCGTGGCTGCAGGGGTGTTGCGCTTGCCCCCATGCTTTGATAGATGAAGCCCCCGGGGCTTGGGGTGTCCGCGCAGCCCCCACATTGTTCATTGATGAAGCCCCAGAGAAGTGGTGGTCCAAGGGGCATGGGGGTCTATGAGCCCCCACATTTATAAAACTCTAGTTGGTAATCCCCAATGCAGCAGGGGAGGCCGGTACGACCTTCATTTTTTTTAAAGAAGCCTTAGGGAGGTGGTGATCACTGGGGAAATATTGAGCCCTAGGAGGGGGCACCCGTGCACTCCCCTCAATTATTTAAAAAAAACTCAACTGGGACCTGGTCAACCAGGGCGGATAATTAATGAAGCGCTTCATTTCTGAAACTTGCCCAAACATTTTTTTACAAAATCATTTTTGGGCCCTGGGGTCTCAGTGAACCTCTCTCCCCAAGATGCCTAGGGGATTAGGGTGTTTCTACCCTGCCCCTTTTTCTTTAAAAAAAATGTTTGTGGGACTTGTTCAACCGAGTCCCAAAATGGCTGCAACACTTCCTGGTTGAAGTAATGGCATCCAATCAAATTTCAGTAGCATTTCAGTAGGTGTTTGGGCAACCAGATATCTATATTTTTTTAACTTAAATATCTCTGAAACTACTGAACGGATTTACACCAAATTACAAATAGCACACTTTCTGACCAAAAATCTAGCTTTCTGCCAAATTTGGTCTTATTCCATGAAGCTTTTTGGGCTGTAGTTGTGTTCAAAAAATGCCCAATGACTTAACATGGTGAAAACGCATTTTGGGACCCTCCTTTTTTCTCACCCCCACTTGACAGATCACCCTGAAACTTTCAAAACAGTCCTGAACCGAAAAGGGGACGTTTTTGGGAAATTTCAAGACGATTCATGAAACAGCGCCAAAGTTATTGGAAAAACAAAAAACACTTTTCCTTGAAAACTTTGGTCCTAACTATACCAACCTACTAGCGACTGCCAGTAGGTAATATAGATAGATATAGATATATATATAGATATTCACTGATTGAGAGGGGTGTAATAACTCTTTTGATTTCATGAATTCTGTTAAACAGTTGTCAACGTGTTTCTCAAGTATTTTTACCCAGAAAAGTAGGAGTGAGATAGGTCTGAGATTTCCTTGAATAGAGGGATCAGGAGTGGGGGAAGAAGGTAGCTATGCTATTACAGGATTCTGAGGAAGGTATAACATTAGAAGATACTCATTCAGGATGATGTAAGCATTTTCAATAAAGAGAATAGTTCTTTAGTGGGGTTGCTGGCTGTGTCGGTTTTCTGAGTGTAATATTTTCGGTGTGTTGCTCTAATGGGCTTGAGATATTGTTTCAGGGCTTTTTTAAGATGGACGTGACTAGTAGAGTTGTACTCGTTCCTCTATTTGTGTTTGAGGCATTCACAGAATATTTTTGTAGTTGCTAGTTGTTCATTGTACAAGGGTGCCAAAGGAGAGGATCTCTCGTTGCATCTTGAAAATAGCGGGCACAATATTGTCAATAGCCCTGGTTATCCATGATTCAAAGTTGCCTTTGGCAAGATTCAGATCATTTCCCTTCCCCATGTCTGGGTCCATGGCCAGCAGAGCGGTATTAAAGTTGTCAGAAGTGACCTTGGACCATTTCCTGATTAATATAGGGTGAGCCATATCAATTGAAGGGGTAGTAGGCAGAGGAAGAAAAAAAGGGAACCATAAAATGGTTGGTCCAGGGTAATCTAATAGGGTCAGTGGTCTGAAACCCACCCTAAACACAAAAAATTCCCTATTCATGCCACCCAAGAAAACCAAATTTACCAGAAACTCTAATAATTCCCTTGCCAACCACAATCCCATTCCCACCCCAAACCCTAAAAATGCTAAAAAATCCCTTGCCACCCAAATTCCCACACCCACCCTAAACCTTAAAAATTCCATTGCCACCCAAAAAAACGTTACCCACCCTAAACCCTACAAATTCCCTTGCCACCCACATACCCATACCCTCCCAAAACCCTAAAAATCCCCCTGCCACCCAAAATCCCATACCCACCCAAAGCCCTATAAACTCCCTTACCACCCAATATTCCATACTCACCCTGAATCTTAAAAATTCCATTGCTACCCAAAATACCCTTACCCAACCTAAACCCTAAAAATTCCCTTGCCACTCAAAACCCCATACCCACCCAAAACTCTATAAATTCCCTTGCCACCCAAAATCCCATACCCACCCTAGGCCCTACAAACTCCATTGCTATCCAAAAAAACATACCCACCCTGAACCCTAAAAATCCCCTTGCCACAAAACATCCCATAAACACCCTAAACCCTAAACATTCCATTGCCACCCTAAATCCTAAACTCACAGTAAACCCCAAAAATGTAATTGCCACCCAAAAACCCATACCGTCCCTAAACACTTAAAAATCCCTATCCTTGCCACCCAAAACCCCAATATCCACCATAAACCCTAAAAATTCCCTTGCCAACCATAATCGCATAATCACCCTAACCCCAAAAATTCTGTTGTCACTCAAAATCACATATCCACCCTAAACACTAAAAAAGCCCTTGCCCTTACACCTACACACATATATATATCCATTTCCAATCCTGCTCCTATATCCACCGGATACTCCCAAAGCAGGCACCGACATAGCTGGGATCTGTAAATAATTTTTTATTCACAGAAAGCTTGTTGCATTTCGGTGGCTCCCCCACCATGCTTGCACAGTGTCATCCCCATCTTGCATGTTTTTTTAAAGATACCTATGTCACCACAAACAACGTGATGGACATTAAAGACACATTTCTCATTCCTGTTTGCATTTTCTTTAAAGTGCACAATGTAAACCATTAATACAAAAATCAATTTGCCTAAAGAACAACATTCAACTTATTAATGCCTCCAGGACGTATTTCTTACTTTTTTCCTCAATTAAATTAAAATCATAACATAGCTCTTTAAAATCAGTGTGGTATAGCTGTTCATTAATGGTCTAGTGCCGTATTTATGATTTGTGCCAACTTATTGTACAGGAGACTTGGAACGTCATTCATTGTATACCCAATTAATCAATTTTATGATGTAAAAAGAAAGTGATATCACTGACCACATCATGAGTGGTGTAACATGTAAGGTCAAAAGCAGTGCATTGTGGTAGCGTAAGTTATAGTTAGCTCAGATAACTGTAAATGCTGAATTTCTCTGGTTTTGGATGATCGAAATCTGAGCTAAACTATACCGTCCCTGTAATCTTTTATTTTTTTCAGTGAATTTCTAAGTTTTTTAAAAATTCTCTGTCCTAACAACAACGTCACTGAAACCTTTGATTTTTTAGTGAACTTCTACGTTTAAAAAAATCTATTTCCTAAATATAACATCCCTGCAACCTTTGGGTTTTAAGTGAATTTCTAAGATTTTTTATTTTTTATTTGCTAAGTGTAACCTTTAACCTTTGAGAGTGAGTGTGTGACTTAGTACATAAGTGTCTCAGTGGGTGTAGGAGTGAGTGAGTGCATGAGCGAGTGTCTCAATGGGTGTGTGAGTGTATGTATGTGTCTGGGGGTAGCCGCATATGTGTCTCACTGGGTGTGTGAGTGGGCGCATGAGTGTCTGGGTCTGTGAGTGGGTGTGTGACTCTTAGTGGGTCTGTGAGTGGGTGTGTGAATGTCTCAGTGGGTCTGTGAGTGTGTTTATGAGTCTGAGTTGGTCTGTAAGTGGGTGTGTGAGTGTATGAGTGGGTTTGTGAGTAGGTGTGCCTGTGTCTGAATGTCTCTGATTGGGAGCAGGCCTGTCTGAGTGGGTCTGTGAGCAGGTGCATCACTGTCTCAGTGGGTCTGTGGCTGGGGGCATGAGTGTCTGAGAGGGTCTGTGAGTGGCTGCATGAGTGTCAGAGTAGGTCTGTGAGTGGGTGCATAAGTGTCTGAATAGGTCTGTGAGTCACTGTGTGAGTCTCTGAGAGGGTATGGGAGGTCTGGGCCCTCCCACTAAGCCCAGCCATAATAAATTGAGGAAGTGGGGCCACACAGCACCCCTCCCAGGCTAATTTCAGCCCCCGGGCCCACGCCCTGCTGCCGATTTTGGCCTGGGGTCCTTATCCCTGAGGCCCGGCCATTACCAAACAGGAGAGGGGGCTGCGCATCCCCCTCCCAGGGCCTATTTCGGCTTGGGTACACCATCCATCGAGGACCAGCCATTTGTCCTGGGTGTCCCCAAGGCACCCAGTGTGCTATGGAACCATGAGACGCCTCAAGGCCTCCGTGGTCCATGCTGGCTCCCTACCTCTTGCACAAGCAGGCATTTCTATCACACATAGGGAGCTGCCAAACATGCAGTCTCCCCAAGTGGCCAAGAGAGCAGGGTATTCTCACCATGCCCCTATCTCTTTTTTTAGTCATTTTTTAATGGGACTCGGCTGTAGCCGAGTCCCAAAAGGCCAGCCAACACGTCCTGGTTGAAGTGTTGCCAGCTAGTCACATTTCTGCACATGGACTGTCGGCTCCTCGGAGGATCATCGTCCCTATGTATACAAATTTGCATTCCCTTCAATATCTCAAAAACTGCAGAACGAATTTACACAAAATAACAAACAGGGTACTGTTTGAACCAAGGCCTCCTTTTTTGCCAAAATTGGTGTAATTCTGTCCAGTGGTTCTGGCCGTTCTCGCAACTAAAATATCAAAGGGAACTAGCATGGGAAACGCACTTGTTTTAAACCTACTTTTTTCTCGCCCCCGCTTTACTGATCACCCCGAAACATTCCATGAGAAACAAGAATCATCAGCATACTTTTTTGGGAACATTTCCTGAAGATTCATCAAACAAGTATATATATATATATATATATATATATATATATATTCACTGAAAAAACCATAGGTTATAGACCATATATAGTTAGGAATTAGCATTTAAAAAACCTTATTTTACTCACACAAAACCAATGAAATTCCATATATAGTTAGTTGTACTAACTATATATCGCGCACCCGCAATCCACTGCTGATCATGTCACATATTACATCATTCATGACATGGTCAGTGACATCACTGATGACATCACTGATGACATCTCAAATGACATCACTGATGACATCACTGATGACATCTCAAATGACATCACTGATGACATCACTGATGACAACATCCAGTGACTGTATTTTTCTGTAAAGTTAAAATATGTCTTACATATTGAAGAATGAGTGGATGTATAAGTGTCTGGATGAAGGATTTAGTAGGTGCATGACTGACTGTATGAGTGAGTGGTTAAATGTGTCTCATTGAGTGCATGGGTTAGTGACTAAACTGTCTTAATTTGTGCATCATTATGTCTGTTGTTCTGTAAACTGCTGCATGTGCTGATCAGTAGCTATATGAGTAACTATATGGGTTATTGATTGGTTGCCCAAGCATTTGTATGGGAAACTGAGAGTGTGTGTGGGTGGCTGGGAAGGTGTATGACTCTGTGCATAATGTATGGGTTCAAAAGTGCATGTGGAAACAGCTGTATGGGTGGTTGACTGTGTGCATGACTGTATTGGTGAGTGAATGGATATCTCAGTGCTACATGTCAAAGTAAGTACATATGTAAAACACAGTACATGTGAGAGTTGACATATATAAATAACTGTGCATAAGAGCCAGTGAATGTGTGAGTGGCTGTATGGATCATTGTGCTCTTGTATCCAGGATTGTATAAGTGAGTAAATATGTTTAGTATATGTTTGAATAAGTAAGGTGTGTTTAACTGTATAGTTAAGGAAATGGAGGTGTGATTGATTGTTTGCATGACTGACTAGGTGTGTGTGTAACTTCATGGATGAGTGACAATCTGCGAGTCTGTGTTTACACTGAGTGTATCTAAGGTTATATTAGAGTCTGAAGAGGTTCATCGTATTATCACATGAATGATGTCATCAGTGATGTGATCAGTAATGTCAAATGAGATGTCATCCGTGATGTCATTTGAGATGTCATTTGCGATGTCATCAGTGATGTCATCAGTGATGTCATTAGTGATGTCATTTGAGATGTCATCAGTGATGTCATCAGTGATGTCATTTGAGATGTCATCAGTGATGTCATCAGTGATGTCATTTGAGATGTCATCAGTGATGTCATCAGTGATGTCATTTGAGATGTCATCAGTGATGTCATCAGTGATGTCACTGACCATGTCATGAATGATGTAATATGTGACATGATCAGCAGTGGATTGCGGGTGCGCGATATATAGTTAGTACAACTAACTATATATGGAATTTCATTGGTTTTGTGTGAGTAAAATAAGGTTTTTTAAATGCTAATTCCTAACTATATATGGTCTATAACCTATGGTTTTTTCAGTGAATTTTCAAGGTTTTGTAAATGCTAATTCCTAACTATATATGGTCTATAACCTATGGTTTTTTCAATGAATTTCATTGGTTTTTTAAAAGCTAATATCTATAGCTGTAAAATTTATTCTTCTTTAAATCCAAAAATATATTTTATATGTTTATTAATAATTTTTTTTAAATATTTTTTTTGTTTCGCTCCCGGTCCGCGAACCGGGAAGCTTCCTGTTAGCTCAATTTGATTCCGCGATCCGGTCCGCGAACCGGTAAGAAATCAACATAGTGACGGTATCGCGTTGCCGCGTAATGCGTCTTATGACGTACTGCGTTAGCGCACCCGGAAGTGCCCCGGGGCGCGGACCGAGGCGCGAAACGCAGCTCCCCGGAAGCGATCCGCGGCGCGAAAGCGCGACGTATCGCGTTGCCGCGAAATGCGTCTTGTGACGTATCGCGTTAGCGCACCCGGAAGTGTCCCGGGGCGCGGACCGAGGCGCGAAGCGGAGCGACCCGGAAGCTAACCGGGGAGCGTTCCGCAGCGCGTAACATGAGCGTGAGAGGTCATGTGACTTGTTAATAAAACTTTTCATTGGTTCATTTCACTTTTAGTTTCATAATTATGGAAGGCTAGGTCAGGTGACCTAAAAATAACACTTTTCATTGGTTGAGAAGTATTGTTTTTTCCAAATGATGAAAACCCCTCCTTCTTTCCTCACTCTGACTTTCATCATTGTGAGAGGAAGACCTATTTTGCTTGTTGGAAGACCTATTTTGCTTGTGTGAAAATGGCTTCATTGGTTGCTTCAGCTGGTGGACCCCCACCACCACCTCCACCTCCTCATGGGAAGAGAGGACCACCTCCCCAGGTGATTACCAACACTGAGGAGGAAGATGAAGAAATGGATGAGGAGGGAGAAGAACCACAATTCCTGGAAGAGTTGCCCCGGGTTTCCAGAAAGAAAGCCAGTTTCATCTGGCAGTTTTTTTCGATGCCTCGTGGACAAAAAAAAGTCAACGCGAGGTATGTCACCTGCCTCATATGCAAGGAACAATTGTCCAGAGGGACGGACAAAAAATACAGTTATGGTAATCACACCATGCATAGGCACATGACGAGGAAACATCCCCTAAATTACAGCCGGGCGGAATTAAGGGATATGCTGGACAATCCTAGACCAACTCCTGTGGCCAGACCAACAATACCGGTTTCTTTAACACCAGAGGAGGCACGGGAAACTGTGCCAAATATCCAACAAAATTTTGGGCATATGATACATTTATGTATGCACTGTCGTGCATTATTAGCTTGTGGCAACATGAGCATCAATGCACTCAACCTTGCATATGAACACCATGATTGCCCTAACCGCCCCCAGTAATTTTTTTTTGCTCCTGTTGAGCCCTTTTCAACGCCTGTTTTTTGTTGTTTCCCCCCCCCAAAAAAACCAAAAAAAATATAAAATCGTTCAAAAAATAAAAAAAAAACAAAAAATGTTCAAAAAATAAAAAAAATATAAAACAACAAAAATATAAAAAAAAAAGTTCTTTTCAGAACTACCTTCCCTTTCAAAAAAAATTGCTACAATGTTTAGCACTCTGGCAAGCTCTATTTCTTTTGGTTCGCTCCCGGGTTAGCTTCCCGGTACGCGGACCGGGAGCTAACCAAAAATTTTTTTTTTTTTTTAAAAAGTGTAAGTATAAGGAAAGTAAACAGAGAGTGATGTTAAAAGAAAGACAGCTATAGGGAGTAAAGAAGAGATACTGTTTAATAGATCTATTTACCGAAGAAAAGACAGAAGAGGGTATAATTGTGAAAAACAAAATAGATAACGAAGTGAAAGAAAAACAAGCATTGGCATAGCCAATAGGTCTCGCCTTTGGGACCTTCTAAGTATTTAGTTATGCAGCATAATATCCTTGGTGCAGCAACATCAACTGTTGCATGGCTAAACACGTATAAGGTCCCAAAGGCGAGACCTATTGTCTATGCCAATGCTTGTTTCTTAAGTAGTATTGCAATACGTCTGACTCTTCCATGTGAAAAGATCTTATCTTGTGCTCTAAAGATTGCTAAAGTCTCGACAGAGAACAGGCTAGGCTGTAAGTAGGGTAAATTGCGCTTGGTGATCTGTTTGAGGGAGCGTCTGCTTTGCCTGGTGTCTTTGGAGAGCAATTTTGATTGGTATACTGGACAATGTTAGTTTTATTGGTCCAGTAGACAATTAAACTGCTACATGACCACACTGTGTGATCCTGGGCACACTTTACAAATCCTACCTACCATCCAGCGGCTGAAGTGCAAATTGTAAAACCTGATAGCTGGGCACAATTACAGTGTCATTGCAGGCACACCCTGTGTGATCTTGGACATTTATCACATCTCAAAGTACTTTTAAATGCTTGAGCTTGGGATAAACCCTAGAAAAATACTCTCATGCATTTGACCTACCCAGGTGTTTGCTGCTATGTGCTTGATAAGAAATAATGCAACACACAATTGCAACTTCTGTGCCCCTTCCAAATAAACACTAGAAATCAGAGTTGTAATTAGTCTCTAGAATGAGTAAGATGCCCTCCAGCCTCCACTTGAAAGCAGGGGTGTATAGTTTGAGGGGAGTGAGGGGGGGGGGGGCGAGGGAGGCATGCAATACTTTAACGCAGGTAAAAGTGTCCAAAGTCACACCATCTGCCCACTAATTGATACCATTGGTGAAAACCTTTTTGCATTTGCCAAAACCTGACCTGTTAATTGTGCACTGTGGAAGAAATGACTTGGGCACTTTGACTGGGGTAGGTCTGGAAATGCTTTTAAAGGACACCTTTGAGCAATTGATGGCACTATTTCCTCAAACTGCCTTGGTATATTCAAATATATGCCAAAGACAGAAATGGAGGTGGTCAAACCAATTTTGTCCACAAATTGAGAAGTCGAGGAAGCATGTAAACAAATCTGTTTCAGCTTACATGAGAGACCATGGAATGGGCTCCCTGTACAACAATAACTTGCGTTACTACATGCAAGATATCTACAGAGGAGATGGAGTTCACTTCTCAGATGAGGGCAACAGAATTTTCACTCTGAATTTAAGAATGTGCATTGGTACCTACTTATAAGTACCTAAATGTACCATAAACCCAAAAGCTCTTCTCAGAGCTACCCTACATCTGATCACTCACAATTATTATTGTACTCTAACATTTTTCACTAATTTTCAACAAAGTACGCTCCCTGGGGCGCTACCCGGTACGCGAACCGGGAGCTAACCTCGCGAAATTTTTAAAAAAATGTTTTTTTTTCGCACATATGGGCCTCCTCAGCCACCCTCACAAAACCTAGGGGGTCAAGATAAGTCTACCGTGCCCCCTTCTACCCATTCTGAACATTATTTGCCCTCCTCCCTTGTATCTTAATTCGACCGAAACACAAAATGGTGGACTTCTGGAACGCTTAAGGTCCGCGAACCGAGGCGCTCAACGGTTCGCGTACCGGGTAGCTCCTTTGGAAGCGCACCATCAAAAAAGGTGGGAAAGTAGGTGGGAAAGTAGTTCACAGAAAAGCCACTGGAGACAATTTCACCAAATATAGATTAGCTCATACTACATACCAATCCCTACCATTTTCACAAATTTGATTGGAATTCCATTTAGTCATTTAGCCTGTAGACCTCTCTAAATACCCTGAGGTAAATTACTTCACAAAACACATCTGAAGTGTTGGAATTGACAACCAATGAAAATGTTACTTTCATTTTCTACTTTTTTTACCTGACATTTGATTGGTTATGTACCTGAATATATATAAAGGAAGAGAGAGAAACACAGCCATTTTGACTACTACTTCCTGAACTACATTGCAAGATCATTTTCACTCACAACTTAAACTTGTTTTTAGAAGGTGAGATATTATTTTATAAATTTGAAAACATTTTCAGATAGTTATATACTATCCCTCTGTAAGAGTTAGACATTGAGAAAGGCTTCTTTATTATAATTATGGATTGATTTAGGTTTCTGTGGTATAATTATGAATTTACTTAGGCTTCTTCACAGGCACTTTTTAATAGTACTACTTCACGCCTGAAACCATACAGTGCCCATAGATTACTTCTCTGTTATAAACTCACAAGTACCTGTCTGAACTTAAACCCAACAGTGCCCTATCTCTACTGATATATTTATTTTTTATGCAAATTACAGCAAGAAAATGGAAGGTGAGCAGAATGTTTCCTTTGAAATTGTTCTGGAGAACAACACAGAAAAAGATATTGAGGACAATGATGACTCAGATTTCATGGATGAATCACGGGACCATGAATTAGTTCAATGTGTAGAATCTGTGGATCATTTACTTCATTATGATGACGGTCAAATGTGGGAACTTATGTTCACTCAACAAGAGGACATATCGGACAGTCAAATGCTAGACGTTCTATTAAATTTTGAAAAACAATCCGAAAAATAAAATTGTATGTAATATTAAAAAATTGTTTGAGTCTTTAATCATTTTTATATGTAATTAATAAACTAGTTAAATGTTAGAAATGTTATTAAATTTTCAACCACAATCACAATAATAAATAATTGCTTAAAAAACTAAAAAAAATAAAAAATAATCAACAAAACCAACAATCAATTAACATACTGCATTTGAAAAGTCTCTCATTCATTTTTCATTGCAGTACGCTGCCCAGAACGCTTCCCGGTTCGCGGACCGGGCGCTACCCACGAAAAAAAACAAAAAAAAAATTATTTTTTTTTTGCCCCGCGGGGCCCTTTTAAAGCCTCCACATTAAACCTAGGGGGTCAGGGAGGATCTACTATGCCCCCTTATGGTTATTTCCCCCTTTGTTTTGGCCTCCTCTTGTCTCTCAATCCTACCGAGAGACAAGATGGCGGCCGCTCCGGACTGTTTAGAATGTTGACAGACACCGGAGAGCCAATCAGCTTCGCTACGCGAAGTTCTGGTACGCGCCCCGGTCCGCGAACCGGGGAGCTGCCCGGTCCGCTGTTACAGATATATATCTTTTTTTAAACGTTAATTTCTCAAAATCCACTGGAGCACATATATTGAGACCTACAAAAGGCACATCGGGCTACCAGTCCCTACAATTTTGCCAAGTTTCGTGCAAATCCATTCAGCCGTTCGGGCTAAAAGTGAGGCCAACCGCCCTATGGAAAACTCAATGTTAAAAACACGTTTTGGGACCCCCCTTTTTTCTCGGCCCCCCCTGGACGAACCCCCCCCAAATTTTCAGGGGCTGCTCAGAAACAAAATGTTCCATTTTCCAGAAAATTTCATCCAATTCCGTCCACAAACGCCAAAGTTATTAGACATAGAATTTTCAAAAATCCCATAGGGAAAAAATCCTAACTATATATACCTACTGGCGACCGCCAGTAGGTAATATATATATATATATATATATATATATATATATATATATATATATATATATATATATATATATATGTATTACTTACTGGCAGTTGCCAGTAGGTAGTTATAGTTAGGATCGTTTTCCATAGGAAATCCGCAACAATCTATGGGGAATAACTTTGACGCCGAATGAGGGATCTGCCTGTAATTTTCCTTAACTTTGCCTCGCTGCGCTCCGCTCCTTCCCTGAAAGTTTTGGGGGGATCCGTCAAGCGGGGGCCGAGATAAAAGGGGGGTCCCAAAACGTGTTTTCCCCATGTTAATTTCAATAGGGCGGTTGGACTCACTTTTAGCCCGAACGGCTGAATGGATTTCCACCAAACTTGGCAAAATTGTAGGGACTGGTACCCCGATGTGCCTTTGCTATGTCTCAAGATATATGCTCCAGTGGTTTTTACGAAAATTAACTTTGAAAAAATATATATTGTGCTACTTTGGGCTATATATATATGTTAGAGCCCAAATGTAGCCCAATGTAGCCCAATGTAGCCCAAAGATGGCCACCAGAGACAAAAAAAACAAATGTAGCCCAAATATCAGCCAGATGTAGCCCAACTATAGCCCAATGACAGAATGTCCCAGAGTGTTCTAAAGAACAACTAGAGCGCTAACAGTCTTACTTATGACAAAAGTATGGCACACCTGAAGTCATCTTGATTGGAATAAAGTGTTAACACTTAAAACATTTAATTTGCAAAGGAACAAAATGAGGGGGTTCATTTTGCCATAGAAATTATGATTAGTGCTGAAGAAAGAAAAATTAGGGCACATTTTGAGTGACTTCTCAAATCCTCTTATATTTCATTAAAAAAATTCTGATATGCAGTCTCCCAAGATGGCCACCAGAGACAAAAGAGCCCAAATGTAGCCCAAATATCAGCCAGATGTAGCCCAACTATAGCCCAATGACAGAATGTCCCAGAGTGTTCTAAAGAACAACTAGAACGCTAACAGTCTTACTTATGACAAAAGTATGGCACACCTGAAGTCATCTTGATTGGAATAAAGTGGTAACACTTAATACATTTAATTTGAAAAGGAACAAAATGAGGGGTTTCATTTTGCCATAGAAATTTTATATATATATATATATATATATATATATATATATATATATATATATATATATATTCACTGAAAAAACCATAGGTTTCACGCCAGTTATAGTTAGGATTTAGCATTTTCAAAAACCTATTAAATTCACTGAAAAAACCATAGGTTTCACACCAGTTATAGTTAGGTGGAAATTTTACTCGCATAAAACCATTGAAATTCCCACGTTATAGTTAGTTGGACTCACTATAACTTGCGCGTGCAATGCACTGCTGATGACGTCACATATTACATAACTCATGACATGGTCAGTGACATCACTCATGACATCACTGATGACATCTCAAATGACATCATCCAGTGAATGTGTATCTTTCTGAAAAATAAATATTTTTTATGTATGTATATCCAAAGGTTGATGGAAGAATAAATGGGTAAATGTCTAAATGGATGTTTTTTTGTGTAAAATTGATTGGTTAACTGACTTATTAAATGTATCTTAGTGAATACATATATTAGCGAGTAATGTTTAAATATGTAAATATCTGTATCTGTGTCTCACTTTGTGTATAAGTGGCTGCATGGGTTGGTGAGTAGCTACATGAGTGTGTATATGGGTTATTAGTTGTTTTTTGAGTATCAGTATCAGTGTCTGTATGGTTCGGTGGGGGATATTACTTAGATCACAGATGCATGAATGAGTGACTCACTATTTGTATGTATTTTGAAGACAGCATGTGTGCAAGACTGTATGGGTGGATGATTGTGTGGGTGGGTTAGTGAATATGTGTTTTTATAATTGATTGTTTAAGAGAGTAAATATGTTTCCGTTTCTGTAGAAGTATGTGTAGTGGTGTGTATATAGCAATATAATCAAGTAAATGTTTTTTTGATAGTTTATTTGCATGTGTGAATTTGTGTGTGAGTAACTATATGGATGAGTATTAGTGTGTAACAGGATGTATAGGTGTATGAGTACATATGATGAGTAAGTACATGCATGAGTGACTATATAGAACTGTTGGTGAATGAGTGGATGTGTATGTAGATGTTGGAATTACCTAATAAGTTGTTGTAATTGGTATTTGTTTCTCCTTTTTTAAGAAAATGTTAGTTTCTATTTTTGAATGTGTGTGTCAAAGGTTATTTTATGCTGATAGGAGGTCTGCCACTTTGTCACAAGGATGTTGTCATCAGTGATGTCATTTGAGATGTCATCAGTGATGTCATGAGTGATGTCACTGACCATGTCATGAGTGATGTAATATGTGACGTCATCAGCAGTGCATTGCACCCGCAAGTTATAGTGAGTCCAACTAACTATAACATGGGAATTTCAATGGTTTTATGCGAGTAAAATTTCCACCTAACTATAACTGGTGTGAAACCTATGGTTTTTTCAGTGAATATATATATATATATATATATATATATATATATATATATATATATATATATATATATATATATAAATATTACAGGGACATTATAGTTAGGTTCAGATTCTTCTCATACATCAGGAAATAGTTATAGTTACCTAAGCCAACTATGATGCACTGCTTATTACCTCACATGGTACATCATCCATGATGTGGTCAGTGACATCACTGATGACATCTCAAATGACATCACTTGTGACATCATCAAGTGAGTGTAAGTATTTTGTACGAGTGTATGCTTGTTAAACATATACATTAAGCTACTACAAAAGATAAATTAGTATACTAGGTGTACTACTAATGAGTGATACTACGTCTAACATATAATATGTGAGTGGCTGTGCGATTGTGTTTATCCATGTGTGAGTGGGCATCTGAGGGGCACTATGGGTGCCTGAGTGACTGTAAAGGGGTGCCGCTCGCAGCAGTTTCGTTGCCTCACCTTGGATTTGTTTCTTTAACCGGGACTATCGACGCGGGACTGCGAGGACCAGCAGCCTTAGCATCGAATGCAGCTGGGGCCTCTTTCCGCCCACCTCCTGCCTCCCGTACTTAACCACGCCCACTCCTAGCTTCGCGGGACATTTGAGCCCGTTCGAGGCTGGAGCGGCTGGGCTGGGCCATCCCCCTTAACGGCGGAGAACTTATAAAAACAGTAAATCCATTTATCTGCATCTTACTTCTGATGCTTTCGCAATGGCTGGCCGCTCAGGAAGAGGGAATAAGGCCACTTTTGGGGGCTCAGTGGCAGGCACGCTTGATCAATTTATTGTAAGAGCAACATCGGTGTTAGCACGAGAAATTGATCTGACAGAGCGCCGACTTTCCCTAGACCCGGCCTATACTAAACGGTCTTCCTTGGGCAATATTGCGCTGTCTAATACCCCCGAACGAAACATAAATCTAACTGCCATCAATGACTCACTAGCCATAAGTTTGGATAGTGATTTAATAGCTACAGATATAATGAACACTTTGACAGGCGGGCTCCCCAACACGCAGCCTTCAAGTAATACCAATACAGCGATCAGGCTGCCGGAAGGGGTATCAACCCGTGCATCAACGCCAGCTGAATCTGGGGCTTGTCCTTGTCAGGAACTACAACAGGAGCAATACCGAAAAAGAAGCATGGAGGGGGTGCTAAAAGGGGAAAACAACAAAAAGGAGCTAAAGTTAACAGTGATGTTTCAACATCTGCTGTACAAATTACCCCCGAAATACCATCACAGAGTTAAGCACTCCCAGTATAAATATCCCTGCTGGCTCCCCATTGGTTCCGACGAGCGGTTTTGGACAAAAGTTGGAGGAATTGTAACATCCTCTATCCGACCTATTACGGATAGATTAAAGGTCATTGAAGAAAGATTAAATAAACTTGAGCAACTGACTTTGTCAAATCTTGAGCTTCATAAAAAGAAACATTCAACGGCTCCAACAGTGACTCAAGATAATCTTCTCTCTCATAATAACTCAAGAAATGTGCAGATGCCAACACCTACGTCCCAGATACCCGTACTTGATTTGACCAAAGGCATCTTACGGAGTGTACATGAAAAAATTGACTTACCGAAAAGAAAGAGTGTAACAAATCTTACAGTGGACAGGGGTATTACTAAAGGGAAGGGCAGATATGAAACTAGTGGAAAGGATGATCAAGGGCCCCTGCTTCCAAATATAGATTTACCACCGGAATCAGTCCCTTATGTTGTAGTTTTGACAGGGGTCCCTGAACTCGGAAAAGGCAGTCAGGAATCGTTTACAGAATTGAAAAACAAAACTATTCATTGGCTTAATTCTAATATTCCTCTACCGCATCATATCCATAGTAAGATTCTATTTGTACGAAGAGTCAATTGGGTGGGTAGCCGTAGAAAAAAAATACTGGGGGATTGTATTATTGTAAATTTCAAGGATATGCAAGCTGTACAACATATTTGTGGTGGGTGGCCCGACCTCTCGAAAACAAGAATCCAGCCACTTGATCTAACCTATTTCTATAGTACCCAATCATACAGAATAAACCATGCCCAACAGGGTAGATCTCTGGAAGGGAGCCCTGATGTAAATTGTTTTAGAAATAGACTTGATTGTGAGGGCTATGGCTTGGAACTTGGTTTCCCCACCAGTAACAGATATAGCGCACTTGACATGGTCGATTGACTTACCCCAAAAATCACTAATCCCAAGAACTGTAGGAAAATGGCGAGGGCAAAAGAAGTTAAGAAACAACATTGTGCAAGGAGATTTTCTGACGCAGTCACGGTGGGTACAAAATCCACTCTGTCCCGAGTTTAGATGGCAATCTGGACAAAGTGACTCACCCTGATGCTGTTTTAGAAAATAATCAACATACACAGAATAACTGTTACATCTCCAGTAAGTCGCATATAACTTCAAAAAGAAGAGAAAGGGAAAAACTTTTGTCAAATAACCAAGAGGCCTCAAATAATAGCCTGTATCCTTTGGCCTGCCGTAATGAAGATGTAAGCAAAATCAATAGTACAAAGATAAAGAATATAGAGCAGAATCATACTATCAAACTGATGTCTTGGAACATCGCTGGGCTGTCAATTAGGATTAGGGACCCTAGCTGCCTATCTTTTATGCAAGATTTTTCAAACATCTGCTTGCAGGAATGCTGGGTACGGTAGGCCATTCACATTAATGGCTACCGTACCTTCCATACTCCAGCAATACAGACGACGAGGGGAAGAAATAAAGGGGGGCTTTGAATTTATGTTTCAAATCTAATGAAAGACATAACAATAAAATCCAATACTGATTCTGATTATTACCAGATTCTAGAGATGACTGTGGGAGGTAATCAAAAATTTGTTTTGATTAACTTTTATAATAATATCCCGAAAGTGGAAACAAGCAAGGTCTTTGAAGATATTTCCCAAACTTTGATGAATATTGAAGAGAAACATCCCGGTGATAGATGTTTTCTATGGGTGGGCGATTTTAATTGCTTCTTTTGCCCACATAGTCACTTGGGTATTTGTGGTCTGGATATAGGCAGAGACGATACTAGCGCACACTTTTCACACACTACTCTGGGGAACCACATCAATGTTCTGACTTTCCAATTAGACGTGGGGTTCGTAAACAAACTATGCTCTCCACCGGTTCCTTTTGAACCTACATTTATCGGAAGGGGAAGCAAATCAGTTATAGATTTTGCACTGATTTCAGAACCGTCACTCTTGTCATGTTCTTACCAACAAAACATGTGACATGGCAATGAGCGATCACTTTCAAAATAGCCTATCCCTCACTTTTTCGGGGAGCAATAGAAAAGAAACTGATTTAATAGATAATTTATACAGCTATAAACTAAGCCTAGCAAAGAAGAATGGATATGCAATAAAGTAGAGCCTGCGGCCTTCTTTGAAACCCTTGTTAAAAATAAAAATCAAGAATTTGAAATATGCCTCGCAGAGAATGGTGACTATACTTCAGTTACCGAGGCTTTCCGCAGTATTTCTGAGGAAATTTGTAATCTCCTCACAAGACCTCTGAAAAGGGGCCAAGTGAAGAGGCAGGGATGGTTCCACTCGGATTGTAGTAAGGCCCATGCACATTTGATGCTGGTGCTTAAAAGCGAACCCAGAAACGTGGTTGAAGTAAGATACGCCAGAACTGCATATTATCATACAGTAAAAAAACGTAAGAAAGAATTAAAGCAGGAGGCTTGGCAGGCACTACATCAAGCCTGCTTGATTAAAGATAATATAGGGTTCTGGAAGGCGGTGAATGCCCCTTTTTTTGTCGATAACAAAACGAATACATTGGAAGTGGCAATTACCGAAGATAAATGGGTAAACTACTTTACTGAGCTTTACCCAGAAGATGATCCAACTGAGAAGGCGAGTATAGATCAAACTGGAGGTGAGGAAATTGTGGCCCAGGGATTATTTCCAATAAACATTGAATTTTCATTGCTAGAAGTCCAAATTGCCATTAATGAGAGTGCTGCAGGGAAAGCCCAAGGACCGGATGGGGTCCCGGTAGATATATATAAATCTAATACTGAGCTATGGGCCCCACTTTTAACTAACGTGTTAAATAGCTGTAATAAACATGGTTTTTTTCCCACATGGCAAGAGCCTATTGTGGTCCCAATTTTTAAGAAAAGAGATCGCAATGAACCAAAATGTTACCGTCCCATTTCTTTATTGGATTCATTAATGAAGGTTGCCGGGAGGGTAATACTTAATAAATTACAACTCTGGGTTGAAGATAAAAGTATTCCCTCAAAGTTTCAATATGGTTTTTGGTCAGGATTACGTACAGAGAGCAAGGCCTGAACTTAGCGTTGATTATAGCTAAGTATGTGGCGGCTAAAAAAGAAAAAAAAACTATTTTTAACATTTGTCGATCTGAGTTCAGCCTTCGACTGTCTGAATCATGAAAAACTATGGATCGTACTACTGCAACTAGGTATAGACCCAAATCTGCTGATTTTTATCAAGGAGTTATATCGGGGGCGGTGGCAAGGGTATGGTTTGGGAACCACGGTGAGTGCACCAATAGATTTTCCATAAAAAAATGAGTCAGGCAAGGATGCATACTCGCACCTTTTTTATTCAATTGATATATAAACAGTGTGGCTTCCCATCTTACACAAGATAAACAGGATTACCCACAAGTTAGGAATACACCAGTCCCCATTTTATTATATGCAGACGATGCAGTAATTATGGCACGGACCCAAGTTGGCCTTCAAAGATCGCTCACTAATTTCTCTGAGTATATGAATGCCAGGGGCCTAAAAATAAACATAAGTAAGACATTTACCATGTGTTGCACCACAAAGAGAAATCCCACGTGTAAGATCTTTCTCTCGAACACAAAAATAGATATAACCGATACATTCTCATATCTGGGTATTAATTTTGATAAGAAGGGGACCTGGTCTTCGGCAGCCCAGGCAAGAAAACTGGCATTTTCGCGTGCCATTGGAGCCGTGAAAAATGTTGCCAACAAACTGGGGGGTCGACCCGTGCCAGTGTTAGTGGACATATATCAATCTAAATGTGTGTCCACTGTAACATATGGTGCAGGAATATGGGGGATAGCGGACACTCACTACATACAGCTCTGTGAGAACGCATTCCTACGTTATTTACTAGCCGTTCCAGGGTCTACCTCTACTTATGTGTGCCACAAAGAACTAGGTCTGAATTACATCTCAGACCTTATCAAGGTTAATCACATCCTATTATGACACACGGTATGGTCTACCGATGAGACAGGTCTTAACAGAGACATAATCATGGACTGTCTCAATCTTCACGGGGTTTTTAGAATTCATTGGATCATGTACGTAAAGATATTTCTAAATGATATCGGATACCCTGAATATTTTGAGTTGAAAGAAATTTGTCTTCACTTCTTAGAGAACAAACGTTGGCTGACAGAGAAAAGCAAGACCTCAGTCATGGAAAATCAATTGATTCTCCACGGACAGGGTATTCAGCCATATTTGATTCTGACACAAAGTAGTTATTCTCGTATGCTACTTACACGATTCAGGGGAGGGAGTTTCTTTAGACTAGTCACGTTTCCTGAAGTAAATTCCTGGTCTAAAAATCTGATATTGTGCCCCTGTGATAATATGTCTGTACAATCTACGTTACATTGTATTTTGTTTTGTAAATTCTATACCTTGCCGAGGAAAAGATTTTTAATACCTATGTTGAGAAAGTGGGGTTTGAAACAATGTAGACCGGCCTTTCTGAGATTACAGATGAATTGATTATGTACCTAGTGTCATCGCTTTTAAAAAACATAATTAGACACAGGATCTCAATGAACTGATCTAATCCTTCAAGACATTGTAAATATTTCTTAATGTATTTTATTTTTATCTTTTACTGCATTTATATGACTTATGATGACTATGTTCATTTTAACTGGCTCCCTATTTGTGCTTTTATGATTTTTACAATCAAAATCGAATAAAGCTGTTTTTGATTTGATTTGATTTTATTTGCCTGAATAGGTGTATATGTGGGTGTGTGAGTAGCTGTGTGGGTGAGTGAGTGGCTGTATTGGTGAATGAGTGGGTGTGTCAGTAGCTGTATGGGTTAGTGAATGGATGTGTGAATGGGTGAGTGGGTGTGTGAGTGACTGTATGGGTGCATGAGTGGGTGTCTGAATGGCTTTATGAGTGAGTGGCTATGTTTGTAAATGGTTGTGTGAGTGGCTGTTTGAGCGGCTGTTTGGTTAAGTGAGTTGGTGTGCAAGTGGGTGTATTGGAGGGTGAGTATATTAATGGCTGCATAGGTAGATGAGCAGATGTGGGAGTGCTTGTATGGGTGAGTAAGTGGCTATGTTGAGAGGCTGTATGGGTGAATGAGTGGGCATGTGAGTGACTGTAGGTAAATAATTTGGTGTGTGAGAAGCTATATGGGTGAGTGTGTGGCTATGTGACTGGCTTTACATTTGAGTGATTGTATGGGTGAGTAAACGGTTATGTGAGTGGCTGTATGAGTGAGTGATTAGGTGTGTGAGTGACTGGAAGAATGAGTGGAAGTGTGAGCACTGGTATGAGTTTGTGAATGGGTATATGAGTGGTCGTGTGGATGTATGAGTAGGCTTACAGGAGGTTATATGGGGTGTGAATGGTTCTGTGGATGATTTCATTTGAGATGTCATCAGTCATGTCATGAGTAATGTCACTGACCATGTAATGAGTGGTGTAATATGTGAGGTCGTAAGAAGTGCTTTGCTAGGGCATAAGTTATACTTAGTTTGCATGAGTAAAATCTGAGCCTAACTATAGCGTCCCGGCAACCTTTGTTTTTTTTTCAAGGAATTGCTAATGTTTTTAAAATTCTATTTCCTAACCATAACATCCATCCCTGTAACCTTTGGTAACCTTTGGTTTTTTAAGTGAATTTCTAAGGTTTTTAAAATTCTATTTCCTAACTATAACGTCCCTGTAACCTTTCATTTTTTAAGTTAGTTTCTTTGTTTTTTTAATGAGTAGTAATGATTGCAGGGTGTTGGAGAAAGGGGGCATGGCCTTCGACGACCTCTCAGCAAATCCTGCTGTGTGAGACCTTTCTGGAGGTAACATGAGGGGTTGTTGTCCCCAACGACCCTCAGCAGCCAAGGAGACTTCATCTACCAACTACTGGTGCATGAGGAGGTGCATTTGCAGAGTAGTGGAGAAAGGGGGCATGGCTTCTGAAGACCTCTCAAGTAATCTCGCTGTGTGGGACCTACTGGAGGTAACAGAAGAGGTTCCTGGCCCCCAAGGACCCTCACCATCCAAAGGAACTTCACCCCCCAACCAGTGGTGCACCAGGAGGTGCATTTGCAGAATGGTGGACAAAAGGGGGCATGGTTTTTGAAGACCTCTCAGCAATCCCGCTATGTGGGACTCATTGGAGGTAATAGGAGGGGTTCCTGGCCCCAAGGACCCCAGCAGCCAAGGGGACTTCATACCCCAACCAGTAGTGCGCAATAGGGTGCATTTGCAGAGTGGTGATGAAAGGGGGTAGGCCTCCAACAACCTCTCAGCAATCCCACTTTGTGAGATTTACTGGAGATAATAGGAGGAATTGTTGGTCCCAAGGATCCTTAGCCGCCAAGGGGACTTAATCCCCCAACAAGATATGCAACAGGAGGCCCCTGTGCAGAGTGGTAGTGAAAGAAGGTAGGCCTCCGGTGACTTTTCCCAACGGCGTAGCTTTCTTTTTTTGTTTGATCAGGGAAGGGGAGCTGTGTGACCCCTTTTCCCAGGCCTATTTTGGCCCTGGGACCACATCCATCGGGGCCAGACTTTCCTTTAATTGCTTTTTAAGTATACAGGAGGAAGGCTGCATTGTCCCCCTCCCAAGGCCTATTCCAGCCCTGTGGGACCCCTCTTCCCGGGGCCTGGCCTTTTATTTCTTTTTTCTAGTAATACAGGGAAGAGGGGCCGGGTGGCCACCCTCCTCAGGCTGATTTCAGCACCAGGGACTCCTTCCCCTTGGGCCCAGCCTATTTTTTTATTTTAAATTAATATAGGGGAGGGGACCGGTACTAGCAAATGAGAGTGTATATATATATATATATATATATATATATATATATATATATATATATATATATATATATATATATCCTACTGGCGGTCGCCAGTAGGTAGTTATAGTTAGGACCTAGTTACCATAGGAAAATGGCAACATTCTATTCCCAAAACTTTGGCGCCGATTGACGAATTTTTGCAAAATTTTCAAAACAAATTCTTTGTTGAGATCAGCTACTATGTTGAAAGTTTGGGGGTGATTCGTCAAGGGCGGCCGAGAAAAAAGGGGGGTCCCAAAACGTGTTTTTTCAATGTTCATTTCCATAGGAAACTTTAGACACGGCTACAGGTCGATCAGAATTACCCCAAATTTGGCATGGAGAAGGGTCTTGGTCTAGAAAGCATGCTTTTGTTTATTTGGTGTAAATCCGTTCAGTAGATTTTGAGAAATATCGAAATTTACAGATATCGATATTTGGGAATTCTGCCTTCTGATTGGCCGAGGCGTTACGAGCACAAGCTTGCTGCTGATTGGCTGCAAGCGATGCGAGTGGTTGCAACTAGTAAGTGTTGGCCGACATTTTTTGATTCCGTTGAAGCGAGTAAGGGGAAAAAAGGGTGAAAAAAGTGGGAAAGAGAAGGGTAGGAGCACTGTAACCTCTGTGGGGTGTTTAGGGTGTGTTATAGAGGGGTTGCGAAGCGAAGTATTCACCCCTATCGGTGTGAAAGTGGTGGGCTACAGAAATTAATTGAGGTATTGCCTAGAGTATGATGCTGCTAAGGTGAGGTGGTGCGGGACTCGGGGATTAAAGCGTGAGCCCAAAGTGTGTGTCTTATGCTGTGAAGTCACGTGCTGTGGCCGCTGCACTACAGTTGTGGAAGCAGTGTCAGTATGTGTTTATAACTAGTAGGACGAACTACTGACCCGTACTGGTCTGAATGTCCTGGGGTATGGAAAATATGTGAGGTATTGTCTAGAGTCTCATGCTGCTAAGCTGAGCTGCTGCCGGACTCAGGGATTAAAGCTTGAGCCCAAACTGTGTGTCATATGCTGTAAAGTCATGTGCTCTGGCCGCTGTGCCACATCTGTGCAAGTAGTGTCAGCATGTAGTTATAGCTACTTGGATGAACTTTTGTTTTGAACAATGTAGCTTGTGTATGGTGCTTAGGGGGCGTTATAGAGGGAGTGCGAAGGTAAATTTGCACGTATCAAATCAATTCTGTATTTGTGAAGTGCTAACTACTCACTCCTAAGGGTGTGATGGCGCTGGGGGCATAACCTGAGTTGCTGACCGACTCGGGGTAAAGTCACTGAACTACTGACCCCTACCGGTCTGAAAGTGTGGGGTATGAAAATTAAGTGAAGTATTGCCTAGAGTGTCATGCTGTTAAATTGAGCTGCTCCTGGAGTCAGGGATGAAACCATGAGCCTAAACTGTGTGTGGTATGATGTGAAGTCATGGGGTCTGAGCGCTGTGCCACACGTGTCCAACTTGTATATGGGGCTTAAGTGGTGTTGTATAGGGAGTGCGAAGGTAATTCAATACGGTATTTGTAAAGTGCCAAGTACTGACCCTTATGGGTGAGTAGAGCCGGGAATCAAAGCAAGAGCTCTGTGCTGCAAAGTGAGATGGTCTGGCCGCTGCGCCACAGCTGTGTGGAGAATACATTTTGGCGAGGGTCCGGGAGTTGCCGTTATCTGGCCCTAAAATAGCGGGCCTAAGTTGTCAGTTATAGGGTGGCTCTAAAAAGAGCCCTTGTGTTCATTAGTTGGAGATACATATAAGTGTGGATGCACAGCTTAAAGTTATTCAGGAAAACTCGGTTTCCCTGATCTGTGAAGTGTACTCCATCACTTCTGTATATATCCGCCATATCAAAACGTATATTGTTGTTGTATATGGACCCCATTTTGTGGTGTCTGAGGTATGCAGAGGCAGCTTTGTTGACTTTTTCTGAGATTTTTCAATCTGAGGACAAAATTGTTTGGACCATTTCCACTTCTGTCTTTGGCATATATTGGAATATACAAAGACAGTTTGAAGCAAAAGTAACATCAATTGTCCAAAGGTGTCCTTCATAAGCATTTCCAAACCTACCCCAGTCAATGTGCCTAGGTCGTTTCCACCACAGTGCACAATCATTAGGTCAGGGTGTTGGAGATGCAAACAGGTTTTAACTAAAGGCAAGAATTGGTGCCACTTCAATCCTCTCTGTCCAAACCATTTAATATCCACATTTTGTAAACCGAGGTTCTAAGTCAATACATCTCTGTTCTGCATACCTCTTGCATCAGAAAACATAGCTATGTCCTACGATCCACACTAGCATTTTGAAGGTATGGCTGGAAGGTATGGAAAGATGTCTGTAGCTCATGCAGTTCCTTCGTAGAATAAGAGATATGTTTAAAGATGGGGAACTAGTTTCTTTTCGCATACAAAACGGTACCTGATTGGGAGATGAAAAACATTGTTTTTTAAAAGTAGGGTGCATATTTGTTTTGTGGAAAAGCATCTTTGTGATTGGTTAACAAAAAGCAGTTTGCACGTGGAGTACATATTATAGGATAAAATTTGCTCAACTCAACCACACATGCTACTTGCATTTGGAAGGCACTGTTCAAACTTAAAATAATTGTGAACTTTTAACCTGCACGTGCCATTGAATGTTCGAGAAAATGTTGCAAAAAAATATCGTTAAGTTTAAAAGAAATTATGAACTTTTAACCTCCACGTGTTGTAGAATGTTTTAGAGTGTGTTGATAGAATGTGTTGCCTTTCTGACTTTGTTCTAGAAAAACAGTAATAAAGAGAAGTTTTGGAAGCTAAAAGAATGAAGGAACTATTCTAATGTGTTTTTTATTACCTACTGGCGGTCACCAGTAGATAGTTATCACTGTTACCGGTCTGAATTTGCGGTGTTGCTCAGAGTGGCATGGTGGTGATATGATATGGTGCTACACTTGGGTATGAAACTGGGAGTCTAAACTGTAAGGTCATTGCTGTAAAGTGATGTGGTCTGGTATTTGCAGCATACATGTGCATGTAGTGTTAGTAGGCATTTATACCATACAGTGAGTGGGAAGCGAACTACTGACCGCTACTGTGTGTTGATAGTATACCGGAAGCAGGAAGCGAAGTAGTTACGACTACCGGTGTGAAGAGTTGGGGATGAAATCGAGGTGATTGCTGTAAAAGGATGGGCTCTGGGCGCTGTAGTATACATGTGTAAGTAGTGTTAGTAGGCGTTTATGCCATACAGGGAGTGGGAAGCGAACTACTGACCGCTACCGTGCGTTTTTACTATACTGGAAGTGGGAAGCGAAGTACTCACGCCTACCGGTGTGAAAACTCAGGGATCAAACCGAGCTGATTGTTGTAAAGTAATGGGCTCTGGGTGCTGTAGGATACTAGCCGCTGTAGTATAAGTGTGTAAAAAGTAGTGTTAGTATGCATTTATACTATATAGGGACTGGGAAGCGAAACTAATCACCCTTACTGGTGTGAAGACTCTGGGATTAAACCGTGAGCCTAAATTGTGAGCTCATTGCTGTAAAGTGATGTGCTCTGGGCGCTGTAGCATACCTGTGGAAGTAGTGTTAGTTTACATTTATACAATATAGGGAGTGGAAATCGAAATACTTACCCCTACTGGTCTCAAAACTCGTGGATGAAACCATGAGCTCATTGCTGTAAAGTCATGTGCTCTGTGCAGTATTCCAATGTAAGTCATAGTAGAATGTTAGTTTGTAATTCTTCTAGAAAGAAAGTGTGTAATTTCAGAATGTAGGGCTGTCATGAGGGGAACCTTGCAGAGTTTGTACACAGAGCTGGAGAAGACGGTTGCCTTGCTGTTGCCAGGGTCGTCGGTTCATTGAACTGTCATCCGACTTCTGGTAGGATTTATATTTTGCGCTTCCTCTGCTTCTTCACTACATTCTGGTCGCTGTACTACATGTATGTAAGTAGTTAGTATGCGTTTATACTACCAAATGCATCATGGTCTTAGGGAGGGCGACATGTCTGGTGCAGGGCATACAATGTCACGGGGTGTGCATTCGTGGGACATTTGTGTTTGCTATTAGAGGGCTGGTGCATGGCTTCCACCCTGTGATAGCAAATACTTGTTTGACTACTTGAAGCGAGAGGAGGAAAACCTCCCATCGCTTTAATAGAGGGGATGCAGATGGTAAAAATGGAGAGAAAAAAAGAAGAAAAAAAAAGCAGGGTCTCACCCGTTCTTTTAAATGAGGCCCCTGGTGGGTATTGTTCCGTGGACAATCTAATTATTATATTGCGGGGTCTTTGTAGGTCTGAGGAATGTTAATGTCACATTAATGTTAATGTCACATGTAAATTAGGCGCGGAAGTGCACAGAAATGTTTTGCAGCCCAGGGGACCGCCCCCATCCCGGGTATTGTTTACTAATTGTTCGGAGGGTTCGAGGCCAACTGAAGTCCGGGGATCGCCACACTCTGGGGCCTTATTTAAATATGCAGGGTGGGCCTCGGCAGTCCCTGAAGCCTCAGTGGTCTTAGGCAGTGTCTTATTTGTTCGTTTATCACACGGGCAGTACTTATGGTGTTATAAAGTGATACACTCATAGAACTCTTGCAGTTGTACAATTACTCAGGCTTCATTTGTCTAATAGTCAGTTAGATTATGTTTGGTAGGTGCACTCTAATATTAGATGAATTTGTCCTTAAAAATCTCCTATAAACAGATGATTTTCACAATAAATAATAAGTGTTGTCAGAAAAAGAAGACCTATACACTCAGTTATTTATTTGAAAAAAAGTAACCTTTATTAAAACACAAATAAATTGAAACATAACTTTAATATAAGAAACAGTATAATAAAAAAGTGGGTTGGACTCCAGTGGTAGCAGCGTAGGAAACCTGAAAGACAAAAATGAAACATAAGTATGTGTGCTATGTGGAAGAGGTAAAGAAAGGTAGTCCGAATGACAGGACGATAGTGAGAATGGAAGGGAGGGGGAGTGGGTGGAAGGGAGAAGGGGAGGGAGAGTCAAAAGAAGAAAGGGAGGAGGAGACAGAGGGTCGGCCTACTGCACCTAGCCCTTAGTGTTTACCCTCCCGTCACCCGTTTGTCTAGGACGCAGGGGTCCCTACTACACCCATCCCTTAGTCTTTACCCTCCTGTCACCCGTTTGTGTAGGACGCTGGGGTCCGCGAGAAAGAGTGTGGTTCAGCAAGTCCTTCAAATGAAACACATGAGGCCAGAGATTATGGGCCCTATTATCAAGAAACAGCGATAACATTATCGCCGATAAGGGGTTCATAATATGCCTTTGTGAATTCCCATAGAAGCCCAGGTTCTGGTGTGAACCTGAGCTTCTATGGGAATTCACAAGTGCATATTATCAAGCCCAGTATAGCCAATTTAGCTGCAGTTTCCTGCTGCAAAAGTAGTGATAATGTTATCACCTTTCTTTGATAATATAGTCGTACATTATTAGCTACGGGACTATCGCTTGCATGCACCTGTGCACCCAGGGTGCTGCACCCCAGCCCCTTGCCCCGCACTATGCTCAATTGTAGGTCTTGCACACTGAGGCTTCACTGCTCACCTGCCACCACCGGTGTGTCCCACGACGTCTTGGTGCAAGCTCTGAGTCTGGGAAACATTTGTAGGTAGACCAGGTCTCCGGTCGGAGACGGTGTCTTGATACCACGATGGAAGGTGTCAGAATGCCCAGGGCATCATTGCGGGGTCAGCTCCCACTCCGCCCTTCTTCAGGCAATCAATGGAATGTCTGAAAAGGGAGAAATAATTGAATGGTGGAAACATATGGAGGTAAATGAAGGTTTATTTCAAGCTTGATAGAAATTAGGAGTTGAGTGCATCCTTCGTTTTTGAAGTTCGATCTACCAAGTGTTAGTCGTAATCATGGTTCAAAGAGGAGTTGGTGCGCACGAGAATACACAAGGTTAAATAATAATATTTTATACCAAGATTCACATATAAAGGAACAGAGCGCATGCTAGAAGCATGATGTGAGCGTGTAATGCAGTGGCGGAAGCCTGTGTGCATGTACATTTAGTAACAAGCTCACTACAGTGTCCTAAAAGCCAACACCACATATCTGTAAGGCAGCGCTGCCTGCTGGCTGAGGCTTACAGTACGGTCCAGCAGGTCCTTAAAATCAGACAGATGTGACTAAATGAGGTCAGAGATCACATCATTACGCACGGCAACATCGCTTTTTCGCACGTGTGCACTCAGGGTGATGCACCCCATCCCTCCCGCAGCATCGCACTCAACACGTGTCTGTAGGGCAGTGCTGCCCGTAGGCTCAGGCCTACAGTATGGTACAGCAGGTCTTTTAAAATGAGACCGAAATGTGACTGAATGATGTCAGAGATCACATCATTACACACAGCAATATCGTTTTTTCGCACGTGCGCACTCTGGCTGATGTATCCTACCCCATCGCAGCATCGCGCTTAATTGGAGCCGCTGTGCACCCAGACCGCTGTGCTTACCTGCTGCCATTGTTGTGTGAGCAAACACTACGGGCAGCAGTGCTCACAATTCAGATGGAGTGTTGATTGCAGGATAGTGTACACCTTATGGATCCCTTTCGTAGACGACTGACAGTAGGGCTCACAATTTAGAGCCCGTGTTGATTGCCAGGATGTTGTACAACTAATGGATCCATTTCTTTTTTTTATTGCGCATTGTGATATGCGAGGTGGATGCGGCCTATCACCTGAGGCAGTTTGGAAGAAGAGGGACGTGTGGTGTCGTGGTTATCCTATTGATACGTACGGAAAGTGGGCTGGGCTTGCGTACGCCAGGCCAGCGTAGGGGTGTGAATAATTATTCCGGGGACCTGGGCGTTGTTCAGTGCCTGTCTGGCCAGGAAGTGGGATTATGTGTGTTTCTTTTGTAGTTTTGACCTCGCGGAGTGTGCAATTTAGATTAGTGTAGCATGTGTCGGGAGGGCGGAAACTATCGTTAATGAGATGGTGTTTGAAAAGATTGAATGGTGAATATTACATGTCGTTGTCAAGGTTGTGGATATGCTCATACACGCATGTTAATGGTGTGCGGTATTATTGAAAGTGTTGCTATTGCAAAGTGTACAAATGTGAATGTGCTCGAATGGAGGGAGGATGACCAGTGAGGCTACGTCATACACAGTGATAACACTTATTAGAGTGAAGCAATGCATGTCAAATGTGAATCTGAAAGTCTTACATATAACACACTACTATATTGGTGAAGCCTGACAACAGAGAACACAGGAAAAGAAATCTATACATTGCTGTTTACTGTTTGCCACATGTGATCTAGAATGTGAACTCTGCCCGTGGGTCTTGATACTTCTTAGGGCCACGAATACTGAGGCTGAAAGGGAGCACAATAATGTCCACACACAGACACCAGGGGCATCGTGTAACACATATTTGTTTTTTAATGGAACGTTTGAGATGCATGGCAATCACACGTGGAAGGCTAATGTACAGAGCATGAATACTGATGAAGATGATTGTTGCATATTGTGTGTAGTATAAGATATGTGTATAGAGGAAAACACTTTTCAAAAAAGCTTTCTAAGCAGAAGAGGTGTCTCTCATTAAACGCTGTAGAGGGAATGAGTAAAATGGGTGGGGTCCTCTAACTGTTACAATGGGAAATGTTATGAACCAATCAAATGCTTTTTTTAAGGTCACACGGCAATTGCACACAGAGAGCGCAAGGAGGCAGCATCCGACGCGATTTTGACAAAATATATTTATCATTATATAAGTTTATTACAGTTACAAATATATAAATGTTTAAAATATTTTTGATTATCGCATGTTCTCATATACTGTTTAAAGTTATTTACATATACTTTTGAGACAAAATAAAAAAGGTAATGGCGTACCCGGCACGCTATTTTACGTCTGTGATGTAACACAGGGCCTGGCAGCGTGTACTTGTCGCATACGCAAAGCGCAGCGGGCGCACCCCATACGTACATGACTTAACGCGTGGCTTGGCACTGCGTAACCGTCGTATACCAAAGTAGCACCTGGGGTGACTTCATGCGTATATGATGTTACGCGGGACGCGGTGACACGAAGTAGTCGGATACAAAATGCACATCATTTACGAGTTTAGCAATATGGCGGATACGATTTGCGTGGTGATGGAGCATGGTACGCTATCTGTATGGGTTGCAGTTCTCTCCAGGAAAAAAATAATTATACATTCTTTTTGGGAAGATATACAACATTACATAATTTTTAAAGTTAAAAAAAAGAAGTATAATACAGTTCCAAAATATTAAAAAAATATTTGAAAAAATATAGGTTTTAGAAACATTAAAATATGAAATTAACATTTAAAAAAACCTTTGAAATTCACTGAAAAAACCATAGGTTTCAGGCACGCTATGGTTAGGAATTAGTATTTAAAAAACCTAAGAAATTCACTAAAAAAACATAGGTTTCAGGGACGTTATGGTTAGTTGGACATTTGACTCATATAAAACCAGAGAAATTCGCCTGTTATAGTTATTTGAGCTAACTATAACTTGCGCGCCCGCAATGCACTGCTGATGATGTCACATATGACATCACTCATGACATAGTCAGTGGCATCACTGATGACATCACTGATGACATCTCAAATGACATCACTCATGACATCACTCATGACATCATCCACATGAAAATCTGATGCACATACTGATGCTCTAATATAAACTTTGACACACCCATTCTAAAATGCTGACTACTATTTTTGAAACCATACACACAAGAATGCCATATACTACATAGCACTCACTATTTTCTAGGTCTACACACACATCTAGTCACTTTTACTTGGAGTTACTCATCAATACAGGACTATAATATGCACTCATACAGCTATACATGCAGTCACACTCTGCCACTCATCCATAGAGTTACTCACACACCTAGTCAGTAAAGCAAAGAATCAATCACATACTCATTTATTCATGTATACAGTTATACACACCAACTTCATTATTTTTAGACATACCACATCACTTATTTATACAGTTACTAACACATATTTACTGTCTTATACAAACACTGATAGGAGCAGACACCTATTTATACACTCACTCTTCAAATAACTTACTCTCATGTATAGTTAATAAGATACTCCAACACTCACATCTACTGCTTTTAAGCATATGTAGTTAGTCACAGATATACCACTGAGACATTTATTCACTCACCAACACACCTATAGACACACTAACTCACCCATACAGCCCGTCGCAGATGCAGTTTTTAATCCATACAACCACGGAATCACCCACTCAGACATCTATGCAGAGACTCATACACCCCCCCCCACGCACCCAGCCACACAGACACTCAGGGACCCATACAGATGCTCAGACAACAAATCAATAACCTATATAGACACTCATGTACCTATTCAGAAACCCATGCAGTTGCTTACACACCAACAGAGAGACTAATACAGACTTTTACAAAGTTTAGTCACTAATCCATGTATTCAGTAAGATATGTTCAATCACTTACTTATACAGTCAGTCCCGCACCTACTAAATAATCCCTTTAGGCACTTGTAAACGTATTCATTCTTCAACACACCTTGGCATATATATATAAAACATATTTAACCTTTACAGAAACACACATTCACTGGATGATGTCATGAGTGATGTCATCAGTGATGTCATTTGAGATGTCATCAGTGATGTAATGAGTGATGCCTCTGGCCTGGTCGCCCCCCTGCTCCTCTCCACGCCTGCCACTGCAGCCCCTGCTTACCTGCTGACAGAGTTCCTTCGCCGACGCCGACAGCAGCGCCCCAGCCGCCGCTGGGCCGCCCGCTCTGCCGGTCCCGTTCCTGCGCCTCCTGCCTGCGGCCCCACCCCCCCGCCACACGATTGGTTAACCCCTTCCCGCCTCCCAGCGGACCCGCCCTCCCTGCTCCCCTCTTATGACGCCCCCTCAGCGGACGCGCGCAGCGGGAGCACCGATTGAGCGCCGAAGGTGCGCCAAAGGTAAGCCGGTCTGCGCCCGTCCGCGCCTGGACCGCGCCCAGTGCCAGGACCCCTGGCCCCCGCAGACCCCAGCCCACCCGCCGGACGTACGACGCCGCCACCCTCAACGCACTCAACGCCGGCCGAACCCCTGGATGCTACCGAGCCACCCCGAGACGCACCCACGGACCCTTCATCTGCCAGGCCTGCAAGTTCTCCTGCACCCGGACCTGCACTGCACCAGCACCCACCAAGCCGAACTCCAGCAGCAGCCACCTGAAGTGCATCCTGCTCAACACCCGCTCCGTCCACAGACACGCCGTCGAGCTCTGGAACCTGCTCGACACCACAGCCCCAGACGTCGCCTTCCTCACGGAAACCTGGATGAACGCCTCCTCAGCACCCGACATCGCCATCGCCATCCCGGACGGCTACAAGATCATCCGGAGAGACCGCGTCAACCAGACAGGAGGAGGCATCGCCATCATTCACAGGAACACCATCCGCATCACGACCAACACCGACGACACCATCGCACCCGCCGAACACCTGCACTTCCAGATCCACGTCAACCCCAAGACCACACTCAGAGGCACCCTCATCTACAGACCCCCGGGACCACGCACACAATTCAGCGAGGACATCGCCGACTTCATCAGCCCGCTCGCCCTCCCCTCAGCCGACTACATCCTCCTCGGGGACCTCAACTTCCACCTGGAGAACAACGACGACCGCAACACCACCACCGTGCTGGAAAACCTCGCAAACCTGGGACTCAAGCAACTGGTGACCACCCCCACCCACCTCGCCGGACACACACTCGACGCCGTCTTCTCATCCAGCAAAGACATCGCCTTCAGCCACGCCACAGGACTCCACTGGACGGACCACAGCTGCGTCCACTTCACCTTCAGAAGAACGACGACCCACCACCACCAGCAACAGGTTGCCCGAAGAAGCTGGAACAAGATCACAGCCGACCAGCTCGCCGCTTCCCTGAGTCAGCACCCTCCCACCAGCTCAGCGAACCCCAGCCAGGCCGCCGACAACCTCACGAAGTGGATCAGCAACTGCGCGGATGAACTCGCCCCTCTGAGGACCCCGCCCAGCAGACCCGGCAGCAAGAAAGCCCCATGGTTCACCGACGAACTCAAGAGCTCCAAGAAGAACTGCCGAGCCCTCGAGAAAGTCTGGAGAAGGGAACCTACACCGGACAACATGACCACCCTCAAGCTTGCCACCCGGAAGCACCACCAACTGATCCGCGCCACCAAGAAAACTGCATTCAAGGACCGACTGGACAACAACGCACACAACTGCAAGGAACTCTTCAACATCGTGAAAGACCTCTCCAACCCCAACGCCGGAAACAACGACATCACCCCATCGCAAGACCTCTGCAACTCCCTCGCCTCCTACTTCCACAACAAGATCGCGGACATACACAACAGCTTCAGCAGTCAACCATCGCACACAACGACCGCAGCCACCCACCACCACCCTCCGCGCCTGGACTCCGATCAGCACCGATGACACCGTCCGCATGATGAACTCCATCCACTCCGGATCTCCGACCGACCCCTGCCCTCACCACGTCTTCAACAAGGCCGACGCTGTCATCGCACCCCACCTGCGGGACATCATCAACACCTCCTTCGACACCGCCACCTTCCCGGAGAACTGGAAGCACGCCGAACTCAGCGCTCTACTTAAGAAACCAACAGCGGACCCCACCGAACTCAAGAACTACCGCCCCATCTCGCTCCTCCCGTTTCCAGCCAAAGTCATCGAGAAGACCGTCAACAAACAGCTGGCCGCCTTCCTCGAGACGAATGGATCCCTCGACCCCTCACAGTCTGGCTTCCGAGCCAACCACAGCACCGAGACCGCCCTGATCGCTGCCACCGATGACATCCGAGCCCTGATGGACAACGGAGAAACAGCAGCCCTCATCCTCCTAGACCTTTCCGCGGCATTCGACACTGTCTGCCACCGCACCCTAGTGCAGCGCCTCAGCAACGTCGGAATTCAGGAGAAGGCACTGGAATGGATCGTCTCCTTCCTCGACGGAAGAACACAGAGAGTCCGCCTACCACGTACAAGTCAGAGGCCACCGAAGTCATCTGCGGCGTCCCTCAAGGATCCTCGCTGAGCCCCACCCTCTTCAACGTCTACATGAGCCCCCTCGCGCCCATCGCACGCCAACACAACCTGAACATCATCTCCTACGCCGATGACACCCAGCTGATCCTCTCACTGACCAACGACCCCGCCGCTTCCAGAGCCAACCTTCACGAAGGCATGAAAGATGTAGCCGAATGGATGACGACCAGCCGCCTGAAACTGAACTCAGACAAGACGGAAGTCCTCATCCTGGGCTCCTCGCCCTCCGCCTGGGACGACTCCTGGTGGCCCCCCGCCCTGGGCACCGCACCCACACCGACAGACCACGCACGCAACCTGGGCTTCATCCTGGACTCCTCCCTCTCCATGACCAGACAAGTCAACGCCGTCTCCTCGTCATGCTTCAACATCCTGCGCATGCTACGAAAGATCTTCCGGTGGATCCCCACCGAGACCAGGAAGACGGTCACCCAGGCCCTCGTCACCAGCCGACTGGACTACGGCAACGCCCTCTACGCCGGAACCACCGCCAAGCTCCAGAAGAGACTCCAGCGGATCCAGAACGCCTCAGCCAGACTCATCCTCGACATCCCCCGACGCAGCCACATCTCCGGACATCTGAGAGACCTGCACTGGCTCCCCGTCAACAAGAGAATCACCTTCCGTCTCCTCACCCACGCACACAAAGCCCTACACGACCAAGGCCGGAGCTACCTCAACAACCGCATCAACTTCTACGCTCCCAAACGCCACCTCCGATCAGCCAGGCACGCCCTCGCCGCCGTCCCCCGCATCCGAAGATCGACAACAGGAGGAAGGTTCTTCTCCCACCTGGCCGCCAAGACCTGGAACTCCCTCCCTCCCGACCTGCACCTGACCCAAGACCACCTCTCCTTCAGGAAGAAGCTCAAGACCTGGCTGTTCGAGCAGTAGCAGCACCCCCCCCCCCCCAAGCGCCTTGAGACCCTCCGGGTAAGTAGTGCGCTATATAAATGTCCATGATTGATTGATTGATTGACCTTGTCATGAGTGATGTAATATGTGACATCATCAGCAGTGCATTGTGGGCGCGCAAGTTATAGTTAGCTCAACTAACAATAACAGGCGAATTTCTCTGGTTTTATATGAGTCAAATGTCCAACTAACTGCACCGTCCCTGAAACCTATGGTTCTTTAGTAAATATATATATATAGATTACCTACTGGCGATAGCCAGTAGGTATATATAGTTAGGATTGTTTTCCATAGGGAAATCGCAACATTCTATTGGGAATAACTTTGGCGCCGGTTGAGGAATCTTCCTGAAATTTTCCTCAACTTTGCCTCGCGGCGCTCCGCTCCTTCCCTGAAAGTTGGGGGGGGGGATTCGTCAAGCAGGGGCCGAGATAAAAGGGGGGTCCCAAAACGTGTTTTCCCCATGTTAATTTCCATAGGGCGGTTGGACTCACTTTTAGCCCGAACGGCTGAATGGTTTTCCACCAAACTTGGCAAAATTGTAGGGACTGGTAGCCCGATGTGCCTTTGCTATGTCTCAAGATATGTGCTTCAGTGGTTTTTACGAAAATTAATTTTGAAAAAATATATATTGGGCTACATTGGGCTATATATATGTTAGAGCCCAAATGTAGCCCAATGTAGCCCAAAGATGGCCACCAGAGACAAAACAAAACAAATGTAGCCCAAATATCAGCCAGATGTAGCCCAACTATAGCCCAATGACAGAATGTCCCAGAGTGTTCTAAAGAACAACTAGAGCGCTAACAGTCTTACTTATGACAAAAGTATGGCACACCTGAAGTCATCTTGATTGGAATAAAGTGTTAACACTTAAAACATTTAATTTGCAAAGGAACAAAATGAGGGGGTTCATTTTGCCATAGAAATTATGATTAGTGCTGAAGAAAGAAAAATTAGGGCACATTTTGAGTGACTTCTCAAATCCTCTTATATTTCATTAAAAAAATTCTGATATGCAGTCTCCCAAGATGGCCACCAGAGACAAAAGAGCCCAAATGTAGCCCAAATATCAGCCAGATGTAGCCCAACTATAGCCCAATGACAGAATGTCCCAGAGTGTTCTAAAGAACAACTAGAACACTAACAGTCTTACTTATGACAAAAGTATGGCACACCTGAAGTCATCTTGATTGGAATAAAGTGGTAACACTTAATACATTTAATTTGAAAAGGAACAAAATGAGGGGTTTCATTTTGCCATAGAAATTATATATATATATATATTCACTGAAAAAACCATATGTTACACACCAGTTATAGTTAGGAATTAGCATTTAAAAAACCTTTGAAATTCACTGAAAAAACTATAGGTTTCACACCAGTTATAGTTAGCTGGAAATTTTACTCGCATAAAACCATTAAAATTCCCACGTTATAGTTAGTTGGACTCACTATAACTTGCACGTCTGCAATGCACTGCTGATGACGTCACATATTACATCACTCATGCATACATTTAAATATTTACACATTACTCGCTAATATATGTATTCACTAAGATACACTTAATAAGCCAGTTAACCAATCAATTTTTTTTTTAAAACACTGAAAAAACCATAGGTTTCAGGCCTTATATAGTTAGGAATTAGCATTAAAAAAACCTTTGAAATTCACTGAAAAAACCATAGGTTTCAGGCCTTATATAGTTAGGAATCAGCATTTAAAAAACCTTTGAAATTCACTGAAAAAAACATAGGTTTCAGGCCTTATATAGTTAGGAATTAGCATTTAAAAAAAACTTTGAAATTCACTGAAAAAACCATAGGTTTCAGGAGTTATATAGTTAGGAATTAGTTTTTAAAAAAACCTTTGAAATTCACTCAAAAAACTATAAGTTTTAGTGGTGTTATAGTTAGCTGGACATTTTACTCATACAAAACCAATGAAATTGCTCCTATATAGTTAGTTGTACTAACTATATTTCGCGCACCCGCAATCCACTGCGGATGATGTCACATATTAGATCATTCATGACATGGTCAGTGACATCACTGATGACATTTCAAATGACATCACTGATGACATCACTGATGACATCATCCACGTGACAATCACATACACCTTTTCATACACTATTAAAATTTTTCATCACTGTTTGTAAAATACAGCGTATCATATTTAAATCCATTGTCACAGCAATACAAGTATCTAAAAATCCACTCAGTGATTCATAGATGTATACACACATCTAATCACTTACCTATGGATTCACTCATACATGCTGTCAATGAACAATAGAACACTATCAAAAATACTTATACATCTATATCGACATTAAACAACAGCACGCATCCTATTCACATATGAAGTCATCCTACTCACTTATGCAAACAATGGATCATACTTACATATTTACTTAGCAAAACACTTATACAAACACCACTTCTTCTATTCATTTAGATAGTAAGTCATACTTAGTGAATTATAAAATCATTATTACAAGTATACAGTTATCCATACAGTCACTCACACAATCATTGTGTCTTATGTATACTTATTTATATACAACAACTGACACATACACTGCCTTTTATTTTGCTAGTTTGTTGGACATGTACCTTTGAGAAATATATTTGCTCATCGCCACACCCATAAAGAGATTCCCTCACCCAAACTGTTAGAAAATGTAGTTTTAACTTCATATATCTACTGAATCAACTATTCACACATCTTTGGACAGTCACACACCCCCCACCGAACCACACACACTTTCACACTCCCATACAAATACTCAGTTAACTAATCAATAACTAATATAGACTTTCACATAGCTAGTAACCAACTGTAGAATCAGTTTACACAACAACTGACAAAGTGATACAGATATTCACACAGTTTAGTCACTATCCACTATATTTAGTGAGACATTATAAATTGGTCAAGTAAACAGTCAATTACACTGCTACTAAATCCTCCATCCAAATATTTATTTATATATATCCACTCATTCTTCAATGTAAATTGCTATATATATATAATGCATATTTAAATAACGAAGCAAACCACATTCACTGGATGATGTCATCAGTGCTGTCATCAGTGATGTCATTTGAGATGTCATCAGTGATGTCACTGACCATGTCATGAATGATCTAATATGTGACATCATCAGCAGTGGATTGCGGGTGCGCGAAATATAGTTAGTACAACTAACTATATAGGAGCAATTTCATTGGTTTTGTATGAGTAAAATGTCCAGCTAACTATAACACCACTAAAACTTATAGTTTTTTGAGTGAATATATATATATATATATATATATATATATATATATATATATATATATATATATATATATAAACATTACCTACTGGAGGTCAGCAGTAGGGAGTTATAGTTGGACCTAGTTTCCATAGGAACAGCGTTTTTTAATTTGCCAAAATCCTTTGCGTCGTTTGACGATTCCTAATAAAATGTTCAAAACTAATACGAAGCTCACTTCAACTGCTGTCTGGAAAGTTTTGGGGTGATCTGTCAAGTGGGGGCCGAGATAATGGGGAGTCCAAAAACACGTTTTCCCCATGTTAATTCCCATAGGTAATTTAGACATCGCTACAGCCCGAACTGCTGAACAGAATTACACCAAATTTCAATTGCTGTCTTGAAGGTTTTGGGGTCATCTGTCAAGTGGGGGCCGAGATAACGGGGAGTCCAAAAACACGTTTTTCCCATGTTAATTCCCGTAGGACATTTAGACACTGCGACAGCTCGAACTGCTGAATGAAATTACACCACATTTGGCTGGTAGGTAGATGTAGGTCTAGGGAAATGTTTAGTGTAAAACCATTCAGTAGTTTCAGAGATATTAGGATAAATCCACATTTCTATATCTGGGGACACAATGGAACTGTGACCGCTCCTGATCTCGTGCTGAGATCTGATTGGCTGCAAACACTTCAAACCAGAAAGTGTTGGCAACCATCATAGGACCCGGCTTGCGCTGTCTTCTAGAAAAAACATTTAAAAAAAGAAAAGGGGGCAGGGTAGAAATACCCCCTAGGCCTCTTGGGGGGTCCCAAAGGGACTCCACAGAGCACAAAAAATATTTTTTTTGTAACCTTTCGGGATTCCACAGAAAATTTGTAAAAAAACAAAGAACAGGCTCCTGCGCTTTGTGAATTATCAGCCACTGAGTGGGCCAGGCTCCGGGGACATTTTTCAAATAAAGGAGGGGGTGCACATGCCCCCCTCCTGGGGCTTATTATGCCCGGCGACCACCACCTCCCCAGTACTTGAATAATTATTAATGGAGGTACTCTTTTACCTCCCAGGCCTTGGGGACCACCACCTCCCCAGGGCCATACTCCATAAACAAATAGGGAGGCCTCAAGGACTCCCGGTGACCACTACCTCCTGGGCCAAAACCACATTTTAGTGGGGCCCTCAGGAGACATCTACTTTTAAAATAATTGGCAGTGGGGCCCCAGGGAAAGCCCTACAATAAGAAAGGAGGGGGGCTGCATGGCCCCCCTCCTGAAGTCATAGAAGGCCCTGCCCCCCTCCTGAAGTCATGAATGGCCCTGGGGCAGCCATCCCCCAAGGACCTGCTCCTGCTATGTCATTGAAAGCCCACCCCGGGACATAGCTGTTTGCTATGGCTTGGTGGGAGCTTTACTGCTACCTCCAAGCCATAGCCAACTGTGTTCCTCTTCTTGCAAGCAAGAGCAGAAAAATGGTCTTGCTTGCTAGAATCAGAGCACAATTGCTTTTACACAGAGTGAGGTGCATGTTCAGCAGCTCCCTCTGTGTAAAAGCAATGGCAGCTCCCGTAGAAGGCAGGGAGCTGGCAGGCACCACGGGGGCCTTCAGGCTCCCCGCAGTCCCCTTCAGTGCTGAGTGGGTTCCATGGACCAGGGTACCCACAATAGAGGCCAGGCCCTATGGGATGGGTCCCCGGGGTCAAAATCAGCCCTGAAGGGGAGACGTTCAGCCCCCCTCCCTTTAATTAAAATAAATTTATAGCAAAAAAATGGCCTGGCACCAGGGGATGGGGTCCCCAGAGCAAAACATTGTCCATGGAATGGAGGCCACAATCTCCCCATATAAATAAAATAAAAAAATAAAAAACAACTGACTTGCAAGTCGCCAGAGGCCCTGCCCCCTTTCACCACTACTCTGTAAATCTGCCTCCTGATGAAGACGCTACTGTAAGGACCCGAATCCCCAACACGCACCCTCGGTGTTGAAACGTCGACAGCTTTACCTGTTTTCCATATATTGATAACAGTTATAGATTCACTGTATCACCAGAATATCATGGTTTTTACATATGTTTAGCTTTGAAAGTGGCTGGATAGGCCATTTATTGTTTTGATGTATATATTGCACATTGCCTTTCCTTTCTCACCAACCTCCACTCTCACACATTGCTGCTCATTCCCTCCTCCCCTTGGAGGACCTCTTCACGCTAATGCAGACAATTGCAATGTTATGGAACATGATTATTATGTGTTAAACTTTAATAAATGTTGATTATGATTTACTCAAAGGTGATGTTGCATCTCATGTTGAAGTTGTTTTCACTGTGACCACTTTCCTTTCGTACCGCAGTTACACATTCAGTTTCTCACCTAATACTGCAACTCATAAACTTATTTACAGAAGCGGTTGTGTGGTTCCTACCATTCCGTAGGACCTGCACATTGTTCGGACAACATAAACTAAGGGCTTGGTGTCAAAGCTGATTCCGGACACCCACGCAGGATATGTTGGCCTATAGACCATCTAGCTTACAGTGCCACAGTGGGCCCCCAACCTACCAGGGAGCTAATGGTTTCTGGAAATTACTGAACATGACAACCCTGATTCCTCAGGGATTGTGGAAACAGTACAGAACCTTTCGCTCAGTCACTCATGCTCACATTTCTTCTCACAATTGTATATGTGCAGGTATATAAACATGCCAGTAATCTAGCATACCCCTATGTGGATCCTACTCTAAGTGTACCTAAAGTGTGTATAGGTATAGAGCCAAGAATTCCACCAAGGGACGATCCAACTCCATTACCTGATGGGATAGACTGTGTCTTGGTCACGAACTGGACAACCTTAGGGAGATGGCAGACCGCTGCTTGGTGATTTCGAAGCATGATTAGACAAGGACACTTGGTGTCAGCGGAAGTACCGGGATCTTGGAATATAACAAAGCATAGAGGCACTCACACACCCAGTGAGACAAAGACAGAAGCACTTACACACACCCACAGACAGACTGATGCACCCACTCACATATGTACTCAAGTACTGACACAATCAAGTCACCGATCCAGAGAAGTAGTGCTTTAAACATATATAAATATGTCAAAGCATAGAGACACTCACACACCCTGTCAGACAGATACAGAGGCACTTAGAAATTCCCTCACACACCCACACAGCACTGAGGTATCAAGCACTAACAGAACTAGTTCCATAGTTATGTACCCCAACAGTCAGTAACACAGCCACTTGCATAACATTTACAAACCCAGAGAGTTACAAAGAGAGCCAGTGAAATAGCAACATAGTCATTAGACGACATTCAGTCACACACCCACAGACAGACTGATGCACTCACATATATACCCAAGTACTGACACAATCAAGTCACCTATTCAATCAAGTCACCTATTCAGACAAGTCGCCCATTAAACATGTCTCAAGCCTGTTACTGCAGAACCTGTATGTGTAGTTTTACTGTCAAGTCAACTTGACATTTAAAACCCCTTTGCAAGCCTTAAATTCACCTTCTACTATATACAAGTCACTTGTAAAGTAGGCTGGAGATAGGCCATAGGGCATGGTGGTATATTCTTAAAAGGTAAGGCATGTTCTTTGACGTTTTAGTAAGTTACATGCAGAGTTACAGATACATATGCCCAGTTATACATCCAGTCTCCCACCCATACTATAAGTCACATACCTATTTACAAAAGCATAGCCTCACTCACACACCCAGTCAGTCAGTGACAGAGGTATATAGACATAGTCTCACATACTGACACACCACTTATGTATCAAGCATTAACAGAGCCAGTTCCTCACACAGTTACATTCCTCAACACTCACTAACACAGCTAGTAAGCTAACTATACAGTTTGCATACAGTTTTTGAGATGCATAAAATTACTAAGCGACCCACTCATGTACCGACATAGAAAGTTAGACATCTAGTCACACAACCACAGAGAGACTGATACACTCAAGTACTTCAACATTACAGATACAAATGCAATGTAACAGAAAACATAGAAGAAGGAAATATTGAGCAGTTGAATGCGACGGTTGTTTTGACAGACATGTAAGAGAAAATATAATTAACCACAGAAAACTTTGTTGCCACAGTCCAGATAAAAAAGTGTTTTTCTATTTGGCACTTCTACAACTTTTCAAGCCTTGGCATGCTGAATCAGAATTACTGGGAGATATGACTGCTATGAACTTTTGTCAATGTTATGAAAGACAGAATTCAGTGTTCAGTCTCCCCAAACTATAGTATTCAGAGGCTGCAACGCATACAATATGCGGCCACCCGCCTGATCCTATTGCTGCCCAGGAGAGCATCCGCTAAGAACGCACTCAGGACCTTGCACTGGCTCCCAATTAGGGAACGTGTGACATTCAAAGCCCTGTGTCTAGGTCACCGTATTTTACAGGGAAAGGGCCCCAAGTACCTTCACAGCCTTCTCAATCGAAACAAGCCCACTCGACAGTTACGATCAAGTGGCACCGGGCAAGTCCATGTCTCAAAGTTTAATAGAGTGAGAATGGGAGGACGGTCCTTTAGAGTCCTGACCGCCACTCAGTGGAATAAACTGCCTCAGAGGTTGCGCCTGGAGTCTTCGTAGGGCACCTTCTGGAAAGAGCTGAAAACCATACTGTTCCCCAAAGACTAACGTATGAACGGAGAGCTGCTCAAAACCTAACAGCGCCAGAGTGGAGTCATTTCAGAATAAATAGCGCGGGGACACACTAGTTAGTGTAACCAAGTGCTTTATAAGCTTTATAAGTAATAAATAACTATTTGCAAATTTTAAATGATGAGATTGAACAGGATGAAGTAATTTCTACTGAGGTAACTGAGAAGAGTTCCCAAAGCAGTCACAGCTCTGCACCACTCGAGTCAAGATCCTCTTAGACAACCCATTATTGAAAATTAAGCCACAATAGCCATGAATGAGGTGGAACCTGCAATGGAACAACTGAAACAGGAAACTGTTGATTTCGAACAGTTAGTTGGACAGCTGAACAATGAACAGAAATGTTTTTATATAGAGGTAAAACAGAAAATAGAGCACAGATTTCTCCACATCGAGAAAGAATGCAAATGTTCCCCATTTAAGCTGATACTATTATATATCAATGATCAAGCTTGCACAGGAAAAAGCTTTTTAATGACATTTATCACTGTTTACCTACAGATGGCAACAAAATCAAATTCATTATGTGTTAAAACAGCACCCACTGGATTGACTGCCCACATATTAAAGGAATTACTCTACATCGACTACTAAAGTTACTTGTTGAACATGACAATGAATTGGAATGCCAAAAGTTATCCGGTGAAACTTGTCATGAGATGTCAAGAGTACTGAAGAAACTGAGGGGCATGTGTAAAAGAAAATGCGGAGTGTGGTGCTACACCAAATTTGGCTGTGCCGCACTCTGACATTTTCTAAGCACTGGGATGAGAGCTGTATTTACAAAAATACGGCACACCCCTGTGTTTCCTCTAGCGCTGGTGCAACAAAAACTACCTAGTGCCAGCACAGGCACCCTGCCGCCATGTTGCAAGGGTGCCTGCTCAATGTGAGAGAAGTTCCTTCAGTGGCCATATACATCAATAGTGTGTATGCATCTATAAATGTCCAGATAGAGTGACAGTGACAAGTTAATTATGGACAATAATTATTCAAAAATTGTATTTATTTTTCTTTTTTATACATATAAATTCATATAAATACTGTTTTAAATCAGAAAGTTACATAGAAAATCCATCTATTAGTTACAAAAATCACAAATCGCACATTACAATCATAAAAATAGGCAACAAAAATAATACCCCTTGGCAACAGTCATACCAAACAACTAACTCACGTGCAACCAGTCATACTGCAACCACACCACATACTCAGATGGAAGGAAGGAACTGGATTCCAATTAGCTAGATAACAATGCTAATATTATTCAAGGGCCCCAAGATGTAATAGTCGGCCCTTGTAGCAGGTCTACGCGCGTTTCGGTGGTTCAAGCCACCTTCATCAGGACCTTGTACATCATCTAGTGCAGATACCAGGGGATCAAACAAAGAAAGAAGAATTGCCTAAAAAAAGAGAAGACAAATCTGTCACTACAAAATACGCAAGAGAAATGTATATACAAGAACATTACACATTCACTGTTAAGCTAGACTCTGGGAGCTCATCAACGTGACCATAGAGAAAGGAATCCTACACCTCACAATGTATATTTTAAACTCAAACTATTGGCAAGGATTGAAACATGGTTTAGCCGGATATATGGCAGAGAGAGAAATTTTAGTAAAGAGTGCCTAATCACTCTCAAAGCCTATTTGTGATCCATTCGTGGGCAGGGTTGAAAATAGAACCACAAATTTACTATTTATAAAGAATAGAGACAAGGCAAAACCTAATCTTGTAAAAGGAGTTTGAGCTAATAGTGACACACCATGTCATGGAGTGAAATACTTACAGTGTAACATAAGAGTATCTTTTCAAAAATATTATCAGTAAAATCAAGGGTAAGATGAAATCCGGTACACAGCTTCTACATGGGAATTAAAGGAGACTTTTAGAAAAAAGAGTACTCAAGGGACTAGCTGAAACTAATGTGTTTTCCACAATTGGAAAACTTACCAATGGTGCCACTCACGATGGAAACAGGGAACAGATAAGCTTTAAAGCTTCATATAATGAATTGGGTAGTCACAGAGTTCCGTGTTGATGGCTGCAGGAAAAACGTAGAAAGCCAGGGTGTCATACTTGATGTTAGAAATATATGAAGAACACTAAAATTTATGTGTGTGCCTACTGACAAGCCAATCTTTATTTAATGCTGTTAGTAATAAAGACCCCTAATAGACATACCTGCTCTGCAGGGGCGATTGTTTATGTGCAGGAAAGGACACCTTCCTGCACATAAACAATCGATAATGGCGATGTGTTCTTTCATTCTGCAGCACACATAGAAAAAGCAAAACACGAGGAGAAATGAATAATTTCTCCTTGTATCGCCATTCTAAGACCAGGTATTACCTTGCCTTAATTTTTGGCACTACCCCAGACTTGTAAATCCGGGGCAGCATCAAAAAGCAATGGGTGTTGTGGTTGAACACCCACAGCAACACCCACTGATTGCCCCTTTGCCGCAGAGGACTGCGGCAAAAAGGGGCATATTTACAAGGTGGCTTTATGCCATGTTAAGTGGCTTCGCGCCACCTTGTAAATATGGGGAATTGCACAACGCCATCGGAGCGCCAAAAAAGTGAATCTCCGGTGGCGAAAGGGGCTTGTAAATATCCCCCTGAAGCTTTTAATCATAGATCAGGTAAGCATGGTCTCAAACTTAATGTTTGCTTTTGTACACTTGAGAACGCAACACATTTTAAAAACAGAGTATGATGTGCTGTTTGCAAGAAAGCATTTAATTGTCTTTGATGACTTACTGCAACTTCTCCCTTACAAAGGACAGCCTGTTTTAAAGACACTTCTGCATGATGAAACTCAGAATTATTTGGGAAGTATTGGCAATGTAAACATTTGGCTAAACTTCCACTACAAGGAACTACTGAGGAACATGCATCAAGCATCTCACATGGAATACAGAAATATCCTGACGGACATTAGAATTGAAATTCTGACAAAGGAGGGGAAACGTACCTTAGAAAGCGACTTATCAAGAAACTATTCTCCTCTAAGAACACAGCAGCACAGCCAATGTTCAATTTCATTGAAGAAGCCAAAGCCATAGTCTGTTTAATGCCTATGATGGAGCAGGGGTGAAACACATTTGTTTGTATCCCCTAAATGTTGCCCCCTCATAACTATAATAATATTAATTGTGTGAAGCATGTAAACTAACCAACAAAGTATGCAATGTATTAGACACTACACGCAGGAAAACTAACTGCTATTTGCGAAAACCTTATTTACTAATAAAAAATTTGGTCTAACTACTATAGAGCTCTAATGATGAGAATAAAACGCATGTATTTGTGCTTGTGATAGAAATTTTATTGTGGCAAAATAATGCAGATGGTAAGTAAAAACACATATATGTTGCTTCGCTAGGTAACACCTAACAGGGGAAAAATCAGAAGGTGGGAGGTAAACAGAAGGGTTTGTTTGCTATATCTAATTTCTGTTGTGTTTGTTTTCAAAATAGTTCCAATTTTGGCCTGAGAGGCCTAGTCTGGAAAGTGGCTGTTGAAACGCAAATGGTGGAGATGAAAAATTAAAGATGGCCCCCACGCATGTGTGAAGCGAGAATGCAGTCATGTGTGAATGGCCTATGCCTGGAGCAACAGATGTCAAGGACAGCCTGGCCTACAGATGAGAGTTGTGCCAAAGTTGGCTGGATTTAAAACCCTGGGAAAGTATGAACATTGAGAACTGAATGCGTGGAACTGATACAAAAAGGATATACAAGTACACGTGAAAATATTTTGTTAGCTCATGGGAAACTGTGGAATGATTTTGCACTTTTACAAACTGGTTTGAGCAAGGAGGACATGGGGTGGTTTTCTCCACCCCTCCAATGGACCAATGAGAGTCCAGTGAAGCCCCTAAAAGTTTCAATTTTGAAATGAATTAGTTAGTGAAAGGGTATAAAATGTCCTGTGAAAATGATCTTGGTGTGACCTTTTCTCTTTGCACCACGAATGCTGTCGGCCGGGTCGATTTTTCTTTATTTGGTGCCAGAGACTTTGAAAAATGTTAGACTTTAACTTTTGATGGGGAAGAGAAACGAGATTTGTTGCGGAGATTCTGAGTCGAGAGGGAGACATCGAGGAGGTTAGAAAAGACAGTCAGCTTGGGAACCTGTTCTATGTTCTACTGTTCTATCGTCGCCCTATGGCCAAGGTGTAATGAGTTCTTTTTGTTTTACTTTGCTTAAAATGTATTACTAAATGCTTAGAATGTGCTTGTTTAATAAAACCTTTAAAATATAGAATTTTCAAAATAATTTTAGATAAAATTATATAAAATGTAAACTCGAGTCTGTGATTATTAAAATTGAGGCATGCTGATTAAATGTTAAAGTTGTGGGAATAATGTGATTGAGCTGGACTTAATCGCCATCAACTGATTCCTACTAGTTGGTCCATTGACCAAATAGCGGAGTACCTTGATGCTATTCTCTATGACTTTGAGCGTCCGGAAACTCTAATGTATATAATGTATAAAGCTACTGTTTAGAATAATAAGGTACCCTGCGTGTCTTGCAGCTTGTCTACTTATAACTGATTCAGGGACAGGTGTAATCTGAAGAGTGTGTATGTATGTGTGACTTGTGGTGTTATGGGCCCCACGGATGAGTACGAATGAGATGTTCCTGAATTGGTGATGTGAGTGGAGAGTTTTAGGATATAAGCGCTGCATCACCTACATTTCAAAAGTGCTCCAACTTTAATGAATCATTACTACAACGAGAGTAAGAAGACGTTGTGGAAATTAGAGCTATTGACAAAATGGAACACCAGGGAGTAACAGTCTACTAAGTGGGAAGCTACAAGCAAAATTGTATTCATTGGAGAAATCTGTATCAGGGACTACAGGATTAGAAATATGTTTTCACGTGTGCAAAAACTGTAGAGTAATTTTGCTGTGTGACTTAAATGTTGAAGAAGAATTGGTAAATGGTGCGATGGGTAAAGTTATTGATTTCATGAATGAGGTTGAATATTTAGGTAAAAAATTGGTCAGATTGATGGCGTGAAGCATATCGGCCGATGGATTGACCATCTTTTGCTGGTGAAAGATATATTTCCGGCATCAGCAGTTACCAGTGTCTCTAGCATAAGTGGTAACTGTCCATAAATCTCAAGGTTTAAGGGATGACACAGCTTTTATTAATATTGATTATATTGTATTTGAAGAAGCTATGCCATATGTTGCATTGTCATGGGTAAGAACATTGTCTAGTTTGTTTTTGGTTGAATTTGATGACAGCAAAGTTAGTGCTGATGCAAGATGTGTCAGAGAGTACAATTGATTAAGAAGTGTATATGGGGAGTTGTGGCAAGCCAAGATGGCCGAGCCGACCAAAACTGCTAAAGCTCTGTGGCTAATTCGGGAAAAAAGTCACCCAAACGAGCAAATGAAGGCACATTTTTAACCCAGGAAATGCGCTGAGAAACTAGAGTCTACGGAGACACTGAGAGCTCACCGGAGATCTGCAGACGGGAATCGGGAACCGTTGAGGCTGCGGAGCTATGCGGCAACACCAGGAGGCCCCAGGAAGATATCGAGGAGGGTGGCAGTGAACAGAAAGGGGCTGCATTGATTAGAGGACCACTCCCTGCGGAGGAAGAGAGCAGGACGAAGGGGGCACGACATTGAACGGGCACTGGGAGCAAAGGTGAGAACTCCTCCTGCGCCGGTGAGATGTGGCGCACTACAACTACACCTGGCTTCTCATGCATTGCAGCCCCCGGGCTAGGACAAAGCCCAATCGATAGCAGGAGCAATGAGGAAATAAGTGAGGGACCCCTGCCCCCCCCCAGGCCTGGGGAGGCTCCCGGTGGGCATGTGGAAGCAGGCACTCGACCCTAAGATGGCGGCCTGGTGAGGGGTGGATGAACCCGAGGCATTGCGGTTACCAGTGGCGCGGGTGAAGACGGAGCAACTGCCCGAGGGGTGAGTGGTAGCTGGATAGAGAAACACACACTGAGCAATGCAAGCATCTAGGGGCCCCACAAAGCAGCGACATCAACCCTTAGGGGCCTGACCTCAATATGGTGGCCACCCAAGAGGAGTAGAACAGCACCAGGCACAAGAAGAAACCCCCACAGCCACAGAGGCTCTACATAAAAGTCGACCCTACAAGTGACCTTTCCAGGGAGAAGAGCAACACCCCGCTTCAATGTAGGAATCCCATCTATGCTTTAAGGTATGGGGTCTGCTGGCAAAACCCAGAGATATTCTATTACATAATAATACTCATTCCTGCCAAGGGGAGGGAGGTTAGGCTCTATAGTCCTTTCTCCATTGTCTTTATACAACAACATCTCCCTTCATAATGTATGGACTGCTGCAAGGCTGACTGTATTACTGTTATGCATTTTTCTGCTTGTTGTGGCTCGCATCCTGCATGTTAGAAAACGTTAGTTAAAATAAACATTTTAAACTATATTCATGTTAGATCTTATTGTGGACAGAAGCAGGAGTGTAAGCAAAGAGGTCTGTCTTTTTACCATGATTCCTGAGAGATCAAGGAGTGTTGTGTTCTGGGTTGTCTAATCATTTGATTCTCCATGTTTGTGTAGGAGAGCAAGTGAGACACTATAGCTAGTCAGTCCTGGGCTCGTGGGTACTAAGGCGGTAGGAAGGCACAGCCCCTATACACCATGGTCCCATAATCCAGCGCATAATTCTGTGTTTGTGCAGAATCCCTGCAACATGGCCCCACCAACGTTTGGCCTGGTACTTATTCACGGGACCCCTGAGTAGCGCTTGCACTTGTCCACGAGACACTCGCACCTGTTACGGAGGCGTCCATGGTGTGGAGGAGTTTACCTCCTATTTAGAAGGTTGTATAGGTTTTTCAAGCTTGAATTCTAAAAGGTTTTCTTTATTTTTAGCCTATTATTGCACTGCATGCTATAATGGCACAACCAATAGTCATAGCTGCACCTAACCGTGCTGCGGTTACTGCGCATTTGACTGCAAATGGAGTTCCAGTAGCGGGAGCGATTTCATATTTGTTGTAGAGGCAAATGCGGCTTACCGCTTCAAGGTTTTTTACTCCTGGGTTAAGTTTCCTGCAGTTGGCGGAAATTACAATTTCTTTCATGAATATGTGCAAGGTACGGAGCCACAAAATTACTGCCCGTACCGTTTACTTGAAGTTCCATTATCAGCTTGGGACCACACCATATAGTTTAATGGTGCCATACCTCACCCTATTTCAGTGGTCTGTCTAGGACTCTTGTCGATCGACTGGGCCACTTGGCCCGTTTTGGTGGGCTTTACTCCACATCCAAACTATTTGACTGTTTCACACACAGAGCTGCGAATATTACACACGTCTTTAATTCACATATATAGAAGTGTCATTCAATATCTTTCTCATAATGTGCCAGAGGTTCAGTTAGGTGCTGCACATTCTCCTGGGCAAGGTGGCATGGGGATAAGTCCTATCATGAATAATTCGGTGATGGGGAAGCAACCTCAGAATAGGGATGAATTCTTATTTTTTGTTAGCCGAGAAGTTTGAGCAACTGAAGCTGTTTTTTCTCACATGTCTCCTGTGGATAAACACAGGATACCTACCATGAGTTTACCGAAAGGCTTAATTCCCAATTTAGCTGATTGCACCACTTTGCAGCGATTGCAGTGTTTGCAGCGGTTTACTCCCTATGCTTTTACACCCCCTCTATGACTGTGCTTCAGATGGTTCTTAAGAAAGTTCAAGATGAACACTGGGCAGAGGCCGCACTGGACCTGTGGATGAGGCTAGATGGGGCATTCCCTATTGTATTCGACATGATACTTGCTAACGTCAAGGGTGAAGCAGTTAGCTTGCAGGAGAGTCAGCGACTTGAGGCAGCCACTGACGTGGATAAACAACGTGAATTGCCAAAGATTATAGCAAAAGTGTATAAATCATTGGGCCGCAATAATTTAGGAATTAAACCTTTTACTCAAACACAAAATAATCCCCTGGCAGAAAAAGAGGGGCGTCCATTCTTCTTGAAGAAGAACTGGAATAAAAATAAGTGGCTGCAGAAACAGAAGCAGGGTTCGCATTCAGGTTCACCAACACCTGATACTTCTGAACATAGATGTGATTTGCGTGACCGCACTAAACTTAAGACACCAGAAAGATTTCAGGTTCCTGATACATGCTCTCCTCATTCCTTTCAGGAATCATCGGACCCTCAGTTCAGTGGAGGGGAGCGGCAGGATTGCAGACAAGGTGAGACCACTCAACGAAGAAGTGATCAGCCACGACAGTTTGAAGTAAAAGCTAAGCAGAAGGGACAGCTTCCATACCGTGCCCAATTTCAGATGAAGAAAGTTGCCGCTTTTACAGCAAAATATACCTCATACGGTGAGAACCCTGCTTTTCAATTGTAGATGGGCTGTGACACTCCTCGACAGCGCGGCAGAAGTTACCATAGTGCGGAGGGCACTCTGTCCTTGTCTGGAAGAGAGAGCAACTGATGCATTTATACCAGTGGAGACAGCAGATATCTAGTTGGTCCCATGAATAGGCTTTACAAGATAATCCATCAAATTTAGGGGGATATCAGATGGACAATTAAGGCAATCTTTTGGGAAAACCTTACTTCCTCTTATGACATTTTGTTGGTGGAGCCTGATTGGCTTCCCCTAATCGTCCGTAGGTTCACAGTTCATGAGGCTGAAAAGAATTTGTTCAGAACCCAAAGAGTTAGATGAACAACTGGGACTTCAAGAACGAAAGTACATAGAAAGGGGGTACCCCCAAGAATTATTGGATCAGGCAAAAATGCGCATTTCAGCATTGGATCGGAATAATTTGTTAAAACAGAAACCCAAAGAGATAGCAGAGAGAGACACGTATTTGTATCGAAATTCTCAACAAGTTCACAAAAAATCAAAAACATCATAAACCGACATTGGGACTTACTAGAGAATGAGCCCGATTTTCAGGGTATTTTCCGATTAAAACCACTGTTTGCGTTTACCAGGTCTAAGAATTTAAAGGAGATTTTAAAGTTTTCATCTAAACAGAAACAACAAAACACATACAGAGGAATGAAAAAATGTGCCAACTGCGTACAGTGTAACAATGTCATTGTAGGAGCCAACATCCACCATCCACAGACTGGAAAAGATATCAAATTATTTCACAACTCAGACTGCAATTCAATGAATCTGATCTACTACATAAAGTGCCCATGTGGCAAACTTTAGATAGGAAAGACCGAAAGAAAACTGAAAATAAGAATTTCTGAACATAAGAGTACAATTAGGAATCAAAATATCAAGAGCAGTCTAGCTGTACATTGGAAGGAAGCAAGGCACAGCATAGCAAAGCTACAGTTTTCAGTGCTAGAACAAGTAAAACTCTTTGAAGGCACGAATCTCACCAGATCCCTCCTCCAAAGGGAGACGTACTGGATAAAAAGGTTACAAACTCAGGATCCCAAGGGATTAAATGAACGTATTGATTATGCATGTTTTTTGTAATTAATGGTGATCACATCTCTCTGTGACTGTTGACATGTGTAACGTGTACATACTGTATCTTGAGTTTGAGTTGATCACACTGTACATATGAGCCATACACACCTTCCATTGATTTGCATTATTTCTGTTTTCATTTTTTGTTTTAATTTACCATCACCGGGTTTTATTTCGAAGCACAGTTTTTATGTTTGCGTACTTTGATTGATTAAGTTTTTCTTTCTGGCACCACCTGTGTCGATTATTGGGTTTCATTGAGCTAGGAGAGGGAGTTAGTGTGATTTCACTTGGAGTTTGTAATTTGTTTTTGTATAAGGCTGTTTTTTGCTCCGTGGTAGGCAAAAGTAGGTTTCTTTAGTTTTTGCCACCAGCGAGTGTTTCCAACCCTTGTTGGACCCGTTTCAAGATGGCGCCGATTTTCTTGAGGGCGCAGTCCCTTGTCAGTGTTGATCATAAGTCCATTAGCTTTTCAACGGGATGGCGATAGTTTGTTGTAAAGAAGTTGCCGACGAGCAAGAGTAAAGATTGGAGACGTTGTGGTGGTTAACATCATAGAAGCTTGGATTCTTTGGGAGCGGGTACCAGTGTTCATTTGGTCTTAAAGATCGGCGCGCATGCCGAGTATCTGCGTGAATTATGACACTAATGTGAGTCATTTGTTTGCAGACTCATGCGGGGGTCTGTTGTAGGTGAACGAAGACAGCCATTCAGTGACGAGTCCTTGTTGATCGTCGATTGCGACAGCGAGGAGGTATGACATTTCAGTTTTACTTTGGAAGAATAGCGCGTTTGGGCGCGTTGTAGCGCAGAAGTCTAAATGGATCTCGACCTCATTTTTTTCACTGCAGTTTATGAGATTGTTTCCACTAACAGCTGGTTGTCCGTAAGTTATTATTTTGTTTGAGTTTTCATACACACGCTGGTGAGGTGAAAGGGTTTCACTGTTTTTACGTTCTGGAAGGTGGCAATTGAAATATGAAAATGATGCATTATAATCTTGAAAATGAGAAGTTTTTTTGACATTTATAGTGCGATTAGTAGGAGTTGCTGAACACTGTTCATATATCATATTGTAGATACATAAGGCTCCTGATGAAGGGCCAACCTTCGGCCCGAAATGCATTGAGCCGGCAACAGACATCTAAAGAAGATTAATGTATAAATGCAGTGTTTGTTTAATTGTACCTTTGTTTTTAGGTATTTTATGTTTTTATGTACATATGTGGTTTACCTTATGGAAATATAACTGCAAACTAATGAAAAAGTTTGTTTTGTGTCGAAATCAAATACTTTTTTAATAAATGATAGAAATTTAAATCCAACATGTAAATAGAGTGTTTGAATACACAATTGAAAGAGCAGTGGTAATTACCATAGCTACAGTGCGTAGTGGTCGAGCCCTGTGGGCTCGAGGTAGGAAGGTTCTAGTGAAGGCACGGTTAAGACAAACGAGCTACCACTACAGAACGCTAGGATTATAAAGTTGTTTTAGTCCTTAGAGAAAATTTGGTCTAATTTAAGAAAAAACCAAACATAGTAAGAGCGTTGAAAAGGAGTGCCTCTCTACCAAACACAGTTTAGTTTATTTGTCTTCAAAGAGAAAGCACCCGATCATGGCGTTCGACGCAATCACAAGTCTTACAGACAATAGGGCTAACATTTTAGCCTACACCGCCGAACAAGCAACTGATATTTATGCACTTATACATGAAGTAAGAACCTCAAACGTACAAGGAAATAGAGTGATTCAGCAGCTAAAACAACTCGAATTCTTGGTAAAACAAGAATTAAGCCAAAAACTGCACGCTTCCACGCTGATACAGTATCACAGAGCTAAGCGAATTCCGCGTGGTCTAAGAATGTCAATTAAGCCCATGCTTTACAGGTTTCATTTAAATAAGGATTTCATGGGAAAATGGTATTCCATATTGACTAAACGTTCCTTAGACCTGATTTTATTGCTGGTTGAAGAACTAGCAAGAGTCATACGAGAACTTTCCAACGAGATTGATGAAATCAAACAAAATCTTGAACAAAGGATGGATAAAGATGATTGAGAGAAGGCACTAGAGGACATAAACACACATGTAGACAAATAAACAAAGGAACTACAAGAAGGGAAGTTGCGAAAATACAAAAGGGATACGTTGAATTACAAACTCAACGAAGTCTACACGTGGGCGGAAGTATACGCCCAAAGACGCGTTTACTCAAAGAAAAAATCTACCGTTACAACTTCTGATGAGAGTAGTGTGTCAGACACTGATATAAGCTCAAGCAGACCTCCAGTTCAAACACAAACTGGAGAGAAGATAGCAACTAAAGACACGTCTACTAAGGACGGAGCAAGTACCGCTGGCACAAAGGATTTTTTATCCATGGCCACGGATGCGAGTCAAGTACCAGGACCTTCGAAAGCAGGAGTAAAACCAGGAGAAGTAACCGAAAAAGCTCGCACAAGGAGCCAGAAAACTTAGTTGTCAATATTTCCAAGATGGACCTTACGACCAACCAAATGAGAGAATTGAATAAAGGCCTACGTTTTGTGCCTACATATGACACGAATCTACTGGAGACAGAAGTGGCACTCTTTAAATTCATGAGGGTGCTCCGCCTGAAACATTTCTTTAATAACATTGTACCCAACCAACCCGAGAAAGAACCCATGGAGTTCCTTGAATTTCGGCCTAAATCTACATTTCAGGCCCCAATGTCCCATAAAGTTCTAGATGCCTTTGAAAAATCTGTCCAACGAGACATTCAACATTTAAATCTGCAAAGATCTCCGAAGATAAATCTTTCTTTTCAAGATAGACAGATACTAAGTTTACTACAAAACAATGATCAAATAATAATACAAAAGGCTGACAAAGGGGGAGCCATCGTTGTAATGGATGTATCCTTCTATAAAAGTACAGTGAATGAACATGTTTTTGATGAATCAACATATTTACTCTTGGAGAATGACCCCACAAATGAACTGAGATCAACCCTTACATTGATTCTAGATGACGCCCAAGAAAAGGGTGTCATTTCAAATTCTACGAAGCAATTTTTGACAGTTGACTTTCCTAGACGAGCACGCCTCTACATGCTTCCCAAAATTCATAAGCATGTCCAGAACCCACCAACGAGGCCTATAATAGTGACGGGATGCGGAACTATATTTGAGCCTTTGGGCCACTATATTGACAATTTTCTTCAACTATTTGTCCAAACGTGGCCATCCTACGTAAAGGATACTACAGATTTTTTGTTAAAAATACGAAGAGTCATCTCAACACAAAATTTGATTTTATGTACAGTGGACGTGAAAGCGCTGTACACGTCTATCCCACATCAAACTGGCATAGAAGCTGTAGAATGGGCTCTACTGCGCCAACAACACATTAGAGCTGACAAAGTGTTCATTTTAGAGATTTTACATTTTTGTTTGTACCACAGTTATTTTGTATGGGAAGAGCAATTTTTCCTACAACAGAAGGGAACATCTATGGGATTTGCTGGGGCCCCAGCATATGCCAACATGTTTATAGCTAAATTTGAATCAGACCATATTTACAATGATCAAGAATGGCAAGACCATAAATACTCTATTGTAGGTTTATCGATGATATTTTTATACTGTGGACAGACAGTCAACAGAAGTTGGAGAATAAGCTGCAGCAATTAAACAGTTTTGACGAAAACATTCAATTTACACATACAATCAGTGAATCAAGCGTAGCATTTTTGGATGTAGTTATAACCTTGGAAGCTTCAAAGATACGTACTACAGTGTTCAGAAAAGAAACTGATGTTAACAACGCCTTACAGTTTCAAAGTTTTCACCCTCCGAGTTTGAAAAAGAATCTCCCCTTTTCACAGTTCATGAGGCTGAAAAGAATTTGTTCAGAACCCAAAGAGTTAGATGAACAACTGGGACTTCAAGAACGAAAGTACATAGAAAGGAGGTACCCCCAAGAATTATTGGATCAGGCAAAAATGCGCATTTCAGCCTTGGATCGGAATATTTTGTTAAAACAAAAACCCAAAGAGAAAGCAGAGATACATGTATTTGTATCGAAATTCTCAAAAAGTTCACAAAAAATCAAAAACATCATAAACCGACATTGGGACTTACTAGAGAATGAGCCAGATTTTCAGGGTATTTTTCGATTAAAACCACTGTTTGCGTTTACCAGGTCTAAGAATTTAAAGGAGATTTTAAAGTTTTCATCTAAACATAAATAAAACACATACAGAGGAATGAAAATATGTGCCAACTGCGTACATTGTAACAATGTCATTGGAGGAGCCAACATCCACCATCCACAGACTTGAAAAGATATCAAATTGTTTTACAACTCAGACTGCAATTCAGTGAATCTGATCTACTACATAAAGTGCCCATGTGGCAAACTTTATATAGGAAAGACCGAAAGAAAACTGAAAATAAGAATTTCTGAACATAAGAGTGCAATTAGGAATCAAAATATCAAGAGCAGTCTAGCTGTACATTGGAAGGAAGCAAGGCACAGCATAGCACAGCTACAGTTTTCAGTGCTAGAACAAGTAAAACTCTTTGAAGGCACGGATCTCACCAGATCCCTCCTCCAAAGGGAGACATACTGGACAAAAAGGTTACAAACTCAGGATCCCAAGGGATTAAATGAACGTATTGATTATGCATGTTTTTTGTAATTAATGGTGATCACATCTCTCTGTGACTGTTGACATGTGTAATGTGTACATACTGTATCTTGAGTTTGAGTTGATCACACTGTACATATGAGCCATACACACCTTCCATTGATTTGCATTATTTCTGTTTTCATTTTTTGTTTTCATTTACCATCACCGGGTTTTATTTCGAAGCACAGTTTTTATGTTTGAGTACTTTGATTGATAAAGTTTTTCTTTCTGGCACCACCGGTGTCGATTATTGGGTTTCATTGAGCTAGGTGAGGGAGTTAGTGTGATTTCACTTGGAGTTTGTAATTTGTTTTTGAATAAGGCTGTTTTTTGCTCCGTGGTAGGCAAAAGTAGGTTTCTTTAGTTTTGCCACCAGCGAGTGTTTCCAACACTTGTTGGACCCGTTTCAAGATGGCGCCGATTTTCCATTAGCTTTTCAACGCGATGGCGATAGTTTGTTGTAAAGAAGTTGCCGACGAGCAAGAGTGAAGATTGGAGACGTTGTGGTGGTTAACATCATAGAAGCTTGGATTCTTTGGGAGCAGGTACCAGTGTTCATTTGGTCTTAAAGATCGGCGCGCATGCCGAGTTGCGTGAATTATGACACTAATGTGAGTCGTTTGTTTGCAGACTCAAGCGGGGGGTCTGTTGTAGGTGAACGAAGACAGGCATTCAGTGACGAGTCCTTATTGATCGTCGTTTGCGGATAGCGAGGAGGTATGACATTTCAGTTTTACTCTGGAAGAATAGCGCGTTTGGGCGCGTTGTAGCGCAGAAGTCTAAATGGTTCTCGACCTCATTTTTTTCACTGCAGTTTATGAGATTGTTTCCACTAACAGCTGGTTGTCCGTAAGTTATTATTTTGTTTGAGTTTTCACACACACGCTGTTGAGGTGAAAGGGTTTCACCGTTTTTACGTTCTGGAAGGTGGCAATTGAAATATGAAAATGATCCATTATAATCTTGTAAACTAGAAGTTTTTTAGACATTTATAGTGTGATTAGTAGGAGTTGCTGAACACTGTTCATATATCATTTTGTAGATACATAAGGCTCCTAATGAAGGGCCAACCTTCGGCCCGAAATGCATTGAGCCGGCAACGGACATCTAAAGAAGATTATTGTATAAATGCAGTGTTTGTTTAATTGTACCTTTGTTTTTAGGTATTTTATGTTTTGATGTACATATGTGGTTTACCTTATGGAAATATAACTGCAAACTAATGAAAAAGTTTGTTTTGTGTCGAAATCAAATAATTTTTGAATAAATGATAGAAATTTAAATCCAACATGTAAATAGAGTGTTTGAATACACAATTGAAAGAGCAGTGATAATTACCATAGCTACAGTGCGTAGTGGTCGAGCCCTGCGGGCTCGAGGTAGGAAGGTCAATGCAGGGGGAAGACATAATACTCAGATGAAGATAAACAGCCTTATGGGTCGGAATGGGCTTTGGCCCTAGTGCCAGCTGTGTATCGTAATCCAGTGGGTTGGGACAAGTTATCACCGACTCATGAGATATCTTTATGTTCTATGCCACAGCCACAGACCCAGTACCCTATCAAGTGAGACGCCAAAGCTTCAGTAAGTGAAATCTTGACCCAATATGAATATCAGGGTGTAATTGAACCTTGTATTTCATCAATGAATAATCCTCTTTTTCCGACAGTGAAACCGGATGGTTCCTATCGTATAATGTTGGATTGCAGGAATTTGAATAGTCATGTTCGGACATTTGCCCTACAAAACACACACAGCTCTGCATTGGGAAATAACATAGTCCGTACAAAGTATAAAACAACACTTGAAATATCTAATGGATTTTACAGTCCCAATCTGGCTCCTGACATCCGTGACTTGACGGCATTTACCGCGGTCGGCAATCAGAAAAGATTTACACATTTGCCTATGGGCCTTTAAGAATAATCCTGGGGCTTTTGCTGCGCATGTTGCGTCTCTTTTGCATAACATAGACCCAGATGCTTTTTCATATGTTGATGACATTTATTTGACAGATGAAGAGTTGATACCACATCTAGTCTGCGTTGATCATGTCATTATGTCTTTTGCCGACCTGGGGTACAAATTTAATTTTGCTAAATCTCATACCGCCTTTTTGGCGGTGCTCTTTTTGGGTTACGAACTCAACAACGAGGGTGGGGGCTTAACCCCTCTTTCTTGGAGAAATGTGCGCAATTGCAACACCGTCAACTTTGAAGAAGTTACAATCTTTGCTGGGGTTTTAGAATTTCAGTCCAACATATATTCCTGAATATGCCTAAGAAATTGGCTGCAGGCCATTACTATTTGGAGGCGCCTCTGGGTAACACCGGAGCTTCTAGAGTACAGATTAGAGCTATTGGAAATCTTGAGTCTCCCCGGTTCAGGAAAGCTGTCATGGCTTAGATTCATCAGGGAGGGCCTCTATGAAATAGGGCTAAAAGAACTGTGGGATAACCCTGACACAGCTTGCTCGAGAACACCACGCAAAATACTAACTACCAGCTACTGGGTCAGTTTATCTGCAAAACTCCAAGTAGAATCAGCTCACGGCCCACTCACATTACTCTTCCTGGAAGTAAAAGACACTTGCAGGCTGGAGGCATGCCTTGATGCAATCCGCCTGGCATTAGGCAGAAAATGATATGTACAGTTTCGACATGGCTGTCTTCCCCTGTGTGCCTTCACGTGTAAATGGGCAGGTAGTAATTTAAGTGGGTGTCCAGCCTGTAATAGGTGTGTTGAGTCTGAACTCCATGTGTTCTTCTTTTGTCCAGGATACCGCTCAACAAGATAAAGATGGTGAGTCCAGCTATGTACAAACCTAGGCACAACCCACTGCATCAAAGCCTTCAGAATTTTAAAATAGAACACAGATTCTCATATAGTCTTTGCGGTTTCATGCTTCCTAACTACCATGTGGTGCGTTGGGAGACATTTCATTAATATGCAAAATCAAGGATTTGACTGTGGCTGACTTTTTCTTTCTCTTTTTAACTCAAAATGTGTTATCTCAGATGAATTGTTTTATTTCTTTTAAACTTTTTTTACTATTTTAACTGTTTGTATATGTTTGTGCTTGTTTTTTTATGTTGAATAAATGAAATAAAGAAATATTGGATTGGAATATGACTAGCATATCAAGCCGCTTTATGCGTTGATACAACCTACTTTTTCGGCTTCCAGCTGGCTTCCGGAACACACCGCAAGTCTTCAGTCCTTTGAGGCAGATATGCTTGCAATAAACTTTCTTTTAACAAGAGAAAATTCTTCAAATGTAGTCATACGGATTGCACTGGGTACGGTAGGTTTCACGTACTTGACGTTTAATTAACAGTCCCAATTGCATACAAATCGCACTTGTACGCTTTGGCAGAGAAGTGTTTCTCTTCGATCGAAAAAATTCTTACAGCAGTCCAGATGGCGATTCTTAAGAAACGCACTCTGGCTCAAGGTAAGCGCATTCTTATGGTCTCGCTTGTGCCTGCTCTAGAAGCAGTCACATAGGCGAACGTTCTGAATTCTAAAGCTTTATACCCACGTTGGATTCAGTGGGCGAGTTCATTGACATCGGCTGATGTCACTTTTATCTTTGACACATCATTGCAGATGCAGGAGTTTTTACTGTACGAACAGGGTCATCCTCCTCCATTGTTTCTACTTCCTCTGGATCGGTACAAATGTATCATTTATACCGACGGATCTGCTCAACCAGCCATGGGCTCTAAACATGCTTATTCAGCTGCCTGCGCTATAGTGGCAGGTTCTATGGTTGACGGTGAGTTTAAGTCTTCCTTGGTGAACACACAGGCTCTAGGAGACTGTACAACTCAATCGGCTGAGCTGCATGCTTTGTTGTTGGCTCTAGAATTAACGGATCCCGCAGTGCCCACTCTCATAGTGTGTGATTCATTTTACTGTGTGCAATCCTTTAATGACAATTTGTTCTTTTAGTCACAGAATGATTATAGAGATTCTAAAGACAGCGCAATAAAGCATAAAAGGCGTTGGGTTTGGGTGGCAGCTCTTAAGGAGAGTGTACCGCTCTTACATGTTATCCATACTCTTGGCCATCAGCGTGTGGGAACACATACTGTTGGTAATTCTATGGGTGATGAGGCAGTCAAATCTGCAGTAGTCACATATTCAGTAGCAGCCGTAACAAGGTCCATGACTAAAATAGACAATGACATACATGCTGCTATAGCGGCAACGAAGAATGGGGCATCATTTCCACAGGGTTTTCCTCCAAAATATTCGTATCATTTTTCACTTGAGCAAGTCCTGTTTGCTACAATACCATCCGTTGGAGATCGGCTGATTCCCAACGAGGACTGCAGGCTTCCTTTGATCAAAGCAGCTCATGAGGGCATGGCATCTGCACATGCTGGAGTTTCAGCGATGGTGTCTCTCTTGCAGCAGTATTATTGGTGGCGTGCCCTGTATAAACAGACTCGTAATTATGTTCAATCTTGTGACATTTGTCAACAAATTAAACCATCTACTGTTGAATGTCCACCTCAAAAGCAACTTTACATTTTAAATCAACCATTTGGTTGTATTTACCTTGATCACTGTGGTTCTTTGTCGTCCAACATTGCATATAAATATATTTTAGTTACAGTAGATTCATACACAAGATTCCTTTGGGTTTAGCCACTACGTAGTGCTGATGCTCGAAATGTCATTAGAGATTTGCTTGTCTTTGTCAGAACATTTGCCTGCGGCACCTTCCATTCTGACCAAGGTCCAGCCTTTGCATATAAGGCTTACAAGGACGTTATGAGGTTGTTGGGGGTGCTGCTGCAATTTTCGTCTCCATACAGGCCTAAGTGCAATTCTGTAGTGGAGCGAATGAACCGTGACTTAAAGCAGTCTTTGACAGCTAGGGTTTTAGGTACTGGTCGGAGTTGGCTGACTCATTTGTATGGTGTCCAACGTGCACTAAATAATCTCCCTAGAAGATCTCTGGGTGGGCGGACCCCATACAAAATGCTCTTTGGCATTAAAATGTGCAAGATCTTGATGGTCTAGACGTTGCGGCGGCTGCCGCAACATTTGAAGTAGATAACCATTGTGCTGTGCTACAGGATCTACAAAACACTCGAGATGCCCTTGCAAAGGATCATATGCCCTCATCTACGGATTGAGCGGTGCTGATTCCTGTGTCCGGCTGGCTTCCTAAAGTGGGTGATCTGGTCCGGGAGAAGTTGGAGAACAAAAAATTATTTGGTCCATCCTACCGTGCACCAGTACCAGTTCTTGGGTTAAAGGGTACCCGTACAGTAATTTTGCCTCCACTACCTGGTCGGAAGGAGGAATGATACATTTCCATTGAACATGTCATGTTATAACATATGGCCGATACTAAATAATATGCCTAATAGCATTCCTCTGCGGGATGTTCCTCTGCAACAGATGTCGTCCACAGCATTTTCAACAAACCAGGAAAGTAATGTGGAAATCTCGATCGACATCAGCTACTGCACCACATGATCAACCTCCATCGTTTCGCCTAGGAACGAGTGGTTATTATATTGATAGAGATAACTTTTCTTCAACCTCTTCTTCTTCATTAATATCCTCTGTGGCGGCTCCACCTATGAAAATGTGCATTTTCTTTTCCTGGTTTCGAAGAATTTATCTGGTTCCTCCATGGACATACATTTGGATGGTGTTACCCATGATATTCCTCTTCATGTCAATTGGTTTTGTGACAGTTTTTTTCCTATTGATCAATGTCCATTATTTGCCTGAATGCTCTGCTGTCCGTTCGGTCGATGGGGTATTGGCACCACATACCTCCTCTCATAAAATGAAAAGGTACCAAGCCATGTTAACTTCTCAGCTGTTCCAGTCGGGGATGGCATAGTTTGGGCTAAAGTGCCATACAAAATCTCAGGGCCAAATGAGACTATTCAAATGCCATACGTCTTTCGTATATCACTAGTTGATGTAATTACACCAGACTGCATTCCAACGACTGGGATATCAATGCTGTATATTCACTGTTTTCTGATTTGAAATTTATTATTTTATTTATTTATTTTTTAAACTTGTAAGGCGCAACAGCTACCCAAAAAGGGTTTCCCGGCGCCGAGACACAGCACAGAAAGTCGCAAGGGTTTGCGGGGTTGTTCAGATTATTGCTCGAAAAACCAGGTTTTGATGTTTTTTCTGAATCTAGCGTGGTTTTCCTCCTTACGAATATAAGGAGGGAGTGCATTCCAAAGGGTTGGACCTAGATGAGCAAAGGATCTGCCTCCCATTCTTGCAAGTTTGAACCTGGGCACGCAGAAATTGGCCGCTGATTGTGACCTAAGGCTGTGTTTGGGAGTGTAGGGATGGGCTAATGCAAGTAGGTATCTGGGTGCAGTACCCGCTTTTATTCTGAACATATAGTTCAGGGCTTTAAATCTAATTCGGTTTTCTACCCTGAGCCAATGCAGTTCGCGTCGGTAGTTCGAGACCCTGGTGTTTTTAGGAATTCTACACAGCAGCCTGACAGCTGAGTTCTGGACAAGCTGCAGCCGCCGTACTACGGCTTTATTTGAACCTAGGTACAAGATGTTACCGTAGTCAAGCCGGGATGTAATGAGGGCATTGACTACGGTTTTTTGGGTGGAAATGGGCAACATCCAGAGGATTTTCCTCAACCACTTTATGATGGTAAAACAAAGGCCAACGACTTTACTGGCCTGTTGTTTCATGGAGAGAGAGCTATCCACGATGACCCCCAGGTTGCGTACCTGGGTGGCTGGGGTTGGAAGATTTCCCATCTGGGAAGGCCAGTGGGAGGAGTTCCACAGTTCGTGTTGTTTCCCCAGGAGGGGAATCTCCGTTTTTTTTCTCCATTGAGCTTCATCTGGTTTCTAGTCATCCAGCTGAAGATGTTTCGGAGACCATGTTTAAGGAGAGACGGGGATGATGGACTGGATTCAGACAGGGAGAAGATGATCTGTGAGTCATCGGCGTAGGTCATGAGGGTAAGTCCTGATTTGTCCGCGAGGTCGGCCAGAGGTCTGAGGTAAAGATTAAAAAACAGAGGGCTCAGAATGGATCCCTGGGGCACTCCATGTGGGGCACTAAACGTTTCGGAGCATGCTGAGGAGGATGTAATTTGGAACGTTCGTTGTGTCAGAAAAGACCTGATCCAATCAAGAGCCATGCCACAGATTCCATTTTTTCCTATTGTGAGTATGAGTTTTTCATGTGATATGGTGTCAAAGGCCACGCTCAAGTCTAAAAGAATGAGAGCAACCGTTTGACCATCATCGAGGAGTTTCCGGATGTTTTCGGTGACTCCCAGCAGCGTAGTTTCTGTGGAGAAACCTGCACGGAATCCTGATTGAGACGGATGGAGGAGGGAATTTTCTTCGGAAAAGTGGGTTAAGACCGAATGGATGTGTCTTTCCAGTAATTTCGAAGACAGGGAGCAGGGATATAGGTCTGTAGTTTGCCAATACTTCAGGGTTTGCTGTGGGCTTCTTCAGCAATGGGCTTATCATGGCGTGTTTCCAGAGTGCGGGAACTGCGGACAATTCCAAGGAGGAATTTACCGTGTCAACGATGACTTCAAGGGAGGGGGCATCCAGTTGTTTTAGAACTTTGATGGGGATGGGGCACGGGGGGAGCCAGATTTAATGGTCTTAAGGATGGCCTTCAATGTGTCTATTGTAATAAGAGGCCAGTGTTCCAGGTTATATTTAACTGTGGGGACATAGTCTGTGTCTGTGTCAGCCTGCGGGGTGGAGTCATTGTTGTTGCTGTTGATATCACTGATTAGTTTGTCGATTTTGTCCGAGAAGAATACGGCAAGATCCTGACATTGTCGTTCGTTAAGCGGAGAAGCAGTAGCTGTAGTTTGTGCACCTGCAAGTTCCTTGACCGTATTAAACAGAGTTTTAGGTCTGTTTGTTGCTACCATAATGGTGTTGGAGACATACAAGGCTCGCGCTTTCATGCAGGCTGTGTAGTATTTGTTTCTGGTGTAATTGTATCTCTTTTTTATCGGGTACGTAGTCTTTTCGCCACTGACGCTCCAGTGCCTTACATTTGGATTTCTCGGTTTTTAATGAGTCGTTGTACCATGGGGCTGGGGGTTTGTGGTTATTACCCTTTGTATGAGGGGTGGATAGGCAGGAGTCAGCGGCGTCACTAAGCCACAGGTGTGTAGTTTTTGCAATGCTTTCCATATTTCGTCCTTTAGTGGGGAGGTTTTTACAAAGTACCTTGTACCATGTCAAGTGATTTCCAGTTTTTCCTGGACGCAGCAGGAAAAATAGGCTGCACAGAAGTGAGGGTTGATAGTAAAAGGCTGAGTTTTATTAGGTAGTGGTCTGACCAACATATGGGAGTGGTATCGTGCCATTGTAATTCGGTGAGATTAGTGATAATAGGATCAAGCAGGTGACCCGCCTTGTGTGTGGGGCCAGAATTTAGTAATCTCAAGTTTAGAGCTGTCAGGTCTTCTAGCAAGTTGGAACAAGTGGGGTTAGATGTATCCTCCAGATGCGGGTTGAGGTCTCCAATTAGTGAGAAGTTTTTTGAGGCTACATAAAAAGGTGTGATATAGTTAGCTAAATTGGAAGCCCATTGGGTGGAATTCCCGGGGGGCCGATATATCAACATGCCAGATAGCGTAAAGTTGGGGTTCATGGATATTTTAAAAAAGGCATCTTCACAGTCTGGGATGTCAACTGGGTCGAGGCTACATTTCAGCTCTCTATTAAAAATGATGGCAATACCTCCACCAGTTTGGTCCACTCTATCTTTCCTAACGATAGCATAATTGGAGGGGAGAGCAGTGGCTATGTCGGGGCCTGCACTGTCGTGGAGCCAAGTTTCAGTCAAGAACAGTACGCTAGGTTTATCTTCTAGTAGTAAGTTAAAGATATCAAGTTTGTGTTTCGGTAATGTACGGCAGTTGGTACTGTAAAGCAGGAAGTCTTGCATCCTAGCCTATGGGTGCCGTTTCCGCTTCCTATATCTGTTCCTGAGATCCGGGTACGGTTGAATATTTAAGAGTGTGAGATTACAGTTGGGACAAGAAATATTTCCTAACTGGTGTGACTCAAGTGTGGTGCACAAAGCGTTTGTGGTTGGGCATAACAATTGTAACTGACTGGAGGACCTTACCAGCCTGTTTTGAGTCCCCGGGGCATAGCCCTCAGCCCCGTGCCCCGTCCTGGCCCGGACGGGCACAGACGGGCTGAGGAAATATTATACTGCTTTTGAAACGGAGGATTTGTATTTAAATTCTGACAATTATGTTGATTTATTCTGTTTACCACATTATGGTCATCATTTTTTGCATAAGCCCAATCCAGTTAATTATCCTCAATGGGAAGGTTGTCCTGAACCATTCCAGGGTAATTCACGGACACAGAAAAATAAGTTTGTCTATTTTTTAGACTATAATGTCTCTGCCCCTAACTCTTACTATTATAGGTTGCATGCTATGACACCCATGAAATTCATGCTGGCCCACACTAAATTGATATACTCTTCGACTTTCATTGCCAATTTATCCTTGAAAGGTTATGATTATTGGAAGGACATGATCAATTTAAAATACCAAAGATTGGCAGGTGCAGGGAACTGAATCATTGCATCATGCGTGTTTGATATCATCACAGCTGATATTCCTGAATCATACTGTACAACAGACTACTTGTTTTGGTTTAGCTACAGCTAAAAATGTAAATTCTCCCTCTTTCCTGTCTCTAGGGGCATATGACGATTGGCAGCAGTATACAAATTTGTCTTCAGAGGCATTGAACGATATGGTCCACAATGGCACCCTTAACTCGTCCACTATAAATCCTTTGGGCTGGTTAATATGGCCCCTCAATAAAAATGCGTGCCAGCTGCGTTTCTCAAATGCATCCAATGGGTTTACTCTCAGTAGACCAGATCCTTGTTTCCTTCACTCACATTCTGTTACTACCTATTTTGTGGGTAAATTATGTCAACAATGGTTGGGACAGTCTACTTTGTCGTCTGTGAAACATCTCTCACATTTATCTGGCGACATTGATCTGGCAGATTTCCTTTTAGGTCCAAAATCATCATGCCTGAAACTTTGTGCATATGCAGCTTATAATGAATAAGTGTAGATAGTTCACTGTGGCCTTCCATTCCCACTTTGAAAACAGACTTCAATAAACTAAGCAGACTCAAAGCGCTATTGTTATAACAAGAAGTCGCTCTCACTTCTGCTCAAGAGACCTTCAAATTGTATTGTATTGTATTGTACTTGTTCTTATATAGCGCTGCTGCCACCCTGCGGGTATCCTGGCTCTCAGATATAGGAACACACAGCCATCATGATGAGGAAACAGAAAGAGAGAGCATGGAGGATTTAGTTTTCGGAAAGAGACAAGTTTTTAGGCTCTTTCTGAATTCAGTTAAAGAGTCAATCTGTCTAATCCTCTGTGGTAACTCATTCCACAGCTGAGCACCGACCACACTGAAGGCCCTCCCCCCCAACCTGGAGCGTTTAAATCTCAGATTTACCAGTAGACTGGCGCCGGAGGAACAAAGCTGTCTCCGAGGAAGATACCAGGCAAACCTTTCCTGTAATGGAACTGGCCCCAACTTGTGTATTGCTCTATACACCAAACAGGGGGATTTAAAAAGGACCCTTTCCTTGATTGGTAGCCAGTGGAGCTCCCTCAGGGCATAAGTGTAAGATGAATTACGCCGCAGGTTCAGCACCAGTTTTGCCGCGGCAGACTGGACTCTTTGCAAACCCTGAAAGATGTACTGAGGGGCCCCTAGATTCAAGGAGTTGCAATAGTCCAGTCTGCTCATCACTGTGCTGTTTACTACCAGGGAACGCAAATCCTTCGGTAGGATCGGGAGTATCCGACGTAGCAAGCGCAACAGGCCAAAGCACACGCTGGCTGTCTTGTTTGCCTGCGACTCCATTTGGAGGTTCTTATCTATTAGTACCCCCAGGTTACGTATCGTACTGGCCGGAGCCAGCGGATCCTCCTCGGGGGTAAGCCTGAACTCCACCGGTGTATGCATAGGCAGCCTCACCCACATTGCAGGTGGCGAGAACATCAAGTGAGATTCACTCACTCTTAAATACTAATCTCCACTGCATTTTGGGGAATTAATTCATCAGATATTTAATGCGTCTGAAACTGAAATATTTGCACATTTTTTTTTACTTGTGGGATCCGGCCTTGTTTCTTCTTTTCAGACAATTTTAGGAATAATACCGGCCTTTATTCATTCTATTTTTTCCAGCGCCTTCGGAGGGTTTCCATTTATCCTCTTATAGGCGTGCGGTATGCTGGTACTTCTGCTCCTGTTATGCAATGGCTGCCCATCCTGTGTTCCCACCAAGACCTGGCCAAGTATGTCTGTACCGTGAGCGAATGCAACATTTTGGATGCTTGCCATTGGCGACGCTGGGAGTGGGTTATGTACTTACCTACCGCTTCGCCTACTTAAATTGCTTATGGGCATCCAGGGCCCAGTAGAATGGGCACCGCCTGCAATAGAACCTGTGTTCTATTGCAGGCGGTGCCCATTCTACTGGCCCTGGATGTCTGCCTCTCCAATACGTCATGTGCTAACCTGGATTATGATCTGTTGGTGGGTCTCTTGCTGGCCCATGATCAGGCCTGTTCCGGGAACGGCATTTTGATACGTGCGGAGTATTGGCGCGCTGGAATACCTGTGAGGCTGCGCAGCGCCTCCTGCAACAAAGTTTCATCGAATATCACGCAAGTTGTCTGATTATGCTCCTGGAGACACTGGATTATGAAGAGGACATCTGCTCCTTCAACCTGCTCAACTGGATGGCATCCCTCTTTGCTTTGCATGATGGTGATGACCTTTTGGAACAAATTGCATTCCACGGTGCATGTAGTTGGTTACCTCTTCCGGACCAACTTTAAAAACTATTTTTTGAAATTATGTAGTTGGTTACGTTCAAATTTCAAATTGTTTACTCCAATATGGCCTTTTTCACTGGCATCTTTAATTTAATTTAATTTAATTGTGGGTTTATATAGCGCTAGAATCAACTCCCGGAGGAGTATCTCCGCGCTTCGACCGCTGGGTAACCCGTCCTGGCTCACCCTGAGAGATGGTCCCTAATGGGTATCTCTAGGGTGCGACCAAGCATCCCCGGCGGTCTGGGGGGCCGTTGTGAAGATGAGGCAAGCTAATGCCCAGAGTTGCCGAGTGTGGTCCCTGACTGGAGTAGGCACCGAGGCGAGAATTATCGAGCCCGCTGACCCTGGTCCACGATCCTGCCGCGTCGGGAATCGAACCCTGGTCCCGGGCCGTCCTCTGCTTACGGGTCTGCCGCCTCTAACCAGTGAGCCACACCACTCCACATCTTTGTTTCTGCTTATCATTGCATTCTGTTTGGCTATATGCTACGACCTGGCCGAGGGGATGGTGTTACATGGCGGATAGGGACATTGTTGACATCACTAAGTTAGCATGGGCCCTGCAGCCATGATGCTGCTTTTGCACACATTACTACATAACTTTATTTTTGCAAGACTCTATGCCTTTCACATGCGAACTGTTGCTGTGTTCGTCCTCTGCTTGCTCCTGGCTTTTAGTTTGAACATTGTGAGCATGGTCGATAAAAAATGCCCCTTGTTATTCTGTTCTGGACTGGCCCTAGCACCTAGACAAAAAACACTAACGCAGCTGCTGCTGGATGCTTGTACTTTTGATATTACGGGAATGCAGTGGTGGCTGGTGACATTTGAAAGTGGTGAGGCGTAACAGTGACACCTGAGTGCACCACAGCCAGCGAGCGCATTTGTATAGTCAACACAACCATGGTGTTACAACTGGTCTTAAATTATACGTTTGTGCTGCTCCAGACCAAACAGTCAGTCTTAAACTATACTGCCTACCATTATTGCTGACATGTGACACTTGCACCATATAGTCCACGTTTGTTTTATGTAACATTCCCTATGCAATGATTTACACACTTATGCCATTGTCTCTGTATAATGTGTGTGTGTATGAGATGTAAATGGCTCTGAAATCCTACACTACACAGCACTACAAAACAAAAGAATTGCATGTGAGAGAGGGGCTATGGACAGATGAGGGAGGAGGCTATGTAGGAGCATAGTAGATGCATAGAGACAAGAGAGTCCCAGGTGGATTCGCCTTACAATGATTGCATGTAAAGATGAAGCTTGTCTTAGCTCACTATTCAGTTTATGCCTTGTATAAAGATGATGACGCATAACACAATTACACGCTGTGCCATCCGTGGATTGGAATTTGTTACAAGGTATGTTTGGCTAGTTTTAGTTTATACCCTGATTACAAGCTTGAATTTTACTGCTAGCGTTTGGAAGCGGCTGCTTTCAGCACAAACCAGTGTGTTTACACTTCCAAATGCAAGTAGTAAAATGCAAGCCAATTCGCATTCAACATAAGCCATCTGTCACTGCTGAGTGATTAGCCAGGTAGTACGTCTTCATCATGTACAAAAAACGTAATAATTAAGGAAGCTTGATTGTTTAAGTAAATACTACAAGCAGCACTCTTGTGACTCTACTTTAAAACACTAACACATAATTCCACTGTTAAACATCCAATGCTCTGCCGCTTATTCCCGATTAAAATTCAAAACATTGTTTCCTGCCCAGTCCTTTTCACTGAGTCTGATGTAGGCAGTAAACTTGCTGCGTCACGCGGCCTATCTTCTTCTCCCTGCTTGCTATCTGGCCAAGACGGCCTCAATCTGAAGTGCTGCATGAGTCAGTGGAGAGCACGGGCAGGAACAATAAATAGACACAAATACAGGCCTGCAGGAAGCATATTTATGTTTTTTTATTAAATCACTGCCGGCGCTTGTGTAGTTATTGAAGCTACAAATTTGGTACTGATCCAATGAGAGTGGTAATCTATGATTACAAACATAAACCTCTGGTTGGTGTTAAGTAAGTTCATTGGACCAATTATATCAATTCCCAACTTGTCCCATGGTTTACTTGGTACCCCTATCGGAATGAGTGGTGCCTTGTGTATTACTTTGGATTTGTCACATCTCCCACATGCTTCACAGTCTTTTACCATGCTCTCCACCAATCCATCCATCCTAGGGAACCAATAATGTTGTCTGACCTTACTCTTCGTCATGCTTCTTCCAGGATGACCTTCATGTGCTAACGCTATGATCCTGTCTCTCATGCCACCCGGAGGAACAATTTTATTCCCTCTCCATACCTGACCATTCATGTTGAATAACTCATTTCTCACTGCCCAAAATGGTTTAAGATTTTCAGCTAGCTCAATATTATGCTCAGGCCACCCTTCCTCTATTAACTTCCTCAATTCCTTTAACACCTGGTCATTTTTGGATTCATTCTCCCACTCCTCCTTACTGATTGCCGGGTGTCCTACTGGGAGAATTGCCTCCTCTGGTGGACCGCTTACATTGTCCTCCCCCTTTATCGGCAACCTTGACATGCAGTCTGCTATGGTGTTTTTTTCACCGGCCACATAACACATGGTGAAGTTGTAACCTTGCAATGCCAAAATCCATTTTGAAATGCGTGGAGTGGCTCTCTCAATGTTCTTTGTGGAGAATAAAGGAATTAGCGGCTTATGGTCGGTCCTCAGGGTAAAGGGAATCCCCCATAGGAAGAATTTAAAGTGATTTATTGCCCAATAACACGCTAAGGCTTCCCTTTCAATGGTAGAGTAATTAGACTCTGGGCCCTTCAGTGCCCTGGAAGCGAAAGCAATTACCCTCTCGCATACACCAATCCTTTGAGTAAGGGACGCCCCCAGGCCCTTGCTACTTGCATCCGTAGTCAGTGTGGTTTTCTCATTGGGATCAAACATGCCTAAGGTGGGTGCTTTGGCAATGGCTGACTTTACATACATGAATTCCTTTTGGCACTCACAACTCCACACAAAAGTACTACCCTTTTTCAAGAGTTCCCTCATTGTGCGTGTGTGACTGGAAAAGTTTTCAATGAACTTGGTCATGTACTCCACCAATCCCAGGAAAGATCTGAGCTCATCCTTATTTGAGGGAGCGGGTGCTAACATCACTGCATCCACCAGGCTGGTTTTAGGTTTAATTCCTTCTCCTGAAATGGTGTGCCCTAGGTAAGTTACAGACTTTACCCCTATCTTGCACTTGCCTTTTGGGTAGTAAAACCTGCTTTACTCAACTTGTTCAACACTTCTCTTAAGTTCATGTTGTGCTCACTCTCTGTGTCTCCATAGATTAGTATATCGTCCTGGAAGCACAGGACTTTACTAAGACCCTCTAGGATGTGCTGCATAATGCGTTGGAAAACCGCCGCCGCGGATGCCAACCCAAATGGCATACGGTTATATTGGTATGCCCCAAATGGCGTAATGAAGGAAGTAAGGCTTTTAGATTCTGGATGTAGAGCAACCTGGTGGTATGCCGCCGAGAGATCCAAAACACTGAAGAATTTCGCCCCTTTAAGTACACTGAGCATCTCATTTATTCTAGGGAGAGGATGCCTCTCTACCCAGATGTTGGCATTGAGGTCCCTGAGATCCACGCACAGGCGAATCCCTTTGTCACCTCCCTTTGAAGCTACCACAATGGGGGCGAGCCACTCATAGCTCTCAATTTTCTCAATTACCCCAATGGATTCTAATTTCTCCAGTTCATTTTTTAATGAGTCTCTCACCACCAACGGCACCGATCTAGCTTTATGTACCGCAGGCTTGTAATGCTTCTTGAGTTTTATCTTATGGAGGAAACCTTTCAATAATCCTAACTCACTTGAAAATATCTCGGGGTAATCCTCACACACTTCAGCACCAATGCTTGGTTGCTCTACCAAGTATACTGGTTCAAGGGCATTAGGATCTAACTTGATGCCTAGGTCTTTTTGATGTCTCCACCCCAGTAAGCATGACCCTTTCTTTGTTAAATACACTTTTCCTACAGTGACTCTATCCTTGAATCTGATGTGCATAATGACCATTCCTACTAGGGGTATGGTGTCACGATTGTATCCTCCTAGGTTGATGTCTGGAGGTAACACATCAAACTCTTTGTTAACCGACCTTGTTTTAAATACAGTTTCATCTATGAGTGTGTAAGGTGAGCAAGAATCTGCAAATACATTATAGGGCACATTGTCAAGCATAATCTCACACTCAGGGTAATTACAATCAGAACTCTCAAGAAGTTTGTTAACCTGGAATACAATGTCCCCTCTGGGTTCCTCCTCATCCAAAATAACATGGGTCACCTCTTTTTTCATGTCATGACACACCTTGGTAAAATGTCCCCTCTTGTTGCACTTCTTACACATTGCTCCCCTTGCTGGACACTTCACACTATTAGCTAGGTGATTGGGATTGCCGCAACGGAAACATTTCAACTTTTGGGTTTCATCTCTTAACAAGCATTTACAATGCAATGGTTTCGCCTTTGGAAAAGTTTGAGCTATTGGCATTGTAAATGACAATTTTTTTATTTATGTGTTGGTTTTGAAAACCGATAAATAAATGGCATTGTCATTTACGATGCCAATAGCTTTATCTTTCGCAAATGCGAGACCTATTGCATTTGCACACACACAGAGAGCCACACACAGAGCCACCCACACTATTCCAGCCCCTCAAAACTAAAAGAAAGGCTTAGGGGGCAAAATGAGTATTTTCTTATGTACATTGCATCAATAAATAACTGTTGCTGTGCTCATCTGTAAATTAGACAAAAGTCACCTCCATGTGACAGACTTATTTAAGTGCAAGTGTTGACAATTAGGTGACGATGGTTAGCACCAGCAACCACTGGCTCAAAGTAAGCACTGCCTGGCTCTGAAGCACGTGATGGTGTAACACAGTAGGCAGTCAAGTATGGTGTACATAATCATACTGAAGATTGACTCCTATCGTGATCTGTTCCAGCGTAGCTACCTGAGGCAGTGACAGGGAGGGAGCTACTGTGGATTTGTATTTCAAGTAATACAATGATGTACTGTCCACTGCACTCACCCGGGCTTCCAAAGACAACGCCCTGCACAAATGAACACCAAATATTTGTAACTTTTATATTGTAGGACTCCTCCGTTGTTTTAAGGAGATGGCCAGAGAAATCAACTCAAAGAATGGTAGTGCTTGAGTCAGGAAACATAAGATGTTTGGTATGTGATTTTCTTATGAACATAAAATATTAAGTGTGCTCCACAGATATTACATTTTGAGAAAATGATTACTTATTTATTTTTTGTTGTAATATGTATTGCAAGCTTGCCCTTAGGGAATTAGAACGCTTAAAGTTACAAACGTTTAAAGCAGCAGAGTATTAAACGATTTGCTCAGAATCACAGGAAGTTGAGCTGCGGGCGGGATTCGAACCTTGTTCCTAAGTCAGCAGCTTTCTTTGGCCGCTAGGCCACCTTTCCTCCCTTCGAATACAGTGACTGTGTGCATACTGTCACCTACCTTGTTATAATTGATTAAACAATGTTTCAATAAATTACAAATATCAATCACAGTGCAGAAAGGCAAAAGGTGGAGAAAAGAATGACAACACGCATCGCCTGGGGTTAAATGTATAACGTTAGAGTCGCAGGCAGACTGACTTCCCATGTTGTACTATTAATCCACTGTCAGTTCCACAGAATGTCATTCTACCGCAAAAAAAATGAGAAGTAGGTCAGCACATCTTAAAGTAACATGTTTGAAATAACCTGATCTTTCGTGCAGCATTTCTATGGCGGATTTCAAACAGTGACAGGGGTGGCTCACTGGCAGCGCGGGGATTTGGGGAGCCGGCAACATTACTTTGTGTCCGAGGGGGATTCAATTTGCTCTCATTTGCACTCCCTGCTCAATTTCCGTAATCACTCTTTTAAATACCAATGCGGGACAGACAAAGTAAACCCATTAACAGCTTTAACAGACGCCTAACGCCGCGTTTAAATGAGAATGGGGGCAAACAAGAAAAGGAGGAGAAATTATGATTCCTCCAGCTTTTTATAAACTTGCAAATTACTCCACTGTGGCATTAGCCTTTCCACAAACTGCTTTGCACTTAGATGCTTGGTTAGCAAAAGTTTTAGGATGCAAGCCTGACGATGCACTGAGCTGCATGCACAAAAAATAGGTACAGAAGACGTGCGGTATTTAAAGGGCTGTGCAAAAGTCTCAGTTGTAAAATTTTAACATAAACAAACATTATAAAAAGAAAATTATCCCAAAAGTGAATTAACATTTTCACCCACGATCTCTCATCAATAATGTCGCAAGGGCAGAATTATTATCTGTAATATGCATGTCATATTTTACAAGGCGTTCCAATCCATGCATACAGAAGCCCTGTAACACAAAGATTATCATAACTCAAGTTAATGTTCCTCATTTTATCGACAGTGTGAAAGGCTTCGGTGGCCTTGCCGGATTTGAACCAGTAAAAGCTGTGTTACACCGACCTTGGCCGCAGAGGTATTAGCCCGGTGAGCTACCGCTCCAGCGTACAGACGTTATACATTGTTTAATAACACCGTTCTGTCTCCGGGTCGTGAACTACTGGTTTGGTGTATATGTGTGCGAGATGTGCTCACAGAAAGGAACATGAATGCACACACTGCATGGATTAAACTAACTGCTACTGAAAGGAGAGCGCCATAATAGGACTCTTGTGACATTTAAAAAGAAAACTTAAACGCACAAACCTTTCTATTAAAAAAAATGTCCAGCTAGGTCAAAGTCCGAATACAAATGCAGTATCAGGAAATACGTCTGGTGACTATAAATTGTCAATTGACGCAGTGGGGAGAGTTAGGACTTCCTGAAACGATCAAACGGCGTGATCTGGGGCATATCTGTCCCTCCCTGGGTACAGGTAGCTAGCAATATCAGGTCTGACGATTGATTCCAAAGTAATTAAGTTTAATATCTCCAAATTGTTTCCTATAAGAAGCTTCCGAAGGTGGCACGAGGGCGCGGAAGAGTGCATTGTTGGGGATCTTAACCTGGGATAAAACCAAACTTTATAGCCCCAGGCAAAGCAGAGGGAGTATTTGTTATATTTAATATCAAAGTCAAGCCGCTTTGACTGCGTGCAGCAAAAGTACCTGCGCACAACTCGAAACTTGCATTTCCACACGCACACCCCAACCACTTCAAAGGCAATGCGGTGGGGATTATGTACTAGGGCTACGACTACATCCCAGCCATCTGTAGACCACCGTTTCCTCAAGGAAGACAGGCTGCTGCATGACACCCAAAGGCAGGGGGTTAGATGGCTGCACATTCTGCTCTAAACATTGCATGCTAATTCGAGTACATGGGAGAAGCACAGTATGCAAGCGAGCCTTAGCTCCACGCAGAGGCGATGCGAAGCAGAGGGAGTATTTATGTTATATTTAATATCAAAGTCAAGCCGCTTTGACTGCGTGCAGCAAAAGTACCTGCGCACAACTCGAAACTTGCATTTCCACACGCACACCCCAACCACTTCAAAGGCAATGCGGTGGGGATTATGTACTAGGGCTACGACTACATCCCAGCCATCTGTAGACCACCGTTTCCTCAAGGAAGACAGGCTGCTGCATGACACCCAAAGGCAGGGGGTTAGATGGCTGCACATTCTGCTCTAAACATTGCATGCTAATTCGAGTACATGGGAGAAGCACAGTATGCAAGCGAGCCTTAGCTCCACGCAGAGGCGATGCGGCTTGAAGGCAAAGGCCTGCATACGACGAAAGCACATTTCGCATCTGTACCTGTCTGGCACATTCTAAGTAACGCATTTGCCGTATTTTCAATTTGTGTTCTAAACTAGCTCATCTACTTTACTCCCCAATCACTATTACTTAACGGGTAGATTTTAAAGGCTCTTAACTTATTTTAACACAATGAATGGTTCAAGCAAGTCTTCATCCCTCATCTGTCCGCAAATTAGATTGTGCATGCACGTCCTCGCGGATGTACACACGGTATTAATAAAAAACACGCACGCGGTGTACTTAATAGCACAGTCTCGAGGACACTAGGAATATATTTTTCATACCATCATGTTAACAGCGTGCACACACGAGCCAGTATAAGGCTTTTAACGAGAGGAAACTTTACTCTGCAGACAAATGTTACAATTATTATTCTTGTAAACTTGGAGGAACATAATGTGCACACAGATCTGCGGGCCCTCTGCTTTTTTTAAATGTTTTTCAAAAATATTAAGTAACTCTCAGCATCGCAACCCCAAGCTGCCTCCGAAACAATTCCCTTTTTGTCTCCCTCCCCCCTCCCCGTAAAACTATTTTACTTGGCCGGGAGGCTAGGAACCAACCCAGAACAAAATTGGGCACAGATGTGAAAGCTTTCTTGCCCGCCCCCCAGCAACGAGCTGGAAAAGAAACTTTCAGATTTCACTTAAAAACAAAAAATCCATTCATGGTTGAATTTAGGGTCCACCCCCTTCAGCACCCCCTACTCCACCCACCAAACTCCACCTCAATGCAACATGATTTCCAAAACCATCCGCAGTGTGCGAACGAGTCAAAAAGCTTAGATTTAGGAAAACACACAACTATCAATCAATTCGAAACGCCAGTGAAATCGTATACAAAATAAACAGCAGGGCATTTGTCAAACGTATTTTGTCTCCAGAAGACTCTAGTAAGCGTCAGACTTCAAGGTGTTTTAAATCAGAAAAGTTTGAGGAACTTTGTAATGCAGAACGTCAGATGGTTTTCACCCCTCCTTCCTGCCATGTCTTTTCAAATCACAAAATGTCACATTTCTCAGTAACTGGGTGGAGGAAAAGGACGACGCGGATCGGGTTACAAGAGCTGAGGGGAAAAAAACAACAGTCCCGAACAAAAGACTCCAGGGGCCAATGCCAGAAAAGATGGCGGTGAGCGAAGGAAGCGGGGAAGCTAACCACTTCCCCGAGGCTGCAATTCAATGCAAAAGAGACTGAATTCATGGGCGCGGGGTGCTGCTTACCTGATCAGCGGCCTCGCTGAAAATGAGGAAAACATGGCGAGATGAAAAAAAAAATAGCACACGCCCACCGCCGCAATGACGACATTGCAGAGGCGGAGAGCGGAAAAAATCGCGGGAACGCCCCCGAATCTGGTCCGGCCTTGACGGACAGATCCGGCACCCAATGGCTAGCCTCCATTTATGGAGCTAGCCAATGGGAGCCGGGGGACGTTCCTGAAGCACTTATAGTTAACAAAGGATTTCGCCTGCGCCGAAAAGCTGCGCAGAGCGCAGCCTTCGGCAGGCGAAACCCAAAAAGGAACTGCCTTTTTGTACATATTTGCTTTTGTCATGCCTATTAGACACTTTCAGTATCTCTTCCTCACAAACTTGTTTCACTTCAACAGCATCCTTCATCTCATTCATGCAGAATGCCGTGTGCTCGATGCTTTTTGCTATATCCACAGCTTGTTTCAAATCTGGAGCATCTGCTAGTAATTTTTCTTGTATTTTTTTATCTGATGTGCACCTAACCAATTGGTCTCTGATAAGAGAATCTGTTATGTTTCCAAAATCACAAGTGGAAGACAATCCCCTAAGGACTGCTATATAATTCACTACTCTCTCATACTTCCCTTGAGACCTTGAAAAGAATTTGTGACGCTCCAAGACTACGTTAATTTTCTTTCCAAACTGTGCATCTAGTTTTCTCAAAGCAACTTGATATACATCAGGTGGGGCATCACCATCCACCCCACCACCACTGCTTTCGCTAACAATCTCGGGTAAATTATCATAAATCTCTCTAGCGTGCTTTCCCAAGTTATGTAGCAAAATGTGAAGCTTCCTTACAGATGAGAACCTGTTGCCTCCAATAGCTATTAGATAGGAATCAAAAATCCTTTCCCAATTTTTCCACGGAGTGAGAGGTTCACCATCATCATTTAGGAAGGGAGGTGGTTGTGACATTGACATTGCTGTCGCCATTTAATGATTAAGCCTGGAATGAGTGCCAAATGTAAGTATATGAGCAGGTACAGTGGCTGTAAAAATTACCAACCACAACAATTTACATATAATACCCTAAATCAATTTGCCTAGCATTTGTGTAAACAGAAAAGTACAACACATTAACCCCTTTTTCCACCTTCTCAGGACTTGACTTCTCCAGGATAATAATTTTACATCAGAATAAAAGAAAATGGTCAGGTTGTTAATTTACATTTGAATATAATTAAACCTTTCACCAATACAGTTCCACTTGTCACTGACTACCTATGTTTAAAAGTTTACGAATGCTGTGCCTATCAGCGTGATACCACGGAGCAAAATCCTGACAGGTTTTAAAAGTTTTACGATTGCTGTGCCTATCAGCGTGATACCACGGGGAAAGATCCTGACAGGCTTCCTGGATTTAAGCTGTGCCTGTCAGCGTTGTTAATAAAATATTTCCTTCCTCAACTTAGAACCAATAGGCTATTACTAGCTGTGCCTATCAGCGTGCAGCCAACTTCAACGCTAATACGGCTTCCATCTGGAGAGTACTAACTCCGCATGAACAGGTGCTTCCTCTGCTCCCCTGCGCCGCGACTTTCACACAGAACGCCTTCAAAAGATCGGAAAGCGTTCGCACCCTCCACAGCCTTGCTACGCAGATGACAGATCACCGGACGCCTGACACGGCTGACAGCAGCTGACAGACTTCGCCTTCTAAAGATCGGAAGCGTTCGCGCCCTCCACAGCCTTGCTACGCAGATGACAGATCACCGGGCGCCTCACACAGCTGACAGCAGCTGACAGACTTCGCCCATATTTCATTCAATTACACCTTCCATCAAGTCTCCTTCAACGACTTGTTCACAAAGATGTAGAGGAAAAGTTGTACTGGAACTTGGCACAGTACTACCTCTGAATAACAAAGAAATTCGTGAAGAACTTCGGCTAAATCGCCGACCTCACAGTAACGTATCTCGCCTTGCGGTCGATGCTCGTTAATATTTCACAGCTGACAGAACATGAAGCGAGGCGCTGTCCAGACACTTCAAATGAGCGCAGACATAACTTATAAATACGCCTTCATAAAAGTCTTTGAGCAGAATCCTCAAGGAAAAACGTTTCTCACAATGCGGTAAAATAAAGTAAGCGCACACTGTTTCACCAGCAGTCTATCACTATGCGCCTGTCGAGGAAATCATTGCGCTTCCAAAAGTTTTTGACTCACGGTTTCCTTAAGGATCGGTGTATTGGCTCACGGCAGTGCTGTATCAACAGGGGAAGACCAGACCTGCCCCCCGCGCAGCCCCGTCGCCAATTGTTAAGATTGAACACAGCCACGCAGATGAAGAAGAGAAGAGCTGGTTTTATTACGTCCTGGTCCCTGCACTGCCAGCCTCAAACACAACGTTCTAAGTCGAGCGCCCAACCAACATTCCATGGGCCTGAAGAACAATGAACAGGGGAAGGGGTGATGGAACATACCATTACAAGTATAACGTTACAAAAGAGATTACAACAATATTTATGTTTTTTTATTAGATCACTGCCGGCGCTTCTATCCATTTTACATATGGATTGGTAAAGCACATTAAAAACATTCTTTTAGGCACGTGTATCCACAAACGCAACACTTTACACTCTGGCTTGAAACTTGCAGGGGGCATCAACTGTGAAAAAAACGTAATATGGGTAGCAATAGAACGTGGCCGAATTCTTCTAAATGATTCTCTCTTCTCACGGGATTAAAAAGGAATTACGTCCACTAAACAAACAAAAGCTTCTGCAACAAACTGGATCGACACGACAGTAATATGTGCTTACACCTTCCGGCAAGGCGCGTTGTCAAAAATGTACAGAAACCAACATCAAAAGCGCTGTCACGAGGGAAGGTAGACCCCGCGGAAAAATATGGGAATGTCAAACACAAATCTGCAGCTTGTTCTGGGAAGATTGAATAGACTATACCAGTGCAGTGCGCAGTCTGTGTAACCCTGCTCTGGGAAGGGTGACAGGGCAGACACATATTTCGAACGGCTGCCAAGCGCTTGTGAGTACCCGCCCTGCTGCCAAATGGAATAAGAATCAAATATATAAAACAAAACTTACCTAACCGCCCGTACGGGACTGGCAGCCCCTCTCAGCCAATCCTGGCACTGATTGCCTTGAGGCACAGGTTATTTTACGCCCTCAGCACGCTCATTAGGAGACCGAAGGGCTCCTAATGGGCATGCGCAAAAAAGCGCAAACACAAGTGCGCATGAGTGGACATGGGTAAAAAATTCTCCCTCCGTCCCCACTCATGCACACTTGTGTTGCTGCCTGGTGACAATCTTGTCAATCAACATGACGCCAGACCGCCCACCCCTTCAGACTCTGAAGGGGGTGGGCGGTCTGACGTCATGCTGACTGACATGATTGTCAGTTCTCCCGCCTTGACTCGCATCTTTGAACTTAAGTAAACTCAGTTTACTTAAGTTCAGATAAACGCCGAGGGAGCTGCGGGCGGCTGCGGGCTACGCCCCCACGCCCCAATGGACGCACCGCGCCTGATCTGTTGTAATGATATGCGGAGAAGCTGGAAGCAAGAAAGGCAAGCCTAGCAAAAAGTTTTGAGGGTGACCACCACTGTAGCGCATCAACCATGTGAGAGGTAATGCGAATGACATCGTCGAACGATCCTGTACACTGGAGCCATTGAGCTGACAGCGCTTCTTGGAGAGGGCGCATATGAAGGCAACAGTGCGTGACTAACAGGATGCAGGATGACATCATGCCAAGCAGGGACTTTTTGGATTGTATGCAAGCTGCTAAAGAAATTAGTTTGTTTTGCCGCTCCTTTGATGGAAAAGCTTTTTTATACGCTGGGAAGGTTGAAGGACAGACTTGTCCCGATTGAGAGTGAGACCCAAGCGGTTGAAAAGACTATTTTCAACTAAAGACTAAAGAAATTCCTCCTGATTTCACCATCATCAGGCAGGACAGATCTATTGGTCGGGGAGGCGGGCTGGCCATTATAATAAAGAATACTTTCAAGTGCCACACTTTCGACCTGGCCGCCCTTAAGGACTGCGAGTCCCTCGGATTTGTTATTCAAATTAGTTCTTCCTCTGCTTTCTCCGGAGGACTTGTTTACCGCCCCCCCGGAAACGCTACTCCATTCTTGGATTCCCTGGATGAAACCCTGGCAGCCCTCCTGACTCACTACCCCTCCTTCACCCTCCTAGGGGATTTCAATCTTCATCTGGAATCCTGTACCGAGTCACACTCCCTCAATTTCCACCACTCCCTTGAGATTTTTGGTCTCTCCCAATTAGTCTCCCTTCCTACTCATCGTGCCGGGCACACCTTGGACGGCATTTGTACAAACTTGGCCTCTTTAGAAGTCTTTCCCCCTCTACCACAAATATGGTCAGATCACTGTCTTATCCCTTTCTCTGTCCAATTCAAAACTCTGCCTCCTCCCCCCACTAAAAATTCCCATACCTCCTTCTCAGTTAACTGGAAAAAGGTAGCTGAGTGCATCAAACTTAACCCCCTACCGACTGTCCCTCCCCCTCCCATAACGGGTGATGTAGCAGTAGACTCCACAAATTTTCATCAGTGGATTGACAGAATGGTCTCTGCCAATTCTGCACCTTCCACTCACAAACTAGCTCGTGGTAAGAAGAAGCCTAGTGCCCCCTGGTATACTCCAGCCCTCACTGATTGCCATCTTAAATGTAGGCGTATGGAGAGAAATTGGAGAAAGACCTATGACCCTACTGCCAGAACCCTATACATTCTGCAGAGAAAACAATACCTTACCGATATAAAAAGGGCAAAAACTGCCTTTTTTACTCATGAAATAGATTCAGCCAACCAGAAACAGCAAACGATCTTCAACATCGTAAAATCCTTCACTCATCCTAAGGCTTTGGCACGTGAAATTCCCCCCTCACAAATTCTCTGCGATCAAATCGCAGATTTCTTCGAGGAGAAAATTCAGAATATCCATAAGGACTTCCCCCCCCCACCCACTCCAACCTTAGAACTCGATTCATCCATGTCCCTATTTAACCAATTCACACCAGTCTCCCCACAGCAAACGCATAAAGCCATCTTGGCGTGTAAATCAGGCGCCCCCACGGATTCTTGCCCTCCAGTCATCCTCCATCATCTCGTCGAAGTTGTCAATCCTCTAATTAATGCTATTGTGAATCAATCTCTCCACTCCGGTACTGCGGTACTGTACCCTCTGACTGGAAGAAGGCCATAGTCAAGCCCCTTATGAAAAAGCAAAATAAATCCCCCATCGACTTGACTAATATGCGCCCAATTTCCCTTCTTCCAGTACTAGGCAAAATCACCGAGCAATTAGTCCATGAGGAACTAAAACACTTTGTGGAAAATCGACCCATTTTGCACCCTCAGCAATCTGGCTTCCGCCCCGGCCACTCCACAGAAACCGCTCTGATTGAGTTATCTGACACCATCAAGTTCTTGCAAGATGAGGGCAGGCAGGCTGTCCTCATCTTGCTCGACTTCACCGCGGCCTTCGACACCATCTCTCATGCGATCCTTATCAGCAGGATGCGTGGGATTGGTGTCTCGGGTTCCGCGCTTGCTTGGATAATTTCATTTCTGTCCAATCGCTCTCAAACGGTTTCCTTAGGCCCTTACTTCTCTGGTGAACGCCCCATCATCTCAGGTGTCCCCCAGGGCTCCATTTTGAGCCCTTTCTTTTTTAATGTATACATGGCCCCTCTCCTTACGTTGATTGAGTCACATGGGATTCTAGTGACGTCCTATGCTGACGACACTCAACTCGTCGTCACTATTGACAAAAGAATCCCTGACGCTACCATCAGACTCCAAAATTGCCTCTCAGAAGTTTTTTCCTGGCTCAATCTGAATCACCTGAAATGTAACAGCGCCAAAACCGAAATAATACCTCTCGGTAAAGGCACACTCTTTTCCCCTAAAGAGTGGTGGCCCCAAAATTCTGAAGCACCACCAAGTGCGGTTGTGTCAGCCCGCAACCTGGGAGTTCAATTCGATGCTTCCCTCAGCTTCGACGAACATGTGCGCATCACCGCAGGACGCTGTTTCAGTTTAATCAGGCAACTAAAGAAATTCTTTAATTTCTTGCCTATCTCAGCCAGGAAATCAGTCGCGGTTGCACTTATCCTTTCCCGGCTGGATTATTGTAACGGTCTCCTCGCAGGCATTAAGAAGTCCTCACTAAAAAAATTACAGACCGTTCAACATGCAGCCGCCAGACTCGTCCTGAAACTCCCTCGTAGGTCCTCGGCCACTGCAGCCCTCAACGCACTCCATTGGCTGCCCCTCCATAAGAGAATCTTGTTTAAGCTTTTAACTACTGTTTTTAAAGCTAACAAGTGCATGGGCCCAGCTTACCTGACTAAGCGCTTTCAGCATTATACTCCAACGCGCTGCTTGAGGTCATCAGGCGCTAATTTCATCTCTGAACCTCGTATCAAATTAAAAACAAAAGGTGGAAAGACCTTTTCATTCCTTGCTGTTAGGGCATGGAATCGCCTTCCCCCTCATCTTAGGCACGCCCCCTCAGAAAGCCTTTTCAGGAAAGCCCTGAAGACGTGGATCTACTCTCAATCTGACTCCTCAGTTCTCGCAGCCATCTGATCCATGCTAGCCAAGTTGATCTGCTGTGGGCGCAGCGCCAAGATGCTCCTCCCGGAGCGATAGTAGCGCTTTACAAAAAACCATAAATATCAAAAATATCAAATATCAAAAGCTGAAGACAGGTGTTGGAGGACCTGGTCACGCCTGCTAGAGAAGGTGCCTTGACAAGCCAGTCGTCCAAGTACGGGAAGACTTGGTGATGCCGTTGCCTGAGATATGCGGCCACTGGAGACAGGCATTTCGTAAAGATGTGCAGCGCTGATTTTAGGCCGAAAGGCAGGACCTGAAATTGGTAGTGTCTGCCCGCCACAGCGAACCTGAGGAACATTTTGTGATTCTGGTGGATTGGGACGTGAAAATAGGCGTCCTGAAGGTCTAAAGACACCATGTAGTCGTTTGCGTTGAGAAGTTGTAGCACCTCTTGAATAGAAACCATGCGAAACGACTGTTTCTTTAGATATTTGTTGAGACTCCTCAAGTCCAGTATAGGTCTCCATTTCTTCTTCTTTTTTCAGACCAGGAAAAAACGGGAGTAGAACCCCTTGCCCCGTTGACCAGGAGGAACTCTTTCTATAGCTCCCTTCCGGAGCATTAGTGAGAGCTCCAAGAGCAGAAGATGCTAATTCTTGTGGCGTATTGGACGAGGAGGGGTCTGGGGACGAAATTCTATGAGCTCCAGTGAGTGTCCAAACTGCACTAGTTGCAGGACCCATCGATCTGTAGTTATATTTTTCCAATTGTGTAGGAAATGAGAAATTCTTCCTCCAATCCTGGATGGTGGAAAGGAAGTGGAGACCTGTGGCAGAGAGAAGTAATTGTCTTTGAGCTGCGTCCTTTTGCCTACCTCCTTTACCTCGAAAGGAGGACTTAGTGTAAGACAACTGTTGTTGACACTGCTGGTATTGCGGTCGATATTGTTGATTGGAAGAGTAGGAGGAACTGTAGTGTTGATAATCTCCTCTCGTAGAAGATTGTCCTCTGCCCCTTGAGCCACAAAAGGAAGGATTTTTGAACTGAAGGGTACCCAAAGCCCTAGCCGTATCAGTATCCTTTTTAATGCCCTGAAGAGCATCATCAATATGTGTGCCGAAGAGAAGCTGGTCGTCATAAGGCATGTCAAGGACTTTAGTTTGTATCTCCGGACGGAATGCTGTTGCTTTCAGCCAACCCTGGCGTCTTAACACCGCAGCCCCCGCCAGTTGGCGAAAACCAGTAGATGTGATATCCATCGCACAATCGATGATCTCAGAGGCAGAGGGTTCGCCTTCTAGTAGGATCTTTTTCGCTTCTTCCTTTGCCTCCTCCGGCAAGGATCCAAGATATGGGGCAATGTCTGCCCACATTTGTCGGTTATAATGTCCTAACAGCGCCAAAGAGTTGGAAGCGCGCACTGTTAACGCGGACATAGGTGAGAAACGTTTCCCAATATTATCTAGTCGTCTGCCGTCTTTATCTGGAGGGGCAGTGAGCATTGTAGAAGGATTTTTAGATTTCCACTGCGCAGCCTGTGTGATAACAGAGTCAGGTTTGGGGTGGCCGGTCAGGCAAGCTGGAGCGGTGTCCGGAGCCCTATATTTCTTGTCTAGCCTAGGCAACACTGGGGGTAAAGAAGAAGGGTTTTGCATAATCTTAACACCCTGGGCTCAAGGATATTGTGGAAGCCCCCGATATCCTCAGGGGGTGAATCAGCCTGAGTAGGTACAGGGGATGCCGGACAGGGAATTACATAATCGTCCCATTCATCGTGTGTTGATTGAGAATATTGAAGTTCCCCTTCTTCATGTTGTTCCTCCTCATCATCATTGAGGAAGGTGGAGGTTGTGAAGTAGAAGGTCCAGGCTGTATTACCAGAGGTGAAGGCCGAGGTCTAGGTGGTGGAGAGACCACTGGAGGAGGTGGAGGCGTAACCGAAGATGGAAACCTCTGTTTGTAATCAAAAATCAGGAATTGGAGGTCAGTCAGTCAAATTACTTTATTCGATACATTAATATCATAAAAAGACATCAGTACAATTAAATAAATATTACACACAGTATAAACAACAATATTATACAAAAATGTGTCCAATAAAAGTTTGATAAAACCACGCTAAAAACAACAATATTCTCTTTTGACTTTCATTGCTACATCAGTGCCATAATCTGGGATAAATTCATTCATTCTAGTCAGAATCAACCAAAGTCAATGGTGTACAACTAATCTTGTTCCTAATCCGCACAGCAGCTACTAAAAAACTAGCAACATGAAATATTATACGGTGAGTATTTAATAGTTGTAAATACAGGAGGGCTGGCCTAACCTGTAAGAACCCTGCCTCCCTCAAAATAGGAAGCAGGAACTTCTTCCTAATATCAGAATAATAATCACAGAACATAAAAAAGTGTAAAGTGTCCTGTGAGGAAAAGTTATCACATTTACAGGGGCTAGCCTTTTCCGTAGTGCACCATTTTGGAAAACAGCCCAACGTCAAATGAATCAAATTAAAACGAAATCTAGTTAAAAGGTGCCTATGATAGGGGCGGTTCACCAAGGTAAGATAGAATTCAGGTCCAGGTGAGTTAACTAAAACAAAGTTTGCTCTAACAGTTGGTTTCCTCAATTCTACCTCCTCCCTCTCTAAAGACAGCAAGTGCAACATAGCATCTTTTATCTGTAAGACATCCTTTGGTGTTATAGTCTCAGGGGAAGAAAAAAGCTCGGGTCGCCCTATTTTATGGAGACTAGATTTAATATATGCCAGCCAAGGGATCTTGCTGACATTTTCCAGGAGAAGACAATCTTTAAGGATGATGTGATTCAGGGAGATTTCCTGATTTAGCCAGGTCTTCAACCAACATGTTAAAGGGGCTATTTTTATTAGGTCGGTTACGTACCCCACCCCCAACTCAGTATGGATAGTATAGGTGGGAGTAGACTGTGGCACTGTTGAAACTGATCTCAGGAATTTATTTTCAATCACCTGAATTCTCTCTTGGGGGCAGTAACCCCATATCAAACTGCCATAAGTGGCAACCGCAAGACATTTGGCTTTATATACCTTCATTATTGCTTCTACTGGTCTAGCCCCTAATTTTTTTGAAAAATCCCAAGAGTGCTGAGGTCGTTCTCGCAAATACGATACTTCTATTTTTTTGTTGCGGGCCCCAATTCCCTCTTTCGTCAAATAGGACCCCCAGGTAGGGAAATGTGGGGACCCTACAGACTTCAAAACCTACAAAATATCACATCTTCCCGAAGTAAAATATTGAAAGACGCGATGACGTTTTGTTTCATGCTAATCATCCGCCGGTAGAAGCCCCCGTTTTGGGAGGACCTCACAGAACCCGTAAATCAGATTAACACCGGTCCTTAGACTAAAGGAAGACAACTATCTCTCGTTTTGGGTAATTACCTGAAGGATCGCTACCTGATACAATTGGAACGGCCAAAAGTATAATCTCAAAAAACTCTGAGTTTGCGAAAGAAGCAGGGTGCGAGTCCACTGTTTAACTGAAGATACCCGACCATGCAGGGGTTATAAAATATCGTTTTTTGAACATCTGAGCATTCTGCGAGAAAGGTCCTGAGGAAGGTGGTTTCACACCGCCGAAACGCGTCGACCTTGCGTACAAATTCACATTTTAATCTGCGATCCCTCAGACGCAGGATTGGGAGTGAATGTAGTATGTATGATGAGAGTTGAGTGTATGTATTTGTAAGAATGTTAATTTTTCTCTTTGTTTTCTCTGCATGGAATGGGTTTTTTACTGATTTCATTGTAGTACTATGTGTTTTATAGAATGTGTTTATTGGAAATGTATAAATTGATATGACAAATGGATAAAAGGGAAAAAAAAAATGTTGTACTATGAAATATATCTAAATATAAAAAAATAAAAAAAATTATAAATCCAAAAAATGTTGATGTTGCCACTATGTACTAAAGTATAAAAGTAAAAGTGTTGGAGGTATATCGCTAAAAGTGTAGAGGTCAAGGGGGAATATTTCTTATAGTGTTTTGCTTTTCCTCTCTTTCCCTGACCATTGTAGTAAAGATAGAGGGGGTCCCATTCTTATGTTGACCCTACAGACTTCCTCACCACAACAAAAAAATGTTTTAACTTTATTTTTCCTACAGCAGTTCCATATAATCATAACTTGGGATTTTTTGGTATTTATTTTTAGATCCAGGGTCTCCATAAAACTCCCAAAGGCTTCAAGCAGCCTTTGAAGACCTACCCCCGTACGGGCCAAAAGAACAGCGTCATCCGCATACAGGAGAACCGGTATAACCAGATCGCCTATACGCGGTACGTCCTGTGACGCCCCCTCAGGGCAGGCTCCAAAGCATTAATATATAGTGTAAAGAGAAGGGGGGCCAGAATGCACCCTTGTCTGACCCCCCTCTCTGAATTAAAGTGACTGTTGCAGCGTTCCTCAGAAGTAACCCTAACGGAGGCTAAGAGACCAGAGTGCAGGTCAGCTAGAAGGTTAACTAGGGACGGGTCAAAACCCATATTTAATAAAATTTGCCATAACTTTGACCTATTCACTAGGTCGAATGCGGAGGAGAGGCCCATGAACCCCATATACATCGACCCCTCCTTGGCTTTAGTATATTTGTTAATTAAAAGTTGTAGGTTAAGACATTGGTCAAGAGTGCTCCTTTTAGCTCTAAAACCATATTGTGCATTCGACAGGACCCCTCTATCTACCAGCCACTACGTCAGTTTGTGCAAAATGACACATCCCAATATTTTAACTGAGGAGTCTATCAGGGAGATAGGCCTATAGCATGAGGGGTCCTGCCTATCCCCCTTTTTAAAAACCGGGATAATGGTTGATTTCTTCCATGATACCGGGAGGCTATTTGGGCCCAAGACATTAAACACGTTGGACAACATTTTTTAACCAGAATTTCGGGGCGCACTTAAACAAATTGGCGGGAACCACCGTCAGGGCCTGGTGCCTTGTTCTTTGACATCTCCTCTAACGCCCTTTCCACTTCTGCGACCTCAAAGGTCAATCAGAAATAAGAAATCAGGAATTGGAGGTCAGAAACCAGAGTCGCTGGCAGGCAAACCATAGGAGGTTGAGGGGGATGGTACTCCTCATGGTAATCCACCTGGTCCTCCTGCTCATGTTCATCATTGTCCGAGCTTTCGTGGTATTTGACATGAAGTTCAGATGGGCTAGTAGCAGTTCTGAACATACTGCCGTCATCAGAGTCTTCCTCCTCCAGGAGGTGGGCAGGTGGTAAAGGCTGAACTCTGCTTGGAGAAGTCAAGGTCGGTGTCAGCGTGCGTTTAGTAATTTTAAGATGTACATACGCACTTTGCAAGGTAGGTTCAGCTGCCGTCGAGGAGCTCGTCGACGGAGTGGTCGTCGATGGTGGGACGTCGACGGGTGTCACCGGTGGTATCGTCGACGATGCCGTCGTCAACGGAGTCGCATCGACTGTTGTGGCGTCGACGGTGGTATCGTCGTCGACGCTGTCGTTGACGATGGTCGCGTCGACGATTTTGTCGTCGGCGGTGTCTTCGACGGCGATCGAATGGATGTCGATGGTTTTGACATCGACGACGATTTCTTTATTTTAATCGTCAACGAGATAGACCTACCGGCCACCGACGATGAAGTGGTCGACGTGGATAATGCAGAAGATGCCACAGAAGTAGATATGGTCTTCGTCGACGAGGTAACAGGCAAAGTCGACGTGGTGGAAACCGGTTTCTTGAAGGTTGGAACAGTCTCCTGAGGAGAAACCTTCGCCGGTAAAACCTTGGATTGCACCTCTGAAGACTTTTTATGTGTCTTCTTTTGAGGTGGCTGCGATGAAGGAACTGGAGAGGAATGAGAAGGAATGAGAAGTCCTGAAGGAACATTCACTCTCTTCAGAAGATACTGCTTGGTCTTTATCCTTTAGCCTCTGCAGCCAAATTAAGAGGCGTCCCTCCCTAACCTTGAGGGTCTTTGTAGAAAAGGTACGACATACCTTACAGTCCTTTGAAGAATGATCCGGGTAGAGGCAATAGAGACAGTCCTTGCGCTGGTCATCCACATGAAGTCTCTTTTTATCACATGAAGCACAGGACCTAAAAAGTCATTTATTAGAAGTATCAGCCATGGGTAACCTGAAAACTCCCCACAGATGAAGAGATTTTGATTAAAAAAGTACTGGAAATCCAGAAACTAAGGAAAGCTGAGCAGAGCTCAGTGGAGACTCCCTTAGCACGACGTGCGGTAGAAAATCTGAGGGACTAGAGCTCCTTCCAGGAAGGTTCCAGAGGGTGGTGATAGCTGATTGGCTCTTCGCCAAAGTTTGGTCCTTTTCACAAAAGGACATGGATATGTTACTAATGAGAGGCCTCCGGCCCATTACTATGTATATATGTCTATGAGACATTACTTTATTTATGTACCGGGGACTACCATCCCGACGACGGGGAATGATTCAGGCATTTGAATCTATGAAAGATACCCTAATAGTGGATAAGCTGTTTCTAGAGGGCCTCTACCTCCCTAAAGTAGGATACGGGTATCGGGTCCGAGGATTTATGTGTTTTGAACAATATTAGCAATTCAGGGGGTGGGTGTACAAGAAAAAACCCTGTGCATAATGACTATTGGTCGGGTGAAGGTGCAAATGTATGCTGACTCGGGCTCGCACTTTATTATTGTAAATGAAGAAATTTGTAATTCTAAATTTCAAAAGAAGATAGGAAATAACCTATTGGAACCGAACATTAATCCAGAATAATTTTAACGTTCAGATTTAAGAATAGGAAATCTGTTGGCAAATTTTATAGCACTAAACGGTCCTTCTGTGCTAGGATGGAGATACCAGGGCGATTATATATTATCGTTGAGCCTAATAGCCCTGAGCCTGGTATGATTGTTGATGATGAGGAAAACATTTGGAAGTCTTCAGTGAAGAAATTGGCATGTTAAAAGGTTTTGAGCACCGTATTGTTTTAAAAATGAATGTCTGTCCAAAAACACATAAAGCAAGGAACATTCGTATTCTCCTCAGAGAAGAGGTAGAAAAAGAACTAGAGAAATTGGTTAGTGCAGATATAATAGAGCTGACTGAATCTGCTGAGTGGATCTGTCCAGTGTTTGTGGCAAGACGGAGTAATTTTGATTTACACCATTTAAATAGCAATATTGTGGATGATAAATTTCCCTCATCCAAGATCTCGGAAATACATGCACAGATAAAGGATGCTATGTGGTTTTCCACCATAGATTTGTCAGCCGCATAATACCAGATTTGGTTAAAGGGGAGAGCATCAGTATACAGCATTTATTACACCTACTTGGTGCTTTCAATATAAGAAGATACCCTTCAGCTTGGCTTCGGCTATCTTCCAAAGTCTCATTCATCAACTGTTTGGAGAGCCCTCAAAAGTAAGATGCTCCCAAGATGACATTTTACCTTTTGGCAGTGATAGGTCAGAGCATGACAAGGTTTTGGAGGAGGGGCTAAGTACTTTTGAGGAGAATGGCTGGACAGTCGAGCATTCCAAATGTAAGTTTGGAGTGCAATCAGTGACTTATCTTGGTTATGTTCTGTGTGGTGAAGGAGTAGCCCCAAAACCTAAGTTAGTGGAGGCCATCCAGAATTCCCCACATCCTTCTAACAAGGATAAAGTCAGGTCATTGTTGGGCATGGTGAAATTCTATGCAAAATTTGGTGAAGGATTTTCAAGAAGGGTGTATAAGATTGGGCAATTGCTCAAAGGTAAACGCACATTTTTTTGGTCGGATGAATGTAAGAGGGAATTTAATTACATAAAAATGCTATTGTACAAGCACGAGTATTACGTTGTTTTGATCCTGATCTTAAGAATGTGGTCACAGTGGATGCAAGCAATAAGGGTTTGGGTGGTGTTTAGTCGCAAATTGTTGAGAATGGTGAAGAAGCCATAATTGCATTTGCTTCCCGTGCTTTGTCATCTGCTGAAGAGAAATTCTCAGTGATTGAGAAAGAAACCCTTGTATGTGTGTGGACCCTGGAACATTTTCGATCTTTTGTTTTGGGCTAGCCATGCAGTTTGGAGTGACCACAAACGCCTTGTCAAACTATTAACCACTGAAGGTCTTTATAAAGTGTCAGCTAGGATAGCGAAAATGTCAATAACTGTACAAGATTTTATTTATAGGATTGTGTATGTACCTGGAAAAAGCAATGTGATGGCTGATTTTATATCTCGCATGCTAACAGGCATTGAGGAGTGTGACAAGAATGAATGGGATGAGTAACAAATTGCATTAATTCATGATGAAGGTGTTTCCGGTGTGAAAGAAAAGACAAGGAGATGCGAATATGCCACGGTTGGGAATTTGGGTGGTGCAAGGTTGGCCAAGGAAATCTGGCGTTTCTAAGAATTTAAGGCAGTCTTGGGAAAATCAAGAATGAACTGTCAGTAGTTCATGGAACAGGATTCCGGGATGAGAGAGTTCCTCCACTCACGCTTAGAGACAGCACAATGACATTTTGCCACGAAAATCATTGTAGTACGTGAAGACTAAACAAAGAGTGAAGAAATTATACTGGTGGCCAGGTATAGACATGAGTGCGGAGAGAATGGTCAGAGACTGCATGGTGTGCGCAATTCTGACAAATCTTTAAGGACTTTGGGAACCAACATGTGTGAGCCTATAATTCTAGAGAAACCATGGCACACAGTGGCTATAGACATTATGGGTCCTAATGGCACACCCTCAAAGTATATCACTGCTATGATTGATGTGCTTTCTAGATGGGCAGTTATCAAAATTGTAGAGAACATAGATTCTGTAGAAGTGCTGCAGTTTATGGACAAAATGTTTGTGGATGAAGGGTTACCTGTTCGAATTATTAGGGACCATGGTGTACAGTTTATGTCTAATTTAGCCAAGAAGTATTTTGAGAGGACAGGTACAATGGTAGTGGTAATGGCATGATCAAGAGATTTAACAAAGTCTTGAAGAATGCCATACAATTAGCGTGTTAGAATGGTGAGGATTGGGAGGTCCAGGTTTTTAAAACTTTGTGGATGTATATAACTACTATCCATAAAGTACATGGAAGCGTCTCATTTTGAAGTAATGAGAGCGAGTGGACCAAGGACGATGTACAATGTAGAGTGGTTATTGTAGACTGCTGATATTAAATCAGAAATATAAAGAGGCTTTTAACCACAAGAGGGGTTCAGGAAGTGTAGAATCTGTGAGGGTATGTGGGTCAATGAGAAAAAAAAACATGTAAGGTAAAAAAGGCGAGAGTCAGTTTTCAGAACCTTTGCGGGTATCTAAAGTATTACGCAATGCAGTTATTTTGAGTGCCGGAAAAATCTGGAACCATTGAAGAATTGCAGTTCTCAAGGGGAACAGTAGTTTGTACAAGAAACGTTTCAGGGTTTGGGTGAAGAATTATTACCATAACCTAAGGTACTTAATGATGATGTGTTAAATGGAAGCAGGGAGGGGGCTACATTAATTGGAAATGGTTGTAATGTGCAAAGGGAAGAGGAATGCACAAGCAATGGTAATAACATACAAATAGAGGAAGGAGGTGCAGAGGTGGTTGAGGTAGATAAAGTTTGAATAACAGAAGCTAAGGAGGTTACAGTAGAGGAATAGAAGGAAGAAGAGGGGGTTTCTGCAGAGGAACAGAAGAAAAGGGTAACAGGAGGGAGAGTGTCAGACCGATGTGGTTGGAGGATTTTGTGTGTGAAAAGGATGTGTAGGGTGTACCTGTGGGAAATGAGTTTTTTAATTCACAAAAAGGGGAAGATGCGCTGTATTTTAACACTTATGTTATTTATATTATTTATCTATTCTATATTTTATTATGTATATTGTATAATTACATATAGTATTAAGTAGTGTTTATTTTTGTAGGTTCTCTTCTATTTCATGCACGTTTTCTATATTCCAAGTTCTGTTCCGTGGAACTTGGAGAAGACAGCTACTGGAGTGAGGAGACGTGGACAGGACGTGTCTTGTAGCTGTGATCTGATGTTTCAACTTTATTTATACTGGAATCATATGGTCCCCGACTTTACAGCGGCTCCAACAAGAATAGGTAGGAAACCCATTAAATCAGGTACAGGGAAATGAGACAAGAAAGGCATCAAATCATGAGTAAGTGGTGGGGTGGAACCCAACGCCCCCTCTAGTCTACATCGAATGCAACAGGCAAGCCTACTGGAATTATGCAATTCTGTGGTTGCATCAATGTTTGCTTCTATCTAACACAGATCAAAAGTTATCAAAAATAAGTACTACAATTAGTTTCACACAAAGGAAGATCCTTTCAGCTGCTGATTGTTGTATTCAGGGGTTAATTAGTACTAGAGGCAGGCGACTGCCCAGACAATATGAATAGTTGTTAAAATGACAAAATAATATTACTACACATTGTGCCACGTTATGCTGTATAATTTGCCTTTATGTGGGACACAATATTTTCAAACCTCCAGCATAATTTGGTCCTAAAATACCAGATAATTCTAGTGGCCCTCACAAAGGTATGTTTGCCAACAGATAGCTGAAGCTGTTTGTCTGCGAGATCTAACAAGCATTAGCAAAGACAATAGTTTTTGCCTATATAAGACCTATCGGCAGAGTCAATATGCAACATGGCTTAAAGTAAAAAAAAAAATGCATTGACTGTGCCATAGTACTTTGTTTTTACTTACTTTACTGCAGAGTGAAGTAGCCAGTGGAAGGACATTGGCCATTAGCCACTGTCTGGAAGGTGTACTTGCTCCAAGCTTCAGTAACAGCATGGAAGCAAAAAGCAGAGCAGGAAGTGAAAGCAGAGGATTTGCTGGCCAATGAGAAGCAAGTAAATTAGAGCAACGTTGGAAGCAACAAATGGTATGTTCAGGTAAGTAAGGGGCAGGTTCTAAGCCCCTTTTAAGGTTTTTTTCATTTAAAAACAAGAGACTTTGCAAGGGCTGTTCAGGCAAAACCTAAAAAGGGAAAACCAAGCAGGAGAGCAAAGAATGAATGGAGAAATGATAGAATGGAGAGAATACAGAATACAAATAATCAAAGAAAGAAGCTGGGGAGCTGAGTAACAAAAACTCAGGCTGGAAGTTTACATCACCGTCAAACAAAAAAATAGTAAGCAAAATCTTTATTTTGTACATCTTTTATGCTCATATAGGTGCTACATACAAGTGTGGAAGAACTTTCAGAACCAATATGTTGCATTGCACCTTTTGATCTTTGGTCAGTGTAAATAACTGGGCTATCTCAACATGCCTTGCTCAGTTCTCAGTACGCTCTGCCTTCCATGTACAGATTGTGTCAGTGCTGGTGGCTCCCTAGCACTGTTGTAAATCACTGGTAGCATCATTTATTTTTCGTAGCTCCCTTGTCCTGCTGGTGGCCATGCATCAAGAGTTCTGCTGCTCTGCCTGTTGCAGTATCTTTTGTGTGATTTGGATGATGGCAGGGTACGCAGCACTCTTGGAAAATTCCTGTATGAAGTCTCTGCCTTCTTCCAAACTCTGGGAAAGCTGTGGATCCAGAGGCACACAACCTGCAACGATGAAGAGTAGAGTTAACAGTTAGGATAGTTAAAAGTCGAGTCACCTACTCTATTTATTCATTCCAAGGCTGTGACAACTATGTAGGAATGGACCTACAAGCAATGGACAACGATAGCTGTGTATTCTCTTTACCGTAGTACTTTCTAAAGTTCCCCCTTAAACTCTTGTGAATGTCGGCCTTGTGATAACTATAAGTTCTATATGGCAGACAGCGCTATTTCACCTTGATGGCATGGTGTTTTCCGTAAAACTCTGAAAGATAAAAAACCCTCTTTCCGCCCCGCTCATGTTACCTTGACTTACAGATAATTCTCGAGGGTACTAATCTCACTGTAATGCCCTACTGGAGCTGACCATCTATATTACAATTTGTATACAATTACAAGAATTCAGTATGGTGGGAAATGGGAGGGAGAGACTGCATTTGTGGGATGTTTGTTTTTTTGGCATTTACTGTTTCGAACTTAATAAAATATGCATTTTTTTAAATAATTCAGAATGGTAAAATACGGATTTAAACTCTTTGTGCAAAAAAGAAAAAGTTCTCAATGTCATTTTGCGACAAATACTACTGCCTGGAAAGAAAAACAAACTCCATAATTTACTACAAACAACGTGAACCACACTGATCAATTTAATGTGGACAAGGTCCAAGCTTGCTCCCTGGGGTAAAGAATTCGGAAAATAAATACTGTGCTACCCTCTGGAAACCTCTAGTAACACAGCTGGATACCAAGGTTACGATTTAAGGCCTTTAATAATAAAGCCAGTGACTCTCAGGCGTGGTTCTCCCTTCGCCAGTCAGCAAGCAACTGCCAGCGAATGGAACACCACCACAGATGACAATACATTTGGAACGCTTGGAATGCCTTTGTGTAAATGCATTCTAATCCTAAAGCCACAGGTAAACACAGCTAATTGAATTACAACAAAAGCACAGTGAAAAAAAGGGTCCCTGAATCATTCTCATTTCTCTACTCGCATCCGATGAGTACGACCACGGTCGCAGAGATATGGTTTTGGATAGTGGTACTGGTCATCAGCCCAACTGCTGCATTTTTGGGACACTAAAAATGCCAGCACCATCAAGTAAATGTCATTGACATATCCAGGGTAGAGATGATGATCATCTGAGCTCTATGCGCTGTGGTATATTAAGAGAAATCTCAGTAATTTCATACTTTTCCAAGTAGGCTTTATACAGTGCTATGGAAAGTGATGAGGCTAGCAGCAGTCGCAAGACTTCCAGGCAAGCAGAATCGAAATCCGATATAGAGAAGCTCCCATCCCAGAATCTGTGCCTCCGTTAGATATAATTGCACAATGTTAATTGATAACACTATCCTGATTGTCAGCAGTCAAAAGGGTTCATGGCTACCAAAGATTTCAGTTTCAAGTTAAGGACCAAAAAGACTAAGTAAAAGGTGCTAGAGACACCAGAGTGCATGGGACTTAGCCTTGTGATGTGCCGCTGGGATTAATGAAGCATTGAATTGGATGGAGAAGAAGAAAGAAATCCAGTTCAAGATGTCCTCAAGCCTTGCTAGTAGAATGCTGTGGCTAAAGCTGGCAAATGTAGAAGGGACTAGAGGACCAAAGCAAGACACAGCCACCATCAACTATTATCCGAAATTCACCAAGGATTGCTTTGTGAACTCACTGTACACTATTCAAAGGGAACATCCACTTGAAAAGGGTTCAAGACGCCAAGAGTCTTTATGTCTTGTATATTATAAGCTCTGAGAAACAATGGAGACATCTCTTATCCAACCAGCATTTTGGTTTTTATTTTGCATTCTGCCAGTCTGTCATTTAGACCATTGCAAGAAATTAAAACCATTAATTTTAACGATATCAGAACAAAGTAAGGAAAAAAGGGATTGAGAGAACTAATGCTGCCAAATAGAACTAGTATTTGATTTATGATATCACATGCTCTGATGACAGGCACCACTCCCAGTAACTGTCTGTAATGAATATTACTGTAAGTACTGATGACAGAAAGCTTAAATTCATAACTACATGGGAGCAACAAAAGGAGGATAATTCAGCGGTCCCAATGGCATATTGACTAGATTCATGATGCAAAACTGTGTAGCACCACAGTGCATAAATGAACTTCTGCACAGGGGACGAGCAGGAGCAAGAAAAATCTGTAGCACCAGTAGTACAACTAGGATACAGTACCACAAATTAGAAGAATCACCAGGGCCACAAATGTGCAGAACCTCGTAGGAATGGCTTAACAGCAACCCAAGAGCAATGGGTGAGCAGCAACCTGAGGGCAATGGGTGAGCAGTAACTTGAGGGCAATGGGTGAGTAGCAACCCAAAGGCAATGAGTGAGCAGCAACCTGAGGGCAATGGGTAAGCAGTAACCTGAGAGCAATGGGTGAGCAGCAACATGAGGGCAGCAGGTGAGCAGCAACCCCGAGGGCAATGGGCGAAGAGCAACCTGAGGGCAATGGGTGAGCAGCAACCCGAGGGCAATGAGTGAGCAGCAACCCAAGGGCAATGGGTGAGCAGCAACCTGAGGGCAATGGGTGAGCAGCAACCCGAGGGCAATGGGTGAACAGCAACTCGAGAGCAATGAGTGAGCAGCAACCAGAGGGCAATGAGTGAGCAGCAACCCGAGGGCAATGGGTGAGCAGCAACCCGAGGGCAATGGGTGAGCAGCAACCCGAGGGCAATGGGTGAGCAGCAACCCGATGGCAATGGGTGAGCAGCAACCCGATGGCAATGAGTGAGCAGCAACCGGAGGGCAATGGGTGAGCAGCAACCGGAGGGCAATGAGTGAGCAGCAACCCTGAGGGCAATGAGTGAGCAGCAACCCAGAGGGCAATGAGTGAGCAGCAACCCAGAGGGCAATGAGTGAGCAGCAACCCAGAGGGCAATGAGTGAGCAGCAACCCGAGGGCAATGAGTGAGCAGCAACCCGAGGGCAATAGGTGGGCAGCAACCCGAGGGCGATAGGTGAGCAGCATCCCGAGGGCAATAGGTGAGCAGCAACTCAAGGGCAATGGGTGAGCAGCAATCCGAGGGCAGCGGGAGAGCAGCAACCCCGAGGGCAGCAGGTGAGAAGCAACCCTGGGGTCAATGAGTGAGCAGCAACCAGAGGGCAATGAGCAGCAACCCCATGGCAGCAGGTGAGCAGCAACCCGAGGGCAATGAGTGAGCAGCAACTAGAGGGCAATGGGTGAGCAACAACCCGAGGGCAATGGGTGAGCAGCAACCCGAGGGCAATGGGTGAGCAGCAACCCGAGGGCAGCGGGTGAGCAGCAGCCCCGAGGGAAGCAGGTGAGCAGCAACCCACAGGGCAATGAGTGAGCAGCAACTAGAGGGCAATGGGTTAGCAGCAACCCGAGAGCAGCAGGTGAGCAGCAACCCCGAGGGCAATGAGTGAGCAGCAACCCGAGGGCAATGAGTGAGGAGCAACCCAAGGGCAATGGGTGAGCAGCAACCAGAGGGCAAGGGGTGAGCAGCAACCAGAGGGCAAGAGGTGAATAGCAACCCAAGGGAAAGGGGTGAGCAGCAACTGGAGGTCAATGGGCGAGTAGCAACCGGAGGGCAATGGTTGAGTAGCAACCGGAGGGCAATGGTTGAGTAGCAACCGGAGGGCAATGGTTGAGTAGCAACCAGAGGGCAATGGTTGAGCAGCAATCAATCGGACTAGTTGAGTAGCAACCACTGGAATGACAGAGCAGACACCTGAACACAAACTCAACTGACCTGCACCCAGAGGTTTAATTCTGCTGCATCACAGAGCTTTACTCAGTTGCTCCAGGAGCTTAGGCAAAACTGAGGTGCACCAGGGAAAATAAGCAGCAACACAGGCCCTCAGGGAACAAAGTGTACCTTCTTATACATAACTGAACAACCCATTGGAAAAAGAAAGAACACTGATATTATTAGCAGCACTGGCTGCAGCAACGTACACTATAATTGCAATACCTGCCATGTAATGTCAACAATTCTAATGAATTGTATTTCCTTGCCCAGTAATGTTCATGATTTTCACGGGAACTTTTACATGCTCACACGCACTTCAAACTAGTGTTTTCCTTTGAACATTACTCGCGTGCGACATTTTCTTCTACACTGATAAAATGTACCAGGCGTCATGTCAAGTTTTCAGTGCATCCAGTATATTTTTCACCGCCGAAGTTTCTGAAGGGCACAACGTTTTTCTGTCAAAAAATTTATAATGTTCTTATTGATTTTGAAAGTGGATCTAGAAGTTTTAGAATACTCTTTCTCCACCTTTTTAAAGGAGCTCATTTTTTTGCCAATATAATTTACCAAATGTCTAGGTAAATATACTACTTGGCTATATATTCTTTTTTTAGTACAGCAACCCGCATATCGCCATTGAAAAAGTTTGTAGCTACACTCATCGGGTCAGGGTAATAGGAGGTTAATATTAAAAACAAACCCTGGCAAAGCCAATAGGTCTGACTGGTGTGATTTTTATTTTAAAAACTGTAAGCATATACCAAAAGAAGAAGAACAAATCTAAAAGCTGATGTTACCATATGCTTGCAATATTAAATGTAAATAAAAAAATAAAATAACAGTTGCATATAATTTTAATAGAATAACAATCATTCTTTATAGCAGGCAGCTACATTTAAAAAAGGTACAGAAAATTATTTTAATTTTAAAGTACATAACATGTAAATCTGATCTTTATTAGTACAAAGAAAGGCTATTGTTGTTTTTGAATTACTCTAACATGAAGATGTGTTTTAAATACTTAAACATACAAAGGCTAAAGCAGGGAAAGAAAAATCATGGGCAGTGTAAGTTGTTGGTCCACCAGTTCCTGCACTGAAGTGCACTTCTTGGTTAGATGGATGAGCACATAGGTTCAGGTAAAATGCCACCACTCACAGGACAAAAGAACCAATGGTTGAAGTGTAGAGGGCCCACTAACTGAAGTAGAATGTAAATCATGTGATTAAATGGTCTAACTTAAAGACTTTCTATGTATTTATATGTGTTTGCATGAATCTGTCAAGCCAGCAAAACTGTTTTCAGGCGAGATCTAAAAAGCCCAAAGTTGCATTCAGAACCGAATACGGTACTGATAATGTGAAAGCTACACATAAAAGTTAGCCTCTTTTCTCTCTCATACATACAAACACTATATATATAATGCAGGGTGGGCTCCTGCTTGAAAACATCCACAATGAGCGAGGTGGGCGCTCGCGTTGCTATGAGCAAATGCAGCAATGAGGGCCACAAAAGGGCAGGAGCGATTCCCTACAAGGGAACACGACAGCGCTCTGCCCATAACTGAAAAGTAAAGCGCCCACCAGTCGCTGGGGCATGGTAATTACAAACCCCCAAAGAAGGACTCCTCCAGAAAGGAAAGGATCCCAGCAACCAGCAGGGCAACTCAGGACAAGGCTTTCAGGGCCAGGAGGGAGGGTCCACAAGAAGTCCATCAGCAATCCAGGGGCTGGGCAGGGCCCAGGGAGGCAAGCCTTCCCATGGGCCTCAGCAGGAGCACGCCCCTGGCAGATTCAAGTCAGGAAACAAGAATATTTTACAAGAGGTCACAGCCTCTTTTTATACAGAGAAATCCTTTGTTGTCAAAGGGACAGGCAAGGGGCGAACCAGATGCAACTGGTTCCTGAGCACTTTGTTTTGCTCAGCCCCTCTGCCTATTGACAGGATGGGTCAGGGACATCAGACACACCACAGGAAGTGGAGCCAGCATTGTGAGGGGAAAGCCCAGCCCTATTCAGGTCCCAGGTGAACTCCTCCCTCACATCACTCATGTAGATCTCCCATTCATCACCGGGGCAGACACATCATGACTCCTGGAGCCATGCTCACCAGCCAGCTCCAGCCAATCACACACCAGCACATTCACTGCACAGGCACACCAACTTCAAGAAGTGGCACTTCCACACTAGACACAATAACGCCACACACATCATCGCGCAGCATTTAATCACACGAGTCCGCACATACCAAACTCGCACCTGCACTCCCCACGCATCAGGAATTACCATGGACACACACATTCCCCATGAATTCCTATGGGAGGGCAGGCCAATCGTACACACGCACTCAGAGCGCGCACGCACTTTACACTGCGCCACAGTGCTAAAGTGCGCAAAGACCAGAAATCATTATAATTATGTAACACTAAAAGGCAAAAAGTTCATGGGTGAACCTGCCAGAAGGGCCAAGTCCAACACGACCCCCTTCCAGCCAAAACGCAGGGCAGACCAATCACCACTGTGATGGACTTGGACTTCCCTGCTTTGGGCGATAGAACACGGACGCGGGTCCGCACTGCAGGTACACTCTCCGGTTCTACGCCCTGTTGTTCCACAAAACAAGCACACTTAGAAAAACTCAGGCCCAACCAGGCTACCCCACTGGTACTCCTTAGTTGTCCACGGCCAGGACCAGGCCCTAGGCCACCCAGATACCACTGGTCCTTGCCAATCCACAGAGTGGGGGGTAGTAACCCCTGGCATACAATAGCCATTCTCCACTCCCTTTCTCAGTGTAGTTCCAAACTACCACTGATCCTTCAACCTAGGGTCCGCACCCTCAGGCTGATCAGAGGTCACGGGCAAGAATGCCCCACCCTACCTCTACTTCTGGAGTTGCGCATTCTCCCAGGAGAAGCACCCTCCAGAACACAACTCTCCCACCAGTTCGGGACGTTACTCCCATAGTAGCAGTGACGGCGGTCAGACCATGCCATGGAGGTGTAGCGAGGCATACAGGACACCAGGGTGGTCAATGACGGCGAGGTCACAGCTCCCTGAACTGGTCTACCATCTGGGATCCAAATTCACCGGATGCACAGGGGTCAGACTCCCTCTGACCCCCTTCCAGAGGGGTCCCTCCACTTAAGTTAGTCCCCACCTGCTCTCAGGGTAGTACCACAACACTCAGCCAAGAACCCTAAATCCCTGCTAGGCCTGTACCACCCTTTCTGGGAAACACAGGGTCTCTTCACTTAAGATGAGCCCCACCTGTGTTCACAGGGGTACCCCTAGAAGACAAACAGGACAGGACACTGGCTACAGTCGCCCTGCCGTCCAGGACAGGCAAACACCTGAACCTGGCTCCCCAACCTAGGGACGCTACCCTTTGGTTAGATGCCTGGCGCACAAGGACTTCTACAAGTTGAAAACAAAAATTAAAGACTTTCTCCTCTCCTTCAGCAGCAAGGCAACCACTGCAAGCCAATCCCCCAGGTCAGGGACAGTACTCCTCCATACAGCTTACCGGGTTCCTTCTCTTCAGGCAGAAGTTTCTTCTTGTAACTTCAGGACACTACTTACAGTTGCCCTTACGTTCAGATTCGGAAACACCGGCTACTGGCTCCCCAACCGAGGGACGTACCCTTTGGTCAGATGCCTGGCGGACCAGGACTTCCTTGAGGGTGACACAACTAATGTGTTGTGTACAAGTCTGCCTGTCACTCAGGACAGAAGAGGCATCACCATGGTCACTCCCTGGCGGCACAACCCTTCTGGCTGGCACCTGACCCACTGGTTCTTCCACTGAGGGGGTCTCCCCCTCGCACCCCTCCATCTGGACTTCTGCAACCTCCCAACTGGGGCGGTACTACCAGACAACAGAACTACTAGAGCCCTGCTTACAGGCGCTCCACATTCTCTCCACCCTGGGAGATCCTCCTCAAATGGCCTATTAGTACAGCCTAGGCCTCCGACCTGATGTTCCCTTAAGAAACAATCCAGGCCCGAGACTGGGCTTCGGGCACCTAGAGACACGCAGTCCCACCCACTCCTTCTCCTCAGAGACAGGACGTGGGCCCCTACACCGAGACCTAGCTGGGCTACACTGAACCTCTTCCTACCACGCTGAGCTGGAAGACACCTCAGCCACTCCTTTTGGAATCACTCCTCCTCTATCTCTCCCCCTTTCCAGAACCTTACCAACTCTAACCTACTGTATCTTAACAGACCACAGAAATCAAAAGCAGGCACCACTTCTGCAGACATTCTTGGGAAACGTTTAACACAAGGAACCTAGGTGTCTGAGAAAAAACAAGAGTACACAACAAGTATTCAGCAAGCTCCCATTCCCAGAGAACTCACACCAGTTATTCAGAAAGCTCCTTATTTCAGAGAATTCACACCAACGTCCAGTGCAACACACCATTCATCCACACACACACACCCCCCCAGACTGGTAAGACAGTTTCTACCACCCCTGATTTCTCAACCTGACCACCACGTGACACAGGTAACATTACTCCGGCAACGGGACGGGGAACACATGCACTGGACACACTTATCGCTGCTACCACTGGATCCCACCCCTACTGGTGAAGCCAGACACACATGTTGTTGCTTCCACTGGATCTCACCCTACTGGTGAATCCAAAAACTCATACTGCACTTAGGGGGTGATCTACCCCCCCGGAGCTAGGGACACCTAGCTCACAGTGCACAAGAAACACATTTCCAAAGAAATGACATTTAGAACAAACTTAGAAACAATAATCCCTTTCCATGTGACTATCTAAAATGCAGAGTTTTGCAGTGGAGCCAGTTGTCGCTGTGGTACTGCGCAAACACAAATCCTTATCCTTCCGCTTGCCTTCCAGTGTTAGAAATGGGATTTCTGGTTGGCTGAGGCTTGCGCCAAAGCCAGGCAGAAACCACCACTCTAGTTAGGGCAAGGAAGTTACACTCCAAAGATAACCCCTGCTCACCCCCTTGGCAACGTGACACGAGCAGTAAGGCTGATCCCCGGGGCAATGTAAGTTAAGTATTTGCGCACGCACCCACCAGCAACAACATCCCAGGCCCCCCACAAAAGGAACTCCACACAAGGTTATATAAAAATAGCCTTTGTATTATACCAAACACATTAGATAATGAACACACGTTACAATGTGCCATAGGCACGGGCAGAATTTACAGGGGATTATATACATGGGACAGGGCCACATGGACCACTGTCAGGAATAAGCTCTTTTAGAACAGAAAACATATAATAACTGGCGGCGGGTATGGACTGTGCCTTCCATACTGGTGGCGTGGGACAATGCGGGTGACCTCCTCGGCAGTCCGGAGCGGGCGGGAGGCGTCCGGTACGCTGGAAGCGTGCGGCTGTTTCTCGCCTCCCAAAGGGGGCTCCGGGCTTTCTCTGAGGCTGGGGCGACCAAAGTGTGCGACTCAGAGGAGGTGGGGGGCAGGGTGCGGGTGGCCCAGCGAAGCGGACGTGGCTCAGGCGAAAGCGGCGCGGCTCGAGGCATTTAGGGCGGCTAGGCACGGGCTGCAAAAGGGGGGCAAGTGAGGCACACTTCAGGCGGGGCTACAGCGGCGCCGGGAGGTCAGACAAATCCCAGCCACTTCGCAGGGAAGGCACAATAGAGTCCACTGGTCCTGGGACTCTGGTTAGGGGGCGAGCTCAGTATCAAGCCCTTGGAGATAGTTGTAAGCACCAGATAGCCAATGTAGCACACAACCAGTAACCACTGGTAAAAGGTAAGTACCACCTATGCAACCCAAACAACCTTAGGAAAATATCACGCAGGGAACCATGAACTCACTAGCATAACTATACTAGGAAAAACAACCACCTAAGCATAAAAATACATTTAGGGGTATAGGCCAGAAGCTTCACACATGATGCATAAAAACACATTCAGAGGAGTCAGAACACAGGGGGCGCAAAATATACTACAACAGTACATTTCCTAACACCCAAAGCATTAGCGCATAAATCATAATCGCACATAAATCACATTTAGCGCAGAAATCACATGTAGCACATAACTCACATCAAAGTCCAGGTTGCGCCACTGCGCCAAAACCTAAAAGTAGCAGCTGCCCACTACTTGCTGGGCAGCTGAGGGACAAGAACAGGGCCTAAACCCTGCAGCTGGCACTAAGTGCTGCGCAGCTGGGGAAGGCCAATGTTCGGGATGAAGGAGTGCGTCTCACTCCTAATTTCTAAGACTTGGGGCCAGATGTAGGTAAATCATATTTACCGACTCTTAAATACCGAATTTTACCGATTCGGTATTTAAGAGTTGGTAAATATGAAGTACCGAGATGTAGGTAAATCCAGATGTGGATTTACCGATTCTTTAAAAGTCGGTATTTACCGATTCGGTAAATACCGACCGGTAATGCTCCATTCATTCCTATGGGCTTTGAAGCCCATAGGAATGAATGGGGCATTACCGGTCGGTATTTACCGATCGGTAAATACCGATTTTTGGCAAGGGTGCAGGGGGTGTCACTTTGACACCCTCTAGCACCCCCAAAAAAGGTTCGGGGGCCATATGGCAGGCATACCTGCCCTAAGGGCAGGTCTGCCTGTCATATGGCACAGGTGTGCATGCACACATGTGCATGCACACCTGAATCGGTATTTCACCATCAAATTGAATTTGATGGTAAAATACCGATTTCTTAGGCCTTGTGGGACTCATAAGAGTCCCACCTACATATCGATTTTACAGATTCTGTAAATATACCGGTCGGTAAATTTACCGACCGGTATATTTACAGATTCGGTAAAATTACCGGTCGGTAAATTTACCGAACGGTAAATTTACTGATTCTGCCCCCTACATCTCAAATTCCTTTTACCGGTCGGTAACGGCCGAATTCGGCCGTTACCGACCGGTAAAACCCTACCTACATCTGGCCCATAGTCCCTAGAAAGGAAGGTCCTAAACGGTGCAGCTGCCCACTAAGTGCTGGGCAGCTGGGAACAAAACTGCGACAGGGGCTCTCGCTGGCCCTTGCGAGGAAAGACTGCGCAAAAGGTTGGAGCCCGCTGGCTCTAGAAATCCATATTGCGTACTGGGGAGCCCTGTAGGCTCTTAAACAACTGTGCCCATTGGAGCACTCTGGTTTCTAAAATACAATAATGCCCCCGGGAGCCTCGGGGGCTCTGAAGTAAAACATGCCTCTCGCACTGGTGGAGCCTCTCAGGCTTGAAATACAAATATTGCGCCACTCATGGAGCACGCTGGCCCCTAATATCATTATGCCTGCTGGTGGGCCCACTCGAGGTTCTAAAACAGAAGGTGTCCCCTACGTTGGAACCATGCATGGCTCGGTACCACAGTGGGGCGGCCCACTGCCCTCCGGGGCCACCCTAACTCGGGATTACACGGGGGGAAAGACCTGGGCCTCTCTGGCCCCTTAAACATCTATGGCCCCTACAGGAGCGGCCCTCTGCAAGACGGGCCGCTCTAACCAGGCACCATCACTCGCCTGCACGGAGCCCCCCCAGCCCTCTCTCACTCACCGGGCTGGACTTCCTGGCGGGGACTCCTCCTGGCGGCGGTAGCACTTGGCGGGGCTCTCCCTTCTTATGGGAGCCCCGCCTTCCCAAGGCACCCGCTTCGCTTAGTCTTCACCCGGTCCCCCATCTCGGGACCAGGACTCAGGGTGTGGAGCCTTCGTGGCTCCGGGACAGCTCTCTTTTCCTTCGGTCGGGCGCCGGCCAATCCCTGCACGGTGGCGGGCGGGACTTCCTTCGGCAACCCGGAAGTCCCGCCTACAGCCAGGCACGATGCCGCCTGACTTCCGGTTTCGCCCGCGGCTGCGGCGGTCACTTTGCGGGCATAGTACCGAGGGGTGGGTACCCTCGGTGCGTAAAATAAAAGTGGAAACAGGGTGGACACCCGTACTAAATACAATCCACGGGCATAAATGCAGGGTAGGCTCCTGCTTGAAAACATCCACAATGAGCGAGGTGGGCGCTCGCACTGCTACGAGCAAATGCAGCAATGAGGGCCACAAAAGGGCAGGAGCGCTTCCCCCCAAGGGAACACGACACAACTTTGTTTTGCTCAGCCCCTCTGCCTATTCACAGGATGGGTCAGGGACATCAGACACACTACAGGGGTGGAGCCAGCATTGTGAGGGGAAAGCCCAGCCCTATTCAGGTCCGAGGTGCACTCCTCCCTCACATCACTCATGCAGATCTCCCATTCACCACCGGGGCAGACCTATCCTGACTCCTGGAGCCATGCTCACCAGCCAGCTCCAGCCAATCACAAGCCAGCACATTCACTGCACAGGCACACCAACTTCTAGAAGTGGCACTTCCACACTAGACACAATAACGCCGCACACATCATCGCGCAGCATTTAATCACACGAGTCTGCACATACCAAACTCGCACCTGCACTCCCCACGCATCAGGAATTACCATGGACACACACATTCCCCATGCATTCCTATGGGAGGGCAGGCCAATCTTACACATGCACTCAGAGAGCGCACGCACTTTACACTGCGCCACAGTGCTAAAGTGCGCAAAGACCAGAAATCATTATAATTATGTAACACTAAAAGGCAAAAAGTTCAGGGGTGAACCTGCCAGAAGGGCCAAGTCCAACACTTGTGATAACATGAATCTTCTTATAGAGAAGCCGACAAGAGCACAAAGAGGTAAATCTCCACCAAACAAGGGTTCTGCCTCTTAACTATATGAAGTAAGTGCTTCTTTGTTTGGTGGAGATGTCCTCATATTTTTTGGCATCAAGAACTTAACAAAGTCGTCAGGAAACGCGCTGGGGGGTTGCTTGTAAAGCTTTCCATCATCCTGGCAAAAGGCAAAAAGACCTTTACATACAACGACGGTGGGCAGGACCAAACAGGCAAAGCTTCAAAGCGATTTGCACATTTTCATACTCTTACTCATTTAAAGGGGGAACCATGGACTCTGCTCTCAACAGGACAGCACAACAAATAACTCACTTGTCACAGTGAAAAAAAGATTGTGCTCCAATAGATCAATAATGCATTCACCTCCAGAAAGCATTTCAGATCCTTTTTCAAAATGAAATTGCTTTGCATTAACCAAGCTCAGGAGTTACATTTATTGATTCTTTCCAGAAGTGGAGCTACAGCGGGGGCACCTGATTAGTTTATATTTGTATGTGCCTTCTGTTAAGCTTTAATCACTGTGAAATAAGCATTCGGGCCAAAACGGCCTCAGGGACCCAATCCCCTGCCCAGTACAACTTAATGGGGAGGGAGGATGATTGGTTCCCCTTCCTGGGGGGATTTCAGCCCCGGGAACCACATCCCCCAGGGCAAGGCCATAATTTAATAAGGAAGGGGGGGGGGCACGCAGCCCTCTCCCTAGGCTGATTTCGGTCCAGGGGCCTGGCCATGACTCCCTGGGTGCCCTGGTCCCACCCAGGGCAATCCCGTAAGCTAAGGGAGCGCAGGGGGAGCCTCAAGTCCCTTGCGGTCCCAGCCAGCTCCCCGCCTCCTGTGGAAGCTGGCACTGCTCTTACATGCAGGGAACTGCTGGAAATGCAGCTCCCTGCATGCAAGAGGACTAGTTTAATTTATTTCCCTGCCACATGTCTGTGGGCAGGGAAAGAGATAAAAATTCTACTTCCAGCAATCAGGAGCATTTTGACAGCTCTCACTAGCTGGAACCGACGTGTTTGCTTTTGCTTGGTGGGAGTGGTCACATCTCCCGCCAAGTAAAAGCAGACAGCTTTCCAGGCACCCCGGAATATAGCAGGAGTCAGCCCTGGGGGTGGTGGTGGTCCCCACTGTCATCTATGGCTGCAGGAGGGGGGCCACGCTGATCCCCTTCTTTGATTTTCAAGGGCCTGCCCCGGTGAGATGGCTGTCCCCACGGCCGGGGGCCCGCGCTGACCCGCCCCCTCTTTAATGCGCATTTTTGCCCCAGGGAAGTGGTGGTCCAGTCGGCTGGGGGGCCAATGGGCTGGGGGTGGTCCGCGCACCCCCATTATAATTTTTATTTGATGCTCCAGGGAGGTGATGGTCACTGTGGGCTGCAGGGATCCAAGCCCCCCCATGCATTATTAAATATAAGCCCCAAGGAGGTGGTGGTCCCCGGGGCATAATTAGTATTAAATCTTTTTATTGCAAGAAAACATCACAACAGGAACAATGGCTCATGCTGGCAAAGGCACGGGCCACCCCTGATAATACAAGCAAGTAAGGAGGCCAACGATGCGCCCAGTTCATTTGGTGTAATACACAGCAAGTCGCCTACAACCCAACTGGGCCAGCCGCGTAGTTAGGGTTCGGGAGCTGCCTTCGAATGTAATATGCTGTGAAGCAGAACAATAACAATCCCAACCAATCCCTCCCCGAACCCCACCCTTCCCACCCCCCTCCTTGTCCAACGGGTAAAGAGTTGCAAGAGACTAACGCCAATGAAAGCGGTTCCTGGGAGGTTGCGCGCCGCCGAGCTCTCGGCCTACGAGATTGTGTTTTAGGGTCTGTGAGCAGGGTATCCGCCAAATGCAGCAGCCGCAGGTATCGGGGGCAGCTCAGCTCCCTGAACTCCCCGGTGAGTAGGGTCAGGAACGGTCGCCAAAGTTCTGCTAAATCATCCCCCCTCCCAGCCTTTGCCAGCGATAGCTTCTCCATCCCTAGTATCGTCCAGAGCCTGTGTAACCACCCAAGTTGCTGAGGAGGTTGAACGTCCCTCCAGTGTGCCACAATGTTCTGTATCGCTGCTCCCAGTGCGATCGCTATGAGTCTCCCCCTCAAGGACTTCAGGGGGTACATCAAGGCATTAGGGAGGCCGAGCAGCACATAGGCAGGGAATCTGGGAAGCTGGGTGTCTAGGTGCAAATCTATTAAGTCGAGGATTGTGATCCAGTAAGGTTGCAGACGTTCGCAGCTCCAGAGCAGGTGTTCTAGGGTACCAAGCCCCCCGCATCCCCTCCAGCAGCGATCAGTGACCCGGGGGTCCCAGCGGTGTAGGCGTTCCGGTGTGTGATACCAATACGTGGCCACTTTAGTCAGCGTTTCAGTATGGCCCATGTGATAGGCTGAGTGGCGGGCTCTGTGATATATGCCCTCCCATTCCTTGCGAGTAAGTGTCCTCCCGAGGTCTTTCTCCCACCTGGCCCTCCCTGCATTGTAGGAGTGAATGTTAGTGAGTAGTAAGTGCTGATATAAGTCTGAGAGCAGCTTTTTATCGGAGGTACGTGTCAACAGCCATTTTTCGTATGACGTGAGGTGTCGCTGTGCGCCGGATTGAATGGACAGATGAAGAACCCAGTGACGGACCTGTAGGTACGGCAGGCGGTTGGATCCGGGATGCCGTAATCCTCCTTCACCTTCGGAAAGGGAAGAATACAGTTAGGGTCAAACATATGACCCACAGCTCTGCAGGGCGTCGTCCTCCAAACCGCAAACGCCTGGGGGTCAAGGCCCGGGGAGAAGTCCGGGTTGCTAAAGATCGGCGTCATCGGGGAGGGGAATGAAGTGAAGCCCCGCCGTACCGCCACTGTGTCCCACGCGCCCAGGACCGTACTCGTGATTTGTGACGCGTAGAGATTGGGCGGTCTATGGCGACGCAGTAAAAATGGGACATCCTGCAGTGGCCGGCCTGCTACCGCCTGGTCTTGGAAGACCCAGTGTTTGCTGGATTCTAGTTGATGCCATTCTACCAGTGTGCGCAGCTGGGCGGCTTGGAAGTATAGGGTGAGGTCAGGTATTCCCACGCCACCATGAGCAGGGGGAAGTGTAGCAATTAAATGCTTAAAACGCGGCCGCCGGCCATTCCAGATATATCGCGCTAGGTTAGACTGCGTCTTGTGGAGCCACCCTGCTGGCGGGCGTATGGGGAGAGTTTGAAAAACGTAAAGAATCTGTGGCCGCAAAGTCATTTTAATAGCCGCAACGCGGCCCAGCCAGGAAAGCGTGAGGTGTTTCCACCGTCGGATCTCACCGTTAAGGCGTGTGCTGAGCCTCGTGTAATTGGCATCTGCCGTAGCCCGTATCGTCGGTGCCAATAGAACCCCGAGATAGGAAATTGGGGAGGCGGGCCACTGTAGGTCGTACTCGGCCATGACCTCCGCCAACACGTCAGGTGGTAAAGAGATGTTCAGGGCCTCTGACTTCTCTACATTGACCTTGAAGCCTGAGGCCAAGGCAAAGGTGTGGAGCTCCACGAAGAGCGCCCGGAGGGACTGCATCGGTGACATCAGGGAAAGCAGAATATCGTCTGCGTACAGACTGACCTTATGCGTGTCCCCGCCGAACAGGATACCCTCAATGAGGTGGTGTTGTGGTATACGTTGTGCTAATGGCTCCATATAGAGAGCGAACAGCAGGGGGGACAGTGGACAGCCCTGTCTGGTCCCCCGGCCAATCGGAAAGCGTGGAGATGTGTGGCCATTGACTCTGACCGTCGCGGCCGCCCGACGATAACAATTAAAAATCCGGTTGCGGAGAGTCTCCCCCATGCCAAACTTCTGGAGTGCCAGGTCTAGGTACGGCCAGTGCACTCGGTCGAATGCCTTCTCGGCATCGATGGTAAGGAGCATGCAGCCCGGCCTCGTTCGAGACCCTGCCTCTATCAAATGGAGGACTCGTCTGGTGTTATCGCTAGTTTGCCGCTGCGGAATAAATCCTGCTTGGTCGGGGTCCACTAGTTGCTGCATGTAAGGGGCGAGCCTGCTCGCTATGATCCCTGTGTATAATTTGAGGTCTATATTCAACAGGGATATTGGTCGGTACGATCCACACCGGGTGGGGTCGCGGCCAGGTTTGGGTTTCACCGATATCGCGGCCTCTAGGAGATCCGGGGGCACCGCCCCTGGCTGGTCAAAGGTGTTAAAAAGATCACGTAGTAAAGGGGCCACTTAGGGGCAAAACGTCTTGTAAAAGGCCGCCGAGTAGCCATCCGGTCCCGGTGATTTACCCAGTTTGAGGCGGGAGATTGCCGAAATCACTTCCTCTAGCCCTATGGGACGATCGAGGAACTCCGCCTGTGCCTCATTTAAGGAAGGTAGGGTTGCGCCCTGGAGGTAGTCCCGGCTGGATTGCAGGTTTAGGCGGTCTGCCTCATAGAGGTCAGCATAGAAGTTCCCGTAGGCAGCGGCAATCGCTCCATCCTCCACTATCGGATCGCCACCCCCAGCTTGGATGGTCCGAATGAGCCGCCTCTGTTGCTGTTCCCGCAGCCTGCTAGCCAGGAGCTTCCCACAGCGGTCTCCCCCGGTATAGTACGCGTGTCGCAGCCGGAGAGCGGCATATTCAGCCACATCCTGATCTAAAGCCGCAAGCATATTCCTTTCCGCGCACAATTGGCGCCAAGCTCGGGCCGCACCCGTATGCTGGTGCATTTGTTCCAACTCCGCCACGCGTTGGGTGAGCTCGGCCCTCTTTTGTGCACGTTCCTTATTGTTTGCCGCGGCTAGGGAGATAAACTCGCCCCGGAGGACAGCCTTGAGTGCTGCCCATTGGGTGGCCCTGGTGGTGTCGCCATTCGCATTGTGAGCGAGGAATTGGCTCAGGGCAGTCCTGATGCGTTCTAGCACGGCTGGGCTGTGTAATAAGCTATCGCGCAATCGCCAGTGCCGCTGGGGTCTCGGGGTGGATGGCATCATGAAGGACGCCACCACCGGGGAATGGTCCGACAGGGAGGCCGGGTGAATCTTGACGTCCCGGGTGCAGGACGCCAACTGGGAGGAGCATAAAAGATAATCGAGGCGTGCGTACGTTTTGTGGGCCGCCGAGTAATACGTGTATGCCGTGGTTCGTGGGTGCACCTGCCGCCACAAGTCAATTAGGCCCAGATCTGCAAGACGGGTCTGGCCTATTTTCGAGAGCGCTCCCACTTGGCCCGAGCGCTGACCGGACCGATCTCCGGTGTTATGAAACACCAAATTGAGGTCCCCCCCTAGGAGTAAGTGTGAGTGCGTGTTGGCTGTGACCGCCTATAAAGCCCCATGTAAGAATGCCTCTTGACCGTCATTGGGTGCATAGATGGAGCCTATTAGTAGTGTCTGCCCTGCAATGAGAAAGCGATGTGCCAGCAACCTGCCCTTGATCTCAGCTTCCTTATGCAGGACCCGTCCCTCAAATGATTTGGCCACTAGTATTGCTACCCCAGCTGCTTTCTTATTCGGAGAGGAAAAGAATTGCCATGGGAAGGAGCGTGATTTAAGTCTGTGGTGGTCTTTGGGGAGTAGGTGTGTCTCCTGCAGGAGGCAGATGTCCGCCCCGGAGCGCTCCAGGAGTGAAAGAATCGCTCTGCGTTTGATTGGATTATTGAGTCCTCTCACATTGAGGGTGAGGATAGTCAACAGGCGTGTCATGTCAAGTCTGCAAGTGGAGAAGCTATATTGCGCGTGCGGGCCTCAGAGGCGAACCAAGAGAAACGGCCCTGTGTAGGGCCCGCGGACAAGGAGGACCCCCCATCCCTTCTCCCCACCCTCCCCTGCCCCCCCCTTCCCCCCGCCAACTCCCCCCATCAACTCTCCCAGCCCCACCCGGGTCCCTCCCTAACACCAACAAGAAACCATGAAAGAACCTCCCCGTGTTAGCCCCAAAGCACATCATTGTAGTTACCTGCGTGGACGTCCGGCCACCAGGCCCCTCTCCCTCGCCCCTCCTCCCCGGAGCCCAATACCTGCTATATGACCAATGCTGAAGTGTTCTCCCCCTGAGAAAGCCTCAGGCAGTCGGTGCAGTGTCTCGGGCCACTTCTCGCACCGCGTTAGCCATATCCGCTCTGATAGACTGTGGATCTGGGCGCGCACTGGACCCAGATGATCGACGGCTCGAAACTCGTTGCCAGCCATCCCTAGTGAAGTGCCGCCGCCTTGGGGTGGACGTGTCCTCCTCGGTTGCTGTGATCCCCAACACCCCGCAGGTGTCCTGGAGGGAGCGGAGTTGGTGCAAAGTTCCATTCCACCTGAAGATGATGCGGAAGGGGTGACCCCAGGCATATGGTGTTTCATGTTCTCTCAGAAAGTCTGTCGCAATCTTGAAGGACTTACATTTTTGGAGCGTTATAGCAGACAGGTCTTGATCGAGGGCCACTGGATGACCTCGGAACTGCAAGGGCTGCTTCTTCCTGGCTTCGCTGAGGATACGTTCCTTGAGTGGGTAGTCCGGAAGAAAGGCCAGGATGTCCGGCGGCGGGCTGATGTCCGCCTCGCAAGTCCCACACTGTGGGCCCTGTCAATCCGCCGGCTCGCCCAGGATGTCGCGGAACAAGTCCTGTAGGTAACCTGCCACATCAGTACCTTCTTCTTTGGATGGAACGCCTCGGACCCGAATGTTGTTCCGGCGGGACCTGTTTTCAAGGTCCTCGGCGTGGGCCTGGAGGTCCAGCTGCTGGTCCTTCAGACGGATCACCTCCTGTTGCAGCTGCACTATCTCCTCATCTCTGGCGGTGTCTGCGCCCTCCATGGCGGTCACTCTCTCTCCGAGGCTGTCCACTTCTCTCCGCACTTCCCTGACCTCGCCCGCCACCTCTTGCTTCAGGGTAAGGAAGTCCTCCCTAAGTGAGTTGAAGAGGGATTCCAGAAAGGAGCGGGTTATGGGTGGTTCGCCCGCGCCTGCGTCCTGCTGGGCCTTCGACTGGCCCGGCGATGAGTGCCCCCTGTCCGTTTTCGCTTGGGATTTGTTCAGCATCTCAGGCAGTGTCCGCTCGCCCTTCTTCCCTCCTCTCTGGGCGGCCATTTCGAAGGAGGTTCCCACTGCTCGGGGCCGACCGCGGTCGCGCTGCTTCGATGTCCGATGAGTGCGGTGGCCGCGTGGCTTCGTGGCTAGGCCACGTGAGCCTCCCGCCCTCAGGTCTCCGTTCGTTCCCTAGTCGATCGGCGCCGCCTGGCAGTGACCGTGCGTCCAGTGACTCGCACGTGTCGGTAGTAGCAAGTAGCGGGCCGCGGAAGAAGGCGCACCGGCGGGGAGGCCGCGTTATGGCCGAGGACGCCAGCCCCGCCGGAGCCCGTCTACCCGCACCTCGTCTGTCTCTTGCAGCGGGGTGGCCACCTCACCACCAAAGCACTGTCCCCTCTGTGACAGCCCGGGCCTCCAGCGAGACCCCCCAAGATGTCCCAGGGTAAGTCGGGGCTTCGGCCTCTAGTCCTCGTGGAGCGTTAGTTCAGCAGGCCGGGTCGCGGCGCCCAAAGCTCCTCCAGGCCCGGGTGCGTCTAGACAAAATGGCGGCAAAGGATCTCGGCGTCGGCTGCTCCCTCGGGCCCCTCCAGGCGAATCGGGGCCCCCCTCCGTCACTGCCTCCGCGGGGGACCCGGATCGGGGCCGATATGTCGGGCGAGGTGTACGGTGCTGCTCCGGCGGGCCCACCGGGCGCCCCGGTGTCTATCGGGAAGGGCCTCACCCGTGTAGGCCGCAGCCGCGGCCTCGATTAGTTATCAGGGCGGTCGTCCCCGGGCTGTGGCGTGGGCTCCCGCTGCCCTTACTGAGCTATGGCAGGGGGAGAACGCTAGAATTCAGGCTTGGGCCCGGATGGATCGGAGAAGCTCCGGAGAGAAGCGTCCGCTCACTCCGCCATCTTGGCCACGCCCCTCCCCCCGGGGCATAATTAAACAAACATGCCTCCGAGACCTGGCCCACCCAAGGGCAATATTAAAAGCAAGCGCTTGTTTTATTCCCAGATCACTGCCATATTTGCAAATTTTGTCAAGAAATACAAAATTGCTTTTTTGGCCTAGCGATGTCCCTCTGGGGCCCAAGCCCTAGACCTAGAGGGTCGGGGTACCCTGCCCCTTTTTCTTTTTTCAGCGTTTTTGTACGGGACTCGGCTGAAGTAGAGTACCAAGATGGCTGCCAACACTTCCTTATTAAAGTGTTGGCAGCCAAGCAGAGCTCTGCAGATCTCTACACAAGCTTGTAATTATTCATGAAGGCTTCGCAATCATGAATATACAAATTTGGATTTCCCTTATTTTCGTACAAACTACAGAATGGATTTACATCAAATAACTGAAGGCTTAACCTGCAGACCAAAAGCTACCTTTCTGCCAAATTAGGTGTAAGTCCAGAGGTTTGGGCTGCAGGCTAAAGAATCTATGGGAATTAACATTGGAAACACACGTTTCTTTTACCGACGCAGGCAGCAAAGGTCAAAATACCACTAGATGGTACAAAAAGTTTAAAATGTATTGAGTACCTTGTGAAAACAAGAAAACGTACAAGGGTACATAGGGTAAAAAATCATGGCTAGCGCGTTACGGCAGAACACCTTCCTCCTAGCCGGTTTTACATTCATGGTGGCTGTTTTTGATCTACATATTGGGATTCATGTCGATCTTCACTTTCATCATCCCATATGATCACTAGAACGCTAACATTCTCATTAAAGTGGGATTCATTAGCATCCATTTTCCAATCATATCGGTTCCATTATGCCTCCGTAATTGAAACACTGAATTGTGGCTATGAACTTTTTACAATTTTCATTTTCAAACTGCCATTCATAAAACACATTTCATGTTAAGCACCTCCACAATCATTCCATTTTAATGTTACAATTATTTCATTTCAATTTTACAATGGCACTATATGTATTTTATATCATTGTGTCTCCTCATTACATTTCCCCACATGATTATATGGAATTATGTCACACATGAAATGCCACCTAGAACAGGATGTGTATCTATAGAATACTATTTATGACCTATTTCCGTAACATTATTGTGGTGAAAATGCATTTGAGGTTGGAATTTATAGTGTATAGACAGGAGGAGACTGCTTTTAGGAGAGAACGGCAAAGCAAAAAGGGAGTTATCATAGCACCCTAGATGCCGTGTTAAAGCGTCATCCATACTTTCTACAAAGAATGTATTGACATACAAATTTTAAATAGGAGTCTTTCAGGACACGATCAAATATTTTAGCTACAGCACCGGAGATGGAAAATGGCCTAGGTACAAGTACAGACTCTGTATGCTGATATTACAGATTTACTCCCATTACGTCTGCCGTTTAACTTCTTCAAATAATTTGTATATCTTTAAGCCTTGAGAAAGTGACGGAGGTGACGAAACGCGTGTTGGCTGTTTCATGTTCTTTGCAACAAGGACTGGATCATTATCTCCATCACTATCTCCATCATTGTGGAGATGTTTGACTGTATTATCCAGACTGAAGTGACCGAGTCGTTGCAACTTCTTGTATTAATTTTGTTACTTCGAAATTTATCAAATAAAAAAATGAATGTCTTGATAAATGTACTTCCCTAAATGTTTCCCCTGTCGAGAGGACCTCTCCTGTTTCTTTTTGCTAGGTTGGACAGAATTGTGTCATCAATATAATCTGAAATATTGTGAGTGCCAGTGTTTCTTTTGTTGTTGGGAATTTTAAGTGTATTGGTGCTGGGTCATTTCATAATAGTATTGGTAACCCCTTTTAACTGTATTATTGAGAAGAGAAGAGTGAGAAAAATGGGGTCAAGTAATACAGAAGTGCTAATTATATATGATCTACATGTCAGAGTGATAATAGCACCTCCGTGTTTTTTTAATATTAAAAATCTTTTTATTGAGGAATTTCACAGATCAAAATAACTTTCAATACAAGGCATTGACAGCTTAAAAAAGCACCCATTTTATTTTCATACATAAAACAGCACAATATGAAGTACAACTGTGCCTAAGAAGTATATGGCGGTAGAAGCTGTGCATGTACTGAATATACAATGGATGATCAAGGCAGGCGTGTTTCCTTTGCCCTTGCAATTGAGTAGACCGAAAACAACATAACTAAACAGTTGAACGTTAGGTTGGAGGAATATTGTTCATGAGTGACAATTTATCAAGGAGCCTTATAGGAGAATGGATGTACTAGGGGGGAAGAGATGAGAGAGATGCAGCCAGTGTATGGGAAAAGAGAGCCAGCGCAATTGAGATCTTGTTGTTCCATCATGGGTACGTCTCTTTCAAAGAGCTGGAGTGCTCTAAGCCTGGGTGGTGTGAAGCATGAGTATTCCAAGCGGGTGAAGTAATCTATCAAGGGTTACCAGATATGGGCAAATTTACTATCTGTGAACACTATCCTATGGGATAAAAGCTCCATGGCCATTACAAGCTAGAGGCATGTCAACCAATGGGCAATAGGAGGGGCAGATGGTTGCTTCCAGTGAAGTGCTATGAGATGCTTGGCAGCACCCAGCATTTAGTTTTAAAGGCACCAATCAGCGTGTGTCATTGCCTCCAGTTCCAGAAAAACTGTGGTGTAAGAATCAGGGAGGAGGATACTGCGTGTGCCTTTAATATGGCAAGGATTTCTTCCCAATAAGTGGTAGTAAGAGAGCATGTCCACCACATGTGTTAAAAGTCCATGCTCCAGTATATCTTGGGAATATCCTGTCGTGTTTTCTATTGCTTCTGGGTGATGTCCACAGAAGTGTCAGCTTGCCATTACGATTGGTATGTGTGCAACCGTGCCTTCCCATAGTGCTAGAAGAACAATATAGGTGCATGAAATCAAACCGTTTGTTCCATCATAGGCCATGACTAGTGTCTTTAAGGTGGTATATTGTCTTGTTGCCCCCGGGCGTTCGAAGGATGAAGCGCCCAGCAGGACATCTGACAATAATGAAGCCGAGACGTTTTGGGGACCTGGTATTCCGTTTTGCATTGTTGAATGTCTTAATGGAGGCACCCACAAAAAAGTTGCGCAAGGTGCTCCAGCTGGAAAACAAGTGGGCTTCAAGGGCCGGTCTGATATCCGTGTTGCTAGCCAACTGAGTATTTGGAGAGGGGAATGTGGTGAGCCCTCGTTTAAGGGCTTCTCGCTCTCCCTTACCCCTATTCCAAGGTATAGTGGAGATGTAGTGACCAGGAGTATTCAAGAAGGTTGGAGCAGACTAATCGTCCCCCCACCCCCTGTCCCTGGGGAGCATCAACACTTAGAAGGAGTATGAGGCATTGACGGTGGAGCAGAACCAGACCTCTGGTGAGAAGAAGGACTGGGTTGGTCTTTTTTAGCCCTTTTTCTCAACCCTCTCTTTACTCTGAGACCTGGACCTTTCTTCCTTTCTTTTTCTGGAGGTGGTATGGGGCTTCTCCTCAACCTCACAGTCAGAGCCTTTTGCCGCTTCCTTCCTTTGCAACCAGCGAAGCAGCCTACCCTCAAGGCTTTGTGAGTTTTTGTACAGAAAGTACAACAGTACTTGCATTCTCTGGGCTTGTGGTCTGGATACAGGCAATAAAGACACTCCTTATGTGGGTCCTCATAATATAGTCTGGATTTTCCACAAGTCGTACAGGGCCTAAACAACCCTTTTTTAGACTCTGACATAATGAAGGAAAAATAGGTACTCAAACTTTTGGACTGTACCACAGAAGAAGATTGAAGTGAAGAAATGAACTGCTAGCTGAAAGTTCAAAAGGGCAACAGTAGAAACACTGTGACTGAGCAGAGCTCAGGGAGACTCCCAAACACACAATGTGCAGTAAGACATCTGAGGTATGGTGGCCCTGCAGGGAAGGAGACTCTATGGTTTGCGCTCTGATTTTTTGGAGTTTGGATGTTTTAAAACATTGGTAGTAGGTTGCTAAATGCTAGTGAATTCCTATGGACATTTGAATGTTGAGTTATAATACTGCTATTTTACTGTTACTATGGGACTCCCAACATGACGACGGTGAAGATTCAAGAATGTGAATCTATAAAAGATATAATACTGGAGAACACCACTGATTCTGTTTCTAGCCAGACTTAAGAAAACTGTAAGTCGAATACTGAATGATGTGGATATATTGAGCAATTACAAGGGGGGAAGTCAACCCATTGATGCAAGGTGTGGAGGATGTACTTCTGGATATTTAAATGGACGGCAGAAGAATTTGAAACACGTATGTTGTGTGTCTCAATTTGATTTCCTGTTCTAAGAACAGTAGAAAGGATAAATCAAGTCCTGCCATCAAGGAAGGGCTTAATATTGATACAAATAATCACATTTGTCAACAAGCATTGGCAATCGCTTTGGTTTTCTTATACTGAGAAGTTGTTTGCAAACTTGAGCACTAAAAAGAAGAGGCATCACATGGGTAGGAGTTGCATACTTATTTCTGACGCATAGAATATTTCAACGGGAGTGTACATTTTGTACCTCTACTGTACATGTCCTGTGACTGCTGCATTTTGTATGGAAGCATACACTGCTGCTACCCATGCTCTACCCATGTCAGTGAAGTTTGGCGATTGTCTTTTGATGAAACCACTTTATGAGTGGAGGTAGCCAGTGTGCAAGAGGAAGCACTGGTAGCAAGGGGGACACCATTTGTGGAGGAGAGCAGGGTACCAAGAAGGGATGTGCATAGTGCAAGTAGGGTCCACATGATGTAAGGAGAGGCATGGGGGTGAAGCACAAGGTGAAAAAAAGACGAGTGTAGTATGAAAAGAGGAGCAATAAATTGTGAAAGGAGGAGGAAGGCAGGGTGTGGTGAGGAACTAGAGGGTGCAAATGTTGCACAGGTACAGGTTGCAAAGTGGGGACAGCAGGGTGCTACTTGGAAGCCCAGTGTGCAGCAGGAGTGCCAGGAGTGAAACGGGGTACAGGGTGCAGGCCTCCCCTGCACAGATTGTGAGGTTATAAACTACATGAAATAGTGTATGACAGCACAGTTTCTGGAGGATGCAGTGAAAGCTTGCGTTGCCAGGGTTAAAGCACCCTGAAAGTGAGTGTTGTGGGTGAATAAACATCTGTGGTGCACTATGAGTGATCAAGAAGTCTGAGCTGATGCACATTCACAAGTGTACCGTGTGTGAACAAGGGTCCAGCTTTATGAAACACAGATAAGGTGCTTGCATGGAATTAGGTGTAGAACGCAAGGTTATGTAAAGAGTTGACATAGTCTAAATGCTTTGTGCAGTAAGTGGAGGTGATTCAAAACAGCAGAGGGTCATTGAGCAAGTATGATGGAATTCATGTTTGTAGAATATGCATGCTGTGTCAAAAGTCCGATGTGTGTTGTACTGTAAAGTTTCAGTGCTGAATAGGATGAAGCAAATGTGTTGAAAGTATGAGGGAAAAATGAAAGTGTGCATTGCAGTAGAGTGAATTGTGCATGATCCGAGAGTGAATGAATACAGTACAGGCATATGGGTACATACACCTAACAGATGCCTTGTGTGAAATAATAAAATTAAAGCACGTGAGGTAGAGATTAAAAAATGCAGTTCATACACCTGTGTGAATGCATTCAGTGAACAGGACTAGCTTCTGGGAAGATACATTTTCTCTGTGATCTCATGCAATGTTAGAATAATGGATTAATAATAAATTGTTAAGTACAAACCTTGTGATGATGTGTAGCTAGACGGCAAGCCCTGTCCTGGACCCAGATAAAGAACCTAGTACCACAATCATCCAGTATAACGACATACCCAGTCAGACATTACGCTCATCACCCACAAAGCTTCAGGCGCACATTAAATCAAACTTTCAAACAACTGGTCAGCTGAAACATAGAGCCTGATTACTGGTTTGGCGGATAGGGTTACCCCGTCACAAACGTGATGGATATCCCATCCGCCGTATTACAATTTCATTATATTCTATGGAGCTTGTAATACGGCGAACGAGATATCTGTCACGTTTGTGACGGAGTAAACCATCCATCAAACTCACAATCTGGCTCATTGTTTTTGGAAAATGGTCGAAGGACCAGAGTTTCTCCACCTGATACTGAGATGACCTTATAGGTTTCCTGTCCTTTCTGTAAAGCTACGGCATGACATTGTTGATTTGTTTGACCTCTGGTTCAATAAGGCTGTCACCCACTCAAATACTCAAATTTAAAGTCAATACAATGTGGGTCACTGTTAGCAGTGTAAGATGTCTTCCACCGTGTGTCTATCTGGTTTAAATCACTGTGAGCTTCATGACAAAGGGAGTGGTTTCCTCACTCCAGTGCCTGAATTACTTGTGGTACTGTAAACTCAGGAATGACACTAACTCAAACCAAGTATCCTTGTATCAAGTAATCTCACACACCCCACTGGTAAACATAACAGAAATGTAAACGCCACTCACCTAGGAAGGGGACTTCCGCATGCCGAGCAAGCTCCTCCCCACCTCCACTGGAAAAAATGTTGGTGCATTCCTGAAAGAGCAGAAGTGATAATTAACCCTACAGACTTTTCTCTTCGACCACAGAGGGAAGAAAGTGAAACCAGATGGACGAAACCCAGCAATATCTGAGGCAGAAAGAGGGACACGAACAGAAGCAAAAAACCTTCCTAGAACCGGTCCGGATGTTGATAAGAGGTCTGGGGCAACTGTGTCTGAAAATCCACTGTTACATGAACCCAAATGGCTCATTCTAATACTCTTATGGGCCCTCTCTTCCTCAAGCATGCTGATCTTTCGGAATTTCCTAAATCTATGCTTCCCACAAACGGCTAAACATATCCCTTCAACTCTTGCCATTTGTTCCTTACCCATGTTAATCGACTGATTCGCCCTGCTCTGGCACCATCTAGATTCTAGATGGTGCCAGAGCAGGGCGAATTCTTCTAGATTCTAGAAGAATGCCCCAAGAGAGCACAGTTTCCCTTTGTAACCTGCCCACGTGTGCAAACTACACCTAATTCCACTCCTGTATCCTGTATCTTAGTTTGGTAGTGTTTTTACACTACAGAGAGTGTTTTCAAACAAATGTGTGCTATTTTATGCCATTTTAACAATGAAAAAAGATGAGATGCAACCTTCTGTCTCCAACCTGCACAGCAACAGTGTTGGCATGCAACTGTGTCCTTAACCCCTTCCAGGCTGATGACGAGCTCAGCTCGTCATGAGCGTTACCTGCCGTGCGCTCATGACGAGCTGAGCTCGTCATGAACCGCGGGGTTTTTAAAATCGCCGCGCACAGCGGGAAACGCCGCCGCAGCGATGCGGTTAAGCAACACTGTCCTTAAGCAACACTGATTTCTCTCCATACCTACTTCTCTTATCTGCACCCGCGTGGAGAAAGAAAATGGGGAATATTAGGATGAAAATTCACCTTCACGATACTAGGTGAAATTAACGGTCCAAATAGGGTTGACAAAGGCCCAGACAGAACACAACTGTACGCCTGGGCATAAGAGGAAGTCTTCACTCAGATTGTAGCCTACAAGATCAGTCCAAAGGTGATAGATAGCCTGGCCTAAGCCTTACTGTATAAAATCTGTGTCACAGCAGATAGCATATGGAGACTCTGCTACTATTGCAAATTGTTGTTGAGTAATACAAAATAATTGTAAAGTTTGATCCATAACACTTCACTGATTTAAATGCCTACTGTGAGAGGTTGTTGATTGACATTTCATTTTTTGAAGGTGTGGCTACGCATTGTGCTTTTATCAGCATCAAGTTACAGTGTTGTGTGGTTACATAGGCCTCAGACAGGGAATACCACCATTTCACATGTTCACGTTTAAAGATGGTATCTTTCTTATACACGGACTCTTGACACATATTTGCATGCAGTTTCATATGGGATAATATCTCTGAAATGGATTTGCTCACATTTACACTTCTTCGTAGGCATACTATCAGGGCCTTGTACATTCTGTACTACGCTTAAGTTCACTGTGCAAAATGTTGATGTTTGTTGTTGTCTTCTCGGTGACAGCTCTGCAAGGGCAGAATCAATAATGATGGACCGACTAGAGCTCCACAATGGTAACGTAGATGCCGTTTATTATAGAACTGACCTTTGTTTAGACAGAGGAGCATTTCGCTGTCAATATTGATGTTGCCCCATGCTGGAATTCCAGCCCAGCTGAATCCTGTTCAACTTCCTAGAAGGACAATGGCCTACTCTGCACAAGAATGGGCTCCCAGATGAAACATACCCACAGGTAACTGGGGAATTAGGTCACCCAAGAATATTCTGGCAGATTTGCGCCACCTAAACCCACCAGATTAGGAAGCGCTAGGTAGAAGTATAGATATGAGCATATATGAATGCATATAATCAATGTGACAGCAGAATGGTTGAATTTTTTCTCTTCATCATTCTCATAATGCTGATTACGCTGTCCTGTTTCTTTCTATTATTGCAGTGCACGTATTCTACACAAGAATCTTATTGCTTTAATAAACATTTGAAATGCCACTCCAAGTATGTCTTGTCTCTCCCTTTGGGCATGCAAGAGTTACTAACAAAAGGCACTGATCTGTTTCCACGGTTTGGGGAGTCAGAGTTGTCATGTTCTGAGGTTGCACATACCATTTAATACCTTGTAAGGTTAGAGATCCAGATGATGCATTGTGAACTAGCCATGTCTAAGGCCAACATATCCTGTAGGTGTGCATGGACTCAGTCTCGCACAGTTTTGACACTTATGTTGTCCAAACGCACAGTCTAACTGATATAGTATGCGCCGTATGACAACAGAACACTGGAATTACCAGTGCAAATTTGGAAAGTAACACTCGCCCTATTAATAAGATCATATACAAAGGATCATTTCATTCAAATAGGATCAGAGGAAAGGAAGAGGGTTTGTGGTGAGACTTGCATCTCCATATCACCAGCCACTTTAATGGAAGCTTTAATTACAGTTAGTTAGGTGTGAAGAGAAATATTGTTTTTTTCCTTTAAATTGGGGTTGTAAGAAAAATAATCAAAACTAAGATACACCCCTAACCTAGGCAAATCTCTCTAGAGCTTTGAAGTGACTTGATTGTCAGCCTTTTTGGAAAGGCAGTCAATGATTCCTCTCCTCCAGTCTCCACAATGCATAGACAGATGAAGAAATGCTTCTGCTTTGTCCTGATGTTATTTGGAAAGGTGGGCACAGCTCCCTGAAAGCCATGTAGCACATTAACGCAGTGTGCTTTATATACAAGAAAATATCACAGCAGGATGCACCTTGTACACATTTTGTGATCCATAGGGTTAATCTGGAGTCAAGCCACATTGGAGACCACACTGCATCAGATGCATACGTTTTTATTCACTCCTTTCTTGCCCATTTTCCTCCACTCTGGACAAAAATCCATCCTCAGGTGCCACCCCCAATATCATTATTTGTATAAACCAAGAGGCAATGGGGTGCACTATTTTCAACCTTACAATCTGAATACCATTAACCCAGTAGATATGCATAAACAAAGAGCTCTAATGTGTACTGCATGAACCAATAAGACCCGAGTAACCTGAGATAGATCTTCTCTGTGCTCCATGAGCTAATTAGACCAGTGTAACCTGGAGGAGATCTTCTGAGTACTCCATGAATCCAATCGACCTATGTTACTTGAGCCCTCTCCTAGGTTCTCAATGAACCCACAGGACCTAGATAACCTGTGAAACCTCTGCTATTTACTCCATAAACCCATAGGACCTGTGTAACCTGAGAACTCATATGCAAACTCCATGAATGCATAGAAACTGCTAACCTGAGAGTGCCCTGCATCCTACTCAATTGACCTATATGATATGTGTAATGTAAGAGCACTATCTAATCCCCATTACCTGCCCTCAAAGATAGATGAGACATAGATGTGCTTAACAGTATGTGCTGAAAACGTATATTACCAAGTAGGTCGAGTGTGTGTGTATTGTGAGAAATCATTTTAATACCAATCGCATGAACTGTAAAATATGTGCAAAGTTAGGTATGATCTACTACTTTTGATCAGCTATCCACATGCATGAGCTATGCACGTGATAGGTCGGATCTACTCACTAAGTTAGGAGTTCTAAAGTTAGTAAAGGATGAAAGACGGCCCTGCTGTTTGTGAATGAGGGAACACAGTAGATGCATTGATATTTACGCTGACTGAGCGTTGACTGAGCAGTAACGCAGGAGGACTCTAAAAACAATGAGGCTAAGTTATTGGTTGTAGTTCAGACAGACAACAGGAGTAAACGCAGACTGTGTATCCTTATAACATGAAAACACTGCATCCTTTCCAGCAGAATTATTTTTGCCAACTGTCGAATAAGTCTTTGCACAAGGAAAGTCTGGTCTGTAGCATTACTTTGATGCAAGGTATTTTGTGACTCACTCTTGTGAGATATATCGGTAAGCAAAGCTGAGGTGTCTTGCAGATGGCTGGGTCATAGATGGCTGGGTCACTGATGGGAAATTAATGTGGAAAAAGGTCTAATCACGTATTTCCCGCTACCACGTTTCCTACAGCCTTTTGGATATGGGTGCCTTTGTAAAGTGTGGGTAATCAAGTAACTCTGGTGTCTAATGCACACGATTGGTTTTCCTCACACATGGTAGCAGCATACGGCAAGCCATTTAGGTGCATATGTGTCTGTTTGTTATACAGAGTTTAGCAATAGAGTAACAAATCATTCTTTCTTTATAACTTACCGAACAGTGTGGACAAACAAATCCGCTCATGTTTTCAATGATTCCTATTACCCGCAATCCTGTCTTCTTACAGAACGTCAGCTCACGTCGAACATCTCCTACAGACACTGCCTGAAAACAGAAAGAGGAATAAGTGGTTAGGAACTGAGTCTGGGGGAAACAGAGACATGATGGGAAATCAACTCAGTGATAAGGGGAGGCTACAAGATTGGGGTGAGTACAATGGCATGAGAAAAAAGGCAACATGAAAGGGTAACAGAGAAGTATTGTAAAGAGAAACACAGACATTTCCCTGCGGTGTGTGGTGACCCCACAGATTTGACTCTCAATCATATCCAAAGAGGGGGCAGAAAGTTAACAAGTCCAAATGTGTGCTCTACACAGCCTATCGGGGCATATATTTCTCCTAAATTCACAAGCTACTGAAATAAATGCCATTACAGAACTATATTGAAGCACTCCAACTTTGCTGCCAAACTTAAGGTTGAATAAATTTAAAAGGAGGTCCGATAACGGACATTTTACTATCCGGACATAAGGCTACTCGGGATTTCGAGAAGTCTAGACGCTTGCAATCCCAGATTGCACTCTAGTGCCAGTTGCATTTTCAGAGGCAGTTTTTTTAATGGATCCACAGAATTGAACTAAGAATCCAGTCTTACTGATATTTAACCCCATGGCTGAAACACAACTGGGGAGGAGAGACGGTCACTACAATACAGAACCAGAACTACAAGTGACCATTTCTTCTGCATTTTAGGAACTTCATTAATAGTCATGAACTTTGGAATAAAATAGCAAACAAATCTGTTACAAAAATGGGGTTCATGGCCGCAAGGGATTAAGTCATCAATTGCTGAGAGATTTTAAAATAAACCTATGCAAACAAATTCTTGAAGACAGTTTGACCTATCAAAGAGTCAGTCCTTATATCTAAATCAAGGCAATAGTGTCCTGTAAATGTGTGCATTGACTTTCAAGTGCCAGCTTTACAGATTTTAGCCAATGGTATCTTCCTTAACCAAGCTATAGTGGTGAAGTGTGATTCAGGGCTTATAGAAAGAGGTTTGCTTGCTAATTGATAACAAAGAGAGATCAAAGACATAATCTATGATGTAGCTAAGACTGCCTTTATTCGACCATAATTGAGAAGCAGTTGATTGGACGTTCTAATAGCTTTGGTTTTGTCTTGTTGAAAAAGTACAATTTTCCTAATGTCTAGAAAGTGCAACAAATGCTCACTTGGTGTAGATGGACTGCTGAAGAATAGAGGATGGGTGATAGTTTGATATGAAGTTTTGAAACTACATTCTATTTGAATAGAAAACTGTGAAGTGCTCAACAGCTGATATATGAAATAAGGTTTCTATTCGGCTTTTCTTGTACGCTATTCTAGCATTTAGATTTACTTTGATGGAAGTGAACTGCAACTCTTTGGATAGATGTAGAAAGTAAGGCAAAATCGCTTCTTGATATTCAGTGAGATTAATAAACACCATTTCTTCCAAATCACAGGCAAAACGTTTTCCATTTAAAAGAGTAAGACATCCTCATTGGTCTCATTTGATGTCCATGCCGTCCCGTGGTAGATTCAAATGTCCATACTGTCTGACCTGAGGAGACATGCTGCTAAATTCAAAGATGTTAGACTTGGATGGAAAATGTGTCCCTGTTACCTAGTCAGGAAGTTCGCCTTCCACCTCAACCTTTTGTAGGAGGACAGAGACAATTGGGGCCTGATTCATTATGGGTCTCCGCACTCCTGGCAGAGGCCCGAAGTCTTGGGGGAGTCTCCGCATTCAGGCGGAATCTCCGCAATAATAATTGTCATGGCGGAGATTTCGCACCCAAGTGCGGGGACCCACCACAACTGCAGGGCCTTGGTCACATGTGCGGAGGCCCTTGGAGTAGGTCCATAAACCAGCATTGCCTCAGCCATTCTGGAGCAATCAGTGCCAATGTTGTCTTGGAATTCCTTAGACTCAGGATCACTGCTGGTATTGAAGGAATGGGCTGAAAAGCATATACCAAGGCTTCTGAGACGTCCATCAATAGAGCACTGACCAGACTTATGGAGATCGAAAACTCCTCAATCAGCCGCGGCTTTACTCCGCAATCTGTAGCCCCTTCTTCCCTGGAAGGCGGCCTTGTGAAATTCCCCCCACTGGATGTTCAATCTCTCCTTCCTCTTGTGTGTCGGGTGAAATGAGGCTCACCAGCAGATCCATGCCCCCCAAGAATGTTCCAACTGGCTATTCCCAGTTTGGAAGGTCAAATTCTCACGCTATTGAATTCCTCTCTGGAAACGGGATCCCTCGCGCCCGCGCTGAAAGAGGCAAGAGTCATCCCCCTACTTAAAAAAGCCGGTGCGGATGCCTCCGCCCTTAAAAACTACAGGCCAATCTCCCAGCTCCCGTACTTAGCCAAAGTGCTGGAACAACATGTCCTCAAAACACTTTCCAGCTTTCTTGAGGAACATAGTCTATTACATCATAGACAAGCTGGCTTCAGAGCCCATCGTAGCTGGTGATGCTATCCGTTCTAGATGAGATGAGGGTCATGGCGGACAAGAAAATATTGAGTGCCCTGATTTTATTAGATCTGTCAGCGGCATTCGATACGTTCAACCACAAAATCCTCTTGTCTCGTCTTGCTAATGTGGGTATAGTGGGATCTGCATACCGGTGGCTTGAATCCTTCTTGACCAACCGGACTCAGAGGGTACAGTTAGGGGATCTGGTCTCGATCGCCGGCCCCCTGGTTTGTGGTGTCCCGCAGGGCTCTGCGCTGTCACCCTTGCTTTTTAATCTCTACCTTCAACCATTGGTGGAGATCTTGGCCAAATTGGACTGCCAGGTCTTCAATTATGCAGACGATACTCAGCTGCTTGTACGGATCAACAACTCCAGTGCCTCTCAGGCACACATACAAGAGGTGCTGCGTTTTACAGCAGGTTGGATGACCAATAACTTTCTCAAAATAAATCCTGATAAGACGGAGATCCTGGCCGTTCCTTACATCAATAGTCCCTGGTGTGACCTGTTTTGTCCGCCGGAACTGGGAGTCATCCCTAATCCAGTTCCAGTGGTTAGAAGCCTGGGCATTAAAATCGATGCCGACCTCTCTATGAACAATCAGGTGTCGGCGGTGGTTGGCACCTGTACAGGGATATTGAGGTGTTTGTGAAAACTTGTTCCTCTCCTCACTACCAATTCCCTTAAAGTCATTGTTTCTGCCACAATTTTATCCCGGTTGGACTATGGGAATGCCCTGTACATTGGCCTCCCTTGGAAATTAACAAGGAGATTGCAGGTGGTGCAGAACGACGCGGCACGTCTGGTTTTTGACTAACCCAGACGGACTCATGCTTCCACCCTGCTGGCTAAATTACACTGGCTACCCATTAGGCAACAAGCTTCATTTAAGGGCCTTTGCATAGCCCACAAGGCCATCTACGGACGCGCCCCAGCTTATATTAAGGATCGGGTGACAAGCTATATTCCTGCTCGGACCCTACGCTCTTCCGTAGCTTGTCGTTTGGTTAATCCCCGGTTTCACTTGGCCCGCAAAGGCGGCATTGCCTTCTCCACCTTGATTCCATTGCTTTGGAATGATTTACCTGACAGTCTGCGTAAGGAACCTGCCCTCCTTAAACTTAAGACTATCTTGTTCCTGGAGGCACTGACCACGAAATAACCCATTCACTTCAGTTCTGCACATTGTCTGTTGTAATTCTTTCCTCTAGAAGCGCGAAGAGACCGGATGGTGAACCAGCGCTATACAAAAACTAACTAACATTAACATTAACCAGTGATCCTGGCTACCTTATCCTGGAGGCAATTAGGGATGTGGCAAAAAAATCTATTGCTGGAAGGCCCTAAGTCAGAAAGATGCTGTGCAGCTCCATGTCTGTGACCCAGTCTCGAGTTTCTTTAAATCATTTGCTCTTTGATTTCCCTGCCATGGTAGATGAATTGCCTTTCTAGAGGCATTCCTGGCTAGCAACCATGCCCCGATCTTCCAAACTGACTACTTGTAGTGCATCATGGTGGTATTGTCCATCCGCACTAATATCAGATCCACCATCAGAGACAGACGGAATGCCTTAAGAGACATGGATTACTTCTGAGCTATAAAAAGTTGATGTGCTAGGATTTCTCTTTCAGGGTCCACAATCCCTTAACAGACAATCTTCGTAGATGAGAACACCATCCTAAAAGTAAAGCATCTTTTACAATCATCTGGGTGGGAAAATCTTGTTGAAAAGGAACTCCCTAAGGTAGGTTCCTTGCCTTCGATCAGCATGCTAGAGACCATCTTGCTGTTTTGAATGATCTGAGATTATCATCCTAGTTGTTACCATTCTGAGCCTAAATATCTCCAAAGCATTGTTATAGTGGTCTCATATGAAGTTCTGTATTTATACAACCACAATAAATGGAGCCACTGAACCCAGAAGCAAAATGATTTGACATATTGTCGGATATTGACACCTCCTGAGAAGTTGAGATTTTTCTCAAATGCATGGTTCCTCTGTCACCTGAAGGAACCGAGTTTACTTGTATAGTCTAAAGTTACTTGTAAATAAGATAGGGTCTGATCCACAGACGAGCTTCATATCTGACAACTGGTGTGTAGTCCCTACCAAACAAGGAGTTAGATTATGATCCATAGAGCTACCTTTAGTTTGGATAGATTGCTGGCCTTCAGAAGATAACCGTCAACCTACAGATGCATGTAGATATTTTGCCAACTCAAGTGTCCACTACCACTGCCATACATTTGGAGAAGGATACAGGAGCAGATTTCAGCCAAAACGGAAGGATAGCATATGTCTGTCTGTGTTTCTTTATGACTTGGATTGAAAATATGCATCCTCGAATTCAACTGCACACATCCAGTCTTCTGTCTTTAGATGAGGAAATATCTGGTTTAATGCTAGTATATGGAATTTGACTTGCTTAATCCATTTGTTGGCTAGCCGAGGGTCTAGGATGGGTCGCAAGTCCTCCTTTATGCCTCTCTTTTGGATTAATAGGGATAGAGAAAAGATGCCTTTTGCTGTTTCACCAGTAGGAACTGGTTCTATTGCTTTCTTTCTTAGGAATATAGCAGTTTTCTTGTGCAGACTGATTAAATGGTACATTCGTATAGGCGATGATGTGGCCTTGAAGCAAGTGAGTATCCCTCTTGCACAACTGTCAAGATCTATTTGTGTTTTGTTGCACTTCACCACTCTTAAATGTTTCACAATTCAGCAAGCTGAGGCATGACTTGTTATTCAAACTCGACGACTGCAGCTTCAACAGAGATCCTGGTCTCTGTTGGTTCCCCAGGCAAAACCTTTCTAAATCCCACTTCTTTCATTTCGGGGCCAGGAAGCTTACACTCTAACACTTGCCTGGGGTGCACAACTTGGGAGTTAGAACTCAAGTCAAGTCAAAGATCTTTATTCGGATTTGGAAAACATCCATAAAAGTACATATAGAACACAACAATCATCCATAAAACACAGTAATCCAATCATTTAAAAGCTAATAAAAGATGACATAATTAACCATCATTGTACATTACATCAAATTCACATATTAGGCAAAAATGATAATTTCAGAGAATATACAAGACCTAAGCTAAAATTCACAACAATTAAAATCAATGCGAAGTCGATGGCAAGGGTATGTGCAAAAAAGCAACTACTTGTGCAAATAAGCAATGTGCAAAACTAGGCAGAAATAGTGCAAAACATATCAAACCATGTTCATTGATACTCGTGAATGAATAGCAGCTTTAAGGAAGCAACTGACTCTGAAGATTACTTCGTCAGAGTCTAACATCAATAAATCTCCAAAAGCTGAATTAAAATTCATCAAAGCAGTCTTTCGAAAATATGGAATTAAATAATGTTTGGTGTATTTAACATAGAAGCCACAAAAAAACGTAAAATGTAAAAGGCTTTGTTTCCCGCCTTGGTTACAGGGACAGCTTAGGTTTTCCAAGTTTTTGTTATAACCTAACGGGAAGCATAATAGATTTTTGATGCTCCCATCCCTAAACCGGAACAGCAGGCTCCTGTTCCATTTGCCCCGCTTTTTACACAGATAACCTTGAGGCATATCGTAAGGCCTGTCGCTTGGTGCCAAAAGCGATATATACTTTATAATAGCTGGTTTTACAAACTCGCTCTCTTCCCTCTCAATACTGTAAAGGTTGTACAAAGCCCTTTTTACTAAATTCTTGTGTGAGCGGTCGATTGTTTGGGGAGATGTAAATAAGTGCCCCTGCTCCACACTTACTAGACTTTTCTCCACTGCCCTGAGCCATGGTATATAATTGGCCCGCTCACTTTTTAGGCAATCCAGAATAATGTCACGGGTCAAAGAGGCCGCTGGATTCAGCCATATTTTCAGCCAGAACAGGACAGGTCTAGATCTTATAAAATCCTCTGTGTACGGGAGATTCAATTCTCGGTGGCATACGTAAGTTGGGGCAGTTCTCGGTGGCATACGTAAGTTGGGAGTTAGAACTCATTCCAGCCAAGAGGCCAGCAGTAGGATTCAGGGTAGGTCCAGTTGGAACTGGTCAGTTGGGTAGATGAAGGAAGAGAGGCTTCTGCAAGCTTGTGTCCCTGTAGCTTAAACAGGAGGTCAGCAAACTGACCCTTGGAGGCACTTTTAGGGTCTTGGGTTCAAGGCATGCAGGTCCAGTCATTCTTCAGTTTCTTCAGAGAGCAGGGCAGTCCTTATTTTGATTCCTTATATGTAATGGAGTGTTTGGAGGCGCTTCCCTGCCAGGACATGAAACACATTAAATGCCCATGCCCTACCTTTAAAATGCCATGTTGCCTACCCTATGGGCATTTAAGTCCTACCCTAGAGGTGATTTATAAGTATTCAAACGAAAAACTTGGGCCTTGGAAAAGGTTTGTTTACTAGGTCGAAATGGCAGTATAAAAAAGTGACAATCCTGGAGACATGTTTAACAGTGATACTTTAGTGGGTGGATCACTTAGCGACACAGCTCACCAGTAACATTTAATTTACGCTACCTGGGTACAAGTGGTACCAAATACTAGGGACTTAAAAGTGAATTAATGTCCCAATTAGGAGTATGCTGCCACTAACATGGTTAGAGAGGAGAGTACAAGCACTTTACCACTGTTTAGCAAGAGTAAAGTTTACAGAGTCTTACTGTCAGCAAAATGGCTTATGAAAATGACGTCAAAAGTCTGGGGGAATACCACGCTAAAGATGGTAACTTCAAAAAGGGATCTGTTTTCACCGTATACAGTAACCAGGATGATCTTCATAAAGAGATTTCATGCTACTACTCCGATATTTCCAGGTCAGCAGAGTCTACTGAAGCACTAATACTCTGAGAAGGCCTTCTAGTACTACCTCAGCGACTACTTGACACTTTTTTCTAAATCTTCTGCACAGTCTTTCAGAGTGTCCCAAACTGCTTGGTCATACCTCCCTAAATGTGCTGCAGCATTAAGCGATGTAGCTGCTGCCACAATTGTTCTTCCTTGCAGCGATCTTCCTTCTGTTTTCCCTATCCGGTGGAACACTTGTTTCTGGGGAGGAGTATGGAAAGCAAAAGGAAGATCGCTGCAGGGGAGAGTGCCACGTGGAGGCAGGGTAACTGGTATTGTGAAAGAATATCACTAAGACTACAAAGTATCAGTAGAAGCAAAGATACAGGGAGAAAGTGGTCACAGGCACAGTCTTTATTCTAGAGTACCTGAAATAACAAAATCAGCTAAATGTTCTGCATGATTGGAAGGACAGTTTTGAGGAGGTTAAAGACTAGCTTTACCATAAGATGAAAGAGGCACAAGTAAGTTACAAAGAGTTGGAGCAAATCATCATCAGTACAAGATATGGCACAGGCCTGTCCTAATTACAATGGGCAAATACCTGTGGGGTGGTGACTAGGATGGCTCCAAGGGGCTGGAAAGGTCGCAGAGAGTCCACAGTGGATATGTGCTCATCAGAAGTGCCGGGAGGAGTGTCCACAATTAGGAAATCCAGGTCGCCCCAGGCCACGTCATTGACAAACTGCTTTATTAAAGCTAGGGATAAAACAAAACAACAGAAGTTCCCATTCAAGAAAATGAGAATTGCACAATAATAAAAGAGAGAGTAAGGAAAAGAAACATTGCATGCCTGTTATTAACCGAGATCCCAGTGCAGAATCAGAAACAGGAGTGAAGCAACTCCGAGGTCTCCAAAGAGCATTGCTTTCACACAACACTTCCTCCATGCTTAGATCGTTGGTGTAAGTGTAAAAAGAAACAAGAGACACTCAGTTACCTTTCTGCTACAAATGGGCTATATGGATGTCAACACGGGAGAAGAGGACGAGTGCACACAAAAGGAGTGCAGGCACACAGGGCTTTACTCTGAAGATCAATTCTGCAGGTGCAGTGATGGGACGGAGGTCTCTCGTAATGAGGAATCTGGTGTACTCATGGCAATGCTGACAGAGTTTTGATCCTAAAAGGCTCAGTCCTCCTCAAGGCTGAAATTCAGCACAGTCTGAGTAAGGCTGGCCCTCTCAATGCAGGGCAGTCTATTTCCTTTTTCTTCTTCAGATGCAGAAGCGGCTACGTCTTTTCCTCAGCCCTAGAAGCAAGCTTCCTATCCTTTAAGGGCCTTCATTGCGTGTTAGGCAGAGCGGAATTACCTAGAATTTCGCTCCACCCGATTCTAAATATGTCAGTTTTTCCACATCCGTTTTGTTTGGGTGTGGAAGAACGTGACCTGATTTTACATATAGTAATTCCACACAGTAAAACAGCACAAGGCATGGGCTTCAGCAGCTGCTGCGAAGTCTCCTTCACTGTATGTCTTTTTCTGACAAGGGTGAGCATTCAATACGATTAAAAAGAAAATCTCCTTCCCTCCCCCAACTCTGTTCACCTCCCACTCTCACCCTTCCACCCACCTACTGACCCACATATATATTACCAACTCAAATGCATTAAACCTCACAGAATGAGGTTTAATGCATGCAGTCCTACTGACCAAAATCTGTTTCAAACAGTAATTTCCATTCCATGGGGTTTAACATGTAATTGCATGATAGTGGGTCAGATTTACCACACGGTAATGTGGTAAATCCACCCCAGTACCATACATATCGTAATGAAGGCAAGGTTGTGACAGACCAAGATTCTGCATCTAGTGCCAGCCTCTTTCTACACAGGTGTACAGAGAACCTTTAAGTCAATGTGGTCAGCATATTTCCTGTACAGTAGCAGTTGGTCGGCAAACAAATGTCCACTCAGATCCAACGTTAACTCCAAACGTACGTGGGAACCCATCATATCTAAATTGCCAACTTTTTTATCATAACTTTCACTCCCAGGTGTGTATTTGTTTAAAGGCAACCTTCTGGCCAGTCAAATGTTGGCGCAGGCATCTCCTCTCTCCAGTACAACAGGACAGTGGATGATGGGGAAAGGCAGTTTATCTTTTTGCATTAAGTGAACAGTCCTTGTCCTTTATTTGCATGCCTGCATTATTCGTTCAAGGTGATACTTTTGTTAGGCCACCGGCTGATCTGCATGTAGTGGTTTGATCCTGGCATATAGGGCAGTTAACCAAAAAGGTCCAATGAAACTGAGCCAAATGATGTCCAGGTATATCCCGACCAGGCATCTAAGATCAGCCCAGCAACAGCTTCTTAGGACAACGAGAGCGAAAAGAGCCAGGTGGGGGGAAGATCATTTGCCCACCTGGTACCAAAGATGTGGAATGCCCTCCCATATAAAATAAGAATTCTACCCAACAAAACCGTTTTCAGGAAACATCTCAAAACTTTACTGTTTCCCTTGTAGACGCCCTATGGATAAGAGCTTGTAAACAGTACTCTTTAGCGCCGGGAAGCCCTCGGGCAGCCATGCGCTCTGCAAATTCTTAAACATAAACATCCAAGCCCATTGTACACAATGGTCTTTTCTGCTTCTCAGACCAGTTTGTGTATTCAAAGCCAGGCAGATGCACTTGGTTTTACCAGGTTTCTAAATGTAGGTAAGAATCTCAAGAGAAGTGAGGGGGCGGGGAAATGCAGGGTGTAGGGGAGCCAGCAGTATGGACTACAACTACTATGAACCCCTCCTTTCATGAACCCAAACATTCTCATGACCACTCATTAAATCTTAGTGGGGAGAACACAAGTTACACCCACATATACAGGCTGGCTCCATAAAATGTGGTATACCCTAGGAATGGAACATATACATGCCTCAATAAAAGACTCTGAAAAGGCATTTAGAGAGATCTGGAAACCACTTTTTGCCCTATTGTCTGCGGAATTTAACGAAATAACATGTCCAAAATACCTCCGGCTTCTCCGGATAACAAACACAGAAGAGACTCAGGATACACGCTGAATCCTAACACTAGGAAGGCAGGGATATGATAGACCCAGAATGGTCGGAGACAAAGTAGGGGAGGTGAGGGATGAGAGGAGGAAAGGGAATTGTTAGATGTTAATTTCGCTTGTTTTCCTTATTTTGTTAAATATGCCTTTAATATAAGATTAATCCCACATACTTCATGTGCACGAAGACAGACAAGATGTGTACTAGTTAAATAAAAAATTCACTAAATGTCTGAATGGTAGAAAGGGAGTAAGCAGTGGTGATATTGTAACAAGCTGATGTATTGTTGATGACATTAATAAAAAACAGAGTTATCCATAAAATCTTAGGGGACCTGTCAATCAGTATCATTTTTTCTTCAACCCTACTTTGGGCACACGCCTATCACCAAAAGAAGTCTAGTAAGCTGTTAGTGAGCAACATTCTGAAATCACCAAGAGAGAAGGTATCACACAGCCAGCAAGTCAACACCAGTTCTCTTCCAGCATTGTGCTAGGTACCGTTCACTGGTGTTTTTGACTATCTCACAAGTAGAAAGGTGTTTGCCACCAGTGCATGCATTCCTGACATGTAAAGACGTGTGAACTGTATCTCACGCATCCTAAACATTCCGGTTATGTCAGAAAGAGGTATGAAGAGCAGGTTTATCATGCTAGAAGAGTGTAATGGACTTTCTACCCCTACAGATACAGAAATGTTATGTTATTAGGTGCTCTATTTTATAATGGATTTCTCTAATTTCCTCCATGAAGTGAGATTTTCCAATGCCCAAAAAGCTGAATGTACTTCATATCCCTAGGTTACAGATATTTGTCTCTTTGTATAGTTAAAATACAGATCCCTGGTTCCTGCAATCAGTACAATCGTGCTCAAAAAGGCTGCTCCAGTGAAATATTGATATTCTTTACCAGAGATCCTTTCATTCCCAGCAGTACAAGTGCTGCACCTAACCAAGATCATCTGCATAAGCAGGCAGAAGACAGTGCCCATTTGGTAAGCTCAATTAAGCAGCTGGCTATGGTCAAGCTCAGAACAGGAATACTAAGCACAACACTGAATGCAAGTCCTGAATCCGGTGTGTGTCAAAAGCAATGAGCAGAGCATCACTTTTGGCACTTCGCGACTACACATTTCCACTTATTTTCATAGTTTGGCTTTGTTCCAGTGACACTGCAGACAATAAAAGCCATTGAGATAAAGGGCACTAATACTCAACTGTATTGAGTCGATAATTCATCATCCGTTTATTGCAGGAGAGCATTCATTTTCTTTGCCAATAGAGGGGTATGCAACTGAACAGAAGAAATGTGTACTAAGAATCTAGCAGTTACTGTCTGCCAAGAAGTTCATATTTTGAAAGTATACACTCCAATAGTTTCCACACTGTGGCATTTTCCGCAGCTAAGCTAAAACACAAAGAAGCATTGGCAATGGTTCTCATTTACCTTTATATACAAGCGAAACTGGTTGGCATTATCACTGCTGGTTTACAGTAGTCTGATATGATCAACGTTGTATCTTTCACATTTCTGCTGCAGTTTTTTTAGTGACCACTAAGTGGCAATCAAATGCAGTAAATTGGTTGTTTAAATGTGGCTTAGTTTCAAATGCTGCATTCGGAGCAGGACAAATGACCAATATACCAATAGTGAAACCAAAGAATTACTATGGGCGGGTCAAATACAATAAAAGGGAGGAAAGAAGCAAATAGAAGCAAGGCAACTGAGACTGACATGAAAGCCATCAATTATTGAACAAGGACTGGCTTGGTGGAGTATGTATACAATGCTGTTTGCTGACAGACAGCTGTAGCTAACCATTGCAAGAATGCAAAAAAGGATGTTGCCTCGCAAAGCACCCTCAATTTGTGAAGTATCTCTATCAATAATGGGACTCATTTTGGGATAGAATGGCATTCATGCCTTCACCACGGCAAAGAGGAGCCTGTGATGAATTATTTATTTCTGCTGCCAGCGTGGTGCCTGTTTAAGGAGTTGCAGGCACAACTCAATAAAGTAAGGAATGCAATAACGAAAGAACAGAAGAGATGAGGTAAATGCTACTTACCAGTATGCACCTGTTCTTGGCATGTAGAGCTGCAGAATTCTACACATTGCATTAGATCGCCACCTGGTGTGGGGCTCGGATGATTGCATGTTGTTGTCGTCTTGAAAGAAGTGTTTTTAGTCACGAGATAGGTGACTCCTCCCTTGGACGATAGTGCGCAAGGGCATCGGCTCCATCCTTAGATTGATTTTCGCCATGATGGGAAATGATGGAGTTAGTAGAAAGAAAGAAGGGATGCCCATGCGTGTATATCTAAATAAGATAAAACTGGAACAGATACAGGTCCCGGGGAGGCGGGAGGGCGTGTAGAAATCTACAGCTCTACATGCCAAGAACAGATGCATACTGGGAAGTAGCATTTTCCGTTTGAGGCATATGAGCTGCAGATTCTACACTTTGCATCAATTGTGCAGCAGTGTCTCCCCTAGTGGTGGTCACCTGTATCCGTTTCAGTAGTTTGAAAGAGAGTTTTGAGGACAGCTTGGCCTACCGCAGCTTGCTGCTTGGCTTGCACATCAACACAATAGTGTTTAGTGAAGGTGTGTGTTGTAGACCATGTTGCTGCCTTACAGATGTCTTCTAGGGGAATGTTCCCTAAGAAAGCCATGGAGGCTCCTAGTTTGCATGTGGAGTGCGCTCTAGGAGGAACTGTTAATGTGCGTTTTGCCTTGTGATAGCTTATTTGTATACATTTAACAATCCACCTTGCAATTCCTGATTTAGAAATGGGGTTGCCTTTATGTGGTGGAGAGAAAGCTACAAACAGTTGCTTTGTTTTGCGAAAGGATTTGGTCCTATCGATGTAATAGAGAAGAGCTCTTTTGACATCTAGTGTGTGTAGAGCTCTCTTTGCTACAGAGTCTGGGTTTTGAAAAAACACTGGTAACTCTACAGATTGGTTTAGCTGAAAAGGAGTAATTACTTTAGGAAGGAATTTAGGATTAGTTCTTAGAACCACTTTGTTACGGTGTAATTGAAGGAATGGTTCTTGTAAAGTGAAAGCTTGAATCTCACTAACTCTTCTAAGAGAGGTAATAGCAATGAGGAAGGCTGTTTTCCATGTGAGAAATTGCAGTTCACATTTGTGTAAAGGTTCAAAGGGGGGTCCCATGAGCCTAGTAAGAACAATGTTTAGGTTCCACACTGGAGAGGGTGGTAACCTAGGAGGAATAATTATGTTTAATCCTTCCATAAAAGCTTTTATTGCTGGTACTCTAAACAACGACAGGTGTTGTCTGTTTTGTAGATATGCCGCAAAGGCTGCAAGATGTAAGCGTATAGATGAATATGCTAGATAACATCTCTGCAAATGGAGAAGGTAACAGATAATATTTTGGATGGAAGCATCTAAAGGATCAATTTGATTATTAGTGCAGTAAATTGCAATTTTTTTGCATTTAGCAGCATAGCAAAGCTCTAGTAGTACGTCTTCTGGCTTCTTTAATGATATTCATACAGTGTGGTGGCAGGTTAAGGTAACCAAACTCTAAGACTTCAGGAGCCCTATCACTATGGTTACCTATATGGGTCTGGATGTCTGATGTCTCCATGGTTCTGCGTTATCATGGATGGGGTCAGACGCAGTTTTTGGTGTGGAACTAGGGATAGTTCTAGTAGTGTTGTGAACCACGGTTGGCGTGCCAATGTGGGAGATATTAAAATGAGTTTGTGCGACTGTTGTCGTAGCTTGCCCACTATTAGTGGTATTAGTGGTAGTGGCGGAAAAGCGTAAGCAAATCTGCCTGACCAGTTCATCCATATCGTATTGCCCTTGGACAGCGGGTGTGGGAACCTGGCGGCGAACTTTGGGCATTTTGCGTTTTCGTGTGTGGTGAACAGATCTATGTCTGGATGACCCCACTTGTGAAAGAATTGTAGAAGAACTTGTGGATGTAGTTCCATTCGTGAATCTGTTGTGTCTGTCGACTAAACAGATCTGCCATCTGATTGTGAACTCCTGGAAGGTGTTCAGCTACTAGATATATCTTTTGTGGAATCTCCCATCTCCAAATGTTCTGTGCAAGCTGGGACACTTGCAGAGAGTGCCCCCCCCCCCTGTTTTTGTATATTGTACATGGCTGTCATATTGTCCGTCCGGATCAAGACAGCTTTGTTGTGTCCATGTACTTGGAAAGACTTGAGCGCTAAGAAAATTGCTAGCAGCTCTTAGTGATTTATGTGGAGCACTTTTTGTTGAGTGGTCCATTTTCCCTGACTTGTATGGTGTAGGAGATGGACTCCCCATCCTGTGAGCGATGCGTCTGTTGTAAGTACTATTTGTGGAACAGGTTCGAAGAACGGCCTCCCTTTTGCCAAGTTCTTGGTGTTCCACCACTGCAGATCGCGATGTGTGCGGCTGTCTACCAACACGAGGTCTGTAAGTTATCCTTGAGCCTGCTTCCACTGTTGTGCTAGACATTCTTGTAACGGACGCATTTGCAGTCTTGCATACGGTACAATAAAAATGCAAGATGCCATCATGCCTATTAGTTGCATGAACACTCTGGTTGGGAGAGAGTGTTGCTGTTGAAATTTTGTGACTAAGGCGTGAATGCTCTGTACCCTGGCTGGAATGGGATACACTAGAGCTGTAGACGCGTTTATTGTAGCCCCTAGGTACTGATGTACATGAGAGGGTTGAAGATGCGACTTGGTGTAGTTGATTGTGAACCCTAAGTCGTGTAATGTTTGAATTGTTTGAGATGTGTGTTGGACACATTGATTGAATGATTTGGCTTTTATGAGCCAATCGTCTAGATATGGGAAGACATGTATTTGTTGTCTTCTGAGATGTGCTGCTACTACTGCTAGGCACTTTGTAAACACTCTTGGTGCAGTTGTGACCCCGAAGGGAAGGACTTTGAACTGATAGTGCTGTCCTTCCAGTACAAACCTTAGATACTTCCTGTGAGAAGGATGTATAGGAATGTGTAAGTAGGCGTCCTTTAGATCTAGTGTAGTAAGGAAGTCGCCTTGTTGCAGCAATGGGAGCAATTGTTATAAAGTGATCATATGAAAATGATCTGAGTGTATATACCGATTGAGGGGCCTGAGGTCGAGAATTGGTCTTAGTGTCCTGTCCTTTTTGGGTATTAGGAAATACATCGAGTAAACCCCTGTTCTTTGATGTTGTAAGTGAACAATTTCTATTGCGTCTTTCTGAAGTAGTGATAGAACTTCTTGTTTGAGCAGTGTAAGATGTTCTGCAGACATTGGACGTTTTCTGGGTGGTATGTATGGAGGGGTAGCTGTAAGTTCCAGGGAGTAGCCATACTGGATAATCTGTCTTACTCACTTGTCTGTTGTGATGGAATTCCAGACAGGTAGGAACTGTGTTAGTCTGCCCCCCACAGAGTGGAATGCTGTTGGGGGAGCAGAAGGAAGTCACTGTTTTGTGGTGGGGGAGGTTCGACTATTGTTATTTCCTCATCCTCTACCCTTATTGTTGTTGCCTCTATAGCCTCCTCTAAAATATCCTCTATTGGAGGATGTTTGTGCATTAGATTTAAAGGAAGCTGAATTGTCTGCTCCAGCTTGTTTGGAGCCTCCTCTATAAAAGGAGCGATGAAAGGAGCCTCGAGCTTGGGTGGATTGCAAAGCTCCCATAGATTTGGCTGTATCAGTGTCCTTTTTCATCTTTTCAAGTGAGCTGCAGTATCTGCTACATCAAGTGCACATTTGATTGAGGCATTTGAAATTAGCTTGCCTTCTTGTATAAGGTAGTTTGCCTATGCTTTATATTGGTCAGGTAGATGTTGTAAGAGCGTTTCTAACTGATCATAGTGAGCCCTGTCGTATCTTGCGAGGAGGGCTTGTGTGTTAGCTATACGCCATGCATTGCTAGCTTGGGCAGCTATTCTCTTGCCTGAAGCATCGATTACTTTAAATTATTTATCAGGGGCGGTGATTCGCCTGATGTTTGTGAGTTTGCCCTTTCTCTAGCGTTTGACACGACTAGGGAATCTAAGGGTAGCTGTCCCTTAATGTAGGCAGGATCCCCAGGAGCAGGCATGTACTTTTTTCCTATTCTTGGGTTTAGTATCCTAGTACGTAAAGGATCTTTAAATACTTCTGGAGCATGTTTAATGACCCCCTTAATCATAGGTAGTATTTGAACAGACCTTTGAGACTGTTCAAAAGTATCTAATAAGAAATCTTCCTCTAGCTCATCTGAATGCATTGTGACCCCATGATAGATGGCAGCCCTATTAAGTAAGTGTCCAAACCCAATATTGTCTTCTGGAGGAAAAGGTTTGGATGGATACGTATGTGGGTCAGGAATATCTGGCACATCTTGTGGGTTTGGGTACTCCCAGTCTGGATCATCGCCTGGGTAGGGAAAAGGCTCATCTGGGTCTACCCCTCCCCCCATGCTATACTCATCATCATTCTGAGGTGTATGTGGTGAAGAATGAGGAGGAGCATTTTGAGGAGAACTTTGGGGTGAAATGTTAGGAGGAAGAGGAGGTGAAGGAGAAGGAAGTACAGGAGAAGAATGGTGAATAGGAGATGTCGCAGTGTCCTTCTTCTTGACAGGCACTGGAGGTGTAGGTGCTGTGTCTGACTTCCTCTTCCTGTGTGGTGTAGTGGATACATGACCTGTCTTTGGATCAATGTAGATCTTCTTTTGTAGAGGATCAGGTTGGAAAAGGTCTTCTCCTTGTGGAACCACTGCTGGCGCCGATGTTTTCGGTTCCGGGCGTGGTTATTGCTTGTCTTTAGCCTTAGGAGCTGTGATAGGGTCCTTTGGCGTAGATTTAGGCACCGAAGGTATTCTTTGGAGTCGAAGGCTGTTTTGTGGGCTTGAGAGCATCAGAATCAGGCCTTGTAGGTTTCGGTACCAAAGATATTGGCTTTGGAGTGGAAGCTGGTTTCGCCGTCTTCGAAGCGTCAGAAGCAGGTTTCATTGTTTTTAGAGCCGTTTTGTCTTTTGAAGTCGACGGTTTCGGAACCGGGACTTCTTTCGGTTTCTGTGCCGAGGGAGCTGGAGATATCGGCACATGCAGTTTGCTCAGTATGGAGCTACCGGAAGGCTTGAGTATTTTCTTCGGAGCCGGGCTCGATGGCGGGACTTTCAAAGTATTTGTTCGGTCGCGACTGGGCCCTGGAGGCGGAGTGTTGACCTTTTGCCTTCGATTTATGTGCTGGGTATGGGGCAGGGGCAGTAGTACTCACGTGTTGACCCGATGGTATGGAGTCATCAGAGTCTTCTGCCCCGGATACGATTTGGAGATCGTCTGAATCTTCTTCTGGGACGAGTGGAACTTCTTCGTTGAAGATATCCACCGGTTCAGGAGCCGATCTCTGCATGCCATGTCGACGGGCCCTCCGATCTTGCATAGTCTTTTTAGATTGAAAGGATGCACAGGCCGTACAGCTTGACTCGTCGTGTTCTAGCGATAAGCACAGGTTACAGACCTCGTGATGGTCACTGTGTGGAAACTTTGCTCCACACTCGGGCATGTTTTGAATGGCGCCCTTTCCATGAGTTGTAGGCCTCACGGCGTGGATAGGCCCAACGGCCCGCGTCGACGACCGGAATCGAGCTGAAGAAGTCAAGTCGATGTTTGTTGATATCGGAAGTTGTTTTGTAAAGTTTTTTCGTGTCGAACTACTATTAAAGGTAGATTTCGAACCGGAGCGGAAAAATTACATCCGAACCCAGTGGCGGAAAAAACCAATCTAAGGATGGAGCCGATGCCCATGTGCACTATCGTACAAGGGAGGAGTCATCTATCTCCTGACTACAAAGACTTCTTCCAAGACGACAACAACATGCAATCATCCAAGCCCAACACCAGGTGGCGATCTAATGCAAAGTGTAGAATCTGCAGCTCATATGCCTCGAACAGAGATTCAATGGCAGATTTCTGCCTTCTGTGTTAACTCCAGAAACACTTTGAAAGCACTTGACGCAGACAGTTATAAACAAAGAGACTTAATTAAGGGCTGGTCATATGTGTCAAAAGAGTGAGGGTTCCATTCTATTACCATTTTGTCTCTCATTCTTGTCTAAGTCCTTACATAAGATGAAGGCAAATCCCCAAAAACCAAAACCACGTTTCTCCTTTACAATCTTCCTGTAAACATTCATTTATGTAACTCTTCCCACTAAGGAGATAAAAGGCCTACACCTCTACAGAATTTTTTGTCTGTCTCGCATAGACACATCTACTTCTTAGCTAAATAATTTGGAGAGAAACATTTATCAAATTAGGTTCAAATTCAAATGTTGCTTTGTTATGTATACATACTTTATTAATGTGCCAATTTTATTTAGCTTTCTAAACATAGGAAGACCCCCTGAGTAGAAATCATGGACAATGATTCTCTGCAGACATTTGCTTTGACCTGCTGTGACAATACTGTGTCACACCACCTCATTTATGGCACCAACAGCTGTCGTCAGATAAGAGATTATGGAGGCACAATTCCTGTCCATTTTCGCTTTTACTTTCCCGCCCTCTGAATTTGGCGGTAGTTTTCACTTACCCATATTGGAGTTCAGGTTTTCGGGACCTGGTCCAGTCCAGTCTCTGCCAGGCGCGGACGGGGGCATATGGGCCCGCCCTTGGCCCACGCGCGTCCCGCTCTGCGGGAGCCCGCGAGGATTTTACCGCACCTCCAGGCGCACAGAGATCGCATTGGCGGCAGCCCATTAATCGAGGCCGCTCATCATCCATACCACCTTCTATTTGCTGTACTTTTCCTGCTCCCACAAATCAAGCTATGGATACCAACCTAATTTTTAGTTTCCAGTTTCACATTCACATTTAGAGTGTTTTCAAATGTTGCTTTGTTATGTATACATACTTTATTAATGTGCAAATTTTATTGAGCTTTCTAAACATAGGAAGACCCCCTGAGTAGAAATCATGGACAATGCAAGAGTGATGGGACCCAGGTTAAGAATCACTTTCCAAAAGTAAACATACATAATTGTAGATGGGTGACTATTAATAACGGGGTTGTTTGCCATTGAGGGATTCAAATGGAAAGAAAATAGATGAGAGCGAAGCTCAAGCTGTCTATGTCACTTGGAACACCAAAGTGAAAGTTGCTTGTAATTGGTAGTTAGCCATCTACCTACCATATTATGTTACTTATGCCTCAGAATGAGCACCATCCTACAGAAGAGCAAACAGGAGCTATGGAGTTGCCATATACAAATTACATTTACCTGGAACTCTCCCGCCCTGCACTTCCCCTCTCCAAAGGCTTTCCCTTCACCTATGTTCTCTGCACTTGCTGAGAGAGCAGAGAACCAACATCACGCTAACATTGTTACTGCACATGGAGAGCAATTCCATGTCATTCGCAGGACTGTTCACATACACAGATAAAAAGGAAAATGGTGGTTGGGACAACCAGAGAGCTAAATGCAATCTTCAGCCACCATCAGAGGTGTGGAAACATACAGGAGAAAGCAAGTGAGACAGCAGATCATCATCGCCCATCTAACCCTTTGCTGAGGTCACTGTAAATCGAGGTGAGGCAAGGGAAAGCAAGGAAAGGAAATATTACTCATTATCCTAGTTCTGCATCGTATGGAATCTTCACTGTTCTGAAGGCAGAATATCCCTGCCTACCTCACTTAATGAAGTAATGCATTGTGATTATATTGTCTGTCTTTATCATGGATTGTTAGTTGTCGAGACGACGAGAACACCATGATGACCAGATGGCTTGCTTTGGGCTCTTGAACACTGTTGTTATATAATCACATATAAACACATTTCATCATTCTTTCGACATACCCCAGGTGCCAGCATGCAGGTGAGAATATTTTACATTAATAATTATCAATGAAGATCCTACAATGAAAAAGGCCAGGTTTAGCAGTGTTATTTGTGAGCTTGGACTCATGCTAGGGAACGCGCCGGCTGCTTGACGAAGGGTTGGTATGGTGTTAAACAGTAGAAAAATACGAAGTTGCTCAGGTCTTACAAACTACTCCATACAAAGCAAACGAGAGTGTATAGTATAAATGCGAAACAAAGGTTGCACAGCATGAAAAAGTATAATTTAGTAATTTGTTTACCTAATGCATCTGATTATTGCCTTGCATTCACCAATCAGATGGTACTTGCGTCCTGACATTAAAGCACCGGCACAATTTCTATTTGCCTTATAAAAGTTACATTAAAAGGTACAAACGGAACTAGGAGAAGAAAGGGAACCGAAATTTAAGGGAGAAAGGGTGGATGGAGCGTGAAACATTAAAATATGATGAATGTGGCATGCAACTGTCACTGTGCTCCTTTCTTACTCATGAACGCCACAAAGCACAAACCCCTTACCATTTTTCTTGGGCCCCCTCCACACCACAGCATCATCCGGCTTCTCCAACAGAAAACCGATGGACATGAGGGAGATGCTCTTCTCCTGATCCACAAATACGGGCACCCACCCGCTGTCACACTGGTGCACATCTTTATCTTGAGCACTCAGCATGCGTGGGATGCTGGGACCGCATAGGTCAACATCCAGGATCCCCACCTACGAGGAAAACATGTGAGAGAACAAGCTGAAGTTGGCGCAAGAAGAGGCCTTTCCAACTACCAGATGAAAGCAGCAGGACTGCCAATTGTAAGGCATACAGAATATTTTTGCGTACAAGCAGGAATATTTATTTATTTTAGATCAAAATGTCAATGTTGTTTTATAGGACCAGCAATTTTGATTGCTTAGTTGTTCGTAATTATTCAATATAATATATGCCACAAAACTGAAACACAGCAGTAATCATGTATACATATTGTGACTGTTAAAATCCAATCGGTTTTAAAATGTAGTAACACATTTAGGATAAAAAAAAAATACAAATTGCTACTTTGAACAAGTAGCTTGCAGTTTTCTTAGTTTTTGGAGAAGCTCTGCTGAACCAGCATGCAGCATTTCCCGAGAAAGCTACTCGCCCACTCGCTATAGCGAGACAGATTTTACCAGGGTGAGCTGTTTTTAGGGCCTACTGGCCCTTTCTGGCGAGAGAACTTGAGCCGGCAAAGAACAGGTGCTCAGTTCATTCAGAAAGTGAGTGAGCCATAAAGATGCCTTTAAATCCTGTTACGATCTGGTCACATTTTCTGTGTTCAGAGACAGAGGTCAAATGTCAGCTTATATCTTCTTACACTGTGCTGCTTATTTTATCCAAGAGATTGGCGTTTACTTTTCTTTCTCCGACTGCAAATTTAGAGGATTTTGTAAACTGAATTAATTATCTGACAATTGTTGTGAAAGGAAAGGCTGTCAGTTTTTTTTCCAACACACAACAGTTAAATAGCTGGTAAATGAACAGTACAGATATTTTAAAAGATATCAGGTATTAGGAAAGCACATTATTTGTAATTCAGAATTTTGTGATGGAAACAGAGATTTTAATAGGGTCAAAACAAATTAGCACACTTTACTTGGTGGTGTGCAAACGATAAATATTTGCAGAAACCCTATTCCTGCCCGCGCCCTGAAAAGATTGATGTTATCGAACTAAACGGCAAACCGGGGTCATACATGGAGCATAAATTTAGTCTCTTAATCAAGCAAAAGTGTTTTTTTGTACAGCAGATGTGTGGAACGTACATATTTGAAGGTGCTCTCAAAATGTGATAATGTAGAAAGTGTCAGATCAGAGAAATAAGATATTTGCCCAGGATCACACAATTCGATACTAGTTTATGTGTCAAGAGTATTACAGTTAGGTCAGGTAGATTATTCGAATCACAAGACATGCTGTCTGGTAAAATGTTTATGATTTTGAGAGGCCGGAGAGGGATGTCTGACCAAGAACAGAACACTCAGTGTTGCTGTAAACATATAACTCCCAGGCAGCGAACAATTAGGACTCTCAGAGTGTAATACGGTACTTATTACCATTGTGGAGTGTGGGGAGGAACCCTGACACAGAAGAAGCGAAACCTCAAGTGAGTCATGAAGCTCCTCTGATCCCTCAACAAGGTTACTAAACAACATATTATACTCTATGCTTTTGCATATTTTTCCTTAACCAAAACCAGGATTCAAGGAGATAAATGTGTGCAGAAAGGTGAAACTCTCTTTGAAGGACTGTTTTCCTATGGAAAGCAATTGATAAATGCATTCTGTGAGGCAGTAATTAGTGCATTCCCATATCAATTGTGCTCCAGTGTGGCAATAGTCTAGAATTTGACATTTGCACTGTAGTACTAACACTGTGAATATGTATTTATCAGTACAGCTGCTCTAAATAATGTGATATCGTGCCACATTTATTTTCACTGCCACTGCATAAATAACTCTATTCACTGCAATAAATGTTGAAAAGTTTAATTCAATTTGATAAGGTTTGACAGGGACTGAATAGTGCCTTCAACGCAAAACTTTAAAAGACAAAAAATAAAACGGTTAAGGTCATAAGTTTACATTAACTACCACCAATCCTTGCCATCTATAAAACCTTCCACATGATTTCACACTAAAAAAAATTACTTCACCAATAATATCAGTAACACTGACAATTAGAAATTGATTAAATGAGACAACAGCATATGGTGTCTAAACTGCAGTTCTTCTATGGTCTATGAGGATCAATTATTAATGTAGGACGACACATCATCAGCATACAAATTAACTAACCTATCTTGACACCAATATGAGACCAACATATTGCCAATGCCATTAGGCCTGGCTTATAATTTAAAGTGCCTTTTGTGTCTTTCATGGGTTTAGGCACTCAATGGTTCAACGTACATGGATGCTGTCACTCAAAGTTGCACATGTATCCATTCATTTGTACAGTAGTTCATTCTTGCATTCATCCTCTAACACAACCACAATAGAACATAGACACTCAAAAACATGAGCACGTAGAATTTACAAAATACAAGTAAAATACATGCTTCTCTACAACACAATGGGTATAAGTTTGCAATAACAAAATTAAATGTAGCAGTGTTCACCTTGAAGATGCATTGTGAATAGTCTAACATTGTTTTAAAATTCCAGCTTGGCCACCACATTTAAAACTAATGTATTGGCCATCTTGGAATGGTAAAAGAAGAATGCACTATGGAAAACAGCATTCTCTATTGGTTACCTAGCTTAGAGGAAGATAAAATGAGTGGCAAGCAAGTGACTTGTTACCACTGCCTGAAGAGCTACAGTATCTCCTGTTAAGAAAAACTTTAAAAAAGGGATACTCAAAGTATTGAAACTGGGGTTCTTGTAAGCACAAAACAGTCCAAAGGTTCTCAGGTGCTACCGGATTCATATATAGTTTAGCCTCGCGCATCGGTAGAAAGCCAATGGCCCCTTTGTTGAAAGTGTTTATGAGCAAATTTCTCCCATACTCACCTATGGGGCTTACATTTGGGGCTATTCCAACATCCCTGCCCTCCAGAGCGAAATAGAACAGGGCACTGCATCGCCTTTTGGGAGTTCAACCATCATGTGCCTCGTATTATGCTCATCAGGAACTTGGTGTTGAGTTTGTTTAGGATTCTAGTAAAGTGGTCCCTTCGGTACTCTGTTGGGCCATTTGGCCAAACCAGCATGCAGAGCTGAACAGGAAGGTGATCACTGATAGCCTTCCCTGCGATAGAGGCCTAGATATACCACAGCTGATTTATATCAAACAGGAAATTATCGATTTAGGGAGACCTGAGCTCTTTTTTGCCGCCATGGATAATACCAAAGCTGATCTATCTTGGTCAAGAGTGCGTTCATTTCTGTTCGGGAATATACTAGTCTGCAATCTACTCACCATATGGAACCATGCTTGTCCTGGATGGACACCACATGGGACACTGTCTTGTTAACGAGATTTAAGCTGGGCATAGTTAGGTGGCAAGCAAGCTTTCCAATGAGTCAACTCAATCACACCAACGTGTTAATTTGTCCCTGTGACTTGTCTTCTAGCCGAAGTCTGGTCCATTTTACTTTTTTTTTTTATATTATAGCTTTTTAGCCCCATTGATTTGATCCTGTGGAATATGACGTGCAGAGGCCTTGACGTACCTGCAATCACTGAATTCCCCCACTCTCCGCTGTTCCGTTCGGTCCTTCCTAAAATGTGCTCTCAGTAGGCGAAAACAAATGGCTTTCTTATAATTTGCTGCTGTATTTGCTGTCACTTTGCACATGTTTTTATTCTGAGTATTTTATTGTGTATCTATTATTTTTTAACTAATGATTAATTGTGTTTTTGTTTTGTCTATATCAAGGATGTTTTATGTGATTGCACTGTGCTTTTATGGCAGTGTCTAACTGCTGAAATAAACATTTTGAAACGAAAGAGGAACTATAAAAGAAGAACATTGAAAAATCGAACTACCAGCAGCCCAGCCGCAATCATTTCCAGGTAGATGTGCACATGTGATCAGAAACTACCCTCACTCACAGGTCAAGGAAGCCAATGACTGATATGGACTGAACCATTACCCCAAGCAGTAACCATGTCATGAATGGAAGCAGAGAGTACATCCTTCCAAGGTACGCTGCCACCATCCAAGGAACCTGTGTGATAACTTACTTTATGGCCCATTCCTTAGGATCAGATAGAATTGTGTGCTAAGTACCGAATATTTGAAAGAGTTTGAGGTACTTATTAACCAGTTACATGCCAGAGGATACAACAAAGGACACCTAAAATGTTCCAAGAAATGTGCTTGGTATTGCCCTAGGAACCATTTACTGACACACGAGTGTAAAAAGGAGAACAGGGACAGGCTGGTATGTGCACCAACTTCTGTACCCGTAGTAATGAAATAATCAAACAATGGAACTTAATGCAAGATGAGGTTGTGACACAGACAGAACCCTTGTCGGCCTTGCAAAGGGACAAGAAAGAGAGAGGCTATGTGGCCAGCTCTTTATTACTCAGTATAGAACAACTACCCATATGGACACAATGGAATCTGCCTCCCACTCTGGGACATTTTAAATGTGGACGGTTTAAAGCATGCGATTTGGCATTATAAGTGAAGCTAATTTCTACAGAACAACAGGAAGTTCATTCTATATGGGCATACTAATTGCAACAGTTAGCCAAACCAGACAAAAGGCGAAATCAAGGATTTCACAACATTGTAGTCAAATTCGATGTAATACAAATGGAGTAATTAGTGGAAATTTAAAAAATACCAGTCATAAAGCAGGTAATATCAGATAGCTGGTCCAAGAGAGAAAACAAAAATCACTCATAATCCCAAGGGAGGCGACATTGCTGTAATAATCAATCAGAGAGAATGTAAATGGATACACCTGTTAAATACAGTACAGAATGGACTTAATGAGCATGAAGAGATAAACCAACAGGTGGCAGTTTTTAACAGTGGTTAAGACCATTTATGTCAGGTTTTAATAGATGTTCAGGATAAAAAAAAAATAATAAAAAAAAAAAATCGATGTTTTGGATACATGTTTCTGTAGTCAGACATCAGCAACAATACGCCATGATGCACAGACAGAAAACAAATGTTAATAAAATATATAAGTTCTTGAACAACAAGGATATGCATGTGTTAGTTTGGTTAAGAATTAGTAAATCTACAATATCATGGTTAATCCTTTGTTTTTGTGTATATGAGTCTTCCTAGATAAGGCATCTCCGAGTAGCTGGTGAGCTACCAGTAGATCTCCAGATCTCTGAGTAGCATTTCTAAGTGCAGCCCAGTCTACTACTAAAGAAGATTTTGCTTGGTTGAATTACGATATGCTGGCAAAATTAAAAAGCATATATTCTAAATGAAAATGTCTGTATTTTCAGTACTCATAAGGTGTTGTTTGGAGAAGAATGGTTGTTTATTTCAAAATGTATTTAAAGCTATTATTATGGTTGGAGAGATTTATTACGCACATTATTATCTTGGTGCCAGAAGCGTTGCAGCTACGTCTCTTATGTATTACCCATTTAGAGGTGTTACTGCTGGCAGCCCTGACTAATGCACTGATGCGATCACTGCACATAATCTCGGATGGGGATGGTCACTACTACAACACTAATATCAGTATCTCTGAATGATTTTTATTGAACATAAATAGCTCTTGTTACAGAAAAGGTTGGAGACCCCTGGTTTAGATCAGATTTGGTTGTGAATCCGCATGTAGTATGATGTACTGCAATATGTAACTATAATTGTATGTACTGAACTTTGTTACACATATCTGAAAATAGCCATTTCATCACCATTTTTAACTTTTAAACTTCTAAAATACAATAGAATAATTTCATGTGCTAGTGTTGCCTAATTAAGCAAAATAGGAAAAAAGATAATACTAGAGCGCATGGTGGGTGATACAATACAACTCCTCCGCATTCCTGGATAGCAGCATGATCAGTAAGCCACACTGTAATATTTCAGTATGCAGATATAGAATGCACAAGGGGAGACACAATTCATCTCTTCCCCTTCACAAACCAAGGCAAAGATCAGAAAGGAATGCTAGAGCGCACCATCTTGTAATCAACACTTTCTGTCTTCTCCCCTCAACATGCACGCCGAAGTGCCAAACTGCATTCAGTACACGCCCACCCCGTGCATTCTTGATGAGAGCAAGACCAAACACGAGATGGGCGGTGGGGTGAGTATTTCACATCACACTTACACATCAAATGTTTTGGCTGCTAAGACATATGCAACTTCAATCCTACTTGTAATCATACTCACAGAATAAAGAAGTACATTTCCCTCTAAAGTATTAAGACGCGGTGAACTGAAACCCCTGCAGCTAATTACTGGCCCTAAAGTTCGGCCTTTTCTCATCATTATTTAACCTTAAATTCGATCTATTTTCACCTGAATTATTAGTAAATCTTGATATTTAACCGTTTTACTGTACATTTTTGTGATGCGCCAACCTATGTCCACAAGTTTAATGTATCCTCTTCACCAATAAACAAGGGCGAGTGGCCCACCTACGGGTTTGATTTACCAGTTCACATAGTGTCTGGTTGTAATGTATTAGTAATTTTGGTCTTCTTTACCATTACCTATCTTGTGACATCTTCCTGAACAATAAGAAGATCACAGTAAACTGGGGCCAGGATATCTTTATTAGCCACCCTCTGGAAGACTCTAACACATCAATTACACATTTTCATACGTTAAACAACTGACACAGAAGGACTGACACCCTTGTTTTCACTATGCAGGGGTTTTTCAACATACTATCTGAGGAAGACTATAATGGAGGTTTATATAGTATGCAATCTTTAACACATCTTATCATTGAAGGAGCAGAAGAATGGTTTAGCAGAACTGTGTTGGAAGGCAAATTGAGGAATATGGCCACCAATCCAACGGAATACGTTAACCCCTTCCGCGCTCATTCGTCATGAGTTGCGCCGCTCGCACGCTCATGACGAGCTCAGCTCGCCATGTAACACAGTATTTTTAAAAAGTCAGCGCACAGCGGGAAAACCGCTAGCGCTGATGCGGTTAAGAGACTCTATGGCCAAGCCTAAGACCGATTCATACTGAGTGATTGTAAATTTAATATCCTTTTTTGAGTGCACCCATATGTTGCCTAAGCACTATTTTCATTGCGCAAGGAGCACTGTGCAAGAAATGTATTGCTGACATAGTGATGTTAAGTACTGTGAAACAATATATATATATCATAAATAGAATAAATGCTGAATACTATAGTAGTCACTACAACAGAACCTAACAAAAGTATATACTGTAACAAGCTCAGTTTCTTAAGAGAAAAGGGTAACCCAAAACAGAAACCAGATTTTGGCAGATTACATGGCACATCTGTGATCAATTGCACTATCGGCCGCCTTTCAAAACAGGACAGCCTCCTCTGCTCTGTCTCGATCCAGGCGAGGGTAGGTCCTTGGCACTCTACGCACAGGAGCCATGTGAATAAGATCGTCCTGAGGCTTTGTTATGTTCTTTCCTTGCTATCATGTTCAGCTCTCCCATGTGAGTTTTACGCTTTTGTGAGCCTGACTGCTACTTACATCTTTATTCTAGTTAGCAGCAGTGTGCCGACCTCTGTCTCGACCAGTTGGAATGATGTTGATTGATTCATAGGGTAGGAACCCATTCAGAGATATGTAAAAGTCACATGGCTGTTCACTGTGTGACATCTGCACAGGTTTGTATCTATATGTTGTGTGTGTCCTCTCTTGTCCACTTAACTGCAGTACAATATATGTCAGTTTGCACTGACCTCACAATTTTGGCAACCATAGAGTGCCAACCACAGCATGTCAGTCTTAAAGTGGAGACAGTTTGCTAGCATTACAAGACACCATTTCATACAAAATATGAAGAATTTTACTTGTTATTCTTATACTTTTTTACTTTTAGGTGGACAATCATAAATTTCTCTACATCTACACCAGGCACTTTACCTCTATGGAAAACCTACAAAATAAATCACAACATAGGTGTGGGGTAGGTTCATCACCCACCTTGTATTGGTCCTGTTGAAGCGCCATGGATCAGCTGGGGACCATCAGAAGCAAGACATCCAGGGTTACGTGAAGCCAACTTGGTTTGGACGTGGACACAGTCCTTTTTGACGAAAGTGTAAATACATGGGCGGTCCCACCTGATAACCTTATAAAGCCTAACTGAAATGCTGGCCATTGTAGACATAAACAAAGGAAAATGTCTGAATCAATTGTCTATATAAACTGTGTGCATGTTTTCCACCACATTAATTTATGAAGGTTTGCAATATTGGCAGCAAAGAGCTACTATAAGTCATAGGGATAATTACAAATAACTGTCCTGAAGAAAGTCAATTGACCCAGATGGGCTGAAACATGTCAACCACAGATGCATGGGATCACTACACCCCTATGACATTGCGCTGTTTTTAACCTTGCCAAAGAACAAACAGATTAAAACGGGTGAGGACTCAACAAATATATCCTAAAAGGTGTATAGATCACACTGATTTACCAGGGTATAGATCCTGAACTTTGATGAGATAGACGTTGGGCTATGCAACAATCTCACGGACAAAAACAGGATTTACAAACCAAAGGTAACCCTCCCTATTGGTATAAACTAACAATTATGGGAGGCAGAGGGTTTCAACCCAAACATATTCTTGTCACTCTTTCAAGTGTTGACCAAGAACCATGTTGACCTGATTACACTATATTAATTCACAACTACTTGGGCATATTATGCCCAGGAAGTAGCCATAAACAGTTTTTGGTCTTTTAATCCTGCCAGGAGAACCAGCACATTAAAATATCTACTTGGTATCTCCTTGACAGTTTTATTCCACTCATCCCTCACTCCCTTACATATTACTACCTCACACTTTCATAACACCCTTGCACCTCCACCCTCCATCATAGGTCATAAACTACAAAAGACCTCTGTGAAAGCGATACTTTGTGGGGGCCGTAGGCCATTGCAGAGCCGGCCCCGACGAGAGACAATGCCTAATGATGAAGCATAATATCCCTAGGGGTGTGTGAGGGCAACAAGAAATAATCCGTAGGCTACTCTTTTGTTTTCTTTCATTTTTGAGATTCGTCCTCCCCCTTCTTTGATTCCCTTCTGTATCTTGGTTGACATGAGAGAACCTGTAATCCCACTGATTGTTACATCTTTCAAAATAAGCAAGTCCGGTCTACTTGCTTTGTCATAACTTTTCATTCTAAGCAAATAACTCTTAAGGAATCGGATGTAACTTTTTTCCAGTGAACCAATACGAATAAAAGCCTTTGCCATTGGCTTAATATTAGAACTAACCAAGGCTTACTGAAGTGTGAATAAACTGGCACGCCTCATACATACAGTTGCAAAATTACAAATGTACAGAATTAGAGTTGGCAAAACAATATACAGCCCCTCTCAATGGCACCTAATAATCACTACAGTGAAAATCGTCTACTCCTAGGGATTATCAGAGTAGGTGATCAACATCAAAACAATTGCCTACCATGAGAATCTGTCAGATTACATGTAACCGGATACCTGTCTACAGCCTGTAACATTATGTAATAGCAATCCACTTTTAAAGGCCTACTAGCTTTCCCAAATGTTGTTCACAATAATTAGGACGTGCCTACTACCTTTTTCATAAATTGTCATTATAAACTGACCAGAATATTAGGGCTGTAGGTGTTATGGTGTTATCATTGGCTTGTCACCATAATAAACATAGGCCTATTGTACTAAGTGTACGTTTTCCCACAAGGAAAACGCCAGGAATACATTCATAAAACTATAAAAGTATCAAAATTACTGTCGGCAAAGCAAAATACTCTCTCTGTAGGATGAGGAGCGGATAAATAGATGAGGAGGCTGCGTAGGTTTCTGAATTTTGAGTTTTATCGAGTTCACAGATTTATGCGGATAAATCTCTGGGACCTTAGTACAGTTTCTTGAGTTGAACGTCTCCTTCTTCACCAAGATATGGCTGATGTTGGGTATTCTTTCTTACGTCTAAGTGTCTCTCCCAACAAGACAGCACAGCCAGGATCCTCAGAAAAGAATGACCAGCAAGTATGAGGTTTGTATTTTTCTCATGGATTGTAGCCATCACCTCACCCATGATAGTGAACAGTGCAGGGATGACCACATGTGACTCAACTCAAGCCTCAAACAGCCCTAGACTGAGCCTTCTTCTGAGAATATAACGCTGTTCCTTTCTACGGGTCCCTTGATACTTCAGTCCGCTGTTTTGGCTTACCTTCCCCACAGAAAAGCAGCTGAATATTCCCCTCAGTTTCTCTGAGAATCTCCCACGCTGCACAAGCGCCTTGCACGAGTGAACGTCAAACATTAAACAATAGTGCTCATACCTCAAGTTCCACCCCATGAATCAAACAAGTGTGTCTTTCAAAGAATAAGTGCTGCTACGCTCCTAATACTGAGCGTCCAGTTAAATCTCAAGGTATGCGGCTAAATAACAAGCAGTGCATAGAAAAAGGCATCTAAGAACGCGCATACAGCACAAGTCTACCCTGGACTATGTCCCGCTCCCTCCCCCGAATCACTCAACCGCTACGCTGCAACTCTCCTGAGTTTCGGTGGGCCAGCCACTGTCCTCCGGCAAAGCCATCACTCTTCAGACCACTTCTCTTGGGACTTCTTCGGCTATGGTTCCTTCCTCCTTGTCTTCCGATGTTCAGTGACCTGATTCCTTTCCTTTGTGGACTTCCTCTGTGTCTCTCCTCTCTTCAGTTCTGCAGTCTGCTGCATTTTTGTCCCGTCCTGGTTGGGACACAGCTAGGAGGAGCCCACCCACCTGTTCTAAAATAGATTAGTCCTTTGTTAATGTTGGTGATCCTCCACAGGTTACACCCAGTTTAACCCTGCGTCACTCACACTCTATCTCTCTCTCTCTCCCTCCCCACAGGCAAGTAAGCAGTCAGACAGGAGAGCAGAGTGGATCCCAGGGGGCATTCCAGGTAAAAAAACAAAGGGGGGGTGTTTCATTGTGCTCCTCCTCACACTATCTTAAGAAGACTTACATTCAAATCTTATATGTGCATGGTTTGTAAAAGGGGGTAACCAACCCCAAAACCCTTGCCTACTAAAGTGATCTGTGAGGTTTCATGAAGCAAAATCCTTGTCTGTAGGCTCTATACAATTAACAATCCACGTGTAAATGCCTATTGACATATTCTTTTCACAGTACATCAGGCCTCCTGCCTTTTTCATAACATTTCGTAATGTTCAGATCAGGCCTACTGCTATGTCCATTTGCTTGCCACCATAACCAACTTAGTCCTGCTGTCGGAAGTATAAACTATGCCATGAGCCGCAAAGAGCAATTCAAGCACTCTTTTTAAAAGAAGCACAATACTTTGGCTCAATGCAAAACTGTACTTCCTCCACTGTTTACTGGCATCCTATGTGAACACTGTGTCTATGCAATTTATGATGATCTCTAAAATAAAATACAAAATTGGAGGGAACAAAAATCTAATCTCTATGCAGAAAAACTAACATGGGGGTGGTGCATAAGCCCTTGTCACAGTAGTATTCAGGAAGCACTTTTTAGGTCGAGTCTGGGCGGCGCGCATGCGCTGCTCTGCGAGGCATGTAGTATTGAGTTAGGGATGGGAAGCTCCGCCCACTCTCTGTCCATATTTTTAATTGACTTGTGTCATTGTACTTCGTAAATGCTGCCTTCCGATTTCTTCATCGCCTTGTTAGTTCCTCCTTAGTACCACCTTGTCTTTTTTTTAAACCTCCCATGGCGACTGGCCCTTTTACTTCTGTTGCAACAGGGTATGTTTGAATTAGTCTGTAAGCACTATTTTCTTTAATGGGTTTTTTGCTACTGCGAGCACAAGGTGCTTTCTTTATATTCAGCGCCCCATGCGCGCTTTCACTTTCAAAGCTGCTGTTCAAGTTAAGAGGAGAAAACAAAAGTAGAGCTTTAACTGGCCCACTCTGTAAAATGGTGCTAATGTGTTTGTGTGTGACTGTAACCAATCTGGTCAGTTTGAAAACACCATATTTTGCTTTATTTAGTTATTTTCCCATATTTAGAACCGTTTTTTTTCTGTACTGAGGCTGCAGTTTGGAACAGAAATGGCAGAGAAAGATGACATTTTAACAAAAGTGTTTGTTTTGAATACATTTCACAGCGGAACGAATGAAGGGAGGGCATGGGGCTCCACGGACCACCAACTCCCCTCCCCCCTCCGCCCTCTTCCAACCCACACATGCAGTTCGTACAGAATATGCCAGAGAGAGACAACATTTCCAAACAAATTGTTTCTTTCTTCTTTCAATCCATTTCACAGGGGAATGAATGAAAGGGAGGAAAGAGATGGTAAGAAACGCTTGTTGAAGTCACGGTTTTCCTTCAGCAAGCTTGAACGAGGGAGGGCATGGGGTTCCAAGGACCACCTCACCCCTCTGCTTACTTTCACCCGAGCTGGCCGTACAAGACGCAGTGTCACGCGCCGTGCGGACACAACTCCTTCCCTCCAGCTCTTTGCCTACCTGCCAACAAGCATTTGCAATGCAATAGATCTCGCATTTGCGCGAGTTTAAGCAATTGGCATTGTACATGACAATGCCTTTTATTTAGGTTTTTAAAACCAACATGTAATAGAAGGCATTGTCATGTACAATGCCACTAGCTCAAACTTTCGCAAATTTGAGACCTATTACATTGCAAATACTTGTTTGTGAATACATAAGGTTCTGCACCAGCAAGGCAAATCTAGCCCTGAGCATCACATACTGTTCTCAAACATGCAACTGCTCTCTAAAGCATAAGGTGAAGGATTGAAAAGAAAGTGGATCTGTGTTGCTGCCAGAGAAACAAAAATATTACAGAAAATAAAGGGGCTTGTCAGCCTCACCCCCACAGACCCTGGGAAGGAAAATATTAAAAATCAAAACTTTGTCATACCTTAGGGACAAATTCCCAAAAACTCATGCCACAATTAAATAATAAATTTCCACCGGGTTTTGATTCCATCCAAGATAACTTTATAATATTGATAATTTAAGCCATTCTGTGTATCCTTTATCATTCAGGCATCAAAAAAACAGAAACATGCTACTAGACCTCCAGGTCTAGTAATTTGAATAATCTACTTGAACTAACTGTAATGTACTCGACCCATGAGCTGGTCCCGTTAGGTCATCCTAGGCAAATATTGTATTTTGTAGAGCCAACTATTCTTTCATTAGCACATATAAGAGCACCTTCCAATATGTGAGTTCAGATTACAGTCGAACAAAAAGCTATTTGTTTTGATTTAATAGACATTTTCTCCATGCATAAAATGAATCTACTGTTATTGCTCAAATATTCATGACACGCCCTTAAGGCTTGACTACGTTCTCACTCCCGGCCGTTCCCTGCATGGGTTTGCTGAGGCAGAGTACTTGGCCAGGGGCAAAGTGATCACTCTCTGTTGTGAATAACTCTGCCAACAGGCCAACGGAAGGGCAGAGGGAGACCTGGTGCCTGATGAACAAATAGAAAGTCCAGTGACTATATAAGGCCACTGACCTTCAATTTAAGGAAAACAAGGGAAGGGTACAGAGCCCAGTCACACTATAGGAAGCATATGAAGCAGTGACAAAGGGTGTGGTTATCATAGGGGAAATGACACGAGGGCGAGACAGGGGAGTATGACTGACTTGGAAGGGGAACGGACACAGCTGAAGAGGCACAATGTGGCCTCTGCCACCCCCCATTTGAAAACTGCACTAGACCTAACGAGAACTGAGTATATGGCAGTGGCTAGCCACAAGGTGAAAATTATTTGTCTGGCAAAACAGAAACTAATATATGAGGCCAGAAACAGAGCTGGCAAAGTGCTGGCGTGGCTGGGTAGCAAGGAAAGGGAAGGCATGTTGGGGCACATGCATCATTGAGACATTTTGCACTTCTTAATTTGCGAAAAATAACGAATTGCAAATTAAGAATTGCAAAATGCTATGCATCATTTTTTTCGGTATTTATTTGTGATTCGGTAAAAATCGCAATTTTTACCGAATCCCAAATAAATACCGAATTCTTAAGTGCATTTTCGCAATTCCCATTGATTCCTATGGGCCAAAAGGCCCATAGGAGTCAATGGGAAGGCATTTACAGATTCGCAATTTGTTGATGCATTCCAAGGGTGCAGGGGGGGGTCCAAAGGACCCCCCCTTGCACCCCTGAAATGCATTTGAAAGTGCATGTTTCACACACACATGTCCTAAGGACGTGTGTCTGTAACATGACAGTTTAAAAAATGCATTTTTTTGCTTCTTGACAGATTTTCGCAAATTACCACGAGGTTCAACCTCGTGGTAATTTGCACTTCCAATTTCAAAATTTGCATTTTTTTTAAATTGATGCATTGCATTTAAGGAATCGCACAAATGTGATTCCTTAAATGCATTTGCATTTTTAAGAAATGCAAAAAAATGCGAATATTGGAAAAGAGTTTGATGCATCCCAAAAACGTATTTAGGAAGTGCAAACGGACGAATTTACCGATTCGCACCGTTTGCACTTCCTAAATAGGTTGATGCATGTGCCCCCATGTGCGTGAACTGGGGGGCCATCTGATGAAGCGGTGAGGAATAGCTCGAGCATAGCAGAGACTTTTGTCAGTTACTTGGAGGCATTTTACAGCAAATAGTTGCAGGCTACTAGAGAGAAGAATATAGACTTTGTCAAAGGCTGCCCCATCCGACGCATGAATGCACAACAGGTGAGGGATTTAGAAGCGGATGACTTTTTGGGAAAGTAGGTACCTAAGGCCACGAGACCCGATGCAGGCAGGGAGGACACCTGGCCCAAATGGTCTGCCAATAGAATTGTTTTGGAAGCTGGCCTGGAAAAAGGCGGTATTGCTCCATCCTGCTTATAGGGCTGCATTCCGGACGGAGGAGCTGGAGGATATGCGGACGGCTGCAGTTGTTCTGATTCCGAAGGCAGTGAAAACGCACGATCATTAGGACGCCTACCGGCCTATCTCTCTCCTTAATACCAATGTTAAAATCTTGGCAAAAGGTCTTGCAGTGAGTCTAAGGGGAGTGATAGCGTATTTAGTACACCCGGATCAAGCAGTGTTCATGCCGGGACGATCGACCAGGTTAAATCTGAGAATGCTACATAACAATATGTCAGGAGCAGAATTTATGAACAAGGAATGCTTCCTTGCCTCACTCAACGCCAATAAAGTCTTTCACTCTGTCCAATAGCCGTACCTCTTTTGTAGCCCTGGCTAGGATGGGCTTTTGTCCAAAGTACATCAAGTGGGTTGGACTGGTATACGATAGACCAAAAGCTAGGGTGAAAGGAAAAAGACACACATCTCAGGAATTTCGAGTGCAGAGAACAAGACAGGGATGCCTACTGTCGCCAATGCTATTTGCATTGAAAATAGAAGGCCTGGTTGCACGGATACGGATTGATGCACAGGTCTAGGGGTGGCTGGGAGCCATAGTGTGGGAGGATGAATGAATGAATGAATGAATGAATGAAAGGACTTTGGTGTAGCGCAAAACAGCTACTCCAGCTAGAGTGTCCGGGTGCTAAGATGGAAAAACCGTGCTAGTGTGGACATGGTGGCAGGGTATAGAGCTGGGACTAATTATTGAAAAGCCAGGTTTTTAGATGTTTTCTGAACGTTGCTAGGTCAGCTGAGGCTCTCAAAATGGCAGGAAGGCTGTTCCATGTTTTTGCGCTCAGATACCCAAAGGATCTCCCTCTATGCGTGCTAAGCGTAATTTAGGGATGTGTGCAAGGTCTGCGGTAGAGGATCTTAAGGACCTCGTTGGAATATAACAAATAGCGCGATTCTTTAGGTGCTCATCGCCAAGACCATGGAATGCTTTAAAAAAATCGCCAAGACCATGGAATGCTTTAAAAAATATCACCATGGCCTTGAACTTAATTCTTTCTTTCATTCGGACCCAGTGCAGAGATTTAAGGATGGGAGTCATGTGAGCTCTAGGCCTAGGTCTAAGGATTGCTCTAGCAGCTGCGTTCAGCACCATTTGTAGATGCTGAGTGAGATAGTTTGGTAGGCCGAGGTAAAGACTATTGGTGTAGTCCAGTCTATAAGTCATTAAAGCATGGACCACGGTCTTCCTTGTGTCCACTGGCAACAGAGGAAGAAACTTTTTTAACATGCGAAGTATGCCAAAACAGGAGCCAATCAGAGTTTGGATCTGGGGGCCCATGAAAAGGGTGCTGTCAATGACATTGCCCACGTTTTTCGCCCTTTGTTGGGCAAACTGGGGGGGGGGAGGGGGTAGACAGCTCCATTGGCAACCAGGTTCTCCTGTTACCCATTGCCGCTTGTCCAAACAAAATAATCTCAGATTTGTCTGGATTAATTTTTAACTGATTTATTTTTAGCCAGTTAAATACCTCAGAGAGGCAGGATCTGATGCTGTCTCTGACAAAATCTGCTCCATTTTCCCACATAAAGATCACTTGTATATCATCGGCGTAGGAGATAATCTTAACTCCATCTTCCTCTACCAAGAATGCTAAAGGTGACACACACACACACATATATATATATATATATATATATATATATATATATATATATATATATATACATATACATATATATATATATATATATATATATATATATATCCAAAAAAAGGTCGTCCTAATATCTTTCCAAAAGACAACAAGCTGAGGCCCAGATGCATTCAAGGTGAATATTTATTAGCGATCACACCCATACATATTGAAGAGGGTGGGGCTAAGAATGAAGTCTTATGGTACCCCCAAGTTCGAATTTGGCATGTGAGATGAGAAAGGGGGTGACCAAATTTATGAGCGGAGAGTGTGCAATGAAATCCCAAGCATTCTGCCCCATCTATACTGTCTAATATAAGAGGGGTACATTCAAACTGTTGTTTAAAGATGATGGCAACTAAGACACCCTTCCCAATTAGTCGGTGTTTCCTAAATATTTTGTAGCCTGGAGGGATAGCTGTGGCTATAGTGGGGATAGAAGCCTCTGTTAACCAAGTCTCAGTGAGGAATAGAAGGTCTGGTAGATTGTCGGCCAAGAAGTCCTGAATATGCGCCTCTTGCTTTTGTAACAACCGGGTATTAAGTAAGATGGCTTTATAGTGGTTATCTATGTCAGAAGGGAAACCCGTGTGATTTCAGGAGAGAACTTGGGTGTCTCCCTAGGGAACTGAGAGAGAGTCCAATTGCAGACAGGGCATACAAGTTTTATCTCATATCTGCCTCAACTCTTGTGCATTCACCTGAACACAGCATTTTTAGATTCAGTAATTCATCACTGTCATAATGGCTCCATGGGCTCCTACCTTTAGTTAAAGCGGCAGCATAACCGGCGCTGGACGCCTCCGGGACGCTGACAGGTGCAGACGGGCTTGCCTTAGGCTCGCATCCGATGCGCGTCCACTCTGTCATCGAACAACTAGCCTGCGTACCATGCCCGGAAATGGGAAAATAGGAGGAAGTGCAGCCAAAGTAGAGAATCTGCCCTCCGTGCAAACGGCAATACAGCCGCCGTGGAACGGGGCACAACGGCAGCAAAGACAGCATGAGTGTACAAATGTATTTACTTTAAGAAGAACTGTTAGTCAAAATTATTAAAAGAAAGGTTCTGGCAGTTGGACGTGGAGATTGGCCTTTAATGACCGTAACGTGTTAAAAAACAAACAGCCCCCGGTTAAAAAGAGTAGGATTTCAGCAGCAGACCCCACAACTGTCCCTATCCCTATACGCAGATTATATTCTGCTGTATTTAACGAGATCGGAACAGACTATGGCCAGACTATGGGACCATTTAAAAAAATATCTTTGGTAGACATATTGGTTTTGCCATAAATTGAGAGAAGTCCCTGCTGGTCCCCCCGGACTCCTGGACCCAGGATAGGGAATTACCCATATCGCTCAGAACAGAAATGCAGAGGTTTAAATACCTAGGGTTTTGGATAACACATGATCCTAAGGCGCACTATGAAGCTAACCCAATGTCTATGCTCCAGGGCCTAGAACGGAATGCCAAACATTGGCATAAACTGCTCTTATCATTGATGGGAAGGGCTGCACTGTTGAAGATGGCAGCTCTTCCCAGACTGCTGTACATCCTCCAGAATAGCATATATAGGATCTCCGGCATGCTGTTTGCAAACAAAAATGCCCTAATGTGCACACTCCTTTGGGTGAGGGATAACTCTGAATTGTCGTAAGGTTTTCCAAAGGTCCAAATATGAAGGAGGCATTGCCATATCATGTATCCTGAAATATTATAAGACTGCACAGGTACAGGTGGTTAAACCTTGAGCCTATGTGGATCGAGAAGGTCCCGCGTTTCGTCAGGACAGAACAGTAATGGGTAGATGGAGATACCTGCAAGCGCTGTCCTGGGGTGCACTGGCCATCGAGGCAGGCCCTCCCACTAAGATAGTAGCAGACATTTGGAAGAGGTTGACTAGGAAAATGGGCTGGGGCACTAGACTAACACCGAGAACGCCACTGTGTAAAGGGATTAGACTGTGGATGGCAGCAACATTGACGGGATTCCATGTGATGGGATACCATTGGACTTTCCTGATTGGGTGACGTCTGGGATGCTAATTGGATGGTGCCTTTCGACTCTTTGAGAACGGAATATCAGATGCCAGAGTCACAATGGCTATGTTATTGGCAATTGCACTATACCCTTAGAGAATGCATTTCACCAGAGGAGGAGATCATGGAAGACTTCCGATTGGAGGGGAGACTGCTACATGGAAAAGTGAATAGCAAACATTTTTCATTGACATACGGCTCCATAATGCAGAGAACACAAGCATTGGGTTTACCTACAGATGGGGCAATAAAGACTTGTTTCTTCCTAATTCAACTAAAAATTTTACATCATACATATGTGAGGATCTTACTGTACAAAATTGGCAGGGCGGAAAGGGCACACGGTCTTAGAAGATGCGGGATGGAAGAAACACTGTTGCACACACTGTGGGACTGCCAACGCCTGCAGGCCTTTTGGGAGGGGGTACTGGGCTCGCTGTAGGAGGCTACTGGGTTGCCCTTGGATCTACAACCCAAACTGGCGAGACTGAGCATATGGGGGCAGTCAGATATGTCACGATACCAGAAACGTCTAGTAAACCTAGGCTGTATTGTCGCAAAGAAGGACATTTTTTAGAAATGGGGAAGTGGGGTAGCCCCCAAGCACCAAGACTGGGAGGAAGGCATGGATACTGCAAGACTGTGGAAAGAAAGGTATATAAGGGCCGAGGATACCAACAGAAGTTCGAAAAAATCTGGGACAATTGGGACCTGGGACCAAAGTGAATGGCACAAATAGCATCACTGGCTGTTACTCAATTAGATGGGGGGGAATGCTGTGGCGTGCATGTAAGGAACACTGCTCAAATGTCCGTATGGTTATGTTTTTATAATATAGGTACTTTACTGGAAAACAGAAGTGTGTGGTCGGGGAGGGATTGGGCCTATTGGGGTGAGAATCAACGCAAAGTTACTGTATAGTTGATTTGTTGTGTATAAAATAAATTTAAAAAAAAGTTAGACTCACCTTTAGTGAAAATGTTACTAAAGCATGAGTTGGTAGTGCACTGTCATTTACAGACAGCACATTTTCCATTGAAATAGCCAAAACCTTTCCCACTAACACGCAGTTTTCCTTTTAAAACTATATAGTGTATAAACAATAATCCGTACACATTGGGTTTCAGCGCTAACATATTTATCATTTGCACATCACTAAGCAGAGTATTCTGATTTATTTTCATCCTATAAAAATATTTTTTCCATCATACAGAATTACAAAACAATGGCTTTCATAAGTACTGAAATTTGTTTTGAAATGCTTGTACAGTTCACTTTTTAGCTATTTATATATGTGTTAGAATAAAACATTGTTCAACAGAAGGTAATGGGATGCACACCAATCTTAACGCAATTAATCCGTCTTTATCCGAAATCATCAAATAGTGTGTGCTTACTAGGCCAGTGCCTTGCCCTGGTGGCACACTGATAAAACCTTGCTGTGTGGGGCGACATTTCACCCCAAACCCAGTCGCACATGTGAATTGTAGAATTACAAGAATGTTCCAAATGCTTTACTAATTTTACTCCTTTTTCTCTGTGTTTTGCTCCAGTTAGGTATGCTTATGTTTAATTTAATCCACATGTCAGGTGTCATGCTATTTCAAAGCTTCACATGTTCAAAATGTGCCCATTCGGACCTCGGTCAAAACACGATAGAAACGCATGATTTCATACATGGCAGTATTCTTTATTTATACCCAATGCATTTCGAGCTATACAACGCTCTTCTTCTGGGGTAACTGCAAGTATCAAAAAGTCACCATTACTATGCTGTATACTTCATTTAGCAGGTATAATAATCCATATTTTTTAACCAAACCACAAACATATGCCAAAACTAAAGCCTTTATAAACAATCTATATTCCCATGCCTTTTAAAGCTGTTCCTCCGGGTGGGGGCACAAAGCCCACTAGACGCCAGACACCATCCACCGCCCCACAAAATTCCAGTATTTCTGAGGACAAGAAAGTCCACTAGACGTCATGGATTTTTTTTAATTGAATTTAGGGGTGGGGGCTGCCCAAATGCCAATGCCCCCTCAAAATCCCACAGTCTTTCTGCACCTACCAAACCCACACATTTCTGAAAACTAGACACTCGGGGGAATCCAAGGAGGTATGGCTTGTGTGGACCCCCCAACGTTTTCGTACCCAGAATCCCATGCAAACCTCAAATTTAGCTGAAAAAAATCACTTTTGTTCCCAAATTTCTGTGTGGGAAAGTTGTGGGATCACCGGGCTGACACACATTTCCCACCCAACCCCCAAACAACATTCCCGCAAGTCTCCCAATAAAAATGGTACCTCACTTGCGTGGGTGGGCCAAGTACCTGCGACAGGCAAGGGCCCAAAACGTATTGAGGAGACATCAAAATTACATATCACTAAATTACCTGGTTTTGTAAGGGGGGAAAAAGGTACCTCACTCGTGTGGGTGACCCAAGTATCTGCGCCAGGCAAGGGCTCAAAACGTATAGAGGAGACTTCAAAATTACCTATCACAAAATAACCTGGTTTGCAAGGGGGGCATTGGGTTTTTGGCCCATGCTCGGCGGCCATCTAGGGAAACCTACCAAACCCACACATTTCTTAAAACAAGACACCCGGGGAAGTCCCGCGAGGTATGGCTTGAGAGGATCCCCCAACGTTTTCCTACCCAGAATCCCCTGCAAACCTCACATTTAGCTGAAAAAAACACATTTTTCACCTATTTTTGTGTGGGATCACCGTGCCGGTACAATTGTCCTACTACACAGCATTCCCCTCAGTCTCCCGAGTAAAATGATACCACACCTATATTAGGTTTTCTGATACCAACCCAAAAGGCACACTTTACATAGTGCAGGCAAAAAAGGAAAAACAGGCAAAGAGACAGCCTCTCATTGGTTGGCTTTTGTCAAGTAATGTCTTGGTCCATCAGGAGCACTTACCCTTTTACCAGACTGCCGCAGAGCAAGGGCCAGTTCAGTTGAAATGGTGCTCTTCCCCACGCCCCCTTTGCCTGAAAGTACCAATATGATGTGGCGGACACCAGACATATTCCCCTGATCTGAAAGCAAAAACATACAATCTATGAGTTTTAGTGAAGATGGCACTGTCCGCTTTAGTTTAGTTTATCTGGAAAGTGAAACAATGCTGAAAAATCCAACTTCAAGATGCCCTAACAAAAGCACAATATATCAGTGATTAAACAGCAATATGTGGAGACTGTGTTTTTCATCTGCAAGATGCCCTTCAATCACTAGTTACGTAATAAAGGCAAGGAAGTCCTGACTCTTATAGATAGCTCTGCCTGTATTAAAAAAAACAGCCTCATAAAAACAAATAATCCACCCCACACACACATGCTAGCCCAAATAGACTCCAGACCCCACTTAGTTCACTCTACTCCTAGTACTCGTTTGGGGCACTAATCAATTTCTGAATTGAGATATTGCTCTAGATATTCAGAGACATTATCAGGAGTGATACAGCAATGCCAGGGTTATGTAAGAATGTGAAAGTGGACACACAGTCTCTAACCTGTGTGTGCAGGTCAGTTTGTAACAAGAACATCATTTTAAGATAAAATTGTGCAACGCAAGTGCTGACTTGGCATAGATTAGCTACTTGGATACAGTACCATCATCAACAAAATTACAGTGCAAAGCATGGGCCATGTATCCCAGTACTTGGGCGGGGCACAAAGGCGGTGTTAGTCAGGAAATTGTTTTTACAGACAGGCATCTGTGGGAAGGACTTAAGGAGTCCTAGTCCCTTTAATCAGCATCAGTGTGGGTCAATCAGCACACATGAACCATTGTATTCAAGGCTTGGGTGCACTCGCATGATTGTCACGTGCCGCCAGATAAAAATCTAAAATACTTTGAGTACTTGAAGTCGTGTATCTCAGGGGAGGGGTGCACGCTCGCCATACAATGTAGTGGTCATTCCTGTCCAAACAGCGAATAATGCATTTGATCCTGATCCAGATACTTCTCTTTGAAGTTCAATTTATTTCACGTTTCTATCATAATCATTGAACTTTTATTACTTTAAGAACATGAAAAAGCAATGCATTGGTAGTATGCTTAGATTTCTTTTAATTAGAAATTTGGCATTAAATATGCACTCTAGTTTACTGTTCATTTACACTTTAAAAACCACACACAAAAAAACCACACACACACATCATCGCACACCGTCCAGTCACTCATCACTAATTATCCTCAGTCAGATATGGAAGGATTCAATGCCAGGACACACTGTTTCCGAGTAATTATTTTGTTTTACAAATATACCTCAGCCTCATAATTTAACTGAGGGTTTTTTTAAACTTTTTTTTAGCGTGTTACATGTTGGCTCCTAGGCCTCGAGAATTCCACTTACCCACTTGTTTCTGGCAAGTCAGATTTTATCAGGGCGAGCTATTTTTTAGGGCCTACTGGCACCTTCTGGCAAACTGATAAAGAACAGATGTTCTGTTATCTCAGAAAGGAATGAGCAACAAAGATGCCTTTAAATCCTATTTTTATCTTGTCAAATTTGCTCTGTTGAGAGACAGAGATCAAACGTACAACTACATCAAAATATATTTTAGTAGTTATGAAAGCACTTATGTAATTTTGTCTGATGAAAAAAATGTTAAATAGGATGAAAACCAATCAGAACACATTACTTGGTGATGTGCAAATGATAAACATTTTGGCTGAAACCCACTTTCCGCAGATTATTGTTTATACGCTATCTAGTTTCATCAGTAAACTGCATTTTAGTGGGAATGTTTGTAGGCATTTCAATTGAAAATATGCTGTTTGTAATACCAGTGCACTACCAAATCATGCTTTAGTTATACATTTATTAAAAGTGCGTTTTTATACATGAACTGAGAAACATTCTTGACCCACGCCCTCATAACTATGCTGTTTGTGAAACACGAGTCAGGTCAAGGGTTATGTGCACCCTGTATGTGAGTAGATGCTTATTATACATGGAGCAAATGTTTAGTCCATTAAATCAAACAAAATAGCTTTTTGTGCAGCGGAAATGCTGAACATATTTGAAGATGTTCTCATGTTTGACGATGAAGAAAAAGGTGACTATGTAAAAGAAAATATTTAATAGGATCACACAATTTAAGACCAGATTAAGGGTCAGGTACATTACAGGTCTAGTAATATTTTTATGACTTTTCGAGGCCTGGCTCTGGATTACACTGTTACAGGGAAGGCATTCTAAAAATGAAAAGTTGGCCTTTACTGTACCACTTACCATGATTTGAAAAGTGACATGTATTTGTTGAGCCATAAATTATATCCTAATGTTTCTGCCATTTGGAAATGCAAAAGTGGCTGTTTGATAAAACTACTTCCAAAGTCAAATTAATTTTAGATAACGTCCGATTAACTTAAAACAGTTTTCCTTTTAGAAAACTCTTGGTCAGAAATTTAGTAGAAAACATTTGATCTGCTTGTGTTTGTTTTTGTTGCCAAATTAACTTCTCTATAAAGTACAGAAACCTTCCAGCAGGGTTTATCACCAAAACTATGTGACACACTTGTTTAAATTTACTGCAAATTATATCCTCTGCATCTTTGTAATTCTCAATATCGGAACGCATTCTCTTCACTCTGAGTTGAAATATTGGTACGCTATCATTCAAAGATGCATTATGGAAACTCTTAGAGTGAAGAATGCCATTTCCTTCTGCCAATTTAGTAGAACGGTTAGTCAACCTGCTAATATTACGGTTAGTCATCCTGACAAACCAAATAAGCAATGTTTTTTAGGTCTCGGAACGAAAGGCTGCGCTTGCGCAGTCTCCGGTCGGAGATTTTATGTTTTTGAGTACGGGGCTTGAACCCGCCTCTCTCCTCCATCTCTCCTCCATTGGCTGGCTTCCTAAACGGAGGCCAGCCATTGGAGGAGAGAGGCATCACTCCAAACAAGCCCCGTCTCTTTCGGATTCGGGGTCGTGTTTTGGGCGTTCTTTCGCCCTGTGACGTCACCCGTCACTCAGATCGCCAAAACACGCCCCCGAATCCGAAATTGTTCGGATGTTTGCTGCCGCCATTTTGCGTTTTTCTTGCTGCCGCGTGTATTGTATTGGATTATGAACCGTGCGCCCTTTCCTTCCATTATCGAGATTGTAAGGTGGGGGTTGCGGCGATGCCCGGGTCGCCTCTAAGCTCTTCCACAAGTTTGCTAACTGGCCATGTTTTAAGTCGGATCTTGGCACAGGCGTTGCTTCGGCCAGCTGGAAGCGGCTGCTGGCTCACGTCATACTAATTGATACTTATACGGCATAACGCACCACCCTTTGAGACTCACTCTTATGTTTTAATATCGTTTTCTTGCCATTTTCTGTCAGTAAATCAGTGAGGTCACCACCTTTCGCGCCTACCAGTGACGCGCCCCATAAAAGGCCATTAATGGCCCGCTGTCCTCCTAATACACATCCAAAGCAGATGTAGCCACCGGGCCCTTGTTGCCTGCACGCCACCCTGGGGCCACTTCTCGGGCTCTTCCTGACCCACCCCCCTTGCCTGTCGCTCTCAGTAGCTGCTAAGAATGCCCTTCTGCCCCGCGGGGAGCTGGGCAGGTGCCCCTCGTATCCTCCCCTTCAGGGGGACTGATTGCATTCGGCAGTGCAGGCATCGCCCCTTTAAGAGGCTGGCGCCCCTCCCCCTTCATTGTAGAAGCACCATCAGCGGAAGAGAAAACAGAGAGTCGGGCACTAGCAGCTCACAGCGTGGGGAGCATCTGCTGTCTGGACCGGTACCGCCTGCGAACCCCTCCGAGCGGGGAGCCTGCCCTCCAGAACCCTCCCTAGACCAGAGCGCCGCGCATCTCCCTCGGGCCGCCTCCGCGCCCTGCACCCGGGGCATGGTACCCAGTTCCGCCCTGTGAGCGGCACGCCTGGCCTGGCCGGCTCGTCTTTGTTGGGACCATGGGATGCTGTACTGGGCGATGCACGCTCATCTTCCTCTGCACGCTGCAGCTGGTGAGTGTGAGGTGGTATGGACGTATATCCGGAGGGTGTGTGTGTGGGGGCGTTATCAATTCGAACAGGCCCCGTTGGGGCATTTGAGCACCACACATCGGACTGATTTAGCTTGGGAGGCGGTAGGAGGTAGTTGGGGTACAGATGGAGGCCGTTAATGCGTGACAGGAGGCCATTAATGCAAGACAAGGCATTGCTGCAGTTGTGAGGGGTCCCTAAGGCCCCCGCCTCTTCTTGCAGGTGCACCAGACGGACTCAGAGGCCAACTGCAATATTCACCATGTATAGCGGGCACCGCGCGCTCAACGGGGTGTAATAATATTTGTTATTGCGGCGCCCATTTTGTCGACCTCAGAAGAATGAAAGGCTGTGTCTGCCCCACCGAGAGTGGGACTCGTGCCTGCCTCAGGAACTTTAATCCAGTTGAACATAATCGGGAGCATTTCCTTTTTGGAGAGCAACTGCCAGGCCCGTTACCTTGAGAGGATGGGGTGAGATGTGTGGACAGTGGTTATTGGGGGGGGGTTCCAGTGGGTCCATCGAGTGTGACAACGCGCGTGTGCGAGGAGGTGGGACGCAGAGGGGCGTGGTTAGGGGGGGCATCCTTCAAGGGTGATTGCGGGGGGAATTTATCCCGAAGTCTATTTATATTTGATTTATTTAATGAATGCATTTGTATATAGCGCGGACTTTACACAAAGGTGTCAGAGCGCCACACAATAGAGAATGAAAAATGAATGAAAATCTCTGAGTTATTGCAGACTGAGGGGGTCGTCACACATTTTGTCCGGGGGTGGGTGGGAGGAGCTACGATTTTGTGTCGCGCCACTGGGAATGCATCTCCCCAAAATACCCCGACCCCACACGCGCAATACGACAGCTTGTTTGCTATCTGGGGGCTGAGAGTTAGGGGCGGCTAGTTTTCCTAGAGTGGAGCCAGGGTACGTATAGCCAACGCTTTTCGTCCCTTTCACACTCGCCTTTTGAGGTGCCAGGGGCAGAAAGCTTGGAAGTTTTGCCCCAGACCTGGACGGCCTTCTCTGAGCCCGTGAAAGTTACTTGGCACGTGGCACACTTGTCCCTCCATTATAGACTTGCTCAGCGTCTGGGAGGCTCCTCAAGACCCCCTGTGACCTTGCAGCCTTGAGCAGGATGCACAGTACGCGTGCAGCGTGCCCCGAGTGCGTCACAGGGGCACCAGTGTCTATGCACGCTCACTGAATTTGAATATGCATAATACCTGCTCATTACGCTTAGTACATTCATGTTGTGTGTTAAATGCAGCCAATGGGCCTAGTAAGGTCGTGACGTGCCTAGTTTGCTTAAGTGCACAATATGCCTTACTATCATACGGAATGCAGAGACACATAGCAGGGGCTCGATATAAATAGACGAAGTTATTGGTATGTGCACAATTTGTATACTATGTGGACTCTGCGAGCTTACTATTGACGCCAGGACTATATACAATTCGCTTCCTCCACACCACCACCTCTTTTCGGCTCTTCAAATGGGACCATCCAACTTTTCCCTCCCAAAAAGACCTATTTTTCATTAACACTTCGCACCGAACTCCCCTCCCCAACTGTATGTAAAAGCATTTGTGCGTGAGTGTGTGGGCCTGTGGGTGTGCGTGCGTGCGTGTCCAAGGCAATGCAATCCTTCACTTCTTTCAAGATTAACATAAAAATGAATGTTTTGTTTGTACCACATGTGCCGTTGTCAGAATGAAATGACTGCGGATGTGGCCAGGCCTCGCCTCCACATGGGGTTCTGATTAGGTCTTTCCTGCCAGCCTGAAGTGTTTTTACAGTTAGGCGGAGCTCACCTTCTTGCCGGGTCCGGGCTCGGCGGCGTTGAATATGTGCGGTGTTATCTAGGAGTCTCCGCTAATCCTGTAAAATGAGTAAAGCAGGGTGCAGTAGTGTTGGGGTGCAGAGAGAGTGGAGGACGAATAGAAGAACTTTGAGTTAGAAGTTTTAGGTAATTCACATACATTTTCCCTTCTCTCCCCCTCCGACCTCTGATTCCCTGCCCCCTCGCTGTGCTTGCTTCCCTGCCCCCTCGCTGTGCTTGCTCCCCTGCCCCCTGGCTGTGCTTGCTCCCCTGCCCCCTGGCTGTGCTTGCTCCCCTTCCTCCTGGCTGTGCTTGCTCCCCTGCCCCCTCGCTGTGCTTGCTTCCCTGCCCCCTCGCTGTGCTTGCTCCCCTGCCCCCTCGCTGTGCTTGCTTCCCTGCCCCCTCGCTGTGCTTGCTTCCCTGCCCCCTCGCTGTGCTTGCTTCCCTGCCCCCTCGCTGTGCTTGCTTGCCTGCCCCCTGGCTGTGCTGGCTTCCTTCCCCCCTGGCTGTGCTTGCTCCCCTGCCCCCTGGCTGTGCTTGCTCCGCTGCCCCCTGGCTGTGCTTGCTCACCTGCCCCCTGGCTGTGCTTGCTCCCCTGCCCCCTGGCTGTGCTTTCTCCCCTGCCCCCTGGCTGTGCTTTCTCCCCTGCCCCCTGGCTGTGCTTGCTTCCCTGCCCCCTGGCTGTGCTTGCTTCCCTGCCCCCTGGATGTGTGCTTGCTCCTGTGGTAAATAAATAAATAATACCTCTATTTTTGAATGAATATATGAATAACAGATAGCTCAATAAATAAGAGTCAAGATTCGAGGTAGTAGGAGTTTGCAGGTTTAATACAGCATAAAGGACAGGAACAGGACAACCTGCACGGGAACAGGATGGCAGCGCTGCCGGGGGCAGGATCAGAATCGGCGTAAGGGAATGGGGGTCACATTTAATAGCAGTGCACCAATATATACTAAAACAGTTACATTACAATGAATTACAGTAGGCGGAGCAGTGGGTGTGGTCAATAGCAGTCGCGAAAGATAAGGGTGAAAAATGGGTGTAACAGGGGCGTATACATAGACATGTGATGCAAACGTAACAGAATATGTCATAAATGGGGCGGAAACATGGAGGGGGCTACCTAAGGAGCCGGGACCTCTAACCTAATGGTGCGCGCAAACTGACAATGACGTGTTACTAGGAGAAGCTGGGGGCTATGAACTCTGTGCTAGGAGTAGAGACTGAAGTCTGGAGAGTCAGGGCGACATGTACCTAAACAGTATCTAGTATCTGATGTTTAGAGAACATGTTGATAGAATCCAAAAGTTATCGGGGTAAAGGCTAACAGACTCTAAGACTGGTGCATGCATTATTCTACATGTAGTGCGTGATGAAGAATATTAAATGACCATTAAATGCAGTATTTCTCTTACATGGAGACGTAAAGGCTAGACAATGACGGAAACTATTGATGCGATTCAGTAGCTTAGGAATGCAGAGAAGGAGGGCTGGACTGATAACTAGAATCATAACATACTCTTGGCAGACTCAGAGGCAGAGCCAGGCTGAGCCGGGCACTGCGAGGCAGGAAGTAAGTGAAGGGTCGAGGATACAGGTGGGGGCTGTATCGCTCCTCAGCGAGGACTCAGAAATATAAATGACTTGTAGAATAGTGTCAATTAATATTTGTGGACTTAATGAGATAAATAAGAGGTTAAAAGCGGCGTCACTGTTAAAATCTTTTAAACCAGATTTAGTGTGTCTTCAGGAAACACACATTGAGGGTACTAAGGCCTATCTACTTGATCAACTAGGGTTTAACGTTCTGGCGAAAACCAATCAGAACACTAAGACAAGAGGAGTGGCGATACTGGGCAGGAAACAGGATATAATAGTTAAGAGAAAGGTGGAGGACAATTGGGGGAGATGGGCTATAGTTGAATTATTGTTTAGGGGGGAAACCTTCACGCTTGTTTCAGTTTATGGCTCTACTGGAGACGACCCAGATGTTCTACAATTCCTAGATGTAGAACTTGCTCGATGGCCTGAGCCTATTATACTATGCGGCGATCTGAATATTCACGATCTAGATAGTAGCTTTTTAGACCTTAAAAGGAAGTATGCGGGGAGGAAAAAAAGAACTTATAGGGCCCTAGTAGACTTAGTAAAGAATAACTCTCTAGAGGATCCTTGGGTATATTGCCATCCGAATCTCGACGGGAGTACTTTCTTTTCAGCGCCCCATCAGATTTTAGTCAGGCTGGATTATTTTTTAATAACAAGAGGGCTGATAGAAGGTGCAAGGATAGTAAGAGAACCAAGGATCATATCAGATCACAGTCCGCTAGTATTAGATGTAAATATTGGGCAAAGGAGAAATAAGGAGCCATCGCAGTGGACATTCGACAGAGCACTCCTTCAGGATAGTGAATACAGGGAAAGGATGGCGGAATGGATTAAGGAATTCTGGGCAATCAATAGAGGTACTTCATCACCTGGGATTGTGTGGGACGCTTTTAAAGCTGGTATAAGAGGAGAGACCCTAAGCTATGTTATCAGATCGCAAAGAAGAGAAAGGGAGGAACTAGAAAGAAATAATGATTTAATCAGGGAGGCAGAGGAGGAACTCATGTTGGCTATACAAGCGCACACGCCAGTGGAGCAGATTTTGTTAAAACTAGTCGCTCTTAAAGCAGTGGTCATGGAAGGGATGGCAAAAAAGACGGTGGAGAAATATCTAGCCAATAAAGAAAAGGCATATGAACTCAGCGAAAGAGTGGGGCATATTTTAGCGGTGCGAGCTAGACAGAGAGATGGGATGGCCGATATTAAGGAGATGAAAAATAGTCATGGAATTAAAGTTAAGGGTACAGAGCAGATTAGAGAGGTCTTTAGGCAGTTTTATATGGAACTGTATCAGGCAGATGGGCATGGAAGGGAGGAGGATATGAGGGCATATCTGAGGGATATTGAGCCATCATATCTGGAGGAGTCAGACAGAATAGAGCTGGAAGAGAAGTTTAAGGTGGAGGAACTTGTAGAAGCGTTGAGGGAACTCCCATCTGGGAAGGCTGCTGGCCCTGACCAGATTCCAGTTGAATTTTATAAGGTTTTTCAGACCCCTCTGTTAGCGGATATGTTTAAAATAATGGCGTTAGCACAATTGGGTGAAACTGTTCCATGTTCCTGGGGTGGTGCAGACATTATTGTTATCCCTAAAAAAGGTAAACCACCAGATGTCCCAGGCTCCTACCGCCCCATCACCTTGATGAACGCCGATGTCAAGGTGTTTTCAAAAATATTGGCAAAAAGATTATCTAAGACAATCGAATCCTTAGTTACACCCTCTCAGCATGGATTTATTCCAGGGAAAGGGACAACCCATCACACCAGGCAGGTAATTACGGCATTTGATGCTGCAGACATCCTGGAAGATCCAATGGCAGCGGTGTTTCTCGACGCTGAAAAAGCCTTTGATAGGGTCTCATGGGGTTACTTATGGGAAGCTTTAAGGTGGCACGGTATAGGACCAGGATTTATAAAGGCTCTGCAAACGCTATATATAGCCCCGACGGCCAAGATAAGAGTCAGTAGAGGTTACTCAGCCGCAGTTAACATCCAGAGAGGTACAAGGCAGGGTTGTCCCTCTTCTCCCTTACTGTTCGCTCTGTATCTTGACCCTTATATTCGCAAACTGGAAACGAACCATCAAATATTACCATTAGTACTAAACGGTTGCAGACTTAAATCATTAGCCTACGCGGACGACGTAGCCATCTTGACTCCAGATCCTGTAGCCGCCATTAGGGCAATTGAATCGGAAGCTGTGAGGTTTGGCCAGTTCTCTGGGTATAGCTTGAACACATCTAAGACGCAGATAGTTAAAAACCAGTGGGTAAGGTGTAATGATGGAAGAGTGACAAATATGGCAACTTATCTAGGGGTGCAAATGACGGCAGAAATAAGTAAAATTGTGGAAAATAATATGGATCCCTTGATAACTCAAATGAAAAAAGATTTAGACAGAATGAATAATTTGCACCTGTCGCTAGTTGGCTGTACAAATATTATCAAAATGATGATTTTACCAAAATTTTTGTATGTATTTAGGGCTGTACCATTGTTGATTGAGGCCAGTTGGTTTAATTGCATAGAGGCTATATGTAATAGGTTCATTTGGGCCCAAGGTAAAACCCGGAGAGCTTATAGGTACATGACACTCCCTAGAGAAAATGGGGGGTGGGGGGCACCGGATTTTCGTTTATATTATATGGCCTCTGTGCTGCAATATATTCAAGGTCTTATTGGTGGAAGCCCTGACGATGATAGAATGCAGAAAATGTTTACAGATGTGTATGCTGTCACCTTAGGGGTAAATGCAGAGAACTGTTTTTTAAAGTGTATTGATTACAGCTATTTCAAGAGGACTAAGTTTAAAACTGTCAAAGCAGCTGTCACGACATGGAATGCGTTTTTGAAGAGGGTAAAACTTGGGAGATATAACAGATATGTCTTATTAAACAACAATAGGTCACTCCCCAAGGAAATTTTTGGAGACTATATTATGGCAGAATGGGCACTAAAGGGGGTTATACAAATTGGAGACTTTTATGCACAAGATGGCTTTATGCAATTTTCAGAGCTGAGAGGAAAATACGGTTTAGATAATAGGGGATTCTTCAAATATTTACAGGTTAGAAGCTTTCTCAATAATAAAGTTGGGGGCCCTGCAGGCTTTAACAAAGTCGATATAATGGAGAAAATAAAATTGTCGGGAGATTGCACTATTAAATCCCTTTATGCAGCATTGATGAAAGACAAGCAGGATGATTTAGTTAAATTTAGTAAAAAATGGGAAGATAAACTGGGTATTGATCCTAGACTTTTTTATGATTCTTTGAAATTTGGATCTACGATATTATGCGCTGCCCCGCTGCAATCGCAGCATTATAAAACATTGTATTCTTTGTACTTTACTCCGGCAAAGATTGCAAAATGGGGTGGGAATCAAGGAATCAATTGTCCCAGATGTAATGAATTGGAAGCAGATAGTGTACACATTTTTGCTTCATGCCCACAGCTAAGAACTTTGATTAGGGAAATTGAGGGTTTTTTGTCGAACTCATTGGATATTGCGATAACTCTTACACCAGCTTTGATTATGTTAGGGGTGAGTGATGACGAGCAGACTCAATATGCTGAATTCCTTTTTGTAGTAATGGCTGTCTATAGACTAACAATAGCTAGGGCATGGCTAGAAAAAAGCCCTCCGAAAATGCAATGCTGGCTGGCAAACACCCTATATGCATATAATATAGAGGAAAAAATTTTTGCCCGGAAGGGGAGGAGTGGAAGACGGTTGGGGAGAAGAATTTGGGAGCCATTATGTAAATGGAAAGAGAGCCAAAGAAGGAATAGCTAGGGGTAAGCTTGGCTTTTTCTTCGTTGATCTCAGACTCTGTTTTCAACTTTAGCCGATTTATATAATTGTGTACTTCGTGTTTGGCCAAAAAATTTACTGTATAATTTATTTGTCAGTATTTAAGGCTTGTGTTATAGGTAATGCTCATAATCAATTGTTGTAATGAAGAAAAATATAAAATAAAAATATATTTAAAAAAAAAAATGCAGTATTTCTCTTACATGGAGACGTAAAGGCTAGACAATGACGGAAACTATTGATGCGATTCAGTAGCTTAGGAATGCAGAGAAGGAGGGCTGGACTGATAACTAGAATCATAACATACTCTTGGCAGACTCAGAGGCAGAGCCAGGCTGAGCCGGGCACTGCGAGGCAGGAAGTAAGTGAAGGGTCGAGGATACAGGTGGGGGCTGTATCGCTCCTCAGCGAGGACTCAGAAGACAGGAGCTGAATCTGGTGTCCGGGCCCTTTTGAGGCCTAGAAACGGGGACTTTACAATGAAATAACGTGCACACTGAGAAACGTGGCAACGTAACTTTACATAGGCCTGATACTCGTAGCTTTCACGAGAACTGGAAACTGGCATACTAGAGATGGACACAACTGTAATTGCGTCTTTAATCAAACATGGGGGATACATATGCATATTTAATCATGCACACATAACATAAGATGGAGGACACGTAGGGACACAGAACATGACAAAATTTACTTTTCCACATTCCCTCCTTGTCACTACGTTTCCATCAGGAAACATCAATATTCATGATACCATCTATTATTTCATACAGTATCATTTGCTCGTCTCGAATTTTCTTGGAACGGGATTTAGAACGGGACTTAGGACTAGGAATACAAGAGGTAGCACAAATGCCGCAAATCGCAGGGCCACATTGTATACAGAGGCAGCAACTGAATATGATCGCTACTGCAATACCCAGAAATGACAATACTTTCCATCCCCAGGCGGAAATTATATTCCAGAACCAACCGGACCATGTCCAGGTGCCTGGATCTTGGTGTAACATATGGGCAATTTTATGGAGCCTGGTAATAGCTGAATAAACAGACGGTGCGTTATTAGGAATGAAAATGCAGCAACTAGATCCGATGACTCTACAGGCCCCGCCCCTATCGGCCAGTATGACGTCAAGGACGAGACGATTCTGGAGCACGACAATTCTCATAAAGGATTGCTCTTCGGTTAAGTTACCTAGAGCAGAAGTAGTCTCAATCACTACTGCTTCGAGTGTTCTGGTTAATCTACGTATCAGTTTACTATTTACAACAGTACCTAAGTAGGGGAAGACACCTTTATTGATATCTATATATTGTTCTAGAGCAGTTTCAGTATAATCGACAATCGGGAGATTTCTCTTGTGTCTAGTATGTACTAGGTGGGAATTCCTATGATAGTCAGGTGGGGCTAGGAAAACTGGTGGCAGTAGGAAGGCAATGTAACATGTACCATCCCAATCAAGGGGCAGACGAACATATGCGGTCTGACCACAAACAAAATAAGAATGACGTGAAGCTTTAAAAATAGATTTCCTACTGTCACTATACTTGACGATAGTAGTACAATCACTATGACCTACATGTACGGAACCATTATTTCTGACACATAATTCACCTTTGACTGGTAGTACTGAAATAGCAGGTAAGTCTGGAGTAGAATCAGACTGAACATTCAGGACCATAAAATTCGAAGAATAATTACCCAAATTATAAACTTCATTTTCTAGATCTAACCCTGTTCTGTGGGGAAGACCTTGCTTGTCTGGGAAACATGTACTGTTCAGAAAAGACATATCTGTTGAGGATGACGTTAACGTGGACCATGCTCCACACGAACCATTATGTGAAAATGGATAAGGAAAGAGTGGCAGAACTCCCTTCGGTGTCTGGAAAGGGGGGAGTCGACCACACACCCAACAATTAGTGGCATTGCTGGTCTGGTGTGAATAATGTAACATGCGGATAAAAGAATTATTTCGCATAGCGAGACGATAAGAGAGTTCATGAGGAGGCAGATCACTAAACGTGTGCTCTACTGTAACATTAGCAGACTTATTTACATGAGAAACTGAAAAATACAAATAAAATGCATAACTGGTGCAGGAAATCATAATGCTGAAATATAGCAGAAAACATAAAATAATAGTGCAACTTCTAGAGTTCTCACTAACTCTCTCTCTGTGGGGGTCTATTATATACATGTCAGAAACCGGTCTAACCGTTTCACCTAGGGGAGGACTTAGACAATCAAACTGGCTGACTTATTTTACTAGACCTTAGTTTAAGCTTATACTCCTGCTGCGGAGTTTTCTCTAACAGGGAAGGGTTCGTAGCAATGTCTTTTGCGGGACAGTCCTTAAGAATAGTACTTTGGCAGTCTTTAAGATCCTCGGAAATGTTCTTTGAAACAGGTTTCAATCCAAAAAATCTTTTCACATGAGACAGATGCACCCAGCCCTTCCTGCCTTCCAGCTTGACGGCAGTACGGGTGGCCAGGAGGACCTGTCGGGGTTCCTTCCAGCGAGGCTCCAGCGGACTTGAACGATCAAAATTTCGGACAAGAACCATGGATCCGGGAACGATTTCATGCGGTGCCACCTCGGTATTGTCTGGAAATGCGGCAGCAACCTGTGAACGACAAGAGTTGAGGGCAGACATCAAGGAAGCTAGGTAATCTGTCAGCATATTACTTGAAACATCGGTAATACTTCGGGGTCTAGGTGTACCCCACATATTAGGGGGGCGGCCGCATACGACCTCATAAGGGGACAGACCTGATCTGGAATGTGCGACCATGCGCATATAAAACAGAGCAACTGGCAGAGCTACTAGCCAGTCCACACCTTTCTCTTTACATACTTTTGCAATTCGGATTTTCAGGGTCTGATTATGTCTCTCTACGAGACCGGCTGCTTCAGGATGGCGTACACAATGGAACTTCCACTGGTACCCTAACAACAGGGAAATATGTTTCATAAGCTCGGATGAGAATGGCTGGCCGTTATCAGAATATACGACTCTAGGGAGTCCATAACGGGGGAAGAACTCACGAACCAACTGCTTGGCAGTGGTCGCGGCTGTGTAATCTGGGACTGGATATGCTTCTGTCCACCTGGACAAAGCGCATACAACTACAAGGACATACTTGAAACCTCGACATCGCTCCATCTGAATATAATCCATTTGGAGGACTTCAAAAGGGTGGTCAGGGGGCTGGAAACCACCTTGTTCCACCGGAACACTTTTACCTGGATTAAACTGACAACATATCATACAGGTACGGACTTTCTGCTTGGCTGCAGCTCGTAAATGCTTGTTGAACCAAATGTTCTGGATACTGTCTAACATAGCTTTTTCTCCTAAATGGGCTGGACTATGTGCGGTATTGATAATGACTTGAACCATAGAATCGGGGAGAAACCATGTGGCTTTACCCTTCGTCACCCATCCCTGATCTGTCTGGACCCCTCCTTGTTCGGACCATTTCTTGATTTCCTCGGGAGTAGCATGTAACTGGATATCTATGACATCTTGAGTGGGGTCCTTAACTGTCATACAGGTAGTCGGATCTGGAGTGTATGTCGGTGTCTTATTAACTGGAATGTCTGGTGTCTGTGCTGTAAGCTTGGCTGTGCGATCTGCTAGATCATTACCTTGAGAAATAGTGTCAGTAACTTTCGTATGTGCTTTGCATTTCATGACGGCAATAGATGTCGGTAAGTGTATGGCATCTAACAGAGCCTGAATAAGGAGACCATGCTGAATCTTGGTTCCATGAGAAGTCATGAAACCTCTCTCCTGCCAGAGCACTCCAAAGTCGTGTACGACTCCGAATGCGTAACGTGAATCTGTGTAAACATTAACTTTCAGGTTCTTAGCGTGTATGCAGGCTTGTGTCAGAGCAACTAGCTCTGCTGCTTGAGCAGACAGGGTGTCAATACGGTGTGTTTCTATAACTTCAGTGTCAGTAGTCACTGCATACGCGGCTACTAGTTCTCCTGTACTTGTTCTCATACATGAACCATCCACATAAAGTGTCAGGTCGGGATCTGGTAATGGAATATCTGTCAGATCTTGTCTTGGCTTTGTCATAATATTAACTACTTCCACACAGTCGTGTGTGGCAGGATTCGAATTAACTGACGGTAACAGTGTAGCAGGATTTAGAACGTTGCAGCGTCTGATTTCTATGTGTGGCTGGAACAGTGTCAATTCATAACCTGTTAAACGTGCAATTGTCAAGTGCTGAGTCTGGGTTCGGTTTAAAAGAACTTCCACGGAGTGTGGAACTTGTACTGTCAAGGAATGTCCTAATACTATGGAATCACTTTGTCTGATAGCTAGTGCTGTGGCTGCAACTGACTTGAGGCACGCAGGCAGAGCCTGGGCTACAGGATCTAATGTGCTCGAAAAATAAGCACAGGGCTTGTATTGTCCTGCTTGATCTTGTGTGAGAACAGATAATGCTGTACCTTCGCGTTCAGTGACAAAAAGTGTAAAAGGCTTACTGTAGTTCGGTGTAGCTAGAACAGGAGCTTGGCATAGAGCTTTCTTTAACTCATAGAAACTAAGTGTATGTTCAGATGTCCAAGGGAGGACAGTCGATACGGCTGCCTCCTGTGTCGTTAACTGTATCAGTGGTTTAGCTAGAAATGCATACTGAGGAATCCATTGTCTGCAGTAAGAAGTAAGGCCGATAAAAGCACGTACCTCCTTCTGGGTCTTGGGCTGAGGAAGACTCGCTATTAACTGGATACGGTCAGGTGTCAACTGCCTACCCCTCTTGGACAGTAAGTGGCCTAAGTAGATCACTTGCTGGACACAGAATTGAAGCTTCGAAGGGGACACCTTGTGCCCCATCTCGGCAAGGAAATACAAGACTGTAAGGGATGCTCGCTCGCAAGCACGTTCAGAACGGGCTGTGATCAGTAGATCATCGACATACTGGAGCAGGGCAGTGTCAGTTGGCATGTGAATATTGTCTAGTTGTCTTTTAAGTGCTTGACTGTAAATACTAGGACTTTCTGTGAAACCTTGAGGAGCTCGTGTGAACATATAGCTCCTTCCATTTAAACAAAATCCGAAAAGGAACTGGCTGTCTGGATGAATGGGGACACTAAAAAATGCGTTCTTGAGGTCTATGACTGAAAAAAATGAGGCTTCGGAATCAATGGCTGTCAATAGGGAAGAGATATCTGGGACAACTGGGTACTGGGGAATAATACATTTATTAAGTTCTCGTAGGTCAATCACTAATCGATATACTGGGGGTGCATTTGGATCAGTACGTTTCATGACTGGAATGATCGGAGAATTACATACATTGGAGTCAGTTTCTACAACTACTCCTTGAGCGATGAGCTCGTCAATAATTTTGGATAAGGCTGCTACAGCCTCAGGTGGCAGTCTGTACTGTCTGATTCGTGGTAACACTACACCTGGTTTGAGAGTCACACGATGGGGTGTGATTTGCATGAAGCCAACATCAGTTGGACCTTGTGCCCATAGATGCTGCGGAACATTAGACAATCTCGGATCAAAATCTCGTAATACATAGTGACCCTTGAAGTCACGTAGGAACAGTCGTATTCCCTCTGGGGAACAGCAAATAACTGCACCTAATTCTTTCAGTGTTTTAATGCCTAATAGATTTTCTGGACATGACTTCGTAAGTAACAGATCAGTAGTGCGGGACAATGGACCTACTTCTAGAGTGACTGGCTTAGATATCTCGTTTACAATAGGCTTTCCTGAAAATCCAAGGGAAACATTTCTTGAGCCTGAGAGCGGAGCCCCTGGAACTTCGGCGTGGCTGATGGTGGTCCTACTTGCCCCTGTATCAATCAAAAACTTTCTGTCTTTCCCTAATACTTGACTATGAACATAGGGACCCTCTTGATCTACAGGTATCTCGATGAGAGGCAAGCCTACCTCCCTCTCTAGGCTGTTTCATGAGTACGGCTGATACTCTGGATACTCGGACTGCGCATACTGGTACATCTGCTGTCTAACATGCTGTGTTGCAGCGATAGGCTGCGGTGCTGGAACTGTCTGTTGTGCATTCTGTGGCTGAGAAGTCTGTGAAACTTGTTCTTGTCTAGGCGGACGTGGTCTTTCTTTAGTCTTACCGGTAGCTATATTGTGTTTCAGAACTGCACACTCGTTTATGAAATGACCTGGCTGTTTACAATAATTGCAGTTCCCTTTAACGGGAGCTGCAGGATGACTGGCTTGATTCGGACCCCTCTTTTGACTGTCTTGTGGAATAGATTGTGCAACTAGTACTTTCATTTTCGTGTCCTTCATACGTTTCCTTTCATGATCTTGTTCTTCTCTGATTCTATTCTGGTGGTATTGAAGCATCTGTAACATCTGGGACGGGGTATTAGCTTGCCAGGTACTTTCGACTTTCAAAACTCGATTCTTAACTTGTGGACTTGAATTCTCGACTAATTTAGTAACAAAAAGATGAGGGTATGACTCGCTACTTGTTTTGAGGCCACTGTTGATACTAAAACATTTCTCGAATCTAGAATAAAAATCACTAGTGTCTTCGTCTTGTTTCTGTTTACAGGCTGAGATTGCATCCCAGTCTTCCTTTTTAGTTGCTAATAATCTTGGCAAAACTTGTATTAACAATTCTGGTAATTCTTTACATTTCTCTCCTAGACCGGTACCTGGTACTCGTATCTTATCTTCAGCTTCTAGGACTGCCCAATCGATCTTTTTCTCTCCCACCTCCCAATCTTTTTCCTTGAGTTTTTCGTATACCCCTGCGGGCAACAGGACTTTTAACATTTTAATTATATCTGGATACGTGTATTCTCCCATACGGAGCATGTCTTTTAATTCTCGGTGGAACCCTGCTGGATCTTTGTCATGACAGGGAATTAATTTCTTCATCTCTAAGAGTTCCATCTTTGTAATCGGAGTGTAAACAAACACTCGTTGCATTTCACCATCTGTTGTCCTGACTGGGTGTACTTCTCGTAACGGATTCTGTCTGTCTATGTAAAAGGGTTTACTTTCTGGAGGTGAGACATGAACAAAATGCGGGTTCAGAAACGTTCTATATTTGTGGCGCTGTTCTAAAATGACGCTAATTAAATCGGTACCTAAACCTTTCCATCTATATTGGAGTAACTCGTTCAGGACATCATGTAACGGACCTGGATCAGAATGTTGACCCTCATACAGAGTAATGAGGTGCTGGATCATATACATACCCACCAGTCGTTGCTCGGCTGGAGGCAGTTTCAGAAACATTTGTGCCACTATTTCGTCTGGAAAAGTGGTAGAATCAGTAATCCATCGGACTGCTGATCGGGCTAGTTCTTGTTCATGCATAGTACTTAACTCACTATAACCGATTCGTGATTTCAAAATGTGATCGGTAGCTTGAAATACTTGTTCCAGAGAACCTTGTTCTGGTGCTGGATGATGAACAGTTTTCTTGTAGTCTAGACGTGAATGTCGGTCTGGAAATCTAGATTTTCCTACATACGCTATTCTGGCGGGATTCTCGTCCTCTACCTCTTCAGTAGAAGAGTCATTCTCTTTCTCGCTTACTTGTGCTGCTTTACGTTGTTCGTGTAACTTTAGTATTTCCTTACGAATTTTCTTGTACATACTCTCTATACTACTGATAGTCTTGTGTTTACCCTCGGCTATATTATCACTCCACCTTGTCAGGATTTTCATTTCGGCCGGATCTTTAGTCGGGTAATCTTGTTCTCTTATTAGACAATTAATCAGAAACTTTAATATCATGAGCTGGATCTCAGCTTTCCTTTGAGACATGGCTTCGCCAATACTTTCTGGATCATCCCCTGTACGGATGAAACGATATATTCTGTCTAGATCTCCTTTCATATCTGGTAGGGTGTCTAAATACCCGGTCACCCGTCTTACACGGATGGAATATATTACTGTACTATCATCACCTGCAACTGGATCATAGCGGCATTCAGTGAGAGCTCGTCGGATTTCTGCAACGGACTTAAATTTGGGCGTACGCTGTAACGCACATTCATGTAACTCGGCCAACGTTCTACGTTGGTGCGGTGGCGGGGTACCAGGAGGACCTCCTCCTGCGGCCCCTAAACTGGAATCGTCGACTGATACTCTTCGTACTAGCGCGGCGGGAAATTGTAATGTAGGCTGGACCGGGGGTACCGTAGCAGGTACTGCAAGAGGTGCCCCGGTGTCTGGGGGAGCAGGAATTGCCTGATTTACAGGGACTGGCGGAACAGGATTTGCATATTCCGGGACTGTGTCGTCCAAATAGGACGAGATGAAAATATCAGCTGCGGTCGGTTTGTGACGTAGCTTGGTCGGAACTAATGGTGGCGGAAAATTACTGGATGCCTCCGGGGTCGCTTTTGGCAAGCCCTCGGCAAGAAGAGGATACATACCCTTAATAAGGGCATGCCTCTGTCTGTCTGACTGTTCTGTTTTAACTCGTTCACCTATCTCGATTAGTTCCCTTTCTTGGGCTCGTTCTAAGGATTCTCTACTTAGTTCTGACTTTCTGATTTCTTTTTCGGTTCTTTTATGAGATTCTTTGCGCCATAACTCGATGGCATCTTTCTGTGACTGTCTGGCTTTCTTTTTCCATAATGCTTCTTCTACTCGCATGATGCACTCGGCATCCCATGTACCCGATACGGGCCATCTATACTTTTCTTCTAACTGTTTGGTATACTCTACCCATAAATCTAGATATAATATGGCACTTATGCCATGCTTCTGATACATAAAATGACCTGGACTGTCCCTAGGCGGGACAGGAACTGCTTCTTCTAACAGACCTTTTCTAGTTCTTAACTGACGTAGTCTGGAAAATAACGGCATGACTGAACTGTAATCTAGACACAATACAATACACAATGAACACGATAATTACTCCACATTCATACCACGACATTAAAATACGTGCAGAACATTTAAAATAACAGTTCGAACAGAATACTACCTGGAATACTGAAAACAGAATACATGAATTTTCTCGAGAACAGGACTGACTAGAACAGAAACTAGATGCACTGCTGAAACAGTACGAAACTTACCGGTCTCATAAAGAGACACGTCAGGACCCGCATCCACCGAAGTGGACACTTCGTTTGTGGGTCTGTGTACCACCAACCCACGGACCAGAGTCAATTAGATTGACCCTGTCTAGATACTACCCCAGCAATGGTACTCACCGGGCAGCAAGAATGGAAGGCCTCGGACTGGACTGGACTGCTTCGACGCCGGACGGACGAACTTCGGACTTCTGTTACGGGTGGGCCTCCGGATACCTCGGACCTTGGACTCTCGGCTTGGGCTCTGGTCGGGACTCGCCGCGTTCCTCCACCGCCTCGTCTGGATGCTGGACCGCCACCTCCGTCTCCTCCGTGGGCCTGAGGGATACTTGAAGCAGAAATATCTGCACGTGCACGGTATGGTTCCGTCACGGCTGCAGAGGGTCAGGGGGCCGGCGTGGCTTCACCGGCGCGTGGGGAAAGGGCAAGTCCCTGTTCGGGCGCCATTATGTGGTAAATAAATAAATAATACCTCTATTTTTGAATGAATATATGAATAACAGATAGCTCAATAAATAAGAGTCAAGATTCGAGGTAGTAGGAGTTTGCAGGTTTAATACAGCATAAAGGACAGGAACAGGACAACCTGCACGGGAACAGGATGGCAGCGCTGCCGGGGGCAGGATCAGAATCGGCGTAAGGGAATGGGGGTCACATTTAATAGCAGTGCACCAATATATACTAAAACAGTTACATTACAATGAATTACAGTAGGCGGAGCAGTGGGTGTGGTCAATAGCAGTCGCGAAAGATAAGGGTGAAAAATGGGTGTAACAGGGGCGTATACATAGACATGTGATGCAAACGTAACAGAATATGTCATAAATGGGGCGGAAACATGGAGGGGGCTACCTAAGGAGCCGGGACCTCTAACCTAATGGTGCGCGCAAACTGACAATGACGTGTTACTAGGAGAAGCTGGGGGCTATGAACTCTGTGCTAGGAGTAGAGACTGAAGTCTGGAGAGTCAGGGCGACATGTACCTAAACAGTATCTAGTATCTGATGTTTAGAGAACATGTTGATAGAATCCAAAAGTTATCGGGGTAAAGGCTAACAGACTCTAAGACTGGTGCATGCATTATTCTACATGTAGTGCGTGATGAAGAATATTAAATGACCATTAAATGCAGTATTTCTCTTACATGGAGACGTAAAGGCTAGACAATGACGGAAACTATTGATGCGATTCAGTAGCTTAGGAATGCAGAGAAGGAGGGCTGGACTGATAACTAGAATCATAACATACTCTTGGCAGACTCAGAGGCAGAGCCAGGCTGAGCCGGGCACTGCGAGGCAGGAAGTAAGTGAAGGGTCGAGGATACAGGTGGGGGCTGTATCGCTCCTCAGCGAGGACTCAGAAGACAGGAGCTGAATCTGGTGTCCGGGCCCTTTTGAGGCCTAGAAACGGGGACTTTACAATGAAATAACGTGCACACTGAGAAACGTGGCAACGTAACTTTACATAGGCCTGATACTCGTAGCTTTCACGAGAACTGGAAACTGGCATACTAGAGATGGACACAACTGTAATTGCGTCTTTAATCAAACATGGGGGATACATATGCATATTTAATCATGCACACATAACATAAGATGGAGGACACGTAGGGACACAGAACATGACAAAATTTACTTTTCCACACTCCCCTGCCCCCTGGATGTGCTTGCTTCCCTGGCTGTGCTTGATTCCCTGCCCCCTCGCTTTGCTTGCTCTCCTGTGTGTGTATGTGGCTCTGTGTGTGTATGTGGCTCTGTGTGTGTATGTGGGCTGTGTGTGTGTGTGCGGGCTGTGTGTGTGTGTGCGGGCTGTGTGTGTGTGTGTGTGTGTGGGCTCTGTGTGTGTGTGGGCTCTGTGTGTGTGTGTGGGCTCTGTGTGTGGGGGGGCTCTGTGTGTGTGGGGGGCTCTGTGTGTGTGGGGGGGGCTCTGTGTGTGTGTGTGTGTGGGGGGGGCTCTGTGTGTGTGGGGCTCTGTGTGTGTGTGTGGGGCTCTGTGGGTGTGTGTGGGGCTCTGTGGGTGTGTGTGGGGCTCTGTGGGTGTGTGTGGGGCTCTGTGGGTGTGGGTGTGTGGGGCTGTGTGTGTGTGTGGGGCTGTGTGTGTGTGGGGGGGGGGCTCTGTGGGTGGCTCTGTATGTGTGTGTGGGTGGCTTTGTGTGTGTGGCTCTGTGTAGGTGTAAATGCAATAGGCCATGCATTTGCGAGCAATTAACCTATTGGCATTGTAAATGACAATGACATTTATTTCGCGATTAAGCTATTGGCAATGTTAATGACAAGGCCATTTATTCAAGATTTAAAAAAAAAATGTCATGAGCAATGCCAATAGCTTTACCTTTAATAATGCCGGGACCATTGCATTGTAAATGCTTGTTAGTAGTGTACGTGAATTTGATATAATCATTTGAGCACCGAGTTTATTGATGCTTTCTCTTACATTCTCCATGGTTGCAGCCTCACCAGAGATATATTATTGATAAATCTCATGCAGACTCATAAGTGTGTCTTCCACCGCAAGTTGTTGTGAATATAATCCTTTTCCACTGTTTCCATAAACAAATCTGTGTATGGTGAGGCCATGCACAGCCCTATTGAAGCAGCAGACGGTTAGGATTGGTCCATCCATGTGAAAAACTTCTAATAGAGTAAAGTGTAGCAGATGCTGTAAGAAAACATTTGCACCCTTTAAGGATGATTTATATAATATTGTTTATTCTTCTTTTATTTTATATTCATAACATTTCCAAAGTAGGTGGTAAACTGCAAGTGTTTTGCGACCGAAAATGCGGTTGTAAAATAATGGTACTAACCATTTAGACTCGTTATTAAGAAGGGACGCCCTTGGCACGCCCCTTCCTAATAGCGAGCCATAAATGCTATTTTGAAAGTCTGTGACTAGCAAAATAGCGTTGGTACATATCACCACCGTTTTTTGCAGTCGCAAAAGGGTTGAATACCCTCTTGCGACTGCAAAAAACGGTTGTACATCTGGCCCCATATGTGTTGTGATTGTTGTCATGTCATATACTATATTCTATTATGGTCTTTTATTGTGTGACTTGTCTGTCTTTTCAAGTATTGCTGTACAAAGTTATGTTGGTGTGTTGTTTCTTATTTTCATTTTTTTCTATACTGTTAAGAGCCCTGACGAATTTCAAATGCTTGTTTGAACGAAATGCATTTGGTGGAATCTGTAGATTCTATTTTTATTTATTTTTTATATGGGATTTTGGTGTATTTAGTGTACAGGTCCATGGATAATTTCTTGTATACTTCTCCATTTGTGCCAAGTTCTTCGTCCATAGAGTCAGAGAATTCCCTTCTGCTATGCTTATGATACTAATCTTCTCTAACCTTTTCAGAATCATTCTTTCTTTTATGACCTATTTTATTTGATTTTGCAACTTATTTTACTCCAATCTGTTCAAATGTTTCAATGGTTTTATGAAAAAGAAAAATACATTAAAACAATGCAAATATTTCTCCAAACTTTATTTCAAACAGCATCCATGAACATAACAACTTTGTTATGCCAGTCATGACTAGCAGTTGGCGAACTAACAAATTAACAGGGAAAGTTCAGCTAAGCATCAGATTTGGCCATAAGATCAGGTGCATGTACTGAGCATGGAAATCATTTGGCATGTGAATTAGAAAAAGCATTGTGTAAGAATATAATAAGGTGCATTTGAAATTCAAAAAAGAATATTTAACCCGTGAAAGCGTTTTGGATAAGTGCACCACATATCTCTGCACTGAGCTATTGTTATTAAAAGTGAATGCCATTAGTGAACTAAGATGCAAGTCATTTGTCATGCAGGAGTGTAGAATAAAAAAAAAATATCCACTTGTCTATGGGGCAGGTTGCTTCATAAATCTACGTGCCCTGTAACAAAATCTACTTGTCCCTTTGGTGCCATGTAATGCGGCAACAAATTATGACAGCAATCTCATTATATGAGAGCTCTGAAATAGCTTCTATGATTATGCCAGGGATCATACCATAGTAGTGTTTGAACACTTGCAATCCCCTTATGGTGCCACGTTTCCGCAGATCTACATACTGGGGCTGAAGGTAGTAGTAAGCAATAGTTCCAGGGTTAGCATGCCCTTTTGAGTCTGTGCAAACCTACTAACGTGCATGTTTTAAGGTTTTTCAACTCTTTTCTAATCTGTTCCCATACTGAGAAATGTTGGCTATTTACTCCTGATAATGGCAGACCTAAACCTTCTTCTAGAGTTGGGGGAAAAAGTGGTTAGAGGTAAAGTGAATTTGCAAACACTCAGATTTTCGCATGAGCAAATCTACACATGCTAAAATGAAGTTCACATATATTTTCTAGGAGTACTATATCTTGTCCTAGTTCTGTAAATTCTTGGAAATTCACTAAATCCATGTAGCTGCACTTAATGCAAGGACATATACCATGTGTGCACTTTTGAGACTTTCTTTAATAATTCGGACCCCTGATTTGGTCTGGCGTTGACCGTGACCTTTTGAGTTTATTAAAATTCTGTCTCTCTCTCTCTCTGGATCGTCTGGCTTCACTGTGAGCGACAGCATTCTGCTCTTTCACAAGGAGCATATCGGCACACAAAGTAGTTTTGTTCGGTGCCACTAACTACTGTGGCAGTGTGGACAGATGCAGAATGAGAGAAGCAGACTTCCTACACTTAGCTTGGCGTTTCCCCCTATTGCTAGCTTCTGGTCACAATTGTTTGCCAAGTTAAGCGATATCACTAAAGAAACGATAAGCCCTGACCCGCTATTAGCCATATTGGGATACTCTAAAAAAATTGAGGAAAAACCTCAGACGCTTGGTTGACATGGGACTTCTGGTCGTGAAGAGAGTAGTAGCTATGCATTGGTCACGTGATTCTCCACCCTGTCTTTCCCATTTGTCTAGAGATATGATATTTTGTAATACACAAACAGAAGCATATAGCGAGCTGTTTGTATGTGTGTGTATGTACATGTATTTATATAGCGCAAATCACCGACCCGGTATCTAAGCGCTTGCTTAGGGAACCCGTCCTGGTATTCCCCTGTGAGATACCCCGGCAGGGTATCCACAAGGTGAAAGCCAGGCATCCCGCCGCGAGGGGCCGTAGTGGAGATTAAGCAAGCTATTGCCCAGAGTCGCAGAGTGTGACCCCGTGAGTTGAGTAGGCACCGGAGCGAGAATTGTCGAGTCCGTGGAATTTTTTTTTTTAGGCCGAGACCCGCCGAGGCGGGGAATCGAACCCTGGACCACGGCCGATCTCAGCTTCCGGGTCTGCCGCCTCTAACCACTGAGCCACACTTCCCCCTAGAAGCCGCCCGAAAAACTTTTGGAGTCTGTATAATAACTACGTTGAAGCCCAGGCTTAGAGGCCTATTGCACTAGCCAATTACATCCACAGGACGAAGTAGAAATGTTAGTTCTCACCAGTCCCTGATCGGAATGCTTACTGTGACCCCATGTCCGTGCTATTGTGTAATGGTGTCTCACACTCACTGTGATCGTGCATAATTCTGTTGTGCTTTTAGTTGAGTTTAGTTTGAAATTACATTTTGGGTGCTTTTGCTTTATTGTAAATGTACAATTTTCCTAGAGGGATTACTCTTTGTGATGGATAATTTTCATTGAATGTAATTTGTATTGGTTTGTATCTTTTCGTTTCAATGAGGTGTCTGTCTCTGCTACTTGCATAACCCAGCAGACCCATCTCGCAATTGTGGGGGGGAGGGGGAACTGCCCCATGTCGCTTAGTGAGAGTGATTTCCAATTGTCTGACGTCCTGTAGACGTATGTCTTCTGTCGCCACTTTGTGGGTTTTGAGTTCTCTGACCACACATAATTTTGGTACACCTTGGAAGGCGGGATAGGACACCGACTTCGAATTACACTTGGTTCTCTTAGAGATATGGAAAGTATCTCCCTCAGGAGTGAAAACTCTTCCCCGAAGATCCAATGCCCTCATTTCGGAAACCCTGTGAAAGGAAATCAGACATAGAAGTGTTGCCAATTTTGCTGACATCACTTTTCAGCTAGGTACTTATCAGGTGGCCATGACTGAAACAAATGTAAGACTTTGTTAACGTCCCATAGGGAGGAGTACCGAGGTTCTGGGGGCACACACAGTCTGATACCCCTGAGAAGCTTACATACCAATGGATGCATCCCTTTTGGATAGCCATCCACTGGGACATGTCTGGCTGATCTGAACGTAATAATCGATCTGTAAGCCAAACCTTCCGTTGCCAAAGAGGCTAAGAAATTAAGGACATGGACAACATCGGCCCCCTTCGGATCCACCTGTTATCAAAGACACCAGCTCCTCCATCTAGACCAGGCGGAGGGGTATCTCTTGTTGATACCCTCTGCCCAAGACTTTGCAAGCAATGAGGCAGCGCCTGCCCAAAGGCCTGGCACTTTCCAGAGCTGCCTATAACCCACCAGGCTATCAGGTGAAGCCCGCCCGTGAGAAGTAGGTGATGGGGATTCCCTTGAGGATCCCGGAGGAGATCCTGAAATTGGGGTAGACGGTTTGGAAAATCCCAAGAAAGTTCCATCAGAACTGGAAACCAAGCTTGCGACCTCCAGATTAGGGAGATCACCACCAGATCCACCCATTGTATCGGTATTTGGGTTGACACTTTCATTATCATCGCGAAGGGGGGAAATGCATCGCCCTTCTCTGTGCTCCAGTCTTGAAAGAATGCATTCACTGCCGCCGCTTCAGGGTCCAGACGCCAGCTGTAATACCTCCCCAGATAGGCATCCAGCTAGGAGGCAAAGAAGTCAATCGAGAAGGGGCCTCAACGTGACTGGAGTTCCTGGAATACCATGGGATGTAGCTTCCAGAGACTGGTGTCCTTCCAATGTGGGAGTGCCAGTCGACAACCAGGTTGGATACCGCTGGAAGATGTTCCGCCAATATCGATATCTCGTTGGTCAGACAGTATTTCCAGCAGTCGCGCGGCAGATCCGATAGGGCTTTGGATCTCGTCCCCCCCAGATGATTGATATAACGGATCGCTGCCTCGCTGTCCATCTTGAAAAGGACGCAGCATTGGGACTTGCCCCTGGTCCGGTATATCACCCTGAAGGACCATGACATTAATTCCAGGCAGTTTATGTGAAGGCATTGTTCTACAGAAGACCATTTTCTGCCAGTAGAAATAGCTCCGCATAGAGCACCCCAGCCTGAGCTGCTGGTGTCGGATTCGATCACCAGATGGGGTTGGGATCCGAAGATGGCCCGGCCATTCCACGTCTCCTTGTGGGAGATCCACCACTGCAGTTCGGTCTTGGCCTCCTCCGAGAGGGGCACAAATTGGGAGTAAGTGAGACCTCTGTGTAAGTGTGAGCATTTGAGACGTTGAAGGACCTACATAGGTGGCGTAGGGAAATAGTAGATTTAATTAGTGTGCGTCTCAGCTTGCGCCTGATCTTGGACAGTTTGCAAGATGGAAGGTACAGAGTCGTGCTGAGTCTACCATGAAATGCAAGAATTGAACCTTCTGAGAGGGAATGAGATCTGACTTGGATTCGTTGACCACAAACCCAGAGATTCTAGCAGGCTTACTGTTTGTTGAACTGGACGATCGGGCATCAAAGGCACTGGTTAATTATGAGGATATCGTCCAAATATACTATCAGTCTTACACCATCCGATCTTAGGCGCTTAGTGGAGGATAGACCGAAAGGGAAGGAGAACTCGAATATCTGGACGTTCCACTGGAACTGAAAAAAAAAACGTGTGAGCGGGAAATATTGGGATCGTAAGGTACGCATCACTGAGGTCCAGGCGGACCATCTATTTTTGGCCCTGGCGAAGGTCCCTGATGAGGTGCATACATTCCATCTTGAATGGAGCTAGGTCAGTGACTCGTTGAACTCCTCGAGGTTTATCACTGGGCGATAACCCCATCCCCCCCTTTCCACAAGGAAGAGATTGCTAAGAAAACCTCGGGATGGAGAGTGGAGGGAACAAAGGCCTTCTTCTGAAGGAGGTCTGAAACTTCCCTGTCTATCAGTTTCATCTGATCCACTGGAAAGCAAAGGGGTCTGGGGTGAACCATGTGAGTAGGGTATTCGACAAACTATCTGAAAGCCTTGTACAGTCTATAAGACCCAGGCATCCGAGGTCAAAGTGGCCCAATTGTGGACAAATCATAGAAGTCTGCCCCCTACTCTTATATCCCCCGAGCACTGAACACTCACCTTGTTGGTTACTGTAGGATCCATTTCCTCTTCCTCCACTGCCCCTGTGGCGTGGGTACGACCTCGTAGGGTATAAGTTCCTGAACGTATTAGGGTCCTGCCACTGTCCTCTGCGTTGTTCTGCGGACTTGAAGGAGGCTTGACTGACGGAACGGGCGGTCGAGAGCCCCCTGCCACGACTGGCTGTGCCAAAAACACCTGGGGTGAAGATGCGCTTTATAGATGTTTGGGCCTTGTCAAGTGAAGTCAACGTGTTCACAAATTTACCTAACTCCTTAACAAAGGGGTCACCGAAGAGGTCGCCCTCCAACACCATTCTAGCTTCTGAAGAGACCAGCTCTCCTAACTTAGGGACTATTTTTAGGAGCAACGACTTACATCGTTCAGTGGATATTGCTGCATTACCATTCCCTAAGAATATGACTGCACTCTGCGCCCAGCTAAAAGGGCCTCACTGGGGGATAAAAGAGTGCCAGAGGCTTTTGCGTCCTCCACCATGTCTAGTATCTTCGCTAGATGACCCGGGGTGTCTAGGAGTTTATCCTGGCACAACAGCCAGGAACAGTCTATGCCCTTCTTTGGGTCACAGATTAACTTGGCAAGGAAAGTGGTCACCTTTGGATCCACCTCTGGCGTAAGGGAGACTTTCCCCTCCAAAGCAGTTCTCGGACATTCTGCTTGGAGGAAACTTCTAACCTCCTTGTGGAGTGGTTTACGAATCCTGGCAGCCATATATGCTGCTACCTTGGGAGCAGAAGTCAATTCCACTGACCTTGGGTGTAAGAGATCAGCAGGGTTCAACATATCGTTCCCTGTGTCGGGTTCTACGTCCTAACTTGCCTTTGCAGGGCGCCATGGCCTGCCCGACTCCCCGTCTCTGTCCGAGGTCTGGGGGACTCGTTCAAATTCCCCATAGGCAAAATATTGGGGTACCGTGAGGGTCCTGCCAGGTCCTCAAGGGGGAGAGCGGGACTTAAAGGGGCCTGGGAATCCATAGTGTTATTGTTATTGGTTTTTTGTAAAGCGCATGAATCACCCAGGGGGGTCTCCGCGCTGCCTAGTCCTTTCCCCTGAAAACGAAAGTTAGGGTACCAGAGAGCATCAACAGTAAAGGAAAGCTTTCAGATGTTTCCTGAACGTAAGGTATGCGGGAGACTTTCGCAGCCCTTCAGGTAGGGAGTTCCAATATTTCGGGCCCACATACGAAAAGGCTTTACCTCCCAAGCGATTACGATAGATACGTGGGATTGTTAGAAGGGCTGTACCATTAGATCTCAAATTACAAGCTGATGTCCGTTTACAAATTTTGTCTTGTAAATATTTTGGACCCATTTCCCTCATAGCTTTAAAGACCAGGCAGCAGGTCTTGAAAAAGGCTCTCTTCTTCACCGGCAGCCAGTGCAATTCCTTCAGTAAAGGGAGCGAGGGGGTACCCGGTGGGTGACTCAGGACCATCCTTGCTGCCGTATTTTGGATCACTTGGAGCTTTGCTAATTGTGTGGATCCTACTTTGGCCAGCAGTGCATTCCCATAGTCAATCCTACTGATCACCAGGGCTTGTACTACTGTTCTGCGATGGCTCAGGGGCAGATATGGGATAATTTTCCGCAGTAGTCGTAAGCTGTAATAACATGAGCTTACTATGTTGCTCACGTTGTTCTTCATAGACAGGTTCTCGTCAAGCTGTATGCCTAAGCTTTTAACAGAGTTTGAAGGGACTGGAGCGGCCCCCAGTTCTGCGGGCCACCAGTCATTTAGTACGATATCCTGTCTTTTTCCGAGAAACATAAGCTCCGTTTTCTCCGGGTTTAGTTGGAGACAGGACTCTGCCATCCAGTTTGCGATAGCCAGCATTCCGTGAGAAAAACGCTTTCTTTCCTCCACCAGATTTTTCCCGATCGGGAAAATCAGTTGAGTGTCGTCCGCGTATGAGACGACCTCAAACTCATAGTATCGCACTATTCTGGCTAATGGAGCCAAGTATATATTGAAGAGGGTCGGGTTTAGACATGAGCCCTGAGGAACCCCTATCTCCAATAGGTACTTTGACGATTTGAAGGAACCCATGATGACCTGTTGTTTCCTGTCAGCCAGGAAGTGGACCAGCCACTTCAGTGCAAGATTCCCGATACCGCAGTCCTGGAGCCTCTCCGCCAGCAGACGATGGGATACCATATCGAATGCTGCGGAGAGGTCCAGCAGGATGAGCATCACCGAGCTCCCTTTATCCAGCGTGCGCCTGATGGAATCCGTGACAGCCAGAATAGCTGTCTCTGTGCTGAAACCCGGCCGGAAGCCGGACTGTGATATGTCCAGAATGTTATTGGACTCCAGATACTGGTTCACTTGGGTGTTGATGTGAGCCTCGAGTATTTTAGCCAGCAGAGGGAGTAGAGATATAGGCCTGTAATGACTCAATACTGCGGGATCGGCTGAGGGTTTTTGGAGGATTGAGCATACGTGGGCCTCCTTCCATATCAAGGGAATGTAACCGCTAGCCATTGAGGAGTTCAAGATCTCCTGAATGGGCTGCGCACAGCTGGACGCGATCATAGCCATGACATAAGAGGGGCAGACGTCGCTCGGGGACCCGGACTTAGCCATTTGCAGGTGCCGAATGACCTCCTGCCGTGAAATAGGCGCAAACTGGTTGAGACCCATAGCTGGCTCGCCGTTGTGGATGGCCGATAAGGCCGCGCAAGGACTAAGGTTTTTGTTTTTTGGGAAGTTCTCGTATATCCGGGCAATCTTCTCCTGAAAATAGGTGGCTAACACTTCACACATCTCCTGCGTTTCCACTGGCTGTTGTTTACATGCTTGCGGAGAAGAAATACCCTTCACTATCTCAACAATGTCTTTACGGAGTTCCCTGCTTGTTCAATTTGTGTCTGGATAAAGGTACATCTGGCCCCTTTAATATTGTGATGGTAATTTGCTAGGGCCTTTTTATAGTTTATTTTATCGCTCTTGTGTTTAGTCCTTCTCAATTTTCTTTCTAGAGTTTTACAGGATGATTTCTCAGTTTTTAGAGTCCCTGACTACCAAGGTGCCGAGACTCGTCTCGACTCCGGTTTGCTATTTGTTTCCGGGATCACTGGGTCCAGTGTCTGAGTCAGAGCCTGGTTGAACTTCACCAGTAATGTCTCTGTGTCGGCCTCCCCTACTTCCTTGGCCTGCCTGTAAAGGCTTGGAAACTTTCCTTCAAAAGCTTCTATGTCAAGTTTCTGCCAGGGTCTGGTTTTTAGGGTTTTTAGTTTTAGTCTGCCCTGACACTCCCTTTCCGGGATCCCTGCCTCTGGACAACAGAAGAAGACCAGGTAGTGATCGGTTCAAGTCAGGGGCCGGGAGTTACTGAATGATAAATTTTCGTTATTTGAAAATATCATGTCCAGTGTATGACCAGCTGAATGTGTGGGGCCCTGAACATATTGACCCAGACCCATGTCAGCCAGTCCTGACAACAGCTGCCACACCTCAGGGTCTTGGGTGGCTTCTCCGTGATAGTTGAAATCCCCCAGCAGAATAAAACTTCTAGAGGCTACAATATGTGTAGCGATGAACTCTGTCACAGTATTTACAAAGTTCACTTTTGAATTTGGTGAGCGGTACAGGAGCGCGCCCTCCCAGGTCACGGCCACTGGGCTACTGACCCTAAACAGGCCTATCTCTAACTGCTCATTGCTAAGCGTATCCAGCCATTGGATTTTTAGGCTATCTTTGAATACTATTGCTATCCCCCCCCCCCCACTTTCCCTGTTCTATCCAGATGAATCATTTTATTCCCCTCCGGGATCGCAATATTGATTGCCGGTAGGCTATGGGGGGACAACAACGTTTCCGTCAGGAAACATATGTCAGGTGTAAGTGAGGTTAACATGTCCCAGATTGGGATAGCATGTTTGGTCAGTGAACGGACATTACATAGAAGGTAACTCGGTCCTGCTAAGGAGACATCCAGGACGGTCTCCTCCAATGTACATTGATTCTTACAAGCCCTACAGCCCACTGGCCCTTCCAACATGGCTGGTAGAGAGGTGGGGCAGGAAGTGCTGTCCATTAGATTCATAAATGATCTCTTCCCAATGTCCCTGAGCATTGTGCTCGAATACCTCAAGATCGGTGCGGTCTGAGGTGCGGAGCCCGATCTACCTACGCTCTCCGTCCCCCGGCGTGGCCCGGCGCAGACGGGCTTACCTTTGGCGCACCTTCGGCGCGCCACAGGCGAGCGCGCGCTGCGCGTCCGAGGGGAGGGCACCATTTTATCCCGGAAGTCAGGTGGCGTCTGTCCAATGCCTGGCCTGCTAACCCCACCTTCAACAAAAGATGGCGCCCACTGTTCGCGCTAATGCCAGCAAGTACAGCAAATGTTCCCCAAAGCGGCAAAGAGCATGTAAGTCTGCCCTGCTCACAAGTTTTAGAACACAAATTTTGCGTGAGTGAGTCAGAAATTACAAAATAACAGTGCGGTTTTAAATGCAGTATTTTTTTTAAAAAGCGTCTGTGTTCCCGGCTGCTCGCCTCAGGAATACGAACTAGGAGGCTTTCTTTAAGCTAGCCAATGCGTCTGCGTCTACTCCAGCGTCCTCAACTCGCTATCGTTTGGGGTCTGTGGCAGAGGTGGGGGGCTGCACTGGAGGCAGGGGGTTCTGACCCCCAAACTGGTCTTTCCTCACCTCGAGGGTTTTTTGGCACTGGGCCTGAAGTTGAATTATCCTCCTCTCCAAGGGTGCTACCACCTGGGAGACAGCCTTGAAGACAGAGATGTCCATAACCTGGCAAAAGTAATCATCTATGGGAAGATAAGTAACTTCTTCCTCCTCTTCATAATAATCTTCAAAGTCCTTCATTGTATAGACAGTAGGGACTATGGGTGATACGGGATAATATAGGGAGTTACTCTCTACCACAGTTAATGACCCTGAGGGTGCTGATACAGGGGCGAGGCCTGGTACCACTGCTCCCTTCTTTTTTTAGAGGGTTGTGTGTCTGAATGGGCTGGTCCCTTCAGTATTGATGCTATTAATGTTACCAAAGTCACTAGTGTCAAGCTCCAGGCAGGGGCTCTCACTTGACAAGGAAAACAAGCGTCAAAGGCGATCAAGTGTAATTGACTCCCCTCGCTTGTGTAGGAGCAAAAACAACTGTGCGAGTCTCTCCACGTTTGAAACTGTGCGGAAGTAAAACTTGCCGATTGTGTGGAGGGTACAGCTGTGCTCAAGCGGGAAAATTGAGTTAGCGCAGTCCCCTAGCGGCTGGAGGCCTCAGCGAGCAGAGAGCCTCCCAGTAAAGAGATCGGCTGCGAAGGAAGCGATAGACGTTCCTGTGGCCGTCGAACGAGCAAAATTGTAATGCCACGATATGCAAGTGCTAATCAAGCCCCCATGTGGCTCAATGCCTCAAATATTATTCCCTTTTCACAGTTATTAAACCTGAGGTAAATCAGAGAAAAAACGAGTCACTTAGCTGATGCTGCTGGAGCAGCGAAGAAAGAGAAGGGTAGAGCGTCCTCGGGGGAAGTCATTGGAGGCCCTGCACTGTGATTGGACTATATTTTTCCATTTCCCATTGCATCATGGGAAATGCAGCTTTGTTATATCTGGTTGCTGATGGCTGCAGGACAAAATAAAGTGGAGAAAGAAAAGCCCAATCCGAAGCCTCCCGTCCTGACATAGAATCTACATTTTATTTTTGGCTGTTTTACACAGCACAAACACTGCCCAAGAACATGGAATGCTTGACTACATATTATGTTCCACGCGTTTTCATCACTGGGAGATTTGCTGGGATTCACAGGGTTCTGAGCAGAGGCTGGGTTAATCCTGGTGTTGCATGTTCAGCAGCTATAGCCACAAGGCCACATTGGCTCCTGTAAAAGCTTGGTTCATTTTGGGCTTGAGTTTCCAAGAGGACCCTGAGCTAAACCAGATTCATACTCCAAGCTTGAACTTTCAGTGGCTTGCCAACCTCTAATTATTAGGCTGAATTAAACTGGTTGGCACAAACACAGACTTAATAAATATAACAACTCAGATAATTCACCACAAAGCATGCCACAATACTGAGCACTTTTCATTCAAAATGTGGGCAACAGTTTAATTACAATAATTGAATGTACACAGCAGATTTCTTATTCAGGGTGCCAGTCTTCATACAGTACTCAGTACATTAGAGCTTAAAGGTAGAAGAACTGTTATGAATGGTGAAATGGAAAGGCCGTCAAATAAATGGTATAGAAAGAGAAATTCACTTGGTCAACATTTGTTGAAGGTTTTGAGCCAAATTATTTTTATTTGTTGAGACATACGATGTTCATTGCTGAAACGCAAGAAAATAACATCTCATATGATAGATGTTTTCCTTATAAGTTTAACATGACTCTAGATTTCACATTCACTCCATAGTAAAGTAGAAGTCAAATGAGAAAATGGTCAACTGGATTCTGGATTGGGAGCCACTAATAAAACTTGCTTGCAAGCAGTGCAGAAGAAAGAACTAGATGAATGATCTTTGGAAAGAGGGAAATCATATTACCTTTGGGTGCATTCTCGCCTCACCAATCGGTAGCCAACTAGACAGACTCTCCCCCCAACCCCCAATACCCAAGGTAGAGACAGATAGTACTGCCAATATTGTTTGCATCTGGACCCTGAATGATTAGATATGTGCCAGATTTCAAGCAGTGAAAAGGCACTTTTTGGTTGCATCTTTGGATTGTCTGCAAGACTTTAGCATCTTGTATGCAAGAAGCGGGCATGTCTCAATGCAGAATTGTACAGACGAACCAACAAGTACATAGGACAGTTAGTAAAATTCTCTACTGGACACAAAAATACTGGTCGCTGATTGTGCCTAGTATTTTGCAAATTGTTTTTAGTAGATCCGACCCCATTTGGAAGTTGACCCCCAATATTTTGATGACCCTGAATTTTTCCAATTCAGTTCAGCTCCAAAATCTCCAGTTGGTCTTGGGATAAGAGATTACACTCCTCTTCAGAAAAATGTCAAAAGTTAATACAAAATAAGTATGGAAGCATTCATCATAGAGTTTTAGATCAGGAATTTGTCAAAATGGATTTACTACACAATCATTTATAAACGTGATACAGGGAAAAATTCAGGAATAGCCATGAAGGCTCGAATACAGAAATAAGAACCCCCAAAGTCAAACTATTTAAGAGCACTGATAGAATCCCAATGGAAAATCTAATAGCAAAGGTACAAACGATCAGGAATAAGATTGAAAGACATCCCCCTAGAGAGGAATGAACAGCAAGACCAAGTCAAGCCAAAACATCCAAAAGCCGCAAGTCAAGAGCACAAATCCCCAAAAGCCAATAGACCCAAAAGTCAAAAAGCTAACGGACTCAAATTTACGTAATCTATATATATAAAAACGAATGTCTGTCTGTTTGTCCTTTATGCATTACTATACCATTCATCCGATCGCCATGAAACTTTGGGAAGTTGTTGAGTACACTCCCGCAAAGGTTTCTGGCATAAAGATTTTAAAAATATCGGCCCCCCCAGGGCCCTCATAATCTTTCGAATATCGCGTGGAATTACAAAAATCATCAGTGGCTAAGTGCACGTGCTATATTAGCAGCTACGAACAACGATGTAAATGCCATCAATTTCAGCATTCAAAACGGAATACCAGGCGAAGCGACAACGTATAAGTCCATCGATACTGTGATGAATCAAGACGAAGTTGTCAATTACCCAACGGAATTCTTGAATTCACTGAATTTGCCCGGTATGCCACCGCACATTTTGATATTGAAAATTGGTGTGCCTATCATTCTTCTCCGAAACATCAATCCACCACGAATTTGCAACGGTACAAGACTTTCGGTGAAAAAGATGATTAACAATGTCATCGAAGCTACAATTTTGAATGGGAAATTCAAGGGGGAAGATGTACTGTTGCCACGTATTACAATGATCCCAACAGATATGCCATTTGAATTAAAACGTTTACAGTTTCCGGTGCGACTCGCATTTGCAATGGCCATCAACAAAGCACAAGGACAATGAAGTGTGTGGACTCCATTTGGAGAATCCGTGCTTCTCACATGGACAACTGTATGTGGCCAGCTCACGCGCCGGAAAACCTTCTGATTTATTCGTGTACGCACCAGATGGAAAAACATAAAATATCGTGTATCCACAGGCACTCGAATAAATAAATAGAATTAAAACGACACTTTGAAATGTTTTCCATACTAAAATGAATACGTTTCAATAAAAATGACACAATGTAAATTGAATGTTATCATAACAATTTTCCTTGACTTTCCTTTCTTCTGAGATCGCAGCAACACGCGACGGGTAAGCTAGTCTATTAATAGATTCTGAAAACTCAGCATGGTATGATCGTGGTTAGGGTTGTGTCGGCAAATCAGAAATAACAACGTAATCCTTTAAATCTTTCGCACTAACCCATTTATTAAGGCAAAAGAAACCTTTCAGCCTCTCCCTCAGCAACGGCATTTCGGAGATGTACAACACAAAATGAAACATTTCTCTAAAAATGGCTTAGGTCATTAACATGCCTACAACAGAATTTCCATCCGAAGTCCTTACAAATGACTCTTGAGGCACACAATGGAAACTTCCTTCACAATACACACTCCCTAACACAACTGTCCTTCTTTACATCTTTGGTGTCATTTAATTGGTGTTCAGAGGAAACGTGAGGAAAGATGACTTGCAGGAAGACACTGACTGGGAGGGGAATGAGTAGGAGCAAGATGAGCAAAAACACCAGAAACTGCATTTATTTTAAAATAATGATATGTCACATAAAAATGTGGCATAACTACTTCCCTGTATTAATTACACTTCCAAGAATCTTAGCAAATTTGTTTCAAGTGCAGTTTCAGACATTCGGTTACGACTCTATGCACCATTAAAACCAATACATTTTCAAAATAAATTTTGCACAATATTTGCATGTTTTTCTAAAAACGTTACTATATCTATGTCACAACAGAACGAAAGTACTCCATGTGTCTCCAAGTGCTTCATCTCACCAGAACATAGGCTTAACCCTGGCTTTTCGGTTTTGGATAGCGAAGACCAGGTAGTGCCTTTCTTTGGGTTTTTTTTTTTTAACTCCTTGGTCTATATATTTTTATGCTTGAAAGCGATGGGGTATAAAAAAGACAGAAAAATGACTGCAAATACCAACAAAATGAAACAAACAACTACCTTTTTTTTTTTTTTAAAACACTACAGGAAGCATGTTCTGTCCACTCAGTTTCACTATGGTCTGCTGTTGATTAGCGTCTAGCAGCTCACTACACTAAATACAATAATGGTTGAGACGAGGCCACATGCCAATTGGATCACTTTCTGGAGAGATACTTAAAAATAAAACACAGCTTTCGAAAGTTCAGGGGAAAAAAGACAACACCAAGCTAGTGTGTCTTGCACTGCATTTTGAAAGTAAATTATATACAGAAGCAGTTTATTTAAATACAAAAAAGTTCAAGGCCTGATTACTTGTGCTGAACTTTTTGCACAACCTGCGTTCATGAACTTGGTAGAAAGAAGCAGTTAGTCAAATGCGAGGCTGAGTGGTTTATCAATAGTCTGCAGAAAACTGAATTTAGTTTCCCTAGGAAAAGGAAAGGCTGTGAACTTCAAAGAAGCAATTATCATCCTTAGAGCAAAATAAACATTAATCCAAAACAAAGTTTGGTGATCCCAATTCGATGAGCAGCGTTATATACCTACTCTGGGAAGAAACCCTGACCCACCAAAACATATTAATTAGTAAGAAAGAGCATACCCATTCTATCAGCCCCACTAGCAACAAACTACGTAATGCTGACCAAGTCCTCTCACATTGCAGCAATAAACATTCTGTGACCACCAATGTATCAATCTAGTATTCTTATATGAAAGATTCGGGACTTCAGATGAACGTATTCATACGGCTGGAAGGGAAAACCTCATCCAAGTCAAGTCTAGGACCTTGAGAATAGGTACGAAAATTGTTATTCGACTGAAGCCACCATCAAACTTGCAACCGGAGCCTGTCTGGGGATAAAAGTCTCCTGGATTCATACATAAAAGTTATTTCCGGTTGTTTAAACCATGATTCGGGATGTATCAGCATTTTCAAAATTGGCGATACTAGAAGTTTTAAAATCATTAAAAGCAAAAGTGGCCTCCCTGCTCCAGTACGAACTTCTTCTAGGTCACGGATTCCTAGACTTGGCTGGGATGAGGTTTTCCCTTCCAGCCGTATGAATACGTTTATCTGAAGTTCCGAAACTTTCATATAAGAATACTAGTTTAGAAAACTTGTCCTGAAGAAGATGAAGAATTCACCTGTAACCGAAACGCAACGTCAACTTTTTTTTGTTTTAAAATTTGTTTTTGTTCCTTCAACCGCCTAGAGGAACGTTTGGTATTAATTTTGTATTTAGTACATTTTTCTGTGAGAAGCCATTTTTAATTGTATAAAAACTTGAATTGTAATGTATTATGGTAAGAAATAAATGGTGTTTTATACAGTGATTACCTCTTTGTTTACAATGTTTGTGTATAAAATCTTTTGTCTGTATGCTCTCAATTTAACCTGTGGATCTAATTTGTGAATACTGATTATTTTGTTTGTTTGTGGCTGTCAATAGCACATGATCGGTATAGTGATACATTGGTGGTCACACAGTGTTCTTGCCTGAAAGTAGGGTCTGGTAAATAGGGACTCAATGGCCAACTTTACTACCCCGTCCCTTTTTGCGAAATTAGGGTAAATCCATTTTTAGGCCACGCATGACCCAGCGCTTGCACTGGTCTGGAGAGACTTTAAGTAAGGGCTTCAAAAAAGGCTTCCGCCGGCTACAGCTTGCAGTGCATGTGCGCGGGCACGCGCTTGAGCAGAGGCGCCATATGGCGTGATTACTGCTACGCGCGCACCACTCGTGTGCTTCCCCCGCAATCACTTTCGCTTTCACGGCTGCACGGCCAATGCTTGTTCCTGTTTCCTTCTGCTTCCCCGACCCTTTTCTTCTCTCTTCCCCTGCCCCCAATACTTATATCTGTAACCCCTCATTCAGAAGATCTGTGTCAAACATTTTCCCTCTTCTTTATGTATTACTTAAACTACTTAAATGTGTGCTCCTTCCTTTTCGGATCTCAGGCTTGTGTCACTGTCTTGCGTTAGTAGTGCCCCGTGCACTTCTCCTATGCATGGTGTTCTCTGATCTCTCTTTGCAGTTTTACATGGCACGGGCCTTGCCCAACGGTATCGGAGCGCTTTTCATGCACACCAGATTACATTACACAAGGCCAGTTTTTAGGCCCGGGGTAATTATTTGATGTGGCCAAGATCTCAGAAGGTTGAGCCGAGGCCGGGACTCAAACTCACCTTCCCAGCTCTGGCCCCTTCGGCAAACCTACAGACTCTAATGCACGCGCCCCTTCTTTCTTCCCTCTTATCACTAGCTTCTTGTTTTTGTCCTCCTCCTCCTCACTCTTAAAACTCCCATCCCTCTGTATCTTGATATCCCTTTGTCGTTTGTCTGTACGACTTGGCAGACAGAAGCCTCCCCTCGCTGCTCGCTCACTGTGTGCCCACTCATCTGCCTCTTCCACTTTCTACGCTTTCTCGCGGGCTGTCTTGCTAGATGATTGCTGTCTGGTTTGCACTCACTCAGGTCTGTCTCCTGCTTCATTTCTCGCTCACTCTTCCCTGTACTGCTGTCTCACACACGCTGCCTCTGCACTGCTCTGGTATCTATCTGGGTGCAATCACCAGTGAATGTTGCTTTGCCTTAAATGTCTTTGTAGCACTTCCATGAGGTTTTTGCTCGCTTCAAAACACCGGGGTTACAGGTGGAATGGATGGGGCAAGGGTGAATGCAAGACATGATGATGAGGAAATGGAGCCAGGGAGGTCTTTGACACCAGGGAGGGATGGAGGGTAGAAACCGAGCAAGGTCTTTCGTAAAGTCTCAGGGCTCTCTTGTGCTCTAAATATTTTGTTTTCTTTCTTGGGGTTTCTCGCACTCTCACGAAGGCTCCCTGTTGTCCAGGTAATGTCGCGCACTCTCCAACAGTGCCTCGCACTGACACCTCACTCGCCTATGTGATCTCCGCCTTTCAACACTGGACTCTCAGATTTCAACTTTCACCGCACTCTTGCACAGATTCACTTGCCCTCAAACACCCTACACGGGACTGAGCAACGCTTTTAAAGAAATAAATACAACAGTTAGTAAGAGCTATTTAAATTGTTATTCATGCACATACTCCTACAGACAGGGCCGGCCTTGGGCATGGATGAGCTGGGCCTAAGCCGGGGTGCCAATTCTCAATGGGGTGCATCTGGAAACTGTCTGACTTAATGTTATACAAACATCAACTAGTATATCCCACTTGCTGTCAATCAGGTCCCTTTAAAGACCTTGCAATCAACCCTCAACGTACCTGACCCTAATTGTTAGTGCCCCATCAACCCCCTGCCCTCCTCCCATCTTCCTTAAACCCCCTGTCGTCACACTGAAACAACCAGGGCACTGTGAGTTCAATCTGATTTAGGGCCTACAGACAGATACATCTGATATTCTAACAAGGCATGCATGTTTAAGAGACTGTGGAAACAGTGAACCATCCACAAACGAGAGCTCTGAATCAAACAGTGACTGGCTATTCAAATCTTCTGTATAACACTAACTAATAAACAGTGTTTTGAACCCTCAATCATCGTACTCCTGCTTCTCATTAGCCTATTGAAATGTGAACTGTACCAGCTGCAGGTACTGGGCCATCAGACAGCTAAGTAACATCCCCAGGACTGTCTGAGTGACATACACCTTGGTTCCGGTAGACTTTCCTTGGCGCCCGATATCCTATCCACGGACAGAGCTTCTGGGTGTCCATAAATACACACTTTGATTCTATGTTAGGACCGGAAGCTTTAGATTACACATTCCCTTCTTCACTGTTTATTACAGCAGCCATACAATAGTATAGAAAAACAAAGCAAAAAACACTGAAGCACTGCAATATTCTGTGAAATATAGAACTACAAATGCCAACAGTTGGCCAATCAAATTAGAGATTTCAATATCAAGTGTTATGAAAAGATAATCACTTCCTCTTATTTGCTGCTCAAAAGCCATGTTAAGTAAATTTTCATCTTTACTCTAAGGGGCTCATTACGATGTCAGTCGTTGAATATTTGTAGGATCGCTGTTTTTGTACTGTGGCCCGGCAGAAACCTCACAGGAGAAAGTCTAGGAGATTGTTCGTCCAAATGTGTGAAGTGAGCTGGGAAGCAACACAACTTCAATGACTTTGCCTCTTAATGGAAGTGTGGAGACTGGGAGCTAGCTGTTCATGTTCTCTGGGTCGAGAGATTGTTTTTTCAAGAGAGGAGAGACTTGGCCCACTTTTAGTCATTCTGGAAATAGGCCCTGTTGAAGAGAGGAGTTAACCATGTTGGTCCATAGGGGGAGTAGGTTTGTGGCGATATATTTGCTGAGAGACCCTTTAATGGTGTCCTGAAGGTGGCTCGAGGGTTTCACTTTGGAGATTGTTCGCTGTAGGTCTCATTCGGAAATGGGGGAGAAAGAAGCCTTGCCAGTAGAATCGCATTTTCCTGAGGTTTACTGGTGAATGGCGAGGTACAGATGTCTTGGGATTTTCTAGCAAAGAAATCCACAAAGTTGCTGCAGCAGGCCACTGATGGCACAAGAGCTGAAGTGGTGGGGGAGTTTTTAGTTTGTGTGAGAATCTCAAACAGGTGCTTTGGTATGTTCTTTGCAAAATTCACAAGTGCTCTGAAGTGAGAGGATTTGTCTCTGAGGATTCGGCCTTTGTATTGTTTTCGTGTAAGCAAAGCTTATTTATACTCGGGTGAGAGGGTGCTAATCTCCATTCTTTCTCACACTTTCTGATAAGCTTTCTTTCTTCGTAAAGTTCTTTTGAGAACCAAGGATTGGAGGGTTTTGATCTAAATAATTTGCACTTCTGGGGTGCAAATTTGTTGATAAGGGTTTCCATGCAGCAGTTGTATTCGTTGGTGGCCTCATTATTATCAAAGTGGGGTGTAAACGAGATTAGGGTAGGAAGGGCCATGATGGCCATGGCTTCTGTGTTAAGGCTGGATGTGTCCCTGAACCATATTTTCTCTTTCTTGAGTTGCCCGGAGGTTTGGTATAAGAGGGAGAATGACATTTGCATGTGGTCAGACAAGTCAACTGAAATAGGATCATATGACTGTATATTGGGGGAATTGGAGATTATCAGGTCCAGGATGGCGCCTTTGAGATGTGGGGGTTTAAGGCAGTGCTGTTGGAGATCATTCTTTGAGAAAGGCTGTAAAGGTATCCAATAGCCTGTTACACTCAATTCCCCAGTGGATGTTGAAGTCTCCAAGGAAGATCCTGTGCCTGAACTGATCAGATGAGAGGTGAAGAGATCCATACATTCCTCAATGAAGGAATTGTTATGACCCAGTGGATGATAAATCACTTTCAGTCTAACGCTGGTGGTAATGGATGTGGTCATTTCCACCAACAGACTGAAACAACATCACTTGGAGGATCCTGCATCTTAGTGAGCTTCTGTGAATGAGTTTGAGACCTCCGCCTAGTTTATCTTTCCTGTCTCTACGTAAGATGGAGTAATTGGGAAGAAGTAAATGGTCTAGAGCATGGTTTCCTGAGTCTGCCATGTTTCATTGAGGATCAGGACATCAAGATGATAGTCCAGGAATGAGGCTGTTATCTGTAGACCGTGTTTGACTGCAGACTAACAATTGTGTAGCATGCAGATCAGGGAGAAGCGGTTGACTTTCTGGCAAGAGCGTTCAGGGAGGGAGGTTGGATTTGTATCAAGTTAAGAGGGGGTGAACGTACACTGGGATGGTGTGTATTAGTTGGACTGTGGTATGACATAATGGTGGAAAATGGGTAGCCCACTGCTGGAATGAGTGGGTGGAACTTGAAGTGTAACTTTCTAGGAGATAGGCTAGTTCTGAGATGTCTATGGGAGACTGTATCTGTTTGGGTCTGGGGAGAGGATGGTCTCTTTGTATGTAGGAGGGTATTAGGTAGAGGGTCGGTGGGGTGAAAAAAGAAGCAGCAATGGGAGGACAGAAAGACACTTAGATGCGAAAGAGCCAATGAGGACTTTGATTCTTCAGGAGAGGCGCGAGGAAAGGAGCTTGTTGAGCAGAGGCAAGTTATGTTCATCAGTTATGTTGGGGGAGAAGTGGGTTGTTGTTAACTGGTGTCAGGAGATGTTAGGGGAGGGCAATGAAGAAGGAAAGGGGCACGAAGGCACGAGTCGACTGTGGCGGAGAAGAGGGTGGGGCGGGCAACCCAGAATGGAGAGAAACTGGTGTGTGGGAGGTTGGAGGTGGGCTGTGGGGAGATGGTCGGGGGTAGTTCACGGTCTGGTGTTGACTGTGAGCAATGGGTTGAGGGGGGTCATATCGGACCGCAGGGGAGTCCAGGGAGAGAGGGGTTGTATGGGTGGACCATAAGGGTTGGGAGTGGGTGCGGGGTGTTAGGGATGAACAGAGAGAAGGAGTGTGGAGGATCGTCAGAAGGCTTGAGGGTGGGATAAATGAGGTTGACTGCGGCCAGGTTTGTGTTGTTGGCTTGGAACATGATTTTCCCGTTGTAGATGGAGATAGCAAGGTTGTCTAAGAGGCCAAAGGGAGAAAAGCATCTTCTTTCCTTGTTATTCCGACTTTGAGCTAATGTCGGAAAACGAGGTCTTCAGTATAATCTCTAACCTTAAACCTTCCTCCCACACTATGGACCCCCTCCCATCCACAATTATAAAAGAACTCCACCACACCATTTCCCTTTCTGGACAAAAATCATCAACGCCTCTCTCACCTCAGGCTGTGTCCCAGACTCCTTTCAACTAGGACAAATCACACCCATTCTCAAGAAACCAGGGGCCGACTCTAAAGATCTTAACAACCTCAGACCTATATCTAGCCTCCCATTCCTTGCAAAAACATTGGAGAAATGCGTTCTCTATCAACTCAACAAACACATTGATGAGTTCAACCTCCTCGACACCTTTTAATCAGGATTCAGGAAAGGCTGTAGCACGGAAATAGCTATGCTCACCGTCTCTGACGATATTCACAAGGCTTTAGATGAAGGTGCTGCCTGCCTACTCATCCTCATTGACCTATCTGTGGCATTCGACACAGTAAATCATCCAGCTCTTCTGGAGACCTTGTTGAAGCGCTCCGGCATTAATGGCACAGTACTAAAACGGTTTACCTCCTTCCTGCAACACAGTTCGCAACAAATTAAAATCAACTTCTGTCTCTCAAAGCCAACAAAAGTCACACTTCAGGTCCCGCAAGGCTTGATCCTCTCCCCGTACCTCTTCAATCTCTTCATGGAGCCCCTCACAATCATCTTGAAAAAAGCTGGAGTGAATTACCATCTTCACACTGATGACACCCAAATATATTTCAAAATCAAGTCTCCCAGCGACATCCGACACCTTAATGTCACTCTAACCGAGATCCAAAACTGGTTCAACGCTAACCACTTAAAGCTCAACCCAGATAAAACGGAACGAATCCTATTCTCTCCAAATTGCAACCATCGACCATTCCAAGAGTGGCTCAAGAATCTGGTTGCCCTAAACTGCCCCCTCGTCCTATCTGACTCAGTTAAGTCTCTAGGCATCACCCTTGACAACATATCAATGGAGGCCCACATCAAAAACTGTAGTGCTCTTTTCTCTCTAAAACACCTCATGCAATTGAAACCTTTTCTTCCCCATGATGACCTCAAGACAGTAGTCCAATCCCTAGTTCTGTCTAAAATCGACTACAGGAACGCCATCCTAACAGGGACTCCAAAAGCTCACCTAGCCCCACCAGGGGTGTGGAATTAAAAAAAAAATCTACTTGGCCAAGGGACAAAATGTTACAGAAATCTACTTGCCCTCTGTACATATCTGCTTGCCCTACTTACTGTATAAATCACTAAGCTAGGTCTGCACAGAGAGAGCCTGTACTGCGATCAGTGCAACATATGTTCAATACATATTTCAAATGCCAGTTCAAATATGCAGTGAGTGATGATGCACACTTATATGGAAATGTTGAACTGGCTAGTTGTACAGCATGTGTGAAGATGTCATTGTGCACTGCACCACGTATCAGCAGGTTTGTCTGTGACAGAATTTCATATGTAAAGAAATGATATCTAAAGGCAGAGTGCAGACTGGTAATTGACTACATTTATTGCTATCTTTGGGGATGACGGTGTCGGAATATGAACCTGTAGGACAGAAAGGGTTTCTCCTTCGTGTGGCCAACTCATAGCTCTCCTGGTTCAAAAATACGCAAAAGATGTTCTGATAAACATGTGTGGATGGGAATAACTGCATTTCTTGGCCATGCCTATCAACTCTGGAGCAGCGAAATCACGTAGCAGAGGTACTGTGGTTCACTTAGACTGTATCCACGATTCTTGTCAGAGTTTCTATACTTTTAATGGGGAAGTTAAATCAATTTCTCCTTTTACACTCCTGGGCAGGTGTAAGGTGATTATAATATGGTGTATGCAAGGCAACATCTGCACATTCTTCTCCCACACAAGTATCATACACAAAACTGGCAGTATCAGTGCGAGGGTCTATTGCACGTACTGTGGTGTGGTAATGGCGGAAGCGGCAGCGGAGGCTTCACTGATATGGAGAGGCAACTCTTCAGTGGATGTGCAAGTTTGTCTAACTCAGAATAAAAGTTATGTAGAACATATGACACACACACTTACATAGCAGCAAATAAAACGTCATTCCCTTCTCACAGCAAAGGGAAGGACAGCTAAGTTAAAGAAACAGTCAATCCAGAAGTGGAGGGCTGAGGATCATTGTGATGGAGGGGTAATGAGTCACTGGACAGACTCAGCATTCCATGTCACACCTAGCAAGCAAGGACACCTGGGCTCCATCACAGTAGAGTTGGAAACCCTTTCCTGGCCTGATGGATAGTCGAGGCAAATTTGACGAATTAGGATTATTTATGCTTCAACTACCAGGATGTCTAATTCCAGTATTAACTGTTCAGCTGAACAAACATCCAAAAAGTGCCACTCCCTGTTTTTATTTTCTCTGTTATTGTGGTCTCTGACCATCATCTAACCCCTTCTGCAGACTGACTCGCATCTCGTATTTCCCTGTAGGACCAAAAAAGGTTGTAGGAGGAAGGGAGCAGGGGGTACACCACAACCATACTTAGGGCACGGACTAACACACTGTACAAATGCCAACATGCCAAAGCCCATCTCTCCCTGCTTCCTAGCCCTTGCCATAAGAGGTGTAAAGGTCTTCAAATACACACAACCCATCATGTATAATGCATTTGATTATTTAGCAATTAAGGAAAATCTACAGCTCCTCTCAACCTGAACCTACCCACCACTTCAGACAAAATGGAAACGCACACCTTGCACTGACAGCAAATAAAGTTAACACCCCTAATTATAACTGGAACATAATGCATTGTATACAGCACCTACTGTTAATGGCTGCAGGCAAAAGACCCTCCAGTAATTGCCCCACACTTTATTACAGATAATAATCAAATACAACAACACACAAATGTGCTACTGTTTTTTTTCACACAGGGTACATCTTTAGCCAAAAACGGTTTGGGGGTAGATTGCTAAAATATAAATCCATAGTAATCTAGGAACCAGTTATGTCTTAATAACTGACAAACACACTTTGTGAGTGAGCCTTTAGCTGGAGTGCAACTGCAACCAGATCACATCCCATATTTCCGGGCAGAGGAAGAAGACATTAGGAATGTTGGTGCACCATGCTAGAGTGCGGGTGAACTAAGCATCTACAATTATGGTGGCAACAGGTGGGTGAACTCACTGAACAATTTTTCTTGCTCCTGCACCCTGTATCCCCATTCCTGCAGGTGCTCTGTTCTGAACTGTGAAGGATAAGTGATGGGGTGTACAGGTACTTAAGAGTGCATAGCACAAGAATTATGCAGCAGGTGCACTCATAGGCTGTGCTCTCCTACTGGCGTGTTCTTCTCGCACACGCCATAGAATTGTTCCTACCATGCCACCACTAGCCCACCTCTTAATCAGCTACTACATTCTAAAGTCGAAAGGGCCCAGGTTCAGAGCAGCGTTTCTTTTCAGTTGAGAGGAAGGAAAAGTCATTAGGAATTGGCCAAAAAATCCTTGCACATGTGCGCATCAACTGCATATTTGTTTTAATTGGTGCAGAAGCAATAGGGTTGACGGGCAAGTACTCTGCTGCAGCACTACATAAATAGAGTGGCCGTGCATCTGCACTTGCATTACCGCCAGTGTCTGATGCACAAGGTTATCAGAGAGAGGCAGTTTAAGTGAAATCACAATGCATGCCCTGGCTGCTTTAGAGACCAAGTCAGAGACGGCTGGGAAGTGTAGGCCCTGTGAAAACTGACTTTCGTGTTTGAGCACAACATGGAGCGTGTCATATATCCTCTATACCCGTTCAGCAATGTAGAGGGTGCAGAGGGGGCCAGATCTTGGAGCACAGGGCCACACAGAGTTAAGGGGACGAGAAAACAAAAAAATACAGGAACCTACATCCGATTCCTAGAATGAGGACGGCACCGGAGCAAATTGCAAAGGGCAGAGGGCGAAATTACAAGAATGAAAACCCCTCTCCTCCCTCACCCTCTCCCAAGCCTCTTACTAGTGAATGCTGAAAGTGCGTTGCATTGAAGCAATGTTTTCCTGCTCCTTCATGTGAAGCTTTTCTGAGGCATTGAGATGCCCTGCATTTCATGACCTTCGGAAATGCACAGACATTCTATGTTTTCTTCTGCAGAGTGCCCCTAAACCCACCCCCAGACTGAGATAACCAATAGTCTTAATTCAATATCACCCAGGACCCCGTCTAATAATAAAAATACACTCTAGACATCACCAATTCCTCATACACAGACCCACTCATCTTAAACTATCCCAAAATACATGCACAGTCGCCCACACAACCATAAGAATCACAAACTTCCTTTTGATACAGACTTCAGTTTTACTGGCAAGGTATGTAGTCCAGTGTCAAAATTGTTAACTGCGTTCGAAAAAAAACGTCTAATCCTGAATTTCTCTTCAGACGATTTGTGATCCTGACTAAACGAGTTGACCTCCCAATTGACCTGCCAGTGTTTCCTGAAAAACAAGCCAAAAGAGTCACAGTTCACAAACAAAGAAGTGACATACAAAGTCTCCCACACTGACAGGTGGCGCGCATACACCTCTGGCAGAACAGACCTATACAACACACTCATGAAGGTTCGCAGTAGACACCCGCCTGCCTCGGGACCATGCAGCCTCACAATTAACAATGTTAAAATCCCGGGCCTCCCCACCGGTATCTGATACTCACTGTCAAGTCTCTTGCAGGGCTGCGTCTTGGCGCTCTCTTCAAAGCACAGATTATTAAAAGTGACGGCAGGAAGACACCCCATTGCAGCAGCTGGTACCACAGGCCCCTCTGGGGTTAACTCACGTGCTGAAATGCTGACAGTGCTCAATTCATGTTTAAAAGAGGCAGGGGCACAGATTGTTCCTGTGCCTTGTAACATGATTCCGACGCAGGGGAGGGGAGCGCGAGATGCTCATGACAATCAGAGGCCTCGAAAAGCTCTCTGAGTTTCTGTGCGTCCCAGAGTGCCCAAAGCTCCGTTATTGATTATTTACGCAATTTAATGTCTACTTGTCCCTCGGACAAACTAGACTTTAAATCTTCTTGCCCATCATAAACATCAACATGGCTCGGGCGTCGGGCGATATGATTCCCCCACCCCTGCCCACTAAGGGCAGTGCTAAACATGGCCGCTCGACTCATATCTGGAGTAAAAAGATTTAAACACATCACTCCAGCTCTCAACTCCCTCAACTGGCTTCCCATAGAAGGGAGGTGTATTTACGAGCTGGCCTGCATACACACAAAAACCTTCTCTCTCCGGCCCCCAACTACCTGAACAACAAACTGGTAAGAGCAGGTCAATCCAGAACACTGAGAAGCTCCAACTCACTCCTTCTTATTCCTCCGAAACTGAAATAGAAAACCACCCAATACCGATCGTTTTCTGGCAACGCTCCCAGGATGTGGAACGCTCTGCTCTCCCTAGAGTCCTCAGATGCAACCCCTCCTTCTCCTGTTTCAAAAGCACCTGAAACTCCATCTCCTTAACAAATACTTTCCTGACCAATGTCAACTAACCTAGACTTCAATATCCGAGTTGACTCCTCTCTCTCGACATTCAAGGATAGTTGGTGCCGGGCTGAGTTAACCACCTTTTTTTTGTTCTCTCCCCCTCCGATGCAATGTTTACTTATTTTTCATACTGTATTTTTTTATCTCTGGTTTTGCTTCCTTACTGCCTGCTGTAGAGTTGCGCTCTAATTCTCGCGTGCTACGTCACGACGTAGCGCGCGAGGACGCGAGATGGTGAGCGTCTGCGCATGCGCGCAGAGAGTGAAAACCGAAAGTGGTGGAGAACGTCGGGCGCTCGTCGCTCTCACGTTCTGTGCTAAATAAATAAGTATGTAATCACTACCACAACCTAGTGCCTCCTGATTCTTTGTGCCTAGTATAAGGCACATCATTACAGTGGCGACGAGGTCAGGGATCCGGAAAAAAAAAAAACACGAAATAAGAGAAGAAACCATCAAGACCCAGCACCGGCACATATAGGCAAAGCCCAGTCAGAGGCCACCACGAGGAGCTGCAGGTAGGCGGGCAGTCACAGCAGCAACACAGAACAGCGGGGGAGCGTGGCAGAAGCGCGCAGACAAGGGGGGTAACACCACCCACACGTTAAGGTGCCAGACGCAGAGACATAAAGCAGCAGAAGGTACGGCGAGAGTACGGCGACAATCCACTGAGGACCTGGCGGGGCTAGCAAGACGCAGAGAAGGGGGGGCAGAAGAGCCCCAGCTGAACCATGCGCAAGGCGAGAGCGCGAACGCGCCAGGCAGCCCGAGAGGTCCAGGGGCGGAACCAGACAGACGCGCCACAATGAGCGCGCAGGCATCTTCACTCATGACGCCGATCCCGTTTTTGCCGAAGCCCGGAGAACCTCTAGTGAAGTGGGAGGACTGGAGGGCGTACTTCAAGAACTATATTGAAGCCCTGGAAGACGAAAACGGGGAGCCCTTCCCCAGTGCGAGGAAGAGAAGGATACTCTTGCACAACCTAGGCCCGGAAGGGATAAGGGTCTTTCAAAACCTGGTGCCCACACCCAGACCAAATGCAGACGATGATGTATTCAGCATGCTATAGAAGATCTCGACAACCACTATCGTCCCACTGTGTGCGTTTCAATTGACCGTTACAATTTCCAGCAGAGGAAACAAGAAGCCGGAGAATCCATTGATGACTACGTCGCAGCGTTGAGGAAGTTGGCGGTAACGTGCAAGTATGGGGCACTGCACGACAAATTCATAAAAGATCAGATAGTCATGCACACCACAAACAAGACAGTACAAGACAAATTGTGGGTAAACGGAGAAGCATCGCTTAAGGAAGTTATAGCCATGGTGAAAAAAGCAGAGTTGTCGAAACGGTTTGCCGACACGGCTAAATGGGAGGCTGTCCAGAAGACCATGGTGAACAAGGTGGATGACGCAGAGCCACCGGGAAGGAGTAAGGCCACGATGATGGAATGAAAAGGGCCAAGCAAGTGGATGGGGAGACCAGGACAACAATGGAAGCAGAACAAAGAAAGCAAGACTACGTGCTACAGGTGCGGAAGCCAGGCCCATGCGGCCCAGGACAAACGTTGCCCGGCGTTTAGAGCAAAATGCATGTTCTGCGGCATAGTGGGCCACTACGAAAAGGTATGTCGCCGAAAAACTGAGGAGACCCACGGTGAAGTACGTGGCGCAGGATCAACAGGAGGAAGAAGAAGGAGGATAATGTACTATGTGTGGATGGGCAAATACTGGGCATTGACTGCAAGCGTCCTCGCAAGCCACAATGCGACATGGTGATAGGAGGAGTGAAAATCAAGATCGTAGTAGACTCGGGATCCCCGTACACCATTGTCCAAAGAGCGGTGTGGAATGAAGAATTCAGACCCAGCTTGGGCCCAAGATTAGAACCACCTGATATACGACCGGTGTCGTACACAGGCGAACCCATTCCTATGGTCGGATACAGAACTCTAACCTTCGAGTTCAGCGGAAGGAGTGCGGAGTGCAAATTGTATGTAGCTGAGAAGGGCCCATCAGTCGGGATGGATGGACCAAGGTGACCTGGGGATAAAATTGGACCCAGGGGGAGACACGCAAGTGCTGATGACAGCCCCAGAGAGCTGGCCGGACCTGGAGAAGATGAAGAGCGAGTTCCCGAAAGTGTTCGGCTGGAAGGTCGGCAAGCTGGAGAAGTTCACACATAGGATAGCACTCAGAGAGAACTCCAAACCTATATCCCACAAGGTCAGGAACGTGCCCCTAGCCGTAAGAGAAGCAGTACAGGAGGAACTGCGCAGATTAGTAGAAAATTAAATCATCGAGCCTATAGACAGCTCGGAGTGGCTGGCTCCCCTGGTGGTAGCGATGAAACCTAATGGCAAGGTCCGTCTCTGTGTAGACCTTTGAGAACTGAACAAGTGCCTAATCGTGGAATAATTTCCATTGCCTCGCAAAGAAGAGATGCTGGCCAAGACGAAGGGAGTAAAGTGGTTCTCCACCAATGACCTCACTTCTGCCTATCACCAGATAGATCTGCACCCAACAAGCTGGAAACTAACATCCTTCATAACACCCTTCGGATGCTATCAATTCCGCAGAATGCCCTTTGGCCTTGCTTCAGCAGCGGCGGTGTTCCAGAAACTAATGCACCGTCTCTTCAAGGACATTGAGGGTGTCCAGTACTTCCAGGACGATATACTGGTGATGGGGACAGACCGGAAGGATCATGATAAGAAGCTAGACAAGGTGCTTCGAGTTCTAGAGAGCAACGGCTTGACATCAGAATGGGAGAAGTGTCGACTCGGAATGACGTCGGTCACCTACTTGGGGCATGAGATAGGAGGACACGGCATCACACCAAAACGAGCAAATGTGAAAGCAATCTGCGACGCAAGGGCCCCAACCAACAAAGAAGAGGTGAGATCCTTCCTAGGGATGGCTGAATATTATAGTAAGTTTGTACAACACTTCGCCACCAAGACCCACCACTTGAGGCAACTGATAAAGGACAAAATGGTGTTCAAATGGACCGAAGAGGCACTAAAGGAATTTGACGCCTTAAAGAATGACATTGGTCAAGCTGTACCACTACAGGGATACGATCCACTTGGGCAGTCGATATTGATGACGGACGCCAGCGAGAAAGGACTGGGAGCGGTCCTCATGCAGGAGAGGAAGGATGGGACGATGGAGACCCTCAGTTTCGCCTCGAGATCCCTATCGCCCACAGAACAGAAATTTAGTGTGATTGAAAAAGAGATGCTGACCGTGGTGTGGGACATGGGGAAGTTCCGCCAATTCCTATGGGGCACGAGATTCCACCTCAAGACAGACCACAAACCATTGGTCAAAGTGCTCACCTCGAGTGGGCATGCGAGTGCCACGCCACACATTGCCAAGATGACATTGAAATTACTGGAGTACAGGTATGATATGGAATACATACCGGGGACACGAAACAAGGTGGCAGACTACCTCAGTAGAGCTTCAGCTATGGAAGAAGCTCCCAACCCATCTGCAGAAAACGAGGAGATGGTAGCCGTGATGGAAGACCCTGAACGGGTGATAAGCAATCAGGAGTGGACCCAAGCGTATGAAGAAGACAAGGACATCTGTGAGGTCAAGGAGTGCATAATACACGGGTGGCCAGAGAAGAGACGATTACGAGGAGAGCTCAGGAAATTCTATGAAGCCAGAGAAGAACTGTCAGTGGGTGACAAAGGAATAATCCTGTACAGAGGTGACAAAGTAGTTCCCCCGACAACGCTGGTTCCTCACTTGTTGGGGTTACTACATGAAGGACATCTAGGTATCGTAAAAACCAAGATGAGGGCGAAGCAGATGTACTGGTGGTCAGGGGTAGACATCCAAGTGGAGAGACACGTGAGAGAGTGCGATCAGTGCCAAAGAGCGGACAAAACTCTGAAGCCCTTAAGGCCGGACTTGGGAAAGTTTGCCCAACCGAGTAATCCCTGGGAAGAAGTGTCTGTAGACATTCTGGGACCTGTGCTGGACGCCCAGGGGACACCCAAATATGCGTCCTCGTCGACAAGTATTCGAAATGGCCGGAGGTGCACGTACAGGAAGAGATGGATGCGGAGACAGTGCTTAAGTTTCTTACTTCCGTCTTCCTCAGGGAAGGTATTCCAAGATCGAACCTGAGCGACAATGGACGGCAATTCACCTCAGAGAAGTGGTATAAGTATGCGGAGAAGAACGGGATCAAAATTAAGCATACCTCCATATACCATCCCTCGAGCAATGGACAGGTAGAGCGGTTCAATAGAGTCATAATGGGGTCCATCCAAGCTGCCATCACGATGGGCAAAGACTGGGAGAAAGAAGTACAAAGTATGATACGGGCCTACCGCATCACCCCCACCAGCACTGGGTACAGCCCTTTCCAAATCTTGAGAGGAAGACACCCCCTTCACCAAGGACAATGTAGCATGGAGGGAAAAGACTATCACTAGCAAGTGGTCTCCTGCAGTGGTGTAGCACAACCTAGAGAAGGCCCAGAGGATATACACCGAGCACTACAACCAGAGGAGAAATGTGAAGGAAACAGCCCTTGAGAGAGGGGAATGGGTGAGAGTCAAATTAGCGGTACTAAGAAACAAGCATTTGCAATGCATAAGGTCTCGCATTAGGAAAGTTTGAGCTATTGGTATTGTAAATGACACATTTTTTATTTATGTATTGGTTTTGAAAATAGCAAAAATAATAGCTTTGTCATTTACAATGCCAATAGTGATAACTTGTGACACCTATAGCATTTGTAATGCAATATGTGTTGTATTCACGTGACTTGGATGTATTGATATTACAAATAACAATGGCTTTTAATTTTTTTAATAATTAATACTCAAATAAAAGTTATTGTAATTTATAATGGCAATAGCTTAAACTTTTGTAAATAACTTTTGTGAAGAATATGTTCAGTGTATTTTATTGTGACGAAAATCCAAGAACAGAAGTGAAATACTAACCTCTTTTTGTGACATTTGTAATAAAGCTTGAAACATTGAGAGAACATATTTGACCCAGTTGTTGTTGAATGGTTGCACAGATTGATGCTGTGGTGGCGCTGAGTGATGTTGTGGTGGCGACTAGTGATGCTGTGGCATTCAATGATCCTGTGGTAGCGCATAGTCATGTTGTTGTGCCCCTTAGTGATGCTGTGGTGGTGCTGAGTGATGCTGTGGTGATGCGATAGATAGAGTGAGTGGGATAGATAGATAGAGTGAGGGCGATAGATAGATAGAGTGAGGGCGATAGATAGATAGAGTGAGGGCGATAGATAGATAGAGGGAGGGGGAGGGCGATAGAGTGAGGGCGATAGAGAGATTGAGTGAGCGAGATAGATAGATAGATAGATAGATAGACAGAGTGAGGGCGATAGATAGCTAACAGATAGAGTGATGGCGATCAGTATCTAGATAAATAGAATGAGGGCGATAGATAGATAGATAGATAGATAGATAGATAGATAGATAGATAGATAGATAGATAGATAGATAGATAGAGAGAGGGCGTTTAGATAGATAGAGTGAGGGCGATAGATAGATAGAGTTAGGGCGATAGAGTGAAGGCGCTAGATAGATAGATAGATAGAGTGAGGGCGATAGATAGATAGTGAGGGCAATAGATAGAAAGAGTGAGGGTGATAGATAGATAGTGAGGGCAATAGATAGATAGATAGAGTGAGGGTGATAGATAGATAGAGTGAGGGCGATAGATAGATAGAGTGAGGGCGATAGGTTGAGTGAGGGCGATAGGTTGAGTGAGGGCGATAGGTTGAGTGAGGGCGATAGGTTGAGTGAGGGCGATAGGTTGAGTGAGGGCGATAGGTTGAGTGAGGGCGATAGGTAGAGTGAGGGCGATAGGTAGAGTGAGGGCGATAGATAGACAGATAGAGTGAGGGCGATAGATAGACAGATAGAGTGAGGGCGATAGATAGATAGACAGATAGAGTGAGGGCGATAGATCGATAGACAGATAGAGTGAGGGTGATAGATAGATAGAGTGAGGGCGATAGATAGAGTGAGGGCGATAGATAGAGTGAGGGCGATAGATAGAGTGAGGGCGATAGATAGATAGAGTTAGGGCGATAGAGTAAAGGCGATAGATAGATAGATAGATAGATAGATAGATAGATAGATAGATAGATAGATAGAGTGAGGGCGATAGATAGTGAGGGCAATAGATAGAGTGAGGGTGATAGATAGATAGTGAGGGCAATAGATAGATAGATAGATAGAGTGAGGGTGAGAGATAGATAGTGAGGGCAATAGATAGATAGAGTGAGGGCGATAAAGTGAGGGCGATAGATAGAAAGAGAGATAGAGTGAGGGCGACAGATAGATAGATAGAGTGAGGGCCATAGATAGAGTGAGGGCGATCGGTTGAGTGAGGGCGATAGGTTGAGTGAGGGCGATAGGTTGAGTGAGGGCGATAGGTTGAGTGAGGGCGATAGGTTGAGTGAGGGCGATAGGTTGAGTGAGGGCGATAGGTTGAGTGAGGGCGATAGGTTGAGTGAGGGCGATAGGTTGAGTGAGGGCGATAGGTTGAGTGAGGGCGATAGGTAGAGTGAGGGCGATAGGTAGAGTGAGGGCGATAGGTAGAGTGAGGGCGATAGGTAGAGTGAGGGCGATAGGTAGAGTGAGGGCGATAGGTAGAGTGAGGGCGATAGATAGAGTGAGGGCGATAGATAGAGTGAGGGCGATAGATAGAGTGAGGGCGATAGATAGAGTGAGGGCGATAGATAGAGTGAGGGCGATAGATAGAAAGAGAGATAGAGTGAGGGCGACAGATAGATAGATAGAGTGAGGGCCATAGATAGAGTGAGGGCCATAGATAGAGTGAGGGCCATAGATAGATTGATAGAGTGAGGCCGATAGATAGAGGAAGGGCGATAGATAGATTGATAGAGTGAGGCTGATAGATAGATAGATACATTGATAGATAGAGTGAGGGCGATAGAGTGAGGGCGATAGATAGAGTGAAGGCGATATATAGATAGATAGATAGAGTGAGGGCGATTAGATAGATAGAGTTAGGGCGATAGATAGAGTGAGGGCGATAGATAGAGTGAGGGCGATAGATAGAGTGAGGGCGATAGATAGAGTGAGGGCGATAGATAGAGTGAGGGCGATAGATAGAGTGAGGCCGATAGATAGATAGATAGAGTGAGGGCGATAGAGTGAAGGCGATAGATAGATAGATAGATAGATAGATAGAGTGAGGGCGATAGATAGAGTGAGGGCGATCGAGTGAGGGCGATAGATAGATAGATAGATAGAGTGAGGGTGAGGGCAATAGATAGATAGATAGAGTGAGGGCGATAGCAAGATAGAGTGAGGGCGATAGATAGATAGATAGAGTGAGGGCGATAGATAGAGTGAGGGCAAAAGATAGATAGATTGATAGATAGATAGAGTGAGGCCGATAGATAGATAGATAGATAGATAGATAGATAGATAGATAGAGGGCGATAGGTAGATAGGTAGATAGATGAAGTGAGGGCGATAGATAGAGTGAGGGCGATAGAGTGAAGGTGATAGATAGATAGATAGATAGATAGATAGATAGATAGATAGAGTGAGGCTGATAGATAGAGTGAGGGCGATAGATAGACAGATAGAGTGAGGGCGATAGATAGATAGACAGATAGAGTGAGGGCGATAGATCGATAGACAGAGTGAGGGTGATAGATCGATAAGACAGATAGAGTGAGGGAGATAGATAGATAGAGTGAGGGCGATAGATAGATAGATAGATAGATAGATAGATAGATAGATAGATAGATAGATAGATAGATAGGATAGTTGTGTGTGGTTGTGGTTGTGTGTGTGGATGTGGTTGTGTGTGCGTGGTTGTGTGTGTATGGTTGTGTGTGTTATGCTTTGTTTTGCTATGCTATGTTTTGTTATGCTAGGCTAGGTTTTGTTGTGTTTGGTATGCTATGCTATGTTTTGCTAGGCTATGATATGTTTTGTTTTGTTATGCTATGTTTTGTTGTGTTTTGTTAAGCTATGCTATGTTTTGTTATGCTATGTGTTGTTGTGTTTTGTTATGCTATGCTATATTTTGTTATGTTATGCTGTTTTGTTATGTTATGCAATGTTTTGTTTTGCTATTCTATGCTTTGTTTTGTTATGCTATGCTGTTTTTTTGCTATCCTATCCTATGCTTTGTTTTGTTATGCTATGCAATGCTTTGTGTTTTGTTAAGCTATGCTATGTTTTGTTGTGTTTTGCTATGTTTTGTTATGTGTTGTGTTTTGTTTTGCTATGCTATGTTTTGTTATGTTATGCTGTTTTGTTACGCTATGCAATGTTTTGTTATGCTTTGTTTTATTATGCTATGTTTTGCTATCCTATGCTTTGTTTTGTTATGATATGCTATGTTTTGTTGTGTTTGTTATGCTATGCTATGCTGTTACGTTGTGTTATGCTATGCTTTGTTTTGCTATGCTATGTTTTGTTATGCTATGCTATGTTTTGTTATGCTATGCTATGTTTTGCTATGCTATGCTTTGTTATGCTATGTTTTGTTATGCTATGCTATATGTTGTGTTTTATTATGCTATGCTTTGTTTTGCTAGGATATGTTTTGTTATGCTGTGCTATGTTTTGTTGTGTTTTGTTATGCTATGTTTTGTCATGTTATGCAATGTTTTGTTATGCTATGTTTTGTTATGCTATGCTATGCTTAGTTTTGCTATCCTATGCTTTGTTTTGTTATGCTATGCTTTGTTGTGTTTTGCTATGATTTGTTATGCTATGCTATGTTTTGTTGTGTTTTATTATGCTAGGCTTTGTTTTGCTATGCTATGTTTTGTTATGCTATGTTTTGTTATGCTATGCTATGCTTTGTTATACTATGTTTTGTTATGCTAAGCTTTGTTTTGTTATGCTATGCTATGTTGTGTTTTGTTATGCTGTTTTGTTGTGTTTTCTTATGCTATGCTATGTTTTGCTATGCTTTGCAATGCTGTGTTTTGTTATGTATGCCAAGTTTTGTTGTGTTTAGTTATGCTATGCTATATTTTGTTGTGTTTTGCTATGTTTTGTTATGCTATGTTTTGTTATGCTATGCTTTGTTTTATGTTATGTTATGCTATGTTTTGTTATGTTATGCTGTTTTCTTCTGCTATTTTGTTGTTATGTTATGCTATGCTATGTTTTGTTTTACTATGCTATGTTTTGTTTTACTATGCTATGTTTTGTTTTGCTATTCTTTGTTATGTTATGCTATGGTTTGTTTTGTTATGCTATTCTATGTTTTGCTGTGTTTTGCTATGTTTTGTTATGCTGTTTTGTTATGCTATGCATTGTTTTATGTTATGTTATGCTATGTTTTGTTCTGCTATGTTTTGTTGTGTTATGTTATGCTATGCTATGTTTTGTTCTTTTACTATGATATGTTTTGTTTTGCTATGCTTTGTTTTGTTATGCTTTGTTTTGTTTTGTTATGCTATGTTTTGTTATGCTATGCAATGTTTTGTTGTGTTTTGTTATGCTATGCTATGTTGTGTTTTGCTATGCTATGTTTTGTTTTGTTATGCTATGTTTTTTTTGCTATCCTATGCTTTGTTTTGTTATGCTGTGCTTTTGCTATCCTATGCTTTTGTTTGTTATGCTATGCTGTGTTTCGTTATGCTATGCTATGTTTTGTTATGCTATGCTGGTGAGGGTATGTGAGGGTGTGTGTGTGAGTGTGTGTGAGGATTTTTTAGGGTGATGGTGTGCGAGGGTAAGGGGGTGTGAGGGTGAGGGGAGAGTGAGTGAGGGTGTGTGAGGGTGTGAGGGTGAGGGGTGTGAGAGTGAGGGGGTGTGAGGGTGAGGGGGTGTGAGGGTGTGTGAGGGTGAGTGAGGGTGAGTGAGGGTGTGTGAGGGTATGTGAGGGGTGTGAGGGTGAGGGGGTGTGAGGGTGAGGGGGTGTGAGGGTGGTTGAGGGGTAGTGAGGGGGGTGCGGGGGTGAGGGGTGTGAGGGTGAGTGAGGGTGTGTGAAGGTGAGGGGGTGTGAGGGTGAGAGGGGGTGAGAGGGTGAGAGAGGGTGAGAGGGTGAGTGAGGGTGAGAGGGTGAGTGAGGGTGAGAGGGTGAGAGGGTGAGTGAGGGTGAGAGGGTGAGTGAGGGTGAGGGTGTGTGAGAGTGAGGGTGTGTGAGAGTGAGGGTGTGTGAGAGTGAGGGGGTGTGAGGGTGAGGAGGTGTGTGAGGGGTCAGGGGGGGTGAGGGGGTGAGGGCGAGTGAGGGGGGTGAGGGCGAGTGTCTCCAATGAATGTCGCTGCTTCGCCTTCTTTGAAAATGTTCAGTGCTGCAAATAGAGCATGCCGCCCTAATTATCACAGCATGAGGCCCCAAAGTGATAATTATCACAGCATGCAGACAGGCGCCCCACGCTGCTGGAGCACTCAACTGCACATTAATTATAGTTGAGTGCTCCAGCAGCCTGGGGCGCCTGTTGACATGCTGTGATAAGTGGGGTCTCATGCTGTGATAATTGTTACTTGTGGCGCACAAGCTGTTCCACTGTGAAGCGCTTGCCCATACTACAATCGGCTCGTGCACAGGTCTGTCTCCAGGTCTGTCTCCCTTGGAGGCAAACACGGTGACTATAAGTCCACCGCCAGCGAGACCTAAAAATAGACACCAGCTATGACGAATCAATATACTAATGCTGGCTAAAACATCAGTGCGTTGCTGTATTGCTTAAAAAGACAAGTCTTTTACCATGGTGCATTCACTCGAGTAACATGCGCGTAAAAGTCTTCCCTTATAAACTACAACCACGCATTAAGTGGGATAACTTTATGACTTGGTCAAATCTTTTGAGAAACATCACAGTTTCCAGCAAAGTGCTCCCGCCAGCTTGGAGGGATTCTCCCTCTTAGCACACTTTTTATAAAATTGCCACAACTCATCACATGAATTACATAGTGCCACCATCATAACCACCAAAGGAGGGTACGTCAAAACAATCATGCTTCAAAGAACCTGCAATAGGCACGTGGTAAAACTAACACAATACTACTGGAACAGAAGCGGAGGACTTTGGGAAGCTGTTCTAGTCTCCTATACAAGCTTATGGTCCTTTAAGTCTGGCCCACCCTATGCCCTGGCGACCATGGTGGAATAATGGATTCATAATTAATACCAAAAAATGGGACCAGCTGGGCACAGGCTATGCAACTATTCTGTAACTGCAAGAATCTGGTCATTGAAACTAATTTATCCAAACTCCCATCGGTTTCATCCCACACTTTTACCCAATGTATCCATCCTGTCGATCATCACCAGATTTTGAGCAAGAGCAGCACTCAGGAGCCCATGCAAGCCCAGTGTGCACTTACTACAGGGCACTATTCCGACTAACAAGTTTAAACATCACCTATCCATCACCTGCAACAATGAACAGAAGCTGAACCATTGGCACTTTAACATGATATCACACCCAGTGTTAGTAAATAATTACTTCTGCCCCTTTATAGGTGGCATAGGCACTAAAACCCAGCAAGGGCCAAAACGTTCTGAAAAGCACATCCAACATCACCCTCAAGCACGATTACTCCTAAGAAACATCTCACCGCCTTTGGATGGCCTGTCACCTCACCCATCACCCAGAAATGCCCCACCTCCTGAAGAGCTACCGGTCCACACTATGTAAATAAATGTAAATGTAGGTATACTTATATAGCGCAACCTGTCACCACAAAGGGCATCCTGGCGCTTGCCTAGGGAACCCGTCCTGGTATTCCCCTGTGAGAAGCCCCAACAGGGTGTCCACAGGGTGAAAGTCAGGCATCCCGCCGCGAGGATCATGTACAGCACATGATCTCCATCTCAACGTATTACCTTGGCTCTTGACAAGCCCCAAGCTTCACTAAACTATTAGCTTGACATATCCACCCACACTGCCCTACCTTAACCTGCGGCTCTTGTGATCCAAAACTCAAACTTTCAGACTCTTCGTCACTATCGTGGGCAGAACAATGTCAACTTTAACATAAAAGATGCTCAACAAGGAACTCTTCAAACCTCAGCGAGTCAAAAACGACTCGACCAGGCTCATATGAGTTACAGTGTCATGATCACAATACGCCAGCATTGAAAACCACACGTTTTCAAACAATTAAAGAAAGGATACAGCTCAAGAACCTCTGGTTAGTCCAAAGTGCCCTGCCTGACCACATTGTAAGCTACTTATCTAAGTTTTTTCAGTCTGCCATATAAGGCCTACCTCTAATAGCCTCCTCTCCAATCCACAAGGATAGTTCCTGCAACATAAAATACAGAAGCCCGGTCTTGCCACCTGCTCACCCAGATCATGGCCTTACGAATCAGTAAAGCAGGAAAAACGCCACCCAAGTCAAGCAAAGAAAGCCCACTGACTTCCCACGTAATTCTGCCACACTGCCCATCCCTCTGGTTCCTCACTCTTCTGCAAAAAGCGCCCTGAAATGGAAGCAAATGTTGCACAGCACCCTTAACAAAATACACTAGATGAACGATTGGCAATCAGAAGAGATAGAAGTAGGGGGCACAATACTATGTGACCATATAGAACAGGAAACAGCACAGCAGTGCAACGAGATCAGCAGACAAAGAAGCAGGCTTTTCTTTGGTGAATTGCCGAGTGATGGGGCAGCAGAATAAAGATGAACAGGTTTTCCTATCTCACATGGTTGTAGCTAGAGAAAATGGTTCCTGGTTAAAACAAGGGGGAAATACAGCCTACCTGACGTCGCTCTGGAGCCTGCAGTGGAGCCCGTCGGTCTGGAGCGCGCCTCGGAAGAGACGCCGGAGGGCGGGAGCGTGACGCCGTGAGCGTGCACGTTGGCGTTCACAGACCTGAGTCGGCTCGTGCCCAGGTCTGTAGCGGCTCGTGCACAGCTCTGACTCCCTTGGGGCCTAGCAAGGCAGCTATAAGTCTCGCTGGCGTTATAAGTCTCGTTGGCGGCAGCGCTTCGCGCTGCAACGCCAGCGAGACCTAAAAAAGGAGACAGCTAATACAGTCAACCGCTACAAGTGAAAGAAGTATACGATAGGGCAGCACTGCTCAGTGAGGAAATGTGTGGTCCAAAGACCGCATGTCCAAATGCAACAAGATCCTACAATGGTCCCCGGAAGAGAACGGGAGGACACAACAAGACCAAAGACAAAGAGAGAATGAGGGAAGTACCCCTGCGGAAGAAAAATATCCGGGAGCAGACGGAAACCGAGAGGAGTTTGGAGACCAGGGAATGCCGGAGACGGGAGAACAACAAGAAGGGGAGAGTGTGACCCCGAAGAGAGAAGAGCCGGGTACCCTGAGAGACAAGGTGATGAGCCCTGCAGAGAATGGCACCGGGGAAGCCCTCTCCACTCCGGTAAGACGCACACGGGCAGGCAAGGTGGTGATAAGGCCCACCCGCTTCCGAGACTTTGAACTGGGGGGAAGTTAAGCATCCTGAGGGACTTTCAATGACATTGTTTCTGTTGTTAATAAAAGAGGGAGATATGTAGATTTGCGCTCTAGTTTTCGCGTGCTACGTCATGACGTAGCGCGCGAGGACGCGAGATGGGAAGCGTCTACGCATGCGCGCAGAGAGTGAAAAACGAAAGTGGTGGAGAACGTCGGACGCTCGGCGCTCTCCCGTTCTGTGCTAAATAAATAAGTATATAATCACTACCACAACCTAGTGCCTCCCGATTCTTCGTGCCTAGTATAAGGCATATCATTACACCTGCCTATTATGTAATGCAATTTCCTTCTGTTTTTTTTTTTTACAGTGTGTACGTAAAAAGCTCCGATACCTAGGGGTCGAGCTAGCGCTATATACAACTTTTAAAATAAAATAAATATTCACTAACTACCCTCCCCCCCTTTTGTAGGAAACCGACCCTAAAACAAGCATCTAGGCCCTCAGGGCTAAACCACTTCCACGCCAATTCCAGACAGCGGCTGCCTGAAAAAAACACAACCAAACAGTACTCTTTCTACCAACGACCATACAAAACACACACCACGATCCCGAAAGTATAGCCTTCAGGGTAAAAGTTTCAATTTCCAGCACTGCATGTATGACTTCTTCCCAATACTTTGCAACATACACATACTAGAAACTCTACTTTCATACATGACACTAAAGCGTTAATTCCGTACAAGCCACTTATAAGCCATCACGCAGTCCACACTCACCCTCCATGTTCTAGAGTCTTCCGGTTTATACCGAGATGTGTCAATCCGGCTATCCAATCAGCGGATTTGGACGCACTTTCAGGAACGCCCACACCCTACTGGTATCAGTGAATGGACCAATTACAAGCCCTAACGCCAAGTTGGGGGTGTTTTAGTCTAGTGTAGTACTCGGTCAACGCATGCGCGTTAGACCTTAACCGCATGCGTACGGATCTAGCGTGAGCGGTGTACTCATACAGTTTTGATGGGGACGGTCAGAGGGAGTGGCGAATGTAGAATAGGCGACGAACGGGCTGAGAGAGTTGGGGCGCTTGGAAGGTAAAGTGAACCACATGGGTTGGAACGGAGGTGGAGCTTGAGCTTAGTGGGCGGTACCAGAAGAAGGGCATGATTGGAAGTGACACAGAGGAGGTGAGGTGGGGGGCAAGGGCGTTTTATGGGATGGACGCTGACTGTCGTCGGGAAGGAGGTGTAGAGACGCACATCGGCTGAGAGGTGCAGAGAGGCGGGGGAACACTGGCTGGGTGAGCAAGGCAGTGGGAGGGTACAGAAGACTTTGGGTTAGCGCTTGGGGTAGGACAGTCAGAGAAGAGTTGATGCGGTGCGCCCGATTTCGTACTGCCACACGCCGAGGAACTCGATGAGTCCTATGTGGCTGTTTCGATGCATCAGATTTGACGGCGTCGAACCCGTCGCGTCGGCAAAACCTAGAACCGTCTTGAACGTGGTAGCCATTTTGGATTGGGCTAAGGAAAGTTCAACAGTTTTTTTTATGTAACGCTGGAGTGCTAACCATGGTACGGAATGGACGGTATAGTGAGCGCCATGCTATAAACAAACAAGCTTTGACATCGTTAGCTCAGCTTGAAAATAAGTGGTATTTACTTGACAGTAACCGACTTGGAGTATGGCAGGACCCCCAAATTATTTTCTTTCCGTGTAGACTACTCTTGAACATTTAATGCATTTTATTCTTTAAATCATCGTATTTGTTTGTGTTCATCACGTACATTACTGAGACATTATACGCGTTATAAACTGACTCTATTTAAACAGTTCCCATTGCTGCTCCTTACTCTTCACTTAGTGTGATAGTGATTGGTATGGAGTTTAGTATAGAACATACCCACCGCCCTTGACGTCCACTACGTTGCAGGCATGAATTGCTAGGCGATGGTTCAATCCACGGGAAGGGTGCTACTTTGGGGAAATGTTTTGTGACCTCGGCCCGCAGCTCATTCTGCCCTTAAACCTGTTTGGCTTCTGATACACAAGAGCTTATATTTTGTGTAATGTTTGTTTTGCATTTGTTGCAGAAGTTATGTTGACCACCGTGTTTCCTCACATTCCTTCTTTGTGAGCCACCGGATCCTGAATTCAAACTTTGGGTGTGAGGTATCACTCGTGCTTGATTAAAAACAAGCATTTGCAATACAATAGGTCTCGCATTGTAATTGCATTTATATAGCACTTACTACCCCTGATGAGGCGTCAAAGCGATTTTTTTTTTCTGCGAGTAGCCCGCTACTCCGGGACCCATAGAGGATTAGTGTTGAATTAGTATAGTGAAACATGCAAGTACATTTTAAGTGGTGGATAGGTTAGTCAGTTATTTGTATTTGGAATGATTGCAGAAGGATAGAGGAGGACAAAGGTTTGTATTTATGTAGCGCTTGTTGACGCACGCTATTCAGGAAGCCTATAAAGGATTAGTGGTGAATTAATATGGTGAAATATTAAGTAATTTCAGTGATGAATATTAGTCAGTTACTTGGAGTTAGAAGAATAGCAGAGGGATAAAAGGGGAAGAAATATTTGCATTCATATAGCACTTGTTCCCCTGATGGGTGTTGAAGTGCTTTTCTGCGCTACTCCGGAACCCATAAAGGATTAGTGTTGAAAACTAGTACAGTATAAATATGAAGTAATTTGATTAGTGGATATGTTATTCAGTTATTTGGGTAGTATATGAGTATAGTTGAATATGGAATTTGAGAAGTGAACATGTTAGTCTGTTAATTTTGATTGAAAAGGATAGTGGAGGGATAAAAGAGTGAAAGATTTTTTTTATTTTTTTTTAGGTCTTTGCAGTAGGAGGAGGCTTTTGGATGAGTAAAAAAGAGTTTTGGAGGGGAGGAGTCAGAGGGAAGAGTTTAGAAAGGTTTGTTTTAGGGGATCGGTTTAGTAAAAAGGTGTCAGATGATGCAAGGAGGGGGAGAGTAGGAGAGAGTTTAGAAAGGGTTATTTTGGCGATCATAGTGGTATGGGGTTTGGGTAAATGAGAGAGTGGATGTAGAGGATGTATTGATAGATGAATAGGATGAGAGATAGGGTAGTGCATTGGAAGGAGTAATAGAAAGAAGTTTGAGATGAGTCCGAAGGTTGAGCTATAAGATATATTGAGCGAGGTATAGGCTGAGAAATAGGGTAGTGCATTGGAAATGCTAAATTAGAAGAAAGTGATAAATATATAGATCCATAAGTACATTGAAAGTATATAGATATTTAAAGGAGGTAAGTATATGTAGATTAAAGATATTGATAGAGGCACAGGATAAGAAATAGGGTAGTGCATTGGATATGCTTTTTCAGGAGAAAAGTAACGGACACACAGATCCAAGTACATGGAAGGTACATAGATGCACAATGGAAGTATGTACATGTAAACCAAAGATGATTTTTATTTATTTATTATTTTTTCTCGTAACATATTATTTTACATGTTTATACAAAGTAATACACAAAGATAGGTACATATCTATAGTGAAAACAAATGCTTATATACAGAGGGATATGCTGTAAATTTCTGTTTGCGTATGGTGCTTATGTGGTGGAAGAGCCAAATCTTGAGTAGTGTTCTGAAGATAAAGTGGTTGTCGTGGACCTTATGTTGGGGGGCTAAAGAGTTCCATAGTTTGGCTGCTTGAACAGAGAAGGATGTGCCACCCATAGTTTTTTTCTTGTATGGTGGGATTTTGAGGCGAGATGCTCCTTTAGAGCGGAGGTTCCTTTATTGAATGTGTTTGGTGATTTTATTCCTGATGAAGAGTGGTCCTATTCCATGTATTGCTTTGTGGGTGATACAAAGCAGCTTAAACGTGGATCTTCTGGCAACCGGTAACCAATGCAGGGCTTTCAAGGCAGGGGAGACTTTCTTTTGAAAATAGCGAAATTAATAGCTTTGTCATTTGCAATGCCAATAGTTTTAACTTACGCAAATGTGACACCTACAGCATTTGTAAGGCAATATGTGTTGTATTTAGGTGACTTAGATGTATTGATATTACAAATAACAATGGCTTTTTAAAAAATTAATACCTAAATAAAAAGCTATTGTAATTTATAATAGCAATAGCTTACACTTTTGTAAATAACTTTTGTGAAGATTATGTTCAGTGTATTTTATTGTGACGAAAATCCAAGAACAGAATGGAAATATTAACATCTTTTTGTGACATTTGTAACAAAGCTTGAAACATTGAGAGTACATATTCGAACCAGTTGTTGAATGGTTGCACATATTGATGCTGTGGTGGCGCTGAGTGATATGGTGGCGACGAGTGATGCTGTGGCGTTCAGTGATGCTGTGGTAGCCCATAGTGATGTTGTTGACTGATGCTGTGGTGCCCCTGAGTGATGCTGTGGTGCCCCTGAGTGATGCTGTGGTGCCCCTGAGTGATGCTGTGGTGCCCCTGAGTGATGCTGTGGTGCCCCTGAGTGATGCTGTGGTGCCCCTGAGTGATGCTGTGGTGCCCCTGAGTGATGCTGTGGTGCCCCTGAGTGATGCTGTGGTGCCCCTGAGTGATGCTGTGGTGCCCCTGAGTGATGCTGTGGTGCCCCTGAGTGATGCTGTGGTGCCCCTGAGTGATGCTGTGGTGCCCCTGAGTGATAGAGTGAGGGGCGATAGAGTGAGGGGCGATAGAGTGAGGGGCGATAGAGTGAGGGGCGATAGAGTGAGGGGCGATAGAGTGAGGGGCGATAGAGTGAGGGGCGATAGAGTGAGGGGCGATAGAGTGAGGGGCGATAGAGTGAGGGGCGATAGAGTGAGGGGCGATAGAGTGAGGGGCGATAGAGTGAGGGGCGATAGAGTGAGGGGCGATAGAGTGAGGTGGACGTGGTGGTGGTGGTGAAGGTGTGTGGTGGTGGTGGTGAAGGTGTGTGGTGGTGGTGGTGAAGGTGTGTGGTGGTGGTGGTGAAGGTGTGTGGTGGTGGTGGTGAAGGTGTGTGGTGGTGGTGTGGTGGTGGTGGAGGACGTGGTGGTGGTGGAAGACGTGGTGGTGGTGGAGGACGTGGTGGTGGTGGTGGAAGACGTGGTGGTGGTGGAGGACGTGGTGGTGGTGGTGGAAGACGTGGTGGTGGTGGAGGACGTGGTGGTGGTGGAGGACGTGGTGGTGGTGGTGGAGGACGTGGTGGTGGTGGTGGAGGACGTGGTGGTGGTGGTGGAGGACGTGGTGGTGGTGGTGGAGGACGTGGTGGTGGTGGTGGAGGACGTGGTGGTGGTGGTGGAGGACGTGGTGGTGGTGGAGGACGGGGTGGTGGTGGTGGTGGACGTGGTGGTGGTGGTGGTGGAGGACGGGGTGGTGGTGGTGGAGGACGTGGTGGTGGTGGAGGACGTGGTGGTGGTGGAGGACGTGGTGGTGGTGGTGGAGGACGTGGTGGTGGTGGTGGAGGACGTGGTGGTGGTGGTGGAGGACGGGGTGGTGGTGGTGGAGGACGGGGTGGTGGTGGAGGACGGGGTGGTGGTGGTGGAGGGCGGGGTGGTGGTGGAGGACGGGGTGGTGGTGGTGGAGGACTGGGTGGTGGTGGTGGAGGAGGACGTGGTGGTGGAGGAGGACGTGGTGGTGGAGGACGTGGTGATGGTGGTGGTTGTGGAGGACATGGTGGTGGTGGTTGTGGAGGACGTGGTGGTTGTGGAGGACGTGGTGGTTGTGGAGGACGTGGTGGTTGTGGAGGACGTGGTGGTGGTGGAGGACGTGGTGGTGGTGGTTGTGGAGGACGTGGTGGTGGTGGTTGTGGAGGACGTGGTGGTGGTGGTTGTGGAGGACGTGGTGGTGGTGGAGGACGTGGTGATGGTGGTGGTGGAGGACTGGGTGGTGGTGGTGGTGGAGGAGGACGTGGTGGTGGAGGACGTGGTGATGGTGGTGGTTGTGGAGGACATGGTGGTGGTGGTTGTGGAGGACGTGGTGGTGGTGGTTGTGGAGGACGTGGTGGTGGTGGTTGTGGAGGACGTGGTGGTGGTGGTTGTGGAGGACGTGGTGGTGGTGGTGGTGGAGGACGTGGTGGTGGTGGAGGACGTGGTGATGGTGGTGGTGGAGGACGTGGTGATGGTGGTGGTGGAGGACGTGGTGGTGGTGGAGGACGTGGTGATGGTGGTGGTGGAGGACGTGGTGGTGGTGGAGGACGTGGTGGTGGTGGTGGAGGACGTGTTGGTGGTGGTGGTGGTGGAGGACGTGGTGGTGGTGGAGGACGTGGTGGTGGTGGTGGAGAACGGGGGGTGGTGGTGGTGGTGGAGGACGGGGTGGTGGTGGAGGACGGGGTGGTGGTGGAGGACGGGGTGGTGGTGGAGGGCGGGGTGGTGGTGGAGGGCGGGGTGGTGGTGGAGGGCGGGGTTGGTGGTGGTGGTGGAGGGCGGGGTTGGTGGTGGTGGTGGAGGGCGGGGTGGTGGTGGTGGTGGAGGGCGGGGTGGTGGTGGTGGTGGAGGGCGGGGTGGTGGTGGTGGAGGACGTGGTGGTGGTGGAGGACGTGGTGGTGGTGGAGGACGTGGTGGTGGTGGAGGACGTGGTGGTGGAGGAGGACGTGGTGGTGGTGGAGGACGTGGTGGTGGAGGACGTGGTGGTGGTGGAGGACGTGGTGGTGGTGGAGGACGTGGTGGTGGTGGTGGAGGACGTGGTGGAGGAGGACGTGGTGATGGTGGTGGTGGAGGACGTGGTGGTGGTGGTGGAGGATGTGGTGGTGGTGGTGGTGGAGGACGTGGTGGTGGTGGTGGTGGAGGACGTGGTGGTGGTGGTGGTGGAGGTGGTGGTGGTGGTGGAGGACGTGGTGGAGGTGGAGGACGTGGTGGAGGTGGAGGACGTGGTGGTGGAGGACGTGGTGGTGGTGGAGGACGTGGTGGTGGTGGAGGACGGGGTGGTGGTGGAGGACGTGGTGGAGGAGGACGTGGTGATGGTGGTGGTGGAGGACGTGGTGGTGGAGGACGTGGTGGTGGTGGTGGTGGAGGACGTGGTGGTGGTGGTGGTGGAGGACGTGGTGGTGGTGGAGGAGGACGTGGTGGTGGTGGAGGAGGACGTGGTGGTGGTGGAGGAGGACGTGGTGGTGGTGGAGGAGGACGTGGTGGTGGTGGAGGAGGACGTGGTGGTGGTGGAGGACGGGGTGGTGGTGGTGGAGGACGGGGTGGTGGTGGTGGAGGACGGGGTGGTGGTGGTTGAGGACTTGGTGGTGGTGGTTGAAGACTTGGTGGTGGTGGTGGAGGACGTGGTGGTGGTGGTGGTGGAGGACGTGGTGGTGGAGGACGTGGTGGTGGTGGTGGAGGACGTGGTGGTGGTGGTGGAGGACGTGGTGGTGGAGGACGTGGTGGTGGTGGTGGTGGAGGACGTGGTGGTGGTGGTGGTGGAGGACGTGGTGGTGGTGGTGGTGGAGGACGTGGTGGTGGTGGTGGTGGTGGAGGATGTGGTGGTGCTGGTGGTGGAGGACGTGGTGGAGGACGTGGTGGTGGTGGAGGAGGACGTGGTGGTGGTGGAGGAGGACGTGGTGGTGGTGGAGGACGGGGTGGTGGTGGTGGAGGACGGGGTGGTGGTGGTGGTGGAGGACGTGGTGGTGGTGGTGGTGGAGGACGTGGTGGTGGTGGTGGTGGAGGATGTGGTGGTGCTGGTGGTGGAGGACGTGGTGGTGGTGGAGGAGGACGTGGTGGTGGTGGAGGAGGACGTGGTGGTGGTGGAGGACGGGGTGGTGGTGGTGGAGGACGTGGTGGTGGAGGACGTGGTGGTGGTGGTGGTGGAGGACGTGGTGGTGGTGGTGGTGGTGGAGGATGTGGTGGTGCTGGTGGTGGAGGACGTGGTGGAGGACGTGGTGGTGGTGGAGGAGGACGTGGTGGTGGTGGAGGAGGACGTGGTGGTGGTGGAGGAGGACGTGGTGGTGGTGGAGGACGGGGTGGTGGTGGTGGAGGACGGGGTGGTGGTGGTGGAGGACGGGGTGGTGGTGGTTGAGGACTTGGTGGTGGTGGTTGAAGACTTGGTGGTGGTGGAGGACGTGGTGGTGGTGGTGGAGGACGTGGTGGTGGTGGTGGTGGAGGACGTGGTGTTGGTGGTGGAGGACGTGGTGGTGGTGGTGGTGGAGGACGTGGTGGTGGTGGTGGTGGAGGACGTGGTGGTGGTGGTGGTGGAGGACGTGGTGGTGGTGGTGGTGGAGGACGTGGTGGTGGTGGTGGTGGTGGAGGATGTGGTGGTGCTGGTGGTGGAGGACGTGGTGGAGGACGTGGTGGAGGACGTGGTGGTGGTGGTGGAGGACGTGGTGGTGGAGGACGTGGTTGAGGACGTGGTGGTGGTGGAGGACGTGGTGGAGAACGTGGTGGTGGTGGAGGACGTGGTGGTGGTGGTGGGGGGGACGTGGTGGTGGTGGTGGATGTGGTAGTGACCTTGTGGTGGTGGACGTGGTGGTGGTGGATGTGGTAGTGACCTTGTGGTGGTGGTGGTGGAGGACGTGGTGGTGGTGGTGGAGGACGTGGTGGTGGTGGTGGTGGACGTGGTAGTGACCTTGTGGTGGTGGCCGTGGTGGACATGGTGGTGGTGGGCGTGGAGGTGGTGGTGGTGAAATTCTGTTACAAACACAAATTACCATCATGAGATTATGAAAAAAAAGAGCAGGTTCCAAATTAAAAGGGAAGCAGTCATTCTTTTATGGGCCTTCCTTTACACAATATTTCTCAGTTAGAACTATATTTTCACACACCACAGCTCTGAAGGAAAACAAGACAAACCTTTGCTCGCTATTTCCAGGCTGTACAAAAGCCCTATCTCCAAGAATTATCGGGTCACACAAATTCACTCTGTGCAGCATAGGCACTCGGCTCGGTACCACGCCAGCTCAGCCCATCAAGATACCACCATCTCTGTTGCCAATCCGCAGCACCACTTCAACAAAACATTTCTGCTTGTGTTGTGTATATAATACGGGGAGACAACATTTAACACCTTAGCTGCGATGGAACGTCCAGCTCCAGTGCTGGACGTTCCATTGCGCAGGTGCAGTTGGAACGTTCAACGGCCGACGGCAGCACTACGGAGGTAGTGGTGCCTTCGGCCGTTGGTCGTGCGCAGCACTTATGAGGCTAAAAAAGACAATTATTGGCATCACACACCCTTTCAAAATCATAAAAAGAAATATTGTTAGCAGCCAGTTATCATCCCAAGCTGATTTAGGAGAGACTGAAATGAATGAGTAAGGCAGAGCTTAAAAGGAGAGAAGAGATGTTACACAAAAATAAATTAAAGGGAAGATTCACAGGGATATTAACGGTGAATAATTTGGCATGCAGAGGTTTCGGGGTCAGTGTTGGGGAGTAGTCTGGAGAGAGAACAGTCTCAACCGAACTCCAACCTGCACTTCTTATTCTGCGGGTTCTTAAATGTCTACAAACCTAGACACACATTTTAAGTGTTTTTGCCAAATCTACTTCTTTTTATGGCGTTCTGGACGTGCATCTTTACATGAAGAGAGGACAACGCAGCGCTTCCCAAATCACCTCAGCTGTGTGAAATTGACTAACTTTAAATGGGCAAAGTGGAGCTTGTGCGTCTCTCAGCACAAACTACCCAAACGAATTGAGGTCGTGGGACATTAACAAAGAATGGAGCACCGTTATTTTGCAAACAGTCAGCCATGAGCTGTGTGAGTGTTGAGTGAAGCTCAACAAGAGTTGCCATATAGATATTCAAGTTTGAAAAAGGCAGGTGTTAGCATCTTCTGGTACCTGGGAGAAACTTTTGTGAACAAGCCGGTGTAAACCGGAAAGGTAGGAGAACTAGTGAACACTGTGCCAACCAATATTAAACTGCAGGACAAAGAGGATTTTAAACAGTAACCTTACACTGGAATCTTCTAGAATGACTGCAGCAAAGGACCCTTGTGCCTAGTTTCCACCTCTCCTTCACTGAAAGCAGTGTAAATGGTACTTGATGAGCTTATGTATTGTTGTCACCAGTCTTCCTCTCTTTACGCAGTGTTCACCCAAGTACTGCAAATAAGAGTCAAGTTCTTAAGTTGGCATATTGGTGAGAACTAAAGATTCACTGTAGCTCTTGGAAGAGAATTTTTAAGTCATTCACATTTGCACAGCAAGAAAATCGAAAGAGCAGGCAGTTCTTTTAGTAATGTGCTAAAGTCTCCATTGTCATTTTTGTAGTTTGACATACGGGTAATTAACCCTCACTATTGTAGACCTAGTGTGCCTTTATCACCCAAAGCATGCATTTCCACGTTTTATAAGCAACAGTTGTGTCCACTGAGTGGAACCTTACATTCAATTTGGTGCCCAGCAATATCTTCCACCAATACTGTGTGCACAGAATTAAGCTTTTTGCAGGTTTTGTTCATAAAGCATGCTACCCCACCAACTCCTTTTTGATGGATATTATAAAGGTGTTTAGTAGCATATTCACGGTCTAAAAAGTACTACAACTGTACACGTGTGAACAGTCAGTAATTGTGTGTGAGAAGGCTCTTGCAGCCTGGATCGAGGATTCAACGATGTATATTTCTCAAGACTAATATCGCATGGAGAGAAATAATATTGATGTTTAAAAAGGCCAATACATGGGGGCGTGGCTAGCAGCCAGCATGGCGACTGCTTAGTTTGAGAGCTCCCGAAGGCACTGTGGCCTAATCATTTATCCGGCACTCTCATCCGAGACACCACCCGCCCGAAGCGGCGGCAATCGAGTCCGGGGACGGGGCGGCTGCACCAGGAGTAACTTTGGATGCCGCCGAGGTCCGGATCCCGCCGAGCCAAGCACTGACGCGTGAGGGCCTGTTGCTGATAGGGGTGCACCGGCCTCGCGTGCCCCTTGAGCCCCGGCGGAAGTGAGCCCAGGCCGGCCTGCGGTGCGCGACCTTGTCCGGAGCCCAGCTGAAAACTCGCACTCGGCCGAATCCGGTCACCGGAGCAGCGGAGGTGCCCCCCGGACCAGCGGCGAACTACTGTGAACGCCGGTGTCGGCGTGGGACAGCGACGGAGACGGGAGGAGCGCGGGGGCGAGGACGAGACGGAGCGGCCTGTGAGACGGTGAGGACCCCCCCCTCCGGCCACATCCTACAAGACTCACGTCTGCGAGATCCGACGGGGGAGCCTCGCCTGTTCTGACCCCCCCCCCCCCCCCCCCCCCGCCCGGGGTAGGTGCACAGAAGTGCGTGAGCGGTGAGCCGGCAGCAAGAAAGACTGGTGCCCCCGGGGGACAGCACACAACACCATTGTACCGCGGGTGACCGCGGAGAGTACCATTGGCACCTGGCTGACCGGGCGGGCTGGAGGCTGAGCTGGCGATCCTGACCTGCTGCAACTACCACGACCACACAGTGAGGGGCACCCTGCTGAGTCCCCGGCCTCCTCTCTGGCCACGACACCGGGGTCTCACGCTAAGGGGGCTGAATGCATCTGATGTGCTGCTCCGTCTGGCTACATGCAGCCTGAACCCTGGCCGCGAATACCTCCGTGCCTCCCTCCTGTCTGCGGCATATCCTCTGCCTGCCAGCGACGCAATTCTTTACCCACCGGACTTCCTGGACTGGGCTAACAGGGCTGCTACAGCCGTTTCGGTGACCTTCTAGGCGGCTGCAACACTAGGACGCACTGGGGCTAGCCGGTGGTATCCTGCACTAGAGTCGATGTGCCTGCGCTGGGGGGGTGTAGAAGGACTCCGGCCCAGCTAAAATATATTGTTGAACTTCACCACTGCCTGCAGTCCCCTGGCGTACGTACTGAGTGGAGGAGCAATAGCCTTCAACGATCCGCGACGACCCGGAGGGGGGACCCGTTCTCCACGAGTATCAACAGCATGGCGGGCAAAGGCACCAGGAGTGGCTCTACCCAGGTCAGGCTGGAAAAATTTGCCTACAGCCAGCACGGACAGTCACAGCACAGTGGACGCAACTCCACGGGTGCCACCCCGGCGGCGGAAGGGTCCGCGAAAATAACGTTGGAGGACATCATGAACACCCTTACGGAAGTCAAGTCGACTGTGGGCTCAATTTCCTCTGAAGTCACGCTCCTGCGTGCGGACTTTCACAAAATGGCTGAAAGAGTGTCCCAAGTGGAGGTAGTCACGAAATCATTGATAGAAGACACGTCCGAACTACAGATTGCCATGGAACGCATGGATAAAGTCACCAAACTCCTGCAAGACAAGTTGGACGACCAAGAAGGGCGTTCACGACGGAACAACGTGCGTATCCTTGGTCTTCCGGAGTCGGAAGGGAAAGGGGCCATGGACCTCTACGTCGAGGACCTCATCAAGAACGAATTGAAACCCAAAGGACTATCCCATTTCTTTTCAGTGGAGAGGGCACACAGGGTTCCGGGCGGGCCCCCTAAACAGGGAGCGGCGCCGAGGCCTGTGCTGGCGAGACTCTTCAATTTTAGAGACAGGGATGCAATCCTGCAAGCGGCAAGGGTCTCCCCACCTGTCAAGATTCAAAATGCGACCTTATCCTTCTTCCCGGACTACACGGCAGAGGTGGCCAGACGCCGCAAATCATTCATGGAGGTAAAGAGGGCACTGCGAGAAAGGGAATTGCCGTACTCCATGCTGTTTCCTGCCAAGCTACGGGTGGTGGCTGATGGAAAAACATGGTTCTTCGATAAACCTGAGACTGCTCACGACTGGCTGGAGGGCTGGCGACAGGTGGGTCAACGTCATCGTCCACGCAAAGATCGGACTAATCACCGCAGCAACTCGCCATTGGACGGCCATTCTGACCCTCCGCCTCGCCGCGAAGACACGGCGGCAACGGAGTCCGACTCGACACAAGATCCGCTAACCCAGGGCGACCAACACTGATCTGAGAATTGATGGTCAATGAGATGGCCTGGGGATGCCGCGCCGGGCCTTGGACTTGATGCCGCTGAGTAGGGTGGGCACACTTAGTGCCTGACGGGGCCTCACCAACCCCACGAGCAAGTAAGATAGTTGGGGAAGGACTAAAGCACTCTGCGACGTTGGGGAGACGGGCGGGTTTCAGTCCGTGGAGCAGGGGAGCAGGGAGGGGGGATGGGGTTCAAGTTGTATTGTTTGTGTTTTTGGTTCAGGTCATCACTCACTTCACACGTCCTACAGCCACCCTAGATCGTGGCGTACTCCTCGTCCTTATCGCGACAGTCACTGACACGTTGCTACTGACGATCTCACAACGGTCTCATGGCTAACCCACTTCAAACTCAACCCGCTGGGAATGCCACAGTAACGGTGGGGGTGCCCCCTCTGCGCATGCTAACTTGGAATGTCAGGGGATTGGGGGACAAAATAAAGAGGGGCCTGGTACTGCAGGCTATCAAACGACAGAGCCCAGATGTGGTTCTGCTTCAAGAAACACACCTTACGGGAACGACTTGCAAAGCGCTTGATCGGCGCGGATATAAGATGGCGACACATGCAAGTTTCACTTCGGGTTCCAGGGGGACGGGGATACTGCTGAAGAAGTCATCACCCTTTATACTCACAAAACATGTAGCAGACGACCAGGGACGCTTCGCGGCGATACATGGCCAGTGGGAGGGTAGACCGCTTAATGTGGTTTCGGTGTACATCCCCCCGGCACTACACTCCGTGACATTACCTGCACTGGGGAAATTCCTGCTGGACCTCCCTGAGGGTGACACATTCATTGGGGGGGACCTGAATGCCATCGTAAACTCAGCGTTAGACGCCTTTCCCACTAGGACCCGCTCAAGAGGACCTGCTCCCCTTCCTGAATTTTTAGAGGCATTAGGCATTGTGGATATATGGCGACATTTACACCCCGCAGCGACCCAATACACCTTCTACTCCGCAGTCCACAATAGCCTCTCTCGCATTGACTACTTTCTGTTCCTGGGGGAGGGTCTGGGCACAGTGGACACGATCGACATTCTACCCAGGGGCATATCTGACCACTCACCAATCGTTCTCACCCTTACTACTAGAGAACGGAAATGCGCCAGGATCTACCCCATTTACCCGAATTATCTAAAGGTCCCTAAAATAAGACGGAAATTGAAACTGGCGACGGCACACTACTTTGCGGAGAACAGTGGGTCAGTGACCTCCCCATCGACCCTATGGGAAGCCTACAAGACCGTCCTGAGAGGGGCTGCGATAGCAGCCATTACGGGACACAAGCGTGATTCCCAGAAGGAACTCACGGAGCTCGAATTGGCACTCCACGATGCCAACTCGGCGCACATGGCAGACCCTTCCCCGGCCACAACACACGCCTTACAGTTGCGACAGCAGCAGTATCAAACACACCGTAGAACGACTGAGAAGGGTTACATTGCAAACACTAAACATAGAGTTTATGAAGTTGGCGACAAGGCGGGGAAAATGCTGGCGTGGCTGGATAGGAGGGAGGGAGGCGCGAGAGGGATTCAGAGGCTCGTTAACAGCGACGGCCAAGTACTCACACACCCAGAAGACATAGTGCACGCTTTAGCACGTCATTTTCACACCATATATACACCTGATCGGGACATCACTGCACAAATGGCGGCGGTGTCGCTGGCAGACATTGTTCTCCCCGGCATACCACCGGAGGCTGCACGAGACTTAGAGGCAGATCCTTCGGAGGAGGAAATCCAGTTAGCGATTCATTCACTACAATCAGGCAAGGCACTGGGACCTAATGGGCTTCCGGTGGAATGGTACAAGTCGATGGCCTCAGAACTTAGTGGTCCCTTACTGGATATGTATCTGGACAGTAGGGAACGGGCTGAACTGCCGCTAGACCAACGCACGGCCACAATCGTAGCCATACCTAAACCGGGTAAACCCCCAGACGACTGTACCTCATATCGCCCAATATCATTATTGAATACGGAAGCCAAGGTACTGGCTAAACTTCTGGCCAACCGCCTGATGCCACACCTGAGTACCCTGATCCACCCCGACCAATCAGGCTTCATGCCCCACAGGAGCACGGCGCTGAACCTTAGGAGAGTACATGGGGTGCTGGCACGGTCACACCTACTCACTGAGAAGGCGGTGATCCTTTCCCTCGACGCCAGAATGGCTTTTGACCTAGTAGAGTGGGAATACCTCTTCGAGGTGCTCACGCGTATGGGCTTTGGGTCGAAATATATAGCCTGGATACGGCTACTTTATACTAAACCAGTGGCACAGGTGGTGTCTAATGGCCACATCTCGCCGGCGTTCCCGTTGGGCAGGGGTACCAGACAGGGGTGCCCCCTGTCACCCCTGCTCTTCGCACTGGTACTCGAGCCCTTAGCAATTCTGATTAGAAACACGCCCTTAATTAGAGGCATTCAGTGGCAGGAGGGATGGGAAGACAAGGTCTCCCTCTATGCCGACGATATGCTCATTTACATGGTAGACCCTGATAACGGCATCCCAGCTCTGCTGGACATTTGTGACATGCATGGGAAGACGTCGGGCTATACCCTGAACTGGTCAAAATCGATGATCTACACGTTGAGGGGTCCGGCACCGAACCTGCCGAATACTTGCCCTCTGGCGGCGCCGGTGACCTCATTCAAGTACCTGGGCATTATCATTGTACAATCTGAGACAGATTTCTTCACTAGCAACCTGAGACCACCTCTGGACCGCCTACGCGCTGACATTAAGCACTGGGCGACCTTGCCCCTCACCCTCCTGGGGCGCGCAGCCTTATTTAAGATGATGGCACTCCCCAGATTTCTTTACATCTTGGAAAACACCCCGCATCTTGTCCCTCCACGTTACTTCAAACAGATTGCGGCATTGGCCTCCAATCTTCTTTGGAGCAATGGTGTAGCGCGAATAGCCTACGACAAATTGGTAAAAAGTTGGTATGAGGGGGGGATCGCACTTCCCAACGTCCAAATATACTACTGGGCAGCTCAGCTTAAAATAATTAACCAATGGGTCCACGCACCGAGAAACGACCCTGCGTACAGGGCCGATTGGGCACAATTAGGGACGGACTCCATGCTATCGGTGCTGTATAATAAACCACAGCTTAAACATCTACATGGCCCGACACGACACACAGCGGCCCTTTGGCACATGGCACAGGCACGGCTGGGCTGGACGGGGAAAATTACCAAGATGACGCCACTGTGGGACACGAAATCACTGGGAAACCTTAGAACGTGCAAGGGGTTCGCACAATGGGACCTGATAGGTATCTCCACGGTGGGGGACCTCTGGGACAATGACACAGTGCTCCCATTCCCACAACTGCAACAACAGTATGACCTCAGGCCCACTGAGACATTTCGCTATGTCCAAATTAGACATGCACTGCTCCAAGCGATCCCGCAGGGCACTGATCTGCCGGACTCCTCGCCACTTGAGGACAGGCTGCTAACGGAATACATGCAACAGAGCGCCACGTCCCTCACCTACAAAAAACGAATAAACAACTTACAGGACCCCACGACAAAACTTAAGGAACGATGGGAGGGGGAGATAGGGATGATGGATGAAACGGAATGGAATGAGGCCTTGGCTTCTCCAAGAGAAGTAGGCATTTCGGCCAAATTTAGACTAGTACAACTGAAAATTTTACATCGCATCTACTACACCAGGACTCTACTCCACAAAATACACAGAGCACCCACTCCCTTTTGCTTGAGAGGTTGCGGGGAAGAAGGGACACTATTTCACACACTCTGGGACTGCCCCAAAATTCAAGGGTACTGGACACGGATAATGCGCACCGTATCCCAGACACTTAAGGTCTCCACTCTGCCAGACCCGCGTAAATGCCTTTTAAACATATGGGACCCCAATGACCTGAACAGATATGGTATCATCTGGGCCACACTTGCTATGACAGTGGCGAAACGTGATATAGCACAGAAATGGGGAGCTCCAGACGTGCCCACTGCCGACAGATGGGCTGAGCACATGGACATCCTGATGGTCACGGAAAGAACTGTGTATGTCCTTCGAGCTACACCCCGCAAATGGAACAAGGTGTGGACAGGATGGAATGTTTACAGGGGGGAAATCTGTGAACCCTTACCGGAGGGGGATGACCTAGACTCCGAGGAAGAGGAGGAGTGACGGTTGAGGCTATAGGGTTCTGATTCTCTGTGCTAATTGTGACGATGTGTTGGGATGACTGCACCGAGCTAAGACAATGGGGCGGTGAGGCCTGTTAGGAGGAGGAGACGTGTGCAACATCAATAAAAGTGAAGACATTGAATTGGGGAGTGGGGGGGGAATGTTTCTTGAAAGTTATAAGACAGTTTCACGGGTTGGGCATCGTGGTACGATTACTTAGCATGTTAAGCAATACTGGTAACATGTGTCTGATGAATAGAAATACGTATGCAAGGTTTAGACAGACAGAATGTGATTATGATATAACAGGTATGCCACCACAAATGATGCCGGTTTGGTATTGTATAAACGTAATTTTGCAGATTATCTGTATTGATATCACTGACTACGATGCCTTTATATTAATAAAAGAATTTAAAAAAAAAAAAAAAAGGCCAATACATTGCCACCTCTAGTCGGTTTGCAGTAGCCCTTGTTACCTTGCCTTTAGACATAGCATCCCTCAAATAGCATTACAAGGGAAATATCAGTTTTCACATTTGTATCTCACCAAAGCCGCTTCTAAACTAAAACGTTACTTTCTTATCGTCCGTTTGTTCACCAAGTACATACCTTGCATTCACCTAAAGCAGGGGTACTCATAGTACGGCCCGCGGGCCTGTGGCGGCCCGGCAAGCCTTCCTTGGCGGCCCGCGGAGCTTGCAGACATGTACCATTTAAAAAAAAAAAAAATGTTATCAAGAGTGTCAGTAAACGCCACTGGTTGCAGCAGCCCGGTCTCAGAGAGGCTCTGCTCTATGGGGGCCGGGAGATTCGAGCCATAGAGTGGAGCTGCAGGGGCCTCAGAAGAGGTGAAACAGAACAAAGCCCCATTAACACGGTAATGGTCTTTCAATGACCTGTGAAGTGCTCCGGTGGTAAAATGATGCAAGCCCCTGCTGAATGAAACAGCCTGAATACAGAAAATGGAAGCAGCGGGTAAAATAAGGTTTATACACTGAAAGTGCCGCCCAATAATATTCTTAATTTGCAAACAGTAACCGTTTCCTGTATGAAATCAAATAGTCCACCTTCAAACGCGTCATCTTTCTGCACTGCCGCCATAAGTATTTCAATGCTTGTTTAGGGCTAGCGCGGCACAAAGGCAAATGTTGGCGCTTTTGTTCTGAAATGTTGAGCTGACTGTAGGGTTGGCTTTTTTAGACGGACTGTCAGAGTTGCGTATTCAACCATCCTACACATTCTTTTCTTTCATTGCTCAACTTTCAAATGTGATAATGAAATGTCTGCCAGTGGCAGGCCACGTAATTGTATTGATTATGTCCCTGGGAGAACTCCAAAGACAGGCAAACTCAAGAATCGTCACCTTTCTCGGGAATAGGAAAGGGCTGAATAGCATTTGAAAGCTAAACGAACAGGGCGAAGAGATGAGAAACTGTCTCCACATAAGGTGCTACTAAGGATTCACCCAAAATTGCATCAAGTGAGGTAGTCAGGGATTAGAAATATAAAGCAGAGAATCGAGTTATATAGTATGTTTAGATGTGTGATAATCACGGGGTGCTGTATGAAGAATGCTATGCACATGAATCTGCCTTAACAGACTTGTCTTCTATGCTCACTCACAAGACATTAAAGAGAGGGAGAGTCAGGGGAGGGAGAGAGTCAGGGGAGGGAGAGTCAGGGGAGGGAGAGAGAGGGAGAGTCAGGGGAGGGAGAGAGAGGGAGAGTCAGGGGAGAGAGAGGGAGAGTCAGGGGAGGGCGAGGGAGGGAGAGTCAGGGGAGGGAGAGAGTCAGGGGAGGGAGAGAGTCAGGGGAGGGAGAGAGTCAGGGGAGAGCGGGAGAGTCAGGGGAGGGCGAGGGAGGGAGAGTCAGGGGAGGGAGAGAGTCAGGGGAGGGAGAGAGTGAGGGGTGGGAGAGTCAGGGGAGGGAGAGAGTGAGGGGAGAGAGAGAGAGGGAGAATCAGGGGAGGGCGAGAGAGGGAGAGTCAGGGGAGGGAGAGAGAGTCAGGGGAGGGAGAGAGAAGGAGAGTCAGGGGAGGGAGAGTCAGGGGAGGGAGAGAGAGGGAGAGTCAGGGGAGGGCGAGGGAGGGAGAGAGAGAGTCAGGGCAGGGAGAGAGTCAGGGGAGAGAGTCAGGGGAGAGAGGGAGAGTCAGGGGAGGGCGAGGGAGAGTGAGGGGAGGGAGAGAGTGGGAGAGTCAGGGGAGGGAGAGAGTGAGGGGAGGGAGAGAGTGGGAGAGTCAGGGGAGAGAGTGAGGGGAGGGAGAGAGAAAGAGTCAGGGGAGGGCGAGGGAGGGAGAGTCAGGGGAGGGACAGAGAAGGAGAGTCAGGGAAGGGAGAGAGAGGGAGAGTCAGGGGAGGGGGAGGGAGAGAGGGAGACAGAGAGTGAGGGAGACAGAGAGAGTGAGGGAGAGAGAGTGAGGGAGACAGAGAGAGTGAGGGAGACAGCGAGAGAGGGAGAGAGAGAGTGAGGGAGAGAGAGAGTGAGGGAGACAGAGAGAGTGAGGGAGACAGAGAGAGTGAGGGAGACAGAGGGAGGGAGGGAGACAGAGAGAGAGAGAGAGGGAGGGAGACAGAGGGAGGGAGGGAGACAGAGGGAGGGAGGGAGACAGAGAGAGTGAGGGAGACAGAGGGAGGGAGAGAGAGAGAGTGAGGGAGACAGAGGGAGGGAGACAGGGAGAGAGAGGTAGGGAGGGAGACAGGGAGAGAGAGAGGGAGGGAGAGAGGGAGGGATGGAGAGAGGGAGGGATGGAGAGAGGGAGGGAGGGAGAGAGGGAGGGAGAGAGAGAGGAAGGGTGGTAGAGAAAGAGAGGGAGGAAGGGAGAGAGCGAGAGAGAGTGAGAGAGAGAGAGAGAGATGTGTGTATGCTGGGTCTGGTGGCTCAGTGGACGAAGACGTCCGCTGCAGGGGCCTGTGTTCAACCTTATGGTCACCGGTTTTTTTTTGCTCTAGCCCCGCCCCCCTCTTTCACTGACCCCGCCCCCAACATTGCGGCCCTCGGCCACAAACCACACTGTAAATTCGGCCCCTGAGAGAAAGTTTGTGAGTACCCATGACCTAAAGGAAAACAATGAACTTAAAGGTTCTCAGAGCAGAAATTGAGTTTACAAAAGAAACCAAAAACAACTGATCCCATTTTTACATTTAAATTAGGGGCCCTATGAGGCTAAGGGAACCTACTCTTTAAGCCACAAGTCAGAGCGCCTGGCAGAATAATTGTATCTTTGGAAGTCTGCAATACTATGAGCAGTATAAACAGACTGAAGAGGAGTCTAAAATTTGATGCAGCTTTACAAGCAGGCAATCAATCTTAGTGATTTCAATAACAGTCCTAACCACCTCTGCATAGGATAAAGGTGGGACCACTGAGACTTTCAAATCTTGATGAACAAAATGGACATACACACGCACAAAGCCAATAAGCAATATTTTTATGTTCACGTAGATTGGCTAAAATCCATTGGCCTAGAAAAATATAAACAGTCCTTACGTGCTCTAAAGTATACACAAACCCAGTCAAAAAATAAAAAACAGGAACATTGGGCCAAACGCAAAGAGATCCGGCACTTACCGTCAAGTTCAGTTGCATGCAAACTAGGCAGTAGATATTCATGGTCCGTGTACTACAAGTAAACAAGACACGTCGGCTAGGCATTAACTGCTATGGTGAAATAATATGCTGAGATACTAAAGTCATAATATGAGTCACTCATTCAGAAACTACAGGGGCTGTCCAACAACCCTGAACCAGGATCAGATAGTCGATACACCTAACAGAAGGTTCAGGAGGAAGAGTCACATAAATTGTGCAACCTGACCTGTACAGTTAAAATAAAGAAAAAAGGGGGAAAAGGGAGAAGCCTAGAAGATCATAAATTCAGCAACGGTTTATTCAAAAAGTAAAGAGATTTATAATTTATTATACATTTTTAGACTTTTAAAAGAAACAATTACGCTCAAGATAGAGGGTTGGTATACAAAAAAAACACAAATCATAAACCAAACAAGTGGCTAAACAAAAAAACATCACAAGTGTAAAGGATCAACACACGTAGACATAATAATGTGTCCTTCAATAATTATGGCCACACAAAAGCGTCCAAGGCGTTTCAACCGCTGTATTACTGTACGGTCATCATCAGGACTTGAATTTACTTGAGCGTTACACAGCTATTCATTAAAATCAGTAGACAGACCAAACGATAATTGATGGCTGTCACAATAGTTCCAACTTACAAAGGCAGAATTACACCATGTCCATGGAGTGTAGTTCAATCGATAATGGAAGGTAATTATACCGTATCCAAAGATGCTAGTTCAATCATAAATGGTAGTCCAAAGTCCACCATAAAGCACGCCCAGTAAATCGGCAGTAAAGTTTACGAGAATCCGGCTACAAATCCACGTCTGCCTCGGAGGACTCCACCATGCCACTTCTCTCCCATTGAAAGTACGCTTTCCCCCTGAGAAGTGCTGAACTGCCCGTTTTAAGTTTAGAGGTGCAGTTGCTCTATGCCCGACGGTACCAACCATTTTATAGCACGGGTAAGCAACACAGAGCTTCTACACTTTACGTCTGACCCGCCACCAATGTGTGGGCGTGTGGTGATTGTGCTTTGTCATTGTGTGGTGAGAATGTGGCAGTGTCTTATTGATCCCTGATGATACCCTTGCACACAGTATTTTATTTTCTAATGCTGTGGTGACTGGCTGTGCTCTATATTAATGTAACTTAAGAAGTAGACTTCCAGTGAGCCACTTAAGGATTTTGAGCACATAGGTGTTCTTTGACCGATCATCAGCCATTCGCTCTGTTTATTTAGTGGACTAGCATTATTGAGCCACTTTTCATATCTAGTAATTTGTTTTAACTGAAAAAGGGCCTGACTACAAACCGTTCATTAGAGTTTTGGCATCTGAAACTAAAAAACAAATTCTAATGCACGTGGCATAGAATCACTTCTGGTCATGGTTCTCCGTGACCCCCGTTTCCAATTGTCGTTTCCCACTTCCCATTCACTCATACACTTATATAGATGCAAACAAAAACAGTTACAGACTACATCATACACAGGCACACACACACACACACACACACACGCCTCCTACTTTAATCTTTCTATCATTGCCACTACATGGCAGTCCATTTTACCTTCACAACAGCTCCTTCACCGTATAGGTATTTGTATGAGATAATGGTCTCCAGCTGAAGCTGGCTTTGCGTTTAAGGCTACAAATGGTAAGCAACCTTCACATAAACACCTATGCCTCAGGTTACCATTCGTATACATTGTTGACTATCTCTGTGTTACTCCCATATTTGTACAGAATGGGGAACACCCATCATAAGACTAGGCATGCTAATCGTAATCACGGTCTCCTTTGTGATCAGACTTTTGTTGGTTTGACAGATCTGTATGAAATTTGTGAGCTAGTTGTCACATTAGAACCACTAGGTGCGCCTCAATTTTCAGTTCATACTTGTTTGTCATAGGGAGGGGGGGCAATGTAAAGGGGGGGGGGGTTAGAAAGCTTTTTATAAAAAAAAAGAACGTGTCATTTAACGGATCTACATGAAGCATTTGATCACAGACCAGGACATAACATGTTAGTAGGCTTCCACATATTGCACTGTGCCTCATTTTTCTTAAATCAGGCATGCTATTTCCTCCCCTTGGATTAGGGTTGGTCTGACTAAATCCCATAAACTTAATCATGGGAGTTTCACATCTCCTTAACTTGTTTGTCTGAAGGGGATGATGGAACATTGTTTCTCTAGGAACACATGTGTTCTTGTTTTCGTTCTGCCAAGCCTTTGATTGTGCTCCCCACGTGGATGACTCCACATACACACACCAACAGATAAACAACATATTTTCCATAGCAGCATATGAAAGTCTCAATGATGTATGTCTTGCTGCCATTGAAACTGAAATGATATGTCCTATGCATCTCTGTGCTACATATACTAACTAGTGCAGCATTAAAAAAAATCCTCGTGGTCTGGTGGGTAACCATGTGCTTGTCCTTTAAATTGTGGGTTGCAGATAGCTGTTGCATACAGTGTCTCTAATAGTTCTCATCTTCTTGTGATTCATCTTGTGTTTGTATGGGATTATATGCATGAGTATGCTATCTATACTTAGTATGTTCCAATGTTTCAAAAGTATTTTGTAAATAGAATTGCTGCTCTGGCTGTACGGTGTACAGAAACAGATTGAATTTTGTGACAGTTTCGTTTTTGAATTCTTGAGATTTTCAACAGGGATCTTCTAGGTGTTTTCGCATTTCTTTTTCTGTTGCCTACTAAGATTCTTTTGATTGGCCTCTTTAAAAATGTGTTTACCAGATGGTCTAACTGTATTCACATGATTCCGCTTCGCTATAGTTTCTTTTGGTCCTTGACATCTCACCAAATGGTTTGGCTACCAGTTGGGTGATCAGATGGGAGCTAGTACTATGTAGCAATGCATTACATGCTGTGGGTTTGCAAAAAACCCTGCTCTCCCCTATTAATTTTGACATATGTTTCTTTATTCAAGAAACAGATGGACTGTTTACTAAAGTCAAACGTCACATGTATGTTGAAATCATTTTTGTTGAGGTAAGGGTATAACTCGAGCAGTGACGCTTCTGAACCTGTTCAGATCAACACAACATCATCAGTGAATCTTCTCCAAAAGAAGATATGTTCAGTCATATGAGGGGGACCCTTTTGCCATATGTGTTTTGCCTCAAAGAAACAAATATACAGATTTGCATATGATGGTGAGAAACAAGAGCCCATGTCTACTCCCTGACCTTGCCGGTACCATTCCCCCTCTTGGGTGAAATCATTGTTATAAAGTATAAAGTCGATCATGTCAGGTAGCATGTCTGTGTGCTCTATGTAAGAGGCCAAGCTTTTAGAAAGAAGGTTGCGAATTGCCTCCAAACCCCTATTTGTCGGTATTCATGTTTACAAGGAGCTCACGTCCAGTGTGACCCATGTCATATGAGATATCCACTGTAGATCCTCAAACTTATTGAGGACATCCATGGTGTCCTGTAAATAGGAGGGTAGAATTAAAAAAAGCATTTTATTTTTTTTACAAACCACTGCATTAATCCAACTACATTTCTGACAATTTTTCAGTCGGTGATTCGATCTTTGATCTGATCGATCTTCCAGGAGGTGTTGTTTTGTTCTTGTGTATTTTTGGTACCTACATGAAGCTCTGGGATTCAAGTTGAGTGCCTCTCTTTTCAAGTTCACACAGATCCTCCTTGACCAATTTACCAAATGTGTCTATCACATTTTCTGCTGGAAAAATGGGTGTAAACGTGAATTCAGGTCTCAGTCCACTCTCAAGTTATCTCCTGACTAACATCTAGATCGTTTAATAGCTGTTGTTGTTTGGAATCGTTATTTCCATCACTGTCAGGAGAGAGTAGAATCTGAATTTCATTAATATCTTCTATTGTGTATTCACAGAGTGGTACATTTATTTTAGGCGATTGGTGTGTCTTGGGTTTCTCCATAAATACATTCTTAAGCTTGAGTTGTTTCAGAAATTTAAATAAATCTGTGTTTTTGTGTCATGTCACACTGGTTCGATGGACAAAAACCCAAACCTTTGCTGAGCACATTTTTTTTATCTTGTGTAAGAACATAATTCAATAGATTCACAATTGATATATTATAATTCAAAGCATTGTTGATAGTTGCAATCCCTTGTCCCCTTCTTGTCCTCTTTGCAATTTTGGGGTGGTTTGTTGTACAAAGTTTCTTTTGTTTCTCCGTCTGAATCTTTTGGCCTCTTGTAAAAAATGAGAAGATGCTGTTTATTTGACACCAGAGTTTTTTCTAGTAGTATCACTAAATGACCTATCTTCGCCCAGTTCTCCAGATGTCACAGAAAAACTCTGACTCGCTTTCTGAAGCATCCTGTTCAACAGTTGTGTTGGGATTTAAAGGTTTGATTGAAATGTCACCAATTTTGTCTTGGGAAGGTATATAGTCGCCCATTTTTGTAATCATTATCATCCCTTTTGAATTTTGCTAATTGTTTTTGTTTTTAACCCCTTGCGTGCTCATGACGGAACCATGCCGTCATGAGCCACGGGCGGCGTGTACTCATGACGATGTTGTTCCGTCCTGCGGCTACCGCTCCTCCCACACGGCATTAAATCCCTGCCTGTGCGGGCGAATTAATGAGCAGGCGGTGCCGTGATGGAACCCTGCCGTCATGATGAGCACACGCCGCCCGTGACTCATGACGGCGTGGTTCCGACACGAGCACAGCAGCGCCGCAGCGAAATTCACCCCGCGGCGAAGGGGTTAATGTGTGCTTGATGTTTTTGTAGGACTTCTTTAACACTTTGTCATTTTTTTAGGTCTCACCTATGCAGGGCTTGCGCTTCCTCTTTGAAACATGCTGTATTCAGGTATGGACTTGAAGCTCCTCTCGGTTTCCGTCCATCTTTTCGATTGGCTCCTGTTACTGTCATTTCTAAATAGTTGCTTTTGATTTGTGAATAGGCTTAGGATTGCCTTCTTAGTACCCCCCCCCCCTCCTTTCTCCATTTGTAATCTCCCATAAGGACTGGCCCTTGTACCTGTGTTGATACTCAGTATATACAATCGGTGAGCACTTTGTTTCTTAAATGGCTTTCTCATGTTCCAGGTACTACATGCCTTCTTGCAATGGGGCCTGCTTTTCAACTCTCTGCTGACTTTCTGCTCCTCATCACCCGGACACTATGCTTAAGGCTACAGCATGGAGCCCGCTTCATATTAACATTGACACAGGCGTCATGCTTGATATTTTAGCAGGCGCCCACTTTTATAAAGCACTGTGGCACGCCTCTGAATTAACAAGAATGGCGTCCACTTTTTTTTCCCTCTTCATTCCAGCTTGCCCTCTCTCCATATCGGAACGAAGCCCATGCGAGAGATGGCTCTTGAGTGTGGCTTACGGTTGGCGATATCACCCGGGCATAAAGTGGGTGCCGCCTTTTTTTTCTTCTTTTTCCCGCCACATCTTGCTGCTAAACCCGTGAGAGAGATGGCTCTTGGGTGTGGCTTATGCTTGGTGGTATCACCTGGGCGTAAAGCTGGTACTGCTTTTCTTTAGTTTTACACACTGTGGCATGTTCCAAGCCCATGAGAGAGATGGCTCTTGGTTTTGGATTATGCTTGGTGGTATCACCCTGCTTAAAGAGAACAAGGGAACCCAATAGGTAATTAAGGACCCTGGGTGTCAATTTTATATTGTAACAATGGTTCTTAAAAAAGCATTTATAACAAATAAATAAAAATAGACCAAAATAAGTACTATATTCCACGGTGTCCAGCCGGACACACAATTTAATTAATTAGTTAAATGTTTCATACTTTTAAAGAGCAACCAACAATAGAGTGGGATGCAGTCCTGCATCCAGTACATAAAAACAGAAGACAAATACAATTAAGCAAAATGATTTTCAGGCAAAAGACAAAGGAGGCTTTGAGTCAATAGGAATACATGACAAGCTATCCATAATAGTTTTCACACTAATGTAACACACTGGTTTTTACGCGTGAAACTATTCCATAGGTCGATGACAATTCGATCCCTTTTAAAAGGATAATGGGATCATCATCAGGACGTTGTGATTTATATGCCTGAATTTAAGAAAGCTGCCTGTAGAGAGAAAGAGGGGGAAATAAAGGCAGAAAGATATGTTGTGAAAAAAGAGAGAGAGCTTGCTTAATGACACTTAAATTATGCGTAACCCTGCAATTTAAGAATTCAGTGTAGGTATGGCCCGATATTCTATGCTGTGACCCATGCGTGGGTGCATGGGCGGGTGAAGTAGCAGTACATCTCGAGATAGGTAAGCTCCATGGTACACTAGATGAGCGTGGTCTTGTGAGAAGTCATAAATTAGCTTGTGCATATATTCGTGTACTGAGTGACATTGTGTTGGAGAGACGGCGAAGGCAGTGACAGTTAAAACTGGTGGACTTATGAGGCGGAGTGAATTCAGAAGTGATGCGGTGATTCAAGGGTTTGAGAGTTCGTCATAGTGTTGCTATTAAGGCGATACTTGGTGGGTGAAGTTGGCTAGATTGCATCTGCTGTGCCCATCAGAACGTATGTTAACCGAGCCTAGGGCATGTACGCGAATGGGTAAACTAATCTTAGAACGGAATTGGGCTCTAATGCTCCAGTTTCGGTTTGGCGATATGAATGTCTGTCATGGACACAAGTGATTTCTGAAAAAATGGGTGAGTGTTAATTTAAACCTGATGCGATTAAAAGTGAGAGCGACGGTGAATGGCTAGGGCAGTGGTTTTACCTTGGCTCTCAGTAGAGCCGCTAGCGAAGCGTGTGAGCAGCGCGGTAGATAACACAAAGTGGTTTTTGGGGGGGCAATTCCTAAGATATGCCGGTTTGGATGGTCCGTATAGCGGTACCTGTACGGGAAAAAATTAACCATCAGTAAAAATGCACACACCATTCTGTCATCGTAAAGGCCGGCAAGGTTTAGACTCGTGTGAGGAGAGAGCTTACCAATAGTGCGGGCGTTGGTGGCCGAATCAAGGGTTCGATGGCGAAGAATCTAGCTTATGTGCAAAACCAAGTGCTATTTATATCCGGTCTGAAGTTGTGCGTGATTGCGGCGGCCATAGTGTTTTCCAAGATAGAGAAGAAAGACTGATGCCGTAAGAGGGTTTACGGGTCGGTGTGAGGATGCAGTCTGATGCATTGAAAGGACGGGGTTTGTTATGATGGAATTTAGGTAAGACAATAGAATCACATTATTACGTAACGATATAGAACAAGTAGTGGCCACGCCCACTGGGCCAAGGTATAACATTTGTGCGCAAAATAGCTGTTGGTTATTAGCTGCAGTCCACAAGCCCAGGATGAAGTGCGGGTAGCACGAAACGCGTCGGCTGGACTTTGGTTTATTTTAGTTGGGAAAGCCTCCTTGAACTGCAAATCATCTGCCATTAAAGAAGTTTAGCGATACCTTCCTGTGTAGGCTCCTTCTGTTGGAAGTAACTCTTATATATAATATTTTTGTGTGTATATATAATACATATATGCCTGCCTGGGGGTAATTTCTGTACTGCCATTGGTTTGCCTGATTATACTTTGCTTCCAACCATTACAGCATACTTCATGGGTAATAGTTTAGTCTGCATAAGCTATTGGCTCGCTGGTCATGTGAATGACAGCATTTTCTAATCGCATCTGTACATCCAGTTGAACGCTTCAGTGTTGGAGTGTTGGGGCTGGCTGGTCAGTCAATTAGTTCTCAGTTTTTTCCTTTTTTTTCTTGTTCCCTTTTCATATTATTGCTTCTCTTTTTATTGTAATGTTTCTTAAACAGATACTGTAGCTCTCCAGGCTGTGTTAATGAGTCACTTGATTGCCCCTAATTTCATCAGCAGAGCGCCCCATCCCACGTGGTCACTTTTATTGCGTTTGTTGTCAGGGGGGGGGGGATGCACAAATCAGTCAGTGGATGGATGAATGGATGTATGAGTGCAAAGATGAGCGACAAGATGCATGTATGAAGACTCACTGAGCATCTAAACCCATCAACGACACAAAAGGCACTTTCAATCTTATACTGGACCTATTCGCATTGCCAGTGCTTGTTTCTGTCTCGTTACAGCTTTTGCTGTCTGTAGGCAGACCTATTATTTATAATACCTAATATACTTGGAATGTACCTTGGGGCGCTCCCTAGTCCATGATTCTATGACTATGTTGTCGGTTTCAGTTGTCTGCTCTTGATTTAATGGCTTTCCTTCCTGTTCTTGTTTGTCTCGCCGTGAAGCATTTGGGTCTGTTAGTTTTCTGGTTTGATAAGTTGTACCCTTTCTCTGCATACTTGAGATGATTCTTTATTATGGAGCTCTTCATGGAAGTACATATGTTTCGTTGTTCTCTCGTGTGCACATGCATCTTGATGCTTGCTTCCACATGGCAGTGCCACCAAGCATTGATTAGAGGAGGTGTAACAGATTACACCCAGGTTATTACAAGAGGTCAAGGGTTATGACAGGGTGGATAAAAGACCCTTGGCAACTGGTACGTACATGGAAGATTGTTATTCGATATATACCACATGCACCTAGATTGTAGATGACCGAAACCTACAAGTAGCATTGGGGTGGCGGAATTGTTCGTGGTGGGGGTAAAGTTGCACCAGTCGTGCGGGAATTGTAATGTTATGCTGCCACTGTTCTGTGTCTATATTGGAAAAGTCAATAAAAATGTTTTAATTTTTTTTAATTAAAAAAAGAGGTCAAGAGTGGGGGACGACAGAAAAGAGCAAGGGAAACGGACCTGAACATGAGGAGGTGGGAACACGGAATGTTGGTTTCGTTTGAGTTGAGGTGTGGAGTGAGAGGTCAGCCAAAATTCAATCACGGTTATTTAGGAGGAGATATCCGTGGATGCAGCTGAGAGAAAAAGATCTTGGACTCTTCAGCATTCATGTGACAGTAAATTTTGAAACGTATTGAGAGAAGGTAATGAAGTCATGTTGATGGAAAATACCTGTGATTCAAGAAAAGAGCCTACTCTAACACTAGACCCAGAGAGGAAGATCGAACTGACTACATAACAGAGAAGATGCGATTATGGAGCTAAAAAACCTAGTCTAACAAGTGCAGAATACAAAACACTTAAAAAACAAGCATTGGCATAGCAAATAGGTCTCACTTTTGGAACCTTATAAGTATTTAGTTATGCAGCACAATATCCTTGGTTTAATAACATCAACTGTTGCATGGCTAAAAACGAATAAGGTCCCAAAGGCGAGACCTATAGGCTATGCCGTTGCTTGTTTTTAGAAGCCTGGCATGCAGTTTTAAATGTAGGCTGGTAAGAAAGGTGCCCACCCGAGGAGCAAGGTCTAGAGAGAAATGAGATCGGAAGAGAGGCAAGTTATAATGAGATAGCACAAATAGAAAGTTGAACCACAGAATGACAGGTCAGGTAAACAACGTAGCGATGCAGAGAGGCAGGTAGAGCCGGTGAGATGAAAAATAGAAAGATATGAGAGGTAGAGAGAAAAGAGGTGCAGATGAGTTAGAGAGATGAGGCTAATACAGAGGAAGGGCAAGGAAGAAGTAGAGAATGGTGAAATAGGGAGAGAGAGAGACAGAGGTAAGACAGATGTATTAAATGAGCGAGACATTGGAATCAGAGAGTGAACGGAAACAGGGAAGGAGATAGAAAGAGATGAAAGCAAAGGGAGTGATAGATGGAGTGGAAGAGTTAGAGAGAGGATTGTAGAGATAAATAAAATAATGGGAAAGGTGAGGGAAAGAGGACATCAATAAAAAGAGAGACATAGAAGTCCAATAGGTGAGGTAAATTGAGAGGCTAGATAGTGTTTATGTTTATGTTTTTGAGATTTTTATTGCGCACAACTACCCAAGGGTGTCTCGGCGCATATCAGACAGCTGAGGCGGAGGGCTACCCAAAGTATCATTGGTTAAATAACCAGGTTTTCAGGAGTTTACGAAAAATGATGAGGGTAGGGCTAGTTTTGATGTACAAAGGAAGAGTATTCCACAACCTGGGGGTTGCCACTAAGAAGCGTCTGTCACCCCAGCCGGTGGTTCTGGTACGTGGGACGGGAAGGAGGTGGGTGCACGCTGAACGAAGGGGTCTTTGAGGAGAATGGATCCGGAAGGCGTCCTTGAGGAACCTAGGTCCTGAATCATGGATGGCCTTGTAGGCGATGCATAATGCCTTAAATTTTATCCGGCTTTTGACTCTTAGCCAATGCAGGTGACGAATGGCCAGCGAGGTAGGGCGGCGACTAGGAATGTCCAGCAAAACTCTCGCCGCTGCATTTTGCACCGATTGTAGTTTATTTAGGATCTGTTCTTGCGTGCCGAGGAAGAGGGCGTTGCCGTAATCCAATTTAGAAAAAACGAGAGTGGTGATCAAGGTTTTCTCTGCCCCTGAAGGGAGATATGGCAACAACTTTTTGATTTTCCTCAGGGTAAAGAAGGACGATGAGACCACCGTATTGACGTGGTGTTTAAATAGCAACTTCTCATCGAACATGATACCGAGGTTTCTGACCTTGGCAACCGGAGTGGGGGGTGGGCCCATTTCAGTGGGCCACCAGATGGAAGACCATTCCGGAGAAAGGTTGCCAAAGGTCATAACCTCGGTCTTGTCAGAGTTTAACTTCAAGAAGTTGCTTGACATCCATGAGTCGATGGCCAGCATCCCCTCCTGAAATCTTGCGGCCACGGCTGGTCCATCCTTGTGAACCGCCAACACCAATTGGGTGTCATCCGCATAGGTGGTTCAGCGTAGCCCATGTGTTTTAATAACTCTTGCCAGATCCGCCACATATATGTTGAATAATGTGGGGCTTAGCGAGGAACCCTGGGGCACCCCGCACGGAAGGGTGAAGATGGGTGAATAGAAAGTGCCCAGTTTTACCGCCTGGGTGCGGTTGGCCAGAAACTAAGCAATGAGATCCCTGGCAAGATGGGTCACCCCCAGGGCTGTGACACGGTCGATCAAGATGGAATGATCGACCGTGTCAAAGGCAGTGGACAGATCCAGGAGTATGAGGACCGCTGCCCCACCCTGGTCCATTATACTCCTGATCTCGTCCGAGGCCTTTATCAAAGCCGTCTCTGTGCCGGGGCCCTTCCTGAAGCCGAACTGGGTATCATCTAGCAGTTGATGGCCATCGATGAAATCCGAAAGCTGTGTGTTCATGATAGCTTCAAATATTTTGGCTGGGAATGGAAGACAGGCGATAGGTCTGTAATTAGCAGAATCCACATTTATGTACATGCATACATTTGTGCGCACGTACACCCCGTGCACAGCACACGGTTGGAGCATACCGGTGCATCCTGAAACAGTTTATCCCTAGAACAGAGACCTATTGTGATGCAAGCTTCCCTCAGGCTCGTGCTGGGCACCTTTACATGCTACCTGGCCTCTGTCCTTGGCTCGATCCTTCTCCCGGGTGCCGAGAGGCGAGGACTAAGGTCCTTGCAGCGCTGCATGTGCACCACTTCAGCAGACGTTAGCAGGGAGCTGCAGGGTCCACCTATAATCAGTACTATGTGTAAGACGGTGTCTATTAATGCGGTCACACCACCCCTCTTCCTAGATTATCTGGTCTGGGTGGGGACAGGGCTTGTGTAATTTCCCTCCCTCCCTCTCTCTCACCAGCGCCCTTTAAAGCATGTGTAGTAATGGCCTGTGCACCCACTCTTGTCTCTGGTTCTTGAGAATGTTTGAGAGCTCTGCACACCATTGAAGTGATGCCGCCTCTACACTATAGCCACTTTCCGAGCCTCTGCAACATTGAGGCAAACCAGCATTAAAAATTGCAATAGGTCTCGCCTTTTAAGTTAAAGCCAATTGCTTTGCTATGCAATACCATTAGCAAAGCAAATGGCTTTAACTCTTAACTTAGCCAAAGGCGAGACCTGCTGCATTTTCAATGCTTGTTTAATAGAAACACGTCAAAAGCGCATCGCCATAGAAGAAACCTGCAAAGTGTAGCACGTGTCTGATAGTGGTTGGGATCCGAGGTATACGCTGTGTCCATCCTTTTTTTTAGCTTCACGCTGACATTTTAAACAAGCTTTAGCCCAGTAACTGACGAGGAGTCAGGGGGTAGTAGAAGGGAGGGGCTTGCGGTGCGCCACATCCCACGTGTCCATCGCTTGTGGCAGTCATGGTCATGAATCGGCTTGCAATCCACTCCAAGATGACCAGGGCAAGTTGGCTTGCATGTTTCTGTACAACTGTATTACATAATGTGCATGCATGGTTGGCCATCTTTGAATATTTGTGTTCGCATATTTCGGAGGGGCGCACAGCAGCTTGCACTGCTATCCAACGCGTCTAGAAAAACATTGACAAAGATGATCTGGCATAGGCAAACTGATTATCTTTGCTGATGCTTGTTAAGGGGAAATGTTACCAGCTATCCTTAGTCATCAAGACACCATTTGCAGGGGGTGGGCTTTTATCTAGCAATCCAATGCATTTTGGGGTTTGTAGTACTGGTTAATTTCAACTGAACCAATTAAAACTACCAGTGGCCCAGGACTTGAATTGGGCACCATTGGTGACATTAACCATTTGGTAACCTTTTTTCAGTCTAAGCGCTTTTGAACGGACTGATTTATTGTACATAGGGAAGCAGGGGGTGTAGCTACAGATAGTGCAGCAGGTTCAGTGGCACCGGGACCCGGTGGCCCACTGAACCATAGCTATTCTTTACCTGAACCATGGCTACAGTTTTATCCCTTCTCCCCTTGCACCAGGGCCCATAGCACTTTTGATACACCACTGTAGTGCAGAGAAAGTGTATGTTGGCGTATATAAAGTTCTAGATAGGAGACCGTTGTGTTTGAGTGGAATGTGTGATTTTTCTCCGGTTATTTTTTCAGTGGGTTTCTGATTGTGCAAGGAGCCAGCGCTGAGGGCATTTGGGAAGGGTGCGTCTGCCTGCAGAGGGTGCGGTTTGGACCTGTGATTGCAGGGGCAGTGATGAGGGTCGTATGGTTATCTCAGTTGTCGTTGGAATCCGGCAGTTATTCTAGAAAAGAGGGCGAAGCATGTTGCGGAGAGGGTGTGGACTTTGACAAGATGGGAGGTATGAGTGATGTTTGACTGAAGCTGGGGTAGATAGCGAATCAATGTTGCTGAAAGTAGCCACAGACGGGGAGGGGCTGTCGGGATTTGAAAAGGAGAGAGATTGTCCAAATTTAAGAATGAAAGTGAAAACTCAGACTTTCGAATAAACTTAATAAACCCTTGTTTGGCGATGTCAGCCCTCCTGTTTCTTAGTTGGGGTCGATAGCGCAAAGAGATCACATTCTGGGCGCGCCTGCGTTTGAGTGGAATGTGTGATTTTTCTCCGGTTAATTTTTCAGTGGGTTTCTGATTGTGCAAGGAGCCAGCGCGTTTTGAAGGGGCGTGAGGGCATTTGGGAAGCGTGCGCCTGTCCGCAGAGGGTGCGGTTCAGACCAGTGATTGCAGGGGCAGTGATGAGGGTCGTATTTATTTTTATTTGTGTGCTTATATAGCGCCGGACTCGACCCCAGAAGGGGTATCTCCGCGCTTGGTTCACCGTAGATGCCTAAAAACTGAGTCAAAAGGTGCACAAAAGAGTTGACCGGTCATAAATAAATGAGTTTTCAGTGATTTTCTGAAGGCCAGGTAGTTGGTATTTTGCCTCATAGTAAACGGGAGTGTGTTCCAGAGGGTGGGGCTCTTGTATGAGAGTGCTCAACCACCTTGTCTTGCCTTCCTGATTAGGGGAATCTGAAGCAGCAGTTGATTACTAGACCGCAGGAGACGTCCAGGCTTATATATATTACATTTTTCAGCCAAATATTTAGGACCCGAGCCAAAGAGGCTTTTATGTATAACACAACAGGTTTTAAACTTAACCCGCTGGCGAATGGGCAGCCAGTGAAGTTTCTTCAGTAGGGGACGTGAGGGTGATCTAGGCGGGGCATTGAGGACCAGTCTTGCCGCAGTATTTTGAGCCACTTGCAGTCTGCCAAGCTGATCTTCATTGGCAGATATAAGAAGGCCATTACAATAGTCCAACCGGCTGATTACAAGGCCCTGGACAAGAGTCTTTCTGTAACTGTCAGGCAGAAACGGAAACACGCGTCTCAGGAGTCCGATGACCCGAAACCAGGACCCAGTCACCTGATTTGCGTGTTTTTTTAACAATAGTGCCTGGTCCAGCCGCACGCCTAGATTCTTCACTGTCTGCCTAGGACATGGAACAGGTCCTAATTCCAATGGCCACCATTCCGGTGACCATAGGAGGGGGGCTTCCCCAAAAAGCATGACCTCGGTTTTGCCCACATTACATTGTAGGCAATTGGAGGCCATCCAGTCAGACACCGCTCTCATACCTTCGGCAAAGAATGTTTAATTGCAGGAGTGAGGGTCTGGAATGGAAACAAAAGCTGAGTGTCGTCTGCATACGACACTGGAGTGAACCCATATGCTCTCACAATGTCAGCTAACTGGGCCACATACACATTGAAAAGTGTGGGGCTTAAACATGAGCCTTGTGGGACCCCCTTGGTGAGCTCCCTAAAGATGGAATGATGGGAGCCCAATCTTACACTTTGTGAGCGGCCTGATAGAAAACTCTCAAGCCAGGACAGAGCCAAGCCTCCTATCCCCACCTTCTGCAGACGACCGAGAAGAATTTCATGTGATACCGTGTCAAAGGCAGCGGACAGATCTAACAGCACCAGAATCATAGAGCCTCCTCTATCCTGTGCCATCCTGATGGTATCTGTCACGGAGAGGAGAGCTGATTCGGTGCTGTAATTGTGTCTAAACCCAGATTGGGTATAATCAAGACCCCCCGATGCCTCGATGGAAATTAGACAGATGGGTATTCACATGCTTCTCGGTCATCTTGCTTAAATAAGGCAGAAGGGAAATGGGGCGGAGGTTGGATGGGTCTGTCCAGGGTAAGGCAAAGTTCTTACGAATGGGATTCACTACAGCTTTCTTCCAATCTTGGGGTACCTGTCCTTCCTTGAGGGAGAGATTCATCACTGTCTGAATCATGGGCCAAAGCAAGTTACCTAAGGAAGGAACCATTTTAGCAGGTAGAAAATCCATAGGGGACCCTGTTTTAATATGGCTGATCAGGGAACAAATGTCAGATCGGCTGACCTCCGGAAAAACAGTCAGTGTACCATTATTATGTATTGATGACAATGAAGGGGTACTAATGATGTTACTTTTAGGTCTAACAGCTTGTGTGATTTTTCCATAAATCGGCTCTTTTTTGTTTTAAAAAAACAGAGAGATGTCATCACACAAAGATTGGGAGAAATCATCAGGGCTTTCACAGGCTACCGGTTTCATAAAAGTCTGAAGAATCCTATAGAGTTCTTTGGATGAGTTGCCCGCTTCTGCCAACTGTGAAATGAGACAGTTCCTCCTGGCCAACCTGATACTTTTGTGATAGGTGGACAGGGCATCTGAGTACTTTATCCTACTCTCCTCATTGTGAGTTTTCCTCCAAATCTTTTCAAGTTTTCTACATCCCTGTTTCTCCAATCTGAGTTGTTCAGTATACCACACACCCTGTTTGGAGGTGGAGTACTGTTTATGTAGTTTCATAGGAGCCAACAGTTCAACCGCCTCTAAGAGGGCAGTGTTAAACTTAGAAGGAGCAGAGTCCACATTATCTGCAGCCAGAATGGTAGGTTCTCTCCATACCCTCTGTAATTCGTCCAATGTCACCTTGTGCCATTGTCTGCGCCACAGAGCAGGGAGGAAGGACCTTTGATTCGGTTTGTCCAAACCAAGAAGAGAAAATTCCACCATAAAGTGGTCTGACCAGCTTACTTGAGTCATAGGTCGACACTGTATTTTAGGACAATTAGAAAAGACTAAGTCTAAAGTGTGGCCTCCTATGTGTGTAGGGCCACTATTCTGTATTTCCAGCCCTAATAGAGAGAGATCAGAAAGCAGGGACAGCGTATCGGGATGATCGGGAGTGTCTACATGAATTTTAAAATCCCCCCAAAAGAATAAAGTCTTATCTGGCTTTAAAATGCGGGGCCAGTAATTCGGTCAGGGATAGTGTAAAGCCCGTGCTAGGCCCGGGTGGGCGATAGACTAGTTCTCCCTTCCAGTGAGCTTTAGACGTCGAACTAATTTTAAAGATCATTATTTCCATCTGAGAACAACTTCTTTGATCAATGATGGAAATCTTCAGTCCTTCTTTATATACTATGGCAATGCCGCCACCAACTTTAAGCGGACAGTCAAGCTTTAGGATCTTATATCCCATAGGGACCTCAAAAGTAATAGCAGGGACCGTATGTGGTTTTAACCAGGTTTCCGTTAAAAAACAGATGTCTGGTTTTACCGATGTGACAAGATCCCAGAATTCAAAGTGATGTTTAGGTAGGGAGCGAATATTCAGGAGAAAACTTTTTAGGCCATTTGGTTCTGTGGTTTCCCCTCTGTTACACCCAAGTGAAATAGTGATGTAAGAGGCCTGGAAATCGGCAATGGACGCACGCAAAAGGACCTTCTGGGCATGGCCAGGAATCACGAGCACAACCCCCCAAAAGCAATGGCTGCAGATCTTTTAAAGTTTTGGCTGTATACCTGAGGCATTGCTTCCTAATGGCATCTGAGCCACCTGGACAGAGTCCATTGCCCCTAGCCCCGTCCTGTCGCGGACGGGCTACTCTTTGGCTACTCTTTGGCTACTCTTTGGCTACTCTTTGGCTACTCTTTGGCTACTCTTTGGCTACTCTTTGGCTACTCTTTGGCTACTCTTTGTCTCTCGCTACTCTTTGGCTACTCTTTGGCTACTCTTTGGCTACTCTTTGGCTACTCTTTGGCTACTCTTTGGCTACTCTTTGGCTACTCTTGGCTACTCTTTGGCTACTCTTTGGCGTGTCTTCGGCTCCCCTGCGCGCGAACGCTGCACGCTCGAAGGGGGCGAGGGCTAAATAGCCCAGGAAAATACAACCACTAGAGCGCTACCCGCTCCAGTGGTGGACAGGAAGTGCCTGGCTCTCCCTGACCCGCCCTCCGCGCAACGGTACTAGCTACCGCGTCGGACCGGGGCGGGCAGGAGTGATGATCGAGCCCAGGCTTCCCAGCTGCCCAATAGATACCGTCCTCCCCCTTTCAATCAGGTAAGGGAAGAAAGTATTGCCAAGAGCACAACACTACTAAAATGCAGGCTAGCATGAACAAGTTTGCAAATTATATTTTCAGTTTCCAAATTCAGTTTTTTAAAATCATCAGCACATTAATAACAGGCTTAAAATTTTTGAGCACAGCGTTAATCACGATTCAGGCACCTCAAAGTAAGCAAGCGGATCGGAAGACTCTGCCCACAGTCGCCCTACCGCAGCTCGCCGGTGTTCAGGCTCAGCCTAAATAGCCCAGGAAATGCAACCACTAGAGCGCTAACCGCTCCAGTGGTGGACAGGAAGTGCCTGGCTCTTCCTGACCCGCCCTCCGCGCAACGGTACTAGCTACCGCGTCGGACCGGGGCGGGCAGGAGTGATGATCGAGCCCAGGCTTCCCAGCTGCCCAATAGATACCGTCCTCCCCTTTCAAATCAGGTAAGGGAAGAAAGTATTGCCAAGAGCACAAACACTACTAAAATGCAGGCTAGCATGAACAAGTTTGCAATTAAATTTTCAGTTTCCAAATTCAGTTTTTTAAAATCATCAGCACATTAATAACGGACTTTAAAAATTTTTGAGCACAGCGTTAATCACGATTCAGGCACCTCAAGTGAGCAAGCGGATCGGGGAAGACTCTCCCACAGTCGCCCTACCGCCTGGAGATCTCAGTTGTCGTGGGAATCCAGCAGTTACTCTAGAAAAGAGGGCGAAGCATGTTGCGGAGAGGGTGTGGACTTTGACAAGATGGGAGGTCTGACTGAAGCTGGGGTAGATAGCGAATCAATATTGCTGAAAGTAGCCACAGACGGGAAGGGGCTGTCGGGATTTGAAAAGGTGAGAGATTGTCCAAATTTAAGAATGAAAGTGGAAACTCAGACTTTCGAATAAACTTAATAAACCCTTGTTTCGCGATGTCAGCCCTCCTGTTTCTTAGTTTGGGTCGATAGCGCAAAGAGATCACATTCTGGGCGCGTCTGCATGTATCGCTCTGCAAAATTCCAAATGGAACAGAGGATTTTAAAAGGGACCTCGAGAGACTGTGTGGTGGGGTGGGAGATAAGGCGGCGGCGAGCGAGGCTGTAGAGATGGTGACAAAGACTGGGGCAGTGGTGCAATATATTTTGGCGTCATTAAGAGGGGCTGTGGTGTAACACAAACGTTGCCAATGAGACTTCGATTTCCTACCATGTTAGCTTGCCGTGTGCTGCTTGTGGCCCCTCTTACAGTTTTGCTCCTTCCTCAGCCAGCCCCACACCTGCGCTGCAGGTGCCTAGTTTAACCTTCTAGGATGTGGCTATGTTGGGGGAGTCTGGAGCGCGATGAGAGGCTGTGGAAATGGAGGGGTGAGGGGAAGGGTGTTTGATGGGGACAGTGATATACCTGGTCGATAATTTGAGACTTTTGTTAAATCTGGCATAAGTATGGCACCTGAGATGGCACTGGCACGTGCCGTGGGTGGAGATGCACGTTGAGGTGCGAGGAGGTTTGAGGATTTATGGGGGGGTGTAAGAGAGACTGTGGCGCTGTTAAGATGGCTGTGGTGGTCTTGGGTAGGTTGGGTGCAGTGGCGTGGGGGTGAGGGGAGAACTTGAGTTTCGGTGGTAGGGAGTTGAAGGGGTAGGGGATGACGAGAGCGGGAATAGTGGACAGTGGGAGCAGTCGTTTTGGGGCAGAGGTTGAGGAAGTGTTGGGGGGATGCGCTAGGGAATGTGCGAGGAGAGCGAAAGGGGGGTTGGTAGGAATGGTAGGGGAAGAGGTCGGGTATTGCATTGGCGAGAGGTAATGGGTGCCTTGTCGAGCGCCTAGAAGCAGTGGTGAGTTGAGGTGGTGGAAGAAGAGCATAGCAAAAGCTATGGAGGACAAAAAAGTGAAAATTTAAAAAACAAGCCCGGGAGTTGTTTGTGCGCGCGCTAAAAGAAAAAAAGACGCGACTGGTGCGCGCGATGGGAATAGTGAAAGCAGGCAGGCGAGTGGTGTGCAATGTGCGCGCACCATGACGAGAGAGGAAAGCCAGATGGCGCCTCTGCTCGTCATGGTGCGCATAACCGCACGCTCTATGCCACACGGTCTGACTTTTGAAAGCCCACTCACCAAATGTCTCGCCAGAGCACCGCATGCGCTGGCTCAGGCGAGACCTAAAAAGAGCAGAACCAAGAAAGAGTCGAGCAATTTTGTCACTGCGGAAAGGTTAAAGAGACAAAGTGACGAAGGTATAGCGCGAGGTGCAGTACACTGTGATGGACAGAAAAGCAGTTTCGGTGGAGCAAGCATTCCAAGTCACAGACTGTGGAGAAGAGTTAAGACAGGTTGGAAATTAAAGGAAGATTACTTGCACAAGGACTTTAGAGAGGCACTACTCATGAAAATTGGCAGGAAATGGTTGACCAAACTTAGGATTCTTTAATTTAGGAAGAACTGTGGCCTTTTTGTAGGTGTAGAGGATACTGTACTCTGAGTATCACAGTACCATGGGTCACCATGAAACACAAGGTAGGCACCAATTGCCAGTTCTGTGCATTTTGTTCTGGTTTGCTTTGCATCTTGTTCTTGGTGTTTTTCAATGCAGGCACAGGAACCGGCTTCATGAAACTAGCAATTAGTGTTGTTGACAGTAATCCAGTCTCAGAATGTATGTCCCTTTATCCAACCAGTCTGTTCTTTTTTCCTTTTAGACACATTTCACCCACACACCATGGCACGCCGACCTCGAAACAGCAGAGCTTGGCGTTTCGTCCTCAACGGTGTCCGTCGCGATGCAGATGCCAGGCCAGTATCTTTGGCCCCAGGGGCTGATGGATGTGCCTCTGACTCTGAAGGCCAGGTATGGAGGTGGCATAACTTTCACTGTTTTTATTCCTTCTGAGTTTTTCAGTCCCTTTTTATGGCAAGACTGCTACAACACAACATGGTGTATTTATTTTTAATGCTGGATAAATTTACAAACATGAATTTTCTATACGAATGCTTTCAAAGCGTCAGGAAACTGTGCACGTGTCTCTTGACATCAACTGAACCAAAAACAAGGTGGTGGATGGAATGCTTAAAATATTCTCAGCCAGACAAAGGCTCGCCTTATGCAAATCAGTACCGACCCTGCTCCTTATTAGAACAGGCTGTCCCAAACTGCTAGAGGAGGTCCCCTTCAGAAAGGACTACAAGCAACCCCAGACCAGTTTCACCTACTTACGGTTCCTCAGTAGAGTGTAGCGTATGTCCGGTGGCACAGTGATTGTGGGATGGATGTCTGGCCCTATCCGTAGCACTTAGTCCGTCAACTGCAACAAAAACAACGTGATGGATGGAAAGCTTGAACTAATCTCTATCACTGGCAATCGCTCTGGTCGAATTTCAGTTAATATTGCCTTTTATGAGGTTTATGTCTCCAAAAGTCTTTTATTTTTTAAGGCTGGGACTTCTAGAAGCTAAATACTGCAAGCTGCTTGTCAATGTGTGCTTAAAAGCTTTGCTCTGTTTCTCCAGTCAAAAGAATGTTTTCTGTTAACCAAGTCAATATTTATAATAATAATAATAATAATGACATTTATAGAGCGCATGGTTACGCCATCTCGGCGTGTCCCCGCGCTGGGTGAGAGGGAGACTCAGATCGTCTAAGCAGAGATCTTTACATGCTGCCAGAGAATAAGTAGGTTTTCAGCAACTTTCTGAACTTGATTTCGGAACTTTCCAGCCTGAGTTTTAGTGGGAGCTTATTCCAATTCTGTGCGCCCCGGACCCGGAAAGAGCGACCTCCCATCCTGGCCTTCTTTACCTTAGGGATCACCAATAGCCCGGATCCAGCAGATCTCAGGGACCTCCTAGGCTCATATCCGGTGATTTAAGTCGCTTAGATAAGACGGGCAAGCATTGTTAACAATTCGATGACAAGTACATAGTGTCTTGAACATAACTCTTTCCTTCACTGGCAACCAGTGCAATGCATTGAGGGCTTTTTTAGAAGCCGCCTTCCTAGGCTGATTGAGAACCAGCCGCGCAGCGGCATTTTGCAGAACCTGCAGTCGACCAATACTCTTATCCGTGGACCCAAGATATAGTATGTTGGCATAATCGAGACGCGACGTTATGAGCGCTTGTACCACGGTCTTTCTTGCCCCTATATGTAGAAGATCTAGAGTTTTACGCATAGTTTTCAACACGCCTAAACACTTGCCAACTACCCTTCTTATGTGCCCTTCATAAGAGAGAGCCGGGTCAACCCAAACCCCCAGGTTTTTAGCCTCAGTACACGGTACAGGGGTTGGACCTAAGCTCGAGAGCCACCACTCCGTAGACCAGCTCGCAGTACTGCCCCCCACCACCAGCACCTCTGTTTTGCTGCAATTCAGTTTAAGACCGTTCTTAACCATCCAGGAGGCAAGCTCCTGCATGCAAGCCCTAAAGTTGGATGCAGCAATCCCAGGAGCCTGTGATAGGGAGATCAGCAGCTGGGTGTCATCCGCATAGGAGACCACCCCCACTCCATAGCCCTGCACTATCTCTGCCAACGGCGCCATAGATAAATTAAACAGTGTGGGACTCAGGGCGGAGCCCTGAGGCACCCCCTGTGCAATTCAATATCTCTGGAGTGGGCCGCACCCAGCCTGACCTGGAGACACCGCCATTATTCAGACACTGCAGCAAGGTGTAATGCGCTAAAGTGTCGAAGGCTGCACTCCTATCCAACATTATTAGAGCCATAGTGTGTCCCGCATCTGCCCCCTGCCTGATGGTTTCTGTAGCTCTTAGCAGGGCAGTTTCTGTTGAATACCCTGCCCGTTGCATGTACATATGTTGGCTGTTTTATAGGTCTCGCCTGAGCCAGCGCATGTGTTGCTCTGGTGAGACTTTTAGTAAGTGGGCTTCAGAAAATGCTACCACATGCTTTTGCTTGTAGCCTAGAGCTTGCGGTCACTTGTGCTGTTACGTGCGCAGCCACCGTCTGGCTTTCCTCTCGTCATGGTGCGTGCACATCGCACACCACTCACCAGAAGTGACGCTGCAGCTGCTTTTTACTTTTGCCGCAGCGCGCGCACCACTCGCATGCATTTTTAAATTTTCTTTTAGCGTGCGCGCAAACAACTCCCAGGCTTACTACTGAGCTCCCTAAACATTGAGAGCTGCCACAGAACTCTAACTGCCCCATTAAAAAAAGCCTCCTCTGCGCATTGCCACTCTGCTAACGCTGTCGTACCCACTTAGCATTGCCATCGAGAATGAAATAGCACAGCCTACTATGCTAGCTATTCACCTCTGGCTCAAATATTACTGCTTTGTCAGTAAGTGCTTTACCTTACGTCATCCACCAGTAAAGTGCAAACGATTCAGAATCCGAACCTCGTTGCACCCAGTCACTATCGTAGGACACTTTGGTGGGCAGTGTTTATGCTGAGTGGCACGTGCGAGCTCCATGGCCAATACGCTCTAGGATTGGTTGAGGTGCTGACAGTACTTCAATCCTAGGCTGCTTTACACATTACCAGCATTCCCTCCCACTCGACTACCAAAATTGTATTCAGCCAATGCCACGTGACCCGGAAGTACTCACATTATAAACACAAAACTGCAGGAAACTAGAGAGGACTTGGAGACACACACTTAGGGCGCACGACAAAAGTAGTTACAGAGAGTCTATCAAGAAATACAAAGCTGAAATTAAATCAGCGCAGGCAATATTTTATGAGGAAATTATCAGAACGTCAGCCAATACCCCGAAGGAAATATTCCGGATAGCAAAATCCCCGATTAGCACCCCTCCCATCCCGCCTGACCCCAGCGAAGCACAGAACCGGTGTGACAGTCAAGCATAGTATTTCCACCAAAAGACCCAATCCATCTCCTCTTATTTAAAACCATCAAACAACATGTACCCGAAATAGATAACACCCCCTCAACTCTTGCCTGCCAGTTAGCGGACTTCCCGCCGTTAAAGGAAGACTCCCTTAAAACCCCAATGCTGAAAGTAACATCAGGATCCCCTACCGACCCTGCCCCTCCGCGACACCTTTTAAAGGTGGCTGACACCATTAGACCAGCCATTCTAAATATCCTGAATTCATCAATCTCCACTGGGAAAGTACCAAAAGCCTGGAGATGTGCACAAGTCAGGGCTCTCTTGAAGAAGCCCAATCTCGACCCAGGAAAAATGGCCAACTACCGCCCGATTTCGCTCCTCCCCTGGATAAGCAAGCTGCTTGAGAAGCATATCAACACCACCTTGATGCTTTATTTGGAAACCAACCACCTACTCCATGACTCGCAAGCCGGCTTTCGCCCTCAACTGGGGATAGTCTGCCCTGTTGACTGTAACAGAACTAGCCCGGAAGCATATGGATCAAGGCGGCACCACAGCAATTATGCTATTAGATCTTAGTGCCGCCTTTGACACCGTAAATAGTAACATCCTAATTTCCCGTCTAGTACAACGCGAAGTGGCAGGAAAGGCCATTATGTGGCTACGGTCCTTCCTGGAGGACCACACGTTTCAGGTGGTAGAGGGGGCCACCCATTCTAAAATCTGGCCCCTCAACCAGGGCGTACCGGAGGGCTCCTTCCTGAGTCCAACCCTTCTTAACGTGTACATGGAACCGCTGGCAGGGATTGTTATCCCATTTGGTTTTGAAATCATAACCTATGCCGATGACACCCAACTAGTGGTAGCCCTGAACCAGCCTGGCAGCACCTCCCACAACCTGAGCAGCTGTCTCAAAGCAGTAACAGAATGGATGGCCCTGTCCCACTTAAAATTGACCGGGGACTAAACAGAGCTCATGTTTCTAGGAAACACAGCTGTACCAAGACCCACTATAGACTGGCCGTCCTGCATGGGTACTCCCCCAGAGCCAAAAGACCATATCAAAAGCCTAGGTGTATGGCTAGATGACACCCTAAGCTTTAACCAGCAAGCCACAATGCTTTCTGCCACCTGTTTCGGGCTGATGAGAATGTTGAGGAAAATACTGCCTCTCCTCCCTTTCCAAGCCCGTAGGATAATGGTCCAGGCCATCATCCTAGCCCGCCTCGATTATGGGAACGCCCTTTACCTAGGTGCACCAATCAGCACAACCAAGAAGCTTCAAGTAACCCAGAATGCGGCTGCACGCCTTCTTCTTGGACTCTCCCGACGAGATTCATGAGCTGCCGCCTTGAAGAAACTACACTGGCTGCCCATCCAGGCCAGGGTAAAATTCAAGGCGATGTGCATAATGCACAAGGCCATGTGGAACACAGCACCTGCAATGATCTGCTCCCTAGCTACCCCCTACCGCCCTCCGAGATCGCTGCGCTCTAGCACGGCCTCTCTAGCCTCAAAGAACAAAATCAAACGTGCTAGGTGGGGCGGCCGCTCCTTCTCTTGGAACGCTGCCTATATATGGAACTCCCTGCCTCCCACACTGTGTAGCCAGCCCGACTTACAAAAATTCCGGAAAGAGCTTAGAACATATCTCTACCATTAAAATTAGTCAGCAGACCCCTTGACCCAACTCTTCCACAGCGCTACGAGGCCTCCGGGTAGTAATGCGCTCTACAAAACCCAATTTCATTTCACATGTTTGTCAAAAGAGAGATAACAGACAACGGATTTAAATTTAGATTTATTGATAGTCTTTCTAATTAGCGGCCAGAATAGACAATTGGAGCTGGTTGGTGCTGGCAGTCCTCACGGGTCTGAACGTTCGTTGGACGGTCTCTCTAAACTCTTACTCTGGTGAGGCATTATGCGATATGTGAGCTATGCCAGCCACCTCAGATAGAATTTGCTGCAGGACTGATAAGGGCAAAATTCACTGCTTTCGCTCTTTTATAGGGGCCACGTTTTTTGTGTGCATTTGTTTCGGGCGTGCCAATGCTACACTTAATTGGAATCAGTAATTCTGCTTGCTTGCATTCGGGAACATGCAATTTTGTATCTAATTGAATTTTTATTTATGGCTCACATTTGCCTTGCTGCTGTTACGTGAGAAGTGGATAATGAAAACATCATAACTACAAGTACTAGAATGCAAATGATAAAGTAATGACTCAATGAACTACTTGCACTGAACATGGGACCACCTTAACCCCCACTTCAAAACACCTCTCCCCCTTAACCCTGATCTCCCCGACCCTCTTCTGTCTTCCTGATCTTGCTTTTCTCATTTTCGCTGTTTTTTCTTCTTTATATATACTTCTCCATTCTGTTCCTAGAGTTCTCGCGCTCACTTTAAGCCCCACTGCCTTTACCTCCCCAACCTCGCTCCACCCTCTCTTGTAGACCTCAGCCGTCTCCCTTTACTTTCTCTCAATTACTACCAGTGCCACCCCCCACCCCCATACTGTATGTTCTCTGCTTCAATCACTCTCCTGTTTCTGCCATATGTTCGGTGCCCAGATGTCACTCTGCCCTCCCTCTCTCTGTCTGACTCTGAATAATTTCACCCCTTCCCATTCCAGCCGGCTCTATTCCATTTTCACGCCCTCCTTTCTTTTGTCGGGTTTTCACCTACCGGGTGCTTTAAATGTAAATACCGAAGTGCTGGTACTTTGTACCGGCCCATTTGAAGCACTGGGCCCTACCCAGTAGGTATTGGCGACTTTCCATCGAGACTCTATTTGACACCCCAAGTGATTTAGTGCAACAAGCTTTGATATAGCCAATAGGCCTCGCCTTTGGGACCTTTTAAGTGTTTAGCCATGCAACAGTTGTTGCACCAAGAATATTGTGCTGCATAACTAAATACTTAGGAGGTCCCAAAAGCGAGACCTATTGGCTATGCCAATGCTTGTTTTTTTGAGTTAGTTGCCTCATTTTGATAGGAGAACCAAATCATGGATTAAATGCAGAAAAGCCATTCGCTCAATGTACATTCGTTAGCATAGGCGCCAGGGCTCCAACGCAATCCCTCATTTCTTTTTTAGGTCTCGCCTGTCGATGCGCATGCGCATCGAGCAAGCGAGAGTATTGGGACTTATCCACTCTTTATCCACACTGCAAGGAATCGTGGCGATTCCTTGCAGTGCCCGTGACTTTTAAGCTCAATGCGCATGTGCATTGAGCTTAAAAGCGCGTGCACAGCCGCCCGCATTCCTCCGACACCTTTGAAGTGAAGCTTAGCTTCACTTCAAAGGCCCGGCTTCTTCACACCCACATGCCGCTCTCGCTCTCCCCGCTCCGCCCCCTCCCCTGCCCGCCGTGCATAACTCTTCTCTAGCTGTAGAACAGCTAAGCCGAATGTGCTGCATTAGGGCTGTTCGAGATGCTTTAGAACAGCTGAGTGATGCTGCGCGGACATAACTTGTTTTCTAATATTGTACATTGCATTGCTAGGGGTTCTTTTACACACAAAAAACATTCCAGCTGACAATATACCGCCTAGGTGTTGAAATTCGAAGCAGCTGCTCATTAGCTTCCGGGCATTGACCAAACCAGTTTTACTTGAATGGTCTGCCTGATGCTTGTTTTGTCCGTTCAGTTCATTTATAAAAAAATCGTCCTTTTTGTGCAAATTTAAAAATTGATTCTGAACAAAAAAGGGTGCTCATGCGGGAACTATATAGGGATAGCGGTCTGGAAGACCAGACTACGGTCGAGTGACTATTTGGTCAGAAGCTCAGGAAGTCTGCGCATAAATTGTGTACAGGCGCAGAACTAAAGCTCGCACTCGCTGCCTCGCCCCCTCTCTTTTCTCCCCAAAACAGAATTCGTCCTGAAACCATACGAAGGTTTACCAAGAACGGAAGATTGCGCTACATTTTTTGCTCACTCTACATTTAGCAGGTAGATGACAGACAATTGAAAAAAAACAACCTTGTCAAGGAATCCTGCGGAAATTAAGTTTAGAATTCAAGGAGTAAATTTACAGACATAAGTGTCTCAAGTGCTTCCGGGCTCGCTATAAAAAGTCGACTGAATACTTAATGACTTGCATCCTGTTGTTAATGAGGGTTAAATGCAAAAGCCATTTGATTGCTTTGGGAGTTCGTACGTTTCTCACCCCCCACGCAGAAAATAAATTCCATTTTGTTGTGTACTTCGTTATGGTGCTTATAGTGTGGTTTGCAAAAGACGGGGACTACGAGTTTTGGTTTTATTTAATGCCGGTTTGCTATGTTAGTGTATTTGTAAACCAGTCGTTGCCGTGAAATCTGCCATTCAAAATACCAACTAGATTTTGCAAACGTTTCTTTTATGATCAATTCAGACCGCAGTCCATTTTGAAATCTCAGTGTTATACCTATAAACGATTTTAGACAACTAATTTTAAAAAAGATGTTTAATAGGCGTTTTGCCAGTATTAAAAGTGTTAGCGTTTTCCGGGACTTCGAATAATTGTAAAGCCATTTTAACGAAATGCTTCTCTTGCGCTACATTTGCAGGTGAACTACCTTTTAATATGAACACTTTGAATGTTGAGTGATGTGATGTGATGCGTTTGGCACAAACACATATACCGATTCATCATTTTATACTTTCACACTGCTTAGTCCCTTGTTTTGACTGTAGTTTAGTTGTAGTTGATTTATTATTAGCAAGGATTTTCGAGAAGTTCTGAGGGTGTTCTCGGTTATCGTTTGTATTTATTACGATCGATTTCATATGTTGGGCTACTTACTGGTAACTAGGGGTCCACGTTTCATACGTTCCCTCCATTCCAGTCGCAAAATAAATTACATTTATTTAGCCTTTTCGTTTATTCTATCTCTTTGTGTAGCAACTGCAGCATTTTGGTTGTATTATTTGCAAATGAGGCATGATTTCTTATACTTATACTTCCGCTCACTGTAGGCATTGGCTTTAGAGGTTGCTCATCTGCCCAAAGCATACTGCACCCTCACTACCCTCACTACATACTACCCTCACTCACCCACCCTCAACCCCTCACCCTCACTCACCCTCAACCCCTCACCCTCACTCACTCACCCTCAACCCCTCCCCCTCAAACCCTCACTCACCCTCCCTCACCCTCAACCCCTCACCCTCAAACCCTCACTCACCCTCAACCCCTCACTCACCCTCAACCCCTCACCCTCACTCACTCACCCTCAACCCCTCACCCTCAACCCCTCACTCACCCTCACTCTCACTCACCCTCACTCAGCCTCAACTACTCCCCCTCACCCACCCAAAACCCCTCACCCTCACTCACCCTCACTCACCCTCAACACCTCACTCACCCTCACCCTCACTCACCCTCACCCTCACTCACCCTCACCCTCAACACCTCACCCTCAACCCCTCACTCACCCTCACTCACCCTCACTCACCCTCACTCCCTCACCCTCACTCACCCTCACCCTCACTCACCCTCACCCTCACACAGTGCAATAGTTCTCAGACCATTTCAGTTAGAGCTTTTAGAAATGTTTATGGCTTTTTTTATTTGTAATACTTTAGCATTGGCTACAGGAAACAAAAATGCTAAACATTTACAAAAAAAAACCATAAACAATTCTAAAAGCACTAACTCTAATGGTGCGAGACCTATTGCATTTCCAATGCTTGTTATTATTATTAGTAGTAATATTCCCGACACTATTCGCAGCCTTGCCACTCTTTCACCCAAGAACGCAAGCCCTTTTCATAAGCCTTAGTGCGCATGTGCTTGCTGTTATAGTTTTCACCTGGTTCACCTTTTTTCAGCCCTAGCCCTCTGGCCTGCCAGGATGTAAAGTCACACCTTCACTGAAGTGGGACAGCCTCTTGAATTGAATGCATTCTGGGTACGGTAGTCTTGAGCACTGTATTTCTGGGGGCTGTATAGATCATCAGGAGTACATGCTTCCCTTTCCCATCTGATCCCAGGATGGGGTGGGATCAGCAAGTTTCATGGATCCCTTTTTCCCCCATTATTGCTTTGGAAAAGTGGTGAAGTTCACAAGAGGCTTTCACAAATGCCTAGTACTGGGAGGCAGAAGACCAGATCGGTGTGCCTGTGACCTGGTGCCATCAGTGACTCCAAGAACATGCTGTAATCACTCTACTCTGTTCATCGTCACAGTATGGGCTTGTGATTGAAAGAAGGAAGGGTGGATGGACAGGTAGGAAGATCAGGAGGATAGTGAGAGAGACTGAAGTGAGAGAAAGGATGAGATACCAGACTAAATAGGAGGACATTGAAGAAAATGGTAGGAGACTGGGAAGAACAGATTTTAGCCGCAGGCCACTTGATTCTTTGTGGTCAGCAACTATGTCTAGGTTCAAGTTGTTCATTACTACTCAGCACATAGCTGTGAAGCAAGCTTTAGCCACAAGGGAGATTTCTCAATAGAGATCATTCCAACTAGCCATGTGATGTCCTTTGTGTGGTTGCTGCAAGTAGTACTTATGTTTAGTGAGAGCTATATGTTGTTCCTCGTGCTTGATGACACATGCGGAGCCTTCATAGTGTCCCAGCAATGCCATTTGTTCAGTATCGACCATCTGCTTTTTAAAAATGTATTGTTATTTTAAGCGCAGCTTTAGTTCAGTAGCTATTTAGTAATTGCCTTTTTTCACCTTCCCCTGCAGCAGAGTGATTCTGATTCAGAGCTGGAGTTTCCTGCTCTTCCTCCCTCAATCCCCAGCGCCGTTCCAGTTACTGGGGAGTCTTACTGTGATTGTGAGAACCAGAGCGAAACACCATACTGCACCCCCAAGCACACCATTCACCGGGTGAAGGACTGCCAGTGTGGGGAGGAAGATGACTGTAAGATCCTACACCGTTTCTTCCTCACTCATACTCGTACCATTTGTGTTTTAGATCACTTTAAGCTGTTGGGCTAATTTCTATCTGCAATTGCTTGTAGTCTTCTGAACATAGTTATATGCTATGCTTCAATAAATTATCAGTTCAGATCTGCACAATTCCTTGACATTAGGTAGTGAAGTAGAGGGATCAAACCAACTTCCTTTATTTCTAATGCTAACAAGCAATACCTTTTGTTTATGATGTCTTTGTATGCATGAAAAGGCAGCTACTTATTATTGTGTGTGTGTGTGTGTGTGTGTGTGTGTGTGTGTGTGTGTGTGTGTGTGTGTGTGTGTGTGTGTGTGTGTGTGTATATATATATATATATGTATATATATATATATATATATATATATATATATATATATATATATATATATATATATATATATATATATATATATATATATATATATATATATATATATATATATATATATATATATATATATATATATATATATATAGTCCTGGCACATCAGATTTTTAATTTGTCTTAATCTGTCAAAATAAGTTTTGGGAATGTAAAAAAAAGGATCTCTTGTGTCCCAGTGGTAAGAAGTATTATTCTCCTCCAGGGGTAGTCTGACGGATCGGAGCACAGACATAGGCGTGGAAAATTAAAAGGCACACTCCTTTTCACGTTCACTCTGCCGCAGGGCGCTCCACCCATAGCGCACAAAAGTGTCCTTTGTTTTCAAAGCCTGAAGAAAGTAACCAGATAACTGGGGCGGAGTAGTCTCCGACTAGAGCCAGCTCTATCTGAACCTGTCACCGGACTGGTACCCTAGTTGTCTTCTCATTTTGCACTTTAACACCATCCTGCAACGTCCACTTTGAAATCCTACCCATATGCTGTTATTTTAGGGTTGCTCACTCTTTTGACTTTGTCAGTTCCAGTGTTGTTTCCAGACTATCTGCATGATTCCCTTTTTCTTTCCAAGCAGATTTTGACTGGGTTTGGGATGATGAAAGTAAGTCTACAGCCACTCTACTGAGCTGTGAGAGCCGGGAAGTCAATTTCCACATGGTGTACAGCTGTGGTACTGCCGCAATCCGGGGGAACAAGGAGCTGGGTGATGGGCAGCACTTCTGGGAGATCAAGATGACCTCTCCAGTCTATGGTACAGACATGGTAAGTTGAACTCTAACCAGCATGTTCTTTTGCTTATACTGTGGCTCTTTTGTAAATGCCTTGGTTTCTTTAGTAACTTCTCTTTCTACTACCATCATAAATGTCAGGTTTTCGCAATTGTTATTTGAAGGCTGTGGTTTTTGACCAATGACGATGGGTAAATATTTATGTATTTCTAACCAGTCCACTGAACCCTCCATTAACCCCTTCCATGCTCATGACAAGGTCAGCTCGTCATGCAGTGCACTGCTCCTGTGCTGATGACGAGCTGACCTTGTCATGAACAATGTAAAATCAGACTAGTCAGCACCCAGCGTGAATTGCCTTAGCACCAATGTGGTTAACAAGGAATCCTAAAGTCCTGAAAGAAGCAATAATTTTTCAGCTGTGAACAAGACCTTTTTAGGTAGAAATGCATCAGTGTTCCTTTGCACTTTCTCTTATTGAACCTTTTGCTGATCTTGCACATAATGAAATAAAAAGTTGTTGTTTGTTCCCACAAGTGGAACTTCCTTGTCCTGAGGGGAGATGGAATGGAGATAATATAGATCTATTATAGTACCCATTGGTACTAGCCAGTGCGTAGTTATGGTTCAGTCTCAGTTTCCACTGAATGTATTTTCCCCCTTTGGTTTTTGTGCCATATCACAAATCTGCATGAAGGGTTTGCATGATGTTTTTCATGCAGATCCGTCCATATAGGAAGAAATTAAACCCGGTGTCAAAAAAATGAGTGTTTCACATTTTGACTCTCCTGGGAAACGTAACTCTTTGCCACAGCAAAAACAGTAGAAATGGAATTAAAATAAATCCATGTAGAAGGGGGCGTGCCAGCCGAGCCGTGGAATGGCCGCTTTGTAAGCGAGCTCTGCCGGCCGGGAGAAAATCCTGCAAACATAGGGCCGAAACGGTACAGCACTAACCCCCTTGGGTTAAGGGGACTCCGACTCACGCATCAACATCTTTTTTTGTGAGCGGGGCGCTTAATCTGCTGCAATTGCTGGAGAACGCGCTGTGCGGCTGGGAGCCCTTCGGAGCTCGACCCCTGCGGCGGCCGGGCTGAATCGATAATCGAGCTCGCGGAGGCCCACGGCGCCAGGGGCGGCTTGAGGGACAGCAGAAGGCGGCGGCTGTCCTCAAAACGATCCCCGCAGACACAGAAGACAAGGTGTCACCCCTGCGAGAAAGCTGCCCACCAGTGCGACTCGGAGGGTTGTATATTGCAAGGCCGCGACCGCCATTTTGCGAATTGGAATAGGAGCCCGGCTGAGAGGAGGACGGAGGCGGCTGGTTTGCTCGAGGTCCCGCATATTGCAAGAAGAGCCAGGAAACTGGGGGCTAGGAGTAGCGGCCGTTCAAACCACAAAAATTACAGGTACGAAGGGCGAAGCGGCACCACTGGGCGGTAGCGGCTCATCAAACAGACTCAGTGAGACGTGCAAGGCCCGACTGCCATTTTTAGGTCTCGCCTGTCGATGCGCATGCGCATCGAGCAAGCGAGACTATAGGGGCTCATCGACTCTTTATCTAACTTGCAAGGAATCGTGGCGATTCCTTGCAGTGCCCGTGACTTTTAAGCTCAATGCGCATGTGCATTGAGCTTAAAAGCGCGTGCACAGCCGCCCGCATTCCTCCGACACCTTTGAAGTGAAGCTTAGCTTCACTTCAAAGGCCCGGCTTCTTCACACCCACATGCCGCTCTGCCCCGCTCCGCCCCCTCCCCTGAGTCATCCTGCCTGCCCAGACTTCTCCTCCCCCCTACTTACATCCCGCTTTCACTTGTTTTTTGTTCCGACTCGACGTTCCCCCCGCCCCCTCCCGCCACGCAATGCCGAGAGCTTGTTTTTTAATGCCATCTTTTCTCCCCACGCTCTTTGGAGAGAATGCATTTGTGTTTTCTAATTGCTTCCCCTGACTGACGCCTTCCCGGATCATTGCAACCACAGTCACTTGCAGGTTTGCAAAACAGGCTGGGTAAACAAACAGATGACGTGGGCAGTTCAGTGCGATTGTCCAGCGAGTTGATATCGTCCGCAAGTTATTGTCCGCCCTCTGGTGCTTTGGACCACATCCTGACCCTATAGCCCTGAAAAATGATGGTACCACACAAGCCTATTGACCGCATACTGTCTGTGGTGTCTGCCCGCCCGCTCTCCACTCTATCAGGCAGCCAGCCGCACTCCTCCCACACCCCCGCTCCGCCCCCTCACTCTCTCTGCCCGCCCGCTCTCCACTCCATCAGGCAGCCAGCTTCAGGAGAGCAATCTGGAGAGCAATCTGCGGGGTGTCGCCATTTTAGCAGCACGGGCTTTCCCGATCACTGGACACTTACAAATTGGGCAGCAGCATTGAAGGCTTTGCTGCCTTACAAAACCGGCTCAGCGTGGCTGTCGCAACGCAAGTTTCCGTGTCTCCTGGAAGGCATCAAGTGCAATACTCTATTCCTCGTGGAACAGATCCAGCAGGACAGACGAGTACAAGAATAGTAGTTTGTATCAAAAGCATGACCTTCATTACCGCATGATAGCTGGGTGTTAATCAGCATGGCTAAGTCTAATTCCTTACGCACGGTGACATTTCTAATGTAGCTTCAGCGCCATCGGAAGTATAAAGCACTATATCCGTATCATACCATTATCGGCACTACAGGTCTTGTGTTGCGGATTGAGTTTCCTTTTAGAGGAAAGTTTGGTTCTGATTTGCATGTGTGCCAACTGGGGCCTCTGGTCAAGAATTGTAACTTCTGTCATTGCACAGAGCCCTAGAACTTAGGGTGGCTGATTATCTCACAAGAACATAAGAAACTTTACACGAAAAAAACACGCCCTTTTGGCAGGGCCACTGGAGCTTACTTGACTAACTATTTACAGCTGTTGGCTGGAGACTGTCATGTCTGGGTTCATTATGATATTCCGAGCGTTAAAACATACACTGCCAAACGCGCCTTCACATCCTCACCCCCTCATCCTCACACACCCTCACTCACCCTCACCCTCAGTCACCCTCAACCCCTCACCCTCACTCACCCTCACCCTCACTCACCCTCACCCACACTCACCCACACTCACCCTCACTCACCCTCACTCACCCTCAACCCCTCACCCTCACTCACCCTCAACCCCTCACCCTCACTCACACTCACCCTCACTCACCCTCAACGCCTCACCCTCACTCACCCTCAACCCCTCACCCTCACTCACCCTCACTCACCCTCACCCTCACTTACCCTCAACCCTTCACCCTCAAACCCTCACTCACCCTCACTCTCACTCACCCTCACTCACCCTCAACCCCTCAGCATCACACTCACTCACCCTCACCCTCACTCACCCTCAACCCCTCACCTACCCTCACCCTCAACCACTCACCCTCACCCTCACTCACCCTCAACACCTCACTCGCCCTCACCCTCACTCACCCTCAACACCTCAACATCAACCCCTCACCCTCACTCACCCTCACTCACCCTCACTCACCCTCAACCCCTCACCCTCACTCACCCTCACCCTCACTCACCCTCAACCCCTCACCCTCACCCACCCTCAACCCCTCACCCTAACTCACACTCACCCTCACTCACCCTCACCCTCACTCACCCTCACTCACCCTCACTCTCACTCACCCTCACTCACCCTCACTCTCACTCACCCTCAACCCCTCACTCACCCTCACTCACTCACCCTCACTCACCCTCACCCACCCTCACCCACCCTCACCCTCACTCACCCTCACCCTCACTCACCCTCAACCCCTCACCCTCACACAGTGCAATAGGTCTCGGAGCATTTGAGTTAAAGCTTTTACATTTGTTTATGGCTTTTTTTCTTTGTAATTCTTTAGCATTGCCTACAGGAAACAAAAATGCTAAAGATTTACAAAAAAACCCCATAAACAATTCTAAAAGCACTAACTCTAATGCTGCGAGACCTATTGCATTTCCAATGCTTGTTATAGACTGGAGTGGGAGCCCGGCGGGGAGGAGAACGGAGGAAGCTGGTGTGCTAGAGAGACCCAAATGGCACCAAACAGCTAGAGAGCGTGGAGAGCAATCCGGGAGCCATACATGAAGCACAGCTCTACCTCGGTAGATTGGGCCACACTGTCAGCGCTACCACTGGGAGTAGGTGTAGTGCATTGAAGTGCGCTGCGAGGCGTATGCACACGCTGGTGCCTAATGTTGGACGTTTGGGCCACTGTATTGGGTGTTTGCACGAAGCACACAGCAGGGAAAGTTTGCTGTACCACATTGCACCCCTGTCTTTAAATAGGAAGGTGCCCAGGCTGTGGAAGGTAGTTACTGGAGGGAATCCTCGATTGGATCTATGCACGACAGGCCCTGTTGCACGCGCTAACGGCTGAGTATAGCCTGTGGTGTCCTGGTGGTACTGAGGTTGAGGTCACGCCCGTGGTGTCCACGCATGTTAACCAGCTGCGATTTGTTCGTTAATAGTGCATGGTTGGGCTCTGCGCAGTGCGCTGTTGGAGCAGAGGTGCCTGGAGATCTGAGGCTCGGCCTGACCTGCTGATCTTAAGCTGAATGGGCATACAAGAGTAGATTTGTGGGCCCAGAGTTACCTACTGGTTACTATCGCCATGGGTAAGCCTGACACCAAGCAGCCCAAGCTGAACTTTGAGAACAAACGTTCTACGAGAACCACGGACCCTGATCCAAACACGCAGAGCGACTCCCAACACGGCTCCCAGACAGAGGATCGAGGGGGAAGATCTGCGGACACTTATGCTGGAAATGTGCTCCAGCTTGCGGAACATTGACACAAAGCTGGATACCCTGACCAAGCAGTTAGACACCGTGAAGAAACAGGTGACCACCCACGAGACCAGATTAGACAGTCTGGAGAATAGACACACAGAATTCCAGGTGGGTACCAGAGAACAATTGTTAAATATGGATAAACTGCTGGGTGTTATTAGGGCCAAGAACGATGATTTGGAGGCGAGGTCTAGAAGTAATAACCTTCGAATTACTGGAATTTTAGAGACCACCGCTATTTCCAAAATGGAGGTGTTTGTATCGGACCTCTTGCATGAGCTGTTTGATCCTCACTTGGCTACAGTTTTCGTGATTGAAAGGGCTCTCAGGGCCCTGGGGCCGAAATCTCCTGTTGGTGGGACGCCGAGGCCGATCCTGGCTAAACTACTGAACTATCAAGACCAGGACCTTATTTTGTGCCTGGCGAGGGAGAAGAGTCAACTAATTTATTAAGGTAATACTATCTCCTTCTACCCGGACTTTACTCCAGCGGTGCAGGTGGCACGCAGAGAATTCCTCCCAGCCAAGCGCATCCTCATGCAGGCGCAGATCCCCTACTCCCTGCTCTACCCTGCCAAGCTAAAGGTCTCGCACGATGGCACGGCCCATTACTTTACGGATGAGAAATCTGCCCTTAAGTTTGCCAAGCATGTTGGCGGGAAGAGATCCAAAACCACCGGAGCCACTGAGGGACTCTCGGGAGGCCGGCTCAGTGACAATGACTGAATTAGCATTTGAATTCGGTTTTATTCCACTTGCAACAAAGGGTAGTATGTTGTGCAGATATTATGTTTTGCTGGACAAAGAATGTCTCTTGCTATGCTCTGCGCCCTACTGACCTTATGTAACTAGAAGTTGGGGACTGATAGACCTGGGATGCATGTATGCCTGATTTTGTTTTCCTTTTATGTATGCTGGTTGCCGCTGTAGGCCTGTCCGCATTACACCCGGCCACCCTGTGCAGAGAGGGTAGTTCGCCTGCTTTACCTCGCCCTCATGGGAAATCTCCCTTTCTTATATTTGATATTTTCGAAGGTTAGAACTGGGAAGGGTATGCTACAACCTGATTGGGGGGTTGGAGTGGGTGGAGGGTGGGAGTTGGGGCTTGGTTATTTGGTTTTATGCCAGCATGCCGCTACAGAAAAGTTTGGAGTGCTACAATGGGTTATGAGATGGCTGCACGGTTTGGGAGCAATGGTTGAGCGTTCGCGCTTCCGGTTTGACCACACTGTTGCATTGAATGTCCTCACATGGAACATTAGGGGGTTGAACGATGGTAGGAAGGCCAAACTTGTGCATGCATATCTAGCTAGACACAACATTGACGTATGCTTTATGCAGGAAACACATCTAAATGTGAAGCCATTGCACCGACTGCGCCACAGTAGATGGGGGGGCGGCTACACACATCTATTTATTCCAACCATGCACGGGGAGTTGCGGTGTTGATTCGTAAAGGGGTGGATTGGCGAGAAGATACTGTATATATTGATCCAGAGGGAAGGTACATAATATTACAGGAGAGGTTGGTCGGCATATCAGTGGTACTGGTGGCCATTTATAGTCCAAATGTGGATTCTCCGGAATTCTTCCGTGACCTCTGGTCGTGACTTAGGGCAACTGGCTGCTGTACGGTAATTTGGGGCGGCGACTTTAATGCCATACTGAATGACGACATTGATAAACAGGGCTCGGCTCGTGCCTTACATCCACAAGCTAGCTCTGCACTGCAGGATATTATGTCGGATGGTGACTTGTTGGACATTTGGCAGACTAGACACCCGGGGCTCTGGGAGGGGACATGTATCTCTAGCCATCATAGTGCCTGGTCCCGCTTGGACTACTGGCTGGTCTCGAGGGACGTGGCTACTTGGATGCTGGAAGTGGTCCACCTGGCACGCTCGTTGTCAGACCATGCCCCTAGCTTGCTCAAACTGCACCTGCCTGGTGTACCCCCACACGCTTTCACTTGGCGACTACCCCCCATGGGCTTTTAGACGAGGCATTCAAGGAAATTCGATCCGACATCACGGAGTACTTTACTCTTAACTCCGGGTCGGTAGACACCAAAGCCTTGCTATGGGAGGCTTTCAAGGTCTTCATAAGAGGTCAGTGCATTGAAAGGCAGGCCGGGGTGCTGAAGGCCATCTGGGGTACTATCGCTGCCCTGGAGGGACAGATAAGGGAATTAGAAGACCAATTCTATTAGTTAAATGTCTCCACTACAGCTGCACTTCTAAAGGCAAAACTACTGGAGTTTGCTGAAGAATTGCAGCAAGAGGTCAAATTCTTGGGCAAATATGCTGAGGCAAGAAGGTATGGCGAGGGCGACAGACCGGGCCGCACGCTGGCAGACATGATCCGTCCATCAAGGTCCACAACCTTTGTACATGAAATAAACACCGCTAATGGGGGCATTGTAAGAGGCCAAGCAGAGATTCTTAGTGAGTTCTCCAATTTTAACTCTTCCCTGTACACTGCCACTCAGGTTTCCAGCCCAGAAGGCCTGCAGGATTTTCTAGACTCCATTGCCTTAGTATGGTTTAACAATATACACACAGAGTATATATGGACCTCCCCGTTTCCGCGGACGACGTGGCCCGGGTCATTTAAAAGTCTACTGCTGGATAAGGCCCCTGGGCCAGATGGCCTGACCACTGCCTTTTACAAGACCTATGTGGAGGAACTGGCCCCCAGATTGCTTGCAGTATATGAGGAGGCATTGGAGGCAGATGCTTTGCCGGCATCAATGAGAAGCCATAATTTTAACGCTGCTGAAGCCTAAGAAGGCTGAAACAGAGTTGGACTCCTACAGGCCACTATCCTTGATTAACGCAGACGTAAAAATTGATGCTAAACTTCTGGCAAACAGACTGCCACCGCTCCTTCAAATGATTGCACTCCCGGACCAATCGGGATTTATTCCTGGGCGGTCGACGTCACACAACTTGCGTACATTGTTCTCGGTACTGCATTACCTCCACCCTGACTTGCAGGCTGCTGCCATTTTTTTAGACGCTACGAAAGCGTTTGATACGCTGGGGTGGCCATATCTGTTCACAATACTAACGCGCATGGGATTAAGCCCTCAGTTTATAAATCGTATTAAGTTGTTGTATACTATGCCATTAGCACGAATCAAGGTAAATGGCTTGCTATCTGAACTGTTCCATATCACACGTCGCACAAGACAGGTGTGCCCACTCTCGCCCCTGCTCTTCGCCATTGCCATGGAACCCCTGGCTGCCAGAAACTGGCATCACCACACAGCACGGGGTATTGGTTTCAATACGCGGAGCCTCCTCATTTCGCTGTACGCGGATGATGTGACCCTGTACATTCTTAAACCAGAAGACAATCTAGACCCGGTCCTTAGAGAATTTATCAGAGTTGGAGGACCGACGGGTGTCTCCATTAATTGGAAGAAATCTGTAATTTTCCCACTGACGGAGGGTACTCCGATAGTGACATCTGAATTCCCCCTGAGATGGGAGGCTGAGGCTGTCAAGTATCTGGGGGTGTGTATAAGCAGAAGCCTGCAGGAAATCTGCAACTTGAATTTCGGCAGGGCACACACGTGGCTGGAGGGCAAGGTTGTACTCTGGTCTAAATTGCCCCTGTCCATTGCTGGGAAGATAGCGCTGACAAATGGTCATATTACCAAAGTTTCTATACCTGTTTGTTCACGTGCCAATTCCCCTTACACAACACTTTTTCTCATTCTTAAGATCGCAACTACTGTCCCTGGTTTGGGCTGGAGGGCAGGCCAGGGTTTCATGGGACCTATTGACTCTCCCATTGAGACAGGGTGGTCTGGGCACCCCGGATATGCAGTTATATGCTTTATGTGCCCAGGCACAATTTCTCCACTTCTGGGTGCACCAGACGCCATATCAGCCTCATGTAGCGGTGGAAATTGATGCGGTGGCCCCTGTGCCGCTTGGAGTGGCATTATACCAGAAGTCACAACACCCTAGGGGAGATGTGGATACGGCAGGCACCCTGCGGTGGACGTGGACTACACTTCGGAAGAGAGCTAATGTCCCTATATTGTTCGCGCCATCTGTGCCGTTGGCAGGAAACCCCATGTTGCCCTGCATTGCAGACGAGGTGATGAAAACCCTGGTCAAGGAAATGAACCTGTACACGTTTGCTGACCTATATCCGAACTGTTAGGCCCCCCCTGCTGGGACTGAAGATCGCACTGTGTCCTTCACAGAACTGTTTTTATATCACAAACTGAAAACTGCTTGTCGTGCACTTTGGGCGGGATTTCCCGAGGCTCCCCCAACACTGCCAGCTCTAGGCCAAATCCTGAAATCATCTTCCCCACGTAAACTAGTCACGCGCCTGTATACCAGTATGCAAAATACAGCCCCGGTGGTACAGCCAAAGTCCCTACTACAGTGGAAAAGAAAACTTGACCCCCAATTGACAGAAGAACAATGGGAATTCTGCTGTAGGCAGCTGACTGAACTCTCCCCAATCTATAGGCTTCGCCTGATACATTTTAAATTTCATTTGCATATGGCCATGTCTGAACTGGGGTGGCTGAGTGAGCTAAAGAATGGTGATGGATTAAACCCAGATCAGTTGACTGGGGGTGAGTGTTTGATTTGCTCAAACGCTCCGTCCATCATCCCCTTTTTGTTTCACATTTTAAATTTCTGCACAGGTATTACAGGACACCAATCAGCCTATATCGCATGAAGCTTGGGGAAGATGAAAGATGTTGGCGTTGTGGGTATGCCTCGGCATTCTTTTTGCATATTGCTTGGGACTGCCCAATGCTACTTGAATTCTGGCAGGCGATCTTTACTGCCGTTAACCAGATAGTTGGCAGAACGGACGCTCCCTCCCCTGCATTAGGTCTTTTGGGCTATGGGAAAGACACACCACCAAAACCGCGCAAATTGCATGCACTTCTTACTATATGCAAGAACGCAGGTTGCTATCAGGTGGGGAGGAAAAAGGTACCTGGGTTCTGAGACTGGCTTTCTGATGTGACGTATGGTCACACTCAAATTGGTGTATTCTGGGAATTAATGCCCCCGACTTCGAGACCGCTGGACATATGGGTATCATTCCTAAATTGGGCGCGAAATGGATCCGACTCCCCTATTCCCAGCCCCAGCGTGACTGTCTAGTGCTGCGTTGCCTCTCGCTACTGGGTCAGGGTGACTTGTGCTTGCAGAATCCCCCCCCCCCTCCCCCGTGACTCTGGTATGACTGGTTTGGCTGTACCCTGCTGTACGGTCACCACCAATACTAATATATGATGTTCAGTTTTGTGATGGACTATACTAAAGATTGTGGTATCTGTATGGACATATTGCTACCTCGCTTGTGCATGCTACTCATCTGAAATATCCTTCTATGTGTGACATTCCGATGTATTGCGCTATGATGTTTCTTGCACCAATATGATGACATGCTGGCTGGTTTTGGTTGGAACCCAGGTTCCTATTGTTTGTACTTGCAATTGGAATAAAATCTCAATAAAAAAAAGTAAATCCATGTATTTATACGAAGCCAGTGACTGAAGAGACATCCTGGAAAGTTAAGATTCTGTATTCCCCTCATTCACCCATCATTAAAAGTAAAGCACTCTGAATGTGTTGTCGTCTTCCTCTCATCTTTTCTTTCATCCTTCAACTAGATGGTGGGAATTGGAACCTCCGACGTGAACCTAGACAAATATCGGCATACATTCTGCAGCTTGCTGGGGAAAGACGAAGATAGCTGGGGGCTTTCATACACAGGTGAGTGTAGATGCAAAGCTTGTGGTCCCCCAGGTACAGTATAATATTCACAGTTAGATGCTATCCTGGACATTAAAAAAAACTGCAGTTATTCTAGCTCTATCTAACTTGAAAATCATTACTACTCTGTCACTAGTTGATGACCGGTCCTCTAGTTCGGTCTGGCACTAGGAACCCAGCTCCTGCTCCTGCTCTTGGTCGTCACTCATCAGAAAGACATAACTCATGAACGTGGCCATCCCCGGGTGGATCAAAGTCCCATTTAGCTTCCTGGCACCGAAAGGATTGCCTCTTCCTTAGATCTGATCAGCATTGTGAAGATCATCACTTTATTGGCCCTGGTTGCTACTGGGAGCGTAGCAGCTCCACAGTACATCATCAGCATTAAGTAGGTCACAGCTCTTTAGGACCTGGCCAGTATTTTGATAATCCAGAGTGTCCATGGCACAGGCTGAAAGGACGGATCCAAACTCCCTGACCTGGCTACTTCTTGGAGAATACTGTCCTCAATGACCACATTTGGGGAAAATCCAGCTCCTGCTGAGCCTGTGCAGCATTGGGTCTCAGCCTATCGGGCCCAGCTGAAACTGGGAAGATTGTAGCCACCCAGCCCTGGATAGCACCTTGAAGATCCTACTTCTCCTGGCCTAGGCCAGCACTATGGGGGAAAAACACAGCTCCTCAGCAACATGATTTTAGTAAACCAATCTAATTGGCCTCAACTTTTATGATTGTGCCTTGTCATTGCCTCAGCAAATCTTAGTCCTAATCTTAGTACAGAATTTAAAAAGCTCTAAGTGGATAGATTAGGTCAAGGGAAAAGTGTTCTCAGATACTACACAGCACTGACTGTACCTGTCCACAAAACCTAGGTTTTCCAGTGGGCCTCTAGTTCTGATAGTCCGATCATTATCGAGTTTGGGGGGTCATCTGTTGCAGCCATAGGTGCTCAGCTACGTGGCAGCTGAATACCTTACTCCATTTATGCAGCTTAACGTTTGACCACGCTCTTCTTGCAAGCTTTTGCTGCTTCGTATCCCCTTCTTCATCATGGTACCATCAACATCTCACGACCATTTGGATATTGTTGAGATTTCATTGGGATCTAATTCTTACAGATGCCATTTAAAATTGTAATATGTTTTTGAATCTATCAAACATTCGCTTGTTAAAAGAAAAGCTCAAACGCAGTTCCTTCATACCAAAACAGGTACTTCCTTATAAGACTTGCAGAGATCTCTGCATCTACCTTAACTTATCCCTCATCTGCCTTTCATCTCCTCACAATAACTCATCTACAACAATTGATGCAGCCTCAATTAGTAGGAAATTAAACATTGCCTCCACACCATCACATTCTTTGTGCCATTAGCATTTCCATATTACCTTGATCCAGACCTTGATTCTATACCTTAAATCTTTTCGTCCAAAATACTTTTCATTCCCCTTCCTGACATTTCTGTTGCTTTTACCCTTAGCCTTAAGCTTTTGTTTACACCAAACCTGTGCCTTACCCTATCCCTAAATCCACCCATTCCCCCTTCCAGCTGTAAATCTACCCCTCACGATTTAACTAACATTAGTCCTATACCATACCTCAATCCTAAAGTGCTAGTTTTCCCTTATCATCTTCCTTACCCCTACCCTAATTTTTAACTAGTCTTTTTATCTTACCCTTACCAGCGCTCGTGCTATCCCTTCATACCTTAATGTATTGCAGTTGCTTATTTCAGTGAAGGTAATGGTGGTAGAAAATATGGTGTTGATGTAAAGTTACGTTCATCACCCACAGAGCCCTGCTCAAGCAGAGTACACTAATATGGCTCTGTCACAACTAGAAAGAATCCTGGAAGATGGAGCTCTTGATTTGTCAACCTTGCATGTTTGGAGTGATTGCTCTTTTTCCCTTCAATTTTTTTCTTACAGTTTGTTTTTCATGGTGTTTCATCTGAACGCATATGTGTTTGTGGCATATGTAGATACACATGCTGTGCATACACCTGCCATCTAGTGTTGGGCTTGTACTTGTGCAACTTGTTTTTCTTCGAAGAAGCCTTTGAGTCACGAAGTCTTGTAAAGCCACCTACTGCTGGTAACTTGCAAGGGCATCACCTCCAATGTGTTTTTTTATTTTTTTTACCAATGTCTGCTTCAGACGTGTTCTCGCGGAGCTCTAGGTGTTGTTGCCGACCCGTTCAGATCCTCTAGACTCATTGGTATAACAATCGTTGCGTCTTAGCCTCATCTAGAAGTGTTGCCACCCTTGTTCGATTCCACGAGCAAGACTTCTCTGTGCCCTGTTTGGGGCTTCGGCCCTCCGGGGCCTTCTCTGCAGTTCGGAGAGTTTTGGGATTGAGTTCTTTTCATCACGAATCTAACGTTCCCTGGCGTCTAAGTGTTGCGCCATGGATCAGTGGACAGACCATGATCAGGTGTGTAGTCTGTCTGACCCCAGAGCATGACATGGCCTCCCGTAGTGCTTGCCTCATCTTTCGTAATAAAAAGAGGATGGGCTTCTGTCTATCTCGATAACTCTCATCCGTCTCCATGGCACATCAACAGAGCGACAACACTCTGGATTTTTGAAGGAAATACGACGCCACCTCTGGGGGCTTCTGCTACAGAGAGTCAGGTCTTCTCGCTAGAAGAGAGCTCCGGCTCCGAGGTGTATGAGTTGCTGCCTTCCCAATGTCATCCATCAGAGACGGCAGTAGCGAGTAAGACACCCCCTCCCTTACAAATCTCCGTCTACGAACAGAGGCTAAACATCCTTGATGGGATCGAGCCAGGAAGCCTGGTGGGATGGTTCTGGTCTGCCACTGCCAGAAGGCCATGTTCGGCACCATCGCCATGCTTCAGACGCAGAACCTACTCTGCTTCCAGTGCCAAAGCATGTACCAAAGCCATGCATTTAGCTCCAACTGCCCCTTTGATGCTGGCTTCGAAGACCAAGTCGAAGCTATCTTCGGACTCTAAAACCTTGGAGCCAAAATCCACTTCGATGCCACAAGCACCAAGACCACCTTCAGCACCTAAAACGCTTCCAAAGTGCCCTCTTCTTCCACCTCAGTACATCAGGATCAGTCCATCCTACAACGCCTTCATGATTTCCGCCTCTGTTCCCTCAGACCAGAGTTGCTCAGGGATTCTTTCTCTCAAGACCTGCACTTAAGTATTCATACAAAGCTGCTACTTGCCTGCTCAGCGGGCTTGTTTAATGTGTGCAGGAGACGAGCACATTTTTGCCCCTTTTAGCCCCTTTCACATGTTTTCCAGGGAAATGCTGCAGATCAATCTCATTTTCTTGGAACGCGCTACTCCTGGGGGAAGATTTTGATGATATTGTCAAATCATCTGCAACATTCTCATCCCTGCTAGTTGGTCTGATGTGCGTCTCCTCTACCAGACCCCTCACCACAGTGTTCATGACTTGTATATGGCCAGAGGTGTCAAGCATGCCCAACCGGAAGATAGCTATTTGTCTTTTTGCTAATACTGAAGGATAAGCCTATTTTTGGCTTCGGAATGCCCCCAGCAAACACAGTTTGGGAGAGGCATACTGTTGTTCTCTTTAGGCTACTAACTTCCAAAAGCTTAACACCGTGTGGCAGAGCCACAGATGGTTCACACAGGAAGCCACCAGTGCCCTACACCTGAGGCAAGCTGAGGGGCTACCAGAGTAAATTCTCAACTTCAGCAGAAGCAAGTATGTTTGTGAGAAATGTAAGTGTATGAGCTTGAACCTGGTGTTACAGGAGATCTCCGTTAACAAGGTGTATGTCACCCATCCTCCAAATCCTGCTCCGTAAACAGCTCGCAGAAGTCATCCTGCAAGTCTATGTACATTTAAATACCGGCTTGACCCTATCTTCCTTCAGTGCTTTACATATCAAGGTTACTAGGTGGTGCCCGAGCCTGAATGTAGGATTGTTGTAGAGCGGGGGCCATCAGAAATATTGGGTCCAGAATTCCCTGCCGTTTTGGCAGACTCAGCATAGTGTCGGAATGGACCTGGCCCAACCTGAGAAGCATTCTGAGCCTCCTGGAAGGAGATAAAAACGACCCTAGATGTGTAAGTCCTCTAGTGTGTGACAATGCCACTTCCTCTGGCGTACCTGTGACATATCCAAGCGTATGTGTTGGGAATGGCTGTAGGACCTATTTTTCCAGTTTCTTTGCAAATGGTGGAGTCTTTTCAGGATTCCTTTAACTGCTCTTTAGGAAACACACCAAGTCTAATGTACGACGTACGGGAACTCTGCTGGTATATTTCCTTCTCTCGTTTGGAATTCCAACGGTGGACTCTCCCCATGCGTTCCAGCAAGAGGCTGCTTCTCCTAGTTGTCTTCAGTGGGCCTCCTATTTGCATACCTGTTCCATGCCGGAGCAGCCGTCCCTCATAATATTCTAATTTCATGGTGCTCCAGGCCACCCTACTCCTTTTACTTGCTTATGCTAGGAATACCACCAGGCTGTTCAGTTCCCTGAAAATTGGAGGCAGTGGGGGCATAGGGAGTTCTGCATACTATAAAGCAGAGGTCTTCAGTCTGTGGTGCGTGGCCCCCAGGAGGGGCGTGGAGTCATGGGAAGGGGCGCACATTCCCAGGTCTCACTCCTGCATGGAATCCAAAACATTTGCTCTTCATTTTCTGAAAAGACAACCGTCCCAGGATGGTTAATTTCCCCTGTGCTGTGAAACAGGCAGGCAGTTAAAACAATCTTTTGTGCCATTAATAACAACTGTTGAGGTCTTTTTGGAATTCCAGATCACTGGGCGCACACCTGGGTAACCGCTAGATAATGGAAAGCAAGAGTAAATGGTGTAGGCAAAGGGGCGAGTGGTAATACCTCACAACCACTCAGAAAGACCAGAACAACTGGTCAACAATGAATATGAACAACTGTGCCCCTGCACTAACACAATATGTGGAAAGCTTCAAGAGTTTGAATAAAATTGTATACATGCAATAGTGACATATAGCACATCAATCTAAACAGATAGTGGAGGTACGTAATTCAGTGACAGATGGTCGAGTGAGACGGGTAAGTCAATTAGTAGTCTGTAATTAGAGTATCCATTTTCTGTTTATTGTTCCGTTTCAAAAGCCAACACGTGTTTCATCGCAAGGAACAAATGCGAATCTTCAGGGCTAAACAAAAAATACAAAGTATATCTTCACTAAACATGTACTGTTTGTAGGATTTTTGCAAAGACGGGTGACTCTTGGTGTCACCCTGGTGACATAAGGCATGCTAAAAAGGTGGGTAGGTGACTTAGTGTCTATGTGAAGAACAATCATGGCTAAAGTGACATACGTGACATAGTGGTGTGTACGGTGCCAATTGATATTCTTTTAGATGAAAGTGACTAGTGTAACTCATTATTGTACATTAAGAGAAACTGGCCGGTCTAAAAAGTGAAGTGGTGAGGCTAATGGTGTGTGTGATAGACAGGACGATATCCCCAGTAAATAGGTGACATATGTGAACATAATGGAATCAAACTACATGACAAATGATGGCAGTGTTACATAGTTATGATTGTTCGTCTAGTGGTATGTTGAGCTTGCGGTATTCTAAATTTGTACAATCAAAGGTGCACAGCTTTTATAAATCTTGTCTGTCCTATCCAGGTAGAATACAGATATGACATGCCAGACATACCTGGAAAAAGTGGCTTTCAGGATGGGATGTGCTGGTTCGGATAGAACACAAGAATGGGCGCGAGAGGACCAGTCAGTGTATGGTCTATGATTGTAAAAGACAGAATTTCAAAACAAAGATAGAAGAGAGACGGAGGAAAAACTGGATAAGTGAAAATAATAAAAAAGTATAAAGATAAATAAGGTACAAAAACATACACGCTGGGCGTTGGGTTTACATGTAGGAAAAGAAGGTTATGTAAATTACACCGACATGGGAAACAGAGTGAGGGATGGTGATTTAAAAGAAATTTTGTAGTATTATGCAAAAAACAGATCTCAAGCATCCGAGTTCAAAAGACCAACATAAACGGGGAGGATTAAGACTAAATGTGATCTATGGCCTCGGGCTGACACTCGTTATATCCGTGATAAGTGGTGGGGTGCCGTCTGACACCATAAAGGAACTCACCAGGAAAAACCCAAGACTGTGTTTTCTTGGAGAATCGGCTCTGAGGGTATATTCCACGGAGTGGGTGGAGTCCCAAATATCAAATGATTGGACAAAAGTATCCTTATTAGAGAGAATTAAATCTGCAAATAGATCAAGTTATAAAGCGCAAAGTCAAAAGCAAATTACGTCGTCAGTTAACATGAGAGCAGCGAGGGCGCATGAATGTGGAAGACCACCTACCTCGGTAAATGGCAGGTTGAGTGGAGACCGGGAGGAGAGAGGTCTTCGTGGTGTGGGCGGGTGCGCTCGTTACCAACAAAGTACCTTATCCTTTAGAAAAAAGTAGAAGGAGGGGTTAAGTCTCCATGTACTCCAGAGGATATCACAAATTATCTAACGTAGTTGCCCCACTACATAGGATCGTAAAGGACATGGGACCCCAAACGCTTACCTGGCGGACGATATTCTCCCTCTTGGAGTTTCCCGGCGCCGTGTTTCGGAAACGGACACGTGACCGGAAGTGAAGTTCCTTTAAATACCATATGCGTATTGGTACGTGTGAGAGACTAGAACGCGGCCCTCGAGCTCTAGTAAGGAGAGAGTGGCCAAAAAAAAGAAAAAACACTACCCTGAATGGTAGGGTAGAGGAAATATATGACAAAGCTCGATGGATAATGTACTCTCCAAAACGAGCGCGGGCGTGGCCAGGGTATTTAGACGCGCCCATGGTCGGTGTAAACTGTTGCCTTCTTGTAACTGAATTAAGTGTTCTAAAACAATTTATGCAACAAAATATTTAGATATTCTATTTCTTATTCCTTGTTACTTCTCGTTTTTAAATTAAGTGTTCTAAAACATTTATTGCCACAAAATATTTACATATTCTATTCTTATTCTTTGTTTTGGTGTTATAAGCAAACAAAATAAGTGGTATGTTTATTACAAAAAATATATTGGGCTCGTGGATAACATAAAAGGGGGTGATCAGCTTTCACTTAGTGTGAGGTCCAAAGTGCCTCAATTATACAACGTCACAGGTCAGATAAGACATAAATTGTACGTAGCGAAACACCCAGCTGGGTAGATATAAGCATCAATGTGTAGGTGTGTCTGCATACAAAGATGAGGTAAAATACTTTTGAAATAGTCTCGGTGGAGAAACGTGAGCGAGATGCGTTACATGTTTCTGCCCGGGTAGGGGGAAAAGTAGGTTCATTATTACCGTTAGGTTGCGACTCTTAATGTTTGTGGTCACACGAAGGATCAGTGAATATTTTGAGTGAGTGCTTATGTTAAGTGGAGCAACTGTTTGCTCATATGAACAGGTAACTACATAAGCTGGTTTAGAACGCAAATGAAAATAACAATAAAGTGTTTCTAACATACGGTTAATTGTGTCAATACATATTCATACTGGAGTTCTTAATGGGGAAAAGAAAAGGACAGCAACAGAAATACAGTTAAGAACAGGTTGCATCTTTAGTCACCCAGAAAGAATTGCAATTCTGGGTCATAATTTAAACCGCATTCAATGCTACGAAGGCGCATTATCCAGGTGGCTTCTTTGCGTCTTAATAGTAGTTCCCGGTTACCACCCCTAACATGGATAGTCACTGTTTCTATTCCATAGAATGAAACCTTAAAATCATCTAGGTTCGGTTGACATTTGGCTATATGCAGAGCCACTGGGTATTTAGGGTCCTGCTTCAAAATTGCTCTCATATGTTCAGAGATTCTTTCTTTCAAAGATCTTATTGTGCTACCAACGTACTTTTTACCGCAATGGCATTCGATGATGTAAATGACGTATTTGGTGGTGCAATTGATGTTGGTTCTGATCTCGTATATATCTTCTGAGGGGCCTGTGAAGTGTTTGGTCTTATGTTTGGCCCATTTACACATTGGGCATAGTCCACATTTGAAGAAGCCATTACCACGTTGGGTTAGCCAGGTCGGATTTCTGTCTGACCGTGGCACAGTGGGACTGAGCCTGTTCCTCAGGGTCCTCCCTTTACGAAAGGTGATTTGAGGGGTGGTCGGGATCACTTCTTTTAGTGTAGAGTCCTCTCTTAACAGCTTCCAGTGCTTGGTCATGCTGGTCCTGATCTGGTTGTGTAGAGCATTAAATTCTGTGATCATTCTCACTGTGCTCTCTTTCTTTGTCTGAGGATCTTTGGTCCTCAGAGTTTCCTCTCTCTTGATTTTGTTTAGTTTGGATTTCGCTTTCGACAAAATTGCTTTTGGGTAACCTCGTTTGGTGAATCTCAGATTCATGTCATCGATGGTTTTGTCCAATTCCTCATCGTCGCTACAGTTTCGTCTTGCACGAAGAAATTCGCCAAAAGGTATGGATTTGATCTGATGGAAGGGATGAAAGCTATCCGCTCTTAGAATTGCATTACAGGATGTGGGTTTCCTGTATAGTTTGCTCTGTAGGGTGTTGTTGATTACATAGAATTCTAGATCCAGAAATTCAATGTGCGATTTGCTATGTTTCATGGTGAAACTGAGTTCCCAAACATTATTGTTGAGATAGTCAAAAAACTCTGTAATAGAACATCAGTTCCGGTCCACAGTAGAATGCAATCGTCTATGTAACGACCCCAGAACAGAATGGAATCTGTGTATTGACTGCTGGATGTACCCCAAAGATGGTCTGCTTCGAATGCTCCCATAAAAAGGTTAGCGAAGGAGGGTGAGAATTTTGAGCCCATGGCTACTCCGCGTTTCTGTTGGTACCATTTCTTATTGAACATAAAAAAGTTGTTGTCCAGGATCAATTTCATCATAGAGATAAGCATCTGTGTGTGTGCCCAAAGAGAGGCCGGCCATTTGGACAACACTCTCGTGATTGCTTCAATACCCAGTTTTGGATTGATGCTGGTATAGAGAGCAACCACATCCATAGTGACCAATGTGGTGCCCGGTTGCCACTCTAGATCTCCTAGCAAGCTAAGAATATGTTTAGAATCTTGGATGTATGAGGGGAGATTTCTGACAAGTGGGCCCAGAAATAAATCAACATATTCTGCTAGTCTTTCAGTTGGACCTCCAATTCCTGAGACTATCGGTCTGCCGGGGGGAAATGGGAGATCCTTGTGAATCTTGGGAAGGGTGTACAGCCATGGATATGTTGGTTTCAATACTTTCAGGTACATATATTCTTCTTCATTCAGGAGACCATCCTCTTTCCATTTCAGTAGGTTGTCGTTGACGGTTTTTGTGAGCACACCCATGGGGTTAGGTGCGATGGGTTCATAGCAGGAGAGGTCTGCTAGTTGGGTCAGTATCTCATTGTTATAGTCTTCTGCGTTCATTACCACAATGTTTCCTCCTTTATCTGCCTCACGAATAATAATGGAGGGATTCAGCGTCAGTATAGACAAAGCGTTACGCTCTCCTTTGGTTAAGTTGTCTTTGAATATGAAAGTTTCTTGTAGTTTTTTGGTGTTGATTTTGTTCAGGTCTTCCAACACATGTCTGTGAAAATTGTCAATGCTGTTGCCGCCTGGTAATGTGGGAGTCCATGTGGATTTGGATTTGAGACCACTGGCTACCCCAAGGTCCATGTCTATGTTAAGTTCTTCTAACAGTTGCCCCATTTCCATAGGGCTATCTTCTCGTTCAGTGATTGACAATAATAGATGGACTGCTTGTATATCTTTTATTGTATGTACAACATTGTCACTCAATACATCAGGAATGTTTTTGGTATTTTTCTTAGTAGGAACTTTACCTGCAAAATACTTTTTGATTTTAAGGTTACGGACAAATTTGAAAAGATCTATTTTTGTTTGACAAATATCTCCGGTGGAGTAAGGATTGAAGCTCAAACCTTTTGAGAGTAAATTTGTCATATCAGGGGTGAGGGGGAAGGAGGACAGGTTGATAACTAGGACCTCCTTATTGGTGTTCCCTAATTCTGTGTTCTCCCTGATCTTAGCTTTCTGCGATATTCAGGGTGACACCAAGAGTCACCCGTCTTTGCAAAAATCCTACAAACAGTACATGTTTAGTGAAGATATACTTTGTATTTTTTGTTTAGCCCTGAAGATTCGCATTTGTTCCTTGCGATGAAACACGTGTTGGCTTTTGAAACGGAACAATAAACAGAAAATGGATACTCTAATTACAGACTACTAATTGACTTACCCGTCTCACTCGACCATCTGTCACTGAATTACGTACCTCCACTATCTGTTTAGATTGATGTGCTATATGTCACTATTGCATGTATACAATTTTATTCAAACTCTTGAAGCTTTCCACATATTGTGTTAGTGCAGGGGCACAGTTGTTCATAATCTTTTGTGCCATGTTGCCTGCTTGCCTGAATGAAATGCAAATGTGCGCTAAGAGTTAATCTGCAAATGTGAAGGATGCTTCGGATCGGTTCTGACTTAATTGCTCAAATCACTCCAAGCATTGTGATAGCAAAGATTTGTTTTGTTTATCTGAAAGAGACACGTTACTGATAGATTCCTTACCTTAGAATATCACCTGGCGTCAGACTGGATCCGTAAAGTTTTTGCTTAATAGTACCCCTGCGCGTCAGTAGGTGGCGTCCTGCGTCTCCGTCACTGGCATTGTCAGCGCCGAGCGAGTACTTAGGCGTCACCCATGCGCGCTGATGTCAGTTCTTTCTTTTTCCGCGCCAGTAAGCGCAGATCCGGATTGAGCATGTACCCTGGTCACTTTTTGACCGCTATTTTGAGACTTTTGTCTCCCCACTTTTACTCATGGTGCACGTAGGGATGCCCGGCTTTAAGTCTTGTGGGGCCTGTCGCCGAAATATGTCGGTGGCGGACCCCCACGATGTTTGCCTCTACTGCCTGGAGACCGATCACGACTCCCGGGACTGTCATGCCATGGCCCCAGAGGCCTTGCGGGAGCGGCGCTGGAAGTTGCTGGAGGTCCAGCATTCGTCACGTCGCTGCTTCGGGTCTAGGGGCTGTTTCCGGGACCGAAGCCATCGCTCCTCGGACTCCAAGTCTTCACCTTCGGATTCCGGTAAGCGTCGCCATAAAAAGAAGTCAAAGAAGCGTGTTTGCTCTCAGACGTCCCCCCGTTGCTCCTCTGAGGTGGACGAGGGGGACAGGGGCCTCGCCCCTGCAGCTCCTCTGGAGCCTGGGAGACCCGCGGCCTACCGCCATACCGTCCGTCGGTCCAAACAGATGCAAGAGTTCCTTGCTGCTATGGACCGCCTTTACAGTCCTCGGGCAACCGCCGGAGCGCCGTTCCCGATGCCGTTTGTCCCCTCTCTGGCTCGGCTGCCGCGACCGGTCCCCTCTACGCCAGAGGCGCATGACGACTGGGAAGGGTTTGAGGACCCGCTTGCTCGGCAATGTGACTCTGAACAAGATTGGGTGGACGACTTGGAGGATGCAGGTGACCTCGATGTCTCCTCTGACCCAGGGTTCGCCTCTCCCCCGCCTACGATGGAGGAGGGTGCCTCCTACACGATGGTGCTCAGTCGGGCTGCTGAGGCCCTCAACCTTGACCTCCCCACAGTGGCCCTCAAGACCAACCTCCTCACCGAGGTGCTCCAGATGGCGTCTACTTCGTCGGAGCCGCTGCTTCCCTTTAATGACGCCCTTACAGAGGTCCTCTTGGGCACTTGGTCGAGGCCAGCCACGGGGGCCCCGGTGGATAACAACGTCACCAGACGCCACCGTCTTGACAACTCAGCCTACGCGTGAGAGCCTGCTCATTCAGGCCTCGATGTCACAGAGTGCCTTTCCCACGGCCCCGCCGGATAAGGACTCTAAAGGGCTGGACCAGTTTGTGAAGCGGTTGTTCTCTTCGGCCAGCCTGGGGCTGCGGTCGTGCACACCGCCTGCTTGTTGGGCTGCTACTCGCATGCGGTGTGGGAGGCCGTTGCTCAGGTGTTGCCTCAGTGTCCTGAGGAGGTGCAGGCTGTCCTTTCTCGGGCAATTGCTGAAGGCAAGGATGCAGCTAAGTTCGCCATTCGGTGTGGGTTGGACACCGCCGACTCATTGGGCAGGGCGATTTCTACGACTGTGGCGTTGCAGCGCCATGCCTGGTTGCATTCGACTGGATTCTCGCCCAATGTCCAGAGCTCACTCATGGACATGCCTTTTGATGGCACCCGCCTGTTTGGCGACAAGGCCACTGGAGCGCTTTAAGGACTGTCGGGCTATGGCCAAGTCCTTGGGTCTTTCTACTAAGAACCCGGCCACTCCTGGTTTCCGTTCCTTTCGTGGCCAGGGTAGAGGCACCCAGGCACGCCCCTCCACCAGTCCTGTGCAGAACCAGCCCCAGCGAGGCCGTGATCACGGTTTCCGCAGGGGGGGGGGGGGGGTGGTTCAGCGTGTGGGTCCGTCCACCTCCACCCCGCTGCTTCCGCCTCCAAGCCCTCCTAATCTAAGCTTCAGGGAGCGCCCCACGCTGGTGGGTGGCAGGATCCTCCACCTCCCCCGCAGGCGCGAGATTATATCAGACAAATGGGTGCTGCAGATAATCTGCCAGGGTTACTCCCTTCCCTTTCAGAAGGACAAAGGGGGTCTGCGTCCTATCTTGGACCTCCGGGACGTCAATCACTTCCTCCGGAAGGAGAAGTTCAAGATGCTACTCTGGCTCAGGTCTTGGCTGCCCTCGACCCTGGAGACTGGGTGGTAGCATTGGACTTGCAGGACGCATATTTTCACATCCCCGTCCTGCCGGCCCACCGGCCTTACCTGCGGTTCATGGTAGGCCAGGAGCATTTTCAGTTTACTGTGCTCCCCTTTGGCCTTACCAGCGCCCCTCAGGTGTTCACGAAAGTGATGACGATGGTCACAGCTCATCTGCGCAGGTCAGGGGTATCAGTCTTCCTCTACCTCGACGACTGGTTGTTGAAGGCAGGCTCGCCCCAGGCAGTCGCCACCCACCTTCCGACTAGGGCCGACCTCCTGCATTTGCTGGGGTTCTCCATCAACGTGCCGAAGTCGCACTTGAGTCCCTCTCAGAAGATCCCCTTCATTGGAGCGGTTCTGGATGCGACGCAGTTTCGGGTCTATCCTCCCGAGCAGCGAGTCCGGGATATTCAGGCTATGATTCCGATCTTTCAGCCTCTATCCCTGGTTTCAGTCAGGATGACCCTCCGGTTCCTGGACCTGATGGCCTCCTGCATCTTGTTTGTGCAACATGCCAGGTGGCACATGCGGGATCTGTAGTGGGACCTGAAGTTCCAGTGGGCGCAGCATCAGGGCAACCTGTTCGATCATGTCCAGATCTTGGAGGGCACTGCACGTCATTTGCAGTGGTGGCTCACGGGTCGCGATTGGGTCAATGGCAGATCCCTCTCCCTTTCCCATCCGTAGCACACAGTGGAGACAGATGCGTCCCTCCTGGGATGGGGAGGCCACTTTGGGAGAGGCGGAGGTCAGAGGTAAGGGCCTCCACCGAGTACACATTTGAAATCACCTGCCATATTATGGAAACCCATATAACTATAACTGTATTTTGGGATTGGGGGGCATTTATCATCAGTATTGGAGGCATGCACGTTGTTGTAACATATTTTCTTCCGATTTTTGCTCACCGTTAAGGAGAAAAGATCTACCCTCAAATTCTTCCCCTGAGTAACTTAGACTGAAAGGGACATCCATGGCCACCGAAATCGACCCCACCCCCTCGCTATCGTATACCGAAACTGTATTCAAATATTATTGGCATCTCAACATCTTCATGATTTGGTTGGGCCTCTTCCGTGTTTGTGAGGTTTGTTTCCTGTAGGCAGGCTATGCCCACAGCATGCCTCTTGAGGAAGGTTAACACCCTATATCAGTGGTTCTTAACCGGTGGTCTGGGGAATAAAGTGTATGTAAATGAAGAAGCAAAATGTACAATTAAATATTTTAAAATGTTGTGAAATCTGATAAATTTTAAATTTAAGGTGGTATCCTCAGATTGGTTTGTGGAAGCAGAGTAAATGCATCAAACAGAAAATAAGATGGACGTTGAGTGGCCTCAATGAATTTAGAAACTCTCCAACCTTCCTATTAAAAATTTAAAATATATATATTTTTTTATAGATTTATTTGTGAATTAAATAAAATATGTAATACTTGTTTTAGATGACTATTTATTTCTGTTTATTTTGTGTATTGCTTTGCGTTTTAAACATTTAAAATGCTTCGGCCAGGGTCCCCTGTGTCCAGTAATGAATCGGAGGAGGTCCCTGGGTTCCAATAATTATTCATTGGGGATCCCTGGGTACCTGTTATGATTAAGTGGGGGTCCACAGAAGTCAAAAGGTTAAGAACCACTACCCTATATCATTTAGTGAATCCATGCCCCATGAATATTTTTTTTTGTGTTCCCATTAGATAGCAAAAGAGCCCTGTTCTGCATATACATTTTTAAAAAGGAAGACCGACAGAAGCTCTCATGACTGAGTGTCTCAAACTGTATGAGAAGGAGCCTTCTTGATGTAAAGTGGGCGATATGGGCCCAAACACAACTATTCAACACCTAGATACCCATCTGCCCTAACCCTGGTAAACACTTTGCAATGTCAGAAGAACGTGCCTGTCCACCAATTCTGGCTGACACAAACAGTTCAGCTCTGAGTCTTTCCAGCAGCCTAGCATCGATCCAGCTTGATTCTGGACCCAGAAGGACTGTATATTTAGAGTGGCCTGCATGGCTTAAATCCCACAGCGGGTTGCCAGGAGGCTTGCTACAGGAAGTTGGGTGTGTGTTGCCTTTGGGGCCCTGTGATACTAGCGGGGACCTCCGGTTGTTCCCCTGTGATCTGCACCTTTCATTGCCAAAGCCCTGTGGCCCCATGGACACAGGGAATCTTCGACCTGCCCAGCCTGGACTATGGGAGCTAATTCTAGGGAAGTGTGGGTCCGTCCGGGAAGAAAAGCGCTTTTCCATGGCGTTGCCCTATCCCCTCTCTGTGCTTCCTTTTGGGCCCACCGTGGGCTCCTTTCTGCAACAGTGGTCCCCAGGGCCCCCTTGATGCTGGATCCTAATTGAACGTGAAGCTTCTGCTGCCCAATGAGGTAGTGCTATCTACATTCTACGCCCAACTCTGTACTTTTGCTTCGCCACATCCCTGCAGAACATTGTTATATCCCCAGTGACCTGGTCAGATCGCCACCAGATTACATTTGATGGACCGCCCTAGTTTTACCAAGGAAGTGAGATGGCCACCATACAACAGAAAGCTACATTTAAGAATGGAGGCTGCTTACAATCACTGAGGGAAGAACCTTCCAAACATCTCTTCTACCTCTGGTATCAGTGGTATACACCACATTGCCTGCTGAGCAACAAAATGGCCTATATAGTGTAATATTGCACCTCAAACTGTTAATAGTAGCTTCTTCTTCAGGAAAATATACCAGTTGGTGTTCATCTGGGCTGAAAAAGTTGAGATTCCTGAGGAGACAGTGGAAAGATGAGAGACCGCATTATTCCCCTGAACGCAAGTTATTTAAAGAACACATGACACTATAGAATGTCTCTAGATGCTTCCAAGGCTTCATTTTTTTGTTGTTGCATCCTTTCCTCTTCTACCAACTCCCTTTATGGCCATGGTATCCTTCTCCATTCCCGACTGCTCAAAAGTGACACCTGTACACTCTTAGAATCTATACTTTTTTGTGATAAAATTATACATATCTGTGATGATATTAGCTTTACAGAGGCCTGGAACACTAGGCATGTGGTTAAGTCCGAAACCTCCCCACCTACTATTACAACCCAGCTCACTCTGGTGTCTAAAGATGTGCCTGCAGTGTTAAATAAGCTTAATTGTGGCTCACCTAACAAACCTTACCCTCCTATAATTATAAACGTTTTGGTCGCATTCTTGGTCTCATCCTCTGATGCTATTAAATCCTTTGGTGTACAGAAATTCTTCCTGATTTTTGTAAAAAGGGCATTTTTATAACATTGCTTAAGAAAGGAGGCGCTGATCCCAAAGACTTTAAAAACTTGACTGATCACCTTCCTTCCTGCCTTTGCCAAAATCATTGAACAGTTCACGGCGAATTGACTCTCGAGCAGGTTGGAAAGTAATTGTTTTCTTGAGCTCACATAGGATTTAATCCAGGCCATAGTACTGAGACTGCCTTGGTAGTTGCGTTAACAGTAGTTAATTTTTGCCTGTGAATGCTGGTAGGCTCCACTGATGGTTATTTCAGAGGAAAGGCGCTCTTTGTGTCTCCTACCCAGCCCAGACCCATCTAAGAAGAGAAAACAGCAGATTAGTTCTGCATTTCTTTGCATAGAAATAAAATATGGCAGCCAATACAGTGATCTTTCACCATGTCAGTGTTTTGATAGGAATTCTTCTGTGTCTATGAACCACAATGAAAAATGAAAATAGTACTCTTTCTCTCTCTGTGCCAAGGCCAGGTGTCTGCATCCAGAGGAGGATGGAGTCTTCGGGCCACACTGCAACTGCAGGTAAGGGCTGCTGCCCCTAAGAGGTTGGGGACTGGAACTTTCATTCTTACAAAGAAAGTGCAGGGTATTTGGATTCCCTGCACTCCACCCAAGCAGCAGTACACCTGGCTAGGATCCTCCTACTGGAGCTGTAAGCAGCCATTGATATGGTACAATGCACTAGTCGTGTCATCCACCTGATATTGATCTCTCAAAGAAAGCAGTAGACCGGTGTATTTAATTTCTTTCAGATGTCAGCCAATCCATCTGCCTACTTTCATACTGTTCCAAAGAATGGACTTTCACCAACCTATTACATCATCTATGTACAAGACCTTACATTGTTTTACAACTTTGGTTTCCAGGGCCTATTGTAGGTAGACAATTCTTATAAGGTTTGATCAGAGGAGTAACAACTCAGTGATGTTCGTAAAGAATTGCCTTGTAAGCATCCAGATCTGGATGGTGGCAGACATTCTCAAGCTTATTGGAGGCAAGACTAATATTTTGATTTCTGGTGTGGAACTTCCTCACATGGTCCAACACTTTTGGTTTTCCTCTTTAGGTAATACTTCCTCCCCAGACAGATTAGTGTAAAATCTTGGTGTTCAGATGTATGAAGATTTGTAGTTGGGCATCCCAATAGATAAAACGTGTACCGCATCATGTTTTGTTGGTACATTGAAAAAATCCTTCAATTTCCTTGACAGCATAAGTGAACATTGTTCGTTCATCCTTTCACGACCAGACTATGGGTTCCCCCCTACAAAACAAACACACACACACACACACACTCACCCTCACACTCACACCCTCACACTCACACTCTCTCACTCTCTGCCTGGTATTTGATGCAACTTTCACTGAAATGCACTGGGTCCCCGGTGCCAGTGTTCCTTCCCCAAAACAAGACAACTGGTCGTTTCATCGTTAAGTGACCAGACCTTTAGCACCTATGTAAGCCCCTAGTAAGTGATGCCTCTGTTACCTAGGGCGTAAGTACTAAAGAGGGTCCCTAAGAGCTGCAGTATATCTTGTGCCTCTAAGGGACCCAGCCCCAAACTCATACAGACTGCCTCTGTAGGCAGTGTGACAAGGTTCTCTAAAAAGTGAAAATACGACTTGTCACACACCTTTTGTGCCATATTCCCTAACACTATGTAATATTTGTAAGTCACCCAGCCCAGCCATAATTAAAAAGAAAGGTGAAGTCCTAAGGACCAACAGCGGGATTATGGATTTTGCACGCAAAATGGGTAACACTCCAGTGTCCGCCGTAATGAAGCTCTACCAAGCAAAAAGCGTGACGGTTGCCTGTTACGGAAGTGAATTATGGGGCTTCTTACCAGCAGACGCCCTTGTAACTCTTGAAAATAACTTCCTGAAACAGGTCCTGAGTTTACCTAAAAGTACTGCAAACTTCTCCATTCATGAGGAACTAGGCACATCGTACCTAGGAGATAAAATTGCTGTCAATCCTCTGCTCTGTTGGATGAATTGTTGGCTCAATCCCTCAATACCACTGACCCATAACATTCTCGCTGAAGCCCTCACCTGGGAAGGGCAACTCAAGATACCTTGGCTGAAATACATTAGAAATTGCTGTAAAGATCTGGGCAGGTTGGATCTTTACCTAACACCTCAGCATATTATTAAGAAAGATGTAAACTCTGTAAAGGATATTTTCCTACTAAATCGACATCTTGATAGGGAAGAAATTGAGTTAAAGAAGGCCAGCGTAAGGAGCCATATTTTAACTAAGACTTGTGTGCGCTCTGAACCATATTTATCCTGGAACATATCTAGACATGAGCGCTTCTTGCTGAGCAGATTCCGCTTTGGTATATATCATCTGTTGCTAGCTGTACCGAGCGGAGCTCATAGAGGTCAAGTGTTGCCACCTTGCGGCTGCGACAACAAGTCTCCGCAAGACTTGGCTCACTTTTTATTCCTGTGCACCTTCTATTCGAGACCACGAAGTATGTTTTTAAAACCTTTGCTTAAAAAGTTGAACTTTGTGCAAATTAAGCCAGCACTTTTATATCTTCAAATGTTACATGGCGATAGCACTTTTTTCACTTGTAAGTTTTTAAAAACAGCCCTGAAGTTCAGACTAAGCATGGAAGGTTGATCCCAAGATGTACTGTATCATACAAGTAATTATGTCCCAAAAAAAAAAAGTACACTCATATTGGTTTACAGCATATTTTTAGTCTTTCGAGATTGCCCTTTTTTATGTCTGTTGCATCCTTTTTATAAATGAATTGTATATATATGTATTTTATGTGCTTTTATGACTGCACCTGTTGACAGTCGAATAAAGATAATTTTGATTTGATTTGTAAGTCACCCCTACAGCAGGCCTCACAGCCCTAAGGCAGGATGCATGTCTGGATATTTTTGCATGAGCAGATATGCCCTTGTGTTGGCCGGTTCAATTACTGCCAGTACAAGTGATCAGACATTTTGAGTACATGTTCTGAACAGTGGTGAAAACAAGTTCCCCTCTACATGATGGCTTCATTGAAACCAGAGACGTTTGGTATGAAACCTCTCTTATTACTAAATCCACACTGATTCCAGTAATGGATTTATTAATGTATGCCCCCAGAGGGAAACTTAGAGGCGCCCTCTGAAAACCACTAGTGTGCTGGCTGACTGCCACCAGAGACTAGTTTCTGACTCCCAGAGGTGATGGTCTTTTCTCTCAGGAGATCAGAAACAAAGCCTGCTCGGACAGAGAATGTTTACATCCTCTCCCACAGGATGATCTGCAAATTAGCATTCCAAGACAGGGAGCTTCAAAGAGCCCTCTTCCTTTGGTATGCAAATCTGACTTTCCTCACAGGAGAAGATGCCAACCCTCCTTGACCAGGGCCCGTTTGGAGTCTGCACAAGGCAGGGAAACTAGTAGTCAGAGAGGCGTATTCACCTTCAGGCTAGTTCTGCCATCTTTGTGATGGCATACTTAGTAATTCTGGGACCGCGTTATGCCCACTTTCCACAGGAAATGGTCATATAGGTGGTTTAGTGACACCAAGTGTATGTAGCCCATTGATTACTACCCTTCACTCCCCATATAGCCCTAAATCTATCTAGTATTTAGGGGAGCCCTTGGCACTAGGCAAGCAGATACTGACGACCATAAAGATGGACCAAAGAGCAGTGAAAAGCATGAACTGAGGAAGAGGCAATTGACTTGGCACCATCCCTGCCAGCCTGTTTGCCTATTCCTGAAAATTGTACCAAAGTTGTCTCGTCCTGCAAACTGCAGAGCCTCCAAAAGCCTGGGAGAACTGCCAGCACCTTTGCCAAAACTCTAAAGAACTGTGAGGACTCTTGACTGCAAAAACCCGACACCGGCCAGCACCACTTCACCTGTCGCTCCAAGCCTCATTTGAAGTGGGCCAACAGGGCCAGCGTTGCCCTCCAGAGCCGCAGAAGACCTCTGGTTCCCCAACTGTGGACTTTCTGATGCAACCTCTATGTGCATGCCTCCTCTACCGCGACTGTCTCCGGTGAAGAAACCCCAACACTTGCAAGCACCTCTGCACCCGTCGCCCCTAGCCTGCGGAGAAGAGAACCAAATGTGTCCCCACAACATCGAGCATAGTAAGACCTGAGCCCAGAGCCAAGCTGTTAGTTCAGCATGTGGGAGAGGTGTGGCGCCGCGGCCAGGGCGACTGACTCTGGAATCTGGGGATCACGGTTCGATCCCCGGCTCCGGCGGCAGGTCAGCCCAGCACCATGTGACTCTGGGCATTAGCTTGCTTAATCTTCCCGATGGCCCCCAGCGCCTTACGGGTGATTGTGCGCTTTACAAATGTGGATTATTATTATTGTTATTATTATCATGGCTGATCTCGAAGTTCGAAATTGAATCCTTTTTTTGACCGGACCGATCCCCATTGACTAACATTGGGCACCCGACGCTGTATTGCACCACTGTACCCGACCACCCTAGTGCTGGTGGAGGTGACCTGCTGCTGCCTTGGACCTTGCCCTGTACTCACCTGGAGTCCAGAAGATTGGTCTCGTAAGTCACTGTAAAGAACTTGAATGCTGTATTTGTGTTTCCTCCATAGGATAACATGGCTGCCTGTGACAATTGCATTTTGTCAATTTAAAAAAAAACTAAAAGTATTTCTATATCGAAACTTGTTTACCTGATTGTATTGACTCTGGTTCCTAAATATATAGATATGTTTTATTCTTATAAATTTGTGTGGATCTCTATATTGAGTTGTGTGTACCATTTTATTGACTGTGTGTATTTGCACATGTTCAACACTCCTCTCTGATAAGCCAATGGCTGCTTGACCACACTACTCCCTAGAACTTGGGATTGCTAGAGCAAACCCCTGTCCAATCATATGGGAATACCTAGACTCTTTGCATGGTATATCTCTTTTTCGTATACTATATAAAGAGCCAGCCTCCTACATCCGACCCAAAGTGTATCTCACCGGTGACGTAAGATGTTCCAAATTTATGAGCGAAGTATCTTTGATGTTTTTACAGGTGCCACGGTACCAACGAGAATGCCTAGGCAACGACCCTCTAAATAGTTTGTGTCCATCACTTTGGAAGAACTTACCTCTAAAATTACACAAAATGTATCCATATTCTGTTTCGTAAGCTAATGAAGATGTATCTGTTCTGTTTGTTTTCTCTCTTTTGCTGCGTTGATGTGTCCTGATTCTTCTAACATCCTATTGCTCACAGGTGTGAGTGTGCCCTAGAAATAAATGCATAAAAATTATTCTAGGCCTCACTGGGACTCCAGATTACCTCACAGATTTAATCGGTATTCGTAGAGCAAATTAACCTGGGAAGGATGTGCCCTAATGTCTGTTATCAGTGGTTCCACTCTAATAACCATTCCAGGTCCTGCAGAAATCTCCCCTTTTTCCTCAGTCTGTGATTCCTAAACACAAAGACGTGAAATTGACCCTCCTCCAGCACAATGGGGTTGGTGTAAACATGACAGAACAGTTGGCTCATTATGTAAGGATTAACCCTACATGTCCCCTTGGGTGTAGTCATCAGGTAGTGAATGCAGTCTGAAGATGACCTTGATAATGAGTAGGGCATGTTGAGATAAAGGTGAGATTAGATGACATGCATGTGAAGATCCTCGCCTGAAGTGTTTCAACATTATGGTAATCCACACAGTTATGTACAAAAAGTGCAAACTATTAATGGTAAGAGGTCACATAAAAAGGTGAATATCAAGGCCTGAAAAGACATTTGGAGGAGTCTGCACTGAAAAGCATAAACTCAAAGATCAGAAGGGGATACTGGGGGGCAAAAGGACTTGTCTCTACAGCCACATGAAAAATCAGTGTTCGAGGCATATGAGCTGCAGATTGTACATTTAGCAATAGATCGCCACCTGGTGTTTGGCTCGGATGATTGCAGGTTGTTGTTGTCTTCTTGGAAGAAGTCTTTGTAGTCACGAGATGGGTGACTCCTCCCTTGGACAATACTGCGCATGGTCATCGACTCCATCCTCAGATTGTTTTTTTCCGCCACTGGGTTCGGATTAAAGTTTTCCGCTCCGGCTAGAAAACACTTTTCTGCATTCTCGAAGCGTGAAACTTTAGAAAAACTTCTTCGACATCGAATAGGCTTTCGACATCACCAGCTACATCCCGATGCGTCGATGCGGGCCGTTGGGCCCATCGGTGCCGTACGGCCTACGCCTCATGGACAGAGCTCCATTCAAAAGATGCCCGGTATGTCGAGAAAAATTCCCTCATAGCGACCATCACGAGGTTTGCAACCTCTGTCTCTCGCCAGAACACGACGAGTCGACCTGCACAGCCTGTGCCTCCTTCCGATCGAAAAAGACCATTCGGGATCGGAGGGCCCGTCGACACGAGATGAGGAGATCAGCACCCGCACTGGAGGCCATCTTTGAGGAGGAGATCGCCGAAGAAGACGTCTCAGAGGACGAAGATCCAATCGAAGAGATCTCCGAAGACGAGGCTCCACTCGTCGCCGAGGAAGACTCGCCTGATCTCCAGATCATATCAGGAGCAGAGGACTCGGACGATTCGATCCCATCTCGACAATCCGTGAGTACCTCTGCCCCTGCAAAACAGACACTACCCAAACAAAAGGTAAGGGTCAGCACTCCGCCCATGGGGCCCAGTCGAGACTGAAATTTACCTTCCAACGCCCCGCCTTTGGGCTCGGCACGAGGAAACAGACTATGCCTTCCGGTGCCTCGGCGCCGAAAAAAACATCACGTGCCAATTCCACCTCCTCCATTGGCACCAAAAAATCCTTCGACACTGAAGGAATCGTCGACACCGAAGCCAAAACACCCTTCGGTGCCCAAAGACAAAGACACTTCGGCACCAGAACCCAAAGACACATCGGTACCAAAGCCAAAACCCGTACCAGGCCCGAAAGCTTCGACTCCGAAACCTTCCGGTTCAAAAAACAAACAAGGGAAGACTGATTCCGGCGCCACAGGCCCAGCAAAACCGGTCTCCACGCCGAAACATCCAATATCGGTACCAAAGACTCCAGAAAAGACTAAACAACCTTCGGCACCAAAAACATTGCCACAGGACTCAATTACTCCTCCTAAGGCAAAGAACACTAAACAACCTCTATCGGCTCTGAAAAAATCGACGCCGAAGAAGGTTTTAGAAGAGGAAGAGCTGTTTAGACCATATCCTAAACAGAAAAAAAGTCCATATTAATCCAAAAACTGCACATGTGGAAGCAATTCCTTATAAAAAAAGACCAGCAGACACACCGCTTACACCTGTGGTTCCTGCCAAAAAGGATTGTGCAACTTCTCCAATGCACCCTTCCTCTCCTTCACCTTCTTCCTCTCCTATTAACCCATATATTGAACCTATAACTTCTCCTATTCAATTTCCTGCATCATCACACCACACTGACGAGGAGTATGATTTAGGTGGGGGGGGGATGATGTACCAGAGCCACACACACACCCTTTAGATGAGTATATCAGCCCAGAATATCCCAAGGATGACGATGCATATAATTTTGCACCAAACAATGCACCAGGCATCCCTGATCCTCAGTACTACCAGACAAAACCTTCCCCTCCAGAGGATAGTATTTGGTTTAATCACTTATTAAACAGAGCTGCACTTTACCATGGGGTTCCTATGCACTCTGATGCCATTGAGGAGGACTTCTTATTAGACACTTTTGAACAGTCACAAAGGTCTTCCCAAATATTACCCATGATCAAAGGAGTCATTAAACATGCTCCAGAGATTTTTAAAGATCCAATACGGTGTAGGGTACTAAATCCCAGAATAGAGAAAAAGTATAGACCAGCACCAGCTGATCCAGTATACATTAAGGGACATCTGCCTCTAGACTCTTTGGTAGTGTCAAATGCACGCAAAAGAGCCAATTCTCAAACTTCTGGTGACACGCCCCCGCCTGACAAAGAATCCAAGATTATTGATGCGTCAGGGAAAAGAATTGCTGCACAGGCAACAAACATATGGCGTATAGCAAATACACAAGCTTTACTCTCACGATACAACAGGGCTCATTACGACCAACTAGAAAAGTTAATGGAACACCTACCAGATCAACACAAAGATCTTGCAGCAGAGCTCTTACAAGAAGGCAAATTAATATCTAATGCCTCAATTAAATGCGCACTAGATGTAGCTGACACAGCAACCAGAGCAGTTAACACTAGTGTTATTCTCAGACGACATGCATGGCTACGCATCTCAGGTTTCAAACCAGAAGTACAAACTACCATCCTGAACCAACCCTTCAATCAGAACCAACTGTTCGGGCCGGAGGTAGATAATACACTGGAAAAGATGAAAAAGGACACAGACACTGCTAAGTCTATGGGTGCATTACAATCCACCCAAACTAGAGGTTCTTTTTACCGCTCCTTTTATAGAGGAGGCTCAAAGCAAACTGGCGCAGATACCACATCATCTTTTAAAACACACACACAAACCTCCTCTAATAAAGGCTACTTTAGAGGAGGATACAGAGGCAATAACAACAAGGGAAGAGGTAGAGGTAATAACAACAACCACTCCTCTTCCACTCCCAAACAGTGACTTCCCTCTGCCTCCCCTACAGCACTCCACTCCTTTGGGGGCAGACTATCACAGTTCCTACCTGTCTGGAATTCCATCACAACAGACAAGTGGGTAAGACAGATTATCCAACATGGCTACTGCCTAGAACTCACAGCAACCCCCCCCAAACATACCACCCAGCCAGCGTCCAATGTCCACAGAACACATAACCCTGCTTCAACAGGAAGTTCTAGCACTCCTAGAAAAAGATGCTATTCAAGTAGTTCCTCTAGAAGAACAAGGAACAGGAGTTTACTCACTGTACTTCTTAATTCCCAAAAAGGACGGGACACTGAGGCCAATTCTCGACCTCAGGCCCCTCAACCATTATATACAATCAGATCACTTTCGCATGATCACTTTACAACAAGTACTCCCACTGCTAGAACAGGGAGATTTTCTTTCAACACTAGACCTAAAGGACGCCTACTTTCATGTGCCTATACATCCTACGCACAGGAAGTATCTAAGATTTGTCATACAAGGACAACACTATCAGTTCAAAGTCCTTCCATTCGGGGTCACAACAGCACCACAAGTGTTTACAAAGTGCTTAGCAGTAGTAGCAGCACATCTCAGAATACAACAGATACATGTCTTCCCTTACCTAGACGACTGGCTCATAAAAGCAAGATCGTTGAACCAGTGTGTACAACACACAAAACAAACGATTCAAACATTACACGACTTAGGGTGTACGATAAACTACACCAAGTCGCACCTAGAGCCTTCGAACGTTCATCAATATCTAGGAGCTACCATAAACACATCAGTAGCTCTAGCGTATCCCAGTCAAGCCAGGATTCAAAGCATTCAAAACTTAGTTTCCCTTATTCAATGCCAACACTCTCTTCAAGCCAGAGTGTTCATGAAACTAATAGGCATGATGGCGTCTTGCATATTCATAGTTCCTCGTGCAAGACTGCAGATACGCCCACTACAAGAATGTCTAGCACAACAGTGGAATCAGGCTCAAGGTCAGCTCACAGACCTGGTGTTGGTAGACAGCCGTACATATCGCTCTCTGCAATGGTGGAACACCAAAAACTTGACAAAGGGACGGCCGTTCCTAGACCCTGTTCCACAGATAATGCTCACAACAGATGCATCCCTTACAGGATAGGGAGCCCATCTCTTGCATTATACCACACAAGTCCAATGGAACAATCAACAGAAACCGTTCCACATCAACCATTTAGAGTTGCTAGCAATTTTCCTAGCACTCAAAACTTTTCAAGTACAAGTACAAAACAAGGCTGTTCTAATCCGGACGGACAATATGACAGCCATGTATTATGTACCAAAACAGGGGGGGACGCACTCTCTGCAACTGTCCCACCTTGCACAGAGCATTTGGAGATGGGCCATCCCTCAAAACATACACCTGACAGTAGAACACCTTCCAGGAATTCACAATCAGATAGCAGATCTGTTGAGTCGTCAGTCACAACAGATTCACGAATGGGAGTTGCACCCACAAGTTCTCCAACCATTCTTCCAAAGGTGGGGGCATCCACAGATAGATCTGTTTGCCACCCACGAGAATGCGAAATGCCCAAGCTTCGCCGCCAGATTTCCACACCCACAATCGGAATGAAATGCGATATGGATGAACTGGTCAGGCAGATTTGCGTATGCTTTTCCGCCTCTCCCCCTCATTCCACTAGTAGTACGCAAGCTCAGACAACAGTCTCTCAAACTAATACTAGTGGCACCCACATGGGCACGTCAGCCGTGGTTCACCACGCTACTGGATCTCTCACTGGTTCCACATCAAAAATTACGGCTCACGCCATCCTTCTTAACACGGAACCATGGAGAAATAAGACACCCAGACCCAAACCAACTGAATTTGGCGATCTGGCTCCTGAGGTCTTAGAGTTTGGTTACTTAAACCTCCCACAAGACTGTATGAACATAATTAAAGAAGCTAGAAGACCCACTACCAGAGCATGTTATGCGGCTAAGTGGGAAAAATTTGCAATATACTGTAACAACAATAACATTGATCCACTGGATGTTTCCATCCAAAATATCATCTGCTATCTTCTACACCTGCAAAGGTCCAATTTGGCTTATTCTTCCATACGCCTGCATTTAGCAGCAATTGCAGCCTATTTACAAAATAGACAGCATTTATCTCTCTTTAGAGTACCTGCAATAAAAGCATTTATGGAAGGATTAAAACGAATAATCCCACCAAGGTTACCACCTGCACCAGTATGGAACCTAAACGTGGTCCTTACAAGACTTATGGGTCCCCTTTTGAGCCTTTACACAAGTGTGAACTGCAATTCCTAACATGGAAAACTGCCTTCCTTGTTGCCATCACCGCTCTCCGAAGAGTAAGTGAAATACAAGCATTCACAATAGAAGAACCATTTTTTCAAATCCACCCTAACAAAGTGGTTCTTAGACCCTATCCAAAATTCCTGCCAAAAGTCATTACTCCTTTTCACCTGAACCAATCAGTAGAGTTACCAGTGTTTTTTCAAAAACCGGACTCTGTTGCAGAAAGGGCTCTACACACCCTAGATGTTAGAAGAGCTCTACTATACTACACAGACAGGAAAAAATCCTTCAGAAAGACAAAGCAACTATTTGTATCTTTCTCTCCCCCACACAAGGGCAATCCCATCTCTAAAGGAGGAATTGCAGGATGGATTGTAAATTGTATTCAAATATGCTACCAAAAAGCAAAACGTACACTAACAGTTCCTCCTAGAGTGCACTCCACTCGCAAACTAGGAGCCTCTATGGCTTTCTTAGGAGACATGCCATTAGAGGACATATGCAAAGCAGCAACATGGTCTACAATACACACATTCACTAAACACTATTGTGTTGATGTGCAAGCCAAGCAGCAAGCTGCAGTAGGCCAAGCTGTCCTTAAAACACTATTTCAGTATGCTGCAACGTATACAAGCGACCACCGCTAGGGGAGACACTGCTGTACAATCATTGCTAAATGTACAATCTGCAGCTCATATGCCTCGAACGGAATATGCTACTTACCAGTATGCATCTGTTCTTGGCATGTAGAGCTGCAGAGTTGTACATGCCCTCCCGCCTCCCCGGGACTTGTATCCGTTCCAGTACTCATCTTACTTAGATGCACACGCATGGACATCCTTTCTCTCTTTTCTTCTACTAACTCCATCATTTCCCATCATGGCGAAAAACAATCTGAGGATGGAGTCGATGACCATGCGCAGTATTGTCCAAGGGAGGAGTCGCCTATCTCGTGACTACAAAGACTTCTTCCAAGAAGACCACAACAACCTGCAATCATCTGAGCCCAACACCAGGTGGCGATCTATTGCTAAATGTACAACTCTGCATCTCTACATGCCAAGAACAGATGCATACTGGTAAGTAGCCTATTCCTTATTGCAGCCATTCTAGCTTCCCAGTAAAGTGAGGATCGTTCTCGGAACCCAGCAGAGACCAGGGCGGGTGAAGTCCAGCCCCCAACACTTGACCCATACTCCAGATGCTTGTTGTTCCCTTTCCCTTGGATCACCTATCCCTAATTGCCCGTCTCTCCTCTCGTAGACATCAGGAGAATAAGAAATTGCCCCCCGAAGGCTACTGCAGGAGTACTGACAAGAATGTTCAGTGGTGAAGTTTATTTCTCCACATATAGTACTGCCTCATGTAGTCCTCAGTGAAATGATGACTGCTATAAACCTACAGCGTACAAACAGTAGTGAGAAATGGCTGCACGTGGTGCTGCCCGATATGTTCAGCAGTGGTCTAATGACTACTACCGTAAATTGAGCAATGGAACAATACAGCTCTCCCACCTGCTACCTGGCAGTATTGGTATCAGAGGAAGGACACATTAACAGCAGTAGGCTTCTTCCTTGGTATCCATCCAGCTGATCCGGTCTCCTGTTTGACAGGAAAAATGATTAACGCCCATAATCTCTGAATATGAATTCCCTGCTCTTTTGTTGTCTTTTTTTTTTTAGGGCTGCTTTATCATAAAGGGACGAAAATCCACTTCTCTACACGCTTCGGACAGGGGTCCATTATTGGGGTTCACCTGGATACATGGCATGGCATGCTGACCTTCTTCAAGAACAGAAAGTGTATTGGTAAGAGACCATCTTTCCCCATGAGTAACATACAGGAACTCGATGTTGAGAACCTGCAAGACTTAACCATTTCAACATTTGTTGTGGAATATTTGACATCCTTATTTCTTTTTCTATTATGTTGTCAATTTTTTGTATTATTCGTATCATCCCTCTTTCTTTTTTCGTTAATAAATACACCTGCTTAATTTGGCAACATGCTCTAACTCCTTATCTGCTTATGAATTGTTTATGCGCTCCAGGCACAACCAAATACCTTATTAAAAACAACACTGTTATTTTAAATTTCTGATTGACACTCTGCCTTTGTGAGTGTCCCTTGGTACATGTAAGCCTTACTCCGACCCATGCTTCACAAACCATGCCCATCCAAATACTGTTTTTTTCTGCCTGACATGCAGGACCAAGGTCATTGCTTTTTCGGCATTGTGCCCTTCATTCTTTTATTGTCTCTCCTTCCTAAAGGTAGTGGCTTATGTTTCTAATTTCTTTAAAAAAAAATGTTTCGGACATCTGCCACATATGCTGTTCAACCATTACAAAGGTTACACAGTTATTAGAGCATGGTAACATAGTTACATGTAAGGTCGAGATAAACAATAAGCACATATATGTAAAGGAAAAAGCCCCAGAGGCCAGCACCATAAGTAGCAGTTGAGACCCACTTAGCTTTATAAATATAAATGAACTCTTTAGCCGGCTTCCCCCCCAATTTGGTGGAAAAGCTTCTCAAGGCGCCAATAGAGCGCAAAAATGCTAATTTCCTAGCGTTAACCGCTGTTTGCCAAGAGCTCCCCCTGTGCTAAGTATTGAAGCGTGACGCTTCACCAGCACGCGCTTGGCCTCAGTCATTCCCTCCCACTTGCTGGCTCCCCTGCTCCCCCACCCGACTTGAAAGGAAGCCTCGCACACCAACATTTGTCTCTCACACCACAGGCTGCTGCTCCTCCCCCGCCCACTCAGCAATGCCGAGAGCTATTCCCCTTCACTTGCTGGCTCCCCTGCTCCCCTACCCGACTTGAAAGGAAGCCTCGCACACCAACATTTGTCTCGCACACCACAGGCTGCTGCTCCTCCCCCGCCCACCCAGCAATGCAGAGAGCTTGTTCCCCTAACATCCTGAAGTTCGTGCCATGGCGCTCTCGCATTATACCTCTCGGACGCCCTTGCCTTTCACAAGCTGTCTCTTCACTTTTTAATAGTTCAAGCCCTTTCCAGGCATCAAGGCGCTACACCCCACCCCCCACCAGCACTATAGTCTTCAATTCATACATCCAATTGTGATATTAAATCCGTAACTGGTTCCTTCATTTTCTGATTTACTCCCTTCACTCTTTCTTCCCATCTCTACTCCTTCACCCGGCTAACTCTTTACACACTCTTCTTTCATTCACATGCTCATTCCTTGCCCCCCATTTCCCTCATCCTTTTCCGTCTTTCCATAGTTGTACCTACCCCAATCTACCCTCATTTCCCCGACTTCCACTGAGCTCCTCTTTCCCATATTCCCTCCTTCTACCATGGTCTCTTTTCTCTCACCTCCTGCCATTCCTAATATGTTTTTCTCTGGAAACTTCCTTCTACCACCCTCTGTTCTGCGAGCCCTACTTTCTCTCTTCACTCATCTCTTACCTCCCTCCCCTCTCTCGCGTTGGCCTTTCACCCCAGCCCTTCTTGCCCTTTCCTCCACTCTACTCAACCCCCTTCCTTCTCTCTGTCTTGGGTTGTTTCCTTATTTCTAGATTATTCTCTCATTCGTCTTTTCGCCGCGTTCTCTTTTCTCACCTCCCTAGCTTAACTCCGCCTTTCGCCGTTTCCTTCCTCCCACCGTTTCCTTCACTCCCAGTGCATTTCCTCACCTCCTTCCTTCTCTGTCGCTCACCTTTTATCCAAAGTCTTCGAGGTTTTCCTTCCCTTCCATGTGTACTCTCTTGCTCGCCTCGCTTCCTTCCCTTTTGTTACTTTTTTCACCTCCCCGGTGCATTTTCCTTTCCCTTCCAACCTTCTACTTTTCCTCCTTTCCCACAAACCCGTTTTTCAAGTTCCGTGTTATTATTGGGCACAACAGTCGGGCTCTGTCCGTTATCTTGCCCCTCTCCTCTCAGATTGTCCCTTTCCTCCTGCACACACTCCCGCCCCCCCTCCCAATAACTCCCTTGCACATAACATATCACCACGGCTCGGCAAACTGGGTATTGAATATAAGCACCGCATCACTACACACTGCATGATACCTATTAATGTGATTATTGTGAGTGTCGGCGTTATTCCTGTTGTCACTGTCACCATGATGCGAGTTACTTTCAAAGTTACAATTGAGTTCTATGTTGAGATGTTTACAGCGCCATGTCGCCATTAGTGTGCCTCTGTGCTGCGTACTGTTTTTTATGGTCATTATTCGTATTACTAATTCCATTACTGTTCTCCTGTTCATGTGGTATACCACTATAATTAGTATACTGTAGTATAATATACTGAGTATTCTTGCAATGTTTCTGTTCAGTTTTTGTTTCCAGCACGAGTCGTAGTATCTTTCTGGGGAAGTATGTGTCCCTAAGTCCGTTGAACTTGCCCTAATGATACATGTAGGCTAAAAGCAAGGCTACTGGAATTATACCATTGTGCAGTCGCGTGATTTCCGCATAATTATAGATTTTCCGCAATTGCAACATCGATTGCATATTTTAACAACAATATTTTTTGTTTCTAGTTCAAACGGTTCCAATAATACTAAAAATGCAGCAGCGTGGTGGAAGGCCCTTTTCAAAACTTGACTGGTCAGCTTTCTGTTGCTTATTGATTTTATTTGGGTGTTATATTGATACTAATGAGGTGCAGCCAGTGCTAACAAGTTTGAAAATGACGAAGTAATAAACAAATAAAATGTCAAAATGTGCCGCATTATGCCACATATTTTGCCATTTATTACCGCATAATCTGTGGTGTACATCCCCCCCCCCCCAGCAGTGGGGGGGGTGGGTTATCAGCACAGGACCCTGACCAGGGAGCTCCTCTCACTTTTTAATCAGTGCTGTGGTTTCCAAATTATTTTTCTTTATTTTAATATTTCCCTTTAAATGGAATTTCTTCTGTCCGATCCTCATTGTAACCCCTATTCACTCCGTGTGTCGTCCCTTTCTCTTATATTTTTCTTTCTCTCACTTTTTCCCCACTACCCACAGTTTCCTTTCTTTCCATCTTTTGTCCTGCCCTCCATTATCACACACCGTCTTTCCTCAGCATCTTTCTTTCACTAATTTAATTCCTTCACTTTCCCCTCTCTTTTTAAAGTCGTCAGGCCCACCTTCCAAGTTGATATTCATTTCTTTGCTATTTCCTTCTATCGCTACAAATAACATAACTCACTCCTGAGGGAGCGCCGATTCTCTGACTCCATGCACAAGGAACAGTCGCACATGCAATTGTTTATTTCAACAATCTCAACAAGAAGCTTTCCATCCGATTCAAAAAACACGAAAGATCCCAAACGGTAGCAAGTGCGGACATTACGGAATTCGTGTGCTAAAGTCCCTACCAAACATAGCCTTGCGTATACAACAATACAAGACCACACTGAAGGATTCAAGAAGAAAGTTAATCCACCCGAATACTAACTCTGACAATCGGAAAAATGAGAACTAAACGTGCGACACTGGTTATAGCAGTGGATATTGAAATATGCTAAAAAGAAATTATACAGCATCACTCCGCACTATCACAGCGTCACTCAGGGGCACCACAACATCACTATGCGCTACCACAGCATCACTGAACGCCACAGCAACACTCGTTCGCCATCACAACATCACTCTGCCCCACCACAACATCAGTCTGTGCAACCATTCAACAACACCTGGTTCAAATATGTTCTCTCAATGTTTCAAGCTTTATTACAAATGTAACAAAAAGATGTTAATATTTCACTTCTGTTCTTGGATTTTCATCACAATAAAATACACTGAACATAATCTTCACAAAAGTTATTTACAAAAGTTTAAGCTATTGCCATTATAAATTACAATAACTTTTATTTAAGTATTAATTATTGAATAAAAATTAAAAGCCATTGTTATTTGTAATATCAATACATGTAAGTCACGTAAATACAACACATATTGCATTACAAATGCTATAGGTGTCACATTTGCGAAAGTTATAACTATTGGCATTGTAAATGACAAAGCTATTAATTTAGCTATTTTCCAAAACAAAACATAAATAAAAATGTTGACATTTACAATACCAATAGCTCAAACTTTACTAATGCGAGACCTATTGTATTGCAAATGCTTGTTGGTAATATCGTTGTGTTGAAACTGAAAAGTGGGACTACATGTTTGGTGTAATCAATTTACCTTTTTCAATTGTAATTTGTCATTGACTCCCATTTAGACATTGTTGCATGATATTATTAGCACCAGAAGTGGGACATGGTTGTTATTTCTGCTGCTTTCAGGTGCCGAGAAGGGCCAGAGGCTGCCACCTCCCCACACTAGGGCAGCACTATGTACATGCCTATCTGCGAAAAGAGAAATTACCCATGCTCATCTTGGCTCAGGTCTTTGGAGATTGGATGGTAGCGTTCGAATTGTAGGGCATATAAATCCACAAACTCCTAGGCATTACTAGCAGTTCACATTAGGCCAGAAGTATTGCCAGTTTGCTGTGCTCTCCTTCGGCCTTACTAGTGCTCTCCGGGTGTTTACAAAAGTGATGGTGTTTATTGCTCAAGCTTTCATAGGTCAGGGGTACTAGCATTCCTCTACCTCTGGACTACGGCAAACTTTCTGTTCTTGCTGGGGTTGTATTGCAAATGCTTGTTGGTAATATCGTTGTGTTGAAACTGAAAAGTGGGACTACATGTTTGGTGTAATCAATTTACCTTTTTCAATTGTAATTTGTCATTGACTCCCATTGAGACATTGTTGCATGATATTATTAGCACCAGAAGTGGGACATGGTTGTTATTTCTGCTGCTTTCAGGTGCCGAGAAGGGCCAGAGGCTGCCACCTCCCCACACTAGGGCAGCACTATGTACATGCCTATCTGCGAAAAGAGAAATTACCCATGCTCATCTTGGCTCAGGTCTTTGGAGATTGGATGGTAGCGTTCGAATTGTAGGGCATATAAATCCACAAACTCCTAGGCATTACTAGCAGTTCACATTAGGCCAGAAGTATTGCCAGTTTGCTGTGCTCTCCTTCGGCCTTACTAGTGCTCTCCGGGTGTTTACAAAAGTGATGGTGTTTATTGCTCAAGCTTTCATAGGTCAGGGGTACTAGCATTCCTCTACCTCTGGACTACGGCAAACTTTCTGTTCTTGCTGGGGTTCACTATCAACATGGAAAAGTCTAAACTGGCTCCGTTTCAGACGCTCACTTGCTTCAGGCCCATTCTAGGCATGGTGCAATTCCTCACCAATCCTCCAGAATGGAGAATCAAGGACATGTGGGCTAAGATCCTGAAGTTTTACCTTCAATCAAATATGACTCATGCTCTAAACAAAGCTATAAAGCCGCTTTAATAAAATACCACTCCCTATGTAAAGATGCCAAAGCTGAACATGTTAATCACACTATCCGTAAAGCAACAAATCGCCCAAAGACACTCTTCAAGGTAGTGCAAAAACTCTCGGGAGCACTTTGCCAGCCCAAAGCTCCCTGTCTTAATACATCGCAATGCAACTCAATAGCTGAATTCTTCACCGCCAAAATTGACACCATCTACTCCAATTTGGGCACCTCATCCCACTGTCCCACTTTATCCAACTCACTGGCCCCAACCTCATCCCTCGAGCAAGAGACAGCAGATGACTACAGCCCCAGCCACTCCTTACCGACCCCCTCCTTTCCACCTACGCCTTCCCGTGACTCTATGCTCACATCTGATACCTGTCCTCCGATCGCTTCATTGATCGACACATGGGACCCACTCAACATTGAAACTCTCTCTGATATCCTCAATAAAATTAAATCCGGTTCCCCACTAGATCCTATTCCTCCCCAAATTCTTAAAAAACTGGACAACGCCTCCCTCGAACTCCTCATGGAGCTCTTAAACTCCTCCCTGAAAGAAGCTACGGTACCTTCCGCATGGAAACATGCGATGATAATACCTCTACTAAAAAAGGCCAATGCTGATCCCAGCATTTTAGCCAACTTTCGCCCCATCTCACTTATCCCAGTATTTTCAAAAACTTTAGAAAAACATATTAACTCTCAACTTTCCACCCACGTTGAGCTAAACGGAATCTTACATCCATCACAGTCAGGCTTCAGAACCGGTTTCTCAACGGAATCTACCTTGCTGGGAGTCTCAGAAAACATCCGTTTCCGAGTCGACAGGGGGGAAACCGTGGCACTCATCCTATTGGATTTGAGTGCCGCATTTGATACGGTTTCCCATCCCATCCTCGTTAACGCCCTTCGATCATCAGGCATCACCGGCTCTGCTCTCAACTGGCTTATTAGCTTCCTATCTAACCGTACCTTCCAAGTGTTCTCCTCCTCTTCTGCTTCCCAGAACCTTTACATCTGCGTATGGAGTACCACAGGGTTCCATCCTGAGCCCCTTGCTCTTCAATCTATACGTCAGACCTCTGGCGTCCATCGCGGAGCAAGCTGGGCTCACAATTTACTCCTACGCAGATGATACCCAGATCATCTACTCCCTTTCCTCAGACCCCCATGCCCCCTTATCTGCCCTCTGCTCAGGACTGAGTAACATTGCAGCCTGGATGTTGGACAACAAACTCCAACTGAATGGGGGAAAAACAGAACTTCTTCTGTTCGGACATAATACCACTTTATGGGGACCCCAACACTGGCCCGCCCAAATGGGCACTCCTCCCACTCCCTCTAAATCAGCTCGAAACTTAGGAGTGATCTTTGACGATCAGCTATCCATGAAAAGCCATGTGATTAAAACCTCTTCCACCTGCATCACAATCATCAAATGGCTGCGTAAAATCATCTGGATGCTGCCTGTGGATACCCAGAAAACTGTTGTCCAGGCTCTTATTACTTCTAGACTGGACTACAGTAACATCCTTCTCCTGGGCGCCAGCAAAGAGGTGACCCGTAAACTTCAAACCATTCAGAACATGGTGGCACGATTACTCTGCAGACTACCCAACACCGCCCCCACCTCTAACTCCCTCCACGCACTCCATTGGTTACGCATTGAAAATCGCTCGAAATTCAAAGCACTCTGCATTATGCACAAAATAAACAACGGTTCGGCCCCACCATATCTCACATCTTTAGTCCATCATCACTGTCCCCCCCGCACTTAGCGTTCATCCAACTAACACCTTTTCTCAGTACCCAGAATCAGAAAAGCCAGAATGGGAGGCCGTTCCTTTGCTTGGCTTGCCCCGTCACTCTGGAACTCTCTCCCCCTTCAGTCACGAAAAGAACCCAATTATCTTAGATTTCGCAAACAAGTGAAACACTGGCTATTTAACATGTAAGCTTCCTCCCCTCTGCCCTTCCCTCTCTGTTGAGTCAGCGCCGGGAAACCTACGGGTAGCTGAGCGCTTTACAAATTTAAATATAATAATAATAATAATCCTTGATCTCGTGAGACTGACGCTGAGACTGTTGGGTTTAATTGCCTTGTACATCCTGCTGGTGAAGCGCACCTGATGGCACTTGGGGCTGTGCAGTGGGATCCCAATGGGTGCAGCACCAAGGTAATCTTTCCAACCTGGTTCAAATTTCGAAAGAGACTGCAAAAGATCTGCTGTGGTGACTGACAAACTGCGATGTGGTCAGCGGTAGATGCCAATCCATTCCCCACCCAGAGTTGACAGTGGTTACCAATGCATCACTTCTGGGTTGGGTTGGCCATCGGTGGGAGGCAGAGATCTGAAGACTCTGATCTTCTGTGGAGTCTCGGTTCCACATCATAGCTATCCGCCATTCGCCCTCCTATTCTTCAAGTGAAGGCAGGTGCAAGTGTTCACGGACAACACATCAGGGTGGGGTAGTGGACCAGTTGCCAGGAGGCTGTAGTGTACGCCTCTGGACTTGGCTGGAGTACCAGGACATCTTCCTGGCAGGATCTCTGGCTGCAAGGGCAGGCAAACTAAGGCGTCAATACCTTGTGTATCACAGATTCTGGTTACACCTGGAGGTGGTGCAAGTTTTCTTCCGGCAATGGGTAGAACCGTGGTTCGATCTGTTCACCCCCAAGAATGTGCAGTGTCATAGATTCTGTGCATTGGAGTTTCCAAAAAGTCTCTTGCTCGGTCACGCGGTTGCTTAGGCTGGAACCCGGGACGCCTGTACGTCTTTCCGCAGATACGGCACCTGCCTTGGGTTCTCAAGAAGATCAGAACCAGCTGGGCCCAAGTCATCCTAGTGGCCCTGGATTGGGCGCAAAGTATGATATCCCAAACTCCTGAGCATGTGCATCTCCTGTCACAGCAACAGGGCAGGATCCTGCACCCGAACGAACATACTGCCCAACTTCATGCCTGGAGATTGAGCTGCAACCGTTCAGACTATTTGATCTTTCTTCTGAGGTGTGTGTGATGTCATCCTGGCATCCCTTAACTAAGTCTGTATACACCAGCTGTTGGGACACGTTTGTGGCTTGGCTGCTCACATCAAGTGGATCCTCCTTCTGCATCAATGTCAGAGGTGCTGCGGTTTGTATATGGCAAGGCCTTGCCCTAGGCATTGTTAAGGTTTACCTTTCAGCTGTTGCAGCTTTTCTATGGTTGCCAGATCATCCCTCCCTATTCAGGTCTCTGCTTGCGATTATTTTTCTCAAGGGTTTGCCATATTTTTCCTTCCTACCCCTTTTTTAATTTTTCACTTTTTTAGTCCCCATAGTACTTCAGATAGTAAGCTACCGGATTATGCACATTACCCAGTAACATCCCAACCAGCGCATATTGACCTGAGCAGAACTCACTTCAGGAATTCTGTCTTGAACCATGCTGCCCAAGAGAATTGGCTTAAAGGGGTTATCATCGCACTGACCCCTCCCCGTATTGTGTCCCATTCGTAGGCATCCTCCTTTCCTACTATTTATCCACCAGGAGACACATGTTTGCCCGTTTAGCTGTCCTACAATTCCGACCCATCTGCATACCTTCAAAACCGAATGTGTCTATTCTACATGGCTCGGGGGAGCAGGACAAAGCCACTGTTCGAGGCATATGAGCTGTAGATCATATGGTTTAGCATATAACACCATCTAGTGTTGGGTCCGGATGTTTGCACTTTGTTTTTCTTCGAAGAAGTTTTTCCAGTCACGAGGTAGGTGACTCCACCTTTCGGTGATAGTGCGCATGGGCATCAACTCCATCCTTAGAAAGGTTTTTTTTGCCATCGGGTTCGGATGTGTATTGCTGCGCTTCGGTATAGTTTTTTAAATCCTTTGATGCGCAATCTACTACCCTTGACGGAATGGTCATCGAACGCGCTTCCCCATTCGACTCAAGAAAACCTTTGATAATTACCTTATCCAGGAAGGCAAACTGATCACTAATTCTTCCATTAAATGTGCACTAGATGCAGCAGACACAGCAGCTCGTGCAATAAATACTAGTGTACTATTGCGCAGACACGCTTGGCTTAGGATTTCTGGATTTAAACCGGAGGTACAATCCTCCACACTTAACCAGCCTCTTGATAAAGAACATCTTTTCAGACCAGCTCTTGATACCTCGCTGGAGAAAATAAAGGAGAACAATGAGGTCGCAAAGTATATGGGGGCTTTACAATTACTTACTAATAGGGGTTTCTTTGCCGCTCCTTTTACAGGGGTGGTTCAAAAACGGTGACCACTAAAAATCCTTCCTCCTCTTACAAGGGTACCAACCAATACCCCTGTTCCAGAGGTTATTTTTGAGGAGGCTATAGAGCAAACAATAATAAGGGAAGAGGCAGAGGTAACTCCACATGCACTTCCCCTGCCAATGCACAGTGTCTTCCTTCTACTAACCCCCGATCATTCCACTCCTGTCGGGGGGCGTCTCTCGCAGTTCCTTCCTGTCAGGAACTCAATCACCTCAGACAAGTGGGTACTACAAATTATCCAGTATGGTTACTGCCTGGAGCTTACCAGCACTCCCCCAAATATTCTTCCAAGAACACATACAATGTCACCAGAACATCTCATCCTCTTAAAACAAGAAGTTCTCTCTCTTGGAAAAACAGGGGATAGAACCAGTCCCATTACATCATCAAGGGACCGGAGTATACTCCCTGTATTTCTTAATTCCCAAAAAGGACAGCTCTCTCAGGCCTATATTAGACCTCAGACAAACCTCTACATTCAGTCAGACCACTTCCACATGATCACACTTCATCAGGTTCTCTCACTGCTTTAGCAAGGCGACTTTCTATCCTCTCTGGACTTAAAGGGTGCCTATTTCCATACCCCCATTGACCGGGTTCACAGAAAATATCTCTGGTTAATGGTGGACGGACAACATCATCAATTCAAAGTTCTCCCATTCGGGGTAACTACAGGACCAAGAGTCTTTACCAAGTTTCGGGCAGTAGTCGCAGCTCATTTAAGAAGACAACACATTCACGTCTTCCCTTACGTAGACGACTGGCTAATAAAAGGCAGATGCAACTCAGCTGCCTAGACCACACTCAGAAAACAGTTCAACTACTTCACGACTTGGGATTCACTGTAAACTTCACCAAGTCTCGCCTCCAGCCATCCCACACAAGCGTATCTAGGAGCCACAATAGATCTTTGCAAAGCTCTAGCATACCCCAACCCAGTCGTGATACTAGATTTTGCATGTTGAGTATCCTAATTTCAGCCTCAACACTCGTTACCAGCCCAAGTGTTTATGCAATTGATCGAAATGATGGCTTCTTGCATTCTAATCTTTCCTTATGCAAGATTCCAAATGAGTCAACTACAGGAATGCTTGGCACGTCAGTGCAACCAGTCTCAAGGTCAGCTGACAGATCTAGTGTTTGGTGGACGGCCGCACTCATTCTTTCTGCAGTGGTGGAACATACAAAACCTTCCCAAAGGGGCGGCGTTTCGTCGACCCAGTTCCACAGACAGTGCTAATAGCAAATGCATCGCTCACTGTTTGGGTAGTGCATCTTCAAAAACATACCATTCAGGGCATGTGGACTGCACAACAAAAACAACTCCACTTAAACCATTTCGAACTACTAGCAATTTTTATTGCATTAAAAGCCTTTCGACTGCATCTAGTAGCCAGAGCTGTCTTAGTTCGTACAGACAGCATGACAGCAATGTACTACATACAAAAACAAGGTGGACTCACTCTGTATAGCTTTCACAGCTAGCTCAAAGCATCTGGAGATGGGCCATACCTCAAAAAAGATATCTCCTTGCAGAACACCTCCCAGGAGTAGACAGCCAAATTGCAGATCTGTTCAGTCGTCAGCGACAGCAGTTTCACGAATGGGAACTACATCCTCAAGTTCTCCTTCCATTCTTCCAAATGTGGGGCTACCCAGAAATAGATCGGTTTGCCACATACCTCAACGCTAAATGCCCAAGATTCGCGTCCAGGTAACCACACCCATTGTCCAAAGGCAATGCGCTATGGATGGATTGGTCAGGAAGATTTGTTGACGCTTTTCCACCTCTCCCATTAATTCTGTTAGTGGTTCGGAAACTCAAACGGCATTCCCTGACACTTATCCTAGTTGCTCCCACATGGGCCAGACAACCCTGGTTCACAATCCTGTTGGAACTATCAGTAGTTTCCCACCAAAAACTACACCTTTCCCCCAGGTTTCTCACTCAACCATGGAAAGATAGGACATCCAGATCCCAGTCATATCAACCTTGCGATCTGGCACCTGAAATAATAGTTTGGCTACCTTAATCTTCCGCCAGACTGTATGAATGTCATTGAAGAGGCCAGACACCCTACCACAAGAGCATGCTATGCAGCAAAGTTGAAGCAGTTTGTAGTTTACTGTAACAACAATCCGATAAATCCACTAGATGCTTCAATACAATACATCATTTGTTATCTGTTACACCTACAGCGTTTTAATTTAGCATATACATCTATACTCTTACATCTTGCTGCATACCTGCAAAACAGACAGTACTTGTCTCTGTTTAGAGTGCCCGCTATTAAAGCTTTTATGGAGGGACTTAAAAGAATCATTCCTCCTAGACTTCCACCTTCTCCTGTGTGAAACCTCAACAGAGTTCTTACAAGACTCATGGGTCCACCCTTTGAGCCACTACAATTTTTTACCTGGAAGGTGGCCTTCCTTATCGCCATCATATCTTTAAGAAGAGTGAGTGAGCTTCAGGCACTAACTATACAAGAACCATTTTTGCAAATACATCAAAACAAAGTGGTTCTTAGGACTAATCCCAAATTTTTACCTAAAGTCGCCTCTGTCCTTCACATCAACCAGTCTCTCTTGAGCCGCTGTATTCTTCCTTCAACCAGATTCAGTGGCAGAGTGTTCTCTTCACACATTAGATGTTAAAAGAGCATTACTATACTACATAGAAAGGACAAAACCCTTCAGGAAAACCAAACAACTTTTTGTTGCTTTTGCGCCACCACATAAAGGCAATTCTATATCAAAAGCGGGTATTGCACAGTGGATAGTTAAGTGTATTCAAATATGCTACATTAAAGCTAAGTGCACATTAACCGTTCCCCCTAGAGCGCACTCTACACCCAAACTAGGGGCTTCTATGGCATTCTAAGGGAATATATCTGCAGGGCTGCAACATGGTCTACACCACACACATTCACAAAACACTATTGTGTAGATGTGTTAGCAAAACAGTGTGGGCCAGGCAGTTTTACGAGCACTATTTCAAACCACTGCAACAGCTACAAGTTAGCCACCGCTTTGGGCGATAACTGCTGTATAGTCTGTGCTAAAGCATATGATCTGATCTACAGCTCATATGCCTTGAATGGAAAATGCTATTTACCCAATATGCATCTGTCCTTGGAATATAGAGCTGTAGAATCATAACCGCCCACCCGCCTCCCCGGGAACCTTTACCTGTACATTATACATGGACATCTCTTTTACTACTCTTACTAACTCCATCATCACCCTTTGCGGCAAAACAATGTAGGGATGGAGTCGATGCCCATGCGCACTATCACCGAAATGAGGAGTCGCCTACCTTGTGACTGGAAAGACTTCTTCAAAGTAAAACAAAGTGCAAACAAACACAACACTAGATGGCGATCCATGCTACAGCATATGATTCTACAGCTCTATATGCCAAGAACAGATGCATACTGGGTAAGTAGCATTTTTTTTGTGTGTGCACAAATCTCCCTCTTTGCAGGTAACACCAGATAAACAAGCATTGAAAATGCAATGGGTCTCGCCTTTGATTAAGTTAAAGCTGTTTGCTTTGCTAATGGTATTGTATAGCAAAGCAAATGGCTTTAACTTAATGAAAGGCAAGACCTATTGCATTTTTAATGTTAATGTTAGTTTTCCTTTTCCTGCAGGCAAGATTAGATTATGTGATTCAAAGGGAAGGAGAGCAGTGTGCGCAGGGAAGTCCCAAGTGCAGCAGTCCTCCCGGTCTTGTTGCAGAGATACTTCCGACCCTTTACAGTACGGGTTTAATGTGCCCCCGCCCCCACATAATTTGTGTTTCTAAGGGTAGATTCCTACATTTAACCAATGAGCCTGTTTTACATACAGAAGTGCTGCAGTCTACACTCAGTCATTGCTAGCAAGTGGACCCACATCTCAGGTAGCCAGCTCTGGCCTTTTGTATTGTGAGACATGTAGTTTAATTGTTACGATTTTAATATGGGTATTAATAGTGGTGTGCATGGTTGTGTTGGCTGAAAGACAAGGTCTGTCAAAAGGTGCCATGAATAACAGGGTGCCGATAGGCATTATTGTACATGGGCGAGCATGCACCAGCTTCGGTGTGTTACGGGCAGGTGGCTCCTGTGCCCCAATTTTCATACTTTAAAAGGTCTAATCCAGCAGTATATCAGTTGCATAAAACGGTGAATATTGGTTTCTGTTAAGATTTTTGTGTGTGCTCTGCTTCGTCTGGGCTTGTCTCTCACATTTTATGTTTGTATGCTCACCTCCTCTCCCTTTGCACTCCGAGGTTGCAATGTGTTGAGTACTTTAAATAGTTTTTATTGCCCAAGTATCTCGACCCACCATTCCCAGTTTCACTGCATAAGTAACAGTTCTTTTTGTCTATGTTTCCAATGTGTTAGTTTGCACTCAAGCTTCCCTTCATAAACTAATGTATTCAAATTAGTTTAATATTCTTGATGGTCCCCAGATCTTCTTGAATGCAGGTGTTCTCAAACCAGGCCTTGTCGACCGTGTGGAGCCTGGGGGTGCGGACCACGGTTCGAGCCCTGGCTGCGCCTCTTGGTCAATGTATGTTATCCTTGGCAAAACACATGTTTACTATGTTCCTCCTGAACGAGGTCTGCTAATAACAAACGATCTTACAAAGCGGCGAACTAAAAAATAAAAAGTGGAAACAGAATGTAAAACGTAATTTTTCATGCTATAGAAAAATGGGGGGGGGGTACAAAAATAATACCACTATTTACGGCGGGAGGACACTAAGGAAGTTAAATCAATCTGTACTTCATCCATGCACCACAGAAACACAAGGAAATCACGCTGTAAGTGACGTCTTGCAAGTGCTGCGGTATTAGAAGGCAGAAAAGAAGAGCGATAATGATGCCAACTAATGTTTAGTCCCTTTTAGAGACTACTTTTGAAATAAAATAGGTTGTTGCCAAGAGACAGCGCATGTGAGCTCCTCCTCATGTAAAACTAGAAATGGTGTCTCTGGGATATAAGAAAGGTTTGAACAAACTTACAAGAGGGATTAAGACAGAAGAAACTCTCTCTCTTTTTCTCTCGATATCTCTCTCTCTCTCTCACTACTGCTCATGTCACCAACTCCCATTCTCGCCCATTTCTGGCCCTTCTCTGATTAGTTCTTTTTCAGGCTATAGAGGCACACTACACTCGGATGTCCCTACGGCTATATATTTCAGTTCTAAATAGAATTTGCTTGTCTATCACTCGCACCTTTCCCTCATCGCACAATGGTAGAGGCTGCCTCGGGGGAGAACAACAAGCACCTCTCTGGTCCTCAAAATGCACCCACAGAAATTCAACGTTTGGCCAACCAAATGGTGCAGCGAGCTAACCATCCGAAAATAGCCACAATGACATATGAAGAGCTCTATAAATGCAGTATCTACATACTATTTGAAAACGTTGTTTACTGTTGGTGGAACATTTTTTTTTAAATATAAAAGGGAGTGAAAAGTGCATGCTTGTGTAATGTTAACCATCAGATTGCCTGGATGGCAGCCAATGGGCGCAGCAAGCTCAAAGACACAGCTGAATGACTAGGGATAACTTGGAAACCAAAGCACTGCCTACGCATTCAGTCGCCCTGGACTTCAGAACATGGGTGCAGCTGTCTCCCAAGTGCTGACTGACGAGGCTGCGGGTTTCTCTAGATAAAAGTTCACACCTAGACTTTGTATGAAGAACATTATTGTTGAGAAAACTACAGGTCAGAGAATCTTGGCACTATGTAGACTAATAAAAGAAATTAAGTTCAGTCTTACGTGAAGGGCGCATCGCCCTTTGCAAACAATATTGTTTCTGCCTAGCAATGCAAATGCCATTGTTTGTACAGCTTTGTAGAGGTGATAGGACTAGGTAAATACCAAGCTTTTATAGAATGTGAAATGCGAGAAAGCTTTGACAATTCAAGCACGCTGCATAAAATGCAGTCTAACTTACAGCAGCACTATTTTTTTTACAGTTAAAAAGTTCTTCCACTGCTACCCACAACGGGCTTCCCGGCGCTCACGGAACAAGTAACTATTGTTGCACCAGCTCATATAAGAAATGGCATACAGAAATCACCCATCATAAAGCTATTTATACACTGTTACAGATGATTTACTTTCCATTCTTAGTACAGAATGGGATTGCATAACAAGTAATAAAAAAAAAGTAATCCGATTATTTATGAGTGAGAATGTGAAACAGGACAGGTAGACACTTCCAGATAACTTTTCAAAATCCGTTTTTAGTGAAAGTGTGCTCTTAAATTTTTAATTACTACTCCCAAATCCTGCGAAGTCGGACACCATCAAAGACAAAAATAATAATCCATGTGAGTAAAGCACGACTGTCTTTAAATAATAACCAAACGGAAAACTGATACTCCTTTGTAATCCAATGACCATTGATGTACCTTGCAAAAGTGACATTAAGCTCGGGCGGTTTAATTCGTGCACTACATATCTTACCTCTGAAGTAAATGTAGTTGATAAGAACCAGCACTGTCCTTGTGTCCAGGCTGCTGAGCAAATCGACAATTTTGCCCTTTGTTTGCTCCTCAACGTAACCATTGATCTGCTCTTTGCCTTCTCCTTATTTTGGAAATCGGTGGAGAAGGCTTCGGACTAGTAGTTCTGCTTCAGCTCGTCCAGGAAGGGGCGCAGCAGTTCGACGCCTCGTGGATGAAGAGGGCGTTCCCTGTGTGCAGCTGCAGCTGGCTGCCAGAGTCGTTGAGCACCTGGAGCAGGTGGTGGAAGCCGGCGTGCACCTCCTTCAAGGGCAGCTCACTTGGGGGGGTCCCCAAGTACTTCACTATCTGAGACAGGGTGCTAGCCCGGGCCCACACGGACAGCATGGCCATGGCGGTGGAGATGCTGACAGGAGAGAAGAATATGTTCATGGACTGTCGCTCTGGCAACATGCTTGTAGAAGTTGAACGCAAACTGTGTGTTAGCAGGCGACACTTTCTGACAAGCCATAGTGAGTCTTTACTCCGGGGAGGATTCAGCTCGCTGTAGTTCACCAACTCACCCCGAGGAAATGCTTCTGTGGAGTGAGGTGAGGGGTTGGGTTACTTGACTCACTTACTAAAAGCAGGAAGAGGGTTGGAATACAGATGCCTCTGACCTGCGGATGCAAACGCGCTGGTCCTCTTTAAATGGTGAATTAAATGCACCATTATTCGTATCTTAACAGTGCAACTGGTGTGTTTGAGAAGAACTGTAAAAAACTGTTTGCTTGTAACGTGAAAGACGCTTGGCTTTTTCATCTAAAGCATAAGTTGCATTTTTTGTTTCAATAAAGCAACGTGCACTTTATAACTAAGCCTGTTCAGATGTTTGTTTCACATTGCTTTAAGACAAAATTAAAGGCCGGTCCCGAAAGTGAAAGAGGACCGTGCTGAAGCTGGAGCATAGGGATCTACCCTCTGCTCTCGATTGTGCGGCCTGAAAGGCAAGAGAGCAGAAGGCGGCACTTGAGCAGCCCCGCCTCCCTGTCTTATCCCATTATGAATATGCTTTGAGGATCAAACCTCCTGTCTTTAATGAGATTAGCGCGGTGTGCCTGCATAGCAGCAGGGCTCTGAGCTGCAAAGAAAAGTACCCGATGTGTTCTGCAAACTTCGGGGCGCTAACCTGCTGAAAGGCGGGTCTGAGCCTGCAATAGCCCCGGGACCCACCGGGCTTTTCAGCCGAATCTAATCACTGGAAAGGCCCGTGCTCTCCATTGCCTTGTCCTCCCCATGACCCTGTGCGCCTCTGAGCTCCTTGCCAGCTTGATCGCTGTTGTGAAAACTTTTCTCGTCTGCTTGTTAAATAAACAAGCAGATAAGAAAAGTCTTCACAACAGCCTTGAAGCAGGGGAGCCAGTCTGGGTGGGCCGGACCAAAAAGCCAAAGGGAGGCAACGAAAACCCCTCCTTTCCAATGGGAAGCCAGCGTTTACCATAAACGCTTATGCTACCCAATGGAAATGAGGGGCGGGGCTTCAAGTCCTTCTCTCAAAGTCCCCATTAACAATAAATCTTGCAGAGCGTGCTACGCATGTGTGCAGCAACGCTAGGCGAGACCTAAAAAGCAAGGAAAGATCATTCCTCTGGTGCTCCGAGTCCAATACACTCATCAGGGATACCGCCTTTTCCAGCTTGCATTTGTCATTTCCTCACCACACAATCGCCCCAATTTCGTCATCCTTAGTTGGGTCCAGTATGCGCTGTGCGGAGGTAAATACAAGATATTTCCTTAGAGGCACAGATCCTTAGAGGTACAGATTTTACTTTTTTATATAAAATGTGCATAAATACTTACCATTTATTCCAGTGATGGGATGTCCTTTCTCCAGAGCTCCTATGGCAGCATAAAGTCTCTGCCTCCATTAACCTCCAATACTACTGAGTGACCTCTTTATTTCGAGGGGGGGCACCATCATGTAGCAGGGCTCCGTGATGGTGAAGTACTGTCAATGGGAGTTTGTCTGCTGCTACCCATATCAGTAGCCCCTATAAGCTAGTGCATCAACTCAAATAACTGATGGCCCCCTTTGAAGCCTTTCTGAACTTTATGAACCAGGGCTGTTGCCACTTTATTGAGGCTTGTTGACCGTATGCACATAAAGAACTTCTAATCACAATTCAATAGCGAAATTGGCCTGAACGATTCACGCAGCTTAAGATCCTTATTCGGTTTTAGGATCACACTCATTGTAGCCTCAACCCCCTCCCAAGTATGTGGGAGAGGGTTACACCCAGAGTGGATATCCTCTTTCAACCTAGTAAAAACTGTTGCTATCTTATCCTTTAAGGCCATATACAGCTCACTGGGTACGCAATCTGGGTCTACGGTCTTACCCTTCCTACTGTATTTCAACACTCCATTCACCTCTAGCTGAATCCCCTGATTCAGAAAAATCCTTTGTTCAGTCTTGAGCCGCGGGGGTAGGGACTAATTTCAACAAATCTCTATAATCGCCTCGGACTCCTATGAATACTCTGTATATAAATCCTGATAGAAGGTAACAAAGGAATTTTTTTTGTCCTTACTTTTAGTCATCACCTCCCCCAAAGTCTTGGCCTTAATCCTTCTAATCATGTTCCTCGTTTGACTGAATTTAGTTTTCCAGGTCAGGAGCTTACCACATCCCTCCCCATATTTGAAGTGTGGTAGGTTGCCCGCCTCCCTCTTTTTGAATAACTTCTCTTCCAGAGACCCTGCAAAATCTTCCTTAGCCTCCTGAAACTTGCTCGTTTGACAAACTCACTCCTCACCCACTCCACAGAATTATGAGCTACACCTTGTAAATACAGAATGCTCTCTTCCAGGTCCTGAATGTTGTTTCTATCCTTTATATTCTTAAACACTTTGCTCATGATCTTAACCCTTATAAACGCCTTGAAGGAGTCCCAAACTATGTGAAAATACTTGGAACCCTAATTTAATTCAAGGTACCATTCTTTCTCTGCTCTTAAATGCCATCACCACCTGGTCCAATAAACACTTTCTAGCCAAAGTCCTCCTTAGTTGGAACTGACCTCTGCATCAAAGAATTCTTCAGCATGATGACCGAATGATCTGGCAAGTGCTATGGAAGATGCAGCACCTTCTTCACATAGTTTACAACTCTCAGACCTACCATGAAGTAATCAACCCTGGGAAAGTGACCATACGTCTTACTGTGGTGGGTATACTCCCTAGCATTACATGCCCTCTGTCTCCACACATCACATAAGGCCAGGTCCTTAATCATTAGGCTCACTGTGCCTGGACCATGGCCAGGCTCGCTGTCTTTCTCCCAGTAGACTTATCTAGGGTACTATCTAGCAAGACAATATAATCCCTCTACCCCCTCCATCCAACCAGCTGAAACCACCAGGGCATCTCCATAGTACCTTGTTGCTGTTTTGACCCATCAGATCCTAGGGGAGATGAACGAAGATGTATGAACCCATATATGAAAGATACTTACCTCCCCAAAGAACAACTCTGTTGCCATATGCAATTTGAAAAATACGTGGGGCATCAATGCAGATACTTCTCATTTCACTGACCTGAGACCTTTAACTCAGTTTTTCCAATTTCATATAAATATAGTTCTTTCTATAAAGAAAACTGGCATCCCATTTTGAGTCAATTTCATTATTCTTAGCAGTGATCTTCTACATCAGTGATACTCAAAGTACGGACCGGGGGGGGGCGCTTGAGGCCCTCTTGACCTCTACATGCAGCCCCCCCTCTTCCTCCCCCCCCCTTCCCGGTGAACAGCAGCACAAGCTGCTGTTAAATTGCTGAGCACTAATATTCAGAATTTTTTTTAAATAAATGAGCAAGCATTTATTATCCTGCCAATAAATAAATGCTTGCCTGTTTATTTAACATTTTTTAGACCACCTTACACAATCCCTGACTTAACCAGATGCCCTACCGCCACCATGCTGGCATCAGTGCGGCCCTTGGTCACACCACAGACCGTACTTAGTGGCCCCATGGCAAATGTTTGCGAGTACCCATGCTCTACATGGTTCATTTCAGTAAATTATTGAATATTCTTTAACACTCCCAATAATCAGAATTGGTGAACACATCTATACCTGTTCACTTAACTGCAGTGGTAGAATACTTGCATAACTAGTTTGATTATGTTATGTATGCCAGTAGATTCCAAATTCAAAACTCTAGGGGCCTGCTTAGAGAGTCCAAGAAAGCCCCGGACAACGCATCAGTTAGTCCAGTCTATTATTTGAATCTGTTTTGCAGGGATAGCCCTTTTTCTCCATTTGTTATCTGGTCATGTGAATCTTTTTCACTTGCCATCATTATAGCAAATGGTTCTGTACTAATAGATTGAATTGCCATTAAGGTTCCCAGGAAAGTGCAGAAATCGCCAATTCTCGAACTGCAAAAATTTCGGCCGGTAAAACCATTTGCTTTCAGGAGTCAGTCCCTTACATATCCGGCTATTCATGTCAAAATGCTGGGCTAGATCAATTTGTGTACTAATGAGTTTAAGCTATCCAGGCATCTCTTGTCAAAAGTCAAAATTATCTTTGTGACTCCCAAAAAACTTAGCAACAAGGCAAGCTCTTTTTTGTTCATGTGAGCCACCACTCTTTTACACCCTGTGCCCCCTATTATTGTTGCAGTCCGGTCATGAGCAGGGCACTAGTGGAGAACACCTAGCAGGAATGTAAACCCTATTTATGTCATAAACCAGTGTGTCCAGTTTGTGAATCTTGAAGGCTAATAGTATACTAATTGCTGAAGAATTTATTTATGTGGGAAAGCCTTCAGCTGAAAACAAAAGCATGTTTTTGGGGGGGAGGGGGATATTGCTTTGTGAAGTATTTTGTTGGTCTCCTGTCTGAAGAGCCAAGAGCAATTAAAAAGAGTACATCATTTTTCAAGTTAAGTGTGAACCTTGCTGAATTTGTCTTTTTTCCTCACTAGGAGTTGCTGCCACCAAGTTACAAAACAAGAAGTTCTACCCCATGGTGTGCTCCACAGCCGCCAAGAGTAGCATGAAGGTGATTCGCTCCTGCTCTAGCCGCACCTCTCTGCAGTACCTGTGCTGCGTCCGATTGGGCCAACTACTTCCTAACTGTACTGACACACTCGAGACACTGCCCTTACCTCCAGGCCTCAAGCAGGTTCTCCACAACAAGCTGGGCTGGGTGTTAAGTATGAACAGCGGCACACTAAGGGGCAAGACTCTGAAACTGAAATCGCCAACCACAGCGTCAACATCTTCAGCTGCTTCTTCGTCCTCGGGAAGTGACTCCGACAGCTCCTGCAACTTGGATGCCGAGCAGTGCCAGCGAAAGCGCTGCCGGCGAATGTAACTTCTTTTCACTGAAGACTACCTTTCTTTCTCCCTCCTCCACCTGCCTCGGTTTTCGTGTAATTTTTGCCTTGGTTTAGGGTGGAGAAGACCTCATTACTTTTAACAAGTCTGAGAACAGATTTTGAAGCATAACATTTCCCTCCAGCAGGCCCGTGTCCTGCAAAGAAGTAATTTTGCTATGGTGTTTCGACGGTGCAGGACTGTAGAAACGATTAGGCTCGTTTGGCCCAGACCCCAGAAGAAGTGGTTTTTGTGGTTGGGTGAAGGATTTTTGGGCTTTTTTGGAAAAGTCACAAAAGTTGAACTTTTTTCCATCAAAGGTCTTTGCAGTACGATTATCCTGTATTAGCAGACCAGCTGCTTCATCGCTGTACCTTTTACCCACCTTGTTAGTCAAACACTGCTTCTTGACACCAGAGACTATTCTGAAAGTTGGTCACAGTGGTTCATGGTGTTGTCCTTCCTCCTATTTCGGGCTTTTCGGTTCCGGCATTATCCATGGGCATATGTTTGCTTGTGTCACAGTCCTTTGGAAGCATTATCCCCAAGCTTCGTATTTCTTCCATTGCTCCTACCTCCTTGCATTGGTCATGCCTAAAATTGTTTAACAAAAGTAAATAGGCATTTTTTATTATTTTTTTGAAAGCGATTAAGATGGATTTGTTTTTTAGGTAAAATAATCGGCTGTTTTCATTATGTTTGTAAAAAATTGCCTATCTTACTAACGTGTTCCTTCACCCAGAAGGTTAGTAGGACTGAAGTATCCATGACTTCTACTGCGTTGCTTGCAGACTGAAACACACAGCATTGATCAGTTTTCAGGCAAAATTGTACTGCAGTGTCTTAATCTGCATTGGGTGGCAGCACAGTGGTATAGAAGGTTGACAAAGTGACTCCTCTTCCAAGTTTTTATATTGCCTTCTTTCCCTCCTGCACCAATAAACCGGCTATCACCGTTTCACCCTTTCGGAGAAGGAAGGCTGCAGATTTTTAAAGAGCTTGTTAAGGATTGCATCAGAAGTCCTGGCTGAAATCCACCTGATCATTTGTGTAATTTTATAGTTTTTGTATTGCACTTGCTCTGTCCTGCTGCTACATAATGATTTACCTGAAAAAAGATTGTAGGCAGATCAATATAAGGAATGGGCAGGGCCCTGGGTGACTGAAGAGCAGAACGTCTCAAACATTTCCCAGAAGATTGACCCATTTTTCATTCAGTTACATTGCTCCCCGCATTTTCGCCATTGCTAAGGTGTTTCTGGCGTACAATTGACTAATCTGCACCCACAAGAAGACCCATTGTGGCTGTCGGCAAATCCCTGCCCATCCTCCTTTGGGGTTGTAGCCTACAGAAAGGAAACCTGAGACACAGCTCTTTAGAGGAAAACACTAAATTATGGCTTCGTGAAATCTAAGCTGTCAACGATTTAGATGTTTTAACGGCTAGATTCACTCCGTGTTCTCTGATGAGAAAAACTGTTTTGCTGTCTCTTTCCCCAAACAAACTTTTTACTTGTGAAAATTAAGACACTACCACTATGACATTGCCTATTTTTCAGACCCTTGGGATTTGCTTTTAGATTTTTATACCACAGACGGTTATATAGCCAACCTGACTAGACCATAGGAAAGTGGCAAGTAAAATGTGCTAGCTTAGTTAAAAAAAATGTAAAAGGATGCTTGTGTGGTCTGGGTGACATCCCATTGCATGCTGGATTTTCTTTCTTTATACTCCTCATATGGCCACACACCCAGCTGCTTATGCAGCTGTTACGCATAGGTAGATTGCCCTATTGCTTGAACGCCATGATGTAAGCACTGGACTAAATGGAAAACAGCTCGAAATAGCTGGTCATTGTTTGCAGGTCTCTGCAAATTAATTTACTTTCTACAATATGTGTAATGCCTACTTTTCATTCTTGAGAGGTTTGTGCTATGGTAGAATCTCAATACAGGTCCGAAATGTGTTGGGGTTTAGGAGGGGTCAGAAAACTGCACTAGTGTTTGAGACTTGATCCAGTGCAGGTCAACCTCCAGCTTTCGGATTTCCTTGCTGAATCCAGCGGAGGCTAGAAAGCAGATCTTTGTGAATGGATCCAGTGGGGATTTGAAATTACTGTATTCTCAATGCTAGCTTCATTGTTATATAGAAATCTGCTTGGTGTTTTTCAAGCTGAATCCAGCAGGTATCCGAGAACTGCTCCAGAATGTATGTATGTATCTATTGGTGGTCCTAAAGCTCCATATATCCTTGACACTCAATCCTATATCGGTTAGAAGGCTGATCTAAAATCTGGAAATTGGCTTAAGTGGAGGCCTGACTTCTGTTCCCGGGTATGTGGCTTGAATTTGTTACTGTTACAAGAGAGCAAGCCAAAGTCAGCAGAATTCAGAATGCTACTTGGAGTCTTGGCCAGCACTTGTACCCCAGCATAATGTTAACTTAGCAACACAGAACTGGATCTGGAGGGGAAATGAATAGTATTCCAGGCTTGCTAGACAGGAGAGAATAGAAACCTGAAATATGCTGCACCATCTAGAAAATACAACTTTCTGAGATCAAAAAGCCATCTTTAGACCATGTCGTCTTGGGATCTAGCAGTGGTCTAACCGCTACTAGGAACTCAAGACTGAATTCAGGTGGAGTCAGAAAGTTGCTTCAGGGTCTCCTGACTAGATCCCACAGGAGACCAACACGATCCAGGATATTATTTGTGAGCCAGAGTTGTGGAATCAGATCCAATATGTTGAGACTAGATTCACTGCGGGACCGACTGAAAGCTGCTTCAAGACCATGAAGGGCCAGAAAATGTTTCTGATATTGAGACTAGATCCAAAAGCTGCTAGAAAGCTGTTAGAGGATGAGATCAAACATTTTGACAGGAAGTCATGTTATTTGATTTGTAAGTAATGGAGTGCCCCGAAAGGCTTCTTGGCACTAATGATTTTATGGTGCTGATGTGGGGAGATGGCATTTCTGGGTGATTAGTTTCAACAGACATTATTTCAGGGATCTCACTATGGGAAGGCACCATTTAAATGCTGGAAAGATTGTACATATTGCATTTCTGAGGTGCTTCTTTGGGCTGACAGTGTTTGTGGGATGTTGATGTGTTCAGACAGTATTTCTGTAGAGCTTGTTTTAGTGGCTTGCATTCCTAGGGAGCTGATTCAGGCTGACAGAATTTCCGAGGCCCAGCCATGCATACACTAGATTTTTTTTATTCTCTTGAACACAGATTTGCTATTTCTGTTACATTGGACTTTTCTGGTGCCTTGGTAAGTGCAGAGGTGGCTATTCTAGGTTGGAAGCTCAAAAGAATAGGATATCTTGATGAAAAGGAAAATAACATCCATTTTCCTAGCCACAGTAATTTCTTGCTGGAGTTTTCTGGACTGTTTACAGACAACTGTCTTATCGAGATCTACCCTCATAGGCTCCCACCTCCCTGGTCTTCTCTGCGCCAGTAGTGCTCTTCACAATAGAGACTCAGTCAGCCGCGATCTCCTGCAGTCAAGATGTAAATGTCTAACCCGTCTTTATCAAATTTAAAATGGCTACTGGGTCTCCCAACTGTACTCATTTACACTACCTTCACAGGTGGTATTGTAGGTGGCATAAATCTGATATTGCACCCCCAGTGGGCAGTAACTAGCTCAGTTGTTCCACAGAATTAGGAATTAAGTTAATTCACGTGGTTTTAAAAGCTTAAGCACCTTTGAGATGCTAAGGCGTTGAAGCCCACACAATATCACAGTTGCTGACATTTGCTTTTCGGTGCTTATAGTGAATGCTATATACCTGTGTAAACAGTTTGCCCAGCTTTGAATTGCAGACCATGGATCTTGCTGTGCCACCATCTTGGTGACCTCTGTCTAACTCCTTGCCGAACAAAAACTGGAGTGTGGTTTGTGGGGGTTCATGAGGCCGGAGGAGCGCAGTTTAAAGGTAGTATATTTCTACCCTCCAAAAAGATGTGTACTTTCTATGAAAACATAATCTTACAGTAGTGGAAAAAGACGTTAATTCTGTAAGTGCAGTAGTCGCAACCTAAGCATTACTCACTAGGCAGAAGCGGAAAAGTTGCACACCTTGCGGTCTGCCCTGAGCTTGTAATTGGTTTGTAATGTTATCCTGCCATCATTTCTGATAAATTGCCATTGGTTTTCTTGATTGGTGTTTGGGTTCAAATTGAGATGTAATGTCCCTAGTTTGAGTGAGTGAATTTTGCTTTTCTCCAGTCTAGGTTTTTTTATTGTGTGAAACACATGAGTGTCAAAATGAAAAGTAATGTGGGTATATCCTCAGGGATGTCTGCTGTTTAATACCGCAGCCTGTACCATGGGTCGACAGTCTGGGTTAGCTTTGCCGTCTGAAGCTTGAGCCTGTACACATGTGTATTCTCAGGGATAGCTTTGATGTCTGCAAGCGTCAACCTGTAGGAGGCTTGTCTTTTGGTCCTGAAATCGTAAACCCATCAATGGCTGTGCCGACTGAGAGTACTGCTTGTAACTTGGGTGCTTCCTTGGAATAGACCTGCTGTTCGAGGCATGAGTCTGTACCATACCATAGTTATACTCTCAACATGTAATGGCACTGTGCTGTCAGGAATAGCCATGGACTGCTATGATGTCTGAGGCTCGAGTCTTAACGTAGATATAATCTCGGCTACAGTTCTTCGTTTGATTGTCTAAGCCTTCAGCCTAAGGGTAATATTTGGGATCAATTTTCTAATGCTCGACATTGAACGCTAGGATTTATCTCATACACAAATCGTATGTTAGCGAGTTGTGGTATCAATATGAAGTGTTAATAATGTGCCTATTAGACTTGCCAACTGAATTTAAATTTTCAGTGACTTGAGAGAGATATATATATATATATATATATATATATATATTTAGATATAGATATATATATATAGACATAGATATATATATTGAGAAAGTGAGAGAGATAGTATGTTTATCCTCCGTGCACTGCTTCTTTCTGTTCGCAAGATGTTCCTGTAGATGGCAGGAGACAGTTATTGGTAAACAGCACTAGAACACTTATCAAGTCTGTGGTCATAGGCAACATTTGGACTTGTTGTGACCTTCTAGCCGCCAGACGTAGCAGTGGTGGCCCTTGAAGCATTTTCTGACATGAAGGACACTGTCTGCAGAGGGCAGCATCATTAGAGGGTAGAGCGGTTACCATACTTCGAGAAAGGCTGCCCGGGCTATCTTCTGGACTCCTGTTGGAAATAGTATTGTGTCAGATAGTAATCATTAATTGGATAGTATAATTTTTTTGACTAGGAGTTCTAAAACTTTCTCTCCCGTTGGCGCCTTTTTAAGCCCTGGGAAAGTTGTGAGAGGCCATTGTGTGGTGCACAGCTTTGTGGAACTGAAGGCCCATAACCTTGCACATTCTTAGTGATTTTAAGCTGGAGCTTTTCTCTTCCAAATCCATTTTTATTTTAAGATGTGCACACTATTAGATGTGTTCCACCCACCATCCCATGTGAAGGCTGCTTTGGCTGGCATCAATTTGATGGACTATGATGGCTCTCGTACTTAGTGAGAGGAAATGACGTTACATTTAAATGAAGTTGCTGAAGGGTGGAAGTATAGAAGTTATGTTTTAAACTCAGGTGGATAAAATAATGGACAAGGTATGTACTAGTTGAGATGTATGTGAGCTGGCAGATAGACTTTCCCATGTTTCTGATATCACAAACCCCCCAACAACCTAATCATCGCCTGGAAGGCTGAGGAAGACTATTCCTTGCATTGTACCTGTTTTTGCACACAATGTATCCTTTCATCAGGCTGCATGACTTGATATTATCTTTCTTTATTATGAGCCACAAATTACACCTTTCCGCTCCTGTAATCATAGAAATGGTTTTCTTAGTGAAATATGGTGAATTAAGCTCAGGGTCACTCCTCACTTTGCTAAATGTAAATGTCTGTGGGTTATAAAATAAATGGAGTTTGGGTGGTACTGTACCTCATTGCACATTTGTATAGGTTAGCATTTAGCTGAAATATGGTGCTGGTTGAGAAATGGCTTTTGTGTATAAAGCGGCTATGTTTCCTTTGTATCACCTCTAAAGATGTTCAGGATTCCTGTGTGGTCTATGAGGAAGTACATATGGCCACCTTGCATGGAATCATGAGTAGGCAACAGGAAGGACCGAGTTAGTACCTAAATAGCCCCTGTTTCCACTGGGGTAGCTCCTAGTTTTAATCATGGTAGCACCTATTGAAAGCCAGCCAAGAAAGACAACATTTGCAATCTCTTTCCGTGTCTCGAAATCAATGGACTTTGTTTCACGGGTAAAATGACAGCTTCATATCTTGATGTGTTATCCTGGACAACCTTTTTCAAACCTGCCATTGTCTATCCTAGTCTTTCTGTCTACACACGACCAGTGTTTTTATACCAAGTCTACTCTCATATCAACCTGCGGATGCCTGTCTCTTAGGCTGACGGACTGTATTGTCTTACCCCGTCTTACCCCATCTATCCCCATTACAAGTCAGACAGTTCAGCACTTTGTACTCAACAGTTTTACACCTGAAATGCCACCTGTATCAAGTCTATTTGCCTGTTTAAGAAAGTTCTTCAGGTATTGTGCAGTGCACATTAAATCTTTCTGTATACGAATTATAAATAAAAGTGAGGATAATTTTTACATTGTGGTATATAATTGTGTTCACTGTTTATTTGTATTTTTCTTTCATTTACCTTTGAGATTTTGAGACTCCATCTTAAGCAGAGAGACGCTTGACAAAGCCAATTGATACTGGATTGCTCGGAAATGCTGACAGTGTCCTATGGAACCTTAGAAAGGGCCACATGCAGAAGGAACACACTTCTTTTTGCAATGGTATTTGAGATCATAAGTGAATGAAATTGGTGACTTTTAAGGTTAGAAAATTCTAGGCAATGAGTGTTCTTTTATGTTTTTGGGGGAGATTTGCTGCTAATTTAGTTTGTTTTTGTTTTTTGGAAATCACTTTCTTTTGCTAAATATTTTTTAACTCTCAGCAGTGTTACTTGGGTATTGTGGATGAAAGTGTTTGCATTGTTTCGAATAAATGTTTGGGATGTTCTCCCCCTTAGAAATTTTGTTAGAGGGACTGTGCAGTTTAAAGTGTCCACTTGGTTCACATGGAAAATGGGAGTGACTTAAGAGACCACAGCCTTGCTCTGAACCCTAAGAATTTAGTTGGTGTCTTTCCTAGCTTGTTTTCATCGAGACACAAGTTAACCTAAGCCACTCCTGTTTGTTATTGTGACCTTCAGTTCACAGAAGGTATGACAATATTAGAATAGCAGCGCAAATTATGGTTTTCAGCCAATTACATAAACCCTACAAATTTCCGTGTGCTTGGTGATGTTGCTCGCAAAACAAATCCTGGCAGTCACCCTCGTCACATGGGGTTGGCTGACACCTATGCGAGGTCGAAATAATGGCGTGCGTAGTATTGAGACTGGAAATGTAAATATAAACAGATAAAATACAAACCATGCAGGAAACTGTTCAAAAGGAATGTGACCTTTTGCTTGTATATACTGCTGCTGCTGGTGGGGTTGATGGCTTAAAACTCAGTAGGAATGACCCTACATATTTTTGCTGTACCATCGGTGTAGGCCGCTGGTTCAGAATATGATGTACACCTATTGGTGAGGCACCCTGCACTGAGTCCAGGCAACTCGTAGCGATAGTTCTATTGGTCCCTAATAACCAATGCTCTCATATAGTAGATGTGGAGAGCAGCTAAGGCTGATTAAGGAGTGTGTAAAGTGAGAACATTACCATTCAGTCAGTCAGTAAAGCATACACACAAGAAAGAACCACACCAGTGTTGGAAAAATACCATGTATTTATTACACAACAACACTAAAACTACCTTGGTATATCTCCTACCTGGATATAGCAATACACAATAGAATATACTTCAAAACATGTAAGTAAAGCACATTAACCCCATGGATCCCTATGGGGGGCAAACCATATACTAAAAAAAGGAATGCGAGGTGAGTACCCAAATGAGACAACCACTCAAGAATCTGTGGACCAGGGGAGGCAAGAAACCACCAAAGGCAAGTAGCTAGGATTCCCAAGGTGCCAGGGTGTAGAGGTGATATGCCGGGTCAATGTCCACAAGATAGCATGGGGAAATTGCGGTTGGAGTTTTACGGATTCATGACTCTTCCCAGAGAACCCTGAGTAACCCGTTGGAATCAAGGAGGTTGGAGGATACTCCCACCTGTGGATACCCAGAGAACCAGGATACTTACACCAGGGATCCCGGTGCAAAGTAGTGTCGGAACCGCCTGTTGAAGTCAATGGAGGACCTCGGCTGTCTGGCGCTACAGAGTCTTGCGGACCAGGTCGGTGGAACCTAAACGTAGATTCTGGTCGGGAAGTACCTGCAAGGAGAGGGGACAGAGTCCAAACCACCCAGAGTCACCCAGAAGGATCAGTAGCACCGAGCCAGCCATTGAATGGGGGTATTTTGCTGTAGCACAAAAGTCTTAATGATGCAACTGTGGAGCACAAGCGATGATGCAGAACCACAGGAGCCATCAATGAGCTGCCCTACACCGATTAAAGAATAGAGGAGGTTCAGTGGCCAGCAGGGCCACTAGCAAGCTTTGGCAAATGCAACAGACGTGTTGCAGGAAACAATACTTAGTTGCCGATCATCCAGGTCTGTGGGACTCACCCAGCTAGCGTAAGTCACGGGCGGCCCTCAGGTGCCAGCAGGAATCAATGGGGACCCCAGGAGTACCCTCTGGTGGCAGGCACAGTGAGTCGCATGAAGGTCTTGGCAGCACACAGAAGATGGATGCCCACATCGCTGGAGAAGCAGGGAGGATGTCACTCTTGGGGCTGTGTGCTGTTAGAGGCTGGGCAGGGGGATTGACCTCTTCCTTAGTGTTGTTTTGTGCCAGAGCGGGAGCCAATGGGCTCCTGATCTGAGCCAACCTGGTTTATGCAAGGAGAGCACCAAATGTGCCCTTCAAAGCAGTCTGGATGTGCTCGGAAGCACCCACACCCTAGCCTAAGACACCTAATTTTAAAGGAGAGGTGACTACACCTCTCCTCTATAGGAAATCCTTTTTTCTACCTTCCACTGCCCAAGTTAAGCTCAGCAGCTGAAGGGCAGAACAGTGTCTGGGGTCAGCAACAGCGCCACCTTGCACGCAGACCCTGCAAGGCTACACAGGTAGACGGGGGTGGGTCTTCCAAGGAGACCCCTAGTACATGGTATCCTGCAACTAACACTAGAATTAATGTAGTTGCATGATGCCAACATGTTTGATACCAACCATGCCCAGGTTCGTTGAAGCCATTATGTAGTTGGACATCTCGACTTGGCCAGAGTCCACTACATACCTTAAAACAGCTTTCCGAAACGTACAAAGCCAGAGATTGGACTCTGGGGTTTGTGGGGGTATCTCCACTCGTGCAGGGACACCCTCACACTTAGAACCATATACACTGCCTATGGGCTGTAAGGCCTACCTTAGAGGTGACTTATAAGTTTTAAGTGCAGTGACCGGATGTAATGAAGAGGAAGTTCTTCCTTGGCCGTTTCTGGTACGTCATCAAACAATCTGACTTTTTCATTACAGGCCAGTTATTGTGCCTTTAACACGACCTCCGCAACTCCTTAGGAGGTGGACCTCCTCGCAAGCACAAAAGGGAAGGACTTACTCGTCGCCTGGTGTGACCAGGAAGAAGTGATGACATCACCGGAGCAACGCTGTGTTACTGGAATTCTTGACCAGAACGCTGAGGTGACTAAAAAGAGAATTCATCAGGAAGTTGAAAGCAACTCCTCCACCGGCCGAGAAGCTGACACTGTCTAGTTACCTCCCACATCAGACAAGAACACAGATGAAGCAGACCGCTGAGAGGTTATCAGGCCCAACCACTCTCCCGGAGTCACATGGATTCATCAGGGTCTTGGTGGGAGGACTGCGGACCGGACCTAAAACGAATACTAGGATAAAGTACTGTTGATAACCAGCACTCCTTGTTTATGTTGTTTAAATAAAGAGACCACGCTTGGAATTGAAAACTAAGCTTTGTGGTGGTACATTTTAAACACTGTCTGCACTTACCCAAGCTGACCAGTGGTGCAGAATGTGGGCATGAAACCCATCTGGATTCTATTGTATTCTTCGGAATGTATGAAAGCGCATAGCTACCCAATGGGCTTCCAAGCGCTGTTGGACGGTATACACCCGTTACAACGGATCTTTTACTCCGCAGACCCATTACAACGCGACCATTACTCCGCATACCATTACAACGCATTGCGCTGGGGGGCGCTCTAGGATAGGGAATAAGTATAATTTACTATCCAACACCTTCCCTAGGGTCCACGGGGACTGGAGTTAGAATAGTAAATTATACTTACCACTATCCAGCGCCCCAAGGCGCTATGCGTTGTAACGGTATGCGGAGTAAAAGTCGCGTTGTAATGGTCTGCGGAGTAAAAGTATGCGTTATAACGTCATACATCCCTGTTGGACTGATTAGAGTTAGTGAATTAGAAAGCTAAAAACCTTTAAGACTTGGGGAAGAGATAGGTTTTGAGTTTTTCCTCAAATTAACAAAATTGTCCTCTTATCTAATACTAGTTGGCAAGGAGTTCTAGAGCTCTGGGGCAAGATAACTGAGTGATCTGCCCCCACTTCTAGCTCTCTTAATTCTGGGAACAGAGAGGAATTCAAGATGATTTGATCTCACATCCCTGTTGGCCTTATAGGAGTGGCAAGTTGCTGTAAAACGGAGGGGTCAGTGTAATGCTCTGCCTAATGTAAAATGCATAGTGCCTTAAACTGTATTCTAGAACTTATAGGCAGCTAGTGGAGGTACTTAAGACCTTGCCAGCTGACAGCAGGCCTAGCAGGATCCGGGCTGCAGCATGAGGTGAGGTTCTTTTATCACAAATTTTGGGCTGTCTAGATTCAGCGAGTTGCCGTAATCAAGGTGTAATAAAATTAGCTCTTGTATTAAGACTCTCTGTGATTCTACTGGGATCCATTTAAAAACTCTTCTCAAGGCTCTCAAAAGGGAAAAGCAGCTGCCCGTCACCTCTTTTTCTGGGGAGGCCATGATTAATTGGTTATATAGGAGCATTTCAAGACTCTTTACCTCTAGCTGGGGAGAAAGACATTTGCCCACAGTGGATGGCGAAAAGATCTCTTTCCAGTGAGATGGGATGTTTCCCAAAACTAGCATCTCTGTTTTCCCACCATTCCGTTTCAGGGAACTAGCTGCCATCCACTCACACACTTTTACTAAGCAGCAGTGAAGATTTTCAGAAACCGAGACCATGTCAGGTGACAGCGTGACAATCAGCTGGGTATCGTCTGCATAGGATACCTTCTTTAATCCGAAGCAATATGCGGTATTTGATAGCGGGTGGACGTAAATATTAAATAGCGTGGGGCTCAAGGACTAGCCCTGAAGGACCCCACAAAACAGCTGATGACTCGAGGAAGGGAAGAAACCCTTACTGACCTGAGAACTGCGCTTGTCCAGAAATGAGGCCAACCATTTCAGGGCCCTTCCAGTAATCGCAACTTCTTCTACTCTACAGAGTAGGGTGGGGTGGGCACCCGTAATGAAAGCTGCGCTCAAGTCCAAGAGGATCGGAGCCACTGATCCACCTGTGTCTATTACCAGCTTCAAATCTTCTGTGGCTCTCAATAGAGCAGTTTCTGCACAGCAGCCGGCACGAAATCCGGTTTAAGTAGGATGTAGTATTTTGTTAGTTTCCAAGTGCTTGGTGATATTTCTATTCATCACTTTCTTTTTTACTGACACCTGGTAGGAGAGAGATGGGTCTATAGTTTTTTATAGTTTCAGGATCAAGATTTAGTTTCTTTAATTATGGCCGGATCATGGAATGTTACACATTCTTCTGGAACACTGCAGCTTTCTAAAGAGAGATTAAACAAATCTGTCGGAGTAGTATGCATCATAGGACCCCCCTTTAGTAGGATGTCAATTGGCGCAGGGTTGAGAGGAGAACCAGATTTAGTTGTTCCATTTCGAGTACCATATAATTGAATGTTTAACTGACTTCAAATGGGCAGGGTTCCTAGCCCCGGATAAGATGGATAACATTGTGCATCAGCTCATAGAGGTACAACACAATTTGGAATGGGTCCTCAAAAAACATGGACTGAGCTGAAATTAATCTGACTGTTTTCGCCAATGCTATTACAGCTCCGGTGTGAGAATATGACTAAAATGTCAGAAGGACAAACAATCCTGGTTGTGGGATTAGTATAAGGTAGAGGGAATGTCACACCTGGGACCATGATACCTTTTCAGAAATACATGTCCGGTGAGGATCCTGTGGCTTTCTTTTTAAACTTCAAGTGGGCTGCCCAAGCAAGCAACTGGTCAGTTGATAGATGGCCTTTTTATTTAGCCCCCTTACTAACTGGAGAGGCACAAGCAGCCTATCAAATAACCTGTAAAGATGATACCGCGACCTATGGAGATAGTAAGAAATATATTTTGGATTGTCTAGGAGTTGAAGTTCAGACCCATAGACTTAGATTCCGGAAGGAAAGAGAGTTACCAGGAGATACTCCCAAAACCCTCTTCTATAAAACGAAAGATGCCACCGACAGATGGCTGAAACGTCTTGAGTACACAAAAGAAGAGATAATGGACAAAATATACTTAGAGCAATATTAGCATTGCCTTTCAACCCCCCCCCCCTCCCCTCGCCAAAAGAAATAACATGGTGGTTTATCTTTGGAACACACTGTTGAAATAGCCACTACTTTTACACAGGCTCAATCTCAGAATGTCCCTTCTGACTTTGAGCGTTCTATTAAATCCTCAGCTGGCCCCGTACTGTAGTATGAAAATGAGCCCTTTAAAATCAACCCGAGGTCTCCACAATTAAGACCTCACGACCAGACCCAATTGTTCATACTGGTCCACAATGTTATGAATGTTACAAGTGGGGCCCCATTGCCCTTTTTTAAAATAAAAAATCGAAAGAAAAGGGAGAAGAAGAACCCATAGATGTCAGCTATACACCTTGTACCATCCTTTTCGCTCAAGAAACAGGACCTGTATACTATTTGAGTCTGTGTGTTAACGGTAACTGGGTAACAGTTCCCCTGGACTCTGGGTGCCACCAGTCTATAGTCTAAGATGAACTAGTATACCTTTCTCAAAAAATACCTAATAAATAAGTAGGGATACGTGGTGTGAACAGAGATACCAAGACTTATCCCGTTGCCCAGCTTAAAATTACTAATGCTGCAGGTCAGGAAAGCACAGTAGAGGTTGGGGTATTGCCCTCCCAGAGAATATTATTCTAGGAACAGATAGTTCCTTTTTCTTAGACTTGTTACAAAGTAATACCAAAAGTCTAGGTGAAAAGACAGACAACTCTCCGCTTATACGTGTGGATCTTAAAGAATACCACTCTACGGATACATTCCTTTCCCCCTAACCTTGGTTTTAGACCAGCATTTTAGAATAGCCCAACTAAATGATAGCTCCTTACAGAATGTGTGGCGAGCAGCTCAAAATAACCTAAAGACACCCAGCACTGTATACCCTCTAACATAAAAAATGGGTTACTTTATCGATTGGGAAAAGCACAGGATACACCTCACCATACGACTCTAGGGGACAGCTTTTGTTCTTTGCTCACTCCCATCTTTTGGCAGGCCATTCTGGGTTTGAAAAACAAGTCCATTTCTGTAGCAAAATTTTTTGGGGCCTCGTATATATGCCCAGATCAAACAATATTGCCAAAACTGTGAAATATGCCAAAAGAAGAATGTCTACACCAACCACCTGAAGTCCCTTTGCATCCTCTCCCTTTAATCGGGAAACCTTTTGATAGGGATGGATCTTAGAGGATCCCTACTTTGCTCCATACAAGGATTCCAGTATGCCTTAGTAGATTATGCTACCTGTTAGCCTGAGGCCATTCATGAGGACTGCCACCACTCAGACTATCGCACACAACATAGAAACCTTTTCACGTATGGGCTTTCCCCAAGAAATTATTAGAGACCAGGGAACTCCTTTTGTTTATAATTTAACAAAACAAGTGTTACATTTGGGGGTCTCTAGTTGGCAGAGGTAGGTAATTTTGACCAAATTGGGACCCTTTTGTCTAGTCAGGGTAGGGGGGAACACTCGTAAAATAACCCCTGCTTCCCCCCTTGGTAACTTGGCACGAGCAGACCGGCTTATCTCAAAGGCAGTGTGTAAAGCATTTGTGAACACATACTGTAACCCAGTGACAACACTAGAGATGGACACCACACAAGTTGTAGTTTAAAAATAAGTATTTTTATATAGACTAAACACAAGACCACAAACAACAAAAATCCACAATACTGTACTTCAAAAATGGTAGAAATGGCTTAGTCCTCTTTAGATGTAAAATGCGACACTTTAAGTTCAATGGACCTTTGGATGCCTAACGCTATACAACAAAAGTGTTGCAGGGAAGGTGATGTGTTGGTTCGTTACACGAAAGAACGGTAATGTGTCGGGTCCCTACTGCTGCGTAGGGGATGCATAGGTTCTTCTCCGCATGGAGGTGATGCGTCGGTTTCTTACTGCGCTTCCGTGGCGAAGCGACCAGCAGTGCCGTGATGCAATGAAGATCCGGTGCAATGAAACAAAAATGGTGTCTTCTTGATGTGACACGATGCGTGCACTCCCGACGGCCGTGCGGCGACTCAACGATTCTTCTGAGCCGCGACAGGCCCTATGACATGCTCCTCCGGTGATGCGATGGCATCTGATGCGATGGCGACACTCTTCTCCGGTGATGTGAGATGCTTCGGCGATGTGACCGCGGCAACACCCTTCTTCAGTGATGCGACTACAGCGGCTGCGGCGGCGACACGCTTCTCCAATGATGCGACGGCATCTGATGTGATGCGACACTCTTCTCCGGCGATGCAAGGCACTTCTGTGAAGCGGCAGCGCCAATTCCCTTCTTCAGTGATGCGACGGCGGTGACATGCTTCTTCGTGAGTCGCGCTTCCAGCTCCTTGCGTCAAGCAGTCCCTCAGAAGGCTCAACACAACAGCAGGCACTTCAAAAGAGCTCCTGGGGAGCTGGTGGGTGAATTCTGTTGTCCCTGAGACTTCAGCAGGAGGCAAGCTCTATCTCAATCCCTTGGAGATCCTTCACAAGTTGAATTGAAAGTAGCACAAAGTCCTTTCTCCTTTCTTTGGCAGTCAGGCAACCACTGCAGGCCAATCCCCCAAACAGCACTCTGCTTAGGGATAATCTCCTCCTCAGTTCCTCTGGTTCCTCTCCTCAGCAAAGGTTTTTCTTGTTTCCCAAAAGTGATCTAAAGTTCTGGGGTTTAGGTCCCCTCTTTTATACTCCTTTTCCCTTTGTTCTCTGAAGGCAGAGAGGCCTTTGACTAGTCCAAACCAGTTCTGGACAGTCCTGGAGCACTTTGTTGACAAGACTCCTTTCCTTTCACGGTCTAGGCCAGGGACATCCGACACACCACAGGAGGTGGAGCCAGCATTGTGGAGGAAAGGCACAGCCCTATTCAGGTCCCAGGTGCAACTCCTCCCACCCATCTACATGCAGATCTCACTATTCAGCCCTGTGCTGACTCACCCTGTCTCCTGGAATCCCCCAGCTCCTGTCACTCAAACTCCAGACAGGGAATACACAACCTTGCAGAGGCAGGCTTAGATAGGCAAGAAAATACCTACTTTCTAAAAGTGGTATTTTCAAACACAGAATGTTAAAACCAACTTCACTAAAAGATTTATTTTATCATTCTGAGTTCAGGTATACTAAACTCGAATTTCTACCTAGTTCCCCGAGTCAGTCAGATTTATAAGATGTAATAATCAAGCTGCCCATTCTGGCCTATGGGGGAACAGGTAGCCTTGCAATAGTGAAAAATAAAAATGGCTGTAATTCACTATTAGGACATGCCACACACACCAGGTCATATCCTACCGTTTATGTACAATGCACCCTGCCCTTTGGCCTACCATAGGGTTGACTAATATGCAGAAAATGGAAGGTTTAGGGACTGGCAAGTGGGTGCACTTGGCCAGTCAGCATGGCAGTAGCAGACTGCACACAGGCTCTGCAATGGCAGACCTGAGACACACTTTTACAGGCTGCTTCTGTGGGTGGCACAACCAGTGCTGCAAGCCCACCAGTAGCATTTGGTTTACCAGCCCTGGGCACCATCAGTGCACTGTACTAGGGTCTGACAAATAAACCAAACCAACCAACCAATCATGGAATCACTAATCCATACATCAATTTACCATAGGGAGCACTTGCACTGGGGCACTGAATAGCTGTGGCACTGAATAGCAGTGGCACAGTGCCCAAAGCATCTATAACCAGTAAAAACACGAGGCAACATCAAAAAATGGAAGGGAGACCCACACCAACAGTGCCAGGTCTAAAAACAAGTATGTAAACAGCTTGACATCAAGCGTTTGCAAACCTCTGTATACCACCCATAACCAGATGGTTTGGTGGAGCGCTATAATGGAAGCTTAAAATTACTACTTAAGAAAATGTTGTCTAGGGATGGCAAATATTGGGACCATCTTCCACCATTAACTCTATTTGTTTTTAGAAGTCGAGTACAAAGTAGCTTAGGAGCCTCCCCATTGAAATGTTTACTTGTCCGTAAACCCTGCTCTCTACTTAAATTTACTGAAAACGCTTGGGAAAAAGATGACGCGAATGAAGCCAATTCCCTATTGAAATATACCACTCAGCTTAAGTCGCACATAGGGAATTTGATGGCTCTGGCTCATGCCAATCTAGAAAAAAGGCAACATAGCCAAAAATACTTTTATGATAAAGTTAAAACGTGGAGGAAATGTGCGGTCGGAGACTGGATTTGATACTCGTGCCCACCTCTCACAAAAAGGTGAAAGCAGAGTGGCAAGGCCCTTACAAAATCACAAAGAGGATAGGTTGTGTTACTTACCAGTTACAGATCTCTCCCCAGAAAGAACAAACCTATCATATCAATCTTTTGAAAAAGTGATTAGGTCTTCCCTCTAAATAGGTATGTCAAGTGGAACAACCAGGAAATAGCATAGGAGAAGCTGATATAAAGATCTGTCCATAAAAGAGAAAGAAGAGCTGTTAGAGGTATTAAGACCATTTTCTAACATTTTTTTCTGACCTACCGGGTAGAAAAAATCTCGCTGTCCATTCTGTCCCTACCCAGGAGGGTATTTTAGTTAAACAACATCCTTATAGAGTTCCTACTGCCGGACGCCAGCCTATTCCAGCTGTGATAAAACAAATGTTACATATTGGCATCATAGTACATCTTCTAGTAACTGGTGCTCCCCAATCGTGCTCATACCAAAGCCTGATGGTAGCATACGGTTTTGTATAGAGTTCAGGGCAGTCAATAGGTGTCTCTAAATTAGACAGCTACCCCTTACCGAGGGTAGACAAGTTGATTGAGCAGTTAGGTGAGGCACAATACATACCAACAATAGACTTAAAGGAATATTGGCAGCTACCCATCAATAGTAAAGACCAAGAAAAAACGCATTTGCTACCTCTGATTGATGGTGTATATCATTTTACAGTCCTTCCCTCGGTGCCCCCACAACTTTTTAGAGACTCATGAATATTCTGTTGCAATCTTATGATGAGTATTACTCTGCCTATTTAGATGATATTGTAATATATAGCACGAACTGGCTCGAGCACTTAAACTATGTGCAACTAATTCTGGCAGAATTACAAAAAGTCAATCTTCACATCAATGCAAAAAGAAAATCTAAGTTTGCCCATAGGAAGGTAAACTATCCAGATTATCTTCTGGGAGAGGGAGTATTTAAGCCCCTAGCAGAAAAGGTCAGGGCTATTACGGAAATCCCCTTTCCATCAGACTTAAGGGCTTTGAGAGCCTTTTTGGGGTCCTAGGATACTATAGAAGATTCATTCCCTAATATTCTGAAGTATCCGCTCCGCTCACGGACTTGCTAAAGAAAGACATTTACCTTCTGTCTTTCAAAATCTTCCTCCTTCCGCTCTTGACACTTTCCAAAAACTAAAAACCACTCTGTCTACTGACCCTGTCCTAATATTTCCTGATTTTAGCAAGACATTTAAATTACAGACTGATGCTTCTGATGTTGGTATTGGTGCAGTTCTTTCCCAGGAAGACCACGAAGGCTATGAGAGACCAATTGTCTTAGTTAGTAGGCAATTGTATCCCTGAGAGCGTGTATAACTCACAATCGAAAAGGAGTGCTTTGCACTCAACTGATCCCTAGACAAGCTCGCGGGGCAGACCTTTGAGCTGATCATGCACCTCTCTCGGTTATACCATATCAAAGGTAACGATGACCAAATTTTACAGTGTTTTTTATACATTTCAAGTACGGCTTAGGAAAGATAAAGACCTAGGAAACCCTGGCTTCCTCCCGAGGTTTCCACTTTTTCCCAACCGGGAAAATCCTAGGGAGAGGTATGTCACGAAGAGGAAGATATTCTTTGGGCATTTACTGGTACATCATTAAAGAATCCAACTTTTTCATTACCGGCCGGTTATTGTGCCTTTAACACAACCGCCGCAGCTCCTAAGGAGGTGGACCTCCTCACAAGCACAAAAGGGGAGGCCTTCCTTGTTGCTGGGGTTGACCTGGAAGAAGTGGTGACAACACGGGAGCAATGCCGCGTTATTGTAATTTTTGACAAGAACACTGAGTCGACAAACCAAAATTCATCTCTTTTCAGTCACCGGTGGAGTAACCTCTCCACTGGCAGAGAAGCTGACGCCGTCGAGTTACCTCCTGCGTCAGACAACAACACAGAGGAAGCTGACGGAGCATCAGCCCCAGCCACACTCCAGGAGGTGCGTGGCTTCGTCAAGGCCTCCGGGGGAGGACTCCATACAGGACCTACAGTGAATACCAGGATAAAGTACAGTTGATAACCAGAACGCATTGTTTTTGCTGTTTAATTAAAGAAACCACAATTGGAACTGAAAACAAACCTTTGTGGTGGTATATTTTAAACCCTGTCTGCACTTACCCAAGCTGACACCGGGATATAAGGGAGACCTTATATCCTAAGTAAAAGGTGCATGCACTTTTGCACGCAGGCTGCAATGGCAGACCTTCAGACACCATTTGCATGGTCTCCCAAGGGTGGCACAATACTTTCAGTAGAAATTGGGAGACACCTGGTGTACCAATGCCCTAGGTACCTCAGTACAATATACTAGGGACTTACAAGAGTACACCAGAATGCCAATTTTGGGGTGTGCAAAGTACTTACCAGTAAATTAAAGGGAGGGAGCACTGACACTGGGGTCCTGATTAGCAGGAGCCTAGTGTATTACAGTCCAAACTCACTGACACCAGGCAAAAGGTGTGGGTAACTATGCCAGAAAGATCCTACTTTCCTAATTCACTCCCTCCCAAGCGAAGGAATATAAGATTAACTTTGACTACTTGAGTCTTCACTTTCGTAGCCAAGGCCTGAAACGACCTCACTCTCTACCTCTGGCAAGCCCTCAATCTGCCCCAGTTCAGAAAAGACCTCAAGACCTGGCTCTTTGGATGACCCTAGCACTTAACGGAACCACCCCACGCCTTGAGACCCTTGCAGTGAGTAGTTGCGCTTTACCAACCCCTGATTGATTGATTTTCACATTGGAAATATCTGGGAAAGTCCATCTGTGCTGGCATGGTTACTTCCAGATCGTTGTTCCACTGAGTAGTCCATCCCCTGATCCCCTGTAAGGATATGGAACACCTCAAAAGTTTAGGATTTTCTCCCTTCATCTGTTTGAGCCATAGGAGGGGTTTGCGATCGGTCTGGACAATGAAGTTCGTGCCAACCTGGTATGGCCTCAACTTCTTCAAGGCCCAGAACACAGCAAAGGCCTCCCTTTCTATAGCTGACCAACGTTTCTCTCTCTCTGGGTCAACCTCCTGCTGATGAAAGCTACTGGTTGATCCTGGCCCTCTTCATTGAGTTGTAATAACATTGCTCCTATTTCTACCTCGGAGACATCTGTCTGAACAATAAATTGTTTGAAGTAGTCAGGATGTAATAACAAAAAGGAGCTAAGAGGGAGAAACGGGTACCTATGGGATAGCCCTCCACTCAATCAAATTAAATACCAAAAAATCCCTGTACCCTGGACGTTAGTTAGCATTCATCTAGTAGGCATGAAAACATAGTTTGCTGGAAAAATACTATTTAAATCCAACATCACCCCCTCTCTATTTATGGTTAGGTGTGTGTTCTCTAATGCCTGACCGTCCAAAACAAAACACTGTTTGTAACTGCAAGCGGGAGATTCCGGGCAGAGTTCAACTCGACACATCCAATGATGTCTGCCCCACTGAGACAGTCCATCCACCCACACTTGAAAGATAAATAAAAGTAAAAAATGTGTGGTGGAAAGGAAGGCACCTCACGGGCGAACAACCCTCGGGGAACTTGGCAGATGTTACCAATTCTATGCCCCTTTCTCATCATCGGTTGCCATTCCTTTTCCAAGAAGAAATCAGTGTCCAAAGCAAAATGTGCAGAAAGATAGGTGCTGAACAAGAAGCTAAAGAAATGGCTCCCTGATGTGTCAAGAAAAGTGAGTTAAAATCAACAGGCACAACAATTGTACAACTTTATTACTAACTCTGGTGTGTACTGGTGAAATAAAAAGGCTGGTAGCTTACTGTCGCATACCACTACCTGTAACCGACATGTTTCACTGCCCTGTACATTTTATGGCAGATTCATCAGGGTTCACCACTCGGTCACCGCACCAGTGTTGGACATCTTTATATAGGAAACTGTCGAGTTGAAGAACAAAGCCCAAATTAAAAACACTTCTGGACACTACTCATCGCCTTCATCATATCTTAACATGTAATAGTACAAAGAAAAAAGAGAGCCATTACCCTCAACCAGCCATGTCCTCTCATACCAGCTGGCCAGGGGAATGTAAGCCCTACTGTAGATTGTTGTATCAATCTGAAAATAATCAAACCGTAGTCAGAAACATAATTATAAGTTCCAACCAGACTGACAGGCAACAACGCTATGCAGTGGTGTTCAAACAATGCGTTAAATGCTCCCAACAGCCACATCCCTCATTGTTTGTGTACACGCTCCTCGTCTGACAAATACGTGCAAACTACACTGTGGTTCAACAAGGTGCTGGAACCATTATTCGAGCCTGTGTGGCCCCCCACGTCACTGTAAAAGATTCATGGGGGTCCAGTATCTGGCCCGAAAAGGAGGAATTGCCGTCTAACTGAAAATGTGCGCATCGGCATTCCCTCTCGATGAGCATAAATCATTCATACCGCCCCCAACTCCTCACTGTACAGGAATGGAACCAGGACCATAAATCACCCCAGGAACGCCGCGGAGCTAGTGCCCACGCCTTTTGAAGTCAGACTGCTGTTGCTGATCCCGGATGTACCTGGTCACGTGGTCGAGAGAACATGATAGAAAAAACACGCGACCTCAGCAGATCTTGCGGGCGCCATCTTAGAGCGGAGTAAATCTCTATGTGTTGCAGATCATCACCTACTGTATCGTTTATCGACGTCATAGGAGTGTCCACATTTAAGACCTAAATGTAGAGAACCATTAGGCACTCAACTCAATCCATAGTATCTCATTGTTTTCAATCATATCGACCGTAAACCACCTTATTCTGGAATCTATAGCGCCATCTTTAAATGTTATCGGCATTGTGCGTCATATGTCACCCAAACGCAAGCGTCCACAATTCACCCCGATATTTATAGACAAGCCCAGTTTTAGTGAACAGACAACACGTAAAACAGACATTAAATTCAAAAAATGGATGTCATCACAACTAGGGCATGTTCATGCTAAACAAGTTGTTTTCTAAAAACTTTATTGACAATGCCTGAAAGTATTTACCCTCCCGTATGTCATTAGGGGAATGAAGCCCTATATATAGAGAGTGGAAAAAACAAATTCATAAATTAAGGCCTGTAAATGACGCGATGCATATGTCGCCAATATAATGCGTGGCATTTGGCAATAAAACCCTTCAACTGCCAAGTTCAAAAAATACTTTATTGCCAGAACAATTTCAGGGACTTGTAAATGAGGCGGTGCATATGGCGCCAATATAATGCGTGGCATATGGCAATCCACACTCTTCAACCGCCCAGGTCAAAAAGTACTTTATTGCCAGTACAATTACAAGGTACTGGGCCAATGGTAGGTGATTCAGATGTAAGCGCACAGCCTGTCCCTCTAGATGGACAATAAGGGCACCGGTCCAGAGAAGCCTCTACGCAGTCCTAAGCTTAAACTGTACAACTAGAACAGAATGAACAATGTGGGTTATTCTACTTAACTCTGTTCCATTCAATTATCTCGTTCAAGCCCTGTGTGTCCGGACTCTGCAGAATGGGAGCCTAGCACAAGGCCTTCTTCAGGGCATCAAAGGCCTCTTGACAGCTAACTGTCAAATTAACCTTCTTAGGGATGAGATCGTTGAGGGTAGTCACAATGGGCCCATACCCCTTAACAAATCTTCTGTAATACCCAGTCAGGCCTGGAAATGTTCTGACCTGAGTCTGGGTAGTGTGTGCAACCGAATCCATAATGGTTTAGATTTTGCTCTCCAAAGGTTGAACTTGGCTTCCACCTACCAGGTGGCCCAAGTATACAACCTTGCTCTGCCCTATCTGGCACTAGCTGTCCTTGATAGTGAGGCCTGCTTTCTGCAGGGCCTCATGTGCACTCCTGAGGTGGACCAGGTGATCCTGTCAGGTGGAGCTAAAGACTGCAATATCATCTAGATACCCTGCACCAAAGTCTTCCAGGTCTGTCAGAACTTGATTCACCAACCTCTGGAATGTGGCGTGCATTTTTTCAAAGCAAAGGGCATTTCTGTGAACTGGTAGTACCCGCCAATGGTTGAAAATGCAGGTTTGGTTTGGCAGCATCTGAGAGCCGAATTTGCCAATAGCCTGCAGACTGGTCAAAGGTGCTGAGATTCTTGGCAGAAGCCAGTGTATCTACAGGTATATCTGCCCTGGTCATAGGATGGGCATCAGTCTTAATGGCTGCAATAAGGCCTCTGTAGTTCACACAAAACCTCATCTCTCTTTTTATGCCCTGGGACTGAGGTTTGGGCACAAGGACTACAGGATTAGCCCAAGGGCTGTCTGAAGGCTCCCTGACCCCCCAACTCTAGCATCTTCGGGACCTCTGTCCTGATGAAGTCTCTAACATGGTCAGGCTATCTGTAGATTGTACTCTTGACAGGCAGACTGTCACCTGTGTCCACCTCATGCATACACTAGGTAGTCTCACTGGATGTCAAAGAAAAGAGTTCTGGGAACAGACATAGGACCTGCCTGCAATCAGTTTGTTGTCATTCAGTCAGACTGTCTGCCAAGACTACTCTGTCAACTAAACCATCAACTGGGTTGTGTGAGAGGTCAGGGAGAGGGTCACTCTCTTCTGTCCCTCATCAGGAGCCATGAGCAAGTTCATGTCAGTCCTGCCAAAGTTAGGCTTCAGGCGGCAGTTTACATGAAGCACCCTATGGGGGCTTCTAGGAGTACATAGGTCCACCTGGTAGGTTACCTTACCTTTCATCTCTAGGAAGGTATGGGGGCCTATCCGCTTGTCTTGGAGTGCTCTTGGGGCCAAAGGCTCCAACACCCACACAGTTTGCCCTGGCTTGTAAACAGTCACGGCAGCCTTTTGTTCATGCCATAGCTTCGGACCTTCCTGGCTGGCCTCCAGGTTTTTTGCTGGCTTTCTTCATGTACTCAGCCATACGTGAACACAGGCGTAGCACATAGTCTATACTGTCTTGCTTGGGGAGTTTGAGGGGATGCTCCCATCCCTCCTCCACTAGACAAAGTGGACCTCTAACTCCATCTCCAAACAGAAATTCAAATGGGCTATAATCCACTTCTTTCTGTGGAACCTCTCTCTAGGCAAAAAGAAGGCAAGGTAATAGGACATCCCATCTCCTCCTGAGCTTGTCAGTTAGTCCCATAATCATACCTTTGAGGGTTTTGTTGAATCTTTCAACTAACCCATTGCATTGTGGATGATAGGGTATGGTAAATTTGTAATTTACTCCACACTCCCTCCACATAGCTTTCAGGTAGCCAGACATGAACGTTGCACCTTGATCTGACACCTCCTCCTTGGGAAAACCCTCTCTGGAAAAGATTCGTAAGAGGGATTTGGCCACTGTAGGAGCTGCAGTGGTCCTATGGGGCATATCTTCTGGGTATATGATGGCATGGCTCACCACCACCTGGATATAACTGTTCCCATCCCAGAGTCTATTGAATGGTCTAGGGGCCAACTTTGTAAATCCCTGTCTTCTCAAAGGGAACCTCTACCACTGGTAGTGTACTTAAGGGAGCCTTTGTAGTGCCACCTGACTTAAAACTGGCTTGCAGGTGACACAGGACCAGCGAAAACATTCCTTAGTATCCTCAGACATGTGGGGCCAGTGAAAGTGCGGAATAAGCATGTCTTAAGTTTTGCTTTGCCCAAGATGTCCTGCTAGGGGTATGTCATGTGCCAGAATAAGAGGAATTCCTTAAACATCTGAGGAACAATTACCTTCCTGGTAGCACCAGGATTGGGGTCCCTAGCCGCAGAATAAAGTGATCCATCTTCCCAATGGGATTCACTGACATCCCCTGCCTCTTCTGAAACAGCTTGTTGTCTGAGGCCTTCATGAGGGGGGCAAGATTTCTGCTCCAGACTCAATTCCTCACTGGAGGGTGCCCCTGCTCCCAGCAGCACTGCGTGTCAGGACCAAGCTCCTCTAGGGCAGTTTCCTCACAAGTGGCAAGATCATCTCTCTGAGAAGACTGATCTTCACATGAACTCTGGGGGAGGATAATGTCTTACTCTTCCTTCCTCTTTTTTAGGTAACAATCTGGCCATTATTGCAGGCTCTACTGCTTCTTGATTTCCCTGTTTCTTGACCTGTGCTCTGGTTGCCACAAAACACTCTCAGAGATACCGAGTATAGCTGCATGAGTCCTTAACTCCACTTCAGCCCATGCTGAAGTTTACAAATCATTGGCCAAAAGACACTACAGGAATGTTTGAAGATACCACAACCTTTTTAGAACTAGTAACCCTGCCCTCCCCCCCTCCAGCTAAGGGTAACAACTGCCATGGGTGGCACCTTGTGATATTATCAGCATTGGCCACTTGGTAAGTGTGACCAATTAAAATTTGCTCTGCCCAGAGTACCTTGATACCAACAAAAGGGGGCCTGGGTGCATAGGAGCGAAGTGGGGTCGGAACCTTCTGTTGAAGTCAATGGAGGACCATGGCTGTCTGGTGGCTACAGAGTCTCATGGACCAGCTCAGTGGAACCCAAACATGGATTCTGGTCTGTAAGGACTGGGGACAGAGTCCGAACCACCGAAGGCGTCCAGGAGGATCAGGAGCAGGATGCAAGCTCATGTAGGGGACACTTTGCTGTAGCACAACGGTCTTGCAGATGCAGCCCTGGAGCCCAGGTGATGATGCAGGAATTGTCCATGAGGTGTCCCACGCTGACTGAAGAATGCAGGAGGGTCAGTGTCCAGCAGGACCACCAACATGTAAGAATCTCACCTATATTTTCCGCAGGAATGTCATGGAGTCATGGCTGTGAAGCAAAGGTCCACAACGTCTCCAAATCACCCAATGGCACTTGAGACTAAACAAGGTGGCAAATGGTAATCTGGGGAAGAAAGGAAACGAAACAAGGAAAAAAGGGGAAAATTCCACGCGGTGACTCTATTAACCTCCAGACTTGTCAGGATAAGGAAAGAAACTGTAAACAGGAAAGAGTTAATACATAAGTACAAGAATAGAAACATATGATAACTTGCTTTATCTTATTTTCTTTCTTTTCCCTACCTTGGGATATCCCTTTTCCCGTACACTGGTTAGTAATACAATGGTGTTTAGGGCTTGTTACTGGAGCTAGAAAAGTCAATAAAGTGAGGTAAGTAAAGGACCTTATGTGCATGGGAAGGCACGATATGTAAGGGTCTGGATATGTGCCTACCTGCTCACCCCGTATAGTTCAAGAAAAGTAAATATTCCTTAAGCTCAGGTAAAATAAACTGGTATCGCTTTCTCTCATAGATCCTAAAGGGCGGAGCGGATCCCCACAAGCGCCGAGAGCACAGGATCAGGTAAGTGACAAACATGTACTTGGAAATAAAATGTTAGCGCAATGCGTTGGAATTACTTGGAACAATAATGCTTCTTTTTCTTTGTCTCCTTGTCTCACTCCTATATGCATATAGTCTCACTGCGTCTTCCAAATATTAGAGGGTGGCAAAAGTTCCTACAGAGGTGAGGGCATGGGATCAGGTAAGAGAAAAATGGATTAAAGAAATAAATCCGCGCAGAGCGCTGTTACCGCCTAATTCAATACTGATACTGTGTTTGCCTTCTTTTATCTTCACTTTATGAATGCAGGCAACTGATGACCGGAACAAGATGCAAGGGACACCAGGGAAAGAAAACCCGCCACGAGAAACACTGGGCAAACGCCGAGTTCGACGCCAGGAGCGCGACGCCCCGAAAGAGCTTCAGGTAAGACGTCGGGAATCCAACAACTAGAACGCGAAGCACAGCTGATCGGGGAAGGCCGGGCTTTAGCTTGCCTGACCTGTCCCCGCGCATGCGCGTTCTAGAGCAGCGGCCATTTTAGTAGTTCTTGGTCGCCGCACAATCCTGACACAACACACCTAGACTAACGTAACAGACGTGTTGCAGGAAACAATGCTTAGTTGCAGACCAGCAAGGTCTGCGAGACTCACCCAGCCAGGGTAAATCCGGGCCATCTCTCAGCAAACAAGAGAGCTAGTAGGAATAGATGGAGACCCCAGGAGGACCCTCTGGCATAGAGAGACACAGAAAGGCCTCAGCAGCACACCGAAGATGGATGGCCACGTCGCTGAAGAAGCAGGGAGTACGTCACTCTTGGGGCTGTGTGATGCAAGAGGCTGGGGCTTCTTGGAGCTTGAAGATCTTTGGTGAGGAGAACCAAAAATCCTTGGTAACGGCAAATAGACGCAGTGCACAGGGATGTGGTTCCAGTTGCTTGGAGAGGTATTATAGTCTCCCAAGTCGCAGAGAAGACTAGGCAGGCCTCTGGAGAGCCAACAAACCACTACCTGTTTTTCAGAGCTGGAAGGTGTCCAAGGGACAGCTGTATCGGCATGCCGGTCGGCCTCCTGGAGATGCTTGAGGATGCAGGGGGGTGACTCCTTCACTCCAAGGGAGATTCATTCTTGCTATCTTGATGCAGGCAGAGTTGGGGGAAACTCAGGAGGATGCACTGCCACAGAAGTTGCAGAACTTGGAATAGCACAGAGACAAAGTTGCAGTAGGAGTCTTCCTACTAGAAGCAGTCTTTGTCATGGTTCCTGGCTCGGTCCAGCAGCAGAGTTCGGTGCTAAATAGCAGAAGAGTCTTTAGATAAATCTTCTCAGTAAGTCAATTGGTTCTTGAATAAGAAGTGCGGATGAATCTAAGGATTCACCCTCAGGGGGGCCCTTAAGTAACCCAGAAAAGGGTTAGGACAACTTCTGCTGTAACCCATCTATCGGGAGGTGTAAGGGACGCTAATCTGTTGGCCCAACCAGTCAGATGCTTCCAGGGGCCTCTGCCCATCTAAGATTCAAAATGACAGAATCAAGTGGCCACCTTGGCGAGCTCTGGGCACCTCCGAGGGTAGGAGCTGGACAGGGGGGTTGTCACTACCCCTGTCCTTTGTGTTGTTTTGTGCCAGAGCGGGAGCCAATGGGCTCCTGATCTGGGCCAAACTGGTTTATGGAAGGAGGGCACCAAATGTGCTCTTCAAAGCAGTCTGGGGGCTTCACTGCACTTACAAAGCCAGAGAACGGACTCTAGTGATTGTAGGGGTGTGTCTGCTCGTGCAGAGGCACCCTCACACTTAGAACCGTGCACCCTCCCTGTGGGCTGTAAAGCCTTCCTTAGGGGTGACGTATACGTTTTAAGTGCAGTCACTGGGACTTAAGGGAAACCCTAGATCACAAATGTAAGGTGCATGCACAATTACTTGCATGCTGTAATGGCAGACCTGCAGACACCGTTTGCGTGGGATCCCATGGGCGGCACAATAAATGCTGCAGCCCATGGGAGACCCCTGGTGTACCAGTGCCCTAAGTACTTTTTTGCCATGTACTAGGGAATTACAGGGTACACCAGTATGCCAATTGTGGGGTGTACAAAGTACTTACTAGTAAATTGAGGCGAGCCAGCACAGATACTTTCCCTCAGTCGGTGAATAAATTATTTCAAGGAGTTATGCTCATGACATTTCTCACTATTTTTCTGGAATTTGATTTTGAAACAGCTACACTACACAGCATGAATCCTATTCAGGCTTGGAACTCCTGAGGGGGCTAAATGTCACTGTTTAAACCTGCAATTCTTGTGGCCTCAAAGTCCTGTGCAGTTGACCTGCGTCTAGACTGCATTTACTGCTTACACCACCAGCTTGTGCCCCAGTATTGCAACACATTTTATGCCCTTCAGGAGGCAGATTAATCTGGAAAAGTGTTTTAGTGCTGCTCCGCCTGCCTGGCACATATTGGGCGAAGGTTTTCCTCTGACTGGCCCACCTTTGGAAATGATGCTTCTTTTTGCTCTTAGTTAACCACAGGGCCGCTGAATTCTCCTGTGCCACCTAAATCTGTCCCTTGACACCTGGGAAAAATTAGCAATCCGCCATAACTCTGTGAACGGCCTTTCCATTAGTAGCTAACTTGTCACTACTCCTTTATTTGACCACATAATTTTCAACACTCGTATCTTTAACGAACTTCTCTTCAAGGTCAGTGTACTCTGAATAAATACCTAGGTATCCGCCTCTTCTTTGATTAGAAGGTTATAGTGAACAAGATCTTCGTTCATAACAAAAAGCATTGACAAAGCCAATAAGTCCTGGTTATGCAAGAGCTGTTGGCTTTGCTAATGTGTGTGTCATCTTGTACACCAGTGTGTCTGCTGTTTAGCATGGCTAAAAGTTCGTGGAATAGAGTAGAGTAACGTGGAGGGTTGTGGAGTAGTGTGGCTTGTATTATTGTAGAGTAGAGTGGAGGGATGTAACTGGGCAGAGAGTCATGGAGTAGAGAATCATAAAGTGCAGTGGAGTAGAGTCGTTTGGCATAGAGTGTTGTGTAGTAGAGTGGAGTAGCAAAGACAGGGGCGTAACACAGGCCGCCGCAGCCCCCGCAGTGCGGGGTGGGGGCCTGGCGCTCCACCAGGGGCCCCCTCCGCAGCAGTGCAGCCAGTTAGCACTGCATACATCCGTCTGGGATGAGAGTTAGGTAACTAACGTTACCCTCGCCGTAGTTCCACCTCGCTGCGGCCTCATAGTAAATGGTGCATGGCCACGTCTGCGCAGTCTTCACTGTTAGGGTGGGGCTGCTCATTCTCCTGCGCATGCCACTTTGCGCACTTAAAAGTGCACATGAGGCGGCTGAGCGGGACAGTGCGGCCTTAATTTAATTATTGCCAGCCCCTGGCTAAGCCTTCCCGATCTTCTGCCGCTCGCTGGAGCCTGCCACTGAAGCTGCAGGCCAGGCCTTGCCGACATCCTCCTACCGCCAGGAAGCCGCCGCCTACATTGATGCTGATGTCTCCATGGCAGGTAGTTCACAGCTTTTCTTCAAGTAGGCTTTTTTTCAACTTTGTGATCAACTTTGCAGCACCCACTCCTGTATTCAATCTTCCTCATTAAAGTTCCCTTTCTCCGACATTGCATTCGTTATTCAGTACTCTTTTCTATTTTCTTCATTTGATCTCATGTCGTACCGCCCCCCCTCCAACTCCCCCTCCTGTCACCTTTCTTTCCCCTTTCCTTTATATCTGCCTCTCCTGGGCTTTTCTCCGACTTTTCTGAAACTCTCTCGCTGGACTACTTCCAACTCTCTCCTGCAGTTCTTGCCTGATTCCCCCAGTTTTTTTATGCATTTACGCTTCCCTTCAATATCCGGCCTTTTCTCATGCATTCATTCCATGCTCCCTCCTGCAATCCGGACCTTTCTTACATTTCTTTATCTTTCGCACATTCCCATATAATTTCCGCATTTTTCCCTGATCCCTGCGTCCCCAGTCTCTTGTCTTCACCCATCTTTCTTAGATTCCTCCCTGCCTCGTGCAGCCCTTTCTTTCTCTCCCCTGCAGCCCCCTTTTCTCCCGCATTTCTGTCTCGTGTCTGCCCGGCTTCCCCCAGGTCCAGGTGGCAAGACTCACATGGCTCAGACTACACAGCTCTAGTTTGGCTTTAGCATCTCTGTTTGGAAGTTGCTAATCTTGCCGCTTTATGTACACCTCTCAAAGTTCACAGACTTGAATGTGTATTTTCTTCATATATAGCTGCACGGACCTGATATCACACAAGCAGATGCTTAGGGTCTGCTATTGTGCTGGTGGCAACCGGTGGGCCAATAATTATTTGCCCCCACCCCCCCATGACCACCTTCTCCATGGATTCCTCACTCCCTCCCCCCCCCCCCAAACAGTGCCCCCATCTCTCCATAGCCCCTCTCCCACATGCATTTTACTTGTTTTAAAGCGCTGGTTGGGGTTGGCTTTACTAATAAGAATGTATATCCACCCAAACAAACCCTTTTTAGCAACATTAGGAATAGAGAAGGAAAGACGTGGATAAAAAGAACATATAACATCCTAACATATACCATGCACTTTATTTGCAGCCTCTTTGATGACAGTTAATAAGTCGCTGTTCTATATTAGGATTGTTACTCATGAACGTCTATGACATTAGGTTCTCTGTGACAAAAACAGTAACCCACCGAGCTATCTACATAAAATGCAGTTATGTGATCTTCTTTCTACCAGTGGCCTAAAATTAGCCCCAGAATGTGGGGCCCTGAACTCCAGGGACACTGTGCATGGGTGGCAGCCCCAGGCCTGAGAGCTCTTGACTGGTTTAGGGGCAAGGGGGCTCCTCCATGTACTTTTTCAGGGAGGCCTCCTCAAGTTTTGTTACGCCACTGAGCAAAGAGTGTCTGAGTGGAGTGTCATAGAGTGAAGTAAAGTGTCATGGAGTGTCAGTGAGTGGAGTTTCCTAGATTGTACTGGTGTAGAAGAAGTAGAGTGGTCTAGAGTGAAGTGGCATGGAGTGTTGTAGATTGGAGCATGCTTGGTGTGTTAGTGCACTAATATTACAGACAACACATTTTAAATTGAAATGACCATTATATTTGAACATACAGTTTTACTGATAAAACTATACAGCGCACAAATGATATGTGAAAATGGCATCACCTAGTGTACTGATTTGTTTTGATCGTATTAAAATATTTGTTTATACCATACTTCAGAGTTATAGAAATATTTGCTTCATTTGTGCTTTTCTAATTCTCATATATTCTGAAATACATTGTACAGTTCATTTACAGACATTTAAATTACTCAAGTATTCAAACTTTCAAAGATTCACATGCTTGTATCATTCCTCATCATCGAGATGTGAGCCCCCGGTACTTTATAATAGTAATGTGACAATAGACATTGAACATAGAGTTCTTAGGCCCTTTTGTTTAGTAACATATTTGAGTCATTATTTAACAAGAATTTACAATGCAATGGTCTTGTCTTTGGTAAAGTTAGAGCTATTGGCATTGCTCATGACATGCGGACGGGTGCCTAGGCCCGTTGCCTCCATAGCCCAGAGGCACACAGCGGCGAATTAAGCTCAGCCAAACGAGTTCGATCCGGGAACAGAGAACAGCCTCCGGCGTCGGAAGACCTGGGGAACAAAAAGAGCCCACCAAGAGCCCTCACAGGCAAAAGAAGACTAAGTGCGAGCCGATCTCTCCTCCGAAAGTTTGAGAAGGCGCAGCCCAACCAACCAAGACGGCGACATAACAGACGGGAGGCGGAGGCAGAGGAGGTGAGTGCTAAGAGGAGCACCGCAAGTGACTCGCAACCCACTAGACCCAGCCAGCACCCTCCCGCCACCACAGCCACGCATACTGCCCAGCGCAACCGCAAAGAAAATAACAGGCAACAGATAGAAAAGAACGCCGAGCACACAGACTCTGAGAATCCGATGCAAGGCGAAAACGAAACTAGAAACTAACCAAGGGCGCCACCATCTTACCTTGAACGGCCGCACTCATATGGCTCCGCTCCCTCGCAATCTCAAAGCATAGAGGGCAGACGCAGGCTGACCACCCCCCCCCCACGGAGAAAGCGCTGAGCAAGACAAAACACTCGGAGCCTTGCAGGAAGTGCAGAGACTGCGGGGAGAGCACAACCTCATAACGGGAGACCGGGAGAGTACAAGAAGAAGGAAACCGAAAGCAGCGCTGGGGGCGGCCATCTTGCGAGCTCATAATTCCTCTTCAAAAGGAAAGTAGGAAACAACGTACAGGCCTTGAAAAAACCAACAAGGACACGGAAGGCCCCCACCCATGACCCAGCCCAACCGTAGCCCGTGCAACAGCCGAAACGGGCTTAACAAAGAAGAGCAATAGAGCCCAGACCCCCCCTCAAAAGAGGAAACGAACAACGCAATAAAATCTCCCCACCTCGAGCAACTGGAAGGAAACCGTCGCAGACCTCACAACTGCCGATAACGGATCAAACGAAGAGCAAAAGGCAGCAGCTACAAGCGCGAGATAAACCAAACCACAGCGCCTGGCAGAGAGCACAACGTGGCCACCAAGATCCGATCAGACCTTTAAAAGCACTACGCATAACACGCTACGCCAAAAGGCAGGGGGAACAGAATACACCAGAACACCATAAGCGGGGGAGATGAAGAAAGAGGTCAATAAGGGGCAATAAGAAGTAGACAGCCGCGAGGCATCACAACACATGAGAAGGTGCGCACCTTTGAGGAGCTGGCAGGCGCAAAGGCAAAGACGAGGACGAGAAGCATCAGAGAACCCAGCAGATATAGAACACACCACACAATCTCAACACCAAGAGGAGAACCAAACAAGGCCCTAACCTCGCTCCAAAAGGAGGGCAGACTGGGCTGTTTCCAATCAAGAAGAGGCCTAGACACTATGGCGGGACAGGAGGGAAAAACCTCGAACGACATCAAAAAACATAGGAGAGAGACATCAGATTCACCCCTGAAACAAAAGAACGAAATAACCCTGGACATGATCCTAAAGATGGTGAATGAAGGCAACGAGGTGGCCAAGTCAACTAAAGCATCCATCGACAACATGCAGCTTGAACTAGCAGCAATAAGAGCTGACCTTCACAACACGAGCAACAGAATAGAGGCAGCGGAAAAACACATCAGCGATATTGAGGACGTAACGCTACAGAGCAACAAAACGCTAGCAGAGAACACCAAGATCTCAAAAGCCCTCCGAAAACAACTGGCAGAGCAGGACGATCGAGCAAGGAGAGGGAACATCCGCATCCTTGGCATCCCTGAAGGGCCAGAGGACAAAGCCGGGACCTGTACAACCCTGCTTGAGGAAATAATACGGCAACTAACTGGCCTCAAATTCGATAGACAATTTGAAATAGACAAAGCCTACAGAGTGCCAGCCTTGAAACCACCGCAGGGCAAAGGACCACGGCCTATAATATGCAGTCCGCTGAGATCGAACCATACAGAGGCGATCTTCGCTTTTGCTCGGAAAAATCCGAACTTGAGATGGGAAAGAAACAAAATAATCCTCACGCAGGACTTCTCGAGACAAACAGTAGAAACCAGGAAGGGTTTCCTATCACTGAGAGACACGCTACGCAGAAACAACATCACCTTCAGCTTCGCGGGACCAGCGAGATTCGAAATCTCCGACAAATGGAGAACACTGACTTTCGACGACCCAAACGACCTAAGGAAGTACATCCGAGGACCGCCAACAGAAGACATGGAGTCCCAGAACCTAGGAGCGGCAAAAAGAAGCGCATCACCAGACAATGTGGAAAAGCCGATATGAAGGCCAAAGAAAGCGTCCACCAGACTTAAGCCCCTAACGAACAATGCTACCTCTCTACCGATCTACCTCATTCTTTCTACCTCTTGCCGCACCTGAGCTAGGTTCATACAAAGCCGACCAAGCTACCTCACAACGGATCTACCTCACAACGTACCTACCTCTAGATGCGAGGAACTGAAGGACCACACAAAGGAGAACTGAGGAAGTCTCACATATATCCTTTATGCTATACAGATTTGTTCACAGGGCGCGTAAGGACAGAACTTGGGAAGAACTCAACACCGTGCCTTGGGGGAAATGGGCAATGAACTTTGCTGTCGCACACCCACTCAGCAAGCAGCGGGGGGAGGCGTGGGAGGGGGGTTGGGGGGGGGACACCGGGTACAGCTATATGCACCTCCTACATCTACTAATCTATCTTTCACTTTCCTTCTCTTCACTACCTACCCAACACTTGGGGATGAACACAAACAACCAACAAACAGCATGGACAGGCCACACCGCCACAAAGGGGGAGGCGCAGTAAGAACAGAAAGGTCATGCAACCCTGCACTAAGACAAACCAAAACATACAGAGTAACACAAACTAAGCGCAACACGCATCACATAGGATGACACATACCCAACAAGGTCGGCTGTTAGCCAATATCAAAGTAGTCTCCTTCAACGTTAAGGGGCTCAACCACCCGGTCAAAAGAAGGAAGGTCATAGAGTACTTAGCCAAGCTAAAAAGTGACATGTGTGTCCTCCAGGAGACTAAACTATCGGCCGACGACGCAAGCCGGCTCAAAGCAAACTGGATAGACCACTCAATAAGCTCACCAGCATGCCACAAAAAGAGAGGAGTTATCACACTGATAAACAAAAAGGCCAAACTAACACTGCGAGACTCCTACACCGATGAAGAAGGGAGAGTCCTAATAACCAGCCTGACCAGGGGGGAGGAGACAATACACATAGCAAACATCTACGGGCCAAACACAGAGAACAGGGCTTTTTGGACAAAAGTAGAAGACAAACTGAGCAAACTCCCTCAAGACGATCTCCTAATAGTTGCAGGAGACCTAAACCAAGTGCTAGACCAAGCGACAGATAGACACCCACACAGTCCTAGTCACAGCACGCAGGGGGAGAATACTCTCAAAAACTTTTGCGCTAAGCTCCGACTTAGGGACCCATGGAGACTCCAAAACCCGGACGCCAGAGACTACACTTTCTACTCACACCCCCACAACTCCTACAGCCGGATCGACTACATTTTAATCTCGGAATCACACACTCACCTTATAGACCAAACAGAAATTGCACCATGGTCAATCTCGGACCACTCACACATTAGCCTAACACTGTCAGGGAGGCACAACGGAAAAATTACGCGCAGATGGAGGCTCAATGATGAACTCCTCAGAAATAGGACCACTACAGCAGAGTTAGAGGACTCCATAAGAGACTACCTAGAGCATAATGACAACCCAGGCACCGACAGGGGCATCCTCTGGGACGCCCTGAAAGCCACCATCAGGGGGAAACTACTCTCCATTAAAGGAAGATTGAATAGAGAGAGAAACAAAAAGATCACAGAACTAGAGAAAGAAATAAAGGACCTGGAGACAGGCCACATAGCAAACTTGGAAGACAGGAACACTCTCACAACACTAACAAAAAAGAAATACGAGCTGAACAAAATCCTGAGAGAGAGAGCAGGAACATGGCTCAACAAATACAAGTTAATGTATAGATGGGTTGCACACCTTAATAGCGACAAGTTCCTTCATTCATACCAAACTTTGACAAGCGTGCTCGATGGTATCGCGCCCCGATACCATCGAGCACGCTTGTCAAAGATTGGTATGAATGAAGGAACTTGTCGCTATTAAGGTGTGCAACCCATCTATACATTAACTTATCAATTATTTGGCTCCGCCGGGTTAGCACCCACACTATTCTGGAATAATAGGAGTTTTTGCACAATGGAACTGATCTTTTGGGGATGCCTTTAATTGTTAAGATGCAGCATGGGAGGTGTGGTGCGGGAGGAAGCTTCGACAGTTTGAGGTTTTGACAGGTGATGATGACGTCGTGCTAATGGGAAGGCTCAGCAGGGAGGAGGGGCGGTAGCTGAGTTTAAAAGCTAGGTGGTTTTGAGAGCACTAGGAAACTCTCTTTCAGATTAAGATAGGAGGATGGATGTTTAGCAGCAGGTACGTGATCGGGGGATGTAAAATGAAAGTGCTGTAGAGGGGTGGTTAATCGCGTTGTGATACGGATTGTTTGAATATGGAAGTTGTGTTAAAAGCAAAGATTGACGAGTTATAAAGAACGTCTTGGGCGCGTAGAGCATGACGGATAAGCACTTTTTAGTCAGGAGGGGGTGAAGTAGATTAAGGGAAGTTAGTCTCTAATGAGGGATGTTGGGAAACCACCATTCGGATAATGGGCCTGAAGTGAAGGGCGGGTCTAAATGAGGTGAAACCACACGAGTATAGAGGCGACTCGCACTAGGAATGTTTAAAAATCATACTAGAATTTATTGTTTTTATGCTTTTCTAACAATAAGGGAAAATATCAATAGGCACCCAGTTAGAGTATCCGTGGTATTGAATTATATTATTGTTGCTTCAAAATGAGTTTTTATTGATTAACATGTAACTTTGTACATATAATGGCGTATAGCATATTAATGCTTGTTTATATTGATTTTACAGTTACTCCTGACGAAGGGCCCATGGAGACCCGAAATGCATTGTTTTTTTTTAATAAACTGCTTTTGATGAAATGTGCTCTAGTACGTATTCTTGAATGCAGAGGTACGGATAGCCCATCATGAATATGAGAAACACAGGAAATTGGCTTAAAGCTTGCATGTGGACTAAAAATGATTATAAATGGATGAAAAAGTAATAATATGGATTAAAAAGATTTAAATGGATGAAAGTGAATAATGAAAACTGCAAATGCATCAGCGACTGTGCCATGGTTTGGGGCACCATCACAGTGCCCCATAATTGAGTCAACAAATACAAGGCCATCAATCTGTGCACTGCTAATAGAGCTGGGAAAGCACTTGCCTCCTATCTAAAGAACAAGCAAAGACAACATGCGGTGGCCGCTATCACAGACTCTAGAAACAAATCACAGACCGCAAACAAGGAGATCCTCAGGGTTTTCAAAGAATTCTATGGAGACCTATAAAGGGAGGACCAGAACCTCAACAAAGATGACGGTGCCAAGCTCCTAGATAAGATCCCCCTGCCCACACTCACAGAGGCACAGAGAGGAACACTAGAATTAAATAAGGCAGTAGCGAGCCTTAAGGACAACAAAGCCCCAGGCCCAGATGGTTATACAGTGAGATTCTACAAGCAATTCCTACCCATAATTAGACCAACAATGGTACAAGTGTTCTCAAACTGCATCCAAAAAGGGGAAATGACACCTACAATGGCGGAAGCCAACATTATAGTGATCCCGAAGGAAGGTAAAGACCCACAACACCCCAAGAACTACCGGCCAATCTCCCTAATCAACGTAGATTGCAAGATTTACTCTAAGATCTTAGCTACAAGACTAAACGCATTCCTGCCCAAACTTATACACTGCTCACAAGTAGGCTACCTCAAAAATAGGATGTTCCATGACAACACTAGACTCTTATGCCACCTAATAAACCACGCCTCCGCCGGCAACAATGCAGCGGTCATGATCGCCCTTGACGCGGAGAAAGCCTTCGACAGAGTGTCATGGCCCTTCCTAGATCGCTGCATGCAAAAATTCGGTCTAGGGACTAACATCAGAAGGATGGTGCTAGCGCTCTACAACGAGCCAAAAGCCTGCGTGGTAGTGAACGGTGGAACATCCAAACCACTCACCCTAGAAAGAGGCACAAGGCAAGGCTGCCCACTCTCTCCAGCCCTGGAGCCACTCCTAGCCATGATCAGAAATAACAAAGACATAAGGGGAATCCCAATCGAGGAGGACACAGTTAAGCTAGCGGCCTACGCGGATGACATCCTCATTACCACTGAAAATCCAGGCCCGTCAATAGCCGCGCTTATGTCCACTATAGAGGAGTACGCACAGGCCTCAGGATACAAACTCAACAAAGATAAATCGGAATGCAAGCCACTTAACATCCACACAACCAGGGAGGTGCTGGGGAACTCAGGGCTGGCATGGCAGAAAAAATTCCTGAAATACCTTGGCCTACATTTCGGGGGGGATCTCAAGACCACGCTAGACCACAATGAATCGACACTACTAAACAAACTGAAAGGGAGACTAGAGACGTGGTCACCTAGATTCATCAGCTGGTGGGGCAGAGTGGAAACAATCAAATTGATGCTAACACCGATGGTTAATTACATGCTCGACATACTCCCACTGATCAACACAGAGGACTTCCACAAACGCCTAGACAAAATGATAAACAAATTCCTATGGAAGGACAAGAAACCCAGAATAGGCCTACATAAACTAATGCTAAGCAAAAGCCTGGGTGGGCTAAACGTAACAAACTTTAAAACATTTCAAACAGCATGCATAGCTAAACAGGGTTTATACTGGCTAACCCTAGAACAAGACTACACGCCAGCATGGCTCTCACTGGAGAAAAGAATCTTAAACGGCCTCAATCCCCTAGCCTTACTTACAGCGAGCAAACATCCCGATATTGCCAAGAACCCAAAACTGAAGAACACCATGAACGCCCTACTCAAAGTAGACAAAAAAATGGAGGCTAGCATTAAAAACACTAGGTGGGAATCGATATGGTTTAACCCAAAAATAAAATACCGCGAGAAAACGCTCAACATGGTCTCCTGGTAGAAACATGGCATCTCCACCCCCAACCAACTAAGCAACCAGAAACACACACATCACTTTCGATACCATAAAACACACACACACAAACTAAACGACATTGAGCTCTATAATTTCCTCAAAATAAAGGTGGCAATCACAAGAGCAGAACTTAACAAAGCGACCCCCCCCATCCTACAATACGCAGCAAACCTTAACAAGGTAGGACACCAGACGTCTCACCTCTACAAGCTCCTAAGCCCAGGAACATCCAAACTCAACAACAAAACTTTGAAATACTGGGAGTCACTCCTCCACAGGCGTCTCACCGAAAGGGAAACGGCTAACCTCTGGACGTCAGCATCACACAACAAAGTCACCACCACTCTAGCACAAACTAAATTCTGGCTACTGCACAAGATTTACTGGACCCCCTCCCGCCTAGCTAAAATAGGGATACGAGACAGTGACGAGTGTTGGAATTGTAACAAGGAAAAAGGGGACCTTGCACACCTAATTTTCCACTGCCCTAAGGTCAAACGATTCTGGAACTGAATAAGCGACTTCATAAACAACGCTCTAGGCCTCTCAATACAGCTAGACTTCCACGAGGTGGCCACGGCCTTCATGGCACCATCAATCCAATCTAAAGAGGACAGAGAGCTGATTGACCTCCTACTCACAGCAGCAGTTAAGACGGTCCTAAATAACTGGAAGGACACAGGGAAAGCATCCTTCAAGGTCTGGTTCAACTGGATCACCTTCCTGCGGGGGCGGACACCATTACTTCAAACCACACATTAAAAACCTACACAAGAGGCGAAATGTGGCTCTCCCTTGACAACTACCTGTCCTCACACAAGCCCCCCTAGGCTGTCACCCAAGGGGGATAACACACCCACAAGCATAGCAGGCGGGAAGCCCGCCCAACTCCATCGACACTCGAAAGATGTGTTCCTCCCACTTTCTCACTCTCTCTCTTTCCCACTTTCCTTTCACCGTCACCTGGGGGTACAGACACACGCCGCAGATAACGCCACACACCAAGTATACGAATGTAGCACGCATGCTCTCACAAAAGGCCGTATGTAACCCAACCGGCATATAATGTTGTCAAGCTTTTCTTTTTCCCCTCGGGAGACCTATACTCTACTGCTGTATACTGTACCGTGTATATAAAACTTCTTCTCAATAAAATTCACTTGAAATAAAAAAAAATAAAAAAACATATAAATAAATGGCATTGTCATTCACAATGCCAATATCTTAATCTCTCGCAAATGCGAGACCTATTGCATTTGCACCCACACACACACACAGAGCCACACGCACCCACACACACACACACCCACCCACCCACACACACACACCCACACACACAGTGCCCCCCCCACACACACACACACGAGCAGTCACATACACACACACACACACACACACACACTGGAGCATTCACACACACACACACACACACACTGGAGCAGTCACATACACACACTGGAGCAGTCACATACACACACACACTGGAGCAGTCACACACACACACACACACTGGAGCAGTCACACACACACTCTGTAGCAGTCACATACACACACACGAGCAGTCACACACACATGCACAATCTGGAGCAGTCACATACACACACACACACTGGAGCAGTCACACACACACACACACTCTGGAGCAGTCACATACACACACACCCTGGAGCAGTCACACACACACACACACTCTGGATTTGTCACATGCACACACACTCTGGAGCAGTCACATACACACACACACTCACTGGAGCAGTCACATACACACACACACACGAGCAGTCACACACACACACACACACTGGAGCAGTCACACACACACACACTCTGGAGCAGTCACATACACACACACACACACACACTGGAGCAGTCACACACACACACCCTGGAGCAGTCACACACACACACACTGGAGCAGTCCCCCACACACACACACACACACACACACACACTGGAGCAGTCACACACACACACACACACACTCTGGATCAGTCACACACACACACACACACACACACTGGAGCAGTCACACACACACACACTGGATCAGTCACACACACACACACTGGAGCAGTCACACACACACTCTGGAGCAGTCACACACACTGGAGCAGTCACACACACTGGAGCAGTCACACACACACACACTGGAGCAGTCACACACACACACTCTGGAGCAGTCACATACACACACACACACACTGGAGCAGTCACACACACACACACACCCTGGAGCAGTCACACACACACACACACACACAGGAGCAGTCACACACACACACACTGGAGCAGTCACATACACACACACACACTGGAGCAGTCACATACACACACACACTGGAGCAGTCACACCCACACACCCTGGAGCAGTCACACACACACACTGGAGCAGTCACACACACACACACACACTGGAGCAGTCACATACACACACACACACTGGAGCAGTCACACACACACACATACACTGGAGCAGTCACGCACACACACTCTGGAGCAGTCACATACACACACACACTGGAGCAGTCACATACACACACACACACACTGGAGCAGTCATACACACACACACTGGAGCAGTCACATACACACACACTGGAGCAGTCACACACACACCCACTCTGGAGCAGTCACATACACACACACTCTGGAGCAGTCACACACACACACACACACACTTGAGCAGTCACACACACACACACACACACACACACTCTGGAGCAGTCACACACACACACACTGTAACAGTCATACACACACACACTGGAGCAGTCACATACACACACACACTGGAGCAGTCACACACACACACTGGAGCAGTCACACACACACACACACACTCTGGAGCAGTCACACACACACACACTGTAACAGTCATACACACACACACTGGAGCAGTCACATACACACACACACTGGAGCAGTCACACACACACACTGGAGCAGTCACACACACACACACTGGAGCAGTCACACACACACACACACTGGAGCAGTCACATACACACACACACACACACACACTGGAGCAGTCACACACACACACACACACACACTGGAGCAGTTGTGTGGCCCCCAGAGCTCTCATTGGGTGCACTGTCTCCTTCCCTTGAGTTTCCCTGCAGCCATGGGTGCTTCAGACCCTAGTGTGTGGCTCAGTGGCTCCCACAATGCCCTGAGGCAGTGAGCTATAGTGAAGTTGCTGATGGCAGTGCACTGACTTGTGATGACACACTCACTGGAGCAGTTGTGTGGTCAGCAGTGCCTGGAATGGATGACCTTGGGCCTACCACAATGCCCTGCGGCAGTGGAGCAGTCACACACACACACACACACACACACACACACACACACACACACACTGGAGCAGTCACACACACACACACTGGAGCAGTCACATACACACACACACTGGATCAGTCACATACACACACACACTGGAGCAGTCACACACACACACCCTGGAGCAGTCACACACACACACTGGAGCAGTCACACACACACCCACACACACTGGAGCAGTCACATACACACACACACTGGAGCAGTCACACACACACACACACACTGGAGCAGTCACACACACACACTCTGGAGCAGTCACACACACACACCCACTCTGGAGCAGTCACATACATACACACACACACACACACACACACACACACACACATGGGTGCTTCAGACCCTAGTGTGTGGCTCAGTGGCTCCCACAATGCCCTGAGGCAGTGAGCTATAGTGAGGTTGCTGATGGCAGTGCACTGACTTGTGATGACACACTCACTGGAGCAGTTGTGTGGTCAGCAGTGCCTGGAATGGATGACCTTGGGCCTACCACAATGCCCTGCGGCAGTGGAGCAGTCACACACACACACACACACACTGGAGCAGTCACACACACACACACTGGAGCAGTCACATACACACACACACTGGATCAGTCACATACACACACACACTGGAGCAGTCACACACACACACCCTGGAGCAGTCACACACACACACTGGAGCAGTCACACACACACCCACACACACTGGAGCAGTCACATACACACACACACTGGAGCAGTCACACACACACACACACTGGAGCAGTCACACACACACACTCTGGAGCAGTCACATACACACACACACACTGGAGCAGTCACATACACACACACACACACTGGAGCAGTCATACACACACACACTGGAGCAGTCACACACACACACCCACTCTGGAGCAGTCACATACATACACACACACACACACACACTGGGGCAGTCACACACACACACTCTGGAGCAGTCACACACACACACACTTGAGCAGTCACACACACACACACACACACACACACACTCTGGAGCAGTCACACACACACACACACACTGTAACAGTCATACACACACACTGGAGCAGTCACATACACACACACACACTGGAGCAGTCACACACACACACGCACTGGAGCAGTCACACACACACACACACACACACACACACACTGGAGCAGTCACATACACACACACACACACACACACTGGAGCAGTCACACACACACACACACACACACACTGGAGCAGTTGTGTGGCCCCCAGAGCTCTCATTGGGTGCACTGTCTCCTTCCCTTGAGTTTCCCTGCAGCCATGGGTGCTTCAGACCCTAGTGTGTGGCTCAGTGGCTCCCACAATGCCCTGCGGCAGTGAGCTATAGTGAGGTTGCTGATGGCAGTGCACTGACTTGTGATGACCCACTCACTGGAGCAGTTGTGTGGTCAGCAGTGCCTGGAATGGATGACCTTGGGCCTACCACAATGCCCTGCGGCAGTGAGTTGTGATGGTAATGCACTCACTGGCTGCGGTCGGTGCCCCGCACACACTGGAGCAGTTGTGTGGCCGGCAGTGCCTGGTTTGGGTGCCTCCCGCAATGCCCGTGGCAGTGAGTTGTGATGGCATTGCAGTGGCTGCGGTCGCTGCCCCGCACACACTGGAGCAGTTGTGTGGCCGGCAGTGCCTGGGGTGGGGTGTCCTTGTGCCTCCCACAATGCCCTGCGGCAGTGAGTTGTGATAGCAGTGCACTGACTGGTGACACACATACACACTGGAGCAGTTGTGTGCCCGCCGGTGCCCTCAGCGCCTTGGAATGCCCGCCTTGGCACGGCTGCCCTCAGCCCTGCGCAGACGCTGCTGTGATCTTGGCCGCACGCTGGTGCATTCACGGGGCACTCACGCTGCCGGGGATTTGTGCATATTGTTCTGCTGGGGGGTCTCACAGGGAGGCGTGTCTGCCCCCTCCCCTCCTCTGGCCCTAGCTGCTGTCAGCGGACGGCCCCGGGCCCGCATCCGCGCCACATTCCTTCTCCTCCTGGCAGCCAATGAATGGAATGTCTGACATAGCGCCGCGACGGGACTGTAGAGTGCAGGTTTGAAGGAGGAATAAACTAAACAAGATGAAAGTACTCCAATTTCTGTTCCAGTAGTTTATTCTTGTTAAAAGTGGCAAAATCACAGGAGCGCGTCTGGACTCCTGAATGTCCAACCGATAAATGACATATTCATCAGTTGGCATTCATGAGCTTACAAGCACCACGAGCGATGCACTTTCAAAGAGAAACACTCTCTTTCAAAGTGCGCGCCTTCGAATGGAACATGACATCATCAGCAAAGAACACAGATGAAGAACAAATCAACTTACTGTACATTACATCTTCTCCTTTACACAAAAATGAAAAGTATAAATTTAACAAGAATACAAAAATCTTAAGATAAATAATAATCTTTAAAACGTGAAGGAAAGGAACAATTTCTATGAGCTCTAGCTGAAAAGGAAGAATCGTTAGAGGAGACAGGTACAACCTGGGGATCAAGAATGGGTTCAACATTGACTTCAGAAGTGTTATCTGAAATAACCAAGTTTTGGGGTGGAAAACAATTAACCTTATCAGAGGGGGTACCCAAAGGAAAATAAGAACAGGAAAAATCATTATCAACATGTTTAGTCATGAAAATCTTTTTTGCTTCTTCTGAGGTGAGCTTAACAATCACACGTTTATTCCACCACCCCTTTTTGTCAAGAAAAAGAGACCCTCTGGAAACTTTTAGAACCTGAGTGGGTAGTGAAGATCTTGACAAACCTTTCTTAACCTTGTCATGAACTTTAACCATAACCCAATCCCCAACTTCAAAGGTTTGTGAGGGAGAAATAACCTTGGGGTCAAAATTCCTCTTTTGAATCATTTGTTGACTAGACACTTTATTTTTAATGATAACCCTGTCATGACAAGCTAAGCAAGGCTTATCATCCATCTTCAAACCTTTGATCCAAGATGGGCAAATTTTCCCATTTGGATTACGTTTCTTCAATAGTCTAAAGGGGGAAAAGCCTGTGGTGCAATGAGGAGTCACCAAATATGACCTCAATTTACCTCTCAGGAACTCTTCCACATCCACTTTAGAAGCAATGGCAGTCTGTATTCCTTCTTTAATAAATGTATTCATTCTTTCTATCAATCCATTAGAAGAAGGTGAGTAAAGCGCAACCCTAGGATGCTTTATGTCATAAAGTTTTTAAAAAATTTCAACCATAGAAGAACAAAAATGAGAACCATTGTCACTCACTAATTCCCTAGGAGGACCCTCAGAAAGAAACACCTTTTTTAAAAAACGAACAACTGTTGATGAATTGGGATTCTCACAAAAGTCAAACTCACACCACTTGGAGTGATAATCAATAAGCGATATAATGTAACGCTTATCAGGAGACAAAATTTCAAACAGTCCAGAAAAATCAATGGCCAATTTATGCCAAGCTTCCTCTGGGAAGGGAACAGTATGCAAGGGTAACTGAGGTGTCTTCCAATGTTTGTCTGAAATAAGATATGTGGCACAAGAGTTAATCCATAAAGCAAAATCCCTATCAAGACCAGGCCACCAAAAATGTTCCTTCAACTTCCTTGAAGTACCCCCAACACCTAAGTGTCCTTAATGAGCTGACAAGAAAAGTCTATTGCGAATGTCACAAGGAGGAACACATAGATCACCCCTGAAAACAACATTGTTTATAATAGAAAGTTCTTCTGAAACTTGTGCATAAGCTTTTAAAGAAGCTGGTAGAGCACGAACCTTAGGCCATCCTGAAACAATCATGTTTTTAACAGCAACTAAGACTGAGTCATCTGGATAACTCTTAAGCCAATCTGCTTCTGAAATGGAAAAAGGTGATAAAACTAACTCCTCAATCGAAGCCACTACACATTCAATGTCATCTGAATCACAATGCCCAACATCATCATGTTCGAGACTTAGTCTGGAAAGGGCATCAGCCCTAGAATTACTACCTCCTGATATGTGCTTGATGGTAAAATTATACTCATGAAGTCTTGACAGAATCCTTACTAGTCTGGCAGAGGCCTTCCCTGTGCCATTACCATTAAGAAGATGTAAAAGGGGCTTGTGGAGAGCCTACTGGAGCACTTCGGCAATATGTCGGGTCTGCGGGTGAATTGGTCAAAAACCTGTCTCTTCCCACTGCGGAGGGAGGAGGAATGCCCTTCACTTCGCCAGAATCTACGCTGGGAACCCCATTGCCTGAGCTACCTCGGAGTGCACGTCTACCATGACCCGACGGACCTCCTCGACGGTAACATAGGTCGTTGCATCCGCTCCCTGAGGAGTTGTATGTCCTTCTGGGCCACTCTGCCGCTCTCGACGGCGGGCCGAGTTGCACTTTTGAAAATGGTGGCTCTGCCGCGTCTACTATATTTCTTCCGAACCCTTCCAGTGTGGATACCCGGAGCAGTCTTCAAACAGTTGAATTCAATGTTGGTGTCCTTTTTGTGGGGAACGGGCAGACGCAGAGTAGCACTAACAACGCTGACCCGTCCTAAGGACGAGGGGGGCCTCGCTGTCCCGGACTTTGAGCTCTACTACTTAGCAGCTCAGTTGCAATTCTTCACGCAGGAAGTAGCGAGAGTGTACCGCGGCCCGGAGCAGGGGAGGGAGTTCGGCACGCCCCGCCATGTCCTAGCATATATTACTCTACAACAGAAACTGCTTCTGCGGGAGCTCTCCCAGGAGGAGCGGACCCTTCGCCTATGCTGGAACCGCTTGCAGAGGCGAACCGGAACTGGTCACCCGTACGCTCCAGAAGTCCCGCTGGGTATGGTGACGGCGCTCCCGCATGGCGGCGACTGGTCGGGACTGCATCTTTGGGAGGAGGGGGGGCTGCAGATGATAGGTGACCTCTACGAGGATGGGGTGTTGTCCCCGTACCAGACCTTGCAAGAGCGATACGATCTCCCGAGGGGTGACTACCTACTGCATGCGGCGGTGGTGAGAGCCATACAGGTGCATGGGTGTAGGGGGTCCGATAGAGCCTGTAACATCGTTAGCGTGCCAGTATACCATGATGGCGGCGGGAACATTTAAAGCCGTCACGTGCCTTTATCGCAGAATGCACACGGAAACCCTACTACCACTCACGTCACTTAAGAATAAATGGGAAGCGGACCTTCACTTAGACATCCCAGACACAGTATGGTCACAGTTAGTACGGAGAGCCAGGAAGGGCACTAGGAACGCGTGCTTCCAATTGATACACCTTTATATCCTCCACCGCGCTTACCTCACCCCGAGCAAAATCGCAGCGTACTTTCACGTAGCGGACGCAGCATGCCCTAGATGTAATCAAGTGGGGGCTGACCTGGTCCACATGTTAAGGGGTTGCCCAGGACTACAAGAATATTGGACGGGAATCGAAGAGACCCTGAACGCAGTCACTGACAGGAACTTACACTATGATAGTGCAGTATCCATTTTACATTGGTTCCCTCACACGAAGAAGAACAAGCTGTCGAGTAAATTTATAGATATGGGCTTACTCGTAGCGAAGAGAGAGCTGACTAAGGGGTGGAAGTCGAAGGTAGCGCCGACACATAGAAGATGGTTGAATGAATTCCTGAAATGGGCGACTGCGGAGAGCACGATCCGCTACCAGATGGCTCGCCGTAGATCAGATAACAAGGCGCAAGAAGCAGCAATGATGTGGGAAACGCTAGTGCAGGCATTGAGGGATAGCATAATAGAGGAGGATGAAGAGGAAGAGACACAAGTCGTGACACCTCGAACAGGGACAATCATGCCAGCAGCAATTCCACCGGACGCACACATGCTGTTGTTGTTGTAATACTTTATTCGACAAAAATTCATCATAAAAGTACAGACATACATACAGAAAATACATAAAAAGCAGTCCGTCCTGAAGTACTACAACCCAAAGTAATAATATTAAAAGTTAAAGGAGTAATATAGCTAAGTAATCAATTCAGATGGGTTTGCTACATTACCTAACAATCTGGATCGAATTATCCAGGCACCCGCGAGAAATTTGGACACCCCACAAACAATATACAATGAGGCAGTATTACTTGACATAATACGCAGGGCAGATCTATAGTCTTTCACGCCCAAGGATTTACACACTGGTTTCAGCCATTTGTTCCTAACATGTTTGTAAGCTGAACATGCAAATATGAAGTGGCCCAAAGTTTCTTTCGGGCAGCTACAACCTGGGCAGTTTAGGTCTTTCCCCTCCATACTTTTCCATCCTGCCGTATTTTCTCTAACAGGCAAGGTTCCATATCTAAATTTCAAAAACAAAGTCCTATCTCTAGGCAGTTGGATAAAATCCAAAAAGGGCTCAATTTTACACACTGCTTTATGTTCTAGAAATTTGATTGTCAGGGAGCCTAAGTTCGGATTAGCATGCACTTTGGAATCAACCCAATCCCAATATAGCTTTTTCACTTGTTGTTTGGTGGGTGGGTTTTGCGAGATCCAGGACAACCCCAAACCTATCGAATTTGCCAAAAGCTTGAGGTTGTTAAGCCACTTTATCTTGTTATTCCCATTAAGGGTGATTAACTCATCCAGGACTCGAGCATAGTCTTTTAATTCTTCAGTCCTTCTGAGTCGCACCCAAAATAATAGGGGCCTAAGATGGACTTTGTCAGCAATACATTTCTTACCCATGTCGAAAAATAACGGTAACAGGGGTGTTGACATAGGAAGAGATACCAAATCTCGGATAAACTTGTTCTCTGTAACTGTCAAGGCTCTAGTATTTTCAGCGCCCCATATTTCAGAACCATAGACAGCTGAGGCTACCGCCTTCCCCTCATAGACTGAAAGTGCTGGAGCAACAGGTCTGCTAATTGACTGGCGCTGATTAAGTATCATTTTAGATAAATGCGGTCCCCAAGACAGGTTGTTAGATAATCTAACCCCCAGATAGTCAAATTTGTTTACTACCTCAAGAGGGGATCCGTAGAGTGATATATTTACCTTTCTAGACTTCCTATTTGGCGCAAAAACCATTAATTTTGTTTTAGTTGTGTTTATTGATAAACCCCGCCCCCTGCAAAAAAGCGAGAAACGGTCAAGTAGTTTCTGCAGACCCTGTGGGGTCTTGGACATCAGGAGGGTATCGTCCGCAAAGAGGAGTGTGGGGGTCTTCTCACCGGCAAGGACGGGCGCATCCGCGGGGTCCTCCCTCAAATGGTCCACCACCCTATTTATAAAGAGGGAGAACAGCGTCGGTGCCATCACACATCCTTGCCGCACTCCTCTGTTGACTGGAACCCTCCCTGTCAATTGCCCTTGACTCCCCCACCGGATCCTCGCAAAATTGTCCTCATGGAGTTTAATAATAAATTGCAGGAGGTAGTTAGGAAACCCCATTACCAATAAAACTTCCCACAATTTTGAGCGAGGGATAACATCAAATGCGGTTTTGAGGTCTATGAAGGCCAGATACAGACTGCCTTTGTTTATAGTTACTGACTTCCAATAGACCGCACAAAACCGGAACACCTGATCTATTGCACCAACATTCTGTCTAAAACCTGCCTGAAAGTGTGTTAATACCTCTTCTTCCATGAGTCATGTCTCAATTCTATTTACAATGACCCTGCCAACTACCTTTTGTATAGTGTCAATTAAACTAATTGGCCTATAGTTTGCGGGGTCCTCTCTATCTCCTTTTTTGTATATCGTAATTACCTCCGCCCCTTTCCAAGAATCTGGAACGGGAAGGCCCTGTTGGATCAAATTCATTAGACTAGCTATGAAGTCTGCCCATATCAGAGGATCATGAGCTAACAAGTCTCCGGGGAGGCCATCTGGACCAGGTGCTTTGCCAGGACGGATTTTGGAGATAGCGTCTTTGACCCCTCTTGCTTCAAATGGGACTGCCTCTGTGGATAAATCTGTTTTTAAAAGGGACAATATTGCTGGAGATAGATGGACTTGAGTCACATCTTCACAATATAACTTTAAAAAATGAGTATGCCATTGCTGATCATTTATGTGATTTAAAATAGGAACAACTCCTCTTCGATCTAAAATGTTAACTAGTTTCCAAAAGGACACGGAATTCTTATCCCATGCTGCAATTTTAAGTTTCTGCCAATGGTCTTCCTCCCAATTCTTTTTGGATAATGCCAAGATTTTACAATAGTTCCCTCTGGCCATTTTTACTGCCCTGGGGTCTTTTAGTCTTATTGCCAATGCGATTGCCTTTCTCTTTTCCCTGCAATCAGCAGTGTACCAAGGATTCGATTTTACAGTTTGCTTCTCAGCAGATTTATTCCCCTTGGTAGGTTTTTGAAAAACCTTGCCTATGTTGTCTACAAGGTCCTGGTAGTGGGTTAGTAGTTGTGGGCCTTGGATATTAAAATTAGGCAAATCCGTCTTTATTGCTGCTAAAGTAGAGGATTCCACAATGACTAGATCTCTAATATGAGAAAGGATCTCCTCCTCAAACTTGATCACCTCCCATCTCACTTTCCTATTACAGTTGGATGGGATAGCCTCCTTGGTGATCAATTTCGGTCCTATGGGCTCGCTTTGCCCCTTTGGCCAGTTTATTGCCATACATAAAGGATTATGGTCACTGTCTATGGACTGCCTAATCTCCATGTCTATGAGATTGGACCAAGAATGAATATCTAAAAAAATTTAATCAATACGCGAAGGGGAGACTAATTTATTAAAAGTCATCGCCCCATTGCGATCAGAAATGGTCCACCCATTCAAAGCTCGTAATTTATGGGCTATGGCTAGAGCATTCAGCTGTATTGCTCTGGGATACCATCTCTTAATGGGAGCCAGATCTAGGGTGGGTATCGAGTACCTCCAATCCTCCGTGGACCAGCCCAGAATATCTTCGTCCTCCAGAGGTTCGAAAGTACAATTAAAATCGCCGCCCACCAAAATTTTTGATCCCGGAGTCAGTTCTAATAACTTGGAATCCAGTAGCTCTATTGTTTGTGAGATTTGACAGCCCTGCGATCCTCTTGCATAAATGCAAAAAATATGTATTTTGCTCCCCTTTGGGGTTTTCAATGTGACGTACAATATGTCGTCTGAGGGAACATTGAGCATGTTGACTACATAATTAAGGTTTATTTTCACCCATAAGTGTAGGCCACCAGATGGGCGCCCTTTCCCTGAGGAAACAGCCGGAACATGATAAGTGGAATACCCATTTTTAAACTGTGGAGACAGACACCATGTTTCCGGAAACATGCATATATCGAATGGTTCGATAAAATCGTTCCATTCTGGGATTTCAAGTTTTTTTTTTAGCCCTGCTATATTCCAGGAAAGAATATTAATAGGGGTGCCGTCTACGATTGGTACGGTTGATAAATGGATAGGGGCGGTTTCTGTATCAGTACAACTAAAGTTACCAACTTCCAGGTATAACTCATCTGGCTTATCACTGCCTACTTCGGGTACAATCATTTCCCTGGCTACTGCTTTTTCTGATTCCTTTAAGTAAAAAAGGTCGGCTAACCTATTTCCAAACCCCAAATTAAAAGTTTCTAGGTGACCTTGTGTCTCTCCTGACACAGAAACTCCGAACCCTAATGGTTCTGTCATATCTCTTAGTGTTTTTCCCCCCGAAGAAGTGATTGGAAGTCAATCTGTATTTTCCAACCCGCTGTAACGATTAAAACAAGGTATAGATGGGGGATGAAATTGGGGTCCTGGCCATACTCTATTGGGGGGGTCTGGGCCATACATTGGTCTGCCCGATCTCCTCGGTACTACACTCCACCCTTCATCAACGCCGCCATCCCACTGGCTCGTGGTATTATGTTTATGATTCCCAGACCATGTCCTATTTTGCAGGTTAATATCATGAAAACGACTATCCCTTGTAGGATGTGGTGAATTCCTCCCATTCCACCAGTTTGAATTGTGGTCCTGCCAAGAATCTCCTCTTAATCCTCTTCCTGTACGGTTTGGGCCTCTCAGCCAGCTCCATCTATTACCACGATGGTCTGGGACCATGTAGAAGTAGGATAGAGGTTTGGCAGAGATTGACGAGTTAGTGGAACATGGGGGCCCTGCAGTTATGTGTTCCACCGGACCTAAGTCCTTAAAGGACGCACACATGCAGTAAGATGCATTAACTCCGTGTTCCCACGCTTTAAGCATATATGATTGCACTGAGCACTGACGCAGACACAGGGAGGGAAGGGTAGGGGGGGGGTTCATTGTTAAGGGTTCCCACAGTTGACTACGCACATCATTACCGGACTAGTAGTGCGATGCACCACATTACACGGATAAAAGCAGAGAGCGGAGTTCCTGCAGCACTGACAGTGATGTCGGGCTCGGCCCGAAGAGTGTACAATATAGCAAACTGACGACGCCCTGCCCCCGGGATGTGGGCTAAATGGCTGTGTTTCACGTAACTGGAAAACATTCGATATACTGTAACTCTGGACTGTATAATGCTCACTATCTCACTATTTGTTCTACAAATCCCTGCAATAAAAATTGTTTAAAAAAAAAAAAAAAGGGGGCTTGTGGTCACTAAAAAGCGTAAAATGTGAACCCCAAATGTATGTCTTAAACTTTTCCACAGCCCAGGAACAGGCAAGAGCTTCTCTCTCAATGGTGCTATAATTAGATTCAGCACCACTTAGAGACCTGGATGCGAAGCTAACAGTGTTTTCTTTGTAACCATTCCTTTGACAAAGTACCGCACCCAAGCCTTTGTGACTTGCATCTACTGAAATAGCACATTTCAGGCTCGGATCAAAAGAAGATAAAGCCGGAGCTTCGACAATAACCTTTTTAACCAGATTAACAGCACAATCAGATTCCTTAGACCACACGAACTTCACGTCTTTTTTTAAAAGAACGCAAAGAGGCTGAACAAGCTGAGAGTAATTCTGTATGAAGCTGGAATAATATTCCGCTAAACCTAAGAAAGATTTTAGTGAGTCCTTATCTTTAGGAATGGGAACATCATGGATTGCTTTTGTAAGGGATACTTTGGGTTTGATTCCCTCAGTGGAAATGTTATGACCAAGATAATCTAATTCAGATACTAAAAATGTGCATTTCTTTTCACCCAGAGTTATGCCAACATCCTTAAAACATGATAACACCTTCTTTAAGGTTTTAAAATGTTCAGATTTGGTCTTAGAATGTATCAGAACATCATCCTGATAAGCTTGGACGTTTTCAATATCATTTAAAATTGTGTCCATGAACTTCTGGAACACACTGGCAGCAGATGCCAATCCAAAAGGAAGCCTTAGATATCTAAAAGCCCCAAATGGAGTGATGAATGTGGTGAGTTCAGAAGATGACTTGGTGAGAGGAATCTGATGATATGCGCTTCTGAGATCAAGAAGCGTGAAAACTCTTGACTCAGAAATGCCTGTAAGTAATTCTTGAATTTTGGGCAAGGGATGACAGTCTACAATAATGTTTTGGTTCAAGGAACGAAGATCCGCACATAAACGAATGCTTGAGTCCCTTTTTTTAACTACAACTAAGGGACTGACCCAAAGTGAGGAATCTGTGGGTACAATAATTCCCTCAGACACCATTTTGTCCAAAACTTTCTTCAAATCATCCCTCACATTAACTGGAATATTCCTCAACTTATGAACAACTGGGACGGCATTAGGCTTGAATCTGATTAAGTGCTCAAAATTTTTGATGTTCCCAACAGATTCATTGAAAACATCTGAAAATTCAGATATCAAATTATGAATTTCACTACTGACGGCACGCGATGGCGGCGGTCGCACTCGGGTAAAGCTCCGAGCAGAGCTCCCCTTCCCTGGGCTGATTCTCCGCTATTTCTCCTCGCAGCCGCCCGAAACTGCGGGCGGAGCATTGCAGAGCTAATACCGTCCCACTGGCTGACTTTTGTTCTGAGGGACCGATCCGGTCTGCACCGACCTTTCCTAGAGGCTTCCTGCGGGATACCCTGCAGCCCGACCGGCGGCGGTGGCAACGTGAGGCCGCGGCTTGGACTGATGACCGGGCCCACACACGCGGCCTACCAACTGATGAACTCGGCCTCTCTGCCAGCTGGAAACGGAACCGGGAAGCCCTCTGGCTGCCCCGAATCAAGATCAGCGGTGTCTCCTGGGTGCCGTGGAGGGACTGAGCCAGAGACGAACGGGGCCCTGATCAGCGGAAGCCACCCGATGCGCAGGTAGGGGCCCGGCCAGGGAAGATGCCGCCCGGTTGCTGAACGCCGTGGCTGCTGGCACCGAGGCGCCCCTAGAACACTGCCAGAAGCACGCCGGCAGAACCGAGACGCCGGAGGGGAGGGGGCCCCCCTCCAGGACTCACTGAGCAGCCGCGAATACGCTGCGAGGCCTTTCTGCGCCCGCAAAAGACCCCGTTGTGAGCAGAGAGCCTGAATTGGTCGCCAAGGCCCACACGGAGAAGGCGCTAGAGGTCCGCGAGGGCGATATCCCAGGAATGGGGGCACATACCCAACTGGTGGAGACACTGCCTGACCCCGGTCCACGCGGGCCCTTCCCCTGGGACTTTCACGATCGGCTGACGGGGGGAATCACTCGGATGTGCCTCCCCTGAGGGATTGGAATCGCTGTAAACGCACAGGACGCTGAGAGACGGCCTCGGCACTGGAGGTGAAGACAGTGCCTCGTACGTGTAGGGCAACACTGAGACGCCGTCCCAGACACCGGACTGGGCCTGGCCCCCTGCAGCGCATCGCAGAGCATTTACACCGGAGACCCAACACAGATCTCCCGTCTGCCATAGCTGCCCCGAAACCGTTGGGACCACTAACTGCCCGATACACATGCCGAAGCGGAGGCGAGGACTGGCACCCGCTGTAGCACGTGAATGTACCTGCCTGATCACAGTAACGCCACAGCTAGCACGTGAGACACCGCCTGGCTAACTGCGTTGGGACCATCACACACCCTAACGCCCTGCTGACCTTGGACATCGCCAGGCCTCCTCACGATCACGAACCAAAGACCGCCTCACTGCTGGAGCCTCCTGTAACCTCAGCAGGACTGATAGCCAAGTAGCTCTGCCCATGTCCGGAGGGGTGAGGACGCACACCGGAACGGGAAGTGCCCCTCCGAAAGGGAAAACTGATAAGACACCAAAAAAGATGGATGCCGACCAGGTGACCACGAGACTGGATAGCGTGCTCGCCGCCATGGAACGCTTGGAAGAGTCACTCCAGTCGACTAGAACTTCACTGGAGACCAAAATCGACAGCGTCGCCATAGATCTCACCCACCTAAGGGAAGATCACAAAAAATTGGCAGATCGAACCAAGACCCTAGAGGGAACAGTGGCGGAACCCCGAGTCAACCACACGGATAAACAAGTACAGGACCTCCTGAACAGGGTCGAGTTTCTAGAAGACCGTGCTGAGGATGCGGAAGGGCGGGCACGACGGAATAACATCAGACTGGTGGGGATCCCGGAAAAATGGGAGGGCAACAACCCGGCCCAACACGTAGAGGACTGGCTATGGGGCATACTGCCAGAAGACACACTTTCGCCCTACTTTGTGGTGGAACGGGCGCACCGAGTACCCACGAGACCACTTCCCACGGGCTCTAACCCGAGACCGCTGCTCCTTAGGATACTGAACTATCGTGACCGTGATTCGGTCCTGCGGGAGGCTAGGAGGCTTGGAGAGATTCGCATAGACAATGCCACTGTGATGTTCTTCCCGGACTACACTATCCAAGTGCAACGTCAAAGACATCCCTTCCTGGAGGTAAAACGAAGGCTCCGCACAGCGGGCCTCAAATATTCCCTCCTCTTCCCCGCACAGCTAAGAGTGGTGGCGCAGGATAAAACGTACTTCTTTAATAACCCTGACGAAGTAAACGCCTGGCTCGATGGTGGCACTGGCGGTGCGCCCAGACAGCCACAGGGCAATGAGACGAGACCACGGACACGTGGACCGAGACGTCGTCGCAGGAACAAAGAACATCAGGCTCGTCGACCGGAGGAAACGGCGCGCCACTCCCCGCCAGCGGACCAAATTCTCCAGGAGCAGCGGGATGCACTCCGCAGGGTCTCTCAGATGAGCAGCTCCCCGACATCGGAAGCCGCACCGGGCGCTAGCCCTCGGATAGTCCCAAGCGATGATGAAGCCATCTATGGTATACCGGATTCTCAGCTTTCGGTAGACCTGCCGGATGTCACACCCCAGAGAGCTGACTTCCTTCACTGAAACCGCACGAGGAGTCCTGGCAAAACCTACCAGAATGGCAGAGACAATAATGGGGGCTGGATGGACGCTGTGGCACCGCTGGAGCTTAGTGTCACCGGTGACTACTCCCTTGCCCCCGGTATGGACGGTGGAGTTGAGGCGCAGTGAGTATTGCTCCAGTCAAATAGACGCTGAAATGGTGCTGTAGTGGAGGGGCCACCCTGTAACTCCCCCCCCCCTCTGCCCGCAGGCCCTAACAGCAGGGGTCGAACTATGCTTGCGGCCTGGGATGTGCGACACACTTTCCTTTGCCCCTGTATGGCTGGCTAGACTGGGACCCCTGCACAGCAGACTACGCCAAATCTCCGCACAATAACTTTGGCTGCAAGACGCATAAATCATGTGGCCCAGGGAGGGACACCAATTTCCTTCTCTATCCAGATAGATACGCCGCTGAGACTGTGCCTAGCACGAGACACCCCCTAGACTTGAACGGTTGTCCCTCTCAATCGAGAGTATGGACGGTGGCACGTTTCGCTACTGCCCTTTTGGCATTCATATATGGTTCACCTACAGTTGGTTACATTTGTTAATTGTTTACCCCCCTTTTATGTAATTCTGGGCTGTGAGGAATGTGCTGGTGGGAATGGATGTGGACGTACTTGGTGGAGGGATGCAATGGGCCCGGGACTGGCGAATATGTATGGGGAGGAGGAGAGGATGCATGAATTGATAATATGTCTGAGATAAAAATATGCACCTGGAACATCAGAGGCATGCACACGCCAGCGCGCCGTTACCAAATATTCACATACCTTAAGAGACACCAGATCCAAATTGCACTCTTGCAGGAAACACACTTGAACAAGGCGGAAGTGATAGCGCTGCGCCGCCGATGGCGGGGGCAACTGTATGCTACAGAGTACTACTCATATGCCCGTGGGGCGCTACTGTGGGTGAGACCGGGCACTCCCTTTGTGATGACACACTCCCACACCGATCCGGAGGGCAGATATGTGCTTGTAAACGGCCGCCTTGATGGGCAACCCGTGGTTCTGGCATCCATCTACTCTCCCAACATAGATCAGGGGGGCTTCCTTGAGCACCTCTCAGAAAAGCTGGCGCCCTGGCATGGAGTCCCCTGGATACTCGGGGGTGATTACAATAGCATACTCGACGCAACACTAGACCGCTCTGCCCCACCCCGACCTGATGCACCGTCTTGCGGAGCAATGAGGATGCTCATTCAGTGGGCGACGCAATGGGACTTACAGGATGCCTGGCGCGCCCGTAATCCCAATACTAGAGTGTACTCCTACTATTCTGGAGCACACGCATTACATGTACGCCTAGACAGATACATGGTATCATCTGAACTGTTGCCCCTCATCACGAACACACAATACCTTGGCCGAACACACTCAGACCACAATCCACATACACTGGGAATAGCTTGGGAACGCCCGCACCCGCCCATCCCCACTTGGCGTTTACAGCCTGTCCTGCTGCTAGATGCCCCCTTCAGGGACTCCCTACAGGCATGCGTGGCACAATACTTCACAGATAACTCAGGCACAGCGTCCTCCCCGCAGATTGAATGGGACGCCTTCAAGGTCGTAGTCAGGGGACACTGTCTGGGCACACAAGGGAGCATGCAGAAAAAACTGGAGGCTGACCTGCGCAGGGTGGAGGCTGACCTACTCCGCCGAGAGCAGGAAGCGGTGGCAGGGACAGATGACCAACTGCTAGAGGCCCGTGAGGAACACACGGCGCTTCTGGAACGGCTACGCCACCTTAATTACGCAGCCCACTCGGCGCGTGTACATCAATATAGCGATAAGCCCGGGAAACTATTGGCCTGGCTTGTCAAACAAGAGGGCCGCACTACACCGGTGTCCGCCATTCAAACGGCTGAGGAAGGGGTGGTGTATACTCAGAGCAAAATACATCAAGCCTTTGTGCAACACTACCAAGTCTTGTACCGGTCGCAGCTGAGAGTCACACCAGAGACTATCACAGACTATCTCACAGATATTCAGCTGCCATCCCTCTCGACTGCACAGCAGGGGGACCTGGAGGTGCCGTTCACGCTTGAGGAAATGCGCGAAGCCATTTTTGCTCTCTCCAACGGCAAATCACCAGGCCCGGATGGGCTACCCGCCAAATTTTTCAAAACTTGCTCAGAAACTTTTATCCCGGAACTACTCAAAGTATATACTGCCGCGATAGATGACTCGGCGCTCCCGGCCACACTCAATGAAGCTACCCTGGTCTCGCTCCTGAAACCCGGTAGGGAAGAGACATGTATGGGCTCATACAGACCCTTGGCCCTGTTAAACACCGATTATAAAATCTTCACCTCTCTATTGGCCCGGCGCCTGGCCACCGTGGTCCCGACCCTGGTCCATAGTGACCAAAATGGCTTTGTGCCTGCGCGAAGCACCTCTCGCAATATCCGTCGCCTCTTCCGGATACAGGAAACCGCCACGATACACTGGCCAAGATCAGGATGCCTGGTACTGGACCTTGAGAAGGCCTTTGATTCAGTGGAATGGCCCTACCTCAGAGCGGCACTAGAAAAATACGACCTGGGTGACGCGTATGTAGACATGGTTGGGTTACTCTATCAAAGGCCAAGTGTGAGAGTGCGAACGGGTGGATTGCTCTCGGAGACAGTACAGGTGCGCAGAGGGACATGACAGGGTTGCCCCCTGTCGCCCCTTCTCTTCTCACTGGCCATAGAGCCCCTCGCGGCGCTGTTGCGGACGAGGGGAGAGGGATGGGGGATCCCACTGGCTGACGGCACACACGTGGTCTCGCTTTATGCAGACGACCTGCTTCTGTATGTGCGTGACCTCGCCAGTGTGCGGTGTTTATTGTCGGATATATTCCGGACGTTTGAAGAGGTATCGGGTCTTAGGGTCAACTGGGCCAAATCCGGAGTGTACTCGTTCAGTCCTGACACACAGGAGTGTGATGTGCACCTCGGGGGTGTCAGGCTTACTTGGTATCCTACCACATTTAAATACCTTGGGATCCACATCTATAGAGACCCACCAAATATACTGGAGGGTAACCTGATACGCGCTATTTCCTCGTTACGCGCCCAGATGGCCTTCTGGAAGACGCTGCCCCTGAACGTACCCAGCAGAGTAGCGCTATCTAAAATGATAGTGTTGCCGAGACTGCTGTATCACTTCGCCAACATCCCACAGTATGTCCCTGCCAGGGTGTTCCGCGACTTAGAATACATGATCCGGAACCTGATTTGGAACGCTGGGCGCCCTCGAGTAGCGTTGGCAAAACTCTATTCACCCACTGCAGAAGGAGGGTTAGCGGTCCCCAACCTAGAGCTGTACTACCTGGCGGCACAGCTGCAATGGGTGACACACTGGCTGAGTGGCACTCACCTAGATGACACCGCCACTGACGTCACCATATGGACCCATGCGCAAATATGCACGCTGTTCCACCCTCTGACCAAAAGACCCCGCCCGCTACCACTGCATGTGGCAGTGGCTCGCAAATGCTTCCTTCGTAGCCTAAAATTGACCCGAGAAGTAAAACCCTATGCCCCTGCGCTCCCCCTGCTGGGTACCCCCAGGAGGGGCGGAATGGTGACATCGCGCATGCTGGAAAGCTGGAATACGGCTGGGGTAGAAGCCATGGGCGATCTCTATACAGATGGAGCCATGCTCCCATTTGCAGACCTGGTGGAGAACGCGGGCCTGCCAGCTGGACAATTCCTTCTCCATGCGTCCATACTACGCACGTACACGGAGTCCTGGGGTGACATACAGGAGGAACTGCCGACACACCACCTCGTGCAATACCTGCATGTCATGGGCAACGGTTCCCATATCATCCATTGGCTGGCGCAGGCCCTCCTCATGCATACGCAGCGATCCACACAGCCACTGCGAGACAAATGGGCGGCCCTCCGAGGGAAGGAATGGACGGATAAGGAATGGACCATGGTCCTAGCTGGCCCAGTGAATATCCCACGCAACTCCCGTTTCAAAATAATACAATTATACATATTGCATCAAGCATATTTATCGCCGGATAAGATCAATAGATATTTCTTGATCAATACCACTAGCTGTCCCAGGTGTGACCTGACAGGCGCAGACATTTTACACATGCTCTGGCATTGCCCCACACTTGCTACGTATTGGAATGGGGTGACATCTCTTCTGACACACAGCGCTGGCACAGGCCTGCCCCACACGTGGGAGGCTTGCATACTGGGATTATATAAGAGGACCAAATTGAACAAAATACAGGCCAGGTTCTGGGACCTAGGACTTATTACCGCCAAGCGGATGCTCACTAAACACTGGAAAAAGAAGGAACCACCGCCTACTAAGTACTGGTACGTTTCCTTTCTTAACTGGGCTAGGGCGGAAAGCGTCGCATTACATCGGGAAGAAATAGCACAACTTTGGCATGACACATTGGGCTCCCTCCAGCGGGAGGGCGCGACTAGAGGGCTCACTTAGAGGCTGCTATATTTGAGGACTCACATGTAGGGAAGACGTGACGATACCACGGACTCAGGCAACAATACCCCCCCCCTGATGCCTGCATGACCAAGGCGCTGGCGGCGTGGCGCCTCCAGGTTAGAATGGGCTCGACCCCCCCCCCTGCTCCATCGAGTAATGATTGTAACAAGCCTCCGTCACACTGGCTGCGGGTCCGGGCACCCACCCACACGACTGTCAAACGATACATGACGGAACTCACTACCCCCCTGACACGTCCCACAGCCCCACTCCCCCTATACACTCTCCCCCCCCTTGTTCTTCCGCACACAACCCTTTCTTGTTCTTTTCTTTTTGCTTTCTCTTCCTTCCTCGTTTCACTCGGGGAGCGCACAGAGGCACTTGACACATCCGTACCGTCGCTCCATAGTTGATTACCCTTTTGGGTTCTTTGTTCCCCGATTGGACCTGGTTTAGGAAATTGATCTGGCGGGTTAAACTGCCATACATGCTAAGAAATGGAATGTGTTAATCGAGGGATCTAGACACACACCTTGCGTGCTATCCCTGGCTATACGACACACCGGATGATACTACACACTGCCAACTGGACATGAGGTGGTCACTCGCAAGAGATGCACTTCCATGCCACCTCCCATAGGACGCCAATTCACGATGTCCTGCGCATACATAGCCATACAAACGAGGGGTAAAAAGAACTAGCACAATGCAGCTATATCACAGAGCAGAACTGCTCTAGCCTTATTACCATAGGGCCTGACATAAGTTGACTCACTTCCGCATAAACTTAGGCTGTACTACTTACCTGTGTTGCAATTTCTCTACTGCATTGATAATCGGAAAATGTTTACCGTTTTGTGTAGGCGATGCACATTACTGTATAGATAGAAAGAATGCGTGAACCAACGAACTCTATCCACATACAGCAATCATAGGGACTGTCCAAGACGGCCATGGGTATCAATACAGTGGATACCGGAACAATATCCCAACGACACTACGGAATTTCTGAGTAAAACGGATAAGAACTGTTGAGTTAATAGAGTTAATTTCTTTAGTTATAAAATGGAAAAACAAGACGTCATTTGAATGTAAATACGAAGTGTGAGCACACAGGATGAATATAACGCTTTCTATGCCGATTGATCTGTGGTTGACATGAGAGCTATGTATACATACTATTAACCATTCCCTATCTTCCTGTGTCATTAGTTGTGTTATCCGTTCCAGATATAGCGCCGGGACGCCCCTTGGCTGGGGCAGCTGTGCGCTCAAAAATCCGAATAACATAACATAACATAACATTTTCATAAATTGAAGTGTTGCAGCCGGCCCCAGGGTTGTAGGCTCTGCATTGTGTACTGCTTACAACTGATAATAAACGTCTTTAAAAAAAAAAAATGAATTTCACTACTGACAATGTCATTTACTGCAAAGACAGGAGTATCATTTATCTGGACTGGTGAATCTGAACCAGGGACTAATTTTAGACCCATCTTGGCAAGGTCTTGCCAGCCAACTATACATTTACCATTGATGGCAACATAAACCTTTGTCAGGGTACACCTTTCTAAACATACAATTTTTGTTAAAAAATATCCCAACATATCAATGTCTTTCCCACCATATGCCTTTGGGATGATATCCAAAGGTAACAGGTGTACTTTTGAAGACCAATGAGCATTAAACAAGACGTCAGAAATGATGGTTACCGGAGCCCCAGAATCAGCCATCATATCCAACTCAACGTGATCAACAATTACTTTACATGTGGGATCTTTCAAACGACTATTGTCAGAAGAAGTTTCAACTAAATCGATAGATAAAATCTTTCTATGAAATACCTTTGAATTTGCATCAAGAGTCTCAACAGTGTTAACATGAACATCATTTAATGATGACTCAAGAGAAGACAGATTTACATTAGAAACGTCAACATCAGCATTTTCAAAAGAGGACAGGGTGCTAACTTGTACAGTCTTCTTGTTCCTACGGTCAAAGGCCAATTGTACCACAGAATGTACATTTTTTGCCTAAGGCTGGACAAACTGGGCTATTGTTGAGATGTGCCTTAGAGCCACATCTGTAACAGAATGAGCCAGCCTTCTTTTGAAAAGGTTTCATGGTTTTGTTCTTAGAATAAACAGCATTGACTTTTATTTCACCATGTGCATGAGAGACATTTCCATCAGTGATACACCTGGATGAAACAATCGACCTCTCCACACTCTTGGCCATATCTATCACTTCAGATAGGGAAGGATCACGACAACTCGGGATTCTCTCCTGAATTTTCTTGTGAAAACATTTATACACAAATTGGTCCCTGAGAACAGTATCTAAATATGGACCAAAATTACATTCCGCAGCCAAGTTTCTTAATGCAGATATGAATTCTTCGACAGATTCATGTTGTTCCTGCCATTTTTCATGAAATTGAAACGCTCCAACATAACGCTAGGCTGTTCTAAACATTTTTTGTTGAGTCTTAAAACTGTGTCTGTAAATTCATTCCACCCCTCCCCATTACCAGGAGGAGGCTGTGAAATAGGTAAATTATTGTAAATTTCTCTCCCAGCGCTACCTAAATGACTATACAAAATTGCAAGTTTTCTTTTTGGAGAGTATTCCTCAGCTCCAATTGCCACCAAGTAATTTTCAAAAATGTTGTACCATAGTTTCCATGCCTCTTTTGACTTTCCAGGTGTGGGCAGAAAATGTTCCAAATAAACAATCTGTTGATGAGAAGCCATGTTTAAACTTATGCTTTCTCTTGGAGGTTCAAATTAACAGACAAGTTAGGTTTATTTCCAATTCTTCTGTTATTCTTACCTTTAAAACCCAACAATGTAATAATTATTAAATGAAATATTTCTCTTAATATTCCTTTTTAACGGTAAGTCAATGCCCCTGTTCGAAAATGCAGTTAAATATGGTATTTCTCGGAGTATTCCGCTTTTAAAATCAATGCCCCTGTTCAAAAATGCAGATAAATAGTATTTCTCAGAGTATTCAGCTTTTAAAACAAACAGTACCTCTGTTCCTATGCTCCGATCGAGCAACGATCTTAAAATATGATCAAAACTAGCAAACTCTGTGATTTTCCTTTGTTGCTATGGAAACGACCTATTTTTGTAATCAAAATGGCCGCCGGAGCGTGTAGCAACGTGATGACGCCTCCTTTTCCTTCGTCACTCTGACGCTGCCTTTCACGTCATGAATGCCTCGAGGAAAGACCAATGAGACGCCTTAAAACAAGGAAAACACTTAACCACTTGGGAGCTAGTAAACAAACCTCCCCAGTGCTGCGCTGTCCATTATCCGGTGCTGAACTGGACGTCCAGCGGTCGCACGCAGCACTGGGGAGGTAGTGCCCGTGACGACCGTTGGCCGACGGCAGCACTTAAGGGGTTAAAAAACAAAGCCAGGTCAAACTAAGCTCCAAGTCGCTCGTAGTTGCAGTTTTGAAAACGGAGATCTCGTTCAGATGAGAGAATCATCTTCTGGTAATTCTTTTCAGATTTCACCTTGCGCAAATTTTGTAAAAATGCCACTGACCCTCGTCGCCAATATGTAGAGTGCAGGTTTGAAGGAGGAATAAACGAAACAAGATGAAAGTACTCCAATTTTTGTTCCAGTAGTTTATTCTTGTTAAAAGTGGCAAAATCACAGGAGCGCGTCTGGACTCCTGAATGTCCAACCGATGAATGGCATATTCATCAGTTGGCATTTATGAGCTTACAAGCACCACGAGCGATGCACTTTCAAAGAGAAACACTCTCTTTCAAAGTGCGCGCCTTGGAATGGAACATGACATCATCAGCAAAGAACACAGATGAAGAACAAATCAACTTACTGTACATTACAGGGACTCAATCGCTGCAAGGCGCTTCCTGCTTGGAATAGGGGGTGCGCGGAGCATCCGGGGAAGGTGAGATGGATTCATTCGCTGGGACCAGGCGGGAGGACAAGGGGGTTAAGGAGCGGGTAATGCAGAGCTGGCTTCCGCGCCGGAGGTGTAACTCGGTCCTACTCGGAGCTGTAATAGGGCTGTGCGGGGATTATTGGAGCACAAGGAGGGAGGGAGGGACGGGGAGAGGGAGAGAGAGCCGCTGTGGCAGCCAGAGACGAGGCGGACTGCAAGGAGCGCAGGCGGTGCAGCACTCACTGGATCTGCATCTGCAGCAGCACGCCTTATTGTCATGTTGGGCATACTCTAAAGGAGATAGCATATTGTTAGAAAGGCGGTCCCAGGGGAGGCAGAAGATGTCTGACTGATCACCTCGAGACCCACCTCTCCTTCTGGATTTGGCCGAGCGCCGTCGAGAGGCCACCTTGGCGAGGCTCCTCTCCTAGAATCGTAACCGCCGAGCAATCACACCACTACAAAGGGACACCACACAAGAGGGTAGATTCTTAAAGTCTTTATCAGCAATAAAGGTAAGTTCTCTCAGCAATATGTACAAACGGATCGAGGGATCCTTAATGTCTCGGTAACGGTGGGAAGGGGGTAGCGGGACAGTCTTAGTACTAGCCTGGCACGGGGATACCCTACGCACAGCTCTCAATCCTCGAGCTGGGGGGTTCCGCAAGGTCGAGCCGCGGCGTCGTCGGCAGGGCTCCGAGGATGGTTCAGCGAGGTCGGACCGCGACAGCGTCAGCAGGGCTCCGAGGATGGTTCAGCGACGTCGGGCCGCGACAGCGTCAGCAGGGCTCCGAGGATGGTTCAGCGAGGTCGGGCCGCGACAGCGTCAGCAGGGCTCCGAGGATGGTTCAGCGAGGTCGGGCCGCGACAGCGTCAGCAGGGCTCCGAGGATGGTTCAGCGAGGTCGGGCCGCGACAGCGTCAGCAGGGCTCCGAGGATGGTTCAGCGAGGTCGGGCCGCGACAGCAGGGCTCCGATGTTCCGTGAGGATCTTCTTCTCAGCAAGTAGGGGGGGCCGCGACCAGGTCAGCAGGGCACCGAGGTTCCAGCGTTCAAAGTAGCGAGTTTTTCTCAGGGTCAGCCGCGATTCAATCAGCCGGGCTCTCGACTCCAGGATACAACTACCGACCCATTCCCGAGCTGCCCCAGATATAGGTCTGGAGTCCTTTGATGTCCGGACCCTCGCGCCTGGGGGTCAGAGGGGCCGAGATGAGAGTGTCCAGACACCCAGCAGGGGGGTGGAGCCAGCGCCCAGGGAGGCCGGAGGGCGATCGAAACCAGGCGTCCGGGGATGGCTGGAGGGCCATCGAAACTCCCCTCCTCCTTGATCCGTCAAGTGGCCGCTTTACCACCTGGTCAGATCTTGGTGCCTCGATGTCGGGGCTTCGCTGGGGCCGGAGCCGAGGTCGGGCCGAGGCCACGTGGTCCGGACGTGGAGGGCCCAAGATGGAGTCGGGCCTGAGATGGCGGCCCGGGGTAGGGGCCGGACCAGCAGAGTGGGGCGAGTAGGGGTCGCCGTGTTCCTGAGGGGGAGAGCCGGAGGTCGCCAGGAGTGGCGGCTCTCATTGAAGGTTGGAGAGGGTAGCTTCAGGGGGGAGGGCAGGGGTCGATGTCGTCCAGGGCCCGCCATGCAGGAGGGGTGGGACCACGCCACGAGGCCGGGTCCAACACATATGTATACAAGTCAGGTCCCGGGCCGGCATCTAATCACAGCGCGGCCCGGGGAATGACGTCAGGGGGGTGTCCCGGGCCGGCAGCCAATCACAGCGCGGCCCGGGGAATGACGTCACGGGGGTGTCCCGGGCCGGCAGCCAATCACAGCGCGGCCCGGGGAAGGACGTCAGGGGGGTGTCCCGGGCCGACCGGCGGTGATTTTCACACGGCAACAGATGAGGGGTGGGCTCCTCGAAATAAATAAATAAAACGGGACTAAGCAAATGAAAAGAAGCGCTCCTCAGCGCTCGGCCAATCGATGCGAAGGCTACAGAGATGAAAGGAGAGAAGGGAAACAAGCCGAGGCAGCAAGGCCGCTGGAGAGGGAGGGAGGGGTGGGGGCCGGTGGAGCGGCAGAGCGGACGGAGGAGAGCTGCGGCAGAGGGAGGGGGGGCCGAGAGCGCGACGGAGGAGGGCAGAGGGAAGGGGGGAGGCGAGCGGAGCCGAGCAGCTCCTGAAAGCAGAAGGGAGGCGAGCAGCTCCGGAAACACCACCACGTTTCTACGAGGCAAAGCAGAAATGCCTCGGAGAAACACACGGCCATTTTCGGATTCGGGGACGTGTTTTTGCAGTTGAGTGACGGATGATGTCACTGATTAAAAACTGCAAAAAAAACACGCCCCCGAATCTGCTCAAGACGGGGCCTGAACCGAGTGACGCCCCTCTCCTCCAATGGCTGGCCAGCATTTACGAGGCCAGCCAATGGAGAAGAGGGGCGGGTTCAAGCCCCCATACTGCAAAACATAAAATCTCGGACTCCGCCCACTGCGTGGGACACTAGTCCGAGACCTAAAAAAGGACTAAACTCAAGAAACAACCAATCAGGTGACACCACCTAGTAGAACCTTCTTGAGTGAAGCTGCAGTTCTTCAGATTTTAAAAGCACTAGTGCGCACATGTAATACTGAACTGATAGGAAATAAGGGTGCGCTTCACTGGGGAGGTGGGTGGGTCACATGTGAATCTATGAAAGATTCCAATACTGGAGAAATACAGTTATAGGTAAGTAACATATTTACTTACTCCAGTAGTGGAACTTGCATAGGGTCACATGCTTGAATCGGAGTAGATAGCAGATAGAAGCACATTTTATATATGTACAATAGAACGTTCAGTGCAAATGATAAGATATGTGTGTATATATATATATATATGTATATATATACACACACACACATATATATATGAAGTTGAATCGTCCTTCAGATGTAATCACACTCTGCAATATGGACGAGGCGAACCCAATGGATGGTGCATATATTTTATTGAATGCCCAACACCACCGCCATGACGCGTTTCAGCCCGCGTGGGGCCTTGATCACATGACATGAGTGCGGAAGTTGTATTTGAAAAAAAGAAATTAGGAACTAGTGTTAGAAACCATGGACAGAGACGGACTAGTGACAGCACAGACTATAGTGAAACAAAAAGCATGGTACAAAATTATTTTATTAAATTTTCATTATAGTAAAAAAAGCACAGTTATCATTTAAATATACATAATTATTATGTGCATGCCTTCATTATACATGTGACTAATTGTCTACATATACAGACTAATAATGTCAGATCCTATACAGTGTTCATCATAATGTAGCTAGAATTGGGATCTATATGAAGGCTACTTGTAAAGTTATTTATACATTAAAACATGGCTGAATGTATCAACTACGCGCGTTTCGGCTGGAGGCCTTCATCAGGGAGCCATGTAGATATCCAAGTGGACCTGTACATATTTAAAAGATATAAACAATAGAAGTGCTGTGTCAATGTCCGTGAGAAGTCCTAGATATATACATTTTCAAAAGGGTACAGTACAAGCTTTATAGTGATACATTTATACAGTGTTAAAGCAAAAGATAATAAATGCCTTAAAAAGAGCAAACACAAGAACCTGGCCCAATATTTACAATTTATATACAATATGTTACCAGTTTTGGATTAATACATTTACTGGATAACAAAAACAGACACAAATCTGTTGTTTATCTAACAAAGAAGTTTTTAGCATATTTGGCAGTGGGAGAAAGTGGTAGCATGGCTTGTTAAGGGTGGAGAGAAAAACTAAGAAGGGAAGGGCCCGTGAGATATGACAAAGAATATAGCAGTGAAGGGAGGATACAAGGCAGAGATAAAGAAGGGATATATAGAAGTAGTACCTGAACATGCGGTTGGTGTTGGTTCTCACATAGGTCGAATTGAATTAGTTGTGCGAGATGAACGATGGTCTATCTTGGAGGTTTTAAGCTAAGAATGAATGATAAATTAAATCAGTAAGGGGGCATATTTATGACACAAGAGGTGAGAGTGCAGACATTTTATACATAAGTGACCAGATGAGTGGCAATAATGACTATGTACAGTCTGCCAAATGAATCGGGTACCTGTGTAGTATATCGTAGGTCTGTGTTCTGCACTTCAGTTTTCACATTTGGGAGTGGCCTCTGATGTTTAAGCTATGGAATAGAGATTGACCACTTTAGAGATAAAATCTACTATTGATGTCAGTGCTTGTAGACAAATAACTGAATTAAAAAAATACCTGTGTGGATGCTCTTAATTGACAAGAGACTACACGCTGTAGGTATTTAATAACTGATGAATGAATGACCTGTGTATCAAAATACATATGTGTTAGGAGGTTAAACAAGTTAGATTCAGGCAGAGAGAAACAGACATGATGTTATTGAACCAAATAGATACCTGGTGAATCGATCTGGTGGTTCTATAGATTGGGGTCTGTTGACGGCTTTGGTCACATAAATAATCTAAATATTTAGACAGAGCATGAAGGAGTTAGAGTATTTAACGGAGATTATTGTGATCAGGATATCATTCAATTATTCGGGGCTGATGATTTGTTTCTTCGTTATTACCTGAGAGGTGCGTCAACGAAGTATCGTAGAGGGGATCTAGGAGCCACAGAGCGAACGCCGACAGTTACCGTCCCGTTGTTAGTAGTACGTTATCGCGCTGGCACTGTAGATGCAGGAGGGCGCATAGAAAGGTAAAATATTTAGTGGGGACTCTTTTTCTGGGAATATTGTTCCCTACTGTGGGCTAGTTGGTTATTGTGTGCGTATTTACCTTGATTATGCGTTAGCGCGGTATGATACGTGGGGTCTGTCGGCTTGGCCGGTGATTGCCGTCCTCTTGTCAGCAGTACGTGGGCATGTGGGGTAACTAAAGGGGAGGGAAGAGACACAGTGCCACAGGTTGATATTTAGCTGTGTCATATAGGACATATCGAGGCACCCGTTCGTGAAACGTGCGTAGTTACATCTAAATTCATACCTGATATTTTTATTTTAAGCGTGTTCCAATCGTGGGGTCTGGTCGGCGTCCGTCTGCAGGCGATTACGGGAGGGATAGACGCAATGGCGCCAACTGATTTTATGCTGGGCAGATCACTGTGAGTGGACAATACGTGTAGGTGTTTGGAGTAACATGGAGGTAGAGGAAGGACTATGCTTGTATACGTCCTTATTCCTTGTGGTGAACTCGCCGCCATATTAGAACGGTAGAGTATATAGCCATTGATACAAAAGGTCGATGAATAAACACACCTGTAGCATTCAAATGCATGACTCCAGACGTGATAAAGTCAAATAAATCACTGTCTGAGTGTCTGCTTGGACAAGTATGGTTTTATATACTTGTTGCTATGCGAGATATTGTTACTTGATTTGACACTAAGAGTCAGCGGACATGTTAGAGTGGCAACCACATTGTGGTTCCTGATAAAGTGAATTGGGTGACTATTCTAGGGCTGTCCAAAATTTTTTCAGGGAGGACAATCAATTAATAGTAGTACATGTTGCATAGTGCACGTGTGGTCTGGAAATATTGAAGGTTCTGGGGGGCGTCCTTACAGTGTTAGGGGCAAGGACTAATTTTAACCATAGTTATATGTAAGTACTTGGTCCCATGGGATTTAGTTGTTCATCCCCTTGGTATATGTTTCCAAGGTAAAAATCCAATATACCTCACGACATTTGCGTACCTGAGTGCTAAGAGTGCCAGATGTTTTGTTGATTTTTTCTAAAATAAACCAACGAATATCATTAGAATTATGTTTGGCCTCTTGGTAATGTTTGACTAAGGGAGCTAAATGTTTGCCTGTGCGAATGGCCGATCTGTGCTCTGATAGGCGTGTAGACATCATCCTGGCTGTTTCACCAACGTAGCCCTGATTGCATGGGCATAGTAAGAGATACACTACGTTGGTGGTTTTACAATTAGTTAGAGTTTGGCAACAGATGTTCCTGTTGTTGAAATTCAGTTCTTTAGTTTCAATTGCAAATTGGCAAGCAGTGCAGTTAAGGCACTTATAGTTGCCTATCAAGGGTTGTTGATCAGTCAGCGTTCTTTGCCTAGGGATCGTTTTGGTGTTAGGTTCCATTCTTGATCTTACTACCAAGTCTTTTAGGTTTTTGTTTTTCCGGTATGCAAACATGGGCTTAGCCAGTTGGCTTTCTTTGGGTTTTGTTGCATTAAGAATATGCCAGTTGGAAAAAATGATCTGTTGGAGCTTCGCATTCATAGTAGAATGTCTAGTTACAAAGACCATTCTGGATTGTGGCTCCTTAGTTTGGGGTGTTAGTAGATGCTGTCTATCAAAAAAGCGTGCTCTTTTGTACGCATCACGCACTAGGCGTTTAGGGTATCCACGAGATATGAATTTCTGCTTCATGTCGGTTGCCCTTGTGTCAAAATCGGTGACAGAAGAGCAATTCCTTCGGACCCGAAGGAATTGACTGAAGGGGATGCTTGATTTTTGCATTGTAGGGTGGTAGCTGGTGAAGTCTAGCAATGTGTTCCGGGCGGTTGGCTTAACATATAAATCCACGCTGAGATGGTTGTCCTTACTAATGATGTTGATATCTAAGAACTCAACGTTTTTCTGGCTGGATGTAACAGTGAAACGCATGTTTGTGTCGCATAAATTGAGCCATGATACAAACGTAGATAGAGGTTCTATTTCTGAGGTCCAAATAAAAAAGATGTCGTCGATATAGCGAGCCCATGATGTAATGGACTCGCTAAAGGGGGCAACGTCATTATATATAAACTTGGACTCCATCTCAGCGTGGACAACAGGAACATCTGTTGCCAAACTCTAACTAATTGTAAAACCACCAACGTAGTGTATCTCTTACTATGCCCATGCAATCAGGGCTACGTTGGTGAAACAGCCAGGATGATGTCTACACGCCTATCAGAGCACAGATCGGCCATTCGCACAGGCAAACATTTAGCTCCCTTAGTCAAACATTACCAAGAGGCCAAACATAATTCTAATGATATTCGTTGGTTTATTTTAGAAAAAATCAACAAAACATCTGGCACTCTTAGCACTCAGGTACGCAAATGTCGTGAGGTATATTGGATTTTTACCTTGGAAACATATACCAAGGGGATGAACAACGAAATCCCATGGGACCAAGTACTTACATATAACTATGGTTAAAATTAGTCCTTGCCCCTAACACTGTAAGGACGCCCCCCAGAACCTTCAATATTTCCAGACCACACGTGCACTATGCAACATGTACTACTATTAATTGATTGTCCTCCCTGAAAAAATTTTGGACAGCCCTAGAATAGTCTCCCAATTCACTTTATCAGGAACCACAACGTGGTTGCCACTCTAACATGTCCGCTGACTCTTAGTGTCAAATCAAGTAACAATATCTCGCATAGCAACAAGTATATAAAACCATACTTGTCCAAGCAGACACTCAGACAGTGATTTATTTGACTTTATCACGTCTGGAGTCATGCATTTGAATGCTACAGGTGTGTTTATTCATCGACCTTTTGTATCAATGGCTATATACTCTACCGTTCTAATATGGCGGCGAGTTCACCACAAGGAATAAGGACGTATACAAGCATAGTCCTTCCTCTACCTCCATGTTACTCCAAACACCTACACGTATTGTCCACTCACAGTGATCTGCCCAGCATAAAATCAGTTGGCGCCATTGCGTCTATCCCTCCCGTAATCGCCTGCAGACGGACGCCGACCAGACCCCACGATTGGAACACGCTTAAAATAAAAATATCAGGTATGAATTTAGATGTAACTACGCACGTTTCACGAACGGGTGCCTCGATATGTCCTATATGACACAGCTAAATATCAACCTGTGGCACTGTGTCTCTTCCCTCCCCTTTAGTTACCCCACATGCCCACGTACTGCTGACAAGAGGACGGCAATCACCGGCCAAGCCGACAGACCCCACGTATCATACCGCGCTAACGCATAATCAAGGTAAATACGCACACAATAACCAACTAGCCCACAGTAGGGAACAATATTCCCAGAAAAAGAGTCCCCACTAAATATTTTACCTTTCTATGCGCCCTCCTGCATCTACAGTGCCAGCGCGATAACGTACTACTAACAACGGGACGGTAACTGTCGGCGTTCGCTCTGTGGCTCCTAGATCCCCTCTACGATACTTCGTTGACGCACCTCTCAGGTAATAACGAAGAAACAAATCATCAGCCCCGAATAATTGAATGATATCCTGATCACAATAATCTCCGTTAAATACTCTAACTCCTTCATGCTCTGTCTAAATATTTAGATTATTTATGTGACCAAAGCCGTCAACAGACCCCAATCTATAGAACCACCAGATCGATTCACCAGGTATCTATTTGGTTCAATAACATCATGTCTGTTTCTCTCTGCCTGAATCTAACTTGTTTAACCTCCTAACACATATGTATTTTGATACACAGGTCATTCATTCATCAGTTATTAAATACCTACAGCGTGTAGTCTCTTGTCAATTAAGAGCATCCACACAGGTATTTTTTTAATTCAGTTATTTGTCTACAAGCACTGACATCAATAGTAGATTTTATCTCTAAAGTGGTCAATCTCTATTCCATAGCTTAAACATCAGAGGCCACTCCCAAATGTGAAAACTGAAGTGCAGAACACAGACCTACGATATACTACACAGGTACCCGATTCATTTGGCAGACTGTACATAGTCATTATTGCCACTCATCTGGTCACTTATGTATAAAATGTCTGCACTCTCACCTCTTGTGTCATAAATATGCCCCCTTACTGATTTAATTTATCATTCATTCTTAGCTTAAAACCTCCAAGATAGACCATCGTTCATCTCGCACAACTAATTCAATTCGACCTATGTGAGAACCAACACCAACCGCATGTTCAGGTACTACTTCTATATATCCCTTCTTTATCTCTGCCTTGTATCCTCCCTTCACTGCTATATTCTTTGTCATATCTCACGGGCCCTTCCCTTCTTAGTTTTTCTCTCCACCCTTAACAAGCCATGCTACCACTTTCTCCCACTGCCAAATATGCTAAAAACTTCTTTGTTAGATAAACAACAGATTTGTGTCTGTTTTTGTTATCCAGTAAATGTATTAACCACTTGGGAGCTAGTAAACAAACCTCCCCAGTGCTGCGCTGTCCATTATCCGGTGCTGAACTGGACGTCCAGCGGTCGCACGCAGCACTGGGGAGGTAGTGCCCGTGACGACCGTTGGCCGACGGCAGCACTTAAGGGGTTAATCCAAAACTGGTAACATATTGTATATAAATTGTAAATATTGGGCCAGGTTCTTGTGTTTGCTCTTTTTAAGGCATTTATTATCTTTTGCTTTAACACTGTATAAATGTATCACTATAAAGCTTGTACTGTACCCTTTTGAAAATTTATATATCTAGGACTTCTCACGGACATTGACACAGCACTTCTATTGTTTATATCTTTTAAATATGTACAGGTCCACTTGGATATCTACATGGCTCCCTGATGAAGGCCTCCAGCCGAAACGCGCGTAGTTGATACATTCAGCCATGTTTTAATGTATAAATAACTTTACAAGTAGCCTTCATATAGATCCCAATTCTAGCTACATTATGATGAACACTGTATAGGATCTGACATTATTAGTCTGTATATGTAGACAATTAGTCACATGTATAATGAAGGCATGCACATAATAATTATGTATATTTAAATGATAACTGTGCTTTTTTTACTATAATGAAAATTTAATAAAATAATTTTGTACCATGCTTTTTGTTTCACTATAGTCTGTGCTGTCACTAGTCCGTCTCTGTCCATGGTTTCTAACACTAGTTCCTAATTTCTTTTTTTCAAATATTGCATTTATCCCGTATTAGGAACTCTAGTCGGGGATACCCCCTCTTTCTTACATACATGAGTGCGGAAGTTGAAAATTATTTAAAGTGCAAGTAAGGGACGTACTTCCCATCATATAATAAACATGGAAAACATACTATACAGATATCAATAGTAGTTCGAGTCATGAGAAGTTCAAATGCCTGTAAAATACATTGATGCTGAACAACCATTTCACCCCCTATGCTTAATTATCACATAAGTTCAAACAGCATTACATAATAAATATTATAAGTATTATAAATATTATAAAAACCACATAAATATTTAAATAAATAGATATATAAATAAATGCGGTTAAATAAATTCACAATATTGTGCTGTTGTAAAATGGCTCATGATAATGGCAATCAAATGCCAGTTGATAAAAACATAGTTAAATAACAGCTTATAAAAGGGTTTCATATTTAATAATAAAAAAATCATAAAAACCTTTTATCTCATGAGAGAGCAGCATTTAAATGTCTATGTTGATCTACCAGCCTTCTACTGATGTATCCATGTTAAAGTGGAGAATTGTGCCCAAGTGGGCCTATGAATATCCAACCACTTAGATCCATCTGAACTTGTGCAAATCGCACATGGGAGTACGCAAACAAATATTAATTAAATAAAGTGCACACTATGTGCAAAAAATAGCAATTCAAAATAGCATTGCATAACATTGGTTAAAAACAGTATCAGGGAGATATGAGGCAGCTAGTATGTACTATTCGGTCATAATGGCCTAGTGAAGATAGGTGAAAAAATCTTCACTTTTATTCAGTCCGTTTGGTGCCTTACAGTCCATAAGAATTATGTGCCTTGTCTCTAGTTTGCGTAGCTGAGACCACCCCTTCTCTGTGGTGGGACTGAGTCAATTACAAAGTATTTCAGACCTGCTGTATTCTTATCATGCAATTCCTCAAAATGTCTTGCCACGGGGTATGCGCTATCACCGTTGGTAATGGCCCGTATGTGCTGGAGTATCCTCTTGTGGACCTGAATCTTGGTGCTGCCCACATAGCGCAGGCCACAAGGACTCTCCAGCACATTTATTTATATATATATATATATATATATATATATATATATATATATATATATATATGACAAAATGAGCATAAGAATTAAACGGGTGGTGGGAAGAGAGTAACAGGCCTCCTTTATTGTAAAAGATGTCATAGCATCACTTTTCCTACAGCAGCATCTCGAAGGACATCTGAATCCAAACAGTAATGCTGCGTGAATATGTGTGCACTCTTCCAGGTTGCTGCTCTGCAGATATCTGGTTATGACACACCCGCACACAAAGCCATGGAAGTGGACATGGCTCTTGTTGGAATGAACACGGACCTTTGAGTTCAAAGGTTGGACGGACTTTTGATCGAATATAATGGAGCTAGATATCCATCTAGAGATGCTTTGCTTCATCTGAGGGTAACCCTTTGTTGGTGCACTCTAGGTTACAAAGAGTTGGTGGGATTTGCAAAAATATTTAGTTCTGTCCAGATAAAACTTCAGGCACCGTTTGACATCCAATGAGTGAAGTGCATGTTCTTCTGATAATTGAGGATTTGGAAAAATTATTTAAGTATCACTGGCTCATTAATGTGTTTTTCCACTGCAGGAGGATTTGTTATAGGCAGCAAATTGTGTTGGTCCATAATATTGGGATTGAAATAGCTGGTTAATGGAGGTATATGTGGGATAACGATATTGTTTCTATCCCCCACTATAAGGTGGGTGCCCCCTTCCTTGAGCACCACAAGAAGGCAATTTCTTGTACTGTAAGATAGTCGCCGACTTGGCCATGTCTGTTTTTTAGGTCGAACATTAGTGTACGTGCCCTGTGTGCAAGATCTGCTTTTATCAATAGAACCACTTCTTCCCACCTCCTACTTACCATAGGAGATCATTGCTGTTACAACAGCAATGATCTCCTATTTAGAGGGTGTTGGACTTGGCGAGTTACCCTTTTAACCATCAAATATAGGTAACAGTGAGAGGACCCCCTCAGCCCTGGTCCAATGCAGTGAACCGCCCATTCAGGAAAACCACTCTCCATGCACACTCACTTGGGAGCACTTCTTGTTGAGAAAGCATCAATACACAAGCCTTGGGTCCCATGGTAGCTGAGAATCTATTCAGATATGAGGTTGATTATGTGTCGGGAGCTCATCACAGATTTTGATGGGCCCCTACCCAAAATCATTCCATCAGATGTTTGATCTCACACCTCTCTTCAGGATCCCAATATTTTGATACAGGTGTTATTTGGGACCAGTGTGGCTGCATTGAGCAGCCTGAAAAATAAATACAAACGTGTCACTTTTACGAAAACATTGCAACAAAAGTAGAGAGGAAGCCACTTAAAAGTCTTTGAAACAGGTTTCTGTTCTCAGCTCTTTTGATGGTCTCGCTTCTGTGCTCAGTAAAAACACAGAAACAAGAAAACAGTAAAAGAACAAAGTCAGGAGAGGAAGGAAAAGGACAAAAAAGACAATGCAGTTGGGCATGGTTTCAGCTCAGATAAAAAGTTAGAGATAAAGTGTAGGGTGGTGGAAGAAAGATGAATGATCTGGAATCAAGACTAGGCAAGCTCGGTATTTGGCAACCCTGGTGGCAGGTTTCAAAGAAAATGTTTGGGCCCCTGCGCGTATGCATTTATTTTACAATTTATACAGTGGACTCTGCCACATTTCCAGTGGGCAACAGAAGAGGATAGGTCGAGCTCACTCTAATTTAGCCCAAGACATAACAAGCACCATGCGAGCACCGCTTTTGTTTGAGTATTTCTTTAATGTTTTAGCAAAACAACTTGCCAATTGACTTGACTAATACCCTGGACTGCCTTCCCATTCAATACAGCAAGCCTCTGCGCAAGCGTATACTGCATTTAAATGATCTAAGGTACATTCAGAGCCTCACTCAAAATTTTAAACTGAGAATGCAGTGCTTAATTTACTAAATAATAGGTGCTGGGGCACAAATATTGTCTCTTAAGCTACTTAAGCGCTGCAGAAGGTTGTGGTACCGAATGCCATGGCCGGGCAGTCTTGTGTTCCCTTAATGAATCTTTAACCCATCAGATGGCACTGCAACCCCTTTAGCTCCTTCCTGGGCGTTCTTTGCCCTCTAACGTCCTCCCTCACTATTTTCTGTCTTTCTTTGCCTCCTTCTCCCCCCCCCTTTTTGAGATTTCTCTCTTTTGTTTTGGATCAAAGTGTGATGAGGAAAGATTTGAGCAGAAGTGCTCCACCTGCAACTACTGGCTGAAATTAAGCACATAGAGAACGATCAGGACCACCTGCACCTATGTGGACCATTATTCATGGTAATTATTAAGCAGTCCAGGAACTAGGCTTACTGCTGCTTGACTTTTCAACTCGCTCCTTCAAGTTCCTTCAAACCTATCCTGGCTATAGAACTTTGTAAATTTAACAGGTAAGTTCTAACTTCAATAGACCATATTTGGAATCAGAAGTTTAAAAATGTTGGATACGTACGCCAAACAGTAAGCCCTTCATTGGTGATGGGCAATTTTACCACTTAGTCAACAGCTATTAGAGCAACATTTGGTAGTAAAACCAGCAGCTGTAACTACCACATTTGGCAGAGGTAAAGGTTCTGAAATTTTATCTTCCTTAAGTTGGAATAAATATGTAAAGGAATGATTAAATCAAGCTAAGAGCAACTATCAAAATTACTTCATTTGCATAAGACAAAATTGACCGTTTTGTGGAACCTGGACCTCTGTAACCAATGAAGATGCTTTACTGCAGATCAACAAGAACCTATTGTACACCAATACTCAGGTTCAGTAGCTCTGTCTACTTATATGCTCAGGCACACCCAGTTTAAGATTAGTCTCTTCCCCAGGACTCTAAAGACATACACATAGATTTATTTGTGATATTAAAATCTTTGGGTAGTGATTGTTTTAACCTCAAATTTACTCAGGCCATCAAAGAGGCATTCAACACCCTTCACTCACCTGCACTGGCATGAAGGATAGCGAGACTTTTAGAGCGCTGCATATTTTGTCTTGAATTATTTTTCCAGAAAACACAGATTTCATCCCAGGCACAAGTCTGCTGCTCACTCCACCAGCTTAAAAACATATCCACCAAATTTGTACATCATCCGTATGAGAGTTTGTCTCTTTTCTATGTATACTTCATACCACAGTTACCTCAACATGTGAATACCCACAGGTGACGGACTGGATCTAGAAGATTTACATAGCAACTCCCTCACTTGTCGTAGGTGGTGTTGTGCAGCTCTGTGCCAAGTCCATTCTACCCCGAAAGTGATGTTGGGGACCTACATAGCTGCCACCTCTGCACACGGACATAAGTTCCTTTTGTTCGATGCCTTCAATGTGGGTCCGGAGCTCACTTCCTCTTCTGTTTGGTTTTTACACATACTTTTCAAAATAGTTTTTCCGGTGTGCAAGGAAAAAATCCTCTAACGAAAACCCCAGAATTCAAACCGTGTGAGGATTGCAAAAACATAATGTCGGTGGCTGACTCCCATCAGGTCTGTCTCCAGTATTTTGGCTCCAAACACGATTCAACGTCATGCAACAACTGCACATAGATGACTCCAATAGCCATTTGTGCCTGATCTTGAAATAGTGACAGAAGAAGACCTGATCATTAGTCAAGGGCACAGATGTGCTCTTGCTCCTGAGGCTGTTCTCACAAATGATTATCAGGTAAGTCAAAGAAATCAAATGAACACAGGAAGCTGAAGCACAGCCCCCCATCACTCCCATTGTACAGTTGCGCGATGCACTGGGTACCTCCAGGCTGTGAACTCGGTCTCCCTCCTCGTAACCACATCAGGCCCTTGTTCCTATGTGTCCTTCAGGCCCCAAATTTTGAGGTGGTCTCCAATCAGTCTGGCAGAGAACCTGTAGTTGACGATTGTACCACTTGACCTTGCACTGAGGTCATCCCAGGCTTCAGGTTTGGCTCCAACACCTCTTGTGGAGCCACAACCCTCCACACATCCCCAAGCGTTGCAGTTGACACTGACACCACTTACTCCAAACGGTAGCGGATTATCCTTTTGGACTCCAAAGCAAATTCCGGAGCAACTTCCACCAATGTCGCGTCAAACTCATTTACACACACGTTCCGATACAGAGTTGCTTCCACAACAAAATGAAGATGCCGATGATGAGGATGACACCAACAATATCTATGATGATGAAGACTATTCCCAGACTTACAAGACACAAGGGGATTGGACACATCACCCAACACTAGCATCCACTCACCCCTTCCACATGTGGCTACTGAAGAGTCTTCCCCCGTTGCAACTGTCATTAGGAGAACTACAGAAGTCCTAGACCTCACTTTAACCACCAGCGAGATGAAAACTAAAGTACTCCGGGCTCCTGTGCTGTTTAACGTCATCCAGGACAAAGAGCACAGGAGTCTCTTCTCTCATTTAATGAGGCCCTCGCAGACAGACTGTTGGCCTCCTGGAAAAAAACAGAACCTAGCCAGTAAATAGGCAGATTTCAAGGTTGCACAGGTCAGCTCGGGGGTGACCCTGTCTTTCTATTCTACTACTGTCAGGCGCCAGCCCTTGCGCCTACTGCATTGCACAGTTCAGACACTACAACTCCCAGAAGCCCTAGCTGTGGGAGGAGCATTCATTATATTACCCAGAACATTGCCATCAGGAAGTGCGCGTAATCCTGTTTGTTAGCGCTGTTCCCGTGTTGGTTGTTGGAGTTCCTGTGCTGGAGTACCTGCCTTTGGATTATTGGATTTGGACTCGTGTTACTTTGGAGCGAGGAAGCTAGCGCATTTCCTCCCGGTATCGCGCTGGAGTCAAGCGCGGATACCAGACTTGCTGTTGTGTTTGTTTTGCCTCGGGGAGTGCCGGTAACGAAGGAGATGCGCTGGAGAGAGTGAAGAGTGTCTTGCAGCAGAGCGTGTCAGCGGTTTTCAGAGACTGGTAGGGAGATCATTCAGCCGTGCCTTAACGAGTGGGAGGTCTCCTGATTTGAACTCGTACTTTTGGATTTTGGTTCTTCTGCGCTGAAGGTAAGCGCTGGCCACCGATTATGGAAAGACTGATTCCATAGGAAAGCGCTACAACATTATGGACACTGTGTTTATTATTTTTTGGGGGATTGAAAAAGACCGGTCCTTTGGAAGAAGAGAGCTCTGGATTATTTCATGCGTCTATTTCATTTTCTATTTGCCTTTATGAGAAGAAGCCCAGTTTGCATTTGCTATAATTTCCGGTATGTCAGGTTTTGTGATGTCTAGATATTGCGAGTTGTTAATGGTATGAATGATGGTATAACTTTCCTGATTTCTTGTTGTAGGCATGCAGCTTGCTTAAGAGACAAGTATCTCTAAGAATTGGTGTGTGGGAATCAAGGCTCTTCCCCTGGACCGTTTTCAGGTACTAGTTAGAACTAGTGAGATCATTTGAGAGTAGCCTAAGTGTATGTCTTGTGTTAACCCTGTCTTCTTTTGTTACAGGTATCCTGCTCCCCGCTGGCCCTCCCTAATACCTTTTTTTCCCTCTCCTGACTGCCTTATTACTCTGAGTTGTTGTTATCCAGAGTTGGGGACGTCTGGAGGTGGACCCCTTTTGAGCATCATTTGGAACCTAAGGTGTGGACGTGAAGTTGACAACTACAGCATCCCTCCCCAGAAAGTCTGGTGGAACAGGCCTCTGCTAGTCAATTGAATCCCAAAGCGTTTCCAACCACCCCACCAGACAGAGAATCAAAATGCAAGCAGGCCTTTGCTAAGCTGCTAGCCGCCTAACTCTTTGGTCAGTGAAAACCAGCTGCCTCCTAGGGAGATGCTCCCACACACTGTGGGTCATGGTGGCAGAGACCTTGCCAGCCTTCCTAGGTGACATTCTGCCCAGCACCTTATCCCAGATTGCAAAGACTCAGAAAACTATTCCATTAGATCAGGTCTGGACACTACTGACTGGTTGGGTGGGGCAGCTGTGACAAATGTGGTGCTCCGGCATCATGCTCTGATTCATTCCACCAGATTTTCAAGTGACATCCAACAGTCGCTCATGGACATGCCACTTGATGGTACTCGTCTCTTCGGAGATAAGGCGGGCTCAGTCCTGGAACACTTGAAAGATAGTAAGGTGTAAGCGCTCTCTCTGTTTGGCTTAATCCTCACAGCAGTTCCCCGAGCATTTTTGCCCATTTTGAGGCTTCGTAAGTTGTTACCAGCAGAGGCAGCACCAAACCTTTCTTCAGCAACAGGCCTCCCACGCCTTTCAAGGCCATCAGCATCCAGGCCTCCAGGGGCAACGTACTATACAATCCCCAGCCACCACACTGCAGCCGCAAAACTGGTTTAAGTTGCTCGATGTGGCGCACAATCGCCCGGTAGGAGTCACATCACCTTTTACCTCTTTGGGTGGAGGAGCATCACAACCGATCCTTGAGTGCTCCAGACTGTGCAGAATGGTTCCTCTCTCCTCTTTCTGTTACCCTATTAGAAAAACCTCTGTTTGCATGATCATCCCAAAGTTTTGGATTGAAGCTCTTGGTTTTTCGACTCTGAAGGTGCACGGAGGCCTGCTTACCAGACAGATTTGCCAGTGCTTTGACCCTTAAAAGGTACATGTCTGATTGGTTCACCCATAATTGGCCTAAGTTAAATTACTTATAAGTCCCTAGAATATGGTACCAGTGGGACACAGGCCTGTAGGTTAAAGTGTCTCTCATTGACTGCAGCACTTATTGTGCCACCACAAGTGTAACAAAGTAAGACTCCCAACCTGCCATTGCGTGGCCGCAAACTGTTATCCAACTGCTAATTCGCCCACTAAATCTGATGACAAAGTCCAGCTCTTCATTTATGCTATGTCACCCCTAAGTCCGGTCTATGAAGCCCTGAGGCAGAGTGCTGTATATTAAAAAGGTGAAACGTGTTTTACATGTTTTAACACTTAAAAACCCCATAACTGTAGAAAGGCTAGTTGCTCTATTAGCAAGTATCAGGTTACACGCTGACAGCTCAGCTATGCTCACTTCTGAATGGGACAACTAAAGTTGGTACTTAAAGGTATCAAAAGAATCCTTGAATTAAACTCGACTTGTAATGTAATGTAAAGTGCATTTTTATAGCGCGACTACCACTCCAGGGAGTATCTTGGCGCTTAACACCAACCCAGATGAAAGGGCCAGGGGGAATGAAGGCAAACTTAGTAACAATACACTCTACACCAATGCTCTACACGCGGCATCAGTAAGTGAAAACATCCAGGTTTTGAGCGCTTTCCTGAAATTGCTCTCATTTGACATCGACCGGAGCTGCGGTGGAAGTTTATTCCAGGCCTTAGCGCCCAGAAGAAAGAGAGATCTACCACCTTTGGTAGCATGCTTGAATCTGGGTATTACCAACAGGTTCTGATTTGCAGACCTCAGACAACGCATCGGCTGATAGTGCTTAAAGCCGTTGGCCAGATAACTAGGCCCTAGCTGTTGGAAGGCTCTAAATGTAATCAGCAAAATCTTGAACAGGATCCACTTACAGATCGGTAACCAATGAAGCGCCTTAAGCGCGGCCGAGGCAGATGACTTACGGGGCCAGCGTAACACTAAACGGGCAGTTGCGTGCTGGACCATCTGCAGCTTGTGGAGCACGGACTTATTTGCTCCCGCGTACAGGCCATTGGAGTAGTCCAGTCTAGATGTAATCAAAGCAACTGCCACCGTTTTTCTTGCCGACAAGGGAAGGAGATCAAAAAACTTCCTCAAAGATCTAATAATATGAAAACACGTACCAGCCTCGGCCACCGCTTGTTGTTTAAAAGACAGCTGGTCATCGAATTTAATGCCCAAGTTTCGGGCAGAAGAGATGGTGTTTGGAGGGGCTTCAGCATCATCAGGCCACCAGTCTTTCGGGGAAAACAGATTTTGAGAGCCGAACGGCAGAATTTCCGTCTTACCGGAATTACATTTGAGGTGATTGTTAGTCATCCACTCAAATGTGGCCGTAAGGCAGTTTTTCAGATTTTCTTCGGCCCCAGGCAGTTCCCTATCCAGGTCCAGAATGAGCTGATTGTCATCAGCATAAGATATTGTGCTAATCTGGTAGCTAGTGATTAGCTCAATCAGGGGCACCATGTACAGATTAAAAAGTACAGGGCTCAAACTAGAGCCCTGAGGAACCCCTGAGCTGATGACTTTAGCTTCAGATTGATACTGGCCCAGTACCGTGATTTGGCGCCTATTGCTCAGAAAATTTCTAAACCACGCCAATACCACCCCTCCTATACCTGCGTAGGCTAAACGGTCCACTAAGATGGTGTGTGAGACCGTATCGAAGGCCGCCGATAGATCGAGTAAAATCAAGACGGCCTTCTTTCCCTGGTCCACAGCCAATCGTAGGGTCTCACCCGTAAACAGCAAAGCTGATTCGGTAGAATGTTTCGAACGAAACCCTGATTGGTTGGGGTGCAGGATGTCATTCTCCTCTAGAAAATTTGTAAGCTGGTTATTAACAAATGTTTCCGTCAGTTTGAACACCAAAGGGAGCAGGGAAATAGGGCGCAGGTTGGAAAGGGTGGTCCGGTCAGGGATAGCCTTTTTCTGAAGAGGCTTGACTGCAGCAAGCTTCCAGTCACTGGGACTTGATGCCAACATCGAATTTAAGACAACTTCTGAGTAAATTGCAACTTTAAAAAGTTGCCACTCGGATGCCTAAAAGTTTTCCAGTGACTGTTTTTGGCTGCTGGCCACAAGTCCGCGTTTTGCCCTCCAGGGGTGTGGTGTGAGCTACTCTTAGGAAGGAACACAAAGGGCCTCCAGTTGGAAGAGTTGTTACATTTTCCTGGCAGGAAGGCAAAACCGGTTTTGAGCCCAAAAGGCAAGCATCAAAGCAGAAGCTGCCTTTGAAGAGCAAATTGTTTACGGACAGGAGAGGGGTTGCTGTTTTGTTCTGGTAAACAGGTTGGCGTCTGCAAACAGAGGGGGGAAACAGTTGGCAAATCAGTTTTCCTATAGGCGTGTAACCCTCAGGTAGCCACACCTCTAGGGTGGGCTACCAAGCTCCACACGAGAGGGGTTGTGCCATCTTGGGAGTGGGCAAAATATTGCATTCCGGGATAGCTAGATGCCATACTTTGCAGGAAGTCATCATCAAGCGGGAGGGGACCTGGTAGCACATTGACTATTAGTCAATATATCCCCCGAGGGCAAACTCTGGGCATAACATTTACACCCCTGTCCCCATACCTCATAAAATGTCTTACTGAATAGTGGACCGAAGAAGGACTAGCCTTGAACCAAACAAAGAGAGTCTTGACTGTACTGATTCCTCCTTGGGCTAGCAAAGAAAGACTGTGCCTGTGGTGCCCTGTGTGAGGAAAAATCATTTCGAGCCCCAGACAGAACAAGTGACTCCAGGAGTCAGGTGGCAAACTGCCTGTTAGAGCTACAGGGCCACAAAAGCTGAAGAAGCATCCCTTGGTGAGTTGGTAGCTAAGACTGTCTGACTGCGGCTGACTGCCAAAGCACAGCCTGGGAGATCAAGTCTCAATGCTCAAAAGTTGCACCTAGAGTGCTGGACCCAGGAGAGTAATCGCAGTGCAGTTTGATGACACCAGTCTCAGTTTGATGGGTACCTCTGGTTTCACTGAAACCGAGACTAGTGGCAACTGGTTTGTGGCTGGACTTCAAATGGACTTTGAGGGACATCAACCCTGTGGCTAAAGTTGGCCCCCTTGTTCGTGAACCGAGGGGTGACCTAGGAAGGCCCTCATCACTGGATCACATCCTGTATCCATTGCATCAGGACCACTCCATTGATGTCTATGGCAGTTCTTCCATAAAACCTGGAATTGGACTGGAGATTGCTTTGACTGCAAGGTAATTGTACTGTCAAGCCTTATTGGCCCGTCAAGCCTTATTGGCCCATTGTGACTCACTCCCTGCCGGAGTTGGTCACCCAGACCAGCCAGAGTAGTTGTCTTCAACTTGACAATCGTTTCACATTTTTCCAAATAACCGCTAACTGAGTAGTTGCCAATGCTTATTTGCAATATGAATGAACAGCAGTGATTGATTATTTGCTTAATAATTTAGATCTATGGAACCCTCCAGTGGATTTTGTTCATTTTGGGGTCTAAATATTCATACAAATAAGAGCTATTTTTTATAAATTGGTGTTGGATTTCTTTTGTGTTGTGTGTCTTTCCTATTAAACTGCTTTGGCACTTCTAAATGCTTTGCACTTGTTTTTCATTTCATAATCTTTATTCGAATTCCAAGAATTCATAAAAGCACAAAACAAATTACACAATTATCATAAAATTCATATAAATTGATTGAATCAGAAAGACATGATTATACAAATTAAAAAGACTCAGGCATTGTCCATCATTTTCCGGGCTTGAACAGCGATTCTCAAGAAAGTGCAAGTGCGACAAATTATCTCCTCATTGTCCAAAGAAAGCAGCAATTGATATGATTCCTTCAGGGTAATTGAGCTATATTTTTTAAAAAGGGGAATTAGGAGCCATTTTACGTATTTCAAATAAAACTTGCAAGCGAAGAAGTGTAAATCATTTTGTTTGCTTAACCCGTCACAGGGGCAACTCGTGGTATCTAAAATTGAGTGATGGCCCAGAGGAAAATTTAGCAAGAATCTAACAGTTCCAGCCCTAAGTCGAAACAGAAGACATCTTTCCCAGCTTGTCATGGGCAAGGTTAAGTATAATGACAGGGGATATCTGTATAATTCCCTGCCCATGTAAGTGGCGACTGTGGTTTTCTCAGATTCTTTCCTGATTTTCTCCGTATTGTAAAGTGCATAGTGCCTTTTTCAATTCTTTCTTATGTACCAAATTAACTTTGCTTGGGTCAATGAAGATGCTACCTTTTTCAATACTGCACAGACTTTTATAGACCCCTGAGAGCCAGGGGATCTCCATTCCTCTTTCACATTTTAAGCAATCAGTTATAATTTCTTGCGTCAGGGTCGCTAATTAATTCCTCCAAACAGAGTGCCAAAATAAAACGGGTAGAGCATTAATGAAATCAGATATAAAATGTATATTTAATTCCTTATGCAAAATATATTTGGAAGTAGAAATCGGTACTCCCAGCAGCTTTCTGCAGAAACGATTTTCTTCCTGCTGTATACACTCATTCTTCGCCGCGCCCCAAACTTCTTCCCCGTACGTTGCTACGGGGATACATTGCAATTTAAAAATCTTTACAATTGCTTCAATGGCACCTAGTTTCTTAGGTCGGGGAATACTTAAAATGTAATTGATGGCCTTTGATAATTTGCTCGTGGACTGGGCCAAATGCCCAGTCCACGAGCCATTCGCAGCAAAGACCATCCCCAAATATGGGAAATTATGAGTGGAAATAAGTCTGTTGTCCCCTACTCATATGGAATTAAGCTGACGTTTTCCTGGACCACATGACATAATAAACGACTTATTAAAATTCACCCGTAAATCCAATCCATCCATATATTCTGTAAAGCTTTTTACTAGGATGCGCAGAGAATTAGACGTGCGGCCCATTACGACCGCATCGTCTGCGTAGAGAAGTACGGGTAACGCTTTGCCATTTATTATGGGAACGTCTGGGGTGGACTTTTCCAGATTTTTACTCAGACCATTAATATAAATAATAAAAAGTAGGGGTGCTAAAACGCACCCCTGTCTTACTCCCCTTCCTATCTTAATTGGTCCAGAAAGTTCCCCTCCCATTCCTATCCGTACTCGTGCATTAAGGTCAGTATGTATAAAAGCTAAAAAATGGACCAATGATTGGTCCAAACCATAACTCAATAAAATAGGCCAACGTTTGGACATGTTCACTAAATCAAAAGCGGATGACAGGTCCATAAACGCTAAATAAATAGGGGCAGAATGGGCAATGTTGTATTTATTGATTACCAATTTAAGGTTTAGACATTGTTCGACTGTGCCGACCCTACTTCTAAAACCCAGTTGACATGGGGATAAAATGCTACTTTCCTCTGTCCACTCTAAGATCCTGTTATAAATAACACGGCCCAGAATCTTTAGGGTATTATCAAGTAAAGAGATCGGTCTGTAATTAACAGGATCCGATCTATGGCCCTTTTTATATATTGGTACAATTACGCTGATTCCCCATGTTTCAGGCATAGGTGCTTGAGGTAAGCTGTTTAAAACATTCATGAGGATTGGGGCCCATAGTTCAGGTTTCCATTTTATAATATCTATGGGTAGCCCATCCGGACCTGGGGCCTTGCTGCCATGGGTCTGGGCAATCACCTCTTCTACCTCCCCCAAAGTTATCTGTAAGCTGCCAGTCTGTTCCTGCAAAGGGTGGTTCAAGCTATGTGGTGGGGAGGCATAGATTTTAGAAAAGTGATCTTCCCAGCAACTACTGGCAATAGTTCAGCTGACTGGTGTTAACTGTCGGCCCATATTTCGCGGATCTCTTACAGCGGGCCAGAATACATTTCCAGTCTTCCCCGCAGCTATTTCAGCGAGGGCTTTGCACTTGCTCCTGCGACAAAGCCTGACTGCTTGAAGCCACTGCTACCCAGGATTGAGCTAAGGTTTTGCAGGCGAGTCTGAATGGACCTAAGAGGGGTTTGTGAGTTTATTACATAGTGAGGTTGCCTAACACACCATATAATAATCCCTTTTTTCTCATACCACCCCCTCAACATGTCTCCGACAATTCTATGCCTACCGGAGGACCACTTCTCCATACTCTGTAGAGAAGTTCCAGCTATCTTTGCCAACAAGGCAATATAGAGCATGCCGGCATCAGATCAGAACTGGTTGTTACTTTTGTTACTTTCTGGTACCGAATAAGAACAGAGGTTTCCATTCTAGCCTCAATCTTCAGTCTCTGAACTTCTTTGGAAGGACAAGTTCAAAACACCCACCCTGGCACAAGTCCTGTCTGCCCTGGATCCATGAGACTGGATGGTTGTGTTGGATCTGAAAGATGCCAATTTCCACCCCCCCCCCCCGTACTGCAGTCCCACAGATGCCACCTTCAGTCTCAGGTAGGCCAAGGCCACTTTCAGTTCTCCGTGCTTCCCTTTAGCCTTACAGGTGCCCCATAGGTGTTCACAAAAGTGATAGTGGTGGTCACTGCCCATCTCTGGAGGTTGGGAGTACCAGTCTTCCCATACCTAGTCAACTGGCTACTGAAGGCGGGCTTGCGGTGGTAAACCACAAGACTATGGCCGACCCATTGACATTGTTGGGGGCATCAAAGTGCCAAAGAACCACAACGATTCTGTGTTTTAGAGCCATACCAGACACGGTGCTTTTCCGTGCCTTCCCTTCGACTCAACTACTCCAGGACATTTGGGCTGTGATCCTGATGTGTCAACCTTTGACTTAGGTCTCAGTGACAGCGGATCATAGCTTTTTGACCTCCTGTATTCTGCTTATGGGCCACGCCAGGTGCTACACGTGAGCTTTGCCGTGGGATTTGAACGCTCAAGGGGCTTAGCTCCAAAGGAACCTTAATGATTCCATCCTGGTGTCGGAGGAGACTGTGAAAGATATGCAGTGGTGGCTACAGTTGGACCGTTGCCAGACCCTTCTTCCTACCCCACCCTGAATTAATGGTTGTGACAGATGCATTGTTGTTGGGTTGGGGAGGCTATCTGGGAGAGTTGGAGATCAGAAGACTTTGGTCTCTATCGCAAACTTGTCTCCACATCAACTTGTTGGAGTTGCAGGCAATTCGCTTGGCACTAAACATATTCCTCCCATCCATCAAGGGGGGGATGTGTGTGTGCTTGTACACAATACTACAGACATAGTATCATATCAAACATGGCAGACTGGATTCATATGCCCAGTGCCAAGAGGCTCTGCGCCTCTGGAAGTGATTGATGAGAGCATCTCCCTGATTGTGCAACAACTAGCACGATCTTAAAACGTTAAGGCCGACTAACTCCGCTGATGTTTTCTAGCAGATCATGAATGGCGGCTGCACCCAGCAATGGGAAGGACCCCGGCTAGATCTTTTTGTCCCCAAAGTGAAATCACAGTTTCCAAGTTTTGTGAGTAGGAGTCCCCAAGGTGGTTCTCACTCTGAGACTTCTTTTGCTTGGATAGGAGCTTGGGACTCAAATATGCCTTCCCACCTCTTACTCTCCTGCCTTAGATTCTGAAGAGGATCAGAAATGAGAGAGCCCAGGTCATCCAAGTGGCTCCAGACTTTGCAAAAATAATTGTGGTAACCGAATTTCTTGCCCGAGCATCTGTCCTATGATTGGCTGCCACTTTGGGAGGACCTCCTGACGTAGCAGCATCGGGGCAGGGTCCAGCACATGAGCCCGCACAACCTACATCTTCATGCGTGAAGATTGAGAGATCTACCTCGCAAAGTGGCTGGTCATATTGGCAACAAGGCATCCCTCCACCAAACCTGTTTATTCATGACACTGGTATAACACAAGAACACAGGGGGTCTATCAGCCTATTTCATTAGCTGGGCTGTCAATCCGATTTACCAGAATCTCGGAGTGTTTGAATCACATGAAAAACAGCCTATTATGCACGAAGGTGGACACTGTATTAGTAAAAGACACAGACACTTTGAAGATCATTCGGAGATGGTTTTCAAAATCCAAAACAATATAGCAATGGGTTTCCATCAAATTGACATGATGATCAGTCCTATCATCTGGCCAAACCCAGGTGTGAGTAAGGCTAGACCCTGATCATTGGGACCTTGTGAGCCACACCATTTGTTGCTGGTTAAGGATTTGGTCCACCAACACAAACGAACCGTCAATGATGGCTGATCTTTGATGGTCAAGTGAATAATAGTGCAACAAAAACAAAGTTGTGAATTTAAAATAGGATGATGTGTACTCCTATTACAAATTTTATTCTACGGACGAACAACACCTCCTAATTAAAAACCTAGAACAGTGCAAAAGAGACAGTCAACAAATATCTGTCTGGTAATGGGCCAACATGTTTCTGCCGAATGTCTGACATATTATCGAAAGACACAATATCGTATAACAAAAATATCGGGACAAATATATCAAAATCACTATTATCGACTTCCTATACTTTACTCTAAACATACAAAAATATCGGTTACACTATATCGACATACAAAAACACCGTTATCATTTATATCGACTACATATATATCGTTGGAAATAAATATCGATCACAGAAAAATACTTACACATGAACAAAAATATCGATATCAATAATATCGTGAACAATAATATCGTATGATGAAATATATCGCCATTTTATATATATATATACAAATTTTTTTAACATCTTATAATGTTTTTAGCTATACATTACACACTTCTTATTAAAGCAAACATTTTTTTCATTATTCACTAATAATAAAACTATTCTTTATCTATTATATAACCTACACTTTGTAAATATGTTATTCCCCTTTTTTTCATTATATAACTTAATTACTTTTGCCTTATTTAACAACATAAAACTCACAACTGAAATTCAAAAATACAAACTAACCAATCAACACACAGCATTTCTCATATAACCAATAGCAAACTAATAACTAATTACAATCCTCTATATAAACAACTACACACTAAACACAAACCACTTGCTAAAAGTAACGAAAGGAGATACATCTCTGGATGAATTGTGGCACACCGACAAGAACATCAATATTATCAAAATACAATAAATGATTTCAAGTAAGTAACTCTAACAAACAAAATGTAAATAACTGCTACTATTTTTATTCCTTGCTAAATATCCAATTCTCCTTTTGTTTTAGTACTACAGAACACTCTACTAATAAATAACAGATAACTGATTATAGAAAACACACACTACTAAAAATGTAAATGTTATCTCTATATTACATTAATGTTGTAAGCTTTCTAATAAATTACTACTCATGAGTATATCCTAACTATTTTCTCTCCTAATGCTACAGAAAACTACAGACAAACAACAGCGAAAAATATCAAAAAACAAAATATACAACAAACTAAGTATATAGTAACATTAAATCAACTTGTAAAATGTTCTAAACAAAAATACACATTAACATTTATAACACATATCGACTTTATTTCTCCAGATCCAACTACAGAAAACTACACTACAAAAGAACAGAGAACACTATTCCTATTTCTATAAATAAAATTACAAAGTAAGTATTTCTAAACTTAAAATAAACTGGTTAAAACGACAAACATTAGCACTTGTTCTAATTATTAACAATCATCTAATTTTTTTTCACAGTTAACACTACAGAAAACTATACTGACAAAATTCTGATCTACAAAATCCAAATACCAAAGATACAACTCACTAAGTAAGTATATTAAAGCACTAAATTAAGTGGTAAATTGTTGAAAACTTACTAACATGGTTACTTTTCTAACACATATCTACCTATTTTTGTCAGGTAACACTACAATATACTCTACTAAGAAAGAACAGAAAACTCTACTCAAAAACCCTACCTAATACTAAATAAGTAAGTATCTTCACAATTTTTATAACAATCCTACACTTATTATTATCCACTTTGCTTGGAAAGATAAGCACTAAAAGTCTAAATAGACACCACTTCTACTAATAACATTGTAATTATTTTTTTTCCTAACAGATCAAACAACATCATAAAACACAGTCTACAACGAAAGAATAAAGCATATCAAAATATTTCACTGATTTCTAAAACACGTAAGTATATACATTACTATTGTTCACTTACTTAGGATTAAAATCAAACTTTTCTTTGTAATTAACTATTATATATATGTCTTGTAGATTCACTAACATCAAAATGACTGAAGGAGCAGAATTTGTAACCAACCAGAAAGGAAAGCTACTACTCTGCTACATGGGTTACACTTATACACATGAAAAGCAATATGGAATGAAAGTAAATTGGAAATGTTGTAAATATTATTCTAACAAGTGTTATGGAAGGGCAACAACGAGAGAAGCAACTGTACTGTATACTAGGGAACACAACCATCCACCAAACGTCACAGAAATTGAAGTAAGAACAGCATTGGAAAATATAAAAGAGGCAAGCACAGGTTCCCAAAAACAAACCAACGTCATATTAAAGAACAAATTCCTAAAATCCCTAAAACTGCTACAACACAGATGCCAAACATTCTTTCACTAAAAAGGACTATAGCACGAACAAAAAAAGCTACTACTACTACCACACCACCTCCAAGAGCATATAGTGATATCAGTTTAAATGGCAACCAAATTATAACTTTAAAGAAACAACCATTTATCATTTACGACAATGAAAATAATGATAAAAGACTTATTATTTTTGGGACAAATATGAATCTATTAAAACTTCAGGAATGCCAATATTGGATGATGGATGGGACTTTTAACATCTGTCCCAAACCATTTTTCCAACTATATACTGTACATGGCCTCTACCAAAACTGCAACATACCACTACTGTATGCACTACCAAACAAAAATAGTACCACATATATGGAATTATTAAATATAATTAAACAAAAAACAAATGACTACTCTCCTGAAAAAATAATCCTAGTTTTTGAGCAAGCAATGCTTTCAACCATCCTAAAAATCCACCCCCATACCTGCATTCAAGGCTGCTACTACCATTTAAACCAGTGTCTATGGAGACATCTACAAAAAACTACCTTAAGTGTAGAATATGCAACTAACTCATCTTTTGCATACCAAATAAAAAAACTCAGCACTGGCTTATGTTCCGGAAACAGACATAGCAGAACACTACAACATTCTAATAGACAGCACCTTCTATACACAAAATGAAGCAAAGTTGAGTCCATTTTTAGACTACTTTGAAGACACCTGGGTAGGCAGACTCCATAGATCTGGCCACAGAAGAAACCCTAAATTCCTAATACCCTGGTGGAACGTTTACAGAAGCACCTTAGATGGTGAATCTAAAACTAACAACGCAGTAGAAGGTTGGCACAATGCCTTTATACAATCAACTGGCAGAACAAAACCAAATTTAGAACATTTTATTAAGTGCCTACAAAAAGAACAAAGCTACCAGGAATTCAGAATGGAGCAATCCATAACTGAACTAGTCCCAAAAACATCAAAACAAAATAAACAAATGCACAAATACCTAGAAGAGCAAGTGAAATTATATCCTAGTACAAAAGGCATTGAATACTTAAACATAATAGCCAAAACCCTACTCTAAATAAATCTCAACACCAAACCAGTCCCTAAAAATTTCTCATAAATATTCTGAATAACATTAGAATCGTGATTTGTGAAACTCTTTAATGTATGCAATATATATAATAATTAATCACATATATATGCAGACATTACTTAAAAATCACATATATAAAACAATGCAAGATTAATAATTACATTACCCACCCACAAAATATAAGACATAAATCACTTACCAATCATGTTGAAAATCCAATAAAGTCCTTCTCCACCAAAATAATCCAGTTAGTGAAAAGTTAACCCAAAATAAAATGCAAAAATACAACTGTACCAAAAATAGACAATCCATTAAGTGAAGATTCGTCGAATAACCATAAAAATCCCGAAAAATAGGAAAAAATAGAAGAAACGCTCCAGGAAAACCGAAAACTTGAATGAAGTGTTTGAAACCCATTGGTTAATAAAACCAACAAACACTTCCATAAAAAAAAACGCTACTTCCGATATGGCGAACACCTATAACAGAAACATATAAAACAGACATTCCCACCCACATTAAACAACACATAAACAACTAGTAACATTAGTAATCACATTATATTCCTACTACATAAACTTAAAACATAGTTTTATAACTCTCTAAACAAGCCTACAACAAGGCAAAAGTACGTGTAGCTACCACACGTAAATAATCGTTCTCAACATCTAAAATACAACTCACTCACATCTAACAACAGTAAATAGCAGCAGACTACTCTCAAAACTACATTAAAATACACATAAAACATCTAAAACAAACCTTACCTTAAGCGACGTGAAGTCTCTCCCAACCGCGAGCTCCTCTTCATCCAAATTACACAAAACGACCTAACCCGGTTACAAAATAAAGAACCCAAAAGTAACAAAATAGTCCAATGTAATAAATATAATATAAAATGTTTGTAAAATCACCTACAATAATTACAAAATTGCTACAATTTTTTTTAAAATGTCTTTCTATTTCTAGTATTAAATCATTTTGAAAAATGTATTAATCCTATAAAAATAAATATTATGCATTTAATAATATTTATTGAAAAATGATTAGAAATGTAAAAAATTTTTACACGATGTTTGAATATACTATTTCTGTTAGAAAATAATATCCCTATATCTGTACAAGTTGTGAGTAAAAAATTATTGTAAAAAAATTAATATGAATATTTACAATATTATTATTAATTTTTATTTTTTATTTACTAACCACATATGTAATATTATAAATAAATGATATTACATATTACATATAAGCATATTACATTTTCTTCTTCTTCTGTAAATAATATAGTAATTTTGTATAAAAAATATTTGAACAAATATACGTTTCATAAATGTTAAAAAAATATTTTTTTTCATATTATCTCTGCTAAATATACAGTACCTAATAAATATATCTTGTTGATTTTTTTTATAATTTTCTGTGTTTTTACTACTATAATCTCACAAATCTATTATTGGCAAAATAGAATTAGGTGCTAGACACTAATTAATTACAATGTACTATTCCCAATCCAATCTACATTAAATTAAAGTAGGTGCTGGACACTAATTAATTATAATTTACTATTCCCACTCCAGTCTACATTAAATTAAAGTAGGTGCTGGACACTAATTAAATATAATTTACTATTCCCACTACAATCTACATTACATTGAAGTAGCTGCTGGACACTAATTAAATATAATTTACTATTCCCACTCCAGTCTACATTAAATTTAAGTCGGTGCTGGACACTAATTAAATATTATTTACTATTCCCACTCCACTCTACATTAAATTAAAGTAGGTGCTGGACACTAATTAATTATAATTTACTATTCCCACTCCAGTCTACATTAAATTAAAGTAGGTGCTGGACACTAATTAAATATAATTTACTATTCCCACTCCAGTCTACATTAAATTGAAGTAGGTGCTGGACACTAATTAAATATAATTTACTATTCCCACTCCAATGTACATTAAATGAAAGTAGGTGCTGGACACTAATTAAATATTATTTACTATTCCCACTCCAGTCTACATTAAATTAAAGTAGGTGCTGGACACTAATTAAATATAATTTACTATTCCCACTCCACTCTACATTAAATTGAAGTAGGTGCTGGACACTAATTAAATATAATTTACTATTCCCACTCCTGTCTACATTAAATTGAAGTAGGTGCTGGACACTAATTAATGATAATTGACTATTCCCACTCCACTCTACATTAAATTGAAGTAGGTGCTGGACACTAATTAAATATAATTTAATATTCCCACTCCTGTCTACATTAAATTGAAGTAGGTGCTGGACACTAATTAATGATAATTTACTATTCCCACTCCAATCTACATTAAATTAAAGTAGGTGCTGGACACTAATTAACTATAATTTACTATTCCCACTCCAATCTACATTAAATTAAAGTAGGTGCTGGACACTAATTAAATAAAATTTACTATTCCCACTACAGTCTACATTAAATTAAAGTAGGTGCTGGACACTAATTAAATATTATTTACTATTCCCACTCCAGTCTACATTAAATTTAAGTAGGCGCTGGACACTAATTAAATATAATTTACTATTCCCACTCCAGTCTACATTAAAGTAAATATATGTATGATGCAATATTTTTTTTATAAAAATGTATCAAATTTTTTATATTTTTATTCACTACTAATTATAGTAATTATAAAATTTTAGGAATTATTGTATTATTTTCTTACATATATTTTAAAACACTCCCCACCCTTATCCCCTATAAACTCAATAACCCACTACTAAAAATATATTTGTTCTTTTATTAATTTTATACATTTGTATAATTTTTTTAATTTTTTTTGTTATTATTTATATTTATTATCAGTAAAAAAATTAATATTTTAAAATATTGTTACATTTTTTTTTTTAATTTGTTAAATATATTTAAATACACTCCCCAACTTATCCCCAACTTATCCCCTATAAACCCAATAACCCCCTCCTAAAACTATATATCTTTAGAAAGTATTTTTAATAATTTTGTTTTTATTTTTGAATTTTTTATAATTATAATAAGTAAAAATTACAGTAATTTCAATTAATTAATATTTTTTTGGTTAATTTGTTACATATAGTTTTAAACACTCCCCACCCTTACCCCCTATAAACCCAATAACCCGCACCTAAAACTATATATGTATTGTTATTATTTATAATAATTGTAAATATGTATTTACATTTTTTTTGTATTTTAGATTGTTTTCTATTTATAATCTGTAAAAATTATATTAATGTCTATATTTTATTTTTATTAATTAGTCACATATATTTTAAAACACTCCCCACCCTTATCCCCTGTAAACCCAATAACCCGCTCCTAAAACTATATATGTTTTATAATTATTTATAATAATTTTTTATATTTTTTATTTTTTTTTATATATTGTTGTTAATTTTATTTTTATAATCTGTAAAAAATATAGTAATTTCAATTTATTTATTTGATTTTTTATTAATTTATTTCATATATTTTAAAACACTCCCCACCCTTATCCCCTATAAACCCAATAACCCGCTCCTAAAACTATATATGTTATTTTATTATTTATATTATTTGTAATTATTTTATTTTTTATTCTATATTACTTTGAATAATTAAAAAAAATTTCAACATACATTACTCTATTTTTTTTTACTATTATACGATATTTTTTATAGTCGATATTTTTTCTCACAATATACTTACTTTCGATATATTATTCTACATACTAAATACGATATTTCTGTATTCGATATTTCTTTTTTTCGATATTATCTACCTACGATATTTAATCTTCGATATTATGTCTTTTCGATATTACATTTTCGATATTATGTCTGATTACCGTTTCTGCCTACCGGGCTTAAAGTCCCATGGCTTTCATCAGGGCCTCTGTTCTTACAATAGTTGCACTTGGTGATTATAAACTAAAAAAGCACCACCAACACCACAGTGAGAGAATGTATTAAGAAAAACGGTTGAATACGATATAACCTGTATCAACCAGAGACATTAACCCTCCATGTCAATTGAGAAGTAAGATTTCTATGGAAGGAAATGTACAATGATTAATTATCAACTGTGTCCTAATCCTAAAACATGTATTCCACCAACAAACCTTGTATACAAAAAATAATAATTTGCATGCTCACCCTTCATGGTAGGGAACTGGACCTCACCTCACCTGGACCTTGCTCAGGTTCTACGAGTACATAAGAGGTAAAACAGACAAGGGAAACATCATGAAGCCTAATTAGCATTCTTAAATGCCCCAATGGTGTACCTGTTTTGCAACTCTGCTATATCTATGAATCAACATGTGTAGAGACTCTAGCACACCGACTACGTGAGCCCAGTCTCAAAGTACCTCAGATCTGTCATGTTTCTCCAACAAGTATCTCATAGTAAATACATACTCTACATGGGTGTCTTAATCTGCTGACATTCACCTCAAATAGGTGACATACTCTGTGTAGGGGTAGTATCAAACAGACACACTGTCCCACATACATAGCTACACAGACTGCGTCTGTTGTGAAATGGCCCATATCTATGCAGCATTACTCAAGTAGACGTGAGACAAAAAGTGTCCTCAGGCTTACCTCTCCGTCGGTACCTCAAGCTCCCATCTGAGTCTTGGGGGAGGTACCGAACAGGAGAGGAGCCAGCAATTTTACACTGTCTCGGGTCATCACCCATGTGGTATCTGTTCTGTATGTCCCCAGACGCAACACTCTAGGGAAATAGATATAGGTACAAATAGACCATGGATACAGTGTAATTTCAGCAACTGCAACAGCAACAATCTTATTTACATGTTGACTTGCACTTGTTCCATTCGATATGTGGGAATGACTACCCGTAAGGTCCGCACAAGAATGCTAGAGTATAAAAGCTCTTTCCGCTGCAAGAAGTCTCTGACCAAACTCACGAGACATTTCTTGGAGAAACAGCACAAGGAAACTGACTTCCAATGGACCGTTTTGGAAAAGCCTTTCATACCTGGACATATAAGTGACATATCCAGGTATCTTTTTCTGAAAGAACCGAAATGGATTTATAAGCTTCGGTCAGACACAGAGGATTGAACGACAACATTCCCTGGACCCTGCTATAGAAGCCTAGGTTGAGGGATGGTATATCCTGGTGCTCAATGGAATGGAGGACCCATAAGGAATCATTTTAGAGCAATTGGCTACCCTCCATAACGGACGACCCAATCCATTGGCTATCACCTCATATACTTCATCACATATGGGGGACTTAATAACTACCACATGGGACAGCACAATACAATACACCCCATTTTGTTGACAGCCTTATAGAACAGATAGTGAGCCAACTTGATGCCAATTTGTGGATAACCTTATAGAACAGGGACCGAACTAATATAGGTTTCTGCAACATAGGCATTCCTACAATAAGAGCCACCAACCAGAAATAAAGGCGGGTTGCTATATTTCTCCCGTGGTCATCCGAGAATTGATGGGTTTGATAATGATCATCATCAGTCCTAGCCCACAAATTAAATAATTTGGACATAGTGAGGAGATTTATTTGAATTCATGACCCCTCTAATATAGCCTGGGTCCTATGAGAGCACTCTTATCTCATGATTTGGCTAGGCAGGTGCTAAAACTTAAATTACACTGACTTGGTTGATAGAACTACAAATATGGATGATATGACATCATCCTGTAGTTCATCTTTTCTAGGTTCGCCGATGGGCGTAGTGTTGAAACAACGAGCGTAACAAAGAACACCAATAACATTTAACATCACTTAATATGAATGCAGGGTTATAGGAGCTTGTGGATTCAACTTTAAGGCTGCACAATGTGGATTAACGATGTTCCTTTCAAGCTAGGAACTACAATTATGGGCGGGATGAAGTCATCCCGTAGTCCCTCTCGCGAGAGTTCTCGCGGGATTTCGAACGCAAAGTAGTGCGTTTTTTAATCCAGTGAGAAATGGAGTTTAGGTATGAATTATGGCGATTTACAGCTGAAATAAGGTATGGAGATATAAAGGTGAATCATGAACTCACCAATGTCGTCAATGAAAACAAGAGAGGCGGAAGGGTACGATATCAGTGCCCCTCCGAGACCGTGTAAAATTGCTGGCTCCTCTCCTGTTCGGTACCTCCCCCAAGACTCAGATGGGAGCTTGAGGTACCGACGGAGAGGTAAGCCTGAGGACACTTTTTGTCTCACGTCTACTTGAGTAATGCTGTATAGATATGGGCCATTTCACAACAGAGGCAGTCTGTGTAGCTATGTATATGGGAGAGTGTGTCTGTTTGATACTACCCCTACACAGAGTATGTCACCTATTTGAGGTGAATGTCAGCAGATTAAGACACCCATGTAGAGTATGTATTTACTATGAGATACTTGTTGGAGAAACATGACAGATCTGAGGTACTTTGAGACTGGGCTCACGTAGTCGGTGTGCTAGAGTCTCTACACATGTTGATTCATAGATATAGCAGAGTTGCGAAACAGGTACACCATTGGGGCATTTTAGAATGCTAATTAGGCTTCATGATGTTTCCCTTGTCTGTTTTACCTCTTATGTCTATGTAGTGCGGGGCCTCGTAGAACCTGAGCAAGGTCCAGGTGAGGTGAGATCCAGTTCCCTACCATGAAGGGTGAGCATGAGCAAATTATTATTTTTTGTATACAAGGTTTGTTGGTGGAATACATGTTTTAGGATTAGGACACAGTTGATAATTAATCATTGTACATTTCCTTCCATAGAAATCTTACTTCTCAATTGACATGGAGGGTTAATGTCTCCGGTTGATACAGGTTGTATCGTATTCAACTGTTTTTCTTAATACATTCTCTCACTGTGGTGTTGGTGGTGCTTTTTTAGTTTATAATCACCAAGTGCAACTATTGTAAGAACAGAGGCCCTGATGAAAGCCATGGGACATTAAGCCCGGTAGGCAGAAACATGTTGGCCCATTACCAGACAGATATTTGTTGACTGTCTCTTTTGCACTGTTCTGGGTTTTTAATTAGGAGGTGTTGTTCGTCCGTAGAATAAAATTTGTAATAGGAGTACACATCATCCTATTTTAAATTCACAACTTTGGTTTTGTTGCACTATTATTCACTGACCATCAAAGATCAGCCATCATTGACGGTTCGTTTGTGTTGGTGGACCAAATCCTTAACCAGCAACAAATGGTGTGGCTCACAAGGTTCCAATGATCAGGGGACTAGCCTTACTCACACCTGGGTTTGGCCAGATGATAGGACTGATCATCAAGTGAATTTGACGGAAACCCATTGCTATATTGTTTTGGATTTTGAAAACCATCTCCGAATGATCTTCAAAGTGTCTGTGTCTTTTACTAATACAGTGTCCACCTTCGTGCATAATAGGCTGTTTTTCATGTGATTCAAACACTCCGAGATTCTGGTAAATCGGATTGACAGCCCAGCTAATGAAATAGGCTGGTAGACCCCCTGTGTTCTTGTGTTATATATTTATAAGGAGCTGGGGATAATAACCAGGTGTGGGTCTTTAAACTTTATATCCCTTGAACCCTCATGTAATGGTTTGTTGTTGATATTGTTAGAGCAGCTTGAAGGCTGCGGGTCCTTTTAGTTCTGACTATACTTGTAGATAGTCAAATACAGTTACGCCTCTTAGAACTGTTTTATCACTGTGTGAGATTTTGTTCACAGATGGTGTGTGACCTAGTCTTGGTATCTTAGATATCATCACAACGTACTGAGTAATTATCATGGCTGAAATAAGTGGGATTGCCTATGATGACTCCATATATAAATCCATACTCGATAGTATGCCTAGCGTACTGGATACACCTTCCACATCTACTACAAGCACAGGAGATGAGTGGGCCAAAGTTCTTGTTCTAAAGAAATCACATGCCCGTGGTGCATGGTATAACCATGGCAGAATATCTTAGGGCTAGTTGTGCCCCACCGGGCCTAGTGGTCTCCAATGCACCTCGTCAATTCCTGCAAGACAAGATATACTTAAAAGATTGGTCCCTTATAGCATGGAGATGCACAAGGGATTGGTTAATATTGATTATTAGTACAGCTGATAGAATTGTTGACACAATCTTGGTTGAGATACAGGTTTTGGAGGCAACCATTAGAACAACTGTAACACCCATCCTGTTTAAAAAGCAACAAGACAAATCCAATAAAAACTCTTACGAATTCAAAGACACCATCTTACAGACAAAATTAGACAAGTTTAAAAAAGACTTGTCTAAATGGAAGCACGAAAGAGTATACCCATATACGAGTGATACCTACACCCCACCAGAATATAGGAATAACAGCAGGCGTTTTGGGTCTAATTACTCTAGTTCTGGTTCAGATGGGAGTGACTCAGACAATACCAACACCGGTCCACCATCCTTTCCCCCACGAGGGAGAGGTAGAGGTAATAGACCTTACCCATATGCAAATCAACACATGAACCAATACCAACAGTGGTGGCCACCGACACCTTGGGGCTTCCCACCAAACCAGCACCAAGCGTATCCTCCAGCACCTCCTTCTAACTTTCAAGGGTTTCCTAATGCTTTTAATTCACAATTTTTTTTAGGGTTTGGCCCACGCCGACCCAGAGGCAAAAGGCGACCGGCACAACACACAGGGGTCCAATGGGAAGATCAGACAGGTCCCCATGCAGGAACAAGGAGCCAAACAGCCAAGAACCATAAAGCAGGACCATCGGGGAATCATCCCTCGTAGTGAACTTGTCTGCTAGAACACTGAGCCCTTTGGAAGAACAGGTACTAAACAAAGGTTTGGGATTTGTCATGACCAACTGTGGAGATCCGTTCACATTTCAATGTGAATTAAGCCAATTCTTTAGGAAGCTCAGACTTCAATATTTTTTTAAAGATAAGACCATTGAGGAGTCTCAGAACAGTGATACGAACACGATTCTCAAGGTTAAATCCAAATTTCAACCTCCCGCACACACGGTTCCACCACAGGTACTGGCGTTTGAGAAAGCTGTTGCGGATGAGGTTGCTACACTGTGGAAAACGAACTTGAGGTCATTCAACAACCTCACCAAAGCTGAGCAGGCAACACTTACATCACTCTCTGAGGATCCGTCCATAACCATAAAACCTGCGGACAAGGGCGGTTCAATAGTCATTCTTAATACTGCTGATTACCAGGAAGAGTGTTTAAGACAACTGAATAATAAACAGGCATATTTGCTTCTACTAAATGACCCCACGGAAGATGTCATCAAACAGATGAGACCTAGTAGAAGAGGCCTCTTCGGAGGGTTGGATCACCCAAAATGAGGCTACTTTTCTAGTTGCGAAACACCCAGTAACACCTTATTTTTACCTTTTACCAAAGGTGCACAAGCCACAGAGACCTCCGCCTGGAAGGCCTATCATTTCAGGAATAGGGTCTGCATTAGAGCCGCTGTCCACCTTTGTATATGTCTTTCTACGGCCTATTGTACAGAAAATGCCCACCTACTTACAGGACACCAAAGATGTGTTACGAGTCCTCCTGAAATTGAGTTTGACCCCGAAAGAGACCTTTTGGTCTCTTTCGATGTAGAATCCTTGTACACCTCTATCCCTCAGGATGAGACTCATGAAGTTGTAACATCCATCCTGAGGGATAATATCTGTGAGACAATCACACCGGTACCATTCATAATGGCTTTAGCCACGCTGGCCATGAAAATGAATTATTTCAAATACGAAGTCAAAATCTATCTCCAGATATCTGGTACAAGTATGGGCAGCGTTTTTGCGCCGAGCTTGGCGAACCTGTAGGTTCACCAGTTCGAACAACAGCATGTTCTCACTCCCACCAATCCCTTCCACACCTCAATTAGGTGGTGGAAGCGTTACATTGACGACGTGTTGGTGGTGTGGAGAGGCACCATAGACTCAGTCAATGAATTCCATCTGTGGCTTAACAGCAGAAACCAATATCTGAAATTTACGATAGAGGCCCACAAAGAAAGGATTGCCTTCCTAGATTTGTCTATCTACGCTACACCTGCAGGCCTGCAGAGTGAGCTATATAGGAAACCAATGGCGCGCAATTCTTTACTCCTCTATGAAAGCTATTACCCTAAGTCCCTGCGCCAGAATCTACCCTATGGGCAGTTCTTACGAGTTTGTAGGAACTGCTCAACAAAAGCGGACTTTGATGTGCATGCCAGTAACCTGTCAACACAACTTAAGGAGAGACACTATCCGAGCTCCTTGATTAAGAGGTCAAGGAAAAGAGCAATGAACAAGAACAGGGAAGCTCTGCTTGAACCTCCTGTTCCAAAACCCCCGTTAGAAAGACTCACCTTTGTGAGTACTTTTAACACAAGAAGTAACAACATCCAGAAAATCGTCAGACGACACTGGCGCATTCTCAACCACGGTAATGAGAAGATTGCACAGCCCTTATTCGCATTCAAACGGGCAAGTAACATCCGAGATCGGCTGGTGCATACCCGCCCCAGAGAAACCTTTAGAAAAATTGGAGAAACTCTGTGGAATCTCCCTCCTGTGGTGGGTCATCACCCATGTGGTATCTGTTCTGTATGTCCCCAGACGCAACACTCTAGGGAAATAGATATAGGTACAAATAGACCATGGATACAGTGTAATTTCAGCAACTGCAACAGCAACAATCTTATTTACATGTTGACTTGCACTTGTTCCATTCGATATGTGGGAATGACTACCCGTAAGGTCCGCACAAGAATGCTAGAGCATAAAAGCTCTTTCCGCTGCAAGAAGTCTCTGACCAAACTCACAAGACATTTCTTGGAGAAACAGCACAAGGAAACTGACTTCCAATGGACTGTTTTAGAAAAGCCTTTCATACCTGGACATATAAGTGACATATCAGGTATCTTTTTCTGAAAGAACAGAAATGGATTTATAAGCTTCGGTCAGACACAGAGGGATTGAACGACGACATTCCCTGGACCATGCTATAGAAGCCTAGGTTGAGGGATGGTATATCCTGGTGCTCAATGGAATGGAGGACCCATAAGGCATCATTTTAGAGCAATTGGCTACCCTCCATAACAGACGACCCAATCCATTGGCTATCACCTCATATACTTCATCACATATGGGGGACTTAATAACTACCACGTAGGACATCACAATACAATACACCCCATTTTGTTGACAGCCTTATAGAACAGATAGTGAGACAACTTGATGCCAATTTGTGGATAACGTTATAGAACAGGGACCGAACTAATATAAGTTTCTGCAACATAGGCATTCCTACTATAAGAGCCACCAACCAGAAATAGAGGCGGGTTGCTATATTTCTTCCGTGGTCATCCGAGAATTGATGGGGTTTGATAATGATCCTCATCAGTCCTAGCCCACAAATTAAATAATTTGGACATAGTGAGGAGATTTATTTGAATTCATGACCCCTCTAATATAGCCTGGGTCCTATGAGAGCACTCTTATCTCATGATTTGGCTAGGCAGGTGCTAAAACTTAAATTACACTGACTTGGTTGATAGAACTACAAATATGGATGATATGACATCATCCTGTAGTTAATCTTCGCCGATGGGCGTAGTGTTGAAACAACGAGCGTAACAAAGAACACCAATAACATTTAACATCACTTAATATGAATGCAGGGTTATAGGAGCTTGTGGATTCAACTTTAAGGCTGCACAATGTGGATTAACGATGTTCCTTTCAAGCTAGGAACTACAATTATGGGCGGGATGATGTCATCCCGTAGTCCCTCTCGCGAGAGTTCTCGCGGGATTTCGAACACGCAAAGTAGTGCGTTTTTTAATCCAGTGAGAAATGGAGTTTAGGTATGAATTATGGCGATTTACAGCTGAAATAAGGTATGGAGATATAAAGGTGAATCATGAACTCACCAATGTCGTCAATGAAAACAAGAGAGGCGGAAGGGTACGATATCAATGCCCCTCCGAGACAGTGTAAAATTGCTGGCTCCTCTCCTGTTCGGTACCTCCCCCAGACTCAGATGGGAGCTTGAGGTACCGACGGAGAGGTAAGCCTGAGGACACTTTTTTGTCTCACGTCTACTTGAGTAATGCTGAATAGATATGGGCCATTTCACAACAGAAGCAGTCTGTGTAGCTATTTGTATGGGAGAGTGTGTCTGTTTGATATTACCCCTACACAGAGTATGTCACCTATTTGAGGTGAATGTCAGCAGATTAAGACACCCATGTAGAGTATGTATTTACTATGAGATACTTGTTGGAGAAACATGACAGATCTTAGGTACTTTGAGACTGGGCTCACGTAGTCGGTGTGCTAGAGTCTCTACACATGTTGATTCATAAATATAGCAGAGTTGCGAAACAGGTACACCATTGGGGCATTTTAGAATGCTAATTAGGCTTCATGATATTTCCCTTGTCTGTTTTACCTCTTATGTCTATGTAGTGCGGGGCCTCGTAGAACCTGAGCAAGGTCCAGGTGAGGTGAGGTCCAGTTCCCTACCATGAAGGGTGAGCATGAGCAAATTATTATTTTTTGTATACAAGGTTTGTTGGTGGAATACATGTTTTAGGATTAGGACACAGTTGATAATTAATCATTGTACATTTCCTTCCATAGAAATCTTACTTCTCAATTGACATGGAGGGTTAATGTCTCCGGTTGATACAGGTTGTATCGTATTCAACTGTTTTTCTTAATACATTCTCTCACTGTGGTGTTGGTGGTGCTTTTTTAGTTTATAATCACCAAGTGCAACTATTGTAAGAACAGAGGCCCTGATGAAAGCCATGGGACATTAAGCCCGGTAGGCAGAAACATGTTGGCCCATTACCAGACAGATATTTGTTGACTGTCTCTTTTGCACTGTTCTAGGTTTTTAATTAGGAGGTGTTGTTCGTCCGTAGAATAAAATTTGTAATAGCAGTACACATCATCCTATTTTAAATTCACAACTTTGTTTTTGTTGCACTATTATTCACTTGACCATCAAAGATCAGCCATCATTGACGGTTCGTTTGTGTTGGTGGACCAAATCCTTAACCAGCAACAAATGGTGTGGCTCACAAGGTCCCAATGATCAGGGGACTAGCCTTACTCACACCTGGGTTTGGCCAGATGATAGGACTGATCATCAAGTCAATTTGATGGAAACCCATTGCTATATTGTTTTGGATTTTGAAAACCATCTCCGAATGATCTTCAAAGTGTCTGTGTCTTTTACTAATACAGTGTCCACCTTCGTGCATAATAGGCGGTTTTTCATGTGATTAAAACCGAGATTCTGGTAAATCGGATTGACAGCCCAGCTAATGAAATAGGCTGGTAGACCCCCTGTGTTCTTGTGTTATATATGTATAAGGAGCTGGGGATAATAACCAGGTGTGGGTCTTTAAACTTTATATCCCTTGGACCCTCGTGTAATGGTTTGTGGTTGATATTCATGACACTGGGAAATGTTTTTGTGTGGTGTTTCTCATACAACATCCAGCCACTATAGAGACAGTTAGCTGACCTACTTTTATTTTCTTTCTTTATCCCAGCAAAGCCTTCCTGGTGAAACAGTTAAATGTTAATGACCTCTCTGTCTTTTACCCTTGTTAATCAGCTGTCTTTGTTCAAATTACCACTTGTGATAGGTTTCTTGAAAAGGCTGATTCATATGTTCCCGCCAACACCTGTTGTGGGTCCTTAACTTAGTTCTCACTTATCTCATGTGTGCCTAGTTTGAATCAACACACAACTGTTCTCTATGCTTACTCATGCACTGTCTATCTAGCTGCTGTATACCACCTTTATCCGTGACAAGTACACAACACAAAAGCAGCAGTCAGGCCAAGCTAAAGGGGCCTAGTTACTTTCATATCTGTTTCTTTGACTGATTGCATAGTAAATGAGAAGGCCATTAGACCTTTCTACCATATCCTTCTGATCACCTCGCAGAAGCCATTTCATTTAGTCCTTGTACATTTTTATTACAATATATTTGATCATGCGGAAACTAAAGTTGTGGACAGTATAGAAGATACCCTGTAAACAATTTTAAGTGACCACATAAAGGAGGTATCAATTATTTGGAATATCGTAATGTGTACTTTTGAAGTATCTACAATATGCAAAGTCAGTGATGAATTTAATTAGCCCCTCACACATTTGAAACACAACCATTATGGTGACTCACTTAACCGTGTGATCTTTGCAAATAATGTAATCTCTGCATCAGAATACCGTACATAGATCTTAACAAAGCTCCCGACATATATGGGGATGTGCACAGGCCACATCCGGGCCAACGGCTGGCCCGTCCACACCTGTCAGAGACCAACGGAGGCTAGGCTGGCCCACTCTTTTGGCTCTGTGACAGGATTTACCCGCCGGGGGGGGGGGGTACAAGACCCTGTTAGGCCTAATACGTGGACAGGGAGACAATGCAGTACAGCCACATAACCTTCATTGGCAGCTTTCTCTCAAAAGAAGGATTATGATCCTGGGAAAGGTCTGACCAAAGATAGAATCTCACAGCAAGTTGGCCATCCACTAGTGGGTAGGTGCACCAGTAGAAGCTTGAGGACAAGAGTGCTCAGCCTCTCAAAGAGTGCAAATGATATTTTAACCACCGAGCAGTCACATACACCAACCGATGATACACACAATATGTACGATCCTTCAAACCAGGTGAATCTGGATCTTCCACCCGAGTGCTGTCCATATGTGGTAATTTTAACAAATGTCCCCTTGCTTTTGGGAAACAATGAAGAAACCACAAGTCAATTGGAAAACAAACTGTGTCACTGGCTAACTCGCAATTCTGATTTCACAAACTCCAGCTATCATGACATTCTATTTGTCAGAACAGTGAGTTTGGTTGGTCCCATACGCAATTCTATTTGGGGGGACTGAATAGTGATTAACTCTAGATCCCCAGCCCTAGCAGAAAAACTGATATAAAGTGGGGGGTAATCATGTGGTTGGGGCCATGATCAGAGGATTGGCATTATACCCCTGTTTTTTTATAGACACCTTAAGTCCCCAGGTCTAGCTATTATATGCCTGTGTAGCTCAGAATTTGCAAAGGAATAAGGAGCAATTCGCTTTAGTAACTAGCAATAGATATCAAGCGCTTTGTGCTGGATAACCCAGACTGACTTAAGTTTGGTAATGATAAATCTACGATGGCTCAAGCTGTGGATCTAACCAGTCAATTCTGGGGGAGTATCACAAATAATAATATTGTGATAGATGATAAGCACCCAACATCAGTCTCACTGCATGACCACCACGCACTTTCCCAAAGCTTAAGAGAAAACACAATAGCAGGCTATCCGCTCCAGGGGAGTATAAATGATGACCTGCAACTCAAAATTATTTCGTGGAATATTGCGGAGATAAGGTCTAAACTAAATGACCCTGAGTGGGATAAGTTGGTGGTCAGCAGTCATATGTGTCTGTTCCAAGAAACCTGGGCAACCAAACAAATACATAGGGTGGGGTACACTAGGGGCCATATTATCAAGAAAGGGCGATACATTATCTGCAGGAAATTGCTGCTGAAGCGGCGATAATGGGCTTGATAATATGCCTTTATGAATTCCCATAGAAGCCCAGGTTCTGGTGTTAACCTGGGCTTCTATAGGAATTTACAAGGGCATATTATCAAGCCCATTATCGCCGCTTTAGCTGCAGTTTCCTGCTGATAAAAGCGGCAATAATGTTTCGCCCTTTCTTGATAATATGGCCCTACATTTAGTATTGAAGCCAGACCTTCACCATCAGGTAGACCTGCTGAAGGATTGCTAATCTGGATTAATACCTCTTTAGTATGTAAAATGAAGAGGCTAGAAATAGGCTCACCGGAGATCCTTGGATTAGATTTGCCATCCCTTAAAAGGAACTTTAATTTTAGGCTAATACATTTATACAATCGTTTTAGTAGCCAACACAAGGACTCAGACACTATAACAACGCTCCCAAATTTCCTTGACAGTTCAAGAAAAGAGCACTATTTTATAGTGTTTGGGGATTTTAAAACAACATACGAACATAGATTTTGTTCAGGAAATAGTGCAGGAGGAAGAGCTAGCTAGAGGAATCAAAAGGCTACAGTTACCATCCATTAAAGATGCACCAAGGTTGGTCAACAAGTCCTGTCCTTCACTTTCAATTATGGGGTATGCACGTGTAATGGGTGGATACCATCAGATGCAGAAGGAAATATTAAATTTCAAAGGGGGAATGTTAGGAACAGGATTGCTTTTATTATGGTAGACCTTGACCTGTGGCCAAAAGTTAATGATATGTTTGTCTTAAATCGTTAGGATAGTGACCATAAAGCACTGATCCTGAGGCTGTCCGGTATTCCACTTCTGCACTCCCAGACTAACTTAGTGACGGCCCTTTTATCACCACTAATAATAATAAGAGAATTAACTAACCCCAAGTAGTTGCTGATGAGAAGTTGCTCCCTAGCATTTATGTAGAGGTAGCCCAGACTCTCACTGTATTAGGAAATCTTAACCTAAATGATGAAGGCGTTATGCTTAGCTTCCACCATTTATCAAATAGATTAAAGCCCTATTTTAGCAGACAGTGTAAAACAAATATGATTAACCGAAATGCTGCTCCATGGTATATTGAGGAATGCAGGCAAGCCAGAATAGAGCTGAGGCCGTAAAGAAGGGAATTAGGAGCGACATAATGAAAAGAAGAAGAGTCTAGAACACAGCTTTCCAAACTTTTCATGTTGGGGACACACTTTTTGGAGATGCATCATTTTGGGACACAGTAAGGCAGTGTAGCGAGCGAGCGTAGCGTAGCAAGCCCGAAACACTGAAGGGGAGTTCGGGGGTTCTCACTCTGTCTGTCTCTCCCTCTCTAACTGTCTCCCTCTCTGTCTCCCTCTCTAACTGTCTCCCTCTGTCTGTCTCCCTCTCTAACTGTCTCCCTCTCTAACTGTCTCCCTCTGTCTGTCTCAATCTCTGTCTGTCTCAATCTCTGTCTGTCTCCCTCTGTCTGTCTGTCTGTCTCCCTCTCTAACTGTCTCCCTCTCTAACTGTATTCCTCTGTCTGTCTCCCTCTGTCTGTCTCCCTGTCTCTCTCTGACTGTCTCTCTGTCTGTCTCCCTCTCTAACTGTCTCTGTCTGTCTCCCTGTGTCTGTCTGTCTACCTCTCTGTCTGTCTCCCTCTGTCTGTCTCCCTCTGTCTGTCTCCCTCTGTCTGTCTGTCTCCCTCTCTGTCTCCCTCTCTAACTGTCTCCCTCTGTAACTGTCTCCCTCTCTAACTGTCCCCCTCTCTAACTGTCTCCCTCTGTCTGCCTCCCTCTGTCTGTCTCCCTCTCTGTCTGTCTCCCTCTCTGTCTGTCTCCCTCTGTCTGTCTCCCTCTCTAACTGTCTCCCTCTGTCTGTCTCCCTCTCTAACTGTCTCCCTCTGTCTGTCTGTCTCCCTCTCTAACTGTCTCCCTCTCTGTCGGTCTCCCTCTGTCTATCTCCCTCTAACTGTCTCTGTGTCTCCCTCTCTGTCTGTCTCCCTCTTTGTCTGTCTCCCTCTCTGTCTCCCTCTCTAACTGTCTCCCTCTCTGTCTCTCTAACTGTCTCTCTGTCTCCCTCTCTAACTCCTTCTGTCTGTCTCCCTCTCTAACTCCTTCTGTCTGTCTGTCTCCCTCTGTCTGTCTCCCTCTGTCTGTCTCTCTCTGTCTCCCTCTGTTTCCGTCCCTCTGTCTCCCTCTGTTTCCGTCCCTCTGTCTCCCTCCCTCTCTGTTCCTCTCCCTCCCTCCGTCTCCCTCCCTCCGTCTCCCTCCCCCGTCTCCATCCCCCCGTCTCCATCCACCCGTCTCCATCCCCCCGTCTCCATCCCCCGTCTCCATCCCTGTCTCCATCCCTCTGTCTCCATCCCTCTGTCTCCATCCCTCTGTCTCCATCCCTCTGTCTCCATCCCTCTGTCTCCATCCCTCTGTCTCCATCCCTCTGTCCCCATCTGTCGCACTCCACCTGTCTCCCTCTGTCTCTGCCCCTCTGTCTCTGCCACTCTCTCCCTCTCTCTGACACACTCTCTCCACCTCCCTCTCTCTCTCTCCCTCTCCCTCTCTCTCCCTCTCTCTCCCTCGCTCTCTCTCCCTCTCTCTCTCTCCCTCTCTCTCTCTCCCTCCCTCCGTATCCCTCCCTCTGCCTGTCACCCTCTGTCACCTCACCCCAGCTTACAGGGCACATATCTATATCAGACTACTTAGACTCCAAATTCTCCTCTTCAAAACTCTTTCACTCCCCCACCCTCTTCTGAGACCTGACAAGCATCCCTCAAGCGCATTTCTAGGTAAATAAACACCCCCGCCAAATTCATATTTTAGTTCTTCACCACTGACATGGCACCTTCCTCAAGGACCTGGATTCAAACTTTATAACAGCCCCCTCTGATCCGCCCCATATTGTGTTTGGTGACTTCACTTTGTATCGTAACAGACCAAACTATTCATTTACTCTTACTGGACAACTCAATATCCAGAACACACAGGCTGCCCTCACATTGTCAAGGAAATATTTTCAATATCATAGTAATCCTTAATCCACCTCCTCACCCAATATAAAGTCCTCTTATCTGACCACTCCTTAACTCACATGCTTTATGCTTGTGAACATATGCACCCGAGTACTTCGCAGGTCTTTAAAAGACCATTTAATTGTTAATGGGGCTTTGTTGTGAATCGCCGGCCCCCATAAAGCAGTGTGTCTCGGAGTCCGCGCTGCTGTGGCAGACTTCAAGACACTCTTTCAAAGGAATGCCTCTTAATTAGCAGCAGGTATGTGCTAAGTGTCCTTAATACTGGTGGTGTCATCCCGCGACACACCCACCACTTGCAGGCGACACAGTACTGTGTCGGGACACATAGTTTGGAAAGCTCTGGTCTAGAAGAAGACACAGGACGAGGCAAAAATAAATTGGGAGGTAGAGAACTGGCACATCCTAGTAGAGGCATCCCCACTGAAGAATTGCCAATTATTTTGACACTTGCTCTCGAAAGGGGTAACCCAGCTGGTTAAAGATGATTTTCATATACAGCCACATGTCTGGGAAGACTATTTTCAGAAATTATATTCCGGAGAGGTCTGCGAGTCCGAATGTGAGACATTATTAGAAGGGATGGACTGTACTATAGAGCCAGTAGTGGTTGATATAGTCCGCTTCTCCCTAGAGGAAACTGTGACTGCAATTATTACATTTCAGTTTTAGAAAGCACCAGGGCTAGATAGATTATCTAGAGATCTCTATCGCTCCAAGCCCTATGTATGGAGCCATTGCTCCACATATTGTTTAATACCATTATATGAAGGGGGACATCCCCGAGGCCTGGATGGGTGCCAAAATAATCCCCATAGTTAAAAAAGGGGATCCTTCTAATTATAGGCCTATTAGCCTTATAGATGTTTCTCAGAAAGTTTTTAGTAAAATGATTCTGTCACACCTTCAATGTTGGCTAGAGGAAAATAGAATACTCTCCCGTCTGCAGGCTGGTTTTAGGGCCTCTACAAGCACTTTAGATCAGGTGTTCTGCTTCCTCATGCTTATATGGAAGGAATTAACGATTAAGAAGGGACACCTATACATTGTGTTGTTTTTGTTGTTCTCAAAAATGCATTTTTTATTATAGATCGCACCAAGTTATGGGTTGCCCTTAGGGATCTTGGGCTTCCTTGTGGCCTGCTTCAACTTCTGGTCCGATTACACCAAGGCAATTATACCAAAGTTAGGTGGAACCCCAATGGTGGTCTAACTAACAACATATCTTTCTCAAAGAGGGTGCAGCAGGGTTATATTTTGGCCCCAACTCTATTCACATCAATGAAACCTGTCCCAACTGTCATAGGCTCTCTCAAAAACAACACCTGCCTCCTAATTAGTGAGGGTGTGTCTAGTACACTGCCTGTTTGCCTTACTTAACAGGGTGTGCCTATCTCATTACTAAAATCCTCTTTGTGTCTGTGTCTACAAATATTCCAACCACCTTCTCAATTCTAAAGATGTACTAAAAAAGTGTGTGCAAGGTGGGAAGGGACCTCACGGAAGCGACCACCAAGGAACTGCTGACAGGTACTTGTCAGTGTGTTCCACTTATCATCGGCTCCTTCCCACCACAAAAGAAATTATTGTGAATAAACGTATAAGTGTAGTGTAAGAACTCAATTATGAACCTAACTGCTCGTACCTACAGTTACCCGACCCCCTGGGTTAGAGCACCTCCATTCACTGTTCTAACCCGCTAAAACTGAGCTAGACACCACTAGCTATATGATCCACTTTATTCATTGCTGGGTATCTGCTCACATTAAAACCAACACGCTGCAGTTGAACTCCGTTTTAATACATATGAAGCCAACATGTTTCGTTGCCTATCATTCTTGGTCGGCAACTTCTTCAGGGCTAGGGGTCAGTGCCACACACTGCTGTTACTTTACAGCACTCAAACCTGTTTGGAACAAAGACACAGACACAACATGTAAAAACACACAGAGTGACACTGATTAATGGATGCCCGTACAAATTGTTATACAATTATCATATAATTGTTCAGTGGACACTCAATATTACCTGGTGGTTGCCACTCGGCATACCTGCAGCCACCAATGTAGCAGACGTGTATATATCCATGTGTTGTGGTCCCAATCGCTTTTCGTCAACCTGAAACGGTATACACATACATACTACCTACATAAAGCCATAGGGTTCCTATTGGTTCCCCCTTTGCATATACTTTTCACGGTATTGTCATTTACCCCGCAGGCATCCCAAACCTGGATGCTCACATCTCATGACACCTACTCATGGCACATATACATTCTGCCCGTAGTGCATGCTATCACGACATATATGTCCCAGCGTTCAAACCCCACCTACTCGTGACGCTAGCAACTTCTGCTCTCAGCGTTTGCTGTCCCGCGAATTTGAGCCTCTAGTTCAAATGCTAAGATGTTATGCCATTCTCCCAGTCAAAATTTCTTGGGTGTGGCTGGCGCTTACAGTGTGTTACATGGGGCATCCACCGGGTCCCAGTCTCCCGGTCGTCCCCATCTGTGCATATTCCCTCTTACCGGGCCAATACCTAGCGTGTTCCGTCTAAGGCTCCCCGCTCCATTCTGCTTCTGACGCGGGTTTTAAAAAAAAAAGAAAGGAAGAACTCGCTGCCGGGCATGTTGTGACGTTAGTGCGCAACGTACGAACGTCCGTCACATGATGCACAGGCGTGGCGGCCGTTTTGGAGTGGGAACCTACATGTATTCCTCTCGTGGTTGCCAAATGCAAATGTAAATTGTATAATTTCGGCTCACTCTTTAATACAGCCGACACTCGACTTTTTATTATGCTATTTGTAAACGTACACACAGGAAGGTAAATTTTTATTCTCTACAAAAAACAAATTTAAAATGAGGTATGTGTAAGAATGGACATCCCATTTGTAAACAAATGCCACCCATGTATTTATATTTCCCAGTAGCTAGAGCTGTTATTAATACCCCGGGAGTATTTGATGTACAAGGATCTTGACGTTTATTTTCCGGGCGCCAAGCCGGGCATCCTGACCCTTGCCAATCGGAGAGCCCACTTAGCTGTATCTTCCCTCGAAATCAAAGGAGTCTAGGGATATGTATGGACTAATACTGGTTTTCTTTGACTAAGATGTTTTCATTCTTTCTTTAAGAGGGAGTCCATAAAGGTCGACACCATTCATGACTCAAGATAATGGGGATACTTTACCGATTGTGACTATGTGCGTGTTATTACTTTATTCCATTCAATGACATCATTCAGTCCCGTCCTGTCAGCCCTCTCCTGATATATCCAACGTGCCTCTTTGCAACTCAGTCTGTTCTCAATACAGGATGGATCACCCCAGACCTTCTCAAGCACTACCCATCTGATGTCTCTAAAGTCATGTTTTTGTTCACGGTAGTGCACTACTAGGCGAGTTGTCGATTTACTAGCTTTAATGGTGCTCAGGTGTTCCTGTATGCAAATTTTAATCTTCTGTGTAGTTAGACCAATGTAGTAGAGCCCACAGGGGCAAGTCTGTCGGTAGATAACATTGGCTGTGTTACAATTGGTGAATTTATTCAAATGCCACGTTTTTCCATCCATCAATTGTACACATTTCACTCGCTCAGTTAATTCACACACTGAGCAACTACCACATGGATGGTGCCCTGCTAGGTTGTTCAAGGAGTTTGACGCTTGTCTGGTGCGGGAATGTACCAATTCGTCCCGAAGGTTCTGAGATCTTTTGAATGCAAACCTTGGGGGAGGCATCTTGAAACTGCTTGTACTTCAGAGATGCCAATGTCTCCTGATAATTTGACAAATTTTTGTCGATAGAGGGTCAAATGTGGTAACTACCGGGAGACATTCTCCTTGCTCCCTTCTATTTCTTTCCAATAATGCCATTCTTGGTGTATTTAATGCCCTCTTCCACGCAGTCTTCACGATCTTCTTTGGATATTCGCGATCGCTGAGTTTCTAAGCCAGTTCATTCGCTTGATCCACAAATTTTTCAGTAGTACTACAATTCCTCTGGTACCGGAGGAATTGGCCTACCGGTAAATTGTCCTGAAGGGCACGCGGATGGAATGACCTATAGTGGAGAAGAGAGTTCTTATCCGTCGGCTTTTGGTGGACATTAGTACACAGCCGATTGTCCGCTGTAAAGATATCTAAGTCTAAGTATGTAGCTGTATCCCTGCTGACCTTCCAGGTGAATTTGAGACATTCATCTAGGCCATTCAGCCAGACAAAAAAATCTTGTAGTTCTACCTCTGTGCCTGTCCAGATGCATAGCACATCATCTATAAACCTCTTCCAGAGACAGATGTTCTTCTGGAAGGGGTTAGTTGAATGATGGATATAGTGTGCCTCAAACTGGCCCACATATATGCAGGCCAGGCTGGGGGCAAAAGTAGCCCCCATTAAGTTCCAGACACCTGGAGGTACAGCTGCTCTTTGTACTGAAAAACATTTTGGTTAAGAGCTAACTCCACACACTGGAGTACAAATGCTTGGGGCGTGTCATAAAACCACTCACATACCGCCAGGGCACGCGCTGCTGCCACCAGCGTGGCATCCTGGGGTATTCTCGTGCATAATGATTCGATGTCAATCGTTACCAGAAATTGTTGACTGGGATCATATTCCAGTGTTTCTAGGATATTTAAAACATCCATGGTGTCCTGCAGGTAGGAAGGTTAGTTCACAACACACTCCATGAGAAAGAAGTTTGAAAACTGTGACAACGGCTCCAACACCGACTGGATCCCCGAAACTATGGGGCGACCCGGCCACGGCACTTGAGCTATATGGATCTTCGGCACTATATAGAATGCCAGAGTTCTTGGTTTGGTGTTGATCAAAAAATCAATTTCCTTCTCGGTGATCCACTTTTTCTCCTTTGCCCCTGTCACTAAGCCAGTTATAAGGTCCTGGAGTTCCCATGTGGGGTCGCGGGCCAGTGGTTTGTAATTCTGGCGTGCTCCCAGTAGTCACAGTACTTCTGTCTTGTAGTCCACGGTGTTCATTACGACCGCCTTTCGGCTGGTTTGATGGTCAATGAGCTGTTGTTTTGTAATGTTCTAACAGCCAACCACTCGGACTTGCTCATATTGCTAAAGCTACGTTTGTGCTCAGCTTCCTCCAGTTGTTCAAAATCATGGAGGACTTTTTCCTCAAATACCAGTACTTCAGGTCCGACAGAACTTGTAGGACAAAATCTTGACGGGCGGTGCAAGTTGGAACCGAACATCGAGGGGGGATCAAACGATTTGTCTGCAAAGAATTTTTTGAGTTTGATTTTCCTCACCACTTAAAAAAATTCACTCCTGCACTTAAAGCTGTCATGTACAGGAGTGGGCACAGCCCCAAGCCTTTGTTAAGAACCTGCCATTCCTCTTTTGTCAAGATATGGTTGGACAGATTAACTACTATGTCGTTGGGCTGTGTTGTTAGAACTGTAGTGTTTTTTCCCCCCTGCTCCGTGTATCCCTGGGAGAGTGAGTTTGGCATGTTTGGTTCTGCCGGGCCCTGCCTCTCCCTCTCTGGGCCTGACCTTCCCCCTCTACCTCGGTCTGTCTGGTGCTGACCTAAAAAAGACCGGAACAGTGCCCCTAGATCCTCATCTGATCTATCCTGGGATTAAACCTCACTCTACCCTGATTGGAGGTGGAAGGTTGGGCACTGATATCGTCGTCCTCACTGCTGGTATTCTCGAATGTCCAGTTCTGAGGTGTCCTCCTACCCTGACGTCTCCCACCACTCTGGTCGGAACACCTGCTCAGAGTTGGATTGGTAATACTTGTCCTCCGTGTATGGGAACGCCCACTCATGTGTGTATCTCTCGAGGTTGCGTTTAAGTCCCTTTATTTTTTGGTTGACCATATAGGTCTTATCTTCTCCTAGGTCACTTTGAATCCTGGCAAGTTGTTCCTTTGTGTCTAGAATGGTGGTGTCAATCCTTATGGTCTCCTCAATTCAAGGATATCCTTCAGGAGTTTCTCGCTTAAACGCTTGGCCGTATTAATAATGAGGATTAGCCATAAATTGCACTTATTAGCGATGTAGCTCCAGTCCACCCGGAACCTCCTATCCTCAAGAAAGATTTTTGGCTCCAAACGTACCAGAAGACTGGCTGGTGCTGCCCCTGCCCGGAGATACTCCGTCATGAGAGCCCCATGGAGGGCAACCCTGATTTGATGCTTTTTAAGATTGCTAAATTTGTCCCACTCTTCCCGGGCTGTTGTTATCCCTATCAGAGGTGCATCTGGGAGGAGGGATGGTCCCGAAAGGATAGATGCTATCTGGTCCTCAGTGAAGGCCAGACAATTGCTATCCATAATTTGGACCTGTGTCCACTGAAACAATTATAAGGGCTGTGTCAAAACTCTGTGTTGGTCGAGGCAGCAGTGCAGCTGACACTCAGTTTAAAACATATATTCATATATAGCTCTCACGGCTGATCCTCCGTTCTCAAGAATCTTAACAAAACAGGAGCCAAGAGGGAAAAAGGGACACCGGTTACCCTCCACTCACAATATTCTCATCAATGAAACCTGTCCCAACTGTCATAGGCTCTCTCAAAAACATCACCTGCCTCCTAATTAGTGAGGGTGTTTCAAGTACGCTGCCTGTTTGCGTTACTTAACAGGGTGTGCCTATCTCATTACTAAAATCCTCTTTGTGTCTGTCTACACATATTCCAAACACCTTCTCAATTCTAAAGGTGTACTAAAAAAAACTGTGTGTAAGGTGGGAAGGGACCTGAAATTCTATTCAGCCTGTATATGAACGGGCTTATTAACGATTTATATGATTGTGGAGGTAACCCGCCTAAATTGGCTGGCAAATTAATTCCCTCTCTTTTACTTGCAGATGACACGCTGCTCATTTCCAAAACCCCAATGGGCCTTCAGAAAGTCTTAACTAAGGTTTCATCAGTGTGTGAGGATCGGGGCCTTGAAATCAATTGTTCCAAAACAAAGTTCATGGTTTTTAATCCCTACAAATCCTTAAAGGGGAAACTGAGATTGGGTGCACATTTTCTAGACCATGTCAAGGTGTTTGTTACCTGGGAGTTAGAATTACTGATAATATGGCATGGACTCCCCAAATCCAGAACAGTACACTCACACTTCAGTAGATAGTAAAGAGAATCAAACGATCAGCCTTCCGCCCAATTACACCTGTAACAGAAATACATCGGGCCAGAGGGTTGGGCGCGGCCCTTTATGGTGCTGAATTATGGGAGTGGAGCAAATTAATCAGTTAAAGGTCCCGGAGAATACATTTTTAAGATCCATTTTAAACCTACCAATGAACAATCCACTATTACCAGTATGCCTTGATCTTGTCCTAAAGTCTAAAAAAGGTCATGAGTGTTTTTTTAAATTGGAGTTTGGGATTATGTGGTATGATCCACAGTCCATCACAAACAAAATGCTTCCCCAGCTTAAAAAAAGGTACTGGGACTACATTGAGTGTTTATGCACTCATCACAAGACACAAGACACATTAACCATCAGATTTAAAAATTTTAAAAGTTGTTTTAAGTTTAACAATTTTATGGATGATATTGAACCCCCTCAGGCACGAGCACTTTATATACAATTTAGGACTGGGGTTCGTCTATTGAATGCCATGAAATGTAGCTCGGCGAATGCCACTGTAACTTCATTGTGCCAGTTGTGTGGCTCTATTCCTGAAAGCATAGAACACTTTTTTTTCTCCACTATGTTCGCATAAGAAAAACAAGGATTATCCCTGTTTGTCAATTGTTCACAAGTCCTGCAGACGCACTACATGTGTTCAGATCTGAAACAATAAGGTGGCCTGTGTTTACATTATCTTGATACTTGCTTTATGCTTGGTGGCAGAGGTCGAAGATGTGAAATCAATATCTTTTTGCATCTGTTTGAAACATGTAGGAAAGGTATCATCCTATGCTTACACAGTGGCACTGTTTTATTTAGTGATGTTTACGTACCATCTTGTTGATTGTTGGTGTATTTTAAATGACTATTTTAGCCATTTTTAAAGGTCTCAAAGAATTTTACCTAAGCAAATAATTGCATAATACTACTTTTTAATGATGTTTAGAATCATGAAGTTATGATTTAATTCTTATTTTTTAATGTTAATGATTTAATGTACGTTGCAAGATATTTTCTGCATGTAAATGATCATGTTGTTGGTCAAAACAATTTCTATCTATCTAGCAATATGGGCCCCAGTTCAAACTCCACAATTGATCATGTTCTAATTTACAAGAAGCTGACATCAGTGTTCATGACATGTAACGTTGTGGCCTCATGCATCAGTGATCACAACCCACTTATCCTGGAGCCTAAGATATCCCTAGATAAGGTCACATTGAAAATCCCTGAACCCCAAATAAATCACAGCAGGAATAAAGGTCTATTTATTAAATGGGAGAAAATAGATAAGGAAACACTCCATAGAGATCTCCTTATGAACAACCAAGCAGTAAAATACAAGATCCTCCAAAAAGATGCAAACCCAATAGAAGTGATAACTGCATGTACCAGGCTGAACAATTATATGGCAGACAGATTAACCAAAAGTGTGGTAAAATATAGACACAATCCAACGTGGTTTGATGGAACCTGCTCTAAAGCCCATGGACTCTTAAAGCTTGTAATAGACCAGAGCCACCACAAAGATGCATACCCAACAGAAGTAATAACTGCCATATAATTGTTCAGCCTGGTATAAGCAGACAGATGAACCAAAGGTGCAGCAAAATGTAGTCACAATCCAAAGTGGTTTGATGGAACCTGCTCTAAAGCCCATGGACTCTGAAAGCTTGCTTTGAGTAAACATCAGCGAGACCAAACAAGAATAACCAAGAATAATCCAGGCTAGGAGAATCTACAAAGAAGCATTACAAAAGAGAAAGAATGAGATAAAGGAATAAGCCTGGGAGGATCTTATGATGGCAAGTGAGTCGAAAGACTCCCAAGCTTTCTGGCAGATAGTAAACTCCATGAACCCTTGGGTGAGGGCCCTCAAACAATGTATTGTCTTTCTAAGGATTTCCCATCAATCACTGTGGTTAGACAAGGCTGTGTCTTGGCACCTTTTCTATTTGTAAGTAATATTAATTCCCTGGGAGAGACCTGATAATGGCCGGGAAGGACTGCCAAAGATACATGATAGAAAATTCCCTGTGCTGCTTTACGCAGATGATGCTGTCCTAATCGCACAAACTGCTAATGGTCTCCAGGTCTTACTAAATGGTTTTAATAGTTTTATGAGTAGTTTAGGACTAAAAACAAATCAAACTAAGTCCTTTGTAATGAAATGTGGCGCCCAAACTAGCCAAGACTAAAAGGTTTACATTAGGTGGGGAAGAAATTATGAAAACTTCACATTTGACATATCTGGGAATTCCGATAGACATAGATTTTAACTGGAAGTTTCTCTTGAGTGTAAGAGCCATGCAATTCCAAAGAGCGGTTGCTGGAGTTTTTAGGTTCTTTAAAAGACTGGGCCACAAACCACGTAGAGAAATGCTTGGTATCTTTAAAAGTAAATGTGTGTCTGTGGTAACATTTGGCCTAGGTTTATGGGGGTATATTAGTGGCAAATCTCTACAAATTGTGGAGAACAAGTTTATAAGAAGACTACTGGCAGTTCCATATTCTTCATTGATGTCCTTTTGCCACAAAGAGGTTGGGATTGATTATTTATAAGGTTATATCAAGTTGCAACCGCTTCTGTTATGGCACAGAATCTGGAAAAACCCAGAAGCCCATCTATGTAGGTCAATCTTACAGGACTGTCTGAAGCTGGATAACTGTCTGGATGTACTTAAGCCCATGGCTTAAGTACATTAACACGAGTTTTGAAAGATTTGGTGTCTCAAATTTTTATCTTAACCCGGATAGTATGTTGACCATTCCTCTAACCTAGACTAAAGTACTTTTTTAATAAAAAAGCACAAATGACATGGGCAGAGACTAGAGCAGAAAGGCTAGGAAACGGCTCAGGGTCTTACCTGCACTTCCCGCACTTTGCTTACAGATGATTATAAATGAGGCACACGTTTTTTCTGCCACTTTCAGTTAGCTTTCCCAGTTAAAGGTATGTGGTTTTGGTCTCTTCCTCGCTGTCACTGCGAATTCCCAGTGGAACAAAGCACTATGCACTTTTTGCTTTTTTGCACATTTTACACAGCACAATGAGTGCGGTTTCTCCGCCTTATATTATGAGCATTAAAAATAAAATCCCATGTTGCGGCCTTTACTTATTTGCACTGTCTGGGAAACTAAACTGTTATACATGTTGTTTTAAATTACATGCTAAGTGCCATAAAGATACGATCTTATTATTGAATGACTCCGTTATGGTATAGATGTCTTTTAATATCTGTTTTTAGTATATTTAACAAGAGTTTCCCTCATTCCTATGAATTTTAATACTGTATATGGTTTTCTTTTATTTGCTCTGACTTTTATGGCTCAGTGGAGCTGAATAAAGTATTTTGACTGACTAGTTACAAGGTGAGGAATCTGCGGTAATAAGTATCAATCCGAAGAAAAAGTTACTTATCTTTGGTAACACTATTTCTGGTGGATACGCTATCTAATAGCAGATTCCTCACTGATCCACCCTCATCCCTGTTCTGTGGAATGGACTCATTGGTCAATTTTAATAAAAAATGTATTTGAAACTCTGCACACTGGCACAATCTGATTTCTAAAAACCAGCTTCCCACGATGCGGACACAGATCAGAAAGAAACTAACATCAGTGCACAGAGGTGGTCGCCACGGAGGGGCACCTGATGTCACATCTGGGGTGGGACAGTCCTGCCACGTAGGTGCACAACGCCACCAACCGATGCACAAGGAAGTTGGTATGAAAATCTTCCAGATCCAGCCTGGCACCTGGGGGTATCCACAATGTGAAGAATCTGCAGTTAGATGGAGTATCCACCAGAAAGAGTGTTACCGAAGGTAACTTTTTTTTATCAATGCAAGTAATCAAGTAACATGTCACTCTTGTAGTAGATCACTGGTCTGGAGAGTGATGAAAGCAATGGTGTGACAAATCATGCAGAACTACACTGAAATGCATGACATTTCAGTTGCCCTTCCATTTGACTCTGGAGACGAATTCTGTCCAATAGATATTATAGAACAGCTGTTGTGCACCATGTCTATGTCTAAGTTGGGATATTTGTAGAGAGCACTGTAACTCCCATGAGTGTCCATGGGATGCGAAGTTGAATGCCATCTTGATACTACTAAATTTGTCAGCCCTTGACATTTTGAAATAACAGTTTGCCTCTTGTCTTGAATGCCTGAAAGAAGGGGCAGGAATATTAATGAGGATCCGGGGGGGAGGTGGGGGGGGGGGTATAACCAAAGTAGCCCATTTTCTGAAGAAAAGAGAGTGATTATGCCAGTGCTTTGACCAAATTCTACTTCAGAGTAGAGTCTGATATAGTTATATGTCGTATCTCCTCTATTGGACTTTTATGTGCAACCACTGCTTGTCAATATAGAGCATGTATGAAATTGGAGGAAATCAACCATGCTGAGCTTAAATTGGACTAAAATGGGTATCCTGGTGTTCTAAGTAATATCCTAGTCTCCTCCACAATTAATTTAGCCAATTATGCTTAGTCCACTCCAACATTCTTCATTAAGTATTAATAAAGTGGCCACTGGAAGTGATACCAAAAAGGCTGGAAACATTGCTTTCTGCTGCTAAAAGCAGATCCTTCCCTGACTTCCATCAACGATCTCACTCCTAAGCCTAAGTACCATAATTTTATGAAGGATCAAAAATCAAACAGCATTTGCACAGCACTGTCACCCCTAGGGGTATCTGGGCGCCATGTCTCCATCAAAGAGCCAAGGCTTGAGTCTCTCTCTAAAGTCTGACAGCCAGGGGGCTGTACGGAGCTGGAGCAGAAGATCGTTCCAAGTTTTGGCAGCAATGTAGGAGAAGGAACGGCGACCTCTGTGATGGTTGCAGGGGTGTAAGGGAGGGCAAGTGAAGAGGAGCGCAGGTGTCAAGAGAGTTGTTGGAAGTTCATTTGATTATTGATGTAGGCAGGACCTAGGTTGTGGGCGGCTTTGTAGGAGTGTGTGAGGACCTTAAACTGGCATCTCTTCTGGATGGGGAGCCAGTGGAGGTCTCTCAGGTGAGGTGCGATGTGGGTTAGTTTGGAAAGGTCCAGGATGAGTCCGGCTGCGGCATTCTATATGGTCTGGAGTCTTCTGAAAAGCTGAATGGAGATGCCGGCGTAGAGGGCGTTACCATAGTCGAGGCGGCTGGTGACGAGGGCCTGAGTGATGATTTTTCTTGTGTTAGTTAGGATCCATCTGAAGATTCTGCGGAGCATGCGAAGTGTGTGGAAGCACGAGGAGGCAACTATATTGACTTGTCATTTCATGGTCAGTTGGCTGTCAAGAACGATGCAGAGGTTGCATGCATGGTTGGTCCTGTGGTTGTCGGTGCCCAGTTCTGCTGGCCACCAGCTGTGGTCCCATGCAGAGGTGTTCTTCCTGAAGATCAGTACTTGAGTTTTGTTGGAGTTGCATTTCCATTTAGCTATGTTGATGGCGTTGCAGAAGTTGGTTTTGGCGTTGGAGGAGTCCTCGGTGAGCGAGAGGAATAGTTGAGTGTTGTCTGCGTCGAAGATTAGGGTGAGTCTGTGGAATCTGATGACATCTGCGAGAGGGTTCATGTAGATGTTAAACAGGGTGGGGCTTAGGGATGATCCTTGTGGTAAGCCACATATGATGTCTTTATGGGCAGAGGTGAAGGGAGGCAGTAGGATGCTCTGTGTGTGTCCTTTAAGGAAGTAGGTGATCCACTTGAGGGCATCTTGCTGTATGCCTATGTTGTAGAGTCTGGTGTTGAGGGTGTTGTGGGATACAGTGTTGAATGCCGCTGAGAGTTCGAGGAGGACCAGGGCCACAGTTTCTCCAAGGTCGAGGAGTGTTCTGATGTCATCTGTGGGGGCAATCAGAGCGGTCCCAGTGATGTGGTTAGTAAGGAATCATGATTGTGAGGATTTTCTAAGCTAATTAGTCATATGTTCTAACTATAGTTTATGCTATTCCAAGATTTCACTGTGTTTTAAAGGGATCATTCACTGTCCCACTTCTACATCTCCCCAGCTCTATTTTAGCTACACTGGCTTTTAGTGCAAAAGCATATACATTTCAAGGTTTTGCCAAGACATTGGCCTGATTGTTCTCCCTAATACATTAGTCCCACCTTGATAGCAACCAAATTAAAACTGTCCAAGGCAAGTAGCTCAATTTTGTCAACAGCAGGAGACAGGTTGCAGAATAGCCTCCAAGTGTCCCTTAAAAAATGAAAAACACCAGACCTTATTGAAATGTTTAAAGATTGATACTGTTTAGCAGAGCCTGTTATAAAGTACTTACATTTTAGGAACTGCTGAAAAACTATCCCGAAGACTTGGATGAAGCCCACCCCAGTGTTAGGGGCTCGGGGTGTGCTTAGGGATGCACCATATGTCTAAACATCCTAGAAATATACCTTGGAAGAGAGCCACTAAATCCCCTTGTAAAATTGTCTTTAAAATCTATCCAATGTTCATACCTCAGTATTCTTAAAGATGCACTATTCCCAAAAGTAGGTTGCTTTACCCATGAAGAATAATATGATGAATACAGCATCAATTTATTAAATTGGGAGGTTCCTGACTGCTAAGAAGTAGTTACAAAACTGAATAGTGGTTGTGAGAAATTGGTCTGTTGGTTGACTGGGGTTTCAGCCCTGGTCAAGCAACAGCCACAATCTCTAGCAGAGTGAACCACAAAAAGTCACTAAATGAACCTGTGCTTAATCCTGGGTAGCTTGACACAATAAGCAGTTGGGGTTAACTTAATGTGTAAAGTATTATGAGGCACACAAACAGTAATACAGTGAAAACACAATACGAGTAAAATATAATCAATTATTTGACACCAAAACAACAAAAACACAATCAATAGAACCGGAGTTATGCATTTTTTTGAATGGTTTAGTATAAAACTAACACCTAAAAGAGCAAAGCACCAACCTCGGACATCCAGTTGCATGGCAACAGGTCAAAGTCTAAAAATATGGCCTACAGCAATGGAGAGTGGGTGGGATACAAACATTGGATTGGGCCTGGTCGGTGCTTACCTTCGGACTTAAAAGAATTTTCAAAATAACTGTTGGAGGGAGCGTCGGCCTCTGGGAGTCTTGGGTCGAAGACGTGAAGATTTCTACATTCGGACTTAGTCTCTTTTGTGGAAGTCTAAAGTCTCCAGAAGAATGAAGCAGTGGGCAGTAGCCTTAGACAGTTCCAGGAGCTCGGATACCCTTTGACGAACAACCTCTGAACAGGATTTGCACCTGCTGAGAAGAACGGAGCAGGAGCAGCCATGAAGTCAGGCGATGCACCTTGGGGGTGATCGACAAGCAGGTTGGTCCAAGTCTTCCCTTGGTTTTCAGAGTAGTTTTTAGGCAAAAAGTTTCCAAGTCCCATGTTTTAGGCATTGGCTATCTGGACACCTTTAGCACCACAATGAAGGGCCCATGAGTGGTAGGACACCACTTGGAAATTGAGGACTCACTCAGGCTGGGTCCAGGTACAAGTTCTAGGTGGTGGGAGCCTTTTGTATCCCCGGGGCTCTGAACAGGTGACCAGCAAACTAGCTCTTGGAGTCACTCTGGTGGTCCTGGGTTCAGGTGAAGATGCAAGGCTCAAACAGCGAGGCTGGCCTCTGCAGGTTCAAGGCAGGCTGTAGGCAACAAAGCAGTCCTTCCAGTAATAGCAAAACAGTCTTGCCGAGTGCACAGCAGCAGGCAGTTGTCCGAGAGTCCTTCCGCAGGTCCAGGAGTGAACTGAAGAGTGGGTCTGAGGGTATTATTTGTATACCTAGTGCCTTCTTTGAAGTTAGGGGATGTTTCTAGAGGTTTCTCTTTAAAAGGTTTGGAATTTCCAGACTCCCCTGTCCTGGCTTCAAGCTGGCTGCAGTGACAATGTGAAGGTGGTAAGCCCTGGGTGTGAAGGCAGAGTACAGCCTATTAAGTTGCAAGTGGGGCTGTGCCCAGCTCCATCCCCACCACCCTGCCAGCAAATGGACCATTCAGGCACACCTTATCCCTATATTGTGTAAGATCAAGGAGTAATTTGCTAAGTCAGTCAGCTATGCCCAGTGATGTGACCCAGGTGGGGCGTCAGGCACCAAATGGCTAGGGGCAGGATAATGCCAACTTTCTAAAAGTGGCATTTTTAAATTTGTAATTTAAAATCTGACTTTACCATTGAAAAGGATTTCTCATTATAATTTCACAGATGTCAAACATAAACTGTTTAGTGTAACATCCTTCCCAGCCCCGTAGTATGCAAATGAATTATGCCACACACGGAGCTCAGTATTACACGTCTTTATTTCTCTGAGTGTAACCGTTAACTGACTTGTACTGTGTCAATAATCTTATCTTCCACACCCAATCACTTACATCACTAAACTACAGAGTCCGTTAGGAACCAACCAATCAATCAATCAATCAATACATTTATAAAGCGCGCTACTCACCCGCGAGGGTCTCAAGTCGGTGAAGGGAGGGGGGTCGCTACTGCTCGAATAACTAGATCTTGAGGTGTTTCCTAAAGGTGAGATGGTCCTGGGTCAGTCGTAGGTGTGCGGGGAGGGAGTTCCATGTCTTGGCGGCCAGGTAGGAGAATGATCTTCCTCCCATGGTGGTTCTGCGAATCCGTGGGACGGTGGCGAGGGCGAGGCTGGCGGAGGGAGCTGGCGGGTAGGAGTGTAGAACGAGAGGCGGTTGTTGAGGTATTCGGGGCCCATGTCGTGGAGTGCTTTGTGTGCGTGGGTGAGGAGCCTGAACGTGATCCTCTTGCTGAAGGGGAGCCAGTGCAGGTTTCTCAGGTGGGCAGATATGTGGTGGCGAGGGATGTCGAGGATGAGTTGTGCGGAGGCGTTCTGTATGCGCTGAAGACGTTTCTGAAGTTTGGCTGTGGTTCCTGCGTAAAGGGCGTTCCCGTAGTCCAGTCGGCTGGTGACCAGGGCCTGGGTGACTGTCTTTCTGGTTTCGGTGGGGATCCACCAGAAGATCTTTCGGAGCAGGCGCAGCGTGTTGAAGCATGAGGATGAGATGGCGTTGACTTGTTTGGTCATCGTGAGGGAGGAGTCCAAGATGAATCCCAGGTTGCGTGCGTGGTCGGTGCGGTGCCCAGCACTGTGGGCCACCAGGAGTCATCCCAGGCGGATGGGGTTGGTCCGAGGATGAGGACCTCGTCTTGTCTGAGTTCAGTTTCAGCCGACTGAGCTTCATCCATTCTGCAACGTCTTTCATTCCTTCCTGGAGGTTGGTTTTGGCGGTGGCTGGGTCTTTGGTGAGGGAGAGTATCAGCTGGGTGTCGTCGGCGTAGGAGATGATGTTAAGGTTGTGTTTGAGTGTGATGGCGGTGAGGGGGCTCATGTAGATATTGAAGAGGGTTGGGCTGAGCGAGGAGCCTTGGGGTACGCCGCAGATGATCTTGGTGGCCGCGGAACGGCGGGAGGCGGACTCTCTGAGTTCTGTTGGAGAGGAACAAGGTGATCCAGTCCAGGGCTTTTCCTTGGATCCCAGTGTTGTAGAGGTGGGTTATTAGGGTGCGGTGGCAGACGGTATCAAAGGCGGCTGAGAGGTCTATGAGGATGAGGGCGGTTGTCCATCAGGGTCATAATGTCGTCGGTGACTGCGATGAGGGCGGTCTCGGTGCTGTGGTTGGCCTGAAATCCGGACTGGGATGGGTCGAGTGAGTTGTTTGCCTCGAGGAATGCAGTCAGCTGTTTATTGACGATCTTCTCTATGACTTTTGCCGGGAAGGGAAGAAGAGAGATGGGGCGGAAGTTCTTGAGGTCTTTAGGGTCTGCTGTGGGTTTTTTCAGAAGGGCGTTGATCTCTGCGTGCTTCCATCTCTCTGGGAAGGTGGCTGCCGCGAAGGAGTTGTTTATGACGTTCCGGAGGTGGGGTGTGATGATGGTGTTGGCTTTGTTGTAGATGTGATGGGGGCATGGGTCAGAGGGAGAGCCAGAGTGGATGGTGTTCATGACGTGGGTGGTGTCTTCTGTGCTGATGGGGCTTCAGGCGCTGAGGGTGGTGGTGGTGGTGACTGGAGGCAGAGTCTGGGCGTCAAAGCTGTCGTGTATATCTGCCATCTTGCGGTAGAAGAACGTGGCGAGGGAGTTGCAGAAGTTCTGCGACGGTGTGATGTCATTGTTGCTGGCGCTGGGGTTGGAGAGCTCTTTTACGATGTTGAAGAGTTCCTTGCTGTTGTGGGTGTTGTTGTCCAACCGCTCTTTGAACGATGTCCTTTTGGTGGTGCGGATCAGCTGGTGGTGTTCGCGAGTGGCGTTCTTGAGGGCTGTCTTGTTTTCTGTCGTCCGTTCGTGGCGCCAGGTTTTTTCGAGAGTATGGCAGGATTTCTTTGAGTCTTTGAGGGCATCGGTGAACCGTGTGGTTTTCCTGTTGCTGATCTTGCCTGGGGGTTTCTTCAGTGGAGCAAGGTTGTCGGCGCAGTTGGTGATCCACTGTGCGAGATTGTGGGCTGTGTCGTTGGTGTCAGAAGTGTCGGCTGGTGGGTTCTGGCTCAGTGATGTGGTTAGCTGGTCTGTGGTGACTTTGCTCCAGCATCTGCGGGGGATCTGTGGCGTGCGGTGGTGGGATGTAGTCTTCGTGAAGGTGAAGTGGATGCAGCTGTGGTCGGTCCAGTGTAGTCCTGTGGAGTGGCTGAAGGAGACGTGGTTGCTGGTGGAGAAGATGGGGTCCAGCGTGTGGCCGGCGTAGTGGGTGGGGGTGTTCACCAGTTGCTTGAGTCCGAGGTTGGCGAGGTTTTCGAGCAGGGTGGTGGTTGTGGTGGTGTTGTTGTTGTTCTCCAGGTGGAAGTTCAGGTCCCCTAGGAGGATGTATTCTGGTGAGGTTAGTGCGTGCGGGCTGACGAAGTCGGCGATGGTTTCGCTGAATTGTGTGCGCGGGCCCGGGGGTCTGTAGATGAGGGGTCCTCTGAGTATGGTTTTGGGGTCGGTGTGGATCTGGAAGTGTAGGTGTTCGGCGGCGGAGAGTGTGTCTTCGGCGTTGGTCGTGATGCTGAGGGTGTTCCTGTAGATGATGGCGATTCCTCCTCTGGTTTGGTTGACGCGATCCTTCCGGGTGATCTTGTAGCCGTCCGGGATGGCTATGGCGATGTCGGGGACCGAGGAGGCGTTCATCCAGGTTTCCGTGAGGAAGGCGACGTCCGGTGCTGTTGTGTCGAGGAGGTCCCAGAGTTTGGCGGCGTGCTTGTGGACGGAGCGGGTGTTGAGGAGGATGCACTTGAGGTGGTTGTTGTTGATGTTAGGTCCGGTGGGTGGTGTGCATGTTCGGAGGCAGGTGAATTTGCAGGCTAAGCAGGTGAAGGGTCCGTGGGTGCGCTTCGGGGTGGCTTGATAGCAGGCAGGTGGTTGTCCGGTGTTGAGTGCGTTGAGGGCGGCGGTGTTGTATCTCAGTCGGGGTTCCTGGCATCGGCTGGGACTCCAGGCGCAGACGGGCTTGCCTTTGGCATGCCTTGGGCGCGCCCGCTGCGTGGCCTCCATATGAGGGGCAGAGGGAGGACGGAGCAGCTGGGAGGTGGGAGAGGGGCGGCCAATGGGAGACAAGGAGACTGGGCCGCAGGGATACAGCGGCGGGAAAACGGCAGGGACACGGAAGGCGAGGGAACAAAAAAGCAAGGGGGCATAAGGGTAAAAAATGGACACAGGTGTACAGAAGGCAAAATGGACACAGATGCAAAACAGTAACAGAATAGTACTCAGCAGTGATGCAGGCGGGCTAACACGGGCAGCAGTGGCAGCGGATCACAGGTCACACAGGGGGCTGCGTGGCGGTGAGGGGAGCGACCTGCCTGGTGACAGGGTCAGAAGGTCGCTCTCTACCGATGCGCAGCCTCCATATGAGGGGCAGTGAGAGGGAGGAGCAGCTGGGAGGTGGGAGCGGGGCGGCCAATGGGAGACAAGGGGGCGGGACTCTGGGACGCAGCGGCGGAAAAACGGCGGGGGACACGGAAGGCGAGGGAACAAAAAAGAAAGGGGGCACAAGGGTAAAAAACAACGGACACAGGTGTACAGAAGGCAAAATGGACACAGATACAAAACAGTAACAGAATAGTACTCAGCAGTGATGCAGGCGGGCAAACACGGGTAGCAGTGGCAGCGGATCACAGGTCACACAGGGGGCTGCGTGGCGGTGAGGGGAGCGACCTGCCTGGTGACAGGGGTCCCGCGCTCTATAATACACAAGCAACTATAGTCTCCCCCTTTGTTAAATGAAAAGTACAAACAAAAATCATATATACATTATAGTTCCTCAATGAGTCATCGAGGGGCTCGAGCCACTCTTCCAGATCTCGTGATGTGAGGCGGAGTAGACACAGAAGAAACAACTGCAGCAGGCTCTGGTGATCTAGACACTGATGCAGTCCTGGCCCTCTGATGACACAGTCTCACTATGGATGTCTGGAGCCGACAGATTCTGAGGCAGGTGCTTGAAATGTGGGGAATCCCTTGCAATGGAGTTTCCAGGACAGTGAGCAAACACCATGTGTCTCTTACTAGTCAAATCTTGCAATGGATCGCATAGAGCATCAGATTTGAGTTTTCGCCTCTGCGTGACAAGGACACAATCCCCTTTCTGAAACATAATGTCCCAAGCACATTGATGCTTGTCTGCATAAGTCTTCATTCTGGACTTATGACTGGAATTAGTGAGTTTAATTTTCTTGCAATCAATTGTTCTTTCCGTGGTCCACTGGAGCAGCTAGGTACCCATAGCTCTCCCAAACATCAAGGTGGTTGAGCTTTTGCTGATTGTAGAATGGGGTAGATCTGTAGGCACAAAGAGTAGAATGAGGAACTGACTTGAGCTCAATTCCCTATAGCGCAGCACGCTAAACAGGCGTTTTGAGAGTTCTTATAAAACGTTCAACAAAGCCATTTGCTGGTGGCCATAGAGGTGTGCTTTTCTGATGCTTGAAATTCAAATGAGTAAGAAAGTCTTTGAATTCCCAACCATTGAATGCTGGGCATTGTCAGATTTTAGAATCGATGGAGCACTCCAAGTTGCAAATATGTCTTCTAGTCTTTCAATTACTCGATCATGAGCAAATGATGCAAGGTCTTCCACCAGAGGAAATCAGGAGCACTCATCTATGATTACTATGAAGTAATGGCCATTTTCAAGAGGTCCGAAGAAGCTAACTGCAATTTTCTCCCAGACATGTTTTGAAAGACCGGACATGTTCAAAATAAGCTGTGTTGTTTTGGGAGATAAGCAGATACACAAATGACAAACCTGGAGTGCTATCTTAACTTGCTCATCAAGAAACGGGAATCAAACATTGTCCCGGAGGGCTCGCTTAGTGGTGACAATTCCACAATGTCCCCCATGGGCCAGTTCAATGACTTGTTGTCTTAGACTTTCAGGAATTTCAATTGTCGAACCTCGCAAGATAATCCCTTCTTGTGTCACTGATAGTTCATCACTCACATTCTTGAATTGCTGTTAATCATTGTCATTATCAATAGGCCGAGCATGTGTTCTCCAGAATTGATGCAAAATAATGTTTGCATATTTCTATCTGCATTGGTAGCAGCACTTATTTGCTCCACGGATCCAGCTGAAGGAGTGCTGGATCTCACAATGAACTTACCTTAATCTTCTGTCATTTTAGAAAGGGTACCCTGGCACTATATGGGCACTTAAGAAAAGCAGACAGCAGGGATTTGATCTTTCCCTGGCTGGTGCACAATGGTGTAGTCATACTCTTGTAGTTGCAACCCGCACCTCTTAATGTGAGAGGACATCTTGTCCTTTGGATTGTCAAAAATAGTGAGCAGTGCTTGGTGACCAGCGTAAAATGTTTCCCATACAGAAACACATGAAGGTGTTCGCAAGCCCACACAGCAGATAGATTTGTAAGAAACTTGCCATCCCAAACCCAAATTGGGTGAATTACTTTTTAAGTTTCACATAGATATGTCAAATTACGACAAAGTTACAAAGAAAACAAAAATGCTTTTCAATGCAAATTATGAAGTAACCATAACCACACAGGCTATCGTCAGTGTATAATATATATGTTGCATATATCTACTTCCTTTATGTCAAGGACTCTAGTGCTGTCAACTTTACGTGTCATACTATATTAACATCTATATTGTATCAAAAATAAAAGAGTGTGGTTTATTGCTGAAAGAGGAAGGACGCAAATAATGTAATGCTCTTTATACATTTGTTCCAAAAACACAATAAACAAGCATTTGCAATGCAATGGGTCTCGCATTTGCAACAGTTGGATCTATTGGCATTGTAAATGATAATGCTTTTTATTTATATGTTTGCATAACTTGCAAGCGCTACGTAAACACCGCTTACAGGTTTTGTAAAAACATAAATAAAAGGCATTCTCATTTACAATGCCAATACCTCAAACTCAAGCAAAGGCGAGCCCATTGTGGCACCCGCTCTTTAGATTTTAACATTGTAATTAAAAAAAATATATATGCAAAATGTTGTGAGCTGGAAAGTTAGCATTTAGCGCTATATTATATCTGTGATAAAGAAAGAGAAAGTGGAGAAGGAAGGGGAAGGTAAAAGAGAAAGAGTGTTTTAAGGAGGTTAGAAGAAAGAAATAGAGTGTTAAGAGGGTGTTAGAGTACAAGAGGGGAAAAGTGCTGTAAGCCAGTAACATTTAATAGATGGTGCAGTGAGGATAAGAAAAAACGGGAGTGGTGTGATCAGTTGTAGAGGAGTATATCGTGTGTGGTGAGTGACTGGGAAGAGAAAGAGAATTGGGAGGACACTGCAGTGAGGATAGAGATATCACACTTATCTTCTAGGGCCATTAAATAAGAACCCTCAATGTAATGAGAAACATGCTGGTGGGGCTAGAATGCTACATTTGACTGAGGCCTGTTTTAGATCTGTAAGTGATGCAGCAGGAGAAAGAAGCAGTCGACAGAGATGTTACTATTTGTCGCAAGCAGGGAATGGCCTAGCACAGTAAGAGGAGGGCCACTGGAAGTATACAGAACTGGAGTCTAAAATGATGCAGCAGGGTGACTAAATTATGGGGCAACAGAATCAAAATTATGCAGCAATAATCTGGTTCCTCTTTGTTTTAAAAGCAGCTCAGCAAAGCAATATACTGCGTTTCACATTTATTACTAACGTGTCGCTAAAGCAATGAAGGATTTGAGAAAATAGAAAAAGATGAAACATATAAAAAAAATTATTTGTCTAAAGTCGCCCTGTGAGGCTGTAGCAGCCGGCAGCGTGTGTAGCAACGAACGCTGTCTAAGAACAGTCCACCAATGAAGACACACAACACCGTCAATGGCAAATAAGACGGAAGCAATGCATGACGTAGTCAAAAGAGCCAAAAAGCTTAACAAAAGCCCAGTTGTCGTTCAACACTAATGTCCGAATTTAAAACGCTCAAAAGTTGTTCCAACGAGGCTATCCAATGTTCCAATAAATACTCAACAATAATCCAATGACAAGGAATATCCAATTACGGCAATTTCTTCACATTAATCTGTGCCTGCTCGTATTCAGTGTAGGAAAGGCATGCAAACAAAGTAATTCCCAGGCAGAGAGGAGGGATCCTTATGTTTGGTATGTATTTGCAGGACAACATGTACAGCAGAGAAGGGCCACGGTCTGGACTATCACACGGGCCATCAGGACGGTGTTACTGGGCCTACTGCCAACTCCTAAAAAATAAACGAGCATCCACACGGCCCACAGGAGAGGCCGAGCCCCGGGCATCAGAGAGCGGGCCTTACCTGTCGGCGCGGCGGGCAGCCCCACACCGCCTCCGGACCAGGCTGGAGGCCGCCTGGCCAAGCATGGAGCCCGGCCGCCGGGGATCGGTTACCTGCGGCCCCGCGGTGAGTTTCTATAGCGAGGTCTGAAACCCGAGGAGAAGTCACCTGGGGGAAGGTGCACTCGCGGCCAGGCCGGCACAGATACAGTTACGGGCCCTGCACTGGGAGAACAAAAACACACATGCAGGCATGTGTCTCTACTGTCCCATCATAAGCATTGCAGCCATGGCAACACGAGTGAGTAACGTTCCATCAAAAGCATTTGGCAAAAAGGGAGTGTAACGAGGCCGCGCGCAGACCCCCCTCCTGAGGCGGCTCGCGCTTCAGCTGCCTGCCACGGCGCTTCCCAGAGAGACAGGAGATTGGGAAACGCGCGCGCGCGGCCGGCGCCGATCGCTTTCCACAGCGTGCGCGTGACATCTCCTGTCTCCTGGGAAGCAGACCCGCCAGCAATAGTATCGCGCCTGCGCGATGGCATATGGCTTCGCCATATGCATCGCAGGCTCGAGACCTAAAAAGGAAGGAAAAAGAAACCCAGTGTGCATCTCACAGGCTCATAGACATTCATCTTTTTCACATTAAGCTACAATTTAATTGGTTATTTTCATTTTGACCTGCACCAAAGGTCTTTAGCACTTATGGAATACGTTAGTCACATAGATGGAACAAAAAGATCTGAACTTACCTGGTATCTTTACAAAAGAACTATGGATTGAGGTCATTGTTAGCGGAACACGAATCCTCATCCAGTTCAAATCTGAGTGAGGCCACCAGCTAAGTAGTCTTATCCTAGGTTACTAATGTTTCCCCGATATATGGTGATACTATTGGCATGAACAAGAAAAACAGTGCCCAAGGCTGTTGTAAGGCCACATGGAGGGAACATGTAAACATTAGTCAAAATTGGCAGAGGTGTTGATACTTAAGAGATAAAACTAGTCATCCTAGATGGAAGAGCTAATGTCCCAAACTACTCTTTAGAAAATACTCTAGAAATGTTCCAAATAATTTATGGATGTCTATGTTCTAGATATAAGGAAATTCACAACAAATTACAAAGAGTTGTATATCACTGAATCAGACACTGATAAGAGCAGCTTCATATGGCTGGCCACTATTTCGGGGAATTTAATTTCAAATGTGAATAGTCTTGATGTTTACTCATAAATACATACAGACATGCAAACATTAATTATGATAAATGTATGTGGCTAAATTTATTGACATACATGAACACATCTTACTGATGGAGGAGAGCATGATTCTCAAGTAAGGTATACTACTGTTTGATTTGGTCAAAAAGCATTTCAGATTTAAAAATAAATATGGCTGCTTGTAAACTGAAAATGACAAAGAACTTTATGAGCATTCTACAATGATGTGCTCTTCTCCAGGTGCAAAGCCCTAAGAACCAAGGTCCAGCACAAGGTCAGGATTGGTAGCAAACATGAAAATATAAATACGACGTGACAAGTCTGGTCCAAGACGGCGTGCTCGACCAATGTCTTCGGGAGTAGAAAGAGGGTCAAGTCCTTTACAATCTGCAGACGTAAGTGACTCTGTTGTGGGATTTTTGGTGCTCAGGTCATCCTTCCCCAGGTGTTCTGGGCATAGACTATTCTCCCTCATCAGGTTGTTTGTGTCTTGTTTCTTGAGCTGCTCCATGCTTTTTGCACTTTGACCCTCATCCTTCTTCACAGTCACAGTGTCCGAGTTTTGACTTCCTTGCTTCTGTGGGGTGTCTGTGCCTTGACTCTCCTGCTTGTCAGGGCTGCCTAAGGCTTCAATGTCCCCCATCCCCAAGCTGACAGGGGCTTGGCTCTCCTGGCCCACTCTGTGTGCAGCTTGGCTTTCCTCCTTCCCTAGGCTGTCAGAGAACTGACTCATTTCTTTCTCCAACCTGTTTGGTTCTGGAGTCTCCTCATTCTTTTGGCTACTTTCCTCCCATAGACTGTGTGCACCTGGGCCCGCCAGCTTCACCAGGCTGTCATAGTCTTCCATCGCCTTGTTGCCTGCACTTTGGCTCTCCTTTACTTGGCTATTCAAGTCTTGATTGCACTCTTGGCGAGAGTATTTTTCCTTCTTGACTGTAAGACCAGCTAACAGGTTAAGCTTTTCTTTCTCTGTACTGCAACCTTCATAACCCTGAAAGAAAACACAACATCGGTATCAATCACATTTTTGTGGTAATGATAAGATTAGGGAATTGGAAGCTCAAAAATGATTTGTTTGTGGAACACTGGTATTGATAGCCTAACAATTACATGGGCTGGTACAAAAACGGAGTGGTCACTGGGAGCATGTAAATATAAAGCAAGACTACTTCCAGTTTCTGAAAAATCCAGGGGCAAACCTGGTCATAAAGCCTACCCGCAGATTAGACTGTGTTTAACTAGCCTTTGTCTGTACACAAAACATGATAGTTTGAGGGGGCTAAGAATATCTGTCACCTTGCTTGTATTATAATTGCACTGCAAAAATCTATTTTTCTTTATCTTGGCATTGTTGCATAATAAGTGTGGCCTGGTGCCAGATCTTTGAGAGGGTACTGACTTGTGAAATGCTTTATGGCTGATCTTCTAGTGTCAGAAGTGGCTTTGCTTCCTCGAGAATACCACAGGGACACACAAACTGACATCACAAAGGCCCCTTTTCCTTTGTAGGGGTATACAAACGTGTCCTGGGACCCTCCCTTTCCCACTTCAACCTCTAAAAAACAAATAACAAGCACCAACAACAGCCTGTCTCGGGTCCACTTATGATGACAAGGGTCTCTCTCCTGAACATGATCACAGCTCTTCTATTGGCGACAACTACTCCCTTGCATGAAATTTCTTCCAGGAAAACAGAGTCCTTCTGCGGGCCCACACTGACACTTGACAACTCCTTCTCTGCAGGGTGTAACTGCATCCAGGGGCATGATCACCCAACTTCTGCAGACTTCAATTTACCCAAAATAGTATCAGCTCTATCCAGCACCTTCCTTCAAGCAGTGGGTAAAAAAGCTGGCTAACTGGGACTTGGACTCGTCCTCAAGGCATCAGCTGCCTTTTTCATCCAATAGAACATGTACGAATCAGCCCAAAGTTTATCACCACCAATCATTCGGCCGATCAAGTTATTTCTTTTAAGTCGTTATAGCTTCTATAGTGGGCAATAATGTGGATTTCCATTTTTACTTTTGTATTAAGACTCATTCTTAAAGTGTAAGGTTTCATGTTTTGCTGGGACTTTCCCATCTATATTCCAGTCTTTGTCCTAAGGGCCAAAGGGAAGGATACTTTAAGAGTAGGGCACAAAACTGCTGTACACTGTCCCTCGACCACCACCAGTCTAGATTGCATGGTGGCAACCAAATATCACAGAGCAGGCTGCAGACTTGTAAAGGGATATATTTCAATAAACAACACATGCCATTACTATTTACCATAAAACACTTCAAAGGGTTCTCTCATTCAGGTCCCTAGCACTCGTTTTTTGACTACTAAAGTAAAAAAAAAGATTCTCAAACCAACATGTGATTAACTGTCTGAGCCCAACAACCTTTTCCGAGGCACAGGTCTGTCATGAATCCTCCATTTTGTCATATTTCCCAGTCCACCCCGATTGGGCCTTTACAATGCTCAATCTCTCTCAGGGATCTTATTGGCTCCAAGTCTTCCTAGAGGTGTATGCATATTTGATATAGGTAATCCATTGTTGAAAAAGGGTGACTTACAATTTGCGCATATATTACTGTTTTTTTCTTTAGCCCTTTGCTTATCCCTCATAACTCTCTGGTTTCTTAGTCTTTTCACACTGTATCAGGGTTCTCTAAAGTACATGACTTCTCCCAATAAAAAGAATGTTGTTTGGCCTTTGTTAATGACACTCCTTTATGGTAACCTTTGAAGGTTAGACACTCCTTCCCTTCTGTACAATATCCCTATCATACCCCTTCATATAACAATGGCTACTCTATCACACACTCCTTTGTCTTCATGCATTTTCAAATTACCTGCTTGCCTGATTTGTCCTTACCCAGATGTCCCACTTTGGGACTCATTACCCAGTTCTTCAGTAAATTTAGAGCCAGTAGCCAATGCCCACTGACTGATCAGGCCCTGTACCCATGGGCCAGCATTTCTCAATTAACACATGAGTTCAGACTCTTACTTGTCGAAACAGATTGCATCTCTGCCTCAGCCTGGTCCAGGTGCCTCTATGAGTCTACTAGAGAGTCTTCAAAGTGCTGGCTCCTATCCACTGCTCATAGTACAAGGAAACACATTTGCCAGTAATTCCTAGGTAATTCCTGTATCTTTCTAAAAGGTGCCTCCATAGTGACTAGCTACACAAATAAACTACAGGTACAAACATTCTGTGTGTTTATAAGATGCACATTCAGCTAGGACATGCCTTGCTGCAAGACTGGTACAGGCAAGAGGATTACCTCAGGTGTAGTGGTAACATAAAGCCACTTATTTGGATAGCAGTAAGGGCACACTTACTGGGGAGTAAGAATACATGAGACATGCAATTCACGAACCTCCGACTTAGTGTCCAGCTGCAAAGCTCACCTGAAGCAGGAGATTTGGTGAGGGATATGCTCCTGTCACAGCTGCTGCCATTGAAGGGCTGACTCGATTAAACTGCTGGATCTGCCTCTTCCAGGCATGCTGAAGCCCCTTCCCATCTTTCTCAACTCGCACACCACTGGTCCAACGGCCTTCTGTCGTGCAAAAGGAGAAGGCCTGGTTTTCAAAGCGCTTCCTAGTAGGAGCAACAAAGAGATATCGTCTATCAGGTCACTGCTTTCTTTGTTACATCAAAGTGTGGTCTTGTTGTTCATGCAATGGCCTTCACAAGGACTCTGGGTTGCTATAGAATCGCACAAAACAAATGTGCTTGTGTGACACTGACAGATGGGAAATAAAGATAATACATCACCACAGCAAACACAGCCAAATCGTCAATTCTAAGCAACATTGTTTTTCCTTCATCACATTGCACCATTTGCCACATAACTGCTATTATGAAAAGATCCACTGTGTTGAATCCTCACTATCACCTCCAAACACTACTGACCACCTGCAACAGACTGACACTTGTAGTGTAGCTCCTATTTTCCCAATAGGCTCTGCGCATTGGAATAGTACCTACAGCAGTAAAGGCCTAGGCCAGACGTTAACTAGGTCTACTACTGTCGATACTAGACTTAATTTTTGGGTTTGCCAGCTAAGCTCAGAGTTCGTTAGAAACTTTCTCGAATGTTCAAGGAAGGATTAACTTCCCTGATTAGACAAGAAGGGATTTAGTTTCTGACAACCATAGAACATGACAACTTTGCTCTCCCCTAATCAAGAGTCAATCTCAAGAGTCGTGTGAGCACAAGGCAATTATTTTACTCAGTCAGTACGTGCATTCTTAGTCTCATCAGAATGTAGAGAAAAGGAAGAGACGGGCGTGTTCAATAAAAAGGTGTTATTTATCGATCAGTCTCTTTTCTCATACATGAGAAATGGATCGATATTATTGCAATACTTATAGTTAAGTAAAGTGCATACATTAAAAGCAATAGTATAAAATAATACTGTAAAAACATTGATATGGTTTCTGAGCCATATGATGTTTTAAAATGATTAAAATATATTTCCATACACATATACATTTGACTAACGTACTCAACTGGTGTTTCTAAATACGCCTACCCCGTGTACCTGACCTAAGTCTAATGCGTGGGCGGGAATAGAAAGTTACAGTTTAAGTTAAGTTTGTTTTTGCCAAGTGAATAACTAAAGAATTCTCTAGGAGGGGTTATTCAGTTCTGTACCTGGAAGTTAGGATGAATGAGGAATGGTATCTCTTTCTCTGCTCTCGATATTCCAGGCTGCCTGCGAGGGCTGCCCAGAAACGCCGGTGCTGGGTCTCTCGGCTTGAGATAGCAGCGCGTCTCTCAGCGCGTCAGGAAGGCGGGGCTGCTGCCAGCGGGGTCTGCTTCTGCTCTCGGCTTCGGCAAGGGTGGCTGCTCCGTCTTGTCACCACGCGTGTGTTTGCATAGGGCAAGGTCGGCAATATTTATACCTTAAAGGTGCCGAGATTGACGTAAGGATGGACATAGGTACGTCAATAAAGATGTCATACGACTTGCTCGTTAGCACATTTTTTTGCAAAAGTTCTCTGTGAAAACAAAACAATGGCCGCACGGATTATCCAGGTTGTCATAGGTTTGATTTGTTATGAGAACGTCGTATGCCTTATCAGGGGCTGGAGGAATGTCGCTTGTCTAATTAGATCTCAAGCGTTATGACCTAATCAGATAACACGTTCCTGTGCCGTAGTGTGACTGCGTCAGATAACGGTATCTGCATCATGGGGGCTGTTCTTGCCTCATGGGCTGACTGTTAGTTAACTTGATAGTTAGTTTAACCAGAATAGGGTCAGGAATAGGGGGATCGATTTAGAACCTATAGAAATACACGACACCCACTCCACGCTAACTATGGTCATATCTACTAATCTATGCATAGTATAACATAGTACAACATACTATAGAGTATAGTGTATACCTTACCACCCCAAAATACATAAATGCATTTCGAAATTTTCAAATATACTGAAAAATTGCAGTCATATATATTGTATGCACTTAAGCTATGAATTAAATGCAAAAGTAAACACGCATTGTTATGCATTATTGCTTTTTGGTATATGAGAAATACACATGAAATGGCTCTTAATATGGCTATACAGAAAGGAAGTTCGAGACCATTTCATCACATAATAAAATATTTGTGAACATACCAGCGGGCAGCTAAAGTCTAAAAAGTATCTAAAAAATAGAAATCTTAGTTCTCTAGGAATAGTTTCTTACTTTAAGCAGAAGATCAGTGTCCCGGAACAAAAATATATATAGAAAAATATTTTAGGGGCTTGCTGAAAAAATCGCTGTCCGTGAACTGGATTGTAATTGTTCATGTGACTTTATTTTTAAAGTTGAAGGCCGAATTCAGGGAACGCCGTGTGCGAGATTACTCAAAAGTCTCTATTTCTGTTCTGGCGAGAACATCATATCATTCAGGCTTTCGAAAAAACTGTCAACAGCTTCATGGGAAAGTTCCACTAAGTCGGAAATAGGGGTAACCATGCATTCGTGCGCATGATTGTCTCCATTGACATTCTGATTTGCATTGCTGACAGAAGGTCGTACCTGTTCGATGCTGCTTTCATCTTGAACTTCACTACCTTTCAATCGTAGTGGTGAAGATTCCAGGAATGCCGTCATCAGGATTGGCAGCCTTTGAGGGCAGCACAAAGCGTGAACCTTGGTAGGAACCAACAGTGTATCTGCATCCACCGGCGCATCCGATTGTAGCGTCAGACAGGTGTCTAACACGCATTCCTCCGCATAGCAGACACCTTAGTACAGGTAAAACACACCTTTGCCACATTGGTCGAAATGATAGAAACCAAGTCATGTTTAGGTCTCTAAGCCGGGAGAGTCCCAGGATTTTTGATATCCGGTCCCGGTATCCAATGGCTAGGATCGTATCTTCCATTGTCGCGAGAGTTTGATCTGTGACATGGGTTGCCATAACGAAAAATAAGGACTAGGAATAGGATTCCTGCAATTAGTCCAAGGATCAGGGGAAGTCCGCCAAAAATCGAATGGACGAAATCTGGAAAAATACCCAGTATGGCTTTGAATGGTGTTAATGCCATCGAAAATACTGTCTTAAATACCTTTGAGACCCCAGTGGTATCAGAAATATTTAAGATTTCGCTCAGGATTTCCGCGAAATGTACGGGGGAATTAGTTGATAATAATGTATGTATCTCTGCAGTCGTCCTTGCGACTTGTAGATCATACGTTTCTTTTGATGACGTGAGCCTTGTAGGCGTCTGTAGAAGCACTGTTTTCATTCTGCTTAAAGTGTCTATTCGAATAGAAGTAATTTTCAAACTGGGCCATGCCCTTGCCTCCCTGTCTGGAAAGGAGCTGGGGAACAAAGAACGTCCACAGCACTTGACCTTCGCCGTCGTAGTGACGAGATAAGGAGTCCCGGGCATAAGACTACAACATCTGCGGTCTACAATAAGAATGTAACTCCCATTATAGAGTCTTTGAAAGAATGGTTCTATTTCAGTTGCAGGTGCGCCTTGCTGGTGACATGAAAGGTTGTATGAATTCCCTTCACAGGCTCCGTGCAAACTAATACCGTTACACAGAAGCGTGCCGCTTAGTGACATAGCACAATTGTTGCCACTAAGAAACACTTTCTGTCCTTTATTACTGACACATGCATGTGAATAGGGCAGGTTCCAAGTTGTTTTAAGGTACCCCTTTCCCAATTTCTCGTACATGCCAGCCTGTATATATTTTTGGCAGTATTGAAACCTGAAGGTTGAGATTGGAATATTTATTATTCCGTGGATTATCCATTCACTGACAGGTCGTTCTGACATTGTCATTGGTAATCTTTCTAGTTTTTCAATGCTCAAGATTGTATAATCAGCACCCTTTTGCGCCATATCGATTTGTCTATCAGTAAGGTTAAAGATTTGGAATAGTGACGTTGTGTTGATTAAACGCCAAGGCACATAGCCTGAACGCAGATTTTGTAACGTCCAGCCAAGCTGTACAATGGAACGCAATTGTGACTGACCATGTTGTAATAACAGTAAGTCTTGCGATAATATGTCGATTGCTGAAGACACAATGCTGTCCAATGAAAATATTCTGGAGGACAGAGTCATTAACCCATTGTCCACTACAGAAAGTGATTTTTCCAAATTAATACGATCAATTTCACGTATTCTCTCTGCTGTTTCAATTTGAGTAACCTTCCAGGCCTCATTGTATGCTGCATATACAGAGGCTGCTATGAAACGCTTTTGACGCTGTTTGCGTGGTCCCAGTATGAAATCACGCAAGTCAGCACCATCAGTAAGTAAAGTTAGGTGTTGCTTAATTTCAGGCAGTGTGGAAGTCTGTAGCCATTGAAGGCATAATTTGCCCACACTGTAGGTTGTTATTATCCCTGGGTGATGTCTTTGGGGATATCTAGGGTCTGGCCTGGTCATTTTGAAACCCTGTGTTTTATTCAGGAATCTATCTTGACAGTGATTTGTATCTGTGGGCCATATCAACCATTGTTCCCAATCAGGATGTGTTCTGTTTTGGTTAAGTATATGGTTTATGTCTATTTCTTCATCTGTATCAGAGTTATTGCTAAACATTGTTGGCTTTGGAATAGACAGGTTATTTAAATCTTTGATTTTGGCTAAGCCAAGACAGGTGGTTTGTTGAACAGTGTCATTTAAAAATATCATTTGTTCTGGGATCATGCAGGCTCTAAACAAAGCTTCTAAACCCTGTACTTGCCATTCTTTTGTACCCCAAACACTTTTCAAATCAACATTTTTGTCCCAATAATCAAATCCAAAAGTATTCATTTTTTCGAAGAATGAATCTAAATATATCAATTTTGTGTTGGTTATCATGGTTTTCATCCCTGTCTTGTTTGACAATTTGTAATAAAATGTTTCAGCATTACTTGTGTTAAAACCTTGAAAGTATGAATATTTGTCATAAACGGTTCTTGAACTCCCTTTTGGAGGTGTTGCACAATGTTCCCATTGATTATAATTTAAAACATTTCTAGGTTGTGCAGATTTATGTAAAAAATGGTTACCATAATGGTTATAGCAATACATACTATCATAATTTGTAGAACCTTGCAAATAATCATGTTTTGTAAATTTAGCAGACATTACTAAGTCAGACATCATGTTGTTAATACTTTCAAAGTCCCAATCATCAGCAAATGAGTTTGGTTTTGCAAAGTCACTCAAGGAGATCTTGATTTGGTGTGGATATTTCAGGATCTCTACCGGACCATAAATTTCATAGTCAGTGTTGTCCCAGGCTACCCCACCAGGTATCGGATTGGCTGTGAAGTTGGCTGAAGAAAGTTCTGGAGAAAGTTCTCTTTTCTCGACGTGTGAAGATGTGTGTGGTTTGAGGACCAAGTTGATGTTCTGACTTGCTGTGTCCATTTTAGCATATTTTCCCTCAATGAAGCGTCCCAAAGTAAATACCATGATGAGCCAAAGTATGAGGATAAATGCACCAAAACCCACCCAAAATTCAATCCATGGAGAAACCAGATATGTTTCTTTCAGTTGTTTCAAAAGTTCCTTAGCTTTGTCTTTAAAGGATTTTGATGATGGCTGTGTCTTTGATTCACTGAAACCTTCAGAGGAATCATCGAAGTTGATGAAGTAACCAGATGCAGTTCTGTCAATTGTTCCAATTGGTTCTGGATTTTTGTTTCTTGCATTGTCACTTGGTACTTCAGTATAGATTGGTGTGTCTCTGCTAAATGTCTTTATTTGGGTTTTCAGAGGTCTGAGTTCTATTGCATTGTTGCATAGTCCTTGTTGTTCTTCTGTAGGCGTTTCGAATGTGATGAGCCTCTTTGATAGGACCTCTGTACTGGTAGCAAACCTTGGTGTTCTGCTACTTATTGGGAGTCCACTTGGCCTACCGTTTGTTATCGGCCACATGTTGTGGTTTTACCAGGTCGATGGATACAACTCGGTTCTCCTTTTTTCCAGCAAGTGGCGGTAGTACAACTGATCTTGTCCCGTTGACAGACAAGACAGGAACTGCTTTTCTGTAAGAAGGCCCAAATTCCTTCTTTACCGCGATCTTCTCCCTGACTAGATCCCCGACTTTTGGAATCCAGACAGGTCTTGCTGGGACAGGTGGTGATTCTTCAGTGGTTGTTGGCTGTTGTTTCAACTGTATGTTGCTCAGGTCTTTTCTTGTTTTGTTTAAGTCCTGCAAAATAGCCAAACGGTCTTTGACATCAAAGGTTTTTTCTATTACCACTGAAGTCTGACTATCAAGGTCAGAGATCAACATCCTAGTTCCGAATAATAATTCGTACGGACTGAATCCCTTCAGAGAATTTCTTGGCAAGTTATTTAGACTACGTTGGACACTTATTAGATGTTTGACCCACCCAGCTCCCGAACCTAATATCCTTTCTATTATAGATTGCTTTCTGCCTTGGTTTTTTCTTTACACCATCCCATACCCTCAGGAAGGAAGTGAGAAGATTCCCGCTGGGCTGTGCTCATTTGGCCATGTTTCCCCCCCAGGCTGGATTGCCTGAGTGAAAGAAATGGTCGAACGTAGTATGCTCTTAGCGTATATGCCATTTAGGCTCGCAAATCTTTGTATAACAGTCCGGACGTCAGCCGAGTGCTGAGGATCTACATTATAAGTGGAAACTAGCCTGTATATGTTAATCGCAAGCCATTCTTTTTAGTGGTGATGTTATCTGCAGTCAGATTCCACCGTATTTTATTTTTTCTCTCCCCACTGCGATTTCTGTTGCAGTTTGGGCAGTTTTTTACAAACATGGTATGATGTAGGCTCATGCCTGGCCACCAGTACCGTGATTGTAAATCTTCCAGAGAATCTTTTAGTTTGAGGTGTCCAAGACCCTCGCCCATATGTGCGTCTGCGATTAACAATTGTCTCCTGTCCATGTTTGGAATCACTCTATCCCCCACTCCAGGGATTCGAGCAAAAAGGGACGGAGTTTGCATCGATTATGTATGTATAATTGAGTGGATAGTTGATCGGTAACGCTGAGCAGTCGCCTTTTGATGACGTTTTCACCGCCAGCAATGTTTCACCGTCAATGTATTTTAATGTACGCTTTTTTCGATCTACGGGAGCCGGTTTAGTGGCTGCCGCTGCGGCTGCTTCAGCCAATGAATTCCCTACAACGTGAACGCCATCACGTTGATGACTCAGTGAGTGAGTCACGTGAGTCTTTGGTAGTTCTTTTTTCAAAAGAGCTACTTGTTCCCAGAGCAGTTTCTGCTTTATTGGTGCATCTGTGTCATCTTTGTAACCGTTCTGAATCCATGTCGGCAAATCGCTGTTATATGATTTGACGCAGTAATATGAATCTGACACTATAAGTGTCGGGAATTCGCGATCCGCATTATCTAGCGCCATTTTCAATGCGATTATTTCAGTTTGTTGTTCTGAATTAGTTTCTACTGAGTGTGATTTTGTTAATAGAGGTTTTAATATACCTCCGCGCCACACTTCTTTTGTAATCTCACATGTGGGGTTGTATGCTTATTCTCCCCAAACGGACGGTTGAGCATGTCCGTCTGTGTAGATTACACAGGCGTAATGTCGTAGAGGCAGAATGTCGATTGGCAGAGGATACGTCTTTTCATATTTTAGATTTTTTAATTCTTCTAGTTCTGGATCAAAGTAGTAGTCTACTTTGTCCGTTGTGATTGAATTCACCCATTGTATCCATTCCGGATTCAATGTTGTTGTTGGTAAATTACACGGTGTTGTTAGTGCCTCAAAGGCTGATTCTGCTGTTCTGACTGTGATATGTCTACCGTCAGCTATGTCTTTTTCTCTAGCTATTGCGGTTTGAACTGCACGAATAATTTTTTCTGTATTACTGAATTTCTGTTCAGCTTCTGTGTACATGTGTGATTTGAATGCAATTGGTACCTTATCTCCCTCATTAGAGGTTAGGTATGTGAATCCGCATCTCCCTGGGATGACTCGGATCACAAGGTTGCGTGTATTATCACGTGTTTCTAATTTTGTTTTAATTAGCATGTCTGTTTGTAAGGATCTCAAAATTTCTGTGTGTGTTTGAGTCCAACTGGATCTTTTAAAGTCTGGCTTAATTAGATCATAAAGGGGTTTGACCCTTTCTGCGTAATTTGCAATGTATGTTCTTCCGAAATTTAGGAAGCCTAGAATTGACTGTAGGTTTTTTAGTGTTTTAGGAGCTTGGATTACGGCACATTTCTCTAGGAAATTGTCTGCCAGGCTTTTGCCTTCACTTGATAACTCATATCCTAAGAATAGGACTGTCAGATGGGCAATTCTGGATTTTTTGAAGTTGAATTTGTAACCCTCTGCAGCGAACCCAAGTATGATGGAGTTCACCCTTTTCAAGTGAGTCTCCAAGTCATCATCCGTTAAGTAAATGTCATCAACATAAGATAATGCTTCATCATCATATAGTTGTAGTAATTCTGTTACTCTTGCTGAGAATACCCCCGGGCTGTTCTTGTACCCCTGGGCTAACCGACAGAATTGTTTTTGAGTGCCATTTACTGAGAATGCAGTTAAATATCTGCTATCTGGTGCTATATTTTGACAAAAGAATCCATTGGAGATGTCCAAGGTTGTTTTGTATTTTTTGCGCACTATGTTATTCATTAGTGCAGCACTGTGCGAGTTTTGCACTGCAAAAGTTTTGCAACATGTGTTAAGGTGTCGGTAATCCAAAACTAGACGATATGAATTGTCTGGTTTGGAGACCGGAAACAAAGGATTGTTCATTTGTGAGGTGCAAGTTTTAATCACCCCCTGGTATTCTAGCTGATCTAGTATTTCATTTACTTGTTTTTTAGCTTCTTGTTTAATTGGGTACTGCCTTTGTGCAGTTGGTTGTGATTTTAACTGGATTTTGTGAGGAGGAGAATCCTCATCCCATCCTACATGATTTTTATATAAAGCAGGTGCTAAGGCCACTGCCCACTTTCTAGCAAGTGTATATTTTTTATGAATCGGGATATGATTCGAGAAGGCAGGCATAATTACTTCTTCGCCATGAGGGCACTCCCTGACAAACTCTGGTGGCCAGTCTTTCTCAGCTAGAAGGATGTCATAGCCCTTGGAGAGGTTATCCCAAAATAGTCCCCTTATTTTCCTAGTCTTATCTCCCTCTATACGTAATGTTATCTCGTATATCTTGTGGGGCTTGCTAACTCTGGTGTCTGCAGTTTCCACTTGAAGGTATTCATTCGTGTCCACTGTCTCCAGATGATTCATAAGGACTTTGCGAGCTATGCTCACCTCTGCTGCGCTGTCTAGCATTGTCTGAGCCCACTCTCCGTTTTTCAGTTGTGTCCTCAGTATTCTCGGCATTGTTAACTACCTTGATACTGGCTACCTTCTTTTTTGGAAATTGTAATTTCTTTTTCAGTTGAGCAGGTTCCTTGTCTTTGGACTTGGCGTGCTCTTCTGATCGTCCTCTTCTTTCCGATTTCTGCGCGGAATTCTGAAAAGATTGAGAGGGACGGGTATCAATGTCTTGATATCTATCAGGTTTTTTAATATTATCCCTATTTCTAAGGTTATATCTATTCCCAGAGGGGTCACTCTGCGGTGACCTCTGTCTTAGGTTTGGAGATTTCTCTCTTCGCCTCGGAGACCTTCCTCTGGACTGGAATTTCTTTTCTTTGGGATTGGATTGTTTGTTTCCATCCCAGTTCTTTTTTGGTGAATTATTATTATTAAAAAATATTTTTTCTGGACTTGTAGTCAGTTGCGGTTTTACTGGTATTCCACCTAGACTATCTCTGCCTAGTTCTTCATAGGATTTTTCTATGATTCTGGCAATTTCAGCTGGTTGGTCTGCTATATCTGTCTCTTTTAACCTCTGGCGGATCACCACGTTTGCTGCTTCACCTTTTATGTTGGCTAGTAATATAGCCGAGACCTGCTTGAAGTCTTTCAGTAATTTCATACCAAGAGTTAAAGCAGGTTCTGGACCGTATTCATCCTGAATTTGTTTTAGCACATCTGGTATCACCGAAATGGATGGGACACCGTGCGTTTTTGTATAGATGGAAGCAAAGACTGTACCCCAAGTGTCACAGTCCTCAATGTGTGGTGCGATTCCCATTGGGAGACATATAGTCAGAATCCTGTGTTTTTCTAATGGGGTGGTGTCAGGAAACACCGCCTCTATTTGGGTGATTTTCTGTGCCAACCAGAATGGTATTTGTTCCCGTTTAGCTGGAACTTTACCTAGGCAGGATTGGATGTTCTGTGGTGTAATTTTATTTGTGTTCCCCTGGTGAGGGGTCAGCTGTGGTAGTTTAATCGCTGGCTGAATTGTTGAAGTCCGCATTACATACTGAACTAATTGTCTATGAATTTTTAGTAATTGTTTCAGCTGTGTTAATAGTTCAGCTGCAGGCATCCTATCGATGTCTGGATGTGGTGTGTATCCGGCTAGGACCGGCCACGGTGCTCCTGGTCTTCCTAAAGGACCGAGCCTTGTAATGTGATTGTTATGTTTTAGGGCGCCATCAAATAAGAGCAAATGCTCTTGGAATTTGAGTGGTACTTCCACCTCCTCGAAAGGAGTGTACTCATTAGGAGGTTCCTCTACTTTGTAATAGTGGAAGTACTTTGTTACAGCATTTGCTGCTGGAAAATGTATCCATGTATAGTATACCTCTGTCTGCCGATATTCGTGTGCCTCGATTACGAATATGACTGTGCCACCTCTAGGTGTCAGTCCATTTTCTATAAGTTTTAAGGTTATAGATCTCCTTTTGGCGACCTGGATGAGTATTATATCCGGGTCTGCTTCGAGTGCTGTAGTATCAGCTGCTGCTATTTCAGCTGCTAATCTAACTGCTTCTCTTTCTTCATCACTGTCTCCCATTTTACTGACAGGATGGTATTATGTTTATTTGCAGATCAGGTTTCTTTATGGAAACAGAGATTAGATGCACAATATTTTGGAACTGTTTATCCTTCAACGTTGACTAGACCAAGAACCATACATAGGAGTTCCCTCCTGCGAGGTTTTGGAGGATATAACCTTTCACCCACTCCAGACGTCTTTGGAGTATTTGGGAAAAGGGGTCTGAGTGAGAAAGCACGACTGAGTTACTCTAAATGTCTTACGTTAGTTTTATCGCCCTTTCCAAACGCGTTGGGCGCCATGTAGTGTAGCTCCTATTTTCCCAATAGGCTCTGCGCATTGGAATAGTACCTACAGCAGTAAAGGCCTAGGCCAGACGTTAACTAGGTCTACTACTGTCGATACTAGACTTAATTTTTGGGTTTGCCAGCTAAGCTCAGAGTTCGCTAGAAACTTTCTCGAATGTTCAAGGAAGGATTAACTTCCCTGATTAGACAAGAAGGGATTTAGTTTCTGACAACCATAGAACATGACAACTTTGCTCTCCCCTAATCAAGAGTCAATCTCAAGAGTCGTGTGAGCACAAGGCAATTATTTTACTCAGTCAGTACGTGCATTCTTAGTCTCATCAGAATGTAGAGAAAAGGAAGAGACGGGCGTGTTCAATAAAAAGGTGTTATTTATTGATCAGTCTCTTTTCTCATACATGAGAAATGGATCGATATTATTGCAATACTTATAGTTAAGTAAAGTGCATACATTAAAAGCAATAGTATAAAATAATACTGTAAAAACATTGATATGGTTTCTGAGCCATATGATGTTTTAAAATGATTAAAATATATTTACATACACATATACATTTGACTAACGTACTCAACTGGTGTTTCTAAATACGCCTACCCCGTGTACCTGACCTAAGTCTAATGCGTGGGCGGGAATAGAAAGTTACAGTTTAAGTTAAGTTTGTTTTTGCCAAGTGAATAACTAAAGAATTCTCTAGGAGGGGTTATTCAGTTCTGTACCTGGAAGTTAGGATGAATGAGGAATGGTATCTCTTTCTCTGCTCTCGATATTCCAGGCTGCCTGCGAGGGCTGCCCAGAAACGCCGGTGCTGGGTCTCTCGGCTTGAGATAGCAGCGCGTCTCTCAGCGCGTCAGGAAGGCGGGGCTGCTGCCAGCGGGGTCTGCTTCTGCTCTCGGCTTCGGCAAGGGTGGCTGCTCCGTCTTGTCACCACGCGTGTGTTTGCATAGGGCAAGGTCGGCAATATTTATACCTTAAAGGTGCCGAGATTGACGTAAGGATGGACATAGGTACGTCAATAAAGATGTCATACGACTTGCTCGTTAGCACATTCTTTTCAAAAGTTCTCTGTGAAATCAAAACAATGGCCGCACGGATTATCCAGGTTGTCATAGGTTTGATTTGTTATGAGAACGTCGTATGCCTTATCAGGGGCTGGAGGAATGTCGCTTGTCTAATTAGATCTCAAGCGTTATGACCTAATCAGATAACACGTTCCTGTGCCGTAGTGTGACTGCGTCAGATAACGGTATCTGCATCATGGGGGCTGTTCTTGCCTCATGGGCTGACTGTTAGTTAACTTGATAGTTAGTTTAACCAGAATAGGGTCAGGAATAGGGGGATCGATTCAGAACCTATAGAAATACACGACACACTATCACTGCATTCTCTAACTTTGCTTCATAGTCAACTTCCTCAAGGATACAGCATAATCCAAGCCGAACACCACCATAAAAGATTAAGATAGGCTCCTCCTCTTCTACAAAAGCATATTAAGATGTACATACCTCGAGTTCTTATTGGAATTCATGATCAAACTCTTATCCATCGCCCTTCAACAACTACTAATACCAATCCGTAAAACTGCATGTTATCGGTCGCTTTGCAGGCCATGAATTTTACCTACTTCTGGGCCACTAAAAGTATGTACTCAATCTATATCCTACTACTTGGAAAATTGAAAAATGACTATAAAACCCCTCACTCCCAAGCTGACTGTTAAACCTGCCAACTACAGTCAATATGAAGGGAAAAGCAAAGCTGCTAACACCACTACCAGCAGCTGTTTCCAAATTTTGATATTAACCTGACAAAAGTGTGAATAACTCAAAAACGTGGCAAACACAAGGAGATAATGGACGAAGCACTGAAACATTTCAGTCACAGATCTGGGTTGAATCCATCATCGTTCTTTAGCTCAATTCCCCACCCCAGTTCAGACACAGCTATATGCAAATCAGTCTTGACCCTGTGCCTCATGGGACCAGTCCAGCCCGAACTGCCAGGCCAGGTCTTCCCTAAACCAGAAACAAGCATCCTGGGACCGGTTTCTGGGTAACACCCTTCATCAGCCAATGTGGTTTTACCCAACACCTGTGACAGCAAAAATCTGTGGACGACATCACTGATATTACAGGAAGATGAGCAGTATTAGTGGGTGTTCTCCCAGTTTACTACTGCATCTTAGTAATGGCAAAGATGTTTCTTAATGTTTTTTCCACTAACATGATTACGGCGCACATCTAAATGATTTGGTAAGTGTTTCTCTCTCTTCCTCCTCTTGGACCACCCACTCTACATCCATTCCTCTACTGCCACTTGAGCAAGGAAATGTACTGTACCTGCTCATATACCAGACAGATTTCTAGACTTTATATTCTTAACTATCTTGAACTAAATGTGATAACCTAGACACAATTTACTAGCTCAACCACTTTCTGATTTCTCCACTGTCCATCAACATTTAGCCCGAAAAGCAAATAAAACACCCTTGTATCCGCCACTACAACTTATAAAGACTTACACCTCAAGGGTCTCTAAAACAAGAAATGTCTGTAGAAATAATCTTCCATACAATTCACAGACTTCCTAAGCAAACATTACAATAAAACTCTTTTGTTAATGATAATTTGACTCTGTTATCTTGAAGGAATTCAACATCAATAGAGATGTTCCGTCAAAAGTGTCTTGCGCAGCGTTCATGCGACAACATTCTCTTTATTTTATAGTTCAAGCAGACCTCACATGTTTTCTTGTACAGGAGTTCCATGCAGCGTCGGATTGGTAAAGGGGGCATTCGGGCAATGCCCGAGGGGCCGGGGTCCGAGTTCCACCTGAGGGCTGCTTTTGAGCAGCCTGGGGGGGCCGATATGGGCGCTGTCTCTGTTGTTCGACTACACCTCCAGCGGCCCAGTGGGTGTCCAAGTGGCTTTTTTGGAGGGAGATGGGCACTCGTTACCTCCCGTATAGCAGCAACAGGTAGAGGTGTCACCCCTTTTCTCTCGCTGGGCCTCCCATTAATGTATGCATACTGAGCGGGGCAGGGGACCAGAGCAGAAGTGGCCTCACTTGTTTTCAGGTGTGTTTCATTAGTGTAAACTGATGCGTGCATATTTTTTACCCTCTCCCCCCCCCCCCCCCCCCCCTTTTATGTAAAATTACGCTGAAGCAGTGATTTGAGGGAAAGCATTATACAAATGTGGGCCGATTTTTTTTTATGCGTGCCCGGGCCGATTTTTAATCCCAATCCAACCCTGGTTCCATGTCACAAGTTTTCAGCAAGTGCTCTACATGATTATAGTGTTCTGCTCACCAACAAAGTCCTAGACTTTGTTGCCTGATATAGTTCCAAGTAAAGTGAGGATCCAGTTTAACATGGGTGGCTACCACCCCAGTGACCATGTTAAGACACTGCTAAATGTTGGTGATATCAAACTATAGCAGCAGTCTAAACGTGTGTAGGCTCTGTACTGGCTCTCCCTGATAAACCTATGTAATAAAGCATAACTAGGACCATCATAGTATCCAAATTGTGCACAAGAGTTCTTGGGTACATGTATGATAGAGATACCCAGGGGGCGTGGCTTAACAGCAAAAGATGGCGGACATGTGAGCCTGCAGCTTCACGCCAGCCCTAAAATAATCCTGTATAATCCAGCCTATGCCTTGGCTATTGCAATCCCGAGACGACCCGCATGAAAAAATGGACATCGAGACTCCAGTTATACCGCAATAGGGAGTGGAGCTGAAAGGTGACCGGCGACGGCCATGATGGTGCAGTAAACTTGTAGGCCTGCAACCTCCCTAAATGGATTCAGCACAGAGTGGATTGCACAACGGACACGAACTCAGCAAGATACGAAGGCGAGGGAGCAGGTGGACCCCGCTTAGACGCCGGGAACGCGGCGTGTTGGAAGAGCAGGGAGCCATATAAACTCACGTAAGCCCTGGGAGAAGGAGAAGCTAGGTATACTCTGGCAGCAGCCTAGGATGTAAGACACAGGACGGAGCAGAGAGTGTTGTGGCGGAGCCCAGGGAAGGAGAAGACTCAAAACAGAGCAGAGGATGGAATCCAGCGCAATACGGAGGTGAGGCCCAGCGGGTTACAACAAGCTGTAGGCCCGCAGGCCCGCAGCAGCAGTCAGACAGATAGGAACCAGGGACGGCTCCCACGTACAAGAGCCAGGGAGAACATTCACTTTCCCCGGGCAGAGTAGGTGAGGTACCCCGTGGGATCACGAGGCAGCAGCCCCGGGAGATGAAAGTGACTCAAGATTCTGGGAAAGCCTTGCGCTCCAGCTGCAAGGTGCAACCACAGGGAGGGGAGTGAGTAGTTATCCTAAAACATATTTTCAACTACAGGAACTAAGACACAGCTTGGCCCTGGCAATCCCCTGACACTGGATTTGATTTTTGGTTTTGTATAGCGCTCAAATGCCCGGAGGCGTATTGGTGCTGCTGCTGTCTTGAGCGATGCTGAAGGGGACCTTGTTGCTGCCGGAAAAAAACTAGCCTGAGAACATCCAGGTTGGAGACTGGGGATGAGAGACTGCACTGGGGGATAACAGCCTCATCCGGAGCTATTTTAGGTAAAAGAAGTGGGACAACAAGGGGGTACATCACAGCCACACCCCAGGCAGGAGGGAGTGGCTCGTCAGTGGTGCACACATATCATTTGAGGGATGCTGCAAGTAACATATCTAATACGCAGCGAAATAGAGGCATTGCGCAGGCAATGGAGAGGGCAGGTATTCGCCCGTTTGAGCCCCAATGTACACTCATTGACAAGGAGGGCCGCTACAGGACGGCTATGGGGACAAGAGTTAACACTTGGCAGTGTATATCCCCCTAATCAAGACCAGGTAGCCTTCCTACACAAACTGCCAGCCTCTTTGTCGGACTTAGTAGTGCCAAGCCTTCTACTTGGAGGAGATTTCAACTGTGTATCAGATGTACTGTTGGATTGGTTGACCCCTCCCTTACAGGGAACCCAAGTCCAACGTAATGCTACTGGGCTAAGAGATTAGATGACGCACTAGGGACTGGGGGAAACGTGCAGGACACAACATCCCTCTATGAGAGAGTACTCCTTTTACTTACCCCTGTATCAAGTGGACACTTGACCTCCTGAGGCACAGCCGGGAGATAGCTTCTTTAATATTTTAAAATCTTGTGTGATACTGTGTTTTATTTTAACTCCCCCCCTCCCTGGGCAATTACTCATCTCTCCTCGCTCTGGGCTCCCCCGCGCAGCCGATATTATCGCTGCCGCGGGATACATTCTTGACGCCATTTCCCTGTTGCCACAGGCGACGCCCACTGCATCAGGCCACGCCCCCCGCCGATAGTCTATAAAGCGCGCTGACTGCTAGCGCGAGCCAGTGGACACTTGACCTCCTGAGGCACAGCCGGGAGATAGCTTGTTTAATATTTTTAAATCTTGTGTGATACTGTGTTTTATTTTAACTCCCCCCCTCCCTGGGCACTTACTCATCTCTCCTCGCTCTGGGCTTCCCCGCGCAGCCGATATTATCGCTGCCGCGGGATACATTCTTGACGCCATTTCCCTGTTGCCACAGGCGACGCCCACTGCATCAGGCCACGCCCCCGCCGATAGTCTATAAAGCGCGCTGACAGCTAGCGCGAGCCAGTGGACCCTTGACCTCCTGAGGCACAGCCGGGAGATAGCTTGTTTAATATTTTAAAATCTTGTGTGATACTGTGTTTTATTTTAACTCCCCCCCTCCCTGGGCACTTACTCATCTCTCCTCGCTCTGGGCTTCCCCGCGCAGCCGATATTATCGCTGCCGCGGGATACATTCTTGACGCCATTTCCCTGTTGCCACAGGTGACGCCCACTGCATCAGGCCACACCCCCCCACCTCCTCCTCCGGTTTATCAATGTGCATTTCCCGGCCGCGCAGCGGACGAGCGCAGCGGGCGCGCCTAAGGCAAGCCCGTCTGCGCCCGTCCGCGGCCGGCGGGGGACGGGGGCCAGAACCCCTGCACGATCTCAGGTAGACCTCTGTTACTCTCGCCAGGAGCTACTAGATCTGCGAATACATACCGAGTGCAGATGTTTGCCTGTTAGGGATTGTGCTACTGATGGCCCCGGGAACACTTGTAGTCGCTGTGGCTACTCATTCAGCCACTGGAAGGACTGTAATGGATTCACCAGAAAGCTCGGCTGCGCATTAATTAACTGCAGGTCCCTCAGGAAGCACAAAATGGAAGTGCGGGATCTACTTGAGAATAGTAAATTAGATATCTTGTTCACCACCGAAACCTGGCTGGACGAGGAGTCGTCCCCCGAGGTGCTGGAAGCACTCCCCCCAGGTTATGGCATTTGTAGGTTAGATAGACCATGTGGGAGGGGCGGAGGGATTGCGATTATCCATAAGCACGGGATTGAATGTACTTTGGAGACCATTTCTATATCTGATAATGAGGCCGGGACCTTTACTATATCTGTCTCTAAAAACGATATAATTAAAGGCCTCCTAGTATACAGACCCCCTGGAGGTAATAGTCAGTTTGCTGCCAGTCTGATACAGAACATACTATCCCCAGCTTTGCGCTATGAGAAATTTCTGTTGTTAGGTGATCTTAATCTTCATTTTAACGATGCATTGAACATCTCGGCCCAAGAGGTCCGTAATGATTTATTAACTCTGCAATTAGTTCTTAAATCGGAACTGCCCACACACCGACTCGGGCATACGTTAGACCCTATTTTCTGTAACTGGGACTCCCTCACAGTTGATCCCCCAGAACCAATGGTCTGGACGGATCACTTCTTGGTACCATTTCAGATCAACCACTCCCCTGGAATTATCCAAGGGAAAGGGGATGGTACTCTCAAGTTACAGAGGCGATGGGCTAGGTTTCCCCTGCAGATTTTAAGGCCCGTTTGGAGCAGGGGGGACCACCGGAAGGTCTGGGCCTAACAACTGATGGGGCGTGTGAAACACTTGATCGACGCATCCACGCTGCTCTGGACGCAACAGCACCATGGTCTAATAGGGGACCCATGCGGCGCACCAAATCCGCGGCGTGGTTTAATGAGGATTTAAAAAGGGCGAAGACTGTCTGTAAACGGTATGAAAGAACCTGGAGACAGGAATACTCACCAGACCATGAGAGGGAATATAAGTTGAACCTTAGAAAGTACCATGCTCTGATAAGGAAAACTCGAGCAGATTACTACACTGAAAGGATTACTAAGGCTGATTGCTCCGCCAAAGAACTCTTTACAGTATATAAGGAATTATCCTCTTTGGCTTGTCTGGAAGGAAAAGCAGCGACCTCAGTGCAATCTTGCAATCAGATAGCTGACTACTTTCATAAAAAGGTACAGGATATCTATGCTGCCTTTCCCAACACGGCCAGAGCCTGCTCCAGTGACCAAACTTTGCTGGATGAGGGACTTTCAGCCACAGATAAGCTGCGTGCTTTTTTGGCCCCTGACATCGACGAGCTAAAAAAGGTGGCCGGAAGTATAAAATCAGGCTCTCCCAGGGATCCGGCCCCAGCCAAAATTTTGAGAAGCAATATGGAGACATTAGCACCGTATGTCAGGCATCTCCTGACACTGTCGTTTGACTCTGGTACGGTTCCAACGACGTGGAAACAGGCAGTGGTACTTCCACTTAAGAAGAAACCACAGATTAGCATCGCTCAAATGAGCAACCTACGGCCTATTTCACTTCTCCCCTACATCGCCAAAATAGCGGAAAAATTGGCGAACCAACAACTCATGGCTCACATTGAAACCCAACAACTCTATCACCCCACTCAGGCTGGCTTCCGTGCTCTCCATTCCACGAAGTCGGCTCTACTCTACTCCACAGAGATGCTACGGAAGCATGTGGATGAGGGTCAAACTGCGGCACTGATTCTTTTAGATCTCAGTGCCGCGTTTGACACTGTGGCTCATCACACTCTGCTTCAGCGCCTGAGAGAGGGAGGAGTTGTTGGCAAAGCGTGGCAATGGCTGAAGTCCTTTCTCCTTGGTCGCAGTTTCTGTGTGGAGCAGGGGCCCCATAGGTCCAGAGCTATCGCCCTGAACCAGGGAGTTCCCCAAGGTTCTAGCCTCAGTCCCACTTTATTCAACCTCTATGTTGCCCCAGTGGCATCAATCGCGGAGAAACATAGGGTTGCTGTGGTGACCTACGCGGACGATACTCAGCTGGTTGTAGCTCTTTCACAGCCAGCTGAGCAGGCAGCTAGTCAGTTTACATCCTGCCTGCAAGACCTGGCTAATTGGATATCAAACAACTGTCTCAGATTAAACGGAGACAAGACAGAGGTGCTTATCGTAGGCAAGTCTCCGTCTGTTTGGACATCCGCATGGTGGCCCCAGACTTTGGGCCCCTTACCCTAACCTAAAGATCAGGTCAAGAACTTGGGTATCTGGATGGACTCAAAACTATCTTTCGAGTATCACACTAGACGTGTAGCCGGTACTTGCTTTGGCATTCTCCGTTGTCTGAGAAAGACACTCGATCTGCTCCCAGTGTCAGCAAGGAGGGCCCTGGTCCATGCCCTGGTGACTTCCAGGCTGGACTATGGGAATGCCTTATATTTGGGAGCTAACGTGAGATGCCTCCAACGATTGCAAGGTATCCAAAATGCTGCTGCACGCCTAGTACTGACGCTGCCAAAAAGATCTTCCTCCAAAAAGGCCTTGGGGACGCTTCATTGGTTACCAATTAAAGAGTGTGTCCAGTTTAAGATCTTGTGTATAGGCCATCGGATCGCTCACGGTAAGGGCCCCAGCTTCTTGCGGAATTTGCTCACATTGTATAAACCAACTAGGCTCCTCCGGTCGGAGGGCACTGGGTTAATGTGTATCCCGAAGACTAGCAGGGCCAGGATGGGCGGTAGATCCTTCCGCCTCCTGGCGGCCCGGAGTTGGAACACTCTCCGTCTCAGACTCCGGACGGAGCCGTCCGAAAAAGTTTTCCGCAAAGAACTCAAGACACACTTGTTCCCCATATATTAAATTGTATTTTCACGAGCTGCACTAGGGATCATTCAGGCCACTAATAGCGCGGGGACACACTGGCTAGTGTAACCAGGCGCTCTATAAACTCAGTATAAATAAATACATGCTTAGATGCCTTTGTGTGCTCCAATGCTTTTTGGAGTGCAGTCTCCTACACTGAATACCTAGGGCGCACAATATCAGACCATTGCTCCGTGTTATTGGAGTTTAACCACTAGGAACCAGCCCTCCAGTCCCCCTATGGCGATTCAACCCAAAGGCTTTTTTTTTTAATTTAATTTATTTTTTATTGATTTTAACAGCATCATGCCTAACAACAGAGTCATGACATTTTACATAATGCATTTCTTAGCAGTGTCACATAAAAAGGAAAGTTTACATGGGAGCAGGTCAGTTCAACAACAAATACAACATTTATAAGGAGTCATTCTTTGTTTGGTGTGTCTCCGGGATAAAATGTCAGTATGTTCCAGAAGATATGCTGTGAGGGGTGCCCAGAAATCCTTTGGGTGCGACCTGGTAGACAGTTCCTCCTCGTAGATCTTTAGGGTATCTCTGCAGTACACTAGATCAGTTACCCATTTTATAGTTGTCGGACGCAACCCAAAGGCTTTAAAGGATTATGTTACAGTGAAACGCTTCACACAGCCATTGCCAATTATTTTGCAGATAATGCACAGTCCGCGTCCACTAGGCTGGTAGAATGGGATGCATTTAAAACTGTAGTGCAAGGACACTGAATGGGTCAGTCGATAGAGGCGCAAAGGGAAATACATGCAGAACTATGGACACTAGAGGACAGACTGCACTTGCTGGGAAACTTGAGGAACACGGAGGCAAAGGACATGGAGGGCCTGAGAGAGGCGCAATCACAATATAATACAGCCCTAGAGCGGCTACAGTGCCATGACCTCCGTGAATACGACACAGGAGTGCAGGAGGAGGGGAGGCCGGGTAGACTGCTAGCATTGCTGATAACCCGGAATCCAATGAATCCCCAATCATACGAGTGATGAGAGAAGAGGGGGCATAGTCCATGAACCTGATAGAATAAATGTCCTATTTTATTACAGAAACCTACATGAGGCGCCGTCCCGATCCCTCAGACCGCACAGAGACACTTCCTGAAGGACTTACAGATCCTGAGGCTGGACCCCCAGACCATTGAGGCTCTGGGTGGATGAGTGACGGAACATGAAGTCAGAGCGGCTATTAAAAGAATGGCTACAGGGGCGACCCCAGGGCCAGATGGCCTCCCGAAATAATTTTAATCCACATATGCCTCGGTGTTGGTCCCCTGATTAGTGGCATTGTATGCGGAAGCCTTCGAACTCTGGAGGCTTCCAGACTCCTTACAAAATGCAATGGTTGTTCCCCTCCCTAAAACCAATTCCCCAGAAGCCTCCTCACCGGATTTTCCCCCTCTCTCCATGATCATCTTAGATCTGAAAATCCTTAGTAAAATTATGGCGCTCCGCCTGCTTCCGCATATGTCGGCCTTGATCCATTCAGATCAGAACCGGATTATCCCCGCCTAGAATACATCCCTTAACCTGTGGAGACTGTATTATGTCACCCAGATATACAGACATTCCGCGGGTTCAGATAGGTAAGTATCCCAGCAATATGGAATCCACCGGGAGACTAGACAGGGCAGCCCCCATCACCGTTCTTGTTCGTGCTTGCAATCGAACCACTAGCTGTGCTGTTCTGAAGGGGCGCAAAGGGAATGGGAATATCTAAACGAGGATGGGACCATATTATCTCCTTATAAGCGCTTGATTTATTAATTTACCTGAAAGACGAACGGTACAAATTACCACAGCCTTGGACTTACTAGGACAATTAGACCTGGTGTCTGGTTTAAAAGTTAATCGGAGTAAGTCATATATATTCCTGATCGACCCCTCACTTCCCCGACCCCGGAACCTTCAAGGAGAACTTAATCGGCCCAAGCCACTTTTAGATACCTAGGGATTCATATATATAATTCCCTGGAGGATTTCCGAGAAGGCAACCTTGGAAAAGCGCTTCGAGCCCTTAGGTCCTGTGTGGCCTTCTGGAGCTCATTGCGCTTACCCATTATGTCCCAGATTTCTTTCTCCAAAATGACCATGCACCCACACCTGCTGTATTATTTTATAAACCTCCTGCTTACAGTTCCAAGAAGTTGGTTTGGTCAATTAGATTCTCTGCTGAGAGATCTCATCTGGGACACGGGCAGGCGCAGAGTCCTTCTGACAACTCTGCAACGCCGTATGAGAGAATGGGGACTGGGAGCCATGAATTTTTAGCATTATTTCTTGGCATCCCAGCTGCAGTGGATTGCCCAGTGGCCGGAAGGAATATGGCTAGAGGACCTAGACCAGGCTCTGAGTGAGGCAGGTTCGACATGACTTATGGTCAAGTTGCTTAGCTCTAAAGTAGAAGCCCTAACCCAGACAGCGCTATTGGTGACGGTCCTGCGATGTTGGCATAAGGGGGTGGTCAGAACGGCAGACATGCCATTATATTCTCCAATACTGCCACTGATTGGACTCCTGCACAGAGGCCCGCTCTCCATATTCTTAGCTGACCAACTGAAGGCCTGGACTGATGTGGGTAATCACTGTAGGAAATCTTTACCACCAGGGCACATTTGCTCCTTTAGATGACAATGACTGATGCTGACCTCCTGCCAAGTCAGTTCCTCCGATATGAGGCACTGTTGCACACATTTTGGAGGTTTGAGGGGGGGAGATCGGGAAGAACCTAAAACACACCCAGTGTTACACTCCATTTTAACCTTGGGCACCTAGTAAAGTGGCTATACAGCTCCGTATCTGAGGCATCTCAACACCCCCTGACACGCTTGCGTAGACGCTGGGAGGCAGCCTTAAACAGAGAGTTGTATGACTCGAATGGAGCAAAGTGCTTACCCATCACAGAACAGTAACCCGAAACACCAGATTGAAGTATACACATGACCTACATTACTCCTTGTAGTTTAAGAATGGTATTTGTTGGGGAAACCTGGGGATGACCCAGGTGTGATGGCGAAGATGCAGACTTTGTCCACATGACGTGGGCATGCCCAGACATAAAACCATATTGGAAAGCAGTGATAAGAGGAAAGCAAAAGACTTTAGGATGCATACTATCCCCCAACATTGAGGTTTGCCTGCTAGGGCTCTTCCCACACCCGCCCAAGCAAAATGTCAGGAACAGATTTTTAGATTTGGCATTAGTTTTGGCCAGGAGGAAAATAGGTATGGCCTGAGAATCCACAGTGGCTCTAAAGATTGATGACTGGAGACGAGGTGTGACCCAATGGGCTAATGCCGAAGGGAGGGCACTGGTCAAGCAAAAGGCGAGGGGTCTGAGGCAATGCCCCATTGTAGAACAGTGGAGAGAGACGCTAGACGCCTGGGAACACCCTCAGAGAGAACACAACTCTGAGAATCAGCAAGGGGCTATGCCACAGACTAGTGACTAATAACGACTGAACATAGGTGAGCTGTGGAGACGGTGACCCCACTCCCCCTCTTACAAACAGTAGACAGGATCATGCGATACACACACTAGTCACTCGGGATAGAGGCCATAGGGCTGGGCCACGAGGGAAGGAACACCAGTGATAAACACCTGGGGAAGCCTAATGGTCGACCTCATTACCACAAGAGCCGGGAGCAGCGAACCAGAGACAACATGGTCCCGCTGTCAGCTGCTTCTTTCCCCGGCCCCCCTTTTGCCTCCCCCCATCTCTTTTGCCCCGCACCCTCCTCCCCCTTCTTTTTGCCCAGTATTTTCTGCACTACGACTTAAACAGATATAAATCCTGTAGGGCATCAAGACACCATGCATGGGTTTATTAAAAGTTTGAGTTCGGGGATTCATTTCCCTTTGTTTTCTTTTTATTATCGAATTCAGATGTCAAGGCATGATTAGAGAAAAACTCCCATTGAGGCTCCCATTCAGAGCAAATTGTACCATCAGATAAGCACAGATATGTTGATTCTGAGATGTATGTCATCAGAACTAAGACCATACAGAGGTTTGGCACACGACATGGCATGATAAGACAGCTGATGACACACAAGCGACGCCACCTAAAGGTTGGATTTGGTGCCAGGGGGAAAAATGGGCTGGAAGACTGTACTATACCAACCGGACACAACTCTGTAATGTATCGGGATGCTATGATTACACCTGTAAATGTGCAAATGTGATAAATGGCAATAAAAATATGTCACAAAAAATGATAGAGATCCCCATTTTGGGGTTCATCCAGTTTCTCTGGAACCACTTGTTTGTGTAATCCCCACACTTTTTCGGGGATCATACGCAGTAGATTTCTCTTGCCCCTAAAGGTGACTTCTGCCTTTGCAAAAAAAGAAAAACAAGGTATTTCCAATCCCCTTTTGAGACTGCCTCCTACTTTTCATAGATTGTTATGTAATTTGGGGGTCAAATTCAAAACAGTCTTTTACTCTGGCAATGCAAATTGTCATACTAGCGGGTTCTTGCTTGCAATTCGGATGCTTAGGGGTATGCTACCTTGACCTTCTATGAACACTCAAAAACAGTGAAGAAATTCAACTATTACTAGGTTGGATCCCTGCATAAATCTCTTCCTAAATACCTCAAACCTGAGGTGGTCCAGAATGGTCCAATAAGATGACTTCTGGGTGGCATAGGAAACCAGTGGCTAATTGTATTTACTTCTAACTACTTCACTAGACAACAGAATATTTTATTCAATACAACTATAGAGGTCTTTTAGTGCTACAGAGTAATTTGGCGCACACCTGGGTAACCGCTGATTGGTATATGTTAGCAAAGTGAACAGTGTAGGCAAAGGGGCGAGTGGTAACACCTCCCAACCACTCTATTAGACCAGAGAGCTGGTCTATGTCAATTAGAACTGCAGTGCCCCTGCACTAGACACCAATTGTAATGATATCATAATAATATGTAGATAAATGCAATGGTCAAGCTAAATACAGCAATCCAAACACATAGTAAGTATTCAAAAGTTCAATGTTCAAAAGCACAGGTGGGGGTTGTAATAAGAACTGTAGTCTGTTCTTATAGTGTTCATTTTCTGTTTAATGTTCCCAAAAAACGGAAGTTGCACTTCATGGTAAGTTTACTGAGCTGTGGCCAGGTCTAGGCAAGCTCCGGAATCTTAATTTCTCGGACTTCGGGTGGAAGGCCGATTTTTTAGGTTTGTTAGAAAAATCTCGATTTCACACAATTGGAGTGACAACCGGGAGGAGACAGGTCTTCGTGATAGGGCGGGTATGCCTCTATTCACGGAGTAATTCGTCTGTGTAACGAAAATCCCCCTCTTTTGGTTTCCCGGCGCCGTGTTCCTGGTACGGAGCCCTATCACGAAGACCTGTCTCCTCCCGGTTGTCACTCCAATTGTGTGAAATCGAGATTTTTCTAACAAACCTCAAAAATCCGCCTTCCACCCGAAGTCCGAGAAATTAAGATTCCGGAGCTTGCCTAGACCTGGCCACAGCTCAGTAAACTTACCATGAAGTGCAACTTCCGTTTTTTTCTCTCCCGACAAGAACCAGAGTCTACACACTGACCGGCTCTTTCTCGCCTCAAAAAATATATTTTGTTGTGTTTTCGACTCAAAACACTTATCTTATAAGCCATCCTTTCCAGCCCTGAAGATTCGCAGTTGTTCCCTGCGATGAAACACGTGTTGGCTTATGATTTGGGAACATTAAACAGAAAATGAACACTATAAGAACAGACTACAGTTCTTATTACAACCCCCACCTGTGCTTTTGAACATTGAACTTTTGAATACTTACTATGTGTTTGGATTGCTGTATTTAGCTTGACTATTGCATTTATCTACATATTATTATGATATCATTACAATTGGTGTCTAGTGCAGGGGCACTGCAGTTCTAAAGAATATTTTATTCATTAGAGACCTTCAAACCCCGGATCATTTTCAATTAACGATCGTTCCCTTGCTTGGCTGAGGTATATTTGCCTGTTTTTCAACTCCATCACTAGAAAGCCAATTAGGGAAGCAGTGCGGTTCATAAAAGGTCAACATTAATAATCTAACGTTACATGGGGCATCAATCTAATTTTTTTGTCACAATGCTCTTAGAATCTTCTTCACAAAAACAAGAGTCTGTCACAGGTTCACTAGCACTCTATTTTCTAGTATTCTTGTCTACTCAATAGTAAAGCTGCACATGCAGAAGTATTTCGCCTCTTTCATTTAAGGAAACACATCAGAACTGCAATCAATTCCTGCTTCAGCTAAGGCTAATTGCTGTGCCTCACCTACCACAACTTTGAGGCCCTAATTAGAACATCTGGAGACTCAGAATCTTTGATTGCAGGCAGTACCCCGCACCTCAATCTGATTTTTATAAGTTTTTGTCCTCGAAATTGGCAATTTGCTGCTCCACAATTACCATGTCCTTTTCTGATGGTTTTCTACAATTCTGGGGACAAAGCTGCTGACATTTACCACCTGCTCTGGGCAAATGGTAAATGTAAGATGGGGACAGGTGTTGGCCTGGCCGGGGTGATAGGGAGGGTAACCAGAGAACATGCAGTTGGTTGCTGGGGGAGCATTGTTGGCTCCAGCAGTGATGCGGGGACTGGGTGTGCCTCTGCCCCATCGCCATTTTACCCAGTTTGGCTATGCACCTGGTGCAACTGGTTTCAGTGGTTTTTAACTTGCTAATTTTGTATCTAGGAACACCATACCACATAGAATATGGCAGAGCAGTATTTTACCATGGGATAGCATTGGTAATGAGTTACTAAAGCTCTTGGCACTTGGTATCTCTCCGATTCCTCAACTTCTGAATATCCCGAGGGGTTAGACAAGATCTGGAAAACTCTGCAGTAGCCATTACATGGTGACAGGTAGTGCTGTCGGCTTCCAACTCTAGCCTGCCTCTCTATGTGACAACACTGAGCAACATATGGGCACCATCTCTGTCTTGCGTGCAGGCATCACTTTATTCTTAGGAATTTTCTGGGCACTCCAACACGAAACAACAGACAAATGAGGAACTAAAAGTTTATAAAATTTTGCTTGGAATCTTATTACCTATGAAAGTCCAACCCTCAGCAGGGGTAAGAAGACAAGCGGTAAGGAATCTGCGGTTAGTTAGAGTGTCCACCATAAAATGCAGTACTGAAGAAAAGTAACTTGTTCCTATGTTGCATAATTCTACTGCTGAATCCTCACCCTTTGAATCAATTCTTAAGCAGTACCCTTAAAATGAAAGTGGATTTGAGGAGCAGACTTTACACCAGGAAGTCCAGCAGGATCAAACAGGTGAAAATGCCCTACCTATGGATCTATAGGGTTAATACAATTATGCCTGGTGAAGGTATAGAACGACGCACAACGTGACATTTTGGCAGATGTCCAATACTGGAATGCTCCCGGCCAAGGCTGTGATACTGGGGTTTGCCATTGTGGAATGAACCACAAGGCCCTCTTGACGTAAAGCCCGTACGGTCAGACTCCATCTTATGTAGGCCCCATTTTGGATTATGGAAGTCGCTATCTTCTAAATCTTAGACAATGGAAGTCACCATCTTTGATGATTTATGCAGAATCAATGTCATGTCTGCCATTTGAAGCAGATGTCGTCTTACTGTATCTTTGTAAGAGCAATGAAAGCATCAAGTCACTCGACTTATGACATTGATAATGACCTTATGTGAGATTCGCCTGGATCAAATGTCTACTCTTCAATATGTCACAGGTAAATAAGAACAAAATACAGACATAAGGTTGAAATAAAGTAGTCTGAATTGATGTCCTTTCTCCTAAGAACGTCTGGGACGTACACCTTAATGCACATAATCTATGTCAGACATTCCTAAACTTACGCTAGAAATTTCAATTTCTGATAAGATATAGTATATAAGGAATGTCACTTGACTACTTGTCAGGAGAGGTTCTTTGCCTAGATTATCACAAAAGATTAGGTTTGAGATGATCTCACCTACTGCCAGCACTCTTCGCATTTCGCAGATGCCACATCTTGCCTGAAACCAATAAAGTCAAGTCCTGGAGGAAGACCACAGCGTATGTTTGCCCTTCAGGGGGAACACTGTCTTTGTGCCTCCACTGATAAAGACCGCCTTTGCTGTAAGCAAGGTATGCAGTGCGTCCCCTCTCTAAAAAGAGGAAACTCCAGCCTGCAACTTGCTCTGCCTTCCATGCTCTCTTAATATAGGACATAGAAGTAGATGTTAGGGTGTTAGGTTCTAGAAGACATTTTACCATGTTAGATATGTTTATTTTATTCTCGTTATTTATAATGTGCCTTCTTGCTGTTTTCATAATATTATGTGATGTTGTTTTAGATGTACTGAGAAACAGATTATTCCTGTAGGAATAAATACTTTTTACTTTGAAGTGTTCATTCTTCGTAGGATCGTGTGTGTGATATTGTGCATTATGAAATAAGGTTTGTTAATGTTACCATGGTGCTCCTGATCTCTATATGCAATTGTTAGTAACCCAAAAGCAATACCTCTATTTCAATTACACATTGAATAGTGTTCTGCAGGGCTACAATAACCTGTCTTTCACATTCATCGCTGCTGCACTGAACCACGTTCACTCATGTCACCTGCGCATGGTAAAGCACACCTTGTAGAACTATGCCAGAGTCGAAGTTTATGCAACACTCTGGAGGCTCCATCTAGACAAAAGAATAGCACAGGTTTACACAAAGGGCAATCCGTCTTGACAAGGTCCATTTCTGTACCATTTTCCTTTTATTTGCACCAGCAAATCTAACAAAACGCTGATCATCCACACGGTGTTCCTTCATCATATGAATAGAGGAACAAAGGACCTGCTTAGGATCCAATTGGCGAAGCTAACTGGAGAAGGATGCAGGAAGAGTCGTAGACTAACCTACATGAAAGGAAGACATTACTTTTGGGAGAAAAGAAGCCAGAGTTCAAAGTACTCGAGACAGATAAGGCCTGCAACTCACTGATGCAACATGCAGAAGTGATGGTAATAGGACGGTCTTCTCTAGCAAAAGCTTCAGGGTGCAACTGTCATAGGGTCAAAGGGTGCACAAACAAAATAAAGTAAGAACCAAAGTAAGATTCCACTGCAGCATAATAAATAGAGCTAAAATAAACATAAAAGTGAGCCTTTTTAGGAAACGCATTACAACTAGTGACATGAATAAAGAGGGCTGATTAAGCAAATGAAGGAAGGTGGAAAGGACCTACAATTAACTTTTAGCAACCCACACAATAAAGTATTGCCGGGCCAGAGATAAAACAAATAAAATAACATCATACAACCTATCCTGCAGAGGTTCGACTTGTCTTTCCTCTCAATAGTCATTGAATTTAGACCCATTGACAGAAGAGATGGGCTTGGTGGATGGGTGGCAAGCAGCCAGAAAAACATCCACCACCTTCGACAAATTAATGCGCTCAGTTAATTCTGCTAAATATCCACACCATTAGATATAGATTGTGAAGGATCATAAGCAAAACCCTGCCCTGTTGTTTGGACAGCAGGTCCTCCCAGAGAGACAGAAAAAATTAGGGCATATGCTCAGAGTTAGCAGGTCTGAGCACAGTCTGGCTGAAATGTGTTCAGTTCCTCTTGCCCTTATTTCAGGACTTGTGGAATCAGAGGTGGGAATGCGTAAAGGAGGCTGGAATCCCACTGAAAGCAAAATATGTCAGTGCCTTGAGAGAGAAACAACAGATGCAAAAGGCCAGACAGATACCTTTCTTAGGGATAGCCAAGAGATCTAAGAACGGCACACTCCATTGAGCAAAAATTACCTGTACCACTCATCCAACAAATGTCAGTCATAATTAGTAAGGCGACATCAGTTGAGTTTGTCTGGTCTGACATTCAGGGAACTCGCCAGTTAATTGAACAATAGGGCGATCCTGAGAGAAGCCAGCAATTTCCACACCCTGAGGGTCTTCAGAAAGTAGTAGGGGATCCCACACCACCCTTCTGGTTGATGTACCATACAGTGGTTGTATTGTCTGCCACAACCTAGACAGACTTGGACTTGATGGAAGGCAGAAAGGCTCTGAAGGAGAGACAGGTGGTACACAGCTTCAGAAGGTTGATTTTGGGGCACTGCTCCATCGGAGATCACAGCCCTTTGATCTCCAGTTTGCCTTGTTAACTCCCCATCCAGGGTCGAAGCATCGGTCACCACTGTGAGGGTTGGATGAATCAAAAGAAATGGCCTGCTGCTGGATTAGATTGGAATCCTAATTCACCACTTAAGGTCCCAGGATGCCATGTCTGATGTGCAGATGTTGTCTGATAAGGCCCTACAGTAGTGGTTCCCAAACATTTTTGACCACCAGCTCCCTTGACCAATTGGCCATCGGCCGTGGCTCCCCATTACATAATTTTTTTTATAGCACGGGGGGGTGGGGTGGAGGGGATTGCGATCGTAGCACGGCCTCTGTAGTAATCCCATTTAAATCCCTGAAAACAATTGGGATGAAGGTATTACCCGAATAGTACGTGCAAAGCAAGGATGTGCCTACTTTCTCTGTTCACAATATTTGTGCGCCCTCCAGCCATGCAGTAACTGCATCGGTTTGTGCACGCTCAGCCTGGAGAGGGACACATTCCGCAAAAACCAACAGGGGGCACTAGGGTGCCGCAGCGCATAGTTTGGGAACTACTGTCATAATTGACTCTGCTCAGCAACTGTGACTGCTGCGCCCTGGCTGGTTTTGGAGGCGCACAAATTGGAATCTACTGAGCCAAGATAAGCGAATGATACAGATTTACTAAGATCCATGCAATGCAAAGATGCATAAAAATCTGCAGGATTGCATTGTGCCAACAGGAAAAAATAGATCATTGTCATATTTATGATGATATTAACAGTGACACAAATAAAATGGCATTCAGGTATTTACCATGAATTTCGAACCGACAATAATGGTGGAACATAATATTGAGAACAAAATATCGGGAAAAAAAATATTGGCATGTAAGTGAGTCTTGATTTTCTATACCTAAATCCTCATAGATGCACCTACTCTGTACATATATCGTCACAGTACGTAGATGTAGAGTTAAGATTCGTAAATCTATACTTTCTTATATGCACTTAGCTTTCGAAATTTTGTTTCTCAATATTTCTTCGATATTCTTGTACCATGATATTGTTGGTGTCTATATTCAGTAGTGCAGCCAGGAGTCACAAATCGCTAAGTGGAGTTTTACATTGTATCAGGAAGCACAATTTATAATCCAGCACCAACTTTTGTCATTTATGCTGTTAAAGGGAATTCTTGAGAACGATTTTCACTCGTATGACTGCCCTTTGATGATAAAAGCTATGTTTGGAAAATAACACAATGCCACTCATCTGACTCATGGCCATGTTACGCACCTGTTTCCATTTGGTGTTAGATTTTCATGCAGCACTAGATTCTGCTACTTTGTGTGAATTTTGCAGAAGTGGGTTAGGATGAAATCCTATTGCTCTTTGCAGTGTTTTGGCATGAACATTTTCGTACATATTCAGGTGTTTTGTAATAGTTGATACAGTACTGCTTTATGCTTGCCATGACTTCAAAGAAATATACTTTGTGCACAAAAACTAATCAACAATACCATTTACACCGAGTTCTGTCACCAAAGCTTTTTGAGTTCTGCGAATACCTGTTCTATGCTAAACGATAATATATCTGGGCCCACGAGTACCAGCCTGTTGGGTGCTAGAACCTCTGTTACAGAGTTTGAGAACCGGTCAGCAGAGCGCGCCATAAAAATAACACTTTAGTCATTATCATTATCACTGTGGAACGGCAGACAGGAAGGCCTTGTCCGAGGGAGCTGTGACTAACCTGGGGCAATGTATAAATTGTGCTGACAGTGATATGGCACCAATACAATAAATACCAGAGGAGGGAGTGAAGAGTTGGTGTCCTACATGAACGCCTATGGTGGATTCAACCTCCCCTTACAATTATTTATAAACTTAAGGATCCACCCATGAGGGATAGCGATGGAGGATATGGAACGATGGGAGCTCTTGGCATGGGGCACCGTGAGTGAAAAAGCAACTTTTTAAACCTTAAATGTCAAAATATTTGTAGGGAAGCAAAGATTCCTTCCTGACGCCCGAAGACTATGTAATGGACCAAGCTCTGCAACTGCGACGCCTCTGGCTGGTTTTGGGCGCACAGATGGGGAACTACTGCCCTACAATGTTGTGCTTAGTAAAGGCAAAGGAGCCTCTGCAGTCAATACTGGGGTGCTTTATGTCTTTGCCAACAAGCATGAGGCACCAGAACTATGCACGAGGCCAGGAGACCCAGAAACCTCAGAACCATCAGGGCTGGAACAAGGACGGAAAGGCCTAAAAAGCCACTGTGTCCAGGAAGGGCCCCCCCCATAAAGGTAATTTTCTGCATGGGTCGAATATGTATATTTTGCTCATAAAATATGCACGTGGCAAGTAGTATCTAAACTTCTCTAGAGAGAATATCGACATGGTCTGCTGATGTCTGGCTAAATGAACACCCTGATGAACCCAATGGTATGGTATAATTGCATGCCAGCTAGGTATTCTACAGATATTTCCTACTAGCTGACTAACATGACAGGTGGAGATGGAACTAAAGTTGCTTTCTGGACGTCGCAGAAAGCAAGGAGGAAGAATAGGGCTGCTGTATCTGTCCACGCCCTGCGCCACCACCCCTTCCTTTGAGGCCATGAAAGGACTAGACCGGTTGATGGACATGTTGTAAGGACTGTCTATGAAAGTAGGCAAGGTCTCTCTAGTAACCTCAGAAGTTCATGATACTCCTGATGAATCTGTTGAGCAGGAAAAAGAAAGCCCAAAAAGCACGCCATATCTTTGAGGTCAAGGAACCATTCCAGGACCAGGGCAGAACCTGCTTTCTCTCCAAAGAGTCTGGCTCCATTAAAAGGCATGCTCATCAAGGAAGCTTGGACCTCTCAAAAGCCAGTAGCATGACTCCAAGTGGGGTGATGGATAACAACACTGTTGGGGTTACACAATCTGTAGTGTCCATACTGGCTCTCACAATGTATTAAGCCACATCCTGGACGTCATGTACAGGCTGCGCAAAGGAGTTCTTGATCACCACAGGGAGGACAAGCAAAGTCCATATATCAAAAGGCGTGTGTCTGTAACAGCACAAGAGGCACAAAGTGTTAAGAACCAGAGCTAGACTGGGGGATAAAAAAACAAAAAAACTATTTTGATCAAAGCATCAATATTTTGATTCCCTGTCCCGTGGAGCAGTAAAAAGGCATTAGGATTCATCATTGTCATGGATGCCGGAACAACAAGACTTTGGATGCTGTATTAGAAAGGATGGGTTCCCAGGAACCAGCATGTGGTGCCAAGCAATTTGGAGGCTCACAGGTAGAAGAGAATAAGGTTTCGAACATGCAACCATGAGGGACTCGCTCAGGGCATTGTTAAACAGCAGCAACATATCAGATGTCCATGGCCAAGGCTGCAGAATCTCAGTCAGCAGTCTTGCATTAGGCTCCACTGTGGATAATTGCAAGATCTCTGCGGCTCTGCACACTATCACAGCAAAGAAAGTAGTGGGCACCATGGGTTAACTAAATTCAGCCAATTATTAAGACAAAGGATTTTAATTACCTAGGTCTCATGTTTTATGAAACAATGCACTGTGAAATATTAATAACTCAGAGGTCCCAGGGGATGGAGGCTTCTTGCAAATCAATTTTTAGGTTCGCCAGGAAAATAGGACACAAGACCCTAAAAGAAATGATTATGCTTTTTTAAGCAAAATCCTTAGCGCGGGTTCCTTTTGATGCAGAATAGGGGGCAGAGAATAAATGTTTAGACAGGTTACTAGTGGCGCCTAAATCTATCCCAAGTTTCAGAACTCATAACAAACTGTTGGTAGGTTTTTTTAGAAGATACGGTAGGCCTGGCTCCTATTCAACTGTGGATTAAAATTTGGTACACTTCCTGAATTCAGCTTCACACGAAGAATAGTGGAAGACTGTCTTGAGCAGAGCAACATGATAGCCATCCCATGGCTCAAGTATATTAAAAATACTCTTCAAGACCTGGGATTGAACAAGCTTTTTGAAGAACCCGATAAGATTAAGTCCACATATTAAGAGCCAGGTGAAGGAAAAGTTTCTCAAATACAAAGAGGAAGTTCGTTTTAAGAAAGTTTTGGACCTGGTACCGGTCCAATCATATGTGCCATTGTCAACTACCAATGGTATGGAGTCCTATTCTGCGCTGCGCTAATTTTCGCGTTGTGCGGGCGCACGCCCACCGTGACGTCGGACGGCCGGGGGCCGTTCGAAGCACACAAGGGGTTAACATGGGTAAAGGTGCCGGAGTTTAGATTTTATCTCACACAGCTAAGAGGGATTAAGATACGTTTTGTAGTGGCCTTTTTTGTTACAGGCCATTGGTTTCCCTCATTATCGTATTGCCCGTGCGATGGATAGTCACACCAGTCAATCAAGCACTTTATCCTCTTCTGCATTCTGTATACCTCTTTTAGAATACGGTTTTTACGCCCAGTTCTTAGTTTTCAAACATTAACATTCGCTTTTTGACTGCCTAACACTTTTTAATTGCATAAAGTTAAACTGGGGGCATGACAAACATAGCCTGTTGCTGATACATTTTTATAGCAAAGCGAGACATTTTTACACAAGATTTTAACATCTTGAAAACGAGACTGGCAACACATTATTTCTTCAGCAAAAACTTTGTTTATCAGGGACCCCAGAAAAACAGAGTTGGATACTTTTTCTCCAACATCACAACCATGTTTATTAATTTTTTGTTCAAAGAATCCCTTTACGCAACCTGAGCATCTAGTTAAGGGAAGGCAGAAGAGTTATGAATTTAGGGAAGATACTTTAGCATGAGAACTAGTGTTACATGGAAGCAACTTTTCCTATATGCCTCCACCCATGCTGAATGTGGGTTGGTTGAATAGGAGAAACAGACTGGATCCTTGTGGGTTAGAATACTCAAAAAGAGCCTACACTGCTGGTCAAGTTCCGATGGAACACAGACCAGCATCCAGATCGATACAAACAGACTGCGTGTAGGAGTCTAGGAAAATTAGACATCTAGCTTAAAATGCAGGAGGGTCACAAGCTCCACTCACAATGGTACCTCTTGTCAACCCTATGCAACACACAATGAAGCCCTGACCTTCGCCAGTGACAAAACACTGTAGAGCAAGCCATGAAGTCCTCACCTTTGCCAGTGACAAAACACTGTTGAGCAAGCCGGACATGAAGTCTAACGTAGAGCTAAGGAGACACTGGTAGTAATCAGAAGAACCTGCTAGCACCTTTAGTTTGATCAGATCCAAATATAGTAATGGTTAAAGAACTTGCATTCTAAATAATTCAACAAATTTCAGTGTGAATGCAAACCGGGAGGTTTGAGGTTTTATTCCAAGTTAATGTAATTTCTGTCTATGCTTAGTCTTAGCTTAATCCAAAAATTACATTTTTCGTGGAGAAAAAAAACTCATGCACCCCAAATGACCCTTTCATCCAATATTTCTACAGTGGCCAATTCTGTAAGATTTACATGTGCTTCCAAATTGTGAAGGCAAGTGGACTGCAGCACAGTTAGCTAAAGTCATTTGTCCAAGTTCCCACAATGTTATCTAATGGGGAAGCCGAATTGATTACATTTTATTTCAGTTATATGCACTACTGTTATATTGCACTATCTTTGTTTTATTTGGCAAAAAGCAGCATATAAATTCAATATAGGAATGACATTTTAGCAAAGCACTCAACAAAGCTATCCTGCAGAAAAATTACATAGCTCTTTCCATGCTTATCAAACGAACAGATCTTACGTTAACAGGGTTGGGGCCAGTGGGATATGCAAACTATGCATTAGTCAGTAGCCAAGCTTTTGCACAGCTTCTTTCAACAAGGTGATGGAATACCATCTACTGGAATAGGAGTGTTCTTGGTGGCAGCATTCTGCTTAGAGTGGTCTCACCTGAGTGAATGTAGCAAGGAAGTGGAGAAGGCTCAGTCCATCTGACACTTTCTTCACTTCCTTTTGGTATCTTCTAGCTTTGTTCCCCGAAGGCCAAGAAGTTGACCCCCAGAATTTCATTCAAGTGCACCCAATGCATAATACTGTTCCTCAGGAACATAATGACTTTGCCATTGTTTCTTGTCTTTATGGATGGTTAGCTAAGACTCACTGGTAGAAACACCTCAACTCTCCACCTTAGTTTGCCAACTCTAAATTACCTTTCGGAGTCACACACCAGTGAAGAAGAAGCAGTGGGAACATTTGCTGGCATGCAAACTTCAATAATGTGCTTTTCTTACATAAATGAATTCTCAAAAATCCGAACACATCCAGTTATCTGAATTTATATTTAACTTTATCTACATTGAACACGATATTCCTGATTTGGATCATACTCTGCTTCCAATCTTACAAGGGTCTGTCAGACACTGTTTCTATTCCACGTATTTACTTAATTCCTCAAAAAATATAAGGCAATGCCAATCCTTAGATACAATTTGTTGGTCAAGCTGGTAGAGTAAGGAATATTTTACTTACCCAGTAGGCATCTGTTTGTGGCATGTAGTACTGTGCATTCAAATCTGTACATTCACATGCTAAGAGTAATCCTGCCATCTTCTGTTGGGCTAGGATGTGTGTAAATTGTTTTTCTTCTAAGAAAGTATTTAAAGTCACAAGGTAGTGTGGCTCTTCCTCTTGCTGGCAATGAGCATGGTCATCGACTCCATTGATAGATTGTTATCCCATGTGGCGGGTGAGGATGAAACCTGAAAGAAAGCGCGGTGTATAGAGATGTCTATGTGAAATAAGATTGTTATAGTAACTGTAACAGACACAGGCATTTGAAGAGGAGGGTGGGTGCATGTGAATGTACTGCACTATATGCCACAAATAGATGCTTCCTGGGTAAGTAACATTTTTGCTGTAGCTACACATGTTTAGCATAGAATCTAAAATTCCTCCTTAAGTGGTGGCTAGCCTGTGGGAGTCACAGCTGTTTGAAATCGTATACGTAGAACTTCTTGGCCCACATTGGCACTGTAGACAATGTAGCTGCTTTAGCCTTGTATCTACTTTACCTATGTCAGCTATAGGTATATTGCCTAAGAAAGCATTGAAGCTCCCTTTTTGCGAGTGGCGTGAGCTCTAAGAAGAATTGGTAAAGTTGTTTTAGCTTTAGCATAGCATGTTTGGATGCATTTAATAATTGATTGTGCAAAGCCTGCTTTAGAAATGGCCTTTTCTTTAGGAGGTTTTGTGAAAGAAAAAGTTGTGTTTTCCTAAATGACTAAGTCCTGTCAATGAGGTACATGAGAGCTCATTTTACATCTAACGTGTGCAAAGCCCTTTCTGAAACTGACCCAGGTAGGGGGGGGGGGGAAGACTTGAAGTTCAATAGACTGATTATGGTGAAATTGTGAGACCTCCTCTGAAAGAAATTTGGGTTTGGTGTGAGGTAAAACTGTATGTTATGTTATGTTAAAATTTGTTTTATATAGCGCTCAGCTACTCCGAGGAGTGTCCCGGCGCTAGAAAAAAAACACAAAGCGGTACAGAGCGGAGGAGCCAGACAGAGAAGAAACTACTGGACAAATAGCCAAGATTTGAGGTTCTTCCTAAATGCCAGAAGGTTGACATTAGTCCTCAAAGACAGAGGCAGGGCATTCCACAGCAGTGGCGCCAAGTGTTGGAAAGAACGGCCGCCACACCGGGCCCGCCTGATAGTTGGAACAGTGGCCAGGGCGAGAGAAGCTGATCTGAGTGCCCTCGAAGGCTGATAGAATTCCAACCGTTTACGGATGTACTGAGCGCCAGTACCGTGAAGTGCCTTGAAAGCCAGAGTAAGCGCTTTAAAGATGATGCGCTTTCTGATAGGCAGCCAATGCAAAGTTTTTAAAAGATCACTCGCACTCGATCTCCTATGGAGTCCAAAGATGGCCCGCGCTGCCGAGTTTTGAACAATTTGGAGACGCGTTAGGAGGAAGTCCGGGAGGCCAAGGTAAAGCACGTTGGCATAATCCAACCGGGAACCAATCAGTGCCTGCACTGTGATTCTTCTGTGATCCAGAGACAGAAAGGGCAGGAATTTCCTGAGCATTTTCAGGAGGCCAAAGCATTTACCCACTAGGCCGAGCACCTGCGGTTTCAATGACAGATCCGCATCAACCTGCACTCCCAGATTCTTGGCTACTACTGAGGCTGCAGAAGGGGGAAACATGGCCTTCGGCCACCAGGACTTCCAATTCGGGCCTGAAGGACATCCGAAGAAAAGCACCTCCGACTTATCGGAGTTACACTTAAGGCTGTTCCGCTGAAACCATTGGAATACATCCTCGAGACACCCGCGGATGCTCTCCCCATCGAAGTCCGAGTTTTTGTCACATGCGAAGAGAAGCTGAGTGTCTTCAGCATATGACACGATCCGGCTCCACGTGACTCCGCCAGTGCCGCCAGAGGGGCCATATAGATTTTAAAAAGAGTCGGGCTCAAAATCGAGCCCTGGGGAACTCCGACCTCCAGTGACGGCACCACGGCAGAGAAAGGTGTAACCCAGACCGTTATTTGGCGATCCGCTAGAAAAGACTCAAACCAATTGTACACCGTCCCCGTCAGACCAATCTCCCGAAGTCTTAAAAGGAGACGGCCGTGGGGGACGGTGTCAAAAGCCGCCGAGAAATCAAGCATTACGAGCATTGCTTTGCCTCCAGAGTCCAGGATTTCTTTAATGGACTCTGTGACTTCCAGCAACGCCGTCTCGGTACTCATATTGGACCGGAAGCCCGACTGTGACTGGTGCAGGATGTTATTAGTCTCCAGAAAGTTCGACAGGGTTTGGTGAGCGTGTTTCTCCGCAATCTTCGCAAAAGCCGGCAAAAGGGAGATAGGCCTATAGTTGGCATGGGCCAAGGGGCCCAAATTGGGCTTCTTCAGGAGTGGCAAAATAAGGGCTTGTTTCCAGGCCTGAGGGACCACCACTGAGCTCAGGGAAAGGTTAAGCAGTGGATTAACTAAGGGGTTAATGACTTGAGCGATATTGGCGCAAAATTTAGCCGGGCAAGGATCCAAAGGGGAACCGGACTTAAGTTTCATGAGAAGGTCAAGAGAGGCTTGTAAAGGGAGGGGAGGAAAACGTGAAAGAGTCGGAATCTCCTCAGCAGGAATCAGTGGTGGTGTCTCCACATCCTGAACAATCATCGCACCCTGAGATGAAAAGGAGGCCTGGATGGTTATAATTTTATTGGCAAAAAAGTCGGCTAGCTCCGAAACCCAGCTTTCAGAGTGAGAGCTCTTGGGCATACACAAAGAAGAAGAGGTAAATTCTTTCACGACCAGGAAGATTTCTTTACACGAGTTAGACGCTGCCTCTATTCTTCTTGCAAAATAGGACTTTTTTTCCAGAGTGATATCGCGGTGGTATTCCTTGATGGATTCCCTATATAACTCCTTAGCAGCTAGATCGTATTGTCGCCGTCAAGCTCTTTCTACTTTTTTGCAATGCCGCCGCTTCTCCGCCAAGGCAGGAGAAAACCAAGGGGCAGATGCCCGAGACGAGTTCTTATGGTCCGCACAGACCGGTGCAAGTTTGTCTAGTCGCTGAACAAGCCATGTCTGCAGATGTTCGAGATCGGTCTCCAAAGTACCTGATCGCAGGCATGGATGAAGGAGTAGCGCCTGCGCCAGCATGTCAGGAGAGACCAAATGGAGAGCTCTGGAGTTCTGCACAGGACGAACTAACCCACTCCGAGATGTTCTGTCAGTGTGGGTGATTTGAAAATTCACTAAATAGTGATCAGACCATAAAACAGGTAAAGGGGCGGAGGTGATTAACAGGACAGTGGAGAATACTTGGTCAAGCATATGGCCCTTGATATGGGTGGAGGCGGTAAGACGCGGAAGGAGACCCAGCGAAATGGCAGTGCCACTGAGTTTAATGGTGTCTGCCGCCTCCTCCATATCCATATGAATATTAAAATCGCCCAAAAGCAAACAGTGCTGTGTCTTAATGCAAAGGGCAGAGATCACTGAGTGAAGCTCTTCATGGAACGAGCCCATGGGACCTGGAGGTCTATAGACGAAAAGGCCGGAACATGATTGATACGGGGACAGTGCCAACGATAAACCCAAGGTTTCACACCCCTGAATATCGGCAGTGGGAGAGATAGAACAAGCCACACGCTTATCCACTATCAACGCCACACCACCTCCCCTACCTTTAATTCTGTCCTTTCTAAAAATTACATAGTCAGGAGGGAGTGCCGTGGCTAAGTCAGGGGCCGAACAATCCCCTAACCATGTTTCAGTCAGGAAAAGACAGTTAGGCTTGGTGTCAGACAGCAAATTATAGATATCTAGAGCATGTTTTCCCAGCGACCTAGTGTTAAGAAGTAAAAAGGTGCTCATGTCAGGGATTGATTGCGAAGTAGAGATGGAACCATTATTTGGAAGCCATCTACAGTTAGAACAACGCCTATTGACCCGACGACAAACAGGAAATACAATGCTACAGTTTTTACCCTTATTCCTAAGCGCCAAAAGCTCATCGCGGGGGTATGTAATCATTTTCCTCCCGGACATGGTCGCCTCGATCAGGGCTCGACAGCTCCAGTCCCAGTCCGCCTCCGGGACGCTGACGGGCGCAGATGGGCTTTCCTTAGGTGCTCCTTTGGCGCGGGACAGGCGCGTCCGCTGAACGCGTCCGCTGCGCGGAGCCCCCCGTCTAAATTTATAGTCCCGCCCGTGAGTCCGCAAGCCTTCCTCACCCAAGATGGCCGCAGTGCTAGTGCGCAGCATCCCCGTCCCTCAATGCCCCTCAGCTCGTAATCAGCTGAGAAGGGAGCGCCCAGATCAAGTCGGCAACAGGGTAGCAGAAAGAAGCGGTGCGATAACGAAGGGAAACAGGTAGGTGCTCGTTAGCCCCCAGGAGTTGGAACCGAGCGCACTGCCTGCGAGTAGAGTGATAGGAAGATCTCCCGGCTTTTCGCCTCAGTAGAGAAAGATGGGGCGAGAGCAAGGTAGTACAATTAAAAAAAATGGCACGGGCCACATATACAAAGCAGCAACATTTTAAAAGCAACACAGATTCACAATTCACAATTCTCCAGATGGGTTTTAAAAAGAGTTTTAAAAAGTGCCGTCCGAACAACTCTCTCCACCAGGCACCCGCCCTGGAGTCGCGCTAGTGTAGGTCTAACCAGAACTCAACAGGGACACTAAATTTATAGTCCCGCCCGTGAGTCCGCAAGCCTTCCTCACCCAAGATGGCCGCAGTGCTTGTGCGCAGCCTCCCCGTCCCATAATGCCCCTCAGCTCGTAATCAGCTGAGAAGGGAGTGCCCAGATCAAGTCAGCAACAGGGTAGCAGAAAGAAGCGGCGCGATAACGAAGGGAAACAGGTAGGTGCTCGTCAGCCCCCAGGAGTTGGAACCGAGCGCACTGCCTGCGAGTAGAGTGATAGGAAGATCTCCCGGCTTTTCGCCTCAGGAGAGAAAGATGGGGCGAGAGCAAGGAAGTACAATTAAAAAAATGGCACGGGCCACATATACAAAGCGGCAACATTTTAAAAGCAACACCGATTCACAATTCACAATTCTCCAGATGGGTTTTAAAAAGAGTTTTAAAAAGTGCCGTCCAAACAACTCTCTCCACCAGGCATCCGCCCTGGAGTCGCGCTAGTGTAGGTCTAACCAGAACTCAACAGGGACACTAAATTTATAGTCCCGCCCGTGAGTCCGCAAGCCTTCCTCACCCAAGATGGCCGCAGTGCTTGTGCGCAGCCTCCCCGTCCCTCAATGCCCCTCAGCTCGTAATCAGCTGAGATGGGAGCGCCCAGATCAAGTCAGCAACAGGGTAGCAGAAAGAAGCGGCGCGATAACGAAGGGAAACAGGTAGGTGCTCGTCAGCCCCCAGGAGTTGGAACCGAGCGCACTGCCTGCGAGTAGAGTGATAGGAAGATCTCCCGGCTTTTCGCCTCAGGAGAGAAAGATGGGGCGAGAGCAAGGTAGTACAATTAAAAAAATGGCACGGGCCACATATACAAAGCGGCAAAATTTTAAAAGCAACACAGATTCACAATTCACAATTCTCCAGATGGGTTTTAAAAAGAGTTTTAAAAAGTGCCGTCCAAACAACTCTCTCCACTAGGCATCCGCCCTGGAGTCGCGCTAGTGTAGGATCCCTTTGTACTTGAAAGAAAGGTTCTTCTAATATTAGAGCCTGAAACTCACTGACACGTCTAAGCGAAGTATAGCGACCAAGAATGTTGCCTTCCAGGATAAAAACTGGAGGGGGTAGGAGTGGAGGGGCTAAAATGGAGGGCCCATAATCTTGTTAATACAATATTGGGATTACATGTGGGAGCTGGTGGCACACTAGGAGGAATGACTTTTAATACCTACCAGGAAGGCCTTGTTGACTGAAATTATGAATAGGGAAGAGTGTTGCCTATTCTGTAGGTATGTGGCTACTGCAGCTTGATGTAGCCTTATGGATGTATACGCTAAACCAGAGATGTGCAAAAGAAATAAGTAGCAGACAATGTCTTGTACTTTGTCTGCAAATGGATCAATATGTTTCGAATGACGATAGCCCAAAAATATTTTTAATTTAGCAGCGTAAAAGGCCTGAGTAATAGGTCTGTATGCATCTTTGAGAATGTCCATACATTGTTGCATATATTGTTGTGGGAGACTGAAGTAACCAAATTCTAAGACCTCAGAAGCCAGATTAGTAGTTTGTGGGGAACTGCTGACTGAGGAGTGTGGTGAACCATGGTCAGTTTTGTTCATGTGGGAATGACTAGGATGAGAGCTGTCTGCCGAAGTTTACGAACCAGAAACGGAAGCAGTGGAAAAGGCGGAAAAGCATATTCAAATATCCCTGACCAACTCATCCATAGTGCGTTGCCCCTGGACTGTGGGCGTGGAAACCTGGAGGGCGAAATTTGGGCATGTAGCATTTGTGTGGCGAAGAGGACTATTTGTAGTTGTCCCCAACTCTGGAAGTTTTGGTGGAGGATTTGCGGATGGAGTTCCCACTTGTGGACTTTTTGGCGCATCCTCGTGAGATCTACAAAGTCGTTGTCCACTCCCGGTATGTACTCCATTAACAGGTGAATGTTATGTCGAAGATCCCACCTCCAAATGGCCTGGTCTAAATGAGAAACCTGAGGGGACTTGGCGCCTTCTTGCTTCAGGAGATAATACATGGCTGTCATGTTGTCCGTTTTGATGAGGACTACTTTGCTAATGATGTGAGAAAGGATGGCTTTTTGGTGCTAGGTGAACAGCTAGTAACTCCAGGTGATTTATGTGGAGGTGGTGCTAACTTGATGCCCAGTGTCCCTGGACAGTGAGATGTTGCCAATCCACTCCCCATCCCGTAAGGGAGGTCTCCATTGTTATGATTCTTTGCGGAACTAGGTCTTGGAAAGGCCGACCTTTTAAACGCTTGTTGGTGTTTCACCATTGCAGAGAATGCCAAGGTTGACGGCCTACCAACGCTAGATCTGTCCATTGACCCTATGATTGAGACCATTGGTGTGCTAAGCATTCCTGAAACGGAGGCATGTGTAATCTGGCATGAGGTACCTTGCCTATACATGAAGTCATCATATCGAGGAGACGCGTGACTGTTTTCACCATTACCTGTTGACCTGGATGGAATTGGACAATGAGTGCCTGGAATGACCATCCGGGTAATATTTTGATAAGCTTTTCCCAGTTGAGAGTTGAGAATCGCTTCTAGGTAAGGTTAGATCTGAAGGGGCTAGATTTTAAGGCGCTAATAGTAAAACCTAGTTCGTGCAGTAGGTTTATAGTGACTGGAGTGTGTTGGTAACACTTTTGACAAGTCATGCTTTTGATCAGTCAGTCTTCTAGATATGAAAAGACATGTATGCTTTGTCTACGCTGGTGAGAAGTCACTACCACAAGACATTTGATGAAGACTGAGCGCTGTAGTGACCGCAAAGGGGTGCACTTTGAACTGGAAATGCTGACCATTTATTAGAAACCCTTGATATCGGCGATGTGCTGGGTAAATAGGAATATTAAAGTAGGCATCCATAAGGTCGAGTGCAGCGATGAAGTCGCCTTGTAGTAACAGCGGGATATCTTGAAGAGTGACTATGTGAAAATGCTCTGAGAGAATGTACTGGTTTAGGGATCTGAGAATTGCAAAAAGAACAGATAACGGACGGAAAACTAAACAAATCCAATATTCACCCCCAAGTCACAGATTTGGGTTAAATATATTGCTTTTTTGCACACCACGCCATTCCAGTTCAGAGCCAACCATATGCAAATCAGTCTTGCTCCTGCTCTCCAAGGGAACAGTCCAGCCCAAACTGCCAGGCCAGGTCCTCCCTGGACCAGAAACAAGCATCCTGGGACCGATTTTGGAGTATCACCCCTCATCAACTTGACTTGTTTGAATCTGGTGGCGTAGCAAGCACGGGACCCATGTCTGGGCATACCCTTACCACTTAGGGCGACAAATGCAAAAAGAGCATATGATGGGGGGAATGCTGAACAAATCAAACATTCACCCCAGCCAACTCTATTGACTGGGGTCAACTTCATTTTATTTGCACGCCTTGCCATTCCAGTTTAGACCCTAGTCCAGGCCGAACATCCAGGACAGGTCCTGAGGGGTCTGAGAACCAAGATTGGTCTGATGGACCTGTCCTTTTGGGAATACAGAAGTATAGTGAATAGATCATGTGCTCCGTTGATGGAGAGGGACGGGTTCCACAGCTACTTTTTTTGAGGAGTGCTTGTACTTCTTCCCTTAGCAACTGCTGATGTTGTGAGGAAAGTGTGTGTTTGTGAGGTGGAATGTTGGAAGGTATGGATGTGAGCTCCAGACGATAACCATTTTGGATAATATCCAACACCCACTGGTTGGAAGTGATGCTCCACCAGGCAGGAAAGAACTTTTGTAGTCAACCCCTACAGGTGTGGGGTGATCAGGGAGAATGAGTGGCAAGTCAGAGTTTGGTGTTTGTAGTGGATGGTTTGGTAAATCTGCCTTTGCCTCTGGAGTTGTTACACTTATATGAGCCTCAGTAGTATCCTCTAGGTGAGGTGGTTTGAGCTTGTGGCCGCTGGTATGAGGTGGAGGTTTCAGAAGAGATAGTCTTAAACTCTCCACAGTAAGATTAATGGTGAAAGGAGCCACGGTGAGAAGATGCCTGCAATGCTCCCATGGCTTTGGCTGTCTCATTTTCTTTTTTGATTTTTGCTAGGTGGGCATCTACCTGAGGGCCAAATAGATGTCCCCCATTGAATGGGAGGGCCAGGACATTTAGCTGTACCTCAGGTTTAACCCTGAGACCCGAAGCCAGGCACGTCTGCATAGTAATAGGGTAGAGTTTATTCCTCTTGCTGCAGTATCAGCAGCATCAAGGGCACAACGTATAGTTGTGTTAGATATTAACTTACCCTCAGAAGCTATATGATAGACCTGTTTTTGCGTTCCTCTGGGAGGTATTGAAGGAGCTTCTCCATCTTGTGGGTGCCATCATACCTGAAGAGGAGGCAGAAAGAGTTTGTGATACACCAGTGATTATCAGATTCTGTGGCCACCCTCTTTCCAGCTGCATCAATCTTTTTACTTTCTCTATCTGGTGGAAGGGCTTCACCAGATGATTAGAAAATTGCTCTTTTATGTGCAGTTGCCCCTACTTAAGAGTCTGGTGGAAGTTGACCTTTGATATCTATGGGGCAACTAGGGGACACCTTATACTTTTTATCTACTGTTGGTGTTACAACCCCAGATCGGACCAGAACATTAAATATTATGAGGTGTGACGGAGCATATCCTTAAGGATAGGCAAATATTCTGTAGAACGCTGTATGGAGGAGAGTGTTTCAAATTAGTAGCCATCCTCAGGGGGCTCTGTAGGTAGGTGCACCTTATAAAAGGTGACAGCCCTACCAATTAAGTACAGTAAGCAGTAGTGTCATCTGGGAGAGATGTTATTTTAGGGTACAGATCCAGGTCTGTATTAGCTGGTGGGTCAGAGTCACGCATGTCCCATGGGTCATTCTGTGGTAAGATACTGAAAGTGTTCCCATCAGTTTTGCCGTCTAAGTAAGAATGCATGGACCCTTCAGGGGAATATGATACAGGGGCAGATGCCGAAGTAGGTGGTGAGGGTGAATGGAGTGGAGCCGGAAAAAGTGGTGGAATAATTTGCACAGGGCCTGTAGATTTGTCAATTATTTTCCTCTGTTTGGGTGGAGTGGGAACGCCCAAAGCTTCTTTAAAAGACAGCTGCCTGTTGGAAGGTTGTGAGAATCTCTGAGCACTCAATGAATCAATAATTTGTGAATGTTACAGCGTCCACTGTCCTTTATTTGAGCATCCGAATACTTTACATTGCCGTTGATCTGTTTAGTTCTTTGCAAACACATGTTTCGTCTGTTATTTTAAATTTAACATCAGTCTTCATTAGGGCCTCAAAAGTATTCTCCGAAATGTACACAAGAAAATGCTTGGTACTGGGTCCAGGCAACGAATTAGTAATCAAATATTCCAAAAGGATAATGCAACGACTAAACAGATAAACAACAATTTCAAGTGTTCAGATGCTCAAATAAAGGACAGTGGACACTGTAACAATCATAAATCATTGATTCATTGAGTGCTTGGAGTTTTTTGTAATATTGAGGAGAAGTTTCTTTTCCAACAGAGGAAAACTGGGTGGCTCTCCCTCCTCCCAGAGCACCAACAAACAAGATATATGGACAATAATTTACTCACCTTTGAAAAGATTTACCTTGGAACTATAGTGTGTTGTGTGCACCGATTCTCCCAGCCACCACCCTCTTGTTATAATTCTTGGATGGTTGTGCACCAGTGTGGGTGGGGTGGAGGGGGTGTCTTGTGATTATTTGGCCTGAGTCAGGATGGATCATAACATGCTTTTGCCGAGAGTCAAGTTCGTCTTGGAGTCTTTGATGCAATGGTCCCACAGACCCCGATCCATGGCCAGTTTTGCTGGATGCCGAAGTTCTCAGCTCCAATGCCAATGTCTTTGGCTCCAAAGATTTAAGCTCCAATGTGGTAGGTTTTGGTGTCAACAGCAATCAGTGTTTTAATTCGGAAGTTTTTGGCTCTGAAGCTCAATTCGATTCCGAAGCTGGGGTGGGCGACTCTGAAACATGCAGCTTTGATGGCTTTTTCGGCCTGAGCTAGGGTTGTGCGTGTCCAAAGATGGTGGTCTGAGCAGACCATGGCCCGAAGGCCCCAGTGGCCTGACAGTATGGTTAGGTCACTCTTAAATGGGAGGTCAACCCTATTTGGTGGTCTACTGGGGTCAATGTCGAGGTGGTGGAGACACAGTACTCACGACTGGTAGGGCAGGAGGGAGAACTTGCATATCAACTTCGGAGCAGGAGCTACATTCGGGGGAGAAGGTCCCTTCGTCCATGACGTCCCTTGTATGTGATGTTCTACTTGAAAGTTCTTGGGTCCAAAAAGTCTGGTGTATCGTCTGCACTCCTACAAATTATTTCGAGGCGTCGGGCCCAATGGTTGCGTAAAGTCTTTTTGGACCTGAAGGAGCGGCAAGCATTGCAGCTGACCTCGTCGTGTTCGGGGGAGAGGCATAGATTACACACCTGATGGAGAAGGGTACGAGGATATTTTGTGACGCAGAGGACAAAAACGAAAGGGCGTCCGTTCCATTACCGAGTGGACATGGTGGGGGGCGCCTAGGAATCAAAGTAAGGCCCAGACAAGCGAAGGTCCATGCGCAGCCGTGGTCAATGAGAGTCATTGACCCAAACAGAAGAGAGAGGGAGGGGACAGTGATTGATAACAATACTAACGGAAAGCAGGTATGAACCGAGAAAAGTGCACCACAACAGTGTTGAACTGGAATTGAGGAAGAAAACAAGTTACTTACCTGTAACTTTGGTTCCCCAGTATTGGTAACTTTCATAGATTCCCATGCTATGTATCATTCCCCCGTCGTCGGATTGGGAGCCTCGGTAAATAAAAAATACCATAGCAATAGGCACAAAAGAGAAAAATTAGGCCTAGGCCTCATCTCATTTTGTAGCTTATCCACCTCTTTGTGTAAAAGAGCCCAAACTTTCTGCAACAACCAATCAGCATAGCCTCACCCCATAGAACCCTCCTGAGAGAGCCTCAGAGCCTCAGATTTTCGTAGCCGTTGTGCAAAAGCCACTATCTCAGTAAAAAAGGCCGAGCTTTCCCAGGGGAGGAGGGTGGGCGCATGGAAATCTATGAAAATTACCAATACTGGGGAACCAAAGTTACAGGTAAGTAACTTGTTTTCTTGCCCCAGTATTGGAACTTTCATAGATTCCCATGCTTTGTATCAGAGTAGCTAGCAGTAAGCCATGAAAGCACATTTTGTTATAAGAATATTACCACCTTGCCACATAGATACTCACATTGGAAAAGCAAACATATATATACTTGTATTCTTAGCAAGGAATGTCACAAGTGATACAAAATGTGCATTACAGGAAGGAGGGATTGTAGGGAAAGCTCACCTCTCATTGAAAAAGATTCCTCAGGACTGCTTGTCCAACAGCTGCATCATCCTTCGTAGAGGAATCCAAGCAGTAGTGCTTCGTGAAGATATGCGTACTGCTCCACGTTGCAGCCCTGCAGATGTCCTTGATAGGGACTCCTGAAAAAAGAGCCACTGACGATGCCATTGATCTTGTGGAATGTGCATGGACTCTTCTTTCAAGCGGTTTGCCCGCTTGTTGATGACAGAATTGAATAGCACTGGAAATCCAGCGAGAAATGCTGTGTTTGGATAGCGGAAAAGCTTTCCGCCGGGCACTGTAGGATACGAACAGTTGTGAGGATTTTCTAAAAGTTTTCGTGCGTTCCAAATAGAACTTTAGACACCTTTGAACGTCCAAAGAATGCAAGGACCTCTCTGCTGGAGTTGTAGGTCGTGGGAAAAAAAACTTCAAAATTAAGGGTTCATTCAGATGGAAGTCACTTGGAACCTTCGGGATGAACTTTGGATTCGTCCGAAGGATGAGGACATCCCGTTTGAATTGCAGGAAAGGCTCCACAATTGTCAGAGCCTGGAGCTCGCTAATCCTTCTGGCTGATGTCAATGCGAACAGAAGAGCTAACTTCCAAGATAGGAATTTAAGGTCCGTTTTGTGAATGGGTTCAAACGGTGCCTTCATCAGCTGGGCTAAGACCAAATTAAGTTGCCAGACTGGTGGAGGAGGACGGACTGGAGGAAAAACCCTGAACAGGCCTTTCAAGAACTGCTTGACAATTCTAGCGGACCACAGCGAAGGACCTGAAGATGTCCGTCTGAAACTTGCGATGGCTGCCAGATGAACTTTCACAGAAGAATGAGCCAATCAGATTTAGCTAGCGACAGAAGATATGGCAAAATCTGATGCGGAGCTGAAGTGTAAGGGTGAAGGTGTTGCCTTCGACACCAGAGGCAGAACCTTTTCCACTTAGCTCTATAAGTTCTGTTCGTACTTGGCGCCCGAGCTTGAGACAAGATGTCCCTACACTCCTTGGTGAGGGTTAGATTGTGGAATTCCCTGTACTCAGGAGCCACGCTGTCAAGTGAAGTGAGCTCGGGTCCGGATGGAGCACCTGACCCTGAGACAACAGAGAAGGAACCGGTTGCAGGTGGATTGGATGGTCCTGAGAGAGCAGAAGGAGTTCCGTGTACCAGAACTGGTGGGGCCACGCCGGTGCAATCAAGATCATTCTGCACGGCTCCGCCTTGATTTTCCTGATCAATCTCGGGATTAGAGGTGTCGGAGGAAAAGCGTAAAAGAATGCGCCGTACAAGGCAATCGAAAGCGCGTTCCCCAAGGACCCCGGATGGTGATCCCAGCTAGCATAGTACCAGCATTTGGTGTTCTCCGGAGTTGCAAACAGGTCTACAGTCGGGGTTCCCCAGACCGAGAACACTTCCTCCAGAATGGTTTGGTTCAATTCCCATTTGTGGCTGATCGATTTCTGTCGACTCAGGGCATCCGCCGTAATATTGAGCGAACCTGCGAGGTGTTCTGCCTTCAGAGCAATATTGTGAAGAATCGCTCAATACCAAATCACTTGAGCTTCTTTTGAGAGAATCTTGGATCTTGTCCCGCCCTGCTTGTTGAAATAGTGCATGGCCGTTGTATTGTCCGTCCGGACCAGCACTGAACGTGTTCGAATTCGCGGCAGAAAAGCCTGTAAGGCTAACCTAATGGCTTTGAGTTCTAACAGGTTAATGTGGCACCTGCGGTGAATTGAATCCCAGTGACCACTCACGTGTAGCTCCTGGGGCACCGCTCCCCAGCCGTCTAACGAGGCGTCCGTGGTGATAACCATGGGAGAAGGAGGAAGTGTGAATCTTAACCCCTTCGCGATGTTGTCCTTCACCAACCACCACTCGCATGCTTTTTCCATTGCTGGTGTCACTGTAATCCTGTCGTCGAAAGAGCCCTCCGCTTGGCGCCATTGTTGGTCGAGCTGCTCCTGCAGAGGACGCATTCGCAGCCTGCAATGCGGAATCAATGGTATGCAGGATGAAATCGATCCGAGCAGAGACTTGTAAAGCCGTACTGACAGGGATTTCATATTCATCAAGAGGCGAGCCGATAACATCAATTTGTTTTGACGTTCTTCTGTTGGATACGCTTTGCAGCGTGTTGTGTCCAGCATGGATCCCAGGAACCTTGCAGTCCTGGATGGTTGAAGAACCGGTTTGTCGTTGTTGAGCTGAAGGCCCAGGTGGCTGAATAGTTGGATACAGGTCGAGATGGCCTTGGAAGTTCCCTGGAAAGATGGAGCCTTGACCAGCCAATCGTCCAGGTAGGGAAAAACTTCCAGAGATTGTTTCCTGAGGAATGCTGCCACCGGAGCCAACACCTTTGTAAATATCCTTGGCGCAGACCGGAGGCCAAAAGGAAGTACTTTGAACTGAAAATGGCTCTTGCCTACTGTGAAGCGCAAGTATTGTCTGTGAGCTGGGTGGATCGGCACATGGAAATAAGCATCCTCTAAATCCAGAGTTGCCATGTAATCTCCTGGATTTAGCAAAGGAGGAATATCCTGGAGAGTGACCATCCTGAAGGAGAGCTTGATGAGATAGGTGTTGAGCTCCCTTAGATCTAATATGGGGCGCCATTTTTCTGTTGTCTTGAGAACCAGGAAGAACCTGGAATAAAACCCTTTCCCCCTTTGTGAAAGAGGTACGGGTTCTATTGCCCCCTTGATGAAAAGCTGGTGGGCTTCGAGACGTAGCAGGGCCAGATGTTTGGACCCGTTGGCGCCTGGAGCTCTGTTCGGAGGAAGATGTTGAAACTCCAAAGTGTGGCCACTCTGAATGATATTTAGGACCCACTGGTCTGATGTAATAATTTTCCAACTCTTTAGACAATGAGAAATCCTTCCCCCCACTGATGTCATTGGAGGGGTAGGAACAGTAGAAAGAGCAGAGAGGCCGCTATTGTCCTTTAGAATGGTCTCGTCCTTGACGACCTTGGTGCCCTCTCTGCGGTTGGCGAGAGAAAGACGCCGACTGGCCTCGGCGTTGATTGGAGTATTGGGGCTTGTAAGATTGGGAGGATTGCGAGTAAGAAGAGTACCGCTTTTGGTTGCCACCTCTGTATGAGGAAAAACCTCTGCCCCTCGCACCTCTGAATGGAACCTTACGGTAATTTAAAGAGCCCAAGGACTTAGCTGTGTCCGTGTCCTTTTTCATACCTTGAAGGGCGTCATCCACATGCTTTCCGAAAAGCATGTCTCCATCGTATGGCAAATCCAATATCTTATTCTGGACCTCCTGGCGAAACCAGGTTGCCCGCAGCCAGCCCTGACGTCGTAAAACAGCCGACCCCGCCAGGGCACGAAAAGCAGTAGTAGCTATGTCCATAGCACAATCAATCACCTCCGAAGAGGAACGCTCTCCTTCCATCAAAACCTTCCTGGCATCATCCTTTGCAGCCTCTGGAAGCTGGTCCACAAATGGGGACAAATCGCACTACATCTGGCGATCATACCTGCCCAAGATGGCAAGAGCATTCGCAGCTCGAACTAAGACACTGGCCATGGACGAGAATCTTTTGCCCACATTGTCCAGACGTCTCCCTTCTTTGTCTGGCGGTGTTGTCAGTGGAGTTGATGGGTTTTAAGACCTACTCTGGGCCGCTTGGGAAATAACGGAATCCGGTTTCGGTTGCCCAAGTAGGCAAGCTGGGCTGCCCTCTGGTGCTTTATCCTTCTTCTCCAGCCGGGGAAGAACAGGGATAACTGTCGCCGGATTTTGCATGACTTTAATGCCTTCCGACCATACGTGCTCAATTATTAGGATAGACCGAATGGACTTTTTGTAAGATTCTTTAAAGTCATAAAGGAAGCAGTCTGTCTGAACCGTAGTAATCGGCAGGCCAAATCTCTTAGACGCCCTCTCCATAAGGTTATGGAAACCTCCAATATCAGCTGGAGGGTAGGTAGCAGTATCCGGTACCGGAGCATCCGGATCCTGAAGGTCATCATCATCATCAAAGTTTCTATCCGGATCCTGAAGAGGATCTTCTTGAAGATTGTCATCAGAGGAGACATTGTCATCCTGAACAGGCGCAACCTCTTGCAAAGTTTCCGGCTCTGGAACTTGTGAAACCACAGGCGTCACTGCAGCCGCAGAAGTAGCAGGAATAGACGGAGTAGGAGGACGCTCCGGTTGTACTGTTGTTTGCGTAGGAAATCTGTTCCTATAGTCTTGCAACATTAATTGCAAATCCGAAATCAGAGAAGACGGCATCGCCACCATGTCCTGATGTAAAGCCTGTGGAGGCCTGTCCTGTTGGACATATTGGCGCTCTTCATCATAATAGTATTCCAAATCTGTATCTTGACATTTTACATTTAAGTCCGATGGGCTGTAGGCATCGCCATAAGGCCCATTATCATCCTCGTCGGACTCCTCATCCAATAGTAGAGTGGGAGGCAATGGTGTTATTTTTTTTTTTTCCAACAACAAAAGGAACTCGAGGATGGACGATATTTAAATGGGGTCCAGTGTACGTGTCCAGGACAAGAGCGCACAGAAGGGTACAAAGTTCCCCGGGGGGGGGAGGGAAGGGGGGAGGTTTGGTTTTACTTGAGTAGAGAGAAAATCATACAGTGTGCAGTCAAGGAACTAAGTAGTTCCTCTATCGGAATTAGAGAGCCTCACACACCCAGGGCGTTTAGGTGTGGAACACACCCTGACCGTAGGGTGTCCAGTGTCATCATTGGCTCACTGCTCCTCGTCAGACCGGCGCTGCAATGTCTGACGGGGTGCATGGATGCACCCTTTTGACTGAGGTCTTTTATTCCTTGCCGATGGTGTGTATGAGTCAGAAGGAAATAAGTGTAGTCGGTGTGAAATGTATGGATGTTAAAAAAGGGTAACCAGTCCACAATAGGATTTATTAGCGTGGCTGCTTCCCTGATTAAAAGGGGGACGAGGAGCAGTGAGCCAATGATGACACTGGACACCCTACGGTCAGGGTGTGTTCCACACCTAAACGCCCTGGGTGTGTGAGGCTCTTTAATTCCGATAGAGGAACTACTTAGTTCCTTGACTGCACACTGTATGATTTTCTCTCTACTCAAGTAAAGGCAATGGTGTTACCCACCTAGGAGAAGTCATCTCCGGTGTTATTTGTTGCTTTTTTATTGAAATGCGGACTTTTTGGATCGTCGACGGACTCGTCGTCGACGGTAACATCGGTGTAATCGTCGTCGGTAGGACCGTCGACAGAACTGTCGACGGAGAAGAAGATCTCATCGACGGTGTCGTCGACGAGCTCGTCGTCATCAACATCTTAGCCGTCGTCGTCGTCGTCGCCCCGCCTTCGACACTACCTTCGTCGTCATAATCGTCGACGTCGAGAATGTAGACACCATCGTCGACGAGCAGGGAACAGGCACTTTAAACGTCGACGAGGCTAACAAGGCTGCCGTCGTCGACGAAGTCACCGTCGACGGAACCGTCGACGGAGCCATACGAGTACTTTGATCTTTCTTAGAAGCTGTCGTCGACGTACCTGCTGATTTCGTCGTCGACGGACGCTGAGTCTTGTCAGGTCTTCCTTCCTGAGGGACAGTAGAAGGTTTTTTGCTCTCCTTCTCCTTCTGAGATGGTGGAGAAGTAACAGAAACAGCTTTTTTCACTCTTTTGGTTGTTTCTGACTCTGCTGTCTGTTCCTGCCTCTCCTTTTCACCTCGGTGAGGAGATTTAATGGGACTAGCCCTTTCAGACCTATCAGAGATCTTTTCCAAGGCTTTGACAGGTGGCTCAGTAGAAGTAGAAGGGGATGACCTACCCCTTTTTCTGGATCTTCTGGAGGACGCAGCTGAAGAAGAGTCCTCATCGTCTGATGAAATTACCTCCTTACGAGACTTCATCTTCTGTAGCCAAGTTAACAGACGGCCCTCTCTGTCCCTTAAAGTCTTTGTGGAGAAAGTCCTACAGATTTTACAATCTGTGGCCTTGTGGTCAGGGTACAAGCAGTAGATACAGTCCTCATGCTTGTCCTCCACAAACAGCCTCTTTTTAGAACATGTATCACAAGCTCTAAATAAAGCTTTCTTCTCCTTGTCAGACATTTTGATTTTGAAGAAAAAAGTAATAGAATCCAAGTAGTAGAGAAAAAACTGAGCTGAGCTCAGAGGAGACTCCCTAGCACAACGTGCGGTAGAAAAATCTGAGTCTCTGAGGATCTCTCAGGAGGGTTCTATGAGGTGAGGCTATGCTGATTGGTTGTTGCAGAACGTTTGGGCTCTTTTACACAAAGAGGTGGATAAGCTACAAAATGAGATGAGACCTAGGCCTAATTTTTCACTTTTGTGCCTTTTGCTATGGTATTTTTTATTTACCGAGGCTCCCAATCCGACGACGGGTGAATGATACAAAGCATGGGAATCTATAAAAGTTCCAATACTGGGGCAACACACGTCCGAACTAGATGGCGGATGATAACATTCTAACAATGGAGTCGATTACTATGCCAATTACCAGCAAGAGAAAGAGTCACACTACCTAGTGAGTCGAAAGACTTTCTTCGAAGAGAAACATCTTTCACTCATCCAAGCCCATACATGTCTCGAACATCCTTTTCCAAATGGATACTGGTTGTCTTAACATTCACTTGGTACTACTCACCAAAACAGCCACATAAAATCTCAAAGAGTCTGTATGCCAGAGGGCTCCTAATTACTAACCCTCTAAGCAAATTAAAAAGAGCTTGAGATGTACTCACTTGAAAGGTCGTTGGGCTATTGCCTTTGTCACCGCAACAATATGTTGTGCAAACTCTAGCCAGGTGTCCACGAAGAGGACATCAGTGTGGGACCACAACTGCAAAACCACCAATGCCTGAGAGACAAAGTCAAACAAATACGATTAACTTGATAGAGGATTTGTTGCTCCTAGACCATTGGCTATTTACTGACATGAATGCATAGGTACTTTGCCAACTAGTGGCGGTACCAGAAACTGTTGTTAAATTAGAACTTTCATGTCAGCGTTTTAGGGCTAAAATCACCGTTTTGAGCTCAAAGAAGGTTATGAAGAGGAATTAATCTAATGTTTCTCACAAGGGCCAAGTAGAGATCTCTGCAGTCAGCCACAACCTCCCCTCACAGTCTAATGAGTCAGTCACTACTATCTCCAACTATGCAAGGCAGACTTGATACCCCACCAGAGGTTAGGAGCATGAACAAGTAGTGGAATGGGGCAGTCTTTAACTGACTGTCCAGCACCAGACCGCAGTGCTCTAGCAGAGGTAACTGCATAGAAAAGATGTATAGTGTGACATGAAGGACTACTACAATGCAGGAAGACTACAGTCCCAAGTCCTCCTTAATGTAAGTAACTTTGAATGGTATTCCAATTGTTACTTTATTTAATATCCAATGGTGGTGTACTCTCTCATGTATTTTCACCAAATCCAATTATTTTATTTGATCATTTAATTTAAATTCTTTATACACTCCAAATAACCAGCACACGTTTCAAGGAACAACCTCTTTTTCAAGGCATCAAAGAATATATTTGTTGATCAGTTTGGTGTGCCCTCCAGGTATGGTAAACTTATCTGATGGCTACTGTAAACCAATAACAACTATACACTCAGTATGATAAGCCCGCCAGATAAGGTAAACGTATGTGGTGTGCACAAGCAACCAAATAACAAGAATACACTTTCATGCCTTGAAAAATAGGTTTTATCTATAAACACGTTATGGCTGTTTTGGAATTTTAAAAGAATATGAATAAAATTGTTAAATAAAATAATCAGATTTGGAGAAAATACACTGGAGTACAGCATCTTTGAGTCTTGAACTATAAAGTAAAGATTGAAATACCGTTCAAAGTTACCTCCATTGAGGAAGACTTGATTGTATAATGCCCCATTGGGTTGGGTGCTGGAAGATTGAGGTGTCAGGCTGAACATCCCTATACCTCAGTCTATAAGATATAGTTAGGACTGCAGTCCCAAACTACCAGAAGACAAGTCACTGTTCTTCAAGATAAGATTCATTGTCTTTTTCAAAGAATAAGGACCCAATCAATTGCCCTTTATGGTACTTGTATTTTTTGGGAATATTTCACTGAGAACGCAAGCATAAAAAACTTCTTGAAGACAGGGCCATACTGGACTCTGCTACACCCCTCATGAAGTTCTATCTATGCAGACATCCAAAGAAAAGGAAGTGGTCAACTTCTGTACCTGTACAAAGGTAACTGCTAGAGGCAATATATCAGTGAAAATGTGCAGTATTAGTGCAGGTCAAATGGCAATATCTCGTATAAGTGATTATACTACAAGTGAGATGCTCTGAAGGTCCACTGTTAATAGCTAGTTCTTGTTCAAAACAGCTGGAAGTGCCTAATTTAGAGTCAGCATCTTGAACTTTTGCAGTGGGAGAAACTTTGTTTGTTTAGGAATAATTCAATATAACATTTACACATCATCAATACCTAAGAGAGAAGGTAATTAGGAAAACAAAGTATCTTCATATAGGGGGGCGCTAGAGGGCGCACTGCGGGATGGCTGGCTAATTAACCAGCTTCGCCGGACGGACCATACTCAGCTAAAATTCACGATATTACTGCTGCGGAACAAAGTGCTAAAGCAGAAAACCGAGCGGCGGACAGACAGCGGCACATAATGGTGTGCATCTAAAACCCGTACTCCAAGTGCAACCAGAAAAATCAATCTGAAAGGGGTGCTGAGGGCCGTGACCAGAGCGGGCAAGATGGCGGCTGCCGAGGCACTAACATTGCGGCCAGCGTCTGAAATCCCCATACAGACTCCTGCAAGGCAAAACCTGATGCCGGACTACCAACTTGCACTGCTACACGGTGCCGCGACATGTGGGAGAAATACGCATGCTACTGATCTGACTGGGTAACAGCAAACGATTAACTGTCATGGACACTACCCGGAATGGCGGCTATCAGTCGGTTTGCTGTGCCCGACCCAACTCCATCTGTGCGCTTCGTCCACATGTCAGCAGAACCTGACCGACTGGGGTAAGATATGTGCTAATGGCTGATGTAAGCGCTGCAAAGGTCGACATAACTGTGCACAGTTGCGCTTTACTATGACCGGGAACCAGTGAAGGCGCGAAAGAACGATAGCGAAGATGGCGGCGCCCACGGCTTGATAACTGGCTACCAGCGCCAGGGTTGCATCTACTGATATGGTCGTATTCGCAGCATAACGGCGCATATTAGCAAGATTTATTGTGTAGCTCGGAAGTAATACAAGCGGTCACTGTGTCCCCTACAACCACAGCTTGCCTGCTGCAAAGATACAGGTCAGCACTGTCAGTGTGCTGTAACTGTGATGCGTGGAGGTCCGTAAAGTGTTTGCACTGCAGGAAGCATGAACGGACGACGCTACTAAACACGACTGCACCCGAGTGCGCTCCAAGTAAGACTTGTGGTACAATTATTCATTACACTAATGTTAAGTAAACATAGCGTCGGAGCATAAAACGTGGAGGATGCACTAACGAAGACATATGGCGGCAGAAGTTCCCTTGCATATATAACGCCAACAGCGCAATAGAATCTGGCCTGTGCACGTTCTATGTCTGATGCGACACGATTAAGTGACATAACGTGATTCCTTGTGGAGATAACGGGTACCGTTGATGCAGACAGCACTGTCGAGGCTCCAGATCTGCACAGACGACGAGGGGTAGCGCACATTCCTGAATACCTGACCCGGAGACAGATCGGGGAGCAATAGTGACGCATATAGATGCAAACACATTCTAAGTGCGCACCATGGCCCTTGTATAAGTATATATAGTGGCAGAAGTGAGCGTAGCACTAACCCAAACGCCGCCATAACACAATTGGCTTCTGGGTGGCGCAGACCAACGGTCGGAATTTGAAAACGCGAAACATCACGTGAACACCTGCGTGGACACCCGGGATTACAGATGCCACGGATCCTGTGGTGAACACCACATCAGACACCACTCTGTGCAACATTGCTACTGTATGAGGCGCATTTTGCTGTACTACCATCAGGGGTCGGAAATAGCCAAGAAACACCACCACAACCTCATATAAAGTAGCAGAGTATCATCACAATGGGAAAGCCTGACAAGCAACAACCCAAACTTAACTTCGAACAACGTAGACCGACCAGAGGGTTGCACCCACATTCCGATACTGAGACGGAAACAGATCACCCGCCACCCACAGGCATGGAGGCTATGCTGAAGGCAATACAAAGTAGCCTGCAAGACATGCACGGCAAACTGGATCATCTCACAACGCGTATGGACACCATGGCAGCAAAAGTAGATCGACATGGCGAACGTCTGGATGAAGCGGAGACCCGGATATCTGCGGTTGAGGATGAAGCACACACAAGTACCTCTAAATGCACAGGCTTCGAGAAAATTCTAGAGGTGATAAGATCTAAGTCTGAGGATTTGGAAGCAAGATCGCGCGGCAACAACGTGCGCATAGCAGGTGTACTGGAATCGACGAACATGAGCAACATGGAGACGTATGTGGAAGAAATGTGCCTCACCTTGTTTGGCAAAGAGAAATTATCCCACATATTCATTGTGGAAAGAGCCCATAGAACATTGGCACCGCGACCGCCACCAGGAACGCAACCATGACCAATAGTGGCTCGCATATTGAACTACCGTGATAGAGACGCAATATTGCGGATGGCACGGGAGCAGAGGGATCTTCAATTTCAGAACAACAAACTTGAATTCTATCCTGACTACACGCAAGCAGTACAACAAGCTCGAAGAGAATTCAACGGAGCCAAGGCAAAACTACGCGAACTACAAATAGAATATGCAATGCTTTATCCGGCACGACTGAAAGTGGCCTGGGAAGGCAAGTCCACACTACTCACCACTCCTAAAGCGGCGAACGATTTCATAAAGAAAATTGTCAATCACCGTAGAGAATGTCAGCGACAGCAACAAGCCCAGGATGACGAATAAACACAGGAACTGTGGATGTAATGCCTCGGCTATCATTTGCGGTAAGAGACGATTACATGGAGGGCGTTACCACCCCCTCCCCAATTCAACAGAAGGAAGCTATCGAACTGTCCGTGGGTAAGTCTTGACTACAATTAATTCTTGCTTATCAGGGACTGCGACAACCCTACTATTGCGATACATGGGGTGTTTGAACTAGTTATTGTAAACACCACAGTATGGACAAAGCACATATTAGGATATGAACGCAGCATCAGAACCTTTTTTTGCCTGGAGGACATGCTGATCAGGTGACTACATCTGAGATGATATGCTGTGAAATGATCATAGAACATGTCATGGACAGTGTGCATTACCCACCACATGTTTAGACACTATTATGTACTATTGCTCTCTATTTGTTGAGGGGGAGGGAGGGATACACAACAATACAATGGGACGTACATCAGCTACACATTACATATTGTTCACCACATGAGCCCAGGTGATTGATAATGTTAGCGGTGCCCCGTCCCATATTGGTGGGCAGGATATAGTGTAATAACTTCTGCTGCTATAATTAGCTCAGGGTACATACTTAGGACAAACTCGCGAAATGAGAACAAATTAAACTTAATATGCTCATCAAGAAGAATAGATTTCAGAACCCTATACAGTGCTGATCTTTCATTAGAACTATATGCCCAGGAATATAGATACTGTACTGATATGCAGGAGCGCACAAAACCACTAATGGGGACAGATATGGACACTTTGTTGTGCGAAACACTTGAACCTAATGTGATATGGCGCTAACGCATACCGGTACACTCTACATGGCACTGATCACGTAGCAGTAAAAGAAAATAAGTCCGTCCACATCCGCTAGCTCGGATGAAGATGTGTAGTCCAGGCGGACCCCCTAATGGGAGTTCCCCGACACAGTTCAATGCAATTGGGACGTTCATTGAGGGTATGGCATCAGCAGGATTGGGCTGCTGTTGTGGGGTGGGGGGGAAGGGGGGATTGTTGTTTTTATTTATGGATCAGACTGCTTGAGATGCATTGCCTACGTTCAACCGAGATATGACTGCTATTATGTACAAAATAACCTAATGCATTGTGACTGTTATATACCATGGATTCTTACCCTGCTAGGAATAGGGGGGATGATACTGTTTGTATCAACTCCTATGGCCAGACCTGGGAATCCAACTTTAGCGTTAAATTTCCTGTCATGGAATATTAGGGGGTACACAAATCCCCCAAAAAATCGTCAAATATTTACATGTTTAGATAGATGGCGGGTTGACATTGTTATGTTTCAAGAAACGCATGAAGCTCCACATTCACTTGCACAGGTGGGGAGACGTTGGGCTGAATCAATGCACTGCTCAAAATATTCATCTTATGCCAGAGGTGTCTCTATATTAGTCAAGAAAGGTACGAATTTCAAAGTAGACACGACTATACTGGACACCAATGGACGGTATGTGATAGTGTGAGGCGAATTACGAGGCAGGCGAATAACACTGATCAACACCTACGGCCCAAATACAGATGCACCGGAGTTTTTCCAGGAAGTCTGGCATCATCTAAATGTGGGAACAGACCAACTACTGATATGGGGAGGCGACTTAAATATTGCGTTAGACGACAGATTAGATAGATCGGGTAACACAACAGAACATCACACGCGTGCCAGAGCCAAATTACTGGATGTCATGTGTGATCTGTCCCTGAAAGACATCTGGAGGGACAGACACCCAGGAGTTAGTGAAGCGACACACACGTCAACGACCCATGGTAGCTGGTCGCGAATAGACTACTGGTTAGGATCGGCTGACATATTATTATGGACACGCGCAATCACACATATGCCCAGAATACTGTCAGACCACAATCCCGTAAAAATATCATTGAATATCCCAGATTATGTGCCTCCGCCATACCACTGGCGGTTTAATGCCGGGGCGCTCACTGATCCATTATATGTAGATACCATCGGAAAAGCGATCAAAGAATACTTCCAAATAAATGGAGACAAAACGGAGGACGCTGGCCTTCTATGGGAAGCTTTCAAGGCAACAATACGTGGGGTCTGCATAAGCACAACAGTTGGGATTTTAAAAGACATCAGAACACAACTATCACGTTGCGAATCCACACTCCGTGCATTAGAACGTCAATACGAATTAACACCAACTCCCTCCATCCTATGCGACATTAGAAACACACTAACTGAACATCAACAATTAGCAGCAGATGAAATCAAATATTTAAGTAAGAGACAAGTAGCTAGGTCATATGGTGAGGGTGGACGACCCGGGAGGGCGCTAACGTCTAAAATATGCACTGGACACAAACCACACGTAATAACACAGACCATTGGGGCAGACGGACTGACACACACGGATCAAGAGGGAATACTACAGAGCTTCGTGCACTGCTACCAAGACTTATACACAACGCGACCGGTTGCCACACAACATGAAACACTAAATTATCTGGACGATATTGCTATCGCTTGGCTGTCTGACAATCAGAGGCAATATTTGGCCCAGCCGTTATCCGTAGAGGAAGTAACGGAAGTAATACAATCACTACCGAACGGAAAGGCACCAGGACCGGACGGATTCACGTGTGAATTTTACAAAGCATTTAGCGTATCACTGGAACCGTATCTGGTAGATATGTTTGGGGAAGCACTCGAGGCTCAGATACTCCCGGCCACACTACGCGAAGCAATGATAATAGCATTGTTAAAACCGGGTAAAGACCCTGACACCTGCAACTCCTATCGACCCCTATCTCTGATAAATGTAGACTCGAAAATACTCGCCAAGGTCCTTGCCACACGCCTGCAACCACTTATGCCCTCACTAGTACTCCCGGACCAATCGGGATTTATACCCTCCAGAAACACCACACATAACACAAGAACTCTCTTTGCCACAGCACATTACCTAACTCCGAACACGAAAGCTGCAGCGATTATGCTGGACGCTGCGAAAGCGTTCGATTCTATCGAATGGTCTTATTTAATTACGGTCCTTCACAGAATGGTTTTCCCTCGTGTATTTATTCAGTGGATACAGTTGCTATACACTAAACCTTCAGCTAGGATAAAGATCAATGGGTATGTGTCAGAGTCCATCAGCTTAGAGAGAGGGACGAGGCAAGGTTGTCCTCTGTCCCCACTACTATTCGCGCTGGCACTAGAGCCCCTAGCCTGCATAGTGAGACAGAAACATCACCACCTAGCTCTTCAATTTCCAAGCAGACCTTTGCACATCTCATTGTATGCAGATGACATGCTACTGTACGTCAAAGACCCAGCTGTTAATTTATACCCACTCTTACGAGCATACATCAAATTTGGGGGACATTCGGGACTACAAATTAATTGGGACAAGTCCTCTTTATTCCCGCTAACAGAATCCACACGACAACACACGACTGAATACCCGCTAGAATGGCAGACGGACCCCATTAGATATCTGGGAATATGGTTTCACCGTGACCCTGAGGTGGTGATTAGAACTAACTATGGCAGGACAATAGATACTCTTGAGGATAGAGTCAAAAGATGGATACAATTGCCGTTGTCACTAGCTGACAGGATGGCCATCGTGAAGATGGTTGTGCTCCCCAAGATCCTCTATCTTTTCAATAATATTCCAATCCAACCTCCTAGAGAGGTATTTAAACGTATAACCGCAATGGTGCTGAAATTGATATGGGCAGGCAAGACAGCGCGCATAAAATTAGATACACTAACATTGCCAATTAACAAAGGAGGGTGGGGTGTGCCAGACTTCTGGTTATATTACTTATGCGCTCAGGCCCAATATGCCGCACACTGGTACCACAAGACTCCATATTTAACTCATGTAGCGGTGGAGGAGGGAGACGCTGCGCCGGTCCCATTAGATGCTATCATCACACATATCAGGCCCCCACTTCATAATTCCGACATAAACACGATAGATGCTACGAACTCGGCTTGGAGAAGTCTGGGCCAAATGATGCACAAGCTACCACTCTATGCCCCGGCGCTACCCCTTCACCACCACCCGAATTTATCTGTAACAAGTGAGGAGGTGGGCATGAACATTCTAAAACAGGTGGGACTATGTACCATGGGAGACATCTATAAAGACGGTGCCATTATCACAGAGCAGGATTTGGCCTTTATACAAAACCCGACACTGCTATTCCGCTTCACGTTCCATAGACTTAAGGGAGCGTTAAAAAAACATTATCCGACCTTCCCGGACGAGCCACCAACAATGGATACCCTGCAATTGTTGATCACTTCACCAAACACCTCACATCTGGTATCACAACTCTATACTCAGGCACAGACTGAACTAGACCGTAGGGCGTCCAAAGCGCAAGATAGGTGGAACGAAGTACTCGAAACCCCTCTAACAGAAAAAGAATGGGAAACAACCTGCACGCTCACAAAATTATTAACGCCAAATGGCAATCTGCGCATAATCCATTTCAAATACCTACATCAGGTATATTACACGCCAGCCCAATTACATAGATATGGTTTAAGAGATGTGGCAAGATGCAAACGATGTGGACACGACCAGGCGGATTTTATACATCTGGCTTGGCACTGTGCAAAGATACAAGACTACTGGTTGGAGGTAACACACAAGATAACAGACATGGTAGGGGTGCCAATTGTATGTACAATCCAATGCTGTCTCTTGGGATTACTGAGTAATGTGAAAGCGGCGAAACGCAAATTCTGTGCTATAGCATTATTATTAGCCAAACGTAGAGTTTCTATGTGCTGGGACAGCCCAAACACACCCCTAGTCAAGCAATGGCTGGCGGATATGGCATATTGCCAGGACACACTAAGGACGTATGAGGAATCACTCCCCCCTAGATCCAGACCCAGAGATTATTGGACATTTTTTACGAATTATTTAAACGCACAAATAGAAGATTAGAAGTCACAAGGACTGGATGTATTAAGTGAAAATCACATGACTATCGAAATGCAGAGGTACTGACTACACCAGCACACTACTCTAATGGTTTGGGTGAGGAATGCGGTAGTGGAATTATCCAGTTATGTTATAAAATTGTTATTGAAATAAAATAGAAAAAAAACACTGAGACCAAAGGATATTGTGAACGCGGCCGGCCCGAAGTGGTTGTAGGCGACTTGCTGTGTACTCAAAATGCTTTAGGTTGTATTGGATATCCATTGTTCATTGGACGTGATAACACCCTGCCGGCCTATTCAGGGTTGTGGGCACTAAGCTGTGTAACCTTTGAAATACAACTGCAATAAAGGTCTTGGAACAAAAAAACTAATAATAAATAAATAAATAAAAGTATCTTCATATAGATTAAGTAGAATAAATGTGGTTGTATGATGGTAACACGCATGCGTTTATATCGCATGCGTTAACAATGCGGTTTTTACTAGGACCGCGTCTTTATCATGCATATCTTTAACAAACATGACTTTACAACACATTTTTTTGTAAAGGCAGGATTGTTAAAGGCATATGCGTGGTAAAGATTACACCCCAGCCTCCTGCTTAAAATCGACACCAACTCACCACCCTGACACCCCCACCCTGAGCCCTAAACCCTAGCCCCTAGCACGAAAAAGAACTCTGACTCAACCCTAAAAAATCCCAAGCCCCCCGCTTTGACCCCCAGCCCATAAAACTATCCCGACCACCACTGACTTGAGCCTTAAAACCGGGCCCCTAGCCCTACTTGTTACAAACCAACAATGGGCCTGTCCATCCAGAGTTACACCCAAATCTGCGTTTCCAACACTTGAGGGGTCTCCTAAAATTTTTATAACTCCCTCATTGACTTATTTAAGTCACAGTGTTGTGGTGTATCCTAATTAAAATAATCTACCATCATAGACCCACCCATGTACAAGAGAAAAAGTGTGGAACAGAGAGAAAGCACCTCAAGGTAGCAACACCAAGGGGACCGCTGGCTGGTACTCGCCAGCAGGTCCACTTATCGTCATTGGTTACCTTCTCTCTGAGGAAAAGAAATGTGTGTGTTATTATAAACAAAATCTCAACCCCATGAAATCAACAAAAGATAGAAAAACCTAAATGTGAATGTGCTATCTATGCATGCTATTGCAGTGCATGCCCTTTGGACCCTGTGTTCTTAGTGTGTCAACAGTAGCAGCGGGTTGTGCTTTAATTCTATCTTTAGGTGTAATTTTGAATGATGTGAAAATTAGAAAGGGAGCCCACTTTGGTTGGCATGCTGGCAGCTTATAAAACAGGAGCATTGGGTGCCGTTAATTCAGTATTGATAGCAATGAGATCTTAGATTCGTTTTAGACCTTATCTGCCACTTTACATTCGCATACAGTATTTCCCTTAAGGGAATTGAATCTTCATGTAATCAAAGTCTGCCTTTAAATAACTGAACTTTGTATAGCTTGTCTGACTTGTCTACCTGATTTACAACTATGCTATAACCAGGTGATGATTGATTTAAGATTGAATTTACTGATTTGAGATTGTAACTAGAATAATTTGTTAACAATCCTTCACGGTTTGCAAATGTACTCTTTGCTGTCATCTGCTTCACTACCACTGATATTGTTGAACTGATGGTTGTAAGCCTCAGTTTGAGATCATGGTCCTTCCAAGTAAGTGCAGCGTGGACTGGAGACTGTGCCTAGTATGCACTGTGGAAATACCTTCCTGATCTTCCTGCGCTATCACAGACAATGATTTAACTGAACATCTGACTAGGGTGGACAATATAGTGACGTTGCTAGACCCGGATGGGTAAAAAAATCAACGTCAACTTCATTATATATTTAAACATGATTTTGCTTGAATACGACTTACTCAGTAAGGATAAAGGTTTAGCACCTGACTTCCTGAAGAAGTGTGGTATTTTACAACCTCCAAGCACATTAAAAATATTACAAGCCCTGGTGGCATTTCCTAACTTTGGGAGAGCTTACTTGCCATTACCATTATGGTGAGAAAGTGAAGCCTTTATATGATTTGATTTCTCTCACATTTTCTGAAAAACATTGGACAGACATGTACACATCATCTTACATGGACTGCAGGCAGACATGTTAGAGACTAAATATTTACAGATTAGGGATAACAAAACAAGCCTAGTGGTTAGAATCTTTCCTGGTACCCGAGGCCACACATATGTAGTTTACAATGAAGGACCATGAACTCCCATAGCCTACAGATCACATTCGTACAACACAGCTGAAGGAAGCTTAACTCCTGCAGAACATTTTTTCACTGCAGTGCAGGCAGCCAAATTGAAAGAGCATAATTTGGTACAGGAGAAATGAATAATTATAGTTTCACCTATATCTACACCACAGTTGGCGACTAAAGCAAGTATACTAATGCGCACACTGTACACCTGTGAAGGGTTCCGTGGGCCTGTTTTTCAAATGTTGTTGATGTAAAATTTGAATATGACCCTTACGCAGAAGAGTCCCAGAGGGTACAAGTGGACAGATAAGTGGATGTGAATAAGGCAAAGAAAATCCTATTCTCTAGACCTGGATGAAATGTAATTTTGCCACCAGCGTAATTACAGTAATTTTGGGAATTCACAACATTACGCCCCTTCGCGTAATTATGTGCCGTTCTCAGTAAAAAAAATTACCAAGAATGACTCAAATTGCAGTAAGAATTAAAGCAGATGCACAGGAACAAAAGAATACAAGCAGTTGTTCCTCATGGTGCTCTTGTTTAAATGCGTTCTTGTGTCGAATATTGATACAAGGATGCATTTTGGGATCAAATATAGCACGAAAGGAGAGATTCATATTTTGCGTAATCACACAAAAGTTTGCATATCTTCCCGCATTACATGAAATTACGTGAAAACAAATTACGCTGAGATCGCAGAGACCTACTATTTACCACTATCCTCCCACAGCATTTACACAGTACAGCATTTGAGGGGCCCCTAATTGAGAACGTAACACCAGAATGTCTCACATACTTGTGGAAACAACATTTTTTTAACGCAATGTGTTTTGCCTTGCCCAATTCTCTCTTCAAAGCCTATACATTGCAAAATGTATCTCACCTGGATTTTGGAGCAAGAGTGTTAAGCAAGTTCTCTAGTGTAAACATTGCATATGTCCATTTGCACATGCTCCTTTCTTCTCTGAACCTCCTTGAACTTTAAAGCATTTAAAATTAATCAAACTTTTGCTTCGGCATGAAAATACCATGACGTTCCACAATAAACTAAAACTTAGCACCATTAAGCTAGGCCCACCGTTATATGAGATTGCATTCCATCATACAGGCATGCCCACAATATGTCCAATTACTGCCAAAAAGCAGGGGCCGCCATTAAACCAGGTGTAGGTGCCATGAATGCCCACAATATGCAAATGACCATCTGTGTGCAATGGATGCCAACAATATGGCAAGAATTACCAGACTGCCAGAATTATCACTGTGTCGTGGATGCACACAATATGTCAAGAATTACCACCAGTCTACCAGAGTGAGTGAGCATTATGACAAAGCTGGGCACCTCTGTGCAAACGATGCCCGCAAAGTGCCAGGAATTATCTCCTTTTTGCAGAATCAGAATTTTGCAAGAGGCAAGTATCATGTCATGGATGCCCACAAGTTGCCTGTATTATTCCAGGGGCAGAATTTGACTACGGTTGGCATCATGCCACGGATGCCCAAAAGTTGACAAAAAAATCCCACCATTATGATGAACATTTGACATGGGGTGGGCAATAGGCTTTATTACAAGGATGCCCACAAGTTGTCACGAGGTACCACCATTAAGCCATGTCTACAAAACACCAAATATAAATTGAGATGGAATTATTCTTTCTTTTCAGAACAGAAAAGCCCTCAATAAGAACCCAATGTTTTTCTCTTCTACAAATCACTTAGGCGGGTGCAGCAAAAAACACCTTTCTCAAATAGTTTCATGCAAATGATTCACGTAGAATGTTGTGTTACTTTATTTCATGTTTAGTACCAAAGTAACCATAAAAAACCATAGCATAGAAAACCTATTTGACTCTCTCCTAGGTTGCAGAGTGATATCACTCAATGGTCCAGGGATGTTGTCCTCATTTTTTAAACCGTTTGCGCAGATTAAAAACTAAATACCAGCATAGCAAAAACTGGGGGATGAAAGAAAAAGAAAAAAGTTCAGAAGAAGTCTGCCAGTTCTGTAAAATAGTTATTCCCTATAATAATGGACACAAATAATTCAGATTCCCACTTGGGCATCAAGGAAACATGTTGAGAAAATCGACTCAATTAACACTTTAAAACATTCTAAGGAAATAGAGAAATATGTGACATTTTTAGATTGAAAGCACAGTTACTTCACTCTCAAGCATTGTCCCAACTTACGCCAATTATCAGAGTGAAACTGATATTACAAAATCTATATACATATAGTCACTGGGTGAAGAATCGAACATTCTTAAATCTTTTGTGAAAATAAGAGCCTTTATGGAACACAAACACCCCTTTTTTCAAGAAGAATCCCCTCTAACATCACAGCAATACTAGACAATGTGGTAGGGAGGACAAACTTTGCAAGTATGGTAAAATTAAGATTTTTAAACAAGGCCCGATGTAAAAAGCATAAATAAAGCATCTTTAAATGCGTGTTAGAAGAGAAAGTTTGAAAGGGCTGGAAAAGAGATAACATAAAGGAAATAGAAGAACAAAAAGTATTTGAGAAAAGGATCAGGCCATAATTATTTTTTTCATTTTCGTACTGCAGCTTGTTTAGGAGATTGTGACACTATTTCCTATGGTTCAGCACCTATCTCACCTCCTGGATCTGCCGCCGTGTCAGAGAATGCTCAGGGCTTCGTTGTGACCTACTGTCGCTTCTAGTGGTCCGGTCTCCAGTCCGCTGTAATTGCTTGATGTAGCTTCACAAAACCAAGAGAGGAGAAGTCAAAGCATTAATTATCACACCATTTGCTACTAGTACTATTCTGCAATGTCTTGTTTAATAGATTCCCCTCTGAAAGAATTATTAATAGTGATACATTGGAGGGCCCACAGTCCATTGAGTAGGATTCATTTTTTGTCCAGGATTTCCGTCAATTGAAAGTCTCACAAGATAACTAATTGAAAGTATGACCAGAAAAATGGTTATCTTTTTCTAGGTGGCTTTAAAACCTATCTGGGTTTTCTCAAGAATTTCAGGTTTCAGCTGTTGTGCCTAGACCATGGAAATACTTCTGCCCATAATTCCCTTTTTAGGTCTCGCCCTGGAATTAGCATCCAAAGGATGCTTCCAGGGACGGAGACGTATAGTTAGCTGTCTCGAGGGAAGGACGGACGAGAAGGTGCACGAGTTTTGCTTGTCTTGGATTTCACTGCCTGCACGCGCTTTTCCTTCAGCGTGTAAGCATGCTGTCAGTTTCCTTTACTCTAGCGCGATCGCTTTACTTGAATTCTATCGTTTTCGGATGCTTTCGTTTTTGTAGCTTTTAAAGACTTTCATTTCTTGCTTTTATTTCTTGCTTCTTAGAGCGCGATTAAAGGTGTCATTATTTTTCATTGAGAGCGGCATTTTGAGATAGCGCACGACATTGAAAGCCGACAACATTATGAAAACTGGCAGCATGCTGATTAAAGGTGTCATTATTTTTCATTGAGAGCGGCATTTTGAGATAGCGCACGACATTGAAAGCCGACAACATTATGAAAACTGGCAGCATGCTGATTAAAGGTGTCATTATTTTTCATTGAGAGCGGCATTTTGAGATAGCGTACGACATTGAAAGCCGACAACATTATGAAAACTGGCAGCATGCTTATCGGCAGGCATTAACCTCCGCCTGCAGGATATGTTCGGACTGTAGAGTTATGTCTCCCTTGCGGTTAAAACGGCGGCGGAAGAAATGCAAAGTTTACAGTTGGCAACGGAACAAGTGTCGGCGGAAACATACATATGTTTTCGTGCGCATATATTTCATGTAACTAGCCATCATATGAAGTGGTGCAATACATTACGAGTTAATTGGCGCTATTTAAAAAGGCGCTTAAGAAGAAGCACTTTAGTTGCACGTTAATCATAAGCATATAAACATTGTTACATGCCGCAATTTATTAAGATACACACGCAAAGCATAGTGCGCTATTAGCTGCTAATACAGCCAGTTTCAAACATTTACACACTAAAGAAACACAGCGCACGCGGCAACTCCATTCCAGGTGTCCTGCCAGAAGCACATTCTACAGGGGGGAAGTGGAAGGGGGGAGGGGAAACAGTTCCAACATTTACAGAGTAAACAAACAACATGCACGCGGTACCCTCATTCCAAGTCTCTGGCTACACGCACATTCTGGAGGTGGGAGAGGTGAGGGGGGTAGTCGCAACCCGCTAAGTACAAATTTATTCTGTTTTTCAGCCTTTAACACATTACATATATAGAGTGTGCGCATTTTAATATAGCACAGAAAGCACAGCTTATCCATTCGCCTGTACCTTTCACATTACATTAGGGTCCAGTTCCCGCTATTTAAAAAATAAATACATAAGAAACACTTGGGCCGTAAGTTAAAAACAGGCATGTAGAGTTTCTTACACGTCAATATTTATTAGCATATACACGCAAAGCATATACCATATTATCTGCTAACAGAGGCAAAGTTACAACATTTACACACTAAATAAACACCGCGCACGCGGCATCCCCATTCGAGGTGTCTGGCTAAAACCACATTCTACAAGGAGGAGGTGGGAAAGCTGAGGGGAGACCGTTTTTACATTTACACAATAAAGAAACATTACTTCTGGCCACTCACATTCAAAGTCTCCGAGCATACACACATTTTGCAGGGGGGAAGTGGGAGAGTAGATGACATAGTTGAAACATTTATACAGTAAATAAACAACGTGCACGCAGCACCCCCATTCCAAGTCTCTGGACAAAGGCACATTTTAAAAGGGGGAGGTAAATCTCTTTGCCTCGCAGCAGCTTGCTACAGCCTTCTTTTCGCCTGCAGCAATTCATTTGCATGTTGTTGTTTAGCACATTCTTTGTAACACCCTACACTTATCAGCAACTGTCGGAAATCACAATAGCAGTTTCACAGATGCTTAGCAGGCGCCAACATGTCTGCTTTTACTTTAATGACTGTTGCCAAATGTTTAACTTTTCCTTTTTATTCGCATTCAAACATCACTAAAATTTAAAATGCTTCATTATGCATTTATTTACACTAACGTCATATATTATCCAAAAAAAACAGACAGATTACAAAATTTAAATACTTACGACGGCATTTTTAGATAGCGCTAAATTTACTTCAAAGGGCCAAAATAAGGGTTTTAAGAACAGACAAACAGATTACAAAATTCAACTACTTACGACGGCATTTTTATGTAGCGCTAAATTTACTTCAAGCGCCAAAATAAGAGTTTTGTTTCGCAGTTTTACAGCACAAATGCAGGCGTCCTTCGTGTAAAAGGCATTTTTATAGTGCGGAAACTTTACTTCTATGTGGCATTCAAAATGGAAATAGTCCAACATTTACATACACTTTTTCTTTTTACCCTACAAGTGCTCCCCATCTTCTTTATAAAACATGCAATGCTCTCATCCTCAAATTATTTCAAAAGCATATAAGGCCAGTTGCTTTCTCTATTTTAATCAACTTGCGTCAGTACACCTACATCATGTTATCTGTTTTACTCTTTTTCTTCACATTTAATATTTTATTTATGGATAAATACGAACAAATATATATACTATGTATACATGTATCGGTGTTTATTTATATCATCAATGGTAAATATGAACATTTGTTCTTTACATATAAAGGTACTCTAGTAAGCAACAGGATCCAATTTCAGCCTGCAAGATCGTTTCAGCTAGAGAGTTACGTCTCCCATGCGGTAACAGCGGTGCCTGCGTTCCTCCCAGCCTACCGCGCATGCATGCATGCACACAGACAGACACAGACACACACACACACGTCGCAGACAGACACTCGCTCACACACACACACACCCTCCCCCACAGTCACACACACGCACTCCAAGACACATACATACACGCACGCACGCACGCACACACACACACACACACAGGCCGCGCACGCGCGCGCGCGTACATGCTCCCCCCCTCCCCCCGCCCGCCCGCCGCTCAGCAACGCACTCACCGGCTTCCTCTCCTCAGCTGCAGGGCCCGGCAGCAGGACTCTTCTTCCCTCCTTCGGCACCGGGGCGCAGGGTAGGCTCCTGCCTGCTCCGGTGCTCCCTGCTCCCAACACGGCTCCAATCGCGGCTCTTCCGTGGGAGGCGGGGTAGGCTCCCGCCCTCCTACTTCCTGTTTCCGGGTGTCGCGCCGGCCTGCCTGACTTCCTGGTCGCAGGCCGGCAGAGTAACGAGGATGTTTTGCGGTATGTATTTATTTAGTTAATTATGCATTTTTATATAGCGCAGACTTTACCCGAAGGCGGTATTTATTTATTTATGTATTTATGCATTTTTATATAGCGCGGACTTTACCCGAAGGCGGTATTTATTTATTCATGTATTTATGCATTTTTATATAGCGCGGCTCGAATCCACTGCAAAGTAACCTGGCGCAGCTTGCAGGCTTCCTAAGGCCGTGCAGATAGATAGTAGTCGTTGTCTTTTGTTGCGCACGTAACTTCATCCAGATGTACTTTTCGGACCGTTGTTCCCTGAGACTACCAGTGCATTTCTGCTTCGTCAATTTCTTGAATGTAGTTTGAGTTTTAAGCCTATGGAGTGAAGGGAACTCGGTTTGCCATGTACACCTCCCTAATGACTCAGTAACATAAATCAATAATACCTGCCGGGCTTTTTAGATTGACGGTTTTTCAAAGCATTATTCGAATAGGTGTCGACATTACTCCGTTTACCTACCTCGAAAGGATGAAAGACTGAATTGGCCATGCCGCGATTCTAAACAGTGGATGCAGCTCGCAGCAGACGTCAGCTGCTAGTGTTTATTTCACTGAGTGTTCATGTCGGAGCTTGCTGTGGGTCTGCCAATTTAGATCTGCTATTCATTCGTAGAAGTCTTTTTAATCGAGGATGCGTGCACCCATGCACACCAGGACGCAGGCGCCGCCAGCTCATGATGCACGAAGCACTGTTTGTTTTCTGGGGCTGTTTGTGGCATATTGCTTTTGTGTTCTGCTTGCGTATCACGTATGTTTAAAGTGCTGTAAAGAACACGCATGTCTGATGGTTGGTGAACTGAAAGCCGGCCAAAATATGTCTGCTCACATGCCATCGATAGGAGAATTCCCTCACGATTGCTTTCTCACTCGTACTACCTGCATCCACGCTTTTTCCCACCACGCCAATTCTCGCCATTTGTTAAGTAGCTTTCTTTGTGACTTTGAACGGTACTACATTGTACATCTTTTTTTGTAATCGTTTGGTGCTATTAAAAGTGTCACAACATTTGCACAATGTTCATCCATTGATTCATTCCGTCAGATCAAACTGATGACAGTTAATTTAAAAGATAGTCGCGTTTTGTGGCACGTGCCCCGTTTCCTTTTGGCCTCTGTGTTCCAACGTCATTGCAAAATAATTTGATCTGGTAAAAAATCTGACCGTGTTGGTCAGGTGCAGCTTCCAGTCCCAGTACGGCTGTGCCATAATCGTCATCACATATGGTCAACAACGCAGCCAGACCAACAGAGGAAGGACGCAGTGTGCTTTGGTCATTTGTGCATTTTATTTATTGGCGAGGCGCTGATATGAAGAAAGAGCCTTTGTACACAGGTGCACAGTGTCAGAAGGCAAGATAGCCTTTCTTCCGAGTTCACAGCCTCCTATACTAACGTAAAATAGTGACTAGTGGTTTTTGAGTGATAAACTCTGCCGATAATACACATTTGCTTTATGGCAGGATGGCACTCTTCCTGCTTCTCCCTTCTCTTCTTACACTCACCGTGTTTTTCTGTCTTTGTCTCTCTAGCTGTGCTGTTTCTGTCTCTTTCACCTCTTTTGTCTATATCGATCAGTCTTTCACTGCCTTTGTCTCTCTAAGTTTTTCCTTCTGTCCGAATTTATTTCATTCTTTTTATTCCGATTTTACCCTCACAGACAGTTTTATCTGTTTGTCTGCTATTCTTTCTCTCTATCCCCTTTTCTCTCTATTTTTCTTTCTGTTTCTCTCACTGTATGTCTTTTTATTAGAAGTTTCCGCGCTTTTCTGTCTTTCTGTATCTTTTTAATCTTTGCCTTTGTCTCTAACTACTGTGCATTCTTGCCTTTTCTTTTCGCCCCTTTCTTGCTACCTTTCATTCTACTCTTCTATTTATCTCTTTGCCTTCTACTCTTGCTCTAGCCCCAATTAACCTCTTCTTTATTGGTTTCCAATAGGTTTACTCGATGTGATTAGCACCTTCAGGGGCAGAGCTACACAATCTTAGTGTCTCTAACAGGAAGGCAGCCAGGTTCACAACACATATTGCATTGCAAATGCTATAGGTGTCACATTTGTGAAAGTTAAAACTATTGGCATTGTAAATGACAAAGCTATTACTTTAGCTATTACTATAGCTAAATAAAAAAAATGTAATTCGCAATACCAATGGCTCAAACTTTCCTAATGCGAGACCTATTGCATTGCAAATGCTTGTTATGGACAGTACTGGAACAAAGTATTAGAAATGAAAAATATGGCAGACACACAACAGTGCTTTGTTGAATTAAAGAGTAAAAGGAAATAACCCCAGATTCAGAAGCAGATAGCTACATGAGGTTTTGGTAGATATCATTGCTTGCAGTTAGGATGGGTTAAATGTCCCTACTGTCATAAGAGAATTTGAAAACTGGAGGTGATCAGAAAGGACACAACGAAAGGACAGACTTGGCAGCACTCCATTCAATTTATAAGGGAATTACATTGTAGTGAAGCACAAAGTGTGACTGACACTTTACACTGGATTAGTAGACTAACATTGTGGGTAAGCCAGGTTTTGGGAAGCCCAGTCTTTGTTGTTTAACCTTGAGTATTTCTTTGAAGGATTTGGAGTTTAAAAGAAAGTATAATTCGATGTATAATATTCCTGTAATATAATTTATTGTGTGGTTAACCAATGGTTTTGGCAGATCCATAAATGAGTTTGTAGATTTTTTTCTCAACATAATTTTTTTAATTCTTGAGGTCAATAATTAAGAGTAACTATGAATCTGAGAACTCCATTACAACCTTGACTAATAAATAGATGTCTCCCGTCCCACTGTCCATTGAAGATTATAGAAGCTAATTTTCTTATTAGAACTGCCTGTGTAGTTTATCGGCCCAAAATGCACTGTGCTTTCGGCTAGCACATGGAGAAAATTCTCAATTGTACATAAACACCACTTGCATCTCCAGAACCAAGGGCAATATACCACCTTCAATGCTGCAAATGCATTTAAAGTTTACTAAGGTGTAAAATTATCGTCCAGCGCTTGTATATTATTTTTGTTGTACATGGTTTACAATAGTTTTTTTTTTTACCTCAGGTGGTAGATAAGGTAAGTCCTGAAGCACCTTGAATTCATTAGGAACAAGTTATTTATTAGCAGGGATTGTATTACTTTGCTCTACAGGACTCTGAAAACTCTATATCTCTGCACACCACTCCTCTCCAGGTAACCACAAAGACAGAAGAAAAGGAAGGCCATGTGTGATATGAAAGATAATACTAATCTCAAATAATTAGTATTATAGAAAAGAGTACTTTTTTACTTCAGCGTGGTGTGGTCTTCTGCCTAATAAGATGTTCAAAATGAATTCCCAAGCACTACACATCCCAAAAAATGAAGGAGTACATTTTTACCAGGGACTTCCGAGGAGGAGCAAGATGGCGGACTGATGCCGTCTCAGCGAGTCGGCCATGGAGGAGATCTGGAGGTTTAAGCTATGACTGAAGCAATACGGCAGAGGAAAGCGGGATTTAGAATAAGGAAAATGTGACTACATTGTTCGTTTCTCACTGCAACTTTAGTGCTTCTGTTCTATCGGTGGTATACAGCAATATCGGAGAAGTGATTCACCGGACGGAGCCTCGGACATATTCACTGGTGAACTCGCTGTTGGGTTCAGCCACTTCTGCTGCTGGGTTAGCAGGCTAGCGGTTAACGGTAGTGGATGCAGGCGATAGCGAGGATTGGCCCCAGGCACCTGCTGTACACAAAAGTTGCTGAGTGTCTGGCTGCCCAACGATATACACAGAACCTGCAAGGAAACTGTTGAGGGGGCTTTAGTTGGAGCTCGGAGGCGAAGTTGTATTTGGTGGCGTGACGGAAAATGGCCCCGCTGAAAGCAATGGATGGAGCACCCGAGCAACAAATCGAGCACCGTTGAGTATGGCAGTGACTCTGGGAGGCACTATAGATATCGGAGATGTGGAGATTCAGAGGGTGGACTCCTCCAATGCAAGTACTGGGCCGGGGAAGCTGGGGAAACCTGTACTGCAATTTCTACAGTGAAGGAAGTCAACAGAACTGTTTTCATCCGATATGGTGGCTGAAGCTGATACTTTTAACAATTGCAACACATTAGCAGATATAGTGAGTCAAGCCATCAGTGAGCAACAAAGTAACGTGGCCCCCAATTCCCTTGGACACAATGTTTTAAACAACTCGCAGGTATTTCTCCAGCGCAAGGAAGGCTCGGATAACCGGAGGAATCCCGGGGTGAATTTAAAAGATATGGGGAGAGAGACCCCTCTGGGTACGGGGTGTGAGAGTCTTGCGGTTAGCTCAGGTGGATCGGTGACCACTCTGGAATCAGCTGGAATGTCCGGGGAGGCCAAGACCCTCATAAATGGAAAGATAAAGGCCTACACCCCAGGAGGGGGATGGCAATTGAGGCCGGTACTTCCAACGACGGTAATGGCGATGTGGTCTCAAACTGTGGGGTGGGCGATGCTGCTAATATGAATCAGAGAGACTCAGAACAGGATAAAGGAGGGTCTGAATGTGATATTCGTTTAATTCCTGATGAGACTGGTAATCTTGGGACCCCTATAAGCCCTATTACTCTAGTAATCACGCCTAATGATTTGATATTGGGTGATCTCAGTACCTCGTCTTTGGGCTCTGTCACGGATCAAATACAAAAGCAGAGTCAAACCCCCTTGGCTTTGCAACAAGTGGCTGCGGCGGACAGCAGAGGCAAACTCCATGCTTAGCATCTGTAAAAAAGAAAAAAAAAAATTTAAGCTGTGATTGAATAAAAAAAAACTTTTAGGGGTTTAGATCAGAAATCAGGAGAGGAGAGGACGAAACAGAGGAAAAAAGGAGCCTCAGCCGATAGTTCTATATGGCGATGGGTTCAAGCAAAAGGGGGGGTCAAGAATATGATATCAAGGCTATCAGAGACTGGTATGATCCGCGAAGCTGGTGGGGCAATGATGCTATTGGCTGAAGGTACGGATGATTTAGAATCTGGTCCTGGGTCAGCTTCAATGGTTTCGCTGGGGGAAACAAGCCCGCAGCAACTATCCGGGGATCCGGAAAATAAGGAATTACAGAGAAATGAAACCATGATGCTCTTGTTGATACTCCAAAATCGTAAAGACCAAAGAGAAGCAACTAGAGAACATTTCGCCCAAGTACGATCAGACACCCAGGGTATCCAGCAGTCTTTAAAAGAGGTTACTACTAAAGTAGGGACACTGACAGCTCAGATGGCTGAACTTCAACAGAGAGCGGTGGATACGGAAGAAATAACATTGAAAACGTCTGGTATAACTGAGAAGCATGACCATCTGTTGGCCACGATGCAACTTAAGCTAGAAGATTTAGAGAATCGTCAGAGGAGGCAAAATGTGAAGTTGTTTGGCATTCCAGAAGGCGGAATTTGCCCGGGAATCGGCGGGTGCAGAGGAGAGCCGGTGAGCGGCTCCTGGAGGGTGATTTTAGCCTGCGAGGTGGGCTGAGCTTTGTGGCGGCCGGAGGAGACTGGTGAGGCCTGAGACCACGGCGGGCGGCTGTGGGCCCTGCCAAGCTGCTCTACGCCTTCCTAGGCCGGTGAGCCTGGGTTCCACAGACGGAGCGGCAGAAAGGACTGTGGTGCTCCCGGTGGGGGCGAGCTGGTGCCCCCACCCAGTGACTAGAGACTGGAGACCCTCGCTGGGGTTGAGCCTGGCCGCCATTTTGTGGGGAGCCCGGAGTGATTGAGCCGGAGGCTGAGGGAGCCTGCGGAGCATCTCGCTGCTGATTGTGACCTGCGGGGTGCCATTACTGGCACCGCACTCCTGTTTTTTTCCCCTGCTGAGGTACCGCCGGTGGTAGTTCCCAGCTCCTCTGGTGCCGGAGCGCTGCGGTGGCGTGAGGTGGGGGCCGCCATCTTAGGACGGGCCCACCGCGGCCAGACGGTGGCGGAAACGGGCGCGGGCCCTGGCGGAGCTGCTGGTGAGCTGGGCTCGCTGTGCATGAGGGGTGGCCGGACCTCACCGCAGGAATGGGCTGCCCGGCTGGCACCGGGGCGTGAGCGAGGCCCAGGGTGCCGATCTGCGGAGGCCTACCGCACGGACTGGTTAGCGGGGCCCGAAGTCAGCTGGGGAGGCCGGCCGCGGGAGCTCGCGGAGGATGCCGGTGAGTGGTGCAGAGCTTGGCTGTAGGCTCTGGGCAGCGGCAGAGATTGGGGAGTCGCCGCCTGCTAGACTGTGCGCCACGTAGAGGAGCGAAGCTGCTGCAGGGGACACAGTTGGCCTTGGACAGTGCTGTGCTGGTGGAGGACAGGCCCAGGAGTCTTTCTTGGGGGTGTGGCGGCTGCTAGCGCCAGGAAGACAGCTTGGAGGCGGCGGGGCCCAGTGGGAACCTGGAGACATTGCCGGTGAGTTGAGGGCAGCGTAGCGGAGGGCCCCATATAACATAGGCTGCCCAGTGGAACACCGGAGTGGACGGGCACGGAACGCTTGGTGGTGGTGGGCCTTCGCCTGGGGTAACTGCCGGCCTTGAACAGGTGGAGGGAGAAGCAGCCAGCAGCGAGGTGCGGGCAGTGGCGGGACCCGGCGTGCCACCCCTGGCGGGGCTGCGGCGACTAGAGGACCGGGAAGAAGCAACGCCCTTTCCACGTCTACTGGATTGTTCCAGGAGCTTACCGTCCCTGAGGGCCTGGAGTTAGTTTTTTGTGATCACTTACTGGGCAGGAGCTGGTATCTGCGACAAGTGGGGTCTCTCTGTGCTTTGCTTGCGCAGCTCCTGGGAGGGCTATGTCCTCTTCCAGAAACAGGAAAGACAGGACCATGAAAGACTTATTTGTCAAAGCGCAGGCGGATACAATGGCCTCTGCCACAGCGGCCGGTACCTCCGCTACCAAGACCAAGCAAGGAAGATGGAGCTGAACCCATCACCAAGGCGTTCCTTGAATCCATGTTCGCTGCTCTCTGAGACGACATCCACACCCTCAAGCAAGAATTCACCTCGGAGATTCGCGAGGCCCGCCGGGAACTGGATGGAATTGGTGAGAGGGTCGCTGATCTTGAGTGTAAGAGCGATGGAAGAGACACCGAAATAGCGGCCTTGCAGCAGGAGATACTCCGGATCCATGGTCAGCAGTAGGTCTTCAAACCCATGTCGAGGAAATGGAAAACAGGTCCCGGCGCCACAACATTCGCTTTAGAGGAGTGCAGATAGGTGAGGACTCGAAGGATCTGTTTTCCTACTCCAGGGAACCTTTTATAACAAAATATTTTTATTGTGGCAGTGGCATGCAAATAAGCATAATACAGTCACATCCGTGATCAAATAAGCAAAAATGAAGAGCGTAGGGTAAATAAAAGGAAATACACAGCCTTTCGGTCCACAACCCTGAGGGCGGACGGCGACACTCTTACATAATACAATGCAGGATAAATGTCGGTGATCACGATGGGCACAAGAAAGCAATCAAGCCACTTATTTTGTTGGAACAGAAACAACACCAAACAAAACAAAAAAAAATCAGCAGAGCTCGTCAGGGAGAACAATAATCCATTCGATTGGTCCAGCACTAACCGGTCATAAACGCTTCATACCTGGCTCATTGGGGTATAATATTCTAACAGAGAGAGCCCCTTCACAGGAGACAGAAATCGGACAACCCCGTTAGGGACAGGTCACATACCCCTCAACTCAGAAACAGCGACCTAGGAGCCTCCCCTGGACACAGTCAGCTCCGCCGTTGGAGAATCACATAGTTCCCCTCGGTAAGCATTCCAGTGTCCCCACTTCCTGTCCCATACCCTGGGGCAACCCCTCGTTTTATACACGGTCTTCTCTGCGATCATACATTGGTCCATTGCGGCCACCCAGCCCACCACCAGTGGTCTTTCCGAGGAGCCCCAACTCATTGCTATAGATCTTTTAACCAGTAGAAACCCCAGTGAGGCCCATTGTAGTTCCGGGGCAGTGAGGTCGTTAGGGCCCCAGATGTTAAGGATACAATCTCTAGGTGACTCGGGCAGAGGCTTGCCCAGGGAACGAGTCATCTTGGATCGGGTGATCGTCCAGAAACGCTGTATACCAGGAAACTCCCATAGGACATGATAGAAGGTTCCAGGGAGCCCACAGCTACAGAGGCATAGGGCGTCCGGTCTCCTAGCCAGTGTGAGGGCCTATATGTACGCTCTATGTAGCACTTTTAGCTGTATCAATCGGAACCTGTGACATATAGCTGACTCTTTCGGAGACATCAGTGCCGATTTCCAGTCCTCGTCATCTAGGGGACCCAGGTCTGCCTCCCACTTGGCCCTCAACGGTAAGAAAGAATCGGGGAGATTGTTGCAGAGTTTACGGTAGGTCAGGGAGATAACTTTTTCAGGAAGAGGTTCTGAAAGGAGCCTATCCTCTAGAGGGGAGGCGGCAGGTATAGAGGCAAAGTCCGTAAATGCGTCCTGCAGGGCATGTGCAATTTGCAGGTATCTAAAGAGCTCAGTGGGAGCCAGGGCGTATTTAGCTTGTAGGTCGGCAAAAGTCAGCAGCTTGTTTTTGTGAATCAGATCTCCGACCTCCGAAATCCCAATCGCATCCCATCTATCGAAGCCTCGAGAGAAGCAGAGGGAACCCAGTCGTTGGGCTGACCAGAGAGGCGAGGCCTTGGTCAGTTTGTCAACCCAACCCAACTTTTTGTTGACTACGTGCCAGATCAGCACCGTGTGAGCCATAGGCCCAATGTATCGTGTTTTGGTGGTTTTACTCTATAGGGCTCCCAGGTAGCCCTCCCGCCTCGTTTGCTCTCTGTCCAGAAGGAAGGCCGGGTTAAATGGGGAGCCGTGTATCCAATGGTTGATCACCACAAGCTGTGAGGCCCAATAGTAGGGCTATTCCCCCATCGTACCAGCCCTGGAACAACTTACAGAGAGCTATCCTGGCGGCACCGCCATCCCAGAGCAATCTCCGGAGCTCACTCTCCACCGCTGCGAAATACGAGTCAGGTACGGGAAAAGGGCAGTTCTGAAGGACATAGAGGAAACGGGGAAGCGCAAGCATTTTAAATAATGCCGCCCTGCCCAGGAGGGAGAGCGGAAGCGACCGCCAATGATCGACGTCGCTTCGTTGTCTGCGCAGTGGGCCCAGCAGGTTACGGTTGTAAAATTGCGTAGAGTCTATAGTTATGAAAATACCTAGATAGGTAAAACCTTCCGAAGCCAGCGTAATAGTAAAGTCCCGGGGCAAGCGGGGCGGCGGGCCATGGAGCATGTATAACACCGACTTGGACCAGTTTATGGCATAGCCAGAATATTTACCGAAGTTAGTGAGAACGTGGAGCAAGCTGTTTATGGAAGACTTTGGAGACGATACGTAAATCAGGATATCGTCGGCATAGAGGGAGATTTTATCCACGATCTCGTCACTCCAACGTAGGCCTCGAATTGAGGCATCAGTACGAACCCAGTGAGCTCGAGGTTCCAGCGTAAGGGCGAACAGCAGGGGAGAGAGAGGACATCCCTGTCTGGTACCCCGGTGGAGAGGAAACCTTCTGGACGTGAAGTTGTTAACACGGACCTGAGCAAAGAGGTCCGTGTAGAGGAGGCGCACCCAGGCAACAAAGGTGGGTCCGAAGCCATATCGACGGAGGACCTCGAACAGGTAGGACCATTCAATTGAGTCGAAAGCCATAGCTGCATCAAGGGATAGTATAGCAGCGTCTTGGGAGAGAGAGGGCTGCCGGCTCAGCACATTGTGGACTCTACGGAGGTTCAGCGCCGTGTTCCGGCCCGGCAGGAAACCGGACTGGTCGTCGTGTATCAGTGAAGGGAGTACCAAGAGAAGACAATTCGCCAGCAGTTTTGCCAGAACCTTAGCACCCGTGCTGATCAGGGAGATCGGCCGATAGGAGCTACAGGCAGTGGGAGGTTTGGAAGGCTTCAAATAACAGCAATGGAAGCCAGCCTTTGGTCGAGGGGAAGTATACCCCGTTCCAGGCTCTCTACATACATATGTAGGAGATGGGGGACTATGTCAGGGGCCATTCCCTTCAGAAATTCGATCGGGACTCAATCTGGACCCATGGCCTTTCCGGAGTTCACAGCGAAGAGCGCAGAGGTGAGCTCCTCAACGGATAGATCTGCATCCAAGGCGAGGCGGTCCGATTCAGAGACTACAGGGAGATTCATCTCCTCTAGCAGTTGTCTGGATTCATCGGAGGAGTAGATATTGCCGGCGGTGTAAACCCTTTCGTAATGAGTGGCGAACACCTCAGCTATATCCTGGGGGTCAACCACAACCGTCCCGTCCGGGTCGGCTATAGAAGGCACCCATCTTGTAGCCTGGTCGCGCCTCTCCAGCCATGCAAGCATCTTGCCGGCACAGTCTCCGTATTCGTAGATCCGATGGCGTCTGTGGAGCAGTCGTGTTTGTGCCCGTTCTTGGGCCAATGCTCTATAAATCAGCTGTTGAGTACGGAGACGCGCGGCGGTGGAGTCCGTGGGTGCGTTACTGTGGGTTATCTCAAGGTCAATGAGTTCCGTTTCAGCCTTCGAGACGAGCTCAGCCTGTTTGCGCTGATGGCTCGTCTTCAGGGCCAATGCCTCACCCTTCACCACCGCTATGTAGGCCTCCCAAAGCGTAACCGCCGAGTCTACCGAGCCGACGTTTTCATCGAAATAATGTTCAGTGCATTCCCTCAACGCTTCTTTAGCGTCGGGGATCCGTAGGAGCCAGGGATTAATAACAATTGGTCCCCTCACGATCTGCCGCTTATATGTTAAGTCCACCATAAGCGGTGAGTGGTCAGATATACCCCGTGGGAGGTGTCGTGGGCGGGTAAAGTGACCAGTGTCGGCGTTGGGGCCAATTCAGAACCAGCCAGGTGGAGGAGCAGGTACGTCGTGTAGGCAGGTGGGTCGGTGCACCTCCGGTGCCACTAGTCCCAGTCACCGCGTCCGGCGACGTCAACAATGGCAGGACTAGACTAGGCGCAAGTTTCCGGCGCTCCAGGGAGTCGCAACGCACCAGGCGGCGGCCGGTCGGGACCACCCTCCCCAGGCCTCCGGTCGTGTGTCCAAGTGAGGGGATCACCTCACGGTCGGGACGGCATCGTGTAGGCAGAGTCCGCTGCCCTCCTCCCCGAAGCGAGCCGATCGCGCAGGGACCATGCGCCACCCAGCCCAGCAGCAGGGAAGCTGATTTGGGCAAGGGGCCGCCCACGGTAGGCCGCAGATCCGGGGAGTCACCAGCCCACTCTCCGGCCGGAAGTGGTTCACAACGCGGCCCCCTCCTAAGGTTGGGGGCCGCTCCAAATAGGGTGACCAGGCGTCCCCGCTTTGCCAGGACGGTCCCCGCCCTCACCCATCTGTCCCAGCAAATTTCAAGAAACTCAGGTCATGTCCCAGTCCCTAGAGAGGGTCGACTGAAAACGGTGGGAGGTGTGTTTTATGTTTCACAAAGCAGGGATAGTTAGCAGTTGTCTCAAGAAAACAATGTAATCAACAGGCAAGCCACTGGGCTCAAACCAGGGAGCTTTTTTATCACATCTTGGCCCGACCGTTGGAGACTGAGCTGCGACTGGATCGAGCGCACAGGGTGGGTCCCCTGAGGGCCCCGACGGCTCCACCACCGGACATATTAGTCTGTGTCCAGGACTATCGCACCAAAGAGGCCATCCTCCAAAAAGTGCGACAAATGCAGCCTCTACAGTTTCGAGGGCAGTCCCCAGTTCTCTATCAGGACTTATCCGCCCTGACCTTACAGAAAAGGAGGTCCTTCAAGCCTATCACTGCACACTTGCAGCAGCATAATATAGCCTATAGTTGGGGACATCAGTTCAGATTGGTATTCCGCATGGACAACAAGCTGTACCAGCTACGTTTGTTGTCAGAGGCCAGCAGGCTGCTAGGTGTGAAGCTGCAGGAATCGGAGGGTGAGGAGGAAGAGCCCAAAGAAGAGATCGAGGATTCCAAGCCCCGATGGCGTTTACAGGGTCGCAGGCGGCGTCTCAGGAAACCCAGCGCGGCGGAAGTCATGGAGGGGAGAAAGTCGGCTCTGGAGGCGGTTTCTGCGGAATCCCCCAACACCCCACCTGGTTGACTCTTTTTTTAATTATTTTTATTTGCATTTCCAAAACAAAACATAATAAGCATGTCACATCAAATTGTCCACCACGTTCTACCCTTCCACCACAGCTACCCATCTCCCCAGGCATAGCGCTAAACATATCATTGCATTGATATAGCAGAACCCACCATCCATGTACAAAATCAGCTGCATCCAAGTCCTTCCCATATACAGTAGAGCTGCCAGTGTAGCCTTCTCTACCCCCTCAGAGACCCCCATCCAGGCCATAATAACGTCGCCATTTCCCCCACACTCTAGAAAACTTCTTCGGGCTGCCTCTTGCTTTATAGGTAACTCTTTCAGCCGCCATATATATATCCATACCCCTCCTCCAGTCGTCGAGCTTCGAGGTGTTCGGGGCTCCCCATTCCCGTGCCACATCCCTCTTGGCCACCACTAAAGCTAATGTCAGGAAAATGAGATGGGGTAGAGTCAGATCTATATCGTTCGTTATCCCCAGTAAGACTAATCTGGGCTCCAGGGGTAGGGTCACTTCGAGTATTTCCCCAAGTTCTCTCATTAACCTGGCCCAGTAACTTTGGAGGACACCACACTCCCAAATGGTGTGGTAAATCTTGCCCTCGGCATGTCCACACCGCAAACAACGAGGGTCAGTGGCCCGCCCCATCCGGTGTAGGCAGAATCGATCATAGTAGACTCTATGTAGGATTTTGAATTGAATGAGTCGGAGTCGGGATTTTATTGACACTTCCCTAGGGTGCATCAGGGCAGTTTCCCAGTCAAGCGTGTCCATCTCCCCTAGATTCGATTCCCACACACTTTTCAGTTTCACCAGTCCGCCCGGCATGTTGTTAAGTAGGGTTTTATAAGTCAAGGAAACTAGCTTAGCCTGAACCTGGTCCTGCAGTAGCCGGCCCTCTAGCGGAGCGTACTCCAGCAAGGGATCCGAGAGCGCCTCTTCTGCCTGCCAGGCGCGGCGTATTTGCGCATACTTTAGGAATTGAAGAGGTTCAAGCCGTACTCTGCCCTTAATTCCTAGAAGGACTTCAGGGCTCCCCGGCGCTGGAGGTCACCCAACACGGAATGCCTATATCGTTCCACAGCCGGAAGCCTCTCAGGTTATGTAATTCCCGTAGCCATGCGCATTTCTAAATTGGGGTTTGTCTCGACGGTTTGTGCCACCAGCCGATTCGACTTGTCGCCCTGTCCCATAGCTCTACGGTCACCCTTGTTGCTGACAATAGTGCTGCTTTCCCCTTCCCTCCATATATATAGTGTAGGCATGTACGACGGTCCAATTTCTCCCTTTCCAGTCTATATGTGGGGTGATCTGCCGGGGCATGTAACCAATAATTTATTGGTGCGAGATGTTCCGCCCAGTATTATGCTTCCATGTTGGGGAGTGAAATCCCTCAATTATACTGGTTCCTCTGTAGGGTCTCCAGCGCTATCCTAGGCTGTTTCCCTAACCAAAGCAACTCTCTAAGGCCCTCATTTATTTCTGTAAAAACCTGACGCGGAAGGGGGAAGTACTCGTTTTGTAGTGCATAGAGGAACCGCGGTAGAGTGATCATTTTATACATCGCCGCCCGTCCTAGCATTGTGAGTGGGAGGGTCTTCCATCTGCACGCATCCTCTTTAAAGTTCAGTAGAACCCGTTGGATGTTTTTCGTATACAAGACAGAACTACTGCTTGTTATGTAAATTCCTAAATATACAATCCCTTCAGTCGTCACCCGTAATGCCGCGGGTAGAGCCGGCTCCAGGTCTCCCACCCCGGGGTTGCACAAGACTGATTTGTGCCAATTTATAGTACAGCCTGAGCATGACCCATAGTGGCCCAGCAGAGAAAATAGGCGCGGTATCGAGACCTCCGGAGATGTAATATGCAGCAGGATGTCATCTGCGTATAGCGAGATTTTCTCTTCATACCCCTCACCTTGGTAAATTTAAAAAAAAGTTATCTGACTATCCTTCCGTATTTCACATGCTACCACTTCTATAATGAGGGCGAATAGTAGCGGTGACAGGGGACATCCCTGACGGGTCCCTCTTCGTATGGGGAAGTCCTCAGAAAGGACACCATTAACTTTAACCCTCGCTCGCGGATCCGCACAAAGAAGCGTAATCCACTTGCGAAACTTCGGACCAAATCCAAACTTTATCAGCACGCTATCTAGGAAGGCCCAATGCACTGCCTCAAACGCTTTTTCAGCATCTAGGGAGAGAAACACATGGGGCTCCTCACATACACACACCTCCATCAACCAGTTGTGTGTCCTCCGCAGGTTGTGTCTAGTCACCCTGTCTGGCAAGAAACCTGTCTGATCTAAATGAATCCGGCCTGTAAACACCTTTCTGAGTCGGAGGGCCAGGATCGTCGCTAGGAGTTTCACCTCTACATTCAACAACGGTATAGAGCGGTATGATGAGCATTCCCCCGGCGGTTTGCCCTGCTTATAGATAGGTACAATCGTGGCCATGCGGAGATCTGGCGGAAGCATCCCTTCCTCCATTGCCCCGTTGAATAGCGCCAACATATGCGTGGTGAGGAGGTCCGCCATTCTTTTAAAGAATTCCGCGGGGAACCCGTTAGGTCCAGGAGATTTCCCCGGGCGCAGCTTAGCAATCACTTCCCGCACCTCTGCTACAGTAATCTCTGCCTCCAGGCTCTCTCGCTCCTCCATGTCTAAACTTGGGGTCTCAACCTCCTCTAGGTACTGATTGATCTCGGCCGCCGTGCCCAGGTCTCTAGCCCCATATAATTCCTCATAATAATCTGCAAACGTCTGCGCTATCTGAGCATCAGTTCTACTTGGTCGGCCGTCTGCACCCATCACCTGGTCAACCCACCTCGCTTCCTGTTCCCTACGACTCAGCCATGCCAACAGTTTCCCCGATTTATCCCCTACGTCGTATAATCTATGCAGAGTCGCCTGTGCCTGCGTCCTGGCCTCGTTACTCGTCAGGGCCTTGTAATGCTGCTGGGCATCCAGAACTCGTCGGAGCGCGGGTACTCCCCTGCCCAGGACATGTTGCTGCTCCAGTTCCAGAATACGCGTTTCAAGGTCCCTAACGTGCCCCTGCCGCCTCCTCCTGTCCTCAGCTATCCTGTTTTGTATTTTATCGCGTAGGACTGCCTTCATAGCCTCCCAGACCGCCTGGTTGACTCTTGACTTTGTAACAGGCCGATTGTTTGATTTTCTAAGGCCTAGGCCGTTGGCAGGAGAGAGGGGACTTTTCTGTTGATAATTTACCCGGATATCTTTCACTGATCAACCATGGTTGATGGACTGTATGTTTATGTACTATTTTATTTCCTTAATGTGTTTGGTAGTTTGGGAATGGATGGGGGGGTAGGGGGAGGGTGTCCAGTACTCCACGTCCGAACCTTTCCTAGCTCTAGTGTAGTCCCATATGCCCGAGCCGTCACACACCTTTTGGCGGCCCAGTGCTCTAGCAATGCCGCTTATGATTCCTTGCGCGTAAGCTTTATCCTGGTGGCTATTGGTCATGCCTGCTGCTACTCTTAAGATCCTAACCCTCAATGTGAGGGGTCTTAATAATCCGGTGAAGCGCAGGGCGATACTGTGGTGCTTAGAGAACGCACAAGCAGACATCTGCTTGCTCCAGGAGACTCATTTGCTGGCGCGCGATTGTCACAGGCTCCGGTCCCGTAGATTTCCCACCCAGTTCTTCTCTTCCTGTTCTACTAAGGCAGCGGTAGTGGCAATATTGGTAGTGCAGCGAATTAAGGGGCAGGTACTACACAAGGGTGTTGAGCTTAAGGGGAGGCTGTTGACATATCGCTTTGCCCTGGGCGGAATGACCTTTACTGGTGGCTCCATGTATGCCCAGAACGAGGGCCAGGAGAAGTTCCTACACGCTGCACTTACAGAGGCTACAGCCACGTCAGACTGTAATATCATCTTGGGAGGCGACCTGAACTTAGTGTTTGACAACCTTTTAGATAGATTCTGTCAGCGCACGCACCAGGTAGGGGCGATCTCTGCAGAAGGACTTGGGAGACTGCGCGACCTGAACCTGCATGACCTGTGGCGTCGTTTTCACCCCTCTGACAGGGAGTACTCTTATTACTCGAATGCACCTAAGACTTATGCATGGCTAGACCATCTGCTGGATTCTTCTCCAATGCGCGCGCTCGCAACCACTGTTGAAATGGGGGTGGCTTCCCTTTCTGATCATGCCCCGGTTTTCGCCACCTTTACTCTTCCGCCAGTCTCGCGCCGCTCCAGAGTGTGGCGCCTCCGGGATACTGTTTTGCATAGGGCTGACAATGTTAAGCACATACAGGTCACCATCACTGACTACACCTCTCACATAATGCGAACTCGGATACCTCCCTTGCAACACAATGGGCTGTGCTGAAGGCTGTAGTTAGAGGGGAATTAATTGCACTTTCAACGGCTGACAACAGGGAGCGCCAGCGTAAACGCGATGAGCTCACTCAACGCGTCTGCGAATTAGAACAGATGCACCAGAGGACGGGGGCCCCGAGGGTGTGGCGACAACTTAAGACTATGCGCCTTCAATTGACAGCACTTGACCAGGATAGAGCAGAGTATGTGGCCCTGAGGCTAAGGCACGCTTATTATACCTGGGGGGGATAGGTGTGGGCGACTGTTGGCTAACAGGTTGAGGGAGGACCGCCAACAACAAGGGGTCAGAGAGATCGTCAGACCGGATGGGACCAGCACATCGGAAGATGCGGGAATAGCGGAAACGTTCCGTGACTTTTATGCTTCCTTGTATACGGAGGACCTGTCTGATAGCTCAGAAGGGGCTGCTTTTTTGGATTTGGTTTCCCTGTCCTCTCTGACGACGGCTCAGGCCGAGCACCTTGACAGGAATATCCAAACGGAGGAGGTCATAGCTGCCATATCCCGCCTCAAGTTAGCGAATGCTACGGGGCCAGACGGTTTCCCTGCTATTTTCTATAAGAAGTTTTGTGCGGTGCTTGCCCCCTTCTCACTCAGCTGTTTCATTCCTTTGCTGAACTGGGTGCGATTCCGCCTGATCTTTTGGGGACCTCGATCGCAGTGATTCCTAAACCTGGGAAGGATAGGACGAAATGCGGGGCATATCACCCGATATTCCTCCTCAATGTTGACCTTAAACTGTATACAGGGATTTTGGCCGCCCGCCTCTCCCCTCTCATGCCCGGTCTCATTGAACCGGATCAGGCGGGTTTTATACCCGAACGACAGACGTCAGATAACACCAAGCAGTGACTTAATCTTATAGAAAAGGCTGGTCGGATGCCCGGGGAGTATATGATGTTGGCTATAGATGCCGAAAAGGCGTTTGACCGCGTTCATTGGCCCTATTTAGAGCGAGTATTGGAGAGGGTGGGGGTGCGAGAGAAGTTCCGTACTTTTATTTTTAATTGCTACAAATTCCAGACAGCAACTGTCAGAGTGAATGGCTACACCTCTTCTAGTTTCCGTATCGGCAGGGGCATGAGGCAGGGGTGTCCACTGTCACCCCTCATCTTTGCCCTCTATATGGATCCTTTGGCCCAGAAAATGCGACAGAATTCGGCTATTGAAGGGATCAAGTTTGGGACCTATGTCCACAAAATAAGTTTATACGCGGATGACGTGCTGATCTCCCTTGCTAGCCTGCGGACAGCCCTGCCGGCCTGTTTGGCGGACTTAGACGCTTTTGCCAGGGTGGCCGGGTTCAAGGTGAGTGCGGACAAGTCAATGGCTTTGGACCTCTCGTTGTCCCCTTCCACCCGGGAACACTGGCAGAGTTCGTTTCCCATGGGGTGGGCGGCGGACACTATTCCGTACTTGGGAATACAGCTGGCTCCTTCCCTTTCTGCTATGGCTACTACCAACTATGCTATCCTTCATGGGAAAATCCGTCGCGAGATCGGGCGGTGGAAGCACTACCCTCTTTCCTGGTTAGGGAGAATCGTGGCGGTTAAGATGACGATTTTGCCACAGATCCTCTACCTCTTCCGTGCTCTCCCTCTCCAGCCGCCTGGCGGATGGATCCGACAGACAAAATCTGACCTGGCCCAGTTTATCTGGAATGGTAGGAAGCCAAGAATGCGCAGTACGCTAACAATACTTTCTCCGGAGATGGGTGGACTGGGAGTTCCCGATCTTAAGTTATATTATCAGGCAGCACAACTACGATATTTGGTCGAGTGGAGCAGATGGGAATCGGAGAAGCACTGGCTGTTCCAGGACCAGGCGGCCCCTGCGGAGACGATACAGGAAAACCCCTTTTTACACAAGTCTCATAGACCCCCTAACTTGTATGCCTCCCACATAACAAGAGTTCCCCTTGAGGTGTGGGACGCTACTTACATCAAACACAAATTTACGACTTTCCAGTCTCCCCTCACTCCGTTGGTCGACAATCCGGACTTCACTCCAGGAGTAGTGGATACAGCCTTCGCACACTGGAAGTCGGCTGGTTGCCGGTTCTTGTTTCACATATATGGCCCTGAGGGTATTTTGCCCTTTCCTCAGTTTAGACAAGAGTACGGGTTCCTGTAGACCGAGCGATTACGATACCTGCAGGTGCGGCATTGGGCATTACAACCGCAGGTTCGCGAACGTGCAGACACCTCTCCGCTTACGAACGATGGCTCATCACCCGCACGTCAGACTTCAAAATAATCTCCGACCTCTACAAGATGATGCAGGCCACTCTGACATACACACACAATCCCGGCAGGGAGCGTTGGGAGCGAGAGTTGGGTAGGACACTCACGCGGAAGGAATGGAAGGAGATATATCATAGGATCTGACACTCTGCATACCACATGGAGCTCACAGAGACACTCACAAAGGTGGTGACGTATTGGTATTATACTCCGGAGAGGCTGCATGAGATGGACCGTGACCGAGGCGCTGCGTGCTGGTGTGGCTGTGGCCAGGTAGGCAACCTGGTGCATCTATTGTGGGAATGTGTGCATATTCAACCTTACTGGGCTCAAGTGCTGGATGAGGAAGACAAGAACTTCGAGACAGATATTCTGCGCTTCCCGGCCTACGTACTACTAGGTCTCCCTAACCCCATGACCTACCCATTGAAGTCCCGCAGGGGCAGACAGATGGCGATCACATTAGGTTCTGCGGTGCAAAACATACTAGCGCACTGGCGCACTCCCGCCGTACCCTCCTTTGTGGGTTGGTTACATCGCCTGTGGCAGGTGCTAGGGATAGAGAAGTTGCTGTTCACTATGGCGGGAGAGGGATCTAAATTTGATGAATTGTGGCAACCATTTCTGTGTCTCCTAACCTCCGAATTTCGAGAAATCACATGTCCCAGATAGTTGAGATTGTTGCGCCTCATGGAGCCACAGAAGTCGGATGGTAGGGTGGACCCTGGGGGCTTAGCGTGATTTGGGAGGAGAGTAGGGGGATTGATGGACGACACGGGGCACTGGACGTGGGGGGGGGGTTAGTTCGGGGAGGGGGGTTGCTTCTCTTTTTTCCTTCTTTTTTGTTCATATTCCTATGCTGGTACTCCATGTCTATGATTGAGAGGCTGGGCTTCAGCCTTCTAGGCGCTGGCCAGTTGTACTGCCTAGAGTTTAATCGATGATACCTGACTGTGCATGGAAGCCTTTACGTGTTTAAACTCAATAAAAACATTTAAACCATAAAGTGATGGAGTGTGAGGGTAAAAATTGTGGTTGGTAATAACACATTGTTTTTCTAGGTAACAGAGTCTTGTGAAGGACCGAGACTGGAAGGTGTCATAGTAGAAGTGTAAGAGAATGAAGGTATGCTAAGGGTACAGTTGAGAGTAGGTCTTATTAATTGGGTGGGGAAGCTAGGATTGGGATTATTTGAGCTGTTTTATAGGGAGGCTGGTTTGTGTAACTTATGTGGATAATTTAATACTCCAAAAAGACAGTTAAACATCTCTCCTGTTTCTAATCATACATCTGCATCTCTTCGCATTCCCATTTCTTCTGCAGTCCTTTTCTTAGACCTCATTACCAAAAGGAGCAAGGTGCTGTGTTGGATGTTCTGGGGCATTGAAGGCCTAATCAGCTCGATATGTGGTTCTCCTGCAGTGGATTGGCATGTACTTTGTAAATAGATACTACAACAACATACTTCTCCAACCAAAAGTACAGGTCACTCCATACAGCTGGAGTGGCACAATACTACACTAGAAGCACCTGTGTGCTACACTTATGCTAAATACCTGTCGCGGAGTGCCTGACCCTGCCCCTGAGGAGGAAGAAAACTGTGATTTAATGCCCCCTTACATCTCCCCTGTCTTTTACTTAAGTCACCGTGGGATCTAGCAAGTCCGGTCTGTAGCGGTCCCTTTAACACAGCAGCTGCTCCCGTCCATGTGACTGGATCACATCAACCAATCGGAAGACCGGATGAGGAAGACGAACGCCTCATAAGCGGTCCGGTGGCCCGGCAGAGCGTTGCTTACTTCTGGAACTAGGGCTGCCTAACGTCCAGCAGAGCAGGAACCAGACCGAAGGAAGGAGACCCCTGCACGAATCCCGGAAGAGAGACCGACGACATGAAGGGACCAGCATCTGACTCCAGGAACCCTCCCGATGCCAAGAACCATCCCAACACTAGTGGAAGGGAGCCGGACCCCATCCGGTACCGCCAGCACACCAGCCACACTCCAGGAGGAGTGTGGCTTCCTGAGGTATGGGCCCGAATCCGGAGGTGGTGGAGAAAAAGGGAAGTGGGCGCTGGCCCCCTGAGAAGGAGGGCCGGGTTCAAAAACGCGCTAAAGAACCCCAATGCACGTTTACCGCCCATGGTGACGGTCCCGGTGTCACTCCCTCACACCCTATCCCCTTCGAGTTGTGTACCCAGAATACAAGCGAGACCACCATTTTCTTTCTTTTTTTTTTCTTTATTGTTTCACCCTTCATGACGGCTGTCCTCACCTGACCTGGAGAAAGAAGGAGTGATTCAGGACGCCCTGCATTGATCTCTATCCTGAAGCAAGGAAAGACTGTCACGCCAGAACTTCTTATGTTATATTCCAAGAAAAGTTAAATAAAATCTCCTTATACTTATCTCTCCTATATTGGCTCCTCGTGGTTTTCTACACTTGGTGTCAGAAGTGGGATTGGTTTCCATTTGACTATACAACATGGAGAACCTCATCCAACAGATAATTGCAGGACAGGAAAAGCTTGAGTGTGCCTAGGAGAAGAATATGTCGTTAGCTCAGGCTGACCAGGAACTCTTTAGTACGTCTTTCAATCAGCAATTGGGAAGCATGTATAAAGCATCTGATAGACAGGACGACTTCGCTAGACAATTACCCTCACAACAGAGTCCTCATAACACTTTCCCCACTGTTGCATTACAGAAGTATACCGAGGGGGAAGACCCACATTAATTTTTACTCAATTTTGAATGTGCGGCCAGAGCATCAGGTTGGCCAGAGAATAAATGGCCCTTTTTCCTAGCCCCCGTATTGACTGGTGAGGCACAGGCAGCTTACCAGGCGGCTAATCCCACAGGCACTTCTACGTATGCAGAAGTTAAGGAAATTATTTTAGATCACCTGGGGCTTGATGCCAAAGCCTACAGAACGCGCTTTAGGAAAGAAAGAGGCAAACCAGGGGATACCCCAAAAACATTATTTCACAAACTGAAAACTGCAGCCGATAAGTGGTCAAGGCCTTAAGGTCATACAAAGGAAGAGATAATGGCAATGATTTATCTTGAGCCGTTCCTGGAGGCCTTGCCATACCATACCCAGAAGTGGTTAAAACAACATACTGGACTCGCTGTAGAGCAAACGGTAGAAATGGCTACAACCTATTCCCGGACGCAATCTAAAATGCCTATCTGGGAAGGAGACCACAAAACACGTGCTATCCCAGGGAAGACCGACAAGAAGACTGTCAGACCCCTGATGGAAGTCGACAAAACACGACCTCCTCCCAAAATTGAGACCACTTCAGCTAGAGGGCCACAATGCTTTGACTGCGGTACCTGGGGACACATAGCCCACCTATGTCCACAGAAAAAAGGCTAGCGAAAAACCCATGGATGTCAGCTATCTGCCCCAGCATGTCATGTACACCGAAGAACTAGGCACTGGGTATTATGTAACTCTTGTTATTGATGGGATTCATGTAAAAGCACTTCTTGACTCTGGCTGCAGACAATCCGTCATACAAAGCGCCCTAGTTAAACCCAAGGACATTTTACGCCACATGTTAATACCCATTAGGTGTGCATGGGGATGTCAAATCATATTCCGCTGCCCAGGTTAGTGTAAGGCTACCTGATAGAAGGGTCCTATTGAATATCATGGGAGTATTACCCAACTTACCTGAAAGGCTTATTTTAGGAACAGACCATCCTGAATTCATGGGAATACTTAGAGAAAAAATAAGAGGGAACACAAGGATGACTCCAGTATTTATCACCCAAGCACCCTGGCAAGGAGATAAAAATTTCAGGTATGCCCAAAAAACTGACCCCTCTCTCCAATTAGCCTGGCAGCGAGCATCCCTACCCATTACCACATATCCAGCCTTTATAAGAGAGAATGATCTTCTCTAAAGGAAAGGAAACATTTTGCTGACCGTGCTGGTTGCTGCTGTGGGCGCTCCTAGCCCTTCTTCTTTCACAACTTGCGGTACCCGCTTCGCGGGTCCCGCAGCGTTTCTTTCTGCCGTCAGGAAGCTTGGACAGTGTTTACAGGGGAAGCGTGTGCTGCGCAGGGCTGCGAGCGTGTGGGACCGGACTTCGACTACTAGAAGCCTCGGTAACCCGCGCCTCCCGTCACCTGGCCGCTCTCCCTGACCGCCACGCCCCGCCTTCACATTCAAAAGGATTTGGATGCAGAAACGCACTGGGACATTTTGTTGACCGTGCTGGTTGCAGATGTGGGCGCTCCTAGCCCTTCTTCTTTCACAACTTGCGGTACCCGCTTCACGGGTCCCGCAGCGTTTCTTTCTGCCGTCAGGAAGCTTGGACAGTGTTTACAGGGGAAGCGTGTGCTGCGCAGGGCTACGAGCGTGTGGGACCGGACTTCGACTACCAGAAGCCTCGGTAACCCGCGCCTCCCGTCACCTGGCCGCTCTCCCTGACCGCCAGGCCCCGCCTTCACATTCAAAAGGATTTGGATGCAGAAACGCACTGGGACATTTTGCTGACCGTGCTGGTTGCTGCTGTGGGCGCTCCTAGCCCTTCTTCTTTCACAACTTGCGGTACCCGCCTCGCGGGTCCCGCAGCGTTTCCTTCTGCCGTCAGGAAGCTTGGACAGTGTTTTCAAGGGAAGCGTGTGCTGCGCAGGGCTGCGAGCGTGTGGGACCGGACTTCGACTACCAGAAGCCTCGGTAACCCGCGCCTCCCGTCACCTGGCCGCTCTCCCTGACCGCCACGCCCCGCCTTTACTCTACTGATCCACATATTTAAGAGAAGAGCTCTCCCCGCGGCGCGGGAGCGTCCCGGGAGAAGCCCGGGACAAGGGCGGGACCGTCTGTGGCCGTCCGGGGCCGGAAGAGGCTGGGCTGGGCCCCCCCTCTGATAAGCTTTGTTTTAGTCTATTTATTATTATTAGTATTGTACTCCCATCTACCCCTGAGTTCCTCTGATAGTAATTCATGAAATAGTGTGTTTTATTTTTTTTCTTTAATTGTTTATAGGCTGACTTAACTTGCCTACCTCCTGTTTAGCAACCCTTTTTCTCCTTAGACATCATTTATTACTGTATTATTATTTAAGAATGTCTAGCCCGATTCCCAATTCTCTACCTAATTGTGTGAGTGCACCCATCCTCGGCCCCCGTGATAAATTTTTTACTAGAGCTACTAAAGATATTGATAGAGAGTTAGCTCTAGCTGAAAGGAGGGCCGAGCGTCGCCTCTCAATTGAGTTCCTTAAGAGACAGGCCCCTCTTAATCACGAGAAGGTTGCTATAAGCACTTCGGTACTTGATAGCACGTATGTTGAGGCTGATGCGGAATTGTTTAACACAGATAACATTCCCCTAATTTTCCAAGAACGCCCACCATTATTGGAGGACTTGGATGCGGCTGTGGAGGGTAAAAGTAACTTGCCCACGGCCGCATCCAATAATCTTATAGATCTTAATACCCCCTCACCTTTGGATGCTGTTCCCCATTCTATTAGTAACATCTTACCTCCACCCCTGAAGATCCAAACTGAGATAGTCACGCTGCTTGATCCTCAACCTACTACTAAACCAAGTAGAGCGCGTGACAATCAAATAAGACAAGAGAGCAGAGGAGCGGTATGCTCTCCAGTTAGGAAGAGAAGGAGGAAGGGAGGGAAAAATAAAAGTGGGTCGGGCAACCCGTGGAAGCCGCCACGGGTAGCTGTCCCCAAAGAAATTCCATCAGATGTAGTGGGGAAAGAGTTAATAGTGGGGAAAGAAGTAATAACAGAGAAACTTGTTATAGATCATAAATCTACTCTTAATGATGGGCTTCTTGAGGCTGTTGAAAGTCTTTTAAAGGCTCTTATTCTCCCTTTAGTTGAAAGGCTTAAAAGGCTGGATAAAAAACTGGATCGCCTTTTACCAGAGTTTACTCTATCAGAGAACTCAAATCCAATTACCCCAGCTATTCCAACTGAAAACAAAATTATAAATAAACAATCTGAAAGCAATCAATGTAGGCAACATACTCCTACTGTGAAACCGAATAATGTGCCTGCTAATAAGAATTCTATCACACTAGCAGGCACATCAGCTTCAACAGTTAGGAAAGCCACAAGTAAAGAAAAGACTCGTCCAGTGGTTCTGAAGCCCGTTCACACCAATAGATTACCTTCTACCCAAATAAATTCCTCTAATAGAGGTAAATCTAATTATAAAAACATAGTAGATTTGCCCCCGGACTCATCTAATTTTGTTGTTATTTTAACAGGCGTTCCTGTTGTAGCAGAGGGAAATGTGGAATCAAATATTAGTTTAAAAAATAAAGTCATTTACTGGTTACGTTTGAATAGACCATTACCTTCACACTTGAATGGAGACATTGTCTCAGTTAGAAGGTGTTTTTGGGTGGGCATACGCCCTAAAGACATAGAGGGCAATTTGATTATTGTTAACTTTCGGGATCATAGGGTGGTCACTTATATTAGTGACTGGTTCCCGGGTAATAGTAATGGAGGAGTGACAACCCGAAATTTGACATACTTTTACCCGGAAAACATGATGTTCTCCTCGATTAAACCTCGGATGAGACATGGTTTGGATTTCCCCTATCATCGGAAACAATTTATGAACCAGCTTATTCCCTCCCATTTTAACAGAAATGCTAATTTTTTTCCCTCCGCAAAATAACCCTAATATGTACTCTAGTTCAAATAACCACTTCCCTACAAATCCTAAGGATTTTTGGAATATTCCTCTATCAAATATGTTCCACCCGTTAACTCCTATGGATTTAAATGACTGACAAACTAACCTCCCAACAAAAAATTCCAGTTCGGGACAAAATGTTTACACTTTCTTCTTTGGTTGAGGGTGTTATGCCTGCGTCAGTGTCCCACCATGATTCTACCCTGTGGGATGAAGTGAAGACAATAACTAATAACAACATAAATGATGTAGAGGACCCCTGGGTTAGTGATATACTCCAAAACTGCTGTGAACAACATAATGATTCTGTAGTTTATGGTAGAGATGGAGATGATGTTATTCAAGGGAATACGGGATCCGTGTATAAATTAAATCTTAATCCTGACTTAGATCAGCGGTGTGGAGACAACCCTTGTACATTTAGAGATATAAATACTCTCGATGTTGATGTGGTAACAACTGGTAGAGAAAATAGGGTAGATGGGTGTGACCTAGCTCATCCTATAGAGAAATCACTACAGGGAAATGAAGGTAATTGGGTGGAGGTTAGTTGTTTCCGTTTAATTTCTTGGAATATAGCCGGCCTTGGGCGAAGATTAGAGGATCCTGTCTGGCTAAACTATATTGAATCTTTTGATATTGCCTGCCTCCAGGAGACATGGAGTACTGTGGATCAGAGTTTGGATGGGTTTCAAATGTTTAATGTTTGTGCAATACCATCGCAAGCAGGGAGAGCTAAGGGTGGGCTTATGACAGCTATCTCTGTAAAGCATAACTTAAGACATGTGAGCCGAGTGGTGGAATCACCTTGGTACCAATTACTTATGATCAAGGACTTATTTCCGGTAGCCCTTCTTCTTGTAAATTGGTATTATAATATATTTGATCCCCATGTAACCGTAGTTATTGATAACTTACAGGAAGAGATTGTTAAGGTGACAAACAGGGTCTTCCCTCTTTTAATTATATGGTTATGTGATTTTAATTGTGAGTTATGCAAGTTCAGCGGCTCTAGGGTGTGTGGTCTGATGGATTTAACTGACCAACCTATGGCTCATTTTACTCATTCAAAACAAGGGGAGGCTCTAAATAGTATTGTCATGAATAATTATCTATGTATCTTGGATACGTCTAGCTTTTCTGGTGCATTGAATATACCCACTTTTCAAGGTACAGGGGGCAGAATGAGTGTAATTGATTTTGCCGTGGTATCTAAGTGTTTCTCTCATTTTTTGAAAGATTTTAGAATTGAGGCGAACCCAGCTAGTGACCATAACCCCCTAACTTTGAGTTTTAACCTGGCTCTCGAGAAGAACCAGTTTGTGGAACAACCTATAGTATATAGCCAAAACCAGGGTGTTACTTTAAGGTGGGACAAAGTACATGTGAGGCAACTGGAAGCGGATGTCTTTAAGGAAAATCAGGATAAGATAGAAATTTGTCTGACACCTATATCTGATCCAGACCACATAATTGAGAATTTTGAATTGTTATTGGGAAATGTTGCTTCACACCTTGTAAAGACAGGGGGGAGGAAACAAGATCGTGGGCCTAAATGGTTTGATGCGGAATGCTCTTCTGCTCAAACACATTTAACAAAGGCATTACGCCGAGACCCACGTGATAGAGAATTGGTTAGATCAGCTAGCATGGGAAGACTTGGAAAAAGCGGCTGATCTAAGGGATAACAGGCTCTTTTGGGAGATAATTAATAGGCCTTTTTTAAAATCAGGGGAAGATAATACCATTCGAGTGCACATACCTGAAGACTCCTGGGTAGCTCACTATAGTAAAATCTTTAACCCAAATGAGATATTGCTGACTGCTACCACGGGTGAGGGTGATTATAATTTTAATATAGAATCAGCAAAGTCACTTAGTGATTCATTAACGCTTTCAGAGGTAAAGCTAGCTTTGACCAAGGGGGCTGCTTTAAAGGCCCCAGGCCCTGATGCAGTACCCTTGGATCTTTTTAAACATAATTTGGAGGTCTGGTCCCCATTACTTTTGAATGTTTTTAAGGCAATACCGCTGGGGTCCATTCCGACCTCTTGGAAAGAGGCAGTTGTGGTACCTATTTTTAAGAAGGGTGATAAGTCTGACCCACGCTGCTATAGGCCAATATCATTAATAGACGCGTCATGTAAGTTAATGGGTAGGGTGATATTGGCTCGCCTTGAAACATGGGCAGAGTCAGCGGGGGTTATTGTAGAATCCCAATATGGTTTTAGAAGAGGGAAAGGAACCACTGAGCAGTGTTTAAATCTAGCACTGATTATGGGCAAGTACATGGGTGCCAAGAATAGTTCTATCCATTTGGCATTCATGGACTTGTCCAGTGCTTTCGACACGGTATGTAGGGGTAAATTGTGGCGGATGATGGAGTCTATGGGGTTTGAGGAGCCTTTGGTTACTCTGCTCCGCAGGCTTCACGCTGCCACAACGGTGAGAATTAGATATGGCCCTGGGGGAGAGAAAACTAGACCTATATTATCTACCGAAGGTGTCCGCCAGGGATGTATTTTAGCCCCCTTTTTATTTCTGGTTTATACGAACGGACTAGAAAGTTTTTTGTTAGAAACTGGTGCTGATTTCCCTCAGATTAATGGCAAAAGAATTCCAATGTTGTCATATGCAGATGACACTATCCTAATGACCCTTACTCCCAATAGCATGCAGATTTGCCTGAATGCTTTTGATATGTTTATGGAAAACTTAGATCTTGGGGTCAATTTTACTAAATCTTTTGCCATGACTTGCGGTCCGAAAAGTGTTAAAATCCGCAAGTAAATGGTGAGGGATTCAAATATAGAGAAAGTTGACAACTTTAATTACTTGGGAAACCTTTTTAATAAAAAATTGAACTGGGAACCTCTGATATTAGCCCGGGTTCAAAAGGTTACACAATCAATTGAAGCTCTTTTTCGCTTTGCCAGTAAATTAGGACAACGACGTATAGCAGAAATAATATCTTTGTATAAAGCTAAATGTGTCTCTGCTATGACCTATGGTGCTGGTGTCTGGGGGTCACAAAATTGTGAAAAGCTACAGATTATGGAGAATAAATTTATAAAACGTCTCCTATCTGTCCCATCGAGCACATCAAACATTTTTTGTCATGGGGAGGTTGGTATTGAGTTTTCAAGTGACATTATAAACGTAGCGCCATTAGTATTATGGTCTAAAGTTTAGCAGTCTGAGGAACTGAAATTGACAAAAGATATCCTACAAGATTGCCTTAAACTTGAGTACTATAGGGAAATTCCATGGCTTCGATATGTCAGAGATACCCTTTATAAGATTGGGTTAGGAAACATGTTTACAAACCCTGGCATGATCAATAAGGATGCCAAGTTAACCATCAAAAACGCCTATAGTTCTAGTTTGGGCTCCTTAAGGAACAGTGAATATGTATTACGTGTCCGGGGCAAACTAGTGCGACCCTTTTATTTATCATATATTATGAATACGCAATGGCGTTTCTATTTGACAAGGTTTCGCCTTAGTACTCTACACTTCCTTTTTGCCTTTCCAAAGCAGGGGGGGTGAAGTGAGAAGCTACCTTGTTGCCCCTATAATAACAAGGTCTCGCAAATCACCCTGCATCTTATTATCTTTTGCACTTTGTATAAGGTCCCAAGAAACACTTTTATTAGACCATTACTATTATCCTTTGGATCGTGCTATTATAAAGAAGGATATGAATATCTATTATCTTTGTCAACTGCAAACATCTGTAATGCTGTACTGAGTTTTATTAGATCAGCTCTTGTGATTAGAAACCGATATTGAATGTTTATGAAAATCAGAATTATGTAAATATGTACCGTGGTTTTATTGTAGCTGGTGTTTTATACTGATGTATACTTTTATGATTTCTTTGTGAAATCGAAATAAAGTTATGAAATGAATGAATGAATGAAAGGAAACCCCAATGGCCCTAAACAGTTACTCGTACCTCAAGCTTTCAGGAAACAGGTCATGTTCTTCGCCCATAGCCATCTTATTGCAGGCCATACAGGGGCTCAAAAACAAGTGAGACCATTCTCAAACACTTTTATTGGCCAGGGATTTACGCACACATCTCTTGGTACTACCAAGAGTGTGAAGTATGCCAACGTCGGAATCCGTACCGGCCTCCAGCTGTTCCCCTACAACCTTTACCGATCATCGGGAAACCGTTTGAGCGTATTGGTATGGACCTTATCGGACCACTACCCCGCTCTCGAAAAGGTAATAAATACGCCCTAGTCATTATCGACTATGCTACAAGATATCCCTAAGCTGTCCCCCTGAGAACACCAAACACCGTTACCATCTGTGAGAAATTGATGGAATTGTTTTCACGTGTAGGATTTCCCTGTGAGATCCTAACAGATCAGGGCACTCCATTCGTCTCGAGGTTAATGGGGCAAGTGTGTAAAACCTTAGACATTACCCAAATCAGGTCTTCGGTCTATCACCCGCAAACTGACGTCCTATGTGAGCGCTATAATGGTACAATCAAGCTCACGTTAAAAAAGATGATGAAAGCAAAGGGACCGGACTGGGATGCTTTGCTACCCTTGGCCTTGTTCGTTATCCGCTGCCAGAAACAGAGCAGTCTGGGTTGCTCCCTGTTCAAACTCTTGTATGGAAGACAGCCCCGCACGCTCCTCGAAATGACCAAGGAAGCATGGGAAAAGGAAACACCAGAAGAGCACCAGGCTTTCCTTGATTACTCAAGAGGGTTAAAGTCTCGGCTGTCCAAATTACGAGAATTCGCTCATAGTAACCTTGAAAAAGCCCAGAGGCGACAGCAGGTATTCTACGGCAAGGGCAAGAAATGGCGTCATCTCCAGGTACAAGATTGGGTTTTGGTCCTCTTGCCAGCCTCTCTGCCCAGAGGTCGAGCGGAATGGAATGTCCATATGAGGTGATAGAAAAAATAGGACTAACCACTTACTGTTTACGCCTCTCCAAAAATAAGACACAGATTTTTCACATCAACCTACTAAAAAAGTGGTTAGGTCCTCCCCTACATCATTTATGCGGGTAAAACCAGAGCCCCAACATCATCCACCACCTTGCCCCTCCTAGACATAAATGAAACCCTGCAGGAAGGTCAGAGAGAGTCACTACAAACCATGCTCTCGTCCTTTTCTCAAACCTTCTCCGTTCTACCCGGGCGTACACACTTGATCAAACATACCCTCCCCTCTACCCTGGGAAAAGTCATAAGGCAAAGGCCCTACCGTATCCCTGCAGCCTGGCGAACTGCCATAGAAGAGGAAATACAGAACATGTTAGCCTCCGGTATCATACGCCTCCGGTATCATATGCCTCACCAAAAGCGACTGGTCTTCTCCGGTGGTCCTCGTGCCGAAGACAGACGGGAGTGTGAAGTTTTGTATAGACTTCAGAGCTGTGAACTCCATCACTCACTTTGACTACTACCCACTTCCCAGAGTAGATGAGTTGATCGAACAACTAGGGGAAGCCAAATACATCACTACTTTAGATTTGACTAAAGGTTATTGGCAAGTCCCTCTCTTCCCTCCAGATCAACACAAAACTGCTTTTTCCACTCCATCAGGCTTATATGAATTTACAGTTCTCCCTTTTGGGCTACATGGGACACCCGCTATTTTCCAGCGCTTAATGGATGTGATACTAAGAAAACATCCGGCTTATTAGTCCGTTCATCTCGATGACATTGTCATCTATAGTTCCACTTGGGATAAACACTTAATCCATGTACAGAACGTCGTCCAGACCCTCCAAGAAGCAGGGTTACATACCAACTCCAGGAAATCCCGGGTTGCCTACCATAAAGTCCGGTATCTCGGTTACCTTCTGGGGGATGGTGTGATCGAACCTCAACAGGATAAAATACAGGCCATCACAAACACCCCATTCCCCAACACCAAAAAAGGAGTCAGGGCCTTCCTTGGACTACTAGGTTGTTATCGTAGGCTTATCCCCCATTACTCCCAGATTGCCTCTCCACTGACTGATCTCCTCCATAAAAACGTCAAGGAAAGGGATTTTCTAACACCCTCCCCGAGAGCCCTCCAAGCCTTTCTTGTTCTAAAACAACCTATAACATCTAGTCCTGTGCTGATCCCCCCCAGACTTCACACGGCCATTTATCCTACAAACCGACGCTTTGGACACTGGGTTGGGGGCTGTACTTTCCCAGCAGACGGACAACGGGGGTTGAACAGCCTGTGGCTTTCATTACCGCAAACTTCTAACCCATGAAATGAACTACCCAGTGATCAAGAAAGAATGCCTCGCGGTCGAGTGGCCGGTGGAAAAGCTGCAATATTATCTGGAAGGCACCCTATCTCTCCTATACACCGACCATGCTCCCCTGCAATGGCTGTGTCGCAACAAAGGGAATAACGCCAGAGTCCTCAGGTGGTTCCTTTCTTTACAACCCTTCTCCTTTGAAATCCGACATAGGAAGAGTAGCTGTAATGTGAACGCTGACTTTCTGTCCCGTGTCTCTCAGTTCCCCTATCGTGAACTGTCTGGGGTAGGGGTGTGTCGCGGAGTGCCTGAACCTGCCCCTGAGGAGGAAGAAAACTGTAATTTAATGCCCCATTACATCTCCCCTGTTTTTTACTTACAGTCACCGTGGGATCTAGCAAGTCCGGACTGTAGCGGTCCCTTTAGCACAGCAGCTTCTCCCGTCCATGTGACTGGATCACATGACCCAATCGGAAGACCGGATGAGGAAGAAGAACTCCTCATAAGCGGCCCGGCGGCCCGGCAGAGCGTCGCTTACTTCTGGAACCAGGGCTGCCTAACGTCCATCGGAGCAGGAACCAGACCCCTGCACGAATCCCGGAAGAGAGACCTACGCAAAGGGACCAGCATCCGACTCCAGGGACCCTCCCGACGCCAGGAACCATCCCAACACCAGTGGAAGGTAGCGGACACCATCCGGTACCACCAGCACACCAGCCGCACTCCAAGAGGAGTGTGGCTTCCTACGGTACAGGCCCGAATCCGGGGGTGGTGGAGAAAAGGGGAAGCGGGCGCTAATCCCCCTGAGAAGGAGGGACAGGCTTAAAAACGCGCTAAAGAACCCCAATGCACGTTTCCCTGTCCATGGTGACGGTCCCGGTGTCACTCCCTCACACCCTATCCCCTTCGAGTTGTGTACCTAGAATCCACGCGTGACCACCATTTTTTTTTCTTTATTGTTTCACCCTTCATGACGGCTGTCCTCACCTGACCTCGAGAAAGAAGGAGGGATCCAGGACGCCCTGCATTGATCTCTATCCTGAAGCAAGGAAAGACTGTCACGCCAGAACTTCTTATGTTATTTTCCAAGAAAAGTTAAATAAAATCACCTTATACGTACCTCTCCTATATTGGCTCCTCGTGGTTTTCTACAATACCATAACATGAAATAATTCACAATCAAACATATAATGACTCACCTTTCCAACTTCCTAGTAAAACAAGTATGTTGTCTGCTTTATCTCAGACAAACTATTGCATCTGTAGCCTGTTTTCATGCATCTTTAGGAAACATACTACAATTCACAAATACGCATCTGCGTTGCCCAAAAGGTGAGTAAACAGGACTTACTATCGGTAGGGCTCTAGTCCGATCACAATCAGGCAGATCTTCTTCTCTGGATGTCTGTCTGCAACATCAAAAGCAAATGACTGAGTCACTGCTGGTGCTTCACTTGAGCCCTGAGCAGAAGAAAACCCAGAGAGGTACTGAGCACAGTAAAGTGCAAGGTTTAAGCTATCAATGCAATGCAAGAACAGCATATGAATAAATAATGAGAAATAAAGGAGTCCATAGAACACCGGCAAGGATTTCAACACATCAGAAACAGATATTCTCTTAAGGAATACTGCAACATTGAATCCTCAATCTAACCTTCAAGGTTTATGTCTTCTCTTATACAGTGGTGACCATCTTACGCCTCACCACAATTTTGAATTATTTTATAATTTTGCCTCCACTCCTCACTCCTATTTGAGGTCGCAGTAAGAAAATCCCAGTCTGACTGTGACAATCCTTCCTGTGCTCCTGTCAGATTACATTCAAATCTGGTTTCAATAGTGTATAAGTAACCAAAGATTGCTCATAGCCAAAAGGAGTAAATGTCTGCATTGTAAGTGCTGAACCACAAACCTCTTCCTTTGCACCTTAACTTTTCAATATTTGTGTCAAACACTTGCATTACATTATATTTACCTTTTGTGTTTATTTCATACTTATTTTAGGATAACTATTTAATGAGCTCAGATTTCCTCAATTTACCCCAGTATTGGAACTTTCATAGATTCCCATGCTTTGTATCATTCCCCGTCGTCGGAATGGGAGTCTCGGTAACAAAAATACCATAGTTGTAGGTACAAAAGACCAAGGAAAAAGGCCTAGGCCTCATTCCCTTTTGTAACATATCACCCTCTTTGTGTAAAAGAGACCAAACATTGGCCTCAGCCAATCAGAAGTGCCTCACCCCTTAGAACCTTCCTGAAGGAACCTCAGAGCCTCAGATTTTCTACCGCACGTTGTGCTTAGGGAGTCTCCTTTGAGCTCTGCTCAACTTCTACTCTTAAAACACACACTGGGGGTCTGTGACAGAGCCTAATGTGCTCAAAATTATCAATAAAAACCAACTAAATGAATAAGGAGGTTTTTTTCAAACTATATGTTAATTAGTTAACCAGTACATTACCAACCAATGGCCCATGTGAGGGAATTCACTACAAATGTCGAATAGACTCATACAGAGAAAAGATGGATGTCCATCAATGTCAGATGTAGATCATGTATTCTCATTTGGTCACACTGGCGTAGCTAGGGGGGGGCGAGGGGGGCGGTCCGCCCCAGGCGGCACGATTTTAAGGGCGGCAGCCGTGCAGCACTGGCCTGTAATAATTTATTTGGCCAGGGGCTGAACTGACTGCGCAGAAGTCATTATGCTGACTTCTGCGCAGCCGAGTGTTAGCTGCTTTTACGTGACATGGCATCAGGACTGCAAGAGCGTGCTGAGGGGGTCTGGACTGGAGTCGGTGACAGGAAGTTCACTTTCTCCGGAGACAGGCAGGGCCCCAGTGCGAGCGGGCTGTAGTTACGATTTCTTTCTGTAGTTAAAGTGGCAGCCTCTCACTGCTCGCAGGGCTGCCTGTACCAAATTGGAAACGGTGCCTAATCATGCTGCTCTGCGTCGACTGGACCTGTTTGGAGAAGAGAGGTCACAAAATGTCATCAGAGAGGCGCTGCCCTGCCTGGCTCACTGAGGTATTAATAATATTTTTAAAACTAACAGCCTGAGAAACACCGAGCCTGTAGCTCTGCTCACTGCTCTCCAGGCTCATGGGTGGTGCCGCGGTGGGTTAGGCTCCGCTCCATTCCGATGATTTATTTACATATTTCATTTAGATTTTGAATACCATTTTTGCCCTAATTTTACCTTCCAGCAACCTGCTTTTTCCTGAAGTATAACAATCTTTAAACTTCCACCTGCACTTCACATGGTTTGTTTCCACTCCTGGTCATTTTACCCAAGAAACTTATGAACAAAAACTTTTTACCACTAGTCTGCTTTCCGTTTTTATAAAAATCCATTCTGGCTATTTTATTTTAGGAAGTGTATAAACTGCTGCTCCTAGCTTTTTGCACATGACTGTTTTTTAACTGCAGGTGTAAAGTATAGGATGAGCGGAGATTCCACAAGTGTGAGAGCGTTTTTGAAGAAGTGTTTTGAAGGAGTATGTGCATGGGAGAAAGCAGAAGAAGGGTGTTGTGTTGCTTTTGGCACCTGTTGAGGAGAACTGCATTTCCATTTCTGGTACTTTGCAGCAGTTTTAAGATAATCTTAAAGTTTCTCATTGCTCAAATGGGTGTACTTTCTTGTATTATTGTTTCCCTCGTCTTCATTTCTTGATTTTTCTCGCAAGAAAGTGTCACTCATAGTCGTTGAATGTCACTCAAAATGACATTGAAATTCTGAAAATGTCACACATAAGTAATCTGAAACCTTGGCAGCTATGCGCAATAAGTTTAATTGAAGAGTTATTGGAGAGTACCAGCACTTCTCAAGAGTGACTAGTTGTTTAATTACAGAGTACCCGCACTTCTCAGAAACAAGCAGGTACTCTGGTACAGGGTGCCTGCTCTTCAATTTTTCCATTTCTAGCTTTGGAAGGCATAGGTAGGTAACATGCCTCAAGCTACTGTACATTTTTCAGATCAGCGGTGTGGAGACAACCCTTGTACATTTAGAGATATAAATACTCTCGATGTTGATGTGGTAACAACTGGTAGAGAAAATAGGGTAGATGGGTGTGACCTAGCTCATCCTATAGAGAAATCACTACAGGGAAATGAAGGTAATTGGGTGGAGGTTAGTTGTTTCCGTTTAATTTCTTGGAATATAGCCGGCCTTGGGCGAAGATTAGAGGATCCTGTCTGGCTAAACTATATTGAATCTTTTGATATTGCCTGCCTCCAGGAGACATGGAGTACTGTGGATCAGAGTTTGGATGGGTTTCAAATGTTTAATGTTTGTGCAATACCATCGCAAGCAGGGAGAGCTAAGGGTGGGCTTATGACAGCTATCTCTGTAAAGCATAACTTAAGACATGTGAGCCGAGTGGTGGAATCACCTTGGTACCAATTACTTATGATCAAGGACTTATTTCCGGTAGCCCTTCTTCTTGTAAATTGGTATTATAATATATTTGATCCCCATGTAACCGTAGTTATTGATAACTTACAGGAAGAGATTGTTAAGGTGACAAACAGGGTCTTCCCTCTTTTAATTATATGGTTATGTGATTTTAATTGTGAGTTATGCAAGTTCAGCGGCTCTAGGGTGTGTGGTCTGATGGATTTAACTGACCAACCTATGGCTCATTTTACTCATTCAAAACAAGGGGAGGCTCTAAATAGTATTGTCATGAATAATGATCTATGTATCTTGGATACGTCTAGCTTTTCTGGTGCATTGAATATACCCACTTTTCAAGGTACAGGGGGCAGAATGAGTGTAATTGATTTTGCCGTGGTATCTAAGTGTTTCTCTCATTTTTTGAAAGATTTTAGAATTGAGGCGAACCCAGCTAGTGACCATAACCCCCTAACTTTGAGTTTTAACCTGGCTCTCGAGAAGAACCAGTTTGTGGAACAACCTATAGTATATAGCCAAAACCAGGGTGTTACTTTAAGGTGGGACAAAGTACATGTGAGGCAACTGGAAGCGGATGTCTTTAAGGAAAATCAGGATAAGATAGAAATTTGTCTGACACCTATATCTGATCCAGACCACATAATTGAGAATTTTGAATTGTTATTGGGAAATGTTGCTTCACACCTTGTAAAGACAGGGGGGAGGAAACAAGATCGTGGGCCTAAATGGTTTGATGCGGAATGCTCTTCTGCTCAAACACATTTAACAAAGGCATTACGCCGAGACCCACGTGATAGAGAATTGGTTAGATCAGCTAGCATGGGAAGACTTGGAAAAAGCGGCTGATCTAAGGGATAACAGGCTCTTTTGGGAGATAATTAATAGGCCTTTTTTAAAATCAGGGGAAGATAATACCATTCGAGTGCACATACCTGAAGACTCCTGGGTAGCTCACTATAGTAAAATCTTTAACCCAAATGAGATATTGCTGACTGCTACCACGGGTGAGGGTGATTATAATTTTAATATAGAATCAGCAAAGTCACTTAGTGATTCATTAACGCTTTCAGAGGTAAAGCTAGCTTTGACCAAGGGGGCTGCTTTAAAGGCCCCAGGCCCTGATGCAGTACCCTTGGATCTTTTTAAACATAATTTGGAGGTCTGGTCCCCATTACTTTTGAATGTTTTTAAGGCAATACCGCTGGGGTCCATTCCGACCTCTTGGAAAGAGGCAGTTGTGGTACCTATTTTTAAGAAGGGTGATAAGTCTGACCCACGCTGCTATAGGCCAATATCATTAATAGACGCGTCATGTAAGTTAATGGGTAGGGTGATATTGGCTCGCCTTGAAACATGGGCAGAGTCAGCGGGGGTTATTGTAGAATCCCAATATGGTTTTAGAAGAGGGAAAGGAACCACTGAGCAGTGTTTAAATCTAGCACTGATTATGGGCAAGTACATGGGTGCCAAGAATAGTTCTATCCATTTGGCATTCATGGACTTGTCCAGTGCTTTCGACACGGTATGTAGGGGTAAATTGTGGCGGATGATGGAGTCTATGGGGTTTGAGGAGCCTTTGGTTACTCTGCTCCGCAGGCTTCACGCTGCCACAACGGTGAGAATTAGATATGGCCCTGGGGGAGAGAAAACTAGACCTATATTATCTACCGAAGGTGTCCGCCAGGGATGTATTTTAGCCCCCTTTTTATTTCTGGTTTATACGAACGGACTAGAAAGTTTTTTGTTAGAAACTGGTGCTGATTTCCCTCAGATTAATGGCAAAAGAATTCCAATGTTGTCATATGCAGATGACACTATCCTAATGACCCTTACTCCCAATAGCATGCAGATTTGCCTGAATGCTTTTGATATGTTTATGGAAAACTTAGATCTTGGGGTCAATTTTACTAAATCTTTTGCCATGACTTGCGGTCCGAAAAGTGTTAAAATCCGCAAGTAAATGGTGAGGGATTCAAATATAGAGAAAGTTGACAACTTTAATTACTTGGGAAACCTTTTTAATAAAAAATTGAACTGGGAACCTCTGATATTAGCCCGGGTTCAAAAGGTTACACAATCAATTGAAGCTCTTTTTCGCTTTGCCAGTAAATTAGGACAACGACGTATAGCAGAAATAATATCTTTGTATAAAGCTAAATGTGTCTCTGCTATGACCTATGGTGCTGGTGTCTGGGGGTCACAAAATTGTGAAAAGCTACAGATTATGGAGAATAAATTTATAAAACGTCTCCTATCTGTCCCATCGAGCACATCAAACATTTTTTGTCATGGGGAGGTTGGTATTGAGTTTTCAAGTGACATTATAAACGTAGCGCCATTAGTATTATGGTCTAAAGTTTAGCAGTCTGAGGAACTGAAATTGACAAAAGATATCCTACAAGATTGCCTTAAACTTGAGTACTATAGGGAAATTCCATGGCTTCGATATGTCAGAGATACCCTTTATAAGATTGGGTTAGGAAACATGTTTACAAACCCTGGCATGATCAATAAGGATGCCAAGTTAACCATCAAAAACGCCTATAGTTCTAGTTTGGGCTCCTTAAGGAACAGTGAATATGTATTACGTGTCCGGGGCAAACTAGTGCGACCCTTTTATTTATCATATATTATGAATACGCAATGGCGTTTCTATTTGACAAGGTTTCGCCTTAGTACTCTACACTTCCTTTTTGCCTTTCCAAAGCAGGGGGGGTGAAGTGAGAAGCTACCTTGTTGCCCCTATAATAACAAGGTCTCGCAAATCACCCTGCATCTTATTATCTTTTGCACTTTGTATAAGGTCCCAAGAAACACTTTTATTAGACCATTACTATTATCCTTTGGATCGTGCTATTATAAAGAAGGATATGAATATCTATTATCTTTGTCAACTGCAAACATCTGTAATGCTGTACTGAGTTTTATTAGATCAGCTCTTGTGATTAGAAACCGATATTGAATGTTTATGAAAATCAGAATTATGTAAATATGTACCGTGGTTTTATTGTAGCTGGTGTTTTATACTGATGTATACTTTTATGATTTCTTTGTGAAATCGAAATAAAGTTATGAAATGAATGAATGAATGAAAGGAAACCCCAATGGCCCTAAACAGTTACTCGTACCTCAAGCTTTCAGGAAACAGGTCATGTTCTTCGCCCATAGCCATCTTATTGCAGGCCATACAGGGGCTCAAAAACAAGTGAGACCATTCTCAAACACTTTTATTGGCCAGGGATTTACGCACACATCTCTTGGTACTACCAAGAGTGTGAAGTATGCCAACGTCGGAATCCGTACCGGCCTCCAGCTGTTCCCCTACAACCTTTACCGATCATCGGGAAACCGTTTGAGCGTATTGGTATGGACCTTATCGGACCACTACCCCGCTCTCGAAAAGGTAATAAATACGCCCTAGTCATTATCGACTATGCTACAAGATATCCCTAAGCTGTCCCCCTGAGAACACCAAACACCGTTACCATCTGTGAGAAATTGATGGAATTGTTTTCACGTGTAGGATTTCCCTGTGAGATCCTAACAGATCAGGGCACTCCATTCGTCTCGAGGTTAATGGGGCAAGTGTGTAAAACCTTAGACATTACCCAAATCAGGTCTTCGGTCTATCACCCGCAAACTGACGTCCTATGTGAGCGCTATAATGGTACAATCAAGCTCACGTTAAAAAAGATGATGAAAGCAAAGGGACCGGACTGGGATGCTTTGCTACCCTTGGCCTTGTTCGTTATCCGCTGCCAGAAACAGAGCAGTCTGGGTTGCTCCCTGTTCAAACTCTTGTATGGAAGACAGCCCCGCACGCTCCTCGAAATGACCAAGGAAGCATGGGAAAAGGAAACACCAGAAGAGCACCAGGCTTTCCTTGATTACTCAAGAGGGTTAAAGTCTCGGCTGTCCAAATTACGAGAATTCGCTCATAGTAACCTTGAAAAAGCCCAGAGGCGACAGCAGGTATTCTACGGCAAGGGCAAGAAATGGCGTCATCTCCAGGTACAAGATTGGGTTTTGGTCCTCTTGCCAGCCTCTCTGCCCAGAGGTCGAGCGGAATGGAATGTCCATATGAGGTGATAGAAAAAATAGGACTAACCACTTACTGTTTACGCCTCTCCAAAAATAAGACACAGATTTTTCACATCAACCTACTAAAAAAGTGGTTAGGTCCTCCCCTACATCATTTATGCGGGTAAAACCAGAGCCCCAACATCATCCACCACCTTGCCCCTCCTAGACATAAATGAAACCCTGCAGGAAGGTCAGAGAGAGTCACTACAAACCATGCTCTCGTCCTTTTCTCAAACCTTCTCCGTTCTACCCGGGCGTACACACTTGATCAAACATACCCTCCCCTCTACCCTGGGAAAAGTCATAAGGCAAAGGCCCTACCGTATCCCTGCAGCCTGGCGAACTGCCATAGAAGAGGAAATACAGAACATGTTAGCCTCCGGTATCATACGCCTCCGGTATCATATGCCTCACCAAAAGCGACTGGTCTTCTCCGGTGGTCCTCGTGCCGAAGACAGACGGGAGTGTGAAGTTTTGTATAGACTTCAGAGCTGTGAACTCCATCACTCACTTTGACTACTACCCACTTCCCAGAGTAGATGAGTTGATCGAACAACTAGGGGAAGCCAAATACATCACTACTTTAGATTTGACTAAAGGTTATTGGCAAGTCCCTCTCTTCCCTCCAGATCAACACAAAACTGCTTTTTCCACTCCATCAGGCTTATATGAATTTACAGTTCTCCCTTTTGGGCTACATGGGACACCCGCTATTTTCCAGCGCTTAATGGATGTGATACTAAGAAAACATCCGGCTTATTAGTCCGTTCATCTCGATGACATTGTCATCTATAGTTCCACTTGGGATAAACACTTAATCCATGTACAGAACGTCGTCCAGACCCTCCAAGAAGCAGGGTTACATACCAACTCCAGGAAATCCCGGGTTGCCTACCATAAAGTCCGGTATCTCGGTTACCTTCTGGGGGATGGTGTGATCGAACCTCAACAGGATAAAATACAGGCCATCACAAACACCCCATTCCCCAACACCAAAAAAGGAGTCAGGGCCTTCCTTGGACTACTAGGTTGTTATCGTAGGCTTATCCCCCATTACTCCCAGATTGCCTCTCCACTGACTGATCTCCTCCATAAAAACGTCAAGGAAAGGGATTTTCTAACACCCTCCCCGAGAGCCCTCCAAGCCTTTCTTGTTCTAAAACAACCTATAACATCTAGTCCTGTGCTGATCCCCCCCAGACTTCACACGGCCATTTATCCTACAAACCGACGCTTTGGACACTGGGTTGGGGGCTGTACTTTCCCAGCAGACGGACAACGGGGGTTGAACAGCCTGTGGCTTTCATTACCGCAAACTTCTAACCCATGAAATGAACTACCCAGTGATCAAGAAAGAATGCCTCGCGGTCGAGTGGCCGGTGGAAAAGCTGCAATATTATCTGGAAGGCACCCTATCTCTCCTATACACCGACCATGCTCCCCTGCAATGGCTGTGTCGCAACAAAGGGAATAACGCCAGAGTCCTCAGGTGGTTCCTTTCTTTACAACCCTTCTCCTTTGAAATCCGACATAGGAAGAGTAGCTGTAATGTGAACGCTGACTTTCTGTCCCGTGTCTCTCAGTTCCCCTATCGTGAACTGTCTGGGGTAGGGGTGTGTCGCGGAGTGCCTGAACCTGCCCCTGAGGAGGAAGAAAACTGTAATTTAATGCCCCATTACATCTCCCCTGTTTTTTACTTACAGTCACCGTGGGATCTAGCAAGTCCGGACTGTAGCGGTCCCTTTAGCACAGCAGCTTCTCCCGTCCATGTGACTGGATCACATGACCCAATCGGAAGACCGGATGAGGAAGAAGAACTCCTCATAAGCGGCCCGGCGGCCCGGCAGAGCGTCGCTTACTTCTGGAACCAGGGCTGCCTAACGTCCATCGGAGCAGGAACCAGACCCCTGCACGAATCCCGGAAGAGAGACCTACGCAAAGGGACCAGCATCCGACTCCAGGGACCCTCCCGACGCCAGGAACCATCCCAACACCAGTGGAAGGTAGCGGACACCATCCGGTACCACCAGCACACCAGCCGCACTCCAAGAGGAGTGTGGCTTCCTACGGTACAGGCCCGAATCCGGGGGTGGTGGAGAAAAGGGGAAGCGGGCGCTAATCCCCCTGAGAAGGAGGGACAGGCTTAAAAACGCGCTAAAGAACCCCAATGCACGTTTCCCTGTCCATGGTGACGGTCCCGGTGTCACTCCCTCACACCCTATCCCCTTCGAGTTGTGTACCTAGAATCCACGCGTGACCACCATTTTTTTTTCTTTATTGTTTCACCCTTCATGACGGCTGTCCTCACCTGACCTCGAGAAAGAAGGAGGGATCCAGGACGCCCTGCATTGATCTCTATCCTGAAGCAAGGAAAGACTGTCACGCCAGAACTTCTTATGTTATTTTCCAAGAAAAGTTAAATAAAATCACCTTATACGTACCTCTCCTATATTGGCTCCTCGTGGTTTTCTACAATACCATAACATGAAATAATTCACAATCAAACATATAATGACTCACCTTTCCAACTTCCTAGTAAAACAAGTATGTTGTCTGCTTTATCTCAGACAAACTATTGCATCTGTAGCCTGTTTTCATGCATCTTTAGGAAACATACTACAATTCACAAATACGCATCTGCGTTGCCCAAAAGGTGAGTAAACAGGACTTACTATCGGTAGGGCTCTAGTCCGATCACAATCAGGCAGATCTTCTTCTCTGGATGTCTGTCTGCAACATCAAAAGCAAATGACTGAGTCACTGCTGGTGCTTCACTTGAGCCCTGAGCAGAAGAAAACCCAGAGAGGTACTGAGCACAGTAAAGTGCAAGGTTTAAGCTATCAATGCAATGCAAGAACAGCATATGAATAAATAATGAGAAATAAAGGAGTCCATAGAACACCGGCAAGGATTTCAACACATCAGAAACAGATATTCTCTTAAGGAATACTGCAACATTGAATCCTCAATCTAACCTTCAAGGTTTATGTCTTCTCTTATACAGTGGTGACCATCTTACGCCTCACCACAATTTTGAATTATTTTATAATTTTGCCTCCACTCCTCACTCCTATTTGAGGTCGCAGTAAGAAAATCCCAGTCTGACTGTGACAATCCTTCCTGTGCTCCTGTCAGATTACATTCAAATCTGGTTTCAATAGTGTATAAGTAACCAAAGATTGCTCATAGCCAAAAGGAGTAAATGTCTGCATTGTAAGTGCTGAACCACAAACCTCTTCCTTTGCACCTTAACTTTTCAATATTTGTGTCAAACACTTGCATTACATTATATTTACCTTTTGTGTTTATTTCATACTTATTTTAGGATAACTATTTAATGAGCTCAGATTTCCTCAATTTACCCCAGTATTGGAACTTTCATAGATTCCCATGCTTTGTATCATTCCCCGTCGTCGGAATGGGAGTCTCGGTAACAAAAATACCATAGTTGTAGGTACAAAAGACCAAGGAAAAAGGCCTAGGCCTCATTCCCTTTTGTAACATATCACCCTCTTTGTGTAAAAGAGACCAAACATTGGCCTCAGCCAATCAGAAGTGCCTCACCCCTTAGAACCTTCCTGAAGGAACCTCAGAGCCTCAGATTTTCTACCGCACGTTGTGCTTAGGGAGTCTCCTTTGAGCTCTGCTCAACTTCTACTCTTAAAACACACACTGGGGGTCTGTGACAGAGCCTAATGTGCTCAAAATTATCAATAAAAACCAACTAAATGAATAAGGAGGTTTTTTTCAAACTATATGTTAATTAGTTAACCAGTACATTACCAACCAATGGCCCATGTGAGGGAATTCACTACAAATGTCGAATAGACTCATACAGAGAAAAGATGGATGTCCATCAATGTCAGATGTAGATCATGTATTCTCATTTGGTCACACTGGCGTAGCTAGGGGGGGGCGAGGGGGGCGGTCCGCCCCAGGCGGCACGATTTTAAGGGCGGCAGCCGTGCAGCACTGGCCTGTAATAATTTATTTGGCCAGGGGCTGAACTGACTGCGCAGAAGTCATTATGCTGACTTCTGCGCAGCCGAGTGTTAGCTGCTTTTACGTGACATGGCATCAGGACTGCAAGAGCGTGCTGAGGGGGTCTGGACTGGAGTCGGTGACAGGAAGTTCACTTTCTCCGGAGACAGGCAGGGCCCCAGTGCGAGCGGGCTGTAGTTACGATTTCTTTCTGTAGTTAAAGTGGCAGCCTCTCACTGCTCGCAGGGCTGCCTGTACCAAATTGGAAACGGTGCCTAATCATGCTGCTCTGCGTCGACTGGACCTGTTTGGAGAAGAGAGGTCACAAAATGTCATCAGAGAGGCGCTGCCCTGCCTGGCTCACTGAGGTATTAATAATATTTTTAAAACTAACAGCCTGAGAAACACCGAGCCTGTAGCTCTGCTCACTGCTCTCCAGGCTCATGGGTGGTGCCGCGGTGGGTTAGGCTCCGCTCCATTCCGATGATTTATTTACATATTTCATTTAGATTTTGAATACCATTTTTGCCCTAATTTTACCTTCCAGCAACCTGCTTTTTCCTGAAGTATAACAATCTTTAAACTTCCACCTGCACTTCACATGGTTTGTTTCCACTCCTGGTCATTTTACCCAAGAAACTTATGAACAAAAACTTTTTACCACTAGTCTGCTTTCCGTTTTTATAAAAATCCATTCTGGCTATTTTATTTTAGGAAGTGTATAAACTGCTGCTCCTAGCTTTTTGCACATGACTGTTTTTTAACTGCAGGTGTAAAGTATAGGATGAGCGGAGATTCCACAAGTGTGAGAGCGTTTTTGAAGAAGTGTTTTGAAGGAGTATGTGCATGGGAGAAAGCAGAAGAAGGGTGTTGTGTTGCTTTTGGCACCTGTTGAGGAGAACTGCATTTCCATTTCTGGTACTTTGCAGCAGTTTTAAGATAATCTTAAAGTTTCTCATTGCTCAAATGGGTGTACTTTCTTGTATTATTGTTTCCCTCGTCTTCATTTCTTGATTTTTCTCGCAAGAAAGTGTCACTCATAGTCGTTGAATGTCACTCAAAATGACATTGAAATTCTGAAAATGTCACACATAAGTAATCTGAAACCTTGGCAGCTATGCGCAATAAGTTTAATTGAAGAGTTATTGGAGAGTACCAGCACTTCTCAAGAGTGACTAGTTGTTTAATTACAGAGTACCCGCACTTCTCAGAAACAAGCAGGTACTCTGGTACAGGGTGCCTGCTCTTCAATTTTTCCATTTCTAGCTTTGGAAGGCATAGGTAGGTAACATGCCTCAAGCTACTGTACATTTTTCAAGGACGAGCACAGGAAGTGATTTGTTTATGCTTGTTTCGTCCTACGTAAGTTCTTTCACACCTAATTCCAGAGCTCAGCTTAGCAGCGGGCTGCCTGATGAGGAGAAGTTGTGAGCTTCACCTGACTATCAGCGGCGATACTATGGGCCAGATTTATGTCGGACTTGCGGCACTTTCGCGGCGCCATTACGTCACTTCTGTGACGCAGCGGCGGTGTAAACCATGCGCCACGTTGCGACATACTTACATCGTGACGCATCTATGGAGATGCGTCACGGTGTAAGGCCCTGCGCCACATGAAACCTGACTCAGGTTTCATGTGGGCGTTTCCATGCAGGATGGGCGTTCCGTCGCAGGAACGCCCCTGAAAAGTGACTCAGTGAAACCTACAAGATTTCACTGAGTCACTTTCCCAACGCTGATGCGTCAAAACCCTGCGCCTGCTTGGAGCAGGCGTAAGGCTTGACGCTCCACGTTACAGATAGGGCAAGTTGGAATAGTGCTGGAGTTGCATGCCGCACGCAACACAACTTCAGCACTGCGCCAACTTCACGCCCTAGATGCGACACGCATCTGTTTATTCCTGCGCCATGGTGCGCCGCATTGTAAATGCGGCGCATCATGGGTGGCGCAAGGATAAACTTGCGTGTCGTATCTTTCCTGGCACATCTCTGCCGATTTGCAGAGATGCGTGAGGCAACATAAATCTGCCCCAGCGTGTTTTTCAGACCTCTTTCAGGTGCTCGCCGTCCTTTTTCCCCAGCACCCGCCAGGGGGGCGGGAATCTGAAGGGTAGCCCCGGGCGCCACAAGCTCTAGCTACGCCCCTGTTTGGTCATCCATGTTCGAATGGTGTCGTCCCATGATCATTGAGACTAATCACTCCCATCCGAGTGTCTGATTCACATCTCAAAATGTAGTGAAGACCTCATGAGCTGAAGACAAGATGGAGTCATGTGCAGTGCAAAGTATAATGTGGTGAGTTAAAAAAAGGATATAAGATCAATACACAATTTTAATATCACTTGATCGCTTCCTTGTTAAAACCAAGAACAGTGCAAAGATGCAGCCTAACCATATAACTGCATATGTACGGCCAACATGTTTCAGCCTATCAGGGAAAGAATCCCAGGCTTTCTTCAGGGCCACAGTCCTTAACGTTTGCTACTGCAAAAATAAGTGAAAAAGTAAATCAATCAAAGGATACAACTGTGTCAAACATGTTGCTCTGAGTCCTCTGTAACAAGCAGTACAAGTTGTGTCTATTCGCAAAGAAAAACAAAAATTACAAAAATTACTAAACAAGAATATGTGAGTCCCAAAACAGAGACTGATGGTTGGCATTAGTTCCAAGCCTAGGTAACTGAAATTTTTATGTATATACTAACCTGCATCGTACAGGGAGCAAACCTCACCTCTCCTGGTCCATTGCTCAGGAAAAACTGAGGCCCCGCTCTAGAAAGGCAAAGAAACAAGGATGATGAACAGGAGAGAACGGGCTAGATTCGCCTGATCAATCTCCTAGATTCCTTGGTTGGCATCCTTGAAATTTCAGAGCCTAATAGAGCTATAAACAAATCTCTAGTCTGCTGGAGTTACCCGACCCCTCCCAGGGCAGATAGGGGACCATGCCTAGCCCTGCATTACTATCTTCGAAATTCAGAGTGTACCATGTTATTTTACTCATACATGGGTCTATATAGATTTTTAGAACACCCATGACAAGTTGATCATTCACAGGTAAAAGAATCCTTATCTTGTTTGTTTGCTGTAAGGCACACCCAGGTGGCAAATAGGGCTTATGCCAACTTATCTTCAAAAGGAAAAAAGGGGGGAGAAAAAGCTTCTACCCAGGCCAGTAATCTCAGCAGGTGTTTTACTCACCTATCCGTCGTTGCCCCGTTGCTATCCTCTGAGCTCTGAGGGAGGCAACGAGGACGGTGTTCTGGACGCTTATGAAGGTATGTAGGGGGGCGGGGACTGCTCAATCGTGTACATTCTACGTGATATTGTAATGCTGCCCCTCCCATGTCAAAACTCCCTCTCTCATGTTAGGAGAACTGGAAGTCACATTAAACTTACTTGTGCAGTTTTTGAAACCGTTGATTGAATAGGGGATTTCACCCTGGGCAGGTCTTTAAATATTTTTTCCCTCCGACCCTTCCTCCTCCGTTTTGTCTGACAACTTCTACTCTTCAAAGGATTTACTTCAGGATTTGGAGAAGAAAAAAGCCCTTTTTAAGCCATGTTCCACCTGTGGCAAGAAAAGGCTTTTTCTAGAGGATAAGCACAAAGACTGCATCTATTGCCTCTATCCTGACCACCAGCCTGCGGACTGTAAGATCTGTCGCACCTTTTCCACCAAGACCCTCCGGGACCGTGAGGGTAGACTCTTGACATGGCTCCAGAAGCTGAAATCCAGGAAGGACACTGTCTCTAGTGACAGTGAGGATGCAGCGTCGATGTCTTCTTCAAGAAGGTCAGTGAAGAGGGGTAGGGGTTCGCCTTCTCCCTCAGTGGAAAGATCTTCTAAGGCCTCAAAAAAGACCCCCAGTGAGTCTGAGAGCCCGGGTCCCAGCAAATCTCCTCACCGAGGTGAAAAGGAGAGGGTAGGACCTATTACGCCTTCCAAAGGTGAGAAGACTGTCTCATCCTTCAAAAAACCTTCATCCCAGTCTTCTGAGAGGAGTTCTAAGTCCTCGACGACGAAGACGTCGACATAAAGTTCCGTCGACGAAGAAATCGAAATCGAGATGGATGTCGTCGACGATCTTGTCGACAGAGGTTTCGTCGACGAAGGTACCGTCGACGGCAGTGTCATCGCCGTCGACGGGGAATTTACAGACGACGACAGCATTGACGACTAAGACGCAGAAGGCGCCGACGACGAAGGTACCGTCGACGAAGGTACCGTTGACGAGGGTGCCGACGACGGCAGTCTCAGTGTCGCCGACGACGATGGTGACGACGTCGACGACGGTCTCGTCGACGAGGGCATCGACGACGACGACTTTGACAATGACACAAGCTGGCGCGTCGACGGTTTCATCGTCGACGACTTCGACGATCCCCATCTCGTCGACGCGTGTACAACTGTCGACGACAGAACCGTCGACTATACTATCCTCTGAAAGGAGAATTACGGTTTCTGTGACAAGAAACCCACCAGAGATGACTTCTCCGAGGAGTGTGTCTCCCCTACTGCCAACCATGCTTTTTCAAGAGGGGGAGTCCGAGGAGGATGACCAGGACCTGTACAGCTATGCAAGTAGTCCCTCCCAACTCCTAGTCAAATGCCAGGAGATGGACTCCGAGGGCGAATACGACCACGAGGAAGTTGATCATAGTCAGACGGCCCAGTCACAACACCATTCTGGGCAGGATATGGTTACAGTGCCATCATCTTTTCTCCAAGATCTGCACAAGATGCGGCAGGACTATAAATCTAAGGCGAATAGGCCTATTCCGGTCCTGCCAACGCCTGCTGCGCCTCCAGTGATTTCGGCCTCCTCAGTGCCGCCTAATTTTACGGCTCAAGTTTCTCCTCGGCCTCAAACATCCTTCCAACAGGATTCCTCCGGGCTGCAAGAGGCCCATGATGATTCCTCGGATGAGGATCACCAGTCGGATCATGACTCTATTCCAAATACTGAATATGATGACTACATCATTCCAGATCCCTCATCACCAGTCCCTGACCCGGCGGATTCCCCGCCAGCGGATATTGGGGGCTTCCATCAGCTGATGGAAAGAGTTGCTTGAAGATTCAAGTTAGCCATGCCTAAGGTTACCACAGATTGTTTCCTATATGATTTCAAGGAACCCTTCTGGAAATCAACTAGGTCTATCCCTATTGTGGATCATTTGTGGAAGGAGGGCCTAAAGGCGATGAAGAACCCGGCGAAGGTGGTCCCAGTGCTACCGCGTCTGGATAAAAAATACAAGGCACCCGATGATGGTCCGGCGGCCTTAAAGGGTCATCCAAGACCAGATTCCGTTATCTCGCAGGCAGCGCAGAGGAAATCCCGTAACCCCTCTGCTCCCTTAACAACTCCTCCGGACAAGGAAGGGCGGAGGTTGGATAATGCGGGGAAGAGATTCTCGTCCATGGCGAGTTTGCTGGTGCGAGCGGCTAATGCCCTGGCGATCTTGGGTAGATATGACTGCCAGCTTTGGTGTGATATCGCCCCGTACCTTGACCAGCTGCCTCCGGAGTCAACATCTGAGGCAAAAAAGATCTTGCAAGAGGGAGAAGCGACGTCGATGGAGATCATCGACTGTGCAATGGACATTGCAACGACGGCATTTCGATCCTTGGCTGGGGCGGCAGTCCTCCATCGCCAAGGCTGGCTCAGAGCAACTTGGTTTTGGCCTGAGATCCAAAACAAGGTCCTGGATCTTTCCTTTGATGGTGAGGCATTGTTCGGAAAACTCATCGACGACACTCTTCAAGAGATAAAAAAGGATACGGAGACTGCCAGGTCCTTGGGGACACTTCAATACCGAAAGTGTCCTTTTAAGGGATCCAGAGGTAGAGGTGGTACCTACAGGGGATCCTTTCAACAACAACGCTATTCCTCCACGGGCTCAGGTTCCCAGCAATACCGTCAGCCTTATCAACAGTGGCAGGGCCAGTCTACAAACTACTCCAGGCCTTACAATAAGGGGAAACAGGCTGGTAGAGGCCGGGACTCGTCCAAACGCCAATAGCGGCCTCCTGGCTCTTCCTACTGGACCCTCCTTCAAGAGATCAACAGTTGGAGGCAGGGTGTAATCCTGGTTCCCTCAGGATTGGGTAACAACTCCTTGCCCCCTGACGATATCGCAAGTAAAGACAAGACGGGACTTATTCTGATAACGAGCTCTTTATTATCGCACGGTAATACCAGTTGAGGAATCTCATACAACTCCTTGTGTGTGAGTAGAAGGTAGGTCAAACCGTCCTCTGCATGAATACCGGTCCCGGTATTCCCCAACAGAGGACACCGTGCTAAGCAGTGGCCGACAATACCACTCGGTAAATGAACCAGTTAGTTGATTCCTTAAGTCGTCCTCCGCATTGGTGTTGGTCCCGACACTCACTCCAACGGAGGGCAAATCGCGAGTTGTATTACCCAACAAGGTATTGGTGTCCCTCTCACTCGAAGACCCTCGAGTGGGGACTGGCAAGGTTCGGTAAGGGGACGAAGTCCCAAGCGCTCGATAACCCTCGAGCGGGGACTGGCAAGGTTTGGTATGGGGACGAAGTCCCAAGCGCTCGATAACCCTCAAGCGGGGACTGGCAAGGTTTGGTATGGGGGACTTAGTCCCAACCGCTCGAATACCCTTGAGCGGGGACTGGCAAGGTTCGGTAAGGGGGCGAAGTCCCAAGCGCTCAATAACCCTCGAGCGGGAACTGGCAAGGTTTGGTATGGGGACGTAGTCCCAACCGCTCGATTACCCTCGAGCGGGGACTGGCAAGGTTTGTGACCGGAACAGAGTCTCAAACGCTCGGTTACCCTCGAGCGGGGACGGACTCGGCACTACGGGAGGCGGAGCCTTGTGCTCTTGCGGCGATAGAGACGGTCCTGTCTCTTGTCGCATACGGTTTCCGAAACCCCACTCTAGCTTCCAACGCTCACCTTTCTTGAAGCCTCTGCGAAGCGGTTGCTCTGTTCGAATTCAAAATATCCGACGCGGTCTGCGTCTTCCGGATCGGCTTTATGGTGGCGCGATCTGCGCATGCACCGTGCTTGGCTTTCTGGGTAATGTAGTTCGGTGCGGGAACGTTCTGGGTATTGTAGTTCCTTGGGCATGTATATGTCGTACTCGATTACGGAGCCCTGGATTTGTGTCCAAACAGTACATCCCCCTTTCTCAGGGGCCCCCAGTTGGACCGGGCTTCTCTGGATACTTTTTGTGGAATGCTGACACCAGTCGCGGCGCACAGATTCCGGCGACAGGCTCCCATGACTGTTCCTCTGGCCCATAACCTTTCCACCCAACAAGATACCACAGCATGCCTCTTCTCCATTTCGAATCTCTGATGCCCTCGACCTGGTAGGTGCGTTCGCTGCTCACCAACACCGGCTCATGGACCGAAGGCTTGGTCGCACACGAGGGTTTGAGCAATGAAACATGGAATACCAGGTGAATGCGCATACTGTTTGGCAGCTCTAGCTTCATGTTCACCGGGCTGATGCATTCCTTGATGCGGTATGGTCCAATGAACCTCGGTTGAAAAACGCTGTGTTTCCGAAACCTCAGGTTTCTCGAGGACACCCATACGTAATCCCCTGCTTTGTACAGGGGCCCCGGCCTCCGTCTTTTATCAGCATACCTCTTGTAGGCCTTCTTGGCCTCCACCAAACACCTCTTGGCCTTCCCGGTCGTGTCCCTAATGGCTGATTCCATGGCTGATTCTGGCTGATTCCGGATTGCCCTTTGCGATGGAAGGGTGAAGCAGTGGAAGTAACCTTGGATGGTGTCCATAGTTGCTGTAGAAAGGAGACACTTTCGTGGAGGCGTGTGTGGCGTTGTTGTACGCGATTTCGGCAAGCCACAACTTGTCCACCCACTCCTCCTTGCCCTGCTCGACGTAGCAGCGGAGGTATTGCTTCAACGTTTGGTTGAGGCGCTCCGTTTGTCCGTCCGTTTGGGGATGATAGCTGGTGGACAATGCGGAGGTAACATGTAGCGCCGAGCACCAGGTTTTCCAGAACCGTGCCGTGAACTGCGACCCCCGGTCCGACACAATGACGCTGGGTAGTCCATGGACCTTCACCACCTCCTTCAGGAGCATGACCGCCAATTGTCCAGCCGTTGGTACCCCTTTACAGGCGACGAAATGACCCATCTTGGTCAAGTAGTCGATTACCACAAGGATGGCGGTACATTCCTGGTCCACAGGCAATCCTACCACGAAATCCAAAGAAATGTGGTCCCATGGTCTAGCGGGTGTTGGAAGCGGTTGTAGTAGACCCTGAGGGCGACTGTGATCCGATTTCATGGTGGCACATATCGTGCAGGCGGCAATCCATTCCCGAACATCAGCTCTCACCGACGGCCACCAAAACTGGCGCAATACGTAGTCAACCGTCTTCTTCACACCGAAATGTCCAGTACAGGGCGACTCGTGACACCACTTGAAGGCCTGTTTCCGCAGGCGGGCCGTAGGCACTAGTACACAACATCCTTTCACCGGCACACCGTCTTGAACCTGCCATTCCTTATGCCTCTGTAGCCATGTCTTCCATCTGAAGGTGTTGATGACTTTCTGTATCCCTTGGAGGAAGGCCCCTGGCTGTATCGCTCCTACCACCGCACCCGGGCTTATGATGGACTTGATGGCGGGCAGAGGAATTTCCTCCTCCGTGGATTGCCTAGAAAGAGCATCGGCTTTCCGGTTCTCAGTGCCCGGTCTGTAGGTGATGGTGAAGTGGAAACCTGAGAAAAATAACATCCATCGCATCTGCCGGGGGGATAGTTGTCGGGCTGCCGTCATGAATTGGAGATTCCTGTGGTCGGTGAACACTAAGACCACATGCTTCGCTCCCATCAGCAAATGCCTCCATTCAGCAAAGGCGTCCTTGATGGCCAGGAGTTCTTTCTCGGCGACGTGATAGTTGCGTTCCGCTATGTTCAGCTTTCTGGACATGAAAGCAACGGGATGTAGCAACCCCGTTACCGGGTTCCTTTGCGACAGAATCACCCCTACCGCCACATCCGAGGCGTCTGCTTCCACCAGGTACTGTTGTTCCGGGTCAGGATGGGCGAGAACAGGAGCTGACACAAAGGCTTTCTTTAACTCACGGAACGCTCCCTCGGCCCCTGCGGACCATAGAAACGTCGCCGATTTCCTCAGAAGATGCGTGATGGGAGCCACCAGTCCCGAAAACCCCTCTATGAACCTGCGATAAAAGTTGGCAAAGCCAAGAAAGCTTTGCACTTCCTTTATGTTCTTAGGGGCAGGCCACTCCACCACGGCTTTCACCTTCCTCTCCGCCATCGTTTGGCCTTCTGGACTCAGCATGACTCCCAGGAATTCCACAGTTGTTACTTGGAAATCGCACTTACTGAGCTTACAGTAGAGCGAGTTTTCACGTAGGATCCGCAACACCGCCGACACATGATTCACGTGCTCTTCCATGTTGTCCGAGTATATCAAGATGTCGTCGATATATACGACGACGTATACATCCAGGATGTCTCTTAGCACATCGTTCAAGAAGAACTGAAACGCTGCAGGGGCGTTACAAAGCCCGAATGGCATCACCCTGTACTCGAAGAGGCCGAACCGCGTCTTGAAGGCCGTCTTCCACTCGTCCCCCCTGCGCATGCGGACTAGATGGTAAGCCCCTTTCAGATCGAGCTTCGTGAACACACGGGCCTTCTTGACTTGTTCAAGGAGCACGTTGATAAGTGGCAGGGGGTATCGATTCTTTATTGTGATGGCGTTGAGCGCCCTAAAGTCCACACAAGCGCGGAGTTCCCCATTGGCTTTGGGGATAAAAAACAGCGGAGATGCCGCCGGTGACTTCGATGGCCTTATGAAACCCAGGCTCAGCATCTTGTCCAGATAAGCTCTGAGGTGGACGTTTTCCGGCTCCGACAAAGCATACAGCCGACCGCCTGGTATTGTTGCACCAGGGACCAGGTCTATCTGACAATCGTAGACCCTATGGGGAGGCAATGTTTCCGCTTGGTCGTCATCGAAAACGTCCCTAAATGCGAGGTATGCCGCAGGGAGCACCACTTCCTTTTCTGCCGCGGTAGCCACTTCCCACCCCGCGTTCGCTAAGCTTGTGTGAGAACCCGAAGACACCCCGCATGAACAGGAACAGAAAGGGGAGTCCATCCGTAACGCCTGGGTTTCCCAATTGATCGACGGATTGTGTTTTTTTCAGCCATGGCAACCCTAATATGAGCCGATACTGTGGAGCACAGATGATGTTGAAGTCCATGACTTCCACGTGTTGTGTTCCGTACCTCACCTCAACGTCACCTGTGTGGTGGCTGATGGGCCCTGAAACCAACCTGCACCCGTCGACAGCGAACACTTCCTCAGGGACCACGCACTGCCTTAATTCCACTCCCACACGTTGAGCCTCTTTCTCGTCCATAAACAGCCCCGTGGCCCCTGAATCAACCATCGCGGAGACCGAAACCCATTCGTTCTTCACCTTTAACAGTAGCGGAATAAACATGTGTCGTTCGTTCTTCGCTGTCTGTAGTTGTGCTGAAGGGATAAAACCATCACTCCGGGAATCCCCCTCGTTGTTCCGGGAGTCCGTTAGTTTTCCGCCCCCTTGTCCACCGTGGCGGTCGACACTCTGCTGGGGCGTGAACGTCCTGTCTTTGGTTTTGCAGGGCATTCACGGACGTAATGCCCCTTCTTGCCGCAGTATAAGCAAAGCCCCTGTTTTCTGCGAGACTCTTTTTCGGTTGCCGTTAGGCTGGCTCTGACGGCTCCGATGTCCATGGATTCAGTGCGTTGTGTGGTTGTAGCCTCTGTGGTCACCGGATGGCTTGTAGCGAGCGGTGTTTTGTCCTTCTTCTGAACACCCCCCCGACGTTCGCTTAATCGGTGTTCAAGTCGAAGGGCCAGGCTTATCAATTCTTCGCATTGCACTGGTTGTGGATCGATTTGGGCGATCACGTCCTTCAACTCCTCGCTGTCATGCCTCGGGACTCCCATACACTGTCCCTTTAAGAAAGGTGCTATTTAGAGCACCAGGAAACAAGGAGCGACGCTTCACGTTCTTGCGTCAAGCTCCCTTCGTTTCCGCATCCGTCTTGTTTCCTCTGCCTGACTTCTGTTTTTGCTTGGAGTTTCCTGTGTGTGTATGCTGCACTGAAGATAGCGTTACCGATCCCCCGCTTTCCCAAGCGGGCCTTGGATTGCGCTTCTGTTCGGCAGCGCTTCGCTGTATTCAGGCGTTCATGTCTGGGCGCCTGTATTCCAGAGTGCTGCCAGTTCACGACACTCTACGTGAACCTTCCTCCCACCTTACCCTTGAGTCCCGCCCGGCGGCCGGGTTTTGCCCCGCCATCCGGCTGGGCTCAGCTTTGTGTTCTCCTTGGAGTGTGCTTGACCAGACAGCCGGGCCTGTTCTCCGTTGTCTGGTCGGACGTCCTTTTTCACTCCGCTTCCCTGATATACTTTACCTGGCAGCCGGGCTTGGTCTCCGCTGCCTGGTGTCTGTTTTCCACATATCCCTCCTTTCCCCATAGGTAGAATAGCTAGTGTTCATCCTACCAGTCCCCTTCTATTCAGCCCTCCAATTTCCCTTTCTATGTTTTATTATCCCTTACTGGATTCGATTTTCTGGAATTCTACTTCTTGCATTTGGAGTGATTCTTGCGTGGATCATAGTGGGTACTGCCTTCAGCTTCACTACAGGGAATCACGGTAACAGCGCTTTGGCGCTACTTTATACTTTTATTGAGACTTGTTATACATATGATTAAAATATGTTATTTTGGTTTTCATAGAGGGTCAAGCCATCATCAGAAGAGGTGGGCTAAAGGTTCCTTATATATCACTCGCTAGTGAATGGTTCTTCCAGACTTCTACAAGACAGCTGAAGTGAGAAGTGTATCAATTAGACTATAGTATTACTACCGTATTTAGTAACATGCTCACTAACACATTATGTCATCTTTGTCACAGCTCCAGATGAAGTTCCTTATATAAACTCTACATGTATAATTCTACGACACGTTAGGAACCAGGGGTATGTGTTGTTTCTATTTGTAGGTGTCTTAGTGTTTCCTTTTAGTGTACAAATAGCTTGTTACTTACTTACCTTTATTTGCAGCCCACCAGTTTACCAGTTCCCCAATTGATGTACCAAGCATAGAATCCAGAAGATCACCATCGAACACCAAATTTTCCCCCCCAACTTTCCTTGTTTTGTCTCCCTGTTTTCCCCTGGCGTGTCTCTCGTACTCTAGTGTTTGATAGAGTCGGAAGGCCGTAGGGGAAGGCTGTGGACTATTCTTCGGATTCCTGACGCTCCTGTGGAACCTACCTGCAATCCTTACACTCGCTCAGGCCCTGATGGAAGAGCGCTGTTTGTTTGGCAGGCGGCCATTTGGTTTCAGCAATCAGGCGTCTGAAAGCGTTCAGGTACTGGACCAGTCCGGAGGTGCCCTGTTTCAGCTCCAGCAATTCCCTGTCCGCGGTGTAGGAATCCGCTCTCCGATCGAACACCTTCACGAACTCTTCCTGAAACAGTTCCCAGTCATACAATAGCGGGTCGTCCCTGCTCACTAGTGGTACCGCCCATTGTGCAGCATTCCCCGCCAGGTAGGAGATCATGAATGCGACTCTCGCTTGGTTTGTGGGGAAGGACTTTGGTTTGCAGGAGAAGTGGAGGGCCACCTGCATTATGAAGACCTGCACTGTGGTGGGATCCCCGCTATATCTTTCCGGGGTGGCAAGGGGTATCGCCACTGGCATTTCCACCACTACTGCAGACGGTGTTCCTGTGCTAGGAGCCCCAGCGTTGAATGGATTCCTCTGCTGGTTGTCCATCCTAGCTCTCAGATCCGCAGTTTCCTGTCGTGACGCTACTAGGTCGTTTTGTACATTCAGTAACGCTGCCAATACGTCCTCCATCGTGGCCATGGTGTTGTACCCAACCGGGAGGTTGATCGGTGTTAGAGAGGTCGGATATTATGTAATCCTGGTTCCCTCAGGATTGGGTAACACCTCCTTGCCCCCTGACGATATCGCAAGACAAGACGGGACTTGTTCTGATAACGAGCTCTTTATTATCGCACGGTAATACCAGTTGAGGAATCTCATACAACTCCCTGTGTATGAGTAGAAGGTAGGTCAAACCGTCCTCTGTATGAATACCGGTCCCGGTATTCCCCAACAGAGGACACCGTGCTAAGCAGTGGCCGACAATACCACTCGATAAATGAACCAGTTAGTTGATTCCTTAAGTCGTCCTCCGCATTGGTGTCGGTCCCGACACTCACTCCAACGGAGGGCAAATCGCGGGTTGTATTACCCAACAAGGTATTGGTGTCCCTCTCACTCGAAGACCCTCGAGTGGGGACTGGCAAGGTTTGGTAAAGGGACGAAGTCCCAAGTGCTCGATAACCCTCGAGCGGGGACTGGCATGGTTCGGTAAGGGGACGAAGTCCCAAGCGCTCGATAACCCTCGAGCGGGGACTGGCAAGGTTTGGTATGGGGACGAAGTCCCAAGCGCTCGATAACCCTCGAGCGGGGACTGGCAAGGTTTGGTATGGGGACGTAGTCCCAACCGCTCGAATACCTTCGAGCGGGGACTGGCAAGGTTCGGTAAGGGGGCGAAGTCCCAAGCGCTCGATAACCCTCGAGCGGGGACTGGCAAGGTTTGGTATGGGGACGTAGTCCCAACCGCTCGATTACCCTCGAGCGGGGACTGGCAAGGTTCGTGACCGGAGCAGAGTCTCAAACGCTCGGTTACCCTCGAGCGGGAACGGACTCGGCACTACGGGAGGCGGAGCCTTGGGCTCTTGCGGCGATAGAGACGGTCCTGTCTCTTGTCGCATACGGTTTCCGAAACCCCACTCTAGCTTCCAACGCTCACCTTTCTTGAAGCCTCTGCGAAGCGGTTGCTCTGCTCGAATTCTAAATATCCGACGCGGTCTGCGTCTTCCGGGTCGGCTTTATGGTGGCGCTATCTGCGCATGCACCGTGCTTGGCTTTCTGGGTAATGTAGTTCGGTGCGGGAACGTTCTGGGTATTGTAGTTCCTTGGGCATGTATATGTCGTACTCGATTACGGAGCCTTTACGGAGCCCTGGATTTGTGTCCTAACACAGGGTCACCAAATACCTTCAAAACTGGTCCAGGATAACATCAGACCGTTGGGTGCTCAACATCATTCAGACAGGGCATACCTTGGAATTCACGCAAGTCCCTCCACCCAAGCCCCCGGCAGCCATTCCATCAAAACACCAGCGTCTCCTGCGGCTCGAGGTTCAACAGATGCTCCGGAAGGGAGCCATAGAGCCGGTCCCCTCAAACCAAAGGGGGCAAAGATTCTATTCCAGGTTCTTCCTGGTAAAGAAAACGCTGGAGAAGTGGCGCCCCATTTTAGACCTCAGGGAGCTAAACACCTATCTCATCTCCCTGTCCTTCCGGATGGTCTCCCTCCAGGACATCTTGAAGCATGTCAATGCGGGGGATTTCATGGCCATGCTCGATCTCGAGGATGCGTATTTCCACATTCCGATTCACCCAGCACACAGAAGGTTTCTGCAATTCACAGTAGCCAAGAGCCATTTTCAGTTCAGGGTTTTACCCTTTGGACTCCGCTCAGCCCCGAGAATATTTACAAAGGTGCTGGCGCCAGTAGCAGCTTTCCTGCGGAGGAACCATTTCCAAGTCTTCCCCTACCTGGACGACTGGTTACTGAAAGCTCCATCCAGGCAGGCAGCACTGGAGGCAGTTCAAGCTTGCACCACTTTGTTTCAGAATCTGGGACTCACTCTGAACAACGAAAAGTCTTCCCTGTTCCCGTCCAGAAAGGCCTGCTTCCTGGGAGCCATCTTGGATTCAAAGCTCTCAAGAGCCTTCCCTACTCCGGAAAGCAGAGAGAAATTACAGACCTTGGCCAAAGACTTACAGGCAAAAAAGTGTCTTTCAGTACGTCGCTACAAGTCTCTACTGGGAGTAATTTCATTGTGTATCCCACTGATTCCCCATTGCAGACTAAGAATGCATCCTCTGCAGGAACAACTAGACAACCAGTGGAAACAGGCCCACGGTTCGTTCGAGGACAGAGTGACGGTCACTCCAATGATGAAGGAAGCGGCCTTATGGTGGACAGATCAAGACAACTTGTCCCAAGGTCTATCCTTCGTAAGTGACCCGTCTCCACAAGTGGTCACAACGGACGCGTCATTGGAGGGTTGGGGAGGAGTGATGCAAGACCTGCATGTTAGTGGTCATTGGTCGCCCCAGGAGAGACGTCTCCACATCAACCTTTTAGAGCTAAGGGCGATAAGACTGGCTCTGCAAGCTTTTCTTCCTCGCCTGGAGGGTTCACAAGTGCTTTTCAGGACGGACAACACCACGGCCATGCACTATGTGAACAAGGAAGGAGGAACCAGATCTCGTCCATTGTCCCAAGAGGCTCAACAGATCTGGGAATGGGCGATCCTTCAGAGGATATCGCTGAAGGCAGAACACTTGCCGGGGGTCCTAAACGAAAACGCCGACAGACTAAGCAGGTCATCCTCAGTCAGCCACTAATGGGAATTGAATCAGAGAGTTTTGGAGAAGGTCTTCAGCCAGTGGGGCAGACCGGAGATCGATCTTTTTGCCACTCCGAACAACAGGAAATGCTGGTCTTATGCAAGCAGGCTTCCCCATCGAGGTTCTCTGGGGAGTGCGCTTTCAATAGCATGGTCGAGGACATTTGTCTACGCTTTTCCTCCCATACCTCTGATCCCACGACTCATCAGGAAGATCAAAGTAGAGCAGTGCAGGATGATCCTAATAGCTCCTGCTTGGCCGAGGCAGTTCTGGTACACGGAACTCCACCTGCTGTCGGTGGCCCCTCCACTTCCTTTGGAGGTTCTACCAGATCTCCTCACGATGTCCGAAGGACAAGTTTGGCACCCAGATCCGCAGTCGTTACACCGGACTGCATGGCTCCTGAGCAGCGAGAGTTTATGAACCTACCCATATCAAGAGAGGTTAGGGAGGTCCTTTCCCAAGCACGGGCTCCTTCTACGAACAGGACTTACCGTCTTAAGTGGAAAAGATTTTGTTGCTGGTGCAGGAGAGAAAGCATTGATCCTTTCACTTCCAAGCCTCATCAGCGCCTTCCTTATCTGCTGTCCTTGGCTAAGTCGGGGCTAGCCCATTCATCGATTAAGGTCCATTTGGCGGCAATATCAAGGTTCAGAAGGACGGCGTCTGGGCCTTCCTTGTGGTCTGCCAGAATTGTCAAGCAATTTCTCTAGGGCTTGTTCAGAGTCTATCCACCAGTGAGACCGCCTCCTCCGACATGGCATCTGAATCTAGTCCTTTCTCAACTCATGAAGGGCCCATTTGAACCAATCCATCGTTCTGACATGAAATAACTTTCATGGAAATTGGCTCTCCTCCTCGCTCTCACATCGGCTAGGCGTGTTGGAGAATTGCAGGCCTTGACTATACAAGAACCTTTCCTTCAATTCAAGAGAAACACTGTGATCATGAGAACTAATCCGAGGTTTATGTCTAAGGTTCCCTCAGACTTCCACTTGAATGAGCCGGTCATTCTGAAGGCGTTCTTTCCTCAACCGGCTACACCAGCAGGAAGAGCATTGCATTCGCTAGATGTGCAACGGTGCTTGAAATTTTATTTGGACCGTACTAAGGCTTTTCGAAAATCCTCACGGTTATTTGTTGCCTTCGGGGGTCCAAACAAGGGCCTTCCACTATCTAAACAAGGTGTTTCAAGATGGATCACGAGTGCCATTCTGCATTGTCACACTGCTGCAGGGAAACCTCTGACTGGAAAGATTCGATCACATTCCACGAGATCTGTGGCTTCCTCAACGGCCCTCTTCGCAGGGGTGCAGATTAAAGACATTTGCAGAGTTGCTACCTGGAGCAGCGTTCACACCTTTACCAGGCATTACTGCTTGGAGTCCTTACAACAAGATGATGCGGCAGTGGGACAGGCTGTCCTGAGGAACCTCTTCCAATAATTGGTGAGCTTTCCTTTCTTTCCCACCTTCCGTATTTCACATTTTGTATCTTTATGTCATGTTGCCTATTGCTATAAGGTTATGATGCAAAATGTGGTTTTGTTGCTAACTGCTTACTACTCTGATACAAAGCATGGGAATCTATGAAAGTTCCAATACTGGGGTAAGAAAACAAGTTACTTACCTGTAACTTTGGTTCCCCAGTATTGGTAACTTTCATAGATTCCCATGCGCCCACCCACCTCCCCGAGGAAAGCTCAGCCTACTACGGATATGGTGTCTAAGTACACAACGGCTACGAAAATCTGAGGCTCTGAGGTTCCTTCAGGAAGGTTCTAAGGGGTGAGGCACTTCTGATTGGCTGAGGCCAAAGTTCGGTCTCTTTTACACAAAGAGGGTGATATGTTACAAAAGGGAATGAGGCCTAGGCCTTTTTCCTTGGTCTTTTGTACCTACAACTATGGTATTTTTGTTACCGAGACTCCCATTCCGACGACGGGGTATGATACAAAGCATGGGAATCTATGAAAGTTACCAATACTGGGGAACCAAAGTTACAGGTAAGTAACTTGTTTTCTTATGTGGTGATTACCTCAACACAGCATACTTCAACAAAAGGAAGTAGTTAGGGTGACCAACTGGCATAGCTGCAAATTCAGGACAGTGAGTGTAAACATTCAGGACAAAGGGTAAAAATTCTGGACAAAAATTCAGGCGAGAAGGTCAAAATTCAGGACAAACGTTCGGGACAAAAGGTACGTTTTACAGACACATCAGAGGAGGTCGCACAATAGTACTTAAGTAAGTAAATAGACAACCAACATAAGTAGACGTCAAAATAAGTTTATATTAGGTTGAGACAATCGTGCACTTCACTTCCTGTTGCCATTTTAGCTACTTTGGTACCCTTTAAACCCCCTCCCCACAGTTGCATTGCGGTGATTATTCTGCTGTGTTTATTTGTTATTCTGTCTAATGCTGACATGAGAGCCACAGATCAAAGTCAGAAAGGGCCAAGAAACACTTTTATCTGAACCCGTCACCACCTCCCCACTTAAGCAGATATAGCGGGTGCTTCACTATGCCTTTGACCCATTGTCACTCTTTATGTGATAATCATCCACAGTCAGAATGACAATGGGCCTGTGCACAGACTGAAGGAGGTCGGGGAGAGGCTGCTGCAGCCTCTAGAGTTCAAAGAGAAGTGTGAGCTGGCTCCGATTGTCACAAGGGAACAACACAGCTTGCTGCCATCCCCAAAATTACAGACTAAAGGCGTCCGTGAAAGAAATACTCAGGGACAGTGGACAAGAGGCCCAAATAATGGGCAGTCCATGAAATTTACGGACGGTTGGTCACCCTAGAAGTATTTGGGGCAAATTGGGAGACTTTTAATAGACGTACAATGAAGCTTCTTCTACTTGGCTCCAAGCAGACGTCTACCAAGAGAACATTTATGCCACACACTGCTAGCAGATACATACACTCCGTCACCCTCCAAGATGGGCAGTTTGGTTTCATCTGCTACATATAATCTCAAATCAATAATCCCAATTAGTCTCGAGAAGCACCTGGAACAACCCTGATATCTAGATTGTATTTGTGCAGGCAGAGAAATAAATTAACTGAAAGGATCTGGAGAGCCTTATCTACTTTCAATATCTATCTAAGTCAAGATCCAAAGCCCTGCCGGCATCTGTGTAAATTGCAACCCATTCAAACATTTTTGCTAATGGCATATCAATTGCTAGTTAAGTGTAAGTGGCTCAAAGAGAGTCAGAGTCCTGGACGCACTTACAGACACTTTCTATATCAGCATATCTAGAACTACAACAGAGACCTTTAAAAACAGGGCAACGCCTTTGGCCTGCATTCAATCAGCATCTAATAGAGCCGCAATTCCAAAACACAACAGCTCAACACATTTTCTCCTTCTGAGGTGTATGCATCTGAAACAGGCAGAAATCTTGTTTCAGTTGATGCGCCCTAAACATCTAGGGCCAGATGTACGACCCATTTGGGCATACGCAAACCCTACAGGTGCATGTACAAATGCTATTCAGCAAGTCGCAGTTCATTTGCGACCCGCTAAATAGCGTTTGCGACTCGCAATTAAGAATCAGCGTCTCTAGGGCGTCCCTTCCAAATTGCGACTCTAAGCCCTATGTATGACTGTTTTGCGACCACAATTGGGGTCGCAAAACAGTTGCAATTTACCACCTACTTCAAGTAGGAGGTAATGCAGTCGCAAAGGGGAAGGGGTCCCCAGGGGACCCCTTCCCCTTTGCAAATGCTTGCGAAAATATTTTTTAAGGGCAAGCAGTGGTCCCAAAGGACCACTGCCTATCCTTAAAAAATGACCACTCTGACCACCGAAACCCCATGGCGCACCTGGCGAAGAATCCCCCTCCCCCTTTTCTATCCCCCCACCCCTTGAAAGGGGGCTCTCCGTTTTCCTCTGTTGACTTCTTTCTCTTCTTCTTGTACTTTTCTTTCCTCTCTCTTTTCTATTTCTGTCTTCCTTTTGTTGGTTTTTCTTGTTTGCTTTTTATGACGCATAGACTGTTTTCTAATACCGCAATGTGCTATGCCTACCCTCTGACTGGGGATAATGTCCAAGATATGGGAGCTACAGTTAATTAGCTTTTACTGCACGCCCAGTCACTTTGCTATGTCATTGTAACGGCGGGACCCCGTTACAGTCATCCTCTTAATGGACAGACTCTCTATGGGCAGCTTTATTTTGATCACCCTTATGAGCCCTCCTTAGCCTCCGGTCCTTTGGCCTTGCTGCTTGTGCCCCGGGAGGACTCTACATCACACTTTATGTTACCTCACCATGTTTGGTGGATGGGGGTTGTTTTGATGGGTAGAATTATTCCCCTCTAGCGCATTGTCCAACCAAATCGGTGATGCTCCCTCCTCGTTACTACCACGGCGACATGTATGTATGACTTGCTTGTTTCAATAAACAGAATTTAAACAAAAAATTAAACAAAACCGTTTTTTTTTTTTTAAATGCATCCAGTTTTCCTTTAAGGAAAACAAGCTGCATTTTTTTTAAAGCTGCTTTATTTAAAAGCAGTCCCAGACATGGTGGTCTGCTGAGCCCAGCAGGCCACCATCCCTGGAAGGGCCAGCCATTCTCAATGGGATCGCAAAATGCGAGTGCCTCATGAATATTGATGAGCCTCGCATTTTGCGACCCATTGAGAATCGCTAACCGTGTCTCCGACAATGTTGTACATTTGGAATTGCGACTGCCAAATTACGACTCGCTATTTTTCGCAATTTGCAACTCGCAATTCCAAATGGTAGTACATCTGGCCCATAGAGTCTAATGCTTGCATACCCTCTGGTGTGTTGATGCTTTATACATTGGCGTAACACTGAGCTTTAAAATAAACATGTTGCAGCATGAAATAAAGCCTGTGCAGGACAGAGCACTAGCAGAAAAATTCGGAAGAAAAGTCCCTCACAAGACTTTCCTTTCTGACAACCAACCTCTAAAGTTAAAAGGTCTGTTCTGTAACAGAATAACTCAGCACTTCTGACTGAAAGTTCTAACAAAAATTTCATCAGCTCTGGAATAGTGGAAGATATGCCTTGTTACCACCAGGAGGAGGGAGAAGAATGCTTTTGAACAAGGAATATGGTGAGACAATTTATTGGAGCCTTGCTTTAACCCAACAACAGCACTGCAATGGTTTAGGCACTTTCGCTAATTTGAGCCTAATTGTAAAAACCTGAACATGCCCCTATCTCTCACTCCATTAATTGATTTAGTTATTTATTTATTTTGGTGTTTTACTAAGTACTGGCTGTCATCAAGGGATAACTTTGAGCCACTGTTCATTATACACAAAATTAGGACAAACATAAACAACACCGTATGGATTACAGCTGGGCCACTAGAGACCATCTGGGTAAGACACTAACACATTTTCAATGGCAGCTCAGACAAGTTTAGGCCAAGACAATCTTGAAAAGAACTTTCGGACATTTCCTAGATTGAAAGTATGGAGCTTCTCTTCTGAGTTTACAGATCAGATTGTTCCACACTTTTGGACCCAGCACAGATAGGGGTTGTCCTCCATATTTCTGGCAACAGGAAGTGGATTCACATTTAAGGAAAGTGAACACACTATCCTGGATGAAGGGGGCCCAATTTATTATGTTACAGTAGGCCTTGGAGATGATGCACTAACCTTAATCCTAGCACCCATTGGGAGACAGTGGATTGTTTAGCAATAGCACATATTTGCACTTTAAGGCACACTTGGTGACTTGGTTTTGCAGTTAGTCATTCAAGTTCTTTTTCAGGCCTGTAAACGTCACATTGTAAATCACACCGGAGAAGTCTATCCATCCCAAGGCGAAGAGGCATTGTCAAAGTTCAATTTGTTAAGAGGTTTGCAGGAGACAGAAGATTTTGTGGAGTTAGGAGACTTATAGGTTTACCACCTTCACTACAACTTTGATTTCATTTAAGAAAGAAATGTTCAAATCAAAAATTACCTCCATCTTTCTTGCTTCTATGGTCGTAGTGCATGCAAGCCTTATACTGGGTGGTACTGAAATGAAAGAGAGACTGTATCTTGTCTCCCAAAAGAGTTCTGTTTTACCTCATTTAGGCAAAGGGAGCTTTTTGTCATCCAAAGTTGTAGGTGGTGTAGAAAATGTTGTATTACCCTAGGGTTTTTCTCCGGCTGTAGATTTGTGTATTTAGTATATATTTGGAAGTGAGTTATGATGTGATTTGGTAGCTGACACAGTGGCTGTATGGAGAGATGAACAAGAGAAGGAAGAGCACGGACCCTTGGCAGACACCACATAGAGATCGCAGAAGGAAGGCTTCTAAACAGCCCATGCATACTTGTTGAGTACGACCACAGAGGAATTAACTAATCCATTTACAGGGAATCTAAAATATCCTAGACTAGTTTCACAATGTCCACAACAGAATGCTATGGTCAACAGTGCCATAAGATGTTGAGAGATCAAGGAGGATCAAGGCTGCTTGCAAGGCTTCAGCAAAGGTGAGGGGGATGTCGTTTCTGATGTCAATCAGGGCTGGGCATTTTCCCCTTGAAGGAAAAACTAGCATTCACTGGTTTTGTTCGATGTAGTCTTACAGGTGGTTTGTTCCTATCGTTTATAAAAGTTTGCTTAGGAATGACAAATTGAACATCAGGAGAAGGTTGAGCACATCTTGTGGGTCTGCAGTGGGTTTCTTCATGAATGGAGAGATAATCATATGTTGCAATTGGCTTGGGACATGCCAACAAAGACGTGAGAGTTTATCAGAGGAGCCATGAGAGATATCAAGATGCAAATGACTTGTTTCATGAAGCAGGTTGGGAAACAATTTTCTGGCACATTAGATGTCTTGATCTTGGAAGACAATGTGGTTATCTCCTCCTCCAGGATTGGAGTAAATGTGGAAAAGTACCATTGCAGTGAGATAATGTGAAGTGTAGGATATGTAGAGAATTAATCGCTGTCTTGAATTAAGTCCTGAATCTTTGAACTCTTTGATTACAAAAATGAAGAACGTATTCTCAATGATTTGTTTTGAGGATTGAATATTTTGTACATTTTCAATGTTGATGCCTGAAGACTATTCAGGTTTTGAGTCTCTTTTGTGCATTTAGCAACATAAGCTTTCTTGCCCTCCAAATGATTTTGGATAACCTCTTCTACCTATCTTTGGTGCCAATCTATCAGCTTTTAATTGTAGTCTACTTCACTGCCGTTCCAGAGAGCAGTATAGCACGTCACACATTAGACATATAACACAGGTCAGAAAAGTAATTGGAGCGAGTGGCAACTCTCTAATCCCAAATAAATAGAATCCACTGATGACTACTAAAAATCCCTAATTTAACTGTGGAAAAGGGATGTTTCCAACATTATTACAAAAAGCCCAAGTGGAACTGTGTGGCTAGCTAAGTGAATTAAGAACCCACTGTGGTTAGCTTCTAGGTCACCTGTTTGAATTCAGACCTAGATGACTCTACAACAAAAGACTTTAGTCCTGGGATCACTGGTGTGCCTTAGACTATCTCCTGTGGCCCACTGCAGTCTCTAGCATGTACAGCGGGCAGAGACATCATCAAGTTGCCACCAACAATAGTGTTTCACTGACTACAAGCAACCGGGCTCTGGGCCCAAAGCAAATCCGGGTCTTACCTTCCTTAAGGAGTAGACACTCTTCAGGAAATCCTCAGGCCCAACCAACACCAGCATCTCTTCCTCTTCTCCATCCTTTACCTCTAGGCCACTCTGTGGGAGCAGACACATACCGTGCTCATATACTTAAAAAGTATTGTGTATAATCAATCTACTATTTTATTCTTTCTGTAGTGTTCTCATACAATAACAAAGATTATTCTCAGTATAAAAGTTATAACACATTTTACCGTTTTTACAAACAATTAAAACACACCAGACTGTTTAGTAGTTGTTACTATAATGATTACTGTGCAAAGAACATTTTAGGATTTAAAAGCATTCAGTGTGAGATCTGACATTTTCAGAGAACCAGGTTGGGCTAATGAGAAATCCAGCAGTCAGCTCAGTAGGACATTATGTGGCCTATTCACAACGGTAACCTTATATGTGAGTAAATCTACACAATCAAATGTATTCTTACACTTTTGAGTAACTTTACTACTTTAAGCCACCTACTATTTATGAGTGTAAAGTTACCTTAGTGGGTGGGTGACTTACAAGTCCACATCCTGTGAATTCAGGGAGGTGGGGCCTAATTTTTCAGGGAAAAAGTTACTTATCTGCAGAAACAGTCATTCTGGTGGATACCTGTATCACATGTCAGTTACCCTCCGTTTTATCCAAGCCTTCGAGGCGAAAGGGTAGAATGACACCAGTGAAATCTTTTCGCAGGACCAAAAGAATGCATAAGAGGATCTTATTAATTGGTGTGTAAAGATCATTCATCAAACTGAGGGCTGGGCGGGTCGGTAAGAAAGATCTTTACTCAAGGTAGGTAACTTTTTCTTCTTTTGGATACGTTTACCTGCAGATTCCTTACCAGTAGAACAGATTTCACAGCAATACCCCACCTAGGAGTAGGGATGATTATACCAGGAAGTCCTGCAGGATGGACCTAAAGTGACCATCCCTTCTCATTTCAGAGTCGAGATGATAGTGTTTAGAAATTGTGGGCAGGAGGCCCAAGTTGTCGCAGGGCAAACATTTGCGATCGGAACCCGCCGTGCAAGAGCAGAAAAGGTAGGTTTGTCTCTGGTGGAATGAGCATGGATCCCCTCAGCCAGGTCTGTCTTGGCCAAGGTGTAGCAAGTTTTAATTGTAAAGTATCTTCTGAACCACTTTCACTTTTTTTTACACCACAGTAGCCAATGAAGAGCTGACCATGCAATCTGCGTTCCTTGGTGCGATCTAGTTAGTATTTGACTGATCACCTTGGATCTAACATATGCAACCATGCCACCTCCTTCGTGGGATGAGGGGGAGGGTAGAAAGTGGGATGGGTGATAGGCAAGATGGAAGTGGCTGACCACCTTGGGAAGAAAAGCAGCCCTAATTCGCAACACCAACCTGTCTGAGAAAAGTGTTGTCAAAGGAGGACGACAGCTAACTCAGTGACACTCCTAGCAGAAGCTATTGCAACCAAAAATAGTTTTGATAGTTAACATACGATGGGGAACAACTGTGAATGGGCTCAAACGGAGTCCCCATCAACAATTTAAGAACCAGATTCAAGTCCTATTGAAGAACCACAAAGGGAGTGGGAGGAAAAACTTTAGTCAGGCCCTTGAGAAAACATATGGCCACTGGGGACTTAAACAGTGATGGCTGATCCGGCAGACAGAGTAAACAACCATTCACATTGCCAATGGCCATCCCCTCTGAGCAAAGGAAAGCACAAGTGCAACACACAGAACAACTTGGCCTGCAAGGGATCCACACCATTGTCCACGTACCATGCTAGTAAGTTGCCTCATCAGTTACAACAGACTACCTTAGTGGAGGGGCGACGTGCAGATAGGATGTCGTCTACCACCTCCAGTGGCAGCTGAAAGGAGATCAGTTGTTCCTCCTCAATCTCCAAGCATGTAGGTGGGGGAGATTAGATGCACAACTATCTCCTCCCTCCGGAGAGGGGATCCGGCCTAAATGGCAGGTGGAGTGGAGGACATGTGAAGAAGCGTAGTAGGTCCACATATCACATCCTTTTCGGTCAATCTGGGGAATGAGAATGCTTTAAGCCAACTCTTGTCGAATCTTCCTTAGAACCTGAGGAATAAGGGGTATGGGAGGGATACATAGTGCAGCTGAAAGTTTCACCTCAACTGAAGTGCATCTCCCAAGGCTCTCCTCAATGGATACTGGAAACAGCAGAACAGGGGAATTGTGCATTTTCAGAGGGGGCAAAGTCCACCTGAGGAGTGCCCCACTGGGTGAAGATGTTCTGGACTACCTCCAGCAGAAGACACCACTCGTGATCGGCACAATGACTCCAGCTCAGACAGTCGGCTCCGACAATCAGAGACCCCCACTAGGTGATGGCTTTGTGAAGTACTGTATACAATGCTGTTTCTGACAGACAGCAGGAGCTGTGTTTAGCAATCTCACTAAATGGGCTGTATACCATTAGCTAGAATGAAGCTGCCATGTCCATCAGTCACTACATAGCCTGGGATAAGAAAGCAGTAGCCTCTCTCACTGAAAAGGGGATACGTTTGACATTTGGTGGGTCTCACCTGACCTTCCATCATCAGTTGCCAGTTCTGACATCAAAAACAAGCATTGGTAAAGCCAATAGGTCTCGCTTGTGAGAGAACCATTGACTTTGGCAATGCAATATAGCCATAGTGTACACCAGTGAGGCTTCTGTTCAGCATGGCTAAAACATAATTGTGTGGAGGGTCATAAAGTGGAGTGTCGCAGAGTGGAATAGTGGGTTGTAGAGTGGAGAAGAGTGTCATTGAATGGCATAAAGTGTCTTAGAGTGGCGTGGCGTAGAGTGGCGTAAAGTTGACTGACGTAGAGTGTAGTAGAATGGTCTAGAGTGGATGGGATGAGTGGAGTTGATTAGAGTAGAGTGGATTGTAGCGGATTGGATTGGAGTAGAGTGGATTACAGTGGAGTAGAGTGCAATGGAGTAGAGTGGATTAGAGTGGAGGGAGTGGTTTAGAGCAGAGTGCAGTGGGTTAAAGTGGATTGAATGGATCTGAGTGGAGTTTTTTGGATTAGAGTGGAGTGGTGTGGATTAGAGTGGAGTGGATTAAATTGGAGTGGAGGGAAATACAGTGGATTTCAATGCACTGGATTGGATTAGAGTGGTGTGGATTAGAGTGTAGTGGGTCAGAGTAGAGTGGATTAGAGAAGAATAGGTTAGAGTGGAGTGGATTAGAGAAGAGTGGATTTGTGTGGAATGGATTAGAGTGGAGTAGAGTGGACCGAACTGGAGTGAATTTGAATGGAGTGGATTGACATGGAGTGGATTAGACTGGAGTGGATTTGAGTAGAGTGGGTTGAAGGGGAGTGGATTTGGTTAGAGTAGATTGGACTGGATTAGAGTTGACTGGATAACAGTGGGTTAGAGTGGAGTGGATTGTATTAGAGTGGAGTAGAGTAGATTGGAGTGGATTGATTTGAGTGTACTGGAGTGGAATGGAGTGGACTAAAGTGGACTAGAGTAGAGTGGATTGAAGTAGAGAGGAGAAGACAGGAGTGTATTAGCGTGGAGTGGCTTGGTGTGTATTAGAGCGGTGTGGATTGGTGTGCACTGGATTAGAGTGAGTACATTTGAGTGGAGTGGACCAGGGTACATTGGATTAGAGTGGGTAAATTGGAGTGGACTGAATTAAAGGGGATTAGAGTGAATGTAATTAGTGTGGATTGGATTGAAATAGAGTGGATGAGAGAAGAGTGGGTTAGAGTGGAGTGGATTAGACTGGCTGGAGTGAAATAGAGTCTACTGGATTGGAGTGGACTGGAGTAGAATAGAGTGGAGTGGATCAGCGTGTATAAGAGTGCATGGAGTTAAGTTAACTGGAGTGGCATGGATTAGATTGGAGTGGATTATAGAGGTGTGGATTGGAGTGGATTACAGTGGAGTGCCCAGGATCACACCAAGCAGGGAAGTCCAGGGTTCGGCTTTTGCTAGTGTCAGTCTGCACGCCAGAGGAAAGTCAGTGGCAGACGGTGCATTACATCGCTGTACTTGATGTGCAAGTTACTGCACTGTAGTGTGGTCACCCAAAGTTTCCCTAAATTCAGGTGAAGCCATAACATTGTCTACCACACATACAGTATTAAACAATAAGATTTGTGAAAAAAACACTATTAATGATAAAAATAGCACCTCAGTCACGCCAGCAGCAGTGACTGGCACTGATTAAGTTGAATCAATCTGTGCTTTTTCCCTGTTCCACAGAAAGAAATGAAAATGACGCTTGGCATGCAATGGCCAATTATGAGGCTACGAAGAACAGTGTCACGCAAGAGATGGTTAGCAATGGGAGGGCTCCATGCTCGTTTTGTAAGCAATAGTGTCTTGCTAATGAGAGTGCATGCACTAGCTCATGGCTCATGCAGGCTTAATAAAAAAATATTATGAAAACAAATCTCCTACAATGGGCTTGCATACTTTTTCCAGCTCAATGGGGGAAACACAATGAGCTGTCAAGAAACATGAGGGAGCAAGAGGAAAGCTATTCAAAAACCTATGCCTGGGACTTTTATCCCAATATAGGGTACTGAACGCACATTCGTTTGGATGGGTGGTCGATACTGTCCCCACCAGGAGGTAAAACAAAAAGACTGTGGCAGTGAATCTAGAATCAATTTCCTTGAAATGTAATTTCCATCTGGCATATTTTGTTGGAAATAGCAAGGTCAAATCTCTGGGCAGAAAAGCCTGACTGACTGACTGACTGACTGAATTATTTATTAAGCGCACGTATGCCGAGGCGTCTTGGCGCTACATGGAGGATAAGGATGCCACTATCAGCTAGGCCATGGTAAAAAGCCAAGTCTTTAATGCCTTTCTAAAACTGATCTTATTTGTTTCTAGGCGTAGCTCAGTGGGCAAGGTGTTCCATAGCTTTGCTGTCTGATGTGAGAAAGACTTGCCGCTCCATCCAGCTGTTTATTCAGGGAAGGTGGATCAAACCCAGACTGCCGGATCTTAGTGTGCGATTTGGTACATAGCGAGGAAAGAGAGTTTTCATGTCCTCAGCCCCTCCTCCATTTATGGTTTTGTGAACTAGACAGAGGTCCTTGAAGTGTACTCTACGACGAACAGGAAGCCAATGGAGTTGGCGTTTGTCATTGGACGTTGGGTGACGTTTTGGAAGATCCAACAGTATTCTTGCTGCGGCATTCTGCAATGACTGGAGTTTGCCTTTCACCAGTTCCTAGGTAAATTGCATTGCAGTAGTCAATGTGAGATAGGATAAGGGCTCCTACTACCGTTTTCCTTAATGTAACTGGTATAAATGGTAGCATTTTCCTAAGGACCTTAATTGTGAAAAAACAGGCTGATGTGACTTGATTGACTTGTGAGGCGAGTGTAAGATCGTTGTCGATCCTAAATCCTAAGTTCCTAACTTTTTGTGCCGGTACGGGACAGATGCCAGCTTCTGGAGGCCACCACAGCTGACTCCAGATGGAGGGTTTATGTCCAAATTCAATTACCTCGTTTTTTTCAGTGTTTAGCTTTAGGAAGTTCTTGTTCATCCAGCTCTTTACACTCAGGAGGCAGTTGCGGAACCGCTCCACTGTAGCTTCTACAGTCTGAGTGAGTGACACCACTAGCTGAGTGTCGGCTGCGTAAGATACCAATTGCAGGCCATGGGCTTTTATTAGTTTGGCCAGCGGGGTCACGTATAGGTTAAATAGGGTGGGGGAGAGCGCCGAACCCAGGGGGAACTCAGCACTGGAGGAAAAACTCTCCTGACTGAATTCCATCCCAGTGGATTTGTTGTATTCTAGCGTCTAAAAAGGACCTGAGTAGAGTTAGGGCAGTGTCTCTGATACCTACAGATTTTAACCTTTCTAGTAGGACCCCATGGTTGACGTTATCAAACGCTGCCGTCAAATCCAGTAATATTAGGACAGCTCTGCCACCTTTGTCCATGGTCCTACTTGCTTCCTCTGTGGCAATTATTAGGGCAGTTTCTGTGTAGTGACATGATCTGAAGCCATGTTGGGTGTCGTCCAAAATATTGTTGAGGTCTATAAATTCCATTAACTCCTGATTTATGGCTTTTTCCAAAATTTTAGATGGTAGGGGAAGACAGGATATGGGACGCTAATGTTTGGTTTCCTGTGGGTCAAGGGAGTCCTTCTTCAGGATGGATCTTATACAGGCCTTTTTCCATCTTTGAGGAAAGACTCCGGACCTTATTATCTCATTGAGAAGAGGAGTTAGGGATGAACTAATTACTTCAGGGGCCAGGTGAAGTATGTAAGGGGGACAGGGGGCCAAAGGTGATCCTGATTTAGTCTGAGTTATCAGATTGGTGATCTGATTTTCCTTTAGAGAGAAAAATTGAGATAGACAGTTAGAGAGGGATTCTATTTGTTCCCTATTGTCATCTCCTACTGTGATGGATAGGTCATGGAGTTCCTTATAGACAGCTTGACCTTTTTGTTGAAAGAACAGGGCCAGTTTGTCTACAAAAGTTTGGTCTGGGACAAAAATTATGTCTCGGGGACACCTAGTTAGGCTCGATACTGTTTTGAATAGTTCCTTAGAGGAATTGGTGGCCTCTTGGATTTTTTTTAGTAGTAGGCTGTCTTAGCTTGTTTTATCTTAGTTTTATAGTCCTCTAAAGCTCTCGTGTATTCCTTCCTATGCTGTAGTCGGATCTCCAGATCTGTTCCTGGCGCCGGCATTTAATTGTAAAGAGTTTCACTTCAGCTGTGTACCAAGGTGACGTGGCTAGTTGTCTCCTAGGTTTCTTTACTTCTTCAGGGGCTAGCTCATTTATGGCCTGATTGATCCATAGGTCAAGTTGGTCTGATGCTCATATGCGGAATTACAGCAAATAATCTAGTATCTCCATCTAGATTACTCTATTACCATGGAGTTAGCATTACGGGTGGAAGGTAGAAATAAGGTACCACACCGAGCACAAGATTAACATATGTGTATTCTTTTTGGCAGGCTGATAGGAAGCGGCAAGGGGATTTGTACCATAGGAGTGACTAAGAAAGGGGGTCACCGGTATGCCACTGTCGGGCATTCAAATGGTAAATCAAATGCAGGATTATATCAGTGTTGAAGGACTAATGACCAAGGTCTGGCTATTTTAGAATGGTTGCACTCAATATGTGTTGTCTGTTTTTAAATTTCTTCCCGAGGTTACCTATACATGAAATTCAAGAAATGTGGTGAATAGTGACCCTCGCCCTGACGAAATTGCCATAATTATAAAGGCAATGAAACATGTCAGCCCTCTAAGGAGTTAGAAGGCAACACAGTGTCTTTTAAAGTGAGCAACCCCACGGCAAAGAATTAAGAGGTAAAGCCAGTGGTGGTGTAGCTCGTTTTTAATTCCATATAATGTGGTCCTAAATTATAGGCCCACCTTATTTTGGGTCAGTACGGAGTTGCACTTAGGAGATATTTCTCCGTAGCACCAGCACATTTACCAGCGGTGCACATTTCTCTTTCGCCACCACAACACTTCCTTTCTTTCTTCTTTTTTATTTTGGATGTGGTAGTGCTAATGATGAGACCCTGAGTCCACTGGTGAGAACCAACCAGTGGACTCCCATGGTGTTACTTCTGTGAGGTACTCCACATCCTTTCTCACATCTTTGGTGATTTTTTTTATTATACAGTACACTACTCATCAGGGTGTATGAAAAGGGAACAAAATATTAAAATTGAACAGGGATTCATGTTAAGGGTCAGAGTATGTAGAATGACTGCCCGGGTAGCAAGCCAAAATATGACCCTACCATAGACATTGAAATCCGTACAGAACTGTTCTAATAACAGCATCAGGTCACTCAGTTGTGTTGAATCAGTGAGTGGGGGCTTGACCTGGCTGCTATAGAACCCCTGAAGCTCCTTGTTGAAAATATCATCTTGGGGTTACCTGGAAAAATAACTTTAGACAAACAATGGTAGCCTGTAAATACAGTTCAGGACTTTATTAAGCAGTCACACTGACGTGTGCATGTCATTCATCCAGAAAAGAGCAGAGAGACTTAGTTACACTCTAACAGTAAATGGTCACATTGAAATGAAGCAAGTATTAGCTATACAAAAACTACAGCAAACGGCAGTAACCATCTCATATGCTGAATAAAGTGCCTAAATTAGCACACTTGTTTAACCTGATAAATGAGGTTAAGTACCCTAAACACCTGAAGAAGACTACTACCCTTTACCATATTCCAGACAGATCAGTAAATATACTAAGAAAGAAAGTACTATAAGGGCTACTGTCAGAAGAATAAAAAATGAGAGAGCAGTGTATTTTTAATGATGCTAATTCAAGACGTTTCTGAAGTGCTGGGCCTGAATATGTGCCTATTCGCATGTGCAGACACAGCCATGAATCCTGCAACATGCTACAAGTATAAAGCACAGACCGGTGAAAGACAACATTTGTTGAAGATACTCACCATGCCAGACCAACCTGGTGGCATCTCTCTCCTCCAGGTAATGCTTTGCGGCACTCGCTGGGGCTCAATAAAATATCTACAGTCCAATGAACTCAAGGTCTCCAACAGTTCATCTGAGCCACCATCTTCCAGAATACCTAAGGATGAAGAAGATTGTTACTAAACTTATACGTAGAGCAAAAGCCTCATTGACTCAGAGTTGAAAAACTCAGTTTGATTCTTGCAATTCAACTGCTGCGTCAAGCTCATTTTTTCTTTAATTTTACATGGGATGGCTGTAATGTACAATGTAGTGACCATATATTCGGAGATTTGTATGCAAAGGCAATCCCTCATATCAAACTATCTAAACATAATTTTGATAGATAATGTTCAAGGGATGCAATCGCTCACGCGTCAGTCAGCCTTTTAAGTTAAGGTCAACTGTTAAAGTTCACCCCTGAAGCTAATCAGTAGGGTTGAAAATCAGTGCAAATATTGTTTTCATTGGCGACTTGGTAGTACCATTTTAGATCCCAATGCGAATGTCACAATAGCACTAAAATCCTAAAAATATTTTCCACTTTAAAACCTGTGCTGAGCAGCCAGGAAGTGAACAGCTATAGTCCTTGAATCCATCTTTCCTCCTAGAGGGGATTACAATAGAAATGAGGTTAGACATGCTGGTAGTAAAGAATACACTGAAATGCTATACCTATATTTGTGGAGAAATGTAAAAAAGGTGCATTTGGGGTGGGTGAGAACACCTCTATACTAATATGGGAGGCCACAGAAACTGACAGGTCATAAATTGGTGCGTGCCACACACAATATAGTACATGGTAGGAGGCATGTAAGATGGAGTGTGTATTTTCCAAGGACCTCTAAATTTCCAAGAAGAGTAGGATAACAATAATGTGAGGGTGCCGTTACAGTTGTGTTGTTGCTTAGCACGGTCAAAAAACAGATGTTATTTTTCAAAATTGACCGAGCAACGATGAAAGGTAAAGTCATCCCTGGAGTCGCATCAAACCACTGACATGTTAAAAAGCCTGCTCGCCCACTGCAACCCAAAGACGTCCATATGCCAATCCATTTGTGACTCCACTTGTAGTTATCTCCTTCAAGTTTAAACTAAAATTGCATAGTTGCCATCTTTCTATGCTATAACATTGCCTGCAGATGCCAGGCTAAGATGAATGAACTCAGACATTCATTGATGTGCAGAATTGTGACTGGACAAATGTGAAACTTCAAAATGCCATTCTGATAATTAATAGATGGGTGTGAAATTGAGAGAAACCAATTTGTAAAACAAGAGACTCCATAATCTTTTAAGTTTGCTGAGAGAGTTTTGAGTCTGCGGCCAATGAATCACGGTTTTTCATTATTAAGTGGCCTTCATGATAATTAATTTAGATAGACCTTTATGGTAAGACCCTGTGAATCTCACGAATAAAACAGTTTCATTTCCTGGACAGAAAAAAGGAGTACGCGTCCTGATGAATATCTTTGCCTTTTGATAAGATTGGAGTTGAAAAACTGACATTGTGATTGAGTTCACAAAATATATGTATATTGTGCCTTCTTACACTTACAACCAGTAGTTGAATCTGTTGCTGGTATTTTTTTGGGGGTGGGAGAAGCGTGGGAAGGTGGAGGATGTGTGTACCTCTGTGTAACCAGTTTTTAGAATATATGCATCCTCATAGCCAGGGTCGGATTGGGATCACAAGTCGGCCCGGGCACTCCCAAAAAAGTGGCCCACATTCCTGGATCACGTCCGTTCACGAAACAGCATTTGGCTAGTCTCATCTGGCTCATTTTTATAGAAATGTTTGATAAATTATGTATTTTAAAGCTCATAGAGCCAGAAACATTGGCGAAAACTAGAAGCACTAAATTTTGGCTGGGTGGGCAAAGTAAATAAAGTGGCCTAAATGTCACAACTAAAGGTTTACAAAGGAAGGGAGATACCCTACTGATTCCAATAGGGACTGGGTAAGATCAGCAACAACAACAAAGTGTCCCAGGTGATAGATGAAAACGGGACTTTGGATGGATGCAGGGAGGCGGTAATTTCTTTTTAAGGCCTATTCAAGAAAAGAATTAAAAAGGAACAAGGAAGAAGAAATATATACCTGCACAACGGGGTTTGCCAAATAAAACGACCAAAGAACGAAGTTGGGGTTAAATACCCTTGCGACGCCCCGAGTATTGATGAAATCTAACCGTGACTGATAAGCAGACCCCATCAGGCTTCTTGAATAGTTGCGTCTTTTAGCATACGCCCAGTGCATTTTTAAATACAAAGACACGGTGGCTCCCTCCAAGGTCCTAATGAATTGAAATCATTATAATTTATATTTATTGTGAGTGATTCCACCACTCCAAAGGAATACTCCACAGACACTGTAGAATCCCCATGAAAACAGTGAGAAAACTGTCCTGAAGAAGGTGAAACATCAATCGAATATCACCGAAACGCTGGGTCGACTTTAGTTTTCTGAAATAAAATGTATATTAAATGTGTATGACTTTTATGCTTTTAACGATATCTTGTTTTTTTAAAATATCTGTATAAATAAACAATACAAATGTATTTTTGATATATCAATTTTCTTGTATTCATGTGTATTATTCAAGTGTTGGCTGACACAATGAAGTTTTAGTTTATTCCTTTGATGATATAGAATGCTTTTGTCTATATATATGTTTTTTGCTAAACTGTGCTTACATAACCATACATAGAACCCTGGGACATTTTGTTGTTGTTGCTAAAGGTCACAACTCCTGATATGGCTTTGTTTGCTACCTGGCTGTTTTTTTTAAACCAGCATTACCAGTATTTTAATGCCCTTGCCAGTACGGAAATTAGGAAAATCACCTAAAGCTGGTATCCCCCCGATCGATATGTACTTTAAAAGTTTGAGCAGTAAACCTAAGGTGAAAGCAGTTTAAAATGTGGTCTAAAGCTTCTTTAATGATCCATGACTGAGAGTTAAAACTAAACAAAGGGAGAAAAGCCATGTTAAGAAGGAATACAGACTCTTTTATAATTGAATAAAGAATCCTCTCTCATTATTAAGTTCCAGCCTTTGCAGATTCTTAAAAAATGAGCAAACAGAAGGTTATGTTTTTTTATTGTAGTTTTATATAGCGTAAACTCGGCCAAAGGGCGCAATTATAGGAGCACCAGCTACATTAAGAAGATCAAATTCATTTTTATTTTAGACCTTTGCCTAATTAAGTCATTTGCCCAGAATCACAGGATGTTGCAGTGAGGCTGGGACTCAAACCTATTACCATAGTTCCACATTCGGCAGCTCTGACCCTAACATTACATTATCTCAATTTTCTGCTCTGGGAAAGGTGCTTCACAGCAAGGTTTATGCAAACATACAGCCATGCCCACGGCCTGAAAGACACTGTAGCTGAGGAGCCAACAACAGGCCCTCAGCAAGGCCATTAACTTACTCTCCCCAGCCCAGTCAACCTTATCCTCAGCGTTATGGCCGGGAAGGGGAGGGGTGAACAAAAGCAGGGGAGCCGAGGTGATGATGGCCCACAACAGGGGAGTGGGACATTGCTACTGGGCTTCTGTGCCGGACCCACGGGAGGCCAAAATTAAAGTCAACAGCGAACAGAACAACATTGGCCTAGTGACGCTGCTGAAAGCAACCCCCTCAGAGCTTCCTTGCTCATGATGATGACCCCACTTTACAGTGGCCTGGTTGGGAAGACAATAAGTCTCTGTGGGTCGGTTGACAAAAACTGGCCCACTGGTGACCCTTTAGCCCATCGGCCAATACCCGACTGCCCGCGTTACCAATCCTATGCTGCTCATAGCTGTTAAACTGAAAATGTAGAGACCTATTTAAATTTAAAACAAATGCTCATTCATGGACAAAATAAATCATTCCTTTACGATGCACCAATTGTGTTGAATTGATTTTACATTTGCAATGTACTTCACTTACTTACACAACTCTACAGAAAATAATTTGCCTAACAAGTTAATTCATACATCTCTTTAAATGTTTCCCTTAAGACTAGGTTGGAATAAGTTTGAATCAATTGTTTACATGAATACTCTAGAAAGTAGAGTATTTTTGAAGAGGAAAATACGGAGGCATTGGGCAAATAGTTGCACCATTTAGTTATTGATCTAACACACATTTTAGAAGAGGGTGATCAATACCCTGAGATATCTTGCCACATAGGAAGTCATCGGTAGGAAATGAGGTACCAGAAAGACAAGGGAGACTACATGTCAGTGTTTGAGGTAGGCACTGCTTTGGAAGTTGTCCTTGTCGTGTTTGGACTAGCAATAGCCTAGAAAAATGGCCTGCGAATTAAGTCCACATGCTCAGCAACAGAGCTGAGAAAAGTTGCCAGTGGTACCTACTTAGTAATAATTTATTGTTTTCAAAGTGTAAAGATGCTGTCTAATGGCCACTGTTTGGAGTGCCTTTACCCTCTTGGAGGAGTCAACAGATGTAAGCCCATTTGCATGGGATCAGACTACCTACAGCAGAGGAGTACAGATAGGCAATATTTCAGTTTCCCTTGATCTGTAACAGTACTTCCATTGAAATGTACCCTTAAATCTATGGTTTTATATACATAGTTTGCATTAAGTTTGTCCAGCCACTAGCCTTAAGTTCCTATTTCTTAGAAAGGATGACAGAGTAGCACTTTCCTCTTTAGGTTAGATGTATAACAGCACCTCCCATGATCATGGCGAACATAGTGTATTATGTACATAATTTAAGGAGCCATTGGCTTCTTTAGCTCAGAAACCTTGAGACATTGTCAATCACATCTTGGATCAGCCCACAGGAGTATTTTTGTCTCAGCTTCTTTCATTTGGCTCAGTTAGTGTATTTTCTCCACCTACATTGGCATGCATGAGGGACTATCTTATAGCTGTCATCACACATTTAATTCTTTACCTCATTTATTATCATATACACAAAGAAATTCATTTGTACTGTAACAGGAATTTGTGTTGCTTTTGTCAGTATGTGAGCGCATGCATCAAAACTTTTGGCTCTGCCATTGCTTGTTTGATTTAGTATATCCCTGATATCTACAAATAAAGGGAAACCACATCATGCATAATGTAATTTAATATTAGCCAAGAAAAGAATATATGATAATAGAACAACAATAGAACAGCTCTGTTCCTCTAGAAGAAAATGATGATGTATTGGAAAATTTGAATGGAAAAGGTGCCGCTCGCAAGCCGAGGACGCTGTGCTAACTCTCGCCGCTATTCTACTTATTTCCTTGGATTGAACATCGCCGTAGAAGGGAGGACCCTGCACTTTGTTCGTATTGGGGCTTGGAATTGAAACTTGGACCTGCCGGAGAGTGAGGACGGGGCCGGGACTGCGAGGCCCAGCATTCAGAGCGGCCTGTCACTCGCCGCAGCTGGAGCCTCTTCCCGCCCCCGCCTCCTCCTCCTACATAACTCCTCTCCTCACCGCGAACGCGGGACGGCGCCGGGCGAAGCCCGGGCCAAGGGCGGGCCCGTTTGAGCCCGTTATAGACCGGGTAAGACCGGACCGAGCTCCCCCCCCTAAGTCCTTTGACTCTATGTTATAAGGTCTTGTGTGTATGTCTTCCCATTGTAGCATAAAATTCTTGTACATTGCTTTTATATAGTTAGCTGGCTGGTTCAGTATTTTCTTTTTCTTTTTTCCTTTAAGTAACAATGTCCACACGAGGAACCAGGAGCAAAACTGCGGCTGAAGGGTGTCAAATAGTTGGACCGTTAGATAATTTTCTAATAAAGGCAAATTCCTTTATTGACCAAGGCATCGCTGATCTCGAACGTAGAGTTTCTCAAGATCTAGCTGTTGCCTATCAAAAACGATCCTCCTTGGGCAACCTAGCTACTGCCTAAACCCCTGATCGGCCTAGAAAATCCTCTCTGATAGAGGTGCGTGCTGATATACATAGTCTACCTAACGTGGTGGACCTATCGGCGTCAGCATGCCTGTCAGACTCTCAGATTAGCTTGGAGTTGGAAAAATCCCCAGACTTATCACTGCATACCACACCAGACGCAACTAGACAGTTGAGAGGTAAGAGAGAGGGGGCCGTTAAGAAAAGAAGGAATCAACAGAAAACCAAAAGGGTAAAAAAGTCACATGAACATCAGGGAAATAATTTAAATAACCTTGCACAGAAGAAGGGGGGTAATAGAAACCAAAGTTTATTAAATTCTGCTATAGATGAGCCACCGGGAATTATGTCCACTGATATTTTGACCACCCAAGTAGAGGGGGGAAAGGAAAATGAAAACGATATTGAAACAGGGATAGATAACCAGCTTTTAACAAGAGTGGGTGAGTTAATCAAATCCTATCTCTCACCGCTAGAAACCAGTTTGCTACGTATTGAAAAACAACTAGTTGAATTACTTAGTGTCTCCAAAAGGAAAGACCCACTACCATCGGGGTTATCAAAACCAGGGGGGGCTAATTTGTTAACAAACAAACCTGCTGTTTCACAGGTAACAAAAGTAGTGGCTGCAGGGCAAACAACTTTGAAATCTCCGGCTGTAGTAGTAGTAGCAGAGAAGGAAACTACTGGAAAACCCAAAAATCTGGTTATTCAGGACAAGGTGACCATCAATACCCCCCCCTAGCTCCCATGAAGAATGATAATAGGGACCATTATGGGAATAAGTCTTATAATAGATTTCCTGCTAACCTCCCCCCTGAGGCAAGTCCCTTTGTGGTTGTGTTGACTTGTGTCCCCGTATTGTCGGATACCACAGATGAACCTCCTTGGGCACTAATGAATAAAGTTCAACATTGGCTCAATAAGAATCGCCCTCTACCATCTTACTGGTCTAGCCAGATTCTAACAGTTCGCAGAGTCCCTTGGGTGGGCGATGGGAAAAAACTGATTGAGGGAGATTGTATACTGGTTAACTTCAAGGACCCCGGTACAGTGAACCATATTTGCTCATGGGGTCCCCGATATACCATTGAAGGGATAGACACAAAACGTCTCTCCTTTTTCTATCCCCCTGGGACTCATAACGACTTAGGCTACGAACAAAATTGGCAAAGTGTAGGCCATCGAGCTTTGGATAGAGAGTGGGAGGATTGGGGCAGAAATCCCATTAGACATACCTCTAGGGCAGACTGGGGAGGAAACCCCAATAGATATCCCACACAGGAACCCTACTTCAGGGACCACTGGAGAGGAATCCCCACCTCGAACAGATATAGCTGTTTGGAGATGGTGGATTGACCACCAACTCCAAATGGGTGTCAGACAGATGTTCGGATGCAGAGTGTGGATATTTCACCACAGGGCGAAAGAAATAGCCCCCGCCAGGTAGAATCTACCCCATTGGCTTCAGGTAGTAACTCACTGGCAGCAATCCTGAGAGCTGACGAGGGAATTGAGTCACAAATTATTACATATACGGAGGATCCGGGTAGTATGATTGACAGCCACCTATTCCGCTTGATCTCGTGGAATATAGCTGGTCTATCACGGAGGCTAGAGGACTCGGCATGGTTAAAACTTGTGGAATCCTTCGATATAGCTTGTTTTCAGGAGACATGGAGTAGGGGGTCCCCTGGTTTGGATGGCTACCAATCTTTCAATGTTGCAGCAGAACCCTCACAATCCGGAAGAGCTAAGGGTGGTCTTATGACAGCCATCTCTATAAAACATGATAGCTTAAAAACTGATACAATGGTGTCATGCCCTTGGTTCCAACTATTAATAATTAAGGATTTATTCTTAATCCCCTTGCTTTTAATTAATCGGTATTACAACATATTTGACCGTCAAACCACAGTGGTTATACAAAAATTACAAGATGAAATTGTCAAAATAACAAATAGTATATCTCCTCTTTTCATTATGTGGGTAGGCGATTTTAATTGTTGTTTATGTAAGTTTAGCGGTTCTAGAGTCTGTGGCCTGGCAGATTTAAATGGGCCTCCGCTGGCACATTTTAAGCATTCAAAGCAAGGGGAGGCCCTAAATAATATAATTATTAATGACCTTTGTGTTTTAGATATGCTCAGTTTCTCAAGACCCTCGAGTATTTCTGCCTTCCATGGAGCGGGAGGCCAGATGAGTATTATAGATTTTGTATTAGTCTCTAGAAAATATATTCATCTTATTAACGATTTTCAGATCCAGGTCAATCCAGCAAGTGATCATAACCCACTTGTCCTGAGTTTGTGCCCCGCGCTCAAGAGAACGCTGGTTGTAGAACATCCAATCAAGTTTAGTAAGAACAAGGGGGTTACCCTAAGGTGGGACAGGGTGGATGCAAAACTCTTAGAGAAGGAGATCTTTAAGTTGAACAAAGAAAAAATCGAAGCTTGCCTAACGCCCCTAAATGAGCCAGATGTAATAATTGATAGCTTCGAAGCTCTTCTAACAAATGTGGCCTCCCACCTTTTGAAACCTATGGGGGGGAAATGAGTAACACACATAAATGGTTCGACTCCGAATGCTACAAAGCACAATCTAGCCTAACAAAAGCTTTAAGTTTAGTGCCTCGTGATAGGGGTTTGATTAGAATAGCAAGGAAAACGTATAGAGACGCCATTACCAAACGTAAAAGTGAATTGAAAAGACAGGCATGGGACGATTTGGGTAGAGCTTCAGATTTAAAGGATAGTCATTTATTTTGGGAGGTCATAAATCGTCCTTTTTTAAAAAGCGATGAAAAGGACACTCTGCAGACTCACATTCCAGGGGGCATATGGGAGGCTCATTATGGGGGAATTTTTAACCCAAAGGGGGTTCCTCTTGTAACTTGTCTTGAAGGGCTCCCCGATATAAGGAGGGAATCAGCAGTCAAACTCAGCCTCTCACTGACCCTTTCTGAGGTAGAGGCCGCACTTAGAAAGGGCATAGCTCTAAAAGCTCCAGGGCCGGATGCAGTGCCATTGGACTTCTTCAAATATAATACTGATGTGTGGGTCCCGCTTTTACTACTCCTGTTTAAAGCAGTTGTGGTTGGTCGCATCCCGAGTTCATGGCAAGAGGCGGTGCTGGTCCCAATATTTAAAAAAGGCAACAAGTGTGACCCCAGTTGCTATAGACCAATATCCCTAATAAATGCGTCCTGCAAATTAATGGGTAGAGTGATTCTGGCCCGTTTAGAATCTTGGGCCGAATCTAACGGTATCATTGTTGAGTCCCAATACGGGTTCAGGAGGGCAAAGGGCACTAATGAGCAGTGCCTAAATTTGGCGCTGATCATGGGTAAGTACATGAGAGCCAAGCGTGGTTGTATTCACCTGGCTTTCATGGACTTATCTAGTGCCTTTGATACTGTTTGTAGGGGAAAATTATGGCAGATGATGGAGTCCATGGGGTTTGAGGAGCCTTTGGTCACCTTACTTCGTAGACTCCACGCTGCTACCACAGTAAAGATTAGATTCGGTCCCACTGGAGAGATGACAAAGCCTATACCCTCGACTGAGGGCGTCCGCCAGGGGTGTATATTGGCTCCTTTTTTGTTTCTGGTTTATACCAACGGGTTGGAAGCTTTTTTGTTGGAAACTTGTGCAGATTTTCCCCAGGTAAATGGCAAACGTATACCGATGTTATCTTATGCGGATGACACGGTTTTAATGACCCTAACTGCAAATAGCATGCAAATTTGCCTAAATGCTTTTGAAATCTTTATGCAGGGGTTAGATCTAAGGGTAAATTTTGCCAAGTCCTTTGCTATGGTCTGTGGCCCGAAAGGGGTAAAAACCCGCAGGCTTGTGGTAAAGGACTCGATTATTGCGAAAGTTGATAGCTTCAACTACCTGGAGAACCTATTCAGCAAAACCTTAAGCTGGGATCCATTGACATCAATGCGTGCACAAAAAGCTACTCAAATTGTTGAGGCAATCTTTCGTTTTTTCAGCAAATTGGGGCAGAGACCGGTTGCAGAATTGAAATCCCTATACAAAGCAAAATGTATCCCGGTTGTAACATACGGTGCGGGTGTATGGGGTATGCAATCCAGCAACAATATCCAAGTAATAGAAAACAAGTTCATAAAACGCCTCTTATGTGTTCCAACAAGTACTGTTAACATCTTTTGTCACACTGAGGCAGGCTTAGAATTTGTGAGTGACATCATCCACGTCTCCCCTTTATTGCTTTGGATTAAGGTTTGGCGCTCCAATGACTTGAAACTAACCAAGGAAATACTATTAGACTGTCTTAAGCTTGAGAAGTATGACAAGATCCCATGGTTATCATATGTTAAGGATACCTTCCATAGGATAGGTTTGGGCCAGATCTTTTCAAATACTAATACTATTGGCGTCGAAACAAAGCAATTAACCAAAGAGGCCTATCGCTCAAACTTAGGCATGCTGCAAAGCAGCGAGAGTGCGGTCTACCATAGGGGGAGGTTGTATCACCAACCTTATCTTACATATATAGGGCAGACTCAATGGCGCTTTTACTTAACTAGGTTTCGTTTGGAAACATTACATTTTCTATTTGCATTCCCACACCAGGCGGGCTGGTGTGAGAGTTTACCCTTCTGTGCTTGTAACAATAAAGTTTCTCAAAACACCCTCCAGTTAATACTTTTTTGTTCCTTGTACAAAGATCCAAGGAGTAGATTTATTAGACCAATTTTGTTATCTCTTGTATCTCAATACTATAAAGAGGGATACGAACATCTACTCTCACTATCCACCCCAGCAATATGCAATGCTGTTCTTAGTTTTATCAGAGTAGCACTTAGCATCAGAAACCGATATTAATTAATGTCATGGATTGTTGACTCCCTTAAATGCGATTAGTCTGGAGCTGGGCACTAATATTCATTTATTGTATGTGTATCGATAAATTGGCTCTTTTAACATATAAAAATTTTTTACATTGATTTGTAAACCATGTATTGAAATCTATAATGTTTGAAAGACCATTGCATGGTTAAATTGTATTATATGCTATGTTATACTTTTATGATTCTGTTTTTATGAATCGAAATAAAGTTTCAAATTCGATTCGAATGGAAAAGGATGGGGCCAACCCAAGCTCCTATGGATAAATGTTAGGCTTGAAGGAGAGGAAGATGTTTACAATACAGTTATAGGACAGTTTAGGCGTCCTATGGTGTAAGACTATATTAAAAGCTGAAGTGAAGGAAAAGCAAGGACGATGAAGGACACTGAGCTCGCAAAAGGTCACGGTTGCATAGTAAATGACAAACGTGTGAGCCAGATAGTGCACTGACAGAGAAATAGCTAACATTTTGGAAATTGGTGTTCCAGTTGTGTATGGCCAGTTTCCTTTACAGGAGCTGTAGTTTATGTTCTAAATGAGTTAAGAATAGACAGCATTCTGTTCCGAAGAGTGACAATGAGGCCCATGTGTGTCATGGTCAACACCACGGAATATTCAGCAGGTGCCCTCCAGTCACAGCAAATCTCAATTAGTTAAGTAGATCATTTATTAAATAGTTTATTTAGATCACGTTGATCCAGAAAAACATCAATTATTCATCACATGTACAAACCCATTGAGATAACTATTTAAATCTATTAAAATTCACAGTAGGGAAGAACGTACAATCGAAACCACAGATATAAAAAGTACATACTTATGATATTGAAGAGTGCCTAGGGCCGGCATCTTAATTAACAGTATAAATACAGTACCCCTCCCATGCAGTTCTTACTAAATAACACATAAAACAGATTTACCTGGAACAGCAGAAGTGCAATATTAAATTACGAAAGCTCTATCTGAACTGCCCTAAGGATTTGTGAAACTGCAAAGCTTAGGTAAGGAGATTTCAAAGTCATCAAACAAAGGAAAGCAGCTCTACATTTTTCTACTCTTCATAGAACATAACACAGGGCACAAGAACTTTCTTCTTGACCATTGATTTAAAAACAAAAAACAAGCATTGTCAAACCCCATCTCTGGGATCTACTGGCTTTGGCAATTGCTTTAGGAGGGGCTGTATAGCATAGGGATTCTGACAGCATTATATATATATATATATATATATATATATATATATATATATATATATATATATATATATATATGTATATATATATATATAATGGTGATCGTGTCATTCCACTGACAAGCAGAAGCATCAGAATGTATACCAACAGGGTAGTTAGTGTCTGTGCCATTTGCTTTAATTTTTTAAGTCTGAAAATAAAAAAAATTAAACACAATTTTTTTTAAAAGGGCTTGCGGGTATTTGGGGGGAAAACATAGGAACGGTGGGTGGGGGGAGGGAGGGAGAAAGGAGCACACAGAGGGCAGAGATGCACAAGAGAAAGCGAACACCATAGAAGCAAATGAGCGACAGAGAGAAGAGTAATAGAGCACAGGGAGGGTGGAGTAAATTACACGAGTGAGAGAGCTGAAAAACACATGCACTACTGTGCAGTTCTTAAGCAGAAAGAAAAAAGTAGTTCACAAATAGTGAGCAGTAGAAAGACTCAAGTAAAGAGGATATGCTCAAGAGGAGGGACAAACACAAGATGGAAAAGCAAGCCATCGAATAAGAGGCAAGCAAAGGAGAGTACCAATAAAGCCAACCAATGGTAAGCTTGCAATGTCTGATAGGATCGACCTAAAAAGAGAAACAAGAGGCTTAATTTAAACTTTACTGAATTTTTCAATTTGGACTCAGTCAGCACCTGCCTGAAAATTCTTTCCTAAGACAAAGAACCTTAATACAAAGTGTACGCACTGTCAATCGGGGGCATAATGCTGTCACGCAATATGTAATCGTGTCATATAATGACCTCTACACAGCTGGCATATGCCCCACTCTCAAGAGTTTAGCACTTACTGCTATTACAGAAGAGGAGTCAACCCTCCTTCTGTGATATGAAAGTGAACTAGAGGTGCTCACGATGGCGAAAGTTCCAAAACGCTGTGGCATCATTTACATCGTGAGATCCTCAATTTATCATTGTCCAGTAGAAAATGTCTGTGAGAAGGACAGCACATTAACAGTAAATGGGAGTGGTGCCCTATTTATTAGACAGTACAACATGTTTTCACACTTTCTGCACACACTTGTTGAAGAGTTTTAATTTGATAGAAAATAATGAAAAATGTAGGCATGCTTCAGTTAGCATAACTAGGCTGCATCAGGCAACATTTACAAACATTCAAGAAATGCTGCTTTAAAGTGCATATTTATTTTAGGTGTAGGAGTGTTCCACTAGAATGTGCCTTTGTTTCAGAAAAATCAACAGAAGGAATTGTTTCTGTTACAAGTTCAGGGCCACTTAACTGAGCTCCGCTGTAGTTTTAAGATTTTATCTCCTTAATTCAATATATACAGCTTTAACCAATACATTACAAGTTCAGGCCACTTAACTGAGTTCCGCTGTAGTTTTAAGATTTCATCTCCTTAATTCAATATATACAGGTTTAACCAATACATTACAAGTTCAGGCCACTTAACTGAGCTCCGCTGTAGTTTTACGGAGATTTCATCTCCTTAATTCAATATGTATAGCTTTAACCAATACAATGCTATAGAAGGTATGAGTTACTAGGGGTGCTGTACCAACTAATAGATTTATTATTGGACAAGAATGAAACCTTTTTATCCAACCCTTCTACATAATGTCGAGGTATGAAAATGCATGTGCCTTCTGTCCCAAAAATATTAGGACCATAGCTAGTTGTTCTGCAGTGATCTAATATGGCTTTCTTGGTAGACGGACTCTATGACAGTCTATTTTACAGCTTTACTTAGATGCCTATATTTATGTTAATTTAGATACCTATATTTATGTTAATGTATTTGATTTATTAATTCTTCTTTTCACTTTCTATAATAATACTATTTTTTTGATAAACCCACAAGGTTATTAACTTTAGAGTCTTATAGTGTGCAGGTTTTAATAAGAGCCTCAGCTAAGCCCGTTCGCATCTAATGACCAATTATTATTATTATTATTAACTGAGCTTATAAAGCGCCTGGTTACACTAGTCAGTGTGTCCCCGCGCTAAAAGTGGCACGAAAGAACCCTAATACAGCCAGGAAAAAGCAGTTCAATATTTGGGGAACAGATGTGTTTTAAGTTCCTTGCGGAAAACTTTTTCGGACGGCTCCATCCGGAGTCTAAGGGGAAGAGTGTTCCAACTCTGTGCTGCCAGAAGGCGGAAGGATCTGCCGCCCATCCTGGCCCTGCAGGTCTTCGGGATACACAATTAATTTCTTAATTAAAGTGACAACAAATTCTTCTAAAAACAGAAACCATGTAGACTGCTTCTGTAGATGTCACTGTATAGTTGTATGTTCTTGATCACTGTGTAGGAAGCTGGCTCTTTATGTGATATCTCAATAATCTGATATACCATGTACAAAGTTAGGGGTTCCCTTTTAAGTGGACAGGGGCTTGCTCTAGCAATCCCAAGGTGCTCTATTAGGGGTAGTATGGTCGACCAGCCTTAGGATTAACAGAGAGGAGTGCATAACATCTGCAAATACACACAATGATCAATAAATGACACATACGACTCAAGAACGATATCTACACCAACTTATGAAAATAGCAAATATCTTCATATATGTTTATGCATGAGAGAATTTCTTTTCAGGTATGTACGTTTTTAAATATAAATTCTTTTCAGTTCAAAAAGTGGACAATGCAATTTTTGAGCTCTGCAATGTAATTTTATGGAAGGAAGAACAAGTTTTGCAAACATGTACAGCACTGTGACTTACAGGACCAATCTCCAGGAGTTAAGGTGAGTGGAGGGCAAGGTCCAAGGCAGCACAAATAGTATTCCACCAGGGGCACGAGAGCGGCCAGGTGTAGAGTGCAAAACAGCATCAGGAGCCCAATTTTATTCTATGTAGATCGGCCTCTTCGGTAAGAGGCTGCAGGCTCTGGATAGGGGGCCAGTCGGGCTGAGACAACATCAATCAATTATTTGTAAAGCACACTAATCACCCGTGAGGGTCTCAAGGCGCTGGGGGGGCGGGTGCATCTACTGCTCGAACTGCCAGGTCTTGAGGTGTCTCCTGAAGGTCAGCAGGTCCTGGGTCTGTCGCAGATGGGTGGGGAGGGTGTTCCATGTCTTGACGGCGAGGTAGGAAAAAGATCTGCCGCCGGTGGTCGTCCTGTGGATGTGTGGCACGGTGGCGAGGTCAGCGTAGCGAAGCTGGCGGTTCGGGGTGTCGAAGGTGAGTCGTTTGTTGAGGTATGCTGGTCCGGTGTTGTAGAGTGCTTTGTGGGCGTGAGTGAGGAGCTTGAAGGTGATCCTCTTGTTGACTGGGAGCCAGTGCAGATCTCTTAGGTGGGCTGTGATGTGGGAGTGGCGGGGGATGTCGAGGATGAGGCGTGCGGAGGCGTTCTGTATGCGTTGTAGCCTTTTCTGGAGTTTAGCCATGGTTCTTGCGTAGAGGGCGTTGTCGTAGTCCAGTTTGCTGCTGACGAGACCTGGGTGACCGTCCTTCTGGTTCCAGTGGGGATCCATCTGTAGATCTTGCAAAGCATGCGGAGGAGGGTGTTGAAGCAGGAGGAGGAGACGGCGTTAACTTGCTGGGTCATTGAGAGCTATGAGTCCAGGATGAATCCCAGGTTGCATGCATGGTCTGTGGGTGTTGGTGCGGCTCCCACCGCTGGAGGCCACCAGGAGTCGTCATTGGCGGAGGGGGTGGTGCCGAGGATGAGGACCTTTGTCTTGTCTGAGTTTAGTTTCAGGAGGCTGTTCTGCATCCATTCGGCGACGGCCTTCATTTCTTCGTGGAGGCTGGATTTTGCGGTGGCGTGGTCCATGGTGAGTGAGAGGATCAGCTGGGTCTCTTCGGCGTAGGAGATGATGTTAAGGTTGTGTGATCGGACGATGTTGGCGAGCGGTGCCATGTAGATGTTGAAGTGGGTTGGGCTAAGGGATGATCCTTGGGGTACGCCGCAGGAGATCTTGGTGGCTTTAGATTGCAAAGGGGGGAGGCGGACCCTCTGGGTTCTGTCGGTGAGGAAGGAGGTGATCCAGTCCAGGGCATTGTCGCGGATCCCTGCGTCGTGGAGGTGTGTACATAGGGTGTGGTGGCAGACTGTGTAAAAGGCGGCCGAGAGGTCTAGGAGGATGAGGCCCGCGGTTTTGTCGTACTCCAGTAGGGTCCTGATGTCGTCAGTGGCCGCGATGAGGGTGGTTTCGGTGCTGTGATTGCTGCGGAATCCGGATTGGGACGGGTCCAGGATGTTGTTCTCCTCAAGGAAGTGGGTCAGTTGCCTGTTGACAATCTTCTCGATGACTTTTGCCGGGAACGGGAGCAGGGAGATGGGCCGGAAGTTCTTAAGGTCTTTTAGATATGCTGTGGGTTTCTTGAGTACAGCGTTGATCTAGGCGTGCTTCCAGCTTTCCCGGAAGGTGGCGGACTCGAAGGAGCTGTTGATGATCTTCCAGAGCTGGAGTGCGATGATGAGGTTTGCTTTGTTGAAGATGTGGTGAGGGCAGGGGTCGGATGGTGAGCCGGAGTGGATGGTGTTCATGGTTTTGATGGTGTCGTTGTCGATGATGTGGGTCCAGGAGAGCCGGAGGTTAGTGAGTTTGGTGGGCGGTGAGTCTGTGGTGCCGGCGGCTGTCTGGGTGTTGAAACTGTTATGGATGTCTGCGATCTTGCAATGAAAGATGGCTAGGGAGTCGCATAGGTCTTGCGATGGCGGGAAGTCATTGGAACTGGAGCTGGGGTTGGAGAGTTCCATCACGATGTTGAAGAGCTCTTTGCTCTTGGATGCGTTGTTGTCGATGCGCTCCTTGAAGGAGGTCCCTTTGGTGGCTCGAATGAGTTGGTGATGCTTGCGGCTGGCGTTCTTGAAGGCTGCGTGGCTGTCCGGTGTCTGTTTGTGGTGCCACTTTTTCTCGAGTCTTCGGCATGTCCGCTTGAACTCCTTTAGTTCGGCGCTGAACCAGCTGGCTTCTGTCAGTGCGTCTGTTTGAGGGTTCTTTGATCGGGGCGAGAGTGTTGGCGCAGTCGTCGATCCATTGCTTGAGGTTGCGAGTGACTGTGTCGGTGGGTCTCGAGCGAGGATGGTGAAGAGCAGGTCTTCGGTAACCTTGTTCCAGCTGCGGTGGGGGATTCGTTACTGGTGGTGGTGTGTGGTGGGTTTGTTGAAGGTGGGGTGGACGAAGCGGAGGTCGGTCCAGTGGTGTTCGATGGTGTGGTTGAATGTGATGTGGTCGCTGGCGGAAAAGATGGGGTTGAGCGTGTGTCCAACGGAGTGGGTGGGAGTCGTAACAAGCTGTTTGAGTCTGAAGTTGGCGAGGTTTTCGAGCAGGGCGATGGAGTTGCTGTTGTTGGCGTTCTCGAGGTGGAAGTTCAAGTCTCCGAGGAGGATGTAGTCTGTGAAAGCAAGGGCGTGTGTGCTGACGATGTCGGTGATGGAGTCCCTGAACTGTGGTCGGGGTCCGGGGGTGGTCTGTAAACTTGGGTTCCTCTGACGGCGGTGTTGGGGTCAATGTGGATCTGGAAGTGCAGGTGTTCGGCCGTGAAAGGGGTGTCTTTGGTGCGGGTTGAAATTCTGAGGGTACTCCTATGGACGATGGCGATTCCTCCTCCTGGTCTATTGGTGCAGTCTCTTCAGGTGATCTTGTAGCGGTCCAGGGTTGCCATGGCTATGGCAATGTCGGATGCCGAGGAGGGGTTCATCCAGGTCTCCGTTAGGAAGGCGACGTCTGGGGAAGCAGAGTCGAGTAGGTCCCAGAGTTCGATGGCGTGCTTTTGGAAGGAGCGGGTGTTGAGTAGCATGCATCTGAGATGGTTGCGTCCTGCCATGGCGGGTGGGGCAGGACTTCCAGGTGCTCAGCCACTGGTGTAGCTGTAGCTACGGCAGGTGAAGGGTCCGTGGGTGATCTTTGGGGAGGCCTGGCAGCAGTTGGATGATCGGCCTGCATTGAGTCCGTGGGGGAAGTTGGCATCGTAGCGGCGTCGGGTGTCGTGGCTCTCGCAGGGGCCAGGCGCGGACGGGCGCAGACGGACTTGCCTTAGGCAACATGGGGGCTTAGGCCTCACGATGCTCGGGACGAAAGGACAGCTTTGGTTCTCTTCTCCACTGCCCAGGAGCATAAGGCGCAGAGGTGTCCTTAGGCATCAGGTTTTTCCTTGCTGGAGCAGTTATGGTAGAGGAGGCCTGCATGCAGAGGCTGCAGACGATGTTGGATGGTCCATGAGGGGTGAAACCCCAATGAACTCAGCTCTGGAGGATTGGGGGACGCTGATGGCACTTCTGGCCCACTTTAACTCAAGCTTGGAGCGACGGGTGCAGAGGTGGCTTCAGATGTTGGGTTTTAGTGGTTTCGGAGACCTCAGAGTCCTATCTTTTGGAGTTGCTGCAAGATGCAGAGAACAGGGCCGCTGTCCCACAGGCGATCTTTTTTATCGAAGGCAGGCAGCTCCCCAAGTTTCTGAAGTCAACAGCTGCAGGACGAATCGACTTTGGCGCAGTTTTTGACAAGGGATGCAGATAGGTCAGTGGTGCTGGTACCAGGTTAGCTACTTCTTCTCTCCTCTCTGTTTTTGCATATATTTGGTGTCCTTTCTCTTCTTAGGTCATCAGGATCTTCTTCTCTGGTGCTGGAGACTCCGCTAAATACTGAATTTAAGGGTGTTAGAGTAGTGTAGGTTAGTAGCCAATGGGCTACTGACCCTTGGGGTCACAACGCCCCCTATTTGTCCACTTCCTGTGATAAGTGGGCATAACCTTGCCCCAGAATTCCTATGTATGCCATCAAAAAGATGGCTACTTCTGAAAAATCGTGTCCACCTCAGTGGAGCAGAAGTTTCTCATTGTGAGCGGCAGCGACCAGCCATAACTGAGAATACTTGCCAGGAGATAGTCTGGAGTAAGATTTTCCTCACTCTCCAACTTAATATTTGAAAGCTACCGAAGAGAAAAACTCTGCTCCTCACCGCTAAGTGGAGTTTTTTCTGAACTCCGCGCTCTACGCAAGCGGAGCGGAATTTCACGCCCAGGCCTAACCAAGACATGCAGTCTGCAAAGACAGCCTTGCATGGGCTTGGTGAGGGGTCCCTTAGGGTGGCACAAATGTGTGCTGCTGCCCTTTGGGGCCCTCTTTAGTACCTCCGACCCTAGGTAAAAAGGGGTACCATTTACTAGGGACTTACAGAGGGTGCTAAACATTTTGCCAAATTGGGGAAACAATTGTACAGTTTTGGGAAAGAGCTCTGGAACTGGGGACCTGGTTAGAAGGAACCCACGCACTTAGTCTAAATCACATCAGTTACCAGGCAAAAAGTGGGGGAAACCATGACAAAAAAATAACAACCAAACCCTTTCAGGCCCAACCAGAAATACAATCTGAGTTCCGCAGGGGTCAACGCTATCTCTGGCGCTATTCAATCTATACATAGAACCACTCACGGATATATTACAAAAAGCGAACATTGCTTTCCACATGTACGCAGATGACACTCAGCTGTACATCAAGGTCGCATCGACAGAAGAGATAAAGACCATGAACCAGGCACTAACGAGAACCCTCCAATGGCTAACCAAGAACCACCTGAAGCTTAACGCTCAGAAAACCGAATTCCTACTGATTACACCCCAGAAAAGTAAATCAAAGATAGTAGAATGGACCAACCTTATCACTACTCTAAAGTGTACTTCGAAGATTGTCGACTCTACTAAATCTCTGGGAATTACTCTGGACAAAAACCTGAACATGTTAGCACATATCAACACAATGGCAAAAGACACCCATTTCCATTTAAGCTACTTGCGAAAACTAAAACCATTCCTAATTAAAACAGATCTTAAAACAGCAGTTCAGGCACTGGTCATATCAAGGATCGAGTATGGTTGGACTACCTTGGCCGGGCTCCACAAGATCTCAACAGCCCCATTGAAAGCATGTCTTAATGCAGCCAAAAGACTTATATCGGGATCCAAAAATTTGACCATATCTCCCCTCACTTGAAAGTACTCAACTGGCTGCCCTTCGAAGCAAGAATTCAGGCAAGTTGGCATGCATCACTCACAAAACACCAGTTTACCTAGCACAGAAACTCACGCTATCAGGAGGGTGTCGGTTCTCCAGGAGCAAAGCAGACCTACTACTGAAACTGGCTCGTTTTTGCAAGAAAATAACTTATGACCGAGCGTTCTCCGGGGCAGCTCCGAGAATATGGAACGCACTCCCCCCTAACATTAGAAGAATTCCATCCATCGTGGCATTCCAAAAGGAAGCAAAATCGTTTTATATGAGGAAATTTCTCCAATAAGTCCATATAGCAAGAACTTCTGTCTGTAAACCTCTCATCTCTGTTTCCATGCTTCCGCTAGCCATTCATTAACCATATATGGGCTTATATATATGTTTTAACATGTAGCTTAATGTTTTAAGCTTTTCATGGTAACTTAACTGTTGACTTATATATATGTTTATATGTTTTCCTGAAGTTTAATGTTGTAAATCACTAATGACTTGGTAAAGTATAAGGTTTTGTATGTTGAAATGCTCCTGTAAAGAGCTATGATACCCTACGCAGGGTCATGTTCGCGCTATAGAAAACACTAAATAAATAAATAAAATTGCTGTCTAGATAAATAGGTTTTATCTACATGTAAGCAATATGACCCCATTCTGTGTCAATGTTTGATTATGATTTCAGAGTAAACATTTTAAATAATCAAACGATAAACATTTTAAATTACATTTACCTAAATAGTTATGAGTGTAGTAGGCAACAGTGCTATTGGAGGGAGCATTAAACCAGGAATATCTGGGGAGTTGGTAAAGAGGTTGAGATAAGCGTGGTAAGGATTCATAGTGTGAAACCCTCATGCAAAGAGATATTCAGTGTTAGACAGAGGTCCAAGTCTCCAATGTAACTAAGATTCAAGTGGTGTTAGACTCAGTAAGCATCTACTAAAAACTTGACTCAAACCAATTTCAATTGGACCCCTACACCAGGTGCTCATTCTGAAGGCAATTTCTTTGAGTTTTGATTTAAATGTTTGATATCTATGTGTGGGGTTATTTCCTAAACCTAGGCATGGTGCTGGTGTTTCAGGCCCCCCTCTAAAATGTTTAGCTGGCACGTGGGACTTCTATACCTCCATTTGCCTGCTTCATGGTATACTGAAAATTTAGAGTATGTGAAATGAATAAGTACTTTTAACTTGAAACCTAATGTACAAGATTATCAGTATTACATATATCAACTGATTTTCTAATAAATAGGTTTTAGCTGCACTTAACCAACAGGTTTATGTCCTAAATAGTGGGTGTAGGCAGAGTCATGTCTACAATTCTATAGTCCTAAATTCAGAAAACTCTTATTCAGTAAGAATACACTCTAATTGGTTTAAAATGGAATAGGCACCTCACTTGGCAAGAACGTGCATACAGTAAAATCCCACTTTACCTTACTGTAAATAGGTATTTTGAATGAGAACATCCACTATATTCCCCCACCTTCCTGAAAGTGATAATGATCAAAATAATACTTTTGGTCTTGATCAGGAATGCCACTGTTATTCCAAAGTGTCCCCACCTGTGTCCACACAGATGCTCATGTGCTTCATGCACTGATCTGGTCGCAGGAACTTAATGGCGTCAGACATTTCCTTTCGGCTCTGTCTCTCTTGCAGCTCATGTTCTTTCTGACGCTCCTTTTCCAATCTCTTGTTTTCCCGCTCCAGTCGCACTAACTCTTTTGCTCGCTCCTTCTCCAACCTTTTTGTTTCTTTCCCCAGTTTCCGTGCCTCTATCTGAACCATGCTGGACTCCAGCTCTTTTGGGCTCTGCTTCTTTCTTACTTTCTTTTTTGCTGGGCTGCTGAGAGGTGGAATGGGAATAGGTTGAGCTACAACAGAAGCTTCACCTCCAATGAACGAGCATTGCTGACTACTAATTGAGTTGTTGAATGCACAAAACCTTAAAGCACAAGGGCTTGAATTTGATCCAGTGCCTCTGTCCTCGGTTATTGTCTCATTGTCACTTTCGGAATCAGAAAATTCCCAGGTGTGGGCCCTTCTGATGGGATTCTTCAAGGAGCTGCACATTGTTTTTGAATCAGCACTTGGAGGCATGTCATCTTCTTTATATTCCTGCTCCATGACCTTTTTAAAAACGTCCTTAGATCTACCCTAATAAACTACATATTAGTTTGAAAAAGTAAGCAAAAATATTTCTGTAACATTCTGGGATGCTTATTAATGGAAAAAGGTTTTATTATCCTGGCCTCAGCTCATATTAGAACAACATTCACCTATAGGTATGCATCTATTTCCAGAAACGTTAGTAAGTTAAGTTAGTTTGCACTGATTTATTGTTCGAAATCTATCACTAATTTCATAGAACGTTGCTCTGAAAAAACAAACATTACTCTGTGATAATTATGTAAGATACAAGGATATAGAAAGTGTTGTTTCAGGAACGTACATTGGAAGTAAGAGGCACTTACAAACAACTTTTATTTTGAAATACTAGAGGTTATGTTTTTACCATTAAATCATAGACAAGCCAAATCTACTGGGGAGCACCCTCATTGAGAGAAAAGAACACTCCATGGAAGGTAGCTCTCTCAGTCATGCCACCGAAAATGAGGTCAGAGTCTAAAAAAAATTACATTTTGGTCCCAAAAAGGAGACTCAGGTTTTCATCACTGGCAAGCCCTGATACGTTAGCAGTGACAGGCTAAACGTAGGATCCCCATATGTCGTGTGTAGCACATCCTTGCTTACATGAGCAGTGCAACTCTGCCTTTTGAGGCAAATTATCAACATATGATAATATTGCCATCTCATGTCAGTGTATTTAGGCCAAAAACATATCTCCCCTTTTCCTAAAGCATGGATGTTGTATTTTACGACCATAACAAAAATAAACAAGCTGATTTTAATTATTGAGTTTATATAATTAGATTGTTCAGACTGATGCTATCCGATATTAACGATGTAAATAAATGAAAGGTTTCATTTATGGCCTATTAGTCTATTTAAAGTGATTAATCTAAGTTTATGTTCTTTCGGATGAACAAAAATATTTGATGTCTAGGTTCATGGCTCAGACGGTGTCACTGCAAATCACCAAAAATAAACACACTTTCGTTGGTTTGCTTCCTTTCCGTAACCCGCACAAAATTGCATCCAAATACGGTTCCGTTGATCCGAGTTCCTGCTGCTCGCTTGTCTGCATCGAAGCCCAGTTTCTTAATTTCCCGTGCTGCCGAACAAAACGTGTTTAAAACTGCAGAAAATCGCCGTCCAGATTTTCTCACTGACTGTAATGTGGAACAGGTGAAGTGGGTCTGGGTGCCGAAAGGACACGCTTACTGTCCACACACATCAAGTACTCGACGGCTAACTCAAATATGGCCCACAGTCATAACACCAAATGCGCAGAATAAGGATGAGAATAGTAAATTCCAATATTGAAAATGTTGATGTAGTAGCTGTTCTAACTGGGCGGTCTGTTGACCATTGAAAGCTCTAAATTTTCATTAAGGTGGTTTAGTCGAATATAAAACACTATGGGGATTACTTCTCTTTAAATATAGGATACGATACGCTCAGTTCCCCCATTCCAACATGGCTACTCAGTTCGTCTTTTGAAGTCGCTTTATTTCCTGAGAAATGCAAACCTGTACTACACTAAGACAAAGAACCCGCCTACTTCCGGCGGGAAATAGAGTGCACCTATGAGTAAAGGCTAACTTATTTTCCGTGATCGTCACCTGGGGGGAACCAATCCTTAGCGACCTTGAGCTTCCGTTTCCCAGTCGGTCTGTTTAGGCGGGTGCACAATCCTTATGACCTTACTATGGCTGCTTCCACCAACAGCATGTTCTTCAACCCATAGATGCGGGCACTCTGGTTTGCCATCCCTTCTGCAACAGATTTGGATGGAACGTTCCTACCGTGACATACGATGTTATTCTGTGTCCTATCATAGCACAAGCCAGAAATCGGGTTATTTAGTGAAAGGTACAGCGGGACTTCTCAAAGCTTCAGGCTTATCGTAGTGTTTTCTGATTGTGTGTCCTTGTCCATTTCGAATTAGCGATGGCTCGGAAGAAGCGCTTGCGGCTGATTGCCGAGATGGCTCGCAAGATTCGCGAGTATCGGGCTCTGAAAAATCGCCCGCGTGATTCGCAGCGCTATGCCTTGGATTACCAAACCATGACCCGACCCTTCACCGGAAAGCGGCTACCCGTGCTGGCCTGGGAGGACGTTCGCAACGAGAGCCGCCTCTTCTTCCTGCTCAGCGGGCTGCGTCACTTCGGCATCGGGCGGATTGTGACCCGCAAGTCGTGGCTGCAGCGCAGCGAAGACCCTTGCTACTGGACCATCACGAAAGTGAAGGTGGACTACACTGCCGAGGTGGGTAGGTCATCAGTTGCAGGGTCATTTGCCTTAAAGCGTGCAGCTTAGTTTATTTTTTACAGCACAACTTGCTCTTTGGCAGCTTCCCAAGGTCTGAAAATCTGTAGGAGTGAGAACTTAGTCATATATTTGATAACAGCTCAAAACGTGACGTGTCGCAAAATGTAACATCAATGATAACACGAGAAGTGATGTTGGTAAAATAACCTATACAAAAATCAAACGACAGTCTGTTACTATAACGGCCCATGGGATGGTTATGCAAGTCGGAGAGGTCCACTCCTGGTATCACGGGGACAGGCGTATGTAGAGTTACAAGTGTACAGAAGTCATTCAATTTAGGGGTAGTTGCATGTGTCCTGCACTGACAAAAGTGATCCATCAGGCCAGCCCTGACAGGCTGGCCAGACAGGTGCCCTGTTTGTCAGCATCGTACATGGTGGTGTAACAATTGAGGTTGCTTACCACCTTTACAGTCCCATTTCCTCTGAAACAAAGACAATTATGTTAATTTCATTGCTATTCAAGGGTGTGTGTTAGTTCCTGTCCATGTATATCTCTGTATGTTTGCGTCCCATATTTGTTGACATTGTTCTATTGCCCTACATGTGAACTTGGCCCCTGGATGCCATTTGTTGTGGGCAAATACGGATCCTGTGACCTGGTTTGCACACGCAATCAGGGGTTAGGGGCTTAGCCTTATAGTTATTATATTCGAGCGCAGAGTGAATGATATCTAAGATGCCCCAGTCTAATATCCCCTTTTCCCACTTAGGACAATCGCTCTTGTTACCTGCTGTTTTCATTCTTTATATCTTGTCTCTCATCTACCTGTCTGGATATGTAGAACTCCAGGGATGGTATCAAATCTAGTTGTGTTAATTCATGCAGTACCAGGGCTAACTTGTTGGTTGCAGCCGTGCTTTTATTCTACATAAAAAGAGGTGCAAGAGATAGTGTGGAGTGTTTTTGATATACTTCTTTAGGTTAATACAATTTGTCTACTGCGGCGACATGGGGGAATAAGGGAGCACACATAACGGCAGGTGTTGGATGTGTCTATACTATGCATGTGCTGGTACAACATTTTCTGAAAGCAGTTTGGAGAGGGTGATGGTCAGTATCATTATCAGCAGTTCTGCGCATGAGTATTATAGTTGATGTAGGATAAAAGAAATAGAAATACAGGAGGACAAACGGCCTTAGTACTCCGAGGAGGAAAAACAAAAATGAAATGCAAAACTTGAAATATGTATTGTCTCTTGGTGGAGCGACAGGGAATTATTGTGCAGCCTGTATGAACTACAATGCGACTGCCCTGACACCAAGTGTTATCTTATTGTTTTTTTAAACTCTTTCAATTGATTTTTGACCATAGACCCGAAGACACATCAATCTTTCCATATGCAAGCAGCCATAACATTTATCTGACCGCTTATCATACAAGTTTCAGCATTCATTTTGTGCATTCCTCCAATAGCAACAAGGTGCATCTCTGATAACTTTGCAACACGTCCCAAGTGTTATGGTATTATTGTGGGGCAGGAGGATTATATATTCTATGTAATTACATGTATACAACACTTAATACCTCTAAAGAGGCATTGGGGTGCTTTACGCCACACAGTGCTCTGGAAACCAAGGTGAGTGGTTAATCCAGAGGTTTTAGTTTTGGATTCTCAAGAAAACCATTCCATGCATTAATTCCAGGTTCTTTGTGGTGGTATTAATTAACAGGAGTTAGGCGTAATTATTAGTGGGAAAAGGGTATATCAGTTCAGGCAGGTGGCTGATGCGATTAATATATATGATAGGGGAGATCTGGATTTGTTAGGTTGCAGCAATGACTTTCAGAGAAGAAGAGGTTGTGATTTTTGAACTTTTGTTGTGAAATGACAGCAGTTGGCAGAAATAAAGATTATGGCTAACATGCATGTGAATGAAAGTAGGCTGTGTTCAGAAATAGGAGGCATGCAGAGGATGGGAAGTAAGGAGACCGTCCCTCTTAAGAAAGGGAGAGAAGAGCTTTTCATGCAGGCTTTTGGGAATATGGAGGAGGCTTTTTGAGAGAGCTTGCAATCTGAAGATGCAAAACTGTAGAAATGAACAACCTAATTTAGCAGAACTATGCTAGCCAGGTCCTGGTCTGGGTGGAACCATCCTAGAAAGAGATTGAACAGATGTGGGGCCAGCACATCTTGGAATTTGTGGTAGTATTCTACCTGGAAACCATTTGGATATGGTATTCTCCTTGCATTAAGCTCTGATAGGGCATTTTCCACGTCCTCTAAGGTCAGGGGTTACTCGCTCCAGGCATTTGAGAGGGCAGTGTCATCCAGCACTGGCGGGCCTCATCGAGGGTCAGCTGACAAAGAAAACTCATCTCTAATTTTAATTGACGGAACATGATTTGGCTCAAAGCGAGAGCATATTGCCTCTTCAGTGCCAGGATCTTAGTTTCAAGCTTCGATATATGGGGCTGCTTTGTCTTCTCTTTACAGTGGACGTATGCTTTGGCTCGTTCTCTGAATGTGGCCATGCCCGCCTCCCACAGTGTGGCAGCGGAAGTGATCATACCTAGGTTAACCTGGAAATAGTCCTCAATCTTTAAAGCCAGCAGGTCGATGCAATCAGCCTCGGTCAGGTACCATGCAGGTAGCCGCCACATTAGCCATCTGTTGGACTTTGGAAAACTCAGATGGAGGTGGACTGTGGAGTGATCAGAGATGCCACAAGGAAGGATGTCTACCATGACAAATTGTAGCGCCTCTGGGGCAAGCAGTAGGAAAAGGTCAATAAGTAATAGGGCCCTGTGGGCTGCCGTAATGTGAGTGTATTCTCAGGTTTGTGAGTGCCACATCCTCCGTACGTCAGAGACCGGAAGCATTGATGCAGTTCTGTAGAATGTTGGTCATAGTGAGCCTGTGGGGCGATGGACCTTCTGTTGTGTCTATGTTCACGTCGGGTGCAGCATTTATGTGGCCCTGGGATAACCCCGCTAGCACCAGTCGACAAACCCCAAATGCGCTGCTGGTGGCCTGCAGGCTGCATGTAGACACTGAGAAGGTTAAGCTGTCTCCCTTCCAGGGGGCCCTCCAGTCCAACATATCTATCAACGGGGTCCAGGTGTGTCTTTGGGGCTGTCAAAGGGAGGATTTTACGTAGGAGGATAGTCTCACCCCTGGGCCCTCCGGTGATACCTATGATATAGCCATATTGCCCCAGGAATGAGCATTGGATACCTAGTAGGTGTGTTTCTTGTTGCATGAATACTGCTGGGGACATATGTTTCATATAGCGAAGGACAGCTGTTAGCTTAATATGGTCTAGGGGCCGTTTACATTCCACGAAAGGAACATAATGTCAGCCATATCAGTCTGTCAGGAAGTAAGCGTGAGGGCACTGTTCCACAACCTGGACATGGCTGGCTTCAGTTGAGGGGTGGGGGAGTGTGTGAATAGGAAGACAAGAACAACTACGCAAACTCGAACATATCTCTCATCCATTGCACAATTCTGAGCCTCAAAACATGACCCACATGCTCCACCACCACCCCTAACAAATACACCTTCCTCCCTAAACAGATGCAAACAAAATAAAGGACATGCCACTCTTCATACCTTTGCATCCCCTTATCTATGAAACAGCAAAGCTACTCTACAAAAATAAAACAGCTCACCAACTCACTGTCAACCACCATCTCCTCCACCTAAATGCACAGAAGGAACTCATCCCATTACTCAAGAATTTACTGATAAATTGGCAAATCATCACACAACCAAAGTAGACATTTTGGACTCCTATTTAAAACAGAGGAAACCCACCAGCAACAAACCATTTCCAACAATCCCTTCCAAGGTTAGGCTAACCCAGCGTCTGCATTCCTTCAAACAACTATCACAAAATGAACCTATGCGTGTTGTCTAAGCTGGCAGCTGGCTGCCTTTCGGACCCTTTTCCACCACAAACCTCCAAGAACATACTTTTGACTACCTCTGCTGTCCCACCAGTAAGATGAATGATCAGTAACTCTTTAACTACAGGAATCTTTCCATAAGTCTTAAAAAAGGAGAACATATGCCCATTATTAAAGGAAACAAACCTGGACCCACAAGACCCAAACAACTACAGACCGATTACAAATGTACCTTTTCTGGGTAACCTGATAGAGCAGCATTCACCCAGATGTCTCAGTTTATTGAAGATAACACCATACTTTCCGACTTCCAAACAGGATTTCTGTCCAGGAATAGGCACAGAATCTGCCCTCATCGGCATCTGGGTTGACCCCAAAAACACTGAATACCACAGCTGTGTCGCTGCATAACTTCTCTAGGACCTGTCCGCTTCCTTCGACACAGTTGACTATGACACTCTAATTCATAGACTCTACAAAGCTGTCATAGAAGGGAATGCTCTCGGCTGAACTTACCCTGCCATCTAAACAGAACAATTGTCATCCATACTACTCCCTTCCTCCCCCCCCCCCCCCCTCTTGATCCGCCTAAATAAAGCGATATGACATAACCGGTGCTGGCTGCACCGTAGTTCTACTTTTTGGGTTTCGCCTGCCGAAGGCTGCGCTTTGCGCAGCTTTTCGGCGCAGGCGTAATCCTTTGTTTACAATAAGGACTTCGGGACCGTCCCCCGGCTCCCATTGGCTAGCTCCAGAAATGGAGGCTAGCTATTGGGTGCCGGATCTGTCCGTCAAGGCCGGACCAGATTCGGGGGCGTTCCCGCAATTTTTTCCCTCTCCACCCACTTGTGTTCGTCAACGCGGCGGTGGGTGTGTGTTATTTTTTTTTGGGGAGTCGGCCTGTTTTCTTCTTTTGACAAGTGTTTGTTGTTGGAGTTGGCTGCAAGATTCGTGTTCCCACGAGGCAATCAGGTAAGGAGCATTTTGTTTATAAATGTGTTTTCACTTTGTAAGTTTACGTATTTTGACGTTTTCGCCTTCCCGACCCCCCTCCCGCTGTCCGTTCCCGCCCCCCCCCCCCCGCCAACGGAGGAAGCCGCCCCCTGTCCGTGTGTTTAATTTAAATTTACTGTAACCCCCACCGCCAACGGAGGAAGCCGCCCCCTGTCCGTGTGTTTAATTAAAATTTTAAATTTACTGTAAATATGGCCCTAGAAGTCCTCCTTGCTTCCAGGATGCACAGATAAATCAGAGTTATTGTCTGTCGGCATCTCTATTCAGAGAGTAAGTGTAGTATGTGTGTCTGCGTGCAGTGCGAGATGGAAGCACTTTGAGGTGGGATATCCCCGCGTCTGATAATGAGCACGGCCGGAAGAAGAATCCTTCCTTTCCGTTCTTCTGCCGAGCCGCCGCCATGAGGTGAGGAGCTGAGCTCTCGTGTTGCCAACAAGCGGCTGGGGTAGTAATTAGGGACGACATGCGATCGAAGGTTTAGTGAACACGCTGAAGAGTATTAGTCCCTGAGGGCCGCGCTCTACCCCAGCAACAGCTAGTTGTGGCTGCTTTCACCGAGTACAGATCGCAGCCAGATCGCTGAAAATGTTATCTGTCATGTTTTTCGCTTTGCCATGATAACACCGATCTCCCTCAAAGCACGCCAGTTGCAGCGGCGCGTGTGTGGGTTGTATTGCATTATTTATATTTGATTTGTTTGTGTGTGCGTTGCGTTTATGACGTCCCTGCATCCATCAGGCTATAGGATTTTGTAGCAATGGGGACGTGTTGGGAGGGGCTTAGTCTTGGATGCTGCACGAGCCTCAGATGTTTCCGCTCATCTTTTCTGAGTGTTTGCCGCTGTTACTACTTTGCACATTTTGTGTGGGCTGATTCAGGCAGTGTGTGATTGATGTTCGTGTTTGCCAATCCGCGTGTGCCCGTAGGTGCTTTTATTTATTTCATTTCGCCTTGTTAATACTAATTGCAGCGCTGCCGAATGTAAGGGCTCCTGGCCGCGTCACAGCTCCTTTGATGTGTATCGGAGGCAGCAGGTTAAGCTAGAATGTAGACATCCGTCTAATGACGTTGAGACGTTTTGACAACCTCACCCCAGCGTAATCTGATGAAAAATTTAAATAATTCCGATGTGTGTTTGCTACTGTCCAAACACATAACTCCCACCGGATCGGCTGCTTAAAGAGGAACTCCAGCTTCCTGTCGTCGAAACACTGGAGGGAAATGAAAAAGTGATTCGGCAATTATGTCATCACTGAGCCGAGGTCTGTCTTTTTAAGACATGACCTATTAAAACGTGATTTCTTTCTTCTCAGGCTGCCTTCAGCAGGCTCCAGGAGTTCCCTCTGAGTCTGCACAGCCTGCTGCTTTTAGTTAGGCTCTTAAGCCCCCCACGTAGAACCTGAAGCCCAGAGACGCCCATGTAGAACCTGAAGCCCAGAAACGCCCACGTAGAAACTGACGCGCGGACACCATCACATAGAACCTGATGCACAGACACCCCCACATAGAACCTTATGCACAGACACCCCCACATAGAACCTTATGCACAGACACCCCCACATAGAACCTTATGCACAGACACCCCCACATAGAACCTTATGCACAGACACCCCCACATAGAACCTTATGCACAGACACCCCCACATAGAACCTTATGCACAGACACCCCCTCATAGAACCTGATGCACAGACACCCCCTCATAGAACCTGATGCACAGACACCCCCTCATAGAACCTGATGCACAGACACACCCACATAGAACCTGATGCACAGACACCCCCACATCGAACCTGATGCGCAGACACCCTCACATAGAACCTTATGCACGGACACCCCCACATAGAACTTGACGTGCAGACACCCCCTCATAGAACCTTATGCGCAGAGTAGATACCCCCCCATAGAACCTGATGCGCAGACACCCTCACATAGAACCTGATGAGCAGACACCCTCACATAGAACCTGATGAGCAGACACCCTCACATAGAACCTGATGAGCAGACACCCTCACATAGAACCTGATGAGCAGACACCCTCACATAGAACCTGATGAGCAGACACCCCCACATAGAACCTTATGCACAGACACCCCCACATAGAATTTGATGCGCAGACACCCCCTCATAGAACCTTATGCGTAGACACCCCCACATAGAACTTGACGTGCAGACACTCCCACATAGAACCTTATGCGCAGACACCCCCACGTATAACCTGACGCCCAGACACCCTCACATAGAACCTGAAGCGCAGACACCCGCGCATAGAACGTGAAGCGCAGACACCCGCACATAGAACCTGACGCCCAGACACCTTCACATCGAACATGATGCCCAGACACCCCCACATAAAACCTGACGCGCTTAGACTCCCCCTCATAGAACCTGACGCGCTTAGACGCCCCCTCATGGAACCCGACGCGCTTGGACGCCCCCTCATGAAACCCGACTCGCTTAGACGCCCCCTCATGGAACCCGACGCGCTTAGACGCCCACGTGGAACCCGAAGCGCTTAGACGCCCACGTGGAACCCGAAGCGCTTAGACGCCCACGTGGAACCCGAAGCCATCCCGTCTGTTCTGCTCGCTGATATCCCAGGCCGATGAAATGAGTACCATTGACGTAACGGAAGCAACCTGCAAACAAGCCTCTTCGTGTCTGCGGTATTTGAATTTGCCAGCGTTATCGGATTTATCAATCAAACACCCTTGTGTACGCGATATTTCAATGTGCCGCTGATATTGCCTGTATATGTCAACAGCTTGCTGCAGTGGTGTTTGAATTTGTTGACACTGACTATAAAATGTAAACAGTTTTGCGTCAATCACATTTGCCTGAAGTAAATAGTACAGTGCTCCAAGGTAATAACCCAATGCGCTGCCTAATTTATTTTTTATTGTTGCCAGTATTTCAATAAACAGCATTATTGTACCACAAATGTAAATACCAAAAATGTAAATACCGCAGGGAAATTCAAATACAACTGCCACAAATTATGAAAAAGTCAACTTCTCCAAAAGTTCAGTTTTCGCCGAAACAAAAATGCATATCTGCTAAAGCCCAGGGTATTTAAAAGGCACACCGGTGATTTTCCTACTTCATCTCCAGTTTACCCATACCTTTCGGTTAATGATGGAGAATTTACGAAAAATTATTTCCTTGCTATCCCGGGAGGATTCATGGTAACTAGTGTTATAAGACGCATATCTCCATGTGTCAATTACTGCAACTCTTCAAATGTTGCGAAGAAAAAGGCTCTACTGGGACAGACCCACCGGTGGTATTTAGTCAATATTTATACATAAATTTATAACTGGGTACTCCTCAATTGATTTCAGTAGAGTTCAGGGTACTACCATATGAGTACCTCCTTTTGGGTCTCTGTGAAAATTAAAACGCATCTGTAAATGAGAAAATGACATTTGTACTCGCACATTTTCATAAACATTTAATGTTTGTGCTGAATAACTCAAACGCTAGCAAACACCAGGAGATGGGGGAAGGAGCGCTGAAACATTCCAGACACTCACCCCCAGTCACTGATGTGGTTGAATCCATCATCGTTCTTTAGCTCACTCTGCCACCCCAGTTTAGACCCAGCAATATACAAATCCGTCTTGACTCTATTCCTTATGGGAACAGTCCAGCCTGAACTGCCATGCCAGGTCTTCCCTGAACCGGAAACAAGCATCTTGGGACAGGTTTGGAGGTATTCTCACACACAGAAGGGGAGAGGGTCTACATGTAACTCAACCACCCCTAACCCCCTGAGTCAATATAATGTACACACAAGAGGGGTGGAGAAGACAGAAAAAACAAACTGATCAAAAGTGTACAAGCAGTGGCACACTTGTGTATGATGAAAAACTGCCCTCACTCACACACACTGTGTGTGACATGCTTCATCATCGGGTCTGCTACGACGCCCGCTGAAATACAAAATACATTTTTACAGTTAAGATTTTATTTATTTACTCTTAATGTTATGTACTCTTTACTAGAGGTTGGCAAAGCAAGAAAGTGATGCTGTGACCCATGCTAGAGAAAATTTGTATAGCGCTACATATACCCGGCAGGGTCTAGGCACTTAATCAGCTTGCTTATTGCAGTGGATGTATGGTGAGCCATGTCTATGCTTGGGCTTGCATTGTCCATCCCTAATCATACCCCTGCTGTCCGTTCCCGCCCCCGACCGCTGTCCGTTCCCGCCCCCCGAGGATATTGCACAAGGTCAAGCAGTAGCGATCCCCTGAGGCAGCTTGTGTCTTAGTGCAGTCTCCTTTGTCCAGCGCCTTGAGGTCATTGTGAAAGGACAAACAGTATCGATCCTCTTAAGAGAGTGTTTCCCTCTCCCGTCCCAATGCTGTAGCGCCCTAAGGTCACTGTGCAAGGAGAAGCAGTAGCGATTCTCTGAGGCGGCTTGTGTCTTAGGAATGCTTCAATGCCTTGAGCATTGCCAGGACAAGCAGTAGTGATCCTCTAAGACGGCTTGCTGTCCTGTCTTCCCCGCCCCCCACCCGCTGTCCGTGTGCCTGTTCCCGCCCCTCCTCCCGCTGTCCATTTCCACCCCCGAGGATATTGCACAAGGTCAAGCAGTAGCGATCCCCTGAGCCGGCTTGTGTCTTAGTGCGGTCTCCTTAGTCCAGCGCCTTGAGGTCATTGTGAAAGGAGTGTTTCCCTCTCCCGTCCCAATGCTGTAGCGCCATGAGGTCACTGTGCAAGGAGATGCGTGTGCAGAGTAGGGAGTGTGCAGAGTAGGGAGTGTGCAGAGTAGGGAGTGTGCAGAGTGACTAGGGAGTGCAGAGTGACTAGGGAGTGCAGAGTGACTGCCGAGATTAAGCTAATGGCAATGTAAATGACTATGCCATTTATTTATCTGTTTTCAAAACCAACACATAAATACAAATTTTGTCATTTACAATGCCAATAGCTCTAACTTTTCCAAAGGCGAAACCATTGCATTGTAAATGCTTGTTTTTTTTAATCACTTCTATCTATGCTGCTCTACCACATGGATAAAGAACATTGGTAAAGCCAATAGCTCTCACATAGGCTAGACCTGATGGTTTTTCCAGTGCTTCTTTATTTTTACCGGTTTTCTTTAGTTATTGCTTTGCTCTACAGCACCAAGAAACATTTACTCATAGAGAGCAATATAAATTAAAATTAGCATAGGAAATGTAGAATAAAAAGAATATTTATTCAAGGTTAGGGTACTGGGTGCCATAGTTGGAAACAAAGTCGGCAACTGACTCTCCGACCATCACACCTCGGTAGATAACGTTCTGTGGAAGCTTCAACTTGAACATGGTATGATGACAACATGAACATCACTGAAACACTCATACTGGTGTTGTGTGCGGTTCCATATCCGTGAGAATTGCAGGGCCAGTAATTACTTTTAGTTCCAAAATGGGCTATAGAAAAAGGGTGACCAAATACTTTGTCAAAAACATTCATTGTAGGGGCAGCTTTTCCCGCTAAGTACTGTATAAATAAAGAATGGACTTTCTATTGCTATCCTTCACCAACAGGAAGTAAAATGTCTGTACAGCAGAACAGGAAATCTGTGGGATAGCGAGCAGAAGTCCACAAACTAGTCCCCGGTACAAATATTTTTATGTACGTAGATACCACTGCATTTAAAATATACCATTCGGCCCACGACTAAATTAGATGCAAAATGATGTGGTCATTTGGCATTCTAAAAGTCTGCGTGCTGTTTGTGCATTACGACCCAGTAATTCACATGGCAAGACTATGCCATACAAGATAAAATAGTTAAAACGTAGTATTTGCAGAAACATGGCCAATAATTTACAAACATAACAAAAAAATTAAAAGCATCAAGCTTCGCTGAATAAGGATGCTTGTTAAACTACTGGATGGAAAGTACAAAGTGCAGAGGAACACAGTGCCTTAATTTGGCAATAAAAGAAGTGCTTGATGAGAGATGCAAATATAGAATAGCAGCAAGAGAACATACCAAGTTTGGTTCAAACAAGTGAGATTACCTCAAACCAGATTGGGTGCTGCAGTTACCATCATAAAATGTTAATGCACTTTGAGATCAGGATTGAGAACAGTAAATAAGGGGCCTAATACAAAGTGCAAGGTAGCAGCAAAAGTGCAACAGAATGGCAGCAGACCAGGATGTTAAAACGCGATGGAGAAAGTGCAAGTGAACATGGTAAGAAGAGCAATACCACAAAGCTGGACATTTTAGAAGAACTAGCCTGGACCCGCATATTTAAAACAGTGATCCGGTTACTGCAAACTTTACTTCTCCTGGGTTTGAGTTTCATAAAGTGCAATAAAAGCCAGAAAGTTTGCAGCTAATTTTATATTTGTATTCGTTTTTATCAATATATTATGGAATGCTTTTCTGAAGGAATGTAATTATTGTGTACAGTTAAGTTTTGATAAAAACTGATTTTATTAGAATACTGTAGCTGATTGTATGATAATATATGTGGATATTAAACTATTTCAATCACAGTAACTGTCCTAAGTTTGTGTGCTTTATGGATTTTTAATTCGAAATAAACATTTACTACTACTACTACTTTGTAAGTGTTTACAAGAAAATTGGGTGCCTTCCCTCTGGGCTTTTGTCAGGCTGGAAGTCTAGGGGTGCGTGCCTTTGCCAGTTCATCCCTAAACACAGCTCCATAGTCCTCACCCAATATTCGTTTTTCACTGGGTCCCTGTGGCTAGTTGGCCTGATGTGATCCAAAACGAAGCTCTGCTTCGAGGACATCTGTTGACTTAAGAACACACATAGTTTAATTAATAGGTTTTTAATGACCGCATATTGTCCATAGCTGCCTTTACTTTCAAATGCAACTCGTGAATGCTTGCCATACCGCTCATGAGCTTAATGTGAAAGTTGGGGTATCTTTAAAAAATGCATTGTGCTTTACAATGTGATTACCTAAGTTTCAAGTGGCCCACACTTGACATGTATGCATAATAGGTAACCATGATAATATGCCTTAGAGTGTAGTGACATTGCTGTAGTAGCCCATGATGGCCTACCTTAGCAAAGGTTGAATCTAGGTTTCTTTGCAGTAGTCTAAATCTTGTTCCCAACAGGTGACTACATATTGATGTATATCACAGTCATCTTAAATGTGCCATATACAGAGAACCCACATTTTTCCAAAGCAAACGTGGCATTACCATTATTGACACTAGTTATACAGTGATTTTTTTCTTCTTTCAGTGCAGATGAGGAGAGGGTACTTCACAAGTAGGCCTCAATAAAAGGGCAGAACTGATGGGCGTATGTAGTCATCCGTGTGGGGTCCAGTACTGGAGTGGAAGAGCTTTACAGATCATGGTCCAGTGTGTTGACAGACTTGTGTGTACTTCAACTAGAGTAGTAACACACTGTGCTGTATCTAGAGCTTGCACAATGTATTCAGTACCACACGTGTCTTTATCCTGCATTCCTAACCTTTTTTTCTTTCAGGAGATATAAGTTGGTAATGTGTGGTAAATCTCAAATATATTCACGTGTCAAATATTTCTTTTTTTAAATAATACAGCTCTTTGTGTTTTTCTATTTCATAGAATTTAGACCACGGAAAAGCCTGGGGGTTCCTGACAAAAAATGGTGAGTATGCCTGATGGTGCAGCACAAAGACTCAAGCGCCCTGTTCTTCATATGAAGACCAGGCAAGCATTTAAAAATGTCAAGTTTAAAAGACTATTTTTTTACACCTCTTTTCAGTTGTATAGAGGCAGGAGTGCTCTCCCTAGCTGGAACAAAATGTGTCCCTACTTGTAGAAAGCTGTAGTGTAGAATCTGAAGCAACAGGTGTTTCTTTTCCTCTGGCAGTATTAAGTGGCCTTTAGGAAAAAGCTGCTGCCTTTTAGAATGTTTTCCCTTTAAGATTTTTAAAGAAATATGTGACCACTCATGCTGCATGGCCAATCATCATCCTACTGGGCTATTTTCACCGATACCTGCCTCCGTCCAATAGTGATTGCACAATTTTTCTTACTAGCCAAGCATGAAAGCTTTACTACAACAGGGAGGTATTCACCAAAATCTTTCTTTTGCTTCATAAAATTATGGAACATTCTTAGCATGGAATGGATAATTTAGAGTTAATGTCCGTGCAAAATAGCAAATTCTCACGTTCAACATGACTGCGTTTGGCGCAGATATTTCTCCAGATTCTTGAAGGATGGACCAATAAAGTGTTATAAGCACAGTGAAAGCTAAGGTTTCTCCCTAGGCAGGATCTTTAACTACTCCTACTATTATGGGTCAGTTGTAGGGAAGGGCACATATTACGCTTTCGACTTTGCTATAAATGTTCAAAGGAGTCTAACTGCTGCATGGGGTTAATAGTTTTGCAGTTTGTAGCCTAAGACATTTAAATGTGTATTCCATAATATGCACTGTTGGTATTATTCAGGAAAAACATTACAGTGATTGGAAAAATATACAACAACCTTCTTGACTTCCCCATGGGTTTCTTTTATAGGCGATTCTTCTAGTACATGAAAAGTGATGGGAGGAATGTTTGAGAATAGACTAAACCACTTGTGAGCGCTCTGGATTGCATTCCAGCTTCATTTTTAGCCAACTGTTCTACCCTCGATTGACGACCGAATTATGCAAATCAGTATTGAATAGTAGCTCTGCCTAGAGTACTGAGATTGAGGAATTACCTCTAGGAACAGAGACACAGCTGCAGCACTGACTAGAGGACTTACAATGAGGAGTTACCACTGGGACCAGAGAGGCAGCTAGCAGCCCTGCCTAGAGGACTTAGAATGAGGAATTACAGACGGGACCAGAGTAGCAGCTGGCAGCACTGTCTAGTGGATTAAGAATGAGAAATTACCAATTTTAGATTAAAGTGGTACTCATGCTACTGTCTAAGGAAAAGTAAATACACAGTGGTTGCACTAAATATGTTACTACAGTAGTAACTGCATCTGGGGAACTCCTGGTCTAGTAAATGGAAATTGTGAAGTGAGGAACAGGTCTATTTGGACCTCCGAAGTGGTGGCGGCAGTTGCTGGAAAAACTTTGGTATAGCTTGGAGGCGGCATTGCAACAAGAAGGGACGGGAGGGAAGATACAGTAAAATATGAACTGGAAAGAAATGGAGATTTGCATGTGTGTTTTAAAAATCAAAAAAGGGGTGGCGCACAAACAGCAGTTTAGTGCGTGCTCAGGGAAAAAAAGATGGTGACAAACGGGCGGCTGCTTCAAAACTGGCAAACATTCTGGGTGAAAGAAAAATCCTGATAAACTGATAACAAGTGGCAGCTTACGAAAACTGTACTTGGCCAGTGTTCCTCAGCCGTAAACGGAAGTGAAGTATCGGCTGCACAACAAGTACGGAGGAAGCAGAGCTGAGCAATGCTGGAGTGAGCCTATCCAAAGCTGCAGGCGGGACTATAGTCATTTCATTAAATCCAACAGGTCTTGCAGACAGCGCACGCGCACTGCCTGGGCTCGACCTTTAAAATGCCTCCCAACACACACTGGGAGAAAACTTCCACCATGTCTGGGTCATTTATATTTTGTTTTATTAAAACAAACTCCTACTTTTAGAGTTTGAGTTAAACAAAAATTTTGCTGAGCAACTGTGAAATATGGTATTCACTCAGCACAAAGCAGACCATTTTGCCTTCTGAAGAGCTGCTGTGGTGGTGGCCCTTTTGAAGAGACAGAGATATCCGCCAGGCCGCAGAGATCTTTAAATATGGCAGACGGTAGTCCGCCAAAGCCTTGGAGGTAATGACCTTTACCACCATCGCCAAACGATGGGCTGCCTACCAAACTCTAAATTAGGGCCATAGTGTGTGTATTGTGGAAACTGCCTTGCAGATAGCAAAGGTGCAGTGCACAGCCCAGAAGCACTCAATAAGGAGGATGACCAACTAGAAATACATGACAAGGCATAGCTACCTTTTGAGTCCGCTTTCGGAGAAAGCTGGAATGATCTGAAGAGCAGTCCGCAGAAGGCTCCTCGGCTGCTGCAATTGCATGAAGATCATGTGGTTCACATCAGCCGCAAAGCCAGTACAATACACAGTGTATGAGGCAGGATTAAGACTAGTGCAATATTACTTTTGTTTCGCTTGACCATCTAAGGAGCATCCAAAATAGGCAGAGGTCACACTGGGGCCTTTATGGGTTGTGGGACATCAATTTTGAAAAAGGGGAAGTTGACTAGCTCAACCACCACTGATAACATGATGCCAAATCCAATTATTAAAGAGGATAAGGCAGTCGGTCAGTTTCTGTAAAGAAGTCAGGCAGTAAAAACAATTTGAATTTAAAAACTGCCAGCTTTCAAAGGAGAATTAAGAGGTGGGACGAATGCAGGGTAAAGGCCAAGGCCCTCATTTCGAGTTTCAGAGAATGACCATATGGTAAAGTCACTCCTGGTTACTCAATTACCATAACATATAGCATTAAGCCAGGGCGATTGTTTCACTCCGTTCCGAGTCAGTGAGTTTAAATTGATGAAAAACGTGTGAATGCAATGGAAATCCTCAAAACGTTGCTATTATCTTCCTCCTTTTTTCCTCCCATAAATTCTTCCAACTAACACCTGAAGAAATTGGCTCCGGAATAATTTTCAGGAGTGCAGTAATACTGCACAGCTTAGAATACCCAATCAGGCTCATCATCCTGGTCTTTCTGAGCACTACATAGTAAGGATCTAAGTGCGGTTTACTGGTACTTCAACCGCTAGGGCAGTGGACCCTTTGTATTCATGCATACTGGAATAGTCAGGCCAACATATCCAAATGTTTTGACCTGAATGAGGATCCTTACTCTTTCGCTGAGCTATTGAAAAGTGTTGTGTCCGTAGGTGGGGGGGGGGGGATTTGTCAATGTACACCATATTTGATGTCTCTAACTTCTATAACTCTAAGTGTTGTCCTTCTGTTCAATAAACTGGGCACATGGGATTGCTATCAATTGTAGACGTTTGGGCTATATAATGCCTAGGCTGCAGCTTCTTTAGGCAACATTTGCAGCAGATTAGTTGATAAATAGTCTGTCCCTCAAAACAAAATGAATTCTGAATCGCATCTCGGTGCTCCGACTTTTGTTTGAATCCCCCTGTAGCTATAGGTACACTCTCCAGATAATTCATCATACATACACAAATGCCTACATATTTGTCTGATTCCACTTCTTCAGCTCAAGGCTATCCAGGTTTCTTTCAAGAAAATGATCTGAAGGTAATGATTTCCATAAAGACACTATATGTGACCTATTTTTCAATAAGGACCTTGCGTATAAGGAAGCAATTTTTATTGCTCAAGTCATGTCATTAGTCTTCATCATCTGAAAGGCAGATTTTATTATTCGAACGGGATGAAATAATTAGTTTTGTCGAAGTTTGTTTATAGTACGGAAAAAGCTTATTCCTACGCTTTTTCTGGAATAATGAGACTGTGTCTAAACAAAAAGCAAAAGATTTAACCAGAGAAAGCCTTATCCAGGGGCGGCGCCTCCAATATGGCGGAGGAGTGTCACCCCACCTAATGGCAGCAGAGGTAAACACTTGAAAAATAAAATTAAAATAAACCAATTTTATTATCATAAAAAATGTTTCTTCCTGCCTGCGACTGCCAGCGAGCGCATCATAGGGCAGGGCCATGCACTCTGTGCAAGAGCAGCGGGGAGAAGAGATGATGGGCGCCACTAAGTGCCCATGACTGTTTGACCCACCGTCTTAAGCTGGCCAAAACGTCATGCACACTTGGCCTTTCTCCACTGGGCTGTGTTGTATAGCCAGGTGGAGAAAAACCACAAGCTCCAAGTCTGTTAGAGCGCCGGACCACGGTGCACAGACCAATCCCAGCGCTGCTCTCATGTTGGGAGTAGCATTCCCGGCATGTGTCTTCTTAACATGGTGGGATGGACTGGCCAGTGATGAAGCATGCCACGAATAGTGGGTGATGCCTTTCCATCGAAATCTCTTTTGCTTTTTGTTTTTCTTTAGACAGTCTTGTTATTCCAGAAAGAGAAGAGGGATAATCAATTTGCCACATGTTTTGTGGGTTTGAGTGTCACTTTAGAGAGTGTATGACAAAAACCCCTAGCTCCCTTAATGTGTGAATTCTTAGTACATTAGTGAGCAGTCAACCAAGGTCTGGTTCCAGTTACCAGGCTGGATCCTATAGGATCTTCGACTCATAGACCGATGTTAGCAGTGTAAAATACTGCCTGGCAGCATTACCCCGATGACAAGAGATACAAAGTGCCCAATACAATACAAGTACTTGACACTGCATCTTTTCTGTACTGAGGTTTAAACTGTGTTTCTTAGGTTATGTTTTTCCAACTGAAGTGAACATGTCCTTCCTTTGAAGGGGCAGAATTGTGTCTATGACAGTAAATCTTCCGTGAACGCATGAGTGCGCTGTTTCCGCAGAGCAGGAGAAATGCCTTTTACAGCCCTCTACTGCACATTTGCCTTTACCAGTCACATTTTCTTTTTGTGGTATGTGTATAATTTTGATAATTAATGTTATTAATTAAAGCACACTCTTCTTTGATTCTTACCTCATGATATAGGAATTGACATGCATATTTTAATGATACTGCACAACCGTTTTTACATTAAAGTGCAACAAAGGATTTCTCAAATCCAGTTGAGCAGCACACCTGAACTCTTTAGCTCTGGCTGAGCAGTTGTTACATAACCCGGGAGCTGAGAGGCTTTTTTAGGTCTCCCCTAGCGTTGTACCTTCTGAAAAGGGCTTGAAGCCCCACCCCTTATTTCCATTGGCTTGCGGCACCGTTTGTGTTAAACGGTGCGCTGCCATTTTTTGCCCGGCCCATCCGTACTGGATCGCCTGCATTACGGCTGTTGTGACGAAGTGTCTTATCAGAAGCTTTGCCACGCTGCCTTGCACGCGCCAGTCCGCCTCTCTGATTGGGCCGGACAAAAAAAGGAGACATGGCGCCGCATGTTTATTTTTGCATCTCTCTTTCGCTTTAAAGTGAAAGCTCGATGCAAAAATAAACAGCAGATGCCTGGCAAACGCTTGTTCACATTGCCACAGAATGCGCACCAAAATTATTCTGGTGATTCCCCCTTGCCTACGGGTAGGCTGTGGACTGATACCATAGGGGTGCCGCTCGCAGCCGTGTGAGGTGATTATATTTCCCGAGTGGAAGAGGTGAAAGGCTTTTCTGTGACCTGCGAGGATTTCAACCGGGCGCATGCCATTGGGGATTGACTGACTTTGCCATTCACTGTCCAGAGGGTGCGGGACTGCGAGTCCCAGCAGGCGGAGCGCGAACACCGCCAGGCGCACCTGCGACTCTTCCCGCCCACCTCCCCCCTGCATAAAGGATTGTCTCCAGCCGCGCACGCGGGACGCGTGCGGGTCGACGCCCGGGCAAAGGGCGGGCCGTTTGAGACCGGTCGAGACCGGTCGGGACCAGGACCAGGCCACCACCCTTTCAGCCGTCTCCTTGGTAGATACTGATTCCAACTTTGACTAACGATGACAACGATGGAAACAAGGAGTAAAAGCACGCAGGCGGCAACTGGAGCTGCCAAAGGTACGCTGGATAATTACTTTGTAAAAGCTGGGTCATTATTGATCGATGAAATTACAATCCTGGAGAGGCGTATTTCCCAAGAAATTGACTGGGTGAGAAGATCCTCTATGGGTCCCTTGGCACAGGCCAAGAGCCCAACCAATAGACCTAATTGTACTGAGCATATTGAGCCTAGTAACGGGGTAACTAGTGCCAGCGAGCACTTAGTGAATTTAGATTTGTCCAACTCCAGCTCGCATACCAGCGCGAAAGACCAAAGCGACTTTAATGATCTGAGCCTGCTGAATCTCCCACTGGTCCAACCCCACCCTGCTCTATTCCCCAATCCGGACCACGTTTTAGATACGGTCACTACTAATGACAGTCACATTGCAGGGGACAAGGGAAGGAGCAGTCCCCAAAGTGAAAAGTAGGGCACAGAAAAGAGGCGGGAAAAAGACAAAAACCCCAAAGTCCAATCCTACTTTGAAGGCGAACAGTTATGGACTGAGCATAGTGGGGAACTCGCCTATTGAGGGTGTTGAGGCTATACTAACAGAGTCTCAGCCTGTAGCGATATTGGAACATACAAGTAACACTTCCCTTGAGACTTCTGGCGAAGACATTACCCTAGCCGATATAGGATCACTTTTGAGAACCTTATTATGCCCTCTAGAAGCACGGTTAATTAAGATGGAAGCCAGGCTAGCGAATATAGAGAAATTCACGGCCCAACTAGCCGACAACCCCAAAATAGAGAGCAAAATAGATAACAAGGGCGGCAGAGGGGGGGCAGAGACAAACAACAAGAGGGGCGCCCCAGCTAATATTAAGGTGGGTAATAGTGCAGGATCCTTAGTACACCAGGACAAACCAACTGCCCCCCTATTTAAGACCACGCAATCAAGCACTAACACTGCTATTCCCAACCAGCCACAAGTACTCCCTCCCCAAACTATGCCCAAACAGCCTAAGGCTAACACTCCTGCCCCTAGCCAACCTCAAAAAGTTGTAGTACCAACAGAGGAGACACTAGGAAATATCAAAAAGCCAAGAGTAGTGAACTTGCCGCCGGAGGCAAGTCAGTATACAGTAATCCTAGCGGGGGTGCCAGAGCTAAAAACCACTCTGATCGAATCTACCGCTTCTCTTAAGAATAAGGTGATGGATTGGTTATCCATGTATAGACCTCTACCGCAAGGTATAACAAGTGACGTCCTTATGGTAAGAAGGGTCCCGTGGGTGGGTAGCTCAAGAAAAACCATCAAAGGAGACGGTGTCCTGATTAGTTTTAGAGACCCCAAGACGGTCTCCCACATTTGTGGTTGGTTCCATGATGACTAGGGGACCAATATCCAGTCCCTACCCCTCTCCTTTTTCTACCCCCGGCTGACACACGCATTTGAGAAGGATGGCTGGGGTAGATTTCCTGAGGCAGGAGGGAGAGGAGACTTGAACTACTTGAGTCGTCACCAACCAGTGTATTATACACCGAAAACTGAAAAGGAAGGCTGGGAAATTTGTCACAGGAGGGGAGGTGGTTGGAGGGGTAGAGAGATAGGTGATTATCGCCGTCCCAGACTTCAACACCCCACATATTTTCCCTTGTCCAATAGGTATAGTCACATGGACATGGTAGATTGACAGTCCAGGTATAACATCAGTGGGCATAACTCGTACCTCAGGGAGGGTGTGGAGGCAGATTCTATATCCCCTGGACCCACATTGGATCCAATGCTAAAGTCGGGGCAGCCTGATGTTCCATCACACAGCAAAGAGAAAATTCAAATCAATGTGGACATTCCCCTCATAAACATGGAGCCAGGGGAACCTTTGGGAGATCTGACTCCCGAGGCAAGACCCCTGGACAATGTAAGTGACATTGTTTCCTCCCCAATAGTGGCCTTGAGTCCCAGGCCCCCATCCCTGAAGATAATTTCGTGGAATGTGGCTGGCTTGGGCAACAAGCTGGATCTACAGGATTGGACTGTCTTTGTGGATTCCGGGGACGTATGCATGTTTCAGGAAACCTGGGCGAGGGAAGATTACTCTCGACTGGGTTTCCTGGCATTTTCCATTCCCGCAAAGTGGGGGGGTAGGGGTCGTCCCTCTGGAGGACTTTCAACGTGGGTGGCGACCCATTTGGGTTGCCAGGCGGTACGTCTCCCCCTGGCTTCTGAGGACATATTAGTGGTTCTGCTTGAATGGCCAAATTCTTCCAGACTTGCTGTGATAAATGTATATTCAAGGCCGGTAAATATATCACGTGAATCACCTACTATTGAGGAATTATCAGCTTACCTTAGTGAAATTCCTAAGGGCACCCCATTCCTGGTTGGTGGGGACCTGAATTCACACTTTGAGCCCCTTGCAGGCCTCTTAGATGGTTTCTCCGCGGAAGAGGATGCAAGGTGGGCAGTTCCCTCTGTAGTGGCCCCTCCTCCCAGAGCTTGGACACCTCTAGCCCTACAGATCACTGCCCTAACTCTTAAACATGGTGATAGAGCTTGCAATGGGCGTATTAAATCTGACATAACCAGTAAATACACTTACAATAGAATGGGCAGGGAGTAGCGTCTGGATTACGTCCTTGTACAACTTTCTTCGTGGTCGCACATTATCGACTTCAGGGTGACTGAAAGAGTCGATAGCGACCACAATGCCCTAGAACTGGACTATGCTTTCGCTTGCAAGGAGGACAGAGATCATGCCACGGTGGTGGCTAATCCTGGGCTCCTCCTTGAAAACAACAGATGGAGAATTAGGTGGGGAAAATTAGTTGCTAGTAGTGAGAAGCTCCCAAAGCTTTATGCTGGAATAATCCCAATTTTGGAAAAAGTGGGTATTCTACGTGAGGAAACCCACAAATGACTCTATCTGGCTCATGAGGATCTCATTAGGACCATGGCGGCAGATCTTTTTATCGAGGGTCAAAGCAGAGGGGGCGGGGCACATCGTAAATCATCATGGTATAACGCTGCATGCCGCAAGGCGAAGGGAGATCTCCTCTCATGCATCAAGGAGGGTAAAAGTAGATTGGAGATACAGGACAGAAGACGGGTATATAAGAAATTGGTCACCCAGGCCAAGGTCGAATGGAAGCAGGGCAAGTGGGAGGAACTTTCTAGTTCTCTAGCCACCAGGGACTACCGCAAGTTCTGGCGAATTGTTAATGCGGGATCTGAGCATTTAGTATCAGCAATAGAACCGAATATTGCACCAGGGGTATGGCAGGAGCACTTTCAGTCCCTCTATACTTCGGAGGCAGGGGCCTCATGCAATCCACCCCCAACTACAGTTAGCCATTCTAACGGCGACCTGTTCACAGAAAAGGAGGTGCGTGCCGCTATTGCGGGACTGTCATCAGGCAAGGCTCCCGGGTTGGATGGCCTCCCAGGTGACCTGTTCAAACAAGAGCCTGCCGTATGGGCTCCCTATTTGCTGATAATATTTAATGCTGTCTTGCTGGGCATGAAGGTCCCTAGTACTTGGCTGGGGGCAGAGGTGGTTCCTATATTCAAGAAGGGCTTGCCTCTGCTCCCAGCCAACTACAGGCCCATCAGCCTAATAGACGTGTCCCAGAAGCTTTTTGGCAGGCTTATATTAGACCGCCTTCAGATCTGACTAGAGGAAACGGCTATACTGAGTCCATACCAGGCGGGATTTAGAAGGGGGGTGTCCACAATTGATCAGATTTTCCGCCTAAACCTCATCTATTGTAAGACCGCACTAATAGAGGGGGGTAGCTTGTACACTGTTTTCGTGGACTTGCGAGCCGCCTTTGATTTGGTGCCAAGATCCAGATTGTGGAGCGTGCTCGCTGAGATGGGGGTTCCAGCTGAAATTCGTGCTATTCTGACAAGATTGCACCGGAATAATTTTGCACGTGTCAGGTGTGGCAGAAATGGTAAACTAACGGAAAGATTCCCCGTTGAAAGAGGGGTGAGACAGGGCTGTGTGCTTGCACCGACCCTGTTCTGCCTCTTTGTCAACGGGGTAATCGCCCACCTGAACGGGATTGATGACACCGATGCTCCCAAATTGAATGGCAGCAGGGTGCCCGCCATTATGTTTGTGGACGACACCCTGCTGCTGTCCAAAATCAGAGGATACTTGACGCTTTTCTAATATTCTGCACGCAGAGGGGCCTAGAGATCAATGCCCTTAAAACAAAATATATGATCCTAAATCCCACCCCCTCGACACGTCCCAATCCCTTGCTTGGTTCAGCGTGATTAGAGAGGGTCTCCACATTTGAATACTTAGGTGTAACCTTAAATGAGAACATGACATGGGGGACACACAAGATCAAGGCAAACATGAAATTGGTGCAGATCGTGGGTGGGATTACAAGGATGATGAACAAACCAACATATCGTCCACTTGGTCCGGTCATCCAGATCTATAAATCCCAGGCACGGGGAGCTGTCACCTATGGGGCCGAATTGTGGGGTCACACTTCCGCCCAAAACATGATGATAAAGGAAATTAAATTCATCAGACAATTGGTTGCTCTTCCATCAAGCACGCCTCTACTTCCTCTGAGACTAGATCTGGGAGTTAGACCGATTGTAGAAGAACTGGGACTTAAACCTCTAACATTCTGGCGAAGATTATGGAGCAGCCAAGAACTTATTAACTATAGGACCGAGCTTGAGGAGTTTTTAACTCTACCAAAAGCCACCCACACTCCTTGGCTAAACTACATAAAAAGGTCATGTGAGAGTTTGGGGCTCTCAGAACTGTGGACTGACCCAGCAAATGCATCTGCCAGGATACCACGTAAAGTTCTGTCAAAAGCTTACTATGACCTAAAGCTTACTATTGCTCTGGACAGCAAGCGCGAGGGTTCTTTGACTAACTTATTTACACAAAGTAAAGACTCCTATTCCCTGGAACGTGTGTTGGATGGTATGACCCCTGTGTTAACCAGGAAGTTATTTCTCCGGTGGAGATACGGCACACTACCTCTCAGGTCCTTCACTAGCTCTTGGTCATCGCCACCAACCACCAAGCAATGCCCGGCATGTGCATACTCTCAAGAAAATGATCTACATGTGGTCCTATTCTGCAAAGCCTATCAAAGCATTAGAAAATATTGGCTCGTCCCCCTTCTCAAAGACTTGGGTTTCAGATAGTTCTCCCCTGTGTATAGAATTCTAAAGACTGATGTGTCACCTCTAATTGTCTTTGCACTCGCAAAATATCTCACAGCAATGTGGTTCATTCGTACCCGCATCTTGAAGGCGGAGGCGGACTCATAATAACTTTATCTTACTAATGATTTTTAGTTCTTGTTGATGAATTGTTTTATACATCGTCAGTCGAATTTTATAATTAATGTTTTTATAATGACTGTGATTATCTGTACATCTTTGATGATCTAACAGATCGAAATAAAGATTGAATTGGATATCAAGTCACGTCTGACGGTCTGAAGCTAACTAAGGGGGCTCGCAGTCTCACACTTTGTGCATCTGGAGGCTGCACAGTCTATGTTCGTTTTATTGTTACAATTGACCATTCCGACACAGGAGACGAATCGGTGTTTGACCCCGGGGAGGCAGATACATTGTTTTAGTCTATTTTTTTCCTCTTTGTGAGGGGGTGGTGAGAAACTCCGGTTCAACAAATGTACGGATGCAGCTCCCCTGTTCTAACCGGTTTGAGGTTTAGTGCACATCCCCTTAACTTTTCTTCGGAGGGGGGTTGTCTATGGGAATGCAGTGCGACTGTAGCTTCGGCATGTAGCAGAAAGGATGGAGATAAACTAGTCCGCTCTTGTGGGAGACTCTGAGCACTTTCTCCCGCCCCTGATCACCACTAACCCCATCCACTCCTCCCTCCCCTTTCCTCCATGCAAAGCTTGCACAGGCTTGCATCAGTCAGTGCTGCTGTGACAAATGCTACTGATCGCGGTCACCCCGCGTAAGGGGTTGCCTAATTTCATCAGATGGGAAAGCAAACCTGATAGGTTCGGACTCGAGTCTGTGACACTGTCTGCGGCCCATATCACGAGTGGATTGTGCGTTAAAACACGTATAACAATCGCATAAATTAAGCGGATGCATGAACTTGTTTTCTACTGCACTATGGGCCAAGTAGAAAGAAATGTAGTTACCCCAGATGGTACTGTATATAAACGTTGCGCTTAAGGCCCCTTTGTGCATCGTTGTCTGTTTTTTTTGTTCATGAACAGCACCAGTTACATTATTCTGTGCACCTTGGTTCTACTCAAAACTGCAGTGCTGCTTCTGTGTTTATGTAATGTTCCAGTTTTTAAACTCATGTAGCCCTAAGCAATGGGCACAGACCAGAAGTTGTAAAAATTACAGTCTCCAGCAAAAAAAAGAATATGTATGGGGGCACAGGGTGGAGTGCAAAGGTGAGGGTTTGCAGGGGTGGACGCAGAGGACACACATGGTGTTGTGTGCCAGGGCAGCACACGGTGATGCACACCTAACAAAAGCCTTGGGTGATGTGACTCATTTGAGCGCTGTGTGTTGTGTATCGGTAGAGCACTGAGTGTTTGGCATCTGGGGAATAATGAGGTCAACCCAGCTTGCTTTTCGTTGGCTAAAGCAGGCATGTTGCAGGACTTGCAAAGGAAGGTCTGACTTAGTTCATGAAGGCAATTGATAATTGCTTCTACTACAGTAAATCACACTACTGAGCATTCTCCCATAGTAAGGAAGTACAAATGTATTGTGTAGTTAATTAAAAGCATTTTACAAACAATCTTCAATTTGATGCTAAAACAAGCATTTGCAGTGCAATAGGTCTTGCATTTACGCGAGTTTGAGCTATTGACATTGCAAATAATAATGTATTTTTTTTATTTTTGTTTTAAAAACATAAATAAAAGGCATTGTTATTTACAATGCCCAATAGCTGAAACTCTCGTAACAGCGAGACCTGGTGCATTGCAAATGCTTGTTTATTCGGGGTCTGTGGCACCCATTAACAGTGCAGTTAGCCGGAGGGCACCATAATGCATGTTTTCACTAGAATTCACCATTATGGTTATGATGTATATACTAGAGAAGCCATTGTGGTGATGAATGCTACAAGGGTTCCTAGTCCTACCCTCCTATCTCCGGTGAGAGGTGGATAGGAAAGAGGAACCCTCCCTTCTTTCAGTGCAGCTCTACTTCAGATTATTGCAAAAACACACACAAGTGGTTCAGCTCGTGCCCTGAAAGAAGTACTAATGAGCTGGTGATATAGAATCAGAGCAGTATACCTGCACTGAATAACCGGTACAAGAAGTGACCCACAGAGGCTTTTACGGCTATCGCTCTTTAGGCTTGAGGGATGGGTCTCTTCAACCCTGAAGTTCGAAGCTGCGATAAGAGCTGCATGGTCTTTGCTGAAGCTTGTGACATCAAGCTGGTTTCAGATAACTAGTGTGAGCCAGGTTGCGAGGGAAGGTGTGGATGCCTTGGGAGAAATACCCTACTGTGGAGGGGATAGTGGGGACGTAGTGCTGGCATCAAGTCCTAAAAAAAAAGGACTGGAGGTTGGGGGGGGGGGGGGCAGTGGACGAGAGGGAAAGATAATCAACTGAGTGGGTAGGGGGGGTAAAATTGAAAAAATAATTCAGGTGGTGGGGAAGAGAGAGCAACACAGAGGGAAGAGGGAGAAGCACGAGAGAGGGGTCACCACGATTGTGGAGACATATACAGGGGAGAGTGCAACACATGGTGTAGGACAAGCAGGTGAGGGAGAGAGCAACATGGGAAGTGGGTGAGAAACTGGGGAGAGTGAAGCACACAAGAACGAATAGAACACGAGGGAGAGTGCAGCACAGAGTATTGGGTAGGTATTTGGTGGGGGGAAGAACAACACAAGGGAGAGAACTGGAAGGCACATAGCCTCTCGGTGGTGTACTTCACCAAAAAGAAAAAAGTAGTTCCTTAAATGTGAGCAGTGGAAGTATACAAGTCAGCCAGTCAAAAGGATGATAATGAGTCTGTGCTCCTGGGGACGGACAGACGTATTTAGAGGAAAGCAATCTAACGAATAAGAAGCAAACAAATGAGTGACAATAAATACAACCAATGGGAGGACTGCACTGTATGTTTTTGGTAAGCCTACGAAAGGTATTTCGCAGCCTGAGCATTTGTCAGGAAGTCAAAGGTGATGCAGTCATTAAAAGTAGCGGACCCAAAGCGTTATTTCCTGAGCATTCAAAATCTGTAGCCCGATGGCCATTAGGAAAAACACAGCAAACTAAATAAAAGTGATCAAAATTAAAAGCAATATAATCATTTGCGGTAGTAGATTTAAAGTGGCATCTCCTGAGCAGCGATGAGAGGATTTTAATTAATGATTCTAGATGAGGGCAGCTACAATTAATATGCTTGTATTCATTTGCATGATACACAATGAAGTTTAAAGAGTATTTTGGGTGTGGATTTTGATGTTACTAAAAGTTGAGGAATTGCAAGTATAGGGACTTGCATCCTTCCACACCAGTGCTGGCTTCTCACATTCTCCATCTAGTACCAAAAACAAAACAGAGTAATTTCCTTGCCCCTAAGTCAACATCTTCTCTGGAAATATTGCAAGTTTGAAGGGACAATTTGGTACCAGTTGTTAACAGGTTTTGTGAGAAATACACCATGAGCAGAGGTTATTGTGAGCAAGAGATGGGCAATAAAGGCAGAGAAAGACAGATTTAGGTTAGCTAATTTTATGATTTATGATGCAAAACCCGCATGGAGTGCAATTGGTTTGAAGCAGTAGAAAATACCACAGCCATGAAACTGAAGCATTATGTATTTTTTCAGCCTCTCATATGTATGCTCACTTTAAGATGACTGTAGCAGCTGGTAGATGAAACGGTAGGCATCTTCCCAGGAAATCTACCAGGGAGAATCACTGTATTGATGCAACCAGGTTAGCAATGACTTTCGGACTGACTGTCGTTCTATTTCCCGTAGGCAAGACTGAGCCTGAAGCCAAAGAGATTGACCGTGTTATGTACCATGACTGGCGAGTGGTGCCTAAACACTACGAGGAGGCTTTTAAGATCTACATGCCGAAGCCTGAGCCAGAGCCCATCCGCTATGTTCCGTATCCACCACTGTTGCGGGCCATGATCTTGGCGCAGTGGCAGAAGGAAGGACGTCCAACAGCCAGTGAGCCCATGATTGACCTTCAGAGACCGAGGTCCTTTTTTCCAGACTACTTCAAAAACCAGGAAGAGCAGAGAGAAGACGAGGGAACGCCAGTGTAACATAGTACAAGCCTGCAGGTCCAGCATGCCATTGTCTGTGCTAAATGGTGATGGATAACCCTTCCTGTTGGAAGACAGTGGGACAAGGAAGCAAGTGGAAGGGCCTTGATCATAAAGAAACTAGACTCCTGAAGTAAGGAGAGAAACCACCAACCATTCAATGATGTAGAACAGCCCATTGTACTTGGACAGGTGCTCTAGTGGTGCATGCACAATAGTCTGCTTCCTTGTTGCAGCATGACACCAGAGAGAGTCTAATGCAACTGAAAGCAAACTGCTTCTGTTTTGAGCACCATACAATAAATTCAGTCCTACGAAACATGAGCTATTTCCATACCTTTAACTGCTGATGGTGCAAGCTCTGGTATTTATCCATGTCTGATTGTTTTTGTAACAATTCATGTATCATGTTGGTAATTTCTGGAGCATGCATGCACGCATGTTTCTATTTTGACACTTGTTTGTTTAAAATTCACAGCCACTGTTGTGTGACCACTTTTCCACTTGTGTTATTTCTTTTGTGTGGAATTAGACTCTAAACAGCCAGAGTCTGACTTCATTGATTGATGAAACCAAAATCAAACAAAATTTTTGTGACAAACGTGTTGGGAAGTTCCAAACCAATCATCTTAGCAACTGAAACAGTCTCACGCCCCATAAGCAGAAGGCAATGCCCCTTTAAATGAGACTCGGACAAAGAAAGACAGACTGTTGTAAGTGTTTGCCTTCAGATAATGAAATCATTCAAAGTTTTTACTTGAGCGCACGGAAGCCGAAAAGGAATGGTGCGTTCTATAAAAAGTGCATGCTGATAACTTCTGCTTCCGCCTTGATTCTGCTCAATCCTTGCATATCAGATTAAGGGGAATCTATATTTTTCACAGGACTTTAAGAACCGATTGTGCCCAATTAAAAGTTCTGCTGTAATTTGTAGTGATAACGATGAAATAAAATATGTGGGAGAGGTTGCGTGTTTACTCTCATTGCTTTTTAGAGGTGCTCCCTTCCCATCAGCCTGTCCCTTTCAGCTGGCAAGAAATCGACAAAAGAAAAGATGTCTAAAAAAAATACAGTAGAAAGTCCTCCCGCTTTGGATCGCGGTGTTGTTCCATGTCGCAGGATTAAACAAATAAAATATTACCAAGATCATGGCTGGTTGTACACTAAGCTTGCTGTACCTAACATTAGGATTTTTAGATTTGTGTCCTCCATTTTGCAGGTCGAGGGATCCTCTGTAGCCATGAAGGTAGTGAGCTGATGACCACAGATACACTATCTGTCTTCTAGATAGATGTTAAGTAAAGCCGAATCCAAAAGAAGCTGGAAATAACATTTATTGGAAAAGAGACCGCATCACCGAAGGACATCCACCAGCAACGCAACTAGCTTCCAACTGCCCACAGAACAACACGGCACGGACTCTGGACTCTAGAACATCAAGAAAGTAGAACCGAAGTCCGTGCTAATAATAAATAAATAAATAATAACATTACATTACCACATAACACATCTTCCCCCTTACACAATTTTTTTATTTATTTAAAATAAACGTAAAAAAAAAAAAATCATGACTATAACTTATTTTGAATCAAAGTTATAAAGTCCGATAACCAAGCAGGCTTTTTACGTGAACGTTTAGAATCTGAACGGCTTTCATTTTCATGAGTAATATCAGAATTGCAAGAATTAGATGGTACATCAGCCATCTCATGACGTCCAGTATTGATGTTACAGTCATTACAATCATTGTCAACTTCAATAAGATTATCACATGTGATATCAGTAAGATCACAATTTTTTTTTGTAACATGTTCTTCTTTGTACAAATTCCTGTTACCTTTAAGTACAGCAATTTTGTTAAAATTCCAAACTTTTCCATTTGAAAGTCTGACAGCATTCTTCAAGACCTCTTTTACAACGAATGGACCCATAAATTGACCTTCACTTTTTGATACTCTCCATGATTTCTTGACTTTAACCAACATACCTACTTGTACAATAGGGTCAGATTTAGAACCTCTTCTTAAATCAAATTTGTGTTTGTTCACAAAATGAGTTTTCTCCATTCTTTTCTTAACTTTATCAAGACCCACCTGACACCTGGAAGAAGAAATTAACCAAGATGGATTGATTTTGGTTCTTGGTAATCTACCTCTCATAATCTCAAAATGAGCACAATCAGTCATAGCCCCACACTTTTTAACGTGTACATGGCACCCCTCGAGGATGTTGTTAAACCTTTTGGGATTAAATCAATAATGTACGCCGATGACACTCAGCTCGTCGTGTCCCTCAACCAATCAGACAACGCCCTCCCCAATCTATTCAGTTGTCTGGAAAAGGTGCACCAGTGGATGTGCGAGTCCCGGTTAAAATTGAATGGTGAAAAATCAGAAATACTCCTCCTGGGAAACCCAAATAAAATCCCCTCTCCCCTTCCCTGGCCACCATGCATGGGATCTCCACCATCCCCAAAATCCGAAGTAAAAAGCCTAGGGATATGGCTGGACCAGGATCTCAGTTTTAAAACACAAGCGAGGAAAACTGCGGGTACTTGCTTTGGCCTTATGAAGATGGCACGAAAGATCCTCCATCTACTCCCCCTTCAATCCAGGAAGCTCTTGATGCAGGGGCTGGTGAACTCCAGATTGGACTATGGGAATGTCCTATATATGGGGGCCCCAGTCTCTGTAGTCCACAGACTTCAATGTGCACAAAATGCGGCGGCAAGATTACTCACAGGAACCGCCGCGAGGAACTCGGCCAAGCCAGCCCTTAGAAGTCTGCACTGGCTGCCAGTTAAGGAACGGGTCAACTTCAAGACTTTGTGCATTGCCCATAGAATAATGCACAATGAAGGCCCTCCCATCCTCAGGCCGCTTGTGTCTCATCAACAATCAAGCAGACAACTTAGATCTAACTCCCTCTCCCTGGCAAAAGTCCCCAGAATCAGGAAGGCCAGAACAGGTGGTCGCCTGTTTTCGTACGATGCCCCCAGATTATGGAATGCCCTCCCACTCTCCCTGAGGCAAGAACAAAACCACCTCAGATTTAGGAAAATACTGAAGACCCTACTTTTCCCCTGAGCACTCCCCCCATGACTTCCCACCCTACAGGAATGTGTTCATTAGCGCCGGGATACCAAGGGTCGCTGTGCGCTTTATAAAACCCAAAATCAAATCATATCATTTGGAGTAGTTCTGTACTTCCACATTGTCTTCATTACTTGAATTTCCCATTTTCCATCCTCAACACCAAACATTTGTATAGCACCTTTCAAAACCCTATTGAATCTTTCTATACTACCATTTCTGCTCTGATTATACAAAGAAGTGGTACAATGTACAACACCAGTCTTCTGAAAGTAATCTTTAGCCTTATTTGATAAGAATTGTACTCACCCGCATAGGCAAACCTTCTTCAGTGAAAACTTCATCAAGAAAAAGTAAGAAATTGTCAGTATTGACTTTATCTACAACTTTTATGACAGGCCACTTTGAGAATAAATCAATGGCAGCAATCATGTACTTGTTCAAAGGACCAATAGGACCCATAATGTCCATTGCAATAGATTCCCAAGGACCATTAGAGACAACATGACCTTTCATATTAGGTTTCAAAGTTTTCAAGGATTTATCAGAGTTAGCACAATGAAAGCAGTCCCTGACAATGCGCTCAACAAAAATATCCAACCCAGGCCACCAGAACAGTCTTTTGACAGATTGTTTAGTCCTGATAATACCATTGTGACTCTCTTGACCATGTCTCACCACAATGTCTCTCATAGCCGAAGGAGGAACAAACTTATCACCCCTCCAAATGATGCCATTAGAAAAAGATCACTCATTTTTCACTTCCCAAAAACTTCTCAATTCAGAAATGACTTTTCTTATTGGGCCAACCTTCAATTATGAATTTCTAAACAGCTTGTAACACTTTGTCTTTGAAAAACTCAATATTCCATTCTTCACTTTTGATAGGTAACACACCATCTTGCACAAGACGCATTCTCTTAAATTGAAAACACCCGAAAGGTGTAACGAATGCAGTGTATTTCTTGCTACTCTCATCTAAAATAATTTGATGATACACTGAAGATAAGTCAATGCAGGGGAAAAAAAATTGCTTTACCTAGTAGAGACAACATTTCAGTAATGTGGGGCAGGGGAAATTGGTCGACTACAATATTGTTGTTTAAGTGACGCAGATCAATGCAAAATCTGATACTGCCATTGGAACGCCTTGCTACCACAATGGGAGATACCCATTCAGAGGATTCGATCCCCTCTATGATATCATTCTCTTCCAATTTGTTCAGTTCTTTTTGTACTCCATCTCTCACTGTGATGAGAATATTCCTTGCTTTATAAATCTTGGGACAAGCATTGTCTTTTAAAACAATTTTATGTCTAAAATTATCCAACCTTCCTATACCATCCTTGAATACCTCTGGAAATTTATTAAGCATGGTGTCACTACACTGACTTGAATCTCCAACAACCATCACTGGTTCAGGACCATTAGGATTGATTATATCAAGTTTTCCTTGCTCAAACCATTCTAAAACTGAAGGTCCATGTTTAGAAACATAAAGTTTAGCAGTACATTCACGGCCTTTAAATCTGAAAACAAGAACTCTAAATCCAATAATATCGATTTCTTTTCTTTTCTTCACCAGAGTACGTCACAGGATTAATGTCACCAGGATACAATAGAGAACCAAGTTTGTTAACAAATTTCGACTTCCATACATTCTCATTAATTATGGTATAAGGAGAACCAGAATCCACATAGATCTGAATCCCTACTCCACCAATCGTCATGTCACAAATGGGGCTTCTTTTTTACGGCATTATTATCAATGTTCAAAACAACAGATTACTTCTCCATAATATTAAGCATGTAAGATTTTTCAAATTCATTTACCTTATGGTTATTATCACTCTCATCAGACTCCGCATCTTCAACACACATCACTTTCTTGTAATTGCGTTTTCTACATGCTTTAGCTATGTGACCAATGGCACCACAAACCGAACACCTCTGTTTGATAGCAGGGCAACCTTTGAAATTAGCCATATGTGAACTACTATCACACCTAAAACATTTCAACTTGTTGCTGTCAGTGTAACCTTTTGTAGTAGGATTCTTTTTGTATTTATTTTTAGCTTTAGTATTTTCATTCTTGGCTACAACACTATTGGATTTGTTGTTCTCATCAGTTTTGACTTCTTTAGCACTTCTACAGGACATTTCTGCCTTTCTAACTATGGCAAGGATGTCTTCTCACTTGGAATCGCCGTTGACCCATAGTCTATCTTGAATTGAAGTATCCTTTATGCGCATAACGACTTGATCTCTAATCAAATCTTCTTGTAAACTTCCAAATTGACAATCCAAAGATAGGGTTCTCAAAGCAGACACATAGTTATCCACTGACTCCTCAGTATTTTGTTTCCTCTGAAAAAATGTATAACAGAGAATACCAATGCACACCTTTGGAGCAAATTAACAATCAATGGCAGCAGAAAACACATTTTGGTCACTGCCACCACTAACTTTAGGCATTTGATTATAGGCTTTAAGACCCTCGGGCCCAACAGAATGCAAGAAAATCCCTTTTTTCCTCTGCTGCTGACATTTTGCCCGTGGCATCTAATGTTTCAATGTAGTTAATAAAATATGCCTTCCATTCAGGCCATTGCATACAAGGTGTGCCTCCAGCAGACCAAAAACACTGAGGTGGAGATAAATTGTAGTTCTGTGAAGTTGACATGATGCAAAAAAAAAAACAATGCGCTTGTCAACTTCTAAGTATTTTATTTTTAAATATGCCAGAAAACGAAGAGAATTTCTTTAAATGTCTTTGAAAATCAGCAAAATAAAATAAGCAATATAAAATGATGTGATGGTGAAGTTCTTTGTTTAGTATAAATATAACAAGGAAACGATGACCATGTAGATTTCTTTATACATTTATAAACACATGACTGTAGAGTAAATAACATGACACAGCTCACCTAAACCGCTTGACAGCCGCTCAATAGCTCTGTTGCAAATTGCCAAAGTAACACAACCACTGTGCGCCGAAACGCCGAAGAAATGGTTGCTAAGGAAAAAATATCAAACAAAATGGCGGCACGTAGCGTTCTTACAGTGCGTACGTGATGATGAAAAAACCAAGAAAGTCAGCGTTAGATACTTTCAAAGTGACGTAGAAAACTATTTCCTGCGTAGGAGTTCGGAGACTGAAGCAGCTCGGAACCCGTGGAGAGCCTGAGAAGATTCAAGGTTCCAGGCGGTGTGACGTTTAAAGATTCCAAACCGTTGCGGTGAGTGTCAATTAAATAAAAATCCCAAAACGTCTAAAATATTTTGGAAAGTGACTGAAAGTTGTAGAAAATCCGGAATAGGCAGATGTCCCAAAGAGTTCGAAAGGCATAAGTATGGGTAATCCGTAATACAATCCGACGCACAGAATTCAATGTCGGAAATCCATAGAATAAAATCCGATGGAGAAAAGAAACGCATGCAAACGGTTCGGTGCAGTGATGCTGTAAATCCCAGTCGTTGCCATTCTTGTTAAGTATAGCCGAATCCAAATGAAGCTGGAAATAACATTTATTGGAAAAGAGACAGCATCCCCGAAGGACATCCACCAGCAATGCAACTAGCTTCCAACTGCCCACTGAACAACACGGCACGGACTTGGGACTCTAGAACATCAAGAAAGTAGAACCGAGGTCCGTGCCAATAATAAATAAATAATAACAACATTACATTACCACATAACAGTAGAGTAGTGTAAGAAGATGCCAAATATGTGAATACCACTCATTCTTATTGGTTACGAGAATTTATAAGCGTTTATTCCCCGCCAGCCCCACCCCCACCTGTCCCAGCAATGTACCTGTATTTATATTGGATGAGAGCAGCAGGCTTCCCATGGGCAGGTTTAGGAATGCATGGTGTGCCCAGTGCCTGCTATTGTTGGGCTTTGGAAAGTTTCTTAATGGATCTTTCGGTCCTGTGTGTGTAAATGGTGCCTGCATAATTCCCTGGTACTGTTCGTCAGAGGACACCGGGAACCCAAATGAAAGCTTGCAAAGTAACACAAACTTGTTAAAAGTAATTAAATAAACTACCAGAAACTGCTTGGAGGTTTACCAGTATCTGACTGTTACAAGCTAAAGAAAAAATATTTCCATGAAAACGTGAAGTGAGTTACAACTTAAAAGAAGGTTTGCCTGACTATGAATTACTTATTATAATGCAAAACGGAAGAAACAAAATTTTATCCATAAAGTAGAAGGAAACCAGAGGGCTGCCATCTGGACATTTTCGGAGTCCCTCCAGCCAATTGGTTCGTATTATGTTCTTAGACCTCATTAACATTTAGCCAACCAAAAGACTTGTTACTCTTTTGAATTGCCCAAATGTTCAGGAGATATGTGTATACATAACACAGGAATGCATATTGAGCCCTCTTTGTTTTCGTCCATGCCTCCTTGAGGGGTAAATGGAAATGCACCAAAGCAGTGAAAGACGCTAAACAGAGGAAAGTACAGTGTGAGTGCCAAATTTAGTGCTCTTTGATATGTCCATTTTTCAGTTGTTCACTGAGCACTTTCCCCTTCAGTGGGCCCCTGCAAAGCGGTTAACGACATGTGTGACTAATTAAATACCCTCTGTTCAAATTAGACAATCTAGGAAGGCCCTAGGTAGGGTACTTTTGGAAGCTAATTATGAGGTAAAAGTGAGTGTATTGTATTTTCTTTTTGACACATTTACTTTAGTGAGAACACTTGAAGAAACTAATGTAATAACTGTGATTCCTTAAAAATGTTTTTTTTCTTTTTTTTTGAAAACGCAAAAGCAAAACATCCAAAGCCGCATTGCAATGTGTGCACATTCTACAGGTTTCACATATTGTTCCGCAACAACAATCCAGCAATTCAGAAGTCAATCTCAATATATGTGGTAAAGTCCAGCAGCATTTTACCAACCTAGTAGAATACTGGGCAAAGGTGGATGGAAACAAAGGACATCCGAAAGAAACCCCCAAAAACTAAAAAGGAAAAAGAATTAAAAAAAACAGAAAAAAAACATTTTCAATCACAATACAATGGCATGACTACAGATCAATCACTTTGCGATACAACTACCCAAGTGCTGCCGTGGCAATCGCCTCACTCCCAATGTGGCACCTCATCACCCCATACATTCTGCAAGGCCCCACCCTCCCCACCCAGAGTCATTCTACTCCCCGCTCAGAATGTGCAAGCAGATACGATCGTAGGGGTTCCCAAATATCCCTCGGCCTAGACGATAAGGGCAATTCTTCCGCATACACATTACGGTTATCTCGACAGTACACCAGATCAGTCAACCATGTCCTCAGGAGAGGCCGCTTCCCCCTCCCCCATGTAATCGCGACGCTCCTAGCGGCCATAAGCAGTGCCAATCGTACAAACTTCCCAAGCGCCACCCGCACATGCGGCACACAATAAAGAAGACACACCAGCGGTGTACAAGGAAGGTCCACATTGACCATCTCGTGCAAACTGTCCATCACACCATTTTAAAACACAGCTACCAGATGGCAGCTCCACGCCAAATGCAGGAAATCGGCATCACCTTGTCCACACCTGTCACAATTCGCTGTCTCACGGTGGCCATACCCATGCAGCCGCGCCGGAGTTTAGTATACTTGATGTATGTATTTAAAATGAATAATCTTAAGATTGCCATTCATACACATACTCCCAGTCAGTCCGCATATGTGCTTCCAATTATCATCAGATATATCAACACTCAGACAAGTATTCCACCTAGCCCAGCTTTTATCCTCACCCAGCACTGTTTCGTCCTTAATGAGTTTATACATCTTAGAAAGTAATCTCTTATTATTGGGCACGGTAATAACCGACTGCAGCGATGCCAAGACCGGAGGCTCATTCGGGAATGTTACATAATGCTCCCGAGCCGCCCCCCGCAAGCGATGAATCGCGAAGCGAAATAAAAGTGATTGATTCTCGATGTGAGTCAAGTCCCCTTGCTCAAGAAAAGTGCCATTGGGATACACATCCCGCATACGAGTAATGCCTACCTCCCTCAACACCCTCATAGACGGGCCCTCGTGTGTGACCGACAATCACGCATGACACTCTAGGTGCATTGCAGGCGCATACAGCGGTAACTTCTGCGCCCACTTGCCTATACCCTGCCATGCCGATACCGTGGCATATATTGCATTGATTTCGGATTTCGGGGTACCACGCGAACCATGCGTGACTGCTATGCAGAGGGACCGGAGCAGCATCACCCTCCTCCACTGCGACGTGTGGGGTGAACGCGTGCCGCCTATACCAGTAATACAGATATTGAGCCTGCGCACTTAAGTAATAGGCATAGAAGTCCGGGGCCGCGAAGCCACCTTGTTCGTATCCCCTGGTTAGAACCGACCACTGCACTCTCGCCGCCTTACCTCCCCACACCAGCAGCAGCAGTTGAGCACGAAGTGTCTTGAAGAAGGTCAGATTAAGTATTATAGGCACGTTCACGTACAGATAAAGAAAGCGGGGTAGTACCACCATTTTGACAAGAGCGATACGATCTGCTAGTGACAGCGGTAGTAGCAGCCAGGTTTCGACCAATGTTTCCAAACGCGAACAAGCTGTGCCATAATTCTCCCGTATTACAACTACCGGGTCGCGGTGCACCCACACTCCTAGATATTTAACAGGGTCCTCCGACCACACTAACGGGAACTCAAGATCCGGTCGTTTAGTCCTAGCCGTCAGTGGAATGACAAACGACTTCTCCCAGTTTATTTGCAATCCGGAAAGGCGCTCAAACCTCACATACTCCCGCAATAACTGCGCCAAATACCTAGATGGTTCACGGACATACAACACCATGTCGTCAGCGTATAAAGAAATTTACACCGGACGACAATTAAAACGTAATGCAGTTGCCCTATGGCGCTACCGGATGACACAGGCAAGTGGTTCCAGTATAAGGGCAAACAGCATGGGCGAGAAGGGGGCAACCCTGCCGAGTTCCCCGCTCTACACACAGCGAATCTGATGTCACTCCACCGACCCTCACTCGCGCCGAGGGCACCGTGTAAAGCACCGTTATCCACTGAAGAAATAGTGGGGGGAACCCCATGCGACGCAAGACGCCATGCATATACTGCCACTCCACAGAATCGAACGCTTTGGCAGCATTTAATAGCACCGCCGCAGCCTCCAAAGTGGGCTCTAGCACATGGAACGTGGAAAAAAGTGTGCGCAAGTTGTGCGAGGTGGACCGCTCAGGTACAAAACCCGACTGATCTGGCAAAATCAATCCATGCATCAGGGGTTGCATCTTAGTGGTTATGATTTTTGCCAATATTTTGGCGTCAATATTAATCAAGGACAACGGGCGGTAGGAATCGCAACGCTCCGGGGGTTTATCTTTCTTAAGCAACGTTACAATTAGTGCCTCCCTTAGGGAAGGGGGTAGTATCCCCGCTTCGTGAGCTTCCGCGTATACTTCCAGCAAATGCGGCACAAGAATGTCCGCATACTTCTTATAGAACTCGACCGGAAGCCCATCTGGCTGTTGCCTTGCCATTAGCCAACGCCGCTATTGCTAACCTGATGTCTGTCAGATCTTATAAAGGATACTCTTGATAACTGCACAGGACCAGAGATGCTGACTTCCGAATCCTTCCGAGGCAACCGCACAGAGCTCAACACTGTATAATGAGACTCCAGACTTTTACCTCAAAGGGAAGGGGAATTTGGATAAAATAATAAACAACAAAGAAGAGATCCTCTTGGATGGCTCCCTCGTCAGTCCGACCTGCAGACCGTCTCTGTCTTTTAGAAACCTGTAAGGAAAATATCACAACAGTCTAAATACACCTGTTATCCTTCTCTACTCTTCCTACTAACTCACTTAATGACTCTTACCTACCATTTCTACCCAGAGATTTGACCCCTCTTCTATTTGGTAAGACTCTAGATTTCTTCTGACCTTTTCTTTTGTATTTTCGTCCTGTAATTCACAATAACACTACATTACACCTTTTCTCTCTTATAGTTTTCTGTTATCTAATTCCTGTTCTTTACTCACTTTCTGTTCGTACTCTTTCTCCGCTATTCTGTAAGTCTTTTCCTATTTCTTTGTATTCTTTTCTTGTTAACTGAAAGACACATTAAATGCTAGGCTGTTAACTGCTGTCTCTAATCGCTAACATTCCTCTGTGTTTCTTAATATATGGTTTTTGACTTACTTATCGTTTTCTTATCTATTCTCTTTTTAAGCAACTCCTGGCTTCACAAATTCTGTCTTCTTATGTTCTTTCTTAGGTCCCTGTTTCAACTGTCCAGAACGCTATGAAGAACACTGTACTGCATGTACCACGTCAAACAAGGTATTTCTCTTTCGTTATTCGATTTACTCAATGTCTATTAATACTTTAATATCACTTATCTCTCTCTTTCTTCTCTCTTTTCTTTTTCCAGATACACTTCACAGAGCACCCGTTCTGGTACTGCTGCCGCCGAACTTCCTTCAATGCTGACGCGCAGATTATCTACGCCGTGTTCAGGAGCCGCTCTGGTAAATACTTAGTTTTTTCCCGAGTTTCGTGCTTCAACTCGGTATTGACGTAGGACACAAGTGATTCAAAATAACCTCCTAATCCCTAACTAAGCTTTCCCTGAACTAAACTACCGCCGATCTTAAGATGTGCTTCCTCTCCATGAATTTCCGTTGGTGAAGTGCGCAGTTCTTCATTCTCTCGCGCCTCACCTGAACTCTGTCGGTAAGGCTTCAGACACTAGACTGCTGACCGTGGCACCTACCAGCGGCCATCTTGAGATTCCGGGTGCTCCACAACGCAGACCAGGAACCAACTTCAGGCTTCTCCTTTGTCCGATAATTCCTGACACAGACAGTGGTTGCGGCTTGTAAATTAGGAGTCCTGACAGTACCCCCCAACAAGGCCGAAGCTTTCCCCCGTGGTTTTGTGGGGAAGCGTTGATGAAAGGATTTAACCAATCTGGGAGCATGTACATCCTCTTCACATTCCCAGGATCGCTCTTCCGGCCCATAACCTTTCCAATCTATGAGATAAAACAATTTCCCTTTTGAATTTCTGGAGTCTAAGATTTCCTTGACTACATACTCGGTTCCTGTCTCTAGATTGACTGGTTTTGGTGGTAATGTCTTCCGTAAATTGCTCGGGGCCTTCTTCAACAATGAAACGTGGAATACTGGATGAACCTTAAGTCTAGACGGTAAGGTGAGCTTGTAAGAAACTGGATTTATCTGTTTCTCCACTGGATATGGGCCAATAAAGCGTGGTTGGAACTTCCGATTTCCTTTCAGCCTAAGATTTTTGGTATTTAGCCACACTTTATCTCCCTTCACTAGTTTAGGACCTTCTCGCCTCTTTTTATCAGCATAACCCTTGTATTTTTCTTTTGCTTTCTGAAGACTTTCCCTGGCATCTTGATGTACTTGATCTAAATGAGTCACCATATCCTGAACTGCCGGGATAGTTAAGTCTACCTGTCTAAGGGTTGAATTTGGATGTCTTCCATAGTTCATATAAAAGGGAGAGAACCCTGTAGAAACGTTTTTGGCATTATTGTGGGCGAACTCTGCTGCCCACAAATAATCCACCCAGTCTCCCTCTTGTTTCAACAGAAACAATCGTAGGTACTGTTCCAACTCTTGGTTGACTCGTTCTGTTTGGCCATCAGTCTCAGGATGGTAACTAGTGGAGTATCTTGCTTCGATTCCTAAATTCTCCATAAAAGATTTCCAAAAATGGGAAATGAATTGTGTTCCCCTATCTGAGATTACAATCTTGGGTATTCCGTGTATCTTTACTATGTCTGTGCTAAGGTGTAAGGCTAGCTGTTTAGCAGATGGGATTCCCTTCAATGCTGAGAAATGTGCCATCTTTGTAAAGGTGTCTACCACTACCAAAATAGTATTGTAGCCCTTACTAAGTGGTAAGTCTGTGATGAGGTCTAATGTTATAGTGTGCCATGGGTGAGGAGGTGTTGGCAGGGGTTGAAGGAAACCCTTCGGAGCTTGCCGTTCAGATTTTCCCTGTGCACAGATCTCGCAAGTCTTTACATAGTTCTCAATATCCTTGTTCATCTCTGGCCACCAGTAATGCCGCTTAATTAGTTCCTTGGTTTTTGCTTCTCCCTTATGACCAGCCAACTTCACATCGTGATTTTCTTGCATGACCTGTAACTGCAACTCTTTAGTAGGGATATACAGACTTTCCTGATAGTAGGGGAGTTGACCTACAACCCTTTTTCCTTCTTCTTCTCTAGTCCAAGCCTCCATCTCTTCTGGTGTCATTACCTCCAAAATACTAGTTTCCAAATCCACCGAAGTGGTGGCTCCAATGATTTTCTCTCTGGGGATGATGGATTGATTCTCCAAAGGTGTTTTCTGATTCTCGGTATCAATTCTGGACAAGGCATCCGCCTTACCATTCTGCGCTCCTGGTCGGAAGGTTATTATAAAATTGTAGTCCGCAAAATACAGTGACCATCTCAGCTGCTGAGGAGTCAATGTCCTAGCCGTCTTCAAGAATTTTAGATTCCGGTGATCAGTAAAGACTGTGACTTGATGTTGGGCCCCCATGAGGTGATGCCTCCATTCCTTGAAAGCGTCTTTTATCGCCAACAACTCCTTTTCAGTAATGGTGTAATTGCACTCAGCGGGGGATAATTTCCTTGACCTGTACGCCACTGGATGCAATTGTCCCGTTACCTTGTTTCGCTGCGAAAGGACTCCTCCTACCGCTTGATCTGAAGCATCAGTTTCTACGTAAAAAGGTTTGTTGGGATCAGCATGTTGTAGAATTGGGGCCGTAGTGAAGTCCTGCTTCAAAGAGTTAAATGCCTCCTCAGCCTCTTGGGTCCAGTTGAATGGAATACCTTTCCTCAGCAATTTGGTAAGCGGTAAGATTTTGTGAGAAAACTCGCTGATAAATCTGCGATAAAAATTGGCGAACCCAATAAAACTTTGAACCTCCTTCACACTCTCTGGAGACTTCCACTTGACAATCGCTTCAATCTTTCGTTGGTCCATAAGTATTCCTTTTGGTGAAATTACAAAACCCAAAAACTCCACTTGGGTTACATTAAAAGTGCATTTTTCTAATTTTACAAATAGTCTGTTGACTTCAGCTTCCTCAGAACTCCCTTGACCTGTTCCGTGTGTCTTTCAGGATCCGCAGAGTTAATCAAAATGTCATCAATATACACGATGGCACATTGGTCAATGAATTCCTTCAGTACATCATTAATGAAATGTTGAAAAGCCGCCGGGGCATTACAAAGCCCATAGGGCATGACTTGATATTCGAATAAACCAAAACGGGTCCGGAAAGCAGTCTTCCACTCGTCGCCCTCTCTCATCCTGACCAAGTGGTAGGCTCCCCTTAAATCAAGTATTGTATATACTTGAGCCCCTTTCACTTGATCTAATAAAACCGATATCAGGGGCAAAGGGTACCTGTTTTTCTTGGTGATTCTATTGATGGCTCTATAATCAATGCAGGTTCTCAAGTCTCCTTCCTTCTTCGGCACGAAGAATAAGGGCGACGACACTGGGGATTGGGAAGGTCGAATGAATCCATTAGCTAGATATTTGTCTAAATACTCTTTGAGGTGACGATGTTCCTTCTCCGTCAAGGCATATACCCGACTACAGGGCAAGTTGGATCCAGGTTCGATCTCTATCTTGCAGTCATAATCCCTGTGTGGGGGCAATTGTTCCGCTTCCACCTCGTTAAAAACTTCATGGAACTCTGAGTATTCTTCGGGAATCGCTTGAGCGCTGATTACGCATATTGAACCTTTCAGTCGACTTAAGGAATGAGATGGGCTGACTTCAATTTCAATTTCTCTTTCCTTATGTTCCAAACAGTTTTCCAAACAGTATTTTGAGTTCATTTTGATCGTTTGATTACTCCAATCGATGGTGGGGTTGTGCTCAGTGAGCCAAGGAAGGCCCAGGATCAATTCAAACTGAGGAGCGTCTATCAAATTAAACTGAATTCTTTCTTCATGACCACTATCAGAGACGAGCTGGATCACCTCAGTGTGACTTACTATGGGACCGGATGACAGATTTGTTCCATCCACAGCTCTGACTGGTTCACTTTTATTCTTCATTATCGCCTGTATTCCCACCTTACGAGCAAATCTCAGATCACAAAAGTTCCCAGTGGCGCCAGAATCTATCATTACCGACACACCTGACAAGGTGATTTGTCGAAATTTAACTTCCATTGATAGATTTAGATGAGGGGCTGCCGACTGTAGGGTATTGGCCACTCGATGTTCTTCAGGAGTCTTCTCTAAAATCGCACCTACCTGTTTAACTCCTCCAACAGGCAGTGCAACTAGTTTTCCTTCGGCTTGTAGATAGTCTTAGGCTTCTTAGGGCAGTTCCTGACAAAATGGCCACCATTTCCACAGTACATGCACAGATTTCCTGTCCTTCTTTTTTCTTTTTCTTCTTTAGACAAAGGTCCTCGGATAGTTCCGATTTGCATGGGCTCCACCCCTGAGGAACCCTTATTGGTTCGGCTACTTTCTGGCCGAGCCCGATCAAACCTTGGAACCGTGGGTCGAAACTCCCTCCTTTTTTCACCCTTTCGTTCACCTTGCCGAAAGTCTATCTCCAATACTAGATCCACCAATGCAGATATCTCGGTGGGACGATTCGGAATTCCGGCCAAGGCGTCCTTGAGTTCGTCTCTTAAGCCACGATAAAATACCGCTGCTCGTTTACTCTCCGGCCAGTTTGTCTCTACTACTAGTTTGTTGAATTGGGCCAGATAACCCACCAGGTCTCGGTTTCCTTGCTTTAAATCAAGCAGTTCATTGTCGACGACTTGTGATATTCTTCTTCTGTCGAATATTCGTAAGAACTCATCCTTGAATTCTTCATAATTTCTCAAAATTGGATCATTTCTGGTGATGAGCGGCATGGACCAGGCTGCCGCATCTCCACTCAAATAAGATAAAGCGAACGCGACCTTGGATTGTGCGTCAGGGAAAATTGAAGGGCGACACATGTAGTGTAGAGAGCATTGAGTTATAAATATTTGCGCCTTCTGAGGGTCCCCATTAAATCGCTCCGGGGCTGCTAAAGGTATTACAGGGGATAAGGAATGGATCACTTGTGTAGTCATCCTATTTGTACTATCTGGTAAGGGGTTCTGAGTCTCTGAACCTACACTAAAGGGCTGCCGAAGTTTATGTGCTAGCTCAGCTGTTTCTTTCCTATTATTTACTAACTCCAACCTTAGATTTTGGTTCGCTTCTCTAACTGCGCTTAACTCCTTTTGGATCGTGTCTAAGATAACTCCTAAACCTTGCAGGTTTATTCCCTCCGCCATCTCTGCTCGGGTGCTAAGTGCAACTTGGGCACTTCACTCTGTCAGATCTTATAAAGGATACTCTTGATAACTGCACAGGAACAGAGATGCTGACTTCCGAATCCTTCCGAGGCAACCGCCCAGAGCTCAACACTGTATAATGAGACTCCAGACTTTTACCTCAAAGGGAAGGGGAATTTGGATAAAATAATAAACAACAAAGAAGAGATCCTCTTGGATGGCTCCCTCGTCAGTCCGACCTGCAGACCGTCTCTGTCTTTTAGAAACCTGTAAGGAAAATATCACAACAGTCTAAATACACCTGTTATCCTTCTCTACTCTTCCTACTAACTCACTTAATGACTCTTACCTACCATTTCTACCAAGAGATTTGACCCCTCTTCTATTTGGTAAGACTCTAGATTTCTTCTGACCTTTTCTTTTGTATTTTCGTCCTGTAATTCACAATAACACTACATTACACCTTTTCTCTCTTATAGTTTTCTGTTATCTAATTCCTGTTCTTTACTCACTTTCTGTTCGTACTCTTTCTCCGCTATTCTTTAAGTCTTTTCCTATTTCTTTGTATTCTTTTCTTGTTAACTGAAAGACACATTAAATGCTAGGCTGTTAACTGCTGTCTCTAATCTCTAACATTCCTCTGTGTTTCTTAATATATGGTTTTTGACTTACCTATCGTTTTCTTATCTATTCTCTTTTGAAGCAACTCCTGGCTTCACAAATTCTTATTTTCTTTCTTAGGTCCCTGTTTCAACTGTCCAGAACGCTATGAAGAACACTGCACTGCATGTACCACGTCAAACAAGGTATTTCTCTTTCGTTATTCGATTTACTCAATGTCTATTAATACTTTAATATCACTTATCTCTCTCTTTCTTCTCTCTTTTCTTTTCCCAGATACACTTCGCAGAGCACCCGTTCTGGTACTGCTGCCGCCGAACTTCCTTCAACGCTGACGCGCAGATTATCTTCGCCGTGTTCAGGAGACGCTCTGGTAAATACTTCGTTTTTTCCCGAGTTTCGTGCTTCAACTCGGTATTGACGTAGGACACAAGTGATTCAAAATAAACTCCGAAACCTCCTAATCCCTAACTAAGCTTTCCCTGAACTAAACTACCGCCGAACTTCAGATGTGCTACCTCTCCATGAATTTCCGTTGGTGAAGTGCGCAGTTCTTCATTCTCTCGCGCCTCACCTGAACTCGGTCGTTAAGGCTTCAGACACTAGACTGCTGACCGTGGCACCTACCAGCGGCCATCTTGAGATTCCAGGTGCTCCACAACGCAGACCAGGAACCAACTTCAGGCTTCTTCTTTGTCCGATAATTCCTGACACAGACAGTGGTTGCGGCTTGTAATTTAGGAGTCCTGACAATGTCCTGTTCATCTACGGGAAGACATAAATACTGACGTTGCGCATCTGACAACCATGCACACGCAATGCCATCTAAATAATCATCAAAATCCTCAGTAGTCAATGTACTCCGTGTGCTATATAGATCCGCATAAAATAAGCTACATTGTTCCGTTATAGCCTCCGGAATAGTGGGAAGCGCCCATGTCATCCACTATTCTATCCACATGCTGCTGTTCTAGTCTTGCTTTAATCTTAAACGCCAGCGTCCGACCCTGCCTACCCGCTTCACCATACTTTCTTGCCACATGCCTACGTGATATATATTTAATTTCTGCCTCCGCCTGCGCATCATATTCCGCTATCAATTCCTGTATCTTAGCCAATTTAGACAGGTCCGGCCGATCAGCATAATCACTCTCCAGACCTCGCAGTTCGGACTCAAGTCTCTGCAATTGGGCTCTAATGTCTCGGAGTATGCCTGCCGCTGTTCCCATACACGTCCCTCTGATGGTGACCTTGAAAGCCTCCCATAGCGTTGCTGCTCGATCGACCGTACCCTTACTCAACGTAAAGTATTGCACGATAGCGTCATGTATGGTTTTGTCATATATAGGATCTAGCAGTGCCTCAGACCGCAACCGCCATGTGAAAGGACAATGCATCCCTACCGGATTTTTCAATAGCAGGCGCACCGGATTATGATCTGATAACGTACGAGCAAGCGGCGTCACCTCAACCACCCACTCCATGAGCTCATCACCAATTAGCCAATAATCAAGTCTCGACCAACTGCCATGCATAGGTGTCGCGTGTGTACCCTCCAGTCGTTCCGGATGTCTCACTCTACACACATCACGCAGTCCAAACTCCTCCATTGCCCGCAGTACACTCGCGGCAACTCTCGGGGTGCGGTGCATTGCTGGATTAGATTTATCCAACTACGCATCTAAGTATGTATTCAGGTCTCCCCCCCCAAACAACAGGTGCGTCTGGCCACTGTCGCAGCTGATCACAGATACGAGCCACGCATGCCGGGTCATCCACAATTGGACCCTACATATTCACTACAATAACCAACGTGCCACGCAGCTTCCCACACAACATAGCACAACGCCCCTCGTTATCCGTGTATGTGTGTAGCACCTGGAAGTCAACCCCTCTTTTAATCAAAATCAACACTCTCCGCGCATAGGAGGAGTACGAGGCAGCAAGATGAAAGCCCGCCCATCTACTCAGCGCCCCACACATCACATTTGGAGCTAGATGCGTCTCCTGTAACAGCGCTACTTGTATCCCATGCCTGTTCAGATATGCTGACACCTGTCGCCCCTTTTTCGGGGAGTTGAGGCCATGAACATTCCAAGTTAACATTGCGCAATTATCAGCCATCATACATACTATGTCGTGGAAATAATAGAGCATGCCACAGAGCCCCCTGGGAGACCCCGCAAGCAACCCCCAACCAGCACCAGCACCATGCGTAGCAGTGGCCACCTCTCGCACCTGTGATCGATCTCAATGTATAGAAAAAAGGAAAAACAAAGACTGCAAAAAGCCCACTCCCCTCCGCCCACCACTTACTCCAACCTCCCAATCAGGTCGAGACCGCCCCCCCCCTCCTCCCTTCTCTCAACAACCATACGGGTAATACCCACTGGGGGAAGAAGCACAGCAGCGTTTACACGCACCGAAGTGCGGCCGCCGGAACCATTTCCATCTTAGTACCGCTAAAACACTTAGAAAAACATTTGTCAAATGATAGTGCACCGCCCCAACCTGGGACCCCAAGAGATAAGCAACTGCAGCGAGAAAAAAGACTCCCATCCTCTCCGACCAACTTAAACAACAATGCAGCTCCCAACAGTGCACTCATGAAACAATCGGCAAACACATCAATAGGCAGTCCGTCAACCTCTGGCATAGATAGTGACTACTAGCTTCTCCTTGCTCGTTCCCACTGTCCACCGTCCGTGTCAGCCGCTTGTTCTCGAAGGCCAATTTAGCCTGCCTAGGCTCCGCCTTGCCCATGTCTCCTCTCTCCTTGACCCTGTAAACCAAGAACTCTTTGCACTGTGCTCTATGATTAGCGCAAATGTCTCAGGTAGGCAGCCCTCCACGGCCCTCCATCGCTTCTGTGCACTGTTGCCCAGTGTTCCCGCCTGGCTATGAGCTCTGGGCCACCAAGAACAACCAGTGTCTACAAGCTTCGTGGCAGTGCGGCGTCGTTCAGCCAAGGAGGGGGTCACCCTCAGCCTTCAGGCCGTCACCAGGCACACCAGTAGTCACCACCCACAGCGCCCCCCAGGCCCCCCAGCGACCGCGGTCCCCGCCGGGCCTCTACCGCACCCACCCACTTGCCCCGGGCCTAAGCTAGTCCAGGGGCATCGCAGGACAGCTATGCGGAGATGCCCCACAGATCCCGCCAGCTCCACAGAGCCCAGTCAGGCACCTCAGGTATCACCAGCCAGACCTCAGCCCTCAAGAGCCCCGCCACATAAGACCCGCTAGGCGCCACCGCCCTTTTCTGGCAATGTGCCCCGCTAGCCCCACGCTGCCAGGCCCAGCGAACCCAGTCCCGACCAGTTCCCCACTCACCAGTACCAGCTACTGGACACTCCGCTCCGCTCCCTCTCCTCCGTGTCCGTAGAGACGCATCTGCAGGCCTCCACCGTCACGCCGCTCAGTAGTCTCCTCACTAGGCCGCCCGCTGCACCGCGCCCAGCCGAAGCCGGGACTCACCAGGGCCCGCACTCAACGCCCGGCCCAGCTCAGCTCACTCGGCCGCACAGCATCCCCCGGTCTCTCTGACCGCGACAGAGTCTTCACAGGGCAGAACTGAGCAACAGCCACGACTCCCGGGTCCCATCAGCCGATCTCCGAGTCTGTAGCAACGTGAATGCAAGGCTCTAGTCCGCGCTTACAGCTCCGAGCACGGCGCCGCCATTTTGATCTGTGTGCGTAGTCCACTGAAGTCCGGAGTTCAGGGCGACGGCACAGGTTTAAAAGTCGTCACACCGCCTCAGAATGCGCCACCAGCTTCCAGGGCCCCCCAGATGCGGGGACAGCTCGTTTTCTGCGGATTTAGGATGGTATTTGCCCGATAACAGATTCCGGCGCGCGGAGCTCCCTTACAAGGCAGCCATTCCGCTTCGCGCCGTAGCCACGCCCCCCCTGATTCCTTAAAAATGTGTGTTTATAAATTAAGGAGTGTGACCAGAGAAGGAGAGAAAAGAGTGGAGGAGATGCCACACACACGACAGTGAGTGGAGACGGAGAAGGGGAATTTAAATGCAAATCCGGTCTCAAATGATACAAGATCTCAACATTTCTGATGTGCAGCTCCACATTTGTTATATTTCCTGGTCTACCCTTTGGACTAGGTGTGTGAGTTGTAATATTGACGCGTTTCTGAACACTACGGTAGAGGTGCCGGTACACTTAAGCAAATAATGTATGCAAGAAATATTTGCTTTTTTGTGGGTTTTTCATATGTGGACCATCGGATGTTAGCATTAATATATATATAAATATTTGTACATGAATAGGAGAAAGGCACTCTTTGGGATAGTGATGGGGATCGCTGGGCAAAAGGTGGTTGAACCAGGTTTCATTCAAACCCCCCATCTTTTTCTTCAGGAGACAGAGCACTATGGTTGATGTTTGCATGTGTATGAACATTAGACTTGTTTTTTATCGTTGGAATTCCTGTTCTGAAGGCTATACATGGTCAATTATATGGAATATTTGTGTTATGGACAAGATGCAGGAGCAACATGACTGACGGAAATATTCCTTATATAATTCGCTCACTTGGGCATTATACATGCATGGGAAATGTGGAATGTGTGATGGCTGAGCAATAAAACGGCCATATGATATGTACCACAGGCATTAAAGCACCACAATGAATAACCATTACAATCATTTAGGGTTACAGGGCACACTTAAGTGATATTATACCAGCCCATTTGGGCTCCACTTCACACTGATATTTTATCACAAATATGGCTGCCTAATATACTTTTTACAACGCCAATATTTTCAGCACCTGTATGTAAACCAATACATCCACATGAAATATAAATAATCATTTTGATGTGACTGATAATGCAATTTTGGGGTAGGAAGCAAATCAAGTGTACTGCACACTCAAAGCATGTATTAGCAATATTGTGTTTTATTTGACTTTTCATCTGTTAATTTTGAATATTGGAGTGTCTTAGGGGAATGTTGGTTTCCTATCCAAAAAGATGCTGAACCTGGAGCCTAATTTTTTTACTCCCATATTTACGCTTACAAAGTAGGTGCAAGACCGTGACACTGTTTACCATGAACTTCGCTGCTCACCTGAAATGTCTATTTCTTGTAGAAAAACATACATTTAAAGTGAGCACATTAGGATTGTTGCAGAAATTTCCATATAAATGATCACTCTTAACCTAAAACGATGTGGGAACTACTGGGGGGGAGGGTGGGGGGATATATATATATATCCTACTGGCAGTCGCCAGTAGGTAGTTATAGTTAGGACCTAGTTTCCATATCTTCGAGAAATTTTTAAAACTAATGGGGCGCTCTGGTCAGCTCATGTTTCGGGGTGATTCGTCAAGCGAGGCCCGAGAAAAAAGGGGGGTCCTAAAACACGTTTTCTCCAGGTTAATTTCCATAGGAAACTTTTGTCACGGCTACAGCCCGAGCTGCTGAACGGAATTACACACAATTTGGCAGACATAGCTCTTTGTCCAAAGTACACTCTGTGCTTTAAATTGTGTAGATCCGTTCAGTAGTTCCTGAGAAATTCAAAAATAATAAAAATGATATTTCTGGTGGCCCCGGGGGTTCCGCTAACCCTCCCGATCACGAGCTTGCCAACCCTTCAAACCAAGAACTGTTGGCTGCCATCTTGTGACTTGGTAAAACCGAGTCACAAGCAAAAAGGCAAGATAATGTTGAAACAAAAAGAAAAGGGGGCAGGGTAGAAACACCCTGACCTCCTAGGCCTGGTTAGGCCCAAAAAAAGCATTAAAAAATATATATTTTCGACGGGATTCACATAGGATCCGCATGTCTTACCGGAAAAAACCCAAAGTGTGGTCTCCCGTGCTTTGCTGCTTTTAAGCCCCATGGTGTGACTTGTCCCGGGGGCAATGTATAATTGTTATGCAGGACCTCCACCTCCCCGGGGCTTTGTTAATGTGCGGGGGCACGCAGCCCCGGAGACCGCCACCTCCCCAGGGCTTAAATATTATTAAGCAAAGTGTGTGGGGGGCCCTTGCCCTTCCCCACACTGCCCCAGGGGCAAACTTTAATTGGAAGCAAGAGCAGTAAACTTGCTCTTGCTTCCATGAAGCAAAGCAGAATTGCTTTTGGGCAAAGGGAGCAATGCCGGCTCCCGCAGGAGACGGGAAGCCGGCAAGGACTGCGGGGGCATTGGGGCTCCGCCCACGGTCCCCATTGTTGAGGCCAGACCCTGGGGGATGGGGTCCCCGGGAAGGGGGGCCACACGACCCCCTCCTGTAATAATATAAAAATAATATAAAAATTAAAAGAGGCAATGCCTGGAGATTGGATCCCCGGGGCCAATAATGGCCTCAGGAGGTGGGGCCCCCCACCTTTAAAAGGAGTTTAAAAAACACAATAAAAAAATATGTGGCCATGCCCCAGGGGATGGGGTCGCCAGGGCCGGAATTGGACTTGGGAGGGGGGCAACACGGTCACCCTCACGTAATATAAAAAAACAAGCATTGGCATAGCCAACACCCTCGCCCTGCTCAAGAAACCTTCCAACAGCAAGAAAGCCAACTAGTTCACCGAAGAACTCCAGGCCTCCAAACGAGCATGCTGGAAACTGGAGAAGAAATGGCTCCGCGAATGAACACCGTACAGCTACACGACCCACAAGACCGCTACCCGCAGACACCACCACCTCATCAGAGCCGCCAAAAGATTCTCATTCAAAGTCCGCCTATACAACAACGCAAACGACAGCAAAGAGCTCTTCAACATCATGAAGGAACTCTCCAACACCAACGACATCCCACCCTCACAAGACCTGTGCGACTCGATGGCCACCTTCTTCCACCTCAAAATCGCTGACATCCACGACAGCTTCAACGTTCTGACCACCCCGACACCAACAGATTCCTTGTCGCCAGCGTCCATCAACCGCCTGCTCTCCTCGACCAACATCAGCGATGACCACACCCGCATGATCATGAACTCCATCCACTCAGGATCACCATCAGACCCATGCCCACACCACAATTTCAACAAAGCCGACACAGCCATCGCACCCCAACTCCAGAAAATGATCAACATCTCCTTCGAGACAGCAATCTTCCTGGAAAGCTGGAAGCACGCCGAGAACAACGCCCTGCTCAAGAAGCCCAAGGCTGACCCCAAGGACCTCAAGAACTTCCGGCCCATCTCCCTGCTCCCGTTCCCGGCGAAGGTCATTGAGAAAATCGTCAACAAACAGCTGACCCACTACCTCGAGGAGAACAACATCCTTGACCCGTCCCAATCTGGGTTCCGAAGCAACCACAGCACCGAGACCACTCTCATTGCCGCCACCGACGACATCAGGACACTGCTAGACAACAGAAAAACATCAGGACACTGCTAGACAACAGAGAAACAGCAGCCCTCATCCTCCTGGACATATCAGCCGCCTTCGACACGGTCTGCCACCGCACACTACAAACAAGCCTCCACGAAGCCGGGATTCAAGAGAAGGCCCTGGACTGTACCGCTTCCCTCCTCTCCAGCAGAACAGAGCGTCCGCCCCCCCCCCCTTTCGCTCCAAAGCCACCGAGATCATCTGTGGCATACCCCAGGGTTCATCCCTCAGCCCGACGCTGTTTAACATCTACATGGCTCCTCTCGCTTACGTCGCCCGACAACATGACCTCAACATCATCTCCTACACTGACGACACCCCAGCTGATCCTCTCCCTCACCAAAGACCCTCAGAACACCAAGACCAACCTCCACGAAGGAATGAATGCTGTCGCAGAATGGATGAGGAACAGCTGACTGAAGCTGAACTCGGACAAGATGGAGGTCCTCAACCTCGGATCCACCCCCTCAGCCTGGGATGACACCTGGTGGCCGACAACACTGGGAACAGCACCAACACCCACCGACCACACACGCAACCTAGGAATCATTCTCAACTCCACCCTCTACATGACTAAGCAGGTCAACGCTGTCTCCTCCTCCTGCTTCAACACGCTCCGCATGATCTGCAAGTGGATCCCCTCCGAAACGAGAAGAACGGTCACCCAGGACCTCTTCAGTAGCAGGTTAGACTACGGAAACGCACTCTACGCAGGAATTCCAGCTAAACTCCTGAGGCGGCTTTAACACATCCAGAACGCCTCTGCACGTCTGAGTCTCAACACCCCCAGCCGCAGCCACATCACTCCCCACCTGAGACACCTGCACTGGTTCCCCGTCAACAAGAGGATCACCTTCAAACTCCTCACCCACGCACACAAGTCACTCCACAACACCGGACGAGCATACCTCGACAGACTCACCTTCTACACCCCCACCCGCCAGCTCCGCCGGCCTCGCCCTCGCCACTGTCCCCCGCATCCAACAAGCGACCTCCAGCAGCAGATCCTTCTCTTTCCTGGCCACCAAGACGTGGAACATCCTCCCCACCCACCTACGGCAGACCCAAGACCTACTCACATTCAGAAGTCTCCTCAAAACCTTGCTCTTCAAGGAATAGCAGAACCCCCTCTCCCCCAGCGCCTTGGGACCCTCACGGGTACGTAGTGCGCTTTACAAATACTGTGATTGATTGATTGATTGATTGATAGGTTTCGCCTTTGGGACCGTACAAGTGGTTAGTCATGCTGCACATTGTACTGGGTGCTCCGCCGCTGTGCAGAAATAGCGATCAGAGTCACGGTGTGGGACGGATGATAGAGCAAAGGAAATGCAGACAACGGGAGGGGGTGGGAGCATGGTGAACATGGTGGGGAGGGGGGCAGGAGCAAAGTAGAAAACTGGAACCGAAAGTACAGCGGGAGGGGGTGGGAGCAAATGCAGACAACGGGAGCAGATGCATGGAATGATTTCCTTTAAAATGCAAGACTAACCCCCAATTACCAAAGGCTGACCATGAATCCTGGGGCTAGTTTAGTATGCTAACCGCCGTAAAGCACTGCAAAGTCTCAGCAGGGGTAGTAAGCTCCACATAAACACATTTTCAATCTCCAAATGGGCACGCGCCGGATCATGTTTATGGAGAGCTATGTACTATTGGAGGACAACGTATGCACAGAGGCATTTTACAAGCATCACACAAAGCGCGGCATATCACTAGCATTTCGCTGCAGCTGGTGACGTGCACACAAAGCGCGGCCTATCACTAGCATTTCGCTGCAGCTGGTGACGTGGCAGGTGCCATCTTAGTTCGGGGGTTGCCTGGTATATCCAGGATTAGTGAGCCTGTGTATCAGGGATTAGTTTCGTGGAAGCTGAGCGTGTGCTGTGACCCCAGGTCAGGGTTGTGGAATGGAAGATCTAGCTTTCCAAAAGCAAAAGACAGCCAGGAGAGCCCCTGATATATGGAGCCCACAGAAGAGTCAAAACTTGTCGGCCTCCTCTTTGCTGGATTTATCTGTGGCAGCCGCTGGGGCTAGCCCGGGCAGAGGGCAGTGGGAGGGGTTTGTGCGGGGCAGTGCGTCGTCTTTTACAGCACAGTGGGTGTTGCACGCCTGACCTGAGTGGCCTGAGTCTTCGGTCCTGCCTGCCATCTGTGAATAAGGAGGGCACTGTGGCTGCAGTAACAAAGGGAGTGGAGGGGCCTAGGGCTATATGTAGGTAAATCCCAAATACCGAATCTTAAATACTGATTATTACTGAATTTTACAGAATCAGTAATAAGAATTCGGTATTTGGGTTGTAGGAAAAAATTCAGTAATATTTACCGAATCGGTAAAATTCGGTAAAGAAATACCGAATACCCAACACCGATCGGTAAAAACCTAACCGGTAAAATCCGAATCTGTAAAATCCGATTTGGTAAATACCGAATCGGCAATTCAAAAAAATAAACAATTAAGGAATTAGCCAATCCGGTGCAACTACCCCACCTCCCAAGTGGCCACACCCATGCAGGTGCACTCAATCTGAAACTGCTAGAGAGGCTGGGAGAGCAGAGCCCTTGAGACACTGGGATACTTACTTCAGGAAAACAGCACGATGTCAAGCAAGGACACTGAAAGGGAGGGAGCAGAGAGAATGAGGAAGGTGAAATTCAGCACCATGGAGCTGCAGGTCCTTGTGGAGGAGGTAGTGAAGGAACACCACAAGTTGTTTGGCAAGCAGTCCCAGATTTGGCTGGCTGCTATACAAACCAAGGTGATTGCCATTGGAGTGACCCCACGGGACATCGACGACCTCAAGAAGAAGTGGTATGACCTCCGGAGCGTGACAAAGAGAAAAATAGCTGACCTCCAGTAAACAAAAACAATGGTTCTGTTGGGAATCGCACTTACATTGAAAGTATATTGAATTTACAATTGTGAAAATATATCCTGTGAGTGATATATCAAGAAACTGAATTTAAAGGAGAACAGAGCAAATAACTGACCACAATCGAAGTTATAGACACATCTTTTGTATTTGGCCTGTCTGGCGGATTGATTCTCAATGTTTTTAAGAAGCTGTCCAAGACAAACAATACATTAACAAAATGTACATTAGACAAGTGAGTCGTGACTGGTGACTGGGTGCTCAACAGAAAATTAAACAGAGAACATAATCATAAGCATACATATAAACACCATATTTCAATCATATGTGTCCACGCTGAATTACAATTGTTTCAAACAAATATATTATTTCTTTAGTTCAGTTGAAACTCTGTGTGGACCAATACATAGACATTACGTCGACGTTTCGACCCTAAATAGGATGCGCTGACTTTGTGCATCTAAAGGCGGGTCTTCCTCAGGACTGCAAGAAGGATGGACAGCCTTGTTAAAGGTAGATGTATCAACAAGGATGACTTCTGCTGTAGGGTGGGGAGTGTCAGCCGACAAACTCCGATTCAAGTGAGGCGTAAATTCCTCTTGTTTGATTATTCGGTCTTCAACACCGGCCGGTGGGAAGATCCGTGAAGTTCTGTGCTGCCTTGGCGATCACTATACATGTAGGCGAGGGGACGACTTGTTCGCTCTCCATAGCTCTCCTTCTGACAGCTCCGGCCCTTTGGTGCTATCTATTTGACATGCGCGTGCCGTGGCGGGCGCATCCTATTTAGGGTCGAAACGTCGACCCTATTACTTTTAATGGAGCTCTAGAAACAAGCGAGGCACACTGGAGGAGGGAGGAACAGGGCATCTGCCCTGACTGAGCTTGAGGAGCTGGTGGAGTCCACCATAGAGCCAGACAGCGTCTGTGGGATTGGGGATGCAATCAGTAAAAAATGGAAGGGAGACTCACACCAATGATACCAGGTCTAACAGAGGATTAGGTCCCCTAGAATCTTAAGGGTCCTTAGGGGCCAACTAGCCCACCAGGGACCTCCAGTAAGCCCCACACAGCGGGATTGCGGAGAGGTGGTACGAGGCCACAGCCCATTTTACACCACTCTGCAAACGCGTCTCTTGGCACATTGCTGGTGGGGCGATGAGGTCCTCTTGGGACTAAAGTGGACTTCATCCTCCGAGCAGCAGTGCACCAGGAGGCGTGTTTGCAGATTGGTGCAGAACGGGGGCTTGGCTTGTGTCCACTTCTCAGCAATCCCACTATCTTACTGGAGTTGTCAGGTAGGCTAGTTGGCCTCTAAAGACCCCCTGCATCAGAGGGGATATTAATTCCCATCCAAGAGCGCGCCAGGGAGCGCGTTTGCAGAATGGTGGGCAAAGGGCGCAAGGCCTGCAATGAGAACTTACCAATGCTGCTGTGTGGGACTTACTGGAGGTAATAGGAGGGGTAGTTGACTCCCAAGGACGTCCTTGAGGGCCAATTGCCCCTCCTGTTACCACCAGTAAGTCCCACAGTGATAGAGATCTTCGGGGGCCATGCCTCCCTTTCTCCACCACTCTGCAAACGCACCTCTTGGCACACTAAGGGTTGTAGGATGTCTTCCACTTTGAATTTGGGGGCCAAGAAGCCCTCCTGGTTCCCCCTGTAATTCCTTCGCAGCAAAATTCCTGAGCGCTGGTCAGAGGCCCAGCCTCCTTTCTGCACCACTCTGCAAACGCGACTACTACGTTATAGTTATAAAGTGATGTCACTGACCTTGTCATGAGCGATGTAATATGTGATGCCATCAGCAGTGCATTGAGGGGGTGCTAGTTATAGTTAGCTCAACTAACTATAATGGCCGAATTCCTCTGGTTTTGTATGAGTGAAATGTCCAACTAACTATAACGTCCCTGAAATCTGTGTTTTTTTCAGTGAATATATATATATATATATATGTGTGTCATGCAAAGAGTTTGTCCAAAAATATGGAGCCGGGAATTACGTCCAGGCTCCGGTCGGTGACAAGGTAAGATTCCTGGAGCTGGCATACGACTAACACATTTCAGATGCTTCCTATCCTTGGTCACAGGCTGCCATCCGAAATCTGCCACATTTCATTCTAACCACCATGTTGTTTAAATAGAACCTTCTTTATTAGCGTCATGTGACAGTTATCACAAAGCATTCTGGTACATGTGGTTAAAACAACATTGCAACCCATGTGGGCAATTGGATTTCAGAATTATTCAAAACCATCCATTGCCCTTATGGGCTGAAACTTGTTACACAGTACCTTTTCATAAGCCCCCTCAACTTTCCGCAACAGTCAGTAAAGATGAAAGGACAGCGGACCTGCTTTTATTAACAGCGGTGCTGGCTCCATTGCTTGGACCGCTGTGTCATAATCATTTATTTATACAGTTTTGTATAGTTGGGGAGGTCGAGATCAGCAAAATAAAGAGTTCAACAAATAAGTTCAGTTGATAACTCGTGTGGAGACAGCTTTTAGTCTAACCATTTAGACATCAGCAATGATTTCACTTCTGATTTGAAGGAGACGGTAGAGCGAATCAGACGGATTTCCTTCAGTAGAGAATTCCAGATTTTCAGTGCGTTGCCAGAGAAAGATCTAGCACATACTTTTCTTGTGGAAAATCTGGTTTCAGTAGCATGGGGCGGTTGCTATGCAATGTCCTACAGTTGCCCTATGGTTTCAGTTTTTGTGCAAGGTAACTTGGGGTGTTGAAATGTAAAGCTTTATGGGTCATGCAAGTGATTTTTAGATGTATTCGTGCTTCATACGGGAGCCAGTTTAAGGATTTCAGCTCAGGAGAGATGTAATTATTTCTTTTTGTTCCGGAGAGGAGTCTCACCGCTGTGTTAAGGTAGGCAAGTAGGGGGGCCAGCTTGTATTTTGGAAGGCAGCTGAGCGTGAAGCTTCCATAGTCAAGCCTCGGGAGGACTGGGGTATGGACTGCCGATTTAAGATCATCCTGGGGTAGGAAGGGTTTTAGTTTCCTTAGAATGCTTATCTGGTAGTTTACTCTTTTGGTGGCGTTGCTGATGTGCACATTTTTGTCTAGTATAATTCACAGAGATCTCTCAGAGTCTACAAAGTGAGGAGTGCAGTTGAGAGAAGTTAGATGTTTCATCCAATGATCGATCTTCAGATTGTGTTTGAGTAGGGTAATGAGGAGGAATTCAGTTTTGGTGGTATTAAGTTTGAGATGGGTGAGCGTAAGCCAGTTCTGAGTATTCTGTAGGATCATGTTGAGGGTAATGTGGTCATCAGGAGAGGAGATTTACAGGTACAGTTGCGTGTCATCAGCATACATATGGTGATGAATGTTGGAGGGTGCTATGGAGTCTGCTAAAGGTTCCATGAATAAGTTTAAGAGAATGGGGGAGAGGACAGATCCCTGTGGGACTCCCAGAGTGACCATAGAGGGCTTTGACAGAGTGGTTGACCTTGATTCTTTGGGTTCTGTTCTGGAGGAAAGAAGTAAACCATTGGAGGACGGTCCCTGAAAGACCCATCCTTCTTTCAAGTAGGTATAGAAGGTTGTCGTGTTTCACAGTATCAAATGCAGAGGGTAGATCAAGGAGAATGCGGAGACACACTTCATTCTGATCTAGCATTGATAGGGCGCCATCCATTATGAGAGTGAGTGCCCTTTCTGTGCTGTGGTCTTGGCGAAAACCTAACTGGTATTTGTCAAGGAGTTGGTACTGATCTATGTGATTACAGAGTTGGATCTGAACACATTTCTCAATGAGCTTCACCAGAGTGTGAATGTTGGAGATTGGACGGAAATTGTTTAAGCCTGCACAGTCTGCCGTTGTTTCTTTTTAAGGATGGGGGCTACCAGTCCTACTTTAAGACAATCGGGGATGGTGCCGTGGAAGAGAGAGGCATTTATGATCTTAGTCCATAGAGGGAGGATAGACCGTTTGATCTCGTTAAAGATAGATGGGGGTAAAGGGTCGATGAAGTGGTTCGATGCCTTCAGCAGTGTGAGCAAGTAGTGAATGTCACTTTCCTTGAGTGAGATGAATATGTGCCAAGAGGCAATGTTTTTGGGGGAGAGCTCAGGGTGATTGATCAGGATAGTGGACTGTAATGGATGATTAGTGGTGGGGAAGTTAGATGGTAACAACTCCCTCATAGTCTGTAATTCTTTTCAATAATGACAATTTCTTCCATTAGGAAGGAGGCGAATTCTTCGCAATTTGGAGGTTTTTTGGAATCGTTATAGGGGTGGGGTTGGATGTTGGATTGTTGCTTGACAATTTCAAAACGTTTTTTGGGGTTGATTTCTGGCTTGGTCCAGCTAGGTTCTAAAGATGCAAAGAGTTTGTCCAAAGAGACGGAACCTGCATTCACGTCGATGCTCCGGGCTGTGACAAGGTGAGGTTCCTGGAGCTGATATACGCCTAACACGTTTCAGATGCTTCTCATCCTTGGTCACAGGCTGCCACTCGAAATCTGCGATATTTCATTCTAACAACCATGTTGTTTAAATAGAACCTTCTTTATTAGCGTCATGTGACAGTTATTCCAAAGAATTCTGGTACATGTGGTTAAAACAGCATTCCAAACCATGTGGGCAATCGCACTTCCGAATTATTAAAATGCATCCATCGCCCGTGTGGGCTGAAATCTTGTCACACAGTACCTTTTCATAAGCCCTCTCAACGTTCCCCAAGAAGCACTAAAGATCAAAGCAGAGTGAACCTGCTTTTATCAACAACGGTGCTGGCTCCATGGCTTGGACAGTTGTTTCATAATCTTGCAAAGAGTTTGTCCAAAGGGACAGAGCCTGCACTCATGTCGAAGCTCCAGGTAAGATTTCTGGAGCTGGCATATGCCTAACCCGTTTCAGATGCTTCCCATCCTTGGTCACAACAATCACTGAATTGGTTCTGCACCACAATCTGTCAACACAAAAGTCAGTAATTGCCCATAATTATTAACAGTAAAGGAAAAAACAATTTTTTTTACTGCTAATGCAAAAAAGTATTGTCTTATACTTCTTTTTCATTCCATATTAATAAAAAAAAGAGCTCTTTAGCCGACGCGTTCCGTCCTCTTGACTTAGGACTTCTTCATGGTGACATGGAAGACCAGCCACAGAGCAATCAAATCTGTTGTTCTCCAATTGCAACTGATGCTGTTTCATACGGAAAGCTGCTGCTACTAAGTGGTTTCTGTTTGTAGTATTAACAAATAATCCAAATTGAAAACGAAATAAGATTATGTAGCTGTCCAATATCCAACTACATGCATAATGAAATGTCCAGAGGCAAGTGACATGATAACCATAGCATTAGGATAGCGTTAAGCCAGCAGGTTCCATTAGGAACATTCAGTGAAAGGTGGATTGTATCACAATCGACTTGTATCCGAGTTAAACGAGGTCTCCTAAGCAGCCATCGGATCCTTGGTCACAGGCTGCCATTTGAAATGTGCGATATTTCATTCTAACCACCATGTTGTTTAGATCAAATCTTCTTAGCGTCATGTGACAGTTATCCGAAAGCATTCTGGCACATGTGGTTAAAACAGCATTCCAACTCATGTAGGTAATCGCACTTCCGAATTATTTAAATGCATCCATATATGTATGTGTGTGTGTATATATATATATATATATATATATTCACTGAAAAAAACATAGGTTTCAGGCCTTATATAGTTAGGAATTAGCATTTAAAAAACCTTTGAAATTCACTGAAAAAACCATAGGTTTCAGGCCTTATATAGTTAGGAATTAGCATTTAAAAAACCTTTGCAATTCACTGAAAAAACCATAGGTTTCAGGCCTTATATAGTTAGGAATTAGCATTTAAAAAAACCTTTGAAATTCACAGAAAAAACCATAGGTTTCAGGAGTTATATAGTTAGGAATTAGCTTTTACAAAACCTTTGAAATTCACTGAAAAAACCATAGGTTTCAGGCCTTATATAGTTAGGAATTGTGTGTGTGGGGGTGGGTGGGGGTGAGGAGTGTGTGTGTGTGAGGTGTGAGGTGTGTGGTGTGTGTGTGTGTGGGGGTGTGTGTGTGTCAGAGGTGTGTGTGTGTGGGGGGGTGAGGTGTGTGTGGGGGATGTGTGGGGTGTGTCTGTGAGGTGTGTGTGTGTGGGGGGAGTGAGGTGTGTGTGGGTGGGGGTGTGTGGGTGTAGGTGGGGGTGTGGGTATGTAAGGTGTGTGTGTGGGTGTGGGTGAGTGCGGAGTTTGGGTGTGGGTGGAGGTGTGGGTGTATGAGGTATGTGTGGGGTGTGTGTGTGGGGGCGGGGGGGGTGGGTGTGGGGTGTGTGTGAGTGGGGGTATGTGTGTGGGGCACCCCCTCAAAAAAATAAAAAAAAATAATGTGTGTGTGGTGTGTGTGTGGGGGGGTGGGGGTGTGTGTGTGTGTGGGGGGGGTATGTGTGTGGGGTGTGTGTGTGTAGGATGTGTGGGTGTGTGTGTGGGGTGTGTGTGTGAGTGTGTGTGTGGGTGTGTGTGTGAGAGGAGTGTGTGTGTGTGTGTGTGTGAGGTGTGGTTTGGTGTGTGTGTGTGTGGGGTGTGTGTCAGAGGTGTGTGTGTGGGGGAGGGGTGAGGTGTGTGTGGGGGATGTGTGGGGTGTGTCTGTGAGGTGTGTGTGTGTGGGGGGGAGTGAGGTGTGTGTGGGTAGGGGTGTGTGGGGTGTGTGGGTGTAGGTGGGGGTGTGGGTGTGTAAGGTGTGTGTGTGGGTGTGGGGGTGTGGGGTGTTTGGGTGTGGGTGGAGGTGTGGGTGTGTGAGGTATGTGTGGGGGGTGGGTGTGGTGTGTGTGTATGTGGGGGTATGTGTGTGGAGTGTGTGTGTGTATGAGTAAAATGTTCAGCTAACTATAACTGGTGTCAAACCTATGGTTTTCTCAGTGAATTTAATAGGTTTTTAAATGCTAATTCCTAACTATAACTGGTGTGAAACCTATGGTTTTTTCAGAGAATTTCATAGGTTTTTTAAATGCTAATTCCTAACTATAACTGGTGTGAAACCTATGGTTTTTTCAGTGAATTTCAAAGGTTTTTTAAATGCTAATTCCTAACTATATAAGGCCTGAAACCTTTGTTTTTTCAGTGAACTCGCAAGGTTTTTTAAATGCTAATTCTATTAGCGGATAACATTTATATATGTTAATATCCGTATGGGACCACCTGAACAACCCTTGGGGGGGTCAGGGTGTTTCTACAAGGCCCCGAAATCTTTTTTTTTTCCTTGTAAAAAAATGAGGTACGCGCACCGTAAGCGTACCCCGCGATTTTCCGAAATATATTTTTTTTTTTTGGGGCCTTGGGAGTCCTTTTGGGACCCCCTGCGCAGGCCTAGGGGGTCAGGATGCTTCTACCCTGCCCCCTTTTTGAGTTCTACACGTTTGGTTTTCTGCTTTCCTGTGCCTCAGTCTACAGAGGCACAAGATGGCTGCCAACAGTTTCTGTTTTGGAGTGTTGACAGACATTGGCAGCCAATCAGAATGCAGCTCGCGCACCAGAGGTACGTGTACGGTACGCGTACGTGCGCGTACCATAAGCGTACGGGTAAGCTCACGGGTAAGCTGCCATAGATATATATATTTTTTTTTAACCTAAATTACTCAAAATCCACTGGAGCACATATCTTGAGACATAGCAAAGGCACATCGGGCTACCAGTCCCAACAATTTTGCCAAGTTTGGTGGAAATCCATTCAGCCGTTCGGGCTAAAAGTGAGTCCAACATCCTTGTGACAAAGTGGCAGACCTCCTATCAGCATAAAATAACCTTTGACACACACATTCAAAAATAGAAACTAACATTTTCTTAAAAAAGGAGAAACCAATACCAATTACAACAACTTATTAGCTAATTCCAACATCTACATACACATCCACTCATTCACCAACAGTTCTATATAGTCACTCATGCATGTACTTACTCATCATATGTACTCATACACCTATACATCCTGTTACACACTAATACTCATCCATATAGTTACTCACACACAAATTCACACATGCAAATAAACTATCAAAAAACCATTTACTTGATTATACTGCTATATACACACCACTACATATACTTCTACAGAAACGGAAACATATTTACTCTCTTAAACAATCAATTATAAAAACACATACTCACTAACCCACCCATACACACAATCATCCACCCATAAGGTCTTGCACACATGCTGTCTTCAAAATACATACAAATAGTGAGTCACTCATTCATGCATCTGTGCTCTAAGTAATATCCCCCACCAAACCATACATACACTGATACTGATACTCAAAAAAACAACTAATAACCCATATACACACTCATGTAGCTACTCACCAACCCATGCAGCCACTTATACACAAAGTGAGACACAGATACAGATATTTAAATATTTAAACATTACTCGCTAATATATGTATTCACTAAGATACATTTAATAAGTCAGTTAACCAATCAATTTTACACAAAAAAACATCCATTTAGACATTTATTTACCCATTTATTCTTCCATCAACCTTTAGCTATACATATATAAAAAATATTTATTTTTCAGAAAGATACACATTCACTGGATGATGTCATCAGTGATGTCATTTGAGATGTCATCAGTGATGTCATGAGTGATGTCACTGACCATGTCATGAGTGATGTAATATGTGACGTCATCAGCAGTGCATTGCACGTGCAAGTTATAGTGAGTCCAACTAACTATAACGTGGGAATTTGAATGGTTTTATGCGAGTAAAATTTCCACCTAACTATAACTGGTGTGAAACCTATGGTTTTTCCAGTGAATTTAATAGGTTTTTTAAATGCTAATTCCTAACTATAACTGGTGTGAAACCTATGGTTTTTTCAGTGAAAATATATATATATATATATATATATATACATATATATATGAAAAGAAGATCACTTCGAAGAAGAGACCGGAGGACACAGCGGGGAAAGTTTCAGCGACCCTTTATTCACTGCAGCCAGGCATAATGCATTTCGGCGTGTGCCTTCCTCAGATACCTTTCCCGTTGGGTAACACTTGCTCCCTCCTTTAGATGTTCAAAGGCCCTCCCATTGGTTGGAGTAATGCTGATTCCGCCCATTATTGACTGCAGCTGCAGCCTGCTGGTGTTGACTGCATGTCCCAGCATGCATCTTTCCGGTAAGTATGGAAAGCGGAACCACATTGTGCTACTGTGAGCGCTGTTGTGCCTAACAAAAGGGGGGAGAAGGCTTAGTGGTCGCCAAGAGTGTCCCAAAATACCAGTGTTTCAAGATCGCCTCCAGTCCCCAACGTCTCAACCCCAAATCCAGGTAACAAACCGGGCCGTGACGCGTAGATGCAGTGATCACGAGTCCCCGTGAAGTCACGGACTGCTGTTTGCAGCGGCCACTTGCTTGGTCTGTAGCTGAGGGGGGCTTGCAAAATCCAATTACCTTGGAGAAATATACAACGATGCCAATGTTTTTCGCAAGCCTCTTAGTAAGACGAGTCCTCTTGCACGCGTAACTGGCCAACGCGTGGAAACAAATGAAAAGAAGATCACTTCGAAGAAGAGACCAGAGGACACAGCGAGGAAAGTTTCAGCGACCCTTTATTCACTGCAGCCAGGCATAATGCATTTCGGCGTGTGCCTTCCTCAGATGCCTTTCGCCAGTAGGTTATATATATATATATATATATATATATATATATATATATATATATATATATATATATCGATACCTCCACTCCTCTCTGCAGTGCCCAGCCGGAACACCACCAAAGGATGAATGACAGACTCCGAATGTTGTGGAAAATGCAGGTCTTTTTTATTTTCTCAAAAGGTCAGACGCGTTTCGAATACCTCCGTATTCTTTCTCAATTTACAAAAACGTAGTCCACTCTTAGTTTTTATACATAGTTTTTTCCATTGTGTGATGCTTTCACCCCCTCCACCTGATGTATAGAAATGAAGGAAATACTCGACGGGTGTGCATGCTGGGACTTATAGTTTGAAGGACCTTATTCAATGAATTGTGTGTCCTTTGCACAACATTACAGCATGAATGCAATGTAGTGAGAGTTAGTAATGTTGAAGAGATGGCGTAATGCACATATAATACCAAATGTATCGACTTCATCAGAAATGAACATTCTAAGTGATGTTTAAGATAAATATTTTCACCATAATATTCCAATGGCTATAAATAAATAAATATATACATTGATAAAATGTCTGGTATCAAAAATATATATGTTTGAATACATATCTACAATTTTACGAAAACAAACACTTCATATATGATAAATGCAGTTTTTTAAAAGATAATGATAAGATGTTAAAAATTATTACTACTCTAAAATCCTATACATTAGTTACGGAATGAATTCCTTATTTCATAAATGGTGAACATCATCAATTCATGTTAGTCTGATGGATTTATGTGCAAAATTACGCATTGTGCAAAAATACAAACTAAGTGCAAATGCATTGTTTCATAGCAGCATCCAAACATTTCCTTCATAAAGTGCAATAAGTGATGTGATGATTTTTCCAAAAAAACCAACAATAAACACAATTTATACTTATTGATAATAAGAATTATAACTCATTCATCAATATATCCAATGTTAAAACTTATAAGTACAAAATTGAATTATACTTATAATGTGAAAAACTAAAAACAATATTGAGACAACTGAAAAACAGGGGCCACTAGATACGTATTTCAGTGTTTCAGGAATATATGGGATACGAGATATACAGTAAAAATGGATTTTTGGAGGATTGGATGTCAGAGGAAATGCTGTAGATCCTCTGTATAATTTAATCCATTTGGGTGCCTACTATCCAATTCCACGATATATTTAGATTCCAACTGACGCAGGCTCTTTTCCCGGTTCCCACCTCGCGGATTGTCATTTACAGCGGCAATGACAAAATATTTTAAATCCGCTAATTTATTTTGGTGGATGGCTTTAAAATGTCTTGCGACCGGGTATGTGCTATCGTTATTTACAATCGCCCGCAAGTGTTGCAGAATTCTGACGTGCACCTGCTGCTTGGTACTTCCCACATACCTAAGCCCACAGGTGCACGTCAGGATATAGACTGCATACTCAGTTTTACAGTCAAAGCACCCCTGGATTTTAAACTCTTTTGGGCTGAATGGTGTGGTGTATCTCTTAGTTGTAGCACCAAATTTACAGGCCCGACATGACGAGCATTTGTAAAAGCCCTGTTTTTCAGGTATCCATGAAACCACTTTCTTTCTAATGCTGAGATCCGGAATGCTTTTAGCTATTTGACTTCTCATGGAGATGCCCCTACGATATGTTATGATGGGCTTATCCGGTATCTCAGGTGTCATGACTGCATCGGTCTGTACTATCGCCCAATTCCGATTGATAATAGATCGAAGTTGGCGATGCTGGCTATTGTAGGTTAAAATTAACCTTGGGGTGTTGGAAGTTTCCTCATTCTCTCGAGATTCCATATCCTCCATATTGGTGGCCAACAATGTTTCCCTAGGTCCACTGTTGGCTTTGTCCAAAGCCCTTTGTAGACTGTGTGCCGTATAGCCTCTTCTACGGAATCTCTCAATCGCTTCTCGCATGCATGTGTTCTGTTGTTCCTCACTACTACATATGCGTTTAATGCGAAGAAGCTCTCCGTAGGGAATGCTTTCAATAAGATGTCTCGGATGAGCACTCGAGGCATGCAACGTAGAGTTGCCGGCCGTTGGCTTTCTATGTAAAGTAGTACTTAAACCACCATTCTCTATATATACTCTCGTGTCCAAAAAATCCACTTCAGTGCAACTTACATTTGAAGTGAAATTCAAATTGATCTGATTTGCATTTATATCACATATAAAATCATTAGCACTTTCATTGTTACCCTTCCACAAAACAAAAACATCATCTATGAAGCGTAACCACAATTTTATATGATCTCCATATTGTTTGTAAAGTACTTGTCTAAGTGTCTGCTCCTCCCACCAGCCAACCACTAAACAGGCATAGCTGGGGGAGAAGCAAGACCCCATCGCCACACCTCTGCATTGTCTGTATATAGTTTTTTCAAATACAAAGTAATTGTTGTTTAAGCACCATTCAATACTTTTCATGATCATTTTGTTATGTTCATAGTTCTCAATGGACCTGGTTGATAGGAAATGTTTTACTGCATTTAATCCTACTTGATGATCTATACAAGTATATAAGGATTCGATATCCATTGTTATCAGTTTCATGCCGTCTTCCCACTTTACATTGATAATTTTGGTTAAAAAATCCCCCGTGTCCTTTACATACGACGGTAAATCCTTCACCAGGTCTTGTAAATAATAATCAATGTATTGAGATAGGTGCTCACTGGCACTTTCAATTGCAGAGATTATTGGGCGTCCTGGGACAGGTGTCCTTTCTTTGTGGGTTTTGGGAAGAAAGTATATAGATGGTAATGTCGGTGATTCATTCCATAGAAAGGCATATTCTTCCTTGGAAATCATGTTATCCCTTTTGCATTGGAGTAGATGTTTCCTCAATGTCTCCAATGCTCTCATATATTCCTTATTGTTTGTTTCCACATAGCACATGGTGTCAGATAGCTGTCGATTTGCTTCCATCAGATAGTCCTTTTTTGGCCACAGGACTATATTGCCGCCTTTGTCTGACGCTTTCACGATTATTTCTGTGTTGTTTCCTAATTTGGCTATTAATCGGTTATATTGGATCTGATTTGAACTTAATTTTTTAGGATGGTGACTGACACGATGATATAAATCTTTTATGTCTTCAGTTACTCTGTCATGGAAGATGTCAATGGCATCTTTTGGCATTATTGGAACAAACACTGATTTTTGTTTAAAAGGGCTTCTGCCAGCCCCAAGTTGACTTATAGATGCCAGTTGTAGCTGTTGTTGTGTGGACATATCAATTCCATCTTCCTCGCTGATATTTTATATATATAAAATTTCTATGGCAAAATGAAACCCCTAATTTTGTTCCTTTTCAAATTAAATGTATTAAGTGTTACCACTTTATTCCAATCAAGATGACTTCAGGTGTGCCATACTTTTGTCATAAGTAAGACTGTTAGCGTTCTAGTTGTTCTTTAGAACACTCTGGGACATTCTGTCATTGGGCTATAGTTGGCTACATCTGGCTGATATTTGGGCGACATTTGGGCTCTTTTGTCTCTGGTGGCCATCTTGAGAGACTGCATATCAGAATTTTTTTAATGAAATATAAGAGGATTTGAGAAGTCACTCAAAATGTGCCCTCATTTTTCTTTCTTAAGCACTAATCATAATTTCTATGGCAAAATGAACCCCCTCATTTTGTTCCTTTGCAAATTAAATGTTTTAAGTGTTAACACTTTATTCCAATCAAGATGACTTCAGGTGTGCCATACTTTTGTCATAAGTAAGACTGTTAGCGCTCTAGTTGTTCTTTAGAACACTCTGGGACATTCTGCTATTGGGCTATAGTTGTGCTACATCTGGCTGATATTTGGGCTACATTTGTTTTTTTTTTGTCTCTGGTGGCCATCTTTGGGCTACATTGGGCTACATTTGGGCTCAAACATATATATAGCCCAATGTAGGCCAATATATATTTTTTCAAAGTTAATTTTCGTAAAAACCACTGGAGCACATATCTTGAGACATAGCAAAGGCACATCGGGCTACCAGTCCCTACAATTTTGCCAAGTTTGGTGGAAATCCATTCAGCCGTTCGGGCTAAAAGTGAGTCCAACCGCCCTATGGAAATTAACATGGGGAAAACACGTTTTGGGACCCCCCTTTTATCTCGGCCCCCGCTTGACGAATCCCCCCCAAACTTTCAGGGAAGGACCGGCGCGTCGCGAGGCAAAGTTAAGGAAAATTTCAGGAAGATTCCTCAACCGGCGCCAAAGTTATTCCCAATAGAATGTTGCGATTTCCCCATGGAAAACAATCCTAACTATATATACCTACTGGCTATCGCCAGTGGGTAATATATATATATATATATATATTCACTGAAAAAACCATAGGTTATAGACCATATATAGTTAGGAATTAGCATTTACAAAACCTTGAAAATTCACTGAAAAAACCATAGGTTATACACCATATATAGTTAGGAATTAGCATTTAAAAAACCTTATTTTACTCACACAAAACCAATGAAATTCCATATATAGTTAGTTGTACTAACTATATATCACGCACCCGCAATCCACTGCTGATGATGTCACATATTCCATCATTCATGACATGGTCAGTGACATCACTGATGACATCACTGATGACATCTCAAATGACATCACTGATGACATCACTGATGACATCTCAAATGACATCACTGATGACATCACTGATGACAACATCCAGTGACTGTATTTTTCTGTAAAGTTAAAATATGTCTTACATATTTAAGAATGAGTGGATGTATAAGTGTCTGGATGAAGGATTTAGTAGGTGCATGACTGACTGTATGAGTGAGTGGTTAAATGTGTCTCACTGAGTGCATGGGTTAGTGACTAAACTGTCTTAATTTGTGCATCATTATGTCTGTTGTTCTGTAAACTGCTGCATGTGTTGATCAGTAGCTATATGAGTAACTATATGGGTTATTGATTGGTTGCCCAAGCATATGTATGGGAGACTGAGTGTGTGTGTGGGTGGCTGGGAGGTGTATGACTCTGTGCATAGATGTATGGGTTCAAAAGTGCATGTGGAAACAGCTGTATGGGCGGTTGACTGTGTGCATGACTGTATTGGTGAGTGAATAGATATCTCAGTGCTACATGTCAAAGTAAGTACATATGTAAAATACAGTACATGTGAGAGTTGACATATATAAATAACTGTGCATAAGAGCCAGTGAATGTGTGAGTGGCTGTATGGATCATTGTGCTCTTGTATCCAGGATTGTATAAGTGAGTAAATATGTTTTAGTATATGTTTGAATAAGTAAGGTGTGTATAACTGTATAGTTGTGAAAATGGAGCTGTGATTGATTCTTTGCATGACTGACTAGGTGTGTAAGTAACTCCATGGATGAGTGACAGTCTGTGAGTGTCTGTTTACACTGAGTGTATCTAAGGTTATATTAGAGTCTGAAGAGGTTCATCGTATTATCACATGAATGATGTCATCAGTGATGTGATCAGTAATGTCAAATGAGATTTTATCAGTGATGTCATCAGTGATGTCATTTGAGATGTCATCAGTGATGTCATCAGTGATGTCATTTGAGATGTCATCAGTGATGTCATCAGTGATGTCACTGACCATGTCATGAATGATGTAATATGTGACATCATCAGCAGTGGATTGCGGGTGCGTGATATATAGTTAGTACAACTAACTATATATGGAATTTCATTGGTTTTGTGTGAGTAAAATAAGGTTTTTTAAATGCTAATTCCTAACTATATATGGTGTATAACCTATGGTTTTTTCAGTGAATTTTCAAGGTTTTGTAAATGCTAATTCCTAACTATATATGGTCTATAACCTATGGTTTTTTCAGTGAATTTCATTGGTTTTTTAACAGCTAATATCAAAACCTTTACAATGTATTCTTCTTTAAATAGAAAAATATTTTTTACATGTTTTTAATACAATTTTTTTTAAATTATTTTTTTTGTTTCGCTCCCGGTACGCGTACCGGTTAGCTTCCTGTTAGCTCAATCCGGAGGCGCGACCCGGTCCGCGAACCGGTAAACGTTCCGTTTGCGCACCTCTCGCGTTAGATAACAACATTGTGACGCGTCGCGTCAGCATGACGTTTCGCGTTCTCGCGTAATACGTCATATTACGTGCTACGTTAGCGTACCCGGAAGCGCACCGGTACGCGAACCGGAAGCGATCCGCGGCGCGGCGCCGACCGCGTAACGTAAACACAGCAGGTCATGTGACTCGGTAATAACACTTTTCATTGGTTCATTTCACTTTTGGTTTCCTAATGATGTAATACTAGGTCATGTGATCTAAAATGAACACTTTTCATTGGTTTACAACTTTTGCTTTTCCCAAATGATGAAAATCCCTCCTTCTTTCCTCACTCTGACTTTCATCTTGGTGAGAGAAAGACCCTTTATTTACACTTTGACATGGCTTCATTAGTAGCTTCAGCTGGTTCTAACCCACCACCTCCACCAAATCCAAGAAAGAGAGGACCACCTGCTGAAGTAATTTTGCAAGAAGAGGAAGAACAGGAAGAGGAGGAAGAGCCAAGGTTTTTGCCAGAGGAGCCCAGGAGGTACAATCGAAAGGAGAATTACATTTGGCAATTCTATAGAATTCCTGAGGGGCAAAAAAAAGTGAATGCACGCTACGTGTTTTGCCGTATATGCGGTGATAGATTGTCAAGGGGAACTGAAAAAAAATACAGTTACGGCAATCACACTATGCATCGGCATATGAGTAGGTGGCACCCAAATAATTATAGTGCTGCCCAGCTACGTGATGAGCAACAAAATCCCCTCCCAATGGCAAGAAGATCAGTTGTTCCAGAGGTGTCGGGACCAGAGGCGAGGGAGATGATCCCAAACATCCAAATGTTGTTTGGGCACGTGAAGCAAGTGTGCGTGCACTGCGGCGATTTCATCTGCTACAGGGAAAGTAGCATCATTTTGATTATGAGAGCTATTCAGAATCATGTTAATGTTTGTCCGAGACGCCCCAAAGAAGAAATTCTTTTTTTTTTGTTGCTCCTGTTGAGCCCTTTACAATGGATCGTTTTTGTTTCCCCCCCCCCCAAAAAAACCAAAAAAGATATAAAAACGTTCAGAAAATACAAAAAAAGTAAAAAAATGTTCAAAAAATACTAAAAAAAAATATAAAACAACAAAAACATTAAAAAAAAAGTTCTTTTCAGAACTACCTCCCCATTATAAAAAAATTGGTAGAATATTTGGAACTCTGCCAACCTCTATTTCTTTTAGTTCGCTCCCCGGAGCGCTACCCGGTACGCGTACCGGAAGCTAACCAAAAAAAATATTTTTTAAAAAAAAGAACAGTAAGTATAAGGTAAGCAAACAGACAGTTATGTGAAAAGAAAGACAGCTCTAGGGAGTAAACAAGAGATACTGTTACCTACAATCCACTGCTGATGATGTCACATATTACATCATTCATGACATGGTCAGTAACATCAACAGCAGTGGATTGCGGGTAACAGTATCCTTAGTTTACTCCCTATAGCTGTCTTTCTTTTAACATAACTGTCTGTTTCCTTCCCTTATAGTTACTGTTCTTTTTTTAAAAATTTTTTTTTGATCAGTCATAAACAGTGACATTAATAGAAACAGAGAGAGTGAACAAGAGTGAAGAACTATGGTCCTCCTCAGCCACCCTCAGAAAACCTAGGGGGTCAAGATAACTCTACCGTGCCCCCTTCTACCCATTCCGAACATTATTTGCCCTCCATCTTGTATCTTAATTCGACCGAAACACAAAATGGTGGACTCCCGGAACGCTTAAGGTCCGCGAACCGAGGCGCTCAACGGTTCGCGTACCGGGTCGCTCCCTGGGAAGATAAAGGAAATAAAAAATAATCAAAAAATCCAACAATCAATTAACATACAGCATTTGAAAAGACTATCATTCATTTTTCATTGTAGTACGCTCCCCAGAACGCTTCCCGGTTCGCGGACCGGGCGCTAACCACGAAAAAAAACAAAAAAAAATTTTTTTTTTTTTTGCCCCGCGGGGCCCTTTTAAAACCTCCACATTAAACCTAGGGGGTCAGCGAGGATCTACTATGCCCCCTTATGGTTATTTCCCCCTTTGTTTTGGCCTCCTCTTGTCTCTCGATCCTACCGAGAGACAAGATGGCGGCCGCTCCGGACTGTTTAGAATGTTGACAGACACCGGAGAGCCAATCAGCTTCGCTACGCGAAGTTTTGGTACGCTTAAGGTCCGCGAACCGGGGCGCTGCCCGGTCCGCGCTTACAGATATATATCTTTTTTTGAACGTTAATTTCTCAAAATCCACTGCAGCACATATATTGAGACCTACAAAAGGCACATCGGGCTACCAGTCCCTACAATTTAGCCAAGTTTCGTGCAAATCCATTCAGCCGTTCGGGCTAAAAGTGAGGCTAACCGCCCTATGGAAAACTCAATGTTAAAAACACGTTTTGGGACCCCCCTTTTTTCTCGGCCCCCCCTGGACGAACCCCCCCCAAATTTTCAGGGGCTGCTCAGAAACAAAATGTTCCATTTTCCAGAAAATTTCAGCCAATTCCGTCCACAAACGCCAAAGTTATTAGACATAGAATTTTCAAAAATCCCATAGGGAAAAAATCCTAACTATATATACCTACTGGCGACCGCCAGTAGGTAATATATATATATATATATATGGAGCTTAAAAGAAAACTGTCGAGATGGGGTTTACACTGCATAAGGCGCATGGCGTTTGATAAAGGCACTGACCGAAATTAGTTACGCCAAAGTTTCCTGATTAAATTACCTTCAACTGAACCCGTGGTGTCTCTTGGAGTCTTCTTGATGGGAGGAGAGAACGGATTGAGGAGAGAACGGATTGATGTTTTACGCGGATCCAATAACGCGCACCAGAGACCCCCTCAGTAAGTGGCAGTGACAACCTTTGGAACTTTTGAATTGTTGCCGAGGGGTCGGAGGATTGCACGGCCCGCTACAGAAGCCTCAGAAGAACAACAAGCAGCTGTGAACATCGGGGCGCGAACAGCACGGAGTGACGCTGTTGCTGTAATTGTGCCCACAGCTGTGAAACCTCGGGGGCAGTGGCTGAGGGAATATGGATTTTGGAGGTGCCACAGGGTGTTTGACAAGTGAAACCCCATCGTCCTGGAACTGACTGCAAGCCCGCTGCACTCTGGGACCAGGAGTCCCCAATACCGACGTGAGCTAAAGCAATCCGCTCCAGGTGAGCCCTCCACCACAGGGAAGGAGGAGCTTAAAAAAAAAAAAAGAAATAAAAATAAAAAAGAAATAAAAAAGAAAACTGTCGAGATGGGGTTTACACTGCATAAGGCGCATGGCGTTTGATAAAGGCACTGACCGAAACTAGTTACGCCAAAGTTTCCTGATTAAATTACCTTCAACTGAACCCGTAGTGTCTCTTGGAGTCTTCTTGATGGGAGGAGAGAACGAATTGATGTTTTATGCGGATCCAATAACGCGCACAAGAGACCCCCTCAGTAAGTGGCCGTGACAACATTTGGAACTTTTGAATTGTTGCCGAGGGGTCGGAGGATTGCACGGCCCACCACAGAAGCCTCAGAAGAACAACAAGCAGCTGTGAACATCGGGGCGCGAACAGCACGGAGTGACGCTGTTGCTGTAATTGTGCCCACAGCTGTGAAACCTCGGGGGCAGTGGCTGAGGGAATATGGATTTTGGAGGTGCCACAGGGTGTTTGACAAGTGAAACCCCATCGTCCTGGAACTGACTGCAAGCCCGCTGCACTCTGGGACCAGGAGTCCCCAATACCGACGTGAGCTAAAGCAATCCGCTCCAGGTGAGCCCTCCACCACAGGGAAGGAGGAGCTTAAAAGAAAACTGTCGAGATGGGGTTTACACTGCATAAGGCGCATGGCGTTTGATAAAGGCAATGACCTAAACTAGTTACGCCAAAGGTTCCTGATTAAATTACCTTCAACTGAACCCGTAGTGTCTCTTGGAGTCTTCTTGATGGGAGGAGAGAACGAATTGATATATATATATATATGTATGTATGTGTGTGTGCATGTGTGTGTCAGTGGCGGTGCATCCATTGGGGCGCTGGGGCGTTGCCCCACCTGGCCCCAAGTCGCATGCAAGCAAAATAGCAATCTAAACAGAAATAAACTACTTGCGAGTCGCTCCGCTCGGCTCCAGTGGAGCGGAACGACTCACGAGTAGTTTCCAGGCATTGGCAATTGGCGCTGAAGGGGGGGTGGGGCTGGGGCTGGCTGCAGCAGCAAGGATGACTGACAGCAGCGCTTACTAAAGCGCAGCTGCAATAGTGCGCATGCTCAATTTTTTTCGCTGGTCATTTTTATGACCAGCCCGAACATGCGCACTACAGCCACCTCCTAAGGACCAGGAGAGCGAGGGGGGAGTCGGGACCAGAGAGGCCGAGGGTTGCTTCATGCAGCAGCCCCGGTCTCTAATGGGTGGGCTGTCTCCGTGCCCTAGCCAATCCTGGCGCTGCTAATGCAGCATCTGGATTGGCAGAGTGACCGCGGAGCCTGAGCCTGTGAGAGGGGAGGCAATAATATTGGGTGCCACGTGTGGGTGGATGGCACTGCCGCAGCAGCCACGCTGTGAATGGCATGGCCCATGAATGATTCAGTCACGTCACCGCGCCAGTGCCACACGACGAGTCAACACCAGAGACCTCGTGTTAATGCATACTGCGCGTAGGTTCAGTGAGACAGTGACGATCATCATTTGATTTCAGATCCTGATCATCGACGACGACTAGGTTCTTCGGTTCTTGTCACCTTTGTGTTCTTCTGTGTTGTAAAAAAGTAAGAAACTCAGTCATCATCATGATAAGACACATTTCTCATTTACTTTACTTAGTCAGTTAGTCGACTGAGTCGAGAGTCCGCTGCTCAACTGCCGGGTGTGGGTGGTCGGGTGGTGGTGTGGACCCTCAGTACAGTAAGTTTGTTTCAGACAGTTCGTTTAACCGTTTTTGTTTAATGTTTTTTAGGCCAGGGCGATTGGTGGCGAATCCCCTGCGCCGCAGCCGCTGCCCTCCATCTCTTGCCAATTTCTTCCATCAATTGCAATCTCATGTGATGTTGAAGGCTGCAGGAAGTGGTGTTTGTGACACAGAGTCTAGATGGTTTTTAGTGATAGATCTTGACATAACGCTGTGGATGGCAGTCCCTCTCAGCATGGTCCAGGCAGTAGTAGTCCATTAACTTGCAGTGCGTGGACCAAAAACTGGCCCTTCTCACGGGATGCCCGTAAAGCCTGCACTAAGAATACAGCCGTTATTGTGCAAAGTTATAAAACTGCATATTTTGTAATCATCGCCCATGGGAAATCTCATGCTTTCTGTTTGAGGCAGAAAAGGAGCATAACTAGCCTTTTCTGCTAAGAAATAGCCATAACTTTGCTACTGTTTTTAAATTTGGAGCATTTTAAGCACTTTTTTGACGTCAAGGAGTCTATAGTAAGATCCTTTCTTTCTTTGAGGTGTGAAGATACACACTCCTTGCCACTGACCGTGGTTGATGCTCGCACATACAGGCTTTGAAGTTGGTTCTGCTCTCTCTGCTTTCCACATGTGGCGGTTGTGCCTCGGTAAGAATGTTTGTGTATTAACACGTTTGACCACAAAGTATGCCCACCAAATTGCGCGAGCTTTTGTCAACAGTGAGCTATTAACTGTCATCTAAGAGCTGCATGCAAACTGCAAGGTAAAAATTGGAGCATTATGTTTTTCCCCCCAGTCTTTGTTTCATTACCCTAATGTTTCAAAAATAAATTGTTATATTTTTATTTTCAGCACCTGCTAAAGCCTGACAACCATTACCAAATTTTTGGGCGAAGAACAAGAGGCCCCAAACACCTTTGCTGCTCTTTCACCCCGGCTACGACCCAGCAAACACGAGTGTTAAAGGTAAGGAAACTGATGCTATATTTTTATATATTTTTAGATTGGAGTTAGGGCTATGTATGTGTACATCTCTTTATTAATGTAATAACTGCACTTTCACAATTGCTTTATTTACCTTCCTGCTTTCTCAACTTTGCTTGAAAATGCACCATTTTTCCACTCTTTTTTCCAGATTATCTCGGGGGAAAACCGCCCCGAACCCCCCTTAGGTTGTTTGTGCTGTGCTAGCTCGCTATGCTCGCTCACTACGGTGCAGTTTGACAATCATTTTACGGCCCACCACTTTCAAATATCACCATCCGCCACTGGTGTGTGTGTATGTATGTATATATATATATATATATTCACTGAAAAAACCATAGGTTATAGACCATATATAGTTAGGAATTAGCATTTACTAAACCTTATTTTACTCACACAAAACCATTGAAATTCCATATATAGTTAGTTGCACTAACTATATATGGCGCACCCGCAATCCACTGCTGATCATGTCACATATTACATCATTCATGACATGGTCAGTGACATCACTGATGACATCACTGATGACATCTCAAATGACATCACTGATGACATCACTGATGACAACATCCAGTGACTGTATTTTTCTGTAAAGTTAAAATATGTCTTGAGTGGATGTATAAGTGTCTGGATGAAGGATTTAGTAGGTGCATGACTGACTGTATGAGTGAGTGATTAAATGTGTCTCACTGAATGCATGGGTTAGTGACTAAACTGTCTTAATTTGTGCATCATTATGTCTGTTGTTCTGTAAACTGCTGCATGTGTTGATCATTAGCTATACGAGAGGCTATATGTGTTATTAATTGGTTGCCCAAGTATTTCTATGGGAGATTGAGTTTGTGTGGGGGTGGCTGGAAGGTGTGAGACTCTATGCATAGATGTGTGAGCAGTTTATTCACTAGGTGTATGAGTTCAAGAGTGCATGTGGAAACAGCTACATGGGCAGTTGACTGTGTGCATGAGTGTATTGATGAGTGAATGGATATCTCAATGCTACATGTCATAGTAAGTACATATGTAAAACACAGTACATGTGAGAGTTGGCATATATAAATAACTGTGCATGAGAGCCACTGAATGAGTGAGTGGTTGTATCGATCATTGTGAACTTGTATCAGGGATTGTATAAGAGAGTAAATATGTGTTAGTATATGTTTCAATAAGTAAGGTGTGTTTAACTGTATAGTTGAAGAAATGGAGGTGAGATTGTTTCTTTGCATGACTGACTGGGTGTGTGAGTAACTCCATGGATGAGTGGCAGTGTGTGAGTGTCTGTATACACTGAGTGTATCTAAGGTTATATTAGAGTCTGAAGAGGTTTATCGTATTAGCACAAGAATGATGTCAAATGAGATGTCATCAGTGATGTCATCAGTGATGTCATTTGAGATGTCATCAGTGATGTCATCAGTGATGTCACTGACCATGTCATGAATGATGTAATATGTGACATGATCAGCAGTGGATTGCGGGTGCGCCATATATAGTTAGTGCAACTAACTATATATGGAATTTCAATGGTTTTGTGTGAGTAAAATAAGGTTTAGTAAATGCTAATTCCTAACTATATATGGTCTATAACCTATGGTTTTTTCAGTGAATTTTCAAGGTTTTGTAAATGCTAATTCCTAACTATATATGGTCTATAACCTATGGTTTTTTCAGTGAATTTCATTGGTTTTTTAACAGCTAATATCTGTAGCTGTAAAATTTATTCTTCTTTAAATCCAAAAATATATTTTATATGTTTATGAATAATTATTTTTTTAAATATTTTTTTTTCTTCGTTCCCGCTTCGCGAATCGGGAACCTTACAGTAAAAAAATGTTCAGAAAAATAAAAAAAAAAGTTCTTTTCAGAACTACCTCCCCGTTATTAAAAAATTGGTACAATATTTGGAACTGTGCCAACCTCTATTTCTCTTAGTTCGCTTCCTAGTTCGCTCGCTGGTACGCGAACTGGAAGCGAACCAAAAACAGTAAGAATAAGGGAAGGAAACACACACTTATGTTAAAAGAAAGACAGCTATAGGGGAGTAAACTAGAGATACTATTACCCATAATCCACTACTGATGATGTCACATATTACATCATTCATGACATGCTCAGTGACATCATCAGCAGAGGATTGCGGGTTTTTTGGCAACATGCCTTATCGACGGTTTAATAACGCTGCCTTTTGCTTTATATAAGTTTTCAAATTGTATGAAATATATACCAATAGGTCTTTATGAACCTTTAGGTAGTGCTTTTGTTCATGAGGTCTGGTCGCTTCCATACACATACAGATGTTTCAAAGATGATCAAGAAGTTTATCTGAATGGAGAGGAATGCACTGAGACGCCAGATCATTCACTAATGTGTAGGCACATACAGTTACACGATTCATGCAACAAACAGCGACCAAATATGGCTTGCGTGATGCAAGGCACGCCAGTTCCTGCTATCATCCCCACGTTCAAGTTGTTGGAAAATGGTAGTTATTTGATGCTCAATAATGAAGATTGTTCTGAGTTAATTAAAAGTATTCCTTTTATCGTAACAGTAAGTGAACGGGTTATTTGCTGCAGAAATGTTCTATTTCCTCCCACACATGAACATAGGGAGTTTTCAATCTGGCCACAAATACCAACCTTGGGACACGTTTCAACGGCATGACAAGAATAAGAGCTCTTTTGTCTCAGAGAGAGGTGGCCTTGAGTTCGGCCCGTGAAACTTTCGTACTTCACATAGCGAACACCCGTACACAGGTTTGCCTTTCAATTTCAGCAACATGTTTCCGACTATCTTTAACGCATCCTCCACAAAATCCCTGGCACACTTTTTTAAAGTTGTTACCAGTGGTCTCGTGACTTCATTTGAGAAAATCTTTGGAGTCATCCCTGCTCCCTTTCATTCCATTTTCTCCACTCTGGTTCGTGGATTGCATTTTTACTTGCATTACCAGCGGACGCTCTTGTACTTTTTTACATTTTTAAATATGGATGTCCCTCCTATGCAACCTCCGACCCTGCAGCTGCTGACACTGTTCCGCAATCGCATGCTAGAATATTATGGCACAATGCCGTTGGCGATATTAAGCACGGCATATGGATTATCTTTTCGGTTCTCCTACTTCACCTGTGTCCAGCCTGTATTTCACTGCCTGACCTGTGATTTCGATTGGGCCATTGATTTGTGTCTCTGCGGACCGGTTTCTCCTGACGTCGACTTTAATCAGCTGATGACTCCTATCATTACTCACGAGTTGATTTGTCCTGGCGAAAGGATTATGGCTGTGGCATTGATGCATGGACTACTTGGTCCCTGGAATTTACTGGCGGCAGCACAGTCTTTCTTGGAACACAGCTTTCTTGAAAACCCACCGAGCTGTCCTCTGATGGTGATAGAGGATCCGGTGCTGGGAGAGCACGTATGTTCTTTTCCGCTTTTAAATTGGATGGCTGAACTGTTTTCGGATGAAGACGGTGACTTCCTGTTGGAGGCTGTTGCAGCTTATTTTGCATACACAGTTATGTCATAGACCTTTTTCATGTTTCATATGCTGAGTACTAGCATTTCATTGACAATTCATTGACTTAATTGTCAAGTTTTTATTATTTACCTTGCCTATTGGCTTAAGACTCGATAAAGTACTTGGCTGTTTTATTTTCCTTTAGCATTGAATTTTCCTAGTTTTTAATGCTTTACCTTGCGGACCGTCCACATATAAACTTGCAATCTGCTCTCATGAGATGGCACTTCTATTATCTTATTCAGTTCGTTTCCGGATCATGAGGAGGTGTCATCTAGGTCCTGGATATCTTTACACCGTGTTAAGTTAGCATGGGCTCATTACCGGTTTAAACGCCATTTTTCCTTTTTTGCAACTTCTGCACACGACATTTAGTTGTTGCTTTAGCTTTCCACCTAGTAGTTCATCGTGGTTTACATGAGAATAATATGTTATTGGTCTACTATCTGCTTTACTTGTTAAACTATATCTGTACAGCGAGTGCTAAAGTTTCAAGAACAACACGGTACAGAATTGTTATGAGGTCTGATCTCCACGACTTCATACTCATAACATAAGTGCAACTTCTGCCAATTCTGGGCATGAGGCGGGTTTTATATTGCTTTGCCGAACACACATACACAACAGTTGATGCGGTTCACATGAAGAGAGAGCTGGTGTATGCTGATGTGATTCCTTCAAATCTAAGACACTAAAGTATGGGCACGCCCTAAACCAACACAAAGAGACCTTCTTAGCAAATAATATAATATGTGTATTAGGGAGGGTGAGATATAAGCAGCCGCGGGCCGTGGAGGGAGTTACGGTGAGGCAGGGAGGCGGGGAGGGGGAGAAGCAGGGTGGAGCCCTCTCTACCTTGCCCCTCCCCCTCCCCGCCTCCCTGCCCCACCGTAACTCCCTCCACGGCCCGCGGCTGCTTATAAGTGTTGCTAACTCTTATTCATTTACAGCATGTTAACATACTGTCACCATTCGCTTTTTATGTACTAGTAACTATGCTGGTAATTTTGCTACTGATAATATGTGTACTTGTATTCTCCACCCTGCTTCTCCCCCTCCCCGCCTCCCTGCCTCACCGTAACTCCCTCCACGGCCCGCGGCTGCTTATAAGTGTTGCTAACTCTTATTCATTTACAGCATGTTAACATACTATCACCATTCACTTTTTATGTACTAGTAACTATGCTGGTAATTTTGCTACTGATAATATGTGTACTTTTATTATCTAAGGTACTACGCCTGAGAAGACGGCATTAGTAAATAAACATTTCAAATACACATGTGTTCTTCTTAACTCCATGTTCTGGTTTCTAAGAAATATATAACGACCGACTGTTCATGAGTTCCACGTATCCTGAGGTACTATAAGTTCATATTCTGGATTGTCTAAACATTGAGAGTTTGTTATATCCAATGTGACACTATACCTAGCTTGCTAAATAGTTTTTGATTACTAACGTGAGTTTTGGGACACCCTAATTCGCCGAGGTTCCAATCCTCTGTCCACAGTTCTGTGTGAGAACAGAAACCCTGCGACAGGGGCACCCCCGACCCTTGCTGGAGCTTCATCACACTTGCGATACAACTCCAGCAATGCGCCACCGTTACGGCACAGATACATCACGCATCTGTGCTGTTTTTGCCCCGTGATGCGCCGCATTGTAAATGCAGCACACCATAGGTGACGGAACAGCGGCACAGAATGACTAACACATCCCTGGTGATGCGCCAGTCATCATAAATCTATCCCTATGCTTCTTATCTTGTTAGAGATGAACCGCCATATGTATCATCAAAGTTATTTGCATTTCCTAAATAGCGAACTTTAAGGAATAAATAGCGATTCTTTACCATTCCTAGTTTGCGATGAGCTATTTGCTAATTAGCCGAATGTAGCCCAATGAAGCCCAATGTAGCCCAATGTAGCCCAAAGATGGCCGCCAGACACACAAAAAAACAAATGTAGCCCAAATATCAGCCAGATGTAGCCCAACTATAGCCCAGTGACAGAATGACCAATCAGCTTCGCAAACCTCCGTTACGCGAAGCGGAGCGCTGTTACAGATATATATCTTTTTTTGAACGTTAATTTCTCAAAATCCACTGCAGCACATATATTGAGACCTAGCAAAGGCACATCGGGCTACCAGTCCCTAATATTTTGCCAAGTTTCGTGCAAATCCATTCAGCCGTTCAATTATTATTTTTATTATTTTTTTTTGCCCCGCGGGGCCCTTTTAAAACCTCCACATCAAACCTAGGGGGTCAGCGAGGATCTACTATGCCCCCTTATAGTTATTTCCCCCTTTGTTTTGACCTCCTCTTGTCTCTCGATCCTACCGAGAGACAAGATGGCGGCCGCTACGGACTGTTTGGAATGTTGACAGACGCCGGAGAACCAATCAGCTTCGCTTCACAAAGCTCCGTTGCGCGAAAAGTCCGCGAACCAGAGCGCTAACCGGTCCGCTGTTACAGATATATATCTTTTTTTAAACGTTAATTTCTCAAAATCCACTGGAGCACATATATTGAGACCTACAAAAGGCACATCGGGCTACCAGTCCCTACAATTTTGCCAAGTTTCGTGCAAATCCATTCAGCCGTTCGGGCTAAAAGTGAGGCCAACCGCCCTATGGAAAACTCAATGTTAAAAACACGTTTTGGGACCCCCCTTTTTTCTCGGCCCCCACTGGACGAACCCCCCCCAAATTTTCAAGGGCTGCTCAGAAACAAAATGTGCCATTTTCCTGAAAATTTCAGCCAATTCCGTCCACAAACGCCAAAGTTATTAGACATAGAATTTTCAAAAAACCCATAGAGAAAAAATCCTAACTATATATACCTACTGGCGACTGCCAGTAGGTAATATATACATATATATATATTACCTACTGGCGATAGCCAGTAGGTATATATAGTTAGGATTTTTTTCCTATGGGATTTTTGAAAATTCTATGTCGAATAACTTTGGCGTTTGAGGACAGAATTGGCTGAAATTTTCAGGAAAATGGAACATTTTGTTTCTGAGCAGCCCCTGAAAATTTGGGGGGGTTTCGTCAAGGGGGGGCCGAGAAAAAAGGGGGGTCCCAAAACATGTTTTTCCCATGCAATTTTCCATAGGGCGGTTGGCCTCACTTTTAGCCTGAACGGCTGAATGGATTTACACCAAATTTGGGAAAATTGTAGGGACTGGTAGCCCGATGTGCCTTTGCTATGTCTCAAGATATAGGCTCCAGTGGTTTTTACGAAAATTAACTTTGAAAAATATATATTGGTCTACATTGGGCTATATATATGTTGGAGCCCAAATGTAGCCCAATGTAGCCCAATGTAGCCCAAAGATGGCCACCAGAGACAAAAAAAAACAAATGTAGCCCAAATATCAGCCAGATGTAGCCCAACTATAGCCCAATGACAGAATGTCCCAGAGTGTTCTAAAGAACAACTAGAGTGCTAACAGTCCTACTTATTACAAAGGTATGGCACACCTGAAGCCATCTTGATTGGAATAAAGTGGTAACTCTTAAAACATTTAATTTAAAAAGGAACAAAATGAGGGGGTTAATTTTGCCATAGAAAGTATGATTAGCGAATATATGACGAAATCCCGCATACCATCAGTCCGCAAAAAAAATCCCGCATGTACTATTAGGCCGCAAATTAAAATAACGAAAACTTTTAGAACGAATATGCCTTTAGCATACACTAAACAACTAAACTGCCCTAAACCCTAAAACACTACCCCCAGCATGACCCTACACTACACAAACAGTACAACACTACCCTAAACCCTAAAACACTACCCCCAGCATGACTCTACACTACGCAAACACTACAACACTACCCTAAACCCTAAAACACTACCCCCAGCATGACCCTACACTACGCAAACACTACAACACAACCCTAAACCCTAAAACACTACACCCCAGCATGACCCTACACTACGCAAACACTACAACACTACCCTAAACCCTAAAACACTACCCCCAGCATGACCCTACACTACACAAACACTACAACACAACCCTAAACCCTAAAACAATACCCCCAGCATGACCCTACACAAACACTACAACACAACCCTAAACCCTAAAACACTACCCCCAGCATGACCCTACACTACGCAAACACTACAACACTACCCTAAACCCTAAAACACTACCCCCAGCATGACCCTACACTACGCAAACACTACAACACTACCCAAAACCCTAAAACACTACACCCCAGCATGACCCTACACTACGCAAACACTACAACACTTCCCTAAACCCTAAAACACTACCCCCAGCATGACCCTACACTACGCAAACACTACAACACTACCCAAAACCCTAAAACACTACCCCCAGCATGACCCTACACTATGCAAACACTACAACACTACCCTAAACCCTAAAACACTACCCCCAGCATGACCCTACACTACGCAAACACTACAACACTACCCTAAACCCTAAAACACTACCCCCAGCATGACCCTACACTACGCAAACACTACAACACTACCCAAAACCCTAAAACACTACCCCCAGCATGACCCTACACTACGTAAACACTACAACACTAACCAAAACCCTAAAACACTACCCCCCAGCATGACCCTACACTACGCAAACACTACAACACTACCCAAAACCCTAAAACACTACCCCCAGCATGACCCTACACTACGCAAACACTACAACACTACCCAAAACCCTAAAACACTACCCCCAGCATGACCCTACACTACGCAAACACTACAACACTACCCAAAACCCTAAAACACTACACCCCAGCATGACCCTACACTACGCAAACACTACAACACTACCCAAAACCCTAAAACACTACCCCCAGCATGACCCTACACTACGCAAACACTACAACACTACCCAAAACCCTAAAACACTACCCCCAGCATGACTCTACACTACGCAAACACTACAACACTACCCTAAACCCTAAAATACTACACCCCAGCATGACCCTACACTATGCAAACACTACAACACTACCCAAAACCCTAAAACACTACCCCCAGCATGACCCTACACTACGCAAACACTACAACACTATCCTAAACCCTAAAACACTACGCCCAGCATGACCCTACACTACGCAAACACTACAACACTACCCTAAACCCTAAAACACTAGCCCCAGCATGACCCTACACTACGCAAACACTACAACACAACCCTAAACCCAAAAACACTACCCCCAGCATGACCCTACACTACGCAAACACTACAACACTACCCTAAACCCTAAAACACTACCCCCAGCATGACCCTACACTACGCAAACACTACAACACAACCCTAAACCCTAAAACACTACCCCCAGCATGACCCTACACTACGCAAACACTACAACACTACCCTAAAACCTAAAACACTACCCCCAGCATGACCCTACACTACGCAAACACTACAACGCTACCCTTAACCCTAAAACACTAGCCCCAGCATGACCCTACACTACGCAAACACTACAACACAACCCTAAACCCTAAAACACTACCCCAGCATGACCCTACACTACGCAAACACTGCAACACTACCCAAAACCCTAAAACACTACCCCCAGCATGACCCTACACTACGCAAACACTACAACACTACCCAAAACCCTAAAACACTACCCCCCAGCATGACCCTACACTACGCAAACACTACAACACTACCCAAAACCCTAAAACACTACCCCCAGCATGACCCTACACTACGCAAACACTACAACACTACCCAAAACCCTAAAACACTACCCCCAGCATGACCCTACACTACGCAAACACTACAACACTACCCAAAACCCTAAAACACTACACCCCAGCATGACCCTACACTACGCAAACACTACAACACTACCCAAAACCCTAAAACACTACACCCCAGCATGACCCTACACTACGCAAACACTACAACACTACCCAAAACCCTAAAACACTACCCCCAGCATGACCCTACACTACGCAAACACTACAACACTATCCTAAACCCTAAAACACTACACCCCAGCATGACCCTACACTACGCAAACACTACAACACTACCCAAAACCCTAAAACACTACACCCCAGCATGACCCTACACTACGCAAACACTACAACACTACCCAAAACCCTAAAACACTACCCCCAGCATGACCCTACACTACGCAAATACTACAACACTATCCTAAACCCTAAAACACTATGCCCAGCATGACCCTACACTACGCAAACACTACAACACTACCCTAAACCCTAAAACACTACCCCCCAGCATGACCCTACACTACGCAAACACTACAACACTACCCAAAACCCTAAAACACTACCCCCAGCATGACCCTACACTATGCAAACACTACAACACTACCCTAAACCCTAACACACTACCCCCAGCATGACCCTACACTACGCAAACACTACAACACTACCCAAAACCCTAAAACACTACACCCCAGCATGACCCTACACTACGCAAACACTACAACACTACCCAAAACCCTAAAACACTACACCCCAGCATGACCCTACACTATGCAAACACTACAACACTACCCAAAACCCTAAAACACTACCCCCAGCATGACCCTACACTACGCAAACACTACAACACTACCCTAAACCCTAAAACACTACACCCCAGCATGACCCTACACTACGCAAACACTACAACACTACCCAAAACCCTAAAACACTACACCCCAGCATGACCCTACACTACGCAAACACTACAACACTACCCAAAACCCTAAAACACTACCCCCAGCATGACCCTACACTACGCAAATACTACAACACTATCCTAAACCCTAAAACACTACGCCCAGCATGACCCTACACTACGCAAACACTACAACACTACCCTAAAACACTAGCCCCAGCATGACCCTACACTACGCAAACACTACAACACAACCCTAAACCCTAAAACACTACCCCCAGCATGACCCTACACTACGCAAACACTACAACACTACCCTAAACCCTAAAACACTACCCCCAGCATGACCCTACACTACGCAAACACTACAACACAACCCTAAACCCTAAAACACTACCCCCAGCATGACCCTACACTAAACAACCACCGCAACTCTACACTAAACTAACACAACACTACACTACACAACACTACACTACACTACACAATCACTAACCCACGAAAAAATTAACACAAACCCACTTACCTCTCTCGTCATCGTGGTTTTCACAACGCAAATGCATTTACCATACATGCCTTTAAAACATAATTCTTTGTAAAGGCATGCGCGATAAATGCACATGCGTTTGGAAAAAATGCGGGATAATGGTATGCGAGGTCAATGACCTTGCGGGATAATGGTATGCGGACTGAAAGTCTGCGGGATAAAAAATGCGGGAAAATGGCTGCAAACCATGATTAGCAGCAGACTTCCCTGGTGAGCACTAGCTTTACTACAGTGATCTAATGAGCAACTAGAGTGCTAACATTCAGAATTTATGGCAAATATGTGACACATCTGAATGCCTTCTTGATAGAACCAAAGTAAACAAGCATTGAAAATGCAATAGATCTCGCCCTCGTTTAAGTTAAAGCCATTCTGTTTGTAATGAGGTGGCTTTTTAGCTTTGCTTTTATTAGTGTTTTTAAAACTTTCATGTAAATAACATGCATATGTATGCATATATGTATATGTATGCATGCATTTATATTTATATAGATATGCAGATTATATATATTTATATATGTATATTACCTACTGGCGATAGCCAGTGGGTATATATAGTTAGGATTTTTTCTCTATGGGATTTCTGAAAATTCTATGTCTAATAACTTTGGCGTTTGTGGACGGAATTTGCTGAAATTCTCAGGAAAATGGCACATTTTGTTTCTGAGCAGCCCCTGAAAATTTGGGGGGGTTTCGTCAAGGGGGGGCCGAGAACAAAGGGGGGTTCCAAAACGCGTTTTTCCCATTCATTTTTCCATAGGGCGGTTGGACTCACTTTTAGCTCGAACGGCTGAATAGATTTACATGAAACTTGGCAAAATTGTAGATATGGTTTGCCCGACGTGCCTTTGCTATGTCTCAATATATGTGCTCCAGTGGTTTTGAGAAATTAACGTTTAAAAAAATATATATATCTGTGACAGCGCTCCGGTTAGCGCCCCGGTTCGCGTACCTGACGCGTAACGGAACTTCACGAAGCGAAGCTGATTGGCTCTCCGGTGTCTGTCAACATTCTAAACAGTCCGGAGCGGCCGCCATCTTGTCTCTCGGTACGATCGAGAGACAAGATGTGGTGAAAAACGAAGGGGGAAATGAAGGAAAGGGGGCATGGTAGACCACTCCTGCCCCTAGGATTGATGAGGGGGATATTAAAGTGCCCCGCGGGGCAAAAAAAAAAAAAAAATTTTTTTGGGTGATTTTACGCCGTAGAGGCGCGTCCCGGTACGCGAACCGGGCAGCTCACCGGGCAGCTCACCGGGCAGCTAACCGGGCAGCTAACCGGCAGCGTAGCTGTCAACATTGTAAACAGTCCGGAGCGGCCGCCATCTTGTCTCTCGGTAGGTTCGAGAGACAAGATGTGGTGAAAAAAGAAGGGGGAAATGAAGGAAAGGGGGCAAGGTAAACCCCTCCTGACCCCCTAGGATTGATGAGGGGGATATTAAAGTCCCCCGCGATTTTTCGCGGTAGAGGCGCTTCCCGGTACGCGAACCGGGCAGCTAACCGGCAGCGTAACGGGAGTCCGCCATCTTGTGTTTTTGGAGCGTCCGGTTCGCGTACCGGGTAGCGTCGGTAAGCGTAACAAGGGGAAAACCAAGAGAAACAGTAAAAAAAAATTTAAGGGAATAGATTTCCAGCAAACTTGGCAAAATTGTAGGGACTGTTTGTTTGATGTGCCTTTGCAAGGCCTCAAGATATGTGCACGTGTGGATTTTGTCTAATTAAGGTTAAAATATATATATATATCTGTAAGCGTGCTCCGGCACGCTTATGTTACGGGTTTTGTTTGCGCTTCAGAGCCGATACATCACGGTTATGCGACGCGTCATGAGGCGTCTCACGTGGCTACGTGATACGTCACGTAATAAAGAATATATTTTACAGCTATAGATATTAGCTTTTAAAAAACCAATTAAATTCACCGAAAAAACCATAGGTTACAGACCATATATAGTTAGGAATTTGCATTTACAAAACCTTGAAAATTCACTGAAAAAACCATAGGTTAGAGACCATATATAGTTAGCTGGACATTTTATTGACATAAAACCAATGAAATTCCATATATAGTTAGTTGCACTAACTATATATCGCGCACCTGCAATCCACTGCTGATGATGTCACATATTACATCATTCATGACATGGTCAGTGACATCACTGATGACATCACTGATGACATCTCAAATGACATCACTGATGACATCACTGATGACATCTCAAATGACATCACTGATGACATCATGACACACCAATACCAGTTACTACATACGCACTCACTGATTCCTACGTCTACACACACATTCACTCATTCACCCATACAATCACTCATACATACAGTCACTCATTATTACAACACTATCATATGCACTCATACACCTAGTCAGTCCTGTGAAGAATCAATCACACTTCGATTTCCTCATCTATACAGTTAAACACAGAACACCATACTTTTCACACATATACTAACACATACTTACTCTCTTATACAATCACTGATACAAGCACACATTGATATGCACAGAGTCACACACCTCCCAGCCAGCCACACACACACTCAGTCTTCCATACATCCACTCATTCTTCAATATGTAAAACATATTTAAACTTTACAAAAACACACAGACACTAGATGATGTCATCAGTGATGTCATTTGAGATGTCATCAGTGATGTCATCAGTGATGTCATTTGAGATGTCATCAGTGATGTCATCAGTGATGTCACTGACCATGTCATGAATGATGTAATATGTGACATCATCAGCAGTGGATTGCGGGTGCGCGATATATAGTTAGTGCAACTAACTATATATGGAATTTCATTGGTTTTATGTCAATAAAATGTCCAGCTAACTATATATGGTCTCTAACCTATGGTTTTTTCAGTGAATATATATATATATATATATATATATATATTACCTACTGGCGGTCGCCAGTAGGTATATATAGTTAGGATTTTTTCTCTATGGGTTTTTTGAAAATTCTATGTCTAATAACTTTGGCGTTTGTGGACGGAATTGGCTGAAATTTTCAGGAAAATGGCACATTTTGTTTCTGAGCAGCCCCTGAAAATTTTGGGGGGGTTCGTCAAGGGGGGGCCGAGAAAAAAAGGGGGTCCCAAAACGCGTTTTTCCCATGTTAATTTCCATAGGGCGGTTGGCCTCACTTTTAGCCCGAACGGCTGAATGGATTTGCACGAAACTTGGCAAAATTGTAGGGACTGGTAGCCCGATGTGCCTTTTGTAGGTCTCAATATATGTGCTCCAGTGGATTTTGAGAAATTAACGTTTAAAAAAAGATATATATCTGTAACAGCGGACCGGGCAGCGCTCTGGTTCGCGGACTTTTCGCGCAACGGAGCTTTGTGAAGCGAAGCTGATTGGTTCTCCGGCGTCTGTCAACATTCCAAACAGTCCGTAGCGGCCGCCATCTTGTCTCTCGGTAGGATCGAGAGACAAGAGGAGGTCAAAACAAAGGGGGAAATAACTATAAGGGGGCATAGTAGATCCTCGCTGACCCCCTAGGTTTGATGTGGAGGTTTTAAAAGGGCCCCGCGGGGCAAAAAAAAAATAATAATAATAATAATCGAACGGCTGAATGGATTTGCACGAAACTTGGCAAAATATTAGGGACTGGTAGCCCGATGTGCCTTTGCTAGGTCTCAATATATGTGCTGCAGTGGATTTTGAGAAATTAACGTTCAAAAAAAGATATATATCTGTAACAGCGCTCCGCTTCGCGTAACGGAGGTTTGCGAAGCTGATTGGTCATTCTGTCACTGGGCTATAGTTGGGCTACATCTGGCTGATATTTGGGCTACATTTGTTTTTTTGTGTGTCTGGCGGCCATCTTTGGGCTACATTGGGCTACATTGGGCTTCATTGGGCTACATTCGGCTAATTAGCAAATAGCTCATCGCAAACTAGGAATGGTAAAGAATCGCTATTTATTCCTTAAAGTTCGCTATTTAGGAAATGCAAAAAACTTTGATGATACATATGGCGGTTCATCTCTAACAAGATAAGAAGCATAGGGATACATTTATGATGACTGGCGCATCACCAGGGATGTGTTAGTCATTCTGTGCCGCTGTTCCGTCACCTATGGTGTGCTGCATTTACAATGCGGCGCATCATGGGGCAAAAACAGCACAGATGCGTGATGTATCTGTGCCGTAAAGGTGGCGTATTGCTGAAGTTGTATCGCAAGTGTGATGAAGCTCCAGCAAGGGTCGGGGGTGCCCCTGTCGCAGGGTTTCTGTTCTCACACAGAACTGTGGACAGAGGATTGGAACCTCGGCGAATGCATTGCTGGAGTTGTATCGCAAGTGTGATGAAGCTCCAGCAAGGGTCGGGGGTGCCCCTGTCGCAGGGTTTCTGTTCTCACACAGAACTGTGGACAGAGGATTGGAACCTCGGCGAATTAGGGTGTCCCAAAACTCACGTTAGTAATCAAAAACTCCTTAGCAAGCCAGGTACAGTGTCACATTGGATATAACAAACTCTCAATGTTTAGACAATCCAGAATATGAACTTATAGTACCTCAGGATACGTGGAACTCATGAACAGTCGGTCGTTATAGATTTCTTAGAAACCAGAACATGGAGTTAAGAAGAACAGATGTGTATTTGAAATGTTTATTTACTAATGCCGTCTTCTCAGGCGTAGTACCTTAGATAATAAAAGTACACATATTATCAGTAGCAAAATTACCAGCATAGTTACTAGTACATAAAAAGTGAATGGTGATAGTATGTTAACATGCTGTAAATGAATAAGAGTTAGCAACACTTATAAGCAGCCGCGGGCCGTGGAGGGAGTTACGGTGAGGCAGGGAGGCGGGGAGGGGGAGAAGCAGGGTGGAGAATACAAGTACACATATTATCAGTAGCAAAATTACCAGCATAGTTACTAGTACATAAAAAGCGAATGGTGACAGTATGTTAACATGCTGTAAATGAATAAGAGTTAGCAACACTTATAAGCAGCCGCGGGCCGTGGAGGGAGTTACGGTGGGGCAGGGAGGCGGGGAGGGGGAGGGGCAAGGTAGAGAGGGCTCCACCCTGCTTCTCCCCCTCCCTGCCTCCCTGCCCCATCGTAACTCCCTCCACGGCCCGCGGCTGCTTATATCTCACCCTCCCTAATACACATATTATATTATTTGCTAAGAAGGTCTCTTTGTGTTGGTTTAGGGCGTGCCCATACTTTAGTGTCTTAGATTTGAAGGAATCACATCAGCATACACCAGCTCTCTCTTCATGTGAACCGCATCAACTGTTGTGTATGTGTGTTCGGCAAAGCAATATAAAACCCGCCTCATGCCCAGAATTGGCAGAAGTTGCACTTATGTTATGAGTATGAAGTCGTGGAGATCAGACCTCATAACAATTCTGTATCGTGTTGTTCTTGAAACTTTAGCACTCGCTGTACAGATATAGTTTAACAAGTAAAGCAGATAGTAGACCAATAACATATTATTCTCATGTAAACCACGATGAACTACTAGGTGGAAAGCTAAAGCAACAACTAAGTGTCGTGTGCAGAAGTTGCAAAAAAGGAAAAATGGCGTTTAAACCGGTAATGAGCCCATGCTAACTTAACACGGTGTAAAGATATCCAGGACCTAGATGACACCTCCTCATGATCCGGAAACGAACTGAATAAGATAATAGAAGTGCCATCTCATGAGAGCAGATTGCAAGTTTATATGTGGACGGTCTGCAAGGTAAAGCATTAAAAACTAGGAAAATTTAATGCTAAAGAAAAATAAAACAGCCAAGTACTTTATCGAGTCTTAAGCCAATAGGCAAGGTAAATAATAAAAACTTGACAAATAAGTCAATGAATTGTCAATGAAATACTAGTACTCAGCATATCAAACATGAAAAAGGTCTATGACATAACTGTGAATGCAAAATAAGCTGCAACAGCCTCCAATAGGAAGTCACCGTCTTCATCCGAAAACAGTTCAGCCATCCAATTTAAAAGCGGAAAAGAACATACGTGCTCTCCCAGCACCGGATCCTCTATCACCATCAGAGGACAGCTCGGTGGGTTTTCAAGAAAGCTCTGTTCCAAGAAAGACTGTGCTGCCGCCAGTAAATTCCAGGGACCAAGTAGTCCATGCATCAATGCCACAGCCATAATCCTTTCGCCAGGACAAACCAACTCGTGAGTAATGATAGGAGTCATCAGCTGATTAAAGTCGACGTCAGGAGAAACCGGTCCGCAGAGACACAAATCAATGGCCCAATCGAAATCACAGGTCAGGCAGTGAAATACAGGCTGGACACAGGTGAAGTAGGAGAATCGAAAAGATAATCCATATGCCGTGCTTAATATCGCCAACGGCATTGTGCCATAATATTCTAGCATGCGATTGCGGAACAGTGTCAGCAGCTGCAGGGTGGGAGGTTGCATAGGAGGGACATCCATATTTAAAAATGTAAAAAAGCACAAGAGCGTCCGCTGGTAATGCAAGTAAAAATGCCAATCCACGAACCAGAGTGCAGAAAATAGAATGAAAGGAAGCAGGGATGACTCCAAAGATTTTCTCAAATGAAGTCACGAGACCACTGGTAACAACTTTAAAAAAGTGCGCCAGGGACTTTGTGGAGGATGCGTTAAAGATAGTCGGAAACATGTTGCTGAAATTGAAAGGCAAATCTTAATTGAAAAGGGTGTGCACCTCTGTACGGGTGTTCGCTATGTGAAGTACGAAAGTTTCACGGGCCGAACTCAAGGCCACCTCTCTCTGAGACAAAAGAGCTCTTATTCTTGCCATGCCGTTGAAACGTGTCCCAAGGTTGGTATTTGTGGCCAGATTGAAAACTCCCTATGTTCATGTGTGGGAGGAAATAGAACATTTCTGCAGCAAATAACCCGTTCACTTACTGTTACGATAAAAGGAATACTTTTAATTAACTCAGAACAATCTTCATTATTGAGCATCAAATAACTACCATTTTCCAACAACTTGAACGTGGGGATGATAGCAGGAACTGGCGTGCCTTGCAACACGCAAGCCATATTTGGTCGGTGTTTGTTGCATGAACCGTGTAACTGTATGTGCCTACACATTAGTGAATGATCTGGCGTCTCAGTGCATTCCTCTCCATTCAGATAAACTTCTTGATCATCTTTGAAACATCTGTATGTGTATGGAAGCGACCAGACCTCATGAAGAAAAGCACTACCTAAAGGTTCATAACGACCTATTGGTATATATTTCATACAATTTGAAAACGTATATAAAGCAAAAGGCAGCGTTATTAAACCGTGGATAAGGCATGTTGCCAAAAAACCCGCAATCCTCTGCTGATGATGTCACTGAGCATGTCATGAATGATGTAATATGTGACATCATCAGCAGTGGATTACGGGTAATAGTATCTCTAGTTTACTCCCCTATAGCTGTCTTTCTTTTAACATAAGTGTCTGTTTCCTTCCCTTATACTTACTGTTTTTGGTTCGCTTCCGGTTCGCGTACCGGGGAGCGAACTGGGAAGCGAACTAAGAGAAATAGAGGTTGGCACAGTTCCAAATATTGTACCAATTTTTTAATAACGGGGAGGTAGTTCTGAAAAGAACTTTTTTTTTTTTTTTTCTGAACATTTTTTTACTGTTTTTGAAATTTTCGGAACAGTTTTATATTTTTTTGGGTTTTTCTTGGAGGGGGCAATGAAAACGATTCATTGTAAAGGGCTCAACAGGAGCAACAAAACAAAAAAAAGAAGTATTTATTATTTTGGGCGTTTCGGACAAACTTGCATATGATAGTCAATAGCTCTGTTGATCAGAGTGATGCTTTTTTCTCCGTAGGAAATGAATCCATCGCAAAATGCGCAGATGTGTTTTACATCACCAAATCTCATTTGTATATTTGGCACCATCTCCCTGCCCTCTGGTCCCGTTACTTCCGGTACAACAGATCTTCTGGCCATAATAGGGAGATTATCTAGGTCATTCCGAAACTGTGCAGCACTGTAGTTGTTAGGATGCCACCTAGTCATATGGCGATGCATTGTGTAGTTTCCGAAACTGTATTTTTTGTCGGTCCCTCTGGACAGTCTATCTTGACATATAAGGCAAGTTACGTATCTTGCATTTACTTTTTTCTGACCTTTGGGAATTTTAAAAAATTGCCAAATGAAGTTTTCTTTCCGGTGAGACGTCCTGGGCTGCTCAGGCAAAAACTGCCTCTCTTCGTGCTCGTCCTCCTGTTCCTCTTCTTCTTCTTCTTGTTGAATTATAACTTGAGCAGGTGGTCCACTCTTCCTTGGATGTGGTGGAGGTGGTGGGGAAGCACCAGCTGAAGCTACTAAAGAAGCCATTGCTCAGTGATCACAAAGGGTCTTTCTCTCACAATGATGAAAGTCAGAGTGAGGAAAGAAGGAGGGATTTTCATCATTTGGGAAAAACAAGAGTTCTCAACCAATCAAAAGTGTTCATTTTAGATTATATGACCTAGTCTTACATCATTAGGAAACCAAAAGTGAAATGAACCAATGAAAAGTGTTATTACCAAGTCACATGACTTGCTGTGTTTACGTTAAGCGCTTTGCAGGGCCTCCCAGTTTGCTTCCAGAAACCTGCGCTTTGCGACTCGCTTCGCGTACCAGTTCGCTAACGTAGTACGTCATATGACGTATCACGCGACAACGTGAAACATCATGCGGACGGGAGGCGTCACGATGTTGTTTTGTAACGCGGCACTTGCGGTAAAGAAACGTTTACCGGCTCGCGGTCTATTTCGCGGCATCAAGGTCAGCTAACGGGAAGCTTCCCGATTTGCGAAGCGGGAACGAAGAAAAAAAAATATTTAAAAAAAAAATGATTCATAAACATATAAAATATATTTTTGGATTTAAAGAAGAATACATTTTACAGCTACAGATATTAGCTGTTAAAAACCCAATGAAATTCACTGAAAAAACCATAGGTTATAGACCATATATAGTTAGGAATTAGCATTTAAAAAACCTTATTTTACTCACACAAAACCATTGAAATTCCATATATAGTTAGTTGCACTAACTATATATCGCGCACCCGCAATCCACTGCTGATCATGTCACATATTACATCATTCATGACATGGTCAGTGACATCACTGATGACATCACTGATGACATCTCAAATGACATCACTGATGACATCACTGATGACATCTCATTTGACATCATTCTTGTGCTAATACGATAAACCTCTTCAGACTCTAATATAACCTTAGATACACTCAGTGTATACAGACACTCACACACTGCCACTCATCCATGGAGTTACTCACACACCCAGTCAGTCATGCAAAGAAACAATCTCACCTCCATTTCTTCAACTATACAGTTAAACACACCTTACTTATTGAAACATATACTAACACATATTTACTCTCTTATACAATCCCTGATACAAGTTCACAATGATCGATACAACCACTCACTCATTCAGTGGCTCTCATGCACAGTTATTTATATATGCCAACTCTCACATGTACTGTGTTTTACATATGTACTTACTATGACATGTAGCATTGAGATATCCATTCACTCATCAATACACTCATGCACACAGTCAACTGCCCATGTAGCTGTTTCCACATGCACTCTTGAACTCATACACCTAGTGAATAAACTGCTCACACATCTATGCATAGAGTCACACACCTTCCAGCCACCCCCACACAAACTCAATCTCCCATAGAAATACTTGGGCAACCAATTAATAACACATATAGCCTCTCGTATAGCTAATGATCAACACATGCAGCAGTTTACAGAACAACAGACATAATGATGCACAAATTAAGACAGTTTAGTCACTAACCCATGCATTCAGTGAGACACATTTAATCACTCACTCATACAGTCAGTCATGCACCTACTAAATCCTTCATCCAGACACTTATACATCCACTCAAGACATATTTTAACTTTACAGAAAAATACAGTCACTGGATGTTGTCATCAGTGATGTCATCAGTGATGTCATTTGAGATGTCATCAGTGATGTCATCAGTGATGTCACTGACCATGTCATGAATGATGTAATATGTGACATGATCAGCAGTGGATTGCGGGTGCGCGATATATAGTTAGTGCAACTAACTATATATGGAATTTCAATGGTTTTGTGTGAGTAAAATAAGGTTTTTTAAATGCTAATTCCTAACTATATATGGTCTATAACCTATGGTTTTTTCAGTGAATATATATATATATTACCTACTGGCGGTCGCAACATTCTATTGGGAATAACTTTGGTGCCGGTTGAGGAATTTTCCTCAAATTTGCCTCGCGGCTCTCCGCTCCTTCCCTGAAAGTTTGGGGGGGATTCGTCAATCGGGGGCCGAGATAAAAGGGGGGTCCCAAAACGTGTTTTCCCCATGTTAATTTCCATAGGGCGGTCGGACTCACTTTTAGCTCGAACGGCTGAATGGATTTTCACCAAACTTGGCAAAATGGTAGGGACTGGTAGCCCGATGTGCCTTTGCTATGTCTCAAGATATGTGCTCCAGTGGATTTTGAGTAATTTGGGTACAAAAAAATATATATATCTATAAGCGCGCCCCGGTACGCGTACCGGAGAGCGCTCCGTGCGCGCCACGCGACTTGCGCACGGAAAGCTGATTGGCTCTCGGGTGTCTGTAAACATTCCAAACAGTCCGGAGCGGCCGCCATCTTGTGTCTCGGTAGGATCAAGACACAAGAGGTGGCAAAAAACAAAGGTGGAAATGACCAAAAGGGGGCAGGGTAGACCCCCTCTGACCCCCTAGGTTTGATGTGGGGGCCATAAAAGGCTCCGCGGGGCAAAAAAAATAAAAAAAAAGTTCGATTTTCGCGGGGGGAGCGCCCGGTACGCGCACCGGGGAGCGTACCATGGGGAAAACCCAGTGAAACAGTAAAATAATAATTTAAAGTGCTTAGAGGTAGGGTAGTTCTGAATAGAGTTGTTATGTTGTTTGGGTGTTTTAAGTACCAACATGTAGGTACCAATGCAGAGTCTTAAATTTAATGTACAGTGTTTCCTTTGTAGATATCTTGCATGTTGTTACATAAGTTAATGAGTTATATGGAATCCATATCATAGTCTGTCAGAAAAGCAGAAATAGATACATTAAGCACTCCCTGAGAAGACCTAGGGGATCATGGGTAGTCTACCCTGCTCCCTTATGATGTTTTAAAATTGCACAGTATACTGTAAGTTTCACTTTATATTATAATATAAATATAATCATTTTGGTAGTACTCCATGAATTACATATAAAAATGAATAATGTCTCAAACAATTTTTAATTATGAAATAAAAATGTATTGGTTAGAATTTTCATAGTTTAATAAAACTTCCAGCATTAGTTCATCTGGAATCTCCTCAAAAATGGAAGATTCAGTGTTTTGTAAACAGTCAATAAATTGTTGATCCAAAGACTCGTTCATTAAATCATCGTCACCAAAATCTTCATTAAGAATCTCCTCATTTGTAATCTCGAAAGAAACATTGATGCTCTCTTGTTCACCTTCCATTTTCTTGCTGTAAATTGCATAAAAAATCACTATATCAGTAGAGTTATGGCACTGTTGGGTTTAAGTTCAGACAGGTAGTTCTGATTTTTTAACAGTGAAGTTATCTTTGGGCAGTGTATGGTATCAGGCTGGAAGTAGAAATATAAAAAAGTGTATGTGATAAAGCCTAAGTAAATTCATAATTATACAAGACAAGCCTAACTCCATCCATAACTATAACAGAGAAGCCTATCTCAATCTATAACTATTACAAAGGGATAGTATATAACTATCAGAAAATGTTTTCCAAATTAACTTAAAGTGCACAACATACTTCAGTTTTCAAAATAACAGCTTACCTTTGAAAAAGAAGTTGAAGTTCTCAATGAAATTCCTTTTGAAATGTACTTCAGGAAGTAGTAGTCAAAATGGCTGTGTTTCCCTCTCTTTTTTATATATATTCATGTACATAACCAATCAAATGTGACGAAATAAAAGTAGAAAATTAAAGTAACATTTTAATTGGTTGTAAATTCTAACACTTCAGATGTGTTTTTGTCATGTAATTTACCTCAGGATATTTAGACAGGGCTAGAGGCCAAATAGCTCAATGGAATTCCACCAAATTTGGGAAAATGGTAGGGACTGGTATGTAGTATTGCCTATTCTATATTTGGTGAACTTCTGTACAGAGGATTTTATGTAAATGAACTTTTAAAAAATTTTGGGAGCGCTTACCGGTCAGCGCCCCGGTACGCGTACCGGTAAGCGCAACGGGAGTCCTCCATTTTGTGTTTCGGTAGATATGAGTCAGAAAATGGAGGACAAACAACATTGGGAATGGGTATAAGGGGGCACGGTAGGCACCCCCTGACCCCCTAGGTTTTCTGAGGGGGTCTTAGGAGGCCCAAATAGGCCAAAAAAAATAATTATTTTTAAATTTTCGCGGGGCGAGCGCCCGGTACGCGTACCGGGGAGCGTACTTTGGTGAAAAATAGTGAAAAAAGTTAGAAAAAGATAATCATTTGGAGTGATCAGAGGTAGGGTAGCTCTGAAAAGAGCTTTTGGGTTCTGTGGCTGATTTAGGTACCTACAAGTAGGTACCAATGCACAGTCTTAAATTCAGGAGGAATATTCTATTCCCCTCATCTGAGAAGTGCACACCATCTCCTCTGTAGATATCTTGCATGTTGTGACGCAAGTTATTGTTGTATATTGAACCCATTCCATAGTCTCTCATGTAAGCAGAAACAGATTTATTCACATGTTTCCGTGCTTTCTCAAATTGTGGACATAATTGATTGGACCAGTTTCATTTCTGTCTTTGGCATATATTGGAATATACCAAGGCAGTTTGTGGAAAAAGTGCCATCAATTGATCAAAGGTGTCCTTTAAAAGCATTTCCAGACCTACCCCAGTCAAAGTGCCCAAGTCATTTCCTCCACAGTGCACAATTAAGAGGTCAGGATGTGGCAAATGCAAAAAGGTTTTCACCAATGGTATCAATTGGTGACATCTCAATCCTCTCTGGCCAATCCATTTGATGTTCACATTTGGTAAATCAAGGTTGTGAAAATTTCTGTTAGCTGCATACCTTTGAGCCCAGTGGATGTAGCTATGTCCAATAATCCAGACAGAATACATGGTGAGAGGAGGTTCTGGTGCAGTCAGATGAAGTGTGGGAATGAAATGGCATTTGGAACAATAGGAGTTTGCAAAAAAAAAAACTGTGGACTTTCAGTGCTCTTGAATCAGAAGCAATGATTGGTAGATTGAGATAGTTGAAAACTGTAAGTTAGGGTGCATGGTTATGTTCTGTGTAAGAAGTAATTTGAATCGTTAAAAAAAAGTCATTTAAAGAAACATTGCACCAGATAAGCTGGTGTATTCACAGGTCAAACATCCTTGCTGAGGTGATTTGCAACATTGTAGAATAAACTTTTAAACCTGAGAGCTCAGTGAGGAGGGAGTTGCTATGGTAACAGGTAGAAAGGGCTGAGGGGGGGAAGGGTGTTGGTTTGAAAATACAGAGGGAAGAGTTTTGATTGTTTACCATGAGCAAAATGTGTTTAGAATTAGAGGTTTTCTGTGCCATTAATGGTTGCAGTGCCTGGAGAACATACATTTTGCTCTGCTAAAGAAATATTGGTGTGTGTATCTAACACTGTTCTGAATCTCCCAAAGCATTTGTAAAGGTGAGTTATGATTCATTTAGATAGAGAGTTCAGATTAAGAAGCACATTGATTTTCTTTGCTGTTGGTTTGTGTGATGCTTTTTGAAAATGCATGGTTTCTATATTTGCAAAATAGAGGATTTGTATTTTGTGAAATAGTGATGTTTCAGTAGTGAAGTTGAATAGTTGTACATAGGACTTACACTCTGTATCTAAAACGTTATTTTAAAAAACAATTTTAGGGTAAATCAATGGGTTTCAGTAGTGAAAATGGACTGCTTGTAGATAGGACCTGTGTTCTGTTCCTAAAATGTTAATTGAAAAACGATTTTAGTGCAAAACAATGGGTTTTAATAGTGAAAATGAATGCTTGTAAATAGGATCTGTGCTCTGTTCATAAAATATTAATTAAAAAACGATTTTAGGGCAAATTAATGGCTTTCAGTAGTGAAAATTAATGTTTGTACATAGGACCTGTGTTCTGTTCCTAAAATGGTAATTGAAAGACGATTTTAGTGCAAATCAATGGCTTTTACATTTTTAAGAAGGAATAAATAGTGTGTGAATAATTACATAAAATAATTTGAAGCTTTCACAATCATGTCACCTGTGTTACCTCAGATTGGAAAACACACTGAGAGCCTTATTTATGAAAACAGCGATGCGTCACTTTTCACAGTGCACTCCTTGTGACACCAATGATGCATTATATTTAATGTATGACGCATCATGTTTCTAGGACTTACAGATATCAGTATTCAGTAGTCAGTATTTCTGATGTATCTGAAAGCGCAAAAGTGACGAATTGCTGGAGTGTGTCACAAAAATGACGCAACTCCAGCAATGCATCCTTTCACATGGGGAAAGTCCCATGTGAAAGCGTTTGCCTCAGTCTTACGCCTGCTGTGAGGCAGGCGCAAGATTTTGACGTAACAGTGACCTAAAAGTGACGCAGTGAAATGTCATAGATTTCACTGCCTCACTATTACGAGGCTTTTTGCGGGGGAATGCTCCCTCTGTGTACATTACACCTGACAGAGGTATAATGGCATGGTATGACGGTAGCCTCAATGACCATGGTATGACGGTAGCCTCAATGAGGATAGACGAGCCATGCGAATGGCAGAGCGCACCTGGAGATCAGCCCCTTCTGCAGTGCACCTAAAAAGTCTAAAGATACAGAGAAACGCCTACTTCAGGAAAATAAAACGCTCAAAAAGAAACTTCTTCAGCCTCCAACTCGCCCAAGCTAAAAACCGTCCAAAAAAACTGTTTGAGTTAGTCAGAACACAATCCAAAGAGCAACCCCAGACACCCAGCTCCATGGGCGATACTCCTTCCTGCGAAGACTTCTCTGCCTTCTTTATCCAAAAAACGGAGAGAATAAGAAGCGATCTCCTCAATGACGCTATCCTGTACTCCAACCCCCGACACACAGCAGTGCCTCAACCAAAGAACAATGCTACTTGGTCAGCCTTTGACACCTACTCCGAAGAAGAAATTGGCAGACTGCTCAACACCTTGAAACCTTCCAATCACCTCTCTGACCCCCTTCCTGCTAACGCTGTAAAAGACTTTTCCCCTTGGCTTCTCCCACTCTGGTCAAAGACTATCAATAGCTCTCTTCAACAAGGATCCATCCCCAACGCCCTCAAAGTAGGGCAAGTCACTCCGCTACTGAAAAAACCAACAGCAGACCCCACTGATCTAAACAATTACCGCCCTATTACAAACATTCCCACTCTCGCTAAACTGCTGGAAAAATGTGTACAACAACAACTGACTAAACACATAGATAAGTTTGATCTCCTAAACGCTCATCAGTCAGGCTTCCGAGCAGGGCACAGCACCGAAACTGCCATGACTCACATAGTGGACGATGCCCTCCAAATCCTAGACCAAAACGATACCTGCCTCCTCATCCTTCTGGATCTCTCCTCAGCATTCGATACAGTTAAACATGAGAACTTACTCGAACTGTTAAACACAAGAATGGGCATATCTGGGACTGTTCTAAAGTGGTTCACCTCATTTCTACACAACCGGACACAAAGATTCAAAAGCAACAACCTGCTGTCCTCTTCGGTACCTGTATCGCTAGGCGTCCCTCAAGGATCCTCCCTCTCCCCAACACTGTTCAACCTAGTTATGGAACCTCTCACTACGTTGCTACAGGCATCTAATGTGCACTTTCACATGTATGCCGACGACACCCAACTTTATCTCAAAATACAATCTCCCAAGGACATCATGCTTCTGAACACCACGATCAGAAACACCCAATCCTGGCTTTCTGAGAATCACCTCAAACTCAATGCTCTGAAGACCGAGTTCCTCCTGATCTCACCTCCCGCTAAAATATCCACGGCTCAAACATGGCTTAAGCAATTAACGGCTCTAAATGTACAGCCCATCGTAGTTGACTCAGCAAAATCTTTAGGCATAACACTGGACACCAATCTCAACATGCAGCAGCACATCAGCAAGGCAACCAAAGGAGCGAACTTTCAAATCAATACCCTGAGAAAACTCAAACCCTTTCTTCCTGCCAAAGACTTCCAAACTGCAGTACAATCTATAGTCATCCCGCACATAGATTACGGTAGCACCGCCCTCTGTGGGCTCCCCCTAACTACACCGGCACCCCTAAGAGCATCCCTTAACGCCGCAGCGAGACTCGTCACTGGCTCAAAAAAACACTCGCACATCTCCCCGGACTTTAAATCACTGAAATGGCTACCTTTTGAAGCCAGAATACAACTGAAAATCGCTTGCATGACACACAAGGCTGTGCACCGGAATTCACCCGCCTATCTCACTCAAAAGCTGACAATTTCGGGTGGCTCCCGAACTACTAGAGGCACAAACAATCTTTTGCTGAAACCTCGAAGATTTCGGAAGGAAAAAACTTATAAACGCTCCTTTTCAGGAATGGCACCCAGGATCTGGAACTCACTCCCTCCGGAAACAAGGCTCATCTCCTCCGAAACAATCTTTAAGAGGGAAGTTAAAGCGATCCTCATGGCAAAATACACATGATCTATTGCTCCGTATCACTCATGAATCTGCCTTGCAAGTCCTTCCCGACCCTGGTCTACTGTGCCACCCGTGTTTTCGAATTACTTAACTGTATACGCTCACTCTTTGTATTTTGTTATAATGTTTGATGCACCTGGTTGATTATGTATATTGTTATATTATTGACGCACCTGGTTGACTTTGCACACTTTACCCTCTCCATCTCAACGTTCCTTACTACTCTCGCACCTGTGGGACTATACACCCTGCTCACACCTACCTCAACTGTACCCTCCTTTAAACTCTAAATATTCTAAACACGCTTAAGCAAGTATATGCTCCTTATTATTGCACTTTATACTATTGACGCAATTGTCTGTCTATACACTGTGTACCGACACTACCTCACCTGTTACCTACCTCATGTCCTTTATCCCACCTATGTAACTAGCACCTTGTACCTAACTACCTCATATATTACTCTGTATATACGCTTTATTACTTTGTATTTTTTACCCCCATGCCCTTGTAAAGCGCTCTGATATCTGCAAAGATCTTGTTCGCGCTATATAAAACTTTCAAAATAAATAAATAAATAATGTGGCGCAGAGGTTTAAAAAGTGACGCATCTACCTACATGCGTCACTTTTTAAATATGGCGCAAAAAGGCACATGTTGTATGCCGGCAATGTGTCACAAAAAGTGACGCATCAGCAGTGCAAAACTGACGCAGGGCCTCATAAATGAGGTTCATCTTTTTTTGCACACTACTCCAGTTTAGTCCTGTCCACTGCACTCTTGGACACAAGCCTCACCTTTTGTGCTGCCCTGGACAGGCTTCATCTCATCTGCACTCCTGCTTAGGTGTCAGAATCCTTTCACATGGGGAAAGCCCCATGTGAAAGCGCTTGCCTCAGTCTTACGCCTGCTGTGAGGCAGGTGCAAGATTTTGACGTAACAGTGTCCTAAAAGTGACGCAGTGAAATCTCATAGATTTCACTGCGTCACTATTACGAGGCTTTTTGCGGAGAAATGACCCCTCTGTGTACATTACACCTGACAGAGGTATAATGTGGCGCAGAGGTTTAAAAAGTGACGCATCTACCTACATGCGTCACTTTTTAAATATGGCGCAACCAGGCACATGTTTTATGCCGCCGATGCGTCACAAAAAGTGACGCATCAGTAGCGCAAAACTGACGCAGGGCTTTATAAATGAGGCTCATCTTTTTTTTGCACACTACTCCAGTTTAGTCCTGTCCACTAAACTCTTGGACACAAGCCTCACCTTTTGTGCTCCCCTGGACAGGCTTCATCACATCTGCACTCCTGCTTAGGCCTCATAATCTTTTTTTAGAAAAACATTTGAAAAACTGAGAAAAGGTCAAATGTATAAGCTTTTCATTACACTACTAAAACATTTTTGGGGCAAATTATTGAGTTTTACATTTTTGAGAAAGAATAAATAGTAGGACCTGCACTGTGTTTCTAAAATGTTATTGAAAAATCGATTTTGGGACAAATCAATGGCTTCTACATTTTTGAGAAAGAATAAATAGTGTGTGCATGATTACATAAAAAAATTTGAACTTTTCACAATCATGTCACCTGTGTTACCTCAGATTAGGAAGCACACTGAGCTTCTTTGCTGTTGGTTTGTGTCATTTTTTTGGTAATGCTTGGTAGGATTGTTTGCAAGAGAGAGGAAATGTATTTTGTAAAATAGTGAGTTTTCAGTACTGAAATGGAATGCTTGTATTCCAGCAATGCATCCTTTCACATGGGGAAAGCTCCATGTGAAAGCCTTTGCCTCAGTCTTATGTCTGCTGTGAGGCAGGCGCAAGATTTTGACGTAACAGTGACCTAAAAGTGACGCAGTGAAATGTCATAGATTTCACTGCCTCACTATTACGAGTTTTTTTGCGGAGAAATGACCCCTCTGTGTACATTACACCTGCTTAGGCCTCATAATCTTTTTTTAGAATAACATTTGAAAAACAGAGAAAAGGTCATATGTGTAAGGTTTTCATTACACTACTGAAACATTTTTTGGGGCAAATTAATGTCTTTCACATTTTTGAGAAAGAATAAATAGTGTGTGCATGATTACATTAAAAAATTTGACCTTTTCACAATCATGTCACCTGTGTTACCTCAGATTAGGAAGTAGATTGTGCAGATGAGGTGAGGCAGGTCCAGAGGGACAGAGGAGGTGAGGCCTGTGTTCAAGACTGTAGTGGGAGAGAGGCTTTTCTTGCAGAGCGTAGGTGGTGAGACCTGTGTCTAAGAGTGCAGTGGACTAGGCTTCATGAAGCGTATCCCCCACTGCACTCTTAGACACAGGTCTCAAGTTCTTTGCACCCGTGGACAGACCTCTCTTCTACTACACTCTTCAATAGAGGCCATACCTCTTGTGCACCCCTAGACAATCCTTACTTCATCTGCAACCCTGAATAGACTTCAACTAATTGGCATGCTTAGACAGGCCTCAGCTTATTTACACCCTTGGACATGCGTCACCTCATCTGCACCTACTTACTATCAATTATACTCAATACATTGAGGCCTGTTCAGAGGACAGAGATGAGGTAAGGCTTGTCCAAGGGTGAGAGGAGGTTAGTCCTCTCCACTGTAGTCATGGACACTGAATGCTTGTACATAGGACCTGCACTGTGTGTCTAAAATGTTATTTAAAAAACGATTTTGGTGAAAAACAATGACTTTTAGTTTTTTGAGAAGGAATAAATAGTGTCTGCATGATTAAATACATATATTTCATCCTTTCACAATAATGTCACCTGTGTTACATTACATTAGGAAGTAGATTGTGTAGATGAGGTGAGGCATGTCCAGAGGGACAGACGAGGTGAGGCCTGTGTTCAAGACTGTAGTGGGAGAGAGGCCTTTCCTGGAGATCATAGGTGGTGAAGCCTGTGTGTAAGAGTGCAGTGGACTAGACTTCATGAAGCTTATCTCCTACTGCACTCTTAGACACAGGTCTCACTTTCTTTGTACCTGTGGACATACCTCTCTTCCACTACAGTCTTCAATACAGGTCTCACCTCTTCTGCACCCCTAGAGAATCATCACTTGATCTGTAACCCTGAATAGACTGTTTGCTTTTTGTCATTGCTTTGTTGTTTGATAATAGTGGTCTATAATGTGCTATTTTTTTCTTTAACACAGATTGAAATCAAGATTTCAAGAGTAAGGAAAGATGCCCTCAAGGCAAAGAAGAAGGAAAAATGAAATACGGTTACAAACAAAAACAGCACCAGAATTACAGCAGTCCTCCACAACAAAGACTTCAAAAAACAGGAAAGAAGCTCCTGGTAAGATAACTAAGTCTTTCTTACGGAACATATGTAGAACAAAAACAAATGTTGGACAGCATGTAGAAAAAGAGAAGGAGATAGTAAGTTTGAAAAGGAAGGAGAGGCCCTCAAAAAATCGTACTACTGGAGCAGGAGAGAATAATATGTATCGGAATAGAAGGCAGAATCAGTTTAGAGACATTCGTAAACGAATGTTTCGCAATAGGGTGGTTTTAAATTTGTTAAAAAACATTAGGAAAGGAAAACAGAGAGCTGCTTTTTATAAGAAAAAGAAAAATGTAGAGAAGATTGTTGATCAGGCTTTTGAAGTTAAGAAAAAATTATTTATTTTAATAATCAATAGAATTAGGTCACTTAACAACACAATTGATGTTTTTAAATCAAACAGTAGATGGAAAAGAGTAATTAATCGGACTAATTTTTGTAAAGTTTTTTCAGGAGAATGGATGCACAGTTCAAGTTGTGAGCCATTTTTTAATGAGGAGAGTTACTTTCAGGAGAATGATTTAGTGCATGCAGTTGACAGTTGACACCAGTGGTCGAGCATATGAGGTGAAAGACGGTTGTCTGATTGAAAAAGAGAAACTTGTGCCTAGAGAACCAGAAGAGGTGTTAACTGATGAAGTTTTAGGGAGACGTACTAAGGGTCCAGTGTACACTTGGAAGTGTAGTCGTATTTGTAGTGTGCGACAGGAATCAATTGATTTGTTTTGTAATTTCTTACGTACATATAGTAAGAAAAGTCTGAAGCAGAAAATTAAGTTGTTGCAAGATTTAGATCCTTGCAGAGTGAGAGAAAAGACAGGTTTGCAAGGCCATTCACTGGCTTGTCTTTCTATAAAAGTCTGTCAAAGTGTTTTTCATCATTTTAGGATGTTAGCAGTGCATCATACCAAAATGAGGAAATTAGTGAGAATGTTGTATTATGCAAAAAGTCCAGCACTTAAGCTTAAACAATTAAACAGTGCTCTTTTGCATGGAACTGAATTAGATGTGAAGAAGATTTGTGAAGAAATTGAGATTTCTTATTTTGGTGAAAAAGAGGACAGTGTAGAAATTGACACAGAAATTCAAGGTATTGTGGAAGACAATGTACAGATTTCAAGTACAGAAAAGTTTGACCAGGAAATTACCAGGTTTAAGGTGAAATCAAGTGAAAGGCCGAATTTTACTTGTGTGTGTTGTCGACGAACTCATTATAAGCATCAAACTAGATTAGTTGATTTATACGTAAAAAGTGAAAAGATAAATAATTATGAGTGGAAGGATTTTGCTACTTATTTGTGGGTGGAGAATTGTTTTGATTTGAGTTCTGATCAGCGTATTTGTAAATATTGTTATGATAAATTAAATCAAAACAGAATGCCTGCTAGAGCTGGTCATAATAACATTCCTTCTGAATTGATGGATTTAAATACATATGAGTCTATTTTGATTCAATGTGTCCATCCTTTTCAGGCTATTGTTCGCATGGAGCCTAAGATAGGGAATTTGCCTCCTTCAGATTTACAGAGAGGATTAAAGGGAAGAGTTGTTTATTTGCCTCTAGATTTCAAAAAAAATATTGATACCATTGGTGTAGAGAAAGTGGAAGAGGAACCTCTGGTTATTCTAGTTAAAGGGGTTCCAACAAAGAGTAAGAAAATCTGGCAAGATTTAGTGGATGTTAGGAAAGTCAAAAAGGCAACGTTGTAACTGGTCAAAAACAATAAGTACTACAAACATGTATGTGTTGAAGCAGAGGAAACAGCTGCAGATTAAGACAGTGATTGTTCAGCTGGCCAAATTGAAAAAGTTGATGCATCAAGAAGTGAAGAAATATTTGAACATTATACTGTTCATCCTTTGCATTCCAAAGCAGTGATGGGGAATGCAATTGACTTGTTTCAAATGAAAGCAGCAAAAGGAAGTCCCATTAGTGTATGGGAAGAAAGTTTGGAAGCTCGTTGTTTTCCACATTTATTTCCAACAGGTTGAGGTGGACGATATGACGATCGACCACTTCAAATTCCTGCATCTGAATACCGAACTGTAAGATTATATGCTGAAGATCCAAGGTTTCGTCAATGCATTCCATATTTGTTTCATCTACTGTATGAAAGTGACTTGTCTGGGCTTTCTTATGCAGTAAACCATATACTGAAAAGTGGAGCACATTTGCAAAATGTTTCAGCGAGGGACTTTATGGAGAAAGTGAATCTGCAAGATAATATTTTGGAATCTCATTTAATCAATCTCATGGCATGTCAGCGTGGTACAAACAAGTATTGGTTCCGTCGTCAGGGGGAATTGAAATGTATGCTAAGAAACTTAGGAACTCCTACATGGTTCCTCACTCTTAGCTGTGCAGAGTATGCATGGGACGACTTACTTCAATTTCTACGAGAGGCAAATGCAAATATTCAAAATATAGAATTCAAAACTGCTGGAGAACTGTGTTCTTTGGATCCAGTGAATGTATGCAGATATTTCAATCATAGATTTGAAGCTATAAAGTCTTTTATTACCAACAAAAAAAATCCTCCCCTTGGAGAGGTTCTGGATTTCTTTTGGAGAAAGGAGTATCAAGCGAGCGGTGCTCCTCATATACATATGTTGTTGTGGATTAAAGATGCACCCAAATTTGGAACAGATACGGATGATATAGTGATGAGCTTCATTGAAGAGTATTCAACATGTGCTGTTCCGAAAACTACCGAAGAAAACAGTTTAAGGCAACAAGTTTTACGCTTTCAATCCCATCGTTGTGGAAAGTACTGTCGTCGAAAATTCAGAAACAAGGACAAGTTCTACACAAAATGTCGTTTCGGCTTTCCACGACCAGTGATTTCTAAAGGAAGAGTAAATAATTTGATGTCTTCTCTGCGACATACTGTGACGAGGAAATCACCAAAAAATACATACAATTTAAAAAGAAACGAAGAGTCCAAGTACATCAACGACTACAACCCAGTGATTTTGTCCATGTGGAATGCTAACATGGATATTCAATTCGTTGCTGACAACTCTATTGCTGTGGCTCGATATGTGACGTCTTACATCACAAAAAAAGAAAAGACAGAACTGAAGGAAATGTGGGAGGACATTTCACATGAAAAGAGTCTAAGCAAGAAATTATATAGTTACAGTCTGAAGATGTTGTCGCATCGAGAAATTGGAGCATATGAATGTTCTGATCGATTGTCATCAGCAAGTCTCTATGCCAAATCTAGAACCATCATTTGGATAAGTCTAGGTCTTGCTGCAACACGAAACCGAGATTTGAAATCTGTACAAGAGATAGAGTATTTGGCAGAGAAAGAACCAGAAAGCACAGATATTTTGAAGACAAACATGTTAGATACATACTATCCAAATAGAAGTCCTCACCTTGAGAACGCTTGTCTCTATGAAGTTCTGCAAAGATATATTTATAAGAGGAACATCAGAGAAGATATCAATAATGGAATATATGCTGTCATTGGATGTGAAGGATGTTTAGTGAAACAGAGAAAAGGTAATTTGATTAATCATCGAAAATTGAGTTGTGAAAATCCAGATAAAAGAGAATTTTACTATTTGGCTCTTTTGCAACTCTTTAAACCATGGCGTAAAGAAGAGGAACTACTTGGAGATTTTCTCTGTTATGAAGACTCTTTTAATGCAACCAAGGATACCATAGAATGTCCTGTTTTTCCAAATTATCTGCAAATGTTGAATGACGAAATAGAGCAAGAAGCAACAATTGCTTGAGAGATTGCGAGAGACAGTTCTCAAGACAGTCAGAGTTCTGCTTCATTGAGTCAGGATCCACTAGGAGGACCAATTATCCAAAATGAAGCTGCCACTGCCATGGATGAGGTGGAAAGAGCTATGGAGCAAGCTCAAGAGGATGTAATTAATTTAGAAGATTTGGTGAAACAATTAAACCTTGAGCAGAAACAGATATATGACGAAGTCACAGAAGAGGTTGAACATGGATTCAGTCATGAGAAGAAAGAGTACTCATGTACATCATTTAAGCCTGTCCGACTGTACGTGAGTGGAGAAGCGGGAACTGGAAAAAGTTTTCTGATTAAAGCAATTGCAACTTATCTGCAGAAAAGGACTGAATCACCGCTGTCTTGTGTTGTTACCGCCCCAACTGGGCTGGCAGCACATAATATTAAAGGGATTACTTTACATCGTTTACTGATGCTGCCAGTGGAGCATGATAACAAATTGCAATACCACAAGCTATCTGGAGATGCGGTTCTGAAGTTTCTAGAATCCTGAAGAAAATGAAACTTCTTATCATTGATGAAGTAAGCATGGTCTCAAATCTAATGCTTGCTTTTGTGCATTTGAGAATGCAAGAAATTGTTAGAACAGACTATGATGTCTTATTTGGAGGAAAACACATTATCGTTTTTGGAGATCTACTGCAGTTGACTCCAGTGAAAGGTCAACCAGTTTTTAAAATGGTCACGCATGAAGATACCAGGAAGTGCCTAGGAAGCATTGGAAACGTTAATATATGGTTAAATTTCAAATATGCAGAACTACTCCAAAATATGCGGCAGGCAAAGGATGAAGATTATAAAAATATTCTACAAGATGTAAGAATCGGAAAAATAAGTCAGCATGGGAAAGAAGCTTTACATGGACGATTAATTTCTAATTTGTACCCAAATGAAAACATTCTTCCAGAGAATATTTTTAATTTCAAATTTGTTTTATTGGTTTTAAAGGCAAGAAAAATTTGGCAAGCCAGAGAATATTTTTAAGAAAATTAACGAAAAGAAATCTGGCATATGTTTGATGCCTACTCTGAAAGAATGTTCCATGTTCAACAACAAAATGTTAAAGTTAGAAAATGAAGAGATAGTGAAACTGGAAGCTATAGATAAAATAGAGCATATGGGAGCAACAATTATTTTGTCAGAAAATTTGAAATCAAAATTGGATTCATTAGAGAAGACTATATCTAAAACTGCTGGTTTTGAAAAGACTCTGAATGTGTGTTTAAATTGTCGTATCATTTTGAGAAGGAATTTAAATGTTGAAAGAGGTCTGGTAAATGGAGCAATGGGTCATGTTGTTGGTTTTGTGAATTACAAAAATAGAGATGGAATTGAAATTTTAAAAATTAAATTTGATGACATTGACGAAATAGAACAAATTTGTCGTTGTTCAGCTAGATTTTTGCTTGTGAAAGACTTATATGTTCGCCAAAAACAGTTTCCTGTTTGTTTGGCATATGCAGTGACAATTCATAAATCTCAAGGTTTAAGTGTAGATAGTGCTTTGGTGAACATTGGAAGTTCTGTGTTTAAAGAGGGTATGGCATATGTGGCATTATCACGAGTCAGAACTTTATCAGGTTTGTACTTGATTGAGTGTGATGAAACAAAGATTTGTGCTGATCTAGATTGTGTTAAAGAATACAATAGGTTAAGAAGAGAGTATGCTCCACATTTGCCTCAATATCCTCTGTTTGAAAAACGTGTGGTAGGCTGAAAAAGAAGAAATGAGATTAATTGCAGTGAGGTAGTAGAAAAAAGGCAAAAAGTAGATAAAACTGTAATTGTAAACAGAAAGAAAAAGGATTCTGTTGAAGATGTTGTTGGATTTCAGTTTGAAAACAGTTCTGGTGTCAACTGCTATGCTAATGTAGTAGTTAATGTTGTTTTTTTTCTTCAAAATTTACAAAAACAGATTCTTGAAAATCAGGATCAAACATTGTGCTGTTTATTGAATTCTGTGTTAGAAAAATGTAGCAGTGATAGAGCAAACATAGAAAGTGTTTCAGAAATTAGAAATCTTCTAGACATATGTTCTGGTCAAAATCAATTTTCACAGATAATTCAGCAGGATTGTCAGGAATTTTTAATGTATATGTTTGATGTATTGGAAGATGAAGGAGTAGATATAAAAAATCTTTTTAACCTTTCTTATCAATGGCAACATGACTGTGATAACTGTAGTTTATCAAGTACTACTAGAATAGACACTGAAAGATTTATATATTTGACTTTACCAGACTGCAAATCAGTGTCTTTCAATAATCTAGTTAAAGCAGCTGATCACAATATGGCGTGTACCCAATGTAAGTCTGCCATGCTGTCCACATTATTTCTACAAAGTTATGGTCACTATGTCATTTTAATGTTCCAACGATGTAGACATGATGGAACGAAATTGACAACTTCTATTAAAAATTTTGTGGCTTCTCAGTTATCAATTTCAAGAAGAACATTTGCAACTGTAGCTATTATTTATCATGACGGTCCTTCAACAACATCAGGGCATTACACATGTTATTAAAAAAGTTGTAAAGGTTGGACCCTTTGTAATGATACTCATTTGACTTTTAAACAACGTTTGCCTTTTGACTTAAAAAATTCATATCTAGTGTTTTTAGAACCGAAAATTAAGTAAAGGTAATTGGCCTATGAAGACGGGAGCAGTTAATAAAGGTTAGTTTGCTATTTAAAATTATATTCTGAGTTAAAGTGATCAAGATAATATAAAAAATGTATTTGTCATATAGGTACTGTAAGTGGATGTTATAGTAAGTGATATCAGTATTATTGGAAATGATGAACATGAGTAAGTCAGAGATGGAATTACGTAAATTTAAATATTATGAAAATGTTATTTGAGCCGTTCTTTCAGAACGTCGGAAAAACTGTAATTTTAGAGTTTGTTTTAATTAATTTTAAAATTTAATGATACATCTGACACTATTTGGCCTTAAGGAATGGTGAAGGAATGAGCAAAGAGTTATGACTGAACAGAAGGAGTATATGAAAATAATGAAAATATTTCAGATGTTCTTCAAGGTTGTCTTCTAGAAAGTCGATGAAATGGAATTTTTATAGAACAGCACAGTACTTTCCAACGAAAAGGACCTTCATGATATACTATTTGGCCTAAAGGAAAAGTAAGTCAATCAAAGATTAGTGTACATTTGTTATTTTTAACTTTAGATGTTTTTTTTAAAACACAATCTTTTTGATTGTGGTTTTTTTTCCCCCGCTGTAATATGATGAGTAGTTTGAACTCACTTTTTTAAGTGAAATTCAATATATTCTGAGAACAGCAAAAATAAACTATGTAACATGTTGTACAAGTTAATCTATAGTTTGTATTCTGTCATTTAAATTATATTCGCATTGTCTCACACTCACTTTTCTTTTTCCACCCTCTTTCAGCTCTTTTTACTCACTTATAATGTCTTTCTTTCACTCTCTTTCAACCCCGTTCTTTTACTCCACTTCTTTCACAACCTCTCATTCTCATTTCAACTGTCTGCATCCCCTCTCTCCCTTGCATAACTTTTGAGCTTTCAGTCTCTCTGCTTTACTTCCCTTTTCCGTATTTTCCTACTTTGCTCTTTTAGTAATTTCCCTCAATCATTGTATATTATCCTCTCTCTCTTCATCCCTTCACTCTATGACTGTTCTTCACTTACTCTAAGTTATCTTCTATTCCTCATTCTTCTAAATGCATCCTTAATTAGACTCTTTTCCATCTCTTATTATCTTTTTACTTACTACTGTTTCCTGACTTAGTTTTACTAACTCACATTGTTTTAGTATGTTTTTTACCTTCAGTTCATTTCTCTGTTCTTCTCTTCCTGTCTGTCAGTGAATCTATATGCCTTACTCTTAGTAATTTGCTCTCCTATTTCTTTTTCTCTCTTTTTCTCATTCTACCTTACTTTATTTCCCTTTCTATGTCCTTCACTCTTACTTTATTTCTAAATACACTGTTATGATTTTTAACCACTTCATTTGTATCTTTTAATTTAAAATACATATTTTACTAATTATAACTTATTTTTTCTTCTCTCTTTCACAGATACAAAGTGTAGTAAAACATGTAATTAAAGTTACATTTATTATATGGTAAGTGTGACTAAAAAAATGTAGTTTGTCATCACCCTTTCCTTTAAGCTCACTAATATTTTCTCAACCAACCTCACTCCTGTTTCTTTACTCTGCTTCGCTCACTTACTCTTATTATCCATGTTTACTCCCCTTTCCCTATTTCTCCTCTCATATTCAACTTCTTTCAGTCCCTATTCTTTACTTCACTTACCCTCTGTTCCCTTCCGTTGCTTCTTCACTCATTCTGTTTTTCTTAATTATTTACTTCACTTCTACACACACACCTCACCCCCCTCCCAACACATACACACACCTCTAACATACACCCCACACACATACCCCACACACACCTCATACATACACCCCCACACACTCCTCACACACACACACACACACATTCTATACACACACATACATCCCACACACATACCCCCCACACCCATACACCCCTCACACATATCTCACACACCCTCACCTCCACCGAAATACCCCACACACACACACCCACAGACACACCTTACACACCCTCACCCCGACCTACACCCACTGACTCCCTATAAGTCACACATACTGCATTACTTACCTTTCTTTGCTGTTTCACTCAGACTCATTCAGGCACTCTTTCCTTTACTGTCTCTGTCCTTTCTCTTTATCACTCCCTATGTCTTATCCTAATTCAATTTTTCACCCTCTTTCACCCCTCTTTACTTACACTCCCTGCTCTTTTCTCACCCTCTCTCACCGTTGTTCATTCATCCCGGTTCCGTCACTACCCTTCATTCCCCATTTTTTACTGTCCTTTCTTTTTCTTTCAACACCCACACACATTCTCTCACTATCTCTACTTTAGTCTTCTTCCTCTCTCTTCCCTTCTTTCGCTCCCTTATTCATTTTCCATTTCTCACTTTCATCCTATTACACCATCTCTGTTTTTTACTATGTAATAATCAATCCCTCTACCTTTCTTTCTCTTAACATTACTCTCTTTGTGTTCTTTCCTCATGATAACTTCTTCATTAATTTCAGAGATTTTTTAAAAATATAGGTTTATTGTTATAAAGTAAAGGTAGTTCTAAAAAGAACTGTTTTTTTGTTGTTTTATATTTTTTTAAATATTTTTTTGAACATTTTATACTTTTTTTGGCTTTTCTGAACACTTTTATATTTTTTTGTATTTTTTATGGGGAGAAACAAAAAACAGGGAATTGTAAATGGCTCAACTGGAGCAAAAAAAAAGAAAAAGAAAAAAGTAGGGTTTTCTCGGACACTTATGGTTATCACCAGCAACCATGATCAGTTCTATGCTTTGCTCACCATAGCAAAGTGTCTTGTTACAATATTTGCACACGATTTTGTAATCGGCAAACTTAGGTTGAATAGTAGCCATTGTGTCTCTTGCCCCCGGACCCGATGCAGTGGGTTGTTTGCATGTTGAGGGTCTAGATGTTGATGGGGGTAGCTTACTGCAGAGGTCCCTTAATTCTGCATTAGAATAATTGTTTGGATGCAAACGCATCATTTTTTTTGTACATATCTTTTTATTGCAGCAAAATAAATTGTACAAGCAGGTCACATATGTCATTTCAACCGCTGTCTGTCTTATCTAGGAAATTCCAATTCACCAGTCACACAGCCATTTAGCTCACACCCCAGGGGTCGAGCGGCGCAATTCAGGAATAGAGAAAGTTATGATCTGGTGAAGACAGCATGGTGCAGTGACAGCCAGTAGTCCAGAAAATTGCAGTGCTGCTTTTCAACCCTCCACCCCACCCCGCATTTCCACAATTGTTGAACAACCCAGCTAGTCCCTCCCCTCCCTCTCTAAACAACAACCCCTTATCCGCCCAACCCTACCAACCCCCCTCCCCCAGTCCTACCCCCTCCGCCCCCCTCCTCACCCCCCCCCCCAGGCGTGCCAGAGTTCCACCAGTGCGAGCTTACATCCACCCCGATCAAACCAGACCTTAATCATACTAGCAGGAGGAATCCACAAAAATTGTCAGTCATCACGTAGGAAGTAAGGAAACAAGGGAGGGAGGCTAGGCGAGCGCTACCCTAGGTGGCGACGCCGCCGGTTCAGGACTAGGCGCGGGGGTGTCTTCATCATCCAGGTCTACAAGTGTGAGGTCTAAGACCATTTTTTCCCATGCCCTGGCCTTCTCCAGAGCAGTGTCAGTGCCCGCTCGAAGTGCAGCCTGCAGCCTGAGCTCCCCCTCACACCGGGCCCATCTTTTAAGTTCATCCTTCCACCTTTCTACAGTGGGGCCCCTACTAGCTTTCCATTGGGATGTTATGGTACGTTTCGCTAAAAGCAGGCCCAGATCCAGAAACTTGCTAGTGATTTTGTTCTTTGATGTGTGTGGGAACCAATGTAGGATGCAGTGTGCCATGGTAAGTTGCAAGTCCCTCTCCGTAACCTCCCTCAGGCAATCCACTACCTCCTGCCAGAAGGGACTTAACTCCGGACAGGACCAGAACATGTGTTGGAAGTCAGCCAAGTCCTCTGGGCACCTCGGGCAGGTCGCTGGATGGGTCGGGAAATATTTATGCAGTTTGTCAGGAGTCAGGTAAGCCCTATGCAGGACATAGAAGTGCACCAGCTGAAACCTAGCGTTGCGCGTCCCATTCCGGGCCCGTTCCACTATGCTAGACCATGCCTCATCAGGGATCTCCGTCCTCAGGTCAGCCTCCCATTTTGCTTTCAGGGACAGCAGCGGGGATATAACCTCCGAGATCAGGCGCCTATACAGGCACGTGACAGCTTTGACCGTCCCTGCCATCATCACCACGTATTGGCACCCTAAAGACAGTGGCGGTTCTGTCATGCCCGTTTTCCAGTGCTTGCGGATTGCTGTTGTCAGTGCCGCATGAAGGAGGAAGTCCCCCCCGGCAGGTCAAAGCGATCTCTCAGAAGGTCAAAAGGCAGTAGTACACCATCCTCATAAAGGTCTCCCATTGACTTCAGTCCCAGCAGGTCCCAGTTCTCCAATCGGTGCCATGAGCCCCCATGCCGAAGCGCCCCGCACAGCTGGAGCGGGATCTCAGGAGCGTATGGGACTGCAATACGGCCCCTCCTGAGATATCTGTTCCAACATTTCCTGGCCGTCGCAAATTCCTGAGTGAGGTGGAAATCCCCCATCGGGAGTCTCAGAACAATCCGGGATAACACCTGGACCGTTCCCGCCAGCTCCCCTGACCCATCCTCCTCTCTCCTAGCTCTCGCGACCCACTGTGTCAGCCATTGTAGCTGAGCCGCCAGGTAATATAGTTCGTAATCTGGCACCGCTAGCCCTCCTTCTGTTCTAGGGCGGAGAAGTGTATCGTGCGCCACCCTGCGCCTGCCCGCCCCCCACAGGAAGCCAATCACCATCGACCGCAGTCGGCGGAAGTAGCTCACCGGGATCCAGATCGGGAGTGTCCTGAAGAAATAGAGCAGTCTCGGCAGGGTCACCATCTTAAGGAGCGCCACCCTCCCCATTAGTGACAATGGGAGCGTGCTCCAGAAGTCGAAGTTCGCCTGATCGCCGATCCAATATTGCTCAAGGATGTCCGCCTTATCGTGGAAGATCGAGGTACCGAGGTAGCGCAGACTCCTCTCCTCCCATGCCACCTCGTCCGTGGACTGCAGACACATTCTACGTGGGCGGGCCGGGAACAGGTACGACTTCATCCAGTTCACCCGGAGGCCGGACACCCTGCTCAATGATTTTAGTAGTGACTTAGCTCCTCGCAGAGAGGCAGCCGAGTTCGCCAGGAACATCAGCAGGTCATCAGCATACAATGCGATGTGGTGCACCTGTCCATAGACATCCAACCCCTGATATGCCTGCCCCAGTCGGGCTCGCGCCGCAAGGGGTTCGACCGCTATGGCGAACAACAGGGGGGAGAGAGGGCACCCCTGACGGGTACCCCTGCCCACCACCCACATTTCCGAGATAATTCTACCAGTTCGGACCCTCGCCGTTGCATTCCGGTAGAGCAGTGTAGTCCAGTCTATGAAGTCCTCGCCTAGTCCCATTGCGCGCATGACATGGAAAAGGTACGGCCATTCCAGGCTGTCAAAGGCCTTCTCCATGTCAACTGCGAACACCACCGCTTCATCCCCGTCATAGGTGTCAGCCTCCAAGACATGTAGGAGCCTTCGTATATTGAGCGCTGTGTTGCGGGTCGGGATGAAGCCTGATTGGTCCGCGTGGATCAACGTGGACATATGGGGGAGCAAGCGCGACGCTAAGATTTTACTCAGTATTTTATAGTCTTGATTGAGCATGGACAGTGGGCGATACGCCGCTCTGTCCCATGGCTGCTTGCCCGGTTTTAGTAATGGGACGATAAGTGCTTCGCTAGTGGTTACCGGAAGGCCGCCCGACCGTTTCGCCTCATTGTACAGCCATGTCAGTCGGGGCGCCAGGAGGTCGACGTAGGTGAGATAGAACTCCGTGGGGAGCCCGTCAGAGCCCGGTGTCTTGTTCCGTGCCATGCTCTTAATGGCAACTCTCACCTCCCTCTCCTCTATTTTACTCCCGAGTAGCTTCGCGTCTTCCGCCACCAGCTCCGGCAAGTCTAGACCCTCCAGGAATTCCTGGAAGTCGCCCACTGATGGTAGGACCCGGCTGCGATAGATCTCCGTGTAGTAGTCATGGAATATCTCATTGATCCCCTGCTGATCAAATCGTGCCACCCCCGAGTGATCTCTGAGTTCAAGGATGACCGAGCTCCGACGAGCAGGGTTGGCCAGCCAGGCCAAAAGGGCCCCCGTTTTATCACGCTCCGAGTGCGCGCGTGTGAGATAGGTCTTGTAGTCGAAGCACCGGAGACGCTCCACCGTCGCCGCTACCAGCTCCCGTGCCTCGAGTAGGGCCTCGTGAATGTCCGGTCGCTCAGGTCTTGCTCTCTCCAGTACCCGAAGTTGCTCGTCCTCCCGCGTAACGTCCGCCAGTAATGTCCTCCTAACTCCCGACGCCGTCGCTATACACTGTCCCCGCACCACCGATTTGAAGGCGTCCCATTCAATTGCTGCCGAACCCGCGGTGCCCGCATTGATCTGAAAGTACTCCTCGATATTCGAGGCTATTGTGGTTCGGAAGGCCTGATCATCTAGCGCCTCTGGGCGCAGCTTCCAGGCGGGGATTCGTGGGCGACGCTGCGACCAGCGCAGGTGCACAAGAAGCGGGTTATGATCAGAGATCGTGCGCATCAGATACTCACTGTGGCGCACCTCTGCGTGCACGTCCTGGGAGCACAGGAAGGCATCTATGCGGACGTGTAAGTCATGAAGGGCGGAAAAAAAAGAGTAGTCCCTATCCGACGGGTGGTTCGCTCTCCAGGAGTCGACCAAGTCCCATCGGCATTGCCAGGCAGAACGCGCAAGCGCCAGTTTGCTAGCCGGTGCATTCGGTAGGGGGGGGTGCGATCTGTCCAGTGCAGTGTATGTCACACTATTGAAATCCCCTCCAAGGAGCATTGGTCCCATCAAGAACGGGGCCAGCTTGTTGGACAGTAATGAGAAAAAGGCAGGTTGTTCAACATTCGGGGCATACAGACAACCCAGTGTCAGATCCCTCCCATCCAGTTTGCCTCGCACCATGACATACCTCCCCTCCGGGTCTATTAGTTGCTGTATGCATTGGAATGGTACCCCCCGCCCTTATCCATATGGCCACCCCCCTAGCATATGCGGAGTAACCGGTGTGGTAGACCTGCCCCCTCCACCTCCGTTGCAGTGCCTTCCCCTCCTTAGCTAATATGTGTTTTTCCTGGAGGAAGGCGAAATGAATGCCTCGTCTAACTAAATAGGCGTGAATTTTGTGACGTCTATGCATGGTATGCATCCCTCTTACATTCCACGTGAGACATTTGTATCCTAAGTCGGGTCCCATTGTAGATCCCATTGTGCTTCATCCACTCTCTCAGCAACCCCCCCAGCACGCCCAGGACCCACCCCCCCCCCAACCTGATCAACTAAACTTCCCCAACTCCCACACCCCAGGACAGACAACCAACTTGGAAATCCCATCCAAACTCTAGCAAAGAAAGTGTATCTCATCGGAAGAGGGCTGGAGTGGCCAGGGCGCCGACCCAGACAGGTCCGAAGCCCCCCGCCCCCCCCCTCCCCTCTGGGCTATGCAGAAGGACCTCCTCGGCTCAGCCCCCCCCCCCCCATATCGCAGAGTCAAGTCCCAGGAGGCATCCCTATGTCCCCACCCAGCACCCAGAGGCAGCCGCAGCCCACAGCCCAGTACCTCACAGACGTGTCCAGAGTCCACCGAACCCTTTCAGCTAAGGATTCCGTCTGCTGTTTGGGGAGTCACCACCGGCAGGTCTGCCTCCGAAAGATCATGCACACGGAGCACACGGAGCACACGGAGCACACGGAGCACACATGGAGCCAGGACTGGGAGCACTGTTCTTCGACTGCTCCGATGCACTACTGGCAGGGCTGGCGTCCCCCTGACTGATGGCCGCCACCGCCAGCACCGCCTTGGCTCTTTCCTGCTGCCATCCCGATGGGGAGCCAGACCTCCGTATCGGCGTCGTTCCAGCAGAGCGCCCCTCAGATGAGGCCGCCGGGGGGGTATGAGCGCCGGGCTCCCCCCTAGTATCCAGCCAGCTCCAAGCCTCCTGCGGCGTGAGGAAGAAGTGAGTGTGCCCTCCCTCGATGACCCGCAGCCGCGCCGGGAAAAACATGGCATAGGGCAGCTGCAACGATCTCAATTTCCGCTTGACCGCCATGAAAGAGGCCCTATGTCTTTGTACGTCTCTGGTGAAGTCCGGGAAAACCATGATCCTGCTGTTGTCAATTCGCAAGTCCAGCAGGTCCCTGGCCCTCTGGAGAATGTGGTCACGATCCCGGAAGTGCAGAAGGCGCATCGCTATCGGTCTCGGCGGGGCTCCTGGTTTGGGCGGGCGCGCCGGGACTCTGTGGGCGCGTTCCAGGGCAAAGACCAGGGAGAGCCCCTCCGGGGCCACCTCGGACCGCAACCATCTCTCCAAGTAGGAGACCGCATCCTGGCCCTCCACATTTTCGGGGACACCCACGAGGCGGAGGTTGCTGCGTCTGGAGCGCCCTTCACTGTCCTCGGCCCGGAGTTCCAGCACTCGAACTTTCTGTGCCACCTCCGCCAGAGACGCTCGTAGATTAGCCACATCCCCAGGTAGGTCCTTCAGGGTTACCTCTGCCGTCGTCACCCGCTCCTTCAGCTTCCTATGGTCGTCCTTCAAGAGGGACAGGTCCGACCCGATGGTGTCCATCCGTTTTTCCAGAGCTTCCCTCGATTCTACTATCGCCTGCATGATGTCGCCCAAGGACGGATCTCGTGACCGGGTCGAGCTCCCCGGCCCAGGTGCCGGCCCCTCTACCTCCAAGGGGTGCCCCGGGTCATCCAGCTTCAGTGCGTCGAAGCCCTTCTTTTTGCCTCCTCTCGCCATTCTGCCGAGCAGTAAGATCGGTGTGCCTCTTCTGGGTAGCCCAGGGGCTCCAAGCGCCGTCAGTCGCTATCTCGGTCCCACTGTAGCTGCCCGGCACTCCCTCGTCTTCTCGTCCCTCACCAAGTGGTGCCCCAGTCCGGCAGCAGACTCAAAGAACGAGCGTCACACCCCCACAAAGAGGGGGGTCACCAGGATCTTCGCTTCGGGCGTAGGGCTCTCCGGGGAGTCGCAGAGTGTTCGGCGCCTCCGAGCGCTAGTCCCGGGTCAACCTCTAATGCGCGGGCGCCCAGTAGTCCGCCGCCTCCGGTCAGGTAGTGTGTCCACACCTCGAGCAGCCCTCTTTTCGCTTCACCGTCTAGTGCAGCTCCCCACCGGGTTGTTCAGTGTGCAAGCGGCGCTCACCTCAGGGCGAATGTCACCAGGGTCTCCGCTTCAGTAGCAGGGCAAGCCCACCACGCTAAGATGGCCCAGGGGCCCTGTGGTCATGAGAGCCAGGGCAGCCTCCGTCTCGCGGGCGGCGCCATCTTGGAGTCAGGCAGGTAGAGATTCTCCCTCCTTTTGGTTGCCCCTGCATCACGACTCCAGGCGGAGCCCCCCACCTCTCACAACTGCGGGGGACCTCCGCTGCTGCGCGGGTTGATTCCGCCGTTTCCCTGCACTCCTCACCTGCCGCCGCTCCTCCTCGTCAGGCAGAGCAGACAGGGACACCAGCCGCCATTTTAGGTGCTCGCTCCACCGGTCACTCCGCTCCGTGCAAGGAGCTTGTTTCCAGCAGTCACAGGGCTGCCAGGGCCATCAGTTTCTCCCCCTGTGCTCTCGGGACCCTCCCATGCGTGCCTGGGGGTCCGGGGCTCGAGCCGGGGGTCAGGATGTAGGACGGAGAGAGGCGGGCACGGAGGAGCTCCGGAGTCCCGCTTCCACCTACATCGGCGCTTAAGCCACTCCCCCATGCAAACGCATCATGTGGCGAATCATGGTATGATTCCCGAAGGAATACTGTTTTAAGCATGGGCGGATTTTGCGGATTCGCAATCCGCGAATTTGCGGATTTGCGTATTTGCGGATTGCGACAATACGCAAAATCCACGAATTCTCGCGGATTCGCGGATTTTTTGGGGGGGGTGTGTGTTCGCACGGGTTTCTGCAAGTTCGCGAGGGTTTTGTACAATTTCGCAAATTGCGAACTTACTTGTCGGGTCGCCAGTTTTGCGAACTTGTTGTTTCTACGTGCCCAGCCTGTTTGCAAGGCTTTCTTCATCACTGCCACCCTCTGTCACCACTGGCACTCTCTTTGGTCACCCATGCCACCCTCTGGCTCACCCATGTCACCCTCTGTGTCATCACAGCACCCTCTGGTTCACCAGTGTACATTATTGGGGCAAAGCAAAGCACTTCCATCCTCTGTCAACACTGGCACTCTGGTTCACCCATGCCACCCTCTGGTTGGCACACCCATGCCACCCTCGGTGTCATCACAGCACCCTCTGATTGACCAGTGAGTGTACATTATTGTGGCAAAGCCAAGCACACCTGCTAAGTGCTTTAAGTTTTGCAAACAACAACACCTGCCCTGCCCCAACTGACATTAATGAAGGCTGGCACCTGCTTGTCTGCTCCCTTTCCTTTTTGTTGCAATGTACATTTTTTTTAACAGGATGCAATGGCATACTTGTAACTATTCTGTGACTGTCAGAGCAGGGTCACACAATAGTTGCAAGTAGGCAACCGGATTCTGGAGGGCCCCTTCAGGAAGCACTACAGGTAAATGGTTACAAATGATGAGCTCCAACTTTTGCACCTGCTCGTTGGTTTTGCTTTTGCAAAACTCGTTTTTCGGTAATCGACCGTGGAAGCCGCAAACTCGTGCGGGTTACCCCAAGGTTGAGTATGGGCGCCGCCATTTTGTTTGCGCGACGTATTTCCGTTTCCGCCCGCTATGTGTAATCTCGCGCAATGAGCGCCTTGCGAATGCAAGTTCGCACGAGTTCGCGAGAGAAATCGCGTGCGAACTTACTTACACGCACGTGTTCGGGCCGCCATCTTGTTTTTCATTCATTCCTATGTGTCTGGGCATGGTGTTTCTATCCTCTGTATATCTCTGCCATCCTTTGCTTGTTTTAATATTTTTTTGATCTATTTAACTTTTTTTCTATCCCTCTAGTTTTCTAGGTCTATATTTTTGTGTTTTAGGCTACTTTTGTTTACTTTTCAACTACTTTTTTAAACTTTTATTTCCTTCTTCCCTACTCTTATTCTTTTTCATTTTCCCTCCTTACTGCTAACACCTGCCCAGAACATGGTGAAGACAGCTGTCAAGCTGCCCAAGACAGGCACCGCAGCCCGTGCCCGGCTCCCGTGTGGCCGTTTGAGGGCGGAAATGGTGGTGCCCAGGGAGATCTTCAGCCCTGAGGAGGTGGGCTCACTCGTTTTTTATGTGCAGCGCCGTCTCCCCAGGACCATCGCGGCAGGCGGCAGGATCGCTGCTGGTTATACCAACAGCCAGGAGCGACGGAAGCGGTGGGGGCAGGTGTGCCGGGCCCTTTTTGACATCACAGGGGTCCAGCGCACCTACAATCAAGTGACCCACCGCTGGACCGATATCCTGGACCGGGAGCGCGACCTGCTAGACCTGCTGGGAGTGGAGGTCCCCGGGCTTGGTGAGTAGTAGTAGCAATTTTTTCATCACTCACTACTCTGTTTTTTCTCCTGCTCTGTGTGACTGTGTTATATTGCAAATGTTTGCTTTAACTTTTTTACAAAGAGCAATAATGCTGCTGATTACATTGATAGGAGAGGTAAATTAATATTTCAAAATCTTCTGTGCATTTCAGGTGCACTGTTCTCCTTCTCTGTGGCGGTGCCACTGCTTATTTGTTTTCTATTTTGTGTTCATTTAATTGGGCTGAGTAATGTATGAGTGTACTTTACAGAACTGCGTAATGCTAGACTCAAAGGGGCAGATTTACAAGCCCCTTGCGCCACGTTTACGCTGCCTTACCTGACGCACAGCGACGTAAACGTGGCGAATCCATGCGAGTCATGTACAACGAGATGCATCTAAGGAGATGCGCCACGTTTAGGCCTGGGCCTGCGCCACAATGGGTGCCTTCCCACGCAGGGGGTGGGGGGGGGGGTGGGGGGTGGGGGGTGGCGGTCAGGCAGCTGTGCGCCTCGCAAAAGTGCCTGCGTGAAATCTACAAGATTTAACACAGGCACTTCCGCGACGCTGCTACGTCAATTCTTTATGCCTGCTTGATTGAAGCAGGCGTAAGGACTGATGCGGTATGTTGAGTATTGGGCAGCCCTGAGCATTGCTATAGTTGCATCGCGCCTGCGACGCGACTCTAGAGATGCGCCTCTCTTTCGTCACGAGATGCGTCACGCATCTGCCTACCCTTGCGCCAGGGTTTGCCGCATTGTAATTGCGGCGCATCTGCCGTGACGCAAGGTTAGTTTTGCGTTACGCATTTGTTCTGGTGCACATCTGGAGGTGTCCAGCTCAGAACTCGTAAGTATGCCCCTAAGTGTCAGATTAGCAATTACCTGCGCATCCCTGCAAAGTGTGCGGCACGCCAGCACCACCCATGGTGCGCCGTATTTACAATGCGGCACACCATGGTCCCAAAACGTCACCAAAGCGTTACGCATCGGTGCCGTAAAGGCGGCTCATTGATGGAGTTGCGTTGCAACGATGGCGCAGCTCCAGCAATGCTGCGTCAAGCCGTACGTCTGCTTCATGCAGGCGCAGGGTTTCAGTGACGCATCATTGTCCTAAATGACTGATTGAAATTTTATATATTCCCCATAGCCACTTTTAGCATGCGTTCCTGCGCAGGAACGCCCTCCCTTGCGCTGGAACGCTCCCTTATGGCGCAGGGCTTTAGAATGGGATGCATCTCCCATATGCGTCACGTTGTTAATATACGCCACACCATGGCGCCTCTCTTGTTGTGGCGCTGCGTCACAAAAGTGACGCAAGAACGGAGCAAAAGAGCTGCAAGGGGCTTGTAAATCTGCCCCTAGAGTAGAGGCTCAGGTGCAGTCCTTCCTTTGTAGCCCTCTTTTTGGCTGAAATAGTTGGTTCTTGTTCTTTCTAAATGTTTGATTTGGTTGACAAGGACATCGACAAGCAGCAATCATCAATGTTTTCTGTTCATTCTTTCATGTTGTACGTCAGGTCCGCCCAGGGGCAAGCGGACAGAAAAAGCGGATGCAGTGGCTCCAAAGGAGGAGGATGCAGGCCAGGGCGGCGAGTGCTCCTTTGCTGGCCCCAGTAAGTTTTTATTTAAATATAGAGGACCTATTGTTGTCCAAGCGTTCCTAATTTAATTTTTTCGAAATAGTGTTTAGATAGGAGCAAAATCAATAATACTACTGTTGCAGGGACAATTCTCCACAAACCTAACTATGGACACCAAAGACCAGAGTAATAATTTTTCAGAGTGGCGTGTTTGGCACACTGTATAAACCTGGTAGTGTCAGCGGCACGGACTCCTCCTTGCAAAAATTGCAAAACCTTTCGCTCAGTCACTCTAGTCTGGAGGACCAAAAACCACAGAGTCTATTCAAGTTTAAAAGCTTTATTAAAAGTAAAAGTAAACACATATATTAAAATAAAGTTAGTTGGAAATGGAAAAGTGCTTGGTGCTGAGTTGATGAGTAATGGAACACATTTCTTGTGGTCGAGCCGAGCTTTCACCTGGTTTGAAGTTGATGTTGCTCTTGTCCTTAGAAGTCCAGTTTCTGTCTGTTCAGAGAAAAATGATGTGTGTTAAAATTAATCAAGCATTCATCAATTATGACAAAAAAATGCAGCAAGACAACAGCCTTCCCTGGAAGGAGGGACATTTTTACTTTAGACTAGAGTAGACAGTCAATTAATTTTTCTGTTGTTTTCACATTTCTTCATTCATAGACCAAATACTAGTGAGTGGTGTAATCTAACATTCTTAAATCTACTTTGTAGGTGGAACATCTGGTGGCGGGGCCAGCTCGGATGTGGTGGTGATCATTGACTCTGAGTCCGAGGACAGCTCTGGGGAGAATGAGGCGCAAGTGGCCAATAAACAGACTGTGAGGAAGCAGACAGTGGCGGTGGCGAGTACAGCTAAGCTGGATCATGGTACTATCTGACTCTTAGATAGGATATGATGTGTATCCAGTGCTGGCCCAGTGACAAATTACAATATGGTAATTACAGCAGGCTGGGACCGACAGACAGATAGAGGCAGAGACAGAGAGAGAGGAAGACAGAAGGAGAGAGAGGGAGGGAGCCAGAGGGAGGGTGAGGGAGGGAGACAGAGAGAGAGAGACAGCGAGGTAGAGGGAGACACAGGGAGACAGAAAGAGGGAGACAGAGAGAGAGAGAGAGGGAGAGGGAAACAGACATATCGCCTGGGCCTGGTGCAGATGATACGGTTGCTGGTGTGGTTAACGGCTCAGAGGAAAAGTCACTCACTTCTGCCAGATCTCTTTCATATGAAAGAGCATCAAACCAAGGATACAAGTGAGTTGTGGGAAGGGAAATGGTGATTCAAGCGCCCCCCCTTGCCCCTCCCTGCGGACGCCCATGATACTGGCCTGAATAGTTTTGTACTGCGCTGGCTAGTTGCTAGTTGTACTGTGACACAACTTCCTGCTGAATCATTTTGTGTTAATCATATTCTTAAAGAGCATTGGTTACATATTATGTCTTTCTTTCTTCATATAGTTGGTAATACTAAAACCTCTAAACCGACGAGGAGTATGCTGGCTGTACTGGCCCGGCAACGGAGGCTGGAAGCAACTGTTGCCCAATATCGGCGGCTGGTGGAACTGGAGGGGGACGACACGCAGTCCAGTGCATCAAATGTAACATCTGCATCCTCCTCCGTGACCCCACGTTCTGCCGGTAAGCGCAGTGCTCCAGCGAAACGGAGCCGTGCTGGCAGACGCCACCGCCAAGCAGCAAAGGCTGCACCTCACAGCAGTGTAAAGGCTTGCTTGCGCCGAGCACTCCGCAGAGTGTCCGACCTAGAGAAGGAGGTCCAGAAATGGAACAACTATCAGAATGTGGTGGAGGGCCTCCGCTTAGATCACGCCACCCTCCAGGAGAAGTTCGATGCCCTGGCCCTAAGGCATGATGCCCTGGAGGCCAAACTCAACACTGTGCATCCCTAGAGTGTCCCTTGCCCCTTTTTTAGAGACTTTTGGGGGGTGGGAATTGGGAGTTGGGTTTTTTGAATGACTATTTATTTGTTGGGGTTAGGGAGGGTCTTGCGGGAGATTATTTTGTTAGGGATATAAAAATATACTTTTTCAAACTTTATCTGAGCATACCTGTTTTTTTACTACTTTTGAGCTTGGTGGGTGGTGGTTTTGCAGTAAGTTCATTTAACTGAACACTGTCATCGCGTTGGTTGACGTGTATTAGGCCAAATGTTTTCCAAAGTAAATGCCTGTCACAGAGTTTGTTAATTCAAGAGCCCTAGGACTTTACTACTAGTACCACTGTCACTCTCTCGCCTCTCCGAATACTCCATTATACTACCTCCCATCCAAACGCTTATCTTACCTGTAATTTGTGTTTGAGGGCTGGCTCCACCTGGAATTCACAGTGTCCTAAGGTGTTCTGCAGCAGGGCCCCAACTGGAGTTTCCCGGCGTGGATTTTCTGCAAAACAAAAGCAATCAACATTAGAAATATGGCAGCGGTGCTCACAGACCCCAAAATCCTAGAAGCCCCACAGACAGCACCCCTAAGACAGGCAAGCGAGCAATAATAACGCCTAAACGTTCACGTGTAATAGGCCAAATGTTTTCCAAAGTAAATGCCTAACCAATTTCATCCCTTAATAGACCTTGCCAGCAATGGCCCAGCCAAGACCCTTAAACCCAAACGCAAAAAAGTCACACTTAACAAATTGTATTTAAATGAGGACTCACTACTTCCAGACAGTCCCTCTTTAGGGGACTCGTCAACGTAAGTTTCTTCATTGTGCAGAATCCAGGCATCAGCATTACGGGAAATGGATAGGGTGAGTCTGGAGGAGGAGGATAGACGACCAGGACTGAGTTCTTGTCAACTAACTGTTGTGAACCTGAGGAATGCTGCGGCATCAAAATCAAGACAGTTCTGTTGATGGGCTTGTTGTTTGATGGGGTGATTACAGTTTTGTTGTGAATGTGATGAAGCAATTGCTAAAAAAAGAAAGACAGACACACAGGAATAAAAGTGAATAAGGACTAATTTTAAGGTTAATGAATCATTGACTCATTTTCAGAACTCGCTGTCAGGGAAGCAGAGCTCGTCCTCATACTCTGCAAATTCAGTCGGTAGTACTTCTGGTAACTGAGGAGAACTTTCCTCAGGTAGGTCGGTGTCCTCGTCTTCTACCTGCGTGCATTCTCGTACTTTGTAATCTGGTGGTATGAAGTGCTGGTTCATCTTTATCATGGTGAGCCGCTCCACATTTGCGGGCAAGAGGCGGGACCTTTTGCAAGTCACAATGCCACCAGCAGAACTAAAAACACGTTCTGAAGACACGCTTGCGAGTGGGCAAGACAAGTAATTGATAGCCAGGTTGGTGAGCTCTCGCCATATGTTTCTTTTCCCATGCCAATACGCCAATGGGTCCTCCGCTGTTGAGTCATCCAGATAGGCCTGCACCATTGAAAGAATGTCCTCCCGGATTCCTGTACTTTGCACTTCTGTGTGCTTTCTGGGACAAGGAAACCCTAGCTCACTTAGCCAATCCGCTTCAGACATATCGCCTGGGCCTGGTGCAGATGATACGGTTGCTGGTGTGGTTAACGGCTCAGAGGAAAAGACACTCACTTCTGCCACAGGCACAGATGCAGAAGTGCTTTTTTGGGACGCCTGATGGCCTGCTGATTCACTAGTAGTACTGTCTTCTCCTACAGTTTCCTTCCGCTCTCTTTCAAAACGAATGGCTGACTGAGCTAGCCAACCTTTGTACTCTAACATCTGATGTTTCAAAAGGAATTATTACTTTGCCAAACAATGGCTTTTTGTAACGTGGATCCAGAATAGTAGCACAAATGTAGTGCTGTTGTTTCGTGATATTTACAATCCGTTCATTGCTAACTAGGCGTTGTAATAATCTCTGCGCCAACTCATATGCTTCATTCTTTCCAGCATCCTTTAATTTTGAAGACACCACCTTGACTTGGTGCTCGAGCTTCAGCAACAATGGGATAGCTTTGCTCAAAGAACAGTCCTCCCTGCTGACGTCACGCGTGAAGACCTACAAAGGACGAAGCATGTCTGTCAGGCTTTTAACTAGCTGCCATTGCTCCACCGCTAGCATCATTTCTGTCGTATCACCACCCAGGTTGTAGAAATACTCATTGACTACTGGAAACAGCTCATGCAGACGCTCAAGCATGTAGAAGGTTGAGTTCCAACGTGTTGCCACCTCCTGGATAAGTGCTTTCACTGGCATTCTACGTACATTTTGCTGGCGCCTCAGCTCCTTCCGGGCCTTAAAAGAATGGTTGAAATGTGTGCATATTCTTCTGCAGATGGTCAGTATTTTGTCGACTGCAAGTTCTTTTTTCAAGAACTTTTGCACGACAAGGTTCATACAGTGCGCCAAACACGGCACTCTGAAATAGTAACCGTCCTCCATGGCCCTAACTACATTGCTGCCATTATCAGTAGAAACATAACTAACCTTGCAATTTCTTGGGGGCAGCCATTGCGAGACCTTTTTGTTAAAGTCATCCAAAATGTTGGCTGCAGTATGACTTTTCTCCATGCCAAACATGGCTTATGTTGCATGTTTACGAGCACCCTTAAAAATCTCGACCAAGTCACCACCTGCATTTATCTGTTTTGCAACCACTGAAAAAGAGACCCAGTGTGCAGTGAAGCACATGTAATCAAGGGCTTGGCAACTGGTCCACATGTCTGTTGTCAGGTGTATAGTGTGAACAGCACTCTTCTGCAAAGCTGCCCCAACCAACTCAAGCACCTCTTTATGTAGTGCTGGAACAGCAACCCTGGCAAAATAGAACCGGCTAGGAACCTTCCATTTAGGGGCCAGTGTTGCCACGAGTTCAAGAAAACCCACACCTTCGACAAACGAAAAAGGGAGAAGGTCCACCGCTAGCATTTTAGCCAGCATAGTGTTATACAGGCGTACAGTTGGGTGGTTGCGTTGAAATTGCGCATCTGAGGAGAACATGGCTGAAATGGTGCGCTGGACAAATTTCCTGGATGATGCTGATGCCTTCTTCGACCCACTTCTGCTCAGTGTTGACATTTTCCGCATTGGTGTGTCTCCCAGACTCTCAGTGTGCCTCCTATGTGTTCCGGAGGGTGTGGTGCTGCCAGGGGTACTGGGTGCAACCGGACAAATGTCTGACGCTTCTTCTACCTCCCCGTCATCTTCAGATGAAACACCTAGTATGGGTATATTTTGGCCACTTGCCTTTTGGGTTTGCTTTCCCTTGATGTTTGCTAGGTGCGCAAACCATTCGACAGCGTGCCTTCTTTGAAGATGACCTATCTGGCCTCCGGTTCCATAGTTGGTACCAGTCTGACCACGGTTAACTCTAGTCTTACAAATGCAACAAACGGCTATGTTATCATACTTTGCATGGACACTAAAAAAGTTCCAAACTGGGGACTGGAAACTTCTGGTTTTGCCGCACGAGATGATACTGCCAATGCCAGATGAAGCAGTGGTGGATGAGCCTTGCACACATCTACTGGGTTGTGCAATTATTGCAGCAACCCTACTTGAGGGAGTCGAGCTGGATGGAGTCCCCCTCTGGGGTGAAAATATGGGAGCTGTAGGTTTTGTTGAACTTGTTGTACTACTTGACTGCGTTGGTGGTGCTACCAGTGCCACGTCGCCAGGGTCACGCTCAGCATGACGTCGGGATAGGGTATAAATGTCTGTCTGCTGCATGGCCGGTGTGGCTGGAATGACGTGTGTGATGACTAGGTCATTGCTGTCATCCTGTTCATCAACATCAGAATGCACCACTTCATCAAGTCCGGCGTTCGGATCCATAAGTATGAGCTTTCCGGGGCCCTTCCTTTTAACATTTGATACCTTTCGCAGCGAATGGTGTGCCTCCCTCTCAGACGTCGGAGATGGTTGCCAATCTAGATCCAGATCATCTGATGGAGCGGGGCTTGAAGAGGAACTTCTACACACACTCCTTGATCTTTTCCTTGCTGGGGAGCTGGGAGAAAATGAATCATCAGGAGGAATGCCTTCGTCTTCCTGACATGATACCCCGGCTCCAAAGTCAATTTCCTCCTGTGCCCCTACTCTTGGAAGAACATCCATTGTGGGCACTTGCACCGCTCCATGCGCCGCTACATGGGCCTCTTCACTGACCTCTACTTGCAACTCTCCATGAACCTCTCCTTCTCGGCCTTCTCTTTCTTGGCCTTCTCCTTCTCGGCCTTCTCCTTCTCGGCCTTCTCCTTCTCGGCCTTCTCCTTCTCGGCCTTCTCCTTCTCGGCCTTCTCCTTCTCGGCCAGCTCCTTCTCGGCCAGCTCCTTCTCGGCCAGCTCCTTCTCGGCCAGCTCCTTCTCGGCCAGCTCCTTGCGCATGTACTTGTGCTTGTACTAGTAGCCCATGCAGTTGTTGTTGCTGCTTTGGTTGTTGAATAGTACTTGTGAGATGAGTTACAACCTGTGTTGATGGTGTGCTGCTACTTTCTTGCGATGAGCCAACATCACTGGTCGTTGGTGATTGAACCACTAAACAGGCTACCTGTGCAGCACTCATGGTGGGCCTTTCTTTTTTCCACAAAAATTTAGTGGTGGTGCCACCAGTCTCCTTGGTAAGTGGTGCCACTTGCTTCTTCTTCTCCTTAGTAGAGACATCTTTCTTGCAAGAGGAGCTACGGGCACCTCTTTTTGGAGCCATCTTCTTCAGATGTCGGAACAACAGGCCGCAGCAGGACTTCTTCCTGGCACTGATGCTCAACGATGATGCGGAGTTATTGACTTTGTGCACCTAAAAGCAAACAAAGACAGAGGAACATCAGTAAATATATGTTGCATATGTAGCGCTTCAATAAATAGTTTGCAAGTAGGCATTTATGAATACACACGTGCACACCACACAATATGGAAATTTCAAAATTAGGAATTGCTAAATTTTTGGGAAACAGGAATTTAACATTGATCCAAGAGAGCACACACAGAGAGGGTTATAGTTTCATGTAGCACTGACTCCCCCTGGGCACAATGGGTGAAAGCAAGGCAAAATGGGTGCAGGCCTGTGGCACAAAGCTCACTGCCTGCCTTCAAAATGGCCGCTTGACCCCCATCCACATGGCCAGGACCATGCCTCAAAATGGCCTCCACCAACATAGCCAGCCCCCAACCCCTACTCCAAAAAGTCAAAAAACACAACACCAATCAAATCACCACAATCCAATGCCATCCATCAAGTTTCAGAAGGTTTATGCTGCCTGCTGGTGGTTTTCTGGCGCAGAATTGCAATTTTTGCAATTTCGCGAGTGCGAGGTTGTTGCTTCACGACGCGAACGTGGCGAAAAACCAGCTAAATCCGCGAACAGACCGATTCTGGGCCCCCTGGGCATGATAAAATCACAGCACACTGGGTGCAGGCCTATGGCCTAAAGCACACAAACTGCCTTAAAAATGGCCCCTAGACCCCCACCCACACGGGACCAGGCAATAAAATGGCCCCCACCCACATAGCAAGCCCCCAACACCACCCCAAAAAGTCGTAAAACATACAAATATCACCACAATCCAATGCCATCCATGCCCTGGCCAGAATCATGTTAAAATTCAACAAAACAGTTGTATCATGCATGCACCCATAACTAAGCCTGGTAGTTTTCAACTCATGTGCAGAATTGTAATTTTTACAATTTCGCGAGTGCGAGATTGTTGCTGCGCGGGACGCGAGCAGTGCGAACACAGGCAATTTTTTTTTAAAAATCCGATTTTCGCCTGGGCATAATGAAAAAAATCAGAGCAAACTGGGTAGCCCCCCTGGGGCACAAAGCACACTGCCTGACTTCAAAATGGCCGCTTGACCCCATCCACATGGCCAGGACCTGCAGGATCATGCCTCAAAATGGCCTCCCACCAACATAGCCAGCCCCCAACCCCACCCCAGAAAGTCGAAAAACACACACAAAAATCACCACAAACAAACAACATCAACTTATCAACTTACTTGTGAAAACAAATTTCGAATCCAAAAGTAATCCAAGAAGCCTCAAAGCCAAATCTCCAGCAGCATCCACAAAAAGTAATCCTTCCCAGTCAAGATCGAATTCAAAGTGGCCAGGAAATGGACTAAGCAATGGGAGGAGCTTGCTGGACAGGAACAGGAAGTTGGAGACTGGGTCACTTCCTTCACCCCTCCCCAATTGTAATTTTGTAATTTCGCGAGTGCGAGATTGTTGCTGCCCGCGCCGCGGCCCGCGAGCAGTGCGAACACAAGCAAAAAATCCGCTGTGCGCGGATTTGTGTATGTTCGCCACATCCGCGAGAGTTCGCGGATTGCTAATTTACCGAAAATCAAAAAAATCCGCGAGCGGAACGGATTTTGCGCCCAGCCCATTGGGCTTAGTAGCGCTATATAAATCTATTTTCATTCAATCATTCAGGGTTCCCCTGGACAGCTCAGCACCACAAATTAAACAAGTCACCTTTGCAGCGTTGACTTTTTTAAAACCCCTTGGGATTTTGAAGAACTCCCAAATAAAGTGCTCTTTTGGTTGGTAGGGCTGTTTATTTTCAGGCAGGAATTGCCTCCTCTGTTCCTCCTCTTCATCATTCTCCTCCTCTTCCTCTTGACCACCAATGTAATCTTCTGGTGGTCTTTTAGATGGTGGTGGTGGTGGTGGTGGGGCAGATGCTCCAGCTGCTGCTGCTAATGTAGCCATTTTATACTAGTAAAGAGTAGAGATAGAACTCCAAAAAGGTCTTCCTCAGTCAAAGGACAAAGTCAGAATAAGGAAAAAAGGTGGGGGCTTTCGTCATTTGGAAAACAAAACTGTTCTGGACCAATGAAAAGTGTTATTTTCAAGTCACATGACTCAGGCTTTCATCATGTGGAAACCAAAACTGATCTGCACCAATGAAAAGTGTTATTTTCAGATCACATGACCCGACGCGCTTACATTTGAGATGTCATCAGTGATGTCACTGACCATGTCATGAATGATGTAATATGTATCATCATCAGCAGTGGATTGCGGGCGTGCGAGTTATAGTTAGTACAATTAACTATAACGGGGGAATTTCAATGGTTTTATACGAGTGAAATGTCTAGCTAACTATAACACCCCTAAAACCTATGGTTTTTTTCATTGAATTTCTAAGGTTTTTTAAATGCTAATTCCTAACTATAACATGTCTGAAACCTATGTTTTTTTCAGTGAATTTCAAAGGTTTTTTAAATGCTGATTCCTAACTATAACATATGCAAAACCTAAATGATAATTTGTAAATATATTTATTGTTGTTTTTAAAAAATATTTGTAACTACATTTTTTAATCTTTTTATTTTTAGATGCTATTTTTTAAATTACATTACACATATTTTTTTTATAAACATTTTTTAAAATAAAAATATATTTTTTTTATTATTTTATATTGTTTACAATATACTTAAATTATTTGTATTATTTTTTTCATTTTTTTTGGAGTCGCGCACCCTGCTCGTTTACTGCGCGAAACGTGTCTGCCATTTTAGGGTTGCTGTCTAGGATCTGCGTAGGGTGTGCGACGGGTACGACTTTTCAAACACGGTTGCTATGTGACTTGTACGCGACTTCTGGCGCATACGCAAGATATACGTATTACGCGACGTGACGGACGTGCAGTAGCGCGTGACGTCATATGCATATCGGACGCAGTGGGTGCGCGACTCCTGCGAAATGTTATTAATGTTCAAAAAGTTATATATATATATATATATATATATATATATATATATATATATATATATTTAATGTAAATATTAAGACAAGACATTATCTGAGGTTATTATAAAAATAATATTCTTTAACTTTCTTAAAAAGTACATCACTTTTTAATGCAATTTGGCGAAGTTGCGCTGGGTGCGAGCACTGTCCAAGCAGGATGCGTACTGAGTGCGCGCATCCTACGCGCACCCCATGTGACCTCAAGAAAAGAGATTTGATTGGTTCATTGACTTCCTATTGAAACTATTGAAGGACCCCACCCATTTCAATCACTTTTCTTAGAACTTTTCCTAAGGAAAGACCTGCTGAGAAGATCTGCTGTTCCTTCCTTATTGGCGAAGAGATTGACCTGATTCAACTATGGCTGCAAATCAACCACCTTCCTCTGAATCAGACCATTCTTCAGAAGAGGAATTTGTTCCAGAACCCTTCCCCTAAAGAAAGATACACAAGTATTGTGTGGAAATTTTTCACAATTCCCCCAGGGTTGAAGAAGGTAAATGTGAATAAAGTGACTTGCCGCATTTGCAAGGCAGTGCTTTCTAGGGGAGACCCCACAAAAAAATACTTGTGTGGTACTGCGAATATGCGGAAGCACTTGCAAACAAAACACCCTGTGAACTTTCCCAGGGACGAATTAAGAAGACTAAGGGAGACTTCTCCTGATCCATCGGCAGTGCCTAGTACAAGTGGAGCAACACCATCTAGCTCATCATTGCCTCCAGACATCCGTCCCCAATTAGGGAAAGTCCAGATGACGTGCATAAAATGCGGATGGCTCATTGAGTATGGGGAGCAGTCGGTGGATCTGGTGTGTCGAACCATTGACAACCGCCATTGTTATTTTTCTTTTTTCCTCTTCTCCCAGTTTGTAGTTCTGTTTCCCAGGTTCACATTCTTTCCCCTCTTTAAAAAATTTTTAAAATAAACAATCGTTCAAAAAAAAAATAAAAAAATACAAAACAACAAAAAGAAAAAAAAGTTATTTTCAGAACTAACTACTCTGGTTAAGGAAAGAGCTAAACTAGTATGCTAGTGTGTTGAGGTTTAGATGAAAGTATGTGTAGTGCATAATTGACTGTAAAAATACATTTGTGATGTGTGGTGAATGCATAAGTGCAGAATTATAAGGAAGTGCTGCAGCGTGACACTGTAAACTGTTTTAACTACAGCATGCTGTGGTACTTCTGAAGCACAGGGATGCAACATATGTATATAAATATGTTGATGATCTGTGCTTCACTCTGCACAGCTGCCTAAACTGCAGCCATGTGGTGACACAGGCACCCTTGCACCAGGGTGCAAGGATGTCCGTGTCATGTGGAGATTATTTTTGTGCAAGAAGAGACACCTTCCTGCACAAAAACAATCAGTAAAGGTATTTTTCTCCTTCAATATATGCTGTGCATTGTAGCATATATTGAAAGTGAAAAAATGAGAAGTGAAAACAATTTTACTTGTTGTGCTTTGCTACACCAATTGGAGGATGGTGCAGCATTCACAAACATGTCCAGATTTATGATTTATGATAAATTGATGTGTCTTGTTCTACGAGTGTTCTGTGCAAACACGCACAGCAAAACCTATAGAACGCCTTTTCAACGCAAAGTGGTGTGTATGATGAGATTATATTTACATGGAAAAGAAAAGGTATACAGAATGCCTTTTCCTCACCTTGTAAAGAAGATAGAGAGTTAATGGCTAGGCCAATTGTTATTATAGGAGTAAATTTCTGTACTGATAACAGAGAACAAGATACATTTACAACTACTTACGTTTTAGGGAACTGATAGGACATGCTTATATATTACTGAAGGGAAGGGATGCAGCCTAATATGACATGTGCAAAAACACTCAGTGATGTGGTTTAAGTTAAAGAGTTTCATTTCTTTTAATTCTGAGCTTACCAAGACCTGCAAAACAACCATATCAGTCTATTCTGTACTATACCATGTATCTTGCAGACAGGTGTTCTGAAGTTGTCCCCTATTTCATACCTGTCTGCATTGGAATTTTCTGGCACAAATCTAGTCCGTCCATCTTCCTTTTCTTCAACTGTGTGGAAACACAGTCCATTGTGCATTTTAAGACTTACTACAACTTACCTCAACAGTAATACACCTAAAAAATGCTACACATTTTATTCACTTGTTTTTTATAATCTAAATTGTGGTAAATTCCATATCTTAAAATTAAGATCTGTAAAAGAAAAGAAAAAATAGTTATAACATGTAATAATACATTTTTAATAGCACAGCATAATTTTAACATTTTACAAAGTAATTTCTTTGGCTTTTTTGCTATTCTCAGAATATATTGAATTTCACTAGAAGTAGTGATTTTAATCGTACTCATCACATAACAGCGGGCAAAAAAACCAATCAATTAGATTGTTTAAAAAAAACAATAATCCATCTGTAGTAAAATACTAGATAATACAAATCACACATATATAAAATGATTACTGCTAAGGCAATATTATAACTTAGATTTATAAACACTATAAATTATGCCAGTTAAAATTACACACTGAGACAATGTGCAACAAAAAGTCCATAATTCAAAAAAATACCTTTCCTTGAGGTCAAATTGTATTTTTGCAGCCATTTTAATGTAAATTGTCCAATGGTAATCCTATTAAATGATAATAATAATTTCCTCAGAGGCTGAATTATCTTCCTAAAACTTTGGCTTTAAAAATATTAGGTAGAAATTTGGTAATTTGAAAGGCAAACGTTGTTTGAAAACCAACTCAGCATCATTACAAAGACTCCAGCCTTTCTCATATTTTAGATAGGCAGTGTAATGTCCAGATGTTGTTGAAAGACCATCGTGGAAAATTATTGCTACTGCTACAAAAGTCCTTCCTGATATTGATAGTTGACTTGATACAAAATGTTTTATTAAAGTGTCCAATTTTCTTCCGTCAGCTGTACAACGTTGCATCATTAAAATGATATATTTTCCATATCTTTGTATAAATAATGTTGATAACATTTCTGATTTACATTGGCTACACTCCATGTTTTGATTTGCAGCTTTAACTAATTTACTGAAAGACACTGATTTGCAGTCCGGTAATGTCAAGTATAGAAATCTTTCAGTATCTACATTGGTGCTACATGTATACATACAATTTTCACATTGATGTTCCCATTTATAACAAAGGCCAAAAATATTCTCTATGTCTACACCTTCATTCCTTCATTTTACAATACAGTAAGCATATACATGAAAAATTCCTGAGCATCTTGTTGGATATTTTGAGTAAATTGTATAGAACATGAACATACATCCAAAAGATTACGAACATCAGAAATGCTTTGTATTTTACTTTTATCAGTTCTCAATTTTTCATGAACAGAATGCAACAAGGAACAAAATCTTTTTTCCCGATTCTCCATAATTTGCTGTTGCAAACCTTCAAGAAAAAAAACAACATTGACCACTACATTAGCATAGCAGTTGACACCAGAACTATTTTCAAACTGATAACCAACAATCTCTCCAACAGTGTCCTTTTTCTTTTTGCTTGCAATCACAACATTATCTTGTTTTTTCCCTTTTCTACGCCTTCAGTACAGATATTCTCATGCCTTCTTTTTTGACTAACCACACGCTTTTCAAATACAGAATATTGACCTAAATTAGGAGCATATGTTCTTCTTAACCTATTGTACTCTTTGACACAGTTGGCATCTGCAGTAACCTTTGTATCATCAAAATCAATCAAAAACAAACCAGATAATGTTCTGACTCGTGACAAAGCATATGCCAGTCCCTCTTTAAACACAGTATTTCCAATGTTCACTAAGGCACTGTCAACACTTAAACCTTGAGATTTATGAATAGTGACTGCATATGCCAGAGAAACAGGAAACTGTTTTCTCTGGACATATAAATCTTTAACAAGCAAAAAACGAACAGAACAACGACCAATTTCTTTAACTTCTTCAATCTGATCAGATTTAATCTTTAAGAATTCAATACCATCTTTATTTTGGTAATTAACAAAATCCACAACTTTGCCCATTGCTCCATTAACGAAACCTTTTTCTACATCCAAATTACGCCTTAAAATTATCCGACAGTTTCTACATGCATATAGATTCTTTTCTAAACCAGCAGTTTAGATATTGATTTTTCTAAAGAATTAAATTTTTCAGTCACAATAATAGTGATTCCTTCATGCTCTATTTTATTGATGGCTTCCATTTTTATTATTTCTTCATTTTCCAATTTCAAAAGTTGTTAGTTGAATATAGAACACCCATGCAGTGTCGGCATTAAGCAGATTACAGATTTGTTTTCTGTAATTTTCATGTATATTTTCTCAGGAACTACGTTTTCATTTGGAAACAAATTAGAAAGTAATCGAGTCTGCAGAGCTTGCTTCCCATGTTCAGTCAGTAGTCTAATTCTTATATCTTGGAGAATAGTTCCATAATCAACATAATTTGCCTGTCACATATTGTAATGAGTATTCAAAATATGACCAAATGTTCACGTTTTCAACACTACCCAGAGACTTTCTGGTGTCTTCATGCGCAAGTGTTTTAAATACTGGTTGTCCTTTTACAGGAGTCAGTTGCAGTAGATCTCCAAAAACTATGACGTGTTTTCCTCCAAATAACACGTTGTACTCTGTTTTAAGAATTTGCAGCATTCTTAAATGCACAAACGCAAGCATTAAGTTTGATATCATGCTTACCTCATCAATAATAAGAAGTTTAATTTTCTTCAAGACTCTTGAAACTTCACAACAAGCTTCTCCAGATAGCTTGTGGTATTCCAATTTGTTTTCATGCTCTACTGGTAGCATTAGTAAACGATGTAAAGTAATTCCTTTAATGTTGTGTGCTGCCAACCAAGGGGGTCATTAGGATGGCAGACGGACTTTGTCCGTCCGCCATCATGTTGTGGGCAGGGACCATCCGCCAGAAGGGCGGAGGTCCAGTGCCTCGAATTAGGGTGCACCCGCCACAGTGGTGGGGGCATCCCACATTTTTAACATTGCGGCGGTCGGTACTGAAAGCACTGTCCGCCGCAATGCCAAAAATGCATGTTGTGCGTTTCAAATCCACACACCGCCACCATATTAGACCTTTTCCGCCACGGTCGCAAGGCAATGGTCTTCCCGTCCGCCGCGGACCCCCCAGCCATCCTAATGTGGCGGGGTCATTTCTGTGAGGATGGCGGACGGATTGCCCCCACCGGGCCGGCGGTGGCTACGGCCAGCCCGGCGGGGGCAATCCGTCCGCCATCCTAATCGACCCCCAAGTTGGAGCAGTGACAACACAAGACAAATGCAACTCAGTTGTTTTATGTAGATAACTTGTAATTACTTTAATTATAAAACGTTTTCCAGTTCCAGCTTGTCCACTCACGTACATTCGGATAGGTTGAAATGACATGCATGAGCACTCTTTCTTTTCATGAAGTAATCCATGGTCAATCTGTTGTCTCACTTGCTCATATATGTGTTTTTGCTCAACATTTAGTTGTTCTTCCAGGTTTGCTAAGTTTGTTACATCTTCTTGAGTTTGCTGCATTGCTGTTTCCACCTCATTCATTTTCAACAATTGGTTGTCCTAGTGGATCTTGACTCAGCGCAGCAGAACTTTGACTGTCTTGAGAACCGTCTCTAGCAATCTCAGCTGCAATTGTAGCTTCTTGATCAATTTCATTGTTCAACATTTTCACATAATTTGCAAAATCACTGTATTGTATGCTATCTTTACAAGCATTAAAGGAATCTTCATAGCTCTGAAAATCTCCATGTAATTCCAGTTCTGAATGCCATGGTTTGAATAGTTGTAAAAGGGCTAAATAGTAAAATTCCCTTTTATCAGCAGCGTTGCAACTCCGCTTCCTGTGATTAATCAAATTTCCTTTTGTTTGTTTCACCAAAAATCCTTCGGAACCCATGACTCCATATTTTCCATCATTGATGTTCTCTGTAGTATTCCGTTTAAAAGTGTAGTATTGCAGCACTACATAGAGCACATGTTCTCAAGATCATGACTTCTGTTTGGGTAATGTGTCCAACATATTCGTTTTCAAAATATCTGTACTTTCTGGTTCTTTTGCTGCTAAATATTCAATTTCTTGTACAGATTTCAGTACTCAATTTTGCATTGCTGCTAGACCTAGACTCACATAAAGGATTCTTCTAGATTTGGAGTATAGACTTGCAGATGATAACCGATCTGAGCATTCATATGCTCCAATTTCTCGATAAGATAACATCTTCAAACTGAAACTGTATAATTTCTTACTTAGAGTCTTCTCGTGAGAAATCTCTTCCCACATTTCTTTCAATTCCGTCTTTTCTGATTTTGTAATATAGGACGTAACATATCGAGCAACAGCAATGGAATTGTCCGCAACATATTGAATATCCATGTTAGCATTCCACATGGACAAAATAACTGGGTTGTAGTCATTTATGTATTTTGACTCTTCATTTCTTCTTAAGTTGTAGGTATTTTTTGGAGACTTTCTTGTGATAGTATGTCGCAAAGATGACATAAAACTGTTCACTCTTCCTGTGGACATTACAGGACGTGGAAATGCAAAACGACATTTGGTGTAGAACTTGTCCTTAGATTTGTACTTTCATCGACAGTATTTTCCACATCGGTGGTTTTGGAATCGTATCACTTGTGCTCTTAAGTTGTTTTCTTCTGTGCTTTTGGGTACATCACATGTTGCATATTGTTCAATAAAACTCAAAACAGTATCATCCGTATCTGTTCCAAATTTGGGAGCGTCCTTAATCCATAACAGCATATGTATATGAGGAGCACCTCTTGCTTGATACTCCTTTCTCCAAAAGAAATCCGCAACTTCTCCAAGAGGAGGATTTTTTTTATTGCAGATAAAAGACATCATAGCCTCAAATCTATGATTGAAATACCTGCATACATTAACAGGATCCAAAGAGCACAATTCTCCAGGTGTCTTGTATTCAATATTTTTTATATTGGAATTTGCCTTTCGAAGAAATTCTAGTAAATCATCCCAAGCGTACTCAGCACAGCTTAGGGTAAGGAACCATGTTGGAGTTCCTAAGTTCCGTAGCTTACATTTCAGTTCTCCATGACGATGGTACCAATATTCATTAGTCCCACGATGACATGCCAATAAATTATTGAGCTGATGCACTTTATCCATAAAATCTTTTGCAGATACATTTTGCAGATGTATTCCAGTTTTTAGAATATGATTGACTGCATATGAAAGTCCAGATAAGTCACTTTCAAACAAAAGATTAAATATATAAGGGATACATTGTCGAAATCTGGGATCTTCTGCATATAATCTTGTTGTCCAATATTCAGATGCAGGAATCTGCACCGCACGTTCATCATATCGTCCTCCTTTTGCTATTGGAAACAACTGAGGACAACAACGAGCTTCCAAGCTCTCTTCCCATACACTCATGGGAGTTCCTTTTGCTTTTTTCATTTGGAACACATCAATAGTGTGCCCCATCACTTCTTTTGAATGAAGTGAATGCACACTGTAGTGTTCATACATTTCTTCACATCTTAACATATCCACTGTTTCAATTTATCCACTTGACGTTTCAGTATCTTCTGCTAAACCTATTTCTTCTTCTCCCATATAAACATTCTTATAGTATGTATTGTTCTTTATCAAATAAAATGTTGCCTTTTGCACTTTCCTAACATCCACTAACTCCTGCCAGATTTTCTTATTCTTAGTCGGCACACCATTAACAAGAATAACTAGAGGTTCACTTTCTACACTCTCTACACCAATAGTTTCAATATTTTTCTTTAAATCTAACAGTAAATACACAACTCTTCCTTTTAATCCTCTTTGTAAATCTGAAGGAGGCAATGTACCTGTTTTAGGCTCCATACGAACAACACAGCCACAAACGGGTGCACACATTGAATGAGAATAGACTCATACGTGTTTAAATCTATCAGTTCTGGAGGGATAGCAACCAACTCTAGATTATTATGAACAGCTCTAGGTGGCATTTTATTCTCATCTAATTTGTTATAACAATATTTACAAGTACGCTGAGCAGAACCCAAATCAAAACAATTCTCTACCAACAAATAAGTTGCAAATTCTTTCGACTTATCATTATTTTCTTTCTCACTTTTTAAATACAAATCAACACTCCTAGTCTGAATTTTGTAGTGAGTTCAGCGACAACAAATACAAGAAAAATTTGGCCTTTCACCTGAAATCACCTTAAACTTAGTAATTTTATTTTCAAAATGTTTTGTACAACTATGTTCAACATTCTCTACAACATTTTCTTCTATTAATGTCTGAGTTTCTTCACTCTCTTCTTGAGGACCAAAGTAACAAAACTCAATATCATCACAAACCTTTTTCACATCTGATACTGACCCTTGCAAAAGAGCACTGTTTAACTCATTTAACTTTAGTGCTGGACTTTTTGCATAATACAATCTTCTCACTAACTTTCGCATTTGAGTGTGATGTACTGCCAACATCCTGAAATGGTGAAAAACACTTTGACATACTTTCCTAGAAAGACAAGCCAGAGATTGACCTTGCAAACCAGTATGTTTTCTCACTCTGCAAGGGTCCAGTCCTTGCAACACCTTAATCTTTTGTTTAACACTTTTTTTTACAATATGCTTGTAAGAAATTGCGTAATTTATCAATAGATTCTTGTCGTACACTACAAATACTACTACAATCCCAAGTGTACACTGGGGCTTTAGGACGTCTGCCTAGAACTTCATCAGCTACCACTTCTTCTGCATTTCTAGGAACCATTTGCACTTTCTCAATTGGACAACCATTTCTAACCTCATAAGCTCGACCACTGGTGTCAACTGCATGCAACAAATCATTGCTCTGTAAATAACTCTCTTCATTAAAAAAAGGCTCAGAACTTGAACTGTGTTTCCATTGCCCTAAGAAAATATCACAAAAATTACTTTTGTCAATTACTCTTTTCCTCTTACTTTTCGCCTTCATTAAATGGATTGGTTTATCTAGTGATTGAATTCTCTTTAATACTCAAATGAATAATTTCCTCTTTACTTCAAAAGCCTTTTCAACAATGGATTCGATATGCTTCTTCTTTTTTATAAAATAGTGTTCTCTTTCTATATTTCTTTGTATGTTTCAGTAAATTATGGACTACTCTGTTGTAAAATATTTTTTTGCGCATTTCTTTATATTGATTTTCTCTTCTTTTACTATAAGTTGTTTACTTTGTATGTACATTGCCTTTTTTCCTTTCCTAATTTTTGCACTTTTTTTGTGTTTGGAACATTTTCACTGCGTTGAACATTTCCATTTTATTTTCTGAATCTAGTAATATTTTTTCTGAAATCCTTTGTGGCCTTACCAGAAATTTTTATCTTTTTAGACACATTATGTTGGTCTTCCAATACTTGTGGTTGAGTCTTTTTCAAGTAAGTATCCTTCTTCTGAGCTTTTCTTCTTTTTTTTCCGGCATGATAACTTTTTTTAATGATGATAAACAGTATCTGTAAAAAATAATCATAAATAAATATTTATTAATAACTTTAAAATTATACTTTATAATACTATACAAACACATTCCATATAAATTCTAACTAAATGTACATGTAAATGTAAATGTGGGTGTACTTGTAAAGCAAACTGCGACTCCATGGAGTATCCTGGCGCTGAAGACCGCTGGGGAACCCGTCCTGGTTTTCCCTGTGAGATGGTCCCTTTCTGGGTATCTCCAAGGTGAAACCAGGCATCCCCGGCGTCTGTGGGGGGCCGTGGTAGAGATGAGGCAAGCTTAATGCCCAGAGTTGCCGAGTGTGTTCCCTGGTTAGAGTAGGCACCGAGGCGAGAATTATCGAGTCCGTTTTGACCCTGGTCCACGACCCTGCCGCGTCGGGAATTGAACCCTGGTCCCAGGCCGTTCTCTGCTTACGGGTCTGCCGCCTCTAACCAGTGAGCCACACCACTCCACTAAGAAATGTTAGGCCTGAAGCACAACCGTGAAGTTGGTAACAGCAGTACATACATAGTACATACCAGTTTGAAGCACTCCATAAAACTAAAACCTGAAGCACTTTATGAATACATGCATATTAGGAAAATTATCACAATACTATAAGGAGAGACACTGAGTGAATTAACTTTTACTTTAGTAAATAGATTACTGCATGGTACATAAACAGTCACTATCGTTTAGCAACAGTACAGATTTAGAGTTTAGAGTAGTGCAGTGGTGTTTGTGTAGAGTAGGGGGTCCTGCTGTGATAGATTTAAGCTTTAGGGTAGTGAAATGGTGTTTAGGTAGTGTAGGGAGTCATGCTGGGGTAGTGTTCTAGCATAGTGCAGTGGTGTTTATGTACTGTACGGGGTCATGCTAGGGATAGTGTATTAGGGTTTAAGGTAGTGCAGTGGTGTTCGTGTAGTGTAGTGGGTCATGGTAGGGTAGTGTTCTAGGAAATAAAGTGGTATTTGGGTAGTGTAGGAGGTTGTGCTGGGGTAGATTTAAGGTTTAGAGAAGTAAAGTGGTGAATGGGTAGTGTAGGTGGTCGTGCTGGAGGTAGATTAAGGGTTTACAGTAGTGCAGTGGTGTTTATGTAGTGTAGGAAATTGTACTGGGGTAGTATCACTGCAAAACTACATGTACTTATTTGTCTGCAAAAACATCAAGTATGCATTCCATATATTTCAGAACTGCATTTTACTATTAAAGTTAAACTTGTTTTGGAAACACATAACCAATTACTATTTTCTAATTCTACCAAAATGTGAGAACACAAAATGTTTTTAATCAATGACATGTCAGGAAACACATGACTTACCAAAATGCTTCTCTCAGAGTGATTCCTAAATACACAGACTCACTGTCTGATTCTACTCAAGCAACTCAATCCCTTGCATTTTACCAGAACACATTTACCACTCAACAAGACTTTAGGTGACTCTACACATTGCACAACATTTTCTAACACACATTAGTATAGAGTGCTTCTATCAGAATGATTCCTAAATGCACACAAGACTCACTGTGTGATTCTAGACAAACAACACTATCCGTTGCATTTTACCAAAACACATTTCATAGTCTAGAATGAGTACTGCATTTTAATGTAGAAACTTGAGTCATTTTTGCAAATACATAAAAAATAACTGGTTTCTAGTTCTGCCAAAACATGAGAACAGCATAGTTATCTATCGGCAAACACATAAAATACACAAATGCTTATCTCAGAATACTTTCTAAATGCACACACACTTACAATAAAATTCTAGAGAAAGAAAAAGTATTCCCTGCACTTTAGCAGGACAAACACATTAGTCTGATTAAAATCAAAATGCACCACATACATTCCCTCACAAATTAATAACTCACCTTTCCAATTGTTTTGTAGAATGAGAAGTATATCAGTCACACAGCAGATTTTCTTATCCAGAATCTCTGTTTTCAACATCTCTGACCAGAATCAAAGAATGGCACAGTTTCCCTCTCATTTTGAACACATATACACCTTCACATCAAATCACATTGCTTCCCACATTAATTCAAAAGCAAACACACATTTCTATTGGTTACACATTTCAATCCTTTCCAAATGACATACATTTCAACTCTACCCTCATTCTGCCTGCAGCCTGTTACCATAGAAACACTTCATGGAACACTTAACTGAGCAGTCTTGTGGACTGACCACTTACTTGTCTGGCTGTAGCAATAGCTTCATTCAACACTTGTGCCACGAGCAGCGAGGGAGCCTGCTGAGTGCTCCGTGAGCCCCGCAGGTGGCCTCAATCAGGCGGCCTCAATCAGCCCGCTGCAGTGGCTGCAGTGGTTGCAGTGCCGGAGGTCAACATCGGTGCAGCAGTCGACATCAGAGCATCGGAGCTCGGAGCTTGAGCCAGGCAGCAATCTGCAGGCAGCGGGCGACACCGGCGAAGTAGAGAAACGCCGGTCGGTGAGGTGAGGCGGAGAGAGCTGAGCACGAACGAACGTCCGCCGACAGCAGGGGCGTGCTCCAGCTCGGTCCGGCAGCGGCAGTGATTTACGAGTCTGCCCTACCCCCCACCCAGCTCACGAGTCAGCCCTACCCCCCACCCGGTTCAGACTCACCGCTGCACCGCCTAGTCACCTCCGCTCCTCGGACTTCGGTGGACTCTGGTGGCTCCGGTCCAGCGGCTCCAGCAGTTCCGGCATCGACGGCGGAGTGTGAGAGGACCGCAGGAAGGAAGGTACGCCATGTCTCCATAACCTCTGCAACTGCCTGTAACTGTCCGGCAGTAGCGCAGAGTTGGGGGAGAGTTGCGGGTGTCGGGGAGTCGGGGGAGAACAGAAGCAGGAGGACGCGAGTGGGGGAACGCCGAATAGCTGACGGCTCCGGTCCCCCTGCTCTCTAGCTGTTTCCTCGGTGGACGTCCTCCCTCCCTACCCACAGGCTAAGGCTAAGCACAGGCAGGAACAGGAGCCTAACATTCCTAGTTGGTGAATGTGGTTCTGTTAGAAAAGGAGGGCGAATTGACAGGAGTATAAAAACAAACAAACAAACAAAGACAAACTAACAAATAAACAGAAATCAAACAAAACAGAAAATACTACTTTTTTTTTAATAACAATCGGCAAAAAGACTAATAATAATAACGACCCTCTCCAAAAAAAAAAAAAATCACAGCTCCGCCTTAAGCAATAAAAAAAATCTTCGCCATAGCACCAAGTCTCAAGGTGGGCGGGCAACAACCCAATCATGAGGTCCGGAAGAACAAGGGGGGATGAGTTTAAAGAGAAAAAAATCACCATCTAACCCCAAAAAACCCAAAAAAGAAAGGGAGATGGAACCAGAAATAGAAACGGAGGTCATCAAGGCGTTGGTCATGGAGGACAACAGCATAGCATCAGGTACCGCGCAGGAAGGAATGTCACCTACGGAGCCGAGGCAAACAAACAGCGACAAGCAGTATGCGACGGAAGGCGTAACACAGGGCATCGCAGTTATCTCCGGATTTGCAAGCGCAAAGTCAACTGTCAGCAAAAAAGTGGCTGAGACAGCCCCGCCTGTCACTAACGAAGGCGGCAAGAAGGGCTTACCATCGGCACCCAAAAGGCATTATTCATGCCCAAATAGCAGCAAACGGGCATTGATCACCGACTTCCTAAAAGTGGGCACAAAAACAAAAACAGCTAAAAACAACCAGGAATCCGACGACCCTAAACAATTCAAACATTTACAAGATACCAGTCTTAGCATTGACACCATTGACGGCCTAAGTGAAGCCGATACGAATATCCCCCTCGATAAGTGCATCAAGAGTTGCATCAATGAAAAAGCAGAACTTTGGGTAACAGGTCCAGACCTGGATCACGCATTAAAAGGTGAAGCCCATGGCCCCCAAATTCCAAAAATCATACCCCTTTCAGAAGGCGGTCACACCCATAAAGTCAATGCCATAGAAGCAGAAATACACCATCAGCCGCTCATCCTAGAACCACAGCCGAAGGGGCAACAACAACTGTCACCGAGCCACAATGGTCTTTACGGTAACAAAGAAGCCATCTCAATACATCAGATAAGCACGGGCCCTCTAAGCCCTTTCGGAGCCATACACATGCTGTCGCCGGCCCTACTCACAGACGACCCTGTCAAAGCAATAACCAACAAGCATTATTCACCGGAATCTGTCCATCGAAGTAGTGGAAAATCACCGCCCTCAAGGCAACAAGATGGTTTATTTCCTAGTTTAAAAAATCTCGAAAATTCTCCCACGGTGCCGCAGTCGCAAAATAGGGAGAAAGTATACGAAATTCCAGCCTCTCTGGATTCCTTGCCTCTAGAGCATACACCTTCACCGGTACAGGCAGCCAGCTCACCACCCTCAGCAGTCTGGCCCCATTTGTTAAACACTTTGGACACCATCGGTAAAGCCATGACTTATCACGCAGACAAATTAGATACCCAAGTTGGCCTGTTAAACATCCTAGCTATCTACGTTCAGGGGGTGGAACAAAAGCTGCAAAACCTTAATGAAATGATAGAGCGGGTGCAGCAAGACCGAGAAACAAGCTACCAAACAAGCCACTGCCATTGCACGCAAATAATAGATCAACTGGCCGTAGTTCCAAACTTAATGTCCGAACTACTGGGGGTCGCCAGGGACACCTCAGCACAGACTAATCCACCAACTAAGAAATTCAAAGAAACCCAGCAGGAAATGGATCAGGTTTATCCAAGTCCCCCAAAAGAGCACAATGTAAAAGCAGGGGGGCTTAACAGTGCTCCAACACCCGAAAGCACAAAAACATTACAGTTAAAAAACGTTTCAGACAATGTAGTTGTCTCTATCAGCCCACCAGTTGATCACTGCAATGAGCCACCTGCAAAAGAAGCAAATACTAAAGCTTCACTATCAAAGCGGGAGAGGAAACGACTAAGAAAGGCAAGAAAGGGAAAACAAACAAGACATGCACCAAGCGTAATCAGTACCACAACGGAGCTAAATGTTACCCAAAGTGAAGACGACACATCAACAACAAACACTGAGAAAGCAAGCCTTGATGTCAACACAACCCCATCCACCAATAAGCCTACCAACACAACAATTCAAAAGCAACCAAAAATGGAATATTCGCAGCCAGCAAACGTATATAGCATATTCAAACCCGCAGAAAAGGAAGAGAATCGGCATGCAACATCTCAGCCCACTCAAACCCCAACAAAAACTACCAGACGCAACACGATAGAATCCGTTAAAACCAGCTCAAATGACGCAATTTGGCCCAATGAGGGAGACAGCAAGGATGGGTGCACCGCCGACAAAACATACAGGATTCACAGGGAAAGCAGTGTTTCAACCACTGCAATGAACAATGATATACCTCCTCTAAACACCGCATGCAACACTCAGAATCTTCGCCCGACCACCGCGGGACAACCCTCAGAGGGAAAAGAACTTAAAAAAAGCCATCACACCCAGCTGGTCCTCTCCGAAAGCAATAACGTCTACTACAACAAGCTGCATTTCATCCCTCATTTCGAATCGAGGGGAACCCATGATATCCTTAATAGAAGTGTAATATTAAAACTGCTCAAAGCACTCCCGTCCCTGCGTCACATCGAGACGGGGAATCTTGAAAGCGTTGAATTTAGCCCTAATCCCGACCCATCTGGTAGAGAAATCACTATAGTAAGCTTTACAGATAATTCCATCACAGAGAAAATCTGGCAGCAGCAGGTTTTATTTGCCAAATGGGGTATAGAATTAAAAAAAACAACGCCCGCCCGCTATCCAACCCCACTTCAACAACTAAAGTCACGAGAGAGCTTATTGAGAGGCGCGAAAGGCCCAGAACACCAAAGCCCAAGAATTGGCAAAGATCAAGAGGGGAGGAAAATAACCATAACCTTCGATCATCCGGAAGCAGGAAAACACACAGGGCAAAGGAAACAGAACCCAGCCGGAACCTGCCAATGTACGGCATGAACAAACCCATCCAAAGCTAAAACAACAGACCACGGGTGTAACATTTGCTCTTGGAACATAAACGGCCTGAGCTCAAAACTAGAAGATCCGGACTTCATGGAATTTCTCAAAAAACACGATTTAATCCTCCTTCAAGAGACATGGCAAACAAATACTTCAACAATAGTAGGTTACAAAGAATATCTTAACCCGGCCCAGAAGGACTCGAAATATGGAAGAGCTAAAGGAGGGCTTTCAATCTATGTCTCGACCCACATCTCTTGGCAGGCCAAGGAAGTAGATTTAGATACAACATGGATGCTATGTATCAAATTAACAGCCCGACCTTCTTTAGCCTACTAATATTGAATATATAAATCCACCCATCATCCAAACAAAAGAGATTGAATATTGATACCCTAGCAGCAACACTGGATACATTAAAACTGGCTCACCCACACTCCAACATAATTTTATCGGGAGATTTTAACATGAAATTACTAAATCTTAGGAAAGATAGTCCAACAGGCCACGTTCCATCCAGCAAACAACGTGATACACATGGTAACAGATGCGCTTCCCTGTTGGAAGAATGATCATTGGGCGTGTTAAACGGACAAGTGACATCAGAGAGCCACCCAGCATATACCCGGGTAACGCAGAAAACATGCTCCATCATTGATTATACATTAACAGACCTAGAACTTTTCCCACACATCACTAACTTTGAAATAAAAGATAGGTCAGAAAGCGACCACCATCCTCAAACCTTCACTTTACTCGTAAATACGGCCGACCCAGCAAAAGACAAAGTGATGTCCCAACTCACAAAATGTTACAATCTGAGACGTTTAATTTGGAAAAAGGAAAATATCGGTGACATCATGGCCACATGTATAACCCTTTCGGAGAGTTTTAAAGTCAATCCATCATGCATAAAGGCTTGGGAAATCTTTGCTCAAGACCTAAACAAAGAATTCTCAAAAAATGGCCGCAAACCAGGCAGACCAGAAGGGGTAGGGTGGTTCACCAATAGTTTAAGGAAACAAAAAAAACAATTGAATAAACATCTAAGGCACTTGCGAACTTGAGGCCCAGAATCCACTCAGGACATTCTCTCACTAATATCAAAATCAAGAAAAGACCTCAAAAGAGACTCCAAGGTAGCCAAGAAAGCCTTCAGAGAAGAACTCTGGGCAAAACTCCTCCATGCCAGCAACCAAAAAGACTCTAAGCTCTTCTGGGATATAATCAACCAGCTATCGAACGGCAAGAACAGGCACTTCAACTCTGACGTAATGGAGGACACCTGGAAAGCACACATCGAGCAAACATATAATGACATCCTACCTTCAGGAGCCACAAATCAGGAAATCCCCATTGCAGTAATAGCTTATGATACACCTACGATTGAACTGCCAGAACCACTTCTGCAGATTTCCCAAGATCGGGTCCTTAAAACCATAAAAGAATTTAAGGCCTGAAGGAGCTCCAGGACCTAACGGATTGCCTAACGCATTATTCCGGCAAGATCCCTTATTCTGGTCCGACATCCTCACTCCATTATTCCCACATGCACTATCGTCAGGTACGGTTCCAGACTCCTGGAGAGGAAGCATCCTTAATCCCATATATAAATCTGGTCCACGTTCAGACCCTGCCAACTACAGATTGATCGCACTCATCGATGTTGAAGCCAAGATTTACGCCTCAAACCTGCTGACAGATCTAGAAGACTGGGTGAGCCACACAAACTTGATGCCAAACACACAAACAGGATTCTGGCCTGGAATGGGCACCCTCACCAACATCTCTGCGGTCACACTCCTAGCCAATCAAGCCATGGCCAAATCCCGCTCCCTCTACGCCTGCTTTATTGACCTAAAAGCAGCATTCGATAAAGTACAGAGGGCAAAGCTATGGGCCAAAATGCAAAGCTTGGGGGTACCAACAAAACTTTTGGAGGCAATTATCAACCTTTACTCGGATACATGGGTCCAAATAAAAAAAGGAGATGGGTGCAGCATAACAAGTAAGATTCAAACTAAAAACGGGCTGAAACAGGGGTGCGTGCTGGCCCCTTGCCTCTTCAACATCTACACCGCCGACCTCGAGAAATACCTTCAACAAGTCCAAACCGACCCCCCAAAACTGGGCAAAACACCAATCACTAGCCTTCAATACGCAGATGATATCGTCCTTCTATCACAAACACCGATAGGCCTTCAACGATCAATGACCCAACTAGGAGCCTACACCATTGTATCCCAATTAACAATTAACCTCAAGAAAAACAAAGGTGCTGTGCTTCTCAAAACATCATAAAAAAGGGTCAAAAGGCAAATTCATCTGGAACCTGGGTGACAAACCAATAACCCAGGTGGAATCTTACAAATATCTAGGGTTTCAACTTGATCAAAACCTTAACTTCAAACATCAGCTGAATCAAGTGAGAACGAAAGCAAAACAACTTCTCTACGCCTTCAAAATTTTACACAGGAAATTAAAAGGCTGCTCAACAGGGCACGTGTTGAAGGTAATCGCAGCCAAATTCATACCAACCATATCATACGGGTCAGAAATAATGCATACAATAGATGCAGCCGCCCTTAACCAAGCCCAATCAAGCTTTTTCAAGAGGTTGTTCTCAATCCCCCAGCACATTTCTCAAGCCCAGATTTGACTGGAATACGGGCTAAAAAAACAGAAACCAGCCAGACAAATACTATTGGCGGATGAGGCAAGCAGAAGATAACACATTAGCCCACTCCTGCTGGGAAGAAATCGAAAAGCAAGCAAGGCTAAATATTTCCATCGCCACAGTCCTAAAAGGTTCACTCAAGGACTTACACCTCGAAGGGGCATGGCACATAAATACTTCCTTCTCTGGCTTCAAAAAGGCAGTAAACAGCGCAACCAAACAAATTTCACAGCTAATGGACAAAACTGCATTCTCAAAGAAAAAACAAGCTTGGGCAGTGATTAGTTCTTATCAGTTGCTCAAACCACAACCATACTTGTTAGATCACTTCTCACAACATAAAAAGCATTATCTGACTATGTTACGGTTGGGGTCATTCCCCACAAAGGACCTAACCCCAAAATGGAAACAAGTATGGTTAACAAAAGAATGCCGGCTGTGTGGACAAGGAGAAGAGAGCCTCTTACATCTCCTATGCATCTGCCCCACACTTCTAGAAATTCGGAAAAGAGTCCTCTGCAAGTTGCTGATAAAAATCAGCTACGGACATGCAGAGCGGCAGTCATACAATGTCTTGGAGGCCACTCCATTGAACTTTCTTGCAAAGCCATTATGCTTTGGAAAATGGCAGCCAACGAATTAGACAACAAACAAGAATGAACTGGAGTGGTTCAGTTAAGACCGCTTGGACCCTTGTTCTTCTCCTGCACCAACATAATTTCTGGGCCCCTGGTGCACAGTACCGCCTCTCACTGTTCAAATTTTCCTTTTAATATGAAAGTTTTATCTAATGTATTATCTATGGATGATTTTCCAGGTCATGACAGCATTGTGTTTTCATTTATTTATATTTTTAGCACCTTTTTAACCCTCATCAATTTATCAAATTATGCATTTTGTTTTTTTTTAACATGTTTGTATCATTGAACTTCTTCCACTCTTTAATGATTTTTAACAAGATCAAATAAAAGTATTTCTGACTGACTGACTGACTTAACTGAGCACACAGGTCAAAAGTTCATCACACAATGTTGCTAATCAAAACAGCAAGTGTGCTTGACTTTTCAATATACCAGCTTATCTTATGTAACGTTCCTTTCTATCACTTTTTGTTAACCAATAAGAATCAGGTTTTAAAAAACAGAAACATACACCCTCGTTTTCAGTGTAGAATGATGTCAAACAACCAATCATTTCTTTTCTTTTTTCAACACTGCATCTTATCCACCATTTTAGAAAAATCTTAGTTTTCAAACTGCCACTTCATTTACAGAGACCACCCAAAAAAAAATCGCCCCTATCACAAATTTTTATTATCCCCGGGGACCCCATCCCCCGGGGCTTATAAAAAACATTGGGGACCGTGGGGGGAGCCCCAATACCCCCACGGTCCCAGCCGGCTACCCGCGTCCCTCGGGTGCTGGCATTGCTTTTCCTCAGGGAGAGCAGCTAACATGCTGCTCCCCCTGAGGAAAAGCAATCTGTTTTCCTATTTGGAAGAGAGAGCAGGTTTCCTGCTCTCTCTTCCAAATAGGAAAGCAGTTTGCAATGACAGGGTGAGAGCCGCGAGGCTCCGCCCTGTCATTGCAAACTGCAGTGTCCCGGGGGTGGGCACCTGTGACACTGCAGGAGCCGGCCCTGTGGGTGGCAGTCCCCAGGGCCATCTTGGGCTCCAGGAGGGGGGCAACACGGCCCCCCTCCCACACTTTCAAAAAGCCCCGGGCGGTGGCGGTCCCCGGGGCTGAGGAGGCCTCAGAGCCCCCCTCAATCAATGTTTTGAAGCCCCGGGGGGTGGTGGTCCTGGGGCTGGGGGGGCCTAAGAGCCCCCCCACCCATTTTAAACAAGCCCCGGGGGTGGCGGTCCCCGGGCTGCGGGGGGCCCCGTGAGCCCCCCCATATATTAAGTTAGAGCCCCGGGGGTGGCGGTCCCCAGGGCAGTGTGGGGGGGATTGGGATCCCCCCCACACTATTTTTTTTAAATGCCCCCAGGATTTGGCCTCCCGGGGGCTGATACAATTTAAACGATTCGTTTTTTTTTTCAGCAGCGAAATGTGCACATCCTACGCGCATCCCGCGTTTTAAAAAAAAAAAAATATTTTTTTTGGGCCTTAGGGGAGCAGGCCTAGGGGGTCACGGTGTGTCTACCCTACACCCTTTTTGCGTTTTGCACACATATTTCACAGACTTCTTCAGCCTCGCTTCTACCGAGGCATAAAATGGCTGGCAACAGTTTCTAGTTTTGAATATTGACAAACACTTGACAGCCAATTAGCATTCAGCGCGTGATCGGGAGGGTGTGCTTATGGTGCGCTCACGGTGCACGCAGGGTGAGCGGATCCACCGCGCCCATAGATATATAAATGGTTTTAACTGTAATTTTCTCAGGAACTACTGAACAGATTTACACCAAATAAGCAAAAGGCACGAGTCTGAACCAAGGACTACCTCTTTGCCAAATTTAGTATACTTTTGTTTAGCAGTTTGGGCTGTAGCTGCGGCTAAAGGTCATATGGGAAATTGCATGGGGAAAACATCTTTTTTTCCCGGCCCCCGCTTGACGAATCATCCCGAGACTTTTAGGATAGGAGCGGACCGGAGCTGGCCAAAAGTTTGGAAAATTTCACAAAGATTGGTCAACCGGCGCCAAAGTTATTCCAAACAGAATGTTGCGGATTTCCTATGGGTAATAGGTCCTAACTATAACTACCTAGTGGCGACCGCCAGTAGGTAATATATATAATTCAGCCGTTGTAGTTAGTAGGCTAACTATAACTCGCACCCCCACACTGCACTGCTTACGACCTCACATATTACATCACTCATGACATGGACTGATGACATCTCAAATGACATCATCCAGTGATTGTTAAATATATATATACCAAGGTGTACTGGTGAATCAGTGAGATTATAAATGCCTAATTGGATGATTCAGTGGGTGCATGACTAATTGTATATGTGAGTGATTAGATGTCTCAGTGAATGAATGTATGGGTGAGTGACTGGTTATGTGAAGGTCTGTGGTATTCCTACCCTGCCCACTTTTCTTTATTTACTTTGTTTGTGGGACTCTGCTTCAAACCGAGTCCCAAGATGGCTACCGACATTTCCTGGTTGAAGTGTTGATTTCCAATGAAATGTTAGTAGGATTCGCGAGTCCACTGCAAGGCCTCGCGTCCCCAGATATCTATATTTTTTAAAGTTGGATATCTCAAAATCTACTGAACAGATTTACACCAAAGCAAACTTTTTGGACCAACGTATAGCTTTATGCCGAATTTGGTGTAATTCTGTTCAGCCGGTCGGGTTAAAGTAGTGGGGGAAAAATGCCAAATCCCAGAGGGGATGCATGGGGGAGACTCGTTTTGGGGCCCCCCTTTTTTTCTTGGCCCCCACTTGACAGATCACCCCAAAACTTTCAACACTGGAGCTGAACCAACAAGCATTGGCATAGCCAATAGGTCTCGCCTTTGGGACCTTATATGTGTTTAGCCAGAACTATTGGCTTTGCCAATATCTTTAAACTATGCTGTAGAGCAGCAAGTTGAAAAGTGTTTGTTTTTTTAAAGTTCTTTTTATTTAGTTTTCAACATACCATGTTACAGTAAGTTTCGGCTCTTTTCTAAACATAAGTGGGCATTTTATACGGACTAAGCATATCAATTTACCATTTATTGCACGGATTGTATGGGGAGATATTCATTTGCATCATTAAATCATATATATTTATTTGAGGTATTTGCTGTTGAAACTATTGGGTTACCCAGCTTTTAGCTGTCCCTTCTTCTGGACAAGTTTAAATCTTGCCTAATGGGTGCAAATCTTTAAGGAACCATACAAACAGGTCCTGGCCTATGTGGATGTTAGCCATTCTATTATTATGGGTATTGTTGAGTCACAGAGTCCAATAAGCAACTGTCTTTATGCATTACCCAAAGATGCAGAAGGAGAACGATAGACTATACCAAATGGTCTCATAAAAATGGGGTGAATGCTGGAGGTTAGAGGGGGACGAGTGCCCAAACAGCCAGTGTTCCAAAAATCTTTTCCCTGAGCATATGTGTGTAAGTATACCAAATTAAAAAAATGAAGGGTGGTACAGACACTAGTGTTCCTGAATTCATAGTTGTCCCTCATCAGTGTCCTGGTTTTACCTTTGATTTGTGGAACTTGTAGTAAGCATTGTGTTTATAAGGGAGAAAAGCAAAACATAATGTTCCGGAATGCAAAGGGGACAATCTGGGCTGGATGAACAGTTCACACTTGAGAAAGCAGCTTGACATCCCTAGTTCCATAGGCAGTGGGACAGGAAGGAGACAAGGGCCCTAATGCAAGCACCTTTGTCCACTGTTTGGTGTTTATGGTGAAGCAGGTCCCTCATACCCATGTATCCAATGCTGCTGCACTGATGATAGCCGCGTACCTGGCCGCTGGTGACTAAGCCGCCAAGTCTTTGATCAGATTACACAGCCACTATAGTTTTCCACCTTTGAACTTAAAATCAGCATCCTTAGCATTAAAGTTTAGTACCTGTGTCTGTCCAACTACTCAAGCATAACCAATGTGTGTGCAAAACGCTGCACATCAGGCAACGCTACTAAAGAGAGAAGTGTTTGTTAGCAATGGTGTTTTAAACAATATGAGAAGCATTGGATTAACTCGGCAGAGATTCGTGACAGGTTTGCCAAGAACTGCGTCACAAATGTATTTTCTTAAGAAATGTAAGGTGGTATGTCTTGGTCTGTGAGGAAATGACTGATGTTAAGGGAAGGGTTTAAATGTAAACTGTTTATCATTATTTCTAATAATGCGTCTCTGTTGATTTAAACATGTCCAATGCAGGTGTGGTCATTGTCCTACTATTATGTGGCGGGTAATAGAAAGAAAGACATGTCAATAGCAAATTAATTCACATTACTAATAATACCTTGGTTTTGCTTGTTATCGTTTCATTGCTTTCCTACATTTGTACACACCTGGAAGTGCAGAGTGTACTTTGTGCAGTTCACAGCATATGAAACCTCAAGCCTCCACACCCAACAAAACCTTAGTCAATCAAGTGTATACAGCGTGCTATAATCGATAATTGGGAAGGTGGTGGGACGTAATCACTCTTTATTGAGCTTCAGCCAAACAGCGGAATTAGCGGTGTGCATCAGAGTTAGTGGCAACTTTGCATTTTATTACACATTTTTAGCTAATTCAAGCCCAATGTTGCCTAAAGATCTTGAATTCTAAGTTAAGGTGGAGAAATACACAGACAGGGCCGGACTGGCCGTAGCGGGCACCAGGCATTTACCCGTGGGCTGCCAGGGTGGAGCTGGTTTTGGACGCTGGACGGGCGCTTTTGTTACCGGGGCCGACAATATCGGTCCCCGGTAACAAGTCTAGTGTAGTATATTTGCAGAGGATAATAAGCAGCCTTAAAACTTGGTCGCTAGTACTAACTTTTGGCCTAAACTCTGCTTTGTATGGGGACACAATCTCTAGGTCCTCAATCCAGTCGTTAAGTTTGCTTAATAGCTGTCTTGCATTAACTTTCTTCAGGGCATCTAGGAGGCAATTGGACGATAATTAGCAGGGTTTCCCTGATCCCCTTTTTAAAGATGGGAATGATTTCCGCCCCTTCCCATGTGTCGGGGAATGGGACTTTTGCAGCTATGGCATTGGTCAAGCAGTTAACATAGCGCTCCAAAACTGACAAATTGTGGCAAAACAGGTCTCCAGGAATTTTATACGGTCCAAGCGCCTTTTTCTTGTTTGAATGAGATGATAGCTAGCCTAGTCTCCTCAAGAGAAAAATATGGATCTGGAGGAGTGTTGTTAGAAAATGTAACAGGTTGTGCATGAGTGTCAGTCGGGGCTTGTTAGACTTGGCATCTTTTTGCTCCCCCTCCCCCACCCCTCCCGAGTTTTTGCTTTCTGACCTCCCGGTTTTGACTGTTTTTGCTGGCGTAGTGTTTCTGTGCACTTTTCTCACTGCTGACCTGTGGTAAAGTGCAAGTGCTCCTGTGGGGAAATGTGTTATGGATTGGTGTTTCCATGATTGGCCTGTTTGATTTATGTGTCAGTCCCAAGTAAAGTGCACTGCGCGTGCCAGTGCCGGTAAATCAAATGCTGTTGGTGGGCTGCAGCACTGGATGGTGCCACCCACAAACTGCCCGTAAATGTGACTGGCCTGCCATTGCAGAACCTGTGGGCAGTCTGGTACTGCCATGTCGACTTGGCAAGTGCACCCACTTGCCAGGCCCTAACCTTCCCTTTTCTTATATGTCAGTCACCCTAAGGTAGGTCCAAGGTACCCCTGTGGGCAGTATGCAGTGTATGTGAAAGGTAGAAGATGAGTGTGTACATAAGTTATGTGCACATCCTTGCTGTGGGCACACCACGGAGGTTCGTTTGACGAACCTCCGTGGTGTGCCCACAGCAAGGATGTGCACATAACTTATGGGTGTGCAGTCTAAATATCGAGTTTTTATTTTCGACTGGACATAATATCGACTCCAGAATATCGAGATGGCATTATTGTCGAGGTAAGTAATATCGATGTATTTTTTATCGATTTTCATGTATGTTAAAAAATATCGATTGAAAAAATATCGAGTAAGTAATATCGATAGTAAAAAATATCGTTATTTCTAGTAGTTTAAAAATATCGAAAGTCAAAATATCGGTTTTAAGAATATCGAAAGTTGTGTTATCGACAGTCATGATTAAATATATGTTATTTTTTTATTTATTTATATTGAAAATAAATTTATAAAAAATTAATAAATATAAAAATGTATTCAAATAGTATAATAATTTCTTGGAGCGGGTAGTGGGTTTTTAGGGGAATAGGGTGGGAAGTAATTTAATTAATTAAATATGTAAATTTATTAATTGGTAGTAATATTTAATTAATTGTTAATTAAATAATATTTTTTATTTATATAAAATTTAATTGCTAATTAATTTAATTTAATTGATTAATTGCTAATTATGCTAATTTAAATAATTTATGTCATGTAGCGGGTTGTGGGTTTTTAGGGGAATAGGGTGGGAAGTAATTTAATTATAATTAATTAAATATGTAAATTTATTAATTGGTAGTAATATTTAACTAATTGTTAATTAAATAATAGTTTTCAAATATATACAATTTAATTGGTAATTAATTTAATTTAATTGATTAATTGCTAATTATGCTAATTTAAATAATTTATGTCATGTAGCGGGTTGTGGGTTTATAGGGGAATAGGGTGGGAAGTAATTTAATTATAATTAATAAAATATGTACATTTATGATTTGGTAGTAAGATTTAATTAATTGTTAATTAATTAATTGTTAATTAAATAATATTTTTTAATTATATAAAAATTAATTTGTAAATAATTTAATTAAATTGATTAATTGGTAATTATGTTAATTTAAATCATTTATGTCATGTAGCGGGTTGTGGGTTTATAGGGGAATAGGGTGGGAAGTAATTTAATTATAATTCATTAAATATGTAAATGTATTAATTGTTAGTAATATTTAATTGTTAATTAAAAAATATTTGTTGATTATTTAAAATTTCATTGGTAATTAATTTAATTTAATTGATTACTTGCTAATTATGTTAAATGAAATTTTTTATTTCCTGTAGCGGGTTGTGGGTTTATAGGGGAATAGAGTGGGAAGTAATTTAATAATAAAGAAGGAAATAATAATATTTATTAAAGGTATACAACGTTTACCACGCAACTTTTACAACACACTACCATTACAACGAAACTTTTACAACGCAAATACCATTATAACGCATGTATTTACAACGAATGTTTTTACAACGCAGGTACTTTTACAACGCATACCATTACAACGTAAGTATTTGTAAGTATATAATTATATTTAAAATGTTATAGGTTTGGGTTATTGGGTAAAGGGGTATTTTTAGGGTTCAGGGTCAGTTTTGGGTTTTTGGGTAAAGGGGTATTTTTAGGGTTCAGGGTCAGTTTTCAGTTTTTGGGTAAAGGGGTATTTTTAGGGTTCAGGGTCAGTTTTCAGTTTTTGGGTAAAGGGGTATTTTTAGGGTTCAGGGTCAGTTTTCAGTTTTTGGGTAAAGGGGTATTTTTAGTGTTCAGGGTCAGTTTTTAGTTTTTGGGTAATGGGGTATTTTTAGGGTTCAGGGTCAGTTTTCAGTTTTTGGGTAAAGGGGTATTTTTAGGGTTCAGGGTCAGTTTTCAGTTTTTGGGTAAAGGGGTATTTTTAGGGTTCATGGTCAGTTTTCAGTTTTTGGGTAAAGGGGTATTTTTAGGGTTCAGGGTCAGTTTTCAGTTTTTGGGTAATGGGGTATTTTTAGGGTTCAGGGTCAGTTTTCAGTTTTTGGGTAATGGGGTATTTTTAGGGTTCAGGGTCAGTTTTCAGTTTTTGGATAAAGGGGTATTTTTAGGGTTCAGGGTCAGTTTTCAGTTTTTGGGTAAAGGGGTATTTTTAGGGTTCACATTCAGTTTTCAGTTTTTGGGTAAAGAGGTATTTTTAGGGTTCAGGGTAAGTTTTCAGTTTTTGGGTAAAGGGGTATTTTTAGGGTTCAGGGTCAGTTTGGGGTTTTTGGGTACAGGGGTACAGGGTAAAAATTACGTTTATACTTGGTGGAGTTGGAATAGTAATTTGTATGGGTTCAGTGTCCAGCACCTTCCCTGATGTTATACTTGGTGGAGTGGGAATAGTAATTAGTATGGGTTCAGTGTCCAGCACCTTCCATGAGTTTACAATTGGTGAAGTGGGAATTGTAATTTGTATGGTTTTAATGTGTAGTATGGTTTTGTGAGTTTATAATTGGTGCAGTGGAAATAAGAAAACATTTTTAATACAAATAATTATTATTGGTAGGATACTATAATAAAGTTTTAAAATTACATAGAAAAATTTTGTATTAATTATAATTATTGTTATTGTAGTAGTTAAAAGATAAATACATTTTTAAATTTATTAAAATTCATAATGAATTTTTAAATAGAATATTTCATATGTAATTAATATTCATATAGAATAATAAAGAAGGAAACATACACAGGGTTAAATGGAATAAATTAAAAACAGTTTATTAACATATAAAAAATAAATTGTAAGTAGAGATTTATTTTTTATTTCTATTGAAAATTGTAAGTAAACAGTTTTTATTATCCAACAAAATATATGAAGTGCATATATATGTTTTTAACAAATAAATGATATTTAAATAATTATATGTTTATTCACATATATTGTAATTTAATTAGTTAAAGAAACACATTGGTAATATGTACTTTTCATTTAATAACAATTATTTTATTCACATAGACATTGAATATATTGTCATGTATATTTGTTTTATAACAGTAGCATTTTTGTTTTTTACAAAGTAATCATATTTTTTTTACAAATTAATATTATGAATATTTAACATATTTATAATATTAATTTTTACATAGATAAACACACAAATAAATTTTTATATACATACATAATGTTTAAACTAATATGAGCTATTTTTATAAACAAATTATTTGTAACAAGGTTCTATATATTCACATTTGTTTAACATATAGATTATTTTCAAAATGTATATATAAATAATAAAATATTATTTAAAGTAACAGATAACAGTTGAATAATTATTTGAAAGTAATGAATATTTAAGAAATAATTTTCTATAATTTAAATAATTATTTACATTTAATATAATACTCAGTGTATTTTTTTAAAGTGTTGGAATATAGAAATTAAAGAGGTTTTTGCTGTATACAGGGACTACTTTTTAACCGCGTAATGTTATTTAGGCTTATTTGGTGCTTCAACAGATCGCGGTTGGATGCTGCTTCGCGTTAGAGAGGGTAAGTTTGTTTTTATTGTATTTTAGAAGTTAATGAAGTTAGTGTTAGTGTATGTGTGGTGTGTTTAAGTTTATGTACATAGGGTTATTAAGAGAAGATTGTGTTTTCGGTGTTAGGTAGAGTGTACGATATTTAATTTTTACCGCGTTTTAGTTGTAGGTGTGTGACGTGAGCTAATATGTTTAAATGTTACAAAGATAATATGTTTGGTGTATAAATATGTCTTTTTATATATGTATGGGTGTTTTTGTGTGGGTGGGTATGTATTTTATTTTTCCCAGGTTATCGTCGCGTTTTACTGTTTTTGAGGAGGTCCTTCTTTTTCGATCAGAGTTGTGTGACGAGTATTATATACTCTTATTTTTGCACACAAATATTTTGGTTTTCCCGTTTTCCAGGAGCGTTTTTTTTTTAAATTACAATTTTCGGGTTTTCAATGGTATATCGTGTGTATTACATTGGAGAGGAGTCGCTATGGATTTGCTTGTATTTTTGCATTTTTTTTGGGGCTTCCATGGATTGTATGGGTTTTTGCTATGGTGTCGTATGGATTGCTTGGAATTGGATTACGTTTGAAGGTGCAACAGAAAGGTCAGTATTTACAAAACTTTTTATGGGTGGGGAAACTGTTTTAATTTTTGCTTTAGTTACGTTGTATGTAACATTTTGTAAATACATTATCTAAATACATTTTATATATGTTAATATTATGTATTTGATAATTTAATTGCAAATTGTTACATGTAAAAATTAAGGAATTAAAAAAAAAAATGCTTAATGTAACGTGTATAGTTATGTTATGTTTTAAAGAATAGTTTTTGCAATCATTGATAGATAGTCTAGTCCTTTGCTAGTTGGATAGAGGGTAACTTGACTTTGGAGTGTGTTATACATTTTTTTCCTTTCTTTGGTGAGTTTAGGTCCGATCAAAGTTACTGATTGCTTCATTCGGAGCTCCTGGTAACTCTGTTCTTTTTGTAAGGATTGTATTAATTTGTGACGGGTAGGTGTTCCTCGGCCTGTAGTTGCTTGGAAGGCATTGTGCCATCCTTCAACTGCATTGTTTGTTTTTGCTTCCTTATTTAGTGTGCTAAGGTAGACATTCCACCAAGCTATTTGGTATTTGGGTTGTCTTCTATGGCCTGATCTGTGTAGCCTTCCTACCCATGTGTCTTCGAAGTAGTCAAGCATAGGGCTTAGTCTTTCTTTGTTTCTTTTATAGTAGGGGCTGTCTATTAACAAGTTATAGTGCTCAGTTACATCTGTCAGTGGAACATAGGCTAGGGCGATGAGTTTTTTTATTTGATAAGCAAAAGTGCTATCAGTGGCGTATTGGATACTCAAGGTAGATTGTTGTAGATGTCGCCAGATACATTGGTTAAAATGGTAATAGCAACCTTGTATTGCTGTGTGTGGGTATGTTTTAAGGATGCTGTTTATCATTGCTTTTTCAAAGTCAATGATAATTTTTTGTGGAAAATAGTTGTTGGTATGTTGCTTGACTTCAGTTAGTATTTCTTGATAGGTAGCTTGCTGTTTGTTTGGTAGAAGGGCATAAAGGAATGGAAAATTAGCATTTTGGAAATGACCATAGATAGTGTATAATTGATAAAAAGGTTTGGGGCATACAGAAAAAGTACCGTCCATCATCCAAGTTTGGCATTGGGTAAGTTTAGTCATGTTGTTTGCTGTGGCAAACATTATAATTCTTTTATCTTTACATTTGTTGTCATAGAGTATAAAATCATCTTTATTGTGAGTTACAGAGAGTTCAGGGGGAATTTGCACTTCTTCAAAAGTTTTTGGTGTGGGAGGAGTTTTGCATGTTGCTCTTTTTTGTCTAGCTATAGTTTTTTTTAGGGATTCGATAGATGGTAATTGGCTAGAAGCATGTTGGGGAAGTACACTTAAATGGTGTTTCAGAATAGCAGTTGTTGGTTGATCAGTACTAGTACTAGCTTCTTTAAGGGAATCTAGCATTTGTCTAATCTCTATTTCTGTTACATTGGGTGGGTGATTATGTTCCTTAGTATAAGTAACAGTAGTTTCCTGAGTTATAGCTCTACCATAACATTTGTTGGCATAATATTTCGTACACTTCCAAAAAACTTTCAAATCTTTTTGTTTCTCTTGAGTGTAGACATATCCCATGTAACAAAGAAGCATTTTCCCTTTTTGTGAATAAATGAATTTAGCTCCTTCAGTCATGCTTGTATTGTAGTGCTAGGAGGTAATTAAAAGAGAATGTCATTACATTTTTTGATAAAATAATGTTGTATTCTAATAATACAGTTTAACACATTTCTGATTTACCTGTAAATCTTTTTATGATTTCAAGTAGTTCTTTTCAGGTGTTGATGTTCTTCAAACTGTTATTTTCTGTGTATATATTTTTGTACCTGTGGAAGTTGAGAAAATGTGTACAAATATTTTATAACTATTTATGATATTTTGGTAGAGGTTTTTAGCTAGTTTCTATTTAGTTACCTATCTATTAAATGTCGAAGTTACATTTAAATTATATACTTACTTATTTATATTTAACTTTTGATGTCCAGGTGTTGTCTAGGTCTTCTGTATTTTCTTTTTGTCTGTAGGATAAATAGTAAAAAAAACCCATATATTTTAGGTATTTGGCTTGTAAACATAGGTGTGAGGTTTGAGAGTTACATTTTCGATGGAAAATAATGTAGTAGTACTTACTTTATATAGGTGTAGCTGTCTTTATGTTGAAGTCAATACGTTTTCTTTCAGAAATCCTGCAGAGTTTCGTCTTCCTTTAGTTAGGAGATTTAGGCTGCATTTTTAGTTTGCTGTAATCTTGTTTATATAGTATTAGTCTAATAGTTTCTGAAGTAGGATTGGTTGTTTAAATTTATAGTCTGTTTTAATTCGTGGATTTGAATTTTTTAACCTGTTATGCTAATTGCTTTCCTTATATGGGTGACGCCAATTAACGTTTATTTAATGTGTAAGGCCTTATTTTGTATAGGTAATGTTATCTTTATATTTTTTAAGTGGAGGAATATATATAATTTGCAGTAAGAAATGTTTAGTTGTTCGAAACATTGTTTATGTATTATAAAATGTATGTTTGTATTTATTTTGTGTTATAAATGTTAGGAAAATATATAGTATGTTTTATAGCTTTTTAAAAACAATTAGTGAATAAATATGAATAGTATGACTAAATTTTAAGATAATACAGTGATTTATTCAAGGATGTAGTAATTTCGATATTTTAAAAAAACGATAAATTTGCTATCTATATTTTTGTATTCGATATTTTGTCAGTTTTTCATTTAAAGATGTGATAATCGATGTTTTAGAAATCGATAATGTTGTTAGTCGATATTGTTGTAGTCGTTGTTTTTTTTAGTCGATAATGTGGTTTCGATATTTTTGTGTTTTGTTGTTTAAGTATAGGCAATCGATAATTTTGTAGTCGATAATTTTTCATCGATATTTTGTACAGTCGATATTCGGTCTGTCGAGGTTATGTCAGTGATCCAACTTATGTACACACTCATCTTCAATATTTCCAGCGTAAACCGACGGTTACGCCACTTGCAGGAGCACCCCAAAATAAATAAAACTCAATTCAACCATCTAAGAATATACAAATTCAAACTTAGCTGTGCACCGCGCCTATCAAATCTTTATGTGAAAGGTAGGACATGCTCTGGTGTGTGTTGCATGTCCTGATAGTGAATTACTGCCAATTTCGTTTTTCACTATTGCAAGTCTACCTGTTCCCCATAGGACAGAATGGGAAGTTTTGTTTATAACATCTTATTAACATAACTGGCCCTGGGAACTAGGTAGGAAAAGAAAGTTTAGTATGCCTGAACTCAGAATCTAAAGATGCATCTTTTAGTGTAGATGATTTTTACATTCTGTGTTTGAAAGACCATCCAGCAGGCCTCTGCTGAGTTTGTCGATTGACTGTCTGGGTTTTGGATGACAGAGGCTGGTGAGCAGCAGTGGCTCCGGTTAGTCTAGGTGGGTTAAGAAAGGGCTGAATAGACCTGGGTTGCATTGAGAGTAGGAGGAGGAGATTTCCTTGCACCTGAATGGGCCTGGTCTGCCTCTGACAATGCCGTCTCCACCTCCTGCCAGGAAGCCACACCCCAGAGGGCAGAACTGGTCCTGGCTGGGCACCGACACTCTCCACCTAAGAGATCAAAGAATTTTATGGTATAAATATTGGTCCCCAAACCCCTGAACTTTAGTATTAAATCTTTTTATTTAAAAAAATTTGCAGCACATACAAAGCTATATCATCAATTGCAGTCGTCTATTCTTTCCCATAAGTCTACGCCAGTAGGGGGGAAAATGAGTTATTCAAATCAACCCAGCCAATTGTAGTTGCGCTGCATCACGAAGATTCATGCTAACATCAAACCTTTAAACTGTAGAAGATAAAATTAAGGGAATCAACGGAAACCCACCCTGGCCTACCCTTCCCCACACCCCACCCGTGTTCCAAGTCCACCATTCATCTCATTCATTCCTAAAAAACAAGGAAAGTCTCTCTCAGTTCCCATCTAGGCGCTCCAAGTTAGCGAGGCGCAGCAGTCGGATGTAGCGGGGACAAGTGACCTCATGGAACTCCGAGGCAAATAGAGACAAAAAGGGTTGCCATAGCTCCGCGTACCTAGACCCCTCCCCCGCCAGGGTCAAGGAAATTTTCTCCATCCCAAGAAAATGCCATAGGCGGTGGAGCCAGCCAGTGAATGTGGGAATATGTGCAGTTCGCCAGTATGCAAGTATGTTTTGCATTGCAGAGCCCAATGCGATAGCCATCAACCGACCCCTGCGAGAGTGCAAAGGTTATGTCAAAGGATTCGGGAGTCCCAAAAGGACATATGCGGGGAGGCGTGGAATCTCGGTCTCAAAGTGCGTATCTATCTCATCCAGTATTTGCTTCCAATAAGCCTGACGGTGAACACAATCCCATAGTAAGTGGACCAATGTACCCACCTGGCCGCAGCCCTGCCAGCATGTGGCCTCCCTGTTGTGATCCATCGCGTGCAGGCGTGCAGGAGTGTAATACCAATATGTTGCAATTTTAGTAAGAGTGTCCGTGAACCCCATGTGATACGCTGAATGTCTTTCTCTATAAAACACTCCCTCCCACTCTTTATGGCTAAGTGTCCTCCCCAACTCCTTCTCCCAGCGCGCCTTGCCAGCACTATAGATATGAATATGTTTAGCCAACAACATTTTATATAAATCCGAGATTAATTTCTTATCTGTTGTCCGAGTTATCAGCCAACGTTCAAATGGTAGGAGGTGTCTATCGGCCGTTGGGCGCACCTGCTCACTGAGTGCCCAACGTCGCACTTGGAGGTAGCGTAGACTCTCCGTGTCCGGCATCCCATACGTTTGCCAAAACAGGGTGAAGGGCATCACCCCCTCTTCCGAATACATGTGGAAAAGACTTCGGCAACCAGCCGGCAGCCACCTCGCATAGTCAACCAGATTTGTACCTGGCGTGAAATCGGGGTTCTCTATTAAGGAGGTGAGTGGTGACGGGAAAGTAGTCAGCTCATGTTTGGCATTGGTTTGGTCCCAAACTTCCATGGGAACCCGTGTGATGTGCGACGCATAAAGATTAGGGGGCCGATGATGCTTTCGGAGAAATGGGATTTCCTGCAGGGGTCGACCGGCCACCGCCTGGTCTTGAAAGAGACAGTGTTTCTCAGACTCCCATCTACTCCATTCCACCAGGTGCCGCAATTGCGCTGGCTGGAAGTAGAGCAAGAGGTCCGGTATCCCAAGTCCCCCCTCCTCCGGTGGGAGCATCGCCAGACGCAATTTAAGACGCGGCTTCAGTCCGTTCCATATGAACTGGGCCAATTCCGATTGAGTTTGTTGTATCCACCCCGATGGTGGACAGAGCGGAATAGTGCGGAACAGGTATAAGATCTGGGGGAGAACCGTAATTTTGACCGCAGCTATCCTGCCCAACCACGACAGCGGGTAATGTTTCCACCGCCCCAGTTCCCTCCTAATCTTCTGCCGCAGCAGAGTATAGTTAAGAGTAACCGTATCGCCGAGTGAGGGAGCCAATTGAATCCCTAAATACGTCATAGCCCCATTTGCCCATTGAATGGGGAGTGTACTTTGCAAATGCTCTCGAATAGACTGCTCCAGAGACAGATCGAGAGCCACTGACTTGCCTGTGTTAACTTTGAAGCCAGAACATTGTGCAAAGAGTTCCAACTCTGCCAGGCAGGCAACGAATCTCTCGGGTTAGATAGGGAGATCAGGACATCATCAGCGTAGAGGCTGATTGTATGGATATACCCCCAAATTTGATCCTCTCCACCTGCGGGTTAAGTCGCAGCCTCTGTGCTAGTGGCTCCATGTAGAGGGCAAAAAGGCAGGGGTGACAAAGGGCATCCCTGCCTAGTGCCTCTCTCGATGGAGAATCGCAGGGATGTATACCCATTAACTCTCACTGCCGCCGTCGGGAACCTATAACAATTCAGCACAAATGTGCTGAACTTCTCGCCCAATCCCACCCTCTCCGAGACTTTCTCTAGATAGGGCCAATGTACCCTATCAAACACTTTTTCAGCGTCAATGGCCAACATAAAAAATTCTCCGCTCGTCCGGGTCGCTTTTTTGATAAGGTGCAGGGCCCTCTTCGTGTTATCCGAGGTTTGCCATTCCGGGATAAACCCAGCATGGTCTGAGTCTACTAAGCCACTCACACGGGGTGCGAGTCGGGCCGCCAGGATCCCAGTATACAATTTTAGATCCACATTAAAGAGCGATATGGGGCGATACGCACTGCATTGCGACTTATCTTTCCCTGGTTTAGGGATGACAGCTATGGAGGCCCGCAAGAGGTCTCCTGGTATGGCTCCCGGGTCCGAGAAGGTATTAAAAAGGAGCGTGAGAAGGGGGCAACCTGCGCGCAAAAGTTCTTATAAAAAACCAATGGGAAACCATCCGGCCCAGGTGACTTAGCCACCTTAAGGCGCGAGATGGCTGAGATAACTTCTTTCACCCGGATGTCACGTTCCAAGTGCTCCGCCTGCTCCTTCGTGAGGGCGGATGGTGGCACCGCGGCAAGGAATTCCTCCGCGTCTGAGTCTTTCAAGGGCGCGCTTGTGTAAAGACCAGTGTAAAAGTCACTAAAGGCCGACGCGATACCCAGGTCGTCCATGACGCACCTGCCGCCCGGCCGAAGAATTTCCAAAACCGATTGTTGCTGGCGTGTTTCCCGCAGTTTATGGGCTAACAGTCGTCCACACCTATCCCCTTCTGTATAGTATGCGTGGCGGAGTCTCAGCACTGCAAATTCCGCCCTGTCCTGATCAATAGCCGCCAATTGCTGTCTCACAGCCTTAAGTTGCCTCCAGATACGTGGTGCCCCGTACGTTGGTGCATTTGCTCCAGCTCCTTCGTGCGCTGAATAAGTTCTTCCCGTTTACGACTTCGCTCGAGGTTATCCGCCGCAGAAATTGCAATAAATTCCCCCTGGAGTACCGCTTTCAGTGCTGCCGACTGTGTAGCGAGTGTGTTGTCAGCATTGCTGTTGTGTGAGAGGTAATCCGCAATAACGCGCTGAATTCTCTTGACCACCTCCTTACGGTGCAATAAGGTCTGACATGATCGATCTAAATTATTGTCAAAAACCAAGTTAAGGTCCCCCCCCCAACAGTATGTGTTGATCTGGTGTGTCAGTAGCATCCGCAAGGGCCGAGTGAAAGAACCTCTCCTGGCCTTCGTTAGGGGCATAGATGTAACCAAGAGTGAATGTGGGGTTTCCCAGCCTAAACCTGTAAGTCAGTAACCTGCCCCTTATCTCAGCCTCTTTCTGAACGATCTTGCCCTTAAACCCCTGGGGCACCAGACTAGCTACTCCTGCTGTTTTAGTAGGTCCTGAGGAGAAAAACTGGTGTGGGAACTTTCGGGACCGAAGGCGATGACAATCCTTCTGTAAAAGGTGCGTTTCCTGCAGGAGACAAGTGTCTGCCTTTGAGTGCTCTAAACAAGACAGCACCGCCTTGCATTTCACTGGTTTGTTCAATCCCCTTACATTTAAAGTGAGTATCCTAAGGTCCATGGTCGCCATCAATACGCTCAGGTGGACAGAAGATGAAGAACCTCCCCAAGGCGCCAAACCTAAAAAGCAGGGGCCGCAGGTTTCCCAACCGGGCCACGCTTCTCACTTCTAATGCAATCTCAAACACACTGTGGACAAAGAACACCTAATCCTCCCTACTCCCCCTCCCTCCCAAAAAGAGACCCCCACCCAACAAGAAACCCAATGTTAAAGAATCCATTGTCCATCATCCGTAGGTTATTGGGAATGTACTACAATGGGGTAACTCCCTCAAGTCCCAACAGCTCCACCTCCCGCCGACGACCCGACTAAAAAAGGCAGAAAAGCAAACAGCCAAGGGAGAGGTGTACATAAAAGTCAGCTGGGGTGGGGCAAGGCCAGTTCGGCTGAAATTGCTTCCACTGCAGCACGTTGGCCATCCTTAATCTCAGCTACCGGGTGCTTCCTTAAGCGACGCCTTCTACCTTGCTGGCGCCACCGTGGCTTTGTGTCATCTGACTTCATGGTGCGGCCTACTGACTCACTCTCCTCCGCTGGCGGGTCAATACCCAGCAGGTGGCACGATTCCTTCAGGGACCGGAGCTGATAGAGCTTATTGTCTAGCTTGAATACCAGGCGGAATGGGTGGCCCCAGCTGTAGGAGATGTTGCGTTGTTGAAGGCATGCCGTGACGGGCTCCAAAGCCCTGCGCTTCTGCAGTGTAAGAGCAGATAGATCTTGGGATAACACTGGAGATTGGCCCCTGAAGGACAGGGGGTGTTGCTGCCGGGCTTTCTGGAGGATGTCTTCCTTTATGCGGTAGTCCTGTACACAAGCCAGGATGTCTGGCGGAGGCGTCGAGGCGGGGCGCGGAGGGCCCACTCTATGTACCCTGTCTAGTCGGAGTTCAGTCTCCAAAGGGCGTCCCAAAATGTGATTGAAAAGTTCTCCCGTGAATCCGAGCAGGTCTTTTGTGTCATCGGTCAGCGTCACTCCCCGGATTCGTACATTATGCCGACGGGAATTATTCTCTAGATCCTCTACGTGGGTTTGAAGGTCCACTTGTTGGTCATGAATCCGCAAGATTTCCTGCTGCAGCGCCTCTCTCGCTATCTCTCCCGTCTTGCTTGGTTTCCAGCTCTGCGACACGCTCCCCTATGCCGTCCATATCTCTGCGGACTTCCTTGATCTCCTCTGTGAGTTCCTTTTTAAGAGCGTGGATATCCTCCCGCAGTGTGGTAAACAGTGATTCTAGAAAGGCCTTGGTGATGGGTTTGGAGCCCTCCGCTTGATCCGCCGCCAGGCGGGCAGCGCTCGAGGCCATGTCCTTGAGTGGTTGACTCGCCTGGACTTTAGCAAACAAGTCCTTCACCGTCTTGTCCTTATGGACTCTTGAGGTGGACATAGCGCTTCCCACGTAGCCCAGGAGACGCTCGTCAGGCCCTCACTTCACCAGGACCACCCACCAAAGTCAGACAATCCATTGTGCCGCTCACCTTCTTCAAAAGCGCTCAACTGCGGAGTATTGCCCCTCACTATTCCACAGAGCGAACTATGCACTGAACCCTCCAGGGCTCCTCGTCTGCACAGCGGTGCAACCGGCCCACCGCCAGGCACTCCCTATATCTTCGGTCGGTCAGCTCCTACTTGTGACCCAGTCCGTCCACTAGGCCGTATCGCTAGGCTCACGTCTCTCCCCTGTAGGCTCACTAGCTGACTCCGGCCCTCACAAAGGCCCTTAGCCTGTCTAGCAATGCTCCTCCTGCCCGGGTCTAGTCTGAGACCAATGTGGATCTACCAGCTACCGAGGTGAACCACCCCTCAGTCTCAAGCAGCCTCCCCCAAAGACGTTGCAGGCAGAAGTTCCAGATAATGAGGGCAGCACCCGTCCCGCATCCGGGGGCTCCCCAGGGCCGAGATCCAGCCCCCCCGCTCTGCCGATCGGGCGTCCACTGTGGGTCTTCACCTAGAGGCCAGGGCGTCCCGTAAGCCTCTCAGCCCACGTCCCCACTCCCGGTAAGTGCAATGTCTGGCCTCCGGTCTCCTTCACTACTGGCAGGCCACCCCCCCGGAGGGCTCCTCCAGTCTCCTCCCGTACCACGGTGTTGCCCTCTCTCCTCGTCCGACTCCCTGGCTCTGCAGGTGCTAGCTTCTCTTGCTGTTACTTCCGAGCGGGCCCCCTCCGGCGTCTTCCCCGCTGCAGCATAGAAGGGCCGCCGCACCGCCACTGACCTCCAATTCCGTAGTGTCACAGCCGATGCCCCCAAGCCGGCAGTCTCTCACCTTCCCGGCCACAGGATGCGGGCGGCCGCTACCACAGCCGCAGAAGAGCCACCGCTGGGCCGTCCGTCCCAGGCCTCGTCTCGAAATTGCCGCTCAGTGGGAGGTCTCTCTCCCCCGAATGCCAGGTACCTCCCCTCAGTTCAAGGGCAGGGGTCCGCACCTCCGGCCGCCGCTAGCAGTCGCTGCGCTTCTCTGTCCCTCTGTAGCAGCCGGTTGCGCTGTAGGCCTCTGCCGGCCCCGGTCCAGACCAGCTCCAAAATGGCGGCTCACCTAGGTACGCCGCAGCTCTGCTCTCACCCACCGAGGGCCCGCTGTATTTCGGTTGCTCCAGCTGCATGCGCGGTACGGGCGACTCCGGTGTCTCCCACAGCATTCCCTCAGACAGTGCACCGCCCGGTGGGCTCCGTTACGTAGGTTCACTCACAGGCCCTTTCACACTCAGTCATGGGCCCGTGGCAAAACGGTGGCCGCAGTCCTGCCCAGTCCCCGCTCCGTTCTCTGTCCCGGGGGCCACTCCGCCACCGCAACCGGGCTCTCCGGTGTTCGCGGGGCAGCTCCGGTGGCACTCCCGTACTCTCGGGCCGGCCGGGTTGATGCGCAAGCCCTCGGGTCTTCCGGCGCCCAGTCAGCGCTCCCGGCTGCTCCTTCACTCCGAGAGCCGCGGATCCCCTCGATCCTTCTGCCAGTGTGGGTACACCACTCCGCCTGCCGCTCAGTGGGAGGTCTCTCTCCCCCGAATGCCAGGTACCTCCCCTCAGTTCAAGGGCAGGGGTCCGCACCTCCGGCCGCCGCTAGCAGTCGCTGTGCTTCTCTGTCCCTCTGTAGCAGCCGGTTGCGCTGTAGGCCTCTGCCGGCCCTGGTCCAGACCAGCTCCAAAATGTCGGCTTGCCTAGGTACGCCCGCAGCTCTGCTCTCACCCCCCGAGGGCCCGCTGTATTTCGGTTGCTCCAGCTGCATGCGCGGTACGGGCGACTCCGTGTCTCCCTCAGCGTTCCCTCAGACAGTGCACCGCCCGGTGGGCTCCGTTGCGTAGGTTCACTCACAGGCCCTTTCACACTCAGTCGTGGGCCCGCGGCAAAACAGTGGCCACAGTCCTGCCCAGTCCCCGCTCCGTTCTCTGTCCCGGGGGGCCGCTCCGCAACCGCAACCGGGCTCTCCGGTGTTCGCGGGGCAGCTCCGGTGGCACTCCCGTACTCTCGGGCCGGCCGGGTTGATGCGAAAGCCCTCGGGTCTTCCGGCACCCAGTCAGCGCTCCCGGCTGCTCCTTCACTCCCAGAGCCACGGATCCCCTCGATCCTTCTGCCAGTGTGGGTACACCACTCCGCCTGCCGCTCAGTGGGAGATCTCTCCCCCCCGAATGCCAGGTACCTCCCCTCAGTTCAAGGGCAGGGGTCCGCACCTCCGGCCGCCGCTAGCAGTCGCGGCACTTTTCTGCCCCTCTGTAGCAGCCGGTTGCGCTGTAGGCCTCTGCCGGCCCCGGTCCAGACCAGCTCCAAAATGTCGGCTTGCCTAGGTACGCCGCAGCTCTGCTCTCACCCGCAGAGGGCCCGCTGTATTTCGGTTGCTCCAGCTGCATGCGCGGTACCGGCGACTCCGGTGTCTCCCTCAGCGTTCCCTCAGACAGTGCACCGCCCGGTAGGCTCCGTTGTGTACGTTCACTCACAGGCCCTTTCCCACTCAGTCGTGGGCCCGCGTCAAAATGGCGGCCGCAGTCCTGCCTAGTCCCCGCTACGTTCTCTGTCCCGGGGGCCTGCTCCGCCACCGCAACCGGGCTCTCCTGTGTTCGCGGGGAAGCTCCGGTGGCACTCCCGTACTCTCGGGCCGGCTGGGTTGATGCGCAAGCCCTCGGGTCTTCCGGCGCCCAGTCAGCGCTCCCGGCTGCTCCTTCACTCCGAGAGCCGCGGATCCCCTCGATCCTTCTGCCAGTGTGGGTTCACCACTCCGCCTGCCGCCTCCGCTCTGGGCAGCCCCTCCGCACAAACAGGGTCGCACCCCAGCACAAAGATAGGGCCGACAGCTGCGATACCGGCCTTAAGCCGGAGCGATATCAGGCCATCGGTGGGAGCCTCAGAGCAGCACGTCTGCTCACGCCGCCATCTTGGCCACGCCCCAGCAAACCCCTGAACTTTAGAACTCTTTTGGGCTAAGAAGCCTGCCAAGAAGAAGAGCAGGAGTTGTGAGGAGGAACTGCCACTTTGCTGTGTTGGCCTGCAGTGGCTGCTTCTGTCTTGGGCAGTGAAAGGACTGGACTGGACTTTCTGCAATCTACTTTTGTGTGTTTCTCCAAGGGCTTGAGGTAGAGCTTTCCCCCTGTTCAAGAAGTCCCAGGAACAGCAAATTCTGCCCTCAGCACTGGGAACTGTGTGTTTTGTGCTGCAACAGAAGAAAAAGCAACCCGATGCAGTCAATGACGCTACTGCCGACTCCGTGTCCTGAAGGCACCGCAGACGCTGCACCACGACCCTGGTCTCACCGACGACGCCTGCTGATGCTGCCACCGAGCCGCTGCTCGCACTGCGACCTGTGGGCACTGACCTCCACACCGCTTGCTTCACAACGACGCCTTGGTTTCCCCGATGACGGCGCTCCACGTCAAAATCGATGCCGCTGCTTGCACCGTGGTTGGAAGGCACCGCTCATAAGGTTACATGACGCACCGCCCTCATCCCGCACCGCAGCCTTGGGCTACCGACACCTGCGCCATGGACTCCAGTTCGTCATCCGACATCAGTGCTACAGCAATGACGACGCCGCTGCTTGCACCGCAACCTGCCAGCACCGCGACGAGCATCGCATTCACTTTGCACCGCGACCCTGGCCTCACCGACGACCCCATCTGCACGCCGCAAGGTTGCACTACGCACCGCAGCACCCGACGCCTGCCGTTGCCAGCACTCCTGACTTCAAAAGAGAGGAGTTCGATCTGCAATGCGTGTGATTTCAAGGGCCCCGACGACTCCTGCACCGACCTCTGGAACCGACGCCTGCGCACGCCGTGTGTTCGGAAGCTCAACGAGAGGTCACCGGCGCCCTGCATTTTTAAAAGGTACTGTTTGCGGGTCTTCCCGACACCGCAGCTGGCCCGCGACGCCACAGTCAGCCAGAACTGTTTGAATTTGTTTGCTCACAACGCCGTGATAGCCCAGGGCGGAGCTATTGACATCAAGGATCAAGCATATTTTGATAACTGAAGAATTGTAAGTACTGTATTGTGGATATTTATAATTTCTTGTCTTGTCTTAAGTATATAAAAATATTGGATATTTTTCTAACCTGGTGTGGTGTCCTTTTGTAGTGCTTTCACTGTATTACTGTTGGTTGTGTGCAAATGCTTTGCACACTGCCTCTAAGATAAGCCTGACTGCTTGTGCCAAGCTACCAAGGGCGCGAGCAGGGGTTATTTTAGGAGTGTAACTCCCTTATCCTGACTAGGAAGAAGGGTCCCTACTTGGACAAAGGTGCAAGCCCTTACCAACTAGAGAACCCCATTTCTAACAGGGCTGCTCCTATAGGCGGAATAAATACTCCACCCAGGATTCAGGTGGCACTCTATCTCTGGGGTTAATGTCCTACTCCAGTTGCAAATAATTTTCCAAAACAGGGAACTATCCACATTTTAGCAACCATCACTAGATTCCCACCCCTGCACGCTTCATCCCAGGCTGACCGAACTACTCTAATTGTCTTCTTGTAAAAGCCTTTTAAAGTGCGCACCTCTCGCAAGTTATTTTTTGGTGCAAAAATTATTGTTTTTTTGGCATCGCTGCATGCCTTTGTGTACCATGAACTACTTTCAGCCTTATATGTTTTGATATAGTTTTCTTTGGAGGGGTTTAGTCAAAATAAATTTCAAGGCTTGAACCAATTTGGTATTTGTGTCTATGGTAGAGAGGCTGGAGTAGCGTCTTCTGGGAACGCCTCTACAAAGGCTTTATATACTTCTGTAAGGGTTCCTTGGTTCTTTAGTACTGTAGGCTATTTAACGGACCTGCAGTTGTTTGCCAATAGTGGAGCTGTAGCTGAAGAAGGTGAGATAGGAAGGGTTTTAGGACCATGGTACCATAATTTAACACATAAGGGATAGTGATCACTTTCCTCCCTAATGTCTAAATGGAAATCTTTCAGCATGTCCCACGTAGAAGCCTTGATTATAATATAACCAATTTCTGAGTGAAACTGACCCTTCCTGAAGGTAGTAGTTCCCTGTTTGTCGGATAGAGACCTGCTGTTACAGGTTCTCAGCCTATTTGCCACTTACAATTTATAGTGCTGCAACTGAACTGGGGACTAGCTGCTTAGAATTAAGGGATGGTACGCACCAGCTCTCATCTTCCTCTTCTAGGATCATGTCATAACCATACATGGGTTCAAAGTTTATGTTGAGGTCTCCCCTTATCACAATCTGGTCATTTTGGTCTATTAAGCGAACAGACTGTTGCTAGATGGATATGGTTGGTAATTCTGTACTCCTGCTTCTTGGCCTACAATACACGTACAAATACATGCAACTCCCCTTGGAAATACACATATTTAAAGCCAGAACGTCTGATGAGGCTATGACCATGACCACAATACAGAGGTTTAGATGTATTGTTATCCACATCAATAAACCCCCAGAAGGCCTTCCATGGGCAGACAGTAGGACATTGACTTAATGATTATTGTAACCTTGTTTGTGGAAGGGTTCAGTGGCCCATGTTTCTTGGAACATGCAGATGTCAAAACCCTCTAAATATTCCATACAGTCTGGAGCTATCAGGTTAGATTTGATTTCTGCAGTATTCCACGAGATAATGTTCATTAGGCCATGAGGTGTGATCGTATGGCCGGTACAAGAAGAGTACACTCACGATTCCACTATGGGCAGGAAGGTGTTGTAGAAGGTTCCAAAACAACTGGCCTCGGGCATTGGCCAGCTATACCAGACACTAGATTTTCTGAGGAGAGAGCCCCGTACAGGAGGTTATCACCCTCCACTTTATTGTGTTACATATTGGGGCTGCTGGGGTGGACGGGAGTAATGGAACTTCTTTAGCCTTCGTTAATAAAAGTGGTGTCACAGTCAATCTTGCATGGCCAGAGATAGCAAAAGTTAAAAAGGTTATGTTATGGTAAAATTACTTTGGCCGAGGTTAGCAGCAGATCCCCCAAGGCAGTACGTGGCCATGTCAGTGAATGGAAGGAATCTGTTAAACGTTGGAGTTGTGTAGGGACCTCTTCCTTTTGCGCGCTAGAGCCGGGGGGACCTGCCTTGCCTCTTGTCCTCCCAAAATTCTAGGGTTGTAAAAATAGCCTAGTGGGATGATTCATTAGGGAGCAGGGGAGGCCCTTAATTAAGCAACAAGCCAGCTCAGGGTTCCGGCAATTCACTACTATGCAGTCCCCTTCAATTAGTTTGCAGGAGGGGCCTACCCATCCCACTCTCCTCACCATAAGAATTTCTTCGTATTTATCAATAGAAAAGGTGGTGTTTCTGGTTAGTCAGTGACCTACTTTGTTTTTTAGGACCCAATGCTTTTCCCCATTGTTTGAGGGCGGGGGCACCCCTACTAGTAAGTATTGCAACATATGGACAAGCCAGTGGGAAAGATAAGGACTCCTGCGATTGTGGTAGCCGGCAGGAGGGATTGGATCTAATTGTGTCCTGGGAACATGGAGGGTTTTTGGCACCACAAGAGGCCAGTTCCTGGTGCTTTTGGTGAGTGGTGCGGATTTTCCCCTTTCCAACTGATTTATCATTAGGGCCCCCTGATGTTGAAGAAGTTCTGTTGGCCATCTTAGAGCTAAGGGGTTGGGTTTGGATGCTAGCTGAATGAGGTTGCCTTCACATTAGGATTTGCTATTGGACTGGGAGAGGAAGAGGAAGAAGGTAGTGAAGATAGAATGGAAGGGTTTGACACGGGGACAGTAACTCTCATCATTTTCTTAAGAGCCATTAATCTAGCCAGAATAGGCACAGTAGCAGCTGTAAGGGTGCCTTTAATTTCTAGTTCTGTTTTCTAACTATAACGTCCTTGTAACCTCTGCTTTTTTTCAGTGAAACAAAAATATATATGTATAGAGAGTGAGAGAGAGAGAGAGAGAGAGAGAGAGAGAGAACAACAAACGATAAGTTAGTTAGGACATTTTATGTCTTCTTTCTTTCTTTCTTTCTTTACAAACCCAACTTAAATCACTCAAGCATTAGAAATTCTCAAGTTATATTTATAACTTAAACTTATAATTTATTCTTTGTATAAAAACCCTACTTAAACTGCACAAACATTACAAAATCTACTTTTAGTTACAACAGAAAGTTATAATTTATGCACTATCTTCAAATTACTATCAGTAATGCACCTCTGGTACACCAAGTGGTTAGACCTGCCCCATTTTTTCAGATAGGCTAGTCTCTCATGACCCATGAAGCATGGGTTACATTATGTTACTGTTAAACATTAACAAGACAGAGTAGTAAATATAGCATAGTGCAGTGTATTTTTTTATACTATTATACACTCTAGCATACTATCTTTGGTAAATATGTTGTAGTACAGTGTATTTGAATTTTTTTAACATATAACATTTTTTTAAGTAATGCTGTACTCCCTAGGAAGTACTGTGGTACTCTGAAATTAGAAAATATATATATAAACTTTATAGAATTGTCCTTACCTACTACCAATTTAATAAAGTAATAGGAAAAAATATGAAACCTAATAATTACCTAGATCTATGGCCCTGACCCAGAACACAGCCAAAGTATTCTTAAAGGCAGTCATTAGCCAATCACATAATGCCATGTCATCGCTATGTACTGCAGTACGTTTGCGAAATACCACAACATTTTACGAAACCACTGCAGTCTAAGATATAAGTACGTTTACTTACCTTACAACTTGCCATTTGGCTGCTAAGCTTGAGTACAAAGTCCATGGAAAATGCATTGGTGGAAAAATGCGTTATGGCTCCCCCCTTTATTCTTTGCATCCCCTGGATCACTCATTGCAAAACTTTGCATCATCCGTCAATGCAGGAAAATCTATAGGTCCGGAAAGTTTTGCGAAGATTCATCTAACAGGCACAATATTATTAACAGTCAAAAATTAATTGAAGAATTCTTATCTCTGGTTATTCTAACTATAACTACAGAGTGTCTACCCGCCAGCCTGTAATCAATATATATTCACTGGGGGAAAAAATTTAGTTTAAAGAGCCAATGATAATTAAGATATTATTACCATACCTAACTGTACATCACTTTGTGCAGTTAGGTATGGTAATAATATCTTAATTATATATATATATATTTTTAACTAGAAAATCACTGAATAAAGCAAAGTGAAAGAGACTTTATAGTTAGGTAAAAATGTGAGTTAACACTTGCCATTTTACAAAAACAAAACCATTTAAATTAACCAGTTACAGTTATCTGAAGTCACTAGAACTCTTGCCCTAAATTAACTAATTTGTGCCTCCGCCATGCACACGGTTGTCATCAATGATGTTATTTCATATGTTGCATTGGTGTTATCAATGGTGTCATAAACATTTCATGATTAATGTAATATGTGAGGTTAATAGCAGTACATGACGAGGGCTCTAGTTATAGTTAATTTAGGGAACAAGTTATAGTTGCAGCACCAAGTCCCCATGTCGTCTTAAAATGTCTGCCACAACATTTTTCCTCATATTGTGGACAGCACCAGTTCCTGCTGTAGTGGAATGGCTGACAGGGAAAATATTCCCCTCAACCAGTCAGTGGGCTCTATTTTTTGATTTTGTGTGACTGTGACACTCTTGCAAGCCTTTCACAAACTCGCCATTCATATATACAAAGGTTTTTTAAACTTAATGTTCGAGGCATGTGGGCTGCTGAATTCATATCTATGCATAGATCGCCGCCTAGTGTTTGGTCCGGATGATTGCACATTGTTGTCCTGGAAGAGTCTTCGAAGTATCACGAGATAGGTGACTCCTCCCTTGGACTACAGTGCGCATGGGCATCCTCTCCATGCTCAGATTGTTTTTTTCCGCCATTGGGTTCGGATGTACTTTCTAGCACTCCAAGTTCGGAATCAACAAAAACTTTTGAAAAGGCCAAAAGGCCTTCGGTTTTCGTCGGTATTGTTCGCTAACAGTACCGATAACATTCTTCAACATTAGTTTGAACTCCGGTCGTCGAATCAGGCCGTTAGGCCTTCTCAACGCCACGTGGACCGACGGTCGATGGAACGAAGTCCATTCAAATACTGCCCGCAGTTCAACTCAAAGTTCCCTCACACTGATAAACATCCAGTGTGCAACAAATGCTTGTATCCAGATTACAATGAAGACGATTGCCTAGCTTGTGCTCAGTTCCGGTCCAAAAAGACGATCCGGAATCGACGGGCGACAAGGCAAGAAATGCAGAGGTCGGCTCCAGAGCCCGAGAATATCTTCGACGAAGAAGAACTGGTTGACGCCGAAGACTCGGAGCAAGAGGGAGATCAATTCTCCGAGCACGACTCTGAATATTATATCGACGACGAAGAACAGATCGTCGATGTCGAAGAGTACGAACAAAATATCGTAGCTGTCGAAGACGACTCCGATGGCGACGAGGGGCGAACCGTGAGTACACCACCCCATATAGACACTACACCGATAACAGAGACTCAGGTCGAGGCATCGCCATCAGGCCTTAGCCAAGATCAAGATAGTAGTTCTACAGCCCCGCCATAATGCCCGGCTAAGAACATACAAAAAGAGCCTTCTGAGACACGTACTCCAAGGCCGGTTCCATTAAAACCGAAACTCATCGACACGACAGTCTTCGGACCGAACGTCGTCGAACTAAAGGTGATAAAACCAAAGGGCCCAGACCCGAAGGCCACCGTTCCATTGACACCTTCGAAGCCAAAGGCCGTCGATTCGACCTTGAAACCAAATGCCGTCGAATCGACCTCGAAGCCAAAGGCCGTTGAATCGACCTCGAAGCCAAAGGCCGTCGAATCGGCCTCGAAACCAAAGTCCGGCGACCCAAGCAAATCGGGTTCGACTGTCGAAAAAGGAAACAAGCCGGTCGACGAAGGCAAAAGGGCTACGCCCAAGGCGGTCGTCGAACCGAAACCGTAACCGAAGGTACACCACACCAAATCGGTCGACCGAAGCCCATCGATCCAAACAGGGGCATCGAGCCGAAGATGCAGGCTCCGAAGACACCTATAACACCTAAACAGGTTATCGAACCGACTAAACCGATCGCTCCAAAACAACTGGTGAAACCTGTAAAAGACGTCGGACCGACAAAACCTGTCGGAAAGCCTCCAAAACTGATCCAAGCACCAAAAGCGGTCGAACCAAGTAAAGGCATCGAACCAAAGAAGGTAAAACCAAAAGCTACGGTGCCAAGGCAAAAGACTGTGGAAGAGGAAATCATCCATCCAGACCCTTCCACAGAGGAACAGTCAAAACTTTATATTGACCCAAATACTGGGAAAGTGACTGTGTATAAAAGGAAAATAAGACCAGTGCCTGGTGAAGACTTTTCAAAAATTCCACTAAAAAAGAAAAGAGACTATGCTACCTCTCCTATTCTTTTCCAACCTATCTCTCCAGCTATGCCTGCTACTCCATACACACCATACTCACCTGCACACTCTGATTACAACCAAGATCAAGATCAGGATGCAGATGTGGGTTTTGGAGATATACAAAACCCATATGGAGACCCCAACGCAGATTCATGGGGGGTGGAGGTGAGCCTGACAATGAGGGGGCTCTACCCATTACAGACCCTACTGTATACCCAGCTAAGCCATCACCCACAGAAGACACAGTGGCTTTTAACTCCTTGATAGACAGAGCTGCAAGCTACCATAATGTAGATATGCATTCTGATGCTATAGAAGAGGACTTTCTATTTGATACACTGGCAACATCAGAAAGAAGTGTCAAAACTCTCCCCATGTTAAAGGGCGTCCTAAAACACGCTAATGATATCTTCAAGGACACTGCTAGAGCACGTGTCATCAACCCTAGAATAGAAAAGAAGTATAGGGCGGCACCAGTAGACCCTACATACATCAGAGGACAACTGCCTTTAGACTCATTGGTGGTGTCCAACGCACGAAAGCGTGCAAATTCACAAACAACTGGAGAAGCTCCTCCTCCTGACAAAGAGTCTAAGATTTTGGAAGCATCAGGCAAAAGGGTAGCAGCTCAAGCAGCAAACTCATGGAGAATAGCCAATAGACAGGCCTTACTGGCCAGATATGACAGGGCACACTATGATTCTTTAGAGGGACTTCTCCAACATTTACCCGAGCCTTTCAAAGAGCAGGCAGATGAACTTATACAAGAGGGAAAGCTCATCACCAATGCCTCCATTAAGTGTGCTCTAGACGCGGCTGATACAGCTGCCAGATCTATTAACACAAGCATACTGCTTAGAAGGCACGCATGGCTTCGCATATCTGGATTCAAAAACGAAGTACAGGAGGAGGAGCTACGCGCGGATCCAAGATGGACGCGTGATCAAAGGGCTCCCGAGACCCCTTCCGCCACCCTCATCTATCCTGAAACAAATCCTGATTTGGACGACGGGTATTTTTGCTGATGCCCTACTGATATTAAAAACTTTTTCTAAACCCCATTTGGCCGCCGGGAACGGGTCTTGCTGCACCTCGTAATCTGAGGCCTATGGCGGAGGCCCTCCGGGGGCTTGAGTTCCCGAGGTACCCGGGTGGCAATTGAACAACAACGGCTGGAGAGATACTTCCGCTGCCCCTGTGGTACTTTCGGTTTCTATTTTGGTCATTGTTGACACCAACTCGTTGCTGCTTGATACTGCTGCCCTGGTCTAGTCGCAAATTCTACTCTGGCTGTCGATCCTCGACCTCTCGACTCAACAGGCCTGCCATACAGGGCATCATTTTGACTAGATCCCAAAGATCCCGTCGGAGCTCGTCGCCCACCATGGCGGGCAGGACGGACGCTGAGAGGCGAAACACCAGAGGTCCAAATCGAGGAGGTGCTGTCCAAGCTCAGACTATTGATCGCTTTACTCGCCCGAAGGGATCCCCAGGCGGGCCGAGCAAGGCCCTCGGGGAGACTGGTGATGATACTCCTGCGACTGAAGAGCCGACTTTAAAGGATGTCATGGGCGCCATTGCCAGTATCCAGACCGCGATGGGTCAGCAGTATTAAACTCTAGCTACTAAGTTGGACACGGTTGCAATCGAGGTCAACCTTATCAGGACGGACTTGGGGAAAACCAATGAGCGGGTCAAGTCCCTGGACATCAAGACAGCGAGCCTGACTCCGGATGTCTCGGATCTCCAGACCGAGGTCCGCGATCTTCGAATGGCCAGAGACTAGTTCGCCCGTCGACTGGATGATTTCGAGAGACGCGCCAGGCGCAATAACGTTCGCATCGTAGGTGTTCCGGAGAATTCTACAGACGTGCCTACGGACCTTTTGGTGGAGGACCTTATCCGGAACCACTTGGCACCAAAGGGCCTTAGTAATCTTTTTGCGGTGGAGCGTGCTCACAGAATTCCAGGTGGGAAGCCCAAGCTTGGTGCCGCTCCGAGGCCTATAATAGCCAGGATTTTTAATTTCCGAGATAGAGACGCTATCCTGCAGGCATCCCGTACTAATGGTCCCACTAAGTTTGAAAATGTGTCGATCAGTTTCTATCCGGACTTTACACAGGCGGTGCAGAAGCAACGTATGGGCTTCACGGGGGTGAAAAGACGTCTCAGGGACATGGAACTGAAATACGCCATGCTTTTTCCGGCCCGCCTGAGGATTGAACATAATGAACGTGCATTCTTTTTTGATCGCCCCGAGGTGGCCAGTGACTGGCTGGACAACCTGCCGACACAACACACCAGCCCGGAGAGTTCGAGAGGCGCCGAGGGCGGCTTGGAAGAACAGGAGTAGTGAGTCTGTGCCGACGAGCCAATTTTTTTGGACGCTTTGCAGTGGCTCTGTGGTAGCAATGTTTATACGTTGTCGATACCCGGGGTTGTGGGGACTCGGGACTCTTTCTCCTCAGGGGACGTTTTTCTCTCTCTTCTTGTAGGTTAGTTCAATAGGGCGACAGGCACACTGCAAGTTGGGGTGGCTTTTTGATCTACCGCAGGGGTGCAGGGTGGGGGGTTGTGTGATGAGGGTTCCTTGGGGGGTGGTGGGGGGGTCTTTTCTTGTTTGTTTGTTTCGAGGCTACGATTTGGTCGGTATTTTATCCTTTGTGCCTGTTTCATGGCGGGGGGGACTGTTTGTTCTTGTCTGGGATGGGGGGTAGGGGACTGAGGGTGCTGAGCTGGAACGTCAATGGTCTAGGGGATAGGATAAAACGGGGGATAGTTTTGCAGTATTTGAAGCGACACTCCCCGGATATCGTTTTACTACAGGAGACGCATCTTGTAGGAAATACGTGCCACGCACTGAATAGACGAGGCTACCGTTTGGTGGCCCACTCTGGATTCACCACTGGATCGAGGGGGGCGGGCATCCTGGTTAGAAACTCCCTCCCCCTCGAAGTAGATGACAAGGTGCTGGATGATAGGGGCCGCTATGCCGCTGTCGTGGGTCGTTGGGAGGGGAAGACGATCTCCATTTTGTCTGTGTATGTCCCCCCTGGTCTACAGTCCACTACGTTTTCTGATTTGGGTGGGGTGGTCCTGGGACTCCCCGATGGCCTGTTGGTAGTGGGTGGCGACTTTAATTCGGTCGTCAGTGGAGAGGAGGATCGTAGCCCTCGTAGAACCCTCCCCACGTCGCAGTTATGGCTGGGGAATTTCTTGGACACATTGGGATTAGCAGATTGCTGGAGGCAACTTCACCCTGGACAGCTCCAATACACCTTTCATTCAGGGGCTCATGGTAGTCTCTCGAGACTCGATTACATCCTTTTACCAGCGGCACAGATGGTCTCTGTGAGGGAAATTAGGCATTTGGCTAGGGGGATCTCGGACCACTCCCCACTCTGGCTTACTATTGACGTGCGGCTAGAGTCCGGGGGCCTGGTTGCTCCTATTAATCCGTGGCATCTTCGCAACCCCAACATTGGTTCGGAAGTGGTTAAGTGTATGGATTACTACTTCGCTGAGAATGAAGGGTCAGTATTCTCCCCTGTCTCTTTATGGGAGGCATATAAAACTGTGATCCGGGGTCAGACTCTCTCTTTGATTGCTAGCGAGAGGAGGCGCAGAACTATGGAAGTGGTGCGTCTGGAAAACGATATCTCTGAGTTGGAGGAGCGGATGGAGTCTGGAACTACGCCTGATAGCTTGCACTCCTTGGCGCTTAAACAGTCTGAATATAGAGCTCTGGTGACTGATGCGGCTAGGGCGATGAATCGTGAGCAGCAGGGGCGCCTGTATGATGTGGGTGACAAGGCGGGGAAATTGATTGCTTGGCTTGACAAACGGGATAGATTGAATCGGGTGGTGCCTGTTGTTGAGCGAGTGGATGGTGTACGAGTGGTGGACCCGGTCGAGATAGTGAAGGTCTTTGCCCAGCACTTTCAGAAGGTTTACGCGCCGGCCTCGGACAGACCTGAGGAGGACTTGCACCTGTTGCTCCGTAATATAACGTTGCCTAGTCTGTCGGACTCGGACAGGGAGCTTATGGATGCAGATTTTTCTACCGATGAAGTAGCGCTCGCTATCCGTGCACTTCGCTCGGGCAAGGCTTCGGGCCCGAATGGTATACCAATCGAACTGTATAAGTTGAGCCCCGACAAAATGGCGCCATACCTCCGTCTGGCGTTCTTGGCATCGCGAGATCTCGGGCTTCTTCCCCGGGATCAGAGACTGGCGTCCATTGTGGTCATCCACAAGGATTGAAAGCCCCGTGAACACTGTTCGTCATATCGGCCGATCTCGCTTTTGAATGTGGAGCCCAAGGTCCTTGCTAAGATCTTGGCGAGCCGAATGGTTACGGTGATCGGCGATTTGGTGCACCCTGATCAGTCCGGGTTTATCCCCCACCGCAATACCGCGCTCAATCTTCGACGTCTTCATGGTGTCTTGGCGAGAGCGGGGTCTCTTGAGTAGTCGGCCATCTTGGTTTCACTTGACGCCTCGATGGCCTTCGATACGGTGGAATGGCCATATCTGTGGGCTGCCCTTGCCAAATTCGGCTTTGGTCCTAAGTTTATCGGGTGGGTTAGACTTTTGTATGAGCAACCGCTGGCTCAGGTGGTGGTCAACGGAAGGGCCTCGGAGCCTTTTGCCCTCGGGCGTGGCACGAGGCAGGGCTGCCCTCTGTCGCCTCTCCTTTTCGCACTTGCTCTTGAACCCCTTGTCGCGTGGCTCCGATGGGAGCCCTCGCGCAGGGGAATACGGTGGTCCCCTGCCTTCGAGGATCGGGTGTCGCTTTACGCCGATGATATATTGTTGTACCTTACTTCTCCCCGTAAGTCATTGGGTGTTCTGTTTGACGTCCTGAGTTCTTTCGGGAGGAACTCTGGTTTGGTTATCAACTGGGCTAAATCCTGCATTTATCCACTTACTGGTGGACAACCTTCTTTGCCCCGTGTCTGCCCCATACCTGTTTCCAGTGTTGGTTTCAAGTACTTGGGAATTTACATTTCTATGGACCCCAGGGTACGATATGAGCGGAATCTACTGCCTCCGCTTGCCCGGCTTCGGTCGGATGTAGCGGCGTGGTGTGGATTGCCTCTGTCCCCCTTGGGGATAGCGGCCTTGTTCAAAATGATGTCTCTTCCCCGGTTCCTATACGCCATCCAGAACACGCTCGATCTGGTTCCGGCTGGCTATTTCCGTGAAATCGAGGGCCTCCAGAGGAAATTGGTTTGGGGCGGGAGGCCACGCATAGCGTTGGCAAAACTAACTTTGCCCTGGTATGACGGCGGTATAGCCTTGCCGGATGTCAAACGCTATTATTGGGCGTCTCAGTTGAGTGCTATTAATCACGCCATGTATGGTCCTGTTCCGAATCCCGCTTATGATATGGATAGGTGGCAACTGCCGGGGGGCGATTATACTAGAGCGCTCTACTCCAGGACCGCCAGGAGGAGTCTGACGGGCCCCACTGCGGTGGCGGTACGTGTATGGGATAGTGCAACATCGGCCACGGGCTGGACTGATAAACTGACTAGGGCAACTCCCCTGTACGCATCTGAGCGATTGGGTGGTCTGTGGTCCTCGAAGGGATTTGATAGATGGGACCTTATTGGTATCAGCAGAGTGGGCGATCTTTGGGCCACTGACAGAGTCAAAACTTTTGATGAATTAAAACGGGAGTATAAGTTATAAGTTGAGTGATAAGGAATATTTCCGATATCTTCAGGTCCGCCACGCACTTGATTCGGTTTTCCCTGCTGTTACTACGATCCCTGAGTCTTCTCCCCTTGAGGATAGAGTGCTGGATGGACATGTCCCTGACAGCACTATCTCCCTCATATATAAAAAACGTATTAATGCCCGTTCGGACCTTCTTATACAGCTGAGAGAGGCATGGATTGGTGACGGTCTGGAGTTGGATGATGAGGATTGGCAGGCTGCAATATCCTCTCCTAAAGAAGTCGCGATTCCGGCGCGTCTCCGACTGGTGCAGCTGAAGATTCTGTGATCTGTGATCCTCCCCTTGCGGAGCCCCCTGACATTCCACGGTCTCCCTGACTGTACGCTCCAGTACTCTAATTTCCGGTTACTGTGATATGCTGTTCACTCTCGGTCCCCACTCCCCTCTTACATGATTTTCTGATGCTTGCTTTTCATTTGTCCCCCCTACCACACGTAACAGTCCTTAGACTGCTGGTTTGCCTCGATTTCTTTCTTTTTTTGTGTCTTCTTTTTGTTGTTTGTATATAATTAAAAAAGAACCTTTTATTTATCCTTGCTTGCCATACGCTTTGAATTACATTGTGCCTATACGCTGCCGGACCCTTGGGTTGTCGGCTGATGAGCTGTGTACTGATCTGTGATGGTTGTAGGTCTGTATTTGTATTCTTTTTGCAAAATAAAGGTTTAAAAAAAAAAATTACAAAAAAACGAAGTACAGGCCACAATTCTTAATCAGCCTATAAATCCAGATTTCTTGTTTGGTCCAGCAGTTGACTCAATTCTGGACAAAATGAAAAAGGACACCGAAACGGCAAAGTCCATGGGAGCCCTTCAGTCCCTACAACACAGAGGCTCCTTTCGTCGCTCAAGTTATAGAGGAGGAGCGCGAGGTAACACATCGCAGCAATCCTCCACTTACAAAACTAATACACAATCCACATACAATAAAAACACTAACAGGGGTGGATACAGAGGAAATAACGCCAAAGGCAGGCGTCGTGGAGGAAATGCCAATAGATCCTCCACTAACACCAGACAGTGACTTCTTGGCACTACCCCCAGACCATATAACACCGGTCGGGGGAAGACTGCAACAATTCCTACCAGTCCGGTTAAACATCACTACAGATAGGTGGGTGAGGCAAATTATCCAACATGGCTATTGCCTAGAACTAACGTCAACACCACCCAACATACCACCCGTGCACCGTCCCATGTTGCAGGAACATATAACATTACTGCAGCAAGAGGTCATCAGTATGCTACAAAAGGGGGCCATAGAACCAGTCCCACTACAACACCAAGCAACAGGAGTATACTCACTATACTTCCTCATTCCAAAAAAGGACGGTTCCCTTAGACCAATATTAGACCTCAGGCCCCTCAAATTGTACATTCTGTCAGAGCACTTTCATATGCTCACCCTCCAACAAGTCTTACCACTGCTTCGCCAGGGAGACTTCCTAGCAACTCTAGACCTCAAAGACGCATACTTTCATATACCAATACACCCTGCTCACAGAAAGTATCTAAGGTTTACTATTCAAGGACAGCACTACCAGTTCAAAGTCCTACCATTCGGTGTAACAAAAGCTCCATGAGTGTTCACCAAATTCCTGGCAACAGTGGCGGCACATCTCAGGAGACGACAAATTCATGTGTACCCATATCTGGACGATTGGCTAATACAAGCGCAATCAGCCCAGCAATGTGCCAGCCACATGTCCAAAACCATTCATCTCCTGCACAAACTAGGCTTCTCGCTAAACTACCCGAAGTCGCACCTGCAACCCTCCCACGTCCAACAGTACCTGGGAGCAACAATAAATACACTAGCAGCAAAAGCATATCCAAACGCTGCACGGATAAACGGAATGCAAACGTTAATCCGGAAGTTCAGACCCCAACACTCATTGCCGGCTCGAGTGTTTATGCAACTCATAGGCACGATGGCCTCGTGCATATTCATAGTCCCTCATGCCAGGTTACACATGCGCCCGCTTCAGGAGTGCCTAGCAAGGCAGTGGAACCAGGCTCAAGGGCAATTACAGGACCTAGTGTTGGTGACCAGTCGAGCATACAACTCTCGGCATTGGTGGAATCCACAAAACCTTTGCAAAGGACGACTGTTCCAAGAGCCTGGCCCACAAATAGTGATAACAGCGGACGCATCCCTGCTAGGCTGGGGAGCCCATGTCCTGCATTACACAGTTCAGGGACTATGGACTACACAACAGAAAAAAATGCACATCAACCTTCTAGAGTTGACGGCGGTCTTTCTAGCCCTAAAAGCATTAAAAAAACACTTATGCAACAAGACTGTGTTGATCCGGACGGACAACATGACAGCGATGTATTATATTCAAAAACAAGGAGGAACACACTCCCAACAGCTGTCGCACCTAGCCCAAAGCATGTGGAAGTGGGCCATTCAGAGGAACATGTTTCTCATGGCAGAACACCTCCCAGGCAAGGACAATCAGATAGCCGACCTGCTCAGCAGGCACAGCCAACAGATGCACGAATGTGAGATTCACCCCAAGGTCCTCCAACCATTCTTCCACAAATGAGGACAACCGGAGAGATCTGTTTGCTACAAGCGAAAACGCAAAATGCCAGTACTTTGCCGCCAGGTTCCCACATCCGCAATCACAGGGCAATGCGATATGGATGAACTGGTCAGGCAAATTTGCGTACACTTTTCCCCAAGCTCCATTAATACCGCTAGTGGCACGCAAAATGCGCCAACATTCGCTAACGCTAATCCTAGTTGCTCCCACATGGGCAAGGCAACCATGGTACACAACGTTCCTAGAACTGTCAGTGGTGCCACATCAAAGACTGCGACTCACACCCAGTCTTCTGACTCAGAACCGTGGCGAAATCCAACACCCAGACCCGCAGCAGCTGAACCTAGCGATCTGGCTCCTGAGATCCTAGAGTTTGGATACTTAAACTTGCCTCCGGACTGCATGAATATTATCAAAGAGGCAAGAAGACCCACTACCAGGGCATGTTATGCGTCTAAGTGGAAACGATTCGTCATTTACTGCAGTGACAACGACATAAACCCATTAGACGCTTCTACACAAAACATCATTTGCTATCTCTTGCACCTACAACGTTGCAATTTAGCCTTCTGATCCATCAGGATACATCTAGCTGTGTTAGCAGCATATCTCCAAAACAGGCAACACCTTTCACTATTTAGAGTGCCAGCAATTAAAGCATTTATGGAGGGACTTAAACGAGTAATTCCCCCAAGGCACCCACCTTCACCAGTCTGGAGTCTAAACATCGTTTTAACCAGACTCATGGGACCACCTTTTGAACCACTACACTCATGCGAACTACAATTTCTTACTTGGAAAGTGGCTTTCCTTATTGCCATTACTTCACTTAGAAGAGTTAGTGAGCTGCAAGCCCTAACTATTCATGAGCTATTCATTCAAATACATGCGAATAGAGTAGTTCTCAGAACAAACCCTAAATTCATGCCAAAAGTGGTATCCCATTTCCATATAAATCAAACAATAGACCTGCCGGTGTTCTTTCAAAACCCACAAACAGTTGCTGAAAGGGCCTTGCATACCCTAGATGTCGAAAGGACTCTGCTTTATTACATAGATAGAACTAAGGCATTTGGAAAGACAAAACAGTTGTTTGTTGCTTTCTCACCACAACACAAAGGCAACCCTATCTCTAAATCAGGTATAGCCAGATGGATCGTTAAGTGCATTCAAATATGTTACTCAAAGGCAAAACGCACCTTAACAGTTCCCCCTAGGGCGCATTCCACATTCAAACTAGGGGCATCCATGGCTTTCCTAGGAAATATTCCTTTAGACGAAATTTGTAGAGCAGCCACATGGTCAACCATACATACATTTACCAAACACTACTGTGTAGATGTACATTCCAAACAGCAAGCTGCTGTAGGACAGGCTGTTCTCAAAACTCTTTTTCAGACTGCTGCAGCTGGCACAGGCAGCCACCGCTAGGGGAGATACTGCTATACATTCTATGCACAGATATGAATTCAGCAGCCCACATGACTCGAACGGAATATGCTACTTACCAGTATGCATCTGTTCTTGGCATGTAGGGCTGCTGACATTCATATCGCCCACCCACCTCCCCGGTGCCTGTCGCAGCTGTAGCATTCACTCTTTGCATGGACATCTCTTACTGTACTATACTCCATCTCTGCCACAATGGCGAAAAATAATCTGAGCATGGAGAGGATGCCCATGCGCACTGTAGTCCAAGGGAGGAGTCACCTATCTCGTGATACTTCGAAGACTCTTCCAGGACAACAATGTGCAATCATCCGGACCCAACACTAGGCGGCGATCTATGCACAGATATGAATGTCAGCAGCCATACATGCCAAGAACAGATGCATACTGGTAAGTAGCATATTCCTTCTCAAAAACAAATGAATGGAAAATGACTGCTTATTTCATTTTTTAGAGATTGTGCTTTTCAATAAGTGGTTGCTAAATAGTAATCAATCTCTTTTTCAATATCATGGTCATGGTTCAAGGTGTGGCAGTGTCCTTTTAAGTCCCATACAATTTTTCAGATTTTTTTGTTATACTTTTGTTATTCTGTTTTTTCATTATATTCATTCCTTGGATAGAGGACTTGATGAAACTTCATGCCCATCTTGGTGTATTATTTTTTTACAGGCCTTCGGTTTACTCACCAACTGGGAATAATCAGTGGTCATTCTAGTACAGAGAGTGGTTTCCTATGTTTTTCAATATATACAACCAAAGAGAATGGAATACCCAGTTCCCAGTTGAGTTGGTATTTGATGTCTCTGGCCTTCTGTGCTTCCAGTGGCAGTTTGGGATTTAGAGATCTCTGGGTGCTCTCCAGGACAAACCACGGAAATAGCAGGTCGGTTGGGTTCTCGGATTTCAACCAGGTTTCCAGAAATTTCTCAAGGTCTGTGCCCTTGAATCCTTCAGGAACCCCATGAACCTGAGGTTATTCCGCTGGAATCTGTTTTCAGCATCTTCGGATCTGGCTTCAGTTGATTTGTCATGAGAAGCAGACCATGAGAGGGAGGAAATCTCATATTTTATGGTAAAGACCTGCGTCTCAACCTCAGAGACTCGATTAACCACAGTCTGAAGGTCCTGTCGGAGTAGGGTCACATCCATCCACACTGCCCCAATTCTTTTTCCCACCACATCCCAGTGATGCCTGGAATACCTGAAGGGTGCTCCCTGTATCAGGTGACTCCATTGGGGGTTGTCCTGTGGGCCTCTCTAGGTTGTCCTGGTTCCTGCTCGCTTTTACTGGAGGAGTAGTGAATCTATCTATTTTAGTCTGGGCCTGTGCCTCTGTCTCTACCCATAGTGAGTCTGTAGGTAGGCCCACATAGTCTGTTGGCTCAAGGGCGTCCAGCTGAGGGCTAAGTGGCACGTCTGGCTAGATGTTCTGTCTTAAGACTGCAACTTTTTAGGGCCAAAATCTGTGTTCTGACCCACTCACCCCTGTCAATGCTGTCTGAAGGAGTAGGGGGCAGCAAGAGTAGACGGCGGTCACTCTGACCTATCATCACTCAAAGTCCATGGAACATCTATTCCTTGCCCCCATAGGTTGTAGGCCATTTTTTCAGGTCCCTTGGCCCGATATGCTTGTCCTGCCCATGCATCCAAATAATGGAGAGAGAGAGAGCCAGGCACCGGGCAGCAGGAGTAGTTGGCTGCCTATTAAGGGTTTTTTCCGATGTCGGGGACAGACAATCCTCTCTGCTTCCTCTCCCCCACTGGGAGACAGCGTTGCCAGTTAGGGCCCAGTGAGCCATGAATGCTCAGATTGGAAGCCTATTGCCCTTCACTCTCCAGTCACCATATGGGTTGCAGGCCAACAAATTGGATTGGTGGGGCCTGTATCTCACTCATTTGGGTGCCATGGAGTCGCCCAGAGGGGAGAACGAAGCAAACTGGCACCTCACCAGCCGGCACTAGGTAGATTCCCCTTCCTGGTGGTCTAGTTGACTTCGCGTTGGGGTCCCCAGTGGCGTTCAGGAGAAGCAGGTTCCACAGAGGCCCACAAGAGCCACCAAAACTGAGCAGAAGGGTTAAAGGGTGATTCACTCTCTGGACTCACCTCCCCATCGGTTGGGGCCCACCATTGCTGTGTCACACTGGACCCCACAGCCAGAAGGAGCTGGCCCAGCCCCTGGCACACAGGCCCCCAACACACTCACCAGCTCACGCACAGTGGCACAGGCCCGGGTTAGTCTACTCCCCTGCACAAACAGGCCTCAGTTCTGGCCCCGCAGCTCCCAGGGATGAAGCTATCAGTAGGGCACAATAGCAGCCTGCACTGCTGGTCAAAAACCCAGCGTTGGCCTCCAGCAGGCCCCTAGTCCTGTGTCACCATCTCCCCCCCGGGTGGCTGGCCCAAAAGAACTTGGGGGCAGCTACAGGGTCAGGACAGCTGAGGAAGGGCTCATTGAAGGCCAGATGGCAGCAGTGACTTTGGATTTTGCAGGATTTAATTAAGGTTTGGGGGAGCTTTCTCACAGATCGCCTACCATCCTAGCTGGGTTAGCCACAACTCCAAGCAGTAGAAATTTACAGTTTACTCTGTCATGCATAGTATGTATAGTAGATAGAATAGAATTCTAATTTCAAGCTCACTAGGTACCAGTATGTTGTCAGTGGACCATCTGGGCAGATTTCTCTTTGATCATGCATCTATTTTGCTCATTTATTCGTGATCCAAACTCAACACACCCATTCCCACCTGGCATCTCAATTCCGAGGCAGTGAGACCCGGTGTTCTGGGAAGAGCTAAAAGACATAATCTAGGAATATTTTGATAACAATTGAGGTTTAACTGTGACAAAAGCAATTGAGTGGGGTTTGCTTAACCCGTTGGCTGCTGCCGTCGGCCAACGGTCGTCGCAAGCACTACCTCGGTAGTGCTGCGCACATCCGTTGGCCGACGCTGCCCCACCCGTTTTTCGAACGTTCAGCACTGGAGCTGAACGTTCGACGCAGCCAACAGGTTAAGGTGGGACTTTGGAAAGTGTCTTGGCAAGGTCTATGGCATGAAACGTCAGTTGATAAAAGATTTGCAGAGTCGAGATAAATGGCTAGCATGCCTGCAAAGAGCAGGACAGAGAACCCCAAATGCATAGAAGAGCCCACTAGAGTTACAGCGGTGCATAGGGGATATTTGACATTGGTTGGACAAATTCACCCTCCAAGAATATAAGCAGACTCTGTCTAGGGAAGGGACAGACTAGGTTGACTGTTGGCCTGGCTCCTGAAGTGTAAAGGCACTGAAGGACAGGAGGGGAGATCCAGTGGTGTCCCAGACTGTAATCAACACCTACTGTTATACATGCTAGCAGAGTTATTTAGGCAACTGCTGAGGCCTGGGGGTATGGAATACATAGACTTCTTGAAGGTGTTAGATCTTTAAAGACTGTGGAGACAGCAGGTTGAGGACCAAGGTGCGGAGCTGTCTTAAGTGGAGTTACAGATGGTCATTAAAGACATGCCCAGAAACAACTTACAGGAACTGACATCCATAGTTTAATCAGTTATTTTGGGATTTATTTCGAATTGGTTGTTGGAGGTTTGCCAGGAGCCCAGTACTCTGGACACATTGCTGCAGTCAATGCGGATGACAATCATTGTAATGTTGCTGAAGCCAAATAGTGAATTTGCACTGGTTAGCTCTTATTGCGCATGGTCTATGATAAATGTAGACAGTAAGGTACTGTCAAATGTTTTAGCCATTAGGTTGTGGGGGCGATTGGCTCACTAGTTAAAGAAGACTAATGTGGCTTTATACCAACTAGGAATACAACTATGAATATTAGTAGACTCATGCATGTCATGCATTCGGGGGGGGAAAAAACAGATCTAAGACTGGGGGTGAATGTTTTGCCATTGTGCAACATTCCGTCCATCATCTTGTGTGTTTTGCTGTTCACCCTATGTGAGAAGGGTATGCCCAGTCGTGGGTCCTGTGCTCACTACTCCATTGGAGTCAAGCTATCCTGGCTGAAGACGTCTGATAGCCAGAAACCGGTCCTAGGATGCATGATTCCAGGCCAGGGAAGACATGGCTTTGCAGTTCGGGCTGGACTGTTCCCATGAGGCACAGGGTCAAGACTGATTTGCATATGGCCATGTCTGAACTGGGGTGGCTTGATGAACGATGGATTAAACCCAGATCTGTGACTGGGGGTGAATGTTTTGCCATTGTGCAACATTCCATCCGTCATCTTGTGTGTTTTGCTGTCATGCATTCGGTAAAGGGTTCGGATTTGGAGGCAGTGCTGGTTGTCTTGGATATCAAAACGGTGATGGATCAAGCCCTGATCTTTGGACTGGGTAAGAGTGGTCTGCTTAATTCAGACACTCTGTTCATCACCACCCCCTTTTCTGAATCGTTTTTGGCCACTATAGGTGTGGCAGGGTATACTCAGACATGAGTCCCTTGCTCACTGCTCCATCAGGATTCAAGCAAGCCGGGCCGACGAGGCTGAAATGCCAGAAACCGGTCCCCGGTAGCTTGTCTCCTTTCTGGTGAAGAATTGGCTTGGTAGTTTGGTCTGCCCTGTTCCCATGATGCACTGGGCCAGGGACAGTCTAATTTGCATATAGCCAGGTTCTGAGCTGGGATGGGGCAGTGAGCTAAATAACGGTGATGGATCAAGCCCTGATCTTTGGACTGGGTAAGAGTGGTCTGCTTAATTCAGACACTCTGTTCATCACCACCCCCTTTTCTGAATCGTTTTTGGCCACTATAGGTGTGGCAGGGTATACTCAGACATGAGTCCCTTGCTCACTGCTCCATCAGGATTCAAGCAAACCGGGCCGACGAGGCTGAAATGCCAGAAACCGGTCCCCGGTAGCTTGTCTCCTTTCTGGTGAAGAATTGGCTTGGTAGTTTGGTCTGCCCTGTTCCCATGATGCACTGGGCCAGGGACAGACTAATTTGCATATAGCCAGGTTCTGAGCTGGGATGGGGCAGTGAGCTAAATAACGGTGATGGATCAAGCCCTGATCTTTGGACTGGGTAAGAGTGGTCTGCTTAATTCAGACACTCTGTTCATCACCACCCCCTTTTCTGAATCGTTTTTGGCCACTATAGGTGTGGCAGGGTATACTCAGACATGAGTCCCTTGCTCACTGCTCCATCAGGATTCAAGCAAGCCGGGCCGACGAGGCTGAAATGCCAGAAACCGGTCCCCGGTAGCTTGTCTCCTTTCTGGTGAAGAATTGGCTTGGTAGTTTGGTCTGCCCTGTTCCCATGATGCACTGGGCCAGGGACAGACTAATTTGCATATAGCCAGGTTCTGAGCTGGGATGGGGCAGTGAGCTAAATAACGGTGATGGATCAAGCCCTGATCTTTGGACTGGGTAAGAGTGGTCTGCTTAATTCAGACACTCTGTTCATCAGCACCCCCTTTTCTGAATCGTTTTTGGCCACTATAGGTGTGGCAGGGTATACTCAGACATGAGTCCCTTGCTCACTGCTCCATCAGGATTCAAGCAAGCCGGGCCGACGAGGCTGAAATGCCAGAAACCGGTCCCCGGTAGCTTGTCTCCTTTCTGGTGAAGAATTGGCTTGGTAGTTTGGTCTGCCCTGTTCCCATGATGCACTGGGCCAGGGACAGACTAATTTGCATATGGCCAGGTTCTGAGCTGGGATGGGGCAGTGAGCTAAATAACGGTGATGGATCAAGCCCTGATCTTTGGACTGGGTAAGAGTGGTCTGCTTAATTCAGACACTCTGTTCATCACCACCCCCTTTTCTGAATCGTTTTTGGCCACTATAGGTGTGGCAGGGTATACTCAGACATGAGTCCCTTGCTCACTGCTCCATCAGGATTCAAGCAAGCCGGGCCGACGAGGCTGAAATGCCAGAAACCGGTCCCCGGTAGCTTGTCTCCTTTCTGGTGAAGAATTGGCTTGGTAGTTTGGTCTGCCCTGTTCCCATGATGCACTGGGCCAGGGACAGACTAATTTGCATATAGCCAGGTTCTGAGCTGGGATGGGGCAGTGAGCTAAATAATGGTGATGGATCAAGCCCTGATCTTTGGACTGGGTAAGAGTGGTCTGCTTAATTCAGACACTCTGTTCATCACCACCCCCTTATCTGAATCGTTTTTGGCCACTATAGGTGTGGCAGGGTATACTCAGACATAAGTTCCTTGCTCACTGCTCCATCAGGATTCAAGCAAGCCGGGCCGGCGAGGCTGAAATGCCAGAAACCGGTCTCCGGTAGCTTGTCTCCTTTCTGGTGAAGAATTGGCTTGGTAGTTTGGTCTGCCCTGTTCCCATGATGCACTGGGCCAGGGACAGACTAATTTGCATATAGCCAGGTTCTGAGCTGGGATGGGGCAGTGAGCTAAATAACGGTGATGGATCAAGCCCTGATCTTTGGACTGGGTAAGAGTGGTCTGCTTAATTCAGACACTCTGTTCATCACCACCCCCTTTTCTGAATCGTTTTTGGCCACTACAGGTGTGGCAGGGTATACTCAGACATGAGTCCCTTGCTCACTGCTCCATCAGGATTCAAGCAAGCCGGGCCGACGAGGCTGAAATGCCAGAAACCGGTCCCCGGTAGCTTGTCTCCTTTCTGGTGAAGAATTGGCTTGGTAGTTTGGTCTGCCCTGTTCCCATGATGCACTGGGCCAGGTACAGACTAATTTGCATATAGCCAGGTTCTGAGCTGGGATGGGGCAGTGAGCTAAATAACGGTGTAGGATCAAGCCCTGATCTTTGGACTGGGTAAGAGTGGTCTGCTTAATTCAGACACTCTGTTCATCACCACTCCCTTTTCTGAATCGTTTTTGGCCACTATAGGTGTGGCAGGGTATACTCAGACATGAGTCCCTTGCTCACTGCTCCATCAGGATTCAAGCAAGCCGGGCCGACGAGGCTGAAATGCCAGAAACCAGTCCCCGGTAGCTTGTCTCCTTTCTGGTGAAGAATTGGCTTGATAGTTTGGTCTGCCCTGTTCCCATGATGCACTGGGCCAGGGACAGACTAATTTGCATATAGCCAGGTTCTGAGCTGGGATGGGGCAGTGAGCTAAATAACGGTGATGGATCAAGCCCTGATCTTTGGACTGAGTAAGAGTGGTCTGCTTAATTCAGACACTCTGTTCATCACCACCCCCTTTTCTGAATCGGACTGTTCCCATGAGGCACAGGGTCAAGACTGATTTGCATATGGCCATGTCTGAACTGGGGTGGCTTGATGAACGATGGATTAAACCCAGATCTGTGACTGGGGGTGAATGTTTTGCCATTGTGCAACATTCCATCCGTCATCTTGTGTGTTTTGCTGTCATGCATTCGGTAAAGGGTTCGGATTTGGAGGCAGTGCTGGTTGTCTTGGATATCAAAAGGGAATTCAACCTGGTGAGTTTAGAGGATGGCTTTATCTAGTTATACTCAAGTCCTGTAGCTCGGGTCAGATCTGAAGGTTATGTCTTGGAAAGGGAGGCTATTGAACATGGAACATGCAGGGTTGTTCCCTCTACCTGCTCTTGTTTCCTCTGACAATAGAGATGCTAGCTATACACCTGCAAAATGAGATGAGGCAGAGGGGTATTGAGGTGGGTGACACTAAGCATATCATCTCGCTATATGTGGATGACACACTACTGCATCTGCAACAACCAGAGGGATTTGTGCCCTGATTACGAAAGTAGCTGCAGAGTTTTGTGGCTGCCTCAGGACTCTGTTAATATGGGGACATCGCTAGAGTTCCCAGAGAGGCAGACCATTAGAGCAACTACCTATTGTGGGGGCTGAGATTGGAACCCAATACTTTTTGATAATTGGGGGTACAAGTGGCCCACGGGGTGGAGAAGAGATAATACTGCAACATTGGTAGAGTCCTAATGGGGTTGCAAGATTCCATTATATTTTGGAAAAAATTACTTCTGTTGGAAGATGGTGGTGCTACCTTAATGTTAATCTGTATTGCAGAATACACTGTGCCCAATACCACGTTTAAAAACCAGATAGTCTGTTGTTCTTGTTATGGACAGGGAAAAGAAGCTGAGTCAGACTGAGTATTCTGATAATGGATACTGCGGAAGGAGGACTTGAACTTCTTGCTCTAGAGTTGTATTATCTGGCGGCACAACTAAGCATGCTGCCAGAGGTTGGGCTGCAGACGATAACTGGGAGAAGAGGCTGTTAATGGGTGTTCCTGGGTCAGAAGATCTACTGATACATTTGATGGAGCGTGGATATCAGACGACTATCTTTATCAATTCTCACCAGTAAAGATCATTACAACAAATGTTACTTGATGAAGACATGTGAACTGGCTAAGTCGAAAAATAATGTGAGAATGCACATTGCATTGTAAAAGCATGCTGTGTGTTCAGAAAATGATGAAACGAAAATGTAAACAAAGAGAGAAAAAATAAGAACATCACATAAAAGTATATACGTGTATGAGAAAATAAAATATATAGTTGAGATTGAGGGTTTTGTGACAATTTACACTTAAATGTGCATTGAACATGAAAATATATAGCTAATAGAACTAATGATATGCAAAATTGCTTGTTTTAGAGAACAAAATGATATAGAGTCATCCTGAAGTTCCTTAACATTGATACAATAACACATGAATTTGAAAATGAGCCATTAATAAATAAGCTTGACAAAAATAACACAAAGAATGATTATATAATTTTTTTTAGTAGTATCTAATATTGATGTATAGTACATGCTGAGAAACTATCATTGAAATAATGGACAAAGTCGAAAAAATTCATTCGTAAATGTGTTAATAGTGGAAATAAAGTGTTGTATAGCATTTTAGGACCCTAGTGTAATTTTCCCGATTCATGCCCTTATATAGGTATAAATCACCATATCCTTATATAGGCATAGAAATCACAACCATATTTAGACATAGCTTAATGCAGTCCAAATACGGCATGGCTACTTCCACTAGTTCCGAAAATCCACACCGATTTCTTGGAAAACTCAGCTTCCGCAGTTAGGGACTTCCCCTTGCTTGAATACTGACTTGTCCAAGAACTCATGGAGTTTCCAAAGAACTGAGACTCTTTGATGACACTATTATGTTCACCTTTACGTCAAACTCGGCACCTTCAAGGTATAAATATGCCCACATTTGCCCAAGCAAACACACGGTGGTTTGGAGCAGTTCGACTATTTACTTGCCCGACGCATCCTGCTACAGCAAGTGCCGAAGGAAGCCACTGACGCACGCTGACGTACTGAGAGAGACGCTGTCTTTTCTCCTGCCAAGAAATCCAGCTCCAGTGTTTCCAAGCTCCCCTTGCGGGGTGTTGGGAAATTGAGTCCTGAGACAGAGAGATACCAGACCTCCTTCATTCTAAACTAAGGTACGGAGCTGATTAGACCCTGAGAGAAATCTTGCATAGATTCTTGGCAAAAAGAATACTAAACTTATGCTACAACTCACTTACTTTTTCCCTCGTACTAGACTTAGGTCAGGTACATCGGGGTAGGCGTATTTTAGAAGCACCAGTTGAGTACTTTTAGTCTTTATTTTTTAATGAGTGTATTTTATGGCTTAGAAACCATACCATGCTTTTACAGTATTTTTTAATAATACTCTTCTTGCTGTACACATTATACTTTGCAGCCAGTATTACGATTATAGCAGTTCATTTCTTCTGCATGAGAAAGAAGACTGTTCAATAAATACTCTTTTATTGAAAACGCCCGTCTATCTATTTCTCTGCACTTCTGGAGAAACGAAACATGCACGAAAGACTGAGTAAAATGTCTATCTATTGTTTCCACAACTCTGAAGATACGTTTTATCTTGGGGAAACAAAGTGGTCATGTTTATGCGGTTGTCAGAAACTAAATCCCTTCTTGTGAATTCGAGAAAGTTTCTAGTGACCTCTGAGCTAGCTGGCACTCACAATTAAGTCTAATATATTCGATAGCGACCTAGTAGGCATAAGTCCTACGTCACATCTATAGGATATATTATTACAATGCGCAGAGCCTATTGGGAATATAGGAACTACACTACAAAAGAATGTTGTGAATCAGCTAATTTTTCATGTACGCCTCCAAATGCTTTCCGTTTTCCCTACGGTAATTTGAAATCATTTGAGACATTCACCTAGCCCTACGAGAACTTTCTGTGAAGTTTCTTTTCTGTACAGATTAACAATGGACTCACTTCTTGCAAAGAAGCATACTTGATAGAAATGTAACAATATAGTTGCAAACCCAGGGAAAAGCATCTGGAAACAAACGGACTGTGACCAAAAAAAGTATTACCCATTACTGTGAAAGTTACGAAATGGTAATACAATTGAATTTAATGAATCCTAATAGAATATAATCAAAAAGTATTACTTAATTTTTCCGGATTTGTGTGTTGTACTGATCACCCCACAATAGCCCACCGTGATTTGTCCCACGAGAATCCCATGGACTGATGGAATTGATACGTTAAGGGGTGTACACCAGGAACATTTTGAGGTATAATGGCCCTATCGGAGGAGGAGTTGGGGGCTGGTTGTCATTTTCCTTTCCTGCCTGACACACTGTCGGACAGACTTTTGTTCTCAAATGACTTTTCTATGACCCACACCACCAATCCTGGGTGGCATAGACTTTAGTGAACTGAAATGAATCGAACTGCGACCTCCAATCCTGTGCTTTGCCGGCTGGTAAAGTTGTTCAGGAAATATAACCTATTTGGAAAAACAGGAAATTAGGAACAAGTAATGTATTGTAACCTAAAAAGAACAAACATGTACAACATTATGCATAATGTACATGTTTTTTTTTTTTTTACTTTTTATTGAATTCAAATAACAAGAAACATAGAAATAAAACAAAAGCAAGGCAGTACAATACAAATGTGTCACTTCGGTGTCGACGGGGGGGTTACATATGCACATCAAAGGACAGAAGTATATGACGAGATTGGTGGGGGGGAGGGGATCAGAAGCAAACAAGATACCTAAACTCCTGCGGAGGAAACATCAGGTTGGGAGGATGACAGATCAGTATTCAGTTCCGGACGGGGGGGGAGTACAGATATCACCACGGTATGCGTTCCATTGAGTCCAAATTTTCCCCCATTTGCGGGGCGTGCCACGGGAAACATAAACAGTCTTTTCTCTAAACATGCACCAGTCCATATTTTGTTGCCACACCAGAATTGTCGGTGGCCTCTGGGCGCCCCATAACTGAGCGATGTCTCTCTTGGCAATCATATTACCCAAGGTCACCCAACGAAGCTGCGCCTGATCATAATCATTCGGCTCCCAGACATTCAACAGACATCTCCGCGCCTCAGGCATTGAGTGCACACCCGTGACCTCACTCATAACTTCATGCACGCGAGTCCAATAGCGCAGCCCAGCAGGACATTCCCAAATAATATGGAGAAACGTGCCCACCATACCACAGCCACGCCTGCACAATCCATCCGCCGAGAATCCCATGCGCACCAGACGAGGACCAGTCACGTATACCCTATGGAGAATTTTGAGCTGGACAAACCGGAGGCGTGCCGGGATAGCCACCTCCTTCGGGGAAGAGATCCCAGCCTGCCGGTCTTCGTCATCGAGTTCCAGACCATCATTAGTCCATAACTCTCGAAGATTATCCAGTAGGTCGATTCTGGTATTAATTAACTTTTTATAGATGAGCGAGATCGTGCTATCAGGGACGTGCCCATCCAGTATCCGATCTTCAAGCGGGGACGCCTCCGGAACATCCGAGCCCAGGGGAAAAACGGACAGGACCGCGTGTCGGATTTGCGCATATCGGAAGGATTCTCTATCATTCAGATCGTACTCAACTTTCAACTCCTCAAACGTCTTGACTCTACCCTTGGTCCACACATCATTAACCCTGCTGATACCGATCACGTCCCACCTATCAAAACCCTTAGACTTCCAAAGGGAGCCAAGTTTTTCGGACGCATAAAGCGGAGTAGCACGGGTCAGCTTGTCAGCCCATCCCATAGCCGCTATAGCACGATACCACACCTGCACAGCTGTCTTAGTGGGGCCCGTGAGAGATCTGCCGGCAGACTTCGCGTATAGAGCCCTGCTGTAGTCTCCACCGGGCAGTAGCCATTTATCCATCTCAAATGCCGGGTTCGGCAAAGGAGCGTAAGTGCCGTGGTTGATGGCCCCCAGTTGAGAGGCCCAATAATAGCGACGAATGTCCGGGAGCGCGATGCCCTCATCATACCAAGGGAGCGTCAGCTTCGAAAGGGCAATACGAGAGTGGCCCCCCCATATCAATTGCCTCTGTAGACTTTCAATCTCCCGAAAGTAACTGGCCGGTACAATGTCAAGTGTGTTTTGGAGCGCATAAAGAAACCGTGGGAGCGACATCATCTTAAATAGCGCCGCTCGTCCCAGAGGAGAGAGAGGGAGCCTGCCCCACGCAGTCACATCAGCCCGGAGGCGCTGGAGAGGGGGCAGCAAATTGCGTTCATAACGGAGCACAGGGTCCAAGGTGATAAAGATTCCGAGGTACTTGAATCCCACCAGCTCCACCGAGATAGGACAGCCACGAGGCAGGAGAGGAGCCTTACCGGAAAGGACATAGATGCAAGACTTCGACCAGTAATGACAAGACCGGAGTTTTTACGGAAAGAAGTCAACACGTCGAAAAGGACGATCAACGACTTTCGAGGCGACGTAAGGTACAAAAGTATGTCGTCCGCGTATAGGGAGATGCGATCTTCAAACTCTGAAGTCCATCGAATACCCCTCAGAGATGGCTCCCATCTCAGCCAGGCCGCCAGCGGCTCCAAAGCAAGGGCAAACAAGAGAGGGGACAAAGGGCAGCCCTGGCGCGTCCCCCTACCGAGAGCAAAGGAGGACGAGACACGCCCGTTCACCACCACTTGGGCTAAGGGGTCAGTGTAAAGCAACTTCACCCAGTTGATAAAAGTGGGGCTAAACCGAATTTAGAGAGAACCGCCCAAAGGTATGGCCACTCCAGTGTATCAAACGCCATGGTGGCGTCCAAAGACGCCAAGATGGCCGGTTCACGCAGAGTCTCCGCCCGCGCAAGGACTCCATGCAGGCGCCGAAGGTTTAGTGCCGTGTTGCGTTGTGGTATAAATCCGGATTGGTCCGGGTGAACCAGATCGCCTACGACAGAAACCAAATGATTGGCAAGTACCTTTGACAGGATCTTCGGTTCGGCGTTAATCAGGGATATGGGCCTGGAGGAGTCGCAGCGGTCACGTGGCTTACCCTCCTTATAAATAACTACTACGGATGCCAATCTCTGGTCAGGCGGAAGAGAGCCCGTCTCCAGTGATTCTAAAAACATCGACCTTAGATACGGTGCTATCACATCCGGACGGAGCTTGTAAAGCTCAATGGGGAGCCCATTAGGGCCCGAGGCCTTCCCCGAGCGAACCGAGCGGATGGCAGTCGCGATCTCCTCAACCGTAGGCGGAGCCTCCAGGAGATCCTTTTCGGGGTCGGACAAGCACGGCAGCGAAATATCGCGCAGAAGCAAGTGGGAGTCATATTCAGGTCTATTGGACACAGGGGAGTACACTTCCCGAAAATAATCAGCGAAACGTTCAACAATATCAGCAGGGTCAGTGATACTCACGTCATTCAAATCAACAATCACAGGGACAACACTACTCGCACATTCCCTCTTATCCAGCCAAGCAAGCAATTTCCCTGCCTTATCCCCCACATCGTACAAACGTCCCTGCTGTTCCCTGCTCATCTCTTTCGCGGCGTCAGTCACCAACGCTCTATAGTCAAGTTGTTTCAGACCCAAAAGGTGCAGCCTCTCCGGGGTGACCTCAGACTCCAACTCTCCTTCAAGAACAGTGATTTCATTTTCAAGACGGACAACCTCCTCCCGCCTACATCTCTTAACATTGCCAATCAAAGAGAGGGCCTGGCCCCGAATAACGGTTTTGTATGCTTCCCAAAACGAGACAGAGGAGGACACAGAACCCACATTCTCGGCAAAGTATTGGTCAATCGTTTTAATTAGTTCCGTCCTGACTTTGGGGTCACGGAGATACCATGGGTTTATCGGGGCCACTCTACCTTCCGACCCCCCATGCGCGTCCACAACCAACCATAGTGGGGAATGATCCGAGATACCCCTAGCAAGATGCCTCACCTCCCTTACTGAGGAGGCCTGGGAGGAGGGCATCAACACATAATCCAGTCTCGAAAGACTGCCGTGGGCCCCAGAGTGAAAAGTATATTGCAATTGCCCAGGGTGAAGCAAACGCCAGCAATCGGTAAGCCCCAGAGCCTCCAGGAAGTCCCCCAACCAGGAATGAGACTTTGCGATTTCACGGGGAGGGTAACGATCACACATCCCAGACAAGACAGAGTTGAAGTCCCCACCCACTACCAGCAAACCCTCGGGGACCCCCAAGATCACTCTTCCCAGGTCGGCATAGGTAGTAGTCTGGAGACCCGGCGGTACGTAAACGGAGAGCAGGGTAATAACCCTCCCCTCCCAGCGCCCCACAATGGCGGCGTACCGTCCCCTATCATCCAGGATGATATCGTCAACAGCAAGAGGGAGGGAGTTCCGAACCAGAATGCCCACCCCCCTGGAGCCAGAAGTGAAACCTGAGTGCGCAATGAGACGATAGCCACACCTATTCATTGCATGGCACGTATTGCCAAGCAAGTGCGTCTCCTGAAGCAAAACCACATCAGGGGACAAACGTCGCAGCAACTGCAAAACCACACCCCGCTTGATCCTATCTCCCAACCCATTGACGTTCCAACACAGCAACCTTAGTCCTCTACCCCCCATCCCAAAGATCACCCCCATCCCCCCCCATACCAGACGCGACACTTGAAAACAGAAGATCATCGATACTATGCCTTGAGAAAAACAAAGAAACGTGAAACACCATCCCCATCCCCCCAAGAAACCTCATACACCACACCCCCACCCCGCACCCCTGCGTAAGACTCAAAAGCCACCCCAACTTGCAGTGTGCCTGTGGCCCTAACATACTATTCTACGAAAAGAACCCCAGAGGAGGAAGACTCACCCAACCCCCACCCACACCCCAATCAGACAACACGTTAGCGAACAATAGCGGGATAGCCTCAAACCACCGCTGAAAGTCAATACGTTGGTCCGGGAGCCGATTTCGCTCCCTATTCCTGCTCCACCGGGCCGCCCTCTGCTCCACCGGAGTGTCCAGAATGATCAGATTGATCCCGACCCGGGGGCAGCGTGTCCAGCCAGTCACTCGCCGCTCCAGGATGGTCAAAGAAAAATGTTCGGTCATTGTAAACCACACGTAGCCGGGCCGGGAAAAGCATAGCATACTTCATATTTTTGTTCCTCAGTCTCTTTTTCACCCCCTGGAATCCAAGTCTCTGTTTCTGAACCTGCTGGGTGAAGTCCGGATAAAAACTGACTGCGGTGTTTTCATAAGCCGTAGGGCCAGACAGGCGGGAAGCTTGCAGGATCGCATCCCTGTCCCGAAAGTTAAAGATCCGAGCAATGATGGGACGCGGAGTGGCACCCAGCTTAGGCGGGCCACCCGGGATCCTGTGTGCACGTTCTACTGCAAAAAACTTGCTGAGGCCCTTGGGCGCCAAATGATTCAAAACTAAGTCCTCCACCAGCAGGTCCACCGATGTTGCTTCCAACGTCTCCGGGACACCAACCAGGCGGACGTTGTTCCGTCGTGCACTGCCCTCGAAATCGTCCAGGCGTCAAGAGAGGTAGTCACGGGCGGCTCGAAGGTTACCGACCTCTGCCTGTAAATCGGAGACGTCAGTAACGAGACTAGATGTCTTTAGATCGAGGGATTTGACCTTCTCATTAGTCTTCGCAAGATCAGCCCTGATCAGGGTAACAGCTATTGCGACCGTATCCAACTTGTGGGTCAGGGCTTCATACTGTTGACCCAGTGTGGCCTTCATCCCAGCAATGGCGCCCATGACGTCCCTCAACGATAGATCTTCACCCATCGGGGATTCTTCACCAACATTGGCCGGGGGTTTAGTCGATCCGCCCGGAGAGCCCTTAGCGAGGGTATATCTGTCCATAACGTTAGACTGCACGGGGCCCCCTCGTAACGCCGGTTTGGTCTTGCGTTTTTCTCCCTCAGGCTTGGTGGCCATCTTAGGTCGCGCGCCCCGAAGGGTATTCTGAGACCTAGTGAAAATGGCTACACTCGATGCGCCCGGCAAGTTGGAGAATAAGATGAGGACCGTCCACCAGGCAATGAGCAGTGAAAGGCCAGATCGCCAGTTGGTGATTCTTGGTTAGGTGGAGAGCAGTAAACCAGGGCGATCGAGGCAAAGTCAAAGAGGTCCAAGCACGAGAAACGAAACTGAAAGTAGAAGGCTGGGCAAGGGGGATTAGCAAGAACCGTTGTTGTTCAATTACTGCCCGGCTGGCAGAGAAACCGAGCCAGGGGCAGTACCATGGAGCAGGCCAGAAATGTTCAAAAGTCCATATCTTCGGCTCCCGGGGTCCAAGTCGAAGTCTGAAAACGGATAAACGGTCAGCAAGGCCGCGCCAGTAGGAACCCGTCCTTTAAGTCAGGATAGGGTACAGGATAATCGGTGGAGGTGGCGAAGGTCCGGGAGCTCTAAGCTCATGCGACCATCTTGGGTGCGCGCTAAGCTCCTCCTCCATAATGTACATGTTTGTTCTTTTTAGGTTACAATACATTACATTACAGTTCATTGTACGGAGACTTTTTTTGTTATTTAGCTAACATTTTAGTTTAAAAACATGGCTAAAGATTACTACGCGCATTTCGGCTATTAGCCTTCATCAGGAGAATATCACAAATATATAGGAGATACAAACGTATATTTTTTAGACCATTACCAAATTAAATAAATATATATTTTTTGTACCATGCATATTGTTAACATATAGTTATTACTGTCTGATGTCAGTTCATGTCCACATGATATCCTTGTTCCTAATTTCCTGTTTTTCCAAATAATCTATATATCCCGAATTAGGAACCTTAGTCAGGGATACCCCCTTTTTCTTACACACAGGAAATATAACCTTTCAGCTGATAGGTTATCTGACTCTTACTGACACGCTGTGTTAAAGCCCAGACTTGACCAGATCAATTGAGACAAACTTAAATCGAGCAGCTTTGGTTTGGTTTTTATGATTAATAATTTAACCTCTAGATTTATCCTGTTTCTCTCTATAGAATATATTCCAGTTGTCAAATAATAATTATCTGTATTGTGTTTTGTGGGGCTAACTGTATTAGAGATTTGTCATTAAATTCAACTTGAAATGCATTTTCTTGACCTGTCATGGCAATTCAAGGCATTAGATAAATGTTTTCGATGAATTATCTCTATCGATTCTGTCTCATTATTTTAGTCATATTTATTATTTCAATGTGTTTATGCAAGTTGCTGAGGAAGGTTTAAAGAAAGATTTGTAGAACAACAATTATTTTATTCCAGGTTCTCATAGAATAATTGTTCACATGTCTAAGTGTTCTAGTCCCTGGCAGCTCAACAAAAAGATCCATCAGAGGACCATGGTTTGTGGTAAAAGGCAATCAATTGAGTATATTGAGATGAGAGATATAGGGCCAGATGTAGGTAATTGCTATTTACCGACTCTTAAATACCGACTCATACCGAATCGGTATTTAAGAGTCGGTAAATAGGAAGGAGGCAGATGTAGGTAAAAAATTACCGATTCTGTAAGAGTCGGTATTTACCGAGTCTGTAAATACCGATTCGGTATTTCACATTGATTCCTATGGGCTTCAAAGCCCATAGGAATCAATGTGAAATACTGATTCGGTATTTACAGAATCAGTAAATACCGAATCCTGCAAGGGTGCAGGGGGTGTCACTTTGACACCCTCTAGCACCCCAAGTACAGGCATGTGTGCCATGTGGCACACATACATGCCCTAAGGGCATGTCTGTGTGTCACATGGCACAGGTGTGCATGCACAGATGTGCATGCACACCTGAATTCGGTATTTTACCACCCAATAGGATTGGGTGGTAAAATACCGACTCTTAAGGGCCTGTGGCACTCTAAGGAGTGTCACCCACATATGGATTTACAGAATCGGTATATTTACCGATTCGGTAAAATACCGAAGTGGTAAATTTACCGAATCGGTAAATATACCGATTCTGAAAATTCAGACCCACCTACATCTCAAAAGCCAAATACCGGTCGGTAACGGCCGAAATCGTCCGTTACCGACCGGTATTTGGCGACCTACATCTGGCCCATAATGAAGAAATGGGCCTAGTGAAATAAAGTTTTGTTGTGAGGGTAAAGTAAAATGTTAGTACGCTTTCTGCTGCATCACGTCTAATGCAGGGGCCTGACAGACTACACAATGTCCGCACAGCAGGCCTGATGGTTCAGGCGTTGGAGATTCCAGTGAAGGCCATATTCTGCAGACCCCTTCTGTAACAGGCTTCCGCTATGGTGGATGGTGGATGCAGCCCTTTTGAAGAATAATTGCCAGTATGTCCATGACTAGGTGGAGGGAGGGCAGATTTATTTTTGTGATTTTATATAATATAGACATGGCCCAGGGGGCATCAGATCACTTCACAATAAACCGGAACATATCAATAAAACATAGACAATACAAAGGTAGATTAAGGTGGAGTGAACTCCGGGTTAGCCTTTCCCAGGAGGTAGATCTCCTCGCACATATTCATAGTACAAAATAGCAATGAAAAGCAGGTGGAACAATACTCCATTAGGTGTCGGGCAGCCCCGCTGCGGAGCCCGCCCGTTGACGCACATGGCAGGCAGCCTTGTGGCAGATCCTGGAATGGCCGCTCAAGCAAGCCCTGCCCGCTGACAGTGGTCGGCAGACAAAGACAGCGCTTAAAACAATAAAAGGGAAGTCCGAGAACGCGCTTCGTGTTTCATCACGGATACCTGCACAGCTCCTTCTCGTTTTGCCTGAACTTACCTGCCCAGTCCACGTCGGAGAGCAGGAACGGATTCCTGTGTCCTCTCTCGACGTTCTTGTATTCCTGCACTTCTGGGTCAGGACTTCTTTTCTGGAGCATCCCTCAGCTCCACGTCTCCATCGCTGGCTGTTAGTTCACGGCCACCTCACCAAACAGCATTTCAATGCTGCATATATTCTCTGTTCCTGAAAGGGAGGTAACAGTGAGCGTTTATTTAAAATAATCCTAGCCTCCAGCCTCTAAAGTAGGATTACTGTATTCCTTAGTATTAAGATGTGTACTTATCTGACTTGTTGCTTTTCAGGAAATTATTTTCTCTGTCAGGATTGACTTCTGTACCTTTTCTTATACTGCAAATAAGAGAGTGGTATTAGTTACTTCGGCTATTACTTAGATATATTATATTACCCTGACTCAGCACCTTTTTTGTGCACTATTTTATATTTTTGTCCTGTCTAGGAAAACTAGTTTTTTTTTTATAGTTATTTTCGGGATAGTATATATTTTTTGGGGGTCTTTTGTATCCAATTGGCAGTCTCAGTTAAGGTTGGTATTGTTCACACTTATCATGATTGAATGCCTAAATTCTGCAGTCCTAATGATTAATATGCATGTTTCCACCTTTTAGACACTACTGAGCTAGTCTCAAAATATATCTGTCCATAACTTCAGATCCACTACAAGAGGGACAGCCAACAGATATCACACCTACATTTAGACACACGTCCAAGTATACCACCTTTGTAGTTCTAAAGGACTGTATTTAACTCTTGTATTTTCACCATTTAGGAACATATTCAATATCACACCAGACGAGCCATTGGATTCTACTCCTTCTCCCTTACCTTGTTTTGTTTCCCCTCTTCCCCACCTTTTCCTGTCTGGCTTTGACTTCGTTTGGTCGGGGAGGGGGTGAGGGAAGTTGGAATCTAGCATCTGTTCCTTCCATAAAACAGAAATAAACCTCGGCACTCCTATTCAATTATATGTTGATTCATAAAGTTGTTTTTGTAGGTCAATTCAAAATACCAGCAGGACATCAATATTGTCTTGCCGTATCAATTTAATAAGAAAATATGCCAGAATCTTGAATTACACAGTTAAAAAACAGTAACAGTGTGATCAGGATTAAACAGCTTGAAGTGACAATCCTCCTTTCGAACGTTGGAACGGCAGCCAACACGTGTTTCGTTTCATAGATACTTTTTCAAGGCTTCAATCGTTATTTGCATGGGCGACCAAACAATAATAAAATCATGTCCAAGTCTCGTCATGGGGATTCGTTTGTCCCGAGGTATGCTTTATCTCTCTGTTATAACAGAAGGCCACGTCACGTCTTAATTGGTATAAGTCCACCTGTATTAGCTAGTATTTAGTAGTCACATATTCTTGGGCTATGATATGCCTCTTAAAAGGTTGTGACTCCCTCGCGATGCAGTCGTACCGGGTTTACAATCTGTTCCTTCCACTTCGCCCCTGCAGAAAAAAACAGGTGAGCCTCATAGAGCGCGAAGCCCACGTTTTATTATTCTGCCTGTGTGTAATGGAGGAACAAAAGATTACTTTGGCAGATGTGGCACACATGATAGGGAACGTACAAAAAGAAAAACAAGCCCTAACTCTTAGAGTTGATGTCTTACAACATGTCACTCAAACGTCACCCTCGTGAGACCCTGTGTCTGGAGCACATGGTAATTTATTTTCACCACCATCCTCTTCCTCTGGTAGTTCGTCACCAGTATATCATATTACAACCCCCTCCTCTATACCATTAGCACCACCGGAAAGGTTCCTAGGAGATTCAGCCAAATGTGCTTCTTTTATCAACCAATGTCAGTTGCACTTTATGTGTAAGGCTTCTTGTTTCCCTACAGAGCAATCTAAAATAGCGTTTGTTTTATAATATTTGGGAGGAACAGCTGGTACATGGTCTATCCCTCTAGTCGATCACAACAACCCCTTGTTATATGATTGTAGGGCTCTCAAAGAGGAGTTAAGAAGCTTGTTCGACAGACAGTCATCTATGCAGTCCATTGACACTGAATTGGTGAATCTTAAACAAGGATCAAAAGATCTCATGGCCTTTATCTCCTATTTTAACAGGCTGATTGCAGAGGCAGGTTGGCCTGAGGCCAAGCGTAGTGCTCTATTCTACAAAGGGTTAAACAATGAACTAAAAGACGTATTAGCCCAAGTTGTAGACCTTCCTGACTCCTGCAAGGCATTGATTGATTTAGTGGTTAAATTAAATCACAGACTGCACAAGCAGAAACGTGAAAAGGGATGCCCAGAGACTAAGTTCCTTACGTATAAAGAAAAGAAGCCAGATTCAGACAAAAATATTGATGAGCCTGAACCTATGCAGATAGGTAGTATTAAAGGGCCTTTAAGTGCTGAAGAAAGACAAAGACGGAGAGACAGTAAACCATATTTATACTGTGGCAAAGCAGGACATTTCGTGCGAGACTGCCCGGTTAAACCAAAAAGACATACGGAGTTGGGAAACTAAGAGGCCCAAGCAAGGTGGAGACAGGTTGCTCGGGTAGGTCAGGTTTTATGGTCTCCCAACTTCTAAATCACAACTATGCCATTTTCCCGCTGCACCATTTTTTCTTTACTGCTCAAGTGAGTTGGGGAAATAAATCAGTTGAGGTTCAGATCATGCTAGATTCAGGAGCAACTGGGAACTTTATATACTCTACATGGGTTGAAAGCATTGAAATACCAGTTGAACCAAAAAAGACAATAGAAATAGTAAAGACTGTAGATGGGAGCCACTTGAAATCAGGGCCTGTCACTCATTCCTCTAAAGAATTGGGTTTTCACATACATAATAGTCACTGTGAAATTATTCAATTTGATGTTATTTCTTCTCCTCACTTTCAAGCAATCCTAGGACTTCCTTGGTTGATGAAACATGACCCAGATATAAAATGGAGAGACCACTCCCTGTCTTTCACTTCTGATTTTTGTAAATTACATTGCATGAAGAGTGAGGCCCCATCACAACACATAACTGTGACTGCTGATTCCAATTGCCCTGATTTACCTGCTTGTTATCATTCCTTAAGAGAAGTCTTTGATAAAGAGAAGCCTCTATTCTATTACCTCATCTTCCGTACGACTTCCGCATTGATTTAGTACCTGGAGCAAAAATTCAGTGCTGTATTATATATGCATTAACAGAGAAGGAAAATATCTATTTGAGAGAGTACTTTGATGATATGTTACAGAAAGGGTTCATTCGGCCTTCTAGATCTGCCGCATCTTCCCTCCTGTTTTTTATACCCAAACGGGAAAGGGGTCTCAGGTGCTCCACAGACTATAGAGCCCTCAACTGTGTAACAATAAAAAATCTGTAGTCTTTGCCCCTGATTGCTCGATCAGGTGAAAGATGCTACCATCTTTACTAAACTGGGCCTGAGACTAGCCAACAATTTAGTGCGGGTAAGAGAAAAAGATGAATGGAAAAGCATCTTTCGTACTAAATTTGAACTCAATGGATATTTGGTTATGCCCTTTGGGCTTTGTAATGCCCCCCATCCCAATTCTTTATTGATGAAGTGTTGAGTGAAGTATTGGATGTGAGCATTATTGCCTATATAGACGACATTCTAATATATTCCTCTTCCACCGAAAAACACATTGGCCGTATGAAAGAAGTACAGAGTTTCCTGGGTTTTGCTAATTTCTACAGACGATTTATAAACGGGTTTGCATCTTTGGCATCCCCTATTACTAAACTCCTGAAAAAAGGGATACCTTTCTTGTGGACGCCAGCTGCTGTAGATGCCTTTTCCTGTCTAAAAAGATCATTTGTTACCACCCGGGTCCTGAAACATCCTGACTCTTCACAGCCATTTATAGTGGAAGCAGATGCATCCCAAGTGGCTGTCAGTGGAGTATTGTCTCAAAGAGATAGGGAAACTGGACATCTACACCCCATTGCCTTCTATTCACACAAACTCACACCACCTGAAAAGAATTATTTGGTGGGAGCCAGGGAATAATTGGCTATAAAACGCACCTTTGAAGAATGGCGTCAATACTTATGAGGGGGCATTATACACTGTCACGGATGTATGACGTTATAACGCATACTATTACTCCGCAGACCATTACAACGCGACTTTTACTCCGCATACCGTTACAACGCATAGCGCCTTGGGGCGCTGGATAGTGGTAAGTATAATTTTCTATTCCAACACCAGTCCCCGTGGACACTAGGGAAGGTGTTGGATAGAAAATTAAACTTATTCCCTATCCTACAGCGCCCCCCAGCGCAATGCGTTGTAACGGTATGCGGAGTAAAAGTCGCGTTGTAATGGTAGTGCGGAGTAAAAAATGCGTTGTAACAGGTGTATACCCACTGTCACTGTCATTACAGATCACAGAAACTTGCAGTTCCTGACGGCAGCTAGGGTTTTATCCATGCGACAGTTACGATGGACACTTTATTTAAGCAACTTTGATCACATCATACAGTTCCAGGCCGGTAACAAACATGGTAAATCAGACGCCCTACGACGATATGGTTATAATCTAACTGACAACTAGCACGTTCACGGCCAACCCCTTATCTTAAGTCCTGAACTTATTTTGGGAGGTACATGTTCGAAAAATCATTTTTGAAGGAAGTGCTTCAGGCACAAGAAACTGAGGAAACCAAAGAGCACGGAATCAAACACAAAGGAGTGAGGATTCACAAGCTCTTGTGCATTCAAGGAGGTTTAGTACTCCCTACCAATGCCTTCCAGCTTGAAGCACTTGAATGGTGTTAGCAGGACACCCAGAACATAAAGAAACCCCATGCCTTACTTAACCGATCCTTTTGCTGGCCCTCTCTGAATCAGGACACTCACCTGTATATTCAACATTGCTATGTCTGTGCCCAAAGTAAGAGTTCACACCAGGTTCCAGCGAGGCTCTTAACACCTATGCCCACACCTCCTACATCATGGCATTCCATTTCTATGGATTTTATTGTAGACTTTTCGCCCACTAAACAGGGACATACTGTCATATTTGTAGTGGTCGATATGTTATCAAAGATATCTCACTTTACACCTTTGAATGGTTTACCTGATTCTAAAGAGCTTGCTTCTGTTTTTCTCCAGCAAGTGGTACGAATTCATGGTCTTCCTTCTGTTATTGTGTCAGATCGAGACCCAAATTTGTTTCTAAATTCTGGAAGGGTTTGACTACGATGTTACAAATAGATGTAAGACCTTGTTCTGCTTATCACCCACAGAGAGATGGACAAACAGAAAGGGTGAATCAGTGTACTGAATAATATCTAAGGTGCCATTTGTTGCACACTGTTAGGAATGGGATACATTTCTTTGGACCTCAGAGTTTGCATACAATAATGGTGAACATTCTTCCATAGGTGTTTCCCGTTGTTTTTACAATTTTGGCTTTCATCTCGTTGTGGGCTCATGTCACCTACTATTTCTACTTCCACTCCTGCTGCCTTAGAACTTGCAACCCATTTCCAAGACATACATACTAAGGCTAGACAAAATCTGGATGAGGCAAAAAGCAGGTATAAGGATGGTGCTGATCAACATTGGAGGCCACCTCCTGATTATATGATAGGAGACAAAGTCTAGTTGTCTACAAGACAAATTAAGATAAGGGAACAAGCAAAGTTAAACCTTGCTTTATTGTTCCCTATGTTGTCTCTAAAGTGGTAAATTCTGTTGCCGTAAAATTAGAATTACCTGCCTCCTTGAGAATTCATCCAGTTTTTCATGTTTCTTTGCTAAAACCTGTAACTACTGGTACTGTTGTTTCTGCTCAACATCCCCCCCCCCCAGTTTTGGTGGATGACGAACCTGAGTACGAGGTGGACTATATTGTAGACTCTCGTAAAGTATGTCATAAGCTTCAGTAGGGTGACCAACCGTCCGTAAATTTCACGGACTGCCCGTTATTTGGGCCTCTTGTCCGTTGTCCGTGAGGAATTCCTTTACGGACGCCTTTTGTCCGTAATTTCGGGGATCAGAGTGATCTGCGCTACCCCCCTGCAAGCACCCGAGACTTCTGTAACTCACAACAGGGGCCAACTCCCGCCCCTGCTGTGATCTTTAGGGCCAGCAACGCCCCCCTCACCAACCAGACACAGATTACTATCAGCCCATTATCATTCTGTATGTTGGCCTAATTAGCAAGTACAGAATGATAATGGGCCTCTCTGCAGCGACCAGATTTGCTGGGCCCCAGCCTAGTGCAGTGCATGGCAAAGTGCTTTTGTTTAGTGGCTGGGGTCAATTGAAAATCCAGTTAAATAAAAAGCCATCATTTATAAATCATGGTGAAAATGGGTAAACAAACATTTTAAAATAACAAAGTGAATAACTGAAACACAGATTTATTTAAAAAAGGGGGAATATTTGAGCAACGTTTATGAAACAGCGCAAGCTGTAGAAGCATTTTGAAATGACTAAACAGGCACATGACGGTTGTAAGAATGTTAGGAGCATCACACAGCATGCTTGTGTTTTCACATTAGTGTGCCCTTAATACACTTTGGTCCGTGCCGAAGAGGGAAGATTAAAGTAGTTTGTTTAGTGAAAATAATTTCAAATCGGCTTTTCACAAACCTGGATGCTTCAAGTGACAGGTTGAAAACAGCCCAGCAGAAAGGAGTTTTTTTCTTGGCATGCCGGCATGCTGCGGTATCAGCGTACAAATTCCCGAAACCAAACTTTGTTAAAGCAATACAGCATGTCAAACAAAGCATAAACAGGCATAAATGTGGCTATTAAGATGAGTGTTGGAAGTTTATTGCCTACAATCTTTGGCATCTCCACTTTCAGAGTTCATGGACCTCTTTGCAATGCTGAATTTTAGCATTTCCCACAGTTCGAAACCAAAGCTCTAATGATAACCTGTTCTTAAAATAAAAATGTGCCTTCATAATTACCCTGATTGTGAAAGGCCATACAGTCAGACATGTTGCATGAAAGGACTGCTGCAGGCAGCAGTATTGCTAATTGTGAGTGCTACTTAAGTGTATTTAAAGAATGTCACTATTACTACAGTAAAGGTGCAGCAATAATGCCACATGAGCCATCCCCCTGGCGCTCCACACTCGCAAGCAGGAAGAGACACTAATTCTTTATTGGCTGATTTCAATCAGAGTGGGCTAGGTCAGCACTCTCCTAGCTGCACACTTTTTGCTTAACTATTCTGACTGACTGGCATTGCTGTGCAGGCTCAATTTGGCTTTAGGGCAATCTGGCAGTGGAGAAGGGCGGGCTTGGCAAGTTAGTGTTTTTTGTCCGCTTTTGGACCTGTTTTAATGTTTGGTGGGCGTTTTGTTCTTCTGATGTGTCTTCCGAAGATCAAAACTGTCCCGCTTCGTAAATATGGACCATTTTTTTTGGCTATCTGCTTCGCAGTTGGGAGCCACTTTTATTCTTGATGCCTGAGCCTATTTTCTGTCCCAGTCCAGCCCTGTTGATGTGGCCAGATTTAGATTTAGAACCACAGTGAAAACCAAAGGGACTACTCACGATAAACCAGGGCAGGCAAGTGAACAATCCATTTATACCTTTTTAATTTAAATCTGATATTTGTGATTTATTTTCAATTATGAATGATAGATACCAGGATGTAAAGAAAAAACAGCAATGACATTAAGAGCCAGGTTTTCAGCTTCTTGCGGAACTCGAGAATTGAAGAGGAGGCTCCAGCGTGGAAAGGGAGATTGTTCCATGCTTTGGAGGTTACATGGGAGAATGCAAGGCCTACAGCTTGGTAGTGAGAGTCTGGCTGAGTGGCGGTTTCTGGGAGGTGTGTAGGAGTGTATGTTGATATTCAGGTATGCAGGACTGGTTTTGTGTAGTGCTTTGTGTATGTGTGTTAGCAATTAGAATCTGATTCGTTTATTGATTGGGAGCCACTGCAGTTCCCTGAGGTGAGAGGTGGTGTGGGTGCGACAAGAGAGGTTGACTGTTTTAGAACTTAAAATTGTCGTGTCTGTGCTCCTTAAGGTGGGCCTCCATGTGCAGCTGGGTGCAACTGTGCACTACCAAAGACTGCACTCATCGAGTGGTGACATAGAGCAGGCGGACACATTTATGTTCAACTGTGGACAAAAAGGGAAGGTCGTTTATAGCTATTATTGACCTTAAGCCATGACTGTAGGGAAAGAACACAGGTACTGGGAACCTGGACAGCAGGGACCCAGTACACCTGGATCAAAAGCTAGGCAAAATATGGGGGGGCGGGTGGGGGGTACTGCAACAGAAACCCCGTTTCCTACGGTTGGCCACTTGGAGAACTGCACTCTAGTCCAGCACTACAGGTCCCAATTTGCTATATTCTATGCATGCTGGTTTACATCTCAATGTCACTCAGATATGAGATGCTAGTAACTAAATCCAACAAAGAAGAACTTCCTGACCACTTCTCTCACCAAACATGCCTTCTCAGGACCATGAACTGTGAACAAAATATCAGACTGGACAACCACATTTGTAATAATAATCCACATTTGTAAAGCACAAACAATCACCCTTAAGGGTCTCCAGGCGCTGGGGGGTGTCGGAAAGATTAAGCAAGCTATTGCCCAGAGTCACAAGGTGCTGGGCTAATCTGCTGCCGGCACCTGGGATCGAACCGTGATCCCCAGATTCCAGCATCAGTTGCCCTGGCCATAGCGCCACACCTCTCCCCTGTGTGGTAACTATATAAATAGATCATGATCATATGAAATACCACAAAAATACCTGCACAGTTGATCAAAGCTGCATGCCTACCAAAAAAAATCATGAAATGCACGATTGTCTGAACCTAATATAAACTTATTCTGACTTGTACTTGTGTTGGTTGTCTATTTACTTATGTAATATTGCGCAACCTCCTCTGATGTATCTGTAAAGCTTACATTTTGTCCTGAATTTTGACCTTCTGTCCTGAATTTTTGTCCTGAATTTTGACCCTTTGTCCTGAATTTTTACATTCATCGTCCTGAATTTGCAACCATGCCAGTTGGTCACCCTAAGCTTCAGTATTTGTTTCATTGGAAGGGTTATGGGTCTGATGAGTGTACTTGGGAACCTGCTTCTCATGTTCATGGTCCCCGCCTATTGAGGTTGTTTCACAGGCGTTATCCCAATAAACCCAAACCGGTTTGGGGATTTTAAGGGGGTGTACTGTCAGGCAGCCCCACTGCTGAGCCTTCCAGCAGCCGCTGATGCAATGCCCGCCTGCCGAATCACACGTCAGGCAGCCTCGCGGCAGAGCCTGCCCGAAGCTACTCAAGCAAGCCCCACCCGCTGACACTTGTCGGCAGACAAAGGCAGCGCTTAAAACAACAGAAGGGAAGTCCGATGATAAGAACGTGCTTCACCTTCTGTCATAGCCCCTTCTCATTTTGCCTAAACTTACCTGCCCAGTCCACGTCGGAGAGCAGGATTGGATTCATGTGTCCTCTTGCGGCGTCCTTGTATGCACTTGACTTCCGGGTCACAACTTCTTTTCTGGAGCTACCCTTAGCTCCACCTCTCCCTCACTGGCTGTTAATTCACGACCACCTCACCAAACAGCATTTCCTTGCTGCATATATTTTCTGTTCCTGAAAGGGAGATAACAGAGAGTGTTTATTTAAAAGAATCCTAGCCTCCAGCCTCTACAGCAGGATTATTGCATGCCATAGTATTAAGGTTTGTACTTATCTGACTTGTTGCTTTTCGGGAAATTATTTTCTCTGTCAGGATTGACTTCTATACTTTTTTTTATGCTGCAAACAAGAGAGTGGTATTAGTTACTTTGGCTATTACTTAGATATATTATATTACCCTGACCCAGCACCTTTTTTGTGCACTATTTTATAGTTTTCGTTCTGTCTATGAAAATATATTTTTTGTTTTTTTCCTAGTTATTTTAAGGATAGTATATATTTTTCTTGGATCTTTTGTATCAAATTGGCAGTATCCGTTGAGGTTGGTATTCATGATTGAATGCTTAAATTCTGCAGTCCTAATGATTAATATGCATTTTCTACCTTTTATATACTACTGTCTTAGTCTCGAACTATATCTGTCCATAATTTCCGATCCACTACAAGAGGGACATCCAACAGGTTTCACACCTACATTTAGACACACGTCCAAGTATACCACCTTTGTAGTTCAAAAGGACTGTATTGAATTCTTGCATTTTTACCATTTAGGAACATATGCAAAATCACACCAGACGAGCCATTGGATTCTACACCTTCTCCCTTACCTTGCTTTGTTCCTCCTCTTCCCCACCTTTTCCTCTCTGGCTTTAAATTCGTTGGACCGGGGAGGGGGTGGGGAAGTTGGGATCTAGCATCTGTTTCTTCCATTTCGCCCCTGCGGAAAAAATAGGTGAGCCTCACATTAGGATCATCAATAGTTTGTGCAGGTTGAGGGTGTAAAGAGCTTGGAGGGAGCGAGAGGAAGTAGGAGCAGTTTCGGTGAGGTGTTGTTCAAATAGAAGAGCTTTGAGATCTTTTTAGATGGTATCATAATTTGCGGTCGGCGGGAGGGAGTTCCAGATTCCCGTGGAAGTTCCAGAGAAGGATTTGTTTATGTATCAGTCTTGTTTAAAGGTGGGTTAAAGGAGGAGAAATTGAGTGTTTTTGTGTCTAGGTTGGCGCCTGAGATCTTTAATTTCTATGAGAGGTATGAGGTTAAAGAGGAGTCGAGAGGTTAAAGAGGTGGGGGCAGTTTTAAATTGAGTTCTCGCTTCTATCAGAAACCACTGAAGGTAATGTAGAATGGGGGGTGGGGGGTGGGGGGGTCGCTCGAATTTCTTGTGTCCTGTCATGAAGCGGACTGCCAAATGTAGGACTGCCCTAGATGGACGTAGGTGGACTTTGGGAGTGCTGGAAAGGAGTTACCAGTATCAAGATTGGGATGCGAACTGACTAGTTCACAATCTGCAGAATTGCAGTCTCTATGCTGTGAGCCTGACAGAATCTGTATTGAAGGGTGGTTGTTGTCCTGAATGTTTGATGACAGGTGGGAGGCTACTCAGCTTCCAATCACCTTGCCAAGGAGAGGCAGGGTGAATACTGGGTGGAAGCTTTTGAAGTTGTCAGGGTCGAGTGATTGGGGTTTTGTTTTAGGATAAGAGAAATGTGACACTTTCTTAGAAAGTCTGGGAAAGAGCCCTAATCAAGGGATGAGTTGACCAGGGATGTCCAAATGAAGAGAAGCAGTTTAGCTAGGAATTTGCTGATGTAGCTCGGAATTGCATTCCAAAGATGCTTAGAGGGTATCACCTTGGATAGCGTTAGTAGTAAATCTGCCTCTGGCTTTGAGGAGAAAGAGCACCAAGGCTGCAGTGCCTTGCAAGGCAGTTTGTTTCTTGACTATGTTAATGAGTCTGACTGGAAGGGAGATGTTAACGTCTTTGACCTTTTTTTATCAAAGAACTCACAAAATTATTGTATAGGTTCTCAGATGCTTTAAATGGGATGTTGGAAGGAGGGTGTGGAATGAGGGTTGTTGGCTTGATTAATTATCTCAAATAGTTGTTTTGGTCTGGTCTTGGCCGTATCCAGGAGGGATCTGAAATGTGATGCCTTGGCTTTAAAGCTGTGGCATTTGTAACTTTGCAGCGCGACCGACCCTCTGTTAGACTTAATGGTGAGGGTACTCGTTGACAGTCTTTCTCCAACTTTTTGATTTTTTTCTCTGTATGTAGAGGGCTTTGGAGCTCCATGGGCAAGAAGTTTTGAATCTACTGTATTTGCTTTTGATGGGTAAGAATTCCTCAATCAAGGAGTCCATGCAGGAGTTGAAATGTGGTCTTGTTGATGTAGAGGTGATGAAATAATGAGGAGAGGTTGATGTTACAGGTGTCTCTGTACCAGAAGTTTTTTTTCTTTGGTTGTCCAAGACAGACACTCGGGAGGAAATCTGTAGGCGATCCAACCAATTGACCGGAATGTGGTCACTGGTCGATAAGAGGTGTTCTGGAGATGATGACGTTTAGAGTGGCACCTTTGCAGTCTGTGGGTTTCTGGTAGTGTTGGTGGAGACCATTGTCTTTTAGAAAGGCAGCAAAGTCGTCCAATGGTTTATTTCCCCCGGAACCCCAGTGGTAGTTGAAGTCACCGAGAAAGATAATGTTGTCAGAGCTGATTAATTGTGATCTTAAGAATTCAATTCAGGCTTCAAAGAAGTTGTTAGTTTGACAGGGGGTGGTAGATCACATTAATCCTGAGGTTAGAGGTAGTTTAATAGATGATTTCCAGTTATAGACATTCAGTGGATTGATAGCGGGTATTGGGGAGGAGCCTGAAGCTCAGAGAGTTTCTGTATATGACCGCTAAGCCCCCAACTTGTTTGCCTTTCCAGTCACTTTTCAAAATGGAGTAGGGGCCGGGGAGGAAGCAGTAGGAGAAGAACACTGTTTGCTGAATGGTTCAACAAGGTTTTGGTGAGGACCACGGTGTCGATGTTGTGCTCTATGATCGTGTCTGAGATCTTGAGCCACTGTTTGACTGCAGAGCGGCAGTTGTGCAGCATGCAAGTAAGGGAGGAACTGGTGAGTTTGTGCTCAGTTTCACCAAGAGGAAGAGTGGTAATATGGGTCAGGTTAGAGGATAAGTGGGCATCAGGAATGGATCTTGTGTACAGTTCGAAGTGATGGTTTGGATAAGAAGGCTCTTTTGTGTTAGGCGGGACAAACTGAGTGTCAGAGGCATTGGTGTTTTCATAGTTTCTTACAAGATGTATATTTCCTTCTCTTTGAGTAGAAACATGCCCATTTCGGTCTGGGGAACAAATGTCTCTAGAGATCGTGTTTAAAAAGGGACATTTGTACTGCCCCAGACATGATGTGTAACAGTAAGTGAGTTGCTCAAATGAGAAAAGGCCTGGGAACAGATGTCTGTTTTCTCTGTGAGATAAGACATAGAGAACAGGAGTCTAGAGAAAGGGAGACAGTGGTGTTTAGAGGAGGACCGAGGCTTATGTTATTATTTTGTGATAGGCGTTGGGATGGGCTCATGGTTCCGAGGAGTCGGAAGCGGGTGGGGTGGATTTGGCAGAAGTGGAGAGTTAAGGTAAGAAGGTTTTGGAAGGTGATTGTTCCTGTTGGATGTAATTTTGGGGGTTATTACAACAAAAGAGGGATATGGGGTGCTTGTAGGTCCAACAGGGCTCGGTACTCAGCCCCCTATTTTTTAATATCTACCTTGCTCCCTTGGCGGAAGTGGTGGAATCCTGGGGGGTCAGAGTGATCTCTTATGCTGATGACACTCAGCTTGTGTTCTCATTTAGAGACCACTCTGACGGCAACTTGTTCAACTTTCGACGTTGCCTTGTTAACATCTCCTCCTGGATGACTACCAATAATTTGAAACTCAACACGGATAAGACCGAGGTCTTATTCTTCAACCAAAAATCCCCACCTCCCTCTAAGCTGTGGTGGCCTGTGGAATTAAACCCCCCACCAGCTCCAGTCCAAACCGCTCGTAATCTGGGTTTTCAATTTGATAATGCCCTGTCTTGTAAAACCCAAATCAACAAAGTCACCGCAGCTTGTTTCGGTAAACTTCGCATGATCAAGAAAATCTTCCCTTTCCTCCCGCTCGATTCTCGGAGGACCGTTGTTCATGCCTTAATTACTTCCCATTTGGACTATGCGAATAGCTTGTATGTAGGAGCCCCGGTTTACCTGATTAAACGGCTGCAGATTGTGCAGAATGCCTCTGCCAGGCTAATCTGTAACATCCCATATCGCCACTCCATCACACCGCATCTAGCTAAGCTGCACTGGCTGCCGGTGACCTATTGCATACAATTTGAAGCTCTGGTTATTGCCTTCAGGGCCCTTAATGGTCTCGGCCCTGCCTACCTGAGACATAGGCCCAAACCTGTCCACTCTTTTTGAGCCCTCAGATCAAATCATCTCCGCCTTCTTTGTGCCCCTCGTTTTCGCCGTTCTAGAACGGGGGGTCGTGCCTTTGCTGTGGCCACTGCAAAGTACTGGAATGGCCTCCCTTTAGACCTTAGGCTCACTACATCAGAATCGTTGTTCCGGAGCAAACTTAAAACCTGGCTGTTCCCCAACATCTAGACCACGCTGAACCCCTCTGGTTGCCTGTTGTCCGCAGCGCCGGGACACCCCCGTCGGGGGTAGCCGCGCGCTTTATAAACTTCAAAATAAAAAATATAAATAAATAACATACGAGCCTCAGGGAATCTGGTTTAGAGGAAGAGGTATGCAGTTCATATGGGGGGGAGGAGGTAGACGCTGGGTCTGTAAACACCCTCATCCTAAGGTGGAGACGGGGTGTCTCCCAATTTAGGAAATAGGGCCCTCACACACCCGGTTGGGTGTCATCCTTCATCGTAGGGCTTGCTCCTCGTCAGGCCGGCGCTGCTATACCTGACCGGCACCCTATGAGGGGCTCTTTGTCTGAGATATTTTTCCCAAGCTGTTTGGTGTGGTGCCGGGTGTGGGGCCTCGTGGTGTCGATGTGGACAGGGTATATGAAGGAAGGGTGTGGGAAGGAATAAAATAGGGCACAGTGGTGCTGCAAAATCAATTTAATCTACGAGCCCACGAGTCCCAATTAAAAACAACAAAGGTGTAGCCGCTGAAATAATGGTCACAGGGGGCTCAAGTAAGGGGTCAACATGTTTCTCACCTTGTGTGTCAGGGATCACGTGGTAGTCGTCAGGACCAAAAGGGGTAAATTACACTATCTGCACAGTTGTGGGTTCGGTGATGTTCTCAGGGGTGAACCAAGCACTCAAAAACCTAGCTTTGAGGTAACTTTTTATGAGATGGACCAACCCGATGTGGGTGGCAGAAAGACTCCATTGAGTTACAAGCAGAGGGTTTATGTTACAATAGTTGAGCCGTAATCCATTGCTGTGAACCTACCCCTCTTTCGTGCAGCCAGAGTGAGGGGTAGGTTCACTGCAATAGATGATGGTGATAGGATTAGATCATGCCTCACTATGGTCTTCAACTGGCTCAGCAGGAACCAATTGAAATGCAACTCAGAGAATTTAGAAATCATCTTCTTTGGCACCCCATTTGTGGAGGATTGGAGACTGTGGTAGCTGGAGATATGTCCCCGCCAGCGGAATCGGGCGAAAAGAGGTGCAGCGAAGCCTCGGGGACCATTTAAGCTGGTACATTGTGGATAGATTCTTCTTTGTCACTTTCGTCACGCCTGGTGCGGATCGGGAGCAGCCGTCGCTCGTCAAACACCCCCTCTCCCACCCCATGAGCTGTTAGTGTCCATGGCAGATAATAAAGTTAGATACAAATGAATTCTGATTTTGGGACTGGACTGACTCCTTGGCGAGTTATGATTTGTATGGGCACTGGGCAGGCGGAAGTTGGGCTGCCAGCTGGTGGTCCTGGAACTCTTCTGCTTCACCCTTGATGCTTGGATTGGAACTTTGGGGATGAAGCCTGTGCTCAGGTACCCCGGTGGACCAGTGCGCTATGCGGGCCCTGGATTTAAGTTTTGGGTTCTCCTCTGGGGTTGAAGAAGATGGGGATATGGTAAAGTTTTCCCAATGATTTTCCTGTCAATTCATTCAGGAAAGGTGCCTGGATGGATGTCCTGGGTGGAAGGAGCGCTACACTCCCACTGGTGCACAAGGCCAAACAGGGGCATATGGATCCCACAGGCCTCCTTTACTTTGGTTCATTCATATACACAACACATGCACAATGCAGACACAATCAACATACATTTTTGATGTGAGGGCTAGGTTTCTTTTGAATCTGCCGTTACTCTGCTGTTCATAGAAACAACCTAGGAATAGGTTACATTGGAGTATAAATCTGACTTTGTGTTAGCAAGCTGCACTCAGCCAGTACCAAATAACTAAATTTTAGTGAGTGAAATTACTTTTTAGTGCAGTGATGTTAGAATAGCGAGGATAAGATTATGAAATGAAACTTTTCCTTATGAAGGTGTCTGCGTCACCTTCCTTTGTACTATATACAGACCTTGTACCAAGCATGGAGTCCTCCAGACTGTGTTTAAAGGGATGTATGATGGAACAACGCATTCCGTTGCCATTACCATGCATAACCTTTACCAGGCGTTTTATGTTTACAATGCATATGCATTTACGACGAATTTCATTGTAAAAGCATGTATGGTAAAGGCATATGCGTGGTAAAGGTTTCACCAGTAAATATAAGTATTTTACAGGTAAGTATAAACCCTTTCTATAAATATGTCCAAAGGGTTTATATTTTCCCGTGAAATACTTACATGTTTGTGGTAAAAACATGCATGGTAAAGGTAAATGCTTTTGTCTCTTTTTAAATATTCATAGTGGCATTTCAGCATAACCATAAACATCAACAGTAGACAGTCAGTACGGTAGGAACACAGAGTTGCAGAAGATACAGTAGTAGTATTGTCCATATTCAAACACCCCCCCCACTCCCCCCCCAAGCTTCCAAATCATAAGTAGGAATCATTCATGGGCCAGCAGAACAGTGAAGATAGTCAATTGACACTCCGAGACCTATATTTTGGGGAGCCCCCAACATTATGATTAGTTCCTTTATATATAGCCCCTTTGTCTACAGGTAGGAGTTTCATCACCCGGGCCCTCACCGTGATCACTCAGTGCGCGTGAGACTTGTGTCTCTAAGTCGGAATGGTCTCAATCTTTGGATTCTATTAGGGTTTGAGTCATTACACTACAGACCAACAAATCGTCCCAGACCCTTACATCCCTACAGGACCTCCGTATATGTGTCTCCTCGGCTCCGGTCCATTCTGGCATGTCCCTCATCAAATCTGCCAGTGTGAGAGCTCTGGTGCTCAGCCCCCCAATAGTAGTAAGTCGGGATAGGCTGCCTCAAGACCCAGCACCGCGAAGCGTCTGCTCAGTTTCTTTTTAGGGATATTAGAATGGAGGCCCAAAATGCAATAATTATGATTAAAGTAAAGGCATATGTGTGGTAGGTACAAATTCTTTGTGTGTGTGTGGGTGGGTGTGTGTGTGTGTGTGTGTGTGTGTGTATATATATATATGTAAATATATAATATTTATATTATTCACTGGAAAAAACCAAAGGTTACAAGGACGTTATAATTAGCAAATAGAATTAAAAAAACAGGAGCGCGCAAGGAGGCGCATTTGCAGAGTAGTGGAGAAAAGGGGGCCTCCCGCGAGTTGATACATTTTTTTGTTTTTAGGAAGGGGGAGACGTATGGCCCCTCTTTCCTGGGCCATTTTGGGCCCCCATACCCTGATGCCTGGCCATCATTATTTCTTTTTAAATGAAGAGAGAGGGCACTGCGGCCCCCCCTCCCCGGGCCAAGGTTTCCCCGGGGACCCCATCCCCCGGGGCATGCCCATTTCTAAAAAATAATTGGGAGGGGGCCACATGGCCCCTAGCCTATTTCAGTCCCTGGGGCCCCATCCCCCAGGCCTTCACCTTTTTTTGAATGGGGAGTGGGGTCTGCGTAGCCCCTCCTCCCCGGGCCTCTTGTTGTAAATCGTGGGGGAAGATTCAAGGCCCTTGCGGACCCTGCCAGCTCTCTGCCTCTTGTGTGAATCGACATTGCTTTTGTACAGAGGTAGCTGCAAACATGCAGCTCCCTCTATCCAAAAGCAATTCTGCTCCGCTTCATGGAAGCAAGATCATTTTACATGCTCTTGCTTCCATGAAGCTGAGCAAACTCTAATGTCCCGGGGTAGCCCCCCCCCCCGGAAATTGCTGGAGCTGACCCTGACAGGTGGCGGTCCCCAGGGCCATGGAAGGCAGCCATGCGGTCCCCATCCCATCTTCTGTATAGCCCAGGGGAGGTGGTAGTCGCCGGGGCTGTGGGGAGCCGCATGCCCGCCCCTCCATTCCATTATACGAACCACGGGGAGGGGGAGGTGGTGGTCCCTGGGGCTACGTGGGACCACAAGCTCCCCCACCTGCATTTCAGTATACGAGGCCCGGGGAAGTTGCGGTCCTCTGGGCTGTGTGGGCTGGAGTCCCCCATGCATTATTTTAAATATAGCCCGGGGTGTCGGTCCCTGGGACTGCGGGGGGCCTCAGGGCACTCCCATGCATTATTTTAAATATGGCCCCAGTGAGGTGGTGGTTCCCGTGACTGCGGTAGGCCGCATGCCCCCCGCATTTCAGTAACAAGCATTTACAATGCAATGGTCTCGGCATTATTAAAGGTAGAGCTATTGGCATTGCTCATGACTTTTTTTTTTTAATCATAAATAAATGGCATTGTCATTTACATTGCCAATAGCTTAATCGTTAAATAAATAATAAACAAAAAGGCCCCCTGGTTCAACGATGACCTTAAGAAATCCAAGAAGCTATGCCGTACTCTCGAGAAAACATGGAGAAAAAACCCAACCACCGACAACATGACCACCTTCAAATCAGCCACCCGCAAACACCACCAGCTGATTCGATCCACCAAGAAATCAGCATCCAAGAATCAACTCGATAACAACGCCCATAACAGCAAGGAACTATTCAACATCGTCAAAGAATTCACCAACCCCACCGCAGCCTCAAACGACGTCACTCCCTCCCAAGACCTCTGCGACTCGTTATCCTCCTTCTTCTACAACAAAATTGCCGACATACATAACAGTTTCGAAAACAGTTCCAACGAACAATCCTCCCCACCCCCCTCAGAACCTAAACGGCCCTCCAACTACCTCAACACCTGGAACCCAATCATCACTGAAGACACCATCCGCCTAATGAATTCCATTCACTCTGGCTCGCCAACCGACCCATGTCCCCACCACATCTACAACAAAGCAGACTCCATCATCGCACCCCATCTCCGTGATGTCATTAACTGCTCCTTCAACTCTGCTACCTTCCCAGAAAGTTGGAAACATGCCGAAGTCAGCGCCCTCCTGAAGAAACCCACAGCAGACCCCTCTGAACTTAAAAACTACCGCCCCATATCCCTCCTCCCTTTCCCGGCCAAAGTCATTGAGAAAGCCGTCAATAGCCAACTCGCCGCCTTCCTAGAATCCAACAACTCCCTCGATCCCTTACAATCCGGCTTTCGAGCCAAACACAGCACCGAAACCGCCCTCATCGCAGCAACAGACGACATCCGAACACTACTGGACAACGGAGAAACAGTGGCCCTCATTCTACTCGACCTCTCCGCCGCCTTCGACACTGTCTGTCACAGCACCCTCATACAACGCCTCAGCAACATCGGCATAAAAGATAAAGCCTTGGACCGGATCATCTCGTTCCTCGCCGGAAGAACCCAGAGGGTCCGCCTCCCCCCATTCAAATCAGAAGCCACCGAATTCATCTGCGGTGTACCACAAGGATCATCACTTAGTCCCACCCTCTTCAACGTTTACATGAGTCCACTCACTTCCATCGTGCGCCAACACAACCTCAACATCATCTCCTACACGGACGACACCCAGCTGATCCTTTCCCTCACCAATGACCCCAACACCGCCAAAACCAATCGCCACGAAGGCATGAAAGATGTAGCCATATGGATGAAAAACAGCCGCCTAAAACTCAACTCAGACAAAACGGAAGTGCTCATCCTAGGATCATCCCCCTCTGCCTGGGACGACTCATGGTGGCCTTCGGATCTGGGCTCTGCACCCATACCCACAGACCACGCACGTAACCTAGGCTTCATCCTAGACTCCTCTCTCTCGATGACCAGACAAGTCAACGCCATCTCATCCTCCTGCTTCAACGTACTTCGTATGTTCAAAAAAATCTTCCATTGGATCCCCACTGAGACAAGAAAGACTGTTACCCACGCACTGGTTACTAGTCGACTAGACTACGGAAACACCCTCTACGCCGGAATTTCAGCCAAACTACAGAAAAAACTCCAACGCATCCAAAATGCATCGGCGAGACTTATTTTGGACATCCCTCACCAAGATCACATTACCGGCCACCTGAAAGACCTCCACTGGCTTCCCGTCAACAAGAGAATAACATTCCGTCTCCTCACCCACGCACACAAGGCCCTCTACAAACTAGGACCCGAATGCCTCAACACTCGACTATCCTTCTACACACCCACCCGCCAACTAAGATCCTCCAACCAAGGCCTCGCCGCAGTCCCGCGTATCCAAAGATCCACCATGGGAGGTAGATCCTTCTCCTACTTGGCGGCCAAGACCTGGAACTCACTCCCCACTCACCTCCGCCTCACTCAAAACCACATCTCCTTCAGAAAAGAACTTAAAACCTGGCTATTCGAGAAATAATGAACCCCCTCCCCAAGCGCCTTGAGACCCTCTGGGTGAGTAGTGCGCTATACAAATTCCTGAACTTGAACTTGAATGGCATTGTCATTTACAGCCCACACAGCTCTCACAGCTCTCACGGCCCACACAGCCCTCACAGCCCACACAGCTCTCACAGCTCTCACAGCCCACACAGCTCTCACAGCCCACACAGACCACACAGCTCTCACAGCCCACACAGCTCTCACAGCCCACACAACTCTCACAGCCCACACAGCTCTCACAGCCCACACAGCCCACACAGCTCTCACAGCCCACACAGCTCTCACAGCCCACACAGCTCTCACAGCCCACACAGCCCACCCAGCTCTCACAGCCCACACAGCTCTCACAGTCCACACAGCTCTCACAGCCCACACAGCTCTCCCAGCCCACACAGCTCACACAGCTCTCACAGCCCACACAGCCCTCACAGTCCACACAGCTCCCACAGCTCTCACAGCCCACACAGCTCTCACAGCCCACACAGCTCTCAACGTACAACAGTCGTAAATGTAAAGAAACTGGCATAGAACCCAATTGCTGTATTTCACGCCTCGGAAGCAACACTGGTTCCAAGAACTCATGCTCAGTTTTCGGGAGATTTAAGAAAGCGTGGAACGCTCCCTACAAAAGCAACCAGGCCCATTGTCGAGCTATATTAATTTTCTACAGGGAGATCTAAATCAGAAACGGCATGCCATTGCGCTCTCACCAACTCCAGTCCCGGTGGACACGACGCCCTTAAGGAAAGATGGCAATGTCGGGTGCGGGAGTGCGCCCTCACTTTCTCTCACCCGGTACGCAGTCTCGTTCCCCACCGTGTGCACTCACTGCTTTGACTTTCTCACACCTAGTACAATGTCCCTTTCACTTACCCAGTAAAGCCTCTGCCTCATTCACTGCACTGCCTCTTTCTCTCGCTCTGCGCACTGTCTAACCACCCCGTCTCTACCTTCACCGAGTGCACCGCCCCTTTTACTCACCCCTCCAAAATGATTCCGTAGGCTGAGCACATACCTGCGCAGGTGCCAAAACTGAGTCTCATCAAACTCATCACCTCAAAATTTGCAGGACTGTAGCGCCAACAGCAAGATTTTTAGTCACAGAATGCGATTTGTTCGAGTTTTAGGACTTCAGATCTATCGTTTGAACCAGTTTAATTCCCTGGGAGGAGAAATGGTTGGAGCACCGACTCTGAAGCCACGCACACGGTTGCTGGGCCACGCTGTGCTCTTAAAAGTACGTGTGAACTCCTGAAGCGCTCTTGCTGTCACACTGGCATCCGACACCGAGCACAAGACAGACTGATGGGCACAGACCACCCATGAAACGTGCAACAACATTTAACAACAATCGCTATGAGCTCAAGTCGGAACTGAAAATTTCCCTCAAATGCGCGTTGAATTGTTGAGTCACAATTCCAAAATGCAAACGTGGAAAGAGCCAGCAGAACACCCGCAGCATTCACCACGTTATTATGGCTTCAGGGCCTAAGTTTGGGAAGTAAGACACATACATACATACATACAGGTAGAGGGGGGAGGGCGGCCGGAGCCTCGGCGAAGAGAGACCGGGTGAAAGGCAGCGCGGGGAGAAGAGAGACCGGGGGAAAGGCAGCGCGGGGAGAGCACAAGTGGAGCTGGGGGAGAAGGGTGGCTGAGGAGGGGAACTGCGCAGGCTGGGAGAAAGAAAGGGGAGAGAGAACAGCCAGCGTGCAGGAAACAAAAGGGCGAATTTTGAATTGGATAAAGTGCTACCCTGACGCTGCAGCTCAGGACAAACAAGACGATCCTCACCGGAAGACGAGAAAAAAAATGGCGGCCGTAAGGGAGCAAACTTTTCGGATTCGGGGGCGTGTTTGGCCGTCCCCAAAAGGGGCGGGGCTTAAAAGTGGAAAGAACAGCACCAACACGCCCCGAATCCGAAAGAGACGGAGCTTCTTTCGAGGGACGCCTCTCTCCTCCAATGGCTGGCCTCCGTTTAGGAAGCCAGCCAATGGAGGAGAGACGAGGAGAGAGGCGGATTCAAGCCCCCTTACTGAAAGTCATAAAATCTCTGACTTCCGGCTGGCAAGCCAGCCGACGGTCCGAGACCTAAAAATGGGCATTCACAAGTTCCAAAGCCGGAGCTTAAAAAACAAGCTTAAACAAATAAGGGTATTATTATAACTTACTCAATGTGAAATATAAAATGTATATTTAAAGTTGCAAGCAAGGTACGACCTCCTCCAATGATGGGGTGGCGGCACCAAGAAGAAACAGAACTGCTGCCCTCTGCCTCTGTATCTGATCTGGGGGCTCCTTGGCCAAGCAGACACTGTGTAGTGACAATGGAGCAGGCCTCGTCCCTTAAAATAACAGGCAAGGCGTTTCCCCCGGATTGTGTCAATGACTGCACTGATAGAACAATACCACGTGATCTACTGACTTTAAGTAGGGCAGTTCGGCTTCATTGAACTGCTAATGATAATTAAATCACCTGCCGCGGTTCAGCGCTGCACCTAACATTGTTGATGACATTATAGTGAATATTTAAACTAGAGAAAGGCATCTAGTGTTGGGAGAACAGAGCATACAGCTCTCCTTTGGGAAGAACTGTGAGCTCACTGGTTAAATTGTAAAGCAAGCCTTGAGGTAGTACTTGGCTCAGGGATGCAGACACCAGCACTAAAATATATTAGTTTAACCCATAATGCGTGGTACTTGGCTGGGTTGCTTCGGGCATACCTTAAGACATTTTAACACCTTTCTTCTGGATCCCATCAAGTCACGATTTATATAAGAACTCTTAATTTTGGTTGAGTCTGACCTGGTGATACCAGCCTACCAGGTTGTAGACAGGTGCTGACAATGAAGCATGCCACTATTTAGTGAGTAAGGTGTGTACTCCAGAATCTTTGGATTACCCCAATGACTTTACTTCGTAAGTGCTTCCTACTTGCTCATATGTTTTTTTATTTTTTTTATTTAGTGCATTTTTATAAAGCGCAGACATTACCCGAAGGTGTCAGAGCGTTGTACAATAGAGCTAGTTATGTTAGAAGAGAAAAGTGGTACAAAATAGAACATTACAAAGACTAACAAGCATTTGCTATGCAATAGGTCTCGCATTAATTAAGTTTGAGCTATTGGCATTGCTAAATATTGCAACACCAATTGCAACAAAAGTCTATAAATTGTAGGTCAAAAAAATGTGTATTTATTTTTGTAGCAATTATGGCATGCTGCGCTTTAGATGAATATGTTTAAAAGTAAAGTACACCATACTGCAATTGCTACAATAGTTAATTGTGGATGCGTTAACAATTGATGTGTGCACTGATGGCTGGTGGTGTGTGTGCCTGTAGAAAATGTGCACTGATGGCTGGTGGTGTGTGTGCCTGGTGGAAGTGTGCACTGCCGGCTGGTGGTGTGTGTGCCTGGTGGAAGCGTTCACTGATGGCTAGTGGTGTGTATGCCTGGTGAAAGCATGCACTGACGGCTGGTGGTGTGTATGAGCCTGGTGAAGCGTGCACCGACGGCTGGTGGTGTGTGTGTGCCTGGTGAAAGCGTGCACTGACGTCTGGTGGTGTGTGACTGGTGGAAGTGTGCCCTGACGGCTGGTGGTGTTTGTGCTCGGTGAAAGTGTGCACTGACGACTGGTGGTGTTTGTGCCCAGTGAATGTGTGCACTGATGGCTGGTGGTGTTTTTGCCCGATGAAAGCCTTCACTGACGATTGATGGTGTCTGTGCCTGGTAAAAAAGTGCACTGACGGTGTGGTTGTGTGTGTGGTTGTGGTTGTGTGTGTGGTTGGTTGTGTGTGTGGTTGTGTGTGTGTGGTTGTGTATGTGTGCGGTTGTATGTGTGGTTGTGTGTGTACTGTATTGAATGCCAGCTCTACATGTAGACATCCTATTTAATAACAGCTTTCAATATTTCCCAGAATTAAAACAAGTAAGCATTTCGTACAAGTGAAAGACTATGTTAAAAAAGTATTACCTATAAATAATGTCTTGATCTAATTTTGTTCTTTAAATGCCGGCAACTTGTTTCTGCGTGTGCCAATGCTTGCTTATGTTTTTTTTTGTTATTGGGGAGCACAAATAACAGGAGGCAGAAGGTTGGAAAATAGTTACAGTGTAACAGTTAGTGAGATAGCAGACGGTCTGCGGCATGTAGGCGCTACCTCTAACCAGCCCGTGACATAAGACAAACCGCCGTGCGGTGCAAAAAAACTTAAAAGTATCACAGCAACCACAAGCTGGGGACCACGGGCCAGATGGGAGTGAGTTTTCATTCTGGCTCGTGGGTAATATTAGCGCTTTACAAACTGCGCCAATGTGCATTCTATGTAGTTTGTGTCAGCGCTTTACTACACCGAGGCATTACGAATAGTGACCTGAGGGTGGCGCTTTAGATACAGTGCCTGTGCTGGACCTGTTGGCTCCGCTGCTGGTCTGCGAGGGGTGTGACGGTGTTTCTGGTACTGTCTGACTTCCAGCATTTCAGGGTAGTGAGAGGATGTTAGTGGTGTGAGAGTGCTTCCGGTAGTGCAGGACTGTTAGTTTGGGAGGCGTGTGAGAGTGGTGTCTGTGAAGGGTGTGTGAGAGTGTTTGAGTGAGTGTGAGACTGTTAGTCTATTAAGGGTGTGCGAGTGTTGTACGTAGTGTGGAGGTGTGGGAGTGCTGTTAGTGGGAGACTACTACTCTATGTGGAGTGTGCAAGTGTTGTTGGTAGTGTAAGACTGCTAGTTTGTGAGGGATATGGCTGCTGTGGGTATTGTGGAACTGCTTGTGCAGAAGAGCTGTGAGTGGCTGGTGATAGTAGGGGGATAAGAGAGTGGTGAAAGTAGTGTGGGGCTACTACTTTACACTGATTTACACTCACCACCAAGCCAAACCGCCCGTCACCATCCAACTGCTGCTGCAGTCATTCGCTGAGGGTGTACATGTTTATTTTGGACATGATGTGTCACTCACATTACTGGTCCGAAATCATTACCTAGGTCATTGCTAGAAGTATACAGCTGAAAGTACATTTTAGTACCGAAACTGCCTAAACTGAAAGCATGTTAAAAACAAGTATCATGAAGACATTGTTGTAATGCCTTCATTGTAAAGGAATCTCGTTGTTCACCCTTCGTTATAAAGGCTGTTTCCCCTGATATTACCACAATCATTGGCTGCAGCAAGCATACATGCATGCAGTCTCAAACATGTTTAAAACTGCCCCGGGTTGTTTGAAGACAAAGTGTACATGTTTTAGGTATGTAATTCACTAAAGGGCCCAATCTGACCCGCCCAACTTTTACCTGCAGTAGATACCAAAGTGAAGGTGTGCAGCACGCTATTGCAGTAGAGGTACAAAAGATTCATTTGTAGAGGATGTGGCGGAATGGTCAGAGCTCCCTACATAAATATGAATTTGCCCTTATATAATGTAACTGGTGCTCATGTAAAGCAATCCTAAACCTGTAGGTCGCGTTTGCGCTATATAAAAATCACAAATCAAAATACAAGATTGGTCAGTGTCGGACTCAGTAACCGAATGGGGCAAAACTGTGAATAGACTTGGAGAGAAAAAATATACATTTACAAAACGGAGTTTGACGTAAAGCATTAGGAGACAAGGGAATGAAGTAAGAAGAGAATATGAAGTGGCCACAAAAGACAACTGTGGAAAGAGCATGGGTATACAGATAGGAGCACACAAAAGGGCACTACGAAGAATGTCACATTCATAGACTGACTTCTCCAAAGATCCATGCCTCATGACCCAGTGGCCAGTAATTCTGCTCTGTGTATGAGAAATGTATGGTTTATTTGATGGCAATGGCATCTACTTAATGCATGTTTTGTTCATGAAGCATACTCTAACCTGCAGCAAACTCACGGAAACCGATAGCACGCTTTCCCTGCCACACTGATCATTTGTGTTGGGGCATGTAATTGCAGGAGCAGGCTGGGGTTGTGACGGTGACCGTTGGGGGAGGGGAGCTCATGTCAAAGGTGGAAAGCACTAATTATACACATTATAAAGACACTAATTATACACACTGTACACTGTCTGCGAGGCGCTGCCTCATAAACATTCACTGCACGAAGAAACTACGGTTTCCAGCAATCCCAAGGAGCTTTGTACATGACTGTGGGGTGCACAAGATGCGCTCAGTGATGGGGGAGGGAATGAGCGGCCGCGCTCGTTAAAAATAACAAGAAGATTGTATTTAATCATTTAGGCTCAGAAGCACATACAGCAAAACCAGAGGGCACCAGGTTCCTTCAATGTTCAGCTTCTAAAATCAGACAATAGCTACCTGGGTGTTAGTATCTGAATCCAGGGGGAAGGGGGTGGGTGGGGGGTGGGTGGGGGGTGGGGGGTGGGTGGGGGGCGGGGGGAGAGAGAGAGAGAGAGAAAGAGAGAGAAAGAGAGAGAGAGAGAGAGAGAGAGACAGAAAGAGAGAGAGAGAAGAGAGAGAGAGAGAGAAAGAAAGAGAGAGAGAGAGAGAAAGAGGGAGAGAGAGAGAAAGAGAGAGAGAAAGAGCGAGAAATAGAGAGAGCGAGAGAGAAGAGAGAGAAAGAGTGAGAGAGAGAGAGAAAGAGAGAGATAGAGAGAAAGAGAAAGATAGAGAGACAGAGAGAGAGAGAGAGCGAGAAAGAGAGAAAGAGAGAGAGCGAGAGAGAGAGAGAGAGAAAGAGAGCGAGAGAGAAGGAGATTGGTGTGTGAGTACCAGAGCCAGAGATTAGGCTCACACAGTGTGTCGCTCTCTTTCCATTTCGATGCAGCACGTGGGAGGCAGGAAGTGAGAGTGCCCCACTCAAGCTACAGAAGAGGTGGGCTTAGGAGTGGGTACCAGGTGGATAAACCACAGGTCTGCTGCATTAGATGCATTCTGAGGACCCACATCAGAATGACAGCAGCAGAGGGTAGAAGGAGAATGGAGGCATTTGCTTATAGCACAATCATTACTCTCTTCGATGGGGGGCCATCAGAAAGGTGCTTGTAGTGCTATGAAGCAGATTGAAAGAGAAAAGAAAATGAATGCAGAAGATAGACGGCACAGAACAATATAGACAGAGTAGCAAGCCATGGATGGTGATAACAGCACAGACTCTCCTCAAGAAGCAAGTAAGGATTAAAGACTTCACATTAAATTAAAGACTCATTAGAGGCAGAGTCCAGGGGTTTGTGGGGCTGGAGAATCTGACGTCAGGCACAGGAGCGCACATTGGTGCAGCTCAAATCATGATCTACAAAAATGTAACTCTACTTGGAGGCAATTGGAGGATTAGAGGGGCTAGTATCTTAACTTGGAGGAAATGCAGTCAGAGGTGATGAACGCTCCAGGAAAGGAGGCGAGTTAGTACCAGTTGAAAAGGAAGAAAAAAGTCAAGGGACTCAAGTATTAGAAATCAAATAGAAACAAGGAAGAGAAGAACGTGAGAAGCGGGGGACAAAGGGACAGCGGAAAACAAGCTCTCGGCATTGCTGTGGTGGGGGGTTGGGCGGGGGAGCAGCAGCCTTTGAATTCTGATGCGAGGCACAGACAAATGGTGGTGCGCGATGTGTACGCGCGGGGGGTGGGGGAGCTGCAGCCTTTGAAGTCTGATGCGAGGCACAGACAAATGGTGGTGTGACGTGACTGGCGATGGTGTGCACGCGCATACTCACATGAACTGTACGCGATCCGCAAGTTTGGTAGAGTTTTTGAACTGCCTACTATATACTCGCCTATCTATCCCTGCGTGATAGAATAGTCGAGACCTAAAAATGAAGGGTACACAAACACAAAAAAAAACACAGCATGCAGGGGTGAGGAATGTACAGGAAACAATACAAATTTACAATGAAGAGCGAATGTATATGATTGTGTCAGGGAGAATGTATAGGACTCCTCTCTCTTTGTGAAAGAGAATGTACTTTTTAGTAGGTCTCGCGCCTAGCGATGCACTGCCAGCAGTGCTCACGCAGCGAGAGTCCTTTTGTCCGGGGATCAGAAATGGACCCTGGAATTGTACAGGCTTGTGCATGTGTTTTTAGTTTGCTCTTCTGTTATTGGGCTTTCAGTGCGTGTATTTTTTAAACAGAGCATGCAATAGGCCAAAGGCGGGCCCATTGCTCTGCCCACGGCCTATTGGTGTCTGTTACGCGCACCAAAGCCCTTATGTTTTCAATTATCATGCCCAGACACGTGAGGAAATTCGGTTCCGACTCCATTTTGTGTTTCACCGCCATTTTATGTTGCCCTCACTCAGGGAGCCTGGCGAGCTGAAGACTCTTGCCCTTCGTACCATTACGTGCCAGATAAACATCTCTATCCTTGCAATAAAGTCGATTCCGGGAACCAATCTGACTAACGAATCCCAACTAAGCTTGTTTAAAGTCTGTTAGCCTTCAGTATTTTGTCCCCAACTCACTAATCCTTATCCAAAGGTGTCTGGTGGCCTCTAGTATTCTTTTCCTGACTCACTAATCCTTATGTCAAACCATTTGTTGGTTTTCATTGTGCTTCTCCCCGCCTTGCTCGGCCTGGCCTGGTGGCCTTCTGCAATGCACAAACATGTCTACCACTGTTCATTAACTTCGGGACAAAACAATCAACGTCTTGTGAGGTTAGTCAAAACATGGCATAGGGGGTAGAAGATATAATCATGTAACGTCTTGTTTGTCAGAAAATTGTAACTTGTCATTGGTTAGAATTTTGCGCATTGGGAGTGTTCTTAGGTAAATGTAAAAAAGGATATAAAAGACTGTGAGCCACGAAGTAAAGTGGCAGTCTCCTGAGAACATACCATTGGTGTACTTCTTGGATAACTGTGCATAGCTGCAGCTAATAAACCCTATTGTCTACGCTTAACAGAGTGTCCCGTGTCTCTGTACTACAAGGCAGGTGAACTCGAAGATTTAGGCGTGCCCTGCGCCGCTGGGCCTTAAAGGCCCGGTTCTTCAATTGGCGCCCAACGTGGGGCGGCGTCAAAGGTCGTGGTCAAGCCCGAGGGTCGTGAGGAGTCACGTGAGGAAATTCCGGAGGAAGCGCACCACACAAGTGACCCCTGTATGTCAGAAGTGGACCGAAGGTCGTTGCAACGCGGCTTGTCCTTTCCGACGGCTGCTGCAGACTGCTGCCCTGACGGCCTCCCTGCCTTGGTTCCCATTGGTGATGACTGGCATCTCGAGACGATAGACAGGCCTCTATTGGCGTGAGAGAATACCTAGTTAAGTAATTGTGGGTAGCTCCCAAATCTTTTGTTTTGTCTGATTGTCTTTTGATTCAAATATTGCAATCGTCGAAGCTGAGGGGTGAGTATATTTGTACTGAGTTAGTTGGTTAAAACCCCTTGAAGTTAGTAAAGAGGCCAGCTGAAATAACGATGCCTGGTTTCAGTAAATCTAGGAAATGGTGTTGTTTTGGTTGCTCAAGAGACTCCCGATTAGAAGACACTTGTCCAGTGCCTTCAGTAGGGACTCCAAAATATGAAGTTTATTCCAAACATGGAACTGGTCCTATTATCTTCTTCGACCTTTGGGGAAAATACACTAAGAATGACGGTATTTTACAATGGCCGAAGGATGGTAGTTTTGAGCCAGGTGTGTTGGACAATTTAGAAGAGAAACTATTTAAGAGAAAAGCCCGGCCGGCAATGTTTGACTCGTTTCGCATTTGGCGAAAGGAATCAAAACAGAAAGAAATAAAACAAGCAAAAAGAGATAGAAAAGAAAAGGAAATGTCTATTATACAGGCTGTTCAACAATTCAAGGATAATGAAATTGAGTGTGCAATTGAGGTTTTAGACAGACAACATCGTATGGCAATAGATAAATGTTATCCAGTTTTACCTACTTCTCCGTCATTGAAAGAGGAGAATGAAAAAGATCCCTTAATGACCCTTATGTTGTCTGCTCCACTGCCGTATATACCAGTTTTAGCTCCTCCACTAGTATCTGCTATGTTACCTTTTATACCTCCACCTCCACCTCTGCCTGTACCTCAACCTACGATCCCAGTTACTACTGCGAGTACTGATATAATACCTCCTGTAATGACACTTGCCTCTGCTCCTATGATGCAAGCATCTACTCCACAATCGGTTAGAAGGAAAGATAACAAGTCCTTTTCAGTCTTTACTCCATTTATAAATAAAGTACGTAACTCCCCTGTAATGAAGAGAGCTCTTAGAAGTCTGAGTCATTTAGATCTCCATGAAGCAACAACTCTCCAGTCTCAGGCTCAAAAATGGATGACAAATGGTGATATGTATGGGTCATCCAATATTCTAGATTTAGCCATTCAATGGCCTACGTCCACTCAGCGTTATGTTTTTGATATCATGAGCGATATATTGAGTCAAATGTGGGAAAGTACAATCCAGGGTGGTACACCTAGGGAATTACTAGAAATAAGGAAGGAAGTGGCTTCTGGAGCAGTAATAGGGCAAGATTATAAGGATGCGATAATTAATTTAGTAGCATATAGAGATCTTCTATCTTGTAAAAATTCAGGGGCAGGAGGAATTGCTACAACAGACAAATTATATCCTATGCGAGAGGTACCACCAGTATGGCGTGACGCTGTGCCAGGGGCTAACCCTCCTATACCTGCTCATTTCCAGCAAGTTTGGGTACACGTTCAATGGAAAAGATCGGAAGTCGTTGCATTAAAGCAGGCATTACCTGATCCGTGTAAAAATCCGGCAGGATATTATAAAGAATTAACACAGACATTATCCTCTTGCACACTAACATTATCCGATATAGATATGTTGATGGGTCAAGTAGTTCCATCCGAGATATGGAATAAAATTCGAAAAGAGGATCACGCAGTCGAATTAGGTGGTGATTGGTCTGCTATCTTAGTAGCAGATCGAGGGCAAGTGGGAGGAGCCAAACCAGACCAATTGATTACAGAATTGCCCAACAGAATAATAACGCTTATGAAGACTCTAATGCCAGCACAAGCAGTTAATTGGGACAAATTGTCTGCATGCAAGCAGAAAAAGGATGAGTCAGTCTCTGATTTCTTTACACGTATGTAGTTTGTGTCAGCGCTTTACTACACCGAGGCATTACGAATAGTGACCTGAGGGTGGCGCTTTAGATACAGTGCCTGTGCTGGACCTGTTGGCTCCGCTGCTGGTCTGCGAGGGGTGTGACGGTGTTTCTGGTACTGTCTGACTTCCAGCATTTCAGGGTAGTGAGAGGATGTTAGTGGTGTGAGAGTGCTTCCGGTAGTGCAGTTTGGGAGGCGTGTGAGAGTGGTGTCTGTGAAGGGTGTGTGAGAGTGTTTAAGTGAGTGTGAGACTGTTAGTCTATTAAGGGTGTGCGAGTGTTGTACGTAGTGTGGAGGTGTGAGAGTGCTGTTAGTGGGAGACTACTACTCTATGTGGAGTGTGCAAGTGTTGTTGGTAGTGTAAGACTGCTAGTTTGTGAGGGATATGGCTGCTGTGGGTATTGTGGAACTGCTTGTGCAGAAGAGCTGTGAGTGGCTGGTGATAGTAGGGGGATAAGAGAGTGGTGAAAGTAGTGTGGGGCTACTACTTTACACTGATTTACACTCACCACCAAGCCAAACCGCCCGTCACCATCCAACTGCTGCTGCAGTCATTCGCTGAGGGTGTACATGTTTATTTTGGACATGATGTGTCACTCACATTACTGGTCCGAAATCATTACCTAGGTCATTGCTAGAAGTATACAGCTGAAAGTACATTTTAGTACCGAAACTGCCTAAACTGAAAGCATGTTAAAAACAAGTATCATGAAGACATTGTTGTAATGCCTTCATTGTAAAGGAATCTCGTTGTTCACCCTTCGTTATAAAGGCTGTTTCCCCTGATATTACCACAATCATTGGCTGCAGCAAGCATACATGCATGCAGTCTCAAACATGTTTAAAACTGCCCCGGGTTGTTTGAAGACAAAGTGTACATGTTTTAGGTATGTAATTCACTAAAGGGCCCAATCTGACCCGCCCAACTTTTACCTGCAGTAGATACCAAAGTGAAGGTGTGCAGCACGCTATTGCAGTAGAGGTACAAAAGATTCATTTGTAGAGGATGTGGCGGAATGGTCAGAGCTCCCTACATAAATATGAATTTGCCCTTATATAATGTAACTGGTGCTCATGTAAAGCAATCCTAAACCTGTAGGTCGCGTTTGCGCTATATAAAAACCACAAATCAAAATACAAGATTGGTCAGTGTCGGACTCAGTAACCGAATGGGGCAAAACTGTGAATAGACTTGGAGAGAAAAAATATACATTTACAAAACGGAGTTTGACGTAAAGCATTAGGAGACAAGGGAATGAAGTAAGAAGAGAATATGAAGTGGCCACAAAAGACAACTGTGGAAAGAGCATGGGTATACAGATAGGAGCACACAAAAGGGCACTACGAAGAATGTCACATTCATAGACTGACTTCTCCAAAGATCCATGCCTCATGACCCAGTGGCCAGTAATTCTGCTCTGTGTATGAGAAATGTATGGTTTATTTGATGGCAATGGCATCTACTTAATGCATGTTTTGTTCATGAAGAATACTCTAACCTGCAGCAAACTCACGGAAACCGATAGCACGCTTTCCCTGCCACACTGATCATTTGTGTTGGGGCATGTAATTGCAGGAGCAGGCTGGGGTTGTGACGGTGACCGTTGGGGGAGGGGAGCTCATGTCAAAGGTGGAAAGCACTAATTATACACATTATAAAGACACTAATTATACACACTGTATACTGTCTGCGAGGCGCTGCCTCATAAACATTCACTGCACGAAGAAACTACGGTTTCCAGCAATCCCAAGGAGCTTTGTACATGACTGTGGGGTGCACAAGATGCGCTCAGTGATGGGGGAGGGAATGAGCGGCCGCGCTCGTTAAAAATAACAAGAAGATTGTATTTAATCATTTAGGCTCAGAAGCACATACAGCAAAACCAGAGGGCACCAGGTTCCTTCAATGTTCAGCTTCTAAAATCAGACAATAGCTACCTGGGTGTTAGTATCTGAATCCAGGGGGAAGGGGGTGGGTGGGGGGTGGGTGGGGGGCGGGGGGAGAGAGAGAGAGAGAGAGAGAGAAAGAGAGAGAGAGAGAGAGAGAGAGACAGAAAGAGAGAGAGAGAAGAGAGAGAGAGAGAGAGAGAGAGAAAGAAAGAGAGAGAGAGAGAGAAAGAGGGAGAGAGAGAGAAAGAGAGAGAGAAAGAGCGAGAAATAGAGAGAGAGATAGAGCGAGCGAGAGAGAAAGAGTGAGAGAGAGAGAGAAAGAGAGAGATAGAGAGAAAGAGAAAGATAGAGAGACAGAGAGAGAGAGAGAGAGAGAGCGAGAAAGAGAGAAAGAGAGAGAGCGAGAGAGAGAGAGAGAGAAAGAGAGCGAGAGAGAAGGAGATTGGTGTGTGAGTACCAGAGCCAGAGATTAGGCTCACACAGTGTGTCGCTCTCTTTCCATTTCGATGCAGCACGTGGGAGGCAGGAAGTGAGAGTGCCCCACTCAAGCTACAGAAGAGGTGGGCTTAGGAGTGGGTACCAGGTGGATAAACCACAGGTCTGCTGCATTAGATGCATTCTGAGGACCCACATCAGAATGACAGCAGCAGAGGGCAGAAGGAGAATGGAGGCATTTGCTTATAGCACAATCATTACTCTCTTCGATGGGGGGCCATCAGAAAGGTGCTTGTAGTGCTATGAAGCAGATTGAAAGAGAAAAGAAAATGAATGCAGAAGATAGACGGCACAGAACAATATAGACAGAGTAGCAAGCCATGGATGGTGATAACAGCACAGACTCTCCTCAAGAAGCAAGTAAGGATTAAAGACTTCACATTAAATTAAAGACTCATTAGAGGCAGAGTCCAGGGGTTTGTGGGGCTGGAGAATCTGACGTCAGGCACAGGAGCGCACATTGGTGCAGCTCAAATCATGATCTACAAAAATGTAACTCTACGTGGAGGCAATTGGAGGATTAGAGGGGCTAGTATCTTAACTTGGAGGAAATGCAGTCAGAGGTGATGAACGCTCCAGGAAAGGAGGCGAGTTAGTACCAGTTGAAAAGGAAGAAAAAAGTCAAGGGACTCAAGTATTAGAAATCAAATAGAAACAAGGAAGAGAAGAACGTTAGAAGTGGGGGACAAAGGGACAGCGGAAAACAAGCTCTCGGCATTGCTGTGGTGGGGGGTTGGGCGGGGGAGCAGCAGCCTTTGAATTCTGATGCGAGGCACAGACAAATGGTGGTGCGCGATGTGTACGCGCGGGGGGTGGGGGAGCTGCAGCCTTTGAAGTCTGATGCGAGGCACAGACAAATGGTGGTGTGACGTGACTGGCGATGGTGTGCACGCGCATACTCACATGAACTGTACGCGATCCGCAAGTTTGGTAGAGTTTTTGAACTGCCTACTATATACTCGCCTATCTATCCCTGCGTGATAGAATAGTCGAGACCTAAAAATAAAGGGTACACAAACACAAAAAAAAACACAGCATGCAGGGGTGAGGAATGTACAGGAAACAATACAAATTTACAATGAAGAGCGAATGTATATGATTGTGTCAGGGAGAATGTATAGGACTCCTCTCTCTTTGTGAAAGAGAATGTACTTTTTAGTAGGTCTCGCGCCTAGCGATGCACTGCCAGCAGTGCTCACGCAGCGAGAGTCCTTTTGTCCGGGGATCAGAAATGGACCCTGGAATTGTACAGGCTTGTGCATGTGTTTTTAGTTTGCTCTTCTGTTATTGGGCTTTCAGTGCGTGTATTTTTTAAACAGAGCATGCAATAGGTCAAAGGCGGGCCCATTGCTCTGCCCACGGCCTATTGGTGTCTGTTACGCGTACCAAAGCCCTTATGTTTTCAATTATCATGCCCAGACACGTGAGGAAATTCGGTTCCGACTCCATTTTGTGTTTCACCGCCATTTTATGTTGCCCTCACTCAGGGAGCCTGGCGAGCTGAAGACTCTTGCCCTTCGTACCATTACGTGCCAGATAAACATCTCTATCCTTGCAATAAAGTCGATTCCGGGAACCAATCTGACTAACGAATCCCAACTAAGCTTGTTTAAAGTCTGTTAGCCTTCAGTATTTTGTCCCCAACTCACTAATCCTTATCCAAAGGTGTCTGGTGGCCTCTAGTATTCTTTTCCTGACTCACTAATCCTTATGTCAAACCATCTGTTGGTTTTCATTGTGCTTCTCCCCGCCTTGCTCGGCCTGGCCTGGTGGCCTTCTGCAATACACAAACATGTCTACCACTGTTCATTAACTTCGGGACAAAACAATCAACGTCTTGTGAGGTTAGTCAAAACATGGCATAGGGGGTAGAAGATATAATCATGTAACGTCTTGTTTGTCAGAAAATTGTAACTTGTCATTGGTTAGAATTTTGCGCATTGGGAGTGTTCTTAGGTAAATGTAAAAAAGGATATAAAAGACTGTGAGCCACGAAGTAAAGTGGCAGTCTCCTGAGAACATACCATTGGTGTACTTCTTGGATAACTGTGCATAGCTGCAGCTAATAAACCCTATTGTCTACGCTTAACAGAGTGTCCCGTGTCTCTGTACTACAAGGCAGGTGAACTCGAAGATTTAGGCGTGCCCTGCGCCGCTGGGCCTTAAAGGCCCGGTTCTTCAATTGGCGCCCAACGTGGGGCGGCGTCAAAGGTCGTGGTCAAGCCCGAGGGTCGTGAGGAGTCACGTGAGGAAATTCCGGAGGAAGCGCACCACACAAGTGACCCCTGTATGTCAGAAGTGGACCGAAGGTCTTTGCATCGCGGCTTGTCCTTTCCGACGGCTGCTGCAGACTGCTGCCCTGACGGCCTCCCTGCCTTGGTTCGCATTGGTGATGACTGGCATCTCGAGACGATAGACGGGCCTCTATTGGCGTGAGAGAATACCTAGTTAAGTAATTGTGGGTAGCTCCCAAATCTTTTGTTTTGTCTGATTGTCTTTTGATTCAAATATTGCAATCGTCGAAGCTGAGGGGTGAGTATATTTGTACTGAGTTAGTTGGTTAAAACCCCTTGAAGTTAGTAAAGAGGCCAGCTGAAATAACGATGCCTGGTTTCAGTAAATCTAGGAAATGGTGTTGTTTTGGTTGCTCAAGAGACTCCCGATTAGAAGACACTTGTCCAGTGCCTTCAGTAGGGATTCCAAAATATGAAGTTTATTCCAAACATGGAACTGGTCCTATTATCTTCTTCGACCTTTGGGGAAAATACACTAAGAATGACGGTATTTTACTATGGCCGAAGGATGGTAGTTTTGAGCCAGGTGTGTTGGACAATTTAGAAGAGAAACTATTTAAGAGAAAAGCCCGGCCGGCAATGTTTGACTCGTTTCGCATTTGGCGAAAGGAATCAAAACAGAAAGAAATAAAACAAGCAAAAAGAGATAGAAAAGAAAAGGAAATGTCTATTATACAGGCTGTTCAACAATTCAAGGATAATGAAACTGAGTGTGCAATTGAGGTTTTAGACAGACAACATCGTATGGCAATAGATAAATGTTATCCAGTTTTACCTACTTCTCCGTCATTGAAAGAGGAGAATGAAAAAGATCCCTTAATGACCCTTATGTTGTCTGCTCCACTGCCGTATATACCAGTTTTAGCTCCTCCACTAGTATCTGCTATGTTACCTTTTATACCTCCACCTCCACCTCTGCCTGTACCTCAACCTACGATCCCAGTTACTACTGCGAGTACTGTTATAATACCTCCTGTAATGACACTTGCCTCTGCTCCTATGATGCAAGCATCTACTCCACAATCGGTTAGAAGGAAAGATAACAAGTCCTTTTCAGTCTTTACTCCATTTATAAATAAAGTACGTAACTCCCCTGTAATGAAGAGAGCTCTTAGAAGTCTGAGTCATTTAGATCTCCATGAAGCAACAACTCTCCAGTCTCAGGCTCAAAAATGGATGACAAATGGTGATATGTATGGGTTATCCAATATTCTAGATTTAGCCATTCAATGGCCTACGTCCACTCAGCGTTATGTTTTTGATATCATGAGCGATATATTGAGTCAAATGTGGGAAAGTACAATCCAGGGTGGTACACCTAGGGAATTACTAGAAATAAGGAAGGAAGTGGCTTCTGGAGCAGTAATAGGGCAAGATTATAAGGATGCGATAATTAATTTAGTAGCATATAGAGATCTTCTATCTTGTAAAAATTCAGGGGCAGGAGGAATTGCTACAACAGACAAATTATATCCTATGCGAGAGGTACCACCAGTATGGCGTGACGCTGTGCCAGGGGCTAACCCTCCTATACCTGCTCATTTCCAGCAAGTTTGGGTACACGTTCAATGGAAAAGATCGGAAGTCGTTGCATTAAAGCAGGCATTACCTGATCCGCGTAAAAATCCGGCAGGATATTATAAAGAATTAACACAGACATTATCCTCTTGCACACTAACATTATCCGATATAGATATGTTGATGGGTCAAGTAGTTCCATCCGAGATATGGAATAAAATTCGAAAAGAGGATCACGCAGTCGAATTAGGTGGTGATTGGCCTGCTATCTTAGTAGCAGATCGAGGGCAAGTGGGAGGAGCCAAACCAGACCAATTGATTACAGAATTGCCCAACAGAATAATAACGCTTATGAAGACTCTAATGCCAGCACAAGCAGTTAATTGGGACAAATTGTCTGCATGCAAGCAGAAAAAGGATGAGTCAGTCTCTGATTTCTTTACACGTTTTGAGGACTCATTTATTGATCACAGTGGGCAAGATATGGCTACACCAGGTGGTCAGAGATTATTCGTGGATAAGTTTGACTCTAATTTATTACCGGACTTATCTGCAAGGCTCAAAATGTCCGAAAGTGCGTGGCCTGTGGCAACGCCTTCGGGAATTTTAACGATGGTTCAGTATTATGAAAATAGGGATTTAGAAGAAAAAGAGAAGTCAGAGAAGAAAAATAAAGACCTTAAAACGAAAGTTCTTCTACAGCAAGCTTATCCTCCTCATTCTGCTCAGCATCCATATCAGCCAGTTCCCCAATTTCAGAGGCTGTTACAGAAACCTGAACCCTTTGTTCCAAGGACTCCACTAGGTCCAAATCAATGTGCTTATTGTAAGGAGGAAGGTCACTTTAAGAATAGCTGTCCGGTTTTGCTACACCGTAATAGTAATACGTCTGGGCAACGTGGCCGAGGTGGCTATCAGTCAGCACCTAGGGGAAGGGGACGAGGTAAATTAACTTATGATCAGAATCAGCGTTCTTTCTCCCCTCAAACTTTTATGAATTATTTTGATCAACAAAATACCCAATCTGTTCAATACTACAGTGATGATTATTATAACGAGAATGAGAGTCAAGATTTCCATACTAGTTAGGACAGCCATAGACAAAGTGAGGGAGTCATATCAGTTCCAGTGGATCAGAACGGACCTTATGTTGAGGTGGTTACATTAGGTGTCTCAGAGCCATTTCTATTGGACACTGGTGCAACAAAGAGTTCTATTATCCTCTCTAAACTCCCTGGGGCACCTTTGTCTGGCTTAACGAATATTTCCGTAGGATTTTCTCGCGCCCCAGTTAAAAACCCAGTTTCTCAACCTTTACCCATCTCGATAGGTCCTTATGATCTAGAGGCTCCACTTATTTTAACAACTGGTTGTGGTGAAAATGTGTTGGGTCTGGATTTGTTAAAAAGATTGTGTGCAACCCTACATTGTTCTCCTTCTGGTGTACACCTCACTTTAGGTAGGGAAGTAATTTCCCCAGTGTATCTGTCCAAAGATAAACTTCCACCTGAACTACGTTCTCTTCCTACTACTCTTTGGGCTACAGGTCCTAATGATGTTGGTCTTTTGCAAATCCCACCTTATGTTGTCACCCTCAAAACCAATCTTAAGTTACCACGTATTCCTCAGTATAAGGTTTCTAGTGATTTTTTTTTTAACCGTTTTTATTGCAGCTCCAAATAATCATTACATCTAATAGGATAAGTCCAGTTACAGCAGATACCTCGTCCCCCTTAGTCGAGCTCCTGGGTGGTATACACAGCCATACTGCCCACATCCCTGAGGTCGGGCGGCGATATTCAATCATATGTTACATCCTCGTATTTTCAACATGTACGGGCATCAAGTGAGGAATTCTGCTGCCTGCATTTAGAGTTTTCTCCCCACTCCCCCAATATTTTCATAAACGTCGAATTTCTCCAGTAATTCGGTCCAATAGTCCCACCCCAGTCCCCCCTCCCCCAGTGTCCCCCACTGCTCCTAGCACGGGAAAGTTAGCCTATGTGGTGGTTAATAGGAAAATCGTATCAGTTATTGGGTGTGCGTGGTTGGCGAGGGAGCTGGAGCTGTGGTTGTGTCAGCTGCGTTGTTAGGTTCTTCCTCCCCTTCCCCCTCAACTAGCTCATTCCGCAGCGCCTGCACTAAGATCTCCCAAGCCATCGCCGCTTCCTGGGCCCTCTCGTCTGGTTTGCGACGAGCTAGTTGGTACCTGAGTGTGCTCTCACTAGCTGCCCATTTCAGAAATTCGTTCAACCACCTCCGGTGCGTGGGACCTGACTTCGACTTCCACCCCTTGGTCACCTCCCTCTTGGCCAATATGAGGCCCATGTCTATAAACTTGCTGGATATCTTATTCTTGGGCGTATGTGGGAACCAATGAAGTATACTAACGGCTTTGTCGTACTGTAGGTCCCTGCCTGTTAAGTCATTTAATGTGTGGCCTATCTCCCTCCAGTAGTCCTGTAGGTGGGGGCAGTCCCTCAGCATGTGTACGAGATCCGCCCCCAGTTTGTTGCATCTGGGGCAAGCGGCCTCCTCAACCCCGAAGTATGTCCTTATCTTACCTGGGGTAAGGTACGCTCTGTGGAGCACATAAAAGTGAATCAGTTGGAAACGTGCATTCCTAGTGCTTTTCCTGGCCCTTCGCACCAGTTGTGTCAGCGCGGTGTCTGGGATCTCCCGCTGCAGGTCTAGTTCCCACTTGGCCCTTAACGCCACCAAGGGCTGAAGGGTTTCGTTCAACATGCGCGAGTACAGGCACGTCACTGCTTTGAAGGTGCCTGCCGACATCATAGTGTACTGGCAAGCCAATGTTGTCATTGGCTCAATTAGTCCTTCCCCCCAATGTGCCTGTATGGCCGTCACCACCGCCGCGTGCAATAAGTAGTCTCCTCTCGGGAGGTCGTAGCGGTCCTGCAACGTTTGATACGGGGTCAGTACTCCGTCATCGTACAAATCCCCCACCATCTGCAGTCCTGCTTCTTCCCATAACTGTAGTCGCGACCAGTCACCCCCATGTGGGAGTGCCGTCACCATGCCCAGTGGTATTTCGGGCGCATATGGGTGTCTGACTCCTGCACGTTTCTGTGAGCGGTTCCAGCACAGGCGAAACGTTCGCTCTTCCTGGGACAAATCCCCGAGTGCCAGCCTCTGCTGAAGGGTAATATAAGACAACACATGGCGGGGGTGCCACTGTTCCTCTCCCGTTCTGGACCGCGGAACACTCTCGCTACTTCCTGCGTGAAGGTCTGCAGTTGAGGCGCCAGGTAGTAGAGCTCAAAGTCTGGGACCGCCAGGCCACCCTCATCTTTTGGGCGGGTGAGCGTCGCTAGCGCTATCCTGCGTCTGCCCGAGCCCCACAAAAAGGAGATTATTAACGACCTCAGCTGCTTGAAGACCGTGCCAGGCACCCAAATCGGGAGCGTCCTGAAGTAGTATAATAGTCGGGGCAAGGCGACCATCTTCAGAAGAGATATGCGACCCGTTACTGATAGCGGCAGGGTGGCCCAGAAGGACATACTGCCCCGTAGGGCACGAATGCAGCGTCCCACGTTGCCCTCCAAAATGTTCGTGGCGTCATGGTATACATGCACTCCCAGGTAGTCCAGGCAACTAGGCTCCCATCTAATCATCCGGTTGGTGGGGGGCTGCCTCTCTCCCAACCGCAGGGGGAATAGGCAGGTCTTAGTCCAATTAACCCTGAGGCCGGATAGCCTGCCGAAGTGCGCCAATAGTCTTTCCGCACCGTCTACCGCTCCATCGGCATCTTCCAGAAAAAGGAGGAGGTCGTCCGCGTACAGCGAAATGAAGTGGTGGGCCCCTCCGAATTCCAGACCTCCGTAGTAGTTGCCCATTCTAGCCACCGCCGCGAGGGGTTCCACTGCCAATGCGAACAGCAGGGGGGACAATGCACACCCCTGTCTGGTGCCGCGGCACACCTCATATGGTTGCGATACTAGCGTGCCCACTTTCACCCGTGCTTTCGCCGAGGAGTACAATACTTTCGTTCAGTGTTTGTAGCCGTCGCCCAGGCCAAAACACTGCATTACTCTGTATAAGTACTCCCACTCTAGGCTGTCAAAAGCCTTCTCTATGTCGACTGACAGCACTAGGGGCGCCTTAGCAGCCTGTGGCGGGTCATTCACCAGCCTGAACAGCCGTCAGATATTGTGGGTGGTGTTACGGGTGGGTATGAACCCGGATTGATCCTTGTGAACCAGTTCTTGCATGTGGACCAACAACCTGGCCGCCAATATCATGCTCAGAATCTTGTAGTCCGTCGTCAGCATGGACAACGGTCGGTATGAGGCCGGATCGGTGCTCTCCCTCCGTGGTTTCAGTAAGGGAATCATTATGGCCTCACTCATAGATCGCGGGAGTCGTCCCCTATCCTGGGCCTCGTTGTACACAGTACAGAGCCTGGGAGCCAGCTGCTCCAGGTACCGTCCATAAAACTCAATGGGCAGGCCGTCTAAACCTAGGGTTTTATTGTGTGCCATCCGTTTCACTGCTCCCCTAATCTCCGCTATCTCAATTCGACCGCCTAGGGCGTCTGCCTGCTCCTGCTCCAGGCGTGGCAATCGAAACTCCTCCAGAAATGCTCCTATTTCTTCCCCCTGGGCCACTAGCGCGCTTTTGTACAGCTTCCCGTAGTAGAATCTAAAGCTGTCCAGTATGTCCGGTTGCGTGGTGCACACATGTCCCTCCTCCCCCTGTATGGCTAAGATCGGGTGACTGTTTCTTGCGGGGTTTGCTAACCAAACCAGAAGTGTCCCTGCTTTATCTCCTTCTGCATGTGTTTTAGTTAGATACGTCTTGTAGTCAAAGCTGCAAAGACGCTCTACCTCTACTGCCACAGCCTCCCGTGCCTCACAGACCCTATCTTGGAGCTCAGGCCGATTGGGGCGCGCTAATTCGGCCTCTGTCAGCGTGTGTTCAGCCCTGTCCAAATCGTCCAGCAAGGTCCTGCGCACCCCCGCAAATTTTCCTATGCAGTGGCCTCTCACTACAATCTTGAAGGCATCCCACTCCATCGCCCTAGAGGTCGCGGAGCCTTCATTTTCTGCGAAGTATTGGGTAACCCTCTCTCCTAGCGCTTCCCGGAACGGTGGGTCATTCAACGTGTCCGGCCGTAGCCGCCACGTCGGGACCCGTGATATTTCGTTCATCCAGTCCTACGTCAACAGCAGGGGGTTATGGTCGGATAATGTGCGTGCTAGGTATTCCGTCCGGGCCACCGCAGGAAGCACCAGCGGAGAGCACAGAAAAGCGCCAAGACGGACGTGGAGGTCGTGAAGGCTGGAGTAGAACGAGTAGTCCCTCTCCGCCAAGTGCTGTGCGCGCCAGGCGTCGGCCAATTCCCATTTGTCTTGCCAGTCCAATCTGCTTTTCGCAAGCCGGTGCATCGGGGATGTCGGTAATGGTGGATGTGACCTATCTAGGGTTGTGTCTGCCACTGAATTAAAGTCCCCCCCTAACAGTACTGGGCCCGTGAGGTAGCTAGCTAGGTCACCAGAGAGCTTTGCAAAGTAGGACGCTTGGTCCACATTAGGTGCATAGATGCTTCCTAGAACTACGTGTCGACCCCTGAGCCTGCCCTCCACAGCCACGTATCTTCCCTCCGGGTCTACTATTTGTCTGGTTACCTGAAAAGGGGTGCCCGCTCTTACCCAGATCAGAACACCTCTAGCAAATGCGGAGTACGTGGTGTTGAATATGTGGCCCCTCTATCTACGCTGCAGCGCTATGCCCTCCTTCTTTGTCAAGTGAGTCTCCTGCAGAAACGCAATGTGTACCCCTCTGCGAACCAGGTAAGCATGCACCTTGTGTCTCCGTGCCATAGTATGAAGCCCCCTCACATTCCAAGTCACACATTTTATTGAACCTGCATTAGCCATTGTCCCACAGTGTCCGGTACATTGCGAAGGTGAATCGTTCCCTGGCGCTTGTGGTGACACTGTTCCCACCCCCCCACTGAACTTCCCTCGCCCCCCCACCCCTAGCACCGCCCTGGGTCACCCCAACTTCCCCGGGCCCCCCCTCCCCCAGAACAGGACCTAACTTCAAAAAAGCTGCTCCCATCCAAACTACGTTAGAGCAAACGTGCTCTCTCAACACACCTAATCCGCAGTCTGCACTACGGAGACCTTAAGGGCCCTATGGGGTGTGAACTAGCTACAAGGACCTCAAGTACCGTCCCATTCCCCCCGCCCCACAATGCTCATGCAACTCACGATAGTACAATCTTACTGCAGCCTGCTCAGATGTCTATGGTGGCAAACCCCAGCTACCGCTGCTCGGAAGGAGTTCTTCATCCGACACTCAGCATTCAACTATTTTCCCCGACGTCTGCGGCGTGACCACCGGGCCTTTCGTGCTGCCAAGTTCCAATAGTTCCGTCTCCGAGCCCGTCCCTCGGTCCTCAGAGCCCGAGGCCTGCCCCGACTGGGCCAGCGCCGCTCCCGATAGGTCCATCACCGCCTGCAGCGCTGCTCGCCTCTCGTCCTCCGTCTGGGATTCCGTTGGCTTCCTGGACCTATGCTTGCGCCCTCGGACCCTTTGTGATTTCCTCACCGTACGTTGTTCGCGTAGATCCACCTCCCTCACGGTGCGAGCCCCGTCCGTGCCTGCTTTGTAGGAGTCCCACCAGGTCCACGCTTCCGCTGCCGTGGGGAAGAACAACGATTTCTCATCCACCACTACTCTGAGTCTGGCTGGGAAGAGGAGTGAGTACTGTAAACCCTCAGTTCGAAGTTCCTTTTTGATGGATAGAAAGGAGGCTCAAACGTGTAGTCAGGAAATAGCGTGACCTTGCTATTATCCACCTGAAAGTGGCCCGCATCCCTGGCCCTCTGCAGTAGCCAGTCCCTGTCTTTATAATGGAGGAGTTTGATGACTACAGGGCGGGCGGGAGGCCCGGCTTGGGGGGTCTGGCCGGCACCCGGTGCGCCCGTTCCAGCGTGAAGAAGGGTGAGAGACCCTCTGGTGCCACCACAGTTCTCAGCCAGTTGGTCAAGTATTCCACCATATCAGGCCCCTCCTTTTTTTCCGGAAGGCCCACCAGGCATACGTTGTTGCGCCTGCTGCAGTTTTCGGCATCCTCAGCCCTCCTCTCCAGAGTTTGTATTCTCCCCAACGCCTCCGTCAACCGACCCTCCATGGATTTGGGCTCCGGTACCAGATCCTTCAAGGTGTCCTCCGTGGACTTGACCCTGTCCGTCAGTTTCCCATGGTCGGCTCGTAGAAGCCCCAGACCCGTTGCCACCTGCGCTATGTCCTGGTGCAGAGCGTCCTTCGTGGCCGCGATGGCCTCCAGGATGCGGTCTTGCATCTGCTGTAGTTTCGTCGGGGCCTGCGTCACATCTTCGGGCGTCTCCAAGGCAGGGCCTCCGTCCCCCTTCGGTCCTCTCTGCTTCCCCATCTGGAGTCGTGATGCCCGGACTGGGCCCTCCTAGGTTCCAGAGGAGGTCGGTGCGTCCCCCCGCAGCTGGGACGATACGCGTTGAATGTGCCACCTGATGGTCCTGGCCCGATTGAGCCCTCCCGACTCCTTCCCCTCGCACACTCAGCTCTCCAGGCCTCAGGGCCCACTCCCGCACCAGGGCCGCTTCGCCTCCACCTCTGTTCCGGCCCGCTGCACCGTGCCTTTACTCCTGCTTGTGGGGGGAGCCCCTTCCTGGGGCCCCTGTTCTCTAGCCTCTAGATGGGAGCGGCGCGGGTAGCGGTGGGTGTCAGGGCGGTGTAGTTACGTCGGGTGGCGCGGAAGACCGACACCTGAAGCACCGCCTCGTGGATCCAGAGGATCTTCGGTCGGGGGGGCAGAGCCACACGCCGCGTCACCCCACCGGGCCACGATCGTTGCACTGAGTCAGTCCCCAGGCGGGAGGCGATGGCGGGCCGCTCGCCGGCAGCGCTCCCGAGCGGCACCGGGGGCAAGCAGGGATCCCCCGCCGGTGTTTCCCCAGGGAGCCCGGGACCGAGGCACACACGCCACTCCCCAGCCGAGACCGGCGTCAGGGAGGACTCCGAGTCTTTCCTGGTGTGGCAGTTGCGGTCGGCCTCTCCAGGCCCAGAAGCCGGGGTGTCAGGCGCTCTCCCACTAGCGCCGGTATCCGATCAGAGGGCAGCGCGCGGTACCTTCCTGAGCCACAAGTCAGTTGGAGGCACCCCACGCGCCTCAGCAGGTGCCCACAAAAGGAGATTCAACAGGACTGCGGAGGATCCCGGGGGCGCACGGCTACCCCAGGCCCAACAGCCGGGGTGTCGGGTGAATCAGCACCGGGCCCGAGGGAGTCAAGATGGCCGCCTCCCAGGCTCTCCTCGTCGCTCCCAGAGTCCCTGTTGGCGGCGCTCCAATCCAGCCGGGCACCGCAGTTTCCCTCAGCGGGGCCCACAGTTCGGACGGGGGACAGGTGGGCTGGTTTCAGGCTCTCGTTTCCGCAAGGGCCCACAAAAGCCGGGGTCTCCAGCCAGCGCCGCAGAGGGAAGGAGGAGCCACGCCTCGGTCAGCCCGAGCGCAACCACCAGCCCGCAATTCTAAGGCATCCAGAATCTGACCCTAGCGGGCTCCAATTCGTCCGTCCCGTTGCTCCTCTCTCACCGCAGCCCCCGCCGGTAGTCTGGGAGGTCGCCATCTTGGTCGCCAGTTCCCTCGAGCTGCAGTGTCGTCCTTCTCCCTCACCGGCTCGGCCGCCGGGGTAATGCCCAGACCGGAACAGGCCCAGGGGTATCCTTAGACATCTCCCGGAGTTTCACGGGGATCTCATGCCGATGAAGGATTAATATAGCGGATTAACTGGCGGGGGTCAGGAGCCTCGTTAGGCTGCGACCATCCTCGCCGGCTGCTAGCCACGCCCCCCCATAAGGTTTCTAGTGATGGTGAAAAAGCTCTTTTGGCTATTATTTATGATTTGATTCAGAAAGGTGTGGTCGAAGAAACAAGAGGAAACATATGTAATAGCCCTGTCATACCTATTCTTAAACAAACTGATTCTTCTCAGCCACCCGTATATCGTTTTGTTATTGATCTTCGAGAGGTCAACAAAATTGTTGTACCCCAATTTCCAGTTGTCCCAGATATCACAGCCCTATTGACAACAGTACCTGCTTCTGCTACTTTGTTTTCTGTTGTCGATTTGAAGAACGCTTTCTTCAGTATTCCCATTGCCGAAGAAAGTAGAGATATTTTTGGCTTCTCTTTAGGAGGCCGAAGCTTCCGATTCACACGCGCTCCTCAAGGCTATTGTGAGAGTCCCTCCATTTATAGTCAAGCTCTAAAAACACAGCTCGATACTCTCACCTTGCCTCAAGGTGCTACCCTTATTCAGTATGTAGATGATTTGCTTATTTCTGCTGATTCTAAGGACATTTGTAAACAGGCTACTCTTAAACTGTTACAACATTTGGCTGATCTTGACCACAAAGTTTCACCCTCTAAGATGCAATATTGTCGTCAAAAAGTTACCTATTTAGGTCATCTCTTGTCAAAGGAGGGAAGACAATTAACTCCAGAACGTGTCCGGGCAATTGCTCAAATTTCTGTACCAATCACACAAAAGGAGGTATGTGCTTTCCTGGGCATTACCTCTTATTGTAGACAGTGGATTCCGAATTTTTCTCTGCTAGCGAAACCTCTATTGACACTCACTCTCAAAGATACACCCCAACCTCTTCCTTGGACTGCAGAATGTCAGAAAAGTTTTAATGACGTACGCACTGCCTTGTGTTCTGCTCCTGTGTTGGGTACCCCTGATTACAGTAAACCTTTTACACTTTACGTCCACGAGAGAGAAGGTTGTGCGTTGTCAGTTTTAACCCAACAATTTGGGGACAAGCAACGTCCATGTGCCTATTTTTCAGCCACATTAGATCCAGTGGCCAAAGCATTACCCAGTTGTTTGAGAGCCACAGCAGCAACGGCAGTTTCCATTCGCCAGCCTGCTAGATTGGTGTTGGATAACGCTCTTGTTGTCATGGTGCCACATGCAGTAGATATCCTTCTGAATAGGACGAAAACTCAGCACCTCACTAGTGCTCGTTTATCAGGATATGAACTGACACTTTTGGCTAGTCATGTACATATTAAACGATGTAATTCCCTAAACCCAGCTACACTGTTACCAATCTCCGAAGAAATAAATACTCAAGAACAGCATGATTGTTTCTTTCGTACAGAGGAAGATACAAAAGGTAGAGTTGATCTAAAAGATACTCCACTCTTAAATCCAGATGGAATCTTATGGGTTGATGGCTCCTGCTTTAAGCTCCCCAATGGTGAGACGACTTCAGCCTATGCAGTTACTACTTTGCATACAATTGTAGAAACCGCACGCATTAGACAGAATTCAGCTCAGGCAGCTGAATTAATAACTCTTACTAGAGCTTGTGTATTGGCTAAAGGAAAAAGAGTGAATGTGTTCACCGATAGCCAATATGCGTTTGGAGTGGCCCATAGTTTGGCCGCTATGGAGGGAGAGAGGATTTCTCACCTCCCATGGTGCTAAGATACAACATGGTGAGTTGGTAAATGACCTTCTCGAATCACTTACCTTGCCTACGCAGATAGCAATTATCAAATGTAGTGCACATAAAAAGATTACTGATGAAGTGGGTCTGGGAAATGCGTTTGCAGACCAGACAGCGAAAGAAACAGCCAGAGACATTACGAACCACATGTATGTTGCAGGCCCTGCTAGATGGATTGGTCAAGGAGGGATGTTCAAGGACACAATAGAAAATGTGAAAATGATTCAGGAAGAGGCCACAGAGAAAGAATTGAGTGAGTGGAGAGAGACTACAGGAATGTTAGACGTAACAGGGTGTTGGACAGAATTATCAGAGCATCAGCGTTGGCTGCTACCGGATGCCTATGTGCTTCCGGTGGTTACCATGGCACATGGTCCAGCTCACATCAGCGCTAAAGGAATATGCAAACTTCTGGCTCCTGTATGGCAAAATGAAGGTATTCCTAAATGTGCAGACAACTTAGTTAAACATTGCATTGTTTGCTTGATGCATAATCCAGGGAAAGGAACACCAACCCCAGCAGGTCATTTTGCTCCTCCAACATATCCTTTTGAAGTGTTGCAGATAGATTATATTCATATGGAGCGCTGTAATAATCTCAAGTACGTCCTTGTAGTGGTATGTGCCTTTTCCAGATGGATAGAGGCCTATCCCCTAAAGGATAATACTGCTTTATCTACGGCTAAAGTCCTTCTGAAAGACTTCTTCTCGAGGTTCGGCATGCCCCGAATTCTCTGGAGCGACAATGGAAGTGAATTTGTAGGACAAATAATGCGAAAAGTATGTGCCGGTCTTGGAATAAAACAGAAATTCCATGCAGCAAACCACCCTCAGTCAGCAGGTTTAGTGGAATGTTATAATGGTACTCTTAAACTCAAGCTAGCAAAAATACAGGCCAGCACGGGTCTTGCCTGGCCCGATGCTTTTCCCTTAGCACTGTTGTCCACTCGAACAACTGTTCATTCCCGTATGGGACTTAGTCCCTACGAGGTTGTGTTTGGACGTCCAGTCAATGTTTGGGGTGTCCCGAGACCAAAGAAATATTCTGAAATAGAGTACCCATTGTTAATTGACTATTTACATGACCTCACCACTAAATTGTGTGTCCTTCACCAACAGGTACAAGACGCCTTGCCACGAGCTTCTACTGATCCTGGACACGGCATACACCCAGGGGACTGGGTGTGTGTGAAGAATTTCCAGAGATCAAAGAATTTGGAACCTCGCTGGAGAAGGCCCTGTCAAGTCCTGTTGACAACACGAACGGCTGTGAAGGTGGTCGGCAAGAAGAATTGGGTACATGGTGTGCATTGCAAAAAGGTACCCTTACCCTTACCCTATGACCAGTGGGTCCATGAAGGTCTTGGTGATTTCGAAGGTGAGAAAATTCCTCGATTTGTACCTTTTAGCGATGCACACCTGTATTGGACTCAGTCTGAGAAGGAAGATGATGACGTTTTACAGGAAGCTGTCCCACCACATCTCAGGTTGAATACAACCAATCCAGAGACACTTTTCCAAAACCAGACTATACCAAACAAAACCAAATACAATTTGAGGCCTAGAAAGGCTAAAGACAATTGAGCGATTTTCTTTTTGTGTTTCTTTTTATGTGATATTGACCATCTAATTAGGTTGCAGGGTCGTGGTAAGAGTCTTAGTTAGTGACCCGAGTAGTGACACTAGGTCTGCGGGACTTGCAGTGTCATAGGACGGCTAATAATCACGGCTAAGTGAAGAAGGAAAACTGCCACAAGCAACACCTAGAAGATGGATTCTGTAATGTTAAAGATAAACGATAAAAACAAGAATGATAAATTATTATATACCAAATGTCGTATAGCATTATGTATATTAATATTTTGTTGCATTATATTAGCTTGTGTGGGTTGGATTGTTTATACTCTACAGCACAAATATGTATCTACCTCCCAACCCATACCTTCTCGCACTACTGTTTCCCCACATCAATTTCATACACTACCAGAACATGAACAAATTAGAAGGTTGGAATATCTCAATAATTCATTTATCCAGTTATTACACCAGCATCAATTAGTAATCAATATCACTGATTGTTGGGTGTGTGGACTTTTACCCCATAATACTGACAAAGGAATGCCATACCTAGTTCTACCCTTCTCCCTAAAAGGGTCTGCCTGGGCTTACCCTCTGTGTTTGCCAAGGCTTATGAAAACCAACATCGACACTCTATTGGTCCATATAGGAATGGAATTGACGTTAGTCATGACGCCCTAATTAAAGGAAGAGTGGCTATGTCGAAACATTACAACAAACTTACTGAGTTTCCCGCTGACGAACGACAAGCATACATAGATTGGAATGTGACACATTATGTCACAAGTCTTACAGACAGAGCCAAAAGGGAAAGATCCCCTCCTATATATACTGTACCCCACCAAGGTTACCTATGTCTCCGAGGTAATGGTCAAAGTCAAAAGGCCCAACTAGGAAAAAGCAATTGTACGATCACATACACCTATGCATCTCAAACTTCTCCTCCGTTGGTAGCATCTCAAGGGACATACTTTGTCTGCCATGATAGAGCCTATACATGGCTACCAGCCGATTTCTCAGGAACTTGTTATATAGCTTTTGTCCTCCCTCCGACATATACTGCACCTTCAGGACATCATAAAATTAAATACAAAAGAGGTGTCTTAGATCAGAAAGATACAGCAGACCAAGAGGGAGGTGACTTTCTCAAAGGATTCCTCCCATTTTGGGGACCCATGATCAACAGCCAAAACATCAGACATCTCATTCGAGTAGTTGAAGCAACAATTAATGAAACTTTTGGGGCATTTAGTAACATCACCCCTGAGCTTCATTGCAAAATCGAATGGTGTTAGTCATCATTCTTGCAGACCGTGGTGGAGTCTGTAAACTAATCGGATCCAGTTGCTGTGTTTACATTCCCGATAATGCACCTACAGTATACCAAGCCATCTCTAAATTGCACCATATTGCTGAGTCTATTCACCAGGATGAAGGAAGCTTGTCTTTGAAGGGATGGTTTTGGGGATTACTATCCACCTGGGGATGGAAAAATCTAACTTTCATAGGAGCAATTCTGGCCATTATCTATACATGTTGTCTCTGTGTACAATGTGGCCCCACTATCTGTAGCCTTGTCGCTACTATGTGTGCCCTAAGACCAGTACCACAGGAAACAGAGAACATCAAGATGATGGTACAACAACAAATTAGAGACCTTATGGCTATTGAAGTAGACTCAGATTAACATGAGTTTATTTCTTGCCTGCGTGATGGCAAAAGGAGGGTCTGAGGAAATTCGGTTCTGACTCCATTTTGTGTTTCACCGCCATTTTATGTTTCCCTCACTCAATCAACCTGGCGAGCTGAAGACTCTTGCCCTTCGTACCATTACGTGTCAGATAAACATCTCTATTCTTGCAATAAAGTCAATTCCAGGAACCAATCTGACTAACAAATCCCAACTAAGCTTGTTTAAAGTCTGTTAGCCTTCAGTATTTTTTCCCTGACTCACTAATCCTTATCCAAGGGTGTCTGGTGGCCTCTAGTATTCTTTTCCCGACTCAGTAATCCTTATGTCAAACCATCTGTTGGTTTTCATTGTCCTTCTCCCCGCCTTGCTCGGCCTGGCAAGGTGGCCTTCTGCAATACACAAACATGTCTACCACTGTTCATTAACTTCGGGACAAAACAATCAACGTCTTGTGAGGTTAGTCAAAACATGGCATAGGGGGTAGAAGATATAATCATGTGACGTCTTGTTTGTCAGAAAATTGTAACTTGTCATTGGTTAGAATTTTGCGCATTGGGAGTGTTCTTGGGTAAATGTAAAAAAGGATATAAAAGACTGTGAGCCACGAAGTAAAGTGGCAGTCTCCTGAGAACATACCATTGGTGTACTTCTTGGATAAATGTGCATAGCTGCTGCTAATAAATCCTATTGTCTACGCTTAACAGAGTGTCCCGTGTCTCTGTACTACAAGGCAGGTGAACTCGAAGATTTAGGCGTGCCCTGCGCCGCTGGGCCTTAAAGGCCCAGTTCTTCACACGGGAGCGATAATTGAAGACATATGGCTCGCTTTGGCGCGCGCGCACACCACTCCCGGGGGTGTTTTCTTTTTTTTTTTTACAATAGCGATCGCTTCGTCCCTTGTTTTTACTGGCCTGTTTCGAATCCTCCCTTTAGCACACCTTACAAATGGCTGTTTTTAGTTTCGTTTCTGTATGGCGTATTTCATTTAGCAGTTCCTTTTTGCTGTGGAGAACGTAGTTAACATTTTTCAATGGAGTTCGTCATTTCCTTTGTGGTGAACCGGAAGCTTGTCCCAAAAGCAGTTGAACGCAGGTTCGCTTTGCCATTTTTGGTAAGGACACTTCATTCCCTTCTGTAAAATGACTAAATACGGGTAAATGATTCCGTGAATCCTCTCCATCTAGCATATGGCAGAGATAAATGCGTCTTTGGAAAAAGGGGGTGGTGATGGACAGAGTTTCTGAATGATGCAGAATACTCTTACCAAGTCAATAGATCATGGTTTTAATCCATCACCGTTTTTTAGCTCAATGCACCATCCCAGCTCAGAACCTGGCTATATGCAAATTAGTCTGTTCCTGTCCCAGTGCATGATGGGAACAGGGCAAACCAAACTACCAAGCCAATTCTTATACTGGGAAGGAAACAAGCTTCCTGGGACCGGTTTCTGGGAGATAAATGCATCTCCTAATTATGTTGATTTTTGGGAGTACATTGTGTTAGTTAAGACATAAAACGGAACTGATATCCGATTTCGAAACGTCTCTCTGGGCTCTGTTTATCAAATGTGCAAGGCTGCGGTTGATTGTGCCGGGGGCCGAGCCTGTGGCTGGCGTAGCAGGATTACTGCATTGGGTTGCTGACTCCCTAGGCAGAGTAGCGGAGGACCTGGCGGCTATCCCAACAGTGGACTGCCGTTCAGTGGCCAGGAAGCCTGGAGGGTGGGTGCGCTAGAGAGCGGAGTTGCTTTGTCTGCCCCCATGAGACCGATAGAGGGGCGCAGCTTTCATGGACTGAGGGGGCTGCCATTGCAGCTTCCGAGTTTGTGATAGGTGGGTCCCCCTTCCCCTGACACTGCTAAAGGGACACGGGTGCCACCCCGGGGGGCCTGCACAAGAGCGGCACTCACCCTGAGTGACTCTTGCCTCTCGAGTTGTTGTACTGTTCACAGCGGCACTCCCCAGTGACTGGCGCACAGCCAGGCTGAAGTGATCGTGATACTGGTGTTCCCCATGAACGGAGGTCGCTGGCGTTCTCTTGCAGTGGGTAAGAAGGACGTGCCACGCTTGCCTTTGAACGGGCCTAGAATTGATTTGGTCCTACCCATGAATGCACTTTGCCCAGACAGTACTCCCTAACAGAGGGTTAGGACATAGGGGCATTGAACTGCTGTATTATCCCCTGGGTCCCTGCTGATACCTACACTGTATCAACATAATCCCTGCTGTGCTGCAATATTTAGGCTGTTCACCCGGGGCCCTCGCGACTTATCACCTGCGGCATCCTTCTGTGAACTACTACTCCTCTCTGTCCCGGCTGCTACACTTGTTAGAGGGTCCTGTTGTGCTGCGGTTGCTTGAGGCTGCTCGTGCTACCGCACTCATTGTTGCTAAATGATGCAGGTAATCGGGCTCTCTTCAATTACCATATCTTGACGACTGCTACAGTAATACTGGCGCGGTGCATGGACTGCAGTAGGAGTTGAATGCCCCGCGGCCTTCCTCGGTGGTCTCATCACAGCTCTACCCCAGTTTTTATATGCAGCAGTCAGGTCTGTGTTCCTGAGGTCCTAGGGCTGCTTGTTTTATAGGCGGCAATTACCAATTTATATATAGGTAAGGTATTTATTCCTCTAACGTTGATAAAGTCAGTACTATTTAGTTCCTACAGAATAATGAGTATTCATGAATTACAAAGGATTTCTGCCTTAAAAACAACTTAATAAAGAGAATGTTTACTCAGTATAAGCTGGTACTTATTATTAGCACAGACGATGTCTACCCCATGTGAATCACTGCATACAGTGGACACAACAGTAGCACCCGCACCAAGTACAGGTGCAAATAACCGTGCCACCCAGCGCAGTTTATACAATCTGACCCCAAGCACACTGCTCCGTCCTTTAAGCAAAATACTGTTCAACCAATCAGCGTCTCCCATTCACTCCTTCAGTACGTGGTCTCCTGCTCCCAGGGGGCAGGGCACTTTCTGATTGCAGATGTGCCATGCAAAAAAACACCGCAATGCTCAGCTGGTAATGTTCTGCAAAGAAACATTCTAAGAAGTCGAATGTAAATCACCTTTAAAACAGGGATCGGTTCTAAAACTAAGCAACAGTCAGTACTTTCCTGGTTTTGCACTCCAGAGGTCAAGTAACGTGTCCCAATTCAGTTCTCTCATGCCTTTTTTGGCCATGTCAGTATCAGGGCACAAAGAAACAGTTGAGGTGGTCTGCACACCGTTATTTCTCCCATTATAATCCATTTAATTGATGCTTTAGCCAGTTGCGTGCAAATCTGGGTTGTGCGAGCCCTGGACACACTGTTACTATGTATCAACATGCGGGGAGCACGTAATACGCGCTCCACTCCCAGCTGCACTGCGTGTGAGGATATCCGATCCAACTTGTGTTTAAACCATTCAACATTCTTTAAAGTTTATCCAATTTTCTTCATTCATTTTTATCAATGCGACTCCCTCTCATTCATCCAATCCATATGTGTATCGTACTGCATTTAAGAAGCTTCACCTATTCCCATGCGCCCATCCGGACGTCTTCTGAAAATAAGGTCTTAATACACTGAATCGTTCCGAGCAGCAATCATTTATTTTCAACCCAATGCATTGGGTTGAAAATAAATGATTGGATGAATGAGAGGGAGTCGCATTGATAAAAATGAATGAAGAAAATTGGATAAACTTTAAAGAATGCTGAATGGTTTAAACACAAGTTGGATCGGATATCCTCACACGCAGGGCAGCTGGGAGTGGAGCGCGTATTACGTGCTCCCCGCATGTTGATACATAGTATCAGGGCACAGGCACACTCGTTCAAATTTGAAGCTGCTACATTATATATTCAGGAATAGTGAGGTGTGTATTTAATATTGTAATACAGCAGCAGCTCACTAATATTACTACAAGTAATCTCTGTGACACCCTCCTATTTCTCAAATATGAGGTTCTGTTTTTATCTAATAGAAACATTATTTATGGATGTTGCATGAAACATAAACACAACATTTCTCTGAAAAATGTCTGTAATCGACAAGTATTTGCAATGCAATAGGTCTCGCATTACTAAATGATGTGTTATCAAGCCGGCCGGACGTCATTTTATCGGAGTATGGACTTGGAAACTTCATTTTTGACCATGAAATAGGAATACTTACACTACACTCTTGTACTTGTTCTGAATACCAGAGGGGCCATCTGTTTGTCTTCCCGAATATGGACTGGTATTTATTTATATACATTTCGTCTTTTGACTACGTCTGACCCGGTTCTTGTTGACTTGTTCAATATAACTACCAGACATACGTTACATATCCCATGAGCACATATAACTCCTTGTACTGTACATTTTCTATTGGGACATCGTTGTTTATATTACTGTGACCGCTATTTCCGGAATACTCCGGCGGATCGGGTTTGGAACAATTTTATTCGTTGTCATGTGCCATATTATCTACAAAGATCCCGTCTACATTGAATTTCGTCCCACGATTTAGCCTTGAAAAAGTCATGGTACAAATTATGTACTGACGAAACACGTGTTGGCTGTTTCCTTTGATATTTGGCTGTTGCTTCAGAAATCTTTTGAATAAATGGAACAACATACATGGAAGAATTTTGACTGGATTTTCCTGTTTTGATATGAACTGTCATTGAAATGTTGTAATTGTTCTGTCTATGCAAATATGAGGATTATTAGGTCACTCTCTACGGATCTATAGGATAGTGCTTTATTGACCTGTTGTTCATAATACTAAATGTTTCAGTTATTGGCGTTGCATTATTATCAGCAACGCTAATAGCTCAAACTTTTACTAATGTGAGACCTATTGCATTGCAAATGCTTGTTTAACAAGCTGGGAGATGTAGTGTTGTGAGACTATATGCCCTAGGACCCTAGGTACACGGCGACTCAATAGAGGAATTGCAGTAACTTGCTGAGAGGTGTTAAGGCGTGGTTGTTAATTTATGATTTAACCAGAGAGCTTCGTGTGATTGTATGCTAAGAAACAGGGACATAAACTCCTTGTGTGGGTATTCATTTACATGCTCCCAGGCTGGGGAGGAGGCTGCTGAAGGTATGTCCAGTGCTTTAAATGGGCCGGTACTCACCGGTACGGAGTACCGGCACTTCTTGGATTTGTCACCCTGAGTACCGGCACTTCTCTACTGCCCGAGGAGAGTACCGGTAATCATTAAAAGGTCGGCTCACTGGCGGAGAGTGCTTATGAGCAGAAGTGGAACAGTTTGGCAGCCAAGGCGCTACTTCTGTAGCCCCCATCTGAGCCCCTGCTGAGCTACTCAGCAGGGCTCATTTGAATAATGTGCGGTGCTCACCGTCAAGCTGTGCTTGACAGAGCAGGGTGGAGATTCATTTTACCTGCTACTGTGCGCGTGTGATTTTCAAAGCGCCGCACTTGTAGTGAAAAGTCAGTGCAGGGTAATACTTTAAATATAAATGTGATCAGGGGCAAGGGCGGCGGATTCTCACACTACCCTTATTTGTCTAGATCGGAGGATTAATGTCCAGACAATTAGATGGAAGAGGCTCCTTGGGCGCTAATATAACTACTTTCTCGTCAAATGCCTCAATTACCTGGTCTGTACATTGAAGGCTTTCTCTGATGAGACACCGCTGCAGGGCCGCTGTTTGACTGAAGAAGAGACAGGCTAGCGATCCACGCGGTGCCAGGCCAGCAGCTCCCCTCGGTGGCGTTCTGACAGCTGTAAAGAGATTCAGCTAAGTCAGATATTAATTTAATAATTTCCTGCTGCTGATCGACATTTAAAATGTTTGTTACAGAAATGATTAGGGGGCTTCAGCATGGCAGAGGGCCTTGCAAATGGGCACACTAGAGTTGTCCACCTGTGCTGAAAATGCGCTACGTTTTGTCTTAACTTTCAGTTTTGCAGATTTATTAGTAGTGCAAAGTGTTTGCTTGACAGTGACACTACTAAGCAGCACCCTTTATTTTCTCAGCACAGTTAGACTTGCCAAGTCAGAGATAAGTCATGTGATTATTGTTCCTGCTGGAGAGAGGTCAGAATTTTCTCTACTGGCAGTTTTCACTCTCACCATTAAGTAGGGTAGAGGGTTAATATGCCTCCTTCAAAAAAGCATATTGTATTGTACTGTATTGTATGAGGATAGCTACGTGAGTTGCTGTTTAGTCAGAGATATCCCTTTGTTATATGTGATTTAGACGCCCCTGAAGCTGAGGTTGGGGTGGAGGGTGCTGATTTTTTTTGCTGAAATTATAAAATAGCTTCTAAAGCAACTGTGGCAGAGTTTGACTTCCTTGTTGCTCAAATGATTGTGATTTCTGATGTGTGTCTATTTCCATTGACTTCATTCCATGATTTTGGAAGCAACAATGTGCCGCTCTAAGTGTTACACATCTAGTTGTTGCCTGACTCTCATAAATCCACTGAATCTATGAAAATGTCACACATAAGCAATCTGAAACATTAGCAGCTATACTCAAATGAGTGTCATTTCTGATATTTATATGATTCCCTCGTCCTCATTGCTTAATTTTGCTCACAGGAAAGTGTCACTCATAGCCGTTGAAATGTCACTCATAATTACAATAAAAATATGAAAATGTCACACGTAAGCAATCTGAAACATTGGCAGCTCTGGGGTCCATTCAGGCCCTGTGCTGTCAACCACATTCACACTATCCTCTGCATTTGCTCAAACACAGGAATCATGGCAGTCCCCTGGTAGTGGCAATTAAAAAAGCCATGGTGAAGAGTATACCATGGCTTTTAACATACCGGTGTCTTTTGTGTGTCTGCTTATGTTTGTGTGTTTGCCTGCATTTGTATGCCTGTTTTTTGTAAGAAAAATGCGAGAGAGAGAGAGAATCAAGACACTCTCAGGAGGTATATTAAAGAAAATGGGTGGCACTTTGTGTGTACATGTCTGCGGCGACAAAGGTTCATGAATAACGTAATAGGGAGGGTTGGTGGGTGAGTGAGTGGATGGATGGATGAGTGACTGGATGTATGGGTGAAAGAGGGTGGATGATTGGATAAAAGGGCGGATGGTGGGTGGATAAGTGAAAGATTGGATGGATGAATGAAAGGGAGGGAGGATGGATGAGAGGGTGGATGAGTGAAAGGAGGGATTGAGTGAAAGTGTGGATGGAATGAAAGGGTGGATGATGTAATGGAGTGAAAGGGTTGATGGATAGATGAGCGAAAGGATTGATGGGTGAGTGAAAGGTGGATAAAGAGATGGATGAGTGAAAGGGTGAATGGATAGGTTTGGATATGAAGGGTGGACAGACGGAATGGTGAAAAACTGAATAGACAACAGAATGTAAAGGATAAATGGTGGACATCAGCAGGTAAATGGTAGGATGAAAGGATGAATGGATAGTTCGATGGAAGAGACAAGCGAGATCTTCTGGGGAGGGTCATGACGATTTGCTTCATTTGCTTGTTGCCATAAGAGCTTCGGTTTGATGTGGGGGTGTTTACATTTTCTTCCTAGTGACATGCACAAAAATATATAGTATTGTGCCAAACAACATCAATTAACAGTATGGCATTAAGAAGGTGCAACTATTGCAAAAAAAGGAATAACATATCGCATTTCTTTCGTTTTGTGTAATGGGTTAACCTGCTTTGTTTATATAAACACATTCATCATGTGTTTTGGTGTGCGCTGCAACTATTATGGAAGTTGTTAAGTATCATTATGTCTTGCCCTTAGCCCCGCCCCTAGTCCCGCCCACTCACTACAACTCCAGCTCATTTTAATGAGTACCTGCACTTATTTTTTCCCATTTAAAGCACTGGGTATGTCGACCGAGGAGGTCGGAAACCTTTAAAAAGCGCATTGAAGCCATGAAAAGAAGCTCTACCCTGGATCAAACAGAAAGGAAATAAAAGACGTGAAAAAAATTGAAATTATAGCTGTATAATAAATTGTCCGTTCAAACATACATTGGGTGGGATTTTGAGGAACTAGAAATATTCCATCAGGGCAGTATCAATGCTAAAAATATGGAAACGTTTCAGAGTTAAATGTTCGTGGATTTCTATAGCACAACTTTAGGGTGCCATCAAGATGCAGCATCTTTCAAACATGGCCGCGCCCTCTTCACACAGGATGCTTTTGCTGCAGTCCTATTTTTGTGTTTTCACTTAGCGCTCCACCTTATAGGGATACGTGCTCTGCTCAAGGCTAGTGCATTTGAGTGCAACATGCGCGCGCACGTTTAATGCTTTCCCTTTTGTTCAAGATACCGCCATGATCTGCTTAGTTCTGACGTTCTTCGCGCACATCTTCCCCGTGGGTGAGAAATAGAAAGATATGTCTACCGTTAAGGGGCATATGCTGCATGTATGGTAGACATAGGTGTTCGCACAATGCATAGACTCTGTTTTCTTGAATAGCACCGTTACCTTAGCGTTGCCCCACATGCGAACTCTCGTTGCATGCCAGCCATAGGTGCTTGGGGGCGGCTCAGTGCTAAAGCAGTCCAATTAAGAAGGACCACCGAGCACAGCAATTTATTTTATTTGGTGGGTCTGACTTGGCTGTGGGAGCCAAAGCACGAGCCCCGTCGTTCTAATATTTGGCATCAATTCGTGCCACAAACGTCCTGAGATGGTATTAATAAAAACTCTTCATAATTGCAAACGCGAATTCCTTTAACGAGTTTAAACATAACACTTAAATATAAGTCTGTATCACTGCATTCAATTCCGTGTATCAGAAGAGATAGTTTCTAAACATGATCTCGTGTATTCATGAACTGGCTCTCACCCTCCACAAAGGTACTGTGAGTGAATCAAGAGACGAGTTAACTGTCATGCGTTGCCTACATTGTCACAACGAATGTAGCAACGCTTTATTCTATTAAAAGGTTTGCAAGAGAGGCTTTTGCACAGCGCACGCCCTGAAATAAATTGTTTGTAGGTACTCGCAGAATACTGTATCAAGAAAAATAATTGACTAGGCTCTCAAAATGTGCTTTGGAACCCGGGTCTGAACACAAGTTGCAATTTAGGCCATTTAACACCATACGATAGGATAGTACTTTGTGTTTAATTTTCGAGGAACAAAATCATTACACTGTATGAAATAAAGTTTCTCATTACTCCATACATCAAGTTGATGCATAAAATGTTATTAGAAAAAAGTGCAAAGTTAAAGGTATGCAGGCCGTTCTATTTAGATCGCGCGTAAGTATACAACCTCTTGTATACTTTAGTATACGTATATCTCTGGGGGCCAAATGTCATTCCTTGCGTCTCGTTTGTTTCAATGTCCTTTAAAAATCCTCGCTTACTAGTGGCCAGTCCTGTTTCTTTGTCCCTCCTTTCTTCCTTCAAGGAACACTGACTTAGTAAAATATTATTACTCTTTGTTCTGTTTATCTTCTTGTGGGGGGGGGGAGGGGGGGCTATTTATTATGTTTTCAACCTTGTGTTACACTGTGGGTGCTCAGACGTAGGTGCTTACATTTTATTTATTGCAGCATTCACCCTCCCAGTTCTTTCCATGTGGCTGGCATTCTTTTGTATTCTTCCCAAAGGCAGCTCCCAGGCTGGCTTGAAATGCAAGGAATTAATTATTGTGGTATTAAGTTTGCCTCCTTTAATTTCCTTGAGAAACAGGAACAAAAACACTGCAACAGCAGCTCTGGGCCCCACAAGGCTATAACTGGCACAGATTGCCTCTTTAACGGGTCCCTTGAAACGCTCTCTCGTCTTGTCCTTCCTGTCCGAAGCCAGCAGCAGCCAGCCATGCCTTCTAGGTACTGCAGTTCTAAATCATGTAAAAAGTTAAACCACTACTTAAACATAGTACATTGTTTCAGTTCCATTAAGTTCAACTGATACTTTATTATACATGCTGCTTGTGTTCTTTCCTCCCCTCCAGGACCTGTGCTTGACTGCTGGCTGGGGAGTTCAAAGTCTCTACTGGTCGGTTTAGCGTTGAGGCCAAAAGTTTTCCTTCTGGTAAAATGTCCCCTATAAAATGTGCATTTGAATGTACCACATTAAATAAATGCAGAACAAGAACGCTGGGCCAGTCCAAGGGCAGTACGATCGCACTAGATACTGACTTCAGAGAGGCAATGTTTCAGTGCGATCACTCTGGATACTGACTTCAGAGAGGCAATGTTTCAGTGCAATCTCACTGGATACTGACTTCAGAGGGGCAATGTTTCCGAGTTTAGTTTGTTTTTAAAGCACTGGCTGACACGTTCATAGCCTCCAGCAATTTCAGCCAATAAAAATCTCAAGATAACTCTGGTGATACATGTTCTTGCTGGAGAGATAAGAGTTGTCTAGTGATGAAGTTTTAACTCATCGCAAGGTAGCACAGAGGGTTAATATGCAGGGTGCAAAGAAAGTATACCATGCAGATCACAAAGTGCATAACATGTAAATAGGTCTGTGGGTTACTGCTTTTCTGTTACTTGCTGCTGTTACAATCCTAACATAGAACAGTGAATTTATATCTGTCAACAAAGAACTGCATGCACTGCAAAGTATAGATTACAGCAAATATTGAAGTTGCAAAAAGGGTTCATCTGGATAGAAATCGATTCTTATTATTTAGGAGAACCCCCAACTATGGTGTTCTGTTTCGAATTCTGAGTTGGTGCTTCTGGGGCCCAAGCAGTCTTTAGCAATGCTGCCTACCAATATACATGACTTATGACTCCTACACTCTGTAGTCCTCTGTCTTGTGTAACATTTCCTTTACATTAATTCATACACATATGATTAATTGCCTTTATGTCATTTGTGTGTGATGCAAAGTACTCTGACACCCTAAACTGGTATGAGTGGCGCTTTGTAACTAATTAAATGCATCTGAACGTTAGTGGTTATGGAGCCTAAAGGGAAACTGTTAAAGGGTGGTGATGGTGAGGGAATCCGCATCACTCAGCCTTACCTCAACATCACCTCAGCATCAGCACAGCATCACCTCCTCATCAGTGCACCACCACCAGTGCAGCACCATCTTAACATCGGCACTGCACAGCACTATCTCAGCATCAGTGCCCCACCACCGCACTGCAGCCCCAGCTCAGCAGCAACTCGGCACCAGCGCAGCACCACCTCAGAACCAGTGCAGCATCACTACCTCAACATCAGTTCACCACCTCAGCTCAACATAAACAACAGCACAGCACCATTCTTGCATCAGTCCACCATCACCAACGCTGCCCGACCTCAGCAGCAACTCAGCACCACCGGAGCATCACCTCAACACAGCACCAGAGCAGCACCACCACCAACTCAGCATGGTTCAGCGGCACAGCATCACGCAACACCACCCCAGTAACACTCAGCACCACCTCAGTAACACTCAGCAGCACCTTAGTAACGCTCAGAATCACCAGCACACCACTACCTCAGCACCACCTGAGTATCATTCAGCATCACTTCAGCATTACTTAGCACCACCTCAGTTTAACCTCAGAATCTGGCATCTGTTGATTTTCTCCTAGTGTCTGTCCGCTGCTTGTGTTGTAATTCAGGTACTATTTCTCAATCTCCACCCTCCTATTGTTTATGTCCCTCCATTCATAACACAAAAAGCTATAACAAACAAGCATTACAAGAGGTAAGAAGAGGTTGCCAGCATTGCAAGGACAAAAAAAGTAGAAGACATTTTTTGTTACATTTTTTTTTTTAAGAGTCATTCAATTGTACATAATGTGTTCTTTAAAGTCCATTACATAACACTCCATAACACAAAATACCATTCCACATACTTACACTCCATTACACATAGCCCCACACCACATAATTCCAATACACTTAAAAACACATAATTGCTATCCTCACAATACAACTGCACACCATACCAAATAACTCCACGACACAAATCCACACCACACGGTTTCACACCACACAATACCTCAACTAGCAAGTCCAATCCAACCCACATAGTTGGCACACACCACATACTTCCACTCCAATCCATAATACATAAGTAAGATACATTTACAATGGCAATAGCTCCAACTGTTTCCTTTTTTTAAAATTTTTTTAAATCAAACAAATCTGATGCTTGGCTCCTACCCATTTGTTCTTTTCCATCACCAAAAACGCAAAGCTATACACACCGTTCAATGCCACACAATTCAGCTCCACACATTTCCAATCCACAACGCATAATTTAACACCAAACCACATAATGCAACTCAGCACAATTATACACCACCTACATCCAATGCACACCACACAATTCCACATTGTGTCGCAACATTCAACAGCACAACACATAATTAAACTGTACTACTTAATACTTCAGAACTCCGAATCCCACTCCACATAATGCCACTACACTGAATTCCACAGAATTGCTAACCATATATTTCCACAGCTCACTATGCCACATAATGACACTACACAAATCCACTCCACACCACACACTTACACGCCACACAATTACACAACTAATACAATCCATCCGACATTGTTTCACTACACACCACATACATACATTCCATAACACACAAGTAAAATACATTGCCATTTACAATGCCAATAGCTCCAAATCAAACAAATGCAAGACCACTTGCATTTACAGCGCTTGTTTTATACTGCTATCCCGTGCTTCCCGAACTTGACATCTCCCTGCTCGACACCTCCATGAAGCCAGTTACGAAAGTGAGCAAAAGAGTGGGTCCTCGGAGATTCCTGAGTTTCAGGTCTTCATCAAGGCAAAAGTTAAAGTGAAGATTTTACCGTAGCCAGAATTTAATAGGGAGCTTAAAATGCTTTTCATTTTATTTGAAGAGTGTGGTGTTGTTCGGTAGTTCAGTGCAGACGAGCTGATTGTACAGATGTTTAGTGCTGTGCTGTGAAAGTGAAAGGAGAGGAACATAATGGTGTTTTAAGAACGACTAGAATGGCTAAACGTCACTTTCAGTCCAGTCCTTGGTGTCTCTGTGACCAGCCTCTAAAATCCCTTCTCAGATGAGAGCGCCAGGCAGAAGCCACATCAAGTCAGAGCTTGCTTTCAGCGTGAACTTCCAAAAGACATGTGGCTTGAGCCTTCATTGACACAGACCACATTAGCATTGCCAGCAGTAGTATTGCACAATCTGTGCACTTTTGGCTCTAGAGAAGCACACAGCAGTTTCCTGATGTATAGGGACATGGCGTGTGCAAGTCCAATTGATGATCACACACTGGGCAGGGGTAGTGCAAGTCATAGAGGACACCAACTGTGTGAGAAATACTGATCATAGATTGATGCACATTCAATGAGTTATATGTGTCATATGGTGGTAGGCACTGTGTGAAGGAACACACCACAAACTGCCAGTTAGGCACACATTATTTTGGCAGTGTCCTCTATCTGGTGGATTACATTGCAGGATCCGAGCCAACTATAGAGATGCACATATCCCAGAAATATTTCAAGTAGCTGTAGAGAATCATCTGCTGGCAGGGTAGCCCTTTCAATTTGTTTTTACCTCTTATCATGTGCATTGTGTATTATGTAACAGTTCAACAGAATTGTCTGGGCAAGATTAGTTTCATGTGATCTTTCTGTAAAAAATTCCAATCACGCACTGGTTTTTGTAAATGATAGTACTGTCACTCTATCCGTAAGAGTCAGTGAGGGACAGCCAACACGTGTTTCACCCCTTTACACGGCCATCCGGCCTGGGGCTTCCTCAGGGCGGTTGATATGCTTTAAATACAGATCAGGTTGTCTTGGGGAAAAAAGATCCTGAGGATTCTCTAAATATCGGGCATAGTGCCGGTGCGGGTCGTTGCAGTCAGCTGTAGTCGATGTAACAGTGCTGGCGCTGACCATGCCGGGGTCCATGTGTGCTCATAGCCAGGTGCAGGAAGCAGATTTGCAAGTGCAGGCATGTATGTTACAAATGTAATCTCATCCAACCTAGCTACAATACTTTTAATACATTGCTAATAAAGAGTAGTTTAGGTGCGGGACTCTGATCTTAATCGTTACTAAATTTGGGAAGGGACCCCTTATAAAGTATGGCGTAGCATAGGACAAGTAATTGACTTTAAATGAATAAGTAGATGTAAATTAACGCAGATTCAGTGGCAGGTAAAATTGCCATTTGTATAGACATGTCTAGAAAAACATGCTGGTCTATAACTTTTGGGTCACTTTGAGGGCTACTCCTTTTGTGTCCTCCACGGGTCCATCTAGGACATGTCTGCACTCTGTGATAACTGTGGCCTAGTACTTGGCTTTGTACAAAGTCTGCAGCATATTGTACTCCTCCACAGACATCCCCCCACTTCCCCCCTCCTTAACCTCATCCATGCTGTTGACGAGCTCAGCTCGTCATGGAGTACAGTTGAGCTCCACTCATGACGAGCTGAGCTCATCACGGCCGCTGGAACGTTCGTACGCGGGTCTAATTTCCCCGCTGTGCTGAACGTTCTAAAAATGTACAGCCGTGACGAGCTCAGCTCATCATGAGGGCATCTCCGCTTTGCCTCATGACGAGCTCAGCTCGTCATCAGCATTGGGGCGCTGCGCGCGGCCCCTCCCCCGCCCCACAGTGGGGGGAAAACACCCTGCAGCGAAGGGGTTAAGCACTGTCGCCAGACTTGGCCGAGCATGCTGTGGACAGTGCGGTCACTTAGCACAAGCCCCGTGCTCCTCCCTGCCTGGGCAGAATAACTCAGGACCTACTTAGGAGTCTTGGAGGAACATCACACTCCATCATCCTTCAATATTGGGAGGTTTCATCTTGCATCCACTTTGTCCCCATCCTTGTGAAACAAAAGCTGCCTTCCTTGTGCATTAGGAGGGATTTATCCACCCTGCTAATCACAGAATACTCTGTCCCATTGTGGAAAGAAATTAATACATCAAGTAATCTAACGCTTTCTATGTTCCACTCTTTGAGATCTTGGGCCATATGTATCAAAATGTTGTATTGCGATTCTAAAATTGCAATTTTCAGCGAATCGCAATTTGAGAATCGCAAAATACTATGTATGTGGTATTTGCTAATAATTTTGCGAATCCCACATATTCCTTATTTGCGAATTTCAAATTGAGATTTGCAATAAGGAATACCTTCCCACTCTTTCCTATGGGCTAGGAGGCCCATAGGAATCAATGGGAAGGCATTCTCAATTTGCGATTAGCAATTAGAGAATCGCAAATTGAGAATGCAATTTCAAGGGGGCCAGGATGTCAAAAGGACACCCTGTTGCACCCCTGAAATATGTATGTGTGCACAGGTGGTGCACATACATGCCCTAAGGGCATGTATGTGCGCCACATGGCACTTTGAAAAATGCAAAAAAAGTGTATTTTTCAAAGAAATCGCAAATTACCACCAACTTGGAGTTGGTGGTAATTTGAGATTCCTTACGGCCAAATCGCACTTTTTCTGTGCTTCCTACATTGCATTTAAGGAATCGCCATTTGCTATTCCTTAAATGCAGTTGCAAAATAGGGAATCGCAAATTTTGCGATTCCTTATTTTGAAAGTGTTTTTCTTTCTCATACATTACACACAGCTAAATTGCGATCGCAAACACTGAAATTCTGCGAATCTCAGCGTTTGCAATTTATATATGCCCCCTTGATTGCAATCAGATTGCACCCTCTTTCCCACATTCGGACGATTAACCACCTTTTACCTGATCCTGATAGTTTTCTAATCTCTCACTCTAATAGAGAAGATCGCTTTGCCTATTCAGGATTCCCGTTTCATCAGTCGTACTGCTCTGCTTGCTAGTGTACTTATCATTTAGACCAATGGAGCAGTGCTAAAATGGGCACAGGCGGAATTTCGGCCAAGTTTATTACTTGTGCCTGACTGCAAATTCTGCTTGTTCCTGGTTTACTCAACAGTTTACTACCAGCTTTTATTATTATTATTATTATTATGCGTTCTTATATAGCGCTCGATTACCCGTAGGCATCTCGGCGCTTGCCTTGGGAACCCGTCCGGGCTTTTTCCCTGTGAGATACCCGTACTGGGCATCCCCAAGGTGGAAGCCAGGCATCCCGCCGCGGGGGGGGCCGTAGTGGAGATTAAGGCAGCTGATGCCCAGAGCTGCAGAGTGTGAACCCATGATTCGAGTAGGTACCGAAACGAGAATTATCGAGTCCGTGGATATTTGGGCTCAAGACCCTGCCGCGTCAGGAATTGAACCCTTGTCCCGGGTCTGACCTCTGCTTCAGGATCTACCTCCTCTAACCAGTGAGCCACACTTCTCCACCAGCTTTTAGGTGGTGGTAACTGCCTGTTCAGAAATGTAAATACATGCTAATGACAAGTATAAAATGTACTAAAATACTAGATTTTTTTTCCCACCATTTTTTGCCCCATCTGTACACGGCACAAAAAATACCGCAGATCACCCCTCTGGGCTTCTTTAGGGATGGCTGCAGGGCAGGCGCAGTGGTACTCTTTGTTGGCATACTGCAATTGAGTTTTTAACGTTTTACTGTGGTTTATTTATTGTTTATAGGCAATTTTGTACCTCATTGGGACCCTTGTTGAAGCTAACATACATGCACTTTGCCTCATGTTGCATTGTAATTTGTTGAGTTTATAGATTTAAGCACACCATACTTTATTGCTTCTGTTGCTTGTTCCCTACTCTTCTGTCTGCTTCTCTTGTGGAAAGAGTGTTTTATTGGGTTATGAACTTCTGCCTTCCCTCATGGTTCACTTCGTTTAGTTCCACATTAGAGCTGTAATTTTGGGTAGTACTTGTGCTATCTAGTGTTTTGGCCTTATTGCAATGTGCAGATCACCCAGGGTTACTTATGAATGACTGCAGATCAGACGCATAACCAAGGCTAGACCATCTGCATCTGGATGTGGCCTGCGCAAGCCATGCTGCATCTTTACTCTTTTAGCCCTTAATCTGAAAATGCTCAAAATCCACGACCATCCTAAATGATCCCTCCCTACATTGAAGCTGGTGAACACTCATACTCTAATCTAAAAACAGACATCCAATAAATAGGTTTATCTCACCTCTAGGCATTTACAGAGGCCCTAACAACTTTAAAGGTGTACTAATTAATATCCGCTCACTACATACATATAAAATAGAAGCGAACAAGTGGACATCTGATGTACAAATTAATATCTTTTACCACTGAAACATGGATGCACAACGCTTCCAAGGCAGATATTGTTTATAAACAATTCTCGTTCTGCACAAATGAGGCGGCGGGCTAGCAGTGTTTTTAAACAGGATCTAAGAATCACTACTATTAACTTTGAAACTTTTGCTCAAGGTAAATTATTAAGATTAACACTTCAATTCCCTTCCACGTATTTGATAACATTTATGCGTGTGTGCTGGACACCAGGTTCTGATACAAATTTCTGCATATATGCAAGAGATTTGTTTGATAACCCTGATATTAATAAAGACGTCCTAGAATCATAGCAATCTCTATGTTTGAGCCAACTAATACAAACCCCACTCATCCAGAGGCCGAATAATTGACCTGGTATTCAGGAACAGTAACTCTGTTGTGGTTTCTGGATAAGCTCTCCTTCCATGGACAGATCATTGTTTTTGTTTTAATCTGTTGTTATTGAATTTATCATCATCTCAAATAAATGTAAACAAGCAAATACAGCTTTCTTGCTACACTGCACAACACCCTCAAGGACAGTAGTTACAGATATGTGATACTGAATATGGAGTTCCAATCTTAATGTCTCAGCGATTGAGTGCGACAAAGTGGCTAGCAAGTCTACATCTGATGAAGTGTAAGTCAGAGCGCTTTGCTGGTCACCCATGGGGAGCTCACCTACTGGTGGGTTGTGCATGCACTGCTTGCAGCAGCATTAACATTGGGAGTGGGGGTCAAAAACCGGGGGCAGTTAAGATTAACTCAGATGCGGTCTAGGTTGTCGAGGCACCTCTAAGCAGATAAGGCGATGATCCCTGGATTACAATGTATGCTGGCGTTGGTGTGCTGTCTTTGTGCGGCATGCAGGTTCTACTCGTAAATTTAGCAATTTCCTATATGGGTGCAGCTTTTGCGTGACGTGTATTTTAGAGGTCAGCTCAGGGTTTGTGTGGGGTGCATGTTAAGGCCCGTCTATTGCTGGCTCTGTTTCAAGTTCCGGCTTCTCATCCCTACCCAGAAGTTTTTGCAGAATTTCACCCCAGTATTCTGTGATTGGGGTTATGTGTAGGCCTAATGTGTCTTCCCTGTGCAGCGCCACGCTTTCTGCCTTGGCCCACACCTGCAGGGAGCACATCCAAGCACTCATGGCCGGGGATTCTGGTGAGCGCCATCTTTTGGTGAGCAGTCTCTTTGCGACAGTCAGCCCTAGCGCAATCAACCGAGAGGTCAGGCTTTTGGTATTTTAGTAAAGATGTAGAATATAGGTCTCACTTCAAGGGTGTCATTCGGTCTGTATAGCGGCTCAGCGAGGACACCACTGACTCCCAGTACTCTCCTAATCACGGGCAGCTTCACACCATGTGCAGTAGGTCTGCACCAGTGGCATCACAGCATGGACAGGCAGCTTCTGCGCTACTATAGAATTTATACATTTTTGCTGGAGTAAGGTTAGCTCTCTGTGTGATGAAATATTGTATTAGGCGAAATTGCACGTTCGCTGGAAATTACTTGGCCATTCCAGTACCCTGCTACACTCAGCATCCGTGAGCGGGCGCTGCAAGTCTCCCTCCCATCCTGCCCCCAAAGAAAGCAATGGTGTCACTGTGTGATGCCTAAGGGAGGCAGTGAACCACTTAATAAGGTGTCTTCCTTGTTCCTTGACGTGTTAATATTGGAGGGTTAAGTGCGTTGGGGCCTCTCTTGACATGTCTCCCCAGCGTAAATGTAGTGTGGCTATGACTGTTCGGTTTACGAGGAATTGCCCTGGGTCTTTCCCACAATTTTCCGCCAGTGAGTCAAATGATATCAGGATCCCCTCATGATACAGATCTCCCTACAGCTTATATTCCACTCTCGACAGGTGTCATAACTCACGGGTTGCAATGGGGTCGTGGCCCCTGGGTGTGCCTATTAGTGGGAGCGTGAACAAATGAATGAATGATGGATTTATATAGCGCATGGCTGCCCTAAGGATGGGGGTGTATAGCTTAACACTCCGTGTTAAGAGCAGGCTTCTGCGGTAAAACCTGTGCGCCATGCTAAGCAATAGTTGTGGTGGGGTTTTTTGTTTATTGAATGGATGAAATAAGGAAAGAAGGGCTTGTTGGGTCCAGGCTGGAAGACCTGTCGCTATGTCTGCCAGATACTGCTCCTAGAGCCACCTGGCCACCCAATGGAGTTTGGCTGCTAGGTAGAATTGTTCAAGGTTAAGCAGTGCGAGTCCTGCCTTGGTTTGTCGGCAGGTAAAGCTTCTGAAGAGCGACTCTGTTACGGGAGGTGCCCCAAACTTAGTTCTCTCACCACCCCTTCCAGGGTTCCGAAAAAGCTGACTGGAGATATATAGGAAGTTTGGCGAAGTAGTATAATAGTCGTGGCAGGACTATCATTTTGACTAAAGCCACACGACCCATAGTTGCTACCGGGAGTGCTCCCCAGAATGTTACTTGCGAGCGGATGGAGGCCATTGCCCTGCCTAAATTACCTTCAGGCAAGTGGCGGTGATATATCCGGATCCCGTAGTATCCGAAAGTTTATGTCCGAAAGTATGTGTTTGCCTTTCGATGTTCGTGTTGTTAAGTGTGTAGTGGGGATTGGGAGATGCACCATCAAACGAATAAAGACAGAATTGGGATGCATTAGTTACTAGTACAGACAGGGCAGCAAATTCCCCAGGATGTGTTCACCTCTCCCGCGATTGTGTGCACATCTTTCAGGTATAGGAAGAGGTCATCTGCATATAATAAGCTAATGTGTGTGTCTCCTAGAGAGATCCTCCAGCCTGTGCCTTACGTTATGTTATGTTATGTTATTGGTTTTTATTGTGCGCACAGCTACTCCAGCTAAGGAGCGTCCTGGCGCATTTGACAAGGGAGTGCATAAAAAACATAACACAGCTAAAAAAGAGAACCGGGAGGACCACTCTAAAGTACATAACACAGGCTGGGGGTTAGAGACTAAAACAGGAATGTTTTCAAGGCTTTCCTAAAAGCCATAAGATCCTCTAACAGGCGCAATTCCACCGGGAGAGAGTTCCAAGCTGATGCCGCCTTTACACCAAAGGAGCGGCCGCCCATGCGGCAAAGCCTGTATCTGGGGACTACAACCAGGGCCTGGCCCTGGAAGCGAAGAGTGCGAGTAGGGACATAAAGGGAAAGAGAGCCAGACAAGATTTCAGGGCCTATGCCTCTCAAGATCTTAAAAGCCAGGCAGAGTACCTTGAAAAGAATACGCTTCCTTATTGGGAGCCAGTGTAGGGAGCGAAGAACATTCGCCACCGAGCAGAATTTAGGGAGGCCGACAATCGCCCTGGCTGCGGCGTTTTGTACCCGTTGTAATCGAGTAAGCTCAGCCTGATTGGCCCCGGCGAGAAGAGAACTCGCGTAATCCAGGCGAGAGATGACAGTGGCCTGGATTACTAACTGTCTGGTTGGGGCATCAAAGTACTTAAGAACAGGTCTTAAGCCTCTCAACAGACCAAAGCAACAAGCCGCTGTTCTTTTAGTATGTCGAACGAAAGTCAGACCCGAGTCTATCCACACTCCCAGATTTTTCAGCTCCAAAACCGGCGCCGGGGATGGTCCCAGCTCAGATGGCCACCATTGATCACCCCAGAGTTCCGCTCCCCTACCGACAACCATAACTTCTGTTTTAGTGGCATTCAGCTGGAGACAGTTCCCTGTCAACCAGCTAGCCACCGCCTTCAATCCATCCTGAAACCTGGGGGCATCTACTTCCGCATCCCCGCTGAGAGTAACCGCCAGCTGTGTGTCGTCGGCATATGAGACCAAAGTTAGGCCCCACTGCCTAGCGACATCAGCTAGCGGTCTCACGTAGAGATTAAACAACGTGGGACTCAGCGACTTACACCCGAAACATCGCAGCAAGTGAAAACAGCAGGGACAAGGGGCACCCCAGCCTGGTGCCCCGCCGTACTTTATCCGGGGCTGAGATGTATGGACCAGTCTGCACCCTTACTACTGGGTCTCTGTATAGGAGTCGAACCATCTTAGTAAATGTCCCCCCGAGCCCGCACAGTGGCAGTATTGCAGAAAGGAAATTCCACTCTAGAGTGTCAAAAGCCTTTTCTAGGTCTAATATCAGGCAACCTGCGCGAGGCCATCGATCTGGTGAGTATTTAGCGACCATAACAAAAGTTGGTGGTTTAAAGAGGTGCTTCGTGTTGGGACAGACCCATTCTGGTCTTCATATTTCAGTGATTGGACTAGCGGCGCCATCCGGTTCGCGAGTAGCTTCGCCGGAATTTTATAGACGGTGTTCAATAGAGCTCAGAGGCCTATATGAGCTTAGTTCTGTAGGGTCTCTGTCTGGTTTATGGAGTGAGACCAGTCGCGCCTCGTTCACTGTTTTTGGGAAGGCGGCATCCTCTATTTCTATTACAGCGGTATAGATTGCCTGGAGGTGCGGCACCAGCATTGCAGCGTATGCTTTGTATAACTCAGACGGAAATCCGTCCAGGCCAGGGTTTTCCCTGTTTCTAGTGTTGCCATGACCCCTTAAATCTCCTCTTGCTCAATCAGGGCAATTAATGCCTCACTCAGCTGTGGCGTTATTGTGGGTTAGTGTATTGTGTATAGGAACGTTCTTGCTCTGTCCTGATCTAGTAGGGTGGTGGCTTTGTAGAGGGGCGTGTAGTGTTTAGTCATCTCTGCATGTATTTCGTGCTGAGTATACACTGTGGGGCACTTATAGGGTGTATAGCGTGTATGCGGTGTTGAGGTTGCTCCTGACGCAACAGCCATGCCAACAGCCTACCAGACTTGTCTGATAGCCATGTGTACGTGCCGAATGTGCTTTGTATTTTAGGCATCGCAGCCGCTCTAACAAGCCATTGTGCTAGCTTTGCTTCTTGTGTAGCTGCTGCGAGTCTCCTGCGCCTAATGCCATTTGGGTTTTGCAGGGTAAAATTTCCTGTTCCATTTTCCCTATCTCCCGGGTTAGCTGGTTGTGCAAGTTCCAGACTAGTCCCATGGCTTGGCCACTGATGACCACTTTAAATGCTTCCCATTCGGAGGATATGATCTCCGCGGTGCCAGTGTTGTTTTCGAAGTATTGTTTTGCAGCTGCTCCTAGTGAGGCTCGAAATGCAGGATCTTCCAGCCAAGTGGTGACTGTAGGCTGGCCAGTCTCCCAGCTCAGATGTAACAATTGGGGGTTGTGGTGGGAAAGAATGCAGCCAAGATAGCCAAGACTCTAGTGGCAGCAGCGAGGTAGATCTTACAATCCGGTCCAGCCGTACATGTAAGTCGTGCACACAAGAGTAAAGAGAAAACAAGTGGGTGTCTGGATCTTGGCCGCCAAATATACATCACAGACCAGTGCAAAAGCCAAGCACGTAAGGCCAATGCATTTGAGGAGGCTGTTGCACGTGTAAATGGAGGGAAGGAGTGGTTAATGAAGTGTCTAGAACTGAGTTGAAATCCCCTCCCAGCAACCAGGGGATGCCAGCCCAGAGCGCAAGCGTTTGTGTGAGATGGCGGAGGAAGGCTGGCTGTTCTTCATTTGGAGCATATATGGATCCCATCAGGATGGATGGACGATTTAGTCCATCCATCCTTTCTCGAGGACATACCTACCATCTGGGTTTGTCTTAACTTCCTCTGCTATGAAAGGGGTCACGGTTCTGACCCATATTAGTGGTCCCCTGGTTTGAGTGGAGAAGTTGGCGCTGAACACCTGCCAGCGCATACGAAGTCTGGAGGCCTCTAGTTGTGTAATGTATGTCTCTTGTAGAAGCGCTATGTTAGTGACCCTGCACTGTAAATATAAATATGTAGACTAATGCCTGGCTGGGGTATGGATGCCTCTCACATTTCATGTGATAACGTTAACTTGTGCCACATGGTTTTGTTGTGTATCCAAGCTTTGTGTCTCAGATATAGGTGATCTGCTGACCTATTAGTGATATGACTGCTTAAATGTGCCAGCTGCAGGTGGTGGTGGCTCTGGTGTAGGGTGCACGAAGAAACATCGAGGGAATTAAACAGTAAGACTTGGAAAACATTATCAGAGCTGTCCCCAACGAGGGCCCTCCCAAACCCTGTTGCAGACACATACTGCTTCATATAACTTTAGCGTGGTACGTGTAGTGGCAGCAGTCTCTTTGCACCCTCGTGATTTATCACCTGCAAGATCCGCCGCACAGGCGAGCGGGCTTCGGTGAGTTTTTAGTGATTCCGTGGTGCTACAGCATGGTGATATATTGTAGTTTTCCCTGGATGTAACGTGGTATCTCCTGGCCGGGTTGCAACCTCCAGGAGGGGAGTTCTGGTCTCGGCTGTCTCCCTGCCTCGCTGTTCTGGGGGGAGGCAGGGTGTGGTAGGGTGAAGCATAGATCTGCGCATGTTGGATAATGTCATTGGAGATCTGCGGCATCACCACAGGGAGGTGCGGCGAGTCCAGCCCCTCGGGTCATAAGTGAACTTGCTCTTCATTCATGGATTTAATTTATTCAGTGTCTGAATCTGAACTGCGGGCTTGGTCACCCATTGTAGCTGCGACCTGAATGGCACTCCAGCGCTCCGTGATGATTTATTGCAGATTAGGGAGCGTAATCTGTGTAGCGGCTTTGTGCTTTTTTAGTTTACGGTTACTCCTGTCTCGGTGTGTCTCCCTGTTTGTCCCAGATGCTCGAAGTTCCGAAGTCAATCCTAGTTCCTCTAGCCATCCCCAGGCCTCCACAGAGGATTAGAAGAAGTGAGTGGATCCTTCAGCTACCATACAAAGCCGGGGTGGGAACAGGAGGGGAATAGCGCATTCCCAGCTCCTGAAGATGTTTCTTCACGGATTGGAAGGAGCTGCTGCACCTTTGTACTTGAGCGGCGTAGTCCGGGAATATCATGGCGCAGGCGTTGCACACTGTTATGTCTGGAGATTTCATTGTCTCTTTCAGAAGGGCATCTATATCTCTGAAGTTCAATAACCTGATCAGGAAGGGTCTGGGCCTCGCTCCAGGGTAAGGCCTGGGAGACTGCACTCTGTACTCTCACTCCACAATAAACTGAGGGTACAGCACATCTTCGGGCAGAAGGTTCCGTATCCATCGTTCTGCAAAGGACACGGGGTTTTTGCCCTCTATGTCTTCTGCTAGTCCCACCATGCGGACGTTGTTGCGCTGTGATCGTCCCTCTGTGTCTTCTAACGTCCTTTCTAGGGCCTGGATCGTAAATGTGAGGGTGAGCATTGTGGCTGCATTCGAGCTGGTGGCAGGGTGGACCTCTGTAATCGCAGTTTTGTGGGCTTGCACCTTGTCCACTTGTTTTTGGTGATAGCATGCAGCAGTGTGAAATCTATGGCCACCTCATCTATTTTCCCCTCCAAGGAGTGGGGGTTTGTTTCAGTGAGGCCCGAGCCTCTCTACCACACTCAGGGCCGTGTCTATCTTTGTCGAAAGCTACTGGTGTTGAAGCTCTGTATCCTGTGCTGTATGCGCTTTTAGTGGTCCCTCACGGTCTGAGTGGGTGGATGTCTGAGGAGCGGTGGATCGCAGCCGACCCGTGACTAGCTGTTGAGCTGATGGCATATGTCTCCCTGGTCTTAGGTCACTGTCTGAGGTAGCGCACCTCGGAACCTACGAATGGCGCAATACCTCTGCCCATACGCCCGCTGCACTAGTCCTGGGGGTCAGATACAGTTTATGTATTGCGCTGCTGAGGATATCAACAAGGAGAGAAGCCCTTCTCAGTGCTTGCCTCTGCCCCCCAGTACTGTCCTTTGTGTGAGGTATTAGGGCAGTGTGTAGGTCAGCGTGATTCATGCATCTTGACCTGGGACATCTTCAGCCTGATGGTTCCTTGTGCCCTCCTCAGGCCTGACTGCCGATTGGTGAAGAGACTGGGGGAGGAGGGGAAAAAAGGAAGGAGCAGGCCCAGCGTGGAGTCGCACCTGGGCTGTGATCATTCATATCTCCAGCGGGTCAGCTCCGCAAACCGCCTCCCCCCCCCCCCGCCGTGCACTCCCTTCGCCTCCAGTTATCTCTTGCATGTGTATTTATTAACTGTTGACCCTGGCTCGGCGGTTAAGGATGCTCTGCATGGACCTGTGTCCTCCATTGGCGATAGCTCCAAGACATTTCAGACCCCTCAATAGCTACCTGAAAGAGGGTCCAGTCTCTCTGAGGGGCAGGGATGAGTTTGCCACATGTTGGCCCACCGTCACTCGTTCTGTGCCACAGGGGGCCCGGTATTACTGACACTGCATTGTGGTCCTGCAGGCTCGCCTGGTGCCCACACCTGCTGATCCAGAGGCGGGAGGGCAGGACCCGTGCACCTGCACTCCTTCAGACCTGGGCCCGATATGACCCCAGAGGAGTCCTCAGAGCTCTCTCCTCCCTCGCTCCTCACCTCAATTCTTTGCTGCTACTGGGGCCTCTTCGTCACGCCGTGGGTGGCCACTAATCTTCGGTTGCGGATCGCCGCTCAGGGGCCTCTCGCTGGACAAGGTCGGGTCACTGTCTCCTCCACTGAGGAAGCCGGCTGCTTCTTCGGAATGCCACCTCGCTGGGCACCATTCTGATTCGTCGTCACGCCTCCTTGGTCTGTCTGCTCCTTTGCCACTTTATCGAAACACGTCCCAGCTCTCACTTCCACTTCGCTATCAATTACTTCGGGGGCGCGAGGGGCCCAGGAAGTTTCATGTTGGCCGCGCTGCGGTGGTATTAATGAGGCGCCTGCCTCCATGCCACCCAAGGTCTTCCCGCCGCGTTTAGCCCGTCACCGCCACCCTGCCACTTGGTTCTCAGTGACAGCTGGGCTCATAGCAAACAGGAGTTGCGTTGTTCGTCAGCCATGTGTGGATGTTGCCGCTGTTCGGGGTAATCACGAGGATAGTAAGGCCAGATAGCCGAGCGATATTAAAGTGCATCTGCCATCTTGGCCACACACCCCTGGTCAGATCATTTGTTAATTTAATTTTCTATATGGTGCTTAAGAAAGAGCTCAATCACAACCTCTATCATCAGGGAATCCTTAATATATCTGGGATACTTTTCCCCCAACTGAAACTGATGATAAACTGGCCCAAAACATATCCATGTAAAGTAAAAATATTCCTGTGGCAAGTCAACACTTTAACTTTTGTTAACAACTACCTCAAAACCTTTAGTTCTGCTTACCAAAGGTCATAGAGCTCAGTGTTATCAGTCAACACCTTTATATTCACAAGACCCTTTAAGTTGGAAAAGAAATCTCAGAAAGTTTGTCGGATCGTGTTACTGCGCAGCCAGTCCCCTCAGCCTATCAGGCTATACTTCTGTACTACCATTCATTTGTTTGTCAAACACATGCTTCTAAAATAATTAATGCCCATAATTCAACTGAAGAGATTTTTAAAGTTAGTAATTCATTGGCAAATCCTGACTTGCCAAAACACTATTTCTGCTTCCTAGCAATTGGGTTACGCCATTTCCGTTTTTTCATTAGAAAATCACTAAGATACATTAATCACTGTCACAATCAAATAATTTGGAAACCGTCTTTGATGCAATCTAAGCTTTGATGGCCTGTTCTTACAAAATTTAAATTACTTTTAGAAAGTGAAACTCATTATTTTATTCAATTCATTAAGGCTCTCCATTAGACCGCTGTCCAGTTTATACCATTAACTTTTTAGAGGAGAGCACCTTATCCTTGATTCAGCATTTATGCAACACTTTGCAAGAATTAGATTCAGTTTTTGAATGTTGGAAATAGGCTTTAGTGAAACCTCTATTTAAAAAAATTACAGCTGATCCAGTGTATTCTAGCAACTACAGGACTATCTCACAACTGCCTTTCGTAATAAAAATGTTTGAAAATGAAGTGAGTTCCCAACATATTGAACATATGCGGCAAATAAAGCTACTGGACCCTCGTAAGTCTGGTTTCAGGGTCAAACAGTACTAAATTGGAATTGGCCGCAGTTCTGGGTGACTGAGCAGTGATTGCAGAGTGGCGGTTAGGAGCCTCATCCTGCTTGATCTGTCGGCGGCTTTTGATACTGTTTCTCATTTTACATTAATAGGTAATCTGTAAGAAATGGGTGTGACAAAAGCTGCGCTGAATGGGATCTTAGCCTGTTCAAAAGATAGGTCTCAAGCAGTCTCTCCCATCCTTTGTCATCATTCCAAGATATAACTTCAAGAGTATGATGTAATTTCAGCTTCATTTTTAAAATGTACTCCGGTTATTCTCAGATTATGGCGAGTCTTGATCAATCTACACCATCACATTCTAAAAACGTTTGTATCTGTCTTAATAAAGCTATATCCAGGATGCCATCAGATGTTCTTGAAGTTAAAGCAGAAAAGACAGAGATTCTGCTGGCAAATCAAGCCCTTCAGGTATAATAAATTATTGGCCTTCTGAACTAGACACAGCCCCTAAAGCAGTAAATAAAATCCAAAATTTACAGTGCTAATTGGACGAGTAGCAGATATTGCGCCCACAAGTTAATACAATCTTGTCACAATGCCTTTTCCATCTCAGAGTGCTGAAAAAGATTACTCTGTACTTAGACCAAAAAGCTTGTAATTTTATGATCTAAGCAATCTTTTGATTGAAGTTAGATTGCCGCAAAGCCCTTTATAAGTATCTCCCCAAAACTCTTTTATAAAGGTTAAAACAAATTCAATATGTAGCCATTAGATTGATTTTCACTCTCAAAAGCATTTACACATCTCTATCTTAATGGGTTAAATGTGACTGAGTGATCACTTTTAAAGCAATGTGTATAATACACGGAGCCTTTTACAAATCAGGTTGTGGATTTTTACAAGAAAAGGTAAAGTATTACTCTTCCACCCAGCTTTTAAGATCTTCAGGAAGTAACTTGCTTATTCTCCCATCCTTTAAGAAGTGTGGAGCATGAGGTAGCTCTTTTTCTTTTCTTGCAGCAAAAACTAGGAATTTCTTACCTTCCTTTCTTCGATCAAATGAAAATTATTTGTCCTTCAGAAAATAACAGTCCTTTATTCGCTCAACATTTCAAATCAGATCAAATACTACTAATGTTTTATTTTGCTTGTTCTTTTCTTCAAGTCTTCCAGTGGGTTAGGTTTCAATAGAATCTCACAGCTCCAGGATACCCCGTTGGTTCACAGTTTAAACTCTACAAATACTCTAATCAGTCAGTCAAAAACACTGCAAGCACTCAGCTAAAATATAGTTTACCGTGCGTTTTTCCTTTTGATTATACTATTCTGGTCTAAATGACCTCATCAGTGTTTTGGGGTATTAACCACTGTACCTGACTTTAGATGCACAAGTCAAGGCTTTGACATAATGCTTTTCAGGTCTCGCTTACCGAAATGCTCATGTGGAACTTACCAAAAACATACAGTGGGATTAGAGCATACCCGTTGCTTACAATTGGTTGATCCTGTGATCGCTCTCTTTTAGGTGCTTTTTAGTCAATAGCTTGCCTTCGTCTTATTTTGTTTGTTCTTCCTCTAGAGCATGTCCTCTTTACTATTCTTTGATTAGAGGCTTGTATCCTTCCACTGCACTCATTTTGGGGAACCGTTTTCTTTTTCATTCAGCATTCCACGAGAGTCCATGTATTTTTTCTGTTCTTTTTCTCTGTGTGATGCTTCACACCCACACCCCTAAATAGTTGCCTCTGCGCTCTGTTTCTCCCCACCACTTCCAGCTTGTCTCTAATAGCACAGCAACTTTTGTTATTTTTCCAGGGTTTGACTAAAGAGTAGAATTTAAAAGGTTGTTTTTGTTTTAATTCCTGCATTCACCATATTGCACACAAGCTCAGATATTTGTCATATGGTGCTGGGAGGGGCCAGGGGCTGCAATCTCTGCTGCTGTTTGTGACACAGGGTGTAATTAGCGTGAGTGAAAAGATGTTTTTATCCTGGAGGCCCATACAAATGCTCCCTGGGCTACTTAAGAGGACAAGGTGGCTAGAGCATGTTTCATTTCTTAGTTTTGTGGAAACTAAATTAGACCTGTGTAAGCATTTTCCTTTAAACGTCATTATTGTTTTTAAATTCTCTTTAGAGTTTGAGTGAAAAGTATTTTAAAAATAAACCTTCATTCCTTTAGATTGAAATATTGAATTCAGTGTACAATTTTGAGATACCTTAAGATATATGTTTTCTTGTCCTCCAGTATTTTGAAATAGTTTTTTTCTTGGTTTACAAAGGAGCATTGGCAAAGCCAATAGCTTGAAGATCTTGTTTTATAGGTGAGACTTGTCGGCTTCACCAATGCTCATTCTGTATTTCTAGTTAACTTCTTTTGTCTCTCCTTTCCCTCAGCATGGACGGGGATCAATGAACGCACTTTTTTGGCAATCAAACCCGATGGTGTGCAGCGACGCCTGGTGGGTGAGATTATCCGACGCTTTGAGAGGAAGGGATTCCACCTTGTTGGGATGAAGTTCATACAGGTAAGAATCTTCAAAATGGACAAAGCAGTTGTGTACACAGTCACAAAAAAATGATTTCCTCTACACTTTAAAGTATTACGTTATTCGTGGCTCTTTTGCTAGACTTTGTATTCCCATCCTGTTTAGTGCTTTGAACACACCATTGTTTGCGATGGTTGTGAAATATGATTCAAATGTGTAGAAAATATTATGGTGACGCATTATCTTTTACTGAAATAAGATGCTTGTGCCACTCCTCTTCTGTAAATCTTTATAACTTGTAGTTATATTGCAATGAAGAAAGGTTCTAGACTGTTAAAAAAAATGTCACCAAATGGTCTGATATTTGAAACACAAGTAATCTGTAAAGGTCAAAACTGGATGGAGCAGTTGATGGCCCACTGAAAATTATTGATCTCTTTTTCAGTCACAAGCTCTTTTCCGTCCTGAGTTGTAGATTATTTTTTGTTTGTTTTGATTTCTGGTACAGCCCCTATGTTTTCCCCATGAAATTTTGTTTCATCCCGATGGTACTTACTTTCTTCCCCTTTGAATCTTTGGGTCAGACTTGTGACACTCCACTTATGCCGAACCGGATTTTCCACTGCATCGTCTTTTCACGGAATCCCTTTATGGCCTGCAACTACCTACATTTTTACTTTCTTTCTCTAGCCCCTTCTCCTATTCCATTTTTCAGTATTCTCAGTTGCTATCTTTGTCTTTATGTGTACATCTTCAGCTGACGGCCCCTAGCTCTCTCACTATCTGCGCCACACTTTTAAACATACAAGAAGGACTGCTTTATCACCTTTTAGGTCAAGCCTGGATAGCGCATGCGCTGTTCTGTGAGGCATGTTGTATTTGAGTATGGATTTGAAGCTCCGGCCACTCTACACCCATATTTTTCATTGGCTTGTGTCATTGACCTTTGTAAATGCTGGATTCTGATTCGTAATAGGCTTGTTAGTCCCTCCTTAGTACCTCCTTGTCTTCATTTGTACCCTCGCATGAGGACTGGCCTTTGTACTTCTGTTATTACACGGCATGTCTTATTTAGTCTGTAAGCACTATTTTCTTTGATGAGTTTCTCCTACTGCTGCCAAGACATGCTTTCCTGCTACATTCAGTGCGCCATCTGCTCTTTCTATTTCCAAGCAGCACGGGACAATGGCAGCCACTACTTTGCATATGTCTCACACTTTCAAGAGTTGAGCTATTGGCATTGTAAATGACAATGCCTTTTATTTATGTGTTAATTATCAAAACAGATAAATAAAAGACATTGTCATTTACAGTGTCAATAGCTTAAACTCTCGCAAATGCGAGACCGATTGCATTGCAAAGTCTTGTTTTCTATGCACAGAGAGCATTTTCTCAATTACCTTTGTTTCTATTTGGGTGTCTGTTTTAAAAAAAAGAAAAAATTCTAACTATAAATATTATATTTCCCATCCCTACTGTTTATTTGTACTGAGAAAGCTCCATGATGCAAATAGCTCGAAGATGGTAGTGAAAGGGTGAACATTGAACTACTCAAAAACATAAAATCTTCTACACATACAGAACTTCACTCTTGAAAATTACTAAGCTTTGTAGGATATGGCATTGAAAGCAACATTTTGTACAGATTATTGTTTAGACTCCGACTCCAAGGCTGATAATTTAGACGATTGAACCACACTCACGAGTTGTTCCTTACTTCTTCACCCAGTACCAGAAGCCGTTACGCTTTCTGTTGTGAGGTAACTTATGACCCTAAAGAATCTGTCATTTGGGGAAGGATACAATTACTCAATTAGTTTCAGTTGCGGATAGTTCGCCCTAGTTATCAATAGGATTCCCTGATGGCTTGAGCTTGTGATTGGGGTCTTTCTTAAGCACCAATAAAGAAAAGTCAATTAACACATGGCCTGTCCAACGGAGGGAGCTGCTCCGAAAACCACAAATAGTTCTCCAGCAGCGAAACTTCTTTAAAGACATATTTGATGCCTAAACTCCTTTATTCATAAAGCTGTACTGTCTTAATATCTGTTCTACTTTCTCAATTTCTCTATGATGAATACTGAATGTTTTCATTCAAGTGCTGAGTCTAAACAGTGAACATTAGGACACTAATATTCAACTCCTAATATGAGAAGATGTGTAAGCAACTGTTAAAAGATGTGTTGCAACATTTTTAGTAAAGGCAAGCCGTTAAAAAAACAAGCACAATGTCTGGACAGTTAAGCTTGACTGAAAGAATTCTCCGAGTCACTGGTTAGGTAGTGGAAGGAGTTCTAAATATAAATTATTTCAGGGTGGTTTTCATTTGCTAGTTGTAAGTTTGACATCAAGGAATCTAAAAAAACAAATGCTGCAGAATGTGAGGCACTGCTCATGTCTAATCTCCAAAATTGCAGAATCACCAATCCCAGTGTGGCAGCCCAGATTTAATCAATATTGCTTGCCGCAGAACTGACGATTATTCACCTTTAATAATCCTGAACCTGGGAAAAAGCCATTATTTAAAACAAATCTACCAACATATCGAACCCTTGTGTAAAACAATGATGCATTCATGCTCCTTTTTATTAGCTAGCCTGTCTTTGACAAACCTGTACGCCAATTGGCAATTATTGAAATAATGGCTCACTACAATTAGGAACGTGCTATTTCTAGCATTATATTATGTGCCCAATGTATTCTTCATAAAATAGTAAGACTGTAAACTTACTGAAACCCTAGCGGGTGGTATTTTCCCACTAGAGGAGGAGAACATTCTTAGCCAATACCAGCTTTTGAATGGCCCCTGGAAGAAATTATTTTGCCTCACTAAGGGTAATGAATGCACCCCTTAGCAGGTAGCAGCAAGAAGAGTTAAAACCCCTTTTAGAGTTCTAGTAGCTTCAAAAGAAGATTTGGGAAACTTGCCACTCTCCAAGTTAGCCTATTTAGCAAAGGTGTTCTGCTCATAAATGTAATTTTGATTCTCTATGTGGCCTATTAAGAAGGATGCAATAGGCCTGTGCAGCTAAATTGAGCTAATCGTTATAAGTGGTGCTCCAGATAAAGGAGTCTCAGGTGATTTATTTTGTTGGTATGACCTTAACAGAGCTTCACAGGGTATTGTTGCTGACTTGCATTCCTCAGGCAAATCTGAGGAGAATACACTAGTTGGTTAAGGACTTTAGGATTCTGCATTAACATAGATTTAATACCCCCCGGCACTCTCAAACATTTGTTATAATCGTGCACTGTTTGTTATCCAATCATCTGCATGGTGGTCATAGGAGCTAACTACAATACATAGGAAAGCCTAACAGTTCTAAACATTAAACCCATGAACCAACTGACCTTAGTTACTTACTGACAGGGTTTGCAGAGGGTCATCCAGGACCCTCGAATGTGTGAGTTCCCTCTGGTCAATATTCCATCCCGATGGGGGAATGGGACCGGTCGAGTCCCAATTGTCATTTGTGTGTCTAATTTATTCCCTGGGGGGGGGGGGGGGGGGGGGGGGGGCGCTAATATATGGTTTGGCCTCGATCTTCTCTAGGATGGCCTACTAGTGTGTGTATCTGATTCCCGTTCCTCCCGCCACCTGGGAAGACAGCAATGCACATCCATTTCCACAAGGTCATTTTTCATAGATCTTATAGTTACTCCCCTATGCTCAGCACCGAAGCTGCTTTTCATGCCATTGCTATGCGCCTCCTTGCCAGCACAACTGCAATGTCGATGAATATGCAGCTATGCTTAGTTTTTTTCAGCATGCATCGCTTCCTCCCTCCTGGGAACAATCTCCACATGAGCCCTGAGACATTCCGCACTATCTCCTCCCAAAAGTGTTCTATCTCTGGGCATGCACATACCATGTAGATAAAGTCGGCTTCTGTTACTGGGCACCTTGGGCATTGTGTCGATGCCCATGGGTGCATGTGCCCTATGGGCTTGGGTGTCACTTATTTATGGTTAAGGTACTTACATTTGTGTATCACAGTCTAGAGTTTTTGGAAATTAGTTTCCCATTATGTGGCCCCCATTCCCATTTATCAGGTGATATCTCCTGGGCCTATTTGTGTTTCCCACAATTATTTTAGCATGCCCAGTGGTTTCTCTCCTGCTGTAATAGGGTGGCATATAATTGCTTGCCTGGTGGTGCCATGTGTGAAGAGAGCATGGAGCAAGGGCGAAGTACTTGGTGCCTCCTGTCCTAGCACCCATTTGAATACTACTATCCTACCATCGATTTATGCACTAAAAATTGGACTAGACCCAGTTTCTATTCATCTCTAAGTTCTTCAAATGTTTTCAAGCGTCTATCAATAATCAAATCCCTCATACCCGTATTTCTGCCTCACTCCATTGGTTCACATCGTGCAGTAATACTATCATATCTGGCTCTGGCAAGGATCACAACAGTAGTTCCTGTGCATATTGTAGGGTCTGTTTTTTTCAGAATGTGTCATCAAGGACCTTTTGGCTACTGTCATCAGAGAGTTTTGCCCATCTGCCCTGCAACAGTGGGTCATCAGCCAATGTATCATGGATTGTTCCCAAAATGTGATTGTACTTCTAATGTAGCCCTGTTTCGCGGCGTTGTCACCCAACACATAGGCCACCGAAGTTGTGCCACAACGTAGTAAAGTTTGAATTTGGGAGCTCCTATGCCCCCCTTTTTATGCAAAGCATATAGTTTTCTAAGTGCCACTTGCTGGCGGCCCTCTCCCCAGCTTAAAGATGTGTGTAGTATTTGTGTCTCTGTAAAAATCAAATAGGGGGTTTTCAGTGTTACCAGTATTATGGAACAGAAAGACAGCAGTTTGGGCAGTATTAGCATCTTGGCTATCTGTATACGCTCCGGTGGCCACCAAATCGATAGGGTGAGTTGATAAGACATCACTACTCTCCCCAAATTGACATCATTCAGATCCTTTTCATTGTAAAAACTATGGATCGTAGGGTGTTTGAGGTTGTATGTTCCATTTGCAGCCCCTCCGGGTGAAAGTTCTGTTTGACGTCCGGCGACATTTTGATCAATGGGAATAGACAGGACTTATCCCAAATAACCTCAGCACCGACGCTATCCCAAAGTTCTCTTTCCATGACCAGCGCCAGCGTTCCATTCCTTATAATCTCATTACGAAGGTAGATCAGTGCATCATCGGCATATAATGACATTATGGGCCAGTCCCTGTCTATCAGTATTACTCATTCTGACATTTTTGTTCTTAGTAGGCAAGCCAGGGGCTCCACCGAGAAGATGGTAGTCGGCACCCCTGTCTAGTGTACAATGTCCGAGATCGGCTCCCCGTGCGCATTCTCTCCATGGGGGTCGTGTAGGGGAGCCTCACCAAGCAACAAAACTCTAGACCCAGGTCATTGTACATCCATTAAATACTTGCACTCCAGGACTATGAACATTTTTTCAGTATCTAAGGACGTGAGCCAATGTTCTGTCTGTTGGCTCCTCACCCAGTTCATGACGCTAAGTAAACGGTGGAGATTTAAGAAAGTGTTCTGTCCCAGTTCAAATCTGTTTTGGTATTGGTGCACTAGCGCCTGCCTGTGGGCAAAAAGCAATTTTAGAGCACCTTTTCCTGTGTTTTATAGTCTTAAATTCAGTAACAAGAAAGGGCGATAGGAGGTCACCACCAAGGGGACTCATCCTGGTTTCGGAAGCAGCACAAACAACTTCTCTCCCAGCAAGTGTGGGAGACTACCCTTGTACTTCGCAGCTTCTCACATCTTCAGTAGCCTGGGAGCGAGTCACAGTATGTATGTTGCATAAAACTCCACAGGAAGCCCATCTAACCCTGGTGTTTTTCCCCTCGCTATCTGCTGAATGTTTTTTTGATCTGTTGGACCCTTATCGGGTCTTCGAGTTCACATCATTGGGTGCATTAATGGGGTGGAGTAGTACTCTAGGAAGTGATGTATCTTAGTGGGGTCCTCCACGTGAGTTGAGGCATATAAAGTCAAATTTTAAGAATGAAATACTGCTTTGATCCCTGCTTCTGTATTCACTATATATTCAAAAAAGAGAAGGAAAGAGAGGGGAAAGAGAGGGGACCAAGAGCCAATGGAGGTCCAGTACTCGGGCTCCTAAAACGTAATTTGAACAAAAATGAGGCACTGTTACTGTCAAGATGAGGAAGAAAAGAGGAAAGGGAAGGGGGTGGTGAGGTCGGAAGGCCTACAGGTTATTTCTGATGCCCTCATACACCCCGAGGGATGTCATGCTTCTTCATCAGGCTTGCTCCTCGTCGGGCCGGTGCTGGGATGTATGACGATACATCGCGCACGTTGTGATCGCGTGCTTTTACCTCGCGTCTATTACCTCGCACAGAACATTACATCGTGTACGATAACATCGATATCTGTTTCAACGCGATTGCGTTGCTTTCTATTGGCCCGAACATTACTCCGCAGAACATGAAGTCGCAGCCCGCAGGCCTTTGCAACGCGATTTGTATGTGTCCTACTTCTAATTAAAAGTGTAGAAACAGAAGTGTCTGACTATAAATGTTTTCCTCAATCAATTAAATAGCTTGCATGTAAACAAAACGGATCGCAATGCAAGACTGGGAATGTGTTACTTTTCAGCCTCATCAACCATTTACATTGTGAAGAAAATGGAGGTTTTTGATAAGGAAACTGAAGAAGTTTCCATAAATAAATCCAAGATTTAGATAGATGGTTTGAATGAAGTTTAATCCAGGAGTAAAGATCTCATCCACCAACAAACCCAGCAGACATCAACTGGCTGTTTTAGAACATTCCTATGTACATGAAGTCACATTACTGATGACCTAACAAGATTCTATTAAAGCTACAGTATTTAATAAGCTGCATAGCTAATTATCACACATCTCCTTCCCTTCAGAAAAACAAAATTGAATGGATAATAAGTAAAATTACGATTATGCAGAAATTATACAAAGTCAGAAAGATACGAAGGCTTCTTAGACACACGCTCTGAAGATCTAATATTTCCAGAGCTCGTTGCTATGCTTTTGTCCACAAGTTTTCCATTGGAATGCAAGAATCCACCTTCTTGCAATTTTCTTCGGATAACAACAATTCGATTTAAATTCCATATGCGATGGTCTTGAGTTTGTACAGCATTATTCAAAATTTTGATTACTTTAATGGGTTTCATAAACTTTGTTTCTGAGCTACTCACTATGCCTGGACGTTTGACCATAACCATATCGCCAATACAGACAACAGTTTTTTTTTTTTTAACATCAAAATAAGTTTTTCTACGCTCAGCTTTATTCAATTCGTTTTGAACTATATCATCTTTGTTGCACACACATTCTTTACCCTTCAACATTTCATGCTTATTAACCCAATAAGGTTCCACCTGTGTGTTGGGAATTCTCCCACGAAACAACAAAAATGGAGTCTTACCAGTTGTAGCATGAGGAGTGTATCTGTATTCTTCTACCTTTTCCACAACACATTTTTTCCAATCAGATGACAAATTCCTTGCCAAACTAATAGTATCTTTGATTACTTTGTTGAATCTCTCGACCATACCATTGGCCTCTGGGTGATAGAGAGAACACAATTTATGTTTAATGCCTTTAGAAGACAAATACTGTTTCATTTCTTTGGAGACAAATTGTACCCCATTATCTGATAAGATAGTTGCAGGCAAACCTTCTTTATAAAATAATTCACTCAAGCATTGGATAATTTTACCTGAATCAGTTCCTGACAAAAAGAAAATTTCTGGCCATCTTGAATACATATCAATGACTACCAGTATGAACACTTGAGAATCTTTATGTTGAATAGGTCCCACCAAATCCAGCGCTATGTCCTGCCAGGGACCATTTGGTCTTTCCCTTAAAAACATGGGCTGTGTATGTGTACTGTAAGACTTGTCGCTAACATTACAGTGCATACAATCCCTAATTACTCTTTCCACCATTTTATCCATGCCCGGCCACCAATAAGACATGCGAAGCCTCTCTTTACTTTTGGATAAACCTGAATGAGCAATATGAACCATATCTATCAAATCTTTTCTAAGACTAGATGGAGGAATTAACCTGGTTCCACGAAACAATAAATTGCTATCCACAGATAATTCACTGCGTACTATCCAAAAGGGCTTAGTTAAAGAAGAACCATCCTTGCAACTTGTCCAACCATTTTTTATCAAGGACATTACCTCACACAACGTACTATCATTTTCTAATTCCTCAGACCATTTCTTTTCTGACAAAAATTCATAATCTACAGAACAAACCAATTCATCATCTAACTCTGACTGATCTTCATCATCTACATCACTCTTAGAAATCAGACGTGAAAGAACATCTGCTATACCATTATCAACACCAGGAATGTATTGAACACCAAAGCTATATTCTTGTAAGCCAATAATCCACTTCGATATTCTCCCAGACACCAGATCCAAACCTTTTTTACTAAAAATCTCCACCAAGGGTTTGTGATCTGTGTGGACATCAAAAACTAAACCCCAAAGAAACTTCTTTAGTTTTCTTACTGCCCAAAATACAGCCAAAGCCTCCCTCTCTACAACAGAATAACGAGTTTCCGCATCTCTCAAACTTCTAGACAAAAACATTATGGTTTGCATACCATCAGGACCATTTTGTTTCAATACAGCACCTAACCCCTTTTCACTTGCATCGGTAACCAATATAGACTTAATCTTTGGATTGAAACTTTTTAGCGCAGGAGCCTTGTTTAACCTTCGCTTAATTTCGATGAATTCACTCTCACACTGATCTGACCAGTGAAATTCTACACCTTTCCTCAACAAACACCTCATGTTTACTGTTAACTCAGCAAAGCCTTTTATAAATTTTGTATAATATTCTATCATGCCAAAAAGCTTCATGAGTTCAGTTTTATTCTCTGGTGCCACCATTTTGTTTATAGTGTCTACTAATTCAGGTTTAGGCTTCACACCTTCACCAGATATATTATGCCCTAAGTAGTTGATAGAGTCAGATCTGAATTTACATTTGCTAGCTTTTATTGTGAGATTGTGTTTGCTAAATCTTTCCAAAACCATACTCAGGGTGACATCATGATCAGATACATTCTCTGCAAAAATCAATACATCATCCTGATATATACAAACACTGGGAATGTCTTTCAAAACTTTTTCCATCACCCGTTGAAATACAGATGAAGCAGATACTAATCCAAATGGCATTCTCTTGAATCTATATGTGCCAAAAGGTGTAATAAATGACGTAAAATCTCTGCAAGACTCTTCTAGTTTAATCTGGTGATATGCAGAAGTAAGATCTATCGTACTAAAAATTTTTGCATTTCCTAACAATACTAGTAACTCAGCAATATTAGGCAGAGGGTATCTATCGACGATTACACACTTATTGAGTTGCCTGAGGTCGATGCATAGACGCAAATCACCATTAGGTTTTCGGGCTGCGACCACAGGAGCCATCCATTCACAACCTTCTATTTCCTCAATTATACCATTATGTATGAGTTTCTCAATTTCTTTCTTCATATCTTCTTTTACTGCTAAAGGTACACTCCTGACTTTACAACTCACTGGAATGGAATCACTCTTAATACGTATCTTGTGTTGATAACCTTTAAGACACCCAAGAGTTTCTTTAAATACATTAGGAAATTTTGTCTTTAATTCACAAGAAAATTTGTCTTCCAATGGTTTTACTCCAACTGATTTTTCTTTCCCATCTAAAACACTAAGAACATTATCTCTCAATTGAATGCAAGGATTGGCATTGGGATCTAAAATTACACCTAAGTCACCCTGATGTATCCAGCTGATAATGCTGTCACCCTTTCTTGAGACATATACTTTTCCAGACACTAGTCTAGATTTATATTCTATAAGGCCTGTAAAATAACCATGCAACTTTATAGGTTTTTTATCATACCCTAAAGGAATGATGTCAGGTTTGAAAAGAGACACCTTCCCTTTTAATTTCTTAGTGAAAAATTCATCAGAAACAATTGTAATTTTTGCACCAGAGTCAAACAATACCCTGGTCTTTTTTCCCTCAACAGATATTTCATCAATAGGATCAGCTCTTTTACGCGGGCTTTCCCCACCATCGCCAATGGTTTGAACCACTTCAATATCGCAATCAGAACCTGAAGAAGTTCTTTCAAAAATTTCTATTTCTTTTACCTTAGATCTACTTTTTGTTTTGCATAAAGCAGTGACATGACCTTTTAATTTACACTTACTACAGGTCTGTTTGAGAGCTGGACATTTTTTATCATTGGCTAGATGACCAGGTTTTCCACATCTAAAACATTTAATTTCATATCCACTCTTTCTTGAATCTGTCCTGGTAGAATCCTTAACATATTTATCACTTTTAGATCTTACTACCTGAACCTTATTCTCTTTCTCAGTACTTTTTTTTATTATAGCCACACACTTAAGAGAGTGCTCTATACGCTTGGCAACAGATAAAACCTCATCAAGAGAAGGCTCATCTTTTAACCATAGCTCATCTCTAACCTTTTCTATTCCACATCCAAACATAAATTGATCACGAATGCGTTCATCAATTAAGGCCCCAAATTTGCAAGAAGATGCAAGTTTTCTTAAGCGAGTTACATAAGATTCAATACTTTCCTCATCATTTTGCATGCATTTGGTGAATTGGTACCTTTCAAGAATAGTACTAACTTTGGGTAAGAAGTGTAAATCTAATTTCCTTATGCTAATTTCATATTCATTTAAACCATTTGCTTCTGAAGGAGGAAGGTCAGGCAAATCATCAAAGACGTCCTGGCCTTCAGATCCCAAACAGTGTAGCAATAATGAACATTTTCTCTCAGCACTGAGATTAGTCCCACAAACTTTAGCATAGCGTTCAAAAACCACTTTCCATTTTTTCCATCTAATTGGAGGTTCACCAGGACAAGATAAAAAAAACGGTGCAGCTGTAACATTTTGCATTGTTGAAAAACACTATAAATCTATGGGAAAATATATATATAACAATCTCTGAGAATGCTCATATAACAATATGTGTATGTGTGAAAATGTAGGAATTATATATTAACCAATTAGGATGATCATAAGTATGAACCAATTAGGTGCGAGATTCAGAATCCAATGAAATTGGTTCTTTCAAATTTCACAGAAAAGGATTTGGTTGAGCTGGAGAAACTCTTGTTTTGCATCAAGGTAATTGTTTTTCCCTCTTTTTTTTTTTTTTTTTATATATATAGATGTCAAGGTTGGAAGGCAGCAGCTTCACGTTTCCTTAGCGTTGAAAGGAAAACGAATGTTCATCAAGGTTTAGACACGATCTTTTAAATACAGCCGCTCCCTCTTTGTTGCGTACGTCTTTTGCGAAGACAAGTCTATGCAGCGCTCTGACAAACGAAATGTTATTTATAATTGAAGCGTCTCACGCTTGGTTACACGCGCTGGAGATCGGCTCATTGACAGAGTGAATGCGCGAGCTCTTCGTGGAAGAATGTTTACTTTCAATCAAGAGTTCGTGCTTGTGAAGCGTCTTACACTTGGTTACACGCGCTGAACATCGGCTCATTAACAGAGTGAACGCGCGAGCTCTCTGTGGGAGAGAATGTTTACTTTCAATTAAGGGTTTGTGCTCGCGTCCAAGCTGTTAACCACTGTTCGACAGAGTAAAGTAAAGCCTTGCACACGCGCTCAACAATGTTTATTTCCTTCGTGTATTTTCAACTATTCAGCTGTTTTAAACCTTGCGCACGCAGATTTACACGCGCTTATCAATGTCTACTCCATTCGTGTATTTTTAACAATTCAGCTATTACTCTTGGATGCACGCCTGGCTGTGTGGCTAAAAGTCAAACATCTCCACACTTAGCTGCAAGCGTTACCGATCTCCTCACACCTCGGTTGTTTTTACATTTGAATGCAGGTTAGGTTGTGCGCGTTATAATCTCCTTGCAATTCAGCTGCCACACGCTAGACAAGACGCGTTATAGATATCTTTGCGCTGTTACCACACCACGAATAACAGATCTCCGCTGGTGTTAATTAGGTAATTAGATTCCTTCGCGCTCGACTGCTGGCGCTTGATGTTATGGAAGTCATAGGGACGTGGGTTAGCTGAATTTAAATAAGGCTTTGCGCAAGGGAGGTATAATAGGAGATAAGCTGAATAAACAGAAGTAATAATGTTACTCACAAGTTGAATATACACGATGATGGAGGTTCTTGATGATGGTAGATGTCAGTTAAGTGAGGGTTGATAAAAGTTTAATTCTTCTCCTCATAAGGATTTTGTGTTGAGATCTGTTCCTGGGAGGTTTCCAAGCCGACTACGCCAGTGAAGAAGTTTCCATAAATAAATCCAAGATTTAGATAGATGGTTTGAATGAAGTTTAATCCAGGAGTAAAGATCTCATCCACCAACAAACCCAGCAGACATCAACTGGCTGTTTTAGAACATTCCTATGTACATGAAGTCACATTACTGATGACCTAACAAGATTCTATTAAAGCTACAGTATTTAATAAGCTGCATAGCTAATTATCACAGAAACGTTAATTTTCAGACTTAATTACAGCACAAGAGCTGCAACAGTCGTTATAATATACTCTTGTTGACGGCAGAGGTTTGAGCAATGTCCTCTTACATCTGTTAGGATGAAAAGGTACTTTGTAGTCCTAGTCAATAAACAGGAACGTTTACAATGTGACACTATTGACGTGAACACTTCACCTAAATGATACAAGCCATAAAGGAAGAAACGTTTTCAAGCTTGAAGGTAGAAAGCATATCAAAGCAGTTATTGTACACTACGCATCGCTGTGAAACACAGTAGCAAACAAACATTGCCAAAGCCAATAGTTCTGCTTATTGTACAGCACAGACAGACTACACAAGATGCCATACACGGATAACATGCATATGGGGATCAAAGCCACCATTAGAAGCAGGGAGGAGGATTACAGACACGCATAGATATTCAACTGCCAATTATATTCACCTAGACAAAACCACGCGCACACGTATACAAACAGACACACACGCCACGTGATTATTTACTTTGTGGGGAGTACTAATTTGTTATGGTGTATGCAAAGCCCACAAGATGTAAACTTTAATATTAAGTTGACAAAACATCCACGTCTTTTAAAAAAGAGACAAGTATCCTATTGAAAAATGGCTAAAATAGATTTTGTATTCAAAGTGAACACCAGCACTCTGTAAATGACATATCTTGCTATTATCCCTTTAATCCCGAATGTTACTTATTTTCTCAACCTGAAAAGATGGAAGGCTCAGTCAGCTTTAGCAATATTCAACTCATACTCTGCAGAACACCCTCTACGTCAGTGAGAAATTATTTATGTACTGAGCTGTGTTTTCAGGTAACAAAAATCTACTTTTTGATGACAATGAAAGGGAACAACAGTTTCTAGTTTTACAGCTGACCAAAACGTAGAACTGGTCAAGATGTAGCACACATCCCTATTGTCTATTACTACCAAATGTGTGAAATTGTCTGTTTACACACTTAGCACAATCTGTATTTTGCAGGGAGAGGGTATAAAACCAGTAAGACCGAGGTCAAAGTGGCGAGAAACATGGGTATTCCAGCTGTAGGCGTCTTTATAGCCATAGCCAAGAGGGGGCCATCCTCAAGTGCCTCCTCAACTACTACATATCTGCCCTCCGGGTACACCTCACTACATCTGAGGGTAAACAGAACTCCAGGAGAAAGCCACAGCTACACTCCCTCGGCTTATGCCCATTAATTTGTGCCTACTGGAGGCCCAAGCCAGCGCTTTTGTAGTTTCACTAGCTCCTGGGCCTTTAAGTGCTTCTCTTGAAGGTACTCGAAGTGTACATGTTGCCTTTTAGAAATGAGAGTATCCTATACTCTTAGGTGGGATTGGCCAAATCTCTGATATTTCAAGTGAAAACTGTGTACCGTGAAGAAGTATCTCTGCTAATCCCTGTCATGTGGTCCGAGAATTATGACAAAGTACCTCGTCGTCCCGTCACCTTCACACCCGAATCCCACAATAAACTGCTCAAAGTGTATACTACAGTAGATGATCCTGTCTCATAATGTAAAGATAATCAATTCTCAACTCTCCAACCGTGGCAGTAGCTATTAAACTTGCCCTTCCACAATTCAAGCACAAAACAGCTGTGGGTGTAATTAGTCCATGTAGGATACAGTGGTAGGGTGTCCATGTGCGTTGATGTTAATGCTTGTATCCCAGCTCATGTCTCCCCATCTAACTTCTACGTGACACACTTCTCCATTGCAAGTCCCACGTTTACATAGTCCTTCATAGTCTCGCTGTCAAGCAGTCTCACCTGACCTTTGTCTGATAATCTCAGCACTTTTTATGCAGACCAGGGTGTTCCTGTCGATGTTTACTCATCAGATAATATCATCTGCAGTCATAGGTGTGAGGTCCAGGCCTTGTCTCAAGAGTGCCATGGTGGTGTTGATGTCACCATCTGTTCTGGGTTGGGCCACAATGTCACTCTGTGGCATTCCCGTCTGCAGACTGAACTGTATTTGCAGTGCTTTGACCACTTTGGCACATTCCATGGCTGCCTGTTCTGTGGTTGGCCTGTTCCTGGATGTTTTGGAGGATCTTCGACCATGTCTCCCCTGTTGCCATACTGGCTCAGTGTCCTCCTGGTCACTTGTCTTTTCCACTCCTTTCGATTCAAGCCAGGTCCAGGCTTCCTATGGCGTGGTGAAATATTTGGTAGTCTTGTCATCTAGTGAATGCCACTTGGCTGGAAACATTAATGAATATTGTATGTTCATCAGGCGTAAACTCAGTGTAACCTCCAGGAAAGATCCTTTTCACAGTTGGGCGTCCGTTGTGTGGTCCGAGAAGATATGCACTGCATAGTTTTCAACCATCCATGGCCCTCTGCTGCTTGAAACTTGTAGACAGTGAGCCATGGGCTATGATAGTTTAGAAGCTGCACCTCAACTGGTTGGGGGCCCGGAGGAGGTGGTTGGACTGGCACCCTATGTGCCCTCTCTGGAGAAAAAAAGTTGATTGCTGGCGTGTGTGTGTTAGACACTCCTCGAGGTAGAGGTCCATGCTGGTTCTCTCCACTCACTCAGGGAGATGCACTATTCTAGCGGTTTTCTTCCGAAATCACCCCTCAGCATCATCCGCTTTGATTTTTATGTGATCCACGTCTTCTCGTAGTATCTTGAGTTGCGTCTGCATTTCTTGTACTGTGGAACGTATTTTTGCGAGACTGAACTCATTGTCCGCCGTGCAATACACCTGTTTTTTATGGTCTGCCTGCAGCAACAAAAGTCCCACACTCACCGCATCAGTCTTAGGCTCCAGAGTGTCTTTAATGTCCAGGACTGCTTGTAAAAAGGATTTGATCTGGCCAGTAGGTTCTTTGAGTAATGCGTCCCGGTGCTGTTGGGATCTAATCTGATATTGTCTCCTCTGCTGCAGGGTCTGCATGATCATGCTGGCCCCTTCTTTTATGTCCTTTGGTCTTGCCCATGATTCTAGTCTGATCTCTGAACAACAGATGAGTCACTGGATTTGCCCAGTATACAGGAAGAGACTGGAGATACTTCTCTCTGCCACTGATGTATATAGAACAGGGGTCTGCCATCTGATATATATAGAACAGGGGTCTCCAAACTTTTCTGCAGTGAGAGAAAATTCTGCTCAAGGAAAGTCCTGCTGAGCTGCTAGCATATTTTATCACTGCCAAATGCTGATGATATGTATTAACATTACACTATGACCACCCTAAGCACAATTATTAGTAGTAACCACCCAAATATTCCAGGTGAAGTTATCAGCTGAATGCTAGGAAAACGTTTATCAATATTAAATGCTTGTAATCAGGTAAAATTCAAGTCATCACGTGCCACAAAGGGATTACCACAGCAGTAAGTCTCCCAACTCAAATTGAATTATCATTTAACTAACAACTTTAAATGTATTTTAAAATTGCAATATTTTGTCGTCATTCGCATATTAGTTTTTGAAAATACACATTTTTCTATCAAAATCCCTTTCCACTTTGAGCAATCAAACTCAATTTTCCAGAAGAAAAACCTTTTCTGAAAAAGCATTATTTTTTCCTTTAAAAATCAAATCTGTTTTCATTGTTAGAAAATACACTGTCCCTAAACATCAGCTTTTTGTTTGCATTGAGTACCGCCATGTAAAAATGCCTCTCATGGACAAATTATGCTTCAAATACCCATGTATTGGAAACATAGGCCATGCTTCCTCACCATAACACTAAGAATGCCTCTGTTATGCCAATAAAACCCACCATTAAACAAGGGCTACCACTGTGCCACAGCTGGATGCCCAGCATACATCAGTTATGGCCATTGTTCTGGGAGAAGCGGTTGTCACTCTGTCAGGAATGGCTAAAAGCAGGCCAGTCATGCTCTTAATATGTCAGTGATGGCAGAAAGTATGTAATTACTAGACTTGTATGCCCAAAATAGTCCAGGACGAAAATATTATGGCTATGGCATTAGTATCCATGAATTGGCACAATGGCGTCAGAGATAATACTCTTATGATGTAGACCAGCATACATATTTGGCAGTCCTTGACGCTAGGAGTAGCTTGAAGGAATCAACAATGTTTATATGGGAAGGACACAATGTCACACGCCCACACAAAAATGAATGTGATGCTTTTAATTTTCTCTGCCCTGGATGCATACTCTCTTCTTCTCAGCTCTTTGGTTGATCATGCTCCCAACTAACACATTTTCACTCTAGTTCTTGCAGTCACACCCTTTGTGGGTCAGCCCTGGTTACTGCTGCTACTATTCTTTGATGTCACCCGCAGAGCGATGGATCGAGTAGGGCGGATAACATGGCCATTCTCCTTCTTAGGTATATTTAAAGTGGTTAAAGATGGTTCATGTGGCAGACCCATAGGCCAACTCTGCAGCTTCCACATGCTTCAACACCCTTCGCATACTCAGCAAGACCTTCAAATGGATCCACCCCCCGAATCCAGGAAGACCGTCACCCATGCACCCATCACCAGCAGGCTGGACTAAGGGAACGCCCTCTATGCCGGAATCAACAAATCTCTACTCCACAAACTTTAGACTGTCCGGAACGCCGCAGCCAGACTCATCCTCAGCATCCCATGACAAGACCACATTAGCCAGCATGGCTCCCAGTCGAAAAAAGAGTGACCTTCAAGCTGCTCACACACACCTATAAATCCCTCCACAACACCGGACCCCAATACCTCAAAGAAAGAATCTCCTACACCCCCAAAAGAAACCTCCGCTCCGCTGACCAAGCCTTGGCCGAAATCACCTGCATCCACAGCCCCAGAACAGGAGGCAAATCCTTCTCCTACATCATGGCTAAGACCTGGAATTAACTCCCCCTCAGCATCAGATGAAGCCGCACACTAAAAGCATTCAGGAAGAGCCTCAAGACCGGGCTTTTCGAATGACCTGAGCTGCCCAAATCCCCCCCACACACTCCCCCCAGCGCCCTGAGACCCTCACAGGTGAGTAGTGAACTCTATATATCCCTGATTGATTGATAGGCCACTACAGTGTGTGTTTGGGTGTTATCAACAGGCCCTGCCATTGGTTTGGCTGTCTGTAACTCTTAAAGGTAGTGAAATGAGCAGTGCTTCCTTCTTTAATATACACAGAATCTCTGAGATTGGCTTGGTTTGGCTTCACCTCTGAGAGCTACTTTGAGGGTGCTGGTGAGCTTCCAGTAGCTCCCGAGCTACTGGTTGGAGGCCCCTGATATAGAAGCTGTATCTTGCATCATTGTGAGAGAAGTGCAAGCAAATTACTTTATCTAGTTAGTTTGAGCTCTTAGGTTGTTAGGGATCCACCTGGTGCTGGCCTCGCAAGTGCACATGCCCCCGAGCAGACCTGATGCAGACATGGCAAGCTCCGGTGTCACACACCCACCATCACTGCTTGTGGCAGGATATGGGGAAAGTTGTGAACTCACTGTGATGGCACACCACTCATCAGGCCCTCCTAGTGTGGGTAGTGCACACTGTCCTTGGTTAGTCAACTGTGGGAAGCGTGACTGTTTTCAGTAGGCTTTGTAGCGCTTGGGGCAGCAGTGAAGGGGCCTCCCAGCGAGGACCTGCAGTGTTGTCATCCCTCACCAGGGGCCCTACCCCACCTCATGATGGGCCACCCACTTGCCAAACGCAAGGTTTGGGCTCAACTTTCTCTGTATGTTTCTAGTGAAGCTGCGTCGTCTTTATCTGCAGGTATCCACAGGTCAGGCTGTTGGAGCAGGCATTCTCTCAGTTGCACAGCCTGTTCCTGTTCTATAGGTGCTTGGTGAGGTCGAGAGCAGGCCGTTTGGCTGAGCCCGCTTCAGCGCCTCAATTAACGCGAAGCCAGTGCAGTCAGGCCGTCTTGAGTATGTACCGCCCCTACACCTTCATCAATTGAGGCCAGGGATAGAATGAGGCCCGCATGTTGCGGATATCCACAGTGGTCCACATCCTGCAACACAGCCTCAGCAACTGGCCCCATCAATGCCGTAAGCCTTTGGTCGCCTGTTGACTCCCTCAGAACAGCAGTGTTAGACCTGTCAGCCCTAGGGTCGTCTTTCCCTATTTTTTCGCCCTTGCCTCATTTTTCCCACCTTCTTTTTGTTGGCCCTTAGGTCTTCGGGCACCTTTTTATGGCTAATCCATGTTAGGGTGCAGGTGCTCTCTACTCCAAACATGGCTGCCACTGGCCCCTGCTACTGCAGAGTGGTCTTTTAGTGTAGCACCCTAGTTGCCAGGAGCTGGCTGGATCCCCATACATTGTTGCAATGCCAGCCTGCCATCCTCTGTCCATAGGTAGAGTGGGGAAGCTCCTGGAACCTTCCAGAAGAAAGGCAGAGCTTATTTTTGCCGCCTTAGAGAGTGGTCACCTGACCTGGGCATACTTAAGCAAGGGAGGGAACTTTTTTTAGTCAGTTGGGGCATCACTGACCTGGGGGACCCACGCAGGAGATTTAGGCAGGAGGGCCTAGTCAGTGACTTATGCCACTGGGAGTGACAGGATTTAGGTGCTGCCTCTTAAGCTGAGTGAGGTATCCTAGACTAGCCCCCTGATCTGGCCCAGCGGTAGGGGACCCCAGGGTCCATCTTCAGTGACCTGAGGAAACTCATCCAGCCTCCAACTCAAGCCCCCCCCCCCCTTCAAGTAATCACCTCATAAGGGCGCAGAACCATCCAAGCGCAGAGAAGACTACTTGCCCTTCACACAGAGACTACTGGGGGATCGACCAGGTACTGGACTGTGCTGCCCCTGCGCCCTCCCTGCTTCCATCTGGGCCCATCCTGTCCTGCCTGCCTCCCCCTGACTGAATTGCTCTGCTTTCCATCCTGCCTACAGTACTTGCTGAATAGCTTGATAAGCGCTGTACTCTGTCCCCCTGTCAAGCGCTGTGTCAGAGACTGCCTGTCCTGTCAGGTACTGCTGAAGTTGCCCCCCCTGGTCCTGCCTGCAACGAGCGCTATAAAGTCCCCCTCAAGCGCTAGATTGCCCTCACGTTTGTGCCCCTGGTGAGAGCTGATTGAGACTGCCCCTGCAGCGCCTTGAAAGCCCGGCGCTAGACCCCGTAAAAGAGCGCTGTATCGCCCACCTCAAGCGCTCACCTGACTGGGCTTGCTGGACGCTGTGCTTTGCCCCCGGGCGGCCCCCAGTGCCAGGAGAGGGCCGCCCTTGCGTCCGGAGGAGGGAGGAAGAGAAGGCGCCGTTTTCCGGCGAGTCCCGGGGCAGCTGTCACCGCCGCAGCCCAGCCGGAGAGTGAGGGATTCCCACGGCAGCCTCCGGAGCCTGAGGTATGCCGCCACGTCTGCGAGAAGGCCGCGCTAGGCCTGAAGGCGAGCTGTCCCTCCTCACGTGACGGGGAGCGCGGTCGCGTCATCGGCCACGCCCCCGCCTGAGCCGCGCAGCCATTGGCTGCTAAGATCGTGCCCCCTTCACCGAGGTCCGGCACCCGGGGAAGGCCCAGCCAAGCCCGGACTGGTAGCGGAGGGGGTCGGGGAGCACAGGAGCCCCCTCCGATCTCCCCCCCCATTCGCTGGGCCTGCCCTCCACAAGCGCCGGTGCCCCGTAGCTGCCTGCTTTCCCCCGTGCTGGGCCCAGTGAGGCCACTGGAGGGCCGGAGCCCCTCCCGCCTACCCCAGGACCTACGCAAGGGCCCTGGAGGGCCGAAGACCACAGGTAACCCCAGGGGAGGTGTGCGGAAGGCCGGTCAAGGCCCCGAGTTCGCCCCTCCCCCGGGGAAAACTGAGACTGGGCCCCGTGGGCCCGAGGAGCCTCGAGTGACTGGAAGGCCTCTTACTGCCTCAGGAAGTACTGTTTATGTTGCCTGGTGCCTGTATTAGGCTGAGCCATAGAGTACCTATTCTTGATGAGGAGCCTATTGTCCCTGTATGCCTACAGTAAAATTGGAAAATGCCTTATCCCTGCTAATTGAGCTGTGGATTTATACTTTGTCCTGAATTTCTTGCAGGGGCGGGCTTCCTTGAGTATCTATGGGGATGTGCTATAATACTGCTTGATCTACCCCTTGCTACTTCAATGAAATGGTTACCTGTATTGAACTGTTTATATTTACAAGATGAAATGTTCATGATTGCTTCCTGAAGTGCCAGTTCATGGTTCATGCGATTACCCCCTTTGCCTGCTGAAGAGGTTATTGCAACAGGCTGTGTTATTTGATGATATGCTACTGTTGATCACATGATGAAAATGCTTTATTGACGTGTTCTTGGAAATACTGATGAATTGACTACCTTGATCTGAAGCCTATATAAAAGACATTGATTTTCAATCACAAGTACTGGTGTGGTCTCCATTATTACGCCCACTTATTGTCTCAGTGGATGAGTGTGTTGTGTAGCTACTTTGCACATAAGCCCCTGGGTGCCTTCCTGCTCGGGCCAAGCTACCCCCGGAGAACTGGTGGTCCCAGTTCTTACATTGTTGGCGAGCGGTGGGATTCAGGACCTGTAGCTACCCAGCACCCTCCAGTGGGACAGAATGCGCTGCAATTAATTGGACACCTATCGTGCCCACGAGTTTACCCAATTGACCCCTCCCCCACTGTCTAGCCTGCAAAGTGTGTAGGGACCTGTGTTGACTCAGCATTGTTGCCTACGTCCTAGAATCTTTCTTTCAAGTTACCTGGGTCCCCACCTGACAAAATGGAGTTCCAGCTGGCTGACCTTGATGAGTACACGGTAGTGCAGTTAAGGGAGTTTTGTCAGGGGATGGGGGTGCCGGTTGGGCGGAAAGCCGTAAAGGAAGAACTCCGCACCGCCTTGAGGGCATGGGTAAGGGCCCACCGAGGGGATGGAGAGGATGAGGAACAGGAGGGACAGGTCACACAAAGGGAGGCGGGCACTCCAGAAGACCCAGGCCTGCTCAACATTGATATGACTGACAATGTGTTGCCAGGAAGACATTCCGGGGCAGGGAGTAGTGTATCCAGGGGGAGTGTGTCGTCGCAGGAGTACGAGGACAGGAGGGAGGAGAGGCGATTGAAGTGGGAGCTTGCCAAGTTAGAGCACGAGAGGGAGAGAGAAAGGGAAGACAAGAAGCTTGCTTTGGAGAGAGAAAGATTAGCAATGGAGGAAAGGAAACTGGCGCACGAGCTCCAGCTGAAAGAATTGGAGCTGAGAGCATTGCAGTTGGGTGCGCCAGGAAGTCCTAATGGTGGCAGCGTACCAGAGGCTCAGCAGGAGCCCAGATTCTGGTTACCTAAGGAGGTGATAGCGGGCTACACCAAGGGGGATGACATTGCGAGGTGGTTGGAGGCTTATGAAGTGGCCTTGACCGCCCATGGGGTGCCCGAGAAACATTGGGGAGGTGGCTTGTACCGTTATATACCTCCTGACGTCAGGGACACCCTCCTGTATTTGGACAAGGCAGACCAGTTCAGGTATTCCCCATGAAGGAGGCGCTCATTAAACACTTTGGCCTCAACCCCGAAAGGTATCGCCAGAAGTTCCGTGGCAGCCATAAGCTGCCCACGCAGAATTGGGTGGATTTTTTTGAGTATGCCCGTAAGGCTCTGGATGATTGGGTGCGTGGCAGCGAGGTGCGTGATTTTGAGGGCCTGTACAATCTTTTTTTGAGAGAGCACCTCTTGGATAAGTGTTTTCCGGAGCTGCGCCAACATCTGGTGGACCGCAAGCTTACTGACCCCCGTGAGCTTGCGGAGGAGGCGGATACCTGGGTCAGCACCCGGGTGTCACACAAGGGCCCCGGGGGGGGGGGGTGGCCCGAAAGGCGGACAGGGCGCCCCCCAGAAGAGAGAGGGTGGAGATAAAAAGACGGAGTTCTCACGAGGCCCACAAACTAGACAGTTTGGGAGAGGAGTAGGTACCCCATCTCAGTCCCGTTCCCCAAAACCCACTTACCCAGACAAGAGTCTGCAGCCAAAAGTGGTCCGGTGCTATGAGTGCGGAGAGGTCGGACACTACAAGGGAGATGCCCAGTGTCGGAAACGACCCCCAGCCCCCACTGGTGGCAAGAGTCCCGGGGTGGCTAGTGTAGCGCTTGGGATGGAGCTGCCCCTAGATAGGGAAGGGGAGTGGACAGGCCTGACCCTGGTTTCACTTGGGGATAGAGAGATGGTCCCAGTGACGCCCTTACCATTGAATACTGCTAAGAACCAGCAGAGGGTGAAGGTCAATGGGGAGGAGGTGGACGCTCTGAGGGACACAGGTGCCAGCATGACCACCGTAGTGAGGCGGCTGGTGTCCCCTGAGCAGGTAGTACCTGATGTGTTCCATCCGGCCGTGTTGGCTGACGGCAGTATGAGCTACTATCCCGTGGCTCAAGTTCCCTTTGAGTGGGGAGGAGTTTGAGGCCCGTTGAGAGTTGCGATTAGCCCTGCCTTGCCTGTGAACTGTCTGCTAGGTAATGACCTGGAACATACCGCCTGGAAGGAAGTGGAGTTTAAGGCCCACATTGAGATGCTGGGGTTACCAGGGTGGACTTGCGTAGTCACGCGGTCCATGGCTGCCCAGCAAGAAGCTCAACCCGGGTTGGAGCCTGAGACAACGGCCCAACCCAATGCTGGTCGTGTTGTGGAGGACACCCCCATGTGATGGATGGGAAGCCCGCGGAGGTACCCCCGGAGTCCGTGGAGGTGGATGTCGTTCCCGTGGGGGACTTGCCGACCCTTGCCGAGTGGCATGTGGAAGGAGGGCCTACCCGGGAGGAATTCTGTCGGGCGCAGAAGGAGTGCCCCACGCTTGAAGGCATGCGGCGACAGGCCGAAGCCCAAGCGGCTGATCAAGAGACCTGCAGTTTTCACGTGTATTGGGAGGATGGCCTCCTGTACAGTGAGCCAAAGGTTCCGGTGCCTGGATCCTCGAGGGCCTTAGTGGTCCCCCAGTGCTCCCGGGCCTTTTTGTTGGAACTGGCGCATGAGATACCCTTAGCTGAACACCTGGGCCAGGACAAGACCTTTGCGAGGCTAGTCCCATATTTTTATTGGCCCAGGATGAGGGTTGCCTCTGACACCTACTGCAAGACCTGCAAGACTTGCCAGGCAAGTGGCAAGACGGGGACCAAAGTGAAGGCCCCATTGGAACCGCTCTCGGTGGTCGGGACCCCCTTTGAGCGGGTCGGTATTGACATCATTGGGTCGTTGGACCCTCCGACCTCTGCGGGACATCGGTTTATCTTGGTGTTGGTGGACCACGCCACTCGGTACCCGGAGGCTATCCCTCTGAGGACCGTTACTGCACCTGTGGTGGCGCGGGCCCTGATGGATATTTACCCGAGTGGGATTCCCCAAGGTCGTGGTGTCGGACAGGGGCACAAATTTCATGTCGGCCTACATGCAGGCCATGTGGAAGGAGTGCGGAGTGACCTATCGGTTCTCCACTCCTTACCACCCCCAGACTAACGGGCTCGTAGAGCGCTTCAATAAGACCTTGAAGGGGATGATCCGGAGCCTGCCAGAGGACTTGAGGCGGAAATGGGACATCCTCCTCCCTTGCCTGCTGTTTTCATACTGAGAGGTACCACAGAAGGGAGTCTGGTTCAGCCCCTTTGAATTTCTCTATGGCCATCCCGTTAGGGGACCCCTCAGCCTTGTCAAAGAGGGATGGGAGAAGACTTCGAAGAAGGTTCCCCGTGATGTTGTCCGCTATATGCTGGCGTTCCGCAGCCAGATGGCCAAGCTGTGGAAGGAAGCCTCGGACAACTTAGAGGCTAGCCAAGCCGTCATGAAGGAGTGGTATGACCGCAACGCTCGGACGGTGGAGTTGGACGCTGGACAGAAGGTGTGGGTCATGGAGCCTGGGGAGCTTAGTGCCCTCCAGGACTGGTGGACTGGTCCGTAAGAGATTGTGGAGCGTCGAGGCCAGACCACCTACGTCATTCACTTGAAGACCCCCCGTCAGCCCCATCGGGTGCTCCACGTCAACCGCCTGAAGCCTCACCATGAGCGATCGGAGCTTGCTCTCCTCATGGTGACGGATGGGAGCGAGGAGGAGGAGAGTGAACCTCTTCCTGACCTTCTGGCGGCTCAGGAGAAGGATGGTTCAGTGGAGGGAGTTGTCCTCTCCCCATCCTTAACGCCAGAGCAACAGAGGGACTGCCGCCAGGTATTGGCGCAGCACGCCTCGTTGTTCTCCCTCACGCCTGGAATTACACATCTGTGTACCCATGATGTGGACACAGGGGACAGTCCGCCAGTAAAAACCAAGTCTTACCGGCTGTCCGAGAAAGTGAAGAACAGCATCCAGGGTGAGGTGACCAAAATGCTGGAGCTGGGGGTGATCGAACCCTCCAGCAGCCCGTGGGCTAGTCCGGTCGTGCTGGTGCCGAAAGCGGCTCCGCCGGGCAACCACACCAGAACTTCGGTTATGTGTGGACTATCGGGGGTTGAACTCTGTCACCAAGATAGATGCTCACCTGATCCCACGGGCAGACGAGCTGATTGACCGGCTGGGAGCAGCCAAGTACCTCAGCACCATCGACTTGACATCAGGGTACTGGCAGATTGCCATGGCCGATGGAGCGAAGGAGAAGACAGCGTTCTCCACACCCGAGTGCCACTTCCAATTTCGAGTGATGCCCTTCGGGCTCAAGAATGCTCCGGCCACCTTCCAGCGGTTGGTGAACCAGGTGCTATCTGGCCTGGAGTCCTTCTCAGCGGCGTACCTGGATGACATAGCTGTGCTCAGTAGCACCTGGGAGGACCATCTGCAGCATCTCCAGGAGGTGCTGCAGGCTTTGCAACGTGCTGGCCTCACCATCAAGGCTAGCAAGTACCAGATTGGCCAGGGATCTGTCGTGTACCTGGGACACCTGGAGGGCGGGGGTAAGGTGCAACCCCTCCAGGCCAAAATTGAGACCATCATGGCCTGGGAGCCCCCCAAGACTCAGACTGAGGTCCGAGCTTTCCTCGGCCTCACTGGCTATTACCGCAGGTTCGTCAAGGGATATGGCACCATCGTGGCCCCCTTGACCGAGTTGACGTCCAAAAAGCAGCCACGCAAGGTGATCTGGACGGCTGCTTGCCAGGAGGCAGTTGAAACACTGAAGCGCGCGATTTGCACCGCTCCGGTGCTGGCCACTCCGGACTTCCAAAAATAATTAATCGCGCAGACAGATGCCTCAGAGCATGGCGTAGGCGCCGTGCTATCGCAACTCAACGATGATGGCTAAGACCAACCTGTGGCCTTCATCTCCAGAAGACTCCTCCCTTGGGGACGGCGATGGAGTACCATCGAGCGAGAAGCCTTCGCTGTGGTCTGGGCCTTGAAGAAGCTGAGGCCATACCTTTTTGGCTCTCACTTCCTAATTCAAACCGACCACCGTCCCCTTTGCTGGCTCATGCAGATGAGAGGCGAAAATCCCAAGTTGCTAAGGTGGTCCATTTCCCTACAGGGGATGGACTTTAGGGTGGAACATCGGCCCGGAGCTGACCACGCCAATGCTGACGGTCTCTCCCGGTTTTTCCGCCTTAGTGACGAGAACTCCCTAGAGGTTGGGTAGCTCTCCCCTCTTTCGGCTGGGGGGGACGCATGTTAGACCTGTCAGCCCTAGGGTGGTCTTTCCCTATTTTTTTTCGCCCTTGCCTCATTTTTCCCACCTTCTTTTTGTTGGCCCTTAGGTCTTCAGGCACCTTTTTATGGCTAATCCATGTTTGGGTGCAGGTGCTCTCTACTCCAAACATGGCTGCCACTGGCCCCTGCCACTGCAGCGTGGTCTTTTAGTGTAGCACCCTAGTTGCCAGGAGCTGGCTGGATCCCCATACATTGTTGCAATGCCAGCCTGCCATCTCCTGTCCATAGGTAGAGTGGGGAAGCTCCTGGTACCTTCCAGAAGAAAGGCGGAGCTTATTTGTGCCGCCTTAGAGAGTGGTCACCTGACCTGGGCATACTTAAGCAAGGGAGGGAACTTTTTTTAGTCAGTTGGGGCCTCACTGACCTGGGGGACCCACGCAGGAGATTTAGGTGGGAGGGCCTAGTCAGGGACTTATGCCACTGGGAGTGACAGGATTTAGATGCTGCCTCTTAAGCTGAGTGAGGTATCCTAGACGGATGTATGACGTTACAACGCATACTTTTACAACGCATACCGTTACAACAAATTTTTTACAACGCAAAAACTTTTACAACGCATACCATTACAACGCATGTTTTTACAACGCAAGTACTTTTACAACGCATGCCATTACAACGTAAGTATTGGTAAGTATATAATATTTTTTTTTTAATTAATTGTAATTAATATAATTTAATTTAATTTAATTAATTTAATAATTTTTTACCCTGTACCCCTGTACCCCAAAAAAACCAAATTAACCCAGAACCCTAAAAATACCCCTGTACCCCAAAAACCCAAAACTGTCCCTGAACCCTAAAAATACCCCTGTACCCCAAAAACCCAAAACTGTCCCTGAACCCTAAAAATACCCCTGTACCCCAAAAACCCAAAACTGTCCCTGAACCCTAAAAATACCCCTGTACCCCAAAAACTGAAAACTGACCCTGAACCCTAAAAATACCCCTGTACCCAAAAACTGAAAACTGACCCTGAACCCTAAAAATACCCCTTTACCCAAAAACTGACCCTGAACCCTAAAAATACCCCTTTACCCAAAAACTGAAAACTGACCCTGAACCCTAAAAATACCCCTTTACCCAAAAACTGAAAACTGACCCTGAACCCTAAAAATACCCCTTTACCCAAAAACTGAAAACTGACCCTGAACCCTAAAAATACCCCTTTACCCAAAAACTGAAAACGTAAAAAAAACCATATAAAATATTAAATATAATTATATACTTACCAATACTTACGTTGTAATGGCATGCGTTGTAAAAGTACTTGCGTTGTAAAAACATGCGTTGTAATGGTATGCGTTGTAAAAGTTTTTGCGTTGTGAAAGTTTCGTTGTAATGGTAGTGCGTTGTAAAAGTTGCGTTGTAAAGGTTGTTTCCCATCCTAGACTAGCCCCCTGATCTGGCCCAGCGGTAGGGGACCCCAGGGTCCATCTTCAGTGACCTGAGGAAACTCATCCACCCTCCAACTCAAGCCCCCTCCCTTCAAGAAATCACCTCATAAGGGCGCAGAACCATCCAAGCTCCGAGAAGACTACTTGCCCTTCACACAGAGACTACTGGGGGATCGACCAGGTACTGGACTGTGCTGCCCCTGCCCCCTCCCTGCCTCCATCTGGGCCCATCCTGTCCTGCCCGCCTCCCCCTGACTGAATTGCTCTGCTTTCCATCCTGCCTGCAGTACTTGCTGAATGGCTTGAAAAGCGCTGTACTCTGTCCCCCTGTCAAGCGCTGTGTCAGAGACTGCCTGTCCTGTCAGGAACTGATTAAGTTGCCCCCCCTGGTCCTGCCTGCAACGAGCGCTATAAAGTGCCCCTCAAGCGCTAGATTGCCCTCATGTTTGTGCCCCTGGTGAGAGCTGATTGAGACTGCCCCTGCAGCGCCTTGAAAGCCCCGGCGCTAGACCCCGTAAAAGAGCGTTGTATCGTCCACCTCAAGAGCTCACCTGACTGGGCTCGCTGGACGTTGTGCTTTGCCCCCGGGCAGCCCCCAGTGCCAGGAGAGGGCCGCCCTTGCGTCCGGAGGAGGGAGGAAGAGAAGGCGCTGTTTTTTCCGGCGTGTTCCGGGGCCGCTGTCACCGTCGCAGCCCGGCCGGAGAGTGAGGGATTCCCGCGGCAGCCTCCGGAGCCTGAGGTAGGCCGCCGCGTCTCCGAGAAGGCCGCGCTAGGCCTGAAGGCGAGCTGTCCCTCCTCACGTGACGGGGAGCGCGGCCGCGTCATCGGCCACGCCCCAGCCAGAGCCGCGCAGCCAGTGGCTGCTAAGATCGTGCCCCCTTCACCGAGGCCCGGCACCCGGGGAAGGCCCAGCCAAGCCCGGACTGGTAGCGGAGGGGGTCCGGGAGCACAGGAGCCCCCTCTTATCTCCCCCCATTCGCTGGGCCTGCCCTCCACAAGCGCCGGTGCCCCCTAGCTGCCTGCTTTCCCCCGTGCTGGGCCCAGTGAGGCCACGTGAGGGCCGGAGCCCCTCCCGCCTACCCCAGGACCTACGCAAAGGCCCTGGAGGGCCGAAGACCACAGGTAACCCCAGGGGAGGTGGGCGGAAGGCCGGTCAAGGCCCCGAGTTCGCCCCTCCCCCGGGGAAAACTGAGACTGGGCCCCGTGGGCCCCGAGGAGCCTCGAGTGACTGATAGGCCCTGAACTGAGCTAGGGGCCTCTTACTGCCTCAGCAAGTACTGTTTATGTTGCCTGGTGCCTGTATTAATGGCTGAGCCATAGAGTACCTATTCTTGATGAGGAGCCTACTGTCCCTGTATGCCTACAGTAAAATAGGAAAATGCCTTATGCCTGCTAATTGAGCTGTGGATTTATACTTTGTCCTGAATTTCTTGCAGGGGCGGGCTTCCTTGAGTATCTATGGGGATGTACTGCTTGATCTACCCCCTTGCTACTTCAATGAAATGGTTACCTGTATTGAACTGTTTATATTTACAAGATGAAATGTTCATGATTGCTTCCTGATGTGCCAGTTCATGGTTCATGAGAGTACCCCCTTTGCCTGCTGAAGAGGTTATTGCAACAGGCTGTGTTATTTGATGATATGCTACTGTTGCTCACATGATGAAAATGCTTTATTGACTTGTTCTTGGAAATACTGATGAATTGACTAACTTGATCTGAAGCCTATATAAAAGACATTGATTTGCAATCACAAGTACTGGTGTGGTCTCCATTATTGCGCCCACTTATTGTCTCAGTGGATGAGTGTGTTGTGTACCTATTTTACACATAAGCCCCTGGGTGCCTTCCTGCTCGGGCCAAGCTACCCCCCGGAGAACTGGTGGTCCCAGTTCTTACAAGCAGTACTGGGAAATTTTGCATTAAGATGGTGGCAATGTTTCTGTGTGTTCCAAGGTGTCTTGTGGCACTCAACAACCCTGTCTGACAGTGTGTAACATAGTGTCCAGCTGGTTCCAGCCAAAAAGAGATTGCTGGGAGAAGTCTCGCAGTCTGTTCCTTTGATTTGCGAACTGTTGAATCTTCAAATATAGTTTAGTCAGTTCAATTACTCTGCATTCGGCAAAAGATCCATAAAAAATTCATTAAAATATAATCATCTGCAGATTTTCATAATGCAGTAACCCCTTCCATGCTCATGACGAGCTCAGCTCGTCATGCACTACACTGCTTGTGTGCTCATGACGAGCTGAGCTCATCATGAACAATGGGAAAAAAAGAGAGCCAGCACCCTGGAAAAATTGCTGTAGCATTGATAAGGTTAAAATGGGATTAACATATTAAAATGGTCTTATAAAAAAAGTAAAAATGTACAACAATGCAATCGCTCCGACCTTGTTTTCTTGTATATCCCACCATGTCACTTGCCTCACCATAATTATGTCTCGACTTACAGCATTAAGACCACTTAAACGGTTTGACAACCAGTAAACCACTTTGTTAAGTAGGTCCCTCCATGTCTCAGAAGTGTACTTTTTTTATTTGGGAACATCTTTCAAGATTGTTACATATGGGGCAGCTTCCTGGGGGTAGGCGTAGAGTGCCCACAACACGATTCATAAACGTGGTATTCTCAATGCTCTGCGGTTGGATATGTTTAATTTCTTGGGTTTCAGGGGTCGTATTGGAATGGACAGATAGACCCCTGTTAGTTCTGGCCGCTTTGATAGAATATAAGAGGCTTGCAGATTTTACCTCTTTTGCTTGAGGAGGTTGGGGTATCACACGGTTGCACATCTGGCAATGTGGTTTGGCTATGGCCTAATAGACCAGATGTTATATTCTTGCCCAACAGATCCTTAATTTACTGTTCAAGAGTGGCCATACAAGCCTTTATTTCCCTTGTTTCTGCCAAAAGTTTTTTTTTCCATGTTGTCAAGTGTGTTGTGTACCCTTTTTAGTAGGGGTGCCTCTTACCCTAGAGCCAGGAACTACATTTTCTGTTGTAGCTCGCATAGGTTTTTTGGGCTTAGTAGCCAAATCTGTCACCAGCTGCCTACGTTTTTAAGAAGGTTATCTCAAGGTGCTCCATTGACACAGATGGCATAGGGGTGATACTCGATATTTTCTCTGGGATTCTTGCATTATCCAGTACTAAGTGCAGTTATCTAACCAAATTATTGGGCTCGATGATAACTTCACCTATAGTGTTCTGTTATACGCTTTTAGTGGCCCTGACCCATATCATCCGTAAGATAATTCGTTATAATATTACCGGGTTTTTCAGTTTTGGCACGGGCACCTGCTGTTTCTTGAGGCAGTTTACGATTCACTTGATGTTGGCTCAAATATCTCTTGAATAGATGGAAGGGGACCACAATAACGTATTAAACAGTGATTCTTAACACACCCTGTTCCACCAATCAAAAGAGTGGGCCCGGCCTCGACCGGCAGCAGCCGGCCAGGCCTGCGTGCAGCCTGCGCCACAGGAGGACTGTTAAGCTTCCAAGAGCTATGTGGTCAGGCAGGGAGAAGGACCAATGGCACCTCTCCTGGCACTGGGGCTGCTTTTAGTAGTAGTAGTCTCTTGTAGCCCCCACACAAAGAAAACCAAGCACCCAACTATAGTTCAGCCATGGGATTGTGCATGAACAATTTGCGCAGTTCCATCAAGTCAGTAGATTAGATAGTGTTCTTTTGGGCTCACCTCATTTCAGAGCATTAACTGAAATTCAAAGAAATCCAATAGAAACATCTGTTTTTACCTTAAATACTGAGTGCTTGTACCTAAAACTCAATAAATACAAGAACATTCTAAAACTACTTGTCATTCTAATGCATGGAGTGAGATCAGCAACTAGGTAGGAATTTTTTCATTGATTGGTGAATTCATAAGTACTTTTGATATCCAGTAACATCCTGAGTGCAGAGCAGGTCTGTTCTGCTTACAGGGATTTATCATTCAGTTGCTTGGTTGCCTGATGCATGAATTTTAAATAGCGAGCTGACAACTGCGGGATTTCTCAGATTGGCAGGCAGCGACTGCATCTGTACATGTTCTCAAATTAATTTGCTAGAAAACTGTCCGCAGCCAGTACCTTCTAAGTGACATTTGAGGGTCGCAGATGCAGATTAAATGCATTATAGTCTCCGACAGTATTCCAAAAAGTCTAAATGACTGTTTCGTAGTGCCTTTAATTCGCCCGAAGCGATATTCTTTCAATGGGATCATGCCATACCTTAGATGTAGACTTTTTCATTGACAATTTCCAGGGCAAATCCAAAAACCATGAAACTTCAGTTTCATTGTATTGGGAGAGTAGGATTCCTGGTCGCTCCATAGCAGAAACAGGTTCAATGTCCATTGAGCTAGCAATGAATCTGGCTTGCTTTGACAAAGACTCTGTAGGATGGATTTAACTCAGAGCTCTTGATTGGGGGTTTGTGTTTGAAAACTTTTAGCACCCTGTCCATCATTTTGTTGTGTTTGCTATGTTCTCCCTAAGTTTTCAAGGTATGCCTAGACGTGGGTCCCTTGCTTGCTGTGCCACTAAATTCAAGCTAGCCTGGACTATGAGAGTTAATACCCTGAAACCTTTCCCAGGAATCTTGTTTCCAATTCAGGGGGAACCTGGCCTGGCAGTTCAGACTGGACTGTTCCCATGAGGAGCAAGACTGCTTTACATATGGCTGGGTGCAAACTGGATTGGCATGGTGAGCATAAGAACAATGGATTTAACCCAGATCTCTTGACTGGGGGTGAGTATTTAAAAAATGTCAGCACTCCATCCATCATCTTGTTATATTTTCAATGTTTCCGTAAGTGGCCAAGGGTATGCTCAAATGCGGGTCCCTTGCTCGCTGTGCGCACTGGATTCAATCTAGCCTGGCTGCTGAGGAGTGATACCACACAACCGGTCACCCCTAGATGCTTGTTTCCGGTCCAGGGAGGATCTGGCCGGCGGTTCGGACTGTTCCTATTGGGAGCAGGGCGAAGACTGATTTGCATCTGGCTAGGACCAAACTGGAATGGCATGGTGAGCAATGAATGTTGGAATTACCCAGACATCTTGTCTGAGGGTGAGTATTTGAAACGTTTCAGCACTCTGTCCATCATCTAGTTGTGTTTGACAAGACTTTGGACATGAATTTTAGTGGCATGTTACTGTTCCAGATTTCGTCTGCTGCTAATGCATTTACTACAGAAACAAGATATTGATGCCACTTCAGGTCACTGCTTGAAATTAACTGCCAAATCAGGTGTCTCATTGTACCAGTCTCAGTGTTCTTTGCACAATAATCAATGAAGCAAGATTGTATTAGTAAACTTTCCCTGGGCTGGTTAAATTTGAGACACAGTAACGCTGATGGTGCACAGTTAGGCAGCGAGAAGACTGATTGGTAACATCCCTTCTGTGCGATCTAGCCAAACCTCTAAGGGGTCTTCGAAAAGTAAAGGGTCCCTGCATTAAAGTTGCCATTGATTTAGAGTTTATCACTTGACACAGTGCCACTACCTGTGACCTATTCATGTTAAGTATCAATTTGCAAAACGAGACCATTAATGTTTATCCAGCTTGCTTGCAGAGGCCAGATGATCTTTATGACTGCCTCAGCCATTGAAATGCACCCCCAGGTATTTGATTGCTGAGGTTGTTTCCAGTTTTGCCCAGGTGCCACGATCCTTTTCTGATCTGTTCCTGCAAATCACTAATATTTTTGTGTTCCCACTGTTGATTTCAATGTCATTCATTTGACAGTACCCATTCATAGCATTCAGAGAACGCTGTAAGCCTATTTGAGTCTGATAAAAATCATGGAATCCGCATACTGAAGAAGATTGACCTTGACCCCTGTTATTTATGGTGGAAACTCTCTCACGGTAGCTAAAGGATTATTGATGTCTACAAGGTAGCAGTTCATGAGGAGGGGGGGGCGGGATACACCCTTGATCAAAACACCCGTGAGGTTGGAATTTTATCTGATGTTACCCAGTTGGTTGTAATCGCACTCTTACCCACGTGTTGGAGTAGAGACTAATAACGGCATTTAGTAGGGAGGCTAGAACCCCCCCACTTATGAAGTTTGTGCCACAGCCTTCTCCTGTTCACGCAATCAAAAGCTGTAGTGAAATCAATAAACACAGCGAACAGGGGAGGAGAGTTCTTCCTCATCGCCATGCCTGAGGAGCAGGCTAGTGCCATTAAATTATCTTCTATCTGTCTGGGTCACAGGTATTATCCTTTTTCTGTGGCCCATTGTTCCAATTCTTGAAGTAGGATCTTAGCATATGCCTTGCTGTGTACTTCCAACAAAGGAATTAATCTGTAGTGTGCAGGCTTGTCATAAGATTCCTATTTGTGTATAGAAACTAAGACTGAGCCCTGCCAGCTCTCTGGAATGGTGTTATACACCCTGCATTGAGTGAATAATGAGTGCATCCTCCATGACTATTTCATACTTGCTGCTTAGAATATTCTAGCTGGTGGGTCATTTGGTCCTGGTGCACCTGCCGGTCGCATGGGCCTTATGCTGATATGTACCTCTTTGAAAGTTGGCCATTGGAAATCAAGAGCTGGGGCACTAGAGTGCTCCACTAAATTAAAAAAGCTTTGTTTTTCCACTTGTTCATTGGTCCTGAACAGTTTGTCATTATAGGTCGATCCGGATGCTGGTGTAATGTTACCATACTTTTGTTGGCTCATGGGGTTCAGTATCGCATGTGCCATTATGAGAAAGCGCGTAGGGTTGGAAGATTGTGCTGCCTTATGTAGTTTTATCCACTGTTTCGTCTCGTAATTGGTCAACTTTCCACCTCTTCCTTCTATATTCCCTCCGTGCAGACCGTAGTGTAATCCACCCATACTCTTTGTCTATTTCTCACCAAAAGCCTGGCTGTGTAGTTCACTCTAGTTTTTAATTGAGTAATTTCCCTGGTATCATTGCAGGAGTGTTCAGCTTCTGGACAGGTTTTATCAGCTGGTATACCTGTGCTTTTAAACCTTTCTCGTATACCATTTTTGATAATGGGCCAGGTTGCTGTCGAGATTCTGTTTTCCTCGCTCAGGATGGGTATTTGTCAGTTTGATAATATCCTCTTTCTGAAGCTCTCGTTGCCATCTGATTTTCTTATTTTTTAGTGATATCAATTTCATTGCCCAGTTGTGCAATATATAGTCCCATGTTGATTCTTTGTTTCCAGAGATGCAAGTGTATGAAGCAGGCTGGCCAGTTGTAAATCTGCCACTCATTGCTCAGAAACCTAAGTTGTTCCAAGTGCTGGCCAGCTGGAAGTCATTCCGTACTCCCTTTGACGTATTCCTAACAACTGTGGGGATCCCCATCTGTCAAGAACCTCAGACTGGCAATCATCTGGACAGGTCACAGAAGATCAAAATGACATCTAGTCAAAAAATACCTGCAATAGACCCGTCGCTTACTTTGTCAGAGAAAACAAACAAAGAATACTGAAACTGGTGGGCATGAAAGAGACAATAATATATAGATTGCTTTTTCAATATGGCGACCGCCGTATTAAGAACATTAATATCAGTGCTCTAGTATTTTGCTTAGCGTGAGTACTCCAAGTTCTCAGTGCACTCCTGCGCTGCCGAAAAAGCTCACTTCAGCTTAATCCTTGACGGGAGAGTAGTGTCTCCTCACCGCGTCTTTTCTAACTGGAATTTCCTGGTCTGAAACTCCTCATTTTTGGTATCCGTCCATAGTTTTTCTCAGCGTGCACACCGGGGCTTTCCTAATTGGAGCAGTGTTCCAAGAAGAAACCCTCTGGTCTAAAGAATTTTGCGACAGCCTCCTGAATGGTTTTCCTTTAAAACAATAGAAAAGATATACTGAACAAGTAATAGAAGCCCAAGTCAAGAGAGTAACCTTCAAGTAAGGTGACTGTGATATTGTACTAAGAGAATTCATTTTTTTTTCTTGGAGAAAGACAATTACTTACATTTGTATTTGAGAAGTTCTTGGAACTAAATAGAGAGAATCCTCCCAAGAAGGCACAGAGATATTCTATTATCTCCAATCCAGTATAACTTCAGTTCGGACTGGACTGTTCCCATGAAGCACGAGTCAAGAATGATTTGCATATAGCTGGTCTGAACTGGGGTGGCGAAGTGAGCTAAAGAGCGATGATGGATTCAACCCAGATCTGTGACTGGGGGTAAGTGTTTGAAAAGTTGCAGCACTCTGTCCCTCATCTCCTTGTGTTTGCTTGGTTCGCCCTAAGTTGGCAGGGTATGCCCAGACGTGGGACCCTTGCTCACTTTGGCACTGGACTCAAGCTAGCCTGGCTGATGAGGGGCGTTATCCCGAAACCGGTCCGAGGATGCTTGTTTCCGGTCTAGGGAAGACCTGGCTTGGCAGTTCGGGCTAGACTGTTCACATGAGGCATAGGGTCAAGACTGATTTGCATAAAGCTGGGTCTGAACTGGGGTGGTGAAGGGTGCTAATGAATGATGATGGACTCAACCCAGATCTGTGACTGGGGGTGAGTGTCTGAAAAGTTTTAGCACTCTGTCCATCATCTCCTTGTGTTTGGTCAGCTGTCTATTAAGTACTATAGAAGTCTATGATGTAGAACGGGGGCAGAGCTTCGTACAAGTGATGCAAGCAGGGCCAATTCCGCAGTGCTGTACTACTCCAGATGCCTTACTTCTATTGCCACAAGTTCACTCATCAACAATGTTTGTCAGTCTAAGACCACAGGCTTCGTCACCGGTCAGTACTATACTGTTATATGGGGACTTAAGGGTTCTGTATGGTGGTAAAGGATCCCAGCGGCAACTGACAACTGTACATACCCAGTTTGAAAAGCTGGGGGAGAAACCAGAGCTTTTTCGTTGTCATCCTTGGTTGTTGCTGTGAGGGAACTAAAGATGAGCTGAGGTGCCACAGAAAAACGCTGATCGCAACAATCAAGCAGGAGTTTTGCAGGAGCCTTGCCAAAGTCATGTGAGAACTACCGGCCTGATGGGGACCAGGTGATGGCTTGAAGCACTGTGCAGGGATGAAGATTAGGCAGCTTAATATCTTGAACATAAATGTAACTTTAATTACTCAGGTAATTTAAGCTTACATTTAAATTAAATTGCTTCCACTTACCTCCCTTCAACCGTCATCTCCACCCTCTGACTGGAGTCAGCTGCTCCTGCAGGACCATTTTAGTGTCTTGCCGTTGTGCAGGTTCGTTTTGTAATTTGCCTTGAGGGCTCATGCCTGCGTTCCTTCATTCCCCCATTTAGTCAGGGCCGGATTGGCTTAGGTCTTCAAAGTTAATCGAGATTCTACGAACCGGGGGCCATTTGCGGTGAGTGTTGAGCAAATGGGCCTCTGAGATTTTGCGAGGCAAAGTGCAGGGGGTAGATTAGGCGGAATAAAGCAGCCAATCTGTGTACAGCTTGTATCTAAAACCTGCGATGCAGCTCCTAATGTAAGTCCGATGTCGAGCCAGTGGGCCAGCGGCAATTAACCGGAAGTATGCATCTGTATCGAGGTCAGAGGGCGTGCACGAGCACAGCAAAGAGAGCCAAGAGCTTGGATGATGTATAATCTCCCACTGTACCTGGTCCTTCTCATTGGGCAATTGGAATATATTTTGTGATGGCTTCTCCTCCCATGTTGTTCAAACTATTCCTTCTACCTCAGGCAGATCTAAAGGGGTATACAATGTTTGATAAGGGTATTGTTATACTGTCATTTGTTGATCATTTCTACTGACACTGTGAATGTTCAGTTGTTAAAAAATAACATTGGAATTCTGGTTCTTACTTAGGGCTGCTTAACTTTTATAACAAAAACGTCTCTTTCAGTGATCTCACTACTAATATAGCCTCATTTCCAAATATTCAAGATAATGTAACTTACAACAAGATGCAGTGTAACAGGCTACTTCTCATTCAATTTAGTACGGTATTTTGTGTTAAAATGGGTCTCAATCTAATCCGGCAAACCCCTTTTCTCGGGGTGATAATGGCCACATCTCCTACCAAAAACCAAGCCCTGGGTGGTGAAGCTCTTTTTCATTCCTTGATTAATAGAAATGTCATTAATGTTCATTAGTCCTTATCCTCCGGTAATAGTCTTCCTACCTTTACTGGTTGGGGGATGGTCATCAGTTATTGATTGTTTTTTTTATTTTAAGGGACCTGATTGATTGTGTTTCTGATCACTCTATCTATGAACTTTGATATTGCGATCATAACCTCCTCTTTGTAACACTTTTCTTTCCTCCCTCCACTGTTCACCCTAGATCTATTGCTCCTTAGAGCGAATCTATTAATGACCATAGTCTTACATTAATTTGGAATTTGATTAATCCCTATATTTTTTTGAAGAAAGTATTGGCTAGACATCTAAATGTTTTCTTTGCTCCACTGGCTGATAATTAATGTATTAAAATAATACATTGTTTTTTTTTTATTTGCACTACTGTTAACAATTTTTATCTACTTACTGAGTTTTTTCCTGGTCATAATCTATTATAGTACCAGTATTAAAAAAGGTAACAAAAATGACCCCGTTGTTATCGGGCCATTTCTTTTTATTGATTGGATAGTCAAAATTACCGCAAGAGTTCCCCATATAGGAATTCTGACTTGGTCTTCCAAAAACATCTTCTTTGCCGATATCCAGTATGGCTTTTCCCCCTAATGTTTTTCTCAAAATATGTGCCAAGTATGTTGAAGGATAAGCGAGTTGTCACTATCGGGCTACTCCACTGACTTAATCAGGTACTCCCATTTGACTGCTCGTTTATTCAAGTGTATTAAAGGCAGCCAACTTATTTGAGAGCCCTCTCTTCTTACAAGCCATCCCATCTAATAGAATTGGAAAGTGGTCGCTATCCTGGCGTGTACAAACAACAAGGTCAGATACCTCCTGCCAAATTCTTAAGTGCAGTAAGATGTAGTCAATATGGCTGTTATAAGTTCCTTTCCTGAAAGTGGGCATTGCAGCTTGATCTGAGGGGAATCGCTCATTTCCCGCTCTCAGGCCAAGCGTGCCAATAATATCAACAATCTGAGATCATGCAGCAAATGTTTTAGTAAATTTATGTGAGCAATTTAGATGGCTTATACCCAACAAACAGTCCTCCTCGATGATCTCTAGATATGGTGCATAAGGCTCGAAACATACATTAAAATCACCTGCAATAATTGTCCGATAGACAGGGGGCTGCTCTGCCAGAAATGCATTTAGGAATTTTAGAGTATTGGATGCCTGTGAAAAAGGAGTAGTTATCTTATAAATGTTTATTACCAAGTACGTTGGTCTATTTTTAAGCGATAAAGTAATAGCTAATAGATTCGGGGAGTCAATTATTAATCTTTTTACAGTGTAACCCAATGCTATTCTTAGCCATATGACAAGTCCTTCCATTGCTATTCCTGCTGCAGTATCAAGGGTGTGATTACTAAAGGCAATTTAACCTTGTCTATAAATATCTGAAGTGGCCCAAGTCTCCTGCAGTAAACACATGGCAAAATTGTCTATTTACACTCCCCAATCCACGTAATCCAATTTGGGCCTCAATCTTGCTTTGTTTCATGAGATGAGTGTAGGAGAATGCCTTGCACAGCCCCAAGGAGTGCAGATTTTTGGGTGTGGCTGATCTAACTGATTATAGGATGTAGGTTTGAGAACACTATGCTGGGTGGAGCCTGCAATGGCCTGTGCCTCCAAGACAGTGGGCCTAAGGGGGGTGCTCGTAGTAAACACTTCATAGAAATGAATTATAATAGGGCTTTTTAAAAGGGTAGGGGGAACAACGTTCATAAAATCAGAGTTGTTAAGCTGAGGTTCACATACACTCGCTGTGACATCACTATTCTGCTGTGAATCAATGCTAATAGAGGTACTCGCTTGACAAAGACTACAAGTATGAGCTTCATGGTCTATGTCCACCCCCGTTGGGCTGGGAAGTTGGGTATTGTGCTGCTGCATTAATATAGGTGTTACTTTCTTTAGTCAGTTGATGCAATTAAGGGAGGAGGTTGAACTTGTGAGGCCTCTGCAAACATGATAATTCATGTATTTAAATTGAATATTAGAGGGGGCCTGGCAGAGTTGTTCTTGCGTCTAACGCAGTAGATTGTCTGCCAGTAACAGAGAGGTCAGAGTTAGCTCAATCTTGTCGAGCGCTGTACTTCTATTCACTATTCCTACTGCTCCAACAACGTCGTCACAAATTAGTGACCAACATCCCCGAACATGGCATATCCAATGAATGGACTTATTCAGCAATGACTTTTCAGTCTCTATGGCCTAGGTTTTCTTAAGTTTTGAATCAATTATCATTGTGACATATCCAAAGATGGTATTTTCCTTTCTACCCAGCTGGGGAACAATATTCCCATATCTTTGCTGCAAGACACTGTATGGCTGTGCATGGCCCTTGGGAAAAACTTGCTCCCTAGTGTATGGGGGCTTATCCTCTGGGATGTCAATTGAGTGATTAGATACTATCTCGTGGCCTTAGCTCTAGCTCCAGAGCTATCATGGGGCGCTGTTGAGCGATCAAGAATAGAATCTGAAATGTATGAAGGGTGTTGGTGAAAGAAGAGCATTGCTGTAAAGTTGAGGGTGTGGGTGGCACAGAACGTTTACTCTGGGCTAAGAGTTGGTTTAATGTGGTGGGAAAGGATGCTATCAGAGATTTTAGCTTTCCCGCTTCTTCTTTCAAAGATGTTACTGTGGTAAATGGAAGATCCTTGAGCCAGGTGTATAAAATAGGATATGTTTATTTGAGCTTAGTTCCAGGTTAGGTTCATTGTAAGCGAGTAGATAGATGGAATAGAAACCCCACCAGGAGCAGCCTCCAAGCTCAAATAAACGTATTCTATTTTATACACCTGGCTCAAGGATCTTCCATTTACCACAAGGGAGATCAAGGCAGCTTCATTAGCAGAGGGGCACCCAGGCAGTATTAAGGAGGTGTCAGTTGCCGCATTTGCAGGGACCCTAGCCTGACTTTCCCCCATCTGTAACTCACGGAAGGGGGCAAAATAGTTTCTGCAAAGAAAACCCTCCCCTCTACTTTCCAAATTAACAGGGAGCAATACAGTTGGGGTGGCAACAGGCAAGGTTGAGCATGGAATAATTTGTGCCTCTGTTGAAGATACAGAGTCCTGTGTTCTGGGCTTCGTGAACATCCCTAGTATTCTGCGCTTGTTTAGTACACTACAAAGTTTAGGGGATGTATTTGTTGTGCAAGAGTGGGCGGGCAGAGGCAGGCAGAAGCGGTGAGTGATTCCACTATGGTAAGTTAAGGTAACCTATGAAGCAATAGTTGGCAACCAATTGCGTGAGTGAGTATACATGCCAGGTGAATGGGGTATCAGTTGTCATGTTATTACCCACAAGGATAGTTATAAGAAACTGAATTGTACTTTTATTGAAGAACCATACAGGCTTCTTGACTTCTATTTGTAAATCATAATAACAGAGTAAAGAGAATGATTTTGTTTCGTTCCCTTCCGGACCATCGCTTTGGTAACCAATTATGTCTTTTGAGCAAGTTACTGACAGGTGAAATGCTCAAATTGGATTGTAATTTCCTGTTGTAATGTCATTTTATACAGTTGTGCCCCGTGTATGTAGCTGTAGGTGCTCATGAACAAGCATCTTTTTAAACTGAAGGTGTAGCTGTTGTTGGCGTGAAGCAGAGTACTTTAAGCTAAATGCTTGTCTGACTGTCTCAAGATTCATGAAAGACTTTAGTCTTGTTTCAGTGGCAACGTGGATAGGTTTCAACGCTACTGAAACATTCTTTTCCAGGTGCACTGTATGTGTGTGTGTAAATACATTTCTTGTAATTAGGCAGATTCTTTGTTTTGGTTGCGAAGAAATGAGCGATGCGCGAGCAATGCAGTTTTTGCTGTCCTGTTTTGTTTATTCCAGAGTTTGTTGCTCCCTGAATTCATTGACTGTGCTAAGATTTTACATTGCTTTTGTTTAGGCATCTGAGGACTTGCTGAAAGAGCATTACATCGCCCTCAAGGATCGGCCATTCTACAACCGCTTGGTGAAGTACATGAGCTCTGGGCCAATAGTTGCTATGGTAAGTACAAGCTGCTCGACAGAGAAAACTGAAATTGACTGATCATCAGGAAAGTGGATGTAGCCTTGGATTGGGACATCACTTGTTTTCTGCCTTTCATTAGTACTTTTAGTGAGACAGTATTGAAACTAGGAGTAGCCTTCTTCTTTTTCATATTGTACTCTGCTGTGTGTGTGTGATTAACATCTTAGTAAATGAACTCGTGAAAAGAGAGGGTATAGAAGCAGAGGTGCAACTTACCAGCCTCTGTTAACCTTGCTGACTGGTTTCTTCCAGCCTGCCACCTGAGATGCTGTTCTGACCTCCTAAGGTGAGAGCCTTGCTTTCAGGAGACCCAGAACAAAAGCCTGCCCGGAAGAGAGTGTAACGCCCCCTTCCACAGGATGACCTGCTGATTAGCTTCCTTGGGTCGGCAAGCTCTAAAGAGCTGCTGCCTTTGTAATGTGAATGTGGCACCCCTCACAGGAAAGGAAGCCGCCCCCCTTTGTCCAGAACCCTCTTGGCACCTGGACAGGTGGGAAAATTAGCCGGTCAGGTAGGTGTGCCACCTCCAGGCTAGTACCACCCCTAAGGTGGGCTACTGTGAGGTGGACACAATATTTCAGAAGGACCCATCTTTCTGATGGCATACATAGGAATTCTGGGGTAGGGTTATGCCACTTCACACAGAAGTGGTCATATAGGGGATTAGTGACCCCAAGGGTCAGTAGCCCATTGGCTACTACCCCACATTACCCTAACACCTCTAAATCCAGTACTTAGGGGAGCCCCTGGCACCAAAGGAGCATATCCTGATGACCTACGAAGGAGGACACGGAAGAGCCGCAAAAGCAGAAGACTGAAGAGAGCACCTGACTTGTCCCCAGCCCAATCTTCCTGCTGTTCTTTGTGGAAACTGCGCCAAAGATGACTCATCCTGCAGCTGACTGCCTGCCTTCAATAAAGACCAAGACCTCCCGAAGAACAGCGGAATTGTTCCCTGCAGAAACTAAAAAAAACTGACTCCGAGGCCTCCAGAATCGTCAAAACCCAACACCTGAAGCCACCCCTGCACCCGTTGCCTCCGGCCCAGGTTGAAGTGAGCCACCACTGTCAACAAGGTCCCCCAACCTTCCAATGCTCAAGTCCTTCGTGGTTTTACCCCTCCTTGACTCCCCGACGTTGCCTGCAGCCTCTGGAAGCTGGCCCCCTAGACTGCGACTGCTCCCAATAAGAAAACCCGACACCTAAAGACAACTGCAACCTGCTGTGGAGAAGAGGACCCCCAGGTGTCCCTACGTCCCCGAGCATCGCAAGTCATAACCTCACCTCAACCGGCCTTCCAGCCAGAACCTGCTGCCCCTTTTCACAGTGACTGATCTCTGTAGAAACGTATTGGTCTCCCGATAATGTTTTGCACCCTGCACCTGGCTGCCTTCGTGCTGCTGCCTTGGATGTTGCCCACCACTCAATTTAATTCCTGGATGTTAGTCTTCTAAGACGCTGTACTGTACCTGTTAGCAGAACTTGTTCTTTTTTCCCTAGGATAACATTGTAGAATTGCACTGTGTCCTCTTTTTAAAGTGAAAAGAACTTATAATAAAAAACATTCTTACGTGACTGATTTTTCTCTGATGTCTATACATTTATAAAGATACTTGCTATTTTTATTAATTGGTGTGGATCTCCTCCCTAAGTCTGTGTGTCTTTTATTAATCATTGTGTGTATTTGCAAATGCCTTGCACTTCTCTATGTTAAGCCTAAGGCTGCACAGCCAAACTACCCCCCTGATAGAGCACTTCGGGATTGCATAGCAAGCCCCTGTCCACATTTATAAGGGAACCCCTCAACTCTTTACACGGTATATCAGGTTCTTAATATATCGCATAAAGAGCAAGCTTCCTAAGAAACCCAAGTGCCTGTGTGTTCCCCTCAATGCCTCCCGTCTACATGCCCCCCTCGCAACCATCGCTAGAAACCACAGGCTCAACATCGTCTCCTACGCCGATGACGCCCAGCTCATCAGCTCCCCTCCAAGGAACCCGACATCACTTGGCACAACTTCTAAGAAGGGATGAAAGCCATTGCTACCTGGATGAAAAACAGCTGCCTGAAACACAATTCAGACAAAACAGAAGTCCTCATTCTCAGCTTCACCCTCTCCGCATGGGATGACACCTGGTGGCCCCCCCGCCCTCGGAAACCCACCCACCCCGACAGACACCCACCCCGACAGACCACACACGCAACCTCAGCATCATCCTGGACTCATCGCTCACCATGAATCGCCAGATCAACGCAGTCTCCTCCGCATGCTTCAACACCCTCCGCATACTATGATAACATTCAAGTGGATCCCCTTGGACTCCAGGATAACGGTAACTCATGCCCTCATCACCAGCAGACTGGATTAAGGCAACACCCTTCATGCCGGAATCAAAAAGAAACTCCTCCGCAAACTCCAGACTTTCCAGAATACTACCGCCAGACTAATCCTCAACATCCCACGACACAACCACATCATCCAACACCTCCGCAACCTCTACTGGCTCCCCTTCAAACAAAGAATCACTTTCAAGTTGCTCACGCATGCCCACAAGGCCCTCACAACATCAGACCTCAATGACCGCCTCTCCTTCCATTCCACCAAGAGAAACCTCCGCTTAGCTGAACTCTCCCTAGCCACCGTCCCTCGCTTCTACAGGACCAGAGCAGGTAGAAGATCCTTCTCCTACCTCACAGCCAAGACCTGGAACGAACTCCCGCTTCATCTTCGGCGAAGCCCGACACTGCACCAATTCAGGAAAGACCTCAAGGCCTGGCTCATTGCATGACCCAACAGAGCTGCCCACACCCTCCCTTCAGCGCCTTAAGACCCTAACAGGTGAGTTGTGCGCTCTACAAATCCCTGATTGATTTGATTGATTGAATGCCTGTCCGCCCCATGGAGGAGTTGGAGACGTCAAACTAGGTACAATGCATATATAGAGTATAATGGGAAGAGGGTTAAAAGAAGAAGAGTGTGTGAAGATGAAGGCGAGATAGGAAAAACAGAAAAAGAAGCATAGGGAAATAAAGTAGACCGGGAGAATGAGATTGGAAAAGACTAGATGCTCAAGTTGTGTGGGGAATATATAGATCTATAACTATATGTTCGAGGCATATGGGCTGCAGATGGTACATTTATGAATAGATCGCCATCAATTCTCTGCTAAGGAGCGCTGTCATTATGTGAACTAGGTTGAAGTAAAATAGCAGTCCTCTTCTATTTTGGGGAGAGGTCCCGGCTTTAAAATTCTGCCACCCTATGCTGAGCGTCCCTGCCTAGACTGAAAAACCTGGTTCCCCAGCTTTGAGGTCCACCGCTTTAGCCGTAAGGCCACATCCTCTCCCCTATGACCATTGGTGTTTTATCGCATTTTGTATGTGTTTATATTTTAAATGTGTTAACATTTTAATGTGTGTGTTCGTCCATTTGTTGTATGTTAGCCCGCAGGTTACACCCACACCCCTGAGCAGACCTGGCAGTGTGCCCATGCCCATGGAAGTGCTCCGTGTCAGATCGGAGCCTTCTACACCTGTTTCCTAGCACCCCCTGAGGAATCGAGAGTTTACCTCTAAATCTGTGAACTTTACGGCTCTCTGCAGCCTGGAGATCCTTTTGCTCCCCCCGCCGTCCCAAGTATGCGGCCAATTGCCCTGCTTGGATTTTTATCCATTAAACACCTCGAACCAGTAAATCCTGCATTATTTTTACCAATAGCAACGTCTGCCCTCCAGACAGCAATACCGGTGTTGAGGCTTGGCTACCACCACACCCTTATGTCTACGGCGCCACAAAACTCGCCCTCTCCTCGAGGACGCTGCGTGGCTTAGCTAGATATACCACGCTGATCGCCAGGACACTGACGCTCTTCATTCCTAGGCGATTCTCTGACTGGGAGCATGCCTGAAGGCCACTTGTGCCATCGTATCCTACTTGCCGATCGGGGCTGGACTCTGCATTATACTATCCATACTCATGGGTATGGCCTCTATTTGGTGATAATTTACTATTTGATTGTTGTTACTGCTGTAATCTGCACTTAAATTGTTTCTGAAGTCTGAACCCTTTTTGCTGTCATTTGGCATTACAGGGTTAGATCCCATCAGTATAGTTAATTTATGTTCGAGGCATGTGAGCTGTAGATCACATGCTTTGCATACTCTTGCCATATAGTGTTGGGTCCTGATGTTTGCAATTTGTTTTTCTTCGAAGAAGTCTTTTCCAGTCACGAGGTAGGTAACTCCTCCTTTCGTTGATAGTGCGCATGGGCATCAACTCTGTTGTTAGATTGTTTTTTTTCCGCCATCGGGTTCGGACGTGAATTGCTGCGCTCCGGTTCAACACCGTTTCTCCGGTTGCCCTCAGTGCGTAATACACTCACCTTTGAAGGTATTGTTTTCGATCGCGTAATTCCATTCTCTGCATATCGTATTTACTGCAAAATCCCTCCTTCGATCGGGCAGCTCGGAAAAGACCCTTGGTCCTACCCGCGTCGGTTCGCCTCGCAGTAGATGGAACGGACTCCATTTAAATTCAGCCCTCGGTGCCACGCGATGTTTCTGCGCACCAACTCACCTGATGTGTGCAACCTGTGCTTATTTCCGGACCACAGAGATCAGGACTGCAATGCGTGTAAGGCTTTCCGATTGAAGAAGATGCTCCGTGACCGTCGGGCTCGACATCGCGACCTGCAGAGCCAACACACCGGTTCCATTCCGTACCTCTTTGGAGAAGATTCAGAACAAGAGACCTGAGACACCATGGGAGCCGAGGAAGAACACAAACCTATCGCCATCTCTGACTACCACTCCGACAGGGGCGAAGACATCCCGCAAGGCCAGCGTACGATGAGTACAGGTCCTCCCTTGCCCCAGAGTCCACCTCTCAAAATTCAAAAGTCAAAATTCCCACCCAATTCGTCTACACAACATCCATCGCCCCCCTGGAGCCCCAAGCCCTTCAACGAGGACTTATATGAGCTCCTGACACAATCCTCATTATCCAACTCAAATTTCTTTCTTGGCGCAATCTAATCCAGCATACATAAGGGGACAGTTACCATTGGATTCATTGGTAGTTTCCAACGCACGCAAAAGGGCCAATTCCCAAACCACAGGAGATGCTTCATCTCCAGATAAAAGAATCTAAGTTGCTAGACGCTTCGGGGAAAAGAGTAGCCTTCCAGGCTGCAAACTTTTGGCGCATCTCCAATACCCAAGCACTTTTAGCGAGGTACGACAGGGCGCATTGGGATGAAATGGGGCAGTTGCTCTAATTTCTACCTGATGAGCACAAGTCCAAGGCGCAAGACCTAGTGCGGGAGGCACAGCTCATATCCAGTAATTCGATCAGGTGCGCTCTCGATGATGCGGACAGTGCGGCCAAAGCTGTCAACACCAGCGTTCTTGTAAGAAAGTATGCCTGGTTGCTCATTTCAGGTTTTAAACCAGAGGTTCAAACTTCTGTCCTGAACACACCATTTGACAAGCATTGGAAATGCAATAGGTCTCGCAGCATTAGAGTTTGTGCTTTTAGAATTGTTTATGGTTTTTTTTTTTAAATCTTTAGCATTTTTGTTTCCTGTAGGCAATGCTAAAGAATTACAAAGAAAAAAAGCCATAAACAAATCTAAAAGCTCTAACTCAAATGCTCCGAGACCTATTGCACTGTGTGAGGGTGAGGGGTTGAGGGTGAATGCAATAGGTCTCGCATTAGGAAAGTTTGACCTATTGGTATTGTAAATGACACATTTTGTATTTATGTGTTGGTTTTGAAAATAGCAAAATTAATAGCTTTGTCATTTACAATGCCAATAGTTTTAACTTTCGCAAATGTGACACCTATAGCATTTGTAATGCAATATGTGTTGTATTTACGTGACTTAGATGTATTGATATTACAAATAACAATGGCTTTTAATTTTTTAAATAATTAATACTTAAATAAAAGGTATTGTAATTTATAATGGCAATAGCTTAAACTTTTGTAAATAACTTTTGTGAAGATTATGTTCAGTGTATTTTATTGTGACAAAAATCCAAGAACAGAAGTGAAAAAATGTAACATCTTTTTATGACATTTTGTAATAAAGCTTGAAACATTGACAGAACATATTTGAACCAGTTGTTGTTGAATGGTTGCACAGATTGATGCTGTGGTGGCGCTGAGTGATGTTGTGGTGGCAACGAGTGAGGGCGGTAGAGTGAGGGTGGTAGAGTGAGGGCGGTAGAGTGAGGGTGTGAGGGCGGTAGAGTGAGGGCTGTAGCATGAGGGTGGTAGAGTGGTAGAGTGAGGGCGGTAAAGTGGTAGAGTGAGGGTGGTAGAGTGAGGGCGGTAGAGTGGTAGAAGTACAGGCTTACCTGACTCTTCGCATGCACCCATTCAGTTGTTGGCCTCTCAGCTGAGTCTGCCAACTAGACAACAAAGTGGAGGTGGGGCGGTTAACTAATGAGGCAGTAAAAAAAAAAGTGCGTTCTGAATTAGTGAGACCGTGGCAGAAGTGCAGGCTACCTGACTCTTCGCATGCACCCATTCAGTTGTTGGCCTCTCAGCTGAGTCTGCCAACTAGACAAAAAAGTGGAGGTGGAGCGGTTAACTAATGAGGCAGTAAAAAAAAATGCGTTCTGAATTAGTGAGACCGTGGCAGAAGTGCAGGCTACCTGACTCTGAACTATCCCACAAAGTGGGTCATCACACTGCCCTCCAAAAACTAACAAAGGGAGCTAAGCATGAATGCCGAGAGGCGAGTGAGATACTAGCGCTGCCTGCTCTGTAAGCATTAGAAACAAAAGTGCGTGGCAGAAGTACAGGCTACCGGACTCTTCGCACGCACCCATTCAGTTGTTGGCCTCTCAGCTGAGTCTGCCAACTAGACAAAAAATCTCAATTTACTAAACTACCCATAAAACGGTAATGGGATCCATGCCTCGTGCGGCGGGGATTATTCAAGCAGAGTCCCGCTCGCGGGCAGATGTCAGAGGGGGCGGGGGTGGGATGCGCGCGCTCTGGATGAAGTCGGCCGAGCTCTTCCTGAGCCCTCGGGTCCCGCTCGTGCAATCAGGACATGCCGTGGATCACATAACATGAGCAAGACCAGCAAGTAGCACAAATTGATGCGGAGACCACAAGACGCAGCCGAGGGCCTGAGTGCATTTCTTCTTAGAGGGTGGATTTTAAGTGAAGCACGTAGGAGGTTACCATGGGTAACATGAGGGAATGAGGTAGCATGAAATGGAGGAAATCAAGCAAATGTGCAATAGCAAATGTGACACCTATAGTATTTGTAATGCAATATGTGTTGTATTTATGTGAGACTTGGATATATTGATATTACAAATAACAATGGCTTTTTTTAAAATAATAATAATAATACTTAAATAAAAGTTGTGTAGAGAGAGAGAGTGCGAGAGAGGTGTGTAGAGAGAGAGAGAGATAGTAAGAGTACGCGAGGTGTGTAGAGAGAGAAAGATATGCATATAGAGAGAGAGAGATGCATATAGAGAGAGAGAGGTGTGTAGAGAAAGAGAGAGAGAGAGGTGTGTGGAGAGAGAGTTAGAGAGAGCGATGTGTAGAGAGAGAGCTTGTGCTCTCCTGGCTCCTCGGGTCGGTTTAGTGTTAACACGTAATTGACAAACCCATCGTCAAGCAGGATGCCTCTGTCTATGTTGTTGCCCACTGGCGCCTGTTGTCTGTTTAAAGCAGAAGAGCTGGAGAAGGCGGATGCACATGCTGCTAAGGGAGAAGGGAGGGGGTACCCCCATAAGAATGGCTCTGTCTGCCTTGTCCCCAGTGGCGCCAGTTGTCGGTTCCAAAGTAACACTTGCTAATTAATAATTGTAGCAGAGAAAATGAAAAAAAACGACACAGATGTGTACCAACAGAGTGTAGAACCGGTATTTCTGTAACAAAATGCACAACCACGCAAATGTTTTTCCCTTCAGTAAATACTTAATGTAATAAAAGCGCTTGTTTTTTGAAAATTACCTTGCACCTCGCAAACAGAATTCCTTAATGCACGCGCTCTATATATTGTGGAACAAGCATACTAAGCCCTGTTGAGTTTTCAAACCACATGTAATATAATTGGGCATGTATGAAAATGAACTGTGCTTCCCTTGTGTACTTGTACACAAATGTAAAGGAGTAGTGCGAAATAATTCCAGGCTGTATCCTGAAAAGCGATCTTTACAGGTTATAGGTTGAATCCCTTCAATCTTGTACGTTTGTTTCGGTACGTTTGTTTCGCTACCAAGTGAAATGTTGGTGGTTTGCATGTAAGAAGGGATAGATGTTATATTTGTCTCAAAATACGTAGCAAAATAATTAGATGTATTAATTTAGTGTAAACTTTTAAAGCTTGTAGAGATTTCCCTGCATTGGGTTCTTCATTATGCGCCGTTAGTTATTGTCACACCTCTCGGTTTTAGTAAAAAAAAAAAAAATTTCATCCACCCCAGAGACTTAATTGCAATTAAATAAAACTTCTAAATTCACCGATGCACAGAGACATACAAACGCGCAAGCACAGATGAAAAAAAAACGTGCAAACACAGACCAGGCACACCTTTGGAAACCCATCCACTTGCAGCCGTATACACTGATGTATGCAACTACACATGCATGCAGCGACCAGCACATACAAACCTACACACGCACATAAATATACACACAAAAAAAGCATGCACAAACATATAGGGCATTAGCAATTTACACACACATAAACAAGCACACATATGCAGGCACTCCTACATACCTACACATATTCACACTCAAACACACATGCATGGAGGCATGCTCCCGCACATATACACGCACACGCTCTTGTCTGTGAAGCGACTTTAATGAAACATTTATTTTAATCCTTCAAAAAATGCAACATTTTAAAGTGCTAATACGGTGGCAGCATGTGGGAATGCCCTCTGTGTGGGAGTACACATACTAAACGTGGTTAGTGGGCATGTGAAGCGTACGCTGTGTGGGAGGCGGGTTCAAATAAAGGCATGGACACATGCTCCCGCACATATATACAAACACTCTCTTGTCTGTCATGCGACTTTAATTAAAAATTTATTTTAGCCCTTTAATAAATGCAAACTTTTACATTGCTAAGACGGTGGCAGTGGGTGGGCATGTCCTCTGTGGGGGAGTACACAAAGTAAACGGGGCAGTGGGCGGGTGGAAGCGTCAGATGTGTGGGAGGTGGGTGCAACTAAAGGCACTGAGGCATGCTCACGCACATATACACTCACACGCTCTCGTCTAAAATGCGTCTTTAAATAAATGTTTATTTTAAGACTTTATAATTTTAAGACTTTAAAATATTTAAACTTTGACAGTGCTAAAACGGTGGCAGCGGGTGTAAATGGCCTCTGTCTGGATGGACGCAGGGGCAGTGGGCGGGTGGAAGCGTCCGCTGTGTGGGAGGCGGGTGCAAGTAAAGACAGGGCAGCTGGTGGAAATAAAACTGCTAAAATGAAATGGAAGAAGGGAGTAGGTGCATGCGAGATGGTAGCGTCCGCTGTGTGGGAGGCGGGTGCAAGTAAAGACAGGGGAGCTGGTGGAAATAAAACTGCTAAAAGGAAATGGAAGAAGGGAGTAGGTGCACGCGAGATGGAAGCGTCCGCGGTGTGGGAGGCGGGTGCGAGTAAAGACGAGAGCTGCTAAAAGGGAAACTGCTGAGAGGGATTGGGATAAAGGAGGGGGTACATGCGAAACAAGACGGAGGGAAGAGAGGGGAGGGGGGAGGAGAAATGCGAGGGGCCAGAGCGGGTAAAATAAACAAGACGGAGGGAAGAGAGGGGAGGGGGAGGAGAAATGCGACACGGCGGGAAGGGGCAGGCAGGATGACTCAGGGGAGGGGGCGGAGCGGGGCAGAGCGGCATGTGGGTGTGAAGAAGCCGGGCCTTTGAAGTGAAGCTAAGCTTCACTTCAAAGGTGTCGGAGGAATGCGGGCGGCTGTGCACGCGCTTTTAAGCTCAATGCACATGCGCATTGAGCTTAAAAGTCACGGGCACTGCAAGGAATCGCCACGATTCCTTGCAAGTTAGATAAAGAGTCGATGAGCCCCTATAGTCTCGCTTGCTCGATGCGCATGCGCATCGACAGGCGAGACCTAATAAGGAACACCTCTTTGGCCCTGTGTTAAATTCATCATTAGACAAGCATGAGTATATGCTTCGAAAAAGAGCAGAACAACGTCTAAAGGTCTCCTACGCAGCGCATGCGAGACCTAAAAATCGAATAAGGACACAGAGGTGACCAAATCTGTGGGAGCCCTCCACTTAACTACAGGACGTGGTTCCTTTTGGCCCTCCTTCTATCGCAGAGGTTCCAAGAGTACCTCCTTAGACACTGCATCTACCACCTATAAAGTCAACAATCAACCCTCTGCCTCTAAGGGTTTCTTCAGAGGTGGTTACAGAGGTACCAATGGCAAGGGCAGAGGTAGAGGTAGAGGTCCCAACACAAGCGCACCCCCCTCCAATACCAAACAGTGACTTGCCTACACTCCCCCGACCATTTAACTCCTGTCTCTCACATGTCCTACCAGTCTGGCAGTCAATACCTACAGATAAATGGGTACTGGAAATTATCCATTCTGGTTATTGCCTGGAGTTTACCAACAATTCTCCAGACATTCCTTCACATCCACACAAACTGTCACCAGATCACTTACACCTCCTCAAACAAGAGGTTCTGTCTCTCCTTTTAAAAGGGGCAAAAGAACCCGTATCACTACAATACCACAGGTTAGGCGTATACTCCTTTTATTTTCTCTTACCCAAAAAGGACGGTTCTTTCAGTCAAATCTTGTACCGCAGAGAATTAATTCTTTACATACAGTCAGACCATTTTCACATGGTAACACTTCAACAAGTGCTCCCACTCCTGCAACAGGGTGACTTTCTGTCTACTCTAGACTTAAAGGACACCTGCTTCCATATTCCAATACATCCCTCTCATTGTAAATTTCCCAGATTTGTGATAGCGTGCCAACATTACCAGTTCAAGGTAGTCCCCTTCGGAGTCACCACTGCTCCCAGTCTTTACAAAATTTCTGCCAGTAGTCGCTGCTCATCTGAGAAGACAACACATTCATGTCTTCCCCTACTTGGGCGACTGGGTCATCAAAGCCAGTACGTATTCAAAGTGTCTCCAACATACTCCTAGGAAGCGGCAGTTGCTGCACCAACTGAGGTTCACAGTCAATGTGTTGAAATTGCATCTCCAACCTTCCAACACTCAAGATTACCTAGAGCCTCTTTAGATACTCAAAAGGCTCTGGACTTTCCCAGTGCAGCCAGAATTTGCAACATTTAGGCTTTAGTTCTCCAGTTTGTCCAATCACTCACTTCCAGCCCGAATGTATATGCAACTACTGGGAATGATGGCATCGTGCATCTTGATCGTTCCCCATTCCAGGCTGCAGGAATGCTTAGCAAGTCAGTGGAATCAATCGCATGGTCTGTTAACCGATCAAGTCTTGGTAAGCGGCCCTACTCATCGCTGTCTGCAGTGGTGGAACACACAAAATGTATCAAAAGGACGGCCCTTCATAGACCCAGTTCCACAGACAATGCTAACAGCGGATGCGTTCCTCACTGGTTAGGGGGCTCATCTTCAACACCACACAGTGCAAACCCTGTAGAGTCAACAGCAAAAAAAACTCCACATAAACCATCTAGAGCTGCTAGCAGTGTTTCTAGTGCTCAGAGCATTTCAGACTCACCTGGTGGGCAAAGCTGTCCTAGTTCGTACCGACATCCTGACAGCTATGTATTGCATACAAAGACGGGGGAACACACTCTCTCCAACTGTCACACTTGGCCCAGGATATTTAGAGGTGGGCCATTCACCACAAAATCTATCTCCTAGCAGAACACCTCCCAGGAGTGAACAATCAAATTGCCGATCTTCTCAGCAGACAGAGATAGCAAATACACAAATGGGAACTACACCCTCAAGTTCTCCTCCCATACTTTCAAAGTTGGTGAGTCCCGCAAATAGATTTTTTTGCCACACACCAAAACGCAAAATGCCCAAACTTCGCCTCCAGGTACCTACACCCACTCTCCAAAGGCAATGCACTATCGATGAACTGGTCAAGGATATGCCTATTCTTTTCCGCCTCTCCCACTCATTCCATTAGTGGTTCGGAACGTCAAACATCCCTCACACTGATCCTGGTAGCTCCTACATGGTCCCGTCAACCGTGGTTCACAACCCTGTTGGAGCTGTCCTTCGTTCCACATCAAAAGCTACACCCCACATCCAGTCTGCTCACACAGAGCTGTGGAAAAATCAGACATCCAGATCCCAAACAACTGAACCTCGTGATCTGGCTCCTGAAATCATAGAGTTTTGTTATCTAAATCGACCACCAGACTGTATGAACATCACCAGAGAGGCCAGAAGACCTACTACAAGAGCCTGTTATGCATCTAAATGGAAACGTTTTGTTATCTATCTTAATAACAACATCAATCCTCTTGATGCTTCAATACAAAATATAATTTGTTATCTGTTACACTTGCAGCAGTCAGGATTAGCTTACACTTCAATCCGACTACATGTCGCTGTAGTAGCTGTGTATTTACAAAATAGGCAACATTTATCGCTTTTCAAGGTGACGGTAATCAAAGCTTTGATTGAAGGACTTAAAAGAGTTATACCACAAGACTTCCGCTTGCCCCAGTGTGGACTCTTAACATAGTCTTCACAAGATTAATGGGCTCACCTTTTGAACCTGTGCATAAATGTGAGCCACAGTTTCTCTCCTGCTTTCCTTATTGTAGCCACTTCACTGAGGAGAGTGGGTGAACTACAGGCACTAACCATAGAAGAACCTTCTTTCTAACTTCACATAGACAAAGTGAGTCTTCGTACTAATCCCAAGTTTCTACCTAAGGTAGTTTCTGCCTTTCATATCAATCAGTCGGTTGAATTACCAGTATTCTTTCCTCAACCTGATTCAGTGGCAGAACGAGCTCTACACACCTTAGAGGTCAGAAGAGACTTTTTATATTACATTGAAAGGACAAAATCATTTCGCAAAACCAAACAACTTTTTGTTGCTTTTGCACCACCACATAATCCCATATCCAAGTCAGGTATTGCCAGGCGGATTGTTAAATGCAGTCAAACTTGTTATGCAAAAGCAAAAAGAACTTTAACTATACCCCCTAGAGCGCATTCCACTCGTAAAATAGGGGCTACTATGGCCTTCTTAGGAAACATCCCCATAGTTGACATTTGTAAAGCTGCAACATGGTCTACACCGCACACATTCACCAAGCACTATTGTGTAGATGTGTTAGCAAAACAACAAGCTAATGTGGGCCAGGCAGTACTTAGGACATTGTTTCAGACGACTCCAACAGCTACAGGTTAGCCACAGCTTTGGGAGAATACTCCTGTATAATCTATCCAAAGCATGTGTTCTACGGCTCACATGCCTCGGACGGATCATGTTACTTACCCAGTAAACATCTGTTCTTGGCATGGTAGATGCACATGCGCCCATCCGCCTCCCTGGGTACCTGTAACTGTTGCAATTCTCTTTCTTATTCTACATACATTCACATGGACATCTCTATTCTATACTTACTAACTCCATTCTCACCCTCTGTGGGAAAACAATCTAACAATGGAGTCGATGCTCATGTGCACTATCAACGAAAGGAGGAGCCACATACCTCGTGACTGAAAAAGACTTCTTTGAAGAAAAACAAATTGCAAACATCCGGACTCAACACTAGATGGCAGGAGTATGCAAAGCATGTGAATCTACAGCTGCACATTCCAAGAACAGATGTTTACTGGGTAAGTAACATTATCCTTTCCTTGCATCTTGGTGGCAGTAACTATCACATTTATGCTCAGCTCCCCTCAGTGGGCTGAGGTAAGAGACACACCGTTAATACACACCTGGAGATAAGATTATTATCAACATACAGTACTATTGAGCCTGACTGCTGCACATTTCCCACAAAGGCATCTTCCTGGGCCTACCTCTTGCGGCCTTGTGGAGCTCTGGAGCTACACCATGCACCCAGTCTCCCTCCACCAGCATGCATCATAATAGTATGTACACATTATTACCTGTGATTTCACTAGAGCATTAGCTAAGTCTGCTCCTGTCACTAGCTCCCCTGGTTATCGTCAGTCCTGAAGAGACCCTCTCTTCTGGCGTAGTCGAAACGGCATCGACACCAATATAGACATACCTTGTATTCTTATCCTCACACTATGGGAACTGCCCAGTGTTGTCCTTTGCTATGTGCTAAGGAGGCCGTCTTGTTTGTACCAATGTACCATTGATCCTCACATATATTTGTCACAAATTTATTTTCTTCTATGGTTATGGTTTTTTACTTGGGGCTTCCAGCCAAAACTTTCTCTTCAGTTCACTTCACTGCGTCATCTTGCTTTTGTAATTTTATTGCCGTTTGAACCTTAAAATTAAATCCCAGTCCGGCTGGATTGGACTGCATTTTACCATTTACTGGCCCTTCAATTTTGTTCTTGATATTGATTGATTCATCACACATAATGTCTGTGTTACTATCAAGAACGTGTTTTAGATTAATTCCTGACAGTTAAATCCTGTCTCATTTATATTGTGAAACACGAGTTCCATGTGAACGTCTGTTCCAAGACTTAGAATATAAATAGGTGGCATGTGGAAATAGAAGAAAAGAGTGTTAACTCTCAGAAGAGAGGAAGTTAAAGAGATCGAACGAAAATAAAGGAGAGCTTGCCTGTTGGTTCCCTTCCTAGGCACGTCTATAAAAATGCTGATTGCTATCGGAAGAATCAGTCACGTGCCAGGCTTACGTCAGGTGTAGCCTGGCTGTTGCTGGCCTACTACTCTTCCTTAGGAATTTGCCTTGGAGTAGTTGTCCAGATTGCAGTGTAGGCCGGTGTGCGAGCTACCCGGTAGGTCTGAAATGCTAACCTTGCGCCATGGATCACTTTGTGTTGGGTGAATGGAAGCTGGATGTTCTCCATGTACCTGGGAGGGACAGCATGGGCGCATTTCACCTTCCACCATCTGCACTGTTTATGCCGGCCTCTTCCTCAAACATCCTGGACCGCAGACTAATTGTTGGAGGCTTGCATACTGCACTAGACACCCCACTGCCAACATCATTTTACGTCCTAAAAAATGGAAAGTGAAGAGAAAGGAGAATTTGAGAAAGAAAAAAGAGAGGCCGAGAACGAGATGAGGGAATTACAGATGCAGACTGATCTTTACATAATTTGGCACAGCTCCTTTAAGGCCATATCTTGTGATAGGCCATGGGTAGTAGGGTAAGGCCTGTACTCCAGAAAGGCCAAAGATTATGGAAAAGTTACTGCGTCTTCAGGTGTAATTGACCTGTGACTGACTTTTCCATGCCTGCGTGACTATCAAAATCACAGACATGTTTTCAAAGAGCAGATGCTCTATTTAGTTATAATGTTTGTACAGGGCCACTCTTGTAACCTAAGAAGTCGTTTAATAGGAATAGAGAATGAAGGTGAGTAGAAGTGGCGTTTATTAGAGGCGTGTGTGACCATGGGCCCTAGAGACACCTGTAAGATTATAATCCGACTGTTCCCGTCATTGCGACAACCCCTTAAAAAGAGGAAAAGCTTGAAAAACTTTGGAGAAGGAGGAAGGTATTAGATTATGTTGAATCAAAAATAAAATGTGACCTTCGTGACGGTAGGTGGACTGCCGTGGGTACATAGATGGGGCGAACAGGTTTATCTTTCTAAAGAGGAATTCGCCCCACCCCAGGTGCTGGAAATACAGGGTGTTGCACCTTGTACTTTTAGAGATGTACCACCAAAACGCTTGTGAGATTTGTGTATCCTGTAAATGGAGAGAAGGTTGAGGAAAGCAGGACAAGTTTGTTAGGCTCCAATACTTTTGAGTCGCAGTTTGAATTGTAATTGTGCAGCTTTTTACATTTTAGCTCCAATGGGGATTGTTACTTTTTGGTAATGGAAGTTGTGGATCAGTCCCACAACGCAGGCTCCTTTTCAGGGGTTTTTGATCCTTATTTGTATAAAGATTATTTCAATTTGTAGAGTTAACGATCGACCCGTGGGTGAGCTGTTTTTTTAAATAGTTTGACATATACCCTCTGCGTAACATATTTCAGATTTCTGTACTGTTTGATCACCACCATGGTCCAACATTTAAACTTTTCGGGGGGTTAAAATTAGACCCTGATAAATTAAGAGTCATTCTCTGGACTTTATTCGGTGCAAAGAGAGAAGATCTGTGAGCGCAGCTTTTGTGTAGCTTTAATCAGTCAAATTGTTCAGAAGTCATGTCACCAAAAATTGTGATTTGTTACTGTCTTGTTTTCCTCACTAACCTGGAGCTTTGATCTCGATCTCCATCCTACTGTTTTCAAACGCAAGTTTGTTATCTGTGAAGACCCCGACTCTAGCCTCTTCTTTTGTTTTCTCTTCCTGTAACCCTGATACCGCACAGGTTTGGCAGGGGCTGGACGTGGTGAAGACTGCCCGCACCATGATTGGAGAAACCATCCCCGCTGACTCTCTGCCAGGGACGATTCGAGGGGACCTCTGTGTGGATGTTGGCAGGTGAGAACACGCTTTAATGTGTACTTGAACCACATCGCGTACAACTCTGAAGGGAGAGCCTAACTGCTCTGCTAGTCTAGTCTAGTTCAAAATACCAGTAGCCTACTAGAGGGAAACAGACACCCAGGTGGTAAGAACATCAGACCCAGAAATTGTATTAAGTGCCTACAACAGGAATATGTGGAAAGTCTGCCCTGGTTACGGTGTGCTTGGAATTAAGGTTTTTCGATTAAAGGATGAAGTTATCCCCTTTATTTTTTAGGTATTCATTTCAGTTATGTGACTTCCATGGGAAACAATCTTTTGTTATGTTTGACTTAGTAAAGCACAACGTTTACACTTATGGGACTTCTAGCTGCTCAAAGCCAACTAACCAAAAGGCACAACTAGATTAATCGAAACCATCTGAAACATTTGCGTTTTCAGTATGTTGCAGAACCTCAGATGATTTACTTCTAATCTTTGATTTACGGGTAGGTCATTCTAAGCGCTAGCAGTCAGAAATGAAAAAAACACGTAGACTGCATCTAGATTTAATTAACCTTCGGGATTGTGACTGACTAGAGGCTTTCAGAATTTAGGGTGCTTCTCAGAATCTGATGATTATGTCTGTGAAGAAAGCTTGTATCATCCTATGTAGACTTCTGTTACCATGCACAGGGATTTTAAGAAGACCGCGTCTTTAGATGATGCCAGTGAAGAGCTGCTAAAGCTGGGCAGATATTATTTATTTTCTGTAAGTGCATCAATATTGTAGCTCCTGGATGTTGTAGTATTTCAAGTCTTGGTAATAGGTAATGTAGTATTCCTAGGAATTATCAAATTATGACTCAATCAAAGTGAAGCATGAAGCCACTAATTGAAGCTGATAAATAAAAAGGGACATGTGTGATTATTATCACGGGGAACAGGTATTCATTAACTGTCTTTGTACCTTGAGTTTTTGAAGCCAGAGCCTAGTCATTTCAGACAACAAGATTTTTCAGAAGGGCTGCTGGTTCTGGGCTGCCTTTCATTATTGCTGTTCCCACCTTAGCCAGCAGTCGTGTTCATATATTATATCCCCACTAGTGACCGGTTTGAAATACTGGCCTCAGTCTGGAGGCTGACGGTTGAGTACATGACCCTGTTAGGAAGTCTACTTAGAAAGAAGTGAAGGTAGGAGTTTTAAGAAATGGGCAACTCCTCAGAAATGAGAGCAGGGGGCCAATTTATCTAGACTTGAATTTTAATCGATTGTACATTTGTTGAGAAGTAATGAAGAAAGAAATGGCCCAAGATCTATACTTGATAGTATTGTAAAATGGGTGCTTCCTTTTTAAACTGGAGGTACAGCCGCTATTTGCACACAACTAATGGAATAGTTAACGGCCCAATATGGTTCCCACCCAGTGAGTGGAAGTGGAGCCTGATGATGAGATGATGCACGAGAGAAAGAAAAGAGTGAGGTGTACGCCTCATTGATTTTACTGGCGAGACAATTGAATGAGAAAAGCCATTTATCCTCGTTGGAAAAGAAGCAGTTGATCAAACATATTTTTCAGTTTGGGGGTGATGTGTAGAAATTCAGTTTTCTCACGATTGAGTACTAAGAAATTGCTTGACATCTAGTGTTTGAGTGAGAGGGGCAGAAGCAAAGTCGGAGGTTATGATTGAAGAGGAGGGTTTTAGGTAAAATCTGCATGTTGGTGGATGAAGACTCCGAACCCCTGAAACTAGAAGCTGACTTGTTCATTGTACTGTGTTCAGATATATGAAAATAAGGCATCATGTTCCCCACCCACATCACTGTTGAAATGTATAGCTAGAACAAACAAAGAAAACAGATAAGAATGACAAAACTGTTAAACTAACGCCTGAACAAAAACATCTAGGAATTCCCACATCTTGATAATTCCTAGATTTTTGCACTAGGAGTTGCACCTCAAATCTAGGTCAAGATATTGTCAGGTCACCAAAGATTTTATTTCCTCTTGTAAGGTGAACAGAGTAGGTCTTGATGATAGTCAGGCTGAGATCAAACCTGAAAAAGAAAGTGCGCAAAAAGAATATTAACAGAGGGACTCTCAAGGCCAATCGATCTGTCTCCATTAAAGAGTAGCTTGAACTTTCGGCTGTTTATTTCTTCCGTCAGGGTTTTGTGCTGCAGAGTGGTGTTTTTTGTCTTCTGAGGATCTATCTTGAATGAGGACACTGATTAGGCCTTCCTTGCTTAAGTTTCTCTTCTTACTCCTTTGATATGACCAGGGTTCTCATTGCCTCTGAGGATGAAGTCAGTCCCACCGTTTTTAGGTCTCGTGGCGTTTAACAGCGCGTAAGCGCTGTGTCCGCCAGAGAACTATTGTCGCTGGGTCTGCTTCCCAGGAGACAGCACCTGGCCGCGCGCATCTCGCAAAAGGCGATCGGCGCAGGCCACGCGCGCGAACGCGCTCGCCGTGGCTGTCTCCTGGGAAGCGCAAACATACACAGGCACACCTCCCCCTGCACGCATGCGCACACACAGAGACACACATACACAAGCGCACATACACGCACGGAGAGACTTCCCCCCCAACCCCCCCCCCCTGCCGTCGCACACAGAGACACACACACACGCACACATACAGACATCCCCCCCTTCCCCGCTCACTGGCACTCCGGACTTGTGCAGCCTCCGCGGGGCTCTCCCTCCTCGCTCCTATAAACGAACACAACTACTTTTTATTTTTTTTACCTTGGCTACTCTGCACGCTAGCTTTTTTTTGTTACCGATCCGAGTTTGTTCGGACACTAAAAGAAGAATTTTGCGAGAGAGAAACGGATGAAATGGGGGACTAGGTGTCACATTGGGTAACATGCTAAGACGGGTGGGGGCGAAAGCAACAGGGGTTGGACCACCAAGTAACAGCAGGAGGGAAGGGGACAACACTACAGACAGCGCTGGAGATAACGGGGAGAAATACAGTGGAGTAGTGCACAGGCGAGCACAGAAGGGTGGGCTGCGGGAGGAGAGGCCTGCTTACTGGAAACGGCAAAAAACGTCCTCAAGGAGTGCCTTGCACAAAGTTCAGCTTGAAAAGCAAGCAGGGAAAGCAGAAATGCCAGTCAAATTGATGGTAAAGAGGCAATGTTCCACGGGAGGGTCAGCCCAAAATTGACGACTTAGGGCACTAAAGAAACGGGGAAATAAGTGACAAAGAAAGCCAACCAAAGGGGAGTAGTCGGTGGGCTCCAATGCACTCTATGTTTTTGGTACGCCACAATACGTCCTGCTCAAACCCGTGTAGTAGACTCGACCTAAAAGAAGAGTTTAAAAGGGAACCATTGTCTGACTGGGAGCCAGTGCTAATCTTTCAGAATAGAGGCATAAGATCATGCAGGTGACATCACTCTGGGCCATCTGTAGCTGATTGACCAGGTAGGAGGGCAGTCCCGGATATAGTTCCAGTAATCTATTCTTCTCTGTAATGACCCACTAACTATAGAATGATTCGACACGGTTACGAGAAAGCAGTTCATGAAGATGTTAGACTCAATTCGTGCACTTTAGGAGTCCCTTTTAACATAGCGAATGACACGACAAAGGAATTCACACGACTGCTTTTCTGTGCTTCATAAAGACTTGCAGTAAATATCTATGGAGCAAACGAAATACTTTTTTTATATAGTTGTTAATATCCATTATCACTTTACATCGTTTTAATTGTGATTCCACTTGATTTTCATCGAAGCAAAATGTTTCTTATCTTTTCAAAGTGGAATATTTTAAACTAAAGTGCTGCTATGGGACACAGACGAGGTGGTTTGTTTTTTCTTAGAACATTTTGTAAGACAGGATGCAATTTAGAGTATTTTAGATTTACTTTTATCTCTGGTTGTATCTCTGGTTGTAATTGTTTTAAAAGAAACATTAAAATGAATGCACTGGAGATCCGTAACACTAACACTAAAAATATGAGCAATTAAAATGAATGCACTGGAGAGCCGTAACACTAACACTAAAAATATGAGTAGTGCATTCAGGATGAGCCAGCCAATAAAATTGAACGAGCTAGCAGAAAAAGTATTTTTGTAACGTTGCGTCATTAAATGAAGTTGAGCGCATGCTTTACCTGGTTGACTTTTAGCGTCAGATTTCTCAGTAGGCATTGGAGTACATATATTGACTCGCTAGAAAAAAGTATAGGTCAGGAGGATTTTTTTCTTGAATTGTTACCATGTTCTTGACGACCCATCTATTTTTCACATAGGGTACCCCCCTTTTTAGGTCGAGCGTAGACAGCACTTGCACTGTTTGGAAGATCTGTTGTAAAGTACATAAAGTGTCATCTGGAGATTATCCCTAGGACTGGTCTGCTTCCACTTTAGCTTAGGGATTTTTTTTTCTATACAACTGCTTCTATTTAACTTTCTTGATAGACAACGACCAGTAAAGGTCAGTACAGTACCAGGAACATTTTAGCATTTCCTAGATTCCAGGCCATATCAACTTGTATTCAATGAGCACCCATAGACAATACATTTTTTCCCCAAATCTTGTATTTTCTGTGATGTGACCAATGAAGGGGCTGCTTTTTATATTAAAAATAGAGCTTTGGACATTACAATTTCCTGCTGATAAGCAGTATTTCTCTCAGTGTTCCCATACCTGGCGTGTTCTGCAGTTTGGTGCGTACTTTCCCTCCATTTTAAAGAGCAGTAGATATTTCAGCACCCAGGATAATGTGCTGCATAGCTTAATACATATACGGTCCCAAAGACTAGACTGATTGCATTGCTAATGCTTGTTCTGATATAGTTACCAGCTGTCATAGCCACTAGAATTAGACTGCACATTTGCAAAAGTTATAACTATTGACATTGTCATACACAATGCCAATAACTCAAACTTTAATGCTGCGAGACCTATTGCATTGTAAATGCTTGTTACACGAAGTATGAAGATGTACTTGATTTGGAATAGTTAACAATACAGGATCTTTTCGTGGAGGAAGGCTGTTAAATCTTCCATCTTGATTTGGCCAGTTGTGATGGGTTCATGATTTTAGACAAGCTTGTTTTGGTTCTCGATTTGAGACAAGTTTGTTTTGGACACTCAGAAGGGCTGACTGCATGATGCGTTCTTTCAGCTTGTTATGGTGTCCCAATATCAGGAACTCTGGAGAAAGATTAGTGTTAGAACCGGGGGTCTCTAGTTGGCAGAGGTAAGTACCTTAGACCAAGTAGGGACCCTTGCTTCTAGTCAGGGTGAAGGAATAACCCTCTGAGATAACCCCTGCTCACCCTCTAGGTAGCATGGTGCGAGCAGTCTAGGCTAAACAGAGGCAATGTGGATAACATTTGCACTTAACACAACAATAATCCCCAATCCACCACAAACTGAGACCACACAGGTAAGTATTTTTATAAAAATATATAACTTTATCTAGTTTCAGCAAGTAAATCAGGCATTTGCACGATAATCACTTTGTTAAGAATATGTTGCGCTTAATCTTAATGGTTGCCCTTGATCTTTAGGATGGTACTTGTAAGTAGGCAGTTCTTAAAAACCAAAACAGTCTCAAGTCTCTAGTAAATCAGTATCCTAAAACTAGTGACACTGACTTATCTCCATGTGGGTTTAGAAACGAACAGTCAAGCAGTGCCAATGGACTAAATTATCAAAAACCAGCCTTCGCAGTCACTGAGCCCCCCAAGCGCGGCAAGCGCGCCTCACCAGGTATCCTTGGGACTCCTTTACTGTTGTTCGATACTGCCTCGTGCGCCTGATGGCCTCAGGCGCCCCGCGCCTACCAGAGCGCACTCGCTCCTTGCCCCGGCCGGTCCCCTCTGCTCCCCCGCCTGCTATCGACAATCCAGCGAGCGGCGGGGAGCTAACCTGGCACTTAGATGCTGGGACGGCAGACCGGGGGGGTAAACACTCGAATGGCTCCCTCGGCGGGGACGGGTCACTTCTCCTCCTCACGTGCGGCTTCGGCGTTGTTCAGCGAGGCTTCCGGGGGATAGACCAATGAGGTCGCGGCTCCACAGACGAGCCCCTCTGAGCGCGAGGCCGCCAACCAATGGCAGCGCGGCAGCGCCGATGACGCTGCGCTCCACGGGCCAATCCCGTCGCTGCTTTAGTGAGGGGGCTCGGCTCCCCCAGCCAATGGGAGCGCGGCGGCTTCGTTCTTCGCCGCCGCGGCTCCTGAACACCGCGGCAAGTTGCAGGGGGTGTTCCTGGCCCCGGGCCGCGACGGTGATTTGGCGGCAAAGGGTTTTCGGGGCCGCAGATCACGGTCAGCCGGATTCTCCACCAGTAGATCAACAGGGGAAATGTAGGACGCAGGAAAACACTCCGGGTCCCTCCTCACCCCCTGAATATGTGCCGAAGAGCACAGCGATCGATCCTCACGGCTGGCAAGTAATAATCACACGTTGGAGCGGGCCACAACACGATCTCTCGGCAGTCTTTGGCAAAGCTTTAGGAACCTTTAACCCTGGGTTCCCAACAGGAGGCCAGCTCTTCTCAGGCCCTTGGAGATTCAAGTTGCAGACACAGCACACAGCAAAGTCTTGGCAGTTTCAAGCAGGCAGGGTCACAGCACACAGCAAAGTCCCTCTCTCCGCCTCAGCTTCCAGTTAGACAGCAGGACAGGTCAGCCCTTAGAGCACACAGCAAGGCAGTCTTCCTTTAGTTCTCCAGCCGTTCTCCTTCCAGCAGAGGTTCCTTCTTGATTGTAGAATTTCAGAATCTACCCTTCTGTAGTCAGGGGTCCTTTCCTTATACCCCTCAAAGTCTTTGAAGTCTTTGTGCAAGGAGGCCCTGGGTCCAGTCTAAACCAGTTCTGGGGGTTGCGGAGCACTGAGGTGTCTCTGGTTTTCTTCTTCCTGTCAGCTTCAGGGCCAGAGGTGTCAGTTGGCCGGCAGGAGGGAGCTAGCATGGGGGGCCAGGCAGGCACAACCCAGCACTTATCAGGCCTTTCTTCCTCCCACCTCCCGGGCAGCAGATGTGCCCTTTCATCCCCGGGCTGGCTCCGACCCTCTCCTCCGGGGGCTCTGCAGCCCCCCTGTCACACCCAGGCCAGACAGGCATTCCACAAACCCAGGCACACAGAAAGGTTTAGACAAGAGAACAGCCACTTTCTAAAAGTGCTATTCTCCATTACAGGATTTAAAAACACCCTTCACTAAAAGATGTGTCATTAAATTCTGAGTTCAGGGATATCTTTCACTTATGTCCCATCTTGTTCCTATGGGAAGATAGGCTGGTATCACATGGGCCCAGCCTCCTCCATGTTACTCTATGGAGCAAGATAGCCTTACAGCAGTGAGCACATAAAATGGCTGCAGCCCACTACCAGAGCATGTGACCTGCACTAGTACATGCTCTACCTTATCCATACACTGCACCCTGCCCAGGGGGGTACCTTGAGCCTTCCATAGGGGTGACTGATGTGCACAGACAGGGAAGGGTTAGGCCTAGCCAGTGGGGACACTGGCCAGGCTGACATGGCAGTCACTGACTGCACACAGGCCCTGCGCTGGCAGGCCTGAGTCACCATTTTAAAGCTACTCATGTGGGTGGCGCAATCTGCGCTGCAGGCCCACTAGTAGCATCTGTCATCACCAGCCCTGGCACACACAGTGCTCTTTACTAGGGACTCCATGGTGATACAAATATGCCAATCAGGTATATCCAATTAATATGGCAATTTACAGAGGGAGCACTTACACTCTGACACTGATCAGCAGTGGCGGAGTGTCCAAAGCATCTAAATCAGCAAAAACGAAATCCAGCACAGCATCAAAACACATGAGTCAGAGGCAAAAAGATGGGGGAAGAACCACGCCAAAAGGTGTCAGGTCTAACACGTGTCCCCTCCAGCTGAAAGTGGGGAGAACTACACAACCTCTTGGGAGTCCTCATCACTAAGGCGGAAGAATCTGGACAGACCGTCAGCATTGGCGTGTTCTGTACCAGGGCGGTGTTCCACCGTAAAGTCCATCCCCTGTAGGGAAATGGACCACCTCAACAATTTTGGATTCTCACCCCTCATCTGCATTAACCATCTGAGGGGCCTGTGGTCGGTCTGAACCCGGAAGTGAGTCCCAAACAGGTAGGGCCTCAGCTTCTTCAGAGCCCAGACCACAGCGAAAGCTTCTCTCTCAATGGCACTCCATTTCTGTTCCCTGGGGATTAGCCTTCGGCTAATGAAAGCCACTGGTTGGTCTCCTCCCTCCTCATTGATCTGTGAGAGCACTGCTCCCACGCCTTGCTCTGAAGCGTCAGTTTGCACAATGAACTCACTGGAAAAGTCAGGTGCCTTAAGCACCGGTGCTGTGCACACGGCAGTTTTGAGGGTGTCAAAAGCAGTTTGACAGGCCTCCGTCCAATTCACTTTCCTGGGCTGATTTCTAGATGTCAGCTCTGTCAAAGGGGCTACAATGGTGCCATAACCTTTGACAAACCGTCTGTAATACCTGGTGAGACCTAAAAAGGCTCTCACCTCAGTCTGGGTCTTGGGGGGCTCCCAAGCCAGAATGGTATCAATTTTTGCCTGTAGGGGCGCCACCTTGCCGCTCCCCATCTGGTGTCCCAAGTACACCACCGATCCCTGCCCTATCTGGCATTTACTGGCCTTGATAGTGAGGCCTGCCTTCTGCAGAGCCTTCAACACTTCAGTGAGGTGTTGCAGGTGTTCCTCCCAAGTGGAGCTGAACACAGCAATGTCATCCAGGTAGGCTGCGCTGAATTGCTCCAGCCCTGCCAGTACCTGGTTGACCAATCTCTGAAATGTGGCGGGAGCATTTTTCAACCCAAAGGGCATGACACGGAACTGGAAGTGCCCCTCTGGCGTGCAAAATGCTGACCTCTCCTTGGCCCCCTCGGTTAAGGCAATCTGCCAGTACCCTGAAGTCAAATCAAAAGTGCTCAGGTACTGGGCAGCTCCCAACCGATCCACCAGCTCATCAGCTCTGGGGATGGGGTGCGCGTCAGTCTTGGTGACCGCATTGAGCCTACGGTAATCCACGCAGAACCGGAGTTCTGGGGTGCCACCGGGGGTAGCAGCTTTCTTAGGCACTAAGACCACTGGGCTAGCCCAGGGGCCGCTGGAGGGCTCAATAACCCCTAGCGTCAACATCTTGGAAACTTCTTCCTTGATGCTGGCTTTGACCTTGTCAGCCACTCTGTAAAACTTCTGTTTCACAGACTGTCTCCAGTGTCCACATCGTGGACGCATCACTTGGTGACACCTGGGGTCAGGGAGAACAGGGGGGCGAACTGACCCAAGACTTGGCGACAGTCCTCCTGCTGCTCTGGAGTCAGGGTGGGGGAGAGGACCACACCATCCACTGACCCATCTTGCTCCTTGACTGCCAGGAGGTCAGGGAGAGGATCACTATCCTCCTCCCCTCCAACATCGGTAGCCATGAGCATAGTCACTTCAGTCCTTTCAAAGTGGGGTTTGAGGCGGTTCACATGTAGCACTCTCAGGGGCTGCCTGGGAGTCTTCAGGTTAACCAAATAGGTAACCTCGCTCTTGCGCTCCACCACCTCATATGGCCCAGACCACTTGTCACGGAGCGCACAAGGCTCCACTGGCGCCATCACCCACACTTTCTGACCAGGGTGGAACTCGACCAGAGAAGTGTTCTGGTCATACCACCTCTTCATTTCCTCCTGGCTAGCCTCCAGGTTCTCTTGAGCGAGCTTCCTGAAGCGCTTGGTCTGGTTGCGAATGGCCAGCACATAGCTGAACACATCCTGAGGGGTTTTCCCACGGGATTTCTCCCACCCCTCCTTCACCAGAGTAAGAGGCCCTCTGACAGGGTGGCCATACAGCAACTCAAAGGGACTGAACCCTAAGGATTTCTGAGGCACCTCCCTGTAGGCAAACAACAGGCATGGTAACAAGACGTCCCATTTCCGCCTCATGGGCTCTTCCAGGCCCATAATCATGCCCTTCAATGTGCGGTTGAATCTCTCAACCAGCCCATTTCCTTGAGGGTGGTAAGGAGTGGTGAACTTGTATGTCACCCCACACTCACTCCACAGGGACTTCATATACCTAGAAATGAAGTTTGTCCCTCTGTCTGAGACGACCTCCCTGGGAAATCCCACACGGGAAAAGATCCCCATCAGGGCACGGCCCACCACTGGGGCGGTGACTGTCCTGAGCGGGATGGCTTCCGGGTACCGAGTGGCATGGTCCACCAAGACCAGGATAAACCTGTTGCCTAGGGCTGTCTTGGGATCCAGGGGCCCCACGATGTCAATGCCCACCCGCTCAAAAGGGGTGCTCACCACGGGAAAGGGTTGGAGGGGGGCCACGCGCTTCCCTCCGCTCTTGCCACTGGCCTGACAAGTCTGGCAAGATTTACAAAAGGCAGAGACGTGCGTCTTCATCTGGGGCCAGTAGAAATGGGTGACAAGCCTGTGATAGGTCTTGTCTTGCCCCAGATGTCCTGCGAGAGGCACGTCATGAGCCAGACCCAGTAGGAAGTTCCTGAAGCGCTCCGGTACCACCAGCACACGGGCTGCACCGGGCTCAGCGAACTTAGGCTCACTATAAAGTAAGTCATCCTCCCAGTAGATCAAATGCTCCTTGGACCCCAGGCCTGGGGCCTGGTTGGCAGCCTGCTGCCGCACACCAATGAGAGAAGGGCACTCCTTCTGAGCCTGGCAGAATTCCTCCCTGGAGGGACCACCCTCTTGCTGCCACTGGGACAGCTCAGGCAATTCCCCTAGTTCGGCCACCTGCTCCCCTGTAGGTTCCAGGGCATCCCCCTCTGGGTCTGCTTCCTCCTGAACCGTGGGAACAGTGGGGGGCGGTTTCCCGCGCCCCCTACCCCTTCCTCGCTTGGCAGGTCCCTGGGCCATTGTTCCAGGCTCCAGCTCTGCTAGACCGCCTTCTCTGGCTGTCATTGCACGGGTGGACACACAGATCCACGCAGGCAAACCCAACATCTCCAAGTGAGTCCGGTGCTCCACCTCTTTCCATGGGGAGCTCTCCAGGTCATTACCTAATAGACAATCTACAGGCAAGGCATCACTTACAACAATTTCCAAAATACCGGAGACTCCTCCCCATTCAAATGGAACCTTTGCCAACTTGCAGTAGCGCACTGAACTGTCAGATGACACCACAGGCCGGAGTGCCTTGGGAACAATTTGCTCTTCAGTCACCCACCGACATCTGACAGATGTCACGCTGGCCCCTGTGTCTCTCAGAGCCTCCACCTCCTGTCCATTGATGGTCACCTTCTGCCCGTATTTCTTAGTGTTTTGGGGCAGCAAGGTTTCCTGGGCCATCTCTTGGTCTCCTAGAGAGACAAGGGTCATCAATGCTAACCCCTTCTCCCCACTAGAAATCAAATCCCCTCCCAAAGCTACACTGGCTAACGCTTGAGCTGGAGCTGGAGCACCAGTGGGTGCTGATTTCTTCTTTGGACAGTTTGGAGCAATGTGCCCCACCTCCCTACATGAATAGCAAGTAAGTGTGGTCTTTTTGTCCTGCGTGCCCTTATGGGGCCAGGACTTCTTAGGCTTGGGGGGTTGAGACACCTTCTCCTGGGAACTACTTTTGGGCCCTTTAGAAGACTCCTTTTGATTACCCGTGTCCCCCCCACTCTTCTGCTGGGGACCCTGTCCACCTTTGGCTGGGGTACTTACCACCCCCTTGTGGACCCTGGTGCTAGTCCACCGGTCCGCCTCTTTAGCAAGCTCACTGGGATCAGTTAACTTGCTATCCAAAAGATGCTGGCGCAGCTCTGTGACACATAAACTACTTAAGTGCTCCCTACTAATCAAGTGACACAACCCCACATAATCAGTAACTTTGCTGCCCTTTATCCAACCTTCCAGTGCACGCGTGTACATACTCACACACTCCACCCAAGTACTTGAATCAAGCTTCTTGAAGTTCCTAAACTTCTGGCGGTACTGTTCTGCAGTGAGCCCATGCCTGAGGCACAAAGCCTCCTTCATGGCGGGGTAGGATAAAGCATTCTCTGCTTCTAAGGGTGCCAAAACATCCCTCCCAGAGGCCTCAAAATGCTTCCACAATCCTGCCCCCCAATTCTTCTCAGGCACTTCATTCATCTTTAAGGCAAGTTCATACGCTCTGAACCACGCATATCCTCACCCCTCTGATAATTCTGTACCGGATCCTTTGGTATGTATACCTTACCCGCCTGTACTGGTTGTGCGCTGCCACCATTAGAACTGGACACCCTCTCTTTAAATTTGATGTCCAACTCCTTCATGCTCAACTCATGAGCCAATTGGAGTTTCCTCTCCTCCAAAGCGAGAGCGGTTCTTCTCTCCTCCGCCTCTGCTTGCGCTTTGAGCTTAAAAAGCTCAATCTCATAGGCCCTAGCTCTCTGATTCTCCTCTATTTCCTCTGGAGAAATAACCCTACTGGAGTGGTTGCTGCCGGTCCTAGACCCTGGCTTCCTCACTGGCAATTCACTGGACAAAAACCCATTCTCCTGTGTGCCTCCCTCTCCAGTAGCAGCTTCTGGATCACCATGTTTGGCCTCCCACCAGGCCCTCAGAGCTGTCCGTAGCTCTTCCTTGTTTGCGCCGCCCCTTACTGGGCATTCAAGCTGTTTGCAGACTTTTCTCAGTTGCTCCTTGTTATAGGTTAACAACTCCTGGATTTCAAATTCCACTTCCACTTCTCCATTCATGCTTGGCGCTTTCCGAGACATGATGCTTCCTAACCTTTTCAACTAAAAAGGTTTCACCAAAAAAGAAAAAATCTTGCGCAACCTGTTCTGCTAAACTAGACTAGTGATGTACAAGAAATCACTGCAGGTCAAGTGCAATTATTAGTTCAAAAGCTGCACCGCTGTCCAACAATGTTAGAACCAGGTGTCTCTAGTTGGCAGAGGTAAGTACCTTAGACCAAGTAGGGACCCTTGCTTCTACTCAGGGTGAAGGAATAACCCTCTGAGATAACCCCTGCTCACCCTCTAGGTAGCATGGCGCGAGCAGTCTAGGCTAAACAGAGGCAATGTGGATAACATTTGCACTTAACACAACAATAATCCCCAATCCACCACAAACTAAGACCACACAGGTAAGTATTTTTATAAAAATATATAACTTTATCTAGTTTCAGCCAGTAAATCAGGCATTTGCACGATAATCACTTTGTTAAGAATATGTTGCGCTTAATCTTAATGGTTGCCCTTGATCTTTAGGATGGTACTTGTAAGTAGGCAGTTCTTAAAAACCAAAACAGTCTCAAGTCTCTAGTAAATCAGTATCCTAAAACTAGTGACACTGACTTATCTCCATGTGGGTTTAGAAACGAACAGTCAAGCAGTGCCAATGGGCTAAATTATCAAAAACCAGCCTTCGCAGTCACTGAGCCCCCCAAGCGCGGCAAGCGCGCCTCACCAGGTATCCTTGGGACTCCTTTACTGTTGTTCGATACTGCCTCGTGCGCCTGATGGCCTCAGGCGCCCCGCGCCTACCAGAGCGCACTCGCTCCTTGCCCCGGCCGGTCCCCTCTGCTCCCCCGCCTGCTCTCGACAATCCAGCGAGCGGCGGGGAGCTAACCTGGCACTTAGATGCTGGGACGGCAGGCCGGTGGGGTAAACACTCGAATGGCTCCCTCGGCGGGGACGGGTCACTTCTCCTCCTCACGCGCGGCTTCGGCGTCGTTCAGCGAGGCTTCCGGGGGATAGACCAATGAGGTTACGGCTCCACAGACGAGCCCCTCTGAGCGCGAGGCCGCCAACCAATGGCAGCGCGGCATTGCCGATGACGCTGCGCTCCACGGGCCAATCCCGTCGCGGCTTTAGTGAGGGTGCTCGGCTCCCCCAGCCAATGGGAGCGCGGCGGCTTCGTTCTTCGCCGCTGCGGCTCCTGAACACCGCGGCAAGTTGCAGGGGGTGTTCCTGGCCCCGGGCCGCGACGGTGATTTGGCGGCAAAGGGTTTTCGGGGCCGCAGATCACGGTCAGCCGGATTCTCCACCAGTAGATCAACAGGGGAAATGTAGGACGCAGGAAAACACTCCGGGTCCCTCCTCACCCCCTGAATCTGTGCCGAAGAGCACAGCGATCGATCCTCACGGCTGGCAAGTAATAATCACACGTTGGAGCGGGCCACAACACGATCTCTCGGCAGTCTTTGGCAAAGCTTTAGGAACCTTTAACCCTGGGTTCCCAACAGGAGGCCAGCTCTTCTCAGGCCCTTGGAGATTCAAGTTGCAGACACAGCACACAGCAAGGTCTTGGCAGTTTCAAGCAGGCAGGGTCACAGCACACAGCAAAGTCCCTCTCTCCTCCTCAGCTTCCAGTTAGACAGCAGGACAGGTCAGCCCTTAGAGCACACAGCAAGGCAGTCTTCCTTTAGTTCTCCAGCCGTCCTCCTTCCAGCAGAGGTTCCTTCTTGATTGTAGAATTTCAGAATCTACCCTTCTGTAGTCAGTGGTCCTTTCCTTATACCCCTCAAAGTCTTTGAAGTCTTTGTGCAAGGAGGCCCTGGGTCCAGTCTAAACCAGTTCTGGGGGTTGCGGAGCACTGAGGTGTCTCTGGTTTTCTTCTTCCTGTCAGCTTCAGGGCCAGAGGTGTCAGTTGGCCGGCAGGAGGGAGCTAGCATGGGGGGCCAGGCAGGCACAGCCCAGCACTTATCAGGCCTTTCTTCCTCCCACCTCCCGGGCAGCAGATGTGCCCTTTCATCCCCGGGCTGGCTCCGACCCTCTCCTCCGGGGGCTCTGCAGCCCCCCTGTCACACCCAGGCCAGACAGGCATTCCACAAACCCATGCACACAGAAAGGTTTAGACAAGAGAACAGCCACTTTCTAAAAGTGCTATTCTCCATTACAGGATTTAAAAACACCCTTCACTAAAAGATGTGTCATTAAATTCTGAGTTCAGGGATATCTTTCACTTATGTCCCATCTTGTTCCTATGGGAAGATAGGCTGGTATCACATGGGCCCAGCCTCCTCCATGTTACTCTATGGAGCAAGATAGCCTTACAGCAGTGAGCACATAAAATGGCTGCAGCCCACTACCAGAGCATGTGACCTGCACTAGTACATGCTCTACCTTATCCATACACTGCACCCTGCCCAGGGGGGTACCTTGAGCCTTCCATAGGGGTGACTGATGTGCACAGACAGGGAAGGGTTAGGCCTAGCCAGTGGGGACACTGGCCAGGCTGACATGGCAGTCACTGACTGCACACAGGCCCTGCGCTGGCAGGCCTGAGTCACCATTTTAAAGCTACTCATGTGGGTGGCGCAATCTGCGCTGCAGGCCCACTAGTAGCATCTGTCATCACCAGCCCTGGCACACACAGTGCACTTTACTAGGGACTCCATGGTGATACAAATATGCCAATCAGGTATATCCAATTAATATGGCAATTTACAGAGGGAGCACTTACACTCTGACACTGATCAGCAGTGGCGGAGTGTCCAAAGCATCTAAATCAGCAAAAACGAAATCCAGCACAGCATCAAAACACATGAGTCAGAGGCAAAAAGATGGGGGAAGAACCACGCCAAAAGGTGTCAGGTCTAACAATTAGTCTTTTGCTTATAATCTGTTTAGACACAATGGACGAATATTGATTCACTATCACGCCCAGTTTGTTCCGGTCCTGCAAAACTTTGACATAGAGGATCAGAATGTAAGTTATTAGGTATCATTCTGGACTGAGGGTGAGTCTCCCCTCATTTCAATGTTGTTGCTGCTAGACCTTTTTCCACTGTCTTCCAGCTTTGAAGCGAGTACAGTCTGCCCCTCCGCCATAGCTTGTAAACAAAGCCTTAACTTCTCCTGATTACTTGTTCCCACCGCTCAGTTTCCTCCAGGTCATCAATCGTACGTTGGACATCTAGGAGAGTTTTTAAAATCATTTTTTCATTGATTTTTTTCTTTTTCTGGTGAACTCTTTCTTGTATGAGCCAATTATAATATATAAAGACATGCTGAACGTCACCTTTCCAGACTGGTGTTTGTCCTGCACATCTGATGAAATCACCCATTCCTTGTCATCATGTTTTGCTCATTTTTTCTGCTGGCTTTCCAATATGGATTTGATGCTTTTGACAGCTACTTGGTGATAAAAATCCACACGTCCTATCTTCCAACTCTAGGCCCGATGGGAAACTTCAAAACAGTGTGTCAAAGCACATGAGAGTATCTTATCTATAGCATAGTGTGGCTGAAGCCCTCCCCATATCACCCAAGTGGCAGGGTATGAAACATTTCTGACCTTCAACTCCTTCTTTTATTTGTTTGTTATGTTATTGGCATCTATCTGCCACTTTCAACTATTGTTGTGGCACAGTAATAATGCTTTCTTCAACTCAACACCTTTTCATGTAGAAAGAGCCATCGTTGATGGTGAATGTTGTTAGTTGGTGATTAGCTGGGCCTGTTTAGCAGAAAGTGTGTTCAGTGCTTAGTTTAGAAGAACGTTACTTGTTTTTAGCCATGCTCATTCTGGTGGATACTCTTACATACACCCAGTTTTATCACCTTTTCAATTTTCTCGGTTGCCTGACTGGATCACAGCATTTTTCAGTCGTAGTTCCTGTTTGCCAACTGTGTGGTAGCACTGTTCCACCTCCGGAAGTGACGACACAGAGCCACATGTAGTTGACATCTCTGTATGCTGATGTCAGTTTATTTATCCATTACTTCCATGCTCTCAGAAGCAAGGTGACTAACACTTTAGGATGTTGACACTATACAATCTCTAGCTTGGACTCATTATCTAACTGAATTCCACTCAGTAGAATGGGGCGGCCGGTGGATTGGGAGCAATCTGTGGTTATAGCGTCCACCAGAAAGAGTGTTAAGGAAGGTACGTGTTGGAAATGGCTCTTTTTGCAGGGTTATCCCCAAACTTTTTGCTTCTTCCTCCTATTTGTTCCTGACTTGTTTGTGTTGGTTTTAGGACTCTGGGCACTTTACCACTGTTAATCAGTGCTAAAGTTCATATGCTGTCTGTGTAAATTGTGTTATGGATTGGTGTTTCCATGATTGGGTATTTGATTTACTTGTTAGTCCCTAGTAAAGTGCACTGAGTGTGCCAGGGCCTGTAAATCAAATGCTACTAGTGGGCCTGCCGCACTGATTGTGCCACCCACGTGAGTAGCCCTAAACAAATGTGGATTGCATGTCTGGGTTTTGGATGACAGAAGGCTGGGGGAGCAGGAGGGGCTCCAGATAGTCTAAGTGGGTCAGGAAAGGGCTGAATAGACCTGGGCTGCGATGTGGGAAGGGGGGGGGCTATTTCCTTGCACCTCAAAGGTCCTGGTCTGCCTCTGACAATGCCGTCTCCACCCCCTGCCAGGAAATCACAGCAGAGAAGGCAGAACTGGTTCTGGCTGGGCACAGACACCTTCTGCCTAGAGGATCAAAGGATTTTTGGATACAAATACTGGGGCCCAGACCTCTGAACTTTACAACTCTTTTGGGTCAAGAAGACTGCCAAGAAGAAGAGCTGGAGAAGCTGTGTGCTTTGCTGTGTTGGCCTACAGTAGCTGCTTCTGTCTTGGGCAGTGAAAGGACTGGACTGAACTTTCTGCAATCTACTTTTGTGAGTTTCTCCAAAGGCTTGAGGTAGAGCTTGCCCCCTGTCCAAGAAGTCTCAGGAACAGCAAAGACTTCAAGCTCTTCTGCCCTCAGCACTGGGGACTGTGTGTTTCGTGCTGCAACAGAAGAGAAGCAACCCGACGACGTCTACGACGCTGCTGCCGACTCCGTGTCCTGAAGGTACCGCAGAGAGCACCACCGTAACGCCGCGACCCTGGTCTCACCGACTACGCCTGCTGACGCAGCCACTGAGCCGCTTCTGTGGGCACCGCATCCGCACGGCCTCACTTCAAGATGACGCCTTGGCCTTCCCAATGAGGCCTCTCCACGCCGAAATTGACGCTGCTGCTTGCACCGTGGTTCGAGGGCACCGCTCGTAAAGTTACACTATGTACCGCCCTCATACCGCACCGCAGCCTTGGCCTACCGATGCCGGCGCCATCGACTCCAGTTCGTCAGCCGACTACAGCAACGACAACGCTGATGCTCGCACCGGGACGAGCACCGCCCTCATCTCGCACCGCGACCCTGGTCTCACCAACTACGTCATCCGCCGCCCCCACTGAGCCGCTGCTCGCACCGCGACCTGAGGGCACCGAACGCCACACCGCTGCACTTCGCACTGCAGCACAAGACTCCTGCGGACGCCAGCACTCATGTCTCCAACAGAGAGGAGATCGACCTGCAACATGTGTGACTTCGAGGGCCCTGACAACTTCTGCACCGACCTCCGGAACCGATGCCTGCGGACGCAGTATTTTCGGAAGCTCAACGAGAGGTCGCCGACGCCCTGCATTTCTAAAAGGTACTGTTTGCGGGTCTTCCCGACACCGTAGCTGGCCCGTGACGCCGCGGTCAACCAGAACTGTTTGTATTTGTTTGCTCACAACGCCGTGATAGCCCCGGACGGAGCTATCAACATCAAGGAACTGTTTTTAAAGCGTATTTGATAACAGTAGATTTTTAAGTACTGTATTGTGGATTTTTATCGTTTTTTGGTCTTGTCTTAATTATATAAAAATTATTGGATATTGTTCTAAACGGGTGTGGTGTCCTTTTGTAGTGCTTACACTGTATTACTGTTGGTTATGTGCAAATGCTTACACAGATAAACCTGACTGCTCGTGCCAAGCTACCAAGGGGGTGAGCAGGGGTTATTTTAGGTGTGTAACTCCCTTATCGTGACTGGAGTGGTGGTGTCTGCCTGGCTTTGGCACATGCCCTAGACTGCCAAAAAATTCAATTTCTAACAGTAAGTATATGTTCTTCTGACGGATACTTCAAACCGCATATTCCATACCTTTTGAATATGTACCAAAGCAGCAAGCTCCCTAACGTTCTACAGAACCAAGCAAGCGAAATCAACATATCAGCTGACCTGTGAATCAATACATTAGTGAAGTTATGGACAGACACCCATACAGCAGCTTGGCAGATGTCCAACACAGGGCACTTTTAGCAAGGCCATGGTAGCCTGGTTTAATGGCAACAAAGGCCCACAGGAGAATCCTTTTTATCCAGAGCATAGCACATATGAATAAAAAGGACAACCCATATCGATAAGGGCCATTTCTTGGCTGCCTTTCCTTTGATTGGACTGCCGAATCTGTTCGTGTTGATATTCCACCCAGAGCTCCTTCATCCTGTCTGTGTTTATTGTACTATGTGAGAGCCAGGCTAGGATCAAACTGGTGTAGGCGCTCCTCCTCCTTAAAGCAATATGGCAAAAAGAGGAACACAGGAAGTGAGATGGACTGTCCCACCTGAAAAGACACAACCACCTTTGGCAGAAAGGACACTTGAGTCCTAAAGCACCAACTTGTCTGTAGTTTATGGTGGATGAACAAAACAAAGCATAACATTCACTGATACAGCTTGGAGGGAAAATATATGAAAGGCCTTTTAGCAAAAACATCACAACAGGTGACTTTATTAATAGGCATTGCATCGGCAAAAAAGCATTTCCAAAGCTAATGGGTTGTACAAGTGAGACCTATTGGCTTTGCCAGTGCTTGTTATGTTCATGTTTCTAGGGTGTAAGTTGGTGTGATGTCTGACTGTGCTCTCGAGTTAGCAGTCATTGCCAACTATATAGCTTTGGTGCTGCTTTGCACCCATGTAGGTGAAAAATGTCTGTGTAGCATGTGCTGTCCGAGTATGAGATAGAAACAATTATGTGTGGTGGTATTTTTGAGAATAGTTGAGCATTCTACTGAAAACCAAAATATAATGAAGTGTGTTTGGGTGTCTGGGTAAGCACTGTCTATAATGTTTTTAGTTTTGGGGTTGTGTGGTCCGCTTTGGGGGATAATAGTTTGATAAAAACTTGATAGTCTCCAAACATTTTTGTCGGAAAGTTCTGAAATCAACGTGGACCCACAAATTTCCTACCACCCATTATTCCCCCAAGTCTCCTGATAAAAATGATACCTCACTCACGTGGGTGGGTCAAGTACTCGCGATAGGCAAGGCCCCAAAACGTATTGAGGAGACATCAAAATGACCTATTACAAAACAACCTGGTTTTGCAAGGGGGGGTCACCTGGGTTTTTGGCCCGGGCTTGGCGGCCATCTTGGTAAACTACCAAACCCACACATTTCTGAAAACTAGACACCCGGGGGAGTCCAGCGAGGTATGGCTTGCATGGATCCTCCAACGTTTTCCTACCCAGAATGCCCTGCAAACCTAGAATTTAGCTGAACAACTCATTTTCCACATATTTTTGAGTGGAATCACCTTGCTGTTACAAATGTCCTACCCCACAGCGTTCCCCTTAGTCTCCCGAGTAAAATAATACTTCACTTGTGTGGGTGGAGCAATGGCCTGTGACCTGGAAGAGCCCAAAACATAGAGAATAATGGTATAGCATCGAGAATTCTAAAGGCTACCTTTAAAAAAAATACATTTTTAGCCAATTCTGCATTTGACACCCACACAAGTGAAGTATTATTTTACTCGGGACACTAAGGAGAACGCTGTGAGGTAGAACAGTTGTGCCGCCATGGTGATTCCACTCAAAAATATTTGGAAAATGTGTTTTTTTCAGCTAAATTTGAGGTTTGCATGGGATTCTGGATAGGGAAATGTTGGGGTACCCACGCAAGCCATACCTCATTGGACTCCCAAGGGTGTCTAGTTTTCAGAAATGTGTGGGTTTGGTAGGTTTCCCTAGTTGGCGGAGAGCCCGGGGCCAAATCCCAGAAAAAGCCCCCCCCCCCAACTAGGTAGTTTCGTTATAATTTTGAAGTCTCCACAGTACGATTTGGGTAATTTCCTGTTGCAGCCACTATGCCTACCCACACAAGTGAGATACCATTTTTATTGGGAGACCTGGGGGAATGCTGGGTGGTAGAAAATTTGTGTCAGCCCAGTGATCCTACAAATTTCCCACACAGAAATGTTGGAAAACATAGATTTTTTCAACAAAATTTGAGGTTTGCAGGAGAATCTGGATGGGGAAAAATGTTGGGAGACCCATGCAAGCCATACATTGCTGGACTCCCCCGGGTGTATAGTTTTTAAAAATGTGTGGTTTTGGTAGGTTTCCCTAAGTGACCGCGAGCCCAGAGTCAACAACTCATGTGACCCCCCTTGCAAACCCAGGTTGTTTAGTAATAGATAATTTTGATGTCGCCTCAATAGGTTTTGGTCCCTTGCCTGTCGTTGGTACTTGACCCACCTACGTGAGTGAGGTACCATTGTTATCGGGAGACCTGGGGGAATGCTGTGTAGAAGGAAATTTGTCGATCAACGCAGATTCCAGAACTTTATCTCAGAAATTTGAGAAAAAAGTGATTTTTTCCAGCTAAATTTGAGGTTTGCAGGGGATTCTGGGTAGGGAAATGTTGGGGGACCCACGCAAGCCATACCTTGCTGGACTCCCTCGGGTGTCTAGTTTTCAGAAATGTGTGGGTTTGGTAGGTTGCCCTAGATGGCCGCCGAGCCCGGGGCCAAAAATTCATGGGACCCCCTTGCAAAACCAGGTTGTTTTGTGATAGGTAATTTTGAAGTCGCCTCAATAGGTTTTGGGCCCTTGCCTCTCGTGGTTACTTGACCCACCCACACAAGTGAGGTACCAATTTTCTCGGAAGACTTTGGGGAATACGGGTTGGTGGAATTTTGTGGATCCACGCAGATTCCAGAACTTTCCACCACAGAAATGTGAGGAATTTTTTTTTGTTTTTAACAAAGTTTGAGGTTTGCTAGGGTTCAAAATCTACAGCTAGGCACTTTGCAAAAAAAGGGTCAGTTTTCACTGTGAAAATGTGGTGTGTCTATGTTACGTTTTGGGCCGTTTCTGTCACGGGCACTAGGCCAACCCGCATAAGTGAGGTACAATTTTTCACGGAAGACTTTGGGGAACGCGGGGTGGGTGGAATTTTGTGGATCCACGCAGATTCCAGAACTTTCCACTACAGAAATGTGAGGTAAATGTGTTTTTGGGGACAAAGTTTTAGGTTTGCAAGGGATTCTGGGTAGCAGAGCCTGGTGAAAGCAAGTCAAGTCACCCCATCCTGGATTCCCCTGGGTGTCTAGGTTTTAAAAATGTATGGGTTTGCTAGGTTTCCTTAGGCACTGGATGAGCTAGGGTTCAAACTCTGCAACTAGGCACTTTGCAGAAAAAGGGTCCTTTTTCACTGAAAATGTGGTGTGTGCATGTTGTGTTTTGGCCCGTTTCCTGTCGCGGGCACTAGGCCTACCCACACAAGTGAGGTACCATTTTTATCGGGAGACTTAGGGTAACACAGAATTGTAGAGCAACTGTTATTACCTATTGACTTTCAATGCATTTCTTCCAAATGAAAGACAATGTGTAAAAAAGATAATTCTCATGCTAGTATGGGTATTCCCAATTTCGGAAATGTGCAAATATCTACGGTTTCTAAACTCTATATTTTGTTCCCATTTCAGAAATACATAGGTGTCTTTCATACCAATTTTTCCATGTATACATTTTCCCAGAATAATTGCTATATACCCGGTACATAATAAAAAAAACATTGATCAGTTATTGGCTCTGGGTTTGTCGGGTTCTTGGTGAACCTACAAGTCCTATATACCCCGACAATCAGAAAGGTCCAGCGGATGTAACGGTATATTGCTTTCAAACAGCTGTCATAATTAGAAGTTGCAGGTGATAACGTTGACACAAATGGCTGTTTTCTTCAACTAATTTTCAATTTTCAATTTTTCCTATATTTAACTTAGTTTTTATAAAGAAACCTTGAAGGATCTACACAAATGACTCCTTGCTGAATTCAGAATTGTGTCTACTATTCTAAATGTAGAGCTTTCCAGGATCCATTATTGCTTTCATACCCATTTCTACCATTAACTGGAAGGAGGTTGAAAGCACAAAAAATAGCAAAAATAGGCTATGTCCAAGAAAAATGCCAAAATAGTGTAAAAAAGTTTGGTTTTCTGACAAAAGTCTTCTTATACCTGAAAGCTGGGAAGATGGTGATTTCAGCACCACAACCCCTTTTTTGATACCATTTGCAGAGAAAAAAAGACTCTTTCATCTGTAGCCCTTTTCCCCATTTTTAAAAAAAACAAACACAATTTTGCTGTATTTTGGCTAATTTCTGGGGCCCTCCAGGGGAATCCACAAACCCTGGGTACCTTCTGAATCCCCATGATGTTGGAAAAAAAGGATGCAAATTTGGCGTGGATACCTTATGTGGTCAAAAAGGTACAGGGGCCTAAGCGCTAACTACCCCAAATAGCCAAAAAAAGGCTTTGCACAGGGGGGGGGGGGAATGCCTAGCAGAGAAGGGGTTAATCAGTACGTGTTTTTGAATGGGTTGGCCACAGTGGCTCTGGAAGAAGATGGTAGCCATTGTCTTTCATTATAGAGAATGAATTGCGTCTAAAGAGAATACTTTGATTTTCCTCTTCATCACATGAGCACTTCTTTTGATCACTCTCTTCTACTCACTTTTTGGAGAAACCTTTTTCTTGAATAAATATGTATCTTGAATATTGAAATTATAAATTGAACTGCATTTGAAGAGTTTGTGTATATTTTCTTTAATTGTTTCACATGCCAGAAAAACGTACTAAGAATATTGCTGCATACTTACTTTGGTTAAAGAATTGTTGCCTACGGAACACATTGTTCTTTGCACCAAATGTTACCCAGATCCTATGGCGTATCTTGAGTTACCCCATTGGTATGTAACGGTAAGAGTTCAGTTGGCTAATTAGCTTTAGTTACAGCAATAGGCAGTTATAGTGCCAAATCTCTGCTGCCCTCTTTCCTTGTTTGGGGGGTCTCCGAATGGGGAGGCCAATTGCATTTCTGGTGAGTGGTAAAGACCACCTACTTTTGGGAGGTTTAGACAAAATCCATCATTGTTATAATGAGGGGTCAAATTGTCTTCCTCTTCATCGTCTCTTCTTCATGTGAAACATTATGAATTTCCCAGACATCTGAGTATGAGCCTAACAAGGTGTCTAGGTGCTGGAGGTACCTACACTATTGTAGAGTAACTGCTGGAGAACCTTCCCATACCATTGGCTGTGCCTTAGTAATCTCATAATGAGACATTGGCCGACGTGCAATGACAAAAACAGAGAGGCAACAAGAATAATTAATCATAAATAGGAAAGAGGTTCTTGAGTCTTCAATAAGGTGTCTGTATTCTTTTTTAATATTCGTAATCCAATACATTGAAGACTCAAAAACCTCTTTCTTATTTGTGATTAATTATTTTGTTGCCTCTCTGTTTTTGTCATTGCATGTTATATTGTGTGGTCTCTAAACAGCCGACCATGGAGGTGGGCAACATCATGTAAAAAAAAAATTCTTGTGTATACTTGAGTGACTAATTGGGCTGAGTGGCCTCGAATCCCTTGGCTACTTGTTGAGAGTATAGTAACATTGGCCAACGTGTCCATACTGTGTTTCAGCTCTGAGACTGGCATCTCTAAAGCCAGAGCCGGTGCCGGCCTGATCATAATAAACATGGCCTCCAGAAAGGAAGTGGAGGTATGGCAGTTGGTGCTGGGAAAGTCCACACAGGTGGAAGTCCAGCCAGGATCAGTGATGGTTCTGTGAGGTTCAAAGGCACATAATGAGGCACTGATTCGCCTGAAAGACTTACAGCATAACCTCATTGAAGGCCTCTATCTTCTGCTGAACTGTGGATAGCTGGTGAGCACTTGTTCCAGCTGTATAATGGTGTCAGAATCGGATTACTGGCAAGGAGTTGTGGCCTTTGAGTGCCAGGTATGCAAATCCTCCCTGGAGCAGAAGCATTGTGGGAAGACTCCTTCTTAGACTTACCTGAGGACTGGTACTTGTACCAAGACCAGGAATTGGAGGGGAGCAACCCACAATTTAGAGCATCAACGGCTCCACTTGTAATGCTAAGTGACGTAAAACTTCGCCTCCTGCTCTCTGGTCATAGATTTGGAAAGAATGGAATGGAAAGGAACTTATTAAGCACATTTTGCAACGGTGTCAAAGCGCTAGGAAGCAACAGAAAGCATCTGCTAAATTCAAGAAAAAAGAGAACCTCCCATTACGGAAGAGAAGAGCCATGTTTCCAATTGCTTCCGAAAATCTCCAAAAGAGTCCAAACTAGCAATATGACTTCAGTATCCTACAGGTGCAGCACAGCTTAAAACCTGTAGTTTTCAGAGCACACATCACTAACAAAGATATTTTGGAGGTCTTCAATACCCCGTCAGATATTTAAGAGCAGAGTCCTTATTTTGCGTTGAAAGGCGCAAAGTAAAGTATCTGACATCAGCACGTAAAAGTGGTATCTGTAAGTAGCTCCCCACCATCACCTCCGTAGGCGAGGAAGAGTCGCCTCGGAGTCCAATGCCTTTAGAGCCAAGCTGAAGACTGCTCTATTTTCACAGTAATCTTCTGCATTTGTCAGTTCTGGTAGACATTAGCTCATTAGCGCGGGGACACGCCGCTGTGCGTCACCAAGCGCTCTATAAAACCCCCTAAATAGAAAACAATAAATATTTTGGTGTACAGGAGCGGATTGCTTGAAAAGTGTTTGAATCCAGTACGCCAACTGGAGGAATTCAAAGGGTGAGAAATCTGTGGTTAGAAGTCATCAATCGGAATACCACCTACTGTTAAATGGGTTCCATTTAGATTAATAGGCACAGAGGTTTATGATCAATAGAAAAGGAGCAGAGATGGTTTACTAGGAAATGAGTTCAGAGTTGATGTACCTGTTGAAAGACTCTCGATCAGGTGCAGATGTTGACTGACTAGGGAGAGGGCACCAAGGAAGGTGTAGCAGATACTGGGGTGCAGAGATTGAGTCTTAGGTATGGATGCAGAGATCAGTGGCTTCGTCGTGGGGTAAATATTGGTTTATTTGGGTAGGGGTGCAGATGTTAATGGGGCGTGTAGAGATTGATGGGTCTGAGCATGGTGGTCACAGATAGACAAGCTCATCATACTGGTAGAGAATGATGGGCTTGCGCACAGGTGCAGAGGTTGATGAGCATGAGTGCAGGAGGTGGACTTCAGTAAGCGTGCAGAGGTTGATCGACTTGGGGATGAGTGCAGAGATCTTGAGTATGAGAATGGACGCAGCGATTGATGGGCTTGGTTACAAATGCAGACGTTGATGAGCTAATGTGCATAACCACACATGTTGCATTGATTTGGAACTGAAAGATAGCATACAGCAAAGCAATCCCTGGATTTCGGAACACACTGCTGTTCAAAAAGCTGTCAAAGTGCTGTGTTCCTTACCTCTTTCCTCATTTCGTCTTGCAGGAACGTGATTCATGGGAGCGACTCAACAGAAAGTGCAAGAAAGGAAATCAGTCTGTGGTTCAAGCCGGAAGAGCTGGTCTGTTGGGAAGATTGTGCCCAGCAGTGGATCTATGAATAGGCCGAGTGATTGGAGTGGTGGCAGCGACACTAAGCGACACGGGGGTACTCAAGTGGAGAGTAATCATGTAGTGCCTGCATACATAGGTCTAGGTTGCTGTACGGTACTGAGAGGCACTGCTTTATGAGGATCTCTGGCACGAGGACCTGGAATAGTGTGTTAGCTGAACTTGTTAAAAGAAATAGACTACACAATAATGCAAACAATTTGAGCCTTAACCATTCGATATTTGCAATCTCAAAGTTTCTATTCATGCCTGGATACCAAGATGAAATACTTTGACTAAGGACTGCGTCATGGGGTTGTATTTTTTGTGTATGATCATGAGAAATATTTGTTTTTATTGCATATCATTGATTGTAAAATTCAACCCTGCCGTCCTTGTGCTTCACGTATATATCAAGGAGTCCTCTGATGTCATGCACAGTGAGGCTGTTAAGACCATCATTTTCTTTCTTAGTTACACTGTACAGCATGCTATGTCTGCAGGGTAGACCTGAAGAGAAAGTTCCACCCTCAGGAGTCTGGAGGCTAATGTATGTGGTAAATAATACTTAATTCGTCATTTCAAAAGAACATATTTGCCCTCTTCCAACCAGCGGAAACGAGCTGAAGGTTTCCAGACCCTACAGACATGGATGATGCCTTTTTACCGCCTGACCTCTCCATGGGACTCCAAGGCCGGGTAGTGTCACTGCGCGGTGTGCCTCCGTCCATCTTGGACTGCTGCTAAGTGGTAGCTCCACTTCAGGGTCTTTCTCTAGAGCGTAGAAGTGGTTACAGAAGCAGAGCAATTGATACACTTTTTACAGTTGGGAAAAGTATATATGTGCTGTTACTCAGGAGTGATTGTTTACAGTGCAGGTCACATGTATCTTTTATAGTTCTGTCAAACTGCTTTATAATAAAAAAAAAGAACATAGAAACACATATTTGTTGTAATTTCTTATGCTACTTGGCCTCTGTGCTTGTCAGTACCCTTTGGACAGGTATCAGGAGGGGAAGCAGCAGGGGTGTGGTGCTGAGGAATAGAGATGGTGATCTTAATGCCTACAGAAGGGCTCGCTTTTTTACAAGTAAAGGTGCAAAGATGAACATAGGTAGTTGACGAAGACGGAGCATACACCTGCACCTCAGGCATGGTCTATAGTGCTGTTTCTGCACTTAATGCATGACCAGGAACTTCAATATCGATCACGTGCGTACAGTGTTACCTAATGATGTCTATTGACTCAAGGTCTACAGAACACCATTATTATTACTGTCTAGCAAATAAGTAAATTTGAATGGACAAACTCCGGCGTGGGGTAGGTGCTAGTCATTTATGCACATTTTGGCAGGACTGTGACCACTCGTATTGGTTGGAAAATCTAGAGTTATTTGAACTATTTCTATTGTGTGCTTACAGAAATTGGGTATATGGAAGTAACTTGCTATATGTCATAACAGCAGTCAGTTCTTGGAACCATGGTCAGAAATATGATGCTAGTGATTTGAGTATAGACTGCTCTCATCTGTCGATTGTGTCACATTTTAAAAGTATGTCATATGATAGTATCTCTTCCTTTGTACCCCAAAACACTACATTTGGGAGACACTGTGGCCTCATGTCACGTGAGAGATGTTAACCAGATCTGGCATTTTAGCACACTTTATTTATCTTCTGAAAGTTTTGGTCCTACATTCTGAAAACATAAAACTACATGTACCGAAACACAAAGTGATTTGACCTATAAAGCCAGGGCTGGAAAACATGGTTCGAGGCATGTGAGCTGTAGATCACATGCTTTGTGTACTCCTTCCATCTAGTGTTGGGTCCGGATGCTTGCACTTTGTTTTTCTTCGAAGAAGTCTTTCAAGTCACGAGGTAGGTGACTCCTCCTTTCGGTGATAGTGCGCATGACCATCGACTCCATTGTTAGATTGTTTTATTCCGCCATCTTTTTTGGACGTGTATTGCTGCGCTCCGGTTCAACACTGTTCCTCGGGTTCCCCTCGGTGCGCAATTCACTTACCCTCAACTGTATTGTTATTGGATCGTGTTTCCCATTCTCCGCATATCGTATTGGTTTCAGGAAAATTACTTTCGGTCGGAAATTTGTGAAGTCCGTCGGGTCTAGCCCCGTCAGTCCACCTTGCAGTCGATAAAACTGTCTCCATTTAAATTCTGCAATGGGTGCCACACCAGGTACACACGCACAGACTCGCACAAAGTGTGCAACTTGTGCCTCTCCCTGGAGCATGACGAACAAGTCTGCAACACGTGCAAATCGTTCCGATCCAAGGAGACGCACCGTGACCGTCAAGCTCGACGTCAAGAAATGCAACATCAACACAGCGGCTCTATTCCGGATCTCATCAGCTAAGATTCCGAACAAGACGTCTGTGATGCGCAAGTAGCCGAAGAAGAAAGAGCTCATTTCCGTGTCAGAAGCTGATTCCAACATGGACAAAGAGATTCTGCAGGGTCAGCGTATCTTGAGTACCGATCCTCCCCTGCCTTCAAACACCATCTCTGCCCAAGAAAAAGGCGCCGGTCCCTCCTCTGCCTTCGGGCCAGGTCGGCACCGAGAACTTGTTTCCATCACCCCGCCTTCGGGCTCAGCACTGAAACAAACATCAAAGCCTTCCAGCTCAGGATCGAGTCGGCCGGATTCGGGCACCGAGCCGAAACAATCGGCATCGAAACCCAAACACATGTCGGTCTTCGGTACCAAAACCATCTTCGGTTCCATATACTTTTGCGCCGAAAGCCTCCGCTCCAAAAATATTGGCACCAAAAGATAAAACGGCTCCTACTCCATTAAAGGAGTCTCGTTTCGAGGTCCCGCCTGCTTACATGGACCTTAAACAGAAGGAACTGGCCATCAATCCCAAAACTAGACATACTGATGCAAAATTGACCTTAAAACACAAAACAGAAACAGAGGACACTTACCACATTCCTCTTAGGAGAAAACATGTTGGTACTAACCCCTCTCCTCCTCCTCTTTCACCTCCTTCCCCACCTAACCCAAATTTGTTAATAACACTCACAAAGTCACCACAAACACCTGACAACCAAGATGGCGGGGACGTTAATAGCCCTGATCCATGGGACGATTATAACACAGATCCAAACACTGATAATGATCCAGATTTATACCCTACAAACCCTCTCAGCCTGACGATAATGTAGGGTACATAGAACTAATAAATAGGGTTGTTGAATATCGTGCAGTTCAGCTTCATAAAGAGTCACTTGAAGAGGATTTTCTCTTTGAGACACTAAGGTCATCCCAGAGATCCACTCACACACTGCCTATGCTTAAGGGTATGCTAAGACATGCAGACAACATCTTTAAAGATCTGGTTCGCGCAAGAATTCTTACACCAAGGGTCGATTAAAAAGTATAAATCTACACCATCTGATCCAGTTTACATCAAGGGTCAGCTACATTTGATTCCTTAGTGGTTTCTAATGTGCGTAAATCGGCAAACTCACAAACATTGTGGGATGCTCCTCCAGACAACGAATCTAAACAAATAGATGCCTCATGCAAAAGAATATCTGTACAGGCAGCCAACACTGGCTTATTGCCAATACCCAGGCTCTCTTAGCTAGATATGACAGAGCGCACTACGACGAATTGGAACAATTGCTCCAATTTCTACCTGATGCACATAAGGCTAAGGCACACAACCTACTTCAGGAAGGAAAGCTAATTTCAAGCACATCTATTAGATGCACTTTAGATGCAGCTGACACTGCGGCTCGTGCAATTAACACCAGTGTCTTGCTAGGAAGACACGCCTGGCTTACAATTTCAAGGTTTAACCCCCAAGTACAGGCTTCTTTATTAAACTTATCTTTTGATAAAGAGCATCTCTTTGGTCCTGTTGTAGACACTTCCTTAGAGAAGATAAAGAACGACACAGACATTGTAAAATCTATGGAAGTCCTACAGTCCCCATCTAATAGGGTTTCTTTTCGTCGCTCCTTCTACAGGGGAGACTCCAAGAACATATCTACAGACAACACCTCTACATCGTATTAAGGCAACAGTCAGTCATCCTCTTCAAGAGGTTACTTTCGAGGTGGATTTAGAGGCAATAATGGCAAGTAAAGAGGTAAAGGTTCCACACCTCGCACCTCCCCCTCAACAAACAAACAGTGTCTTGCTTCACCTTCCCTTTATCATTCCACTCCGGTAGGGGGACATCTCTCTCAATTCCTCCCAGTCTGGCATACAATAACTTCAGACAGATGGGTTCTAGGAATTATCCAATCTGTTTTTTTGCCTGGAGCTTAGCAACAATCCCCCAAACATTCCTCCACGTTCACACACAATGTCACCAGTGCATCTACACCTCCTCCAACAGGAGGTTCACACACTTCTGCAAAAGGGAGCTATTGAGCCTGTACCGTTTCAATATTAAGGATCGGGCGTGTAATCCCTATACTTTCTCCTACCCAAAAAGGACGGCTCTCTCAGGCCTATATTAGACCTCAGGGAGCTAAATCAATATATTCACTCAGATCACTTCCATATGGTCACTCTTCAATAAGTGCTCCCACTCCTACAGCAAGGCGACTTTCTGTTTACTCTAGACTTAAAGGACGCATACTACCATATTCCAATACATCCCGCCCATCGCAAATATCTCAGGTTTGTGGTAGCGGGACCACACTACAAAGTGCTTCCATTCAGAGTCACCACTGCTCCCAGAGTATTTACCAAATACTTGGCAGTAGTCGCTGCTCACCTGCAAAGACAGCATATTCATGTCTTCCCATACTTGGATGACTGGTTTATCAAAGCCAGATTGTTAGACCTGGCACCATTGGTGTGGGTCTCCCTTCCATTTTCGCTGTTGTCTCCTCTGTTTTTGCTGGTAATAGATGCTCTGGGCGGTGTCCCACTGCCATTCAGTGCCACAGCGCGAATGCTCCCTGTGTAAATATTACTGTGAATTGGTATATCCCTGGTTGGCTTATTTGGGTTACCTGTTAGTCCCTAGTAGTGTGGCCTACGTGTGCCCAGGGCTGGTAACCCACATGCTGCTGGTGAGCCTGCAGCGCTGGTTTGCACCACCCACAGAAGCAGCTTGTAAATGGTACCACAGACCTGCCACTGCATTGTCTGTATGCAGTCCCGAACTGCCATCTTGGCTATGAAGTGCCCACACTTCCCAGCCCCTGAACCTTCCCTTAGCATCATGTCAGTCACCCCTATGGTAGGTGCATTGTATGTGTAAGGTAGGACATGGCTTGATATGTGTAGCATGTCCTGGTAGTGAATCACCCTCCATGTTGTTTTCACTGCTGCAAGGCTACCTGTTCTTCATAGGCTAGAATGGGCAGACTGGCTATTACATCTTATAGTCCTATCTGACTCAGGGAACACGGTAGAAATTCGAGTTTAGTATGCCTGAACTCAAAATGATAAAACACATCTTTTAGTGAAGTTGGTTTTAACATTCTGTGTTTGAAAATACCACTTTTAGAAAGTAGGTATTTTCTTTCCTAAGCCTTCCAGTGTGCTCTGCTGTTATGTGTATTGCCTGTCTGGGTTTAGAGGGGCAAGGCAGGCTGAGTCAGACCTGGGTTGAATAGAGAGATCTGCATTGAGTACTGGGGAGGGGTAGCTCCTTGACCTGAATAGGGCTGTGCCTGGCAAGGTGAATGCTGGCTCCACCTCCTACTGTTCGTCTGCTGGCAGACCCCCTCTTTCTGAAAGGAAGGATGCAGCCTGGTAAACAAAGTGCTCTAGGCCGAAGCAGAACTGGTTCTGGCTGGGTTCAGTGACTAGAGACTTTTGAGAACAAAGACTTTTGGGGTATAAATATCTGTGCCCAAACCCCTGATTTTTGTATTGCTCCTGGATGTCAAGAGGAACCTCTGTCCGTGTTACTGAAGGAATCTGCAGGAGAGGACTGTCCTGTGCTTGTGTGCTGTTTCTTGGATTGGCCTGCAGTAATTCCCCTTGGACTTGGAAGAAGAGGGAAAAGGACTTTTGAGAGACTTTTATTTTGCTAAGCAATCACCCAAGGGCTAGAAGAGAGCTAGCCTCCTGTTGGAGTCACAGGCACAACTGACTCCCCCACCAGCCTCCTGATTCCTCCCAGCGGGGATTTCTATCTGCAGGTGAGGCCCCTGTGAGTTCCAGGGCCTCTAGTTCTACTACAGAGAAGAGAGTGCTGAAAATCATCGCTAACGCCGTTTGCGAGCCACTGCAGCTGAAGAGCGTAAGAAAAATCATTGCGCTGCTGCCGGCGAGCGATCGCAAACCGAAGATCATCGCATTGCACGCTTGCTAACCGCAGAGATCATCGCATCGCATGTTTTCGGGCTTCTCGAAGGCTCGCTAACCCCGGATCATCCCATCGAGATCATCGCAGAGCGGGTGCCGTGTGTCCGCCATTTTCCTCGCATCGCACCCGGATCGTCGCTCCCTCGCGGGGCGTCATTTTCTTTCGTCGCAACAAAATCGCACACGCAACAGGTTCAGCGCATCATCCTCCCTTGCGGCAAGGATTCAACGCATCACTGGCCTAGCGTGACGAAGTCTGTCGCTTTGTCTTGCACGCACCCGCAGACCGGTGCATCATCCTCCCTTGCGGCAAGGATTCAACGCATCACTGGCCTAGCGTGGGGAAAATCATCGCTACATCTCGTTTGCGACATTTTGCTTGTTTTACTACGAAATCAAGGTACTTTGTAAGTAAAAGGGTCACAGAGACCCCTGTCTTGAACTGAACCCCTATTTGAACACTTCGAACACTTTTTCCAGCTGTTCAAGAGTACCCCCCGCCTTTTTCCAGTATTGTGGCTTTTTACCATTATTGGTCTTGTGTTAAGTCTATATATAAAGATACTTATTTTTTATAACTACTTGTGTGGTGTCCCTTTGTAGTGTCTTTCACTGTGTTACTGTGTATGATCATAAATGCTTTACACACTGCCTCTGAGATAAGCCTAGCTGCTCATGCTACGTTACCACAGGGTTGAGCAGGGGTTATCAAAGGCTGTAGCCCCCTTACTCTGACTTAGAAAGAAGGGTCCTTACTTGGACTGTGGCCAGCCACTGCCAACTAGAGACCCCCATTTCTAACACAGCTCTTACCTAAAGTGTCTCCAGCACACTCAAATAACACTAACATTATTGCACCATCATGGGTTCACAGTAAATGTGTTGAAGTCCCGTCTCCAACCCTCCAACACACAAACATATTTGGGATCCACTCTCAATACTCAAAAAGCTCTAGCCAGTCCCAATGCAGCCACAATCTGCAATATTCATGCTCTAATCTCACAGTTTCAGCCTGCTCCAGTATATATATGCAGCTACTGGGAATGATGTCGTCTTGCATCATAATAGTTCTCCATGCAAGACGTCGAATGTGTCCCTTTCAAGAATGCTTAGCACGTCAGTGGAATCAGTCTCAGGGTCAATTGTCAGATCTAGTGTTGGTAGACGGCTGCACCCATCGCTCTCTACAGTGGTGGAATCCACAAAACTTATCCAAAGGGCGGCCCTTCATTGACCCAGTTCCACAGATAGTGCTAACAGCAGATGCATCGCTCACTGGTTGGGGAGCTCATCTCCAAACTCCCACAGTTCAAGGTCTGTGGAGCCAAAAGGAACAGCAACTTCATATAAATTATCTAGAGCTGCTAGCAGTATTTCTAGCGCTCAAAGCCTTCCAGACTCACCTTGCAGACAAAACTGTCCTGGTCCGCACCGACAACATGACCGCCATGTATTACATTCAGAAACAGGGAGGGACACACTCTCTCCAGCTGTCATGCCTTGCACAAGCCATTTGGAAGTGGGGTATACATCACAAAATGTATCTCCTAGCAGAACACCTCCCAGGAGTAAAAAATCAAATCACAGACCTTCTCAGCAGGCAGATACAACAGATTCACGAGTGGGAACTTCACCCTCAGGTTCTCCTCCCATTCAATCAAATGTGGGGGTTTCCACAGATATGGCTTTTCGCCACACACCAAAATGCAAAATGACCAAACTTCGCCTCTAGGTATCCACACCCACTGTCCGAAGGCAATGCTCTATGGATGAACTGGTCAGGGATATTTGCTTACGTTTTCCGCCTCTCCCACTCATTCCACTATTGGTTCGGAAGCTCAGACAAACATCCCTCACACTGATCCTAGTAGCTCCCACATGGGCACGTCAACCTTGGTTCACTACCCTGATGGAGCTCTCAGTTGTTCCTCATCAAAAATGACATCTCGCACCTAGTCTCCTCACACAGAGCCATGAAGAGATAAGACATCCAGATCCCAAGCTACTCAACCTAGCGAACTGGCACCTGAAATCATAGAGTTTGGTTACTTGATCCTTCCACCACACTGTATGAACATCATTAAACAGGCCAGAAGACCTACTACAAAGGCTTACTACCCTGTTAAATGGAAGCGGTTTGTTATATATTGTAATACCCCTTGGATGCTTTCATTCAAAATATCAATTGTTACTTACTACACTTGCAGCAGTCAGGATTGGCTTACACATCCATACGCTTACATCTCGCTGCAATAGCTGCGCACCTTCGGCATAGACAGCATTTGTCTCTTTTCAGAGTACCTGTTATCAAGGCTTCCAAAAGAGTTATTCCACCAAGACTTTCACCTGCTCTCATGTGGAATCCTAATATTGTCCTTACCAGACTAATGGGTCCACACTTCGAGCCATTGCATAAATGTGAACTGCAATTTCTCACTTGGAAAGTTGCTTTCCTCATGGCTATTACATCACCGAGGAGAGTGGGTGAGCTTCAGGCACTAACCATACAGGAACTATTTTTCCAACTACACAAAAACAAAGTGGTTCTTAGCACTAACCCCAAATCCCTACCCAAAGTGGTATCTGCCTTTCACATCAATCAGTCTGTTGAGTTGCCCGTGTTCTTCCCTCAACCAGATTCAGTGGCAGAGCGGGCTCTACACGCTTTAGATGTTAAACAAGCCTTGTTGTAATACATACAAAGGACAAAACCATTTCGTCAAACTAAACAGCTTTTGTAGCTTTTGCTCCACCACACAAAATCAATCCAATTTCTAAATCGGGAATTGCTCGGTGGATTGTTAAATGTATCCAAACATGCTATGCAAATGCAAAGAGATCTTTACCAATACTCCCTAGAGCACATTCCACCCACAAACTAAGGGTTACTAAGGCTTTCTTAGGAAACATCCCCATAGCTGACATCTGTAAAGCTGCACCATGGTCTACACATTACACATCCACCAAGCACTATTGTGTAGATGTGTTAGCGAGACAACACGCTAATGTAGGCCAGGCAGGTCTTAAAACACTCTTTCAGACAACTGCAACAGCTACAGGTTAGCCACCGCTTTTGGAGAATACTGCTGTATAGTCTATGCAAAGCATGTGATCTACAGCTCCCATGCCTCGAACAGATAATTTTACTTACCCAGTAAGCATCTGTTCTTGGCATGTAGAGCTGCAGATTCACATTCGCCCACCCTCCTCCCCGGGTACCTGTTGCAGTTTCTTACCCATAGACATACGCATGGACTTCTTCATTCTACACTTACTAACTCAATTCTCGCCCTCTGTGGGAAAACAATCTAACAATGAAGTCGATGCCCATGTGCACTATCACTGAAAGGAGGAGTCACCTATCTCGTGACTCGAAAGACTTCTTTGAAGAAAAACAAAGTGCAAACATCCGGACCCAATACTAGATGGCAGGCGTATTCAAAGCATATGAATATCCAGCTCTACATGCCAAGAACAGATGCTTACTGGGTAAGTAAAATTATCCTTATACCAGAGTTGAAACTTCTTGAGATCTTTGGAAGGAAGCCGCGAAGACGGACTATAGAACCAGCTAGCTGTTTCGTTGCAGGCAACCCACAGAAAGAATGCTTGGATTCCTGCTGACTGCTAAAAAACGAAATAGGCACCGTACGAGTCAGAATTTAATAAAGGTAAACCTGAAGGTGGCCTCCCCTCCGAGGACTGTTTCTGCTCTTCCCTCCTGGAGCCCTTCTAGCAATGGAGCCACGTCCATGGAGCCTCAGGGTGGGAGGCTGAAGAATTGTAAACAGCAGGTGGGGTGAAGTCTTCAAAAGGGGAGAGAGTTTGCTTGGCGCGTCAGTCTAATGCATTGTGAACATGTTTGGCATTTAAAAGACATACTCCCAGCCAAGGTCAGTTGGTGGGCCAAAGACCAGTTTCAAAGAAATGTACAAAATGTTTGATTCTGTTCTACTGGTAACCACAACAAACAACAACAGTAACTCAACTTAACAGTTTTATGTGTGATGCAGAGTGGGAGATCGGCTGAAGAATAAAGTGTCCTTATTACTGCGTGATAGCAAGCTGGAAAGGGAGCCAGACTCCTAGAACCACAAGCAAAAGTGGAGCCCGACAGAGTGGGGGTCACAGCCAGTGCAGGCAGACCCACAATCTCCCATCACCAGGGTAACTGAGTTTTAAGATTGGGAGTATGTCAAAATACACCAACTTTTATAAAGTTTCAGTTGCATAAACACAGCAAAAAGCAAATGAAAAAATGATACACAACATATTTTGCCACTTTTTTCTCATCTACGATGAGCCCCAGAGTAGTGGTCCCGTTATTGAAGTAGTAACCGTGACAGCACTACTGTTGGTCCACTTAGACAGTTAGTAGTCTGTGTTGGAGTCCATGATACAAGTATGAGAAGGTATATAATTCTCACAGGCCTGCGAGGCAATATAGCACTATACAAATCCGAATCATATGCAGCAGCACTAGCCTGGTGGGCCAGCATGGGTGGCGTCTTCCTCTCCCCGTGTAGTTCTCGGCCATCTCACCAGTTCATAGAAAGTATCGGCTTTAATGTTGGAATGCAATGGGGCAGTGGAAGACGGGGACCCGTGTTTCAGCTGGGGTCTTTCATATTCGACTGGAATTGAATAAATACGTGTACGCACTTGAATATTATTTTACACGCTGGCAACGACAAACTTAATTATCTCGAGGCAGAGCTCGAGGGGAAGCAGACACTAAATGAAGCCGTTTCCACGAATGCACTAACCACGCATGCTTTACAACGCATGCGTGGTTACCACTATAACCTTTACCACGCATTTCTTTACTACGAAATACGTAGTAAAGGAATGTGAGTTAAAGGTCGGGAAAAAAAGGGGGGGGCTGGGGGGGGTCTATAACCCCCCCCCCTCCCGCAAAAAAAACTAGAAAAAAAAAGAAAGAAAACTTACCTAAAACACGCTCATCTGTGCCTCTGTCCTTCATGGAAAGAGCCTCCCTAACAGACGTGATTACGTACGTGCGTCTACGTAATGCATCAAAAATAGAGAAAGGACCACTTAAAGAGTTAGAAGAAGGAGAATACAGTCGAAAGAAAATGTAAGTATATTTTTTAATTATAATAATTTATAAGGTTAGGCTTAATTAAAAAAACAAATATATATATATATAGATTTGAACTACATAATCAATCATGCAGTCGGTTTAACATGAAAATGCAAATATGCATAGTTAAACAACGAAAAACGTTGTTAAACTATGCGTGGTAAAGGCATTTTCGTGGTAAACCATATGCGTGGTAATGGCATTCCGTTGTAACGCATGCGTGGAAAAGGCATGCGTTGCAACGGAATGCGTTGTAACATCATATAACCGATAGGGGAAACAGCCACTACAACAAAGCCGTTTCCACGAATGCACTAACCACGCATGCTTTACAACGCATGCGTGGTTACCACTATAACCTTTACCACGCATTCCTTTACTACGAAATACGTTGTAACGGAATGTGAGTTAAAGGTCGGGAAAAAAAGGGGGGGGCTGGGGGGGTCTCGCCCCCCCCAAAAAAAAAACAAGACAAAAAAAAGAAAGAAAACTTACCTAAAACACGCTCATCTGTGCCTCTGTCCTTCATGGAAAGAGCCTCCCTAACAGACGTGATTACGTACGTGCGTCTACGTAATGCATCAAAAATAGAGAAAGGACCACTTAGAGTTAGAAGGAGAATACCGTCGAAAGAAAATGTAAGTATATTTTTTAATTATAATAATTTATTAGGTTAGACTTAATTAAAAAAACAAATATATATATATATATATATATAGATTTGAACTACATAATCAATCATGCAGTCCGTTTAACATGAAAATGCAAATATCATGCATAGTTAAACAACGAAAAACGTTGTTAAACTATGCGTGGTAAAGGCATTTTCGTGGTAAACCATATGCGTGGTAATGGCATTCCGTTGTAACGCATGCGTGGAAAAGGCATGCGTTGCAACGGAATGCGTTGTAACATCATATAACCAGCTCGAGTCGAGGGTAGACGCCGTCTTCCCACTATGTTCAGAGGTCTACCCTGCAGCAAAGCTGGCTGCTTCCAGGAGAGTGCCATGTTCCTAGGTCTCCGGGAATTCACAGAAATAGGCGGAACTTTTCCTGGTGTCATTTTCTGACACCAGGACACTTTCCGCAGCGCCTGCACGTTGACTGCCTTTGTTCCGAGCAGCAAGGGAAAGGGGCTTATCCGATTCACGCTGGGCCCATAACAAAAGCCTAAGTGAAGGGGCCATTAGCCCATTTTATGTTGGAGTATCCTTGCTGGGAGCTATGGGGAGCCTCCCACCTAGATGATCTGGAGGGGAAACAAAGATAACATCTTGTCACTTCACAGGTACTTAAGAAATGCTTTTGATTTTGTTCAGTCCCTGTATATTAAAGATATAGATGCAAGCCCTTGTAAGAATGTCAAATGTGTTGGTCTCCCCAGTATTTACACAAATAACTATTTAAATACCACTATTTTGTTATATTTTTTTATAGCGCTTTAGCACTACTGTAGTTCTAAAGTGCTCTAAAAAACAAAACAAAATAGTGGTATTTAAATTGTTATTTATGTACCTTTAATGTAAAGCGTAATGTAAAGTGCTCTGACACCCTTCACTGGCCACTGCTCATCCCAATGCAGGGCATCATAGCACTTTACATCACTCGTACAGATTATACATTGAAAATAAATCATGTGTATACATCAATTTAAGGGATGTGTTACATAAGACCGTGAGGGTTACAAGGTGTGGGAGCCACATGTCCTTCATACTTCTCTGTGCTATATCAAAGGATTACAATTTGTGAATAGCAATTAACAAAAGGATCTCTGCCTTACAAGCAGTAACCCACTTCCCCATTTCCATAAAATAAAAATCTGTCATCTACGTGTTACATAATGTGCTTTGCAGGAGACGTGTTAACCCTCTATGCTACTTTGATTCAAAACTAGGACTAGACAAAACACAGTTGTCTCCAGCAAATACGCCATTCTCCAGAGTTATCTTATTATTATTATTCTCTGAGATTTAGCAGGCACACAAAGATTTCTGCAGCAGGTGCCTTAACCCCATAAGATATTTTAAAATACAGACATTGCAACCAATTAAGCAGAGCAGATTTACTGTCTCATTTCTCCTCGTTGCAAATGTCTTTGTGGCAGGGTTTTAAAAAAAAGTATAAATTGAGGCCCAGATTTTGCATCTGGGTTGCGTCAATATTTGGCTCAACTTCAGTGCAAAATCGAATATGTTAAATATTGTAATGCACTCAAAAGTACTCATGATACACCTGCTAAACATATGTGATGTCTTAAGATCTGATGTCACTTCCTGTGAAGTCATGAGGTGTGATACCACACACAGTGTCACGTACCGTGATGTCACAACTTGGTGAGCCCCCCCTCTCAAAATTTTTAGGACTTAAACCCTGACTCGAGGGTCGACTTCCTCACCAGTCTGTTGAAGTTACAACACTGTTCTGAGTCTGCTCAACAGCTTTATTACAACTGTCAGCTTGGTTCAGGTAACTGGGATCTCACGATCCATGCAGCAGAATTCTATGGCAGGACGGAGGCTCCGATTATGCTTACTCAATTTCTTTACTGACAAACAGCAGCCAATCAAAATGCAGTAAAGAAAACAACTACATTACCCAGAAACACAGGGTAACCATAGAGTATGATAAGGTATAAATAGGGTCATAGAGGTGAACACTTCCTCTTTCTTTGCTGCTTCGCAGCCAGTTAAGTGCTTTTACATTACTCGCTTTCATTGTTAATGCGTTGGCTTACCGCTTTTATTGCTTGCATTATTCCTTATTGCTGGTATCATTGTTGCGCTGTGTGCGTATTTCAGCGCTTGCCTTGCCGCTTTGTTTGAGCCTGCTTTATGCGTTGTGCAGCGCGTCTTCATTATTGACCCGGCTTCTGTGCCGGTGCTTAGGGAGCGTGTGCGGCACCTCCCGACAGGGTTTTTTCTTAACCCGGTCTTCTTGTGGAGCGGGAGCGGAGCTGAAAGGACGCGCGTCTCTCGCGCACCCTTTCTAGGCGGCAGCGGCTGTTCGCGCATGCGCGACGGTTTGTTTACACGTCTCTTCGAGCGTGTATTTTTCCAGACGCCGCCTGTGCCTCAGCCTGACAGAAACTGAAACCTTTCTTCAGAGCGCCCTATTTGCTGCCGTTTGAGCTCCTTGACGCCCACAAACAAGTTAAGAGTTTGAGGGTTGTAAAATATTGACTAGGCTTTGCCTAGAGTGGGGAAAATTATTTTTTCTTCTCTTGTTCATGCAAGTCTGCTCCCTCCACATTCAATTCAATTGTTTTTCACAGGGTCCCTGTGTTTATCAGACTTGCACAAGAGGTACCACTCCCCCAAATTACTTGGCTTTGCCTCTTTAAGTGTTAACCTTCACTGGGCATTCTTGGTTGACATTGTCGCCATGGCAGACTACTGCGACGAAGAAGGTTATGATTATTATGAGGACGAGGAATCCTCTACTTCATTTGATGATTTTATGGGCCAAGCGCTTTGTCAGGCAATTGCGCCTCTGAAGAAACATCTGGCAGATTATGCTGCGCAGCATGGCTGGGTGCCTCCTTCCTCTGGGCGTTCCAAAAAGTCGCCAAAAAATTCACATTCCAGCCATTTTTAAAAACTTGCAAAAACCCTTTCTGCTCCTTCTGCAAAGAAGCGCAAGGTGTCCTCTCGTTCTGATCCTCCATCTGACACGGATGACGGTACGTCCTCGTCTTCTTCCTCCGAGCCTTCTAAGCCTCCTCCCTCCAAAAAGTCGCGGAAGGAACATTATGTTGACGCGCCTTCTTCACCACAATTGTTAACCTTCAATCCCTCTGACATTATCCACCCTCATTCTTCTTCTTGGTTGCCTGCCCCCGAGGTGGCTCAATACATTCAATCCCACATCCGTCAATCCTTTGATAAGGATGTGAGAGCGCGTTTGCGCTCCGAGTGCCCACGTCCTGATTTACCAAACAAGTTGGCCTCTACTCCTGATGTGGATCCTACAATGATCACTTACATGAGGAAATATTCTAAGGACCCTACCAAAGGCTTAGATAGATCGTGGCGTTTGTGCCAGGATAAACTTTTGGATCTCTTGGGCCCACTTACAAAAATTCTGAACTTGGGATACCAAGCCAAGGAATCTGGTTCCCTAATTGACCCCGATGAGCTGGTCGGTTGGTCTCAACGGGCTGTCTGTATGCTTGGCAACGCCAACTGTGCCTTGTCCACTGAGCGCCGGCGCTCCATCCTGATGAAACTGGATCCAAGACTTACGGATTTGGCCTCTTCGGAGTCGGGCCCTCTAGCCCAAGGTTTACTTTTTGGTGCCCCTTTCCTGAAGGAGCTGTCAAACTTTGTTTCCACCTTTAGTGGCCTGGACAAGGCCCAGTCTAATTTGAAACGGGCTTTCCGTCCGGTTTTTGGCAGGGCCGGACGAAGGGCGCGTTCGTCCGGCCGTGGTTCCGACAATGCTCCCCAGCGAGGGAACAAGTCCCAACGTGGTGGTCAACAGCAATACTCCTCAAACAAGTCTTCCTTCTACCCCTCTAAGAGGAATAGAGGTCAACCTGGCAAAGGTGGATACTCCGGAGGTCATGGAGGACGACAAGACTCTTCCCCATCAGGTGAGCTTGATTTCAGCTTCAAATGTAATTTTGGGGGGCAGAATTCAATTTTTTCAAGACAATTGGCGTTTGATCTCAAACGATGCCTGGATTCTGGAGACGGTGAAAGGGTACAAAATAGAATTTTACTCTCGCCCTCACCAAGATCTTCGGCCTCGCCCCCTTGTTTTTTCCCGACAAGATCAGGAGTTCATCTCCGCGGAAGTCTCCTCTCTTTTGACAAAGGGAGCCATCATTCTCACTTCTCCTCATCCCCAGGGTTTCGTCAGCAATGTTTTTCTCGTGGAGAAAAAAGGGGGAGGATCTCGTTTAGTCCTCAATTTGAAGGACTTCAACGGCAATGTAGTTTATCGCCACTTCAAGATGGAGGGCATTCATCTTCTGCGAGACCTTCTTCAAGAAGGGGATTGGATGGTTCGTCTAGACCTAAAGGATGCTTATCTGTCGGTCCCGATTTACGCTCCTCATCGCAGATACCTTCAGTTTCAATGGTTGGGCAGGTGGTACGAGTACAAGGTTCTTCCTTTCGGCCTGTCCTCCGCTCCGTGGTGCTTCACGAAGCTCCTTCGTCCAGTGATGGAGTCTTTGCGGTCACGCGGAGTGCGTCTTATAGTCTATCTAGACGACATTCTCCTTTTGGCTCAATGCCCTGTTCTTCTGCTATCTCACTTACACTGGTCCATAGACCTTTTGCAATCCTTGGGTTTTCTTATCAATCCCCTGAAGTCCGATTTTTCTCCATCCCAATCGATATCTTTCCTGGGTTTTCAAATAGACTCTGTCTCTTGTCAGCTTCTTCTTCCAGGTCAGAAGATAAGGTCCATCAAGAGGGACTTGAGATCGTTTCTTGCTCAACAGACTGTCTCGCTCAGGTCAGTAGCCAGGATTGTAGGTCTCTTATCGTCTTCCATCCAAGCGATCTTTCCGGGACCTCTGCACTATCGGGCTCTTCAGCGCCCCAAAATTCGTCATTTGCAGAAGGGTCTTCGTTATTCAGATCACATCCTCCTCTCGGAGGATGCCAGGACGGAAATGATGTGGTGGTTGGACCACATGGATTCCTGGAACGGCCGGGCTCTGTTTGGCCGATGTTGTGATAGAGTCCGATGCCAGCCTTTGGGGCTGGGGAGCCCGTTGCGGCTCAGTGTCGACCGGGGGTCGTTGGTCTCCGGAGGAATTGACCCTACACATCAATTGCCTGGAGCTGCTGGCGGGCTCCTTCGCGATTCGGTGTCTCACCCCTCAGAAAACGAATTGTTGCATTCTTCTCCGAATGGACAATGTTTCGGCGGTTCGTTATGTGAACAAACTGGGGGGTACCAGATCCAAGCTTCTCTCGGAGATTGCGAAGGATTTTTGGCACCTTTGTCTGGAGCGCAAGATCACGATTATTGCGGAATACCTGCCGGGTTCTCGCAATCTGATCGCGGACTGGAACTCTCGTCACTTGAGAGATTTCAGCGATTGGAGGCTCCATCCTCGTGTGTTCCGCAAGCTGTCCCGCTTTTGGGGGACTTGTCATCTGGATCTCTTTGCCTCCCGGCTCAACACCCAGCTTCCCCGATTCTACAGCTGGCGTCCGGATCCGGAGGTGCTGGCCACGGACGCATTTCTCCAGACCTGGCCTCGCCTTCTGTGCTATGCCTTCCCGCCGTTCCTCATGATTCCCCGGGTTCTGGCCCGAGCACGTCTATTCTTGTCGGAACTGATTCTAATCTCCCCTCTTTGGAGGGCTCAAGCGTGGTTTCCAGTTCTTCTGGAGATGAGCTGCTCGACGCCGCTTCTACTTCCTCACATGTGGAACCTACTGTTGGATCCGCTTTGCGAGCCTTACCCACTGGTGCTGTCCGGTCAACTCCTTCTGGTAGCATGGAGAATTTCGGGGGACGCTGGCAAATCCAGGGCTTATCGGGCGACGCTACCAGATTTATCAATGAGGCTTGGGCACCCAACACACACAAGCGTTATGCATCAAGTTGGAAGCGCTGGTGTGATTGGTGCTCACAGCGGTCGGTGGATCCCGTTTCAGCGGATCTTTCTTTAATTCATTTTCTGGCGTCCCTAGCATCCTCTGGGCTAGCTTACAGAACAGTTAATAACTTTCGTTCTGCAATTTCTGCAGGCCATGTGCCTCTTGATGGTAAACCAGCGGGAGAACATCCCCTGATCTCTAAATTGTTGAGGGGCATCCGGATGGTAAAACCTCCTTGTCCCAAATATGTAGCCCTTTGGGATGTCTCAGTTGTTTTGCGTTTCCTGTCAGCCTGGCCTTCTAACTCTCTTTTGACACGCAAACAACTGTCAGCCAAGCTCACTATGCTTTTGTGCTTGGTCTCTTGCAAAAGGGTTTCTGATGTGCGGGCCTTGGATCTCGCTGGTCGGTCTTTCTCTCCTGACGGTGTTACCTTTATTATTTCAAGGAGGACTAAGTGTAATACGCCCTCAGTCTCTTACCCTTCTTTTCCCCACAATCCTCAGTTGTGTGTGGTTCAGTGTATTAAAGATTATGAGGTAAGTACGGCGCCTTTTCGGCATGATTTACAGGGCCAATTGCTTATTGCATTGCAAAAACCTTTCAAACCGGTAACTCCGGCTACTTTGGCACGTTGGTTACGTTGGCTCATGCATGAAGCGGGCATTGACATTTCTCTGTTTGGTGCTCATTCTGCTAGAGGAGCCATGGCTTCTAAAGCTTTTTCCATGGGTGCCAGCTTTCAGGACATCATGAAGGCTGCGGATTGGTCATCTGAAACTGTGTTTAAGACTTATTACTTTAAGCCTATTCTTGATGTTGCATCTGTTGTGGTGGCGAAGCTTTAAACAAGCATAATCGGAGCCTCCGTCCTGCCATAGAATGGAAAATTTGCTAACATTCGTGCCAAGAATTTTCAATTCTATTAAGGACAGGAGGCGAGGATTATCCCACCCTTATTTCATGCTTGTCTTTATATGATGCATATTGCTTTTTAATACTGTACAATTCTGGTTCTTTATGAAATGTTTCCCTCCCTGTACTGGTTACTATGTTCAACTTTTGGGGAACAGTTCTTACGGCCTCTGTCTCTTTTCCTCAGGCTCCGACCTTAAATGAGGTGTGCCGGGATTTTCTTCTCCTGATTGGTCTCTTGCTGTTCCTCTGGTTCTTTGAAGTTCCTTCTCCACGTCAGCCAGACGAAGACCTCTCCGGGGGACTCCTTTGATGGATTGTTTGCCTTTATGTTGATTTACTTATTATTGACTATGGACAAAGAAAGAGGAAGTGTTCACCTCTTTGACCCTATTTATACCTTATCATACTCTATGGTTACCCTGTGTTTCTGGGTAATGTAGTTGTTTTCTTTACTGCATTTTATTGGCTGCTGTTTGTCAGTAAAGAAATTGAGTAAGCATAATCCTCGCCTCCTGTCCGTAATAGAATTGAAAATTCTTGGCACGAATGTTAGCAAATTTTCCATTCTGCTCACTCAGGGCCCGATTCCAAGTAAAGGTGCTATATATCACACCTGGTAAATAACAATACCCTGGGGTTCGTTATTTATCCGGTGCGATAAATAGCAATTATTATGAATTTTTGGGTAATAACATTCAGATTTAGTTTTTTAACACACCAAAATCCACATGGTGCGGCAAATATCGTACATATTTCGACGGGATTTGACCAACAGAATTTATGTTTGTTATTTAACGCATCTGGTAATTATCTGATGCGTAAAATAAAACCAAACTTGTAATTCTGTCCAAGTGCGTTTTAAGCAGGGCCCTAGTGTCTGCAGCGTCAGTATTCCTGGGAGGCATGCATCGGCTGCTATTGGGTGTTCCAGGACAATTCGTTGATAGGATGGAAGGTATGCAAGAACATGGCTGCAAGTTAAGGAAGGTTTCAGAGAAGTTGAGGGTTAAATGTTTGATACTCAAATTGGACAATCACAAATTCAGAAGATAGGCAGCAGATTAGTTGTGGCACAAAATACACAGTGAGAGAATCAACCATAAGGAAACATTATTGACACCCATTTTGAATACACCCCAACTACAAGACATATTTAAAGTTATGTCAATTCTAGAACATATCGAGTTTATGCACATTTTTATTGCATGCGTTTAAAAAAGTGCACCCACCTGAATGCCCATGGTCTCATTTTCGACATCTGGTGAGACCAGGCTAATTACACTGCACAGATGGAGAGTGGTGTCTACATATTGGAAAGGTATCAACCCCTTCATAGAAATCATCCCCTGTCCTGCAAACCTGCATACACATCCAAGACACACACACTCTGCTCGGGATTCAGAATGTTGATGCGTTTATTACATACAGAACAGTTGCATGATTTCCTGTATTACATAGCATGGAGCGGTAAAAGCAAGAGTATTCACATAGCAGTCTCTTTACATATGCCATCTTCAAATTTAAACACAGAGCGCAGTTTACAGGCCTTGAAAAGACGCTTTGAAGAATCGTGTTTTAACATACAATGTACTTACATACATCACAGTTTCGGGGGCAGGAGGAAGTAAGCCGACCAGCTTTCATCTTGCTGGCAATGCATAACAGGACAGAGGCCTGGTGGGAATGTGCTTGTTAAAGTGAAGGATGGTATGCTGTCAGATGGTTACGTAGACTTAGACCCGGAGATTCTTGGAGCACTGTCCCTAAGAGCATCGGTGAACAAAAAAAACAAACTCAGTCTTGAATTCCTTCAGAATGACTGTTGCCTCAGATGGTGTTCAATAGTTGAGTTGTCAAGGCAGAGGTGGGCAGGTGTAGGAAGGAGCACGTAACACACCCTGCCGGCCTCATTTATCAACCAGTGCATTGTGATCACTTGAGCCTCCATAGAACCAAAGTGCTGGATTCACCATACAATACTTCAGAAGTTATTTGGAGCATGTTGTCATTTTCAAATAAATACAATTTACAGGACTCCAACGCCCCAGAATGGTTCGTGATAGGAGGCAAGGCACTGATGTCTTGGAGGCAAGGTGATGCCATCAATTCTGCCTATCGGGGGCAGGCTCTGGTGCTCTACCTGACTGTAACACCCCGGTCTCAGGTTTCAGTCATTAAACTATAACTATCATGTTGGAGGCTTTCTAACCTTGGGTGCACAGCTAGGTAAAGTCTAGTCTTGACAGGTGCAGATCAGTGCAGTTTAAAACGACCAGACTATTCAAAGAAGAACAGTGCCCACTCTACTGTTCATGCCCCGCCTTTACATGCCACATGCTCGCCCGCCCGCCCTCACTCATCTTGTAGTTTGCAGTAGGTTTTCTTCCCCATGCTGGTAAATGTTACTAACTGCTCTCTCAAAGCTATCTTTGGCTAGGAAAAGTATCCTGTCTGTAAGCTTGGAGGGGGATGCAGGAGAAGCTCAGACTTTCCTGTCCAAATGCTATGAATTGCACCAATCAGTTCCCCTTTTTCTGCCATGGAGGTAATGATATATTGTCAGCCACAGGGAGGAGCTCAGTTTTTCCAAGCTGTTTCGCATTCAGCTGAAGGCAGAGTTATAGGTTTTAGCCAAGGAGTTGGTCTTGGAAGTCGAGCTGCTGCCATTCATTTCAACACAAAACCACACAATAATTTGCTAAGCTTTCTCTAGGGACAAACACAACACAGGGGAAACCAAGGCTGTCAAATATCGAGTCCCATATCCCAATAACCTCATACCTGCCTTTTTGCAATATGTTCCTGAACTGGTTATTTCACCCATCTAACAGTAGTGTTATTTCATTGTGTCATTAACTGCAAACCAAGTATTTTTTTCCGGTTTGTACATTAGTTGTGCAGGTTTACTATCGTATTCCTTCTTGCCTTTACACAGATTGATCTAAGATCATCTGTCTTGGATCTATGGTGCCAAAGTTGATAAAATTCCTCCTCATGTGTACCACCTACTGTGAGGTGTGCGTTATCTTCCTCTCTCAAATGTCCCTTCTCTTTCAAAGCTTTTGTTCATATTGACTTCCTATTGTAACACACCAAAACACAGGTACACTTAAACATGGTTCATGGGACTGAGGAAATAAGCTTTTAGAAGTAGGGGGAGATAATTATTTTCTCCAACTTCACACCTGTGTTTGGCTGCTTATGTTGCCTTTTATTGCTTTATACATACCTATATGTGCTTGGATAAAGGCAAACCTGTTACTGTCACAAACGATTGCTTATTAGGTTTTCTTTGTGTTTCAACATGAATAAATTTGTCTTGCACCACCATGTTCATAAATAGTTCTATAAGCTTTGTTTTATGGTATTTTCGGAATTAGGTTTTAAAAACATTATTGTGTTTGCAGAATTGCAGCTATCAATCTTTTTTACTAACAAAAACTTCTGTTTCTAAACTGCCAAAATTAAGATATGCCACTGGGTAAGGACTGTGCTTAATTTGCAATATAAGTGCCAGGGCCCTGACCAGCAGGCCACTGCAGCTTGCACCACCCATTGCCCTGCCATCGCTGTCAATGATGCTGCCAAAACAACTACTAACCACCTCTGACGCCTGCAGTGCGACCGTTCAGATTATTCCATGTCTCAAAAGCTAAAGGAATGGCTGGGGAGGCAGGAATTCGTATTTTTCAATGTATATTGTATTAATAAATTACCGTTCTTCTGCCCATCTCTAAATTAAATGAGCAGGGCACCATGTGGCAGAGTGTCATAAGTGTGGTGATGACAATTAAGGGCCAGTGCCGAGCACCGGAAATCAATTAGTGCGGGCGCCGAGCATTGGAAACCACAGGCTCAAATTAAGCACTGGGACCTGGATGGCTAGAACATAATACAGATGTCACCAAGTTAGTTATAGATTTGTTTTGTGAACTTTAGTTTTTTTTTGTTTGCTCTGACCATTGGCATCTGAAAGCATGGTGTACTCTGCAGGGCTTTGAAGCTAAAGTAGCTATGAAAAATATCCTGCTCATTTTATACTGGATTCTTTTTTAAAGGAAGGACCTAAAATACCATTGAAAGAGGCTTACCTTATCACGCAACTTTAGATGAGCATACTGATAAACTAAACTGCTCAGAAGTAGAGTTTTCCAAGATGACATCTTACCTTTCGATGTCACTCCATTGCAGCATTTTGATTGCGCATGTGTAGGCCTCTACAGCACAGACATGCTAATCACTATGCTAGCCCACTTTCCCCAATTAAGAAAGCGTATAGCTAAAGATTTCCAGTGTTTTGAAACAAAAGTCTTAAGAGGATATAATAACAGTAGCTTGAGGTGAAAGTGGCACTTTTAATTAATGTTGTTTTAGAGAGTTTTTAATGTTTTTTTGATTATTGTTTTGTAAAACTATAATCATTTTGTAAATATTTTTCATTTTTGTAAAATATATTTTTCATTTGTGTTAATTAAGAAAACATAATTTTCCTAGCTGTGTGGATCAAAAGTGGGTATTTGTTGATGGCAGAATAGTTTTAGTGTGGTTCCTGTTCGCAAGAGCTGCTCAGTACTGTGACCGCTCTCTCCCATATGAGCCTCTGAACTTTATGGCTGTGCTTGGGGGTCCCACTGAGAGTACAGGAGTAAAGTGACAAAGGATGGCTAGTTTCATAGTAATTTTTTTTTTCATTTTCAAAGAACTTTAAATAAAAAATAATGTATATACATGAAGGTATTTCTAGGAAGATAAATCCACCTTTTATCCTGATAGTCTTGTACTCTCTATAAGACCCCAGGGCTCCTAGATGTGACTTAACAAATATTATTCCAGACTGCAGTTTAGTGGTGACAGCAAGTATCGGATACACAGGAAGAGGCATAGAATAACTAAGGAGCTCTGATCGTAGTGGACGTCTCGGCATACATAATGGCAGATACTTGGAGGTGCTTCGGTCACCATCTAAGGTGATTGATGTTTGGAAATGACAAATAAAACTACCAGAACATCAAGGACATTTTCTTTTGCCAAATTACATTAGTCCTCCAGATTTATGTACTTGCATACTTCACATGTGAGATTCTACCCTTCCCGCTTTATCAAAAGGCACTACATTAAACAGACCCTAGTGGCTCCGAGAAAGTTCCCAGGATGTCCACCATCTTACCTCTATTACTAATTGTTGAGTAGCCAACAATATCACAACAGTTTGCTTCCCTTATTGTTGTTTCATATTGTTGGGTGAACTGATTAGGTGATTCGTTTGTGGTGTGAGTGATTTTTTAATGGATGAGCAGGAATCGTAACCAGTACCTTGAAAACAGAATTATTTGGATTGATAAAGGGACCACGGTAGTACAATCTTGTAGAGCCTTAGGACATAACATTCTTTAAAAAAGCTTACAGTATCTTTACAGTAGCGTACAGGAAGCAGCCTTGCAAATATTCATTGCAAAAAGTGCATAGGGCTGTTCTCGCGCCTAGAATTTAGTTTGTGGTGTGCCTTTTCTCATGAAAAGGGTTTTAGATGATATGAACTCTAATTCTATGTAAACAATTAGGGAAAATAAATTCCAGCTACACGTGGTCCCTGGGTGATAACAGACAAAACGGGCGGACTAAAACCTATTTTATACTGAATTATCGATTTATGTCTCAGCTTGCCTCAAATGGTGTTAGTGGTGCTACTGGTTTTGAAACTTAAACTTCCGATTCTTTATAGATTGGATCCCACCAAGCCTGAGTTTCCTTTCTAAGTATTTAGTAACACCTACCCCATATATCATATATTTTCAATCTATTTTGCAACTTTATTAGACTCTTTATTGTACAGCTTGTCCAATTTAAACTGTATCTTAGGGAACCATATGCTCCTATGTAAAGCGCTCTGGTACCCTTGTGGGTATGATTCTCGCTGTACAGCATTTAAGAACTAAATAGGAAGTAAGGAAGGTCTTAAATCTTTATTGCCAGCAAAATAATTTTCTTTATTCAAATTGACAAAACTTCTTTAAAAGAACGTCCCTGATCAACCATCCAAAGCATTTAGCTTCTGTGCCGAACTTCCTCAGGGCTGAAAAGGTGATATTTATATACACTTTAAAAACATATATATATATATATATATATATATATATATACAATAGTTGCAATTAAAAAACGAGGTTAAACCATCTTTAGTTATTTAAATTGTTACATATCATAGCATAGTCATATAACTTCTTTCCTAAAAACTGTTGTAGTTTTATACAGATTGCTGCAGATACCTCTATTTTGTTGGCAGAGGTATTCAGAACCCACTATTCTTATAGTGTACTTGTCCAGATATTACCCAGGTATTTGTCCATGTAAAAAGTATGCTTTCGAAAGTAGTCAGATGCAAACAAAAACATTGCCTCAATCAGTTGCTTTCAAAATCATTAATTTGTAGTGTCATTGGATTCGCACCCTGGTCAACAACTACCCTCAATATCCAATTACAAAAAAATTATTCTAGACTGCAGAGATCTAAATAAAACTCATGTGTGTAAGCATAACCATTTTGTTGTCTTTCATTGACGACCCACAAGTTATGCATGGTTGTTTCACCCACTCAGCAAAAGGCGTTCTAATCTTCTAAATGTATCTAGTCATTGTGGATATGTGCAACTTCTAATTTTGCCATAGTAAGGCTTGTGCATGTACGTATGTTTGATTTCACAATGTTGATTTGTTTCATATTCCCCAATTAATATAGTATTGACCCAACTAGATTACTGAGTACTGAACTAAGAAATGATGTGGAATATACTATGTTTAATTGAAAATCTTTTCTGAGACCACTGAATACATCTGTTTCCATCCCTTTGTCCTCTTTCTTAATCATTGCATCATACAGAGACTATATGAATACTGGCATATAATTGATGGTATACATTGGCCAGTCATTGCAATATTGAATCACGGACTCCAAATTAATGATTCTGAAAGCAATTGATTGAGGTACTGTTTCTTTGTTTGCATCTCGCTACGCTCAAAAGCATACCCTTCACATAGGTAATTATCTGGGTAAAATCAGGGCATGTACACTTTAAGAATAGTGGGTTCTGAAGACCTCTGCCAATATGATATAAGTATCTGCCGCAATCTGTATTAAACTATAACAACTAATAGTTTGTAGGTAAGATGTAATGTGCCTATTGTGATAAGTAATAATTTTTGGAACAAAATTTGGATCAATCGGTTTATTTTTTTTAATGAAGCTAATGTATATATTTATCTTTAAAGTATGTGTATTGTCCTTTCAGCCCTGATAAAGCTCCGCACAGAAACGAAACATGTTGACAGACTGAAATGTTATTTTAGAGAAATGTTATCAATCTGAATAAAGAAAATTGCTTCGCTAAAAATGAAGATTTATGAAGTCCTTGAAGCTGTAATGCCATAGAATGAATCTTCTCTAAATAGAATGGACTATTTGTTATGACGATATGATTTTGTCTTTAACAAAGAGTTTCCTACGTGTTTGTACAGGGTGCTTGATTTTTTTTTTGTTTTGGCAGTTAAGAACCCTTGAGGGTCAAGCATTGACAGCCAGTACTTCTCCCTTGGAATAGAGATTTGTTTTTTCCTGCTATAGCTACTGTTCTTAGGCGATTAAAATAATACATTTCGGCATGAATGGATGCAGTTAATTGCTGCACCATTCCCTCTCAAAGGTCTGCTTCTCTGTGCTTCTTATTGTGTACAGAATGTGGATACGCTAACCTCCACCGACTGGCAACCAATGTCTTACAGTCATGGCCCGAAGATTTGTTGTTTAATAAATATCATCCCTTTTTTAGGAGGTGTTTTTTCTGCTTGTCTAATTCACTTTGATAGGAGACAGTGGGATGAAACTGCAGTTATTATTCCCATTTTTGGTGCATAGAGCACCACTATAGGAAACAACTATATTGCCCCACTTCACTTGAGACTAGGTGTCTCCTTCTCAGAGAATGGGCACAAATCACAATATAAACATCCTGCAGAAATCGATGACAGCATCCAGTATTCTGAAATAACCCTAACTGAGCTCTGAGTATCGGGTTACCTAGAGAGAGATTAAGTGGCATTCAAATAGGGAGCAGCAACAGGGTTTGTGTATAAGCTGATGTTTCACACTATTCAAATCAATACCATCGGAACTACAACCCCACAGCGGGCTATCTCTCTCGCCGCCAGACTACCAGCAAATCATAGAGAATGTTTAAGCTGTATTGCACCGCTCTGCAGCTCTCAAGATGTTAGACAGTTGCTTTCTCAACAGGCCACATTTGTACAGCTCCACCAAACTGAATAACTTTCAAAGGTTAGTCCAACCATCTGTCTGGTCACACTCCTGCCCCCTGACCACCATATAAAGAGTCTTGCATTCTTTCACTTCCTAGTAGAAATCTTGAAAGGGTGTTGAAGTCTATCCTTCTTACTGCAGCAATCTGTCTTTGTAGCCCTGGTATCACAACGCCAGTGGACAGAGTGGATGAATGAGCAATGAACCCTCGTCTCAGTCTCTGAGATGTGCCCACAGCTCTTCAGGGGAAAGAATGCTGTTAAATCATTCTGTGGGCACCATCCTCAAGGGCTTTTGGATGAAACCCTAGTGCTCAGCCAAGAGGCCCCTTTCTGTAGCATCACCAAATGAAGCGCATAGTGAATTGAAAGTCCATGTCTGGGTGCCAGCATCAGGATTGAGGGCTATGCAAAAGCCCAAGATGAAAGCTGTAAGGTCACAGGAGATCAGTCTGATGCAGGAGTTGGTGCGCGTTCTTTACCCTACCAGGCGTGGATTTCCTTTTGTAGGATTAATGCAGGAGGTCAGATAAGTAGGTCTTGGCATTCTGGAGATTTGGGTTGAGGAAGTTCCACTGAAGAGGAGTAGACTCTTACTCTGGGATGTAGGAGACCTGCCAGACGATGATATGACTCCGCTCAGCCTTGGACAGAACAGGCTTGACTTGAGTGGCTGCATCTCCTGCACTTTCTTCTGTCTCATCGTCTTCTCCATCACCTGCAGAGAGATGGTGAAAGGTTCAGAAGTTCTTGATGTTAGTTACTTTACACAACTTTGCTGAAGAATTATTGAAAAGAGACTCAAAGAAAAAGTCAAACAATACAGTTGCAGAAATATTGTAGTTCACAACCAAGATGAAGGAAAAAAAGAACGTAACAGTGGTGATGCTATCACCATACCTGATTGAGATGAATAAAAGGAGAACATGTTACCTGTAGCAATGTGTCTGCTTTAGGAAGTTTTCTCAGCACATTCTCCCTCAGGCGTAAATCTGGGATATTGCAATGTGCATCAGACACTCTATATCACCACTTCTGTAAAAACTCCCCATTAACTTCAACTGTCAGTGCCCAGTTGTAGGAAGCTGGCTCTGGTTATACTATACTAAAGTAAGGTATAGTGTGCACAGAGTCCAGTGGATCCCCAGAAATATAGCATCGGCTTAAGTAAATTATGCCTGTACTCTCTCTTGTATAAGTGTGGTTGAGCAGTCAGGGTTATCAGAGGGTAGTGTTAAGCATTTGGTGTACACACTCAGGCAAAAAAATGTGTCACACACTCAAAGACTGAATCCAGACCAACTGTGTTGTATGAAACGTTATTTTGTTGTTTTATCTCTAGAAGCAAGATTTACTTAGTAGCATGTAAGGTTAAACTTTTCATACAATGTTACTTCTTCAACTAAAGTGAACACTGGTTTTGCAGGAGCATTGAGTTTACTTTTGCCAGTTGAGAAGATGATTTGCAGACTGTTCAAAAACAATTGAAATTACTTTTAGATTACTTTTGGATTACTTCGTGATTACTTTTCCAGTAAGGCATGAAACACACTCCTAACAAAGTTTAAGCAACACAGAAAATTGATAAACAGGTTAACTCTTGCAAAGGCACCAAGTTACTTTTGTTTCAGTACAAGACAGTTCAGTTTTTCAGAGAAAACCCACCATTCAGTCCTATGGAGAAAAACGAAGGGTTAAGCTTACAGGTAAGTAAACCGTTTTAGGATTTAAGTTTTGGGAGCTGAACCAAGGTTCAAAGTGACACTCAAGGGGCATTTCCAGTGGCACTAGGGCGGCCAGGTGAAGAGTGCCAATATTAGCCAATTGGGCTAGGGGGCACCTTGGTTGGGGATTGATCTCAGTCAGGCCACTAGGTCTCTGGAGCCAAGCTCCTACGGTTAAGGTAAGGGCAAAAGGGTTCCCAGATTGGCACCAAGTCCAAACCACCGACGGCACAGGGGCAGCCGGGTGCAGGGTGCTCAAGAGGTGTCGGGAGCCCATTGCTTCTCTATGGAGGATGTTGGGTGCAGAAAAACACTGCAGGCTGGAGCCAGAAGACTGGACGAAGGGAACCAAGGACTGAAGGATGAAACTGAAGAGTTGCTGGACACCGTCAGTCGGGCACCTCAGGACTCTTGCCACCGGTGCAGGGGTGTCCATTTTTGTCCGATTTTTCTCACTGGTTCCGGTCACAATGGGGGGGACCCTTCAGGATGAGGTTGCAGGCATTGCGAAGGTCAGTGGAGGTCGTACAATGCTAGGTCACAGGTCAAAAGTGCCACAGGGACCTTGGGTGTTGGGAAACTCAGGCCATGGGCATTCGTTGCAGAGTGGTGGGGACTTGCAGACCCGCTGGATCTGGAGTCCTGGCTTGGGTTGGTGTTGGACAAATCCAGTGAGCACGAAAGATCCAAGTTCTTTGGGAAGGCAAGACAGGTCTCTGGGGTTCTTGGAGGCTGCTGGCTGCAGGACATGCTGGGTTCAGCTTGTAGGGGTCCGGAGCAGGAGACAGGCCGGTTGGGCTGGGACCAAAGCAGTTGTCGTCGTCCTCCTCTTCTCCAGCATGGCTCTTTGGTCCCTCCACTTGTCACGTCAAATCTGAAGAAGCAAGGTTCAGGAGTGCCCCATAATACTAGATTTAGGGGTGTGCAGGATGGGACCAATGGGTTCCTTCCCTGCAGTATCTACCCCCTAGTATGCCACCCTGCAGTGGGAGGGGGGGCACAAGCTTCTTCCTGATAGGAGGCCCCCCAATCTACAAGATGGCGGGGACTGAAATGTAGGCTGTACCTCGCCTACCTACCCTAAGGGGTGGGGTTGGCAAAGGTGAGCACATCTCCTTTCCTACCTACATTTTCCCATGGTTCTCATGACAAAAATGGGGGCCAGAACCGGTGGGAGCCAGTTGCTGATAGCAGCAAAGGGCTGGGGTTAGCTAATAAAGGGGGCAGGCCTGTGAAGCTCCCTCTCGGGGAACCTGCCCATCCTGGGAGGAGGCATTACACCTCTGCCCAGGATCTGGTTTGTTTCCAGACCCAGAGAACGGGGGCTCTCAACCCAGGAATATAGCAGGTTACATCACAGTACCATTACAACGCAAGTCATTACATTGACTTGCTCTAGGGGGCACGCAGGACTTAGGAATAGTATAATATATATATAGTATTCCAACTCCAGGGTGTGCAACAGTAGGCAAGGTGTTGGAATAGTAAATTATACTATGCCTTAGTTTAGAGCACCCCCTAGAGCAAGTCATAGTAACGACTTGCGTTGTAACGCATGCAATGTGATGGCTTTTTCCCTCTACCCAGGGGTCCAGAAACCTGTCTGGTGGTGGCAGAGGGCTGGGCGCCAGTCAAAAACCACACTGGAGTTGTTCGTTTTTCAGGGGGCATCTGGCCTCTGTGTGTATTTTTCATTAAATCCAGCACTGGCATCAGTGTGGGTTTAATGTGCTGCGAAGTTTGATACCAAACTTCAGCAAAGCCATCATGGAGCTGTGGAGTTCGTGCTGACAAACTGCCAGCTCTTCTACTCGAAATTGCTTCACTGCACTTACAATGTTTGTGAATGGCACAGGCACTGAAGGGGCATATTGCTCATGCATCTGTGCCCTCACCTGTGGGATGGTGCACCCTGCCATTAGGGCTGTAAGGCCAGCTAGAAGGGTGACTTACTCATGTCAAAGTATTGGTGGGCATGGCACACAGGGAAACTGATAGTGCACAGTGTTACCAATTTTGGCGTAACCCCGCGCTCCTCCAGGTCTAGTACATATGACGCTATATTAGTTCTTGTAGTAAGACTATATTGAGAGCAAAACTATCAAAAATATTACACCATTATTTCGAAATGGTAAGTATAAATTGCTATTCTTAAATCTACATACCTAAATCAATCCCCATTACTTTAACCAAATAATTGTGGCAATCTGGCGGGTAGTCTTTCTTAGAAATCTTGCAATTACTATTATAGCTGGTTTTGCTTTTTTAGCCACAGTTTAAATCTGCAGACCCATCTTTGGTTAATGGCAGCGTGGTTTCAAACTGTTCCCACTGCCCTAAAGCAAAGCTGAGTGCGCAGCATGGCCTAGTTTAGCTTGCCTTCTTAAAGATCATATTTTTTTTCTTTTGTCATCTTCATTATTTTTGAAGCAGTATGCATTGACGGCTTTCAGATGTACTTTTAGCACATTTGTATGTCTCCTAGACTGATATAATCGATTGCCTAAACAAAAACTGAGCAGGACGGGGAGAGGCAGGGAAGCATCGGGGTGCAATGGACAAGCAGGTTGGATATTTTTTCATTTTCTGTCTTTAACCCAGCAAGGACTTGCTGTGGGCACTGTAAAAGGTTATTTGATGGCCCTTTCAGCATTTGCCGGACCAACCGTCCTTGTTCAGATCATCTGTTGTGAATGTATACGTTTCCTACCACGAGGTTGGTGATGCCACAGTGGGACCTTAACTTGATTTTGACATTCCTTGTATGTACGCCCTTCTATCCTATGCATAATTGCTTGTTAGAGCATCTGACCTTGAAGACTGTCTTCCTCTTTGAGATTGTGTCAGCTCGTCAAGTGAGTGAATTCTAGACACTGTTGGAATATCTGTTTTACAGTAAGTGTTTTTCAGGCAATTAGGTGCTGAGGACTGGGCTGAAATCTGCCGATTTTTTTAACCAAAAATTTATGAAAGAGGAGTGAGAGTGCTGTTAGGTGGCAGAGTGAGGGGCAAAGTCTCTACCGTTTGCACCCATAAGAGCTTCATACCAAGGATCATCAAGTGAAGGATCAGCTTTTTGTTGGGTTCTCCAGTGCAAAGAAAGTGAAGGATCTGTGGAAGCGGACCCTGTTGAGGTGGCTAATCCGCATATACTACACACTGGCCAAACAGCAGTTCTTGGAATGTCTGGGGAACAGTACCATCAGGTACAAAGTTTCTACCACTGCTTTGTTGCAAGGTATGCCTGCCCCTGCTATCTGCCAGGTTATGACATGGGTGTTGGTCCGTACGTTCATAAAGCACTCCTGATTAAGAGGCAGGTCCATCAGGAAGAACACTGCCCCTGCTCGGTCATTCATAACTTTCTGGTCTGAGCCCGCTCTACAGACTCTCCATGTTGCGGAGGCACAGGTTTGATATCAATTCTAAAGTTAGGAATCATGGTTAGCAGTATCTATCAGCAGAAAAAGTTACTTACTTTCGGTAATGCTCTTTCAAGTGGATAGCTAACTGAGTGCTTTGTGGACATATCAGTGTTCTATATGAGAGTGTTTGGGCTGCCGTAGTCTTTCAGCATATTTTAGCAAACTGATTGATGCTTTTGAGACAGTCTTGCGTAGTTTACCCAGAGTGCGGCAATTCGCTATGCCTGCACTCATACATGTATTTATAATAACAAGAGCAAGCCATACATCCTTGTGAACTGGGTAAGTACTTTCGTACACAACAGTGTTCACAAGGAACTCATTTTTATCACCAATATACACATACGCAATTAAATAATTGCGTACGATAACGATATAACAGACCCACTTAGTTGGCAATCCTCTCCTTAGTCCGCTGTGTACACGAGACAGACCGGAAGCAGCTTCCGGTCTGTCCCGTGTACACAGTGATTGCCGCAGCCGAGCGACCACGAGAAGCTGATGACTAAGAAGAGGATTGCCAACTAAGTGGGTCCGTTATAACGTTATCGTACGAAGAGGTGCCCTTTCCTCCATAGTGCCAGGCAGGACTATACACGGTCCGGATACTACCTTGCAGCATTTACTGCCTCATACTGATCCATGTCCCCAGATATCCAGTCCTGATGAGACCCGGTACCTAGAGATGGTCGAAACGCCGTTGACTACTAACAAAAGAGACAGCCTGGATCGTTTATCAAACAAATTTACTTTGCTTGTCCTTTTTCTTTTTCCTTTTGAAATTCACCAATAACCATGTCTAAATATGTCACTGAATGATCACTGTAATAGGGTTATGGTCACTACACTTGGGGTCACAACATCACTTTAAATGTGAAAAAATACAAAAACAGAGGAACCTTTTTGATTGTGTAAATAAATATTTTCTTACTTATGTGCAAAATAAATGTACCTGCTTCGGCTGAAGCTGGGTATACTTTGATGAGAAGTCTCTACGAGCTTGTTTAGGATTATTATAGTTTGTTTGAGTAAAACTTGACCTATAGAAAGGTCCTTCATTGCATATCGTGTTTCAATTTTCTCAGTGCAATTATTTAATTGCTTAAGTGTATATTGGTGATAAAAATGAGTTCCTTGTGAACACTGTTGTGTACGAATGCACTCATACATGGCCATGGAGTTGAGTTGCCGTACCTCTCTCTATGTGAGGTTGACAAGGCAATACAGTATTGGCCACTGGAATTGTGCAGCTATGGCATTTTTTGCATAATTATAGATTTGCTGCACTTGCAACATAATCCATTATCTGCTGCATACTATGCATATTTCAACCCAAAGAAATGTTTCTCGCCCACATGGTTAAATTACCAAGTTAAAAAATGATGAAATAATAAAGTAATACTATTCCAAAATGTGCCTCATTAGACCACATCATTTGCCTTTTCTCGCTCCATATTTAACTCAACCCTGTTGTATAATGTGGCCCTTTCCTGCCATATAATTCCAGTGACAATGAGAATAATGTAGCTCCAAAGTGAGCATTGGCAAAACCTATTGGCTTTGCTGATGCTTGTTAAACACATCTCTATATATATTGTCGAGGGGGCAGGGGGTCTGCCAATAAAATTTACATCTGGAAAAGAGACTTCTGAGTGCCGTCTATTTTTGTGAAATACAGCGAATTGTGGCGACCATATATATATATATGAAACAATCTCAGCTTTCTCTCGCCTGGAGCCCAGTCACGGATACCGACGACGCAGAAGAAGAGAGGAGACCCAAGTGCAGGTGAGCAGTAATTTATTCAATCGTGGAGAAGGCGCACCTCAGCATAACGTTTCGGCCTTCACAGAGGCCTTGGTCACATGACGCATGCAGGGGAAGAAGCAAAATTTAAAGTGCTAGTGCCAATCAATTTGTTACGACATTGGTTGAATATAGTCACATGAGGTTGTATCCAATGATAGAAATAGAAAACAGATTTAAACATAAATGCCTCACATCTCGGGATAATCCCCTTAGTATAAATGGGCAATGTGCAAAGAGCAATGTGCAAAATTCAAGGTGCTAATAATATCAACCAAAAAATTAATTAAAATGGTCAATAAATAACAATAAGTAATTGGTACAAATCATGATATTAAAATATTAAAATCAGAGTACATAAATAAAATCTATATACATTGATAGTTAATATATTTACACCAACCTTGAGTTACGCTATATACACTGGGTGAAATTATCGTTGGATGTACTGCATGATTGCTTAAATGCAATTCACAAACCCATGTAGTCGCAACCACCTTAAATCAACAACTATCTTGCACAAGCTAACAATCTGTCTATGTCATTGAGGTTATATGGGGAGGAGATAGTCTTTGCTTGTTTTCAATACATTATCGCAGCCTCCCCCACCTCTACATATAAAAAAATATACATAACCCATTAGATTATACACTAGCAAAAGTGATAAGAACAGTGATATGTGAAAAGATATTTTTTTCTTTTTTTTACCCATTTTCCTTTAAAACTTTGTTTTCCTCTCATTTATTGTGCAATTCAAAAGAGTAGATTCATCACTCCTGAATGCTATGTACACACATAGCCCAAGCCTGGGCTATGTTACAACATATGGTCAGTAGCAATGCTAGACATTTGCGGGACTTGGATTTTCTTGAAATACAGTTTTAACCAGCCCGGTTGACTATTTTTTTTTTTTTTAAACATATTTTTATTGCAGAGTTAGAAACCACAGGATGCAAACAATCAACCCGTGCCCCCGCGACACCCCACTGTCCAATAATAAATCCAAACTGTACACAGCCATTCAGCCCGCATCCCGGAGGCCGGGCGGCATGTTGATCCAAGCAATAGGAGAAAAGCACAGTGCAAGTCCCACAGGGACCATGGTCGAAAAGCCATCGTACGTATCTGCGTTTTACCCCCCCCCCCACAACAAAATCTCCGTCAGCCATCCCAAAACTAATGCAGTAACATCCCGCGCTTCGGGGATCCCCCTAAGCGCCCCCGCCCCAACTCGCCTGGCCGCTCCCCCAGCCCTCCCCCACTGCCCCAGCACGCAACCTCCCTAATAGAGCCTAGGCACCCAGGCTAGCCACCCCCTAATGGCTTCCGTCCCACCCCAAGTCCCATAAACCAGTCCCCCCCAAGGCCCCCCCCCCTGGCAACTGCTAGGAGTACCCCTCGCCCTGTCGAGTTGGATGGATCTACCACAGCGCGGAAATTAGCTCTTCTGTGTGCGCCCCGTGGTGTCCACCGGCTCAGTTCTCTCCATCCCCGTCATCCACCATAGAGTCACGCAAGGCCTGCACCACCTGCTCCCATGCACGCGCCGCGTCCAGAACCCTCTCATTCCCCAACTTAACAGCCTGTTTCATCCGGAGCACACTCTCGCAAGCAGACCACCGCAGCAATTCATTCCTCCACCTACGCAGCGAGGGCCCCCCCCTGGACTTCCAGTGCCACGATATCTCCCTCTGCGCCAGTATCAGACCCAGGTCAATAAATTTGCTCGTCACCTTGGTGCGTTTGGTGTGCGGGAACCAGAGCAACAGGCACGCCGCCATATCAAAGTCCACCTCCCTGGCAGACACTTCATTCAGGAGTTCCCCTACCTCTGCCCAGTAGGTCCCCAATTGCGGGCACCCCCAAAACAAATGATCCATGTCCGCACCCAAAGACGAACACCGTGGGCATCGGGCATCCGGCACCCGGAAGTACCGCTGTAATTTCTCCGGGGTTAAATAGGCCCTATGAAGCACATAGAAATGCACTTGTTGAAAGCGCGCATTTCTCGTGCCCTTCCACGTACGCCGCAGGATGTGTCCCCACGCCGTATCCGGTATGGGGCGGCCCACACTCTCCTCCCATTTAGACTTGAGCCCCAGGAGCGGCTCCAGACCCTCATGCAGCATCCTATTATGGAGGCACGTCACAGCCTTAACCGTACCAGCTGCCATCACCACATATTGGCACGCCATAGTCGTCGTTGGTTCTACGAGCCCCCCTTTCCAGTGCTTCTGTACGGCAGCCACCACTGCCGCGTGTAGGAGGAACCCCCCGTCAGGCAGCCCAAACTGGTCCCGGAGCACCTCAAACGGTGCCAACGCCCCATCTATGTACAGGTCGCCCACCACCTGCAATCCCATCTCTTCCCAAGCCAGCAACGGGGACCAATCACCCCCGTGCGGCAAGGCCGTCAGCATGCCGATCGGAATCTCCGGTGCATAAGGCCGCGAAGCCCTCGCTCTCCGAAGGCTCCTCTGCCAACACAAACGGAGCGTCCTTTCCTCCACGGTGAGGGCCCGCAACTCAAGCCTCTGCTGCATGATAATATAGGACAACACATGGCGTTGCATCCCCCGATCCCGGTCCTCCTCCGGACCCCTGAACACCCTAGCCACGTTCTGTGTTAGAACCTGCAGCTGTGCCGCTAGGTAATACAGCTCAAAGTCAGGCACAGCCATACCCCCTTCCATCTTCGGGCGGAGGAGCGTGGTCAGGGCCACTCTACGGCGGCCATGCCCCCACAGAAAGCCAATAATCATCGACCTCAGGTCTCTGAAGACCCCTTGGGGAATCCATATGGGCAGCGTCCGGAAATAATAGAGAAAGCGGGGGAGTGCCACCATCTTCAGAAGGGCAATCCTGCCTAGAACCGTCAGCGGGAGGGTCGACCAGAAAGACAAGCTGCCCCGCAGTGCCCGGACACAACGACCAATGTTGCCCTCCAATAGGTCTGCGGTAGCGTGGTAAATGCGAACACCCAGATAGGTAAAACAAGATGGTTCCCACACCACGTCCAAGTCTCCGTCAGGAGCAGGTGAACCCGCTCGCAGCGGGAACACACAAGTCTTCGCCCAATTGACCTTAAGGCCCGACAGCCGGCCGAACTCCGACAGCAGCTCCATAGCACCGGCCAACGCCCGGGAGGTGTCAGCCAGGTACAGGAGCAAGTCATCCGCATAAAGCGATATATAATGCCACTGCTCGCCCCTGGCTATCCCCAAGTACACGACACCCGACCTCGCATGGACCGCTAAAGGTTCCATTGCCAGAGCAAACAACAGGGGAGACAGAGAGCACCCCTGCCGCGTGCCCCTGCCCACCGGGTACGCCGCAGACACCAGGCCGCCCAAACGTACTCTCGCCGTCGCCGATGCATACAAGACCCTTGTCCACCTGCGGAACCCCTCGCCCATACCAAACCTCTCCAAAACTCCGTCCAGGAACGGCCATTCCAAACTATCAAAGGCCTTCTCGATGTCTACAGATAGGACCGCAGGGGCACCCTCCCCGTCCAAGATGGCGTCCATTATCCCCACCAGTCGGCGAACATTCAGCGCCGTGCTCCTCGTGGGTATGAACCCGGCCTGGTCCCTATGTACCAGGCCCGTCATATACGGGGCCAGCCTGGTGGCCAGTATCCGGCTCAGAATCTTATAATCCACCGTCAGCATGGACAGCGGGCGGTAAGACCGCACGTCCGCTGCGTCCCGGCCTGGCTTCAGGAGCGGCACAATCAAGGCCTCCCGCATGGATCCGGGCAGCGCCCCAGCCTCGAATGCTTCAGCATACACCGTCAGCAATCTGGGTGTCAAAATATCCGCATACAGCTGATAAAATTCAATCGGTAATCCGTCCACCCCGGGCGTTTTGTTGCGGGCCATATGCTTTATGGCCGCCCGTATTTCCGTGAGCGTTACCGGGCCGCCCAGTTCCTTCGAGTCCTCCTCAGCAAGGACCGGAAGCTGCCTCTCCCCCAAGTATTCCACAATGTCCTGGACCCCCACCTCCAGCTGACTCTGGTACAGTTCCTCATAGTACCCCCTAAAGCACTCCAATATCGCTGCCTGGTTGTACACCATCTCCCCCTGCGCAGTGCGAATGCCGAGGATCGGGGAGCCCCTAAGTTCCGGGTTGGCCAGTCTGGCCAAGAGGGTACCCACCTTGTCCCTTTCCGCATGCGCCCTGACGATATACTGCTTATAGTCATAGCATCGCAAACGTTCCGTCTCAGTGGCAACCACCTCCTTCGCTTCTAATAGCTGGGCTTGTAAGTCCGGTCTAGCCGGCCTGCGGCGCTCCAGGTCCCTCAACCTATCTTCCGCTGTCACGAGGTCATTCAACACAGCCGTGCGAGCATTCGAGAACCTGCCCAGACACACTCCCCTCGCCACCACTTTCATTGCATCCCATTCAATGGACCTACTCGTGGCCGTGCCCGCATTCATTCCGAAATAGCTATCAATGCCTTGCCGAACCACGTCTTGGAAGACAGGATCCTCAAGTGTCTCCGGCCGAAGCCGCCACGTTGGTATAACTGAGCGCTCCCTCTGCCACTGAATGTGCACCAATAGGGGATTATGATCTGAGATAGTCCTAGCTAAGTACTCCGCATGGGAGACCAACGGAGCTAGGGATCCACCACAGAGCACCGAGTCAATCCTGACATGCAGGTCATGAAGCGCAGAGTAAAAGGAGTAATCCCTGGTCTCCCTGTGCCGCTCCCTCCAGACATCCAGCAGCCGCCACCTATCCTGCCAGTCCTTCCTGTGCGCGGTCAGCCTGCGCACCGGGGAGTCCACCAGAGGGGGATGGGACCTATCCAGAGCCACATCAGTAATCGAGTTAAAGTCCCCCCCTAGCACTATCGGGCCCGCCAGGAAGGAGGCTAACGCCCCTGAGAGGCTATCAAGATATCGAGCTTGATCAGTGTTTGGCGCATACACACAGCAGAAAACCACATCCCGGCCATATAACCTCCCCTCCACCGCCACAAACCGGCCATCCGGATCCACTACTTGATTCAGCAATTGAAAGGGTATCCCCGCCCTCACCCAGATCAGCACCCCCCTGGCATACGCTGAGTAGGTGGTGCCAAACACCTGGCCCCGCCATCTTTTCTGCAAGGCAGTACATTCCTTCTCAGTGAGATGAGTCTCCTGAAGCATAGCAATCTGAACCCCCCTGCGTACAAGATATGCATGGACCTTATGACGCTTCACCATAGTTCGCAGCCCCCGGACATTCCACGTTAGGCATTTCAGATTAGGTAACGTCCCCATTCCAACTTCGTACAGTCCAAATCAAATAACGAATGTTCATAACCCCCCCAGTGCAGTTGCCCCCCCCCAAACACACCCAAAACAGAAAAACTTCCCAAACCCCGCTCCCCAGGACAGAGCACACGAACCCAATGTCCGCCCCCATCCAAACCTTGAAACAACTTCTCACACTCATAACCCTGTGGTCTCCACCACAGGCGGCCTTAAGGGCCCAAGGGGGGTGAGTCACCGCCGACCTCAGCGAGCGGAGCCCACGCCCCGCGCCTCCATCCCTCTTGAAGCACAGATCCCCCCCTCCCGGCGTCCCGGCCCCCTATCAACAGGATACCACCCCACCATGAAGTCCCGATCTAGCTCAATCCAACCCAATGTCAGCCGCAAAAGATACCATCCGAGGTCTGTGGGGTCACCTCCGGCCCCTTCGAACTGTCCGCTTCTGAAAGTTCCTCTCCCGACCTGCCGCCTTCTCCTCCCGAGTCAGTGTCCGCACGTTCACTGTTCTGTTGCGACCCTGTAATGGCCGCCGTCGCTGCGAGTGCATCCCTCTTTTCCGCCGCCATTTGGGCCTCCCGCCTCTCCCGTTGGCGCCTGTTGCGGGATCGGATGCGTTGCGATTGTCTCACCCGGGGCTGCTTGGGCTCATCTCGCCTGCTTTTATGCGATCTGTCCGTACCCGCCCTGTATAACTCCAGCCATTGCCAAACCTCGTCCGGAGTCTGAAAAAAGTGCGTAGACCCATCCAACATGATCCGCAACTTAGCTGGGTAGAGCAAGGAGTACTGAATGCTTTCCTCCCTGAGCTCCTTTTTCACTGCCAGGAACGACGCCCGGTTTTTCTGGACCATTTGGGTGTAGTCCGGGAAGATCGTAACCCTACTATTCTCCACGTCATAGGGGCCCGACATCCTGGCCCGCTGAATGAGAAGATCCCGGTCTTTGTAGTGGAGGAGTTTCACCACCATCGGGCGGGGGGGGCGACCAAGCCCCGGTGGGCGAGCAGGTACCCGGTGGGCCCTCTCTAGCGTAAAGAAAGGAGTGAGCCCCTCCGGCGCCACCACAGTGCGGAACCAGTTCTCCATATAGGCCACTGCATCCTCCCCCTCAATCCGTTCCGGAAGGCCGACGACCCGCACGTTGTTCCGCCTATTGCGGCCTTCTGCATCCTCCGCCCTCCGTTCCAACGCGTCCAACCGGGCCAACATATCAGTGATCTTATGTTCCGCGGCCACCACCGACGGTTTCAGGTCCAGCAATAGTTGGTCATGGTCCTTAACTTTGTCCGCTAGCTTCGCGTGATCTGCGCGCAGCAGCCCCAGGCCCACGGCCACTTGGGCGATGTCTTGGTGCAACATGTCCTTAGTCGAGGCGATCGCATCAAGTATGGCATCTAGTCGCTGGTTCAGCCGTTGGTCTCGATCGAGCTCCGAGGAGGGACTCTCGCCCAGCTGGGTGGAAGTTGCCGAGTCCCCCTCAGTGCATCCCGCGGCCATCGACCCACTCGTCGCCGCCATTCCAGGGTGCTGCGTCACAAGTCCAGGAGCTCGGTTACCGTCAGCGCCCGTGGGCAGCACCGGTCGCCGGCAGTGCAATGTCTCCACCGACACTCACAGGCACAAGAGCCACGGCCTGCGACGCCCACTCCACTCGGCCGCCCCCATGGGAGCCTGAGGGGAAGAGGAGAAGTCCCAAGACGGTATCCAGCTAGGGTCCCCAAGCTCCGGACGAGCCAAGGCAGCGCACCACGGCCTCAGATCACAGTCCCGCCGACCCTAGCGCCCCAGTCAGCGGCTTGCAGGATCTCTCGCCAGGGTCCCTCGCCAGTCGGCGACAACTCGGCTCAGGGCTGAAGTTCGGGGCCTTCCGACCTCCCCGCCGCCATTTTCTTCGCACCCTCGGCAACACCTCAGCCGCTGCTTCAGCACGGTCTCCTCGGGGGCGGCAGTCCCCCAGCAGTTCATCAAGTGCACCCAGCTGTCCCCTCACACTTCAGAGGGCAGGAGAGTCGTCTCCGGGCCGCCCGGGGTTCCGAAAACAGGAGAATTAGCGGGATCCTGCGCGGAGCTAGGAGCTCACGCCGCCATCCCGATCGGCGTCCAAGCCACGCCCCCCATCCAGCCCGGTTGACTAATCAGGACAAACATGCTGTATTACGTATCAGATCAACAAGATATGACCCCAGGAAGTGCCACAAGATAGCCATCTGGATTAAACAGGAGGAACCGAGAAAGTTAATATGTTTCAGAGACAGGTATAAAAATATTCCATGGAGTTTAACCCTCCCGGGGCTCTACTGTCCATTTCCAATATATATCTCGTCTCCAATCTTCTCAGAGCACCCTCTCTGTTCCCTCCTCTTCTCAGTGGGCCTACATTGTCTATAGCATAATATTTCAACAGGGTGCTATCGTTATTATGGCACTCTTTAAAATGGCGCGCTACTGGATATGCCGGGTCACTGGTGTTAATGGCCCTTATGTGCTGGAGTATCCTTTTGTGCACCTGTAGCTTGGTGCTACCCACATATCGCAGGGCACACGGACACTCCAGCACATATACCACAAACTCACTTTTGCAAGTCAATTGTTTTTTGATCTTGCGAGCACTGGGAGTAAATGGGACCTCATATTCTGATTTATTAAGCCCATGCTGACAGGCTTTGCAGGAAGAACATTTCCTAAAACCCTTGCTCTTATCCAACCAGTTTCGGCGTGTTACAATCTCCGGGCGAGATTTAACAAGGGCATCTTGCATAGAATATGCCTTTCTATAGGTGATACATGGTTTAGCTGGAATTTTCTCACCTATGATTGGGTCACATTTAATTAAATCCCAGTGCTTAGTGATAATCCTCCTAAGCGCGCCATGTTGCCTGTTGTAGGGCCAAATCAGCCTAACAGACTGATCTTGGGAGATAGCAGGCCCAGAGGTGTCTTTACGTTGGAGGGACTGACTCCGTGATATGGCATTCGCTTTGGCAATAGCTTTGTCAATTTGGACAGCCTTGTACCCTCTAGCCATAAATCTAGTTTTGCTGGCCTCCTGTGCCTGGAGGCATTGAGCATTAGTACTGCTCAATCGTCTGATGTGCAACATTTCCCCATAGGGGATGCTACGTATGAGATGGGAAGGATGGTGGCTACTGGCATGGAGTACTGTATTTCCGGCCGTGGGCTTCCTGTATAATCTGGTCTCTAGTTTGTCCTGATCATTCATGATTGTCATGTCCAGAAAATGCACCTGTGCCTGACTTATATCTGAGGTGAACGAAAGATTATAGTTGTTACAGTTCAGTGTCTCAATGAAATGCTCAGCTTCCAGACGTGTGCCTCTCCAAATAAAAAACACATCGTCTATATAACGATTCCATCGCACAATAGACCGCATTGCTGTGTCAGTGTGTTCGCCATAGAGGACCTGTCTCTCCCAGTAACCCATGTGCAAACAGGCATAACTGGGAGAGAAACAGGCCCCCATGGCAACACCTCTGACCTGCTGATAGTATCTGTTATTAAACATAAAGAAATTGTGATGTAATCAGAATGAAATCATAGATAACAACATACGATTATGCTCAAACATCATGACCTGTCTCTGACCCAAATAGAATTCAATGGTGGCCCGTAGACCATCTTTGTGGTTTATGCTGGTGTACAAAGATGTCACGTCCAATGTGATCAAGAACCACTCAGGATCCCACTCTATATCCTCAACTATATATATTCCAACATAGTTGCCTGTAAAACAGAAGGGAGCCTCTCACGGAGATAAACATCGCCACCTTTATTCAGTGAAGGAAGCAGCATGTAGAAAAACGAGTCTGACACCAAATTGTAGTCCTGCCTGACGCGTTTCATGCGAGCAGCATTTCATCAGAGGCACTGGACTTGTTCAGGATAGCTCGGCGATTTCTGGCACCACTTTTAACCTCCTAAAGTGCACGCCCATGGGCGCGCCCCCTCCAGTGGTTTGATGGAACTTGTAGTGCTGTCCTTCGCTAGTGCGCTGCCGTGACTAAACCTGATTATTTCAAATTTATACCCCAGTATCTCTGCTTTGCCGGTGAAGTCTATGCGCGCCTACGGGCTTTAGCACCACTTGAGCACAGGTGGCACCAGTTCAAAGTCATTAGACTGACGAACGGGCTGCCGGAGAGGTCACACAACCTTCGCGCACAGTCAAATAAATGCCGGTTCACAGTTCCTTCACAACGCTGCATTCACTATGAGGAAACGGGCCCACCTCACATCGGCTGCAGTCAAGATACGATTCAGTCGGGCACAGCACTCCTCTCGTAAGCGACGGGGCTCTCAGGGGCTCCACGGACCTCCCTCCGACTTCCGCACACAGGGTGGTTCCCGCCCACAGCTACAGCTCCCGGGTCACTGGGGAGTGGCAGAGACGCTAGTCCCGCCCAACGAAGGCCGGCCTTTCCCCGCCCCGGCGCACCACCTCACCTTCTATCTGCGCAGGAAGCGCTCTACGCTGGTGGGGCTCGGAGACGTCCGAGCTCCCCTCTAGAGGCACCTGACGCGAAGGGGGCACAGCGGACGATCGCGCTCGCGACTCGATAAGTTAATCACAGTTCACCACCGGGGGGGGCGGAGAGGCACACGAATCTGGCCACAGTCTTTGGGGGCAATGAGGTACTCGCTGGGCAGGCGCTGTAGGCGCTAGATCACTTCTCACGTAGCTGACTGGAACGCCAGTCAGACACAACGCCAGCAACCCTTTGCTGCTCTACTGCCTGCGCTACCAGCCACCTCAGGGGTCAACAGGGCAGGTGTCAATCTGGTGTCAAGTCTGGAATCTCTTCTCTAATCTGAACTTCATCATCATCTCCTCTCATCTAATCTGAAATGGCCGCCAGGGACTGGGCCTTATATAGCCAGTGCCCTGGGGTACTGGCACGAGCCAGAAGGTTCTAGAACCTTCTCTGGCTGTGACAATGACATGGCGCTCTTGAGGGGTATTTAGGACACTCACAGCCACCGTACTGGGGTTCTAGAGCAGCCATTTTGTGTACCTGAGGAAAATAAAGGAATTCCTGTCAGAAATGCGCGCCAAACAAAGGGCGCCAAAACCTCAAAAGGCCAGGGTTCATGAAGGCTCCAATGGGAATCACTTCACATGAGGAAAAAGGGTGTCCACCATTTTAAGTTCATTTATACAGGTTGACAACCCCAGTTTGTAATGCCACAGGTTTGGGCCAGGCACCTTGTAAATAGGTGCCACAAACCTTGTGAGCAACTGGGCGTCAAGGAACATCTAACCCCATGAAACAACACATAAAAAGTCCTGGTAGACAAATAAAAAGCGACAAATTTTGGGAGGTACAGGGGAACAAAAGAAATCATAGTGGTGAGGGGACTCTCAGAAGCAGACGGGTCTAACACGTGTCCCCCCCAGCTGAAAGTGGGGAGAGCTACCCAACCCCTTGGGAGTCCTCAACACTAAGGCGGAAATACCTGGAGAGACCGTCTGCATTGGCGTGGTCAACTCCGGGCCGATGTTCCACCCGAAAGTCCATTCCCTGTAGGGAGATAGACCACCTCAACAGTTTGGGATTTTCCCCCTTCATTTGCATGAGCCAACGAAGGGGTCGGTGGTCTGTCTGAACAAGGAAGTGTGAACCAAACAAATATGGTCGCAGCTTTTTCAGTGCCCAGACCACCGCAAAGGCTTCCCGCTCGATGGTACTCCACCTCTGTTCCCGGGGAAGCAGTCTTCGTGACAGAAAGACCACGGGCTGATCCGGTCCCTCTTCATTGAGTTGCGATAGCACCGCCCCAATGCCAATGTCGGATGCATCTATCTGGACAATGAACTCTTTTGAAAAATCTGGAGCCTTCAGGACTGGAGCTTTACACAATGCTTGTTTCAGAGTGTCGAAGGCTCGCTGGCAAGTCTCCGTCCAAATGACTCTCCTGGGTTGCTTTTTGGCCGTGAGTTCTGTAAGGGGTGCCACGATAGTGCCATACCCCTTCACGAATCGTCTGTAGTAACCTGTGAGGCCCAGGAAGGCTCGGACCTCAGTCTGGGTCTTGGGGGGTTTCCAGGCCATGATTGCCTCAATCTTCGCCTGAAGGGGCTGCACCGTTCCCCGGCCCACCAAGTGTCCTAAGTACACTACCGACCCCTGTCCAATCTGACATTTGCTGGCCTTGATCGTCAAGCCAGCCCGTTCCAGGGTTTGGAGAACGGCTTGCAAGTGCTGCAAGTGATCCTCCCAGCTACTACTGAAGACAGCTATGTCATCCAAGTAAGCAGCAGAGAATGACTCCATCCCGGTGAGGATCGTGTTCACCAGCCGCTGAAAAGTGGCAGGAGCGTTCTTGAGCCCAAAGGGCATGACGCAAAACTGGTAGTGTCCATCAGGTGTGGAGAAGGCTGACCTTTCCTTGGCTCCATTAGACATGGGAATCTGCCAGTACCCTGCAGTGAGGTCAATGGTACTGAGATATTGGGCAGCTCCCAACCGGTCAATCAATTCATCCGCCCGAGGGATCGGATGAGCATCCGTTTTGGTTACCGAATTTAGTCCTCGGTAGTCTACACAGAATCTCAATTCTGGTGTGGTACCAGGTGGGGCAGCTTTAGGAACTAACACCACCGGTCTAGACCAAGGGCTACTTGAAGGTTCGATGACTCCTAGCTCCAGCATCTTAGCTACTTCGCTTTGGATACTGGCCTTCACCTTGTCAGACAGCCGGTAAGACTTTGACTTCACAGGTGGGCTGTCCCCTGTGTCCACGTCATGGGTACACAAGTGGGTCTTACCCGGGACAAGGGAGAACAGAGGAGCGAATGACCCCAAGACCTGGCGACATTCCTCCTGCTGCTCAGGAGTCAGGGTTGGCGAGAGTTTCACTCCTTCCACTGACCCATCCTTTTCTTGAGACGCAAAAAGGTCGGGGAGAGGCTCCGTGTCCTCTTCCTCCGATCCGTCAGTCACCATAACCAACATGACTTCGGGCCTCTCGTAGTGGGGCTTGAGGCGATTGGCATGTAACACCCGATGCGGATGCCGAGGGGTCTTTACGTCCACCAGATAGGTAGACTTGCCCTTCTTCTCCAATACCTCATAGGGGCCTGTCCAACGATCCTGGAGGGCACTCAGCTCTCCAGGCTCCATCACCCACACCTTCTGGCCAGGCTCCAACTCCACTGGGTGAGCGCTGTGGTCATACCACGCTTTCATAACTGCCTGACTGGCTTCCAAGTTGTCAGAAGCTTGCTTCCACAACTTAGCCATTTGGCTTCGGAAGGCCAGCATGTAGCTCACCACATCCTGGGGAACTTTCCGGGGAGACTTTTCCCAGGAGTCCCTCACCAGGCTGAGAGGTCCACGTACAGGGTGCCCGTACAAAAGCTCGAAGGGGCTGAAGCCCACTCCCTTTTGCGGCACTTCCCTGTAGGAAAAGAGCAAACAGGGTAGGAGGACGTCCCATTTCCTCCGCAGGCTTTCGGGTAGACTTCGGATCATACCCTTCAAGGTTAGGTTGAACCTTTCCACAAGACCATTGGTCTGTGGGTGATAAGGAGTGGTGAACCTGTAAGTCACTCCACACTCCTTCCACATGGCCCGCATATATGCTGACAGGAAGTTGGTCCCCCTGTCGGACACAACTTCCTTGGGGAATCCCACTCGGGTAAAGATCCCCATCAGGGCCTTGGCCACTACTGGTGCAGTAATGGTTCTCAGAGGAATTGCCTCTGGATACCTTGTGGCGTGATCCACCAGGACCAGGATAAACCTGTGACCGGATGATGTAGGTGGATCTAGGGGCCCAGCAATGTCGATGCCCACCCTTTCAAAGGGGGTGCCAACGACGGGAAGTGGTTCCAGGGGAGCCTTCAGCTTCGTCCCTGTTTTCCCACTGGCTTGGCATGACACACACGACCGACAGTATGTGTCAGATGCCACCCTCATTCGAGGCCAATAAAAGTGGGGGACAAGCCGGGCAAAGGTCTTGTCCTGACCCAAATGTCCTGCCAAGGGAATCTCATGAGCCAACTCTAATAGGAAGGCTCGGTAACACTGTGGGACTACCAGGGCCCGTGACAATCCGTGCACTGGCGCCCTGGGTTCACTGTAGAGGAGACCATCCTCCCAGTAAACACGATAGTTCCCAGACTCGTTACCTGCTGCCTGGGCTTCAGTCTGTTGCCTCAGACCCTCGAGGGTGGGACATTCCCTTTGTCCCTGGCTCAGTTCCTCCCTGGATGGTCCTCCTTCCACTCGCCACTCAGCGGGGATAGGCAAGTCCTCCAACGGAACCATGTCCTCCTCCGCGGACTCCGGGTCCACCTCCACAGGTGGCCTATCCGTCTCACGGGGCATGGACATCGAGGCAGGCTCCTCCTGTCCTCGAAATGTTCCCTCATCAGCAGCTGGGTGGGCCATTGTTCCAGGCTCCAACCCACGCGACTTCTCCTCCCGAGCAGCCGCAGACCTGGTACTCACACAGGCCCAATCAGGTGTACCCAGCATCTCAGTATGAGTCCGGTATTCCACCTCCTTCCAAGCATTGTGCTCCATATCATTACCCAGCAGACAATCGACTGGCACGGCGGGGCTTACGGCAACTCGAAGTGAACCTGCAACCCCTCCCCACTCAAAGGGAACCTCGGCCACAGGATAGTGGCCCATTCTGCCGTCAGCCATCGCGGCTGGATGAAGTACGCCTGGAATCACCTGCTCTGAGGACACCAGATGACTCCTTACCATAGTCATACTGGCTCCTGTATCTCTCAGAGCTTCCCCTCTATGGCCATTGATGGTGACCCATTGCCCATACTTGGTAGTATTTGAGGGCACCTGGATCTTTGGAACCATCTACCGATCACCCAGGGACACTAAGGTGACACCCGCCCACTCCCCCCCCTTAACTAAGGGCATCTCCTCCCTGAGCGCTACACTAGCGACTCCCGGGGCCTTTCCTCCAGTGGGAGGGGGTGGTCTCTTTGGGCATTTCACGTCTCCCTTATAATGTCCAATACCACCGCACTCATAGCAATGGATAACCCTTGGCTGCTGACTCTGGCCATGATTAGGGTTCTTCTGCGGGTTAGCCTTAGAAGTGGAGAAGAAACTTTTCCCCTTAAAGGTATTTTGGGGGCCTTTGGAGAACTCCTGCTTCTTGTTATCTCCCCCCTCTTTCTTCTGGGGAGCGCCCTGTCCGGACTTCTGAGAATCTCCTCCCGTCCCCTTCGTGGACACTCGGGTACTTGCCCAAATGTCCGCCTCCTCAGCAAGCTTACGGGGTCAAGTAAGTTTGCTGTCTACCAGGTGTTGCCTCAGCTCGGGAAGACATTTCTCGAGTAGATGTTCCTTGAGTATCAAGTCGTACAACCCTCGATAGTCCTCCACCTCATTACCTTGGACCCACCCATCTAGGGCTTTCTTGGCAAAATCCAGGAAGTCAACCCAATTCTGTGAGCTCAGCTTGTGGCTGCCCCTAAACCTTTGCCGGTATTTCTCGGGGGTCAACCCAAACTTTCTGATGAGCGCCACCTTCATGGCGGGGTAATTTACCTGTTCCTCCCGGTCTAGGGCCAATAGGGCATCCCTACCTGTCGGAGGCATGTACCGGTATAATCCACCACCCCAATGCTTCTCATGGATCCCATGGGCTCTTAAGGAGACCTCATAGGCTGCCAGCCACTTGGCTATGTCGTCTCCAGTGGTATAACTGGGGACTACGTCCTTGGGTAAATGGGGCCTGGGCTCCCTGGCAAATTCCTTTGACTCGACACCCTTCGGAGTGATGTTAGGGGTCTGGAATTCGAGTTCTCGTAGCTTGAACTCGTGTTCCATCCTTTTCCTTTCCATCTCCAGCTTGGACTCATGTTCCAACCTCCTCCCCTCCCTCCTTTCTTCCAACTCCATTTTTGCTATTTCCCACCTTAACAGTCTTTCCTCTCTCCTGTCAGCTAACTCGGTTTCTGACAACCCTCTCGATGACACACTGCTGCCCTCCCGTGAGGTTGCCTTGGGGCTGATTGACATCTCACCCACCCCCGGGGGACATTCCGCAGTCCTATCAATGACAGTACCTCTGTCCGATTCCTCCTCCTCCACCGTTCCCTCCGTGTGTGCTTCCACCCATGCTCGCAGACTAGTACGGAGCTCCTCTCTTTTGGCCCCTCGCCTGACAAACACTCCCCTCTCCTGACAGAAATCCTTGAGCTGTGCCACAGTATAGGTCTCCAGCTCTGACATTTCGAATTCCATCTTGTCAGTGAAAAGTGTGGACAACCACCCCGAAGTAGGTGACCAGGATAAGAACTTTGAGGGTCACTTCCACCCACCTCCAGGAAAGAATTTGGAAAAAACAAAACGTTGAATTGGAGGGCCGCTAGGAGAAAACTCCGGGTGTGTACCTGTGGTGCACACTGAATTATTATGGGGTTCAAAACAAGCACGGCTCGCAATCCCACCCGCTGATCACCAATTTTATGTTGGCCCTGCGATGGGCAAGTCCAGCACAAAGGGGGTAGCTTGGCTCAAGTGGCAAGGCAAGTGAAGGCTGTAGTGTTAAGCCGGCTCTGACCCAATAATAACTCCTTGTACATCCACACCAAAAAGAAGGACACCACACCACTGCTGTAGAAAAATACAATTCCTTTATATAAAAGTTCTTTGTTGTGAATAGGGTTGACTGGGAAAGCACATATACATTTCTTTTGGTCATACAGTTCTGGTAATAAATAGTATTAATAAATAGAATAACTTCAGGAATGAGTATCACAATAAATATCAGAATAAATATCAGAATAATTATGAGAATAAATATCAGAATAAATATTGGTTCATTTAAATAAACAACCACATGTTTCTTCTGGTATCGCTGCCACCAATTAAATACTTTCGAATCATTACATCTGCAATACGTTTCAAATGGGAAAGATAACTCTCACAGTTTATGCTGTTTTCAATGACCAGGTATACGGCTTCTCTGAGCACAAAATAAGGTTTGGGACTCTTTAATAATCACTCAAGGCGTATGCGCGTATATCTAGAAGGCAAGGAAACACAGTAAATACATCATTTGCCCTCGGCGGTCACCGGGATAGGATCTCTGCTTTGCCGGTGAAGTCTATGCGCGCCTACGGGCTTTAGCACCACTTGAGCACAGGCGGCACCAGTTCAAAGTCATTAGACTGACGAACGGGCTGCCGGAGAGGTCACACAAACTTCGCGCACAGTCAAATAAATGCCGGTTCACAGTTCCTTCACAACGCTGCATTCACTATGAGGAAACGGGCCCACCTCACATCGGCTGCAGTCAAGATACGATTCAGTCGGGCACAGCACTCCTCTCGTTAGCGACGGGGCTCTCAGGGGCTCCACGGACCTCCCTCCGACTTCCGCACACAGGGTGGTTCCCGCCCACAGCTACAGCTCCCGGGTCACTGGGGAGTGGCAGAGACGCTAGTCCCGCCCAACGAAGGCCGGCCTTTCCCCGCCCCGGCGCACCACCTCACCTTCTATCTGCGCAGGAAGCGCTCTACGCTGGTGGGGCTCGGAGACGTCCGAGCTCCCCTCTAGAGGCACCTGACGCGAAGGGGGCACAGCGGACGATCGCGGTCGCGGCGAACTTGCTCTCGCCTCGCGACTCGATAAGTTAATCACAGTTCACCACCGGGGGGGGCGGAGAGGCACACGAATCTGGCCACAGTCTTTGGGGGCAATGAGGTACTCGCTGGGCAGGCGCTGTAGGCGCTAGATCACTTCTCACGTAGCTGACTGGAACGCCAGTCAGACACAACGCCAGCAACCCTTTGCTGCTCTACTATCTGCGCTACCAGCCACCTCAGGGGTCAACAGGGCAGGTGTCAATCTGGTGTCAAGTCTGGAATCTCTTCTCTAATCTGAACTTCATCATCATCTCCTCTCATCTAATCTAAAATGGCCGCCAGGGACTGGGCCTTATATAGCTAGTGCCCTGGGGTACTGGCACGAGCCAGAAGGTTCTAGAACCTTCTCTGGCTGTGACAATGACATGGCGCTCTTGAGGGGTATTTAGGACACTCACAGCCACCGTACTGGGGTTCTAGAGCAGCCATTTTGTGTACCTGAGGAAAATAAAGGAATTCCTGTCAGAAATGCGCCAAACAAAGGGCGCCAAAACCTCAAAAGGCCAGGGTTCATGAAGGCTCCAATGGGAGTCACTTCACATGAAGAAAAAGGGTGTCCACCATTTTAAGTTCATTTATACAGGTTGACAACCCCAGTTTGTAATGCCACAGGTTTGGGCCAGGCGCCTTGTAAATAGGTGCCACAAACCTTGTGAGCAACTGGGCGTCAAGGAACATCTAACCCCATGAAACAACACATAAAAAGTCCTGGTAGACAAATAAAAAGCAACTAATTTTGGGAGGTACAGGGGAACAAAAGAAATCATAGTGGTGAGGGGACTCTCAGAAGCAGACGGGTCTAACAGTGGTGTTATAGTTAGCTGGACATTGTACTCATACAGAACCATTGAAATTGCTCCTATATAGTTAGTTGTACTAACTATATTTCGCGCACCCGCAATCCACTGCTGATGATGTCACATATTAGATCATTCATGACATGGTCAGTGACATCACTGATGACATCTCAAATGACATCACTGATGACATCATCCACGTGACAATCACATACACCTTTTCATACACTATTACAATTTTTCATCACTCTTTGTAAAATACAGAGTATCATATTTAAATCCATTGTCACAGCAATACAAGTATCTAAAAATCCACTCAGTGTTCATAGATGCATACACACATCTAATCACTTACCTATGGATTCACTCATACATGCTGTCAATGAACAATAGAACACTATCAAAAATACTTATACATCTATATCGACATTAAACAACAGCACGCATCCTATTCACATATGAAGTCATCCTACTCACTTATGCAAACAATGGCTCATACTTACATATTTAATTAGCAAAACACTTATACAAACACCACTTCTTCTATTCATTTAGATAGTAAGTCATACTTAGTGAATTATAAAATCATTATTACAAGTATACAGTTATCCATACAGTCACTCACACAATCATTGTGTCTTATGTATACTTATTTATATACAACAACTGACACATACACTGCCTTTTATTTTTCTAGTTTGTTGGACATGTACCATTGAGAAATATATTTGCTCATCACCACACCCATAAAGAGATTCACTCACCCAAACAACTGTTAGAACATGTAGTTTTAACTTCATATATCTACTGAATCAACTATTCACACATCTTTGGACAGTCACACCCCCCCCACCAAACCAGACACACTTTCACACTCCCATACAAATACTCAGTTAACTAATCAATAACTAATATAGACTTTCACATAGCTAGTAACCAACTGTAGAATCAGTTTACACAACAACTGACAAAGTGATACAGATATTCACACAGTTTAGTCACTATCCACTATATTTAGTGAGACATTATAAATTGGTCAAGTAAACAGTCAATTACACTGCTACTAAATCCTCCATCCAAATATTTATTTATATATATCCACTTATTCTTCAATGCAAATTGCTATATATATAATGCATATTTAAATAACGAAGCAAACCACATTCACTGGATGATGTCATCAGTGATGTCATCAGTGATGTCATTTGAGATGTCATCAGTGATGTCACTGACCATGTCATGAATGATCTAATATGTGACATCATCAGCAGTGGATTGCGGGTGCGTGAAATATAGTTAGTACAACTAACTATATAGGAGCAATTTCAATGGTTTTGTATGAGTAAAATGTCCAGCTAACTATAACACCACTAAAACTTATAGTTTTTTGAGTGAATTTCAAAGGTTTTTTAAAAGCTAATTCCTAACTATATAACTCCTGAAACCTATGGTTTTTTCAGTGAATATATATATATATATATATATATATATATATATATATATTACCTACTGGCGGTCGCCAGTAGGTATATATAGTTAGGATTTTTTCTCTATGGGTTTTTTGAAAATTCTATGTCTAATAACTTTGGCGTTTGTGGACGGAATTGGCTGAAATTTTCAGGAAAATGGCACATTTTGTTTCTGAGCAGCCCTTGAAAATTTGGGGGGGGTTCGTCCAGTGGGGGCCGAGAAAAAAGGGGGGTCCCAAAACGTGTTTTTAACATTGAGTTTTCCATAGGGCGGTTGGCCTCACTTTTAGCCCGAACGGCTGAATGGATTTGCACGAAACTTGGCAAAATTGTAGGGACTGGTAGCCCGATGTGCCTTTTGTAGGTCTCAATATATGTGCTCCAGTGGATTTTGAGAAATTAACGTTTAAAAAAAGATATATATCTGTAACAGCGGACCGGGCAGCGCTCTGGTTCGCGGACTTTTCGCGCAACGGAGCTTTGTGAAGCGAAGCTGATTTGTTCTCCGGCGTCTGTCAACATTCCAAACAGTCCGTAGCGGCCGCCATCTTGTCTCTCGGTAGGATCGAGAGACAAGAGGAGGTCAAAACAAAGGGGGAAATAACTATAAGGGGGCATAGTAGATCCTCGCTGACCCCCTAGGTTTGATGTGGAGGTTTTAAAAGGGCCCCGCGGGGCAAAAAAAAAAAATAATAATAATAATCGAACGGCTGAATGGATTTGCACGAAACTTGGCAAAATTGTAGGGACTGGTAGCCCGATGTGCCTTTGCTAGGTCTCAATATATGTGCTTCAGTGGATTTTGAGAAATTAACGTTCAAAAAAAGATATATATCTGTAACAGCGCACCGCTTCGCGTACTTTTCGCGTTACGGAGCTTTGCGAAGCGAAGCTGATTGGCTCTCCGGTGTCTGTAAACATTCCAAACAGTACGTAGCGGCCGCCATCTTGTCTCTCGGTAGGATCGAGAGACAAGAGGAGGCCAAAGCGAAGGGGCAAATGACCATAAGGGGGCATAGTAGATCCTCGCTGACCCCCTAGGTTTGATGTGGAGGTTTTAAAAGGGCCCCGCGGGGCAAAAAAAAAAAATAATAATAATAATCGAACGGCTGAATGGATTTGCACGAAACTTGGTAAAATATTAGGGACTGGTAGCCCGATGTGCCTTTGCTATGTCTCAATATATGTGCTTCAGTGCATTTTGAGAAATTAACGTTCAAAAACAAGATATATATCTGTAACAGCGCTCCGCTTCGCGGAGATAAAATTATATCTGTATTACCTAGCTGTTGCTAACACCAGTTAGCGACGGCTAGTAGGAGATAGCGACCATCTTGGGTCCCACTTTGCATGTGAGTGATATTTATCACTAATGACATGCAAAGTGGGCATGCCAAGATGTTAGCGACTGGAAACAGTCGCTAACATCGCTATCTCCTATTATCAACTTTTGGAAATATTCGAGATAAGCGCGAATATCTCCAAAAAGTAACAGCTGCCCTGAGCAGTTCTTAGCCATGTTATCCAATGGGAGGTGGATAACATGGCTAAGAGCATTAGCTCGGTAATGCATGAATATCGCGGAGTTTTCAGCGATATTAATGCATTGCGCTCGTTTTTTATCGTATTTGTGATAAACCTTGATAATAGCAAGGTTTATCTGCGATAATTTCTGACGGTAAAAAAATCTTTGCAATGCATCGTTAGGGATAAATATCGCTTAACTTTGGTAATATGCCCCAACGTCTGTTAACGTTCGATTCGAAGGAAATCAGGAATTGTTGAAAAACATAGTGTGCGCCATCTTGTCTTTTTTCAAATGCCACACTTTTGTCGTGCACGGCAGCCATTTTAGATGCCTTGACCAGACCCACTCTGTGCACGCTGTCGATCCTTAGCATGGCTCCCCACCCTCGCAAGCATCTCACCCAGGCAGTGGTCACCCCCGCTCTCTGTCTTATGCATGGGTAATAAACCTCCCCCCATCTGCGCTGCTCTTCCCTGAGAATCACACCCTGTGCCCGCCCGACACCTCCCTTTCGCCCTATTCACTACCGCACCCTCTGACACTCCTTTTCCTCTGTGTCCGATTGTCCAGGCCGGTCCTAGGCTATCAGCTAGCCCTGCAGATGTAGTTTATGGCCACAGCTGTAAAGAATCACCCCTCTTCAAAGGAGTTATAGTAGATCAAGGCCCACACTCGATGAGATCCGTCACAGCAGAAGCGTTGCTATTATCTGAAAACCATCCTGTATTGTGATTGGGGAGGGGACCGAGCGTGAAGCGGAAGATTCCAGGGATGACTCTTTGTACATCAAAGTTTTTACAATTATGTGTCACATTAAAAATATATAGCACTCCGACAAAGTAGTAAGATTATAAAACTTTAATAATTTATAAATATATACAAGAAAACAAAAATAGTAATAACATATAAACATTTTTAGGGAAAAACAACGAAGTAGCGGTCGGCTGTGCGAATAGTCCCAACGCAGCACAACGTCCAGATTTCCGGCGTGGGGCGTCGCGGGGGGTGGGTCATCAGTAGCAAACTGTTGTGCGAATAGTTCCAAGGCAGCAGAACGCGCCGAAATCTAGATGACACGAAAGTGATGTCTAGTAAGTTGCCACCCAGCAAATAACGGCGTGGGGCGTCGCGGGGGGTGGGTCATCAGTAGCAAACTGTTGTGCGAATAGTTCCAAGGCAGCAGAACGATGGCACCAAGGTGATGTCCAGTAAGTTGCCGCACTGGTTTTGGTATCCTACAATGCTGCTCCGAATAACGGCGTGGAGCGCCCCGGGGGAGGCGGCGTGAACGGGCCTCTCCAGGTGGAGTCTCATCTGTTTTAGTGGGGCGCCCCTTTACCGTTTCAGTTGCCATTCCGTCCGCTTTTGGTCCACTGTGTCAAAATCCGCCATTCAGCTGAGTTGCGCCCACTCTTGCGGTGCAGCGATAGGCGGCTGCCACAGGACTCTCAAAATGGCGGCAGGCTCTTTCCTTTTTGGGCGTGGTCCACTGAAATGGCCCTGGGACACCTTGGAAATCGGACGCTTGTCTGCTAGGTCTTGGACCCCATTCTCGAAAGCGTCCCCTCCGCCTTGAGAATTCATCAAAAGTTTTGGGGGCCCCGACTCCTGCAGGCTTCTGGTGGGGAGCGGCTGCCATGATTGCTCGCGGAATGACCACGACGGAGCTACGAGATGGTGGTGCTCTCATGCTGACGCCAGTTTAGTCTGAAACATCCAGAAACAAGGTGGGGCTTTCATCGTTTGGGGGAAAAAAAAAGTTTTCATCCAATGAAAAGTGTTGTTTTTAGGTCATATGATCAAGCCTTCCATCATTCGGAAACCAAAAGTAAAATGAACCAATGAAAAGTTTTATAAACAAGTCACATGACCTGTTATGCGGCATAGGGTATAAAATGCGGAGAAAATACGTTGGCACGTGAGGCGGCGTCAGTAGCGGACCGATGTGCGAATAGGCCGAAGGCAATACAACGCGCCAAGATCCGGATGGCACCGAGGTGGTGTCCAGCAAGTTGCAGCACTGGTGTGGCCATCCTACAATGCTGAAAGTCGGCGTGGGGCGCCCCGTTGGCCTGTGAGTTTGCGTCAGTAGCGGACCGATGTGCGAATAGGCCGAAGGCAGCACAACGCGCCAAGATCCGGATGGCACCGAGGTGGTGTCTAGTAAGTTGTCGCACTTCTGTGGCCATCCTACAATGTTGAAAGTCGGCGTGGGGCGCCCCGTTGGCCTGTGAGATGGCGTCAGTAGCGGACCGATGTGCGAATGGGGCCAAAGGCAGCGCAACAATATTTTCTGACTGACACCACAAGGCGCTGAGATGCCAAGATCCGGATGGCACCGAGGTGATGTCTAAGTTGCGGACTGATGTGCGAATGGGGCCAAAGGCAGCGTAACAATATTTTTTGTATGGAAGATACCACTAGGCGTTGAGATGCCAAGATTCGGATGGCACTGAGGTGATGTCTAGCAAGTTGGTGTGGTCATCCTACAATGCTGAAACTCGGCGTGGGTCGCCCCATTAGCCTGTGAGATGGCGTCAGTAGCGGACCGATGTGCGAATAGGCCGAAGGCAGCACAACGCGCCAAGATCCGGATGTCACCGTGGTGGTTTCATAGTTGAGAGGCACTTCATCTGCAGTGGGGCGCCGAGATCCGGATGGCACCGAGGTGATGTCTAGCAAGTTGCTGTACTGGTGTGGTCATCCTACAATGCTGAAACTCGGCGTGGGTCGCCCCATTAGCCTGTGAGATGGCGTCAGTAGCGGACCGATGTGCGAATAGGCCAAAGGCAGCACAACGCGCCAAGATCCGGATGTCACCGTGGTGGTTTCATAGTTGAGAGGCACTTCATCTGCAGTGGGGCGCCGAGATCCGGATGGCACCGAGGTGATGTCTAGCAAGTTGCTGTACTTGTGTGGTCATCCTACAATGCTGAAACTCGGCGTGGGTCGCCCCATTAGCCTGTGAGATGGCTGTTCTTTGGATTTGGGCCTGGTCCACCAAAATGGCCCTGGGACACCTTAGAACTCGGACGCTCGATTTTTTTTTCCTTTCCTGTACATGCAAAAAAAGGTAAATGCCCGGTACGTTACACGCTTCATCTGCCACGATGAACTCTCCAGAGGAACCGAAAAAATATATAGTTGTGGTAACTATACCATGCATCGTCATATGGAGAGGTGGCACCAATTAATTATAGTGCTGCATAAAAGAGAGATTTGGAGGAGAACCCCTGACCTGCTAGTACATTCATCAAAGAAGTGGCACTGAGAGCTTCAGAGGCAAGGGAAACGGTCCCAAATATTTAGAAGAACTTTGGAAAGATTAAAATGACATGTTTAGATTGTGGCAAATTAATTTCATGTGGACAGATGAGTGTTACTCTAATAAATACAGCATATGAACATCATCATAGTCGATGGTTGGTAGAGACATTTTGACTATATCCTGGACCTGCCCGTCCTCGCCCAAAATGGCGCCGGAATAAATGGGACTCGTAACTCCTTGTTGTGTACTGGTTGCAGAACCTTGAAATCACGAGATACGTATGCAGTTTTGAAGCACATGGCGGGCGGGGACGAGAATTGATTGAATATTTCGACATCCCTATTGATATTAAGTTCTGATGTGTTATTGATTACTGTACTGTTGAAAGTTCGAATTAACGTCACCCATGGTACTTGCCCGCAAATGTATATCTAGATAATTTTATTGTAACTGGCCCTGTCGTATTTTAATTATAAAATGTACGTCCACCGATTCCGTAACTGTTAGACACCTTAGTTCTTGCAACCTAATGGCCCGCCCGTTACGTTCCTCTACAGTGTAAATGTCTATTCATCATATACGATTACAGTTTGCTCTGTGGCAGGCCCACGTGGTTATAGGCTCGTATTTGTATAATGAAATTTTCACAATAAAGGTTTTTAAAAGAAAACATGGTAGTAGTATATACATTGGTAAAGTTTTTAATAATAGTGACTGTTTTAGAATCATTAAAAGGCAAGTGAAATAAAGCAGACCAATTACATGAAGGGTAAAAGGTATAATACGAAGGAACGCAGTAAAGATAAATGGTCAAGGGCTGTTGTGTTTTCTATTCCTGCAACATAAAGTGATCGATAAGAATCTCATATTCAGGCGTATCGGCGACTAAGACAGCAGGTCGACCCTCTTTTGCTCAACGGCTCCGTCATGGGACGAAGAAACGCTCTTTTTCTCGAAAAAAGAATATATTTTACTTGCAGGACAGTTGTAAAATTTCCGGGAAAGTACATTAGCCTGGAACATTATAACATATATTTAAGAAAAAATAATGTTCGGAAGTAATGAAAAGCGTAATTTTTAGGTCATATGACCAAGCCTTTCATCATTACAATAAGAAAAGTAAAATGAACCAATGAAAAGTTTTATTAACAAGTCACATGACTTGTTATGCTTACGTTACGCGCTGCGCGCCCCGGATGACTTCCGGATGCGCTAACGCGGCGCGTCATATGACGCATTACGCGACAACGCAGGTACAGAATATAGTCAAAATGTCTCCACCAACCAGCGGTCGGAACACAACCCCTTTCAGCAGGCTAAATAGTTCTGTTAAATGACAACAGAAGGGACAGGCAACAAGAACCATCAGTCAAAGAGGGGAGAGCTAGTTCTTCTCTACCGGGTTACATTGGGGCGCTACCGGAACTGATCGAATTGGTAGTCTACAGTGTTTCTGGATGTTTCAGACTGAAGCTGGGGTTAGCATGAGAGCAGCACCATTTCGTAGCTCCGTCGTGGTCATTCCGCAACCAATCATGGCAGCCGTTCTTTATCGTTATTTTGGGCGGGGTGGGTGGCGGAGCCGAGCTGTTTTGCAGCCATCATTGTGTGGAGTTCAGTTCATCTCACTAGTTTTGTATTTGTCATGAGGGGTTGTTCCTAATGTTTCTATTTTAGCGAGGTCAAAAAGAGATCCCATTAGTGGCCTACTGATTTTGCTCGATTCCTTTTCTTTTTTTTTTACACGATTTTTCGTTATCTGCAAAGACTAAACAGAGTATTGCGACTCTGTGTTTGTTTGTAAATAGAGAATGAACCAAAGAGAACTAATTCTAAAACAGTAAATACTTGGATAACAATCAATCAAATGGAGAGAGAAGCAGGCACGACGGATTACAATGGGGGCAAAGACCTGCGTTAACTACCTTTCACTATCTGCAAAGAGAGAGTACTCCTAATAGAAATGAGGGGGGGGGGGCACCATTCAAAGCAGATCAGTGTGCATAAACACGAAAATGTTTTCACTTACCACGTACTTGACATTCGACAGCTTATGATATTTGCTATTAAAAAACCATTGAAATTCACTGAAAAAACCATAGGTTATAGACCATATATAGTTAGGAATTAGCATTTACAAAACCTTGAAAATTCACTGAAAAAACCATAGGTTATAGACCATATATAGTTAGGAATTAGCATTTAAAAAACCTTATTTTACTCACACAAAACCATTGAAATTCCATATATAGTTAGTTGCACTAACTATATATCGCGCACCTGCAATCCACTGCTGATCATGTCACATATTACATCATTCATGACATGGTCAGTGACATCACTGATGACATCACTGATGACATCTCAAATGACATCACTGATGACATCACTGATGACATCTCATTTGACATCATTCTTGTGCTAATACGATAAACCTCTTCAGACTCTAATATAACCTTAGATACACTCAGTGTATACAGACACTCACACACTGCCACTCATCCATGGAGTTACTCACACACCCAGTCAGTCATGCAAAGAAACAATCTCATCTCCATTTCTTCAACTATACAGTTAAACACACCTTACTTATTCGAAACATATACTAACACATATTTACTCTCTTATACAATCCCTGATACAAGTTCACAATGATCGATACAACCACTCACTCATTCGGTGGCTCTCATGCACAGTTATTTATATATGCCAACTCTCACATGTACTGTGTTTTACATATGTACTTACTATGACATGTAGCATTGAGATATCCATTCACTCATCAATACACTCATGCACACAGTCAACTGCCCATGTAGCTGTTTCCACATGCACTCTTGAACTCATACACCTAGTGAATAAACTGTTCACACATCTATGCATAGAGTCACACACCTTCCAGCCACCCCCACACAAACTCAATCTCCCATAGAAATACTTGGGCAACCAATTAATAACACATATAGCCTCTCGTATAGCTAATGATCAACACATGCAGCAGTTTACAGAACAACAGACATAATGATGCACAAATTAAGACAGTTTAGTCACTAACCCATGCACTCAGTGAGACACATTTAATCACTCACTCATACATTCAGTCATGCACCTACTAAATCCTTCGTCCAGACACTTATACATCTACTCATTCTTCAATATGTAAAACATATTTAAACTTTACAGAAACACACAGTCACTGGATGATGTCATCAGTGATGTCATCAGTGATGTCATTTGAGATGTCATCAGTGATGTCATCAGTGATGTCACTGACCATGTCATGAATGATGTAATATGTGACATGATCAGCAGTGGATTGCAGGTGCGCGATATATAGTTAGTGCAACTAACTATATATGGAATTTCAATGGTTTTGTGTGAGTAAAATAAGGTTTTTTAAATGCTAATTCCTAACTATATATGGTCTATAACCTATGGTTTTTTCAGTGAATTTTCAAGGTTTTGTAAATGCTAATTCCTAACTATATATGGTCTATAACCTATGGTTTTTTCAGTGAATATATATATATATATACACACACACACACACACACACACACACACACATACGTTCAATGAAAAAAACTAAGGTAGAGCTTAGTTATAGTCAGGAAAACATTTCCCTATACAATCCAAGTTTAAACTACACAAACCTTAAAAATTCTGAAGTTATAACTTTCATTTACAATTTACCCACCACCTTCAAATTATTATAAGTAGGCTACCTCATTACACACTCTTTTCAGCTCACTAACCAGACAACATTAATTGTAACTCGCCACTCTACCATGCACTGTGTTGTGACAAATGATGCCATTTGGGAAGTTATAAGTGTTGGAATGAGTGCTATGATTTCACATGCTATAATGATGTAGTATACAAGGGTATAACCAGTGCATGGAAAGGGCATGAGTTACAGTTAATGTAGTGTGGGAAGAGAGGTGACAAGACTGTGTTCAGAGGTGCATGACTTATTATAATTTGAAGGTGGTCCGTAAATTATAAATTGAAGTTATAATTATAACTTTACAATTTGTAATGTTTGTGTATTTTAAGTTGGTTATATAGAGAGAATACGTAAGGTATTACTAACCATAAGTTATCCTTAACCTTTGTTTTATCATTTTATGCTAATGGTTTTTCTTTTTTAATAAAAATGTGCTTCATAAAGTGGAGTGTAGTACGGTGAAGGAGAGTGCTGTAGAAGGGAGTATTGTAGAGTGAAATAGTGTGGAGTAGAGTGGAGTGACAAAGCATACAGTGGAGTAAAGTGTTCTACAGTGGAGTCCCCTGGTTTCTCCCTGTCATATCGTGGAGAGAAGTATCAGAGTGGAGAGACGTGTTGTACAGTGTAGTGGTTTGTAAAACACTAGAGTTGAGATTTGTACATTTGAGTGGCTCCGAGTGGAGTGGCGTGAAATGGAGTGTGGTGGAGTGTCATTGAGTAGAGTGGCATAGAGTGTAGTAGCATATAGTGGAGTTCAGTGGAGTAAAGTGTTGTACAGTTCAGTGGTGTTGAGAGCAGTAGAGTTTTGGACGGAGAGCCTCGTGCAGTGTTGTACAGTTGAGTATTATTATTTGTGAAAACAGTGCATGGTAGTGTGGCGAGTAATAGTTAGTGTTGTCTCGTAAGCAAGCTGAAAAGAGTGTGTCATTTGAAGGTGGTGGGTAAATTGTACCTGAAAGTTATAACTATAACTTTGGAATTTTTTAAGTTTGTGTAGTTTAAGCTTGGTTTGTATATGGAAAAAAGTTGTATTAAGTATAGCTAAGCTTTAACCTTTGTTTTTTTTCATTGCATGTACATATATATGTGTATGTATGTTTATATATGTATGTATATATAAATATATATATATATATATATATATATATTTTTTTTTTTGTCAGGGGTGAAGGGGGGTTTGGATACGAATAAACTTTGATCCATCACGACATCGGAGTGCTTGCCGTTTTTCCTTGACCTGGACAGGTTGGATTGTGTAGCGATATATATACATATATATATATACATATATATATATATATATATATATATATATATATATATATATATATATATATATATATATATATATATATATATATATATATATATATATATATATATATATATATATATATATATATATTAATATGACATACATATTTAACAAGCATTTGCACAACTAATAGGTTTTTCCTGTTGTGAGTCCCCTATAGGGCTCAATGTAGTTTTTGATTGTTAGCCTAACTACACACGATAGGCCGCTTTTGCTTTGCACAATTTCCACAGCAATACACTTGTTTTTGTGCCACATTGTTATTTCCAAAATACGATGCACATGTTTTATTTTGCTTTTCTGCTGGGATTCAGTCTGTACATCATTCAAGCCCAACAACATTGTGCCCCGTTTTTCTCTGTGGTCGGGAGCGAACACTTAGACATAATAAAGAGATTCATCTACTGTTTTTTGAACAGAGCAAGTCTCATCATATAAGCCAAGACTTGTTGTTCTATAAACCGAGCAAAACGAGGTTTGCAGAGAAAAGGTCCTGAGACGAACAAGCTACGTGCCTGAGATGTAGACCAACTGATTATGACTCTCAGGTTTGGGGTCCAGCACTAATCCCAGTTTTTTGGCATAATACTGTATTCATATAGTAAATGTACTCTTAGGCTGATTTGTTATGGACCATGACAGGGCTTTTTATTGTGTACAGTTTATTCATTCTGCTAATCACATTATTGACTTGTATATGTCACCTAACTGCAGCACAGTTTGTGCATGATAGAGCACGTTAGATCCGATAAATATTGTAAGCTTTCATTGTGACTCTTTCCTGTTATTATGGAAACTTGTGATTGTGAGAGAGAAAGAAAGGCGATGACCTGTTACCATGGCTTCTGAGAGAGTTTCGAGTGTTGTGCTCTGGGGTGCTAAGTTACCAGTCTCTCTGGAAGGCTAGGACGGTGGGTTCAGCACCATGAGTTAGTCTGGATTTTGGCCCAAAGATACTGATGTGGTAAGGTGACCGAGTCTCTACATGCTGACGTCCTGTGATTCAAGGCATAGTTCTGCTTCTCAGCAGAATCCCTGGAACATGGTGCCACCAACGTTTGGTCTGGTACTTATTCACGGGTCTCCTGAGTAGTGTTTGTGCGTCTCCACAATACCCTTACAACATTTACCGGAGATGTCTGTGTTGTTTGAGATTAATCCTCCACAATCTTTAGGAAATACCTAATTCCGTTGGTTTTTCAAGCTTGAAAGTTTAAAAGGACCATACCCATTTTTAGGTCTCGTCTAACCCAGCGCATGGGCTGGTCTGGAGAGACTTTTAGTGAGGGTTCAAAAAATGCTACCATGGCCAGCCTAGAGCTACAGTGCATGTGCACAGGCGCGCACTTAGGAGCAGAGGCGCCATATGGCAAACCTCGTCATGCTCATTAAGCGCCCGCGATCTCTTCCACTTTCACCCGCGATCACTTTCGAGGCGCCCCTTTGATGTTCTCGTTCAAAAAACATCAAACATCAAAGAACATGCTACGTTAATGCTTTGCTGCTGCCAGTTTGACTTACAGCGTGCTTTCTCTTTCCACAAACTCGATGTTTGTGTTCCTTTATTTTGAGATGCTTTTAGTATTACTGTCACACACACAACCCCAACCACACGCACAACCACAGCCACACACAGAACCACAGGCACATGCAAAACCACACACACAACCACACAAAACCAACCACACACACAACCATACACACAACCACAACCACACACACAACCACACACAAATGCACACAACACACACAACACACACACAACCACACACAACCCCACACACACAACCACACCCACACCACACAACCACATAAACACACACAACCACACACACACAACCACACACATAAACACACGCAACCACACACACAGCCACACCCAACCACACACACACAGCCATAAGCACACACACAAACACAACCACACACAACCAAACACACACACAACCAAACACACACACAACCACACACACAAAACCACACACAACCACACACACACAACCACACACACACACAACCACACATAACCACACACACAACCACAACAACCACACATACAACACACATACAACACACATACAACCACACATACAACCACACACGACCACACACACCACAACCACACATAACCACACACACAACCACAACAACCACACATACAACACACATACAACACACATACAACCACACATACAACCACACACACACACACACAACCTCACACACAATCACACACACAACCACACACACAACCACACATACACACAACCACACATACACACAACCACACACAACCACAAACAAAACCACAGACACAACCACACACACAACCACACACATAACCACACACAACCACACACACAACCACAGACACACAACCACAAGCATACATACAACCACACACAACCACAAACACAACAACCACACACACAACCACACACACACAACCAAACACACATAAAACCGCAACCACACACACAACCACACAGCACACACACACTACCACACACACACTACCACACACACACTACCACACACACAAACAACCACACACAATCACAACCACACACACAACCACACACAAACAACCTCACACAATCACACACAATCACAACCACACACACAACCACACAAAATCACAACCACAGACACAACCACACACACAGCCACACACACAACCCCACACTACCATACACACACATACACACAACACACACACAACCACACACACAACCACACAACCGCACACAACCACACCAAACCACACACACAACCACACACACACAACCACACACACAACTACACACACAGCCACACATACACACAACCACAAACACAACCACACACACAACCACACACACACAGCCACACAACCACACACAACCACAAGCACACATACAACCACACACAACCACAAACACAACAACCACACACACAACCACTCACACAACCAAACACACACAAAACCACAACCACACACACATAAACACAAACAACCACACGCCAAACCCACACTACCACACACACACTACCACACACACACACTACCATACACACACTACCACACACACTACCACACACACACTACCACACACAACCACAACCACGCACACAACCACACAACCACACAACCCCACTGACAACCCCACACAACCACAGACAACCACACACACAACCCCACACTACCACACACACAACCACATACAAAACCACACACACACAACACACAACCACACACACAGAGCCATAAGCACACACACAACACACACACAACGCACACACAACACACACACAACCACACAATCACGTACACACCACACACACAACCACACACACAACCACACACACAACCACACACAACCACACACAACCACACACACAACCACACACACAAACAACCACACACACAAACAACCACAGACACACAATCACAACCACACACAATCACAACCACACACAACACACACACGACCACACACACAACCACACACACAACCACACACATAACCACACACACACAACCACGCACACACAACCACACATACAACCACACACACACACACACACGACCACACACACAACCATACACACACAGCCCCCCACACACTACACACACAACCACACAACAAAAACAAACAAACAACCACACACATTCACAACCACACATAATCACAACCACACACAATCACAAACACACACACACAACCACATACAACCACACACACAACCACACACAACCATACAACCATAACCGTACACACAACCACACACACACAACCACAAACACACAGCCATAAGCACACACAAAACCACACACAACCACAAACACAACACCCACAACCACACACACAAACATACACAACCAAACACACACACAACCACAAACACACACAGCCACAACCACACACACAACACACACACAACACACACGACCACACACACAACCACACACACAACCACACACAAGACAACCACACATACAACCACACACACACAAAACCACACACACAACCACACACACACAACCACACACACACACGCAATCACACACACAGCCACACACACATATAAAGACACACAACCACACACACAACCACACACACAACCACACACACAACCACACACACACAATCACCCAACCACACACAACCAGGAACACAACCACGCACACAACCACACACAAACACGCACACACACAAACACACACACCCACACACACAAAAACACACACACAAACACACAGCCACACACACATAAAGACACACAACCACACACACAACCACACACACAACCCTACACACACAACCACCCAACCAAACACAACCAGGAACACAACCACACACACACCCACACACACACAAAAACACACACACCCACACACACAAAAACACACACAACCACACACACAGCCACACACACATAAACACACACAACCACACACACACAACCACATACACAACCACACACACAACCACATGCACAACCACACCACACCCACACATACACACAACCACTCACACAACCACGCACACACACACAACCTCACACACAACCACACACACACAGACACATTTTATTGCCGGCCTTGATAATATGGCCCTTGTTTAATTCAAACACAAATGATCTTCCTGAATGACATGGTCCAGCATACTACCTGTCTGGGGCTGGCTAAAATGACAGACATGAATACCCTAAATATTCCTGCTATTGCCCACTTTGAAAATTGGCAAAATATGACAACTTACACTGAAAAACAACTGAATAGTATGTTGCAGAATTGGACCTTTAATTCCACACTTACAAATCCTCACGGGCGGTTATTATGTGCAGTAGACATAAATAGCTGTCAAACTAATTTTTTGAATCCCACACAGGGGTTTAAGGCAAGCAGGTCCTACCCCTGTACTCCCACTCCTAACATTCAGTTATTGTTACCACATATTCGGTGGGGAGATTGTTTCAACAGTCACTGGCACACCAAAACTAGATTGGGCCCCCTGCTAGGTACATGGAGGGCCCCCCTACGGGTACAATCAGGATCTTCGACAGTACTGGGTTGTGGGGACCCCCTAGAGCTTGCAGCCCCCCCCACACGGCGGGGGCTGCGGGGGCCTGTGTTACGCCACTGTCAACAGTAGTTGGGACATTCCACACTGTCTGCAGTTAAACAACAGCTTTCTCTCCTGTCGGAAGATATGGATTTGTTAGATTTTTTTATTATGCCAAAAGTCCCCACGTTCTAAAAGGTTTATTTATGATACATATTATGACATTTGGAAATTGTCACAAATGCCAGCTGCTGCACGTTTAAGACCAATTGATCAAGATAATTTAGGTAAAGTAATACTGCTGTCGATAATAGTATTAGTATGCTATCCTCTCGTGTTTACAATTTGAATAACATTGTGTCATCTGTTATTGATATCATGCAAAGTGAAATGTCAACATTGTATCATGGGCAGGGGGCGTGGCCGAACAGCCACGATGGCGGACGGCGCTTGCTAGAGCTCCGGGCCCGGCCGAGAGCTAGATCCTGCAGAAGCGGAGCTGGGGGCACTGTCCGAAGCTCAAACGAACCGGCGGCTGCGGACGGAGCTGGGCTGCTATTTTGGGCTCAGATCCGAGTGTAGTTGAGCTCCCTTTTGCCCGGGGGTGGACGAGGCCTCCCAGACGGCGGACAGCACCGGAGCCGGGGAGTGGCGTGGAGGCGACGCCCGGCCGGTCTGCAGCGAGGCTGGGAGAGGTGTTCGAGGACTGGCCGGGAGAGAGCCAGGGAGAGGCCGTGGGCCTCCCGCGGAGACGGATAATATTGTCGGAGCTCCCCCCCGCCTGAGACTCGGCCCGCACCCAGAGCACAGCGGACGAGCTGCCGAGGGAGAGACGTGCTGAGCGCGGCTGCCCGGGAGGGCGAGTGAGGACCCCGGTTGGCGCCATTTCCTCTGTATGGCGGACGGCCGCGAATCGGACCTGCCGGCGGAGGTGGTGAGTGCGGGGGCTGGCGCCTTCCCGTGGCACGAGTCCCCGATCAGGTTGTGGGGGCGAGGAGCGGAAGACCGGCGAAGGCACACCGTGGGACTGGAGCCCGTGCTGGAGGACGCCCAAGAATCCCCATCGGCGCCATTTTGGACGATTGGTGGACGGCCAGGGACGAGGACCCGGCGACGCTCTTGGAGAAACAAGGAGCTGGCCTGCGGTGGCGGGACAGCTTTCCCACCCCTGTGTCCCCCCCTCCCTCCTACTAATGGCCGTGGGAGAGACACTGGGCCCGGGGCGGAGCACGGCTCCCCTGATTTCACCGGCCGTGCGGCGGGGCGGTGCCCGGGGCCGCTGCTGACCTGAGGGCTACCTTCAACGGATCGTGGGACGAGTAGGCCTCGAAGGAGGGGGCCTCGGGACGGGGGAGACAGCAGAGGGGGTGCGGGCACTGGGCGCTGGGCTTTGGGTTCGGCCTGGTGCAGGCCGTGCCGCCCCCCCCCCCCTGGCCCCACAGGGTCACGCGGCTGAACACTCCGGGGGATAGACACCCATTCTTGAACGTGCCACCCCTCCCACGAGAGCAGATCCGGCACTGAGACCGTGCCCTAACCCAGGGCAGCCCGGCACTTGGTGGATATAGTGCGTAGAGGCCCGAAACATGCCGAGGGTCAGGGAGATCCTGACGGGCCCCACCTACAGACTGGGGCGGGAGAAGGTGGAGGCCGTTCGGGGACTGCGGAGCCGGCACAACCAGGTGCACAACAAGTGGACAAGCTTGACCTTATCCTGCAGGAAATTAGAGACTCTAGGCTGGCGATGGAACAACAATTGGGGACCCTCACCACTAACTTTTCTCTTCTAAAGGCAGACCACGCCAAACTAGCGGAGAGGGTCAAGGATCAGGGACTGCAGGTTGCAGACATTACACCAACTGTGGCAGATCACACTACCTCTATACGGGAGCTGCAGACCCAGGTTACCTCCCTACTGGATAGGGTGGAGGACGCAGAAGGGCGGAATCGCCGTAATAATATAAGGGTGATTGGCCTACCGGAAAAATGCCAGGGGGCGAGGGCAGCGGAATTTATGGAAAACTGGTCCACGACCAGATAACGACTGACTGTCTATCCCCACACTTCAACGTGGAACGTGCGCACAGGATCCCGACTGGTCAGCCTAGACCGGGACGCCCGCCGCGCCCCCTGATAGTCCGTATCCTGAACTACCGGGATAGAGACATCCTGCTACGGAGAGCCAGAGAGAAGTCCACCATCCATTTCGAGAACCAGAGGGTGTCCTTGTACCCGGACTATACCAACATGGTGCAGAAACGGCGGGCGTCGTACCTGGAGGTTAAAAAGAAACTTAGGAAGGCACAGCTGAAATATGCCCTCCTCTTCCCCGCCCGCCTGAAAGTAATATATGGGCGGAAAACCCATTTCTTTGAAAGCCCCTCAGACGCTGACGAATGGCTGGAGGTGATGGGCATCGATGGCAGCCAGGACGGTTCTCAAATGGCTGCTACCGGACACTCAAAGGGGGATTCGGACCGTGACAGCCGAGGATCCCCAGGATCTGGGAAGGAAGGGAACCGACATGGCCCGTCACGGGCACAGCAGCAGAGGGACCAGCTTGAGGCGCTATCGATGGCCGGTAACTTCAGAGAAGATGCGGCGAGAATAACTACGGACTCTGAGGACGGCACGCTACAATCAGACTCGGAGAACAGTGTGGTCCTCTTTCCCACGATCACTCCCCGAGCTGCAGATGAGCTGATGGATAATTGATTGGACGTCTGAGACACCCTGAGACTGTTCCCTCGCATGCACTTCACTGTATCCTTTTTCCTACACTCCACAGCGCAGACCCTGTAAGAGCTCTGGGGGACCCTATGAATGCAAGGCGGGGGGTGGGCAAGGGCTCTGGCGATCGCCAGGTAGTTCCACTAAGAATCCAGCTTGTGTGTGGAGGAGGTATACAGGGGATAATCCTACAAGGTGCGGAGAGGGTCCCATTGAGTACCCCGTGGCAACGTTTCGACTTACGCTTGCTATTCTTTGTACAATAGACTCTCTGGCTGGACTACCGTAGAGCCGGGAGCGCCAGATGACGGCAACATCATGATCGTGTGTGTGCTAGGCCGCCCCCCCCAAAGGCGAATGCACAAGACTTTGGATTGTTGTGTTACAATGGTTTATGTTGGGCTCAGATGGGTTGTACAGCTGCGCCGAGTTGGTTCTGTTATTGTTAGATATTTTGGGGTGTGTCTTCTCCTGGGCGCCTTTACGTTGGGATCCTTGCAAAACGACTAATGTTACTGATGGACCTGTTGACGAAAGATCATGGCTGAGCAGGTTGGATCGTACAAATTTATTACTTGGAATGTGCGGGGTCTGGGAGCAGTGCAGAAACGTCACAGGGTCCATTCCTTTCCCCTCAGAGAGCAGACACAAATAGCTTTTCTACAAGAATCGCACCTCACGACATCGGACGCGCACAAGTTGAGAAAAAAGTGGAGGGGCACTATCTACTCTACGTCATACTCTGCTTTCTCTAGAGGGGCAACTATCTGGGTTCGCCACGGGACACCCTTCGAAGAACTGGAGAGGAGGACGGACGATCAGGGCAGGTACATACTAGTTAAGGGCACCCTCGATGGCACACTGATAATCCTGGGCAGTATATACGCTCCGAATTATGAACAAGACAAATTCCTGCATAAGGTGGGTTTGGCACTATCAGACTGGGCTGACATTCCCTGGATACTCGGGGGGACTGGAATGCTGTGTTGGATCAGGTCGCACCCCCCCCCCTTCCAGGAGCCCGGTGCCGCGAAGCTGACTGATACATTTGTCACATGGGCGGACGGTTGGGGACTGTCAGATTGCTGGCGTACATTGCGCCCCTCCTATAAAGAATACTCTTTTTATTCCCCAGTGCACGACTTACACACCCGCATAGACCGCTTCCTGTGTTCCCGCACGCTGGTTACGTCGGTTGGCCCCTCGGAGTATCTGGCAAAAACCTTTTTGGACCATAGGCCCCATGCGCTCATTCTCCACTGGGGCAGAGTGCCGACCCCGGTGCCAACCTGGAGCCTAAACCCACGGCTCCTGGAAGACAGACCGTTTCGGGCGACCCTGTCGGACGCCCTAACACACTACTTGGAGGACAACTGGGACTCTGCTTCCTCTAACCTGGTGGTAATGGACGCGATGAAAGTGGTGGTGCGGGGGGTAGCGATAGGTCAACTAGTGGGGGCCAGGCAAGAAATTCACAAGAAATTGGGCGAGGTGGAGGAAAGACTAAAGGGGCTTGAGCGAGAGGCGAGTGTAGATCCAGAGAGAAAGAAGGACCTACAAGAAGCATACATTGACCACGCAGAAACGTTAGAATCCTTGCGCAATGTAGATTTTAAGGCATATCTGCGGAGACAACACACTGAAGCTGACCGTTCTGGGGCCCTCCTGGCGCGTTTGGTGTGGGATAGGCCGGACCCACCGACAATTACACAAATACGTAACCCGGCGGGCACCCTAGTACAGACTCAATCCGCCATTAACCGGCCATTCCATGACCACCTGAAGGCACTCTACGCTCCTACAGGCCTAGACGACTCTACGCAGATAGCTGAGTTTATGCGCGATCTACCCTTCCCGACCTTAGCCGCAGACATACAAAAAGCGATCGAGGGGCCTATTACACAGCATGAGATACGCGCCGCGATCAAACACTTAAATAGAAATAAGACGCCGGGTATGGATGGGCTCCCGGTGGAGTTCTACTCGGCTTATGCTCAGATTCTGGTGCCGGTACTGGAAAGAACCTACAGAACGGCGTTTGAGGGACACTTACCGAAGTCAACCATGCAAACCCTGGTAATCTCCATACCTAAGCCAGACAGGGATGTTTTAGAGTTAACGAATTATAGACCTCTATCCATGTTGTCTACAGAATACAAAATTTTGAGTAGAGCTATTGCCCTGCGGATCCAACCTCACCTGCCCGCTCTTATACACCGAGATCAGTGCGGATTCCTCCCAGGGCGTAACACCTCCCTGAATACGAGACGCCTACACGCATTGATGGCTGCCTCACCAACGGCACTGACCCGAGCGGGGTGCATCGCACTTGACCTGAAGCAGGCCTTTGACTCCCTTTCCTGGCCCTTCATGTTCGAAGCTTTAAAACGCTTTGGTTTCCCTGCTTCTTTATTGCAATGGATCAAGTTGCTATACACTGACCCCACCGCCCGGGCACGAACGGGACGACATATCTCGGCGGAATACCCAGTGCATAGGGGTACCCGGCAGGGCTGCCCCCTGTCCCCAATGCTGTTTGTTCTGGCGCTTGAGCCCCTAGCCATTGCCCTCCGCATGCGCACCGAACAGTTGGGTATTCCAGTGGCAGGGACAACCCACTTACTATCCGTTTATGCGGATGACATGTTGCTCTACCTACGGGATTTGGAAGAGGACCATACGCAATTGTATGACACATTCCACAGGTTTGGAAGAATGTCGGGATTGGCCATAAACCCAGACAAATCGGTAGGCTTTTATTTCTGGGACGCACCTCACACTCCTTCCATACCCTTGGGGGCCTATCAGATTCCGGTGGTGCAAGCCACCTTTAAATACCTGGGGATTCGAATATATAGGAAAATGGAGGACCAGATTGATGGTAACATCTCCAGGGCCATTACTGGTCTTCGCAGCAGCATTGGGTTCTGGACCTCATTACCTTTGTCTGTCATGGGTCGCGTTGCGATAGCCAAAATGGTCATGCTCCCTCGCCTGCTGTATTTCTTTGTTAACTTGCCGGTATGTCTCCCACAACAGGTCTTTAACACGATAGACACCCTGCTGATTACTCTTATATGGGGGACAGGCAGACGGAGGATAAGTCTCCGTAAACTCCAGCTCGGTACCAGACTGGGCGGCCTGGGAGTCCCGGACTTCCGAGGTTATTATTACGCCAGTCAGCTCCAGTGGTTGTCATTCTGGCTGGCAGGTAGAAACCTCCACGAGATTGGCCTTGCGACGGACCGATTAGATCGGGGAGACTTACATAGTCTACTGTTGCCAAAAAGCAGGATCCCACAGATGTGTCACCCGTTACTTCGCACGCCCCTCACTTGCTGGAAGAAGGCGCTAGCGTACACTGCGTCAGTAACACCCTATTCAGGGAACATCCCACTATTGGGTATTCCAGAACCACAGGGGAGACTCACGAGGCAGACACTGCGCCACTGGACGGAGAGTGGGGTGGAGGAGATAGGGAATTTTTTCGGAGATGACACACTTCTGGATCACGGCACCTTTGTACATGTAACGGGGACCTCTGACAGACAGTATTTATTGTATGCCACTGTGTCCCACTATATTCGGACGACATGGGCGCCACAATGAACTCAACCACCTAGGCACGAACTCGTACACCTGATGTGCCACATAGGGACGGGAGGTCACTTGGTGCGTTGGTTATATACCGGGATTAGAGCACACACAGCGATGTCCCTCACCACATTACGGGACACTTGGGCAGAGGATACGGGGGAGGAAATACCTGAGAATATGTGGCGAATTGTACTCGAACACCCTAGGAGAGTTTCACGGAATGTAAAATTTAAATTTATTCAGTATATGGTCCTTCATAGGGCGTACCTAACCCCGGAAAAGATCCATAGGATGTTTCCGGACTCTCCCCACTGCTGCCCTAGGTGTAGAGTGGCTGAGGCGGGCTTCCTCCATATGCTATGGACATGCCCACCACTGAAGAGATATTGGGGGGAGGTATGTCAGACACTGAGAGAGGTAACACACATGCAGATGCAGGAGACAGCCGAGTATTGCCTAATGGGAGCCCGCCACCACCCCAAAACACTGAAAGTCAAACTGAGATTAATAGATCAGGCGCTCCTCTTGGCCATCAGGGTAATCACCATGAGATGGAAATCCCCCAGGGCGCCCTGTGCGGAGACATGGAGGAGAGATGTTGTAAAGTGGGGCCAAATAGAGAGCGTCACCCTTAAGAGAGAGGAGGATACTGGGAGACGGAAACCCCCCATAGCTATGGAGTGGGAGGTCATGCTACTGGATTTAGATAGACGGGACCCGGCACTATCCCAGGGAGATAGATCACAGGCCACACATTGAGTAGAGAGGTTTGAGGACACTCATACCAGGGACAGATTTGAAGTGTAGGTTTCTGTAAGAACGTAGTATGGATATAGTCGGTACTGCAGATCGGCGAATCACACCAATTAGAGACTCTTGTGCCCAGGAGACGGGGGTTGGGGGAGGGACAGTTGGGGGGGAGCGGGAGGGAAGGGGTTTTCTTCTTCAGACACATGTAGGGATATGGGAGTTCTCCGTCAACCTTCCCGAGGATAGGTGTGCAACGTCACAAGCCGAGGGGCCATTTTGCAAATGTAGAAGTTACGCGGATTTGTACCTATTGAAGGGGATTACTGCTGTGATCTACTGTTGGGGTGAAAATAGAAAACCGTGAATGTTAGACATGCGATGTTTACAGATGTGTTGTACCATGTATGTGCATTCATGAATAAAGAATTTAATTTAAAAAAAAAACATTGTATCATGGGCAAAGTCAGCTTAGATCTATTACGCAGTTCAGTTGGACACAAAAACCCTCACAAATGGGCACGTAACCTGGCTTACCTAAATTCCAGTCACCTGTTTTTGCCCTTTAATTTGACACACAAACAACAACTATCTGCAAAAAAGGATACCATGTACACAATGTTGCACCTAGAGTAGTTAGAACAGCTCCCATTTACAATAGCCAAAACACCTTCTGCTGTCTGGTTAATACACAGTGTAATTACTTTACCAATATCAACTTTTCCATTCACATCATGCATGAAATATTTCCCAGTCGGTAGATATGAACCCCTAGGAGGCAGCAGCATTTATGAGTTATGGTCACTCCCATTTTCATATTGTTGTGAACGTGCCAATAATGAGGTCTTCCATACTGGGGAGGAATGAGACTCTTCTGTCGGACAGTCACTCGTTTGCAAACAAGTGACTATTCAGTATCAAATTATGACTGCTATAGCCACCAGCAAGCCTGAAGACCAGGGAGTAAGAGCCATGCTGTTCCTCACTGTACCGCACCGTGGACTTCAAATCCTGTGAGCCCACTGGGACCTTGGATGCACTCAAAGGTGCGGCCAGCCCTGTGGCCGTGTAACCGCCAGCAAGCCAGCAGAGCAGGGGGTGAGAGCTATGCTGTTCCTCACCGCACCGCTTCGGGCACTTCAAATCCCGTGAGCCTCCAGGGACCTTGGACGCACTCAAAGGCGTACCGCAGCCGTGTAGCAGCCAGCAGACCAGGGGGTGAGAGCTGTGCTGTTCCTCGCCGCACTGTACCGGGGACTTCAAATCCAGTGAGCCGGGACCTTGGACGCGCTCAAAGGAGCGACACAGCCCTGCAGCACGAGACGCGCAGGGGGGTGTGCCCAGTCCTTACCCAAGAGAAGCTAGGCCAAGGGTGGGCCCATCCACACCTGTTGAAGTTCACCCCCTCTGATAAGTGGACCCTGAAAAGGATCTTCCGCTCTCTGCACTGAAAGCCGCCTGCCGAAGAAATGGGTAAGCGAAAGACACCAAACAATCACGTGGGGTGCAGCAGTGAATACATCAATGCTTTTCTATCAAGGGCCACAAATGTTCTTTCTCAAGAAATAGAGCTCAATGAGCGTCGACTCTTCCTGGAAGAAGGTAAAACGGAACACTGATCTAATATTTCCCATTCCTGATGTGCCCCTCAAAACATCTATAAGGAATGGAAATTAACCTCCCTCTGCTCCTTTAACCAGTATCCCAGTGATTTTACCAGGTGCTGAGTCACCTACCTTATCTGAATCAATAAATCAGCCAGTGTAAAAGAGGAAAAGGGGTGGAAGGAACCCAAACTCCAAACTAAAGTTATGAGAACTACTAGAGCAACAAGAGCAGCAGCACCCACAGAAGCTGAAAAGAGTATGAACCAACCTTCGCCTGAGACATTTTATTATTTCATGAAAGACGAGGTTGTATGGCAAAGATTAGAAAATACGATCACCCTCTTACTCAAGCCATTACTGTGCAGAGTAATGAAGAATTGAGTAAAGTCTAGTCCTCCTTGACGAAAATGGTCCAAGTGTTTTCGGTTTTTCGCTTACTGTTCGCCAGGGGGGCTCGTCAACCACAAAGGAGAGTCACAGGTGGGGTATCATATTTAAATACTGCACATCCTTCCAAGCTCATGGACCCCTCACTAGTTTCTGTCTCTCAAGATCAGGCCCCCGCAGTCTCTCAACCCCCATACAGCAGAAGAAATAGCAGAAGAACCAAGTGGAGGGGGAAAAAAAATGATTTAAGTAGAGTGAGTCTTTTTCAGAGCCCAAATGAACTCAGGCGGCTACAAATGGGCGATTACAGAAGGCTAGATGAGGGCCAGGTAGGCGTAAAAAAACTACCATATTAGTCACTGGATTTTCCCCCTGCAGCCTCGCCGCTTGTCCTGGTCTTGGTAAATGACTCAATGTTAAAAGAGGGGCAAAGGGAATAAACTGCACAGCTCATGCACAACACACTCCACTGGCTAACCAAACACCTTGAAAACTCTGAGGGAAGTGGTGAGGGTATGACCATATATAAACAAAGAAAGGATGACCCCTCACAGACTTATAAGGGACTGGGGGGAAAAGATAAGCATCAAAGGTAAAAAATGTCCCGAGTAAAACAATGGACATCCAAAAGTATATCCAAACTCAGTATAACTCCTGAAGGTATCTCACTATAGACAGCATGCCCATTCAATAGGCGGGAAAGGCAAAGGTACAAATGCACATATGGGACAAAGGTTCATCGGTGTGTAGCAGGCTATAAAAATGTCTGAGACATATCACAACATAGAGAATTTAGGCTGTAGTCATATTTTAAGGCATATAGTAACACATGTTTGGTAAAAATCTTGTTTCAAAGATATTTTTATTATCAAAAACAGTTCACACAATCAATTGTAATTTATGAACACCATTAAAAAACAGGTTAAAACCCCATATTACATATAGGCAATTATTTACTCATGATAAAAAATTTTAAACTTTTATGCAACATCATTAAAAACACAAAGAATCACAAAGGTCGACGCGGCGTTTCGGTTTTTTTCTTTGAACACCTTCTTCAGGACTGATTCTTATTCCAGAAAAGTAAAAATGGCTCTGCTGGAGGGTACTGACTATCCCAGAAAGGAAAATCACCAACTGCCGTATTCAATTAACAGGTGTGAAAGCCCTCTTTGGTTTGGGTACTGGACCAATGTTCATTAACTAGCCATCTGTATTGACAGGCGTGCTTCAGGTCGTGTCTCTGGACCTGTTGGTCTGTTTTATTCTTGTTGGGTATTGCTGCCAGGAGGAGCCACCGTTAAATGAAGCGGTTCTTTACCAGGTAAATAGGGAATCAAACACCGCTGATATCTTGATCTTCTTTGGTATGATCGTAGAACAGCGTACAACTTGTCACCTGACTTGAGGATGATCACGTGACTGTGTAGTTATCTTTCAGATTATGGTCGGCCTCCCTGCTCCTGACCAGACACTTTATTATTGCCAGAAAAGTCGGGCTGGGTTAGTCCCTTCATGAAAGGGGACTGCATAGTAGTACATTTCAATGATAATGTGTAGTTAGATTTGTCTTAGGCAGGCTTGATGAAGCTGGCTTATCTAGGGCCCAGATCTCTGTCTTACCATTCGAGCACTTATATAGCTATATTTTATTCTTTAGCAATGCCCTTAATAGAGATCCGAGCACAAGGATGGTTGGCAATGAAAAAATAGGTAACATGGGTAGTCGTGAGCTGAGAGTCAAAAATAGATTTGACCCTCTGAATGACCTAAAGGCCTGTGATTGACTACCCACGGTCGCTATAAACCAACCCAGGGAGGAGGGATATAAAACCATTAAACATGGGGTTTAATAATTCCAGACCGACAGAAAATCGAGCACAAGGAAATTATAAAGCTAGCCTCCTGGAATGTGGCGGGCATTGGGTCGAAGTTGGGCAATCCCCATTGGCTAGCGTACTGGCAGAATCAGGATGTCTTATGCCTACAGGAGAAATTGGCCACTGCCCTTATATTTATAGATGGATATCGCTCATTTCCAACTGAAGCAATCCCATATCTTTCAGGAAGAAAGAGGAAGAAGCAGGGGTTATTAGCCCTAATATCGAATACCTTTTCAATAAAATAAAGAAATTTGAGAGCTGAGTCCCCATTTTCATCTTCTTTTGGTTGAGGGGAATTGGCACCTAATACATTTTTAAAATAATAATTTTGGGGGCGATATGCAGACAGTGGTGGGCCCATTAGAAAGAGAAATCAATAAAATTAATAGAGCCACCAGAAAAACGGTCTTAATATCATCTGCGTAGGTGACTTTAATGTCCAACCATGTACATTTAAACTGAAGAAGGTCTGTTGCTTAGAAGATACATTCGGTGACCCTATTTACCATTTCACTCACCACGAATATGGAAATAGTTTAAACAGGCTGCAATTTGCTAGAAAACTGGAAATTATAAACAAAGTAGATGCCGTAACGGGCAATCTCTTTAAGCCCTTTACTTGTAATGAGTATAAATCCTCACTTGATTTTGCATTGCCATTTGTTTCCCTCCAGGTAAAGATTACTCAAGTTGACACCCAGTTCTCAAGCTTTAGTTATCTTACAATGACTGTGGATCCCTGAAATACTATGCCAATAATAAAAATCCACTGGCGCAGGTTGTGGTTAATGGTCGAGTTTCGGCTCCCTTTTCCCTCGGTAGGGGGACCAGGCAGGGGTGCCCCTTGTCTCCACTGCTTTTTGCTCTCGCGTTAGAGCCGCTGGCTGCGTGGCTTCGCTGGGAGCCTTCTCTCAAGGGTATACGTTGGTCCCCAGATTTTGAGGATCGTGTCTCGCTTTACGTGGACGACATTCTTCTTTACCTTACTTCCCCGCGTAAATCTTTAAATGTCTTATTTGACGTTCTCACCTCGTTTGGCAAAAATTCTGGTTTGATTATAAACTGGGCTAAATCCTGTGTCTATGTTCTTTCGGGAGATCTGCCCCCGTTACCGAATAGATTTCCCATCCAGGTTGTCCAGTCCGGTTTCAAATATCTGGGGGTTTTTATTACTCTGGATTCGTCGCTCCGGTTTGAACGTAATCTCCTTCCCCCGCTTCATAGACTTAGGCTGGACGTGGCTCGCTGGCGTAAATTACCCTTGTCGCCGCTGGGCAGAGCCGCCCTTTTCAAGATGATGTCCTTACCGCGATTCCTTTACGCACTCCAGAATTCCTATGATGATATCCCCGCTACTTATTTCCGAGAGGTCGAGAGTCTACAAAGGCAACTGATTTGGGACGGGCGCCCACGTATTGCCCTTGCGAAGCTCACCATCCCTTGGTATGACGGGGGCATAGCACTTCCTGATATCAGGAGATATTATTGGGCTACCCAACTATCTGCCATTAACCACTCAATGTATTCCCCGGGTCCGGATCCGGCCTTTGAAATGGACAGACTCCAACTGCCGGGTGGGGATTTTAATAGAGCGCTTTATTCTAGGTCGGTTGGGCGCCACCTTACGGGACCGACCAGGATTGCGGTTAGTGTATGGCGCGCTGCGAATGTGAGCTTGGGATGGGATGAACGAGTGACGCTGGCGACTCTGCTTTATGCATCTGAGCGTCTGGGATGTCTCTGGACGACGAAGGGGTTTGACCGCTGGGACATGATTGGAATCTGTAGAGTGGGTGACGTGTGTGCGAATGGAGCGGTGAAGTCCTTCGAGGCCCTTCGGAATGATTATGACCTGAGTGATAGAGAATTTTTTAGATATTTACAGGTCCGTCATGCCCTCACTTCTGTTCTGACTTCCGGTACCGCCATCCCCGAGTCCTCCCCCCTCGAAGATCGTATCCTGGATGGTCATCTCCCTGATAGCACTATCTCCTTGATTTATAAGAAGCTAATTCACAATCGCGCTGACTTGCTTGTTCGACTTAGAGAGACATGGGTCGGCGACGGGCTGGAATTGGATGACGAGGATTGGCAGTCAGCACTTTCTTCCCCGAAAGAGGTCGCCATTCCTGCCCGTCTCCATCAGGTTCAGCTCAAGATCCTCCACCGGGTGTATGTTACTGGTCCTCGTTTGGTTGCGATGGGTTTTTCCCCGGATGGCCTATGCAAGCGTGGGTGTGGGATGAGTGCTACGTTTCTTCACATCATTTGGGAGTGTCCGAGGGTGGCTGCCTATTGGACTGAGGTGCTTGCGGTGATGGCTGATGTGACTGGAATTGCCCTGGTGCCGGAGGCCCGGAGATGCTTGTTGAACGTGTGGGAACCTACCGACTATTCGGTGGCCCAGACCAGATGGGCGACCCTGGGGTATATGGTTGCGAAGCGGGACATTGCGCAACTTTGGGGCTCGCACAGGCCCCCCACTGTCTCTGTGTGGGAAGAAAACATGGACTGGTCTATGTTCCGCGAAAAGACTGTTTACACAGCCAGGGGCAGACCTAGGGCATGGACGAAGATCTGGTGTCAGTGGAACGCCTATCGTGGAGATATTTGTGCTCCTCCACTGGTGGAAGCCCCTGATGTTACCCTATCTCCCTGGGCTGGCGTTCCTGAAATTTCGTATACTGTCCTTTGGTTTGATTGACCTCCCCGCTGTCCCCCCACCTTGCCTTATCCTATTGATTGTGATTTCGTATTCCTGATTAGTGGGTTTCCCCCCCCCTTCAGGGCTGACTCTGTTTATTACGCATTCGCCTTTTTTTGATGTTTGTTGCTTTTGGTGTTTTTGAAAAAAGAAAAAAAAAAAAAGAAAGAAAATTGCCTTCTCTTGTTTATATTGTGGGCGACATCTTGTATCCGGTTTGTGCCTGACCGCCGGAGTGGCGACCATTGTTTTTTATCACATTGTACGTCGATCTTAGCGGCCAGCCCGTGCGGTTGTAGGCCCATTCCTGTAAACATGATTTTGTTGCTCAATTAAAGTTTTTAACCAAAAAAAAAAAAAAATAATAAAAATCCAGAAGCCAACTCTGGCAAGGAAAAATTGCTATCAATTAAAATGGAGTTACATCGAGCCCTTCCGACTTACTTTGTGGAATTGCTTGAGGAAGTGAAATTGGCTCTGACTCGCTCTCAGCCGACAAGCGAAGCCCCAGCTGGCTTGACCATACTTGCTCAAAATCATCCCTATAAGATCTGTACAGAGCCCTCAAAGCACAACCTAGAGATAGTTCCTTGATAAAGACCCTCCGAAATGATTATTCAGCAGTAAGTAAGGTAGGGGAAAGGGCTCGACGGGAGGAGGACTGGGAAAATCTTGAAAAGGTAGCTAGTACCAAAAACAGCAGAGATTTTTGTAAGGTGATTAATGCACCCTTTTTCAAAAACCCTACTGATCCCAGGCTGGATTCCCATGTTATGGAAGATGCATGGGTGGATCATTTTGAGCGGGTTTTTGGCTCTAATGATATCTCTTTGAACGACCCCCCACTCAAGTCTTTGCTCCGAAGCAGCATTTAATATTTTCTTTCGAGGAAATAAGAACTGGGTTGGGTAAATGCAGTAGCGGATGGGCCACAGGTCCGGATGGGATCCCTTTCGATTTCTTTTTAAAACATCAAAACTTGTGGGCCCCATTACTAACAAATGTATTCAATGCATTAGCTCTACCCGGCCCCTTAGCTTTGTGCAAAACCAGCATAATTGTACCGATATATAAAAAGGGCGACAAAGAGAACCCACAGAACTATAGACCGATCTCCCTGCTGGATACTACTGCGAAGCTCATGGGCCGATTATTGTTTCACAGGGTGAAAGAGTGGGCAAGGGAGAAGAACATACTGATGCAGGTGCAGTACGGTTTCTAAAGAGGCAGAGGCACAATAGACCAGTGTCTCAACCCAAGTCTGACCATAGATAAATACACCAGAGCTAAGGGCACCCAGACCTTTATGGCGTTTATGGACTTAACAGCAGCATTTGACGGTGTGAGGGGACACTCCTGTTGAGAAGCCGCTTTGGATTGCTGAAGCCTCTTTGTCTCCTGACGCCGGACCTGCTTCCTACCTCGCCGGACCCGCTACGCGGGTCCCGCAGCGTGGTATTTCTTAAGGGGCTGCTGACTTGGGCTGTTCTCTGGACCGGCAGGGTTGCGAGCGAAGCAGGGACTCCGTGGACCAGGAGCCCCTGCGTGCCCCATCACCATCAGCTGGGCTGCTCTCCCTGCCGGCCGCGCCCCCGCCCATAGAGTTTAAACAGGCGGGATCTCCCGCGTTCAAACGGGACACTCCTGTTGAGAAGCCGCTTTGGATTGCTGAAGCCTCTTTGTCTCCTGACGCCGGACCTGCTTCCTACCTCGCCGGACCCGCTACGCGGGTCCCGCAGCGTGGTATTTCTTAAGGGGCTGCTGACTTGGGCTGTTCTCTGGACCGGCAGGGTTGCGAGCGAAGCAGGGACTCCGTGGACCAGGAGCCCCTGCGTGCCCCATCACCATCAGCTGGGCTGCTCTCCCTGCCGGCCGCGCCCCCGCCCATAGAGTTTAAACAGGCGGGATCTCCCGCGTTCAAACTGGACACTCCTGTTGAGAAGCCGCTTTGGATTGCTGAAGCCTCTTTGTCTCCTGACGCCGGACCTGCTTCCTACCTCGCCGGACCCGCTACGCGGGTCCCGCAGCGTGGTATTTCTTAAGGGGCTGCTGACTTGGGCTGTTCTCTGGACCGGCAGGGTTGCGAGCGAAGCAGGGACTCCGTGGACCAGGAGCCCCTGCGTGCCCCATCACCATCAGCTGGGCTGCTCTCCCTGCCGGCCGCGCCCCCGCCCATAGAGTTTAAACAGGCGGGATCTCCCGCGTTCAAACGGGACACTCCTGTTGAGAAGCCGCTTTGGATTGCTGAAGCCTCTTTGTCTCCTGACGCCGGACCTGCTTCCTACCTCGCCGGACCCGCTACGCGGGTCCCGCAGCGTGGTATTTCTTAAGGGGCTGCTGACTTGGGCTGTTCTCTGGACCGGCAGGGTTGCGAGCGAAGCAGGGACTCCGTGGACCAGGAGCCCCTGCGTGCCCCATCACCATCAGCTGGGCTGCTCTCAGTGCCGGCCGCGACCCCGCCCATAACGTGAACTAGTGAACTAGTACTTTAAGACCTTAGCACGCCCGCTGCGCGGGAGCGCGCGGGAGCGTCCCGGGAGAAGCCCGGGACAAGGGCGGGGCCGTCTGCGGCCGTCTTAGGCCGGAGTAGGCTGGGCTGGGCCCACCCTCTTGGTTGTGCTATTAGGCGCTAAAATTTTGGCATCTGTTATAGTGTCTTATACACTTCACCACACCTTAGACGCCATGCCTTCCCCGATTAGGGAAAGCACCCCTAGGAAACAGGGTGGGTTAAAAACCTTAGATAATTATTTTTCCCGGGCTGTGGGAGACGGGGATAAAGAGGGCACCTTAAACCGGCTGAGGGTTGAACGGAGACGTTCAATAGATAACCTGAAAAACAGACCCCTGTGTGATGATCGTACCACGCCTAATACAGAATTGCCCACAATAGATGACGTTCCCATCCTGTTGAGAGAGGGTAGTAAAACTCCGGTAACTTCCCCAACGAGCTCTACCCCTGCGAGCAGTATATGCTCCAACAAGGTGACTATTGATTTAATTTCCCAACGTTCCCCGATTTTGCAACCTAGGAAAGCCAAACCGAAGTTTGTAGCGGCACATGCAGCCTTTGGGCCTCCATCAAAACGTAGGAGAAAGGCGAAGGGGGCACAGGGGAAACATAGACCTAAACCCCTTATTTTTGAGTTTGGGAAGTCATCTAAGCCCATTTCATCACCTGTGTCAGTAGTGGAGGCGTCACAGTTAAAAACTGCCACACAGACTAGTGCGCCTACCGGTGTGTTGGCAAACACAGCAAATAATATTGTCAATGTCCCCCTTTCTGTTGTCCCGTTGGGAAACTTGGAATTTCTACTGAGGTCACTATTGCTACCCATCAGTGAAAGCATAAAAAAGGTGGAAATTAGATTAACCATCCTTGAAGCCACACTAAATAGCCTAAAAATACCAGTTACATCGCAAGGAAGGGTATCAGAGCCCACCGCCATATCAATAGCCCCAGGTAAACAACTGCCAGAAAAAGGAACGAATCCTGCACCAACGCAGACAGTAATGGTGGCCGCACCCCTATTTCCCCAGAGTAACAACCCTACCCGAATGGAGATATCCAACCCTATTGGGCCTATCCCCCCAGTAAAACCTACCACACAATCACAGCCTTTAGATAGAGCTGTGTTAATGCCCCCAAAGAAGCCCCCCCCTAAGCCACGTAGACCTAATTTACCCCCAGAGTCAAATGACTTTACTGTAGTGATGGCGGGTGTTCCCCCGTTAGAAGAAGGCGAAACAGAGGATTTTTGTATCTTAAAAAGCAGGGTAATTAAATGGCTTAATCTGAATAGACCCTTACCAGAGCACTTAAATAATGAAATTATTATGGTCAGAAGGGTCCCTTGGGTGGGGAGAAGCCGTAAATCTATAAAAGGGGACTGCATATTGGTCAGCTGTAGGGACGTGAGAACTGTTTCTTATATATGCCAGGGAAAGAACAGATCGCTAGAGTCAACCATCCAAACCCTGCATGTGTCCTTTTTCTTTCCCCCCACCAACGTACCTGCACATGTGACCCGGCCATATAGCAACTGGGAAAGGGTGGGTCAGAGGGGTGTTCATTACGAGTTCAACCCTAGACCATTATTTAGCCGCCCAGAGTTACCCTTCCACACGTCTAATCGGTTTCATTGCCTGGATGGCCTTGAGGGGGTAGATTGACAAATAAATGAGGGCACACGGGGACTAGGGGGTAGAGGGGCCCTGTATGACGATCAGGAGAAGCACAGTTCCGAGGCAAAGCAAATTTCACCAAGCTCTGCCCGGACACAGGGGCCTGATGAATGTAGGCCTATAGATACTGCCTGTATAGGCGGGGCACAGGGGTTGGAAAAGGAAAAACAAGGGTGCGATCCAGTAGGAGGGCTACTGGGAGGAGGGGTACAAGGGGGTGAGGCTTTAAGAATAATCTCATGGAATATAGCAGGCCTTGCCGGGAAATTCAATAACATGGAGTGGCTTGATTATATTAGAAAATTTCATGTGATCTGCCTGCAGGAAACCTGGGCCCTGGAGAATAATTACCATTTGCAAGGGTACAGGTGTTTCTTTGTACCGGCTCAAAAATCAAGATCAGGGAGAGCAATGGGAGGATTAATTATATATATAGACCTTTGCCTCCCTGGAAGTTATACCTGTCTGGATTGGAACTCCCACAGGATTCAGGCAATGAGGTTCTCTGGGAAAGGCCTCAGATTCGTTGCAGTTAACATCTACAACGATGCGACAGCAGGATCTAATGTCTCTTTGGCTGAGGAATTAGATAACAGGTTGGGCCAGGCTATTTCAAATCAAAAAAAGGGGCAGCCATATGGGCTGGTGGTCATGGGAGACTACAATTGCCACCTGTGCCCGGTTCTGGTCCATACAAATATTGATTGGTCACGATGCCCCAGGGAGAAGGGCCCGCATTTTTCTCACACACTGTTGGGCTCTGCCCTTAGAATGCTACGGCTTAAGTATGACCTAGAACATACCATTAATATGATAGGGACGCAGGTGGATGGTACACTCCCTCCCACATTCAAGGGACGAGGATGTTCTTCTTTTATAGATTACATTCTGGTCTCAAGGTCCCTAATTAATAAGATTATCAGTGTAGGGATCGAATGGAGTGGCTTCAGTGACCATAATCCTCTTGTCCTGGATCTGTCGTACAGGGTGGGCCCAAGTACTAGAGTCCAAAGTACACTCTCTGAAAGAGCAATAGACCAGGGCAGGAGATTAAAATGGGCAAAAATAGATGGGGAAAAGTTCTACAAGGGCCTGGTGGACGCAGGGAAACTCGCTATTAATGATTGTCTGGATACTGAGGTCCAAGGGTCAAGGATATTAGAAGCCTTTGATCAGATTGCTAAACTGGTTGACGGTCTATTAAAGACCGGTGCGCCACTGAAGAACCACGGAAATCCGCGATGGTTTGACAATGACTGTTCTAAAGCTTTGAGGGAGCTGAAAAACTGCCTCAAAAGTAAGCCAAGGGTTCCCCAAATAGTCAAGAAGTGTAGGGACACTTACAAAAAGGAGATTAAACGGAGGAAACTTGCTTTGCAGGCGGAAGCATGGGCAGATTTACGGGAAGCAGGGGAAAGAAAGGATTTAGCAGGGTTTTGGAAAATAATTAATAACCCAACGTTCCAGGAAAAATATGCCCCGGATATAGGGGCTAATGTTCTCCCAGAGCAGTGGGTTACCCACTTTAGGAGCCTGTATAACTATGAGTCTGGCTCTAGTGAAGAGCCGTTGGCCATTTCAACTGAGGCTCCATTAGTAGAATTTACTACTAGGGAGATCACTGTAGGGATGGAGAGCCTGACCAGAAATAAAGCCCCGGGGCCTGATGGAATCCCCCCAGACCTGTTCCTGAGCAATATCGAACTTTGGGCCCCTCTAATGACAAGGGTTATTAATACTGCCATTACCTGTGGCCTGCCCCCGTCTTGGTCCACGGCGGTAATTGTGCCGATTTTTAAAAAGGACAGTAGGGATGACCCGAAGTGTTACCGCCCGATTTCCCTGATCGATGTGTCGGCAAAACTTTTGGGAAGGGCAATTCTTAATAGACTGTCCGAGTGGACCGAGGAAAATAACATCTTCTCGGACACTCAATACGGATTTAGGACAGGGAGGTCGACTAGCGACCAGTGCCTGAACCTATATATGCTGACTGCCAAGTATACCATGGCTAGTGACGAACCCGTTTACATGGGTTTCATGGATCTGGCAGCAGCATTTGATCACGTCAACAGGGAAAAATTGTGGGGTATGATGCTTAGTATGGGGATAGAGAGGGGTTTAATTAATATATTGAGAGAATTGCACAGCGACACCACTGCAAAGGTTCGCTTTAATAGGGAGGGGGGACTGACTACCTCCTTTCCCTGCATGAGTGGAGTCCGGCAAGGTTGCATTCTTGCCCCCTTTTTGTTTTCCCTTTACATTAATAATCTGGAGCAGTTTTTGTTAGGTCTAAAGGCAGATTGCCCAAAGGTTGGGTTGCGTCATATTCCTGTTCTGCTTTACGCAGATGACGCGGTCCTGATCGCACGTACACCAAGGAGCCTTCAAATCTTGATAGACGGATTTGTTAGGTTCATGGGCGCCCTGGACCTTTTTGTTAATCTAAGCAAATCATATGTGCTTCTGGCGGGAAAAACAAAGAAAACCACCTCTACATTCACATACACAATAGGGAGTCACATTGTGGAAGAGGTTAAAACGTTCCCCTATCTTGGTGTAACATTCGATGGTGCCCTGAGGTTTGATACCCTGGTCGAGGAACGACGTGGTAAAATGATTGCTTCTAACGGGGCAATTGCTGGCTATGGCAGGAGGCTAGGAAGATGGTCCCCGGAACAGGTGATAAACCTGTACAGCTCTGTATCATGCTCCAAGGTAATCTATGGGGCAGAAGTATGGGGCTTTGTTAATACCACTAGTATCCAACGAGAGGAAAATAAATATCTGAAATCGCTCTTAAGGGTACCACAAAGTACTGCTGGTATGATTGCCCACAGGGAGTTAGGCAGACCTTACATAGAAGATCTGATAAAATTGAGGCCCATTATTGCTTGGCTAAAAATCTGGGTTAATCCCGATGCGACACTAAGCAGAGAAATTTTATCGGACTGTCTTGAGAGGGACAAGTGTATGCGCATCCCCTGGCTCTTTTATGTGAAGAATACCTTGGAGGAGCTAGGTTTTGGGAATTTGTTTACACACCCCACAACTATTGTAGCCCAGAACAAACTGCAGGTAGGGAGAATTTTTCTAGAGCGGAAAAACCTACGCAGAGACGAGGCTGAAGGGTGTAAAAAGACAGTAAGGGCCCATTACCTGGTGAAGAGCCGGGAAGGTATGGAGCCTTACTTGTACCTCTTGTATAATGCACAGGACAGGTTCTTGATGTGCCGTTTCAGACTGAACCTACTCCCATTTATGTTGGCATCACCAGCGGGTTTCGCTACATCAATAGAAGAGAAGGGGTCCTGCGGCTGCGACAATAGGTCTCCGCAGGACTCCCTTCACTTTGTTTTACTCTGCCCTTTTTATTCAATGCCCAGACGTAGATACCTTGTAACCCTCCTGAAAAAAGCTAATTTGGTCCACGCTAGGGAGGCACTAGTATTTTTACAGACAGCTGCGGATCCGTTAATACTGTGTAGCATTTTGAATTTTATCAAGGTAGCTCTCCGCTTAAGGCTTACCAGAGGAGAAGATTGAATTGTTTTTACTGTAACTTTTAATAATGCTAATAATGGATATCTGGTTGTATTATGGTGTATATTTTTTTTTGTACAAAGAATCATGAAATGTTTAATGACTTTTTACTATGTATATTTGAGTGTGCTTTTATGGTGTTTTTTTTAATCACCGAATAAAGATTCTTGAATTGAATTGACTGTGTGAGCCATCTCAAACTTTGGAACATAATGGAGATGATGGGGACTGAGGCAGCAATAATTAATTGTATCTGCCAACTATATTCCCACTCTACTGAACGCGTCCGCTACAGTAAAAATGGGGAATGCACCTGTGCATTTAATATCATGAGGGGAGTTAGACAAGGGTGTGTCCTCACCCGTTTTTATTCTCGAATAATACAAACAGGATCAAGGTTGTTCTCAAAGGGTCAACACCAGACCTTCCAGTTTTTTAACTCTTAGCGTTCCGATATTGGCTTATGCCTTCGATGTAGTTTTAATTGCTAGAACAAGGGTGGCCCTTCAATGCTTAATATCGCCATATGCAGCCTTTACGTCCTCGCAGGACCTGAGGGTCAACAAAGCTAAATCTTTTGTCCTTATAACAGGTGCTCCCCCATCCAAAAGAAAGCCATACTTTCATATGGGCACACAGAGATAGAGGTGGTAGATACCTTTCCGTACCTAGGTGTCCAGTTGGATGAAAACGGTCCTGGTCAAAAATGGTGGAAGACAGGTCCCTAGTGATATGGAGGAGCATGGCAGCTATCCTGTGCTTGAAGCTGGGATCGAAACCTCTTGAGCCAAAAAAAAAGATATACCAAGTAAAGACAGTATCTGCTGCAACTTATGGGGCCGGAGTGTGGAGTATGGTGCCTATATCTCATCTTCAAAATCTTGAGCATAGATTTTTCAAGAGCATTGTTTTCCTCCCCACCTCTTTCTCAATTTACCTCTGCCATTTAGAATTAGGATTAATTTATGTGTCAGACGGTATTAAGGTAGTACCAATTTTGTTATGGCATTCTATATGGCACAAGGACACAGTTAACCTAACACTGACCATCATAATAAACTGCCTAAAACTGGATAATTTACATAGAATCACTTGGCTCGAGTATGTTAGGTCAACTCTGACCGCACTGGGGTTAGTGGAATTATTCACTGATCCCAGTGTGTGCCTGAAGATATCGAAGTAAGAATTAAAGGCAAACATTTTATCTAAGGCTGCCTATGATCGCCAGGAAATCAATTGCGCATAGAAAACTGTAATGTTATATCAACTGCCTCGCGAATATTAGAGGGTGAGTATTCATATTTAGAACGCATCATAATACCCCAGGATAGATAAATCTTGCTGCGGTTCTGTATGAACCTAATCCTTTGATGCTGGGCTTTCCCGCGAAGAAGTTTAGCCATACCAATTTGACATTTTGCCTATGTGATAATATTTCAAAGTAGTCTGACCTTCACATATTTTTATTTTGTCTTTTTTATAGGGAAGAGATAGGAACATTTATTCTCCCAATTTTAAGATGATTCAATTTTAGGTAAGGCCAACCCGCACTACACTTTCTAAAGAAACTTTGTGATCCTTTTATATGTTTTTCAATAGCTTCCTTTTAATGTGCCTGTTTAAGGAGGAGAAAATCTTGTGGTCTTGGTGTTTAGTGGGGTGATTAGGCAGTGAACGCACTGGATATCATGGACTGTTTCATATTGAAGTTATAATGCAGGGGTCCCATGTTTTTGTATTGTTCATTTTAATCTATGTTTTTCAAGGGAAAAATCATTACTATTTTAAAGTTTATTGGATTCATCACCAGTTTTGTTTTTATTTATTTTCCACCGTGTTATGGTTATGACGTATCTCAGTACTGTATGAATATATGGTCTCAGTCCCATGAATTTTGGCCTAATGTGATTATTCTTAATGGCTTTTGTACTTTTATGATCTGTATTTTAAATGGATCGAATAAAAAGATGAATGACTAACTGCTATCTAAAAGGACTACCAGCCCCGACAATACTCCCACTTGTTACAGTTATCCCAAATGGAAGTTATTTCATGTTTAGCGATCAGGACTGCTATGGAATGCGAACTGGGTTCCCCTATATTTTATCCATTTCCCTGCTCATCACCTGTTGCAAAAAAGTCCTGTTCCCCTATACGCAAGGAGTCATAAATAGCTCACTGTGGTCTTCCATTACCACTTTGAAGGCAGATTTCAACAAGCTAAGCAGACTCAAACCACTATTGTTCCAAAAAGAAGCACTAACATCTGCTTGAGAAACTCTTGAATTACAAGTAGAAAGAACATCCAGTGAGATACAGTCCTTGTTGAATACAAACCTCCCATTACATTTTGGTGAATTGGTACACCGTATTTTTATAGCACCTAACTCAGCAAGCCTTGCCCATTTTTTTAAAATTGTCGGGTGTGGCTTGGTCAGTTCATTCCAAACCATCTTTGGAATAATACAGGATTTTATCCATTCACTTTTCTCCAGTGTGTTCAGGGGTTTCCTGATGCTGTCATTCCTCATTTGCGGCATATTTTTGTTATTTTTCTTCCTCCGGAGGAAGAAAAATGAGTCCAGTAGACTTTCCATTTGGAAGTCTACTGGACCTACCACCACTAGATTTGTGCCACGAGGGTATTCTTCAATTCTTAAGAATCCCCATGCTCCAGGAGCTGGACCTTGATTGGTCATTGTCATTCTGGCCTGCCTAGTTTACCTGCGTGCACCAGTGTTTCGCTGCCTCTGCTGCCCCTTCGAATGGGGACTGGATAGTTACCTGCTCTGTCGACGCTGGCTTCTGCTGACATAGACCTGTTGATGAGTCCCTTAGCAAACTATTTTCAAAGTTGTCCCTTTGGCCTACGGCATCTTCAGAACTCGAGCTATGAGCCACTCCTTCTGGAGGAGATGAGTGCGAAGGCACATAGAATACTAAATACTGGCTCAGATAACACAGATGTGGGTAACCCGGCTGCTTTCTCAGCATTGGCTTAGACTGAGGATCATGTTTGTTCTCTGGAACTTGTAAACTGAGCTGTGAACCTATCATTATTTGCAGAGATGGAATCCATTCTGGATCCACTCGCCTTTGAATTTGCGAGTAACATTGTGGATACCTCCAGCACACTATATATTTAGCAACTTTATATAAATTGACTTACTAAGTGATTTCCTTAACCACTTTTTTATCTTTTTACATTTATATATGATTTTGTTAAGCAGTGTTTTGTATTTGCTTATCTGATGCCTTTCATCTCTTAGCATTACGTGTTAACTCTGAACTACGCTGGACATTTTTTATTCTGCTTTTCTGCTGGGTTTCAGTCTGTACATTATCCAAGACCAGACAATAGTGTCCCTGTTTTTCTCTGTGGTTGGACACTATCACCTAGACATAATAAAGAGGTCCAGCAGCTGTTTTTTTAACAGAGCAAGTCTTATCATAGGTGCTGAGAATTGCCGTTCTAAAAACAGAGCGAAGCGAGGTTTAAAAAGAAAGGGTCCTGAAAAGACAGGCTACACGCCTGAGATGTAGACTAACTGATTATGAAGCTCAGGTATGGGGTCCGGGACTAATCCCTGAGATCTTTAGCATAATACTGGATTACTATAGTGAGTGTAGGCTTAGGGTGATTTGGCTTTTCATTGTGTACAGTTTATTAATTGTGCTAATCACATTATTGACTTGTATATGTCTCCTAATTGCAGCACAGTTTTTGCATGATGAAATGAAATGAAATGAAATGAAAAATTGCATTTGTATAGCGCATAACTGCCCTAGGGCCTCGCAGCGCTTGAAGATAAAATGGTTTAGCGCAGGCTCGGGGCAGATCAGCAGGATTTAGCAAACAAATGCGTTTTCAAGGCCTTTCTGAACGAGAGGAGGTTGCTATTTCCTCGGATGGCAAAGGGGAGGGCATTCCAATGATAGAGCATGTTAGTTTCAAAAAGTCTTATAAGCTTTCATTGTGACTCTTTCCTTTTATTGTGGAACAAGAAGGTGATGACCTTTTACAGCAACTCATCAGAGAGTTCAGAGTGTTGTGTTCTGTGGTGTCAAGTTATCAGTCTCTCTGGAAGGTAGGAGGGCAGGTAAAGTACTAGGAGTTATCTGGATTAGGGCCCACAGGTACTGATGTGGTACCGTGACTGAGACATTACATGGTGACATCCCATGATCCCAGGCATAGCTTCTCCACTGGAATTATGTGACTGGAGAGGGCCAAATTATACGGCGGGTTTGAGTAAAATATGCAGCGAGAAAAGGCATATTTTGTGGCATAATGCGGCACATTTTGTAATAGTATTACTTCACTATTTCGTCACTTTTAAATTTGGTAACACTGAGCTGAATTGAAAAGCGTGTGTAACGGAGTGTGTTAGTAATAATAATTTGAATGTGGTTGGTAAATTGTAAATGAAAGTTATAACTATAACTTTAGAATTTTTTTAAGTTTGTGTAGTTTAAGCTTGATTTCTATAGCATAAAAAATGTTTTCTTAAGTACAGCTAAGCTTTAACCTTTGTTTTTTTCATTGAATTTCACTGTATTCATTTTTGTAAAAAATAAATAGGTGTTTCAAATTGTACAGTCCAGTGTCATGAGTGGAGTATTGTTATGTGGACTGTCATGCAGTACAGTGCAGGAGAGTGTTGTAAAGTATATTGTCATAGAGTGGAGTATTGTAGAGTAGAGTAGAGTGGAGCAGGGTAGGGTGTAGTGGTGTATCGTACAGTGTAGTGAAGTATTATATAGTGTATTGGCATGGTATTTCATAAAGAGGAGTCAAGTATCGTAGACTGGAGCAGCGAGTTGTACATTGGACTGTGGTGTCGAACAGTAGAGTGTGGTAGACTGTCAGAGTGTTTTAGAGTGGAGTAGGGTGAAGTACAGTGTCATAAAGTGGAGTATTGTCAAGTGGAGTGTTGTAAAGTACAGTGGAGGAGAGTGACGTAGAATAGAGTGGCGTATCTTAGAGAGATGTTGAGTGGTGTGTCGTTGAGCATCATACAGTGCAGTACAGTAGCATTGAGTAGATGGATTGAGTGTAGTACAGAGTTGTAGAGTGGAGTTGCATACAGTGGAGTAGAGTGTCGGACAGTGGAGCGGCCTAGGGCGGAGTATGGTACAGTGGCGTATAGTGGGATAAAGTGTGGTAGCATGGAGTATAGTGGACTGGAGTACACTAGAGCGGGGTAGTGTAGAGTGGAGTGAAGTGTCAGAGTGGAGTGGCATGTTGTAGCCTATAGTGGCAAGGAGTGCAGTAAGGTGGAGTGGGGTAGCAAACAGTCGAGTGATGTGTCATAAATTGGTGTACTGTGTTGTAAAGTAGAGTGTAGTGGCGTGCCGAATAGTACTGGAAAGTAATGTACACTACATAAAGGTAGAGTGGCATACAGTCTAGTTGAGTTTTGTGGAGTGGTGTACAGTACAGTGTTGTAGGGTGTTGTAGAGTGGATTGGCATACAGTGCTATGGAGTACAATAGCATAGAGTGGAGTGGTGTTCAGTAGAGTAGTGGAATAGAGTGGAGTACTGTATCATAGAGTAATGTAGAGTAAAATTGAGGTACAGTGGTCTGCAAAGAGTTGCGTACAGTTTCATAAAGTGGACTAAAGTTTTGTAGAGTGTTGTACAGGGGAATACAGTATCGAACAGTATTGTACAGTGGAGTGTAGGGGTGCAGACAGGAGTAAAGTGTCAAAAGTGGCATACAGTGTAGATGAGTGTTACACAGTGGAGTTGTATTTAGACAGAAAACAAGAATTTAGACAAAAAACAAGAATAACCCTTATGTCCATACGAACAGGGATATCAAGTTATCCTTGGAAAGGCGTTCACTAGGAACTCATTTGTGAGCAAATTATGAGTGTCACCGATCTTTCTATGTAGACTTAATCAGAATAAACCAATATTAACTAAACAACATTTTTTTAGGAGCAATAATTACCCAGCCAGTATTTTTGTATGCAACTGCGGTTCAGATGAACTGAGTTTTATTAGACCAGAATTTGTTTAACATACAGTATTATCAATGTCTTTCAGGACATTCTGGAGAAAAAATAGAATAAGAACACCCCAGGTCTGTAATCAAACCAAAACCAAAGTCAGAAAGGAAATGTGCAGTGAAGTGTAACATCAGAATTGATGGTATATTGGTTGATACATAGAGGAGACCTTATTATCCTTACTGGGTTGGAACGTGATCAACACAATTACAGAGACAGGCAACGTTTCCAAATGTGCAACAAAATGATTTATTATGTGTGTACAAGACTGTTCTGAATAGAAATTTCTGTCTCTTCTATATATCAACCAATATACTTCAATGTTGATGTTTCACTTCACCATTCCTTTTTGACTTTGGTATGACTGGGGTCTTATTTTATTTTCTTTCGTGAATGTCCTAAAAGACACTCAATGCTGTGTGTTAAATGAATTCTGGTGTAATAAAACTCAGTTCGGCTGAACCACAGTTGTGTACAAAAATACTGGATGTGCAATTATTGCTCTTACAACATGTTTTATTTTGATGAATTACATATAGAAAGATCTGTGACACTCATAATTTGATCACAAATGAGTTCCATGTGCACACCTGTTCCAAGTATAGTGGAGTTGCACAAAGTGCAGTAGTGCGTCAGACAGCGGAGCTGTGGAGGGTGGATTATTGTACAGTACCATAGAGTAAGTATAGTGCGTATAGTGGTTTGGTCTACAGTAGCACAGACTGAGGAAAAGTCACATACAGTGGAGTAGAGTCAAGTGGAGTGCATAACGTAGTGTGGAGTAAAGTATAATAGAGTGTATTGGCGTGCCGTAGGGTAGAGTGGCATGGAGTGTAGTGGCGTAGCATAGGTAGTAAACTGTTATAAACTGAAATGAGGGATTGTACTGTAGAGTGGAGTGCTGTGTCGTAGAGTATAGAAACATGTTGTATAGTGGAACAGAGTGTTGTACAATGGAGTGTACAGGCATAGAGTGGACTATATAGTTGGGCAGTGGAGTGTATGGGGATATAGTGGAGTAGTATATTGTAGAGTGTCATAAAGTGCAGTAGACGTTAAGAGGGAAGTTATATAGAGTCGAGGAGAGTGTCATACAGTGGTGCAGCATAGAGTGGAGTGACATAAAATGGATTACTGTAAAGTGAAGTAGCATACAGTGGAATAGCGTACACTGGAGTGTAGAAGTGTGGAGTGGCATAGAGTGAATTAGCGATGAGTGGAGTGGTGTACTGAGGTGTGGCATAAAATGGAGTAGGGTACAGTAGAGTAGAGCGAGGTGGCATACATTGAAGTGCTGTAGCATAGAGTCGAGGAAACTGTTATAATAAACTGGAGTTGTATCTCATACAGTACAGTGGAGTGCTATGTAGTACAGTGTTGGAAACTGTTGTAGAATTGAGTAGAGTGTTGTACAATAGAGTATACGGATACAGAGTTGAGTACAATTGTAGACAGTTAAGCGTACGGGGACTGAGTGGCATAGAGTCTAGTAGAGTGGCATAGAATGTAGTAGAGTTTTGTAGAGTGAAGGAAAGCACACTGGAATGGCGTAGAATGGAGTAGCGTACAGTGAAGTGGCATACAGTGGAATAACAGAGTGGTGTAGAGTAAAATAGCACATAGTGGAGTAGTGTACAGTGGAGTGACATACAGTGAAGTGGTGTTGACTGGAGTGGTGGATTGTGGGTGGGCTAGAGTGTAATAGCATACAGTGGAGTGGGGTAGGGTGGAATACCATACAGTACAGTAGCAAAGAACAAAGTTGCTTACAGTGCAATAGCTTAGAGTGGAGTGGTGTACAGTGGAATAGCGTAGGATGGAGTACAGTGGAGTGGCATAGAGTAGAATAGCGTAGAGTGGGTGAAATAGCATGGAGTGGAGTAGCATACAGTGGAATAGCATAGAGTGGCGTGGAGTGGTGGAGTGTACAGTGCAGTGTCGACAGTGAAGTGGTGTAGCCTGGAGTGGCGTACACTGGAGTGGGGTAGGGTTTAATGGCATACAGTGGAGTGGCGTGCAGTAGAGGGCTGTCCAATGGAATAGCGTCGAGTGAAGTGATATACACTGGAGTAGTGTAGAGTGGAGTAGAATACAGTGTAGTGACACACAGTGAAATAACATACAGTGGAATAGCATTGAGTGGAGTGGTGTATGGTAGAATAGCATATACTGGAGTATTGTATTGCGAATTGGCATACAGTGGAGTGACGTACAATGAAATGACGTATGGTGTAATAGAGTGTTAGGAGAGGAGTGACTGATAGTGAAGCTGATACACAATGTAGTAGCGTAGAGTTGTAAAGTGGAGTGATATTAAGTGTAATAGTGTATTGTGGAGTAGTGTACAGTGGAATAGTGTCATCTGGAGTGGGGTAGCATGTAATATCATACAGTGGAGTGGCGTTCAATGGAATAGCGTAACATGAAGTGGCGGAGAGTGGAGTGTCATACACTGGAGTAGGGAAGAGTGGAGTAGCATACAGTGGAGTGGCATATAGTGGAATAGCATAGAGTGGAGTGGTTTACAGTGGAATGTCATAGAGTGGAATAGTGTCTAGTGGAGTAGAGTCCAGTGGAGAAGAGTCCAGTGGAGTAGTGTAGACTGGAGTGGCGTAGAGTGTAGGTGCATACAGTGTAAGTGCATACAGTGTAATAGTCTAGAATGGAGTGGTGCAGAGTGGAGTCTTGTCGGGTTGAGAGGCACAGAGTGGAGTGACATAGAGTGGAACAGTGTATATTGGAGTAGCATACAGTGGCATGCTTTAAGGATGTATGTGAAATTTAGCAGTAGTGTAGATTATGGTGTAAAAAATGACAGAAAATATATCAATCAGTAGATTTGTAGAGCGCTACTTGTCCACCAGTGAGGGTATCCAGGCTATGTCAGGGTCCAGATGATTAGCTAAACTGCATTTTCTTCAGGGACTTTTGGAACTCTATAGTAGATGGGGAGGCCCATAGATGAAAGGGTAGCTCATTCCATGTCTTCGCTGCTAGGTAAGAGAAGGAGCAACCTCCGCATCTGCTAGATCGGATGCAGGGTTGAAGGGTTAGAGAAAGAGATGCAGAGCTGAGGTGTCTGATGGACAAATAAAAGTTCAGGCAGAGGTTTAAGTAGGCAGGTCTGTAGTTGTGTAGGGTCTTGTATGCTTAGGTCAGGCTGGCATCTTTTATGTAGAGTGAGCCAGTGGATTTCCCTGAGGTAGGGGGTTATGTGGGCCCATCTAGGGATATCCAGGAAGAGTCTGGCTGTGGTGTCCTATATGGTCTATAGTTGCTGGAGGAGGTGAGCTGCGATCCCTGAGTAGAGAGCATTGCCATAGTCCCGTCGGCTGGAGATGAGGGCCTGAGTGAGGGTGCGTCTTAAGCTTTGGAGAAGCCATTTGAATATCCTATGAAGCATGCAGATGATATAAGCAGGAGGAGGCAGAGTTGACCTATGTTTTCATGGTTATCTTGTTGTCCAGAATGATACCTAGGTTCCTAGTGTGGTCAGTGGGGTTCAGACATTTTGCCGTAATGTAAAATAAAAAAGTCTATGTAAAATGTATTGGAGTGGAAGCGTGTTTTTCGACACCCGCCCCCTTTTTCTTTCGAACCCCATGACCATAAGCCACCAACCTTTCAATCCTTCACCAATGTAACGAGTGCAATAGGTCTGCAAAGTATTGCAAAGATTCATCAAATGGGTGCAAAGTTCTTAAGACAGAGAAACCAGAACAATTCCTATCTCTAGTAACCTTAACTGTAACTACGGTTGCTGCCATCACTCTGTAATACATGAGAGGGGAAGAATTGGCTGAGAAAAACTAAGAGTCCCAGCATGCACAGAAGGTAATACTCACCTGAGACGCCCTCTAGAGGGCCATAAATATCTAATTGGCATGCAGACAAATTGGTTTATCAGTGTTTCTGCAAAGACTCTGGCAAGTCTGTGAACAAGGAGCTGCCTGCTCTGAAACACGTTAGGCAGAAAATTTTATCTGGATGGAAATTGCCAGTTTTGCTTGAAATAAAATAATTCTGAGATTTTGTCAGCAGTCAAGTGCGCTTTCAAACAAGAATAAACTGTGGGTGTATATATATATATATATATATATATATATATATATATATATGTGAAAGTAATGCGCCAGGCGCTTCGAGAGGGCTCACCATGAAACATCGACTATCCACCCTTCTGTTTGCCCCAATCGATCTCACAGCCTCCCTCCAAAGGTTTCATCAGAAGTCCAACGCGTTTCGGGGCAGACACCCCCCTACCTTCAACTAGGAGGTAAAATAACCAAGATGACTAATCTAAGACAATTGTACACAACCTACTCAAGGAACATTTGACACTCACCATCACAGACTACAGCTTCCAGCATGCCTGGGAGCACAGCATGATGAGCCACGCCCACTTAGAACGGCCCGATTTGAATAAATTGCATTCAAATCGAATTGGTGAGTGTAATGTGCACTTTGTTCATGTCCATGAAGAAGGGGCGTGTCTGCCCCAAAACGCGTCGGACTTCTGATGAAACCTTTGGAGGGAGGCTGTGAGATCGATTGGGGCAAACAGAAGGCTGGATAGTCGATGTTTCATGTAGAGCCCTCTCGAAGCGCCTGGCGCATTGCTTTCACATATATATATATATATATATATATATATATATATATATATATATATATATATATATATCTCCCAACCCCGAAACAGTGCTGCAGCACCGAAATCGCCGTTCCTCTGCCTCTCGTGATGGCGGTCCGTAGCGAAGAGGCGAGCCTCGAAACATAAACAAAAGCTGTTGTATTCCAATTACTGTAAACAGCAGCCACGGACTCAGTGATTCTGGTGCTGTTAGATCTTTCCGCTGCTTTCGACACGGTGTCACATGAACTTCTTCTCGACAGACTGAGGGATATAGGTGTGGAGGGAACGGCTTTGTCTTGGTTGGAGAGTTTTCTCTCGGAACGTGTACAAGGTGTTAAATTGGGCTCCCATTCTTCGATCTCAAGGGAGCTCACTAAGGGAGTGCCACAGGGCTCATGCCTAAGCCCCACGCTTTTTAACGTGTACATGGCCCCCTTAGCCAACATCATAAGATCTTATGGATTTACCCCGGTGTCATACGCTGATGACACCCAACTTTTGTTTCCCTTCCAAACCCTCACACCCACTGTACAAACAACTTTTGCGGACGGGATGAGAGCAGTGGCACGATGGATGGCACAAACCTATCTCCAATGTAATGTGACAAAAACCGAAGTAATGCTGTTTGGGGGGGCAACTCTTTTATGGTCTCCAGATTGGTGGCCTCTGGAGTTGGGTCCGGTCCCAAACCCAAAACTAACAGTAAAAAACCTTGGTATAAAACTTGACCAAGCGCTCCTACTCAAGGAACACACTACCCAAGTGACAGGTGCATGCTTCCATGTGGTGGGGTTGCTCCGACGTGTTTTCCCCTTTTTGCCAGACAACCACAGGAAAACACTCATTCAAACTCTTATAATAGGTAGAATGGACTACTGTAATGGCCTCTACGTATCGGCTAATGAGGAACAACTGGAGAAATTACAAGTAGTCCAAAACACGGCAGCAAGATTAGCTCCCCATAGAACCCCTTCTCGTCCCCTCCTACACCAACTCCACTGGCTGCCGGTAAAACACCGTATCAAGTTTAAAATATGCTGCATGATACATAGATGTTTGTTCGGTACAGGTCCCAAATATCTTAAGAAAATATTTGTACCATACATCCCCGGCCGCGCATTGCGCTCCAGCAACCACCTACTGCTACAGGTTCCAAAAGTGAGGAAAGCCAGACAAGGTGGACGCGCTCTATCGTACAAAGGACCAATAATCTGGAATTCCCTACCAATTGCACTGAAACTGATCCCTAGCCTCGAATCTTTCAGGAAAAAACTCAAAACATATCTTTTCACGCTGCCCTAAATACAATCCCCATTCCTTATGTCTCAATCTTACTCATAACTGAAAACTAACAGCGACTAAACAGCAGAAGCAAAAAAAAAAAAGCGCAGAGATATCCCTTCGGGAATTGAATCAGGCGCTCAATAAGCAAATAAATAAATTAAAGCTTTTAACGCAGTGATTTATTAGCAGACAATTTAACCAACTCTGCGTTGGTTGAATTGTCTGCTAATAAATCACTGTGGAATTCAACAGCTTTTGTGTATATATATCTGCAGCAAGACAGATTGAAGCATCGAAACTATTCGAAGAAACAGCGCAGCCTGTACAAAAAGAAAGAGGGGCGGCTTCCCGAAGTGGCAACACGGATTTAACTAAACAGCTACAAAATTATGAAAAACTTAAGAAGAGGGAGGATGCAATACCTTGTCCTATAAAATAAAGTGAAGACTTTTTATCTACCTCGGAGTGCCGGATGATTTCCTACTTGCTTGTATTTGGGTGATCTAATCTCCAATATTGAACGACGTAGCGGATCGTCGTTGGACCGGCACCACCAGCGATTGGGAAGCATGCCAGCGTGAACCGCTAAACTTTTGAAGTAAACAAAGACCGGCGCGCCCCCATCTGTGTACGTAAACGGTATACCCAGGAAAACAGAGAGAGATCGGGACCGCTGCAGACTGGCTGGTGTTCGGAGGTTGGAGGATCGCGGAACTACCGGTGAGTCAGTGCGGCCCCGCCTCTCTGCTTTGAGAACACGGGTAATTGCATATGGGAGACGGGAGCTGGAGTGTATGCGTAGCGCATTTGGAATCGTGCGCAACTGATCTGCTTTGAGTGAGAAAGCGGATTTAACTAAAGTTACATACTTGGTATGAAAGCATCAGCCAAATTATGAGCGATGAGGAATGTGCAGCAAGAGAGATTGAAGCATCAAAACTATTCGAAGAAACAGCGCAGCCTGTACAAAAAGAAAGAGGGGCGGCTGCCCCAAGTGGCAACACGGATTTGACTAAACAGCTACAAAATTATGAAAAACTTAAGAAGAGGGAGGATGCTATACCTTGTCCTATAAAATAAAGTGAAGACTTTTTATCTACCTCGGAGTGCCGGATGATTTCCTACTTGCTTGTATTTGGGTGATCTAATCTCCAATATATATATATATATATGTGTGTGTGTGTGATTTCATATATTTTACTAATTATATACTTAACTGTACAGTAAAGGACTTCCAATGTGAATGCGAGAAAACTTACCTGAAATGTAGTGACTTCTGATTTAATGACTGCAATGTAATAATTCCTGATGCAAGGCAATCGAAGTAAAGATAGCATGCCCCATTTGGAGGTGTTTGTGGCACTGTGTAATATGTATTATTTTATAAATGTACTTACATTTGTAAAATGCAGTTCAAGGACCAGACTACATCCAGACACAATGAAATTCACAAAAGTACCAGAGGAAGACTGAGAGGTTAGCAAATAAAGCAGCATTTCAATGCATTCCTAAATATGCCTGAAGATGGATGTTTCTCTCACCTGGTGCAGGAAATGCTTGCACAGCTGAGGACCTACAACTGACAAACTGGAGTCTCTCTGACATGTGGTTCTAAATAAAGAAATACATTCCTGTGGCATAGTAGACAAACAGGACAATGATGGCAAATCTGTCAGGTTAAGTATTTGGATGTTGTCATATAGGCAATTATTAATGGGGGTGTGAGTTGTAAAGCCCACTGTTGTTTTAGCAGGAAGTTTGTGCAGAGGGAACACTCTGTTTTATTTATTAAGACCAAGAGCAGGACACCAACATTTTGGATGTTCTGAAGCCATGACAATTAGTAGTCAAGGAGATATCCAAGAATTACATTCCCATAACCCAAATTAGTTGATTAAGGCTCCAATGCCTACTGAATAGGAGTCATCTAGTAGGAAGTGGAAGAATGCTTGGCAATCCTTAACCTCCTTTGCTCTGAGAAGCTTCATGGTCAAGTCAGTGCTTTAGAAGATTCACAAATTTTCTTTGCAGTTTCTGATAATGTAGATGGAAAACCTAGTGAAATAGATGGTCTGGGACAGCGAGTACAAGAAGATTGCAGATACTTGGGGCCATGGAAAATCACCCCAGCTTTCCCTTCCTTAACATGAGACCGTTTTCTTCTAACCAGTATGCTATCTTAGTCAGCTATTGAATGAATTTCAGCAAATGAGTCTTTGGAGTATGTTACCTCAAAATAAAGCTGGAAGTCGTCAGCATATGAATTAAATTTTAGTGCTTGGAAATGGATCCGAAAGTGAATAGTCTAAGATGGGTAAGGATGTATCTTTGGTGTCAACCTGTACTGTACACCAACAAATGAAATTATTTTGCAATCATACCTTGATTTACTTCTAATGTCAGAATGTTATAGGGGAAAAGTGTCAGTAAAGCACTTCAATTTGGTTTACGCAAGTATCCCAATAAGCGTAGCATACTATGATATAAACATAACCAGGACATTTTGTCAACAAAGGAAATGTTCATCAACAATGGGCAGAGAAAAATACGCTTGTGTGTGCCCTTGTGAAAAAACATAAATGTTGCTATTTTAATCTGCTTTGCAAAAACAGACACTCTTGAAAGATTTTCTGTGTACAATAAAATCTCAATGTAAGAAACAGCGAGCAATGCTTAAGACAGACATACAAACACAGAACCTTTTGGAAGCATAACTTACAAATACTATTTTAAATAACTAGCTCTGTATCCCAACTAATAAAGATACCTGATGTGGTTAATGAATCAGTGTCAGTTAATAGTGAAAGGTTTATTTATCAAGAGAGGAAAATAAAGAACTTACCGATACGGAAGTCAATGTAACCTTCGCCACCACTCAGGACTAGGACATTTCTCAACTTCTGCTCCTCTGTTTCTGCTGCAGTTGTACTTGGGGTTTCAGAGGGGCTGTCTAGGACACTTCCATTCAAGGTAGCTAGAACATTTCCTGCAAATGCAGAAATACATATTTAAGCCAGTTGTTTTATCTGACTATGCAATTACCCACAAAAAAACATTAAAACAAAATGAGAAGGTGACATGGTAGGAATACCCTGACCTCCTAGGCCTCCCGGGGGTTGCCCATAGGGACCCCGTCTAGGGCAAAAAAGCATTTTTTTTAAATGTCAGTGTCAAGAAATGAGCAGAAAAAGGCAGAATAAAGATCAAAAACAAGCAGAGAGGCAGAATAATGGTCAGCAACGAGCAGAAAGAGGTAGATAACGGTCAGAAACATACAGAAAGAGGCAAAATAAAGGTAAGAAACAAGCAGAAAGAGGCAAAATAAAGATCAGAAATGAGCAGAAAGAGGCAAAACAGATCAGAAACGAGCAGAAAGAGGTAAACTAAAGGTTAGCAACAAGCAGAAAAAGGTAAAATAAAGATCAGAAATGAGCAGAAACAGGCAGATTAAGGGTGAGAAACAAGCAGAAAGAGGCAGAATAAAGGTGAGAAACTAGTAGAAAGAGGCACAATAAAGGTGAGAAACTAGTAGAAAGAGGCAAACTAAGGGTCAGCAAAGAGCAGAAAGAGGCAAAATAGAGATCAGAAACTAGCAGAAAGGAGCTAAATAAAGGTCGGAAACAAGCAGAAAGATGCAAAATAGAGATCAGAAATGAGCAGAAAGAGGCAAAATAAAAATTGCCAACAAGCAGAAAGAGGCAAAATAGAGGTCAGGAACTAGCAGAAACAGGCAAAATAGAGATCAGAAACAGACAGTAAGAGGCTAAATAAAGGTCATGAACGAACAGAAAGTGGGAAACCAAATGTTAGCAATGCGCAGAAAGAAGCAAAATAGAGTTCAGAAATAAGCAGATAGAGGCAGAAACAAGCAGAACGAAAAAGTAAAGGTCAGCAAAGAATAGAAAGAGGCAAAATAAAGGTCATAAGTGAGCAGAAAACCAGCAAGAAAATGAGCAGAACCCACTCATGCACTCACACAACCAATCACAGAACTACTCAGTGAAGCACTCACACACACTCAATGAGACACACATTCTCACATCCATTGACAATAATGCACTCACTCACACACTCACTCTGAAAGATTACAGGTAAGTTATAGTTAAACTCAGATTTCTCTTGTTCAAAACCATCGAAATTAAGCAGTTCTAGTTAACTGAGCTAACTATAACTTATGCAGCCACAATCCACTGCATATGACCTCACGTTACATCACTCATGACATGATCAGTGACATCGCTGATGACATCTCAAATTACATCACTGACCACAGAACTACTCGCAAACCCACTGACACCCCATGCAACATCTCATACACTCACTCACACACCTATACAACCACTCACATACCCAGTCACAAACCCATACAAATACTCATGCACCCACTCACTCATGCATAGAGCCACCTACACATCCACTCACTCACACAACGAGTCATTCACCCATACAGATACTCACACGCCAACAACCTTATTGATCCAGAGACTAGCACGTGTACTCAGTCACCTAAACAGCCATGGAGACAAACAGTCTCCCATAGAGCCTCTCTCACACTCACTTACTCACCAATACAGGCACTCACACACCCACTCCCTCATCCATACAGCCACTCACACACCCACCCAAACATCCACTTGCCCTTCTATTCACGCACCCATACAGCCACTCATGTACCCTTGCACCCACCCATACAGACACTCATGCACCTGCTCACTCGCCCATACAGCCACTCGTGTGCTCTCTCATTCAACATTTACAGCCCCTCACACAGCCAATCACTTACCCATAAAGCCACTCATTCACCATTTACAGCCACTTGCAAACCAACTCACTCACCCATATAGCTACTCACCCATACAGCCACTCACACAGCCACTCGATCACCCGTACACAAACTCACACAACCACTCACTCATCTATACAGTTTCTCACATATCCACTCACTCATCATACATCACTTACACACCCACTCACTCACACAGTCACCTACTCACCTATACAGCTACTGACATACCTACTTATTCACCCATACAGCCATGCACACACCCAATCACACACAGAGATACACAGTTACGCAGACACTCACTTGATCTATGTTTTAAAATAGAATCAACCATTAGTATCACACAAAGTAAACTAATTTAACTTTTGTGATACCTTAATATGTGTTTAATACCCAAACATTTAAAAAAACACTCACAATCACTTGATGAGGTCATCAGTGATCTCTTCAGTGATGTAATTTGAGATGAGCTAGGTGAGCTACCTATTGTATTGTATTGTATGGTACACTTATGGTACAACCATGGGTCATGGCCTCTGTCAACCTCTCAGCAATCCTGCTGTGTGGGACTTACTGGAGGTAACAGGAGGGGTAGTTGGCCCCCAAGGACGTCCTTGGGGGCCACCTATCTCTCCTATTACCTCCATTACGTAAGATTGCTGGGATCTGATAGCAGGCTGCCCCCTTTCTCCATCACTCTGCAAATGCACCTCCTGATGCACTACTAGTAGGGGAATGAAGTTGACTTGGCTATTGAGGGTCCTTTGGGGCCAACTACCCCTGCTGTTACCTCCCACAGGTCCCACACAGTGGGTTTGCTAAGAGGTTTTCAGTGGCCATGCTCTCTTTCTCCTTCACTCTGCAAATATGCCTCCTGGGGCACTACTATTTGGGGGATAAAGTCCCCTTGGCTCTTGTGGGTACTTGGGTGCCAACTAGCCCTCCTGTTACCTCCAATAAGGCCCACACAGCTGGATTGCTGAGAGCTGGTCAGAGGCCACAACCCCTTTCTCCACCACTCTGCAAACACACCTCCTGGTGCACTGCTGCCTGAGGGAAGATGTCCATCATCCCCTTTGGTATCGCTTTGTTCGCCCTAAGTTGGCAGGGTATGCCCAGACGTGGGTCCCTTGCTCACTTTGCCACTGGATTCAAGATAGTCTGGCTGATGAGGGTTATGAACCTGAAACCGGTCCCAGGATACTTGTTTCCGGTCCAGGGAAGACATGGCTTGGTAGTTTGGGCTGGACTGTTCCCATGAGGCACAGGGTCAGACTGATTAGCATATGGCCAAGTCTGAACTGGGGTGGTGGAATGAGCTAAAGAATGATGATGGATTAAACCCAGATCAGTTGACTGGGGGTGAGTGTTTGATTTGCTCAAATGCTCCGTCCATCATCCCCTTTGGTATCGCTTTGTTTGCCCTAAGTTGGCAGGGTATGCCCAGACGTGGGTCCCTTGCTCACTTTTCCACTGGATTCAAGATAGCCTGGCTGATGAGGGTTATGAACCAGAAACCGGTCCCAGAATGCTTGTTTCCGGTTCAGGGAAGACATGGCTTGGCAGTTCGGGCTGGACTGTTCCCATGAGGCACAGGGTCAAGACTGATTTGCATACGGCTGGGTTCAACCTGGAATGGCATGGTGAGCAAAAACACTATGGATATAGGCCTAGATCTCTGTACTGGGGTGAATGTATGACATTGTTCTGCATTCTGTCCATCAACTGTTGTTTTTGCATTTGTCACCCGAGTGGGACGGGTATGCTCAGACGTGAGTCCCGTGCTCTCCATGCGCCTGGAATCAAGCTATCCTGGCTGATGAGGGCTGAAAGCCCGAAACTGGTCCTAGGATGCTTGTTTCCAGTCCAGGGAGGACCTGGCTTGGCAGTTTGAGCTGGACTATTCCCATGGGGCACAGGGTCAAGACTGATTTGCATACGGCTGGGTTCAAACTGGAATGGCATGGTGATCAAAAAAACTATGGATATAGGCCTAGATCTCTGTACTGGGGTGAATGTATGACATTGTTTTGCATTCTGTCCATCAACTGTTGTTTTTGCATTTGTCACCCCGAGTGGGACGGGTATGCTCAGACGTGAATCCCGGGCTCTCCATGCCACTGGAATCAAGCTATCCTGGCTGATGAGGGCTGAAGGGCTGAAAGCCCAAAACCGGTCCTAAGATGCTTGTTTCCAGTCCAGTGAGGACCTGGCTTGGCAGTCCGGGCTGGACTGTTCCAGGGGGCACAGGGTCAAGACTGATTTGCATACGACTGGGTTCAAACTGGAATGGCATGGTGAGCAAATAAACAATGGATTTAGGCCCAGATCTCTGTACTGGGTTGACTGTATGACATTGTTCTGCATTCTGTCCATCAACTGTTATTTTTGCATTTGTTCCCCCCGAGTGGGACGGGTATGCTTAGACGTGAGTCCCGTGCTCTCCATGCCACTGGAATCAAGCTACCCTGGCTGATGAGGGATGAAAACCTGAAACCGGTCTTAGGATGCTTGTTTCCAGTCCAGGGAGGACCTGGCTTGGCAGTTCGGGCTAGACTGTTCCCATGGGGCACAGGGTCAAGACTGATTTGCATATGGCTGGGTCCAAACTGGAATGGCATGGTGAGCAAAAAAACGATGGATTTAGGCCCAGATCTCTGTACTGGTGTGAATGTATGACATGGTTCTGAATTCTGTCCATCAACTGTTGTTTTTGCATTGATCACCCCGAGTGGGACGGGTATGCTCAGACGTGAGACCCGTGCTGTCCATGCCACTGGAATCAAGCTATTCTGGCTGATGAAGGCTGAAAGCCCAAAACCGGTCCTAGGATGCTTGTTTCCAGTCCAGGGAGGACCTGGCTTGGCAGTTCTGGCTGGACTGTTCCCATGGGGCACAGGGTCGAGACTGATTTGTATTTGGCTGGGTTCAAACTGGAATGGCATGGTGAGCAAAAAAACGATGGATTTAGGCCCAGATCTCTGTACTGGGGTGAATGTATGACATTGTTCTGCATTCTGTCTATCAACTGTTGTTTTTGCATGCTCCAAACAGTGGCAGTCCTAATTTTAAGCAAATAACCACTATTACACATGGCACACAACGCCATTTACTGCAGCCTTATCTAAAGCAACAGCAGATTTACTAAGGAGAAAGTCCATTAATTTGTGCTGGATGAAATGAATGCCTTGTTAATGCAATAAGTAGGTTTTGCATGAGATATTCTTACCAGGCACAGAAACAAAGAACTTGACAGCGTCTCGGTGTCCATGGAAGCAAAGCTGTGCCTGTGCCATAGAGCAGTATGGAATGAAGCTGCCGGCTCCCTTGTCTGTGATGTCTTCACTGTACACATGGATCACGCCACCAGGGCGAGTTCCCTCACCAGATGTCGGGGAGGTCTTATTGGCTAAGAACAAGGATGGCAAAAACAGAACAAAACACAAGACAACCTGTCAATGCACAATCAGCAATATGAAACTGGATAGCAATTTTCCTGACACGCATCTGCCTTTACATTCATCCGGAGAGGCTTTGCCAGAATACCCTACAAACAATTAACTTACCTCCCATAATGCTCTTTTTGGTGCAAACTTTGTTTACCCACACTTTCCTCACCTTGTGAATCTCCTCAGGATCTAGACTAGATCTTGAAACTCTTGTAACAGCTCATGTTTTGCTGCCAAGTTACACTGTCGACCTTCATTGTGACTCCGACCTGCCTCCAGACGTGATGACACGGAGCTGCAAAAAGGTGCCACCCATGTGCACTGGCATACGTTTAATCAATAGACATTCCACACCCAATAATGTGGAGTATAGCTAACAGAAGTGATCTTTCAACTGCAATGTGCAAAAGCTCACTTGGGATAATTTTAATATCTGAAACTTCACTCTACAGGTTGGGAAGATGGACATGTGGGTCGGAAATAGCAGTTAAATAAGGAATGCACCGGAGAGAGCTTTTTCAAAGATAAGTAATGAATATGCTACTTACCAGTATGCATCTGTTCTTGGCATGTAGGGCTGCTAACATTCATATCTTAGCATTAGATCGCCGCCTAGTGTTGGGCTCGGATGATTGCACATTGTTGTCCTGGAAGAGTCTTCGAAGTATCCTGAGATAGGTGGCTCCTCCCCTGGACTACAGTGCGCATGGGCATCGGCTCCATCCCCAGATTGTTTTTCGCCATTGTGGCAGAAGATGGAGTGAAAAGTGTAAAGGATGTCCATGCTAATGAATAAATACAATAGTATATCTGCAGCTGCGACAGGCACCGGGGAGGAGGGCGGGCGATATGAATGTTAGCAGCCCTACATGCCAAGAACAGATGCATACTGGTAAGTAGCATATTCAGTTCGAGGCATGTGGGCTGCTAAATTCATATCTTAGCATAGAATACATAGCAGTCCCTCCATCAGCGGCGGTTGCCCGTGCCAGCTGCAGAAACCTGAAAAAGTGTCTTGAGAACAGCCTGTCCTACAGCTGCTTGCTGCTTGGAATGCACATCAACACAGTAGTGTTTTGTGAAGGTATGTGGTGTGACCCACGTGGCTGCTCTGCAAATATCCTCTAAAGGAATGTTCCCTAGGAAAGCCATGGATGCCCCCAGTTTGCGTGTGGAGTGCGCTCTGGGGGGTATTGTTAAAGTGCGCTTGGCTTTTTGATAACATATCTGGATGCACTTAACAATCCACCTGGCTATCCCTGCTTTGGAAATTGGGTTGCCTTTGTGTTGTGGTGCGAAGGCAACAAAGAGTTGTTTTGTCTTTCTAAAGGGTTGTGTTCTGTCTATGTAGTACATCAACGCCCTCCGTACATCTAAGGTATGGAGCATTCTTTCCGCCACCGTTTGCGGGTTTTGAAAGAATGCTGGTAAGTCAATAGTTTGGTTTCGATGAAACTGTGACACCACCTTCGGAAGGAATTTGGGGTTAGTGCGTAGCACTACCCTATTTGGATGGATTTGAATGAATGGCTCTTGGATTGTGAGCGCCTGCAGCTCACTGACACGCCTCAGAGACGTAATAGCTATAAGGAAAGCTACTTTCCACGTAAGGAACTGGAGTTCACACGAGTGCAGTGGCTCAAATGGTGGTCCCATCAGTCTGGTGAGGACGACATTGAGGTTCCACACTGGAGCTGGCGGTGTCCTTGGAGGAATGACTCTTTTCAGACCTTCAAGGAAGGCTTTAATGGCGGGCACTCTGAAGACAGAGAGGTGCTGCCTGTTCTGAAGATAAGCCGCTATGGCGGATAGATGTATCCGAATGAAAGTGTACGCCAGATTGCACTTGTAAAGATGCAACAGATAGCAGATGATGTTGGGGATAGATGCATCAAGCGGGTTGATGTCATTGGCTGTACAGTAGATGACAAAACGCTTCCACTTTGCAGCATAGCATGCTCTAGTAGTTGGTTTCCTCGCCTCCTTGATGATGCTCATGCATTCTGGAGGCAGGTTAAGGTACCCAAACTCTAGGACCTCAGGAGCCAGATCGCCAGGTTGAGCTGTTGCGGATCTGGATGCTGAATTTCTCCATGGTTCTGCGTCAAAAGACTGGGTGTGAGACGCAGTCTTTGATGCGGCACCACTGAGAGTTCGAGGAACGTGGTGTACCATGCTTGGCGCGCCCACGTTGGAGCAACTAGGATGAGAGTCATCCCGTGCTGCCTTAGCTTTCTTGCGACCAGCGGTATTAGAGGGGCTGGCGGAAAAGCGTACGCAAATTTGCCTGACCAGTTCATCCATATCGCATTTCCCTGCGACTGTGGGTGAGGGAACCTGGCGGCAAAGTGTTGGCATTTTGCGTTCTCTTTTGTGGCAAACAGGTCTATCTCCGGATGACCCCACTGCTGGAAGTACGGGTGGAGGACAGATGGGTGTAACTCCCACTCGTGCATTTGATGGCTGTACCTGCTGAGCAGATCCGCCATCTGATTGTCCTTTCCTGGGAGGTGTTCTGCCATGAGGAAAATGTTCCTCTGAATGGCCCACTTCCACATGCTCTGAGCCAGATGAGACAGCTGTGGCGAGTGGGTGCCTCCCTGCTTTTGAATGTAGTACATCGCGGTCATGTTGTCCGTCCGGACTAGCACGACCTTGTTGCACAGATGTACAATGAAGGACTTGAGCGCCATGAAGATTGCCATCAGTTCCAGATAGTTGATGTGCATCTTCTGTTGCTGCGTTGACCATAGTCCCTGCACTGTGTAAGTGAGCACATGAGCTCCCCATCCCTGGAGAGATGCGTCCGTTGTCAGGACAATCTGCGGCACAGGCTCTTGGAACAGTCGGCCCTTGCAAAGGTTGTGTGGAGTCCACCAATGCAGAGAGTCGTATGCCCGACTGGTAACCAACACTAGGTCTGTCAATTGTCCACGAGCCTGTGTCCACTGATTCGCTAAGCACTCCTGGAGCGGGCGCATGTGTAGCCGTGCGTGAGGGACTATGAAGATGCAGGAGGCCATCATGCCTATCAACTGCATGAACACTCTCGCCGGAAGCGAGTGTTGTGGCCTGAACCTTTGGATCAGGGTCTGCATGCTGTCTATCCTGACTTGGTTTGGCTGAGCCATGGCCGTCAGGGTGTTGATCGTTGCACCTAGGAACTGCCGGACATGTGCCGGCTGAAGATGCGATTTTGGGTAGTTTAGGGAGAAACCCAGATCGTGAAGAAGGTGAATTGTAGTTGACATGTCCGCGGCGCACTGCTGCTCTGACTTGGCTTGTACGAGCCAGTCGTCTAGGTAGGGGTAGACATGGATGTTCTGCCTCCTGAGGTGCGCCGCTACTGTCGCCAGACACTTGGTGAACACCCTCGGGGCTGTCGTGACTCCGAAGGGTAGGACCTTGAACTGGTAGTGCCTGCCTTGAATAGTGAACCTCAGGTATTTCCTGTGTGACGGGTGAAGTGGAATGTGGAAATACGCATCCTTGAGATCTAAGGTTGCTAAGAAGTCTCCTTGGTTTAGCAAGGGAAGAATCTGTTGCAGTGTAAGCATGTGGAAATGTTCCGATAGTATGTACAGGTTGAGGGGGCGTAGATCTAGAATGGGTCTGAGAGATCCGTCCTTCTTTGGAATAAGGAAGTACAGGGAATATACCCCTGTGCCTTCCTCTCCCACCGGCACTTGCTCGATTGCTCCCTTTTGCAGCATCACCACTACTTCCTGCTGCAATAAGAGCAAGTGCTCTGCGGACATAGGCCTTTGCCTTGGCGGGATGTTGGGTGGAGTGGACTTTAATTCTAGGCAATAACCATACTGGACTAGTTGTCGCACCCACCTGTCTGTGGTGATGTTTTTCCAGACGGGCAGGAACTGCTGCAGTCTCCCCCCGACAGGTGTTAGGTGGTCGGGGGGCAGTGACAGAGAGTCACTGTTTGCTTGGAGTAGAGGAGCGGGGGTTGTTGTTTCCTCTGCCGCGACCTCTGTTGCTGTTATTCCTGTAACCTCCCTTGTTCTGTTTCGTGAACGAGGATTGTGCCCCACCTTTTGAGAACTGGGATTGTTGACCCATTTGTCCTCTGGTGACCCCACGTGCACCTGAGCGACGAAAATTGCTGCCACGAAACTGTTGAGACTGCAGGGCCCCCATGGATTTAGCAGTTTCCGTGTCCTTTTTTATTTTCTCTAGGGTGGTGTCAACATCTGGACCAAACAGACTATCAGGATTGACCGGTTGATTAAGAATTGTTGTCTGAATATCCGGTTTAAAGCCTGAGATGCGTAGCCACGCCTGTCGTCTCAGCATAACGCTAGTGTTGACAGCCCTAGCAGCTGTATCTGCAGCGTCAAGCGCACACTTGATGGCTGCGTTTGAGATTAGCTTCCCTTCGTTAATGAGCAGTTGTGTAGCTTCTTGGAACTGTGGAGGCAGGTGTTGTACAACCTGTTCTAGGGTATCGTAGTGTGCCCTATCGTAACGCGCCAAGAGCGCCTGTGTATTGGCGATGCGCCAAAAGTTTGATGCCTGTGCAGCCACTCTTTTGCCCCCTGCCTCTAGCACTTTGGACTCCTTATCCGGGGGAGGAGCTTCACCCGTTGTCTGGGAGTTGGCACGTTTCCTGGCATTGGCGACCACAAGAGAGTCCAGTGGCAATTGTCCCCGGATGTAGGCGGGGTCCGCAGGTGCAGGCCTGTACTTCTTTTCAATGCGAGGGTTGACCACTCTCGCTCTTGTAGGCTCCTTAAAAATGTCCCCAGCATGTTTGAGGACTCCTTTTAGCATAGGAAGTGTCTTTACTGTCCTTTCGGAGACTGAAAAGGTGTCGAAAAGGAAGTCTTCCTCAACCGGGTCGGCATGCATGTCCACATCATGATTGGCTGCCGCCCTTTCAAGTAGTGCATGAAAGCCTGCTGAGTCCTCAGTCGGGGATGCACGTGCATTAAAGAGCTGCGGGTCCTGCCCCACACCCTGGGTGTTCTGGTCACCAGTGTCATCGTATGAATCCGGTTGTGCATCAGGTTCATCGATAGGAAAATTGTACTGCTCGTCCTCATCATACCCCTCACCCGCAGAGTGTTCTGGGGAGGGAGTAGGGCTCCGTCTTGGGGGAGGCTGGATTGGATCCGTGAGGCCTGAGGCGTCAAGGGGCACCCTCTTCTTTTTCAGTGGGATGACATAGGAGTCCACTGGCTCCGAAGTGATTTTCCTCTTATAGAGGGTCAGCTTGCCTGTGTCAGCGTCGATGAAATGCTCTGAATCGTCTTCTGATTCGAGTACCCGACGTGGAAGCGGGCCAGCCGGCGAAGAAACTTGTTTCGGAGCCGATTTGGTTGAAAACGCTTTCGGCGCCTCCTTAGGTGGCAAAAGAAAGAGAAGTTTCCCAGAAGGCTTTGCCGGAGTGTCCTTTTGCGGCTGCGGCGATGGTATCGGAGCCGACGGGGCAAAGGCTTTCTCCCTGATTCTTTGCAGTGAGTCTGCAATGAGGGACGTCTCACTCACAGTGGGTTTCGTCGCTGACGAGGATGGTCTGATCGGTCCCTCGGATCCGACGTCCTTGTGGGCCTTGTGCGCTTTGGGCGCGGAACCCGTCTTCAGCGCCTCCGATTCCTGAGTCCGGGGCGCAGACTTCTTGTGCGCAGCCTCCTTGGAGCCGACTTTGGCGGGCTTGGACGGCGTCGTAGCCGCTGACCCGTGCCGACCATCTTCTTTGGAGGACCCCTCCTTAGGCGTCGGTTTCGATTTTGCAGCATCGGAATCGACGGACTTCTTCGGCTTCTGCGGACCGGAGGTCGACGGAGCCGATGGGGTAGCGGGCACCGTCTTTTTCACCGGCACGGCAGCCATCTTAGGGACACTCGAGTCCTTAAGTTTCGGTTTCGTTTTCGGGTCGGCCATTTTAGGTGTTGTCGATCCCGATGGTTTCAGTTTCGTTTTCGAAACAGTCTGCTCAGCAAGTGAGTCCGTAGCCGGGCCCGAAGGCGGGGCTGTGGCTTGCGGCAACGGGTCTTGGGTAAGGCCGACAGGCGATCCCGTGTCCCGGTCGGCATCTTCGTAACCTTCGGGGCAGAGCTCGTCCCCCGAGCTGTCCGCCGCGGCCCCATAAATCTCATCGTCGTCTCCTACCTCTTCGACGTATTCAAGGCCTTGACCCGCGACTCCGTCGTCGTCTCCCGGATCCGCCTCGACCTCCGTCTCTGGTGGGGAGATTTGTAGATGGTGACCCTGGACCTCTTCGTCCTGGTCGCCGAAGATGTTCTCCGGATCCGGGGCCGCTTGCTTAGCTTCCAAGCGCACCGCGCGCCGAAGCTTGAGAGTTTTCTTTGAGCGGAACTGCGCACACAACTTGCACTTTCCGTCGTCGTGGTCAGGCGAAAGGCACTTGTTACAGACGGGGTGTAGATCGATGTGTGGGTACTTGGACCCACAGAGCGGGCAGTACTTAAACGGGCTCCGCTCCATGTCCGAAAAGGCTTGCAGTCGTGTCGCGATGAGAAGGCCTCAAAGTTCAGAGAGCGAAGAAAACTCCGCTTATTCCGGCTCCAAGAGACGGAAACTCGAGACCGTGCGCAGACAATACCGACGCAATAAAATCGAGGCCTTTTGGCCGCTAAAAGTTAGTTTTACTTGGTTCCGACAGTAAGACGTCGAGACCACATCCGAACCCAATGGCGGAAAAAAACAATCTGGGGATGGAGCCGATGCCCATGCGCACTGTAGTCCAGGGGAGGAGCCACCTATCTCAGGATACTTCGAAGACTCTTCCAGGACAACAATGTGCAATCATCCGAGCCCAACACTAGGCGGCGATCTAATGCTAAGATATGAATTTAGCAGCCCACATGCCTCGAACAGTATGCTTCTGATGGATACCTTTACTCACAGATTCCGCACTTCCTGAATTGATACTAAAGCAGCATCCCTTTGAAAGAGATGGGACTGAGGAGAGAACATTACAGCAGAAAATCTTGCAGGACTGGTCAAACAAAAAGACCATCTTTGTGGATTTGGAAGCTGGTGCAATAGTTCTTAGTAAAAATATGGACATATGCTCATGTCACTGCCTGGCAGATGTCTGAAACCAGAACGACCTGAGCCAAAGTAGTATTAGCAGCCCTTGCTCAAGTGGAATGAATAAGAAGGCACAATGGAAGATCCTTTTTGGTCAGCGAATATCACAGTTAGACACAGAAGACAGTCCACCGGGAGATGAGCAGTCTTCCCTTTCTTCACATACGCGAACCCAAGAAATAGCTGATCATTCATATGGTACTCCTTAGTTCTGTTAGTATAGAAACTAAGGCCATGTTGTGGATCCAATAGCCTTCCTCCAATTAGCTGGATGTGGTAGATTAAATAACATAGAAAACATAGTGGATTGCCCCACATGGAAAGTGACACTACTTTCGGGAGTAAGGACATACATGTCCCAAGTATCAGTTTGTCAGTAAAAAGTTAGTGTATGTAGGCTGAACTGACAAGGCTGTAGCCCACCGACACGAAGTGCAGTTGTCAATAAAAAACACAGTCTTCAGATTCTAGAGGCTCGGAGCAATTGTGAAGAGCCTGGAAATAAGCATACATCAAGAACATTAGATTTAAATTGGGAGCTCACTGGAAGGAAGCAGGGGAAAATATTGATGAAATTCCTTTTAGAAACTGCATCTTTATAGAAGATTTGATTAATCATAGCAGTTACTATGTGATACATATACCTCCATATCCAGATACATGTTTGCCTCAGGGTGGTTAAGGCAGTCTCTGCAGACATGATGCACCAGTGAATTGTTCTGGCTGAATGGTGTTCAGGGCCACTGCAAGGTTGTTGGCCTGCTGCTGTTGATTAGTCCCTGCAAGTAGCTGGTGACCAACGTAGAACCTCTACGTTGTTGTTGGAGACTTTACAATGAGGCAGGAGGAGACTCCATAAACTCAGGACACCATGGAGGAAGAGACAGCACTGGTTTCCTTTCTTGCAAAGTGGAGCACCAGAGATTAGACCAGTTAGCATAGCCTGCATTACAGATCGACCATGATTGATCCAGCCCAACTCTTTGCTGGAATAAATAGTGCCATGTTGGTGAGCCAGCGATCCAGAAAAGACAGTTGTCAAGTTGAGCAGCAAGGAAACATTTCAAATGCGAGCAAAGCTATTGGTAAGCTTTGTTCCATCTCCTGTACCAAGAAACTTGATACCAGACACCAGATAAGAGTTGAAATAAAAATGTATACTGGGCTTAAAAAGGTGTTAAAACGCTGGAGTAGGTTTGGCGGCAAACCATGTAAATCTAAAGTAACCTTTAACCCTAAATCTCAAGCGTCTGGCAAGACTGCCTTGCCTGGAACATCTAAGAGTCCAAAGGTGGAGACAGCACAGACCACTGAGCTTATGCTAAAAATCGATGTTCTAAGCAGGGGAGGGTCAGGGGATGCGCCTTAAGTTTGGGAACAGCAATTGTTAGCAATTGTTAGTGGGCCTGCAGGTATCTCCGGTGGGTACAATTCTATTAACAGTCCTATCAAACGGATAAAATATAAGGCATGACCTAATGAAGGTTGGGCTGTGAGTGAACCTAATGCTGAGACTTATTAAGATAAATTTCCTCCTCAGAATTTAGTAGAACTATTAGTAGCACTGACCCTAGACATGATGTGATATGTGAGTGGAATTGGAAAACCGGTCCTGTCGTCATAATTTAAGGATTGTGGGGGTGCCAGAAGGCATAGAAGCAAATATTCCCCTATAAGAAATTGTAAAAACAATGATCATAAGCTTGTTCTCTTACATGAGAACTGTCTATTATTAGAGCATATTGTGTTCCCTTTCAGGTGAACCCTTGCAATTCTGACTATTTGATGAACGGAAAGATACTTGATATTGCTGGTAGTACATGGAATTTCAAAGCTGCAGCAGTATTTAGTTTTTTCATATATCATTATGTCTTTTGATAAACTGCTTCGAGGGCATCACATGCTTGCTTTGATTCCCGAGATCAGGTCAATAGGTAGGCAGGCATAGATTATTCCTTCAGCAAATCTGAAAGGTTTGTGGAAAAGGTGATACAGGAAGTGGAGGGAGCTCAGGCTTCTGATGCTAAAATGAAGATGGGACAATAATAGGATAGGTAACCTTATAGTCAGGGTTCCTTAACCTAAGGTGTGTGCCTAAACAAACACACCTTACAGCCTTATCAGATGCAGATCAATGCATCTGCAAGGAATAGGGATTGGGTGCTTATCCCTACATGGGGAGAGACATTCAAGGGCTTAAATGTGAGGAGACAGGGCCCTGGGCTGGATGTAGCAGGGAGGAGGGTGGCTGTAGGGACAGGGTAGGGTGTTTGGGTTAGGTGCGGGTGGTAGCAGAAAATGAGAAAAGTTGAAATAATTATTGCTAGGCATAATAGTATCATGAGAACAATTGACTATGACAGACCATACAATCATAGTCACAGTAGTTTTATGTTTGCTTTCTTAGATGAGGTATTTTGGCAACCTGTGAAATGGAGTCAATAGAATTCTTAGTTGGAACAGTAGATTAAGGTCCTGATTTAAATTTTGGAGGGAAGGGCACTATGTCGCAACAGAGTTCCCCTCCCTGCCAACATAGTGGTCCACCCACCTAATTTTATGTCAGGGAGACCTTAAGTTTGGCCACGGTAGACACTAATCCATCTCTACTGTAGCTAAACCTTTTTGATGACCCTGGGATGTAAGGGCCATCTGAGAAATGGCTACATGCCCACCTGTCCAGTTTAAATGGGCGTATATGTACCCATCATTTCTGTTCTTTACCGACATAATCTGAAGATGAGGTACAGTAAACTGCAACAATGACCCCCCCGCCATGGGAGAAAACTCCCATGGTGGAGGAGCACAATGTTTTTTCTTTACAAAAAGAAAATTCAGTTTCAGGATTTTCTTTTTGTAAATAGAATTTTCTTTTCATAAAGAAAAAATAAATACTCTGCGCTGCAGGGCTTTGTCATGCTGATGTGGCCCCATAGCACAGAGTAAAATGCACTGACAGGAACTGCTGTGATGGCGGTTCCTGCTAATGCTTTTACAAATGACTGCTTTCTTGGTGGTCATTTATAAATTAGATATTTCCCTCTCTGTTATGGAGTAATTTTCTCCATCCCCATGGTGGAATGCCAGGCCATCCGCCTAGATCTATATCAGGCCCTAAGTGTGAACTGGATATATTTGCAAATAATGTTTTCTGCAGGCAGGAAACACACATACTATTTGCAGAACAAGCATTACTTCGACAACATGGGTTGATCTTCATTACTTTCACTTCTCACACAATTAATGTAAAAGGGATTGCTATTGCTATATCCATAAATATTCCAAGAATATATTTGTTAATAGAATCCTAGCAGATCATTTTGGCAAATGGGTATTGCAACTTTAGTAATTGCCGACAGTCCATACACTATTTGTTCAGTTTATGATACAAATAATGACAATCCCTTATTATTTCTCTTTTTTACCCTTGAACTGGCAAAAGCATGTATTGTGTGGGGTGATTTTGATTACCCTTTGGACAGGCAGTGTAATGTTACCAATCCAACAAAGTCAGCCAGATTACCTGAAGTTAGGGATACATTTAGAAATGTCATCAAGATTTTGGGATTGATTAACGTCGGACTGGCTAATCATTCTAACGAGGCTATTGATGCCTTGTATTATCACCCACATGCACAATACTCAAGAATTTATGGACTTTTGTTTGTGTTTCTGCTGACATTACTACTACTCGATGCAGTATACAAAAGAAGATTAGAATTGGCTTGGATTACAGTAATCCTGGCCTCATATGTGGACTTTTCCCTGAAACCTGCTGTATGACAATGAGATCAGATTGTATATTCGTGATAGGATATATGAATTTACTTATTTTAATCAGCAATCAAATAGCCCTGTGCTAGTTTGGGTTGTATTTAAAGCTACTATGTGTGAGGCAATAACAAGCTCCAGTATTGGCAAAAGAAAGGGTATTAACAACAAAATACTAGAGGGAAAACATATTGCAGCTAAATGTGATCAGAAATTGTACACACATAAAGGAAACTGTACAGGGAGGACTGCCATCCATTATTTAGAGCAGGTTTTCACAAATCTTTCAGAACCACACCTCACTTTTTAGAAAAACAAACTTTTTAGAAAAACAAACTTTCTAGAAAATCAAACTTTCGCGACCCACCTATATTTAATGGGCATGAGGCTGGGCGATTCTCTAATGTAACTAAAGAATAGTGTGGTAGTTGTTATTTATGACCACACATTTTCCATCGAAATGGCGATTAAACTTGCACAGACATACGGTTTTACTGATAAAACTATACACCACACAAATAATAATGTGTAGAAATCTCGTTTGTGTGAATATTTATCATTTGTGCACTACCAAGTAAGTGTCTTAATTTGTTTTGATCCTATTAACATCTCTGTTTTCAGCACACTTCAGAGTTACAAAAAAGGGCTTGATTTTTGCTTTCCTAATTGCTGGATGCATACAGTACATTTACAGGTATTTACAATGTGTTGTACATCGCAGAAAACAGCATCCTACATTGTCACATAATTGTTTTGAAAATCTCCTCTCTGAATTCAGAGAAAGAAAAGTAAACACCAATACATATGTTCAAAGAATAAGGCATCCTGACATTTGACCTCTGTGTTTGAATCACCGTCAAATGTGATAAATTAAACGCAGAATTTAAAAGCATCTTTAATTATTGATCTAAGTTTCGCAACCCACCAAATGGTCGCGACCCACAGTTTGGGAAACACTGAGAGAACCTATACCACTCAAGCATGTAGTTTAGGCTTCTACAATGATTGCTTATAAACTACTGTTATATCTCCAGCTATCTGTAAGTAACTCATCTCTGTGCAACCCAGCCTACTAAATTAGAAGTTTTTAGTTGGCTGAATTAATATATGTCTACCAAAATTGAGAAACATGTATTCGGGATGAAAATTTGCGTATTTTCAGAATTTATATGCTGATGTTTGCAGAAAACTTTTTGACTTTGTATTTAAATTCAATATTTGAGTGTTAAAATGTTGGAAATCTCGAGACTTATTACTCATATTAAGTCTTACCAATGTACCAAAGGCATTCCAAATTGGTGAGTCCTTTTTTTACATTTCTGTTGTCAACCCTGTCTTAACCACTGAGGTGATCAGTGCTGGTAATCTAGCTACTAATGTAATCTTATATGGTATGTTCACTATTACAACAATATTAGCAGCAGTTTGGGATGATATTCATTTAACATAAGTAGCACTTATTTCAGAAAAGGTTGGAGACCCCTAATGTAGCTCATTAAGATTCCTCATCATTAGATTCCCCTTTCACTAGGGATGAAATCACACTGGCTACAAAGACCTTAACCAGTGGTAACACTGCTGGTAAGGATGCTATACCAGTCAAGTTTTATAAGATCTTCTTCAATGCAATACTCCCACAAACCAGCAGAAAAATGAGTATCAAATTGGTCTATTTCACTAATTAACACAGATGCCAGAATGTATTCCAAAATGTAAGCAATGCAATTGGGGTCTGTGATTAAGGGGTTAGTATCGAATGAACAGCATGGGTTTATAACAGGGTACAATACTGCAGCACATATCATTATGGCAATAGCTAAGTTTGTCGCAGCCAACAGTAGGAGACAACAGGCTGGTATTATTTTACTCCATGAAGAAAAGGCATTTGATCTTGTGGCCTGGGCGTATCTATGGATGGTCATGCAATAGATGCAATTTGGTAATAAATTCATCACTGATACAATAATTGGATAAGAAACCAACAGTTAGCACTATAATGATGGGGCAACGGTCAATAAATATCATAATTCAGAGAGGTAAGCATCAAGGCCGTCCAGTGCCACCATTATTATTCGCTCTATATTTCGAGCCTTGCTAGTCCCTGCCCAGTGCAACAGATCGCTGGCAGTGGGTTTAAATTCTTTTGAACTTAAAATTGCTGCTAATGCATATGATGTAGCAATTTGTTCACAAGATGTTATCGAAGCTCTAGTGGTAATCAAGGAGATTGCCTTACAATTCAATAGCTTTTCTTGGATCTCATTAAATACTACCAATCCAAAGTTTATAGCTAATTACAATGTCAACCAGACAATATGTAAAAGTAATTCAGTTGTTAAACACATGAATGCATTTGTTGCCTCAAACCCATATGTTTTTGATTTGAAGTATAAACTACTTTGAAAAAGCTCAGTCGCTCTCATGAATCGATGGAATAGATTACCTAATACAATAATAGGTACAACTTAGTCAACAAGAGTATCTTGCCAAAGTTCCCATTTTCATTTCTCTCTATTCTTGTGTACATTAACCTGATATATTTCAAACAACTTCGAGGAGCTATTTCCACTTTTATATAGGGCTATAAAAAAGTACGCCATGCCGCGAAATATCTTAAAATACCTCAAAACCCAAGAGGCTGGGGTTTACCCATCTTTAAGTTATATTATTGGACAGAAAAGGGAATAGGGATGGCTAAAGTTAATTACATCCAATTAACCTCTTATTAGCATATAAAAACAAAGTCAAGGGCGTTTGATCCATACTATTAAAAGAGAGTCACATTTAAGGTGGTTGAGGATGGCAAAGACTTTGAGATTATTATAGCAAGCCTCTTAGTTTTCCAGTGATTCATAGATATCTAAGAGTGGGTATTAAAAATGACTAGAATTTATTTACAATTCTATGGCTATTAAATGGGTACATTTCAGGTGTTACGCATCTTGAAATGCTATACAAAACCCAAACAATCAGGTGTTATGAAGATTTAGTGGATGAGTATCAACTTTCTAGAGGGGGCTTTTAAATACCTTAAGTTCAGAAATTATAAGTTCCAATTCAACATAACACTTGATAAAATTGACCTGTTGGACATACTTAGTAAACCTACAACAATCAACATTAAAAACATATATAAAGTTTTTCAGCTAATTATTTATCAAACAGCAATGTGATATTGGCAGGGGCGAGGACCAAGGCTTTGGCCATTTCAGTGACTAGTAAGATTATAATAGCTTAGCACTTAATTGTAGATATTCATTCATGGCTAGCTCATTAGCCCAACACTATAAGACTAACCATATGCTTGTCCCTGGTCAGGCAAACTGCTCTCCCCTTGCGCAGCTCCATCATTGCGCCGCTGCCCCCAGCACCTCTCTGGTTCCAGGTAGGTGTTCGAGGCCCTCCTCCACCCGCAGGCTCCTGCCTGTGTCTCATCCTCATCCCTGGTGATCCAGTTGGAGAGCCTTGCTCTTCTGCTGGTCCGCTCTGTCAGCCTTCTATAGTTTTTTTGGCTTTGACTGTCTGTGCCTCGTTTGTGCCTTTCTTGTGCTTTTTCTCTTTATGCCTTTTTTGTGCCTCTCTGTCTCTCTGTGCCTTTTTGTGCCTCTTTGTCCCTTTGTGCCTTTTTGTGCCTCTTTTTCACAGTTTTTGCCCTGTTAACCATTTTGCTCCCTACCCCACCGCTGCTGCCCCAGTGGTCCCTCCCCCCACGTGCTCTCGCTGCCAGCTGTTCTCCCTCCCCCTGACCCTACTAAATGGCGACCGCTGCGTGACAAGGTGAGCAAGACTTCTGATCTCCCACTTAAGGAACTGCTCTCACCTCGCACAGTTCTGTCGTTGCGCCGCTTACCCAGCACCTCTTTGGTTCTAGGTAAGTGTTCAAGGCCCTCCTTCACCCGCAGACTCCTGCTTGCACCTCATCCCTGGTGGTCCAATGGTAGAGCCTTGCTCTTCTGCTGGTCCGCTCTGCCAGCCTTATGTAGTTTTTGCCATTGTCTGTCTGTGCCTTTCTTGTGCTTTTTCTCTTTGTGCCTCTCTGTTTCTCTTTGCCTTTTTTGTGCCTCTTTGTCCCTTTGTGCCTTTATTGTGCCTTTTTGTCTCTTTCTGTGCCTCTTTTTCACAGTTTTTTCCCTGTTTACCGCTTCGCTCCCTTCGTGGCTGCTGCTGCCCCTGCGGTCTATTCCCCTCTGTGTGTTCCCGCTCCCGCCTCCCAGCTGCACTCCCTCTCCCGTCCCCTACTTAATTGCGGCCGATACGCAGCCAATCCACTGGAGCGCCAAAGGCAAGCCTAACTGCGCAGTCAGCGACCCAACCGCGACCAGTGCCAGGGACCCTGGTCCTCCGACACCCACGTCTACGACTCAGCAACCCTCCACACACTCAACCCCGGAAGAAACAACAACTGCCAGCTGTTGACGCCGAACACCACCCAAGGCCAGTTCTCCTGCCGACACTGCTGCAGCAACTTCAGCCACCTCCAGACCCCTTCAGCTACTGCCAACCTTCCAGACGCCAGCATGCCCAAGCCCCTGAGCTGCATCCTCCTTAACGTACGCTCCCTACATAGACAGGCAGTAGAAATCTTCCTCACAGAGACCAGGACCAACACCAGTTCCACACCTAAACAACAAAACCTCGGAAGCACGCACCGCCTACAGGACCGCCATGACAGAAGACTACCAACTCATCAGATCCACGAAAAGGAACATCATCCAGGACAGAATCCTCTGCAACTCCTGCAACTCCACTGAACTCTCCAGATTCACCAAACCCCCCAGCGAAACCTCCGATGTACCTGCCTCCCAGGACCTCTGCAACAAACTCAGCTCCTTCTTCCATCACAAGACCAGGGTTCTCTACGACACCTTCGACGAACAGAACCAAGGCACTGACACAACACCGTCCCACCAGCAATGCAACCCAGCCGACCATCACCACCTGCACCCCTGTCTCCACAGAAGACACTGCAAAGACCATGAGGTGTATACACTCCGGAGCTCCTACTGACCCCTGCCCGCCACACATCTTCCACAGGGCTGCCTCCACCAAGGCACTTGAACTTCGATGTACAATAAACAGCACCCTTGAAACAGAAACTTTCCCCAATGACTAAAAACGAGCAGAAGTTCAACCCCTCCTTAAGAAGCCCTCTGCAGACACGACAGACCAGAAGAACTACAGACCCATCCAACTTGATCCTTAACACTTCTCAATCCGGATTTCGTAGCAACCACAGAATCGAGACTTCCCTCCTAGCTGCCACAGATGAAATGCGCGCTCTCCTCGACCAGGGCCACATGGCAGCCCTCATTCTACTAGACCTCTAGGCAGCATTCAACACCGTCTCCCACTGCACACTAGCTGCCAGACTCCACAACGCCGGCATACAGGGAACTGCCCTAGACTGGACCTGCTCCTTCCTCGCCGGCCGAACTCAAAGAACCAGACTCCCACCTTTCCTATCCGAACTCACAGAGATCAGATGTGGAGTGCCCCAAGGATCCTCCCTCAGCCCCACACTCTTCAACATCTACATGGCCCCACTCACAACCATCGTCAGAAAACACAGACTCCGCATAGTATCCTACACCGATGACACCCAGCTCATTCTCTCCCTCACCAAGGAGCCCCACATCACCAGACAGTTTCCAGGATGGAATGAAGGACGTCACATCCTGAATGAGCAGCAGCTGCCTAAAGCTCAACTCAGAAAAAAGGAAGTCCTGGTGGTCCCCGGCAACCCTCTCCCACCCTTGGACCATGCCCGCAACCTTGGAATCATACTCTACTCCTCCCTCACCATGAACTGACAGATCAATGCTGTATTGTCTACATGCTTCAACACCTTCCCCATACTCTGCAAGACATTTACATGGATCCCCCCCGCGTCCAGAAAGACTGTCACCCACACACCCATAACCAGCAGACTTGACTACAGGATCACCCTCTAAGCCGTAATCAACACATCTCTACCATACAAACTCCAGACTGTCCAGAACGCCGCAGCCAGACTCGTCTTTATCATTCCACGACAAGACCAAATCACTCAACACCTACCAGACCTCCACTGGCTCCCCATCGAAAAGAAGAGCCCAATACCTCAACAAAAGAATCTCCTTCTACGCCCCCAAAAGGAACGTACGCTCCGCCAACCTTGCCCGGCCGAAATTTGACCCATCTACAGAGCCAGAACGGGAGGAAGATCCTTTTCCTACATAACGGACCTGGAACAAACTCCCCCTCAGCATCAGATGAACCCCCACGCTGCAAGCATTGAGGAAGAGCCTCATGACCTGGCTCTTCGGATGAGCCGGAGCTGCCCGAAATCCCCTCTCCCACCCCCAGTGCCTTGAGACCCTCAGGGGTGAGTATTGCGCTTCTCAAATCCCTGATTGATTGATTGATATTATAATTCTAGCAAGTTACATGCTTGGAAATGTGGGTCAGATTTAAATATCCGAGATGTTTGACTGAAAACTCAGATGAATGTGTGTATGTTTGCTACCCAGAGGCATAACATTAGACCCCAAAGCCCCCATGCAGTGGGGGGCCTCGAGCTTCAGGGACCCCATCCAGCACTGTGCACAGGTGGCAGGCCCCTGGCCTGAGAGCTCCTGACTGGGTTCGGGGGGGCTCCATTACTTTGCAGGGAGGACCCCCTCAAGTTTAGTTACTCCACCGTTGATACCTGCAGCAGGTTGCATGAATTTTTGTGAAGAATATCCCATAAGTTATCTGTGAGAATGAGTACAAATATAATTCTTACTCTACTCTTTATTTTATTGGGAAATGTTATATCATACTCCAATGAACCAACAAATTGTATTGGCTTATGTCCTGTGGCCACTACAGCGGCTCAGCTTATGATTGGCAAGCATTTGACTGACTCTAGGCCACCAGAATACATACATTGGTGGCAGATTATGAGCCCCACATTTGAGATCAAAACAGAGATATATTTCATTAAAGGTAAAAAGAGGAAGCAAATTGCATCAGAAGTCTTGTCCTGGTTCCATTGAAATTCCTCCCACAAGATTTGAGTTTTGTCGCCTGCATTCTATTTTTCAATGTTTAAATTTAAGTGATTTTGGTATTATGGCAATACATTTATTCTGTTTCAGACTTACGACTATATATTGTGTATTTTTTGCATCACATTTGTCTCGTTATCATAATAATAAAAAACAAAAAAATTAAAGAAGTGTAGGGCAGACGCTTGGGTCAGCAGTTCAGAGTACCAGACCCCCTCAAGCCAATCGAGAGCCACTAGAAACAACTATTCTCGGCCATGCCTACTTTCTCCTTGACCGACAGTATCAACAGCAGTAAGGGAAATCTATTGGAGGTCAGAATCCTTACGAAGATGGAACACATCTCCTAGAGACTCATGAAAAGTAAATTCCAGATTGCAAACGCTGAATACTCCTGCTAAGTTTGTCTACTTTGATGCTGAGGGATCCCACAAAGTAACTGACCGTCAGGGAACTATTTTGTTCAGCGCCAGCCATTGCCAAAACCTCAGAGCCTCCAGAGGGGAAACGACCCCATGCTGTTTTGCTTGTTCCAGTCTACATGAAGGTTGTGTTGTCTGTTAGCTCCTGAATCAGCCTGCCCCTGATGGAAGGCAGGAATGCCTACAGGGCCAAGTGGATGGTTTGCAGCATCAGACAATTTATGTGGGGCTGCTGCTCCATCTGAGACCAGAGACCTATGCTCTCCATCTCATCCAAGTGACCTGCTCCACCCAAAGCTCTGGAGAGGGAAGGAAAATGGCTTACCTCACATCTGATTGGTTTCTGATTTTGACCAAAAGGCATTTCGGGTGCTGGGCCATTGCAGTTGCAGACTAGATGGAAGGTTCGACATGCAGGAGGCACCAGCAGAGTGCCGAAATGAAGCATCCTCAGAACCTTCAAGGCCGGAACAGAAGCCTTCACTTGAAACACCGTGATCATAGCCTCAGTGTCCTGGACTTGTGGTGGTACCAGGAAGGCCTTCAATGCAACTGTATCTAGAATGGACCCACTAATTGGGAATCTTTTGCACTGGGTGGAGATGGGGTTTGACCTCATGAGGATTGGACACAGGTTGGACAGTGTTGACTGTAAGTGCTCCGAGGCTAGTTTAGGTGAGCCTGTATTCAGCAGACAGTTGTTATATACCGGAAAACATGTATCCCAGGCCTGTGAAGATGCCCCTCAGCCACTGATATGGACTTTGTAAAGAGCTAAGAGGCCAATGTAAGCCTGAAGACCAGCATAGTAAATTGAAAGTGGTCTGACCTCACCACAAAGGGGATTCCTGTGGGACTGCAGGACGACCATATGAAAGTACATGCCTTGTAGGCCTACGGACACCATCCAATTCTCTGGATCCAAGGCTTGCAAAACATGAGCAAGTGTCATCATTCTGAACTTCTCTTTCTTGAGTAACAAGTTCAAATGTCTGAGGTTTTTAAGAAGTCTGAGTCCTTTGTTCTTCTTAGAGACCAGAAAGTTCAGAGAGTAAAACCTAGTTTAATTTTCCCTTTGATGAGCAACATCACTATTTCTTTTGAAATAATTACAGTGTTATCTACCAATAACTCAGAGTAAGCTAATGGGTTGTGGGAAGATGCTTCCAAAATGGATAGGAATACGCATCCTGGATAATTTGAAGGCACTTGAACACCAGTAATGTAGAGAATTGTGGATACTGCCGCCTACTGGTCCCATCCTGGGATTGGAGGGTGAAATAAAGACGTTTTGTGCCTAGTGAACAGAACCTAAAGTAATGTTGGCTATGACAGTTGGCCTGTCCTACAGAATCTCCTCTACACCTGCAACTACAAAGTCTGCTTGGGTTCCTGTGCAGTCTGGGAGGTTGTTACTAGTGATACACAAGACCTCTCGAGCATCATCTGAACTTTCTATATTGTAAGTGGAACTGGCAAACAGGAAATAACCCAGTGAGCAAGTCATGGCTGCATCAGCCTTCTCACCTAAGAGCCCAAAGATATCCAATGGGATGTTCATTAATGAAGGTGAAACCTCCCCTGAGAACCGAGTGAAAACACAGTCCGCAGTCACCAAACAAGAATGTAGAACATTCTTCGCAGCATCTTGTACCTTCTGGGTTAAGGCCGGAGGACATGTATTGCACATGTCCTCCGGCAAAGCCAGCAACACCTTGCGTGGTATGTTCCAAAGAGCGTTTGTATATTGTCCTAAGAGACAAACTGTGTTCAGGGAGTGCTAGATCAAACTGGTAGAGGAAAAGGGAAACCTTATGTCTTCCCAATTCTCCCACCGCAGGTTGAATCATGCAGTTCCGCCAAGCCGTCGCTGTGAGATAGGAGAGCGTGGCCCTGTTGTGGAAAAAGGGCTACTGTTAATACATTCTGAACTCACATTGGAGATTTACAAAGGATCTTAGAGAATTGTTGAACTATACATTACTTTTTTTTCTTTTTAGCTATTTCAATATTCTCCGAGCCCTGGAAGATATTTAAATTGTGCATGTCTCCCGAAATTCTTCCCTTTTGTGGGTGTTTTCTCACTTCGCCACCCTGTAGCACGTAGAGTGTTGTGCTGTAGCCTCAATAATGTATCCGTAGCTGGTTGAAGAAGCTTATGCATTTGCTCCCCCTATAGAACATTTTGTGGATGTGTTTCATCCATTGTCTGTCAGCAGAGAAGACAAAACCAGGAAAACATCCAATTTTGATCTTGTTCCTTTAGGTCTACAGAGATTGGCTTTCTAGAGTGTTGTGGTCAGGGTCATAGCTGGTTAGATTTCTTGCTTCAAGGTTTGCATTATTTGTTCTAATTTTTTTCAGGATAATAAAGTATTGAGAAGTTTAGATGAAACATTTCATATTTATTTCCAATTTTCAGGGGGGAAAACAGAGTTAGAGCTGGACAGACTCTAATGTGGTTCCTTACTGTGTGCTGCTGGTGGACTTGCATGTTAGGATAACTGTGATTAAGTTGGTAGGACCTGTCTCTACAGGTGAAGGATATTGGCTCTAACCAACAGGAGCAGAGTTTCGAGATCGGTAGGGTTCTAAAAATGAGAGCTATGTCTAAATTCAAGATCGTACGATTCAAAAGGAGGTGGTGCTAAAGCTGGTTATCCCTTGTTTGTATTTCCTTTTTTGATGAGCCTCTCAAATACACGTAAAGCAAAAGCTTAATCAAGGAATATATAGGGATTTAAAAGTGAATGATAACTTTTAACCAGTATTTTGAAGACAGTATTTCAAGTAGAAATTGTAAGTAGACGCACAATAAGGACAGCACGCAAAGAAAAGCTAGGAGCATGTTACAGAGATAGGAAGAAAGGACAGAGAGGAACATGTATACTGAGATTTAATGAACGGGTCACGTGACTCTGTAGCAGGACATTATTTAAAGTGGATCCTCACAATATGAGGGAAAGCCCACACACTGTTAAATGGTATGGGCTGTGGAGCAGCACATAAAGCAATTTGATTGGCATCCAGCATTCAGAGTTTGAAGGCTGGCTGTCAAGTGTGCACTGTGACGTGGCAGAACTCTGCTGTCGTATTTTAAGTTGTGCTTCAATACACAACAGCAGGTTTGTAAAAAATGAGGAAATTGACTGTTTCACACTGGTGTGTGGGAGACCACTTGGTGATTTGAAAAGAATCTGATAAGATTAAAACAATCTCATTGTGTTAAAGCAATTTAATTTATGGTGGCCTGTAATGCTGTTGCACAACAATTACAGGAAATCTTCATAGTTGTGGAGATGAGTGCCTAGCAGTGGTTGTCTCTCTTCGGCAAAGGAAAATGTTCCCTTTCGGGCAATGATAATTAATGGCCACTGACTTTGTTCACAAGCATTCTTCAGTAAGGTTCTGTCACATCATAATCTTCCTAAACATCACCAAATGATTCCTTGACCTTCCACATTTGATGCATCAGAAAGATTTAGATTTAAGAATCTATGTAGAGAGAAGAAGCTCATCCGTCATTGTACAATAACTATTGATGGCAAATACTGTAGTTGTTTCCTATTTCAGAAGAAACCCTGGTGCCTTCCATCAAGAAGGTGGCACTCAAAGCTATCCATTCATTCTAACATTGAGCTATTTAGCTTTGGTGTATTACATCTCTAAACTAAAACATAGCATGAAAGCAATTAAACTAAATATGATGATTTCACAAGACAGGAGGCACTAAGGCAGGTACCCGACAAATGATGATGGAGTAGTACAAATGCAGCAGAGAAGAGACCAGGGTTTGTTATTTTCACTTAAATTGTGAAGTTCTACCGTTGTTTCTGACCTGGGAGGAAAGGCTACATTTCTGACATACTTCCCAGCAGTGATGTTAAAAACAGCAGAAGACATTTTTGATGACCCAATGGATGGAAGTTAGATTTGGGAAGCAAATAACACCAACAACTATCTGTTTTTCCACTTCAATCTACTGCCTTTCACTCAAATGCCTAGATTTACACATCATTTGAAAATGGTCCACTGGTCTTTTCTCAAAGTACATCAGCTATGATTAAGTGGAGGTGAGAAGAGATGATGGGAGGAATGGGGATGTGTGACATGAGTGACAGCAGGCACAGAGCCTAAACTTACCCCTAAGCCCAAGGAGCTGGCCCCGATGCAGGACAACCGCTGGCAAAGGTGAGGAGAGACAGAGAGAGAGAAAAGGGCACATGAAGAGAGAATGAAACAAACAACAATTTGGATAATAGTGGCACACATCAATATCAAAATTTGAGCACCATGTCTGCAGGATCACAAGCTGCAGTTACAGAGAAGGAGATGTTCTAAGCAGGGAAACTGGAGGCATTTGAAGTTTAGCACTTTCCTAAGTTAGGATATTAGTCTTTAAATCCTCAAAATATAGTTGTTAAAAAGAGTAGGGTTAGCAGTCTAGTGCATTTTGGTCACACTAGTTGGTATTTATGGCTTATTGCTGCTTTGTTTTAAAAGGTTTGGGTACATGTTCCTGCTTAGCACCCTATCACTTTGTTGATTTACATGCCTAATATTTACTTCTTCTTTTAAACTTAGGTTTTCCTGTTTTATGGTTCTGTTTTTTGGTAAACTCTGGTGGTTTATTTTTCAGTGTTTTCCTATTATTTCAATACATTAAAAAAGTGATTATCAGTGGTTATACATTTAAGGGTCATTAAAACAACAGAAACAGTGTTTTCTGGTGTTTTGCTTCTATGATTGCTTGCTTTCCGCACTGATAGTGCATGGTATATAGACAGTGTACATACACTGTAAATGAGGTCCACATTTTTACAAATCAAACATATTGTAGTACACTATACAATACCAGGAAGAAATAAAAATTACTCTGACTGTCCGTTTCTTTTCTTTGAATGGCATTTATTTTGTGGTTATGGAGGTGTCTATCAGTGCTTATATGTGTAGCTCATTCTACTTGTATAGCTTCTACTTCTCTAGATGTTAAGGGTCTTATTACAACAGATATTGGTTCATTTCCGCCTTCACCTCTCTCCCTCTCATTACAGAATTTACAAAGAGATCACCTGAAATTGAGACAAACCCTTCCTTGACAAGAGAAGGAGTCAGAGGTGCATTTGCAGTGGAGGTTCGGCCATCACTTGTGTTTGTCAAGATGGGCGATATACTCTTGAAGCCTACACAAACTGGAAGGGGTTTGTCAAGGCTCAGGTCACCGGTGGAAGTAGCTGCAGAGATGGTTGGAGAGGTCTGCTTTTCTTGGTGGTGGAATAAAGGTGACAACATTGGTGTAAGGTCAGATCATCCTATCATATCAGAATTTTGAGATCTTCAAGGAAGTATTATCGAAAATGTGTTGGCACTGTGTCTTATCTGTAAGAGATTATTTTTGCTTCCAGGTCCAATAGAGTAGTGTTTTAATTTTAATACAGATTTGTGAATACCACAGCATGAGTGTGCAAGTCTCTGTGATAAAGAGGACACTCTGGCTTCTTTAAGAGCTCCTTCTGTTTTCTGTGATTCCCTATATATTTCAAATGTCGAGGGGGGAAAGCTCAGACAATTGGCGGCCACATTCTAGGTTTGGAACACTCTTCGGGTAGCTGGCAGTGGAGCATTATTGGATTTGGGATGAGTCCCATTCTCTTTTTAGATTCTCAGTCTTGCCCTAGATGCATCTGTTAGTTTGACTTTGGGAGGTTAGGACTGACCAAGTAACTCTTTCTTTGAGTACGTGTTGTGGTTCTGAAAAAATCTGGATTCATATAATAGTACCGGACTCGAGAATAAAAACTTCGTCGAAATAGGACGAATTTGGTATCAAAAGACCGAGAATGACGAGTACATCAAGTACATGTATTTTCGGCATATTCGAGTGACGATTTCACCTCGAAATCGTCATTTACCTTCTAAACCCTTAGCTGCATGTTGCCCTCTACATAGGCCTTAATCCAGTTGAATTTGATTCCACAAGGACACATACTCCTTAATCGACTTCTCTCTGACCCCAGTACAAGTTAGAACCATTGCCCCAGGCCGAGCTCGTTAGGTCAGTTCCCTCCCAGTGGCCGAGCAAGATAGCATCTAAGCCCAACCAGCCATAAAACCATTTCAGCACGCACACCTGCCATATCTCGCTCACATCTTTCTCCACTCCTTCCTTCACTTGCTTTATGATGGGGAGGTGACCGTTTTTATTAGGGGTCCAGCGATATCTGATGAAATGTTGGGCCTTGCCGGATGATTTGTTATGAGCAGCACGACGTGAAATATGTACATGTCATCATGACTCTGCTTTTCTTTTGTAATCAGTAACCATAAATGAAATACCATGAATCCAAGGAATGTATTGCTCAAGGCTGAATATTAGGTATAAGAAGAGAAGCCTGACTTTGTGAAAGTGTGCAGTCTCCTGAATATACTTGTATCGTACTTCTAGGACCCTGTCACCTTGGTTGCAGCCAATAAACTAATCTTTGACTTCACCTGGAAGACTCTGAAGTTTCTGTAGGTCTGACTCAGGAGAACCCGAGGTCTCTGGTGTGTTGATCCCCTGGCACCGCTGGGTTACCGGTTCTGTACCGGTTCTTAAAAACCCAGTACCTCAGTTGGCGCCCAGCGTTTGGGGCGATTCCAGTGGTACCAATCAGCCTGAAGATCGTGAGGAGCTTCGTGTGAAAATTCCGGAGGAGGGCCCACCACCTCATCGACCCCTGCATGTCGACGTGGTCCGAAGGTCTTTACTGCGAGGTTCCCCGCTTCTCGACGGCTACAAGGACTGCTGCCCTGGCTATCGCCCTGATGTTGGACCCTTGAAATTTTCGGTAGAGCGAAACGCTGAGACGAGTCTTCTGGTGAAGCCATCGATATTTTTCAGTTAAGTATAAGTGGAGCGTCTCCAAGTCCTTAGTTGGACTTACTTTGTGGTATCTTGGAGATACATAAAGGTTTTTATTGGTTCTTGCAAGCACCATAACCGAAGGACTCGTGTTTTCACGAGCTATATCGTAATCGATAACTCCTTTGAAGTTTTGGAACTAGACTAGAGAGAAAGGATGCCTAGTCTTAGACTCGGGAATTGGTTTTGTCTTGGTAGTAATAATAGGGACTCCCGATTGGAGGACTCATGTCCGGTTCCTCCAGTTGGAACTCCGACTTACGAGCTGTACGTTAAACATGGGGTAGGCCCCATCGTTTACAACGAGGTATGGATTAAATACACTAGGAAAGATGGTGTTTTAAAATGGCCCCAATATGGTAGCTTTGATTCTATAATCTTAAACAACCTTGAAGTTAAACTCTTCAAAAAGAAAGCCCGGCCGGCGATGTTTGACTCTTTCCGCATATGGCGCAAAGAAGCCAAACAAAAAGAAATTAAATTAGCTAAGAAAAATAAGAGAGAAGGGGGACTTTCAGAAATGCAAGCTGCCGTGCAGTTTAAAGATAATGAGGAAGAGCAGATAAATGAGCAATTGCACAGGCAACGTAAAATGGCAATAGATAAGTGCTATCCAGTTTTGCCGTCTCTTCAGCAAGGGACAGCAAAAGAGCGTGAAAAAGACCAATTAATGTCGCAATTATTAACTTCGCCACCCCCCTATGCGCAGAATGCTACAGCACCCCCGCAACCTTTAGTTGCACAGACTGCGCCTCTGGCTCTTCCACAGCACTCACCAGCTGTTCTTCAGCTGGCTCCTACTTCTTCGGTGCAGCCTCCTCCAGGCCCACCGACCACTTCTGCTTCATCTATGTCTTCTACGATTTTGCCTACTGTACTTTCTACATCTCCTAATGCCCCTTCTATGATTTTGCCTAGTACCACATCTATTATTCCTCATACCTCTTCTGCCATCTCTGCCCCCGCCTTATCTCACCCCGTTTTTTCATCTGTTTGTTCTTCCGTTTCACCTTCCCTTCGGCAGAAAATGGCCAGCACTGTTACTAATCTTCTTTTACCCCTTTTCGGGTCGCCTGCTACGACCCCTAACATAGGAAGAAGACAGTTGCGAAGTCAACTGCCCGATTATCAAGAGAGAGATTCCCTGAATAGTTTAGCTCGGAAATGGGTCTTGGACACTGCAAAATATGATTTACAGTCTGTCATGGAAGTTTTCCACCAATGGGAAACAGCGACACAGAGATATGTGTTCGAACAGATGTGTGTTTTTCTTTGCGAGGATTTAGAAGACAATGATCAGGATTGCCTCCCACAAGAGATGTGTCGTATAAGGTTTAAATTTAGTCTGGGTATGATTGTAGGTCCCGATGTGGAAGAAGCAGTTGAAATGCTATTATCATATCGAAGTAAGGGAAGTAGTTCTGGGTCACCATCGGAATCTAGTGCATCTAGTAGGAAAAAGGCACGACAATACCCTATGAGAGAAGTTCCCCCACAATGGAGAGAGGGTGACGCGACAGCTGTCCCACCTGTCCTGCCCCACTTTCACCGAGTATGGGTACATGTTCCATGGAAGCGAGCTGAAGTTTTAGCACTCAAACAAACACTACCAGATCCGCGTAAAAATCCTGCAGGGTACTATAAAGAATTGTCGCAAACTGCTGGGTCATGTATAATGAATTTGGCCGATATCGATATGTTATTCGGGAACGTTGTTCCACAGCCTTTATGGGGAAAAATTCGTCATGTAGATCATGACCAGGAATTAGGTGACACGTGGGCTAATATTACTGCTGCAGATGCACGACAAGTTGGTGGTGCCAAGCCTGAGCCTCTGATAGCGGAACTACCTGGTAGAATAGTAGATTACATGAAAACGATAATGCCTGCAATACGCGTAAATTGGGATAAGTTATCTGCATGCAAGCAAAAGAAAGAAGAAACTGTTTCAGATTTCTTCACCAGATTTGAAGAAACATTCATTGACCACAGCGGTCAAGATATGACCACAGAAGGTGATCAGAGATTGTTTGTCGATAAATTTGTGCACAATTTACTTCCAGACTTGTGTAGAAAATTAAAAGATTCGGAAAGTTCTTGGGCAGTCTCATCTTCAGCCCAGATATTAGCTACCGCACAGTACTACGAGAATAGAGACAAGGATGAGAAAGATAAAGTAGAGAAGAAAACTAGAGAACTGAAAACGAAGGTTTTGCTACAGCAAGCCTATCCTCCACGTGGTGGTGGTAACAGAAATAATAATGGTCCGAATCAGTACCAGAACACTTTTCAGCAGCCTCAGAGAAACTTGCAGAGATTGGATTACAATCAAAACCGCGTAGGTCCCAACCAGTGTTTATACTGCAAACAAGAGGGTCATTACAAATATGACTGTCCTGCCCTGCCGCAACGTACAAATGAATTTTCTGGCGTAAGAGGTCGTGGTAGTCAGCAAGCGCCTAGAGGTAAAGGGCGTGGAAACGCCCCTCAGGACGCACGTCCCCTTCCACCACAAAACTCTATGAACAGGTTTGACCAGCAAAATAACGTATCTGACAGGACAGCTCAATACTACGTTGATGAATATTACACAGAAAATGAGCAGTGGGAGAATAATGATTGCTAGGACAGCCTTAGACAAGGAGAGGGAGTTGTTTCAGTTCCAGTAGATCAGAGTGGACCTTACGTTGAGGTGATTACATCGGGTGTGTCAGAACCTTTTCTGTTGGATACTGGTGCTACAAAGAGTTCTATTATGCACTCCAAACTCCCTGGCGCACCTTTGTCTGGCGAAATGAACGTTTCCGTAGGTTTTTCTGGCGCCCCGGTTAGAAATCCGATTTCTGACCCTTTATCTCTTTCTGTTGGTCCTTGTGAATTCGAAGCACCCCTTATTTTGACAACAGGTTGTGGTGAAAATTTGCTAGGATTAGATTTGCTAAAAAGATTGTATGCGGCTTTGTACTGTTCTCCTTCAGGAGTACAACTGACTTTAGGTAAGAAAGTGGTTTCTCCCATGTATTTGTCGAGAAATACGCTTCCAGCAGAATTGGCACTCCTTCCGGATATTCTTTGGGCAACTGGTCCGAATGATGTAGGTCTTTTAGAAATCCCACCGTATATTGTAACATTGAAAACGAATGTCAAAATGCCACGAATTCCCCAATACAGAATATCCAATGAGGGCGAAAAAGCTTTGCTAGCGATTGTTTACGAGTTGATTGAGAAAGACGTGATTGAAGAAACACAAGGAAATGTTTGCAATAGTCCTGTTCTGCCTGTTTTAAAACGAACTGACCCTTCTCAGCCACCTGTGTATAGATTCGTGATTGATCTTAGGGAAGTAAATAAGATAGTGGTGCCACAATTCCCAGTTGTCCCCGACATTACAACATTATTGACTATGATTCCAGCCTCTGCATCCTGGTTTTCAGTGATTGACCTGAAGAATGCTTTCTTCAGTATCCCGATTGCTGAGGAAAGCAGGGATATTTTTTCCTTTAGTTTAGGTGGTCGCAGTTTCCGCTTTAAACGCGCCCCTCAAGGCTACTGTGAAAGCCCCTCAATATACAGTCAAGCTCTGAAAAGTCAGCTTGACGCATTGGTTTTGCCCAAAGGTTCCACTCTCGTACAGTACGTGGACGATTTGCTCATAGCTGCAGATACTGAGAAAATATGTAAAATGGCCACGTTGACATTACTGCGCCATCTATGTGATCTGCACCACAAGGTGTCACTTTCCAAGCTTCAATATTGCCGACAAGAAGTGACCTACTTAGGTCATCTCTTATCGAAGGAGGGAAGGAAACTGACCCCAGAAAGAATTCAGGCAATAGCAAAATTAAATGTGCCAAGAACCCAGAGAGAAGTACGCGCTTTCTTGGGCATTACATCGTACTGTAGACAGTGGATTCCAAATTTTTCGTTATTAGCCAAACCCTTATTGGCACTAACGTGTACAAATACACCCAATCCCATTCCTTGGTCTGATGAGTGTCAGAAAAGTTTTCTCGAATTACGCACAGCATTATGTTCGGCCCCTGTGTTAGGTAACCCCAACTACAGTAAACCTTTCACATTATATGTCCACGAGAAGGAGGGTTGTGCATTGTCCGTGCTGACTCAGTTATACGGAGATAGACAGCGGCCATGCGCCTATTTTTCGTCAACTTTGGATCCGGTAGCACGAGCATTGCCAAGTTGTTTAAGGGCCACAGCAGCAGCAGCTGTTTCTATTCAACAGTCTGCAGGTCTAGTAATGAATAATACACTAATCGTAATGGTCCCGCATGCAGTAGACACGTTGTTAAATAGGACCAAGACACAGCACTTAACTAGTGCTCGACTGTCCAGTTATGAATTGACGCTACTAGCGAGCCATGTGCACATCAAAAGGTGCAGTACCTTGAACATAGCCACATTGTTACCAATTGCTGAGGAATCGGATGCTTCAGAACAGCACGATTGTTTCCTCAGAACGGAGGAAGAGACAAAAGGAAGAGTTGATTTATTCGACACTCCTCTTGCTGAATGTGATGGTACATTATGGGTGGATGGTTCATGCTTTAAACTCCCAAATGGTAACGTGACTACAGCATATGCTGTCACAACTTTGCACACAATCGTTGAAACTGCGCGAATACCACATGGTTCAGCTCAAGCCGCTGAACTCGTGGCATTAACGAGAGCATGTGTGTTATCCAAAGGAATGAGAGTGACTGTCTATACCGACAGTCAGTATGCTTTTGGAGTGGCTCACAGTTTTGGACGATTGTGGAGAGAACGTGGGTTCTTGACTTCGCATGGAGCTAAGATTCAGCATGGTCAGTTGGTGAATGAGCTTCTTGAATCACTGACGTTGCCCCTGAAAGTAGCGATCGTAAAATGTAGTGCACACAAGAAAGTGATTGATGATGTTGGTCGTGGAAATGCATTTGCTGATGAAACTGCTAAGGATACGGCAAAGAATATGATGAGCCGAATGTATGTTGCGAGCCCAGAAAGATGGACTGGTGATGTTGGAATATGTGAAGACACGATAGAAAGTGTGAAGTCCATCCAAGCTGAGGCCACGGAGAAAGAGTTAAGCATGTGGAGAGAAAGTACAGGGAGAATGGATGCAAATGGTTGTTGGATTGAATCGACAGAGCAACAGAGATGGTTGTTACCCGATGCATATGTGCCTGCAGTGGTTACAATGGCTCATGGGATGGCCCATATCAGCGCGAAAGGGATTTGCGAGTTGCTGGCCCCAGTGTGGAAGAATTCAGGGATTCCCAAGTGTGCAGAGAATGTTGTCAAGAATTGCATGGTATGTCTGAAGCACAATCCTGGTAGGGGAACCCCAACTCCAGCTGGTCATTTTGCACCTCCTACGTATCCGTTCGAGGTTTTGCAGCTAGATTTCACACACATGGAGAGGTGCAACAACTTAAAATATGTGCTCGTGGTTGTTTGTGCCTTCTCAAGGTGGGTAGAAGCCTATCCCCTAAGGGACAATACTGCCTTGTCCACAGCGAAAGCCCTCGTGAAAGAGTTCTTCCCCAGGTTCGGAATGCCTAGAATGATCTGGTCGGACAACGGAAGTGAATTTGTGGGTTGTGTGATGAAAAGAGTGTGTGAAGGGCTAGGCATTAGGCAGAAGTTCCACGCTGCAAATCACCCCCAATCAGCTGGATTAGTGGAATGTTACAATGGCACGCTCAAACTTAAATTGGCCCAAATCCAGGCGAGCACAGGTCTTAAATGGCCTGACGCTCTACCCTTAGCACTCCTATCCACCAGAATGACTGTGCATTCGCGAATGAAACTCAGCCCCTATGAAATAATCTTTGGTCGGCCAGCCAACATATGGGGAGTGCCTAGGCCCACGAAGTTTAGCGAGCTGCAACACCCCATTTTGCTTGACTATTTGTATGAATTGACGGCTAAATTGCGTGTTTTATATCAACAGGTCCACAACACCTTGCCTCCGGTCTCTGAGACACCGGGTCACTCCATTGACCCCGGTTCCTGGGTGCTGGTCAGGAATTTCCAGAGGACAAGAAACGACCAGCCCAGATGGACCGGGCCACACCTCGTCCTCCTGTCTACAAGGTCGACTGTTAGAGTGGAGGGGAAGGCCAATTGGGTCCACGGGATCCATTGTAAGAAAATACCTTTCCCTCTGCCACATGACCAATGGGTCCGAACAGGAGGCACTGACTCAAAGCGCACAACTGATGAACGCGTAAAAGAAGCTAAACGTGATTGTGAAAGTGGGAACATTTTTCAAGAAACTACGCCGCCATCAGAACAATTGAACTCTGTGGAACCTGAGCTACTATTTCCGGACCAGACAGTACCCGGGAAAAGACGCTACAATTTACGACCGAGAAAAACAGACTAAAGTAAAAGTGATTTATTTTATGATCCGAGAGAAAAACCTGTGGACTAATAAAAAAATACGTTTTTTTCCCAAAATCCTATTTTTGAAAGTGCAGATTCTCCCATCTAGGTAACTTGCTTATTTTTGTTTTTTTCGAACCGCCATCCGGGTTCCGCTGCTAGGGTCGCGGTTGATTAAAGACTTTTGGGTGCAGCTGACGACGATAGGTCGCTGGTTCCAGTTGGTCCAAGGGAGCCACCCTAGACTGACGGAAGCATCCTTTAGCAGAAACAACCTACCGCCGCGGGCAGCACCTTAGAGAGGATGGAGTTTCCCGATGTGGAGAGAACTGCCAAACAAATGAACTTTAAGCAGAGACTTTTGGAAACAATGAGGAAGAGAATTTTTATAATGATGTGTATTTTTATGCTATTTAGCGTAATGGTCTTTTTTATAAGCTATGTTTTATTCTCTTTTCATGTGACATTCACGCCCACTACATCACCCATACCTCCCCCTACTGTTTCCTCTCATTCTTTCCACTCTTTGCCTGACCACGAATCAAATAGGAGATTAGAGTTCATTAATAACTCCTTCGTTCAGCTATTACACCAACACCAACTTGTGATGAACACAACCAACTGTTGGGTGTGTGGTCTCATGCCCCACACCACGGATAGAGGTATCCCCTATTTGGTCCTACCATTCAGTCGCAATGGGTCAGTATGGGCATATAGGACAATGTTCATATATGCACGAGAAATCCAACCCCTACGTTCGGTAAAAGACAACCTCAAGACTAGCGCCCTAGTCAAGGGTATAGTTGACATGATCAAGGTAGTAACTTCTTACGAAGATACCCCGGATGATGAGATACTTGCACATGTAGGTTGGAATGTGACCGGATATGGCACTACAGTAAGTGAGAAACAGCAAGCCAAGAGATCGTCCCCAATCTGGATCGTACCCCATCAAGGTCACCTGTGTCTGCAAGGTATTGGTAAGAATCCCAGAGCTCAGCTAGGGAAGAGTGTCTGTACAGAAACGTATGTTTTTGGATCTCAGACTTCCCCTGCCTTTTTAGCCGCAAAGGGTACTTATTTTATCTGCCATGATAGAGCCTATACATGGTTGCCCCCTGACTTCTCGGGCTCATGTTTTGTTTCATTCCTGTTACCTCCCACCTACACAGCAGCGGCGGATTACCATCGGACAAGGGTAGTTCGAGGTGTTTTGAGTAAAGAAGACACTGCGGGTCAAGAATTTGGTGACTTTGCAATGGGTGTTCTGCCGTTCTGGGGAGCCATGGTTAACAGCAGAAACATAAGGCAATTGACAAGGGTAGTTGAATCCACCGTGATTGAAACTGCTGGTGCCCTTAGTAACCTGACTGCTGAGCTCCAGTCGGATCGACTGATGACCCTTCAGAACCGGGTCGCTTTGGATGTAATACTTGCGGACCGGGGTGGAGTATGCAAATTGATCCAGTCCAGTTGTTGCATTTTTATTCCAGATAAATGCTCCAACAGTGTACGGGGCCATCTCCAAACTACATAAGATTTCCGAATATATTCATGTGGATAAAGGAGATTGGTCATTAATGGGATGGTTCTGGGGACTGATATCTGCCTGGGGATGGAAAATTCTGATGGTCATTGGGATGGTCTTAGCCATTCTTTTCCTGTTCTGTCTATGCATACAGTGTGCTCCTGCAATATGTGGCCTCTGTGCTACATCATGTGTAAGGAAGCCTGTGTCAAGACATGAGCTCAGCACTAGAATGATGTTGCAGCAACATCTCAATGACTTTAGGAATATAGATCTGGACTCAGATTAACATGAGGATAGATTAATTGCCTATGTAAGGGCAAAAGGAGGGTCTGTGGTTCTGAAAAAATCTGGATTCATATAATAGTACCGGACTCGAGAATAAAAACTTCGTCGAAATAGGACGAATTTGGTATCAAAAGACCGAGAATGACGAGTACATCAAGTACATGTATTTTCGGCATATTCGAGTGACGATTTCACCTCGAAATCGTCATTTACCTTCTAAACCCTTAGCTGCATGTTGCCCTCTACATAGGCCTTAATCCAGTTGAATTTGATTCCACAAGGACACATACTCCTTAATCGACTTCTCTCTGACCCCAGTACAAGTTAGAACCATTGCCCCAGGCCGAGCTCGTTAGGTCAGTTCCCTCCCAGTGGCCGAGCAAGATAGCATCTAAGCCCAACCAGCCATAAAACCATTTCAGCACGCACACCTGCCATATCTCGCTCACATCTTTCTCCACTCCTTCCTTCACTTGCTTTATGATGGGGAGGTGACCGTTTTTATTAGGGGTCCAGCGATATCTGATGAAATGTTGGGCCTTGCCGGATGATTTGTTATGAGCAGCACGACGTGAAATATGTACATGTCATCATGACTCTGCTTTTCTTTTGTAATCAGTAACCATAAATGAAATACCACGAATCCAAGGAATGTATTGCTCAAGGCTGAATATTAGGTATAAGAAGAGAAGCCTGACTTTGTGAAAGTGTGCAGTCTCCTGAATATACTTGTATCGTACTTCTAGGACCCTGTCACCTTGGTTGCAGCCAATAAACTAATCTTTGACTTCACCTGGAAGACTCTGAAGTTTCTGTAGGTCTGACTCAGGAGAACCCGAGGTCTCTGGTGTGTTGATCCCCTGGCACCGCTGGGTTACCGGTTCTGTACCGGTTCTTAAAAACCCAGTACCTCAGTGTTCAAAGCAGTTCAGGCTTCTAGTCAGCTGTCGACAAGGAAATCATATTCCCATCACTGGATACGATTTTCAAACTTGGTGTCACAGCAAGGGGATACAGGTTGTGCCTTGAAACCCTTTCTCAGGTCCCATCTCAGTAACTTAAAAAATGGACTGTTAGCTAGAACCCTAAAAGAGTTAGGACTTGGGATTTCACGGAACCTGTGAGGTAACTAGCAGGTTGGGAGGCACTGTTTTTTAGACTTTAAAGTTATTTATTTTGTAGAATGCACCCAAGAAGTTGTCGTAACCACAGTGGATTTACGTTTTTTCACTGAGTGATTAAATGGTGGTCATTATGGAACTTTAAAATGAAAACTCTGGATTGGTCTTCTCCAAAGCTGTTACTGATGTGTTTGGTGCAATAATATTTATTGTTAGGTCTGCTATATATCATATTGTTCTCAGAGGTATTAATGTACAGTCCAGGTTCAGTTACTTCACAAGATTTTGTCCTTATTCCAGCAGTGCAGAGTGATCTGGAAGAAGGTCTGTAGCTGTTAAATATGCAATTCGTTTGATTTATTTGTCCCATGGTTAGTGATTTCAGAAATAGGATAATCTGTCATTTCTGGTTCTGCAAGCATCATTGTTAATTCTGTTATTGTCACCTCAAGCAGATGCCTTTGGAAAACCTAAGCGATGCTAGTGGATGAAGGGTTTATACCGAGCTGATCAAGAAGAACTGTAAGAAAGGAAAGCTCTGTCTCAGATCCAGCACACATCACAAAGTACTGTAAGAAACGAGATTAATCAGTGTAATGAAGATTACTGGTATGTAATCTAGACATTCTATGTAAGGCGATTCCTCCTTCCCTCACATGACAAACTTTTCACAGAGATAATGTTTGAGATGTAATCGGTTTTCATCAGTGTCCATTCCTGGGATCTCTGTCACTCTCTGAGCCTTCTTCTGTGACTGGACATAATTTCAGGAGCATGTGTGTGGGACCTGAACCTGTTTCAAGCTCAGGATTTAGAGCACATGCCACAGGGTCACAAGACAGGAATTCCAGAAAGTTGTCACTTACTCTCAGTCAGCGGGATAGAGATGACCACACCGTTTCCTGTGCCCACCCATAGGCGGTTTCCAGCAATGAGGAGTGCTGTGATTCGCACAAATGAGAAGCCCAGCTTTCCAGTGCCTATCAAACAGAAAAAACAATGTACAATCAGAACTACTCACACCTGTCAGAAGCCAAGTACACAAACAGGTTTAATAAAAAAGCACCTGAAAAGTTATTTTTGTGGAAAGAGCAACACTTATGGCTATGGAAAAAAGGAAGAAGCGTGTAACCATGCATAGAAAATAAGGACCTGATTGATATTTTGATGGATGGCCCGTCATTCCCCCATGAAGACGGAGTAAATTACTCAATCCCTATGGAGGATGAATAAACAACTGCCAAGCAGGCGGTTATTTGCACTGGCAGGAACCACCATCACAGCAGTTCCTGTCAATGCAGATCGCTATTTGGCACAAGGTTACGTCCGAATGACTCAGCCCTGCGCCAACATTTTTCTTTATTTATTTTCAAAAAGAAAATCCTGAAGCCGGATTTTCTTCTTGAAAATAAAAAAATAATGCTCCCCTTCACCACTGGAGTCATCTGCTACAGAGAGGAGGACCATTATTTGCTGTCCCGCATCACCAGGGTTTGCCTGGCGGTGACGGACAGTAAAAAAATAGCTATATGTTCACCCATTCTGATTGTATGGGTGGACATATAGCCATTTCTCCGAAGGGCCTCACTCCATCGGGCTGAGAATGAGGTTTGGCTATGACGGTGTAGTCACTGCCATTGCCAAACCTGAAGCCTGCCTGAATATAAATTTGGTGGGTGGGCCATTCAGTTGGCTCTATATATATGCATTGCAATGGAGTATACATACAGTCAACATATAAATCAGGTCCTAAGTAATCAACAACTGAGGCATAGCACGATTTTACCTTGGTGAATGAGCAAAGCTTGCTCAACAGAAAAGTAAAGAGAGGGGCATTTTGGAGGACCCAGAAAAGCCTAACTGGGGAATCAGAAATGTGTCAGAAGTAAAGAAGTCCAAGGACACTGAAATTACATATGGAAGAGAAGAAGAATGAGAAGGTACCTTTCATGTACATAAAGTAAGGTAGAGAGCCATGGAGTGGAACAACTAAAGAGAGGCCTCACACTGGAACAAGTGAGGCCTCGGAAGGGAAGAGCTACGCTGAGGGAGAGACTTGTAAGTTTGAAAGTCATTACATACTGAGAGAAGCAGTTCCACTCTGGCTTTGCTGGACCTTTATCTGTTCTGTGGTTTTCTACCACTTGGCCCAACAATTTGTGAGTCCTGAGTAGGTGCTCCATGTTTTTGCTGACATTTTCTGCTGGGACAGACATACTGCTAATGTGGACCCCAATCATAGTGGAAGGTGGCTACCTCTCAAGCTGACATGAGTGTAGTAGAAACAAGTAGGTAGAAAGTTAATGAAGACATAAACTCACCTGATTACAAAACTGTGTGGATATTTGGCAAGGCTTCTGCTTTGGTTGCTCTGGTTTCCTGCCAATGCTCTCAAAACTGTATAAATACTGACAGTGAGTAGTTGTACTTTACCAGGACTTCTGAAAGATATTCTGGGCACAGCCTCAGGATATATTTATTAGAGACAGCACTGATTTACCCGTGTTCATCCTCAAGGCCAAAAATAATTCTACAATTCTAACACTAGAACATCCCTGCTGTTGTAGACTGTCCTAGAACAAATGAAAACTATAATCTGAGTGCAAGGACCAGAGTTAGCACCTTATCATAATGCACAGATCAAGGTTCTGCTGATGGAACCATGTCTAAAGGTGTGAGCTGCCCAGGAAGCATGTGGACCTTGCAGTCAAACTTGTCAGAACCAAACAATGAGCCGAAGGTTGAGGACCTGCAAAGAGCATTCTAGGGCTAGTGTGGTGAGCATCCTTCATAGACAAACAGTCGTGTACCATCCTTGGAGTAGTGGCAGCATGTAGTTGCCACTTTCAAACCTTAACCTAAACCTCATTAGATACATAACATTTTCTGATTCACTGGAAGCTATAGTTGGAACCTAGAACTACATCTCAATTTCCCTCTTCAAAATGGTGAGTCTCCAGATCTAGATGTAGTCCCCGATCCTGAGGATGCTCCCAACCAACCTAAACTGTTAGTTGAAACTGGCTATTTTTGAAATATGTTTCCTCAAAAGTGTGATGCCCCCTTTCCCCGGTGAATGCTCTAACATCACTAATCCTAGTGCTGAGCTGTGACTGTAAGAGAAGTTCATCCCTCATCTAAGCCGCTGCTAAACTGTGTCCTATTTGGTTACTGACTACCAGACTACTTACAGTCCCCTTAACTGAACAGAGCTTTTGTGAGTGGGCCAATGAACTCTCTAAAACATTACCATTGCTTTGCGCAGGAATCATGTTCATTTTAGGTGCTCTTTGTTTAGTCACATGGTTTTTGACTACTCTCCTGGGTTCTCCATCATGTTGGTTCTAAGTTACTGAATTTTTCTGCCTTGCAAATTTGTGAAACTTGGGCAGAGGGCAAATATATATTTGGTCTGGAACCTCCACGCCATAGCCCCTATAGATTTAATGCAGTATGCAGAGCCTCTAATAAATCAGAGTGATTGCAGTCTATTGACGACATCCAAACCTCTCGCCCATAGGACATCTCTGGCTGTAGAGTCCCGTGTTATATAGATTGCAGGAACCTGCTGCATAAGCACTTTTTTGTTGATTGGGGCTGTTATTTCACCCCCAACTGTGCTAAAATGGTCGGGTGTTCGCATTAATCTTGAATTTAATTTACATGCTTCCTATCTGTGAATGAAAAGTATATTATGTTTCAAAGATATAGCTCTAACTTGACAAAAAGCTTATTGAGTGTAATATTAGGGTTATATAATATCTAAGTAGTAAACCCTCTATCTCCTAATGAAATAAACCTATAATGCTCTCCCTTGCAATCAGTGGACAGTCAAGTGTACAGCTTGCCAATACAACTGCAACAGTAGGTGTGCTTGATTTGTAAATGAATGCGTGCTAGTGCTCAGAAGCCTGTGCCCAGCGCTATCAACTGTCAGCGTGCCGAATAACAAGGCTGTGTAGTCTTGAATCCACCCAGGACTCATTAATCAACCTCTAGACACTCCCGGCCCTTTTATCTCACTTTTGTGGGTCCAGTGGTCTCCCTTTGTGACAGTTTACCATAATTCTCCTCCTCTTTATTTCCTCGTGTGCTTTCCCTCTCTGGAAATATCAGAAGAAGAAAAATAAGTGCTGGTCCCCGAAAAGGAGTGCCTGTGCCCCCACCGGCAACTACGGCTCAAATTAAGCACTGAACAATAGTCTTGGGATACCAGTGGTAAACAATAGGACCACCACACACATCTGGACCCAAAGAAAAGGCATCTCAAGACCTCAGTTGGAATGAAGTAAAGTGAGAGGTGTCCCACTTCGGAAGAACTCAATGGAGTGAGGCCTTACAGGGGAAAGGTAAATAGAGACACTCATCCCAGAAGAGGCACTAAATAGATACATGCCCCAGAGGGAAGAAGTAAGTTCACATAGAGGCCTCACAGGGAAAAGATTAAATAGAATGAGAATACACAAAGAAAGGGAGTATTAAATAAGAGGTTAGAGCTGCACAACCAAAAAATCACCAGTTGTCCACAATCAATGGGTCTAAGAAGTATAGATATGTTATCATCTTCACTTCTTGAATCTTTGATAAACCAATGACAATATAGTGATGGTGTATAAGGTAATTGAAACAAATGTTTGCTTGTGATTCAAAGAATGATTTAGAGTGCCCAGTCAACATGTGTTTTAATTTTGCAAGACTCAGGTTTTATGTTTTTAAAACAATTTTATATAGCGCGAACTAGACCTAAGACTTCGGGTATCTTACTGCTTTACATGAGCACCAGTTTCGTTACAGATGGATACATTCATTTTTGTTTGGCACGGGGAGATTAAGTGACCTGCCCAGAATGACAGGATGTTAAGCCTCGTTGCCGAGACTCGAACCTGGGGCCATATTATCAAGCAAGGGTGATACATTATCGCCGCTTTTATCGGCAGGAAACTGTGAATTCCCATAGAAGCCCAGGTTAACACCAGAACCTGGGCTTCTATGGGAATTCACAAGGGCATATTATCAAGCCCATTATCGCCGCTTTAGCGGCAGTTTCCTGCCGATAAAAGCGGCGATAATGTATCGCCCTTGCTTGATAATATGGCCCCTGGTTCCCCAGCTTCGAAGTCGACTGCTCCAGCCATAAGACTACATCCTCTCCCCTCTTGTGTATGATATGTGCTCAATGGAGGAATAGTGGTACCAATAACTGGATAACATAAATTGAGTTACTAGTATCGGACATTTACTACAGACAAACTGTCAAAAAATAGAATGTGTACAATAAATTAGAATTACTGTACTCAGGTGCAATATATATTGGCTAAAAATGAAATTCATGCTGTAATATACAGTGAGGAGTTATCAATTCTGGGATGCCTCATGTGGCACAGATAAGTAAAAGCAAATGAGTGAATTTAGTAAGGTGTTAGAAAGGAAAACAGACAACAGAGAGTCACCCACAGAGGAAAGAGGAGGTTGAGCGAGTCAATAGCTAAAAAAAACACTATTATCTATTCCACTGTTGCTTCCATAAGGGTCATTTCTTTTTACAAAATCTTTATTGAATTGTTTTCTCCACCATTGTAATATAATGTACAGGTTCAATAGCACATGACAAGAACCATCAAATGCACCTAGAGGATCAATGGATGCATGTACTATATGCCAGGTGATATCTGTGGAAGCCCTGGGTATGTACATTACTCGCATGTGACATTCTGCTGTTAGTTACGCTAATGAATGCGTCTCTCAGCATTACCCTGATTACCTCAGTGGGGACTGGCGGCCAGCCATCGATGAGTCCGGCTAAGCCTAGTATTCCCTCCAAGGAGCCCGAGATCCTACATAGTCCTTTCTCCCTTATCAACTCAGGCACATGTCGCACTGTCCTCCATCCCCCTAGCCAGCTATTCACATAAGTTATGAAGGGTCCCCATGTTTTCTCGAAACAGTGTATTTTGTCCTTCAATATGGCCTGTAGTTTTTCCATGGAATCTATATGCCATATTTTTGACCAACAGAGCCCCAAGGGTGATGGGGACTCCGCCTGCCATAAATGGGCAAGTGCTACTCTCTGCCGATAACAAGTCAATATACATTTTTCCTATGGGAGTATGTAGCGGATATATCCTGCCCACCCCATGATGACCTACAAGTATAACCATCATATGTAAAGGCAAGACTAGCTCGGTCATTTCCTTCATTGGAGCATTAGTTCTGCCCCATAAGGTTTTACTTATAGACATGCCCACCAGACATGAAGCAAAAAGTTCCACATGTGACACTCCCTCCAAAACAAGCCTTAGCCCACAAACATACCATCAAGTTAGGTCTTTATATTCATTTACTTTACACTGGGTACAAACTGAAATTTCATACATCCAATGCCAATCTTCCACCTTTCCTCTGATAAAGCACATGACTGCTCTTCCTTCCACCTACGTGACACGCCTATGGGGGAGGGACAGGAGGGGGATAGTTAGGGGGATGGTTCGAGGGTAGGAGGCAGTTTGGGGACCTGAGGCTGCATTTGCCGCTGTTGCAGCAGGACCTGACTGCAAGAACTGATACAGAGCCGGCTAGCAGCGGGGTGTACCTCAAACTCCAACTGAACTGTTGCCTTGTGGTTAATGTACTGCTCTACTTTTGTTCCAAGTAACTTGTTGCTCAACTGTACGATTGACCGGGGCGAGATACCATGGCCTATATTCTTTGTATGAAACTCAATAAAGTCTGTTTAAAAAAAATGACTGCTCTTCCTTCCATCTACACCTGGAACTGTGGCAGATTGGTGTGGAAACTATGCCTGGTGTTCTATATAAGCATGATGTGCTCAACTGCAAAGAAGCTCATGATAGAATGGTCTCAACTTGTGTTAACTTCCTCCCTCCTCCGCTTGTCCCATGTCACTGCCCATCCAGTGCAAGGCCTATAGTGGCTTATAGTTATCCCTGGGCTGATTCTGAAAGAGTTTCTCACATTCTGTCTTTCATTGTAGTTCTTGTCCAATAGATACATTCAAGAGGCAAAAGAGAGGTAGCACTAAACATTTTACAAAGAGGAGGGAGGCAGAACTTCTGTTTTTGCCTTGACTGTCACCCACATATCTCTATGTGGCATGCTTCATCATCAAGTTCTCACCAGGTACATGTTTCTGGTAATGGGTGGGCTCAACCCCGCTTGTAGGGGTATCACTTAATTTGATTGTCTGCTAGTTTTGGACAAGGGGAACTGAAGAGAGAAAGGGACTCAAGGACCACCCTTCTTGAAAAGTTCTAAAAAGATTCTGGGTTCATTATGGACGATCAAGCCTCTAGGTGCTGAGTTTGACCTGAGATGTTAAGTCAGAATTACCCTGTGATGGAGATTGTCTTAATTTGATTTGTCTTCAACTCGGTCAAAGTTTCCCAATCCTCTGACTTCACCATCGATTGGAATGTGCTAACATCATTCCTTAGTGGGGGCCCAGTTAGAACAAAATCTACCTCTAATTCAAATAATAAAATTATTCATTCCTAATCACTGCAGTATTTGGATGGTCTGATGAAAGCTGGAAAACCTTTTTGGCAATACCAGCTGAAACATGTTGACCGCGGGGCAGGGAGTTCATAAATCCCTCTCATGCACCCCTGTGCATGTTTTTAACTATGCCAAGGCTGCTGCTCATAATTAAAAATTAATTCTGCAACCTTAGGAATTTTTAAAACCACTATCTCTTTTCAAGTCCCCTTGTCTAAAATTTGCAGACTACCAATTTAAGTGCACCCCTAGAAGTGGGGTGGAGCCCACCCAGTACTAGAAAGATGTACCGGTTGCGGTCTGAATGATGAAGCATGCCACATTTTCTGTGTGCTAAGAGCAGCTCTATTAAAAAAACATGAATCATTCACTCCCAGCCGGAATTCTAAGTTAATGTGAGGGGAGTCAAGCGGGATGGATGGGTGGTTGCTTTCTTCTGTCTAAACAAGCCTTGCCAATGAGTCAGGTGTTTGTCCATAGTATATGGGAGGTCTTAGGAATTAGACCTAAGATGTGTGGCAGCCATAGCAAGTGGCTGACTCCTCAACAACTAGCCATGATTTTGTTCTGCCAGGACACTTCCACTCAAGTGCCTCTCAAAGCTGTGCAGCCACAAAATAGCGTGGTATAACTGGGAATCCCACGCCATCCTAGCACTGTTTCCTGAAGGGGGTTCATCTTGCAACCCTAGGCTTCTTGTTCCACCCCACAAACTGAAGAAGACGAGATTGCATTCTTGGCAAATCATACAGGGGGGGGTATGAACCATTTACACCAAATGGGGAAGAAAATGAATTTTAATGCTATTGATACAGCTAAACCAGGATACGTACAGTTTGCCCCATCTCTACAGATCTTTGATGAGTGTCCAACAAGGTTGGAACATTGCTAAAAAAAAAGGGCAGAACAATCACTGAGAAATCTGAAGATATTGTAGCAACCCATCCATATACTGGAAACCGTTGCTTACTAGATACGGGTGTACAGTATGGGTAGGGTCGTCAAATCCCATTCCTGATGATTTGAAATAGTTAATCTTTAAATCTTGCCGCTTCAGAAAAAAGCTCTCTTTGCAAACAACGCTAGTACAGAGATAGCTGGAGCCAATAGAATGTCATCCTCAAAGAGGACAACCTTGTATGTTGCAGACTTGGTGAGAAATCCCTCAATTAACTGGTTATCATTTATTCTTCGTATCAGTGGCTCAATCAGAAGAGCAGAGACAAAACAAAAAATAAGGGCCCCCTACCTCATGCCCCTATTAAGGGGGGTTCGCAGTGATAATTCATATCAATTCTGATGTAGGCACTCGGCTGGTTAGAACTAGCTAAGATATAAGAAGTCATGGTCGGGCCTATGGCTGTTTTAGCCAAGATCTTGGAAACAAAGCACAAATCCACCCTAATAGAAAATGTTCTGCAAATCAGATGAGAGAGGTTGCCTTGCTATTATATGGATTAAATTTGCTGTTTTAAGTGTGTTGGCACATGCCTACCATTCCAGCATGAACCTGGCCTGAAGTGAGTCGTCCAAATCAGATGTAATCTATTGACTAGAATCCTGGTAAAAAACCTTTGCTTCATTGTTAAGAAGAGCGATAGGGCAGTAGGAACCACATAGTGTAGGGTCTTTTCCTGTTTTTTGGAGGACCGTGATGGTTGACTCCATCATTGTATCTGTAACCCTCATCATCAGGCCTGTATGGTAATGGTTATAGAGATTTGCCACAGGATCAGTCAAGGCATTTTGGAAAGCTGTATCAAAGGCAATTAAGACCTGACCGGACCGGAGGCGCATACCCTGCGCCGCCGCTGGAGAGGGCAAATATATGCTACAGGCTACTCGGCTTACGCGCGTGGGGCTCTCATATGGATTCGCCCTGGGGTCCCCTTTGCTATGACGCATAGCAACATAGACGAGGAGGGTAGATATGTGCTACTTCAGGGCAACCTAGACGGCCAACACATAGCCCTGGCGTCTATATACGCTCCCAACATCGACCATGGGCGCTTTCTCACACACTTGTCGTCAGCACTTGCAGCATGGCCAGGAGTGCCGCTCCTACTGGGAGGCGACTATAATTGTGTCCTGGATGTGGTGTTAGATAGGTCCACCCCTCCTTTAGCAAATGCGACGATACACGGTACGTCGCGCACATTTGCTAAATGGGCAGCGCAGTGGGATCTCGCTGACGCTTGGCGCTGCCGCAATCCCATCACACGGACTTACTCATTCTATTCCGGTGCCCTCAACAGGTTCATGCTGACCAGCGATCTCTTGCCATTAGTCACAGACTCCCAGTACCTGGGTCGCACTCATTCGGACCACAATCCACACACACTAGACTTCGCCTGGGAGCGCCCGCACCCACCGATACCCACGTGGCGCCTCCAGCCTGATGTACTGTTAGATGCTCCCTTCCGGGAACTGCTCTCGAACCGTGTCTTACAGTACTTTGAAGACACCACTGATACTGCATCCACCCCACAGGTTGAATGGGATGCATTCAAAGTGGTTGTGAGGGGCCGCTGTCTGGGAGCACAGGCGGGATTACGATGCCAGGTAGATAGGGACCTGACACAAATAGAGACGGAACTACTGTCCGGCGAACGGAAGGCGGTGGAGGGAGACGACTCGACCTTACTAGATGCGCGCGGAAGGCACGCGCTGCTCCTTGACAGGCTGAAGAACTTGAACTATGCAGCACACTCGGCGCGAATGCATCACGCTGGAGATAAAGCTGGCAAACTTCTGACCTGGCTAATCAGAAAGGACACCCAAACACTGCCAGTGATGTCGATCCGCACGGCGCAGGGAGATGTGGTCTACACCCAGAGGGCTATCCATGAGGCATTTTCGAACCACTACAGGGCCTTGTACTGTTCCCGCTTGAGGGTGACTGCAGCAGAGATCGCTGAGTACTTATCAGGCCTCCCGTTGCAGACGATCACTAATGCACAGTGTGAGGAACTGGGAGTGCCGCTCACTGCGGAAGAACTCCGGTCTGTAATATTCTCTCTTTCGAATGGCAAGTCCCCCGGGCCCGATGGCCTGCCGGCGGAGTTTTATAAGGCGTACTCCACAATTCTCATCCCCGAATTGCTGCGGGTGTACGCGGCGGCGATACAGGACGCAGCTCTTCCTTTGTCCCTGAACGAGGCCAATGTGATCTCCCTGCTGAAACCTGACATGGATGCATTGAACATGGGGTCTTACCGGCCACTTCACCCTCCTTAACACAGATTACAAGGTCCTGGCATCTGTGCTGGCCCAGAGATTGGCACCTTTGGTCCCTACATTGGTGCACGCAGACCAGAACGGATTTGTTCCTACCCGCAACACGTCTTACAACATTAGACGGCTCTTTCGAGTGCAGAGTCTGGCAGTGTCCCGGTGGCCACACTCGGGGTGTGTGATTCTTGATCTTGAAAAGGCGTTCGACTCGGTGGAGTGGCCCTACCTAGCGCTGGTGCTGGAAAAGTTTGGACTGGGTGCGGCTTACCTCCGAATGGTGGAACTCCTCTACTCTGCTCCTGTAGTGCGGGTTCGAACAAACTGGCTCTTCTCGGACCCGATTCGTGTCAGCAGGGGCACGAGACAAGGGTGTCCTCTCTCCCCACTGATATTTGCGCTCATGATGGAACCGCTGGCGACACTACTACGTTCCTCTGGCGAGACTTGGGGGATCCGATTGATGGACGGGATGCACTCAGTATCGCTATATGCCGATGACTTATTACTCTATGTCAGGGACCTGACCTGTTTCCCCCGCGCACTAACAGACATATTCAGAACCTTCGGTAAAATGTCGGGGTTGCGCGTCAATTGGGCGAAGTCGGGGGTGTACTCTTTTGCGGCGGACACCCCTGAGAGTGATGTCACGGTCATGGGCGAGCGACTTATATGGTACCCCACAGTATTCCGTTATTTGGGGATCCGTGTCTACCGCGAACCCGCGGACCTACTGGACGGCAATCTCACAAGGGCGATTTCCTCGCTCACAGCGCAAGTTTCCTTCTGGAACACTCTTCCGCTGAATGTGCCCAGCCGTATAGCTCTGGCGAAGGCGATCGCTTTGCCTAGGCTACTGTATTACTATGCAAATCTACCGGTCTATGTGCCAGTTCGCACCTTTCGCGAGCTAGACACTATGCACAGGCGTTTGATTTGGAACAAAGGCCGTTCCAGAGTGGCGTGGAGAACCCTTTATGCTGCGACCGAGAGTGGTGGGCTGTCGGTCCCGAACCACGAGCTATATTACCTGGCTGCACAACTGCAGTGGGTAGCTTACTGGCTGAGCGGGCGTAATCTGAGTGACACGGCCACTACAGAGACTATCATGTCGGTCTCCCAGATACATGCACTGTTTCATCCCTTGGCTAGGTCGCATGTTCAGAACCAACTCCACCTTTAGGTGGCGAGAAAGTGCTTCATCAGAGGCCTGAAGCTTACTGCAGCGGTAAAGCCATACGTGCCCAACCTACCATTACTAGGTACGCCCTGGGGACCAGGGATACTCACGGCACCTTTGCTGGAAAGCTGGGGAGCGGCTGATTTAGAAAGCTTAGGAGACCTATTTGCGGAAGGTGCACTGCTCCCTTTCGAGACACTAGCAGACAACACAGGGTTACCGGCGGGGCAATTCCTGACTCACGCAAAACTAATACACACATTGACGAGGGCTTGGGGACCACTGGCGGAGGAACCACCGATACACCTGCTTATCCAATACTTGCATGTGATGGGCCACGGCTCTCATCTCGTACATTGGATTGCTCAAGCGTTGCACACACACACACAATTCTCCCCTCAACGCCTACGAGACAAATGGACGGCTGATAGAGGGCGGGACTGGACTGACAAAGAGTGGGCGAGAGTGCTAGCTGGATCGCTACATGTACCGCGCAATGCACGCTTCAAGATTATACAGTACTATGTGATCCACCGAGCATATCTATCCCCGGACAAAATTAATCGGTACTTTGGACTCACTGCGACAGCATGCCCTAAATGTGGACTTGTGGACGCACAGTTTTTGCATGTCCTTTGGTCCTGCGCTTTGCTGCAGCCTTACTGGACTGCAGTGTCGTCTGCCTTGGCGAAAGCGACAGGGGGCACCTTACCACATACTTGGGAAGCTTGTCTGTTGGGGTTATTTAGAAGAACGAAACAGACGAAGGTACAAGCGAGATTCTGGGATCTGGGGCTGATTACGGCAAAACGTCTCATTACTAGGTGTTGGAAGCATAATGTGCCCCCCCAAACGGTGCAGTGGCGTCGCTCGCTGGATAATTTGGCAAGAGCTGAGAGTGTGGCATTGCACCGAGAGGAGACGGCAGGGCTCAGGATGTATCCTATTGCACTGGAATGGGATGGTATCCTGACGGCCTATCACCAGGTGTGTTTGCAGAATGGGATTACGTAAACATTCACCCCATACTATCCAGTGCCACTACTAGTGTTACTCTCGCACCCGCCCCCCCCCCCTCCCTGGCTACCCCCCTCCCCCCCTCCACCCCCCCCCTCCTGCCACAACATTTCCCACATGCCCTACTGTACATGTGAAGACTACCAAGATCACCATGTTCCCGCCGACACGTCACACTTAGTTGCACTCCTTTCAGCATCACAAGCTCCACACATACGCACATGATCACAGTTGGGCGCCGCCTGGTTAATGGTTTCCTATATGTCTAGGATTGTTCCTTATGGTTGATAGTTTTCTACTGCAATTTTGAATGTACAATATCTTGGCAATGTGAACAACTGCCCTATTTCTCCAGTCATGGTGTACCTTGAGTGCTGTATGGAATACGACTAGGCTATGCAGCAACTATACAGAGGTTCTTTACATCAACGCTGGGCACTGCCACTACTGAACATTAATGAATCATGCATATGCTGGAGCTATATGAACCTTCCATGCTGTTTACCCGTACACCTGTTAGGTTGGCTCCTTGCTACCATGCCTCCGCGAGGGTGTGGTGAGCCGCGAAGCCTGGGACTTACTGTCTTATGTAACAGCGCCGTTTATTCGATATGGCTGCATATGTGTAATACTGTACGATGACAAAATGCAATAAATATATTCAAACAAAAAAAATCAAAGGCAATTAAGAAGCCATCAAGGCCCGGGGCCTTGTTCCGACACATATGGGAAATTAGTTAATCCACTGCAATAAGTGTTTTCTGGGGTAACAGTAAGAGGCATAGAACACTCTCAAGCAACATATTGTCTGTCGGGTTCATCACTTGGCCCTGATAAAGGGTAAGATAGTAATCATTAAATGTTTGTAGTGTTTTTTGTCTCAAGCTCAGCTCGATCCTTTCACTATTGCAAATTGTTTGGCAGTGGTTATGGGTTTGGGATGCTCGCAAATTATAGGCCAATAACCTATTGCTATCATACTTTTGGGCTGTGTACAGCATCTTTCTAGCTCTTTTTCTATTCAGAATATGTTCTATTATGCCCCTTGCTTTGGCTACAGCTCTATATGTACTGAGCAAGGTATTCAATTTGTATAGATATTCTAGTCCAAGGATCTAGGCCTACAGTTCTTGCTTCTGGTCCCTGTTACTCTTTCGATTAGTCAACACTTGGCAAATTAGTTCATTTTAGCTGCAGCTGATACTGTTCCCAACTGGAGCTCACCCATCTCATGTTTTTGTTGATAATGGCGCAATGTTTTGGCTATTGAGTTTCTTAGGGTGATATCCCTGAATGCTATTTCATTAAGACTCCAGGGTTTTGGGGTTTAGGATGTTGGGAGCCCCAGTGTCATTGTAACCGGCATACTGTCGGAAAACACTCTTGTACCCATTAATGAATCCGATATAATGGCAAACGTTTGTCTGTTCACCAGGACAATAACCAAACCCTGGAGTATGCCTTGTGTACCCTACAATAAAATTAGTAGTCCTCATTTGGGTGTAGCTTTTGCCAAGCATCTATCAGGCCTAAGGAATCAATCCTATTCACCACTTCTTCAAGCTCACCAGTAGTCACAGACCTGTTTCCTTTTCTTATTGGGCCCATAAAGAGCAAGTTACTTTCTTTCTTTTTAGCCAGCGCTTAGCAGGTCTCAATGTAGACGACTACCCACAGCAACGGCGTGCTTTCCTACACTGCTTTGCCTTTCTTTGCTACAGAAAATCCCACAAAGAGCTGATGTCCACCTCATGGTCTCTTAGAATACTGCTGATGGAGTCACTCCTCCCCTTTCGCTGGGTGAGGGGAAGCATAGAAGTTTGGGTAAGTGATAGATTGCCAAATGTGAAACGGGATGACGACTTTTGGCAAAAAGGCCACCCAGGTTGACAACACCAGCTTGCCTGGGGAAAAAAGGTGGTGAAGAATGGCTGCCATGACAGAGCTTAGAGTTTATTCACGTGATGAGCTGAAGTGACTGCAATGAGACAGACTGTTTTGGGAGTGAGAAGATGAAGCAAATAGCCATGCATGGGTTTGAATAGGTTTACATAAGGAAAGCCAGAACGGAATTAAGATTCCACTGAGGCAGCACAAATGGTTTGGAAGGGATATGTGGCCCCAACCTTTAATTAAATGTATCACAACAGGTGATTTAAAAAGCACAGCGGGTCCGGCAAATGTAAAAAGCCCAAATGGGCTGTCAAATAACCCTTGGTTTTTGGTTTTGTGCCAACTGCAAGAACTTGTTGGGTTAATGGCAAAACAAACAGTAAGACATCTGACAGCTTGTCTTGAGATAGGTTTGTGTTATGGACTTCACTTCAGGCCACAAATTAATCCCAGCACCAAGCATAGATGAACTTTGTAAAAGGATGCCTGGATGCAAGGATGACATCCACCACCCCAGGTGGCAGATCAAACATGTAGATCACAGAGGTTCAACTGCAGAATCTGGCGCTGCCTCGTCTACAGAAAATCCTCCCTCAAAGAGGACAAATGATGATGTCTTGAAGTTCCCGGTACAACACTCTCTTTGCTCAAGCCAGAGCCCCTAGGATGACTTTGGCATGGTGGTTCCTGATCTTCTTCAGAACTCTGGGCAGGAAAATCAGTGGTGTAAAAATGTGCATGAGTCACATGCCCCACTCTAGCCTAAATGCATCTCCTAGAAAGAGCGTTTTTGGGCACTACAACACGCGAAAGCCTTGACATTACATGGTTTTGATGGTGATAAAAAAATGTAGCCAGGGCTCTTTCAACTGTTGGAATATGTCCTGCACTATCTTGGAATGCAACAGCTATTTGTGACCCACCAAGCGTCAGAGGCTGAGCTTGACCACCCTGGTGTTTAGGGATCCCACCAAGTGGTTCACATTCAGGGAAATGCCCTGACCCTCCAGTCAATTCTAGAGGTGCAGCATCTCCTGGCACAGGGCCCCACACCACCCGTGTATTGCAGTACCACATGCTGGTGGTGTTGTCCATGAGAACCTCCTCCTGCCATCCATCAAAGGAAGGTCTGAAGGCCTTCAAGGCGAGGAGGATGGGCTGCAGCTCCAATACATTTATGTGCGGCTGGGTTTCCACTGGAGACCAATGTCTTCTGATTGTCGGCTCTTCCAGATGACCTGCCCAGCAGGGGCACATCCATCACCACTGTCAGCTCGGAGTGGCGGGGGCAGAAGAGTGATCTTCCGCTTGTCAGATTGTGGTCTAGCAGCCACCACAGCAGAACTTGTGCAGTCTCCTCTGGAATCTGGATGACATTCCCCAGGTGTCCTACTGAGAATTCAGATCCCACTGCAGACCCTCCATATGCCACCCTGTGCAGTGGACAAAGCAGGATGCATGAGGCCAACAGGCCAAGAAGGCACAGAGCTGCTCTTACCAAGATCCAGGACCAAAGCTGAAATGTCGGGATCATTGCCTGAATGTCCTGGACTTGTTTAGAGGATGTAAAGACCCTAAAGTGCACTTTGTCCAGAAGAGCTCCTATAAAAGGGAGTCTCTGTGAAGGAGTCGTGTGTCTGGGGCTCGTTGTTCACGAACTGCAAAGATGTCCCAAAGTTCACTGGCGTATAAAGGTGGTCTACGATGGACTATGGCAAGCCCATCTCTGATGGCTAGTCGTTGAGGTAGGGAAAAACTGGAATTCCCACTGTAATCACTCTTGTGAAGACCCAATAGGCTCTGGTAATGCCATAGAGGAACATGGAAATCAGGGCTTCTTTAAATGGATGTAGGGGCTCAGATGAGGCTGGCCCAGGATGAAAAACCTCGGTAAGGATATTTGTCTTGTTTTTCAACTGAAGGCATCTGTAGGATAGCGACCTCAGAACTGATCACTACAGGAAATGATGTGCTCTCCTCTGTTAGAGCTCCAAGGGGCAAAACCAACCTTGCATTAGGGGCGGTATCTAGGCAACTGATCTTCTATAAGGCCATCTAAATGTCATCATACTGTTTCGGTACATCACCCATATCATCATTATCAGGTTGATCACAGCCTGAGTCAAAAAGGTGATGAAACCTCCAAGAAAGGCCTTGTGGAAGAGAAAGTGATTCAGAGGTTACAGGGACTGGGTGCGCTGAGTTGGAGTCAAGTGTTACAGCAAACCGAACTGCCAGGCCAGGTCCTCCCTGGACTGGAAAGAAGCATCCTGGGACCGGTTTCAGGGTATGTCACCCTTCTTCAGCCAGGCTAACTTGAATGCAGTGGCCTGGCAGTTCGGTCTGGACTGTTCCCATGAGGCACAGGGTCAAGACTGATTTGCATATGGCTGGGTCCAAACTGAGGTGGCGTAGTGGGCAAAAGAACAATGTAATTAACCCAGATCTTTTGACTGGGGGAGAATGTTTGCATTGTCAGCATTCCGTCCATCATTTGTTTGCTGTAACACTTTTCGCCCTAAGTGGGGTGGGTATGCCCAGACGTGGGACCCTTGCTCACTGTGCCACTGGATTCAAGCTAGCCTGGCTAAAGAAGGGTGACATACCCTGAAACCGGCCCAAGGATGCTTGTTTCCGGTCCAGGGAGTACCTGGCCTGGCAGTTCAGTCTGGACTGTTCCCATGAGGCACAGGGTCAAGACTGATTTGCATATAGATGGGTCCAAACTGGGGTGGCGTAGGGGCAAAAGAATGATGGATTTAACCCAGATCTTTTGACTGGGGAAGAATGTTTGCATTGTCAGCATTCTGTCCATCAGTTGTTTGCTTTAACACGAGTTGGAGTCAAGGCAAGGCCTGCGACGGGATCAAAGAGGATTCAAATCGAGATCACAGAGCAAAGTCGGCAGGAGGTTGACCTCCAGCAATGTTGAGACCGGCATCTGTGGAGAAGGGACCAACGCAGATCTTCGAGTCAGAAGGAAAGTCGGTACCAGAGGCAGAACATGAGGTAGATTCTAGGGGCACAGACATCACTGAGAATTAATCCGCCAGTGGTAACCTAACTGGAGGCCCCTGTGGACCCTTTGGGCCCAAAGGCCTACCAGAATTAACCAAAAGTTTGCCAAAGACACAACATGGCCTCTTTAAAGGCCATGACCTGCTGCAGTGTTGCTGATGGCCTGGAAAAGTTAGGGAGCAATGGGACCAGTTGTGGACTCAGCTCCGCAGCCAGGGATTGGGAGAAAGTTTGACTGGCACCTTAACACCTGCCCGACTTCTCTTTGGACAGAGAGTGGTGGGACAGAGTTGAGTGATGCTTCAACTTCTCATAAACAAAAAGAGGGACTGATAGGGCTCTTGTTTAACGGGGTCCAGTGCATGCGCCCTAGTAGCACAGTGTCAAAAAAAGAGAATGCACAGTTCCCCTGGATTCAAAAACTTGGAAGAGACAGTTGACAATTTAAAAGTGAGTGAAGGCACACCGGAGGGGATCCTCCTTTTCGGAATTAAAGGCCTCACACACCCAGCAATCTAGGTGTCATGCTTCATCATATGGCCTTGCCCCTCGTAGGGTCGGCGGTGCAGTACCCTACAGGCACCCATAAAGGGGCTCTTTGACGGGGATCTTTTATTCCTGCCGTATGGTGTAGTGGGGGTGAGGGCCCTAGGGGGTGGAAGTGAGTGGTGTAGACGTGCTAAAGTGATGTTGAAACAGGTTGGGTAGTCCACAAAAGAAAGAAAGAGAGTGGTTGCTCAGTGCGGCTCTAGGGTCCGTTAAAGCAAGAACCTACTCTACTGAATGGTCGACATGTTTCATGCTCCTTGAGTTCAAAACGATACTCAGCAATTCCTCAGGACCAAAGATGGGGAAAACTATCTACACTATTTATTTATTTATTTATTTGCAGTATTTATAGAGCGCGACACTCATCCCATGGGATATCACGGCGCTATGTACCAGAGAGGACTACTGATGGCGTATGCTGGAAGGTTACAGTTTAGGGAAGAGGTATGTTTTCAGTTTTTTTCGAAACCGGAGGTAATTTGTGGTATGTCTTAGGTCGGTAGGCAGGTCGTTCCACCTTTTTGCTGCAAGGTAAGAAAAGGAGCGGCCGCCTGTTCTGACTTTGTCGATGCGTTTGGTTTTAGCCAGAGCTGATTGACCCGAACGTAGGTTCCTGTTGGGTACATAAAAATCGATCTTCCCTTGTAGAATTGAGGGGCCTGTTTTATGTAAAGCCTTGTGGGCATGGCTAAGCAGTTTGAAGGCAGACCTCTGACGCATCAGGAGCCAGTGAAGTTTCTTTAAGCACTCCGATGCCGAGTCTCGTTTGCCTTTATTGCAAATGAGTTTGGCCGCCAGGTTTTAAAAAACCTGTAGGCGGGAGAATAGCTGTTCGTTCATCCCTTCAAATAGCGCGTTGCCATTGTCTAAGCGACTGACCAGTAGAGCTTGTGTGACTGATCGTCTGCAGTCCAGGGGTATCCAGGGAAATACCCTGGCGAGAAGTTTTAGTATGGCAAATCCCCTACCACAGAGGGATCGAACGTGATCCTTCATGGACAGGACATCATCCATGATGATTCCTAAGTTCCTGGCATGTTGTTTAGGAGTGGGGGCCAGTCCTAATGAAGATGGCCACCATGTGGCGTCCCACACGCGTTTGGCTCCACCGAACAGAAGAATCTCCGATTTGCCTGCGTTCAGTTTTTGATAGTGATTGTGCATCCATTGGGCCATTTCGGAAAGGCAGTCATGTAGCTTAGTTTTGGTTGTCTCAGGCCCTTCGTCCATAGCCACCATCAGCTGCGTATCATCCGCATAAGAGCAGATGCCAATGCCCCACTTCCTTCCAATGTCAGCAAGAGCTGAAATATACACATTGAAAAGGGTGGGGCTTAGTGAGGCGCCCTGGGGTACCCCGCAGCCGATGGGATTGGGCCTTGAATGGAACTGACCCATATGTACTGCCTGAGTACGATTACTCAGGAAGGAGTGTAGCCAATTCACTGCTGTAGATTGGACTCCTTTGCTCCGGAGTATGTTCAGCAGACAGTCGTGGGATACCGTGTCAAACGCCGCTGACAGGTCAAGCAGTATCAGTGCCACTGCTCCACCTTGATCGGTGGAGGATCTGATACTGTCAGACACTGCCAGCAACGTTGCCTCGGTGCTGTTATTAGCTCTAAAACAAGTCTGGGAGGGATCCAGAAGGGAGTTATTTTCTAGATACCTAGTCAGCTGTACGTTGACCAGTTTCTCCAGGGCTTTAGAGAGGTAGGGAAGTTGGGAGATGGGTATATAGTTCTCTGGGTTGAGAATATCAGATCCCGCTTTCTTCAGGAGGGGGAGCACATTTTGGATGACACCATGTAAATTTCTTCTTTATGTCATCCTCTCCAGGTTTCTACATGGCGGAACTAGGCGCATAATTGACTAGATAAACTTTTGGACATCTAGTAGTGTAGATAGTTTTCCCCATCTTTGGTCCTGAGGAATTGCTGAGTATCGTTTTGAACTCAAGGAGCATGAAACATGTCGACCATTCAGTAGAGTAGGTTCTTGCTTTAATGGATCCTAGAGCCGCACTGAGCAACCACTCTCTTTCTTTGTTTTTAACCAAGGTGGGTTACCACTTAATTAAAGGTTTTTTGTGGACTACCCATCCTGTTTCAACATCACTTTAGCACGTCTACACCACTCACTTCCACCCCCTAGGGCCCTCACCCCCACTACACCACACGTCAGGAATAAATGACCCCGTCAAAAAGCCCCTTTATGGGTGCCTGTAGGGTTCTGCACCACCGACCCTACGAGGGGAAAGGCCATATGATGAAGCATGACACATAGCTTGCTGGGTGTGTGAGGCCTTTAATTCCGAAAAGGAGGATCCCCTCCGGTGTGCCTTCACTCACTTTTTAATTGTCAACTGTCTCTTCCAAGTTTTTGAATCCAGGGGAACTGTGCATTCTCTTTTTTGACACTGTGCTACTAGGGCGCATGCACTGGACCCCGTTAAACAAGAGCCCTATCAGTCCCTCTTTTGGGGAACTGTGCATTCTCTTTTTTTGATACTATGCTTCAACTTCTCACATTTCTTCTTAGATATAGACTAACCAAAAGAATGTGACCACAAAGTGGAGCTTTCTGGAAGCCCGCAACTTGGAGTGGGTCATACGCAACGTCCATGACTTCTGATGGTGTTCAGCGACACACAGCTTAGCATCATAGTCCCAGATCACCTTTCAGTACAAGAGGGTACATTCTTCACATGACCAGGAGTCATGCCTGAGCACAAACACCAGAGGTACACCTTGTGAGGGTCACCCAGGGACATCTGTTTCCAACAGTCACAGCCTAGACTGTAGTCTTCGGTTGGGACATCTTTCCCTTGCACAATGGGAAACTATTTTGGAAGGGATTTGTAAACTGATGAAAAAGAAATGAAACTCCGGATTCGCATACATAGCACAGCAAGAATTAACTGACGTTGGTGCACAGAAGTGGTGATTATATAGAGCTCCACTCCACTTCCTGGCAGAACATAGCCAGTACGGAGCCATACGGCACCATAGAAGTGTTGTTGGAAATATTCTGGATACAGCCAGGTCGGTGAAGAATTTTCTAAAGGTGAGGAATCTGCGGTTAAAAGTACCCATCCAGATTAGATATGACAGTGAGGTCCCGGTTTTGCTATTGCTTCTAATTCCCACCATCCTCTGTAGCTGACCTCTGGTCACTGCTTCTAGCTTAAGCAGCAAGTCCTTCCTCAAAATGATGCCTACCCCTTTTGTTTTATTGGTAGAATGTGAGTAATATTGTATCAGGTACCAGTACGATCAAATTCTACTGGCATCCCTGTATAGAAAGTGTGTCTCCTGTAACAAGGCGAACCCAAAAATCTTTGTCATGGAACCATTTTAGAATTGCACAACATTTGAAATGTGTTTTGAAGTTTTCCAGCCCTGGAAATTATGGGAGGCACACTGTTGAATAACTGCCATTGTGAAAAGGGATAGTGCCCACTTGAATGATGATACCAGTGCCCCAACTGCCCACTTTTTTTTCAACCAGATTTTATTGAGTTTTCAAAACATCTTCAGCTTACATGAATCCCATTCCTGTTATACATTATGCATACATTTAATACATTAACTCTCTGGTGGATTTAGTCAAAGTCCTCTGTAACTGAACTTCCCCCCTCCCCCCTTGAGTTGCTATTGAGTCTAAGTAAGTGTGTTGCTGGGTGCTGCTAGGTCTTTATAGGTCTCATCTTGTGTCAAGCGCTGAGTTGCCAATTAATCCTGGCGAGCTTGTTCACCTCCTCTCTCATCTTGGTCCTGTGCTATCGATTGCGTGGATTCTCCCCAGCTGATTCCCTGTTTGTCAGCTGCAAATTCACCAACTAGGCGTTCCCATGCCCTTGCCCAGTCGATTTTACCTATTCCCCGCCTAGCTTCTCTGAGTATGATTCTCGCTTCCGCCCTCCCATTTTTCCAATTACTTTTTCCATATGCCTACCCACAGTCACCCTGGTGTCTTCCATCTCCTAGCTATCTCCCGCTTAGCCAGGACATAGGCGAGGACCTGGAATTTCCTAGTCATTTTATTTTTGGCCGTGTGCTGGAACCATCCTAATAGGTAGTGGTCTGGGGTTTGCGGTAGCTCCTTGTCGATGACGTCGCCTATAATATGTCGGATCTCTTCCCAGGACGCTTGCAGTATGGGGCAATCCCAGAACATGTGCAGAATGTGGGCTTCCCTCTCTCCGCATGTCGGGCATGCTGCAGACTCCGCCCCAAAGTATTGCCTTATGCGGGAAGGGGTGAGATATGCTCTGTGGAGTATGTGGAAGTTTATGAATTTGAACCGCATGTTCCAGGATGCCTTGGGGGTACGTTCCACTATCATGTCCCAGTCTTGCTCCAGGATCTGTTTCCCCAGGTCCTCCTCCCATTGCTGTCACAGAAGCTTCTGCGGTCTTTGCATGTCTTGCTTGATCGCTTTGATTGTTCCTGCCAACAATGCAACATATCTGCATCCTGCAAGTGCTCGAGGCTCTGCACTGCCCGTGCCCCAGTGCTTCCTAATCCTCCTAACAAGCGCGCTATGCCTCAGAAACTGTCCCCCTGTCAAGTCATAATCTACTCGTAATTCTTCAAAAGGGAGCATTTCTGAGTCTTGATATAGGTCTCCCTTCACTTTAAGGCCTGCCTCTACCCTGTTCTCTAGCCCCGTTCAGTGCTTTCCCTGCGGGAGGCAGCGTCGCATTATTATGGGTAAGTCCAGAGAGTAAGCAGTCCGGGCGTCCACTTGCCTCAAGTATCTGCCCCTGCAGTGTGCCGCCACCCTGGTCACCTGATGGGTTCCTCTGCACCCGCAGTAGTATCTTTGCGAGGGTTGGGGCATGTGGTGCAGCTGGGTACTGTTCCCTGACTGGATTTTGTGCAGCTGCTAACCATTGCATCAGCCAGTACAGCTGGGCTGCTAGGTAATATCCTACAAAATCAGGGACTGCTAGGCCTCCCTCAGCTGAAGAGCACTGCAACGTGGTCAGCGCTACCCTCCTGTGTTCTGCCCCAGATAAAAGATACTATCATTGAGTCAAGGTCTCTGAATATCGCTCACGGTATCCACCCTGGGAGGGTGCCAAAATAATACAATAGCCGCGGTAGTGCCACCATTTTCAGGACTGCCACTCATCCAGTCACCGCGAGCAGCAATGTCCCCCAGAACTCCACAGAGGACCGTATCAGGCATATCATTCTGCCTACATTGGCTTCTAACAATTCAGCTGAGCCACGGTATATTTTGACTCCAAGGTACAGCAGGGAGTCAGGTTCCCACTGTAAGTTCCCCAGAACAGGTGACGGGGTCATGTTAGGCACCATAGGGTAAAGTTTTGATTTCTGGTGTTCGACACTTAAGGCCAGATGCCTGCCAAACTGGGCCAGCATGTCTTGCGCCCCTCTCAGCTCTGTGCTTGTGTTGCGGAGAAACAGCAGGAGGCCATCCGCTTATAAGGCTATATAGTGTCTCACTTCTCCTGCTTAACCCCTTCCATGCTCATCACGAGCTCAGCTCGTCATGCAGTACACTGCTTGTGTGCTCATGACGAGCTGAGCTCGTCATGAACAATGGGATTTAAGGGAGATCAGCACCAAGCGGGAATTGCTTTAGCATTGATAGTGTTAAAAGCCACTGTAGTCCTGCCCGCTCCTTGGCCTGCAAGCCAGGGGCTCCATGGCGAGGGCAAATAATAGTGGGGAGAGTGGGCATCCCTGCCTCGTGCCTCTTTCCACCCTCAGCCTAGGCGAAATATTTTTCCCGGTACGCACTTGAGCTGCAGGGGGTTGCATAGAGTAGCTTCACCCACGCATTAAAGTCTCCTCCCAGTCCCAGCTTAGACAGTACCTCATAGGGATAGGGCCACTCAAGGCTATCAAAGGTCTTCTCAGTGTCCACTGCGAACACCGCCGCCTCCTGTCTGTCGAACTCTCTGGAGTTCATAACAGTCAGGAGTCGCCTTATGTTGATGGCCGTGTTCCGTCCTGGGATAAACCCTGCTTGGTCTGCGTGGACCAGTGCCTGCATGTGGGGCAATAGGTGTGTCGCTAATATCTTAATTAATATTATATAGTTCAGCATCGATAATGGTCTGTAGGCTGCAAAGTTGTACGCTTGCTTCCCAGGCTTCGGCACCGGGATGATAAGGGCCTCCCTGGTGCTCTCCGGTAATGTTTTGCCATGCCGAGCCGCCTGATATAATGTGATCAGTCTAGGTGGCAACTCCTCCACATATGCTGCATAAAGTTCGGCCAGTAGGCCGTCGGTGCACTGGGTCTTGTTGCTCGCCATACACTTGATGGCGGCTCACCAACTGCAGCGCAATATCTGCTCCTAGGATATCAGTCTTCACGGGGTCCAACCTTCTCATCTGCAATCCTGCAAGATAATCCCGGCCCTTGTAATTATCAAATGCATTGATCCCTTGTACAATCTGGCTTAAGAGCGAGCAAATACCTCATTGATCTTCGCCTGCATATATTGCTTGACTCCCTTCTCATCTTCTAATTACACCAGTGGGGAACCCTTACTAACTGTTTTGCCAGGCCACGTTAGGAGGGATCCTGACTTATCACTTTCTGCATGGGTTTGCTCTAGGTATTTCTTATATTCAAAGCACTTGAGCCTCTCTGTCTACCTCGCCACCTCCTCTTTGGCTGCAAGCACTGCTCGGTGGAACTCTGGATGTACTGGCTGCCAACTCTCCAGTCCCCTGAGGGTCCCCTCTACCCCTTCAACTTCCTTCAGGAGAGGGCGCCTGACCCCTGTAGTATGTGCTTTGAACTGGCCTCTCAAGACCACCTTGAAGGTGTCCCATTCTGCGTTTGGTGAGGAGGCGGTCCCTACGTTATCCGCAAAGTATTGTGTGATTTCTCCCCTGATCTCCTCCCGAAAGACCTGGCCCTCCAGGGTATCCAGGCAGAGCCTAGATGTGGGGATCGTCGATACGGGGTGTGCCCATTCCAACAACAGGACCACAGGGTTGTGATCTGATATCATACATGTGAGGTATTCTGCAGAGAGAATTTGGCGCTGTATATCTGCCGTACACAAAAAAACATCAAGACGCGCATGTACTTCATGGACCACTGAGAAGTAGGAGTAGTCCCTATCTTGGGGATGTAAGGTTTTCCTGGTGTCCACCAGCCCCCAACTCTGTCACCACATGTTGAATGCTTGTGAAGAGCGCGTTGCTTTGGAGCTTCACAGTGGGGGGTGGGATATGTCCATGTGTATCTCGCCTAGGCTGTTAAAGTCTCCCCCCATTAAGGTAGCCCCAGTCAAATATGGTGTTAGGCAATGGTTCAGTTGGGCAAAGAAGGCTGGCTGTTCCGCATTGGGGGTGTAAATTCTCACTATGTTAAGTTCCCGGCCCTCTAATCACCCCGGTATTGCTATGTATCGGCTCTCTGGGTCTACTATTGAGTCGACCAGTTGTAATGGAACCATTGCCTGTATCCATATTATCATTCCCCTCCAGCGCCGCTGTAAAGTGGCCCCCTCTTTTTGTGTGAGGTGTGTCTCCTGCAGTAAGGCTATCTGGGCCCGCCTTATAATGTAGGAGAGGACTTTATATCTTTTCGTTATTGTGTGCATGCTTCTGATGTTCCACGTCATGCATTTGTATTTCTGTAGATCAGCCGTATGATAGTGTCAGTGTTCTCAGCCCCATTTCCGGCCATAGTCCTGCCATCAGCATGCGCTCCCGTTACTACAAATTTGATCTCTATACATTGCCACTCAAGGTGTCCCCTCCTTACCAACAGTAAACAGTCCCTCCCACTCCCCAGAACAAGTAGGAAAACACCCCCATCCAAACTAGAACCGTGAGTCCACAAGTTATTGCTTGCAGTTCGATCAGTCAAATGCGAGGGGGGAGAAAGCCAATCTGCCACTCTCCTGGTCTCCTCAGCCACCACTCAGTTACGAGGTCACAAGAGACCCATGCCGCACCTTCACCAAGAGAACCACAGTACCTTATTGTTGGGTCAGCCATTTCGCATGTCCCTCTGGTCCTGCTTGAAGCTAGTCCCTCCCCTCTTGGCCTAAGCGATATCATCCGCCGTCTGCGGTGTCACATCTGGAAGTTCCACACTCTGCGCCTCTGATTCACTGGACCCCTGTTCAGAGCCAGAGTCTGCTGTTGCCTCACTGACCTCAGGAGGCATGTGGTCTTTCCCTTTACCGCTCATCAGCGCCACCACCTGCATCGTATTTTTGCGCTCCAATTGTGCTTCCTCTTCCGTGGGGGCCAGGGTCTCTCTCACGGCCTGTCGATTACAAGAACGTCTCTCTCTTCGCCGTTTTTGTCCGGACTCTTGCAGAGGTTCTACTCCTTTATGCCTCCCCAGCCACTCACAGGCCTCCTATGGGGTTCTGAAGAATTCTGTTCCACTCTCTGTGGTCACTCATAGCTTGGCCAGGTATTACATTATGTACTTGTAATTCAGCTGGTACAGTCTTTGCTTCACTTTCAGGAAGGATCTCCTTTGCTTCTGCGCGGCCCTGGAAATCCAGGAAGATTCATTCTGTGGAGTTGTCCACTGTTATGTCTCCTTTTTGTTGTGCTTGAGCAAGGATGTGGTCTCTATCTCTGTCACATTATAAGCAAATCAGTCTATGCCTGTGTGCATGTGCTTGTAAGTCAATCTTTGCCTGTGTGTGCTATGATGCCCATTAGATTCCCCATGTTAGACTAATGTTCTGATTTGTTACCTTTGCCTCAAATTGTAAAGCGCGCTGATATCCTTCAGGATCAATTTTGCGCTATATAAAACGTTATAAATAAATAAATAAATAAAATAAATGGAGGAGCTTGGCTATGACCACTCCGGGCGGGGCTCCTGGTATGGGTGGTTTCGCTGGTACTTGATGTGCTTTCTCCAAGGAGATCGTCACACAGCCATTTTTTGAAGTAGTCCACCCTGCTGCAGCCTTCTATTTTTTTGGGTAGACCTACAATGCGGAGGTTATTCCAGCACGATCTATTTTCGGCATCCTCCGCTCGGAATTCTAACGTGCTCACTTTCATTTCAAGGATTGTCAACTGCTTTTTCATTTGCGACTATGTCCGGCAAGGTCTCTGAGAACTGACCTTCGTTTGTCATCACTCACTCTACTAGCCGCCTGTGGTCTTCTCTGAGGATGCCCAGGTCCGAGCCCAGTGTGTCAATTTTGGCTTCCAGCCACTCACAGGAGGAGGTGATGGCCTGCGGTATGTCCTGGCGCGTGGGGTCCCCGGGGTGCTCGGCTTGTGATTGAGGTGTCCCCTTCTCCTCCAACGCCTTTTTTCCGGGGCCTCCTCTCTGTCCTTCTTTTTAGGTATTTTCCCCATCATTCCCTCCCAGTCTGTGCCGCTCCTGGTGAGCCGTGTGTTCATATGACATTGCTTTCCAACGATTGCCTCACGGATGTCTGTCTCGGCCTGTGGGTATCCCTCGGGTGGTTGTATCTGTGCTGCTGCACTAAGGTTATGTAGGCCCAGGTAGATCTGAGCCCACGTCTGCGCCGGCCTTGCGCTCCTTGGATCAGGTCTCCACGCCGAAGCCCCCCCAGTTGTAATTCAGGCCTCAGTCTAATTCACCGGGTGTTTCACAGGCGTTCCTCGCCTTGTCAGGTTCTGGTCTCGTAGTTCTCTTCTATTCTCTCAAGCAAGAGCTTGCCTGATGGGAGTCTCCTGGAAAGGGCCAGCTTAATGTTGACACTTTTCCTGCCCAGCCGCTGCTGGGCCACCCCTATGTCTAATCACAAGGGCTCCCGCAGTAGCTAGGCGCAGTTCCCCAAACGGAGCCTGTAGGGCTGTCTCTTCTTCCTTACCCTTTGTTAATGTATGCTGTTTGCAGGCCCCAGTTCCAGCGTTTCTCACCTCTGTGCCAGCTTCATGACTCTCAGAGGCTGGTGCCTCTTTTCGCTGTACTCTCCACTGGGGGTGGGGAGATGTCCCACTCTACGCAGTTTGCCCCGCAGGTCCCTCGCTTCAGGGTCTTGTCGTGCTCTTCTATAGGCCGGAGCAATCATGGTAAGCCTCTCTCCCAGTGTTGGTGCTCCGCTTCTCCACTCCCTGCTGCAAGGCTGTGAGGCACAGAGTGCAGCTCGCGGCATGTGGGGGGGGTGCTCCTCCTATCCTGGATGCCCCGCTGATGTCCCCCTCTGCTGGCCGCTGGGCAGCAAAATCCTGCTCACCGGCTCGCTGTGGGAACACCCTCTCAATGGGCCTTGTGGTCCCGGCCGCAGTGCACCTCCTGGCTGCAGGGTAGTGTCTTCCCAAATGTGGGCTAGGTTCCCGGCCGGGGCGGCACACGCCACTTCCTCGCTGCTCTTTACTCCGCCAGAAGGCTGCTGGATCAGCACGTGGCTCATACCAGTGGGGGGACCGCCCCCACCCCAGGCGTCCCACCGCTGTCCTCTCTGGCACCCGCCGGTTCGCTGAGCCGCGCTCACCTTTGGGAGTAGGTGCTGCTGTCTCGGGGGTCGCAGAGTCGCTGCCCCAGTTCTCCTTCCAGCTGCTGGTTGGGCTTTTCAGACACCAACCATGTGGGTCCTACAGTGGGCCAGCGCCCGCTGCTTCTCCATGTCTCCTTACTTGACTGTAAGGTTGCAGGGCCCAGTACGAGGCTCTCAGTGGCAGGGGGGGACTCCTTCCGATCCGGGTGTCCCGTCGTTGCCCCCTTCGTCATTAGTGGGGCCTCAATGTCAGAGTCACTGCCTCTTCGCGGGCGCTGCCATATTTGAGAGCCCCATGGCTGCGGCCTCAACTCTCCTCTCAGCTGCCTATTCTACCTAGGGGGGGCACTTTCACCCCCCCTCCAGCCTGTGCCACCCACTCTATGTGGTTGTGGGAATTCACTGCAGACGTTTAATCCCATTCTGGCAGTCAGGATGTCGCTTGATGGCAGCCGGCCGACCGGAAAGCATGAGCTGTGGTGTTCTCTCCATCGTCATCAGGGCACGCCCCCCTCTTACCCCATGATTTCTACCCTGGCCCAACATCTCCCCATGGATGTAAATGGTGAACATTTTCCTCCCAGAACACACTGCACCCAATCTTTGTCCTATATCATGCACTTTAGGACTATTAATCAATATGTAACCAATAGCAAAGTATATTCAAAAGAACAAAAACATGTAGTCTCCACAGGCATGCTGTGGCGAGCTTCAGGTGTTTGAGTAGCATCTGGTTACCCAAAATGGATTGGACTCTGTCCAGGTCCAACCAAGGAAGGACACCTAGCAGATAGCCCCTGGAATGCCATATGTATATTGTAAGTGAAGCATAGAATGTCTGGTGGTGGCAGGCAGTGAACTCCGCCAGTCAACAATCCAACTGGGATAACATTCAGGATGATGCCACTTGAAATAGAGCGTCCTGAAGGACCTCTTAGCGGGAATGTTTGCTGGTGCCGTTTGTATGGCTTAAAGGCTTCTGTGCCAACATTTAGTCATCATCAGTTGCTGCTTGGAATGCCTTACGCTCCGCCCATTGTCTTTCTTTACATTTGTCTCTTTACTCTGTTGCTTTTGGTGGTCTTCTCCATCTTTGTGCACATAAAATGCCTCCATGATTGCTATCTATGTCATTTATAGGTCCTGATGTATCAGTAAAGCCCAGAAGACCCTGGGCCTCTCCTGGAACATGAGTGGCATATGCTTCACTATTGAGGGTAATCATGAGTCTTACTGGATATCCTCATCTATTGGTAATCAACTTTTGGCATACAGCAGCCGTTGCATCACTAAATCCTTTACATTTCATGAGGGATGTAGGCGATATGTCCTGGAATAGAGTTAATGAGTCGCCAAGGAAATAGATTGTGTTTACTGCCCATGTCCCTGTCAAGACTCTCTGTTAGTGTATAGAAATGGACCATAGTAAGTGTATCAGGTGGCAAAGTCTGCTTTATCTGGTGTGCAGAGAAAACTGCAGAGGTTCTGACCAGCTCATCTCCAGGTTGTTGTTTTTGGAGAGAATGAGTCGAAAAGTGCCTTAAAATATTACTCTAACTCAGGGTTGGGGACCTTGGGCTGATGCCTGGATCTTGATATTGTTCTGTCTGGATCCATTTTTGCTACCCTCCAGATTTTTTGGGAGGAAGGCCAGTGTTGCCACTCTTTCTGCTAGGGCATCCTGGTCATCGACGTGTTTCACTTTGAAGGTTTTCATCTGATCCAATATGCTTTCAACTTTCGGCAGATTATGTTGGATAGTTCTGGCCATGTCTTGGTGCAAGGAAGAGAGTTCTGTCTTGAACTCACAACTTAGTAGCTTATATTACCTGTGCTGTGGGAGCTTTGGAAGCCTCTTGTCCAATGTGACCAGGATACTAGAGTCAGGAGTGCTCTCACCCTTCGATGCATCCTTTGAGGCTCACTTCTGACCATGTAGCATGTTCTGTATGGAGTGGGTCTTGGCTTGTTTGGGTTTTTAAGATGCCATGGCTAGAGATACTATGTTGTGTAGTGATTCGGTGCTCCTCAGATGAACTACCTCATTACAAAAAAAGGGAGTCTGCAGCTGCAAGTGGGAAGAGGGGGCACCCACAAGCACAGTTAATTACTAGTAAATGTAATGTCTTGGGGGGGGTCAACCTCATACCATGTGGTAAATCCCTCAGTCACTCCCCATACACCTTCTAGGCAATGGCTGGATGCCCCAGAACAGAGTGCGAAACACCAAGAGGGGCAGGATACAAGGGGACCTGAGCATTGGGCTCCAGCAGACCAACCTAGTTCTTGTTGGCCTTAACTGAAGTAAATGTTCACCAGTGCCCTCAGTGGGGGCAGTTTCCTCTGTCCTCTGCCAACTCTCCTCAGGGCATCCAAGAAAGAAAACTCACTGGGGCGCACCCACCCTTTTCTATGCTGGCATGGGGCAGCAGGCTTTCTATGCTGGCATGGGACAGCAGGCGAAGTAGGCATCCCTTGGGCACAATCACCTCTCGGGCACTTACCAGAGTCACTACTGTGTACCTGGTTTCCTGATGAATGCTGCGATCTACACAGGGAGCACCCAGCTAACCATGAAGCATCCAGGTAGCTGCAAAGCAACCCCAGGGAAGGCCGCCACCCCAAGCTCCTCCCAGCACAGCAGACAGGCCAGCAAATCAACACCTCCAAGCAGCAACTTGGATTTCATCCACACGGTCCATCTCTACTTGGATTGCTCATGGTATGGTGAAAAACTACCCACGCCACCATCGTGTTGCTTTAAGAAGCAGGAACAATGTCCATTCCTCTTTTTCCTGTATGCATCAGAGCCAACTGCTCATCCCCACTACTGCATGCCGAGGCCGGAGCCCAGCAAAGACATGTTTTGTTGGGTCCCTTTCAATTGAGAGTCCACAACATGAACTCACCATTCATCTTGAAAAGGATTTTCTTCTGCGATGCCCACAAGGGAGTCAGTGATTAAGTGGGCACTGAAACTGAAATTCAAAGGTGATACTTCAAAAGCCAGATCATGGCTAAAACAAACAGGGGCAGCTAAAGGTATTATCCCTTAATGAATGAATGCACTGTGAAACTAAACCCCACTGTCAACCTTGCAAGTGATCTTTGCAAGTAAATGCCTTGGACTAAATGGGCTCAGAAACTGAAATACCTCCTCTGAACTGTACTGTAGCAGTGAGGTATCAGATTCGAAAGAGCTCTAACAGTGAGGTTCACTCACATTTTTTGAACATTTCTGCATACCAACAAATGACTTGAATACCACAAACATCTCTATAAAACTCTTCAGCCAACCCCAGATCAGCTCTGGGCTATAATCTTCCAAATAGAGATCTTACAGATCTGGATTGAGGCCCACTTAGTTGACATGTGGGAGTTTTCTTCATCAATAAATGTACATTTACATAGCAAACTGTACCTAGAAAGGCACTTTGGGTGATTAGGATTACATTACAAGCACTTTGGAGTGCATAGATACTGGAATGCTGCTTTCTCTTACCTAACATTTTGCTAACGTAGGGTTCAATGTCAACATCTTGCAGATGCTGGTGGGTGTGCGCGTGGTACAGTCGTAGCGTAGAATCCAGTCGTATTGACACCCATACACCGTCTCCAATCCAGGCTAACTGCCGTACTTGACTCTCCCGCCGTGGATGGGCATCAAAGGATTTCTGAAAGAACACATGGAGTTTATATAAGAGTCATCAGTGGTAACAATGCATGTTATTTCCAGAAATTGAAAATCTTTACTGCATCATATTTAAAGGTTATTACATGTGGTGTCTTACACTGCTCATAGCTTCAACAGCTTCTTTGGTAATTCAGTTCATTACAAATGAATGAGATAATGTATTACCAAGCAAGAAATCATCTGAGAAAAAACACTGAACTAACCATCTAAATATCAACTTTAAGGAATTCAAATTTTTATATGGCTTCTTTATATTGTATACTTTGTTTGGACTATGCTTTGCTATCATTTTGACTAGAAGACACATATCCAGTTTCATAGTGTGTTTGCTCTCACCCCTAAGCATGGTGTATAGTTGCTAAGTAAAGTCACAGTAATTTGGCACAAGATGAGCACCAGTGGCAATAAAGTTAAACATGCCACGTAGACTGTCCTGTACATTAACATGACACTCACATGTGACTGTAAAATCATTCCTTTCTTACCAGCCACTGCAGCCTGGAGTTGCTGTGAGCAAAGGCCATAGCAGATCAAAGTCAAAGATTTTTTTTTTTTAAATGGTTAACATCCTACTTTTGACATTAGCTAAGTCACCCATTAGTATTGCCTTGCAACCCACAAGGCCTGAGTGCATAATGTGTATTAATGGGATATGCTTAATATTTAACTTGATATCACCACATAGCAAAAGGACACCAAAGTTGCTTTTCTCTTAGTTAAGTTTTTATGACAATTAAAGTATATATTTTTATAATTTAGTTAGGGAAAATATTAAAAAAAGAGCATACCCTCGCTAATATAATAACTACCAAAAATACAATTCTTTGATGAATATGGATTTTTGTTCAATATCTTACAAAGATGGTTTTATAAGAACAGATTTATCTATGCATGGTTCTTAATTAATTCAGCTCTGATTGGCTATCTTTTCCTTATAAATAGAGGTAGCTAGCACTTGATGAGTAGAAGAAGACAGTAGTCATGGGCTCTGGCCTGCTGTCAGAAAAAGAGGGAGAAGTAATTACTGGCTATTTATCTTGAAATGCAGGTCAGGAAGGAAAAGAATGTGGCTCAGACAAAGATCTAGGTGGAACCTCCCAGAGGAGTATGTTTACACTAAACAGCGATATAAGGTCAGAAGGCTTCACAGATGGATCACTGCAGGCCAACTTGTTTCTGTTGTGTGGCACAATATTGACAACAAACGCATTGTGTTGCAAAAAAACAAGCTAAAAACATTGATAGCTAAAATATTAACTTTCAATTCCTGTAATGTAATGACAAAAATATTGCTGGTCGAAAATATTGTAAGTATGAATATAACTACTACCAAAATATCTAAATGAAATATATAGTATTTAAAAAAATAACATACACGTAATATAGTTATATTTACTAGAAATATTCAGTGTACAAAAATGATAACAGAAAATAGGAACGTTATTTCTAATTAATATGAAAATAGTTAAGTCCATACAGGGTACAATTGTGGAGATTGTAACAGAAACCTGGCTGGTGAGCCCATACAGGGCATAATTTTGACACCAAACGAGGGCACAAAACAGGTTGAAATTGATGTAATGTGCTGGACATGCCGTATAAAGGGTACAGGAACAAGTTGTAAATAATGAAATGTATTGGACAGAAGTACAGAAAAATATAACAAGATTCTGATTATGTCAAATGAATTTTCAAAATATTAATTTTGGATGTACCTTAATGTGAATGGAGATATGTACGAGCGCTGAGAAATGATAAGAAGGCCACTGTATGTTTCGCCTAATGGTAATAGTTTGTTTAAGATGACTGTCTTTGATGGTTATGGAAGTCTGTCTGTCCAATGAAATAACAAGGTATTTAAATGTGAAAATGTCTACGGACACACTGGAATTGAGAAAGGCAGTCGAGTGTTTGTTTTTTGGCAAGTTGAACTCGTGTGAGTGGGCTTTGTGGTTCCTGGCGTACAATTGGAGTAGGATTGTGACATGAATAAGTACGTGAGAACACCCTCATGCTGAAGCGGCATCCACTGTGTGTGGTACAACATTTGACAAAGTGCATAAATAAAGGGGGGTAAGACTCAGTATTCTAACTTAAGTCCTACGAACAGTGCGGTAAGGCCTTAAATCTACAGCGGGCACATTTCCTATTCTAGCTCCAACCTAATTAAAAGTATGGAAATGCATAAATAAAAGGGGTGTACTTTACTATCACTACACCAATCTGACAATGATTGGAGAAAGTACATGCAATTGGTTTCGCGTATGTAACAAATAAAGAGCTATTTTCATCAATCATAGTCTGAGAGAAGGATAGAGCTCCCTGGCCGATAACAAGGGAGTGTGTAGGATGTGGTGCAGTGGCCAGAGCTGGTGACTCGAGAGCTGGGGATCCCGGTTTGAGTCTCGGCGGCGCCACACAACATCCTGTGATTCTATGCAAATCACTTAATCTCTCTGGGTGATAAATTGTTATATAAATATGCTGAAATGGTAAAAGGCGAAACTTTATGAAAATATAGTTCCACCAAAGCGGATGTTAACAGTATTTCGGCTGCCATTAACTGTTAAGAGGAGCAGACAAGGAAAAAGCTTTGATGAATGCAGGAAAATATGCTGCAGCCAATAGAAATGGAGGAAAAGTAAGTGGTATGCACAGGAACCAATGAGAAGCAAGGAAAGAGAGGGGGGATGTAAGGCCCTTTTAAGTTTATATTAAAAACAATACATTTATCAAGCACTGAGCAAGCGCTGTACAAGCAAAACCTAAAAAGTGTTAGATTTACTATTTTAACTACAATCGAACAATAAGTGGAGGAAGTACAAATTAAAAGGGTGATATTTACTATTCTAACTCACAAACATTGGTGAAATTGAATTAATCTGAGGTGACATTTACAATCCTAACCAAAATAAAACGTGGGAAAGTGCATAAATAAAGGGTGTGAGGTATACTACTCGTACTCCATCCCTACAAACATGAGGAAAGTGCTTACATTTGGGTGGTGGGGTGGGGAGTGATGTTTATTATTCAGACATCTGTCCAATTAAAAATTGGGTCAAGTCCATCAATAACATGGATGTGAATTACTACTTTAACGCCTGTCCTGCAGAAATTGAGGATCATGAAAAATATTAATTCTGTGAGATGTACTATTCTAATTCAAATCTCATAAACATTGGGAAAATGTAATACATGGGGGAGGGAGTAATGGATGATATTTACTATGCTAACTCCAGTCCAGAAACATTGGATAAAGTATATAGATTTGAAGGAGAAGGGGTGAAATTAATTGTTCTTACTCTACCAAACATTATTTTACCTTTAGATAGCAAAATATATGACCACACATCAAAGTATAAACAATTCGAAGGATTATACCACGTAGGTTTAAATGCTATTTTTCAAATTTTAAAATATATAAACCAAAAAGAAATGGACATTTGTCAATATTTAAATTACAATTTGAAAAGATAAACACCAAAATATTAAGAACTAAAAACTTTATACTGACTAAGATAAAAGTAACATTACAATACCACACTTACATGCCACGAGTAAACTGCTCAACCTATAAACATACACATGAACAGAAAATATGCAGCCCAAATTACATAAACTCCAACATTTAAAAAAAATAACTTTTTAAACAAATTTTCTTTTTAAATAATATACATCCAAACATTGAATTTTAAAGCTAAATTAAATAATTTATAAGCGAAACACTACCCACAAAAATGTGAACTGCCCAAAAGTACCCCATTCAAATTAAAAAAGAAATACCATAATTATATTTGAAGCCCCGCAAAATATTACCCTTTCTATTCACCAATGAATGCCACAAACCATAACATAAATAAAACCTTTTATTACACAGCCCAAAACATAAACCCTGATATATTTTAACACATTTTATAACATTCAAAAGTTAGTTTAAAAATATATAAATTATTCTAAATATGTATAATAAAGTTATATAAAAAAAACAATACTACGCACACTACCATCCCCTGCAAAATAACCAGTAACCTAAAATACGTTAAAAGGTAATATCCCAAATTAAGTACCATAACCAGAAATAACACGTCAAAACAATTATGCAACTAAAACTATATTATGAATGAAAATACGTGATGACCAGTATTTTAAATACAGAAGTGTAATTGTACATGGTTATATATAGTTGTGTTTACATTTTTAAGCATACACAAGATTGTAGCAAGTGAAAATACTGAAAATGACAACAAACAGATATTTAACAATATAATATGCATTAAAATGACAACATTAATAAGAAGTATACTAATTACCAAAAGGTTTTAATGAACACAATTTTAAACAACTATTCTTGCCAAAAATAAACAAGTATGGGAAGTAGTACCACAGGATTACTCTTTTATGTACTCTTACGAGCACTGAAGGATCCAACTTCCAATTTGTAAAAGTGAAAAATGTTAATAGTATGTGTATAGTCTCATTTTATTGACATTTTATGTTTTGGGGTCTATTTACTAAGGCATTTAAGAGCATGTAAAAGAGTACTAATTTACATACTCCAAAATGCATTTCTGAATCTACCCAGATATACTTACCATCGATACAAAGCCCCTCAATAGTTTGCAGTCACAATATTTGTTTGACAACATTATACTCAAATAATATTTTGGAATCAGTATTTCATTTACCCCATGGTCTCTGTCACCATCAAAAGGGCATGGGGAGGCTGTTGGCTTCAGAACCAGGCAGGGTAGTTTTTAGAGGGTGTTCTCTCCTTTGCTTAAGACTTTCCCTGGGTAAGTGTTCAGAGCGCTTTACAGGTACAAAGGTTCTACCGTTTTTAATGAGCCCTAGACAGAACAGAGATTTTTTGTGGGTTCTAGGAGTGCTTAGAAAAGTGTTTTCAAGCATCTGCAAAAGGTGGGACTTATTAATGTTTACACTTCCACAGAGCCTTTGGAACTTCAGCAGACAAGGTTTCCAGGTTTATGTCGCTTGGAGCTTTTTGCACTGGAGGAAAATACTTTTGTGGGACCTTGAGCTTGAGTTATCTGGCTTCGTGTATCCCACTAGGTCAGCTCGGCAACAGTATTGCCCCACTGGACCACTGGAGGAGTTCCAGTTCCAAAAATAGTGCCTAAAGGCCTGATTTAGAGTTCGGCGGAACTGGTCAAACAGGACAGGTATTCCATCCAACATTTAATATAATGCACTAGTAATTTGATGGGCAGGATGTCCTTCACATTTGATTATACAGTAACCCATCCACTGAACTCTAAATCATGCCCTAAATCTAAGGATGAAACTTAGGATCAGGGCAAGCAGGAAAATCTCCCCTGCTGTGAAGTGACCTTGATTGATATAGATTTTAAAGGTGTCCAGCTCCGAAGGTTTGGAGCCAAATTTGAAAGCTTTAGTGGGAGCCTAGATATCCTGTATCTAACTCTGAAGAACGCTGAATCATTGTGTATTGACACTTTGGAGGAGTTGAACTGTCAAAAAAATCAAAATGTTCCAAGGTAACACTTTTGACCAGTACAACATGCCAAACTTACAACACCTCCTCTTCGTCATGGTCAGCCTGAAATCAAGTCTACATAAATTGCAATCATAATAATTGACTTATATTGACTCTTTGTGTTTTCTTGGATTTTTTTTCACTTAAAACTTTCAAACTTGTTATTTCCATTCCTGTTCACTGGATTTCCACAATTTTCGCAGGTGTTAAACTTGATCCAAAAAACGTTTCTTAGCAGTAGCATGTCACCGGTCGAGGCAGTGCAATACAATTTTGAGGTTGGGATCACTTTCAAACTGGAAGTAAAGTAGGCTAAGATGCACAGTTGCCTGCCAAGATTTCTGTAAATAAAGTTGAATGAGGCTCATCCACATGCATGGGTATCTCTAGTGTGTCTAAAGCTTTCTTGATAACATGAAACTAATGCACATGTTCCATTGTTATCGGTCCCACAAGTTTTTCAGAATTCTGATTCTGGCAAAATATCAGGAAATCTTATGTTGGATCTAGTTCTGCTAGTATTCCAAAGTCAGTTTGGAGTGATGTTGGAAGATCCCCAGGTTCTCTATTGTTATATTGATAACTTTCAGGACTCTCAAATTGCAAGGCATCAAAGTTCCAACTCAAAAAGGGACTGCATTCTCAGAAAAATTGCTTGCTGTGAAATATTTTCAGTTTGAGGATATTTTAACCCCTTCAAATAATGAGCAGTTCTCTTACCAGCAGTGCTCCAGACTATATACATCATCAATGTTGATGCCAACTTTACTGGCACCAAGATGGGTACCATTGTTGACATCATTGGCACAGCCAAAGAAGAATTCAAGGGCAGTGAAGTGTAAGTCAATGAAGCTAGGGATTATGCAAACAGGAAGATTTGTGCTTCATCTTATGACACTTACCTCATTGATTCTGGAAAGCAACTCTTAGAATGGAAAAGATATAAAATGTTTTCTCTAAAGTTAAGGGTTAACATAGCGGTCTCCTTTAATTTTATCTGGGAACAAGTCTTGTAGGGTGTTGAATCATGCTTAGTCCCCAAACTCCAAAGAAAGAAACTGTGTGGGTCTGTGAAGGTAATTTGTTTATGACAATGCTCACACTGCTAAAATCCCCCAAAAATCTGCAAGGACAGGGACCCAAAAAAGTGAAAACTCCTCAACAAATCACGGGCAGAATCTCCGTAGGAGAAGAAAGTCTTGGGGGCACATTAGGATGGCGGGCAAACTTTGTCTGCCCACCATCCTCGTGGAAAACGGGACCGCCCGCGATCTGAGCGGCGGTCCCGCCATGCACATTATGATGCGCCAGCCACATGCATTTTTAATATTGCGGCGGGCGGTGTTTACACCAGCACCCACCGCAATGTTAAAAATGCATATTATGCATTTGCATACACAAAGCGGCAGGCACCACGTGGTGCCTGCCGCATCGTGTATGCAAACGTGCACCCCCACCTCGCCTTTACCCTGGGGGCCGGTAACGGGCCCCCAAAGTAAAGACTGCATGCTTCTGCCGCCGTGGAAAAGCATCGGACCGCCCTCATCGTAATATGGTTGGCGGTGTCTCGCAGACACCGCCACCATAGAAAAGCACATAGGTCGCAAAGTCGACCGGCGGAAATGTAGCGGACGGACTTTCCGTCCGCCGCAGACCCCCCAGCCATCCTAATGTGGTGGGGGTCATTTTGTTGAGAATCGCTCGCCATCCTAATGGGCCCCTAAGAATCCTGCCTTTGAGATTCATAGAAAAAAAGGAGCGGGTCTCACTGACTCCAGTGGCTCCTTATAGGGATACTGGACACCATTTCCTGTACTCATGTGGCTTCAGTGTCCTGGTGCCTGAGACCTCCTACTTCTTCCTTTTTTTTTAAACTTTATCATTTTGCATACAATGTGTTATCTAATAGCACCAATTTCAGCATTGAGTAATTGACAAACATTTCCATGTGGTGAAAAAGTGCATATCCATTTTTGTGTAGCATGGAGCAAGAAATAAGAAGGAATTATTCATAGAGTCAAAGTAGCACATACCTTCTGTTCAACCTATAGTCATGCCAGGCAAATTTTACTTTATCCTATACAGCATCCCTTCATAGCAGCCAACTAAGACAATTAAACCCTCAACATTGTTTAATGATCAGCGACATTTCTTTTGTTAAGGGGGATTGCTCATACCCTTCATTCAGCTCTTATAGTATCTACCCCTTGTTCAGGGTCCAGTGCATTCTGACTGCTATCTATGTCTTCAGTATCTGCCATGCTATACAAATACACTTGATATGACACCCATATGTCGTGCGGTCTACAGTGAGCTGGCATGAGAGCATTGTAGGTGTCTGCCTCAGTGTTACAATATGTCATGTCCTTGTGCCATTTCGATATAGTTGGCGAGGGACCCTTCATCCAGCGCATAGCAATTCTCCTTCTTGCCATTAAGAGGCCTATAGGCTCCAGATGCCTATGCATTTTGGGTACCTCATAAAAACCAGTAAGGCCACCAATGGCGATTCTGGAAGAGACAACCCTACCACCTCCTAGAGCACAGTCAGTTCAGTTGCCCAGAATCTACAGATCCCAGGACAAAACCAAGCCAGATGCCCAAATTCAGCCCCCTCGGCTTCGCATCTCGGACATCTATTGTCACTACTCAGCCCATATTTAAACAGTTGTGCTGGAGTACAACATATCTGGTTAAGGTATTTAAAATGCACTAATCGGTCCGTCCATTTTGTGATATAGTTTCAGTAATCGAACAGCAGTATGCTCATTGTTTATCTGTTATTACTGACCCAGGTCATCCTGCCATTCGTGTCATGCCTTTATTCTTGTCGGGCAATATTTTGTCTCATGAGTTTATATAGCGCTGAAACCCCCAGACGGGAGGAACTTGTCTAGAATACATATGTCAGTGGTGCTATTTCCTGCAGTTCTGATGCGTCAGGCCCTAGCATTGTGCGTAGTGATTGATATGCCTGTGGTAGTGATATCTGGCAAGTGGTGTTATGTCAGGTGTTTTAAATTGAATTTGCTCCCAAGTGTTGAGGGCCCCGTATACGAAAAAGTCCCCTATGTTGTGTATATTCAGCGCGTGTAATGTCTGTTTTACTTTTCTGTCTGCACTCACAGGGAACCATTCACACCACTCAATTTGCAATTTCCGTGAATAGAGCAAATTAATATACATCTCATATGCTGTTTTCCGTAGTAGATTTCTTTTGACGCCTCTTGGGTCAATTGTATAGAATATGTGCCGATTGGTACTTACCAGGTAACATTGAAGTGTCAGTGGGTCAGCCTCCTCTCTCTTTAAATACAGTTGAGGGAGATCTAGAGGCCATGTGTCTAGTGGTACGCATGTATAGTCTGCGCTGCTCTGTAGTATACTACTAGGTTAGGTGCATCAAGTCCTGCTGATACATATGGTAGAATCAGTGTGGACCACTTGACACGTGGCTTTTTTCAAGCCAGGCAGATCAATAAGGTGCGTATATTGTGAAACATTAGCTTTGGCAATAATATTGGCATAATAATTGTGAAATCTATCCACTACTTGTGCCACTCCCGTAAAGTCTTTCCAGAGGCATTATGCACCATGGGCACCTTGTTTCCTCCTCTGTTAGGTTGTGTCAGGGCTGCCAAATTAGCGCCTGGTCTCTCTCCCTCACCATATACCCTAGCCGTCGCATAACTCCCTAAGTGCGTTAACTCATTTTATGCTAATTCATTATATTCCACCAAATTAGCCTTAGTCTGTGCTAGGATCTGTGGGCTCGACCATGCACGTGATGCATGTTCCAGTTCCTTCAATTCGTCTTCCAGTTTCTGTAGACGATTTTGAATAGATCGGAGCACACTGGCATGTTTTGAAATTGCAATATCCCAAATATAGGCTTTAAAGGCTTCCCAGAGCCTGGCCATACTGGACACACTGCCCAGGTTAATGCAAAAGTATTCATTGATTGCCTTTGTGATTTCCTATGGGAAGACACAGTGTCTAGAAGTGAGTATTGTGGAAAGCGATATGTGAAGGCCTTTGAATGTATGTACCCAACTTTCAAAGTTAGCTTCACTATGCGAGTGATTTGAGTTAGTTTGGGGCAGGTGCTCACAGCGATCTATGTAAGATAACAAGCTGCAGGCTACTAGCCAATAGTCTATACATGTGTGGATGTCATGCACAGAGGAGTAGTGTGTGTATTCCCTACTCTAAGGGAAGCTCTATCGCCAGGCGGCTACCATTCCGCTGGCTTTGGCTATTGCAGTTATAGCACGGGCTGACGCCGTGGGTTTCCGCAGAGGTCCCATAGATCTATCCAGTTTGAGGGATAGAACATAATTGAAATCTCTGCCCCAAATTTGCAGTATGTGGCCATAGTGTGCAAGTTCATTGTAAAGCGAGTAATAGAACTGGTGGCCGCCAAAGTTAGGACCATAGACGCCTATTAAGAGTGCCTCAAATTATCCCCTACTGCAGTGAGCAATCACATATCATCCCCACCCTATCCACGCTTACCTCCCTGAGTTTGATGCTGGATCCACCTTGGGCCCACACCAAGACACCAAGAGCATGTGAAGTAAACCCAGCCTCAAGACCTGCGCTGGGAAAGTAGCCTGGTTTGAGGGGCCAACTGCGTTTCCTGTAGTATAGCTACATCTATATGGTGTCGCTGTAAATATAGTACCACTTTGCGTATCTTACGATTGTCGTCTAGCCCTCTGACATTCTAGGTAAGGAAATTCACTGTGGCCCCATATGCAGATGTAGTGGTAACCTTCTCATCTTGCATTTCCCACTGTACATATGCAAGTCAAAAAACTTACTTAACCCACCAACTTAGAATTCCTAAAGCTGTGGTGAAGAAGCAGTGAAGCATAAAACAATCCCCCCTCCCCCACCCACACCGTGCCCCCTTGAACTTGACACAGCTTGTCAATGCCCACCCTCATTATCCCCTAACAGAGAACAATATACTCAAATCGGACAAATGTGTAGAATATGTGAGGGCAGAGATTACCAGATCGCAACTACGTGGTCAAACTCTGCATCCGTGCCGTCAGACGTTGATGTTGTCACTACTGAAACTAAACAAAACATATTAACATGAGAAATATTCCTGAGAGACTGGTAAATACTGTTGGCCTGAATGCGTGGTGCTCTGCACCGTTTCTAACCTGTAATGCATATCGTAATACAGTTTCGAACATCTAGTAGACAAATCAATCCCCCTCGCTGACCCTCTCCTATTGCTTCATTTTGCTCCTTGCCTCAAGAGCTAACTAGCTTAGGACAGCTTGTTCTGGATCCAATTATTGCAACCATCAAACTGTGTGTGCATGTTGATACAAACATCCTTACCAAGGGAGCATGAGCTTAACTATCATGAAGGACCAACACGCACATCAATTAGTCCTGCTGGTCAAGTTCACTTGTGGTGTCTTGTTCAACCGCTACATGCTCCGTCATACACTTGTCAACACTTTGCTGCCTCCAGCTTCTTGAGTGTTTTTGCAGTCTTTTTGGGTTGCAGTCGTGATGGGTAGAGCATAGTGTATTCCACATTGAGTTCACAAAGTTTCCGTTTTGCTGGTGAAAATTGCCTTCTCAATCTGCAGGGTGAAGTATGGATACAAGGAAAGCTTGGATCCCTCATAACGGAGTGATTGAAGTTCTCTCGTGTGCCGTAAGGCTGCATCCCTTTCCCGATAGTTGAGCAGGCATGCTATTATGGGGCGGGACAGTGCACCTGGCGCTGGTCGCGAAGCCAGTGATCGGTGGGCGCGCTCCACTATAAATACTTCAGAAAAGGTGTCACGGGCTAGCAAAGTTATTAGTAGCTTCGCAACAAAGGTCTCCATGTTTCCCATGGCTGTGGACTCCGCAAGGCCCACTATGCGTAAATTCGACGCGAGCAGGCCTCCAAATCCTCCGCCTTACTTTGCAATGTCGTTAGTAGCTTTTCCATTTTCTTATTCACCCATGCCGCTTCAACTTGTAGACCTTCTGCCTCGGAGTCGAGTTTTTCAACCATGTCTAGTATCTCTGAGTGTTTATCAATCCGTTCTGACATATGGTCCATATGGTAAGAGAGGGAATTAATCTTACCCTCAATGGTGGACAAGCTCTGCTGCATAGTTACTAACATCTGCCTTATGTCGTCCGAGGTATGGTTCCACTGCGCTCGTATTCTTCTCTGCATTCTTGCATTTTCGTCACATGTCCTCGTGGATTTATGTTGCTCAAAATTTAACTTGGGTTGGCTTCTGTCTGGTTTCCCCATCTCAACGGGTGACTGCATGTATCTTCAGCTCAGCCAAAGCTATGTTAGAGCGCCAAGTCAATTCAGTGCAACTCAGGTTCTGTGTCTCCCACAGCTCCTTGTATCAACCACTTGTGTTTACTTGTTCAGTTTTATGGCGTTGTGCCACAGCCCTAGGATCTGGCTGTCTGGTGCTGGTAAATTCCATTACCCGCTGGCAGTGATCCTACTGAGTATTCCATATCTTCTGTGAGTGCACTTTCTAGAGGGTCTGCAGATCCCCAAAAGTCTCGGGCACTGCGGTGCACAAGGGGCCTGGGGTCTATTCTCCCAGCATCCCCTTATTTATCGCAAGTCACCCAGCAGCGCAGCACACACTTTCTTCATTTATGTTTGAGGGAGGCGGCAGCTCCATGCATATCGAGGCCAGCCTCCGATCGGCAGTGTACCGGCAAATCTGGCCTCGCCCCGTCGAGCCCCACAGCATTCCCTTGTGCGTCACTTAAGCAGCTCTGCTTAGGGCAGTAGGTATTGTGATTGCAGGCTCGATCCTCAGCTGGGGGTGGATCCAGAATGTCATGTGCACCTCGCTCCGAGCGCCAACTCACCGGCTCCAATCTCGAGAGCGAGCATGGCTGGGAGAAACTCCACCCCACTTGTCTCCCTCACGCCAACAGACTCCAGGTGGTCAGTGCAGCTGCAAACCCTCAACAGTGGATGTGGCATTGGGAGTGATGAGCTGCATGCTCAGTGTTAGCCAGGGAGTGCTTGCATGGTGAGCAGGGTGATCCCATTGAATGATGGGCCATATTAGTTGGTCCCATCAATGCTGGTTTAGTAGAGCCCAGGGGTGGTCGTCGGAGGTCAAAGTGGGCTCCATCAGAGGCACTGTGCATGCGTCTCTCTATGCCATTCGTTAGAGATGCTTTTCAGTAGCGATACCGGAGGATCATTGCGGTGTATTGCACCGGCACCGGGAGCTCACCTAAGCTGCAGCAATCTTGAGACCAGGCAAGCTTCGCCCTAAGACCTCCTCCTACATTATTTTTCCTGGGAAGAGTCAAGTAAGGAATCTTTGTGAGCCAACAGCCATTAACAGAAACACACCCTGAAGGCCAGCACAGGCCGAAAATGCAAGCACCTAAAGGAAACCATCAAGCACCATATGCCCAAACAGAGTGACAAAAGGTATGCACAGACACCCATCTACAGACACGAAGCATAGAGCAACTGTTTTTCAGAAAAGACAGACAAAGAATGAGGATTTGAGCAGAGGTGGTATTTTGCAGGCAATGTTAAAGAAGCCGAGGTTTAAATATTTTTCTTTCAGAGAAGTAGTGAGTGATCTGCCTCCAGGGCATGGACTAACTTCATGTGAGGTCTGTGACAAGGAAGTGATGAGGAGGTAATGCTTGCAGCATGACATGCCTCCTCATACACTCCTCTTACATAATGGTGCGGGCAACTGTTACTGGTAAGTCCATGTTCAGGGAGAGGTTAAGAAAAGCAGCTTTGCTTCTTATATTCAAGGTGATGGTAAACTTGTTAGACATTGATTGATAAGGAAAGGGCATGCACCAGCCTCTGAGGCACATGCCAGTATGTAAATCATTGTGTAAAATAAAGATCATAAAGATTTTGATGGAATTATCCTAGAAAACCCCAGCAACAGTTTGTGTTAGTGGAGGAGTCACCACGGTGCCTCCACAGCAATGGCAATGACTATTATAAAAAGTTTATTTTGGTGGGCTGGGTCCCTTTCTTGATAAATGCCAGGGGAATTTGGAAAAAGTGTCACCATAAGGGCTTTCTCCACTGGTAATGTAGGTGAAGGAGGACCTGGCAATCTAGTTCCCTAATTTGATATAAGCCTGCCACAGCCATCCTTGTTTTGCCCCAGGCCAGCATTCCGAAAGAAGACCAGCAGTCGCAAACCCATGCCATGGCTGTATAACTGTGATGTAGAATCAGTAGGAATAGCAGCTGTATATACACTAAAAGGCTGAAAAACATCTCTAGTAGGCAAAATTAACATAATCTGTGGAAGGTTTTCCATATGAACCTTTGTAATCAAAAACATAGTAAGATAGGAATACATTTTGTTGTTCTAGTTAGAAAGTAGAAGACTTGATTAACCAGTGTTTCTTTCCTGCTGGATTCCTGGGCGTACTGCTGTTATGAGGCACTTTTGGGTGAACCCTGAAAGAAGACTATGGAGTACTTTGTGTTTCCTCCAGATTCACATTCAAATATTGAAAGCCTGCTTGTTTCTACGTGGCCTTCAACCTTTGATTTTAGGTATATTTGTTGAGTGTCTAGGGTGCAAAACTAGCATTAGTTACAACAGTTGTTTTTCTGTTTGGCATTAGTGAACAACTTTCATATGTTTCTTAGAATCTAGTACTCAGAGCTTGAATTTTGTTTGCTGTGACTGGAGATTATGGATTAAGCCTATAGACCCACTGCTGTGGCATCTCTTAACTTTCTGAGTTGCCTAATTACCTCCATGGGTTGAGCCTTCCTTGCTTCAAGGTTGACCCCTACTACTGGGAGGCTCTAGCTGAGGCATTTCAGACTGTGTGGTCAAGGCAAGGATGAATACCTGTTCCAGCAGTCTTTGCAGCATATACCCGCCAGGAGGTAGCAGGGCAGCAACCATTGGTCCCTGTAGCCCTTACAAGGGTTGAGACACCCCTGCAGTGCAAGATTCACACTCGCGTGCCCGTGCCATGGGCAGGCCAATCTGCGCCCATCAGCACCCAGAGGAGGCAGGGCTGGGCCACCCTTCTTGGTGCAAAGACACCAAATCTCAACTAACAGACCTAATCACCAAAGAACAATGGGTACGCGAAAAGCTAATGGGATTGCTTCAAGTATTATTGATAAGTGGGGGCCAGGTTTAATCACCATCTACTTGACTACTGCTATGTCGGTAATTAGTTCTGAGATCAAATCTGTAGAAGAGAGACTGGGGGCTTCCAGGAAATCCTTGTCACCTCATACTGGTGACAAGCAGAATTTCATTTCGGCAAAAACTGACCCAGCTTGAAGCGATCAACACAAAGTAGGGGGTTATGTTATTGAACCTAATGAAATTATCCCTGACTCGGTGAACTGCTGTGTGCTTGTGGGGGATTTGGATGTCACCACAGCATTGCTGGAACACCAGCTCCATACTGGGAAAAGCTCAAACTCGGACACTATAGCCTCCTCCACCAAATAAAAGGAAAAAAGCTGATCTCACATGGTGCATGCAACAAAAATTTGTGGGAAGAAGTGCACTGAACCAGTCCAGTCTGCAAACAAGGAGGGGGCCTAAGAGGCAGTTTCAAGTGCAAGTGCATGAGGAAAATGCAGCGAGTGCCCTTGGGGATTCTTGTCATATAGAAGGGGTTCTTGCTAGATTATTGACCCCCATTGCTATAGCATTGTAGGAGTATTGAAGGAGCTTCTCACATATGTTCAATCCAAATGACCTGACTTACCCACGACAAGAAGGCGAGATTCTTGTCTTGTTGAAACTGCACCCCTGATTACAAGTGTAACTGTGGAAACTGTTGCGGAGAGGGACTTTTGCAGGCTAACCCAGCAGGCTCGGTCCTCATAACATAGCCTCCCACAGGTCCTGTATGGTGTCCTAGTAGAAATTCTGCCCCTCTACCAGTATCAAATCCTGTCCCATCAGACAGGGCTGGAAGCAGAAATCTTCATGTCCTACAGCTTCCCCTGGAGTGAACACCGTATGTAGTTGTCCTGAATAATGTCCCTCCTTTGGACTCAGTCCAAGTGGAATCAGACCATCAGCTGAAGAATAAGGTGATCTACTGGTTTAGCACTTCCCTTAGGTGATTGTGTTGTAAATAATTGTCATCGCACAGGTCTAATGGGGTTCATCTTGGACAGGCACGGTAACCTGCAAAGATTTTCCCGGAGAATACAGCTGGTCCCGCTGGGTTTGTTTTATAAGGCAGGACTTATGTATAGTTCAGAAAGCAGCAGGAATTTTACTATACCCACATATAATTGTTTTTCTGCCCTGGAAGAGGTTGACTGACTGCCTTGTAGGTATGTTTCCACATTCATATCTGACTCATCCATGGGAAGTACAGGCAATGCAGAGACAATAAGTATTATTTCTGACCTGGGCAAGTCAAACTTCCTACCTAGCCAACTTACTATAAAGAAATCATTACTCTGTACTATCTGATGCTGGGAACAGGATACAGGCACTGCCATTCCACTATCCCTCTACGATTCTTCAGTGGTTATGCCTGTTGCAACCAATCCTGATTATTCTATTGGCCCATTGCCGAAAAGACAGGATAACTTTGGTCAACTGTCCAAGAAAAGTTTGAAAGAGCAAGATACAAGAGGCATTGTGGTTACACCCCCTGATATGCGTGTCATCTTTTGGAACATGACGGATATTAGTAGCAAACTGTCTGATAGCAACTGGGTTACCCTAATATCAAAACAGCAGACTGTGTGCTTCCAGGATACTTAGTCATGGTCCAATAAGCATGTAATTTCTTTTTATCTGTGTTCTTACCTGCAATTCCATCTTCTTCCGCGCATCATAGTGGTGGCCTTCTAACTTTAATAAGCCCCACTGTGGCAGCCAAGGTAGTGAAGACCTATGTGGACTCCCCTTTTTTCAAATTATTTGTTTGACGCTTACAGGGGTACCTTTATAATACTCATCAACTTCTACTTAATAATTTTTGTTAGCAGCAATGTACAAATTGTTGACTCATTTGCATATACCCTAGCTGTAGTTTTATCAGGTTTGAAATAATATTATGTAATATTATGGGAGGCAACTTCAGTCTTAGGTTTTAATATATTGCTGATGATTATGTTTGTAGCTTGTGGATAACGATTTTTCTGATCTTTCACATTTTGTCCATAACCCATGTGGTGAAAAACTGAATAGGCTTCGGAAGACTTACGATCTTATCCTCTGTACTGATTTAGATGCAAGTTAAACCTTATATAAGGTAATATACACAGGCAGAGGTATAGTATCCACAATAAATGGTATTGCATTGTCCAAGACATGGGTAAGAAAGAGCTATACATTTCAGATTCTGAACAGTGCAATAAGTGATCACACCCGCTGGTCTTAAGTCTAGGGCTGCCCTTGGTAAATCTGGAAAGATGGCCTGCCCGATCATATACACAAGAAATGGGGGAATACAATGAAAATGGCGGGATGTTAAACCTAAGGATTTTCTAGCGCAGCTTCTAGTGAATTGTAGGGATCTGTTTCTAGGTCTGCCTCAGTGATAAACCCAACCTGGGGTTAGTTTGGAGCGTCTTCGCAGAATCTGTGAGAAGGCAATAGAGCGTGTCCGTTATCCCCCCTACTGTTTGCCCTCTCAATGGAACCCTTTTTAGCCGCTCTTCAATCTCAGGCACGAATAGTCCCATATACATCTGGATTACATACATTGAAAATTACAGCTTATGCGGAAGACATAGCTATATATACCACTAATGTTGTAAAAGCACTGGCAGGTATAACTATAGAGGCGGATAGATTTAGTACTGTTTCAGGCTATAAGCTTAATATAAACAAAACTCAAATAGTGGCCAACTATAAACTACCGGACTCTGTCTCCGGAATCTGTCAAGCTGCCAATTATCTAGGGGTCAAAATTTCAGCTAAAATTAGAGATATCATCACAGTAAATTACGATGCTCTAGTGAAATCAACAGTTTTATTACTCAACAAATGGCATAAATTACCCTTAAACATTATAAGTAGAATCAACTTGATAAAAATGAAAATACTACCAAAATTTCTTTATTTTTTTCGATCTATACCGCTTGCTTTAAATAACCTTTTTTTCAAGAAACTCGATGGAATATTCAGCAGCTTCATATGGGGGTATAGGAAAGCACGTAGATCTTTAAAGTTACTTAAAGGCCCCTTAGATACAGGAGGCCTCAACTTTCCAGATTTCAAATTATACTTTTGGGCCACTTTTATCAGTCGTCTGCGCCCGTTGCTTATTCCAGAAATGCAACTCTTCTATCACATTATTTTGTTAAAATCAGACGCCAGAATGTTTCTGTTAAAACTGAATGATCCTAATTATTTTAAAAGGGTCAGATTTAAGACGGCAAGGGATATTGCAAAAATATGGTTTAATATCCTGTCTTTTTGTAAAACGTTTTTTTTTCACCCCAAATTACCGCTCTGGGGAAACCCTGGCTTTCCCGGGATTTTCAATGATGTTCAAGCAAAATCATGGTCTGTTTTTGGAATCACTACATTAGCGGATCTCTACGGTGCTCAGGGTTTTTTAGATTTTGTCACACTTAAAAATGTATATAATTTGACCGAGGAGATGAGGTTTAAATATATGCAAATTTATGACTTTCTGATTCGTAAGATGAAGATATTAGAGGTTTTAGATTCGGACATTTGGAATCATTTATACTCACTCAAAACAAAATCGCTTATTAGTGAAGGGTAGAGCTGCTTTGTTTCATACGGAGTTGATGATTGCTCCAAATTGGCGGAGAAATGGAACTTGAAATTGAGACTTCCGATTAACTCCAACCAACAAGTGATCGCACGAAATGCCCTAAATGTGCGTTGGTTGGCGCTAATATAGAGCATATGTTGTTCTCCTGCCCCATCTTAAATGATTTTTGGCTTGCATTTGATCGAGCCCTGAAACTAAAATTGACTAGACCACCCTCTCTTTCGTCTTCTTTAATCTTATTAGATATACATGACGTCTCTCTTCCCCAACAGTCCCTAATAACTATCTTGTGCAAAATTGACCATCGCCCGTGCTTGGATTTCTACTCAGCCCCCACATATAATGGAATGGTGGGCCCTGGTCAATGAAATCTATAATATGGAGGCGGCTTTGGCTAGGCTTCGTGGGGTTCGATCTTTATGTAAATTCAACAAAATTTGGGGTAATTTTATTTAGAATGTTAGAATACTAAACCTTCTCAGATTTATAACTCAATATGTTATTATGGCGTCCTCTGTAATACTTTTCTCTTTTGTTATATTATTTGCATGATATGTATTTTGTTCAAGAAGACTCTTCCTTTCAAGCTTTGAAATGATCTGCTTTGTATTTGTTTATGTATTCTTTTCTTCTTCTTCTCCACTTCTCTTGCTGTTAACAAAAAAAAAAAAAAAAGGGAAGGCAATAGAGCAGTTAACAGCATCTAAGTGCTACCGTCCATTGAGGTCAAGCAAATGGGTTGATAAGACCTGCTCACAAGCCCATACCAGCCTTTTACATGCTCTAAAAAGCTCCACAAGGGTTCTATCAGAGGTTAGGAAATGTAGGATGCTGTATAAATAAGCCATTAGACTCAGTTTTGGTAGGTAGTTAATGCCCCTTTCCTTTCTAGTAACCAAGGCACTGGTATAGAGGTAACTATCTCTGAACATGATTGGGTCAAATATTGTGTTACATTTTATGACTATAATGACCAGGTATCCACTGAACATAGCTCTATGATAGAGCGAGCTAATTTAGCAAGTACAGATGAGCTAACAATTGCACTCTGGGATGTCATTTCAGCGGTAAACAAATGCCCAAGCCACAAGGTACCAAGACCAATTGGGGTCCCTGTTGTCCTTTTTAAAGACAATTTGATACTTTGGGCCTCAATACGGGTGAATGTGCTTAGGAGTGCGACTAGTGTAGCACCTCCGAAATCTTGGACAAGGGCAACTAGTGTTCCAGTTTTTAAAAAGGGAGATAGAAGTGACCCACATTGTTACCAGCCAATGTCCCTATTTGACGCTACAGCCAAGATTCTGGGTAGAGTTTTGTTAAATCAATTAGAAGACTGGGTAAATGAAAAGTCAATTTTAACTCTTGCACAAAATGGCTTTAGACAGGGCCTAGGGATGGCATACCAGTGTCGGAATCTTCATTTAATGATGAGTAAATATGTGGTCAGCAAAGAGGGTTGCCTCTTTCTGGCATTTATGGATCTAAGTGCAGCCTTCGATAATGTTGTAAGGGAAAACTTGTGGACTATGTTACTAAGTAAAGGTGCTAATCCTAAAATTGTTCACGTACTTTCCCAGTTGCATGCAGACGTAGAAGGCAGGATTAGGTATGGGCCAAAAGGAGAATGAACCCCATACATAAAGATTAGAAAGAATGTCAGGCAAGGCTGTGTGCTGACACCCTTTCTTTTTAGTTTTTATATTAACGGCCGAGAGGATTGTCTGAAAGAAGCTGCAGCCTACCCGCCCCACATGGGGTCAAATCAGTTACAAGTACTTATGTACGGGGAAGACTGCGTGAATGTGGCCCGAACGGGCAAAGGGTCTCCAGAGACTTCTAGACAGCTTTGTGGCCTTTATGTCCGAACTAGGTCTTTCTACACATAAAGCTAAATGTTATGCCATGGTCTGGGGGCAACCATGTAGTAGGTTAACTCCTTTACACATTGGTAGCACTGCCCTCAAATGTGTCCCCACATTTTCTTATCAGTGGGTCACGTTTGATAGTATACTTAGATGCATCTGAAGTGTGTAAGGGTAAGGCAGTTTGAAATAGCTATAGTGCCCCTATTCGAATTTGCCTCTAAGTTATGGTTTATGCCCTTAGATGCAGCGATTACCATCTATAAAGCTAGACCCATATCAATTGGCATTTGTGGCACTGGGGTTTGGTTGCATACTGATTACTCGCCATTACAGACTAGTGAAAACAAATTTCTGCAAAGACTTATGTCTCTCCCTTGCAGCATTCCTCTATGGAATTAGGACCACAATATTTGGGAGATGTATTAAAACTTGCATCCACTTTGCTCTGGCTGTCAGTCTGGGCAAGCCCGAAGCATCACTAACACATCAGTGATTACTGACTGCTTAAATCTTTCAAGGGCAAACCAGATTAAATGGCTTATGTATGTAAAAAAGGATTGACAGGTTTGATATGATCACAAATCCTACGTCCATAAATCGTTGGGTTGGACCTCTGGTAAAAAAGAGACATTTTAAACCAGGTAGCCGAAAAGAGGCAGGATAGTGAACTAAGGAAGGGGTTGGTGATGGCATACCTCCCCTTATGTACAACAGCTAACATTAAGCCCTATTTGCTAAAGATTCCACGCCACCAGAGATATTATTTGTTAAGGTTCAGACTTGGTCTGGCCCATTTTTCGGTGTTCTACCCCTCTAATGTGTTTACTGCAAAAGATTTGACACCGTGCCCATGTAATTCAATCATGCCTCAATCCCAACTGCTTATGCTCTTGTTTGTGAGCTGTATAGGGAACAGAGAACACAGATACTACCACCTCTGTTGAAGATTTTGAACATAAGGAAGTGCAAAGAGGCTGTGGCATATTTACAACTGCTCCAGACCGATTAACTATGTGTAATAGTGTATAGATTTATTTCCTCTGTCACTAAATGCAGTAAAACAGTTGGCAACATAATGATGACTCAATGTATTTCTCTTTTAATTTACACTAAGGCGAAACGTTTAATACATTTATAATGTTTTTTCTTAAATCTTTTATGCACCAAGACACTTTATTATGGATTGTATGGCAAATCATTTGCATATATTGCACGATTGGATTAGCTTGTGCAAAGACGTTTTAGAGTAATTACAACTGTTCCAGACAGGATATGTTTAACTGTGTTTAGACTCATTTTTTCTGTTGATAAACACAGGAGAGTATTTGGGAAATAATGATGACTAAATGGAAGGCAGTCAATGGGAGTTGGGTCAGGAGGTTTGTTGACCAGGCCGAAGTGCAGACGTGAATACTGTTTTTTAAGACGTCTTTAGATGTCCTGCATAGCGCACCAATATTTGTAGTGCACGAAGAACTGGGCGTGGGGTATATAACAGATATTAAGGCATTCTGCCCTTTCTCTTTATGGTTAGATATTTGGAGAAGGCCCTCTGCCTAATTAAATGAGGAGATTTTGAAAGACTGTATGTCCTAGATAGGTCTCTGCATATTCCTGGGCTCAAGTACATTAAGGGCCTCTCTCAGAGTCTAGGTAGGAGTGACCTGTATGGTCCCCCCTAAGGGAATTGTGAGGTCTGGCAGTAAATGGGCTAAAGAAAACTTTTGTCAGCCGAGTTCTACCTCTAGAGAAGTGATTGCCCTTTCGAAACCTAGAGTGCCTGTCCACTTCCTGTTAATGTCCACTCCTTTCACTGAGCCACATCTTTAAATTGTAAAAAGCACATATGAGCTGACCAGGTTTAGGCTTGGTCTTTTTCAATGGCCAGCGCTATTGGAATTACAGAAGGGCCGCACAAACGTCTGCAGCACCTTCTGTAATACCAAAGTGCCCCTGGGGCACGCAAGCGCCCATTGCTTCCCAGGGCACTGTATATAATACAGCCCCATGTGTGTGAATATTCCAGAGTTGGTTATTTTTATAACCAATTGTTTGTTTCGCTTAGTACATTAATTTCAAGAGCCCAAAACTGTTTTGAAATTATAGCTTGTTTTCAGGTCATGACTGGTGGTTCACTCTACCAGTAAACTGAAACAACTGCTCATACTTGTGCCTAGTGTTTCACTTACAGGGATTCATTCCTCCACGCAAGCATTGTGAGTACTTTGCATGCTACTCTAACATATATACAAAAAGCGTCAAAATTGTCTTTACTTGGCTTTTATGAACAAAATCATAAAAAGCACAGAGCATACAATACCTATATACAGTTAAAGTAATTTCCCATACAGCATAAAAGAACAAGCAAAGCAAACATTCTCATCAGTCGCCATAAAAACATTAGTTACTATTTAAACATTTTCACATCTTGTCACTTTTTATTCCTGACCCATTTGCCTACCGTTTCACTTGCAGTGATTTATTCATCCCTGCGACACTGCAGGCTCAATTCACAAAGGTAAACTTAGACTTCAGGTCTAAACTTAGACTTCAGGTCTAAGTTTAACTTTGTGAATTGGTGCCTTAGGACTAAGTTTAACTTTGCGGATTTGTGCCTTAGGTCTCAGGTCCAGGTTTACCGTTGTAAATTGGGGTCTTAGACTTCAGGTCTAAGTTTATCTTTGTGAAACCTTACGCTGTTACCAATACCTATCCAATTTTTCAGATCTTTACAAAAACATTTTTGGGAGATTTTGTTTTACTTATTTCTTCCACAGTACTCATTGCTCCTCACATTTTCCGATGATGAGCTTTCAAGTAAACTTTAGAGTTTAAACATCCTTGACAATTTAGCACACAGGCACACCCTCTCTCAATGCTAATACATGTGATTTTTGTTGCTGTATGCATACCGACTGCAAATGAATAAAGACCAACAACTTTGTCCACTAAAAGTAAAAGGGATGTAGAACATTCAAGGTTTAAATTGAATAGACACAGTACAAGTAGTATTTTGACAGAAAAAGCACTCTTAGTGTTAGCCAGTGAGGACACATACTGTTAGGAAAACACAGGAAAGACCAATGAAAGGATACATTTTTCGACATACAAAGGCAGTAAACAGATTTAACTGTTCATATGAAAAGTGGTAAGAAAAAAAAATACATTATTTTAAGAAAAAGCCTGAATGGACAAGGGGGGGGGGGGAACTTGAATAACGCTGGTCATTATGTAGAACTGTACGGTAATATGTAAATTCTCTACTTAGGCCCTGATTCAGAGTGGGAGGAAATAGGGTGAGGTAAATATTCCCCTCTGTAAATAACGACGCTGGTGGGAATATTTATCGAATATATGAAATCCTTCCTATTCCCTGTTTTACAATGGGAAATTAGGAATATAACTTTAACTTCAGTTTTTCACACTGAATTCCACATTTATCATATTATTCTACATGTTTTCCGCCCAGTGATTTTCACCAGATTTGACCTGCCAAAACTGATTAGGGTCAAAATGCAGGGTGTGCTCCACCTGTAACCAGGGCTTAAGAGTGTTAGTGTATTTAGAAACGTCCGTCTGGGCCTACTTCTAATTTCCGCCATTGTTTCATTTCCACCTTACCTCAATTTGCATGGTTTTGGGTTGGATGACGTGCACTTTGTTCTTGTAACCGCACCAGACACGGTCGTACACCACTGCCATGCAGCGGATGGAGTGGTGCGTGTGGCCCAGGTCCATCAGGTGGTAATTGCTTAAGTCCCACTGGCCATCTGCAAAGAGACAAGGGTGTCAGAGAGACCATGAGTATATAGGAGAGAAACATGTCAGACGCTTACTTTATTTTAGGAGCACATTCTGGGCTATGTGAGCCTAAGAAAACTTAGAAATACTGCCAAGGATCAATCCCAAAATAACCTACCCACTGATACTCCATGCCTTAAAATGCACACCTGAAACAACCTCTGTTGGCAGATAGCCCAGATGTATTGATCTGTACTTAAATTGTGGCCTCATTAAAACAGCCATTTAGTGCTTTGAAAAATAATAAATGTATTGAAGTATTGGCTGTGTTTCTTCCTAACCTGAAGTTTTCAAGCCACTCTCCTTCTAATGTTTGCTGCTTCATGTATTCTTTTTCTGTAAGCTGTGTATTTTGTTTTGCTTCGATCGATTCTTATTGGTATCTGTTGGGAGCACTTCAGGACAGGCGGTTTTTCAACATTCCTAATGTCTGTCCTGTTGTATTCAGGCCAGGAACAGGCAGAAAGGCTATCCAAATACCTTTGTATAGCTCCTCTGTTTCCCAGCGAAACAAGGTGATGTGACTATCATTTTTTTTCCCTCAGAACCCAGGGGCCGTGTTAGGGTAAACATGTCTTACAGCACATACAACTGTGGTACTCTCGATAGTTGTCTTCTCTCACACACACACGTTTTATGTGACACAGCAGTATGATACTAAGAGATTTCTACCTTCAGGAATGATAGTTATTTTGGATTCTTTGTCTAGCTGCTGATTCCTCACCTCTTTCATCTCCCCTCGGTGTCAGTTGGGCTCTGGAAAAGTGAAAACGCTCCACAACGCCAATAGGTGGCACCATGGCTCAGGCTCCAGGACCCACCCCTGGATATGACATCATTGAATCAATATGGTGCCACCCAGGCTCACTGATGTGAGTATCTAAACCTTTTTTTCCACGCCCCCAGTGGCTATACAAATACCAACAAGATTCACAGAAGTTGCAATGTACAAAAAAACTAACTTGGGACCTTTTCAAAATCGCATGACCACACCACACCTCAGAACGAGGAGGTGGCCGGAATTTGCAGTTAAGATAGAGTTGTGACAGAAAGGATGTTACTAAAGGTAAGTAACTTGTCCTTCTGATGGAAATTGACCCTCCGAATTTCTCATCGGTTGAATCAATACCAAGCAGAACCTCTGAAGTGGTGGGTCTGAAGCAATGGTCAAACCAGATGTCTGCATCTCAGATTTTGTAAAATGGCCATCGCTGTGGACTTGGGAGAGAAAGAAATAATGTCTGGTCAAAGTGTGAATCAAAGGCCACTCCCAGCCCGGCAGATATCGATGACAGGAATACACCTGGCTAGTGAAGAGGATATGGAATAAGTAGTGGAAAGGGGGCGGGGTGGCTGTTGCCTCCAGGAGGCTCTTTCATTTGAAGATCATATCCAATTAGGAGGAAAGTGGTCCACTTCTGAATCGCCTTGACTTTCTTGGAACTTGCAAAAACAAGGAAAAGCTGATTATCAACCTTGAACGAGCTGGTCCTGTCAAAGTAAAAACTGAGGGCCCTCTGAGGATAGAGCTAGGGTAATTACATTTTCCTCCTCAGTGGAGTATGAGAAGGAGGGTAGAAAGTTGGTGAAATGAAAGAAGGTAACTCAGCAGGAAAGAACTTAGTCCTAAGAACCAGTTAGTGCAGACAAAATGAGGAAGAACAAACAAAACTACAGCTGAAGACAACTCTGAGCAGAGACCATGGCAATAAAGAACAGAGTCTTTGAAGTAAGCTGCTGCAAAGGACAACTGTGCTTATACATAGGGTGAACTCATTAGGTAAATGAGCACCAAGTTAAGATCGCATTGAAGCATTATACAGGGACAACTGGGAAACAAATCGATCAAACCCTCAAGAAAACACAAAACGACAAGAGACTCTAACAATGATGGATGATTTAGTAAGCTAAGAAAAGATTATAGGGCCAACAAATATCTATTACTGAGGTCAAAAGCAAAGCCTTGCCTGGCCCAGGAAAGAACAAAGCACAATCAATCCCAAAAGCGTGCCGTCAAAGGGGTCATCTTCCACTTTTGGTGTTCTAAGAGATAAAAAAAGACATGCACAGAATAGACTGATTTGGGACAGGTGAGAAAGGCTGACACAATCATGTCCACCACCTCGGCAGGTAAATCTCAGATTGCCAGTTCAATTTCCAGGATTGAAGGTAGAGACTTTGGAGATTTGGGTCGAGGACTTGCCCCTCCCACTGCTAGATTAGGGCCTCCCATAGCTGAAGAGGAAGGTGCAGATACAGGCAGGCCATATCAGAGTACCATACCCTCCATCGCCAGTCTGGTTTGATTAAGAACTTCTGCACACAGGCATGACGAAGCTTCCTCAGAAACCAAGCAACCAGAAGAATTGAATTTAAATGCATGAAACAGACAGGACATGCCTCCTAGGGCCCCTGCAGCATAACTACAACACATACGACTATGGGAACTGAGTATTCATGTGAACTGCCAAGAGATCCACCAGAAGCCTGCCCCAAATGACGAAGATGTACTGAACCACCTCCGAGGGAAGATCCCACTCGTTATCAGCGAGGATGAAACTTATTGCATTTAGGAGTATGTATCTGTTAAACAGTACCAAATATGTATGTAAGTAGGAGCCCTAATGTTAGCTCTGATTGCAAAAGAAAAAGCAATACGCTGAGATTGCAGGATGTTTCAGGACAGAAAAGATATAAATGTGAACTATGATCATAGTACAATAAAACCATAATTGTTGTCCATTTAAGAAATAGATGCAGATATTTCCTGTACGTTGCTTAAGGGAAATTTCCATAGCACCCCTGCCGTTATTGTGCAAAGGTCTATTTAGTTACATGTCTTTTGTTGATTAGTCTAGAACTGCTACGCCTTGGATTTTTGCCAGGCACCTGCCCCTGATTGGCTTAGTATTGACTTATATTATCAAAGCAAATACTATACATTCTCAAATATCTGTCATAATGGCGATCCTGGATCCTTTGGCAACTAGACTCCACACAGCCGTCCTTGTTGAATAAATATACGTTGTAACTCACACTTTTCTTTATAGAGAATCTGCTTTAACCCGTTCATTGCGTGCGTTGGCCAACGGCCATTGCTAGCACTACCTCCGTAGTGCTGCGCACGTCCGTTGGTCGATGCGGCCCCGCCCACGCACGGAAACATCTGCACTGTGGCAGATTCTACGCCACGCTAAAGGGGTTAACATCTGCAAGATGACACTACGTGCGACGGGCTTGGGCCCCACAACGTACAAAACCGGAACAACATGAATTAGTACACCTCTTATACTACATGGGCACGGGGGGACACTTAGTGAAATGGTTATATGTTGGCATCAGGGAACATGTACCTTCGCCGATTGCTACACTCAGGGAGACCTGGACTGCAGACTCGGGCGAAAACATAACAGACGGGGAATGGAAACTTATTCTAGGCCATCATAGACGGGTGTCCAGAAATGTTAAGTTTCAGTTCATACAGGCCATGGTTCTCCACAGAGCTTACCTTACACCCCAGAGGCTACATCGGATGTTCCCTGCCACCGCACACTGCTGCCCAAGATGTTACCAAGACGAAGCACATATTCTCCACATGCTATGGTCATGCCCGAAGATACACACTTATTGCGGGACGATCAAACATATGCTACACTCCAAAACAACACTCCAGATCCCTGAGGGAGCGTCACCGTGCATACTGGGGAACAGGAAACGGCACACGACATGCAAGGCACAGCTGAGATTTATGGATCTGGCACTAGTGCTGGCGATCAGGGTGCTCACCATGCGATGGAAGTCACCCAGGGCCCCACAAATAGAAATATGGCGCAACGACTTACTGAAATGGGGCAAAGCAGAATCCGCGGCACTGCGAGAAGAGGAGAGCAAGGGCCTGCGCAAATATCCCATAGCTCAGGAATGGGACTCAATGCTGCTGGACCTGGAAGAGACAGACCTGGACAGTTCGGGAGACCCAGTGGGGTGAACTCACATAGGTAACGGAAGGGGGCCGGGAACCACGAGCACCACTGCGACTCACAAGGGCTAGACCAGACCTAGAGCTTTTACCAAATTACAAATAGACGGAGCCACCTTGCCCCGGGATGGGGGGTGCACAAGTGAGAACGACCAGGAGACAGAGGGTGGGTGGGCGGGTGGGGTTGGGGGGACAGTTGGGATGTGATACTTATGTAAGAAACGATTCTGGAGTTTACAGAGTATATATGGGACGTATCCGGGGATTGCTCTGACAAGCAACTTATAACTGAAATGCACTGCTCCCACAAATTAATGGTTATGAAAACGGAAAAGACTGATGTAAGCTATGATTAGAAAATGTACAGAAATGCATGATATCCTGTAACAGTCACGAATAAAGAGTTTTAAAAAAAAAACATCTGCAAGATGGCGCAAGATTGTCAGCCTCCACGTTCAGTGAGTCCGCCACATGGCTCATGACAAGCCAAACATCTGAGATCTTGAGCTCAAAACCAAATGTTCAGACCTTTAGTCTTGAGGCAGAGAAGGCCAATGTCCACACCAACCTACTTGTTGGTGCAACACATTATGGCTATATTGTCCATCAGCACTTGTATCGATTGACTTTGGAGGAATTGAAGGCAGGAATGCCTTGAGGATCAGATTGGTCACCGCAGCTTGAGCAGATTAATTTGGAGGTGACCACAGGCCTCTGACCTCCAATGTATTGAGAGAACTACTACAGCTGAAGGAGAAGGCATTTGTAACCAACAGGACTATTGCCGGAAGGGTGTACAAAGATATCCCAAAGGTGAGGGGGTCTGACAGCAACTAACTCTGCAGGTCTTGAGTTGTACCCAGGGAAATCCCTAAACTATCCTTCAGGACTCCACGATGTTGTGCCCATTGAAATTAGAGTCAACAATGCCAGTTTCAATCTTTGACATAATCAGACCATATTCCACTTTTAAATGCAAATAAGATATTTTGATTTGTAAAACATAGGCTGCATATAATTTGAAGTACTCATGAAAGAGACAAATACAAAGTCTTCTTATGCTGATGGCACTACATATCTCTCCACTTATCCATGTTCTAAATAATAGGCTGGCGATGAGAATAGCCATTTGTTCCTCCGCTCCATCTTTTGTTTAGTGCACTTCAATAACTGCAGAGCAAAGATCACAAGAATGCATTATTATAAACTGTTCCTATAAATCCCTTGGGTCAGCAGAGTTGGGAGTAGTGCCTGCTGTTACTAGATTTCCTTGTTTCTTTTTTTCCTTATGGATGCACTTTGTTGTTAAATAGACAATTAGGTGAGATATGGCTTGGGTGCCAAACAAGATGGCTGCCTTGTAACATGGCTCCAAAGGGCTGAGTACATATCTATTTTTTCAAGGAAGAAGACTTCACTCTTTGTGAAAATAAGAGGCAGCCATTCTTTTAGCATCCAGAGTATCTTGCGGACACCTTACACATCAGAACTGCTGCTTTATTATGGACTGCAATATTTCTAAACGGCTCCTAAACCTCTTTGCCACCATTTTGTGCTTGTGTGATTGGTTCCTGTTGCCTTAAAGTGCATTTCTTTTGAATTACATGTATTACAGTCTTTTCAACCGTGGAACCTCATTCTTAAGGCAGTCATCTTTTGGAAAATGATTTCCTGATTTACAGCGCTAATTTTGAAACCATAAAGGTTCTTATGTCACCCTTTATACGACCACCATTCTCTACTTGAATAGAGAGTTTTGATCCAGATAAAAGCACATCTCCCTGATTTAATTTTTTTCTTTATGGGTGTACTACGTTTACTCAACATCCTATATTTCTAGTGATTCATTCATTGTCACATTTTTTTTCACCCGCTGGTCCTCAAGTTATACCCAATAATGAAGATCTTTGCAATTGATCAGTCGTACGGTTTTTTCTCTCCTTCATAAACTGGTCTGCTTGCTTTCTACCCCAACTCTTGTTGATGCTGCTGCCAGAGAAATTAATTTTATCACCTTGAGAGTTCATAAATGTTGTTTCCTTTCAATTCATTTTATGTAGCAGCTTTTAAAGTTGAATATCTTGCTATTTTAATTCCATGTGGCATTTATAGAATCTTAACATTTTAAGTTTCCTGCAAATTATTGATCTTTCTGCTGGTGCCTCCATGGAAAAAGCAAGAAAATGAAAACTATCAGATACAGTCAAATCTCATAGCACTATCCTTTTGACAGAAGATTTTACTTTTAACTTGGATAAAATTGATGACTCTTTACTTCTAAAACAAGATATGCTAACGACAAATTCTTCTTCGCTGAATGGATGAGGAACAGCCGACTGAAGCTGAACTCGGACAAGACGGAAGTCCTCATCCTCAGATCCACCCCTTCGGCTAGGGACGACTCCTGGTGGCCGACTTACTGGGAACCGCTCCAACACCCACGGACCACGCACGCAACCTAGGAGTAATCCTCGACTCCACCCTCTCCATGACTAAACAGGTCAATGCTGTCTCCTCCTCCTGCTTCAACACCCTCTGCATGCTCCGCAGGATCTTCAAGTGGATCCCCACTGAAACTAGAAGAACGATCCCCCAGGCCCTCGTCAGCCGCAGGTTGGACTACGGAAACTCCCTCTATGCAGGAGCTTCGACCAAACTCCTGAGATGGCTCCAAAGCATCCAGAATGCCGCTGTACGCCTGATCCTCGACATCCCTCGTCGCAGCCACATCACACCCCACCTGAGAGACCTGCACTCTCTCCTGGTCAACAAGAGTATAACCTTCAAGTTCCTCACCCATGCACACAAGGCACTCCACAACCCCAGACCAACGTACCTCAAAAGACGACTCAGCTTCTACACTCCCACCCGCCAGCTCTGCTCCACCAACCTCGCCCTTGCCACAGTCCCCCGCTTCCGAAGAGCAACCTGCGGCGGCAGATCGCTCTCCCACCTCGCCGCCAAAATCTGGAACACCCTCCCCATCCACCTACGGCAGACCCAAGACCTGCTGACGTTCTGAAAACTCCTCAAGCCCTGGCTTTTTGAGCAGTAGCAGCATTACCCCCCCCAGCGCCTTGAGACCCTCACAGGTGAGTAGTGCGCTTTACAAATGATATGATTGTTTGATTGATGAAGCAAACCTCATCTGTGAAGGCACTTTCTAAACTCAACTCTATGAACATAAGACCCAAGATAGAAAATTCATCACCTGTCAAAACAAGTTCAATTTTAATGGAATTCCTCCTGGGAGAGATAAGGGCCCTGCTTTCCCACATGGAAGAAGCTAACAAGAGGCTAAGAGGCCTTAATGACAAATGATCCTGTACGGTTAAAAGGGTCACAGTAGTCTCAAAATTGGAGGGCTTGCAAATTGAAGTTGCTGCTTTTAAAGGTAATACTGAAGGCCTGGAGAATAGACATTAGAAAACTTATGGACAATGATACTATCAGTTTCTTTCAATTATTAATTCTTAAAATATTCGATCTACCTACTTCAACAGACTGGGTGCAAACTATTCTACCAGACCCAGAGGTGTAGTATTTTTATTTCTGGAATACATTGACTTGTTAAATGTTATCCGGGCAGTTATGTCAAATAAACAACTCTATTGGTGTAGAATCAAATTCTTCAGAGAGGCTGTTGCCAAAGCGTCTGTTCTTAGACATAGGGCCAGGTCTTAGATCTCTCAATGCTAGATTTGGTTTAATCCACCCTGTCACTTGATGGTTTCATACAAATATGGCATGGTTACTTTTGATGACCCCTGTTAGTTGAGGAAATGTGTCAATGAATGCAAAGGAGCAGAGATATGGGTATACAATGTTTAGCTTTTGCTTAAAATTATGCTTCTTCATGATATTTTGAGTCATATTTTGCAGGCTTTATCTCTCTCCATAGATATTATACTCCTTTTTCCAATAGGTATCTTGCCACTAGTATTATTGTGCTTTCCGTCATAGATTTTCAAGTTACTGGTGTCCTGGCTGTCTGAAGAGAGGATATATTGTGATTATCTTTGAAGCTGCCCAGGTCACACTAAAGTTCCCCATGTAGGTACATGTTTCAATTGCTAGTTTCCGGAATGTACTTTCTCTTTTACTTGTTGTATATCTCTTTCTTTTCCACGTTCCTTTCCCTTTCTTCTGTTTCCTATACTGCCCTTATGTTCCATACTGGACTGTATTATTACTCTGACTTCTTTATCTTACTTGATATGGTGGGGGACGTCAATTCACCAAAATGCGTGGGGTAACGGAATTGACATTGCACGCTATTTGACTTTTACTTTGACTCACTCACACATGCTTTCACATACTAACAAATTCACACACTCTTTCAAACATAAACACACTCTCACCCACAAGCACGCATGCAAAATAAATTTAACAGTATTTTTTCCTTACCTTAGCTTCCAGAAAGGGTCATATTCCAGCTAATGTACTGCATTTTTATTACACTAATAGTGAATAATCTTATTCACTATTTGTATAATAAATACATTGACAGAAACCAGGCAAATGGAGCTCCATTAGAAAGAGCTGCCCTTATGTTCCAGGCACTGATTTTGCCACCTCTGAAACCAAGGGCCACAAGAGCAGTGCTAAGAGCAGCATAGAGAAAGCCAGGGGTCGCAGCTGCGACCCTTGGTGACCACTAAATGACATATAATGATGTAGGCACATGTTTCTTTATTACACTGACGTTGGTTATAATTCACAGTCATCTCATGGAATGTGAAAGGGATTACTAAACTAATAAAGAACCAGAGAGTTATTTCACATCTGCACAAAATTAAGACTGACATTGCAGTGGTGTAGAAAACACATCTCTTAGAGGATGAAGAAATTAATTTGAAAAGAGGATGGGTGGGTAATATTTTTCTCTCCCCTATCTTAAAGAAAAAGAATGGTACTATTATCCTTGTTGGCAAGAACATTTATGTCATCGATAAACTCAATGTAAAGATGATAAATATAGATGGATTGCTTCAGAACCAGTAGAAAATAAGATACCTTGGTGTAAACGAATATACTTTCTTCTCCCCAGTACACATCACAGTTCCAAACCGTTTACATTTTTATGAGGAAATATTTAACTCAGACATTGTTGGATACAGGGATTGGGCCTATTCTAATCACTAATCATGCACCAGTTTTTAAAGCGTTTGACCTAATTCCATATCAGGATAAATCTAATAGATGGAGATTCAATAAATCATTGTTATTGGATCGTTTAATTAAAAGGTTTATGCTTTCACAAACTACATTTTTGCATTCAGTTTGTACTACTACATGTCTGTTCAAATCATTTTGAACACTTTTAAAGGTGCTGTTTACCATGACAACCACCCTTTTACAAATTAACCTATTAAAATATCTGGAAACGATTTAGAGACCTTAATTGTCTGAAATGTACTTTTCCTACTTAGAAAAGAATGAAAGCCAACAACTCAATGAAATTAGAAGAGGCCCTTGGTCCTGACGATTTCTCTGATGAATTCATATCTAAATTCTCCAATATTCTGTTCCCTAAAATACTTTAACTATTTTTAATTTCATCATCTGCCCAAGGAGCCTTTCAAGGAGCATTAATATGCCTCATATCCAATAATATTAACTATAAGATCTGTGTGAAGATTTTGGTTATTCATCTGGACCTCTTGTTACCTAAACATATTGGATACGAACAAACAGGATTCATTAAAGACGGATTTTACTCAGACAACACAAGAGTCCTTTTAATTGTTATAAGCAAAGTGTAAAACTAATGCATCCTTTAGTGACACTAGATGAAGACAAAACATTTGATAGGGTGAGTTGGGATTTTATTAATGATTCATTGAAATAGTTTGGGTTTATGTCCCAAATCAAGGCAACTCATTTTGTTACTGTATACTTCTTCTAAGCCTGCAAAAAAAAAATTAGTTCATAGATGGCTGCAGCAGATTTGCATGCATCCAAGGCATACATATTTGAACAGAAATTGGAAAATGAAACCAAATGCATTCAAAGATGTCCACCATGCACACGACTATGTCCATGGAAGCCATTTTTGAACTGCATTTGTTAAAACCCAACTAAATGATTTAAAGATGGCCACTGTGAAAGCAAGCACATCCTTTTATTAGACAAAACAGTAAAGGAACAGGCTACTAAAGCACTCTAGAAGGTATCAATTTAGTATAATCTAGGAAATCCTAGATATCACTAATAAGTGTCTCCATACGATGACAAATAAGATTGTAACATATAGAATGAGTAAGAAGGCAGCCTTTTGCTTCTGATGGGCTTGGGGTGACTTAGTCCCCAATGCATCTCCTTAGTGCATTATGCTTCATTCCTTCCTTCTTACTCATTCTATATGTTACAATCTTATTTGTCATCGAATGGAGACACTTATTAGTGATTGTGATGCTATCCATAGGTATACTCTATGATCAGACGTAGATTCGTCTTCAACACAATATGTTTATTCACCTTCTCTTAGGGTCTATAACGTACATCTTATTCTATTGAACCTTACTGAATGGAGCAATTCGGAATACTACTTTCCACCACCTGATATTTTATACAAGGTGAGCCAAAGGGGATATCTCCTTTCAGACTTGTTTATTCCTGATAAAGGTCTCCAGTTCTCTCTTTGAAGAATACAGACTTTAGTCCTCCCCCTTTTATTAATTTCAATGTTTTTTATTCTGCATCATTGACATAAGTGGGACATGTTTCTATGTCTTATGTTGTTCTCTCTATCTTAGAACTGCACTGTCTAGCCAGACTGTCGTTTACTCAACAGTCTAGAAGGTGGTACCATCTTTGGAGGATTCGTCATTTCGTTTTCGAACTCGGGGACGTTTCTATACTACTCTTGGTAGGTCTTTTCTACCGTATGTGTTTCTTTCTTTATTTTTCACAGCGGTTATCCATTCTAGTAGACACAGGGGTATACCATGATCTGTCCATGACCTAGGCGCTCAATTAGTATATGAGATAACTACTGCAGTTTCATGTATTTTGTGATTCTCTATGCGATGCATACATTATTCTTACGTTTTGGGCCTAATTGGTTTAACTTAACTGTCTTTCTTTATGTATATATGTTTGCTCCCAATCTTTCAAAAACATAATTGTTTTTCTCTGTGTATATATCTTTGCTCCCAATTTTTAATTTTTTTTTTTTAATATCACCAATTGTCAAAAATTCTTTTAATACTAAATTTGTATAAATGTATGACATGTTTGTAATTTATTGTAGTGGCTTTCCTCTAGCTGTATTTATTCACATATGTCGTAGTTCAAATATAGTATATATTTATTATATTATCTGTCTTGTCACTTCCAGCCTTGAAAAAGTCTCAGTAAGAGACGAAACACGTGTCGGCGATGTGAGCTGGGAAGTTTTTATGCATTTGGATTCTCAATAAAGAACTGAACTAACATCTTGTCTGGATCCCTCAAGTTGGTGTTATTCGATACAGGATTTTGATTTGAATCTATAGATACAATGGTTATGACAGTCAATACTCAGGGACTATCTTTCTCCAAACGAGATATCTAGGATTTCCTAGATTATACTAAATTGATACCTTCTAGAGTGCTTTAGTAGCCTGTTCCTTTCCTGTTTTGTCAGGTACATTTTTGTGCCATTTAACACTCTTGGTGGTGGGTGTGCATCAGGCTGTAGAAGCACCTAACAACTTTGACTAAAATCCAAGTTTTAACTACACGAATATTTTTGTGATTTGGAATTGTGTTACTTTACGTGCGGACATTTCTCCTCATTGGGGAGGACACTACCACCAATTTGTATTATTACTGACATCCTTTTATTATATTGTGTTTACAAATTTGGTCTAAGATGCCAATAGTGGATGCTCACACATTCACAGTGGTTATCAAAGAAAACAAAAATCGTTGGCCAACCCAATATGTCTCACGGCTGAGACACACTGGATTTGCCAATTATTGTCAAACTTTCCACTCTGTCCATGTGCACTGATTATCGGTGGCAGTAATGACTGATCTTATTGAGAGACTCCAATCACAAAAAAAAAGGACCGAAAGATACTCAATCAACCAATTAGTCCTCTGGCACACATTTGTAGGGCAACCACGCCCAACCATTGATATAAACTGAGTCCACCCACCACCACGAATACCAACCCACATTTCTGTATTGTTTGGTACCTTTCTTCCGGAGGAGGAAAATCCAAGAGCTTCCACAACACAGTGCACCCCATGAGTTGAAATGTGCAAAGCACCTGTTTAGTTGACATACTAAAGATAAATCAATGAGAAAGAATGACCCCCCACCATCTGCATATACTATGTCAGCCAAAACAGCTGAAGACCCTATTATGTGTATTCAATGATAGGCCATATAGCCTCTTCTGTACATATTTAGTGACATCACCCTATTTTCCATCTAAATCATACACCTACATGGGTCTGACATAGCCACTCTCCCTGGAATTAGGTCCTTACCTTCCCCGCGATGAAATATGGCTAATGTCCCATCTGCTAGGGCCACAAGTACTCGCCCTTTCACGTGCCTAAAACAGAGGGGGAAAGAGAGCAGATGAAAGGGCCTGTGTGCGCAGTGGAAATTGTTTGTTTCAATTTGGGGACAATTCAGCAGCAACAATTTTGTTTGTGGTAATTAAGCTGATAATGTTTTAGGCCTTCTGACCCTGGAGATGAATTCTGATCCTTGAGCAGATAAGAGTTCACCCAGGGATTGGAATTCAGAGTTGTACAACGATTATCATCCCACGCTGGATTCCCATGAACAGTGCTTGAAATGGAAATATAAAAGAGAAGGTACTCCGTATTTCAGAGTACCTGTTGCTACTGAGGATTGCCGGTATTGTCCCATTAGAAGTACTGCAACCCACTGAGAATTGCTTCCTTTGTTGTACAAGTGGGGAACAGCCTTTACAACGCAGGCTGAGCCATGTATGCAGTTTCCCAGCAAGCAGAACCATGCTTGCCTTAACCACGCATATGCGTGGTTAAGGCATTGTGCGGTCTAGATGCAGGGATGGGCGGGTAAGGGAAAAGGAAGGATTGGAAAAGGGAGCTCCAGGACGTGGTCTGGTAAGTGAATCTGGGGCCGGGTTTTGTGAAGATGTGGGGTAGTTTTTAGGGCTTGGGTGGGGGGGGTCAGGGTTGTTTTCAGGGCTGGTGAGTCGGGTGCTTTTAGGGCTTGGGGTTGCTTTCAGGGCTCAGGAAAGAGTTGGGCTTGTTTTAGGGCTCAGGAAGGGGGGCTGGGTGTGATCTTTACCACATATATCTTTTATCAGTCATGCCTTTACCACAAAATTTCGTGGTAAAGACATGCGTAGTTAAGGAATGCGTTGTTAAGACACATTAGTTGTTCAGGCAGCGTTGTAGAGGCATGCGTGGTTTAGCCTTGATTGCCTCTGTCATACAACCTGTACACGCAGAACAATATGCCAAATAAAAACATAAATACAACATTCAAATGGTTGACGTTTAGGGTCAAATTTTTAGTAAGGCTGGCAGCAGGACATGGAAGCTGTGTTAACGGGGGGAGTCAAGGTATATATATGAGGCCACTTAGTTGAGGACAACAAATTAAGTGGACAGAGAAAATGGAGGAAAAGTGTACTACGCTTTCCTGGGACAGAAAACAATATACAAAGGAGAACAGTCTTGACGAGAAAACACAGTCAGCATCATGTGCACTAAACAAAACTATAAGTAGAGAAGCCTGCTGATGTAGGTGCAAACACTTAAGACAAAGACAATGAGGATTTTGCTGAAGAAAAAAGAATGGTTCCATAGGTACATACTTACACTAGGCTGAGCACAGAATCCTTTAATTTTATGGAATGAAGGCATTTCTTCCAGTTGGATACTGCAGAGTGAACGTACAACCTGCAAGATAGAATATACTTAATTTACCTGCAAGCCTCCGAATACACAATGGGGAGCAACTATTGCACATTAAACAGCTTATTCAGTTATTTACAGCCCTGTTAGAAAATGTTTCCCTTCGGGAGCAGGTACTGTGAGGTGACAGCAAAGGTTCCATGTCTACAAGACAGACGGATAGTGGTAAATCCTACTTAAAGTATGCTGCCCTGCCTTCGTTCCTTATGGAATATTCTAGATATTCCTAGCCTGAGAATCAAAAACAAAATAGAGATATCCAACAGGTGCAGAACAGTGAAGAATGCCTTTTGACCTGGCCATGTCGACAATCAGAAAAATAATAGCTTGGAGAACATACAAAAAGCATTAAGGGGCCGATTAGGATGGCGGTTTTTCCGCATCCTCCGGGCCGGCGGAAGTGTCCGCCGGCCTGGAGGATGCGGAAAAACCGCTGCGGAGCCTCCAAAGACCCACCGCCAAATTAGGATGGCTGGTGGGTCTGGAATACCGTCCGCCGCTTTTCCGCCGCGGTCGGCTTCCGACCGTGGCGGAAAAGCTATAACATGGCAGGCGGTGTCTATGAGACACCGTCCGCCATATTAGGATGTTCGTGAATACATGCTTTTCCACGGCGGCTTTTCCGCCATGGAAAAGCATACGGACATTCACTTTGGGGGCCCGTTGCGGGCCCCCTGGGTGAATGGGGGGTGGGGGGTGCACATGGGGGGTACCTATGGTACCCCCCTGCATTTGCGTGCACAAAGCAGCAGGCACCGTGCGGTGCCGGCCGCTTTGTGCATGTAAATGTAAAACATGCTTTTTTAACATTGCGGCGGGTGCAGCTTGAAGCTGCACCCGCCGCAATGTTAAATATAGAGGATGTGACCGCCACCCTGGCGGTCACATCCTAATCAGCACGGAGGGAACGCCGCAGCCCCTGCGGACGTTCCCTCCTCCTCAAGGGTGGCGGACGGACGCAAGTCCGTCCGCCATCCTAATCGGCCCCTAAATGTGGCTGCTCTCAATGTTTAAAAGAAAGATGTTCACACAGAGTGCCATGGTCTCAAGGCTTTGGCAAACAGAATTGTTATCTAACTGTATCAACAGTTCTACGGTGCTGGAGTATTTCATATGCCTGAATCACTGAATCGTCTCTCGTTCTAAATTCACTCTATTCGAGGGGCAGAGCCTGGTAATGTACTGTGGTGCTCTGCATGTAGGGCCAGATTGGGAGCCAACATTTGTCAGACAAGCCCCCACTGCAAGAGGGATTTGGAATTGAAGAATTATGCATTTTACAACATGTTTTCAATTATATACTGACATTTGTATAGCTTTTAAAGCATAGTAGTTGAACATTTTACAAGCTACCAGTTGACTATGTATTTATATCATCAAATAGAAAAACATCCTTAGCTCAACAATGCATTTTGATTCTGCACTGAGTAGGATAAACTAATGAAATACCATCACTAGCAGTAATGATGTGTAGATGGAAAGGGGGAGGTGACAGTGCCTTACCGACAGAACTCTCAGGTCACTGATTGACATCTCTATGGGAACCTCTCATATTTTGGTTACACTGTGTGTAGCAACTGTTTTTTTGTTTTGTTTTTATTTTTATATAGCACAAACTTGACATGAAGGTATTGGAGATCTTTACACGAGCACCAGTTACAATGCACAAGGACAAGTTCATTCTTAGGTACCGGTAGAATAAGTGATTTACCCTGAATCACAGGACGTTGAGCCCATGCTGAGACTTGTTATGTAATATTCATTTTGGTAAACAGTCAGAATATCGAGTAGGAAATGTCGACTTGCACCAATATTGGGTGCCGAATATCGAGATACAGAACTATCGACTGCAAGAATATCGTGGTCAAGAATATCGAGTTTAAGGTAAGAAATATCGTTTTCCAAAATATCGAAGTCATTAATATCGTGTCATGCCTGCCTAGCATCCGCGGAAAGTACAGAGGACTTATCGAGACCAATGCAAGATGGCCTCGAGGAACTGCGCATGCGCGATGGAATCGGGCCGGAACATAAGCTCGTTTCCCTAGGCGTCTAACGCTTTGCGCTCTAGTTTCTTCGTTGGTTACGACGTCACTTCCGCTTGGCCGCGTTCCGTAGTCTGCCTAAGTTTGGTGGCGGACGCTTGTTCCTGACTTTGGGGCTCAGCTCTCCTTTGCTGTGCTGGTGTCTTCCTTATTTTGATTCCTGGCGTTGGGTCGCATTAGCGGACTTCTTTCTTGAACGCCCGGATATTCAGAGCAGCCATTCAATGATCTATTGCTTCCGACGACGATCCCTTAGTTATCCCTGGCATCTCCGATCATTGCAAGCCGAGGGTTTCTCGGTAATCGCTCCGTAAAGGCTTTACGGAGTTTCCCTGCCTCAGTTACCAGATAGACTCACGTGTTCTGTTTAACGTGGGTGCTATTACTTATTATTTCTCTCGTCCAGTGCCGGCTGTCTTACCCAGAGGTCACTGTGATTTTATACACCCTGCTACTTGCGGACTCGTCGTTGGGCCGGACTATGGTCCCGCTGAATGGCCGGTATTTGCGGGAGTAGGGGAGTGTGATGTTGCATGGCTTTGTGGGATGTGTGGTCCGCCTGGCGAGTTTTCTTTATTCCCTTTTTTACCTTATTATTTGCATTCTCTGGACTTCCCGGATGCTGGCATTTATCACAGTGCAAGGACAAGAAAACCTGGTAAAGCGCTTGTAGCACACTATATTTACATCGTGTTCTTGTTGAATACTATTTGGGTGTTTATATATGTACTCATTACCCTACAGATAATCATTGCTGTGATTCCAACCTTGTTCCATATAAGCCCATTAGCTGAGAAGTGAATTCGATTAGGTAAGAAAGAGACTCATACCTAAAGATAGGAACAAATCAAGGTCCTACCAGAAGTAACAAGAACCTATTCCTCAATGTAGGTCATATCGAATTCCATAAGGGTTTATGAATCCATATACAGTTCCAGAAGAGATCCTAGTTGTTTTCCTTGACACACCTGTATGCTCTCAGGTAATTGTTGGTCTATGTAATACCATTGAGGGGGTTGATAGGCGGATTGATGGTTGTTGTATTAACCCCTTATTCCTTGTAGCTTCATCATCAGACAGAAGCAGAAGAGAGCAGTGTCCGAAGAGTCCAGTGTTTTGTCTCCCCCTACTTTCCTTGTTTTGTTCCCTCCTTTCCCTCCATATCACCCCTGTGTCCTAGTGTTCGATAGGCACAGGTGGTGTAGGGAGGAAGGGTTGGGATTATCATCGGCTCCTGGCACTCCTGCGGAAACCGAGACCGGATCCTTACATATCGTTTGCAAAAATATAGTAGTTACAAATATCGTTTTTTTGTTAGTGTTAGGTATTTTAGTATGTATTTTAAACGTATGTTGTCTATTTTTTTGTCTAAGTATTGCAACTTTTTAAAATATATGTAACATTTTTAGAAGTTATGAATTTAATTTTAATTACATTTTGCCCTTTAGTTCCGTAGCGCGTTGTGGGTTTATAGGGGAATAGGGTGGGAAGTAATTTAATTATAATAAATTGAATATTAATTTTATTTTAATTACATTTTGCATTTTAGTTCCGTAGCGGGTTGTGGGTTTATAGGGTAGGAAGTAATTTAATAAATTTAAAATGAATTTATTACTATTTATTTAATTTTGATTTTGTAGTCTTAATTGTGCTAATTCATGTATTATTAATCAATTAATCATTTGTTGTTAATTTTTATTGATTAATTAATTGGTAAATATGTTAATTGTGTTATTTTTTAAGGACCCGGTTGTGGGTTTATAGGGGAATAGGGTGGGAAGTAATTTAATCATAATTAAATATTTAATATTTATTTTTTAATAAATAATATGTATTTATTTTATAATTTATATTAATTATGTGAAATTATTAATTAATAATTAATTGGTAATTATGTTAATCGTGTCTTTTTTTAGGAGCAGGTTGTGGGTTGATAGGGGAGTAGGGTGGGAAGTAATTTATTTGTAATACATTTATTAAGGGCGGGCCCGTCCGTGCCGGTCGTAGCCAGGTGGAGGCTGGGCTGGGCCACCCCCCGAACATTCAAAGAACTGTAAGGTCACCATCAATTTGTATATATACTGTTGTATTGAATTGAATTGAGTTCGATCCATATTCATTTTATTGATGGCGGCACGTGCAGGGAAAGGGAGGAGGGCTGCGGTGGGGGGAACCATAGGTGGAACACTTGACCAATCCATTAACAGGGCAGCATCAGTACTCGAGCATGAAGTAGCCCTGACAGAACGTCGCCTTTAAAATGATATAATGTATGTAAGGCGATCCTCTCTAGGGGCCATGTCGGTTGCTTCCCCCAATCATTTAGAAACCCAAGCTAATAACATACATTCTAACAAGAGAGACAATGACCATGAGGCAGAGAGCTTGCTAGAAATATCAGAGTCAAATGAGATTAGACTTTCTGTTTTATCAAATAGTCTAGCCCCGGAGGATGCACCTAATAATATCACACCTCACTCCTTACAAGGTCCTTTGTAAAACACAGTACAAGAACTCAAACTCCAAAGCAACCTGTGGGATTAGTCACTGCTGCTAGGAGGAAGCGGTGAGGGGGCGCCCATAAGGGAAGATGCCCAAAGATAATAAAAACTTCCAAAGTAATTAACAACACCGTAGAGGAGATTCCGACAACGCAGGCTACTGCACTGCCATCACAGGCACTGTCATTTACTCCATCGCTAACGCTTCCAGCAACCAAGACGGTTGTTCCAACTTGGCCTTTGTTGCAACCACCTGAAGGCTTCATAGTCCAAGTCGAACAACTGATGAAGTCCCTAATTTTACCTCTGTTAGAGAGGACAAAGTTAATAAGTGAAAGTTTAGAGAAACTCGAGCAGAATACTATAGAGAACTTTGGTATATTAAAAAAGTTGGTCGAGCGTACATCGAGAGATAACATGGCTGAAGTAAATCTACCAAAAGTACCCGTAGTTGTAGCAACGATGTCGTCAATCCCAAATGCATTGACTACAACTCCTGTGGCACCCATTAGTAACAAACAAGCTGCCACTCCCCTTGAAAGCAGGACAAGGGATCTAGCGAGAAGCTGTCAAGGGGCGAGGGAGGGGAGGCGGATAAATGAGCACGGTGAAGCGAGGCAGATCAAGGACAATCTACTTGTAGTTAAGGAAATGCCTAATGTTATAAAGCAAAAGCATGTCTTAAGTTGCATTGACCTGCCACCAGACTCCTTCCCATACGTTGCTGTACTTACTGGGGTTCCAGAGTTAAGGAATGATAAAGCAGAAACTTACCCAGAACTGAAAAACAAGGTAACCTTTTAGTTAAATAAGAATAGACCGCTCCCAAGCAATATCAACGGGGAAATTCTGTACGCCCGAAGAGTAAGCTGGGTTGGGCAAAGACCCAAGGATATACCCGGGGATTCTATTATTGTTAACTTTAGGGATAGACGGGTAGCTGGCTACATCTGCGACCGATTTCATCCAAGTGATAGCAGTGGCATTTACACCCATGACCTGAGCTACTTTTATCGCCCAACTCCCTTGGCATTTTCCAATTACAATCCCTTTGGGATGCAACGAGTAGGGGTTATGGGTGGGTTTAAAAACCAATTTTCCATCCACACTACTAATCGTTTTGAGGAGTTATATGGGCTTGAAGGAGTAGATTGACTCAGAGATGAAGAACCGAGTAGACTAGCAGTTTTGGACATGGGGGATGAAAGATCAATAGGTGAGTAGTGAATTGACCACTGAAAAACACCTTAAGGAGCAAGCAGGACTAACCTTTAATAATTTGGACCCTACACTGCTCCTAAATAGTAATAGAGAGGACATAGACCGGGGCACTACTATTAACGCTGAGACTATGATTATTGAAACATCTAATAAAAGAGTCTGTGAGATTGGCCAAATGTATACAATACCTCAAGTGAAGGTGCACGATTCCTATCTCATGCTAGAAAACTGGGGCAATATAATTGAAGGTGACTTCTTAAATAGTAGTGATTAATATACTAACACAGAGGCTACACAAGTAATAGAATCTAACAACATAAGATCAAACGGCAACATACTTGACTCAGGCATAGAACCTAGTATCAAATTGAGGTCCTGGAATATAGCGGGCATCAAAAAAAATGTAAGCGATCCCATGTGGCAGGAATATATTGACAATTGTGAAATTGTATTATTCCAAGAAACTTGGGCTGTCGAAAGTCCTTTTAAAGTTGGTTATAGATCATTTAGTGTACCTGCAATTACTGCAACCAAAGGAAGACCTTTGGGAGGCTTGGCAATTTGGACAAAAACTCCGCTGGGAACCGACTTTAAGCAAATCGATTCCAATAGCCTGGACATCTTAGGAGTCAGGTTTACAGGGCCGAACAAAAGAGAAGTCTGTATTCTGAATGTCTATAGCAGGCCACTAGCAGCTAATAAAAAGGCAGAAGTTGTCGAGCAACTAGATAATATTATTTCTATGCTCGATCAGAGAACTTTGATAATTATTGGGGGGGGATTTTAATCGTAAATTCGAGCCGATTGTAGGCTTGGAAAATATTTTCGAACCAGAGGATATTGCTAATAATATTCCTGGACTTGAGACAAGCCCAGCGGTGCCATGCTCAACTGCTGCAGTACAGCTATTGCGACTGACTGCAGCGCATGGCTTACATGCCTGCAATGGGCGTTTACCATCAGATAGCCCAAGTCAGCCAACCTTCAAGCGGGGTAGATCCAACAGCTACATAGATTACATAATGATTTCAATTCCACTCTGGCCGATGGTAAGTGATCTTGTAGTGGGGATTCGTATTGAGAGTGATCACTATCCTCTTAGTTTGACGCTTAGCGCGTCATTATTTCATTTATCTCCCAAGGAAGGAATAGCTCTCAACACATTGATATTGACCCTTTGGTTTCAAATAATCGTAGAGCATTAAAGTGGACAACAGTATTGGTTAATGAAATTATTGTAAAAAAAAATCTATGAGATGTGTGTAGATGCATTCTCCCCGTATGTCAATTTCCCAGCACAGGAGATCCCTGGTATGTGTATTCATGGAAATTTGTCACTGGTAAATCCTAACCAAAACCATTGAGCCACTAAAAAGATTTGATATTTGGTATGACAAAGGCTGCCGCAATGCTAAAAGGGAACTCATAGCGGCTGCAAAATGTAAAGATGTATCTGCACTAAGGGAGAAAAGGAGGTACTATAAGAGTATACTCTCTAAGACAAAGAAATCCTGGTCCGAAAAAATCTGGTCCGATCTACTCGAAGCGTGCAAGGTAAATGATCAGGCTTTATTCTGGGGCCTGATCGCTAAGGGCACCAGAGACAGAACACCTAGTAGGGATATGTTCTTAGAAGATAATATTTGGGTATCGCATTTTTTCTGAATTATACTCCCCAACTAATAACGTGCCTATTTTTGCTGATGATGACTTAGGACTTAATCCAAGCATGTCACCCCTGTTGTTTAGTTTGGCAGAAACTATTGAAGCCATTAAAGCAATAAAACCAGGGAAGGCCCCTGGTCCGGATAGGTTGCCTGGGGACCTTTGGAAGCATGAAAACATGATATGGGCCCCCTATATTAATTTCCTCTGTAATGTTATTGCTAAGAGTGCTCCTATTCCTGACACATGGCGGGGAGCTGAGATCGTAACCATTTTTAAAAAGGAAGACCGTATGAATCCGGCCCATTATAGACCCATTAGTCTAATCGATGTCCTACAGAAGGTATTTGCGAGACAAGTTTTAGGTAGGCTGAGTTCTTGGATTGGGGACACTAGTAACCTAACCAAGTACCAGGCGGGTTTTAGAGAAAAAAATAGCAGATTCGACCAGGTGTTTAGATTTTTATGCATCATCTGGAAGTATATTAAAATAAAAAGGGCTCACCTGTACGTGGCCTTCGTTGACCTCAGGGCGGGCTTTCACCTGGTCCCTAGAAACTCTCTGTGGTTAAGACTGAGGGACCTGGGCGTTCCGGGGGAAATTCTGGAGCAGATTGTTAGGTTGCACGAGGCAAATTACGCCAGTGTGAGATGGGGCCCAAATGGAGAACTGTCTGACCGTATTAATATAATTAGAGGTGTTAGACAAGGATGTGTGCTGGCACCAACATTGTTCTCCTTGTATGTAAACGATATACCAGATACCCTCTTGGGCTGCGACAATGATTCCCCCAAGATGGGTGGTGACCATGTTCCCGCATTGTTATTCGCAGATGGCACTATTTTAATATCACAGACACCTAAAGGACTACAACATTTACTAGATACCTTATGGTTTTACTGCGAGTCTAAAGGATTGGAGATTAACTCGTCTAAAACCAAGTATATGGCGGTTAATCCTCATAGAACTTTAAAAAAAACACTGACTGTTAACACAGAAAGGATCGAAAATGTGCAAAATGTTAATTATTTAGGCATTATCTTAGACACCAAACTAGATTGGAAAACTCTAGTAGATAAAAGTAAAGCAATCCTCACCCAGAACTTAGTTCCGATAGCAAGGCGACACAGGAGTAGCTGCTCCAAAGCTCTGTCTCCAGCAATGGAGTTGTATAAATATAAAGCCCAATCTGCCTCTCTTTATGGGGCTGAACTATGGGGTTATGCGGACAAACACGCCTTCATGATACAAGAGGACATCTTTTTTAGGAAATTATTAGCGATCCCACGATGTACACCTTTACTTCCACTTATAATGGATCTGGCTATCCATCGTACTGATGACCATGCGGCTTTACGACCCCTGCTGTATTGGGTCCGCGTGTGGTCAACAGATGAACTGGTTGATTACAGGGAAGCCCTAAAAGAAATCTTAAAAATAAGAAACACTACGAAGCTGGTATGGTTGAACCATATTGAGGATTGGTTTGTCAAGCTGGGGCTAAGTCACTACTGGGAAGATCCCGAAGGCCTAAGTTTGAGCTGTAAAAAGGTGTTAAAAGTAAGATACTGGGAGTTTGTTTTACATGCAAAAGTATATAACCCTGAACCTGGGGCCCTAACTTTGAGATATCTTGCTATGAAGACAGAGAGTAGATTTGAATCTTTATGGATGAGATCCTACCAGGCCTAGAAGAAGGAGGAGTAGGGTGAAGGTTAAATTGAAAAAAGAGAGGGAAGACACCTTATGGATCAAACTACGGGAAGCTGCTTTCAAAGGTCAAGCAAGAACATTTTGGTCGCTCATTGGGGAGGGATGTGGAGCAAGATCTAGACCACTCCCCATATCCATTGAGGAGCAAATATGGGTTGGTTACATCGAGAACCTGTATGCAAGTAACGGCACGGTGGTTGACTATAGTAGAACAAATGAGGATAGCTTTTCATATGGTCCTCCTTCTGAAAAGGACATCAAACTAGTTATTAAAGGCTTGCGTTCCTCTGGGGCTATGGGTCCGGACGAGCTTCCCATCTCGGTCTTAAAACAAAATAGCATCATGTGGAGCAAAATTCTTTTTCCGGTGTTTAGTTTTTGCTTTTCACACAAAACCGTACTCCCTTCTTGGAAGGGGAGCATATTAGTCCCCCTTTTCAAGAAGGGAGATTGTGACGCTCCACAGAACTACCGGCAATTTGCCCTTTTGGATGCCATAGGCAAAGTTTTTGCAAAATGCCTTCTGAAGCTAATTAATGATTGGGTGGTAAAGGGTGAAATTTTACCCCTTGAGCAGACTGGGTTCAGGCAAAGGCATGGAACCATGGACAATTTAACGGTACTGCAAGTTATATCTGAAAAATATATCAAGGTCCGAGGAGGGAGAGTCTATGCAGCTTTCATAGACTTCTCCACAGCATTTGATGAAGTGGACCGTCCTTTGCTCTGGAGGAAATGTTCGGACCTTGGCATGCCGACTATGCTCCTGGAGCTAGTCCGGGCTCTCCACTCTGATACCTGGTGTAGAGTCTTGTTGGGAGGGGAAAGAGGCATGTCTCAAGCTATTTCCTCAGCTAATGGTTTGAAACAAGGTTGTTTATTGGCCCCTGTATTATTTTCCCTTTACATATCTGACCTCCCCTATGCCTTGTCTTTGAGCGAAGGTATCGCCCCAGTACTGGGGGGTAAACTGATTGTCTGTCTGTTGTATGCAGACGATATATTAATATTGGATTTAACTCCAAAAGGTTTAAACAATCGTTTAGAGGCATTACATGAATATGCAGTGGCCCACCACCTGAAGATAAATGTGTCAAAAAGTAAAGTAATGTGCTTGACGGGAAGGAAAAAGTCGAAATATGGGAGTTTCGCTTGGTCTGTGGGTGGACAAAAGTTGGAAGTGGTAAAATCTTATGTCTTCCTAGGAAAAACAATAGTTGACAATCTAAGTCATAGGGCCCACATAGCAAATAATATCCGGAAGGCAACGGCACAAGGCAAAAGTTTATCCTCTCTTTATAGATCGACAGGTAGAAGACACTTTGCCTTTTTGCTAGAGGTCTTCCGTGCAAAAATTCCAGCCTCCCTACTCTATGGTATTGAATTAGTCGATCTAGGAAAATGGTTTTTTTAAATACTACGGAAGGCAAAATTTTGCGGTATTTATCCACAGTTAACACCACCTGTACTGTGGCCGCTCTTAGGCTGGAATTTGGTCTGCGTAGTAGTTGGGTTCAGGGCCTCGCAGGGACAGTGCGATGGGTTTTTAGCCTCGCAAAGGGAGAACCTGCTACTCTAAGACATCTTATTCAAAAAGAATTACTAGGAACTCTAAAAGAGCATTCTCTAATTGTAAAGAATTTTAGAATTGCAGTTGATCTTTTACAATTAGATGTGTTAGTGCTTTTTACTCTATCTGCATACCAGCTGAAGTCCACTCTGAAACTGGCTTCCTGGAAATTAAGTTTTAAGATGGATAGGTAAGCCCGTATCTTAAAGAAAGGTGTTTCTCCTGTCATCGACTCCTGCCTAATAAGAAAAGTGCAATTTTATGTTACTTGGAATCTCCCTCATGGTGTACGCCGTTTTGGTTTTTATTGAGGCAGGATCTTCTCCCTTTGAACAACTTATTGTCCAGATGGTATGGTTCTTCAGATATGTGTAATCTCTGTAATAATTCAACTCAGGATATGACTCATGTGCTTTTTGTCTGTCCGGCTCTACTTTTACATCGGCGTAAGTGGTTGAGACCTATTTGTCTAAAATTAAGTATTTTGTCAGCCACCGCATTCATAGATGCCATTTACAATCCACCCAATGAAATGTTTTGTTATAAAATTTTTAACTTTTTTTAAAGCTTTTTAGAAATATATTAGTGGTCTATAAAATGTTTTTTTTTCTTTTCTTTCTGTATTTTTTATTGTGATTATATGAAAATGTACATTTTCTCTGTCATGCTTTTATGTGGATCTCTTCTGAGTTCCAAAATCATAAATAAATAAATTGAATTGAATTACCAGGCCTAGCTAAATCGCTGTATTTAAAGTTCCGTTATTGCCTACTACAAATCAAAGCAAATACTGCGAGATGGGTTGGCAATAAAGGTAATGCAGGGAAGGACGACCTGGCTAGATGTGAACTGTGTAGTAATGGTGCCATAGAGGATGAAGCGCATGTACTATTCTTCTGCTCCGCATATCCATTCCCCAGAAGAAAATGGATAAAACCTATTTGTCGTCTTTTGGGTTTTAGACGTTTCAGTGAGGCAGAAAGAATTTTTAGAAATGAAACAACCCAATCCATTGTTTTCAGTGTAAGCAGATATCTTTTTTCTGTGGAGATAGTACGAAGGAGAAGGAGTCTTAAGCTGTAGTGTCCCTTGCTAGACTCTTAGTTGAGTCACTACAAGTATTAGAGGTGGGATTGGAACTACGAGTTTGTGTCTGTATTGCCTATAACTTTTATAAACCTAGCTTCTTTTTTCTGTAGTGGAAAAATAGGAGCATTACCACTCATACAAAGTATGTTTTAATGAATTGTTAACTGTAATGCTGTGACTTTTCTATCTTTCATGAATGGGCCATATTTTTAGATTTAAAAATGTATTTATTGTTTTATTTTCGCAAGTACCCCTGATTGGCCACCAATTGGCATATATGAATTGTGGCAAAGATGGGCGCGGAATTAGAAATTGGTTTCTGCTTTTTTATACTGTATGCATGTCTTTTATGGTTCTTGTTTTAACCAAAATAAAGATATTTAACTATTAATATTTGTTATATAATATGTATTCATTTTTATTTTATAGTGTTAATTGTGTGAATTAATGTATTGATCATTATTCATATTTCTATGGTTAATTGATTAATTGTTCATTAATTATGTTAATTGTGTCATGTTTTACGAAATTAGTGGTGGCATTTATAGGGGAATATGGTGGGAGGTAATGTATTTTTAAATACATAATTATTTGTTAATTGATGCTAATTAATTAATTAATTTTAAATATGCCAATTGTGTAATCATTTTGATGTGTGAGTTGGGGTGTTTAAAGTGGTAAATGGTGGGAAGTACATTAAAAAAAATAATTAATTATTTGTTGTTCATTGATAATAATGTATTATTGTAAAAATAGTTATGGAAATTGTGTAAATATTTTAGGTGTGTTTTTGGTGTTTATTGAGGTAGCTTGTGGAAAGTAATTTAGTTGACATTATTTAATCATTGCTTGATCATGAATATTTATTTATTAATTGATAAATATTTTTGGTAATTGTTTTTTTTATATTTTGTTTGGGGATTTATGTTCCTTACCAGTAACATTTGGTTAGAACACCAATTGTTACCTTTTTAAATATGTTTTTAAATTATTAATATTTATTAAATTGATAATTAATGGTGTTAATTATGGCGGTACACTTTTTTATTTAATTTAGATGTGTGATGTAAGTTGTATGGTGTTACAGGGTAATAAAAAACATATTACATTTCTATAATAAATATTTTTTCAGATTACAGTTAATTTCTATTACAAAACATTTAGTTTATAAAAAACATTTCTGTTACACTTAAAAAATTAATCTTTTTATGTAAATGTTATATTTTTCTACATTATAATATGTTTCTATATTTTGTAAAAATGTATAATATATATTTTTGGTTTTGGCTTTTTTATTATATGTTATAGAGTAGGTGATATTTTGTTTGTTTTTAATTTTGAATTTTCTTAAGTTTGAATAGTAATTTTTACCCCTTTGCTATCCGACACTTTCTCTACTGCTCCATTCCCAGGAGTGGGAATAGTAATGTGTACCTCTACACTATCCAACACTTTTCCTACTGTTGCACTCACTGGAGTGGGAATAGTAATTTTTACCCTTCCGCTATCTAACAGTTTCCCTACTGTTGCACTCGCTGGAGTGTGAATAGTAATTTTTACCCCTACGCTATCCAACACTTTCCCTACTGATGCACTCGCTGGATTGGGAATAGTACTTTTTACCCCTCCGCTATCCAATACTTTCCTTCCTGTTGCACTCTTTGGAGTGGGCAGAGTAATTTTATCCCCTCCGCTATCCAACACTTTTCCTACTGTTGCACTCATTGGAGTGGGAATAGTAAATAAATCCACTCTGCTATCCAATACTTTCCCTACTGTTGCACTCGCTGGAGTGGGAATAGTAATTTTTATCCCTCCACTATCAAACATTTTCCCTACTGTTGCATTCGCTGGAGTGGGAATAGTACATTTTTCCCCTCTGCTATCCAACACTTTCCCTACTGTTGCACTCTCTGTAGTGGGAATAGTATTTTTTATCCTTTCGGTATTCAACACTTTCCCTACTGTTGCACTTGTTGGAGTGGGAATATTAAATTAGTTCCCTCCGCTGTCCAATACTTTCCCTACTGTTGCACTTATTGAAGTGGGAAAAGTAAATTATTCCCCTCCGCTATCCAACACTTTCCGTACTGTTGCACTCTGGAGTGGGAATAGTAATTTTTACTCCTCTATTATCCAACACTTTACTTACTGTTGCAGTCAATGTAGTGTAAAATGTACGTTTACATTTTTTTACATATTTTAATATTTTAAGTTATAATATAATTTTTATTTTTATGTTACAGGTGTATGCATATATATATATTTATTTACAATTTTTAATATATTTCTAACATTTTATATTTAAATAAAATTATTATGCCTTTATTATTTTTAAGTAAATACATATATCTTACATTTTAAATATGTATGTTTAATTCATTTCTATAATAAATGTATGACTTATAATTGTTAAAATACACAAATAAATCTAAAACTTTTTTTTACGTTGAATCTATTATTTAGTTTATTTTGTATTATTTTTTATACCTATAAAATACCGACATTTTCTACTTCGATATTGTTTTTCTTTGATATTTTTGTACTTACCATTATGAAGATAGGAGGCGAATATTTTTAACAACGATATTTTCATCACAATATTTCTGTAGGTCGATAGTACTGTTGTCGATATTCTGTCAGTGATCCATTGATTTGTACACAGTACTAATCACCCGAGAGAGTATCCAGGCGCTTGAGCAGGTGTGTGGTTCACAAGGGGCTTGCATGGAGTACCAGGTCTTCAGCTTCTTTCGGCACTAAAGAAGTGAGGAGGAGGCTCTGATGTGTTGAGGGAGGCCGCTCCATGTCTTGGGTGCAATGCAGGAGAATGAGTATCCTCCAGTTTTGCTTTTGATAATGCGGAGAATATGTATGAGTGAGATTGTGGCAGAGCGTAGGCATCTGGTGGGTTGATGAAAGTGTATGAGGATCTTCAGGTATTCTGGTCCTGTGTTGTGAAGGGCTTTGTATGTGTGCATGAGAAGTTTGAATTGGTTGGGCTTGAGAATGGGGAGCCAGTGAAGCTTTTTGGGGTGCGGTGTGATGTGGCTGTGGCATGGCAGGTCTGGTATGAATCTTGCAGCGGTGTTCTATGTAGCCTGGAGTTTCTGTAAGAGTTGTCTGGAGATTCCGGCGTAAAGAGAGTTGCTGTAATCAAGCCAGCTGGTGATAAGTGCTTGTGTGACTGTCCATCAGGTTGTCTGAAGCAACCATTTGAAAAACCTTTGTAGCATGTATATGCGTTGAACCTGGTTCCCCAATTCCAAAGTTGGCAGCTCTGGCCGTAAAACCACTTCCTCTCCCCTCTATGCAATGTATTTTTTAGATTACTTTAGCAGGCTGATGATCCTGTAATTGGACATCATATTATTCTACCTAACAATATTTCTAATTTGTGTTTTTCAACTTTAGAAGTAAACCTTTTGTACTGTGGCTCAAAACAATTCCTGTCGAAGGAAGTAATGTCAGGTGTGTTGGGCTGCAGTACCTGCACAGATTGCAAAGAAGCTAAATGGGTCTGAGGGAGGACACATAAAGATGCATTCTTGAAAAGCTCTGACACTGGGCTTACGTTATGGCCCATTCCCACCTTATATAAGCATGAAATGTAATGTTTCACCCTAGGCATTTATGCAGCAAAAGTTGCAGATGCGGTAAAACAATGTGCCGGTTTTAAGTGGATGCTTTCCTTAAAACCTCAGAGCAGTAACCCTCTCTCCCATAGCTGCCAAGTTTTTAGATTGCTAATTTCATAATTTCAGTGCAATTATGAGTGACATTTCAACAACGATGAGTGATACTTTCTCACAAGCAGAATCAAGCGATGAAGACCAGGGAAACATATAAATATCAGAAATTACACCTGCATGTACAGGCTACAGTTTGTTCTGTAGCACGACCTGCACCCACCGATTGCAGGCAACTGCCTGATCCCGCACTGCCTCTAAAATTGAATTTTTAATTAACACAAACTTGGTTGGCTGCACTGCACACTGTTTCACTTACTTCAACTTGCAGCAACTCTGCGAGGCAGGCTCACGCCAAGAGCTGCAGCAGCTATTCAGGTTTGCCGGCTGCCTCCTTAGTTAGTGAATCCTGTCCAATGACAGTCCTGGACGCTGCAACAGTCACTCTGCTTCCTCTGCAATTGAATTTGCAGTGGGGATTGGGGTCTTTGATTTGAATAACTGCAGCTCACAGCTGAGCCACGGGCAGCCAGTGCAAGCAGGCAGCTCCGCGAGTGCCACAAATCAGTGGTAGCGAGCCTCCCACAATAGACTCCTGTAGCATGACGTGATGTCCCTCCGGCACCTAAGTCAGACTGTTGTATCACAAAAACTGACTGGCTGTCATGTCTTAGTAGCAGCCACTGGGCACTACCTCGACGTGAAGTCAAATTCTGAGAGCCGCACCGCAGCAGGAATCAATCTACTGAGTTCTCATTAGATACATTGTAGCAGCTGCCAGCCAGGCCCCAACCCTGCGGGAGGGAGCAGTGCGTGCACGCCACAGCGTGCTGCCTGCTTTGACTCCAGTTTAGTTTAATAGTTTTAGGCAGCGATAACGGCTTGAGTGACAGTTAAGGCACTATGCCTATAATGAGTGACAATGCATTCAGTGCGGTGATGCGAAGCACCACACAAAAATGCGTTAGTCTAATGCCTGATGCTTGGTACTTGGTAGTAGAGTCCTTCTGATATACTGTGAATATGAACGTAAAATGGCAGGCACAACTGATGGACAGTGAGGTTTCTGACTGGTGGTGGGAACGTTTGGAGCTCTCAGAAATAAAGGCTCCCTTATCAGGGGGTGACTCGGTGCAGAGGTGCACTGACACTCATGTTACAGCTTTCCCCAGGGTGAGTAGGAGTGCCACGACCTCATAGTGGGGTAATGGGGCTGAGCCAGGGTTGGGCTGGCCTGTAGAACAATCAGGCAGTGCCAGGTGGGCTGATCTGACAGGTCAGTGTGTGGGCCATTGTTGGCTTTTTGTGGTGCTGTTTTATGGTCTTTTGGGCCGGTTTTAACTGCTGGTTTCCCATATATTTAAGCTAACATTGCCTGTAGCAAGAACAAATGCATGCACTAGCCCATACTTTGAAAAACACTTAAAGTGGGTTTACAAGAACACAACTGTCCCAATTTGTAGTCATGGACCTTTCTTTTAGAAATCCGATTCTTTAATGGGGCCACTTTTGTGTTGGTGCCCAGGCATATTTTCTGTCCAAGTCCGACCCTGGACTGCGTGTAGTCACAGTGCAGCCGTAGTCAGATATGTGTGTCATGATGGACTGCCTTTCTCGTCAGCCTCGCCCAAGAGCTGGGCCCTGCTGCTTCCAGGGAGGGTGAATGTAAGCGAATCACTTTTTCATTCTAGAAGCTTGATTACTGTTCTGTTTGAAATATAGGCCTGAGCTAACCAGCTGTAGTTGTGGCAGGCTAGGTCCACACAGGCCTCTCACAGACCTCTTGCATGGAGTCTCCCAATGGATTACACAACACACACTGTTATGGGTTACGTGCTCTGGCCCGAGCAGCCGTGGCGCCTTTATTTAATACCTCGGGCCGAGCCCAGCCCTCCAGGTGAAAAAGGATACATTGTATTCTAGTGTCCGTAAGATTCACCACACTGGCCTCAACAGACTGACATAACCAATTCCACGCTGTCTTTCATAACATTGTGTGTTGGATACTCCAAGGTGCGCTTTCTTCTGTTCCTTTATACTGTTTATTAAGATTGAAATTCTCCATTGTGCAGCCCCTGCTATAGCGGCATCATGAACAAAGGCGTCCAAAACATCATACATTAAAGAAATGTTGGCTTCACCAAATTCAGACAAAATGCATTAATAAGGATCATGTGAGAGTAACTCACTTAATTGAGCGGTCTCTGGCATGGTCAACCAATAGTTCCTACAAAAGGGTGTGGCAGAATTTATGGCAAACCGGGCACAGATAAGAGCAGGGGTTGTTTGGCCTTTGGAATGTAGTGATTTCTAAGTACCGCCTTTGACAGCGAATGCACATTTTCTTCTGAGGCATATTGTTTACTAGAAGAGACTGGTAGCCTGCCCATTGCTTACCATTCATGGGCTTCATTGTCACTCTTATTTGTGGCCTCCTAATTGGGCAGCATGTGCTGGCTTCACTTCCTCTTTTTTCTTCTGGAGCATGGACCAAATATAGACTACTTCATCTAATTAGTGTTCTCCTGCTGCTGGCGGTGTTATTTAGGTACTATTTTTCCTTCTTCTTCCTCTGTCGTCCATGTTACTTCTTCCCCCAACCCCCACTGCCCCATGTCTGTGTTGTTTCTTCCCTCCCACCCCCACCCCTCACTGTCGGTGTTGCTTCTTCCCTCCCAATCCACACTCTCCTGTTATCTGTGATGCCTCACCCCCCACCCTCTTGCAACCATCCCGTTGTCTCTGTGGTGCTCCCACCGCCTATTCTCTTGACCAGGCATCATAGCGCTGACATCTTCCTCCCCCAAGTGCTTGCCCCTCCGCATTGGAGAAGGATTGGTCCGATTATTCTAATGTTGCAATTTAATTGCAGTGTTGATATTTTTTCACACTTCACCCAAGTTGGCACAGTTTTATTGCTATCATGTTTATAACTCCAATGTAATTTTAAACACATTCATTTTTCTCCTATCGCCCTCACCACTCGTTGTCCATGTTACTTCTTTCCTCCCACCCCCACACTCATTTTGTCTGTGTAAGAAAAGTGCTATGGGGCGGCCCGCACTAGCCGCATCATAGAGATTTTATTGATTTTCTTTTACTGTTGTTCCACGTTTTCTTAATTGGGAAATAAGTGGAGGGATTAGGATTTGGTTCTGTAGACATTTGTTCATAAAAGGGACATCCAGACAGGCGAAGATGAGGCCCTATGAAAGGCAGCTTGGCTTCCATAACAGTATAGTGTGGATAAAATGGTGGGGGGGAGAATGCATTGGGGTTAAATCCCACTCACGCGAGTTCAAGGGTCGCAGCTGCCCTGCTACTTTAGTTATTCATTAGGAGGAAAAGGATTTAGTGCATAACAAAAGGTTTGACCCCATTGAAAATCCCGAAGAGAGATGTAGGGAAGATTAAAATATTGAGGATCAAGACAACGCTATTGTAGACACACAGCTGATTATGAGGTGGGTTTGACAGGGGACATTTAAACCTGCGGCAATAGATAAGGCTAGGAGAAAGGTAAATGAAGAAATGAGGAACTTTCTCAGGAATGAAATCATGGAGAGATTGTGGCACTGGGCAATATGGTTTTAAGAGACACATTTTTATTCATGAGACGACAAGTGCATTCCTCATTCATGGGCAGAGAGTTATGTTTAATGTAATTGAGGGATAAGTTGGCATCAATATAGGGTAAGACGTTTTGGTTTTGAGGTGTTTGGCAGAAATCTCCTCCGGGAGGATTTTTCTTTAGGGCAGGTTCTTATTGGTTTGAGAAGCACAAGGATGTTTCTGGTTGGTTAGTCTTCTGCTTGGACGCATAAACTTGGGGTGGAAATGAGGTAGAGTTATTGTGCTGCTGAGTGGGCAGAAATAAAGTATCTGTCTTTTAGGGTTGGTCAAGGAGATGTGTGTTGCAATATGGCACTTAAGTTTACCATTATGAAGTTCCTTTCAGGAAGAGTTAAGTATTTTGGGGTTGACTTTTAGGGGTGAGGGGGGATTGGCTAGGTCTGGTGATTGATTATTAAGATATAATTGTAGTCTGTAAGGAGTTAGCCAGGTTTATCTGTTAACATGATTGTGCACCTGTCTCATTATGGTCTTTCTCATGCATACATTGTGTGGTCATTGGCTTAAGCCGTCTCTCCCGAGCTCACTGCGTTGTGGCCTGCATCACAGACGGTGCTCACACTCCACTTTAAAATGATGTAAAAATATTTACATCATTTTTTAAAGTGGTACAGAGTATAAATACTCTGCAGCAGCTTAACAGCTTGTTTGACACTTCTGAGCTATCGGCCAACCCAGCCTGCATGGTTTACCCACAATGCAATATAGAAGGGCCTTGCACTGACTGCCTGGAGGGTAAGTACGGGGCCAGGGCCTAAGTGGCAGCTTTACAAAAGAGGACTCTTTCCTCCCATCCTTCCTGGAAGGTGCTAAGTGCATTCATATTTCTTCTTAGGTTCCAAATACTAGCTCGATTCTGCTGTCCACTGAACCGGTACCCCGTGTCACATCTCTGCGGGAGTGGCAGTGGAGGCATAGCAGTTTCTGGCATGGCTATGGATGCAGTCAGAGAAGCTGGATGCCCTACAGAATCCTTAAAGGTATCAGAGAGTGACTTTATAACCAGTGCCACTGAAATTATGCAGCAGAGTAGGCTTAATTCTGAGGCAGGACTGTCAATATTATGCAGGGGAAAGGCAAATTTTGTGGGATAACGCGCACATTTTGTGATAGTAATACTTAATTATTTTGTCATTTTTACACCTGGTAACAGTGTTTAGGGAAAGAGTTCACATTATTAGTACCAACACCCAAATACATCAATAGGCAATTGACAGATGTCCAATCAACATTTGCAAAAAGACTTCTGGTGCAAGGGAACCAGAGTAGCATTGTTTTTTTGATCTGTTTGAGCTAGAAATCATTGTATTATTAAAATCTGAAGATTACACAGCAGGGGATGGATTTTGTGGCAAATGCATAATCATGCGAACATCGCCTCAACTGCAGAATTGCATAATTCCAGTGGCGCTGATTATAACCTCTGGCTGTTAGCATACTGGTGGGTGTCACATGGCTGGTATCTCTCTGTCACAGTACTCCTCTGCCTCAGAGCCATCTAGCTTTCTTGATGAAGCTGTGGCCTGTAATGGAGAAGTAACATGTTGGCAATTGGTTCCCTCTTGATGGGTAGTGGTGCATGTCAGCATAACAGGGACCATGAAGGAGAAACATCCTTGGCTACAGAGATGTCTGAGTGGCATAACCTTAATTTGAATCTTCTTCCCTGTTGTGGAGTTGTAAATGCAAAGTAAACAACTGACTGGAGGGGTCTGGTATGTCTGGTTACTAGGGCATCACTTTGGTTTCCAGCTAATTTTAATTTGGCGGATACAAATATATATATATTTCTTTCTTCTCTACAGTGACAGAGGTAGCTACCTGCTGAACAATGGTATATGTCCGATTGCTTGCCCCTGTGACAGATGTATTGCCTGTCTTCAGCTGTTGTTGTGCACGCAGTGAGGTGGAGAATGGGAATGCGGCACTATGTATTCTCCCCAGTTACATTCTCAACTCCTCATCTCCTCTGCTCTTCTCTCATTTCCTTTCCTTTCTTCTACATGTTCCTGTCTATATTTCCTCCCTTGCCAATCACTGCTTCCTGTTCCTGTTTTTCAGGGAAATCAATTCTGGTTTATTTGAGTAGCAGTATAGTTGCTCCCTCTATTATTTTGAAAGGTTAGCATCCTATGTTCCAGTGAAGTGTTTTCAGTAAGAAAGCAAGGTGAACCCCCCTACAGTTCAGGTATGCTAGAAACCTGTGCTATTGTGCCGGGCCACCATCCACTGATATTCCATATCATGAAGGTGCATTTTAAGAGCTGCCCCACAAATTCTTCCAAAATGCTTCCTCTGTGGGACCATCACTTTACCTCCTTCTACCACCTAAGCCCTAGCTTACACCTGAATCGTTGAGTTGGCATACAAATTTAAATCACAAAATGACCACTCTATTGTGGTGAGCAAACCTGAGAGAGGGCAATACCTCCAGTCAACGGTGGTGCTTCTGACTTATCAAATACACCACAATAAAGCATTACTAGGCCTTAACAGGGAATCCTCCACAGAGAATGGCGTTGAAGAGTCATCGACCCATTGTTAGTTTAGAAACAGAACCCTAACTTGAGAATCACCAATGGGCACGTCAACAAGCCTTTCCACCTAACAATAACACCTCAACCTATAAAAAAAAGTTTGATTGTTATACACTTCTCACAACGCCCCCTACCCTGCGACACCTACCCTGCGATCTAACCAAATGCCAACAGTGTTAAAAGAGGCCAATCAAATAATACCATGAACCTCAAAATAAAAAATATGACTGACGGAGCAACAATCACAAAACACTAGATGAGAGCACCATACCATCCATTCTGAGTCCCAAGCCACATGGTGGGTGATGAACTGGTGACCTCCCCATTTGTCTCGGTCTCTGGCTGCGTCGTGCTTGGCTCGGTCTTTTGCTGACCATTCTCACTGTGTGAAGAAGAACATTTTAGATACATAGTTAATAACAACACTTAATGAGCGCCAGACCCCCATTTCCTTCACCTTTCCCCACAACAGACGCTTGACAAACCCTACTCTATCACCGTATGACACTAAAATTGACTGCAAAAGGACTTTCTAAATTCTGCCTATTTTAATTGAATATTGTTGCTATCAGGCAGGGTCAGCAATGTACCACTCTTTCTTTGAAAAACTGCTTAATATAATCTAGAGCCCCCTGCAGCAAATCTCATCTCATCTTCACTAGAGTATTCTCAAATTCTTCCATTATTTTTTGCCCTCTTCGTTCTCCTCTCCATGTAAGTCCTTACCTCTTTTTTGATATGCCTATGTGGGAAACACTTCAACATATTCATAGCTTTATATTAACTAAAAACAGTATTGAGACCTCCACAATTGGACGCAATGCCCGCAGTGTGACTATGGTTTGTACCGTGATAAGACAACTTTTTTGTTTTCTGTTAGTTGTACCACTTCCTAGGCATTTTCACTGTTCTTTGAACTACCCTATCATGTTGTTTCGAAACACTGAAGCTAGTAGCTGAGATCCTTCTAATATTTCTCTTCTGTCTCATTACATGTAGTACTCTTTGCATCTAGCATCACTGCCCATTGTTTCTCCTCTCCAGGTTCTCGGACATAAACAATTAGCTACATTTGATTGAAGTGGACAGCATCACTCTTTTTCTTCACTCCTCTATATATTGTCTACTTTCTCATCATATCCCTAGTATGGTATAGTATTTGTATTTGTAGAGCGCAGCATTCATCCCAAGGGACATTACTGCAGGGGGATAGGCGAGAACCTGTTTAGGAGGAGTTTAGTAAGATAAACCATCGGGCCTTGAACAATAACCCGTGAAAATCAGCCTCTTTCGGAACCTCATGTGCTCATCAATGAGGCGAAGGCATTGTGGCGGGCGGTGCTGAGTGCACCGACCGCCACAATGTTAGGGATGCACGATGCGCCCGCCACTGTGGCGGGCGCATCCTAATGGCACATACGGGACCCCCGCCCTTATGGCGGGCGGTCCCTTGTTACGTCAGGATGGCGGGCGGACAAAGTTGGCCCGCCATCCTAATGTGCCCCTAAGTATGCACCACCAAAGAGCAGTATCTCAGATTTCTCCGCATTTAACTTCAAGCAGTGGTCTGACATACAACCTGCCGTTGCTGAGAGGCAGTTGCTCAAGTTACTCTTAGTGTTCTCATGTTTTTCCTCAAAAGCTATCAACAAATGCGGATCGTTGGCATAGGACAAGGTATTAAAACCCCATTTTCTACAGATCGTGGCCAAAGGGGAGACGTAGACATTAAACATAGTTGGGCTAAGGGAAGCCGCACTTAGTTGTTTTAGGGTTGGAGGAAAAAGAGCCCATTTATACTGTTTGAATTCTGTTAAGCAAAAATGAGTTGAACCAATGAAGAGTTTTGGAGTGAACCCCTTTTTCACGTAAGGTTCCAAACAAGAGATCATGTGATACGATATCAAAGGCCGCCGGCAAGTCCAAAAGGATCAGGGTGGCAGCTTTGTCCTGGTCCTTCAAAAGTCTAATGTTGTCTAATACGGCTAGCGGAGTAGCCTCAGTACTGTTAGAGGCCCTGAAGCATGTCTGTGAGGAATGCAGGAGCTCATTAGTCTCAAAATAGTCAGCTAAAGGCCTATTATTCAACCTATCAAGAACTTTGGACAGATAAGGAAGTTGGGAGATTGGTCGATAGTTTGTTAAATTGCCAGCTTTTTTTGCAGAGGGGATACAATTGCTTGTTTCTAGGACTCTGGGAACACAGCTGTATCTAGCGAGCAATTAAAAATATGTGTAACGTAGAGGCAAAGAACTGCTATTACTCAATAAAAAATGAAATGTGGGCATGGGTCGAGCATAGATCCTGATTTGACCTCCATCGTTGCCGTAGCGACTTGTTCTTCTGAAAAAGGGGCAACATTTCCTAAGTGGGATCAAGCACCAGTGTGGGGTTCCAGGGCTTCCCAATCAGTGTCCTCTAGGGTGGGCTGTTTTTGAACTGTAGAGTAGATTTGGGTTATTTTATCAAAGAAACAATTACTAACTTTCTCGCAATTGTCTGCTCATGTGATCAAGGTTTGTTTCTGTATTGCATCTCCGCTTGCAAGAAAATACCAATCAGTAATTTTTTTCTGTGAACCTAGAGCATCCTTATTCATTTCACAGAAGTACTAGCAGTTGCATGCTCTCTCCTTCACAGTCTAATCCACTTTGGAAAGCTACCCCCACACACTGACAGTGAATGCTTCTGCCACCACTCTCCCAGGTATGGCGTGACACACATCTACCCCACTGCGTGACTCCATTGAAACAGGGTAATATGAAGCTGGATAGCGGAACATTGAAAAAGGACTTGACTGTACCTGCTAGGTTTACCATTCACTGGCTGTGCTGGCACTGGATCTGTGAATACGTGCTCTGTGAGAGGACCAGACCGAACCTGTGCCACTTCGGTTTCATTCGCTGTGTTCTCCGGTACCTCTGTGGCTTCTGTAGCCTCCTCAGCTGACTGAGAAGGGTGATGCTTCCCATTAGGAACAGAGGACACTTCACCTGGGAATGAGAACAAAGAAAAAATGGAGGAATGGAGGGCTGTTAAAGTAAGATGCCAAGATATTAAAAAGCTGCAGTACCAGACCCTAGACTATTCAGCTGTGAGTCAATGCACATATCACCTTATCTTCCTGTGCCACTCAAAATTAGCTACATGTTTATTTGCCTATTGGAAAAGAGAAAAATGCTTTTGTGATTCCATGTAAATTTCTCTTAGGTGCCATAAGGTATCACAACATTGCATGTGTGTATATGTTATTTACATAACAGCATTAACACCTTAGGAGCTAGTAAACAAACCTCCCCAGTGCTGCGCTGTCCATTATCCAGTGCTGAACTGGACGTCCAGCGGTCGCACGCAGCACTGGGGAGGTAGTGCCCGTGACGACCGTTGGCCGACGGCAGCACCTAAAGGGTTAATTCACAATACATTTTTAAAAAAAATAGAACGTTTTATATAACGTGAACGTGACTCTTGCAGGTATCAGACCGCTTCAGAAGTGAACAAAGGGCAGAGACGAAGCAAAACATATATTGCGCTCAGATACAAATGTATACAAAAGTACATGCATAAGAACAGTAAATTAAACTAACATCAATTTGATGACCATTCAGAGGGAAGGGGCTATATCTGCACCCGCCTTTTCCGAGGGTTGGTAAATAACTCATCATATTTATGCTGAACTAGGTACGTCAGAAGGGCCTCCCAGTGCCCATGTAGAAAGGCGTCATTAGCAACAGTCAATAAGCGCTCATCAAGTAGGGTCATTCTTACCGGGATCAGTGGGAATAGGAATACCCAGCGCTTTTCAGGGGGAAATAAGAGTCAGATAAAGACTGATCCGGTTTGCTACAAATCTGCAATGATCTAAGCATTTGCCATTTCATTATCCTCTGCAAAAATGGCTTCATGAAAGAAATGCACTGGATGGAAAGAGGTTTCGCTGAAGGTGAAAGAATTTGTAGGTCGGTGGGCATACAGCTTTATTGAACCCCAAATATTCTAATCCAACATGAATGTTGTTATCCAGAATGGTGCGAGTCTTTCTGACTGCACCTCCATGCTTCATGGATCACCTCTTAATTGCAAAGAAATATTCTCCATAGCAACACCCTTCCTATCTTCTGTAACCATATTGGGGATTGAGATCTATCTGGACTGTGACTAAAAGAATGACATATCAGAAATCCTTCAATTCAGAGGGTTATGGCGTAGACTCTTCCCACAATTTTGGTTAACCATGTTGACTGAGGCAGAACATAAAACAGATGAGAACATGATGATGACGACTTTGTAGATGATTGTGGCTCAGCGATGGTACTGAAGGGCATGCAGAAGGACATATAAATTGAGGAGAGGTATTTGTAGGGCAGCCAGTTACAAACAACACATCTATAGAGAGCGCAAAGGTAATCATTTTAACTAGGCACAATAGCAGTAAAACAAGCAGGATGGCCAGTCCTAAGATACCTTAGGAATTTTAAGAGAAGATGCTTTAAGAGACTGTTATGCCAAACCACACATTAAGAACCACACACTACTGCAGAGTAAATGTCTAGGGAATTGCGCAAGAGGCAGCCTTATGAACCAAAGTAAATCTTCTCCTGGCCAAACGGGAGGTGGCGATCCACTGGGGTGGCCGGGCATCTCCCTCGGAAAAAGGGTTGGCTAAAGAGAATGGCTTCTTGCTCTATGAACAGCGACCTTTATGCGGCAATGATCCCCCACTCCTCCAGGCCCAAAGATGTATGGGGGCCCTTCCGGGTATATTTGCAAGCCCAGCAACTGACCCCCTCTGCACCAGCAGATCATGGAATTGTTCCAACCGGAGTGGGCTAGATGGACACGTAGGGGGCAGCATGTCCCTGTCCCCTTGGAGGCTGACAGCGCAGGGAAATGAAATGAAATGAAATGAAAAGACCATTTATATAGCCCGATAGCTACCCTTAGGCGTCCCAGCGCTGCAGAAGTCAGGCTTGTAACAGAGCCGTTGAGAGCTACTCTGGTTTATTAAAAAGCAGGGTTTTTAAACGTTTGCGGAAGGTGAGTAGTTTGGGCTCCGATCTGAGCGGAAGATGGAGGGCGTTCCAGAGCCTGGCGAGATTGTGGGAGAATGAGCGCCCTCCACACCTAGCTTTCTAGAACCTAGGTATTATAGCAAGGAAGGAGGACCCTGACCTGAGCTGTCTGGTGGGATGGTAGGCGGTTATCAAGGGCCGATTGATGATAGCGCCTGTTTCCCAGAAGGATCGATGTGCAATGCACATTGCCTTGAATTCGATCCTTGCCCTTACTGGGACCCAGTGGAGGTCCTTCAGTCTGGGTTTGATTGAGACTCGTCAGGGAATTTGAAGGAGGGTTCTGGCAGCACAGTTCTGAATTATCTGCAGCATGTTTAGGGTGGCCTGGGGAGCCCTAAGATATCGGGCATTCCCAAAGTCCAAACAGGACAGGATTAGACTTTGGACCATTATCTGTCTGGCATGAAAAGGTAGCAGGGGGAGGATTTTGCGCAGGAGTCTTAGAAGGCCAAAGCAGGTGGCTGATAGTTTGGTCGCCTGGTGGTTAAAGTCAAGTGACCTGTCCAACCAGATGCCCAAGCTTTTGATCGAGTCTTTTGGTGCAGGGGGAGGTCCCAGGCAGGGAAGCCAGAGTGGGTCAATGATGCTGTTGATCGAGTTGCCAAGGAGCATGAGCTCTGTTTTATCCCCATTCAGAGGATGTCATCCATTCGGTTTCTGCTTCCAGACAGTTTTTCAGGCCATGGGGTGAGTTATGCAGGGGGTTTAGAGCCACCACTAGCTGAGTATCGTCCGCATAGGTGATGATATTTACTCCGAAGGGGCGGACGGTCCCAGCTAGGGGCCTCAGTAACTACAGCTAAGATGTATTCAGGCCTTATGTATGTTTTTTTTTCACTATGGTTCCATATATGATTGAAATGTCTTATATGTTGTTATATGGGGAGGGAACTGAAGAACTCATGTTGGGGACGGAGCATAAACATCACAACATTGTTGAAATGGTCATGGGAAAGTTGTATTTATGCCTGCTGATACTTATCACATTTTTCTTCTCTGGTCCCAGTGCTTTATTGTACCTGCGATGATAAATGCTAAATAAAGTTTTAAAAAAACAAAACAAAACCACAGTAAATCTGTCTGACAAAGGCATGACTTACCGCTGTGAACCCTGCAGAGTGTCCTGACGCTGGAGAGCACTAGAACTTTTGTAATTTTATGAAAAAGTCAAATGTCCACACAGAGCTTACGTTATTTCTATATTTTGTCATTGAACACTAAGAGCAAAAGCCCAGAACGCTCGTTGGAAGTTCTTACAGACCTCAAATACAGTATTCTTACAGCACCACATTTAGAAAAAATAGATAATTATGAAGCTACATTTACAGTAGTGACATTTCTAGAACATACAAACAGAAACAATGTTTAGCATTTCATAGAATGACTAATGGCTGTTCCAAATGGTTGTTCTTTTCAGCACGAACTCTGTGAGGAGAACTGCCTTCTTAAACATAATGAAAAATAGTTGTTTCAATACTTACATACACTTTCGAGAGCAAATAGATTTCTGGCACTCTTTCGTGGCCAACCTTTCTTCAAAGGAAAGGAGGTGCACGGTTACAGAGTGTCTCTCAACTTAATCTCCAAAAGAAACCACCTCTGCTCTGGGCGGTGTCAGGGGGAAGTAACCTGCAACCCACCAATGTACCATTGGGTTAATGTATTAGAAGGCGCAAAATCATGAGGGAGTCTGTCAAGAGAGGAGATTGTGTGAGGGAGTCTGTAAAGAGGGGACATTGTGTCTATGTAGATAAAACGTGGAAAGGTAGGAGCTACAACAAGGAATTTACATGGCCCGTAGGCAGCCTATGCTGGAATACTTAATTGGCAAAAGAAGTGGCCACATGGGTGGAGGCAGGTGGTGTATTAGATAACAAGAGATGGATGGAAATGGAAACACTGAGACAAAGAGATTAACAGTCTAGGAATATCAAAACAGACAGATAGGAAGAATGGGCAGGGGGACCTTGGCCAGTGCAACGGGCTGGAGCTCCAGCCAAACTATAGACATTGACATTCACAGATCATGGCAATGGATTAATATCCCGATTTACAATTCAGGAATTGGGTCAGTATTTTTTCTTGCCGCATGGTAATGGACTTCAAACTTAATCCAAGACCAGAGGAAAATCTGCCATATTTATGGCTGTTTGACTAAGTGGCAGATGTTTCTTCGCAAAGTGAAAGTATCCACTAGGGAGGGAGCAATTTTAGTGACAAAACAATCTTTCCAAATATAACCTAAAATTTGTCACTGCTAACAGAATTTGAATCAACAAATGTGACAAGGGAAAGCGTCCCCCCAAAGAGGTGATATGTAATCAGTGCTCACACACTAGTCTCCCAAACATGATAGGGGATGTCAATTACACTCTAATTACCTTGACGTAGGCACTATACAGTGGTGGGCTTCCTAGAGGCAACCCTGAAGGACAGGGTGATGGACCATTACCCTTGGTTGGGCAGATGATCCACCACCGTCTACAGAGTTAACTCAACTACTTGAAGGGGCGATAGTGAGGCTGGATTAGTCTTCGCTGACAGGATATCTTCCATAAAGGAAACACTAAATAGGAATATTTGTTTGGCAGATTTTCTGTTACTGACCTCTTCAAAATCAGGCTATAAGCGACCATCACACTACTATCAGCATTTATCCTGTTATAAGTCACGGACTGAAACTGCAAACCTTAACAAAAACACACAGAATGCTCTGGTAGTACCATGGACGAATATCAAACTAAAAAGGGAAGAGTTCTTTGGTGCACTTACAGATGTGCATAAGACACTACAATGATCTTTCCTAGATCACACAAACCAGTGTCAAAATAAACTAATAACCGTGGGCAGCCAAAGAACAACAGCAACATTCATAGTGAACAATGGCACTTCCAATACGGCACCAAAGGACATTTGGATTATGAAATTGCTAGTGCCGTAATAATCATTGAAAGTTCTACACAAATAACAATATTATAACTTAAATTATTTGATAAATCCAGTCTAACCGAGCACCATTCCAGTCGTTTAATATTTTTTGAAGGAGGATAAACCTAAATATTGGTGAATATAATATCTTACCCTGCCCCTTGTCTAGCACTGGTGTGTCCCCTCTGGAAGAGCAGTTGCTACGTGGTACATTGCATCGAGTAGCACACCCCACCAAGGTGATCCCCGCAAGGACGCCATCTGTGTCAGTTGAGTCTTCTGGGTTGATGTCACCTTCCAGGAAAATCTCTCCTGGCGGGTAGTCACTATCACTGGCCGCTGAAGGAAATTTGGACAGGATAATGAAAATGCAATAATTGCTATGAAATCACATTTCCAAGCACACACAAGACTTCCATACGCCTTTGATGCAACTATTTAAAAATGCTGCGCCAAACACGGTACAAGAGAGACATGGATCCAAAATCATATGTTGTTGAAATTATTCAGTGTAGATTTTGCTTTTATATCCTAAGGGGTTCACTAAATTTGCCCAAGAGTCTGTCCTGTTAAGTCTGTGAACACTCCCTCCACTGCCCTCTAGGTGTTACTGATACAGGGGCACCAGATAACTCTGGTGGAAGAAGTTATTGGAGATTAGAAGAGGTACCACTCAGTAACGAGGAACTAATGGTTGGGGGGTAATTAATAATTCTAATCCCAGTTCTGCTGATAAATTCATATTATGTCTGCAGGTAAATCTCCATGTGAAATGCAGTGGATCTAGAGATTTACAGCAGATCTCGTGATCTTGGTTGAGCACATAACATCCGATACTGTGCCTTATAGGATTACCAGAGAATTTGTTATAACACTTTAATATTCTTACTTTATGTCATACTTAAATATTTTGGAGCCTATATTTTTGTAAGCATATAGCCTTGATACCTCCAATTGTTAAAACTATATAAGCATAAACATCTATATTACAATACAGTACACATTATACATCGATATTACAATACATTACACATTCTAAGAGAAAATAGCAACATGAAAGTCTTATTTTATATGGGGACTAGCAAAATAACATACATTTTCCATGATTGTAGAGCCAGTATCCCCTTTCTCCAGATAAATGTTACCAAGTGAGACCCTACTTGTCAAAATAGGATCTGAAGTGACAATTTTCTGCCGTCTCACAATTCCCAGAAATGCCCAACATTAGACTGTAATTCTTTCTAGTACATTCTTCTGGAAAAACACAGTTCTCCTCTGGCTCTCCTCGCTCCAACCAAAAAAAGTGCAGACGGTGAAGGAATATTGCAAAAAAGACATGAATCCGGCATACTAAATTTTGAAATCACTTGTTGTCCAACCTCCAACTACTGGCCCGAGCGAGTCCGACATCATATTTCCAAGGGACTCGGAAGGATAGGGACATGGCACCACTATGTAGCACCAGACCTGGCTAGAAAAGTGATAAGGGAAAGCTAATTACTGAGTTACTTTAATTTCCTAAATTACAGCTTCTTTCATATTAGCAAATGTTGCACAAATTGTTCCAGGCAAAAATCTGAAAAGGTTATCTATATTGCTGTGCACTTCTGCATAAACACAGTAGCAAAGATTATAGACAAGAATCATGAACAGAACTGCACTTTTCATATACCCTTATTCCCAGAAGTTAGACTGCTATGTTCAGAGGAAATAACATCTTCACTAGTAACAACATCCGACTTACTCTACCCCGGGCTTGCTTTGAATGTTCATGCAGAAATTGCCATTTATAAATCAGTTCTCTACTGCAAAAGCATAGGACATAAAGAAGGCACAATGTAACTCCAGAAAATGGGTGTAACACATTGTCCAATGTGATTTTATTTTTCAGTAAAGCAAACCTATTCCTAGAGGCTTTTGGCACTAGGGGATAGTTGGCACCTATTAGACTCACTAATAGAGAGGTATGTCTCCAAGGCCTTTCTGCGAGGCAGATGATGGCTCAACAATTCCCTTAAGATGATAGGTAATGAGTTCCACAAGTAGGGAGTCAGAGCAGAGAAAGAATGTCCCCCCCATCTGTTCTTTACTGAAACAATGTAGTGATAGAACATAGTGAGATCTGGAATGTAAAGTCCTGTTAGGGATTTACCGTTTTAGTTATCCAGACTAATATTGTTGAAAAAAGGGAACTGCTCTGCAAACCCCTGCATTTGCTGGTGTTGGTCTATAAACAATAAAGGGCGAAAGTAAAATGTCTTATAGCACTCTTTCAAAAACAAACAACACTGTGTAAGAGCAATGCCCTTCACTCCTGCTGTAGTTAGAAGTATTCTGTGGTCTGCAAAATGGAAAGCCACAAACCGGTCTAAAAGATCCCAGACAGGCAACCGGTCTGCACTAGTGGTCCGAGAGGATGGTCATCGAGTGCAGCCATAACCCCACATTCAATACTCTTACTGTGTCAAAATCCTGGCTACAATCCATCAGGATACATAGGAGTCCATATGGCACATTTTTCTAACCAAGATTAGGAAAGGGAGAATAAGAACAATCCAAAGTATGACCACTGTATGACCAGAATGAATATTACCATTAAAACAAATGCAAAATTCTACTGATCCATGCTGATCCAGACACACGGTAAACACACCACAACAGAGACAAATTAAATGTCTACAATAGTGGCCAGGAGCTAAATCCCAAGTGTGAATTTAGAATCCCTTATCATAATAGTGGATCAAAGGAACTTGGATAATGCTTAGGAAGAACCTTATGGGATTCCACTAAAAATCACTAAGGTTATTTTTAGGCACTTCCTCCTCATCATTTGAAAATGTTACACAAGAAATAGAGCAATATTTTTTTGAGGATCCTCCAGCTGAGAACAAGAATGTGCAAGCCTGTGAATCCAGAGAAAGACCACACACTGTAGAAGACACAATTCCATTCCACGTGGCTTCAGAATTTAAAGGGCAGTAGTACATATATCTAGAGTTCTTGCCTGTAAGAAATCGACTGATAGGAATATGAACTCATTAAGTTGGCTGTGCCCAATCTACACCTAAAAATGAACTAGATCAGGATGTGAAGCAAAGAACCTTTAAAGCAGGCTTTTCATATTGGTGCCCTACACAGAGAGTCAAGGTAGAGGATGCAGGAGGTGATTGAGCAGGGTGAAAACTTTGAAACAACAGGCTTGAGTTCCTATCTGTTTGTTTAATATGTACTTTAGTGCTGATCTTGTTGTCTTGCAGCATTATTTGCACATCCAAGAATGCTATGGTTTCTTTTTCGATGTTATGAGTAAATTTTATGCGTTCATTCAAGGTGTTCAATGTCATAATGTGTCTTCTAGTTTTTTCCGTGAACCTTTCCAAATTAGGAAAATGTCATCGATGAACCTTTTGAAAATTATAAGACCTTCAGTCCAAATTGAGTTCTCCAAAATATGATCAGTCTCGAATTTGCACATGTACATATTGGCATATGAGGGTGCCCCCCCAAAGCCCATCGATGTTCCATTGCATTGGTTATAAAATTTACCTTGCGACTCAAAATAACTGCAGTACAATGCAAATTGCATTAATTCCATGATGAATATCCTTTGGGTTTTTTCCAAGTCACTATTCAAAAGACTCCATTCCAGAGCTTCCATACCCTCATTATGAGGAATCGACGTATACATTATGACATTGAACACCTTGAATGAACGCATAAAATTTACTCATAACATCGAAAAAGAAACCATAGCATTCTTGGATGTGCAAATAATGCTGCAAGACAACAAGATCAGCACTAAAGTACATATTAAACAAACAGATAGGAACTCAAGCCTGTTGTTTCAAAGTTTTCACCCTGACCCGCTCAAAAAACATTTACCCACTTTGCAATACATAAGATTGAAAAGGATCACAACCAGTAATTCAGATTTAGAAATCTCTCTAAAACAACAAACGGAAAAATATCGCCAACGTGGTTATCCGCAAGATATTCTGGACGCATCTTTAGTAAAAGTGTCAAAACAATCCAGAGAACAATTGTTGAAAGAGAAAATTAAAACCCGAGATCAAAAAACTGTTTGTGTACTGAAATATTTCACTGAATCAAGCAGGATAAAACGTATCATCAACAAACATTGGTTCTTGATCCAATCTGAACCAGATCTCATTGGTTAGTATAATGACAGAGTTACTTTTGCGTTTCAAAGATCGAGAAATCTTTAAGAACTGCTCAATATACCCAAAAAGGAGGATGTAAAATGGCGAGGTATGTTAAGATGCCAAAACTGCATTAATTGCAGCAACGTTATAACAGGGAATATATTGACTCACCCCATGAAAGGTCATCAAATTGAACTACATCACACAAGCACTTGTGATACCTCGAATTGTATCTACATGATTAAATGCCCGTGTGGCAAAGTATATGTTGGCCAAACGAAACTTAAAGTTAAAATTCGTATAACGGAACATAAGAGCAATATAAGACTCTTCAACAAGAAATCTACAGTTGCCAGTCATTGGAATGAAGCAAAACACCAAATTTCTCAATTACGTTATATGGTTTTGGAGACAATCCCGCAATACCGTGACAGGGATCCTGTCAAACAAAGACTAAGAGCCGAGTACTTTTGGATCAAAAAATTGAATTCTACACTTCCAATGGGGTTAAATGATCGGATAGAATATTCATGTTTTCTATAACATCAGGATTTTAACATTGACTCAGAACTTACACTGTGTCCCCCATTATGAGCACGATTAATATTAATTTGCAGACCTTCCGGTTCGATTCGCCTTTTTGTTTTTCAAATGTTTATTACATATTGCCAAAATTGTTCATTGACATCATATAAACTTATGAATACCAATGTTCAGCATCTCTTTGGGTAAAATCTTGTTGTTATTGTGCATTCGAATACAACAACAGAGTCTTTTTGAATACTTTATTGACAACGCACTGTTGTCACTTTCGAGTGAAGCCTCAGATCCCTATCACGTGACATACGTGTCACATGCTTAACGCAGCGCGATTGGTAGACATTCCGGTCAGGTGACCGCCTCAAGCCCGATGTTTACGTTTTTCATTTGGCGCGTAAATTCATTTCCTGAGCGCTAGCTTCCCGTAGAGGAGTTGAGACTTAGCTTTTCCCGTCCAATGTAAGTTATCGCTTCCGTGTAATTCATGTGTTTTAGATTATTGGCTTAGAGCGCGTTCGAGTTACATGCTCTTAACATTCATGAGTAAGGCTAGCAACTTTGGAAGTTTTAGTGTTCACTCTTAAGGTTATGCACGTTAGGCATTGCAATCTGTATTTCTTCAGGCGCTTCACCTACGTTGTGAAATATAGCATCAGTGCACATTTTGATAAACTGTTCATGAGTCGTTTCACTAAATGCATGTTGACATTGGTTTTGCATGACATATTATATCTTGCATTGTATTCGTTGTTTATGTGTTTGATATTCTCGATTGAGTGGAGTATATATTCAGGTCCTGTCTCATTTCATTTTTTACAGACCCCTGATGAAGGGTCCTTCTTTAATGACCCGAAATGCATTGGGTATCTTTGGAAAATCATGAACTACAGTGATTTGTTTGCATCATAAGAAGAAAATTATGTTTGCATATGACATTGAAGCTGAATCATAATGTGAAACCAGTATTTCAAATGGATTTATTATGGAGAATTGAATAAATTTAAACTTTGAGAAGAAACAGGAGAGTTTCATGTGATACTGTGCGCACATTTCTGTGGATAGGTGATCCTTCCCACATCACGATCAGCATGGCAAATAATAAAATATTTGCCATGCCACAGGTTCAATTGTTTGAAAACAAAGTATTTGTTTGAGATCTTTCTTAATATGTTGAATAGCTATCTATAGTGTGAAGGTATCAGTTTGGTGACATTTTCCTGAACCAGTGAGACTAGCAGGATTATGAAAGGTTGCATCAAGGTGGCTAACAACCCGTAATGTAGAGATAATCCAGAAAATTAAAATAATACTGGCTCTCCAGTAATACCACTGAACTTTGCGAACACAAAATAGAGTTCAGTACCGGTTTTTCTTTGATCACCTGATTCCACACACTACGCATGCTCTGCAAGATCTTCAGATGGCTCCCATTCAACACCAGAAGCACCATAATACAGGCCATCATCACCAGCAGGCTGGACTAAGGGAACTCACTTAACGTAGGAATCACCACATGCCTCCTGAAGAGACTACAGAAAATGCCAAACTCAGCAGGCTGTCTCATCCTCGACCTTCCCAGATGAACACCAATCACACCCCAGCTCAAGGAGCTACACTGGCTCCTGATCCAGAAGAGATGCCAGTTCAAGATGATGACACACAAAGCCCTGCACAAATTCTTATATCAACAAACGCATAGCCTTCCCCCAACTGACCAGACACCTACGATCCGCCTCCCTCTACCTCGCAGAAATGAAATTAAATCAAAATTTACAATAAATGTGCACTACTACCCTAAGGTTTCTAGGTGCGCAAGCTTGCTAGCGAGGCAGTACCAGCTTAGGAGGCTGGCCAGAGTTTAGAGAATCCTACAAGTTGAAAAGCCAGGTTATTAGTTTTTTCTAATGTTTGTTATAAACAAGGGAACCCCATACAGTAGAACCTGGGGTAGAACGATAATTTTAAAGAACAATGGTTCGAGGTAGGCCGTAAGAGGTCCTTAGAGGGAAAAAGAGCGAGTATTTAATAAGTCGCTAGGGAGCAATGGTAGTAGGTAAGGATAAGAGTTTTTTTATTTTTACTCTTTTCTCTTAACGATATACATAAATATATATACTGTATTGCAGGTGCTCAGGTGAATAATACGGTGCAGAACGTGACATAAGTGATCAAAGTGAACGGACTGTCACACAACAACAAGGATAAAAACACACAACAATTATATACAATAGAACAAGTGAAATTCCTTGGGTAGGTCGACGGCGTTTCGATCTATATTGTTTTAGATCTTCATCAGGACAGTTGAGCCTCCTGAAACTACAAGAATTTCAATTACACTCTGTTTCCTGTATGTGTACTTTACTGGCATTCCTACATGTTTGCTTTAATATGCCATTGTTTGAGTGCTCCCGGGAAGGTAAGAAATTAGACTTAAAATAAATTAAATGAAATGGATTCTACAGCATGCACATGTGCTTATTACTATACATGCGTTTTTTGAAGGAATAATAAGGGGGTTATGTGATTTAACCTCACCCTAGTGCGTGGCGCTTATGCAGACACAAGTTATATAAAAGCGCATGCATTTACGTAATTGGTTTGTCACAATTTTAAAATGTACCTTAGTGCGTGGCGCTCATGCAGATACAGGTTGTATGTAAGCGCATGCATTTCAGTAATTGGTTTGTCACAATATTAAAATGTACCTTGCCGGTGGGTAGGGCAAGGATAGTAATTCGTACAATACAGCTGGTTGGGTGTCGCTTTTTTCCAAAGAATCTGCAGGTAATGTAAATTATATAGGCATTGGTTGGGCTTGGTCGCTGTAAACATGCATTAACTCTGAGCGAGTATGGCAGAATTAAGGGGCTAAGAAATAACCATATTCGCTGCTAAGTTCAAGAAACTTACTTTAAAAATTATTGGAATTGCGTCTTTCAATGAGGAATTCAAGTAGCGCTCGTTCACTTCTATGTAGGCAAGGGTCCTACTTGAACTTATAAATCGAGAGACAAGAGTAATTATTAGAACCTATGAAGTGCTATTAGCCATAGTTAGAGAGAAGCGGGCAGGGCTACTTACTTACAGAAGATTAATCAAGTTAAAACACAATCAGTGTTGAAGGAGGTTCCAAAAGCGCATTCGTCGCTATGGTAGAAATTGGCGCCTGAAACTAAAAAACATTTTGGTCAGTGCGTGGCTAGTTTAATTAAAACCAACACGGTGGGCGTAACCGTGTGGTCGGCGCTACACTTACTGAATCGTCGTAGTTCTGTGTGGCAGGAGAAGGGGGTCCGAGTACCTCTTTCGCAGTAGCTCACAATCAGGCGAGCGTCCATAACTCCATTAATAGCGTGTTGAGGTTATTGCGCGCGCAAGCCCGGAAGCGTATCTGGGGGGAGCATGCGCGTTGAGGGATAATGGGAGCATGCGTTCGTGATTAGTGTTGGAATTGGGCACATGCGTGGAAAGAGTTGCGAATAAGCTAGTTGCGCAGTGATTAAAACATTCTTAATGGAAACTTAACATATTACTTGAAGCAACCAGGCTAATCCAACGTTAGAGTAAAACATTTTAGAACATTTTCGGAACAGTATTCAGTTGTAGCTTTACAGAAAAAGGAACCTTAAGCAGTGACTAGTTAGTGTATATTGCTAAATGAATTCACATAACAACATCCCATAACAATATCCATAGGTTCTGATTCAGGTGCACGTGTTCCACTCATCGAGATTGTTGAGTCCTTTCTCAATTGTTTTACAAAAGAAAATCCATTTGCATTCCAGGCGATTTAGTATTGTTTGTTGATTGCCTCCTCTGGCATTAGGCATCAGTTTGTCAATAACCTGCCACTTTATTTCATTTTCAGAATGTCCCAGTTCGAGGTAGTGTTCCACCAACGGAGCTGTTGTTACTTTACATCGGATCCTGCTCCTGTGCTGAGATATTCTGGTCTTTATCTGTTGGGTCGTCTGTCCGATGTATAGTAGTTTGCATGGGCACTCAATACTGTAAATCACATTCTTTGAATTACAATTGGTGAAAAAATTAAGATTGTGCTTACAACTTCCATACTCGAATAATTTAGTGTTGGTGGTGAATTCGCATGCCATGCACTTGTTACACTTAAAATGCCCTAGAACTGGTGGGAGATTCAACCTAGTTTCAATTGTATTATTAGCTATTGGGTTGCTGGCTGCTCTTACTAGATGGTCCTTCAGATTACGACCACGTTTAAATGAAAACAGGGGGAGCCCGGTGTTTAACTCTAAGGGATCCAATACATTCCAGTGTTTCTTAATCATTTTAGTGAGTTTGTTACTGGCTGTATTAAAGGTGGTGACACATGTAATCTTAGATAGGGCTTTTTTAGGCTGAGGTTCAAGTAAACATTCTCTGTGTGTGTACCACGCCCTTTTCATCGCCCTTCTTACCAGTTTTCGTGGGTAGCCTCTTGCAGTTAGTTTTTTGCAGAGAATTTCTGCTTCAGTAAAGAAATCTGCTTTATATTTACAATTTCTCCTGATTCTCAGGAATTGTCCATAGGGCAATCCATCCCTCAGAGCCCTGGGGTGTGCACTATGGTATTGCAGGAGAGTATTGCGTTCCATAGGTTTGCGGAACAGTGTGGTGTATAATTGGTCTTCTTCGCATTTAATGGTCACATCAAGGTAGTCGATTTGATGTCTATTATATGAGTGGGTGAATTTAAGGTCAGTTTGGTTGGTATTTAACCATCTACAGAAATTATTTAGTGATTTTTCATCACCACTCCAGATCATAAGGACATCATCGATGTATCGATGCCATGATTTTATTTGATTGCGAAATGGGTTTGTGTTGTTAAGAATGATGTTAGTTTCTATGTCATCCACGAAAAGAATCGCAAAATTGGGGGCAAAAATCGCCCCCATGGAAGTGCCCTTACACTGTCTATAGAATGTGTCTTTAAATAAAAAATAGTTTTTGGTCAGGGCTATTTCCAGGAGCTTAATTATAAATTCCGTGGGGACTTGATGTGGTGCCGGGCGGTTGTCCAGATGCCTCTTGATTACATTGATTCCTTTCTCTTGGGGGATATTGGTATAAAGTGACTCTATGTCTAGAGTCACTAAGATTTCACTATCAGGACGGAATGGGTGTGTCTCAATGAGATTGATCAGGTGTGTGGTATCCTTAACATACGTTGCAGTGTCTTGAACCATGTCGCGGATGAAGAAATCGATGTATTTTCCCAGGGGTTCTACAACAGACCCACAACCTGAGAGTATAGGTCTCCCAGGGGGGTGTTCCATATCCTTGTGAACTTTAGGCAGTGTGTAAAGCACAGGGGTACGTGGATTTTTATTGTTAAGGAATAGGAATTCGTTCTTACTCAGAAAACCTGATTCAAGTGCTTCTTGGGTGACATTAAGGATTGTTTCACTTATACTTTTAATGGGATTGCCTCTTAGTTGTTCGTAGGGATCTTTGTTGTTGATCTGGCGTAAGATTTCGTTTTCATAGGAGGTGCGGTCTTGGATGGCTATACCACCGCCCTTGTCACACGGTTTTATGACAATGTCTTGGTTTTGTTTGAGTGTGATCAGACTGTTCCTTTCTTCCTTACTGATGTTGTAGGGTGTGAATCTATAACTGTCCTTTATTTTGTCCAGATCACGTAACACTAGGTGTTCGAAGGTAATTACTTCTGGTGGCATGGTTCCACTAGTTGGACGGAAAGAGGAGGGTGGGCGTAAGCCTGTAGTGTCATTCCTACTGGGTCCTTCACGGTTTTTAAAGAAAGTTTGCAGTCTTACTTTCCTGAAGAATTGCATAATCTCAGCTTGAATATTGAACCAGTTAGGTTTTTCAGCAATTACAAATGAGAGACCTCTACTTAGAAGGGCTATATCAGTAGAATTCAGCTGATGTTGGGACAGGTTGAATATTGGTATTGTTTCTGCGTTGGTATTAGTTTCTGATTCCCTATCTAGTATTGGTAGCCCCATTGGTAGAACCTGTTCCTGGTCTGACGTTCCCCCGGGGGGAAGTTGTACCTGGGTTTGGGTCGTGTCTTCCCTCTCCCTCTCCCCCGGGGAGGGTCTGTGTGCCTCTGCTGGCCTCTCCCTAAAAAATGGGGATTTGTGCCAGCGGAGGTACCAGGTCCTTCTGTACCCTCCGAGTCTTCTGATTCTGCTGAGGATTCAGAGAAAGTTACTGGTGCTCGGTTTCTAAACCGGCCCCACGAACCAGCAGGGACTCTTTGCTGGTCTGGGGGACCCGCAGTAAAAAAATCTTCCCGAAGGTACGGGTAGGTTTTTTCTTTGTTATATTGGTTGATATCTTTTGAAACTTTAGTTGTTTTTTTATGGTGCTCGAAGCTCTCAAAATCCTTAATAGTGCGATCTATTTTCTCTAAAGCTGATTTGGCGTCAGCTAGACAATCCAAATCTCGAATTGCTTGTTCTAGAGCTGCAATTTCTTCTAGCTCTTTTTTGCTATGTTCAAGGGCGGTGTCGATGCCCAACACCATCCAGTGGCGTGAGCACGTTGTTCCTATGTGTGAGAAGCCTAATTTGAATTTGGGGTCTTGGATAAAGATAGCTGGTACGTTACGTACCTGGAGGCCTATTGGGATAACTTCTGCTCTTAGATAGTCTGTTAACATGCGGGCATGAAGTTCTGTGCGTATATGTTTTTTCCTTAGATGTTCTAGTTCAGCTAGTTTCTCACTGGCTGTATCTGTGGGGGCCCTAGGGTTGGTTACGGGACCTTTAAACAGTGATGGACCTGAAAGTTTTGAGGCGATATATTCTTCTGTGTACGTAACAGCTGTGTTTGTAGACATTATCTAGATAAGGGGACTGGGTTTTTTGATTTTTTTTTAAGAAAAACCACTCAGCGAGTGATACCCTTGCAGTGTAGCCACTGCGCATACGTTTGTTATAAACAAGGGAACCCCATACAGTAGAACCTGGGGTAGAACGATAATTTTAAAGAACAATGGTTCGAGGTAGGCCGTAAGAGGTCCTTAGAGGGAAAAAGAGCGAGTATTTAATAAGTCGCTAGGGAGCAATGGTAGTAGGTAAGGATAAGAGTTTTTTTATTTTTACTCTTTTCTCTTAACGATATACATAAATATATATACTGTATTGCAGGTGCTCAGGTGAATAATACGGTGCAGAACGTGACATAAGTGATCAAAGTGAACGGACTGTCACACAACAACAAGGATAAAAACACACAACAATTATATACAATAGAACAAGTGAAATTCCTTGGGTAGGTCGACGGCGTTTCGATCTATATTGTTTTAGATCTTCATCAGGACAGTTGAGCTTCCTGAAACTACAAGAATTTCAATTACACTCTGTTTCCTGTATGTGTACTTTACTGGCATTCCTACATGTTTGCTTTAATATGCCATTGTTTGAGTGCTCCCGGGAAGGTAAGAAATTAGACTTAAAATAAATTAAATGAAATGGATTCTACAGCATGCACATGTGCTTATTACTATACATGCATGCGCTTATATATAACTTGTGTCTGCATAAGCGCCACGCACTAGGGTGAGGTTAAATCACATAACCCCCTTATTATTCCTTCAAAAAACGCATGTATAGTAATAAGCACATGTGCATGCTGTAGAATCCATTTCATTTAATTTATTTTAAGTCTAATTTCTTACCTTCCCGGGAGCACTCAAACAATGGCATATTAAAGCAAACATGTAGGAATGCCAGTAAAGTACACATACAGGAAACAGAGTGTAATTGAAATTCTTGTAGTTTCAGGAGGCTCAACTGTCCTGATGAAGATCTAAAACAATATATATCGAAACGCCGTCGACCTACCCAAGGAATTTCACTTGTTCTATTGTATATAATTGTTGTGTGTTTTTATCCTTGTTGTTGTGTGACAGTCCGTTCACTTTGATCACTTATGTCACGTTCTGCACCGTATTATTCACCTGAGCACCTGCAATACAGTATATATATTTATGTATATCGTTAAGAGAAAAGAGTAAAAATAAAAAAACTCTTATCCTTACCTACTACCATTGCTCCCTAGCGACTTATTAAATACTCGCTCTTTTTCCCTCTAAGGACCTCTTACGGCCTACCTCGAACCATTGTTCTTTAAAATTATCGTTCTACCCCAGGTTCTACTGTATGGGGTTCCCTTGTTTATAACAAACATTGTATGCGCAGTGGCTACACTGCAAGGGTATCACTCGCTGAGTGTTTTTTCTTAAAAAAAACATCAAAAAACCCAGTCCCCTTATCTAGATAATGTCTACAAACACAGCTGTTACGTACACAGAAGAATATATCGCCTCAAAACTTTCAGGTCCATCACTGTTTAAAGGTCCCGTAACCAACCCTAGGGCCCCCACAGATACAGCCAGTGAGAAACTAGCTGAACTAGAACATCTAAGGAAAAAACATATACGCACAGAACTTCATGCCCGCATGTTAACAGACTATCTAAGAGCAGAAGTTATCCCAATAGGCCTCCAGGTACGTAACGTACCAGCTATCTTTATCCAAGACCCCAAATTCAAATTAGGCTTCTCACACATAGGAACAACGTGCTCACGCCACTGGATGGTGTTGGGCATCGACACCGCCCTTGAACATAGCAAAAAAGAGCTAGAAGAAATTGCAGCTCTAGAACAAGCAATTCGAGATTTGGATTGTCTAGCTGACGCCAAATCAGCTTTAGAGAAAATAGATCGCACTATTAAGGATTTTGAGAGCTTCGAGCACCATAAAAAAACAACTAAAGTTTCAAAGGTTATCAACCAATATAACAAAGAAAAAACCTACCCGTACCTTCGGGAAGATTTTTTTACTGCGGGTCCCCCAGACCAGCAAAGAGTCCCTGCTGGTTCGTGGGGCCGGTTTAGAAACCGAGCACCAGTAACTTTCTCTGAATCCTCAGCAGAATCAGAAGACTCGGAGGGTACAGAAGGACCTGGTACCTCCGCTGGCACAAATCCCCATTTTTTAGGGAGAGGCCAGCAGAGGCACACAGACCCTCCCCGGGGGAGAGGGAGAGGGAAGACACGACCCAAACCCAGGTACAACTTCCCCCCGGGGGAACGTCAGACCAGGAACAGATTCTACCAATGGGGCTACCAATACTAGATAGGGAATCAGAAACTAATACCAACGCAGAAACAATACCAATATTAAACCTGTCCCAACATCAGCTGAATTCTACTGATATAGCCCTTCTAAGTAGAGGTCTCTCATTTGTAATTGCTGAAAAACCTAACTGGTTCAATATTCAAGCTGAGATTATGCAATTCTTCAGGAAAGTAAGACTGCAAACTTTCTTTAAAAACCGTGAAGGACCCAGTAGGAATGACACTACAGGCTTACGCCCACCCTCCTCTTTCCGTCCAACTAGTGGAACCATGCCACCAGAAGTAATTACCTTCGAACACCTAGTGTTACGTGATCTGGACAAAATAAAGGACAGTTATAGATTCACACCCTACAACATCAGTAAGGAAGAAAGGAACAGTCTGATCACACTCAAACAAAACCAAGACATTGTCATAAAACCGTGTGACAAGGGCGGTGGTATAGCCATCCAAGACCGCACCTCCTATGAAAACGAAATCTTACGCCAGATCAACAACAAAGATCACTACGAACAACTAAGAGGCAATCCCATTAAAAGTATAAGTGAAACAATCCTTAATGTCACCCAAGAAGCACTTGAATCAGGTTTTCTGAGTAAGAACGAATTCCTATTCCTTAACAATAAAAATCCACGTACCCCTGTGCTTTACACACTGCCTAAAGTTCACAAGGATATGGAACACCCCCCTGGGAGACCTATACTCTCAGGTTGTGGGTCTGTTGTAGAACCCCTGGGAAAATACATCGATTTCTTCATCCGCGACATGGTTCAAGACACTGCAACGTATGTTAAGGATACCACACACCTGATCAATCTCATTGAGACACACCCATTCCGTCCTGATAGTGAAATCTTAGTGACTCTAGACATAGAGTCACTTTATACCAATATCCCCCAAGAGAAAGGAATCAATGTAATCAAGAGGCATCTGGACAACCGCCCGGCACCACATCAAGTCCCCACGGAATTTATAATTAAGCTCCTGGAAATAGCCCTGACCAAAAACTATTTTTTATTTAAAGACACATTCTATAGACAGTGTAAGGGCACTTCCATGGGGGCGATTTTTGCCCCCAATTTTGCGATTCTTTTCGTGGATGACATAGAAACTAACATCATTCTTAACAACACAAACCCATTTCGCAATCAAATAAAATCATGGCATCGATACATCGATGATGTCCTTATGATCTGGAGTGGTGATGAAAAATCACTAAATAATTTCTGTAGATGGTTAAATACCAACCAAACTGACCTTAAATTCACCCACTCATATAATAGACATCAAATCGACTACCTTGATGTGACCATTAAATGCGAAGAAGACCAATTATACACCACACTGTTCCGCAAACCTACGGAACGCAATACTCTCCTGCAATACCATAGTGCACACCCCAGGGCTCTGAGGGATGGATTGCCCTATGGACAATTCCTGAGAATCAGGAGAAATTGTAAATATAAAGCAGATTTCTTTACTGAAGCAGAAATTCTCTGCAAAAAACTAACTGCAAGAGGCTACCCACGAAAACTGGTAAGAAGGGCGATGAAAAGGGCGTGGTACACACACAGAGAATGTTTACTTGAACCTCAGCCTAAAAAAGCCCTATCTAAGATTACATGTGTCACCACCTTTAATACAGCCAGTAACAAACTCACTAAAATGATTAAGAAACACTGGAATGTATTGGATCCCTTAGAGTTAAACACCGGGCTCCCCCTGTTTTCATTTAAACGTGGTCGTAATCTGAAGGACCATCTAGTAAGAGCAGCCAGCAACCCAATAGCTAATAATACAATTGAAACTAGGTTGAATCTCCCACCAGTGCTAGGGCATTTTAAGTGTAACAAGTGCATGGCATGCGAATTCACCACCAACACTAAAGTATTCGAGTATGGAAGTTGTAAGCACAATCTTAATTTTTTCACCAATTGTAATTCAAAGAATGTGATTTACAGTATTGAGTGCCCATGCAAACTACTATACATCGGACAGACGACCCAACAGATAAAGACCAGAATATCTCAGCACAGGAGCAGGATCCGATGTAAAGTAACAACAGCTCCGTTGGTGGAACACTACCTCGAACTGGGACATTCTGAAAATGAAATAAAGTGGCAGGTTATTGACAAACTGATGCCTAATGCCAGAGGAGGCAATCAACAAACAATACTAAATCGCCTGGTTTGCAAATGGATTTTCTTTTGTAAAACAATTGAGAAAGGACTCAACACTCTCGATGAGTGGAACACGTGCACCTGAATCAGAACCTATGGATATTGTTATGGGATGTTGTTATGTGAATTCATTTAGCAATATACACTAACTAGTCACTGCTTAAGGTTCCTTTTTCTGTAAAGCTACAACTGAACACTGTTCCGAAAATGTTCTAAAATGTTTTACTCTAACGTTGGATTAGCCTGGTTGCTTCAAGTAATATGTTAAGTTTCCATTAAGAATGTTTTAATCACTGCGCAACTAGCTTATTCGCAACTCTTTCCACGCATGTGCCCAATTCCAACACTAATCACGAACGCATGCTCCCATTATCCCTCAACGCGCATGCTCCCCCCAGATACGCTTCCGGGCTTGCGCGCGCAATAACCTCAACACGCTATTAATGGAGTTATGGACGCTCGCCTGATTGTGAGCTACTGCGAAAGAGGTACTCGGACCCCCTTCTCCTGCCACACAGAACTACGACGATTCAGTAAGTGTAGCGCCGACCACACGGTTACGCCCACCGTGTTGGTTTTAATTAAACTAGCCACGCACTGACCAAAATGTTTTTTAGTTTCAGGCGCGAATTTCTACCATAGCGACGAATGCGCTTTTGGAACCTCCTTCAACACTGATTGTGTTTTAACTTGATTAATCTTCTGTAAGTAAGTAGCCCTGCCCGCTTCTCTCTAACTATGGCTAATAGCACTTCATAGGTTCTAATAATTACTCTTGTCTCTCGATTTATAAGTTCAAGTAGGACCCTTGCCTACATAGAAGTGAACGAGCGCTACTTGAATTCCTCATTGAAAGACGCAATTCCAATAATTTTTAAAGTAAGTTTCTTGAACTTAGCAGCGAATATGGTTATTTCTTAGCCCCTTAATTCTGCCATACTCGCTCAGAGTTAATGCATGTTTACAGCGACCAAGCCCAACCAATGCCTATATAATTTACATTACCTGCAGATTCTTTGGAAAAAAGCGACACCCAACCAGCTGTATTGTACGAATGACTATCCTTGCCCTACCCACCGGCAAGGTACATTTTAATATTGTGACAAACCAATTACTGAAATGCATGCGCTTACATACAACCTGTATCTGCATGAGCGCCACGCACTAAGGTACATTTTAAAATTGTGACAAACCAATTACGTAAATGCATGCGCTTATATATAACTTGTGTCTGCATAAGCGCCACGCACTAGGGTGAGGTTAAATCACATAACCCCCTTATTATTCCTTCAAAAAACGCATGTATAGTAATAAGCACATGTGCATGCTGTAGAATCCATTTCATTTAATTTATTTTAAGTCTAATTTCTTACCTTCCCGGGAGCACTCAAACAATGGCATATTAAAGCAAACATGTAGGAATGCCAGTAAAGTACACATACAGGAAACAGAGTGTAATTGAAATTCTTGTAGTTTCAGGAGGCTCAACTGTCCTGATGAAGATCTAAAACAATATAGATCGAAACGCCGTCGACCTACCCAAGGAATTTCACTTGTACTATTGTATATAATTGTTGTGCTTTTTTATCCTTGTTGTTGTGTGACAGTCCGTTCACTTTGATCACTTATGTCACGTTCTGCACCGTATTATTCACCTGAGCACCTGCAATACAGTATATATATTTATGTATATCGTTAAGAGAAAAGAGTAAAAATAAAAAAACTCTTATCCTTACCTACTACCATTGCTCCCTAGCGACTTATTAAATACTCGCTCTTTTTCCCTCTAAGGACCTCTTACGGCCTACCTCGAACCATTGTTCTTTAAAATTATTAGTTTTTTCTAAAGCAGTGGAGATTCATTTCCTTTTTCAGGAATAAGGGAAGGCTGTTCCAGAGACGGGAGGTACTGCCTATAAAACTTCTCCCACCCTAGTTTGCGACTTTTACTCCAGGAACAATGATATTGCATTTGATTCCGAGCAAAGGGATCTTGGCGGAAGATACCGACGTAACCAAAGCTTAAAAACTGACACCCCCAGGATCTGCTGTAGCAACAGTGGATCATGCTCCTTCTCACACCCTGCACCCAAAGCTTGGAAACAACCATCCCCTGCACCTCAGGACCACTCCATCTCTCTAGCAATTCAGGAAAGGACTCGAGACCTGGGAGTTCAAATGAACATATCACCTCAAAGCAAGCAGCAATTTCAGCACCTTGAGACCCTCACAGATGATTTGCTGCACTTTACAAATCCTTGATTGATTGAAATGTTTATGAAATTCTTCAATACAGTGTTTCTTTAATAGTAAGAAGTTATACATTATGTTCTCATAAATTGGAAGCTCATTCTTACTCACCTGGGATGCTAGAGATGCAGAGCACATGTGCATTGCAAACAGTGAACTGGTCCACCACTGTGCCAGGCTGATTGGCATCAATGATCACAACTTTGCTGGTCGAGAGTGTACTGGTGAGTATCCATACTCGGCTGGAGGTAGCATCCATCTCATGCAGTTCCTTTGTCTGAGGGAGAGGAAGGCAGGAAATGTGTGATGAAAATGACAGTCATCAGCAATGAGAAAAATAGACCAAATCAGGCAAGCAGTTCAGTGGAGCTAGCTCAGAGAGGCTCAAGAATAAGACAGATAGGTGTATCAAGGCAATACTGAATGACTGTGTAGAGAATGCCTACTCAAAAGAGCATAGATGGATGGGCTCTATGAACAGAGGGACAAACATAAGGACAAGCAATTCAACAAAGGATGTGGAATCTTTTGGACAGGGGCAGGAAGAGAAGCCTCAAGAATGTAGTTACCTTTTTCTTTTCCGGTGAAGTGTGGTTACTTTTGCTCTCCCCTTCCACCTCTCTGTCACATGTTAAAGGGTCCCGTCCAGATGACTTCAGTCCATTACTCAAATCCTCTTCAAGAGGTCTCCACCCAGTCAAGTCGACCCCTGCTGCACACCAAAGCTATCAGATAGAATAAACAAATAGGAGAAAATTGGATTAGATGTATAACCGCTTCTCATACTGAGCTACTCATCTTTTACACTGGTATTTTAATTCCCATTGGCTAACAACTCTGACAAACCTATGGTACAGAATGAAAGGACTACAAACTATCCAAATGAATTAGAAATGCACGAGAAGGTGGATAAATGCTACACCACACCAAAATGTCTCTGATCACATCCTGGCTTAAGTTCTGTATACTGGATTGGTCTTTATATTTAATCTCCCAAAGATTGAAAAGGGGAATGGCCTCAGCCCAGTTTGGGAAGAGGAGCAGGAGCGTGCATGGGAAAACTAAAAAAACATTATTACTGGTGAGTACGTTGCTGTTACTTTTACATTAGCCCCTTTTCAGTTTTCAATTCTTCAGACAGATTATGAAACAGGAAACTGCAAGGATGTCAACACCAAAAGCCAGATCAAACATTTTTGGAAACTCACATGCCAGGCCTACTTGGCAAAATCGAATATTGTATCTTGAAGTTGTATCAAGAGCTTATAAGACTTGGGGCCTAAGCTAGAGTTTTGCTGAATGATTACTCCATCACAAACATGGCAGCTGTCCCGCTCACCATATTACAAGTGCATCATAACCTCTGGAACTTGTAATATGGCGGGCACAATGTCTGTGACATTTTGTCAGAGTGTTCTGTCCTCTAAATAAGGCACGTAGTGTTTCATGTTCAGTATTATGGCCAGGTCTGTAACATTGTTTCTTAAAGGAGAAAAATAGACAAAATGCAACCTAGGCACAGTTTACCAACAGGGTCCAAGTGCATAGAAATAAAGCAAGTGTTTTTCAAATACACACTCTTCTTCCTTAAGCTTAAAGTAGCACAATGGTTCTGTTGTGCAACACAAAGTGTTATTAAACATTATTTTACAGTGGGAATGATTTTGAATGACTTGCTCGCAATCCAAGACCTCACGGAAGATGAAATAACTCCACAAGAAAGAGAACATTCAACCCTCCCATCACAAAGGGGCCACACGTACACACATGTCTCATTTGCAATCCCACTCACACATGCTCCAACTGTGCACCTTTGGGTTCCCATTGCTGTCTCTTGGATAAGAGAGGATACTCCATCTTTGAAGGTGAAGGCTCACCATAGACCTGGGCACCCAACCCCCAATTAAAGTTAGAGGACACACAAGATAGAAAAGGTGTAGGTTAGACAGCATTTTGAATACACATGACAGGACCCATAAGTAACTTCAAATGCTGATACGACCATTGTGTTGAAGAGCCTAAGCAAAAAGGCAATTGACTGTTAACCCAGTTGACCTGTTGCAGGAAGAGACTGGTGTTATTAATTTTACATATTTTTTTAATTTAAAAAAACGATATTTAAAAAAAATGTTTTTTTGACATCGATATTTTGTTTTCGATATTTTTGTACATACCTTTTTGTAGATAGGATGTCGATATTGTTGACATCGATATTATTGCTCCGATATTTTTGTAGGTCGATATTTTGTCTTTCTATATTTTGTCATACATTCATCTCCAGCTCTGATTTTAGCACAGCCTCAATGAAACATTCTTTGTATTGGTGGGGTGGGGGCATTGCAGAATGTTCAGGGCCTACTTACTGAGAGGGTTATCACTAACAAGTCTTTTAATTAGGGTAAATGGCCACTCATTGCTAATACAAAGCAGCCACCACCACTAGCTGTAACTGGGTGAAGACGTAAGGGACAAGCTCGAACCAAAGGAGAGCTACTTATACTGGCACTGGATAGTCTCTGACACAAAACATAGGAGGTTTCTGTTCTGGTACTACAGTCAATCAACTGCATCACAATAGCACAGAGGAAACATGGTCTGCTGCAGGCTTGTTTTGGAGGAAGAGGTTGTACTGGCAAATATAAAGGATATTTTGAGACTCAACTTAAACTTCTTCCACTGGTTCTTTTACCACCTTTTGACAAAGGTGGCAATATTGTTGGAAATCTGCAGATAGTATGGTGGATAGTCTATATATTTGCAACATCCTAACGTTTTGAATCATCCCATGTGCCACACAAGATCTGGAAAATGCACTGATTACTTCGATGTGTCGGCATGTGGCACCATCACCCTCCATCATGACTGTTTTGCCCACACATGCCCACACATGTCCAAAGAGCATACTTGCACAGTGAAAGCAGATTTCCTTATTTTTTCCACACCCTCAGATGCAGGGACAACTGAAGTGATACATGCAGTGAGTAAAATCGAACTTGGGATTTTACTAACTCCCTGAAAGTCCATTCCACAGAACGTGGTGGTGGGAGGGCAGTAAGGAATCTCTGGGGTAGATGGAGTATCCACTCAATTCATTCTTAATGAAGATATATAACTTACTTTTCTGATGAATACTTCTACCTCCAGATTCTTAACCTTACAAATTAGTACTAAAGCCTTATCTTCCCAATAGGTGGAGGGCCTGACGAGAGGACATACGCAAGAATGTCTGCGGAACGAATGGGCAAAATTACTTTTCCTACAGACCTATGTATCAGTACAGTAAAATCTGGTGAAATTATAGATGAAAGTCCAGATAACGCCGTAGCAGTCATCCAAAACTGGAACATCCTTAGCTAGAGTCAATGTTGCAGCCTTTGCTATAGAGGAATGAGCTCTGAGGTCTTCTAGAGGAACCACTTTGGAAAAAGCATAAAATATTGTGGTTCAGAGGAAAATTCAGCAGGACAAAGTTCACTTTGGAACCACTTTTTCTTTCTTTGTCCCAGTGAGTCCAATGAACAGCTGAACATCAATGCACTGCTTCTTACCCCTTTTCAATATAGAAACTAAGTTCCAATACTTCTGCAGCTCTTCAAATTACTGGCGTAAAATTATGCATTCTACTTAGTGGGGGGAAAATTTGCAGAATCCAGAGACAACTCAGAGGAAGTACCAAGACCACTGGCATTCTATAAAACTATGTAAAGGCCAGCATTAGGGTAATGAAGGGGAGAGTAAATTATTCGCCCACTCATCATCCTCATCATGTGGGACCATGTGAGGTATCTGAGCTTTGTCAAAACTCAAAATTTGCCATCTTTTCTGGTAAATCTCTGGCTTCATGGTAGTGGAACTACCAGAAGAATAATTTTCAAAACAGAGTCGAGCATCATTATGGTATAGCATGGCATGTAGTGGATTTTTTCAAACGAGGGGTTGGACCCTCTTGTCAGCGGGTTCCGAATCAATGTCATCAGAGCCACTGGCGGTGATGTTTGGATGAGAACTGATAAGGCCTTATGAAAGGGAGTAAAGGTAACTGAATGCAGATTTGGCAGACTTCCTGTGGGGTCAGCTACCATGAAGGACAATACCACCAGGTGTAACAGCAAATGGTGTTCTCAAAGGCTGCTTTGGGCCAGAAATCAGACCAGATCAAGCTGTTGTGATATTAAAGATATCTAGCATGGCTTCACTAAAGGCTGTAACGAGCTTTGGATCCAAGGACAGCCCAGAATATTTTTAGAGACTGGAATAGACTTGGAGAAAGAAGCCTGAGTCAGATCCCATGGATATGGTAGTCTTGTTTATCCTTCTGAGAAGCATTGTATTTTGCTTCCATCTTAACCGAGGAAAGTGATCCAATATGGGTATGGCCTCTTAAATTGAGTTTTGTAATGTATAGCTTAACCAACCACTCCCTGATCTCCTTGAGGGGCACAAGAGAGTGCTTGTTACAGGACGGGAGTTAGGTTTAGACCCTAGACACCACACACAGATGTTGTGCAGGTCCGTGACCAGCAAAGGGTTGTGACAGAAGTGTTTGGTAGTAACATACCTGCTACTCTGCCAAATCTTTGGAAGTCCCAACAAATTGTACTCAATCGAACTGAAATCAGGGGAGCAAAGCTCCAGACCTGCATCAATAGGTGCAGAAAATAATTAACTAATATCAGTGTGCAGGGGAGACACCAGTTTGTGGCTCTGTATCATCATGTTCAGGGAATGATGGAAGTGTGATGGAGACTGATGGGGGGGTACCTGCCAGCACAAAAAAGTTATGGAATGTTTTTCAAATCCTGCCTGGAACCTGTGAGGATTCAAAATGTGAGGAATCTGCAAGTGGAAGTGTCCATCAGAAATGTAGGACCCTTGCACTATCTGAGAACTGTAATCACCATGAATGATTGCACAGGGTGATGCATGTCACCCAACTGAATTGATTCGTTCTTGGCCTGTGCTTGGTGTCAAATCATCTGTGGATCACTGTGAAGGAAAGAGAATATTACCAGGATTCCTGGGAAGCCTTCAGCATGTTTCCCTTCAATAGTGTCCATAGTAGTGTGCTCCCCAGCCCGGGAGCATTCAAATGAATATGCCACACACAGAGCTCTGGATTGTCCATCTTTATTCCTCAACATAAAATCACACACTGCTCCATGATTTGTCATAAACATTAAAAACCACACCTTAACACCTCCCAACAAGTGACATACTTCCTTCATTAAGGCGGCCCTGAACTGCAAGGGTCCTCGCACACTTAGGGGCAGATGTACGACAGTTTTTTGTGGTCGCAAACAGGAATTTGGCCCATTTGCGACCGCAAAGTAGGTCAGCCCAATGTACAAACCATATTTTGCGAGTCGCTAACCTATTAGCGACTCGCAAAATATGGTTTGTGACTCGCTATTAGGAAGGGGCTTGCCAAGGGCGTCCCTTCCTAATAGCGATTTCACACAAATGTATGATTGGTATGACACTTGCAGTTTACCACCCTTTTCAAAAGGGTGGTAAATCACCTGCAAACGGGAAGGGGTCCCCAGGTGACCCCTTTCCCTTTGTGAATGGGTGCGAAAATATTTTTTAAAAGCAGGCAGTGGTCCCCGGGACCACTGCCGGGCCTTTAAAATGTAACTGAAAACTTTCATTTTTCATGCTTAAATGCTTCCCATTTTCCTTTAAGGAAAAATGGCTGCATTAAAAACCCTGTTTTATTTAAAAAGCAGTCCCAGACATGGTGGTCTGCAGACCCCACCAGGGCATCATCCCTGTGAGTGCTAGCCATTCCCAATGGGGTCACAAATCGTGCTTGCTTCATGAATATTGATGAGGCCTGCAAACAGTGTCTGAGACACTGTTGTACATTGCATTTTGCGAGTCGCAAATTGCGTGTCGCAATTTGGTGCAATTTGCGACTTGCAAAATGCAAGTGTCGTACATCTGGCCCATAGTCATACAGCACGACACCTCCCCTTTGTTAAATAAAAAATACAAACAACAGTTACATTATAATTCTTCGAGGAGTCGTGGGGGCACTGGCACTAGTCCGCCTGATTGAGTAGCATGAAGTAGTTGAGATTCACTCATGCATCAATGGTATGGGTTATGATGTTTGATATGGACTGTCAGGCTACATGGCCTCATTTGTAGCTGCAGGAGCCGACGACTGCAGAGGTAAAAGCTTAAAATGTAATGAATCATGTGTGATGGACTGTCTGGGATGATATGCAGTTACCAGGTGTCCTTTGCACGTCACAACTCTCAGAGGATCGACAGCAAAAGGAGTGTGTTTTCTGCTTTTGCTTCTGCTTGACTGGGACTAAGTCGCCTTCATTGAAGACTGTCTCTGGGCTCTCCAAAGCCAATCAGCATAAGTCTCCATTTTGCACTTACGAGAAGTGTTTGTGACATGAACTTTGTCATCACTTAAGGATCAGTCTACTGTCCATTGTGGCAGCTTTGTTCTCATGGCTCTCGCCAAATAGCAAGGTGGCTTCGACGTTCACCCGTTGTGGAGTGGGAAGTTGACTAATAACCACGGTGGGCTTGTGCTGTAACCTGTTGCTGTAAAAGTAAAAGTAAAGTCCACATTTGTAAAGCGCACAATCACCCGTAAGGGTCTCTAGGCGCTGGGGGCCGTCCGGAAGATTAAGCGAGCTATTGCCCAGAGTCACATGGTGCTGGGCTAACCTGCCGACGGAGCCGGGGATCGAACCGTGGTCCCCAGATTCCAGCGTCAGTCGCCCTGGCCGCGGCGCCACACCTCTTCCTCTTGCTGTATAATGACTCCCCCCATAGTCTCTATGTTCCCTACTTCTCGGCCAGCGTGTGAGGTCATTAGAATGTTGAGAGTGTTTGTGCTTGGATGAATGTCAGTTGGAGTGGATGGGCTGAGCAACAAGGATGCTGCTCCTGGTGGGGCATTACATAGGAATCCACCATCTTACTGATCACCTATAGCTTAAGACATAACTTAAAGAATAAACCTACAACCGTAAACTACATGACCAGCTTCAAAGATAACACTCTTTTTGTTCCCTCTCATATCGTTCGTCTAGGGCGCTGGACCCACACTTGTTCTCCTTTGGTAGCCAGGATGTCCTTCATGAGGTAGTTTAATGACCCGTTGTCTTCGGCTCTCAGGTATGGCAATTCTTGAACCTCTCAATACACACCCTCTTTGGTCACAGACAGTTATACCTGTAAATATTTTTAAATTCGACATATTCAGCAAGAGGTCGAACACTCCTGGATTGAGTTAGAACGATGCCTTTGATGATAAGCATGTTTTTGTCAGCATCATTGGCCTTAATAATCTGTTCTATTGATATGGCCGTTGGTATACTGGACTTCACTATGAAGTTGAGGTACTCCTCAGCTGTTTTGAATGTCGAACTGTGACGATGAGGAGGTACTCGTGAAAAATAATTAGCAGAGTTTTAGTCTTTACCCGGCTTGTGTACAATGGCATATTCGTGCTCTTGCAGTCTCAAACCACACCTCTCAATGTGAGGGGGCATCTTAACTTACTGATTTCCAAAGATGGTGAGTAGTGCTTGATGGTTTGTAATGATAGTAAAACGCTTTCCACACAGAAACACATGAAAATGTTCACAGGCCCATACTACAGCCATACTCTCCTTCTCTGACTGAGAATAGGTGAGTTCTGGGTCAAACAGCCTCCGACATGCATAAGCCACAATGTGTCACTGAGCATTTGCATGACCATTATGTTTAGTAAGCATTGCCCCTTGCCACACCAGGCTTGCATTCACTGTGATCTCAGTCTGTAGTTTGGAGTCAAAGTAGGCCATCTCGGTTGCATTCTCAATTGCATGTTTTATTCTTTTGAAGCTTTAATCACATTCAACAGACCATTGGAACGGGACATTTCATTTTGTCAACTCTCTCAATGGGGCACTTACAGTAAAAAAAAATCACAAATGTAACTGGCCATGCTAAAAAGCCTTGCAGCATGGTGACATCTTGTGGGGTGCAAGTAGCTGACAGTGCTTTCACTTTATCAAAGTCAGGAGTCATTTCCCCATCAGAAATTATGTGTCCAAGTATTTGAGTTTGGTCTTGTGAAACTCACACTTTGCTGAATTCAGAGTGAGACCTGCATCAGTAAGTAATTGGCACATTTGTGTAAGAGCCTTATCATGCTCCTTCTGCGTGGCTCCAAATACCGGTGTGTCATCACTGTAATTAAAAGCATTTATGACAGGTTGAATTATTCAACGTATAGCATCTTGAAATATTTTGGAAAATTATGATACTCTAAAACTCAACCTTTTGTATCTGAACAAACAAAAATGCGTCGAAAAAGTAGTGATTTACCTGCAATTCTCTTCCAACTCAAGACGGGAGTGTTACACCTCAAGCGTCGTGTTAGATTGCGTGGTGTAACATGCTTCAAACTACTTCTCCTGAGATGCAATACTACTAGAGGCCACAAAGCTGAAATGGATTAGGCCTTCTTTGTGTTTCACTACAGAAATGTACAATGATTATCTTCTTGTGTGATTCGCAAAGGACATAAAAGAGGGCCTCAGACAATCTTTGATGCTTGGCTAATTACCTGCAGAAGTTTGGACCACACAGTGCTACCTGATTTCCAGTCCTGCGATTCCGATTCTAATCAGCAATTACTGATACGAGTGAATCTCTCTTGGAGATCTCTCGTCCCCGGATACAGTCCACCCTATCGTTAAACCAGAGGAATAATCCTCTTCGTTTCTTTTCGCTCCGTGAGAGGAAACTGGATCTTGGTTAATCACGTCTTTTCAAGCAGGAGCTTGAGTCTGCCTGGCTCCCCCATTCCAGCCCGTGCGGACGCTCTTAGCTGGAGTCAGCGGCTGGCAGGTTTCCCGCATCTTCCCCATTTCTTTTTTATTTGAATTTAGTTCTACTTGGTCAAGGCATGGCTGTGGCAAATGTATGCTATAGTCCTGCTGTGGAAATAACCTTCCTCAAGTTCAACGTCAGTGCACTAATGAAGAAATATTTTGTTTGTTGAACGCTACAGAAGAGACACTTCTTTTTCTTTGCTTGATGGAAGTACATTTAAATACTATTTGAATTGCAAGTATGTGGGAATGCACAAAGAAATTAAATGAAATTAGTTTATTGTTATTAGTTAATAAAAACCATCACAATACAAATTAGGTGTACATATAAAAGAAATCCTTTTTAAGATAATCAATTGTCTTAAAAACATGAATTAATATTGCTTCGATACAGGAAAATATTGTGGTTTCATTTAAAACTTAACATTGTAAGATTCCTTCAGTCATTAATGTGGATACTCTTCACCGTTGGTATAAAGTGGCGTATACATCAGTATAAAATTCCACAACTCCAAATGTCAACATCCTACTACTGTTTTAACATAGTATCAATGTATTGTACTCATAAGGTGAGGCAAATTCCTTATGCTATAGTATGCAGCTTACAATTCCGTTCAACTGCTTTGTTGTGAAATTGTAAAAACTTAGGAAGTTTGCAGTTTAGCTGAGGATCTGTAGGGACCAGACTTCGCATGATAGCTGTTCCGCACGTACAAATCCCTCTCTCATTAAATAAGTACTTTAAAAGTGTACGGCGTACATTATTCAGTTTGGGACATATGGTGACCAAATGCACAAAATCCTCGTTTGGAGCATTACATAGTCTGCACGTTTTTGGTCCTTTATATCGCCATGCTGGTCTGTCTGACAAAGATGCCAGTTCACCTAAGCGCATAGCCAATAGTGTTTTCTTGAAATACACCGGATAGGTTAGGTGAAGGTAAGTTTCCGGTTGCAATGTGAGGTAGGTTTGAATTGTCATCCAAGCATGGGAACGCCGTGAAAATGTGCTTTTGTCCTCAACTAGCGAATTAATTTTTGCTGATTTATTCATGGCTTGGCAGAAAGTAGAATGCAATAAATTCAAGTCCCCTATGTCACCCGCTTTGATTAGTTGTAAAGATGATGGCAAGTATTTGTTGTAACTTGAATTGACATCATTATTCACAGATTCCCATAGAGCACTGATTAGGGGGCTGGACTGATTATTTCATATTTTATGCATGGATTTAATGAAATTATATCTTCTTGCTATGTTTTGCTGTGCCAATCCAAATTCCAGACGAATTTGAGCGGGAGAAGCATTACAGGGCAGACAAAAGACCGGTTTGTATGTTTTGATTTGTAATCTATCCAATGTTTTGGAGTCCCTTCTATGCATCACTGTACTCGCGTAAGTTAGAAATGGAAGCAGTTTTGCTTTGATAACAAAGAGCAATGGTTGATAAGAGGGGCCATCTAGTATTTTTGAATGAATGAATTAGAGCATTATTTTTCCTAACTACATACTGTTGGTGTGCATGATAGTAAACATTTTATCAAAATTAAAACCCAAATATTTATAAGTACTGACTTCTACTATGGTTACATTATCCAGCTTGATTTTTAGTGAGGCATGGGGATTATTCCTAATACGGATGGATTTTGTCTTGGCAATGTTCATTTCCAGTTTATTGAGTTTAGTATATGCTGCAGTTACTTTAATCAATCTTTGAAGTCCAATTTCTGTATGACTCAATAGCACAATATCATCGGCGTATGATAGATGGGATATCGTTAGTGGACCTAACCTTGGGCATGCACAAAGAACGCATAGGGGAGGAAGATAAGACTTAGTTTACACCTGTTTGTTATTCTTAGAGGCTCCTTAATGCTTACTTTTCTTCTCTCTTCTTTGTTATTTTATGTTTATACAGTGTTCGGTCTTCAGTAGTGACAAACCCTTGTTGTGCATAGAGAGGTACAGTTGCCTCCTTCCTTGGGTGGTCTATTCTTCTGTCTCTTCTCTCCCAAGAGGGAGTAGCCTTTAATTGAGTTATTATATATACTCATTTGGGCACTACCTTGTGGGAGATTAGATGTCCATCTTCGCTCCTGTGGAAGCAAGCTTTTCTGCAAGTAAGAGTCAAGCCTTGGCAGGGAGACACTTTGGCACCGTTAGGTTGCATGATCATGTCTACTATGTGTAGAAAAGGATGCCTTTTTCCTCTTGATTGCTTTGAGGGTCTGTCGCATATCGATGCAGATATGCACAGCACCATAACAACACAAACTTCCCTTATGACCTTCTGATTTCTACAAATTACAACATTCCTATTTTTAATAAAAGTTTTCGACACAGGGTGGATATTGTTTTCCTTTTAGAGTTTCTTTATTATTTTATATTTTTATATTATTACTTTGTATCATTCTTTTTAAATTTGAAACATTATTTTACAAAAAACACACATAATTAAGCATTAAGACAATTAATATCCAGATACCAAACAGAGAAAAACAAAAACTAATACATGTTTACCAAAATGTCATACACACTCTTTCATACACTCCACATTCATTCCCAATTCTGTATCGGATGGGTCACGGGTTGGTTTGTAATTAGTACGCAAGGTCGACGCGTTTCGGTGGGATAGGACCACCTTCCTCAGGACCTCTTAGCAGAATGCCCAATCTTTCACAAGAAAATCATATTCTCTGTATAGATATCAAATTTAGTTTATAGGGACAGATCACCTTTTCTATTTGGACTTCGTCTTCTGTCAGGGAAAGACTGCAGGGAATACCTATAACAGTCTAGATGATATCATTCCTAAGTGAATCACTCGGGATGGTGGAGAGCTGTGGCCTTTTATTCTGTAGATTACTTGAGGGACAGTTTTTCTTTTGAACTATTCAACAGTTGCTTATATTCTGCTCGTTTTCTGTTTCTCAAATCATTTCGATATTGTCACCAAATCTGTTGCAGTCCATTACCGCTTTGAATTTTGAAAGCTCAGTACTCGGGTGGCGTGGACGTTCAAAAAAAGCCTCGTTCCAGAATCCCGTCATAGTTCAAAAGAAAAACTGTCCCTCAAGTAATCTACAGAATAAAAGGCCACAGCTCTCCACCATCCCGAGTGATTCACTTAGGAATGATATCATCTAGACTGTTATAGGTATTCCCTGCAGTCTTTCCCTGACAGAAGACGAAGTCCAAATAGAAAAGGTGATCTGTCCCTATAAACTAAATTTGATATCTATACAGAGAATATGATTTTCTTGTGAAAGATTGGGCATTCTGCTAAGAGGTCCTGAGGAAGGTGGTCCTATCCCACCGAAACGCGTCGACCTTGCGTACTAATTACAAAACAACCCGTGACCCATCCGATACAGAATTGGGAATGAATGTGGAGTGGATGAAAGAGTGTGTATGACATTTTGGTAAACATGTATTAGTTTTTGTTTTTCTCTGTTTGGTACCTGGATATTAATTGTCTTAATGCTTAATTATGTGTGTTTTTTGTAAAATAATGTTTCAAATTTAAAAAGAATGATACAAAGTAATAATATAAAAATATAAAATAATAAAGAAACTCTAAAAGGAAAACAATATCCACCTTGTGTCGAAAACTTTTATTAAAAATAGGAATGTTGTAATTTGTAGAAATCAGAAGGTCATAAGGGAAGTTTGTGTTGTTATGATATATTGTTTCCCCTCTTTCCCTGACCATTAAAGTAAAAACAGAGGGGGTCCCATATTTATGTAGATATGCACAGCACCCTCACTGTCCATTTTTGGCACCATCACTATGGGCAACACCCATGACGTAGAACCAGTGAAGCGCTCAATGATGTCATGCTTCAACAGTTTTTCTAGTTCTTTCTCAATGGCTTCTTAAAAGTGGAAAGTGACTCTGTGTTGTCTCTGGACACCAGGGTGAACATCCTCATTGATGTGAAGTTTCTTTTTCATTGTTTTGAGCCTGCCCAGGCCGTAAAACAACGACAGGAACTGACTCACAACTTCAGACTAAGTGTGGAAGTTGTAATTGAAAATATATCAGTACCAAGTCAGCAGTGGTGACAAAGCTGAGTAGGTAAGTACTGGACAAAGCTCCTTGAAGAATATGAATTGGCACTTGCTCTGATAGTGCTTTATATTTCAAAGCCGCTGTGAATGACCCTTGACTCTGCAAGGGTTAAGAAGTGGCCCACGTGTATAATTTTGTGTTTGACGGGTTGAGGCGTGGCATAGGCGACAGGCTGTTGAACTTTACGCCAGGCATAATGTTAATCCACACACCACTCTCTATAATAAACGTTATGGGGCAACCGTTGACCTGTTTTATAATTTTGGGGCAGTGCCCAAATGAGTTTTGTTGTTTGATTTGGTGTTCTGCCTTTATCCATCCTTCTTCCTTGCAAGCAGCGAGACCTACATGTGCCTGTCATTCGTTGGTCGATGCTGTCATCGCATGTCCATCTCCTACAATGGAGCTCGATAATGACGTTGACGACAATCAACTTTGTCTGATTGTGTCTTATCATAACTGATGTTGCTTCTTTGCTTTGTGGGCATGGCGAGAATGTTTCTGGAACTTTCTACTGTTATGAAGTGGATCTCCTCTCGGCAGCCTTTGCAAGTTTCGCCTATGGCTGGACATTTGTCTTCAAGTGGAAATGAAAATCCACATCAGAAACACAACCTTTTCTTTGTAGATGCCGCCTTGCATGTGTCTACTTGGTGTTTGTTCTTACTCTTCCTGGCAAACACTGAGTCACTTCTCGCTGTTCCAGCGTCCATGTCAGGGGCTTGTGGATCTGCTTTTCTTCAGCCCTGGTGGCCATTAGTACTTTCTCTAAACTGATCGCCTCAACGAGTTGTAGTTCAATTTTTCACAAAAAGTTCATATTACTACCAAGACGTTATGGGGTAATGGCTCTGTTACATGCAAGCAGTGTGCTCCTACCCCCTTTCACTGGTAAAAGGCTCTTGTGAGCCGCCCCCAAGCTGACGAGCTTTGGAACGCCTGCACGCTATGAGTGGGAATATACCTGAGAAAATTGGCAGCATGTCCAGCAACCTGTAAATATTCTCTACTGATGAGGGAGGAATCCCGAAACACTGGTGTCTAGAGATACGATTTCAAAAGACGGCATTAGCTAAAAAATATTATGAGCTTGTGTGAAAAACTGAACTACAACTACCAAGGCGCTATGGGGTAATGGTGCTGTTAAAGGCAAGCAGTGTACTCCTACCCTCTTTAATATGAAATCTCCGAACGTCTCGATCCATGCAGTCCATCTGGCGACAATATTTTGCTTCTTCACCATGTTGAATGGTGGTGGTGTCTTCAGAAACACAGTGGCATTGTACTTCCCCTCTTTTCTACTGCTGTTGAGAGTATATGCTGTTGAGATGACAGCAGCGATCCTTCTTGGCAAGTACTGCCTGCAAGCACTAGTTGTGTGCTAGTATTTGGGTCGTCACATCTAATCGGAGGTCATAAGGCGCCATTTTCTTTTTTGACGGTAATTTACGATTTCGTCACCACTTTCAGCTTTTTGTACCATACCTGATTGTACCTGCATTTAGAGCTTCACTTTGTATCGATGATGGCTCTATGTTCGGCTGTGGCACAGTATCTCTTCTTTTGGCCTTACCAGTGGGTTTTTGGAAGGCTTTCGAATGTGCTCCTTTGCAGGGCCTTCAGCTTCTTCGAGGGTTGTGTATGAGCTGGAGTGGGGCTTTGCTTCCACACATGCCAACTTCGAGCTGCTTCTCATCGAAATTGGGTGCATGCGGCACTAGTTAGCTGCAATGGTGCAGACTTCCAGGGAGAGCAGTCTTGTTTCTTCGGGCACAGATTCCACCCTCGGCGATATTTGTAGCATCCTTCCCAGCCCTGGAGTATGCAAATAAATACACCACACACAGAGCTCTGGATTGTACCTATTTATTCCTCAGCATACAATCACCCCTGCCCTCTGATTACGTCATAACTGTTAATAACTACACCTTTAAAACCTACCAGCAAGTTACGTACTTCCTCCATTAAGTCTGCAGAACAGCAAGGGTCTTAGCACTCATAGTCCGCACAACTCTACACCCATGATCTCTCAGAGGAAGTGGAGAAAAGCACTCGATCCAGAACCCTTGTCATAGGAAAGGATGTAGTATAATACTTCAGCCAAATCTGGTTCATCATTTCCACCAAAATCACATAGAGGAATAAAGCTGAACCCTTGTCTTCATTGTTTTATTTTCTTCACTTGTTCCACACTCTGATGCCCTCCTGCACTGTTTTCATATGCCCCATCCAATGTTATCCTGGGCTCCTGCTTTTTCACTTTTTTCTACCATTTTCAGCACTGCCTTTCTCCTCTTTCATCATCTCTTATCCCCATGTCCCTTTTTCTTTGTTTCTTTCCTTTTCAGTGCACCATTCATGTTGATAGGAAAGAGGAAGGCATAGCCGATGACATAGTTTTGAGGTGGGATGAGTTTCTACTAAGTTCAAACCCATTAGATCAAACAAAAGAGTACTGGCCTAGGCTTTGCTGTAGCACTGTACCCAAAGTGTATGTTGGCTTCAGAAGTATTTGTTCACATGTGCAAGGTGCGGTCTAGACGTTTAGCATGGGAGGATAGCTTTGTTGTCTCTTGCTACACATGTGGTAAATATTAGTGGCATTTACTCATCATGATTCACTCGGGTGACGTATTATGGTAGAGTTAAGACAGGAAATCCAATTGGGTCGCAGGACTAATAGGCTGCAAGAGCACCTCAGTTCAGAGAGTCAATATTTAGAAGCTTCACCACGACGTCTGAGAGCATTCTTATTAAATGTGTATTTGGTGGTTGCTTCAGGCAAAACTTGTCAGGCTGTAGACACTTAGATGGGCTAAATGATTACATTAAGTGGAGCCAGATTTAATGAAAGCCTGCTTACTGCTGATGACTCTCTGCACTCACGTACCCCTCATTTACCCCCTGTATCATCTATGACTTCTTTTGGATTTGGTCCTTAATAAAACACGTTTTGGCTGGTTCCTCCATACAAACAAGATCAACCAGGACAATTTGATCTGTAGCACCAGCGCAGCTGTTGCCAGACAATTATGTGAGAAAGAATCACCAGGAGAGGGGCTATGGATCTGCCAACATGTTGGGAGCCAGGAGTACATGTTTTAATTTGGCACACGTTGTGTGCTTTCACAAAAAAGTGCTTGCTCTCCACACAGCTATGATAGTTGTGTTTACTTATGTAGATGCCTGAAGTTGAACTTTTAGGGGCATACAGAACAGAGTAATGCTATTATTATTTTGCGCCCCTAGCTCCATTATTTTCTATGCAGGGATGTTGCAGTGCCAGTGGTAATTATATGTGGAGCTAGACTTGCTCCAGCTCTTAGCTGGAAAAAAGTTTACTACTGCATTAGATTCTTTTTGGCTGTTTTAATTCAGAAGTGCAGGTTATGAACAACAGGCTTACTCTTTTGGGGGTGGCTACATGTACCTCTCTAAATCCGTTCTTACTCAGCTGTAAACCACCCACCCTTAGGAGTAATAAATCCCCTTTTTACAGCCATTCCCCTGGTCCGTTTCATTTTCAGTAAAAAGAGGCGGAGTAAGATCTTATTAGGGAAAGCCCTCCGTACAACTAGGATCCGGAGGGCTTTCCTAGCGAATTGAGCGCCACGAGTAACCGGTTCCGATGCACCCGTATGGTGACGGGCTGGGTTCACACGGACTCCCATTGAACTCTATGGGAGCCTGTATCCTGAACACGTACACGGGCTCCCATCGCAAAAAGGGGTGGGTGGGGAAAAGCGTACACCCTGTGGCGGGCAACCCATGGTGCCCGCCACACTGTGCATGCATGGAAAGGAGGGACCCATGGGTACACCCACGGGACTGATTCGGGGGGCCCCGGGTGAAGGGGGGTTAGCTACCGTGCCCCAAAGAGACCGAGTCAATACAGCTGTCTGAATCGTGCATCGTACTCACTCTTTCGGAAGCTGGCTCCATTGCGCAGCACGATTCGGCTGCGAAAAAGTCGGACTGACAGGATTGGTTTTGGAAACGATTCGTTCGACGTGGATGGGATCTTCCTATCGTACTTAGTCGTTCAGAACGGGGGGAGATTTGGTTGGAAACATAGGCTCTGAATCTTGTTTGCTCGTTCCGGAACCCGTCTGGAGGCCTTCCTAATGAGATCATAATCTGCCCCTAAGTAGTAAACTTACATGCATGAAGATCTCTCCATGGAAACAATAGAAGAGGTGAAAATATACACATTTGTGAATTGCATTTTGCGGTAACTAAATAATACTATTGTAGTACTACTTTACAAACTATAAAATGCAATTTTTGAATCAGGCACGTCTCCGATACTCCATTCTAATAAAAATGTTTATCAGAATTAGATGTCAAACATGACATGGCAGGATTTATGAATAAAAGTTCTGCAAAATACAGCCGCAAGAATGGCCCTGAATAAACCCAGACGCTCCCCTTCGCGGCCTTTGCTGCAAGCTCTACACTGGCTGCATGTAAAGAAAAGAGCAGTCTTTAAACTCCTTATTCTGGTGTTTAAGGCAACTCAAGACCTGGGGCCAGCTTACTTGAGGAAGAAGACAAGGCCGTATGTTCCCGGTCGCCTCCTCAGGTCAAGTAACCAGAATCTTCTAGTACCTTGCAGAATCTATAAAGCCAGAATGGGAGCACGTGCTTTCTCCTATCTGGCCCAATTCCATTGGAATAGGCTGCCGGAAGAGATCATCGCTGTACCTCTCTGGCACACTTTAAAAAAAAAGCTTAAAAACCTGGATGTTACGCTCTCACCACTCATGTCCCCAAAGGCACGGAACTCCCGGAGGCAGCCCCTCTCGAGGACTGTGTACTGGATGGGCATATTCCGGAGAAGACCATTTCATTGATATATCGGAAATTGGTCAATAACTCCGAGAACCCATTGGTGAGGATTAGAGCTCAGTGGAGTGCGGATGGGCTAGAACTTGATGACGAGGATTGGGTGGAGGCGGTGTCCTCACCCAAGGTAGTCGCCATCCAGATGCGGCTCCGATTGGTGCAGCTAAAGATCCTGCATAGATCTTACCTAACGGGGCCCCGTCTGGTTTGAATGGGGGTGCTGAGAGTGGAATTTGTAGGAGAGAGTGCGGAGCAGTTGGCACCTTGATGCATACCCTCTGGCATTGCGATGTGATACAGACATACTGGGAAAAGATTCATGATGAGCTGAGGGAAGTGTTGGGGGTGGAGATGCGGCCAGAAGCCCGGAGATGTCTGTTGAATGTATGGGAACCATCCGATCTAAATGTGTACCAGAAACAGTGGATCACGCTAACATATATGGTGGCCAAACGTAATATCACTCAACTTTGGGGAGCCAGCCGCCCGAATCAATAAATGGGCAGAAGACCTTGATTGGTGTATGTTCAGAGAGCGGCTCGGGGTTGGGGTAAGATTTGGGGCCGTGGAATAGCCACCGTGGGGAAATCTGTGAGCCGCCCACGTCCGGTTTAGACCTGGAAGCGCAGAATCCACTAGACCCTAGTATTGATTGTTGTATATTTGATTCTGTGCTGTGCCACATTGACTTATGCGTTGGAATCGAATGCATTCACCTGAGAATTATTTTATGTATTTTATTTGTTTTTGTTTAATAAAAAGAAATAAAATAAAAAAACTGGATGTTTTAGGGGTCGGCACTGCTCGTGGTCTCTGTCTGCTGTCATGCCTAGGCGCTGTGAGATCCCCCTAGGGATGATACGATGCGCTCTATAAGTGATGAATAAATAAATAAATAAATAAATAAAAGATATTTCATTAGAGAGTAGCCTGCCGTTTGAGCACAGGTCAGAGAGGATCGCACTGGATAACAGCACACAAACAATGAAGACAGAAAATGTGGATAGCTACAAAGGAAGGTGAACATTGAGAAATCCAAGCTCATATCTGGAATTCCCCATGAACCAGTAAAAGCTGATCCTGTGCAGTAGAACCAAAGCACAAGTTACTACTTGTGTAACGATATATCTGTAAGAGACATTAGTTAGTGATAGATTCCTTACCTTAGAATATCCCCAGGCGTCAGACTGGATCCAGAAACTTTTGCGTAGCAGTACCCTTGCGCGTCAGTAGGCGTCGTCTGCGGCTCCGTGTCCGTCGACGGCGTCGTGGGCGCCGTGATGACGTCGTCGGAGTACTTAGACGCCGCCTCCGCGTGCTGACGTCAATTCTTAGACACAGCTTTTCCGCGCCAGAAACGCAGAGCTATGCTTCAAAACCAACACTGGTGCCTTGAAACTAGGGCCCTGAAAGGGGATGGTACAAAAGGGGGTGGTGATGGACGGAGCATCCGAATCAATCAAACACTCACACCTAGTCAAAAGAAAGGCGATGACCTTAACCCTAGATATCGGTTCGCAGAACGGGGAGGATGGGTGGGTCGGTAAGGAATCTATCACTAACTAATGTCTCTTACAGATATATCGTTACACAAGTAGTAACTTGTGCATCTGAAAGAGACACGTTAGTGATAGATTCCTTACCTTAGAATAGATGCCTCAGCAATACCATCCCCGGTGGTGGGTCAGCGAACCAATAATCACACCAGAAAGTCCTGGAGGACGGAACGGCCAAAGAAGCCATCCCTCCGGACTTGGCTGTCCAGGCAATAGTGTCTTGCAAACGTGTGAAGCGAGGCCCACGTAGCTGCCTGGCAAATGTCCTGCAAGGGCACACCTCGGCCCAAGGCAGTTGTAGTCGCTGTGGCTCGAGTAGAGTGAGCCCTCAGCCCAACAGGGGGTTCCTTCTTTGCCAAGGAGTAACACGCCTGGATACACAAGATGATCCACCGCGAGATGGTCCGCTTTCCCCTTCTTAGCGCCCACGTAACTAACAAAGAGTTGGTCATCCACCCGGAACTGGCGTGTGCGATCCAGATAGAATGAGAACGTTTTGGGTCCAGACGGTGGAGCCTCTCTTCCTCTCTCGAGGGATGCGGAGGCGGAAAGAAGGTGGGCAAGGTGATGGACTGCCCAATGTGGAAGGCTGTGACTACCTTGGGCAAGAAAGAGGGCCTTGTCCGCAACACAACCTTATCCGGATGGACTGAAAGGAAAGGAGGTTTACAGGATAGAGCCTGGAGCTCACTCACTCTCCTGGCAGAGGTGATGGCTACCAGGAAGGCAGTCTTCAAGGTGAGAAGGCGAAGAGGACAGTTGTGGAGTGGCTCGAAGGGAGCGCACATCAGAAATGTAAGAACCAAATTCAAGTCCCACTGAGGCATCACAAAGGGAACAGGTGGAAACGTGTGCGTGATGCCTTTAAGAAATCGATTTGCAATAGGGGACTTGAACAAAGAAGGTTGATCAGGCAGCCTCAAAAAGGCCGAAAGGGCAGAAAGGTAGCCCTTGATAGTGCCCAGAGCAGAGCCCTGCTGGGCAAGAGAAAGAAGAAAAAGAAGAACCTCAGAAAGAGGGGCAGAAAGAGGATCCACAGCCTTTGCTGTGCACCATGCCACAAATCTGTTCCACCTGCAGGCGTATACCGACTTTGTGGAGGGACGCCTGGCTGCCAGAATGATGTTACAGACTTCAGGAGGCAAGTCAAATGGCCTCAACTGTCGCCGCTCAATCTCCAAGCATGGAGGTGGAGACTGGACAGGTTCGGGTGGAGGACCGTCCCCTGCTGCTGCGACAGAAGGTCCTCCTGAAGAGGCAGACGAACCGGGGGATCGACTGACATACTGAGTAGCTCGGGATACCAGTATCTTCGTGCCCAGTCCGGAGCCACAAGGATGACTTGTGCCCGGTCGCGCCTGATCTTCTTCAGCACTCGGGGCAGAAATGGTATAGGCTGAAAGGCGTACAACAGACCGCAACTCCACTCGTGACGAAAAGCGTCTCCGAGCGAGTGCCGCCTTGGAAATTCCAATGCGCAGAACTGATGACATTGCGCGTTCTCTTTGGTGGCGAATAGATCTAACCAAGGCTCTCCCACTGCAGAAAGAGACCTTGCCCCACGTCCGAGTTCAGACGCCATTCGTGATCCATCATGCACCGGCGGCTAAGTTCGTCCGCCCTGGCGTTCAGAGAACCTGCCAGGTGTTGAACCACCAGAGTCACGCCCTGATGTTCCAGCCATTGCCAGAGGCGCAGAGCCTCCTGGCAGAGGGTCCACGACCCCACCCCGCCCTGTTTGTTGCAGTACCACATGGCGGTGGTGTTGTCCATGAACACCTGCACTACACTCCCCCGGACAGAGGGGAGGAATGCCTTCAGTGCTAGACGAATCGCCCGCAACTCCAAAAGGTTGATATGGAGCCGGGCCTCCGCCGGAGACCAGAGGCCTCTGATCTCCGCCTCTCCCATGTGACCTCCCCAGCCCTGGAGGGACGCGTCCGTCACAACCACGTGCTCCGGTTGGGGAAGGGAGAGGGATCTGCCGCTGACCCAATCGCGGTCCGTGAGCCACCACTGCAGCTGTCTCGCAGTGCCCTCCGAGATCAGGACATGGTCGGACAGGTTGCCCTGATGCTGGGCCCACTGAAACTTCAGGTCCCACTGCAGAGCCCACATCCGCCACCTGGCGTGATGCACCAGAAGGATGCAGGAAGCCATCAGCCCCAGAAGCCGCAGCGTCAACCTGACCGAAACTCGGGATAAAGGCCGGAAGATTGGAATCAGAGCCTGTATATCCCGAACCCGCTGTTCGGGTGGGTAAACCCGAAACTGCGCCGAGTCGAGAACCGCTCCGATGAAGAGGAGCTTCTGAGAGGGACACAGGTGTGACTTCGGCACATTGATGGAGAACCCCAGCTGGTGCAAGAGGTCTGCCGTTGTCTGGAGGTGGCTGACGACTGTCTGGGGCGAGCCCGCCTTCAACAACCAGTCGTCGAGGTAGGGGAAGACCGAAACCCCTAACCTGTGCAGATGAGCTGCGACCACCGCCATCACCTTCGTGAACACCCGTGGGGCGCTGGTAAGGCCGAAGGGGAGCACGGTAAACTGAAAGTGCTCGTGGCCTACCGTGAACCGCAGGTAGCGCCGGTGGGCCGGCAGGACGGGGATGTGGAAATAAGCGTCCTGCAAGTCCAACGCTACCATCCAGTCTCCAGGGTCCAGGGAGCTAAGACCTGAGCCAGAGTCAACATCATAAACTTCTCCTTCCGGAGGAAGCCGTTGACGTTCCGTAGGTCCAAGATGGGGTGTAGGCCCCCATTGCCCTTCTTGGGTACCATAAAGTAGTGGGAGTAGCAACCACGTCCTACTTCTGGCCCAGGAACGCGCTCGATGGCCCCCTTGGCCAAGAGGGCCGAAACTTCCTCCTGCAGAAGCCGCAAGTGATCCCCCGATACGGGGTGGTGTTGCGGTGGCATGGCTTGAGGGGTCGTCTCGAAGGGGAGGGAGTAGCCCCTTCGGACGATCTGCAGCACCCACCTGTCCGAAGGTATAGTGCGCCAGTGAGAGAGGTGATGGCGAACCCTGCCCCCCACTGGCATCACATGGGCCGAAAAGCACGGACTAGGTGGGTTTTGAGGCGGATGCTGCGGGGGAAGATGTGGACTGGCCTCGCCGTTGGCCCCGACCGCCTCCACGGCGATTTCCACGGCCGCCACCGCGCTGGATGTTAGTTTGCGGCGTGTGGCTGGCAGCACGTGTGGGGACGCCCCTTCAGTGGCCACGAAAGGAGCGAAAGGCACCCGATTGCTGGCGCGGGGCCAAGAGGCCCAAGGACTTGGCCGTAGCCCTGGAGTCCTTAAAGCGCTCAAGCGCATGGTCTGCCTTGTCGCCAAAAAGGCGACAGCCATCAAACGGCATGTCCATCAGAGTGTTCTGGACATCTGCCGAAAAGTTGGCGGACCTCAACCAGGCTTGGCGTCGAACCGCCACCGTCGTTGCCATCGCTCTACCTAGTGAGTCGGTGGTATCCAGCCCACACCGGATAGAATATTTGGCTGCATCCCGACCCTCCACAAGGGCTTGGCCGAGTTTGGCCCGTACCTCCAACGGACACTCTGGCAGCACTTCCGCAACCGTCTCCCACGAGAGTGGGTGTAGCGGCCCAAGTGGCATGCGGTGTTGGAAGACCGCAATCCCAGACTAAGGGAGGAGAAGATCTTTTTCCCGTACTGCTCGTACCTCTTGGAGTCTGGGAATTGGAGGCCTGGATGACCAGACTCTCGGGGGTGGGGTGGGTGGACAGGAAACATGGGTCGCCCGGGGCCGGGCGGTGGCGTCTGGCCACGTTCCTATCTACGGGCGAACCCGTAGCGGGCTTGAACCAAGTGCCCAAAAGAACGTCGGTCAAGGCCTCATTAAAGGGCAGCAGAGGCTCGGCCGAGCTTGACTGCGGTTTAAGGACCTCAGTGAGGAGATTAGTCCTCACGGCCGCGACGGGGAGCTCAAGGCCCAAGGCCTTGGCATCCCTCATCAACACCACACTATAGGTTGCCCCCTCCTCCGAAGCCACGGTAGGAGGGGAGACAAAACCAGTGTCTGGAGAGGTGTCCAGGCCACTGGCCTCCCCAAGGTCCCCTGTCCAGTCCTCTTGAGACTGACACTCTCGGGTCAGAGGGTCCTCAGACCCCTCCCAACCCTCCACATCACCCATCTCCTGATACTCAGGGTTCTCAATCAATGGGGCCTGTTCATAGAAGCGAAACTCCCCAAACGGCGTCGAAAGCGGCACCCAGTGGGGCCGTCCCGACGTCGGAACAGGAACGAAGGAGGTATCGGGGACGGCGCCGCCGGAGGCGACACCTGACGGACCGATGCCGGGGAGGTCGTAAGGTCCACCGGCGACGACCCAGATCCCGAAGAAGGTCTAGGGGGGTCCCACGGCACCGGGCCCGAAGGCGCCGGCGGCGCCTGGACCGCTGGACCCTGCGGCACCGGACCCGAAGGCGCCGGCGGTGTCGGGACTGTGGGGCCCTGCGGCGCCGGGCCCGAAGGCGTCGGCGGCCTCGGGGCCGAAGCACCTGACGGCGTCGGGCCGAAGCCCCCGACCCGCTAGAGGCCCCAGACGGGTCCGCTGGGCCCGAAGGCGCCGCGGAGCCCGTCGGAGGAGAGCGGTTCCTCATGGCCCTGAGGAAGTGCTCGATCTCCTCCGGCGTCGCGTCTCGCCCAGGGACCGGAGGGTGTGGAGCTTGATGCGGCACCCGCGACTCCGACGGAGCCGCGTGGGTGGTGTCACCCGAACCCCCGGTCGCATCGCGCGAGCGTCGGGGGAGTCAGAAGAGCGATGACGCCTCTTCGACTTCTTGTGCTTCTTACCTGACGATGACTTCGACCCGGAGGAGTGCGGGCTACTCTCGGAACTGTGGTGGCTCCGAGCCCGTGACCTGTCCCTCGACCTCCCGTGGGACCGAGACCTCTCGCGGCGCGGGACCGACTGCCGGAGTTCGAGTCGCCTGCGGGACCGCTCCCGCCTGGCTTTCGAAGAGAGGGCCCGGCAGTCGGAGCAGGCCTTGTCGTCGTGGTCGACGCCTAGACAAGTTAGGCACAGGTGGTGAGGATCCGTGACCGACATCGTGCGGTCGCAATCCTCGCAGTGCTTGAATCCAGGCATTCCTACGGCACCGATCGGAGTCGTAAGACTTCGAGAAATGATCAAAAATGATCCAAAAAGTTAGTAAAAAATTGACCGCTCAGCCCTCCACAGGGCTTGGTCGCCCCACTCATTGCTGCCGCTCCTGCCTGCCTTTGCCGCCTCCTGCCTGCAGATTCCTTCGCTGCCCGCTGCTACTGGGAATTTCCCGCTGCTCCTGGGAATTTCCCGCTGCCCGCTGCTTCTTGGAATTTCCCGCCGCTGCCTCCCTGCGGCCCCGCCCCCCTGTGATTCCATTTGCCGCCCCGCTCCTGCCACCCAGCTGCTCCTCCCTCCCGGCTCCTTACTTATGACGCCCCCAGAGCGACCGCGCAGCGGACGCGCGCAGCGGGAGCACCGATTGAGCGCCAAAGGTGCGCCAAAGGTAAGCCCGTCTGCGCCCGTCCGCGCCTGGCCCGCGCCCAGCACCAGGACCCCTGGCCCTCCCCGCACCTGCTGCACCTGCAAGTTCACCTGCCTCCGAACCTGCCCCGCACCCGCCAAGACAAACACCAGCAGCAACCACCTCAAGTGCATCCTGATCAACACCCGCTACGTCCACAGACATGCCGTGGAACTCTGGAACCTCCTCGACGCTACATCACCGGATGTCGCCTTCCTCACGGAAACCTGGATGAACGCCTCCTCTGCACCCGACATCGCCATCGCCATCCCGGACGGGTACAAGATCATCAGGAGGGACAGCATCAACCAGACCGGAGGTGGCATCGCCATCGTCCACAGGAACACCATCCGCATCACGACCGACGCCAACGACTCCTTCGCAGCAGCCGAACATCTCCACTTCCAGATTCACACCGACCCTAAGACGACCCTCAGAGGCACCCTCGTCTACAGACCCCCGGGACCACGCACACAATTCAGCGAAGACATCACAGACTTCATCAGCCCGCACTCCCTCCCCTCCACTGACTACATCCTCCTCGGGGACCTCAACTTCCACCTGGAGAACAACAAGGACCGCAACACCACCGCCCTGCTGGAAAACCTCGCCAACCTCGGACTCAAGCAACTGGTCAACACCCCCACCCACTACGCCGGCCACACGCTTGATCCCGTCTTCTCTTCCAGCAAGTACATCACCTTCAGCCACGCCACCGGACTCCACTGGACCGACCACAGCTGCGTCCACATCAGCTTCGAAAGATCCACGACCCACCACCACCTGCAAAAGGTACCTCACAGGAATTGGAGCAAGATCACCGCAGACCAGCTCACCACCTCCCTCAGCCAGAGCCCACCCGCTAACACAACGGACCCCAACAAAGCAGCCCGCAACTTCACACAGTGGCTGACCGCCTGCGCCGACGACCTCGCGCCACTAAAGAACCCTCCCAGCAGACCCAGAAGCAAGAAGGCATCCTGGTTCACCGACGACCTCAAGGACTCCAAGAAGACCTGCCGCACCCTCGAGAAAGCCTGGCTCCTCGACCGGACCACCGACAACATAACCGCCCTCAAACACGCTACCCGCAAGCACCACCAGCTCATCCGCACCACCAAGAAGAAATCCCTGAAGGAACGACTGGACAACAACACCCACGACAGCAAAGAGCTCTTCACTATCGTCAAGGAGTTCTCCAACCCCAGCACTGGCACCAACGACATCACTCCGTCACAAGACCTCTGCGACTCCCTCGCCTCGTTCTTCCACCGCAAGATCGCCGACATCCACAACAGCTTCGGCGCCCCACCCACGCACCCAACCGTTGAACTAACGCCCCCCACCGCCACCCTTCGCACCTGGACCACGGTGACCACCAAAGACACAGCCCGCACGATGAACACCATCCACTCCGGATCACCGACCGACCCCTGCCCACACCACGTCTTCAACAAGGCCGACTCCACCATCGCACCCCAACTCCGGAACATCATCAACGCCTCCTTCAACACCGCCACCTTCCCGGAGAGCTGGAAGCACGCCGAGATCAGCGCCCTCCTGAAGAAACCTACCTCGGACCCCACCGACCTCAAAAACTTCCGCCCCATCTCGCTCCTCCCTTTTCCTGCTAAAGTCATCGAGAAGATCGTCAACAGACAGCTGACCGCCTTCCTCGAGACGAACGGATCCCTCGACCCCTCGCAGTCCGGCTTCAGAGCCAAACACAGCACCGAGACCGCCCTCATCGCAGCCACCGACGACATCCGGACCCTGCTTGACAAGGGGGAAACAGTGGCCCTCATCCTCCTGGACCTCTCCGCTGCGTTCGACACGGTCAGCCACAACACCCTAGTCCAGCGCCTCAGCAACATCGGTATCCAAGAGAAGGCACTGGAGTGGATCATCTCGTTCCTCGCCGGAAGAACACAAAGAGTCCGCCTCCCCCCGTTTCGCTCCGAGGCCACCGAAGTCATCTGCGGCGTCCCGCAAGGATCTTCACTCAGCCCCACCCTCTTCAACATCTACATGAAACCTCTCGCAGCCATCGCACGCCAGCACAACCTCAACATCATCTCTTACGCCGACGACACCCAGCTGATCCTCTCCCTCACCAGAGACCCCGACACCGCCAGAACCTGCCTACACGAAGGGATGAAAGACGTCGCCGAGTGGATGAAGGACAGCCGCCTGAAACTGAACTCGGACAAGACGGAAGTCCTCATCCTGGGATCTTCGCCCTCCGCCTGGGACGACTCCTGGTGGCCCCCAGCCCTGGGCACCGCACCCAAGCCAACCGACCACGCACGCAACCTGGGCTTCATCCTGGACCCCTCCCCCTCGATGACCAGACAAGTCAACGCCGTCTCCTCATCGTGCTTCAACACCCTGCGTATGCTTCGCAAGATCTTCCGCTGGATCCCGACCGAGACCAGGAAGACTGTCACCCAGGCACTCGTCACCAGCCGACTGGACTACGGAAACGCCCTCTACGCCGGAACCACAGCCAAGCTACAGAAAAGACTCCAGCGCATCCAGAACGCCTCCACCCGACTCATCCTGGATGTCCCCCGTCGCAGCCACATCTCCAGCCACCTGAGGAACCTGCACTGGCTCCCCGTCGACAAGAGGATCACGTTCCGGCTCCTCACCCACGCACACAAGTCTCTCCACGACCTGGGCCCCAAGTACCTCAACGACCGCCTGACCTTCTACACGCCCACCCGCCAGCTACGGTCCACCAGCCTCGCCCTCGCAGCCGTACCACGCATCCGAAGAGCCACCGCCGGAGGAAGATCCTTCTCTTACCTGGCTGCCAAGACTTGGAACTCCCTCCCCATCCACCTTCGGCTGACCCAGGACCATCTCGCCTTCAGGAAACAACTCAAGACCTGGCTGTTCGAGCAGTAGCATACCCCTCCCCCCAAGCGCCTTGAGACCCTCCCGGGTGAGTAGTGCGCTATACAAATGGCATGATTGATTGATTGATTGACTAAGGGTTACTGCTTTTTCCAGATCTGCGCTTGCTGGTGCAGAAAAAAGAAGAACTGACGTCAGCACGCGGAGGCGGCGTCTAAGTACTCCGACGACATCATCACGGCGCCCACGACGCCGTCGACGGACGCGGAGCCGCAGACGACGCCTACCGACGCGCAAGGGTACTGCTACGCAAAAGTTTCCGGATCCAGTCTGACGCCTGGGGATATTCTAAGGTAAGGAATCTATCACTAACGTGTCTCTTTCAGATATACAGATTCCAAAGCTACTTAGAGGTGTGAATTGAGTATGAGACATGTAGGGGACACAGCTCACACAGCTTATTATAAGGGGAGGTGCATACCTTGCAAACTACTGTTTCACAGGAGTGCAGGCAAATAAAAGTACTCTTCTCAATAACCATTACAGTGACTGTTGTAATTTCAGTTGCACCAGTTTAATAACAATATAGCTCTGACCTAAGTGTTGCATTGAAAAGACCATTACACTAGCATACCAAAGTTGCAGCATTATCTTGGTATGACACCACAAAACATCTAAGCACAGTGTTAAACTGACTTCTAGCATTAAGACAAGAAACAGATATCAGTTCTATAATGTTTATTGTTTTACCTTCATGGTGGGATCTTTCTCCACTAGAGGCCGGCAGTAGACGGGCACAGGGACATTTTTCATGCGCGTGTCCTCCTGCCCACCATTGGGACTCAGCTGGTAAAGAAGCAAAAGAAGGTGAGTAAGGGGATGCAACTCTGGTAAGGGCTACGAGGGTACAGATGTGACTTGCAAATTGTGTCCTTGAAATCAATAGGAAGCATGGAACACAGGTACATGGTTCATATGAGGTAGCTGCAAAAAACACAAATATCATGCTGTCATGCACCTTAATTTACTAACTGATACTAGGCTGGTTGCAAAGTAGTTTCTATAAGCCTTAGAAAGTAAAAAAGGGATGAATGGAAATGCCTGAATAAAGGTCTAAAACTGGTAAGTGCTCTGAATACACACAATCCCAGCTTTTGTAGCTCATATCTGACATGACTGTCCAGGACTAATTGGTATTATGCCACTATATTGCAGTTAAAATATCCGCTTGATTCTGTAATACTGTCAAGTTATGTAAATGCAGGATTAAAAATAGCAAATCTCTACTTATGTATATATACTTACCTTGGCAATATAGTGTAGTCGACATTGTGAATGTAATATTTTTGCAGGATGTCATTCAACCATGATATTGAGGCATACAACCAAAATCTTTGGAAAGAAGGGTGGGTGATTTGTGCAATGTATTGTTAATGATAGTAGTGCAATGTGCATAGAAAATGTATACAAAGATTATCATGTAGCTGCCTGGCTGATTCCAGGAACAAGGATGCCATTGGAAAGAGCCCTAAAACCAGCAATGGCCCTAATGGAATGAGAGTGAATGTCCTCCAGAGGATCTCTCTGGCCATAGCATAGCAGATCTCTAAACAAAGGATGACCCAACATGAAATGGTGCATTTGGTCACTGCCTTGTCCTTTTTTGCTCCAGCAAAGACAACAAAGAGTTGCCCATCAACTCTCTCTTGTTGTATGTGTTTAGTATAGTACAACAGCACACGTCTGGGGTCCAGCCCATGCAGCAGTTCATTCTACTTGGTTGGAGGAAAGACAGATAAAAGGGTTATAGATGGCCCACAAAAAATGCAGGAACCACTTTGGGCATAAAATATGTGAAATTGTGAAGGACCAACCTATCCAGATAGAAAACTCTGAAGGGGGGGACAAACCAAAAAGGCGTGAAGTACTCCAACCCTGTGAGCAGAAGTAATTACAACCAATGATACTGTTTTTCGAATGAGAAGTTGAAATGAGAAACTGAGCATCGGCTCGAATAAAGATACAATTAAGATTATCAAAACAAGGTTCAAATCCCACTGACATACAAGTAGTGGAATGGAACAAGTAAAGCAAACCTTTCAGAAAATAGGCCATTAGTGGAGATTTAAAAGGGAAGTTTGATCAGGAAGGCACATAAAGGCAGACAGAGCTCTTGGTAGCCTTTAACCATTACAACCTCTAAACCCAGCTGGGCAAGGACAATGCTATCCTTAAGATGTCAGACAGGTGAGATGTAAATGTATTAATGCCTTCTGTTTTACATCATTGCAAAAATCTGCTCCAGTGACCTCCAAAGATGTATTTTTGAGGCAGGCTTTCTGACTGTCAAGATGAAGTCAGAAACCTCAAAGGGAAGCTAAAAAGAATCTGGTTTGCACGGATCAATCTCTACAGATGCACCTGTTGTGTTTTGGGACTGAGGTGGACAACCTGATTATCCTGCTGCAAGGTAGTCATGCACTGTGTGGGAGGGGGAGTTAGGGCCAACATTTGGGCATATCAGATACTCCTATCCCAGCCTGGAACAGTCAAAATATTCTGAGCAAGATCCTCTTGTACATTTTGCAGAGCTTTGGACAGAGGCAGGATTGACATAAATATGCACAGAAAGAAATGAGAACAACTGAACCTGAAGGCATCCCACTAAGAATCCATACCTGTTGAAGTGAATGGCACAAAACTTAGGACGCTTCCTGTTCTGGGCCATGGCGAAGAGATCCATGACTTGAAATCTGAATCTGGAGAAGATTACTTCTGTCACTTTGTGGTGTAGCTCCCACTTGTGGTCCTCCAGCAGCAAATGCCTGAGAGCATCCACTATCATTTTGAGGGAGCTGGCAAGACAGGTTGCTACAATAAAAACTCCCCATTGCTGCCCAAATGTCCATTTAAACTTTTCCTCCAAATATGGGGTTTATGGCCCCACACTATCCTGTTTGTTCATATCATGTATGTAGGACTGTTGTTCAACAGAATCTGGATGTTGACTTCCTCCTTGAGATGGAAGGAAGAAAGGCCTTGAGCGCAAGAATGACCACCCACAGCTCAAGCTTGTTTATGTGCAGGCACTACTCCAATATGGACAAAAGGCTCAGTGTTGTCATATTGACACGATGAGCACCCTAACCCAGTAAGGAGGCATGTGTGACCAACCATGGCAGTCTAAACCTGTATATGCTGAATAGGTGACCCTTGAGAAGATTGAAGGTGTCCATCCACTAGAGCAAATCCTGATGCACTGACTGGAAGATCAGCACCAGAGCCATGAGATTAACTTGGTTTTGCAGCCACTGCCTCCTCAGATGGCACTAGAAGGTGCTTATTCTCCACCTAAAGTTAGAAAGGTTCCAATGGCAATAATAAAAACTATCTTCAAGGAGTGAAAAAGATTAACAAGGGAATTATAGAAGCAAGAGAAGAGACGGAATGGTTGGCCCCAGTAGTGGTAACACGAACACCTGGAGGTGACATTAAACCATGCATAGATTTACATGAACTGAACAAAGGGATACCATTGGATAAGTATTTTCTATCCTGAACATTAAAGGAATTATGAAAATGCTAAATTGGGGGAAAGTATTTTCTTCTTTCAACCTAGCTTTCGACATAAAATCAGGAGAGACTGCATGATGATTCTGACAGCTTTTATTACCACCCCGTCAGAATATTTAGGATTTTTTTATGAATGCTCTTTTATTTAATTTCAGAGGGAGATGGAGGATGTCCTGAGAAGTATCGAAGGCTTTAAAGTCTATTGAGATAGTTTCTGATTTTGACAACGTGGGGTTAGATGCAAAGGCAACAAGAGATCCGACTAGGGATAATGTAGCCACCCAAGTGTGTCCCCAGATCTCCGCCTCTCCACTGCTCAGTCCCCGCCCCTGTGTTTCCTGCAGCCGGAGATGGAGGCTGCTGGAGGTAGCTTGGCACTCCTGCTGTGGACCTGACTACAGCGTTATCAGCATTAGTGTTTTTGGTTGCTGGCACTTTGCCATCTCCCCCTGCGATTTTGTATTAGGGGGTGCACTGCCATTTTAGGAGAGCCGGCTGGGATTTAATTACTGAGGACAGAATGGGAGGCATGGAGACATAGCTGTCAGAGAAGTCATGACCTCAGGGCTCATCAGTGCTACAACACATCAGCGCCAGGTAGAGACCACTATAACTTTTTTGTTATTGAACCCTGGACTGCTGTTCTCCTGCTGGTTCCTGGAGAAGGAGATTCATGGAGCAATAATTGGGGGAAAATGCTTCTTCATTTGAACTTGACATTGGAACTGTGACTATGTATGTGATTTTTATGGACTTAGTGATCAGCAGAGCCCTTTCTCCCCCATGCGACCAGTATATCTATGATACTAACAACAAGGCTACCCCAAGATAATGCCGGCTAAATTAGACAAATCAAAAAAGGTATCAAAACACTCTAGTGAGAAAAGGAAAATCTCACTGGAAGATTTAAGGAGCTCACAGCAAGTTTCTGTGGGGTATGTCAAGACTACAGCTGCTGTATTTGTAGTGCATACCTAGATACAAATACAAAATGATTTGGCACCATGTTACTACACTGTCAAGGAAAGGAGAAGATAACAGTAACCTATATTCATCAATAGAAAGAGACACTCATACTTTATAGTAGCGTTATCAAAAAAGTGAAGAACGTTGTGGGGAGACAAGAATTTCAGAATCAAAGCAGATCACAAACTGCTAGGAGAAGTATTTACAAAACGAAGTACTGATCCATATCAAACTGGATTTGTGGGTGGTGTCACAAGAATATGTACATGAATTTGAAGGTGTGCAGAATAATATTGCAGAATGCCTACTAAGGCTGGTAAGGAAGGATTTAGGATAAAAAGAGTCTGGTAGCAATGAAAATGAATAGGAGGAAATAAAGGTGTGTGCTGTTATTAAATAAATAATGTAAAGAAAGGAAACAAGAGATAATGGATGACGTACGTCAGGAAGTGTGCATGAAGAAGGTAGGATAAAAAACATACAGTGAAGATTGAAAAACTACTGAAATATGAAAGAGGATTTATAGGAGACGGGGGAATTATTATTTATGGGTGAGAGATTATTTCTCATAGAAGGTCTCAGAAACAAGTTGATCCACTAAGCTCTTGAAAGGCACACAGGCATATTTAAAACTAAAGAAAAGACTGAGGAGAAACTATTCAGTTCAAATCTGTCTTTAATTGTGTGAGACATGCTACCATGAAGATGTGAGCCAACACTTACTTGCTTCCAGCATTTGATGAAAGTCCCATTGATGTCTGGGAACTAATAGTATGGCCAGGTATGACTCCCCTTCTCTCGGGGCATTCTCCTTTCCACCTATGTTTTGTTGTTACTGTATATCCTTAATCCCTCATTACTGCCTCTATCTATATATATAGGATTTATGTGAGGGATTTTTATTTTTAATGGTTCTCTGTGACCTTTAGGTTTGACTCCAAGGTGCTTCTGTCTCTGGGTAGGCTTTTCTGTTGCATAGTATTTAGTTTGCACCCGATGCTCTCATCTCCTTTCTTCATCTTATTTCTAATGATGATATGTTGCCACAGTAGACATTTGCCTCACCACTGTGTCCCTGAAGTCCTCCCCCAGCGTGTCTCCTGGGTTTATAACTGGGGGTAATTATTTTCCTATCTTAAGACCCCTATTCTTATTCCTACCCTTGCAGCACCCCTAAATAGGACTCACATATGGTATATGCTCTCATTGATTAGAGATCAATTTCAATATAATCTAACAAATTATTAATCACTACAACAGTTTCTTTACTGTTGAAATTAAATTCCATATAGCTGTCCGATGGAGAAAAGTGTGTCTGTAGCTTTTCTCATACACATTTTATACAAATATCCTCATGCTCTGCAATATGTGACTGAACATCTACTCAGTCCATGAAATACCTGGTGAAAACAACTTAGATATTTTGCAGAGTTATACAAAAACAATTAAAAAATAATTTAAAAAGAAAATGGGAAAAAGAGCCATGGCCTCTAACGGGTCATAGCTTGGTCTCCATTTGACTCAAGCTATTCTGGGACTTAGGGGCCCAACATGGCAGATTTGCACTAGATCATCACAGGGACACTGATAGCATCACTGTGTGTGCTTTCTCATGGTCTCACCTTTACATGAGCCTGGTACAACTAGTCATTCTGAGTACTCCCCAAAAGGGACACATCTCAGTGAAAACCTACTGGTCAAACTCTAGAGTGGATACAAATAAGAAAACCCAACTAGGAGAGGACCAAGTAACATTTCAATTTTGAGGTATTAGTCCATGTTAAAGTGGGGGCGAACGGTTGTTGCATATACATTGACAGATGACAAATGTAATTCTACCCCTTTTTTTTGCAGCACTCTTTCTTCGCACTGGTCAGAAAGGGTTTACTAGAAGCAATCCTACCTGTTTGTATTTGGCGGGTAGGCTCCAGCCGCATGCCTGCAGGCGGCCATCGTCATTCCGCACATGCTCCCGGACTTGGCGGTATTGCTCCCGCTTTTGTTCGCGGCGTGCGGACGACGTACAATCACTGAGGAGAGAAGCAACAGTGTTACTTCTCAATCTGTGGTTAGAAACAAGAAGCCGGGGGTCAAGGAAGCGAAGCAGTGCATGGGCACAAGCAAGCAAAGCTCAAAAGCAGAGAGAAAAGAAAGCAGACATTGCCCTGTACAGTGTGCAAGAAGCCTGGAAAAACATAGCAAGCATAGGTTGGATCAGTTAGCGGGAACATTCTGTGTAAAAAAATAGTTACTTACCTATAACTATGACTGTTCCTGTGAGTAGGCCACAATGGTGCTAGCCTATTGTGCCACATGCTTGAGAATGTCACAGACACCACAAACAAGTAGCCTTGCAATGATTTGAATACCAAAATGTTGATGAGATGCACTCCTTCGCCAGGTGGCATATGGAGTGAGTCAGAAGGTGACAAGAGTAAGGGAAAGATGGTGGGGAGATCAGAATAAAAATAAAGGTGTAAAAATGTACCTTACACAGGGAGCTAAAATACCTTGAAACCACTATGTGTATAACATAGGTCCTCATTACACTTTCAAATAGGTGACATAGTCTTGATACAAGAAAGAAGTGAGTCACTAGTGTAAATCAAGAACATGGCAAGTTCATATTAGGTTTACTTCTCCATAACCATAGCTGGTACTCATGCATCTGCTTCAGTACTAATTACAATGTGTGAAATGTAACCACTGTAAAAGCCTCCCCAACTAATTCTGAATCTTTAACTATTCCAAGGGTACTACAAAACTGTATGTATAACAATTAGAGGCACAAGTCAGGGTGCCCAAGAATAAGAAATACAACAGTTTTGCCCTTCCAGTTCTGTGCTTTCATAGGTAACTAGAATGAAAACCAGGCAAACATCTGGGATTCTTAGGGCGCCATTACAAGTGGGCCAGTAATAGGTCTGGTATCATCCAGAATGTAGCAATATTCTTGGAGGACAGAAGTATCCAGGTAAACAACTTCTAATCATAGCCTAATGGTAATGTGGGCCATAGTGGTTTAGTGGTAATATGAAGGGGTGTAAGTGCTAAGAAACCTATAGTTATTGGCAGCCAAACCAACCACTGCAAATCACTGGAAAAGCATGCCTTGCATGTTGATTGAGTGGACAAGGCAGTCTTGGCAATTTATAGGCATGGAGATGAATATGGATAATTTTGAAGCCATGTGGAAGCCACACATTGATCACCTTAGGGATGCAACCCCTTTGCTGTCATGCCTAGGACCTTAAGAGAACTGACACTTCTTCAGGACCGCTGATTGTCAGTGTTGTAAAGTGTTGATGCCACAAGGGGGTGATTCTAACAGAACAAAGTGTCAGCATGTTGCTTGAACCTGTAATAATAATCTGCTGATTGGATTTCTTTATGTTTCTCCGCAGTTCTTTTCTCTGCAGGTAGGTCTTGGAAGGGAGTCCGTTGTGGAAGTTGGGATGAGGGACACATTGGCATGTAGTCTCTCAATAAACTGTGCAATGTCATAGGCCTGTAATATTCCTGAAATGCCACATTCACTTTGTTTGTTCCTATATGCAAAATAATTCAAATACCTTGGGGAAAAATAAATCTATAGTTATTACAGTCATTTCCTTACTCCTATATCTCGTCACTTTGTCATAGATTCCAGAGTGGAGATGTGTGGTGCAGCGGCCAGGGCAGCTGACTTCGGAGCATAGGGTTCAGGGTTCGATCCCTGGCTCCGGCAGCAGCTCAGCACTGTGTGACTCTGGGCAATAGCTCACTTAATTTTCACGACGGCCCCCAGCGCCTTGAGACCTGTAAGGGTGAGTAGTTTGCGCTTTACAAATACGGATTACATATTTACATTCCAGACCAGCACAATTATACAAGAACTTAGAGGTGGTAACACCATAACCTGATGGCAGGCTTGAAGTGACCAGGGTACAGAGACAACTAGCCCCAATCAGTGATGGCTGTACAAAGCATACAGAGTAGGCCTTTGGCCTGATAAATTGCTTTAGTACTAACATCTTCACAAGCTTCACATTAGGCTTGCTTTTTTAGAGCAGGTAAGGAACATTCTGAAAAGCGTGCACTGCCGGTTGAGGAGCTTGGAATACATTCTGGGGAAGTCTTTAAAACATGTAAAACTTAAGAGATGCAAAAGACTATTGTGTACCTGGTGTTATAAAAGGTAAACAAATCTGGATGGCATTTATCATGGACAGCCACTTGCCAGAGGGTATCCCATGGTACATCACAGCCATCAGCTGCCTCAAATTAACTGCAACAATCTCACTATAGCGTTTTCTTTTCAGTATAAAACATGTCTTACTACCTTCTGCATGGTCAGTAATTCTGTTTGGCTTTATACTCCTAAACTTGTTGGTTGGAAAAGATGTATTTGGACAAATGAACCCCCGGGTCCTGTCACTGAGGCACATATGCTCTAACACTTGTGTTCAGTGAACCTGCATGCATTCTTCCACCCCCCCTCCTCTTCACACCCTGTTGTTCTGCCACCTACACTCTTTCCAGCTGTTGCTAGGGATTTCATATTTATGCTATATGCCTTCTTATTTGATGAAATTGCCTCTAGTATCTGTTATCAACTATTGGAGAGGCAAGAGAGTTCTTCCACAGCCATTACAAGATGAGCCACAAAACCAACGTTGACCTATTAGTGAACTATCAAAACTTTTACGTAGTACTCCCAAGTGACCACATACAGTGCACAACAGTGTAAGGCAGACCTGACTCTAGTCAAAAGCTAGAGATATGCCTGGGCTCATAGGCCCTAATTATGACAGGAAAGCATGAAACATTCTGAGGACTATTGAGTTGGACTGGCTGCAAACGTCACATGTAAATTGTGGCCACTTTACAAAAAAACTTCACAAAATCAGGGATTATGAATTTCAATTTAAAGTTATTGAGACGGCTGTGGGGCATTTTCCGAACTACCCTGCTTGACTGTGTAAACTTAACTAGTTTATCAGACTTATTCATTTATGAAACCTGATAGTGACAACCTGGCTCAAAATCCATAAATAAGATGAGAGACAAATGCCATAAGTAGTGGACCCAAAAAGCCTTTCACAAGTTTCTCAAACAGATGAGTATGGTCTACACAACAGAAGCAGACACAAACATAGGGTAAGGTGTTCTTGGGCCTCATTCAAGGGATAAGCAAAGCTTGTTTTGTCATTCAGGGCTTGCAAAAAGGAGAACTATGCACATTGTTGGGATTGTGCACGGATCATAGAAAAATGTGGCAACTATCTGGAGCTGCCAATAATTGTAACCACATCTTGTGAGTTCAGATGTTCCATAATACCTCACACAGATTAAGTGAAAGGTTTTGTGACATGTACTATAATCCAACGTGTTTTGGTTCTATGCTGCTCAACACTTTCTCATCCACTAGAACACAAGAGCATACTCTTGGGAATCTTCAGAATTGGTTACAAGATAAAATGTCCTTCATTATTTAACAGTGAACCAGAGAGGCATGACATTAAACATTCTTAGTGAGGATAGACAAAATAGCAGCAAGCAAGCATCAGGAAGGCTAATACAGCAAGCAAAAAAGGACATCACAAGCCAGGAAATCCAAACCCTTCAGTTCACTATCTCATTATAAACTCTTTGTGACTGTTTCTCAATATAAACTTTATCCATTTTCTACTCATATCTACTCCTCTCTTCCAAACTCTCTATTGTTTTAGCCTCACTTTTCCATGTTCCTGTTCTTCTTGTCCTTTGGTCCCTGTGTGTCTTTCAGATAAAAGCCACTGGTATTGGTCATTTTCTCTCCAGAGACCTAAAAGCCTGCATTTACAAGATGTCAGAAATATGTTGCATTTAAGAAGAACCTTTAATGTACAATCAATAAGGTTTATCCGTTCTCTCTGAATAAGCCAGCCAACAGCCTGGCCCCTGGATTCTGCTGGGTGCACCACATTTCCATTTAAAAAAAAAATAAAGGTGATGTTAGACTTTGTTCTTCCAGCTATTTACTCTGATGGCCTGGCAGGGTCTAACAACTCACTCGTCAGGGAAGAACTCTAGTGTGCGACCTCCTGAAGAGATCTGACACATGGTGTGACTGCGGCGCTGGCTGAATCCTGCTGGCGTCGGAGACTTGTAGTGGATGTTCACCGATGGGTAGGACCTCTTTACAGGAGGGGGACTCGCAGAGGAGCTGAAGAGCCGACTAAAGCTGAAACAGAAAGGGGGATTGAAAAGCATGAAATAACATGGCAGACATGCAGTCTATAACAACTTATTTTTTATAAAGTAAACTTCCAACAGCTGTGAGAGGTGTTAATAGGAGATGTCAAAGCTCCCCGGACTTTATTCAATTATTCTAAACATTCACTGGGTCCCATTATTGATATTTTAGAGAATATATTTGTTCTGAATGTTCCGGTACAGGTGTGGTAATTCTGCACCCCTGGATTTAATAATACTGAGAGTACAAGAAATGCCCGGGATTATATATGAAACCCATTATCAGGGTGATCAATAATACTGGTGTTTGAGTTCTCTGGTAATTTCCCATTACCCTATGGTTTTATCTGGACCTTTCAGATGTTTTGAGCACCTGGACTCAATGGGAAAATATTAATTACAGGGTGCTGTAATGAATCTCAGAATCCTGATGGGGTTGGAAATAACTGTTACAGGCCCACCAAACATTGCAAGAATCCCATAATTGGAGCTATAGTCCTAAAAGACCATGTCTTGTGGATACAGAACCATCACACACAGAAGACTGCAACATCAACTATGCTGGGAACCTTAGGCCAGTGGTGACCCCAGGATTCTTTGACACAGTCACCACTGCTCTAGCAGACCAAACATCCTTTTTGAGTGGGCTTGTAGAGAGACCCATACCCTCACTACTGCATCAATAGAACTCTTGAGGTAAGCTGCGATTAGCCAGTATCTGGAGAAAGACAAAAGCCTGGTTCTAGAGAACTACAATGCTGACCCACTCACCTAACTTTTGCTGTCACCTTGAAACCTGGGGGTATTTATCACAACTTGGAATCTTTGGCAGAAATCCAAAGACTCTCCATGCATGAATATTACAATCTCCAAATCACAAATAAAATACATGACAGGCATAATACCTACTAACACAGGTTCTAGCTATATATATATGCTCATGGCCTTTGACTGTGCACGGAGGAGATATCGTGTGCGAGGTTTTTTTTCCCTCTGGACCTCGAATCTGAGGGTCCCCTTCAGGTACAGAATTACACCAAATTACAAAAAGTACTCTTTCTGGACCAAGATCTGGTTTTCTGCCAAATTTGTGTAATTCCGTTCATTGGTTCAGGCTGTAGTCGTGTTTAAAGAAAGGCAAATTCCCCAAAGACATTGCATGGGGGGAAAGCGCTTTGAGACCCCCCTTTTTTCTCAGCCTCCCACTTGACCAATCAGCCCAAAACTTTTCAAGCAGCAGCTAAAGTAACTGGGAAACTAATTTTGGAAATGTTGTGAAGATTTGGCGCCAAAGTTATTAGTAAAACAAAAAACGATTTGTCTATGGGAAAAGTTGCTCCTAAATATAAATATATATATAAATATATACATATATATGTATATATACATATTTATATATATATATATATATATATATATATATATATATATATATATATATATATATATATATATATATATATACCACAGCACAAAACAAAGGGAAGTAATGAAACAACAGAATAACACAATCTCCGTACACCTACTTTCTACATACACACAAGTGTGTCTATAGGGAAGTGCCCCTCTATATGACCACGTCATAACATGAGCCCAAGTTCAAGGTAAGGCAAAACGATGTCTGCTTGGCCACATTTTCTTTTGCAGTGATATAAAAACGACGTCTCATTTGACTCATTGTTTGCGAGTGAATTACAGTGTCCACTAGATTTGAGTCGCTGTTCTTTGTAATTATTCATTTTAATATTCGGCTTTGTGTGGAACCAGCTTTCTATTCATTTCTTTTGTTTTGCAGTTTAAGACCACTTATAGACTAGTACAGGCATGAGAGCCTTATGCCTCATCACTTTGCATGACTGAGATGTAGAATAGGCGGGGATTAGAATAGCCCTGAAGAAGGCTTTCGACCAAATAAGCGTGTTTGTAAGGCCAAAATATGATAGCAAATGTAATGGGATGGCTGACGCATAGTGTCTCATCAAACATCAATGGGATACCCTAGATATCAATCATATCTAGGGTACTCCAGTATTAAAGAGAGACGTCTGAGTGGGTATACCCTAAGATATTTTTAATCACTCTGGATCCTTGCTTATATCCAAAAACACATCTTAAGAACTTCCGACTAGCGGTTGAGTCTATATAGGTAGTATTTTCTGACTTTGGTGTGGACAGGTCCTCAATGATGAAGCATGCCGGGATGATCCATGGGTGGATTGACCTGTCCAATTCTGTGGTGAACAACTGCACAACCATTGGATTCTAGCAATCTTAGTGTGGCGTGGGTCTAAGGGAGGTTGTGCATAGATCTTCATCCTCTCTCTCTCACTGTTTATACAGGCATGGGTTTGAGTAAGAGTGAGATGATCCCAGTATATCACTGTGAGCAGTCTGCTGGTGAGCGTTCGCACTCACTAATGTTTTGCTGGAATATCTGATTGACTTCCCTTTTTCAATCATCTTCAAATTTGTAAAACAATGTGTTAGGCACACCATGAGCATTACTAGCTGGAAAGAAAAGCACCCTAAATCATGGTACCTTGAGGAAAGCCCAAGAAAGCGTTGCTGCAAGTAGAAGTCATCTACTGTGAATTAAGAGGCAATTTCCCTTAGGCAGGTCCAAGTGTGCTGCCTTTCAGTGTTTAGGGAACTATGCAAGCAAAGACTGGGGGTAGGGTGCACAGAGTAAGTACTATGTGTATTCACTCATGCATTGTTCTGGTCCTGTAAGGAATATTCTTGTGAGTGCCTGGGAGCAGAGATTTTAGTGTGGAATGTCTCTCAACGGTCTAGTGAGTTGCAGAGCACAACTAATAGGACAGAAATCTGTTTTGCAGATATTAGGTGGTCTCCTAGAGTCTGCTTTAACATATTGTCAAGTGGAGTGGAGATATTAACACCAGACTACGGAGGATTAAAAAAGGAACTACAGTTAGATCCATTGTATTCAATAAACAAAGCACTACGCAAGCTCAAGGTGCTCATTCATTACATTTTTCTAGACCTTAAATTACTGTGACCCACCATGCTGGGTGCTGAAAGCTACGTAATAGAAATCAGAATGTAGGGAACACTTTGCCTTCCACTCCCCCAATGGCTAAGGGGACAACTTGAACATCAAGTCCAAAAGTAGTCTGAATTCTCAGGAAGTATGTGACATTTGCACATTCTTAACATAAGGCGGTCTGTAACTGTATTTCTATAACTTGTTCACCCTCCTATTAATTATTTTTCATCAAAAAGTAGTCCTATGGACCTTGCAGTAGTTAGAAAAGGGAATACACAAATGTTCAATTAGTCTCACAGTACACACTTAGCTTCCTCCTCAACACACACATACCAGCTTCCGACACATTATACAATACTTGGGTTCTTTCTAAATACATGTGCCTCACCTTCTACTGAAATATATTGTTATGAAATAATTACACAATAGGAACCTCTTAGCTTTTCCAAGATACAGACTTTTCTGATTATTCCCAATGCACTTCCCAGGCTCCCCGTAACACGCAGCTATCAATTTCTTTGACAACACCCCTCCTTCACTTTTGCACCACAAACACTACATAGCTTCACAACTATCAGAAATATTCATATTCACCCACACCACACACCTCCAAGCATCACTTCCTTTTGTACTCTACATTTACTACATAATCAAGAAATGTCTTAAGTTCCTTAGCCCCTTGTACACAATCAAGTCATTCTTACAAACCATTCCGCCTCTACCACAGCTGCTCTGTCCCTCCCTCCACAAAAACTGCTCAGCACCTTCCATGCCCAACTAAGGGCCTGAATTAAGTATGGGCGGATGGCCCGCCATTCCTCCATGGCAACAGAGTAATTTACAAAAATCCACATGGTGGTGTGGCTGCTCACCCTATATTATAAATGACTGCTAAACCGGCGTTCATTTATAAAAAAACATTGCCAGGAACGGCTGTCACAGCGGGTCCTGACAATGCATATTACACTCTGCTATGAGACTGCATCAGCAGAGCACCGCCCAGTAGCACAGAGCATTTGTTTTTTCTTTGCAAAAAGAGAATCCCAAAATGGGATTTACTTTTTGTAAATAAAAACGTAATGCTACCCTCACCATTACATGTCCACCCATCTAAATTGGGCGGGTGGACATGTGGCCATTTCTCCAACTGCCACTACTGCGCAGGGCTGTCGAAGACATTTGGCCATGGCGGAGATAGAGTAATCTCCGCCGTGGCCAAACTTAATGTGGGTTTGCAACTAAATTTATGAGCCACTACAATCTACACCAATATATAAATTAGGCCCTAAGTTAGGCAGGCTGAGGCTTTCCCTCTATTATTATGATCTGTGTACGTACAACTGCCAGATGGTTGACTTCTTCTTCTCTTGGACTGATGGATGTTCCCGAGATGCTCTGCAAATATAAGGAGAGACATGAGTTTTGACAGAAAGATAGTTACATGTAAACTAGTGTTCATGAACTACAGTTAATTAAGACAAATAGTGTTAGAATATCTGCCTGCATTCCCACATGTGGGTGAAAACAGAGATTGCAATCAAGACTCATAAGGACTGCACCCAATATATACCAGTAGGACAACAACCCTTCTGAAGACCTTACCGTGTTATTTCAAGCCTAAAGAGTCAGCTATTCAATTGGGAGGTCACCCTGAGAACTAGACAGCAAACACCACAATTTGTTGGCATTGTCTGGAATATGAGACCAATTACATTGGAGCTCCTGTACAGGCCTGCTTATATGCAACCTTACATCAACTAGAGACAAAGTATTAAACAAGAATTGGCAAAACCAATCGGTCTGCCCCCTTTTTTTATGTATTAATAATAGCACACAACTTAGACTGTGCTTCATCAACTTTCTCTTACACAGACAAACACGTGACAAACACATGAGATCTTTGTAATGGTGGCGTAGTATTGGAGATGGTGGTGGTGGTAGTAGTAATGATGTTGCTAGTAGGGGTGATAGTGGTAGCAGTAGGGATAATAGTGGTGGTGATAGTGGTCGTCGTAGTAGTAGTGGAGATGATGGTTTCAACAGTGATGGTGGTGGCTCTAGTGATAGCAGTGATAGTAGTAGTGGTGGTAGTAGTGATGATGGTAGAAGTGGTGATAGGGATAGCTGTATCTATGGGGTGATAGTGGTGGTGATGGTGGTAGGAAAAATGATATGGCAGCAGTGACAGCTTTGACAGTGGTGACTGTGGTTCTAGGTAGAATGATAATCATGGTGATAGTACTATTTATGATAGTGGTAATAATGGTTGTGATAGTTGTGGTGCTAATGGTATTGGTGGTGCAGCTGGTAATAGCTGTGGTAAACTTAGTTGTAATAATGGAGATTATACAGGTGATGGTAGAAGTGATTATGATGGTAGTAATGGTGGTAAAGTTGGAGGCAATGGTGTTAATGGTAAAAATGGTGCTAATGGTGTTGATGGTGATGGTAGTCATGGTAGTGGTAATTATGTTAATGGTAACTGAGGTAGTATTGGTTTGGACAGCAATGCTAGTAAATGTGATTTTATGGGTGATAGAGGTAGTGGTAATAGCGGTAATGGGATCGTTCTGGTAGAAATGAAGGTGGTGATAGCAGCAGTGACTAAGGTGTTCATAATGTTGGTCGCAGAGGTAATTGTTTTGGTGGAAATAGTGGTAGTGATGTTGGAATGATGGGGATAATAATGGTGGTGATAATGGTTGTGGTGTTAATGGTGGTGATTTTGGTAATGGTGGCAGTGATAAAAGGTGTGAACGTTGGTACGGCAACGGCAGGGTGGTAATGATGATGATGTTGGTAATGTGGTGGTAGTGGTTATGGTGGTGGTAACATTTAAAAATTGTTGTGGAGGTGTCCTTAGAAGCTTCCTGCTAAAATGGTATTTAGCCATACATTTGCAAGACAATTAGACACCGTTTCCCCTCCTCTAACTTTACTCATTTAATGAACTTCTCTGCCATTTAATTACAAGAGCCATTTGCTAAATCTTAACTGAATAGTGTACACTGATGATCTGGTAATATTAGATGAGAATCTGATAGGATTTGAAAGAAAGGCTGAATCTGCTTATAATGTAGAACATCATCTAACCATGAACACTGATAAAACTAAAATCATGAATTTTGACACCTCGTCAATGAAGGGGCATTATTTTTGTTTGGGCCTCAGTGGCTGGGATAATGAGGTGAAGCTGAGTGACCTGAAACATGCTAATTGATTTAAGTCGGTGTCACTTGCCACCTGCCTGCATTCTTCGCATGGGGGAGGTCAGAAGAAGCTTGCCACAGCTGGAGGAAAAATAAACCTTCTCTCCTGCCACTTACTCTTTAATTCACCAAGGGGAAATAAAGCCCTTCCCATACATTTACCACCTGCTCCAAGCAGGTGGTAAATAATAGCAGATTTGGCCTTGTCATTTCACCCAGAAGGGGAAAAAAACATGCGGAATTGGACATGGTATTCCAGAGGTTATATGTTATTCTCCATTCCGTGAAACTCAACTTGTAATCCTGCTATCTCAAGGGGAGACCTGGCTTGACAGTTTGGGCTGGACTGTTCCCATGAGGCACAGGGTCAAGACTGATTTGCATACGGCTGGGTCTGAACTGGGGTGGTGAAGTGAGCTAAAGACTGATGTTGTATTTAACCCAGATCTCTGACTTGGGGAGAGTGTCTGAAAAGTTTCAGTGCTCCGTCCATCATCTCCTTGCGTTTGCTTTGTACGCCCTAAGTTGGCAGGATATGCCTGGACGTGAGTCCCTTGCTCACTTTCCCCCTGGATCCAAGCTAGCCTAGCTGATATGGGGTGTTCCCCCAAAACCAGTCTCAGGATGCATTTTTCCGATCCAGGGAAGACCTGCTTGGCAGTTCGGGCTGGACTGTTCCCATGAGGCACGGGGTCAAGACTAATTTGCATATGGCTGGTTCTGAACTGGGGTGGCAAAGTGAGCTAAAAAATGATGATGGATTCAATCCAGATCTGTGACTGGGGGTGAGTGTCTGAAACGTTTCAGAACTCCATCCATCATCTCCTTGTGTTTGCTTTGTTCGCCCTAAGTTGGCAGAGTATGCCCAGATGTGGGTCCCTTGGTCACTTTGCCACTGGATTCAAGCTAGCCTGGCTGATGAAGGGAGTTACCCCAAAACTGATCCCAGGATGCTTTTTTCGAGTCGAGGGAAGACTTGGCTTGGCAGTTCGGGCTGGACTGTTCCCATGAGGCACAGGGTCATGAATGATTTGCAAATGGCTGGGTCTGAACTGGAGTGGCGAAGTGAGCTGGAGAACAATGATGGATTCAACCCAGATCGGTGAGTGGGGGGTGAGTGTCTAAAAGGTTTCAGGGCTCCGGCCATCATCTCCTTGTGTTTGCTTTGTTCGCCCTCTGTTTACAAGGTATGTCCAGACATGGGTCACTTTCTCACTTTGCCACTGGATTCAAGCTAGCCTGGATGATGAGGGGTGTTACCCCCAAACCGGTCCGAGGATGCTTGTTTCCGGTCCAGGGATGACCTAGCATGGCAGTTCAGGCTGGGCGGTTCCCATGAGGGACAGGGTCAAGACTGATTTGCATATGGCTGGCTCTGAACTGAGGTGGCAAAGTGAGTTAAAGAACGATGATGGATTCAACCTAGATCTGTGACTGGGGGTGAGTGCCTGAAATGTTTCAGCATTCCGTCCATCATCTCCTTGTGTTTGCTTTGTTCGCCCTAAGTTGGTAGGGTAGGCCCAGACATGGGTCCCTTGCTCACTATGCCACTGGATTCAAGTTAGCCTGGCTGATGAAGGGTGTTACCCAGATACCGGGTCCAGGATGCTTGTTTCCGGTTCAGGGAAGACCTGGCTTGGCAATTCGGGCTGGGCTGTTCCCATGAGGCACAGGGTCAAGACTGATTTGCATATAGCTGGGTCTGAACTGAGGTGGCGAAGTAATCTAAAGAATGATGATGGATTCAACCCAGATCTGTGATTGGCGGTGAGTGTCTGAAAAGTTTCAGTGCTCCGTCCATCATCTCCTTGTGTTTGCATCATAAATTCCAGCCCAGTATGTCCCCATAGACATTACACGGAGCCCTAGGAGTGAACGTAGCATGTTTGGTGTCACAAAGGTCTGACCCGGACATGGGACTGTGTCTTGATGTTTATATTAAAAGTGTGGTCACAGTGCGAATTTAGTGTCTGGTTACAAGGACCCATATGACCTCTATTATTTTTGTCACTAAACGCAAGCATTTTGAGCTAAGTAGCTCTAAAAAGTGGCTCCTCCTACAAGGATAATAGTTTCACTAAATAACAATAATACATACTTGAGGTCTACTGTCCTGTCTCCCTAAAGTATTTGATTAATGTATTACTAAACTCAATAAAGATATATTTCAAAAAATAATCATAAGCATTGAAATATTTTTTTAGTCAGAAGTTGATTGATAGATTCACTAAATGCCAACAATACATACTTGGGGTCTACTCTATTGCCTTCCTAATATATTTGATAAATATATTAATAAAATCAATGAAAATATTTACTTTCTTAAATCATAAGCATTTTAAAAATGGTTTAGTAAAAAGTTGATTGCTAGTTCAGCAATGTGTATTATATGAATGCACACAGTCACTGTTGGCATTCAACCATGCTTCGACCTGAGCTAATAATCAGCTTCTGACTAAAAGTACTTTGAATTGATTATAGTTTTCCTACAAAATCATATGCATCTGCACACTTAGAAAAACTAGGGCCTCCTGTCATAGATACATTTACATATGAGTAAATCTACATGTGTAAATGTATTCTTAAACTTTGCAGTAACTTTACTACTTTTTTCTATTCATCATTTCTGAGTGTAACGTTACTACAAAGCATATACTTACATGCTTCCACCCATTCAGGGGGTGGAGCGTAATTTATAAGTGTAAAGTTACTACTAGTAACATGTCACACATAGGCTGAGGTCTCTACCAGCGGGGCGGAGATCTGCCTGCAGTGTTTCCCAAACTGTGGATCGTGACTTACTGGTGGGTTGCGAGCTGATATTTGGTGGGCCAATAAAGTCCAAGCAATAAGTTAAATGCTTTTAAATTTTGTATTTATCGTATCACATTTGATGTGCTTTAAAGATGGCGGTAAAATGTCAGGCTATGTCTTCTGACAGATTACTGGTCATTTTTGTAACATAGGGATTTGGTGTTTACAAACTCCTCTCACTTTGCAATCTCTACATGCTTTAGGCCTGCTCTGCTGTAAAAGTCTCGACCTGAATCAGCCGGTTCTATACTTTCTGTAGATTATGGTCGAGCTCAGAGATGATTCCTGTCTTAGAGAAGAGAGTTTTGACTTAAACTCGCACATCAGGAGTTGAATATCGCTTTGCACAGCGGAAGCTCTGGCCACTTCAGAGTCTGAGATGGCTGTGGTAATGGAGTTGGAGGTGGCTCCACCTTCTGGTGTGTCATTTGGATGACACTTCTGGGTATGCAACACTTTACATATGGAAGGTGTCATGGCCTGTTTTCCCATATGATTAGGAGCGTTTGAGCACAGAGTGTTATTTAGTATTCTTATAGATAGATTGCCTTGATGTCCCCAATGGGAGCCAATAGCAAGGTGCACCACACAGATCATGATTAACTGAAGCACGGTCTGTGCAAGTCTAGCAAACTGACTTTGGTTTATATTGGCACATTAGGCCACAGATATATCTCCACATACATTCCTGGTGTACACAAGACCCCTCAACGCTCAGTGGTGACAGCCTTAGCTGAGGGTCACCCTGATGGAGTATCTGCCTTGGTCACAAACCCATACATCTGACTTTGTTATATTAAAATAAATACATATTTTTTTTTAAACATAGGACTAAATTAATGTATTTTAACATTATTTCTTATGGGGTTCTATTTTAAGTTCCTGCCTCCATAATTTTCTATAGGCGATGTTGCAGTACCAGTGGTTAGCCATGTGTGGTGCTCGACCCAAATCAGATTTTAGCATACACTGTGTCCTTTATTGCAGTAATAACCAGAGAAGAGCAGCTTGAGAATACAATCGGCTTACTGTTTTGTGTCCATGTCTTACCTTTGACCTATCCTTAGCCCTCACTTACCCTCGCCCTAGACACCTCAAACTGAGTAGTACGCAGTCCCTATTTTACAGCCACTGCCAACTGTACCTCCAAAATTTACTACTAAAGGTATATGTGCAGAAAATTCGACAGTAGCATATATTTGTGATACAGCATGTTTGTAGAGGGCCCGTTAGTACAATCTAATCCAGGGCGCCCTGTAGCCACTGGGCTATGTTTTACATGTTGTGATATTTTTCCCCGTCAGTTCAAAATGTGCCTAGAGTTTGACGAATGAAATCATCTACCTCTCCTTCCAAACGCCTTCCACTTTCGATATTCCCAGCACATCCCACTTCCTGTGACCCTCCACACATTTCAGGTGCGCTAGCAGTGGAGAGTCACAAAGCGGAGTCCCCAGAATCACCTGACCCCTCCAGTCCAGTGCTCTTTTCACTTTCCAAACAAAGAGGGTGGGAGAACGCTGCCTCTTATCCCAGCACTCAATTCACCCCAATGCATCATGGTAAATGCAATGCATGATAACACTTACTTCAATGACAGTATTTAGTTTTTCACCCTTGTTGGTGCTGTGCATCTCTAGACACTTGTTTCAGAACAGTTGTCTCCTTCAGTAGAGAGCAAAACATACTTTTGGGGGTGCTAGAACTGCTGCCCAACATCTTCTGAAGTCTCTGTACCACTCACTGGGCGCAGGTGCATCAGCCAGAGCTCATCAGCTGAATATCTCAAGGGAGTCTTTTCAAACAAAAAGAGGGTGGGAGCGCACTGCCTCACACACAAGCACTCTGTTCGCCCCAATTCATCATGGAAAATGCCATATCCTACATGCCTGGACAGTCGAACATTGTCAGTGAGTTCCACCTGACTGCCCCGTAGAGCCAGTCGAGGTAGCCCCGGGGTCTATCGCCCCCCTGTCTGCACATGTTGATGGTTCTGGCTGTGTTGTAAATACACAATCGTTATTTACCTGCAGTTGGGCCGCCCAGTAATTCAATCTCAGACTTGGGAGGGTCACTCTTCCATCATCTGCCTTCCATGTCAGTACATATAGGGCAATCCTTGGCAGGCCCTCTATTCCAAATTAACTGTCTGGTCGTCACCTCAACGTCTCTAAAACAATATTCTAAGAATCTAAGGGGAAGATGTAGGACATTTGTTTTGTGGTCGCAATTGGGAATTTGGCCCGTTTGTGGTCTGCCCCATATACAATCCTTATTTTGCGAGTCAGTAACCTATTACCTACTCGCAAAATAAGGTTTGCGACTCGATATGAGGAAGGGGTGTGCCAAGGACATCCCTTCCTAATAGTGAGTCTAACTGCAATGTGTGATTGTTTTGCAATTGGTGGGGGGGATGGTGTAGGAAAATGGTGTGGTGGGGAGGTGGAGAAGAAGGTGGCAATGTCCCATTTCTTTGGTGGTGGAGACATTGCAGGCGTATCCAGTGGTCTCTTCTTTGAGCTGAGGATGAGCTGACGAGTTTTAGGGTTCTTTATAAGAGTCTTTTGTTTAGGATCTGGCATAAAAAATGTAGACATTTAAGCCCTGACGAAGTTCCAATAGAACGAAACGCGTTGGCTGCGGTTGAATTTTTAGAAATGTAAAGAATAAAGGAAATTTTTGGATAAATGTGAAGCTTTTTTTTACTCCGTTTCTGGTGCACCGTCTTACCCTCACAAAAATGTTCTTCGACCCGCTCATGTTCCAGAACATTGACGCCCTCTTGGAAGATGTCATTGGGAATGGATGTCGACGAGCGAGCCATTGTTCTTTGAGATCGATGATCTCAAATGGTCTTCTTGGAGCGGAAGGAGGCACAAGCTGCACAGTCTTTGGCCTCGTGCTCCAGTGAAAGGCAGAGGTTACACACCTCATGCAGATTGGTGTGGGGAAACTTCGACCCACATCGAGGACACTTCTTGAATGGAGTTCTTTCCATGAGCCAGATGCTAAGGCTCAGGTAGACCCGAAGGCCCTCGTCGACCATCGGAATTGAGGACTTCAACGTTGGAGAGATGCGCGACGAGTAGGGTTCGCGATCGAAAACAATACCGTAGAAAGGGTGAAGGATTGCGCGTCGAAAGTTATATCGGTAATGCCGCCGAACTGGAGCGTGAGAAACACATCCGAGACCGATGGCGGAAAAAAACAATCTGAAGATGGAGCCCATGCGCACTATCATCCAAAGGAGGAGTCACCTATCTCATGACTTCCAAAGACTTCTCCAAGACAAAAACAAGTGCAAACATCCGGGCCCAACACCAGATGGCAATCTATGCATAGTGTGTGATCTGCAGCTCATATGCCTCGAACATATCATTTTGAGACGGACCGCTCGGCTTAGTTTGAAAATCGGGAGCCTTCTCCAGTGGGACACCGTCCCTTTGTATTCATGCAGAATGCGCTCCAGGTTTTCCTGGAAAAAGGCATTTAGCCGCGAGGTGACACAGATGCCTAGGTACCTGAACTCATCTATACCCATCTCAACGGACAGCTTCCTTTGCTATGCAAGGACCACTCAATCAGGGGAAAAGGCTATATATTTGTTCCAATTAATACGGATCACAGCATATGCACCAAATACCTCAAGTCTCTGCAGAATAACGGCGATCGAGCAATCCAGCTCCACCATAAACAGTAGACTATCGTCCTTGGACAGGGATATCACATCGCCTCATTTTGGGTTCCATTTTAAGGCCCGGAGTTGGATATTACTTCAGATCGAAGTTACCACAGGCTCGATCGCAAGTGTGAACAAGAGCGGTGATAGGGGGCACATCTATCTGGTGCCCCTGCAGAGCCTAAATGTCCTCGACAGGGCCCCTTTTATGCAGACCAACGCCAGCGGTTCCTGATATAACAGCCAGCCATTTAAAAAATATTGGTCTGAAGCCCATTTTCTGCAGAACAGCCATCGGGTATGGCTCTTCCACTAATCAAATACCTTTCTGTCATCTAGTGATAGCTGTGTCAGCAGCTCACCAATCCAATCCCTCCAGGCTAACTGAATAGGCGACAACGGTTATGTCTGGTCACTATGTATAGTGTAAAGCCTGATTGAAAGGAGGTTATTATTGTGTCTGTCACCTTCATGATCCTGGACAATAGCACTTTGGCAAGGATTTTGGTTTCTATATTCAGTAGGGAGATTGGCCTATAAGCGGCACAGTCATCCTTCTGCTTCCTCTCCTTGTGGATGAGAGCAAAGTTACCTGCCCCAAATGCATGGGTAGAATTCATCCCTGCAATGCTTCCTCAATATCACTTTAATCGGGGCCACTGCATGGGTTTTTACACCTTAAAAAACTCTGATGGGGACTCATGGGACACGGGGCATTTTGTATGCTAAGTTGGGTCACCGCCTCAGAGATTTCTTTCTTAGTCATTTCCAGCTCTAAGGCCCTATTCCTAGAGGCAGGGAACTGGAAGGTGCCTAACAGACTTTGCCATGTTGGGCAGGGTCTCCTCTAGTCTTGCGCCTGTGCTATTTTGTCCGGAGTCTCTTTTCGGGATCTCCTGGCGGTGAATACCATGTGTACCCATCTTTGTCCCTCGTCCTGTTTGGCCAACCAGGCCAGAAGCTTCCCAGCTTTATTTGCCATTTCATATAACCTACCCTGCTTGTTTCTGAAGAACTGTCTTGCTACGTGTTGGGCCACGCTCTAGTAGTGTTTGCTCAGTTCCTCTAGTTCCAGTCCCGTTTCTTCATAGGGTGGGATACATCTGCAGCCTCCCCTTATACCAGCTCCTCCTCCAGTTCTCTGCATGATTTCCCCTTTTCTCGCTTTTCCCCCTGATGTGGGCTATCAGGTCTCCCCTCAGTACTGTTTTATATGCCTCTCAAACTGTTGCACTGGAGCTCACCGTCCCTACGTTGTCCTTAAAGTAATGTTGGGTAGCTTGCCTTATGATATCATGCGCGTTCTTATCTGTCAGTTCCCTGGGGTCTAGTCTCTACCTCTTCTCAGATCTGGGCAGTCTTGTTCAGAATAACATCATAACTGGAAAACGGTCTAAGAACCCCCTGGGCAATTATTTCATGTTCCAAAAGGCTCCCACTAGGTGGTGTAGCACCAACAGATAGTCCAACTTGGACACTTACTGAATGGAATTTGAAGCACAGAAGTACTGTTGCCTTTGGTGATTACGGGCCCTACATAAATTGGCCAGTCCAGTCATACCAGAGGGGTAACCTCCCAACCGGGATCCCACAACTAGTCAATCGATCCACGTTCCTTTAGTAGGGAATCTGGAGCGTAGGTTATCCATTCTCCAAGCTTCACAAATGCTTCACTTTGCAGTCCTGGTGGTTGGAACCAGGAGGCCACCACCAACCCCATGCCATTCCTACTGCCAGTCACCGCCACGTAGCATCCCTGGGGGTACACCCATGTATTAGTCACCTGCTGGGGTATCAACTTCTACACAAATACACCAACTCCCCTCAATCTCCTAGAGACACCAGCATGAGTCAGGAGCCAATAGCACCCCTGGTTTAGGAATCTGCAGTTGTTTCCCATTAAGTTAATCTTCTGCAACAGAATCACGTCGGGATGGGGCTTGGCCAGGTATTTGGTCACTATTTCCCATTTCAACTTGCTTCCTAAGCCATTACGTTCCATGACAGTATTTTAGGGTGAGCCCCCCACCATTTTGATGTATCCTGAGATCAGTCATAAGCTGCCCTTCGGAATTGCCCTTCTATATTTGTTCTTTGGATCTGGTGGCCCTCCTTGTGGGCATTGAGCTGCTCGCTTTTCCCCTCAACCTTCCGTAACAATTGCCCCCTCCCTACACACTTATGCTGCAGGCTTAAAACTACCTGCTTACCCAACTGCTGAGGTGTCTGTTGCCCCTATCATTGTTAACATTTAACACAAGTAATTCACACAACAGTAATCGGAGGCCATTCATGGCTTGGGTCGACCTGTGGAACTGCACAGGAGCCTCCCCAAACCAGCCAGTGCCCCCTGCATAGTGAGACTCATGGTCCTTCGTTTGGTTTACATTCAGGGTCCTCTGTTAAAATATCTCATCAACTGTCATTGGAGTTAAAATAGGGGCCTGCCATCTGAGCCACTCTGGGAAGCTGATTGATTCTCTGAGTCAACCTCTAAGAACTCCCACAGGATGGCCACCTCCAGGGTCTGTTTCTGTGTATAACAGCCACCACCCTCACCCTTTCCATTTTGCCTGGTCCTTCATAAGGGCTGATGAGGGGTATTTGTGCACTTTGCAGCACCAAGGGTTTTCTGTTATCCCCTTCCCTTGCCCACTCACCCTTGTGCATCATTGGGTACTTCCTGGGCTCCAGTATTAGGCCAAGCCTCTGTAAACTGTTCTGTAGGAGAAGGAGGCTCCCTGGTCAATAATCATGAGGTTCACCAGAAAGGATGAGGCCTTCCTAAATGTTCGGGTGTTGGGGTTCTTTTTGACCCCTAAGAAGAATTCCTGTTGTTTCCGCACTGCCTTTGTGTTATCAGAATATATGCTAAGACTCCCTTTCTCCAGTGACATTGGCCTGTGTGTCCGTGCCACCTGCAGCGAATTGTCCCTGTGTGGGAAATTCTGCAACTGGGCCATGATCACCCTTGGTGGTGCCCCAGAGGATAGCCAGGGACTCTGTGCACCTGTTGCACCGTAAACCACCTGAACAATTTCCCCTCCAGCACAACTGATAGCCAGTCCTCAAGGAACAGTTCCATGCAGGGGCCCTTTGCTTTCTACAGGACTCCAAACAACCACATGCTGTTGCGGCAGGAGGGACCTTCTGCATCATCCAGTTTGCTCTCCAAGGCTGCCACCATCTTTTTCAGCATCTTGAAAGGCACGCCCCCCGCTGTAATTGCTGGTTTCAAATGGGTGAGTGTGGATTCGGTCTCCATCACCACTATCCGCCAGTTTTCAGTAGTCTGACATCAACAGTCCCATGTCCTGGGCCATCGTGGGGATCTTTTGGCCCAGATCAGTCTTTGGCTCTTTGAATTGCTGACAGTATTATCACAGAATGCACCCCTAGGTCCAAATCTGCACCTCCTCCAGTGGAGTCTTTGACCCACCCCCACTCAGCCCTTCTTCCCTTGAGCGTCGCTGTGTTGCCGCCTTCAACTTCACCATTATGAGGCCTACCAGCTCCTGGGCCAATGGACATGGGTTCTTCGGTCTGTCCACTCACAGACTGACTTCTAGCTGTTGAAGAATTATTGGGGGTTACCACCCCCTTGTGCAGCCACCTCACTGTCTCCCCACTACAATGGCTCCTTGCGGCTGTACCTTCAGCATGAGCACCCTAAGTCTCCCAGGCTCCTAGTGCCTCCCCCACTCCTCCACCTTCAGTCGGTATCACCCTGGACCCTGCGGCATGAAATAAGGAGGGAGGCGGGGTTGTTTGTCACCAACGATTCCACGCTCTCGGCCCAGCTCTAGCTACTTCTGGATAAGCCCCAGGCCACTCCAAATGTGTCCTGCTGGCCTGGGGGAGAGAGAGAGGGCAGTTCCACTCACCTAGCCTCTAGTGCTGTCTCTGGCTATTCCGGGACTGTACTGAGTGTCTCTGTGGTATGAGGGCAGAGGGTCCCAGCGCCCAATCACTCCCCCACTAAGGTTGCTCATTTCCTTGTGGCAAGACTGCCCCTGACCACTCTAGTGCCCATGGTACAAAAAGAGAGGGGGGTCATCTCTGCAGTGCTACCCCACCCTAGGGTGACTCCTGGTGATCTCTCGCTACTCCGCTCTGCTCCTACGCCAGGCCGAGGGAGTCACTGCCAGCGCAAAGTTGCACCAAACATCTTGGATTGCTCCCGGGTCTGGCCTTGCCTCTACACGCCATCTGTTGTTCTAGAAGGTGCCCCTTCCACCTCTAGCTAGGCCAGATGGCACAACCTACACCCTGCGACAGCTGGGGGTCTCCCTGAGTGCAAGCCCCGGCAATCTCTCACCTCGCCTCTCCACTCCTGCGCTGGTCCAATCAAGTCAACGCCAGGCCAGCATTGTACCTGCCATCTTAGAATTACCCCAGGCCAGCCTCACCTTTCCTCCCCTTCCACTACTCCAGGGAAGAGGCCCCTCCCATCGTCCAGCTGGGTCAGAAATTACCCCCTCACACCCTCTGGCTGTGTGCTGCTGGGGGAGGGGAAAATTGTCCCCGCTGGTTGGACAGCGCTAGAGCTCTTCTATGCGACCACTGCCATGTGCGCACAAGATATGGTGAGTTTATATAGTGTATACTTGTTTTTTGTGCATTATTGGTGAAGTTCAAATTGTAGAGATAGCTTGGGGCTCCCAGTTGTGATTCAATGGGGTCCCCACAACTCTACAGCCTAAGAACCATTAATGAAAAGCATTAAAGCTAGAAGTATCATGTATCCCATAATTCTAAAATCGAAGTATCTCACAATTTCTGTGTGCATAGGCTCAGATAGTGTGGACCTGAAGTACTGTTATGGGTGGCGGCAAGCTTTTGAGAAAAAAGAAGCCTATATTATGAAATCATTATTATCAGAAGAGGTGCTAAAAGTCACAAAAGGCGAATCATCTTACCTGGATCTTGAATTTTACAGCTTGACTGACACATGGGAGACAGAACGATGTGCTGCTCAAAAATGTGGATTAAGTTTACATGCAGCAGTAAAGAAGACAGATTGTCAGTTGACAATTGGCTGTAAATCCTACTGCATATCACTGACCGAACCAAATGTAGCCATTAAGAAAATGGGTTAACCCAAAAAAGGTCAAATGTAGAGCTGCAACATTACTTGAGGTATGCTCTGCACCCTTCTTTAAGGCTGACATTTGTAGGTTTATACTGCCGTATGGTGAAGGGGATGTGAAAAATTGGTCTCATAATCCGTCAATGGCTTGTACCAGAGTGTTTCGGCTAATGTAACCTTAACACATAATATATGTCCTTACCATAAACTCTTAGGACTATGACATATTCAACAACTTAGTTCTCACGTTGCAGTGGTGCCCATGCTTTTGATGCAGCTATCTCATGTTGCTAGGGAGGCAATATTAAACCAATGGCCACCAATTCCATTACATTATTAGAATGATTAATTCCTTAAGAAAGTCTTTATAGCTGCTAAGGATTTTGTCATAAGGGTCAACAGTTGGCTGCGGTAATTAACATGCATTTTACCTCCTGCATTGAGCCTCACAATATTTTTTTACTTCTGTTCTAATGTTGTTTGGTACAACTATTTGTAATTTGGCCGCATTTATCTCTGTAAAAGTTTAATTGGCAATGTATATTTATATATATTTTAAATGTGGCACTAAATGCATGCTGGTGCATGTATATGCTGAATTGCAAAAGAAAAATCTACTTGCCCAGCTAATAAAGTTACTGCTTTGGCATAGGCTAAATAGAGGATGAGGTTGAGTTTAAAAAGGTTGCATTACTTTAGCATTTTCTTCACTGCTTACTGCACATTATTTCCCTCAAGGAAAGCCTCACCTGATCATCTCGGTCCACCTCACAGCCTCCTGGAGCTCCATCAACCTCTCCTTGTACTGGTTGCGCTCCATTAGGACACGTGCCATCTCAACGCGTGTGAAGCGCCTCCGCTGGGCGATGGGGATGTTGTCCTGCAGCGGGGATGAGCACTACATCAGTTGACAAAGGAAAAAAACGGTAGATGCCATTAGGAAGAGCAACATAAGTAGCCCTTCCCTCGTGGCACCAAGTCACTCCAGAAAGGACAACCCAGGACCCATATCGTAAGGATTATTTTTTGGGTCACAGTTTTGCGACACACACCGAACATCGCAACACCACCATCCACACAAAAAAAATTCGTCCTCCAACTGAAAGAACATTTTGTATTCACTTTTCTTTTTGTAAGATGTTATGAAAAAAATGTAGTCGTAAAATACAGAGTCCATATCTACTTAATCACACCTGATCTAACTTTAATTAAAAAGATAAAATACTTTGCGCTTACAAACAAATCCTTCATATATTTTAGATATCTCTTTCAATAGTTTCCTGAATTTGCCATCTTTCGAAACCACTTGTAAATATCAGAGTTTCGGAGATTTTTGTTTACTGCGAAAAAAATACTTTTGCAGTCTCATTCCTGCAAGCAGGTTTTGTTTACAAATTCTGCCCTAGATATGCCCCTCTTGGATCCTGAACCCTCTATTAGTTGACGTCTGAGGGGTATGGAACTAAAATTCCCAGGGAGAGAACTCAGAATGGCAGAACAGTTCCAGAAGACTTGCAATGTTTGCAGATCCATCTCTAGCTGCACTAGATAGGACAAAAAGGGGGAAGGGCCTTATGAATAGTATCATTATAATGCACGCCCTTTTTTAAATTGTTGGATTCCTTCAAAGATTTAACCTAAGGCATGTTTGACTATAAAAAACATACAATAAATTAACTAATACTATATAATTGTGGCACATAAGAATGCTAGCATGGTCGTCATCCAGTATAAAAATACCTTTTATATATTTATTCTGCAGCATCCCTTTGAAAAGTCAATTGTGTGCCATATTTTAGTGGTTGTATGTCAAAACACCATAAACAAAAATAGAGTCTGACATGAACGTGTCTTAAATAGCCTTTACAAAAATATCATCCCACTGGGTAAACACTTTCTATAATTGACTCCAGTGGGGCGATGTGTTTGTAAATGGCATTTGGGACCCAATATTTATGCCAGGCGATCTTCTGACACGGATATCTGGTACCGTTCCTTTTTAGCTCGCGTGAAAAGCTCCATTTCTCTCAAGACCTTTCACTTTTTTTTCTCTATTTTTTAATTTATTTGAGCTCTGGTACTTTGTCTGCTTCTTGTTTTCCTTCTTGTTACTTCTTTGTAGTTTTATTTTCCAGGTTTGCATCTCTGATCCACTCAGGGGCCATATTCCACTGTTTCCCAGTCTTCTTTTCCATCCTTTTCTGTACATTGGACTTTCAGGAAAACCAATCATTAGAAAGGTTTATGACCTCAGACTGGAGCACTGTTTCTTGTGTGCTGCCAATGTGGATTATGAATGCCCCTGGGTAGGAGGAGAAAATGATCACATATGATAAAATCCAACACCAAGGTATTCAGAATTTACTAAGTGTGATAATTATCAACTATCAAGACTTCTGCCCCGAAAATGGGTTTACATGTAGATATTGGTGGTTACTGCACAAAAATCCTCATATCGGGGTAGGACTAGGTCTGAAGTGTAATGAGGGGTGCAGACTTTATCGCGCCTTGGTACGCACCGCACCACTTATCATTTTGATTCCTGCACAAATAGGTGTTTGCATAGCAATCACAATTCACATATGCACCACAGAACACTCAAATGACTATGGGGCCGGAAACATTTTCCAAACAAAAGCAAAACTCCCACATTTTGGATAAGTTTCATTTTGTTGAATTTTTAAGTCAGCCCTGGTTCTCTAAGCAATCTGACAGGCACACGAAATGCTGAACTGTGTTATAGAACTTCGGAGATTCACTTTCTGACTTTTGTTTTCCAGGGATGAAACTAAACAATTTAGAACTGGTAATTCTTCATTCTTTTGAAAGTGAACTGTTTTGAGTTTGATCGGTCAGTTCTGAATGGATGCAAATGAACCATTCAACAATCGATGAAAATGAACTATTCAAAAATCAATGAAAATGAACCATTCAACAATCGACGAAAATGAACCATTCGACAATCGACGAAAATGAACCATTCAACAATCGACGAAAATGAACCATTCAACAATCTGCAAAACCGATAACAGTGAATCGCGCAGTGGATCGAACAGAAAAGAAACACCTGTTAAACAATGTGGTGAATGAGTGTTTCCGCAGAACTCAGCACCTGATCTGCAGAACATTGCACAAATAAAAACAATATTTTTTTTGCCTAGTTCTAATTGGCTATTCTACACAAAAGATATCCCAATAAAGTTCAATCACTTACATCCTCCACCTCCTCTTTGGGTTCTGTCCGGGCTACAATAGCTTCAGACTTTGCTCTAGGAAAGAAAATATGTAGGCTATGGTCATTATGAGATTGAACAAAGTGGAAAAAGCAGTAAGGTACAATCAAAGGGTATAGTGTTCTGGGGAGAGGAAAGTAAGTAAAAATCCTGGAAGAAGGCAGAGTGGGAAAGGAAATGTTCCTCAGTTCTAAATAAGCTTGAAGCTTCCTGAACTTCAAACCTCATGCTCACTTGAGCAGACGCCCCTAAATGTATAACTTGGAGCTTTCCACATTTCTCATCTCCAGGAATGCACATTATCAGCTACTGTCCCTCATCCCTCATATTTAATATGTTATCTCATCTACCCCAACCCTGTGGGGAGGTTCTTTCATTAGATTTACCCTGTGGCCTCTTCTAAATCATCTACTCTCTGTTCTTTCCCAGTTCTCAAAATCGTTGTTCAAGAGCAGGGGGAACATCCTTTACAACGCGGATGTTACCCCGCTCTACAGTTACGACGCAAGTCGTAACCACGACTTGTGCTGGAGGGCGCTCAAGGACAAGGAATAGTAGATTGACTATTCCAACACCTTCCCTACTGTACGTAGGCTGGTGTTGGAATAGTAAACGTAACTATTCTAAGTCCAGCACCCCTACAGCGCAAGTCGTTACTTGCGTTGTAAAAAACGCGTTGTAACGGTACGCGTGGTAATACCACGCGTTGTACCGTCATACATCCAAGAGCAGGTGGTCATTTCTGATCTATTTCGGTCTGTCCTCGCTCCTTCTTTGTTATGTTAGGTAGTTTGTCTTCTCTCTAAATCTTCTTCTTTGACAACCAGTCCTTGTTGCTGCTTACAAAATCTCTACTAGCTAAGTCTCCCTAGGTTACAGTCTCATATTATTGTACACAAGTCTTATCTAGATTCTCTCTAGACACTTCTTCTGCCTGCCAGAAGCAAACCTTTCTCTTGTAAATTGTGTCTTCTACTAGTCTCCTCGTTTCATTAGATTTACACTGTGGTCTCTTCCAAACCATCTACTTTCTGCTCTTTGTCAGTTCTCAAACTGGTCATTTCAAGAGCATGTGGTCATTTCTGATCTCTTTTCGTCTGTCCTCGCTCCTTCCTTGTTATGTTAGGTAGTTTCTCTAATCTCTAAATCTTCTCCTTTGACAACCAGTCCTTGTTACTGCTTACAAAATCTCTACTAGCTAAGCCCCCCTAGGTTACAGTCTCATATTATTGTACACAAGTCTCATCTAGATTCTCTCTAGACACTTCTTCTGCCTGCCAGAAGCAAACCTTTCTCTTGTAAATTGTCTCTTCTACTAGTCTCCTTTTTCATTAGATTTACACTATGTTCTCTTCCAAATCATCTACTCTCTGTTCTTTGCCAGTTCTCAAAATGGTCATTTCAAGTGCAGGTGGTCATTTCTGATCTCTTTCGGTCTGTCCTCGTTCCCTCTTTGTTATGTTAGGTAGTTTCTCTAACCTCTACATCTTCTCCTTTGACAACCAGTCCTTGTTACTGCTTACAAAATCTCTACTACCTAAGTCCCCTTAGGTTACAGTCTCATATTATTGTACAAACGTCTCATCTAGATTATCTCTAGACACTTCTTCTGCCTGCCAGAAGCAAACCTTTCTCTTGTAAATTGTCTCTTCTTCTAGTCTCCTCTTGTTTTCCATTTTTATGAAGAAGCATTACCACTTCAAGTTCTCTCCGGGCACCCCTCTCTTCTAGAAAACCTTTTTTCTGCAGCAAATAATGTTTCGTCTAGTCCTTTTCTTTTTTACGCTCTTTCTCTTGGACACATCTTAACTCCTTCAGACGACCTCTGTTTTAAACACTGTACATGTACTTTCCTGTTTTCTATCAGCTGAAGTCTCCCCTGGTTTTAGATTTGGTATCTCTCATAAATGTATTCATCTTCTCCCTGTGCGTTTATTTCTTAGCTCCTGGAGGCAGGCGCCTCGCCTTCATATATAAAGGGCTACCACCGCAGCCCTGCTGCTCTTCATCTTTGGAGACCCTATTTCTGTCTCTCAGCCCCTCTCTCTTCCTTTCTCTTACTAGAGATGCTCTGTTAACTTCCCCTACTCTTCTCCATTAACATATTTACTACTTGAAATATACTGCTGAGCCAAGTGTGGTTACAAATAGGAACACACCTATGTTGCAGTCCACTATTCATTGACAGGGACAGTCTTGGCTTGGTTACTATAGAATGCAAAATGTTATTTCATCGATCAGAATATGGGGGCAAAATGTCAGAGTTTAAGTTGAAAATAGTCACTTCTATATGGATGCCAGACATAGAGCTGCTAAATAAACAAATAAAAGTAGCAAGACATGAGCAGTGTGTGATATTTAGCACTGTATCTTTAATAGAATGTCATAGATGTCATTAGCTATGTCAAACATTGAGTTGATGTAGGAAAGTTCTATTGTATGTCATTTGATGTTTGTTAAGCCTTGCATGTGTATGGGATCCTATATTCCTGGATTAAACTTCATCTTCAGAACTACATTGTATCTTGGATTTATTAATGAAGATACTTCACAGATGCAGTTATATTAGTGCAGTGATATAAGATCTGTAGGTATGTCAGAGAGAAACTCTGGGTTAAGCAGTGTTTTAGAAAGGATCCCAGACGAGGTCATTATCACATCCCATGCATGGGGGTCTGAGGATGGTATTTAATTCACACTTACTTTTTGAGCTCCTCCTCAAGCTCTTTCACCCTGTTCTCCATCTTTGATTTGGCCTGCTTCGTGGCTTCCAACTCCCCCTTCAGCACCTCCTGTTCCCCTGATAGCTGGTCAACCTGAGCGATTAGATCATTCTTAACCACGTTTAGGGCATTTCTTCAATGAAAGAGAGAAAAAAGAGCAAAGGCAATGGGTGTCAGAAATATGTTGTAACTTGTCTATTTCCATCCGTCTAGGGCGCAATCCACCTAGGGTGATGCTATCTGATAGTACAGACAAACGAGCAGTGACTCAACTTTGCTAAAATGTATCAGTAACAAGAAGAACTAAGTTTTAGCCCACTTAAGCAGCTACAGACCTTTCTGAGGACCTTTCTGAGAACCAATTTAAAATGAAGCAGAAAAAGTACATCCGAGATCAAATATTACTGCCCCAAGTCAGTTAAAGATCATTTGAGTGGGCATGCACTTGCCAGACTAAAACATGCATTTATCAGTCTATGCTTTTTCCATTGACACATATATACTTCTGTGGTAGTTGAAGTTTGCTGGGAAATTATTTTTGGGAAGGCTCACACCAATGGCAATAGAAGTCTGCACTGGGAACACAATGTTGTTTCAAAGGCCTATCTTTGAGAGATTTAGGTTCTACTGAGAAGTCTGTAATTGCCTGACCTATGACAGTAAAGCTTCCACTGTGCAGAAATATTTCACAATCAATCAACTTCCCTTGTAAAGAGCTCTCAAGAAGCATACTACAAAATTCATCCTATTTCCTTACTTGGTCTCCAAGAGCTGGGAGTTCTCCAGCAGCAAGTTCCCAACTTCCTTCCCCATTCCTGAAAGAAAATCCAGGCAGGTTTATACCAAAAACAACAGTTTTAACAGCTGTGAATGATTTAACTTGACCAGTGTGTGGGGGCTACAGATAGTCCAGGGGGCTCTTCTCCTCTATCATACAGTCTTCCTCTTCCTGGGTTCAACTGCAGATAAAAATTACTCCAGGTGTGCCCTCTTCCATCATTTTTAGCTTTTCTGGGCCATTAGAGAAAGGAACAACCTAAAGCAAAATAGCCACGGCCCAATACCAAAAGTGACAGATAACATGGCAGGCCACATCCCAGGTAAATGGGAAAGCAAACCTCCTGGACTTGTGTCTTCTTTACTGGACCTCAGTTCTGACATGCAGCTTGAGTCCAATGGCACAGCGAGAACGGGACCCTTCCATCTCTTGACTTATCCCTCCCATTCACGTGGTCTTATTTGGGCATCAAAAAAGCAAAGTACCATCTGAATCATTGTTTATTTACTTGGCTGCAGTTGAATTAATTATTTTAAGCTTCTTTTTATTATTTAAGGAGGGCTTAACTTTGCACAATTCAGTCATGGTCATGTCCAAAAAGTGACATTCTAGCCCAACTGCTGGGCCCCATTCCCTCTACACAGGGGCACAAGATATGTATTTAGCAGGCCACATGCTGCTGGCCTCAACATGCACGGTACTGCAGAGTGTGTCCGCCCCTCCTTCTCTCCTGATAGCAATGCAGGTCAGCAAAATCATGAAGGGACAAGGCTTTCTGAAGAAGAGGTGTTCATCTGACCACCTGCAGGTTTAACAACTGGGATCTCTGGAATCACTGGATGCATTTGGAATAGAAGGATGTGTGAAAATAAAATGCTTCAGGTGGTTCGAAGCCTGCGATATCAGGGGATTTCTACAGAGTGACACATGGCCCTCTAGAATGGAAAACCCAATGGGACTCAAACGACTCATGGTGACCACGGCCAATGTGTGATACAAAAAGCTCTGTGGCATCGATTGTTCCACCCAGCATAGACAACAAAGGATTCAGAGGTAGTCTGGTACAAAGGAGGGCGACACAAAGGGCACTGGGATATATGATCCACATGAGGGGCATGAAAGTGCTCAGGGTCGCGCAATCCCTGCGTACCACATGGTAATGGCAAAAAGGAGCTGAGCGACATGATCGTCCAGTATAGGCTTAAGAGCAATCTCGATCAGCCTTCACTGCTTTGGGATCAGGAGGAATCTTGGACAGCTTTATCTGTGAGACACACTGAACTCTGGGGGAAGCCCCTTACAGTGTGGGATAAAGTGACTCTGGCAAAAAACACTTATGGTACGGGACACAGTGGTTTTGTAGGACAGAGCAAATTCTGTCAGGAGCCCCTACCATTATGTGACACCAAGTCTGGGACAACTGCCCCACCCCCTCACAGCATTGGCCATAGAGAATAATAACTTATTGACTACACCAACCCATGAGATCCACAAGTTATGAGCAAACTGTCAAATTATAAACAAAAAGAGAGAAAATGAGCTTGAAATTATGAACACACAACAGCAAGACAGAGCCCAAATCCCATTGAAGAAAGTAATATGATGATTAAAACATAATCAAGAAAGCTTAAAATTAGGAAATGGCTGCATGCATGCTGAAAATCAAAGAAATAATAATTGATAAAATCAATTTACTATGAATATTGGGTCACTTTGATGTTCCAAGAAAGAGGGACTGTTCCAGATTTAAAATGTAGACCTGAGGCATAATATATGTGTTCTGTACCAAACAGATGCATATAGCCGCCCTAGTATGGGATCGAGAGAGTGTTGTGATGTAGAGGAATGTTATGATTTCACCACTCCTGAGTCAAAGGAAGTTGTTTGGCCTCCAAGGAAGACCCCCATCACCATCAGTGTCAGCAGATGAAGATATAGAGCTCTGTGCTATAGCAACAGTCAACTCTTAATAAGACACCGCTAGATGTTAGGGAGTAAAAGGGATACATAAAGCAGCTCTCACTGTGAATTCGACAGTGCTCGTGGCAAGTGTGTGGCGATGGGCACCTCTAAGTGAATGGCAGAGAGATCGCGTGGAAAGACCATCATAGTGACCCTCCTACCAGGGACTTAAGCATACTATTGGGGGTAAAAGAGAAAGAAGACTTTCTGCTCTTGAATGGAGTAATGGCGGTTTAAGGGTATGGTTACAGCTGCCTATGTTTAGGTCAGAGATCTCTGAATGAGAAAAAACCCTCCCAAGTGAGGTAGACAGACAGCACTTCATAGCTGAAAATCCCATACCCACATGGAATATATGTGATCTGCTGCGTATTCCAATTAGAGATCAAGAGCTTCCAGGCCAAGACAAACTAAGTCCAGTGGGGGCATTGGTAAATCACAGGTTATCTTATATAAAGGAGAATCATTTTCAAGTGATGTAGTGAGGGGTGTGAAAATGTGCATGTGTTTGTGTGATTGTAAGCAAGCACACCTGTTTTGCCGAGAACTTGAACCATCAAAGTGAGTCATGGAAAGTCATGAAATGGTAAGAACCCACCCCGCACCGCAGAGCAGTCCTTCCTTCTTAGTAGGAACAAGAGAGATGGAAAAATAAATTATGAAGACATGGTCCACTGACAGTGGGAGAGAGAAAATAGAGGCCTGAGCCTTACCAAAAAAATCATCTCGCACTATGAGTGCAGTCCCACATGGTGAGGAGGGAAAACAGACAAGAAAGCGCAAGGGAGGAAAAGGAGGAAGAAAAGGCAGCAGTTAAGTATCATCAAGCAAAGAGCTGTGTCAGCCAAGCGCATGGATCTGCAGGAGCATGCACAGTTACACTCAAAATTGTATGTGTGTCTGCCTGTGCACTGTACATTTGTAAGGAAAATAAGTATAATTATGTTGGAATTGTATGCATGGGAAAGTATATGAGCTGCACTGAAAGGCAAATCTACAAATGTAGACACATTTTCTGAAAATTTCGAAAAGAACTAAAAAATTCAACAAAAATCTCCTTAGAATTATAGCATAAATCTACTGGCTTCTAAATAACAGATCATTGAGCCAAAAAGCGTCATACATTTGCCATGACTAGCATTATCTTTCATAAGTGTCTGCAGAGGAGACATATGTTGTAGGCTATGCTCTTATCTCAGAATTTGTTTCACATTCTATAACAAATTATTTTCCTCAGATTTGACACAAAGTGATAACTGCAGTTTATGAGGGTCTAGAATCACCCCTTTCCTTGGTGTCCATTTTTGCTCTCTTTTTTGGACAAGGTCAAGAAGCCATATCTCCAATTATGAGATGAATGTTAGGAGGGGCATATGGCTGCTGGGGATAACCAGTGCTTCATTTTAGCCGGTTCTTTTTGGTGCTCAGCACTTAATTGTCAGCTTTGGCACTTATGACAGTCTGCACATGACGGCACCGTCAGTCGAATTTAGAGATAAGGACAACAGATCTTTATTAATTCAATACCCAATAAAATATGACATGACTAATACCTACCACCCAGGCGTTTTATAGCTTTGGGGCCTGGAATTGTCACACTTTTAAGAGTGTGATGATTAGTAGTGTGTTGGTGATGTCATTGGTAGCTCTGTCAGAGGCAATAGGTGGTGCAAGCTGCATTGGCCTCCTGACGTGGGCCCTGGCACTTATGTTTTGTACTAAAGCACTGGCTGGATAATCAGAAGATGGATCCTCAAACATCAGAATTAAATATTAGTCTATTGAAGTGGAATATTCAGAAATGACAACAGCTAAACAGGTGTTTAGACCGTAAATCTATGACATTGGGTTTTTGCAGAAGTGATCTCATTCGCATCAGTTCTAAACAGCTCTTAAGGTCTTTGCAATGGTGTCAGCTTTAAAGGGATATGATAGAACAAGCAAACATACAATGGATTGTTTTCAGAGACTAGATCAGGAACATGCTGATGAGAAACATCTGTGTACTGAAAGACTGTTCCAACAAACTTTAAAGAAAGAAGGATTTAGAAAAGCCAATATTTGTATTCATGGGATAGCTGTGAGTAAAGAAAGGCTTCTCTTTTTACTAAAACTGGCATGCCTTGTAAGCTGCTAAAAGAAACATATTGAGGCTGGGACGTAATAGATCAAGTACATTCAAAGGTGCGCAACATCCACTGCATATCACTTTGTGAAGACTCAGGGTGGACCTTCATTAACTGTAAAACCTTCATTCAGGATGACCTTCCATAATTAAATTAGTGAAATATTTGCGGTCTAGTGTAGATGAAGAACTGGATGACTCTCTTTTCAAGTAAGGGGCACATCGATCATTTTTAAATTTTAGCTTTGTTTTACTCAGTATCCTGCTTAAGGAACAGAAATGCAAGATGTGCAAATATCTCTATTCTTTTTAGCATTACAAGAATCTTAGACCTTAGTCACCATTGTAAGTGAGAATTTCAATTTCTCAGGGGCCCTACAAATGAGCCCTCAATAGACTAGCTTTCACCAAGTCCAATGCTACAAGTAGGGCAACATGGCAGCCATAAAGGTTTTGGTTGGCCAATTGTCTGAGAACATACTGATACCCATCTTGTTGTCCAAAGGCGCCAGTATGTGCTGAGGCTCACAGTTGAATTCCTCCAGTCAGAATAGTATATGCATAGTACTCCTCAAACTGATGAAGATAGGTGGGAAAATCCTCAACTGAAAGAGAATCAACATTTTTACCATTTGGTTCTCAAATTTGCCACTCGCCAGCTTGACTAATGCAGACACTGAGCCAATGTACCATGTCCTAATTTGCCAATAAAGGACACACACATAAGGTGGATAGAGAGGCATAGATATAATTCTACTCTACTCTGAGAAACTGATGTTAGCTTCATTCTGGGGCAAACTCTGCACCTGGCTGCTTGCAGGATGCTTATACTACCATCCTTCAACTTTGGATGCAACACAAGAAGATCTATGACACTCCTGGGAGTGATGCCTTTGCCTCCCTGTGTGAGGTAGTACAGAATCGAACTTATTAGGCTCCTATATGATACATCCAGGGTGGTAATAAAAGTATTTTTCTTAGTTTGCAACATGACCCCTTACTACAGGTCAGATGGAGAAGTTAATGGAGGTAGGATAACTGGTGCATAATCATTCTACATGTTGGCTAGGCAGTGGAGCAATACATAGCAGACAATCGATTTCTAGTTTCCCATTACCCCTCGCTATTTGAAAGCGATCGTATACTTCTAGGGTAGTAGATACTAGGCCTGTTCCATCAAGTAAATTACAATCCTGGGGCTACTGGCAATATGTGCATTGGGGATGTGAGATAGATAGGTCTGGCCTAAAGGACAACAATGTGGGTGAAGGGAGTTTGGGATATTGTTGGGAACAGATGCTTTATGGTCAGGGCTCGAATAGTGATAGTGATATAGGGAATTAATCCACTTCACTTGATACATGTGTCAAATTATCAAAGGGATTGTCACTAAATGGCAAATGAAATTACTATCCAGGAATGCCAATCCCTACCTGCCTGCCACATATTCTGCAAATAATTCTGTTTGGACACATACCTCAGAGTAAATGCTCAAGTCAGTTAACTAGTCCACTGAAACATTTCCAGTGAATGCTCATTCCACCATGCACTCCAACCTTTGGCACGGTTGACGATATTTAGTAAGGTGAGCATAATTTCCCCTGGTTCCCCGTGTAATATTGAGTCGTTTCGGTGTCCTTCACACTAAATTTACATATTTATTCCTGCATTTTTGGCATTCATTTAAGGTGCACACAATGAGTGTAAAATTACCATTGGCAAACTTTGAAACTACTTTGTGGACAGCCACTACCTTCCCAATGGCCACCTGTGGCACTGCACCACCCCCACCTGGAGAATTTCTGCTGTACCATGTTGAATTTCTGAGTAAAGCACTTCCCAAATCCTTATTCAGGGTTGCAAAATTAGTTAAACAATCCAACCCTTTGCACACCTATGTTCCATTTATGTGCACGCAAAAGGTGCGTGAAATTAAAACCATATAGATTTCTATTGTTTTTTTTACTTTGTTCAATCACGCCTGTGACTGTTTAAGGTAGATGGCTGAATGCTGAACAGGAGTAATTCTCAAGCATGTGTAATTCTAAAGATATTTATGTATAGCGTTCAACTGGTGTTTGTGCTTTAATAGCCCCCATGGTATCACTGGAATGATGACTTTTCACTTCCCAATGCAATTGATATGTTAAGGTTAAAATGCCAAGTTTCATGTGAAAAATGCTCAAAGGTCATCCTCCTGAGAGGATAGAATAATAAGCACTCAAAATCTGGGAAGATTCCACGTTTGGAAAAGTGTGTCAATATGGAAAATATTTTCATGTTAACCTGGGTTGCAAAGTCTATTCAGTAATATGGAAATTGAGGGACTTAAAAATAGAAGTGCACAAAGGAACAAATTACTAAAAAAAATGCTATGTGACTGAATTTGATAGTCACAATGGAACTGTTAGATTAGATTAAGATATTTATAAAGCGCATTGCTGCCTCAGCAGAGAGGCGTCCCAGCACTAAAAGCCAGACTAAGCAGGGAGTAGAGCAGAGGGAAATATTCCAGGGGCGGGACCGGAACAAGACGGACAGGGAGGGTTAGGCCTGGGAGAAGAGCCACATCTTCACGAGACGTCTCAAGGCCTGATGGTCAGCATTGCTACAGATATGAAGTGGGAGAGAGTTCCAGAGAGTAGGGGCCAGGCGTCTGAATGAGCTACCACCGGATCTCGCTCTGCGAATGTGAGGGATACAGGCAAAACTCAGGTTTGCCGAATGTAGGGCAGGTGAGGGGGTGTACCGAGTGCAAAGATCACTTAGAATGTCAGGTGCACTGCCTGTTAGTATCTTATGCGTGATACATAGCATCTTGAAGTGAATACGCTGTGCCAGCAGGAGCCAGTGTAAACGACGGAGGAGATTAGACGCATGCCTGAATTTAGGAAGTGCACAAATAGCGCGTGCTGCCACATTCTGGACCCTATGCAGTCTACTAAGCACGGATCTGTTAGAGCCGAGCAGAAGCACATTGCAGTAGCCCAGGCGGGCCAGTATAGAGGCTTGGATAATCAGTTGGCGTGTTTGGGCATCAAAGAGGCCCAGGATTGGTCATAGGCCGCGCAGTAGTCCAAAGCATTTCCTGGCTACTGACTTGGCATGTTTCAAAATCGAGATGTGTATCCATTAGAAAGCCTAGGTTTTTCACCGCAGGTTTGGGATCAGGGGGGACACCTAGCGCCTGAGGCCACCAATCATTCTTCCAGAGATGGGACTCTTTGCCAACCAGAAGAATCTCTGATTTGGTGGAGTTTATTTGCAGGGCATTTGCTGTCATCCATTCTGCAATTGCCATGATATCTTCTTAAAATTTAAATTTATCCCGCCCTGGGTCATTAGACAAGGCAATCGCCAGCTGGGTGTCATCAGCGTATGATATTCCTCGTGCTTTGGCCATCCGTGCCAGGGGGCTCATATATACATTAAAGAGCGTAGGGCTAAATGCAGAACCTTGAGGAACCCCCACATCGGAGAGGATGGACTTGGGACGAGAAAGGAGGAGAGGTCACTTGGATGGTCCGATCGATCAGAAAGGAGAAAAACCATTCTAAGGCTTCATTCCCATCTTCCAAACGAAGGAGCAGGATTTCATGAGACACCGTGTCAAATGACACGCTTAGATCTAGCAGCACCAATGCTGATGTGCTGCCGGCATCTAGCGCAGATTTGAGTTGTTCGACCACAGCCAATAAGGCTGACTCGGTGCTATATCTTGGTCGGAACCCATTCTGGGAGCTGTCAAGTGTATGATTTGAATCTAAAAACTGTGTTAAGATGGAATTCACATGTGCTTCCAGAATTTTCGAGAGGAAAGGGAGTAATGAGATCGGGCGGTAATTCTCTGATTTAGACACATCAGGTGTAGGTTCCTTAAGAAGAGGGACCACTTTAGCGTGTTTCCAAGATTTAGGCACCGTCGCGGTCGAGAGGGAGAGATTGAGTAGCTCCAGACACTCAGGCAGGAAACCTTGTTGAGTTTTCCTGAAGGCGTCTGGTTTGAGAGGATCATCTGGGGATCTGGATTTAATTTTGATTACTAGTCTCTCTACTTCCCTCAGGGAAATGGGGGGGAGAAAAGCAAGGAGAACAGTCTCAGAGCCAGTGGGAGTGTTTTTCCCATAAGCTCTGGAAGGTGTACCATGGTCAAACGTATGGTAAATATCTTCAACCTTCTTCAGAAAGAAGGTTGCCAGGTCTTCACAGTGTTTGTTGGAGGAGATAGTCTTGCCCAGTTCCCCTGGCACAGAAGTCAGTTCTTTCAATAGAGAAAAGATAGTTTTGTTGCGATTGGTGCTAGTTTCGATCAAGCCAGAGTAGTGAGCTGTTCTGGATTTACGCATCAGCTTATGGTAGGATTTAATGGCTGCTCTATATAGTGCTTTGGCCTGGGGGTCATATGATCTCCTCCAAGCTCTTTCCAGAACTTTACAATTTTTCTGAGCTAGGATAAGGTCTTCATTGAACCAAGCATTGGCCCGCGTGCTTTTCGAGTGCGTGAGTTTAAGGGGAATACACGTATCTAGGCTTGACTTATCCACCTATGGAAAGCAGCGTTAGCCTCTTCCATGTTTGTGGCTTTGCCCAGAGGCTTTGTATTCAGGGCTGTGAGGAAATCTACTTGGTTCAGTTTATCCCAGGGCCGTTTTAAGGAAGGGTGTTGATTAGGCTGAGGTTTATGTCCCGCTATCGTTAGCCGCATTAAAATGAGAAAGTGGTCTGTCCAGATCATAGGGAGCAGTGGCAAAACTTTCAGTAGCTCTAAATTCGGGAGGATAGGGTCAAGGAGATTACCTGCTCTGTGCGTCCCTCTGGGCGTCAGTTGAATCAGCTGACAAGCTGCCAAATCCCCTAGAAAGCTAATGATCTCCGAAGATGCAACAATCACAACTCTTAACTGAGGGTCTAATAGTTTTAACATGAATGCAGTACCATCACACTGCTATTTATGTAAGCCTGAACTGAATAAGGTAAGAGAGTGATGTTTATGCAGAACCAATTTGGGTTCTAAGTGACTGAAAAGTTTGGAAGTGACAACTCTTTCACAGATATCAGTCAAAACATTTCCTCTCAACTAGGTCTGGCTGACTGATACCACAGAGTGATATTCTAAACCTAGTAGTTATTTGGGACAAGTTACCTTTGCTTCCAAGCATGTCATAGATGCAATCTGAAACCATATCAGGACATATATTATTGAAATGTTTTTGCTCATTACATCTGTGACTCTGAACTAGTTAGGAAGAGATTGCCAAGCAGATAACAAATTGAGAGGTCTGAACCGTTTTACAAAAGTCAGCAGAGGTGAAGGACGGCAGGCAATGTCATTCTTATGGACAGCACTAAAACAGAAAGGCATTGATTCCTTCATAAGTAAAGAGGTCTATGCCTTCCTTGTTTCTTTATTTAGTACACCAAATCAAGGCTGTTCTTGTCTGAAAAAACGAAGAAGTAGAGCCTGAAGAGCAAGACCTGACTGCTTCAAGAGTTAGCCCTGCCTTCTTTGAGGTTCTCCTACAGGAGTGATGCTGGTCTGTAGAGTTATTATATGTGCCCGAACTGAATAGGGAGACACTAATTCCCTGGCAGGGATGGGAGTTAATAGTGTACTAAACGACAGTGAAAAAGGAGACCTTGTTAAACTTGGAAAACCAGAAAACGCTCAGACTAAAATGCAATCAGTGACAAAGGATTGATGACAGAAAAAGCCCAGTTAACTACAATGGGGATCTATTTTTATAACGTGCACCATTTAACAAACAGACTATGGGACATATGTGGAGAGTTACAAAAGAACAAGAGATGAAGATCTGAAGATAATCCCCTTCGCAATGGCTAGGATGTGGTCCTCACTGTTGAGAAGTAATTAAGAAGTAAAGTAAAAGATACATGGACTACTGGAAGGGCAACTGGAACAGCAGAGCGCTGGGAACAATGGAAAACACTCACTGCTAACAAAAGCGGTTTCTTCAATTTCCTTTTAACTGGGAGACCCTTCTACTGAGTGGCAATCTGCACGCACTATTAGGTGAATAGGATAAGTTGACTATGCATAATTTCTTCAAAGTTCTACATTTTCTACGACGAGGAAGGAGGTGAACATGACATGGCAGTGTGGGGTTATTTATTCCCTACAGTAGACGGGATCATGGACTGCTAAAATGAGCATCCCCTCACTAAGTCCTATTCTGAACTAGGAATTTATTAAAGAAAAGCTGAGTAGCGTGTGGAGTTAGAAAACAGCTAATAATGCATTTTCCATAGGAATATCTAACTTGGAAATGAATTCCAAAATGTAAGAAGGGGGAAGCGGCAGGGTAGTATTAAAGATCAAGCTCTCAGTCTTTTACAATTATGAACAGGAAAATAAAGTTCCTTAGGGGCTCTCTCGGTGAGGCCGCCAGGACGTCAAATTAGAACTATTTCTAACATCTTCATATGACACAAATATTGATCAAAAGTGAGAGAGTGCTTATAATGTAAAGAATTCAGTAAACCTTCAGTGCCCCTTAAACAAATTGTTAGGTATGAGCGATTACAGTCAAATGTAACCATGGCATCTATATGGATGACTATGACTTCCACATAGATGCTGATGCAGTGAGTCTCAATGGTAGACCTCTTCAGTAGATACTGGTACTAAAGGCTTTGAGCATCAGGATAGATGTCTTGATTTAAATGTGAAGGCTAAAGATTATAGAACTAACCAAGACAAACAATTTCAATTGAGGCACCCGCTCCAAAGGAACCAATCAGTAACAGTCACTGGCTGTTCTCTAGGAGCCAGTACAAAAGAAGGGATAAAGCAGCAATTGCTGTAAATTTGAGCTCAAAAGAACAGAAATAAAGTCATCACTCATTTATAAATGATCTGTGAATACAGAATAGTACTGAAGATGTCAAAGTAGGCCTTTTCAGCTTTATTTCCTCTTCATAATGAGGCATTTTGCCTGAGTCTGGTGGATAGAAATGTTATCTACAAGTAAAATGAGTGTAGGTTCCTTGAGAAGAGGGATCACTTTAGCGTGTTTCCAAGATTTAGGCACCGTCGCGTTCGAGAGGGAGAGATTGAGTAGCTCCAGACACTCAGGCAGGAAACCTTGTTGAGTTTTCCTGAAGGCGTCTGGTTTGGGAGGATCATCTGGGGATCTGGATTTAATTTTGATTACTAGTCTCTCTACTTCCTTCAGGGAAATGGGGGGAGAGAAGCAAGGAGAACATTCTCAGAGCCAGTGGGAGTGTTTTTCCCATAAGCTCTGGAAGGTGTACCATGGTCAAACGTATTGTAAATATCTTCAGCCTTCTTCAGAAAGAAGGTTGCCAGGTCTTCACAGTGTTTGTTGGAGGAGATAGTCTTGCCCAGTTCCCCTGGCACAGAAGTCAGTTCTTTCAATGGAGAAAAGATAGTTTTGTTGCGATTGGTGCTAGTTTCGATCAAGCTAGAGTAGTGAGCTGTTCTGGATTTACGCACCAGCTTATGGTAGGATTTAATGGCCGCTCTATATAGTGCTTTGGCCTGGGGGTCATATGATCTCCTCCAAGCTCTTTCCAGAACTTTACAATTTTTCTTAGCTAGGATAAGGTCTTCATTGAACCATGCATTGGCCCGCGTGCTTTTCAAGTTCGTGAGTTTAAGGGGAATACACGGATCTAGGCTTGACTTATCCACCTTTGGAAAGTCGCATTAGCCTCTTCCATGTTTGCGGCTTTGCCCAGAGGCTTTGCACTCAGGGCTGTGAGGAAATCTACTTGGTTCAGTTTTTGCCAGGGTCGTTTTAAGGAAGGGTGTTGATTAGGCTGAGGTTTATGTCCCGCTATCATTGGCCGCATTAAAATGAGAAAGTGGTCTGTACAGATCATAGGGAGCAGTGGCAAAACTTTCAGTAGCTCTAAATTCGAGAGGATGGGGTCAAGGAGATTACCTGCTCTGTGCGTCCCTCTGGGCGTCAGTTGAATCAGCTGACAGGCTGCTAAATCCCCTAGAAAGCTAATGATCTCCGAAGATGCAACAATCACAACTCTTAACTGAGGGTCTAATAGTTTTAACATGAATGCAGTATCATCACACTGCTATTTATGTAAGCCTGAACTGAATAAGGTAAGAGAGTGATGTTTATGCAGAACCAATTTGGGTTCTAAGTGACTACAAAGTTTGGAAGTGACAACTCTTTCACAGATATCAGTCAAAACGTTTCCTCTCAACTAGGTCTGGCTGACTGATACCACAGAGTGATATTCTAAACCTAGTAGCTATTTGGGACAAGTTATCTTTGCTTCCAAGCATGTCATAGATGCAATCTGAAACCATATCAGGACATATATTATTCAAATGTTTTTGCTCATTACATCTGTGACTCTGAACTAGTTAGGAAGAGATTGCCAAGCAGATAACAAATTGAGAGGTCTGAACCGTTTTTCAAAAGTCAGCAGAGGTGAAGGACGGCAGGCAATGTCATTCTTATGGACAGCACTAAAACAGAAAGGCATTGATTCCTTCATAAGTAAAGAGGTCTATGCCTTCCTTGTTTCTTTATTTAGTACACCAAATCAAGGCTGTTCTTGTCTGAAAAAACAAAGAAGCAGAGCCTGAAGAGCAAGACCTGACTGCTTCAAGAGTTAGCCCTGCCTTCTTTGAGGTTCTCCTACAGGAGTGATGCTGGTCTGTAGAGTTATTATATGTGCCAGAACTGAATAGGGAGACACTAATTCCTTGGCAGGGATGGGAGTTAATAGTGTACTAAACAACAGTGAAAAAGGAGACCTTGTTAAACTTGGAAAGCCAGAAAACACTCAGACTAAAATGCAATCAGTGGCAAAGGATTGATGACAGAAAAAGCCCAGTTAACTACAATGGGGATATATTTTTATAACGTGCACCATTTAACAAACAGACTATGGGACATATGTGGAGAGTTACAAAAGAACAAGAGATGAAGATCTGAAGATAATCCCCTTCGCAATGGCTAGGAGGTGGTCCTCCCTGTTGAGAAGTAATTAGGAAGTAAAGTAAAAGATACATGGACTACTGGAAGGGCAACTGGAACAGCAGAGCGCTGGGAACAATGGAAAACACTCATTGCTAACAAAAGCTGTTTCTTCAATTTCCTTTCAACTGGGAGACCCTTCTACTGGGAGGCAATCTGCACGCACTATTAGGTGAATAGGATAAGTTGACTATGCATAATTTCTTCAAAGTTCTACATTTTCCACGACGAGGAATGGAGGTGAACATGACATGGCAGTGTAGGGTCATTTATTCCCTACAGTAGACGGGATCATGGACTGCTAAAATCAGCATCTCCTAACTAAGTCCTATTCTGAACTAGGAATTTAATAAAGAAAAGCTGAGTAGCGTGTGGAGTTAGAAAACAGCTAATAATGCATTTTCCATAGGAATATCTAACTTGGAAATGAATTCCAAAATGTAAGAAGGGGAAGTGGCAGGGTAGTATTAAAGATCAAGCTCTCAGTCTTTTACAATTATGAACAGGAAAATAAAGTTCCTTAGGGGTTCTCTCGGTGAGGCCGTCAGGACGTCAAACTAGAACTATTTCTAACATCTTCAAAGCACAGAAATCTTGATCAAAAGTGAGAGAGTGCTTATAATGTAAAGATTTCAGTAAACATTCAGTGCCCCTTAAACAAATTGTTGGGTATGAGCGATTACAGTCAAATGTAACCATGGCATCTATGTGGATGACTATGACTTCCACATGGATGCCAATGCAGTGAGTCTCAATGGTAGACCTCTTCAGTAGATACTGGTACTAAAGGCTTTGGGCTTCAGGATGTCATGATTTAAATGTGAGGGCTAAAGATTATAGAACTAACCCAGACAGACAATTTCAATTGAGGCACGCGCTCCAAAGGAACCAATCAGTAACAGTCACTGGCTGTTCTCTAGGAGCCAGTACAAAAGAAGGGATAAAGCAGCAATTGCTGTAAATTTGAGCTCAAAAGAACAGAAATAAAGTCATCACTCATTTATAAATGATCTGTGAATACAGAATAGTACTGAAGATGTCAAAGTAGGCCTTTATTTTCAGCTTTATTTCCTCTTCATAATGAGGCATTTTGTTCTGAGTCTGGTGGATAGAAATGTTATCTACAAGTAAAATGAGTGCCCTTTTTGAGAAACTACACTAGGCACAAATGCTGAGACAGCTCTTAACTTGAAATGTGGTTTTAGTATCAATCACTTTTGCAAGAAGTTAGTGATGTTGACGCTATGACTCCTGTAACAGTTTAGTTTTTCATAGAAGTAGTGTCAGTTACTTAGCCACCTTTCTTGCTTATGGTGGTGTAAGTTTTTCATATTGATCGCACATTCCTTTGCCTACCTTTTTTGGACTAGTTCTACTCAGAGAGAACATATGTTGTGCACACTAGCTATGAAAATAATATCCCCAAATGATTGCTTATGGTTCTATTGAGAACGTTAATGTAAGCTCTGAGTAAGCATTTCCCCAACTCAACAAATGTCATATAAAGCTCCACATTTTTAAATGCCCTTTCATATCTTTAACCTAGGAAAAAAATATTAAGTCTCAGGAAAAAATCTGAAAGCATAGGAAACTTCAAAAAGCACACAAACCACAGCTTGAGATACTGCTGTCACTGTATCTTGTATTGGGTTTTTGAAAAAGATCTTCAGAAGCTAATATTCCAAAATGCGTTTGTAGTCCCCTTTGGGTAAAAAGTTCTGATCAGGTGCCAAATACTATAGAAGAGACAAAGCTTGATAACCTATTCAAGATCACATACAAGCAGAACAAGATCCAAGTTGAAGAAATAAATGAAAGTGTAAATGCTTCAAAGTGAGGATAAGTTGGCAATGGAACAGGAGTTGTTGGACAGACCTTTATTCACTTTAATTAATTCATAACTTAGGTATTTAACCCAACCCTCTTCTTTAATTGCCTAAAAACAGTGTGAAAGACAATGTCATCTCGTCCCGCCCAATGTGATATGTAGTAAAACATTATTTTAAAGCTACCAGTTTCCATTTTGCAATGCTCCATGATGAAGAAACCAATATTCATTTGGCATCAATCCCTACTTTATGTCATCTTTTCGCTTCGAAACAGTCTTTTTTTGGCAGTGAAGTGAACCTAAAGCACACATAGCTGTAGGAGAAGCTGGGATGTAGCAGGCAGGTGAGCACAAAGCGAGAGAGCCTTAGTATTGTGTATAGCTGTGGGTTTCTGAAAACTATGCCCAGTAAAGCCAAATAAGGGAAAGGTGAGACCAAAAGGTGCAACGCAGGCAGTGAACTGGCAATAGTTGGGGAGTAGTGTATGTGCATACTACATCATTCAATCCAACCTTAGCAAGGAACTCAACAACATGAACGAAAGCAAAACAATTCAAAACAAAGGAGAAAGAAAAGCGGTGGAGGATACACACCTGAAAACTCCCCTAGGGTGTATGTCCAGCGAAGCACAGAGAGACAAGGGGAGGGGGGAGAGAGGGAAGTGAAGAGAAGGGTCAATCAGTGATTGATAACCAACCAAAGGAAGCTTTACAAAATAGAACAAAAATAAATCAAAATTAACAATGACCTGGCCATTTCGATGACAAGAAGGCGTGATTGCTGAAAAGGCCAGAGCCTGCAATGGCAGCATATGTGCAGCTCAACAGACAGTGAGGCGAGGGCGTGAGGCGAGGGCCCCTACTCTCCAAACCAATCTCAGTTCCCTTCTTTTGCTACTTAACACTCTATCTGTTCAAGGAGAGATTGCTCACCCATCATACAAACCTTGAGACTGCCCAACACCTGACCCTGGAGCCGCTGCATCAAGTCTCTTTCCACTCAAACCTGTAGGGTAAAAGGTGGTCAGTGAACACTCTCCTCTCCAGAGCACCCGAAAGCTTTGTGGTAAACGTCAGAAACCATGAGGTACTGGAACCCTAGGATAATGTTAACTCTTAAGTGTTTACTGGCTCACACTCAAAAGTGCCTCACTGCACTTTGCAAATCATAAATGAAAAACAAAAACATATGATGAAGTCATTAAAGTGCAAAGTTGGAAATATTTTCCCTCAATATTTTTTCCAAAACCTTGCAACCTTGGTGAACTTCAACAATCTGCAAAGTTTAAAAGAGAAGAAAATATGAAGAGAAAACATCTGCCAAACATATGTTTTGCAGAAGAACATCTCCAATTAAAAATCAGAATAACAGTTAGAGGAGGAATTCCTTCACAAAATATTTTTAGGAGAAAATAAATCTTGTAGAATTTATTTTTTTTGCTTAAAATGTCTCCAGCCTTCGAGTCTTGAGAAGTTTAAAAACTGTGACGTTTGCTGAGTTTGAAACTTTGCCCACCACTAATATGTACCTCATTGACCTCCTGCAGTTCCATGTGCTAGCAGCTTGGAAGGACATGAAAGTTACCAGGAAGGATGCTAGCAAGCGCGTGCCATTCAAAGGTCTACTAACAACACTATATCAGGATGCGCGGCTAGCAGCAGGAAACAAAAGAACATGAAACTTAAGCCCTCAATGACTTCTGCTCCCCACACACTCCAGCATCTGGTGGTACCCATATGATAACAGATGAGGAGCATGCAATGTGCCTATGGGACATAAAATGCAGTAAGATAAGGAATATTTAAATGCAGTAAGATAAGGATATGGGATATTAGATGCAGTATGATAAGGAGATTTAGAGACACCCATTAATATTGTGCATGTGAAGCATAACAACATAAAATGTTATATTCTCATGCATCACCATGATTTTCTTTTGTTTAAACTTGTTTATTTAATTTTGGTTTTAACAGTGGAAGAAATGGAAGCAGTATGCAAATTTTGACAAATAACATTTTTCGATCTTAACGGTGCATTCAAATGGATTGTCAAACACAGAAGAAGAGGAAACAACACAGGCGGTATACGTTTCATTTAGCCACTTAATAGTTGTAGCATAACAGATATCAATGTATCAGACATTTAGTATGTTTGACGTTGCCTGTGGAAGCATTTAATGGCATATTTGCAGGAGGGTAGGTGGATCTTGACGGTCGGGAGGGTAGGAGTTGGGGTCAGAAGGAAACTTTTTTTTAACTTTCACCCAACTTTATTGTGTAGTCACCTCCCAGCTCTTGTAGCGCATAGCAGAGATCCGGTCATTTAAATGTCTCACCTTGTTACAACTCTTGTTATGTCTATTGGGGGTGTGCGGGTAATGCTAATGTGCTGCGTTCTATTATGAGATACGTGTTGGCTCAGATGTACGCTTCTTGATTGATGTTGTATCCATATCATTTCTGGATTGTGTCTGGGGTTCTTTTTTTTCCTGCCAGGCCTTTAAAAGTCTAGGAGGATTGTATCCCATGCAGCGGCCATTGGGTGCTTACGAATCCCCATGGTACCTTCGGGATGGAGAGCAACGCTCTCCGCCTGCGCCCAAGTAGTGAGTAAGTGAAACCAGGCTGGCCTGTGAGAGGGTTCTGAGCTTTTCCACAGTTTGGTGATCAAGCTGTGATTAACCCTAAATCTATGAACCTAGAAGTTGTTATGTGTCCTTTGGATCTACGGTAGAGACCCAGAAGACATACCTTCAAGGACGCGACCACTTCGCATTCAGTACAGTTCGACAGGCAGTGAGCCACTGTCTCCCAGTAGGTGGTGAGGGCCCTGCAGGTCCACAGCATGTGCAGCAGATCTGCGTCTGGATGATTACATCGGGGGCAGCAAGAATCTGTGCGTCAAAATTATGTATTTATTTTGGCTGCGTCAGGTACGCCTTCTGTACTATATAGTATTGTATAAGGCGGAATCTAGCATTTCTAGGGATCCGTGAAGGCCCTTCCAATATGGCATACAATTCCTGATCTGCGCATGGCCTTTGTAAATCAGTGTCCCAGTGTTGCCTAAGAGATGTCAGTGGCTGTGTTGTGTGCGTGCTCAGTGAGTCTGCGAACCATCTGGTGGGATGACGTCCCATTCCTAATTCATGTAGGTACTGGATGGTGGGATGTGTTTTGGGTTCATGTGTTATGTTCCCCCCCCCCCCCCACAGTGCCCGCATTGCTACAATTAGCGAGTTGTACAGTAGGAATTGGCCTCTTGGCAGACCATGTTCGTCAGACTAATGGCACCAGTTGTCCCTCGCGATATAAGTCTCCCATTGTCTGTATTCCCGCCACTTCCAAGGCCTCATGCAGCACAATGATGCATTTAAGACAATCTTTTGTAATTGCATTAGCAAATGATCATCACAAGGATGCTACAGGTATACTTATATATGTGCCAGCGCAAACATTTTTCAGTACACGTGAAAATAGGTGGACAAGGCATCTGCTGATTTGCTCCAAAGGAAATCTTTGTGTAAGTATCAAAATGATTTACACCTAAAAAAATAGGTTTATCAGAAAATGAAGTTGTGATGTTGCCCAGTTTGTCAGCAAACAAGCAGCCTCTCTCCCGCACCAAACTCTCCATACCCTGGCTGTATGACAGAAGGAAGCAGAGACTGTCTCTTGCGGGCAGAGTGTCTTGGAGTGGGCACTGCAAAGTGACCTGTTATATGTTGAATGAGGGACACGTGATCAAAACAAAGCCTTAAGTTAAGCTACTTAGGAATTTTACATAAGGTTGAACTCCCAACAACACCCCATTTAAAAACTGTCCATCGCATAGGAAATAAAAAAATATATATATTAAATGTAGTTAGCATTGCAGTTGTGCATCCATCATAAGCGGTGCCTGCAGCTAGGATGAGAATTGTTCTAATAGAGAGGCAAGTGAAGCAATGATGGTATAAACAGGTGAATTAACTGGTTACACACCTGTTTGAAATTGTAACACTGCTTTTGTACTTGAAATATGCTCACTGGGAAACTAGTTTAATTGTTGTTCCAGGTCAGTGCAAAGCGAAACAAAAGCTATACTATTTAGCATTGTTGCTCTTTAGTGGTCACATCTGAATATACCTGAGAATAAGGAGCAGAATATTATGTATATATGAAAACCAAACCAGGCTGTACACACGTCAGGAAATACAACTTTAGCCACCCTGGGACCATGTCAGTTTCCCATATTGAGTGGAAATGATTGAGAGAGACTGCTGCAAGTAAGTGAGAAATAGAGGTCTGTGTGTGCATTTAAAGGAAACTCGCCCACTGCAATACTATCATTACACATAAGTAACTTGTCTTCTTCACCAAGGGATCTTCTACAATTTCCCAAGATTAGTCGACCAGACTACACCACTAAAGTGAGAAATCAAGCATAAAAACAGAAACATGAATCTTACTGACTAACTTAGCAAACAATAAACTTAAAGGTTCCCTCTAGGGGACCTAATGTAGTTAAGATGCCTTAAATGGAGCTCCCATCATTTTTACAAGAACTTCAGGACTATCCCATGTCGAGAAGAGTTTCTGGCGAGAACAAATCTCCAGTTCAAATCTTTCATAAAATTATAATCAAAAGCAGAGTCTTTTATACACTAAACCATGAGAGTTCAAGTGAGAAATCATGTCTGGTTGCCATTGTAGTTCTTGTGCGAGATTTGTTTGATATTAGGATGAAGTGATGAGAATGAGGTCTGAGGTAGAGGCTTTGCACTCGGACTGAATCAGAGGCATAAAAGCCATTTTTGAAAATGTTCTTGTGAAAAGCTTCTCTTATGCACATTTTGGCTTGTGCTTTTATTTATTCACCTGTCAGACTAAGATATTTACAAGGTTCCTAAATGTACCTTGGTCTTCCTGGTTGAGATCACAATTGTGTGCCTTTCTATGTTCTCCTGTTAGGAGCGCGTCAAAGAAGTTTGGTTTCCCTTGGAGATAATTTGATGAAAGAGATGACCCATTGCTAAAAAGCAATATCTTAATAATCTCTGAACCATTATCTTTCTTTGCTTGCAGTACTATTTCAATGTCGAGGTGTTGCGTGTCGCAAGGCATTTGTTAAATGCTCTGTGTTTTAAGCTATTGATGTAGCATTCACAACCTTGGCTGTCATGAGGCCCAAAACTATGATGTCCAATGATTGCGGCATCTCTCACTATTATCTCCAGTAGAGGAAACCCTTTATCATGCTTTCCGTGGAAGTTCTCCAGATCAGTCCGAGTCCATGGCTCATCAAGACATTCCTGAAGACATCTCATTCTGAGGCAATCGAAGATAATGAAGAACATATTTATTTTAAGTTACTGTGTTTTATAAAGCGTGAGTGAACATGACCATCACGGTATCAGAGAGCACTGTACAAAGAGTGCTTATGAGGGTTGCAGTAGAGTACAGACACCTGACACTAAGATACGCTGTGCATAGATTTCAAAGAGCAAGTTATAAAGAAATCATATACAATATCAAACAGCATACATAAGAACATGAGTCCTTAGCAGAGCTCTACGTGGTTTTGAATCTAGCTCAGCATTTCAGAAAAAAACAAATGACAGAGGCCATTGACTGTAGAAATTCTTCCCTGGGGTACACACAGGGATAGAGCATCTTGAGTGTCAGAGGCAGTTGCTACAATCTAATGTTTTGCCTGGGAGAAAAGAATGGACAGTTCAATATTTATGAAAAAAGCCGCATTAAGACGAAGCATAATGCTTTGACTCTTATTTTGGGCCTTTATTCGCCAGTTGCAAATAAACAGCTTCACTTGAACTCCAGTTCTTCTTACAGGAGAGACAATCAAAATATCTCAGTAAAACTATAGAAAACTGATGTATGTCAATACCATGTAGTTAAATCTTTAAAGGCAATATCATTTAAGACAAAACGTGTGAAAAGATTTTGGAACCTTTTGTGGAATGTGGGGATTGGCGCAGTCAATCACAAGGCTTATAATAATGAGACACTCACTAATATAGCCTTATAGCCAGCAGTAGCGGGCTATAACGGCCATTGAAGGACAGCTCCAACGTTACAGGCCCAAGGCAATAGCGAGGGCCTTTAACAAGGGAGCAGGACTTTAATGGCTGGTATAGCCCAGCTACGAATGGCTATAAGGCAATTAGAACATTCTGCCACTAGAGGCAATTAGAACATTCTGCCCCTAGAGGGCAGAACGTTCTAACAAATAAAACAAAGGCCTCTCGGAGCCCGAGGGGGTTTAAATCCCCTCGGGCTCCGAGAGGCCTTTGTTCACAGCAACAGCTTTGTAAAAAAACATTGGAATGTAGCTTTGCGGGCTTTTGCCGGCCCGTAGAAGCTCGGAGCACTCCATTGCATTCAATAGAGTGCTCCACATTCCAATGTTCTAATATTGTTTACCTACAATCTGTCTTCAGACAAAGCATTGTGCAGGAACATCAACCCTACTGGTACAATGGGCAGGTGTACCTGAGTAGGGGACATAAGAATGAGAGCATGAAGTTGGAATGTATGGTGGAACTTTCGTCACTTATATACACATAATAGACTTTTGTGGGTGGTGGAAGCACAATCACAAGGTGATGAGGTTTTCTAATGATATCTGTGATTTAATGTGTCTTGCTGCAGCAGTCAGTTGTTATTTTGTGTACCCGAAAAGAAATAAAAAGATTGATCAAAAAACAGACCTGCCTCTTACTCTATCCTGCTTTTTCGGCATGAATTATGGTGTTTGGCAACAGAGAGGAAATGATGGCCACACATCAGACCAAGCAGGGGAGCCAAGGATGTTGGAGGTGGGAGGCCACCAGCGCATGCTTCTTCCTCAGCTGTATCAGACTGCTACTTCCCTGCTTCTCTCTCACCTACTAAGTAATAGGTTATTGTAATTGATTAATTAAAACCATTACAAAAAGTACACTTAAAAATTCATACTTTTTATGAAGAGTGAAGAGAGAGGAAAGATATTAAAAAGAGACAGAAAAAAAAAGATATTTTAAAATATGTTTCTAAAACAAAACACAAAAGTCTTATGTGTAAAGGCAACTTGCTCGGCTTGTTTTGAAGAAGTTCGAATGTCTGTGCTTAAAAGTTTTCGATTGTATGAGATGAAGACCCTTTCTGCTGTTTATGCATTTGAAAGGAGCGCAGCACTTCCTTGCTTAGTTTCTACTTGTGACAGAAATTTCACTAGTTTCTTATTTAGCTGCGGTTCCTTGGAGTTGAAGCATGCAATCACAGCCTGTCTTTGAGTCGAATCCCTCGTTCATTAAAGTGCGCCTGGGGTAAGCCTACCCTTTCCTCCTTTAGATTAGTACAGGTGCAGATTAGGTGTGCCATGTCCTTAGTTTACATGTGCAGGCACATTTTCCCCTCTGCCATGGTGGGAGGTGCAGAGTAGCTGACAGCATTCCAAGTCTGTATTTCAAGAATTGTTCATTTGTCTTCCTGGAATACCCCAAATTAAAATATGCCTGTGCGCCAAGTTTTGTCTTCTACAAGGGAGATTTTCTGTATTACTTTTTTTTACTACTTTCTTGAACACTGAACGGGTGGTTTGAGTTTCCCACAGGTCAGGTAGCCCAGTTCTGACCAGTGAATCTTCCAAGTACAGTCTGGCTGGCGTGTTGGATGTATTGCAAAGTTCTTGCCAGAGCTGGTGATTCAATGTGTTCAGGGGAGAGTTCCTAATTTTGTGCCAACAGGTTTTATAGGAGCCTTGCCTGAAGTTGTTTGGTTAGGCCAAACTCTAGCCGAATCTGTGCTAGTAGGCGTAAGTTGGAAGATTGAACATAACTCTATAGGCCCTGGCGATGGTGGTGTCCAACAATTTTGCGTCCCTTCCCCTCAGTGCTTTACTGCCATAGGCAATGGTGGGTTGAATTTTAGCTGGTGCTACCCGGAGGAGAGGGAAAATGATGGGGCCTATGAATTTTGTTTTTAACTACTTTAATGTTATTGCCATCCCCTTCCTTCGGATTGCCTCAAGTTGGTTTGCAAATTGGCTGCCCTCGTCGATGGTTACCCCTAAGTATATATAGGCAAGGCTATTTGTAATTGGTGTTTTTTCCAGGTACGAAGTATGAGACCATTGTTTGCCGTTTTTATTTGTCAGGGTTTTTGTTTTGTTGAGGTTCACCTCTGGGTGGTTTTCCACAGAGTACTCATGCATTTTGTTGAGTAAGCGTTGCAAGTCAACTTGATTTTGGCTTACCAGGACAACATAATCGGCGTACGAGACATTGGAAATGGCTTTGCCACCGAGTCGAGGGGCATACATGTTGCAGGTTCCTAAAACTGATGTTATATCTGCTGTATACAAGTTAAACAATGTTGGTGCAAGCACACAACCCTGTTTGAGCCCTTTGGAGGTTGATATGCACCTTGAAAGATGTGAGCCATTGCCTAGTTTTACCTAGTTTGTCATGTAACTATTTCACGCCAGGGTGGTGTTCGTGAAACAGGGCTGGTGGAATCCCGTTTGGCCCCGGAGCCCCTTCTCTCCTTCCTTTCGAAATTTGCTTCATAATAGTTGCTGTCCCAGTTCCTTCATTCTCTTCCTCTGGAGGATAAAGGAACTGGGACAACAACTATTGTGCAGCAAATTTCAAAAGAAAGGAGGGAAGGGGCTCTGGGGCCTAACTGGATTCCACCATCCCTTTCACCTGGAATTAGCAGCATGAAGAGTTTGGTGGTGCAGAGATAAAGGCAGGGGCTAAGTAGTTGGTAAGGCTGTGGTTGTTGCTCTTCCGCACCACACACAGGACCACAGCACTTACTGAGGAGCACTGTCTCTGCTGTAAGTCATATGCTTGTTATCAGGCACTGGAAGGAAAGGGAAAGGGAATCCTCAAGGTGCCACATGAGGTTCAAAAGAATGGAAGTTATTAAACCATTCTGTCACCACAGTGTAAAGTATTCCCTACTCTTTAAAGATGGTGAACAAAGAAGCCCCTCCCATTAAATGTCTTGGTGATGTAGTAGCCCTTAAGTAGCTTGTTTGATTGGCTATGAGGTAGCCAGATGGCTATATTATGGGATGCTGAGACTGAATTGGCCAATCAGAAGATTCAAATGCAAGCATTATTTAATGCTGTTTGTACAGTTCAGTCAAAATTTGGAGCTGGGACATGAAGACAGCCGGAGACTATGGGTGCGTATGCACGCGTGCATGCATGTGTGATGACATTGGTGATTTAAGTGCGCGTTGCTATACTGTCCACCTTATTCCTGCTAACTGTCCTTTCTTCATTATTTACCCTTACCTTTAGTGTTAGTCCATAATTTCAAGAGCATACAGTTCACAAATGTTAATACTTCCAGCAGAGGGCGACAATGCTTATTAAAGAGTGAACAAATGCACTATCAAGTATGAACCGTAACCATTATATTTCAAATTAGGGTTTACAAGGATATGTTCTGAGTTTGCCAAATGTAAGACATTAGGCTACAAGCTCAGTGTTGCACGCCATTAAACGTGTGATGTTTATGCCATGACAAAACACTGCAGAACTGCCTGCTGTTTCTAAGCCTGCAGTCTGTAACAGATTTGCTTTTGAGCTGTAAAATTCCTTATTTATGAATTCCTTACCATGCAAGATGTTTGAGATAGGAGTTAGGGATGCTTGAAGACTGATTTTACTACAGTGGTTGGATCCATAGAGGTGTTTATTTCTAAATAAACTTTTTAATGGATTTTTTAGTACAAAACATAGCACCACATATAACAACTACCACCTCTAACCAGGTGACCGAGGCATACCAGAACAAATACAGCTTTATGCAACATTAGCCCAGTGGTCAACGTTGTAGCTCCCACACAGTGGCCTCCTACTGGTTTGCCAGCCCTTGTGACACATATTTTAACTTCTTGTTTCCCCCAGGGTGACCCCCCACACCTCCGGCCGGGCATTACCCAGATCCTGGTCCCATTCTCAGGGGGCCATATCCTCGGTGGCCCTCCACTGGCTCCAAGCCTTTTCAAACTTCTGTGGGCACCCCGGTGCATGTAATACCACTTTTTCGGCCCTCATGCGCCAATCCAAATTTGCTTCCCAGGCCATCAGGGATAGGATCCTGTCTCGCTCCCAAAGTCTTATCACATCTCTCTGGGCAACCGCTAGAGCGACTTTACAGAATAAAAGTGTGTAATGGTCCAATGGTTCTGACCCCCTGATGCCCAGGGCCACCAGCTGTGGCGAAAGTTCTATGATAAAATACAAGATTTCAGATATCCAGTGACCCACTCCCTTTCCCAAAAACATGGATCTTGGGGCACCCCCATAACATGTGGATCAGGGTACCCTGCTGCTTGCAGCCTCTTTGGCACAGACCACTTTGAGACATTCCCATTAATTACAGCTGGATCCTTGTCATGTATGCCTTATGTAGGTGCTTCATCTGAATTAGCTGGAACCCTTCCCGCATGCCCACCTTCCTCAGGTAAAGGCAGTCATCATCCTCCAGTGTGCCTGGATCCCGTTCCGACTTTTCTCTAAGGTCATCCAGCAGGGGGGGCTGTTGTGCAGAAGTGTGGAGTATATCTGGGAAACAGCATGTTTAGCCAATGGGGATCCTACCATCCTGTATTCCAATAATGACTTCTCTGGACCTCACGCAAGAGGTGTGCATGCTCTCACAGCAAAGGCATTGGTTGTTGGTATTGGAGATACTGACTCCCTATTTATTCGTACTGCCCTTGCAGCTTAGTGGACTGTATCATCCAGTCGTCCCACCACACATCCCCCACCTTAGAAATGGCCAGGAAGTCTAATTTGTTTGTAGTCCTCAATCTCTTGCAACCCTTGCAGGATGTCTGACTCCCATAAGGGGTTTCCAAAGTCTACGTCCCTGTTCTACCTGTCGTGCGGATCGCCTGGTGCCACGCAACAATCACTATTGCCATCGGTGTGAGCATAGGCTTTAGCCGCCTACACCAATATGGACGACAGATATACAATTCTGGCTCCATCATTCGCCTGTCACCCCTCAGGGAGGGCTCCTGCTGAAGCGAGAAAGCCTAGTCCTTCATCACATGTAGCCATGTTGCCCAGCAGTAGAGCCTTAGGTCCGGGAGGGCGATTCTGCCCTCTAAATAGTTCTGAGTCAGAGTGGCCATAGATAGCCTCGGCGTTCCTCCCTGCCACAGCAGTCCCCTTGTCATCCCATCTATTGACCGAAAGGAACCCTCCCGGATATAAAAGGGAGTATTCTGTAACATGTATAGACATTTTGGGAGTAAAATCATTTTGTAGAGGGCTGCTCTACACATCAGGGAGAGAGGAAGACTCCTTCAATGCATTATGGCCACTTGTTATGCCTGAAGGAGTCTGATCAAGTTTTCCCTCAAGAAAACAGTGGGTTCTTTTGTTACAAATATCCCCAAACACTTGAAACCCCCTGGCCCCATTTGAATGGATAGTCCTGTGTCCACCTGCGAGCCTGGTTAGACAGCTGCAATGCCATTGTTTAAGCTAGCTGATATGAAGCTCTGATAAGGATCAGAATATAATCAAGCTCACAAAAATACTCTGGGGATAGAACGGATTGAGTCTGCACATAAAGCAGGATGTCATTTGCAGAAAAATGATACAACATCTTCCCATACCGGATTTTTACTTACCCATGCTGCAAGGGGTTCAATTGCAAGTGCGAAAAGTAAGGGGGATAATAGGCATCCTTATCAGGTGCCTCTGCTAAGCCTGAATTCACCAGAGAATACCCCATTCACCTTGACTCTTGCACCCTGATCAGTGTAAAGCAGTTTCACACATGAAAGGAAGGTAGTGTTGAATCCCATACTACCCAGGGGAAACATCGTTTACAACGCGGGAATTACATCGTGCTGCCATTACATCGCGGTTTTTACAACGCAAGTCGTTACGACCTGCGCGGGATGGCGCTCTAGGACAAGGAATAGTATAATTTACTATCCACACCTTTCCTACTGTACGTAGATTTCTAAGTCCAGCGCCCTCCAACGCAAGTTGTTGTAACGACTTGCATTGTAAAAACCGCAATGTAATGTACCGCGATGTAAATGTATGCGTTGTAACGTCATACATCCCTACCCAGAATGGCCTGCAAGTAGGGCCCCTCCAGAGTGTCAAATACCTTCCCGACATCAGGCAATAGCAGGATTGCTGGTTCCTGCATCTGTTCGCTCCTTGCTAGACATCTAGTCAGTCTCCTATAGAGGCATTTTCAACTGTTGGTTTAGTCTACAGAAGTGTTAGTAGCTTGAAATAATATGATGTGTGTTTTATTGGATATTGCATCTGTCAACCTATCAATTACTATTTAAAAGAACATTGTAAAAATAAGCAGCATAAAAGTCACTATCATTTATTTACAGAACGGAGGGCATTGTATGTCCTTTCACTCCATTCTAAGGTGGCTGCCTCTTGCTACTTTGTCACTTAGTTCTTCCTTTTTGTAGCTTCCCATCAGTATTGCAAGACTGCGCATGTCCGAGGTTACTAAGGGACAGTGGCCCTTCGACTGAGCAGACTGTGTTTTTTGCCTGTTATCTTAGTGCCACATACCTCAACAACCTATGAGGTCAGAGCTGAGTATTTCCATCATGATTCCTCCCTGCACAACAGACACAGAAAACAAACAAATTGAAAGACTCTTCCGCCTTTCTCTCCTTCTTGCTTTTCTCTTGCTCGAGGTCAAAATCCTCCAAAATGAGTGCCTGTGCTCCTCGCCTGCACCTTCCAACACAAGTTAATCACTTGACATACTAGTACAGGAGGGCTAGTGTAAGTGAGTGGTTTCTGGTTTACATGTAGTTCAGAAAGTACCATTGTCATATTATGCATAAATGGTTGAGGATTCTTTCTTTAACCGTGCTGGACATAGAGATGCACCTTCAAGTAACACAACAAACATAATAATGTCCTTGTTTGTCCGTAGTTGGTTTTTGTAGCACAGTCAGTTGGTGGAAGAATTATGGTCACAGAGTCTGATACACAAAGACCTAGGAAGGTAGGATTACTCCAGGGTCTGGAGAAAGTGACAACTTTTATTGGACTCTAAAAACAATCACAGGAGTACTCCTGGAAATGGACGCCAGTCGTACATAAAAGGTAGCCATCTGCTCCAACCCTAGAGTAATCCTACAAGAATAAAGTTCACGGTGATGTTGTCAAGCAGATTTCTAGACATAAATTAGCAATTTTGGAAAATTCCAGCATACATGCGGATTGTCTGCTTTTGCAGATCCTGCTTTCACCAACCCAGATTCTGCGCTTCAGAATTGAAATTTGTTTGTCATAAGTCGATTGTATTTTTAACACCTTAGTTGAACTTATGTTTGTGTATTGGGCCCACAGTAGGTCAACTTTCAAAGAGCAAAATAAGCACAATTGTGAAATAAATGTGCCATTCACATCTAATATTAACGTATCCAATTTAAGATGAATGTATTTAATCTAAGATTAAGACCTTCCATTTAAAGAATCGAATCTAAGATTAGATACGCTGAAGCACAATAAACTTCCTTTATAATAATAGTACCTAGCCCGGATGACTTGTATTTATCCCTGCAGTTCCCACCGTTGTCCCACGATTAGACTCTTCAAAGCAGCATTAACTCTTTACCTACAATTGATGACTTGCTTCCGGGATGACTTTAATAAAGTCCTGTACTATGGATCGCTCCACTGCCTCTCTCATCTCCCTCACCAATCCATCTAAAATATTACGGATCTTCGATCTCATCTTCTGCATCAAGCACAGCCAAAGGTTGGTGGCTTTGCTGTCATCAAATGATTCTATTAAAGACTTTCAGAGCAGTTCACAGCTTCCAATTAATTCACACTGCTTGCCCTCTGTTTCTCACTCTTCTTCCCAACATTAATAATACAGCCATTTATAGACCGCGAACAGCTACCTCCAGTGGAGGTGTCCTGGCGCTAAAAATTGCATTATTAATGACTGAAGCCCAATACAGAATAAGAGCACCAATCTGGTCACTTACACATAACAGCACAATGCCTCCCATATATACCACGCTGCAATATTACACCCCTCCAACCATGTCATCTCCTACTGTGTAGTATGACAGCCATCCGGTGATGTGCTTCCATGATTCGTCAGCAGTATGAGGCGAAATACAAACGCCATCCCAATTATTACAATGATGAGATTGCTAGTAACACAAGCAGGAAAGCAGAGAATAATGGCACCCATCATCAGCAAGTCCTACAGTTTCTAGAAAGTGGAGATTTATTTTCTGATCTCAAAATATCACCACAATCCAGGAATGTCCAGCACAAAAATAAACAGTAATGTGTAGTGTTGCAGAAACATGACTGGGGATCAATCATTTAAAATGTGGTGAGCTATGCTCAATGACTGAGCGGTATGCACAAACCCCAACAAATAGTCAAGCAACATTTGTTGCTAACATTTCCTGGTCTAGAATGCAACAACGTGGCTGAGTTGGGCAGCACGTGTACACAAAGTATGAGATCCTCAGCCCGAGCAATGCCAAGGATCGTTCGGTAAATGGGGGAATATGGTGCGTTTGCAAGAGATCTGCAAGTAGTTCTACAGTTTGCCGCAACCTGCTGCCAACACCCACCTCACATGCTGCCCACCCTTGATAGTAATCCTACCACCGGCCTGATTGCATCCTGACTACTTTCAGTACAAAACATAACAAGAAGCTCCACTTACCAAGCAGGTCAGCCCCTTCGTCCACATCTCCGATGACCTCAGAGCCGGCCGTTGCCAGTTCATGATACAAGGAGTCTGTGTTGATGCCAAAAGCCTTGTTTACAATTCCCTGAGTTGGACTGTTATTAAGAGAAAGCAGAAAAAATGGAAAAGCTGGAACTCTTTCAGTCTGCAGGTAATCATTCCTTTGGGGACAGTCTCTCAAAACTAATATTGCCATTCATTTAGAAAATGTTGATAAGACACGGACCTAGTGGGTCTTTCTAGCATACTGCCATGAAATCCAAATTAGCATAGGCTTTACTTGAACTAAGAAATACTGTATACTTTGAGAGCAGAATTCCACTGTGGTGTCAGTTTTTTAGGACACTCACTCTACCAGTTTGAAATCTAGACCATCCAAATCGAGCATCTAAACCTTAGACGAGGCAATAATCTTCCATTGAGAGCAGTGATGTCAATTTGATTTCTCGTGCAAATTTCTCTGTGATTACTGACATTATTGTACTAGCTCTAGGCACACTCATGCCCTGCATGAATTCAATGACACAGATCCACCTTGTTAGAACCCAGCTTGGTTCAACTCAACTTTTACTACAGTCCTACTGTGTAAGCCTACATATTCATTCCACACTCAAAAAGACCAATCACACAATTCTTACACTCTATCACAGCCACATTGCCTTTTGGTGCGCATTATCTGGTCTCTGCTCATCCTTCCATGTACCCATACAGGTTCTAACTTAAAGTTCAATGCAGCCTCACTGGGTCTTGAACATGCCTTTTGCTCTATTTTTAGATTAATTCAACCTTTACAGAATACCTCTGGAACCAAATTACTCCCTTGAAAAGCCCTAACATTGGGCTGAGAAGCCCTGTACAGCAGGCTCACTGAGGTGTGTTCAGTTTGCTGCTTTAGGTGGCATTCAGCGCAGGATTTAAGTATAAGCTACACAAGCTATAGCTTGGGGCCCCATTTCTTGGGGGCCCCCAAAAAATATTATTAGTCCCAATGCTGCACGTCCGGGATGTCCCATACTCTTCACCCAGAGCGTCTTTTCGAAGAACAAAGCTCTATTTGCCTAGGGCAGGGCAGGGCAGGGTCTCCAACTCCAACCGGTTGATCGCGAGCTACCGGTAGTAGCTCGCCGACCCTCTGAGAGTAGCTCGCGCTGCTATCTAATTATTGAGACGTCATATAAGGCTTTATAAGCATTGTATTTTGTAATCCTTCATTGTCTTTCACAGCTATCATCGCCCTTGCCCGCCCTCACACAAAGCAGCTGCTCCGATTGGCTCAAGTGAGCTTAGCTGGGCCGGGGCGGGCTGAAGAACGCGATGTTCTTCCTCTTAGTCATGTGCCACCTGTCATTTGCGGACTGGCACCGCGATTTGCAGCCTGAAACAGTACATCGCAGCCTGGAACCGCACTTTGCATTTGTTTTCGATCTGGGCCTCCCGGAGCAGCTGTGAGTTAAGTGGGCCCCTAATCGAGCAGTTGCAGAGTCTGTAAAATCGGGCAGTTATGAGGTAAGTGGGCCTCTAACTCAGCCATAGCAGCATTGATAAAATCGAAGGAATGCCTTAAAGGCCCCTTGATTTTAACGTTGGCTGCCTCTGCGCTTTAGATCTGCCTTCAGTAATAGAGCGCAGGGGCAGGCAACATTAAAATTAAAAGTCCTTTTAGGTACTGGGCATCTGATGTTAAATGCAAGGTTCTTGCCTGCACTAATCCGCTTTCACTGACTTAACCACGCTTTCATTTGCCTTTGCGTAGTAGTCGGTGAAAGCGGCTCAGTGCATGCAAGTACCTTGGATTTTAACATCGGCTGCCATGCGTTAAGGAATAAAGCATGGTGGAAGCAGAGTTTAACATCAAAGGTCCTTACAGCCAGGCACTTTCCGTTAACACGGTGGCCGCCAATGTTAAATCCAAAGTGCTTGCCTGCTCTTATATAGCATATATATTTTTAATGTTTTTTTTGTCAGTATAATAACAAATTGTAAGTTTAATATATAAACTTACAATTTGGTATTATTAAATATATATTTGAAAGAACTGCACATTAAAAAAATACATATTATTATTACTTTGATTGTATTAAATTAAGTATTAATGTATATGTTAATTGTTTTTTTCTTCGTTAATTTAATTAATTAAACTAATATTAATGCTTGAGAGGATATTGATAATTTTCTCTTTGCATGTTTATTAGAGTCAAGTCTGGCACAGAGGGCCTCAGTATAAAATGATGCTGCAAAAAAGTTTTCATTCTTAACAAAACTAGAAGCTACAGAAGAAGAGATTCATGAAGGAGTTAGTGCTTTATGCCAAACATATCCTTGAAGATGTGGACATGAATCTTGTAGGAGAAGTCAAGCATTTTCATCAATATGTTAGACATAGTCAAGCCCATGGTTCAGCGGAACAAGATAATCTGACACATCAGGATCTGTATAGGGTAATATTTAACGATCGTGTCCAATCAGCATTGCCTAATGTAGAAGCAATTTTGAGATTGCTTGTTAGTATGATGGTTGCAAATTGCTCTGGAGAAAGATCTTTTTCTCAGCTGAAGAGGATAAAAAATGAATTTAGAACAACAATGACTCAAGATAAATTATGTTCCCTCAGTCTCATGTGCATAGAAAGCGACAAACTACGCAGTTTATCATTTGATGATGTCATCAGTGACTTTGCTCTGGCAAAGGCAAGAAAGAAAATATTTTAGTTTAATATAATTCCTTAATCCTTATAACATGTTTCAAGAGATTAGATAATAAGCCTTTGTAAATTGTGCCTTTTAAAAGAACTTTTGTTTCTTTTTACCAGAGTTTGCATTTTTAAGTTTGTTATGAATAAAAATGATTTTAAGTTAAATATTTATTATTTCACTATCAATATACTACTTAATTGTATTTCAGTTTAACCCTCTAGGTATCCGAAAATCATATTTGTCTCTGACATAGTCACATAGAATATCTGGACTTATAAAGGGCCCCATATTTCAAATAGTTTAGGGCCTTATCAAGTCTAAACCCGGCGCTGGTGGCATTGTCTAGCAGCATCACATTTGTGATCAGTTCAACCTCACGCTGTGCTTTCATACTCTCTTACGCACCACCATACCAATCTGAATTTCTATTTATAAATCACAGAGGCACTTACAAAAAAAGTTACATACCTGTGAAATTGTTTCCCTAGTTTTATTATCCAGAATACAGTCAAGGCTTAATAGAGTATGATTTATATTCAAGTGGTGAGTTGATATAGTTGGTTAGACCTTTGCAAGAAAATCACCTAGGTCTATTAATGTTAAGGGCATTTTAGGTAATTTATGGTCTATGGGGTCAGAGAATATCAAAATGTCAACCCAGTAGTCATTTGGAAGCAAGGTCAGGATACATTTGAATCTCTGAGATATAGAAGAAAGTGGCTCGAACTCTGTGGAAGGTAGAGAGATAAATACTAAAGGAATATCACTTCTATTCTAGCATGATCTCCTCCATAGAGTAATATTATTGTAAATTAGAACCTCCTATTTTGTTTAGTGACCTATGATAAATGCAGGATAAAGAGAGGGGAGAGCACATGTAAAGAGATTACAGAAGATTAATTTAGCCTTGAAAATTATATGTGACTCTCAATGAAGACTGTAATGTTGACATCAAGTGAGAACAGTCAGTCATATAGCTGCTTAAGGGTATTTTCCAAGGAGGGCAGTGATAGTTTTATTACTTGTACAATTGTGATTACTGGGCAACAACAGCTTTTGCAAGTGACTATTTGTCAGGAGTTAGCAAGCATAAAGACAGCCTTGTCAGACTGAAGATGGTGAGAAAAGTTGCTCTATGCTCATCTAAGCACTATTTAACTTTTCAGACACCAGACTGCAATAACATCCCACCAAAACTTGGTCACAGGCTAAATTCAATAATACTTTATATGGGTAATCTGGTGTTATCTGAAAAAATACCTGTTGGTCTACAGTGTCTTCTGTCTAAAACACCAAAGTTCTATTGCGCAAATAGCCATTGTTAAATATGCAGAAGTCAACAATAATTATTTATTTGACAGATGAGAAGAGAAAAGGCTTGAAGAGGCTGAAGAATAACATCTTTAACTTATACTATCTTTAAATGATTTAGGTGTTACTCAGAAGTTTGAGTACATCTTGCATTGAACTGGGGCCAAAGTTTCAAAAGGTTGGCATTAAAAATATTACAATTGTGTCTATGTTGAAAACAACAGATTAGTGATTCGGTGGGCAGTGTTGTAGATTTATAGTCCAGAAATAATGCATTTGTCAGTAAAATAATATTGTGTTTGCAGTATTTTCCTGCTGCTATAAGTGCTGTAATAAGTGCTGGATGTTATGGATAGTAATGCTCTATGGGCATCCCTACTATATATTACTGTTTTCAGACCTATGAAGAATTTTCTAGAGTAAATGATCTGATCAGGAACCAGAATTATACTTGTTGTGAATATACAATACTGTTAGGAATATAATAGCCTCTCTGCTTTTGTGAATTTATTGAAGTGAAAAGAGTATAGAAAACGTTATTGTCTCCAAGAACACTGCAGGATTTCTTGTTAGAATATAAAATAAGGAATGTGAGGAACAATCCTGAGTTGAGGAGTCAGGTGTTGCCTGAAATCTAGTTAAGCACAGCATTCAGATGTAGAACTTTGAGGCAGAAGTGGTATAATAATACATCATGTGAGCTTTATTCCCTTTTAAACCCTAAAATATGCACCTTTAAGAGTGCGTGTGTGTCTGTATAAATATTAAAACTGGAAAACTAATATTAAAGTGGTGAGGTCACACAAGACCTAACTTTTAAAACAAAAATATGCTGAAATTCGCCAATTATCGTTCAGTGAGTTAACTATAACTTGTATACCGCCACTCATGACATAGTAAATGACATCATTAATAAAATCACAGAGATAGAAAGTAAAAAAAACTGCCACACCAGTGAATCTTTCTCAGGCCTTGGTTGCTGTAGTGATGCAGAAATAGATGTAATGAAATAATGCAATCATCTTCTGAGGGTGCACCTGTGATAGGTCTGTTGGATAAGGTTCTTGGTGTCTCTGTGTGTCCAGTTTTGTCTGAGGCTGTTTCTAAAGGCTGTGGGCTTATTTTTTGAGTAGTGTTACTTAACTCTCTAATCCAGTACTTCATGAACTGTGGGTTGGGACCCACTGGTGGTTCATGAGCCGATTTATGGTGGGTTGGGAAGTCTGAGCAAGAAATAAAGATTTATTTATTTAGTAATTAATAAAGCGCACAGCTACCCCTAACGGAGCGCTGAGGAAGTAGACTGATCACAGGTGCGAGGGGACTATGAGCTGGGAAAGAGCCAGGTTTTTAGGGCACTCCCGAAGGTTAGTTCTGACTCTGACAGGTTGGTGGAGAGAGGTAAGCGGGGAACGGCGAGATGCCACAGGCGGTTGGATCTCAAGGCCCGGTTGTGATGGTAATGCTGAAGTCTGCCTCTCAGGTACGCCGGGCCCAGTCAGTCCCCTGGTGGCTCTGAATGCCAGGGTAGGGCCTTAAATTCTATGTGCCTGGTGACAGGCTGCCAATGAAGGTTCCTTAGGTGTGGAGTGATTGGGTGGCGAAAGGGTACCCTGCAAATCAATCTGGCTGCAGCTTTCTGAATTATCTGCAGTCTATGGATCAGATAGAGACTGTTAGCGTACTCTAGGTGAGATGTAATTAGGGAGAGGACTACTGTTTTCTTACACTCCAGAGGAAGGAAGTGGAGGAATTTCCTCAGGGTACTTAACTTCCCAAAACATGAGGAGGTGACCTGCCTAATCTGAGCTTTACAGGAAAGGTCATTATTTAATCTTGCTGAGTCAATAGGCTCGGGAGGGGGATTTAGCTCCTGTGGCTCCCAGAAAGCGGCGAGTGATGGTACTTCTAATTGAAGAAGAGTACCTCAGTTCAGCCTGAGACAGTTTTGGGTTGTCCAAGCTGATATGTAACTTAAAAACCTTCTAAAGCTGGCAAATGCAGCCTCTGACTGGTCTTTAAAGGCAAACACCAGTTGGGTGCCTTCCACGTAGGAGATCACCCTCATCCCGCAGGATTCGACCAGAGCGGCAAGTGGCAAGAGGTAGGCGTTAAATAGGAGAGGACTCAATGCGGATCCATGGGGAACCCCGGATACCAGGGGATTCTGTGAGGAGATGAAGGGGCAGAGGAAGACTTGTCGTGACCAGTTCTCTAGGAAGGCGCGGATCCAGGTCAGGGCCTTTCCCCGAATACCCTGGCATTTTAATCTTTCCAGGAGAATGGAGTGGGCTACCATGTCGAAGGCCGCGGACAAATCAAGCAGCACTAGCATGGCTGCATTGCCCTGGTAGTTAGTCTCGCGGTCCCTCTTGGACACTTTAAAGAGGGACGTTTCCGTGCTGTAGCCTGCTCTGAAGCTGGATTGGGAGTCTTGGAATTGTTTTTTTGATTCCAGATATTCAGATAGTTAACCTTGGGCTACTTGTTCCAGAATTTTTGCAGGTGCCGGAAGGAGGGAGATGGGCCTGAAGTTTTTATATTCTGCGGGGTCAGCATCTGGTTTCTTGAGGATTGGTAGAAGGTAGGCCTGTGTCCACACTGCTGGGAAGATACCTGAGCTCAGAGAGGAGTTCAAACCTGGTTTAGCGGGGCGTTAAAACAGGGGGCCAAAAGTATGAAAACCTGGTCAGGGCAGGGGTCTCCCGATGATCCAGATTTACATGCTGATAGTTTTTGTAAGGAAGCGTCTAAGGAGAAAAGACGGGAATTGGTAGATGCCTCATCAATGTCAGGATTGTCAGTGGGTTCTGACGTTTTCCGTGTGGAAGGAAAAGTGGCATAGTTAGATTAGATTTTGTCCTTGAAAAAGTCAGACAAATCCTTGCATAGAGAGGAGGTGGGGAGTACCGGACTGGCAATGGCAGCAGGTATAGTGAAGTCTTGAACAATTTAAAAAAGTGATTTCACTGAATTATCAGCTGATTTGATCTTGTGGTTAAAGAAGTCCCTCATGGTGTTGCATTTTAATTTATGGAAGTTTTTGTACGGCCTTTCTGTATGCTAACTTGCCAACAGGGTAGTAGGATTGTCTCCAGGTGCCCTCCAATTTTTTACAAAGACTTTTCTCTACACGGTGCTCAGGGGAAAACCACAGGGCTGAGGGTCTTTTACTGGTGGAAGGGACTGGCCTGGGTGGCAACAATGTCTAAGGCCTTAGTCACCCTACTGTTAAAGCTGACTGAGTCCTGTTCAGGATTCCTGGCCTGACAGTTGGAGTGGTACCGTTGAGGGTGCAGGTGCCATACTGTTATTGGTGACATTGTGCCAATTTCTCCATTTCTCTGGCACTGGCTGTGGTCTCGAGATGAGGAACTTCAGCTCAAAGCTGAAGGTATTAAGAAATGATCCGACCGGGTGAGTGGTAGGGGGGCAACCACTTTCAGGTTGGGATCGTTAGAAAAAATGAGATCCAGTGTATGCCAGCAACATGTGTGGGGGCATTGACCAGCTGTGTTAGGTTGAGTCCATCTAACGTTTTAGCCAGTTGTTTAGCTTTCATGCATTTGTCGCTATCCATGTGGATGTTAAAATCTCCCAGCATCGTGAAACTGACGTGCATAAGGTAGAGGTCAGCTCTTGTGTGACATAGTTCTACAAGGTAGCAGGCAGGAGTTTTTGGGCGTCTGTAAAGTAGGATCCCAACCAGTGCAAAATCAGATGCAATCTTAACACAGAAGTACATGGTCTCTAGAGGCCCTGTGTTTTCAATCTTCCTATTTGTAATTTCCCAGCCCTCTCTGGGAACAATAGCCAATCAACCGAAAACCAGGCGGTATGGCTAGAGTGAGGTCAGGGTAAGAGCTTTCCCTGAGCCAGGTTTCGGTGAGGAACATTAAGCCACAAGAGTTGACCTCCAGGGAGAGCCAGATGTCATCAGCATGTTTAGGGAGGGATCGGCAGTTGATCAGACAGGCCCTTATAGGGTAGTGGTATCTCAGGGCCTCAGTGGTAAGGGTAGTTTTATTGGATGGAACGTCCTTGACTATCAAGGAGCCTGTCGCAAGAGAGTACGGGCAGCGGTTGCAGAGCGTTGGTTGGTTCGATGACCTTAAAATCTCTGTTTATCGTGTCACATTTTTGATGATTCAACAACAGAGGTCAAACGTCAGGCTATGTCTTCTGACAAGTTTCTGCTCATTCTTTTAACATGGAATAGGTGTTTCTCTGACTACAAAGTAAGAGGAGTTTTTAAAGTGAATTATGTGAGTCTTAGGTAGTTGTTTTTTTTTGGTGCAACACACAAAAAAATGTAAATACTTGTAAATTAAATGTATGCGTTCAGTAATTTGGAAAGCAAAAAAGAAGTAAACTTTTTTGTAATTCGGAAGTGTGCTGGAAAGAGAGATTTTAAAAGGATCAAAGCAAATAAATCTACTTTAAATGGTGATGCACATAAACCCCATTTCCTCACATTTTCATTTGAGTGCTGTATGCTATATAGTTTTATTAATAAGACTGTATGTTTGTGCAATGTTAGTAGCCATTTCAATGAAAATGTGCTGTCTGTAAATGACAGTGGGGTGCTACATGATGCTTTAGTTACGTTAAAAAATCACCCCTCCTCATGTCCATTAAAGGGAGGAGGGTTGCAAACAATTATTGTTCTAAAAAGTGGGTTGTGGTTCTAAAACAGAGCTTCCCAAACTTTTGGCTTCTGGGGATCCCCACTTATTTATTACTGGAACCCAGGGACCCCTGCAAGTCATTACTGAAAGCCAGGGACCACAGACTGAGCCTAAGTCAATGATTTGAAAGGCAAAACAACGCATACAAAATCAGATAAAACATTCATCAAACAAATACACAAATGATGACACATATTATTTAATTTGCAAACACATAAAATTTTTTTTTTTTTTTAAATTTTAATAGAAAGTTTGGAGGTTTTCTAAATTCAGTTGAGGTCACTCATCATTCATACATTATTCTGTTTGATGCACCTGCACTGCTCTCACCAATCAATCTGAGGATACTAATTACATTTTTTAACCTCCAATTTAAAATTCCTTCACATTTACAGTACGTTTTAAAATGTTCAATTGTACATTTATCTTCTTTATTTATATGCACTTTATTAATCTGTTAATATTATGTAATTTTCTAAGTAGTTGCGGCCCACCAAGGAGGCTTTGCGGATACTCCGGAGTCCCCAGACCACATTTTGGGAGCCACTGTTCTAACATATTTGGGAACCATTGTTCTTATCAGATGGCTGCTCTCATTTATATATCTTTTGTGTCCCTAGGTTCCACAGTACCACAGTAGCACCCATAGAGCCAATGATAGAGTCCTGCACCGCTGCTTCACTTGCTTTTCCGTATCCTGCGGGAGGGCCAAGTGTCCAATAAGTTGTTTTTTTTTAAGTTGAGCCTAGAGGTATGCTCACAGGCACAATCAACCAAGATCTCTTGTAGTTTTTAGAAAAATGTGTGCATTTTTAGGTGTCATGGTGCTGTGGGACCTGAAAACGTACAGTGGTATCTGTGACTTGCAGTGAAATTACATCTCATTGGCTGATATCATTGAATTGATACTTAGAACAAACATAAATTCCCTTTTGTGCAAGCTTTTAGTATTTAAACCACAAACTTGTTAAGGCAGCTTTTAATGCACCCCAAACAAAATCTAATTAATGCAGATCTTTCACAAGGACTACTAACCAAGGATAAATAGGGCTTCACCTCCATGGCAGTTTGTATGATAACATAATCTCATAGCATTGATACCTTTATTTCTTCTACCTCTCTCCAGTGGTTAATGCTCTACTGAGATTTTTAACCCCCAATGTTTCCCCCTTAATAATCAGATGGGGCAATGTGTACAATTCAGGTCTGTAAATAGAAATCTACTTAAAATGCTTCAACCAGTCAAATTTGTGCCACATGTCAAAATGAATGCAGTCGTTCATTATTTCCCTGTTGTGAATGGTTTGTTTGTAATCCCAAATTGACAACCACAGAAGAACTGGGCTATTCTGATATAATCTTCAACATGACTAAGGCCTAGCTCCTCATGGAAATTAAAAAGGATGGCAGAGTAGTAGGCCTATTAGATGCCTGCAAAATATATTTTCTTCAATTTTCAAGCTTTTAGTTTCACGATAGCCCCACATGGTTGTCCCACGGGTCAAAATAGGCAAACATTTGTGTTTGTATATTTCTATTAAAGCCAAAATTGCTTTATTTCAACTATCTTAGAGAGAGATGTTGAACAAGCAGTCACTGTGCAACACAAGCAAATCTACAGGGGCATCTATGGCACGGTGAAAAGCGTAATACCGGTGGTCGGTGAGATTCTAGAGCACCTGTGGATTGAACGTATTTAAATTAATATGAAAATGGGGGAAGGGAGAGAAGTTCAAGGGATATATGTAAGAAGGCAAACAAGTAGATGTTGTTGCCCAGTGCCTTCCAGGTCATAACTGGCCCAAACAGAACTAATGCCATAGAAGGATATTGTTAAACCTCTCTGCCCGTTGCCTAGATGCTGGGTCTATTTGCAGGATGAAACAGGTGCACTACAGATGGGAGGTGTCAGGCACTGGCCTAGTGACATGAACTCAGTGGCCAGTGGGCAACTGGGTCATTCCACAAAACCTGCTCCCAGAAAGGATGACAAGGAAAGGCATGAAGGGCAGAAGGGAAAACCCAAAACTTGTAAGAAACAAATTAAATGTGTGTTCTTAAGTCTACTGTATTAGACTGAGATGGAATGACTCCAAGTCTGGTTTTATTGAAGAGAACACTTTGAATTGTAGAAATGTGTTGTATCTTTGTGATGAGTCTAAACATATTGTTGTAATAAAAATCCTGTAGATGTTGTATCTGAGAATTGAAATTCTTTCATAACATTTCATATTTTATAACTATGAAATTTTTGTTTACATTACACAAATGGGATATTAGTAACTATTGAGCTCGTGTGTCAATGTTTATAGAAGTAATCTAGTTGAAGAGAATACAAATGTTCGATCACAATGAAATAGATCACAGTCAATGAACTAAGGAGACTGCTAAAGATGTAAAACATCAAAAAACTCCCAGACAATAATTGTCTAAGAGAATGTCAAAGAAAATTACAAAGCAATAATTGAAAACTTTCGAGGGTTGAAATAAATGACTGCAGTAACAAAGACATAATATAATCCTGAAGAGTGGATGGGATTTCACTGTGTACAGCACAATGGACCTCATATCTGATAATTGACATTTGATTGCTGTAATCTAACAACAGTTTTAATTATGTCTTAAGTGACTTATATAAGGGATCAAAGCACTCTTGAAAGAGATTTACTGTGCACTCTCCTGGTCAACGTAATGTCCCTTGCCCTCTATTTCAGATTATCGCTGCCACTCATTGTGTCCTATGAAGTTCAACTCCTCATCTGTGGCCTACTCACTGGGAGAGTTGGAGCCTCATTCCAACTGCACTGGAGATTACTTATCTTTTTGTTCTCCTCAGCAGGAAGTACCCCAGCTGAAACAACCCTTTCATTGCACACCACTCAGTGAGTGAGATATATAATTTTTTCAATGTGTACAATTAACAAAGAATCACCCTTTCATGGATGTCTCGTATTGAGTAGTTCCCCACTACAGTCTGCCCTTCTGGTTCTCATTCATCCTCTGCAGCACCCAAAATTCCCCAACCACTTTTGAGTTTCTAGGAGGGGTGCTGTCGCAAATTCCAAACGCATTTCCATTGAGGCTAGCACACTTTCTACTGTCCATCTCCCCCATCCTATTTAGACTTACTTGCTTACTAGTGCGCATCAGTAACCTTCACTCTAAAGTGTAACCTATGCAGCAAACCATTTCAATGTTCACAGAAATGCAATCTCCGACAAGGCTGTTCATGTCACACAAAGTAATTAGAGAGATTTACAGATAGCCCAATGTAATAACTAAAAACTACATCTGACCACCATAAACATGCCAGCAAAAAGGGTGAGTGTTGATGCTTGACAAGCCCTCTATTAATGCAGACTGTAAGTTAAAGCACATACCTGTTTCCAGTGCGGTCAAGCCGGGGGTCCTGGCACATGTCAAGTTCAGGGGTGGAGTCAATAATATCTTGAACGTCAGACCACTCATCACTGCTGCCCATCCCTGCTGGAAGACATCTTAGTTGAGATATGCTTAAGAGAAACATCATGCCACCATGTTTTCCTTGTTGAGAACAGAGAAGCCAACAACCAGTGCTACATGGGGCTATGCAGTTACTGTCATATGAACAATGGGCTTCTTGGGAACTTAAGGCCCGCTGTCTGAAACAAAGCGTCAGTTTTAGATCTCTTTCTGGATATACAGAAATCAAATAATATTAATGGTTAACTTTATGACCATTTATTTGCTCCTTTATGAGAGTTGACCAACATTCAAGCAGTACAGCACAATAAAAAGCATCTCCAGGATGATAACACTATTTTCATTAGACTATTTCCAAGTTACCAAGGGAGGACTGTAGGGGACAAGAAAGAATTGTGCTGAAATAATTCCAGGTAAGCCACATTTGCATCAGATTTCCTTGTCCTGTGTCAGTAGGTAACAAGGAAAAACAGCAAACTTCAAGAGTAACTAAAGAGGTTTAAGGACTTCTGAATGGATACACTGAGGTCAGATATGTGAGTACACTACTCAATTCAACTTCTGAAGAGATGAGTATATGGATGGTGAACCTTCATCTGAAAATGTCTTGAGTCAATTTGCAAACATTCTTTTTCAGATTTGTTTTGCAATTATGTTGAAGCATCAAATATACTGGAATGGCTACGTGGTCACTGACTCCCACTTCAAGCAGGACATGTTCTGCAAGTAACGCTAAGGAATAGAATCATTAGCTCGCACAGTGCCCTGTGTTTTAGGAGCTATCCAGGTGTTGAAAGCAGGTACCAGGAAGCCGTAGGTAAATCAGCTGTAAGTTTATTCTGTAACTACAACCCCACACCAGGTCACGGCGTGGTCAGGAAGCATAATGACATATCAGTTGACAGCTCCTAAAGCTGGAAGGGTGGTGGAACGTTGGGGAACCAATGGGAGGGGAGAGGTGACAATGGGTGCTCTCAAGTCAGAGAGGTAACTGGGGCACAGGGGAGAACAAGGTTAGGATACAACACATCTTCCTCTCTTGAGAGTTTTAAAGGATTGAACCCTCGGTGATGAAACATACATTCATGCGGGAGGAACGGTGAACATTAATCATATACAAAGTCTTCATAACGTTTTGGCTTACGAATGGTTCGACCAAACCTCCCCGTGACACAGTGAGGATCAGAAACACAATCGGTGTCAGAGTGAGGATCATTACTGGTTCTGCCAGACCTACCGCTGAAGCTACGACTGTCAGACATGACTTCAGAGTCAGAATGTGAGTCGCCATGACAACCCCGCGTTGGTAACGGAGTGTGAGGACTGACATCAACAGACCGGTCTGATGAGTGACAATCAGCAAAGTCAGAGACAGGTGGGAGAACATGTGAAGTCTCATTGCTGGGCATGCAACCATGTTCAGAACTAGACATATCATAATCAACCCACAAATCTTTACTATGCACATTAGGTTGCATTTGACTTGGAGCTTTGCCTTCAAGATGGCATTTCGCCAATCTGCTCATGTGCCACACTTTCCCATCGTTGAGTCTAGCGGCGTTGTTATAAAGTTCATTGATGCGAAGAGGTGAGGTGAATCTGCTTTCTCCTTTCCTTACTTTCTAAGCGAACTTTCACCAGATCTCCAACTTTGAATGAGTGTTCTTTTGCACTATGTTTTGAGTCATACCATTCTTTGTAGTATTTTTGCGCCTTGATAATGTTGTTCCTGATGACGTCTGGTGACCATTCAAGTTGCTTTGAAACAGGCATCCAACCTAGGTCAATGCTCAGAGGCTGTCTGCTTCTCATGAGCACGAAAGGTGCATTGCGGGTGCTGGCACAACGAGAGATTCTGAAAGCCCAGATGAGTTTGAACACCTCTTCTTCCCAGTTAAGATTGGCATTCCTTGACAATTGTATGTGTCCCTTGAGGACACGGTTGAAGCGTTCTGTAAGACCATTTCCTTCAGGGTGGTACAATGAAGTAGTGTGGTGGGTGATACAGTTCCTTTCAAGGAATGATTTGAACATCATGGAGCAAAATTGTGGACCATTGTCTGTGAGAATACATTTGGGTAGACCTTCACCTAGGAACAATTTATCCAGGAATGATATAATAGTTGAACTGTCTATTTCAGAAACGATTTCTATTTCCGGCCATTTGGAGAAGTGATCGATGACCACTATGATGTACTTGATACCTCCATCATGTCCTTCAATTGGTCCAGCAATGTCCAGGCCTAATTTTTCCCAAGCCATTTGGGGAGGGTGAAGTGGAGAAAGGGAAACTTTGGATGTCTTGAGAACTTTATCAGAATCACTGCATTCGACACAGTTCCTTATGAGGATTTCTATTTGTTTGTCGATACCTGGCCACCAATAATAGGTTCTGACTCTTTGCTTTGTTTTAGTGATGCCAAGGTGACCCATGTGGCAAAGTTTCAGGATTTTGACTCTGAGAGTGATGGGGCGATGGCCTTAGCGACTCTGTTCAACACACCATTTTCATAGCTGATTTCATTCCTTATTTCCCAATACAACTTAATGTTGTCTTGAAGGTGGCGTTTCTCTGGCCACGAAGGGTTGACATATTTACATACTTGGACGAAGCACCTGCGTGCCGGTTCTGGCATCGAGGCCTTTGACGGTTGTGTGGCGGCCTTCTCTTCCACCCCTAACGATCTTTCTCTACTGATGAGGGAAGTTATCCCGAAACCCGAGACATGTCTCGGGCGATATCCTAAAACCCGGGACATGTATCGGGTCTTGAGATTCATCAGTCCAACAAGTACCGACTTGCACCCACCTGGGTGATCCACTAAAGAACTACAAGTACCAGAGTCCCAAGGGGCGATCCGGAGGAGGGGCTAGCGGTGTGCGCTCCATTGATGACTAAACACAATATGGCTCCCTTGAGCTTTGGGCCGACGGGCTCTTGGACGACGCACCTGCGTGCCGGTTCTGGCATCGAGGCCTTTGACGGTTGTGTGGCGGCCTTCTCTTCCACCCCTAACGATCTTTCTCTACTGATGAGGGAAGTTATCCCGAAACCCGAGACATGTCTCGGGCGATATCCTAAAACCCGGGACATGTATCGGGTCTAGAGATTCATCAGTCCAACAAGTACCGACTTGCAGCCACCTGGGTGATCCACTAAAGAACTACAAGTACCAGAGTCCCAAGGGGCGATCCGGAGGAGGGGCTAGCGGTGTGCGCTCCATTGATGACTAAACACAATATGGCTCCCTTGAGCTTTGGGCCGACGGGCTCTTGGACGACGCACCTGCGTGCCGGTTCTGGCATCGAGGCCTTTGACGGTTGTGTGGCGGCCTTCTCTTCCACCCCTAACGATCTTTCTCTACTGATGAGGGAAGTTATCCCGAAACCCGAGACATGTCTCGGGCGATATCCTAAAACCCGGGACATGTATCGGGTCTAGAGATTCATCAGTCCAACAAGTACCGACTTGCACCCACCTGGGTGATCCACTAAAGAACTACAAGTACCAGAGTCCCAAGGGGCGATCCGGAGGAGGGGCTAGCGGTGTGCGCTCCATTGATGACTAAACACAATATGGCTCCCTTGAGCTTTGGGCCGACGGGCTCTTGGACGACGCACCTGCGTGCCGGTTCTGGCATCGAGGCCTTTGACGGTTGTGTGGCGGCCTTCTCTTCCACCCCTAACGATCTTTCTCTACTGATGAGGGAAGTTATCCCGAAACCCGAGACATGTCTCGGGCGATATCCTAAAACCCGGGACATGTATCGGGTCTAGAGATTCATCAGTCCAACAAGTACCGACTTGCACCCACCTGGGTGATCCACTAAAGAACTACAAGTACCAGAGTCCCAAGGGGCGATCCGGAGGAGGGGCTAGCGGTGTGCGCTCCATTGATGACTAAATATTTACATACGTCGTTTAGCGTTGAATCCTGAGACATGTGATTCTCCCATTCTCCAGTAGAGATTCCCTCGAAATTCGTGTTGAAGAGTAGAGCCACTCTTTCATCATCCTCGGGAGCATTCGAATTCTCGTTATGTGGCAGGGGTAATATGCTGAGAAAATCAGCGACTTTGTTCTTGATACCTGGCCAATATTCTGCTAAGTAGTTGTAGTCCAATAATTTTATTAACATTTTACTCAGACGTGGTGAGGCATTTTGTAAACCAGAAGCAGATAAGATCTTGATCAATGGCTTGTGGTCCGTGCGAAGATGTATGTTGTATCCCCATATGTATGCTCTGAAGTGGTTGAGCGCCCAAGAACAGGCAAGCATCTCGCGTTCTATTACCGAGTACTTCTCCTCGGCAGGGGTGAGTGACCTGGAGGCGAAAGCCACAACCCATTCTTGATTTGAATTATCCTTCTGTGCTAGCACTGCACCTAATCCTTTGTTGCTACCGTCCGTTGTGACATAGATTTCGGCTTTGGGATCAAATCCTTTGAGGAAAGGTGCTTCACTAATTTCTTTTTTGATTGTTTCGAAGGTGGTCTGACATTCTGGGGACCATTCAAATTTTGTTTTGTTTTTCAGCAACTGTCTTAGACTGTACATTTTTTCTGAAAAATTCCTTATGAATTTGGAGTAATACTCTGTTAATCCGAGAAAGGCTCTGATGTCCTCTTTACTGGATGGGCAAGGAGCATTAAGAATGGCATTCACTAAGCCTTGCTTTGGTTTGATGCCCTCGTGGCTGATAGTGTGCCCCAAATAAACCACTTGTTCCTGGGAAATTTTACACTTATCTAGTTCAACAGTAAGACCATGCATTTTAAGTTTGTTGAAAACTTGCTTTAAGCGTGTGTCATGTTCCAGTTGATTGCCACCCATGACTAAAATATCGTCCTGGAAGAACCTGATGCCTGCAACGCCTTCCAAGATGGAAGTCATGACCCTTTGGAACAGCGCTGCGGCAGAGGCTAACCCAAAAGGTACCCTAGTGAAACGGTAACAACCAAATGGGGTGATGAATGTGGTGTATTTCTTGCTGTCCACGTGTAGGGGTATCTGGTGATACGCGGATTTCAAATCTATTATTAAAAAAATACACATATCATTAGTGGCATTAAACATTTCACAAATGCGTGGTAGCGGATACTGATCAACAATAATGTTCTTGTTAAGATCCCTAAGGTCAATGCACAGCCTAATTTTCCCATTGGGACGTTTGACCACAACCAAGGGAGAAACCCACTCCGCTGATTCAACTTCCTCAATTATTCCATCTTTGACCAGTCTATTCAACTCTGTTTGAACATCACTCCTTACCGACACAGGTAAGTGCCTTACCTTGTGGACACATGGGATGGCTGAGTCTTTAAGTTCAATTTTGTGTTCAAAACTGTTAAGAAGACCTACTTTTCCAGAGAACACTTCAGGAAAATCCTTATGAATTGTATTCTTGCATGACTCATCAACGGACAAAACAGGGTCTGCGCTGTTTGGGTTGAGGATTATTCCCAGATCGGCTTGGTCACTCCAGCCAAGTACTGAAGGTCCTTTTTTTGCAATGAAGAGTTTACAACAAGCTTCCCTGTTTTTGAACTCGAATTCCAATTCACGTGTTCCTAGAAATTCGATGTTGTTGCCAGTGTAACTTCTAGCAATGATGTTTGACTTCTCAAGCGATGTCCCGATTTTATCAGTAAGCAATTGTTTCCATTGATGATTGTGAAAGGGGAGCCGGAATCAGCCATTAAGTTTACAGTCACCCCTCCCAATTTCACATCGCACATGGGTTTCTTTTTTTTAGTGGGTGTAAGTTCCAATACATCATATTCAATGGAGAACACGTAATTGATGCTATCTGAATCCGAGTACTCCGAATTTTCATCTGAAGAGTCACTTTCATCCTGAATGTGTCTGACATGTCTGCTCTGCCTAAAGGATGCCCTATTGCAGGCCTTGGCGATGTGACCTGTCAAACCACATGACAAGCATTTCTGATGTCTAGCAGGGCACTTTGTTGAATCAGCTAAGTGGTTAGGAGAACCACATCGATAGCATTTGAGTTCAGGTGGATTTTTGTATTTACTGCTGTGACTTTTCTCACTTTTGTGCCTAGATTTGTAAGGTTCATTTTTTTTATGATACTCATGCGCAACTTCTTTATTGCTGGCCTTTTGTCTAAGTTTGTTTGCGTTGGAAGAATGAACTGCTTTAACGACAATTGGCTCATCTAAAACCGCTTTGGCACATCTGCCTGTTAGTTCAGCTTTTTTAACTAGAGCAACAACTTCTTTTAAGGAAGATTCTCCATTAACCCATAGTTTGTCTTGGATGTTGGGGTTACTCGCATGCATAATGATTTGATCGCGTACAAATTCTTCTTGCAATTGACCAAATCTACAAGTTAAAGCCAGGTTGTTCAAGGCCGCCACATAATCATCAATGCTCTCATCTTTGCCCTGTTTCCTTCTTGAAAATTTGTACCGGTCAACAGCAACACAAACGATAGGTGAAAAATGGGCATCTAAGTCATCTAATGCATGTTGATAAACATCATTACCTTCTCTTACCTTCTTTTCAATATTATTATAAGTCTTGACACCCCCAGGACCTAAGCAGTACAACAACACTTTATTTTTCTTTTCTGGAGTGAAATCCTCATCTTCCACAGTTTCTATATAATTAGTGAAATACTCTCTCCATTCCTTCCATGGCATACTAGGAGCACCTTTGAGAGGTAGGAAAGCTTGGGGTTGCGCAAGATTTAATGAACTAAGGGCACACATTGCCACTAAGCTTATGGATGAAGACAAACAAGTCTCTGATTTGAAAGCGCAAGCGAAAATCCAAGTAGCAGTTGTTCCTAGTGTAAAATGACACTTGCCTTCGAAGGGTTAAGGAGTGGACTCGAGATGAATTAAACCAAGAGTGAACGTCTAACTGTCCAATTATAAGTTACAGTTACAGCAGAAATATTTCACAGGCCTGGGGCATCAGCTTAGTTGTCACAGAATGAATTATTAGTTGACAGTACAGATTTTTGTTTTTAAGTAATGTAGTTTTGTTGTAACTGTCTTATTAGAAGCTGTTTGCAAGAAAAACATACAATTCCGTTAGAATTACATGGGTGTGTGCACATCACCGTGTATGTGCCTGGTTTGAAAGCGAAGTTATACAGGTTCCGAAGATTTCACCACAAGATGGCGCCAGACGCTGCGTTCCAGTGACGTGGAACGTGCTGAAGCATGCGCAGAAGAACGAAGCTGAGGAAAATATGTGGCGCGAAAACAGCTGACAGGAATTGTCTCTGCGTGCTTGTGAGGAAGAAGGCGCCTCTTTCCCAACCAGAACAGGCACGAAGAGGAATGTCCTAGCGCACACAGGAAATCACCAGGTGTCTCCCCCGAAAATGAACTACAGGCGCAGCACGATATGCTTTGGCTCTCACCTTCGCCGTGTGACGGTAACAACCCACGAAGCAGCAGCGCGCAGTCACTCAATCGGCACCTCTTCATCCGATGCCAGGGCTGTGCTTACCGACGGGTCGTCATCAAAGGTGGTGAGGGCGGAGGCCGTGGAATACACGCCGGGAAACAGCCGAGCCTCACAACTATGCAGAAGACAGGGACTTCGAATCACTCGCGCCGGGAAAACCGATCCTCATGAAAATGCAGCAGACAGGCTCCTCAACTCAGGTGTCGCCGCAGAGGAGCTCCAAGGACATTAACCAATTTCAGAATGTCATGTCGAGCATTATACGGAGTTCAGGTAGGAGGGCACTTTTCAGTATTAATGCTTAATTCCTACGAATAAAGTAGATCAAATCCGTGGTGAGGGGCTGTGGTTTACCTCGTCGCCACTTATTGAAAGCAGGTACCAGGAAGCAGTAGGTAAATCAGCTGTAAGTTTATTCTGTATCTACAACCCCACACCAGGTCACGGCGTGGTCAGGAAGCATAATGACATATCAGTTGTCAGTTCCTAATGCTGGAAGGGTGGTGGAACGTTGGGGAACCAATGGGAGGGGAGAGGTGACAATGGGTGCTCTCAAGTCAGAGAGGTAACTGGGGCACAGGGGAGAACAAGGTTAGGATACAACACCAGGCAACCTGATGTTGGTAAGGGAATATCAGTGTCTGTCTGAGGACACAGATGATTGTGCACGAAGCAAAGCTGAAAAGAATGTTCAAGGGAGGTCATGCAATCTGGAACAGCAGCTTAGTAGGAAACTGTTACAATCATCAATTTTGGCAAGGAGAAAAAGATCTCCAGATACATTCTGAGACTGAAGAGCAAACTGATATCTTTAAATCAGAAGGACGGCATCAGTATGTCAGGTAAATGGGACATGTTAAAGAGGTTCAAGAGGAAGGGAAGTACAGAATTTATTTCAGTTTGGGGGAGTTTAGGAAGGTCTTTCAGTAACAGATTTCATTTTCAGATGCAAGAATGAAGTGTGAAGAATAAAGGTATATCAGAGAAAAAAATTAGGCTCTTGTTCACAGAAAGGTAGTAGAAGAAGCGTACAATTAAGATACAATATCGAATAGGAAGGCATTGCAAAGGACAGAAAAAGAGAGAATCTAGATGTAAGCCTTGATGACCCACAGTAGGATCAGGCAGAGATGTCAGAGACAAGAAAAAGAAGATAAAGAGGCTCAAGGATAATTTGGAAAGGCAGAACAAGAGCCAATTGAATGCAGCACCATGGATGCCAAAGGGTTTTTAGTATCATGAGGATGCTGACAGCGTCAAAGAGCCCCAAGAGGTTGAGTAGCATAAGGATATTATGTAGTCTGAGTTGCAGGTCCGAGGTGATAACACTTAACACAAGAATGAGGGTGTTTCTGGGGGCGTGGCTTGGAGGCCGGTGGAGCTGGCTGCGTGAGCGCCGAGCTCCGAGCTCCGAGGTGATCCCCGAGAAATCCTGACTGAATTCGGCCCCTCCGACCGCCTGGTGGCTCAGGGAGCAGCAGGAGGGGTGTGGCCCTGCCCGGGAGCCGGCCCAGCGAAAATCGGGGCATGAGATGGGGCTCTGGGCGGTTGTGCCGGCCCGGGCCTAACAGCGGCGGAACGGAACAAGATGGCGGCGGTGCTGCTGTGGAATGCCCGGGCCTCTATCTGAGACGCTGCAGGACGATCAGAGGTGAGAGCGACTCCTGGTAGAGCCTGGAAGGTGGCTGGACGGGGGGCCCAGAGGATCGGAGGTGTGTGGCTGTACAACCATGGATCGCGACCTGAGGAGCGCTACACGGCGGCCTCCCTGTGAGAAGGCGGCCCGCAGCCTGAGAGACGGAGGAAATTGGGAGAGCGCTTCTAAGGCCTGGAGATCCCGGTGAAGCGCCCCGCCGATTGGAACTGTGGAACATCGGGAGGCAGAGCGCTGATGCCCCCTGCTGGTTGGGTGAGTGGGGCACGGTTGGACCTGCGGCCCTGAGCCGCGGAGGCGGTCTAGGGTCCGGGGGAAGGCTGCGGCCGGCGAACCACGGCTGGGTCGGTGGTCGGCGCTTAAACTGAGCTTAGTCCCTGCGGGGAGAGGCGGCTGTGAGCCTGTTTGGCGGCGGATGGGCGGAGAGCTCGTGAACATTTGTAGAGGCGGCCTAGGTGAGATGGCCCTGCGAATCTGAACTTGGACAGCGGGGTGCCTGGTGACCAGCAGGGGTAGCTGACAGTGGTGGACGGGGCCTGGAGTGTGGCGGAACTGGGAACACAGGGGTCCACGCATACTGCGGTGTCACTGAAGGGGAGAGGACCGCGTGGCCGACGATTGATGACTGGCGGTGCATTGGCCCTAGAGGACTGAGCTTGGCCTGGCACTGCAGGAGCGGCAAAGAAGGAGCGGGACCGCGAGCGGAGTGACCTTAACGCATTGGTTTTCAGGAGGGGGCCTGGCTCATTTGCCGGCGCTACAACGGCCGAGCGCAGGGGCTCACCTTAGCGGATTGGGTTACAACGCAGTCCGGATCAGGGCGAAACCACCAGACCTCTAGTTGCAGAAAGGGGCTGTTGGCCTACGTGTAGGGACGCCGTGGCACTGATACCGGCCGACTGGACAAACGTGACGCCGGCCCTCTTGTGGGGAAGAAGTGGATGCTGGTGCTATTCTGGGACTCCGGGGTGCCGAGGTGAACACACTTGCACCTACCCGGTGGCAGGCGACGTGGACCATGGGGAAACTAAAAAGAAAAGCAGGGGGCAGTGGCCCAGCCACCGGAGGGTGAATTGCAAACCCAGGCCGACTCGGAAGGGGCAGAGGAGGCCCAGTACCCCCAGTTCCAAAGACAGTTCGACCGTATACTTGAGGCGATTGCGGAGTCGCGCACAGCCCTGAAACAGGACATAGCGCAAGTAGCGACGGGGCTGGGACTGCTGAGGGCGGATCACTCTAAGCTGGTGGATCGGGTGAAGCAGGTGGAGGTAACACTGCAGGAGGTGGCGCTGGCCCAAAAGGTGCTGGAGTGTAAGATGGTGGAGGTGATGGATCGAGTCCAAGCGCTGGAGAAGCGTGCAGAGGACGCGGAAAGCCGGAATAAGCGAAACAACATCCGCGTGGTGGGCCTACCTGAAAAAGCAGAGGGATCGGATATGGTGCAGTTCTTGGAGCATTGGTTGAAGACCGTGGTGGCGGTGGAGGGCTTATCTCCCTTCTTTACATTGGAACGCGCGCACAGAGTGCCTGCTAGGCCGCCGCAGCCGGGGCACCCCCCGCGCCCGGTGGTAGCCAGGCTCCTACACTAGGAGGACCGAGATCTCCTACTCCAGAAGGCACGGACGGATGGGCCATATCAAGTCGGCAATGGCAGAGTGACTATATTCCCGGATTATACACTAGAGATCCAACGCTGTCGCACTTCATTCCTGGCGCTAAAGAGAGAGTTGAGAACAGAGGGCCTTCAGTACTCGTTGCTATTTCCAGCGAAACTGAAAATTATGCTAGATGGTGGCACTGATTTCCATGACACCCCTGAAGACCCGTGGGAATGGCTGGAAACTTACAGGGCGGGAACGGATAGACAAGGGCGGCGTTTGCAGGAGCCTTCGGAGGGACCACCCCGACGCAAATCGCAGCGCCTCCGGCGCAGACGGCATGGTGTGCAGAAGCCGCCGCAGTCCCAGACTGAGTTAGAAAGACAGGACGCGTTGGAGGCGGTGACAGCATTGTCCAGTAGTCAGATATTGCAGTCGCCAGGAAGCACGGACATCAGGCAGGATAAACCTCAATTGGACACTGAGACCTCGGAAGTTGGGAGTGTTCGGTTGCCGCAGGTCACGCCGGGCACGGCGGACGGACTTCGAAGAAGGGAGGTACCAGACTGCCAGTGGCGCTATAGTCCAACCATGGACGATTCTGTAGTTGGCAGCTGTTGGTACAAAGGTGTATTGAGAGGATATTTTGGGGGGCCGCTCCGGGCGGGACAGCACCTCAGTACAATGTGATTTTTTGAATGGATGACCGGAGCGTGGATGGGGGAGGTTAGCTGTGTTTTGTTTTCTTTTCGGGGGGGGGGGGGGGGGGGTCACTGAGGGACTACTATAAGGGTAAGGGCCGTCGCCCGTTGGCACTAAGTCCCCCCCTTTTTCGCCCTTACGGCATGCCCGCGGTGGCTGACAGTTTTGTTTTAGAACCTGTTCTGGGGAGGGTGGGGGGAGGGGGAGCGGGGGGATTAGTTGGGGTTGGGGATTCATTGGTGTGTTCATTTCTGCGCGAAGAGGGGCAGCAAGGGTGTCATGTGAGGATAGGGGCAGTACCTGATTTGCGATGTATCACTTGGAATGTACTGGGGCTACACACTATGATAAGGCGCCACAGAGTTCATGCGTATTTGGTTAGAGGAGGGGTCCATATAGCACTGCTTCAAGAAACGCACCTCACTAAGTCGGAAGGGCTGGCACTGCAGCGTCGGTGGAGGGGACAGGTCTTTACCACATCTTATTCGGCGTTTGCGAGGGGGGCTTTGGTTTGTATCAGGGCGGGTGTCCCATTTCAGGCGACTAAGCAACTGATAGACAGTGAGGGCAGGTTTGTTGCGGTAGAAGGCCATTGTATGGTAGGGAGGTGACAATATGTAGTATATATGCCCAAAATGTGGATCAAGCGGGATTCCTGGACAGAATATCTGGCACTTTGGCACATTACCTAGCAGGCCCGATAATAATGGGAGGGGATTTTAACTCCATAGCGGATACGGTCCTGGACAGGTCTCCCCCCCCCCCCCCCCCCCCTACCGGAGTCCCCGGTCCGCAGGTTGTCCAAGTACAGACTTGAGTGGCAGACTAGATGGAATCTGGTGGATGTATGGAGGGTACATCATCCGCAAGAAAGAGATTATTCTTATTTTTCGACGCTGCACAAGCTTCATGTTCGGCTGGACGCTATACTGTGTTCCACGTCGGTGGTGCCATCCATAACCCACTCTGAATACCTCACTAGGGCTCTGTCTGATCACAACTCGTTGCTGGTTACACTACATTGGGCAAGGGAAAAGGCCGAAATCCCTACGTGGAGATTGCACCCTGAGACGTTGGATGGCCCAGTGTTCCATAGGGAAGTGGGTGAGGGGATAACAAACTATTTTAACGAGAATGCAGGGACCGCCTCTACTAGGGCAATGGAATGGGACGCCTTTAAGGTGGTAGTAAGAGGGCTGTGCATAAGTAAGTATGCTGGAGTAAGGAAGCCCTCCTTCAAGACGTTGAAAAAGCAGAACAGAAGCTGAGGTTAGCGGAACGGGCGAGACCCGAACATCCGGAGACACAAAAGGAGGTGATAGAAGCTAAAGAGAAGCTGGCTATAGAGGTGGAGAGGTTGCACTGTTTTGATTACAAAAAGTAAGTTGAGAAGGTTCATGCGGAAGGTGATAAGGCTGGGACAGTGCTGGCATGGCTGGCTAACCCGTTACCGCGGGGCTCCCCGATCTTGGCACTAGGTGCAGAGGCGGACAATATGGTCTATACTCAAAGTGGGATCAAGCATAGGTTCCGGGAGTATTATAGGAAGCTTTACGAGAGCACATTGGATGCGGGTGAGGCGGATATTGAGTCCTTTCTAGAGAGCGTGACTCTTCCACAGTTAGATGGCGAACAGGCGAAGCAGCTGGGCCAGGACATCTCCTCGAGGAGATTAGGTGTGCAATTAAGCAGATGGCGCGGAATAAGACCCCGGGAGTGGATGGCTTACCCATCAAATTCCATTTGCGTTACATGGACTTGCTGGCGCCAAGGCTGCTGGAGGTCTATAGCGAGGTGCGGGAATTGGGACTGCTCCCGATGACGATGCGAGAAGCCCTCATAGTTCCATTACTGAAGCCGGGTCATGATGGCACGGATGTGGCAGCATATCGTCCCTTATCGATGCTGTCCACAGATTATAAGATCTTAAGTCGGATCTTGGCATCACGCCTGCTACAACATATGACTGACCTGGTACATAAGGATCAGGCTGGGTTTATCCCGACCAGAAATACTACTACCAATGTGAGGAGATTGGTGAGGGTTTTAGGGGAGGCCTACGAAGGTTCCCCCATGGCTGTAATCCTTTCAGTGGACATAGAAAAGGCATTTGATAGCCTAGAATGGCCATATCTGAATAAGACAATGGGGCACTTTGGGCTGGGTGATGCATTTGTGGGATGGACGACGGTGTTGTACACTTCGGCAGTAGCTAGAGTAAAAGTGGGGCAGATGATTTCCCCCCGTTATGCGGTAGCCCGTGGGACGCGGCAGGGTTACCCACTCTCCCAACTACTATTTGCTTTGGCAATTGAACCGCTGGCGGCGAGGGCTCGATTGGGACAGTGGTATGAGGGATTAGCGTTTAGAGGGGAACAACAATACATCTCTTTATATGCAGATGATTTGTTGATGTTTCTGGCAAATGCGGAAGATGCACTAACGGGGTTCCTTTGGGGGTCTGGGAGGCGCAGAGTGGCTCAAACAACGCTGATAAGGCCAAAGGCGGAGGGCGGGCTGGCGGTTCTAGACCTGGAACTGTATTACCTGGCGGCGCAGTTGCAGGTTCTCATACAGGCGGTAGCCATGGAATTTCGGGGCCCTGAAGCTTCGAGAAGAAGCGGCATCCCGAGGCATGTCCTATCTTTTGTAGTATTGCAGCAGCGACTGGTCCTTAAGGTTCTCTCCTTGCAAGAGAAGACCCTGAGGATGTGCTGGAATAGGAGTCAGCGGAGAGCGGGTGTGCTCCACCCTTATGCACCTGAGATACCACTGGGGATGTGTGACCAGGGGGCGGGGCTACTCTCCCTGGGGCGACTCACCTCTTCTCCGACAACCCCTCCATGCATGTTCCCCTCCTTTTCGTCCATGCAGCAGCCCGTGGCCTGGAATGGGTCAGCGCCTTGGGACACGTCCAGCTCTCAGGACGAGGAGGGACGCTGTTTATTTAACTGGACCGAGGACGTTCCAGACCACGCCCCCTGGTCAGCTGGGACCCCGGAACTAAAAGCCGAGCCGCAGGGGGGGGGTGTGTTCATCACCCGGAGGTGTCGTGGAGTCGAGGAGAGAGGACGGAGACGTATTGAGTCGAGGAAGCAGAACCGGTGACGAGAGCGAGGCAGAAGAAAGAGCGGAGGAGGAAGCGAGTCCAGCTGTTGCAGAGCCAGGAGGCCACTGACAAGGCGCTTCGCCCAGCCACACTTCGAGGGAAGTGTGGCTAACCCAGGTACGGGACCGTATCGTGGGCTGGGCGGGTAGAAGAGGTTTTAAACCTCCGTAGTGCACCCGCTTCCGTTCTCCTCGCACTGAGCCCCTTCCCAACTTCACGCCGACACTTCGTTATTTCCTATGTGCACAAGTGCTTCCCCTCACACCCGTTCCCTGAACACTCTCAGCTCCCCAGAGCCTCTGCCTGAGACTGTGTTCTCTTTTCTTTTTCATGCACCCTGAGACCGACTATCAAGACGGACGCGACTACAGCATCCAGATGTCCACGGGAGGGAGGAAAACCAGTAGGTGAATTCAGGAAGGAGAAGAGCTCACCAGTTCGTCGAGTCACAGAATCTCCACTGCCCTACTATAGAAACCTCCCGCAATGCAAGCGATTGTTAAAAACAATAAAGCCTGCTTTACACGCACCCCCTGAGTACTCGTTTCCATTGGTCCCGCGACAGGATGCTAACAGCTTTACCCCATGGAGGAGACTGGACTTCATTGTGGGAGTGGGAGCAAGCAGGGATCCAGGTGTTAGGGGACCTATATGAGGATGGCGTGTTGCTGCCGTATCAGGCATTACAGGAGAGGTATGATCCCGAGGGGAGGTTTCATGATACATGCTGCCCTGATACGTGCCATTCAGAAGCATTGGAAGGGGGAATTGGCAGAACCTAAAACGAAAATGGCGTGCCAATACGTGGTGATGGCGGCGGGTACGTTCAAAGCAGTGACATGCCTATACTCGAGGATGCTTAATGAGGGACTGGCTCCACTTGACTCGCTACGGACAAAATGGGAGGCGAGTATTGGAAAACCCATCCCGGAGGCCACTTAGGGGTAAATTCTGCGCATGGCATGAAAGGGAACCAGAAATGCAAGATTTCAGCTGGTGCATTTCTTTATACTACACAGAGCGTATTTAACACCTGGCAAGATCATGAAATATTATAATGTTAACAATGTGATGTGTCCTAGATGCGCTAGAGTAGGTGCGGAGTTGGAACTCATGCTATGGGAATGCCCGAAATTGGGGGGCTACTGGGAAGAGGTGGGTGAACTATTGAATTTAGCCACGGAGCGCCAATTGGACTTTGGTATGGCCACATGTATATTGCACTGGTTTCCTCATACTTCCAAGACGAAGTTGACGAGTACGTTCATAGATATGGGACTGGTGCTGGCTAAAAGAGAAACAGCAATGCACTGGAAATCGAAAGAAGGTCCCAGTAGCAAGAGGTGGAGGGCGGAGCTGATAAAATGGGCTAGTGGTGAGGGTGCTGCTTGCCTCCAGCAAGCGCGACGTTTGTATAATGAAAAGGCACTGGATGCGGCAAGAGCATGGGAGGGGCTGGTTCAAACAGTGTTAACCCTAGCGTCTGGAGAAGATCTAGAAAAGAGTGAATGGGTCAAGCAGGGTTCTGTAACACCCAGTAGGAGCATCCTGGTTTTTACTCACCAAGAACCCTATATATGGTATTGATGCTGACACGTAGAACACACTGGTGGCGGGGAGGGGGCCAGGGAGGGGGTGTCATCACTTGTTTGGTATTAGTTTAGGAACTATATATATGCAATGTGAACTATCTACAACAAGTATAAGATTTGCTGATGTTATGGAGGTATAACCCAGCTAAATTCCGTGAACATGGAAAAGGTAGCGGTTTGGCAAGATGATGATCTGTAATGGGACTAGCTAACAATTGTAACATTAGGATGGGTGGATGGTTGCGCACTGTGTTGATATTATTTGAATGTCAGTAAAAACTTAATAAAATATGTTTTAAAAAAAATGAATGAGGGTGTTTCTTGTGGAAGGAAGTGCTTGAAAGTCAAAGAGAATCGAGTTAAGCATGTTTTGATCAGTGAGATGCATAGTGGGAATGTGAAACATGAGAAATCCAAGTGTGTTGATAAGAGTAGCTGTGAGGCAGGGAAGAGGCTGACAGCTGTTTGCTTTTATTTGAAAGATTCTGAGTAATGAGCGATGAGCAGAGAGTTGTTGAATCTGGGAGGTCAGGCAGGAAAGGTGCTTGATGGTTTGGAGAATGAAGGGGTCAAACATATGTCAGAGGGCCAAGGGATAAACAGCCAATCCTCTAGAACATGAAGTCAATAGCCTATTCATTTTGAGGGTTGTTTAGTCTTCCACCTAAGTGAAGGCAGTGGTATAGAATGAACAGTCCGTCTGCTTGGAGCATCATGCAGTCAAGAAGCTGTCCAATGAAAAGGCAAAGGGGCTCAATAGTGTTATCTCTGGTCAATAAACAGAGACAATAGCTTGGAGCTACAGGGAATCAATGACTCATCAAGAGAGACCAATTTATGTCTCCGGGATAAATGCCTCACAACATTACAATATGGTATGTTGGGACTGATGGCCTGAATGGTACCTACAGTCTTCCTTTTCACCAGACTGATATATGCATTCTCTGTCTCTGGTCACTGTAGCAAAAAGGAGGTATTGTGGAAAGAGATATACAGTTTGGAAAAAGTGCACATCCTTAACTATTGCCTCTTCATGCTAGTCAATGTTTGTTCTAATCTGAAGCCTCTGATGCCAATGTTAATTACAATATGAAAGCCAGTAGACTGAGCTGGGGCTGTTGGAAATGGAAGCACAATGAGCCAATAGGCTGAAAAAGTAAGTCTGTTGTAAATGTAAATAACAAGATGCAGAATAAAAAAAATAAACATTTTACACATTCAAGAGAGTACCAGCAGGCACCAGAGTGGAATAGCTTCCACATCTGAGTAGGCATTGTAACTTAATGAGCATCAGAACTAGAATATGTTGGGATGAATCCTTGACCCGCCTCTTCCCAGCCCATCACACACAATTTGCTCTTGAATAAAATAACTATTCTCTGAAACAAAATAGAGGATGGCAATTGAAACAACATCTTCAGGAGCCAACACTACCTCCCTCCTCTCCTTCGTGTGTTGTCTCCTTAGTTGGCACAGGCGACTGCTCCTTTCGACAGGTGTGTGGCCACCTCCCGGAGTCGAACGCTCTCTCACCTATGCTGACGTTTCTCATCTCCTGTGTGACCTGGACCTCCATGTTACGACTGTGGCGCTTTTCCCTTGCCCGCTTGTTGTTCTTTGTAGTCATGTTATAGTCTAGCATTGGCTGCAAACTCTCATTCAGTGGTGTGACAGCTGCAGAAGGAACAGAAGAAGTCGGCGTGTTGGACTTGGTCCCAGTGGTACTTGGTGTGGCTGCTGCTGAAGACTGGCCTGATTCCGACATCTCATCCTGTTGGTTATGAAGACAAAAATATGAGAAATGAAAACAAGCAATAAAACAAAAATATTCATTGTTTACTGGAGACATGAACATTGCTGTATCCTAAACGTTTACATGAATCAGGTGCATTAGTATAAGAATCCATTGCCTCATCACTTTTGGAACACCATTTAATAAGTGGATTCCTTTTGGTGGGTAGACTGAATGTGATCTTACTTATCATTGAAAGCCTAATAGTGCAGAGAGTTCAGTCTGGAATGTTGGATGCAAGTGCCCCCTGCAGGCCAGCAGGGATCACTCATTATGTATTGCCACCTATTTTGAAGGTTGGATACTGACTGCTTACCAGGGTGTGGGGTGACTGAAGGTTGGCAGCAGCAGAGATTATAAAGAAAGTCACAGGTAATTTTGTCTGCACCCTTGGGAAATAAATCTATATAACTTGTTTGTATAAAGTACGTTCAGCGACCTAAAACTGGGTACCTTAATTTCACTTGCCTGTTTGTACTGAGCTGTGATATGTGGAATTGTCAAAGTACATGTTGTGTTTGTTTGTGTTATGGATGATGGTTTTCACTTGGGCACAACCATTGTAGCTCACGATGGAGCTCCCACTCCATGTATTCTTGTGGACATGCACGAAGTCTATGGTATTTCCTGGCGTAGACATCTCTATTATCAGTTGGGGCCAGCCTCCAACCCATCTTTGTGAGGAAGCCACAAAAGATGTGCACAGCAATCACTGTCAACGTGATGACTTTAAAAAATACCACACATTTTACTTCACTGAACTGGATAAGAGCTCATATCTAAGAACCAGTCCTTGTATTCATTTAGACTTTAGAGAAGAGCTATTGCACTAGCAAAGACTGAAGTCTGATCAAGAGCAGGTCTCTGAAAGGAGTTCAGCCACTGACCGGGCCAGGGGGTCAGAACTGGACCGGGCATACTTAAAATCAATTGAGAAAGTAAGCTTATCAGGAGCCTTCAACGGACAGAACCAATCCAACGCCATCTACTTCACGAGAGAAAACATCCCAGTTTAAAGAGTACAGTGAGCCTGGTTCATCTTGCTCTGCACTGTACCTCCCCATACCATGTAGAACCGACTGTAACCTCCTTTTTAGTCAAACAGGGACAATTCCAAACTGTCATTTCAACCTAGAATATGCAGAAGCCCGCTTGAGATAATGAGGTACAGGTGATCTGCCATTCAAACCGAGAGCTTAGAGCAGCCCAATGGAGGTAATCAGACCAAATTTAAATCTATTGCAAATTGGGCAATGGTACATGTAGCATGACTCTAAATTGTTGCTACCACTTTGGAATAATCTCGGACTTTTCAAGCTAGCCACTAGTGGGGAGTTAAGTGTACAAAGGATTAACCTGGCTATGGAGTAGGTGTCTAGGTACTGTAGAACTTTGTTATTTGCTACACTGGGTCTGGGATTACTAACGTCAAATAATTTTATTCGGTTTAAAACAAGTTAAAACTATAAAAGAAAATAAATACACTTCATCAATCTAAAAACATATTACACCTTAGTTTACCTGCACCACTTAAGAAACAAGCAAGGACAAGGCAAGGATACAACCCTGTCTGACCCCCTCTCCCCCTTGCTTTAGAAGAAAATGATCAATACATTTATCTCTCTCCTCATATTTTACCCAGGCTGGTAAATTTATGTGTAAGTCCCTCAGGAAGAAAACAACGTTGATCCCATTTCCAATATGAGAGACTTGTTACAGTACCCGTCTCAATACTCATCAATAACCACAGAATATCATAGGGACCAGAAAAAAGGCTTCCCAATCACTGATTGTGGTGGGCCATGAGCTCAAAATGGAAATGAGAAAAGGCAATCTTTAACTGAATAGGGATTTAGCTGCACCCGTGAGTTAGTTTATTGTTAACAGTTCTCCTATATAGGTTTTAACCATAAATATGCATTCTTACAATATGTTCCACTATCAGTGAAATGATCTTGAAGCCTTCTGCAGACTTTTGCAGATATCCATTTTGCATAGAAAATAGTTACATTATTAAGTATTTACAACCTGTCTACCTATGCTAGAAAATATTGTAGACCTCATCAAGGATGAGGTCAACCTAACCACAGTCTACTATCTAAAAGTAGATATGGGTGAATAATTACTGTTTTAGCAAAACTTTTCTTCTTGGACATGGAGTCCTTTATAGATTCACCAACTTAAGATGTGTACTTTTACTGTACTACACTACCAGCAAAAATAATATTTTGATAAATGGTGTGACATACTTTTGTATCAGGCTCCAGTATAAGAAACAATTCTGCTGTAGATGTATTAGGCTATATTCAATAATGCATCTTTACTTTTGTGGTCCAATTAGTATGAAGACTACTCCAAGATTTACTAAGGAGGAGAGGTGGGATTCAGAAAGGAAAAACTGAAGTTCAATTATCTGATCAATATGAAATCAGAAATGAATTCACTAGAAAAGTAAATGAGTTCTAGGGGACACTGGATCTCTAGGAAAGATAGTAAATGATATAAAGCACAAAACATATTCTTCCCTACACCTGGCAGGTACTACTATGAAAGCTACTTTCCAAGATGGGCAGCAAAGATCGCTTTTGTGAAAGGCCAAAACATGATTGCATATAGTTACAAGAGTCTGCTCTCATGTTAGATGTACATAGCGCACAAGAGGGAGTCAGGAAAGTAGTCCTCATATTTGTCTAGTCCATGTTTTGTCATGATATATCTGTCAAGACACGCTCAACAGGGGAAACCTCTTGAGACTTTTCCATGAAATCCCTGAACTACCTGAACTAAAAGGAATCCGTTCGCGTGACATAATTTCAGTGGAATTCAGGGAAACACCCCAAAGGGGGGTAGAGGAGTCCCTGACAACGTGGGCGTTCAAGGACCTGGTGCACAACATTGCAGCTATGAGCGGAAGATTCGAGGCATGGGGAATCAGGCTTAGGCAGTGCAGCGCCCAAAGTACCCGTATCCCTTTCTAACTAATCTAAATGAAGAGCAAAGCCCGCGAAGACACCAGTACACATGTTTACGCGGAGCACGTTCCAATTCACCAACAACGTCCCTGCAAAAGAATAGGCACCCCAAAAGCGAAAGCCTGGGTACCATCGGGGGAAGCCTGCAGGAAATCAAGGACTGGGCCTGGATCGCAACAACGCTGAATGATAAGCACTCCTAACCAAGGAATACAAACACCGGGACCGGCAAGGGAAAATAATGAATTAATTAACATCTCGCTTTGTTCATGGAATGTGCATGGCTTTAGGGACATGGGCCAAGATCAAGATACCGCAACCTTTTTAACGCAACAACAAATAATCCTGCTTCAGGAAACAAGAGAACATGGGGGCAACCTCTATACCTGGTTTCATCGAACATCATTGCCTGGCAGACAGATACTCAAATGTTGGCCATCCGAGAGGGGGCTTATCAACCTTTATAACTCAAAAATTGAACTGGGAAACCGAAGAAATAGATACAGGGGCAAATTGGATCCAAGTGACCAAGGAACAAACTATAAAACTCCTCTTAATAAATGTCTACATTCATCCGGAGAGAAAGAAGCAAAATGGCAAATATATAATTCTTATAAAACTACTAAAAGTATTGCAGAAAAGCCACACAAATGCTCATATGGTGATCGCCGGCGACTTTAACACCAATCTTTTAGCGGCTAAACGGGGAAGAAACTGTAAAGCTTCAAACGTTGTGTCCGATTTCGCCTGCAAACTAGCAGCACTCGACCTAATAATCATGAACGGCAAATCCTCGTGGGACTCGCCCCCCGCGGCAACATATCTGAGTGGAAAAGTCGCCTCGACAATAGATTTTATCATCACCAGCATAAATCTGTTCTCAGAAATAAACAGCTTTAGCATAATCCCAAGAGCAGAAAGTGACCACCTGCCGCTAAGACTGAATCTGAAGAATAGAATAAAAAATGCCCAGAACAGTAACGCCATTATGCAGCACCCAGAAGCGTTTAATTTGCGTAAAGTATAATGGCAAGGAGTGGCCCCACAAGTCATGGAGGACAACGTAAATGCCCTCATGGAAACCCAAAGCCCAGTTCGAGAACGGGCGTATGTAAAGCACTCGGAGCAACTGGCCGAGTTCTTGCTTCAACGCTTCCCGGTTTCCAAGCCACAGAGGTCTTCAAAAACAGTCAGGCGGGAGCCATGGTTCAATCAAGATCTCAAAATGTGCAAAAGAGAGATCGCGAGAGAAGTGCGACGCCTATCCCAAGAGGGAGAAAAGGGCCTAACAAAAGAAAAAATAAAGTTGCAGGCACTAAGGAGGGCTTATAGAAAGAAGCTGGGGAAAGCAAAATCAGTATATAAAGAATCAATTTGGCAGCAACTATTAACAGCTAGCAAACAATCCAACAGCAGCGATTTCTGGGGGATCATAAATACTTTAATGGCTGGTCCAACACTTCAGCAACAGGCAGGAATCGGTGCAGAAATCTGGACAGACCATGTAAACTCCCTGTTTAACAAATTCACGAGGGATCTAGAACAACAATCCCAGGGGCCACACCATGACCAAAAGGAGGCTCAAGTCGGACCCAGTCATGTAACATCAATAGACAATTCAGCCCATTCAAACTCTTCTTTTAAAGAGCAAACTCCTCTGACAAATGCGAAAGAACTGAAAAGACTCATAAAGAAACTAAAGTCTGAGGGTGCGGCTGGGCCAAATGGCATACCAAATGCAGTTTTCAGAAACAACCCAGAGTTGTGGTCTGAAATCCTAACTCCAGTCTTCAATGAGATTTATGTATATTCTAATATCCCAGTTTCCTGGAGCGGGACTGTCATCCACCCCATACACAAAAAGGGAGATCACGACAAGCCAGGGAACTATAGACTAATCTCATTGATTGACGTGGAAGCAAAATTATATGCCTCGTGCCTACTGAACCATCTGCAAGGCTGGATGGAGGAAAGAAATATCATCCCCAAATTTCAAACAGGATTCAGGCAAGGCATGGGCAGACAATCGAATCTTGCAACTATAGCTCTTCTGACGGAACAGGCGCAAAGAAGGAAAGCCCGCCTCTTCGCCTGTTTCGTGGACATCAAATCAGCATTTGACAGAGTGAGCCGGAATCATTTATGGTGCAAACTTAAAAAATGGGGCCTACCAAATGTACTCCTCAATGCCATCATAACCTTGTACACTGACACCTGGACAAGAGTTAAGTTGGGAAACGGGCTGAGCACCACCGGAAGTATCCTTACACAAAGCGGTCTGAAGAAAGGCTGTGTCTTGGCCCCTAGCCTTTTTAATCTGTACTTATCGGATATTGCCCGACACTTTGAAAACCCAGACTGCCACCCCCCGAAACTGGCAAATGAGCCAGTCGCAATCCTCCAATATGCAGACGACATAGTCTTGCTAAGCCAAACCCCAGTGGGGCTACAAAGATCAATACATAATCTGGCATCCTACTTGGACAGCTAGAGATAAACAAAGATAAAACAAAAGTCGTTCGCCTAGTTGACAGTAGGAATTTAATGTTTAAATGGAGGGTCAAGGGGGCTCATGTGGAAGAAAAAAGTTCATACAAATACCTGGGCGTAGTAATCGGGCAGGGCACAAGTCACAAAGAACACAAACTGGCCCTTAGAGCAAAGACTCAGTCCTTGATCTATGCTTACAGATCCTTGCGCAGGAAATTGGACTGTCCAAACTATTCACATCTGTTAAGAGTTATGGCTGCCCAAATTCAACCAAGTTTGTCCAATGGCCTCGTCCCTTGGTGTGGAAAAGACTCGCATTTTCAGAACGAATTGCAGTCGAAAATCTACAAATCGGTTTTTGATCTGCCAAAATGCGCCTCGCCAGCCCAGGTAAGACTGGAATTTGGGCTCCAGGACCTTAAATATATGGCAATGAGCAACTTTATTAAATTTTGCAACACTCTCCGGTTATCTGAAGTGGATACTCTAAATAGACTCTGCTGGGACGAAGTTAGGTCACAGAACGAGCAAGAAATTTAAAATTCTAGGGGGAGTTTCCTGAGTACATCTCTGGCCACTTTGGAACTTCAATCAGCATGGGACAACAAGATGGATCGAGTTTCCTTTAACAAAATTGTGAACGTCACGTGTAAAAAGAAATCTTTACTGGAAGATAAATTAACGCTCACAAAGAGGCGGCACGGATGGACAGTCATGAAATCATATAGGACTTTAAAGCCACAAGCCTATTTATCTGCCTATTTTAGTTCCTACTTAAAGATGTGCTTCTTAAAGTTCAGGATGGGGGTGCATGTCTCCAAGGATTTATCCACCTCCTGGTTGACAGGCTTTAACTCAGAAGTTTGTAGCTTATGCGGATTCCAAAAAGAAACCTTAACCCAGTTGTTGTGCGCCTGTCCAGCCATGTTAAGCCAAAGAAGACAGTACCTAAAGGCGATTTTTATCAACCTGAATATTCGTTCTAGCAGACAAGCAGTGATAAGCTGGCTGGAGGGCTCGTCATGCATCCTGGCTTGCCGAGGAGTCAAGTATATGAAACTCGCCAACAGCGGCCTATTGCAAGCGGATGATGATAATCATATTCATATGTAATACATCCCCATATTTTTACTTGGGGGCACATAAACTTTACTTCTTTGCTGCAACCCGATTTTAACATAGTTCTAGTACGATTTTATAATAATAGAATTTTTATACACTCAAAATGTACGGCAGACAGAGCACAGATGTAATACGATCGCTCGCATAAAGATAATCCTAGCTGCCTGTGTAGATGCACTTTATGTATTTTATGTTGGGGGGGGGGGGTTTGTGATGATTTTAATTAATCAAGCAATAAACATTAAACTTGAACTTGAAACTTGATATATCTGTCAAAAATACCATACCTCTTCAAAGAGTATGAAAGACAAGACTGTACCACTGTCAAAGGTAAATTTTTCCAAATGAGAATGCTGTATTCATAAATTAATTTCTAAGTGTAAAGGTGCCATTAAGGAATGATTTCTGAGCATCCTCTGGAGTAATGAGCGCCAGACTCCAGCTCCGCTCTAAAATTAACAAGTCTGAGTACTCTAGAGGCTGGAAAAGGGAAAATTGAGAGGAGTAAGCTTTAGCATCCAGGATTTTCAGGATGATAGTCGAAGACGCACATTATAGAGAAAACCGACTGCCTACCAAACTCGAATTGGAGTACATATGTATTATATTGTCACTAATACCAATACCTTATTTGGCTTACATATATTTTCCCTTATCGTTCATTTGCGTCAAGAAACCCAGTATGGTACTGAGTGTGTTAGAAATGTGACCAGTAAATCAGTGAGTCATTTACTGTCAAGTCCTCAGGGAGAATTAGTTGATGACTAAATATTTGCGTATCCTTAGGTCTGGTTCTAGACCTCTTTTTGCGTGTTGTGTAGCAAAGTTCCTTAGTCATGCATAGCTTACTAGACGGAGGCTCCGATAGGAATGGTACAGCATTCTGCCGAATGATGTTGACACGCAACTACTGTAGGGCTCTAAGGTTGCTTACTTAAGCTTTAAAACCACCATCTTATACACGTGCACTTTCTGTTCTCAACCTTCCACGCTGTTATCCAAGGGAGGATTGGAGCTTTTTAGAAGGTTTGTTGTGGGTTATAACCTGAGCCTATTGCAAAGGACTTTATTACGAAGATCTGTCATGCGGTTCCTCACTTTTACTCCCAATGTATCAAACGTATGTTTGTACTGACAAGATGTGCGCTAATTTATTATTCACTTGATCCCGGTAACCGCATTTTACACTGAGGGCGCAGAGGTGTACTTGAATGAATTGTTTGTATATATTATTTTTAGCATGCTATTGTATGATATGCTCAGCATGTACCTCTTTTTAAAAATGTCTTTTTACAGCTTTTATGACACTAGTTGTCAGAATAAAGCATACCTGAATTGAACTAAAGATTTTAAATAATAAGAAGATAAACACATTCAAATTAAAAGGAAAACATCTTGTAAAGAAAATTGGAAATGTCACAAAATTGTAGAAAGCCTTAAAATGTAAGCTGATTCAAAGACAAAAGTCTTTTGTCTACACACTATTCTGAGACCTGGAAAAATATAAAATGGTACACACTTGTGGTCTTTATATGTTGGCCCAAGTAGACTAGGCATAAGGAAATGGGTAAGCCCTTAAGATATAGAAAGACTGAGAATATTTTTAAAAAGTACTTTGAGATGACATTAGCCCCCTGACAGAATTATATAATGTGATTCTATAATGGCCCCACGCACAAAATGCTGATGACATTTACTCATGGAGGTTTCAGTCTAGCATGTTAGGGCATTGCTGACTACCATGAAACGCACACATGATTCAGCAGTTCCTTCAGTGAATCTGTGGAAACCACAAATTAAGGAGTAAGGATTGAATTAATTTGTGACTTCATGTTACTCAAATGTCTTACCATTTTAACATATTAATGTACATGGTGTAGGGTTCATGCATGGGTACAGGTTAGGCAACTTTTTCCCCATGGAAAAACCCTTCCCCAACATTAGCACCAACAGTGGAGCTTGCACTCCATTTTCCAGTCAGGAACACACATTTACACTTGCCCTTGCCAAGTGTAAACTTAAGCAGGTTTTCTGGGTGGGAAACTGCCAGCAAAAGATTGTGATGTGAGAGTTTGTAGGTGTTCAACTACTTTTACAAGTGTTCCTCCCCAGAGAAAGCCACTGCCTATCCGTTAGATTTTCTATGAAGCACTACTACACATTCTTGGCGTAATATTAAATGTGGGTAAATCATGTTGCCAATGAAAATTCGGGTTTTGAGATTACAAAACCTAACTTTACACTCATCAATGGGGGATCTCTATACATAGGTAAGACTGTAGACAGTCAACAGTTGTTCATAAAGCAGATTCTATTTCATCGTATTGAAACACGATCTTAATATCATCAATTATTTGGTCATTTTTAATTTCCTTCTAAGAGTGTGCATCATTTTACACTACTTCACTGCTTTCCATCTTCAAGCTTCTAGGCATCCCTTCCCCTTACACCATGCAACAACTATTGACCATATCCACCAGCAGTGAAATAAATCGAAATCACAGCAGCTTTTGCATTATTTTAATAATTATGTATACCCAAAGCTTAAGTTAGACTCCGCTCTCCTTTTCCTTCAGCTGTGGATATTGATTCAAAACCACATAGGAGAATCCAATATAACACTGCCCTCATTTACTTGATGGATCAGTGGGAAGTTGACTCAAGCTCCAAATGAACAATGCCGATATGAAGGTAGAGGCCTTGATATCCTCCACTCAATATTAGAGGTCAGTAAAATGGAATCATCAAGCACTTTATATTTCAGTTCTCAATTTTCTCTTCTGGGAGAAGGACAATGTGATTGGTGGTAGTGGGAAGGGATATGTTGTATTTCTAAAATAATCAGTGACCCATTGGTTGACTTTGAAAATTATCTTTCATCTTTGTGAATATTGCAAAATCTCACCTGCTGAGATGTATCTTAGCTTCAGATGGATCAGCAACGTCCTGCTTGCCGAGGTCCTCCTCCCTGTTGTTTTCACAGAGAGGTGGCCCTTTGTATCAGAATGATAAACAGAACTTTATGCAGGACTGAACACAAGGACTTTTTTCTGTAAGCAGTATCTGAACAGATTGGACTCAGGAAAGTGAGCCCCATATCTGATACCCAATGCAAGTGGGCAACAGTCAAAGCCAACCATGGCACAGTTAGGGACGTTTTGACAGTATGAGACCAATGTATTAATATACTCAAGAAACCATGTCTTCCTGTAACTGTAGGCAAGCTGACTTTGCACAGGGTAGACATTATGACAAAACAGTATCCACCAAACACACACATTTCAGTTCCATGTAACACAAAGACAAGGAACACAGACAGAAAGTGTGATGTAAGGATGAAGACATGGGACAAAGGGATGGCAGAGTAATAATCCTTTGCAGCCAAACACTTTTGCAGAAATAGGACAACCTTGGTCTCAGGTACCTGTGCTTAGATGTGTCAGATCGAAGAACATTAATACTTAGCAGACATGCATTAGTGTCAAAGTATGAAATCCCACAAAAAATACTGCCTTGAGAAAAGAGAGGAGCTGAAAAAATTCGCTCAACTAAGGTACAGTTGAGCTGGCTTCCACTTAGAAGCAACACCTTTCTTTATTTTTTGGGCCCGCCAGGACAACATGGATGTGTAAATGTAGGAAGCCACATATCTATCTTAAAATCGTGTACACCCTTTTCACTATTAACTTATTATAGAGGAGACACTACAATTTTGGGAGGAATATTGAAAAAAGTCTACCAGCCTGTATAATATATTGCAATTATTATCTTATTTACCACATACCCATAACATGTTATATAGAACTCACTATTCTGAGATTAGTTATTTCCAAAGACTATTAGGCATCTAGAGGATGCCCTACACAGGACCTGACCCCAGGACATAGCAAGCTGTGCCCATAATATGGAAAAAAGTACAGTGGCAGTGACACTTGCACAGGCGATATGAAAATCCCGTCATATATTTCAAAGGACTGGGGTATAATGTCTAATGGGTAAGAGTACCCAACATACTAAGGATGTTCTATGTTAACATTCTATACACATGAAAAACTATTAAGTACCCACCAGAATATAACCACAAAAAAACAACAATGCCCATTAGTTACACCTGAATCACTATTATTAGTGTGCCTAAAATGCACAGGGAATGAAACTATGGGTTATTAAAAGCCTCGCTATGCACTCAGAAGAAAGACACCAATGCCCAATCATTTGAAGATGGGATAATATCAAAATGTAGGATATCCTGCCTGGCTCTCCACTGGTTACCACCAAAGCCTCCAATGAGGCAACAACACACACCATAGCTTGTCGTGCAAAGATAGTGACTTGAATTGTTATTCAGCCTAGACCAGCATGGTAAGGGAGGAGTCTTTCTCAATTCAGCAAGTGGAGGAGCGGACTTGTAACACTGGGGTCCATAGCAGTCTCAACAGCTTCGCATGAAAGAGCATAGTCTGTGCTGATGGAGCACGTCCTCTGTAGGGCCTCCCACTGTCTCCACCCCACACTGTGTATCCAAACACTTCTTTATTCTGCATCCACCTGTTTCTGATTGTCATGGAATTCACACATCCCATTAGCCCTAATCCCACATCTGACTGCACCCTCAGAGTAAATTTGTAATTCCATAACTACCATAAAATATAAGCAGCATTACATTTGGTAACTCATATAAGGAGTTTTACATATCGCCAATATGTCACAGTCTGGCCACTTTGAAGCGTTCAAAACATTAAGTTGTGGATTTCAAGACAATATTATTATCAAAAGTGATTCTCTTGTCGATGCAGATGTCTCACACACCTTGAGTGATTTTGGAAGAGGCGTTCAATTGTTGTACGTGGGCCTGCTTTTCAGTTGTACATGTTATTTAAAGAACCTAGATACTGTTGTATATATGGCAATATTTAATGAAAGCATCCCTTTTATGTTTTAAATACAATATCGGTTGCCTATAATTTACTCTACTTTTAACTTGTTTTCTTTTACTTTTTTTGTCCGTTTACTAGCACTATCCAGCCATTATTTCTAATTTGAATTGTTTATACATTAATTTCCCACTTGTTGCTTTTAAGTTTTTACTTCAAATGTTTTGCACTCTAATGTCTCTTTAGAAGTAAGTGTAGCCGAGGGGGGTATGGTTTTGTGTGCATAATTTGACTCTGCTGAGTGAACAAATGTGGTGTAAGATAAAGCACTCTCTTTGCTCTAAATGTATTTATTTTTTAAATAAATAAAATTAAATCAATATTTTTAAATAAAATAACAATTTGCTCTTAATAAAGGAAGAAATGTGGTGACCCGCCTTTGGAAGAGGCATTCAATTGTTGTACGTGGGCCTGCTTTTCAGTTGTACATGTTATTTAAAGAACCCATATACTGTTGTATATATGGCAATATTTAATGAAAGCATCACTTTTATTTTTTAAATACAATATCGGTTGCCTATAATTTACTCTAATTTTAACTTGTTTTCTTTTACTTTTTTTGTCCGTTTACTAGCACTATCCAGCCATTATTTCTAATTTGAATTGTTTATACATTAATTTCCCACTTGTTGCTTTTAAGTTTTTACTTCAAATGTTTTGCACTCTAATGTCTCTTTAGAAGTAAGTGTAGCCGAGGGGGGTATGGTTTTGTGTGCATAATTTGACTCTGCTGAGTGAACAAATGTGGTGTAAGATAAAGTACTCTCTTTGCTCTTAATTTATTTATTTTTTAAATAAATAAAATTAAATGAATATTTTTAAATAAAATAAATAAAATAACAATTTGCTCTTAATAAAGGAAGAAATGTGGTGACCCCCTCATCAAACTAGTTTACAATTTCCAACTAAATGGAGGTTAATTTTGTAATCCCTTCTTGGTGTCGCCCACCTCACTGTTGTTCTGGTGGTCAAGGAAGGGCTGCAAAGGGTTACAGACACAGGTCGGCCTCCGCCTTCACAATGGGGGTATGTGATGCCCATGAGAGACGGGGAGGCACCCATGACTGTCTAGCAAACCTTATAGATGCAGTTAGCCTTCATGTGGCTGAGGTCACTCGGGTGCCAGTGGTCCGAACCGGGGGTGATCTTGGTCCCCATCTGCCCACGTACCATTCCATCCGTGAGCGGGAAAACATTCAGCGACGTCGGGCGCTCCTTCCTAAAGGGGGTAAATATGAGCACAGTGAGGGAAGGGAGAGAAAAACAAAAAGACCATATTCAGTACAGAAACTCTGCAGGATAATTTAGGTAACACCATTCAAAGCAGAAAATATATTGCTCTACTTAAATACAGTATGATGTACACTAAGAAAAAAACATGACAATTTACTAAAGACATCGTTCTGGATAAAAACCTTGCTGGTTTCCCCCAATTCCTCCCTATAAGCCCACCAACATCACTCAAGTTTCTATGTAAAGGCAATTCTTTATCCCCAATGACTTGCCACAGCACCCAGCAAACCAGGTCCATGATGGAAACAATAAAAAACACAAGGTGTTTTGGTGTTATCTTTTATATTAAGTGGTCTTTACTTTTCTCACTTTTCTTGCTTACTACCACTGAAGAAAGTTGTATTAACATTCAATACGCTTTAATTGTATTAGTTGACTTTCCAAAGAAAAAAACACCTGTCATAAAATGTATGGTTCCTCTTTCCTGTGATTGACAGAAGTGAATCCAGTTCCAAAGTCATCAAAAGCATCTGGAAGGGCACAGTACCATATATAGCAGTATGAAGGCACATGCACAAAACACTTGGGGCGCCATTACACATGAGGCACACTTTCCTTTACTGCGCCGGGCACAACATTTTAAATGAAGGAAAGTGCACCGAATTATGGGAATGCAATGCCCCCAGGGCAGCCGCAAACTCGTGCTACTACTGGGTCAGTGCATTCCCGTGAAAAACGGAGCAGCAACCCGACAGCACTTATAGAGTGGAATAGAGATCCCCTTGCAGGCAAGTGCAGTCAGAGACTTTACCCCCTTGCAAGGAGATGTGGGGTCTATGGGACCCCCTTTTACCCTGCAGAGGGCTGGACTCAGGAGGCGAACTGATAGTGCACCACCTTTGAGGTGGCGCACTGTCAGTGCGCCTCCTGAGGGCTTCTTTGCTGCTGGGCCTGCGTCTATATTATGGCGAGGGCGCAGAGGCACAGGGAATACCTCCTTTGCATGGGGCACACCCCCATGCAAATGAGGGAACGCCCCTTAAAGATAGCGCTGGCACTTTATGTGCGCCAGTGCTATTGGTATTACAGAAGGGAACGCACAAGTGTCTGCAGCCCCTTCTGTAACACCAAAGTGACTTGTGGGCACTTAAAGTGGGCGCAAACACCCATTGCATCCTCAGGGCACTTTATGTAATACAGCCCCTGGTCACTTTGAGAAAGGCACCATGTGAAGGACTGTTAGCCTGGCAAGGGACAGGATCCAAAATAAGGAAGGACCTTTTTATGAATCCCATGTGACAAATTAGTGATGGTCTGTATCCCCAAAAGGACCGCATACAATAAAAAAAGTCCTGATCGTTCTAGCACCAGAGGCTAAAGATAACGTGGTCGATTTGGATGCCACCGTGTTGCCCAACACTGGATTGGCAAGTTATTCACTTGCAATGCAGATGGCGTATCATGCCTAAAAACCTTTCCAAACAACCTTTGATGGCAAATCGTAGACAGGGTGATGAGGACCCAGCTGCATTCAACAGCTACAATGTCAAAATGTCTAGAAGGCAAATACTTTAGCTGCATTAACATATCTAATGAATGATATTAGCCAAACAGTGTAGGACAGGGGCCATCAGAATTGACACAAATGTTTTGTTTGAGCATCAATAGCGTGGACAGAACAATTCAATACACATGTGCAGCTCCTATTCTATTCTGTTAGACTTACATAGCGTGAAGCTACACGAAGGCCCCCAACACTCAGTCAGTTTACATGCAGCTAACTTGACCAGCAGAGCTACCTACCATAGAGCCATGTCTTCAAGGCCCTTAGGAAGGAAAGCTCATTAGACTGCTGGTGAAGTGCAAGGGGAAGGAAGTTGCAAAGTTTGGGGCCATGATAAGAAAAAGAGTGGCCACCCCATCGAGATTTGTCAACCTTGGGAATCAGTAGCAAATGAGGAGGATCTAAGTGACCTTCTCAGAATGTAAGGAGTAGCCAGCAATCTTGACAAGACAGGGCTTCTCTTGAGGCGTGATTAATGCAGAATACACTGAACTTTAAATTGAACCCGCATCTCAAGGGGAAGCCTCTCTCAGAGCAGTTTTAGCCAATTGATGCCTGGGGAGATTGAGCAGAAGCAGTGCAGCTGCATTCTGAATAGTTTCTATGTTTCTGTCACATAGGAAGGTGAACCCAGGTACAGAACATTGCTGTAGTCAAGGCGAGAGATGACCACGGCCTGAACAATTAGTCTTCTGGCTAGGAAAGAGAGTAGGGTTAGTACCTTCCATAATAGCCTCAAGGCACCAAAGCAGTCAGCCACCAATGTTTTTTCTTGGTGGTCCATTGTGAGGCTAGAACAAAGCCACATCCTGAGGCTTTTTATCACCCCTTTGGGAATGGGGCGTCCTTTTAGATAGTCCGGGATAAGAGTTGGACCTTTACTAATGAAGCAATTGCGCCAAAGCATGACCTCCATCTTGTCTTCATTGAGCTTCCATTTACAGTGGGCCCTTTAACTGTCCACCTCATGAAAACAGGGGATCAAATTATGGTAATTGGAGCTGGTGTCGTGGAAGATAGATAGAACCAACTGGGCGTCATCTGCATATGAAACCAATGACAACCCAAAGTTGCAAACAATCTTGGCAGTGAAAGGAGACAAAGATTAAAAAGGGTGGGACTCAAAGAGAACCCCTGTGGCACCCCACAGTTCTGAGGAAAACTGTGAGAATGCCAAGATTGGTCAAGCTCCTGGAATGAACTATTCTTCACAAAGGAGGAGAGCCGTTTTAAGGCACGGCTGACGACACCCATATTTGCCATCCTCTGAATATGTATGGCATGATCTACCATGTTGAAGGCCTTGGTCAGGTCCAACAGGATAAGGGGGGCCACTCCTCGTCTGTCCAACAAAGCACCTCAACCACAGCCAGCAAAGCTGTTTCAGTGCTGTGCTGTGGCCTGAACCCTATTTGGGTGGGGTGGAGGAAGTCACTGCACTTGAGGAAGGTGGAGAGATGCTTCTTGACATGCTTCTCCAGGAGCTTCGAAAAGAATGGTAACAAAGAGATTGGCCTAAATTTGGTCAAGTAAAGAGGGTCCATCCCTGTCTTCTTTAAGAGGTACTCTTGTTCAGCGGGTCTAACAGGTGCGCTGTATCCAGCCCATGCTCCATCGCGGTAGGCCTGAACTTGCGAGTTTGTCCCGGTCCGGCACAACCAGATATCCACGGTTGGCACTTCGTGCTTTTTGACACTATTTTCACTGAAATCTTACAACCTGCATATCTCAGGTTCTACTGGTTTGATATTTGACATTTTGGTTGTGTTTTTATTATTAAAATGGACTCTATTTATTTTTCTAATTTGTTTGAAGTGTTGCACAAATACTTTACACATTGCCTCTGAGTTAAGCCTGACTTCATTCTGCCAAGGCACCCGAGGATTGAGCACAGCTTAATTCAGGGTTTGCTTGTGACTTCACCCTGATGAGGATTGTGGTTCCTGCTTGAGTAGGGTTTCACCCCCCTAAACCAGCAATTCAATTACTTACACATTCTCTGTGCTGAATTCAACAGCAATTAATCCAAACTGACAGCTGAATAATAGCATGTTAAACCAAAAGCAGCTCAAGTTTCCTTCCTTGTTTTCATGTTCAACCTTTAAGGTATAGGAAGTGAATATAGACTTCAGCCAAAATGAATCTGCCATCTCCGTTGTGAGTAGGTGTACTCCTTTAGAGATGTGGTCAAGCAGACTTGGTGTGATCCTGACTTTCAATGAAGTAGGACGTTCAAGTGTGCTCTTGGGATGAACGTAGTCCTGGATAAGTTCATCATAATATTTATTCAGCAGATACTGTGATAAAAGTACACATGTGAATACAATTAAGGTAAACACATTACAACTTTAAAATCAATACAAGCCCTTAAAACCTTATTAAAATCATGGAATAATTACTCGTGTAGCAACTCGAGAAGTCATCGTCAATCATAATGTTCCTCAGTGTGTCCAGTGCCATTGACTTATAATCATAAGTTCCAGTAGCACCTCATTAGAAAGAGTCAATAAATTAGAGGGTTGAACTAAAAACGTACTCAAATCTCATTACTGGCAACAATAGACATTACAGTGGAGATCTCAGTACCCAAGACTACTCTGTCTGATTCTCCATACCCCATACCCCATTAAAAAAAGAGGACAAAGCAAACACAGTTGAGAGTGGTGTACCAGAACTGAAGACTCTAGAGACAGCCCTGTAATTCCTAATCCCCATACTTCGGCAAAGTGGAAGTATCTACTTCTTCCTATTATTTGAATATCGCTGGCAAAAAAAATAATATATGAGCAATACATTATTTCACCTGAGTACAAAAAGGGCAGGTAAGATTTTGTTCACTGCCATGGGGCCTCCAGTTGATAGTGACACTGCACAATGGTAAAATCCCAAGATGAAATTTAATGTACAAGGTTTTTGCTAATGGGGGTTCACTGGAATCCATGTACTCTCCCATACAGACGTTATCTTTGAACTCCAAAAAGGCTAGTTTCAAGGCTTCGAGACTCCTAGTCCTGCTCAATTACCCATCTACATACCTCCAGTACATCCCCTTGTGTTCAGCCTTTGTTATACTGGTCCAAGCTTCTGTGCGAGTCCCCAGATACTCAGACCCCATCTGAGCCAGGAGGGTCTTGATATGTCCTAGCCAGGATAACCCAGAGACCCTGGGCAGTCTACTCAGGTCCAAACCCATCACCAGTATATCAAAGTTCTAAGGGCTGCTTTATAGGCAATGGGCCTTTAGCCTAGATCCATCCGCAGGGGCTGAAGCGGGGTGCTGGTGGGGAGGTTCACCAAAGCGTGTATACATTTATTCTCCCCTACCTCTAGCTCTAAGACTCCCCCATACAGAGAACCATCCAAAGCGTGCAAATTACAAATTTGGAGAACTGGGGATACAGGTCGAAAACTGGAGCCCTTCAGACCCCTCAAAATTCACCCTGCTTAATGTTTGAGCTTAAGCTTACTCTTATGGATCTCGGCAGACCAACTAAAGTTCTCCATCAGAGTGAGACCCAAATACTCAAAAGTGCGGACTCTCTCCAATGGAGCACAAGTATGGGTTTGGATGGGTTGTAGGACTGCGGTTAAAAACCATATACTTAGTTTTTTTGTAAATTGATTTCAAGCCCTCTCTGCTCACAGGAGACACCAAACTAGTCCAAGAAATTTTGGATACCAATAGGGCATTTGGACACAAGTAGAGTGTTGTTGGCGAACAGGAGGGATGGAATGTTCATATCTGCCAAACTAGGTGCATCGTGTTTGCACTTCTCCAGATAGGCTACCAGGTCATTGATGTATGAGAGAAACAAGGTTAGGGCCAGTGGCGTAGCTAGACCTTTGGCCCCTGCATTTGCCGCCTCGTGACAGCCGCTGTTAAGAGTGAGGGGAGAGCGCTGGTGATCTCCTCGCAATGGCTGCAGGTAGAGGGAGCAGCTGGCGATCCCTGCATTTGCGGCAACAGGCTCAGGTAAGAGTGGGGGTGGTGGGGAGGGCGCCGTCCCAAAACTTCTGCCACCCAGGGTAGAACTCACCCCCACCCCCACCCCCTTGCTATACCACTGGTTGGGACAAGATCACAACCCAGTCTTACCCCCCCCCTTGTAACTGGTATTGATGTAGTCAGTTCCTCGTGTTTGCCGTATCTCATCCCACACATAGTTCTTTTGGCGCAGCGGCCTGATGACAAGTAACTTGGGGCACCCTGTTCAGTGAGGATCTTCCACAAGGCCTCTCTTGGGACATGGTCAAAGGCAGTGCTGAGGTCAACAAAGACTCAATAAAGCTGACCACCTCCGAAGGTGACATACTTCCAATACAAATCCTGCAGTCTAAATACTTGATCAATGGTACTGGTCCCTGGTCTAAACCCTGCTTGGAGAGGGCTTATTAGGACTACACCATCAACCCATTCCTGCAACCTTTCTAGCGGTACACAGCAAAAAGCTTTTGGGGGCTGTCAATAAGACTGATTGGCCAATAGTTAAATGGCAGGGAGCGTGACCCCTTCTTACGTATAGGTACAATCTCAGCCTCAGCCCAAGTGGTGGGGTGGATTAGCCTTCCAAGATACAATTAAAGTCATTGGCAAAATATGGGCAACAAATTGCCTTTTCTGCTTTTAAGAGGTCCCCAGGCACTTTGTCTAACCATGGGGCTTTTCCTGAAGTGATCCAGTCTTTAGCTTTAACGGCCAATCTCACAGTAATTAAGGGAAATGTGTACACAATTAGTTAAGATGGACCCTCCCTACACAGGGTGTTTTCCGCTTTGCCAGGCTCCACTGGCATAGTAGCAGGGTCCTCAATACAGCCATGATGGGTCCTTACCCTGTCCTTTTCCCCTCTATCATACAGCCCCGAGAAGTGGTTGACCCAGTCTACTGCCGGGATGTTCGAGTTCAGTGTAGCAGCTAAATCTGGGGTCTTGCCGGCCAAAATATGCCAAAACAGCTGATAATCTCTCGAATTCATGGCATTGAGCAGGAGCTCCCATTTCTCTACCTCATACTCGCATTTTGGTTTAGCTAAAGAGGCTTTGTAGGCTTCTCTAAACTCAATTCCTCTTACCACTTCTAATAGCATGTAAAACTGTTTTGTGAACCATTCTGGAAGTTTTATTATACCACAAAGCCACCTAGATTTCACCATAAAAAGGTCTTTAAGTGCACAAAATATAGAATCATTAATTATAACAAGGTCACCCCATGTGCAGCTGTCAAGGAGTTTCCCCCAACAATGAGACAGCTTCCAGGGCCACGGCAAGAGCCTCATAAATACGCTTTTGGGAAGACCCGGTTGAGGCAATGGCACTTCACCTCAACCTTCGGTGGTTACTTGAGGGGACCAGAGTCTTTCCGAATGGTTTGTTAACACAAGAGGCATCATTAGGCCCCAATGGACCAAGAGTAAGGTCTAGGGCATTATGTTCACTGTCGTTCTGCTGCACCACTTCCATATCAACAGCTATGGGCCAATTCAATAAGTAGGCGCATACCTCGTGGGGGAGGAGATTGTGGTGTAGGACGAGGAAAGGGCATGCAACCCCTGTGGGTTCTTGGTGGCATGACTGGGGGTTTGTATGTCTATGTGTGTCAGTGTTAGGTAACTTTTTGTATGAGATGTCTTATTACTTAAATGTTTTCTTAAGGGACATATAGGAAGTTAAAGTCTTGAACAACCTTCCTCCTCTTCCATATCCTAGAACAGTGGCGGCTCATCTGGTAAGGCAGAGTAGCGTCACCCCACTGAGCAGGCCAACAAGGAAAACATTAAATGATAATAACTCTTTGTTATTATAACTTTACTTTCCATCCTTACTCTGCTGGATAGGGGTGGTTTGGGGCTTGTCTGCTTACAGAGCAGGGTAGGAGCAGTTTGCCCACTCCAAGTGCGCAAAACGCTTTGGCTGGCCGCCTTGGGCTGGCCAAACCGTCATGTGTACTTTGCATGTTCTGCACCAGGCTGCATTACAGTCTGGGTGCAGAACATGCCCAGGCTCCCATTCCCTGGCTGAGTGCCGAATCATGGCGCTCAGACCAATCACATCGCTGCATTGCAGCGTTGTTATTGGATATGGGAGCCTGGGAGTCAGGTGCTTCCTGCTTCCTGCCCTGAAAGCAGGCGAAGATGAACGAGAGGCGGCTGTGGTGGCAATAGGTAAGTGTTTTAATTTTTTTTCCATTCCCTCCTCCCCACAGCCCGCCCGCCCACCACCGTTAAATACCAGCCGTCACTGCCCTAGGACAGAGTGGACAAAAGTGAGCAAATTTGTGAATTGAAATTTAGTATGCTTTATTCATCTGCCTTATTCATCTGCCTTTCCTTTAAATTACACAATTCCAGAGGGTTTGCCAACAACCAGGAATAACAATCCATATGTGTTGTGCTTGTACAGTGACAGAAACATTTTGGAAGGAAATCTTAAGCCATATCAAAAGACATCAAAGGTTGTCAGCTGCTCTTCAACCCATTGACAGTACTGCTGAAGCTGTAGATGACATAACACATCCTGAAATAGATAGTGGGCAAACTGAATTTGAAGCTGGTTCTGGCAACCCATCAATCAATAATCCCCACGTGGAAAGCAATGAACACAGTAATGTTGAAGTTTGGTGGATGATATGTAATGGAAACACTGCATGGGATTATCAGCAATCAAATTGAAAATGTAAGAGACTATGGGGCTAGTTCATTACATATAACAAAAGAGGCAGCAGCAAGCATCACCTGCTGCCACAGAATGTATTAAACTCTAGATTTTTAATATACCTGGATCGCCTAACTACAACCACCCTCTTCGATGTTTTAAAAACAAATGATATTGATGGCAAAGCTAGACTGGCCATATAGGACGCACTGAAATACAAAGGTAGGCTTATAACCTAGATGCTGCTTTTGGATCACAGCCCCACCATTATTTATTGCCCCATAAATTTGCAGTTGATGATGAAGTTCCTAAGTACCTCCCATTTCTTATGAACTATGTGCAGTTCAGAGATGCCATGCTACAAAAAAAACTCTCAACAAAGTTGTTACACAGCTAGTGCAAAATAAATCTGTGTTTTTTTTACCATATGTATAGTTAATATGTTTGTTGGATGGTTACAGAGTGCACATAGTAAACTAAAACACATATGAGTCAGTAAGGCAGTCTAGCATCAGTCAAGGAACCTTCTCATTCCTTTTTGACAATTGTGATTTTGGCCAGTGAGCTAGTAAGTAGCTGTGTGTAGATCAACATAACATCACACAATGGAAGAGTTAGAGCATAGGTCTTTAGTTTAATTTTCTCCTTTTCTCCTTTACACTGACATACTCAATTAAAATAAGGTGCTAATTCTAGGGTAAATGAGCTGATGCACCAATATCATTATCGCTGTCAGGTGGTTTGGTAATACCACATAGTTGGAGTTCACTATCCAGCCAATGCTAAAGATTGTGGTGAAGAATGCACATCAGGTGGCAATACTGCATTTGAATCATTGCAAGGTCCAGTTAGTATCACTGGGTGATGTATTCATATACAGTGGCACTTTGTTGGAATCATGTAAATTTCACTGGCACACCAGCTAACTTGCACAAACAGGGTTTTAGAGATATCAGGTGTTAACAGCACTTACATATTTTGAGCGCTTGCCCATTGCATTTTTTGCACATGGGAAATTTATTACCACCTCTATTTCTAAAATCAGAATCCTTGTGAGACATTTCTCTCTGTTTTACATATTGGATGTCACTAAATATGCATCTTAGATTACATGAGGAAATTCTCCTTGCAGATTTTAGAAATGTGTTATTTCACCACATATCAACTGCAATTGAGCACAGTCCTATAGTTACTGGTCTAAATTACATGGCAGTGGAGTTGGTCACGATCCGACAGCCACGCATTTTTTTCTAACAGCAAATCCAGCAGCTGTATGAGAAATCTAGCATTTTAGTAGAACTCACCATTTATCAATGCAACACATTTGTAAAGCACTGATGTACCACTTTGAAGAGCTCTGGATGATAGGTAATTGATACCAAAGAGGGGCAAAAAAACATGAGACACATATATGAAAAATGAGACGTGACTAAAGTAAGATAATGAATGTATTCACAAGTCAAGACTTCAGGTAATTATGAATGACGCCGCAAGGCTCATTTTCAAAGCACCTAGGCGAGCGCATGCATCACCCATCCTCAAACAGCTGCATTGGCTCCCTGTCAGAGGGAGAGCTAAATTCAAGGGCCTCTGTATTGCACACAAAGCCCTCTACAGCCGAGCTCCTACCAACATCAAGGACCGTCTTGCCAAATACACCCCCAGCAGGGCACTACGGTCCACGGATGCTAGCCTCCTGGCTTGCCCAAGATTTAACATGTCCACGAAAGGTGGCAGAGCATTCTCATCATCTATCCCCTCCATCTGGAACGACCTGCTGGAGAGTCTTCGTAAGGAACACGCCCTCCCTCCATTCAGGAAAAAATTAAAAACAGTCCTTTTTGCAGAAGCCTGGATATAATCTTACTCCTCTGGCTAGGTTAAGACCTCTCTGACAGCGCTTAGAGACCTGCTGGTGATAATGCGCTCAACAAATAACATAACATAACAAGTACATAATTTTGGGGACAGATGAATAGCAATCTATGCTGAGAAAGGTTTGTACGTAACATATTATTCTCTATATATACAGATCGATTCAAACACACTCCAATTGCAATCATACATAGAGGAATCAAAGAGTTCAAAAATAGGAAGGATAAAATATTCTTCTCAAAGACTAGGGGGTCTATTAGGATGGTGGGCGGACTTTCCTCCGCCCGCCACCCTAGCGGTGCTGGACTGGCCGCCAGTGGTGTTGCGTTCCCGCACCATCAATCAGGATGCCACTGCCACTGTGGCGGTGGCAAACCCCATCCACAACATTGTCGCAGGGGGTGCTCACAGCCACAAATGCCACTTTTAGAAATTTGGCATTTTCCTGTCTAAGGGATTTAGAGCCTGCAGCCTGTCTCTGAGTGTAGTTGTCAGTTGGGCCTTTTGTCTCAAGATTTACATTTTCACTTTAGGAAATTGGTGTGGAAACACAATTTCCTGTACATTATTCCCCATCCCATACCAATGTATCATCTGTGAGACTAGAGTGATACTGGCACTCAGTGCTATCAGCATGAGTAACACTGGGTATAGTATTACCACCACATAACATTGGGCCCTTGTTATGAGGGCATTTTTTGGATGAAGCCATACACTGCTCCATCGAGTATGCCACCTTCCGTGAAGACAGATATCAATCCCGTACTGAAGAAACCCTCTGCGACCCGATGGACCTCACGAACTACAGACCTATCTCTCTGCTTCCCTTCCCAGCCAAAGTCATCGAGCAAGCCATCAACGCACACCTCTCCAAGTTCATCAAAAAGAACCACACCGTGGACCTCTACAAATTGGGGTTCAGAGGCAACCACAGCACAGTGTCCACTCTCCTCGCTGCTACAGATGACATCCACACCCTCCTCGACCGAGGCAAGACTGCGGCCCTCATCCTCCTGGACTTCTCAGTGGCCTTCAACATTGTCTCCCCCCACACCCTCTGCGCAAGACTCCGCGACATCGGCATCCGTGACAAAGCCCTAGAATGGATCCGCTCCTTCCTCACCGGCCGAACACAGAGAGTCAGACTTACATCATTCAACTCAGTACCCACAGAGATCAGCTGCAGAGTGGCTCAGGGATCCTCCCTGAGCCGCACCCTCTTCAACATCTACATGGCTCTGCTTGCAGCCATCGTCAGAAACCACGGACTCGACATTGTCTCCAATCCTGATGACATCCAGCTGATTCTCTCCCTCACATTTGAACTCACATCTGCCAAAAGGAACTTTCACAACGGGATGAAGGCAGTCGCCACCTGGATGAAGGACAGCTGCCTCAAGCTCAATTCAGACATGCCCGAAGTGCTGATATTGGCTCCAACCCCTCCACCTGGAAAGACTCCTGGTGGCCCGTAGCGCTCGGATCCCCCCCACCCCACGGACCACGCTTGATATCTCTGCATCATCTTGGAGTCCTTGCTCTTAATGAACTGACAAATCGACACCGTCTCGTCCTCCTGCTTCCACACACTCCGACTGCTTCATAAGATCTTCAAGTGGATCCCTACTGAGTCCTGGAAAATGGTTACCCATGCGCTCTTCAGCAGCAGACTCAACTACGGCAACACATTCTATGCTGGCACCACCCAGAAACTCCTAAAGAAACTGCAAAACATCCAGAACACCTCCACCAGGCTCATCCTGAACATCCCATGCTGCAGCCACATCACCAGCCTCTTGAGAGAACTTCACTGGCTGCCTATCAACAAAAGAATGACCTTCAATCTCTTCACACTCGCCTACAAAGCCCTCCACAATGCTGGACCAGCATACCTCAACCACTGCTCTCCTTCTACACACCCCCCAGACATCTTTGCTCCGCCCACTGGCTCTGGCTCTGGCCACCATCCCATGGATCCGCAAGACCACGGCTGGAGGAAACTCCATGCCTCTGCACCTCAGGCAATCACCAGCACTTCTACAATTCAAGAAGGACCTCAAGACCTGGCTCTTCGACTGAACCGCAGATTCCCCTCCACTCCCACTTCCCTCAGTGCCTTGAGATCCTAATGGGTGAGTAGTCAGCTTTATAAGACACTTGATTGATTGAAGCGACAAAAAAGGGTCAACAGAATTTAGTGACAAGTCAAAATTCTGCAAATATACTAAGGAGATGAATTGCAGGTTGTTGTCGAACAAAGGTGTACACAAAAAGATTAAAGAGACAGTGTAGAGTAGAGGAGAAATCCTGCAAGCGTACATATGTGTACTTTTTTTGGTAATGGATACTTTGATGTGAATGCTAATGCCCTTCAAAATCCAATGGAAGTGAAAACTACAGCACATGAAAAATAAAAGCTTAATTATATTTGCACAGGAAAGAAACAAAAAGGCTTTTCACACATTTTACATTAAATAAAAATAGACATTTATTGTAAAACATAGTGAAATTTGTTTGCAAGGTGCCAAATTTGCCCAAACAATGTTCAAATCAGATACCATGGTTCGTAATGATTCTAGTTACTACTATCCCTCATAATACCCTTTACCGGAGGTCCTGGTAGTGTCAGGAGGGTGAAATAACAGGGATTACAATTTTTGAGGGATTACCTGCTAGAATCTAATTTACCATGAAAATTCCAGAATATTTCTTCCTGGTGCATCCCCAGGGACTCTGCCGGCTTCCAGCAGGAGACATCTCCATGTGAAACCTCACCACTTTTTCACTTCTCATCCATTTTTTTTAGCCATTCTCTAGTACAGTTTTTTGTTGTTGATTTTCTTCAATGTTTTTGAGGATTTTATTTTCTCTTTTTTCGGATAATTCACCAAACTATTGTGTAAATTGCCTGTTGTAAAGCAGCTGTTATTCTTCATTCTGGATCTTCTCCACAATGAGGAACCGCCATATTCATGAAACTCCACCTTTTCCTATGACCAGCTGGACTTATGGACATGGACAGCATACACTTCTTTAGACCACATTTGATGGTAGAGAAACCTGCAGCATGATGGACACCAGAGTGGCTCATTCCATGGTGGTCTTAGCCACTTCGGTGGTATAAATCCGGAGCCACCTTACCTTAAATGTTGGCAGATAGCTTGTCTCTGTCTTGGCAGAGGAGGTCATCTGCTACAATTGTGGATGGAAAATCCACCACCAGTCCTCCAATTGAAGCCTTTTATTCTCATATGTGGCTATCAGTAAATCTATTATGTGTTATCGCACTTCTAGTGGAAATAGTATAATCGAAGTGCGAGCAGAAGAAAAAGTCTGCCAGGGAATACACTGTACGCAGCACATCCGTTTTACCAAAAGGCAGGGGTGGAGTGGGCACTGTGCCACTCTGACATTTCCCCAGTGGGCTTCAAGTTAAGGGAGCTGCCATGGTTAACTCGAAAGCCCCCAGTTGACTTGACTCAAAGACGGAACCCTGTGCATCCCCCCTCCCCCCATGAAAAAAGGGCTTTTTGCTGACTTCATAGCGCATCGGCTGTTCTCAACCCTATGTTTTAATTGAAGGGACAACACTAGACTTGGAACCTAAGAGGTTGCAGAATACTGCGTGAGTAGATACTCTCCCAAAATATTGATATCTAACAATCTAAAAAACTGAAGCACAAGACACTAATACACAAACACACCCATAACACACACAATCAGTCAGCGCACGTTTCTTTCCATAGTTCAACCAAACTCTATATTAACCCCTTGCATGAGTCCGACGCCGCGGTGGGCGTGTGTGTCGGACCGTCGGGAGCCGTCCGATCTGCGCAGGTGTGGAATTTCGCCGCACCGTGGGGTTAAAGAAATTTGTGTAAACGCAAATGTTGGACGGGTATGTGCCCTGAATGGTAAATACGCATGTACCCCTGCCCAGGGCACCTGACTACAAGTGAAACTGGAATCCTGACTTTTTATTTTGACTCAGGCATCACAGTAATCTAGCATGTGTGAAGAGGCCTAGGCATGTCTTGGGTAATGCAAAGTTCAAAACATCTTCTGTGACCGGGAGAGGTGCACACGGTGTGAACTCATTAGAGGGCACAGGGCTATAGTCCATGCCCAGGAGGTGCCTCATAAAGCAGTGGAGGCAGCATAAAGAGATTTTGTGAATCTTTAGTGGGATCAGACCTTTTTCTCTGTCAGGAGAGAGAGTGTTCTACTGACCTTCCATGTAAAGTTCAGCTTTAATTTGAAACCCCAACCTTACACTGAATTCCTTGGGTGCATCGATACCATGTATGTGCAGTGAGTGAGTAGCACATGTATGGAAGTACAGTTCTGTGAGTGATGAAAGTCTGAGTACTGGGAACAATGAGATGCATTTTGGATGTCTCCGTTCCCAGATTAGCACTGCACAAAATTGAGGATGTATACATCTTCCCAAGGAAGTGGAAGTGTTCTGACTGCATTTCTGTAACTGAAGGATGGAGTTCCAGGCCCTGAAGTAAGGGGAGATGGCAACATGGCTACCCTTTGAAATTCATAGAGGAAGCAAAGGGCTGCTGGTTACTTCTTCTTGAGCACTGCCGTTTGGTAACAGGTAGGGTGAAGTTGGGACTGCAGTTTCTGTTGTTCAAGGTGAAGATGTTGCCCTTTTGTCTTCGCGATTACTAATTCAGGAAGCCACATCTTTGTTGCCTGATGTCAGAGCCGTTACTATACACAAAGGCTGTGTCTGAGAAGTAGCCAGAAAATTCAATTTAAAGGAGAATCAACACACACTGGTATACACGATGGTTCCACATCCCAGGTACGGAAAATGAGTATGAAAGTGCAATCCATACCAAAGAGTCCACATCAATCACAGCCAACCACCCGTTGAGCAATCCTGATATGACGTTCAACACTGGTAAGGGTGTGAAACCTCTGACCCAACAAAACAGCACAACCAACCCACAATGCCTATGACCGAGCAACATAGTGCTGAGCTTACACAAACTAAGAGAGTGCCTAACTCATGCAACGAATCCTGCTGCTAGAACACTAACCGTTGCCATTACAAAGTTTTGGGCATAAGGTTGTTGAATAGACCTATATACTATCCTTGGGGATAATTGCCTCAAATGTGCCAATCAAAGCTTATACCGTATCTTTGCTTACGTCCCCAATGACCCAGGCAGCTTCCTACAGATCAGATTGAAAGGAGGACAGAGCACCGTAGAGGCTACGCTAGTGCACTAGTGCTATTAGGTGAGGTCGCAACTCTCTAACTGAAGCACCATTGAAGTCTCTAGTTTTTTGTATTGCTGTAAGACGAAAACTTTCTGTTGACTAAATATAAGCACTGCCCTGTACAATATTATTGTGTCTGTTGTTTGGCTGTTGAGTTCTGAGGTCTTGTCCACCACACTATCACCCTGAGAAGTCTGACTGCGTGCCCTCGCTACCCTGAGAGTCATGGGTATCAGCTCATTTTGAAATGAATATTCTGAATTCCTAAATAAATCAATGCTTATCTGTGAAACTGAGTTGTTAAGAGTACAATCTAGTGCCAAAGTCAACAAAAGGTCTCAGTGTTCACTAACTCCTTTTCTAATTGTAAGCCATGGTGGTTTAGTCAAGTCATCTAAGGTTTGCAAAGGTCTTGTGCACTGTTCCCAGCTTGCACGGGTAGGGTGGAATCAAAAAGAAACATTGACCCCTCTCTACTCGTGATGAGTTCGGAAAAGGTGGAGTACACACAAGGCTTACAGTGGTCCGCTCTCATGGATGAAAAAAGCTGAAGCTGTGACCTGTGTTTATGTGCCCTGGCATCTTCCATGACAGCAGGTAACATGCTGTAAACAGATACACTCAGGTCCAGATGTACGACCAGTGTAAAATGCGACTCACAATATGCGCTCGATTGAGAGTCGCAAATTGCGCATTGCAATTTATAATGTACAACAGTGTCAAAGCCAATGAATGCGATTCTCAATGGGGTCGCAAAATGCGAGCCTCATGAATAATAATAAGGCACTCACAATTTGCGACCCCATTGGGTGGCCCAGGGATGGTGGCCTGCTGGGCTCAGCAGACCTCCATGTCCATGCTTTTAAATTAAGCATTTTATTTTTATAAATGCAGCCCGTTTTCCTTAAGGGAAAAGGGGATGCATTTAAAAAAAAAAATGAAATGTTTTCGTTTCATTTTTTAAGGGCAGGTTGTGGTCCCTGGGGCCACTGCCTGCAACTAAAAAATACTTTCCCCTGCATTTGCAAAGGAGAAGTGGTCCCCTGGGGACCCCTTCCCATTTGCGACTGCATTACCACCCTCTTGAAGAGGGCGGTAAATTGTGAGGGTTTTATGACCGCAAACATTTGTACATGGCTTGTGAGTCTCTTTTGGGAAGGGAACGCCCCTTCCTAATATTGAGTCGCGAAACACTATTTTGCGAGTTGCAAATTATTTGCGAGTCGCAAAATAGTGCTTGTACATGGCCCTATCAGATTTAGCATGCGCAAATGGGTCGCAAACCCGTTTGCGCATGCAAAATCTCGTCGTACATCTGGCCCTAGGCTTGTTTCAGTTAAACGGTACCATGCCCAGTGTGTATCTATTAACCTTGCCGCCTGATGTATCACAGCACTAGCCGCACAGTCTCTGAGTGAGATTGGCTGAACTTGCTATGGGTGTTCGCAATGAAGGATGGCCAGAGCAGAGGCATTCACATGCTCCCTCAGCCTCAGACCTATGAGCGTGTGCTTTACACTGTCTACTGTTGTGACTCTTAGACCTGCCAGCCTGACTTGTGAGGCCAGGAACTGACACACAGGTAAATACAAAATATTAGCATGCAATTGAATACTAATCTGTTTTTTTCTGCACTGATTTTATGTCAGATTGCTTCTTTTCAAATGGTTCTTTGCAAAATGCAGTTTCTTTTTCTGAATTAAAGTAAAGTCGCATAATGCTTAATTACCTTCTGTAGGCCTTGACTAATTCATTTTCAGATTTTACTCGTACCAGGTCTTATTGCAAACTTTCCCCACAATAGGTAAAGCATGACAGTTGATTTGCAATTGCATTTACTACCCTTAACAAGTGTTGTAGTGCTTTTTAACATAGTGCTAGGATAAAGGCCTGACAAAATGCCAGGTTCCATCACAAAGAAAAGGTAGAGCTTCACACTGTCCATTCACAACCATTTCTCTCTTATTATTAGATGTCTCTTATTTGTTGCCTCAAATTTTGAATAAGTTAGACAAGCATTACTGTAGTTGACATTTTTAGATAAATGTAATGTATACTGCTATTTATCTAGATTTTTTATCAGGGGTGTTTCATGCTTATTTATGAATTTGTAGCTTCTGGATAGCTCATGTATTCATTGAATATTTGTAACTGTTTTTATTGTTTGTACTGTGCTTTTATGATTACTATTGCAAATCGAGTAAAAAAAAAAATTGACTTGATAAAAGCATTGATAGGAGCAATGAAAACTTCTCATTCATGGAACAGGTACTATATAGCGCTACTGCCCAGATCTTCCTTTTGTATATGAGGGAAGCTTGCAGTGTGTCAGTTCTGTGCATGGGAAGCTTGCTTCGTGTGATTGTTGGGCTACACCTCGTGGATGGACTTTGCTCCCTTTGAGTATATTTAAAAACAATGTTATGGGAATAACCCCCTTCATGACTCCCAGAGGGAGTAGGGCTCGCTTACTTTGTGTGCTCAATGAAATTATGAGTTCCTCCAGTTTGATAAATGACCAGCCACCACTGCTACGACGTCTCTGATCATAGTTCGTCTTACACTCTTACACGGCTAATGAGCTCTTACATTTAAAAATAATAACATCTCCCTTTTCTGAAGAAATCACAAGTACATAACTATTAAATAAGATGTTTGCACCAAATTGCATTCATGGGTCAATCATGCCCCTGAAATTAAACAACTAATCCAAAATTATAATTAGGGCATTTTAGGTGTCACACAGACATGGTTGAAGAGGGACTTGCACACGTATAAACAGGCCCTACCGCATGGTTTACCCACATTAACATGATCCTAATACCACAAGAGGATGACGAACGGCTACAATATTCAAAATGTGACCATTTCAGATGCCGAAATACTGATAGCCTTCATCAATATTTCTTTAACACAAATGCTTACATTAATATTATTTTATTACCCTCCCAATACTTTGATTTCTTTCTTCACAGAATGCATGGAACTTAATATGGCATTTACGACTAACCATAAAATGTATTCTTCTTGGTGATGTTGGACATGGCCCTTTTTGCAGGGTTATCCCCAAACTTTTTACCTTCTTCCTTCTATTTTTTCTGAACTGCTTTTGTTGGCTTTAGGACTCCGGGATCTTTACTACTGCTAACCTGTGCTAAAAAGCATATGTTCTCTGTATAAATTGTATTGGTGATTGGTTTATCTATGATTGGCATTTTTGATTTACTAGAAAGTCCTTAGTAAAGTGAACCAGGTGTAAATCAAATGCTACTAGTGGGCATGTAGCACTGATTGTGCCACCCACATGAGTAGACCTGCAAATTTCGCTCAGACCCACCAATGCAGTGTCTGTGTGAGCAGTTTTAAACTGCCATTTCGACCTGGCAAGTGCACCTACTTGTCAGGGCCAAACCTTCCCTTTTACTACATGTGTGTTACCCCTAAGGTAAGCCTAGTGCAGTGTATTTAAAAGGTAGGATATGGACTGGTGTGTTTAACGTGTCTTAATAGGGAAAACCTGCTAATTTACTCTTCCTCTAGTGTAACGACTGTCTCTCCCATAGCGCAACATGAGAGTTGCCTTGAAATATCTTTTAAGTGTAATTTACCATTGGGAGCAGGTAAAGATTTGGAGTTTGGGGTCTCTGAACTAACAATTTAGAAATACATCTTTTGGTAAAGTTGGTTTTTAAATTGTGTTTTTGAAAATGCCACTTTTAGAAACTGGGCATTTTCTTTCTTAACTATTCTGTGCCTCTGCCTGTCTGTAGAATACACGTCTGGGCTGGCTGACAATTGGGCCCTTGTGCATTCAATCTAGGCAGTCACACAAAAGGAGCTAAAGTTTGCCTTGGATATCCTGATGGGCCATCACCAGACTGATGGGCCTTCCTGAGTACAAGTGGTAGGAGGAGTTGCCACTGACATCTGAATAGAGCTGGGCCTGTCCTCACACAAAGCTGTCTCCATCCTCCTGTAGTGTGTTTGGAGTCAGGCAAGGGAAAGACAGGGTATTGTGCACTACAAAGACTTTCCTTTGAAGTGTGCCTACTTCAAAGGCAGAAAAGGGGTATACGTACTAGATCTCTGACGCTCCCTAATCAGAACACTTCTAGACTGAGGATATTTTGCCAAGAAGAAGAGCTGGATGCAGTTTGAGGATCTGCCACTCTGTCTGTTGTTTGATTGTGCGGGGCTGCTGCATGCTGCTTCTGTCCTAGGAGTGAAAGGACTGGACTTTGCTTTCTGTATCCTGCTTCCAAGGTTCTCCAAGGGCTAATGTGCGCTTGCCTCCTGTTAAGAAGTCTCAGGGCCATCAACGAATTCACCTACCAGTGCATTGGCTCTTCTGCTGAGAGTCCTGACTTGCCAAGCGGTACCAAATGCAGTTCCTGGGCCCTTGGAAGTAGAACCTACAGAACTTAAGGAAAAATCCATGCATCTACTCCAAGCACCTGTTTTTCTATGCCTCACTGCAAAAGGTCGACGCATCGCTGCTGCCTGTCCGTAAGTGTGGTTTCCAATCGACCAGGGATTCCATTGCAGGCCCTAGCTCGCCGCGACATCACATCAGAAAATTCACTGCAGCATGAGTCCCGAGCACCGTGTCACCTGCTCCCACTTCGACGCTCACTTGCTCGAAGCTGAAGCATCGATGCAGTGCCTGCCTCACAGCTGTGAAAATTAAGCAGCGCTTGCATACTCACTGTCACATCGAAGCAGCACGTTCTTTAACATCAACTCTTTGACACCGCACCACAGTAAGGAACCAAGGACGCGTGTACAGAAATCGATGCATCACCTCGCCTGCCAATAAGGAACTGAAGCATCACCTCACTAGCCAGAAAGGAACCAACACATCACCTCCCCTACCAATAAGGAACCAACGCGTCACTTTGGTTTTTTTGGCGCCTCACCTCCACTGCGCCTTGCATTGTCTTTTTTTTCTAAACTGGTCTGGACTCCGTTTGTAGTGTTTTCACTGTGTTACTGTGTGTATGTACAAATGCTGACTGTTCTTGCCAAGCTACCAAGGGGGTGAGCAGGATATGTGACTCCCTTACCCTGACCAGAGTGACGGTCCTTACTGGAACAGGGTCCAAACCACTGCCAACTTGAGACCCAATTTCTAACAGGCTATATAATCTTTCTCTAGTTAAAGCTGACAACTCAACAGTTTGCCATCTGCTTACTTGTTGAAAACTGCAATTTAGCACATTAAGTCTATTTTCCTACCCACTTTGCTAGTCATATCCTAGATGTGGTATGGGCCATTCCCAATAGTATTTGTGCCGCCAAAATTGCCATTCAAATATGGACTTTTCATTCACGCATTCATTTTAATCATTAAATGTAATATTAACAACTCCCCAAAAACTGGGCCTGTAACTAGGCCCTCACATGACAAGAAAATGGCAGAAACTGAAAGAATGCTTAACCTCTTTTCCCAAAGATAACTGCTGCTACACAAGTTACTTCAGTTATATATGCTGGTCTATTTCCAGTTCCTATCTCTTTTGAGAAAGGCTCAGACAGATCAAAACATTCTTCTTGGTTTTCGGTGCAATTGCTTAGGGTCGTATAAGAAGTAAGACCAGCTGAATGTAAGTGGCGCCAGAAATTCTCGCTAATGCAAAACAGTTCACCCTGGATGAAGTAAATCGTTCAATCTTGGCAAGCACGGGAGGGAAGGCCCCTGATCCCGACGGGATCCCATTAGATTTATATAAAACAATACCGCGCTATGAGGCCCGTTCTTAACCCAGGTAATTACAGCTAGCTGTTTCTCCCATTTAATAGTGACATGGACTTAATCGATTCTAGTACCAATATTTAAAAAAGGAAATCGTCAAGACCCCGCCAGCTATTGGCCGATATTGCTGCTAGATTCCTTGGCAAAAGTAGTTGGGCGTATTGTGCTTGAAAGACTGCAGGACTGGGCTGAGGATAAAAAGATCCTCTCCGAATTACAGTTTGGTTTTCGCAAGGTGCTAGGAAATGTTGAACAAAGTCTAAACCTGAATATTATCATATGGAAGTTTACCATCACAAAAAAGGGCAGGTTGTTCCTAGCCTTTGTTGACCTTAATGCAGCCTTCGACTTCGTGAAGCATGACAAACTATAGAGGATCCTCCAGGATATAGAAGTAGAGCCCACCATCATTCTTATTTTAAGACATGTATAGGAATGCCAAGGCCAGGGTATAATATGGTACCAATGGAGAATGTACAGCACCGTTTCAAATCAACAAGGTGGTAAGGCAAGGCTGCGTGCAGGCCCCTTTTCTTTTTAATCTCTATATAAATGGCTTAGACCAAGTACTGTTGAACATATGTCTAGACCTCCCCCAAATAGAAGGACGCCTATACCAGCTTTATTGTACGTGCACAATGCCATTTTGGTGTCCCCTACCCAAGTGGGCCTACAAAGAATGTTAAATAGCTTTTTAACATTTATGCGTTATCTGGGGCTGAGGGTAAACATGACAAAAACGTTTGTTATGAGATGTGGTATTGGCATCCAAAAGTGTAGAGATATGTACATTGACAAACAAAAAATAGATTTTATATACAAATTTAGCTATTTGGGCATCTTATTTGATTATTACGCCATGTGGACTTGTGCGGTCCATGCAAGAAAACTGCTGCCTTAGTAAATGTAGTCCTTGATTCAGGAGGGGGAACATGGCGGCTCCCCTGATGTGTGGCGTCTGACCCATCATTAGCGCCTAGCGGCCTATAAGGTTCTTCTTTTCCCCTAACAATGTCTTTTTGAAATACGTTTCTCCAAAAATATTCCCCCAAAAATTATATCCACCTCTGTTCGGCGAAAATACGCTTGGAGCACGCCCTGAGTAAGGCGGTGCTTTTTCCGCTGACCTCCGGAGCATCCCAGCATTCCAGCATTCCAGTATTCCAGCATTCCTGCGAGGTGCAGACTCGATGGTGTGCAACGCCGTGGGAGGAGGGGTGTTGGAGCCTCCGTGGTTCCTTGCTTTGGGCGCAGCTAGAGAATGGAGGTGGAGAAACTCCAGGCTGCAGCTTCGGCAGTCTTCCCTCGGGGGGTCTGTCTTCTACCACTTTGAAGACGCCGCTGGATCAGCACTCTGTCGAGCGAGCAGCCTGGAGAGAGCCCGGGCAGAGGGTGAAGCCTGGCGCTTTGATAATGCAAAAACGGCACGGCTGGAGTTTTTTGGTACGGAGGCCGAGGTGAGGCTTGGAGGCTCCCAGAGCGGGTTTTGGGGGCTCCGGGGGCTTAGCTTATGCCTTGTTTTCTCCCCCATCTGGGGTCTGTGGTGGGGGTGCATTGGCTCAGAAACGGGTGGAAAGTGTAGGAGGCGGAGTTTTTTTAGAGCTACTAGCTGGAACAGCTGGGACTGAGACTGATTTAAGCCAACAACGGGAGATCTGCATGGAGAAGCGAGTCTGCAGTGTTACTAGCAGTGTTACTAGTAGCACCTCGAACTGCGACACTGCAATATCCACATCTGAGCCTGTGGTCAGACGATACACCCTACGTAACAGGGTATCTAATACTGTTTCAGTCGTACCTAAACCTCTTGTAATCTCGCCCCCAATAATAGAAATTAAGGCTGTCATTAGAAAGGGAAAGGGTAGTCATACTGTGGAAAGTACACCTCCTGATAAGGGAAGAGGCAGGAAAAAAGTTAGAGGGGGGCCTTCCATTAAACTTAAAATTACGCCATCATTAAAATCTTATTACAAGGTTCTCTCCACTACCACCTCCGACTGGGGGCAAGATAAAAATACCATTATGGCGACCACCTCAACCGCTTCTATTGCTACCCTACCTGGGTAGAAAACCCTCAGCCTTCTTCGAGCTCGTTTAGTAATGGTATTGGGGAGGGGAGTGCACTACAAGAACAACAGGCAATTGTGCATTCGTCAGTCGAACTATCAAATAGGTTTTCGGTGTTAGAAAATCAGGGTACTGACCGGGAAATGACTGTAGAATTGCACTGGAGAAGGGAGAAGAGGTCCTTAAATCTACTACATCTGGGACTCAATTGGTCGGGCCTTCCAAAATATCGACTGCGCCTGGGACATTGACTGACATCCTGTTAGGTCTGAAAGAGGATATCGGCAGGAGATTTACAACCTCAGAGGCCAATCAAGTCGCTATTCAGGCCTCTTGTGAGCTTCTGGCACAGAAAGTTGAAGAGGTCTCACAGAGAACGGATGCCCTTGAGGCAGAGATCCCTAAGATTAAGGAGGCTTTATGCTCTTCTTCTGCTACAATGGACAAGCTGGTCCAACAAAACAGGGAATTGAAGGACGATATCGAGCGCCTTGAAAATTATTCCAGGAAAAATAGTGTGAAAATTCTAAATGTTCCTGAAGATCTTGAAGGGGGTGACATTAAGAATTTTGTAGTCTCTCTCTTGAAAGTAACTATCTTAAAAGATTCTCCAGTGGTGGATTTGGATTTGATGGCCGATATTCAAAGGGTCCACCGCGATCCGTACAGGAGAAACCCTGGAAAAGAGCGCCCAAGGAAAATCTTGGTGAACTTCCTCATGTATGCTATCAAAGAGAGAATTTTGTCTTTGGCCTTGAAAGCTGGCCATTTTAAGTGCACTTCCTTCTCCAGCCCGTTCTCATTCTCCATTCGTTCTGAAGTTTCTCATATCACTGCGACAAAGCAGTGGGAATTGAGCAAGAGGATGGCAATTTTGAATTCGTTGGGGGCTAAGACACAGTTAAGACGGAATATCCACATGTATAATCTGCGCCAAATAGAGGAAGTTGATACTCTAATAGATGAGATCAAGAAAGGAAGTGGTAGCGGAAGCGAGAGTGGGATATAATTATTAAGGGTGCGTCTGGCACCTGGCTTCTAAATGAATCAATAAGATAGGGAACAGAAAATAAGGAAACAAAAAACAGAGGGGAAATGTATAGTCTAGTAGAATGCCGCTGCCGCCTTGGCAGGATCAGTACATATTTTTATTTTTATTTAACCCCTCCCATGCTGGTGACGGAACCGCTCTATCACAAGCCTCGGTCACGCTTTGCTGGTGACGGAGCGGTTCCGTCACGGCCCGATCGGCGCGCCTGCGCGGTGCTGATTTCGCGCCTGCGCGGCGCGTTCTACTGAGCGGGCGGGCCGTGACGGAACCGCTCCATCACAAGCACAGCGCAGCCGAGGCTCGTGACGGAGCGGTTCCGTCACGAGCATGGGAGAGCCGCGCGACCTCCTCTCTCCCCTAGCGCTGCGGCGGAATTGCCGCCGCAGCAAAGGGGTTAATTGTGTAGTCACTATTTAGCCGCACACAGTGGGGGGCTCCTGACCAAAGGGCATATGCTCAGAGGAGAAGGGAGGGTTCCCCAGGGTTGTGAGGAACCGATGGGGTCACTTGAGGGGGGGGGGATGGGATGAGGGGAGGGGGAGCACTGGTGGGGTTGCAGTGGGAGAAAATATAAAAATAAGTCCTCTTTCTCTGCTTTTTCTTTTCTCGACGAGTAAGTTGCTTTCGGGGTGTCTAGCTAAAGGGTGGGAGGCAAGCAGAACTTGCAAAATATGACGACCACTAGGATAAGGTTTATCTCGTGAAACGTCAATGGGCTTCGATGCCCGCGAAGACAAAGGCTGATCATGAAATTTTTAGAACAATCTTCAGCCCAAGTGTGCCTCTTACAAGAGACCCACCTAAGTTACCTCGAGTGTAAGACTGTCTTCGGAAAATATAGATGGGTTGAATTCTTTTGTTGTTCTGAACAGACAGTACATAATAAGGGGGTTGCAGTCCTAATTAGATCAGGAGCTCGTGGCTCCATAAAGTCCACGCTAACAGACCAATCTGGTGGATGGATCTTGGTGCTGGCGGCCACCGGGGGGACCGAGCTTGCTATGGTGTCCTACTATGGCCCTAATGTCGATGATCCTGCCTGTCTACTCAGAGTGCAGACCAAATTAGTAGATGTCACCACTCCGGTAGTAATCGGTGGCGATTTTAATGTCCTTCTTAATCCCCTTCAAGATAGGTCAAATTATAGTCAGCATGTTGCCGCTCCCTGCACGTGTCGGGCAATGATCAATATGATCCATGAGCTCGGACTGGTAGACGCTTGGAGGGCTAAGAAGGGCACAGAACCAGTCTTCACGTTTTTTAGTACAAAGCACGGCCACTTCTCTAGAATTGATTATATTCTCACGGGTAGATTGGGCTTGGAAAATCTAGAAGATATCGCCATTCTCCCAAGTATTTTATCTGACCATGCCCCTATCACCTTTTCATACTTAGGGAATAAGTCTAAGTCTAATTCCACCCCTAGGTGGACACTAAAAAGGGCCATGCTATCTAACCAGGAAATAATCAGTGCTATTAAAACATCTACCATTGAGTATTTCTCCGAAAATATGGGTTCAACATCACTCGACTACGTCTGGGAGGCATTTAAGGCCCACATTCGCAGCCTGTTACATTGCCTGATATGTGCTAAGAACAGGGGAGAGGCACTAGAATTCCAGAAATTGGAAAGAGAGATATCTAAGCTAGGTTGAGGTGTCAACCTGACAACTTGACACAAATTCTTAGTGACCTGGAGCACCTGCGACTAGAGTACAGGAGAAAGCTAGAGCAAAAAGTAAAGGCACGATGTTTAGTCCATAATATGGAGAACTATGAATATGGAAATAAAGCAGGAGCCATTCTGGCATGGAAGGTAAAGGTGGACCGAGTAAAGAACAACATCAACAAATTGATCATAGATGAGACAGGTGAAACCTCTTGTAATCAAGAGGATATGCAAAGGTGCCTCCTTTCTGTGTTTTCCAAACAATATAGAAAGGAGACAACTTCAAGTCCTGATAGTATTCAGGAGTGACTGAAAAACAAGGCCTTACCAACATTGAGAGGTGGGGGTCGAAACATGCTTGATGGCCCAATCACGGAATTAGATGCTACGAGGGCGCCTCTGCAGCTATCCTCCTGAATGGTTCACCAACATTGAGCTTTGGTATAAAAAGGGGAACACGACAGGGGTTCCCTATCTCGCCCCTGTTGTTCGATATCTATATCGAACCCCTTGCCCAAGCTTTGAGACTGGATGGACAAATTACTCCCTTCCAAGCCTCAGAATACAGGTGCAAATTAGCCTTATATGCGGACGATCTGTTGGTTTATACTAACGATCCAGCGGAGGTGCTCCCCAAAGTAGAAACTACCCTGAAGGAATTTGGTCTGCACTCTGGGTATTTTGTTAACTCCTCCAAGACTGAGGTAATGTGCTGGGGTGTTGATAACTGGTCCGGAAGCTGCAGTAAGGAGCTTAAGTACTTGGAGATAACTATAGTACAGGATTTAAGTAACATCCCCTGATTATTTTGAGTAAAGTGGCTAAGGAAATTGACCATCTTTTCTCTAGATGGCAGAATTTGCCCCTCACAATCAATGGCCGTGTAAATCTTGTCAAGATGGTTATTCTGCCTAAATTGACGTACTTATTTAGCACTATTCCGCTTGACTTCCCAGGTAAGCTTTTGGGTAAAATCCAAAGTAAAATAGGCAGCTTCATATGGTCTAATAAAAACTCCAGGCTATCCTGGAAGAAGTTAAAACGAAGAATCTTAAAAGGCGGTCTAGCCCTCCCAGACGTGCTCTCGTATTCTCTTGCCTTCCAGTCTAAAAATATACGTTGCCTATTTTCAAGTCCCAGTGAGACCAGCTGGGGGAGGATTCTGAGGGTCATGGCTAACTTTGAGGGAGGGGGTATCGGATTCCTGTATAAGCGCGGGGCGCCAAGGTTTTTTAAAAAGGTTCGCCTAAACGTTTTAAAATCAGCACTCAATGTGTGGCATAAAGTCAAGGTGAAATGGGGGATAAGATATTATTCAGACTTTGCTCCAATCTGGGACTCCCCGGGACTGCCTGTGTGTTTGGAAGATAATTTAGCATCCCTCATTAAGAAGGCCGGAATCATGATCTGGTCCGACCTAATATCATCTGACGGAGTCCTTCCTTGGAAGGTTTTAAGATCTAAATTTGGCGACTCCTTCTCTAGATATAAATATCTGCAACTGTGCTCCTGGTTTTCAGCAGAGAAGGAGCATATAGGTGGAAATTGGGAGATTGAGTATATACTTCAGAATGTAACCCCAAGAAAAAAGGAGGTTGGATTCTGGTATAGGAGCCTATTAGATGCCGAGGATGTAGAGTTTCCCCCTTCTCATCTGGTATGGAATTCAACCGTATTGGGAGACGCATCTGTTAATCTATATGCCCTATCTCTTCAAACTCTATATAATTTTGTTAAACCCTCTTCTCTTAAAAAGAACCACTTTTATGTTGCTAATAGGCTGTATTATACGCCTAAGAAAATTGCAAAATTCGCTTCCTGCCCACCTCCCAAGTGCCCTAGATGTGATTTGGTTGAGGCGGATGATATACATATTTTTTTTTAATGTATTCATTTAAGAGACTTCTGGTATAATGTGGAGCGTGCCCTGGAAGGCATTTTTAAACTTAAGCTGAATCTGAACCTAGCCCGAGTAATTTTTGGTTTGGATAAATGATCTTGTCAGTCAGCTTTCTGCGGTGCAAGTTGTCTTATTTTTCTGCTTGATTTTGATTGCCCGCAGGGAGATCTGTAAATTGTGGTAAGACCCCAGACCCCGCTTTATGAGAATTGGTTGGGTGCGGCATTGGGCACAGCACGATTGGACCAGGGAATGGTAGATCATAGTGATAATAGTGATAATCACATCTGGTCACCACTGATATCCTGGGGCATGGAAATGAGGCTGGAATTTAACCGTATTGGGAGATGCATCTGTTATTCTATATGCCCTATCTCTTCAAACCCTATATAAGTTTGTTAAACCGGCTTCTCTTAAAAAGACCAATTTTATGTTGCTAATAGGCTGTATTATACGCCTATGAAAACTATGAAAACTACTGCCGCCTTAGTACATTTTTCAAAAAAGTTGAGTAGGAGGCCTCCACATGAGGTACTACAAATATATATGGGCCAAGTGAATCTCGACGTGTATGTATGGTGAAGGGGTATGGGGGTATTCTGATATTCAAGCATTGCAAGTTATTGAAAATCTGTTTTTAAAATATATTTTGGCAGTACTGGGTAGCACTTTGACTTATGTTTGCCATTCTGAATTGGGGGTCTCATACCTAACAGATCTCATAAAAGTGGAACCACTCCAACTATGGCATAGGATATGGACATCTGAAGAAACTAATCTTAATAGGGAAATTTTCAAAGATATTTTTAAATTGGAAGGTGCTTTTAAGAATAGCATGGCTAAAGTATGTGCGGGATTTCATTCTTGATTTAGGCCACCCAGAGTTTTTTACCAAGCCGAATACAATGACTAGCTGGGCAAGAAAAATGTTACAGGCAAAAGGCTTGAACCTGCTCAAAACTCTTAGACTATTGGAAGAAATAATGAAGCCCACAGTATTGTATGATCAAACGATTCTAATTACTTATAGTATGCAACTTTATCTTTTAAGTGTCTGTGGTTTATACAATAGATTTTTATTGACAAGATTTAGACTTGGGATATTACATAGAATACCAGTTTCCCAAACATGAACAACCGGTCAAAAGTTATGCAATTGTGCCGTTGTGATGATCGCTTGGAGCAAACAACATTCCACGTGGTTTTATTTTGTAAATTCTATAATGTTCAAAGGAAAAAATTGATTTTACCTCTTTTAAAAAAGTTTGGTATTAGACAATGTCGCCCTGCATTTCTAGCACTACAGTTTTTAGAAGATGAGTATGTAACATGGATTTTATCAATTTTTTTAAAAAGTGTAGTAAAATGCTGGAAATCAGTCTTAATGTGACAGTTTTAATCTTTCAACAAAGTAAGCATGTAAGAGGGGTATAAAGAATATTGACCTCAACTGTTAAAATGAAATGTGATTTAATGTACTGTTTGTGCTTTTATGATTTTCCCTTATAGAAATCGAATAAAGCTTTGTTTGATTTGACTCCCTTACCCTGACCAGAGTGAGGGTCCTTACTTGAACAGGGTCCAAACCACTGCCAACTTGAGACCCAATTTCTAACAGGCGATATAATCTTTATCTAGTTAAAGCTGACAACTCAACAGTTTGCCATCTGCTTACTTGTTGAAAACTGCAGTTTAGCACAAGTCTATTTTCCTACCCACTTTGCTAGCCATATGCTAGATGTCGTATGGGCCATTACCAATAATATGTGTGCCCTCAAATTTGCAATTCAAATATGGACTTTCCATTCTCTCATTCATTTTAATCATTAAATGTAATATTAGCAACTTCCAAAAAACTGGGCCTTGAACTAGGCCCTCACATGGCAAGAAAATGGCAGAAACTGAAAGAATGCTTAACCTCTTTTCCCAAAGATAACTGCTCCTACACATGTTACTTCAGTTATATGTGCTGGTCTACTTCTAGTTCCTATCTCTTTTGAGAAAGGCTCAGATAGATCAAAACATTTTTCTTCGTTTTCCTGTGAAATTGCTTAGGGACGTATAAGAAGTAAGACCAGCTGAATGTAAGTGGCACCAGAATTATTTCCCTTTAATGCAAAACAGTTCATAAAAAAACAAGCTGACAAACATTATTCACTTCACTTACAAAGAATATTACTCTAATAGTTTAATTTTGGCTTTAAACAAACAAAAAGAGATGTTTAAAATGATCAATTATTTATTTAACTGCACTTCATCTATTCATTTGTCACTCTGCACTCAATTCTTCTGCAAGAAACATTCTCAGATTTTCATTTATGATGGCAATACTATACCAGTGATACTATTTGATGTCTCACTGTTGAGATCTAGGCATATATCTTAAAATCCGAATTCAATAAAGACATCACACCAAAACTGGAAGGGTTGAGGGACTCTTTCTTTAGAAAGCAATATGATTTGAGGCACTTGACAATGTATTATAGTCTTCTCACTCTCTGAGAACTTATAGAGCTTGTCCATGTGATAGGAAATGGTAACACAAAGCATTGTGCGTTTTTTAAACAGTTGGTTAGGTTATACGAACCTGGAGCTTTACCCATTGGAAGTAAATCAATGGCTTCAAGGATTTCAGATTTCTGAACAGGGTTCTCATTGTATTCATTCCGTCTTCACTAAGCATAAGGAGGTATATACAATCCAAGAACATATACATCTTTTTAGGTTTTGCCTGGCGTCCACTGCACAGCAGTGTCGCGCAGGCGAAATCTTTTGTTTTTCAGTACGGGGCTTTATTCCGCCTCTCTCTTCCATTGGCTAGCTCCATAAATGGAGGCTAGCCATTGGAAGAGAGATCTGTCAGTAATTCTCCGAGCAGATTCGCGGGCGTTCCGGTGATTTTTTCTCTCTCCGCCCCTTTTAGAACGTCATGCGGCGGTGTGCGGTAGTTTTTTTTTTGTTTTTTTACGCCATGTTTTTGTTATTTCCATCGTGTCTTTTGCAGGAGTGGGCTGCGCTTTGTTTCCTGTCGTCTCCGTGTTCCGTTGTCTGTGGCTTCTTTCCGTCTTCTGTTTTTGTTGTTTTTGTTATTTTGTAGGTCTACTCCGTGTCCTGTCGCATGTCCGCCTTTATCATTATTTCCTTTTCCTTTCCGAACTTTGCAAGTAAGTGCGTAGGTTCATAGGAGCCTGCAGCTCTCAGACCACGGGTACTTTGCATGGGGTCAATGAGGGCTGCCCCTGTCTCCCCCAGAAATATGGTGTCTCATATGCCCCTGGTTACTGAGACGGATGAGCGGTAGCGAGGAGCTGTACCGTTCGTGCACTGGGGCTACAGAGGAGCAGGGCTGCCGAGGAGGAGCAAAGGTTCCGAGGAGGGACAGGGGGCAGCAAGTGACAACCGGAGGGGAGCCGGCGAGGGGCAGATAGTGTCTAAGATCAGCGTGGCGCAGGCAGGAGCGCTGTGACCCACAGTGCGCTGCTCTGAGGAGGGGCTGGAGCAGAGGGGCGTGGGGAGGAGGGGGCTCCGATCCCACACCCGGAGCCGGCAGCGCCGCGGAGAAGTTCTGTCTGAGCCGCGGACTTCACTGCGTTTTGCGGGTGGATTATTGACTGGGCTGTGCGTTCGCTGTTGGATTGGGTCGTCTTCTCTGGATGTGATCTCCTCAAACGGATCTGTTCTTGGTTGCCTGGATTTGTTTCTTCTTTGTTTAAAAAAAAAAAAAAAATCTGTCCTGGGGATCTCATGTTTCCCACCCCCCTGGTCCTCTGGCGATTTCCCCCCTCCCCTCCCTGTCCTGACTACCTCGCCTCTGACGTGACCTCTTTTCCCAGGATACAATCCGCGTCGTGCGCTCCACACCCTTCCCAGGAGTCCCATTTCCTTCGTAGCTTAAGAAGAGTCCCCCGCCCCTGTCCTATGACCCCAATACTAGCCCTCCCCTGCTCTCCCAGTCCCAGGGATACATCACTCAGGGGTACTCCCTGCCAGTCCCTATTTCTCTGACACTTTTTTTTATCTGCCCTTTCCGACCCTAGAGTGCCCCCCTGTTTCCTCCAATACCCGGGGTCAAGATCTTGCCCACTCTTTCCCGTCTCAAGTGTACTTTCACCTGCACCCCTGCTCTAGGTGTCACCGTCTCACTTAACCCTGGTCCAACTTTACCCCTGCACCTGCTCGCTCGCCCCTCCATTCCATAATTACCCCTCCCTCAATTGAAGATGGTTCGCCGGCATCGGTGCCCGCCGCACGGCCAGCTGACGGGTGCTAAGGTTGAAGTTCCAAGGAGGGTGCTCCCCGGACCTCGTCACCCGCTGGCGCTGCTTTTAAGTTCTGGGACACCTCTCCTTCTGATGCTGATGTTGCCCAGTGTGGGCGGGGCCAAGTCTCCCAGCTGCCATGAGGTCAGGACATCCTTCCAAATCCGCCAGATCGGGCCACTCAAGCTGGTTCCAGAGGTGCCGGCTGCAGGTGAGTGCCCCTCAGCCCTCGGCCACAGTAGGTCGCTTACTGATTGCCTCTTCTCTGGTGCCTGCCTTGTCAATAGTAAACAATATGCCCTGCCCCCCTTGCCTGGTGCTGGAAGTTTCATGGTGTTTGAGTTTCTACCTGATGTAGTTGTTCCTGGTACTTTTGCTGAGAGAGGGGCTCTTGTTTTACACAGTTGGGCAGGCCATGCTATTTACATGTGCATTGTGTTTCTGGACCGCCATATTGACAGACCATACCACTTGCGTACCCCATGTGTTTTTGGCCCCAATACTCACAAACTGTACTGTGCTGCTTACATGTGTAATTGGCCGCCTTATTGACAGGCAGGGATACACGCGCTATGAGTCTCTGAGCCGCCACCACATATACACGATGCTACATACAGGTGCCATGTGCCGGATGTGGGTGTGCGCCACGGTCTGTCTATCGTATGTGCTCACAGGTACAAAATACACGGAGAACAGTTTTACGGCTGCAGCGCTGGGTGTTTTTCCCGCCCTCCTCGAATATAGTATTTCGGATGGAGCCTCACAGGCCCCCGATCCTGCCCCGTCAGCTCTCCTGCATCCCTGCATCCTGCAGTCAGCAGCCCCCCTATCACAGCCGGGCGGGGGCCGGCGGCTGATAGTAGTAACTAATACTTAGGTTGTGGTCGCCGACCGCGCCTTGAAGACTTCCAGCAGCGCTGCTCCCAGCGCAGGGGTCAGGGGTGCGGGGTGATGGTGCATTGCACCCACGTGGGGTGGGGGAAGTGAGAGGGCAGGCGAGGAGACTGTACCGCATATGTGTGTGCCAGACACAGCCCCAGCCCTCCCTCGGGTGTGAGGGACCAATAGATCAATCTTTGAATAGACAATTCAATGAATGAATGAAGGAATTAACCCCGTCGATCCAAGCGAAGCGCCTCTTGGGCCGTCCGTGCATGCCACGGCACCCCACCACTCCCCTCCATTGTTTGCACCCCCAGTGCTCTTGGGTTTGCTCTGATTCACATAGCGCCTCATGCACCAGTCTAGCGCCTCCTGCCCACGGTGTGAGGAGTGCACTTTCAGAGTGATGCCTCCTTTTACCACAGAGGCCCCGGTACCAGGCTAGACCCCCAAAGGAATGTTGTGGCAGTGTGCGGTGTTCACCTGCCTCGCAGCGTGACAGTGTGACGCTGTGACACGTTTTAAAATGAACCCCTCAAGGGTGGCACCGCCCGGCAGCCCTGCTTCTGCCAGAGGTGTGTGTTTTGTCAGCCTCTTTCTTATGTATGTGTGTACCTCACACTCATCTATTAAACGATATCATTATTAAATGTCGTTCCTGCCTTTGATGAGCATGATTGCATTTGTTCTGATGCAGAGCCACGAAGAACCCTCCTTTCAACCTTTCCTGAAGTGACACCGAGCGGGCCCAGGCCTCACTGGAAGCAGTGCCCTCACCCTTTCATCATTCCTTCTCTCCATGTACCCAGCCGTCCGTTCACCCTCCCATCAATCGATCCATTCTATCGGTCCATCCTTTCACTGTTTGATCATTTCACCCTTCGACCCCTCCTTTCACCCTTCCATCCCTCCTTTCACCCTTCCATCCCTCCTTTCACCCTTCCATCTCTCCTTTCACCCTTCCATCCCTCCTTTCACCCTTCCATACCTCCTTTCTCCCTTCCAGGGCAGAGGGCCGCTCAATCGTTCCGCCACAGCATCCTAGGGCATTATTCTTTTAGAGCCTGTGAGAGGCTCTTGGGCAGTTTCTGATTCAGAGTCCCCCGAGCGGGACTCCAACGTTCCAGGCATTCCTTAAAGTTGCGAGCCGCTTTGCTCTCTGCCCTCGCAGGTGCCCTCAGCTCTGAATCCTCTGCCATCTGATCTCACCCCGGGCCCTCACTCACTTCTTACCCCTGTACTCTCAGCTCTTACCTGTGCCCGCAGCTCTTACCCGTGCCCTCCGCTCTTACCCGTGCCCTCAGCTCTTACCCCTGTGCCCTCAGCTCTTACCTGTGCCCTCAGCTCTTACCCGTGCCCTCAGCTCTTACCTGTGCCCTCAGCTCTTACCCCTGTGCCCTCAGCTCGTACCTGTGCCCTCAGCTCTTACCCCTCTGCCCTCAGCTCTTACCCTGCCCTGTGCCCTCAGCTCTTCCTAGGCCCTCGCTTCTGACTCCTGTGCTCTCAGCTCTTACCTGTGCCCTCAGCTCTTACCCCTCTGCCCTCAGCTCCTACCCTGCCCTGTGCCCTCAGCTCTTCCTAGGCCCTCGCTTCTGACTCCTGTGCCCTCAGCTCTTACCTGTGCCCTCAGCTCTTACCCCTGTGCCCTCAGCTCTTACCCCTGTGCCCTCAGCTCTCACCCCTCTGCGCTCAGCTCTTACCCCTGTGACCTCTGCCCTCACCCGTGCCCTCAGCTCTGACTCCTGTGCCCTGTGACCCTCGTCGGTGAACATGGCCAGCATGGCGGGGGAGATCGTGGCCTTCCTGCTGGCCCTGTCGGGCTGGGTGCTGGTCTGCTCCGCACTGCCCACCGACTACAGGAAGGTGTCGAGCATCGACGGCACGGTCATCACCACGGCCACCTTCTGGTCCAACTTGTGGAAGACCTGCATCACCGACTCCACCGGCATCTCCAACTGCAAGGACTTCCCGTCCATGCTGGCCCTGGAGGGTGCGTCCCGACGGGCGGGGGGGGGGAGGGGTCGCTGTGTGTGTGTCTGTGTATATGGCTCTGTGTATATGTGTGTGTGGCTCTGTGTGTGTGTGGCTCTGTGTGTGGCTCTGTAGGTATGTATGTTTGTGGGACTGTGTGTGGCTGTGTTTGTGTGTGGCATTTGCGAGAGATTAAGCTATTGGCATTGTAAATGACAGTGCCATTTATTTATCTGTTTTCAAAACCAACACATACATAAAAATGTTGTCATTTACAATGCCAATAGCTCTAACTTTTTCAAAGGCGAGACCGTTGCATTGTAAATGCTTGTTTGCTCTACTGATGATGTAGGTGTATAGAGATATTTACAGAAATCCTACAGTATTGGCACAATTCCTCCATCTTTGAACACATTCCCTTTCTTTTTAACCTTAAATGTGGTAATATTGGACCATTTTATTTGCTCCACCAATTACTGTAGTGTTGTCAGATACCAGCTAGAATTGTTGGACCTAATCTTATTGTGCTCATGTTTTTTAGCAATCTCACTTTTAAATATTGATTATGTTTAACAGAGCATATGTGGCACTTTTCAAGCCTTGAGAGTTCTATTTCTAGGATGATTAAAATTGTATTGCATTCCCTAATCTTGTACACTGCAATTCCACTGCAAGTGTCTGTGACTGTAGCTTTCACAGTATCCCAGAAAAGCTTCTAATCTTGGATACTGTACCCACTGTTTTTAAAATAATCAATGAATTTTGTAAAAAAAAGAAATTGCTGCTAATAAAATAATGTTTTAATTTACACAATTTTATTTGAGAATTAGGTTAATTCTATGACAAGCTTCACCCTGGAATGATCAGACATGTAAATAGGATAATTTTTCTGTACTTTTACAGAGTTCTTGTGTGACTAACAAATAGTCAATTAAGGAGCATGACAGGAGGAAAGCAGAAGACATTAAGGGACAGCCCGTCGGCGGCGGTCTCACCGCCATACTAAGCAAGCTTCCCGCCAGCCACATTAGGATGACGGGGGGTTTGTTGGTGGTCGGAAAGACCGACTGTCACACATCTGACGAGCTCCTTGAGCCTGCTGGTGCGTTAGAGGGGACTCATATCCCTACAACGGTGGCAGTGCCTACCAGGCACTGTGGTAGGGATTACGATGTCCCTTTCAGCCTGGCTTTTCATGGCGGTTAACCCTCAATAAAAAAACAGGCGGAGAAGGACTTTGGGGGCTGGTAGTAGCCTCACTTCCCCCTTGGCCCTTAGACATGGGCCCTGGGGGAAGTGAGGCACCTATGCTGCCCCTACATATCCCTGCACCAAGTGGCAGGCACCGCATGGTGCCTGCCACATAGTCACATAGTACAGGGATATGTGCAGTGACCCCTTTTTGTCTTGCGGCATGTGCTGCAGCCATCAGCACTTGCCACAATACAAAATAAAGGCATTGCAACCGCCGTGGTGGCGGACGCATTGTAATGCCTAGATGAGGACCACCAACAGCCTGTCGGGCAGTCCGGTTTCCGATAGGGTCTGTTGGTGGATGAAAGTCGGCCCGTCATCCTAATCAGCTCCTAAATTCTTATCCTGTAGAATGCATTATTCTCCAAGGATCTTTTAGACCTATATATTTATAAAGTGCCATTAATGTATTATGAACATTGGGAGCTCTTGAGTGAAGCTTACTTTGTCTTTTTAAACAGTGAGTTGCACTTAACTAAAATCCCAACCTCGGCTATCTTTCAATTACTGGTAGTTGTTAGGAGCTTTTTTTCACATTAATCCAAAATTCAAGAGAATCTGTCATGGAGCTGTATATGCTGCATATCAGTATTTCTTCCTCTCTGTCCCTAAGCAGGGCACATTACCACCTACACTGAATGCCTCCCTCACACTTAAGGGCTTTCATGTTTGTATTTTTAGCGCCTAAATAATAACAGCGCTCTTTTTGTGTACAGGTTCTGTATAAAGAACTCTAACACAAGAAAGGAACAAAGTCTAGTTTGAACAGCATCAACATGCTAGATGACGTCCAACAATCTCAAAATCTATTTCGCCTGCAGCACTGCGGACAATAACATACAGCATACCAGGCTAAAAGACCACTTTGGGATAATCAGCAAATCCCCTAACCTGGACCAGGTCTTTCTTCTGTGGTTGCAGGCCATATCTATGCACTGGATTGTTTTCCCTCGGGTTACTGCAAATTATCTTGCTCACTGGTTTTCTTCAACTGCTATAGGTAAACCCTTTCCTAACTGCTGGATAAGTAGTAAAACCTTTCAAGGTGAACAACAGAGGCACCCAAATGTATGCCCATGTGGAAAAGGACTGAGAGAACCAAACTAAGATCACTATCTGCTTACCCCCCATCCAACATTGCATGAAAGTAAGCCTCCGGTGAGTGAACAAAGCTAAAAATGAAATCCCAACCAAAACTAGCTTTATAGGTATGGTCACACTTTAGTATTCATGTACTGTATCTTTTAGATTTTTTAGGCTACAGATGCTATGCATGGAGATGGCCCACATCTAGAAAATCAATGTTGCGCAATCCCATCTGAAATTCATGATTCATCTTCGCACTGACTAAATAACTTCCTTATGTAGAAAATATATGAAATACAACAAGGGCCTGATTACGCCGCCGAACCCATGGTGGAGGTGTGGTGGCAGTCAGGGACCACAGCACCACTAGTCCGACTGCCGTATTACAAGTATGGCGGTGGAACCGTGAGTGGACCGCCGCATCCGCCATAGATCCACGATCCCTGTTGCGGCGGTCTTAAGGTAGCAATATGCTTGGCAGTGCCGCTGTGGCACTGCCAAGCAGTTCACAAGTTTCCTCACTGCCACCCTAACCACGGTGGCGAGACCGCATATGGTAGTATGGAAGTGTGGAAATAAAGGGGGCCCCAAAGGGCCCCCTGGTACCACATTGCCCAGGGGATGCAGGCAGGGGGCACACATGGTGTCCCCTGTGACCATGTACCCCATTTCCTGCATGGCATGGACTTCACAGTCCATGCCATGAAGGAACGGGCTTTGCTGTTCCCATTGCGGTGCCTTTTTTGAAAAGCACCACCGTGGGAAAGCCAAATGGACCGGCCACCAGACCAGGTGAAAACTCCTAATCTGGCTGGCGGACGGCAGTTGAATTTGCTGGTGTGGGAGCAGGGCGGTGGCATGCCGCCTGCTCCCGCACGACCAACCTCGTAATTAGGCCCTCAACATTTATTACTGATTTTCAAAGGTCTATTCCTATCACTGTTTGCAATGCACTGTGTAGCTGTCCTTTGGCATCTTAAATAACAATAAAATATGTTTTCATTGCTTTCTCTAAAAGAAAACAATGGATGAACTTCTCAGACGAAGGCTTTGTAACTCCCACTGAAATATGTTTTGAGGAATCACACATTGAGAATGTTATGCACCATTTTCTGTATGCAGGAAAAATCCTCTTCAGCTCAATGTTCTTATAATTTCCTTTCCTATCAATCACAAGGTGCAGACATTCATCAGTATTACTAGGGTCCATTAGTGAGGGATGTTTTAACTACTTTCCAACACTGGCTGAGGCACACATTATGAATGACGTATGAGAAAAAATGAGGCACCAAATCTAGAGTACTTTAAAGTAACAAATATTGTTATTGTTGCCGAGTTTTATAGATTGGTAACATAGATGTTCCCCATGTTTCATTAGTCAGAATTATTATACTTTACCAGATTATGAATTTGTATCTCAATGAAGTCGTATGTGTTTACATTTTCATAACTGTGCATTATGATATATAAGGGTATTTTTAGGGGTGATTTCTTCCTTCTTACAAATGCATTTTACACGTGTATTGTGAAGGCAAAGTAAGGCCTCCTTTGTGCCTTGGTCTGTAAGGGGATACAGAGAGAGACATGAGTACTTATTGTCTCTGCTGGCACAGAATAATATGTAACTAGAGCCTGAACCTGGTGCCAAATTGAGTAGGGGGAAGAGAGCCACCACAAGAATAAAGGCCGCAGGAGTCCATCTTTCCTTGGATCCGAGCAGTCTAGCCTATCCACACAGTATGAGAAACATTAAACACACTATAACTCTCAACAAGAATAATCGGTCACTACTTGTGAACTTGCCCAAGCAAGAGAGAGATAAGTCTTAAGCGATGTCTCATCTTTTCCCTTTCACGTCCAGTATGAAAATGTATAACCAAACTACCAAAGTTAGAGAGACAGAAGTCAGGAGAAAAAAAAGAAAGACTAAGGGTCAAGTTTGGCGGATGGGATGCTATGTCTGAAATGTAGCTTATGTTTTATCCTCCGTATTACATGTCTATTATAGTCTACAGCATTTATGATACAACGGGTGAGTTAGCCACCATGTTTTGACATGTATCCTACCCCCTATGCTAATCTCCAAATGAGGCCACACAATATTAAACAACACTGTATAAAAATAATGATCAACATTACACTTGAAATGTTCTGTTCTTGCAGTAAAACTAAAGTTGCTAAAAAAAATGGGAAATCTGAACAGGCCACCACAGGCTGTATTGTAAATAAATAAATAGGGTGCACTTTCATTGTTTACACCATAGTGCACCCTTAACCCCTTCCATGCTCGTGACGGAACCGTTCCGTCACGAGCCTCGGGTGGGCTGTGCTGGTGACGGAACGGTTCCGTCACGGCCTGCGCGGGGCGAATTCCACAGAGCGAGCGGGGCCGTGACGGAACCGTTCCATCACAAGCACAGCTCACCGGAGGGCCGTGACGGAGCGGTTCTGTCACGAGTACGGGAGCGCCGCACGGCCCCGCCTTCCCCTTAGCGCTGTGGTGGAATAGCCGCCGCAGCGAAGGGGTTAAATATGTTCACCGGGCACAAACAGGGACAGTGCGACCTATCATGATGAATGTGCTGCCCTCAGGGTAGCCACAAACTTGTGCTGCCTTCGGGGAAGTGCGTTCAGTGTAATAGGGAGTAGTTGCTTTAAAGCAGCTCCCTGTTTCTCTGTGCCGCCTGCACTCTGAAGAAGGGAAGAGAGATACCCCCTTGCAGCCAGGTGCCACGAATGACTGCACCCACCTGCAGGGGGGTGTCTTGGGAGTCCATGGGATCCGATTTAGCCCTCAAGAGGGCTGCCCTGAGGAGGCGCACTTATAATGCAGCACTTTTTGGTTGTGCACTTTCGGTGCGTCTCCTAAGAGTATTTTTGTCTCTGCGCCCACAACCGTAATGCGGTGTAGGCACAGGGGCAAAGTATTTCTAACATTTTCATGTAAATGAGGGAACTCCCTCTGAAGCTATTGCTGGCACTATATGTGGATTAAACCCAGATCTGTGACTGGGGGTGAATGTTTTGCCATTGTGCAACATTCTGTCCATCATCTTGTGTGTTTTGCTGTTCACCATATGTGGGAAGGGTATGCCCAGACGTGGGTCCCGTGCTCACTACGCCACTGGAGTCAAGCTCTCCTGGCTGAAAACGGCTGATAGCCAGAAATCGGTCCTAGGATGCTTGATTCCGGTCCAGGGAAGACATGGCTTGACAGTTCGGGCTGGACTGTTCCCATGAGGCACAGGGTCAAGACTGATTTGCATATGGCCATGTCTGAACTGGGGTGGCTTGGTGAGCAAAATAACGATGGATTAAACCCAGATCTCTGACTGGGGGTGAATGTTTTGCCATTGTGCAACATTCCGTCCATCATCTTGTGTGTTTTACTATATGTGGGCCACCACGATCAGTATTACCGAAGGGTCTGCTCAAGCATCTGCGTCCCCTTCTGTAATGCCACAGTATCGCGGGGACGCATGTAGCGGGCAAACACCCCCGTTAAAACCCAGGGGCACTTTCCATAATACGACCCCAGAATTGAGGAGGTCACAATATCGTGGTCAAAATATTGCCCCACAATAATATCAAATCCACTGGGTCAACCACTGCTAGATCCCCAAGGTAAGTATAAGTGGGTTTAAAAAAAGTAAACCTACATTTTCCTATATATACATACCGTTATGACTCAGTACTGTGGGTACTATATTTTTCCAGGTCAATATTTCACCTGTGATATTCTGACATATATCCAGACCCAAAAGTGGATGACATCAGCATTTCTGGATTCCTTTAATATAGTTTCTATGGTGTTACTTCCATCAGAGAAGAAAGTAATACGGTTCTACGTCTGCATATTCGAAAGAATGAATATTCCATGCATCTATACCTACTTCTCCAAGCGCTCTGAAACTAATGCACACATTACACACTAGTTTGCCCCCTGCACCATGTCAATCACTATCACACCAGGCCTACAGCAACAAAAGTGAAGGGATATTACCTTTTTCTCCACGTGTGGCGATGACTGCAGTGACACACACAGAACAGCCAAGACACAGGAGCAAGGCACAAAGAGCGAGACAAGAAAACAACCATTAGAGTGAAAGGTTCATGCAGGAGAATAAAACAGTGTACACCAGCCATGCTTATCCATACATGCAACAAAGCAATGATGGAAACCACACACATTCCTCTTCTATGCCTATGCGCATACATAAGTGACAAAACTGCTCATGCGTCCAACCTGTGCTTAGACACCCCCATACATCAGTGACAGCACACACAAGCTCACACATCAAGGTCTACACGTTTACACTGTTTGCTGTTGTATGCAAACAGAAATGTGACAGGCACGTTTTACTCCAACACACATTCCTCTTCTTGGCTTTCTCCACACAAGTCTTCCCTACAAAGACCGCTTCGTCTATGCAGAGCTGTAATTAACACATATGCCCCACTTACTATGAAGACAGAAGAGCAACACAGATATGTATGTTCTCTTTTATGCAAGCCTATGTAAGTTTAAGAGGGGTTATAGATGCACTTTATTGCATCCAGTGGTTTCCCAAATTCTGCAGAGCAGTCCCCTTCTTTGCTTATGCGTGCATACTGTGCAGAGACTAGCCCACATACAAACACCCCACGTCCTAATCAAAGCACACAAAATTAAAGGTTTCCCTTCTGTAGTTACCCATAACTTAAGTGCAGTGACACCCCCCCCACCTGTTCGTGCTCATACATCAACATAAAGGAGGCAATAACATATATATACACAAGTATCTGAAATGGATACAACTGGGGAGTAATAGGCACAACCAGACATCGATACTTGTAATTGCAACAAAGAGAACAAAGATACAAAGGACTTATTTTGTTGGATACAGAAATGAAGCAGTAACAAACAGGTGTAATGTTGCAGTTAACTGTTTAGGAAGTAGAGTAATGGTACATGTATCTGGTACATGCCACTCTGTTCTTATACATGCAAAGACAAGAACAAATATGTACATGTACCCCGTCATGCTTAGACATGAGCAGGGAAGACTGGAACAGATGACTGGTGTGTCCCACAAATGAATATGAAAGAACAATGACAAACGCACAGGCATCCCACAGTGCTGTATAAAAAGCTACTTTTTCTACCACTGAACACAACAGTGTTCCTACACATTCATGCGCACGTTAACACACACACAAACTATTCTGCCTTTGTGTTTGCACACAACATAAAAAGTGACAGAAACAAACCAATCTAAGTACACAGTAGTGATTATGATAATTTGCAAACTGCAATTTCCTCAAACTTCTATTGAAGAAGGATGCTACCTCATATTTTCAACCTCACTAATTTAGACATGACTTAAAGATGAGATGGTATGACACCAAGAGAAGACCTTTTGTAGGTTTCTACTGACCATGTTCTCCAACACACAGGCTTGAGAAACCCTGGTGTAAAGAGCACACCAAAAGCATTGTCTATTGGCACACTGAAATGGTACCAGGCTGTGTCAGCTACACAAAAGAGAACATCTTTTACTAAGGTGAGACAGGGTTACTCTTGAGGATGCAGGTAACATCACTGCGGGAAAAGGAGAGGTATTTTAAGCAAAAAGAAGCCATGAAAGCATCTTGGAATCAATAATATGAAAGAAAGAACCCAGTGGGCTTATTTTGACCTTGGCTGGTCATGCTCTATTTGTCCAGGGGGCTGAAAGCATGTACTCCACTGCCCTAATGGATTACAGACTGCCATTTTTGTGATATCCCTTGACATCCCCTTGTCTGAAGGAGATCTCTGTTACCTCAGAGAAAATGCCACTAAGGCTGCTCCTCTGAACTGTTCTTAGCGGCAGACATGTTTCCTGCAGCTGCTCAACAAGCTTTTTTTATTTTCATAAATAACCTCCCACAGCGGGACACAAAAACTTAATGACTTTGGCACCTTCTCCCAGTGTGTCGGAATATTTTTTTTTCTGTTCGGGACCACTAGACTTTTCCTGGAGGCAGCAGACGGGAAACAAGCATTTACAATGCAATAGGTCTCGCAGCATTAAAGTTTGAGTTTTTGGCATTGTATATAACAATCTTTTGCATAAATTCTTTGTTATAGTCTATATTGATGTTTGATGATTATTTGGAAGTTGTTACTTGTTGTTGAATAGCTAGCAATGCTGTCAAACATATTTATAGTCATGTTTTCTTTCTGCATTTGTTAGTTAGTATTGTAATAGTGAATAATGTTATTTATATTTGTGTTTTAAAGTTCAGGGAGCTGTAGAGTGCAGGGCGCTGTAGAGTGCAGGGCGCTGCGGTGCACTGTAGAGTAGGTGCGCTGTAGAGTGCGGTGCCGCTGTAGAGTGCGGTGCCGCTGTAGAGTGTGGTGCGCTGTAGAGTGCGGTGCGCTGTAGAGTGCGCTGTAGAGTGCGGTACGCTGTAGAGTGCGGTGTAGAGTGCGGTGCGCTGTAGAGTGTGCGGTGCTGCGGGGCGCTGTAGAGCGCAGGGCACTGTAGAGTGCAGGGCGCTGTGCGGCGTTGTAGAGTGCGGGGCGCTGTAGAGTGCGGGGCGCTGTAGAGTGCGTGGCGCTGTAGAGTGCGGGGCGCTGTAGGGTGCGGGGCGCTGTGGGGCGCTGTAGAGTGCGGGGCGCTGTGGGGCGCTGTAGAGTGCGGGGCACTGCAGAGTGCGGGGCGCTGACAAATATGTAGTCACGCGCTATAAATCTTAAAGAAGCCAGCTGCCCCTGAACAAGTAAGAACGAAACTGAAACTTACAAACTGCAACAACCTAACGAACTGTGGAAGCGCGTGAGTAAATCTGATTCTGCCGGGGCGCTGTAGAGTGCGGGCGCTGTAGAGTGCGGGGCGCTGTAGAGTGCGGGGCGCTGTAGAGTGCGGGGCGCTGTAGAGTGCGGCTGCCCCTGAACAAGTAAGAACGAAACTGAAACTTACAAACTGCAACAACCTAACGAACTGTGGAAGCGCGTGAGTAAATCTGATTCTGCCGGGGCGCTGTAGAGTGCGGGGCGCTGTAGAGTGCGGGGCGCTGTAGAGTGCGGGGCGCTGTAGAGTGCGGGGCACTGTAGAGTGCGGGGCGCTGTAGAGTGCGGTGTAGAGTAGGTGCGCTGTAGAGTGCGGTGCCGCTGTAGAGTGTGGTGCCGCTGTAGAGTGCGGTGCGCTGTAGAGTGCGCAGTGCTGCGGGGCGCTGTAGAGCGCAGGGCACTGTAGAGTGCAGGGCGCTGCGCGGCGCTGTAGAGTGCGGGGCGCTGTAGAGTGCGGGGCGCTGTAGAGTGCGGGGTGCTGCGGGGTGCTGTAGAGTGCGGGGTGCTGTAGAGTGCGGGGTGCTGCGGGGCACTGTAGAGCGCGGGGCGCTGTAGAGTGCGGGGTACTGCGGGCGCTGTAGAGTGCGGGGCGCTGTAGAGTGCGGGGCACTGACAAATATGTAGTCACACGCTATTATTCTTAAAGAAGCCAGCTGCCCCTGAACAAGTAAGAACGAAACTGAAACTTACAAACTGCAACAACCTAACGAACTGTGGAAGCGCGTGAGTAAATCTGATTCTGCCGGGGCGCTGTAGAGTGCGGGGCGCTGTAGAGTGCGGGGCGCTGTAGAGTGCGGGGCGCGGTAGAGTGTGGGGCGCTGTAGAGTGCGGGGCGCTGCGGGGCGCTGTAGAGTGCGGGGCGCTGTAGAGTGCGGGGCGCTGTATAGTGCGGGGCGCTGCGGGGCGCTGTAGAGTGCGGGGCGCTGTAGAGTGCGGGGCGCTGCGGGACGCTGTAGAGTGCGGGACGCTGTAGAGTGCGGGGCGCTGTAGAGTGCGGGGCGCTGTAGAGTGCGGGGCGCTGCGGGGCGCTGTAGAGGGCGGGGCGCTGTAGAGTGCAGGGCGCTGCGGGGCGCTGTAGAGGGTGGGGCGCTGTAGAGTGCAGGGCGCTGCGGGGCGCTGTAGAGTGCGGGGCGCTGCGGGGTGCTGTAGAGTGCGGGGCGCTGCGGGGCGCTGTATAGTGCGGGGCGCTGCAGCGCGCTGTAGAGTGCGGGGCGCTGTAGAGTGCGGGGCGCTGCGGGGCGCTGTAGAGTGCGGGGCGCTGTAGAGTGCGCGGCGCGGTGCGCTGTAGAGTGCGGGCGCTGTAGAGTGCGTGCAGTGCTTAATTTGTGCCGGTGCTTGCTGGTGCTTAGCATCAGCACTTAATTATCAGGGCCGGGTCTACACGAGTTTAGTGCCCTTAATTGATTTTATAGTATTACGTGGCGCACAGAGTGAGTGCAGCACTGCTGTTCTAGTCATAAGTCTTGTGCTGTTGTTACTGTAGAGTTATGTTCATTAAGTACTGTCTGCTTCACGACTAAGTCACAGCAGCACACGCTTTTCACTTACTTTGTATTTCAGTCTAATAATGATCAATCTCATTATCTCTTGACAACGTGTTGAATGCAGAGGCAGCGGCTCAATGTTGCCAGCCCAGTGGGCGGGACACAGAGTTGGGCAGGGCTTTGGTGACGGTCTTCTGCGGGGGTTGGGGCTGTGCGCGGCAGCAGGCAGCCTGCGCAGATATTTTTTTAGAGTGAATGCGCGCGCATATGCCGCTTTGTCACCACGCCCCAGCATACCCGCACGGCCCTTCACCTCACCGAGTCATCATCGTGGACGTCCGCCCTCGCTCCCTCCGTCTAGTGAGAAGTGAGCGCGATCTGAACGACGTTGGTGGTTATACCAAAGTTACAACCAGTCAGGCAGCACAGCTTCAGGTGAGGCAAGGCCTGGTGGTAGGCCTAATCATCAGTTAAAAATAAATAAAGGTTCGCAGCAGCACGTACCAGTGAGGGCGAGGCTGCGGCCCTGCCCTGATCAGTTAATGAAGCTGCGCAGCAGTCTGCCTAACAGAGTCGAGTAATGATTGTAATCCCGAGTGAGTGAGAGTCCGACTGTTTAATGTCTTTTTTGATTCGACTGATAATAATATGTTGATTGAGTGTGGCGTGCCTGTGGGTGATTATGATTATTCGATTCGACTGGTGATCACACTGATGATATATGTTGATGACGATGGCGTGGCACGGACGCCCGGTGGCCACGGGCCCTTAGTTTGATGTTGAGGTTGGATTCTGTTTTGGTTTCCGTTTTACAAGTCTGTGGGTGACGGTGACCTAACCACAAGACCGAAGGCTGAGTGTATGATGCCAATTTAGGACCATATTCCACATATTACCCATTATGTATTTTTGAATTATTATTTTGGGGTAGTTACCTAACTTTATTCTTCAAATTGCACTTAACAATTGGCACTGGTGGTTGTAATTTGACTATATAAGTAGTTTACCTTTCTTTTATGAATAAATATTTGATAAAAAATAATGTAAATCTGAGATGACACTGGCAGTCGCAAGTTAAGCGCTGTGAGCTCCAAGCCACCTACCTCGAATCCCTCTTCATCCTTTATGGTAAATAACGTGCATGCATCACCCTGCCATTCAGGACCCCTAAAGAAAAGGGGGTGTTGCTGATCCTGAGGGGGCCCAGACTTGGGTGTGCAGTGCCCTGAGGGTGGACCGAGTGCAGTAGGACTGGAAGGATGCCCAGGCCCTGGAGGTGAGAGGGAGGGAGCTCAACTGCCCTGGACATGCGTCGTGCTGTGCGGCCTCCGAGGCGTCGCACACTGACCAGCCTGCAGGTATTGCACACATGAGGAGGCAGCTGTCAGTTCGCAATTACACATGTGGACATGTCTAGACATGGCCACTAAATCGAAATACTCAAAAGATTTCCATGAGTACGCCTGGAACCCTGCAACAGTTGTCCAGACGTTCCAGGGAAAATGCATGTGAATTCCCAATAATCGATAATTTGCACCCATGTGCAGCTGTAAAACTGCAGCTGCAGATTTCTAGTTTTGTGTTAATCGAGACATGTTTCCGCCGGTGTTTTGAACACACCACCCACCCCAGTACACCTGCCACTAACATCTCTGAAATTACCAGCGGTTTTACCAGGTAATATCTTGATGCTGCCAGTGCCTCTCCGGGTATTATCATAGCTGTTTCTTAGATGTGCAAAGTGCAAAAGTTGATCATATAACCACCAGGTTACGACACTTAGTGCCACTTCCTCACATTGTTATGTGGTCGTCTAGAATTTCGGTGCTCGTTAGAACAGAAACCCTATTTATTAGTGTAAAGCAGTCCTTAAACCCTTCCTTCCCCCCTCAAGCACATTTAAACCCCAAGCGGCGCTTATGTGATTAGCGGCTCCTGTACAGTGCATAGTAGAGACACGCGCCGCGATTCGGGCTATGGCTGCTATCTGGATGGGGGGGGCCCCCTCAGCCCCGAGGTTGAAGGCATTTCCGGGATTTTAGAAAGTGGCTGCAGGCAGCGCTCGCCGCTTCTGTCCTGCGGGTGGTGGACTGGGCCAAACTGACCACACTGGCTGCTGCCCTGTGCTTAGTACTACCCAGGAAGGTGGTGCACCTGGGCGGCTGCGCTGGATGGTGCACTGCCTGCTTGTTGAGGACAACCTCGGACGGGAAGAGGGCGAGGCCCATCCTTGAGCTGCATCTGGCACGGGCGCTCCAACTCGGCAGAGTTTGTTGGACATGCTTGCTTTCAGTAGCCTCTGATGTCATCAGGGGGATGGCCATGGCTGCCAAGGGAATTGCAGCTTTCGGACCCGTAGGACAAACAGTGTGGGGGGGTTGGGGCTGTGCACAGAAAGCAGCGTACACAGTTTTTTTTAAGACTGCATTGCAAGCAATGCGCGTGCATTCGCTGCTTTGGCAATTAATTGGCACACCCCAGCATACCAGGCCTCACGACTGGCCTCCCCCTCACCTCTCACGACACCACCGAGTCACTCGTGATAATACTGGCCATTCAGTTCAAGATTGAAAAACAGTTCATTCAGCAGCGTTGGTTCAGGACGGGTTCACTAAGTGAAGTGTCAGTGAAATGTAAGTAAGTCTGTGTGAAACAAACTGAAAGTAAGCCAATAGCAAGAAGCGCAAACAGCGGGCTAGGCCGGACAACGTTGTTGGCGTTGAGGAGTAGCCCGGCCGTAGGCTTGCGTAGCTGCGGCCAGCAATGAGTGAATACTACTGAACTGGAACAGTCTAAAAATTGTACCTTTGAACTCATAGACTCTGTTAAATATGGCATACCCTACCCCAGTATTGTCAATCAGCACATACAGCACTGAAATTTTCCCTTTTCAATGCATTAGTGATTTTAGCAAATGTATTCCAAACTTGTGCTTTAAATGCACTTTTGATTTAATCTTTTTCAAAATGTTCATAGGGCAGGGGATTGAGGAACCTCCTATCAAAACCTTACTATGAGGAAGGCTCCCTTGCAGACATTCAGATCAGGTATATAGTACATCTGACATTTAGCAGTGCCAGTTGGAGATGTGGGTGGAGCTAATATAGTAAGTGGGTGGAGCCAGTGGAAAGTGGGTGGAGCCCGAGAAAAGTGGGTGTGGCCTCCAGACAAACATTTGAGCACCTGCGATTCATATTTTACAAATTAAGCACTGAGTGCGGGGCGCTGTAGAGTGCGGGGCGCTGTAGAGTGCGGGGCGCTGCAGAGTGCGGGGCGCTAACAAATATGTAGTCACATGCTATAAATCTTAAAAAGCCAGCTGCCCCTGAACAAGTAAGAACGAAACTGAAACTTACAAACTGCAACAAACTAACAAACTGTGGAAGTGTGTGTGTAAATCTGATTCTGCGCTGTAGAGCGCGTGGCGCTTTAGAGTGCGGGGCGCTGTAGGGTGCGGGGCGCTGTCGAGCGCAGGGCACTGTCGAGTGCGGGGCGCTGTAGAGCGCAGGGCGCTGCGGGGCGCTGTCTAGTGCGGGGCGCTGTCGAGTGCGAGGCGCTGTAGAATGCGGGGCGCTGTCGAGTGCGGGGCCCTGTAGAGTGAGTTGCGCTGTAGAGTGCAGGGCGCTGCGGGGCGCTGTAGAATGCGAGGCGCTGTCGAGTGTGGGGCGCTGTAGAGTGAGTTGCGCTGTAGAGTGCAGGGCGCTGCGGGGCGCTGTAAAGTGCGGGGCGCTGTAGAGTGCGGGGCGCTGTAGAATGCGGGGCGCTGCGGGGCGCTGTAGAGTGCGGGGCGCTGTAGAGTGCAGGGCGCTGCGGGGCGCTGTCGAGCGCGGGGCGCTGTCGAGCGCGGGGCGCTGTAGAGTGAGTTGCGCTGAAGAGTGCAGGGCGCTGCGGGGCGCTGTAGAGTGCGGGGCGCTGTAGAGTGCGGGGCGCTGTAGAGTGCGGGGCGCTGTAGAGTGCGGGGCGCTGTAGGGTGCGGGGCGCTGTGGGGCGCTGTAGAGTGCGGGGCGCTGTGGGGCGCTGTAGAGTGCGGGGCACTGCAGAGTGCGGGGCGCTGACAAATATGTAGTCACGCGCTATAAATCTTAAAGAAGCCAGCTGCCCCTGAACAAGTAAGAACGAAACTGAAACTTACAAACTGCAACAACCTAACGAACTGTGGAAGCGCGTGAGTAAATCTGATTCTGCCGGGGCGCTGTAGAGTGCGGGGCGCTGTAGAGTGCGGGGCGCTGTAGAGTGCGGGGCGCTGTAGAGTGCGGGGCGCTGTAGAGTGCGGTGTAGAGTGCGGTGCGCTGTAGAGTGTGCGGTGCTGCGGGGCGCTGTAGAGCGCAGGGCACTGTAGAGTGCAGGGCGCTGTGCGGCGTTGTAGAGTGCGGGGCGCTGTAGAGTGCGGGGCGCTGTAGAGTGCGTGGCGCTGTAGAGTGCGGGGCGCTGTAGGGTGCGGGGCGCTGTGGGGCGCTGTAGAGTGCGGGGCGCTGTGGGGCGCTGTAGAGTGCGGGGCACTGCAGAGTGCGGGGCGCTGACAAATATGTAGTCACGCGCTATAAATCTTAAAGAAGCCAGCTGCCCCTGAACAAGTAAGAACGAAACTGAAACTTACAAACTGCAACAACCTAACGAACTGTGGAAGCGCGTGAGTAAATCTGATTCTGCCGGGGCGCTGTAGAGTGCGGGCGCTGTAGAGTGCGGGGCGCTGTAGAGTGCGGGGCGCTGTAGAGTGCGGGGCGCTGTAGAGTGCGGCTGCCCCTGAACAAGTAAGAACGAAACTGAAACTTACAAACTGCAACAACGAGTGCGGGGCCCTGTAGAGTGAGTTGCGCTGTAGAGTGCAGGGCGCTGCGGGGCGCTGTAGAATGCGAGGCGCTGTCGAGTGTGGGGCGCTGTAGAGTGAGTTGCGCTGTAGAGTGCAGGGCGCTGCGGGGCGCTGTAAAGTGCGGGGCGCTGTAGAGTGCGGGGCGCTGTAGAATGCGGGGCGCTGCGGGGCGCTGTAGAGTGCGGGGCGCTGTAGAGTGCAGGGCGCTGCGGGGCGCTGTCGAGCGCGGGGCGCTGTCGAGCGCGGGGCGCTGTCGAGCGCGGGGCGCTGTAGAGTGAGTTGCGCTGAAGAGTGCAGGGCGCTGCGGGGCCCTGTAGAGTGCGGGGCGCTGTAGAGTGCGGGGCGCTGTAGAGTGCGGGGCGCTGCGGTGCTCTGTAGAGTGCGGGGCGCTGTAGAGTGCGGTGCGCTGTAGAGTGCGGGGCGCTGCGGTGCGCTGTAGAGTGCGGGGCGCTGCGGTGCGCTGTAGAGTGCGGGGCGCTGTAGAGTGCGGGGCACTGCGGGGCGCTGTAGAGTGCGGGGCGCTGTAGAGTGCGCTGTAGAGTGTGGTGCGCTGTAGAGTGCGCTGTAGAGTGCGGTGCGCTGTAGAGTGCGCTGTAGAGTGCGGTGCACTGTAGAGTGCGCTGTAGAGTGCGGTGCGCTGTAGAGTGCGTGGCGCTGTAGAGTGCGTGGCGCTGTAGAGTGCGTGGCGCTGTAGAGTGCGTGGCGCTGCGGTGCGCTGTAGAGTGCGGGGCGCTGTAGAGTGCATGGCGCTGTGGGGCGCTGAGAGCGTGGTGCGCTGTAGAGTGCGTGCGCTGCAGAGTGCAGGGCGCTGCAGAGTGCAGGGCGCTGCAGAGCGCAGGGCGCTGCAGAGTGCGGGGCGCTGCGGAGCGCTGTAGAGCGCGTTGCGCTGTAGAGCGCGTTGCGCTGTAGAGTGCGGGGCGCTGTAGAGTGCGGGGCGCTGTAGAGTATGGGGCGCTGCGGTGCGCTGTAGAGTGCGGTGCGCTGCGGGCGCTGTAGAGCGCGGGGCGCTGTAGAGCGCGGGGCACTGTAGAGCGCGGGGCGCTGTAGAGCGAGGGGCACTGTAGAGTGAGTTGCGCTGTAGAGTGCAGGGCGCTGCGGGCCGCTGTAGAGCGCGCTGTAGAGTGCGTGGCGCTGTAGAGTGCGTGGCGCTGTAGAGTGCGGAGCGCTGTAGAGTGCCGGGCGCTGTAGAGTGCGGGGTGCTGTAGAGTGCGGGGCGCTGTAGAGTGCGGGGCGCTGTGGGGCGCTGTAGAGTGCGGGGCGCTGTGGGGCGCTGTAGAGTGCGGGGCGCAGTGGGGCGCTGTAGAGTGCGGGGCGCTGTGGGGCGCTGTAGAGTGCGGGGCGCTGTAGAGTGCGGGGCGCTGTAGAGTGCGGGGCGCTGCGGGGCGCTGTAGAGTGCAGGGCGCTGCGGGGCGGTGTCGAGCGTGGGGCGCTGTCGAGTTCGGGGCGCTGTCGAGTGCGGGGCGCTGCGTGGCGCTGTCTAGTGCGGGGTGCTGTCGAGTGCGGGGCGCTGCAGGGCGCTGTCTAGTGCGGGGCGCTGTCGAGTGCGGGGCGCTGTAGAGTGCGAGGCGCTGTAGAATGCGGGTCGCTGTCGAGTGCGGGGCCCTGTAGAGTGAGTTGCGCTGTAGAGTGCAGGGCACTGCGGGGCGCTGTAGAGTGCGAGGCGCTGTAGAATGCGGGGCGCTGTCCAGTGCGGGGCGCTGTCCAGTGCGGGGCGCTGTAGAGTGAGTTGCGCTGTAGAGTGCGGGGCGCTGTAGAGTGCAGGGCGCTGCGGGGCGCTGTAGAGTGCAGGGCGCTGTTGAGCGCGGGGCGCTGTCGAGTGCGGGGCGCTGTAGAGTGAGTTGCGCTGTAGAGTGCAGGGCGCTGCGGGGCGCTGTAGAGTGTGGGGCGCTGTAGAGTGTGGGGCGCTGTAGAGTGTGGGGCGCTGTAGAGTGTGGTGCGCTGTAGAGTGTGGTGCGCTGTAGAGTGCGGGGCGCTGTAGAGTGCGGGGCGCTGTAGAGTGCAGGGCGCTGTAGAGTGCGGGGCGCTGTAGAGTGCGGGGCGCTGTAGAGTGCGGGGCGCTGCGGGGCGCTGTCGAGTGCGGGGCGCTGTAGAGTGCGGGGCGCTGCGGGGCGTTGTAGAGTGCGGGGCGCTGTAGAGTGCAGTGCTATGTGATGTAGAATACTGTGTGCTGTAGAGTGCTGTACATTGTAGAGTGCTGTATGCCACAGAGCGTTGTGTGCTGCAGAATGGTGTGTGCTGTAGAATGGTGTGTGTTGTAAAATAGTGTGTGCTGCACTGCCCCTGAACCAGTAAGAACAAAAACGAAACTTTAAAACTGCAACAAAGTAGCACACTGTAGAAGCCATGTGTAAAACTGAAACTGATGAGGCAGGAGATGGGCTGTGCGCGCCCACGAGGTGAAATCCTGGCTCTGCGCTCGTGCACCCTCTCGTGTCCACATTCCCAAATACGGGCAACATTAGTTGTCTTGCTGACAGCTTTCAATGCTTTCGCATTGAAAGCTAGGTCAGCTCGACCTAAAAAATGCCTCAGGATGTCTGACCTAAATAGGGTAGATGGTCTTGGATACTTACACTGGTGGCCTGATGACTGCTGGACCATTAGTTTAAGGTATCTACCAGTGGAGCTGCAGTGACTGCGCCGGAGGAAACAGCAGTTCGCCTGACTCTAAATAGATTACTGGACAGGATACTCTGCCAGGTTTGTGCATATGGATGAGGAATTCTGGGATGGTCTGCAGTAAGTCGGATGTGTTGGAAAAAGTCTTCAGATTTGGGTGCATGGAATGTTCCAGTCACTGGCTAGTGCATCTGATAAGACAGGCACTTTACCACCACCGCCAAAGAACATTTTTGGACCTGAAAAGAAACGTCCTGAAGAAAAAAAACAACTGCCTAAAAGCTAGCAGAAAGAAGACTAAAATACTCCTGACTCCTGCTGCCACCGAGGGACGGGAACGGCTCTCCCGGGGTCAAGAAGTCGGCTTTCTGTTACATATTATGCGACCGGAGAAACACTCTTGTCACCAAAGTCCAGTTAACCACTGCGGACTGGACCCTGTAGAAACCCTGACTGGCAAAAGAGATGTTGTGCTTAGAAGAATGAAGCCTAATGTGAGGCCCAGAGGGCTGCATGAGTGACCAGAAGTGCTTTTTGGAGCACCAAAAACTGATTGGGACTCAGTAGTTTTCCATCTCCAGGGGATAGAGGAGAAGTGGGACATGGTGCTGAGGATTTTCCCTGGGAGGGTCACCCTTTGTGGACAAGATCAGGGCCGGCCTAAGGCATGTGCAAGCTGTGCACCTGCACAGGGCCGCCAAACCCCAGGGGCCGCCACGCCAATATATATCCTTAGATAAATATTTGCGTGGCGGCCCCTGGCAGGGATTTGGCGGCCTCGGGCCCCCTACCTACACTCCCTGCTCAGGGCCTCCGTGAGCCTAGAGCCGGCCCTGACAAGATATCAAGGTGTGTGCCACTCAGATCTGTTCACAGTGCAGAAAAGTTACAAAGGCATTTGTGGGAAAGAAATCTAGTCCAAAGGAGCCCTGACCAGCTCTAGCGTTCAGCCTAGCCCTCTTAAATGATTCAACAACAAAAAAAGGGTCTGGGAACAAAAGTTAAATCTTGCCCGGCTGGGGAAGGGGGTAGGGAGGTAGGGGTGGGGGAACGGCAAATCTATCCCAGCCGCAAAGTAACCTCGGCGACAATGAATTGCAGCCTTGTCCCGCTCGGAGCTTTTGGTGTCAACACTGAAGGTTCAAAGAACTCATTCAGTATCCAAAATAACAGACCTTCCCTCTATCTCGGTGGGCCTGAACTAGCTTCTATGGGCCAGTCAACAGGGAACTGTCACTTTCGATTGCCACTTTGTTTTCTTGGTGTTTTTTTGTCATAAGGTTTTATTAATTGATATTTCCTGTTCCCTTCAGCCGATTTTAGGAATTGTATCGAGTTGTTTTCTTGACAATTGTTTTACACTGCTTGAACTTAACATGCATTTCTCAAGGGAACTGCCTGTGGCTTGGTCCATTACATTCGGAGACTAAGCAGAGTTTCTTTTAGAACTGTGTTGTGACCTCACCACATTATATTTAGTTCATAGGGAAGGTTCTTCTTTCCAAATTAATAATCACATTTCTGACAGGGACTCACTTGATAATCCCTGTGAGCTGAATCATGTCCGGTAATTTAAGTGTGACAATTAATATATAGTAAATTAATCTTAATGGTGGGGCAATGTCTACTATTTAATTTATTCTGAAAACCTGACTTAATGCTGGTCTTGAGGTCTATCAGCAAGTATGCACGGCTGGAGAAAGAATGAGTATGGAATGCCACAACAATGTGCAGCATTGTAGCCCCAATAATTGTAAATACAACAGGACAAAGAAAGCGTTGAATGACCTTAAAGGGCAAACTTCTGTGTTTTGTATTAAAAAATGAATTCCATAGTAAAAGACCCTCATGATTAATTCCCGGAGATAAGCATCGTTGGAGAAATCCTTTTCCAACTTCACTCGTCCTATTTTCAATAAAGATCTGACGTTTCAATTAGTTGCAGAATATTTCTTTTATATGGAGGCTCACAGCAGGCACAGGTATTACTCCAGAACGTCAGACAATGAGCTTTTTCAAGGCAAAATTCAGAATCAAGTTAGGAATTGATTAGTGAGAGTCGAGCATGGCTGAACAAGTTACTTACCTTCTGTAACAGTTATTCTATCTAATTGCAGATTCCTCACCTTAGAATACCCCCATGTCACTGGATCCGGAAAGCTTTCACCAGTAATGTTACTGTGTGCCAGTAGGTGAGGATGTGTGCCACAACCTTGACTTCATGCCTCCCTGACTGCAGTGGCGGCTCCTTTCCTAAGGCAGAGGAGCGTTGTCCCACTGCTTTTAGCAGTGGGAAAAATACAATTTGAATAACTCTAGATTATTTATTTTTTATTTTTCCTGTAGCGGCTTCTCGGCGTGCAGGGTGGGGCAGATCGGCTCTGCTCTCAGAGCAGGGGGAGGAGTGGTGAGCACTTTGTAAGTGTGCATGAATGTTTGACCGGCCCTCTGGGGTTGGCCAAATATTCATGCGCACTTTGCATGTTCTCCATTCAGGCTGCATTACAACCTGCATGGAGAACCTGCCCTGCCTCCCATTCTCTGGAAGAGCACCAAACTACTCTCAGACCAATTACAAAGCTGCATTGCAGCGTTGTGAGTGGCTATTGGGAGGCTGGGAGCTAGGTGCTTCCTGCTTCCTTTGCAGAGAAGAAGCCAGGAAGAGGACACAGGAGAGGCGGCCGCAGCCGGCGGTAAGTAGTTTTTTTGCCTTTTAAAACCCACCACTCCACCCGCTCTTGCCCCTCCCCCTGCTGCTTCCCGGGAGCAGGCGGGCCTGCCTGACAGTAATAGAGTGGAGCCATCTATGAGCGCCACCCCTACACACTTACCTCAGTTTCTTGTCACTTCTCACACACTCAGAGGTGGAGCGTCAACAATTGGTAGTACCAGTGTGCACATTTCTAATTTGGAACCTTTTTAGATGTTAAAGGCAGGCCACTCCACAGAACTGGTAGGTGGGAAGGCAGTGAGGAAGTTGATGTCCACTGGATAGAGCGTTACTGAAGGTCAATAACTTGAAAAGCAGGCAAACGCAACCAGACACACATACGTTCAGTGTGTAGTTTGCCCATATTAATACAATAATCATGAATGAGGCAAATGTATGTCAAGTCACTCTCAAAAACAATTGAAATATCATTTCCACGAGCTGTAGTATTAATTCTCATGGTAAGTAAATTGCATAGGATTAGTGGATTTTTCTGTACCCCTACTAATGTATGTTATTCGGTAATACACATAAAACGAATGCAATAATTACATTTTTGTACTCCTGTTTTTCCTTAATTTTTCATTCATTTTGTTACCCATAATTCATTTCAATTGATTTGTGTATTTGCTTTAATACGGTTAAACAGTTGATTGTGTTAAATTCATTGACTTCAGTTGATTCTGTTACCCAAGCTTGAAACAAGTTATCGAATGCATTTCCTTTGTGACACATACCGCTTGATCGATGGCAGCAATGCCTACAAAGCAAAAAGTATGACCCAGAACTCCAACAGACTGATATGGAGCTGAGTTTTGGCCTCTAATCTCCACCTCCCCCAGATGACCTTTACATCACCACCACTGGTTGGGGAAAGCCACCGCTGCAGATCGCGTGTCGTCTCCTCTGAAATTGGAATGGCATTCAAAAGGTTTCTTTGGGATTGGGCCCGCTGGAACTTCAGGCTCCATTACAAAGTCCACATAAGACACCTGGCATTGCTGAGAAAAAAGATGGAGTAGGCTCAGAGGCAAAGAAGCTTCAAAGCTGCTCTCATCAAGAGAATTTGGATCATAACCCAATGAATGCCCAGGGCTCCCTGCAATGGAAAAAAAGGTCTTGAACTGTACTATATGCAGGACATCTCCACTGAAGAAACTTCAGTGAAGGAGTCAGGTACGGCTGCAGCTTGTAGATCAGGAACTCCACTAATGTCAGGAGGTTTGCTGTTGCGTGGAGGTTGTCTACAGTTTTCAAAATAGGTAAAATTGGTATCCCCTACCTCCAAAGGTGTGCATGAACATCAGAGGTGCAACGGCAAGGCTGAACTAGAGCACGGAAACTGAAAATGCCCCTGACCTGCCTCGAACTGCCAGTAACCCCTATGGAAAACAAACATTAAGCAGCTCCAAGGACCCATCCAGATGCTCGTTACAGCAAAGACAGAATCAGGATCAGTGTGAGCATTTTGAATTTGTCGTCTCACCGGAAGGTATTTAGAGGGTGAAGGTGTAAGATGGTTATAATGCCCCTAGAGTTCTTTGACACAAGGAAATAGCAAGGGTAGCAACCCTGCCCTATTTCTATGTTGGAACCCTCACGATAGCTACTTTGAAAATAAACTTTGCACTTCTTGCAACAGAATAGACAGGTGCTACCCTAACTTTCACTCGACTGTGGATAGAAAGGTTGGTCGAGCAAAAAGACACTTCAGGGCACAGCCATGATGAACAATCAGAAGGGCCCATCTGTCAGATGAGATGGCTCACCACCCTGGGAGAAAATTCAGGATCCTCCCTCCCATAGAGGGGTTGTGTGTCACTACTCGCAAGCTAAATCGCCTTGCCAAAGAGAAAGGGACTGAGTAGACTAATGCCTTTTAAGGTCTGTAAGTTGCCTACTAGGTCCAATTCCTTGGCCCTGAAAGGACAGGGGTGATTGGGGATACTGGCAAAGAAACTGTTTGTGAGGGGTCAAGGGTCCCAGGGAGCATGGTGTGGCTCTACTTTCTGTGAAATGTTCCATGTTTTTTTTGCCTAACGGTTGTGAGCTATTGAAAGGCATATCCATGTGAAAGACCTGAGTCCTGTGGAGCACGTCCATGTATGGCAGAACACAGTGCTTAATTTATAAAAGAATGAGTGCTGGTGCCCTAAGCTCTCCCCCACAGTTCAGGCCGGTGCGATTAAATGTCACCATGCCCAATACCAAGGCTGCAGTCTTGTCTTGAATTCTCCTCATTCCTCTTTAATTCGATACCAGACACTCCCTGCCTCTTTATCCCACGATTGCAGGTTCCCTCTGTCTCCCTTTGTGATGTTTCTTTTCGTTTTTCTCTTCCTCAGTCTTTCCACTTTTGTTTTCCCCTCTCTTGCTCTTGGTAAATGTTTGATGCAGTGATGAAGGAAAATAATTGCTGATCCCCAAAACTAGCATTGGTGGCCCTCAGTGTCCGGAATAGGCTCAAATTAAGCACTGATGTCAGAGCACCACACTAGTGACAACCACTCTTCCCAGTAGTATCAAGGTCAACACAAATCACATATTCGGTCACATCTTAATCACTTTGAATGACTTTAAATAGTGAGGCCTTAAGGTCTCCTGTTACCATCCGCAAGATCTTGCAGGCTATATCCAGAGAGCAGATGTATATCAGTCAAATAAACAGACTGTATTGACCGATTTCAATGCTAGGCTAGCAAAAGAGAACATTCCCTTTCCGAACAACTCCATGCTCTTAGACTCCCGATCCAGGCGAGTTGTGGGGATGAAATAGTGGTCACCTGGCTGGTTGAGGTCTGAACAACCAGACTCTCTGTAGAAGGATGTTTAGTGAGAAAATCTGACTACCTACCTATTCTTCAGTGAGCAAGAGCAGGACTTTGACAAGGCGTCCATTCAGGGCGTTATTGAACGGGAGCAAGGGCTCAGTTGTGGCTGGCTCAGATTGTAAGGTGTCTCTAAGGAATGTATCTTAACTTAAGTAGAGGATAGTTGTAGGTCCAAGACTTCAGCTGCTCATCAAATTACTACTTCAAATGATACACTTTCTTCTGTTAGAGGTCAAGTAGCAAGTTCGACCGAGTATCAGGGGCAACATCAAGCCCATTGGCTGGTTGTAAGTCCATGTAAAAATTACTTCACCATAACGAGGGGTTAAATCATCCCCACCCCCTCCATCATTATGTCTAGGAGATGGCAAGCATAGGTCAGAATCAGAACCAAGAAGATATTAGAGCTTCACATGGTGCATCCTCTCTTGTACAGTGATAGAATTAGAAACAAGGGGGATGGTGACTGGCTGCAATGTTGTTGCGTGGCATTATTTGGGATTGTGATGGAGTGGGTTAAGGCTCAGATGTCAGACCCAGTACCGGCCCTACTCTAGTGCCTGGAGTGCAGGTAACAGTATTAATAAGAGGGAGACCGACACAGGCTGTGGAGCTGTTGTGGAAGTATGTACTGAAACCAGTACAGATTCTGTTATGGATCCATGGGGTGAAATAGCACCGAGGGCGATCAGCCATCGGCAGCCCAACTGAGACCCCCTGCAGATCCTTGGGGTCTCAAGGTACTCCAGGGAAAGCCAGATGACTGAAGCATAGTCTCCATAAAGACTTTAATTTGCTGTGGCACTGCCAATGTCCTGGGAAATTCAGGGGGCACCAGGTCAAACTGAGGAATCAGATCTGCAATGGAAGATCTAGCAGGAGACTGGCTGACATTGTGATACCCTCATGCCCTCTATTTGGATAGAGTGGGGTGATTGGGTCGGGTCAGGTCCTGCTTCACTTTCTGTTGCTTGTGTGTGGACTTCAATTTTGACCTACTGAAGGACTTTGACGCTTTGTCAAAAGGCAATTGTGATAGCAATGTGCATAATATTAATTAATAAACAAAATTTAAATAATAAATAACAAACAGGTCTTGGACTTGAAAAATCTCCTTCATAAGGACAAGGAGCACTAGAGTCATAATTTCAGATTTTGTTCAATTCTGCTGCTGGTACACCATTACTCTCTGGTAGCATCACCTACATTCCTCCCTTCGCTGTTTAGACTTACCCATCAATATTGCTGCACAATTATTTTCAGAAGAAAACAAATAACCACCTACTTCGACTTTCATTAAATTGATTTCCATTGGCGTAAACATTTTCTTTTCAAGGTATGCTACATTTGTTAAACAAGCACCCTACTTGGAGAATACAGTAGTTATTTCTGCAGGCAATCAGAAACATAAGAGGGTCCCTGAAATACTGGATATAAGGAGAGGAAACTAGGGAACAAGTCAAAAATAGCAACAAAGAGCCACTCAATTAATACACAGGTAGTACATCCAAACTCAAAAATACATTGTCCCACTATAACATTGATTATTCATATTTTATTTATCAAAAGTATCTTTTTTCAAATATATTTATTTACTTACAAAATGTATCTTGTACATAATTTCAAAAAAATGGAGCCCCATGAGAATGTTGTAGAAACATCTAAAAACACAGTCAAACACCACAAAGCATACAACCAACAGTCATACAAAACACCATCATACCCAATACCATAAACAGACTAAACACATTATTATGTGACATAATTAATTTCATAGATAGGTTATCAGAAGACAAAGCGCCAACGCGCGTTTCGGAGTGCAGTAAGAACCCACAATTCCTTCGTCAGGGCGCAGCAGATAGGTAACTCATTAGGAGATCTACAGACATCCAAACGTCAAGAACATTTCTTAAACGTGGTGCAGAGGGCTCTATATGACAATTAGTTGATAGGTTTAAAAACAATATTCTGAACGTGGCATAAAGATTGATTTAGCAGATTCAGCTATTTAGAACGTCAACCAAAGGAGATTATGTCTGTCCTCATAGTGTCCTGCCTAAAGTGTCTCAATCCCACTTGGTCATCATAGCTGGTTTAGAAAGAATAAAATCGTAAGCCAAGGAAATATCGAAGTCGGGGTGCCATAGCTCTATATGGATATCAAACAATATGCTGTATAGGTTGAAGCCCAGTCCTCATAATGACAACTCCCTCTGGGTGCTCCATACATTTTCAGAAAGGGTAGACTGCTGCCGAACACTGCTTGATTTCAACACGGGATAAAGCTGTGAAAAGCTATGAAATTCTTTCCGGTCCACGAACAAGATGGGGTATCTACCTCCGTAAGGAACAGGTACAAGATACATTTTGTAAGTAAATAAATATATTTAAAAAAAAGATATTTTTGATAAATAAAATATGAATAATCAATGTTATAGTGGGACAATGTATTTTTGAATTTGGATGTACTACCTGTGTATTAATTGATTGTTAAGGAGATGTTCTTTGTTGCTATTGTTGTTATTTCTGCAGGCAAAATATCTTTTGCCAGTTGCCCCAAAACTTTGGACTACTCATCCTATTATTCCTCATTTGATTTTTAGCATTAACACTTCTGTTAAAAAACAACACGAACGAGCACAATCTTGCTTTTTAATCATTTCTGTAAAATATTTAACTGGTATCATCAATGTTTTGTAACATTACCTACTAATTTTTAATTACGGTATAAATACTAATGTATATCATTTAATTGCTTCTTTAGCATGGTGAGTGGCTGAATTGAAGGTTGCTCACACTCAAAAAAAATCAACCCCTAGCTAAAACCTACTAAGATGATTCATGCTCAGAGAGCAAATGTTGCCTGCAGAAAGATAAGTTGTGGCCATCGGAAGGACTTCTGAAAGGGAGCGTGAACCCCCCCAAGCACAACCAAATGTCTAAGCAGCCCATATTTATGGATGGTAGGTTGTCAGGCAGAATGAAATCTCTTTCTCATAGGTCATATGTGCTCTGACTAGGTTGCATTGTAGGAGTCTGGCAAGGTACCCCAAGAAAGAGATGGAAGAAAAATGGATGATATCCAATTTGGTACCCCCCCCCTAAAAATACCTCACCCCTGATAACCCTAGGTAGGCACAAACGATTGTTAGGCAAGCTAGCAAGGCATGCATTACTTGTTAGGTTGTATTCTTGTATAACTATCAGATGTCTTGAACTGTTGACAGGACAGTTGTTGAAAAGTACCCAAGCCCCAAGATATTATGTTATGTTAAGATGCTTATACAGCGTGGCAGCTACCCACCTGGGGTTTCCTGGAGCTCTAGCAAAAGGAAAGGTTACTTCATGCCCAGCCAGATCAGATCAGCCACGTTTTTAAATGCCTGCAAAAGGTGGTCAACGAAGTAAAGGATCTCAGGTTTTCCGGAAACACCTTCTAGAGATTAGGGTCGAGGTACCTAAAAGAGCAACCTCCCATACTGGAAACAGTGCAAAGGGAGAGGTTGGTGGAGCAGGTGGCAGGTAGGCAGATGTGGTTTCATCAGGCCAGTGATATGGCGGGGCACATCTTCTGCCCTAGCTTTGAAGATATAGCATAAAGCCTTGATTTAGATGTGTTTCTTTACCTTTAACCAGTAAAGTCCACAGAGGAGAGATGTGACCGATGCATATTTTGGCAGTTTGAAAATCAACATGTGAGGGGTCGTTCCGCACCACTTACATACATCACATGGCGTCTTTGTCAACACCCAGGTCAAGTATGTTGTCATAATCCAATCGGGGCAAAATAAGTGCCTGGATGACAGTTCTTTGGGCAGATATGGGAAGAATTTTAATATATGTTCATAGCCATTTCAGGGTCACAAAAAATATCAAAGAAACCTTTGCCACCTGAGGCTTCATAGAGAGCTTAGTGTCCACTAAAAAGCCAAGATTCTTTACTTTGAGGGTAGGACAGGAGTATCGCCCAGAGCATCTGGCCAGTGCTGTGGTCCCGAAAGGGATGGGTTCTTTCCAAGCACCAGCCCTTCTGTTTTCTCTCCGTTCAATTTCAACGAGTTGTTGTTCATCCATGAGTCTACATGAGCCAGGCAGGAGTTCTGCAACCCAGAGTTGTGGTCCTGAGCGGATGATAAGGAAAAGATAATTAAAGCATCATCCACATGGGAGAATAATTTGAAACCACAGGACTCCACCAGGTTGGCTGGGGGGCGAACATTGATGTTAAAAAGTGCTGGGCTTACCGCACATCGTTGCAGGACCCCAGAGGTCAATGCTTGACACATGGAGGAGGCGCTGCCCAAGGAGGCCTGGAAGGTTTGACCCTTTAAGAAAGAGGACAGTCAGCAGCCGTTATGGCGGAGGAGCGTCACCTCACTGCTGGAACCAGCGTACACATGTAAAATAAAATGATCATTTTACTCTGGAGCTGCAGAGTCTTGAGGGTAGGGCCATCAGCAACAGGAGGAGTGGTGGGCTCAGGGTGCTGCCAATGCGCATGTCGGTTTGGCCAGCCATTTTAGGATGGACAAACTGAACAGTGCACTTGGATATCTCCAGGCTGCTGCTTGGAGATATCACCAGGGCCCAGGAGCACAGACTTCTAGTCCCTGCTAGAGCGTGCAACCAGCCCGCTCAACCCAATCCCTATGCGTCTCTCATGCTGGGTATTACCAGCATGAGAGCAGCGTCTGGATTGGTGCAGGGGAGTCTGGCAGCCTGTGTAGCATAGTCGAAGCTGAAGAGGTGGCGGGCATCCAGCTACAGGTACTTTTTTAATCTTTTTTCCCCGTTGCTGCCTCACCAATTTCTCCTGCTAACGACCGCTACTGACAGCCAGGCAAGTGTGGTTCCCTGGAGCCCCAGTTGTGCCAATCTCAAAGACTGGGAGCCCTGTAGAAAGCTTTGACACTCCACAAAAGTGGAGAGTTGTTTGCAGACATGTGAGGCAGTGGCACATCTTTTTTTATGACAAAGTAGACATGAAGGGGCATATCAATCAAGTTTCCCTGGACATATTCAGGGAGACTGGTGAAGCCAATCCAAACATGCCTATGAATCGTTCCAGAGGAGCCCATATAACTAGTCATCGAATCAACTGTGTCAAGAGCGGATCTAAGAATCTGCCTGGTGACGCAAAAATTGCCTCTCACATTGTCTGGCAGAAGTGGAACTACCATCTATACTATCTCTCAAAAAGCATTGAAACAGTGCACAAACAGGTGTGGCAACACCGGGTGCAGCGTTCAAAGAATGAAGAGCAATTTCTTTCCCACTGCCTCAATTTATTTTTACTCTCTGTTGGATGGAGGGGAACAAAAAGGGTTGGCATTAAGTTACGAGTACTATTGAGCTCAAAACATCTGACCCTCCGGTGAAGAGAGACAGAATTCCAAATTCTGGATCACCTGCAGACAGGCAATGAAAATGATCAACCTGGCAGTGGATGGCTTCTGTGGAACCCAGCTTAATACAAGCAGACATAATATGGTCTAGAAGGCAATAGTTAAAAGGCAGAAAAGGTTTCAATGTGGAGCAATTGGCCTGTAGTATTTCTGTCAAGAGGTTAGTCTTTATTTCAGGTAGTTCTCGGCTGAGGTAGTTATCGGACTTCATCCACCCTTGCATAGGACTGCCTTAAAAAATGTCCTTCAAAGGGAATGCTGAGGGACCATCAAGGCAAATTTCAGTAGAAGTATTTAAGTCACTGGTTTATTAAGGACCCCAAATAAGGACCTTTTTTAGAGTCTGAATAAGAAAAACGAACCTCTACATGAAAAGCACCCACTGAAGCCTGTGGAAGAGCACTGGGAAATTCAATCTGGTCTGTTTCATAGATTCCACCTTGGTCCTAACCGTCTTGGTCCAAGATAGGTCTGACATTGGATTTGGCAGCAAAAGAGGGACTGCTGGGACGATGTCAGGACCATCAACAAGGCTGACAGGTACCAGGGATGAGGCTGCCAGCAGAGGTCCGCGTGAAGATACTACAGTCACCTTGGGAAAGTGAACTAGAGGAATCTAGAGAAGGATGCAACATAGCCAACAAGGCTTGGGTGCACGGTGTCACTTATGCGGGGTCAGTGCTAGGAGCCCGAAAAGTCTGGGCGTGGGGCCAGCCATACTGGGTGTGGAGAAGGAATGGAGTTGACATCAAGAACCAGAAAAGACCTCCATTCAGTAAGTCCTAAACTTGGTGCAGAGAATTTCCTTCAGGGACTGAGCATTCTCTCTGTACTGCTGTGAGAGCAAGAAGAGGCAAATACTTTATTGCTTGTCACAGACTTCAGATGTAAAATAAGTTCCCTGCTGGTTCTCAATCGCTATCGAATGAATGAAGACACAATCATAAGTGAACTTTCAAGCATATGCAGGCTCTATGCTTCAATGACAGATGTCATAGTGATCTGAAAAGGATCCCCGAGTGTGACTGGAAATACATCTATAAGAACCTGATCTTTTTAGAAGTGGCTTCTCTGTGAGCCACTCCAAAACAATATTCAGAGGGGAAAAAAATATGATTCCAGCAGAGATCTGCGTTGAAGGATGTGAAAGAAAGGAACGGACATCGAATCAACAGGGTGGCTCCATATACAGATGCGTAAAGTGCCTTACTGGGAGTCAAAGGAGTTGAGCTGGAGCCCTGGTATAATGTTCAAACGTAGGAAAGAAATTTAAACTTTTCCAGGTCCAGTAAGGTACGCAGGTATAAGAATCCATCAGAAAAAGGTTTGATTATATTTTATAACAAAATCATACAATCATGGTGAAAAAAAGACATTTTGATTACTGAACCATATCTGATTATGAACTTAGTATTTTCATTTGTAAAGTACCGTCCACATTTTTTGTTTATTTCCGCAGTGGCAGTTACATACAACTATGCGTTCAAGAAGCCTATCTCGAGACATACAGTATAAATAAAAAACACAGTAACAGAGGCAAGTCTTATAGGGACTGTCTCTTACAAATTCAATCATCCCCAATATTCTCTCCTTCCTAGTTATCTCACGTTCATAAACCTGCTCTCACTTCATTCATGACTGGGCCAAAGGGCCAGGAACCCATACTAGAGAATCAGCGTTCAAGCTATTAATGGCTACATAGTGGACAAGACACTCTAAGCACTCTGCCGGAAGAACCCAAGAAGGTAATTGTTCTAAGCAAAGATGAGCAATGCGATTTAGACCAGAAAGAGGCATGCCCAGCACCTGGATTCAGGCAATAGGTCTCGCTCTCTTTTTCGTACCCGCGTTCTCTCATGCATGCATACTCTGTTCCAAGGGAAGAGAATAAAAGCCATACCTCCGTCCTGGGTTGCCACCCTCCATCTGGCTGTTTCCTGCTACATGTACCTGCTGCATTTTGGACCGCTCTATATGCTCGACGTAAGTCTGGATCATCTGTAATGATAGGCCATTTTTAGAATACTGAAATAAAGGGATTGCATACATTTGGGATTTTTATGTATCTGAAGCATTCATATTACACATTCTACATTAAAAAAAACACACAGTAGCCCTCAAAAGTCACACATTGACAATGCTTTCATACCATGAAACTCATCTTGCACCCAACAGAGAAAAGTTGTGATATTCTTCTTGTAATTTCAAAAGATATTTCAATTTACAGTGCAGGCAGTAGATATATTCAAGGGTTACAAATCCTTTGTAGTAGAGCTGTCCAATACACTGGCAAATACATTGTGAGTTCGTTTTGTTTAATCTTGGGGCAGTGAGTTGTTATTGGGCAGCATCCGTGACCCAGAACCTCTGGCATTATTGCATTATTGCATTCCAATGAAATAACTCATCACTCTCCAATGTTGGCTTGGTTGGGAAGTTAACTGAATACAATTGCTCAAACAAGACCTTCCGATCTCACCTTTCTAAGGCTTTGATTACAGTCCCAAGTTAATGGACCAACAGTGCCAGCCAGACTACAATGCATAATGTCTGTTATGATACATCAGCCTTTAGTACTAGTTTTTGAGAGGCACTTAACTCAAGGGCTGGCATCCCAATGGGTTTGAGCCCAAGCAGTTGAGTTTCGGCCTAAAATACCACAAACACATTTTTACTTAAAAAAACACCACCCAGGAGTGAACTGGGATGATCTACTATAGGTTTTAACAGGCCCCAATGCACTGACAAAAAGTCAAGTGAAATTATATGTGCCCAATTAAAAGGTCAACTGGGCTCCACTGGACATGACTAGAGGAGACAGGGTACTGGACACAGTTCAATCAGAAGACAGTCATCTACTTGTTTTCCAAAGTATATGTTCAAACTGTGGGCACTAACAACGCTGGAAATGTTACTTAGAGGATTCAGTTTAAAACGCTCTGCTTTATCTGCCAAGCCTTAAGTAGAAATAACTTCCCCTAACCATTCCTCAAAAGTGAAATTCAAAGGGTGAAGCTTAGCAGGCTCAAAGATGGCCATGCTGCCCAAATGATGTGACAGCTTCTACAGCATCCAGCACTGTTCTACCAAAATCCTAGAATTATCTCGATAAAAACGCTGAGATTGTCACCTAGCAGTTATGAGAATTTAATAAAATTATTCAGGCAAAAACTGTGGCATTAGTAGCGGTAAATTTGCTTTTTATGGAGTAGTCCATACCCGAAACCTGGTAAAGCATCATCGAGCTAAATATGCGGAAGAAATATTTGTGTGCACAAGGAAAAAAGACTTTGAGAGAATATTAAGATCAGGAGAACCTAATTGAGACCTATTTACCAGTCGAGTGGTGGTGAGTCTATCCCTGTTCAGACACATATATGAGAACAAAGCATGCAACCACAATATTTCAACAGCTCTTTGGAGCGCAATCATCTTCAAAATCCCTTCTAGCATCAACATTGTAAACACCAATCAGAAATCTGAGCCATGCTAGACAGAACTAGTCCCCCTTCTGTCCATTAAGTGAATGTCTCGATCTGTGTACATTACAGGTGCTTCTGCTTGTCACAGTTAAGGAAGCTGGCTTCCTACTATGTAGGTTCTCAAGTGTGACCTTTCATACCTCTGTATGGCGCTGATGCAGGGCATTGTACTCTTTCTTCATTTCCGACTCCCGCTCTTCCAGACGTGTAGCTGAAATAAAGAATTCCATGAGACTAGGCAAAAGTAGGTTTAATAACAGCCCACCAAATGAATCACATGTCTACGATATTACTCTTCTTCAGGACATTTCTGCAAAAAATGATTTTCATCAACACAAGGAACACTTCTATAATATTAGCGGTGTGTAAGTCAATAAAGTTATTGCTAGATAACAACACAAATGATGAAGTAACTGGTTTGATGATTGATGAGTGGTGCTAGTAATTTAACCGAACAATACAAATGATAGCGTACAATATTTTCATATGGCACATATTTATGTATGTCTTTAGGTGATAGCAGATTCTTGTAGCGGCAGGTGGGCTTTGAGAGCAGAATTAAATGACTTAAGTGAAGTAACTGCACCGAGATCAACTAGAAGCAATTTCCAGAAGTAGGGCCCCAGTAATTCAAGCAATGTGAACTTCAATTCAACATAGGGAGGTTTTGGTAGAACCTGGCTGATTGTATGTTGCTAGTGTGGACAGTTAGGGAAGGATGTATCCAGCGATGAGAAGATAAAAGGACGAAGAACTACAAGTAGAATGGTGCAATAGTAAAGTTTGATAAGGGCTAGTGCAGTGATCAGTGACTTGGTTACATTGCGGGTCTTTCCCATTTGTGGATATAACCCCTACCTTTCAGTAGCCAGTAATTTATTTTGTTTGCAACCCTAATTCGGTCACAAAACATTAATACATACCACTGCCATTCAGTATTTAGAAGGGACATCCTAAACATGCCCCTTCCAAATACCAAATGGCAAAATCCAAATTGCGATTCAGTAGCAAGTTACTGAATCGCAATTTGGCATTGGTACATTTAAAACGCATTTTTTGCAGCCACAAACGTCCCAGTTGTTAATTAGGCTATTTAAGACCTCTAAAAAAGATTTGTACATATATTGCCCATAGTCTTAATAACTGGAAACAGGAGGTACAGCAATAAAGAAAGGAATACGAAGAAAACACATTATTGTTCATTAATATGCATTTTAGATGCCCTGACGTTTTCGATGTTCCCTTCTGCACATTTAGCCTGGCTGCTCGAATACGCACCGCCTTGTTTTGAGCCTGGCACAGACAAGTGAGAACCCAGAAATACATAGAAGACAGCTTTCTATCATATCCCCTCCTCAAGGACTTTACATTCTTCCCACAAGAAGAGCTATGCACGTGCTGTTTAGCAGCTATCCTGAGTTTCTCCTTGATCATGTTCTCTCTCCTCCCCTTGCTGCATTACAGAAAACGTTTAAAAGAAGTTAAAAATTAAGTGTACAAAGCATTGTGTGTTCCAAAAGCTCAGATGAAAACCACGGGTCAGTGGGTATTGTGAATTCACAATTATATGATTGCTGCTGGATTTCCAAAGTGCAGATCTTTAGTGCAAACTCAAGCACAAACTGCACTCGGGGGGACAGACCTTTAGCCCAAGAGTGAGTCATGACTCAACAGATCAAATACATCAATGGCAGTGAGGCACATTAAGCCTCACAATGACGACAGAGTGATCGATTTGCAAACCATACAGATTTAGTAATATTTTGCAAAGTTACAACCTCAAATCATTCAAATAAGTCATAAATCAATAATCAACACACAAATGCTTTGGTCAGTACAATTCAACTCAACTATAAACAAAAACTGTTTAAAGTTTTCATAAAGCAAATCGCAGCACACAGAGTTATTCATGGAGGAAAACTCCCTAACTTGCTATGCTAAAGGAATCAGGACAGTGATAAGAATTCAGGCAGAAGCGGTCAGCAAGCAAAACCTCTAAAGGCAGAAACAAATGAAGATTCATTAAAATTAGTGAAAATTAATTTTCCTTGGAGTCGAACTCTTTTGGCATGAAAAGTGTCTTCTTTCAGGAGAGTGGAAAGGGGCATCTGATCTAACTAACTCTGCGATGCCCAATTACATAATTTATTTCAGGGACAAGCAACTCCCTCTGTTTCTCATGAAGAGAACCAGTCAAGATGAAACGAATCCCGATAAACCAGTTTCAGCCTTCTTCCCATCCATCACATGATGAAAATCTCAGCTGCATGACCTTCAATAGATATCCGATAGTGAGATGATACAATTTGGTCAGTGTGTTCTTTTCACAGGTGCAGAGGTTCAATATTCAGCTACTCACAGAACATACACAAATAAACATTCAAACAAACAGGCATTGGCATTGCCAATAGGTCTCGCTTGTGGGACCTTATAAGTATTTAGTTTTGCAGCACAATATCCTTGTTGCACCAATGATATTGTGCTGCAAAACTAAATACTTATAAATAATAGTAAAAATTAGTGTGGACGGAGGAACATACATTTAAACAAGACGGAATGGAAGGCAGGGGAGGGGGGAGGAGAAATGCGACACGGCGGGTAGGGGAGGGGGCCGAGTGGGGAGAGCGGCGAAAAAAATGTCAACAAATGCGTGCGCCGGGAAACTGAGCCATGAATAATTAGGGGAGGAGAAGCCGAGAAGCCGCAGAGCGCACGCTGGGCGAAGCCCTTTGATGTGCTGTGCGGCGGCCGTTAAAAAAATGCAATTAGGAGGGAGGGAGGCTGATGCGCGTGCTTGTTTGATCACGTGATTCACGTGAACTTAAACAAAACCGCAGCAGAAAGCCCTTGGTTTGACGAGGATTTTGGCTACTTGAATTCTCGCTCCGCTCGAAGCGCTTGCGAGCATCGATAGGTCGCGAGACCTAAAAACCAAAATACTATGATACAATGGGATGTATGACATTACAACGCATGCTTTTACATCGCATGCCTTTACAACGCGGTTTTTACATCGCATACCATTAGAACGCATAGTGTTTGGGTGTTGGATAGTGAATTATTTAATTTACTATTCCAACTCCAGTCCCCGTGGATAGTAGGGAAGGTGTTGGATAGTAAATTAAATCTATTCCCTATCCTAGAGCGCCCCCCAGCGCAATGCGTTGTAATGGTTTGCGTTGTAAAAGTTGTGTTGTAAAGGCACTGCGTGGTAAAAGTTGCGTTGTAAAGGTTGTTCACCGATACAATGTAATTAACATGTACGGGTGTGGCTTGGCTCATGAGACCAGAGAAAGGATGAATATACACCAGACAGAAAAGGATTTCAACTTAATACAGTCATTTTAAAATGGGGGACTACATGAACTATGATCAACTTTAGTGTGAATATCTCAGAAAGAAGCATTTTAATTGTGTTTTCAAATTTCAAATCAAAAGTGTCTATCAAACTATGACAACTTCGTTATTAGGTCTGCATCACAATTTACAGGGAACATTATACCAGATTCAGGCTCCTTATGGGAGGGCCACATATCCAAGGAAATTGTGGGGTATGTGGCGCTTCCTCTTTTATTCAAACAATATTAACCATACTAGCTTTTGAAAATACTGCATAATAAGGTAACATCTTTGCGAGGAATACACACAATACAGAATAGTGAGTATCCTGTTTTTCCTCAAGTGTTGACCAGATCAATCAACAACCATTAGAGAACCGTGACACCATTGGAGACAAATAAAACATATTGAAATGCTTTTTTAAAAAAACAGGGAGTGGGAAACCCTGCATGTGGATGTGCCACTTTTAATCCTAGAAATAGGATGATGTATGATGGCATTCATCTAATCTATAAATGCTGAGTACTAGTGAAGGAAATGGTTACATATATGTAACAAGAGTTCTCAATTAAGAATGCCCTCCCAAGACTACTGAGCTTTTAAAATACTCAGCGGAATAAAAGTCTTAAAGCAGCAGTCCCAAATCATAAAGATGGTTTCCATGAGATGAGTTGGAAGTAAATCACGCCTACCCATACAAACGACTCTGTGAATCAAGCCCTAGGGAGTCTTTTGAGGATCCAGAGCTGGAGAAAGAGGGGAAATGGGCACTACAACGCGGCCATTTCCACTCAAACCTTTTCCACGCATGCATTACAACGCATGCGTGTTTACCACGAAAGCCTTTACCACGCATACCTTTACTACGACATACGTAGTAAAGGCATGTGTGGTAAAGGCTAAAAATAGAAAAAGGGGGCTTGGGGGGTCTCCCCCCAAATATAAAGCATGGGAATAAAAAGGAGGGTTGGGGGGTCTCCACCCCCAAAAAAACGCACCTGATGTGACGAAGCGAAGTGGAGGCAATCGGTGTAGTTTGAGAGGAAACGGAAAGGAACTTCCGCTTCCTCTTTACGACGTACGATGTCACCAAAGAAGATGAAGGAGAGGAGACGACGTGAAGAGGTAAAGGGAATTTTAGTTTTAAAAAAAAGATTGAGGGTTAAGGGCAGGGGTAATTATAAGGAGTGGGGGCTGGGGGGTAACCTAAGGGTACAGGGGAGGTGTATAACCTTTACCAAGAGTATGCCCTTCCCATGCATAAATTTACAACGAAAATCGTTGCAAATCTATGCGTGGTAAAGGAATATTCGTGGTAAAGGTTATGCATGGTGAAGCATTCCTTTGTAACGCATACATGGTAAAGGCATGCGTTGCAACGGCATACAACCGAGAAAGAGACATCTCTCACTGTCAATGGAGGCTACAGACCGTGGCTGCTCTTATGGCATGAGAGTATCTCATTACCACAATGGATAGAGGCTGCTCTCGCCCACACTATAATATCATATTGGTAGTTTTCATATACAAGAGAATCTGATAAAGAATCCTAGTGGACTTCAAGAGGACTGAATAGTATGAAAAGGGGCAGCACACGGAGTGGACGTCCTACTTACAAGCACATTTAGTTGAAGGTTGTGACTATTTAAAGACAGAGATTATTGAGAAAAAAGGGGTAGCATCCCAACCAAAATTCACATACTCTTACGTGACAGGTTTGTACATTCTATAAAGTGTGACTTAATGTCAGTTCACCCATTTCATTAAATATCAAGTCGGCCATAACTTCTGTCCATATGGCCCAGCAATCTATTATGCCTCAGGGGCATAGATAGTTATATCTGCTTCACCAAGCACTAACAACTAATGTCTTTAAGAAAGGGTGAACCAAATTAGTTCCTAGGAAACCTTACTGCCTTGGTGTTTGAATATGGATCAGGTGATCCTTATGAACAAAACGTAAAGAGAATTCAGGATTCATTTAGAACTATGTTGAGTGGCTGCTCCGATTCCCAAACACGAGTACTATCAGCGAGGAAGTTCTTCTTATCTACTGCTTTGCCCTCTTATGAACTATAGAAAGAAACAGAGCCCTATATACAAGACAACCAAATGGAATAACTAGAGACAAACATGTTTCAGTTAAATGAAATCCCATATGAGGCTTTTGAGGGAGCTTGATTTAATTTCCATAAGAATTCAGTGATACATTTGAGAATGATGCTTCTATCTGAAAAAGAACTGAAGGGTGAAATGATTATTTTTTCTTTTGCAGCTTAATATAGCAAGAACTTGGCCCAAAAACATTGTAGAGCTTTACATGAGCACCGGATTATATGACTCTTTTTTTTAGTTATGGGAAGATTAAGTGATTTACCCAAAATCACAGGATATTGAGCCAAGATCAGGAAAATGGTTCCAGATTTCAATCAATGAAGTGAAGAGAACTTAATTTTATCAACACAAGGCTCCTATGGAAACACTAGGGAACAAAATTAATTTTCTACAAGGGTATCTCATGGAGCACTAAGGAGATGACCTTTTCCTACATCACTGTATTTAAAGTTGTTTCATCGGAAGGGTACTCCTTCAGACAGTGGTGCCTCTAGCACCTTGCAAAGGTTGACGATGGGGATGAGGCATCTTCCCGCTTAACCCCAGCCTCTATGGGATGGCTGGGTGGACAACCTTCCTTGCCCTTAAACACTAGCCCTTACCATGAACATGTTGGCTGGTGCAAGGGACAAGCCCAACCAAGCAATGAGCATCCACAGCCCCATAGCATGGCTGGAAAGTGCAATAACTGATACTCTGAGTGGCCAAATGGCGATCACATGCCTCCATCCCGAAGACACAGTGGCTGGACAAACACGTATATACAAAGCTGCCACACTTAATCCGGTTTCTGTGCAAGGTGAGGGAGTTGCAACACATGCTCCAGTTAACTCTGCTTCTTTGCTGCAGCTTGGGAAATCCAATTATCTGTCAGAGGAGTCTACTGGCAGAATGCTTATCACAAAACTGGAAATGAACACCAGACTGCTCTACCCCTTTGTATCGTTTTTAATTAAAGATTGAATTTTAGCCAGACTGCTGCACCACTTTCATCTGGTCCTGACTGAAGGGTTTGGGAAGAAACTATAAGAAGAACCCAGTAGACCTTTCCATTTGCTCCATGTTAAATTCCTTTCACAAGGGACCCATGCTAGTTTGGGATTTCACAACTAGCCACATTGGGCCATAGATACTAGCCACTCCAAGCTAGTATTTTCTCCTCAAAGAATTTTGTTTGGTTCACAATTCAACATATTCATCTCTGTGAAGCATCCCAGAGGAGGACCTGTTTTTGTTATGGCAAACTACAATTTGACCCCTTCTATGCTGATGACGGCCCCCGTCCGTCATGCATCACGGTGGGCGTGTGCTGATGACGGCTGGGGGCCATCAGGATCCCGCCCACTCTTAAAAACGGCCGCACAGGCGCAGAATCACGGCCGCGCCCAAGGGGTTAAATCCTGGTGAAAGCAGTTATGTTCAACCTTGCTGGTAGCAACCCTCTCTGCCTTCTTTCCAGCTGATTATATGTTCATTTTATACAGCGTGATGCAGAATGCATGTAGGACAACATATCCTGACTTGTACTCTATAAAGCGGTGTGCTAAAAGGAAACTACTACACAAGAATTTTTTTTAAACATATTTCTATCATGAAAAAACAACAATAGTTTATCATGAATGTAAAGACTGCCCAGACAACCTCTGAGGAGCAAACGGTGACCAAGAATGGAAAACTGTGGTACAGTTACATAAGCTGGTGCAGTAAAAAAAAAAACAGGTATCAGTAATACAGGGGGTGTTCACTTATGTCACACTGTAAACCTGGAGGCATTCAAGAATTGTGAGATATGACCACTAATTGGGAAGGAAAAAGGGCAGATGTAATCTGCCACAACATTGATCAATGCCATACAGAACCAGGAGGAACTGTCTTATCAAATGAAAAATTCTAACATAGAGAATGTGATTTCTAAAACCTAGTGACAGGAAGCCCTGTGGGTCATATAAAGCTGTGAGTGAGTTACCTATAGGGATCAGATCATCAAAAGAAAATGATGGTCCACTTTACAATGTTTGAAATGAAAGCAGCCTGAGAAATATGAAATATGAAATACATAATGAAAATTCAGTTAATTTGATGACAAGTTTGAAAAACTCTGCACTAGACAAACTAATGGGGACATCACTCTTATAAACAAGGGGGTCGTGTTGAATACCTGGGAGATGGCTTTCTGTATTATAAAAATGAATATGTAGTGTTCTGGAGAAGGACTGAAACAGATGATCCAGCAGACGCATATGGAGAGGATAGGCAGTGATAACATGAAATGATTTCAAGATGGTCTTTTCAGGGCTGGACAGGCCATAGCAGGCACCAGGCATTTCCCCGGTAGGCCGCTAGAGTGGGGGGGCGCTTTTGGGCCCCTGGGAGGCCGTTTTTGTTACCGGGGTCGGCAATATCGGCCCTCGGTAACAAAATCGTCCGAAACTGGCCCTCGCAAACTGCTCGGCTGCACCCCCCCTCATTCCAAGGGGGGCAGGCTGAGCAGTTTGCCAGGGCCGGATTCTGTTCCCAGTCCGGCCCTGGGTCTTTTACACACCACACAACACTACAACGGAGCGTGACTTCTCTTTTATTAATCATCTCCTACACATTGAAATATTATGAAGAGAGCCTTCGCTTACAAACAACAAATTCTCATTGGATGTTATGTTGCATGACCTGCATGTTAAATATAAGGGTCTGTTGGAGTGTTATAAATCCAATGTTCTTCCACAAAACCCAAGATGCGAAGTGGTGCCACAACGAAGAGGAAAGGGGGCGCTACTATCTTCAACACCAGCACTGGGACTATCTATCAGCTTTTTTGCTGTCTCGGTGACCACTGATAAACGTTCAACCCATGTAACCGGACAGTATGACAGTGTAAGAAAAGGTGGAAGTATGATATTTACTAGAGGCTTACTCACCTTGGTCTGCATAGTTTTTGGCCTTGAGCTCCAACTGCCGGGACTGAAGCTCCAGAGTTTCCACCAGAATTTGTAAGTCCTTCTTCTCTTGTTCCAGTGCATCTTCAAACTCAATGAACTTCTACGACAGAATCATTGAAAAACAGAGCGTCAATAAAACAGCATCTATACAAGCAATTATCAACAGATAATGTGAACCCAATATACAACATTATTTCATTGACTATATGTGCAAAAGGTAGTTAGGGGGAAGTCTCTGATCAAGCATACAAAACTCTCTTAGCCCTCTGCTGGCCCCAAACTCTGCTAAAACAGGCACAGAAATTGAGTCCCGTTTGCTTAGCACATTTATAATGTTTGTGAATAATTATCTTTTATGTATTCATTTATATGGTTTCTATTGCCATAGCTTTGTCTAGATTGAAGAAATGATCCCATTTTCCATTCCATCATTTCAGTTACATTTTCAGTTTATAGGAGTTTACCTTCGGCAAAAAATTAATAGACACATTTTATACTATTATGGAAAGCCGCAAATCTCTATTTCCTGAAAACAGAAAACCATATCAACTGCTCTACCGGCCCCCAGTAGGGTTGCGGCTGAGCTGTTTGCCATCGGGGGGGGCTGATATTCCAAGCCCCTGGTAACAAAACCGGACCCCCAGGGGCCCAAAACCGGCCCGACCCTGGCAGCCCACCGGTGAAAATCCCGGTGCCCATTACGGCCAGTCTGGCCCTGTAGGCTGGAAATACTTTTACAGTGTCTAACGCCTGTAATTGTAAGGACCAGAAACATTGGATCCATCAGCAGTGTGGTGGGTGCTGCAGGCAGCTACAATGCCTAGCACCACCCATTTGAATATTTCAGCAGGGAGCAGCAGAAGTTTCTACCCCTAGCAGAATAAAATGAACTCCTCCCTTTCATCCTCTTGAGCCTCCTTCTGCCAGCCCACAGACAAGAGGAATGGCCCCAGAGCATTTTCCCACTGCTCCACTACTGGGATTTGGCCCGTTGTTTCACCAAGAAGGGGGAACGCGTGCAATTGGACCCACTATTACCAGAAAATCCTCATGGTATTACCCTTTCCAGGGGAAACAACTCGTAACCCTGTTAACTCACGAGAAGATCTGGGACTGAATTTTTAAGTACGAGGCAGGTATTTCCAAACAGGAAACTCAAAATGAGGATTTTACTCCTGATTAAGGCGCTTCTTCGGCACAAAAAGGATTTGCCTTCAGAATCTATGAAGTACTTTTGTCAAAGTTGTAATCTGATGTCACATCATGTAAGTATTAGTACAAGTCAACTATATATCCTGGAACATTTCAGAAGTCTCCTGTACTTCACTCTAGTATCAATAATCCTCTGCTGCTGACAAATGCTGGTTATCTGGGTAATCGCCTCTACAATCCAAATTGTGTTGTCCTGATAATGACTCCACTCTTTCTGCTTATGGGGCAGAAACACTGTTACAATAACTGGTACTGAATATACAAATTAATCAGCTAAGGCATTCGAAAAAAGAATTAACATTTTTCTTTCCATAGCATTGCCAGATGGCTTTATCTTCTTGATTTTAGATGTGAATTGTTACATAATTCATAATGAATTGTTCGCGCTACAAACTAACCTTCACGTTGTCAATAGTTTTAATTCTGAGGAAGACAACTGTACATATTTTTTTTGAGAAATCATTGCTGACTGGGAGTTTGTTTGCATCAGGATAGTGAGTATCATTTAGAGGTTATTACTTTGGCATTAATTTAATAATTAATTTCGGTACGGGTAGTTTAAAATATTCCTTTATAATTTACTGTTCTTCCGATGTATCTCAGGGAAAAGATGGTTACTCTCGCTTACGTTGAAAAAAATAAAAAATAAATAAAACAATCACAATTCCCTAAAACATTTTTTCCTTTCTGGCCTGGGGTAACCGCAACTAATAATAAAAATTGTCCTTCTAACGGATCCCAGGTTTCTGATTTTTTATTTAATATTAGATTCCCAAGCTCAGTCACCTCCTAACACTTCTCTTGTGGCAAAATCTTTCTTACATTTTGTCATACTTTAAGTTATCAATGTGTCACACTTTCAGATACCTTCTTTCAAGCACACAGGAATTTTAGATCACTACTTTTTAATCGGACTTCTTGCCCACTGGAAAACTCATTAGGCAAATACCTATTTGCCATAGGACGGTGGTAAACACAGAATTGTTTTTTGCACACTGTGCACCCTTCCGTATATACTATTATCTTCTTCTTGATACCAATGCATTTGAATCTGAGACCCCTTTCCTCGGTCGAGCACCAAAGATTCTTTGATACAAATCAGTTGTTTCCATAGGTGGACAACCCGACCTTAATAAGTTTGATTGGGAGACTGGGATGTAGGCTTTGTTTATTTTGGACAATGCTTGCAGGTTGCACATTACAATATAGAGGTTTAAAAAACCGGTATACAATAATATTGCATCCACCTTTCTGACCTATAATTAGGTTGCAAGTTAAGTATATATATATATATCATTAACCGTAAGAAATCAGGTAAAGCACACAAAAAATTTGGAGTTTGGAAATCTCCTTTAAGACTGTTCTAAAAGATGACTTCATTTTAGGTGAAGCCTAATTAGTAAACTACCAACAACCTTATTTTGTAACTAAACAAGTCAATGTAAATGCATACATTTGAGTCATTTGTTTGTATTTTCATGCCAATGCTAAAACATCCCAAGTGACAGACTACTTTGGTAAAGTTCAACTATTAATGGTTATGCAGAAACAAAAAATAATCAATAAATTGTAACCACAGAAGTGGAGAAGGCCTCTTCCAAAAATTAATAATATCACTGCATCAAATGATCTACTTTGTCGGTTGTTTACATTAGTCATGAGGGTAGGGGGTGAATGAATAATGTAATCTTAATAAGGTCCACCCATTTGCTTCCTCATGTTTTTAGAGAGAACTGTAAGACAATGTATTCAATAGTACATTTTCAGAAACATAAATTTCAATTAGATGTGTATGGTAAACAGTATTTGAATCTATATAATTCACGCGTCAGATATTGGAGAAATGTCTGGAAGTGCTAATTATGGTGGGAAAATACATTTCAATTAGATGTGTGTTTATACATTATTACAGAAAAACAAGGAAGCAACTTGGTAAACAGTATTTGCATCTATATAATTCACGCGTCAGATAATAAAGAAATGTCTAAAAGTGCTAATTATGGTGGAATTGCACATTACTGCTCAATTGCTGTTATTTTACCAAAGTAGTTACATGATCAGTAAAACATACGAATCAATGCTTGTACAAAGTAATATACAGTATAGTTTCAAAACATTGTGGGTCCCAGATATGTAATTTTACAAACAATTCTATGCAAAATTCTAAAAAATGTAAAAGTGATGGGTGGAATCAGTTAAACTCTGCATGGTTTAAATTGCAATGAATTACTACAAGAAAAAGTGTAGAAGGTGCTGGAAAGAGAGGCTTATAGAGATGGTGATGGTTGCTGCATCATGCACTGTCAATGGCAGCAAACATTATGGGCCAGATGTTTGGCCATTTTTTGTTGTTGCAAAGGGGTTTTAGGACTGTTTGCGACTGCAAAAACCGCATGGCCCATGTACCAACCCTATCTTGCGACTCGCCAATCAATTAGCAACTCGCAAAATAGGGTTAGAGACTCAATATTAGGAAGGGGTGTTCCAAGGGCGTCCCTCCCTAATAGCAACTCCAAAACCGATGTAAATGTCGCACAAAACTCGCAATTTACCACACTTCTCAGAAGGGTGGTAAGGCACTTGAAAATGGGGAGGGATCCCCAGGGGACCCCTTCCCATTTGGGAATGCATGAGCAATCATTTTTTAAGGGCAGGCAGTGGTGGACCACTGTCTGCCCTTAAAAAATGAAACAAAAAAGTTGAATTGTTTTTTTTTTTTTTTTTAAATGCATCCCGTTTTTCTTTAAGGAAAACGGGCTGCATTTAGAAAAAAAAAATCTTTATTTAAAAGCAATCCCAGCCATGGTGGTCTGCTGGACCCATCAGGCCACCATTCCTGGGAGTGCTAGCCATTCCAAAAGGGGTCGCAAATTGCGACTACCTCATTAATATTCATGAGGCATGCAATTTGCGACCCCATTGGGAATGGCTAGCACTACCAGGAATAGTGGCCTGCTGGGGCCAGCAGACCACCATGTCTGGGATTGCTTTTTTGTCTCAGACACTGTTGTACATAGCAATTTGCGAGTCGCAAAATGCCATGGTCGTACATCCGGTCCATTGCTACATGGTCCATGGATGCCCAAATTTGAAACTATATCTGGTCACTATGCGAGTGTCTCAAAGCATCCATTTCCTATGTTCTCCTTTTCTGAGTCTTCGTGGTAAGTTTTGTCTTAGAATACATTGTAAATTGCTTTCTGATTATAAACCACAGCAGGTAGCATACACCTGCATTAACAAAATCCTAAACGCTTTAAGCAGCAGTGCTGCCAGGATGCTGTGCTGCTTTGCAGCCTGAAATAGAATGTTATGCGCAAAAGCGGCAGATCAATAAAGGATCTCTTTACACACATATTAGTAGGACTTATCTCATCCTGCAGCAGCTTTGTACTGTTTCAACTTATATCTCCCTGAGTTTGTTTTCCATTTTGCTAAAGGTTGTAGATCCTGCACCGGGGCAGAAAATGAGCACATACCACATACTGCTTCCCTTTGCCTCAAACTCACAAAAGGGAAAGCTATGCACTGACTCTAGAACAAAGCACTAATGGAGGTTGTGAATATCCCTCACACACAAGAGAAAGAGGGTTAGGTTGCAAAGGCGGTAAGTAATGTTCCGCTCACTGAGGAAAGATCACAATCCACCCACTCGCACATAATGTTCAAGACTTGTATTCATTAAATGTATTCTTCCGCTGTGGTGCCATTTAAACAATGAATTTGATTTAAGGGTCAACCTCTAGTGACTGAAATAGAAGGCGCCCTGCAAGCGCAGAAGTTGGCATCTTTTAATTTTTTTTTTTTAAATAAGGGGGTAGTCCAGTGTCCATCTGTGGCACCCATATCACATTTTCAATGTTGGAGGTTGAGGGGGGAACCCTGAGGAACCCGCAACTCGCCGGCTCACCCGCCATCACCAATGCTGGGTGTTGCTGGAGCTAGTATTGCTCCCACCCAGCGTGAGCTGTTTTTCTTTTTCCTCCCACCAGGTGGTAGCGAGTCTGTGGTTCTCCTCCCACGAGCTCGCATGCAGCTGGAAACTTTTGTGCTTCCATCTGGTGGGAGCAGGTTTCTGCTCTAGCCGGGTGGGACCACAAAAGACTTCTCTGACCGTGCTCTCGTGGGCAGGGGAAAGACGGTGACCCAGGGATCGGATCCCTGGGGCACCATCCCTGAACCGGTCCTGGTGATAGGGTCCCAATGGCCATACAATAGCTCGGAGAGTGTGGCACACATGCCCCCTCCCCTAGGAACTTCATATGCAGCCCTTGACATGGGGTTCACGGGGACATAGCATAGCTCTGGGAGGGGAACGTCCTCCCCTTCAATTAACATGTCAGCCCCAGAGGATGGGGTCGCCAAGGACCAAAGGAGGCTTACAGGAGGGGCATGTCCTTCCTCCCCCTATTATAAAATTTGCCCCAGGGGAACAGGGCCTGTGGCCTGAAGAAGGCTACACCCTCCTCCCCTTCAATTACCCTATTGGCCCCAGGAGACGGCCCCTTCACAATCAAATACACTTTTCTGCAAATGTGCCCTAGCCACTTCTGTTGGTTTTTTTTGTGGCCGGGGTGCCAGTAATTTTTTTTTATTTTACTGCAGATTCGCAGATTCTCCATGAATTTGTGGTAATATATATATTTTGTTTAATTATGGTTTTTGGCCCAACCCCCCAGCATGTCTTAGTCCTTAGTCTGCAAGGTATCCCTACCCTGCATATCGGTTTCTATACTTATTTCCAGGCCTGAGTCCTCAAATGCCTGTCGCCACACGTTGCGTTGTAAAGGTTGTTCACCTCCAGAGCCACATACACACCCAGAGCCACATACACACAGAGGAGAGCAAGCACAGCGAGGGGGCAGAGAAGCAAGCACAGCGAGAGGGCAGAGAAGCAAGCACAGCGATGGGGCAGGGAAGCAAGCACAGCGAGGGGGCAGGGAAGCAAGCACAGCGAGGGGGCAGGGAAGCAAGCACAGTGAGGGTGCAGGGAAGCAAGCACAGCCAGGGGGCAGGGGAGCAAGCACAGCCAGGGGGCAGGGGAGCAAGCACAGCCAGGGGGCAGGGGAGCAAGCACAGCCAGGGGGCAGGGAACAAGCACAGCCAGGGGGCAGGGGAGCAAGCACAGCCAAGGGGCACTAAAATGCTGATATTTACATTTACATGTTTATTGTAAATGAGTAGCAGTGCAATAAACTCCTACTGATATAAAAGTCAAAGTGTGCATATATTAGTTAAATCATTGTGGAAATGTACTTGTTGCAGTTCAATATTTTCACCCACAATAATTGCCCAAGGATACATGCCAATAAAATGAGCAAGAAATGGGTAAGGATAAATATAGATGAAAATGCCAAAATTACAAAATAAAGAGCTTTAATTGATACCAGAGTACTGGTATGTACATTTGAAAAAAATACCACTGCAGTGATTGCTGTCAACCACGTAATGACACCACCTGTGTTGTGTATTGTGTCATGAACAAAGTAAATAGAAATTATAAGCCTTATGCTAATAGCGCATTAACCCACTGAGCTATCTTGGCTCGTGTGAGAGCGCCTCGGGAGGTATTCTAAAGACACACAGACCAAACTGGCGCTGCTGCTTTAACGCCGAAGGCAGAGTCCAGGGTAGGGGAGACAATGAAAGAGTTGCAGACTGGGGGGAGTGGCGGGGAGAGGTCCCCGCCTCGCGCTGCTGTCTCCTTTCTGCCCTCAGGTGAAGCCCTCCCTCCCTCCACCTCCTCCCCCTGCATGCATTCCGCCTCCATCCTCCCATCCACGGCAGAGCTGCTCTCTCTGGTCGGCCTTTCATTCAGAGGAAGAAACTGCCTGGTAGAACCCAAAACAGGAGCCCTCGCACATCAGCGGCAGAGGAGCCCTCTCGCAGCGGTGGCGCCCTCCCTCCCGGCTGAGGAGCAGGGCATGCTCGCACCGCAGCAACAGGGCACCCTCGTACAATAAATAGCAGCAGAGCAGAGCTCGCACCATAGCAGAAGGGCAGTTCTCACAGCAGCAGAGCAGACCTCATACCACAGCAGGAGGGCAGCTCTTACACCATAGCAGCGGAACGGACCTCGCACCATAGCAGAGGGGCAGCTCTCACCCCACAGCAGCAGAGCGCAGCAACAGAGCGCAGCAGGAGAGGCGCGCTCTCCCTGGCCGCGGGAGCTTCAAATTTAATGAAAAATTACTTAGTGTGCATGCGTGAAATGACACGCATGCACACTAAAACGGCAGCACACAGGGGAGATCAAAACTAGACACGCATGCGCACTAAAACGGAAGCACGCGGGGAGATCAAAACTGCCCAACATATTGTCTCCATAACACCCCCTCTATACATCATAACAGCCAAACAAACTTAAAACACCTTCTGTCCAACATATTGTCTTCATAGCACCTCCCTCGGTAGATTAGAACATCCTGCGACCTTAAACAACTTCTGTCAAACCAACATATACTTTATAGCACCTTCACTTGCCCACCAGAGCAGCAGGAGATGTGGCTTTATGTGGCCTTCACCTGTCAATCAGCACAGCAGAACGTGCGGCTTTGAACACCTTCACCTGCCCTTTAGAAGAGAAGATGATGACACCGTCACCTGTCCTCATAACGGGGTGAAATAAACTTGCCCACACTGACAAGTTGCCTCACCGTCGTCAGCAGAGAGACCCTTTATTTTAAAGATGAGACGGAAATCACCTTTCTAATCTAACTAAGCTAAATACACCCCTGTGGTAGGGAGAGGGGGGTGGGCGTGTCTCTTCCACCCACCAACCATCAAAAGGCACCTCCGGTAAACAGACAGCGCCTTGAAACCTCCCAAGCGCTGTAAAAAGACCAAGCTGCACTCAAAAAGTGCGCCGCTTCAGAAGTGTCCTTCGGGAAGTTTTGGTTTCTCTTTCCCGTCTGCAGTGAATGCAGCCCTGACCTGTTTTCTCGACCCCCACCCGCGCCCCTCCTCCCTCCCGCCATGCACGGCGGCGCCGAGCTCTGTGCAGAATCCCACCATACCTGTTTGGCCCCGTCCAGCCCCGGCCCCTCACAGGTGCTGGTGTCTGAGGAGAGAAAGAGGGAGGGAGGCGGAGAGAGCGAACAAAGGCGGACTGTGTGCGGGCCCGGGAGCTCCGGCGCAGGACAGCGGCAGAGCCCACCCCGACGTGCACCCTCTCCCGCCGCCGCGCCGACCAGGCACCCCGAAGATTTACCTGCCTGTACCCCCTCTGCATCGACACAAACATGGCACCCGCAGACCCCTCGCTCCAGCTCAGGCTGACAGGGCTGATTAAAAGGTGCGCACCTTTATTTGTCGATATCAACGGATTTCACATGAATGCAACACCATTTCACCTGCAATGTAAAGGTGAAAGCAGGGTTAGAGGAGTTAGAAAGGCGATTACCAGAAACAAAGGAAAGAAGTTGTTTTTGTTCTAAATGCGGAGCTAAGTCTGTGTTCTTGCCTGCTCACACGCATGCGCACAAACGAGGGGGAGACCATCCAAATGGGAAGATTGAAACGACGGTACACCGCAAAGGTCCGAAATTTTCTGAATCGGGGGCGTGTTTTTTGCTGAGTTAAGGATGACGTCACAGATAGAAAGAATGCAAAAAACACGCCCCCAAATCCGAAAAAGACGGGGCTTGAACCGATTGACGCCCCTCTCCTCCAATGGCTGGCCTCCGTTTCGGAAGCCAGCCAATGGAGAAGAGGGGCGGGTTCAAGCCCCCTAACTAAAAAACATAAAATCTTCAGCTCCGCCCACTGCTACGCAGTGCAACGGTCCTCGACCTAAAAAATATTGTGGCAATCAGTTTCAGGAGTGCGACTCGTTCTTTGTCTTGGAAGAGAAGGAGTGGGAAGACATGTACAGGAGATGGTCCAACCTCTCTATTTGCAGCACCGCGACATTAATTGGCCCAAAACGGAACAATGTTTGGGTATTTATATATAATAATAAAGATGCCTAAACGAATAAAGCACATGGAGTCCATAAAAATGTTCTCAGTTTAACTGGATTTAATGTAATTTGTAGGGGTTGTGGGGTTCTCCCTGAAGGGCTTTTAGCACAATGAACAGTAAATGTTCTGTTATATTACACATCGAGCCACATTTCTTTTATTATTTTCTTCCGCAACATAACATAGGAACACAGCATGAAAAGGCACAGCATTATTGAGACCTCAGAATAACTTGGTGTCGTACACTGTGCCTTTAAAGAAACATAGACAACAATATTATAGTCAGTGCAGTCAACAAAATCCTTCAGTTACATTGTCGTCCCCAAAAGGCACCCTACTACATAACAGTCGGGTGGGCTGGGGTTGGAGATGGCTGGGTATTGGCAGCATGGTTATGCCGGAACAATAAAGAGAAATTACGCACACGTATGAAGGTAGGGCGTGCAGTGGTGTCCATGTGAGTCTCCTCACCCTCTTATTGCTCTCTGTAAGAGACATAGGGAAGCAGGGAGAGGGTAATCATTTGCACATGGTGAGGGGGGAGGGGGGCAAGCAGGTCCAAGTGTGAGAGATAGGGCTACGGGCTTTTTCGTCACTCATGTTGTGTTCCTTCCACCCCATGGCACAAAGAATGTTGAATATGTATTCCTTGGTTCTGCAATAACTTCCATCAAAGGCCCTTGGTTTGTTAAAGCTTGGACAGCCACATAGAGTGAAACATGGCCCATGTTTGGAAAATCTGCTTAAATAACATGCATGAAGGGGAGAAACTGAGCACACGTGTGTTATTATCCATGGTAACCCTTCACCACACGTACTTCGCGTACGTTTTACCATGGTTAGAAGCAGCCACACCTGGCTTATGATTTGGTACTGATCGTACTGCCCTTGATACTCCTTGTTTCAGGTCATGACTGCAGTGGTAAGATAAGAAAATGGTTCTCTAAAGCCTGTTTATATAGTTCGGTTTCTTTAGTTTACACTCCTTTCCCTCCATACATCCACTTGATCGCAAATAACAAGCCATTAGAGTAGCAGATACCAAGCTGTTGAAGAGGTAAGTAGGAATGGAAGGGTGAACCTGGGATGCCACTGGCGGACAAAGGCGTGTGATGTCACTTGGGCTGCTTCCGGCATTTTTTAGAGTAAACACCCAAAGCAGTACCTAGCTGACACCCAAACCTGGAAAATACCTCTGAACACTTGTTCGAGACTAGAGTAAAATATTACATAGTAATACCCTTAATGAAAATATTTGCAACAGTGTGCAGAAAATAACTAAAGCCGGTGGAATGTTGTAACACATAGTATGGTCAGTATATTTGGGTTGATTCTCGTGTGAAGCAAAGTAAGCATGGAATAAACGTCTTGGGGGTGGAGGGGGGAATGTTCAGTAGTTGCATGACAAAGTAAATCCAGAAACAGTAGTGAATGGAGGAGACTGGATTCTATGAGGAGGAGTTATGTGGCTAATGGCTGAGAAATGTTTTTGACAAACAAAAGTAATCAGAATTTGGGAAAACGACTGGATTTTAGACAAAACCCTATCTACTGTTTTGTGGCAAGCTGGAAAGTGGGCAGCATAGATAGTCCCTGCAAACCTAATCCCAACCTCATTCGATTTTCAGAGGCAGAGTAGTTATTTTAGCAGGAATCAAATACTAAAGGACACAAAATACCTGCACTTAAAATTACACATTTTAAGCACTTCCCTCGTGTTAACATGGACTTCTCACTGCAACACCCTTAAACCATTGTTATAGAAAATACTTCTCCAACCCTGTTCATCTCTGCCTTCAATGAAGCCAATCTCTTTCACACTCCCTGCTTCCTCTTCAGCTAAATGTAACTATGATCGGAAGGTTCATGAGAGGTCTGCTTTTAGACACTATGACCCGCATTGCGAGGTGGTCACTATCTCATGTGATAACGATTGCATCAGATAAAAACACCAACAATGAAGTGTTTGATATTTACAAGATGTATTATTTATCATATTTTGGAAATCTGTCCTTTCTGCAGAGCCACCCCAAATGTTTCTTTTGCCGAATCCTGTTTTTGATGGCTTAAGAATTCTGTGCACTTTGCCACTCCTAACTAGTGGTAACGATCTTGCCCTCCTCCTTTCAACATGATGAAATTGGTATACACCTACTAGATTTATATAATGTGCCTAAAAGTCCTTAGTATATGGTACCAAATGTACTCAGGGACGGTAAATTAAATGCTAGCAGTGGACTGCAGCCCTCATTGTGCCATCCCTTGTAGTAGCACAGCAAGTATCCAGAACTACAAGCAGCATGCCATGGAGGAGGGTGCAATATTTTTCGCACTAGCTAAAATCTGACACTGCAGGTGTAGTGAGCCAACCAGGACTCTCCCAGATAGAACCTGACCCGGATAGGCACAATGTTCATCCTACAGCCACGCATGGCCAGAGCAAAATAAAGGGGTGTAAGAAATCATCATACAGAGGTCATCCTGCAACACTGGCGACAAGGGTGGGCTCCCTCCGACGCTTCCCAACAGCATCTGTCTGACAACGCTTCCACTGCTTTTTCCGGACCTGCTACGATCGCATACCTGCTGTCGCCACCTAACACTCCCGGGCCTTCCTGAGCACTGGTTCCTTGCCACCCTTACTTTCTGCTGTCAGTGCGGCACTCCGACTCTAACTGAAGCCTATGTTTTAAGCTGCATCGCCTTGGCCACCGCTGCTTCTGTTAAGTGTGGTCACCCTGTGTGCACACATCGTATGGAAACCCCGCCTACTCCCATGTAAGCCACGTACCACTCCGTGAGCCGATCCTGCTCCTGCCTCTGCATCACCATTGTGTCCTCTACGCATGGCCCTCGTGGCCTGGCCCCCTATGTTGCTCAGCTTTCTTCTGTGTGCCTCTGCTGCATTCCATTAGGCACTTGGTCTCTACATGGCACATGCTCGATACGTTCAGTGCCTCCAGGGGTGTTTTCCCCCTCACCAAGACCCTGGTGAGAACCTTATGATAACTAGAAGAAGTGAAAGCACAAGGGAATAACGGAAAACAAAGGAACATGAAAGTACAGAAATGACATAATAAACTCACAAAGAAAAGGGAGTGGCAGCATTACCAAAAAAAAAGAGATACGAACAGCTGCAGGCACTTGACCTTCATCGCACCCCGACTATGGCTTACAATCCGAATGGCACACCACCAGGGGTGCCAAACCAGAGACAATTCCCTCAACAAAATGCACTTGTGGGAGTACAGCAGATGTTTAGTGAACTCGCAGATCCACCGACAGCATCTCCTTGCTGGAAAACCTGGACAGGGCGGCTGGAGAACTATTTTGTTGCCACACGAGAGACTGATAGTGCCGTCAAACAGTCCCTACTGCTCCTGTAGTGTAGCTCCTATCTTCCCAATAGGCTCTGCGCATTGGAATAGTACCTACAGCAGTAAAGGCCTAGGCCAGACGTTAACTAGGTCTACTACTGTCGATACTAGACTTAATTTTTGGGTTTGCCAGCTAAGCTCAGAGTTCGCTAGAAACTTTCTCGAATGTTCAAGGAAGGAATTAACTCCCCTGATTAGACAAGAAGGGATTTAGTTTCTGACAACCATAGAACATGACAACTTTGCTCTCCCCTAATCAAGAGTCAATCTCGAGAGTCGTGTGAGCACAAGGCAATTATTTTACTCAGTCAGTACGTGCATTCTTAGTCTCATCAGAATGTAGAGAAAAGGAAGAGACGGGCGTGTTCAATAAAAAGGTGTTATTTATTGATCAGTCTCTTTTCTCATACATGAGAAATGGATCGATATTATTGCAATACTTATAGTTAAGTAAAGTGCATACATTAAAAGCAATAGTATAAAATAATACTGTAAAAACATTGATATGGTTTCTGAGCCATATGATGTTTAAAATGATTAAAATATATTTACATACACATATACATTTGACTAAACGTACTCAACTGGTGTTTCTAAATACGCCTACCCCGTGTACCTGACCTAAGTCTAATGCGTAGGCGGGAATAGAAAGTTACAGTTTAAGTTAAGTTTGTTTTTGCCAAGTGAATAACTAAAGAATTCTCTGTGAGGGGTTATTCAGTTCTGTACCTGGAATTTAGGATGAATGAGGAATGGTATCTCTTTCTCTGCTCTCGATATTCCAGGCTGCCTGCGAGGGCTGCCCGAAAGCGCCGGTGCTGGGTCTCTCGGCTTGAGATAGCAGCGCGTCTCTCAGCGCGTCAGGAAGGCGGGGCTGCTGCCAGCGGGGTCTGCTTCTGCTCTCGCCTTCGGCAAGTGTGGCTGCTCCGTCTTGTCACCACGCGTGTGTTTGCATAGGGCAAGGTCGGCAATATTTATACCTTAAAGGTGCCGAGATTGACGTAAGGATGGACATAGATACGTCAATAAAGATGTCATACGACTTGCTCGTTAGCACATTCTTTACTAAAGTTCTCTGTGAAATCAAAACAATGGCCGCACGGATTTTCCAGGTTGTCATAGGTTTGATTTGTTATGAGAACGTCGTATGCCTTATCAGGGGCTGGAGGAATGTCGCTTGTCTAATTAGATCTCAAGCGTTATGACCTAATCAGATAACACGTTCCTGTGCCGTAGTGTGACTGCGTCAGATAACGGTATCTGCATCATGGGGGTTTTCTTGCCTCATGGGCTGACTGTTAGTTAACTTGATAGTTAGTTTAACCAGAATAGGGTCAGGAATAGGGGGATCGATTCAGAACCTATAGGAATACATGACACCCACTCCACGCTAACTATGGTCATGTTTACTAATCTATGCATAGTATAACATAGTACAACATACTATAGAGTATAGTGTATACCTTACCACCCCAAAATACATAAATGCATTTCGAAATTTTCAAATATACTGAAAAATTGCAGTCATATATATTGTATGCACTTAAGCTATGAATTAAATGCAAAAGTAAACACGCATTTTTATGCATTATTGCTTATATGAGAAATACACATGAAATGGCTCTTAATATGGCTATACAGAAAGGAAGTTCGAGACCATTTCATCACATAATAAAATATTTGTGAACATCCCAGCGAGCAGCTAAAGTCTATAAAGTATCTAAAAATAGAAATTTTAGTTCTCTAGGAATAGTTTCTTACTTTAAGCAGAAGATCAGTGTCCCGGGGAAAAATATGTAGAAAAATATTTTAAGGGCTTGCTGAAAAAATTGCTGTCCGTGAGCTGGAGTGAAATTGTTCATGCGATTTTATTTTTAAAGTTGAAGGCCGAATTCAGGGAACGCCGTGTGCGAGTTTACTCAAAAGTCTCTATTTCTGTTCTGGAGAGAACATCATATCATTCAGGCTTTCGAAAAAACTGTCAACAGCTTCATGGGAAAGTTCCACTAAGTCGGAAATAGGGGTAACCATGCATTCGTGCGCATGATTGTCTGCATTGACATTCTGATTCGCATTGCTGACAGAAGGTCGTACCTGTTCGATGTTGCTTTCATCTTGAACTTCACTACTCTTCAATCGTAGTGGTGAAGATTCCAGGAATGCCGTCATCAGGATTGGCAGCCTTTGAGGGCAGCACAAAGCGTGAACCTTGGTAGGAACCAACAGTGTATCTGCATCCACTGGCGCATCCGATTGTAGCGTCAGACAGGTGTCTAACACGCATTCTTCTCCGCATAGCAGACACCTTAGTACAGGTAAAACACACCTTTGCCACATTGGTCGAAATGATAGAAACCAAGTCATGTTCAGGTCTCTAAGCCGGGAGAGTCCCAGGATTTTTGATATCCGGTCCCGGTATCCAATGGCTAGGATCGTATCTTCCATTGTCGCGAGAGTTTGATCTGTGACATGGGTTGCCATAACGAAAAATAAGGACTAGGAATAGGATTCCTGCAATTAGTCCCAGTATCAGGGGAAGTCCGCCAAAAATCGAATGGACGAAATCTGGAAAAATACCCAGTATGGCTTTGAATGGTGTTAATGCCATCGAAAATACTGTCTTAAATACCCCCGAGATCCCATTGGTATCAGAAATATTTAAGATTTCGCTCAGGATTTCCGCGAAATGTACGGGGGAATTAGTTGATAATAATGTATGTATCTCTGCAGTCGTCCTTGCGACTTGTAGATCATACGTTTCTTTTGATGACGTGAGCCTTGTAGGCGTCTGAAGAAGCACTGTTTTCATTCTGCTTAAAGTATCTATTCGAATAGAAGTAATTTTCAAATTGGGCCATGCCCTTGCCTCCCTGTCTGGAAAGGAGCTGGGGAATAAAGAACGTCCACAGCACTTGACCTTCGCCGTTGTAGTGACTAGATAAGGAGTCCCGGGCATAAGACTACAACATCTGCGGTCTACAATAAGAATGTAACTCCCATTATAGAGTCTTTGAAAGAATGGTTCTATTTCAGTTGCAGGTGCGCCTTGCTGGTGACATGAAAGGTTGTATGAATTCCCTTCACAGGCTCCGTGCAAACTAATTCCGTTACACAGAAGCGTGCCGCTTAGTGACATAGCACAATTGTTGCCACTAAGAAACACTTTCTGTCCTTTATTACTGACACATGCATGTGAATAGGGCAGGTTCCAAGTTGTTTTAAGGTACCCCTTTCCCAATTTCTCGTACATGCCAGCCTGTATATATTTTTGGCAGTATTGAAACCTGAAGGTTGAGATTGGAATATTTATGATTCCGTGTATTATCCATTCACTGACAGGTCGTTCTGACATTGTCATTGGTAATCTTTCTAGTTTTTCAATGCTCAAGATTGTATAATCAGCACCCTTTTGCGCCATACCGATTTGTCTATCAGTAAGGTTAAAGATTTGGAATAGTGACGTTGTGTTGATTAAACGCCAAGGCACATAGCCTGAACGCAGATTTTGTAACGTCCAGCCAAGCTGTACAATGGAACGCAATTGTGACTGACCATGTTGTAATAACAGTAAGTCTTGCGATAATATATCGATTGCTGAAGACACAATGCTGTCCAATGAAAAAATTCTGGAGGACAGAGTCATTAACCCATTGTCCACTACAGATAGTGATTTTTCCAAATTAATACGGTCAATTTCCCGTATTCTTTCTGCTGTTTCAATTTGAGTAACCTTCCAGGCCTCATTGTATGCTGCATATACAGAGGCTGCTATGAAACGCTTTTGACGCTGTTTGCGTGGTCCCAGTATGAAATCACGCAAGTCAGCACCATCAGTAAGTAAAGTTAGGTGTTGCTTAATTTCAGGCAGTGTGGAAGTCTGTAGCCATTGAAGGCATAATTTGCCCACACTGTAGGTTGTTATTATCCCTGGGTGATGTCTTTGGGGATATCTTGGGTCTGGCCTGGTCATTTTGAAACCCTGTGTTTTATTCAGGAATCTATCTTGACAGTAATTTGTATCTGTGGGCCAGATCAACCATTGTTTCCAATCAGGATGTGTTCTGTTTTGGTTTAATATATGGTTTACGTCTATCTCTTCATCTGTATTAGAGCTATTGCTAAACATTGTTGGCTTAGGAATAGACGGATTATTTAAATCTTTGATTTTGGCTAAGCCAAGACAGGTGGTTTGTTGAACAGTGTCATTTAAAAATATCATTTGTTCTGGGATCATGCAGGCTCTAAACAAAGCTTCTAAACCCTGTACTTGCCATTCTTTTGTACCCCAAACACTTTTCAAATCAACATTTTTGTCCCAATAATCAAATCCAAAAGTATTCATTTTTTCAAAGAATGAATCTGAATATATCAATTTTGTGTTGGTTATCATGGTTTTCATCCCTGTCTTGTTTGACAATTTAAAATAAAATGTTTCAGCATTACTTATGTTAAAACCTGAAAAATATGAATATTTGTCATACACGGTTCTAGAGCTTCCTTTTGGAGGTGTAGCACAATGTTCCCATTGATTATAACTTAAAACATTTCTAGGTTGTGCAGATTTATGTAAAAAATGGTTACCATAATGGTTATAGCAATACATACTATCATAATTTGTAGAACCTTGCAAATAATCATGTTTTGTAAATTTAGCAGACATTACTAAGTCAGACATCATGTTGTTAATACTTTCGAAGTCCCAATCATCAGCAAATGAGTTTGGTTTTGCAAAGTCACTCAAGGAGATCTTGATTTGGTGTGGATATTTCAGGATCTCGACCGGACCATAAATTTCATAGTCAGTGTTGTCCCAGGCTACCCCACCAGGTATCGGATTGGCTGTGAAGTTGGCTGAAGAAAGTTCTGGAGAGAGTTCTCTTTTCTCGACGTGTGAAGATGTGTGTGGTTTGAGGACCAAGTTGATGTTCTGACTTGCTGTGTCCATTTTAGCATATTTTCCCTCAATGAAGCGTCCCAAAGTAAATACCATGATGAGCCAAAGTATGAGGATAAATGCACCAAAACCCACCCAAAATTCAATCCATGGAGAAACCAGATATGTTTCTTTCAGTTGTTTCAAAAGTTCCTTAGCTTTGTCTTTAAAGGATTTTGATGATGGCTGTGTCTTTGATTCACTGAAGCCGTCAGAGGAATCATCGAAGTTAATGAAGTAACCGGATGCAGTTCTGTCAATTGTTCCAATTGGTTCAGGATTTTTGTTTTTTGCATTTTCACTTGGTACTTCAGTATAGATTGGTGTGTCTCTGCTAAATGTCTTTATTTGGGTTTTAAGAGGTCTGAGTTCTATTGCATTGTTGCATAGTCCTTCTTGTTCTTCTGTAGGCGTTTCGAATGTGATGAGCCTCTTTGTTAGGACCTCTGTACTGGTAGCAAACCTTGGTGTTCTGCTACTTATTGGGAGTCCACTTGGCCTACTGTTTGTTATCGGCCACATGTTGTGGTTTTACCAGGTCGATGGATACAACTCGGTTCTCCTTTTTTCCAGCAAGTGGCGGTAGTACAACTGATCTTGTCCCGTTGACAGACAAGACAGGAACTGCTTTTCTGTAAGAAGGCCCAAATTCCTTCTTTACCGCGATCTTCTCCCTGACTAGATCCCCGACTTTTGGAATCCAGACAGGTCTTGCCGGGACAGGTGGTGATTCTTCAGTGGTTGTTGGCTGTTGTTTCAACTGTATGTTGCTCAGGTCTTTGCTTGTTTTGTTTAAGTCCTGCAAAATAGCCAAACGGTCTTTGACATCAAAGGTTTTTTCTATTACCACTGAAGTCTGACTATCAAGGTCAGAGATCAACATCCTAGTTCCGAATAATAATTCGTACGGACTGAATCCCTTCAGAGAATTTCTTGGCAAGTTATTTAGACTACGTTGGACACTTATTAGATGTTTGACCCACCCAGCTCCCGAACCTAATATCCTTTCTATTATAGATTGCTTTCTGCCTTGGTTTTTTCTTTACACCATCCCGTACCCTCAGGAAGGAAGTGAGAAGATTCCCGCTGGGCTGTGCTCATTTGGCCATGTTTTCCCCCCAGGCTGGTTTGCCGTGAGTGAAAACAATGGTCGAACGTAGCATGCTCTTAGCGTATATGCCATTTAGACTCGCAAATCTTGTATAATAGTCCGGACGTCAGCCGAGTGCTGGTGATCTACATTATAAGTGGAAACTAGCCTGTATATGTTAATCGCAAGCCATTCTTTTTGCTGGTAATATTATCTGCCTTGATACGACGAGGTATTAAACTGCTTCTCTCCCCACTGCGATCTCTGTTGCAGTTTGGGCAGTTTTTTACAAACATGGTGTAGTGCAGGCTCATGCCTGGCCACCAGTACCGTGATTGTAATTCTTCCAGAGAATCTTTTAATTTAAGGTGTCTGAGACCCTCGCCCATGTGTGCGTCTGCGATTAACAAGTTTCTCCTGTCCATGTTTGGAATCACTCTATCCCCCACTCCAGGGATTCGAGCAAAAGGGACGGAGTTTGCATCGATTATGTATGTATAATTGAGTGGATAGTTGATCGGTAACGCTGAGCAGTCGCCTTTTGATGACGTTTTCACCGCCAGCAATGTTTCACCGTCAATGTATTTTAATGTACGCTTTTTTCGAACTACGGGAGCCGATTTAGTGGCTGCCGCTGCGGCTGTTTCAGCCAATGAATTCCCTACAACGTGAACGCCATCACGTTGATGACTCAGTGAGTGAGTCACGTGAGTCTTTGGTAGTTCTTTTTGTAAAAGAGCCATTTGTTCCCAGAGCAGTCTCTGCTTTATTGGTGCATCTGTGTCATCTTTGTAACCGTTCTGAATCCATGTCTGCAAGTCGCTGTTATATGATTTGACGCAGTAATATGAATCTGATACTATAAGTGTCGGGAATTCGCGATCCGCATTATCTAGCGCCATTTTCAAAGCTATTATTTCAGTTTGTTGTTCTGAATTAGTTTCTACTGAGTGTGATTTTGTTAATAGAGGTCTTAGTTTACCTCCGCGCCACACTTCTTTTGTAATCTCACATGTGGGGTTGTATGCTTGTTCTCCCCAAACGGAGGGTTGAGCATGTCCGTCTGTATAGATTACACAGGCGTAATGTCGTAGAGGAAGAATGTCGGTTGGCAGAGGATACGTCTTTTCATATTTTAGATTTTTTAATTCTTCTAGTTCTGGATCAAAGTAGTAGTATACTTTGTCCGTTGTGATTGAATTCACCCATTGTATCCATTCCGGATTCAATGTTGTTGTTGGTAAATTACAAGGTGTTGTTAGTGCCTCAAAGGCTGATTCTGCTGTTCTGACTGTGATATGTCTACCGTCAGCTATGTCTTTTTCTCTTGCTATTGCGGTTTGAACTGCACGAATTATTTTTTCTGTATTACTGAATTTCTGTTCAGCTTCTGTGTACAAGTGTGATTTGAATGCAATTGGTACCTTTTCTCCTTCATTAGAAGTTAGGTATGTGAATCCGCATCTCCCTGGGATGACTCGGATCACAAGGTTGCGTGTGTTATCACGTGTTTCTAATTTTGTTTTAATTAGCATGTCTGTTTGTAAGGATCTCAAAATTTCTGTGTGTGTTTGAGTCCAATTGGATCTTTTAAAGTTTGGTTTAATTAGATCATAAAGGGGTTTGACCCTTTCTGCGTAATTTGCAATGTATGTTCTTCCGAAATTTAGGAAGCCTAGAATTGACTGTAGGTTTTTTAGTGTTTTAGGAGCTTGGATTACGGCACATTTCTCTAGGAAATTGTCTGCCAGGCTTTTACCTTCACTTGATAACTCATATCCTAAGAATAGGACTGTCAGATGGGCAATTCTGGATTTTTTAAAGTTGAATTTGTAACCCTCTGCAGCGAACCCAAGTATTATGGTGTTCACCCTTTTCAAGTGAGTCTCCAAGTCATCATCTGTTAAGTAAATGTCATCGACATAAGATAATGCTTCATCATCATATAGTTGTAGTAATTCTGTTACTCTCGCTGAGAATACCCCCGGGCTGTTCTTGTACCCCTGGGCTAACCGACAGAATTGTTTTTGAGTGCCATTTACTGAGAATGCAGTTAAATATCTGCTCTCTGGTGCTATGTTTTGACAAAAGAATCCATTGGAGATGTCCAGGGTTGTTTTGTATTTTTTGCGCACTATGTTATTCATTAGTGCAGCACTGTGTGAGTTTTGCACTGCAAAGGTTTTGCAACATGTGTTAAGGTGTCGGTAATCCAAAACTAGACGATATGAATTGTCTGGTTTGGAGACCGGAAACAAAGGATTGTTCATTTGTGAGGTGCAAGTTTCAATCACCCCCTGGTATTCTAGCTGATCTAGTATTTCATTTACTTGTTTTTTAGCTTCTTGCTTAATTGGGTACTGCCTTTGTGCAGTAGGTTGTGATTTTAACTGGATTTTGTGAGGAGGAGAATCCTCATCCCATCCTACGTGATTTTTATATAAAGCAGGTGCTAAGGCCACTGCCCACTTTCTAGCAAGTGTATATTTTTTATGAATCGGGATTTGATTCGAGAAGGCAGGCATAATTACTTCTTCGCCATGAGGGCACTCCCTGACAAACTCTGGTGGCCAGTCTTTTTCAGCTAGAAGGATGTCATAGCCTTTGGATAGATTATCCCAAAATAGTCCCCTTATTTTCCTAGTCTTATCTCCCTCTATACGTAATGTTATCTCGTATATCTTGTGGGGCTTGCTAACTCTGGTGTCTGCAGTTTCCATTTGAAGATATTCATTCGTGTCCACTGTCTCCAGATGATTCATAAGGACTTTGCGAGCTATGCTCACCTCTGCTGCGCTGTCTAGCATTGTCTGAGCCCACTCTCCGTTTTTCAGTTGTGTCCTCAGTATTCTCGGCATTGTTTTAACTACCTTGATACTGGCTACCTTCTTTTTTGGAAATTGTAATTTCTTTTTTAGCTGAGCAGGTTCCTTGTCTTTGGACTTGGCGTGCTCTTCTGATCGTCCTCTTCTTTCCGATTTCTGCGAGGAAGTCTGAAAAGATTGAGAGGGACGTGTATCAATGTCTTGATATCTATCAGGTTTTTTAATATTATCCCTATTTCTAAGGTTATATCTATTCCCAGAGGGGTCACTCTGTGGTGACCTCTGTCTTTGGTTTGGAGATTTCTCTCTTCGCCTGGGAGACCTTCCTCTGGACTGGAATTTCTTTTCTTTAGGATTGGATTGTTTGTTTCCATCCCAGTTCTTTTTTGGTGAATTATTATTATTAAAAAATATTTTTTCTGGACTTGTAGTCAGTTGCGGTTTTACTGGTATTCCACCTAGACTATCTCTGCCTAGTTCTTCATAGGATTTTTCTATGATTCTTGCAATTTCAGCTGGTTGGTCTGCTATATCTGTCTCTTTTAACCTCTGGCGGATCGCCACGTTTGCTGCTTCACCTTTTATGTTGGCTAGTAATATAGCCGAGACCTGCTTGAAGTCTTTCAGTAATTTCATACCAAGAGTTAAAGCAGGTTCTGGACCGTATTCATCTTGAATTTGTTTTAGCACATCTGGTATTACCGAAATGGATGGAACACCGTGCGTTTTTGTGTAGATGGAAGCAAAGACTGTACCCCAAGTGTCACAGTCCTCAATGTGTGGTGCGATTCCCATTGGGAGATATATAGTCAGAATCCTGTGTTTTTCTAATGGGGTGGTGTCAGGAAACACCGCCTCTATTTGGGTGATTTTCTGTGCCAACCAGAATGGTATTTGTTCCCGTTTAGCTGGAACTTTACCTAGGCAGGATTGGATGTTCTGTGGTGTAATTTTATTTGTGTTCCCCTGGTGAGGGGTCAGCTGTGGAAGTTTAATCGCTGGCTGAATTGTTGAAGTCCGCATTACATACTGAACTAATTGTCTATGAATTTTTAGTAGTTGTTTTAGCTGTATTAACAGCTCTGCTGCAGGCATTCTTTCGATGTCTGGATGTGGTGTGTATCCGGCTAAGACCGGCCACGTTGCTCCTGGTCTTCCTAAAGGACCGAGCCTTGTAATGTGATTATTATGTTTTAGGGCGCCATCAAATAAGAGCAAATGCTCTTGGAATTTGAGTGGTACTTCCACCTCCTCGAAAGGAGTGTACGTTTCAGGAGGTTCCTCTACTTTGTAATAGTGGAAGTACTTTGTTACAGCATTTGCTGCCGGAAAATGTATCCATGAATAGTATACCTCTGTCTGCCGATATTCGTGTGCCTCAATTACGAATATGACTGTGCCACCTCTAGGTGTCAGTCCATTTTCTATAAGTTTTAGAGTTATAGATCTCCTTTTGATGACCGGAATGAGTATTATATCCGCGTCTGCTGCTTGCATGGTAGCATCAGCATCTGCGAGTTCAGTTGCTAATCTAATTGCCTCTCTTTCATCATCACTCTCTGCCATTTTACAGACAGGATGGTATTATGTTTGTTTGCAGATCAGGTTTCTTTATGGAACAAAGATTAGATGCACAATATTTTGGAACTGTTTATCCTTCAACGTTGACTAGACCAAGAACCATACATAGGAGTTCCCTCCTGCGAGGTTTTGGAGGATATAACCTTTCACCCACTCCAGACGTCTTTGGAGTATTTGGGAAAAGGGGTCTGAGTGAGAAAGCACGACTGAGTTACTCTAAATGTCTTACGTTAGTTTTATCGCCCTTTCCAAACGCGTTGGGCGCCATGTAGTGTAGCTCCTATCTTCCCAATAGGCTCTGCGCATTGGAATAGTACCTACAGCAGTAAAGGCCTAGGCCAGACGTTAACTAGGTCTACTACTGTCGATACTAGACTTAATTTTTGGGTTTGCCAGCTAAGCTCAGAGTTCGCTAGAAACTTTCTCGAATGTTCAAGGAAGGAATTAACTCCCCTGATTAGACAAGAAGGGATTTAGTTTCTGACAACCATAGAACATGACAACTTTGCTCTCCCCTAATCAAGAGTCAATCTCGAGAGTCGTGTGAGCACAAGGCAATTATTTTACTCAGTCAGTACGTGCATTCTTAGTCTCATCAGAATGTAGAGAAAAGGAAGAGACGGGCGTGTTCAATAAAAAGGTGTTATTTATTGATCAGTCTCTTTTCTCATACATGAGAAATGGATCGATATTATTGCAATACTTATAGTTAAGTAAAGTGCATACATTAAAAGCAATAGTATAAAATAATACTGTAAAAACATTGATATGGTTTCTGAGCCATATGATGTTTAAAATGATTAAAATATATTTACATACACATATACATTTGACTAAACGTACTCAACTGGTGTTTCTAAATACGCCTACCCCGTGTACCTGACCTAAGTCTAATGCGTGGGCGGGAATAGAAAGTTACAGTTTAAGTTAAGTTTGTTTTTGCCAAGTGAATAACTAAAGAATTCTCTGTGAGGGGTTATTCAGTTCTGTACCTGGAATTTAGGATGAATGAGGAATGGTATCTCTTTCTCTGCTCTCGATATTCCAGGCTGCCTGCGAGGGCTGCCCGAAAGCGCCGGTGCTGGGTCTCTCGGCTTGAGATAGCAGCGCGTCTCTCAGCGCGTCAGGAAGGCGGGGCTGCTGCCAGCGGGGTCTGCTTCTGCTCTCGGCTTCGGCAAGTGTGGCTGCTCCGTCTTGTCACCACGCGTGTGTTTGCATAGGGCAAGGTCGGCAATATTTATACCTTAAAGGTGCCGAGATTGACGTAAGGATGGACATAGATACGTCAATAAAGATGTCATACGACTTGCTCGTTAGCACATTCTTTACTAAAGTTCTCTGTGAAATCAAAACAATGGCCGCACGGATTTTCCAGGTTGTCATAGGTTTGATTTGTTATGAGAACGTCGTATGCCTTATCAGGGGCTGGAGGAATGTCGCTTGTCTAATTAGATCTCAAGCGTTATGACCTAATCAGATAACACGTTCCTGTGCCGTAGTGTGACTGCGTCAGATAACGGTATCTGCATCATGGGGGTTTTCTTGCCTCATGGGCTGACTGTTAGTTAACTTGATAGTTAGTTTAACCAGAATAGGGTCAGGAATAGGGGGATCGATTCAGAACCTATAGGAATACATGACACTCCACTATCCAGGTGAAGAAATTTACAAACTGTTCGAACACCTGTCTAATGCCGGCCTCACCGCAGACTATGACACTGCTGTCATAGTGGTCAATGCTCACTTCAACATGTAATTAAACCCCGATTTTGAGCAATTTAAACTCGGCCAGTATTTTGTGTGGGTCTACGCGAACTGGCCAGCACCTGTACTGCTGATGATCAACTACAGGTGATAAGAGCGCAAATAATCCAGGGGTGTTGTAACAAGTCTCTGCAAGGCCTCATCCTATGGCAACCCAACATTAGCTTAGATGATATCCTGGTCCTAGCACGCTCTCTTGAGAAGACCTTGCCTATCAAGACAGAACAGGCTGTCACAGCCTACACAAATAGTGGAGCTGACACTATCAAGGCAAGTGGACCCCCACCAACGAAGACTCACTGTGGTTACTGCAGCCCTGTGAAACATTTGCTAAACGACAGCTCTACAGAAGTTCGCATGTGCTCCAACTGTGGGAAAAGTAAACATTTTGCATCCGTGTGTCGAGGAGGAGTCTGGAGATGAGGCTCTAGTGGAGGGAGACCACAGTCCAGAGCAGTGCGACAACTGTCCCTGAATGATCCAGCAGTGCCAGACACCACCAGATCTTCACAAAGACAAAGTCGACGACTAGAAGACTCATCCCCTGATGATGAGGAGGAAGAGGCTTTGCTCATGTCCTTCACAAACAAGCTGAAATGTCACCGGAGGTCGCAACCCACATGCGTCCTCTACATCACAGGGTTCAATGTCAAAGCCCTCATTGAAACAAAGGCATCTGTGAACATCATGGGGATCCAGCAATACAACTGGCTCTGGCCCAAGACAACACTCACTCAACCACATACCAAGATCTTCACGTATGGAAGCCTATTACCACTGCCTCTACGAGGGCACATGACTATGCAGGTGAAATCCAATGACCAGGAAGTCATGACTGTATTCCATGTAGTAGATAAGAAGGCTGATATGCTGGTAGGAAGATCTGAGCCTTGTGTCATTTGCCAAAATGTGAAGGTACGCCAGATTGACGATCTACTGGACACATTTCCTGGACTATTCAGTGGTCTAGGATGCTTTAAAGACCCTCCAGTCAAACTACACATTGATCGATCCATCAAGCCAGTGGCACTGCACCACTTCCGTGTCCCATTGCACCTCAGCCCACTAGTGAAGTAGGAACTTGACAAGCTCGAGAAACCAGGTTTGATTGAAAAGGCATCAGGACTGATGCCCTGGATGTCCCCAATGGTGATTGCCAAAAAGCCTGGAAAGATATGCCTCTGTAGTGACATGAGCCTCCCAAATCGAGCCTCAAGTGGGAACTCCACATAACTCCTACAATGGATGATATCATATCTGACCTGAATGGCTCAAGGTGGTTCTCAAAATTAAATTTAAATGCCGGCTACCACCAACTGCTCCTATCAGAAGAAAGTAGATATATCACAATGTTCACCACTCACCTGGGGCTACGTCTGTACAAACGTCTAAACTTCGGTATATCTTCAGCAGCTGAACTTTGTCAGGACTTCAAGGTGTCATGAACGTGAGTGATGATATCCTCCTTCACTCAGCGACGGCCACAGAACACTACAAACAAATTTTATGAGCCAACCTGAAATGCCTTTGTGAATAAAGTCACATTACACTGAGAGAAGTGCTTGCTTTTTCAACCATCCATTGAGTTCTTTGACCATGTATACAACCACGATGGGGTGCAAGTTGATCCACGGAGGTCACAGACCATCAAGCAAGCCCTTGCTTCAACGTCCAACGAAGCATTCTAAAAGATCAAGGATGCTCTTCTATACAATACCAACATGGTCTATTTCAATCCAGAAAAGCCAACGGAATTGCTTGTGGATGTAAGTCCAGTGGGGCTGGGGGCAGTCTTCACCTGAGAGGTTGAGTCTGGCAGATAGGCACCACTAGCGTTCTCCAGCAAAGCACTGACTCCCACAGAGGCAAGCTAAGCTCAAACTGAAAGGGAATGCTTGGCAATCAAGTGGGCTTGCAGACATATTCTTCCATACCTAAGTGGCAGACCTTTCAAAGTCATTACAGACTACCAGCCTCTTGTTTCGTTATTCCAAGGCTCAGCCCCTCACCATCCCCTGCGAATTGAGAGGTGGGCCATCCAACTGCAACACTATAGCATGGAAGTAATATACCAGCCTGAATCCCAAAATTCTGCAGAATTCCTCTCCTGTCACTCCACTCAGATGCACAGCCATGGCACTGATGGCGTAGAGACTGTAGAGAATTTTGTTCACATGGTCTAATGGACTGCTTGTCCTAAAGCACTTAGCCTCAGCGACATCGAAGAGGCCATGAAAGGGTATGCAGTAATGCTGAAGGTGAAGGCAGCAGAGCAAGAAGGTTCCTGGCAGAACTTTATGTGAGATGCCAATGAATGGTCCAGTCAGGACAAGGACAGACTAATCAAAATGTGGATGGGACGTGAGTAATTCAGCACCACTCAAGATGGGTGATCCCAGCGGAGCTACAACGCCAGATAAAGCTGCTGGCAGACAGCGGACATCAAGATACTGTGAATATGACGTCTAACATGCTGGAAAAGGTATGGTTCCCAGTCCTCGAATCCATGGTGGATAAAATGGTTCAACAGTGTCCGGTATGCCAAATCACGAGCCCTCCAGAAACCACAGCACCAATTATCACTGAGAAATTGTGCACCACCCTGTGGTCAAGACTAAGCTTTGATTTTGGAAGTTTCCTGGGTGGGAGGATCACAATGGTCATAATTAACTGCAATTCCAAGTACTTGGTCGTTGAGATAATCGACTCAACTGCCTTCACACATATGGCACCTATTCTGGAGAGGACATTTGCAATATGTGGCCTGCCATCCAAGATCAAAACTGTTAATGGTTCACCTTTCAGGATTCAGAGTTCAGGGTACTCCTCAACCACCTATGGATACATCACCACCGCATCACTCCTATTGGCCACAGGCAAATGGCGAGGTAGAAAAATTCATGCACACTTTGAACAAAGAGCTCCAGATTGCGGTTGCAGAGAATGTCAACCATGAGCTCAGACTCCAGATGTTCCTCCGTGAATATAGCGGAACTACACACTATACCATCCAATAGGCCCTGTGGACTCTATCTAATGTTTAACGGACCCCGGTGAGACACTATCCCAGTACACGTGTGGGTCCTACAGCCCGATGATTCTCGGTAGACTCACAACCTGCACAGATGGAGCAACGTGCACATGAGCCAGAAGGGGCAGGCAAAAATTAGACCGATCTGGACAGATGACAGTCATCATCAGAAATTGCAGGCTGGGGTGGAAGTTCAGAACGCCTTTTGAACCGGTACTGAGGAAAGTACAAAGAATCAAGGGCACCGTAATCATGGAAAACAAAGACGGCGAGATGGCTGCAAGAAATATTTTATGGTTCAAAAGGGTCAACGCCTCCAATAATGAGGCATCCAAAGTGGATGACATGGATGAGATCAGCTGGTCTGAATCTAAAGGGCCAAGCAAGATCATCCCTAGCAAAAGGAGCCAAAACCATGTGGCCGAGGAGGACAGGATGGCCCAAGACACCCAGACCACTTAAGTAGCCGGAGAGATGCCGGACCGCTTACAACACCAGCGATATAACGTCTGGACGAATCCTCAACCAAGTCAGCAATTCAGGGACATTTTATGCAAGATTGGAAAATAATGACATTATGACTAAATTGGGAATGGATGTAGTGAGCCACTTGAGGCTCTCTTAGATAGACCCTCACCCAAATATGCAGAATGCACATCTTCTGGCCAGGCATGGCCAGAGGATATAAAATAAAGGAGTGTAGACCGCACGTGGTTTTTATGCCTTTACTCTAGTTACTATTTACTCTAGTGTGCATGTGTGATCCGTAGGCTTGGGAGGTATTGTGGGGTCTGTGTCACAGGGCCCTGATCATACTGAGGGCACGCTGCAACAGCAAGAATCCTAATTTATTGGGTTCAATAAATAGCCCCAATTATGAGTTTTGCCTGAAGCGTGGCATAGCATGCAGACTTTGGATCTTTATGCACAAACTCCTCATGCACTTGTGTTTACCAGGAATTTTTCCCCTGCCAAACTTCAATTTGGGATCCTACTGAGATTTACCTGTGGATAACTGTGGGGGTGTAGTGCTTGCAGCAAAACTGGCTATTTCGATAAGTGAGGTAACAGGAGGTACCTCACATATCAGGATTAACTGAGGCAAATGTAATCAGGGCCTTCCTCGCTGAAACTCAATGCAAAGTTTTAAACCAGAGTTAAGAGTACAATGGGGTAAACTACCAACAATAACAATAATAATCATAATAATACATTTTAAAAAGATTCTGAAGTGCATTCTTTGAGGAGCTGCTGGATAAAAAAACACAAAACCCTTATTTGTGTTTGATGCCTGTAAAAGACCTATGTGCCTATCTAAATACAGATGCATATATGTGCACTTTTTGCAATTGTATTTAGATAGTGATTCATACGTGTTTATGTCAGAAGACTATTTTTCTTTTTAAAAAGTAGTGCACGTTATACGTGGTCTCATATCAATATTGTAACTTATGCACAGTTCTGAAAAATTACCCCTTTGCTTTCAATGGCAAAAAAACCTGCAAGCAAATCATTAGGTTTTATGGTGGGTATTTTTGCCTGTCTTTGGTGCAGTGGGAGTGTTGAATGAAACCTCTGCTGTGTGTGCGTTTGTGGGCGGGTGGGATCTCATAACTGCAGTTCTCATCCCTGCGGCTTTCTCACCTGTCACACCATGCATTTCCAAGTCAAAGCTTTTTATCTTCCTTTTTTTCAGTTTTATGTAGCGCAAACTCGACCCGAAGGTATTGGAGCTCTTTACATGAGCACCATTTACATTACACAAGGATATATTCATTTTGGTAATCACAGGGAGATTATGTGATTTGCCCAGAATCACAGGATGTTGAGCCGATGCTGAGACAGGAACCTGGTTCCCCATTTCCAAAGTCGTCAGTTCTGGCCGTCAGGCCAAAATGATCGGGCAGGGCGGAACAGGCGGCAAGAACATCTTGATCAGAAAGATAAAGCACAAGCTGCCCTTAGTACGCGCACAATCAAAGGGAGCGTTGAAGCACACCTGAGAGGCATTAGGCCTCTCTGGTGGGGGCCCAATGATGAAGCATGTCACCAACTAGGTTGGTGAGTGAGGGCCCTTTATAAAAACATGAGTGATTCCTGTTTACAGCCCTCCAACTTTCTGGCTTCACTCTTCTATTGTTTATTGAATATTCCTGGGGAATAAGAGTGGAGACAAAGAAGTTCCCTCTCTCTCATTTTGTTGTAATATACCCTTTAATTATCAGTCATGGATCATTCAGGTAGCCCTTGAACACAATTAAAAGTGCTTTATATTTATATTTGCAGTTCGAAGTGTGCACAGATAAGTGCTGAAAATACAGCTTTAGGTGACTGTTTATTTTGTACCATCTGAGACATCAAAATAATTGAGCTGGCAACCCTAATCATAAGACTGGAAGTTTTTTGCAGGATCAGCACATTATTATTTCCTCCACCCTCGATCCCTGATTAATACCATAATAGCAATAGTTTAACTTATACTTGAAATCCTACGCCAGCCATCAATAACATGCTGAGTTACTTCAAGTGGCTGGGAATGCTCCATGCATTAAGACAACTCACTCCTCATTCTCGCCCTTCACTTTCACGCTCACCCAGCACTCACAGTGATCACAAAGCACTCACACTGAGCACCATGCATTCACACCATTCACTTGCTCACCCTGAACTAACAGTGATCACTCTGCACTCACAATGCACTTTTTACCGAAACCTAGCATAAGCAATAGCCAGGCAGCTGTTGTAATTCCAGCTGCCCTGAACCCCCCAAATGTGGCCCCGAAAGTTCATGCTGGTAACATCAGCAATAAATCTTTACCAACAGCCCCTTCCATTGGCCAGGGTAGAATGACTACTTTAATACCACCTAGTAATACAAACAGTAATCCATCTAGGGAACCTAGTACTTTCCCGGACGGACTCCCCAGACCTGAAGGGAAGGAAAATAATTGGGGTAGTGGGGGCCACTCTAGGATACCTCCTACAGAACTTCCCCCAGAAGCATTACCGTATGTGGTTATACTTACTGGGGTTCCGGAATTGCCTAATGGCAAACGAGAGGGTTATTCACAATTAAAAAACAAAATAACGCATTGGCTCTCCCTTTATAGACCTAAACCCACTGCAATTAATGGAGAGATAGTCCATGTCCGGCGCCTGTCCTGGTTGGGGGGCAGAGCGAAGGACATTGGCGGTGATGTCGTAGTTATAAATTTCAGAGACAGAAAAGCTGTACATCATATCTTGAACTGGCCATATGGTAATGAAAAGAACTGTGTAGTACCACGCCCCCTGACGTACTTCTATCCTAGATCTGCGGTCCTCCCCCAACAGCATCTTAATAACAATCCTTTCACCTTCTCCCAATTCCACAATGTTGAGTCTGCTTTAAATCCCGCATACATGTACCAACCGGCCTCTTTTCCAGCTATACATGGGTGGAATACTATACCTTTCCACCACAAAACAGGCTCATTTGGGAATATGTCAAGCTTGTTACCGTTTACGCCTCTGGAGCTCTGTAACCGGTTCGAGGCGTTTAGTGGCTTGGAAGATTGTGACTGATGCCTAAGGAGTACCGCAGATATGGGGGTTGGGGATAGCGCCTTAAGTACCATAAGTACCATAAGTCCATTTGTGAAGTTGGGACGTTGTTGTAGCGGAAAAGGCATGTTCATTGCTCCTATAATTGGTGATATAATCAGTAGTTCGCCTAGAGTGTCCCCTTCAGTGTTCCTGGGGGAGATTGAGGTGCCTTTAATATTTGCGGATGATTTAAGGTCAGTAAATGATGCCTCAAATTGTGGTACAAATAAGACAGAATGCCCAGTAGGTAACCATGAAAACATTCCTAACACACCATTGTTAATAACGGATCCTTTATCTAAAACCGTGAATTCTCACACCCAGTACGGGGCATCAGAGTGTGGGGAACTAACTGTAATGAGTGTTTTGGATCTGGCGGTAAGTGGCGAAGCATTGCCTACTTTAATATCTACTCCACTTACTAGAGAGCCGGTCATTTGCCCTGCACTTGAGGAATGTGTTAATTTAATTTCATGGAATATCGCAGGTTTGGCAAATAAGCTACGAGACCCAGCATGGCTTACATTTATTAATAAATTTAGCATTGTGTGTCTTCAAGAAACTTGGATGGAGAACAAAAATGTTCACATTGAGGGTTTTCTAAGTTTTATTAACCCAGCGGTTGCTTCGACCAGGGGCAGAGCCAAGGGCGGATTAGCCATCTTCATTAACCAAGGTCTGCGCTGTAATATAAGCAACTGTCACAACGTTAACTTGAATACACAGATGATTGATATAAAAAATGGTAAGAATGTGCTGACATTGGTCAACTTTTATAATGCAATCAGCAGTAACGAAGCTTGTAATATTGCCTCCCTACTTGATATATTGAGCAAAAATGTCTATATTGTATCACGATATCTGTTGCTAGCAGGTGATTTTAATGTTCAACCATGTGGAAACCCAGCGAAGACGCCAATGGGGTCTCTAGGGTGTAATATTGAGGATGGTTTTCACTTCTCTCATAGTAGGGGCGGTAAGAATTTAAACGACTTGGTGAACGAATACAATCTGACTGTAGCCATGTCGCTGGTCCCGGATACAAAAATCTTTGAGACTCCAACCTTTAAAGGACATGGGCAGGGAACCTTTATTGACCATATACTAATGTCTCCGGACGTTGTTCATTGGGTCTCGCACTTCACTATTCTTACTAGCGTTTACAGTGATCACAACCCACTTCTTTTAAAGTTGGGTGGTCCACTTTTAGCGAAACGACAGTCACGCACTGACTATGGGACGCTAAGGTGTGTAAATGGCAGACGACGCATTAGATGGTCAATGATCAACCAAGATACCCTGTACACGAAAATAACCAGTGTATGTGAAGAGGAGCTATCTGTTTGTTTATTACCTGATTCAAGCCCTGTGAACATTCTGTCCAGGTTCGAGGGGCTGGTCACTAAAATTGGCTCCATGCTCACAGCACCTACCAAGGGAGATAGTGAGAATAACTCCAAATGGTTTGATCAAAATTGCTCTAAGGCAAGTAGGGTTTTGAAACAGGCATTAAAATCTAAACCCAGAGACTGCGATCTGATAAGAAATCTCCGTTTGGCCTATAGGAAAGCCATAGCTTCCAGAAAAAAGGAAATCAAGGCCAATGTCATTGAATCCCTCTTAGACCCCACAGTGTTGGGGAATAGCAGCAAGTTTTGGCAAATAATTAACAAACCTTTGTTTGATAATCCAAATGACACAGCCCTTGGGACAAACATCTCAGAGGGGGAGTGGATTTCCCACTTCAGTGCAATTTTTAAGAGTAACGAGCACCGGGCAGACTTTGATGTTTTATCTTCAACTGTGACTCCAATGTGCTTCACAGTACAAGAGATTGTTAGGGGAATACAGGGTCTAACCAACAATAAGGCCCCAGGTCCGGATGGACTACCACCGGATCTGTTTAAGTCCAGTATCCCTTTCTGGGCTCCGGTTCTTACCGCTGTAATTAATGCAGCGGCGACAACTGGGTGCCCTAGAATTTGGGGTCTTTCCACTATAGTCCCCATTTTTAAGAAGGGCGATCGCAGTAGCCCGTTATGTTATAGGCCTATTTCTTTATTAAATTCAGTAGTTAAAGTGGTGGGGGGCGTAATTCTCAACAGGTTATCCACCTGGGCTAAAGATAATAACATCCTTTCACCCATACAATATGGGTTCAGATCAGGACATTCGACCATCACGCAGTGCCTGAACCTATATCTTATCCTTAGCAAGTATACACTGGCAAGACAAGGCACTGTCTACATGGCATTTATGGACTTGTCGTCCGCATTTGACTGTGTAGACAGAAGCCTACTCTGGGCTGCCTTGCTGAGAATGGGTGTAGAGAGTAACCTTGTCCACTTCCTCGCTGATCTGCATACAGATACCAGAGCGAACGTCCGTTACTCCCAAGACCTTAATGTAACGGACGAATTTAAAATAAATCGAGGTGTCTGACAGGGCTGCATCTTGGCCCCTTTTTTATTTAACCTGTATATTAACGAACTGGAGGATTGTCTCCTTAACGTAGAAGCAGATTATCCCTTAGTTGAACGCAGAGGGGTACCTGTATTACTCTACGCAGACGATGCTGTTCTTATTTCAAGAACAGCAATCGGTCTTCAGAAACTTTTAAACTCCTTCCACAAATTTATGGAGTCACGTGGCTTGAGCATAAACAATGCCAAGTCCTTCGTCATGAAAGTAGGCAAGGGTGGTTTGAAAATCGACCATTTTAGTATAAATGGCGAGAAAATACCATCAACCAATTCTTTCTCTTACCTTGGGGTTCTGCTTGACAATAAATTGTCTTGGGGCCCTGCAGTCTCCAAGAAGAAGGGAGCAACAGTAAGGGTCAATGCGGCCATCCTTGGCTTTGCAAAAAAAATCGGCAACTGCCCGATGGCCGCATTGCTCAAACTGTACCAAGCGAAAAGCGTGGCTGGTGCCTGCTATGGGAGTGAGCTTTGGGGTTATCGTAAGAGTAAAGACCTAGAGGTCACAGAAAATAACTTTCTAAAAAAGATCCTGAGACTTCCCAGGGGTATTGGGAACTTCTCGGTTCATGAGGAGCTAGGGATTCCCCACTTAGATGACAGAATAGCAGTAAGCCCTGTTATATGCTGGCTGAATTGCTGGCTGAACAATGATATTCCATTAACACATGCCATATTGAAAGAAGTCTTACAGCTAGATGGGAGGTTTAAAATACCGTGGGTGAAGTACATAAAGGACAGCCTAACGGCAATTGACCGACGGGATCTGTTTTATGCCCCAAATTTAATTACAAAAACAGATGTTAGCTTGGTTAAGAACGCTATATTATTGTTAAGAGGTACCGACAGAGAAGAGGTTGAGATGCAGAAGGCCAGTGTGAGGAAACATTTTCTATTAAAAACTTGCTTGCAAACGGAACCTTACCTGACTTGGCCTATGTCCAGTTATGAAAGATTTCTGTTAACAAGGTTCCGCTTTGACCTCTTCCATCTTTTACTGGCTGTCCCCAGTGGGGCTCAACGGGGAGAAGTGTTGCCAGCTTGTGGCTGCGACGGAAAGTCTCCACAAGACCTGGCACACTTCCTTTTTATTTGCCCCTATTATTTGATCCCACGGAAATTATACCTCAAACCGTGCCTCAAAAAGCTGAGTTTTTCACAAATTAAACCTGCACTTTATTACTTACAACTACTGAATAGCGATTGCACTTTATTTGTTTGTAACTTTCTTAAAAAAGCCATCAGCTTTAGGAAAAGCATGGATGGCTAATTATACTGCATCTATTTTAGGCGTTTTTAATATCACAGTTATTTATATTTTTAATCACATGTTGCCCATGCTCGTACTGCCTAATATATTGTACTGTATACTGTGTCTTTATTTGCCAATTGAAATGAATTGTTTTTAATGTTATTTTTATTGTGTGTTTAAAAATTGCACTTTTATGATTGTAAAATTTACAATTGAATAAAGATTTTGACTTGACACTTGTGCTGTTCACCCTGTACCTCACCCTGCAGTCACACAAGCGCACTACTCACCCTGCACTCATGTTACACTTCACTTACCTGTCCCCCTAACTGCTCTATCTGCAATCTTACTCAAACAAGCCCATCACTACCCATGCATTCATTCATCCCACTCTGCACTTACATCCGCACCCAAATAAATATGGTCACCTCACTAACCCTGCAGTCACTCCTCTTACCCTACTCTCACACTGTCGCAACGCTCACCGTGCACCCACATGGGCAATCCTGCCACCCACACAGTGCAGAGGGTAAATGTGCCTGCTCCAAAGAACGTGTACCATGCAGACTACAGAACTGAGTGTGAGTAAACGATGAGAAGCGCTATAAGAAAAATGAAGTTTGTCAGAAAGGTGCTATAGAGATATGAGGTGCATTGTTGGTGAGTGGTAGTGAGGGAATTCATGGAGTAGGAGAAAGGGGGTGGGCGCCAAAAAAGACTGTTGCACCATGTGCGACCAGTGCTAGAGCCAGCCCTGGCTGGAGGTGTTAGCCCCCCCCCCGAAGTTTGGGTCTAGTTGCGCCCCTGCCTTTGGGGGGGGGGGGCAGGGGGACAAACCCTGGGGAAGGGAAGTAGAGCTTGGTAGACATGGAGCTAGGTGAAGAGGAAAGATTTTGGTGAGGATGGTTTGAGTTGGGGGAGAGAGATTAGTTAATGTAAAGGATGGGTGAAGTGGAATGAATGACCTGCGGGGTATGGGGGGTATGGTATGTTCGATTGAGGATCTCGCGTAAGTTGGGGATTTCAATTGGGTTATGTATTATTGAAGGTATTGCTGTATGTTGTATATAATGAAACGCTGTTTAGCTACAAGCCTTTCCTAATAAAGTTGCCTTTTCTGCTACAACAGGCTCGTGGGTGTGTTCCTTTATTGCGCGAAGCCCATTGAGCCCAATGCACCTTGCGCGCCTGCGACGTCAGCGGGACTGTTCGTTTCCAGTACTGGACTTTCACCACACAAATCAGGTTTTTCTGGGACTTATAGTTTTGCTTGACTTCAAATGCCGCAATTGGTTTGACAAACTTGAACACAATGATTGTTAAAATGAAAGTAAACAACTGAAAGCGTTCTGCCTCTGACACAGAGTCACCGAGCAATCCTAGCATTATCTTTCAAAGCAAGGCAGTGCCATTATATCTTGTACATGAGAACTCACCGCTGCTGACCAGAGCATGCAGTTTGCATCCATGGAGGGGTAGGAAAGGTCAGGGAAATGGCCTTATGAAAAATGTAACCTAAGCTCTGAACCTCGGGTTATGCGAGATGTGCTTCCATCGGGAAAGTGGACCAGTGAAAGAGAAAACAGACTTGCCCAATTAAAGAACCCTAAATTATAAGGTTTAACGGAATGGAATAAACACATTTCTGGCTGTACAATTTGGTATCCAGTAATGGCTGTGGGCTGCAGTCAGGAGGCCACGCCCGGCTGTTTAACCTTCCTCACTTCCCGGGCAGAGGCTGATGGTTTCCAGCCCTCTGTGATCAGAAGCAGCAGATCAAGTTACAGCTCCGCAGGATCCTTCTAATGGATTATTGATCCGCTCTTTAGTATGATGGAGGCTAGGAGTGCGGTGGGGGTTGGGCGCAGTCTCAGAGTCTCAATGCACAGATGGCTAGAACTACTACACAAGAGGGAGGACAGGGCAGGGCTTCATGCTGGTGGCACCTCCTACCTGGTCGCTCGCCTGGATCCCTCAAACCCAGATAACGCCAATTTCACCTTTAAGGGAGAATTTAGGCCGCAGTTTTTTAGGCAATTTCCAACTTACTAGCGATCCTTCAATCACCATTTCCTACCTTATTTAATGAACCTGTGCCTTCCTCATCACACTCACCAGCACTGCGCCCCTCATTTAGTGCTAAGCAATCCGCCCAGGTCACGTGTCACCTTGGGGACAACCCTTTCCTTACACTTCTGGGAAATAATCTACTTCCAGCCCAGCTTGGTGACCCTTGACTTCCAGCGTAACCATACCTTTACCTTCTGAGCGGGCGTCTGCATACAGCCCAAGCCGGGTGACCTTTCACAACCGGCATAACCATTGCTTTTTATTCCGGGCAAGCGTCTCCTTCCAGACCAGCTGAGTGACCCTTCACCCCTGGTGTAACCATACCTTTTCCTTCTGGGCAAACCTTTGTTTGCAGCCCGCCAGGTGACCATTCACTTCTGGAGTAACCCTTTCATTTACTTATGGGCAAGCGCTGTCGTCCAGCCCAGGAATGGATATCAGTTTCCTGAGTGAAAGCCTCCACCCTTCCTTTCCTAGGTGACCCAGTCAACTATCCACTAACTTCTTCTAGGCCAAAGACTCTGCTAGGGAGAGTTTCCTTTGGGTTTAACCTTGTAGGCCATTACAGTAGCCTGCTAGTGATGAAGCAAAGTTTCGCATATTTTGCGGACTTGCTGTAATCATGAACCTCGTTTATGTGTAATACGGTAACAAGTGTATGTTTTACTAACATTTATATTTAGTTTGGATAAGGATCGTGAAGCTTGCACATGTGTTTTACTAAAATAATTTACTCGAGTCACCTAAAATGGCCGCCGCTTGTATTTAGTTACTGCGCATGCGTCAGCCACACTCACGTGTCCTGACGCGTCTGCAGAAGTGGAGGGAAATTTATGCGCATGCGTAATACATAGCTGTGCTCATCATGTGGTACTGCTCATGCAGTCTGCCACTGTCACCGTTTCTATGTAGCTAACATATAGATTGCATAAGTATATTTCTTGATGATAAGTTAGAAGTACAAACCCTGTGATGTGTTTTCATGATGACATTATTATGTATTAATTTGTTTTCGCTTACTTTTCATGTACCGCGGGGAATGGGGGTCTGAGAGAGAGGAGAGCCATATTGGAGGTCCCTTCTGCGCCTGCGCAACTTTCTGCGGCACAGTGGACCTTGACTGATGGAACACAGCCAGTTGGCAGTGATGGGCAAGATGCTCCTGAGAACCGACCTGAAACTCGGCTGAACGGAGTCACATGTCCTTATTCAGAAACATTGTAATATTCCTATTGTATTTCTCTGCAGTTTCTCATGAGAACCCCAATCTCTCTAGGCGGTACCCAAGTATGCAAATACAGGCTTGAAATGTTGTGTTATGATTGGTGTGTTACCCAAATCCTACCTTAGGACCAATCCGAATTGAAGGATTTTGACACTTTGCAACATTGGGGGGTGGTACACTGCCCCAAAACAGTATATCTACCCTGGGTTCACCTAGGGAATGGTCCGACTTGTCTGGTTTAGCTGACCTGTCACTGACCCATCGCACTCAATAGGTGACTGAAGATACAGAGAGCTGCGGAGCACTCTGTCCAAATTTGACCATAGACTAAGGTTTTACTGAACCTTAAAGTGCTGGCGAAGCACTTTTGCTGGGAGTTCGCTGACCCAATCGGGGTCTTGATCGATAACTGCAGAGAGGGTGGAGCGCAGGCGTTGCTTCCGAACTGTGGGTTCCGGTCCTGTCCTGAGGGTTTGCTGTCCTGTCCTGAGGTCCTGTCCTGATTCCCAATCCGAGGGTATCCTGTCCTGTCCGGGGTGTCCATTCTGCACCTGCTGTCCTTTGAGGGGTATCCTTCCTTGAGGGTTTCCTGTTCTTAAAACTGACCCGTGGCCAGGGTTTGGTTTCCACACCAGTCTAGGTAAATACTGCTCTAAGTTCTTTAAAACTTGCACCTTTCTATATTTCTACCTTTTGCTTTAATAAAGTGATACTTTGGCATATGTTATTTTCCATGCTTTCCGCAAACCATTGAAAGTCATTTGCAAATTATCTCGCAAACGTGTTCCCATGTCATCTCACCTGTTAGAGATTATATTTTGCATTGCAGTTTGTCATTTTCTGATATGGTCTAGAACCTCCTTACCTAGACTGTTCAAAGGTCCATTCACTTTAAGCTTAGCGTGTTACTCTTTATAGGCCTTCCTATAGTTACCCATGCATAGTCTGTCCATGCTTGAATATTTTGAGATTGTGTAGTATTCTTCATTTATATTCCATAGCAATATTTCAATGATTACCTTGTCTTTATTTCTCTATAGTTATATCATTTATATTATCCTAGTTGTTGAGTGCCTTATTCTCGTGTATTTGATGAATGAAAATAATGAACTTTAGATAAACATTTTAAAACTTCCAGTTGTCCGTGGTCATTTTCAACAGTATTTTGAATGTTATTGGTTGGGTTTGTATTTTGCTGCCTTTTCCTTTTACAGCTAGCTCCCTGATTCATTGTGGTCATTAGGTACCCGCATCGGTGGATGGTAAGTCGGGTGCACTGAGAAACAATAGTAGGGAACACACACAAATTGGTAGAGCTCGTGAAGTCACCTGGTCAATGTATATGGTGATTTTGAAAGTATATGGGCCCTGAAGCCGGAAACGGCGAAATTATTGGTCGGGTGGCCTCGCGCGCTCTATCAGTTTAGCTGGTAAGCAGAGGATGGTTAGGGACTAGTTAAAGGTTAGGCAGGATTAGTTAGACTAATTAAGTCGGAAGCTGCTAGTACATTAATGCTGCTAGAAGAGCGGCTGTTCTAAGAGACCTGATCATTCTCTTGTGAATACGCTGTTTTGGAATTCATGAATTGTTGTATTGCCATTATTCTTGTTCTTATATTGTTATATGTATTAATCCATGCGTTTGTCAACCGTTTAATTTTGTGTTGTCCGAACTCCCCGGGGAATTGAAAGGGCAAGTGGTGAATAGAATCCATTGTCCTGAGGTCACAGGCTCAAGGAAAGTTAGGTGCAGGTTAGGATAACCGGGAAGCACTAACTAGGGTTTTCTGAATACATGTGTGAATAAATGTCAGTAACGGGGTTCATTGGCAAAATTCCCATAGTGGCGTAACCTAGTAAGGGTCACATCGGAAGAGTAGCAGGTTCCTCGGAGCTAGCGTGAAAGCAGAGGGGTCCGCTGGGAAACCTTAGACTCGGAACATATCCCGGAAAGAAGTGGATGAGTTTAGGGGAATAACAGGTTCACCGATGCTAAAGTGAAGGGTAGGCGGAAGAGATCTACTCGCAGCGTGTGAAAAGTAAATGGAAGTAGTTTACTTGCAGTAAAATAATTCTTTCTCTGTCTAGACACTTGAGCACTGTGGCGAATGTGTATTCGTTGTAAAATAACCAAGCACTGAGCACTTTAAAAGAAAGAAAGTTTCCGTTACCTTGTGAAGGGAGGGAGTCAGTCGCGAAGCGTCTCTGACATCACTCTGTGCCGCGCTGGGATTGGTGGAAGCAGCGGGCGGGTAGCGGAGCTGAAATTGTAAAGGAGGGGTGAGCGCCGGAGCGTGGGAACTGTCTCACGAAGGGGCCGCGCACCCATTGGCGGAGATTATTCAGAGTCGCGCACCCATTGGTTGCACGGATTTCTGAAGCGCGTTCTGATTGGAGGTAGTTGTAAACAGAGTTAAGCGTAGAAAACGTATGTGGCACTCGTATAGTCCAGAGACTAGACCCGATACAAGAAACCAAGGGTTCGAAAGGGATCAGTGGAAAGCTAATAGATACGATATCATGTACGGAGCTAAGAGAAAGATGTCCCTTGTAAGTAGGGTAAAGAATTATTTCAAAACAGACAAACCGATTAAATCTAGAGAAGGCGTTACTATCCCGCCACCGAATACTCCTGCCTCATTCATGATGTTTGACAGAGGGTACAACACCTGTGTGTGGTTGGAGAATTGGGTAAAGTACACTAAAGATGACGGAGTATTGGCTTTTCCGTTAGACGGCACTTTCAATGGCAGAATTTTATTTAATTTGAGAACCCGCATGAATGAATTACATCCCAGACCAAGACTAACGCAGTATGAGGCATTAGAGGAATGGGAGATTGAGGCTTTTGAAAGAGAAAAACCCCGAATGGACAAAGGTCTGACCAAGTGGTACCCCAGGCTAAAGCAGGAGTCCAGGGATAAAAGGATGAAGCAGTGGAGGCAGAGTATGATTGTTGAGGGTCTGTTTCCCATGATGCCAGCATGTCATAACCCTGCAGCGGGTGAGAAAAATACCGAAAAGTGCAAACATTGGGGGGCCCTTGGGGAGTCAGATGATGAATTGATAGATGACATCTGTACCAGAAGTCCGCCGCCTTATAATGAGGGGGCCCGTCCTTCCAGTGTAGGAGATGCTCCCCGTCGCCACTTCCTAAAGGAAGAAGACCGATCCCTAGGACTGGGAGGGGGTGGTCAGGTATTGCCCTATTTTGAGAAACCCGAACCGGCGGAAACAAGGGATATATATCCCAAAGTGCCCGCAACCCAAGAAGAAAAATATTCACGTACGAAAGTTTTCTTTCCCAAACCCCTGTATGAAAACGAAAAAAAACCATCGAGTTCAGGACTGCCTTTTGTTCAACCTCCATATGAGGAAGAGCGCAGGTCCTTTAATACCGGAACCCTGTTCCCAAAACCGAATTATGGTGGGGGACCAAGTGAAACGCACCCTACTGCCCCGAGTTTTACTCCTCCATTGACCCAACAGATATTACATGACACGACTTTAAGAAGGATACTAGTGGAAAAGGAGCAAGAGGCTCTAGCTAGACAAAGGACAGAAATAATTCAGAAAATCTCCCAGTTAAATACCAGTCCTGAGGCATTGACTATTCCAGTAACTATTGGACCAGTGGTTCCGTTATACGGAAATGGTCAGGGAAATCCAATTACTCCAGTTATGACCCCAGTCATGGCACCCCCAAGACAGGAACCGATAATCATAGATGATCAGTCCAGTGAGTGCGAGTCTGAAGTTGCGTTCTTGGACTTGCCAAACAAACAGACCGGAAAGGGAATGCAGCAGAGGCATAACCCTTTTAATGCGAAAGAAATTAAATTAGAGTCAGCAACAGGTACTAGGAGTGTCTCTCTGGTAACTCCGGATGAAATTGAGAGTTGGAGTCGCGAATTAGAGAAACAGACTCCGCAAACGAAACCTTTAGACCTCTACAAGCTGAGAGTAGAAATAGAAGAATTAATGGCAGGAAATGTGGGGTTGGATCGATTGAATACCTACACTGAAGAAGAATTGTCGTTTATGTGTAAAAGCTTTACAAGGAACACCAGAGTGCTCCACGAAAAACTGACAGACACCGCAGCCAGTATGGGGGTAGATATTTCAAAATCCAAGCCCTTGCAGAAACCGTACAGAGCAGACTTCTCAGACAAAGATATAGAGCACCTGAATGTGGCAGGGAAAAAGTTGCAGATTAAAGAATTATTGGGGGTACTGCAAAAATGGGGAGATGTGGAAAGATGGAGAAGTAGGTGGGCGAGAAAGAAAGAAGAGGCTCGCTCCAAACAAGCGACTCCTGAGTTTGCTTTAAGGGAGGTAGAAAAACCTGAGCAGTTATGCCCCATGCGCGAAGTACCCGGAGGGAAGTATGTGCATGTCCCTTGGTCCAGACAGGATATTGTGTCCTTTACGAACGATTTTCCAAAATTACGAGAGAAACCAGTAGACTGGTACAGGCAGGTGGAAAGGTTCGTGAAGGTACAGAAATGTCTGTGGAAAGACCTGGATGGGTTTTTCGACATTGTGGTTCCTGTAGATCTATGGACTGAGTGTAAAATAGCTATAGCCTGGCCTAGTGAAGAGTACCCAAGGAATAAAGAAACAGGGGAGCCATCGAAAGAAGTCATGAGAAAATATGAGCAGGTAATTCAGCATTTGAAACTAAAAGTGCCAGCTAAGGAAACTGATTGGACCAAGATAGATAGGACAACACAGGAAAGGGACGAGACAGTGCACTCCTTCTATGAGAGGTTATTGCAGGTATTCAAAACATACAGTGGTATTGATAACATCGAGATGAAAGACATGACGCATTTTATTTACAGGTTTGTAAATGGTTTAAGACCCGAAATTTGTCAGTGGATAAAAGATCATAAAATCTGTTGGCACACCAAAAAGATGGATGAGGTCCTGCGGTACGCAAAGTACTGCGAGGACGAGATGGCAGAAAAGAAAAAGGCCCTTAAGGAGAAAGTGATGTGGGCTCAAGTGAAGCTCGCAGAACAGCAGGAAAAGCAGTTGAGTAACATGGTTAAAAATGCTGAGAACAAAGGTCCTGGGGGTGGGGGTGGAGGAAAGCCCCGGCCCAAATTTAGCAGGGAAGAGGCTATGAAGAAATTTCCCTGCCATCAGTGCGGCGAAATTGGACACTGGCGTAACGAGTGTCCCTATTTACTAGATGATAACGCCAAAACACCTGATTTAACTCCACAGACGCAGAAAGAAAGACCAAGAAAGACTCAACCACAGGTAAAAACAGTTCAGGTGCCTCGTGCACCAAAGCAGGTATACAGGGGAAAACAGGCAGAGGGTGATGAGATAGAGGTTTGGGAAAGCGCTGAGAACAGAAATACAGCAACTTCGCAGTATCTGCTGAATGATACCTTCCTTTGTAATGATCAGTACTGACGGGGCCTGAGAGGGGAGGACGAGGAGTGCGTACTTGGCGCTTCCTTGCCGGTAGACCAGTCTGGACCATACATTGAAGGAAAGGTTGACGGAAATGATGTCACCTTTCTGTTGGACACTGGCGCTACCCGTTCTACTGTAAGAACAGTGGACGTTCCAAACCTACCCCTCTCGGGAGAAAATATCCAAGTAGTAGGTGTATCTAATCAATTGATTAGTACTCCTGTTACCGAACCAATGGAGATTTCAATTGGAAATTTTAAACAAATGCATAGGTTTGTCGTCTGTGACACCAGTCCAGTGAATCTACTGGGTCGTGATTTGCTGTGCAAAATGAACTGTACCATCTTTTGCACACCAAAGGGTGTTGAAATTCAGACCCCGGATGAAGATGGCATTTATAAACTATTGTTGCTCAGACCTGACTCAGAAATTAAACGATTGACCCTGCAAGACTTGCCCAAAGAACTCCAAGAAGCAGTAAAGCCAGAGGTGTGGGACTTCACCGGAAAAGATGTAGGATTAATGAAGGATGTAGACCCCATACAGATAGCCATCAAGGACAATGCAGTATACCCTAACACCAAGCCCTACCGAATGAATGCTGAAGTGAAAGCCGGTGTCACAATGGAAATACAAAAATTATTAGAAGGAAACATCATACAGGAAGTGATGAGTAGCCCATGCAACTCCCCGATTATGGGTATCAAGAAGCCTAGTGGCAAGTACAGGGTAGTGCAAGACCTGAGAAAGGTAAACAAAATTGTAGTTCCTTGCTGCCCTATTGTCCCGAACCCTGCAGTGATATTGTACCAGATTCCTTGGGATGCTGAGTGGTTCACTGTGATTGATTTGTGTCATGCATTCTTTTCGATACCCTTGCACCCCGACAGCAAATTTCTTTTCTCATTTGCTTTCGAAGGTCACGTGTATTGCTGGAACCGGGTCCCTCAAGGGTATACAGAGAGCCCCTCTATCTTTAATCAGATCTTGAAAAAATGTCTAGAGACTTTGATCTTACCTGGGAACTCTGTCCTAGTGCAGTATATAGACGACCTCCTACTGGCGTCTAAAAGTCATAAGGACTGTGTAGTTGACACTATTGCCCTACTAAATCATCTGTGTGAGAAAGGACATAAAGTGGCCCCTGACAAACTCCAGTTCTGTGCAAAATCAGTGAAATATTTAGGACACCAGATAGAAAAAGGTGTCAGAAAAGTCACATCAGAAAGAGTGAGAATAATTCAAAAGATGCAGTTGCCCCGTACTCAAAAGGAAATCAGAATGTTCCTGGGTGTGCTAGGGTACTGCAGGCAGTGGATTCTGGGATTTGCAGTCTTAGCCAGGCCTTTGATAAAAATGACCACGAGAGGAATGCCAGATATTGTAGAATGGGACGATGAAAGCCTAATGGCCTTCACAAGACTGAAAAACTGTCTGTGTACAGCACCTGCGTTGGGAATGCCAGATTATTCCAAAGAGTTTGCCCTATTCTGTGACACTCGCGATAATTGCGCATTGTCAGTCCTGACTCAAGAACATGGCACGACCAGAAGGCCTGTGGCCTATTTCTCTGCCACCTTGGACCCAGTAGCTGCTGGGTTGCCAGGCTGTCTGAAAGCTGTAGCTGCTACCTGCACAAGTTTAGAACAGAGTGAGTCCATTGTCATGGGACATCCTGTGACTGTGTATGTTTCACATGGAGTGGTAATTCTATTGACCAGAGCCAAAACGCAGTATCTCACCCCTAGTCGGCTGACTAAATACGAGAGGATTCTTGTGGGTGCAGCAAATGTAAGCATTGTTAGGTGCGGTATTCTGAACCCTGCCACTTTACTCCCAGACCCCCTGGAAATGGAAGGTGGGGATGATGATGAACATGACTGCATTGATCTGACAGAGTTCAGCACCAAACCACGCCCAGACATAAAAGAAACGCCATTGCCTGTGCATGATAAAGAACTGTTTGTAGATGGTTCCTGTCTAAGACATGAACTAGGAGGCCTGAGTGCTGCCTATGCAGTAGTCTCCTTAACAAAAATTGAAGAAGCAGGTTACCTATATAACATAAAGTCTGCACAAGTAGCCGAATTGATCGCTATGATAAAAGCTTGCCAAATTGGGAAAAACCTACGCATAACAGTGTACACTGACAGTCAGTACTGTTATGGTGTTGTGCATGACTTTGGCCAATTGTGGCTACAGAGGGAATTCCTGACTTCCTCAGGTACTCCCATTCGAAATGGAAAAGTTGTTCATGACCTTTTAGAGGCCATCCAGTTACCCAAGGAACTGGCAGTGGTAAAATGCGTTGCTCATAAGAAGAGCATGGACAAAGTATCACTGGGAAACGATTATGCTGATCGAGTGGCCCAATGGTGCGCCAGAGATCACTATATCGTTAATCCTAAACGAGGGGGGATCGGAGCCAGCTGCCAACTTCAAGTGTTTGAAGAAGTGCCTACTTGGGATGAAGTGAGAGAGTCGCAGGAGGCGGCCCCATGGCAAGAAAGAGAGAAATGGAAGGAGGATGGGTGTAGACCGAGACGTGTGGATGGTGTCATCTTGGGCCCAACTGGTATGCCTGTATTACCCAGACACTTGCTTGGCACAATGGCAAGATTAATACATGAGGGATCACACATTGGTAGGGATGCCATGATTCTGGTATTTCAACAGACTTGGTACAGTAAGAAGTTCAGGAAAGTAGCAGAATCCCTCTGCCAGAGGTGCCTGTCATGTCAACAAATGAACCCAGGCAAGAGGACAATGGTTGAACTGAGCAAAATTGGGAGATCAGGGGGTCCCTTTGTAAGGATACAGATTGATTTTATCACCATGCCCCGTTGTGAAGGGAAGCGATATGTCCTTGTCATTGTTTGCGTATTTTCAAAGTGGGTAGAAGCTTACCCTACTCCCCAAAGTGACGCACTGACAGTAGCGAAGTGTTTACTGAAAGAACTGATACCTAGATTCGGGGTGCCATTCATTATTGAATCAGATAAGGGTGGACATTTTCAGAATGAAATACTGGCCGAACTCTGTAAGGCCTTTGGAATAAGGCAGAAACTTCACTGTGCATATCATCCAGAGGCTTCTGGAATAGTGGAACAAGTAAATGGAACTATCAAAAACAGACTAGCAAAGCTGACTGATGCAACTGGCATGACCTGGGTGAAGGCCCTGCCCCTGGTCCTGATGGGACTGAGAAGTGTTCCTGACCGCAAGACAGGCCTAAGTCCCCATGAAATCATTATGGGAAGAGTGATGAGACAAGCATGGGTGCCAGGAAGCAAACTGTTGAGTATTACTGATGATTTGGTGCTTGAATACTGCAGAAGATTGGGTGACCAAGTGCGTTCTATCTCTCGCCAGATTGGAGACGACGGCATCCTCAATCCAACGACTCCTCTCCACAACTTGGTTCCAGGAGACTGGGTCAAAATAAAGAAGCACACTCGGTCAAGCTGTCTGGCACCAAGGTGGGGAAAGAAACGCCAAATAATCCTGGTAACAACCACTGCAGTGAAGTGTGCAGGCATTCCCCAGTGGATCCACGCTGGCCACACCCAGAAGGTATTACCAGACGAGGAACCTGAAGAAGAAGGGCGTCCAGCAGAGGATTCTGCAGGAGCCAGACCAGAAGTAGCTGACAACGTACAGCCCAGCACCAGTCAAGCTGCGGGAACAGCAGACGTTGGCTCAGGAGTAGTTGACTACGAACTGCCAAGAATCCAGCCTGCTGAAGAGGTCCAGGAAACTGAGCCAGGAGTAGCTGATGACGAGCTGCCAAGCATATGGCCAGAAGAATGGATACCATTGATTGATCTGACCGAAGATCCCATCCGAACAAGAGAGCGACTTTGTGAAGGTAGAGAGTGGACTAGTCAGGAAAAGCAAGGCACAGGCGAAGAACCTCAGCCGCTTGAGATTCACATCAAAACTGAGGAAGGAGAAGGTCAGACAGGGATAGAACAGGTGTTCGATACACCTCCACTGACTCCTGATGTGGATAAGGGACAGCTTAGACATAGAATAATAGTTCGAGCAGAAGAAAATCAAGAGATCGAAGTGCTTGAACAGGACCAGATAGGGTTAGAAGAACGGGTTCAGGAAGCAGAAACAGAAACAGAACCAGAGACAATCGAAAGCCAAAAACAAAATATTCCTGAACAAGGCCAGATTAGTAACCAGGCAGAAGAACTAGATGCTAGCCCTGGAACTAGCCAGATAGGGGAAGAAGAAGAAGAAGAAAGTGAAGCAGAATTGCCACAAGCTAAAGAGAACAAGAGGATAAGAGAAGAAAGCGAAGTCCAAGTACCAACTAAGAGACTCAAGAAAAGAAACCACCTTGAGCCTAGGTTCGTAAAGAAATTGAGGCTAAGGATAAAGACGGTGGAAGAAAAACGTGCAGAAGCAAGGAGAAGTGCGCGGATAGCAGAGCAAGAAGAAAACTCTTCCAAAAGAAGGAGTGAACGAATAAAAAGACAAAACAAAAAGTACAAGTCTCCTGAATGGACACTCGTTTTGGAAGAACTTGAAGATCTTGATATAACTGACGTAAGCGACGGAGAGCCCGTCCCTGAGTACTCTGCTGAAGAAGAAGACGAACCACCGTGAATTTGCACAAAGTAAGCTAGTTGTGTAAAGACACAAAGAGGGGTCGAGAAACTTCTTCTGAGCTGAAATGTCTGATTCAACTGTGAATGGTAGACCTAGTTGCAGTCGTTGCAAGACGTGCTGCAAGGTGTGTATATGTAGTATAGTAGTACTGATAGTAATTTGGATAGGACTAACAATCTTTATACCCTTTACTGTAAGTAAAGATACTAACATTATCCCTACTGAAATTGTAAATACTGACAGTGAGGAGTTGACAACACAGAGTGTAGCGAGACATGAGAGAGCACTGAGACAAACAAAACAAGACTTAGAAGCATCAGATGAGGGAGGACTACATTATCATGGAATAAAGAACAGGACACACTTAAATGTTTTTGCAAACTTGTTAATACACTATGTAGAGACTATGGAAATTGAAGATTGCTATGTCTGCATGAAGCTACCTACTTCTGTAGCTGAAGGCGTGACATACCATCACTTGCCATTGACATATGGAATCTCCTGTAGCATTTTAGCTAGTTTATTTTACAAAAGAGGACCGTTACAGTACTATTACTCTAACAATGACGTGATCTTTTCTGAACTTCCTATACGTGGGAACTTGAATCCTGTACATACCAAAAGTGACACCATAAGATATATGGGAGACTACTTTTTGACTATAGGTAACATTGACATAGCTGATGCACACAGAGATAACTTGACTTGTTCTTTGCGTGAGCAGGAAAAGATGTTCCTGAACATGGCAGAGAAAAGGAGAATTAAAATACAAAAGAAGGCTAATGACGAAAGTCAGAAAAAGCCAAAGTGGGCTGAGAACATGGAAGGCACCTCAAATGGTGGGGCGGGACCTGCTCTGTTGCTGGATTTTGAAAAGAAAGGCAAGCTATGTCTTCACCGCGAGAAGACTAGCTATTATAATAATGTTTTCATTGGTTCCAGTGAATGCGAACATAATTACAAGGTAATTGGAGGTTGGGGTTTCAAAAATGGGTCAGAGCCTGTGTTTCCTGGAATTTATTATATTTGTGGGGACAAGGCTTATTTCAAATTGCCGGATCACTGGTATGGAAGTTGCTATTTTGGCATTGTCTTCCCGAAAATATACCATGTGAATGGGAAAGCTGGGAGCAATGAAAATACTAATGGCTTAGTGCGTAGTAAAAGAGAAAGTATAGGTGAAATTATGGGTAGTATTTTCAGTGCACTGATACCTGGAGTGGGAGTGGTTCTGAACACTCACAGAATTTGCAAATTGTCTACTATAGTGGATGTGCTGTCTACTGAAACAGCTCATGGATTTCTGCTGGTCAATACCGAAATGGTTGCGATCAGATCAATGGTTTTGCAGAATCGACTTGCTCTTGACACCTTATTAGCAAAAGAGGGCGGAGTCTGCCGGATGTTGAAGGCGCAACATTGTTGCACTTATATTCCGGACAAAAGTGTACAGATCAAAAGATATGTGAAAAACATTACTAATTTGACAAAGGAACTCAAACCACTCGAGGTTGATAGTGCCTGGAAGAGACTGGTAGATGGTCTCTCAAATGTAGGTCATTGGCTTGCTAGCGTAGGTAAAAGCTTATTGTTCAAGATACTGATGCCAATTGGAATTATAGGTCTTATCATATTTCTCATTTTTATCTGTTGTAAATGCCGCAAGCGCACCAAAAAGTACGAGGTAAATGCAAGAGGGTTGAAACGGAGTGTGGATGAGATCGAATTGGAGGAAGTGAATGATCAGATATACAAGAAGGTGAAGACTTCTCACCCTACCAGAACTGAAAGAGAGAAGTTGGAGCGATTGTTGGAAGAGATAGAGCTGTATAAAGTGTGAAAGAAAGTTGGCATCTGGTTCCATATATTTTGTGATGATAGTAAATATCATCAAAGAGGGGATTGATGAAGCAAAGTTTCGCATATTTTGCGGACTTGCTGTAATCATGAACCTCGTTTATGTGTAATACGGTAACAAGTGTATGTTTTACTAACATTTATATTTAGTTTGGATAAGGATCGTGAAGCTTGCACATGTGTTTTACTAAAATAATTTACTCGAGTCACCTAAAATGGCCGCCGCTTGTATTTAGTTACTGCGCATGCGTCAGCCACACTCACGTGTCCTGACGCGTCTGCAGAAGTGGAGGGAAATTTATGCGCATGCGTAATACATAGCTGTGCCCATCATGTGGTACTGCTCATGCAGTCTGCCACTGTCACCGTTTCTATGTAGCTAACATATAGATTGCATAAGTATATTTCTTGATGATAAGTTAGAAGTACAAACCCTGTGATGTGTTTTCATGATGACATTATTATGTATTAATTTGTTTTCGCTTACTTTTCATGTACCGTGGGGAATGGGGGTCTGAGAGAGAGGAGAGCCATATTGGAGGTCCCTTCTGCGCCTGCGCAACTTTCTGCGGCACAGTGGACCTTGACTGATGGAACACAGCCAGTTGGCAGTGATGGGCAATATGCTCCTGAGAACCGACCTGAAACTCGGCTGAACGGAGTCACATGTCCTTATTCAGAAACATTGTAATATTCCTATTGTATTTCTCTGCAGTTTCTCATGAGAACCCCAATCTCTCTAGGCGGTACCCAAGTATGCAAATACAGGCTTGAAATGTTGTGTTATGATTGGTGTGTTACCCAAATCCTACCTTAGGACCAATCCGAATTGAAGGATTTTGACACTTTGCAACATTGGGGGGTGGTACACTGCCCCAAAACAGTATATCTACCCTGGGTTCACCTAGGGAATGGTCCGACTTGTCTGGTTTAGCTGACCTGTCACTGACCCATCGCACTCAATAGGTGACTGAAGATACAGAGAGCTGCGGAGCACTCTGTCCAAATTTGACCATAGACTAAGGTTTTACTGAACCTTAAAGTGCTGGCGAAGCACTTTTGCTGGGAGTTCGCTGACCCAATCGGGGTCTTGATCGATAACTGCAGAGAGGGTGGAGCGCAGGCGTTGCTTCCGAACTGTGGGTTCCGGTCCTGTCCTGAGGGTTTGCTGTCCTGTCCTGAGGTCCTGTCCTGATTCCCAATCTGAGGGTATCCTGTCCTGTCCGGGGTGTCCATTCTGCACCTGCTGTCCTTTGAGGGGTATCCTTCCTTGAGGGTTTCCTGTTCTTAAAACTGACCCGTGGCCAGGGTTTGGTTTCCACACCAGTCTAGGTAAATACTGCTCTAAGTTCTTTAAAACTTGCACCTTTCTATATTTCTACCTTTTGCTTTAATAAAGTGATACTTTGGCATATGTTATTTTCCATGCTTTCCGCAAACCATTGAAAGTCATTTGCAAATTATCTCGCAAACGTATTCCCATGTCATCTCACCTGTTAGAGATTATATTTTGCATTGCAGTTTGTCATTTTCTGATATGGTCTAGAACCTCCTTACCTAGACTGTTCAAAGGTCCATTCACTTTAAGCTTAGCGTGTTACTCTTTATAGGCCTTCCTATAGTTACCCATGCATAGTCTGTCCATGCTTGAATATTTTGAGATTGTGTAGTATTCTTCATTTATATTCCATAGCAATATTTCAATGATTACCTTGTCTTTATTTCTCTATAGTTATATCATTTATATTATCCTAGTTGTTGAGTGCCTTATTCTCGTGTATTTGATGAATGAAAATAATGAACTTTAGATAAACATTTTAAAACTTCCAGTTGTCCGTGGTCATTTTCAACAGTATTTTGAATGTTATTGGTTGGGTTTGTATTTTGCTGCCTTTTCCTTTTACAGCTAGCTCCCTGATTCATTGTGGTCATTAGGTACCCGCATCGGTGGATGGTAAGTCGGGTGCACTGAGAAACAATAGTAGGGAACACACACAAATTGGTAGAGCTCGTGAAGTCACCTGGTCAATGTATATGGTGATTTTGAAAGTATATGGGCCCTGAAGCCGGAAACGGCGAAATTATTGGTCGGGTGGCCTCGCGCGCTCTATCACTAGTACCACCTGGGTCCTGAATGCCACCTACTTCAGGCTTCTTTCCCTTTGGCAGCATGCCCTGTTTGCTCTCAAGCCTGAGCTAGACCTCCTGTAAATATCTTATGTCTCCATGACGGACACTCCTTCGTGTACCCAATCCCTATTTCTCACCTTTTCAGAAGGTGGACGTTTGCTAAATCCCAGGAGCAAAGGCCCCCCCCTTGACTGGCGCATGCATAGAAATACCTCCACCGCCAGGGACAATTTCCTCTAGCTAAATTTCAGCCAGGGGTGGACCAGGTACCTTCTTTGTGTTCCTCCAACCATCCCACAATCTCGGACCGGTCCGGACTCTGCTCGGTGGGGGTAGCCTCGACTAAGGCCCATGGCCAGCCATATCCTCACCCCTTTAGGAGGGGGGCTGAACCCAGGGCTGCAAATTATCCCATAAGAAACCGATTTTAATGCTGTGTTTTGATCTCCTATCACCTGAGCTTTACATATAAGCAGTCATACTGCAGTGATAGTGAAGCTTTTACAATTAGCCTTTTCAGAACACTTGAACTCTAATGTCAGCAAAAGTTAAATGCCTCTGAAGCTTGGAGGCATTCAGAAAACGACTTCCACAGTTATCAATGTGCTGAAATATAAACTTGCATCTGAGGAACATCTGGAATAGTCTTAGAGTGCTTGACAAGCATTTTTCCCTTAGGTGATCCATCATTCATCTCCCAGTACCTAAGTGGGAACTCAAAACGGTTAAAAGTAACTTTATTGCTTTCTTTAAATGAAAACTCTAACATAGCTGGATTTACCTCACTACTATAAAATCCAGACTCACCTTGGAAACAACTTAAAATAATTTCCTCAATCATGCAGTTGTATCACTTGCAGCTGCTATACTCTCATAACAAAAGTAAATAGAAAATTAATTAGACACTACCTGGCACAGAAAGCCAAGGACTACACTTTTTCACATCATTTCTTGCTATTGCAAAGTTGGCGTGCCCTTCTAACCGAAAATCAAAATATGTTATTCAGAGACAGCTGTGTTGATAAAAATATTTACAATGATATAATGCAATTCACTACTGTAAGATATTGAGCTATTAGTTGAGAGGGATATTGAGTTGAGAGGGGTGGAAGCTGCACTCAAATAATAAACACAGTCCTTTATCACGGTGAACTACAAAAAGCCATTTAATGCACCGGGAAATGTGGTATTCCGCTGGAACTACTTACTGGTCTATGTTTAAACCCAAATGGAAATCCCTGCTGTAATCTGGGAGGCCCTGAGGCAGTGTCACACTTAACTCAAGCATTTGGGTATTATATGCTCTGTTGCAATCATGGGACCATGGTAGGTATCTGGGACGTCTTTGTGTGTCAAAACTTCCAGTGGTTGTGCAATCAAGGAGCAGTTCTGTATCCTGTATCCAGTGCCTGCAGTAATATCTGCAGTAGCCTTACACCCCTTTCTGAGTGTGTGGTCGGCAAATGCGTGATGGCGGGTTGTGGATGTATTGTATTTCCAGGGCAGCGGTGATGCCAGGGGTACTTCACGTGAGGGCATATTCAGGTTGTGTTTTGTTATCGTGGTGCATTAGGGTACTATTATTGCACCACACCCATAGTTGTAAGGGAGCACATTAGCTCCCTCCACTGGAGCAGCTCATCTATGGCATATTGTAAGTTGCTGATCATGCAGGTATCCGTTCAAGAAGGTATATCTGTCTCCTAGGAACTCATTTCTAGACAGGTTTCACTCCTACACCTGGGAGGTGAAGCACAGCAGCTTCATCTATGGCCAGATTCGTTGCATGCTCTCAGTCACGTTCCTTGCTCAATTTGCTGGCAGCATATGCTGCTTCCTCCCGTACTATTGTGAGGGAAGGGATCTTCGAAACGTCGTCAAGAGCTACTCCTCATAGTTCCTAAATTATTAGTCACTGGGACAGGGCGCTGCTGTCAGTCCCTTCTGCTGTAGTTAGGTCAGTGGGGTTTAGCACCTTTGGAGGACTCCCCTTACACATGTTCTGTTCTGGGAGGGATCGCCAGGAACAGGGGAGGGACCTTCATTTGCCCTATCATTCCCGCTTTTGCTCCTGCGCATTTCGTTTTTTGGACGATTGGGGTGTCACTGTGGGTTTCAAACACAGCTATACCTCAGGATATCCTGTTAGATGTAATATTGTTATAGTGTGATATTTTTCTTGCTGTAATTTCTGTTTCCCCTCCCTGACACACTGGCCTCTAGCCACCACATGACGCAAGTTGTACCAAGATGGTTCCTGATGGTTGGGTGACCATAACTTGGTGCCTGAGCCATATGACACCCTACGACTGCAAAGGTTCCTGACGTCAGAAGTCCTTCACTTGGGTGCTTAGGCTGTTAATGTGTGGGTTTGGACAGGGGGGAGCCCTGGTCCTTGGGAGGGTGTTTTATTTTTTATTTTGAGCTGGTATGTGTCCCAGACGATTGCCTGTGAGTACACGCTGGGGGCTATCCCGGGTGTAGGTATGTGCAGGTCGAGTCGTGTACTGTTTTAAGTGATTTCACGGTGATGGTACATTAAGGTTGTGCACTGTGTTGTAAGATTTTGGTATACCAGGTGTGTTATGTTGTGTACTGGCCGATGGGGGAAAGTGGTGGTCCTTCTGGTTTAGTGGGGAGCAGGGGTGCTCCACAGATTTTGGCTTCTCCCCTCCGTCGACCCTGTGATTGACTAGTCTCGAGGGCACTGCTGACGGCTGATTCATTAACATGGTCCTGGACGCATGGTGCCTAGGAGCTCTCCGGTTGTATCCAGGGGCAGACTGCCCTAGGCACGATGGGAGGGTGACAGCAGTGATGAGGGAGATTTTCCTTTTATCAGTTGTTGATTATGTCTTTTAATACTGTCACATGGTATATATGGTTTATTCATTTTTCTGTGCTGGTGACTTCATGGTGTGCTGTTTCCCCCCCACTGTCATGTTTGCCAGGAAATGAGCTGGACAACACGCATCACAGACACCCTATTGTCTCCCTGTGTCTAGAGTGCATGAATGGTCTGTAAAGCAGTAGGGACAGTTACTACCCCTCCTGGGTCTCAATAACGATGAAGTACCATCTATTATACAGGAGACCCTAGATTTTGCTGGAGGGCTTAGCCCATATGGTGTGGAGCTGCTAGAACGATGGCAGGAGTATTTACAAAAAAATGATAATGTAGAACTGGACGATTATAGCAAGGATATGGAGAATAATGAGGTCTGAGAATATAACACATAATGAAAAACAGAGTAAATACAAGGGTATAGGTAGATCTAGAGGCAAAAGAACAGCACCCCAAATATCACCAGGGACCACCTGCTTTAACTGCAAAAAGTCTGGTCATTGGCGCAACACTAGTCCCCCCCCCCCCACCAACCAAAGTGCTGTCACAGGAGACCACCGCCAAGGCACGCCCAGGATGCCCCCATAGTCCCCTGATTCCACAAGCGCTCCTGGTAACTCGTTGGACAGAAAGGTTAAAGAAGTGAGTTTACAGGTGAGGTTGCAGAGCCTGTTTCAAACTTAGAGAAGGTGGGAGGACAATGATGGAGGAGCATGACTGGTCGTTCAACGCAGTTAGTAAGGCTATAGAGCTCGAATTAGTGAGAGAAGCAGAGGGAGTTGCAACAGGTGTGGAACACACCGAGCAGCTCTCTGCCCCTCATACAACACAGGATGGTGGCATACAAGAACAAAACACAATTTTCCTTGACCATCTTACCGTTTCTCCGTTGTTAGAAATGGGATTTCTGGTTGGCTAAGCCTTGCGCCAAAGCCAGGCAGAAACCACCACTCGAGTCAGGGCAAGGGAGCTACACGCCAAATATAACCCCAGTTCACCCCCTTAGTAGCTTGGCACGAGCAGTCAGGCTTATCCCAGAGGCAATGTGTTAAGCGTTTGCGCAATACACACACAGCAACAACATACTAGGCACACCACAAAAGGAACTCCACACAAGGTTATATATAAAAAATAGCCTTTGTATTATCATAAACACTTTAGAATAGTAATCCCACAATATACCCTGTGCCAACTGGCACTAGTCAATATTTACAGGGGATTATATACACATGACGGGCCAATTTGACCACTGTCAGAACCATCACAAAGTGAACATAGTAAATGTAGAACATATCATAAATGTAGAACACAACCAGTAATTACTGGAAACACTATACTCAGCATTGTCCTGCCACATAAACCATATTATGCACAGTATCACATTAGCGTGAAATATATTCTGCGCCAACCTCATAAGCCTAAACATATTAGACCATAACCTCCTAATCATAACTCACATTAGGGGCATAACTCACAGTAGAGAATAGCCTCACAAGCATAAACCACAGTATGCAAATATCCTCCTAAATACAAACCATATTAGAGGCATAAATCAGGGTGCATAAATCACAGAACATGAATCACATTTCTGGCGCACCACATAAATCACATTAGGTCCTGGCGCCTTATCAACCTAACAGTCCCCCCTGGCTAACTGGCCTCCTCAGAGGGCTCAAATGCCTTATGTCCAAATGTCAGGGCAGCGGCCAATGCAGCAGAATCCACATGCGCAATTGCGCTGGGGCAGAGGAATGTATCTCACTCCTATCTCATACAAAAATGCCCCCAAAGAAAGGTTGGCCTAAACGTAGCAGCTGACGCTAAGTGCCATGCAGCTGTGATGCAGAATGTGGGCCTGGGCACTCACTGTGCCATCTGACAAATATGCAAAAAAGCATTGCAGCTGCCCGCGCTGAGGCAGCGCAACTGGGAATAAACAAAATGAAGGGGCCCTGGCACATCTGTGCCTCTTCAGCCCCACTGGGCCTCTCTCAATCAAATTGCCCCCCATCGTTGTAGTTGCCCACTGTCAAACGGGGCAACTGTGAACACATAGCCAACTGGGAAGAGCACGGGCCCCTCCGGGCCCTCAAACAACAAATATGCCCCTCGTTGGAGCGGCCCACAATGGCGGGTACCATCAGGAAATACAGACACTGCCCTGGTGCCGATGAGCCCCATGGCAAAGAGAACGGCCTCAGCCCCACTCATCGGGGCTTGGATTGGGCTCCTCTTCTCTTCTTTACTTCGGACAGGCGCCGGTGACTTCTCTGGTGTCTGTGACGGGAGACCAACTCCTCCTCCGGTTGGGGAAAGCTTAGTGGCATCTCTCGGCCACACATGGGCCTCTCCTCGCGGCTTCAGGAGCCCCGCCTCCCACACTGCTTCCGGGTCTGGTCACGCTGCGATTGGCAGCTGGGGCCGCTTCCTTCAGTGGCCCCGCCCGGAGTCAGGCAAGGCCGCCTGGCTTCCTGGTCGGGCCAGGGGCCGCTTCTCTTCCTCACGGTAAGGCGAGGTGAGGGGCGGGGTGGGCATCTGCAACAATCCACAACCGCAGGGTGAGCACCCGTCCACACCCATTAAATCATAAATGCAGGTGGGCACCCGCAAAAGGCAAATAAGAGAGGTGGGCACCCACGAGCTACAATAAACTCCTCCATGCGGGGTGGGCACCCGCTGCGAGCACAACCATGTGGGTGGGCTCCTGCTCGAGCACAAATACGCAGGTGGGCACCCGCTCCCAAGGCATCACGGGAGAATCCGTACAGTGGGGATTCCCTCGCAGAGGGCTGCAGCTCAGCGCTGCGCAGCTCACACTCCTTTTCACAGGGCGCAAGATGCCCTCTAGGGTCCAGGGGGTATAGCTGGGCCCAGGGAGGCCAAACACAGGGCCCTCCAGCAGGGAGGTAAGCCCCCATGGCGGTTCCTCCTGGGGCCCAGCAGCAGCAAACCCCCCAGCAAGTCAGGAACAGCACACCAGCACAGAACCAGAACATGACCAACATCATGGGGTCACAGACCCTGTATTTATACTAAGCATTCCTATGTCTGCAGTGCAGGACATGGGGAACCAGATGCAACTGGTTCAGGGGGGGATTTGGAGCACTTTGTTTTTCAGGTGGGGGCTAGGTGATCAGACACACCACAGGGGGCGGAGCCAGCATTGTACAGGCTGGGCACAGCCCTATTCAGAGTCAGGGGATTACTCCTTCCACTACTCCCAGCACAGATATCCCATTCAGCCTAGTACTTACTCACCTTGCCCCTCCTGGAGACACACACACCTCCCAGTCCCTGTCACTCACAAGCCAGACATGCAATTCACATCAGGCAGGCAGACACATAGCACACAGAAATACCAACTTATAAAAGTGGCATTTCCCAACTATTCATAATAAATCTGCGCCTACTATTGTGCAGCATGTATTGTTACAATTCCATACATACTAAACTCGACCACGCTGCTCCTCCCATATCATGAATTACCACTGACGCACTGATCAGGGTATACCCAATGCATTCCCATGGGAGGGCAGGCCAATCTCACCAATGTAACACAGAGAGCGCACACACTTTACACTGGACCACAGTGCTAAAGTGCCCAGAGGTCTAAAACCACCAACACCAGGTCACAGAAAATGGCTAGGAGAATGTAAAAAGTTTAGGGATGAACCTGCCAAAAAGGGCCAACTCCAACACAAACCCCTTCCAGCCAAAACGTAGGGTAGACCAATCACTCCCTTGATGGCTTCCCTGCTTTGAACGATAGAACACAGACGCGTGCCTGCAACGGCAGGGACACCCTCCGGTTCTAGGCCACTCTGAACCCACTTGTTCAGGACCTCTCCCCATCAACTGGTCTACCACCTGGGATCTAAAATCTCTGGCTGCATTGGGGTCAGAGGCGAGGACTCCCTCCTTCTTCACCCCCTTTCAGAGCCCTATACCCTTCCAACTGGAGTGGTACCCCTAGAAGGCAAACCGGTCAGGACACTGGTTACAGTTGCCCTTCGGTCCAGGACAGAAAACACCCGAACCTGGCTCCCCAACCTAGGGACGGTACCCTTTGGTTGGACAATCGCCCGGCGAACCAGGGCTTCCTGGGGAGTACATATACCCTCCCCGAGGGTGACACATAACTAATGTGTCGTGTGACAGTCTGCCTAGTGCAGAGCTCACGAGCTCCTGTCCCTTTGACAGTGTGTGAAGATGCCCTAGGACAGAAGTGGCATCACCATGGCCAACCATTGGTGACTCAGCCTTTCTAGCTGGCCCCTGACCCACTGGTTCTTCCACTGGGGACTCTTCCCCCTCTCACCCCTCAATCTGGACTTCTGCACCCTCCACTTAGAAGTGGCACTGCCAGAAACCAGAACTGATGGAGATCTGATTACAGACACTCCCAGCTCACCTAACAAGAGGAGATCCCCATCAAAGAATGGTCCAACAGGACAGACTAGGCTCCCCACCTGGTGTTCCCTCTAAGAACCATCCAGTACTGGAGACTGAGGTGCGGGCACTTCGGAACACAGCCCAATCTCACTCCTTCTCCTGCGAGACAGGATATGAGTTCCTACAACCTCCTCACTATAAGGGTACCTAACTGGGCTACTCTGAACCATCTCTGCCGCTCTGGGTTGAAAGATACCTGTACCATTCTTCTAGGATCACTCCCCAATGCAAGCCCCCTAGAATCAAAGAACTTACACACTCCAACAGGTGTTGGCGCGACTCCGGAAAACAATTGCGGGGCACGGTCTCTCTGACAAAACAGATTGAAGAGCCCCTTAACACCATTTACCGTGCTAACCAATCACCCAAACGTCCAGTGCACCACAACATTCTTCTACACCCCCCCCCCCGAGACTAGTGAGACAGCATCTTACTGTCCATGAATCTCAACCTATCCCCTCTTAACTGGGAACCAGGTACCATATTCTGGGAACTGGGAATGGGCCCTTCTGCATGGGCTTCATATTGCTACCACCACTGGATCCCACCCTTACTGGGGATTCCAGAAAACTAAAACTGCACTTAGGGGATAATCTGGCAACCTTTGCCACCAAGACTTTTCTAAGGATACTGGAAATAAGTATTCCTTAGGGACGTTGAGCATGATCAAGCAGCTAAATGCTAAGCACACCACTCAGTAAAATGTTGTCAAAATGAGTAGTCCAGAAAATAGATACGCAAAATGTTTTTTCTCCACCCAAACTCACCAGTCCAGCCTTCCAAATAAAGCGTCACTCAAGATACCAACTCTCATTAACAGATATTGCTTGATAATGGCACAAAATGTGCACAAATTGTATGTTCTCGAGAACAGAGTTGAGCCGCTCGACACAACTGTTGGCTGCTCAAAAGGCAAACTGCTGAAAATATTTTTTTCCAGCTAAGTTCAGATGTCCAATTTCCTTGTTATTTTGGCTAAACCTATTAAAAAAATTTTTTAAATGTCATAAAACAATGAAATATATTTAACAAAATCAAAATAGAAGATTTGTGCTAGAACCACTTTTCTAAGTTAAAAAACAATGGAAAGCAAAATATGTTGTTTTTCATGTCTGTGTCTTGATGTTAAATAGTGCAAGTATATTTTGAACGGCAAATTCAATTTTCTTTGGCAAAATGTTATTCAACATAGAACCACAAGCTCAGATTTGCACAGGCTTTGAGTTACTCCCATAACACTAACCAGGCTAAAAAAGTTGTGGTTTTATTTACTTTCCAACATAAATCAAAATTTGGAACCTGGCCATAGTGATTGATGCTCATTATCAATATGCGCTACCTTGCACTACTTTGTGTTTAGGTAGATTTCCCACTGGTAAAATATTCATCAACGCAATCACTAATGGATTTTGATGCAAATACCTACTCTTATTGGTAAAAAGGGATCTGTACCACAAATGTATTGCATCCTTGTAGCAGATGTAAATGTGAAGGAAGTTTTAAAGCGCTTTGCATTATTCCAGCTTTGTGTGTGTGGTACATTCCCCATCACACATACAGAGGGGGAAAGCATTAACGCATAATTTTTGTACTGGAAGGCCCCACTTACTGCACCAAACCTATGACTGGTTAAACACATACATGCTTGCATTATGGTCCAAGGTTGGGTGCACTGGCACATGGTAGCCTAAAGTGCACGACCTAACATAGAGAAGAAAACAGTTCAGCAAGTAATCACCAATCCTAGCCATGTGCAGCTGGGGGTTGTCTGCTGGGTCAGGCCCTGGACACAATCCCAGAGTGCAGTGGCGGCTCCTCTGCTATGGCGGAGGAGCGTTGCCCCACTGCTTTCAATCAGTGCGAGAAACAAGAACATAAAATGATAAAAACTTTCAGTTATTATCATTTTTTGTTTGTGCTGCTTTGCCTGGGCTGCTCTGCACTCAGTGCTTCACTTGGTTGCTTTTGAATCCCAGGTAGTATGCTGGCCACAGATGTTCAGTGGATCAAGAGGGTGTTGTTAGATATTAAGATCTTGCTACCTTGATAAGACTCAAGGAACCCATGTTCTCTCCTTCCACTTTTGGCTCCCCAAACAAGTACCACATCAGTATCCTTATTTTGAGGATTAATGCTTGCTTCTGTTTCTCAGCTTGGCTCTGGTGATGTTGCCCGATCAAACCCAACTTGTTTACTAATGAGCTTTTTGCGAGGCATCTAAAGGCTAAGAGTTCTTTGGGGGTTCTCTCTTCCCTCCTTCTCTTTACTTTTGAAAGAAGCTTAGGTTGTGTTTTTTTTTTTTTGAAACCTTGATTACATATTTTTTATTCTGCTTTGGCTCTTATGATACTAGAGGAGCTTCCTCAATTCCATCTCTACTAGTTAACAGCGAAGCAGGCTCATCTGAAATTCTCATTATCGGGGATATCTATATCAATGCTTCCTCAGTTTGAGTCATTTTATGGGAGAAGATTCGACATGCTGTCACAGGTTCAGATGATTCATTCACATTCTCTTTATTGAGGATGCTTACATGAGAGGCTTTCTCAATTTGAGTCAATCTGTTGCAAAAGGTTCAGCATACCATCATTTGTTCAGATGGTGTGACCCCCTACCCCTTATATGATTCCTTATTGTCGAATGTAATCATTGGGATCTCTAATTCTCAACTCAATTCAATATTAAGAGACTAGTGTCTCCATTATTTTCAACTTCATTCACAAGTGTAGCTAGCGATTGGGCAATGGATTCCAGGATTTTATTCATTGGAGCTGTCCAGCCTAGACTACTTAATGGGTCACCCTGAAAGGGTGAGCTTTTTTGGTCACAGGGGATTCCTGCTGATGTTGTTCTGGGTTAAGCATCACAACACTCTCACCTGGAATGGCGTGATTAGCTTTCGTGATAACAGATCAATCAAGTATGGTACAGAGAATCTTCTTTGTGTTGGGTTACATATCAATATCATTTATTTGGTGCTTGTCTAATTTTATGTAGTCCACGCAGTTTATGAACTTTAATATCCAATTTGCGTAGTTCGCCATGCTTTCGGACCCTTTGCTCATGTGTTTTGGTAATTAGCCCCTCCCAGCACTCAATAATGGCAATAAATTACATATTGCACTTTGCGCTTCTGCAAGTATACTTTCAATCCCTCCAATGACGCTGCAGCAGATTTGCCAGAGGTTTGATTCTTCCACAACCTTTTTCTATTCCAGACTTCTTGACAGATCACTTTACTGGACAGGCCGGCCTATCTACTCCTGCAGACATGCTGATGACCATCCTGTCTGTCTCACTTTATGTATATTATTGGTTGAGTTGTTCATAACTAAAAATACTAATACTTGTTTTTGTGCACTTGTTTTGGGATTCGTGAAGGGAGCTCCATAATATCGCCTACAGATGGATGAGAGATTCTCTGACATGTTCTGTCTGGCTCCTAACCTTCTTCCCCATATGAGCCTAACTCAGCTGGGTAGGGGAGAGACACCTACCAGTTTATCTTCTCTCCGGAAAGGTCACAGTTTCCTTTTGAGTCTAAGGAAATCTACCGGGTGGGACTCCAATAGTTTTGGAGAAACATGACAACCCAAGAACTAGAAGCAACATCACAAAACAGTGCAAGTTCCAAAAACCTGGGTCCACGTTTGATGAATCAGGCCTGATGAACTGTAAAAACATTTTACAAACCACAGTGATAAAGTAAAACTGGTTCACGAAGAAAACACACTAGTACATGAAACAAAACGTGATTGTGATCACTTATGCTTCATAGACACAAAGACCTGGTTCCCAACCTTATTATGGTGTTTACTGTCAGTTGCAATTCATTAAACCAGAAACTTGGTTTATCATGGTTTTGCATAACTTCCTTGTTTGAGAAGCTGCTAGGCCTGTTGTCAACAACAATATTGTTTTGCCCTCGAAAGCACACACTGCCATAGTTGTGCCAGGGAAGTAAACTACTTTTTTCTGTCACTCTCAGTGAAATTAACAGTAGATGGATAAAAAGGGCTGGAGGAAAGCCCCAATAAGTAAGTATATTATATATATATATACTTTTAGTCAAATCAAAAGTTCTCAGTTAACGCTAAACCTAAAAAATTTAAATATTGGCTATAGCACATTCAAATGCTACAGATAATCTCTTTTTATTACGTGTTATGTGTTTAAATTATCTCCCAAAGTGGGGACACCTCACATTATTGGAACAGTACCTCTTAATAATAAAAAAATAATTAAAAACATAATTTCGGGTTTGGTGTTCTCTATGCTTGGTAAATTTATCACGTGGGTACATTTCATACAAGGGCTAAGGTTGGCTTACTCTTCAGACAGCAAGAGCCCTTCTCCTGTTAGCATCTTGTATAGACAAAGTGGAAATGCGTTGTCTCTAAAGTGAAAGGCACAGGGTGTTGGGTAATGATTAGACTATAGTGCCTAATGGGTGGAAAAAGGACACCCAAAAGAGAGAAAGGATATCCCTTGCAGCTTATGGATGGAATATTCCTCAATGAACTCTAGCCCCTTCTTCCTTCACATTAAATTAAATAGCCAAGGAATCCAAGCCCTGTGTTCCAAGCTTTACGAGATACTTTCTCCCTGTGAACATATTATTTCTTTTGATCAATAGGTACATTTTTCTGATGGTTGTGAAGTGTATTATCAGTGTGGCAGTCCTTGCAGAGGTATCTCAATCTGCCTGCTCCTTGGCAGTAACAAATCGGTAGAATAGTTACCCAAGTCCTGGGGATACAGTAACTGAGAAAGTGACACCAGTGTCTACTAAGGCGGTGCAGCAGCAGGTAGATGTTTCCTTCTGTTGGTAAGCAGCTCTGGGTTGCACAGCCACAAACATCACGCAGGCACATTCCATGCGCTGCATTGCACTGATCTCACGTGAAAATAGGATCTCACAGCTACACGGTAAAAAAGAAATGGCAATTGAGCACCATCTAATGATATAATGTGGGGCATGGGAGTAAGGAAAAACATAGATGCTCTGGGGGAAAGAGATGTCACTAGATCTCTTGGGAGCGTCCTTGATTCAAGGGATGTGCACAGCTTCTCACCAATAAACACTAGACACCCACTGCTCATCTGCCTTCAATTAAATGAGAGAATGAAAGCGAGCGATATATTGTAGGGTAGTGAAGGTTGTCTCGGAATCTACATCTTCTGAAGAGAAGTGCTAAAAGCGCCTGGGCCGATAGCCGTTACCTCCTGCCCAAAGATCAAGGAATGGTTCTTTTGAGATTGCATGTACCTGGCCTTAAGAAGGCAGCCTTCGCAATAATCTGGCAATGCGTTGGTGTGTGAAACTGGCTACTGCTTCTCAGTGGAAGAAGAGAGCTACACTGATTCACTCAATCGCATATGAGATTGTGGAATATGTTGACTATGGAACAGCTGAGATCAAACAATGAGAGTTTACATTAGAAATCTGGTACATCTTAAAAGGTCATATTTGGCAACTGGTGCGTCGACACTGGCATAGGCACACAGTCTATGTGCTAGGCCTGCTTTGCTTCAGCGCTCCATCCATCATCTTCTTGTGGTTGCTTTGCTTTGCAACTAAGCACTTTATTTGTACATCAATGCTTTAGAGTAAGACAGCCTTTTCCTGGAGCCCTGAACAGTTCAGAGGATGTTGCTTTACCCCTCTCATATTAAGCCAGTACCAGACGGCTTGACAAAGTTGCAAAATAGGCCGCCAGGAACCCACAGCCTCCCATTCTTTGATTGACGTCCTTTGGCTCATAAAGAGGATTTCCCTTGTATGCCGCCTGGTCAGGTCATCATGTTGTAAAATTGCAGTCATGAAAAAAATTAGTCTAACTGCTAATATGAGTGCAATACAAACACTCTCTCAGCAGTAGCATATAACTGCATTCAAATCTTCTACTCCATTCTCCCAACATGTGGGCGGAGCCAAAGCCCCTCTCCTTGTGATTCTCACAGAATTGTCTGGTACAGCTACGCTGTCAAGGCAAACCATTTAAGTTAAATGTATACTATTGCACAGCATGGAATAAGTAGTGTATGCAAAAACTTGCAAATACATCCCCGGTGGGGCACACCATCAAACCACACCGAGGAACTCAACCTTGTTTAAATTGCAGCCACTGCAATAGCATCATCAAGGGCAGCACAATCCAACATCCGATGAAGGGCCACACCATTAAATTACATGTTGATGCTACATGTGATTCGATGAATCTAATCTATGCCTTGAAATGTCCCTGCGGGAACTCTACGTAGGAAAAACGGAACGAAAAATAAAAATCCGATTAAATGAGCACAAATCGAACATAAGGTTGAAACAAGAAAAATTTAACATTGCCATGCACTTCGCAGAATCACGCCACACCATCGCACAACTCAAATTCATAGTCCTTGAAATGGTCACCAAGAGAGAAGGAATTGACAATAACAAACAGCTGTTAAAGCGTGAACTTGAGTGGATTTATTTACTACAGACTCAGAAGCCATTCGGTCTTAACGACCGCATTGAATATAGTTGTTACCTGTAATACTTACTGCATTGTATTCTGTATATTGCTCCCTGATCCCCTCCACTCACTCTTGCACATTCCCTCCCAGTCACCATTCCAAGATGGCCCCCACACTTGGCCTTAGGCTTAAGCACCGTTTTTTATGTTTATCACTCCTTGCGTTCACCTTCCCCGTTTAGTCACATGGTTTCATAAGCCTCCCTGCATGAACACCACCCACACAGACTCCGCAGCCGTTTGAACTCTGCTACGCGTAAGAACTAAGTAAGTAGTTCAGCCTAACCTCCTGGTTTATCCCACACCTCCGCGGTAAATATTCCTCCTCACTCCCTGATGTACACACCCTTTAGGCACGCCGATGTATCTGTTCTTTAAACCCTCACCTAGACACGTTTAATTTCACTTAAGCCATTACTCAATTTACTAGCGCCTCACTGCCGCTTTCTCTGTCTCCCTCCACAGCGCTCCTTGACAAAGGGCCTCCGGCCCGAAATGCATTGGAGAATAGTTTATGTGTCAACATAATGGAATGAACATTACATAATTGATATGACTTCAATATCAAACGTATAAATCAACGAAAATAAAAACTTTCTGAAACAAGAAAAGTGAAACTTGATTGTGAATCAGGTGTTTTGATCATTTCCGGTGTGCCCCACCGGGGATGTATTTGCAAGTTTTTGCATACACTACTTATTCCATGTTTCTAAGTGTCTGACGGAAGACACCACCCGTGGGAGCACCCATAAACATTTGCAAACCACAAATTAACCAGCTGTGCACCACCGATTTTCTTTTTCTCGTCAAGTTACTATTGCACAGCACCATCAATTCAGTGAAATTGGACTAGTAATGCTTGGCGTGTTTGCGTCGACTGACCATGCAACTGCTGCTTTATCCTCTCCAGCAATTCCCCATTGTAAGTTGATGTAGCTCATCCAAATGGGGCTTAGTACTCACTCCTAGTGGCAGTGTAGTCCTCTGCCAAATTATTCAGCTGGTAGAGACAGGCCATGAATCATCTAAAATAGACTAGCCGATTACGCCAGCCTTATTCTGGCTTATATTGGGCAGGGTTGGCAGGAGGCGCCAACAGATTTTATGGAGGCCCAGCTGTGGTAGGAGGGGGAAAGGAAACAAGGGAACCCTACTCACTTGGAGCCTGGGTGTAAAGTATTAAAGAAAACAACGGCTCCTGTGGATAAATAAGCACTTGTGATGATAAAAGTAAAGCACAATGGCAATGCGGGCGGTTTAAGAGATGTCAAAAAAGGAAGCTGCGTATACACTTGGAGATTCTGTTCATCAAATCGTAAAGTTTATGAAAATATGTATCTACAGTTAATACAACATAACCACAAGATTTATATACAAACAATTAATCGCACAAGTGATGGCGTGTCCCAAGTGAATGTTTACAAAAAAAGGAACCTACACTACTAAAGTGAGACATAATACTGTGTGAAAGACACTAGGTTTCAAGTACACATTTCAGTTTAGAGGAGACGACTAAGTAATATATAAACAATCAAAATACAGCAGTTGGAATGTATAAGCAACTGTTGTGTCAGTCTGTCTCCTTTTATCTGTCGACGGCGTTTCGACCTGAAAAAGGGTGTCAGGTCTCTTCAGGACTGGTCAATGCAGGACACCTTCAAAGGGCTTGCGCTGCTCTGGGAGCGAACAAACGTGGCACCGTGAAGTAAGAGTGAATAAAAACTTACAGGGATCCCAGCCGGGACCCCTGGTAAGGGTGAAGTAAGCAGGCAAACGTATATTAAAACCGGTCCGTAGATCCGAGATGTAACCAGTGTGGAAATGTTGGAGGAGAGGCACGAGACAGGATACACACGAGGGCGCTCCTGGTATGTTTGTGAGTGATGTTGCAGGTAGAGTTCTTCTACTCGATAAATATCGCAAGAACCAGACGATGCTGGCGCTTGGATAGGGCGCGTGATAAGTCGACGTTCTCTGCGGCGTGTCCTCTCCTCTCCGTGCGATGACCAGGGAGGAGGTGGTAGGAGGCATCCAGGAGCACTCTAGTATCACTTGGAACATGGGTCAATGAAGAGCATGGCTCCTGAGGGGTTGGGAAGTAGTACTGCTGGAGGGGTTTAGTGGCAGTAACCAGTGCCCAAGTCCAGTGTACGTGAAATAATATTCCACCTCAATTATGACTACATCACACCATTCCTTTAGCAATGCGGTGCAGGAACAGACCATCATGACCACAACAGAGCTATTGTCTGAAACTCACCTCTGGAGAATACACTGATTTCAATTCTGTGTCCATAACATCCTCAGTAACATTACTATTTTTGTAGGCTGCACGTAGAACAAGCCTTGGCTAACAGAAACATTCAATGAAAGCACAGGGCCTAGACTTAATTGCACATTTCTTTATATGTTTTGAGAGCATTTACAAGCTGGTTGTTCAGAAAAGCAAGCTGTCCGCACAATCGTAGGGTAGAAATAATATCATAATTAAAAATGTATTTATGGATAATTCCTGTATTCCAGGAAATTGTTCACAGACTAAGGTGCTACAGTGGTTAAAGCTGAACAGAAATGTCCTTGCCCTGCCTTTGACAGGGTGGAGTTAAGATAGACTATACTTTGTTTAATCATTTTGATCTGAAAAAGCCTGTCCTCAAACACAATGTTTTTTCTTTGAACTGCTTCACATTTTGGTGCCTTATCAGTATTACAGAATGGTTGTGTAATAATATTCTTTTTGTGATTGTATTTCATCTCTGCTTTCTTCATTCTCCTGTTATCTCCCTGCTCTCTAGTACTGCTGATTAATTATTTAGTTCAAAGTCATTAGTGATGCTTCTAAAGCAAGTGTGCTGCAAAGGACATTGACTAATGGACAAACCTATTTTAAAGGAGGTAGTTTACCCTCTTTCGACTACACAGCAGCAAATAGGAGATATATCATGTAGATAATTCAAAGAGACTGCTACTAAACTCCATGTCCATGGATTCAAAATTACATCAGTTGTTTGCAATTCTGTTCTTGATTCAAGAAACACAACTGTTAGCCTGTCTGATTGTAACACACAGTGAGGACCACCGCAGAAGTGTTTGAAACTGTGTTGGAAATTAATCATGCTATAATGTTTCAAAAAGATATCGAAGAGAAGAGGAACGCATCAACTAAGAAATTATTTCAATATTTACCATAATAGTGATAAGTTTACTTACCATGTGATTCAATGAAGTGAAGGAGTCTTTAGAATGTATTTTCTATGTTAAACTGTAAAACCTTAACACACAAATTGTCCACTTCGTTTTTGTACTAATTAACCCCTTGGATGCTGGTGACGGAACCACTCCGTCAGCAGCCACGGGTGGGCTGTGCTAGTGACGGAGTGGTTCCGTCACAGCTCGGCCGCCGCGCCTGCGCTGAGCGTTCTATTAGGCGGGCGGGGCCGTGACGGAACCACTCCGTTACCAGCACAGCGCACCCGTGGCTGGTGACGGAGTGGTTCCGTCACCAGCATGGCAGCGCCGCGCGGCCCTCCCTCCCCCCAGCGCCGTGGCGGAATTACCGCTGCGGCCAAGGGGTTAATAGCAGCCCACAACTATTCTTGTCCTAAACAAACATAACCGTGCATGATGAAATACACCTGCAGAGGTGAGGATCAGTACTCACACATTTTATCTATTTGTTATTGTTCGTCTATATTGCTTCCCTTGAACTCCATTAGCAACAATAATGGTATTGAAAATTGGATATTCTCTGCAGTGACGTCACAACAGTGGTTAACCAAGGTGGTTAATCACTGTTGTGTAATCACACAGGAGAAGCGCTCACTTCCCCTTCATTCCTTCACCTCACCTGGGTCTCCAGAGACCCGTGAAAAGCAGCGGAATTGTGTTGGCCTTTTCACCTGCCTTTCCTATCTCTCCCAAGTCACCAAAACAGAAGGGAAAAAGGAGAATGCAGCGTTTACTTTATATAGATCATGATGGTATGTGCCATTGAAGTCTAGTTACAAAAATGAAGTTCAAAATGCAAAGTGGTAAATTATATTGGAGGTGGAGATGTGTAATCTTGATACCATCTGAGATATCATAGTAGTGCGTCATAATCATTCGTAGTCAGCACTCAAATATATTCTGTGTAATTAACATTACTAAAGGGAGTGGAGTATTGCATACTTGAAGTATTCCCCATAAAATAATCGTGTATAGAACGTGTTTAATAAAGGGTTATGTGACATTTTCATAGTAGTGTGACAGGCTAACATAAATGTGTCCCATGGTGAGGTTATTAAACTAAAGAGAGTGCCAAATAATGTTTAAATATTTATACATGTAACAATAATTGATTTAATGCAGGTGCATTTAAATTGATAGTTCATAATTTTTTACAATTTATACAGGTATTAAGAAGCTGGGAAACATCGTTTACAATGCGGGGATTACATCGCGATGCCATTACATCATGGTTTTTACAACGCAAGTCGTTTAACGACTTGTGCTGGATGGCGCTCTAGGACAAGGGATAGTATAATTTACTATCCAACACCTTCCCTACTGTAAGCAGACTGGAGTTGGAATACTAAATTATACTACTCCTAAGTCCAGCGCCCTCCAACGTAAGTCGTTGTAATGACTTTTGTTGTAAAAACCACGATGTAATATACCGCGATGTAAATGTATGCGTTGTAACATCATACATCCTAAGAAGCTGCATGTATATTGTGACCCAGTGTTCTACTAACTTGTCTAGAGCAGGCCTCGAGAACCAGTTCAGTCCATGCTCACGTTTAGAATTTAACATGTAATTCGTATTTAACCTTCAATGTAGAATGAGTGTACTTGTATTTTATTTCAACTGCAGGAATGGAGAGAGAAAGCCTCATTAGTTAGCATGGGAGGGTTTTGTTTTCCGTAGATAGCAGGGTATGAGAAGACGAAGTTGGCAAGGAGAAGCGCAGTAACCGGCAAGGAGCAGAGTTCTCATTGGAAGGAGAGGAATGACCAAGGACGCGCAAAGTTGCAACTTATCGATGTGGGAAAGGTGATGAAAGTATCCAGTTGTGCCAGAGGTAGGGAAATTCACCAGCAAAGAACGTGGGATTGTCTACTCTGACTGCAATTGATATTTTATGCTGAATTAAGTGAGGGACAGGAAAGTAATCTTAGGTTTTCACTGAGAGCAGGCCTAGGCCTCTGCTTGTGTGGCTTTATACTACTTGACCCATTGTTGGAGTGCCTTCTACTAAAGACTTCAATAGCTGACACCTTTCGGATTTCACCCTTACCAGATACTTCTTAGCTTTACAGTTACCCTTTTACGGTAGAGAAAGGAAAGATAGTTTGCTCATGCTTATTAAGGAGAATCATCTGATGCAATTTAATACTCGGTTCTTCTTACAGATCGTCTGCATCATCTTCTTAGAGTTAGTCGTCTGCTTTGTATTTCATAGTGTAAATATCTTCAGGAGATTTAGAATTATTTTGGTCTTTCTGTATGTTTATATGATTATATTGAGATTGGTCTACATTGCTTTGATACTAAATTCATAATTAAACCCTACTAAACTCATATTAAGCTGTTGAGTGAATTACTGTGTGGCCACATAGGTTGCACTGTTTTGAGATGTTAACAAGTGACAGTTTTCTTCCTTTACCTCTCATGCTGCAAGAAAGGTTGTCGCTCAGGAGATAAATGTTTGAAATGGTCCAAGCTTCAACAGTGGTTACAAATTGTTACCATTAATACAGTATTATAGCCATCTGCTTAGTATTATGATGATTTTAAAGACCTTCTACTGAGGTTATAGATCTGAGTACCAAGACAGGGTCTATGAAGGTCGGAGAGGGCCTTTAACAACCGGAATAGCCTTGTGAGAAGAGCTATGAAACTATGAAGATAATACAGCAATGCCCACATTGAGAGTAAAATATTCTAAATCAATGGTTCTAAACCTATGGTCCATTGACCCCTGTGGTATGCAAAGGCTACTCAGGGGGCCTGTAAAGGTTTATGAAATCACATTTCTTAACAAACTATTGAAGTGTATATACATGAAAAAGCAGAATGTAAAATTGAACAATGTAAAACGTTCTGTAAAATGTGAAGAAATCTGAAATTGAAGGCTAAATATCAAGTTAGTATCCTTAACTTGATTCATGGGAGCTGGCCACGTACCTCAAACAGTAATCAGAATCTAGTGTGGATGACTTGCAGCCTCAAATAAAGCTTGGTATGCACTGACAAAGAAAGCATGCATTAAGAGTGAAAAGACCAAAAAAGATGAAGCACTTAACACCAAATATTGAAAAGCTCCAACCTTCCCATTAGAATTAAAATTAGGATTTTCATTTTTTTTTGTTTCTTAAATAAAATGTAATATATTGTGTCTGTGTGTGATTCATACTTACTTTTATATTTTGTTGTATTGTTTTTGGTTCAGATCAAGGCAATAAGTTAGGATGGCCATGGCAGAGGGATCCCCAGACTCTACTCATGATTTATTGGGGGTTTACAGAAGCCAAATAAGTACATTGAATTAAACAGGGAGAAACAGACAGACAACCATTGGAATGTTGGGGGAGAAGATATCAGCCATTATGAATCAAACAGGTACATATTAACCAAATGCTGCATTTAATTGGCAGCTAGCTGGTCAATATCTACTCTGGGGATTTGTAGATAGTACCTGAGACAATTGCCATACACTATTAACACATATATCACAACTTCTAACAGGGCTACCTGTAAAGATCACAGAGTTCTCATCAAGAACAAGAGGGTTCATCTAAGTCACAAAATGCGTATCTAATTATGCATACCTTTGGGTTGAAACGTTGACGCTTCGTTCATCTGTCCAGTTCCCTAGTCTCTTCACCCTGTTACTAAGAGGAGGGCAGTCCAAAGGGTGGTTTGAGAACTTTTGTACTTAAAAAAGGACTGACCTACACCGTGTATATATATTTGTGTATCTAATTTATGTTTATTTCTGTCTTAAATCGTATAAGCACTCTATGTCACAATTTTTCACCAAAGTCATTTCCTTTTTCTTGTTTGCTCTATCATTTGTGTATGTGACAGCCATTTACAAATGTAACACTTATAAATAATATATACATTTTCTAAAAACTAGGCTATCATTTGTGGTGCGTTTTTGAATTTTATTCCCTGTCTTAAATAGTTACAAGACCACTGTTACATTTCATGTTATTATATCTTCACCTGTACCTTTAAGTTCCCTTTGTTATTCTTTAAGTGTTCTTAGAACACTACTGTCCTCCAGGTTTCAGGTCAGTTACACTGTTCCTGTGGACATGGAAGCTGCTTGCTGTGTTGCTGTGCTGTGAATAAATATCACCAACCATACCCAGCCTTTGTGGATTATTTAACAAAATTGGCGATGAGGGTAACCTTATCCTGGTTGAAGACTACAGCACAGAGGTGGAGTTTCAATTTTTTTTAAATTTTCAATTTTTGGGAGAAATCGAAAGAAAAGAAGTTTCGTTTTTTTTAAAACATCATTTTTGTGTAACCTACAGACTTCTGGAAAAGAAAGCAGAAACCCCGTTTCAAAACTCCTACCAACTACTGGATAAGTAAAATTTGACGCTTTTGGTGTGATTCCTGTGGGTGTTTACCTTCAAATCGTTGTGAGCAAATCGTGAGCGGAGCAGCAAGGCGTGAGACCTACGCGCGACCAAAGCAGCTGTTTGCATCTGCCATCGGGAAAGAATACTGCTCGCGTACAACACTCGAGAGAACTAATCTGTTCCATAAGTCATCTGCCTCTACAGGAAGCGTCTGGACAAAGACGTCATCGCGCGATGAAACGTGCGTGATGACATAACAGCGCAACGTCATCCAGCGTGGCGGCCATTTTGTGGTGCATTTTACATCTCCATGACTACGGATTTATCGTGTTGTCGAGTAAGAGACAATTAACAATATTGCAGCGTTACAGAGCTCGTTTTCTTTGGTTTTGGATGCAAATCAAAACAGATTTAAAAAGTTTTATCCCAAGTAGGAAATTTTGGGTTTTAATTTAGTAAACTTAAAAAATATATATTTTGTGTATAATTTGAAGTACTTACAAGTACAATACTGTAATTATCACCAGTTTGTGGCAATGAATCATATTCCATTTTAAGTCATAATAGTATTATTTGGTTAGTCACAGGGAACAAGTGTGGTATATTGTTCTCACTACTATATTTTGCAAGTATATTTTTGCAAGTAACCTTACACATCTCACAAAAAAAAAAAAAAAATGCAGTTTGACCCTCCATAGAAGTTCCTACAAAATAAGGGTGATCCACCCATTCCTTGGACACGGTGGAAAGAGGAGTTCTTTAACTACATGAAAGCTATAGATGGTGAACGCATGGGGGCGGAGAGAAAAAAAAGTATTCTCCTGCATTGTCTCGGTTCTGAGGGGCAAATGGTTTTTAGAGCTTTACCATCTATTCCACCTGAATTGGGTGAAGGGGAATCTACTAATGTGTATAAAGAAGCACTACTTAGAATTGAAAAAAGATTTAAACCAGTTTCTAACATAGCTCTTAATAGATATAAGTTGTATACCCGTGCACAACTAGATTCAGAATCGTTCGATGAATTCATAACTGCTTTGAGATCTTTAGCCATTCATTGTAATTTTGGTACTATTTGCGATGAAATGTTAAGAGATCAAATTATTGTCCATGTTAAAAATAAAAAAACACAAGAACGATTATGGGAATTAGGTGATCCAAAGCTATCAGAGGCAATTTCGATTGCCAAATCACTAGAACAATCTGAAAAATGGATGCTTACTGTACAGAAACATACAAATAGTAAGTCAGATTCCCAAGATGAAGTTTGTGTGGTCAAACATGGTGGAAGACATAATGAAAACTTACGCAATAATACAACCAACAACAGATTTAATAACACAGGAAATTACAAAAGATTTGAAAAATCTGTTATCTGCTACAAATGTGGCAGTAGAATGCATGTTGCTTTGTTTTCTAGATGTCCTGCCATCAATAAAGAATGCAGGAAGTGTGGAAGGTTAGGACATTTTTCTAATATGTGTAGAGATTCAGGGAAATTTGTACAAAATCCAAATGTTAAAGTAGCTGTTGTTACAGAAGATATACAAAAAAACTGCAGTTGTGTTTGTGAGAGCACAGAAAATGTTTCTTCAATCAATAAAGGTTTTGTAGTTTATTTGGATGAAGAAATTTCTTTGATTAGATCAGAAGGTCAAAATATTAAGAAACCCATTTGCAAAATGTTTGTTTTGGGTGTTAGTCTCAATTTAATGGCTGATTCAGGGTCACCTTGGACCATTATCACCAAGGAATATTTTGATGAGAAATTAAGACAGGTGTTACGTTTAAATAACATTCTTCCTTCGTGTATTCGTGCAGTCAGTTTTAACGGGTCAAGAGTAGAAATTTTAGGCCATTTTGTGGTCAAGATTACTTTTAGATCCAGGTGTGTCCAAATCAGTTTATATATTGCAGAAAGAGGAGTGAATGTTATTGGTTGGATGGATCAATGGAGATTTGGTATAATACTTATCCCTCGTGCAGAAGATCCTGTTATGTTAGGTGAGATTTTCGAGGATGGTAATATCTCTGCCATTTCAAATGAAAAAGGAATCGATATGATCAAGTCTGAGTTTAAAGATGTGTTCTCTGACAAATTGGGTATGCTTCAAAATTTTTCACATAAAATCAAACTTAAATCTGGAGTTGTTCCTGTTAAGCAGAAGTTGAGAGGTGTGCCTATTAATGTTAGGGAAGAACTTAAGAAAACTTTGGATGATTTGGTTAAAGAGGGAATCATAGAACCTATTGACTCAGCTGAATGGGTTTCCCCGATCGTTTTAGTAAGAAAATCCGACAAATCTTTAAGAATGTGTGTGGACCTGAGGGCACTAAATTTAGCGATATTAGTAGACTGTCATCCCCTTCCCAATATCAACGAAGTTGTTTCCATGCTAGAAGGTGCCAAAATCTTTTCCACCCTTGATTTAAGATCAGCTTATCACCAAATTTCTCTTACAGACGAGTCTAAATGTCTCACAGCTTTCATTACCCCTCAAGGACTTTTTCAGTATACAAGGATGCCGTTTGGGTTGGCTTCGGCAGCCTCAGTTTTTCAAAGGGTCATGTATAATATATTTAGAGATGTGGAACATTTTGTGAAGTGTTTTCAAGATGATATTTTGATTTTTTCTAGTACAGATGAAGAGCATTTGGTTCATTTACGCTGTGTGTGTGAAAAGTTAAGGAAGAGTGGTCTGACGTTGAAAGCAAACAAAAGTAAGTTATTTCAGTCTACTGTTGAATATCTGGGTCACACCTTGTCTGGGGATGGTGTTATTCCAAAAAAGTCCAATGTGGATGGCATCAGTAAGGCTCCTTCACCTGTCAATAGAGACCAGTTGTTATCATTTGCAGGTATGTGCGAATATTATAGTAAATTTGTCAATAATTTTGCCACCAAAATGGAGCCACTAAGAAGACTTTTGAGACATGGCAATGATTTTGTTTGGGGAAGAGAACAACAGGTGGCATTTGATCTCATTAAAAACGACATTTTACATGCCCCTACTCTTAAACCGTTTTGCATAAATAAGATATGTGTCATCACAGTAGATGCCAGTATGTATGGTATTGGTTCTGTTTTATCTCAAAGATCAGGCCAAAATGAATGGAATGTATGTTTTGCATCTCGCACACTCAATGATACAGAACGCAGATATGCTGTAATTGAAAAAGAACTTTTGGCTTGTGTATGGGCAATTGAACATTTCAGAAACGTCATATGGGGAAGTAAGTTTGTATTAAGAACTGATCACAAGCCATTAGTTAATATTCTTTCTCCGGGTGGAGGTTGGAATTCAACAGCTCGCATTTCCAGACTAACTTCCAGACTCCAAGAATATTCTTTCACTCCAGAATATGTTCCAGGAAAAAAAAATGTTGTAGCAGATTTCTTGTCTCGTCATCCCTGTGAATGTTCTGAAAATGAAAATCCAAGTAATTCAGATGTTGTTATGTTCTTACAAGATGTACTTTCTACATCCTTTACTGAGATTTCTGAAGAAGAGTGGGAAAAATCTGATAATCAAGATCTCACTTTGCAAGCTATTAAAAAGTTTATTCAAGAAGGATGGCCTGAGAAGAAATTGTTGAAGGAAGATTTTATGCCATTTTTTAATATTTCAAATGAGTTGGAATTGGAGAATAATTTAGTTTTCAAATCTGGTAAATGTATTCCACCTTTCAGTGTACAAAATGTAATTTTAGATATTGCACACAAATCTCATCCTGGGATGTCTGCCATGAAAAGATTGATCAGGAATTTTTTTTGGTGGCCATCTTTGGATCGTTTAGTAGAACACAAAGTCAGGGAATGTGTTGTCTGTATGGGGAATGACAAGATGTTAAAAACCAATGTTCCCCCCTTGAAAACCACTTCTTGGCCAACATCACCATGGAAAAAAATCTCTTTTGATATTTCTGGTCCGTTCATGAATCTTCCTTCTGATTCTCGTTATGCCCTTGTGCTGATAGATTATCATTCTAAATGGCCAGAAGTCACATTTGTTTCCTCTGTCTCCACCAGTATTGTAGTAGAGTTCTTAAAGGAAGTTTTTGCTAGGGAAGGCTGCCCTTCTGTCTTAGTCACAGATAATGGAGTTCAGCTCACATCAGTAGAAATGGAGGATTATCTTAAATTACATTCTATCAAACATCATACAGTTTCTTTTTATGAACCACATGAAAACGGCCTTGTAGAACGTTTTAATAGAGTTTTGAAAGGGTTCATTTCTGATGTCTATAAAAATGGTTCAAATTGGAAGACACTTTTGAGGGAAAAACTTTGGTCCTACAGGATTACCCCTCACTCCACTACCGAAGTTAGCCCCTTTCGTTTGCTCAAAGGACGTGATCCTGTTTCATCCATTTGTCCTTGGTGGTTCAAAGATAAATGTACAAATAGATCTTTCTCTGACAATTTAGTTGATTTAGCTGCACAGAAGGTTGAAGATAAACAAACTAAGACTAAGTTATGGTATGATAAAAAGTGGAATGTTAAGTCTTCAAGTTTTACTGTGGGAGATGTTGTTAGAATTAAGAAACCTGGTTTAATTCTGAAATGTTCCAAAAAGTTTGTTAAGCCTATGAAAATAGTCAAAGTTTTTAGCAACAGTGTTATTACCCAAGATGGTAGACTCTGGAACATCAGGCGGGTTGCAAAATGTCCCACCTCGCAATTGGTTTCTTCCCCATGTTCTCAAAAAGATACCAATTATTCCATTGCTTCAAGAGTCAAGTTTTCTGATTGTTCGAGATTGGGTCCTGCTAAATTTAATGATTATGTAACATGATTAATTATTGTTCTTTCATTTATATTGAAGGGAGATGTGTTACATTTCATGTTATTATATCTTCACCTGTACCTTTAAGTTCCCTTTGTTATTCTTTAAGTGTTCTTAGAACACTACTGTCCTCCAGGTTTCAGGTCAGTTACACTGTTCCTGTGGACCTAGAAGCTGCTTGCTGTGTTGCTGTGCTGTGAATAAATATCACCAACCATACCCAGCCTTTGTGGATTATTTAACAACCACTCTCTGACATTATGTGTTATTTGGGATATATATATTTTATTATTTATGAAGTTTTTATAAGCGATTGTCTCACCCAACAGAACTTACTTTAGCTTGTATTGCTCATACCCACGTTCTGAGTGACACAGGGTTTACCCCATTATCTTTGATGGAGCACTGAAAAACAAGCAGCTAGAAAGAATAGCTTTAGAAACCTTTCCTTTATAGAAGGCTTAATATTTACATCAAAATGGTTCTCATATCTGTTGTTACATTTCTAATAATAAATGAGCCCCTGAAACCATTCCTTCCATGTCTCTGTATTGTATATATATAATGTTCTCTGGCTGTGAAACTGTAAATTCTTTAACAATTTTCATTGCGTTCTAATATAGCAATCTCAATATTTTGTCTGATTTGAATGTTACTCATTTTAAATATGTTTTAATTATTTAACATTGAATGCAGTCATTTGCAAGTTATAAAGAGAGCCATTTTTCATAGACAATCTATATTTTAAAACATGTTTCATAATTCCTTATTTATTTGACTCACAATAAAAATGATGTTTTTAGTCATTGCATATTCATGCAGGAGATGTAACTACTGACAAAATGAACTCTGAGAAGTACAACGAAAAATGAAATGCCGAAATTGCGACTCATTTCAAGGGTCCTACTACCCACATAAGAGCAAATCTTTGTGTTTTAAATATGAGATCTATCTGAAAATATGTGCCTGTACCTCTAAAAAGCTATTTCCGGGCAATTTAAAAAACATATTATGTCTACCAATATTATGCTACTTTAAAAAAAAAAAAAGGATTGAGCTAGTGAGCTAGTGAGAGGATGGATAGTCTGAGGAAACAGAAGTGGAATGGGGAAGCTGGACTTAAAGAGGGATCACTCTAGTTAACTATTTTAACCCTTTAAAATATCAACAGATCCTTATTCTATCAATCTGGTGATAAGGAGTGCCTCACTTTCATCATGAGTATAAAATGTTAGAACTCTAGTTGTTTAATAGACCTCTGTGGTCAAGCTGCAATAGAACACTGGGGAATCAACTGACATAATGCTCCACAGTAGGAATATTGTGTATATTTAACCCGTTGGCTGCTTCCGCTTTTTTGCGGCACTGCGGCCGTTTTAAAAAACGGGCGCGGTCGCGTCGGCCATTGGCCGACGGCAGCACCAGCGAGGTAGTGCAGCAGCCAACGGGTTAATGTCCCTCTGCCACTCCATATCCTTCAATGGAGTGCCTAACATTTCAGTGTTCAATTCCTCTCCTAATCTCATCTAGGGCCAATAAACCTAATTGGTTGGCACCTAGCGAGTTAGATTCACGCTTTTAACTGTAGTGGGAGACCCCCAGAATAAAGTAGTTTCCGGTACCCCCCTACATTTTAATCACCCCTAGGCGACCGGCCTTATTACCCACACACCCGCACTTCACCATAAGGCAGTTGGATTGAAAAGATCTCCGCTAAAGAGCCCCTCCTAGAGGTGAGCCCGTCGGGGATTGCACCGCCTCCCCGATGAGGAGCAAACACCAATGATGAAGCATGACACCCATTTGGGTGTGTGAGGCAACCACATCCAACAAAATGGATGCCCTAAGGTGTCACATCTACACCCTCGGTCACGCCAGATACACACAATCCCCTCACTAAGGAACGTTTCAGCAACCCCCTTTGTTTACCAGTGTTCAAATACAGCCTTATAGCCTGCCGTAGAGCGCTATACAGGCCATTGAAGGTTCACTCCAGAGTTAAAATCCCTAGCCAAAGGCAAGGGCCTTTAACAAGGGGGCGGCCCTTTAATAGCTGGTATAGCCGCTACGGAGGGCTATAAGGCTATTAGAACATTCTGTCCCAGAGGGTAGAATGTTTTAGTTAGTAAAACAAAGACCTCAGAGGCCCGGAGGTTAAAATCCCCTTTGGCTCCCTGAGACCTTTGTTCACAGCAACAGCTGTGAAAGGAAAACATTGGAATGTTGATGCTCCAGGCATTTATACCAGCTGTTAGAAGCTCTGAGCACTCCATTGTCTTCAATGGAGCACTCAAACATTCCAATGTTCTTATATTGCCTTATAGCCTGCCCTAGTGGTCTATACCGGTCATTAAAGGCCCGCTCGGTGAGGGTCTTTAACAAGGGAGCGTGACTTTAATGGCCGGTATAGCCCAGCTACGGAGGGCTATACGGCTATTAGAACATTCTGCCACTAGAGGACAGAATGTTCTAACAAATAAAACAAAGTCCTCTCGAAGCCCGAGTTGGGTTTAAATCCCCAAGGGCTCCTAGAGGCCTGGTAAAACAACATTGGAATGTTGCTTTGCAGGCTTTTACCGGCCCATAGAAGCTTGGAGTACTCCATTGTATTCAATGGAGTGCTCCACATTCCAATGTTCTAATATCATTTACACTGGACAGAATGTGTCGAAGTTGAAGATTTCTAAGGAGATGCACTGCAAAAAGAAGAGTTGTGCAATACCAATTACTGAAGGTCAAGATTGACTAAGCCATTTTTAGATAGGTGGGGAGGTCATTCCAGAGGTAAATGAATAGAAGATTTGTTGATTTATTGTCTACATCTTGGGTTTGGGAATCTCCAGCATCAATTGCTTGGTGATGCAGGTTGTGTGGTGGAGAGTGTATCTAATTGGTAGTCAGGTTTTTGTGTATGTATGATTAAGTATGATTAATGATTAAGGGGAGAGGAGTTGGCCTAACGGCTAGGGCGCTCGACCTCGAACCTGGGGATCTGGGTTCGAGTCTTGGTAACGACGCCAAAACCTCCTGTGATTCTGGGCAAATCACTTAATCTCCCCGTGCCTAAAATGAATGTGTTTCCGTCCTCATGTAACGTAACTGGTGCTATGTAAAGCACTCTGATACCTGATTCGGTTTGGGTCTAGTTCGCGCTATATAAAACTGCAAAAAAAAAAAAAAGTACGTGTCCATTACTAAACTATATACAATTAAATCATTTTGAAAAATCTCTATAAACGAGAACTGGTGTCAGTGGAAGCAAAAAATAGATATGTTGTGTGTTTTTGAAATCGCCAGGGATAACTGAGAATAAGTACAGAGACAAATAAACTTCACATTTATATCATGAATATAACCAGGGACGCTGGAATTATGCGATTGTGCAGCGTTTTTAGCATAAATATTGATTTACCACATTTGTCACATAATCCATCATCTGTTACATAATCCGCAGATGTTACCCCCCAAAAATGTTGTTTCTAGCTCAAATGGTTCAAAGGTTACTAAAAACTCAGCTGCACGTGTTGTCGTGCAGTGGAAGGCCCGTTGCAAAGATTAACTGTTCATCTTTCTATTGTTTGTTACTACATTTGGGTAGTAAATGAGGTGCAACCATTGCCCAGTGTTAACATGTGTGAAAATGACAAATTAATTAAGTAACATATTATTACAGCCACTGAACTGTTGAGAAATTATGTATAATCTTAAAAATAGTCTCCCATTCATGATATGGCATAGCTCTACATTTTCAGAAATATTATAAAGCAGTTGTCGAATATAGCTCAGTAAGACATTATACAAATGACTAGAAGCATCTCTAAATTACAGCCTATAACGGAAAGCAACAAGCATTAGTGCAGCCTATAGATCTGGCTTGCACTGTATTTTACATGCCACCAACTGCTGGCATTGCCAAAGTATGCATCCCGTAGGAGGTAGCCATGGGCACATTTGACAGCAGCAGGAGACCGGCAGCAGAGAAGACAAGCTGCCGGGCTGGCTCATGGTGTGAGCTCTGCGCCAGTTGCAGGAAAGAATAGTAGTAGCAGGGGAAAGGAGTATATTGTATTCAATGTGTAACGAATGACTGTACCTTTTAGATGTAAAATAGACACAATGAAGACTGAAGGACACATCCAAAACAGCCAATGTAGTAGTAGTAGTAGGAGTAGATATTTATAGAGTGCAGATTTCACCCTTAGGTCTCATAGCGCTTTGCCAACACAAAGACTAGACTAGAGGGGAGAAACAGAGATTAAAATAACCCTGTTTTAAGATCTTTTCGGAATTTTTTGTGGTTCATTTCCTGGCAAAGTTGTATCGGCAGTGATTGGCAATGGGATTCCGCCGGGGTTGGAATTGGCAATGGATTGATGGTGAGACTTAAATACTACTGAGGGCTGAACCAAGATATAACTGAAATTGTCTCAGGGGAATGGCTGAAGTATCTTTAGCCCAAGAAGCCAATGGCTCAAGCTGCTGCATCAAAGCCCACTATATGTATACATTATAGATTTATTTAAAACCAAAGGTCTTGGCTTATGACAGGCCTAAAAATGAGTTTGAAAAAATCTGAAGATTAAAAGGAGCATTGAGAACAACAAATACATTATCACAGTTCTGATGGAAGATAAGGCAGAGCAAAATACTAAAGAATAGAGTTTGATGCAACTGCTGATCGATACTTTGCTTCTGGTGAGGACCTGGGTTGCACAAAGCTTTAAAGAAAATATCAACGAAACCTGGGAGCCCAAATCACAAACGTAAGCAAACTCTTCTGTCAGTTGAGAGTGCAAAACAATTAATGTGCGATCAACAATCTTAAACCCTAAATCAGAGAATCAGGATGTGTGGATTTTTCATGAACAGAAATTATAAATGAAATTTCTTCAGATTTCTGTTTTACGTTCAGGGTTGGGAAGACAAAATAGGAATTAGGAAGGTGTGAGGTGGGTTGCCAAATAAGACTCTCGAAACATTCACAAAATGTGAACTTAATGGTTAGCTTGCACTTATCCATATTCCGAATCAGTCAACACAAGACTATTTAGTCTTAAAAAGAGATGTGTGTGTTTGCAACATGGGAAAAGAAACTGAGTTTCTCATATTTCATGGTTGTGCTGGAGAACAGGAGTGTACACCTACAACTGGGAAAATGTGTTCTGGGTGCAGAAAAAGAAGTTATAGAACTTCAAGCTGCATTCAAACCTTAATCAGCAGGATGGATGACCCAGTGGAATGCCTGCTGATGAAACAAGTGCTGACTGCCAGGTTGTAAGCTAGAATCCTGGCAAAGAAGCGTATTCTTCCACCCATGTAAAGGTCGGTAAGTTGAGCACCAGTCAAACAGGGTAATGGTGACACTTGTTATGTCAAGTGACTAGAAAGGACAGATGCTCTGCATAAAAACAATGTAATATTGTTCTAATACTAAGCCTAACCGCACACCAGGGGATTTTCTGCCAGTGGTTTAGTGTTCATGTGGAAATAGATCATTTTTGGAGATTTACATGCACGCAGATGTCATCTGACAATATTAAATCTCTACGAAAGAGTGACTCTACAACTTGTAAAGTTACTGTTTTCTTTGTGATTCGATCCAAGTAAAAATATGTATGTTTTTTAAATTAAAGTAAGCATATTTATGAGAAATATATGTCCCCTGGCTATCTTCGCCTTATAGCTGACCTTGACTGCACAAAACAACAATCAGATATACACAAGGATGGACAAATGTAATGCCCTCACTGTGAACTGTGTCTTAATAATCCCATAATGCACATGCCCATACATAATGCTTGTTGATCTATCTTGTTGATAAAGCTTTATCTACCAAGTACCTTCCTGTCCATACCCACCCTTTTATTATGTATGTTCTCATTACCTAAACCAATGGCATTCAAATGGACTTGCTTTGCTTTTTTAATAATACCTTGAGCCAGGTTTTGGGAGTGAACATCAGAACACATCTGCTCAAACATTTGTTACCTTTCTTTTTCGATGTTTGCATTCTTTACCCACAATATTCTTGCATGAAACTGATTCCTTCCATTGCAGCCGACAGTGTTGGATCTTTCCTGCTGTATTTGCGGGGACAGTCTTTACGCTTCCAACCCCTGGCCGGTTCGGCTGCCCTGGCTGACGCGGTGGTCTTGTCGCAGCCAAGCAGGGCAACTATTCTTTTAATTCCAGAGCATAAAAAAGCACCAAATATAGCTGTATCGCATATGTAAATAAGGTAGTTTCTTTCAACTGCTTTGCATACTCAGATTGTATTCTATCTCAAAAAACATCCCCTACACTCCTCAAATCTTGCATGCAAATCTGACCTTCGTTTAAAATGCTTTATTGTCTCCTTTTTTCTTTCGAATGAACCTCTCCTTATTTTCCATCCAATGCATGGCTCCTGTTTGAGCACTACTATATCTAAAATACACGTTTGCCATAATCTCTATCATTGGATTCTGTAAATTGTCCACACCTAATTTCAAAGATCAAAACATCTCCCTCTTAGAAAGTCATACCCCTGCAACTTAACAATAACAAATCTCCTCATCTATTAACTGCACCAGCAATCTGTACGAACTCACATACCCCCATCCTGAACACATCTAAACACTATCAATTTAATCTACCACTAGGAAACTGGAGTAAATGTATGGAATGGTGTCCTTGACAGCACACGAGTAATTCCAATACCAACCAATAAGCACTAAATTAACCACTAACCTTGTGCTCTGTAACAGCAGCTAATGTACCTTTTCTGTCATGAATCACCCCAACCTTCAGTTCAAACCCATGACTAAAGGATGGCAATTATCAGGGGTGGTTTCTCTTGCGAGGGTGTCGGAGCTCCACCCCCATCACATTCCACAATAGGCAATGGTAATATTCATATTTTTAAATTGTTTTAATAAAAATATACACCCTTTATTGTAGGCTTCCCACTACTAAAATACGGGGCACTGTCTACCCACTCACCAGCACTGCCGTTGTTGTCCAGTGACCATTGTGGACACTGTCACGTGACTCTGCTTGCTTACGCCCAAAGAAGCCTGTGTTTGCCGGGCTGAAAAAACTCAAAGGCCTGAAGACTGTGATGTCATCAGCTCAGCAAAGACCTGGCTGCAATGCGCAGTCTCCACCCCCTGTTGGTGTGGAAGTAAAGTTAGTCCCGGGCTTTTTAAATACAAGCCCAGGTTCGCTAACTCTCCACGTCAATCAGAGAGTGGAGAGCTTGTCATCCCACCCTTTTCCAACTCGTTACAGGGCAGTGGTGGTTTCTGTGTGAGGGCATAGGGGCTACGCCCCTGTTACTTTCACAGTAAAAAAAGAAAGAAATGTGCAATGCTAAAACTGCATTTAAAAAATAAGAAAACATTGTATTTGCAAACTTGAATGGGGGGGAGGGGGTTCTGTATTAACACTGTCTGCCAGGCTGCCACTCACTGTTATGTTATGACCCTGATGGATCACGCATACTGCTTTTCTTAAACCTTCAAGTTGCTCCCCTGGTGGGCGGGCTCAAAGTCTAGAGAGTATTTGCCAGGCTGACAACCTCTCGGCCCTGAGGTCTGTGATATCATCAGCACGGGAAACACCTACCATCTAGGCACAGTCTCCACCTCCTGATGAGGTAAAGTTTGTCCCGGGCGTTTCAGATGCAAGCTCTGTAGAGCTAAGCCTTCACGTCAAACAGGGAGTGGAGGGTATTGTCACCCCACCCTTTTCCATCTCGTTACAGGGTGGGTTGGAACTCACCCTGTGACGAGGTGGGAAAGGGTGGGGTAAGACACACCGCGCAGACTCGACTGTGACTGCTTCCCGCCTATATTAATCCTGGACTCCATTGTAGCACCGGCGTGCGTGTGACTGTTCAGATAGTTGATTTATTTACTGTCAGCTAAGGTGACGGCGACAGTGCCAGTGGGGGAACAAGTTTATATAGAAAACAACGGTTCCAGTGGTGCAATGCAGTTATGATACACAGTTAGTACATAGTATAATAGCAATTACAGTAGTTGAGGGATTTAGAGGGGATGACTGAAGGAGAAGCAAGGCTCATGGTCAAAAGTTATTTTGTATTTTTGAAACAAGAGTTTTCATCAATATATACATTCTGTACACATAGGGGTCCATTACGATGTCGGGCGGATTTCCTCCGCCACGCTGGCGGTGGCTACCGCCAGCCTGGTGGAGGAAATCCGCCCGACATCATCAGCCCAATTCCCCCCCCCCCCGCGGAGGGACCGCGGCGGTGGGAAACACCGCCCGCCTGTTTTCCGCCCCGGTCGCCTAGCGGCCGGGGCGGAAAACCAGTAACATGGTGGCAGTGTCTTTTAGACACCGCCTGCCGTATTACTATGGGCTGTGCACAATGCATTTCCGTGGCCGCAATGCCGCCATGGAAAGGCATGCGTAGACTCCTTGCGGGCCCCCTGGGAGTCCGTGGCTTGGGGGGTGCACATGGGGGGTACCTATGGTACCCCCCCGCATTTCAAAGTGCAACATGGCAGGCACCGCGTGGTGCCTGTCATGTTGCACTTTGAAAAGCACAACGTGCACTTTTACCATTGCGGCGGGCGGAGATTCCTGCTCCGCCCGCCACAATGGTAAACATACAGGATGCGCCCGCCTGTGTGGCGGGCGCATCCTAATGCCATTTTCGGGACCCCCGCACTGTTAGCGGGCGGTCCACTTCTCCGTTAGGGTGGCGGGTGGGCAAAGCCCGCCCGCCGTCCTAATGGACCCCATAGTGTTGAGGGAAAAAGTGCAAAGTGTCCCAAGTGTTTTTTGTGAGAACCAAGAAATAGTTGATTGACAGTATGTGAATACATACAGGGTTTCTACTCGGGGTATTTACAGGAAAAAGGAAAACGACCATAACAATGATGTAAACAATAATTTAAACAATGGCTATCTTCAATCATAGGCACTGTTAGCGTGGTTAATTTCCTATGGCGTCGACGGCGTTTCGACCCGTGGGATCAGGGGTCTCATCAGGACTGAGCGTTGTGGGACATCTAAAGTGATTTAAAACAGTCAGTCAAGACCTGTTACTATGTGTATGCATGTATATTAGATGTGTATGAATCAGCGGAGCAATCAATTTATCTAATGGTCAGTGCGGTGTTAAAAAAACGCTACCCATGCGTGGTGAAGGAACGGTAAAATGTACTTACAGTGGACCCAGCCGGGTACTGTTGCAAGTAGAGAGGAAATAAAGGAAAGCAGAGTAAGGGCAGGTTACATATATCGAGTGCTCAACCGACCAATAGCACACATGAGTAGTGGTACTTACCACTGTTGATAGTGATCAGGGTATGTATAGTTGGCGGATATCCACTCTCAGACTAGGTGGTCGGTGCCGTCCGTATGATGGTCTGTGTCGAGTGGGAATTTAACAGGACGATGCCTAAAGAATAGAAGGGCTAGTTACTAAGAAGGGTCTTACTCTCCTGTGGTAGAGAGTACTACCGGAGCTAGGGGGGTGGGGGGTTCATACCTGGGGGATGATTACCGGTGCACGATCGCGTCTCTCAGTACGTCTGCGTCTGTCTGAGAACTTGGTGTAATGCCGTGGACAGCGTCCTTGCGGTTATACCGTAATGCGTCTTGTACGTGCGCAGGCCTAACGAGGAGACTTAGATTCTCCATCCTCGTCAGGTAGCGGGAAAAGGAGCCTCGATCTATGTGATGGATACTACCTGGCAAATGATGATTCTAACGGACTAGTGTCATGGAACTGTGAAGGGTACCATATTACAGTAATGTGCATGAGATATGAATTATTATCGAACACTGGTCCGATATTAAACATATTAAATACAGGTATATAATAATCAGTCAATGCAACATGGAAAACAGTTAAACCGTGAAAAGATTGCAGCAGAAATTGTTTAAACGACCTTTCTATATTCAAGGGAGGGATCTACATGTACCATGAGGTGTGAGTGCCAATGGTGCATGTGTGGGTGTCTCTGAGTTAAAAGGTTAGAGTGGACACAAATCCTCTCCATTCGTCAGCGGAATTCAATCCCTCGTCGATCGAGTTGATTTTGTCGATCCAGTGACGTTCACGGTGTTGCAGAATTTGTGAGATGTCACCGCCTCTTTCAGGTATTGTAGCAATGTCAATGACCTGCCACTTGAGGTCGTCTGCTGAATGATTTTTTTCTTTGTAGTGTGCAACAAGACGTGCGGTAAGGACTGACTTCCTAATACGGCTCCGGTGTTGTCCAATTCTGGCTTTTACAGGCTGTTGGGTCTGGCCGATGTAAGGGAGACCACAGGGACACCAAATGCAGTATACGACATTCCGCGTATTGCAATTAGAGAAGGTTTCCAAAGTGTGTTCATAGTTGCCATGCTTGAATATGGTGGTTTTTTCAGTGAATGCACAATTCACACAGTTGCCACAAGGATGGTGTCCAAGGATTGGAGGAAGACCCCAGGCAGATTTTAGTGTGCCACTTTTCTTCTTTGAGGTTTCGGTGGATGATCTCACTAGATGGTCCTTAAGATTTTTTTGCTCTTTTGTAGGCAAAAAGTGGTGCTTCTAATTGGGGATCAATACTTTTAAAGATGTGCCAGTGTTTCGTGATCATGTTCTGTATTTTGTTGGTATGTATCCCAAAGGTGGTAACACAAAAAAAATGTTCATGTCTTTCTTCGGTCTGGTGACTAGAAGTTCCTCTCGTGGGCAATACCAAGCACGTTTAAGGATTCTTTTCACTATTTTATTTGGATATCCCCTGAAGAGTAATTTCTTTTTGAGGATTTCCGCTTCTCTCATGTAATCTTCCTTGTGGGCGCAATTGCGGCGTATGCGCAAAAAATGTCCAAAGGGTAATCCGTCTCTGAGTGCCCTTGGATGTTGGCTTCTGTGTGAGAGTAGAGTGTTCCTCTCTGTTTGTTTCCTGTGAAGTGATGTAAACAGTTTGTCCTCATCACTTTGGATATTTAAGTCTAGGAACGCAATGCTTGATTTATGTATTGTGGATGTAAAGGTGATATGTGTTTGGACTTGGTTCAGATATGTGACAAACATGTTGAATTCTATCTCATTGCCAGTCCACACCAAGAAAATGTCATCTATATACCGATACCAGCAATTGATGCTGGTTCGGTGGGGGTTTTGGTCACTTAGTACAAACGTCTGTTCCACTTGATTCATGTAGATATTCGCTAGATTTGGCGCGAAAATTGCTCCCATGCTTGTTCCGCAGCATTACGGTATAACCACGAGGACGCTGTCCACGCCACTACACCGAGTTCTCAGACGAGGCAGACATACTGAGAGACGCGATCGTGCGCCGGTAATCATCCCCCAGGTATGAACCCCCCAACCCCCCCACCCCCTAGTCCGAGAGTGGATATCCGCCAACTATACATACCCTGATCACTATCAACAGTGGTAAGTACCACTACTCATGTGTGCTATTGGTCGGTTGAGCACTCGATATATGTAACCTGCCCTTTCTCTGCTTTCCTTTATTTCCCCTCTACTTGCAACAGTACTCGGCTCGGTCCACTGTAAGTAAATTTTACCGTTCCTTCACTACGCATGGGTAGCGTTTTTTGAACACCGCACTGACCATAAGGTAAATTGATTGCTCCACTGATTCATACACATCTAATATACATGCATACACATAGTAACAGGTCTTGACTGACTGTTTTAAATCCCTTTAGATGTCCCACAACGCTCAGTCCTGCTGAGACCCCTGATCCCACGGGTCGAAACGCCGTTGACGCCATAGGAAATGAACCACGCTAACAGTGGCTATGATTGAAGATAGCCATTGTTTAAAATATTGTGTACATCATTGTTATGGTCGTTTTCCTTTTTCCTGTAAATACCCCGAGTAGAAACCCTGTATGTATTCAAGTACTGTCACTCAACTATTTCTTGGTTCTCACAAAAAACACTTGGGACACTTTGCACTTTTTTCCTCAACACTATGTGTACAGAATGTATATATTGATGGAAACTCTTGTTTTAAAAATACAAAATAATTTTTGACCATGAGCCTTGCTTCTACTTCAATCATCCCCTCTAAATCCCTCAACTACTGTAATTGATATTATGCTATGTACTAACTGTGGATCATAACTGCACTTCACCACTGGAACCGTTGTTTTCTATATAAACTAATCGCCCTGGTTCCGTTGTGAGTAGGGTTCCCTTGTTTCTGCTTTGTGAGTGGGGGAACAAGGTCAGTGAGACTGAGACAACTGGGACGCTCCAGAAGCATAATCATTTATTACATGCAGCGCAGAGTTAAAATGGGAGGCCAGGAACAGGGATAGCGTATATACATAGTCGAGGTGTGCTTAAAAAAATACCAGCTGGTCCCGTCTGTCTCTTTGAACAAAGTGGTGGGAATATGTTAATGGATAGTGGGTGAGTCTGAACCAGGCCAGCTGATGTTAATTACCAAGAAGTGGTTTTGCCTGTTTGTCGAGAAACAAACAAGCCTGCTTGTAATCCATTCTCAGTAACCTTGTCGTAAAAAAAGAAAACATGCAATCCGATAACAGAAGGTGGCTGGGGTGAAAGGTTTGATGCTCCGGCATTGTGAACAGGCATAACTAACATTGATTTATTTTTACCATATACCAACTTCGGTGTGCCGGCAGACTGGACCATTTATTCATTCATTAGAAGCCCAGTCCAAGAAATAAACAGCAGCACGAACACTGACATAATATCTGTTAATTGTTATTATTAACTGGAAGTCGCTCCTTTCCTTAATTCAGTCTCTTCACTAAAATACATTTTAGGTTTCTCATTTGGGAGTGCCTGAGTGATGACAGTAGCTAGCGAGGCCACCGTCAAGAACATTCAGTCATGGCTGAGTGAGACAATTTGGAAGTACTATACCTTCTGCCAGTAAGAGGTAGCGAAGAACAGAACAAGAGATATATAATGCTATAAAAGGATAAATGTGTTTTATTCTCTTAGGATGTGGTTGAGGGAGGCTGATGACTTCATCATTTGTAATTGTCACCAGCACCTCGAGAGGGTATTTTCAGAATATAAAACACAAGTTACTAATTATGCATTTTATAATGAATGTTTAATTTAGTTGTCCTGATGGGGTGTCAGTACTGCATGTTTAGCTATCTGATTAGATAAATAGTGTAATGTGATGTAATGATGCAAAGTGCGTTGAGCACTAAATCCACAGAGCAGCATGTGTTCCAGTTTCAAAATATAAATTGTGGGTCCTGTTTTCAGTGGTTCTGTTTGCTTGTGAATTCTGCAAGTGTTTCCTGTGTTTTCTTAAGTTGCTTTGATTGTGCTGCATGCATGTCTCCTTAGTTCACCTTTCCGATGTAGTTTGTAGGACATTTGCAAATATGATGTTCATTTTTATTATTTTAGATTAAAGCATATTTGATAACAGTTATTTTAAACATGAAAGGAAAAGTGGGTGTTATAGACAGTTAAATCTTGGACATCACATCATCTGCGCTGGCAAGGTGGGGAACATAACTTGTGATGCAGGACATGATGGTGCGGTGTCTAATCTGTCCAGGGACTGCATAGAGTCCACTGATCAGAAAGTAACTGGAAAAAAACTGGTTTGCCTGGATGTGCTTAATTTCTGGTCTGAGTCAGGTAGAATTGCAGTGACCATTATTGTACGTCCAGCAGTTTATTTTAATATGGGCAAATGATAACATCAACATACGCAAAGATTATCCTTTATAGGTCATAAAAATGAGCGATTCCTTAAATTATAAATAATTCAATCATATTGCTTTATTAACCTTCCTGCATCCTCAAATTTGCTTGAAAACGTACCATTTATCCACTCTTTTTTTTTCAACATTTTCTTGGGGGAGAACCACTCCAAACCCCACGTGGGTTGTTCGATCTCGCTCGCTACGCTCGCTCGCCACTGTGCAGTACGGCAAAAATGTTATGCCCTACCACTTTCAAAAGTCACCAGCTGCCACTGTTACAGGGAGTGGTGGGGCCCACCCTGCTGTGACGAGATGAGAAAGCGTGTGGTAGCCGGGAAGCCAATGAATCTTTCTGAGCAGACTCGACCTACTGCTTCTTCCCGCGCACGAATCTGCAGTGGCAATCAGTGTGGATGGTAGCAGGAAGCCATTTTACACTGCGTCACTCGAGTCAGGCAGTGTCTGAATACGATTAACATTATTGTTGTGCCAGCAGTAGCTAGTTCAAATTCAGATTAAAAAATCCTTTATTCGGTTTTCAAAGTTTAGAAAAACCATAAAAGTACATTTAAAAATTTGCACTAAAACAGTGGTTAAAAATAGCATCCTCTGAGGATATCAATAGTTAAAACATTGACAAGCAAACCAGCAAATAAAGTGCTAAAGTACAGGCTAAATGTTAGCAGGCATTCTAAAACTATTTATAAGCACAAGAAAATAAAGAATGACTTAGTTCTTATTCAATCTATACAATTCATATCCTACCCTAGGTTTGGCCTATGCTTACGCAAAACTTCAGGAATTGAGCAGTATTTTTTGCGAAGGATGGCTCCTCCAAAAATTGCAAGACAAGGTAAGCTGGGCGACATCTCTGAAAACCCAGGGTTTTTAATATCAGGATTAACCAAAGGTTCCTCTGCTCTTTATAAAATGTACAAAATAGAACTGCATGAATCGTTGATTGAATAGAAGCTTCATCACAGGGGCAAGTTATTAGGTTCGTGACCAATCATTTGTTTTCGGAAAGGACACCAGGCGATGAAATATATTCCACCTAAATCGAGTCAGCAAAAATCTTTCGTAACCACTCAGATTGAAAGTTAAATATGGCTGTATGGCCGGAGTGGTTTGAATTGTTAACATACGTTGGACAGAAAATTTGCTTGCCTCGGTGGCCAACCTGAGTTGCTCCAAATGGGTCAAACTTAATTTTTTTAACCCTTTTCTGGATATTTCTGAGATTATTGTAGGGGTATGGTAATACTTTGCCAGTCCCAGTAGCTAGTTCAATGGTTGATGTCTGGAGTAGGGCAGTAGCCGGACTGGACTTGCAAACTCGCAGGAGTCGGGCATTAACCAGTTAATGCCCAGGCGGGCATTTTTGAACGTACATAGGCCCGTTTAGAGGCTGGTTGCACTAAATATACCCACCATGGCTACATTACTTGGCAGCACAGACTGCTACCTGATCGGGTAGTGAAACAAGCTGTGTGAATATTTCATTTCTTACCAACTTGCACGACTACATTCCTCTGCTGAGCTGTCCCGGACTCCCCGAGAAGTACAGTATTCTCGTGGAATATATGATGATACAACGAATTCCGTTGCAACGCATGCCTTTACCACGCATGCGTTACAACGGAATTCGTTTACCACGGATAAACTTTTCCTCGAATAATTGCGTGGTGACGTCATACGTCGTTAAGAGAAAACGGCATTTTTTTCCGATTTCTCTTAAACGACGCTGACGCCGACGTGACTTATGGTGAGTTGTTTTATTTGGGGGGGAGACCCCCCCAAGCCCCCCTTTTTTTCTTTTTACCTTTACCACATATGCCTTTACTACAAACATCGTAGTAAAGGTATGCGTGGTAAAGGCATTAGTGGTAACCACGCATGCGTTGTACTGCATGCGTGGTTAAAGATTTCGGGGAAACGGCTTTGTTGTAAAGGCCATTTCCCATTCTCGTGCTGCCTCTCCCATGCAAGGACAAAGTGAAAAGGGGGGGCCCTCGGCCCCCCCGCACGCATGGCGGCGCGGCGACCGTCGCCCCCCCTTACACCAGGGGTCTCTCGGTGGTGGGGGCGGGCCCTGGGGGCGCGACCCACCACCGATTGGCCGGCGGCCTCCCTGACCCGGATACAGAGTTAGAAGGTCCGGGTCAGGGGGGGCGGGCTACAGGAGGGGCGGGCCGGGGGGGCGTGCCCCCCCCGCCTGGCCCCTCGGGAATAAGAGGCGGGGAGCGCCCAGGAGACCCCCTTGTCCCTGGACGCTCCCCCGCATTACGGTGTGCCCCGCGCTCGGGGCTTCTTTGTTTAGGCCAAAAGCCTGGGGGAGCGCGGGAAGCGGCCTCTTTGTGCCCGCGCTCCCAGGCCCGCTCCTCGCCCCACCGTGGGGCTGTGTAATTTTCTTTTCCTTTTTCGTTTCTGCAGGTTATAAGGGCGGCGTGAGAACGTTTGGACGTCCGGCGGATCGTGGAGCTCCTTAAAGTGCTTTAATGCTGCATCGATGGGCGAGCGTGGAAGTGGCCACCCCCAGTTTGCGGTGACACGACCCGCGGTATGAGGAGAGGAGCCGGGCTTGGCGTGCGACGAATGCGGTGATGGGCCTGTCGGCGGAGAAGGCAACTCGCTTCGGAGGAACAGCTGCGTCGGTCAGCTGCGGTGCGAACAGCTGCCTCCACCCACCGCTTCCTTTTATTGATGGTGAGTTGGTTGGCAGCGTAATTTATGTCGCATTGTTTTGGACATTTCGAATGTGTGCTTCGTGTTGCACGGCAGGTTAGATCAGTCGTTAAAGTCAGGTGCTCATACACCCAAGTTCGTGGGTTCGATCCACGTACGGGCCAGTACCTCGAAATCGTGAAAAACGAGATATGTAATTTAAATGTGTATTCATATATGAGATGGCGTTTGGAAATAACACCTTATTGGCGTGTTTGTTTTACGAATAATTGATGCTTCTGCCCGGAATTACGTTTGTTCACAACTACTCACAAATGACTGGATACCTGCCTACCGTTTAACTAGACATTGTATGCCCGAGTTGCAGCGTTCGGTGCTCGAAGCCCTGATAGCTCCGTCGGTAGAGCATCAGACTTTGAAGCTAGGGGTCCAGGGTTCAATTCCCTGTTCGGGCGCATAGCAATTTTAAGAATGGATTGAGTGCAGATTAATACGTGTTGCACTTTCTTTCAAAAATGAATGTGCTTTCCATTACTATGACTATAATTCACACTTGAATGCATGTCCGCTTAATGATGGCATTTTTCTGGAAGACATGCTGTGAACTCTTTTGATACAGTCCGGCAAGCGAGGGAAAGGCAATTGCAATTAGCGTAAAATCACAGCTAGGCAGGAAGTGTATCTAGCATGACTAAGGGGTTTTTCTTCGATGCGATGGCTTGCTAGGCGATCCGCACCCCAAATTATGAGGAACACCTGATGATCACCTAGTGATGGCACTTAATTTTGAGGGTTTCCTCAGAGTGTAGGCTCTGTAGGGCACAGACGGTGAGACGAGGGAAACCGCTGGACTATGAAGAGCACATGAGCGCAAACGCTCATGTGCTCGCAGAGGACACGTACTGTTTCCTCTGGGCAGCACCGTGTATCTAACTTCAAACTTCTGCATTAGGGACTGTTACCGAGGACCCAGATATGCAAAGCTTTTGATAGCCAAGGGTTATAAATATCCATGTCGGGGGAAGCCTTTTGTAATGTTATGATGTTACCGAGTTAAAAAAATCTCCTTACAGAAATATTGGCCTGCGCATGAACCATCAATGCACATTTTCCCTTAAATATGCTAGAGGTGGAATTAGTAAAATGACCCAGTTGAACATCCGGTGGAAAATGTGCTTGGGTGAATTTAAGAATTTAATGCACGTCAAATTTAATGTGGGGAGGTACTTCTATTTAAAAAAAAAATGTTGAAGGTAGATAATTCTAGACGGTCTTTGCAGGCCTGCTCCTAGTTCTCTGAGAGCCTTGACGTTATTTTATCACATCATGTGATCCTGGCCATATATGTCTACCTTTTTCTACCTTAGCAAAAATTGAGAGAGCATTTAATTTACTTCATCACATCATGTGATCCTGGGCACATGGTTTTGTGAACTTGTACCTTAGCTAACATTGGGAAAGCCATTACTATAGGTAATCACATCGTGTGACCCTGAGCATATAATTTCATCAACTTGTACCTCAGCTAAAATTGGGAGAATTTCAAAGCAGGCCAACTCACGAAGTATTGTAACTGGTGAATGCCAGGTCTTAATTGGAAAATATTTATGTCGGTAAGGTAATTACCACAATTTTAACAAGTACCAGGCATCCAGGAATTGAAGTTTTGTAAAAATATGCTTAAATGGGAAATATGGTAAAAGCGAACGTTTAAGAAGGCTCCATTTCGCTCTTCGAGCAAGTTAGTCGTTATAATTTTCAGTTGCAGCAGTTCACGAAGGCTTCTCTCCCTGGAATGGCTTCACGTTAAGAATTGTGCGGTCCCCTTTCTGAAACGGGTTATAAATTGTTTAATATGATCGTGTGGGTCCTTCCGGTCATTGTTTACAGTGAGGGCGTCTGAGCGCTTCCCAAACGAACAGGAAATTAGTAATGTACAAAGTACAAAACAGACGACAAGTTACATGAAGTAAAAGTGACAATTGTGAGCGATACAAACCCATGAGGTAGCGCCGAGGTGTCTTGATGGGGGCAGAATAGCTCAATGGGTTAGAGCGCATTGCTAGCAAGGTCACGGGTTTGGATCCCGTGCCGATAACTGTTCCCCTTGCCTGAGGAGGGGCTGCAGTTCATAAATCACAACCTTTCTAACATTACACAGTGAGCTAGGCAGGACGGGTGTCTCCTGCATCATGTATCCCTCACTATCCCGTACAGGCCCACTGGCACTATGTGATTCTGCTGCCACTGCAATTTTTTCGCATAGTGCTGGATCGGCTACATTTGCCAAATATTACATCTTCTGCTGCATAATTTACAAGTTGTCCTTAGCTCAAACTGAACAAAAGTTACTAGAAATGCATGTTCCTATGACGCGGAATGCACTTTGCAAAAGCTGACTGTTCACCTTTCAAGTGCATGTTGTGTATTGGGGTGTTAAATTAATACTTATAAGATAAGACCGTTTATCCAGATAGTGTTAAGATGGGAACATATGACAGAACAAAGAACTGGTGTGGCCCTGGTTTTAAGTAACACACACTGTTCATCGGTTTACACACACAATTTATTTTCAATGTATAAGGCGTATGCGTAATGTGAAGTGCTCTGACACCCTGCATTGAGATGAGTAGCACTAGGAAAAGAAAAGTAATTGTGGGTTTTTAAAGTGGAATATGAGTAAATACTCGGACGAAAAAACACATCTGACATTCTTGACTATGCATGCATATTCCCATATAGCGGCACGGGAAAAAGGCGAAACAATGCCTCTTTTAGGTACTGGGAAGACAAGATTCAGCTGTGTGCCTTTGTTTCGCCTCCATTGTATTTACATCTAGGTGTGAGGCTCCAGATGGCTCCCAGCCGAGATACTTTGGGGAGTACACCACACAATGATGACGGTCTGGATAGCCGAAAGAGGGTTATACGGCTGCTTTCCTAGTATTAACAGCAGTATTGAGGGCCAACGATACAAACAAGTTTGGGTAGGCACCCCACCAAGGCCCCACAATTTTTAGCGTTTCCAAGGGAATCCACTGTAATTCAATGGTACAGGGCACGTATCAGAGGCAGAACGCAAACACTCTGCGTCCATGTTGGGCACACCAACTGGTTTCTGAGCTGCAGAGCACAAAGAATAGTAATTTGGGTGTTCATTCCGGGGCTTCTTCATTGATGTCCCCCAGGCACTTGCAATATTTTATCCAAGCCATGATTGCTGCTTATTTATCTTACGTGAGGAACAGCCATTGACACAAGTCAAATTTTGACACTCTAGAATTACTATCATTGGCGTCTGCTGAGGGGATAGTTAGAATAATAATGGAACGATTCACGAATAGGGTATTCCCCCTTCTCTTGGGGTCCTCCTGGGGATTAATACACATCTGAGGGTAGGGCTTGACAAGACTGAGAAAGCCAGTTTCCCAGGTTCCACATTCCGCTGCAAGCCAAAGCAGTAAGTCATACAAGGGACGTATTTCATTGTAAAGGTAACGGACATCTGAGGTGCTGTTCACTGTTCTAGGGGGGGACATTGCACCAGTCCAATTGACTATTCGTTGAGGATAGGTAAAGTCAACATTATTAGTAAGCTATCTTATTGGTAGCTGTTTGGCGTGCTGCCTTCAGGCTAAGTCTTGAAGGAATGTAGAGCAGCTTGTTTTACCGGTCTATAATCTCATAAAAAAGAACAGGTGTATAACAAATATATGTATTTGTTCTAAAACACATCCCTTTAGTTCCTTTCCGGGGCTAAAGGCATGGAATTACAGTCAGTAAACTTATTTAACATACAAGTAAATTGGCACAATATACGTTGAGCCTATGATGAGATTAGAGGCGAATAATTACAGTGTGTAAACTTATATAGCACACAGTGATTTAGCACCATATACGTTGAGCTCTAGGGGTGTACCAAAGCCATATATCAATAATGTGGTGGGGGAACCACGAATGCCATTGAGACAGGGCCTAGAGCCTGTAGAGAGACTACTTGGGGTCCTGATAACCATACACACCCTGATGTCACACCTAAAGGGTGCCCAAGAGCCTAGGTGCGGCATCACATAGGTCTGGGGATGCATGTGATCATGTCCGGTTGGCTAGGAGGATATTTTCCCAGAAGCCAAAGTGGTGAGCGGAAAGGGTCCTTGGGCCAGCTTATGGTCTCGCGGAGTTAGGGCTTTGCTAATTCTTTTTAGCTAAAGACTGTGACGCTGCACTGTTAAGTAGACTGTTTTGTTTTTTACACATAGATTCTATGCATAAAGACGTGGGTAGGAAACCAGTATTAAGAGGCGAGGTCCTCACCTACGGCACAAGTCTCTTGGGTAACGATGATTCTAAAAAATAGGAAGCCAATTTACAGCCTACCATGGTTAGGGCGGCGCTGATCCTATGCTTAACGACATAGGTGCTGCACTAGCAAACAGACAAACGGAGGCTATGCTTAAGATTTACTGTCGACGTGTTAATATGTAGTGATACAGCACTAAGATTATGTAAAACTTAGCAACTGATGGTAATGTAAGTCTAACGCGTGTACAGCAGTTATCGCCGGAAACACTAATGGTGTGTATCTATCTTTCCAATTTATGTATGACCGGGTCCATGGTGGATATCTGGAGTGCTCCACATCACAACTGCTGCAACAGGTGGACAGCCCAAGGGGGGCTTACGTCAGTCACGGCTGGGTCCATGGCGGATATCGGAGGAGTGCTCCACACCGCAACATCAGCAGCGGGTGGACATCAAAAGGGAAGCATATGTCGAGAAAGAGGACACCAAGTGCCCAAGTATTGCCGGCAGGTGTAAGTGCTACCCATTCCCTAAGGTGGAAGTGGGAATTGTCACCCAGGTTTTCGTGGTCTTTTCCTTTTCTTGCAGTCTCTCAAACCTGTCACGCAGGGGAGGAACTCAGCATTAGAAGTAGAGGAGCTACAATGTGCCAGCACAAGCAACAGGCTGGACACAGGACAGGGAAGAGTCGGTTTGAGGGTCTGTGCCATGGTCAGTTCAGGAACTTCTTTCAGGGACTTTTAGCTCAGCAGCCCGACCCCCTGTCAGTGGTGATACTTCACCTGGGGGGGACAGAATTGGCCAAACTGGCGAGGCAAATACTCATTGGGGTCATCTCCACTGTGGGTGGGTCTTCAGGACTTGCCCGGGTGGCACAGTAGTAGGGTCTCAACTTATCCCGTGGGGGCAGGAACTCGGTCAGGGCGTTGAATCACTCGATAAAGAGGATCAACACACAGAGGGACGAATTATTTCAAGCCCCCCTCGGTTGCAGATGATCCAACATGGGTGTATTTGTTCTACATGGTGAGGGGAGTCCATTTGACGGAGAAAGGAAGGGTCCTGAGGTCTGATGATGTCAGGGCTTGGTTAGAAGGTTTTGCTAAAGTGAGAACTTTCTAGGGTAGGTCTAGCCAGGGGGAGGCCAGATCGTCGGTTAACAATGCTGGCCTGTGGCGGTAAGGTCATTATCGGTGAGCACATATTTGAGGTCTGAGGGGGCGGGCATCATCCTATGGAGGTTCCCGCCCAGGGGGAGGGGCCTGCGGGCCACTCCTAGAACTCCAGGGGCAAGGTAATTCATGCTGCAAAGGAGCGCGGGTAGGAGTAGTTCACGCTTTCCTTAGGCTGGTAGCCACCCCGCGCGCGTATACTCATGACGTCACCGGCTGGCGCAGAGTAAGGGCCCTCCTTCAGTGGGTAAATGGAGTTCAGGGCGTAGACCGGGCAATTCCCGGGGTAACACTGCGCATGCGCACGTCTCATGGGGAGGCGCAGCTTGTAGGACCTGACACCGGTAGTGACCTAGCCATATGGCCAGAAATGTACAAAAATCAAGATGAGGATGTTTTAGACTCGGTTAGGAAACAACATGTATTAGAGTTTTGTTAAGGTCAGACTCTCAAACTTGTTGACAATAATTTTGTATATAACGTCCTGCTGATTTTTGTATAAATTGTTGATCATGCAATTAAAAACCTTTTTTAATTTCATACTTTAATAAATACGGCCGGGCGACTAGCGCCCGCCTTCCAAAAAGTAAAAACGTCTCGTGTCCCCGTTTCTGGGTGTTGGGTGCCGGTTTGGGGGGGAGGCGGCAGCTAGTCGCTGACCATGTGAAAAGGGGGGGCCCTCGGCCCCCCCGCACGCATGGCGGCACGGCGACCGTCGCTCCCCCTTACACCAGGGGTCTCTCGGTGGTGGGGGCGGGCCCTGGGGGCGCGACCCACCACCGATTGGCCGGCGGCCTCCCTGACCCGGATACAGAGTTAGAAGGTCCGGGTCAGGGGGGGCGGGCTACAGGAGGGGCGGGCCGGGGGGGCGTGCCCCCCCCGCCTGGCCCCTCGGGAATAAGAGGCGGGGAGCGCCCAGGAGACCCCCTTGTCCCTGGACGCTCCCCCGCATTACGGTGTGCCCCGCGCTCGGGGCTTCTTTGTTTTCCCACCCACCATCCCTTGGAACAAAAGTCTTGTGGCATGCATTATGCCTGGTATAATGGTAAGCTTGAAGGTACTGTTCACATGTCTTACATGGTAGTAGAAATGGTTCTCTCTTATATTGTGATGATGCTTTTGTTTAGGAATTTTTCCCTTTTAGCAAACTGTGTGTGAAGTAATTTTCTGTGATGCTAAGTGTCTTTAGGCCTTTTTTCCCTTTGTAGCTGTACTGTAATACTATTATTTATTAGCCAGTGTAGCTGTCCTTTAGAATTTTTCCCCATAGGTCGTCGTATTTATTAGGTATGGGGCATGCGGTAAGGTCATTATCGGTGAGCACATATTTGAGGTCTGAGGGGGCGGGCATCATCCTATGGAGGTTCCCGCCCAGGGGGAGGGGCCTGCGGGCCACTCCTAGAACTCCAGGGGCAAGGTAATTCATGCTGCAAAGGAGCGCGGGTAGGAGTAGTTCACGCTTTCCTTAGGCTGGTAGCCACCCCGCGCGCGTATACTCATGACGTCACCGGCTGGCGCAGAGTAAGGGCCCTCCTTCAGTGGGTAAATGGAGTTCAGGGCGTAGACCGGGCAATTCCCGGGGTAACACTGCGCATGCGCACGTCTCATGGGGAGGCGCAGCTTGTAGGACCTGACACCGGTAGTGACCTAGCCATATGGCCAGAAATGTACAAAAATCAAGATGAGGATGTTTTAGACTCGGTTAGGAAACAACATGTATTAGAGTTTTGTTAAGGTCAGGCTCTCAAACTTGTTGACAATAATTTTGTATATAACGTCCTGCTGATTTTTGTATAAATTGTTGATCATGCAATTAAAAACCTTTTTTAATTTCATACTTTAATAAATACGGCCGGGCGACTAGCGCCCGCCTTCCAAAAAGTAAAAACGTCTCGTGTCCCCGTTTCTGGGTGTTGGGTGCCGGTTTGGGGGGGAGGCGGCAGCTAGTCGCTGACCATGTTCATTGTCCACAAGTATAGCTGATTCTACCTCTTTGGAAGCGTTCTGAATCCTACACAAGAAACGCGGCATAACAGAATAATGTGGCTTGCACATGACCACACAATGGCATCAAGTGGGGAATCCAGAATTATAACTTTAATCTTCTGGGTCAACAACACGCAGCTAGGCCATTCGATGTCAGCTCTGTTCAGCTCAACGGATTGACTAGTAAAGACGGCTGCAACGTTTCTTACAAGCAGTGTATAGCTGCAATAGGGGTCCTGGGCCCTAGAGAATTATCCTAACATGTCCTATATTTTTTTGTATTTTGCGTTATTTGTAAAGTGCATCAATCATCCCAGGGGACATCACGGCACTAGGGCGGTTTAGAGTGAGATGTGGTTGACCAGTGGTAGAGTCAGTCTCTAGGGAACACGAAAGTTTTACATTTTTTCCTACACAGTAGGTAATCTTCTTTCAAGCGAAGATCAAGAGGTAGGTTGTTCCAGAGGACCGCAGCTGATTTGGAAAAGGACCGGTCGCCCATTCTGGCCTTGGAAGTGCGCTTGATAGAGGCGAGAGCTAAATGGCATGCGCCAGACGCTGCCCAATGCAGGAAAGAGACATAATACAATACTGCCATCTCTGCCAACGATCAGGTGTGAGTGGAGGGTCTCCATGACGGAGGCTCTGTGCACAGGCTAGTATTACTCAGTGCTGTGCAGAGGGGCAGAGCCCTTGCTGCCAGTCAGTGTCAGACGGGCTGGTGCTGCTTACGTGATCTCATCCCACTGCACTCTCTTTTCCTGGCTCTCGCCATATGCACAAGACACTGCTGCATCCTTCTCAGCACAGCCAGGTCTAGTGCCTCCATGCCCTCGAGGCACTTCCAAACATGGGGCTCTGAGGCGTCTGTGACGAGTAAATAGTTCTTGTCCAACCAGCAGAGGTCTGAAGTGAAGATACATTTATTAGGCTAGTGCTTACTTTTGGCTGCTAGCTTCTAGGCTCATTGGCCCCTTCCTTGGTCTGGCTGGGCGACGCCAGTTTTCAGTTAGCCGAGCGCCTAGAATCGAGCACCTGTCAGAGTATACATACTAGTGTCCTTGGGCGGCAGATGCTTGTAAAGTTACCTTCAGTATTGGGAATCTGTGACCCTCCCTGTTAGAGGTCCGGACTATGGGGAGCAGGTGGGGTTGAGCTGACTTGGTTTCTCACTTCCAGTTCCTCACTCTTGGTAATAAAGGTTTATTTGATGTAGAGTTACCAATAGTTTATTGAATATATATTCGGGGCATTTTACCGTGCATTAGTCTGGGTGGCAGCGGAGTGGGGGCACAAACTAGGTGTCCGAGGATGACCATTCCGCGGGGCTGAAAATACCAGGGCGGTGGGTGGTACGACATGGAATACGCACATGGGATCCATGCAAAAAGTGAAACTGCAGAAAAATCTATTGCAAAACCAATCAACTTAAAAAAATATATATGTGAGCTACAAACAATCTTGATTATACATAAATAACGCCCTTAAAGAACCTGCATTTGTAATTTCTGAGCAAAATTACAGGGAAAACGAACTATGATAATGTATATGTCTAACCAGAGCCTAGTATATTTAGGGGCAGGTGCCAGATCACATTTAGTTAGTGTCTATCAGGAGATGTTAAGTCAGAAATAGGCCCCCTCACTGTGACGAAGGAGGCATTTGCATAAATACCGCATTGTTCGATCCGTCTAGGCGCCAAGGGCCAGATGTATCAACATACCCTTTTGCGATTTCTAAATAGTGATTTTTAAGGAATCGCTATTTAGAAATCGCAAAATGGTATGTATGTAGAAATTCGCTATTTTTTAGCGATTTCTTAAAATTCCTTAATTGCGATTAGCAAATTGCTAATCGCAATTAAGGAATAATTTCCCATTCATTTCTATGGGCCAGGAGGTCCATAGGAATGAATGTGAAATTATTTTCAATTTGCGAATCGCAATTTGCTAATCGCAAATTGAGAATAATTTCAAGGGTGCAGGGGTGTCTCAAGAACACCCTGCTGCACCCCTGAAAATGACATGTGTGCGCATATGGCGCACATACATGCCCTAAGGGCATGTATGAGCGTCACATGCCACCTTTACAAATTGCATAAAGTGCATTTGTAAAAGAAATCGCCAATTACCACCAACTACAAGTTGGTGGTAATTTGCGATTTCTTAGCCTAAATTCGCAATTCTTAAATGGTTGATACATTGCATTTAAGAAATCGCAATTTGCGATTTCTTAAATGCTTACGCAATATTAAGGAATCGCAAAATTTGCGATTCCTTAATATTGTGAGGCATTTTTCTTCATACATACCATTTTACTATTTTTTAGTCGCAAACGCTGTTTTTTAGCGATTCGCAGCGTTTGCGACTAAAAAATAGCTTGATACATCTGGCCCCAAATGAGTCTCTCGTCAAAGGCGCCACATGTTTATCTCCCCAGCCTTGTGTTTTAAAACGATTCTGATGCGGATCCGCTCACCTGTAATTTCATTACGAGGGAGGTGAAAATGGAAATGTACTATTGAAATTATATCATTGCAAATTTAAATTAGCAATAAGGTGCCCAACTTTATGAGTTAAAACTACAAGACCAGACTGGGCCCACTGCTAAAGTACTCTTCTTGTACACTATCTCCTTTCTTTCTTTTCTATTCTCTTTCTTTCCCTTTCAGCTGCCCTTAGTCTCATAGCAAGACATTGGAAAGGGGTGCAGCCACACATGTATACCACCTACCTGTAACCATGGCAAAAGCAGCCAAGTTGGGCTGATACTGGTAAAGCGTTCTTACCTGTCTGTAAAATTTAATAAAATGCTTTGAAAGAAAAAAAGAAAAAAACGAGTTTTTGATCTGCGCCATATCTGCTCTATTTTAACAATTTAAACAAATATTTCACATTGGCCCTTGTCGCCTCCAGTTTCATTTTCAATACAGTTCTTCCATGATTTCACAGTGATTAATTGTGCCCAATTTATGCCACGAAATCAATTGAACGAGCTCATGGGTTTCATATTAAAGCATTTGGGGTGTGACAACAATGTTGTACTGTGGCCTTATTTTCCCTTTTCACTGATTCTGTGTAAAAACCTCAAAGTATGCAAATTACTTGTCCTCGCGGGTTTCTGCATTTTATACCGATGAATTTGAATTCAATGCTTCCCAGGGACCTTGGCCTATTTTACAGTAATGCATAAGATTTAATAGGCAACATAAAGAGCTAAAATTGCTCTTTGAGAGAGCCTCCACTTTTTTCATCCGACTTAAGACCGGTCTGCACATATTTCTATAAGGCTGATTGCAGCCAGCAGCTGTGGTTGCTTTCTGAAGCCTGGTTAGAGCCTTTTCTTCCAAAGTTGATGCCCATGCAGTGCAACACACTGGGCAAGAACACACTATAAAGGGCTGAAGTTGTTGCGCTGTACAATTTGCACACTACATTAACTGTTAAACATATTAATTCAGTAAAATATGAGGCAGTTTTTACTGTCTTTAATATTACAAGTCTATACGTTCCACTGCTTTAAACAACTTGCTTTCTCACTACATTCATTTGCTCTAAAAGGCACAAATTCCCAATGCTTTTCAATTTTTACTTGGAAGGAAGACCCAACCTGGACCACAGGTTTGTTCATTAAGCTTGCTCACGTCACTTGCCCAACTTTTTACGCCCACCACTTTCAAAAGTCACCATCCGCTGGTAAACACCATATGCAGAGGGAGTCACACCAAATAATAATTCTCATCATCATTGTGTATAAACATATATATGTGACTCCTACAGAGCAAACCAAGTTGAAAAGCAAGAGCGCTATGCACAAATGGGCTGTTTTATGTGCGGAAGAAGGAAAAGGCCTATTGCCATGGGTTGGGGCTTACCGTGGACAGAGTAAGGGCTCCTGAGCAAGACTTTGAGGGTTGATTGGGGCAGCGAGTGAATCTGCAGGTGGGATAGACCGGGGTGAAATGGAAAACGGTGGAAGTGGGAATTCTTTAGGGTCGATCCAGCCATAGGGTGATAACCCTGTACTAAGAGCTGTGTTTTCAGCTAAATGCAGAGGTGGGAAAGGGGTGCAGACTTGCCAGTTGTGAATTGGGGTTCTTGTTCCCAGGAGCATAGGACAAGAATTCCAGTATTTCATCTTCTCTGTCCTCCATTTTTGGTCTGGTAGTGCTGCTGCGTGCATGTATGCTCCACAGGAGAGCTGGATCTTGTTTCTGAGGTACAGTGGGTGCCAGAGGCGATTGTCTTATGGAAAGGTGCTGCTGGTCTTGAATGTGATGCAGGTTGTCAGCAGGAGCGGTTGTTCTCTATTACCACCAATATAACATTTAGGACACTATGCTTCTAGTTCAGTAGACACAGAAATGGCTGAGACGATTCACTTTAATGCTACATGTATAACAAGCATTGGCAAAGCCAATAGATCGCGGAAATCCGAGAGCTATTGGCTTTGCCAATGCCAATGTCTTTTAGCCATGTGTAATGGTGTAGAGTGGATGTACGTGCTGTGCATTTGAAATATGTGCAGTGTAAATATGTGATACGGTGAGCAGTGGAATTATGTAAAGAGCATTTATGTTGCATGGTGTGGATTTATGGGGAGTGGCATTGTAGGGAGTGGAGCCGCATTGAATGGAGTGGAATTATGAATTATGTGGCTTGATGTAGAATTATATTGTGTGGATTGCAATTATGTGGTGTGGAGCGGAATTATGTGGGTTGTAGTGGAATGGCTTGTTGTGGAATTCTCTGGTGTAGAATTGTGTGGCATGGAATTGTGGAGCTTTAAACAGTGTGGGGTTGAGTGGAGTTATGTGCAGTGGAATTATCTGAAATGGTGTGCAGTAGAATTATGTGGATAGTAATTATGTGGTCCAGGCACGAAAGTACCAACGCCTGGGCTATAGTTCTGCAAAAGCCGGTTGGAAGAAGAGGAATGATCTCTCTGATTGCTAAAATGAAGAAATAGCATGAGGTGAATTTATTAAAAATAAAAAAAGAAATTTGGAGGGACACATGCTTTTTGATTGTTCACTTTTACAATGATAATTTTGTATCAAACAATTTTAACAGTTTGTTCAAGCATTTGGACTCCATTATGGAATCCCATACGAATATGCTCACCCTGTTCATAACTCTAGCTAGCAGCTTTAATGCCTAACTGGGACAAACACGTTCTGCTATTATCTCAGCATGCCAGCAGGTGACATGGGAGTTGCTGTTTTTTGTGCCGTCTTTGTGGCAAACGGATAGTCAAGGACTTGATTTACTAGATTTGATCTCTGACAGGAATCTGATCAATATTCAATGGGCATCTGATTTGGATAATTGTTGCCTTACACCCCTTTGATTGGCAAGGGTAGTTCTAGTATTGCTGATTACATTCTTGCATCTAGTCTTCTTTGCATTCAATGTGCTACAGCAGTGATTCTCAAAATGGGGACCGAGGATGCGGCCCTCCTGACCTTTAAATATGGCCCCTGGTTGAACAGCAGCACTAGGCTTTACTTTACAATGTACTAAGGGCCAGATGTATAACTGTTTTTTGCGGTCGCAAATGGGAAATCGGCAGGTTTGCGACCGCACAAAAGGGTCCTGGCATGTACAAACACTATTTTGCGAGTCAGTGACTCAAAAAATAGCGTTTGCGACTTGTTATTAGGAAGGGGCGTCCCTTCCTAATAGCGAGTCACATTGCGCAAAGTGACGCAATTTGCGACTCGCAAATTATAAGGGTTGTACATCTGGCCCGAATACTCATAGAGATATTAAATAAATGGCAAACATTTATTTACAGTCGAACTAAAAAAAATAAAAAATTGAAGCACAGTATCTTTTCTGCACCACTTAACTTTAAGAGCACTTTAATTTTTAAAGACATCTTGCAACAATTGTGTAAAAATATAAGTCCCTGGGGGGCGGAGCTAGCCGGCGTCAATGGTGGACGCTTAAGAGCGGAGCTCCGAACCAGCGCCGACGACTATCCGGCATAGATCCTTACAAAGCGGTGAAACCTGCACAAAACCTGCTGAAATCGCCGCCCCTACCCCTGACGGCTCTCCGGCTGCAGTTTGGGCGGAAAACGGGCTAGGGAAACCTTACTTTGCCCGACTATCCGACAGACGCCGGACCAGGCCCTAATCACAGGTCTTTCCTGATTTGTGGAGCCGAGCGACGTCACCCGACGTGCGGCAGAGACGAGCGGTCGACTAGGGGTCTGACGGAGCTCGGCGGAGGTTGACCCCCCGGCTGCCCCACGATCCGGAAACGCACACCGGAGGAGCGGTGCCACACATGAGAGCAGGCGGTGCCGGCGGGGGAGGCACCGGTTTGGCGGCGGAGCCGGTCGCGGACCACGTGGCGACGGCGGAGCACCCCCGAAGGTAGGCTCGGCCCGAGCGCCAGATAGCCGGGCATACCCACGTCTGTGAAGAGAAGTGGCTTGAAGTGGGTGCGAGCGGCCTCCGAAGGGCGGAAGATCCTCCCCTCGAGCGCGGATCTGTCGCCGGCCTGGGCCATTCCGGGGGGTCTAGAGGGCGATTCACTGTCCATTCCTGGAGGACCCCACGGACACAGGCGGCGTCGCCGGGCCCTAGCAGGACACACACACAGCGCTGCTCTTCCTACTGCACCCCTGAAACCACTTGCAGCCGGAGCGGGTGCACACGCAGTACTTTGGCAACCAGTGAGGCCTCTGCTGGAGCGGCCCACAGCCTCCCCCCCAAAAACGACATCCACGATGGGCAAGGGAGACCGCACGCAGACGAAGCTGACGTTCGACCAGCGACGGCATAAGGACCCAGAACAGCCGGCTGCCCAGTCTCCGAGCACGGCTACTGACCCGGGTCCCTCACTATGCGCTGAAATTAAAGAGATGCTTACCACCATGGAGAAAGGCCTCCAGGAGGGCATGTCGGCCATTGGTAACAAGATTGATGCGCTGTCATATCGGATGGACCGTATGACAGAAAGAGTGGACAAGCACACGGAGAGGCTAGACATGGCGGAACGTAGACTGACAGAGGCGGAGGAGGCGCAAACTGAATGGGACACTGATCGTAAACAATTTGGCAGGTTGCTTCAGATAATCCAGGAGAAGTCGGAGGACTTGGAGGCGCGTTCCCGGCGATCCAACATCCGCGTCACGGGCGTGGCTGAGTCTACCCAAACGGGCAAGATGGAACTATTTATCGAGAAGCTCCTGAAGACGTTGCTGGGGGATGACACCTTCTCGCCAATGTTTATAGTGGAACGCGCTCATCGCACCCTCGGACCGAGACCTCCCCCGGGCGCCAACCCTAGACCGATTATAGCGAAATTGTTAAATTATAGGGATAGGGACGCAGCCCTCCGAGTAGCCCGTGAAAAGGGCAAACTACAGTACGAGGGAATGGACATATCGTTATACCCTGATTTTACTTCGAAAGTCCAGGAGGAGAGGCGTAGATTTGTCCCGTACAAGCAGCAACTTAGAGACCTGGGCCTGGACTACGCCATGTTATACCCAGCGAGGCTGCGCATCAACAGGCAGGGACGCTCACATTTCTTCACAGATCCCAAAGAACTGCAAAAATCCCTAAAGGTTTGGATGAAAGATTCCCGGGGGAGTCCGGGACAACAGGCGGCGGAGCGGACCAGCAACGGGGACCTAGAGGACCAAGACTGAGGAGCGGGGGCGAAAAGCAGTACACTGAGGACCTCCGTATACTTTGGCACCTCTGAACCCTCTCATTGGACTGCTGGGAGATGGCCTCTCGGAGTGACCTGCCACAGGCCCTCGTCTATTGCAAGCTGAACTGTGGGTGAGATCTGCATGTTTTGAATTGGGGCCACTGGGGGGTTGCGCTTACACTACTGGGCATCCCCTAGGCGAGACTTGGCTCTCACGTGCGTGACTCGGAAGAGAACTAAGGACTCTGGCATCGGGGGAGTGGAGGGGTGAGAACTCACACACTACGGTGAACTCTTGTACTTAGCAGACACTGCTGCATTTTATTAACGGGGCGCTGGCGGAGGGGCAAGCTGAAGGACACTGTTCGGTGGTCCCGGAAGGGAAGTGGACGACTACAGGATAACACAGGCTACCTCTGCCCCAGCGCTCACTGCAGCTGCGGCTCGGATAGAGCTGGTATGGGGAATTGTTGCATGGGTTTGACTGTGGGTGGGAGGGAGGGACACAGGGGCTTCGGTCATACCAGGTTGGGGTTGGTTGACTGTGGGAGGCGGGGGGAAGCGGGAGCTTGGGGTTCTGATATGTTTGAGGGGGGGTTCTTAGCGTGCTCCGCAATGTTACTACCCACTGGGGTGTTTTGCAGTTGCAGTCTCCGACTAAAGGCAGTCAATACACTTGTGACGTATATGCAATGTTGCTGCACTACATATGGCTGACACACAACATGATGATTTACTGAGTGACACTGAGACTCTGAAGGCCCTGACATGGAATGTGAGGGGCTTAAATGACTACCGGAAACTCCGTAAGGTGTTGCACTATCTCCAGAGGCATCACATAGACCTAGCCCTGCTGCAGGAAACTCACTTACCCTACAACAGCAAGATGCTCACGCATAGGGGCCTTCAGGGTACTTCTACTTATGCTGGCTTCACCTCACATGCAAGGGGGTGCTTACTTGGGTCAATCCAAAGTCTAAATTGTCCCTCACACTCTTGATGGCTGACCCGGAAGGGAGGTTTGTACTCAGCAAGTGTACGGGTAAGGGACAAACTCTGTTGGTCATGAATGTGTATGGCCCGAATTACGACTCCCCGGACTTCTACGCAGCGGTCGCGAGACACTGTTCTGGGTGGCCCTCAGATAGAATGCTGTGGGGGGGAGACTTTAACTTTGTTTTTAGCCCGGAACTGGATAGGTTGGCGGGCCCGCCCCGTCGCCCGGCCGCAGCTGCGCAGCAAATGCAAGCTGAAATGGTGAGACTGGGGCTGGTGGATGTCTGGAGGGATAGACACCGGGATAGAGGGGGATACACACATTACTCTGCGTACCATAACATACACACCAGAATAGACTATTGGTTGTCCACTCCCCCGCTGCTGGCGCTGGTTAAGGGTTGTAAGGTGCTCCCCCGTACGCTATCGGACCACTCCCCTGTATTGTTGGTACTTAACACTCCCAGACGGAGGATACCCCCGTTCACGTGGCGCTTCCCACCATATTCCCTGCTGGATGAAACGTTCAGGGCCGAGCTAGGGGAGGAAATAGATGTGTTTTTTGATACAAACCTAGGCACGGTAGACAGCTTCGGGACGATATGGGAGACTTTTAAGGTTTATATCAGGGGGATAGTCATGGCTAAGCATTCCAGCGTCCTGAGGGATATTAGGGGCAGGCTGACACACCTAGAGGGGCAATTAGCAGAGTGCGAAAGACAACAACTGAAGGGTCAGACCCCCACAGGAGATGGGACACTGCAGGAACTCCTGAAAGAGTACCACGAGGAAGCAGATAGAGAAGTTAAGCACCTAGGAAAGTACGCGACGGCGCGCGCTTATGGTGAGGGTGATCGACCGGGCTCGCTTTTAGCCAGAATAATGAAGGGCGCTAGGCGTAAGCAGGCGGTTACGGAGTTACAATCGGCAGAGGGAACGCTGCTCACGGCGGAGGAGGACATTCTAGCGGAATTCAGGGGCTTCTACGAGGACCTATACACCAATAAGGTCTCCGGGGTAGAAGATCAAATAGACAACTATTTAAGCTATATTAAAATGCCGTTTCTCGAGAACTGGCAGCGAGACTTTTTGATGTCTCCCATCCTCCGGGAGGAGATATCGGACGCTCTGGATGGCATGAGGTCTGAGAGTGCCCCCGGGACAGATGGATTAACTGTGACCTTCTACAAGGCATACAAAGATAAGTTATTGCCCTACCTCTCCACCCTCTTTGATGAAATCTGTGAGACAGGCGCCATGCCGCCTTCTCTGAGAGAGGCCCTCATCGTTACGATATTGAAGCCGGGCAAACCACACGATCTCCCAGGCTCATACCGCCCTCTGTCCCTTCTCAATGTGGATGCCAAGCTATATGCTAAGGTGCTGGCGACCAGGTTGGCACTCGTAGCCCCTGAATTGGTGGCCCCAGAGCAAGCGGGATTTATACCTGCTCGGAACCTCACGTACAACATTCGCACAGTGATGGGAGCCATCCAGCACACTAGGCATGACACCAAGGCTATAGCTGTCTTTCTAGACATGGAGAAGGCGTTCGACTCTGTGGAGTGGGCCTTCATGCGTAGAGTGCTTGAGAAGTTGGGATTAGGAGCCCTCTTCCTCCAGCTCCTGGGCGCGCTTTACCACAAACCCACTGCACGAGTTAGGCTGGGAGATGCTGTCTCGGAGCCGTTTTACATCAGCAGAGGCACGAGACAGGGGTGTCCCCTCTCGCCACTACTCTACGCTCTGGTTGCGGAGCCTCTGGCGTGCGCGATTCGGGAATACCACTCTTATGAAGCCATCAACTATCCCACATACAAGATTGGCATCTCCACATATGCAGACGACACTCTGCTGTATGTCAGGGATCCCGGGAACAATCTTGCGTCTGTACTGAGGGAGGTTGTCCGTTTTGGTGCGCTTTCAGGGTTGAAGGTCAACTGGTCCAAATCGGTGGCCTTTCCCCTGACCCCTGTCACAGAACCCTTTGAAATGGAGTACCCACTCCAATGGTCCACGGAACCGATACGGTATCTGGGCATATGGATACATACGGATCCTGAAATTATGCTGAGGGAAAATTACGGTACTGCCTATAGCAAACTCGCAGATGACGTGGAACTCTGGATTAAGCTCACGCTGTCACTGATGGGACGAGTAGCATTGATAAAAATGGTAGTCCTGCCGAGGTTTTTGTTCCTCTTTAATAATATCCCGATTGTCCTCTCCAGAACCTTCTTTAAAACCATGGACAAGCTCCTAGTGCGTCTGGCCTGGGCCGGGAAGCAACCTAGAGTGCGGTGGAAGGTCCTGCAGCTACCTTACGAACAAGGGGGGCTGGCGGCGCCTGATATGGAGCGCTATTACAGGATTGCACAGGCCTCGCACCTCCACACTTGGATTCACGGCAAACAGGACATTCCGCATGTGCTACTAGAGAGGTTATTTGCAGACCCTACCCCGCTCCCAGCGACGGTCTGCGGCCCCAGGGACCGTAGGGTGGGAACACTGGACTCCCTACTGTCTACTAACCATGCCTGGCATTCCATTGTACAGAGGCAAGATAAAGAGCTGATGTACGCACCTAACATGCCGATACATTGGGCGCTATGGCTCCCCACGTTGACGGAACCAGGCGTTCACAGGGCCCTTAGTGAACTAGATGCACACACTCTGGGAGACCTCTTCGAGACAGGCGCGGTTAAGACATGGGATCAACTGTCACAAGGGAGGGAGCGTCCCACGTTACTCCAGCGCTTTCAGTATCATAGGGTTCGCAGTGCCTTCCTAGACCTCCTAGGCCCCGACATGGCGGAACCCCCTGAGATCCCTGAACTGGTTTATGTCATCGCCACTGCTGCGCCGCAGAAAATGATTTCAAAACTTTATAAGATAGGGCATGGACACACGGCGCAACAGTACACGAGGGCACGCTTGGCCTGGCAAACCGACCTGGACGCCCACATAGATGACGGTATGTGGGCATACTGCTGTGCGGCCTCAAGGCGTATATCGCTGAACGGGCGACACCGCCTGGTCCATTTTAACTTTTTACAGAGAGTGTATTATACGCCGGAAAGGCTACACAGGTACGGGCTTCGGGACACGCCGGTCTGCGAAAGATGCCGAGCCCCAGTGGCGGACTTCTTCCATTTAGCATGGCTGTGCCCGGGCATTCAAAGATTTTGGTGCGGGATCTTTGCGGAAATGAGCACCATAGTGGAAGTGGACCTAGCCATGGACCCGGCCCTCGCCCTGCTGGGATACACAAAGAAGGTGCCGGTGTCAGCGAGAAAAATGGTCAGCATGGGCATGTTACTTGCCAAACGTGTAATAGCATGTTGCTGGATGAGGGGCCCCCTCCCGACATTGAAACGTTGGGTACATAGCATGACGTTCTGCAACACACAAGCAGAGGTTTACAGTGAGCTGCTGCCACCCCGGAGTCGACCCAAGAACTTCTGGGGACTATACCAGGCTTACTTGGCTTCTAGGGCGGATGAAGATGACCTGGCAGCGGAGGAAGGGGAGGGGCAGGGGCGCGTCCCGCACCTGGACCCGGGGTGAGACAGTCAGGGTAGTCACTTACACAGCAACGGGACCCAGTTAGGCGGGTGGAGCGGCATCCCCGGGTGAGTGGGTAGCTGGGAGGGATCATTTGGAGATATGAAAGGTAGCACGCAACGTATGACACGACATATCATCAGCCTACACACTACCACACTTGAGGAGCACTGATTGGGGAATAGTTGGGGAGGAGTGGGGGTTTTCGGGATGGGGGGAAAGTTGGGAGAATAAAAAGTTAAAATTGTTTAGAATTGTTCATGTATCAGCAACGCACAACACACTATCGAATGTATTGGCTAGCCGGAGAGGGCCTGACCCTGGCCGTACGCTTGATTGATATGATGTCGATTCTATTCTGTTGATCATAGCCAGGAATAGCTGATATGGTGATTTGAACAACTGCCAGCCCGAGAAGGGATGTAGGCGAATGGCTGCTTATGATATGTACTTTGCTGTTTTGTGGTAATAAAAAAATAAATAAAAAAAATAATAATAATATAAGTCCCTTCAAAACTCACAAAAGTATATTTCACTAACCTGCAGAAGCGTTTCACCTTAGTGCATACAATTGTAAAATTGCATTGCATTTTTTTTGCAAAAGTGACTTTTTTCAAAACATTAATTTTGAAACATTCATCCCCCCCTCCCCCACCGACAACAATGCCAATAGGCAAAGTTAAATAAAACAATGGCATAGGATCACACAGTTTGGTCGAGTGTGGAAGCTGGGATTGAACCCAAGTGCAATTAAACCACTAAATTTACATGCGTCGCTTCCTCTAAACCCACTTTTCACCTTCCAAGCCCGACCGCCACTATGCGGGCATCAATGCAGCCCTCATCACAGCACAGATTAACTTTTTGGCCCCTAGGAAATTGTTTGAGAGTACCAGGGTGCTAAAGCGGTCATAATCCTCTTTTAGGTTTTTTCTCCCTTCCTCAGTTAATGGTTAAATCTACTTATGTGATACAACAGAATCTAGTCGTAAAGGAAAGTGGAATCAGTTTAAAATGGTATCATGTTATTCCTGAAACTTTTTCAAGCAAAATGAATGTATCATATATTTATAACTGCTTAAAAAGGTGTTGCTCTACCTGATATATTGATTCTGCACTCTTAAGAACGTATATGTTGATAATTTATTGAAGGACAATCATGGTTGGGTTGTTCCCAAACCAAATGGGTGGTTTGACTTCTCCTGCTCTCAAACAGTGATCTAAGGGAAGCCCTGAATAAAAGGCCTAGGCATAAATCAGATATAGTGCATTGTCTGCTCCTTTATAAGGAAGTGCTGCTTAGAAGAAAACGTGAAATCAGAAACCTTGGGCGACCTCACTGAGGCTGTTCATAACAAATACATCGGTCCCGTCTGGAAGATTATTAACTTCTACTTTTCATAATCAGACAAGCTACAATCCTTCTAGACAGATGGGTTAGCCACTTTTCATGTATATGCAATGATCCTTCTAAAACTGAACCAGAGCATTACAGTCTTGTGTCCCCTTGTCCGCCTACGCATCATGGCCTATGCATGATGGCCTATGCATGATGGCCTATGCATGATGGTCTTGTTTTTTCTTCTTCTAAGGTTAGACTGGCTATTACTGAGAGCACATCAGCCAAAGGCTCCGGCCCCTCTTTAAGAACAACATTGATTTATGCCCCCCCACCTAGTCATTAGAATGCTGCAATTAGTTCCACCATCCCTGTTGCTTGGTCTCAAGCTATCAATATTTCTGTTTACAAAAAGGGAAGAGCATGGGTACTAAGGGCCCCATCCCTTTAAATTGAGCCGGTGTTTAAGGTGGCTGCGTGGACCATCCTGGAAAGAGACTAGCCTGGGCAGAGAAGAATTTTTTTTTTGTGAGGTGCAATATGGTTTTAGGGACAGTGGGACAATGCCTGATTCTTAACTTCCTTGTAGATAAGTATGCATTGATAAAAATGGTTCCATCCATCTGGCTTTTATGGACCTAAGATTAGCTTTCAATAAACAGACCTAAACTTTGGCCAATACTTGTTGATGTTGGGGTCGACACAGGCAGTGTGACCTTTTTGCAGCACTTTGTGACATGCCCGCCAGTGCACGCTAAAGCATCAAGGGGAGTACAGTGAGTCTTTGGACTGGTTAGAGGTGATCAGCAAGGGTGTGTGTTGCCCCAATCCTGTTTGTTTTATACCTTAATGATCTCAAACTCACTTTGTTGGAAATGAGTCAGGACATACTACGGATGAGTACTAAACTGATTCCCATCCATAGTTTGAGCAGATGATGTCGTTTTTGATGGCATAAAGGGGGGGGGACATCCTTTACAACGCAACTGTTAAAACGAAGTACCTTTACGACGCAACCATTACAACGCACCTTTTACAACGACTTGCGCTGGGGGGCTCGCTAGGATAGGGAATAGTTTCCAACACCTTCCCTACTATCCACAGGGACTGGAGTTGGAATAGTAAATTAAAGTATTCACCATCCAGCGCCCCCCAACGCAAGTCGTTGTAACGACTTGCGTTGTAAAACGTGCGTCGTAAAGGCATGCGTTGTAATAGCATGCGTTGTAACGTCATACATCCCATAAACGGATAATGGCCTATATTATATCTTATATGGTTGGTCTAGATCTGTCTGCCAACTATTCAAAATCTTACGTCATAGTATTATGGCCCAAATATACCAAGTCCAACACTTTTTCTGTTACCAATCATGTTTTTGGGAAGGTCCAGACCTTCTGTACTACTATACAATCTTTAATACCAGTACCGGCTGGTCTCAGTAGCTGTCCACAAGAAGGTCTTTTGTATCCCTACAGGCTAATATTTTTAACTTCGCTTCTAGACTGGATCACACATCTCCACCACATATGGTTATGTTGCACAGCACGAAGTGTGCTTCTTAAGTGTCTTTTGGTGCAGGTATTTGGGGCTTCGCTGCCACCAGAGTCTTGCAGGTCGAGGGAAACAGATTTTTTAGTTGGTTACCAATACTAGCACTACCACAGAGTGCTCTGCATTATTCATGTCATCAATAAATTGGTGTTTCCTACATACAGGATAGAATTCAGCTTGCCCGACTCATGTTGTGGCTATGTAGCTGGTTTAATCCCATGCAGATGTAAACAGACAGGAAAGCAAGGTCTGTTTAGCTCAGGATTACCATCTTAATTCTAAATGGCTATGTTAAATAAAATCACTTTCTCAAAAGCTGGGCACACTCGATCGTTTTGATAGTCCTAAAACCATTACCAAATCAGATTTAAAATGGACTAAGAACAATTTTTTTTTTACCAAATAAGAATATTCCAACAGAGAGGCTCCATGGTTTTGATGAAAACAGGAATCGATGGAACCCTATTTAAAAACCTGAGACTGTTCTGTCTGTCAACACATTTTACAATGAGTACTGTGCGCGGACTGGGAGACTCTTGGTAGCGCTTGGACGTTCTACTGTGCGGTGGTGACTGTGGAAGGGACAACTGCCTGGCTATTGGGGCTGGAAGGCGCGGGCACGGTGGGGACTGTGCTTACATTATGGTTACTACTCGTTGTATATTGCTTCGCGTATTCTGTACAGCACCCTGACTCTTTTCTCGGTTTGCAGGCAGATCAGCTGCCTGTGTTGACAACCATTGTAAACTGTGTAACTCGTCATAGACTATCGTCGTTTTATATCCTGTAATGTTGTGGGAAATGGAAATAAAGAGTGTAACTTTTTTTAAACACAGCTAATTGGCAGACTGGGATCTGGGCATCGATGATGATTTCTGTGGCAGAGGCAGGGGGCAGCTGAGAGTAAGTTAAACTCCCTCTTATGGATGTCGGCTGAGAGAACAATACTAGTTACCAGTGAACCCAAGTCGCATGGCCCTACAGAGGTAAGAGGACAGGCACCTGCCTGCGAAAATCAACAAGATATTTTTGGCCATCCCTTATCTTAACACAAAAGAGCAGGAGAAACTGTTCGGCCAGCCCCTATACACTAAATCCCCACAACTGCTATCAGTTAAGGTCAGCTAGTTTGGGATTAGAGGTTCTAAGGACTACCAAGGCAAAATGAAATCTAGCCATCAACTTTTACCACTGAAGAAATACCCTGATACTGTCTCAGGTGAGGGGTAAGAAGTTTGTGTGCACTTCACGGTTGGGCAGGGGTAAACACCAGAAACTCAAGCAAAACCCCCAGGCCAACACCTTAGTTCAGATCTTATCTAAAAATCACAAATGATGCAAATAAAAAATTAGGGAGCTGCGCTAATGTTTCTGTACACCATGGATAGAAGACCTTCTCTGCTACCACGTTACTTATGCTGGATACAGAAATGAACAAGGGCATGAGCGTGGGAACATTTGACATAGTTGACTAAAATAGCTTTGGAAAGGGTTGAAACAGTGGGATTAAGCTCTCAGGATAAAAAGATAGACTCTAATCTCATAGTGGGCGCAGTTTCTAATACTGATATAGTACAGTCATCAGTTATTGACCATAAAGAAATTCAGTTTCACAATACATACAAAGTCCTGGCCCAAGTAGGAACAGAAGGGAAGTTAACCATAACTGGTCCAACACATTCAGCTCATCTGAATCTAGGAGAGTATCAGCCTGCGGGCAGTATAGGCTCCCCCAGGCTGCAGTCCAATTAAACTAGTATAGAGGGAGTAGAAAACATGTTGAAAAACATAGTGGAGGAACTCAAAAATAGATGTGCTACCTCAGAAAGTAATGCATCTGATTTTCACAACACATGTGAAACTGGATGACCAGGCAAGTTGTACTTCCATACTTGAAGACACACTGACAAAAGAGACACATGATGTAGAGAAGACAACACATGACCTGATTGCTATAAAAGTTTGGTATAAAACAATACAGGAAACTCTTCAGAGGCTTAAAAACCAGGCTAGAAAGAACAACATAAAAATAATGAACGTTCCGTGTTGGGGCCCTGTGGGTAGCTGGAGGTACTATATGGGGGGACTAGGTGGGAAGACTTGCAAGAGCCCACGTGGTCGGCAGTGCAACTGTGGCAGAAGGTTACAGTGGTCCTGGTGTGGAAAAATAAGGTGATGCAGGTGATCCGGCTCTGGGACGGGGAAAGTCTGGGGGCACCGTGGAGGCAACCAGGATTCTCCAAATGAGACCATATAGGATCCAATCAGGGTGATATCACCCCCCTGATTGGGCTTGATGCAGATCTGGACCGTCATGCACTCAGAATGGGCACAGGCCTACCAGAATCCTAGCCCCCGGAGGATAGACTACTAGATGAATTTATGCCCCAACAGGACATGTCACTGATCTATAAAAAAGATCCTCAATCATATGCCAAACATCTTGACCCACGTGAAAGAAAAGTGGGAGCAGGAGGTGGAAGGTTTTGAGGAAGCAGAGTGGGAGGAGGGCCTGACAGAAGTAGCTATACGATCAGGGTTTTCGCTAATCCAGCTACGGGTTGTATATCGCTCCTACTACGTCTGAACTACGATGGTTATGAAGATATGTACTTTTATTATGCATCATTATTAAAAACCGTACCATACATTAACCCATTTTGTAGTGGCTACAGCAAAATATGACAATATATCTATGGCTTAAATAAAAATGAAATTTCAGTAAGGTGCCCCTAAGCTCAAGGCGACATGACCTCACTATCATTCAGTTTTTTGCCACATTCATTAAAAATTTAGTAAAATGACAATTCTAACTGATATCCGTTTCCTTAAAGCATGCCTGCCTGCAGGTTCTTATACCACATTGGTTTGGTTAAAAAGTGATCTTAACGACACTTTCCTTTCATTCATGAAGACCAGGACATACACAAATGATAAGAACAATGCTTCCTCCCCAGTTTTGCACGGTCTACAATGAGCTATTTTCGATACATCGCTCCTACTATGCCTGAAGCATGATGGTTAAGATGGGAAGGGCAAGGGATGCAAATCAGTAATGTGGCTGTGGACATACGAGCACATCCATGCACATTCTCTAAGACTGCCCCGTGCTGCAGAACTACTGGGTTGCAGTGGTGGAGTGCCTCGAAGAGTTGGGAGGTGAGGGCGTGAGTGTCTCCGTGAAGCAGTGTGTAGTAAATATCTGAGGTGATAACGTTATCAGGGCACAGTGGCTTTGGATGACAATAGGGCTGGTTGTGGCCAAAAGGAACATTGCGTAGGTATGGAGAGCCAGCCAAGCCCTGGACTAAAAAATCATTGAAACATGATATGGACTGGTGCATGATGGCAGAGCGAGTGGTTTACAAGGGCAGATGTTGCCCCTGGAAGGGGGGACAAATCTAAAAATTGCCTGAAATGCCTTTAGGGGCAATCATGTGGGGCTAAGCACTGACCTGAAGATGCAGCGGGATATCCCAACACAATTCGGATGAACTGGTCGAGAAGTGATGAGTGGTGGGTGCAGCGAGTCTGGCTGTTCGATGATAATGTATGATACATGTCGCTATTGATGTTGCAGACTAAGGTTGTGCATGAGATATCAATAAAAAGAATTGTTATAAAAAATAACAAGAATGAATGTCCTGAAATACAACGGCTACAGAGAGATCCTTTTTGACACGACCTGCACAGGAAACATCCTTGGAAAATTTTGTTGAAGGTCTGTACATTTCAGGTGAAGGATCTGATTTTATCGACAGCGTTAAAGTCTAAGCCCAGTATTTAAAGTTTCTAATTTTACCTAGAGTAGGCCTACTTTTATTTTTCTACACTTACTGGATAATCAGGTTTGCATGTGTGTCAGTAGCTTTCTGTCTGCTGCTATTAGGATCTGCAATAAGATGTACTCTTGAATCCTCAGATATCATATGCTCCTATTGGTATGTCCGCTAGCTATACTGTATGAGCTATTTTTATGTTAGGTCTTTGTTGATTAATTTTATTGCATTTAACCTGTTACCTGCTTTTATGGTCTTCATACAAAATAAAGTATGAACTAATTGATTGGTTGAGTTTATTAATATGGCCTTTAGGAAGAGGATGTGTGCCAAAACGTATGCCGAGGTTGGGTGTTGAAGCTGCAGTCACTGACAGGAGGCCAATGTCTTCTAGCCACTAGGTAAATGCCCAAACATAGGGCTTGTCAAAGACCAATTCCATAGCTTTTTCCAAATTGAAGCACAGTGAGCTGAGGATCATCCAGAAAATGACAACTCACAAATAATCTTTGAATGCTTGTTGCACAAATCAAAACCAATGACAGACACAGTATCACCGTATCACACTAGACGCAACCATAAGGCACACCTTCTGAAGAATTTGCAAACGCTAATCAGAACCATACTTTCTTTCTAAAGACCATAGTAGATGCATTCCAAAACGGCTCATAAGGGACTCCACATGTGCACTTAAGGATAATGGTTAACCCTCAAATAATGCTTCCATGTGCTCTGGGAATCACTTGATGTGCAGGCAAAATAAAGACAGAATCCTCTGGCAGAGAGCTAATGAGGGGGCTCCCAGATAATCCTACTCTGTAATTTACACAAACAGCAAAACTTGGGAAGAAAGGTGAAACATATTGTCCCTGAGGCATGTCTATGTTCCAGCAAATAACCAGAAAGGCAAAAAATATAGGCTGTGGACTTACTATACTGTACTGGCAGTGTAACTTAAACCTGTGGGTCAAGGTTCCAGTAAGGGCGGCAACAGATTGAGATGGGATTCAATGGTGAGATCTCAGCAACCAATCAGAAGTCACAACTTATGTTTGTTACATCAACATGGAGGTGCAGGTTGAAAAAAGGATGATTTTGGACCACCGAAGCTAACGAGGTCAGGTCATACTAAAGCCAAACAAAGTGGGAAAGAGAGATAGAGAGAGACAGAGAGAGAGTGTCTGTGTGCGTGTCTGTGTCTATGTGCTACATTAAATTAAATACCTATGCCTCAACCCATCAAAAACTAAGGTCCGACTCATTATCCATTTGGAATGCATAGCTCCTACTTTTATGTTGTTATAATTCAGGAAAGATCCAACCTCGCTAATGCAGCAAGTACTTAATCTCTGATTCAATTTCAATGTCAACCTGTCATTCATATCCTATGGGCATATTGTAATTAAGAGTGCTTTCCATTAGCTGCAGACCTTGCAGTATATCCTACCTCTGCTATTCCTTATGCACAGGATCGTCCAATTCCTTACCACGGTGATGTCCACAGTGGACTTTAAAATCGACAAACTTAGTAAAACAAGAAAACTACAAATGGGCCAAATTCAGGCATCCACTGCCTTCTTGGCTTCAAGCACTGTATTTGAATCTCTCTGGCCAGGGGATTCCTACTATCGGCCATGATACTCTTAGATTTCAAACCTTGCCTCTTATTTATAAGGATTTACACAACCTCAGCAGAATGTCTCTACCTTACTAGCTAATTAGACAGCTGAGGTTGGTCTCCCAGAACCTGCTGTTCCTCTGAAAGAGAAGTAACAGGTTTTCTCGGCTAAATTCAGCCACATCCAATGAACACAGAAAATACTTCTCTTTTGTTTTGACTAGGGAAATTAGTATTGCCCAGAATGCACATTTAATCAAGGCATCGTTTAGCAGTGGGTGGTATGAGGCATCAGACAGTATATATCTCTTTCCTCTCTTTTCGGTTCCTCCCATTATTTAGAGGTGCGTGAACAGCTTCATGTCTGATGGTGGAGTCTCAGCCATCTCTGCTGTCGGAAACATCTCGCCAACAGCAAAATCTCAAGCAAGATGCCCGCTCTATTACCGGCTGAGCTCTGGCTGAGCTCCGGACATGGTGATTGTTCCTCCCAGCAGCGACAAAGCAGGGAATGGCAATCCTTGTTGGGAAGGAGTTTCAGCTACAACACTATAAAGGAATGGAACGCCCCTCCACTCTCCCTTAGGAAGACTTCATCTATGCTTGAGTTCAGGAAACTGCTCAAGACATGGCTTTTTAGAAATTAGCTTCACCTGACACAGCATGGTAGACCGTGAGCGCCTACACACCTCCGGGTATTAGTGCGCACTATAAATTATTTTAACATAACATAACGTTAATATGACACAATGAGAAGCAACTTAGAGCACATTAGGGATATCCACTGTTTTTCAGAACGGCTGCGTTATCACACTGTGCTACATGCTGTGGACAATTATTTTGATACATGAAGTCTCATAGAGGACAACGGTAGGCATGGGTTTTGGTTTTGGTCACCCAGTCTGACACACACCGGGAGTAGAGGTTTTGCACTGTGACAATCCTTATTTGTGTTTATGCGCACTCTACAATTAGTGCAGCTGGATGTACATCAGGAGCAGGGGTTGCCTCAAACCAGACTCTCATACGCTCTCCACCGGGATTCGTTAATATGAATAATGTGTAACTTTTCCCCCTGATGAAGGGTTACCCGAAATGCACTGGGGCCTGTTTTGAATTACTGAGTACTGAAGATAGAAATAATTATCACATGAAAAGCTTCTTCATTGCTTCCCTCATAAGAAGGACCTGCATTGATTATTTCTGAAGAAAAGCTATTCTGAACGTGAGTAAGTGGATTCGAGCAGATTGAGGAAACTGCTGCTCGCGCTGTGCACCCCATGACACACACTAATTTGAGTGAACATAAACATTGATTCTTTTGACTCCTGGGCTGGAAGCAGTCTGCCTAAGTAGCATGCTAAAAGTGTTAATTTCTATACAAACCTTTGATTAACTCAGCGCACTCATAAAGTATGATATATGTTAATAGTATTTTGCTTTGCCAACAGTTTTTTTTATAGATTTGTAATTTTATGACTGTATGCCTGATGCTTGCTTTATGGGAAAGCCACTCAGTACAGAAGGCCAGAGTTAGTTTTTTTTTTTTTTATTTCAATATTTTTTTTATTAAAAAGTTTACAGATATGATACAATACAGTACAGTAATTATGCGGGGGCCCATACAGATGAGTTGCTAGATTCTCGTGGGTGACAGGCGGCTTATCGTTTGTTGCGAAGACATCCCAATGATAAAGGCAGTAGGCTTGGTTGGTGCACTGAGAAAATGATGTCTGATACTGTATGTCTGCCCTGTTTATTATGAAAATGTATAACAACGAGTAAGCCTGGCTTATTTATTGCAAGAAACTGTTTTTAAAGGCAATACTTCTTTAGCTGTAAATTCTTATCACACTGTTCACTGCGATAAGTCTTGTTAGAGTGTTTTGAGAGCGGTGGTGTTTTGTTTTGCCATGTGCAATTTTGTACATATCTGTAATTTTATAAATGTACGTTTGAAGGTTTCCAGTTTTTGCACACTTCAGTAGGCCTGTGCTGTTTACGGTGTCAAGCCAATGATAACAGCTACAGGGCTTATTGGTTCATTGGGAACAGTTATGTCAGATTCCATAGGTTTATCTTTTGATTATGAAAAGTTATTTGAAATCCAGTGGGACTGACTTGCTCATTGTGAAAAGCATGTGTTACAGGCAATATAGGCTTTATGAGTGGATTTTTATTACACAGAACTAAAGCAATATCTGCAAGTATTAGGTGACATGGATTCTCATAATTACTATATCAGGCTAGGTATCTGGAACACGGGACTCGCTCAAACAAAGCAAGAGGTTAAGAGCTGCACTATAATAATCATCTCTAAGACTGTTTAGGAGGGATTTAATATTGTTTTGCCGACTGTAATGTTGTACATATTTGCAATTTTATTACTGTATTCCTGATGGTTGCCTTATTGGAAACGTTAGCTCAGTACAGTAGGCCTGATAGGTTTATTTGAAAAGATGACACAGATCTGATCTGTAAATTATGAAAATTTAAGACAAAGCAAGTAGGCCGGGTTCATTTATTATGAATCAAGACACTGGGATTTAAAAGGCAGATTCTTATTGGTCCATTTTAAAGCTTACTACCATGCAGTTTGTTATTTGAAATCTCACAGATTACCTTTGTAGGCAGTAATTTTGTTGTGGATTGTTATAATTTGTGCGTGAATCTTTTAGAAATGCCTGACTGTTGTAGTTATCAGCCAAGATCTTGTAATAAAAGACTCAGTTTGTGTTTTTTTTTTATTGTGGCTGTGTAGGTGGGTGAATGGAGGAATGAGTCGGTAGGTGGAAAAATGGATGCATGGGTGCAGTGATGAGTGACAGAGCGCTTAAATGATAATTTATTGAGTGCTTAAACACATTATTGATTGAAGAGGCGCTCTGATTTCTACGTCCGTTCCATTGGCATTGCAAATGTGTGTTGACTATTCTCTCAATAAAAGATAGTTGTTGCTTTCTTTTTTTTTTCTGTCCCTAATGCACTTTAGGGCACTAATTTCAGTGTCTACAGCATAAAAAGATTGTATCAGCTGAAAACATTCTTTGCTTTGTTTTCGTATGTTATGCCCTCATTACCCTCTTCAATTTGTTCCTCTTTGTTATTCTACCGTTATATTAAAGACTCATATGGCATGTTTCAGCTTCAACTTTTCTGGAAGAAGCTAGTTAATAGATCATCCAATTCTACCCACCCTTCACCCCCAAGAACCATATAAATACATGCAAAATATTGTATTATACACAGGGATTAAAGAGGATTTAAAATACTATTACACGTCAGATGCATCTAAGCCGGACTCTAGAATATGGCACACAACAGGGTACAGATTGCTTCAAAACCACCATCACCATTTCGTTTACTCTATTTTCAAGTCTGTGTGAGGGGAAGCAACCAATTGTTTCTGGTGGACACAGATACCTCTCTCTCTCTCTCTCTCTCTCTCTCTTTCTCTCTTTCTCTCTCTCCCTCTCTCTCTCTCTCTCTAACATTGATGCGGCAAGCGAACAGAAATATTCAAATAACACGCAGGTGCCACCGCGAAAGTCCTCAACTTAAATGGTATTGTTCTATCTACACAATGTTAACATGTTGAAAGAGCCCTACTTCCTGGTCAGGCAATGGGGCATACGGCCCTGCATCCACAATCTCTCATTAGATCATCATGGCCATGTTAACCCCTCCCACCCTGCAGCCTGTAGCTTTCATAAACATGCGCAGGTCTGACGGGGCTCCCGAGGGGGGGGGCGGGGGCAGGCCTTCGGCTGTAAATCACTTCACCCCTGGCAGTGCATGTCTCCTACTCCATCACACGGCTGACTCTGTCTATTATCGGAACAGAAGGCGCATCCCCCTGGGCGCTGCCTCCATTACTAACCCCCGCGAGGCTCCCGCGGTAATGCCATCGCAGACAGACACGCCTCTGGAAGGAGGCGGACAGAGAGCAAAGAAACGAAAACAAAACAGCAGGGAGTGGAGAGAGGTGTGCAGAGCCTGGAGCGGTGTAGAACTAGGGTGACCAGGCATCCCCGTTTTGCCAGGACGGTCCCTGTTTTTAACCAGCTGTCCCAGCAAATTTCAAGAAATTTAGCTCATGTCCCCGTTTTTAGAGAGGGTCGACTGAAAACGGTGGGAGGTGTTTTTTATGTTTTACAAAGCAGGGATAGTTAGAAATTATTTCAAGAAAGCAATTTAATTAACAGACAAGCTACTGGGCTTAAAAATTGCATTTTATGTATGTGCTTACTGCCTGTTCTGTAATTCTCTGCTGAGGAGCGGCGCGCTCTCATCGCTTGAAGTAAAATTGCAGTCCTTCTTCTATTTTTGTGAAATGTCACAGTTTTTGTGCTTTAAAATCCTGGTTTCCCTATGTAGAAAATCTACCATAAATCGATACAAAGGTAACGACTTCCAAGAAAAGAACATCGAGGCGTGCAGTGAAGATACTCAACAGCCACAACTGACGCTACAAACGAGTGGAAAGGAGGAACAAGAGAGGAATGTTCAAATATCCCAGAGAATCAGCTGATTCTGCAGAAATATGGTAGTAGTTCAGCTGAGGGGCTGATGAGAAAGGACAGGAACATGGGCTCCAGGGGCACAAGAGGACAGGAAGTATAAATCAAAGGGATACTGCAACTATGGTCTGCTAGAGTGTTATGAATGTCCAGACACAAACACACAGAGGATGATAGACACAAAACACACATATAGGCACACATACAGTCTCACATACACAGATATAATGAATCAGACAGGAGACACACAGGTACATGTAGACGGACAGAGTGAGAAGGGACAGGACTAAGAAAGGATGCATGGATACAGGTTATATAGTCATGATTTAGATCCTGTGCAGACAAAATCTAATTTGAGGTAGAGGACAGACTGCTGCCAATGCCTAATAAATAGTTATAGAACTTTCTTATAGAAATCGCTATTAATAGCTGGGTGATTAAATAATTCGTCTCCATGCCCATACAATGAATGACATCCCTGGAATGATCACCCAGTAGTAACAAAGCAACACCCACTGTATACCCATTCCTTTATTTGCCTCTATTATAATCACACGTATCTAGTACTGCATTTCAATACCTTAATGTCCTTTAAACGAACTTCAAACACATGGGGGTATGCCAGGTTGCTCTATCTACACCACACTTTGTATAGCTAAACCTTGACATTAAAAGCCATTGTTATCAAATGTAATGAGTGAGTACAGAACATGAAAACAACTACCACCAGAATTCACTGAGATGTTAAACCAACCCATTACCCCCTCATATGTCCTCCTAATCCCAGTCCTTCCAGTGAGGCAATCCTGCCTCATGACAGGCTTATTCAAAACGCTAGTGTTTATTTTATTTGTATTATATAAGCCCCTCCCACCACCGCCATGCCTGTTTTTTTCCTGTCCGACACGACAGTGGGAGCTTTGGTTTTTCCTGTTCCTTGTCTTGTTCCTGTCGTTTTTGTGCAGAGGGGATATGGTGTGGTGAGTTTTTTGTTTTTTATAAAGTCTTTTTTTTTCTTTAATTGACGCGGACCTTACTGGTGCTCCGGTTGGCCACGTCCCTGCTCCATTTCCTGGATGCACTCCCAGCACATGTGCTTGGCTGAGGCAGGGAGTTTTTCTGTGCGTTTGGTTTATGGGTTGTTCCAGTGCTGAGGGTTTCCAGCAGCATCTGGCTCCCGTGGCCATGTTCTATGTATATGTGGCTGTGGGGGAGGCAGCGGGCCGTCCTTTAGGCGTCTCAAGTCTTGTGGGTGTTGCGACTTGGTTGCTGAGAGGCGGTAGTTAGGGGGAGTTGCTAGGCACTTCCTTGTTTTCTCTGTGAGCTCCTGTGTGGTGTTTGGGATTTTTGCTTTGGCCATGGGCGATGAGGATTCCTCTCCGAAGCCTGCATAATCTCTTTCTAAGAGGAATAATGTACAGGACCTGCAGGAGGATGACCTGTTGTAAATTTCCAAGTCTGATCTGCCGGAATTGATTAATTCTGCTGTTCAGGCGGCACTGCTTCAGCCTTCTGCCAAAAAAGCTAAGGTGGAAGAGGATGAGGACATGGACAATTCCCCTAAGGGGAAGTATATCCTGGGGAAAGTTTTTTAAGACTTGTTAGCCCATATTCGTGAGGTCCGTGGGTTTGATTCTAAATCCTTGGTGGAAGATGGCTTTTACTACCAGTATAGTACTTCGGTGGTGGATGACCTGCCTTTTCATGATGTCATGAAGGACATTCTGGCTAAGGAATGGCTTGAGGTCGACAAGCAGGGGATTCCTGGATTTTTTGGGAAGAGTTATCGCTTGGCGGAGTTTTTTTCCGTTTCCTCAAGTTCCTAAAGTCAATTCAATTTTGTTCCACATGGCTTCTTCATCTTCTTTGTCTTCGGAGGAGGCTTCCCTTGCAGATCCATTTAAGCAGAAGGTGAAGTCAGCTTTGAAATGTTCTTATGCTGTTTCTCATTTTAGGATTCGGGCTGGCACTTACTCTGCCTATACCTCGCAGGTCCTTATCAAAGATTTCAAGAAGTTGTTTGACTGTCTTCAGGATCAGGGGATCCCACTCTTTCTTGGCGCAGATCGAAGTCTTGGCGCAGTTCCTGTCCAATGTGACTTACACTGTGGGCCTTCTCCTCGGCTGCTGGGGCAGTGGTGGTTGGTCGGAGGTCTCTTTGGACAAAGCCTTGGTGTCTTGATGCTGCTCAGAAGGCCTGATTCATACATTGCCTTTTGATGGTCCTCTGCCTTTTGGGGATGATTTGAACACAATGATGCAGCGATCTGCATTAGAGAAGAAGTTGTTGAAGCCTTTTCAAAGTGTGCAGAAAAAATCCCTTATCCATAAGCAAGGCTTTCAGGGTGCTCCATCTTCTTCTCGGCCCTTTTGTGGATGGGCCCGTAGTCGGGAGGCTGCGTTCCATTAGAAATCCCGGCCTCAGCAGCGGCAGCAGTCCCAGGGTGCTGGGCAAAAGTGACTATGCCAAGGTGGGGTCTCGGCTCCATTTGTTCCTGGATCAATGGTCAACTCTGATTTCTGAGCAGTGGGTCCTGTCGGTCATCGATCAGTGATACCAGATTCCGTTCTGGGGCGCTCCCCATCGGGACTATTTTTTGGTTACCCCCGTTGTCAAGAGACCTCGTGAAGAGGTCTGCTATGTTGTCAGGTGTGGACATGTTGCTGGCAAAGGGCGCTGTTCTCCTGGTTCCGGAGGCAGCACTGCGCCTGGGTTTCTATTCCACTCGCTTCTTGGTCCCAAAACCCAATGGTTCGTACCGCCCGATTGTTAATCTCAAGGCTCTGAATAAATTGGTGCGGTTGGATCATTTTTGGAGGTCACCTTGCAGTCAGTCATTCCCCTCATCCAAAAGGGTGATTTTTTGGATTCTCTGGACTTAGAAGACGCCTATTTTCTCATTCCTGTCCATCTGAGAAACCAGAGGTTCCTGAGGTATGCTGTGAACAGGGTCCATTACCAATTTCAGGTATTTCCTTTCTGCCTCTCTACTGCTCCCAGGACTTTTACCAAGGTATTGGCTCCTACTGTGGAGGTTTTGCAACTTCAGGGTCTCTCTGTGTTTACCTATATTGATGATTGATTGTTCTCTGCTTCCTCTCTTCCTAAGGCTCTTCTGGCAGTGGAGGCGATGATGGCCATGTTCCATAGTCTGAGGTTCAAGCTGAATCTGGCGAAATCTCATCTGGTCCCTGTTCAGAGACTTCAGTTTATAGGGGGACTTTTCAACACCTTGTTGGGGGCGGTGTTTCTTCCTCCTGCTCGAATCTCTACCCTATAACTTCTTCTGCGGGACCTGTTGAGTCACCCATCTGCCCCGGCTTGGGTTTGGTTGCGGGTCCAGGGATTAATGGCTGCAACCACAGCTGTGGTTCCTTGGGCTCACATGCACCTCAAGCCTTTGGTGCATCATCTTTTGTCACATTGGGACCCTTCCCATGCAGGTTACAACTCTCTGGTTCCTCTCGCCCCTGGTTCGGAACTTGGGCTGGTGGCTTAGCACTCCCAATCTGGAGAAGGGACTGCTTTTTCAACTTCCTCCTTCCCTCTTATTGACAACAGACGCCAGCCTTTGGGACTGGGGGGGGCCACGTTGGGGTCCTTGGTGGCCAAAGGTCAGTGGTCTCAGGAGGACAGCATCCGTTCCTTGAATTGGCGGGAGTTGACGACCGTTTGGCAGGCGATACTTTTCTTTCACGTTTCTCTACAGGGGGCGAATCTGTTGATTTGTACCAACAATCAGGTGGCTCGCTGTACTTGAACCACCAGGGGGAACCCTGTGCGCTTCTCTGAATCTGCTGGCTTCCATAATTTGTGCATGTGCCGAACCTCACTTGTTCAAATGTAAAGATAGGATGCACACCTTCGTGTCCATAATTTTTCAACAATTTATCCAAATGTTATTCCAAGAGTGCGTGCAGATTGGAATGGTACTCAGCCCAAATGGTACCAAAATGTATGAACAACTTTTGAAAGTGGGGCGGCATCTCACTCCAACCAATCGCACAGCTAAATGATGCCACCGTGGCAATCATATTTACCGACTTTTTTCATCACAGTGCTCTTTGTCTTCCATCTTTTTCAACTGTCTTTCACTTTTTTCAACAGTGATATCAATCCACACACGGAATGAGAAGTGCCAATTTTAAGTTTCTAGTGCTCAAACTGTGTCCATCCGGACCTTCTGAAAGAACACGACTGTTGCAGAATTCATTTGAAGCAGTGTTTATTAAATTAAAAAACCCAATGCATTTCGGGCGGCAAGCGCCCTTCGTCGGGGGTCACTGGAAATAAACAATAAAACAATCACCATTTGTCGTTTAAAATCATGTCATACCATTGCTAATTCTTGTTCAGTTTTACTCACAACCAACAGAGCGTGTCGCCCAAAAACATTTATACGTAATTATACTCATTATCTCAACATCGTGATGAGTCTAACGTTTCCAATGTGGCGCGCCAATGTCTTTCTAGAAAACTTTGTGCTGAAAACATAATTCACAGCTCACCCTTTTCTTATCCCACAAACACTTATCTCTACTTCATACCGGGCTGTATGCAAATCATTTCTTATCTGACTCCCCTCTGTTCCTCTTTATGCTTCTCCATCCCACTTTTTCTGTGATAATCAGTGTGCAGCATATCATTTTGTGTAATCTGACAATCCTTCATTAGCCTCACCGTTTCATCATAAATAAAACGCATTAATACATGCTCTAACATTTAGTGCTGCTATTTTTATCATCACTGAATCATTAACTCCGTTTTTACCCCTTAGTTAACAAGTCCTTGGTGCCATTTTTAACGTATCTGGTTCGAAGGGCTTAAGGTCTTACATCTCGACTTTCGTTCGAACAAGAGAGGTACACACCCTTTCTTCCTCCCACTTTAAACGAGTTTCACTTTCCCTGCTGCCTCCCCATGGGCTAACCAGATGATTGACTCGCCATAGTAGTAATGTGACCTCTTTCAGTAATTACTTCTATGTTAAACTGACTCAATTTCCCATAATCCAACTTGTTTTTGGCGACACTCATACAAAAAGCAACGGAAGAACCACAATCACTTAATTAGTTAACAATGGTGTTTCACTGCATGTAAACACGTAATGTGTGTTTTAAAGTCCATGTCCTTATCCGTTAAGAGTCAACTTCTCTTTCCGCGTGTGGATTGATATCACTGTCGAAAAAAGTGAAAGAAAGTTGAAAAAGATGGAAGACAAAGAGCACTGTGATGAAAAAAGTCGGTAAATATGATTGCCATGGTGGCATCATTTAGCTGTGCGATTGGTTGGGGTGAGATGCCGCCCCACTTTCAAAAGTTGTTCATATATTTTGGTACCATTTGGGCTGAGTACCATTCCAATCTGCACGCACTCTTGGAATAACATTTGGATAAATTGTTGAAAAATTATGGACACGAAGGTGTGCATCATATCTTTACATTTGAACATTCATACTTATTGCCCAGCACTGGGATTGCACCCGTTGATAAATAACAAAGGAGAAAGGAAGTATAACAAAGGACAATGGACTAATCCACACGGACGGCAAAACATCGAGGTTCATTTTGAAAGTTGAAGTTTAACGGATAAGGACATGGACTTAAAAACACACATTACGTGTTTACATACAGTGAAAAACCATTCTTAACTAATAAAGTGAATGTGGTTCTTAAGTTGCTTTTTAGGTCGAGGTACTATCCGGTTCGTCAGAACCGGAAGTAGCGAGATCTTATGTTTCTTAGAGGGGCTCTTTATCCCGCCTCTAATTTTGGCTCTCTCCCATTGGCTGGCTTCCTAAATGGAGGCCAGCCATTGGAGGAGAGAGCCGTCACTCCAAATAGGCTCCGTCCTTTTCGGATTTGGAGGTGTGTTCGGTGTTCTTCTTTCCACTTTTTAGGCACGCCTACTTTTGAACACCGAACACGCCCCCAATCCGAAAATTCTTCAACGTTGTGTCCGCCATTATTTCGTTTGTCTCCCTATGAGGATGGTTTCGCTTTCTCCGTGATGCAGGGATCGGCAGGTAAGCCATTGCCATTTCATATTTGTTTGCTTATATTTCTTTTTGTTTGTCCTGTGTTATCATCACCATTGCGTCGTCTATGTTCCCCTTTTCCTGGTGTGCCCGTGTCCTGTGCGCTCCGATTGCAGTAGTGACTGTTTCGCTTTTTTTTTTGCTCGTGTTATTGTCACCATTGCGTCGTCTATGTTCCCCTTTTCCTGGTGTGCCCGTGTCCTGTGCGCTCCGATTGCAGTAGTGACTGTTCAGCTTTTTTTTGCTTTTATTTTAGGTTTGTCCCGTCCGATTTGTTATCGTCACCATCCCGTTGTGTATGTCTCCCTCCGATTGCAGTAGTGGCTGTCCCGCTTTTTTTTGCTTAAATGTTTTGTTTGTCCCATGTTATCGTCACCATCCCGTCGTGTATGTTCCCCTTTTCCCGGTGTGTCCGTGTCCTGTGCGCTCCGATTGCAGTAGTGGCTGTCCCGCTTTCTCCCTGATGCATGGTCCGGCATGTAAGCAATTTTTTATTTCTATGTTTCCCTTTGTTCCTGTGTCCTGTGAGCTGTGTTTGCAGTTGTGGCTGTCCGTCTTTCTCCGTGTTATCGTCATCCCGCCGTGTATGGCCCCCTTCTTCCGGTGTGTCCGTGTCCTGTGCGCTCTGATTGCAGTAGTGGCTGTCCCGCTTTCTCCCTGATGCAAGGTCCGGCATGTAAGCTATTTTTTTCTTTCTATGTTTCCCTGTGTTCCCGGTGTGCCCGTGTCCTGTGAGCTGTGTTTGCAGTTGTGGCTGTCCGTCTTTCTCCGTGTTATTGTCACCATCCCGTCGTGTATGGCCCCCTTTTTCCGGTGTGCCCGTGTCCTGTGCGCTCCGATTGCAGTAGTGGCTGTCCCGCTTTCTCCCTGATGCAAGGTCCGGCATGTAAGCCATTTTTTATTTCTATGTTTCCCTGTGTTCCTGTGTCATGTGAGCTGTGTTTGCAGTTGTGGCTGTCCGTCTTTCTCCGTGTTATCGTCATCCCGCCGTGTATGGCCCCCTTCTTCCGGTGTGTCCGTGTCCTGTGCGCTCTGATTGCAGTAGTGGCTGTCCCGCTTTCTCCCTGATGCAAGGTCCGGCATGTAAGCTATTTTTTTCTTTCTATGTTTCCCTGTGTTCCCGGTGTGCCCGTGTCCTGTGAGCTGTGTTTGCAGTTGTGGCTGTCCGTCTTTCTCCGTGTTATTGTCACCATCCCGTCGTGTATGGCCCCCTTTTTCCGGTGTGCCCGTGTCCTGTGCGCTCCGATTGCAGTAGTGGCTGTCCCTCTATTTTTGTACACAATAGTTCATCTACAATATTTACATTGATATTTGCCCACTATTTCTGTAGCATACCCCTGTCGCACAGAAACAGCTCTGCCAGCATGACTTTTGCATTGTGCCATTGTAGTGTGCAAGATGATTATGTCCAGAATCTACTAAAGATATTCAAGCCGTGTAAGTGGCTTATGTTGTGGGTCACTCTGTGCACATTGTGTACTGAAGCACGTCATCACAGGTTACTCACAGCTGATCTCAAGTGGTACGAACTTGAGACTTGCAAGCGTTTTAAAATCTCAGTTATCTTGAAAATACAAAAAAGTGCTCAAGTGACACAGGTCTGCAAATACTTTCACTGAAGAGTAGAACTTCAAGTTAGTAATTTACAGATCATGAAGCTGAACTCGTAAACGGATTTAACCATGCTTCAATGTACACATTACGGTGCCATTGTAGTGTGCAAGATGATTATGTCCAGAATCTACTAAAGATATTCAAGCCGTGAAAAACGTTTTTTAATGCAGATTTACCGATATGCTGCATTTACACACACGACGTGCTATATTTCTGTATGCATAAATATTTACTCATGGAAGTACTCATGGGACTCTTGACAGTCGTAGCACCTTGGAAGAATACATTATTCTTTATGCATTTCAAGAAAGATGAAAGTGTCTGTAAAACATGGGCATAAATTGGCGAATGTCCTACTTTCCTTGTGAAACTAGACAGAAAGAGGGAATGGCCGAACCACTCTCTTCCCACACACCACTCTCTACTCCTACACCGCTCTCTACCCCCACACCGCTCTCTACCCCCACACCGCTCTCTTCCCCCACACCGCTCTCTTCCCCCACACCGCTCTTCCCCCACACCGCTCTCTTCCCCCACACCGCTCTCTTCCCCCACAGCGCTCTCTTCCCCCCACACCGCTCTCTTCCCCCCACACCGCTCTTCCCCCCACACCGCTCTCTTCCACCACACCACTCTCTTCCCCCACACCACTCTCTTCCCCCACACCACTCTCTTCCCCCACACCACTCTCTTCCCCCACACCACTCTCTCACTTTACTACTCGATCACTAACTCTATAACTCACTATTCAACTATCTCTCACAGCAACACAATATAACTACAACAGTAACTATCTCTCACTCTAACACAATACTCAAAATTCAATCTCTATCTCACTATCTCTATCAGTACATCACTATCTATTTCGGTATCACTCCCTCACTATATCACCACACACTCTCAAAAAATAACTACATCACTCTCACTAACTCACAAATTCACTCTCTTTCTAAATTACTAATTTACTCACTCACTACCTCACTCTCAAATACACTAAGTCACTAACACGCTCTCTTTCACTACCTCACTATCTAACTCTGTTTCTATCTTAATACCTCACAACATCACTAACACTCACTACTTCACTCTCTCTTTCAATACATCAATCTTTCTCTATCTCACTACCTCACAACATCACTCTCCATAACTACCTCACTATCTATCAACATCACTCTCTCACATCAATCACACTCTATTTCAATACCTCACTATCTCAATACATCACTCTCTCTGCTAATGCAATACATATAATTCAATATATCACACATATACAAACACTTAAGCTATTAACAACAAAAAACACAAATCCATTTAATTAAGGGAAAAAAAAACGAATAGCTCTACCTGTAATATTGCCGAGACCATTGCATTGTAAATGCTTGTTGTATGAGTGTCACCACAAACAAGTTGGATTATGGGAAACGTTAGACAAAGAGCACTGTGATGAAAAAAGTCGGTAAATATGATTGCCATGAACCTCACTTGTTGGCATTGAGAGCTGTTTACATTCAGGTTCACCTGAACCTTCATGTGGACAGCTTGAGCCACAATTTTCCATCCTCAGTCCAGTTCCATTTGTCTGTTCCTCTGTTCCGAGACCTTTGTCTTTAGTTCAGGATGCCCTGGATCAATCTTTTTGCTTTCCCACACCACTCTCTTCTCCCTCGGTTCTGCTCCGAGATGGTTTGTTCTCAGGCATGGGGGTGGATGCTCTCTCGATTCCTTGGCAACCGGGCCTTCTGTATGCCTTCCCTCGGATTCCCCTCCCCCCGAGGGTGCTGCAGAAGATTCGGGGGAGAAGGTGTATGTGCGCTTGATTGCTCCTTTTTGGCCTTGCTGCCTTTGGTTTCCGCTGTTGATTCAGCTGGTTGGGGGCAGGTTTGTCCGGCTTCCCGTGGTCTCGTTTCCGCTTCAGTTTCTTCTTCTGTCGTTGCCTCATCTTCTTCGGTTCAATCTGACGGCCTGGCTCTTAAATGTTTGACGTTGGAGGCTTTGAGTTGTTCTTCTTTGGTGTCCTGTGATATCTAGTAGTCACGTATGCCTTCTACCCTTAAGAGCTATGGTAAGAATTGGGGTTCTTTTGTCTCATGGTGCTCATCTCATGATGTAGATGCTGTGGTTGGGGATCCAGCCTCCATTCTTGTTTTTCTTCAAGATGAGTTTTTATGAAGACCTTTCCACTTCTATTTTGTCTGCTCCCTGGCCTGCGTTTCAGGCATGTAGGGGTCCGGGGCCTCCTTGGAGGGTATTGCTCCTTTAGTGAGTCGGCTTCTGCGGAGTTTCCGACTTTGTCGTCTGATCGCTCCTTTGGTAGTGCCTTCTTGGGATTTGCCAACTGTTCTTAGGGGTCTGCAGTTGCCCCCTTTTGAGCCTTTGTTGGAGGCTAATTTGTTGTGGTTGTCTGCTAAAGTGGCGTTTCTGTTGGCCATACCTCTGCTAGGCAGTTGAGTGAATTGGGTGCTTTGCTTGTTTCCTTTCCTTATTTGCAGTTCTTGCAGGATAGGGTGGTTTTGCTGCTTTTCTCCCTAAAGATTCCTCCAAGTTCCATTTACAGCAGGAAGTGGTTCTTCCTGATTTGCTTGGGGAAGGGGATACTCTTGTTCCTTTTACCTTAGATGTTCGCAGAACCTTCAGGTTTACCTTCAACATACCCAGGGATTTCGTCTTTCTACTGCCCTGTTTTTCTCCTGTGGGTTTGTGGTCAAAGGGAAAAAGGTGTCTACTTCCACCATCAGTCGATGGGTGCGTTTGGCTGTTTGCCAGTCCTATAAGTCTGTGGGTTTGCCTCCTCTGGCTCAGATTCAGGGTCATTCGATGCGCTCTGTGTCCGCTTCCTGGGTTGAAGCAGCTGGGGATTTTTATCCAGGAGATTTTTAGGGCAGCTACCTAGCAGTCCCACCATATATTTGTCTGGCATTATCGCCTCGATGTCTGTGGACAATTTTGCTGTTGGTGTCTTGAATGATGCGGTGTCTTAATCCTTTGTTTGATTACATTTTTGTACTTTTGCAGGATCCCCGTCGTCCTGCATTTTTCTTCATGTTTTTTTCTGCTTGTGAGGTCCTCACTTTGTAAGGACTGGGATGAGGGCGACATATGAGGGGGTAATGTTTCATTAATTTACAGTAATCCTTATTTCCCAATTAAGTTCCCCCGCATCCCAGTCCTGTTCCCTCCCTCCCTTCTGCTGTATTTGTGTCTGGACTTGTTGGAGGGTGGGTGGCACTTACAAAATAAAAATAAAAGAAACACTAGCATTTTAAATTAGCCTGTCGTGAGGCCAGATTGACTCCCTTTCTAAGGACTGGGACGAGGAGGACCTTAATCGGGGTAATAAAGATTACCGGCAAGTAACGAAACATTAGTACTCTGCTCTCAAAACGAAGATATCACCTTCAGCGAGCAACACACTGATATGAGTCATCTATGTATCTTAAAGATTGGTGCCTCAAAGTGCTAGCTGTTCTAACACACTTTGGTTCTACCAGTGCTGGTGAGCCATCAGTGGAAATATCAGATAATGAAATAGCTGGTAAAAAGTATACTCCTTTCTGAGTCATGACGGCTGCATACCCCTCTCTCTAAGTCAACTGCAAAGTAATTCTGTAGACCAAATTACCACTATTGCACCCACTGTCCCTTGGATACTGCATGTAATATTTTGCCATCAATGGCACAAACCCCAATGCTTCAAACCTAAAGCAGAAGTCGAGAAGGGGAAGAAGGAACACAGAACTGTAGCCGAAGAAAGAGGAAAGAGTGAACATTTAAAATGAGAAAGAGTGAGAACGAGGCATGACAGACAAACACTGACAACTTGTCGCAAGGTTCAATTGAAGGTAGAGAAGTTTGTTTTAGCATTGCCTGGGTTTGGATTTAGTGCAGTAGAATTATTGTGTGTGTTTGTGGAAGATCATTTAGAATAGGTGTGCTTCGGGTTAAGTGGCTGTGTACATATCGGGCTGCTGTGTGGCAAGGGAAAGCAATGTTGCAGTTGGAGAACTTCAACTCTTGTCTATCTCATGACAGGAGAGAAGAATATATGTCGTTCCCACTAAATGTTATGTAGAGTCTAGGGGGGTGATTCACAAAACCATTTATATGTAAGGGAAAAAAGTGCTCAAGTACTCTTTTATATAATCCTACATGCCCTAAAACATCCAACTCCTTATTAGTAAAGGTGCTAAGAATATACAATCCTATTTATTGGTACCAAGTGCATATGATTATTCCCTCAATATTCCAATAATTTTTGATGGTTTAGGGCCAATTCAGAAAGAAATATGAGTATGTCAAAACATACTACATGTGCACTACTTTAGGTACTCCAAAATGCCTTTGTCAATAGGCCCCCATATGGCATCTAAAGGAGGCAAACAGGCCCAATTAATTATTGGCTATTCAGAATTTTATTCAAAAAATGTTCATTTAAAAAAAAGTTTATGCAGCGGCTCCGTGATGCAGCCTGTCTCAATAATCCACTTCATTAGTGTCTTTGCCAACGCATTTCAAGGTAAAAAAACCCTTCTTCCTGGGCTGCCACAAACACATCTGAGCCTCGCATTCATTTGACTTTTGCAGCTTTGTTGATTTCCATCACAGGTGGAGGCGCACAGTTCATTTCATCAGTGCATGCTGGAAAAAGAGAGTTCGCCGTGGGGAGTGGCACCATCACCGGCTGGAAAGGAAATACAGAATCCAGCAGGTGAGGCTGTTGTTTTGCACTAACCAAGACTGTTCTCAGCACAGCGCTTTATATGCCAAATAAAGCCTGCTCAATGATCTACAATCCTACTACATGAAATAAATATGCCGTAATTAAGCAAATCACATCTGAACTTACTGAAAGTGAACAATCTCGCATTAATCACGAACTCTCTTTTCCAGCATGCACTGATGAAATGAACTGTGCGCCTCCACCTGTGATGGAAATCAATAAAGCTGCAAAAGTCAAATGAATGCGAGGCTCAGATGTGTTTGTGGCAGCCCAGTAAGAAGGGGTTTTTTACCTTGAAACGCGTTGGCAAAGACACTAATGAAGTGGATTATTGAGACAGGCTGCATCACGGAGCCGTATGGCCAAGTTCTGTCGAGTGACCTCCCAATGCTCAAGGGCACTTTGGTTTGGAACATTTTAACACGGCTGCCTCGCCGTGGGGAGTGGCACCATCACCGGTTGGAAAGGAAATACAGAATCCAGCAGGTGAGGCTGTTGTTTTGCACTAACCAAGACTGTTCTCAGCACAGCGCTTTAAATGCCAAATAAAGCCTGCTCAGTGATCTACAATCCTACTACAGGAAATAAATATGCCGTAATTAAGCAAATCACATCTGAACTTACTAAAAGTGAACAATCTCGCATTAATCACAAACTCTCTTTTCCAGCATGCACTGATGAAATGAACTGTGCGCCTCCACCTGTGATGGAAATCAATAAAGCTGCAAAAGTCAAATGAATGTGAGGCTCAGATGTGTTTGTGGCAGCCCAGGAAGAAGGGGTTTTTTACCTTGAAACGCGTTGGCAAAGACACTAATGAAGTGGATTATTGAGACAGGCTGGGTCACGGAGCCGTATGGCCAAGTTCTGTCGAGAGACCTCCCAATGCTCAAGGGCACTTTGGTTTGGAACATTTTAACACGGCTGCCTCGCCGTGGGGAGTGGCACCATCACCGGTTGGAAAGGAAATACAGAATCCAGCAGGTGAGGCTGTTGTTTTGCACTAACCAAGACTGTTCTCAGCACAGCGCTTTATATGCCAAATAATTAACAACAAGGGGTGGTGATGGACAGAGTCTCTGAATTAAGCAGACAACTCTCACCCAGTCAAGAGATCAGGGCTAGATCCAACACCGTTTTTTAGCTCACTGCATCATCCCAGTTTCAGAACCTGGCTGTATGCAAATTAGTCTGTTCCTGTCCCAGTGCATGATGGGAACAGGGCAAACCAAACTACAAAGCCAATTCTTACACTGGAAAGGAAACAAGCTACCGGGGACCGGTTTCTGGCATTTCAGCCTCTTCGGCCCGGCTTGCTTGAATCCTGATGGTGCAGTGAGCAAGGGACTCATGTCTGAGCATACCCTTCCACGCTTAGGGTGGACAAAATAATTAACAACAAGGGGTGGTGATGGACAGAGTCTCTGAATTAAGCAGACAACTCTCACCCAGTCAAGAGATCAGGGCTAGATCCAACACCGTTTTTTAGCTCACTGCATCATCCCAGTTTCAGAACCTGGCTGTATGCAAATTAGTCTGTTCCTGTCCCAGTGCATGATGGGAACAGGGCAAACCAAACTACAAAGCCAATTCTTACACTGGAAAGGAAACAAGCTACCGGGGACCGGTTTCTGGCATTTCAGCCTCTTCGGCCCGGCTTGCTTGAATCCTGATGGTGCAGTGAGCAAGGGACTCATGTCTGAGCATACCCTTCCACGCTTAGGGTGGACAAAATAATTAACAACAAGGGGTGGTGATGGACAGAGTCTCTGAATTAAGCAGACAACTCTCACCCAGTCAAGAGATCAGGGCTAGAAACCGGTCCCCGGAAGCTTGTTTCCTTCCCAGTGTAAGAATTGGCTTTTGTAGTCTGGTCTGCCCTGTTCCCATGATGCACTGGGCCAGGGACAGGCTAATTTGCATACAGCCAGGTTCTGAAACTGGGATGGTGCAATGAGCTAAAAAACGGTGTTGGATCTAGCCCTGATCTCTTGACTGGGTGAGAGTACTCTGCTTAATTCAGAGACTCTGTCCATCACCACCCCTTGTTGTAAATAATTTTGTCCACCCTAAGCGTGGAAGGGTATACTCAGATGTGAGTCCCTTGCTCATTGCACCATCAGGATTCAAGCAAGCCGGGCCGAAGACGCCTGAAATGGCAGAAACCGGTCCCCGGAAGCTTGTTTCCTTCCCAGTGTAAGAATTGGCTTTTGTAGTCTGGTCTGCCCTGTTCCCATGATGCACTGGGCCAGGGACAGACTAATTTGCATACAGCCAGGTTCTGAAACTGGGATGGTGCAATGAGCTAAAAAACGGTGTTGGATCTAGCCCTGATCTCTTGACTGGGTGAGAGTACTCTGCTTAATTCAGAGACTCTGTCCATCACCACCCCTTGTTGTAAATTATATGCCAAATAAAGCCTGCTCAATGATCTACAATCCTACTACATGAAATAAATATGCCGTAATTAAGCAAATCACATCTGAACTTACTGAAAGTGAACAATCTCGCATTAATCACGAATTCTCTTTTCCAGCATGCACTGATGAAATGAACTGTGCGCCTCCACCTGTGATGGAAATCAATAAAGCTGCAAAAGTCAAACGAATGCGAGGCTCAGATGTGTTTGTGGCAGCCCAGGAAGAAGGTTTTTTTTACCTTGAAACGCATTGGCAAAGACACTAATGAAGTGGATTATTGAGACAGGCTGCATCACGGAGCCGTATGGCCAAGTTCTGTCGAGTGACCTCCCAATGCTCAAGGGCACTTTGGTTTGGAACATTTTAACACGACTGCCTCGCCGTGGGGAGGGGCACCATCACCGGCTGGAAAGGAAATACAGAATCCAGCAGGTGAGGCTGTTGTTTTGCACTAACCAAGACTGTTCTCAGCACAGCGCTTTATATGCCAAATAAAGCCTGCTCAATGATCTACAATCCTACTACAGGAAATAAATATGCCGTAATTAAGCAAATCACATCTGAACTTACTGAAAGTGAACAATCTCGCATTAATCACAAACTCTCTTTTCCAGCATGCACTGATGAAATGAACTGTGCGCCTCCACCTGTGATGGAAATCAATAAAGCTGCAAAAGTCAAATGAATGCGAGGCTCAGATGTGTTTGTGGCAGCCCAGGAAGAAGGGGTTTTTTACCTTGAAACGCGTTGGCAAAGACACTAATGAAGTGGATTATTGAGACAGGCTGCATCACGGAGCCGTATGGCCAAGTTCTGTCGAGTGACCTCCCAATGCTCAAGGGCACTTTGGTTTGGAATGTATATATATATATATATATATATATATATTACCTACTGGCGGTCGCCAGTAGGTATATATAGTTAGGATTTTTTCTCTATGGGATTTTTGAAAATTCTATGTCTAATAACTTTGGCGTTTGTGGACGGAATTGGCTGAAATTTTCAGGAAAATGGCACATTTTGTTTCTGAGCAGCCCCTGAAAATTTGGGGGGGGTTCGTCAAGGGGGGGCCGAGAAAAAAGGGGGGTCCCAAAACGCGTTTTTCCAATGTTGATTTCCATAGGGCGGTTGGCCTCACTTTTAGCCCGAACGGCTGAATGGATTTGCACGAAACTTGGCAAAATTGTAGGGACTGGTAGCCCGATGTGCCTTTGCTAGGTCTCAATATATGTGCTCCAGTGGATTTTGAGAAATTAACGTTCAAATAAAGATATATATCTGTAACAGCGGACCGGGCAGCGCTCCAGTTCGCGTACTTTTCGCGTTACGGAGCTTTGTGAAGCGAAGCTGATTGGTTCTCCGGCGTCTGTAAACATTCCAAACAGTCCGTAGCGGCCGCCATCTTGTCTCTCGAGAGGAGGCCAAAGCGAAGGGGCAAATGACCATAAGGGGGCATAGTAGATCCTCCCTGACCCCCTAGGTTTGATGTGGAGGTTTTAAAAGGGCCCCGCGGGGCAAAAAAAAATAAAATAATAATAATCGAACGGCTGAATGGATTTGCACGAAACTTGGCAAAATTGTAGGGACTGGTAGCCCGATGTGCCTTTGCTAGGTCTCAATATATGTGCTCCAGTGGATTTTGAGAAATTAACGTTCAAAAAAAGATATATATCTGTAACAGCGCTCCGGGCAGCGCTCCACTTCGCGTACTTTTCGCGTTACGGAGCTTTGTGAAGCGAAGCTGATTGGTTCTCCGGCGTCTGTAAACATTCCAAACAGTCCGTAGCGCCCGCCATCTTGTCTCTCGCTAGGATCGAGAGACAAGAGGAGGCCAAAGCGAAGGGGCAAATGACCATAAGGGGGCATAGTAGATCCTCCCTGACCCCATAGGTTTGATGTGGAGGCTTTAAAAGGGCTCCGCGGGGCAAAAAAAAAAAAAAAAAAATCGTTTTTTGGTGGGGTGCGCCCGGTTAGCGTAACGGGAAGCGGACTGGGGAGCGTACTACAAGGAAAGAAGAATGATTGACTTTTAACTTATTGTATGTTTATAGACTTTTTAAAAACTTTTTTTTCTGCTGAGTGACGTCTCGGCCTATCTCCACGGGATGCAGTCCCTACCATCTCGGCGTTTAAGCCCAGGGGGACCGGTAGTGTGGGAGAGATAACGGGGCATATTATCAAGGGGGTTTATCTCCGCTTTTTTGGCTTTAAAAGCCAAGAAAGCGGAGATAAAATTATCTCCGTATTACCTAGCTGTCGCTAACACCAGTTAGCGACCGCTAGTAGGAGATAGCGACCATCTTGGGCCCCACTTTGCATGTCAGTGATATTTATCACTAATGACATGCAAAGTGGGCATTCCAAGATGTTAGCGACTGGAAACAGTCGCTAACATCGCTATCTCCTATTACCAACTTTTGGAGATATTCGCGCTAAGCGCGAATATCTCCAAAAAGTAACACCTGCCCTGAGCAGTTCTTAGCCATGTTATCCAATGGGAGGTGGATAACATGGCTAAGAGCATTAGCTCGGTAATGCATGAATATCGCTGACTTTTCAGCGATATTAATGCATTGCGGCCGTTTTTTATCGCATTTGCGATAAACCTTGATAATAGCAAGGTTTATCTGCGATAATTTCTGACGATGTTTAGCGGTAAAAAATTCGTTGCTAAGCATCGTTAGGGATAAATATCGCTTAACTTTGGTAATATGCCCCAACGTCTGTTAACGTTCGATTCGAAGGAAATCAGGAAGTGTTGAAAAACATTGTCTGCGCCATCTTGCCTTTTTTCAAATGCCACACTTTTGTCGTGCACGGCAGCCATTTTAGATGCCTTGACCAGACCCACTCTCTGCACGCTGTCGATCCTTAGCATGGCTCCCCACCCTCGCAAGCATCTCCCCCAGGCACTGGTCACCCCCGCTCTTTGTCTTATGCATGGGCAATAAACCTCCCCCCATCTGCGCTGCTCTTCCCTGAGAATCACACCCTGTGCCTGTCCGACACCTCCCTTTCGCCCTATTCACTACCGCACCCTCTGACACTCCTCTTCCTCTGTGTCCGATTGTCCAGGCCGGTCCCAGGCTATCAGCTAGCCTTGCAGATGTAGTTTATGGCCCCAGCTGTAAAGAATCACCCCTCTTCAAAGGAGTTATAGTAGATCAAGGCCCACACCCGATGAGATCCGTCACACCACACGCGTTCCTACTATCTGAAAACCATCCTGTATTGTGATTGGGGAGGGGACCGAGCCTGAAGCGGAAGATTCCAGGGATGACTCTTTGTACATCAAAGTTTTTACAATTATGTGTCACATTAAAAATATATAGCACTCCAACAAAGTAGTAGGATTATAAAACTTTAATAACTTATAAATATATACAACAAAACAAAAACAGTAAAAACATTTAAACATTTTTAGGGAAAAAGAAGGAACAATGGTCAGTAGCGGTCGGTTGTGCAAATAGTCCCAAGGCAGCACAACGTCCAGATTTCTGGATGGCACCCAGGTGATGTTGCCTGGGTGCCGCACTGATTTGGGTATCCGGCGTGGGGCGTCCCGGGGGGTGGGTCGTCAGTAGCGGTCTGTTGTGCGAATAGTTCCAAGGCAGCAGAACGCGCTGAAATGTGGATGGCACCAAGGTGATGTCCAGTAAGTTGCCGCCCTCCGAATAACGGCGTGGGGCGCCCCGGGGGGGGGGGGGCGGCGTGAACGGGCCTCCCCAGGTGGAGCCTCGTCTGCTGTAGTGGGGCGCCCCTTTACCGTTTCAGTTGCCATTCCGTCCGCTTTTGGTCCACTGTGTCAAAATCCGCAATTCAGCTGAGTTGCGCCCACTCTTGCGGTGCAGCGATAGGCGGCTGTCACAGGACTCTCAAAATGGCGGCAGGCTCTTTCCTTTTTGGGCCTGGTCCACTGAAATGGCCCTGGGACACCTTGGAAATCGGACGCTTGTCTGCTATGTCTTGGACCCCATTCTCGAAAGCGTCCCCTCCGCCTTGAGGATTCTACAAAAGTCTTGGGGGCCCCCGACTCCTGCAGGCTTCCGGTGGGGAGCGGCTGCCATGATTGCTCGCGGAATGACCACGACGGAGCCACGAGATGGTGGTGCTTTCATGCTGACGCCAGCTTCAGTCTGAAACATCCAGAAACAAGGTGGGGCTTTCATCGTTTGGGAAAAAAAAAAAGTTTTCATCCAATGAAAAGTGTTATTTTTAGGTCATATGATCAAGCCTTCCATCATTAGGAAACCAAAAGTAAAATGAACCAATGAAAAGTATAAAAAGCGTAGAAAATCCGTTGGCACGTGAGGCGGCGTCAGTAGCGGACCGATGTGCGAATAGGCCGAAGGCAGCACAACGCGCCAAGATCCGGATGGCACCGAGGTGGTGTCCAGCAAGTTGTCGCACTGGTGTGGCCATCCTACAATGCTGAAAGTCGGCGTGGGGCGCCCCGTTGGCCTGTGAGATGGCGGCAGTAGCGGACCGATGTGCGAATGGGGCCAAAGGCAGCGCAACAATATTTTCTGAATAGAAGACACCACAAGGCGCTGAGATTGCAAGATCCGGATGGCACCGAGGTGGTGTCTAGTAAGTTGCCGCACTGGTGTGGCCATCCTACAATGCTGAAAGTCGGCGTGGGGCGCCCCGTTGGCCTGTGAGATGGCGGCAGTAGCGGACCGATGTGCGAATGGGGCCAAAGGCAGCGCAACAATATTTTCTGAATAGAAGACACCACAAGGCGCTGAGATGCCAAGATCCGGATGGCACCGAGGTGGTGTCTAGCAAGTTGCCGCACTGGTGTGGCCATCCTACAATGCTGAAAGTCGGCGTGGGGCGCCCCGTTGGCCTGTGAGATGGCGTCAGTAGCGGACCGATGTGCGAATGGGGCCAAAGGCAGCGCAACAATATTTTCTGAATAGAAGACACCACAAGGCGCTGAGATTCGGTTAGCACCGAGGTGGTGTCTAGCAAGCTATGCAGCTGAGTTGCGTGCGCACTTGCGGCGAATAGGTCGAAGGCAGCACAACAATGTTTTCTGAATAGAAGACACCACAAGGCGCTGAGATTCGGTAGGCACCGAGGTGGTGTCTAGCAAGTTGCCGTACTGGTGTGGCCATCCTACAATCCTGCTCAAAATAACGGCGTGGGGTGCCCGAAGGGGGGGGGGGGTGGAGGCGGCGTGAACGGGCCTTCCTAGGTGGAGGCTCGTCTGCTGTAGTGGGGCGCCCCTTTACCGTTTCAGTTGCCATTCAGCTGAGTTTCGGCCGCTCTTGATGCTACAGCGACAGGCGGCTGCAACAGGACTCTCAAAATGGCGGCCTGTTCTTTGGATTTGGGCCTGGTCCACTAAAATGGCCCTGGGACACCTTAGAACTCGGACGCTCGAATTTTTTTTCCTTTCCTCTACATGCAAAAAAAGGTAAATGCCCGGTACGTTACACGCTTCATCTGCCACGATGTACTCTCCAGAGGAACCGAAAAAAAATATAGTTATGGTAACTATACCATGCATCGTCATATGGAGAGGTGGCACCGATTAATTATAGTGCTGCATAAAAGAGAGATTTGGAGGAGAACCCCGACCTGTCAGTACATTCATCAAAGAAGTGGCACTGACAGCATCAGAGGCAAGGGAAACGGTCCCAAATATTTAGAAGAACTTTGGAAAGATTAAAATGACATGTTTAGATTGTGGCAAATTAATTTCATGTGGACAGATGAGTGTTACTCTAATAAATACAGCATATGAACATCATCATAGTCGATGGTTGGTAGAGACATTTTGACTATATCCTGGACCTGCCCGTCCTCGCCCAAAATGGCGCCGGAATAAATGGGACTCGTAACTCCTTGTTGTGTACTGGTTGCACAACCTTGATATCACGAGATACGTATGCAGTTTTGAAGCACATGGCGGGCGGGGACGAGAATAGATTGAATATTTCGATATCCCTATTGATATTAAGTTCTGATGTGTTATTGATTACTGTACTATTGAAAGTTCGAATTAACGTCACCCATGGTACTTGCCCGCAAATGTATATCTAGATAATTTTATTGTAACTGGCCCTGTCGTATTTTAATTATAAAATGTACGTCCACTGATTCCGCAACTGTTAGACACCTTAGTTCTTGCAACCTAATGGCCCGCCCGTTACGTTCCTCTACAGTGTAAATGTCTACTCATCATATACGATTACAGTTTGCTCCGTGGCCGGCCCACGTGGTTAAAGGCCCGTATTTGTATAATGACATTTTCACAATAAAGGTTTTTAAAAGAAAACATGGTAGTAGTATATACATTGGTAAAGTTTTTAATAATAGTCACTGTTTTAGAATCAGTAAAAGGCAAGTGAAATAAAGCAGACCAATTACATGAAGGGTAAAAGGTATAATACGCAGGAACGCAGTAAAGATAAATGGTCAAGGGCTGTTGTGTTTTCTACTCCTGCAACATAAAGTGATCGATAAGAATCTCATATTCAGGCGTATCGGCGACTAAAATATATGTGGATGATTGTCGCACACACTCCTTAAATTTAAACTCTTGTTAGACGGTATGTGTGCTGCTCTGCATTAATACCTGCTAAGTATTGGTGAACAACTGTGAATTATGGCCTAACACCACATGGGCTATTAGGGCTGCAGTGCGCACTACTTAAATGAAAAAATTCAAAACAATTCTTGAATGTTCAAACCATTTGACCAATGATATACCATGTCATAACATTTATTTAAATCATCTTCAGATCATGAACATAAACATTATTCATGCTATGATTTCAAATTTCAAACTTCAAACATATACATTAATATTTGCAAATTTGTCAGAACCACCACCCAATGCATTTCGGGACTTCTTTGTCCCTTCGTCAGGGGTTCCAGTAGTCAACTGTAAAAGCAACAAGGAAACAATATGAAACGATGCCTTCTCGCATAAGATGAAATCAATCGTCACAATACATCAACATAAAATGTATACTGCAGCGTTCACATGGATGTTATTTAACCCACACTACGACTATTATCACTAATACAATCTAAAACACAACATGTATAATCATATATGCAAAGACGTGAAAGAACTCATGCTTAAACAGTGCCCAGCCACCAGGAGTACAAACATAAGAAAAACATACCTCGCAAATATTTGATGACTTATTTCTGAAATGAAAATGTATCCAAAACATCACTTCAACCAATCACGGCAAGATGGTGAAAAAATAAATCACCAATGTTATACTAATACCCTGCTCACCTTTTTAGAACAGTACTACAACTTAGTCCAAACAACCAATCTCGTGGTCAGATGCCGACTCTAAAAAAATAATAATGCAGTATCTGTAATCAGTGACACAATCCTAATGCACACAATCCGTAATGCGTGTAGTCCCCGCCCACTGCTCACCTCTATTGTAGTAGTAAATCACATCGAGAGTCCGTCTACTTAATCCTCGGTACCTACAAAAACGTAAAGGTAACATCAATACCTTTGAAATGTAAACCGCTCGTTGCCTTTGCCAAAGTAAAACCTTCCTCGCATACCTCTTAAACGCGCCGAGTGCCTTTCAAACTCATCCGCCTGGCTGTCTGATGCACTTCCGTGTCATCGTTTACAGCTTATAACGATCCCTTCCGGTCGGACTCCCATCATGAATATTAACAACAGACTATACCTGACTACAACAGAAGAGTTTCTGGAACTACAAAAAGTCCGCTCGTGTACACGCGAATGTAATATAAGTGAAAATTCACACATGTAAATCCATGATTGTTCCAAAACCACCGCGTTGTGAACAGACAGTCATCACTGATAACGATAGCGAAATACTCACCGACCTCCAATATATTCAAATCAACAAAACTTTATCGAAAAATACAAGACCCACTGTGTGAATATGACATAAAAAGCGTGACAAAGAAAGAAAGAGTGGCATGAAAAAAGAAATGAATAGCTGAACAAAGAGAAATAAATAAAAATAAACTAAATGAATCACTGCCTGCTATTTACAACTTAGAAAAGATTAACATCAATTAACCTGCCTACTATTTACAACTTTTGCTTCCACACTATGTATACATCAATGTCATTCAACAAACCCTTTAGTTTAGATTGTAATGTGTAGTGTTATCATGTGATTTAGAGTGTATCTCTATAGGATTCCTTAAGGCAAAATGAGGCTGTCCTCCTGCCCTAACTATTACAGAAAACAACTAAATTCAAATTTGTCATTGAGCCCCCCTGGGGTCAGAGTTTGTAATTTTTTGATCCAGAAAGCCTCTCTCTGGAGGAGTGCCTGGTCATTGTCTCTACCTGCATACCGGACGACTGCTTCAATGATCTGACACTTCATCTGCGCGATGGTGTGTCTCTGTTCAGTCCAATGTACTGCCAATGGAGACGTGCGATTTTGATTACGTATCCTGCTCTTATGCTCTGATATTCGTGTTTTAAATTTCCTTGTGGTTTTACCAACATATAATAGCCCACATGGACATTTGATAGAGTAAACAACGGATTCAGTATTGCAGTCAGACGTGTGATATAATGGGATTTTTTCACCAGTTCTAGGATGTAGTAACGTGGTCCCTAGTATCATATTATTGCAATTGTTGCAATTCCAACATTTCATAGTGCCCCGGAATGAACCACTTTTTAGTTTTGCTTTTGCTGGTTTTGTTACAAATTCTTTTAGATTTTGGGCTCTTGAATATGCACATAACGGTTTTTCACTGAACAAATTTCCAAAATCTGGTTCCACTTCCAACAGTTCCCATCTGTGCAGTAGGATCTTTTTAATGTCTCTCGAAGCTGATGAATACTTTGAAACAAAAATCATCCGGTTCGTGCTGGTTTTTCCTTTTTTAGTCAATACCGAGCTTCTTGTCATGTTGTTTACTTTTCTCAGTTGACTGTCAAGTATGGGTTCTGGATATCCTCTTTGGATGTACCTTGCCTTTTGTTGAAATAAGGATGCAGCACAATCAGTTTCGTTCGAAGAGATCCGTTTGATCCTCATGAATTGAGATGTAGGTAAATTGTCAATTAGATTTTTTGGATGGAAGCTGGTATATAGCAATGCATTATTTCTGTCAGTTGGTTTCTTGAACAGCTTAGTTTCTATGGTTTGCTCCTTCAATTTAACCACAACATCCAAAAACGAAATTTCATCATGATGAATTGTAGAGGTAAATTGTATCCTCGGATCTATTTGGTTAAGACGAGTGATGTTTCTCACAAGTGAATCTTCAGATAGACGCCAAATTAAAAAAATGTCATCGATATAGCGTCGAAAGAACACAAGACCTTCTTGCCATTGTGCATCCAACATTATGTGGTCATGTTCAAATTTCGCCATGAAGGTATTGGCATACATGGGTGCCCCTGGAAAACCCATGGATGTCCCGTTCATCTGATTGTAAAAGACATCTTGCCACTCAAAATAACTGTCCATTAGGCAGAACTCCAGTAGCTGTAACACAAAACATTTCTGACTGTCTGTGCCTTCTTCTTGGAGAAGTGCCCATTCGACTGCTTCCAAACCAGACTGATGAGGAATAGATGTATATAATGCCACGACATATATCGTGCATAATATCCAATGTTCCTGAGTTTTAGGGATCCCTGTTAAACTCCTCAAAAAGTCTGAAGTGTCTTCAATGTAGGTTGACCATTTCTGCACAAAAGCCTGAAGAAAATGATCAATATATCTCCCTGGATTTTCAAAAATTGATCCGCAGGCAGATACAATGGGTCGAAATGGCGGATCCTGAAGATTTTTATGAATCTTAGGTAGGAAATAAATCCTGGGGCGTCTTGGGTGAATTTGTTGTAAATATTTCCTAGTTTTTTCATCAATCCAATTGAGTTGTACTGCTTGCTCAAGAATCTTATCGAGGATTTGAGAAATTTCACTGGTGGGATCTTGACCCAACTTTAGGTACGTGTTTTCATCCGTGACGTGTTCAGTCCCTTTCTTCATGTAGAAGTCACTATCCATCATGACAAGCCCTCCTCCTTTATCAGCCTTCTGGAAAGTGATAGTTTTGTCCTGTGATAGTTTTTGTAGTGTGCTGTATTCTGCACGAGTCATGTTTCTCAACTGTCTTTTGTATTTCAATTTGTTCAGATCTATTTTCACCAAAGTTTCAAAATTATCTAGCGTCTTATGAGACACTGGGGCTTGAAATTTACTTTTTGGCTTGAAAATAATAGTTTCTTGTGGTGTAACATTAGGGCAGACATTAGTGAAGAAATGACGCAATCTCAAAAGTCTCATAAATTTGAAAAACGAAACTTCAGTCTCCAAATCTGTGGTGTGATATGTACTCACAAATGAAGTGCCCTTATTTAGTACTCTCTCCTCAAATGTGGTTAACTGTTTAGTGGAAATATTTATTATGAGAGTTTCACTTGACTCCTCAATCCGGTCTTTTTTTCTATTTCTTTTTCCTTTCCCACGTCTTGTCTTTTGTCTGACTGTTTTGATGTCGAGGGATCCGGTGGTTTGGTCAAATCCAGGCCTTCCTCTAAAAAAGCCACAGTAGGAATACTTTCAGAAGATGCATCAGCTTTACTGGTAGAAACCTCTCCTTGTCTTTGAGTACTTGGTTTATGCTTCAAATGTGAGCTAGCCGACGGCCTTGATGTATCGGTATCTTGATCTGACACTCCGCTTTCTTCAGACGATTGGGTTTGTGATTGAGGTTTCCTTTGAGTGTATCTACGCTGAGCATATACCTCTGCCCATGTATAGGCTTCATTAAGCTTATAATCGATAGTGTCTCTTTTGAATTTCCTCAGTTTCGTTTCCTGGAGCTCTTTCCCGTATTTATCAAGCTTAATTTCCATTTCTGCCAGAAAAGATTCCCATGGTTCTGCGTCCATCCTTGCTGCCAAATCCTCTTTAATGTGGTAAATCTCTTCCTCAAGATCTTTGATGGTAGTGGATAATTCCTCAATTAATAATAAAATCAGATCTAATGAACATTTATTTAAAATGCTCTACCACTTTTCCATGAATTTACTGTTACTGTGTAGTCGAAATAACATTGGCCTGATGGCCAGTCTCAGACCTCGCGGAATCCTTTTCACTCTATGATACTGGATTAAAGTTGAGGCGTGTAGTCTTTGATTCAATTCACGCCTAGTCAGATATTCAAGTTGACGTAACTGTTGCGTCACAGTTCCACTTTGGGCATCGAATTTTTTTGCTTCCTTGATCAAATTATATATTTTGTCTGCTTCCTCAGGTGTATATGATTTAGTTGGAGCTCTGTTTTCTGTTATTGAAGAAATGCTTTCAAAAGACATTTTGAACTTGGTGCTGACAATCAATTTTTAGCAGAAAGTGATAAGATATATGTGGATGATTGTCGCACACACTCCTTAAATTTAAACTCTTGTTAGACGGTATGTGTGCTGCTCTGCATTAATACCTGCTAAGTATTGGTGAACAACTGTGAATTATGGCCTAACACCACATGGGCTATTAGGGCTGCAGTGCGCACTACTTAAATGAAAAAATTCAAAACAATTCTTGAATGTTCAAACCATTTGACCAATGATATACCATGTCATAACATTTATTTAAATCATCTTCAGATCATGAACATAAACATTATTCATGCTATGATTTCAAATTTCAAACTTCAAACATATACATTAATATTTGCAAATTTATCAGAACCACCACCCAATGCATTTCGGGACTTCTTTGTCCCTTCGACAGGGGTTCCAGTAGTCAACTGTAAAAGCAACAAGGAAACAATATGAAACGATGCCTTCTCGCATAAGATGAAATCAATCGTCACAATACATCAACATAAAATGTATACTGCAGCGTTCACATGGATGTTATTTAACCCACACTACGACTATTATCACTAATACAATCTAAAACACAACATGTATAATCATATATGCAAAGACGTGAAAGAACTCATGCTTAAACAGTGCCCAGCCACCAGGAGTACAAACATAAGAAAAACATACCTCGCAAATATTTGATGACTTATTTCTGAAATGAAAATGTATCCAAAACATCACTTCAACCAATCACGGCAAGATGATGAAAAAATAAATCACCAATGTTATACTAATACCCTGCTCACCTTTTTAGAACAGTACTACAACTTAGTCCAAACAACCAATCTCGTGGTCAGATGCCGACTCTAAAAAAATAATAATGCAGTATCTGTAATCAGTGACACAATCCTAATGCACACAATCCGTAATGCGTGTAGTCCCCGCCCACTGCTCACCTCTATTGTAGCAGTAAATCACATCGAGAGTCCGTCTACTTAATCCTCGGTACCTACAAAAACGTAAAGGTAACATCAATACCTTTGAAATGTAAACCGCTCGTTGCCTTTGCCAAAGTAAAACCTTCCTCGCATACCTCTTAAACGCGCCGAGTGCCTTTCAAACTCATCCGCCTGGCTGTCTGATGCACTTCCGTGTCATCGTTTACAGCTTATAACGATCCCTTCCGGTCGGACTCCCATCATGAATATTAACAACAGACTATACCTGACTACAACAGAAGAGTTTCTGGAACTACAAAAAGTCCGCTCGTGTACACGCGAATGTAATATAAGTGAAAATTCACACATGTAAATCCATGATTGTTCCAAAACCACCGCGTTGTGAACAGACAGTCATCACTGATAACGATAGCGAAATACTCACCGACCTCCAATATATTCAAATCAACAAAACTTTATCGAAAAATACAAGACCCACTGTGTGAATATGACATAAAAAGCGTGACAAAGAAAGAAAGAGTGGCATGAAAAAAGAAATGAATAGCTGAACAAAGAGAAATAAATAAAAATAAACTAAATGAATCACTGCCTGCTATTTACAACTTAGAAAAGATTAACATCAATTAACCTGCCTACTATTTACAACTTTTGCTTCCACACTATGTATACATCAATGTCATTCAACAAACCCTTTAGTTTAGATTGTAATGTGTAGTGTTATCATGTGATTTAGAGTGTATCTCTATAGGATTCCTTAAGGCAAAATGAGGCTGTCCTCCTGCCCTAACTATTACAGAAAACAACTAAATTCAAATTTGTCATTGAGCCCCCCTGGGGTCAGAGTTTGTAATTTTTGGATCCAGAAAGCCTCTCTCTGGAGGAGTGCCTGGTCATTGTCTCTACCTGCATACCGGACGACTGCTTCAATGATCTGACACTTCATCTGCGCGATGGTGTGTCTCTGTTCAGTCCAATGTACTGCCAATGGAGACGTGCGATTTTGATTACGTATCCTGCTCTTATGCTCTGATATTCGTGTTTTAAATTTCCTTGTGGTTTTACCAACATATAATAGCCCACATGGACATTTGATAGAGTAAACAACGAATTCAGTATTGCAGTCAGACGTGTGATATAATGGGATTTTTTCACCAGTTCTAGGATGTAGTAACGTGGTCCCTAGTATCATATTATTGCAATTGTTGCAATTCCAACATTTCATAGTGCCCCGGAATGAACAACTTTTTAGTTTTGCTTTTGCTGGTTTTGTTAGAAATTCTTTTAGATTTTGGGCTCTTGAATATGCACATAACGGTTTTTCACTGAACAAATTTCCAAAATCTGGTTCCACTTCCAACAGTTCCCATCTGTGCAGTAGGATCTTTTTAATGTCTCTCGAAGCTGATGAATACTTTGAAACAAAAATCATCCGGTTCGTGCTGGTTTTTTCTTTTTTAGTCAATACCGAGCTTCTTGTCATGTTGTTTACTTTTCTCAGTTAACTGTCAAGTATGGGTTCTGGATATCCTCTTTGGATGTACCTTGCCTTTTGTTGAAATAAGGATGCAGCACAATCAGTTTCGTTCGAAGAGATCCATTTAATCATCATGAATTGAGATGTAGGTAAATTGTCAATTAGATTTTTTGGATGGAAGCTGGTATATAGCAATGCATTATTTCTGTCAGTTGGTTTCTTGAACAGCTTAGTTTCTATGGTTTGCTCCTTCAATTTAACCACAACATCCAAAAACGAAATTTCATCATGATGAATTGTAGAGGTAAATTGTATCCTCGGATCTATTTGGTTAAGACGAGTGATGTTTCTCACAAGTGAATCTTCAGATAGACGCCAAATTAAAAAAATGTCATCGATATAGCGTCGAAAGAACACAAGACCTTCTTGCCATTGTGCATCCAACATTATGTGGTCATGTTCAAATTTCGCCATGAAGGTATTGGCATACATGGGTGCCCCTGGAAAACCCATGGATGTCCCGTTCATCTGATTGTAAAAGACATCTTGCCACTCAAAATAACTGTTCATTAGGCAGAACTCCAGTAGCTGTAACACAAAACATTTCTGACTGTCTGTGCCTTCTTCTTGGAGAAGTGCCCATTCGACTGCTTCCAAACCAGACTGATGAGGAATAGATGTATATAATGCCACGACATCTATCGTGCATAATATCCAAAGTTCCCGAGTTTTAGGGATCCCTGTTAAACTCCTCAAAAAGTCTGAAGTGTCTTCAATGTAGGTTGACCATTTCTGCACAAAAGCCTGAAGAAAATGATCAATATATCTCCCTGGATTTTCAAAAATTGATCCGCAGCCAGATACAATGGGTCGAAATGGCGGATCCTGAAGATTTTTATGAATCTTTGGTAGGAAATAAATCCTGGGGCGTCTTGGGTGAATTTGTTGTAAATATTTCCTAGTTTTTTCATCAATCCAATTGAGTTGTACTGCTTGCTCAAGAATCTTATCGAGGATTTGAGAAATTTCACTGGTGGGATCTTGACCCAACTTTAGGTACGTGTTTTCATCCGTGACGTGTTCAGTCCCTTTCTTCATGTAGAAGTCACTATCCATCATGACAAGCCCTCCTCCTTTATCAGCCTTCTGGAAAGTGATAGTTTTGTCCTGTGATAGTTTTTGTAGTGTGCTGTATTCTGCACGAGTCATGTTTCTCAACTGTCTTTTGTATTTCAATTTGTTCAGATCTATTTTCACCAAAGTTTCAAAATTATCTAGCGTCTTATGAGACACTGGGGCTTGAAATGTACTTTTTGGCTTGAAAATAATAGTTTCTTGTGGTGTAACATTAGGGCAGACATTAGTGAAGAAATGACGCAATCTCAAAAGTCTCATAAATTTGAAAAACGAAACTTCAGTCTCCAAATCTGTGGTGTGATATGTACTCACAAATGAAGTGCCCTTATTTAGTACTCTCTCCTCAAATGTGGTTAACTGTTTAGTGGAAATATTTATTATGAGAGTTTCACTTGACTCCTCAATCCGGTCTTTTTTTCTATTTCTTTTTCCTTTCCCACGTCTTGTCTTTTGTCTGAATGTTTTGATGTCGAGGGATCCGGTGGTTTGGTCAAATCCAGGCCTTCCTCTAAAAAAGCCACAGTAGGAATACTTTCAGAAGATGCATCAGCTTTACTGGTAGAAACCTCTCCTTGTCTTTGAGTACTTGGTTTATGCTTCAAATGTGAGCTAGCCGACGGCCTTGATGTATCGGTATCTTGATCTGACACTCCGCTTTCTTCAGACGATTGGGTTTGTGATTGAGGTTTCCTTTGAGTGTATCTACGCTGAGCATATACCTCTGCCCATGTATAGGCTTCATTAAGCTTATAATCGATAGTGTCTCTTTTGAATTTCCTCAGTTTCGTTTCCTGGAGCTCTTTCCCGTATTTATCAAGCTTAATTTCCATTTCTGCCAGAAAAGATTCCCATGGTTCTGCGTCCATCCTTGCTGCCAAATCCTCTTTAATGTGGTAAATCTCTTCCTCAAGATCTTTGATGGTAGTGGATAATTCCTCAATTAATAATAAAATCAGATCTAATGAACATTTATTTAAAATGCTATACCACTTTTCCATGAATTTACTGTTACTGTGTAGTCGAAATAACATTGGCCTGATGGCCAGTCTCAGACCTCGCGGAATCCTTTTCACTCTATGATACTGGATTAAAGTTGAGGCGTGTAGTCTTTGATTCAATTCACGCCTAGTCAGATATTCAAGTTGACGTAACTGTTGCGTCACAGTTCCACTTTGGGCATCGAATTTTTTTGCTTCCTTGATCAAATTATATATTTTGTCTGCTTCCTCAGGTGTATATGATTTAGTTGGAGCTCTGTTTTCTGTTATTGAAGAAATGCTTTCAAAAGACATTTTGAACTTGGTGCTGACAATCAATTTTTAGCAGAAAGTGATAAGATATATGTGGATGATTGTCGCACACACTCCTTAAATTTAAACTCTTGTTAGACGGTATGTGTGCTGCTCTGCATTAATACCTGCTAAGTATTGGTGAACAACTGTGAATTATGGCCTAACACCACATGGGCTATTAGGGCTGCAGTGCGCACTACTTAAATGAAAAAATTCAAAACAATTCTTGAATGTTCAAACCATTTGACCAATGATATACCATGTCATAACATTTATTTAAATCATCTTCAGATCATGAACATAAACATTATTCATGCTATGATTTCAAATTTCAAACTTCAAACATATACATTAATATTTGCAAATTTGTCAGAACCACCACCCAATGCATTTCGGGACTTCTTTGTCCCTTCGTCAGGGGTTCCAGTAGTCAACTGTAAAAGCAACAAGGAAACAATATGAAACGATGCCTTCTCGCATAAGATGAAATCAATCGTCACAATACATCAACATAAAATGTATACTGCAGCGTTCACATGGATGTTATTTAACCCACACTACGACTATTATCACTAATACAATCTAAAACACAACATGTATAATCATATATGCAAAGACGTGAAAGAACTCATGCTTAAACAGTGCCCAGCCACCAGGAGTACAAACATAAGAAAAACATACCTCGCAAATATTTGATGACTTATTTCTGAAATGAAAATGTATCCAAAACATCACTTCAACCAATCACGGCAAGATGATGAAAAAATAAATCACCAATGTTATACTAATACCCTGCTCACCTTTTTAGAACAGTACTACAACTTAGTCCAAACAACCAATCTCGTGGTCAGATGCCGACTCTAAAAAAATAATAATGCAGTATCTGTAATCAGTGACACAATCCTAATGCACACAATCCGTAATGCGTGTAGTCCCCGCCCACTGCTCACCTCTATTGTAGCAGTAAATCACATCGAGAGTCCGTCTACTTAATCCTCGGTACCTACAAAAACGTAAAGGTAACATCAATACCTTTGAAATGTAAACCGCTCGTTGCCTTTGCCAAAGTAAAACCTTCCTCGCATACCTCTTAAACGCGCCGAGTGCCTTTCAAACTCATCCGCCTGGCTGTCTGATGCACTTCCGTGTCATCGTTTACAGCTTATAACGATCCCTTCCGGTCGGACTCCCATCATGAATATTAACAACAGACTATACCTGACTACAACAGAAGAGTTTCTGGAACTACAAAAAGTCCGCTCGTGTACACGCGAATGTAATATAAGTGAAAATTCACACATGTAAATCCATGATTGTTCCAAAACCACCGCGTTGTGAACAGACAGTCATCACTGATAACGATAGCGAAATACTCACCGACCTCCAATATATTCAAATCAACAAAACTTTATCGAAAAATACAAGACCCACTGTGTGAATATGACATAAAAAGCGTGAAAAAGAAAGAAAGAGTGGCATGAAAAAAGAAATGAATAGCTGAACAAAGAGAAATAAATAAAAATAAACTAAATGAATCACTGCCTGCTATTTACAACTTAGAAAAGATTAACATCAATTAACCTGCCTACTATTTACAACTTTTGCTTCCACACTATGTATACATCAATGTCATTCAACAAACCCTTTAGTTTAGATTGTAATGTGAGAGAGGCTTTCTGGATCAAAAAATTACAAACTCTGACCCCAGGGGGGCTCAATGACAAATTTGAATTTAGTTGTTTTCTGTAATAGTTAGGGCAGGAGGACAGCCTCATTTTGCCTTAAGGAATCCTATAGAGATACACTCTAAATCACATGATAACACTACACATTACAATCTAAACTAAAGGGTTTGTTGAATGACATTGATGTATACATAGTGTGGAAGCAAAAGTTGTAAATAGTAGGCAGGTTAATTGATGTTAATCTTTTCTAAGTTGTAAATAGCAGGCAGTGATTCATTTAGTTTATTTTTATTTATTTCTCTTTGTTCAGCTATTCATTTCTTTTTTCATGCCACTCTTTCTTTCTTTGTCACGCTTTTTATGTCATATTCACACAGTGGGTCTTGTATTTTTCGATAAAGTTTTGTTGATTTGAATATATTGGAGGTCGGTGAGTATTTCGCTATCGTTATCAGTGATGACTGTCTGTTCACAACGCAGTGGTTTTGGAACAATCATGGATTTACATGTGTGAATTTTCACTTATATTACATTCGCGTGTACACGAGCGGACTTTTTGTAGTTCCAGAAACTCTTCTGTTGTAGTCAGGTATAGTCTGTTGTTAATATTCATGATGGGAGTCCGACCGGAAGGGATCGTTATAAGCTGTAAACGATGACACGGAAGTGCATCAGACAGCCAGGCGGATGAGTTTGAAAGGCACTCGGCGCGTTTAAGAGGTATGCGAGGAAGGTTTTACTTTGGCAAAGGCAACGAGCGGTTTACATTTCAAAGGTATTGATGTTACCTTTACGTTTTTGTAGGTACCGAGGATTAAGTAGACGGACTCTCGATGTGATTTACTGCTACAATAGAGGTGAGCAGTGGGCGGGGACTACACGCATTACGGATTGTGTGCATTAGGATTGTGTCACTGATTACAGATACTGCATTATTATTTTTTTAGAGTCGGCATCTGACCACGAGATTGGTTGTTTGGACTAAGTTGTAGTACTGTTCTAAAAAGGTGAGCAGGGTATTAGTATAACATTGGTGATTTATTTTTTCATCATCTTGCCGTGATTGGTTGAAGTGATGTTTTGGATACATTTTCATTTCAGAAATAAGTCATCAAATATTTGCGAGGTATGTTTTTCTTATGTTTGTACTCCTGGTGGCTGGGCACTGTTTAAGCATGAGTTCTTTCACGTCTTTGCATATATGATTATACATGTTGTGTTTTAGATTGTATTAGTGATAATAGTCGTAGTGTGGGTTAAATAACATCCATGTGAACGCTGCAGTATACATTTTATGTTGATGTATTGTGACGATTGATTTCATCTTATGCGAGAAGGCATCGTTTCATATTGTTTCCTTGTTGCTTTTACAGTTGACTACTGGAACCCCTGACGAAGGGACAAAGAAGTCCCGAAATGCATTGGGTGGTGGTTCTGACAAATTTGCAAATATTAATGTATATGTTTGAAGTTTGAAATTTGAAATCATAGCATGAATAATGTTTATGTTCATGATCTGAAGATGATTTAAATAAATGTTATGACATGGTATATCATTGGTCAAATGGTTTGAACATTCAAGAATTGTTTTGAATTTTTTCATTTAAGTAGTGCGCACTGCAGCCCTTATAGCCCATGTGGTGTTAGGCCATAATTCACAGTATCGGCGACTAAGACAGCAGGCCGACCCTCTTTTGCTCAACGGCTCCGTCATGGGACGAAGAAACGCCCTTTTTCTCGAAAAAGGAATATATTTTACTTGCAGGACAGTTGTAAATTTTCCGGGAAAGTACATTAGCCTGGAACATTATAACATATATTTAAGAAAAAATAATGTTCGAAAGTAATAAAAAGCGTAATTTTTAGGTCATATGACCAAGCCTTTCATCATTAGAATAAGAAAAGTAAAATGAACCAATGAAAAGTTTTATTAACAAGTCACATGACCTGTTATGCTTACGTTACGCGCTGCGCGTCGCGCCCCGGATCCCTTCCGGATGCGCTAACGCGGCGCGTCATATGACGCATTACGCGACAACGCAGGTCCAGAATATAGTCAAAATGTCTCCACCAACCAGCGGTCGGAACACAACCCCTTTCAGCAGGCTAAATAGTTCTGTTAAATGACAACGGAATGGACAGGCAACAAGAACCATCAGTCAAAGAGGGGAGGGCTAGTTCTTCTCTACCGGGTCATGTTGGGGCGCTACCGGAACTGATCGAATTGGTAGTCTACAGTGTTTCTGGATGTTTCAGACTGAAGCTGGCGTTAGCATGAGAGCACCACCATTTCGTAGCACCGTCGTGGCCATTCCACGAGCAATAATGCTAGCCGCTCCCCACCAGAAGCCTGCGGGAGTCGGGGGGCCCCCAAGACTTTTGTAGAATCTTCAAGGCTGACGGGACGCTTTCGAGAATGGAGCCCAATCTCTAGCAGACAAGCGTCCGTGTTCCAAGGTGTCGCAGGGCAATTTTAGTGGACCACGCCCAAATCTGAAGAGCCGGCCGCCATTTTGAGAGTACTGTGGCAGGCGCCTATCGCTGCACCGCAAGAGCGGGAGCAACTCAACTACATGGTGAGCAAGACGCTGTAGTCGAAAGAGCGGGCGGTAAACAGCTGAATAGCGGAAGAGGCACAAAGTAGCAAAAGCGGGCGGAATGGCAACTGAAATGGTAAAGGGGCTCCCCACTACAGCGTGTCTTTAGGTGAAACGGATTGTGGGACAAGGTCAAGAATGGAAGAGTTACCAAAAGGCAAAAAGTTCCGCTTGATCCCGGGAGCCGGCCACCTATGTCGGGGGCGATCTCAGGCTACACCAGGAGAACACGACTTGGGGAGGGAGCCGGAGCCAAGCGCCCCCTCCGAGTCCGCGCCATCACACCGTCCCTCGGGGGCCTCCGTCAAGCGGTTCAGGGTGGCACCGCATCACATTGTTCACAAATGCAGTCACGTCCTCAAACAGCCCCCACTTTACTTTGAGAATAGTGAAGCTGAAGCAAGTGCAAATAGGCTTCAGACAGTGTTACAAGCACTCCTCAAAACTTTGAACTATCAGAGTGCATGAGTTTCATGCTCGATCGATTGAGCTAGCCGGATCGGGCAACAAAAAGTATAAAATAGTTATGTAAATAGTTGTTTAATAAAATGTTTTACCCTGTTACTTTGCTGGTGTGTTGTATATATTTGTAATATTTGCATAGAGTTTATCGTTATTTTGGGCGGGGTGGGTGGCAGAGCCGAGCTGTATTGCAGCCATCATGGTGTGGAGTTCAGTTCATCTCACTAGTTTCGTGTTTGTCATGAGGGGTTGTTCCTAATGTTTCTATTTTAGCGAGGTCAAAAAGAGATCCCATTAGTGGCCTACTGATTTTGCTCGATTCCTTTTGTTTTTTTACACGATTTTTCGCTATCTGCAAAGACTAAACAGAGTATTGCGACTCTGTGCTTGTTTGTAAATAGAGAATGAACCAAAGAGAACCAATTCTAAAACAGTAAATGCTTGGATAACAATCAATCAAATGGAGAGAGAAGCAGGCACGACGGATTACAACGGGGGCAAAGGCCTGCGTTAACTACCTTTCACTATCTGCAAAGAGAGAGTACTCCTAATAGAAATGAGGGGGGGGCAGCATTCAAAGCAGATAAGTGTGCATAAACACGAAAATGTTTTTTCTTACCACGTACTTGACATTCGACAGCTTATGATATTTGCTATTAAAAAACCATTGAAATTCACTGAAAAAAACATAGGTTATAGACCATATATAGTTAGGAATTAGCATTTACAAAACCTTGAAAATTCACTGAAAAAACCATAGGTTATAGACCATATATAGTTAGGAATTAGCATTTAAAAAACCTTATTTTACTCACACAAAACCATTGAAATTCCATATATAGTTAGTTGTACTAACTATATATCGCGCACCCGCAATCCACTGCTGATCATGTCACATATTACATCATTCATGACATGGTCAGTGACATCACTGATGACATCACTGATGACATCTCAAATGACATCACTGATGACATCACTGATGACATCACTGATGACATCTCAAATGACATCAATGATGACATCACTGATGACATTACTGATGACATCATTCATGTGATAATACGATGAACCTCTTCAGACTCTAATATAACCTTAGATACACTCAGTGTAAACACAGACTCACAGATTGTCACTCATCCATGAAGTTACACACACACCTAGTCAGTCATGCAAACAATCAATCACACCTCCATTTCCTCAACTATACAGTTATACACACCTTACTTATTCAAACATATACTAAAACATATTTACTCTCTTATACAATCCTGGATACAAGTTCACAATGATGCATACAGCCACTCACACATTCACTGGCTCTTATGCACAGTTATTTATATATGTCAAGTCTCACATGTACTGTGTTTTACATATGTACTTACTTTGACATGTAGCACTGAGATATCCATTCACTCACCAATACACTGATGCACACAGTCAACCGCCCATACAGCTGTTTCCACATGCACTTTTGAACCCATACATCTAGTGAATCAACTGCTCACACATCTATGCACAGAGTCATACACCTCCCAGCCACCCACACATACACTCAGTCTCCCATACAAATACTTGGGCAACCAATCAATAACCCATATAGTTACTCATATAGCTACTGAACAACACATGCAGCAGTTTTCAGAACAACAGACATAATGATGCACAAATTAAGACAGTTTAGTCACTAACCCATGCATTCAGTGAGACACATTTAATCACTCACTCATACAGTCAGTCATGCACCTACTAAATCCTTCATCCAGACACTTATACATCCACTCAAGACATATTTTAACTTTACAGAAAAATACAGTCACTGGATGTTGTCATCAGTGATGTCATCAGTGATGTCATCAGTGATGTCATCAGTGATGTCACTGACCATGTCATAAATGATGTAATATGTGACATGATCAGCAGTGGATTGCGGGTGCGCGATATATAGTTAGTACAACTAACTATATATGGAATTTCAATGGTTTTGTGTGAGTAAAATAAGGTTTTTTAAATGCTAATTCCTAACTATATATGGTCTATAACCTATGGTTTTTTCAGTGAATATATATATATATATATGTATATATAGAGAGAGAGTGATCGCCTAATAGGTGGTAAATGTACACATACCATTTTCTTTAGCATGGAGTGAGCATGTGTCCAGTGTGAATCAGCAGGAGTGGTATCAGGGAACTTGTTTCCCTAGGTCCTGATGAAAAACCATTAGGGTTAAGGCTTGAAACATGTCGACCCTTTTAGGAAAGCAGGTACATGACATCCTCCTTAATATCCCCCCCCTTTTTAATCATACTGACTAGAGGTCAGAATAAATAGCATACACCTACTAGCCAGGTATTTTTAAGTAACACTCCAGCACAAATTCCACCCGCTTCTTTTTTTAACACCTTCTTTATTATTGCATAATCTCTAAAGTGCTCCCACGTAGTCCGTAGGTCGCAGCACTTCCAGCGTAAGGGGATCGACCCGATTATGAAGCATGTCACCAAGGAGTAACCCTGGTGCGCGAGGGTTTTACAAGAAAATCTGTTTTTTCCAGCAGAGGGTTAGTCCGCTAGACATAGCTGGGCTTCTTTTTTTTTGTGATGTAATACTTGTTGTGGAGGATGAGTTTATAGAAGGTTCCCAGCATGACATACAAGCACATCAGCAGTACTACCATTTTTGTAAGTGCTACCTTTCCTATCAAAGATGGATGCATGCATTCTAAGGATTGAAGGACTTAAGCCATCCAATATTCTGCCCATATTATAGTCGTAGAACTGTTGCTCATCCTGTGTAATGTGAATGCGGGAAACATCCATTACAACGCACTCATTACAACAACCTATCTTTACAACGCAACTGTTTCATCGCAAATGTCTTTATATCGCATGCCATTACAACGCATACCTTTACAACGCATGCCATTACAACACATTATAAGGTAAGTAATGGAGATATTTTTAGTATTAGGGTGGGTACGGGTTTTGGGCTACATGAGAATAGTAATTTTTACCCCTACACTATCCAACACTTTCCCTACTGTTGCACTCACTGGAGTGGAAATAGTATTTTTTACCCCTACACTATCCAACACTTTGTAATTTTTACCCCTACACTATCCACCACTTACCCTACTGTTGCACTCACTGGAGTGGGAATAGTAATTTTTACCTCTACGCTATCCAACACTTACCCAACTGTTGCCCTAAAAGTAATATGCTTTATAATGGTATGCGTTGTATTGGAATGCGTTGTGATAGTAGTTTTAAAATATGCATTGTAATGGCATGCGATGTAAAATCATTCAATGTAATGGTAGTTGCTATGTAAAGACTGCATTGTAATTGCATACGTTGTAAAGTCATATATACGTCACTTCCCTCGTACCGGACATTATTAACCATCAAGGACAGGCTCAACTCTGGCAGCCGTTTTATAGATAATCCTGCAAGTTGACCCAGTGGGAATAGAACAGCCTTGGTCATATTAATCCAGAGTTCAGAGAATTTCCAGAACACCCTCAGTACGTTTAGTAGTATTGGGGGGATAAGTCTGGTTGCCTTAAGTAAATCATGGTATCATCAGCGAAGAGTGATACTGTATGGTAAGTGATTCCTATCCGCACTCCCTAGCCTCTGCTGGTCTGCCAAAGTCTACAAGCCAATGGTTCCATCGCAATGGCAAAAGTCAGTGGTGATAGGGGCACTCCCTGTCCGGTGCTTCGCATTAAGGCTATCTTTGCCGAGACATATCGTCCCAAGTGTACGCTAACCCGCGGATTTGTGTAATGCAATTGGATCCAGGTTATAAATTGGGTTCCCAGTTCTATTCTATCAAGCACTTGCCAAACATGTTCCCACCTCACAGAGTCAAAGGCTTACTCAATATCTAAAAAAGCAAGAGCGTATACTGGTCTTCATGCAACTCCTGTGTGTGCATATCATGCGCAAGAGGACGGAGATTGCAGAGCTTATTCCTCTGCTGGATGAAACCGGATTGATCTTCGTTTATTAGTCTTGAGAGAGGGGGGAGCAGCCATGTCGCCTGTTGCCAGGACATGGCTAAGAAGTTTGAGGCCTACATTTTACACAGAGAAAGGTCGGTATGACCCCACCACCATGGGATCCTTCCATGGCTTTGGGATTACCACAATTAAGGCCTCCCTCATTTACAGTGGAAGTTCTCGCTTTTTAACGGGCTCCAATAATTTATCTATCTGGGAAATGTTAATAAAACTCCAGAGGGAGTCAGTTTCCTGTGGCAATTTGGCAGATTTGAGGCTTTCACCGTTCCCATCAATTCCTGGTTACTTAATGGTACCTTCAGTGATTCATGATTCATGGTCATCCGAAGTGAGGCATGCTAATGGTAGCTTCTCAAATAGGTAGATAACTCTTGAGCTACCCCAACATACTGTGGTGCAGTGTATACCTGTTGCAAATGTTCCACAAAACCAGCATTTATTGCCTGTTGTGTATAGACTCTTGGGTCGCCCGGTCCCTCACTGTCAATATGGAGTGTATCGGAGTCTCAGCCCTTATCAGGTGCGCTACTCATCGCCATGTCTTGTCACCCTCTAAATATCAATGCCTCCTCCCCTTATTCTTGTTGTATTTCTCCAGTTGGTTCCACAGTTCACACACCTTGTGTCACTGTCTGTCTCAATCTTTTGAAACTGTCAAGGTTGCAGAGAGCGACCTCTCCATCTTAATTTCCTGCTGGGTCAAGAAATTCTCTAGAGTACACCTTATTTAAACTTCGGTCGTCAGACATACACGCCGAATCACCACCTTAATGATATCCCATTCCACCACCCTTTTTCTTGTTGTTTCCCAATTGTTATCAAAGTATTGTGTTAGTGCCCTTGATAATGTGTCCCTGAAGGTTGGGTCTGACAGGGCGTTGGCATTAAGCCGCCACAGTGGGACCTTCGATGTGTGTCTCTGTAATGACTATGTGACCAAAAGTGGGGAATGGTCCAAAATGTATTGGGCCAGGTAATGCACATCCACTATTCTGTGGGTGAATCTGTCTGCTTGAAGAAGTAATCTACACGGCTGTATGTATCTGTTGCTGGGGTATAGCAGGAATAGGCATGTGTGCGCAGGTAACCCGGGCCCTAAATATCAACTACATCAAAACTCTTATCCGCCTGCAATAAAGCAGCAGGCGCAAGGGACTTAGCGCATAAGCGGGGGGAGGGGGGTGATCTATGCAATTTGCCATCTGGGGCGCAGTTAAGATTGACCCCAAGAATAACCTCCGTCATTGGGGAAATCTGAGCAGAGTTCAGCACCGTACCTAGAGGGGCATGGTCATCAGTGTTAGGTGCAAACACATTTATAAGGAATAAGCCATGTACTTCTATGGCACCCTCTAGGATCACATAGCACCCATCCATACTTTGGCACTGTTGTATAGGCCTTGGAATCCCCAGGGCCACGCATATCAAGGCTCCTCGAGCATAGTCAGAGTACGACGTGGCAAAGATGTGTCTACACCATCTTCTCCTCAAGCATTTGATTCATTCTCCCCATAAATGGGTCTCCTGGAGAATAACCATGGATATTCCATACCTCCAGAGGTAGGCATACACCCTATTATGTTTAGTAGGATAATGTAGACCCTTCCCATTCCATATTATTAGCTTATATCTAGTTCCTATACCCTCCATGCAAAGGCACTGAGTGACAGGCAGTTTCTAAGCGTGTAGGCGAAGTATCTGGAGTACCACAATCTATGTCCCACATCCATGGAAGCTTGCCTACCCCTCTTGTCAAAATGTAACATTTCAATCATCTTGGGGAGACGATGTAGCCTTACGGCTAGAGCGGTCGACCTCGAAGCTGGGGAACCGGGTTCGAATCTCAGCATCGACGCTCAACTTCTTGTGATTCTGGGCAAATCACTTAATCTCCCATGCCAAACAAAAATGAATGTGTCCATCTGTAACGAAACTGGTGCTCATGTAAAGCGCTCTGATACCTGATATCTTCGGGTCTAGTTTGCTCTATACAAAACTAAAAAACAAATCATGAAGAAAAAACAAATATAAAGAAAGAAAAAACTCAAAGCCTATCCACCCTACGGGCAGTAGCCACTAATTCCTCCCAGCTCAACTAGCAGTCAAGAGGGTAGTAAGCCCCTCCCCAGTGTCCCACTGTAACCGACCTACCCCAACTAGAAACCTAGGAAATCACCATGTGTAGGTTCTGACCAGGGGCTCCAGATCCTCAGCTAGTCGCAAGCCCCCAACGAGGGCTGAGCAATTCACTTTGGGTGTGCCGCTCGCAGCCTCAGAGGGATTTCTTTCTTGCACGGCGCACTTTAAAAGTGCTTAAAGACTTTTTCCTGCCCGCTCCTGGTATCCTGAAGCAACGAGGACCCGGGACTACGTGGACGCTGCTGGGGCCGGGACTGCGAGACCCAGGGTGCCTAGCGCCTTGTGATTCCAGCGCACCTGGTGTCTCTTCCCGCCCCCAGCTCTCCGCCCTTCACTGCACATTTAAGGCTCGCGGCCCCCGCTCCGCGGGTGCCGCTCGCAGCCTCAGAGGGATTTCTTTCTTGCACGGCGCACTTTAAAAGTGCTTAAAGACTTTTTCCTGCCCGCTCCTGGTATCCTGAAGCAACGAGGACCCGGGACTACGTGGACGCTGCTGGGGCCGGGACTGCGAGACCCAGGGTGCCTAGCGCCTTGTGATTCCAGCGCACCTGGTGTCTCTTCCCGCCCCCAACTCTCCTATTTAACTTTTGCAGTAAGCGCGCACGCGGGACGCGCGCGGGACATAGCCCGGGGCTAAGCCCGGGCAAAGGGCGGGCCCTCTGTGGCCCTCCGTGGACCGAGGTACCGGGGCGGGGCCATAATCTTACCTTTACTTGATACCGGCAAAGCATGTGAGTGAGAAAATATTTACCTGTAAAGTTACATTTTCTTCCCCATTTTTACTAGGAACTATTTCCTATTATGTCTACCAAACTGGTAACCATGGATAATTTTTTAATTAAAAAGGTAGCGAAAATAAATAGTAACAGAAGGTTGTCCCTGGGTTTGGAAAATTCGCCCACAACTACTATCACCCCGGAGCTCCCAGTTACAATCTCTGATACTCTGATAGACCAGCCTGTATTGGCTGGCAAAGTAACTACTGTGGTTGCCATGGTCCATATGGGTCAGCATGATGAGGATTCCCGTGCTTTGGCCCCTACAGGTTCTGGCATAGCGGTTTCTCTAGAAACACATACCACCGCAACAAGGGAATCACCAAGAAAGTTTAAGAAAGCCCGAGTGAGACGAAGGGGGAAGCAAAAGAAAACTACCCATAAAATCATACAAGGAGGGGGAGTGAGTCTGGCACTCTACCATTATTCTCAGATATCAGATTTTCTAAGCTAGGGGGAATAGGGGATGTTAATGTGTCAAATTCCAATAAAGATTCTGTGCTACTTATTGACCTGTCAAATTCAGGGATTGTAGGTAACATTGATAGCCACCCCGCTGACTGTGCTGTGTCAAGTGAAAATCTTTTGTCTAGCACACTAACTAGCCCATCTTTAATGGACTTACCTATAGGGAATGATAGTCCCAGACTATCGGGCACCCCAAAACTTTTCCATGACCCGTCTCCTGGGTCCCCTAATTCCCCACTTACCAAGGGAAACTGTAAAAAAAGGGGGGGTGAACCACTGGGTACTCGAGCGCAGAAAATAAGTAAAGGGCCAGTTTCCCCTATACAGTCACAAACTGACCAAATCGTGGTAAATGAGGCGGAAACGGTGGCTAAGATAATAGAACTCATTAGGGGTGTGATGCAACCACTTTTTGACAAGACCTCTAAAATATCTACTCAGTTAGACAAAATAGAGAAAAAGGTCAATCAAAATTCTTTGCAAATACTCGACCTGGTATAGGGGTTAGAAAAAGGCAAAATGAATAATATAGCAACAATGCACCCTTCTGTAAAACCCAAAGTAACAGTTTCCCCTCCACTACTTGCACCCACACCATCAGTATCAGTGCAAAAAGGGACATCTGGGTTAGAGGGGATAAGACCAGCCAGCCCTGTAATTATGCTACCTGCTCCCACTACACAACTGGCCATACCCCATGGGTCGGCTCCTGTATTAAAGAAGCAAACATCTAAACCAGGGGGGAGTCAGAACCAAGACGGTAGTAAGCACCCGCCGATTACTAAGTTGAGAAAAGGGAATGTCTTCGCCATTGCCTCTGAAAAAACGAGCCGTACTGTAGACTTAACCCCTGATTCGGCCCCTTATGTTATCATAATGGCAGGGGTTCCGGAACTGACTGCAGGTAAATGGGAAGATCACGGAGCCTTACGGCATAAGGTTACCTTTTGGCTCCGAGATAATAGACCATTACCTGCATCTATAAATGGTGAAATTATAAGTGTAAGGCGCGCCAACTGGGTGGGCACTAGGCCAAAGGATAGAGACGGTGATGTTATAATCATTAACTTTAAAGATCATAGGGCCGTCAGGCATATTGGGGATTGGTTTAATGTGGATAACAGCACTTCCATCTCCACGCACCTATTATTTTATTTCTATCCATATACACCGCCAAAAAGTTCCCATAACTGGGGAAGGGACAGGCAGTTGTTAAAGAAGCCAGTCCATCTCCATCAGGGGTTTGGAAATATAAGACCCTGGGACAAGGCTGGCCCAAGGGGAGTTCAACCAATGGCGGAAAGTTCTGCCTTTTTAATTGACCGAGATCCTTCTACTTATGTCCAGAGGCCGGAGGACCTCTATCCCAGATTTCAGCATCATGCTACTTATTACCCTCCCTCCAGTAACCAATATTCTGCATATTTGGAGTCTAACCCCATTGAAGGTAGACATTGGAATAATAGAGGATTGCCCCCACATAGGTTTAATCTACCAATTCAAAATCGTTTCCAGACTCTTTCTGGTCTAGAAGGGGTGGATTGACAGCAAGCTCAGCTACCCCGAGAAAATCTGGTAGGGAACAACCCTCTTTCACCAGTTCTACAAGTTTCAACTGCGAGTGGGGTTCCCCTTAAAAGTACTGAGGTCCTCATTGAGTTACCCCAAGAACTGCCCACAACACACGAGTACATCACTTCGGATGGATTGACATCCTGTGTCAGTGATATCCCGGATCAGATGCAAACCACTGTAGTTGAAGATAGTGGGACTGGGGAAAAGATAGGAAGAGCTTCGAGACAGATAAAGAGTGATCTCTGCACATTGCTGTTCTGGAATGTAGCAGGGCTGAGGCAAAAAATTACTAACCCAGCTTGGGATTCGGTAATAAGTGGTCAGGATATAGTGGCTTTGCAAGAAACATGGACTCAGGTTCCTATCCATGTGAATGGTTATAGAACCTTTTTTACTCCAGCTGTGGGAGGCCACTTCGGAAGGGCTAAGGGTGGCTTGATTACGTTTGTTTCAAACCAACTCAAAATTAAACAAGCTCACTGTTATTTGCAATCTAATTACTTTCAACTCATAATCTTAAGAAATCTTAAAGGAGGAAAGGTGATGATTATTAACTTTTATAATAATGTCCCGAGGGATGAAACTGTGGTTGCAATGAAGCAATTAAAGAATGAAGTTCAGTTAGAGGTCGATAAAAACGACAAAGAATTGGTAATTTTATGGGGGGGGGATTTTAATTGTCAACTCTGTACAAAAGGGAGTCGGGGCCTATGTGGATTAATGACAGAGAGAGATACGCATCTTACCCACTTCGACCACACTCTGATGGGAGACTTGCTTAATGAACTATTATTCATGCTCGATCTAGGGTTTGTTAACGAATTGGCCCTAAAACCCATTCCCTTTACCCCGACTTTCGTTGGCAGAGGATTGGAGTCAACTATAGACTATATTTTGTCTTCCAGTAATCTTGGTCATAGAGTGGTGGGGGTTACAAATATTAAATTGCCCATAAGTGACCACCTCCCCCAATGCCTTAAGGTAGCAGCTTTGTTCCCAGACCCATCTACGGCCGCGCCACCTTTAGGGGCAGTGGTTGATGTTGTCCTTGGGAAACAAAATGGGTACACACTTAATTGGAGCAAAGTAATCCCCGCAACCTTCTTTAAGGAACTCTGGGAAGGGTGTTCTAATAGTTTTATGATTTGTTTGGACGACAACTCTAAGAATGACCAAATAATTGAGCATTTTTGTATAATAGCCACAAGTATAAAAAGTAGCCTAAGGGTGGAGGCGAAACGTAGGGGTAAAGGACCTAAAAATTGGTTTAATAATGCATGTACTAGGGCCCTGAAAAACTTAAAACAGGCAGTACACAGAAGCCCCAGGGACAAAGGCGAAATAAGAGTTTGTAGGTCTGCGTACAATCAGGCCCTGAAACTAAGGAAATCTGCGCTAAATAAGGAAGCATTAGACTCACTTTGCGAGGCCTCAAAAACAAAAAATCCCGCTGTATTCTGGAAGGTAATTAATACTCCTTTCCCCTATGAAACCCATACGGCGCGAATTGAGATCGCAATAAATGAAGATAATTGGGTAGATCATTTCTCAGATCTTTATAAGGCACAGGATGATACCCATGGTGGAGGTTTCCATATTAGTCCAGATCCACATCCAAGTTCGAATTTGGTTGTGACACTGGAAGAGGTACTGCTTGCCTTGAGGGCAACTAAAGGTGGTAAGGCAGCTGGGCCCGATGGGATTCCTGCGGACCTATTTAAAGCAGACACTGAAATCTGGGGCCCAATGTTGGTTCAACTTTTTAATGCGGCTCTATCTGGGGGCTTAAAAGAATCTTGGTTTAAATCCATCATCATCCCAATTTACAAGAAGGGGGATAGAAACAGCTGTGCCTGTTATAGGCCAATCTCCCTTCTTGATTCGTCAATAAAAATTTTGGGACGTATAGTGTTGGCAAGACTCCAAAGCTGGGCGGAGGAAAATGAAATTATGAGCGACCTGCAATTTGGTTTTCAAAAAGGGATTGGCACAATCGAGCAAGGCTTAAATTTAATGCTATTGCAGCATAAATATACAAGGATAAAATCAGAACGCCTGTATCTTACTTTTGTAGATCTTTCATCTGCGTTCGACTGCGTATCACACACCAAATTGTGGGCAATAATGAAAGGATTGGGTGTGGACAACATTATAATCTGTTTTTTGAGGGACCTCTATAGAGGAGCCACAGCTTCTGTTCGCTACGGTAGGGGGGGCGAATGCTCCAGACAATTCAGCGTGGGCCGGGGAGTGCGACAAGGTTGCGTTCTAGCACCTTTTTTATTTCTTCTTTATATTAATGGGCTTGAGCAGCACCTGCTGCAGGAGTGCGGAGATATGCCCAGGGTGGGGAGGAGGGCAATCCCTGCACTCATGTACGCAGATGATGATGTACTCATGGCGCGTACCCCCCGGGCTCTACAAAAATTAGTAGTTAGCTTTGAGAATTTTATGCTGAATTTAGACTTACGAGTAAACTGTAGCAAAACTTTTACTATGAACTGTGGCCCTAAACTAGGTAAACCCATGAAGCAGATGTTTTTAAACAATGTCCCGTTAGATAATACCCCAACCTTTTCTTATTTGGGTATTTTATTCCATGAGCTAGGTTCTTGGACAAGTGCCATTAAGGCTAGAACCCTTTTATTTATGAAAACGATCATGGCTTTAAACAATTTTGTCAGAAAACTGGGCACGAAGCCGATAAAAGAAATGTTAACCATATATAGAGCAACATGTATATCTGTTGCCATCTATGGTTCAGGCTTGTGGGGATATGCAAATGTTGATCCAATCCAGGTGGTGGAAAATAAATTTATGAGGGAAGTCCTTGCTGTCCCACAATGTGCAGCAACTTTCAACTGTCATGCAGAACTGGGCCAACCTTACATAACAGACATTATTAAAATTCAACCTATCCTACTGTGGCACAGGGTATGGACCACAAATGAATGTGTTATGAATCGGGCCTTGTTACAGGACATCCTCAGTTTGGATCACGTGCATAGAGTGGAATGGTTGGGATATGTAAAGTGTTTCTTGTCTGAGATCGGATGCTACTCTTACTATTTGGATCCATCTTCATTGGGTAGCATTCCTAGGAAGACACTAAAAACCCTCTGCCTGGACCATCTTGAGGCTAAGAGGAAGAGAACTGAAACCTTGAAACAATCGGTACATTCCCATCTTCCTACTCTCTGTGAGATTAATTCTGTACAGCCATATTTATCCCTGCCCATGTCAAACTACGATCGCTTTCTTTTAACTCGTTTTAGATTTTGTATGTTTTTTAGACTGGTGTCCTTCCCTAGTATGAACTCATGGAATCATATGTTGCCCACTTGTCCATGTGATGGTTCGTCAATTCAATCAGATATCCACATTTTATTTTTCTGCAGACTCTATGGTGCCTATCGTAGAAAAATTATCATCCCTTTTTTAAAAGAAATTAATTTAACCAGATGCCGCCCAGCTTTTTTAGAGTTACAGAGATTGGATATGGTTTTAACTATAACTGTGGTTTTAAATTTTTTAAAGAGTGTTTTTAAATCACGAAAACAAATGATAACTGAAATGGCTTAAATTTTACTTCATTGTGTAACCGACTATTTGATCCCCCTCCTTGCACTAAAATTATGAGCTGTATTTGTTGTAATTAATGTAACCTGTTTGTATGTTTGCTACTTTTATGGTTATATGCTTTAACCGAATAAAGTTCTTTGAACTGAACTGAATTCACTTTGGCCTAGTGTGAGGAGTATCCCAATCTGGAAATAAGTATAACACAACCGATTGTACACCCATTTTGTCACTGTTCAATCCCATGAATGAACAAGGGCTGGCATCAAGTATCCCATGTCTTTATCTGCAGGGTGGGGATCAGGTTTCTGAAATTGGTACCAGAGGGCCGTTTGTCCATCGCGGTGCTATCGCTTTGGGTCTCCTGCACAAGGCACAGTGGTGTCTCTAAAGGCTCCAACTCAGCTTGTAATGTGCCATCCGAGCAGACAAGGATACGCTCCCCCAATCTGCTCAGTAGAGGTCCCCACCTGCTTCAAAGACGCTGGTCCATTTGGGGCCAAATGGCGAGGTCCAGGGCACCACGGTTCTCACCACTCGAGTTTTTAAACCACCTGTCTCAGGCCTAAGGAGTCCACCCAGTCAGCTATTTTCTGTGGAGTTTTATGAACGTACACCCTGCGTTCATGCTGGACACGGAGTCAAGCAATGGACATTAGGGTATACTTAGCGTTCTGTTCTCACAACTTACTTTTGACCCCCAGAAAGCTTTTACGGAGGCCTAGGACTTTACGTGTATAGTTGGGGTAGATTTAAATAGTCTGTTCTTGCAGCGTGGAGGGCTGTGGGCATGTACATGTTAAAGGATTACATCCCTGTCTCTATAAATGAACATGCGGGCTATGAGCACCCTAAAGGCACCCCATATCTGTGTGGGCCGTCTGCTCTCCACTACTCTGCACAGGGCACTTAAGTTACACACAGCACGTCACCCCCCTCCCCACATCGCCCTCATGCCCCTATCAGTTCCCCCTCGCTGTCCAATTTTCGTGCCTGGCCTTCCTTTGGTAGACATAAAGGAGTCCCACCTCAAGCAGGCAGTGCAGACCCCAGAAGGGGTATTTGGAAGGTCTAGGAATGAGCTGAAGCCGGTGACCCTATGCTGGAAATTGTTAGTGTCCAGAGTGGTGCCCCCTTCCTGTGGCACCCTTTCGACTGTCTTGTGCAGTGAGCAACAGTACACACCGGGCCTCCAGTCCCCAATCCCCATAGCCAGCAGCACAGCAGGTAATCACTGCAGTAATACAGGTCGGGGGACCCTCCCCTCAAGCAGCAGTGTCCATTGATTGCCTGATTTCTACAGGCCACGTATGCCAGTAACATGTCTCTCACCTCTATTCCTTCATGCTCGAGTGCCTGACTTGCATCAGCATGACATACCTTGCTTCAAGTCATGTATGCAGTTCTGGGTCATCGGTGGGTGCGAACTCAGGCCTTGGTGGTGTCTGGTGCTTGTTGTCACACCCCCCCCGGCAGGGCAATGTCCCAACTCACTTGTTGCGCTATGCTAATGTGGGCCTTAAAGGTATCTTGAACGCGGAGTCGCCATCTTGGATGTCAGCAGTGGCTGTCTCCTTGCTCTAGTAGTCCCCCAACAGCCCTGGTCAGCTGTTAGATAGTGTCATCGGGAACTTGCCCCTAGTGCAGCAATCACACGTATTGCAGGCATCGGCACAGCTCCTGGCCTTCCAGCCTCTCGGCTCCTCGGAAGCCACGATCCCCACCAAGCCGTGCCATATGGGGTCGCAAATGTATCCTGCTCTGCTAGTTTTCGCAGTGCAGAGTCACTCTTAAGGGTTCATTGGCAGGCCCAGGGCCCCCAGGTGCTCATGCCCTCCATCTTGTGGGCATAAAACAATCGGCTGTGGCAGGATGCGGAAGGATTACGCTCACCGGGTCGGGAGCTTTGTTAAGACACTTCTAATCGGCCATGTTGCTTGGCCTTGCCACAGAATTTTGCACTTTAGCACCATCACTGTTAACATAATACCATTTTGCAAACACATCACTGAGGGACATTCCGAAAAGCTGATTCATGATTCGCTAATATACAGTACTACAGAGACAGAAACAGAAACAAAAGAAATGGAATGGTGCACATCTTTAAAGGAAACAAACATATTCAACACACTTCAGGGGCAGATCCACTTATTGAACAATCAGAATGCACAGTATTAAGTGCTCATAAGCAAACATTTACAATTGCATTGGGATTGAACTTGCCAAACCTCCTCTTCACAATTCAGGCTTTAGCAAAGACTTACGTGCCTTGGCTTTTGAAGACAAATGGCTAATCTTATAGACAAGCTTACAAGATACATTTATTCACTTGCAATGGTCCTTCACTTTCCAAAGTTTGCAAGGCCTGCTCTCAAAAAGTGAATAAGCAGAATGATACATGACAAGACAACTAGTAATCATTGCCACAAGACTGAAGTATGTGCCAATGGGACAGGCAATAAAATGCACCAATGATCCTGATATTGCGTGATTCAGCGATCCCCTATAGAGCATGCATCAGTCGCCACAGATATATGTCTCACTGGCCTCTGAACATGTATGTATCTATTGCCCCGTCAGTAAATGTGCACTAACACCCCTCATAGTAACTAGCATTAATGGCGCCACTGAGCATGATGCTTTAAATGCTCCATTCAGCCTGTGCATAAGGAACAGCTTTAATACCCTCACAAAGTACAAGCAAAAATGGCCAAACACATAATATAGCCCTATAGCCCCCCGTAGCGGGCTATACCGGCTATTAAAGGCCCTCTCCAGCATTAAAGGCCTGAGCCGAAGGCGAGGGCCTTTAACTAGGGAGAGGGACTTTAATAGCCGATATCGCCCAGCTACGAAGGGCTATAAGGCTATTAGAACATTCTGCCACTAGAGGGCAGAATGTTCTAACAAATAAAACAAAGCCTTCAGGGAGCGCGGGGGGATTGAACTCCCCTCAGGCTCCCTGAAGCCTTTGTTCACAGCCAGAGCTGTGCACAAAGAAACATTGGAATGTTGGAGATCCGGGCTTATACCAGCCATTATAAGCCTGGAGCTACTCCATTGTTTTCAGTGGAGCTTCCAACATTCCAATGTTCTAATGTGCATTATACGCCCCACCAAATCAGTAGTGAGTATTAAAAGCCTGCGTCAAGGTCCCTCCCCATTAAAAAATATTAAGGGCCCCACAGAGTAGAACGCATTGATGGCTCTTCACCATGGGAGCCAGTCTGTGGCGCCACTCCCGAACACAATTTGCTGTTGTCACGCCTTTAGGAGTTCAACATATCAGAGGTGCTACATGTTCACACCAACTGCTCAGAGAGAAGTCCATCCTTAAGGACTGGGTGAGGTCACATGTAGTACAGACTGCTCTGCAGTTCCAAACGAGGGATATGAGCCAGACTGTCAACAGCACGTGGACAGAGCTGATGAGCATGAATGCTAGTGGAGGAATTCTCGCCAGCACCTTGATCGAGTACGAAGACTGGTGGAGATATTTATTATTTACATCTAACACCAGCAAAAGGATTCCCATGTCAAATTTGTATTAATTTTTCCCAGCTGTTAAGGATTCTAAAAGTACCCTGTGTTTATGGATTCCATGGAACGAACTGAGATAGCCAATACAGTTTTTTTTTGAGGGGGTAATGGGAAAAGTGGTGTGCAAGCAAGCATATTTTTTTCTGCCAAAAATGGCATTTTCAAAAGGTTTGTTGCGCTAATATCACCATCTTCCCAGCTTAGAGGGGCTAGAAGAGTTGTATTAAAAAATATTTTTTACTGCAGTTTTAATAGGGACATTTAATGGGTGTCATTATTTTAAAAAGAACAATATATCATTTTGCCACCAAAGATACTACTCACAGTTCCTACTCTATTAGAGCCAAAAACACCCAAGCAATACCTTTGTCCTTTCTTTGCTTCATTTTCCCACACCACCCCCTGAATCACAGTTTCTGAAAATAAATGACCTACTAAAGAGAGCCCCTCAGACGAACTATCGATCCTTTCTCAGCAAAGAAGTTATAGTAAAATGGATCCCCTTTAAGTACCTCTTAGAATTGGAAATGGAAAGCACTTTTGTTCTTTTTAAATTAATGAGGAAATGTAATGGGTCTTTAGTCAAAAATGGTGATGAAGAGGTGGTTAATATCAAAAGAATTGTTCATTTTAGGAAACAAGAGCATCGGGAACAACTCACTCCCTCTCCCTGCTACAGCAGGGGTGGGGGTTGTTACTTAACTTGGCAGATAAAAGCTCATAATTAACACAAGAAGGATGGGCTTATAGAAAAGAGACAGAAGTATGCACGAGTGGCTGCATGAGTGGCTGAAAGTATGGCTGGATGAGAGTGAGAGGATGGGAGGATGACAGTATAGATGAATGGAAGTGTGAAAGAATAGATGAGTGGGTGAATGGATGAGTATGACTCACTACTTGTCTTGAGACCACTGTTGATACTAAAGCACTTTTCAAACCTATAAAAAACCTTTGAAATTCACTGAAAAAACCATAGGTTTCAGGCCTTATATAGTTAGGAATTAGCATTTAAAAATACCATTGAAATTGCTCCTATATAGTTAGTTGTACTAACTATATTTCGCGCACCCGCAATCCACTGCTGATGATGTCACATATTACATCATTCATGACATGGTCAGTGACATCACTGATGACATCTCAGATGACATCAATGATGACATCACTGATGACATCATCCACGTGACAATCAGTAAACTGGTTCTCCAGTTGGTTACTAGCTATGTGAAAGTCTATGTTAGTTATTGATTAGTTAACTGAGTATTTGTATGGGAGAGTGAATGTGTGTGTGGTTCGGTAGAGGGTGTGTGACTGCCCAAAGATGTGTGAATAGTTGATTCAGTAGATATATGAAGTTAAAACTACATGTTCTAACAGTTGTTTGGGTGAATGAATATCTTTATGGGTGTGGTGATGAGCAAATATATTTCTCAATGATACATGTCCAACAAACTCGAAAAATAAAAGGCAGTGTATGTGTCAGTAGTTGTATATAAATAAGTATACATAAGACTTAATGATTGTGTGAGTGACTATGGATAACTGTATACTTGCAATAATGATTTTATAATATACTAAATATGACTTACTATCTAAATGAATAGATGAAGTGGTGTTTGTATAAGTGTGTAGCTAAGTAAGTATGTAAGTATGATCCATTGTTTGCGTAAGTGAGTAGGATAACTTCATATGTGAATAGGTTGTGTGCTGGTGTGTAATGATAGGTGTTTAAGTATTTTTGATAGTGTTCTATTGTTCATTGACAGCACGTATGAGTGAATCTACAGGTAAGTGATTAGATGTGTGTATACATCTAGGAATCAATTAGTGGGTTTTTAAATACTTGTATTGCTGTGTCAATGGATTCAAATATGATATTCTGTATTTTACAAAGAGTGATGAAAGATTTTACTAGTGTATGAAAAGGTGTATCTGATTGTCACGTGGATGATGTAATCAGTGATGTCATCATTGATGTCATTAGAGATGTCATCAGTGATGTCACTGACCATGTCATGAATGATGTAATATGTGACATCATCAGCAGTGGATTGCGGGTGCACGAAATATAGTTAGTACAACTAACTATATAGGAGCAATTTCAATGTTTTTTTAAAATGCTAATTCCTAACTATATAAGGCCTGAAACCTATGGTTTTTTCAGTGAATTTCAAAGGTTTTTTATATGCTAATTCCTAACTATATAAGGCCTGAAACCTATAGTTTTTTCAGTGAATTTGCAAGGTTTTTTAAATGCTGATTCCTAACTATATAAGCCCTGAAACCTATGGTTTTTTCAGTGAATTTGCAAGGTTTTTTAAATGCTAATTCCTAACTATATAAGGACTGAAACCTATGGTTTTTTCAGTGAATATGCAAGGTTTTTTAAATGCTAATTCCTAACTATATCAGGCATGAAACCTATGTTTTTTTTCAACAAATTGCAAAGGTTTTCTAAATGCTAATTCTATTAGCGGATAACATTTAAATATGTTAATATCCTTGTGGGACCACCTGAGCAGCCCTAGGGGGTGAGCGTGTTTCTACCCTGCCCCCTTTTTGCATTCTACACGTTTGTTTTTCTGCTTCTTTTGTGCCTCGGTCTACCGAGCACAAGATGGCTGCCCAAACTTCCTGGTTTGAAGTGTTCACAGCCAATCAATGCAGCCCATGCTCGGAAAGGTCTGCGCGCACTCCTGATTGGCTGGCAGTCGTCTGTCAACATTCCAAACTGTCCAAACCAAGAAGTGCTGGCCACCATCTTGTTTCTCAGGAGAACTGAGGCACAAGAGAGCCCAAAACAAGAGTTGAAAATGCGGGGTACGCGTTTTCAAAACTTTATTTTTTTCTGGCCCTTGGGGTTCTTCTGGGACCCCCTGAGAAGAGCTAGATGTCCTATGGAAAATTGCATGGGGAAAAACACGTTTTGGAACCCCCTTTTTCACTGTTTTCCTCCGGTGGTACGCTCAGGGTACGCGTACGGGTAAACGCACATGTGCGCATACGGGTAAACGCACATGTATGCGTACATGTAAACGCGCCCTGAGCGTTCTCCGCGAAATTTTCAACAAAAAAAAGTAATAGCTTTTTTGCCCTTCGGGGTCCTCCTAGGCCCCCCTGAGAAAACCTAGGGGGTCAGGGGGTCTCTACCCTGCCCCCTTTTAAAGTTTTCCCCTTTTGTTTTTCCCCTTTTGACACCTCTTGTGTCTCGGTTCTACCGAGACACAAGAGGTCGGACTCTCCGGACCGTTTGGAATGTTCACAGACACCCGAGAGCCAATCAGCTTTCCGCTCGCGCACTTCCATGGCGCGCCGGGTGCGCTTACCGGTACGCGTACCCAAAGGGCTCGGAGCACGCATATAGATATATATGTGTTTTTGAAGTTAATTTTCATAAAAACCATTGGAGCGATTTTCACCAAATATGGAAAAGGCACTACTGCGTACCAGTTCCTACCATTTTGCCAAGTTTGGTGTAATTCCGTTCAGCGGTTCGGGCTGCAGCTGTGTCTAATCGTCCTATGGAAAATAACATGGGGAAAACACATTTTGGGACCCCCTTTTTTCTCAGCCCCCACTTGACAAATCCCCCCGAAACTTTCAGGGAAGGAGCGGACCGTAACGGGCCATCTTCATTTGAGAAAATCGCGTACATTCATTAACCGGCGCCAAAGTTATTCCCAATAGAATGTTGTGGATTTCCTATGGAAACTAGGATCCAGGGGCAGAGTCAGCACAAGCGGCGAAAACGGAACCCACGCGGCTCTGAGCTTCTTGAAAGCTGGAACCCCTGATGTTGTGATACCCATTTCACCACAAGCGCAATTAAGGGTGATTGGGCAATAAAAGCCTACAATAAGGCAGTGAACACAACCAGTTACTACACGAATTGTGTGAGTACATGTTACCATTATATGTTTGTCTGCGTATATGTTAGTCCTGACGAAAGCCCCATAGACTCGCCTGAGCCAAAGGGGGCTGAAACATGTCGACGAAACCTTGTTAATACTTAGAGATCCAGTCACTTGATCCCTTAAGAGTATCCGATTATTTTATCCTAATAGACTCTCTCCTATTATTAAAGTACCTTGAGGAAGAGTTCTATTATTTTATATTTCACTTTTTCACTTTTTACCCTTATTTTTGGTGGGGGTATTTGTATAACCATCTCTGGACACTGCAAGCTAGACCAGAGGAGCCTCTGGATGAGGCGGGCACAAATCACTAACTGTGGTACCCAATGATAACTGCCAAAAACTACAATGTGGGGCGGAAAAACAATATACACCGCAAAACCAAATAACTAGGGTGCCGCCTTTGTCAGAATTCTTGACTACAATTTCGTCATTTTCTGCAAGTTTTTTCATACATTTAGCATATTCTCTTGTCATATGTAGATTTTTCTTCCTCTTTTTATTGTTGATGGATTGATACAACTTCTTGATATCATTAGTTACGCACTCATGAAATACATCGATGAAATCTTTAGGCATCATAGGTATGAAGCTTGATTTAGTTTTGAAGGGACTCATGCCAGCGCCTTTTTGGTGAATGTCAATTTTATTTAGTCCGGCCTGCGTGGCCAAGTCAATATCAGACTCAGATGGTCCTGTGGAATCCTTCAAATCATGCATAGTTAGTAAAATGTGAGCATCTGAAGAAGAAAAAGTTGCCTTCCGCGATTTCTCACCTTTATCTATTTCGGATTCCACTGTATCATTGGCGTCTTTCAAGGCAAAATATTTTTTCAATTTGAGTTTTCGGATGAAACAAAAAACATCAACTCGTGTCATGGCATAATTGAGACTTTGGATAGGACAGTAATTTAGTCCAAGAGATAGCAGTTGTTCTTCAGCTTTACTGAGGGTTACTGTGGATACATGGATTATAGTTTTATCCCATATTGCCTGTTGCCCCAAGTGCTTTTTTTCTTCTTCTTTTTTGGCTGATTTTTGTTTGCACTTGCGTCTCCTTTCTTTTCGTCTTTTGTTTCTTCTTTTTTTGTTTGTTGCCTTGTCAACATCGGTCTTAATGTTTGGAGTCTCTCCTCCACTAAAAAATACAACTCTTCTGCCAAGTTTAATCTGGTTATTGTTTGCTGATGGGAGAGATCAGATTCACAGCTAGATTCACTTGTAAGAGAAATTGAATCAATACTAGACAGGTCTTCATTTTCACTAGTTCTAGTATTGGTGTTATTGCTTGTAGATACATTCTCTGATGGTGTGATACTTTTGTTTTTTTTGCTACTGTATTCTTGTCGTTTCGTCGCATTATATTTGCGGGCAAAAGTAAATATTTGACCATTATTGTAGTCATCTTCGTCATGTGCAAATTTATGCGCCTTTCTAAATTTTATCTTTTCCTCGTGTTTCTGTAGCCGGTCATTCATGGCATCAAATAATCTTTTTATTTCATCATTGGCTCCTCTTTTATCAATTTCAGTTGTTAGAGCCTCAATTTCTTCCAGGATTTTGTCACGATCAATGGCCGCGTATTTTATTAGAATATGTACCAAATTCATTGAAGCTGATAGATTGCTCTCGCCCACTCTTTTAGCATCGCAGGGTTTGGTTTGTCAAAGCTGGAGGCCAAGAGAATGCGTAGCCCACGAGGAACTCTACCTACTTTGGCGTATTTGCTTAGCGATCTGTGCTCCCACCACTTAGTGATTTCCATTTCTTTGTTTTTTTCCAGATTTTTAAATAAAGTCTTTATGTTTATTATGCCTCCATCATTTTTGTTCTCATTCGGCATTTTGCTCATTTTGGATATATTTGATGTACTGCTAAACAGCTCCTCTGCTGCTTCTTCGCGCATTTTTACAGCTTCTGCTGACATGCTGTTGTGCAAATTATACTGGTATAGTCGGCGTTGATAATCCAGACCGAAAAATAATCCTGTCCGTTACCTCCCAACCTGATAATGTGCCTTTAAGTCACTCACCGCGTACCGGGAACCATCCAACCGTAGGTCCTCCGACCCGACCAGTCTTGCGATTCCTTTCCTCGGCTTCAGTGGTGTATCGGCAAATCAGGGGGCAGCCGCTGTATTTTCCGCCACGGAACACAAAAAAAAGAAAAGTTTGATGGCGGCTGCCGGCTTCTTGGAGAGAGGGTCCGTTACCGGAAGCAAACCAACTTCCGCTGCAATATCAACGAATACTCCACAAAACCTCCGGCAAGCAGCTCAGCAACGCCGGCGAAAAAGGAGACGGACCACAGGCTCAGGTGCGATGATTTATTCTTGCACAACAGAAACAGCTACGCATTTCAGGCTACACGAGCCCTTGTTCACACTGCAAGTTAGTAAAGTTTTGTCGCTTTTTTTATATGCATAGTTGTGCTCACCCTCATTAGTGACATTATTAATCACATGATCATAAAAAGTGAAAACATACTACATTCTGTATTTTCACTTGCGTTTTTCATATCACAAAAGTTTTATATCTTCATGCTTCAATGATTATATATATGAAAATAGCCCAAGCATGTCTTTTCCCATGTCTGTGTTCTCAGGGAATGATCAGAGAGGCCCCAGTTCCTTCGTCAGTCCCCTGCTCCTTGATTTGTGCTGGTTCGGGTTGTTTCGGTTGTGCGCTGCCGTCTAGGTTACTTATGTTAGCTAAGCTTCCTGCTAAGTTTAGCTCCCCGAGGTCTTTGTCGATAAAGTGTGTTCTCCAAGATATCATGAGCTCCCTCCAGTCATAAAGGCTCAGTTGCGTCATTCAGGTTTTAAAGTGCACGCGAGAAATGTGTCCTGTTTCATTGTCTATTTCAATGGGTGAACGCACTTAACATGGATGCCCAGTACAGCTCAGGATGACCAGAGTCTGTATCAGTGTGTGCTCTGTACACTTGCTTGGGAGATAAAAGTAAAAGCTAGATATTTGGATGCACATTTGTTGCCCAGGACTTACTGGAAAATCTGTGCACTGCCGTTGACCAAATCCTCCTCAGCATATGTGCAAAACATTTGACAGTCATAGTCACAAGTGCATAATCCAAAGCAAGGAGTAATGAATGCGGTTAGTGAAATTCGCAGTATAACGTGTTTGCAATAAGTGTAAATCGTGGAAATACCAGCAATGGTTGTCCTTCTGTTGTTGTTTGGTAGACTAACCCAGAAGGTGCAACATCGCATTAAGTTTACTTTAAGAAGTGTTACATTTGTGAAAAAATAACTGATGGGGCCTAAAACCAAAGCTAACCAGAAGTCCTGATGAATACCAAATGCCAAGGCTGCATAGTCTTGATACCAGCTCATGCCCTCTTTCGCCCTCCATCCTACCCTTCCAGTCTCCTTATCTCACTCTTGCATTTTTTATCCATGCTTTGTTGCTGTTTTACTCTCCTTCTTTTCCTCCTCCTTTCTCTTTCTTGCTTTAGGTCAAAGTCTTATGAGTGAAAATAAGTCCCAAAACAGGGACAAATTGAGCACTGATTTTGGCAAAAAGCAGAATACAGTATATTTTCCTTAAACAATCTTATTGTTAAGAAGCGGTATCATTTATTGTTTTCCAGTAAGTGAGTTCAGGTGTGTGTCCTTAAGTAATCTTCAATGAGGTTTTCCTGTAACCTCCCTGGCAGACTGCCTATCTCTCTTCTTACTGGAACACCCATACTTACTCTCGTCCCCAATAAATCAGTGAGAATTTCTCCGTTCATAACACCCAATCAAACAATCAATTAATCAATCAGGGGTTTATAAAGCGCACTACTCACTCGAGAGGGTATCAAGGCGCTGGGGGGCAGAGCTCTGGATCAGTCCAAGAGCTGGGTCTTGAGGTCCTTCCTGAATGTGTGCAGGGTTGGCGAGCGTCTGATGTTTACGGGGAGCTCGTTCCAGGTCTTTGCTGCGATGTGGGAGAAGGCTCTCCCGCCTGTTCTGGTCCTGTGGATCCGGGGGACCTCTGCCAGGGCGAGTCGGCAGAGCGGAGGTTTCTCTTGGGTACGTGGAACGATAGTCTCTCGTAGAGGTATTTGGGTCCGATGTTGTTGAGAGATTAGTAGGCGTGGTTGAGGAGTTTGAAGGTGACCCTCTTTTCGACAGAGAGCCAGCATCATTCTCAGTCACGCTCAGGCTCTGGGGCAACCGATCCCTTGGTTTTGAGTTAGCACTATTTCTGTACACCAAACATGTCACTAAACAGTCCCGCCTTCTTTTTTTCGAAAATTAATTCAGAAGTGTGTTGAACAATAAACAACCATGGGCAGGGTGCCCAGAACCAGGAGCATTAGCAAGTGGGGCTCGTTAGGGGTAACTGTTGTGTTGAGCTGTGTTGTATTATGTTACCCATAGAGCACATGATTATCTTAGGGTAGCAGCGTCCAATATAGGTCAAAGAGGGATGGGGTTGAGCTAGGTTCTCAGAATACAGTCAGCCCCCCCCCCCCGTTTCTTTCACAAGTTGCTCCATTTTATTGTGATAAACAATAATAAAGCAGTAAAACGGAACAACAAAATGTGTCTATACATAAGTAATAACATTCAAAGATGATACTGATTTAACATCGCAAAGATTAAAATAGTGTGCCATCAAAAGGAGTGATTATCCCCAGGTGGAGAAAGAGGTTAAAGGAAAGAGAGACCACAATGTATTTATTTATTTGTGCGACTTTATAGGGACAAACAATGACCATAGGCTCCGGAAATGGACTAATAGTTCACATGGCAAACCATAAGAATGCAGTGCAAGAAAACTTTAGGATTCAGGTTAAAGGTAGATTACTTAAGTACAAAGCACAGATCAAACAAAGTCTTCACTTATGTACCAAAGTTCCAAAGAGAGAATACAAACGCTTTTTACAAAGCCCGAAACAGAAATGCATCTATATGAGGTACATGATGAAATTACAAATGGCTTAACCTATGCACCCTACACTTATAAAAGCAAAGGTTTTTCAATATACAGTAAAGTGCAGTGGGGGACTAGAATTGCTAGTTCATGTCTTGCATTATAACTGGAATAAAGGTGGGTATGAAAGATCGACAAGCAGGAGGCAGAAGAATCTAGAGAAAAGAGGGTGCAGTGACTGGAGGAAAGTCACTGACAAAATAAGTTAATTGTGAATGAGGGAAAAAGAACATGATGGGACAGGACAAAATAAAAAGATGAGGGCCTGACTCCAATTTATTTTATTTATTTTTTTACAGTAAGGTAAGTGCAATCAGTTTTTTCAAAATGTTTTTGCGGGGGAAAACACTCCCCGCACCTTCATTTTACATTTAGGACTTTGCTCGCTCATATTACTCAGGTATGCAATTTTTTCCTCACCACTTTAAAAACCCACCAGCCACCACTGGTACACCCAAAAGGATGGATTGACAAACTCAGCTCACCAGATGCAAAGAAAGACCACCAACTGAGAGTGTAACATAAGCTTTGGGCCCTGGTTGGGACTCCCTCAGGGATAGATGGGGATCCCCATGGCATGGTATGGTATGCTTCGCCTTTGGCTTGAGCCTTTAACATTAGAGTGGGCCCTTAATGGCTGCGGTAGCCCGCTACGGCGGGCTATAAGGCTATATTGGAGACTCCTCATCACATTGACGTGTGAAGTTTATAGAGGCAAGATATTCCCTATCTAATACAAACATTTTGCACATGCAAAGTAGTACATAAATAATTGACTCTTCATACACATTTACATTGCCTTTTCTGTCCATTTTCAGTGTAAGATTTTTGTGGTTTAGTTTACAGATTTGCCAAAATCCCAAGAAAGGGCCATAACTTATTCAAGTTAGATATGACGCAGTGGCATGGACCGTTCCAGAATATGTGTCCCTGGTTTGCTATGATTTGGGAGTTCAGCCGTGACAAAAGATCTGGTGTTATATGTTTGTCAAGTTGTTTGAAATAGTTTTGTAGACTAGAATTTGTTATACGCATTTGTGTCCTTAAATATTTACTTTTAGGTGGAACAAAGGGGCACTTATGAGAGAGGTTTAAATACTGAGCGTCATACATATTACTATACTTAAGGTTATTGTAGGTTTTGAGGCATTTGGTTGGTTTTCCAACGACATCAATACTACTGTCTTTCAAATCTTGGGGAGCTCCCCTTTCTTTTTACTTTACCTCAATGCACGGCCACCACCTGCGTGAGGCAGGTCAGAGAAACTGTAGATCACAGACTTTCACAGGAAAGGACACAGACCAGATAGAGGAGGTCAGTGCAAGCCTTGCATCTTATTTAAAATATGGATGCTTCTCAGGCCCCTCTAAAGTGGTCATAACACATGTTGTATTTGTCATGAGGAGGGGACAGTAATGCTAATCTTGTTATTTTTATGTGAAAGCAGCCCTCGAGTGAGGTGTGCCACAGGAATACTCCTGGAAGTCTGAGAAATATGAAAATTAAGAAAGCTGTCTCTGCCCATAGAAGAAACCCATCTCAGAAAAGTTCAACTTTTAAGAATCAGCCTCAAATATATGGCAGTGAGACTGCTTAATGAAGTGAGCATATTCTGCAGTAACCTGTGTGTAACATGTAGATCACAGGTTCCAGACTAAGATTGGTATGAGTAACCTACAGATCACAAGTTCCAATCTTACAAAGAAAGTCATGGGATTAATTCACCGTCACAGAGACCTGGATGTAAACTTCAGTCATAGATTTAGACTTCAGTCCCAGTGGGACAGCTTTGAAGTTTAATGAGTGCTTATGAAATATAGAATTAGATGTACATATAGCCTGTATGTTGAAGCTGCAATAGCTTACATGGTTATTCTGCCAAATGTTGAGGCCTGGGTAGAACAAATAGATCACAGGTCTGGATGATTCTAATAGGATTCACTGGCATTTTCATTATTTTATTGTCAACAAAACGAGCAATATTTAATTGGGTAGCAGTTATATCTGTAGCAACACAGCCCAGACAGAATGGATTTCCATCTGTTAAGTAAATTAGCTGCTACTATTAATACCTTCCCATGTGGCTTTCTTTTTAGCTTTCTTAAATTGAGAGGGAGGAAACTTAGAATGCAACCTGCTCACCAACCCATCGGCTGTCTATGTAGCAACAGCAAAACATCCTCCTATTAGACAGCTCAAAAGAGGAACAGCTGATGTGACAAAGAGGAGCAGTTTGTAACTCCCCCAATGAAATAAAGCCCAATGGTAAAAGTCTGCAAATGTATCTCTGCAGGATGCTTCTTGTAGATCTTTTCTATGCATAGTGGTGTTGCACTTACTGTTTTTTCCAAACAGATTATTTTGCTTGTGTTAAATAAGGATACATGCAACAGGTGGAGATTATTATGCTTGTGTTAAATAAGGATACATGCAACAGGTGGATATATATTCAACATATTTGTCACAAATGTAGCAATGCAAACATCTTTGCAAACGTCGTCCAAGTTTTTAAAGAGCTTTCAGAAGGTCACAAAAACGTTGCCACTTTGTGTGTCACAGAGAGAGAGAAAGAGAGAGAGAGAGAACCCTGAACCGCCAGCTCCCCTCCGCCGACCTCGCCCTTGCCACCGTCCCCCGCATCCGAAGAGCGACCACCGGCGGCAGATCATTCTCCAACCTCGCAGCCAAAACCTGGAACACCCTCCCCATCCTCCTACGGCAGACCCAGGACCTATTTACCTTCAGGAGGCTACTCAAGACCTGGCTGTTCGAGCAGTAGCAGCACCCTTCCCCCCAGCACCTTGAGACCCTCACGGGTAAGTAGTGCACTTTATAAATGTTATGATTGATTGATTGATTGATTGATATACTGTTGCAGGCTGTCTACGTGCAGAAGATACATACTTTGCTTAGGTAATGATCTTTCCTTTGCTACTATATGACATTTTCCCAGGCAATAGTGAGGTAAAACCTTTCAGCAGCCAGATACTCTTAAAAATATATATATATATATTTAAAAAAACACACCAGCATGCATGTGGGAAGCGGGTGCGAAGGAGGACAGGCAGTAAGTATCAAGAAACAGGGAAAGGGGGGGCAGTGAAAAGATAGCATGAAACGGGGTTGGAGGGTAAGAGCTGGACGGGGAGTGTGGTAAATAAATAAATAATACCCTATTTTTGACTAGACATATATCATAACAGATAGCTCAATAAATAAGAGTCAAGATTCGAGGTAGTAGGAGTTTTGCAGGTTTATTACAGCATAAGGACAGGAACAGGACAACCTGCATAGGAATAGGATGACAGGGCCCAGCAGCTGCTGGGGCTGGGTCTGGGATGAGCGCGCTGACTTTAATAACAATACATGAGCATATATACATAACGCAAACACATAGCATTACATTGCAGTAGGCGTAGCAGTGGGTGGAGCAGAAGGCGTGACGCGTAGCAGTCGCGAAAGATAAGAGTAAAAAGAAGGTGTAACTCAGACATGTGATGCAAACGTAACAGAATATGTCATGAATGGGCGGAAACATAGGAGGGGGCTACCTGAGGAGCCGGGGCCTCTAACCTGGTGGTGCGCGCAAACTGGCAATGACGTGTTACGAGGAGAAGCTGGGGGCTATGAACTCTGTGCTAGGAGCAGAGACTAAAGTCTGGAGGGTCGGAGCGACATGTACCTAAACCCTATCTAGTATCTGATGTTTAGGGAACATGTTGATATAAACTAGAAGTCATGAGGGGAAAAGCTAACTGACTCTAAGACTGGAGCATGCATTTATTCTACATATAGTGCGTGATGAAGAATATTAAATGACCATTAAATACAGTATTTCTCTTAACATGGAGCCGCATAGGCTAGACAATGACGGAAACTATTGATGTAGTTCAGTAGCTTAGGAATGCAGAGAAGGAGGACTAAACTGATAACTGGAATCATAACATAGTCTTGGCAGACTCAGAGGCAGAGCCAAGCTGCACCGGGCACTGCGAGGCAGGAAGTAAGTGGAAGGTCGAGGATACAGGTGGGGGCTGGATCGCTCCTCAGCAAGGGTTCAGGAGACAGGAGCTGAATCTGATGTCCGGGCCCTGTTGAGGCCTGGAAACGGGGACTTTATAATGAAATAACGTGCACACTGAGAAACGTGGCAACGTAGCTTTACATAGGCCTGATATTCGTAGTATTCACGAGGACTGGAAACTGGCATACTAGAGGAGGACACAACTGTAATTGCGTCTTGAATCGGACATGGGGAATAACATATGCATATTGGTCATGCACACATAACATATGATGGATGACACGTAGAGACACAGAACATGGCAAAATTTACTTTTCCACATTCCCTCCTTGTCACTACGTTTCCATCAGGAAACATCAATATTCATGATACCATCTATCATTTCATACAGTACCATTTGTTCATCTCGAATTGTCTTGGAACGGGATTTAGAACGGGGCTTGGGACTAGGAATACAAGAGGTAGCACACATGCCGCAAATCGCAGGGCCACATTGTATACAGAGGCAGCAGCTGAATATGATCGCTACTGCGATACCTAGAAAGGACAGGACTTTCCATCCCCAGGCGGAAATTATATTCCAGAACCAACCGGACCATGTCCAGGTGCCTGGATCCTGGTGTAATAGATGGGCAATTTTATGAAGTCTGGTTATAGCTGAATAAACAGACGGCGCGTTATTTGGAATGAAAATGCAACAACTGGATCCGATGACTCTACAGGCCCCGCCCCTATCGGCCAGTATGACGTCAAGGACGAGACGATTCTGGAGCACAACAATTCTCATAAAGGATTGCTCTTCGGTTAAGTTACCTAGAGCGGAGGCAGTCTCATCTACTACAGCTTCAAGGGTTCTTGTTAACCTACGGATTAGCTTACTGTTTACAACTGTACCTAAATAAGGGAACACACCTTTATCAATATCAATGAATTGCTCTGCAGCAGTTTCAGTATAATCGACAATCGGGAGGTTTCTCTTGTGTCTAGTATGTACTAGGAAGGAATTCCTATGGTAGTCAGGTGGGGCTAGGAAAACAGGTGGCAGTAGGAAGGCAATGTAACAGGTTCCCTCCCAATCGAGGGGCAGACGAACATATGCGGTTTGACCACAAACAAAATAAGAATGACGTGAAGCTTTAAAAATAGATTTCCCACTGTCACTATACTGGATAATAGTAGTACAATCACTATGTCCTACGTGTACAGAACCATAATTACGGACACATAATTCGCCTTTGACTGGTAATACTGAAATAGCAGGTGAGTCTGGAGTAGTATCAGACTGAACATTCAGGACCATAAAATTCGAAGAATAGTTACCTAAATTATACACTTCATTTTCTAGATCTAAACCTGTTCTGTGGGGGAAACCTTGCTTGTCTGGGAAACATGTGCTGTTAAGAAAAGACATATCTGTTAAGGATGACGTTAACGTGGACCATGCTCCACACGAACCATTATGTGAAAAAGGATAAGGAAAAAGTGGCAGAACTCCCTTTGACGTCTGGAAAGGGGGGAGTCGACCACACACCCAACAATTAGTGGCATTGCTGGTCTGGTGTGAGTAATGTAACATGCGGATAAATGTATTGTTACGCATAGCGAGGCGGTATGAATATTCGTGAGGAGGCAGATCACTAAACGTGTGCTCTACTGTAACATTAGAAGGCTTATTTACATGAGGAACTGGAAAACACAGGAAAAATGCGTAACTAGTGCAGGATATCAAAAGGCTGAGAAATAATATGAAACTTAGAAAAACGATACATCGGATTGAGTTTTGACTAACTCTCTCACTATGGGGGTCTATTTTATACATGTCAGAAACAGTCTAACCGTTTCACCTAGGGGAGGACTTAGACAATCAAACTGGCTGACTTATTTTACTAGACCTTAATTTCTGTTTATACTCCTGTTGCGGAGTTTTCTCTAACAGGGGAGGGGTTGTGTCAATGTCATTTGCGGGACAGTCCTTAGAAACAATGTTTTGACAAGTCTTGATATCCTGGGAAATGTTCTTGGAGACCGGTTTCAATCCGTAGAATTTCTTGACGTGCGAAAGGTGCACCCAGCCGCGGCGTCCTTCCAATTTCACAGCTGTACGGGTGGTGAGGAGGACCTGACGGGGCTCCTTCCAACGTGGCTCCAGCGGACTTGATCTGTCGAAGTTACGTACGAGCACCATCGAACCTGGAACGATTTCATGCGGTGCCACCTCGGTATTGTCTGGAAATGTGGCGGCAACCTGTGAACGACATGAGTTGAGGGCAGACATCAAGGAAGCTAGGTAATCTGTCAGCATATTACATGAAACATCAGTAATACTTCGGGGTCTAGGAGTACCCCACATGTTAGGGGGGCGGCCGAATACGACCTCATACGGGGACAGACCTGATCTGGAATGTGCGACCATGCGCATATAAAACAAAGCGACTGGCAGAGCTACTAGCCAGTCCACACCCTTATCTTTACATATTTTGGCAATTCGAATTTTCAGAGTCTGATTATGTCTCTCGACTAGACCGGCTGCTTCAGGATGGCGTACACAATGAAACTTCCACTGGTACCCTAACAACAGGGAAACGTGCTTCATGAGTTCAGATGAGAATGGCTGACCGTTATCAGAATATACGACTCTAGGGAGTCCATATCGAGGGAAAAACTCACGAACCAACTGCTTGGCAGTGGTCGCGGCTGTGTAATCTGGGACTGGATATGCTTCTGTCCATCTGGACAAAGCGCATACAACTACAAGGACATACTTGAAACCTCGACATCGCTCCATCTGAATATAATCCATCTGGAGGACCTCAAAAGGGTGGTCAGGAGGCTGGAAACCACCTTGTTCCACCGGGACACTTTTACCTGGATTAAACTGACAACATATCATACAGGTACGGACTTTCTGCTTGGCTGCAGCTCGTAAATGCTTGTTGAACCAAATGTTCTGGATACTGTCTAACATAGCTTTTTCTCCTAAATGTGCTGGACTATGTGCGGTATTAATGATGACTTGAACCATAGAGTCGGGGAGAAACCATGCGGTCCTACCCTTCGTCACCCATCCTTGATCTGTCTGGACCCCTCCTTGTTCAGACCACTTCTTGGTTTCATCGGGAGTAGCATGTAACTGGATATCTATGACATCTTGAGTAGGGTCCTTAACTGTCATACATGTAGTCAGATCCGGAGTATGTGTCATGTTAACTGGAATGTCTAGAGTCTGTGCTGTAAGCTTGGCTGTGCGATCTGCTAGATCATTACCTTGAGAAATAATGTCAGTGACTTTCGTATGTGCTTTGCATTTCATGATAGCGATAGATGTCGGTAAATGTATTGCATCTAACAGAGCTTGGATAAGGAAACCATGCTGAATCCTGGTTCCATGAGAAGTCATGAAACCTCTCTCCTGCCAGAGCACTCCAAAGTCGTGTACAACTCCAAATGCGTAACGTGAATCTGTGTAAACATTAACTTTCAGGTTCTTGGCGTGTATACAGGTTTGTGTCAGAGCAACTAGCTCTGCTGCTTGAGCGGACAGGGTATCAATACGGTGTGTTTCAATAACTTCGGTGTCAGTAGTCACTGCATACGCGGCGACTAGTTTTCCTGTACTAGTTCTCATACATGAACCATCCACATAAAGTGTCAGGTCAGGATCTGGTAACGGAATGTCTGTCAGGTCTTGTCTTGGCTTTGTCGTAATGTTGACTACTTCCACACAGTCGTGTGCGGCAGGATTTGAACTAACTGATGGTAACAGTGTAGCAGGATTCAGGATGTTGCAGCGTCTAATATCTATGTGTGGCTGGAACAGTGTCAATTCATAACCTGTTAAACGTGCAATTGTCAAGTGCTGTGTTTGTGTTCGGTTTAAAAGAACTTCCACGGAGTGTGGGACTTGTACTGTCAAGGTATGTCCTAAGACTATGGAATCACTTTGTCTGATAGCTAGTGCTGTGGCTGCAACTGACTTGAGGCACGCAGGCAGAGCCTGGGCGACTGGATCTAGTGTGCTAGAAAAATAAGCACAAGGCTTGTATTGTCCTGCTTGGTCTTGTGTAAGAACAGATAATGCTGTACCTTCACGTTCAGTAACGAAAAGTGTAAAAGGCTTACTGTAGTTCGGTGTAGCTAGAACTGGAGCTTGGCATAAAGCTTTCTTTAACTCGTTGAAACTAAGTGTATGTTCAGATGTCCAAGGGAGAACAGTCGATACGGCTGCCTCCTGTGTCGTTAACTGTATCAGTTGCTTGGCTAGAAATGCATACTGGGGAATCCATTGTCTACAATAAGAAGTAAGGCCGATAAAGGCACGTACCTCCTTCTGGGTCCTGGGCTGAGGAAGACTCACTATTAACTGGATACGGTCTGGTGTCAACTGCCTACCCCTCTTGGACAGTAAGTGTCCTAAGTAGACCACTTGCTGGACACAGAATTGAAGCTTCGAAGGGGACACCTTGTGCCCCATCTCGGCTAGGAAATACAGAACCGTCAGTGACGCTCGCTCGCAAGCACGTTCAGAACGGGCTGTGATCAGTAGATCATCGACATACTGGAGCAGGGCAGTGTCAGTTGGCATGTGAATATTATCTAGTTGTCTCTTAAGTGCTTGACTGTAAATACTAGGGCTTTCTGTGAAACCTTGAGGAGCTCGTGTAAACATATAGCTCCTTCCATTTAAACAAAATCCGAAAAGAAACTGGCTGTCTGGATGGATGGGAACACTAAAAAATGCGTTCTTGAGGTCTATGACAGTGAAGAACGTGGCTTCGGAATCAATAGCAGTTAACAGGGAAGAGATATCTGGGACAACTGGGTACTGCGGAATAATACATTTATTAAGTTCCCGTAAATCAATCACTAATCGATATACTGGGGGTGCATTTGGATCAGTACGTTTCATGACTGGAATGATCGGAGAATTGCATACATTGGAGTCAGTTTCTACAACTACTCCTTGAGCCATGAGCTCGTCTATAATTTTGGATAAGGCTGCTACAGCCTCAGGTGGCAATCTATACTGCCTGATTCGTGGTAACACTACACCTGGTTTGAGAGTCACACGATGGGGTGTGATTTGCATGTAACCTACATCAGTTGGACCTTGCGCCCATAAATGCTGCGGGACATTAGACAGTCTGGAATCAAAATCTCGTAATACATAGTGACCCTTAAAGTCACGTAGGAACAATCGTATTCCCTCTGGGGAACAACATATAACTGCACCTAACTCTTTCAGTGTTTTAATGCCTAATAGATTTTCTGGACATGACTTAGTAAGTAACAGATCAGTAGTGCGGGACAATGGACCTACTTCTAGAGTGACTGGCTTTGAAATCTCATTAACGATAGGCTTTCCTGAAAATCCAAGGGAAACATTTCTTGAGCCTGAGAGCGGAGCCCCTGGAACTTCGGCATGACTAATTGTGGTCCTACTTGCCCCTGTATCAATCAAAAACTTTCTGTCTTTCCCTAATACTTGACTGTGAACATAGGGACCTTCTTGATCTACAGGTATCTCGATGAGAGGCAAGCCTACCTCCCTCTCTAGGCTGTTTCATGAATATGGCTGGTACTCTGGATACTCAGACTGTGCATACTGGTACATCTGCGATGTAACATGCTGTGTTGCAGCAATAGGCTGCGGTACTGTAACTGTCTGTTGTGCATTCTGTGGCTGAGGAATCTGTGAAACTTGTTCCTGTCTAGGCGGACGTGGTCTTTCTTTAGTCTTACCAGTAGCTATGTTGTGTTTCAGAACTGCACACTCATTTATAAAATGACCTGGCTGTTTACAATAATTGCAGTTCCCTTTAACGGGAGCTGCAGGATGACTGGCTTGATTCGGACCCCTCTTCTGACTGTCTTGAGGAACAGATTGTGCAACTAGTACTTTCATTTTCGTGTCTTTCATACGTTTTCTCTCGTGTTCTTGCTCTTCCCTGATTCTATTCTGGTGGTACTGGAGCATCTGGAGCATCTGGGACGGAGTATTTGCTTGCCAGGTACTTTCGACTTTCAGAACTCGGTTTTTAATTGGTGGACTTGAATTCTCGACTAATTTGGTAACGAAAAGGTGAGGGTATGACTCACTACTTGTCTTGAGACCACTGTTGATACTAAAGCACTTTTCAAACCTAGAATAAAAATCACTAATATCTTCATCTTGTTTCTGTTTACAGGCTGAGATTGCATCCCAGTCTTCTTTTCTAGTTGTCAATAATCTGGGTAAAACTTGAATCAATAATGCTGGTAATTCTTTACATTTCTCTCCAAGACCAGTACCTGGTACACGTATCTTATCTTCTGCTTCTAGGACTGCCCAATCTATCTTTTTCTCTCCCACCTCCCATTCTTTTTCCTTTAGCTTTTCATACACCCCTTCGGGCAGCAGAACCTTTAACATTTTAATGATATCTGGGTAAGTGTATTCTCCCATACGGAGCATGTCTTTTAATTCTCTATGGAACCCTGCTGGATCTTTGTCATGACAGGGAATTAATTTCTTCATTTCGAGGAGTTCCATCTTTGTGATCGGAGTGTATACAAACACTCGCTGCATTTCGCCACCCGCTCCTCTGACTGGGTGGACTTCTCGTAACGGATTCTGTCTGTCTATGTAGAATGATTTACTTTCTGGGGGTGAGACATGAACAAAATGCGGGTTTAAGAATGTTCTATATTTGTGGCGCTGTTCTAGAATGACACTAATTAAATCGGTACCTAGACCTCTCCATTTGTACTGGAGTAACTCGTTCAAGATATCATGTAACGGGCCTGGATCAGAATGTTGACCCTCATACAGAGTAATGAGGTGCTGGATCATATACATACCCACCAGTCGCTGCTCGGCTGGGGGCATTTTCAGAAACATTTGTGCCACTATTTCGTCTGGAAAAGTGGTAGAATCAGTAATCCATCTGACTGCTGATCGGACTAGTTCCTGTTCATGCATAGTACTTAACTCACTATAACCGATTCGTGATTTCAGAATGTGATCGGTAGCTTGAAATACTTGTTCTAGGGAACCTTGTTCTGGTGCTGGATGATGGAAAATAGACTTGTGTTCTAGACGTAAATGGCGATCTGGAAATCTAGGTTTTCCTACATACGCTATTCTGGCAGTATTCTCGTCGTCTTCCTCTTCAGGATCAGAGGTACTTTCTTTCTCGCTTACTTGTGCTGCTTTACGCTGTTCGTGTATCTTTATTATCTCTCTACTGATTTTCTTGTACATACTTTCCATGGCACCAATGGTATTGTGCTTTCCTTCGGCTATATTATCACTCCACTTTGTTAGAGTTTTCATTTCTTCCGGGTCTTTAGACGGGTAATCCTGTTCTCTTATTAGACAGTTAATTAAGAACTTTAATATCATGCGCTGAATCTCGGCTTTCCTTTGAGACATGGCATCACTAATACTTTGTGGGTCATCCCCTGTACGGATGAAACGATATATCCTGTCTAGATCTTCTTTCATATTCGGCAGGGTGACTAGATACTCGGTCACTCTCCTTACGCGTACGGAATATAAAACCATATTAAACTCGCCTGGAACTGGGTCATAGACACATTCGCCAAGGGTTTGCCTGATCTCTGCAACAGACTTATTACTTTTAGGAGTACGCTGTGTTGCTTGAGCATGTAATTCGAGTGCTGATAAACGCTTGTATGGCGGCGGGGTTTGAGGAAGACCTCCTCCTGCGGCCCCTAAACTAGAATCATCAACTGATGCTTTTCGTCCTGGCAGGGTCGGTAATTGTAACGTGGGCTGGACTTGTATGGCGGGCTGACCCGGGGGGGCTGTTAAGGGCACCCCGGTGTCTGGAGGAGCAGGAATTACCTGATTTACAGGGACTGGCGGAGCGCGAACAGGATTTGCATATTCGGGGACTGTGTCGTCCAGATAGGACGAAATAAAAATATCAGCTGCGGTCGGTTTGTGACGTAGCTTGGTCGGAACTAATGGTGACGGGAAATTACTGGATGCCTCTGGGGTCGCTTTTGGCAAGCCCTCAGCAAGAAGAGGATACATACCCTTAATGAGGGCATTCCTCTGTCTGTCTGATTGCTCAGTTCTAACTCGTTCACCTATCTCGATTAATTCTCTTTCTTGGGCTCGTTCTTGGGATTCTCTACTTAGTTCTGACTTTCTGATTACTTTTTCGGTTCTTTTATGAGCTTCTTTACGCCATAACTCGATGGCGTCTTTCTGTGATTGTCTGGCTTTCTTTTTCCATAGTGCTTCTTCTACTCGCATGATGCATTCGGCATCCCATGTACCCGATACGGGCCATCTATACTTTTCTTCTAACTGTTTGGTATACTCTACCCATAAATCTAGATACAATATGGCGCTTATGCCATGCTTCTGATACATAAAGTGACCTGGACTGTCCCTGGGCGGGACGGGAACTGCTGCTTCCAGCAGACCCTTTCTAGTTTTTAACTGACGTAATTTTGAGAAGAGCGGCATGACTGGACTATAATCTGGACATAATACAATACACAATGAAAACACGAAATCACGTCGCACTCATACCACAACATTAAAATACATGAAGAACATTATGAATAACAGTTCGAACAGAATACCACCTGAAAATACTTGAAATTCCTCGAGAACAGAACTGACTAGAACAGAAACTAGATGCACTGCTGAAACAGTACGAAACTTACCGGTCTCTTAAAGAGACACGTCAGGACCCGCATCCACCGAAGTGGACACTTCGTTTGTGGGACTGTGTACCACCAACCCACAGACCAGAGTCAATTAAATTGACCCTGTCTAGATACCACCCCAGTAACGGTACTCACCGGGCAGCAAGAACGGAAGGCCTCGGACTGGACTGCACTGCTACGACGATGACGACGAACTTCGGACTTCAATTACGGGTGGACCTCCGGATACCTCGGACCTTGGACTCTCGGCTTGGGCTCTGGTCGGGACTCGCCGCGTTCCTCCACCGTCTCGTCTGGATGCTGGACCGCCTCCTCCGTCTCCTCCGTGGGCCTGAGGGATACTTGAGCAGAAATATCTGCCACTGCGCAGAAGAGTTCCGTCACGACTGCAGAGGGTCAGGGGGTCGGCGTGGCTTCACCGACGCGTGGGGAAAGGGCAAGTCCCTATTCGGGCGCCATTATGTGGTAAATAAATAAATAATACCCTATTTTTGACTAGACATATATCATAACAGATAGCTCAATAAATAAGAGTCAAGATTCGAGGTAGTAGGAGTTTTGCAGGTTTATTACAGCATAAGGACAGGAACAGGACAACCTGCATAGGAATAGGATGACAGGGCCCAGCAGCTGCTGGGGCTGGGTCTGGGATGAGCGCACTGACTTTAATAACAATACATGAGCATATATACATAACGCAAACACATAGCATTACATTGCAGTAGGCGTAGCAGTGGGTGGAGCAGAAGGCGTGACGCGTAGCAGTCGCGAAAGATAAGAGTAAAAAGAAGGTGTAACTCAGACATGTGATGCAAACGTAACAGAATATGTCATGAATGGGCGGAAACATAGGAGGGGGCTACCTAAGGAGCCGGGGCCTCTAACCTGGTGGTGCGCGCAAACTGGCAATGACGTGTTACGAGGAGAAGCTGGGGGCTATGAACTCTGTGCTAGGAGCAGAGACTAAAGTCTGGAGGGTCGGAGCGACATGTACCTAAACCCTATCTAGTATCTGATGTTTAGGGAACATGTTGATATAAACTAGAAGTCATGAGGGGAAAAGCTAACTGACTCTAAGACTGGAGCATGCATTTATTCTACATATAGTGCGTGATGAAGAATATTAAATGACCATTAAATACAGTATTTCTCTTAACATGGAGCCGCATAGGCTAGACAATGACGGAAACTATTGATGTAGTTCAGTAGCTTAGGAATGCAGAGAAGGAGGACTAAACTGATAACTGGAATCATAACATAGTCTTGGCAGACTCAGAGGCAGAGCCAAGCTGCACCGGGCACTGCGAGGCAGGAAGTAAGTGGAAGGTCGAGGATACAGGTGGGGGCTGGATCGCTCCTCAGCAAGGGTTCAGGAGACAGGAGCTGAATCTGATGTCCGGGCCCTGTTGAGGCCTGGAAACGGGGACTTTATAATGAAATAACGTGCACACTGAGAAACGTGGCAACGTAGCTTTACATAGGCCTGATATTCGTAGTATTCACGAGGACTGGAAACTGGCATACTAGAGGAGGACACAACTGTAATTGCGTCTTGAATCGGACATGGGGAATAACATATGCATATTGGTCATGCACACATAACATATGATGGATGACACGTAGAGACACAGAACATGGCAAAATTTACTTTTCCACAGGAGGAGTAGATGAAGCAATACAGTGCATGAGCTTGGCCTGAGGAGAGCTGCAGGGTGAAGCAGCACAAGTGAGGGACCAGGAAAACACATGCCCTCTCATGGAGGACTTACATTTTACAGCAGAGACCTATTAACTGTGCCAACGCTTATTTACTTTTTTCTTCAAGACAAACCAGGAAGATTCACCTGCGGACCAGTGTGCACCAGAACCGTTCAACAAATGTCTGACTACACTCATATTGCTGTAAGGAATGATGAAGTATTAGCTATTTTGCAGCATTCAAGCTCTAGACAGAGGTAAATAAAAGTACACCACGCTATTAACACATTGGTGGGACTATAGAGCGGCCGCAGAGATCCTGATTGGCCCCATGGAAGACCAGGGCCGTTCATTTAGCTGGTTCTCTATTGAGAGTGAGTAGTTAAAGTAACAGCCTTGAAATAAGTCTCAACTTGGTATTATGTTAAAAGACAATTACTTTTTTGATAACAAATGTATTTTACTCAGTGATTAATTGGTTAAAAACATAAGTGCAGGGGCTAAGGAATTTTCTTTGAAGCCCTCTGCTGCCGAATGCCAGGATGGCCGAAAGCCAGCAATAACTCACCTTGATCCCATCTGTTTATTCCACCCCCTACATTTTCTGCCTCTTTATCCCACAGGTTCTTTTTTTACCACTACTTTCCCCCTTTGTTATTGTTTTCCTATCTTTCTCTTACTCCTCCTTTCAAATCAAATGTCAAATCCGTATTTGTAAAGCGTGAACTACTCACCCTTTCGGGTATTAAGGCGCTGGGGGCAGTTGTGGAAATTAAGTGAGCTATTGCCCAGAGTCACCTGGTGCTGAGCTGCCGCCGGAGCTGGGGATCGAACCGTGAGCCCTGTGCTCCGAAGTCAGCTGCCCTGACCGCTGCACCACACCTTCTTGTCTTTTTGCACTGGGTCAAAGTCGGAAAATGAAAAATAGGTCCCAGTTCCACTAGGGTGCCACCTACTTCCGATTCATTTTTAATACTGTTCCCTGTCCTGAGTTTTTGTGTAACCACTGAATGCTTTCTGGGTGTTGTCATCTTACTTTACTCAAACTGAACTAAGTAAACTAACACACCTGAAAACAATGATTTGTAGGTGAAACGGTCAGTACAGGAGACAGTGTCTGAATTGGCCCTGTTGACGTGATCCAACTGGTGTCCACAAAAATGAGTGCAAGTGCCCACTACCTGCAATCACTGGTACAAACTAAGCACTGCCTATACCGCTGAAGAGGGCCTTGGTCTAACAGTAAATACTATGAAGGCTTAATCAAACTAAGAAAAAAGCGCCAAGTGCTTTGCTATTTGTGGCCTTTCAGACTTGTGTTGCTACCTTCAGGCAGCTGAAATTTGAGATATTGATCCAAGAACCCATAAATGCAATTCCCTGCTGGCTCCCAGCAGCAGTGCGGTGTTTTGCTCTTTGGCGGCCATCTTTCCGTTCAGTCTCGTCTGAAACATTTTTATTAGTTCGTGCCAAAACATGAAATAGTCTAGTATATGCTAAAACCAGGTGGCTAAACTTAGCGGAGCCTTTCTTCAACAACAGTTGTTAATGGGTTTCTGGCAGTTTTGCTGTATAAAAAAATTGATCTTTCAGTAGCGAAAGTTATTGATGAAAAAGAGAGAGCTGGCTGCAGGTACTCTGATGTTGTGCGGCCGAGAACTGTACTCCTTACGGCACTTATCAGTACCTTGTAACCTTAGCCAAAATATCTTTTGAAGGAATCAGATTAACACATTACAATCTTTCAGTGACAGGTAAAGAAGAATGACACATTCTGACCAACACGTAGGTGGCACTGGTACACACAGTAACCAGGGCAGGCGCGCAACGCCCATGGGGCTCAAAGGGCTTCAGCCCCTCCGTCATGTGGGTCAGCCTGGGTGAGACAGCTTCCCGGGCACACACACAGGTAGTTTTTGAGCTGCTGGAGGCTGGCTGGTCTGGCGTCTGTCTTCTCGCACACACCGAGTACTTCACAGGTCTTTAAAAGACCATTTACTTGCTAACAAGGCTTTGTTGTTTTTCACCTCTTCCTAGAGCCCCTGCAACTCTACTCTGCATATTGCTGGAAGAGTCTGCCCCCGTGAAATTTTTAGTAGTGCCCCCCTCCCCCCAAAATTTGGCACTAGTTGTGCCTCTGAACCAGGGTAACCTTTATGAATGCTCAATGTGAGACATTTACATTTTAAACATATCTTTGTCTAGGTTCCATGACTTAACTGAATAGACACTACACATAGCTTAGCCTCTACTGTAAACCAAAGGATAAACTGTAGAGGCAGGGCACTGCCTGTCAGAGAGGGAATGGGTACCAATAAGATTCCTAAATGTCCCCTACAAGGCCACTGGCCTACCACAGTGCTAGCACTGAGTATTAGCAGGCACATAAACAATCAGTGGAAGAAACCAAGTGATTGAAGCAGCTGTGTACAGAAAAATGTAGAGTCGTTTTCCGGGTCAAGATAGATGTGTAGAAAGGCGTTTCTGTGTGAATGATGAGTGGATAAATAAACATGCAGCAAAGACTACAGAATCAATGCGTGGAAGCCGGTGCAACCCATAGAGGTTGTGAAATCTGTGAACACTCAGCCTTGTAGTGTTTCTCCAGAATCTTTACTTTTTTGCACCCCCTTTCAAACTTTAGCTGGAGGTTTGAACCTGTGCATATTATCCCATATCTCCAAGTGCTTCAAAGCTGCCCACTTTTACCGAATTTTACAGTTGTAAGCCGTGCTATTCAGTAATTTAGAATTTAAAATAGAAACAGCATGTGTAGCCAATGGTGAGCCTTTCTACGCTAAAGGGACAGTAGTGCTACAGGGGCAGTACAAATCCAGACAAATTAAGTCAAATGCAGCATTGCCTCCCTTGGATCTTACACGGACAACATTTTCTCACAAATGAAGCTGTACCTTGATGAGACGGAGTGGTAGAAGTCCCTTATGTCATCTGCAACAAACGATGGACACCTTAAAATCTGGCGCCAACCAGTAGGGCGGTCGAAACACTGTCCTAGCCCCCCCCCCCTAACCTGCACACCGTCACTCAGGTGTCTCAGGTACTTTGATCTTGCTGTCAGGGGGAAACTATGACTTTAGCTACATGTATCGAGCCAGTATTGTTATTCCTGCGTAAGGAAATTCTCTGTCGGTTCTAACTGGCAGACTTGTAATGAGCGCTTCAGTGTGTAGCGAGTAAATCACACAATAGTTGCTCATTTGCACTTGGCTTACATATGGTGAGCAGATGCGAAACACCCCTCAGGGCAGCAATAGGTATGGCAGACATTGAATGGTCAAATCTACTATTCTAAATCCTGTTGTAGAATATTAATGTAAAGTGCAATATTCCTTAAAAATATTACAGGAGGTTTATGTAGTATTCTACGGCCAGCCCTGCTATATTTTGGGTTAAGTTACACATTTTCCAAGAATTTAATGGAAGGGTTGAAAAAACAGAAATTTTGCATTTTGGAAAGTGCTGTCCTAAGGGTACAGCTCAAACCAAATAACTAGAAATAGTGGGTGGGTATAACAGACGGGTACATTTGTTTTGTCATTTGAAAGGGTTTGGGATTCATACAAATCCAGAGCACATTGCCATAAACAATGGCAAGCTACCACACTGAAAATCTCACTGAAATGGAATCATTATCAAATTTTCAGGGAATGAGAAAAAACTCTACTGTACTGATCTGATCCACAGTGCAATCACCTAAAGTCTTAGAGCATCTTATTATCATGCACACCTTGAATGGAGGGCACTGCCCTTGAAGAAAACAATGAAGCTGTTAGGGTCCTATGGGAGGGGGAAATCCATTCAGGTTGTTCATTTTCTCATTATTACATTATCTTTTTTGAGTTTAGCGCAACTCCTTACATTGTTATTCTGGAGAGAGGTCTCATTCAAGAAGGCACACTAAAAGATATGCAGACAGCCTGCATTTTTTAGTATAGCATGACATGACAAAGAGCAATGCTAACAGACAACATTCATCAAACCATGATACTACGGGTGAGGTGGACACTAGGGAATGCTGTGCCATATGTCCAGCAGCTAAAAAGCGGACAGTCGCCTTTGGGCTCTACTAAGATAAATAAGAGATAGGTTCATGGGGGGATTTCACAGACCTAGCATTCCACTAAACTGAATGTCATCCACAAATGCCCAAAGTGACCCTTGTTCGGTCGAGACCTTTTGTTTTTACTAAAATTCCATATACATACCTATAGGGGTTGCTTCCAGCCAGCTCTCTTCATCCATTCGTCTGCTGTTGCGCCATTCACATTTTTCTTCCACCCACTACGCCATACTGCAGGGGGCAGTCCACTTCAGCCTCTGGCTAACTTCACTCTGAGTGAGAAATGCTGCTCTTTTTCAAGGAGCATATCCGCACGCAACTTTGTTCCCATAAATGCTATGGCAATGTGTGCTCTATCAGACCAAAAAAAAGATTCTGCTTTCAGACAATGTTTTTTTTCTTATTTGTGAGTGCCCAGCATCCCCCCTTTCAAAACGTTTTACAAAAATCATGTCGAAACGAAACATGCATTGACAAAGCCGGTGTACTTTTGTCGTTACGCTAGCAAGTTATTTCTCACATCCCACATTAACATCACAAGGGCCGTTGCCTATTTACAATCAAGTAGCATTGGTGCTTAGGGTGGAATGACAAGTTCAGTAGAGAGTTTAAAGTAGACAGGAATTTAACAAAAGTCAAGAAGTGCTACTAATTACTTTTAAGGGCCTATAACAGAATTGGTGTTGTAAATTATGTCTATTCCTAGGCAGGCGCACAGGTGAAGCAGATGAATTTGTACTTCTCTGCCTCCAGGTCTAGAGAGGGAAGTTGTGACCTGCTGTGAAAAAGTGAGGTTGGGTTCAAATTAATTTTGTGAATGAATTAATGTATATGTCCTAGTCAAAAGAAAATTAGGACACCTAGCTAACATTCTACCTTCCAATGTTCTGGCCATTTTGCACGATTTCCACTTCTAGGTCAGTTGACCATCTCCTGTGAAGATGTATCCTGCGCTATAATAGAGGAGCGAGCTTGGTACTCTATAAAACAGACATATATTTGGTCATTCATAGAGTGTGGGAGAAGGGTTTTTGAATTCGTCAAAACCCTGAGACTTAATGGATGGCAACTGTTACATAAACAAGTGCTAACCAGTGTGAAATGGCCAAGTCAAAGACCTTCGACCATTGGGGAATCATTAGTGATTACTCTTGTGTTGTAAAATGCAGCTGTTCAAAAGGTTTTTCAGTTAGGGAGCTCTAGTCTCATTATCAGATTTTTCAAGTTGGTAATGTGGGTTAATGGCAAGGCGCAATTTGTTTATTACATGTATGATTCCCAGAATGGTGAGATCAACCAGCTCCTCCAACCCCCTTCTTGGCACCACGTTAAGTAATCATCAGTCTGGGCCAGCCTATTGACGGTCACCCGCTTAGAAGCCCATTTCATGGTGTTAGAAGTTTGGGATGTAGAAACCATATTAGAAAATTTCAGTAAGGATTGTAGTATTGATTCTTGGACATTTTGCTTGACAAATACATCCCGTAGCCTCCTAAGAGCTGCTCTCTTTCGGGATCGGGATAGAATTTGCCAGATGCGTAATGGTTTAGGCACTGCATTCTCCTTCAGGGAGGCAATTCTTCCCAACATGAAGTGAGGACCTGAAGAATTTTGCCAATACACAGTCATGTTGAAATAATAAGTCAATGCACTTGAGAGGCATTAACAGGTAATTTGATCCTGCTTTGCCTTGAATCTATGAAGCCCCATTTGTTCAGTACAGGATCCAATGACAGTCAGGGGGCAGAGAAGGATCAGCCTTGCAAGGTATATGGATATAGGAACAAGGAACATTTGAATGTTAATATTCTTTCACTAAGATGGAGAGAATATGTATTTGAATTTCAGATGTCTCTTGTGCATGCATGAGAAAGGTGTATTCAACACAGTTGACAGCTAAAAGCTTCATCTGTTCTTAAAATGTGTTTCTGTCTCAGTGGTATGAGAGCTGCAGCAGCAAATGTAATCTTTAGCCTCCTTGGCTGAACACTGCAACATAGTATGTTTTGGAAACTCTTACATTGAGATTGATCGTTACATTTTGATGTGATGCTTGGTAATGGGCAAGGATTGAAACCCCTCCACTGGAAAGAAGATCCTGTCCAGTTCCCATACCAAAGAAAGCCCTTGCGATTTGAAGCTTCTATGAAGAATGTAAATACCATTTTGGACTAGTCTTCTGAAAATCTCAAGAAATTACAAATGTTAAAACAACAGCTACAGGCTGCTCACTATCCAAGGGACTTATTTGTGGAAGGGCACTCACGGTGCAATAATTCAAGTAATCCTCCTCTGACTCCCACCATGTAAGGAAGGCAAGAGAAGGCAGTTAACTGATGGCAGAGCATCCGCCAGATCCACCTTTGGAAATGTCAAATGGGGAGGGTAGATGCTGCACCAAATTGCCTCCAACCACCACCCTATTTAGGCTGGCTGGTCTACCACCAATTTTAGTCCCAAACAATGGTGGAGCCAGTGGAAGCTCTCCCATCAGTAAGCCTCCATCCCTTCAAGGATGCCTACTGGGAGTGTGCTTGGAGGAGGAGGAGTATGTCACCGATCAGGAAAGCCCTGTGTAACAAAGAGTAGCTCAAATATCACATTGGACTTTATTTCCAAGCTACAGATGCCTTCAATCAGGGAGTGAAAACAAAAGGTTGGTGTTTGTTGGCTCCTTCTTTGCTCACTTTGTGCTTTGACACTTTGGAGATCCTGTACAATCCTTTAGATGGCAATATGAGAAGAGTGTGGCTGCCAAGCATTGCCCTACCCATTCCACATTAGAATTCCCCTGCCACCTCTGTGAAATTTGCCAGCCAAATGGTGCCAGCCAGGTCCTGCAGCGTGCACTGTGAAGTGAATGCTGAACCTGGTGGCTCCCCCGAATAAAAACGTGGCAGAGCCTGTGGGCCCTTATTCAGGTCCCAAGGAGTTCCAACACAATTGCAAAAGAGGTTAAGTGCTTAGTTGGATGACCCGCGATGGAAGTGATAATCAACTGATCATTGCTATTTGCCACTTTTCTAGCACTTCTATACTATAGCAATGTCATGGGCGGAGTCTTGGCAGTGGAAACAAAAAGAATGATAATCTGGTAATTCAGGGAGAGTGGAAACTGGACAAAATACAGTCAAAGCAGGATGATGCTTCAAGTGCTCATGAAGCCTAGTCTCTGCTTGTCTACCTGACAGTAACACACTTTTTGATCTGTTTCAGGCATTTGTTTTCTTCAGCAATGTGTGTTGCAGATCCCAGAGCATCCTGCGGTTTTGTAAAGCATTTTTGTATTCCTAAAAACACCACTAAGTGGACAAGCACAAGTACAGCTACTGAGAGTGCACAACTCTTCTAGCATCACACTATTCTAACCATCATTCCCCGCAGACTAATGTTCCTTACAAAGAGGCTTTGCGCATATAATTGAGGGGTCTCTCCCTTAGTCGCAATTCATGTAAGTGCGTAGCTACAAGCAATAATCAAACGCTATCATTGCTTGCCACTTGGCTGTTTCATCTTAATTGGAGGCTCACATTTTGCTTCTCTTTTCTATTTTCCTATTTTCAACATGATTTGTAAAAAAGAACTTGTGTGAGAGTTTTTCATTGTGTGTAGCAGGTCCCCTCGTCTTCAAGCAACCCTTGCTCCTCTGTGGTTTATTTTCAGATGTGCTCCCTAGCTTCCTACAATGAATTTATATAACTGTATATCACATAAAGATCTGAAAATCTGAAAAAACTGCATCGTACCTTGAATTTTGTCTGCTGTTGGCTAGGAGGTCGCTGGCTGTCTTCAGTCCAGTAGATGAAAGTGGTAATAAATGGAATGCATACTATCAACCTAGCAAGGACAAGAGACGACAGGTACAGAACAGAACATCTGATATGTCACTTCACTGCTTTCAAAGCATGAAAAGAATCATTGAAAAATGGACATGAAACATATGAAGAGAGTTGGTCTCTTCTTCCTATTTATGCTTTGAGTTGATGTGCATGTTGTTTCATCTTCAATGTGTTTTTTCTTCTTTTAGTTTTCTTCCTTTTGTTAAAGTCTACTGTTGTGTTGTCCAAGTTATTTTCATACTTTCTTTTTATTTCAGTATAGTCATTACAGAAATGTCGGTGCATTGCTATTTCCTTTTCTACGATTTGGCTTTGTTAGTTTATGGAATCCTGTACTCCTTTTGTATGCATTAGTAGGGTTTGCATCCCAAGAACATTTTGTCTGTTGTACTTTATAGCTATAATGATGCATTACTGTGTGTATGTTCCTCTGAAAAACACACACACATTTTATATATATACATATATAGTGAGCAAGGCGGTTTACCGCCGAAACGCGTCTAGGTCATCTGGAATAAAGAATCTTTCTTTGGCAGAATTTCCCACGGAGTCAGCGCCTGTTTTATTGACATCAGGACTGGTACAATATATTATATATATGTTTTTCATTGGAACATCCACACAGTCATGCATCATTATATCTATAAAGTACAACAGACAAAATGTTCTTGGGTTGCAAACCCTACTAATACACACACACACACATACACACACACACACACACACACACACAGCTACCTTACTGGCGGTCACCAGTAGGTAGTTATAGTTAGGACCTAGTTTGCATAGGAAATGCATTTTTGGACTTGCCTATAACTTTGGCTTAGTTTGACCAATCTGCATAAAGTTTTCCCGCAAAAGTGCCAAAGTAGGTTCTGCGTGTCATGGAAAGTTTGGGGGTGATCCATGCAGTGGGGAGCAAGAAATAGAGGCACGAAATAAGGGTGCGTTTGTAATGTTAATTCCCATAGGATGCATTGTCGAACCTACAGCCCGAACTGCTGGACGGAATTACACCATATTTGGCAGAAAGGTAGATGTTGTTATGCAGATTGTGCTTTTTGTTACTTGGTGCAAATCCGTTCAGTAGTTTGTGAGAAATTGAAGCGGAAATGTATAGATATATCTAGGGCTGCGGATATTTCGCAACGATTCCGTGATTAATCATGACTACATGCACTAACAGGATTGCTGCGATTGGCTGGACGCAACCTGAACAGAAAGTTGCAGCTGCCCCCTTATCTATCGGGAACAGTTCCCGGGGCCATAACATTTTCTGTAAAAGCAAACATTAGAGGTCAGTGTCGAGGTACTCTGACCCCATGTTTGAGAAATGTAAGTGTTAGTGACTCAAATTATGTGTCCAAATTAGATTTTTCTAATTGTGCATGATATACGCGATGATGCCATGAGCGCCAGCGCGGCTGCCCCTATTGGTAAAAATATATATATATTTGTACACACTCACCGGTCACTGTCACACGCTCATGTATGCACTCACAAACTCACTCAGACACTTCTACACCCATTCACATACCCACTCCCACAGTTATTCATACAGTCACATACCCACTCAAATACTCATGCACACACTCACATCCCCATTCAGGTACTCATGCACCCACTTACAGACTCACTCGGAGAGCAATGCACCCAAGTACAGAGCCACTCAGAGACTCATGCACCTACTTACAGACATACTCACTCATGCGTACAACCTCATATCCACTTAGAGACCTTTACACACACTCAGAAACCTTCAGAAACCTATGTGAGCACTCATGCACCCACGCACAGACCACTCAGATACTCATGCACCCACTTACAGACTCACTCAGAGAGTCACGCACCCATGTACAGACCCCCTCAGAGACTCCTGTACCCACTCGCAGTTCCACTTAGAAACCCACTGATAGAACCACTCAGACATTCATGTTGCCAGTGATAGACTCACTGAGAGATGTATGCACTCACTCACAGTCCCACTCAGACACTCATGCAGCCACTCACTCACCCACCCACTCAGACACCCACTTAGACACTCATGTATCCACTCACAGATCCAGTCAGACAGTTGTATAGTTACTTACAAAGGCACTCATGCAGCTACTCACAGATTGAGCAAGAGATGTATGCAACCAATCACAGACCCATTGTGACACTGATGCACTCACTCATAGATATACTAAGGCAGTCATACAATGCGCTACAGAAACTTTGATAGACTGATGCACTGTCTTACAGATTCACTCAAATACTTATACAGTAAATGAGAGACTTACTTATACAGTGATGCATGCAGTTATAGATTACACTGAAAACGTTATTCACTGTGTTATAGAGATATTAAGGGGGTTGTACATGCTATTAAACAGTCATTTAGATAATGTGTTTAGTCTGTTGGTTATAATCCATTTTGCAGTTATAAGTTTGGAATGTGATGGTGGCTACTGAATGTCTGCATTTGTTTTGTCCTTTTGCAACGTATTTGCGGTGATCGCTGGTACCGCTATCATCGCGATGCCCAGTGTCACTGCGAAAACAGAAAATTGGTTTAAATGGTTGTTTTTATATAAACTCAAGCCAAAAATATTGATATAGCTTTAGACAGTCCAGTAATAAACTCCTAGTGTCTGAAATACTGTAAAAAAGGTGCGATTGTCGCGGCTACCGATATCATCGCGAAGACCGGTGTCACCACAAAAATGGAAAATCGGTTTAAATGATTGTTTTTATACAAACTTTCTACAAAAATATGACTTTAAACAGTACACTAATATACCCCTAGTTTTACACCTCTTAAAAAAGGGGTGATCACCGCAGTTACCGAAGGCATCACAACTCTCTGCGTCATTGCAAAAACAGGAAGTAGGGTACAAACACAGGTTTAATAAAAAGTTACTACAAATGTATGTGTACAAACATGCTCTTTATGTTAGTAATGTGTATATTGTAATAATTAGAATGAATTTAAGTATCATTTTTTAAAGTGGTGGTGGTCATTGAATGTTTGCATTTGTTTTGCAATTTCGCGATGTGATCGCAATCATCGCAACGTTGCCATGAATAAAAAAATTGTAAAGGAAAAAAAACTACGCTTATTAATCCACTGAAGAACATACAAGCTTATAAAAATACACTTTATAGAGCCATTTTAGATCAAAAATACAGATTAAGTATGTCTTGCACTGTATGATTGTGATGCTCACCACTGTTTTCTGCAAAGTTAATAAAAAAGATAATAAAAAAAATACAGATTAAAAACCTTAAAAATGTAATTAAGAAATCATAGGTTACATTGACGTTATAGTTGGGAAATAGAATTTGAAAAACCTTAGAAATTCACTGAAAAAAACAAAGGTTACAGGGATGTTTTAGTTAGGAAATATGATTTTAAAAAACATAGAAATTCACTGAAACAACCAAATTTTACAGAGACATTATAGTCATAAATTAGCATTTAAAAAACCTTAGAAATTCACTGAAAAAAACAAAGGTCACAGGGATGTTATAGTTAGGAAATGGAGTTAAAAACCTTAGAAATTCACTGAAAAAAACAAAGGTTACAGGGATGTTTTAGTTAGGAAATATGATTTAAAAAAACATAGAAATTCACTGAAACAACCAAATTTTACAGAGACATTATAGTCATAAATTAGCATTTAAAAAACCTTAGAAATTCACTGAAAAAAACAAAGGTCACAGGGATGTTATAGTTAGGAAATGGAGTTAAAAACCTTAGAAATTGACTGAAAAAAACAAAGGTTACAGAGACATTATAGTTAGGCTCAAGTTTCACTCATACAAAACCAGAGAAATTCAGCAGTTATAGTTAGCTGAGCTAACTACAACGTAGTCCCCCGCAATGCACTACTTATGACCACACATATTACATCACACATGACATGGTCATTGACATTACTGATGACATAATCAAGTGAGTGGGTTTTAAGAGTTCATGGGTGTTAAACATATATACTAACCTACTACCAAAGGTAGATGAGTAAACTAGTTGCAAAGTGATACTATCTCTAACATGCGTGGTCTGAGTGAGTGTGTGACTGTGTCAGTGTGTGAGTGGGATTGGGAGTGCATGCATGAGTGAGTGTATGCGTGAATGAGTGGATTTCTGACTAGGCCTGTGGTGGTGTCAGTGGTTGTATAGGTGTGTGAGTGGGAATCTGAGTGGTTGTATGGGTATGTGAGATGCTGTATGGGTGTGTGAGTAGGTGTATGGTTGTATACGTAGGTATGTGAATAACTGTGTGGGTGAGTAAGTGGGTGGGTGTCTGAATAGCTGTATGAGCTAGCGTCTTGGTATTTCAGGTGGCTGTATGGGGGAGTGAGAGGCTGGTTGAGTGAGTGTTTAGTTAAGTGAGTTGAAGTGGGAGTGGTTGTATTGGAGAGTGAGTGTCTATGCGAATGACTGTATAGGTGGGTGAGCAGATATGGAAGTTCTTGTATGGATGTGAGAATGGGTATGTAAGTGGTTGTGTGGGTGTGAGTGAGCATGTGAGTGATTGTATGGCTGAGTGAGGGGCTATGTAGAGAGTCTGCATGGGTGTGTGAGTGGCTGTATAGGTGAATAGGTATGTGTGTCAGCAGCTATAAGGGTGAATGTATGGCTGTGTAAGTGAGTGACTGGTTGTATGAACAGCTGTATGAGTGAGTGAGTGTGTGTGTGAGTGGCTCTGGAGGAGTGAGTGGGTATGTGGGTACTTGTATGGGTCTGGGTCTGGGTCTGTGGATGGGTATGTGAGTGTCTGTGTGGATGTAGGTGTACAAGAGATTGTATGGGGGTGTGACTGGGTGTGTGAGTGGTTCTGTGGATGAGGTCATCAGTGATGTCATTTGAAATGTTCTAAGTGATGTCACTGACCATATCATGAGTGAAATAATATGCGAGGTCATAACCAGTGCATTGAAGGAACGCATGTTATAGTTAGCTCAGGTAACTATACCTGCTGATTTTCAATGGTTTTGTATGAGTGTAATCCAAGCCTAACTATAACGTCCCTATAACCTTTGTTTTTTTTCAGTGAATTTTTAAGGTTTTTAAAGATCTATTTCCTAAATATACACAATGTGCCACTGGATTCAAGCTAGCCTGGCTGAGGAGGAGTGATGCCCTTAAACTGGTCTCAGGATGCTTGTTTCCAGTCCAGGGAGGACCTGGCTGGGCAGTTCGGGCTGGACTGTTTCCATGAGGCACAGGGTCAAGACTAATTTGCATAGGGCTGGGCCAAACTTGGGTGGCATGGTGAGCAAAAAAAGATGGATTTGACCCAGATCTATTGACTGGGGTGAGTTTTTGATTTACTCTGCATTCCATCCATCATCTGTGTGTCTTTTGCTATTTCCTAAAGATAACGCACCTTTAACCTTTGTTTTTTTTGGTGAATTTATATGGTATTTATCTACTAGGCACGTTTGCAGAGTGGGGAAGAAAGGGGGTGGGCCTCCGACCAGGTCTCAACAATCCCACTTTGTGGGACTTACTGTTGGCAACAGGAAGGCTTCTTGGCCCCCAAGGACCCTCAGCATCCACAGGGACTTCATCCCCCAACAAGTAATGCACCAGGAGGTGCGTTTTCAGAGAGGTAGAGAAAGGGGGCGGGCCTTCGATGACCTCTCAGCAATCCTGCTGTGTAGGACTTACTGGAGGTAACAGATGGGGTTCTTGACCCCCCCTCCAAGGGCCCTCAGCATCAAAGGGGACTTCATCCCCCAACCCTCTTTATTTTGTGTGCCCCTAGGCACCCAATGACCTGTATAGGAAACTAGGCGGGAGCCTGACAGCCCCTGTGGTCCCAGACAGTTCCTCTGTCTTCTAAAAGAGCCACCATTGATGTGACAGAGAGGGGACTGCTGAAAGGCAGCATCCTGTCTGTTGGAGCAATGTTTTTGTCTGTTTCTCTACAAGCATATTTGCGGGCAGAGAAACAGATGAAAACTCTGCTTTCTGCAACCAGGAACTGTTTGGCACCTCCAGCTTGCAGAAAGCAGAGTACTTTTTGCTTTTGCTTGGTGGGAGCTGTCAGCTCCCACCAAGAAAAAGTAAACAGCCACCTCCCAAGGGTCGGCACCTCAGGAGGTAACAGGAGCCAGCTCTGGAGGTTGGCGGTCCCCAGTGCCATCCATGGCTCCATGAGGGGGGCTGCATCGTCCCCCTCCAAAACAGATGTTAGCCCGGGAGGTGGTGGTTCCTGGGCCCCACGGTGAACCCCCCTACATTAATCTGCTTCGGCCCCAGGAAGGCGGTCCCTGGGGCTGCAGTAGGGGGGGCTTGTGGCCTCCCTTATTTTTGATAAATTGCCCCGGGGAGGTGGCAGTACCTGGGGCTGCATAGAGGCTGTACAGGCCCCCTGCATTCATTTTAAGTTCAACACCAGGGAGGTAAGGGCCTGCCCGTGCACATATTGTTAAGTGCCTTTGGGAGGTGACAGTCCCCGGGCCTGCGGGGGGAGCACATTAATTTTACACATTATAAAGTGCCCCGGAGAAGTGGTGGTCCCTGGGCTGCAGGCGATTGCTGCGAGGGCACCCCCCACATACATACAAACAATGTCCTGGGGAGTTGGGGAGTCTAGAGTCTGAGTTATAGTTACTTGAGATAACTATAACTATAAATGCTGAATTTCTATGGTTTTGTTTGTGTAAAATCTGAACTTAATCATAACATCCTTGTAATCTTTGTTTTTTAAGTAATTTCTAACGTTTCTTACATTTTATTCGCTAGCTATAACGTCCATTTAACCTTTGTTTTTTTCAGTGAATATATAATATAATTTGGTGTGAGCAAGGCACGAGACGCTGCCGAAATGCATTACAGCGAGAAATAAAGAGTGCAATATATATACACACACACACTTTACACAGTGGCAGTTGCTACTGTGTAACTGTGTAGTTATAGTTAGGCAGAGCTTCCATAGGAAGAACATTTTTTTGTATTCTCGGAACCTTTCATGCAGTTTGATGAATCTGAACAACCTCCCCAAAAAGTTAATTGAACGTGGCTCCTTGAAAGAAAAGTTTCACGCTGATCCGTCCAGCGGAGGGCAAGAAAAGGTTGGGGGAGGGGGGGTCTCAAAAGTGAAAGTTCTCATGTTAATTCCCATAGGACACTTTGCAGAAAAAATGGTTGATCGGAATTACACCAAATTTGGCAAAAAGTTACAACTTTACTCAGAAAGCTTGCTTTTTTTTATTTGATGTAAATACGTGCAGCTGTTTTAGAGAAATCAGCATTTAAAGAGGGGCTTAGATTGTGCACCAAGAGGTTAAGCTAAGCTGCTGTAAAAGTATATCTAGACAGTTGATCCAGTAGGAGTCTTACGGTACCAAAAGATTTAGGAAAATATCTGCTTCTTACAGGTATAGGGAGCTTGTTCTCACCGTTAGCCAATTTGGTCCCATGGGAACAAAATATTCTGTTTGGCTGGTCGCAACATTCAACAAATCGGGGTCTTTAACCAAGGGTCCTGAATTTGCAGGAAAAAAGGCAACATGAGGGGGCAGGGTGAGCAGACTCTGACTCTAAGGCCCATGTGAGGACTTCCTGTAATTAAAACAAGAAAATGCTGTTAATTTTGTCAGCATAACAGCGGTACTACTGTGGGATTCAGCGCTACCCTGTAGTACCACGATGTTGAAAATAATAATTTTAAAATGCTGTGCACACTGGGAATTGGATGTCCGTGGGCTGGATATAGTGCCTCGCCACAGGTCAAGCCCACAGCTGCTGCTGTGCAAGACCAAACGATGTTGCAGCCGGGTTGGGTGTTCCCAGGGGGTTGAGTGCAGGGCCTGTCAGCAAGCTAACCATGTGCCACAGCCAACCCCTGCTGTACCCGGCCTAAAGCACTGCGTAGTGCATGGGTTCGGCATCCAGTAGTGGGTAGGGTACCAGGCTGGCTAGGGATCATGTCCTGCTGACAACCTCTGCTGTGTTATGTCATGTCTCCCCATAGGTTGGACGGACCTGTGAATATAAACGCCACATCAAGGATAAGTATATCCAGAGGGTGCTTTTGTTGATAAAACATTTTTAATTGAAAGGTGTGATACTATATTAATAATTCCTGGGAGGGATTTATTACAAAGTGTTGCCCTGAAGAAAGCTGTGGACCCATAGGACCATTCACTGGCTGAAACATGTTACCAAATTTCTAGGGTCATAGGACCATTACATACTTGGAATATCGATTTGATTTGATTTGAATGTACTTTATTCGATAAAAACATTTATCATAAAAGTCTGTACATCCCTATACAATCATAATTAAAATCCCATCAATCCATTGTACATACAAGCATACATAGACCATTTAAAAGACAGATAAAAAATATATATATATACAATAAAACACATAGAAAATCTCATAGAAAATCTTATATATGTATAAAACCTTTATCAGTCCACAATCAGAACTTTTTAAGGGGGGGTCGCTTTTAACAGCCTTGATCTAGTCTGCCAAGCGCTGCCCAGAAACTTTGCTACCCCGCATACTACCATCTTGGAATATCCTACTCCTGTTATTTTAATATCCAACATATCTCCATATTAAAGGGATACCTGGAGTGTGTGGTGGGTTTTTAATCTTTAACCCCCTGGCCTTTTCTCTAAAGAGCTCCCTGATATATGTTTGAGCCCACCCTGGCCTTTAGGAGCCAAGGTGAACCCGATGATGAAGCATGACGCTATTACAGTGTGTGAGGGTTAATATACAAAGAGGTATTGCTCCCAATAGTGGTAGCAGCATACCATTACTCCCCTGATTGATAATTGTGCCTATACCTTATATTGTAGTTCTTTCTGGACAGGATATGTTTTTTTATTGGATATCACTTGGGAGGACGTATCCTCTTCCACTTCTTGTGTGTCGAAGCCCCTCTCTACCCTGCAGGCCGCACAACCGAGTTTGTACACAATTTAATTGTGCCGCCTTCGACATGTGCACAACCAGCTAAGCCTGAAAAAAATTGGTTGCATGGCAGTTCTTTTTGTTACATGCTGGTAAAAAAATAAATGCACAGCAAGTTACTTGCACCATGTGCAAACAAGTGCCACATAGAGGCAAAGCTGGCTACTACTTCATGGGCATGAGGGGATCTGGAAGCAGGTACGGAGTATGCATCCCAACCATATAGCTCAAGCTGTCTGAAAGAAACAACATGGCTGAAGAAACTGCACCCCTGGAACTGCAAAGTTAACACATACAAGAAGATGAGGACAAGAGGCTGCATTCCACCACATATTGTAAACACTGCTTCAAAATTATGACTTTCAGACAGCCCAACAAAATAATTGTTGTCAATGCCATGGAAGTTTACCTAAAAAGGGATCACAAAGACTTGTTTAAAAAAAACTTATGTGAAAAAATAAAGTAAAAAATATATTAGTTTAATACTTTAATACTTTAAAAAGCTTCTAAAAAAATTCCAAACAAAAATGTTTTTTAAAAAACTTTAAAAAAAACAACTAAGAACAATCAAATTATAAAGAGATAAACTTTATACAGAGACAAGCATTCAGTCATTTCTGCACGCAACTAGAGATTCTGTGCAGACAGTGTCCGGCTGGATACTTACAGAGGGTTGGGCATGAGGTGTGGTCGGAGACCAGACCTCGTGTCGAAACTTTACTACGCATGGTTGTATAATATGCACAGTGGGGTTGTTCACTTGAAGTAGGTGTTACACATGGTCCATTTAGAATATGTAAAAACAGAACTTTACTGAAAAAAATAACAAAGTTTAAAGTGACATTATAGCTAGATGTTGTAATCTTAAATTATGTTTAAGGAACCTCAGAAATTCAGTGAAAAAACATCTGCTACAATTTGAGTTTTGGTAATGTTGACCTTATCACCTGAGAGTTGGCCAAACTACTTAGCTACATTCTCTAGAGCTGCAAGTAGCCCCCATTACACCAGGCATGAAATGATGAACCACGACTTGCCTTTCCAGTGAAGCCCAAATACAGTCAACTATTACAGGCTTTGGGTGAATGGTGCATCTGGAGAGCTGTATAGCGACAATATTTACTCATCATTCGGAGCTGGAGAAAATGGAATTTGTACCACCGTCTTCATGAACAGAGGAGAATTTATTTATGAAAAACATATTGTTCTACCAAATTGCTGTAATTCCATTTAGCATTTTCCATGGCACAACGATCAAATTTGTCCTGAAACTAAAATCATGCATGATCTGCTTTATTTTGGAGGAGGGATGGCTACCTGTGTAAAATGTAAAACCCTTACCAAATCCCTGGCCTGGGCAGCTTTTCTACCCACAATCTTCCGGTTACCAAGGTTCCCTTTGCAAATTACTTCTATCAAATAGCTAATGTACCTTGCGAGCTGAAATTTAAAAAATTGCAAAGGCTCTTTTTTCTCTGTACAAAGGGATTGCCTGTCTTCTTCTCGACTAACAACATATTTCACTCAGTTGAGTCAATGCAAAGGACGTGGTACCACATAACCAAGGAATTGAAAGGGGCCACCAATTCCTACTTAATTTCGGAATATTGAATATACCAGGCATAGATTTCATTAACGCTTGAGCAATGCAGCATAAATGGTGTTGATAAGAGCACTGGTATTGGAAATGCCTATTTGGGAAAAGGAGTTTATCTTTTTTACCAAATCACAATGTGGTGAGAGGGCTGTGACTTTGATACATGATAATGAGGATGAAGGCGCGGCGCACAGCTGTTTGTTTGGTCTAAGGTTCTGCGTGGTTGAAACGTTTGTACAAGTTACGGGTGCTCCGCCAAGAGACGCAACCGGCCTGGTACGTCGTATTAGATACTTGGTTGAGTGCGTTACAAAGGGAGTAAACGCATCCTTGGAATTGGGCACACACGATGGGTTCGTCATGCAGAGACAGACTCCAATGTGAATTTCAACATTCAATTTATTTGTTCAAAATATTTTCTTTCATTGATTTTCAAAGTTTGATAAGTTCATATGTTCCGATATTATGTTCAAATCATAAGAATCATTGCTGACAGGTTTCAAAGAAAATGCTCCAATGCATTTCGGGCAATAAATGCCCTTTTTCAAGGAGCTCTGTGAACGCAAAAAAATGCTTTTACCATTCAACACAAGACGTCATAATACATTGCATTAAATACGTTTACATTTCAGGTGAACCTGTATACCTTATAACCCAGGATGTCGATTTGGAAGGGTGGGGTTGTTTGGAATGGTGAGGTGAAAAGTCCTCGGGGGGGGGCAGGTGACGAGGGGAAAACTTAGGGTGACGCGAGTTTAGTTGGGGCGGAACACTTACGTGTCCGTGTCAAAGCAAGTAGATTGGCTCGTAATCTGAAAAGAAATTAAAGCAGTCTGTTGTAAACAGTGCCGGCCCAACGTTGCAGAGGTTAATTAGAACGTGGGTTTTAGGTTGGAGCTCCAACTTACTTGAAAATACTCCGAGAGTAGGTTCTGAATGTTCCGTGAAGGTCGCGGAGGACTCACGGAGTGAACGCGGAGTTCGAGGATATTTGGGAGAAAATCGACTGGGCTGGAAGGTGGTCACGTGGGGGGTTGTGGAAAGGGTAAAGGGACTGAGAACAAGTGGATTGGGGCGGCCATCTTGGAAAGGGGTTTGTGTGTTAAAGTAGCAGGTGATAGAATGTAAACAAATACAAAGGTGAAACTCGAGCTTGATGAACAAAGGGTACAGGGTAAAACAAATATACCACCAAGGGTATTATAGAAAGCAACTGAGTTCAATCCGGTCATTGAGACCGTGAGGCTTCATCGCCTGTAGTCTATAAATCCATTACGTTGGAGAAGTGTTTTATTGTTGTCCTTCCCTTCTTTCTTGCAGACAATTTCTAGCACCAGAAATTTTAACTGAGCCACATTGTGGTTGAATTCATTGAAATGTATGGCTAGGCTGGATTTTTGGTTTTTTGTGCGTATATTTGATTTTTGTTCATTGAGACGAACTTTAATTTTCCTGGTGGTTTTGCCCACGTATATTTTGCCACATGGGCATTTCAGTAGGTAAATCAAGTTACTTGAATCACATGTTGCATTAACATGAAGTTTAATTTTGAACCCTCTCATGGGGTCGTTAATGTAGTTCCCTGTGATGATGTTATTACAGCTGTTGCAGTTGTGACACGGTCGTGTGCCAACGTGGGAAATTTGTGGTGTTGGCTCTTTTGCCAAAATTTCTTTCAGGTTCTCAGATCTGGTGTATGCGAATATAGGAGGATCTTTGAATAAGTTGCCAAAATCAGGTTCAGATGATAGTATTCGCCAATGTTTCAAAATTATACTTTTGTATGTTTTGCTATAGGTTGAATACTTGGAGACCACTACAGTCCTTTTTTCCTGTTTTTTCTCTGATCTTTTTAAGGCTTCTTGGCGTGTGACGCTGGATGCTTTTTTGATGGCTTCGTTGAGGGGTTCTGATGGATATCCTCTATTGGCAAATCTTATGGCCATTTCATCCATTTTTTCTGAACATGTTTCAGGATTAGAAACAATGCGTTTTATCCTGAGCCTTTGACTATATGGGAGATTTCTTTTGAGAGAATGCTGATGAAAACTGGTGTAATGTACCGTGTTGTTTTGATCTGTAGTTTTACGAAAAAGATCTGTTGTGAACCCTGTATTTGTGATCTTCACTAAAACGTTGAGGAAGGTGATTTGATGTTCGCCAATACTCCATGTGAGAAAAATTCTATTGTCTTTTGTGTTCAAATCGGTTAAGGCTGACTCCAGGTTTTCTCGTGTGTCTCTCCAGATGAAGAACAGGTCATCTATGTAACGCACATAGAGCTTTAAGTTGTCTGACCAGTTAGGGTTGGCATAAATGTGGGTTGACTCAAACTCTGCCATGTATATATTGGCGTAGGTAGGTGCGGCGCAGTTGCCCATTGACATCCCGGACATTTGAAGATACCACTGGTGTTCGTGTGAAAAATAGCTGTGGTACAATGTAAAAATCAATAAGGAAGGTTTGCAAAGAATCGGTGATGTTGCTGTGCAGCAGTACTTTTTCTACTGCCTCGATGCCACCTCCATGTGGGATCGAGGTGTAAAGGCTTTTAACGTCGGCTGTACATAAGATCAAGCGTTCATCTGTGGAAATGTTCACCTCTGACAGTTTATTGAGAAATTCCGTTGTGTCTTTAATGTAACTTTTGCTTCTCCTGACGATAGGTTGCAAGTATCGGTCCAAGAACTTTCCTGTGGGTTCATGTAGGGACCCTCTCGTGGACACGATGGGTCGGAACGGGGGTCAATCAAGTTCTTGTGAATTTTCGGAAGTATTGTAATTGATGGACTTCTGGGATGTTCCAAAATGTGGAATTTCCTGGTTCGATCATCGATGGTGCCGTTATCATGCGCTTTGATGACCAGATCTCTAAGTTCGGATTTATATGCTTCCGTTGGATTGCCCGTTAATTGCATGTATGTTTGGGGATCGTTGATATGTTTTTGATTTTCTCATCGTACATGCTGGTGTTTAGGACGACTAAGGCGCCGCCTTTATCTGCTTTATCTACTTGCAAGCTATCGTCAGGAGAAGCAAAAGTTACATTAAAGACACGACGGAATTTCTCAATAAACTGTCAGAGGTGAACATTTCCACAGATGAACGCTTGATCTTATGTACAGCCGACGTTAAAAGCCTTTACACCTCGATCCCACATGGAGGTGGCATCGAGGCAGTAGAAAAAGTACTGCTGCACAGCAACATCACTGATTCTTTGCAAACCTTCCTTATGGAACTGTTGATTTTTACATTGTACCACAGCTATTTTTCACACGAACACCAGTGGTATCTTCAAATGTCCGGGATGTCAATGGGCAACTGCGCCGCACCTACCTACGCCAATATATACATGGCAGAGTTTGAGTCAACCCACATTTATGCCAACCCTAACTGGTCAGACAACTTAAAGCTCTATGTGCGTTACATAGATGACCTGTTCTTCATCTGGAGAGACACACGAGAAAACCTGGAGTCAGCCTTAACCGTTTGAACACAAAAGACAATAGAATTTCTCTCACATGGAGTATTAGCGAACATCAAATCACCTTCCTCAACGTTTTAGTGAAGATCACAAATACAGGGTTCACAACAGATCTTTTTCGTAAAACTACAGATCAAAACAACACGGTACATTACACCAGTTTTCATCAGCATTCTCTCAAAAGAAATCTCCCATATAGTCAAATGCTCAGGATAAAACGCATTGTTTCTAATCCTGAAACATGTTCAGAAAAAATGGATGAAATGGCCATAAGATTTGCCAATAGAGGATATCCATCAGAACCCCTCAACGAAGCCATCAAAAAAGCATCCAGCGTCACACGCCAAGAAGCCTTAAAAAGATCAGAGAAAAAAGAGGAAAAAAGGACTGTAGTGGTCTCCAAGTATTCAACCTCTAGCAAAACATACAAAAGTATAATTTTGAAACATTGGCGAATACTATCATCTGAACCTGATTTTGGCAACTTATTCAAAGATCCTCCTATATTCGCATACACCAGATCTGAGAACCTGAAAGAAATTTTGGCAAAAGAAACAACACCACAAGTTTCCCACGTTGGCACACGACCGTGTCACAACTGCAACAGCTGTAATAACATCATCACAGGGAACTACATTAACCACCCCATGAGAGGGTTCAAAATTAAACTTCATGTTAATGCAACATGTGATTCAAGTAACTTGATTTACCTACTGAAATGCCCATGTGGCAAAATATACGTGGGCAAAACCACCAGGAAAATTAAAGTTCGTCTCAATGAACATAAATCAAACATACGCACAAAAAACCAAAAATCCAGCCTAGCCATACATTTCAATGAATTCAACCACAATGTGGCTCAGTTATAATTTCTGGTGCTAGAAATTGTCTGCAAGAAAGAAGGGAAGGACAACAATAAAACACTTCTCCAACGTGAAACTGCTTGGATTTATAGACTACAGGCGATGAAGCCTCACTGTCTCAATGACCGGATTGAACTCAGTTGCTTTCTATAATACCCTTGGTGGTATATTTGTTTTACCCTGTACCCTTTGTTCATCAAGCTCGAGTTTCACCTTTGTATTTGTTTACATTCTATCAACTGCTACTTTAACACATGAACCCCTTTCCAAGATGGCCGCCCCAATCCACTTGTTCTCAGTCCCTTTACCCTTTCCACAACCCCCCACGTGACCACCTTCCAGCCCAGTCGATTTTCTCCCAAATATCCTCGAACTCCGCGTTCACTCCGTGAGTCCTCCGCGACCTTCACGGAACATTCAGAACCTACTCTCGGAGTATTTTCAAGTAAGTTGGAGCTCCAACCTAAAACCCACGTTCTAATTAACCTCTGCAACATTGGGCCGGCACTGTTTACAACAGACTGCTTTAATTTCTTTTCAGATTACAAGCCAATCTACTTGCTTTGACACGGACACGTAAGTGTTCCGCCCCAACTAAACTCGCGTCACCCTAAGTTTTCCCCTCGTCACCTGCCCCCCCCGAGGACTTTTCACCTCACCATTCCAAACACCCCCACCCTTCCAAATCGACACCCTGGGTTATAAGGTATACAGGTTCACCTGAAATGTAAACGTATTTAATGCAATGTATTATGACGTCTTGTGTTGAATGGTAAAAGCATTTTTTTGCGTTCACAGAGCTCCTTGAAAAAGGGCATTTATTGCCCGAAATGCATTGGAGCATTTTCTTTGAAACCTGTCAGCAATGATTCTTATGATTTTAACATAATATCGGAACATATGAACTTATCAAACTTTGAAAATCAATGAAAGAAAATATTTTGAACAAATAAATTGAATGTTGAAATTCACATTGGAGTCTGTCTCTGCATGACGAACCCATCGTGTGTGCCCAATTCCAAGGATGCGTTTACTCCCTTTGTAACTCACTCAACTTTCATACATGAGACAATCTGTGAGAAACTGGGTTCTTGTTGCAGTACCCCATGCCTGGTTTTCGATGCAACTTTGACTGAGGTGAACTGGGCCCTTGCTCACCAGTTCCCAGTACCAATGTTCTTTCCCTAACACTGTACACAATTGGCACAACTTCAGCAACCCCTATAAGTCCCTAGTACATTGTACCCCTGGTACCTAAGGCATTGGGACTGAAGAGGGTCCATTAGGGCTGCAGGATAAATTGATCTCACCAGGATCATACAACTGCCATTGCATGCTCTGTCGATTCCCGCTTTTAGAAGTTAACATTGGTGGCTGCCCGTCAATCGGTAGCTAATTACCATACTTTAACCCCGACTTCTTACGACCCCATGTGCCCCTTCCCACATTCCTCATTTAAACGTGACCCTCCCGAGTCTCTCTTCTCTCCTTCCAATATAAACATCCTTTCCATATCTAAAACAGCATCTCTCATGTTTCCCTCCGTACTCATCTCCTACCTGCTAGGAAGCAATCATCCTCTTCACTCCACCCCAAATAAAGTTTCTCCTCTCCCTTTCACCCTCCTATCTTCAAACAACACTTTAGCCCCACCTCGCAAAACGCCCTCCCCCTCATCTCCACGTGATTAGCACCTGTGACACTTGAAAACTCCTGGGCTTCCCTGAGAGTAATACAATTCCCATAATGCATTAGACACTGACAAATACTGGAATATTAAACATGTTAATGCAACTCCAAACAGATGGGGCAGATGGGGGTCGTAAGAAGTTGGGGTTAAAGTATGGTAATTAGCTACCGAGTGACAGGCAGCCCCCAATGTTACCTTCTAAAAGCGGGGTCCGAATATGACAGAGACACTAGGGGGAATGTAAAGAATGCATTTTAGCTGAATTAATTTCTGAGACTAAGAAAAGAGGGTGGGCAACCTCAACCATGGGATGTTGTTACATTGTTTTGCTTATATTGTCTGATGGAAAATGAAAGCATGTGTAATTGTTATTTTCAGTTTTCCCTGGCGAAGGGCCCTAGAGGCCCGAAATGCATTGGATTTTAATAAACTGCTACAGACAAATTTGGCTATAGTCGTGTTCTTGCAGTGAGGTTCGGATGGCCCGGCAGGAGCATTAGAAACTTGGGAAATGGCTTTTCCTTGCATGAAGACTAAAATTATTTCAAAAGGAAAATATTCATCAGCACTGGAATGATATAACGTTTTGAACAATGGAAAATAGGAATATGAGAAGAAAAATACATTACAAATGCAATTTTGGCTGTGCCAGTGGTTAGGGGCAGAAAGTGGCCCCAAATGTGTTGTTGTTTAGTTACACATCCCTGTGTGCCATGCTCACAGACACTGCATGAGGTATAGCTAAATCACCCCTACTGCAGGCCTTACAGCCCTAATGCATGGGGCACTATCCACCATGTGTGGATATATCTGTATGAGCAGATATAACCCTATAATATTGAAGTCCATTCTTGGATATTATAAGTGCACAGGGAAGCCATAGAGAGTACATGGGCTGGATACTTGTCATCATGAGTTTCCTAGCTCCATGATGAATTCACTCTACCCTAAGATGTTTTGTACCAAACATCTTGTCTTTATAAAACCTGTCTGCTGCCAGTGTTGGATTTATTAATACATGAACACAGGGGACACCTTAGAGGTCCCCTGAAAACCTACCAACCACTGGTGTAGTCTCTGACCAGTCTTAGCCAGCCTGCCACCATCAGACCTATTTCTGACATCATGGGGTGAGACCCAGAGCTCTCAGAAGCCAGGAACAAAGCCTGCTCTGGGCAGAGTGCTTCAAACCTTCCCCAGGCCAGGATGGTGTTCCAAGTGGGGAAGCTTTAAAGACGATGTCTCCTTTGAAATGCGACCCAGGCATCTCCAGATAGTGGAGGATGCCAATCCACCTTTCTTGCTCCACATGTGGCGGGAGGACAGGCAGGCAAATTAGGAACTGGGTCCCCATTCAGCCTGCACCACCCCAAAGGTGGGGCAAGAGATGTGAAACCTACTTTTCATTTCCCGCCACATTGGTTTGAGAGGGAATTAGCCAATTAGGGTCAGGGTAGTGCCCCTTCCCCCAGGAAGTGGTCACTGAGAAGGTGTAGACACCCTAAATGTAGGTACCACATAGGCTACTACGCCACCCCTTTTAACGCCCCTAAATTTAGTATTTATGTGGCATCTTTGGGACTTGCAACTTAGATTCGACAGATACAAAGAAGATAAGGACAAAGAAGAGAAGTTGACCCAAGGACTGAAGCCCTGCTGCAAAAATGTGTGCCAAACCCTGCCAGCTGCCTTCAGAACTCAACAATTGTGGTGTGCTGTCTCATTCTGCAACTGTGAGGCCTCCAAGAATGCCAGAGACCCTCCAGCTTTCGACATATTGCCAAAGAACTCCCTTTGAGTAGAGGTGCTACTCTCCTGCAGTCTGCCCGTTTCCTAACTTGCTGCTCCCTGGCAACTCTGATGCAGCACTCAAACCAAAAGTTGTACACCAGCCCTGGAGGATCAAATATGTCTCCCCTCCAAGAGTGGAGTCACCAGGATCTACCGGAGCTGTGCTGCACCAATACTTGGGGTACGGAACCTTTTGCAGCATTCACCAAGACGAAGAACTCAATCTGGACTCCATCGGCCCAGAAAGCAAGCACCTGTTGAGGGATATTAACACCCCTGAGACCCACTTTGTGAGTGACCTAGCAGTCCCAGAATCGTCTATTCAAGCTGCCTGCCCCTGACCGCGAGGACATCTTGACGTGCGCTGCACAGCTGACCTATCTGCTCTGCACCCAGCCCGCCTGGCCTGGGTACTGACAAACCAGCTGTGTTCCCGCAGACCTAAGGCCTTTGCGACCTCTTACCTCAAGTGGGACTCCTCGGACTTACCTTTAAGCCCCCTTGTGCAGTGTGTTTTCAAGTGGCCCCTTTCTTCGTAGCACACCAGCTACAAACGACCTCAGCACCCTGCTTCCAGCCTAATCCGGGACGCTCACAAGAATCCCCTGGTGGAACATTGGGCCTGGCCTTGCTATTTACCTAAATTCCAAAGGTGAACCTTGAGATTCAACTGTGTGATTTAATATGCATTTTTCTATCTTCTCCCATTGACTTCAATGGTGTGTAATTGCGCACAAAAGTGATTTATTTTGCGAACCTGAAAAATTCATATCCTAAAAAGTACTTACAGTAGAACAAAGTTCTTGATCTGAAACATTACAGAAAAGTCTGTGTTCTTTTTATCAATTGGTCGTGGCTTTATTCTTAAGTGTTTGTATCATTTGTTGCCTCTGTGAGTTCAACAAATGCTTAGCCCTACCCTCTGATAAGCCTAACTGCTCGCACACACTACCACAAATAAAGCGTTAGTATTATCTACTTTTGCCTCTGTATACCAATCTGGGGCTCACTGGACTCCCTGCACAGCGTAATTCATTTTTGTGCACTCTACAGAGAGCCAGCTTCCTACACGTTCCATTATTACAGCATAAAGAATACTATGCACAAACAATGGGGACTCTTCTCCAGGTCTCTGGATACCTTTTGGGATGCTCACCATGTAATATAGACTAAGCAGAAAGCAAAGGTAGTCTCCACACTTTATGTGAAAATTCATAGAAATGAAACAGTTCACTCTATCATCTCTCAACATTGGGAAGGATATATTTCTGAAAGTCAATGAGCGAAGATGGCAGCATTAAGTGAAGAATATATCTCTGGGCTACCGAGTGCATGTGATTTACCATAAGCGCAAACATCACTTGTACTGCAACACAGCAGAACTTCTCACAATACACAGGGCACTCCTTGATTCCAGTTGGTTGGGTAAGGCAGAGGCTGCTGGCTTATTTAACTATCTGGGAGCTGCTCTGCAGAAAAGATCATTTAGAAAGGGCTTATATAGCAACAAACGGTTGTCTATGGGAAGATGTGCAAGTTAGCCCACACCGTTTCTGCTTTAAGTTTGTGTAGTCAGAGCTACCTCCTACAAACTTCCTCAAGGTTGCCACATTCATATCTCGCAGGATAGGTGCACAATGTTGGTAGGGGCCTCATTCACTGCATCAGGGAGATTGGCTGAGGCATATAACATATCACTGACACTGAGGATTCTTTAATGAACTGTATGAACCAAATGTGATGCCCAGAGATGCCTGGCCTGAATGTAATAAATTATTTGCGGGTCTCGTGTGCATCCTACTGGTTTGAAACAAGGTCACGACCGGTCTGACTTATTTGCGCCATAGGAGGATGTCTGGCAAGGAAGTGTTGGTTTTTGGTGGCCTTCCTGAACGAGGAGACAATTGAAGGCAAGAATGGGAGAATAAGCAATGTGTTTTCACACATGCATGTACTTATGACCCATGTGGCTAATTCAGGTGCTAGGAACCTTGGAAACGAATTTGGAATGAATTGGCATTGGGCAAAAGCGTTCTTTCAATATTCTTGCCTTAAATGGAGTAAACGGAATGGATGAGCACTAACCAATAACAGGCGCGCTTCAAGACTAACGAAATGCAAGTTTTTTTGATAAATGATGGAGTCAATGAACCCTCGTTTAAGGAATGGCCAGGTAAAAAGGGTAAATTCATTGATAATGGAATGTAACCAACTGGCAGTATGTGTTGACTTGTAATGGATGGTAACTGTTATCACTGTGTATCTACTAACTTCAAAGGCCTGCTTGAAATGCATCAACTAAGGAAATCTGTCAAAAAGTTTTCCTTACACTGCCGGGCGCCTCCTAACTCCACTTAATAGGAGATTCACAAGGAGGAAGCCCCAAACCAGAAGTAAAAGTGTCATTAAGGAGGAGCTCCACGGTTTTCCACAACAGGACTCAAGGATCTGCAAGTCATCTAAGGCAGGCATTATAGCAGGCATGTATGTTTCCAGACACACTAGGACCAGTTAAGTTAATTATACATTACCCCCCTTTCTGCATAGTGAAAACTCCAATCTCGAACTTGTGGGTGATAGGAAGGTGTTTTGAAGATGGTGCAAGTGACATTAGGAAGCAATTGTGGAGGAGTGACACCTAAGGGACATAGGAATTGACTGAACAGGCTGTTTTATGTACTACTTATTTCGCATAAAATGCGACTTTTTGGAAAGAGCATTTTTAATATTGCGAGTGTGACCAGCTAGTTTCTTCCACATTAGAATCCGTATTTCCAAAGAACTGTGCACCGATAATGGTTGAATTTAAAATATTTACGAATTAGAACTTCACAGTCGGGGAAGTGACGAAGTTGAGCACAGGCGGGGAACGCTCCAATCTCATTAAACGCAATCCACTATCAATTTAAAAATCTGAATATGGACTGTCTAATGAAAGGGATGCCGACTGGTGGTGCTCAAAGAAGTAGCTTTCTTGTTTGAATGTTTGGGGTTGTAAAGACTTTTGGACTGTAACTGAGAATGGACACCGTGGAAGTCAAACGCATGCCTTTGCTTGTTTAATGCCCTTGATCACCGACTAAATGCGGAAAAGCCTCAGATTCAGATGCAAAGCACTGCGCCTGCTTAACAACAGAAATCTTCAGAGAGCCACTCCGGAAACATACCAAGGTTAGTGGCAAGAGCGACGGGAGATGAAATGTGGAGCACTTCCAAGGAGGTGCACCACTGCAGCAGAGCCCTACGTGCAGAACACCTACGCATGCACCTGCCCTACCTACCACGCTGCTATGGCCATGCAGAACTGTAGGGGTGGTGTCAAAGGGCCATTTAAATTCAGATTTGCAATGCAGTCAAATAAAAACAATATTTTAAAGTGTTCTTATACATAAATATAACTCTAATACAACTTCCAGCATTATTTTATTTTTGCAGTACTGACCTTGGTCCACTATTTATTTTGCTCAAATCTGGCACAAAACAACCTAAGTGAAAAAAGACACTTCCCTGTTCTTCTTCCGCAATGGAAACGTATGCAGCTGCGCCAATGTACGTGTCTGCTGGCCCCCAGCCTGGTAATCCGACCCTACATTTCAAATCAGGTCGTCCAAATCCCCTACTTCTTCAAAACTAAGATTCCACTCGTCATTTCTATTGCACCCCATCCGGATCGGTAGCACGCCATCACTCCAGTACCATAAATAAACAAAGCTCCCAATGATAGCTCAATAAAGGTCACCCTCGACACAAAATATCCAAGTGCCAAAAATATAAATTGTTGCAAATATCCACAAATGATCCTTGTGTGAGCAAAATCTGACCTCCAGCTGATGAACATTAGATCATTCACCCGAACCTCCATGTCTTCAAATATGACACTGATCACCAATTAAGCACTACAGGAATCGCACAGGACAAATGAGTCAGGATAGGGGGCAGAGCGTTCATGGTGAAAACTGTGAAACTCTGGAATACCATGCCCACCTCCACATGTTGGAGTCAGAGCAGGACTTTAGGAAGGCCTTAAAAACCTGGCTTTTCAGCTTGCCTTAGATCAACCCCCCACCACGAATCTGCAACTTAGCGGCAGGACACCTCTACTGAGGTAGCCGTGTGCCTTATAAACTCAGATAATTGATTGATTGATGGATTGATTAATTAGAGTGATCTCTGATTGGCGCTAGGTGTGGGTGGACACATGTTCTAATGCAGAGTCTAAGGGCCTTTTACATATACATTGTGGGTTTAACTCTAATGCAGGCCGGCACAAACAGAAAGTGGCCACCACATCGCAAATAACCACGTTGAAACTAGCTCAAAGTCAAAAGGGAGTTGCCAAAAATAGCCATCTTTTAGCGCAATAACATCTGGTTCCCTTTCCACAGACCATCAAAGTCATCTCACGCGTTCTTTGGTGAACCCTCCAGAACAGACTTCAGGGGGGGATTGCTCTTCATTCCACTGTCCGTGCTGTACCTGGTCTTTGGCCCAATAGCAAAGTTCAAATGCCATTGCCGACATTACAAGTACCACCACAGATATTAGAAGGGCGCTTCTAAAATGTGCAGCCTTTCACGTAAGTGGCCGCAAATGCATCTCAAGCATGCAGCCATAAATCATATCCCTCAATCTTTCTTGGATCTGTGGCCTCAGTGGAATCTCATCCACAGACAGAAGAAACACGCTTTCATCAGCTACCTGCATTGAAATATTTAAATGCAAAAAACAGTATTATTGAACTGGACTCACAATATTATTGCACTGGGATCTAATATTGTCAGACCAGACAACCAATATAGGAAAGGTGGTATAAAATGTCACTGAACACAATATGAGGGAAAAGGAAATCCAGTAGTGTCCACAGTATTGAAGGAGACATACAATAGTAGTATGGATGTATGACATTACAACGCATGCTTTTACCACGCATGCCTTTACAATGCGGTATTTACAACGAATACCTTTACAACGCATACTGGCAGATGCATCAAAGTTATGTTTTGCGAGTCCTTAATAGCGAATTTTAAGGAATCGCTATTAAAGACTCGCACAACAGGATGCATGTAGGAATCGCAATGTTATTAGCGATTCCTACAAATTCCTTATTTGCGATTCGGTAATAGCTAATCGCTAATAAGGAATGGCATTTGCTAATGTTCCGCTATTTCAAGGGTGCCAGGGTGTCCAAAGGACACCCTGTTGCACCCCTGAAATGGACCTGTGCACAAACAAATGTTACACACACACATGGCGCAACATGTAACTTTGAAAAATGCACAAAAGTGCATTTTTCAAAGTTTTATCAAATTACCACGAAGTTCAAATTCATGGTAATTTGCTCCCCCTATTAGCGAATTCGCTATTTTTGGGGGTTTCATGCATTGCATTTAAGGAATCTCATTGTGGGATTCCTTAAATGCAAGAGCAATTTAAGGAATCGCTATTTAGAGATTCCTTAAATTGCGATTTCTGCATTTGGGATGATGCATCCCAAATGCAAAAATACCGGGAGCAAACGGCCAGATTCTGAGAATCTGCCCGTTTGCTCCCGGTATTTTCTTTGATGCATCTGGGAGATAGTGCTTTGGGGCGCTGGATAGTGAATAGTTTAATTCACTATTCCAACTCCAGTCCCCGTGGATAGTAGGGAAGGTGTTAGATAGTAAATTAAATCTATTCCCTATCCTAGAGCGCCCCCCAGCGCAATGCGTTGTAAAGGTATTCGTTGTAAATACCGTGTTGTAAAGGCATTGCGTGGTAAAAGTTGCGTTGTAAAGGATGTTTCCCTAGTAGTATACATCACTATAAAACTAGGCATAAAAAAATATTGAACTAGGCATTCAGTATTATTCAACTGGACATCTATAGCATTAAAGCAGGCATCCAATATTATTGAGCAGGGCATTTAATATAATTGTCACCCTTCTAGTTTTTATTGTCCTATCATGCAAACAACTGGCCTACTAGTAAAGCATTGCACTTGGGTATTTGTTAAAGCACATAGCAGGCCCATGTAATTGCCAATATCCTTCACCAGCAGCATTTTCTTTACACTAGTAAAAGGCTTTTCAGGGGATCCAACATGTGAGATTGATTTCCAAGCCCTGAAGTTAGATCACCATTACAATTAAACCAGGACGTGACTCTGTACAAGCTGAAGAACTTCTCGAGGAAGTAAACTCTACATTGATTTCCCTATCGCTTCACATCCATGACTGCGCAGCATATCTCAACGATGACATCGGAATGGATTGATCTCCCATCATACATAGCGTGACATAAGGAACACATTTTCTTTTGGTATCCAAGGCATCTATCTAGACACTTAGTGGTTGGCAATTGATCTCAATAGATAACCCCTAGATTGACTGGCCGATTAAATGACTGTCATGGGATTATCACTCACCTCTATAGCCAACTTGCCAATCACAACACAAAAAGCCTCACTTTTCAGTGCCACAGCGCTCACAACCCACTGTAGGACCAGCAGTCACCTCCATGACCAGCCTGGCTTATGTGGTACCCAAAGTGTTACGGTTCTGGCATTGCAGAGGCCACAGCCAGCCCTGGGGTAAGCACTTACCTCCTCAGCCTGCTTGCGCAGGGCCTTCTCCCGCTCATACTGCGTCAGCAGTTGTTCGTTGTCCTCCTTCAGCAGCTCCAGCTCCACCTCATGCTCCTGGTTCTCCGTCAGCACAGAGTCCAGGTTCTCCAACACATTCACCACCAGCGGCATAAGTTCCTTGACCACCTCCTCATCGTAGCAGCGGATCAGGCGCTCAAACTCCCTGTAGATGCTGTTAGCAAGGCCCGACACCCGCTCAGACATGACCGAGCCCGAGCAGTAGTCATCCTGGTACACCACCCCATCGTCAATCTGTATCTCCATCATCTTGGCTACTAAATGTTGGTCTATCACTCAGGGCACGAAGGCAGCTTCAGGCAGACCTCTGTATGCCTTGAAAGGCACTGGTGGTCTGTTGTTTTGTGCAATAAATTTGTATATACAGAATCAAAAGCAGAAATAATGATATAGGTTGCAGATTCTACATGCCTTCTCGGTCTCCCATTGAAAAGGGCGCTGGGTTGTTCCTGTATTTACCAGGCAATTTTACAGGTGCAGGGTTGGGTGTGTTTCCGCATCAGCATGCACATCCTTTGGCTGGCCAGTGCCCGGCTTACTGCAGGATTCATCCAAAAACCCAGGCAACCTTCCCTGGGGGTCCAAGCGTTCACTGGCCAAGCATTGCCTTCGGGTCCCCCCCCGAACAAGTCCCTTAAAGGGACGGATCAATGTTGCCCTCAATTTAACGGCGACAAAAACATAAAATCATAACCCTTTCCTTTTAATTCCCCATCGCAGCACGTCGCTAAAGGACGGATGCGTCCATCCTACCGATGGGCCGGGTTGTTCGGGCAGCGAGAAGGCATCTTGGGTTTTCTAGAGCCCTCTCGCATCCATTGATGATGCACCTGACTCTGCGCACCCCTCCCCCTGCCTCGGAAAGGACCACCGAAAGAGGGGCAGACACACACCTGAACGAGCCCGAACCCCGGCTTCTCCCCGTTTCTGTCGTCTGGTCCGCCCTACGCCCCCAAGCCCGGGAATTACAATGACAGGGCGAGCGTCCGCGGCGGAGCCTCCTCCCTGCCGGCTGTGACAGCGCTCCTTGGATCCGCCGGGCTCGGCCTCCTCCCTCCCTGGTCCCCAGCCCCCTCCCCGCCGGGCTGCTGATCTGACGTCAGGCTGTCTGCATTCTGGGTAGCGGGGCCAGCTGATTCATTCCAGCGCCGCCACCTGCACTCCTGCTATTTCCTTATTTTTATTTTATTTTTTACAACCCTTCTGTGCAATGAAAACAGGCGTGGTATAATATTCCTTCCGATAAATAAGGAATAGACCAGAGCTCGGAGTGGGAGTGCGTCTTCGGGCACCGTTTTGTGCAGTCTCCACACCTCCTTCGTATAAACGCGGTGTCCACTGTCATCGCAGATGTGGAGAAAAATGGTCCGAAAGGGCACTCCCTGTCCCCGGTGACTCATGGGGCCGCCCGGAGCTGTGCAAAGGCGGTGTTACATGGACAATGCACTACGATGCTCAAACATGATCTTCCTGTGGGTCTAATCATGGGTGTGTGACCCTCCTCCGTGAGAGCCAGGTTCATAAACTTATTGGTGTACTGTGAGCCCAGGTCACATGACCTAATTTTGAATACAAATTGGGATCGGGTTTATGCACTTGTGAAATGCGTGCAATTGTATCCACCTGCAAGACTGATAATGCTGTTAATTCATTGAGGAAGTCTCCGCTCTTCCCTCTGCTCATATAGGGCCATATGTATCAACAAACTATTTTGCATTCCTAAATAACGAATTTTAAGGAATCGCTATTTAGGAATTGCAAAATGGTATGTATGAAAAAAATCGCTATTTTTTAGCGATTCCTTAATATTCCTTATTTGCGAATTCGCAATTTGCAAAATCGCAATTAAGGAATAATTTCCGATGCATTCCTATGGGCCAGGAGGCCCATAGGAATGATTGCGAAATAATTCTCAAATTGCGAATTCGCAATTTGCTAATCGCAATTTGAGAATTATTTCAAGGGTGCAGGGGTGTCTCAAAGACACCCTGCTGCACCCCTGAAATGTGCATGTGTGTGCATATGGCGCACATACATGCCCTATGGGCATGTGTGTGCATCACATGCCACCTTAAAAAATGCCAAAATATGCATTTTTTGAAGAATTCGCAAGTTATCATCAACTAAAAGTTGGTGGTAATTTGCGAATTCTTAACCTTATTTCGCTAGCCAAAAATGCTACATACATAGCATTTAAGGAATCGCAAAATTGCGATTCCCTAAATGCTATGGCAAAATAAGGAATCGCACAACTTTGCAATTCCTTATTTTGGGAATGTTTCATACATCCCAAAACATGCAAAACGGCCGTTTGCGAGTCGCAAAGGCCGAAATTCTGCGAATTTCGGCCTTTGCGATTCAAAAACGGCTTGATACATATGGCCCATAGGTCCTTCTTTTCTCAGTAGTGTCCTTCCACAGGGAAAAGGTGGGATAAAATATTGTATTTTAAAGCACATTTTACATAAATTGGCTAAAAAGCCATAAGCTCTCAAAGGGGCCGCTAGAACATTTTCCATTATATGCAACACGAATTTTAGATTCTATTAAGGGCATGGAGGCAAGGATTATGCTTCTCAATCTTTACTGCCTAATTAAACAGCAGCCAATGAAAAAACAGTAACAAATAAAAAACACTAGGTATCCCATGAGGCTTTGACTCACGCCTCCTTCAAATACCAATCATATTAGTTTAGTGTCTACAAAATAGAGAGGCACCATCTTACTGCCTCTTTCTTTGCACAAGCAGTCTTTTAAGGTGAATCAAAAAAAGGATACAGTTCCAATTCTCAAAGGAGAGCAACTTCAAACATCAGTCCCAAAAGAGACAACTTATCCACAGGGATGCGGAATGCCATCCCACTAAATTCCATATTCAGCTCTGTTTGGAATCCGTTCCTGAAATCAAAAATACGTTTGAGTATCATAGAACCCAGGAATCTTCTCATCTCAAGGGAGGGAAAACAACATGTCAACAATATTATATGACATCATGGCAGTTAAGAACTCTTTCTTACCTGTCCCACAGGGTGGGATAATCCTCACCTCAGTGTCCTTAATAGAATCTAAAATTCTTGTTGTATATGCTGGAAAATGTTCTATTCTATGGCAGGACCGGAGTCTCAGATTATGCTGGTTCAAAACTGACCAACAAAAACCGATGAAACATGTACAATTGGTTCGTAATAAAATATTTTAAGCATTGAGTCAGATGACCAATCGGCTGCCTTAAGAATATCTTCCAATCGGGAACCCAAGGTAAAGGACTTGGACGCCATCGCACCTCTAGTCGAGTGATCACCATACACATAAATACCTATACCAGCTTCCGCCATAACCCATCGACCCTAGCGAGCTAACGTCGTCGCTAACACAGGACGACAGGATTTCTGAATAGATAAAAGTAAGGCCCCAAAGAGTCTGTTCTGTGAGACAAACTATGTTCTCCATAAGATTTTAAACATTTCACTAGACATAGTTTGTCGTTATGGGGAAACGCAGGATAATCAATTGAACGTGACATAGTCTTAGTTCTCTTGGAAATAATGAAAGATACACTATGAGGTGAAAATAACCTACCTGATGGATCTAGTGCGCGTACGTCCAACTCTCTCCGACAGGAGATGAGAAACAAAAGCATAGTAAATTTCACAGGATTTGCTTTAACGTTAAATGTTTATTTTCAGGCCAAGATTCTAATAAAGACAACACAATAGAAACATCCCATAAAGAGTTGTATACGGGTTTCGGGGATCGTAGGACCCCCAATGCTTTTTAATAGTTTGCAAACAACCGGATGAACTCCTACCGGTTTCCCATCTATGCCATTATGTCCAGCTGACAACGCAGATCTAAAATTGTTTACTGACCTGTAACAAAGTCTTGACTCTGCGCATTTTGAGAGGAACTTCAATACATCTTTCAAATTGGATCCCACGGGATCCACCTCCCATTGAAGACACCAACCCACCCAATGTTTCCATGCAGCAGAATATTGTTTACGGGTGGAAGGACCCCAAGCTTGTTTTATAAATCCGGCAGCCGCCAATGAAAGGCCTTCAATTTGTTCGTGTCTCCTGAGATTGTCCACACCATGAGAACCAGCTGGTCTTGTAGGATCAAGGGATGTGGGGACCTGACTGGGTCCAGGAGTAATTGTGGAAATACACAAAGTTGAAAAGGTACATTCACTGACAACTCCAAGAGCGTCGGAAACCAAGATTCTGTCTCCCACAGAGGAGTGACTAAGACCAACGATGCTGATTGACGGCGGACATGGGCCGCTACTCTTGGGATCATTGCAAAGGATGGAAAGGTGTAATTCGTCTGAGTTCCCCAAGGATGGAGAAACGCATCTGTTCCCATCGCCAACGGATTCGGCTTCCAGCTGTAGAATTTGGGAAGTTGAGCGTTGAGGCGAGAATAGAATAGATCCATGAGGCAAGGGCCTCGAATAGCCATGATCTCTAGAAATACTGAAGGATAGAACTTCCAGTCACTGAAATTCCTCAGGAACCTGGAACTCCAGTCCTCCACTAAGTTGTCTTTGCAGGGGATGTACTCTGCTATGACAGTGATCTTCTGTGCTAGGCAGAAATGCCGGAATTCTTGAGCTATGTTGGCTAACAACCGAGATCTCGTCCCTCCTAGGCGATTTATGTAGCGTACCGCTGACACATTGTCCATTCAGAGGAGGATGCAACAATTGCTCTTCAATGGTGAGGTCGACTTGATGGCGAAGGAGCACGCCAACAACTCTAGACAGTTGATGTGCATGTTTAATTTTTCTGCTGACCAGCGACCGCCAGTAGGGAATTCTCCACATCTTGGAGAAACTCAAAAAATGGCCTTTCCATTTCAGGCTTCCATGTGCGTTAGTCACCGAAGAAGCTCCTCTTGCGCATCCGGTGTCAGAGCAATGGAGTAATCGTAACTGAAATTCTGTTGGAGATAGTAAATCTTTAGGCATTGCAGCGCTCTGTAGTGGAGCGAGCCTGGAAAGATCGCTTGAATGGAGGTGGCCAGTAGGCCAACAATCCTCGCTAGGGACCTCAGCAATATCATCTGTTTCGACAGTGTTGATTTGATTTCCTTCTTGATAGATTTTATCTTGGTTTGGGGAAGGAGTAATTGAGCCAACACTGAGTTGATATGGAACTCCAGGAACTCTATCTGCTGAGAAGGACTCATTATGGATTTTTTGAGATTTATCACAAAGCTTAGGTTTTGTAATAGCAATACAGTCCAGTGCTGATGCATTGCTAACAATGATTGATTCTGTACTAACAGAAGCATGTCGTCTAGATAGACGTTCATGCAAACTCCAATTTCCCTTAATCTTGTCACCACCGGTTTCAGGAGTTTGGTTAATACCCAAGGGGCAGATTAAAGGCCAAATGGTAGGGATTGATACCGGAACCACTGGCCCTTCCATTGAAACTGGAGATAACGTTGGTGAGTCGGGTAGATCGGGACTGTCAGATAAGTATCCTTTAGGTCTAACCGGACCATCCAATCTTTTTCCAATAAAAGGACTCTCAGTAGATGGATGCCTTCCATCTTGAAGTGACAATAGATCATGAAGGGGTTGAAAGCTCTGAGGTTTAGAACTAATCTCTGACCACCTCCTTTCTTTTGAACTAAAATGACGTTGCTGCAAAAAACTCCTGTTTGGAGGGTTCCCGCAGCAATGGCCTGTTTTACCAAAAGCTCTCCCAGCTCTGAGTCTATAAAAGACTCTTCTTGCTGGGAAAAATGCAGAGGAGGAGGGAGGGAAGGTTAGGTCGGTTGGGAGGTCAATTATAATTGATATCCCTGAACAGTGTTCAGGACCCAAGTATCTGAAGTGATCTTTAACCAATTGTGTATGAAGTGCACCAGTCTGCCCCCCAAGGGAATTGAAGAGAAAAAAGGATGAATCAGTACCTGAGGATTGGGCGTCATTGTTCCGGAAGCCTCTGTGGATGCGTCTGTTCAAGCGGCCCCTGAATCCTCGGGATTTGGTGGGATAGAAGCCAGCTTGGGCTGGGTCCTGCGCATAACCTCTGTGCCTGGGGTTGTAGTCGCGGTGATGACCTTGTGTGTTAAAGTGGCCGGTAAAGCGTTCTCTGCCACTAACGGCCCTGTCAGAGAGGGGATGGAATACTCTTGAGAGAGAGGACTGAGATGTGTCTAGTGGTGTAAAGCGATACCAAATGGGATGATGGACGGAGTGTTTGAGCAAATCAAACACTCCCCCCCAGTCAGCTGATCTGGGTTTAATCCATCATCATTTTTTAGCTCACTCCACCACCCCAGTTCAGACATGGCCATATGCATATCAGTCTGACCCTGTGCCTCATGGGAACAGTTAAGCCAGAACTGCCAAGCCATGTTTTCCCTGGACCTTAAACAAGCATCCTGGACCGGTTTGGGAATCATAATCCTCATCAGCCAGGCTATCTTGAATCCAGTGGTAGAGTGAGCAAGGGACCCACGTCTGGGCATACCCTGCCAACTCAGGGCGAACAAAGCGATACCAAAGGGGATGATGGACGGAGTGTTTGAGCAAATCAAACACTCACCCCCAGTCAACTGATCTGGGTTTAATCCATCATCATTCTTTAGCTCACTCCACCACCCCAGTTCAGACATGGCCATATGCAAATCAGTCTTACGCTGTGCCTCATGTGAACAGTCCAGCCCGAACTGCCAAGCCATGTTTTCCCTGGACCGGAAACAAGCATCCTGGGACCGGTTTCGGATTCATAATCCTCATCAGCCAGGCTATCTTGATTCCAGTGGTAGAGTGAGCAAGGGACCCACGTCTGGCATACCCTGCCAACTCAGGGCGAACAAAGCAATACCAAATGGAATGATGGACGGAGTGTTTGAGCAAATCAAACACTCACCCCCAGTCAACTGATCTGTGTTTAATCCATCATCATTCTTTAGCTCACTCCCCCACCCCAGTTCAGACATGGCCATATGCAAATCAGTCTGACCCCGTGCCTCATGGGAACAGTCCAGCCCGAACTGCCAAGCCATGTTTTCCCTGGACCGGAAACAAGCATCCTGGAACCGGTTACGGATTCATAATCCTCATCAACTAGGCTATCTTTAATCCAGTGGTAGAGTGAGCAAGGGACCCACGTCTGGGCATACCCTGCCAACTCAGGTCCAACAAAGCGATACCAAAGTAATGTAAAGGCATTAACAAATTTTGAGATATCTTTAACAAAATGGTCTCCGAAAAGTTGACCTTCCTCCAAGGGGTCAGGTTCTACGGCGGTGCCGCACTCCCAATTAGGAAGCGCCCGCCACAATGGCGGGCGCTTGGCACATTTGTAACATTGCGGCAGGCGGTGCTGAAAGCACCGCCCGCTGCATTGCCACAAAGGCAGGTTGTGCCTTTCAATGCACAACGTGACAGGCACCACGCGGTGCCTGCCATGTTGTTAATTGAAATGCACCCCCCAGAGTCCCTGGGGGCCCGCAACTGGCCCCTGCAAGCAGACTCCGCATGCCTTCCCGTGGTGGCAATGCCAACACGGAAAGGCATGTTCCTGCCCACATTTTAATATTGCTGGCGGTGTCTAACAGACACCGCCACCATATTGAACCCTTTTCCGCCCGGTCGACTTGTCGACAAGGCAGAAAAGCGGCGGACGGTCATTGTAATATGGCGGGGGTCTTTGCTGCAAGTATGGCGGGCGGATCGCCCCCGCCGGGCCGGCGGTGACAACCGCCGGCCCGGCGGCGGCGATCCACCCGCCATCCTAATGGGGCCCTAAGTGTGGATATAAGTAAAATTGCTAAAATATAAATGATAATCCTAATAAAATAAGCACATACATTTTAAAGCTGTATTGTGTGAGAATACATTAAATTATTCAAACTGGCTGAAAAAGCATGTCTTAGGTTGCTCCAAACCGATATGATTACTACAATGTTCACCAATTGTTTCCAGATTAGGTCATGATTAAAATTCCAAGTGAGATTGTCCCAGAACTTTACAATTGGTCTTTAAGTGGCTCCAGAGCCCTCCCTTTACACTAGTGAAGTTGAAGATATGGCATTTGGTTTTCAACAGGTGTGAGGGATCCACGCAAACAGATACATGTTAGTTCGTGTGAGTGACCTGCTTGAGCGGCAGCAAACAAAAGCACCTATTCCAAAAAATATCATCACAGGTGGGGTGCTTAGTGGTGAACAGTCACAATATCGAATTTTTAATATTGAAATGGCAAAATATCGATTTTTAAATATCGACTGGACATAATATCGAGTTACAAAAATATAGTGGTGCAGAATATCGAAATTCAGGTAAGAAAAATATTGATTTTTTAAATAGTGTTTTAAGTGTTAGTATATGTGTTAAAAGTATGTGTTATTTTTGTAATGTATGTTTACATTTTTTTAAAGTAATGTATTTTGTTATTTAATTTTTGCGTAATTGAATTCTGTAGTGGGTTGTGGGTTTATAGGGTGGGAAGTAATTTAATTATAGTAAATTAAATATTAATTTTTAGGAATTATTAATTATTTTTAATTTAATTTTGCGTTTTAGTTCTGTAGGGGGTTGTGGGTTTATAGATTTTGATTTGATTGAATTTTTGATATTTATATAGTGCAGCAGTCACCCAAGGGCATCAAGGCGCTAGAGAAAGACCACAAATACCACGAGGTCCAGAAGCAAGATGAGAGAGCTTCAGCTCACCGTTTACCTGAGAAAAGCCAGGGGAATAGGGTGGGAAGTAATTTAATTGTAATTAAGTAAATATGAATTTGTATTTATTGGTATTGATGATTAATTTATTGTTAATTAAGTATTAATTGGTAATACATTTTTATTAATTGATTAATTGATAATTATATTAATTGCATTAATTTATTATTCGTAGGGGGTTGTGGGTTTGTTTATAGGGGAATAGGGTGGGAAGTAATTTAATTGTAATTAAGTAATTATTTCTTTTTATTTGTTTTTGATAACTAATTTATTGTTAATTATTAATTGGGAATTAATTTTTATTATTGGTAATTTTTATTAATTGATAATTATATTAATTGTATTAATTTATTATTCAGAGCGGGTTGTGGGTTTATAGGGGAATAGGGTGGGAAGTAATTTAATTGTAATTAAGTAATTATTTAAATTATTGTTGTGTATTGATAATTAATTTACTGTTAATTATTAATGGGTATTTTTTATTACTTATTAATTTCTGGTATTGAAAATTAATTTGTTGCTAACTAATTATTCAGAGGTAATTAATTTTTTAATAATTAAATTTATTGGCATTTATCATTGATTAGTTAATACATAATTTGTAATTGGTGATTCATTTTTATTAATTTTTTATTGGTATTGATAATTCATTTATATATATTTAATTATTAAATTATTACGTTCCCTACTGTTGCGCTCACTGGAGTAGGAATAGTAAATTATTCCTACCCGCTATCAAACACTTTCCCTACTGTTGCACTCACTGGAGTGGGAATAGTAATTTTTACCCCTATGCTATCCAACACTTTCCCTACTGTTGCACTCTCTGGAGTGGGAATAGTCATTTTTACCCCTACGCTATCCAACACTTTCCCTACTGTTGCACACACTGGAGTGGGAATAGTAATATTTAGCTACCCGCTATTCAACGCTTTCCCTACTGTTGCACTCTCTGGAGTGGGAATAATAATTTTCAACCCTATGCTATCCAACACTTTCCCTACTGCTGCACTCTCTGGAGTGGGAATAGTAATTTTTACCCCCTACGCTATCCAACACTTTCCCTACTGTTGCACTCACTGGAGTGGGAATAGTAATTTTTAGCTACCCGCTATCCAATGCTTTCCCTACTGTTGCACTCACTGGAGTGGGAGTAGTAATTTTTACCCTCCTGCTATCCAACGCTTCCCTTACTATTTATTTAAGGGTTTTATATAGCGCTAGCCAGACCGAAAGGTATTGGAGCGCTTTACAGAATTTTCAGTCATAAGATACATTAATAAAGTAATATCCACAGTGGGTCCTTACGCATCGTGTAATATCTTTGCTACAAGCACAGAGTCACTTGTGAGATACGTTAACACCTTTGTATGTGCAATGTCTCAGGACGTTTCGAGGGATGTCGTCGAGGAAGGCACCCTTGTGAGCACTGATTCTCACAGAGATGTTAACACAGTTGTGTGTAGAGTGTCCCAGGTCACTCCAAATGATCACGTTGTAGATAGTACCCTGTCTCCTGCCGGGGTTTGGTCCAGGATTTGCGGGGTCACTGAGGTAGTCCATGAGGCACGAAACGCGTCGGGATGGACTATTATTTCATTGTGGTGCACGAAGTTGCCTGGTTCTGCCGCTGCATCAACTTAATAAAGCGACATTGAAACTCACCTGGGTGCGGTCCTCTTTCAACAGGCATCTCAGTCACGAGAGGACCCCGATGCGCGCTGCGCAGTCCTGCAGAAGCGCCACTTGACGTTCTTGCATTGGAACAGGGGAGCTCAGTTGATGAGGAGTAACGGCATTCCAGCATCCAAACTGTTACCGCTCACCCACTGGGGAACTAATTTTTAAGATGCCGTTGGTGTAAAGCAGCTGCTCACGAGAGAAAGACAACAACACTACATGTACCAGCAAGCCACACAGGTGGCCACGCCCACTGGGCGTGTTATGGGTGTTGAAAAGTGCTGGATTCACCGCTGCCATTAGCCCACAGCCCCAAGAAGAAGTGCCCATGAGGCACGAAACGCGTTGGGATGGACTATTATTTCATTGTGGTGCACGAAGTTGCCTGGTTCTGCCGCTGCATCAACTTAATAAAGCGACATTGAAACTCACCTGGGTGCGGTCCTCTTTCAACAGGCATCTCTTGCTGGATATATATATGAGTGAACTGCCTCCTTCAAGCAAGCTGTGAAAGTGCCGTCTCTGAGGAAGGTCGCGGAAACGACCGAAATGCATTAGACAGAAAGATAGCATGCCGAACGAACAATAAAACTTTCAACCGGGAGGAGTATCGGCTCATTTTCTCTTTTTTTGAGAAGTTGTTGGAATTTATATGTGCCTGGTCCCGCACAAGAGCCGTGTACCACCCACCAAGAGCGCCATCAAACACCCGAAAACGGACCACATCGTTGGAAGTGGCAACACAACAGGGGGCTGAGGTGCCGCCATAGACTGGACTGTGGCTGGGTCCAGGAATGAGTGAAAAGGACTTTATCCCTGGCTCCCGGTTCGGCAAGAAAATCATTGCGGGAAACAACCTTGAAGGGACTGCTCACTACATAGACCAGCATGCAATGAAATGCCTGACTCGGCACTCCCCCAGGTGGGGCAAATCAACATTTGAACATTTAAGCTACGGTCGAGAATGGAGTGAACTGCCTCCTTCAAGCAAGCTGTGAAAGTGTCGTCTCTGAGGAAGGTCGCGGAAACAACCGAAATGCATTAGACAGAAAGACAGCATGCCGAAAGAACAATAAAACTTTCAACCGGGAGGAGTATCGGCTCATTTTCTCTTTTTTTTAGAAGTTGTTGGAATTTATATGTGCCTGGTCCCGCACAAGAGCCGTGTACCACCCACCAAGAGCGCCATCAAACACCCGAAAATGGACCACATCGTTGGAAGTAGCAACACAACAGGGGGCTGAAGTGCTGCCATAGACTGGACTGTGGCTGGGTCCAGGAATGAGTGAAAAGGACGTTATCCCTGGCTCCCGGGTCGGCAAGAAAATCATTGCGGGAAGCAACGTTGAAGGGGACTGCTCACTACATAGACCGATTCAGAAAAGGGGGTGGTGATGAACAGAGTGTCTGAATTAAGCAGACCACTCTTACCCAGTCCAAAGATCAAGGCTTGATCCATCACCGTTATTTAGCTCACTGCCCCATCCTAGCTCAGAACCTGGCTATATGCAAATTAGTCTGTCCCTGGCCCAGTGCATCATGGGAACAGGGCAGACCAAACTACCAAGCCAATTCTTCACCAGAAAGGATACAAGCTACCGGGGACCGGTTTCTGGCATTTCAGCCTCGTCGGCCCGGCTTGCTTGAATCCTGATGGAGCAGTGAGCAAGGGACTCATGTCTGAGTATACCCTGCCACACCTATAGTGGCCAAAAACGATTCAGAAAAGGGGGTGGTGATGAACAGAGTGTCTGAATTAAGCAGACCACTCTTACCCAGTCCAAAGATCAGGGCTTGATCCATCACCGTTATTTAGCCGACCGAAATGCATTAGACAGCATGCCGAACGAACAATAAAACTTTCAACCGGGAGGAGTATCGGCTCATTTTCTCTTTTTTTGAGAAGTTGTTGGAATATATATATATATATATATATATATATATATATATATATATATATATATATCCAACAGTTTCCGTTTTAACCAGCATGCATAGAAAACGAAGACCAGGCCACAATCCTTTAAATAAGCGTGCTTTTATTTCAGCAGCAAACTCAACATGTTTCAGAGATCAAGTCTCCTTTCTCACGAGTGCGAGTATGAGATTCAATAAAGTTCTATATACAAAACATGTGACTCTCCCCCTTAGTGAAAATGAACAATAGACTCCCATTGCTAATACATCTTAGGAGCTGGAAGACAGACTCGAGGCTGTTTTACTATCACAATCTTGGAACTTACTGGATATGAAATTATACATAGTAAAATAAAGGCGACATGAGTAAAATAAATTATAGCAATGCAAAAACATTACAATCATGTTATAGTTGCAAAATATTAAAGGATAATACCTATATCGTGGCGATGTCGGGCATCCTGTATAGACGTGCTACAGCGCAACATGACCATAATTTATACGTCCTGCCTATTCATTAACCGCCAGAGTCATTTATCATACCGCCCCAGTGGGCTATAAATTAATTAAAGTCCTTAGAATAGCGCCCCAGTGGGCCAAAATCTGACCTGCTATGTTGTCAACATGCTAGTTGCCAGTCTTCCTCTTGATTCATACGGTGTTCCACCATAAAAGTGAGTGTCACTCCCCACTGTGTCTAACACTCTCCTACAGAGATTCCAAAGGGACCTGGAATAAAGTAAAATGAAATAAGGTGAGTACCCAATTCATTCATACGTGATAATACTCATACCTAATACCATTTAAAGGCCAAGGGTACGAATTAAGCAGCATTATTCAATTAATATCGAACACCATGATTGTTTATCGTTCCGGGTTAATCTTAAATTAACATCTCTAGGTGGTTCATTAACCTAGATGTACAGATAGGCCTTCATCACAGTTATGGCCATCGGGTTGTAACGTGTGATACTTAATAATGAGTCGGGACTCCAATCTTCTTAGTTCCTGTAATCTGTTGCCCCCTCTCTCCCTGACTGGGACATGGTCGAGGACACAGTAGGAGATGAGGCAGTTGTTACTTTTGTGGTGGCTGGCAAAGTGTCTCGCCACCGGATACTACTTGTCAAGATTCTTAATTGCCCGCAATTGTTCAAGAACTCTTTTCTTTGCGGGGTGAATTGCACTCCCTATGTAAAACTTATTGTAAGGGCATTTAAGTGCATATACCGCGTATTCAGTAAGGCATGAAAAATGTTTTAAGATTTTAAACGGTTTGCAGTGAGATGACAATTTCACTTCTTTAAGGCTTGTACTGTATTTACAGGCCTTGCATCTCCCACAAACATAAAAACCTTGGATAGGGTTTATCCTATGGGGATTGTGGTAAGTGTCTTACAAATCATGTCTTTAAGAGATCTGTTTCTACGGTATGTGACCTGTAGATAGTCAAGGATGCCTTTCGCCACATCTTTATCAATTTTCAACACACCCCAGAACTTGGTAATGGCTTCTCTCACATCTCTAGACTGGAGGTTATAGTCAGTAACAAATCTTGATGTCATCATTTCATCAGTTTTTTTGGTGGTTTTATCAGTGAGTAGGTCACCCTTTTCTCTCTTGTTGACTAGATCTTTCGCAGCATTTATGCACTTATTGCTATAGCCTCTTTGTCTGAACTTGTCACACATAACTTTGGTTTCAAGTTCAAAGTCTTCCTTTCTTGTACAATTTCTTTTAGCCCTTAATAGTTCACCCACAGGGATTGAATTAATGAGGCTACTAGGGTGACAGCTCTGCGCATGAAGGAGGCTGTTCCCGGCCGTTTCCTTCCTGTGCAGAGTCGTAATCAGTTTGTCATCCTCAACTTTGACTTTAAGGTCAAGGAAGTCAATTGTCTCTCTTTCGATGTGACTTGTAAATGAGAGGTTCATCTCATTCACATTTAAAATCTTAACAAAATCAATGGCCTCCTCTACACTGCCCTCTCAAACAATAAAAATATCATCTTTGTATTGGAACCAAGTTTTGACCCCCGCCTGATATTGAGGGAGGGGCCTGACCACCTGCTCCTTCCTCCAGCCCAGGTATAACCCGACAAAGCTGGGGGCGAAGCAGGTGCCCATCGCCGTCCCGAGTTTCTGATGGTATATGGAGCCATTAAAAAGGAAAAAATTCTGAGTCAAACAGGTGAGTGCCATATCCAAGATCATTTTAGTGTGGAATAAGTAAGATGCTGACCTGCTGCTTAAGAAATGCCTTCAAGCTTTAATTCCCATTTCATGGGGGATACTCGTATACAGGCTGTTGACGTCAAGCGTCATTAAAAAACACCCTGTGGTCCATTTTACTCCCTTTATTTTACACAGGAAGTCCCCTGAGTCCTTTAGGTATGTTGGAAGATCCTGCACCAATGGTTGCAGAAAGTAATCAACATACCTTGATGTGTTCTCTAGGTTACTACCCCTAGAGGAAACGATTGGCCTTCCCGGGGGTTGACTCATGCTTTTATGAAGTTTGGGTAAGAGATATAACACTGGCATTTTGGGATATTTACACTTAAGGAAATTGAATTCTTCAATCTTTAATAGGCCTCTACTCATCCATATAGCTAGCTGTTCATGGTATTCTGTGTTTTTGGCATCATAAATGTGTTTGTTGCTGATCTCATATTTGGTTTTATCATTTAGCTGGCTTAGCCCTTCATTAATATGCATTTCACGTGGCAAAACCACAATATTACCCCCTTTGTCAGATTTCTTTATAATGATACTTCTATCATTTCTAAGACTCTCAATTGCTGCTATCTGCAACTTTGTTAGATTGTTCTTGCCATATTTAGCTTTAAATGACAATTTCTTCAGTTCATTGACTACACCTTTTTCAAAAGTGTCAATTGCATCATTTGTTATCTGGGGAAGAAAGATAGACTTGGGTCTGAACCCACTTTTAACATTAAGGTCCAGTCTCAAGTTCTCATTGATAAGATTCATAGTGGGATCTTCAATCAGATTAGGATCATCACTGAGGTCATGCATGTTATGTTATGTTATGTTATGTTAGGTGAAATTTGTAGAGCGCACTGACACCATAAGTTTCCTGGCGCTGAAGGGTGTAGAGATTGCGAAGGGGCAGGCTAGCCGGTCAGAGTGAAGAGTCTGGTTTTTAGGAGTTTCCTGAAATTCAGTAGGGAGCAGCTGGATTTAACTGACAGGGGAAGGGGGTTCCACAGTTTGGGGACCAGATGGGCAAACCGTCGGCCGCCAAACTTTTTGAGTTTTATGGTCGGAGGGACCAGCAGGTGAAGGTGAGCCGACCGGAGATTGCGCACCAGGTGGTGCTCCACAATCAGGGTTTTAGCATTTCAATATCTCCTATCTCAATAGAGCTTGCTTCGCTCAAGTCACTATCTTGCTTCTGGCTCATTCTAGTTGCAAACCACTTCCGTAGCCTTAACTTGCGCGTACAATGAAACAGGTCAATTCTACTCTGTGTGTAATTAAAGTTAGCCGATGGGCTAATAGATAGACCAAATGATAGTACCTCAATCTCAGCTTCTTGAAGTATTCTATCGGAGAGGTTGACAACAGTCTTGGTGTCCTTCATTTTGGTTTTTTCGCGCTCCTTGTTCTGGTTCCCACTGGGCTTGATACTTCCTCTCTTGTCATTGTCATTGTCTTTGGTCTGCCGTCTCCTCTGCCTCCTCTTCCTCGTCCTCTGTGACCTCCGGTGCTGGACTTGTTCTGGACCAGTCTCCCTTTGGCCATCAGGGAAAACTCGTTTAAAATTTGTTCTTTTGGGCTTAGGAATCCCATGTTTGGTCGTTCATCTCCATGATCCGATTTGTCTCCTACTTCTTTTTGGCCTTCTTCCTGTCTTGATGATGTAGATGCCAAGGTATCTCCCATCGTGTGTCTCATGGTGTTCACTTGGGGGGTAGGGATTGAGGGCTGTGCACGTAAATGGTCATACTTTTCAGCGAAAGTAAGCACTTGGCCTCTCTTGTAGTCTGCCTGGTCGCAGCTGAATTTACTTTGCTTTTTCTCCCTTATTACTTTTTCAACACGCTCTAGCTTTGTGTCCATTTTAGCCATATCAGCATCGAATTCCTCATTGTCATATACTGATTTGAGATATGTGATGGTCTCTTCGATTTCTTTCGCCAATCTTTCACAATCTTTCTTGGCATATTTCACCAATAGCTTGAGCATAATAGTTGAACATTCATGGCTATTATTGGCCCATTCTTCAACGAGATCTGGGTCTGGTTCGCTGAATGTAGGGGTGGTATAGATGCGTAATCCCCTTGGTATACGGCCAACCTCCACATATTTTTCTAGCGTGGTGGCCTCCCACCATTTAGTCTGTTCAGCTTTTAGCAGCTTCCATAGTTTGTTCCATCCGTCTTGTTTGTTTCTATTGATTCCTGTATTACCCGCGGCCTGTGGTGGATCACTGTGTGACCCTGCGATGTGTGCTGTTAACATGTTGCTGGCTGCTTCGCTCCTCTTGGTGTTTCTGGTGGTAGCCATTGCTGCAAGAAAATTTCGGTCCGTATTCAAGCACAGAATTTAAATGTGCCCACGCTATTGAGGATCGGGTGCGAGACAGAGAGTTTTTTTGTCCGCTTCCCGATTCCGCTTGCCCCTTGGTATACAGTCCTGTCAAACGTATTGGGTCGTCGCTCAGTCACCCTTCGCCGTGCGCCAGACGCTGCTCCGTCACCAGATTCCTAGTCTTTGAGCTTGGTTCTGCGCGGTTTCCGTGGGTTTGGAGCTCACGAACAAGACCTCAATACTTCCGTGTTCGTGTTTGTTCCTTTCCAGGAAACGGGGGCAGGCTGAAGTTATGACAGTTAATTCCACCTCGATTTTAGCAACTTCACTCCAGCCTCTTGCAGCGGTGGGCCGGGACAGGCTCGCAACACCCAAAAATCCAACAGTTTCCGTTTTAACCAGCATGCATAGAAAACGAAGTTCAAACCACAATCCTTTAAATAAGCGTGCTTTTATTTCAGCAGCAAACTCGACTCGTTTCAGAGATCAAGTCTCCTTTCTCACGAGTGCGAGTATGAGATTCAATAAAGTTCTATATACAAAACATGTGACTCTCCCCCTTAGTGAAAATGAACAACAGACTCCCATTGCTAATACATCTTAGGAGCTGGAAGACAGACTCATGGCTGTTTTACTATCACAATCTTGGAACTTACTGGATATGAAATTATACATAGTGAAATAAAGGCGACATGCGTAAAATAAATTATAGCAATGCACAAACATTACAATCATGTTATAGTTGCAAAATATTAAAGGATAATACCTATATCGTGGCGATGTCGGGCATCCTGTATAGACGTGCTACAGCGCAACATGACCATAATTTATACGTCCTGCCTATTCATTAACCACCAGAGTCATTTATCATACCGCCCCAGTGGGCTATAAATTAATTAAAGTCCTTAGAATAGCGCCCCAGTGGGCCAAAATCTGACCTGCTATGTTATCAACATGCTAGTCGCCAGTCTTCCTCTTGATTCATACAGTGTTCCACCATAAAAGTGAGTGTCACTCCCCGCTGTGTCTAACACTCTCCTACAGAGATTCCAAAGGGACCTGGAATAAAGTAAAATAAAATAAGATGAGTACCCAATTCATTCATACGTGATAATACTCATACCTAATACCATTTAAAAGCCAAGAGTGCGAATTAAGCAGCATTATTCAATTAATATCGAACACCATGATTGTTCATCGTTTCGGGTTAATCTTAAATTAACATCTCTAGGTGGTTCATTAACCTAGATGTACAGATAGGCCTTCATCACAGTTATGGCCATCGGGTTGTAACGTGTGATACTTAATAATGAGTCGGGACTCCAATCTTCTTAGTTCCTGTAATCTGTTGCCCCCTCTCTCCCTGACTGGGACATGGTCCAGGACACAGTAGGAGATGAGGCAGTTGTTACTTTTGTGGTGGCTGGCAAAGTGTCTCGCCACCGGGTACTACTTGTCAAGATTCTTAATTGCCCGCAAGTGTTCAAGAACTCTTTTCTTTGCGGGGTGAATTGTACTCCATATGTAAAACTTATTGTAAGGGCATTTAAGTGCATATACCGCGTATTCAGTAAGGCATGAAAAATGTTTTAAGATTTTAAACGGTTTGCAGTGAGATGACAATTTCACTTCTTTAAGGCTTGTACTGTATTTACAGGCCTTGTATCGCCCACAAACATAAAAACCTTGGGCAGGGTTATCCTATGGGGGATTGTGGGAAGTGTCTTACAAATCATGTCTTTAAGAGATCTGTTTCTGCGGTATGTGACCTGTGGATAGTCAAGGATGCCGTTCGCCACATCTTTATCAATTTTCAACACACCCCAGAACTTGGTTATGGCTGCTCTCACATCTCTAGACTGGAGGTTATAGTCAGTAACAAATCTTGATGTCATCATTTCATCAGTTTTTTTGGTGGTTGTATCAGTGAGTAGGTCACCCTTTTCTCTCTTGTTGACTAGATCTTTCGCAGCATTTATGCACTTATTGCTATAGCCTCTTTGTCTGAATCGGTCACACATAACCTTGGTTTCAAGTTCAAAGTCTTCCTTTCTTGTACAATTTCTTTTAGCCCTTAATAGTTCACCCACAGAGATTGAATTAATGAGGCTACTAGGGTGACAGCTCTGCGCAGGAAGGAGGCTGTTCCCGGCCGTTCCCTTCCTTTGCAGAGTCGTAATCAGTTTGTCATGCTCAACTTTGCCTTTAAGGTCAAGGAAGTCAATTGTCTCTCTTTCGATATGACTTGTAAATGAGAGGTTCATCTCATTCACATTTAAAATCTTAACAAAATCAATGGCCTCCTCTACACTGCCCTCCCAAACAATAAAAACTATCATCTATGTATCAGAGCCAAGTTATGACCCCCGCCTGATATTGGGGGAGGGGCCTGATGCTATTCTAAGGACTTTAATTAATTTATAGCCCACTGGGGCGGTATGATAAATGACTTTGGCGCTTAATGAATAGGCAGGACGTATAAGGATTGTGGCCTGGACTTCGTTTTCTATGCATGCTGGTTAAAACGGAAACTGTTGGATTTTTGGGTGTTGCAAGCCCGTCCCGACCCGCCGCTGCAAGAGGCTGGAGTGAAGTTGCTAAAATCGAGGTGGAATATATATATATATATATATATTCACTGAAAAAACCATAGGTTATAGACCATATATAGTTAGGAATTAGCATTTAAAAAACCTTATTTTACTCACACAAAACCATTGAAATTCCATATATAGTTAGTTGCACTAACTATATATTGCGCACCCGCAATCCACTGCTGATCATGTCACATATTACATCATTCATGACATGGTCAGTGACATCACTGATGACATCACTGATGACATCTCAAATGACATCACTGATGACATCACTGATGACAACATCCAGTGACTGTATGTTTCTGTAAAGTTAAAATATGTCTTACATATTGAAGAATGAGTGGATGTATAAGTGTCTGGATGAAGGATTTAGTAGGTGCGTGACTGACTGTATGAGTGAGTGATTAAATGTGTCTCACTGAATGCATGGGTTAGTGACTAAACTGTCTTAATTTGTGCATCATTATGTCTGTTGTTCTGTAAACTGCTGCATGTGTTGATCATTAGCTATACGAGAGGCTATATGTGTTATTAATTGGTTGCCCAAGTATTTCTATGGGAGATTGAGTTTGTGTGGGGGTGGCTGGAAGGTGTGTGACTCTATGCATAGATGTGTGAGCAGTTTATTCACTAGGTGTATGAGTTCAAGAGTGCATGTGGAAACAGCTACATGGGCAGTTGACTGTGTGCATGAGTGTATTGAATGGATATCTCAATGCTACATGTCATAGTAAGTACATATGTAAAACACAGTACATGTGAGAGTTGGCATATATAAATAACTGTGCATGAGAGCCACTGAATGAGTGAGTGGTTGTATCGATCATTGTGAACTTGTATCAGGGATTGTATAAGAGAGTAAATATGTGTTAGTATATGTTTCAATAAGTAAGGTGTGTTTAACTGTATAGTTGAAGAAATGGAGGTGAGATTGTTTCTTTGCATGACTGACTGGGTGTGTGAGTAACTCCATGGATGAGTGGCAGTGTGTGAGTGTCTGTATACACTGAGTGTATCTAAGGTTATATTAGAGTCTGAAGAGGTTTATCGTATTAGCACAAGAATGATGTCAAATGAGATGTCATCAGTGATGTCATCAGTGATGTCATTTGAGATGTCATCAGTGATGTCATCAGTGATGTCACTGACCATGTCATGAATGATGTAATATGTGACATGATCAGCAGTGGATTGCGGGTGCGCAATATATAGTTAGTGCAACTAACTATATATGGAATTTCAATGGTTTTGTGTGAGTAAAATAAGGTTTTTTAAATGCTAATTCCTAACTATATATGGTCTATAACCTATGGTTTTTTCAGTGAATTTTCAAGGTTTTGTAAATGCTAATTCCTAACTATATATGGTCTATAACCTATGGTTTTTTCAGTGAATTTCAATGGTTTTTTAATAGCAAATATCATAAGCTGTCGAATGTCAAGTACGTGGTAAGTGAAAACATTTTCGTGTTTATGCACACTGATCTGCTTTGAATGGTGCCCCCCCCCCTCATTTCTATTAGGAGTACTCTCTCTTTGCAGATAGTGAAAGGTAGTTAACGCAGGCCTTTGCCCCCGTTGTAATCCGTCGTGCCTGCTTCTCTCTCCATTTGATTGATTGTTATCCAAGTATTTACTGTTTTAGAATTAGTTCTCTTTGGTTCATTCTCTATTTACAAACAAACACAGAGTCGCAATACTCTGTTTAGTCTTTGCAGATAACGAAAAATCGTGTAAAAAAAAAGAAAAGGAATCGAGCAAAATCAGTAGGCCACTAATGGGATCTCTTTTTGACCTCGCTAAAATAGAAACATTAGGAACAACCCCTCATGACAAATACAAAACTAGTGAGATGAACTGAACTCCACACAATGATGGCTGCAAAACAGCTCGGCTCCGCCACCCACCCCGCCCAAAATAACGATAAAGAACGGCTGCCATGATTGGTTGCGGAATGACCACGACGGAGCTACGAAATGGTGCTGCTCTCATGCTAACCCCAGCTTCAGTCTGAAACATCCAGAAACACTGTAGACTACCAATTCGATCAGTTCCGGTAGCGCCCCAATGTAACCCGGTAGAGAAGAACTAGCCCTCCCCTCTTTGACTGATGGTTCTTGTTGCCTGTCCCTTCTGTTGTCATTTAACAGAACTATTTAGCCTGCTGAAAGGGGTTGTGTTCCGACCGCTGGTTGGTGGAGACATTTTGACTATATTCTGGACCTGCGTTGTCGCGTAATGCGTCATATGACGCGCCGCGTTAGCGCATCCGGAAGTCATCCGGGGTGCCCAGCGCGTAACGTAAGCATAACAAGTCATGTGACTTGTTAATAAAACTTTTCATTGGTTCATTTTACTTTTCTTATTGTAATGATGAAAGGCTTGGTCATATGACCTAAAAATTACGCTTTTCATTACTTCCGAACATTATTTTTTCTTAAATATATGTTATAATGTTCCAGGCTAATGTACTTTCCCGGAAATTTTACAACTGTCCTGCAAGTAAAATATATTCTTTTTTCGAGAAAAAGAGCGTTTCTTCGTCCCATGACGGAGCCGTTGAGCAAAAGAGGGTCGACCTGCTGTCTTAGTCGCCGATACGCCTGAATATGAGATTCTTATCGATCACTTTATGTTGCAGGAATAGAAAACACAACAGCCCTTGACCATTTATCTTTACTGCGTTCCTTCGTATTATACCTTTTACCCTTCATGTAATTGGTCTGCTTTATTTCACTTGCCTTTTAATGATTCTAAAACAGTCACTATTATTAAAAACTTTACCAATGTATATACTACTACCATGTTTTCTTTTAAAAACCTTTATTGTGAAAATTTCATTATACAAATACGAGCCTATAACCACGTGGGCCTGCCACAGAGCAAACTGTAATCGTATATGATGAATAGACATTTACACTGTAGAGGAACGTAACGGGCGGGCCATTAGGTTGCAAGAACTAAGGTGTCTAACAGTTACGGAATCGGTGGACGTACATTTTATAATTAAAATACGACAGGGCCAGTTACAATAAAATTATCTAGATATACATTTGCGGGCAAGTACCATGGGTGACGTTAATTCGAACTTTCAACAGTACAGTAATCAATAACACATCAGAACTTAATATCAATAGGGATGTCGAAATAGTCAATCAATTCTCGTCCCCGCCCGCCATGTGCTTCAAAACTGCATACGTATCTCGTGATTTCAAGGTTCTGCAACCAGTACACAACAAGGAGTTACGAGTCCCATTTATTCCGGCGCCATTTTGGGCGAGGACGGGCAGGTCCAGGATATAGTCAAAATGTCTCTACCAACCATCGACTATGATGATGTTTATATGCTGTATTTATTAGAGTAACACTCATCTGTCCACATGAAATTAATTTGCCACAATCTAAACATGTCATTTTAATCTTTCCAAAGTTCTTCTAAATATTTGGGACCGTTTCCCTTGCCTCTGAAGCTCTCAGTGCCACTTCTTTGATGAATGTACTAGCAGGTCAGGGGTTCTCCTCCAAATCTCTCTTTTATGCAGCACTATAATTAATTGGTGCCACCTCTCCATATGACGATGCATGGTATAGTTACCACAACTATATTTTTTTTCGGTTCCTCTGGAGAGTTCATCGTGGCAGATGAAGCGTGTAACGTACCGGGCATTTACCTTTTTTTGCATGTACAGGAAAGGAAAAAAAAATCGAGCGTCCGAGTTCTAAGGTGTCCCAGGGCCATTTTAGTGGACCAGGCCCAAATCCAAAGAACAGGCCGCCATTTTGAGAGTCCTCTTGCAGCCGCCTGTCGCTGTAGCATCAAGAGCAGCCGAAACTCAGCTGAATGGCAACTGAAACGGTAAAGGGGCCCCCTACTACAGCAGACGAGCCTCCACCTAGGAAGGCCCATTCACGCCGGCTCCCCCCCCCTTCGGGCACCCCACGCCGTTATTCGGAGCAGTATTGTAGGATGGCCACACCAGTGCGGCAACTTGCTAGACATCACCTCGGTGGTAACCGAATCTCAACGCCTTGTGGTGTCTTCTATTCAAAAAACATTGTTATGCTGCCTTCGACCTATTCGCCGCAAGTGCACACACAACTCAACTGCATAGCTTGCTAGACACCACCTCGGTGCCATCCGGATCTTGGAATCTCAGCACCTTTTGGTGTCTTCTCTTCAGAAAATATTGTTGCGCTGCCTTTGGCCCCATTCGCACATCAGTCCGCTACTGACGCCATCTCACAGGCTAATGGGGCGCCCCACGCCGACTTTCAGCATTGTAGAATGACCACACCAGTACAGCAACTTGCTAGACATCACCTCGGTGCCATCCGGATCTCGGCGCCCCACTGCAGATGAAGTGCCTCTCAACTATGAAACCACCACGGTGACATCCGGATCTTGGCGCGTTGTGCTGCCTTCGGCCTATTCGCACATCGGTCCGCTACTGACGCCATCTCACAGGCTAATGGGGCGACCCACGCCGAGTTTCAGCATTGTAGGATGACCACACCAGTACAGCAACTTGCTAGACATCACCTCGGTGCCATCCGAATCTTGGCATCTCAACGCCTAGTGGTATCTTCCATACAAAAAATATTGTTACGCTGCCTTTGGCCCCATTCGCACATCAGTCCGCAACTTAGACATCACCTCGGTGCCATCCGGATCTTGGCATCTCAGCGCCTTGTGGTGTCAGTCAGAAAATATTGTTGCGCTGCCTTTGGCCCCATTCGCACATCGGTCCGCTACTGACGCCATCTCACAGGCCAACGGGGCGCCCCACGCCGACTTTCAACATTGTAGGATGGCCACAGAAGTGCGACAACTTACTAGACACCACCTCGGTGCCATCCGGATCTTGGCGCGTTGTGCTGCCTTCGGCCTATTCGCACATCGGTCCGCTACTGACGCCATCTCACAGGCCAACGGGGCGCCCCACGCCGACTTTCAGCATTGTTGGATGGCCACACCAGTGCGGCAACTTACTAGACACCACCTCGGTGCCATCCGGATCTTGGCGCGTTGTGCTGCCTTCGGCCTATTCGCACATCGGTCCGCTACTGACGCAAACTCACAGGCCAACGGGGCGCCCCACGCCGACTTTCAGCATTGTAGGATGGCCACACCAGTGCTGCAACTTGCTGGACACCACCTCGGTGCCATCCGGATCTTGGCGCGTTGTATTGCCTTCGGCCTATTCGCACATCGGTCCGCTACTGACGCCGCCTCACGTGCCAACGTATTTTCTCCGCATTTTATACCCTATGCCGCATAACAGGTCATGTGACTTGTTTATAAAACTTTTCATTGGTTCATTTTACTTTTGGTTTCCTAATGATGGAAGGCTTGATCATATGACCTAAAAACAACACTTTTCATTGGATGAAAACTTTTTTTTTTTTTTCCAAACGATGAAAGCCCCACCTTGTTTCTGGATGTTTCAGACTAAACTGGCGGCAGCATGAGAGCACCACCATCTCGTATCTCCGTCGTGGTCATTCCGCGAGCAATCATGGCAGCCGCTCCCCACCAGAAGCCTGCAGGAGTCGGGGCCCCCAAAACTTTTGATGAATTCTCAAGGCGGAGGGGACGCTTTCGAGAATGGGGTCCAAGACCTAGCAGACAAGCGTCCGATTTCCAAGGTGTCCCAGGGCCATTTCAGTGGACCAGGCCCAAAAAGGAAAGAGCCTGCCGCCATTTTGAGAGTCCTGTGACAGCCGCCTATCGCTGCACCGCAAGAGTGGGCGCAACTCAGCTGAATTGCGGCTTTTGACACAGTGGACCAAAAACGGACGGAATGGCAACTGAAACGGTAAAGGGGCGCCCCACTACAACAGATGACACTCCACCTGGAGAGGCCCGTTCACGCCGCCTCCCCCGGGGCGCCCCACGCCGTTATTCGGAGCAGCATTGTAGGATACCAAAACCAGTGCGGCAACTTACTGGACATCACCTTGGTGCCATCGTTCTGCTGCCTTGGAACTATTCGCACAACAGTTTGCTACTGATGACCCACCCCCCGCGACGCCCCACGCCGTTATTTGCTGGGTGGCAACTTACTAGACATCACTTTCGTGTCATCTAGATTTCGGCGCGTTCTGCTGCCTTGGAACTATTCGCACAACAGTTTGCTACTGATGACCCACCCCCCGCGACGCCCCACGCCGGAAATCTGGACGTTGTGCTGCATTGGGACTATTCGCACAGCCGACCGCTACTTCGTTGTTTTTCCCTAAAAATGTTTATATGTTATTACTTTTTTTTTTTTTTTAATATTTTTATTGACAATTTTTACAGCACATTTTAACCCCCCCCCCCGCACCAGACAATATCCTTTAACAATAGATATACTTATACATCTTATAGGAAAACATATTTATGGGAAAGAAAAAAAAAAAAAACAAAAAAAACAACATGAGATGTAATTCAATATAATAGGATCATTAGACCACAAATTAATAAAGAAAGGAGCTTGAAGGCGCTATAATCAAGATCCTAGAGGGCAACAAGAAACGAGAGCAAGAAAAATCGTCAAAAACAGTAAGACAGAGACAAAGCCGCCAAAAAGTCGAAAAGCAGGAAACATGAGTACAGTCATGAGTACAAATTAACCCCTCTGGTTGTTCACCCCCCTACATTAGCCATTCTACTTTTCCATTCTGCGATAGGCTTCCACAACTGTAGACCAAGTATTCTACCCTTTTTCCCCCTTCTGGCGTAAATAGCTTTCTCTAGGTTATGGATGCACAGTAACCTAGCCATCCAGTGCTGAAACGGGGGTGGTGTCTTGTCTTTCCATGTAGTTGCTATACACAGGCGTAGAACAGCCATAGCCACAAATATAAAGCCCTCATTTGGATATTGCAGATTACTCCCTTCTACTCCTAATAGTATTATTTCTGGTGTCAGCTTCAATTTAAATGCCAATGATTTGTCAAAGAATGATTCAATACTTTCTATCAGTGGAGAGAGGTTTGGGCACCCCGCAAACATGTGCAGTATATCTGCCTCCGTGCTGTCGCACCTTGGGCATCTAATCCCCTGTGTACCTCCCCACTGGGCGATTCTAGCTGGGGTATAATACAATTTGTATATCGTCTTATAGTGTTGTGTCTGCAACGCAGCTGAGCAAAGAATTTCTCTTCCTAACTTTAATGACTTTAAGAACACTCCCTCTGATACTCCTAGGGCTTCCCTCCATTTAGTCTCATATCTCTCCAGGTCATCCCCTCGATGCTCTATAAATTCTGCATATAATCTTTTAATTGTACAAGATTCTGCCCCCTCAATCATCTGCAGAATCGAATTTCCTTTAAAGCCCATCGGTCCCCCCCGTTTATTACCTAGGAAGCTTCTTATTTGTAGATATTTAAAAAAACACCTACTGCTGACCCCAAATTCCTGCTGGATTTCTGTGAATTGCCTTATCCCTGATTCACCTATTAGATCCCCCATATTTTTAATTCCTGACCGAGCCCATTCCCTAAATATAGTGTCGGCGAATATTTCAGGTGGCAGCGTAGGATCCTCTATTATTCTAGTGTATGCATGAAACCTTCCTAAGCCAAAACTTTTCTTAAACGATTTCCATATTTTGTCCGCTGCTTCTAGTGTCTTAAACCTAGTTCGCTTGAAATAACTTGGCTCCGAATATCTAAGGAGGGCATTGTTTGTCTCGTCACCGAGAATTATCCCGTACACCTCTGACGACCCTGTAGGATACTCAGTTTCCCTCTCAGCTCCTCCTAGCAAACCGGTCATTTGTTGCATAGCTGCCGCCCAATAATACATTTTAAGATCTGGTAATGCCCATCCCCCCCTATCCCGTGGCAATGACATATATTTCAGGGCTCTTCTTGTCTTTCCCTGAGACCACACAAATCGATTTACCATGTTCTCCACCTTATTGAACCAAATCATACTAAAAAACAACGGAATAGTTCTAAATAGATACAAAAATTTCGGCAACAAATTCATTTTTATGTAGTTTACTCTACCTAATATGGACATATGTAAATTATTTACCCTATCCAAGTCCCTTTTTGCTTTCGTAATAATAGGCTCAATGTTAATTTCTACCAACTTTCCTAGCTCTGCCGTGATCTTAATACCCAAATACATCCCCTCACCAACCACCCGTGCATCTGTACATATTGTATACGTGTTCTTTATAATTTGTGACTTACTTTTATTAAGAGCATACCCTGCTATTCGACCAAACCGATCTGCCTCCAGTTCTATTTCTCTTATTGCATCTATTGGGCTAGGTGTGATGACCGCAATATCATCTGCATATGCTAGAACTTTAATATCTCCCATCCTGGTAGTTAGTGGAGTAATTTGTACATTCTGCTCAAATCTTCGTATCAAGGGGTCGATATACATAGCAAACAAGAGGGGTGAGCAAGGGCATCCTTGCCGCGTTCCCCTAGTAATAGCCAGAGGACTAGTGCGGTCTGAGTTTACCCTGACACAAGCAGTGGGATTTGTATAAAGTGACTGTATAACTCTTACGAATACTTCCCCTATTCCCCCCCTTCTCATAACTGCCCACAGATACTCCCAGGCCACCCTGTCAAAGGCCTTTTCGGCATCCAGTAACATGGCTGCCATAGGGTTCCCCTCTACTTCCTGAGCATCAAAAAGTGTTATCATCTTCCTGATATGTAATGCGGTGCCCCTTTGTGGTATAAAGCCATGTTGATTAGAGCTAACCAATTGAGTTATTATTTTAGCGAATCTGGTTGCCTGTATTTTCGAGAATATTTTAGTATCTGCGTTGATTAGTGTTATGGGGCGGTACGACCCTGGTTCTGTTGCATCCTTCCCCTTTTTAAGTATAATTACAATATCCGCCCCAGCCCAGCTTGCCGGAATTGCCTGCCCTTGCTGCACCCCTCTAAATGTTCTTGCTAGATCCTTAAATATGGAGGGCAGGAATACCCTATAAAACTCTCCTGGTATCAAGTCTGGGCCAGCTGCTTTCCCCTTTGGTAAACCCAGTATGGCCTCATTAATCTCCTCATCACTCAAATCGGCATCCAGGAAATCTCTGTCCTCGCTATTCAATACTTTACCCGGAATATTTTGTAGATAATCCGCAATCTCCCTCTTATCTCGAATTTGCTCTTCTTTATATAGTTTACTATAGAACTCCCTAAATACCTCTGTTATCCCCCTCTCATCCGTGACCAGCCGCCCCGCATTATCTTTTATTTCCTTTATCTCACCCTTGGCTATCCTTTGTCTTGTACGTGCTGCTAGAGTACGTCCTATCTTTTCACTAAATTCATAGCAGCTTTCTCTCTGTGTGTCATATATCCTGGCAGCTTTAATTGCCACCCCTTCTAGAGCCTCTGCCCTTGCTATAGTTAATTCCAATACACGCTCGTTATACAGCTGCTGGTCTGCTATGGCCTGCTCCAATCTCGCCTCAGCTAATCTCAAGACATTATTTAACCGTTCGCTCTCTGTTTTCTCTTTCCTTTGTTTAGCTATAGAATAGCTAAGTGTCTCACCTCTTACCCCCGCCTTAAATGTGTCCCAATCATTCCCAATGGTGGTGCTCCCCCTATTGATCTCCCAGAACTCCTTGATCCATAAATGCATGCGTGTAATGTACTCATCATCCTTCAGCAGTCCCCTTTCAAATGTCCAAGATCCTACCGCCCTCTTAAACCCAATTCCTTCTATTGTTAGCTTTAGGGGATTATGATCCGACAATAACCGTTGCATCCTATCTATCGTCGATGCTGTTCCTAGTACCCTAGAAACAAAAAAGTAATCTAATCTAACGCATTTCCGATGTGGAGCCGAAAAGAATGTATAACCCGGGTCTAAAGGCTTCTGGGCCCCCCACACATCCAGCAATGCATTGTTCCTAACTAGACTCTGTATTGCCCTACAAACCCTCTTTTTCCTCCCGTAGTATTGTCCCATAGAGTCTAATCCCAACCCTCTGGCCCCATCAATGTTAAAATCTCCTTCCAAGATAACCTTTGGCGCCCATGTTGGTAATTCGATATCTAAGAAATCAAACACCTCTGGATCATCCTCTGTGGACCCATATATAGAACCTATAGTGACCCATACCTCCCCTATGAAACACTCAATCAAAGCACATCTCCCCCACTGATCCTCAAATTTCTTCCTTGTTCTTATATTTAAATGTTTTGTCAATATAGCAACCCCTCTAATTCTAGCCCCCTGTTTAGAGTTGGCTAACACCCTAAAACCCATCTGTTCCAACAAAAAAGATCTATTCCCTTCCACATGTGTTTCTTGTAGACAAAAAAAATCTGCCCCGGTGTTTTTCAGTAATAAACCTACCCGCTGCCTTTTTCTTCTATCGTTCAGTCCGCATACATTCATGGTCACAATTTTTATATTTGTGCTCATTGAGAAAAAAGGTTTTTTAACCCTTCTAGTATACCTATTTTTTTCTGATCATTTAGCCCAGCCATTACACTCTTATATCTGCTCGATTCGTGCTTTTGTTGCCTCTCCTCATCCTTGTGGATTTCTTTTCTTTCCCCTATGTGTTGTAACCTTGTTTTCCTTCCCTTCTCCCCACCTATACTGTCCTCCCTGTCTCCCCCCCTCTGGTGCATCCCCCCTCCCCTGACCCCCCCCACCCCCCCTGACCACAGGCAACTAGGTCAATCCTGACCTACGTATGACTGGTTCCCAACCCCCTTGAGTGCTGCTGTACCCCCCCCTCCCTACATGTATTCTCCCACAATAGATGCAGATACAAAAAGAGAGAAAAAAAAAAAGCAAAAAAGGGGAAGGAAAAGAAAGCAAACCCCCCCCCTCCTTATTCATGAGTGCCCCATCAAATCAAATCCTACTATGCCTATACATCGTCCTTTAGTCCTTCATCTCGTTAAAACCTGCTCTGATTCGTCCCTATTCAGACAATATCAGCTAATTTCATATATCTTTTGTTTGTGTTGTATTGTCTATTTCCTTCTGTTTTCTCTCAGTTCAGTCAAAAAACTCTGCGCTTTAATTTCGAGAAAAACATTCTTGTCCGCCCCTCTAGTATTACTTTCAGCCTTGCAGGAAACAGGAGGTAGGCCTCACATCCAGCTTTTTGAAATGGGTCTATCATCTGCCGTAATCTCCACCTCCTCTCCACCGTGGCATGACAAAAATCCGGTCGGGCAAAGAAAGAATTTCCTTTAAAAGTCCGACGATCTTGTGGTCTAGCACTGTCCATGATCTCCTGTCTGGCAAGGAAGTTACCGATGTATATAAGTATAGCTCTTGGTCTTTCATTCTGTACACCATATGACTTCTTAATTGTCAAAGGGAATCTGTGGGCCCGTTGTACCTCAACGTCCCAGTTCCAAGTGGTGATCTCCGGGAATGATTCTCTTAGTAAAGTAACCACAAAAGCCCTAGGATTCTGTTCCTCAGCCCCCTCCGGAATCCCAAGCAGCCTTATATTATTCCTCCTCTGCCTGTTTTCTGCGTCCTCTGCCTTCCATTGTAGGTCCTCATTGAATTTTTCCTGCGCCGTCTTGAACTCCTTCCACTGAGATACTTCATCCTCCAGTTGACCTGTTCTTTCCTCTACTTCTGTCATTCGGCCAGCCATCTCAGCATACATCTTGTTCACTTTGCTCAGAGATCCCTCCATTTTTTTACTTGCACGTCGCGCTCTCTTTGCTTCATCTCTCACTTCCCCCTGCATTTGCCTAAGAGTAGCATACAGCATCTCCATTGTGGGGCCCTGTCCTTGAGATTGTGAGACTGAAGGGCCATTATATCTAGTTCTCCTCTCTCCTTCATCTTGATATGTTTTCGAGGTAGCTGACTGGTCCCAGACCAGTTTACTAGGCCTCTCAATATGCCTAGTACTGCCCCTGCTTTGCGTTCTCCTAATGCTCTGTAGTTTCTTTCTTACCACCGTCTGCCTCTGCACACTATCATCCAACGATGAATGGGTCTGGCCAGTCTCAGGCTCTGTGTCCGTGTCTATGTCAGTCTCGGAGCCCTTTTCTGACGTAGATGCCTCTGTCTCTTCTAGGCTTACTTCCATATCAGTTATCTCAGACTCAGACTCAAGTGATTGCCCCTTATCTTTATGCTTGTCCGAAGCTTTATCCGTTTCATCAGTCTCGCCATTTAATGAAAAGAAGATATCATCTCCTGGGGTCCCTGTGTTGGGGGTGTTACTGGTCGTCTTAAATAGGTTCTGACTCAGTATTGACTTAGTGTAAATATCGTGAATCTAATGGGTATATGTAGTTTAGTGATTTCATTTTGTGTAATATTTAATGTACAGTTTTAATTAAAAAATCCTTTTAGAAACAAAACCTGTAGCAATTGCATTTAGCAATGCTTGTTTGTTGTTTTATTCAGTGTTGTGCCACTTCTGAGATTGTGCGCTCATGTGAGACAGGCTCGTGCCTGCCCACGCGCTTGGAGAGATGAAGAAGTTAGCCTCGCGCTGGTCTCGTGGCTGAGGCTATAAATACAAGCCTCAGCCAACTGTCAAACGCTTCGTCTCTCGCTGAGCCTGGCGAGAGCTTCTGTTTCAGCGTTGGCAGTTGTTCCCTGGACCTTGGACTCCGTTTCCCTCCTCTAAATATTATAACTTTAAAAACCCATTAATTCCTGAGTTTTAGTAAACCCCGGAAACCCTAGCTGACAGCGCCTGCTGATTTGCGAGCTTCGTTGATGACGACGCATCTGATCTCCCTTTCCTCATCGTGACAGCCGGGAGGTTGTTTGTTTAACTCCTCTCTGCCGGCTGATCGAGTCTCCTGTTCGCCACAGCGCGTCTTGAACAAGGGCAGTAAGACGTTTATTATTTCAGCAGCAAGAACCTTTAAACATTTATGCTAATAGAAAGAAAGTGACTTTTGAATAGAATTTAAAGCGTTCCAGTTTTAGGATAAGCGCAAGGCTGACGCTGAGTGTGTAAAAACAAGCCTTGGAAGAGGCAACTGATTACAACATAACATTTGGAGTCTATGAGTAAATGGTTTAGCACTTGCCCTGCTGAGAGTGTAAAAACAAGCCTTGGAAGAGGCAACTGATTACAACATAACATTTGGAGTCTATGAGTAAATGGTTTAGCACTTGCCCTGCTGAGAGAGTAAAAACAAGCCTTGGAAGAGGCAAATGATTTCTTTTTAACAATTGGAGCATTCTAGAAAATGGACTAGCGCTAGCCTTGCTGAGAGTGATAAATAAGCCTTGGTAAAGGCAAAAGACTTGGGTGTGAAAACTTTACAGTTAGAATAATTTTGCATAAATATTGTACACATATAGAGTAATGTACAGAAGTATAATTCTTACAAGGTCAGTTTGGAATGATTATATACAGGTAGCAGTGTGATTTAGTTGTAGGCTGCTATCTTCTGTCTTCCAACTGCAGAATCTTCAGTACAGAAGAATTATAAAGATCTCAGGTATGCTCTTGCATGAAGTTTTTAAGTTTAGTTCTCATTAACCCAATTAATCAAATTAATCAGTTTACTCAGTTAATGATAAGCGTATTATGACCTGTAATGTTTATTTGAAGGTGTCAAGACACGGAGCCTGTGCTAAAAACTTCTGTTAAGGTGTGAACAAGGGCCAGTCTAGCTTATGGTCAGTAAATACTATGTTTGGTTATTAATCTAAATACAAGAAGTTAACAGCTGGGTAATTACTTGTTAATATTGTACTACAGAGTAGCGTGAAGTCAGCGCAGAATACTCAAAGAGAAAAGGTCTGCGGCCTGGAACACTTTCTTGAGAGAGACACAACGGAAGATTTTATCTTGTTTATTTGTTGTGAGTCTCTCTGTCCACTTCCCCTTTCCCTGAAGGGGAAGTCAATCCAGTCAGTGTCTAAGTCCTGATTGGGTTGGTTGATCCTTGAGGGAGCTGGGAGTTTGCAGCTTGAAGAGGAAACGTCAGAAGAGTCTCACAGGACTTCTCAACAGTAGACGAAGCCAATCTTCCCAAATTTTAAAATCGTTTCCTCTTGAGTCTGCAAACTCACCCTCATGGATACTTCACAGTTGACACAGTTAGTGCAGAAACTGACTGTGGAGATGGAAAATTTACGTTTAGAGAATCAATCGCTTCGTCAGGAGCTAGATGAGACTAGGGCAGGATTCTCGACCTGGAGGGATTCCGCTAAGGAGAGGAAACCGGTTTTAGCGCCAGCTAGGTTTGGAGCTGATGTTGTTCAGCCTCATACTTCAGAAGATCGGTCAGAAAAACAACCAGTTCAAGTTACTGTGGTTACTCCAACACCTGTTCCTTTGGCTAATCCTGAAAGGTTCACTGGAGATAATAGCAGATTTGCAACATTTTTTAGTCAGTGTCAGTTGCACTTCATGTGTAAACCTCAAATTTTTTCTTCTGACTCTGCTAAAGTAGCATTTATAATTTCTTATCTGGGGGGGGTGGCTGCGAATTGGGCCATGCCTTTAGTAGATAATAATGACCCTTTGCTTCACAATTTGCAGAATTTTAAATTGGCCATGTCCAGTTTATTCGCCAAACATACTTTGATTCAGTCTTCTGATAATGAGTTACTGAGTCTTCGTCAAGGGACCAAGGATTTAATCTCTTATATCACGACCTTTAATAGACTTCTGTCCGAAACTCATTGGCCTGAGGAAAAGAGAATTTCTTTGTTTTATAGAGGTCTAAAAGATGATTTAAAAGATTCTCTTGCACACATAGTGAATTTGCCTGATGAATTTAAGGAATTTCAGGATCTAGTGGTTAGACTTGATCACAGATTAGGTGAGCGTAGAAATGAAAAAACAAGGAGTGATTTTAGAAGTCCTTTAGTTAAAGTTGAGAAAAAGGAGTCAGATGTTAAAAATGTTTTTGCTGAACCTGTTTTACCGGGTGGATTCAAAGGGCCTTTAACTCCTGAAGAAAAAGAACGGAGACGTAAGGGCAATTTATGTTTATACTGTGGCAAACCTGGTCATTTTGCCAAGGATTGTTCTGTAAAACCTGCAAAAAAGAAAGTTCTAGTTGTTGAAACTCTTCCCATTAAGCCGTCGGAAAACTGAAGTTCTCGAGGAAAGCAGAGATCGTTTCCTCGAGCAAATTTTCTTCTAAGATCTCCAAATTTGTCACTAATGTAACTACACATATTCCTAAACATTTTACTATTCGGATGGTCTTTATCTTAACTACTCTTCAAAGACATAGCATTCCTGTACTTTTGGATTCTGGGGCTACTGGGAATTTTTTCGATATTGGGTTTGCCCATAAACTGAATCTGAAATTTGTTACTAAGGAGGAACCTGAGTCTGTGAGAGCTGTTGATGGTTCGGTTTTGTCTTCTGGTATGATTCAATTTAACACCGAACCATTGACTTTGGTAGCAGATAATGGTCATACTGAGAAAGTGGTTTTTGATCTTATCGATGCACCCAGTTTTGGTGTCATTTTAGGCATTCCTTGGTTGGAATTACATAATCCCAGTATTGATTGGATTAAAAGGACTGTTACTTTAGAGTCTTCTTTTTGTAAGTTACACTGTTATCAAGAAACCAAAGATCCGGTGATGCCCCTTTTTTGTGCTGCTCTAACTACGGAAGATAATAGGCTTCCAGTTGGGTATAGAAATTTTTCTAAGGTTTTTGATCCTGTTGAAGCAACCAAATTACCACCGCACAGAATTTTTGATTGCAGAATTGATTTAGTTCCTGGTGCTATTCTACCATGTAGTAGAATTTATGCCTTAACCGAACCTGAAAATGTTTATTTAAGGAACTATTTGGATGAGCTTTTGGAGTTAGGTTTCATTCGACATTCTACTTCTCCTGTTTCGTCTCCTCTTTTCTTCGTTTCGAAGAAGTCTGGGGATCTGAGGGCTTGTATTGATTACAGAAAGGTTAATAAAGCAACCATTAAGAATAGGTATCCATTGCCTTTGATTCCAGTGCTTCTTAATCAAATTAAGGGTTCTAGTGTTTACACCAAACTGGATCTTAGAGGAGCATATCATTTGATTAGAGTCAAGGAAGGTGATGAGTGGAAGACCGCTTTTCGTACGAAATTTGGTCTTTTTGAGTATACGGTTATGCCATTTGGTCTTTGCAACGCTCCAGCGGCCTTTCAATATTTTATTAATGAGGTCTTGCATGATCTGTTGGATGTCTGTTGCATCGTTTATATTGATGACATTTTAATTTATTCTAAAAATATGGAAGAACATGTACAACATGTTCAGTTGGTGTTACAGAAATTAAGAGATCATTCTCTATATGCTAAATTGGAAAAATGTGTTTTTAATGCTTCTCAAGTGGAATTTCTCGGCTATTGTTTATCACCTGAGGGGATTCAAATGGATCCAAAGAAAGTCGAAGCAATTCTAACCTGGCCAATTCCTTCTTCAATTAAAGACACGCAGAGAATTCTTGGATTTGCTAATTTTTATAGGCGATTCATTTCTAAGTTTTCAGATATTGTTACTCCCATTACTCAGTTATTGAAAAAAGGAAGGGTCTTCTCTTGGACCGAAGAAGCTGATCAAGCATTTTCATTGTTGAAGAAGGCTTTTACTTCTGCTCCCATTTTGGTTCATCCTGATCCTGATAGGCCTTTCTTTGTGGAAGCAGATGCTTCACAGACTGCTATTGGTGGGGTGTTGCTTCAAAAGGATGCAAACACTGGTCACTTCCATCCTATCGCTTTTTTCTCTAGGAAACTGCTTTTAGCTGAGCAAAATTATACGATTGCGGAACGTGAATTGTTAGCAATTAAAGATGTGTTTCAAGAATGGAGACATCACCTCTTGGGAGCTAAACACACTATTACTGTTTATTCTGACCATAAAAATTTACAATTTTATTCCACTGTTAAGGCTTTTACTCCTAGACAGATGAGGTGGTTACAGTTCTTTAGCGAATTTGACTTTTTAATTATGTATCGACCTGGAAAAAAGCAGCTGTTATCTGACACACTTTCACGATTAGTATGTGAAAAAGATTTAAATTCTGTTAAGGATCCCCCCAGTATTTTGCCTTTAGAAAAAATTGCTGCTGAAATCCATTCAGAAAGTTTTTTGGATTCTGTTAAGATGGAATTAAAAAATGTTGATGTTCATGAATGGTTAAAAAAAAAAGGTAATTCCATTAGAGATGGGTTTTTCTATCACAATGATAAATTGTTTATTCCCACAAGAGATTTACAGGATAAGGTCATGCAATGGAATCATGATTTGGCGATTGCTGCACATCCAGGTATTAACAAAACCCTGGATTTGTGTCAACGTCATTTTTGGTGGGAAAAAATGATTTCTATTATTCAACAATTTGTGAAAGCCTGTCCAGTTTGTTCTCGTCAAAAGGCTTTACATGAGGTTCCAATGGGTTTGCTTCGTCCTATGACTATTCCTCCTCACCCTTGGCATACAATCAGTTTAGATTTTATTACTGATCTCCCTAAGTCTAATGGTTTTACTACAGTTCTTGTGGTGGTGGATCTGTTATCCAAAATGGGACATTTTATTCCGTTACACAAGATTCCCTCGGCAACTGAATTCAGTGCTGTATTTTTATCTAATATTGTGAAACTTCATGGTCTGCCCTCAAAGATTATTTCGGACAGGGGCCCTCAGTTCATTTCTAAATTCTGGTCACAACTCAGCAAACTCTTGGGAATCGAGTTGGCTCTGTCTTCTTCTTTTCATCCACAGACGGATGGTCAGACGGAGAGATTGAATCAGCATGTTGAACAGGGTTTAAGATGTTTGTTAACCACCTCCTCTCACCCTTGGGATGAAGTGTTACCGTGGGCTGAATTTTCCTATAATAACACCACTCATTCAGCTTTGGGTTGTTCTCCTTTTTATTTTCTCACTGGTCAACACCCAAGATCTATTCCTATACTCTTGCCTGATGAACAATTGTCTATGCCAGCAGTTACTGATAGGTTGACTCATCTGTTGGATATCCAAGATAAGGCTAGGAAACAATGGGTCAAAAGTAAGTTATCTATGAAAAAGACTGCTGATTCTCATCGTAAAGCTGCTCCTTTGTATAAGGAAGGTCAGTTGGTGTGGTTATCCACTAGAAATATTCAGTTGGAGGGTCCCAGGAAGTTGAAGCCTAGATATATTGGGCCTTTTGAAGTTAAGAAAGTTTTGAACCCTGTATCTGTGAAATTAGTTTTACCTGAGGAATATGCTATTCACCCTGTTTTCCATGTTTCTCTGTTGAAACCTTTTGAACCTTCTACTCGTGCTGATAATCCACCACCGCCAGTAATTGTTGGTGACCATGTTGAGTACGAGGTTAAATCCATTATAGATTCCAAAAGGATTCGGGGTGCTTTGTTTTATTTGGTTGACTGGAAGGGTTATGATCTTTCTGAGCGATCTTGGGAACCTGAGAGAAATGTGCATGCTCCTAGACTTGTTAGATCTTTTCATGCTCTGCATCCTGATAAACCTAGACCTGTAAGACGACCTTTGGGGGGAGGAACTGTTGGGGGTGTTACTGGTCGTCTTAAATAGGTTCTGACTCAGTATTGACTTAGTGTAAATATCGTGAATCTAATGGGTATATGTAGTTTAGTGATTTCATTTTGTGTAATATTTAATGTACAGTTTTAATTAAAAAATCCTTTTAGAAACAAAACCTGTAGCAATTGCATTTAGCAATGCTTGTTTGTTGTTTTATTCAGTGTTGTGCCACTTCTGAGATTGTGCGCTCATGTGAGACAGGCTCGTGCCTGCCCACGCGCTTGGAGAGATGAAGAAGTTAGCCTCGCGCTGGTCTCGTGGCTGAGGCTATAAATACAAGCCTCAGCCAACTGTCAAACGCTTCGTCTCTCGCTGAGCCTGGCGAGAGCTTCTGTTTCAGCGTTGGCAGTTGTTCCCTGGACCTTGGACTCCGTTTCCCTCCTCTAAATATTATAACTTTAAAAACCCATTAATTCCTGAGTTTTAGTAAACCCCGGAAACCCTAGCTGACAGCGCCTGCTGATTTGCGAGCTTCGTTGATGACGACGCATCTGATCTCCCTTTCCTCATCGTGACAGCCGGGAGGTTGTTTGTTTAACTCCTCTCTGCCGGCTGATCGAGTCTCCTGTTCGCCACAGCGCGTCTTGAACAAGGGCAGTAAGACGTTTATTATTTCAGCAGCAAGAACCTTTAAACATTTATGCTAATAGAAAGAAAGTGACTTTTGAATAGAATTTAAAGCGTTCCAGTTTTAGGATAAGCGCAAGGCTGACGCTGAGTGTGTAAAAACAAGCCTTGGAAGAGGCAACTGATTACAACATAACATTTGGAGTCTATGAGTAAATGGTTTAGCACTTGCCCTGCTGAGAGTGTAAAAACAAGCCTTGGAAGAGGCAACTGATTACAACATAACATTTGGAGTCTATGAGTAAATGGTTTAGCACTTGCCCTGCTGAGAGAGTAAAAACAAGCCTTGGAAGAGGCAAATGATTTCTTTTTAACAATTGGAGCATTCTAGAAAATGGACTAGCGCTAGCCTTGCTGAGAGTGATAAATAAGCCTTGGTAAAGGCAAAAGACTTGGGTGTGAAAACTTTACAGTTAGAATAATTTTGCATAAATATTGTACACATATAGAGTAATGTACAGAAGTATAATTCTTACAAGGTCAGTTTGGAATGATTATATACAGGTAGCAGTGTGATTTAGTTGTAGGCTGCTATCTTCTGTCTTCCAACTGCAGAATCTTCAGTACAGAAGAATTATAAAGATCTCAGGTATGCTCTTGCATGAAGTTTTTAAGTTTAGTTCTCATTAACCCAATTAATCAAATTAATCAGTTTACTCAGTTAATGATAAGCGTATTATGACCTGTAATGTTTATTTGAAGGTGTCAAGACACGGAGCCTGTGCTAAAAACTTCTGTTAAGGTGTGAACAAGGGCCAGTCTAGCTTATGGTCAGTAAATACTATGTTTGGTTATTAATCTAAATACAAGAAGTTAACAGCTGGGTAATTACTTGTTAATATTGTACTACAGAGTAGCGTGAAGTCAGCGCAGAATACTCAAAGAGAAAAGGTCTGCGGCCTGGAACACTTTCTTGAGAGAGACACAACGGAAGATTTTATCTTGTTTATTTGTTGTGAGTCTCTCTGTCCACTTCCCCTTTCCCTGAAGGGGAAGTCAATCCAGTCAGTGTCTAAGTCCTGATTGGGTTGGTTGATCCTTGAGGGAGCTGGGAGTTTGCAGCTTGAAGAGGAAACGTCAGAAGAGTCTCACAGGACTTCTCAACACCCTGGTGGTGCAGCTGCCGGTGGGCCTGGCACAACTGGCACATCTGGTGCGTCTGCAGTTCCAAGGATGGGGGCCCCCCCTGCTGAATGTACAGAAACGCCACCTTTCAGTCCAAGATTACTTATCTGAACTTTATTCACCACTCCTTCTTCCAAATTTAAGCCACTTAAATGGACGCTGACAATTTCCTCCATGGTCTTATCTACACCGCTCCCCTGGCCATCTGCTATTTCCCTATGTGGCACTGTGCGTAAAGTATCGTTTTGTAAATTCACAATAGCCACCAAAGTTTGATTGGAGATAACCTCTGGATCAGTATCCTCATTGGAATGGAGTACTACAAACACGCCACTCGGAGTGTTAGTCTGATTATTAGCCTGGTTAGTCTGGTTATCACCCCCCCTACTGCTATCATTAGGGTCCATTCCACTATCTATGTCATCTACTCTTTTGCTTTCCGTTATTGACTGACATACCAGTTCCTGAGCTGGGGGTAATACCTGGGGCGATGCCCCCTCCACCCCTGCACCCTCGCTTGCCTCACTTGCCTCCAGGACAACGCTGGGTGTGTCCTTCCCAAGCTCAGCTCCCGGCGCAGTTATCAGCTGTCCCTGGCCTGGTTCTGTAACTCCTACCCGGCTACAGGTCTCCGCCTCCATCACTGCTCCCACCTGTCTGACTTGTTCTGCCTCTGCCACCGCTTCCCCGGGAGCTGGTTCTCTTGGCGGCGTCTTGTCCATGATATCCTCCGCTTCGACTTCGGCCCGGGTTTGTCCTCTACCTCGGTCCATCGACGCCTCTCTGCTGTTATTGCTGAAAGACTCCGCCAAGGTAGGCTGCCTCAGCCCCCCCCCTTCCCCTTTTGGGGGTGATTTCGTTTGCTGCTGTCTCTTTCGCCGCTATCTCCGCTCTCCGCATTTTCTTTTCCAGCCGACCCTCATTAGCCGCTGTCTCAGCCCGGCGCTCTGTCTTCTGCTCAGCTCTGATTTCTGCCTTGCGTTCTTTCTCCTTTCGCCTCAGCTCTCTCTTTTTCGCTGCAGAGTTCATTTCCACCTCGGAGTCCAGGGTTTTGTTTCTCGCAGCCTGATTCCTTGTCTCGATCTGCGGTAACATTTTTTCCAATCTGCACTCCGTCACTGCTCTGGGTCTCAGGAGTAAGGAAATGTCCTTGACCAACCGTGCCACCAAGCCGATCCGTTTCAAAATTCTCCGCTCTAATAGTAGCAAGTTAAATGCCCTTGCCCCATGATTCCTCGTTATCAGCTGCATCGATATAGGCATCTAGGGGGGGTCGTTTTTTGCATCTGCATAGCTTTTGCTTCAACCACGGGAGGAGAGAGAAAGACAGCCTCTCACTCAGCGGATCGGTCCGCGGCCATCTTGCCCCTTATATGTTATTACTATTTTTGTTTTCTTGTATATATTTATAAATTATTAAAGTTTTATAATCTTACTACTTTGTCGGAGTGCTATATATTTTTAATGTGACACATAATTGTAAAAACTTTGATGTACAAAGAGTCATCCCTGGAATCTTCCGCTTCACGCTCGGTCCCCTCCCCAATCACAATACAGGATGGTTTTTAGATAATAGCAACGCTTCTGCTGTGACGGATCTCATCGAGTGTGGGCCTTGATCTACTATAACTCCTTTGAAGAGGGGTGATTCTTTACAGCTGTGGCCATAAACTACATCTGCAGGGCTAGCTGATAGCCTAGGACCGGCCTGGACAATCGGACACAGAGGAAAAGGAGTGTCAGAGGGTGCGGTAGTGAATAGGGCGAAAGGGAGGTGTCGGGCGGGCACAGGGTGTGATTCTCAGGGAAGAGCAGCGCAGATGGGGGGAGGTTTATTACCCATGCATAAGACAGAGAGCGGGGGTGACCACTGCCTGGGTGAGATGCTTGCGAGGGTGGGGAGCCATGCTAAGGATCGACAGCGTGCACAGAGTGGGTCTGGTCAAGGCATCTAAAATGGCTGCAGTGCACGACAAAAGTGTGGCATTTGAAAAAAGACAAGATGGCGCAGACAATGTTTTTCAACACTTCCTGATTTCCTTCGAATCGAACGTTAACAGACGTTGGGGCATATTACCAAAGTTAAGCGATATTTATCCCTAACGATGCATTGCAAAGATTTTTTTACCGTCAGAAATTATCGCAGATAAACCTTGCTATTATCAAGGTTTATCGCAAATACGATAAAAATCGACCGCAATGCATTAATATCGCTGAAAACTCAGCGATATTCATGCATTACCGAGCTAATGCTCTTAGCCATGTTATCCACCTCCCATTGCATAACATGGCTAAGAACTGCTCAGGGCAGCTGTTACTTTTTGGAGATATTCGCGCTTATCTCGAATATTTCCAAAAGTTGATAATAGGAGATAGCGATGTTAGCGACTGTTTCCAGTCGCTAACATCTTGGCATGCCCACTTTGCATGTCATTAGTGATAAATATCACTCACATGCAAAGTGGGGCCCAAGATGGTCGCTATCTCCTACTAGCCGTCGCTAACTGGTGTTAGCAACAGCTAGGTAATACAGATATAATTTTATCTCCGCGAAGCGCTGTTACAGATATATATCTTGTTTTTGAACGTTAATTTCTCAAAATGCACTGAAGCACATATATTGAGACCTAGCAAAGGCACATCGGGCTACCAGTCCCTAATATTTTACCAAGTTTCGTGCAAATCCATTCAGCCGTTCGATTATTATTATTATTTATTTTTTTTTGCCCCGCGGGGCCCTTTTTAAACCTCCACATCAAACCTAGGGGGTCAGCGAGGATCTACTATTCCCCCTTATGGTCATTTGCCCCTTCGCTTTGGCCTCCTCTTGTCTCTCGATCCTACCGAGAGACAAGATGGCGGCCGCTACGGACTGTTTGGAATGTTGACAGACGCCGGAGAACCAATCAGCTTCGCTTCACAAAGCTCCGTTGCGCGAAAAGTACGCGTCCTGGGACGCTGCCTGGTCCGCTGTTACAGATATATATCTTTTTTTAAACGTTAATTTCTCAAAATCCACTGGAGCACATATATTGAGACCTACAAAAGGCACATCGGGCTACCAGTCCCTACAATTTTGCCAAGTTTCGTGCAAATCCATTCAGCCGTTCGGGCTAAAAGTGAGGCCAACCGCCCTATGGAAAACTCAATGTTAAAAACACGTTTTGGGACCCCCCTTTTTTCTCGGCCCCCCCTTAACGAACCCCCCCCAAATTTTCAAGGGCTGCTCAGAAACAAAATGTGCCATTTTCCTGAAAATTTCAGCCAATTCCGTCCACAAACGCCAAAGTTATTAGACATAGAATTTTCAAAAATCCCATAGAGAAAAAATCCTAACTATATATACCTACTGGCGACCGCCAGTAGGTAATATATATATATATGTGATCAAGGCTCCGTTAGAGCCGAAACGTTGGTGACTCTTTCTGCGTAAATAAAAGCTGTTTATACCTCGAGGTCCGTGTCCGGAGTCTGCTTGCTGGGTCTGCGCGAGCGTGCTAGCTGGGAGACAGACGGTGCACAGGATATATATATATATATTCACTGAAAAAACCATAGGTTATAGACCATATATAGTTAGGAATTAGCATTTACAAAACCTTGAAAATTCACTGAAAAAACCATAGGTTATAGACCATATATAGTTAGGAATTAGCATTTAAAAAACCTTCTTTTACTCACACAAAACCATTGAAATTCCATATACAGTTAGTTGCACTAACTATATATCGCGCACCCGCAATCCACTGCTGATGATGTCACATTACATCATTCATGACATGGTCAGTGACATCACTGATGACATCACTGATGACATTTCAAATGACATCACTGATGACATCATCCAGTGACTGTGTGTTTCTGAAAAGTTTAAATATGTTTTACATATTGAAGAATGAGTAGATGTAGAAGTGTCTGGATGAAGGATTTAGTAGGTGCGTGACTGACTGTATGAGTGAGTGATTAAATGTGTCTCACTGAGTGCATGGGTTAGTGACTAAACTGTCTTAATTTGTGCATCATTATGTCTGTTGTTCTGTAAACTGCTGCATGTGTTGGTCAGTAGCTATATGAGTAACTATATGGGTTATTGATTGATTGCCCAAGTATTTGTATGGGAGACTGAGTGTGTGTGTGGCTGGCTGGGAGGTGTGTGACTCTGTGCAGATCAATGTGTACTTGTATCAATGATTGTATAAGCGAGTAAGTATGTGTTAGTATATGTTTCAAAATGTAAGGTGCTCTATGTTTAACTGTATAGATTAGAAAATGGAAGTGTGATTGATTATTTACAGGACTGACTAGGTGTGTGAGTAACTCCATGGATGAGTGACAGAGTGTGAGAGTCTGTATAGGTGTATGAGTGCATATGATAGTGTTGTAAAGATGAGTGATTGTATGTATGAATGATTGTATGGGTAAATGAGTGAATGTGTGTGTAAACATAGGAATCACTGAGTGCGTATGTAGTAACTAGTATTGGTGTGTCAATGGTTTCAAAAATTATACTCTGTATTTAACACTGGGTGTAACAGAGGTTATATTAAAGTGTGAGGAGATGCATTGTATTGTCACATGAATGATATCATCAGTGATGTGGTCATTGATGTCAAATAAGATGTCATCAGTGATGTCATCAGTGATGTCATTTGAGATGTCATCAGTGATGTCATTTGAGATGTTATCAGTGATGTCATTTGAGATGTCATCAGTGATGTCATCAGTGATGTCATTTGAGATGTCATCAGTGATGTCATCAGTGATGTCACTGACCATGTCATGAATGATGTAATATGTGACATCATCAGCAGTGGATTGCGGGTGCGCGATATATAGTTAGTGCAACTAACTATATATGGAATTTCAATGGTTTTGTGTGAGTAAAATAAGGTTTTTTAAATGCTAATTCCTAACTATATATGGTCTATAACCTATGGTTTTTTCAGTGAATTTTCAAGGTTTTGTAAATGCTAATTCCTAACTATATATGGTCTATAACCTATGGTTTTTTCAGTGAATTTCAATGGTTTTTTAATAGCAAATATCATAAGCTGTCGAATGTCAAGTACGTGGTAAGTGAAAACATTTTCGTGTTTATGCACACTGATCTGCTTTGAATGGTGCCCCCCCCCCTCATTTCTATTAGGAGTACTCTCTCTTTGCACATAGTGAAGGGTAGTTAACGCAGGCCTTTGCCCCCGTTGTAATACGTCGTGCCTGCTTCTCTCTCCATTTGATTGATTGTTATCCAAGTATTTACTGTTTTAGAATTGGTTCTCTTTGGTTCATTCTCTATTTACAAACAAACACAGATTTGCAATACTCTGTTTAGTCTTTGCAGATAACGAAAAATCGTGTAAAAAAAAAAGAAAAGGAATCGAGCAAAATCAGTAGGCCACTAATGGGATCTCTTTTTGATCTCGCTAAAATAGAAACATTAGGAACAACCCCTCATGACAAATACAAAACTAGTGAGATGAACTGAACTCCACACAATGATGGCTGCAAAACAGCTCGGCTCCGCCACCCACCCCGCCCAAAATAACGATAAAGAGCGGCTGCCATGATTGGTTGCGGAATGGCCACGACGGAGCTACGAAATGGTGCTGCTCTCATGCTAACCCCAGCTTCAGTCTGAAACATCCAGAAACACTGTAGACTACCAATTCGATCAGTTCCGGTAGCGCCCCAATGTAACCCGGTAGAGAAGAACTAGCCCTCCCCTCTTTGACTGATGGTTCTTGTTGCCTGTCCCTTCTGTTGTCATTTAACAGAACTATTTAGCCTGCTGAAAGGGGTTGTGTTCCGACCGCTGGTTGGTGGAGACATTTTGACTATATTCTGGACCTGCGTTGTCGCGTAATGCGTCATATGACGCGCCGCGTTAGCGCATCCGGAAGTCATCCGGGGCGCGCAGCGCGTAACGTAAGCATAACAAGTCATGTGACTTGTTAATAAAACTTTTCATTGGTTCATTTTACTTTTCTTATTCTAATGATGAAAGGCTTGGTCATATGACCTAAAAATTACGCTTTTTATTACTTCCGAACATTATTTTTTCTTAAATATATGTTATAATGTTCCAGGCTAACGTACTTTCCCGGAAAATTTACAACTGTCCTGCAAGTAAAATATATTCTTTTTTCGAGAAAAAGAGCGTTTCTTTTTCCCATGACGGAGCCGTTGAGCAAAAGAGGGTCGACCTGCTGTCTTAGTCGCCGATACGCCTGAATATGAGATTCTTATCGATCACTTTATGTTGCAGGAGTAGAAAACACAACAGCCCTTGACCATTTATCTTTACTGCGTTCCTTCGTATTATACCTTTTACCCTTCATGTAATTGGTCTGCTTTTTTTCACTTGCCTTTTAATGATTCTAAAACAGTGACTATTATTAAAAACTTTACCAATGTATATACTACTACCATGTTTTCTTTTAAAAACCTTTATTGTGAAAATGTCATTATACAAATACGAGCCTATAACCACGTGGGCCGGCCACGGAGCAAACTGTAATCGTATATGATGAGTAGACATTTACACTGTAGAGGAACGTAACGGGCGGGCCATTAGGTTGCAAGAACTAAGGTGTCTAACAGTTACGGAATCGGTGGACGTACATTTTATAATTAAAATACGACAGGGCCAGTTACAATAAAATTATCTAGATATACATTTGCGGGCAAGTACCATGGGTGACGTTAATTCGAACTTTCAATAGTACAGTAATCAATAACACATCAGAACTTAATATCAATAGGGATGTCGAAATATTCAATCAATTCTCGTCCCCGCCCGCCATGTGCTTCAAAACTGCATACGTATCTCGTGATTTCAAGGTTCTGCAACCAGTACACAACAAGGAGTTACGAGTCCCATTTATTCCGGCGCCATTTTGGGCGAGGACGGGCAGGTCCAGGATATAGTCAAAATGTCTCTACCAACCATCGACTATGATGATGTTCATATGCTGTATTTATTAGAGTAACACTCATCTGTCCACATGAAATTAATTTGCCACAATCTAAACATGTCATTTTAATCTTTCCAAAGTTCTTCTAAATATTTGGGACCGTTTCCCTTGCCTCTGATGCTGTCAGTGCCACTTCTTTGATGAATGTACTAGCAGGTCAGGGGTTCTCCTCCAAATCTCTCTTTTATGCAGCACTATAATTAATTGGGGCCACCTCTCCATATGACGATGCATGGTATAGTTACCATAACTATATTTTTTTTCGGTTCCTCTGGAGAGTTCATCGTGGCAGATGAAGCGTGTAACGTACCGGGCATTTACCTTTTTTTGCATGTACAGGAAAGGAAAAAAAATCGAGCGTCCGAGTTCTAAGGTGTCCCAGGGCCATTTTAGTGGACCTGGCCCAAATCCAAAGAACAGGCCGCCATTTTGAGAGTCCTGTTGCAGCCGCCTGTCGCTGTAGCATCAAGAGCAGCCGAAACTCAGCTGAATGGCAACTGAAACGGTAAAGGGGCGCCCCACTACAGCAGACGAGCCTCCACCTAGGAAGGCCCGTTCACGCCGCCTCCCCCCCCCCCCTTCGGGCACCCCACGCCGTTATTCGGAGCAGTATTGTAGGATGGCCACACCAGTGCGGCAACTTGCTAGACATCACCTCGGTGGTAACCGAATCTCAACGCCTTGTGGTGTCTTCTATTCAGAAAACATTGTTATGCTGCCTTCGACCTATTCGCCGCAAGTGCGCACGCAACTCAGCTGCATAGCTTGCTAGACACCACCTCGGTGCTAACCGAATCTCAGCGCCTTGTGGTCTCTTCTATTCCAAAAATATTTTTGCGCTGCCTTTGGCCCCATTCGCACATCGGTCCGCTACTGACACCATCTCACAGGCCAACAGGGCGCCCCACGCCGACTTTTACCATTGTAGGATGGCCACACCAGTGCCACAACTTGCTAGACACCACCTCGGTGCCATCCGGATCTTGGCATCTCAGCGCCTTGTGGTGTCTTCTATTCAGAAAATATTCTTGCGCTACCTTTGCCCCATTCACACATCGGTCCGCTACTGACGCCATCTCACAGGCTAATGGGGCGCCCCACGCCGAGTTTCAGCATTGTAGGATGACCACACCAGTACAGCAACTTGCTAGACATCACCTCGGTGCCATCCGGATCTCGGCGCCCCACTGCAGATGAAGTGCCTCTCAACTATGGAGTAGTGTGGCTCACTGGTTAGAGGCGGCAGACCCGAGAGCAGAGGACGGCCCGGGACCAGGGTTCGATTCCCGACGCGGCAGGTTTCTGGACCAGGGTCAGCGGACTCGATAATTCTCTCGCCTCGGTGCCCACTCTGATCAGCGATCACACTCGGCAACTCTGGGCACTAGCTTGCCTCATCTTCACTAACGGCCCCACCAGACCGCCGGGGATGCCTGGTCTCACCCTGGAGATACCCATTAAGGGACCATCTCTCAGGGAAGCCAGGAAGGGTTTCGCAGCGGTCGAAGCGCGGAGGTACCCCTTCGGGAGTGATTCCAGCGCTATATAAGCACATAATTAATTAATTAATTAATTAATGAAACCACCACGGTGACATCCGGATCTTGGCGCCTTGTGCTGGTTCCGGCCTATTCACACATCGGTCCGCTACTGACGCCATCTCACAGGCCAACGGGGCGCCCCACGCCGACTTTCAACATTGTAGGATGGCCACACCAGTGTGGCAACTTACTAGACACCACCTCGGTGCCATCCGGATCTTGGCGCGTTGTGCTGCCTTCGGCCTATTCGCACATCGGTCCGCTACTGACGCAAACTCACAGGCCAACGGGGCGCCCCACGCCGACTTTCAGCATTGTAGGATGGCCACACCAGTGCTGCAACTTGCTGGACACCACCTCGGTGCCATCCGGATCTTGGCGCGTTGTGTTGCCTTCGGCCTATTCGCACATCGGTCCGCTACTGACGCCGCCTCACGTGCCAACGTATTTTCTCCGCATTTTATACCCTATGCCGCATAACAGGTCATGTGACTTGTTTATAAAACTTTTCATTGGTTCATTTTACTTTTGGTTTCCTAATGATGGAAGGCTTGATCATATGACCTAAAAACAACACTTTTCATTGGATTAAAACTTTTTTTTTTCCCAAACGATGAAAGCCCCACCTTGTTTCTGGATGTTTCAGACTGAAGCTGGCGTCAGCATGAGAGCACCACCATCTCGTAGCTCCGTCGTGGTCATTCCGCGAGCAATCATGGCAGCCGCTCCCCACCAGAAGCCTACAGGAGTCGGGGCCTCCCAAAACTTTTGATGAAGATGAATCCTCAAGGCGGAGAGGACGCTTTCGAGAATGGGGTCCAAGACCTAGCAGACAAGCGTCCGATTTCCAAGGTGTCCCAGGGCCATTTCAGTGGACCAGGCCCAAAAAGGAAACAGCCTGCCGCCATTTTGAGAGTCCTGTGACAGCCGCCTATCGCTGCACCGCAAGAGTGGGCGCAACTCAGCTGAATTGCGGCTTTTGACACAGTGGACCAAAAGCGGACGGAATGGCAACTGAAACGGTAAAGGGGCGCCCCACTACAACAGACAAGACTCCACCTGGAGAGGCCCGTTCACGCCGCCTCCCCCGGGGCGCCCCACGCCGTTATTCGGAGCAGCATTGTAGGATACCAAAACCAGTGCGGCAACTTACTGGACATCACCTTGGTGCCATCGTTCTGCTGCCTTGGAACTATTCGCACAACAGTTTGCTACTGATGACCCACCCCCCGCGACGCCCCACGCCAGAAATCTGGACGTTGTGCTGCGTTGGGACTATTCGCACAGCCGACCGCTACTTCGTTGTTTTTCCCTAAAAATGTTTATATGTTATTACTGTTTTTGTTTTCTTGTATATATTTATAAGTTATTAAAGTTTTATAATCTTACTACTTTGTTGGAGTGCTATATATTTTTAATGTGACACATAATTGTAAAAACTTTGATGTACAAAGAGTCATCCCTGGAATCTTCCGCTTCAGGCTCGGTCCCCTCCCCAATCACAATACAGGATGGTTTTCAGATAATAGGAACACGTCTGCTGTGACGGATCTCATCGAGTGTGGGCCTTGATCTACTATAACTCCTTTGAAGAGGGGTGATTCTTTACAGCTGGGGCCATAAACTACATCTGCAGGGCTAGCTGATACCCTGGGACCGGCCTGGACAATCGGACACAGAGGAAAAGGAGTGTCAGAGGGTGCGGTAGTGAATAGGGCGAAAGGGAGGTGTCGGGCGGGCACAGGGTGTGATTCTCAGGGAAGAGCAGCCCAGATGGGGGGTGGTTTATTACCCATGCATAAGACAGAGAGCGGGGGTGACCACTGCCTGGGGGAGATGCTTGCGAGGGTGGGGAGCCATGCTAAGGATCGACAGCGTGCACAGAGTGGGTCTGGTCAAGGCATCTAAAATGACTGCCGTGCACGACAAAAGTGTGGCATTTGAAAAAAGGCAAGATGGCGCAGACAATGTTTTTCAACACTTCCTGATTTCCTTCGAATCGAACGTTAACAGACGTTGGGGCATATTACCAAAGTTAAGCGATATTTATCCCTAACGATGCTTAGCAACGATTTTTTTACCGCTAAGCATCGTCAGAAATTATCGCAGATAAACCTTGCTATTATCAAGGTTTATCGCAAATACGATAAAAAACGACCGCAATGCATGAATATCGCTGAAAACTCAGCGATATTCATGCATTACCGAGCTAATGCTCTTAGCCATGTTATCCACCTCCCATTGGATAACATGGCTAAGAACTGCTCAGGGCAGGTGCTAGCTTTTGGAGATATTCGCGCTTATCGCGAATATTTCCAAAAGTTGATAATAGGAGATAGCGATGTTAGCGACTGTTTCCAGTCGCTAACATCTTGGCATGCCCACTTTGCATGTCATTAGTGATAAATATCACTGACATGCAAAGTGGGGCCCAAGATGGTCGCTATCTCCTACTAGCCGTCGCTAACTGGTGTTAGCAACAGCTAGGTAATACAGATATAATTTTATCTCCGCGAAGCGGAGCGCTGTTACAGATATATATCTTGTTTTTGAACGTTAATTTCTCAAAATCCACTGAAGCACATATATTGAGACCTAGCAAAGGCACATCGAGCTACCAGTCCCTACAATTTTGCCAAGTTTCGTGCAAATCCATTCAGCCGTTTGATTATTATTATTATTTTTTTTTTTGCCCCGCGGGGCCCTTTTAAAACCTCCACATTTATTTTTATTTATTTGCAGGTTTGTACCGCGCTGGCTTCACTCCCGAAGGAGTATCTCCGCGCCTTTGGCTTCTACATAGGGTTTTGAGGGAAGGAGTCTTTAAAGCTGTTCTAGTCTGGGTTTACTGTTCAAACAAAAAGGTCTTCAACCTTTTCCTAAAGGGGAGATGGTCTACACATAGCCTAAGAGATACAGGGAGGCTGTTCCAGAGAGAGGGGCCAGCTATTGATAGGGTTTTAGTTCCGTGTCTGGCCTTCTTAGCTCTGGGTACACACAGAAGACCTTGTTCACTTGATCTTAGTGTCCGAGTAGGAATATAGGGCGTAAATTTGGTGGTTAAGTATGCGGGGCCCATATCATGTAGGCTTTTGTGTATGATGCAGCATACCTTAAATTTTGCCCTCTGTCTGACAGATAGCCAATGCAATTTGGTCAGCAGGGGTTTGGAAGGCGTGCGGGGAGGAGCATTCAGAACCAGGCGGGCGGCCGTATTCTGAGCTACCTGGAGTCTGTTCATGACCCCCTCGTTGGCAGACAGGAGCAAGCCGTTACAGTAGTCCAGGCGACTCAGAACGAGTGCCTGGACCAGTGTCTTCCTAACTGCATCAGGTAGAAATGGGAAGATTTTCCGTAGCATGCCAATGACATGAAAGCATGCTCCCACCACCTGGTTGCCATGTTGTTTGAGGGTAAGCTCCTGATCTAGACGGACCCCCAGATTCTTGACAGTTTGTTTAGGTTTAGGCACTGGGCCAAGATCTTGTGGCCACCAATCTGGGGTCCAGAGCATTTTTGCCTCCCCAAACATCATGACTTCCGTCTTCCCCACGTTGCACTGCAGGTAGTTGGAGGACATCCATCGTGCCACCGCTTTCATGCCCTTGGAAAAAGAGTTTCTGACCTCAGGTGTAAAGATCTTAAAAGGAAAGAGGAGTTGAGTATCGTCTGCGTAAGATATTGGGATAAAACCATATCTTCTCATGATGTTGGCCAGGGGTGCCACATAGATGTTGAATAAGGTAGGGCTCAAACAAGAGCCCTGTGGCACCCCCTTGGTGATCTCACATCAAACCTAAGAGGTCAAGGAGGATCTACTATGCCCCCTTATGGTCATTTGCCCCTTCGCTTTGGCCTCCTCTTGTCTCTCGATCCTACCGAGAGACAAGATGGCGGCCGCTACGGACTGTTTGCAATGTTTACAGACGCCGGAGAACCAATCAGCTTCGCAAACCTCCGTTACGCGAAGCGGAGCGCTGTTACAGATATATATCTTTTTTTGAACGTTAATTTCTCAAAATCCACTGGAGCACATATATTGAGACCTAGCAAAGGCACATCGGGCTACCAGTCCCTAATATTTTACCAAGTTTCGTGCAAATCCATTCAGCCGTTCGATTATTATTATTATTATTTTTTTTTGCCCCGCGGGGCCCTTTTAAAACCTCCACATCAAACCTAGGGGGTCAGCGAGGATCTACTATGCCCCCTTATGGTCATTTGCCCCTTCGCTTTGGCCTCCTCTTGTCTCTCGATCCTACCGAGAGACAAGATGGCGGCCACTAAGGACTGTTTGGAATGTTCACAGACGCCGGAGAACCAATCAGCTTCGCTTCACAAAGCTCCGTACCGCGAAAAGTCCGCGAACCGGAGCGCTGCCCGGTCCGCTGTTACAGATATATATCTTTTTTTGAACGTTAATTTCTCAAAATCCACTGGAGCACATATATTGAGACCTAGCAAAGGCACATCGGGCTACCAGTCCCTACAATTTTGCCAAGTTTCGTGCAAATCCATTCAGCCGTTCGGGCTAAAAGTGAGGCCAACCGCCCTATGGAAAACTCAATGTTAAAAACACGTTTTGGGACCCCCCTTTTTTCTCGGCCCCCCCTTGACAAACCCCCCCCAAATTTTCAAGGGCTGCTCAGAAACAAAATGTGCCATTTTCCTGAAAATTTCAGCCAATTCCGTCAACAAACGCCAAAGTTATTAGACATAGAATTTTCAAAAATCCCATAGAGAAAAAATCCTAACTATATATACCTACTGGCGACCGCCAGTAGGTAATATATATATATATATATATATATATATGCAACAACCATTCCCAGCTGTTCCCAGTCTCTGGTTACGGCGAGTCTGTGCGGGTGCCGGCCACCCTATATAAACAAACAACTTTTCCTCCCAGTTTGAAGAAATTGCACAGACTACTCACGATGCTTCAGTGATTTATTTACACGAAGTCAGCAGCTCCCTACCGACGCGTTTCGCCACTAAGGCTTGGTCACGGTGAATGTGGTCAGTTACAAAGTGCTATTTACATCTTAAATCATAAACATAAACAGAGGACTTTCGTTAGACTTCACAGACTACCTTGTAGTCGCCATCTTAGAATGTACAATAATATCGTTTTTTGCCACAATACTTTCCAAAAATTAAATTATTCCAGCATTCTGCTAGTTCATAAGTATTTGCATGGAGCTAGCTCAATAACGCCCAAGTGGGCAATTCAGTTTTCATGATACACTATCAAATTTGTCAACAAATTATATCACAGAGCAAATACTCTTATTACGCCCCAGTGGGCTCCTGTAAAACATATATTTGTAAATAACCTTAATAATCAACAATCCCGATATGGGCAATTGCATTCCAACAATTCTTAAAGTCAACAAATTATATCGCCTAATTTGGCTCAATTCATGCCCCAGTGGGCTAGTGTACCAAATAACGGTTCCTGAGCTGATTTACTCCACAGTTATCAAAAGTCTTGCCCCAGTGGGCTACTTGTGAGTGGCTCTCCTTGTATCCACAAAAATGTTACGTTTGTCCTCCAGATCTTGTTACATGTTCCTGCATGAAAAAGATGTAATTTTTAAAATTCATATATTCGACATATTTACATGTTAAAACTAGAGAGAGATGTCTGAACCTGATTACATTTACACACATTATCATAGGTGGACTGCCATTTCTTCACTGCAATTCATCCCATTCGGATGTAAGGTCTCGAAGTCAATGATATATTTCGACTCGAGGATTCTCAGCTGTCGCAACCTATCACCACCCCTTACATTCTCTTTGACTGCATCAAGTACCACGAATTTCAACAGATTGTCACTCTGGTTGTGGTGTGTCTTGAAGTGTCGGGCAACAGGATAAAGTTCATTGTTATTTCTAATGGCCCGTTTATGTTCCAATATCCTGATTTTTGCCCTGTGTTTGGTGCTTCCAATGTAGACTTTCCCACAGGGACAAATTAAACAGTACACACAATATTCGGTATTGCAGTCAAAGTTACCCATGATGGAGAATGGCCTAGAACTGTTGGGCATCTGTATTTTCTTACAATTAGTACTTCCTTTGCAGGCCTTGCACTTCATACAACACTCAAATCCTGCTCTATTCCTGGCTGTCGTTTTCTTTCTAGACGAAACCATATTTTTACTTAGATCGTCTTTCAAAGATCTTCCTTTGCGAAAGGTAATCTGGGGATTCTCTGTTATGTGTTTGCTAAGGAACTTATCTGTAGTTAGAATTGGCCAGTTTTTTGTCAATATCTTCCTTACCTTATATGCTTGCCCAGAATAGGTAGTGATGAATCTTACTGTCCCCTCCTCTTCACTCACATTTCTTTGTTTGGGTACTAGTAAGTCTGTTCTTGTTATTTTATCAACTCTGACAACTGCTTGATTGATGGTTTTTGCAGAGTATCCTCTCTCCTTAAACCTCTCTGTCATCACTAGTTTTTCTTTTTCAAAGTTGATACTGTCACTATTGTTGCGTTTGGCTCTCAGCAGCTCACCGAAAGGTATACTCTGGATGAGGCTGTAAGGGTGAGCACTAGTAGCATACAGCAAGCTGTTCCCCGCTGTGTCTTTTCTATGCAAGCTGGTGGATAGTTTGTTGTTTCTGACCTCCACTACGGTATCTAGAAAGATGACCTTCTCACTACTTATGTGAGAAGTTAGTTTGATATTCATCTCGTTGTTATTGAGACTGGCAACATATCTCCTGGCACTCACTTCATCTCCCCTCCAGATGCAAAAGATATCATCTATAAAGCGAATCCAGAGTATCACCCTTTCTCCCTGGTTGCTTTGGCTACTGGACACCTGCTCCTCCCACCAGCCCATGAATAAATTCGCGTAGCTGGGGGCGAAGCAGGTGCCCATCGCCGTGCCCTGCATCTGCCTGTACAGTTGATCGTTGAAATAAAAAAAGTTGTTTGATAGACAAAATTGTGTCATTTCAATCAACATATCACTGTGTGACTGGGCAGTGATTGATCTCGCTCTAAGGAAGTGTCTGACTGCCTGGATGCCAGTTTCATGTTTAATCGATGTATACAAACTGGTCACATCCATGGTTATTAACAAATAGTCAGATTCCCAGGTTAGGTCATGAATTAGATTTAAGAAGTGCATGGTGTCTCTGAGGTAGGCCGGTAGGGAAATCACAAAGGGTCTCAGGAAGTAATCTATATATTTGGATGTTACCTCCAATTGTGACCCCATGGATGACACAATGGGTCTACCTGGTGGACATAGTGGATTTTTGTGTAATTTTGGCAGCAGGTATAAAACTGGTGTTTTCGGATATTTACACTTCAATCCTAGATATTCTCCCTTTTCCAAAATTCCCTTTTCGTACCAGTTCAATAGCATACCCTCATATTTTACCTGAGAGCCTTGTAGATCCTCCATGGTTGCCTTACAATAACATTGTGTGTCATCAAGTTGTATCAGACCTTCTTTCAGATATTCAGCCTTACCCCACACCACAACATTCCCTCCCTTATCCGAATTGCGAATTACAATCGAATCATCATTTTTGAGGGAATCAAGTGCCTCACATTGCAATCTCGACAAGTTGTATTTAGCCAATCCAGCAGTACTGTATCGAATCTTTTTCAAATCTTTAGTGACGCTACGTTCAAAGACATCAATTGCATCACTCTGAACAAAAGGAACAAATGTGGATTTTGGCTTAAAACCACTCTTACACGGTAATGCTGTTATTACTGCATCATTATCAGTGCTAGAGACAGTATTCCCCAATATATCAACATTATCTATCTCTTGTATTGGGGCCCCATCTGGGGTCAGCGAATCTGCTATACCATTAGATGACACATTTATGGGCTCATTCAATGCTTGATGTTGAAACCACTTTTTCAATTTTAGTTTGCGAATGAAGCAAAAAGTGTCTATTCGTGTTTGGACATAGTCCATTCTCCTCATTGGACAAAATGACAACCCCAACGAAAGCAAGTCAATTTCAATGTTATTTAACTCACGTTTTGAGAGGTTGACAACTGTCATCATGTCCCCTTTCTTGCTCTGGTCTGCATTGGTGGTGGCGCGGGTGTGTTGGAATCTCCTTTGCTTCCTCCGCCTCGCTTTTTGGTTCCTCTGGATCCTCCTGCTTTGCCTCGAAAGTTTCGTCCTCGGCCCCTGTGAAAATCCTGATCCGCTTGGCCCCCTTGTTGGTTTTGTTTTGCTTGATTCAGCATTTGAAATTGCGTTAGAAAATTATTCCTGCCCGTAACTGCTCTTCGGATTGGTGTCCCTGGTGCACTTCCTGTCGCGTCAGAGATATTGCCATTGGATGCATCACTTTCTTCGGGGGCAGTACTTTCCCCTTCCATTGTAATATTTACTTTGCTTGTATCAGCTTCATTCATATTTGCCTTTAGAAACAAGTGATCATATTTCTTGTGGAATGTTAGGGTTCTACCCGTTTGATAATCCTGAAAGTCCCTTATAAATTTCCTTTGTTTGCGTGCTGTTATTTCGTCTTCAAGTTTGTTTAGACGTACTTCAAGCTTGGTCATGAATTCTTGAATTTTCTCTTGGGTAGTAATAGTAGCCAGTTCTGTTAATAGTTCATCAATTTGTTTTAATAGTTTGGCTCTATCTTTTATTGCGTATTTTATTAGAATGCGCATCATTGTTGCTGTGCAGTCTTTTGAATTACATGCCCATTCCTCCAACATCTCAGGGTCCGGATTATCAAAGGTGGGAATGGTGTAAATCCTCAGTCCCCTTGGTGCCCGCTGTGCATCCAAGTATTTCTGTAAGGATTCTGCTTCCCACCATTTTGCCACCTCCTTACGGTGTAGCTTGTCCAGTTTGTTAAACAGTTGTTGTATTTTCACTTCGTTGGTTAGGAGAGCTTGACCTCCTTGTTGTTGGCCCTCATTCCCAGCTCCAGTAGTGGGGTCAGTGAAAAAAAGCCGATCAGACATCTCTCTCCTTTTCGCTTCAAAGCGAGCGCACGCCATTGTTCGTGTTAGTTGTTTATATTGTTAAGCGCTACTCTTAGCGCTTTAGCATCGTATGTGGACTCGCTCGTTTCAATCACGTTTGAGATCCACTCCGTTACCGCAAATGCCGCAAGCTCAGTGGCTGACCCGGTCTCCCTGCACGACACGTACCGCGTTTGTACACCGCGTAGATTGCCGAGGTCGGGTTCCGTTCCGGGTTTCTTCACCACTATGCTGTCACGTTAATAATTCAACGTTCACTCTTGAATTACTCACGAACTTGCTCTCCGCCGTCTCCAGGTGCGGTATGTGCCGCTCGGTTAGTTCCAAGGATGTTCAAAGCGGAGTTCTTTTGCGGGAAACCAGGAACATTTCACAACATATGCAACAACCATTCCCGGCTGTTCCCAGTCTCTGGTTACGGCGAGTCTGTGCGGTGGCCGGCCACCCTATATACTGGCCAATTCTAACTACAGATAAGTTCCTTAGCAAACACATAACAGAGAATCCCAGATTACCTTTCGCAAAGGAAGATCTTTGAAAGACGATCTAAGTAAAAATATGGTTTCGTCTAGAAAGAAAACGACAGCCAGGAATAGAGCAGGATTTGAGTGTTGTATGAAGTGCAAGGCCTGCAAAGGAAGTACTAATTGTAAGAAAATACAGATGCCCAACAGTTCTAGGCCCATTCTCCATCATGGGTAACTTTGACTGCAATACCGAATATTGTGTGTACTGTTTAATTTGTCCCTGTGGGAAAGTCTACATTGGAAGCACCAAACACCAGGGCAAAAATCAGGATATTGGAACATAAAACGGGCCATTAGAAATAACAATGAACTTTATCCTGTTGCCCGACACTTCAAGACACACCACAACCAGAATGACAATCTGTTGAAATTCGTGGTACTTGATGCAGTCAAAGAGAATGTTAGGGGTGGTGATAGGTTGCGACAGCTGGAGAATCCTCGAGTCGAAATATATCATTGACTTCGAGACCTTACATCCGAATGGGATGAATTGCAGTGAAGAAATGGCAGTTCACCTATGATAATGTGTGTAAATGTAATCAGGTTCAGACATCTCTCTCCTAGTTTTAACATGTAAATATGTCGAATATATGAATTTTAAAAATTACATCTTTTTCATGCAGGAACATGTAACAAGATCTGGAGGACAAACGTAACATTTTTGTGGATACAAGGAGAGCCACTCACAAGTAGCCCACTGGGGCAAGACTTTTGATAACTGTGGAGTAAAATCAGCTCAGGAACTGTTATTTGGTACACTAGCCCACTGGGGCATGAATTGAGCCAAATTAGGCGATATAATTTGTTGACTTTAAGAATTGTTGAATGCAATTGCCCATATCGGGATTGTTGATTATTAAGGTTATTTACAAATATATGTTTTACAGGAGCCCACTGGGGCGTAATAAGAGTATTTGCTCTGTGTATATAATTTGTTGACAAATTTGATAGTGTATCATGAAAACTGAATTGCCCACTTGGGCATTATTGAGCTAACTCCATGCAAATACTTATGAACTAGCAGAATGCTGGAATAATTAAATTTTTGGAAAGTATTGTGGCAAAAAACGATATTATTGTACATTCTAAGATGGCGACTACAAGGTAGTCTGTGAAGTCTAACGAAAGTCCTCTGTTTATGTTTATGATTTAAGATGTAAATAGCACTTTGTAACTGACCACATTCACCGTGACCAAGCCTTAGTGGCGAACGCGTCGGTAGGGAGCTGCTGACTTCGTGTAAATAAATCACTGAAGCATCGTGAGTAGTCTGTGCAATTTTCTTCAAACTGGGAGGAAAAGTTGTTTGTTTATATAGGGTGGCCGGCACCCGCACAGACTCGCCGTAACCAGAGACTGGGAACAGCCGGGAATGGTTGTTGCATATGTTGTGAAATGTTCCTGGTTTCCCGCAAAAGAACTCGCTTTGAACATCCTTGGAACTAACCGAGCGGCACATACCGCACCTGGAGACGGCGGAGAGCAAGTTCGTGAGTAATTCAAGAGTGAACGTTGAATTATTAACGTGACAGCATAGTGGTTGAAGAAAACCCGGAACGGACCCCCGACCTCGGCAATCTCCGCGGTGTACAAACGCGGTACGTGTCGTTGCAGGGTGACCGGGTCAGCCACTGAGCTTGCGCATTTGCGGTAACGGAGTGGATCTCAACCGTGATTGAAAGAGCGAGTCCACATACGATGCTAAAGCGCTAAGAGTAGCGCTTAACAATATAAACAACTAACACGAACAATGGCGGCTCGCTTTGAAGCGAAAAGGAGAGAGATGTCTGATCGGCTTTTTTTCACTGACCCCACTACTGGAGCTGGAATGAGGGCCAACAACAAGGAGGTCAAGCTCTCCTAACCAACGAAGTGAAAATACAACAACTGTTAACAAACTGGACAAGCTACACCGTAAGGAGGTGGCAAAATGGTGGGAAGCAGAATCCTTACAGAAATACTTGGATGCACAGCGGGCACCAAGGGGACTGAGGATTTACACCACTCCCACCTTTGATAATCCGGACCCTGAGATGTTGGAGGAATGGGCATGTAATTCAAAAGACTGCACAGCAACAATGATGCGCATTCTAATAAAATACGCAATAAAAGATAGAGCCAAACTATTAAAACAAATTGATGAACTATTAACAGAACTGGCTACTATTACTACCCAAGAGAAAATTCAAGAATTCATGACCAAGCTTGAAGTACGTCTAAACAAACTTGAAGACGAAATAACAGCACGCAAACAAAGGAAATTTATAAGGGACTTTCAGGATTATCAAACGGGTAGAACCCTAACATTCCACAAGAAATATGATCACTTGTTTCTAAAGGCAAATATGAATGAAGCTGATACAAGCAAAGTAAATATTACAATGGAAGGGGAAAGTACTGCCCCCCGAAGAAAGTGATGCATCCAATGGCAATATCTCTGACGCGACAGGAAGTGCACCAGGGACACCAATCCGAAGAGCAGTTACGGGCAGGATTAATTTTCTAACGCAATTTCAAATGCTGAATCAAGCAAAACAAAACCAACAAGGGGGCCAAGCGGATCAGGATTTTCACAGGGGCCGAGGACGAAACTTTCGAGGCAAAGCAGGAGGATCCAGAGGAACCAAAAAGCGAGGCGGAGGAAGCAAAGGAGATTCCAACACACCCGCGCCACCACCAATGCAGACCAGAGCAAGAAAGGGGACATGATGACAGTTGTCAACCTCTCAAAACGTGAGTTAAATAACATTGAAATTGACTTGCTTTCGTTGGGGTTGTCATTTTGTCCAATGAGGAGAATGGACTATGTCCAAACACGAATAGACACTTTTTGCTTCATTCGCAAACTAAAATTGAAAAAGTGGTTTCAACATCAAGCATTGAATGAGCCCATAAATGTGGCATCTAATGGTATAGCAGATTCGCTGACCCCAGATGGGGCCCCAATACAAGAGATAGATAATGTTGATATATTGGGGAATACTGTCTCTAGCACTGATAATGATGCAGTAATAACAGCATTACCGTGTAAGAGTGGTTTTAAGCCAAAATCCACATTTGTTCCTTTTGTTCAGAGTGATGCAATTGATGTCTTTGAACGTAGCGTCACTAAAGATTTGAAAAAGATTCGATACAGTACTGCTGGATTGGCTAAATACAACTTGTCGAGATTGCAATGTGAGGCACTTGATTCCCTCAAAAATGATGATTCGATTGTAATTCGCAATTCGGATAAGGGAGGGAATGTTGTGGTGTGGGGTAAGGCTGAATATCTGAAAGAAGGTCTGATACAACTTGATGACACACAATGTTATTGTAAGGCAACCATGGAGGATCTACAAGGCTCTCAGGTAAAATATGAGGGTATGCTATTGAACTGGTACGAAAAGGGAATTTTGGAAAAGGGAGAATATCTAGGATTGAAGTGTAAATATCCGAAAACACCAGCTTTATACCTGCTGCCAAAATTACACAAAAATCCACTATGTCCACCAGGTAGACCCATCGTGTCATCCATGGGGTCACAATTGGAGGTAACATCCAAATATATAGATTACTTCCTGAGACCATTTGTGATTTCCCTACCGGCCTACCTCAGAGACACCATGCACTTCTTAAATCTAATTCATGACCTAACCTGGGAATCTGACTATTTGTTAATAACCATGGATGTGACCAGTTTGTATACATCGATTAAACATGAAACTGGCATCCAGGCAGTCAGACACTTCCTTAGAGCGAGATCAATCACTGCCCAGTCACACAGTGATATGTTGATTGAAATGACACAATTTTGTCTATCAAACAACTTTTTTTATTTCAACGATCAACTGTACAGGCAGATGCAGGGCACGGCGATGGGCACCTGCTTCGCCCCCAGCTACGCGAATTTATTCATGGGCTGGTGGGAGGAGCAGGTGTCCAGTAGCCAAAGCGACCAGGGAGAAAGGGTGATACTCTGGATTCGCTTTATAGATGATATCTTTTGCATCTGGAGGGGAGATGAAGTGAGTGCCAGGAGATATGTTGCCAGTCTCAATAACAACGAGATGAATACCAAACTAACTTCTCACATAAGTAGTGAGAAGGTCATCTTTCTAGATACCGTAGTGGAGGTCAGAAACAACAAACTATCCACCAGCTTGCATAGAAAAGACACAGCGGGGAACAGCTTGCTGTATGCTACTAGTGCTCACCCTTACAGCCTCATCCAGAGTATACCTTTCGGTGAGCTGCTGAGAGCCAAACGCAACAATAGTGACAGTATCAACTTTGAAAAAGAAAAACTAGTGATGACAGAGAGGTTTAAGGAGAGAGGATACTCTGCAAAAACCATCAATCAAGCAGTTGTCAGAGTTGATAAAATAACAAGAACAGACTTACTAGTACCCAAACAAAGAAATGTGAGTGAAGAGGAGGGGACAGTAAGATTCATCACTACCTATTCTGGGCAAGCATATAAGGTAAGGAAGATATTGACAAAAAACTGGCCAATTCTAACTACAGATAAGTTCCTTAGCAAACACATAACAGAGAATCCCCAGATTACCTTTCGCAAAGGAAGATCTTTGAAAGACGATCTAAGTAAAAATATGGTTTCGTCTAGAAAGAAAATGACAGCCAGGAATAGAGCAGGATTTGAGTGTTGTATGAAGTGCAAGGCCTGCAAAGGAAGTACTAATTGTAAGAAAATACAGATGCCCAACAGTTCTAGGCCATTCTCCATCATGGGTAACTTTGACTGCAATACCGAATATTGTGTGTACTGTTTAATTTGTCCCTGTGGGAAAGTCTACATTGGAAGCACCAAACACAGGGCAAAAATCAGGATATTGGAACATAAACGGGCCATTAGAAATAACAATGAACTTTATCCTGTTGCCCGACACTTCAAGACACACCACAACCAGAATGACAATCTGTTGAAATTCGTGGTACTTGATGCAGTCAAAGAGAATGTAAGGGGTGGTGATAGGTTGCGACAGCTGAGAATCCTCGAGTCGAAATATATCATTGACTTCGAGACCTTACATCCGAATGGGATGAATTGCAGTGAAGAAATGGCAGTCCACCTATGATAATGTGTGTAAATGTAATCAGGTTCAGACATCTCTCTCTAGTTTTAACATGTAAATATGTCGAATATATGAATTTTAAAAATTACATCTTTTTCATGCAGGAACATGTAACAAGATCTGGAGGACAAACGTAACATTTTTGTGGATACAAGGAGAGCCACTCACAAGTAGCCCACTGGGGCAAGACTTTTGATAACTGTGGAGTAAATCAGCTCAGGAACTGTTATTTGGTACACTAGCCCACTGGGGCATGAATTGAGCCAAATTAGGCGATATAATTTGTTGACTTTAAGAATTGTTGGAATGCAATTGCCCATATCGGGATTGTTGATTATTAAGGTTATTTACAAATATATGTTTTACAGGAGCCCACTGGGGCGTAATAAGAGTATTTGCTCTGTGATATAATTTGTTGACAAATTTGATAGTGTATCATGAAAACTGAATTGCCCACTTGGGCGTTATTGAGCTAACTCCATGCAAATACTTATGAACTAGCAGAATGCTGGAATAATTTAATTTTTGGAAAGTATTGTGGCAAAAAACGATATTATTGTACATTCTAAGATGGCGACTACAAGGTAGTCTGTGAAGTCTAACGAAAGTCCTCTGTTTATGTTTATGATTTAAGATGTAAATAGCACTTTGTAACTGACCATATTCACCGTGACCAAGCCTTAGTGGCGAAACGCGTCGGTAGGGAGCTGCTGACTTCGTGTAAATAAATCACTGAAGCATCGTGAGTAGTCTGTGCAATTTCTTCAAACTGGGAGGAAAAGTTGTTTGTATATATATATATATATATATATATATATATTACCAATACTTCTCGTCCATAACATGCTGGAAGACCAAAAGATAGTGCAGATGACGGGTTTATTCAAAGAACGCCCGCACCACCTCCATAACGCGTTTCAGCCTCCTCCGAGGCCTTGATCACATGACACGTTTCAGAGGTAATTTGTTCAATTTTAAAATGACAGTGCAATTAATACATGGGAAAAGCATAATAGACATAGAAGTTACACTATAAGCATATTTAGTGAACCCATAGATGTACAGCATGTATTTGGTAGTACAAGAAGTGCAAAATAAATATTCATGTTATCATAAATATCTAAAATGTACAAAACATTCAAAATATTTAAAATATTGAATTATTCAATTATTAAAAATATTCAAAACATTCTAAATTTTGCACGTCAGCCTGACAACTTACATAATTCAATAGGTAAAAGGTATTGATAGTTATTGACAGTATAAGCAAAAAATATCTCAGTATAAAATTGTTATAAAATTCATCATATAACAATACATACATGTCGCTTATTAACTAGTGGACAACATATATCCTACTAGAGAATCTGTCATAAAACCTCATAGGTGCCACAATAGTGCACCCGGTCGCGCTGCCTCCAATACTACATAAAAAAATAGGCTGTACACTGTTTAAGACCATTGTGTCTAATGGGTTCAAAAAAAGAGCGAGAATTCTGCCCAAGTGGGCCAATAATCATGTGTAACCTAAAGAAAAGTGCAAAGTGCTAGTGCATGGTGAGAATTGCGCTCTAACCATTTTTTGATTTACAGCCATAAATCAAAAACGTAAAATCATAAAAAAGAAGAAAGATACATATTCATTTCATTTCAATTCAATGGAGGTGCGGCTGATGCCAGCTAAAAGGTACTGGGGGGGCGATTCCGATTCGGGAAAATGCGCTCCGAATAGCTGTACGGAGCGTTTTTTCCCGTACGAATCGTACCCTGCAACCTCCCCCGTACGTACGATGAAGTACGATTCGTACCAGGAGCAGGACTCCGTACGAATTGTACAAAGACCGTACGGCTCTATTCTCCGCACGATTCTCCCTCGGAACCCGCTGTACGTGACATCCGTACGGTTTGAAGCAGGTTTTCCCGACCCAGCAAGTACGATTCGTGTCGGGTACGCACCGTACAATGCTTTTTTTACGGGAGCCCAAAACGTCCAGAGAAGCAGAGTATGCCTCGAAACAGGTACGGAACGCCCCCCCCCCCCCGGTACAGTGCGTACACCCCATGATGATGATCATGGGGTGTACGCACCGTACTCCACAATCATGGGGTGTATGCACCATACCCCATGATCGCAGGGTGTACGGTGAGTACACCCTGCGATCATGGGGTACAGTGCGTACAACCCATGATCGCAGGGGTACGCACCGTACCCCTGCAATCATGGGGTGTACGCACCATACGGTGTGTATGTGATTGTGTGGTTGTCCATACGAATCGCCCTTACCTGACGTGGACCGTATGAATCGTGTCCTCATTCCCCTGTCCGGATCGTACTCATCGGGTCGTACGGCATGTTTACGAATCGTACGGTTCACTGTGAGGGTTCGTGTCGTACGGTTTCAGCCTTGCAATTCATACGGTTCGCGACGATTCGTACGGATTGACGAGATACGGATCGTACTACGCGATTCGGACGGACGTGTACGATTGGTACAGAGAGGGCACCGGATACAATTCGGACGGACGCTTTTTTTCTCGAATCGGAATCGGACCCTGGGTGTTCAAACAGTGTAATTTAAAGACAGGTAAATAAATCTTCACTGACATTCAGACCATAGGGTGTTTTGCTATTGAGCTCTAAAATGTATTTGGTTTCCAATTTTCTAAGGAGGTACTCACGATTGCCACCCCTTCTGAGGGGCAAGACGGTATCCACAGCAAAATATTTCAGATGTTGTATATTGCTGTTATGATGTTCCTGAAAGTGTCTTGCTACTGGATACGTGGCATCTTTGTTGGTGATTGCCCTCATGTGCTGGAGTACCCGTTTGTGGACCTGCAGCTTAGTGCTCCACACATAGCGCAGGCCACATAGGCACTCCAGCACATATACTGCAAACTCTGTTTTGCAGTTCAAAGCTTTGGTAATTGCAACAGGTTTAGGTTTGAATGGGGTGGTGTATGTTTTTGTGTTTACTCCCTGTTTACAGGTCTTACAAATAGCACACTTGTAAAAGCCTGGCCTGCTGCTAAGCCAATTTTTGGTCATTATCACCTCGGGGCTACTCCTAGAGCGCGCTTTCCTGTAGGAAATGCTTGGAGTTCCTGTTAAGCATCTACCTAATACTGGGTCATTAAGTACCAGTGACCAATTTTTGTTGACAATTCTGCGGAGGGTTTTATGTTGACGATTGAATGTGAACACTAGTCTTGTTGGTTCTGCTTTTGGCGTCTTTATTAAACTTCTTGGCCTCAGATGTTATTGACAATAATGTCACTGAGCACTGTAGTCTGTTGGCCTTCTCCATTGCTGTCTGAACTACCCCTTCCGAGTACCCCCTTGCCATGAACCTTTCCTTGCTTGCCATCTGAGCTTGTGTACAGTCCAGATCCGTAGGCAGGTCTCTAACTTACAGTTCCTCACATAGATTTCTACATCCAGAAACACTATGCTGGTTTTGCTCATCTGAGCTACAAACTGCAAGTTAAGGTTGTGGTTATTGAGTTCAGATACAAAAACATGGGCATCATTTTCACTTCCCTTCCACACTAAAAACAAATCAGCTATGTACCTATACCAGCAAAGTACATGGTTGCCTAGGGTTTCACTATGCGTTGCCATGAGGACCTGCTCCTCCCACATACCCATATGCAGGCAGGCATAACTTGGAGAAAAGCAGGCCCCCATGGCAACACCCCTGATTTGTTGGAAGATCTGGTTTAGGAAAATAAAGAAATTATTTTCCAAACAGGTGGAAACAATGTCAATTAACATCCTGTTGTGCGCTACATGTTGTGAGGGTCTTGTATTCAAGTAAAATTCAACTGCTTTGATACCATCAGCATTATGAATACTAGTATACAAGGAGGTAACAGCAAGTGCTACCAGTACACAATCCTCATTCCAATTCACATTTTGAATTTTACGTAGGAAATCCCCCGTGTCCTGTATGTAAGATGGGAGCCCCTGGACATGTTCCTGAAGAAAGAAATCCACGTACATGGACGTGTTCTCAAGTTGACTACCCTGGTCCGATATAATACATATATATTTCAAAAATCCCTCATGAAACAAGGATGACGACGCTGTGTCACCTGTGCAAATTACTTTATTTGCCGGTTACTGCTGTATGTGTTTTTCGCCTATTATCATGCCACCGAAAGTGCAAATAAAGACCTACGTGTTTTGGCCTGAGCCTTCGACAGGTTCATAGAGTGTATGAGTATTGCCAGATCTCCACCGTGTATGGACGTCGTCCACCTAATGCGGGAGAAATGGCACCCGCACGGAACAAACTCTAGTTCCCAGAAAGCCGGGAAACGACGTCACGCTCCAAGACGTCGGTTACATACCTTCCCGGAAATAAACACTGTCGGCACTCTCTCGCGGTGCCGATAATTATTGCCTTGACGAGCTGGTGAGGAGAGGTAGCGGTATGCTCCGTGTTGGAGAAACTTTGGCCAAATTTGTTTCTGATTGTTCTCACCCCGCGTTGGGTCGGGTGAAAGACTTTAAAAACGGAGCATGAGTGCATTACGGACGTATGCACTAACAAACTCTCGTGTGTTTGACTTTGTGATGTAACAAAGTTTTTGCTCCTATTCCCGTTGGACGAGACACTTTTCCGCGTTCTCATTGCGGGGATAGGTTTTGGAGTAGTATAATTCGAGATAGTGTATTGCCATCAGTACAACTACCTTCTTGCACGTTATTGTTATAGATACTGTGAATAGATCTGGCTATTCGATCTATGAGTGTGGAAAGAGATTTCGGGTTTGTTTAAACACTAGGGTGTCACGAATCGGAATCCTTCCCCAAAAGGAGAAAACACACTTTTCTAACAGGAAACAGTGATAATGGTGAATTCAACCTATTCTGTCTTATGTTCATTTATGATTCTTATATTGTTTCTTCATTATCATGCACTTTGTATTTTGACTATACAGGGGAGACGCTATCGGGTTCTTGAGCATGGGAATAGTTCTAGCCTAAAGAAGAACACTGTAATTGAGTGGTAGGTGGATTGAAATGAGGAAGTAATATTGTTTCTTGTGTATTCAAATGTTCATTGTGTTCCTATATGCTTATTGTTTCAGTTGGCTTCCTTTCCCAATCAAGGCCCTCATCATTCCTCCCCAAATACAAAGATTCTTATATTTCCTGCACAGGTAGGGGAATAGAATAAGGTTGTGGATAATAGTAAGGATTCTAGGATATTCCTTTGTGGGGTTCTAGAGGGGTGTTTGCTAATACGTTGTTCTTGTCATTTCAGATCTCCCTCCCAGCTGTCCCTTTCCTTTCCCGCCCTCACGGGATGATCTTGGAAGTCTGTTTTGCTTGTTTCAGACTCTAGGAGAGTCGTGTGGGGGAGGTTATAGGACAATCAGCACAGCCCCGAAGAGAACCAACGTCAGACCTGACAGAATTATCGGCCCACAATTGTTCTTCTCTTCTTGGCTGTGTTGACTATATCATGGCCTCCATAGATGACGTTTTGGCAGCATTAGTTTTAGTGCAGACGGAGCTAGCGGCCTCCAACAGGGAGGTGGCGGCCTCTAGAGCTGAAACGGCACAGTTGAGGGCCAGACTGGACCGGATGCAGGGAAACCCATTTGATGCCGGGTCTAGTTCTACTCCCTCCACTTCGGTAGTGGTAGAAATGCCTACACAGATACCTTTGGCGCCTCCGGAGCGCTTTTATGGGGATAATAGAAAAGTGCAGGTGTTTATGACACAAGTGCTTTTACACTTTATGTGCAAACCCAAGATGTTTGCCACTAACCATGCTAGGGTTGCTTTCCTCATCTCCTACTTAGGGGGGGAGGCGGCACAATGGGCAGTCCCTGTGGTTCGGCGAGATGATCCCCTCCTCTACGATTGGGACGAGTTCAGAGCAGAATTTGAAAAGACCTTTGATCGCCGAGCTGAGACATTCACTGCAGACCGGGAGCTGCTAGTCTTGAAGCAAGGCACCTCCGACTTGGTAACCTACTTGAACAATTTTCGTCGTCTGGTTGCAAAAACGGACTGGCCGGAAATTAAGCAATCAGCCTTGTTTTATCAAGGATTAAACGATGAGAGGAAGGACGTATTGGCCCAGATAGACCCACAGCCTCGGTCTTGCTCGGCTCTGATCGAACTGACCTTGCGGTTAGATCACAGAATGCGCGAAAGAAAAGGCGACACTAAGAAACAAGCATTTACAATGCAACGGTTTTGCCTTTGTAAAAGTTAGAGCTATTGGCATTGTAAATGACAATTTTTTTATTTATGTGTTCGTTTTGAAAACAGATAAATAAATGGCATTGTCATTTACAATGGCAATAGCCTAATCTCTCGCAAATGCCACACACACCCACCCACAGAGAGCCCCCCACACAGAGCCCCTCCACACAGAGCCTCCCCACACACACACACACAGGGCCCCCCCCACACACACCCACACAGGGCCCCCCCACACACACCCACACAGTGCCCCCCCACACACACCCACACAGTGCCCCCCACACACACCCACACAGAGCCCCCCACACACTGCGAGCCCCCCCCACACACAGAGCACCCCCTCACACTGCGAGCCCCCCCCACACACTGCGAGCCCCCATCCACACACTGCGAGCCCCCATCCACACACTGCGAGCCCCTAGAGAGTAAAATACATAGGGCCTGTGCAATGAGTAAACAACACCAACTCCCCCCCCCTTCCAGAAAGATGCCACGGAGGTGTTATCTGTTAGCAAATACCCCGGATCGAACCAGGGACCGTGGCTCTAAAGGAAAACGCTTTCCTTGGCTGATTTCTGCGGCCATCAGAGAGCTCCGGCTAGGCTAATGCAGGCGCGACCTGGTCTTAGTCTAATGTATTCTATTGGAATTAACTCGACAGGTGATCAGAGGGCATGACACCCAAACACCACCAAGCAAATACATAGCAATATTACATTTGTGAACGCTTTGAGCAACGCTCACAGGTAATTTAAGACAACACACAAAGCAAATGTTAAACTCTGTCTCGCACTTTTAAAATAAGATTTTTTTCTTTTTTAACATTCGGTGTAGCTAGTAGACTCGACACGTGGTCACTACTAATGCAGTAATCGTCCCTTTGTCACAATCGGTAGGTTATTCAATGGAGATGAAAATAATGGACTATTCAGATGCTTTTCAGGCACACCGTCAAGAGCTCTGCCTATCAGAACTCCATTATTTCACTGCAGATAACCAGGAGATCTCTTGTGGTAAGGCCAGCAAAATAACATGGAACGTTGGGGGGGTGGAGGGGATGTAACAGAAACAAACATGCCTGACTGTCGACTTTACAATTAACCCAACAGAAGAACTTTAGAGAAAAAAAAATAAGGTAGGAAATTCAACAAGGCCTAGTTTGTTAATCCATGCTTCCTAAATCCCAGATCAAAATTTCTCGATGGCTAATTCTGGAAATCAATCTAAGTTGGCCGAAAGTAATCTGCTGCAAAGGTACTTGAACGCTCGGAGTACAGGACCAAAAAGCCAACACTGAGGGAAACAAGAAATATAAGACGGCATAACAAGGGAAAAAACACAGCGAGGTAAGAAACATTAAATCTACCAGACCAAAGTGAATAGTGCAGCAAAAAGATAATGGAAGCACCTAGAACTCGGACAGACTCTGACTCACCTGAAGGGCTGAGGCCTGACCTGCAGCTTCAGAGGCATGCGCGAGACAGGCAGGGGGAGGTCAAGGCTAGCAAGGCAGGCAGGGGCTTTAGTTATAATTCAAATTATTATGGCAGGCAGTGGCGGCTGGTGACATTTGAAAGTGGTGTGGCGGAAAAGTTTGGGATGAGTTGCTGGTAGCGAGCGATCTCAACCGTCATAAGGGGTATTCGGGGGGATGCCCCTTGCGAAAAGTTTGAAAAAAGAGTCGGCAAATGGTGAGTTTTCAAGCAAATTTGAGGAAGCAAGTAGGTTAATAAATCACTATATAAAACTGAAAAATAAACATGTTATTGCAATATGTAAAGCCTTTAGATATATTGCAGTAAGTACTAATTAACACATAATGACATGCAACACAGTCGCTGCCATTCATTCCAGTCCAACAAAAATAAAATGTACAACTATTTTTCCGAAGATATTCTATGACTTCCTGCAAGTAAAAAGCCACTTCAGTTCTGCATCTTATAATGGTAACGCATAAATTATAGTATACAGTTCAGATGACAACTGCAAACTCCCTGGCCTGGTCACAAGGGTTGCATCAAACACTAGGCTAGGCCCTCTTGGGGGATTTTCCTTTCCAAATGTTGACACTTACACAGACTGCAACCTAAGGCTAGACATGCTTCATTCCATTGCCAATCTGCTCTGTTGTCCACCTTACCAGGCCCCGTGTTCATGCCCAAAAAAATTACTTCAATGTATTGCTTACATTTGGGAGGGGCTGGAAAGGCTGCTTTCCCCAAAGCCATTTGTCAGGCCATAAACTCGGAGCTCAGGATGAACATGAGCCGTAAACTACTTTTTACATTTGTGGAATGCATGGAGGCATATGTCGAACGTGAAAATATTTCTTGCAAACAATTCAGTTTTCGAAGGAAACAAATTGCCCATTCATCATGTTGCACATCAAAAATCCATAAAAATACCCCTGCATGATGCTCCTGCATCATGCTTCATTGCAAGAAACCAACACAGTGCAGCTGCGCTAAGTTTACTATTTGGCGCTTCTTCACAATGACCACTGCACAAAACTCGTGGATCGATGCTGCTGTCTATGCCTATACAAAAAGTCTTATGTACATTACTCCTTCATTAGACCTTTTACACCACACCCATGCATAATAGCCCTGTGCACGATAGATCTGTAAATGTCCCTAGGACGTCGAACTCGTACAGTGCTGCTCTACATAACACTGCCCTGTACATTAATCTTCAGCCCAATGGTTTTATACAAAAAGAACACAACAATGCCTCATCAACAGGCCTCGATGGAGAGCCAACGCAACATGTCCTCTCACACAAGTGCAATATGGCTATGCCCTCTCACAAAGTGCTCTCACACTACCCCCTGCAAGGTATCCCTTCCCACCGCCCCTGCAGAGAGCCTCCTGCATGGATCTCCAGTTTGGAAACACTTCCTTAGGGTGTCTGCACGCGGTCCCTCACTGGAAGCTGCACAGATGGAGGCCGGCAGCGATGGATACTGGTGGGGCACGTGAGGGGAAGGGAATTTCTTATCTTCCCGCGTATGCTGCGTCATCCTGTGTGGTATGCCACCAATCGTCCCTCTTTGCTACTTTCATTCAAAACTGGGACTAGATAAAACTGAGATCTGCTAAACATATGTGTGAGGGCTCAAGATCTGATGCCACTTGTGAGGTCACTGACTGTGAGGTCATGAGTTGTGATGCCACTTCCTGTGATGTCACATCCTGCGAAGCCATGTGCTATGTCACACGCCATGATGTCACTTTTAAACTGCCGAACTTGCTTCTTTTTTTTTTTAGGACTTGTGCCCTTCAGTGGGAACACTTACGTCTAAGGGACACAATGTTACATCAGCATACCCCAGGGACAGCAAGTTAGTTTACTCTATGGGGGATGATGCTGTTGATTCAGTGGTGTATGGGGAATTATGCTATTGATTCAGTGGCGGATGCATCTGGGGAGCACCGTCCCTCTTTCTCTGGTCCTCCGAGGTTGCCCTTCCTTCTAGTCCTTTGGTTGCGGCATTGAGTGATGGGGCTGATGTGTATGTAATTGGAGGGGTGGGACCTGCTGTCTAATAGTTCACTCACTGTAGGCATGTTAATTACCAATCTTGCTGTGTATTTTTATGGGGGTGGGTTTCTGTGCAGATGGGACTGTATTGCTTCAACTATCCACTTGCTGTGGCTTTGCTGTCAATCATTGTGTACTTAAATTACGAGGACACGAACGGGGGGAGGGGGGCGGGAGAGGACACGGACGAGGGGGGCGGGAGAGGACACGGACGGGGGGAGGGGGGCGGGAGAGGACACGGACGGCGGGAGACAAATGACTGAAAGAAACGCTGGCTCCAAGCACGCTATTAAGGAGCAAAGTGCTAACAAAAAAAGTTAAATAGTTGAGAGTCCACAGAGAAGGCACCTCGAATGGTGGGTCCTCTAGCCTTAGCGGTACGGGGGCGGGAACGGGAGCCGAGGCAGCGGTAGGGGGGCGGGAACGGGGCCGGGAGACACAGAGAGCGAGGCAGCGGTAGGGGGGCGGGAACGGGGCCGGGGAGACACAGAGAGCGAGGCAGTGGTAGGGGGGCGGGAACGGGAGCCGAGGCAGCGGTAAAAAGCAACAAAAACGGGTAGAGGAGTGACGAGTGCATACAGCGGGACCTGGCCACGGGCAGCGGAAGCATTTACGGCCGGAAACACGGGGGGGGGGAGGGGCGGGAACGGGGCACACACGGGCAGCGGGAGGGGGGCGGGATATCAAATAAAAATGCAGAGCACTGACCTGGACTTCGTGGAGCAAAGAGAAGTCGACGGGCCCCCGGCGCCATCTTCGGCGGAATGAGAGAACACGCCCTGACAACAAAAAAAAAAAAGAACACGCCCACCGCCGAGATGAGCGCACAGAGGGGCGGAGAGGGAAAAAATCACGGGAACGCCCCCGAATCTGGTCCGGCCTTTGACGGACAGATCCAGCTCCCAATGGCTAGCCTCCATTTATGGAGCTAGCCAATGGGAGGAGGGGGCGAGGAGGGGGCGGGATACCCGACCCAACAGAGAAACATAAGGATTTTGCTAGCGCATGCGTACTTCGTACGCATTGCCAGCAAAACCTAAAAAGAACAGCCTGTTTTGTCCTATGATAAAGGGGGACAAATAGAAAAGTCCAGTACATCCTCGGAAACTATGGAAATTGGAGCTGTGAGAGCTGCTTTGACGATACATGAAAAAGAACACCGTAGAAAGTATGGTCTTTGTTTATACTGCGGCAAAAAAGGGCACTATTTGAGGGACTGTCCGGTGAAGCCTAAACCAGGAAAAAGCAGAGCAGGACAAACCGTAGCAGGAAGCAGTGAGAAGACGTTGGAAAACTCCAGTGCTTGAAGGCGAATGAAGGGGACCTATCAAGCCGGAATGTTATCCCTTCAATATTACCTGGCCGGGACCAGGAGAGTAACCATTTGTTTTTGGCCATGTCATTGGTTATTGGATCCGAAGTAAAAGACGTTAAAGCCATGGTGGATTCTGGTGCAACAGGATGTTTTATGGATTTTTTAGAAGCAAAGAGATTGGGGGTAAGGCTAATTGAGAAACAACAGCCAGAAATGGTGTACGCTGTGGACGGTAGTGAATTAATTGCCGGTCCCATTAAGTTCCATACCCCTGAATACGAGCTCATCTATGAGGGAAACCATCATGAACAGCTGTCCTTCAATATAATTCAGGCACCCCAATATGGCGTTATTTTGGGGCTTCCCTGGTTACAACAACACGAACCAACCATACACTGGTCCACCAAGACAATACGGTTCACATCCGAGTATTGTCAGTTGCATTGTGTACTCGAGTCTGAGGGCCCTTCAAGGACCTTGGCTTTAATCCAGGGAATAGCCACAGCAGCCGAAAAAGAGGTAACCTTGCCATACTGTTATGCAGCATACGAAGACGTATTCAGTCAAGTTCAGGCCGCAGAGCTCCCACCGCATTGAGCCTACGACTGCCGAATAGACCTTCTCCCAGGATCGGTGGTACCGAATGGACGACTCTATGCACTAACTGTGCCAGAAAATGAATACTTACGGGAATACCTGGATAAATACCTGGTCATAGGGTATATACGGCCGTCAAGATCACCTGCAGCATCGCCGTTGTTTTTCATACCTAAGGCTAATGGAGAAAAGAGGTGCTGTATTGATTATCGGGCCTTAAATACCATTACAATTAAGAATCAGTATCCACTGCCTCTGATTCCGGTGTTGCTAGAACAAGTCCGTTCCGCCACCATTTACACAAAACTCGATTTGCGTGGTGCATATCACCTTGTGCGTATTCGACAGGGCGATGAATGGAAGACGGCCTTCAAGACGCGGTACGGGCTCTTTGAATATCTTGTAATGCCCTTTGGGCTTTGTAACACCCCGGCCGCCTTCCAGTTCTTTCTCAATAAAGTGCTGAGGGAATACCTTGACAGGTTTGTGGTCGTATATATAGACGACATTTTGGTGTATTCAAACACCACCGAAGAACATGTAAAACAAGTGAGCCAAGTACTTCAAGCCTTGCGACGACACCAGTTGTATTGTAAGATTATGAAATGCGAATTTCATGTGACTACGGTGGAGTTCTTAGGGGTAATGCTCACTCCCTCGGGTCAAGTCATGGCTGAGAGAAAGGTAAAGGCTATACAGGAGTGGCCTCGTCCGAACACAGTAAAAGACATTCAGTGTTTATTGGGATTCGCCAATTTTTATCGGCGATTCATTAGTGGATTTTCGGCTCTGGTAACACCATTGACCCGTCTTACAAGAAAAAAATGTCTGTTCGTTTGGGATTCGAAAGCACAAAGAGCGTTTGATGGGTTGAAGAAAGCTTTCTCCTCGGCGCCTGTTTTGACCCATGCGGATCCTGATCTACCATTTGTGGTGGAGGCTGATGCTTCCGAAGTTGCAGTAGGAGCCGTATTGTCACAAAGAGAGGAAGTCACCGGAGTGTTACACCCCATCGCTTTTATGTCGAGAAAACTCAGTCCCGCTGAGAAGAATTATACCATCGCGGAAAAGGAATTGTTGGCCATCCGTGATGCATTTGTGGAATGGAGACACTGGCTGCTGGGTGCTACTCATAGGGTGACGGTCTATACGGACCACAGGAACCTTCAGTTTTTACGTGCGGCCCGTCACCTTACGCCAAGATAACTGCGCTGGATGTTATTCTTCGAAGAATATCAATTCATCGTTACGTTTAGACCAGGCAGTGAGAATAAAAAGGTGGACGCCTTAACGAGACAAGAGAATCCTGCGATGCATGCTGTAACACCTAGCAGGTCCATCATTGATCCCGCCAACGTTGTGGGTGTAACTCAGACGGGGGATTTTCTGCAGGATGTACGTAAAGGAATACAAACCTGTGTGTGGAGAACGTGGCTTCGACATCATCCGGAGTGGAGATTGAGACACGGAGTGCCTATGAGGGGATCTCAAGTGCTGGTTCCAACAAGGTCTCTGCAAAGAACTGTATTTGCATGGTGTCATGAAGCACTGTGTGCCGGTCATATGGGATCGGTGAAAACCCTTGAAAAAGCATTGAGGCAGTTTTGGTGGCCTTCGATAAGGTGTGATTTAATGCAATGGGGAAAGAAGTGCACGACCTGCGCCCAGATGAAATCCGACCATCAACGACCACAGGGACTGTTACATCCTTTGCCTACCCCGAAACACCATGGGAGAGGTTTTCGGTCGACTTTATTGTCAGACTCCCTAAGGATCATGGAAAGACAGCTATACTGGTGGTGGTAGACTATCTGACCAAAATGGGGCATTTTGTAGCATGTAATCAGGTTACCACGGCTGGTCGTTTGGCACATCTCCTTTTGGAGAATGTAGTCAGGATACATGGTCTACCCAGAGTGATAGTGTCCGACAGGGGGGCTCAATTCACTGCTTATTTTGGAAGACGTGCTGTTCTGCCTTGCAGGTGTCCCCTTCCTTGTCTACCAGCTTTCATCCCCAGACTGATGGCCAGAACAAAAGACTTAATCAGACCCTGAAGCAGTATCTGCGATGCTATGTCCAGACTAACACTGACGCATGGGTGGATTGGTTTTGGGTGGCCGAGGTGGCATATAACAGCACACAGCATTCCTCCACGCTTCATTCACCTTTTTTCTGTATGTATGGTCACCACCCTAGAGTCAGTCCCTTGTTGCTCCCGAACGACAATGTTAAGCTGCCAAATGTCAGGGCCAGATTGCTGCGCATACGCCGAGTACTTTCGGAGACGCGCAGGAATCTCGTCCATGCTAAATCAAAGTACAAGCTGCAGGCGGATAAACATCGTAGGCCTTGCCCCGAGTACAAAAAGGGGGATTTGGTGTGGTTGTCTACACGGAACATCAGGTTCAGGAAATACAGTGTGTTCAATCCTAGGTTCATTGGTCCGTTTCGGGTTGAGAAACACGTGACTCCTGTGTCAGTTAGATTGAGATTGCCTGCCCATCTACGAATCCACCCTGTCTTTCATGTGTCCTTGTTGAAGCCCTCTTTTTGTCCTGTTCGACGGGCTCCATCACCGATCTGGGTTCAGCAGGACCGTGAATATGAGGTTCGGGGGGTTCTTGATTCTAGATGGGTGAGGGGACGTCTTCAATACCTGATTTCTTGGAAGGGTTTTGGTCAGGAGGAGGACTCTTGGGAACCGGAGCGTTTGGTTCATGCTCCTCGGCTGGTTGGGAAGTTCCATCGGCGGTTTCCCGGTAAGCCCGCTGCTGGACGGCGTCCCTTGTGAGGGGGGATGTACTGTCAGATCTCCACCGTGTATGGACGCCGTCCGCCTAATGCGGGAGAAATGGCACCCGCACGGAACAAACTCTAGTTCCCAGAAAGCCGGGAAATGACGTCACGCTCCAAGATGTCGGTTACGTACCTTCCTGGAAATAAACACTGTCGGCACTCTCTCGCGGTGCCGATAATTATTGCCTTGACGAGCTGGTGAGGAGAGGTAGCGGTAAGCTCCGTGTTGGAGAAACTTTGGCCAAATTTGTTTCTGATTGTTCTCACCCCGCGTTGGGTCGGGTGAAAGACTTTAAAAACGGAGCATGAGTGCATTACGGACGTATGCACTAACAAACTCTCGTGTGTTTGACTTTGTGATGTAATGAAGTTTTTGCTCCTATTCCCGTTGGGCGAGACGCTTTTCCGCATTCTCATTGCGGGAATAGGTTTTGGAGTAGTATAATTCGAGATAGTGTATTGCCATCAGTACAACTACCTTCTTGCATGTTATTGTTATAGATACTGTGAATAGAATTGGCTATTCGATCTATGAGTGTGGAAAGAGATTTTGGGTTTGTTTAAACACTAGGGTGTCACGAATCGAAATCCTTCCCCAAAAGGAGAAAACACACTTTTCTAACAGGAAACAGTGATAAGGGTGAATTCAATCTATTCTGTCTTATGTTCATTTATGATTCATATATCGTTTCTTCATTATCCTGCACTTTGTATTTTGACTATACAGGGGAGACGCTATCGGGTTCTTGAGCATGGGAATAGTTCTAGCCTAAAGAAGAACACTGTAATTGTGTGGTAGGTGGATTGAAATGAGGAAGTAATATTGTTTCTTGTGTATTCAAATGTTCATTGTGTTCCTATATGCTTATTGTTTCAGTTGGCTTCCTTTCCCAATCAAGGGCCTCATCATTCCTCCCCAAATACAAAGATCCTTATATTTCCTGCATAGGTAGGGGAATAGAATAAGGCTGTGGATAATAGTAAGGATTGTAGGATATTCCTTTGTGGGGTTCTAGGGGGGTGTTTGCTAATTCGTTGTTCTTGTCATTTCAGATCTCCCTCCCAGCTGTCCCTTTCCTTTCCCGCCCTCACGGGACGATCTTGGAAGTCTGTTTTGCTTGTTTCAGACTCTAGGAGAGTCGTGTGGGGGAGGTTATAGGACAATCAGCACAGCCCCGAAGAGAACCAACGTCAGACCTGACAAGTATAGACAAACCATTTAAAGGGAAAATTCCCTCCAAAAGTTTCTCCCCAATTTAAATTAAATGTAAATAGATACATACACAATTGTTTTCATATGTTTTTACATTCTTTTTCATTTTTTTATTATTTTTCACATTTGTTGCACTACAGACAGGAGGTAACATTTTTTATATTTCTATAGAATGTACCCACATGTACTTATTCCAATTTTCCATTTTTACATTACAATGGTATTTAGTCCGGGCATGTAATTTGCTATGTTGACAATGGTTTTTAAATTATGGTTTAATTACCCATAACATGTTATTTGTGTTAGCTTAAGTTGTGGTTGCTGTCCAATTACGGTAAAGTACCCGTATATCCATAATTCAGCTAATCACCTAGTACAGTGGGTCATATAACATTAAAAAAAGAACCTCCTGAAAAATAATTTTTAAAGATCTTTCCCCCCCAAAAACGGGGGGAGGAATGGGGAGTGAAGAGTGAAAATTTTAAATTTCAATCTTGTAAAAGAGGAAAATATGTTTTTCTATTTTTAATCTAAGTCAAGGTTGGAGATGAGGAGGTGTGCAGGCTTACAAATACTTATTTATAAGTGCAAAAAGACATAAAAAGAAGAGAGGTATCTATATGTAAAAGTGAAGTATCCAGGAGAGTAAAAATATCCAGGAGAGTAAAAAAGTGTGTAAAAAAGTAGTAGTACAGGAGAGTAAAAATGGAACCAGATCATATGTTAGGCTAGAAAAAATTGTTATCTATTTAGGTTTGTTTCTACATGTCAGAGGGCAATATCCTTCCATCATTCCATCTCCTAAGCGGTTTTTACTTCCAATACATGATAAATAGATAAGACAGATAAAAGCAGGTAAGATTCAAACAAATACATCCAATTTAACGTTATAGTCCATTCTATAAAGTGCTACTATATTCGTATACAGTCCCTTTGATGTTAAAAGTGCAATTGCTCTATTAAATGGTACCTTGATTGTAAAGTGCCATTGTGCTGTAAACAGGTAATAGGGTCATCTTATCATGGTTAAAATCACTCTTATCCGCATTTCTGGATAAAGCAAGTCACATTTTTGTGTTAGGTCTTACATAATCTAATCGCCCTCAGAGACATCCCCATGTTTTCCCTAAAGTGCATGGTGCTGTGAATATCACAAGTTGTAACCTGCAACTTTATGAATCACTGACAAAATATCAACAGACACAATATCAACCTAGATTTTTATTGACACAAAAATATTGACTACATTAATATCGATAACATATACTCAATTAAAAAAAGACACTATTATTGACACTAAAATATTAAACAATGTCGATAACAGTATTATCGAACACATAAATATTGTTATTTAAAATACCGGACATATTTTAATTTTAATTAATTCTTTATTTGGATACAAAAATATCCATAAAAATACAAAATAAAACCTGCACAATGCATACGTAATTAGGAGGTTAAAAATCAATAAGTGCAATAGACATATTGCTGTGAATACACAAAATGATATACATAGTGCAAGAGTCAATTCGGTCTATCAGTCATAAGCCCACAATTTAATTATTAATTCAGAGGTAATAAGAATATAGTATTTAAAATGTAGCAGCATAAAATAATAGAATTCGGACACTTTGACACATGATAAAAACAATAAAATTATTATGCAGCCCATATATAAATTGAGGCAAATGCCGGGCATTCAACCAAAACTGTCTATACTATATTCATGGAGTCACGGGAGCGAACTGCCAATCTCAAAAAGTAACATATTTAAAAAATATACAACATGACAAAAATATCACAATAATATAGACAGCAATATTATCATTTATTTTTTAATATCGACAACTTAAAAACAGATAAAACAAACAAAGCTTAACACCATAAATATATTTCAATAAATAAAGATACACTGCATACAAAATAAATCAAATACAATCAATTTAAAAAACAGTATAACATATTAAAAACATTAAATCATAAATACGCTATTATTAACTATTTAAATCTTACTTTTAAATAATATATACACATTATTTTACATCACATACAATATAATACACATTTAAAGGATTCAACCTGCTATGAAAAAAAGAAGCACCAACTGATTCCTAATTAGCATTTTCCATATATGGAAAATAACTACCAAAACAATTAAAACAATAAATATCAACCAATCAAATACACACAATACTAAAATAAATGAATCCAATGAATTAAACACTATATAAAGAACAAAAAACGATTCATTATTTTTCACCTCAAACCAAAAAGAATAAAGAAGACGAAACTCTGCTGGATTGCTGCTAGAAGCAAGGACTTCATTAAAGAAAATTCTATTCCCTACTTCAAAAAGTAAGTAAAATGCCATTTATAATATAACACTAATGCAAATCTTCTAAATCTACTATTCATCATGCACAAATAATTAATATACATCTTTTTTTCAATCTATTTCTCCTCTACAGAAAATTCTAAAAGCATTCAAACAACTACAGAACAGTTTCTATAATCATCTAACAAATAAAGTAAGTATTCAACAAAATGTATTTTTAAAATTATCTAAAACACCCGACCAAACCCCAAATTTATCCCAAACCCTCACCCCACACTGTGTACAATTGAACTAAATAATTAAAATATGTTTAATTCTACCAACAGAAACATCAGTGACAAAACAGAATTCGACTAACAAAGGGCATCTACGTTGAAAACGACCTCAAAATCGACATTGTATGTATATTAATAACAATGTGTATGTATTAATTAAAAAACTGTACAATATTCCTTTTATTAATTTTAATATACATTTTTCGTAGCATTTTAAACATCACAATGACAGAAGACGCCCAATCTATCACTTCCCAGAAAGGAAAGCTTTTGCTATGTTACATGGGGTATGTCTATACCCAGGAAAAGCAAAGTGGGCTTAAAGTAAATTGGAAATGTACAAGTACTATTCAAATAAGTGTTATGGGGAGGGCAACAACTAGAGAAACAACTGCTTTGTATACAAGGGAGCATAACCCCCCCCCCCCCCCCCCCCCCAAATGTTACAGAAATAGAGGTTAGGAATGCCCTAGACAACATTAGAAAAGTTAGCACTAGCTCATAGAAACCTACCACTCAAATACTAAAAGAGCGGCTGCCCAGAGTACCCCAACATGCTACTAGCAAAATGCCCTCTGTTTCTTCTTTAAAAAGAAATATAGCTCGAATAAAAAAAGCCAAAACCACCACCACACCTGCCCCAAAAACATTTGAAGAGGTAGAAATTCCCCCAGAACTATCTATAACTCATAACGAAGAACCCTTTGTTCTTTATGACAAGAAATCTAAAGAGAAAAGAATAATTATGTTTGCAACCACAAATAATTTAATTGAACTACAACAGTCAGAAACATGGATGATGGATGGGACTTTTAAAATTTGTCCCAAAACATTCTATCAATTATATACTATCAATGCCCTTTATCAAAACACTAACATCCCTTTTATCTATGCCTTACTACTTAATAACCAAAACTCCACATATATGGAAATACTAACTAAAATTAAACAAGAAACAAATAATTATTTTCCACAGAAAATAATTATTGATTTTGAACAGGCAATGATAAATGCAATTCTAAAATCCTACCCACGCACATCAATTCAGGGTTGCTACTATCATTTAAATCAATCTATATGGAAACACCTTCAGAAATCAACACCAAGGGGCCCACTACGATGACGGATGGAAAAGCCCTCCGTACGCCATGAAATCTTGAAAAATCCCCCCACATTACCCGAGGCATTTCCGTAGGTCAAATTAGGATGCAATGTATGCACAATCAGACCACGGCGGATGGATGTCACAAAACACCGCCCACCTTGGTTGTAAAAGCTGCAAATCAGACCACGCCGGTCGGCGAAAGCTGTTCAATGGCTCGAAAAGGCCGCTCCTGGCGCAGCATGACTGTACGGCCAATTATGATGAGAATGCGGAGCTGGCGGACCGAGCACAGCCATCTGATCACCTCGCAAGCACAAGGGCTAAATGAATGGCTGGCGGAATCAACCCCACAATAACGCCGAAGTGCGCCTGTACTCCCTGCCGCCCTCAATCACAACACACACGCCACAATGACACATGCCAACTTGCTCCTGGTAGGGAAAGCCATGTGCAGCATGGAAGAGACATCTGGAGGTCATCAACATGTGGACACACCCACATACCACAGATGAAAACCAACTCCTACCTGGACCAGCAGCCTTAGCACATCACAAGCTGAGACACAGAGACAGGACACCATTGACTCACACTGCACAACATCATACCCACCTATCTCTACACAACACTACTTACACCCACACACCTCACAAACATCATATCTCTCCACCATTACCTTGCACCCTGCGACCTTCATTCATGTTTACCATGCCCCCGAGAAAATGCCCAACATCACCGACTCAGAGTTAAAAGTAATGCCAGATGAGACAATTAGGGCAGAACCACATTTGTTCAGGGACCTGGTCCAACACACCCCACTTACGTGCAAGAATCAGATGAGGGCAAGGATCCACAGCAGAGATAATGCCGTATGGACCACCCTACGCACTGTGTGTGATATCAGGAAGTGGTGGGGCGACCCCAAGAGCTGGGACAAGCATCGGGCCAAGAGGAAACATGCGGCGGCCCAGAGTACTGGTGGCGGGCCTCCCATTCCACCACCAACCTTCACCGAATGAGAGGAGAAGTTGCCTGCCATAATGCACCCAGAGAGTCTCACAGAAATTGGGGGGACTGGAGGCTGGGACGTACAAACAAAATGATCACATCACACTACAATACACCATTGTGCACAACAAGTGAGCCCCAATCGCCCGCCCACATCAAACTCATGTGGAATGCACGCTTACAATATGAATGAGTAACAAGGACAGCATTTCCTTAATCAGTTCAACCTCACAGGTAGGTGGTCAGCTCATGCACCCTGGCCTCCCTCCCGACCAGCAAGGTTCACCCTTCCCACCTCACAGCCATGTGGCAGCTAACACCGTCAACTGTGCCTCCCAACAGGTAGCTAGCCATCTCACTGGCGGGGGGGGTGATGTCAAGCCCTGACCGCAACACCACAACTCCCACATGGCCCTCTGTCTCCTCTCACAAACCAGCATGGAGCCAAATGACCCCCACAGGGATGTTTCTGCTCATGAGTCTCCAAAGGTGTGATTTCCTGAGACAAAATGAATTCACTTCCCCACAACGCTCACCTGGCATGACGTCATGCCGTAACGACTCCACCAGTGAGAAGTGAGGAGTGTGACCATGTGCACTTCGATGTGCCTCCTGGCTATGCATTCCAGCAGGAAGAACGGACCGCCTGTGGTAGGGCACAAAACAAAGCATGAAAGAGACCCATACCGAGGCCCACTGGGAAAAAGCGAACCTGCACAGTACCGGTGAGAACCGGCCCACTAAAAGATCTGTATATACATCAGCACTATGTGCGATTGATGACATACTGACATGAATGCCTAGTAAAGCCAAGGTAAAAGTCATGTCAGCTCAATTCAAATGTGGCAAACATGAACATCTAAGTTGTGCTGTGTGCAGAACATGCTGACAAAAGTGACCTAACTCCAAAAGGTGACCTGATAGCAACAGCGGTGACCATGCCATGGACGAACTGATCTAGCCCCCCCCCCCGGAAGCTGAGGCCTCGGATGCATAGTCCCTGGCCTGTTCAGGTGAGGAGGACCTACATGGCCCCTCCTGCGTGCACAGGCCAGGCATTGCGTATATGGTAACAGTTGCATAACGTGTCCTTTCTGTGCCAATGTTCTGCTAACTCCCCCATAAGTGATTATGGAGAGTCAATCGTGGCCTCACACTCCCACAGTGTAAGCACGCTACCATGAGTGTGCATGCACAATGGGTTTCTCTTTAGACAAGTAGTCATTCCCACACTAGCCCGAAGACCTTCGGATACCAGGTGTCTTGACTGGCCCACGCGATTCAGCCAGTGCTGAATACAGCTTGCCCACTATTTTCACAGTGAACTGACACACAGAGTATTGACAGCGTCTGATACTGCAGGCCGTTGCACACTTTTTATCAGACTTGTGGGCTCTGGCCTTGTCCCTTCCTTCCATGCTTTTCCAGGGGTACCACTGGGTGTCCATCTTCCAATTAGCACACTGCATTTTGCGCTTTATGATCATATGTTTGGCTGTACAGCTGAGCGCTGGTTCTGAGATTGCTGTCACGCCATGTCTGACCGAACAGTGGGCAAGGCTGAGCCCAGTTAGTTGCAACTGTACTGTTTCCGCATGCAGCTTCTCTTTGGATGTGTCCCACTGGCTGTGCTGGGCATCAGTTATAGGTTAATGTTCCGCCATGCATATTTCACCTGTGTGCAACCCATCTTTTCACGCAGAAGATGTCTGTTCGAGTGGGCCATGGATGGCTGCCTTTCCAACACATCCCTTGTTGACCTGTATCATGAGCTGCAGGTGACTCCTTTGTTGTTCCACGTTCAATGTGTCAGACAGGCTGACAGCTGCGCTTGTGCGTTTGCGCAATGGCTCCCGTGCAATGCCTACATTGAACCTCTCACAGGTTGCGATGGGATTCACCTTGCAACCTCGGGGTGCGAGGAGCACATCTGTTCCTTCATACTGTTGGATTTGATGGCGGTCCTTTTCGCTGAAGATGAACTAGATCATCTCTTGGGACTGATTGCCTTTGACGCTGCCTGTCCCTTTTTGGATTTGTGACTACTTCATAGCAACAGGAACTGTTGGTGACAAATTCAATCATTGTTTCCCTTTCTTCACGTCTCCTGACAAGGATTGTCAACCAGCGCTCTGACTTTGGACCTGTCTGCATTGGTTTGGACTGTGCTGTGCTCTGCGGTCTATTTGGCTTGGTACCACAGAACAGAGCAAATGGAGTCGGTCTTCTGACCGTCGTGGACATTGTCATCTGGCATGAGCCCAGCTTCCATTATGCAGCTGTAGTGCACAAAGATTACATGGAGATGTTGTTTTGCAAGTACCCAGTGCTCAAGTCGGGGGTACACAAAGGTACGCGGCACCCCCCCTCTTTGCACGTGGTGGACACCATCCCCCATGTCAGGACGTTGGTCCCCACATGGATATGCTTAACTTGTCCCGGTGTACTCTCCAGATACCTGGAAATGTGCTGCAGCACCTGCACATTGACCGCTGTCCATTCCCAGCAGCACCGTGCATGCAGCGAGTGAGCCTTTTCTCACCTCCAGCCGGGCCACGGTAAAGGGGCCATCCGGCCTCCTTTTGTGTGTACATGCTGACTGGGCTCCGCCTTGGACCTTACATTTAGATGTAGAAGCCACAGAGAGAAACATATGCACACAGCTTGCCGTCTCTTCACAGGTACTTAATGGAGGCACGCTTTTGCCTTTGTTCAGTCCCTGTATATCAATTCAGAAACTGTTAGACTGTCATATGGGTTAGTCTGTCCCAGTATTTGCACAAATTATGTTAGTCACACTATTTTACTTCTTTCATAGCGCTACGTCGTGACGTTGTGAGGTCATTCACATTTTTTCTTACTTGGTCAGTCCCCCCACTTCTTTTCTTAGAACTTGTGCCCTGCAAGCCCCTCAGTACATGTCTGTCACATGAGAGGTGTCCAATGAGCTTGTTCTCTGCACAGTCCTGGACTTCTGTCTGGACATTCTGTTCGTGGTCGTACAACCTTGTCCCTTTTCATTCAGTTAAGTCCAGGCCATAGCACCCCGGTTCAACAAAGTCTCACAGCTACAGGAGAACACGGATTCCCTTTAAATGACATGGGATTGCGGGCCAGATGCCCCACACATGGAGGGTGATCAATCCAGTGAGGAGTGCGACACAGCCATTGTGGTGTAATTTCACCATGTATAGGCTGAGTGATGGGTTCTTCTGACAAAGGCCATGGACTAGGGACATCCCATGCAACTCCTTCCTATAAGGGGTGGGGGAATATGCATGTGGTTCTACGTCCAGAGGGATTATTGATGAGACATCTAGCTTCATGTTAAATGCAAATGTCACTGTGGGTACTGGTTAGGTACTCTTGCATTTTCAACCCGTTGTGGCATGTATGTTGCATGCTTTTACACTGAAGTAAAAACTTCACTTATGGAAACGTTTCTTTTCTTCAACTTGTCTGCTTGTGTACAGGCGCTTGAATGCCTCAGAGTGAGAAGGAGAGCAAGTGAGGTAGTATGGCAATGGTGTCCTGTGCGTAAGGGTGCTTCGAAGTGCTCAATCCCTGCATGCATGTGTTTTCTAATTCAGCGCCTTGTCAAGTAAGTGTACAAACTCTCTGGAACATTTGCCAAAGTCTGTGAGACAACAGCAAGGCACACAGACACAGTCATAGTCCTTCATTGTTGCATCAAACCCAATGGAAGTAGTTGACGATGAGCTGTTGACGCTGGTCAAGGCCTTCTTCCTCACCACTGTCATCATCACTTGACATGTGTGGGTTAGGAGCGGGAGAGATGTTGCTGGTCTGCCAGATGCAGCAGTCATGAGCCGACCCGGATAATCTACACACACGTGTGAGATGGTCTGCTCCGCCTGTCATTCCACCTGCACGTTGAGAGATTGGTAGTGTTTGCGGTTCCTCAAGATGGGTTCACTTGCCTGTGGTGGTACGAGGCCAATGTGTGTACCATCAATGGCTGCCATTGACATTTGGGCTGCCTTCCAGGCAGGGCCGGCTCAAGGTAACTTTATTTCTGTGGCCCAACCAAGCATCCGGGTGGGCCACTGCTTGCCGATTTGTCACTTATATCTCTCGCCAGGCCTGCTTCAGGTCCCTCCTTTATCTCTCCCCAATTTTTCACGGTTCAGGGAGACGCAGTCTTGCCTTCCAAATTCTCATTATAGATGTTGTCACTCTCAAGAAGTGTATTTTTCAATGTAAACGGTCCTCCTGATGGGAGGAGGAGGTTTTCTGAGGTGAGAGTATCAGGCAAGTGACACTTTTCAGGCTCTCACTTATGCCCTCCTCCTTGGATTTCCTCTCTGCCACTCTCGTCCAGCGCACCTCATCTCTCCATGGCATTTCATTTGTTGTATGTCGCTACTGATATGTGTGTAGGATGTGACATTACATCACGCACTTGTACAGAGACAATCAGTCATGCAAGTATGTAAGTACATCAGTCTACAGGGAATGTCACGAAAGCCTATGAAGATTTCAAGGTGTGATAATCACATGTCGTACATACTGGTGGGCAGGTTTTTGAGGGTGTTTGGTCTGGAGAAGCACTGATTCAGGACGTGAGTGGGGACATTTACAGACAGTGGCAGCTGGTCAGACTGCACGCCACACCAGTACGTGTGTTGGACGTGCTAGGGATTACATGTATGTCTGATTTGCAGACAATGGACACCTATGGTTGTCTGCCACTGACCCTTCACAAGTCGACCCCTGGCCCAGAGACGCCAGTCAGATGTCAAGGGATATTCAGGCGATTGTCTTGAGTATTTACAAAGTTGTACTGGCCATCTCTATACACGTGTTTCTGGATCATTATCCGTCGTCAGTAGAGATTAGCCATTAAATATTTGGGATTGCTGAGCAGGCTGCCAAAGTACTCTCAGGTCACAGTACCTCTCAAGCCGCGCAGGTGCCTCTCCACGAGCTTGTCAGCTCAACCGGCTTGAGGGAGCCTTTTAAATAGGAAACCAATGTGGGATCACACTGCTTCACCTTCCAGCGGGTCGCCCCTGAGCATTTTAGGGGCGACCCACTGGGAGGTGAAGCAGTGTGATCCCACATCGGTTTCCTGTTCAAAAAGTAATCCTCCGTCCGTGAATCCAAAAACGATAAACCATAAAAAAAACGAAAAAGTGTTTTAAAAAAAGAAACCTTCCATTAAAACCCGAAAAATTAAGAAAGTGTTAAATAATTATTAGTTACTTAAACTTATTTACACTTCCTTAATAAAAAAAAACGCAATCTTCTCATAACCGCCACTTCTCAGGACCAAAACCTGTATAAAAACGCAAACATTCCCACCCATACAAAAATACACATAATAAATATTATATTAGTATTACAAACACTATACATACAATATTCACACATATCCTATCGTATTTTAAGTTTTCTAAACTAGGCCTCAAAAAATAACAGTACATAAATCGCTAAAAGCTAACTTACACATAAAAAACACCACAACTCCAAATACCTAACACTACACACACTAAGTACAACCTAACTACCTTCAAATTTAATTAAAAGTATAGTTAAGATGAAGAAATTTAATCTTACCTTCCTTGATGCGACGCAGCTCCCAACCGCGAGCTTGTCCCCTCCGAAATAACCCAAAACAAACACGAGTGGTTACAAAATATAGGCAGCAAACAAATATGGCAGCTTTAAACATGAAAAATAAATGTATTTTTGTTTAAAACATTTTATTACATTGTAAATAAATTAGTAAAATGTTTAATTAAAATATTACAATTTATAACATATGTTTAACTTTATTTAACATGTTTCCGCAATTGTAAAATTATAATAATAAATATTATTAAACATATAATAGGTATTATGTACAAGTTATATACAACTTTGAGTACATGTAATATGTAATAAATGTATAAAATGTTTAAAAAATGTCAACCTTATAAAAAAAGTATACCAATTAAACCATGTAAAAATGTATAATATTAATATTATATATATTAATAATATTAAATTTAAATGTATTTTTATTTGTTTAATTTTTTTATAAAGTATAAAAATGAAAATGTATTAAACAATTGTGAAAACAGTTGTATCATAAAAAAATTAACAATATCAATACTATCAATGTCCAAGACATCAAGTCCTTGCCTTGGACTGACCACTCCCTAATCTCTTTCTCCTTTAGCCTACCAGATAAACCACTCCAGGCAAAAAAAGAGTCTCAATCAGGGAAAAGAGCCTGGAACCGTTTTCCTCACATTTCCTCCATTTTAACCCAGACATGTGTCACCATAATTCTGCTCAAACAGAAGCAGAACATCTACAAAAAGAAATAGAGAAACCACTTGATCAGTGCGCTCCTAAACTAAACAGCAAATCTACCAACAGAATGTGATCTGAAAAATGGTATTCATTAGAACGAAAACTAATGAAAAGAAAGTGTCGAACCTGGGAGCATAAATGGAGACTGTCAAAGGACACCATGGACAGACAGAGCTACCTAGTCGAACTGATAAACTATCATTGTGCCCTAAAACATGCAAAGAAAAACTACTACACAAAAAGGATCGAAGACAATGGCAATTTATCTAAAGAACTTTATAAAGTAATCCGAGAACTCTGCAAACCCTCTAGCTTGTCTCAAACTATGGCACCCACTATTGAAAACTGCGAGCTACTTAACAACTTCTTTATAGATAAAGTGACCAAAATCTATGCATCCTTCAACAATCAGCCAGAGGAAGTCAACATAGACTGGGAAGCTATGGCATCCCATCCCCTGGCTCAGGTCCATCTGGCTACTCTGGCCCCCTTCTCAGAAGAGCAGGTAGCTGAAGCTATGACCAAGGTTAAGGCAGGATCGCCACTCGATCCCTGCCCACACTTCATCTTCTCCCGGCTAGTGTCAGTTCTATGCCCCCATGTCACCAACATTTTTAATCAATCTCTCTAGCAAACCTCCGTCCCAGGCATATGGAAGGAAACAGTGGTCTTTTCTCTATTAAAAAAAACAGGCTTGGAAATTTATGTTCGAGCAAACTATCGACCGATCTCCCAGCTACCATACTTGTCCAAAGTCCTGGAGAGACTGGTTAATAGTCAACCCGCCACTTTTCTGGAAACCAATAACTTATTGGACCCTTCCCAGACTGACTTTACGGCCAACAATAGCACCAAGGCTACTTTACTTGCAGTATCCGATAATATCAGATCCCTAGTGGATCAAGGCAAAGCCATAGCACTGATACTCTTGGACCTTTCTGCGGCTTTTGATACCGTATCCCATAGCAACTTACTACAAATCCTCCATGAGAAAGGATTACGCTCAAAAGCCCTGTCATGGTTTACCTCCTTCCTGGAAAACAGAACTCAAAAAATTCAAATAGGATCTTGCTCTTCTACCCCCAAAAGCATAAAATATGGTGTCCTGCAAGGAGCCTCTCTGAGCCCAACCTTCTTTAATGCATATGTCTCTTCTTTAGCAGCCATCAGCAGGAAATGGGGCTTTGAAATCTGCTCATACGCCAATGATACACAATTATTGATCCCCCTGGATGACAGACTTGCTAAATGCTGGAAAGTCTTGGATTTTGCTCTTTGGGGGTGCACACTCAATTTGGGACAGTATCTGGTGGCCCCACGTGCTGGGAACCGCCCCTGAACCCAAACGTGTTGTAAAAAATGTGGGCATCTTATTTGATGATGCCCTATCCATGCAGGACTAAGCACGCACATTATATGAAAAAAGTTTCGCCATATTGAAACTCTTACGTAGGCTCTTTCCCTGGATTCCTCTGAATTGCAGAATAAGGGTCACGCAGGCCCTTTTTCTGAGCAGATTGGACTATGGCAAAATGCACTTTATGTGGGCTTGGCTGACTATCTTTTCTCTCGTCTTCAAATAGTCAAAAATGATGCCACTAGATTGATCTGCAATAAAAACAGACACAGTTCAGCATCCGACAGCATGAAGGAACTACACTGGTTGCCAGTGCGCCAAAGAGTCAAATTTAACCTCCTATGCTATGCTCACAGAACCTTGAACAAAAAAGGCGCACACATTCTGCAAAACAAACTGGAATTCCAAGCCCCATCACGCAGTTTGAGATTTTGCAATCAGGCCCTGGCCAAGGTTAAAGAGCACCACTAAAGGCAGGATGAGAGATCCACTTCTTTTCTAAGTCAGCTGCAGTTCAGTGGAAGGACCTCCCTCTTGACTTACGCCTGGCAGATGACTATCTGAGAGAAGCTAATAACCTTCTTGTTCCCCAGATACTAAGGGGCCCATTAGGATGGCGGGCGGATTGCCCCCGCCAGGCTGGCGGTAGCCACCGCCAGCCTGGCGGGGGCAATCCGCCCGCCATCCGCACCTATATTCCTCCGCCATATTAGGATGGCGGGGGGGACCGCGGTGAACGGAAAGACCGTCCGCCGCTTTTCCACCCCGGTCGCCTTCTGGCCGGGGCAGAAGAGGTTTAATATGGTGGCGGTGTCTATTAGACACCGCCAGCCATATTAGCATTGCCCAAAACAGATGCCTTTCCGTGGCTGCGATGCCGCCACGGAAAGGCCTGCGGTCTTCACTTCGGGGGCCCCATGCAGGCCCCCGGAGTGAAGGACACGTGGGGGGTGCACACAGGGGGGTATGTGTGTTACCCCCCTGCATTTGCATTAACAAAGAAGCAGGCACCGCGCGGTGCCTGCCGCTTTGTTAATGCAAATGCATGTGTGCAATTTTAGCATTGTGGCGGGTGGTGCTGAGAGCACAGCTCGCCACAATGCTAAGCATGCAGGATGCGCCCCCACAGTGGCGGGCGCATCCTAATCCCCCCACGGGACCCCCACCCTTACTAAGTCCGCCCGCCATCCTAATGACCCCCTAAGTCATTTAGAATAACCTGTGTCGCAATTAAACACCCTCTTTTCCCACACTGCATTGTATGCCATCCTAGCGCCGTGATGTCCTTCGGGATGAATGTTGCATTCCACTAATAAAAATACAAATAATAACAGTATATGTAACCAAAAAACAACTGTTCAGAATACAAGACTAAAGTGAAGAACTGTTATTAATAATTGTATTTTACTCAAAAGTTTCTAAACCAATGTAATACTACATTATTTGATTTTACAAAGTTTACATAACTGTATTAAAAAATGTACCAATGTTAAAAACATTTGTTTACATACTTATTACATGTAAAAATATACATATGTACAAAATATTTTGGGGTCCATTACGATGTCGGGCAGATTTCCTCCGCCAGGCTGGCGGTGGCCACCGCCAGCCTGCGGAGGAAATCCGCCCGACATCTATTGCCCAATTTCCCCCGCCATATTAGGATGGCGGAGGGGACCGTGGCGATGTGAACCAATGCCCGCCTGTTTTCCGCCGGTCGCCTTGCCGCCGGGGCGGAAAATGATTAATATGGAGGCGGTGTCTGTTAGACACCGCCCTCCATATTACAATGGGCTTTTGCTGATGTTTTGCATTGCCGCCACGGAAAGGCATGCGGAGACTCCCTGCGGGGACCCCTTGCGGGCCCCCTGGGAGTCCGTGGCTTGGGGGGTGCACATGGGGGGTACCCCCCGCATTTCTAAGTGCAACATGGCAGGCACCGCGCGGTGCCTGACACGTCGCGCTCAGAAAAGCACAACTTGCACTTTTACCATTGCAGCGGGCGGAGATTTCTGCTCCGCCCGCCGCAATGGTACATATACAGGATGCGCCTGCCTGTGTGGCGGGCGCATCCTAATGCCCTGATCGGAACCCCGCCCTTATGGCGGGCGGTCCCGGGTCCCGGTATGATGGCGGGCGGACTAAGTCCGCCCGTCATCATAATGACCCCCTTTGTGTCTGTGAAATAAATAATATTATTTTTTCTTTATATGTCTTGATTTATATTATATGCACTTAATAAAAAAATGTTGTTGATTACAAAATCATTTACAATAAAAAACATCAATACAAAAATGAAATGCCTACTTTCTGTGTAAATTTACTGTATTAAATAATATGTTATAATTAACTATATATATATTGTTGTTTATTATCATTTATAACTATGTTATAATTAAAAAACATTACTACTACAAACTATATTACATTTTTAAGTTGACAATTTAATACATATACATATAAATTACTATTCCCACTACAGTTAATAATAATTCAGGGTAGATGCTGGACACTAAACTTAATTAATTTACTTTACCCACTCCAGCTAGCATTAAGTCAGGGTAGGTGCTGGACACTAAACTTAATTAATTTACTGTTCACACTCCAGTTAGCATTAAGTCAGGGTAGATGCTAGACACTAAACTTAATTAATTTACTATTCCCACTCCAGTTAGCAGTAAGTCAGGGTAGGTGATGCACACTAAACTTAATTAATTTACTATTGCCACTCCTATTACTATAAATTCAGAGGAGGTGCTAGACACTAAACATATCTTTTCCTAATACAAGTAATATAATATCACTAACTATACTCTACATAAAAAATAATTCATTTAATATTTCCTATAAAAATTACTTAAACTATATATTTTAATTAATTATATTTGTTAGCATATAAATTAAAATATTTGTATATAAAATATTTTTCAAAACAATGATATTTATTCCTAAATATTATAACTCACATATAAATAATATTTTATCGACATACTATACATAATACTAAATTATACATTTTATTACTTTAAATAAATTAATGAATATATATTTTTGTTAATTTTCTAGAAAAATGTTACATATTTATATATATCAATAACACATTTTGATGAAAATATAACAACTATTAATTTTTAAATATTAAATTACATAATTAATTTTTGAATTGTAATATTTAAGTATTAATAATAAACCATTATTTTTAATACTTGAATTAAAATTATACACTCTATACAAATAATATTTTTTAAATAGATATACATTTATTTAAAATTATTCATTATTTTAAATATTTAAGCAATTACTGTAAAACACTCCCCAACCTTATCCCCTATAAACTCAACATTCCAATCATGAAACAATAATTTCTAAATCCAAAACTTACATTTCTGAATTATAATTAAAAAATGTGAATTTATTAAAATTGTAATTCAATTATTTTAAAACACTCCCCACCTTATCCCCTAAAAACCCAACATCCCGATCATAAATAAAATATTTCTAATTTACAAATTAATTTCTCATAATTTAAAAAAAATGAATACAATTATTTTAAAAAACTCCCCACCCTTATCCGCTATAAACCCAACATCCAGCTCCTTAAAATACATTTCTAATTTAAATTAAAAACAATCGAATGTATTACATTTTAAAAAAACAAATGTAAAACACTCCCCACCCTTATCCCCTATAAACTCAACATTCTGCTCCTAAAACAATATTTTCTACATAAAATTAAAGATTTCGATTTTATTACATTTTAATACCAATTATTTTAAAACACTCCCCACCCTTATTCCATATAAACCCAGCATCCAGCTCCTAAAAATCAATTTCTTATTTTAAATTTAAAAAAAGATTATTTATTAAATCTTATTATCAATTATTTTAAAACACTCCCTATACTTATCCCCTATTAACCCTACATCCCGCTCTTAAAAAATATAAAAATTTTTTATAACATTAACTAACTAGTATTATACATAAAACAAACATAAAATATTTTAAAATAAAATACTATACCGATATTTTGACATAGCAATATTTTGACATTACAAAATTCTATATTTTTTACAACACTAAAAATCGATATTTTTAACATCGATATACATGACATCGATATTTAATACTATCGATATTCTAAAATCGATATTAATGTATGTCGAGAAATAAAATTTCGATATTATGTCTACTTACCCAACTTTATAAAGTACACGGTGCTATAAATCTCACAAATGACAACAATAATCTATAAACCATTTGAAAGTGACGACATGCCCTCAAAAATTGAAAAATGCTACAAGCAAGATAACAATCTCTTCAGAAAAAAAGTCCCTATTTTTACATTGTTCCATAGTACCACACCTTTGTAATCCTACACATCATAAAAGCATATCCACTCTTCCATGTCAATTGATAACATTCTAAGACCAATCGGTGAGAAGTTTGTAAATCATGACCCCATATTAGTAACCCCTCACACTGGGGTCTATTAGGATGGCGGTCCGAAAACCACCCTGACCGCCATGGTAGCGAAAATCAACTGTCCGCTGGTACTGCGGTAAAACCGCAGCCCGATTAGGATCAACCGCAAGAAATTTCCAACCATGGCAGAACGATGCCACAAAAGATTGACGGTAGCGGGTGGAGCTGGTGAAAATCTGTCTGCGGCGGTCGTATTTGCGGCGGAAACACACAAAACCGCTGTGAGGCCAGCGGAGTCACCGCACGTAAAATTTAGATTCCATTCTAGTGACAGCGGGACGATCCGCTGTTTCCGACCGCCGCAATCGCAAACAGTTATGAATGGGAGAGCCGGCGGAAGGGCTGTTGCATAGCCTCCGACGCGGACGCTCCATGACAAAAAAAAAACACAACAAGGCCACCAAGTGCACACATCAAACTAGCTCTGCCCCTAAAAACACCTAACACATCCAATGACACCCTTCCATGGCAACTTAAAAAATAATTTTCCAGGACTAACCCACACAACATACCTAACAGCAATACTCCATTTGACACACCACATAGCTGAGTATAAAACCAGCGCATTCCCTGACCAGAATCCTTTGCACTACTCCAGCCCTGAAGGAACCAAACCCTGCAGCACATTGGATAGGCAAAACACTACACATCTCACCAGCACAACAATACACACACACACCAGATACACCACCCCCACCACCCTCACAACTGTATCTCAAACCATTTGCACATCACACACCATGGCAAAAAAGAAAACGCCCAAATTCACTGACAGTGAGTTGTCAGTCATGACAGATGAGATAATCAGAGTAGAACCACAATTGTTTGGTGCCCTGGTCCACCATTAGCCACCAGAGAACAAATGTGGACAAGGATAGTCAACAAGGTCAATGCAGTAGGGACTGTCCCGCACACCAAGAAGAAGATCGTGAAGCAGTGGCATGACCTCAAGAGCAAGGTGAGAGAGAAGAACAACAAGAATCTCCAGCTGGCTCAGATGACTGGCGGTGCCCTTCCCATTCCACCAAGGACATTCACTGCATGGGAGGAGAAGGTGCTTGCCATACTGCATCCAGAGAGTCTCACAGGAATACCCGGGGGAGTGCAGGCTGGTAAGTACAAACAAATATATACCATTACACTGCTATGTACTGTCTTGCACCACTACAAAGTTACACCTCCTAGGCCCCATTCCATTCATCTGCACCACAATACCCAACACATGTCTCACAGATGTAACATTTACTCCATCTGAACCACCCCAAAGGTAGCCAGCAATATTCACATGGTTGCATGCGTACAGGCATCCAGCACTACAACTCCCACCAGGTGCCCTTGTGCCACCGCTCAGCAAGATGGAGCACTTCCCCCCACCCAGAAGCATTTGGCATCCATTGCTTTGTTCACCTTCACCTAACAGGTAGGTAGCAATCTTCCCAGGGAGTGCTATTTGTGGGTGGGAATCCTGTACTACAACTCCCACCAGGCACCCCTGCCCCACCCCTGAGCAGGATGTAGCACTCAAACACACCCAGAAGCATGTGGCAGCCATTGCATTGGTTACCCTCACCTAACAGGTAGGTAGCCATCTTCCCACGGAGAGCTGTTTGTGGGTGGGAGGTCTGCACTACAACTCCCACCAAGCACCCCTGTCCCACCCCTGAGCAGGATGTAGCACTCCATCACACTCAGAAGCATGTGGCAGCCATTGTATTACAACAATCAAACTTACAGGTAGGTAGTCACATTCCCAGGGAGGGGTGTTTAGGGGTGGGAAGCCTGCACTACAACTCCAATGAGGCACCCCAGTCCCACCCCTGAGCAGGATGTAGCACTCCACCACACCCAGACGCATGTGGCAGCCATTGTATTACAACAACCAATCTTGCAGGTAGGTAGTCACCATCCCAGGGAGGGGTGTTTGGGGATGGGAGGCCTGTACTACAACTCCCACCAGGCCCTCTTTTGCCACAGCTCAGCAAGATGGAGCACTCCCCCCACCCAGAAGCATGTGGCAGCCATTGTATTGTTCAACCTCACCTAACAGGTAGCTAGCCATCTTCCCAGGGAGGGGGGAGGCCTGCACTACAACTCCCACCAACCACCCATGTCCCGCCCCTGAGCAGGACATAGCACTCAAATACACCAAATGCATGTGGCAGCCATTGTATTGGTCACCCTAACCTAACAGGTAGGTAGTCACCTTCCCATGGAAGGGTGTTTGGGGGTGGGAGGCCTGCTCTACAACTCTCACCAGGGCTCCCTGTCCCACCCCTGAGCAGGATGTAGAACTCAAACATACCCAGAAGCATGTGGCAGCCATTGCATTACAACAACCAAACTTATAGGTAGGTAGTCACCTTCCCAGGGATGGGTGTTTGGGGGTGGAAGGCCTGTACCACAACTCCCACCTGGCACTCCTGTCCCACCCCTGAGCAAGATGTAGCACGTCACCATACCCAGAAGCATGTGGCAGCCATTGTATTACAACAACCAAACTTACAGGTAGGTAGTCACCTTCCCAGGGAGGGGATTCTGGGGTGGGAGGCCTGCACTACAACTCCCACCAGGTCCCCTTGTGCCACAGCTCAGCAAGATGGAGCCCTCCCCCACCCAGAAGCATGTGGCAGCCATTGTATTGTTCACCCTCACTTAACAGGTAGCTAGCCATCTTCCCAGGGAGGGGTGTTTGGGGTGGGAGGCCTACACTACAACTCCCACCAGGGCCCCCTGTCCCACCCATGAGCAGGATGTAGCACTCCACCACACACCCAGACAGATGTGTCAGAAAATCCACCCAAATGTGACAACAGAACAGGAAAGTAGACAATGCATGCACCCCACCATTTCTCTCAAAATGCATGGAGCCATATGACAATACCAGCACTCACATCCCACCAAAACTGACACAGATCCAATAGCCACTTATAGTGTGCAGACAGCTAAGCGTATGTAACTGTCACATCAACCAAAGTGTGACTCACCAAATCACATGTAGAATAAATTCAGGGCACAATCATGCACAGCACTGAATGCCTTCTGTAAGTTTCATGGGGCAGAGCTTGATGGACCATATGAAAACAAAGCAAGCATGGTCTGTAGAACAAATAAAGCAATGTACATGACATGACAAAAGTATGCATGAGCAAACAATGGCTAGTTCATGCTCAGATGTAACGTCTGCCAGGCAGAGTAATCAACAAAGATGCTTCTGTGGTGCCGCTAGTCGTCTGATGACAACATTTACTTGTAATCACAAAATCTACATGTGGCGCATGGTATCCATTGATATGTCATACCATGGACAAGAAATATATGTACCTCCACATCATGATGCTCAGTACCGTGCAGCCATACAAAGTGATGTCAATGTAAACTGTGTGGTGTATAACATGTAACATTCAAACATCTAACACCAAGCATGTGGGGGTTACTACAATGACCATTTCCCCTCTGTCCCACAGGTGACCAAGAACTGACAGCAGAGGATGATGACACAAACCTGCAGAGCCAGTCTCCACACCCGGAACATGGACTCTCTGATGATGACTCCCTGCATTTCGAGGATGCAGAGCAAGAAGCCGGCCCATCAGGCATGCCAGAGCGCAACAGGTATGTATATGTGATTGACACTCTGCACACCTAAAAAGAATCTGGTTCTCTTTAACTGTCAACTCTTGATCCTTATCTTTCTTTTTGGTGCTGTCGCCTGACCTGACCGGCTCACGTCAGTAACAAAATGAAAACACAAACAGATACTGTTTGAAAGCGACGCACTATTCACAAGCCCCCTCGGGGTGCCCTATATACCACAGTAGTACATAATGTTACAATGTTTGAAAAAAACGGTTGTGCAAATTCATTCAACCAAAACAATATGCATATTTCTGTGCATCAAAAAATACAGACTAATTAAATGAAAAACATCGTATTTTAATGATAGTTTTCTTTTTTCTTTTGCTTTGTTCTTCTGTCTTGTGGTACATTACTTCATGTACATCCCATCAACTTTCTCAGTTACTCCCAATGCATTTCGGTATGACAATACCTTCATCAGGGGAATACTGACTCTGTGCAATGCTCGACCGTTCACTTCAAAGCGTGCTATTCCTCTGTCGGTGCGTGTTCTCCCATGGGAATAAGCGTCAACATTATCCAGCCTCTCGTTTTCTTGCTTTTAGGAACTCCTCTCCTCTTCTCGTCGTCAGGTGCCGATGGCGGACGAATTGACCCCGCCAGGCTGGCGGGGGCAATCCGCCCGCCATCCTAATGGGCTCCCAAAAGTTCGTTCCACCACACGACGTGTCCTCCCAAGGGCATCATTATAGTGGGCTTCAGCTGGGGTCCTGGGATTCCGCAGTGGGCTCAGCAACCAAGGCCGGTTGGGATATTCAGAGTCACCTAGGTGTGAGCTACACATACCGCTTAGGTGATATAACTGTGGCAGACGACAGCATGTCACACATACAGCACGCTACTTGACTCTGTGTACTCACCCACAATCCACGCAGGCTCCGGAAGCGGATTACCCATCAGCTGCCACACAATGCTGTTATGCAGGATGTACGAGTCATTGGCAGAGCCCGGAATTTTGGCACATGTGTGCTGTTAGTGGCAGCAACAACATTAGGCATGTGCCCAAGGGCATAAAAATCACCCTTCACAGCTGGCAATTCATGCCTCCTGGGGAAATGAATGTATCTGTCCTTGTAGGTCATCGTAGCGGACAGGACATCACGTAGCATCATGCTTAACATAGGTTGCGACATCCCACCTGTGGTGGACAATGTGTACTGGAACAAACCAGTAGCAAAGTAATGCAGGGCCGCCATAATCTTACACGTGGGTGTCAAAGCATTCGGATACGTTCTGCGAGGCCGCAGGTGGGGCTCCAACAGAGCACATAGGTCTTGTAGGGTGGGTCGATCCAGACGGAATTTCCATATGATGTCCTCATCCTCCATGTCCGCCACCACTGTGAAGGGACGATGCACATTTGGTCGCCTCCTAGGTGAGATGAAAGGGGACATATGTCATTGCAATCCACCATGAGATGTGTCCTACATCTTACGTTTTGACTGACACAAAGGCAACAATGACTGGCATCACAGTTCAGCTTACAGCACAACTTACATGTAGGGACACCTTCAGCTACACTAGTCGTACACTTGTCTACTTTTCACACAGTGAGTACCTCCAAAACAAAATCTGGTAATGTGAATGCCCAAATGTACATGTCCACATCTTGTGTAACCAGCCCTGAGAGTAGTTCATACAGCATATGTGTGAAACACTGCTGGCTCCTACCCAAATGTTACATTGGCATTGTGTGCATTATCTTGTGCCATGAATCAGGTGTCTACTGTACACTGGTGAGAGCTGGCCATTGCCATTGACACAGCATGATGTGTCCATAGGTGCTGTTAACGTGCTCCGTGACCCAAATCACGGTAATTGGCAGCCATCAATAGTAGCCATATCCTGGTATCGACCGCCTGGTTGCTGTGGTGTGCCACGGCCAATGCCCATGCCCTTACAGCCAATGGGACCGCAATCGCAGTAGCCTAATGCAATTTTGAAAATCGCGGTAGACGTTCACCACCACCGCGTGCTGGTAATTGGATGCAATTGAAAGATGCATGACCGCTGTAGCGACCGCCTGGCCCCTTTGGTGTATCACCGTCAATGCCCATGCCCTTACAGCCAATGGGAACCGCAATTGCGGTAGCCTAATGCAATTTTGAAAATTGGGGTAGGCATACTCCGCCACCGCGGGGCCGTTCATTGGATGCATTTGAAAAAAGTGGACCTGGAACACCAATTGCAGCAGCCTAGAACCACTGAAACTACCCCAGGGGGCTATATATGTGTGGGAGAGAGCCTCACTTTTCCACTGCTTCCAGACACTGCTGCCTGACACTCTTCACCACCAACTGCTGCTGCACTTGTCTCCTGTATCCAGACACTGCTGCCTGACACTCCTCACCACCAATTGCTGCTGCTCCTGTCTCCAGACACTGCTGCCTGACACTCCTCACCACCAACTGCTGCTGCTCCTGTCTCCACACACTGCTGCCTGACACTCCTCAACACCAACTGCTGCTGCTCCTATCTTCTGGACCCAGGCACTGCTGCCTGACACTCCTCACCACCAACTGCTGCTGCCCCTGTCTCATGGACCCAGTGTTGGTGAGGACTGAGAACATCAGGGCCTGTCCCTTCACCACAGAGGAGTTGGAGGTCTCAGTGTGAACCTTAGTGTGAGCCCCCTGGCCTGCACAGTCACTGCCCAATTTGACAAGGACACATCACTGAATGGACAGAGTGAGACATATGGGTTTTCTGCAACACTATCCATCAAAGAGCTTTCTCAGGCCTGTGGATTGCACAAGACAGACCTTGTGAGAAGGGAGTGAGATTGTAAGATCGTGTCCCTAAATGTGACCTCCATGACACAGTGAGCCATTCACAGGGCAAGAACATTGAGGGGTGTGCAGTGTTGGACACAGTGAGTCTGCCCCGACACATCATTTCCAATGTAATGTATGTCTTGCTCACCCACAAACTGGATTGCAGATGTGGACCTCCTTCCCATTGCTTTCTGTGCTGGCATTCTGCATGTGTATGAGATGGGCAGGTACTGTGTCCATCCTCATACCTGCATGCATTTTGGTATGATTATCCAATGCTTATGTACTACGTGTCATGATGTATTGTCTCTGCTAAACATATCTGTGAAGTAGTGCTGAGTTAGTGCATGCTCCTGTACTGAGAGATAGTGGTACATAACCAAGAAATTTCCTCCTCTTGTCTCCCAACCTGCAGCTCAAAATCTACCAGCGGAAGGCTGTATGGAGGGCCATTGCATGTAAGGTACGGGCTCTGGGTGTCTCCAACCGATGGCACACACACTGTCACAAGAGGTGGGATGACATCTGCCAGGTGAGCAAAAACATGGCAGAGATGATGCTGGGGCTGCTCCCTCGGACTGGCAGGTTGGCGCACAGGAGCATGACACCACTAATGGGCTGCTTCTTAGCTGTGACACAGCCTGAGCTGGATGCATGTTTGAAAGCCAACAATAGCACCAAGGCTACTTTACTTGCAGTATCCGATAATATCAGATCCCTAGTGGATCAAGGCGAAGCCATAGCACTGATACTCTTGGACCTTTCTGCGGCTTTTGACACCGTATCCCATAGCAACTTACTACAAATCCTCCATGAGAAAGGATTACACTCAAAAGCCCTGTCATGGTTTACCTCCTTCCTGGAAAACAGAACTCAAAAAATTCCAATAGGATCTTGCTCTTCTACCCCCAAAAGCTTAAAATATGGTGTCCCGCAAGGAGCCTCTCTAAGCCCAACCTTCTTTAATGCATATGTCTCTTCTTTAGCAGCCATCAGCAGGAAATGGGGCTTTGAAATCTGCTCATACGCCAATGATACACAATTATTGATCCCCCTGGATGACAGACTTGCTAAATGCTGGAAAGTCTTGGATTTTGCTCCTTGGAGGTGCACACTCAATTTGGGACAGTAGCTGGTGGCCCCACGTGCTGGGAACCGCCCCTGAAACCAAACGTGTTGTAAAAGATGTGGGCATCTTATTTGATGATGCCCTATCCATGCAGGACTAAGTACGCACGTTATGTGGAAAAAGTTTCGCCATATTGAAACTCTTACGTAAGCTCTTTCCCTGGATTCCTCTGAATTGCAGGATAACGGTCACGCAGGCCCTTTTTCTGAGCAGATTGTACTATGGCAAAATGCACTTTATGTGGGCTTGGCTGACTATCTTTTCTCTCGTCTTCAAATAGTCAAAAATGATGCCACTAGATTGATCTGCAATAAAAACAGATACAGTTCAGCATCCAACAGCATGAAGGAACTACACTGGTTGCCATTGCGCCAAAGAGCCAAATTTAACCTCCTATGCTATGCTCACAGAACCTTGAACAAAAAAGGCCCACACGGATTGCAACAACTAGGAGGTCTTTTAGTGCTACAGAGTATTATGGCGCACACCTGGGTGACCGCTGATTGGTGTATAACAGCAAGTAAACAGTGTAGGCAATGGGGCGAGTGGTAACACCTCCCAACCACTCAATTAGATCAGAACACTGGTCTGTATCGAATACAACTGCAAAGCCCCTGCACTAAACACAATTTGTATGGTATGATAGTTAAAACGTGGTTAATTGCAATAGTAGATAAAATTGCAGTACTCCAAACACATAGTAAGTATTCACAGTTCAGTGATCATGAGCACAAAAGAAAGCTGTGATAGGGTCAAAGGTCCGTTCATATGTTCATTTTCTGTTTATTGTTCCCAAAAGATAAGCCAACACGTGTTTCATCGCAGGGAACACTGCGAATCTTCAGGGCTGAACAAAAAATACAAATGGGGTTGTGTAAGAACATATTCTGTTTGTGCGAAACTTCACGTAAATGACTGTAAGGTGTGCACCAAAGTGACAGAAAGCATGCCTATGGGGTGACTAGGAGTGTATTGTGTTGGAGAAAGAAACATACATCAGGTGACATATGTGATTGAGAAACGACATGTGTCCGGTCTAGAACAAATTCTGTTATCATGAAGACATGTATAAAAATAATAATACACTGGCCGGTTTGAAAAGTGAGTGAGGTGAATCAAGGGTGTCCGGTAGGCAGGACGGTATCCCATGTGACACCTAGTTATAACAAAACGCAATCGGCTTAGATGAAATGTTAGAATTATACATTTGTAGATTAGAGCTAGTATTAGTAGTGCGTTAAATATTTTGATTGGTCTGGTACATTTCTAGATGTAGATGCGTTGCAGGTCACGCAATCCGAATGCAGGGTTATTGTATGAGGTATGGGGCCTTATTAAAGAATATACACTCCCACAAGGAAAACTCATATTAATCGTTCCGAAAATTCCCTGGCCTACCTGGAAACGATGGCTCATATGATAAGTGTTCTAAGTCAGAAACATCAAAGAGTAAGGGCGCGATAGAGCCGGTCAATGTGTATACTCCGGTTCCTGTCTACAGAGAGGAGTGTAGGTTATACTTAGTCAAGAACAATTAAAATATACGTATTGCACCCGAAAGCAAAAAGCAGAAAGCTTGAAAACCAAAAAATTAACAAAAAAATGCAAGAAGGAAACTCAATAACTTGTGAGAGATACATATAGTGAACAATAGCTGGGTCTAGGTGTAATCATGTGTAATCATAGTGATAATTATAATATGGTGATGAGGTGATGATGTTGCAGAATAACAAATAAAACGTAATTGGGCAAAGATCTCTTGCATAACAAACGGGGGATAAGAATAATTATAATACAACTCGTATTGGAGGAAGCATGTAAGCTTCTAAACAAAAAGGGGGATAAGATAAAGTATATTCATACTAAAGGAAGCATGTTATCTTTTGTCCGTCAATGCGATCGCAAATGAGGGTGGCGCAATGTTTACATATCGACTCACCGGAAAAGGAGGTTGCGAATCTTAGTACTTTCAAATGCTAGGGCCCGGTCTGGGTGAGCTAAGGAGTTCCAGTAGTGTCAGCCTCAATGGACGGCCGATTAGTGGAGATTTACCATAAATCTGCATGAATAGAGAGAATTGTTTAAAAATTTCAGCTAGGGGGTGTGGGACCCCCAGTGTTCTGGACAGGAAAAATATACACACCCTCGGTATAGTTAAACTAATGACATGTGGCGAAATACGTACCTCGATTTTTCACAAGTCGAGTGAAAACCGGGAGGAGACGTCTTCGTGATAGGGCGGGTGTGCCTCTATTCACGGAGTGTTCCGTCTTTGCGTAAGAGAAAAAAAGAGAGATAGAAGCAGCAGAGAGTTAGCAACCCGCACATGGGGAGCCACACAACGTGTAGATCGGACATTTCTACGGACGAAAGGAAGTCCCTGGCTCCGAACTGAGTCGGCCGCTTACCTTCGAAACGTAATTCCCCCTCTTTTAGTTTCCCGGCGCCGTGTTCCTGGTACGGACACGTGACCGGATGACGAATTCCCTTTTGTACCGGTGGATACGCCGGAAACGAAAAAGAACTAGAGCGTTGCCCAAAAGTTTCCAAGTATAAGGAGTAGGCAAAGAAAAGCGAAGAAATACTGCGTGAACGTACGCTCAAAGAGAGTGGTTTCTCTGTAGAGGAAGCTCTCTGTCCATTTCACCAAAGTATTTAATGTTGTAAAGCACACTCTTTGTGCGCACACGTCTAAAATAGTAGTGCATTAGATATCTAAACACTCATCGCGATATCAGAATAAACGCAAGGAAACAGTTTCCGCAATGTAAAATGAATAGGATGGTGGCAGGTGGATGTCAAAAAGCCCACACCCAGCCAGATACAAATTGTGTCTAAGACACGCTAGTGACATTGTCTTGTTCGGAAAGTTTATCAATGAGACATGATAGCGAAATGTACTAAACTTAGTCTCCGCGTAGACAATGTGGGCACATTTTATTTAGAAGAATACCGGATATGGTATACTGTAAGAGTTTATATTCCCGCTTTGTGTATGTACAGCGCTATTTGTCACAGACTAAGTTTATGCTGAAAAGCTTTTAGTTGGTATAAAACATAATAAAAACCGACGACAACAACACTTCAGTACTATAGCAAAAAATACATAGTTTACAATCGTGCATGTTAGTAGTCATGATATAAAAGAAAAATTGAGATAAACAGTTTAAGTACATTATTAATCGCCCAAAAAGAACTGTAATTCTGGGTCATAATTTAAACCGCACTCGATACTACGCAGACGCATGATCCATGTTGCCTCTTTACGTCTCAGCAGGACTTTAGAGTCTCATTTTTCGGAATTGAGACCGTGCCAATCCATGTGAGGGGTGGCAATCGAGAATTACTGCTGAGACGTAAAGAGGCAACATGGATCATGCGTCTGCGTAGTATCGTGTGGGCTTTTTGACATCCACCTGCCACCATCCTATTCATTTTACATTGCGGAAACTGTTTCCTTGCGTTTATTCTGATATCGCGATGAGTGTTTAGATATCTAATGCACTACTATTTTAGACGTGTGCGCACAAAGAGTGTGCTTTACAACATTAAATACTTTGGTGAAATGGACAGAGAGCTTCCTCTACAGAGAAACCACTCTCTTTGAGCGTACGTTCACGCAGTATTTCTTCGCTTTTCTTTGCCTACTCCTTATACTTGGAAACTTTTGGGCAACGCTCTAGTTCTTTTTCGTTTCCGGCGTATCCACCGGTACAAAAGGGAATTCGTCATCCGGTCACGTGTCCGTACCAGGAACACGGCGCCGGGAAACTAAAAGAGGGGGAATTACGTTTCGAAGGTAAGCGGCCGACTCAGTTCGGAGCCAGGGACTTCCTTTCGTCCGTAGAAATGTCCGATCTACACGTTGTGTGGCTCCCCATGTGCGGGTTGCTAACTCTCTGCTGCTTCTATCTCTCTTTTTTTCTCTTACGCAAAGACGGAACACTCCGTGAATAGAGGCACACCCGCCCTATCACGAAGACGTCTCCTCCCGGTTTTCACTCGACTTGTGAAAAATCGAGGTACGTATTTCGCCACATGTCATTAGTTTAACTATACCGAGGGTGTGTATATTTTTCCTGTCCAGAACACTGGGGGTCCCACACCCCCTAGCTGAAATTTTTAAACAATTCTCTCTATTCATGCAGATTTATGGTAAATCTCCACTAATCGGCCGTCCATTGAGGCTGACACTACTGGAACTCCTTAGCTCACCCAGACCGGGCCCTAGCATTTGAAAGTACTAAGATTCGCAACCTCCTTTTCCGGTGAGTCGATATGTAAACATTGCGCCACCCTCATTTGCGATCGCATTGACGGACAAAAGATAACATGCTTCCTTTAGTATGAATATACTTTATCTTATCCCCCTTTTTGTTTAGAAGCTTACATGCTTCCTCCAATACGAGTTGTATTATAATTATTCTTATCCCCCGTTTGTTATGCAAGAGATCTTTGCCCAATTACGTTTTATTTGTTATTCTGCAACATCATCACCTCATCACCATATTATAATTATCACTATGATTACACATGATTACACCTAGACCCAGCTATTGTTCACTATATGTATCTCTCACAAGTTATTGAGTTTCCTTCTTGCATTTTTTTGTTAATTTTTTGGTTTTCAAGCTTTCTGCTTTTTGCTTTCGGGTGCAATACGTATATTTTAATTGTTCTTGACTAAGTATAACCTACACTCCTCTCTGTAGACAGGAACCGGAGTATACACATTGACCGGCTCTATCGCGCCCTTACTCTTTGATGTTTCTGACTTAGAACACTTATCATATGAGCCATCGTTTCCAGGTAGGCCAGGGAATTTTCGGAACGATTAATATGAGTTTTCCTTGTGGGAGTGTATATTCTTTAATAAGGCCCCATACCTCATACAATAACCCTGCATTCGGATTGCGTGACCTGCAACGCATCTACATCTAGAAATGTACCAGACCAATCAAAATATTTAACGCACTACTAATACTAGCTCTAATCTACAAATGTATAATTCTAACATTTCATCTAAGCCGATTGCGTTTTGTTATAACTAGGTGTCACATGGGATACCGTCCTGCCTACCGGACACCCTTGATTCACCTCACTCACTTTTCAAACCGGCCAGTGTATTATTATTTTTATACATGTCTTCATGATAACAGAATTTGTTCTAGACCGGACACATGTCGTTTCTCAATCACATATGTCACCTGATGTATGTTTCTTTCTCCAACACAATACACTCCTAGTCACCCCATAGGCATGCTTTCTGTCACTTTGGTGCACACCTTACAGTCATTTACGTGAAGTTTCGCACAAACAGAATATGTTCTTACACAACCCCATTTGTATTTTTTGTTCAGCCCTGAAGATTCGCAGTGTTCCCTGCGATGAAACACGTGTTGGCTTATCTTTTGGGAACAATAAACAGAAAATGAACATATGAACGGACCTTTGACCCTATCACAGCTTTCTTTTGTGCTCATGATCACTGAACTGTGAATACTTACTATGTGTTTGGAGTACTGCAATTTTATCTACTATTGCAATTAACCACGTTTTAACTATCATACCATACAAATTGTGTTTAGTGCAGGGGCTTTGCAGTTGTATAAAAAAGGCCCACACATTCTGAAAACAAACTGGAATTCCATGCCCCATCACGCAGTTTGAGATTTTGCAATCAGGCCCTGGCCAAGGTTAAAGAGCACCACTAAAGTCAGGATGAGAGATCGCTCCTTTTCTAAGTCAGCTGCAGTTCAGTGGAATGACCTCCCTCTTGACTTACGCCTGACAGATGACTATCTGCTTTTTAGAAAGAAGCTAATAACCTTCTTGTTCCCCAGATACTAAGGGGCCCATTAGGATGGAAGGCGGATTGCCCCCGCCAGGCTGGCGGTAGCCACCGCCAGCCTGGCGGGGGCAATCCGCCCGCCATCCGCACCTAAATTCCCCCTGCCATATAAGGATGGCGGGGGGGACCACGGCGGATGGAAAGACCGTCCGCCGCTTTTCCGCCCCGGCGGCCTTGCGGCCGGGGCGGAAAAGGTTTAATATGGTGGCGATGTCTATTAGACACCGCCAGCCATATTAGCATTGCCCAAAACAGATGCATTTCTGTGGCTGCGATGCCACCACGGAAAGGCCTGCGGTTTTGACTTCGGGGCCCCCTGCAAGCCCCCGGAGTGAAGGACAGGTGGGGGGTGCACACGGGGGGTACCTGTGGTACCCCCCTGCATTTGCATTAACAAAGCAGCAGGCACCGCGCGGTGCCTGCCGCTTTGTTAATGCAAATGCATGTGTGCAATTTTAGCATTGTGGCGGGTGGTGCTGAGAGCACCGCCCGCCACAATGCTAAACATGCATGATGCGCCCGCCACAGTGGCGGGCGCATCCTAATCCCCCCACGGGACCCCCACCCTTACTAAGTCCGCCCGCCATCCTAATGACCCCCTAAGTCATTTAGAATAACCTGTGTCGCAATTAAACACCCTCTTTTCCCACACTGCATTGTATGCCATCCTAGCGCCGTGATGTCCTTTGGGTTGAATGTTGCATTTCACTAATAAAAATACAAATAATAACAGTATATGTAACCAAATAACAACTGTTCTGAATACAAGACTAAAGTGAAGAACTGTTATTAATAATTTTATTTTCCTCAAAAGTTTCTAAACCAATGTAATACTACATTATTTGATTTTACAAAGTTTACATAACTGTATTAAAAAATGTACCAATGTTAAAAACATTTGTTTACATAATTATTACATGTAAAAATATACATATGTACAAAATATTTTGTCTATCAAATAAATATTATTTTTTCTTTATATGTCTTGATTTATATTATATGCACTTAATAAACAAATGTTGTTGATTACAAAATCATTTACAATAAAAAAAATCAATACAAAAATGAAATGCCTACTTTCTGTGTATCATTTCAATAATGTTGTATTTAATGTAAAAAAATGTTTTTTTTTAAATGTACTGTATTAAATAATATGTTATAATTCACTATATATATTGTTGTTTATTATCATTTATAACTATGTTATAATTAAAAGACATTACTACTACAAACTATATTACATTTTTAAGTTGACAATTTAATACATATACATATAAATTACTATTTTCACTACAGTTAATAATAATTCAGGGTAGATGCTGGACACTAAACTTAATTAATTTACTATTCCCACTCCAGTTAGCACTAAGTCAGGGTAGGTGCTGGACACTAAACTTAATTAATTTACTTTACCCACTCCAGCTAGCATTAAGTCAGGGTAGATGCTGGACACTAAACTTAATTAATTTACTATTCCTACTCCAGTTAGCATTAAGTCAGGGTAGGTGCTGGACACTAAACTTAATTAATTTACTATTCCCACCCCAGTTAGCATTAAGTCAGGGTAGGTGCTGGACACTAAACTTAATTAATTTAATATTCCCACTCCAGTTACCATTAAGTCGGGTAGGTGCTGGACACTAAACTGAATTAATTTACAATTCTCACTCGAGTTAGCATTAAGTCAGGGTAGGTGCTGGACACTAAACTTAATGAATGTACTATTCACACTCCAGTTAGCATTATGTCAGGGTAGATGCTAGACACTAAACTTAATTAATGTACTATTCCCACTCCAGTTAGCAGTAAGTCAGGGTAGGTGATGCACACTAAACTTAATTAATTTACTATTGCCACTCCTATTACTATAAAGTCAGAGGAGGTGCTCGACACTAAACATATCTTTTCCTAATACAAGTAATATAATATCACTAACTATACTCTACATAAAAAATAATTTATTTATTATTTCCTATGAAAATTACTTAAACTATATATTTAAATTAATTATATTTGTCAGCATATAAATTAAAATATTTGTATATAAAATATTTTTTAAAACAATGATATTTATTCCTAAATATTATAACTCACATATAAATAATTTTTTATCGACATACTATACATAATACTAAATTATACATTGTATTACTTTAAACAAATTAATGAATATATATTTTTGTTAATTTTCTAGAAAAATGTTACATATTTATATATATATTAATAACACATTTTGATGAAAATATAACAACTATTAGGAGGTTGCTAAAAATTCCGTACTACAGTTTTATGACTCCGATTTGGGACACACCGGGGTCCCCTTCCTGGTCCAAGGATGCCCTGGCAAAGGGGCTGAGAGTGGATGGGCCTCAGAGGTGGAAAGATTTATTTCCGGAGGGTAATTTGGTTCCATGGAGCTATTGTGAACAGGAATGGGGTTGGAGGTTCTCCAGGTTCAAATACCTTCAGATACAGAGTTGGGCAATGGGAAAAGAAATTGCAGTTGGTCTCCATAACGATTTGGAAGAGAAGCTGATGTCAGAAACGGAGTTTAAAAAAGAAGCATCGCTGTGGTACTGGGAAATATTGGAGATGGAAGACGGTCCATTTACACTGCCGGAGACTTTGTGGGGAGACTGCTTGCCGGAGATGGCTACAGAAGATCAATGGCAAGTAACGATGTCTATGCTATATAAAATAGTTAAACCCGCAAATTTAAGGAGGAACCATCTGTTTACAATCCACAGGGCATACTGGTCTCCGAGAAGACTTTCGAAATTCAAACCGGGGGGTATGGTGGTGTGCCCCAAGTGCAAGAGTCCTAATGAAGATGACCTTCACATATTCGTGTATTGCCCAGCGATAAAAGAATTTTGGGAGGCTGTAAGTACAAAGCTGTAAACTGTTATTGGCCGGCAGATAAAGGTAAGCCCTGAACTTGTTATGACAGGGAGATTGGACCTGCAAGGTAAGGGCACAGACGACAATGATAAACTGTTGTTCTATGCTATATTGCTAGCTCGGAGAGATTTGCAAATTATGGGTCTCGGTGGTGCCCCCAACAGAATTGGACTGGATAAGATCTATGAGAGCCATTGCCAAACTGGATATTTTGGATCAGCTTAATTTTTTTTAATAGATATTGGACCCCCTTTTTGCTATGTTTTGGGTGATGGGATGGTGGCAAGGTTTTTTGATATAATGTCCTATGATTAAGCTTTCTCGTATCTCGGTTGGCTTCTAGTCTTCCCTGGTCAGGGAAGATTGAGGATAGGGTGGTCACCTTTTGGAGAGGGTCCCTCTGTTCAAACATCTCGATGGGCATAGCCCAGAGGAGGGTACGGACTCTAAATAGTGTGGCCTTCCCCCCTTTCTCCTCTAAAGGAAAGTTAACACATGAGATAAACAGCCCATGGGCGGTATCGTTGTGAGCTGGGCGGTGAGAAGGCAAATGAGGATTAAAACAAGAAATGAAAAAAAAAAAGGAAATATAACAACTATTAATTTTTAAATATTAAATTACATAATTAATTTTTGTATTGTAATATTTAAGTATTAATAATAAACCATTATTTTTAATACTTGAATTAAAATTATACACTATATACAAATAATATTTTTTAAATAGATATACATTTATTTTAAATTATTCATTATTTTAAATATTTAAGCAATTACTGTAAAACACTCCCCAACCTTATCCCCTATAAACCCAACATCCCAAACATGAAACAATAATTTCTAAATTCAAAACTTACATTTCTGAATTATAATTAAAACATTTGAATTTATTAAAATTGTAATTCAATTATTTTAAAACACTCCCCACCTTATCCGCTAAAAACCCAACATCCCGCTCATAAACAAAATATTTATAATTTACAAATTAATTTCTCATAATTTAAAAAAAGTAAATACAATTATTTTAAAACACTCCCCACCCTTATCCCCTAGAAATCCAACATCCCGCTCATAAATACAATATTTCAAATTCAAATATTAATTTCTCATAATTTTTTTTAAATGAATACAATTATTTAAAAAAAGACCCCACCCTTATCCGCTATAAACCCAACATCCAGCACCTAAAAATAAATTTCTAATTTAAATTAAAAACAATCGAATGTATTACATTTAAAAAAAATGTAAAACACTCCCCACCCTTATCCCCTATAAACTCAACATTCTGCTCCTAAAACAATATTTTCTACATAAAATTAAAGATTTCGTTTTGATTACATTTTAATACCAATTATTTTAAAACACTTCCTACCCTTATTCCATATAAACCCAACATCCAGCTCCTGAAAATAAATTTCTTATTTTAAATTTAAAAAAATATTATTTATGAAAACTTATTATCAATTATTTTAAAACACTCCCTATACTTATCCCCTATTAACCCAACATCCCGCTCTTAAAAAACATAATTTTTTTTTAATAACATTAACTAACTAGTATTATACATAAAAAAACATAAAATATTTTAAAATAAGGTACTATAACGATATTTTGACAATGATATTTTGACATTACAACATTCTATATTTTTTACAACACTAAAAATCGAAATTTTTAACATCGATACACATTACATCGATATTTAATACCATTGATATACTAAATTCGATATTAATGTATGTCGATAATGAAATTTCGATATTATGTCTACTTACCCAACTTTATAAAGTGCAAGGTGCTATAAATCTCACAAATTACAACAATAATCTATAAACCATTTGAAAGTGACGACATGCCCTCACAAACTGAAAAATGCTACAAGCAAGATAACAATCTCTTCAGAAAAAAGTCCCTATTTTTATATTGTTCCATAGTACCACACCTTTGTAATCCTTCACATCATAAAAGCATATCCACTCTTCCATGTCAATTGATAACATTCTAAGACTAATCGGTGAGAAGTTTGTAAATCATGACCCCATATTAGTAACCCCTCACACAGGGGTCTATTAGGATGGCGGTGGGAAACCCACCCTGACCGCCATGGTAGCAAAAATCAACTGTCTGCTGGTACAGCGGTAAAACCGCAGCCCGATTAGGATCAACCTCAAGAAATTTCCAACCATGGCAGAACGATGCCACAAAAGATTGCCGGTAGCGGGTGGAGCTGGTGAAAATCTGTCTGCGGCGGTCGTATTCGTGGTGGAAACACACAAAACTGCTGTGAGGCCAGCGGAGTCACCGCACGTAAAATTTGGATTCCATTTTAGTGACAGCGGGACGATCCGCTGTTTCCGACCGCCGCAATCGCAAACAGTTATGAATGGGAGAGACAGCGGAAGGGCTGTTGCATAGCCACCGACGCGGACGCTCCATGACAAAAAAAACCACAACAAGGCCACCAAGTGCACAGATCAAACTAGCTCTGCCCCCAAAAACACCTAACACATCCCAATGACACAACTCCATGGCAACCTAAAAAATAATTTTCCAGGACAACCTACACAACATACCTAACAGCAATACTCCATTTTGACACACCACAAAGCTGACTATAAAACCAGCGCATTCCCTGACCAGAATCCTTTGCACTACTCCAGCCCTGAAGGAACCAAACCCTGCAGCACATTGGATAGGCAAAACACTACACATCTCATCAGCACAACTATACACACACACACACCAGCTACACCACCCCCACCACCCTCACAACGGTATCTCAAACCATTAGCACATCACACACCATGGCACAAAAGAAAACGCCCAAATTCACTGACAGTGAGTTGTCAGTCATGACAGATGAAATAATCAGAGTAGAACCACAATTGTTTGGTACCCTGGTCCACCATTAGCCACCAAAGAACAAATGTGGACAAGGATAGTCAACAAGCTCAATGCAGTAGGGACTGTCCCGCACACCAAGAAGGAGATCGTGAAGCAGTGGCATGACCTCAAGAGCAAGGTGAGAGAGAAGAACAACAAGAATCGCCAGCTGGCTCAGATGACTGGCGGTGCCCTTCCCATTCCACCGAGGACATTCACTGTATGGGAGGAGAAGGTGCTTGCCATACTGCATCCAGAAAGTCTCACAGGAATACCCGGGGGAGTGCAGGCTGGTAAGTACAAACAAATACATACCATTACACTGCTATGTACTGTCTTGCACAACTACAAAGTTACACCTCCTAGGCCCCATTCCATTCATCTGCACCACAATACCCAACACATGTCTCACAGATGTAACATTCACTCCATCTGAACCACCCCAAAGGTAGCCAGCAATATTCCCATGGTTGCATGTGTACAGGCATCCAGCACTACAACTCCCACCAGGCCCCCTTGTGCCACAGCTCAGCAAGATGGACCCCCCCCACCCAGAAGCATTTGGCAGCCATTGCATTGTTCACCTTCACCTAACAGGTAGGTAGCAATCTTCCCAGGGAGGGCTATTTGTGGGTGGGAATCCTGCACTACAACTCCCACCAGACACCCCTGTCCCATCCCTGAGCAGGATGTAGCACTCAAACACACCCAGAAGCATGTGGCAGCCATTGCATTGGTTACCCTCACCTAACAGGTAGGTAGCCATCTTCCCAGGGAGAGCTCTTTGTGGGTGGGAGGTCTGCACTACAACTCCCACCAAGAACCCCTGCCCCACCCCTGAGCAGGATGTATCACCCCATCACACTCAGAAGCATGTGGCAGCCATTGTATTACAACAACCAAACTTACAGGTAGGTAGTCACATTTCCAGGGAGGGGTGTTTAGGGGTGGGAAGCCTGCACTACAACTCCCATGAGGCGCCCCAGTCCCACCCCAGAGCAGGATGTAGCACTCCACCACACCCAGAAGCATGTGGCAGCCATTGTATTACAACAACCAATCTTGCAGGTAGGTAGTCACCGTCCCAGGGAGGGGTGTTTGGGGATGGGAGGCCTATACTACAACTCCCACCAGACCCTCTTTTGCCACAGCTTGCCAAGATGGAGCACTCCCCCCCCACCCAGAAGCATGTGGCAGCCATTGTATTGTTTACCTCACCTAACAGGTAGCTAGCCACCTTCCCTGGGAGGGGTGTTTGGGGGTGGGAGGCCTGCACTACAACTCCCACCAGGCACCCCTGTCCCACCCCTGAGCGGGACATAGCACTCTACCACACCCAGAAGCATGTGGCAACCATTGTATTACAACAACCCATCTTGTAGGTAGGTAGTCACCGTCCCAGGGAGGGGTGCTTGGGGATGGAGGCCTGTACTACAACTCCCACCTGGACATCTTTTGCCACAGCTTGGTAGGATGGAGCACTCCCCCCACCCAGAAGCATGTGGCAGCCATTGTATTGTTCAACCTCACCTAACAGGTAGCTAGCCATCATCCCAGGGAGGTGTGTTTGGGGGTGGGAGGCCTGCACTACAACTCCCACCAGGCACCCTTGTCCTGCCCCTGAGCAGGATGTAGCACTCAAATACACCCAGAAGCATGTGGCAGCCATTGTATTACAACAACCAATCTTGCAGGTAGGTAGTCACCGTCCCAGGGAGGGGTGTTTGGGGATGGGAGGCCTGTATACAACTCCCACCAGGCTCTCTTTTGCCACAGGTTGCCAAGATGGAGCACTCCCCCCCACCCAGAAGCATGTGGCAGCCATTGTATTGTTTACCTCACCTAACAGGTAGCTAGCCACCTTCCCTGGGAAGGGTGTTTGGGGGTGGGAGGCCTGCACTACAACTCCCACCAGGCACCCCTGTCCCACCCCTGAGCGGCACATAGCACTCTACCACACCCAGAAGCATGTGGCAACCATTGTATTACAACAACCCATCTTGCAGGTAGGTAGTCACCGTCCCAGGGAGGGGTGCTTGGGGATGGAGGCCTGTACTACAACTCCCACCTGGACATCTTTTGCCACAGCTTGGTAGGATGGAGCACTCCCCCCACCCAGAAGCATGTGGCAGCCATTGTATTGTTCAACCTCACCTAACAGGTAGCTAGCCATCATCCCAGGGAGGTGTGTTTGGGGGTGGGAGGCCTGCACTACAACTCCCACCAGGCACCCTTGTCCCGCCCCTGAGCAGGATGTAGCACTCAAATACACCCAAAAGCATGTGGCAGCCATTGTATTGGTCACCCTAACCTAACAGGTAGGTAGGCACCTTCCCAGGGAAGGGTGTTTGGGGGTGTGAGGCCTGCACTACAACTCTTACCAGGGCTCCCTGTCCCACCCCTGAGCAGGATGTAGAACTCAAACATACCCAGAAGCATGTGGCAGCCATTGCATTACAACAACCAAACTTATAGGTAGGTAGCCACCTTCCCATGGATAGGTGTTTGGGGGTGGAAGGCCTGCACTACAACTCCTACCAGGCACCCCTGTCCCACCCCTGAGCAAGATGTAGCACTCCACCACACCCAGAAGCTTGTGGCAGCCATTGTATTACAACAACCAAACTTACAGGTAGGTAGTCACCTTCCCAGGGAGGGGATTCTGGGGTGGGAGGCCTGCACTACAACTCCCACCAGGCCCCCTTGTGCCACAGCTCAGCAAGATGGAGCCCTCCCCCACCCAGAAGCATGTGGCAGGCATTGTATTGTTCACCCTCACTTAACAGGTAGCTAGCCATCTTCCCAGGGAGGGGTGTTTGGGGGTGGGAGGCCTGCACTACAACTCCCACCAGGGCCCACTGTCCCACCCATGAGCAGGATGTGGCACTCCACCACACAACCAGACAGATGTGTCAGAAAATCCACCCAAATGTGACAACAGAACAAGAAAGTAGGCAATGCATGCACCCCACCATTCCTCTCAAAATGCATGGAGCCATATGACAATACCAGCACTCACATCCCAGCAAAATTGACACAGATCCAATAGCCACTTATAGTGTGCAGACAGCTAAGTGTATGTAACTGTCACATCAACCAAAGTGGGACTCACCAAATCACATGTAGAATAAATTCAGGGCACAATCATGCACAGCACTGAATGCCTTCTGTAAGTTTCATGGGGCAGAGCTTGATGGACCATATGAAAACAAAGCAAGCATGGTCTGTAGAACAAATAAAACAATGCACATGACATGACAAAAGTATGCATGAGCAAACAATGGCTAGTTCATGCTCAGATGTAACGTCTGCCAGGCAGAGTAAACAACAAAGATGCTTCACATAAAGTTGTTGTGCCGCTAGTCGTTAGATGACAACATTTACTTGTAATCACAAAATCTACATGTGGCGCATGGTATCCATTGATATGTCATACCATGGACAAGAAATATATGTACCTCCACATCATGTCATGATGCTCAGTACTGTGCAGCCATACAAAGTGATGTCAATGTAAACTGTGTGGTGTATAACATGTAACATTCAAACATCTAACACCAAGCATGTGGGGGGCACTTCAACGACCATTTCCCCTCTGTCCCACAGGTGACCAAGAACTGACAGCAGAGGATGACGACACAAACCTGCATAGCCAGTCTCCACACCCGGAACATGGACTCTCTGATGATGACTCCCTGCATTTCTAGGATGCCGAGCAAGAAGCCGGCCCATCAGGCATGCCAGAGCGCAACAGGTCCCAGGACCTTGCTGTCACCCTGCCACCAAATCAGCAACAACTGCGCTGATCCCTGCTGTAACGACCTGTGCGGCCTCCACCACCACCACCAGTTATGCCTGCAACACTCTCCCAGCCCAGAGGATGACCACCCCACCCCACCAACTGAAGATGGCAGGTAGAGTAGGCGGGTGGTGAGGCAACAGGTCCGTGACAGCTGGGCAGGTGGGAGGGCAAGTGGGTGTCAAACACAACCAGACACTGGGACCGAAGCCCTGGCCAACATCGCCAGAGTCCTTGGGGCCTATGAACGAGCCCAGAGACAAACAGGCCAGGCTCAGAAAGATTCCCGTGAGCTTTGCCTGCTGCTGAGGTCCAAAGACACCCGCATGGGCCAAATCGTGGACCTCTTGGGCCAGCTAGTGGCGGGTCAGAGACAGGCCTGCAACCCAAATAACACCTCCACCGCCCTCCAGTGACTTGCAGGGTCACAGTTCCCCAAACTCCCCTGTGGCCACAGAGAGGGGGGAGCCCTCAGACCCCACTGGCCCCCCTGCCAAACGACCATGGGGCCGCGCAAAGAAATCCTAAGGAGGATCCCGTGGCAAAGCACCTGCCAGCCAAACGCCAGTCAAGGAGCCAGCCATGATGGCACCCCTCTACACCTTGCCATTGACTTTGTTGACTGTCCTTATCCACAATGCCACGTTGTTGGCAGGCGTCTGTTGGACTGGGTCACTAATCAATGTGGTGACTACTCGATTGTCTCATCTTCCATCACTGACAACTCATTGATTCACTATTCACCTTTTTGTAAATATTCACTTTCCTTTCACTTCCCTGTCACATATACCCATTGTAAATAAACACTCCTTACACACCTATGTATTCGTGCCTGCTCCATGTTTATCACAGGATGTACAATGTTGACCATGATTACAATGTACCAGGAACACAGATTGTTTGTAGGCAAGGAGAGGCTGAAGGGACTTAGAAAAACACAACAGAACAATATTCACTTGTCATCAAGGTACTCCTATCTGCACAAATTACAATGAGCAACAGTACCGACATAGACATCCTGTAGCTGTGCATAACTACCCTGTCCCAGAACCATTAGCAGCCAGCAAAGAGCCAACAACAGGCAGCAGTCATGAAGCTATCCAAGGCCTTTTCACCAACAACAGCATCAGCAGACAATGGCCCCGCTGTACGTTTTCACTCACCTTCAAGGGAAGTAGCGATTGATGAGCTGTTGACACAGGTCGACACCTTCCTCCTCTCCACTGTCCTCTACACTGGACACGTTTTGGTTTACAGGTTGGGCCCTCGACTGCTCCTCAGCATCCAGAAGCAAGGGAAACTCCTTGTGCAAGGCCAGGTTGTGGAGCATACAGCCTGCAACTACAATCTGACACACCTTTTCAGGCGAGTATAACAGTGCACCTCCGGTCTTGTCCAGGCAGCAAAATCGTGACTTTAGGAGACTCTGGGGCCTTTTAGGAGGACGGGGGTTTGGGACCACCCGCCATAAGGGCGGGGTTCCCATGGGGGGTATTAAGATGTGCCGACCACAGTGGCGGGCACATCCTGCATTTTTAGCATTGTGGCGGGCGGTGCTCTCTGCACCGCCCGCCACAATGCTAAAAATGCATTAATGCATTGCATAGACAAAGCGGCAGGCACTGCGCAGTGCCTGCCGCTTTGTTTATGCAAATGAAGGGGGGTACCACAGGTACACCCCCGTGTGCACCCCCCACGTCGCCTTCACTCTGGGGGCCCGCAGGGGGCCCCCAGAGTGAAGACCGCATGCGGAAAGGCATCTACACAAGCCCATCATAATATGGGTGGCGGTGTCTATTAGACACCGCCACCATATTAAACCTTTTCCGCTCCGGTCGCAAGGCGACTGGGGCAGAAAAGCGGTGGGCGGTCTTTCTGTCCGCCGCGGTCCCCCCCCCATCCTAATATGGCGGGGGAATTCAGATGCGGATGGCGGGCGGATTGCCCCTGCCAGACTGGCGGTGGCTACCGCCAGCCTGGCGGGGGCAATCCGCCCGCCTTCCTAATGGGCCCCCAAAAGTTCAGCTGCCACACAATGCTGTTATGCAGGATGTACGAGTCATAGGCAGAGCCGGGAATTTTGGCACAGGCGTGTGAGATGATCATATTTGCCTGGCACACCACTTGCACTTTGATGGAATGGAAAGGTTTCCTGTTCCTGTAGATGGGCTCACATGCCTGTGGTGGAACCAGGCCAACATGTGTACAGTCAGTGTCAGCAACAACATTAGGCATGTGCCCAAGGGCATAAAAATCACCCTTCACAGCTGGCAATTCATGCCTCCTGGGGAAATGGATGTATCTGTCCTTGTAGGTCATCATAGCGGACAGGACATCACGTAGCACCATTCTTAACATAGGTTGCGATATCCCACCTGTGGTGGACAATGTGTACTGGAACAAACCAGTAGCAAAGTAATGCAGGGTCGCCATCATCTTACACGTGGGTGTCAAAGCTGTCAGATACGTTCTGCGAGACCACAGGTGGAGCTCCAACAGAGCACATAGGTCTTGTAGGGTGGGTCGATCCAGATGGAATTTCCGTATGATGTCCTCATCCTCCATGTCCGCCAGCACTGTGAAGGGACGATGCACATTTGGTCGCCTCCTAGGTGAGATGAAAGGGGACACATGTCATTGCAATCCACCATAAGATGTGTCCAACATCTTACGTTTTGACTGACACAAAGGCAACAATGACTGGCATCACAGTTCAGCTTACAGCACAACTTACATGTAGGGACACCTTCAGCTACACTAGTCGTACACTTGTCTACTTTTCACACAGTGAGTACCTCCAAAACAAAATCTGACTATGTGAATGCCCAAATGTACATGTCCACATCTTCCGTAACCAGCCCTGAGAGTAGTTCGTACAGCATATGTTTGAAACCGCAACACTGCTGGCTCCTACCCAAATGTTACATTGGCATTGTGTGCATTATCTTGTGCCATGAATTAGGTGTCTACTGTACACTGGTGAGATCAGGCCATTGCCATTGACACAGCATGATGTGTCCATAGGTGCTGTTAACGTGCTCCGTGACCCAAATCATGGTCATTGGCAGCCATCAATAGTAGCCATATCCTGGTATCGACCGCCTGGCTGCAGTGGTGTGCCACGGCCAATGCCCATGCCCTTACAGCCAATGGGACTGCAGTAGCCTAATGCAATTTTGAAAATCGCGGTAGGCGTGCACCACCACAGTGTGCCGGTAATTGGATGCAATTGAAAGATGCATGACCGCTGTAGTGACCGCCTGGCCCCTTTGGTGTGTCACTGCCAATGCCCATGCCCTTACAGCCAATGGGAACCGCAATTGCGGTAGCCTAATGCAATTTTGAAAATTGGGATAGGCATACTCCGCCACCGCGGGGTCGTTCATTGGATGCATTTGAAAAAAGTGGACCTGGAACACCAATTGCAGCAGCCTAGAACCACTGAAACTACCCCAGTGGGCTATATTTGTGTGGGAGAGAGCCTCACTTTTCCACTGCTTCCAGACACTGCTGCCTGATACTCTTCACCACCAACTGCTGCTGCTCTTGTCTCCTGTATCCAGACACTGCTGCCTGACACTCCTCACCACCAACTGCTGCTGCTGCTGTTTCCAGACACTGCTGCCTGACACTCCTCACCACCAACTGCTGCTGGCTCCTGTCTCCAGACACTGCTGCCTGACACTCCTCACCACCAACTGCTGCTGGTCCTGTTTCCAGACACTGCTGCCTGACACTCCTTACCGCCAACTGCTGCTGCCCCTGTCTCATGGACCCAGTGATGGTGAGGACTGAGAACATCAGGGCCTGTCCCTTCACCACAGAGGAGTTGGAGGTCCTGGTGGACGAGGTACTCACACAGCATGGGAGGCTATATGGTGCTCCATAGTAAGTGGTTCATAGTGGAAGTGAAAGTGCAGGGAGTGCACACATGAAGTTGATCTGCTGCAAAATGTGCCTGAGAGTGTGGCTTTGTATGATACACTGCCTAGCATGCTGACTTGATGAGAAAGGGGTTTGTAGCCTATTTTAAATATTTCCCTGGCTTCAAATCAGGATGGGGGGACATGCAGTGTTTTTGCAGCCATACAGTGACACTGCAAGTTTGGTAAGCTGGAGTCAGGACAGAAATTTCCTGTGCTAATGGATGTTTGGGTCCATGAGTTTCTTCACAGGCTCATCTATGACATTACCAAGTGTTTGCTTCCAGAGGGTACTGACTGAAGTGTTTCTGATTTAATATTGCCACCATCCATGGATGTGCCAGCATTATGCACAAGAGTGAAATGCCAGAGGGTGACACTCTTGGTGGAAATTCACCTATGACACAGCAGATTGTTGTACTTTTGAACCAACCCGCTTCCATTTTCATCATTATGTGTACTGACTTGCATGTGTAGGCATTGTTTGCCCTCTCATATTGTCCCTGCATGTGACATTTCTGATGCCCCATGTTGAACCTCAGTGTGAGCCCCCTGGCCTGCACAGTCACTGCCCAATTTGACAAGGACACATCACTGAAAGGACAGGTTGAGACATATGGGTTGTCTGCTACACTATCCATCAAAGAGCTTTCTCAGGCCTGTGGATTGCACAAGACAGACCTTGTGAGAAGGGAGTGAGATTGTAAGATCCCTAAATGTGACCTCCATGACACAGTGAGCCATTCACAGGGCAAGGACATTGAGGGGTGTGCAGTGTTGGACACAGTGAGTCTGCCCCGACACATCATTTCCAATGTAATGTATGTCTTGTTCACCCACAAACTGGATTGCAGATGTGGGCCTCCTTCCCATTGTTTTCTGTGCTGGTATTCTGCATGTGTATGAGATGGGCAGGTACTGTGTCCATCCTCATACCTGCATGCATTTTGGTATGATTATCCAATGCTTATGTACTACGTGTCATGATGTATTGTCTCTGATAAACATATCTGTGAAGTAGTGCTGAGTTAGTGCATGCTCCTGTACTGAGAGATAGTGGTACATAACCCAGAAATTTCCCCCTCTTGTCTCCTATACCTGCAGCTCAAAATATACCAGCGGAAGGCATTATGGAGGGCCATTGCATGTAAGGTGCGGGCTCTGGGTGTCTCCAAACGACGGCACACACACTGTCACAAGAGGTGGAATGACATCTGCCACGTGAGCAAAAACATGGCAGAGATGACGCTGGGGCTGCTCCCTCGGACTAGCAGGTTGGCGCACAGGAGCATGACACCACTAATGGCCTCCGTCTTAGCTGTGACACAGTCTGAGCTGAATGCATGTTTGAAAGACCGTCAGCAGCAAGCTAGGGGTGTGTATTTTGGGAATGATGACTTTGGTTGTGAGTAACTGCATGTATTCCAAGCATGAACCAGTGCTGAGCTCTGTGATGTTGCTAGTGTGATGCAATGGTTTGTAGGTGGCCTCTGTGTTGGGTGCAGCTGTCATGCATTTTCCTTACATGTAATTTCTCATGTCATTGAAGTAATGGCCCTTGACATTGCATTCTGAGTTGTGGCCGTATGGCATCGGCTGCATTGGGGGAGTCAGCAACATCCCATGACAGTGAACAGCATTGTGCCTCATCTGAGTGTGCTTTCATCAATGTGTGCAGTGCCTGATCTCAAAATTGTGAGAACTACACATCTGACACCAATGTGCAACTGTAGCTGTGCCCCAAAGTACGACATGGTGGATGGCATGAGCTCATGGCCATTGCCAACTGATATTTTGGAGTCTGTATCTCTGTTGTCCCCTTATGGTGACTCCATATGTGACTATGACAACATGTTGGGAGGTTCATCTTTTTCAGCCACATAGACCTAGGTATGCTCAGAGGGATCTGTATGTCTGGTAATACGGAGGCACAGGCAAGCTATTTGGCTGTGTGGACATCACATGGGTCAATTATGCCAAGTTTGCATGATGGTGGTCAGTCAAAATAACAATTTTTAAATATCGACCTACATTAATATCGAGTTTTCAATATCGTAGGGACAGAAGTCAAGAATATCGTTCAAAAGAATATCGTTCAAAAGAATATCGACCCCAAGGTAAGTAATATAGTTTTTTTTTTATATTGAAGTAAGTAATATCGAAGTAAGTAATATCATAAGTAAAAATATTGTTGTCAATAATATCGAGAAAAAAATTAAGTGTTATGTATTTTAGTATGTAATTTATGTGTATGTTAAACATTTTTTAATGTATTTTAATAAATTTTCAAATAAATGTTTAGAAATTCGTAATTTTGTTAACGTAAATTTAGCGTTTTAGTATCAGAGCGGGTTGTGGGTTTATAGGGGAATAGGGTGGGAAGTCATTTAATTATAATGAATTTATTAATATGTTTTTATTAATTGGTATTGATTATTAATTAATTGTTAATTAATTATTAATTGGTAATTATTTTTTATTAATGAGTTACTTATATTAATTATAATTAATGTATCATTCATTTGTATTTATTGTTAGTTTGTTTATTGTTAATTAATAATTAATTGGTGATTAATTTTTATTAAGTGATTAATTGATAATTGAATTACTTATGTGATTTTTTTATGTGTAGTGGATTGTTGGTTTATAGGGGAACAGGGTGGGAAGTAAATAAAATAAAATAATTTGATTGTTTTTATTTATTGGTATTTATTATTAATTAATTGTCAATTAATTATTAATTGGTAATTAATTTGTATTAATTAGTTAATTATAGTAATTATAATTAATGTATTATTATTTATTTTTATTTATTGTTAATTAATTGGTGATTAATTATTAATTGGTAATTAATATGTATTAGTTAATTTATAATTATATTAATTATAATTATTTTATTATTAATTGATTAATTGATAGTTAAATTAATTGTGTTTTTGTATTATGTGATGAGAAGATATTTTGTTTTAAATGTAAATGTGTTTTTCTTGGAGACATAAGATGTTGTGAATGTGATTGCAATTATTTTAATTAATCAAGCAATAAAGATTATAAATTAAATTTAAAAAAAGTATGTGTAGTGTGTTGCGTGTTAAAGGGGGAATAGTGTGGGAAGTCATTTCATGTTATTTTTGTAAATAATCATTTTATTTGTAGCTATTGATAATTTTTTTGTAAATTATTTATTAAGATGTTATTTTTTAATAAAAAATTATTTAATTGATAAGTATGTTAATTTAACCCCTACGCTATCCAACACTTTCCCTACTGTTGCACTCACTGGAGTGGGAATAGTATTTTTTACCCCTACACTATCCAGCGCTTTCCCTACTGTTGCACTCTCTGGAGTGGAAATAGTATTTTTTACCCCTACACTATCCAGCGCTTTCCCTACTGTTGCACTCTCTGGAGTGGGAATAGTAATTTTTACACCTACGCTATCCAGCAGTTTCCCTACTGTTGCACTCTCTGGAGTGGGAATAGTAATTTTTACCCTGACACAATCCAATGCTTTCCCTAATGTTGCAGTATGTGGAGTAAGTATATATATTAATTTATATTTAGATGTTTAATTAATTTTAACATAAATTATTATGTATTAGTTATTATTTTTAAATATGTTTTAATATTTATATCTATAGTTTTTTTAATTATATGTATTATTTACTTCTTTTTACATTATTAATAAAACTTTTTAAAAAACATCGATATTTTTGACAACGATATTTTTTTTCCGATATTTTTGTACTTACCTTTATGTAGATAGGACTTCAATATTTTTGACTTCGATATTTCTGTGTCGATATTTTTGTAGGTCGATTTTCTGTTGGTCGATATTTTGTCAAACATTCTGCATGATACCATGCAATTTTTGACTTTGGAATTAAGCTTGCACAATGTGACTGCACAGGGTGGTGTGCAACATGGGGGTATCATCTTGTTTTTTGCTTTGCTTGCATATGATGTTTGTGTCAATGCCACTAAACTGAACCTACATCTCTGTCTGCAGCATCTACCAAAGGCACAGAAGGACATGGGACGGACACCAGTGGTGAGGCATCAGGCACGACTACTACACATGAGCACACTGACACTGATGTGACCAGCGCCTCGGAGGCGAACAAGAGTTTGCTTGAGGAATCACAACCAGAGGCACCAACCTCAACGTCATCTGATGCCAGCGGTGACTCATCTATGTTGGCCAGCACAGGGAGTGGTGTATCTGCCCCCTCTTCCACCACACAGCGTCCAGTGCCCACCCTCCCAGCTACTTCCACTAGTGCTGCACGTGCTCGCACCAGTAAGAAGGGAAGAGTGTCCTTCCCCCAGGGACCACTGCCCCTGCCTCCCCTGCTGCCCTCAGTGTTGAGGCTGTGGACCTTTTGCGCCAGCTGTGTGTGTGTCAGACAACTCTCCTGAATGCCTTCCTAGAACATGAGAAGAAGTTGGCACAGGTAGTTGCCTTCATGGAGGGCATTCATTCAGACATTGGTGGGCTACACAGGACTGTCCAGTCTTTGTCCTCCACAGTGACGGCAGCCATTCAGCTGTCAGAGGCTCAGAGTCCAGCTCCAGTCCCTTTGGCCACCACCCTGCCTGTGGCTACATCTGACAAGAGTGACCACATACCACAGCCCACAACCTCAAGATACACAACACGCAGCACATAACAGCAGCATCCCAAGCGGGCCAGAGCGCAGACACCATCCCCCAAACAAACCAAAGTCACCCCAGAGCACGAAGGCAAAAGCCCTTCAGGTGATTCTCAGGGGCATCAAGCCAAGTAGCAGGCCTCAGGCTCACATACCTCAAAAGCATCCCCATCCAAGGGCACTCCCGTCTGAAAAGTGTCTCCCAAAGACAAGCAGATAGTAGCCATGCCTGCTGTGAATCTGGTGCCTGCGAAGAGTCCAAAGAAAAAGCCCTCTAATGCAGATTCACCCACAAGCTCAACTCCCATCCACACCCCTGTGAAGCTGATAAAGGAGGGCACTGTAGGGGGTTCACCTGGTCAACAGGGGATGGAGGGGGAAGGCAAGGCCAGGTCAAGCGTACCGCCCAAATCAGCAGATCCCCAGAGGGAGGGCCACCACCTGCACCTGATGCACCTGTGGTGGAGATTGAGTCTGTTGTGCCTGCCCCACTTACCACTCCACCTAAAACAATATTTCCCTATTGAGTCCCCAAGAAGTGGAAAGGTACCCCTTCACATTCTCCCTCTCACACTGTGTCTCACTGCAGCATGACTCCACCTCCACGTGCGACCACACCGCCCGGTCCAAACAGCCCTCTGGCTCACAAAGCCACTGATGCCTCTACCTCAGCTGGTCCTCTATCTCCCAGGTCCAGTCCTCCAACTGGCCTGACACTCAGCCACCTTCCAGTCGGACTGACAGCCAAGTCTGAGTCAAAGTCCCCCTAACACACCTTTCTCTCCCACAGTGGTGCCTGGACTGCCCATTGTTATTCCCCTAGCTGTGCTAATGACCATGGAAGTCTACAGTCTCAGCCATTCCCTGTGCAGCCTCTCATGCACACATGTGCCTACTTTGAATTGTGGACTGGCCAATGCCCTTGCTGTTCATCACTGTTGATGCCCATTCCCTGTGCAGCTTCTCATGCACACATGTGCCTACTTTGAACTGGCCACTGGCCTTGCTGTTCATCACTGTTGATGCCCATTCCCTGTGCAGCTTCTCATGCACACATGTGCCTACTTTTAACTGTGGACTGGCCACTGGCCTAGCTGTTTATCACGTAGGATGCCCATTCCCTGAGCAGTTTCTCAAGCACACATGTGCCTACTTTGTACTTTGTACTGGCAACTAGCCTTGCTCTTTATGACTTAGGATGCCCATTCCCTGTGCAGTTTCTCAAGCACACTTGTGCATACTTTGCACTTTGTACTGGCCACTGGCCTTGCTGTTGGCTGCTATGGATGCCCATTCCCTGTGCAGTTTCTCAAGCACACATGTACTTTGTTCTACTTTGTACTGGCCACTGGCCTTGTTGTTTATCACTTAGGATGGCCATTCCCTGTGCAGGTTCTCCTGCATACATGTCCCTCCTTTGAACTATGGACTCACCACTGTCCTTGCTCTTGTCTACTTTTGATGCCTATCTTGGTGATATGTAATAAAGACAGTTACTCCTGTTGTCTGCTTTGTCAGTGTCCCTGCTTAATAAAAACTTTTCTGTATGGGTCTGGTTTCATGTAACACATGCTCTGTGTGCCACTTTAACATTTCCAATTGCTTGTTTCACGTTTTCAGAGTTTGGCAGAGGTGACAGGCACTTCAGTTTTTCTTGACTCTGAGGTTTGGGGGTGCACTGATGGTTGTTTGTGATGACCTACTGTCATCCTAATCCTTCTATGGTCAGGTTTGCTAAATTGTACACATGTCATGTTTGTATGCACTGCCAACACAGAGGCGGATTCTATCCACAGGATTGCAGGCAGGCTGGCCAGGGTCCATCATATCTGTGTGATATTTCTTGATGTGAAGATGTGAATTATTTAACATCAGTCGAGAATCAGGTGTAAAACGCAGGGAGCTCCGTTGGTACATCATTACGTTGAATTTGACCATAACGAAAATGATATCAGGTGGTCAGTACTACTGGTGGTAAGAGCCCAATGTAAAGTGACTTTACAAATGACACTGAATAAACTAAAGGCACGGATGATTGAGAAATATCAAACCGCGAGGGTGGGCTTGAATGATCACAATGAAATTTGGGCACTTATAAGATCTTAATTAGTGTGTGATCTGCGTTTGGTTATCTGTAATTGCTTCGTATATGTGTATGACTGTTTTTTCAGCTGAACTTGCTTCGTCTCTCCCATACAATATTGCTGTATGTTTTTATGAATATATCTTTGTATATTTGATTGTTGATGTTTTTTGTACATTTTTGTATATAAATATATATATTCGTATTTGACCTTTGTGCTCTTTAATCTCCTTGGAAGACTTTGTGCGTATGTACACTGCTTGATTAGTCTCTAGATTGTACGTCTATCTCTGTGTACCCTCTGGATCTCCGGATCCATTTCGTGTCACCTCCACTATACACCAGAGGTCTTTTCTTTTATGGACAAGTGATTAAATAATTCTTTTTCCTTGGAGTGAAGTACCTGAGGGCCATTGGCTTACCGGTTTATTGTGACCTGGAGCTTTTTCTTTTTTTTTTTCTTTTTTTTTTTTTTTTTTTTTGGGATTATAAACTTTTATTAACATCCAAGCATTCATACACAGCAGTGCGCCTACAACCATACAAGGCCGGCAGCGATACACCTGTAGTAGGGCAATTTGAGGCAGTGAACTCCCATATCCAGGGAGTGTAGTGAAGTTCAATCAATAGCTAATACACACAAGATAAAAGACATTAATCTCAGACCAGTACCTTAGGGGGGCAAATGAGGATAATATACAATCAAGCATGCGTAATAGGATAGAACAGAATCGGGAGAGTACAGCCGTAGTCTGGAATGTAGGGGGATAGAGGCATTTCATATTAGTGAAAGAACAATGCAGTTCCATCAGAGGCTGGGATGCAGGTAGGTAGAAAAGTAGAGTAGTCAGGGAGGCCAAGTCCATGCAGTGGCGCCAGACAGTACCTGTGGAGGGAGAACATCGATGCAAGACATGCTACCAACATTTCAAAGGCAATGCAGCAGACAAGAAATATATAGCTTTTTTGGAGAGGGGGTTCTATATCGGGTACGTCCCAAACACTGTAACAGGCCTCCAATAGATCCTTCCCTGCCCAGGTCAAATGGTGTGAAACGAGAACAGGTAATTCAAATAGTCTGTGCGTGTGTTGTGTCAATATTTTCAGCGTCCTCCTCCCCCTGTGATGTGTCAGCGATAAGGTAGGCCTGCAGGGGACCCCAAATGTCCGCTGGTCTCGAGCGCAAAGGTACCAGTTCTGAAAACACACTGTACTGTTCCTGACAGTATATCATATCATGCATCCAAGCCTTAAACTTAGGAGCACGACCTCGGCCCCATCTACATGCTAAGTGTCTCCGTGCCAACAGTAGCGCTACATTAGTGAACTTCCTAACCGTCCGTGCTATCTGCGCTGTATGGCCCAGAAGGAATAACATCGGGTCTGGGGTCAACGCAGTACCTATCATGTGGGACAGGCCCTCACAGACCCGTGCCCAGTAGTCCTGTATTTGCGGGCAGGTCCATGATAAATGGAAGAAGTCCGCTCCTTCCCGACCACATCTCTCACATCTGTCTGAATCGGCAAGCCCGAACCGGAATTTCCGAGCCGGTGTGTAGTACATCCTATGGAGGAATTTGTAATGGATGATTTTAAAGCGGCAGCTAGACATCACCTCTCCTGACAATTCGCAGCAGTACTGCCATTGGGCATCAGTGATATCCCTCCCGAAATCACCTGCCCAGTGCCCTCTAGCCGCACTTGTTACTACTGGTAATTCCTCTCGAATGCATTTGTACAATTTAGAAACCAGGTGTGCGCCATCAGGGCTGCTCAACACCACAGTGAGCGGGGCTAAGCTGGGGGGTTCATGAGGATAATCAGGTAATAAGGCTTTCAGGCCTTCTCTGAGTCGTAGGTAGTAGAAGAGTTCCAGTGGGGTATGTTCGCCATCTCCAAAGAAGTCATCTCGAGATCGGAACTTCCCATCCCGGAATAGGTCCCCCCACACCCCAACCCCCAACCTCTTGCACATTCGGCGGAATCCTACCTCCCGTAAGAGAGTCACCTGTGGGTGGTAGGATAGTGGCATACGAGTCGAATACAGCAACGGGGTTTGCAATCTCGCCCCTATCTTGCGCCACGCCTCTATTGTACAGGACACAGTGTTGGAATGCATCTCCAGCGTGGCTGTGGGGGCATGCACCACTCCCTCCAGTGGCAGCGGGTGCGCAATCCAGTCCTCCGCTGCCACCTGTGGCATGAAAGCAGTTGGGCGTAGCCAATGATAGAGGTAGTGAGCCTCTGCACTTAAGTAGTATGTTTCGAAGTCTGGGACATCGAAGCCCCCCGCTCCATAGGGTTGTGTCAAGATTGCCCAGCGGAGCCTAGCCTGCCTCCCCCCCCACACCAGTCGGATAAGCTCCGAGCGTAAGGTTTTAAAAAAAAATGCGCCAGGGTGATAGGGAATATTGAGGAACATATACAAGAATCGCGGTAGTACCACCATCTTGACTAGGGAGATTCTCGCCGCCATAGACAAGGGTAGTTTAATCCACCGTGTCACCGAGTCCGTCAATTTGGAGATGGCCACTCCGTAATTCATCCGCAATGTCTCCTCTTTGTCTCTGGAGATCTGGATCCCCAGGTAGCGGAGTTCCGAAGTGCACCACTCGAGCGGGTAATCTAGTGGGAATTCGGTAACCGCCGGTGTCAGCGGGAAGAGCTGGGATTTGCTCCAGTTGATAGAGACACCTGAAAGGCATCCGAAGGTAACAAACTCCCGCAACAGCGAGTTAAGATTAGCCTGGGGGTCCTTAACGTAAAGTGTGACATCATCGGCATACAATGATATTGAGAGTTGGCGCTGAAAACAATTGAAGGCGCTGGGCTTGTGGAGCTGTCGGATGCGACAGGCCAGTGGTTCAATAGCCATCGCGAAAAGTAACGGGGAAAGGGGGCACCCCTGTCGAGTCCCTCTCGTGATCGCGAAAGCGGCAGTAAGTTGTCCATTCGCAAATACTCTCGCCATTGGAGAGGTATAGAGCAACCGTACCCAGGCCACAAAAACAGGGGGGAATCCCATCTTCCGCAGGATTGCGAATAGAAATCCCCATTCCACAGAGTCGAATGCCTTTGAGGCATCCAAAAAAAACCCAGCAAGGGGAATCTCCGGATGAACAGTTTGAATGAGGGAGAATACCGTGCGGAGGTTATGTGACGTGGATCTCGTGGGGACAAAGCCGGACTGATCTGGCAAAATGATCGTGGTCATAAGTAAGGAAAGCCTGGTCGCAAGGACCTTCGCGAGAATTTTGGCGTCGCAGTTCAATAACGATAGAGGGCGATATGAGTCACATTGGGTGGCAATCTTCCCAGGTTTAAGCAAAGATGTAATAATGACTTCTCGCATCGATCTCGGGAGTACCCCTACTTCCATGGCATCATTGAATACTTCACGTAGCACCGGAGCCATAATCTCCACGTAGCATTTATAAAACTCTGCGGGGAGACCATCATGACCCGGCGCCTTCCCGTTGCTCAGGGACATGATGGCATCTCGTACCTCTTCCAACTCGAGTGGCGCCCCCAGAAACCGTCTGTGGACATCGCTAATCCAGCAAAGTGCTATATCCCCCAGATATCCGTCCAGGTCAAATTCCCCAGCTGCCCGCGAGGTGTACAACTGTTCATAGTGTGCCTGGAGTGTGTTGAGTATGCCATCGTTGTCTCTGTGTACCTTCCCATCCGCTGCAGTTAACTCCAAGATAGTGTTCGAACCTCGCGCCAGTCTCACTGCCATGGCCAATGCTTTACCCGGTCTCCCTCCCTCATTATAAGCACGGGCTCGCCAGTGTTTTCCCTTAAAGTGTACTTCCCTCTGTGCTTCCGCTTCGTACTCTGATAGTTTCGCTCTGAACGCACTGTGCGTCTCCCCATCTAACCCCTGCACCATACGAGTTTCTAAAGTTCGAAGCTCTTCTTCCAATCTGCGCAGTGTTCGTTGTATATCTTTGAGCACCCCTGAGCTCTTAGCTATACACCACCCTCGCACCGTGACTTTAAAAGCTTCCCACACCGTTTCCACACTGTCCACCGTGTCTTTGTTCCGGGGGAAGAAATCTGCTATGTCAGTTCTAAGTTCTTCGCAGAAGACAGTGTCAATCAGGATGCTGGGATGGAGTCGCCAGGGTGGACGGGGTTTGTGAAAGCCAGGCAGATCCAAAGACAGGAAAACAGGGCAGTGATCGGAGTGTGTTCTAGGTAAATGTCGAGTGGCGAGAATGTTCGGGGCCAAACCCCGGGACACAAAGATGTAATCTAGCCTTGCCCACGTGCCCGTGTAGGACGTAAAGTGTGTGCCCTCCAGCAAATCAGGGTGTAAGTGTCTCCAACTATCGATCAGCCCCCCCTCATCAACTATCCCTTCAAGGGCCTCCCTCGCTTTAGTATGGTATGTGGAACAGCCATCCGCTCTGTCCACTCTCGGGTGTAAGGCCACGTTGAAGTCCCCGCCCCACACCATGTATCTGGAGCCTATATCCAGTATACCCCCCCAGAGGCGGTGGAAAAAATGAGGGTCGTCAACATTGGGTGCATAGCAGTTGGCAATAGTGACCGTCTCCCCTCCCAACCTCCCCCAGACAATGACATATCTACCGTCTTTATCAATTTGTTGCCCCTGCAACGTGAATGGGAGATTTCGGTGAATAAGTATGGCAGTACCTCTAGCATATGAGGAGAAACTTGAGAAAGCCCTCACCCCCGCCCATTTCGCACCAAATGTAGGGGCCGTAGTTGGGGGAATATGAGTCTCCTGTAACATAATCACCTGTACATCGTGCCTGTCCCAATAGGCCAACAATTGTCTACATTTACGCGCATCTTTCAGCCCCCGCACATTCCAGGATAGGAAATTACAACGAGTATCTGGTCTTGCGCCCATACTGGTGTAGCAAGCTATGCTGCAATAATGTGTATTGTGAGCCCCCCAATCGCAAATCGGAAAGAGGCATAATCCAATTCGTTGCCCTCAGAAAGTGGACTGTGGCATTTTGCTCGTGTATCAGAACTTCATACAAAACATGTATCAACCAAACATTCCCCCAAGCCCTCCCCCCCTCCTCCCACAGAGGCAACCCCAACCCGCCAGTGCTAGTTCCCTCCCCTTCCCTCCCCATTCCCCTCAACAACCAGGTATAAGAACAATCCCTGTTACAACAACAGTAACAGCATGGGTGATACCCGCTAGGGACCATTCTAGGTGGCAACACAACAACCCCTTCTCTCTAGCAGCTGCCCATGGCAGACTAATCTCAGCCGCCAGAAGAGAGGGGGGTTCCTGACGACACAGTACATTTTCAGCATGTCCTAGGCCTCAGCCCTCGCCCAAGTCGTCATGAAGGGGGAGACGGACAGGTCCCAATCACAGACCCCATCCCACTGAGTATTCTATGACAGTACTCACAAATAGGATACCCCACAACATCCAATGGTGTAGATGCAGCGGGGTCAGTGTTCATCATCTTCAAGCTGGTCATCTTCGCGAGCAGAATCCTCCGCCTCCCCCTGGCGCTGGCGAGCCGAACGTTTTACCTGTTTAATAAAGTCTTCAACCTGTTGCGGATTCGTGAAGAACTTTTGGCGCGCCTGGTAGGTGACCCGCAGTCTAGCCGGGTAGAGTAACGCGTAGTCAATTTGTAGGGCCCGAAGCTTCGCCTTAACGTCCAGAAACTTGCGTCGCTCTTCCTGGACCACGGGTGTGAAGTCAGGATAAAGCGTGAATTCGTTACCATCACACACTAGTTTTTTGGAAGAGCGAGCCGCTCGGAGAGCTGCATCTCTGTCCCTGTAGTTTAGCAGCCGAGCTATGATGGGTCTAGGTTTCATGCCCGGCTTGGGCACCGGCCCCAGGGATCTATGTGCCCTCTCCACTATGAACTGGGGAGAGAATGCTTCTGGTCCCACTGCTGTCCTCAACAGGTGTTCCACGTATTCCTCCATTCTACCCACATTGGTGGATTCCGGAATTCCAACGACGCGTATATTATTACGCCGGCTTCTCGCTTCTAAGTCCTCATTCTTAGCCGCTATGGTGCGCAATAAGTTATCCATTCGAGCTAGACGTGTCGTATGTTGCCCAGAGGTGTCCTCGACATCTGACACTCGCTGTTCCACCTCCGTCAGCCTCCCCTCATGGACCTCCAATTTGTGGACTACAGCATCCATACGAGACGACATCCTGTCCACCTTGTCCGCGATGGTCGCGAAGCCCTGGCGCATTTCACGAAGAAGTTCTTGGGTATCCGTGGAGGTGGACGCCTGATTAGCAGAGGGATTGTTGGTCTCCATTCGTTTCTGAGAGTCCGGGCTGTTGCGATTCAGTTTTTTGGCTGCATCAAAAGTAAGCTTCGGTTGCCTCGTATCAGGTCGTCCCATCCTAGCTGTTCAGCAATGGCGGGGGAAGCCGTGAGTCGGATGGCAGCAGAAGTCTTGAGAGAGCACAAGTTTGGAAAAAATGTATAAGTACGCCATATTTACAAGCACGTAGTTAGTTAACATGTACTTTGCACCAGAGTGTTTATATTTAGAAGTGAAATACACAGAGTGTTTATATTTAGAAGTGAAATACACAGAGTGTCTTATATTCAGTGGTGAAATGCATAGAATGTTTAAGTAGAGTAACGATAATCATAACTGTGTGAGACTAATGTAGAAATGTTTGGGATGAATATGAAAACCTCACGTTCTCATGTTAAAGGAATAATGTAAGAGTTGAATGTAACTCTAAAACCAGTATTTTGTGTAGGCCTCATGGCAATTCACAAGCAAATCTAAACGTGCTGCTAAAATAATGTGAGACAAGGTTGACATGGTTCTTTCAAAATGTACTATTGAACTTAGGGTTAAAAGTATATGCTTTATAGATGTGTTATTTTAGAAACGTATGCTAGTTAAGAATGTTTGCTGTTTAAATCAAGTTAACGTTTTAAGAGTGCAGGAACCTGCTGCATGTAAATCAAGTAGGCCAGAGCCGATAATGTCATGTAGTTCCAATCGTCATGTGCTCGTTAGAGGAGAGGTCGTGAGGTGTCCAGTATGAAGCTCTGAGAGTGTTTTATGGCCTAAGATATGGTGAAGTCTGGAATTTGAGGCCCACTGCAGGAAGAGCTGTATGCAGGTGCGAGGGTCCTAATCAGCTCGAATGAAAGGGACTTTGTTCAGTGGCGCCTTGCGCAGGCCTGTAGGAGTTTCCAGGAATTTCAGGGGGTATCAGCGCACTGAAGAAGAAGCCCGGGAACCAAGGTCAACTTTAACGAGGGTCTTCAAGAGTACCATCATGGAGTTTGCCGCGGAAAGATGTACCACGTGAGGGGCGTCCCAAGGGGCGTTTCTATTGGAAATGTGATTTGGTATTAGGGAAAGTGACCCGGGAGGAGAGCAGAGCAGATGATTTTGGGAGCCTAAGGAAGCGGATGGGTAGGCAGATAGGCTGATCAGGAGAGACCCATTATCAGAGAAGAGACAAAGAGAAGTGCGTGATCTTCTTAGGAAATCACCACGGCTGACACCTAGAGGGTTAAGATCTTGTTAAGTAGGGATGTCATTTAGTGTAGTGTAGGGACAGACTAACCTTAATTTTCTTTTCTGTAATGACTTTGAGGTTGCAACTTGTATCCATTTTAGCAACCCTGATGGTATTCGAACTTGTACTTATTATTTTGTTCTTCAGACTCAGACTATTCAAGAAGTTCATGTTCATAGTGATTCCGATATACCTTTTGAATCTCATTTTGAGAAGTTTGTATCTTCAGTTATCTTTGACTTTATATTAAATCTTTAAAACTTAATTTTGGTCAGTGGTCATTTAGAGTGGTGTAAGTTCTTAAATTGATTGTTTACCTCGAGATTACCTTTTACTCAAGACAGGTACCAACGATTCAGTCGACAGGAAGAAGGGATTTGGCAAGATAATTAGTAACCAGTAATCCCGCGTTAGCAGTTGGTAGCAGAGTGAGGATGGTTATCTTCTTGAGGAAGGTAATCTAGAGAGGTTAGTTTACCCCAAGGCCCGAGACGTCGAGAGACGAGCAGCGGAAGAATCGTGTGCCGAAAGGTGCAGACGGTGCGAGAAAAGCAGCAGTATCGGAGAGTGAGTATAAAAAGGGTCATGCGTGAACAGATTGCGGTGTTTTGTGTTGTATTTGTATTGTAATGTCTTGCGGAGTTGAATGCCTGTAGTGTGAATGAGAGAAGGTTGTGAGCGCGCGCAACCTGGTAAACTGGTAACCTGGTAAACGGGTGTACTGGTGAAATCTTAAGTTCAGGCCAGAGCTTAAGTGGTTTTGGGTGTATCGAACATCCAGGGTAGTTGTCGACCATAGTACGGAGGTCACGAGGTACCATTGACCGCCGTGGATCCAAGATAGGGGGAGTGTAAGAGTGAGTGTATGAGTAACGGACGCTGGTCGAAAGTTACTGCGTGTGAGTAACCTATCGGAGAAGGCGATTGTCTGGAAGTAAACGGAAAGACATCTCGCCAAGTTAGGGTGACAACTACAGAAAGACTGTGGGCGTACAGTCAAAGAAAGGTGATCGCTTGGACGGAAGTAATCATTTTTCAGTGTATGAATGGGATGCGTGCATGACCGAGGAGACGAGCTGAGAAAGGAGGGGAACTGCTGCGAAGGGGGACGGGTGACGTCGGCTAGAGCCGCGCTGTGATTGAGCGGTTGGTGTGACGTTAGCTAGAGCCGCGCTCTGGTTGGGCGGCTAGAGTGACGTCGGAGGAAAGCCGCGTACGGATAGGCCAGTTAGTGAGAACGGCGCCGAGATTGGTGGAATATCATCAGGAAGTAAACAAACGCGGAGAAAAGAGAAATCATGAAGTGTTTTAAGTGTTTGAAAGGGATTTTTAAACGTAAACGAAGTGAACATTATTACGGGGAAGAGGCTCCCCCAGAGGGTACGCCAGCTCATTATATGGCAACGAATGTGGGGCTGCATACGATATTATGGATTGGGGCTTGGAATAAGCTTACGGAAGGAAATGAGGAAATGCAGTTCCCAAAGTACGGAACGTTTAAGTTAGAGGTGTTACATCGGCTAAAAGCAACCATGTCCTCATTGAAACCTTCACCTAGACCAACACAGTTTGAGGCTCTTAATGCATGGATTAAGGCTGCACACGACCGAAATTTGAACAGGCGTCAACAAAGGCTGACGCGATCGGTAAGGGCAGTGCGAGATTCCAAATGGGATGAGGAGGAAAAGCGTTGGAGGGTACAGGCTATTGAGGTGGAGAAAATGTATCCGATGAGGGAGGTGTCAGGAGGAGGAAACCTCATGGAAGAAGACGAGGAAAGCGAGTCGGAGGACAATCTGATAAACAGATTGTTAATGGATAGACCACCTCCGAGAGTGGGATTGATAGAAGATAGAGGGCTCGCAAGGGAAGATGGGAATGAGATAGAGGGGTATACACCACTCCCTATATCGGAATGGACACCTAGCAAAGGCGGAGAAACACCTCCAAACAACACTGTACAGAGTGTAGTGGGAAGGTTTGTGGTGCAGAAAACGCCAACCACAGAAAGGGTTGAGTCTGTGGGATTGCCAGACGCTCTTCAAGTGCCTGTTACCATAGGACCCATAGTTTCGATCTATAATTCTGAGAGAGATAGAGGGGAACAACAAAGGCAATTGGATAGGGAAAGGATTGAGATGGAAAGGAGGAATAATGTGACGAATGCATGGAAACAATTACCAGGTTCGGTAACGTGGAACACCCCATTAGACACAACTGTCGGTCCCAATTCAGAACAGGGAGGTCCGAGAGGACCAATGGATCTAAGGGGACCGCGGCCAAGATCTTTTTCAGAGTTAAGAGCTGATTTGAGGGAATGGGACGGGTCCATAGTATCTCCGAGTAACAGGACAAGAACGGAACCAGAGTGGGAAAGCAGGGGTAACGGGACTGTATCTCATTGTGGGGCCAGCGAGAGTAGTCAGGGCCGGGAAGGCCAAAGTCAAGAGAATAGAGGGGATGCATGTCCTACAAATCAGAGAGAACAGCCGGAACAAAATACTAGGATTGTAGAATGTGAGGAAATGTCCCGTCTCTGGGGGAACGGAGGAGATGAGGCGGTACGGAATTTTCAGAATAGGTTTAGGTGCCTTCATCATACGCTTGGGGAAGATGTCCAACATTGGAGGAAGGAGAATAGTGACAGGTCCCGTCATGCTTCAAGTAATCAAGAATCACAGGGAAGTAGGGAAGAAAGAGGGAGTAAGAGAACCTCTTATCCTCAATCCCGTGAAACTAGCCAGGATGGAGAGAGAGAGGCTGGGAGGCATGAAGGAGTGTTTCACCACCCACCCCGAGAAGACGGAAAGGCATGGGACTTAGAGAGATGGGAACAGGGGAGGACTCCCTATAATTCACCAATACCTAAACGTAGATCTCGGAGCTGGGATGGGAGAGATGCGGATGGAGGAGCTAAATTGAGTGTCTTGAAAGCTGAAATAAAGGCAAAAAGGCTTGATGTTACCAGTTTAAAGTCAGATGTAGATGAGATAATAGATGGAACATTGCCTTTGGAGAGGATAGAATTGTATGAACAGGATGAGTTATTGTTCATGGCAAAGGATATTACTAGGAAAGCTAGAGCGGTTCATGAAAAACTGACCGATTTGGCAGACAAGTATGCCGTGGATTTGTCTAGGACAAGGGCATTACAGAGTAACCACAGATTACAGTACGCAGACCAAGATCTAGATGAGAAGAGAACTGCTGGATTAAAAACACACATAAGAGAGCTGGTAACAGGGATAAGAGTGTGGAGAGAACTGGATAAATGGGAAGAAAGGTGGTCGAAAAAGGGCACAGTTAGGCGAAGTACAAATGTGATGACCCCTGAGGGAAGGGTAATGCAGATGGAGGCATTCCCTTTGCGAGAAATATCAAATGGAAATTATGTACATGTGCCCTGGAGTAGAGGAGACTTAGCCGCATTTACCAACTCATTCCCGAAGTTGCGGGACAACCCAGTCGAGTGGTATAAGCAGGTAGAGGGGTTTGTTAAAATTTCGAAAGTATTGTGGATAGATTTGAACACGTTGTTTGACATCGTGGTCCCATCTGATCTGTGGACCCCTTGTAAGACTAGTGTCGAATGGCCAAATGCTGAACCATTGAGAGATGTTCGAACTAATGGACCAGCTGAGATAGTCATGCGAAAGTATGAAAGGGTAATAGCATGGCTGAAAGATAAGGTACCACCACAGGATATAGATTGGGTAAAAATAGACCGAACAAGGCAGGAACCCAAGGAGACAGTTCATGAGTTTTATGAAAGATTATTGAAAACATTCAAGCAATACAGTGGACTAGATGTAATGGATCCCAAAGACATAGGGCAGTTCGTGTCAAAGTTTGTATTGGGGTTGAGACCTGATATTTGTTTGATGATACAGCAACATTTAATCTGTTGGCAGAACAAACCACTAGATGAGATTTTACGATATGCGAGGTACTGCAGTGACGAGATAGATTCTAAAGCCAAGAATCTAAAGGAGAAATTGATGGTGGTGCAAATGCAGTCCGCTGGGAAGGGTGGCCAGCAGAAGCAGGGGATGGGACGAAAACCAAATGGTCAGAACAAAGATAATGAAGAAGGGCAGAGACCTAGGATAGACTTTGCCACTTTAAAGAAAACGACCAAGTGTCATCTGTGTCACCAGGTGGGGCATTGGCGACGCGAGTGTCCCTTTAACCCTGAAAACGGAGAGCAAGAAGTAGAAGAGCAGGTCCAAGAAGACACAGTGCAAAAAGTGACAGTCCCAAGCAGTAAGGTGGCCAAAGGGGGGACTTCGGCTCCACGGGCCCAATTCCCACAGCCACCGAAGATAGCAGCTGGAGGAAAGGTCTTTAAACAAATGCCTCTGTTTATCGAGGAAGAAAAATGTTATTACATTGATCCATTGACAGGACAACGGGTGAGCAGTGAAGAAGACTGTACCCTCGGGGCAGTTCTAGAAGTGGATCAGAGAGGGCCATTTGTTGAGGCAGAAGTGGCAGGGTGTCCCACTACGTTCTTAGTGGACACTGGGGCTACTCGTTCGACTCTGAGATCAGCGGTGGTTCCAGACTTGCCGATGTCAGGGGAAACAATTCAGGTGGTAGGAGTCGCAAATAAAAGAATGACTAGTCCCTTGACAGAACCAGTGTCTGTGAAAATTGGAAACCACATGAACGAACATCAGTTTGTGGTTTGTGACTCGAGTCCGGTATGTCTGTTAGGTAGGGATTTGTTATGCAAATTGAATTGCACCATATACTGCACCCCACAAGGAGTGGAGGTACAGACTACCGACGATGATGCTACCTTTAAGGTGGCCAATTCAAAATTCTGTGTAGAACTATATCCTACTCTGACTGTAGAAGATCTTCCACAAGACTTAAGAGATGTAGTGGCGTCAGAGGTGTGGGATTTCACAGGAGAAGATATAGGATTGATTAAAGGGGTAGAACCGGTAAAAATTCTGGTAAAACCAAATGTTGAGTTTCCAAGAACGCCTCAATACAAATTGTCCCAGGAAACGATTGCAGGAATAAAGCCTGTGATCGAGTCAATGATACAGCAGGGAATACTGAAGGAAATCGTGGGCAGTCCTTGTAACTCCCCGATTATGGGTTTGCAGAAACCTAGCGGGAAGTTTAGGATAGTTCAGGATTTACGAAAAATTAACAGCATAGTCGTTTCATGTTGTCCCGTGGTACCGAATCCATCAGTAATATTGTTTCAAATACCATGTCAAGCAGAATGGTTCACAGTGATAGATCTTTGCCAGGCTTTCTTTTCAATCCCATTGGATGAAGAGAGCAGGTACCTTTTTGCGTTTAAAATGGAAGATCGCGTTTTAACATGGTGTCGAATTCCACAAGGATTCACAGACAGTCCATCCATCTTTAATCAGTTGTTGAAAAAGAATCTTGAGAATCTAGTACTGCCACAGAACTCGGTTCTGGTACAGTACATAGATGACCTACTTGTTGCGTCAGAAACAGAGGAAGCTTGTAAAGTAGATTCAATTGCCTTACTGAATCATTTAGCTGAAAATGGACATAAGGTATCTCCGAGCAAGTTACAGTATTGTCTGACAGAAGTACAGTATCTGGGGCACAGGTTAGAAAAAGGGAAACGTAAGGTGTCCCCAGAGAGGATTGAGGCGATAATGAAAATGAATGCGCCTACAACTCAGAGAGAGGTTAGAATGTTCCTAGGAATGGTGGGTTACTGCCGACAGTGGATAGTTAACTTTTCACTGAAAGCAAAGCCCTTACAGAAACTGACGCACAAGGAGGTGAGTGATCCGGTACCATGGGATGAAGAATGTCTGGTGGCGTTTTTACAGCTGAGGGACGATTTATGTCGTGCTCCGGCTCTGGGAATGCCAGATTATGAAAAGTCGTTTTCACTCTATTGCTGTGAGAGAGAGGGATGTGCTTTGTCAGTCTTGGCACAGACCCACGGTAATGCCCGTAGACCAGTTGCATATTTTTCGGCTACATTAGATCCAGTAGCCGCAGCGTTGCCCGGATGTCTCAAATCCGTTGCTGCAACGGGTGTCAGCATTGAAAGGAGCGAAAGTATTGTAATGGGACATCCAGTAGTAGTGTATGTACCGCATTCAGTTGAATTGTTAATGACCAGGACGAAGACGCAGCATCTGACCAATAGTAGGCTCACGCGTTATGAGCAAGTTATACTTGCCGCAGAAAACGTGACTCTCAGGAGATGCTCTGTCTTGAATCCTGCTACTTTGATGCCATTACCTACTGTAATAGAAGGCGAAGGATGTGAAGACCACGATTGCCTTGATGTGACTGAACTATGCACGAAACCCAGACCAGATATTGTGGATGAGCCATTGTCTGACCCCGATGAAATTTACTTTGTTGATGGCTCATGTTTAAGAGACGATACTGGTCGGTTGAGAGCAGCTTATGCTGTTTGTACCATTACTGGAGTTGTGGAAGCCGCTTGCCTGGAAGGAGTACATTCCGCACAGGTAGCAGAGATTATTGCCCTAACTCGTGCCTGCATAGCAGGAAATGGAAAGAGAGTCACCATCTACACGGACAGCCAATATGGTTTCGGTGTGGTTCATGATTTCGGGCAGTTGTGGTCTCAGAGGGGTTACATGACCTCCTCTGGTTCGCCCATTCGAAATGGAGAATTTGTGAGATTGCTGATAGAAGCATTACAAGGTCCTATTGATATTGCAGTGGTGAAGTGTGTAGCTCATACTAAGAATACAGATTTTGTGTCACAAGGTAATAGATATGCTGATGAAGTCGCACGCTATTGTGCGGAACAAAGTTATTCTTTCTCAAAGGTGGAAATAGAAGGTGCAGAAGAAAAGACTGAATTAAGTATGATGTTAGAAACTGTAGACACTTGGGAGGATTTAAGAATAATGCAGGAGAACGCACCTGAAAAAGAGAAAAAGGCATGGGAAATAGCAGGCTGTGTGCGAAGTGAAATGGATTTTTGGGTTTCAGCAGATGGGAGAGCTGTGTTACCTGAAGAATTAGCTAATCCCATGGCGAGAGAAATACATGGTCCAGTACATCTAGGAAGGGATGCTATGATGAGAGTTTTTAGGCAGACTTGGTATTGCCCGAAATTCAGAATAGCAGCAGAATCAGTATGTAAGCGATGTGTTACCTGCCAACAACTGAACGTAGGCAAACGAACACCAGTCACACTGAGTCACATTGGGAGGTCAGGGGGGCCTTTCAATAGAATGCAACTAGACTTCATCGAAATGCCAAGAGTCAATCGCCTTCGGTATGTGTTGGTGATTGTATGCGTATTTTCCAGATGGGTTGAGGCATACCCTACACGTAGGTGCGATACACTCACAGTGGCTAAATTGTTGCTCAGGGAGTTGATACCGCGCTTCGGGGTGCCTGCCTCTTTGGAATCGGACAGAGGAAAACATTTTAACAGCGAAATAGTGAAGATGTTGTGCTCCACGCTGAATATCGATCAAAAGCTGCATTGTAGTTATCGACCAGAGGCTTCAGGAATTGTGGAACAAGTGAATGGCACTTTGAAGAATAGATTGGCTAAAGTAGTGGCATCCACATCTTTGAGTTGGCCAGATGCTCTTCCATTGGTGCTCATGAGCATGCGCAGCACGCCTGATAGGAGGACAGGTCTTTCTCCCCACGAGATCCTGATGGGGAGGGCCATGAGACTTCCTACAGTTCCAACTACTGCTCTATTGAATATTACAGATGATCTGATCTTGGATTATTGTAAAGGACTGTCTGACGCCATCCATTCTGTGTCCCTTCAGGTGCATGCGGCTGAAGTTCCAACAGCGAGGAACCTGTGTCATGACCTGAACCCAGGGGACTGGGTCCTGGTTAAAAAACACGTCCGGAAGAACTGCCTAGATGTTCGCTGGCGTGGGCCCTTTCAGGTAATCCTGATCACGAACACCGCGGTGAAGTGCGGGGGGCTGCCAAATTGGATCCATGCATCCCATACTAGAAGAGTTCCAGCACCTCTAGAAGGAACAGCTCCCATCCCAGACGAAAGCCCGGAAGTGGAAGAAGAGTCGCAAGAAGGGATTGAGGCAGCTGAGGAGGTGTCGGAAGAAGTTGGGAACGCATCGGATTCAGAAGAAGAGCGAAGGCAGGACGGCAGTGAGACAGAAGACGCAACTGAAGGAGAGAGCAGAAGTGAATACGACTCAGACTCAGATCCGTATCGGAGCGATCAAGAACCAAGTGGGAGGACAAGGAATAGGAGAATAAGGCTTGGAGCTGCCACTTGGCCAACAAGAAGAAGAAGGCTAAGTTTGAGGTCGGCCCAAGAAGAAACGCTTACTCCTATATCCGAAGACTCAGATCCAGAAGAAGATATCCAGGATCAAGCCGAGGAGGGTCTTAGAAGATCAAGTAGAGTGCGAGTGCCTAGCAGAAGATACTCTACTCCCGACTGGACCTACCTTGTTGCAGATGTCTGGGAGACACAGAACAGGGAGGATCAGGGAAGTGGAACTGATCAGAACTGACCCGATCATCACAGTGCAAATAAAGTTTCTACTGCCAGGAGCGGAGACCGAAAGGTTGCTGACACTCAACATCGTTCATCCTGCTCTCCTGAGTGGAATAAGAAAATTGCTTTTAGAGACAGTTGAGTTTCCAGTTTGCTGTTCACGATATCCAATATTGGAGGGAACTCTTCTTCGTTTGGAAATGCTTGAACGAGTAGTAGAATTGCTAGGAGTGCTTATTGTTGTGGACTAAAACCATACTACGAATGTCTTCAAAGGGGTGCAGATCTGGAAAAGTGAAGAAAGTGATCTTGATTAGAACGGACCCCTTTGTAATTGTGGATATAGAACTGATAGTACCAGGATTAGAAATTGAAAAAACGCTAACTCTCAATTTCGTCCGTCCACTTGTCTTGAGCGAAATAAGGAGAATAATCCTAGAAAAGGTTGACTTTCCATGGTGTGGTACGAATTGTCCAGAACCTGAGGGAATGATACTTCGGATGGACATTTATGAAGAAGTGGTGTTACTCCTTGAGTCATACATAACTTCAGACGAAAATAAGACTTTTGAAAAGAAATTGTAAACTTGTTGCAAGATAACCTAGCGCCGAGTGGAAGAAGAAAAGTGATAGGGGTTTCATTTTAGTGGATGGAGAAGGGCTAGGGTTGTCTATTTTCTACTGGACTTTGAACTGTTTTGCGGAAACAAATTGTCAAGCTTCCAAGTGTTTCAAGAAAGACATTGCAAGAGAGAAAGACTTTGTTTGAAAAGAAGAGGAAGTGAATGCTGGAAGATAGTCGAAAACTACACTGTTTGAGAACATGGAGGCTGGCAACCCGAACCGCAGGGCAAAATGTATAGCTGTTACATTTTTAGGAGTAGTGGTTTCTCTTATAATTTTAGTGGTAACTGTTTCATTCCTAGCGGGACACGAAGGGGATGGAACCACAGTTAAGGAGGATAAGGGAGTGTCAACACCGAGAACTACCATTATTAAGGAGAAGGGAAACATCAATGAGAAAGACAAAGCGTTGTTAGATGCAGAAGTAAAAAGGTTACACATGGATGAATCACAGGGGAATTACAAGTCAAATGCTTATGCTAAGTTGCTTTATGAATATGTTGATGCCATGGAGGTAAAGGACTGCTATGTATGTATGCAGTTACCAATTTCGGTGGAGGAGGGTATCAAATACCATCATCTCCCGTTGACATATGGAATAACGTGCAGTTTATTGTTAAGTATGTTTTATGGACGAGACGGATTTGAGTATTACTTCTCGAATTTCGACTCGACATTGCCAGAGGTTCCGAATTTCAAGCATTTGAACAAATGGGACTACTACAAAAGCGAAGACAGATTACACAAATGGTTTATTCCATGGAAAACGTTAGATACTTCACATGCTCGAAACAACAATCTGACTTGTCAAATATCAGAAGTTGAGAAAAAGTTTATAGCTCAGGTAGATACTAGATACAGAAAGCAGAAGGCATTGAAGGCATCAGGACAAGGAGAAACAGATTGGACCAAGGAGGAAAGGGCACAACAACGAAAAGGTAGTATTGGTCCAATTGCTTTGGATAAGGAGAAACGGGGGAAACTGTGCATTCACAGGAGTTACTCCTACTATGAAAACGTTTATGTAGGACAAGTCAATTGCGAACATGCTTTTCAATTGGAGTACTACTCTAAGAACTTCATGAAAGGGATGCAAGCAATACCAAATGTATATTTTGTATGTGGAAGATATGCCTATGTGAAGTTACCAGATAATTGGTACGGATCATGCTATCTGGCTGTTGTCTTCCCTAAAATATATCATGTTGAGAATTTAGACACGCCTAAGAAAGAAATATCAACTAGATGGAAGCGAGGGCTGGGTGCAGCAGAAGTAATCGGAGATGTAATAGGTGCTGCATTCCCTTTCTTAGGATTGATAATGAATGACATTAAGATCAGGAGGTTAGCTACAGTCGTAGATAGACTGTCTGCCAGTACTGCAAGATCCTTGATGCTGATAGAGGGAGAGATGCAATCGATTAGGGCAATGGTTCTTCAGAACCGACTTGCTTTAGATGTTCTGTTAGCAAAAGAGGGAGGAGTCTGTAGGGCCTTGAAGGTCCAGGAATGTTGTACTTACATTCCAGACAATTCAAAGCCTCTAGAGAAGTATATACAAAACATCACTGCCATACACTACGAAATTGAGGACCTGGCAAAGGTAAATGTGTGGGAAAAAGTAGGCCATGGAATGGGTAAAGTTGGAAGTTGGTTTGCCAACTTAGGAAAGGGTATCGTTTGGTACATATTGAAGCCCATCATCATAGTAGTGATTTGTGTAATCACTTTGTGGGGATTGGTGCGTTTGTATCAATGGTATAGAGCAAATAGGTTACAGAGAGCTATGAAGAAACAGGAAGAAGAGTTGACGGCGATGCAGGACACCCAATACAAAAGTCTGAAAGCATTAGAGAGTATGAAAAGAAGTGGTACTGTCCTGACTTCACTTTAAAGGTTCTACATTTTTAGTGTCATGGTGATGATGACCCCTGAAGGTCATCAAAGGGGGGACTGAGAGAGCACAAGTTTGGAAAAAATGTATAAGTACGCCATATTTACAAGCACGTAGTTAGTTAACATGTACTTTGCACCAGAGTGTTTATATTTAGAAGTGAAATACACAGAGTGTTTATATTTAGAAGTGAAATACACAGAGTGTCTTATATTCAGTGGTGAAATGCATAGAATGTTTAAGTAGAGTAACGATAATCATAACTGTGTGAGACTAATGTAGAAATGTTTGGGATGAATATGAAAACCTCACGTTCTCATGTTAAAGGAATAATGTAAGAGTTGAATGTAACTCTAAAACCAGTATTTTGTGTAGGCCTCATGGCAATTCACAAGCAAATCTAAACGTGCTGCTAAAATAATGTGAGACAAGGTTGACATGGTTCTTTCAAAATGTACTATTGAACTTAGGGTTAAAAGTATATGCTTTATAGATGTGTTATTTTAGAAACGTATGCTAGTTAAGAATGTTTGCTGTTTAAATCAAGTTAACGTTTTAAGAGTGCAGGAACCTGCTGCATGTAAATCAAGTAGGCCAGAGCCGATAATGTCATGTAGTTCCAATCGTCATGTGCTCGTTAGAGGAGAGGTCGTGAGGTGTCCAGTATGAAGCTCTGAGAGTGTTTTATGGCCTAAGATATGGTGAAGTCTGGAATTTGAGGCCCACTGCAGGAAGAGCTGTATGCAGGTGCGAGGGTCCTAATCAGCTCGAATGAAAGGGACTTTGTTCAGTGGCGCCTTGCGCAGGCCTGTAGGAGTTTCCAGGAATTTCAGGGGGTATCAGCGCACTGAAGAAGAAGCCCGGGAACCAAGGTCAACTTTAACGAGGGTCTTCAAGAGTACCATCATGGAGTTTGCCGCGGAAAGATGTACCACGTGAGGGGCGTCCCAAGGGGCGTTTCTATTGGAAATGTGATTTGGTATTAGGGAAAGTGACCCGGGAGGAGAGCAGAGCAGATGATTTTGGGAGCCTAAGGAAGCGGATGGGTAGGCAGATAGGCTGATCAGGAGAGACCCATTATCAGAGAAGAGACAAAGAGAAGTGCGTGATCTTCTTAGGAAATCACCACGGCTGACACCTAGAGGGTTAAGATCTTGTTAAGTAGGGATGTCATTTAGTGTAGTGTAGGGACAGACTAACCTTAATTTTCTTTTCTGTAATGACTTTGAGGTTGCAACTTGTATCCATTTTAGCAACCCTGATGGTATTCGAACTTGTACTTATTATTTTGTTCTTCAGACTCAGACTATTCAAGAAGTTCATGTTCATAGTGATTCCGATATACCTTTTGAATCTCATTTTGAGAAGTTTGTATCTTCAGTTATCTTTGACTTTATATTAAATCTTTAAAACTTAATTTTGGTCAGTGGTCATTTAGAGTGGTGTAAGTTCTTAAATTGATTGTTTACCTCGAGATTACCTTTTACTCAAGACAGGTACCAACGATTCAGTCGACAGGAAGAAGGGATTTGGCAAGATAATTAGTAACCAGTAATCCCGCGTTAGCAGTCTCACCGTCTCGACAGTCCCGTGGGTCGGCAGATCAGGTCGTGAAGCCCCTACTCACCAGCCGCCTTCCGATATGTAGCAACACCTCCGCACGTGGTAAGGAAGGGGGAGTCACAGGCAGCAAATATGTGTTGGCAATGGTCGTTGTCTTAGGACACAACACGCTCCCCAGGCGTAAAAGGCAGCAGTCTTCCGGAAGCACAACGGTGCAGCCATCCCTCCGTGCGACCCTCAGGAGCCAGACACAACAGTAAAAGAAGTGAGCCGTCGCAGGACAGGTGGAAGTCGTGCAGGAGTATGTGCCAGGCAGGAGGAAGAAGCAGATGTATGGAGGTGCAGGCCCAGAGTGTCAGGGAGCGTGGGAGTGGCACCGCCACTGTGTGCTGCGATCAAGTATGTCCCAAGCACACACGTTGTAGAGGGTAATAGATTAGCACTCCCAAAGTAGTCCGTGAGGTGTGCGTAAGGCCCTTACAATGCCAGGGCAGGGGGGTATGGTGTAGTAGGACGTTCCAGCCACAGACCCCAGCCAGCAGTCCTCACACCCCACTGTTCCGTCGCAGGACAAGGAAGTGGCGCAGTGGCCGGAGCGGTGGTGATGTCAGTCGGCGGTGATGGGTCTGGGAGTCACCAGTCACAGGCAGTGTAGATGCCCAGTGGGGGTGGCCGCGCAGCAAGAATCAAGAAGCTGGGGCTCCAGAGGGCCCGGCGGTATCAGGAAAGTCACCCAGACGCAGCCGGCAGCCCTGGGGGGGAGATGGCAGAGGCGAGACTCGCGCCCCGCAGAGACGCGCCGCACCGGGGTCCGCAGAGACAGGCAGAGGGTCTGCAGCCGCCACTCGGGAGCAAGAGGGACACAGGACAGTACCTGCTCTGCCGGTAGCGCGCCTCCGTGAACGAGAAACCAGGTCCGTCGCACTTCTCCACAGTTCTCCGGCGTTTTCGCGCTCTTCAGGGCCTAGTTGGCGCCCACAGAGCCCCGGTCTTGCGTCGCCAGGCAGGCCGTCCCAGTGCGCTGGTGTCTCCGGCGGCAATCCCCGCCGCTCAGCAAAACGGCTCCACTGGCGGCGTGCAACGTCCGATCCGCCTCAAACTTGCACCGGAGCCGCCGCAGATGTCCCTGAACAGGCGAGGGCAGTTTCAGCCCGATTGGATGCCGATATAAGGATCAATGGCAGGATATCGGTCGTCAGGATGTGGGAGCCTTACAAGGAGGCTTCCATTCACCAGTGCGCCACCTAGCGCCCCCGCTTTTTCTTTTTGTGTGTATTTTAACTTTATATGTTCGGGGGCTACTCGTTAACTCTTCATTTTTTCAAGCCTTGTTTGTTTCCTCTGATAGTTTGGCTGGTTACATATCAGTGATGTACGCGTTTAGCTGGCCGTATATATACCTTGGTGCCTTTGAAGGTTGCAATTGATGTGTTGCGATCGGCCGCTTACACATACTTTCAACCTGTCCTCCCCCTGCACAGTCCGCTTTCTATGTTCCATTCGAGACGCTTGCACGTCCCCGTCACGTGGGACGCACCGCATCTCCTCTTAGAGAGGAAGCGGTTTGCGTTCACACACTGGCAAACTGCCTACCGTTATGGAGACCCCACGGAGTAACTGAGTGACCTGTAGAATCTGCTGGCGAAGGTGAGGTCGCAATGTAGAAGTGCTTCGGCCACTGGGCCCTTGTGAAGGGGGTGTTAGGTTTACCCGCCGTGGTCTGTTGGTCCCAGTTGACAGTTGTATCCCTTGCTGTTTATGTTACAGTTGTTTACCCTGGGATATTGAGTATTCCGATTGAGCTACCTGTGAGAGCATATTCATTGCAGGCGTTTGTCCGCCTCTTATAAGGTACGACATCTTGGTGATGGGGTTGGCACATGGCTTTCAGATGAGTCTTCGGTATACAGCACAGGTGTTCTTAGCCCATTTTTATTTAGTTTTTATTTTTTTCTACCGCAGAATTTCACCCTGCTGTGAGACTTCACGTATGGCTTTGCTGGATTGATTCACAGGAGTAAGTCTTCCCCTGAGAGTTAACTATGTTTCATTGCATGCCTTCTAGCCCCGTGGATACCGATCTTTTAGTCCTCCACTTTTTCTTTCTAATTCTATACCCTGGGTGACCTCCGGATATTAAGACCTTGGTGCATGATTACGGTTATTCTAGTGCACCCCTTTCATTGTTGTAGTTATCTACAGTAGCTGTACTTTAGCCCTCCTAAGGTCGGTTCCGATGATGAAGTGGTGGGTCTGTGATTTCCATAATAGTTTGTTATTATTTCGTCTCCCTTTTCGCATGGTCACCTGAACTTTTTTCTGACTCACCTTTTTTGGTGCTTGGTTGATGACGGAGATGGATTCAGGTAGATTGGGGAACAGAGAACTTGAGAGTTTGTTCCGAGAAGGTATACATTTTGTTGTATGTATTTTTATAGGTTCTTTATCACCCTGTCCTGAGGAGGCCAGATTTGTTGGAAGGCCGAAACGCAACCGCGTCGACACTTACCATAAAGACGAGTCCAATTTAATTTTGAAATCTTATGGGAATTATTGCCATTGACACATTCCTTATATTTGGGTTCTGTTTAGTCATTTTTTGAACCGACTTTGTCTGACTACCTCGGAGTGTACCTCCTAGACTTAATAGGAGGACACTTAGCTATTGCTTTATTAACTTCTGCTGGGTGAAGAAGGAAGTATTTGTGATTATGTGCTTTTTTGTATAAATTTGGTGTTTTTTGTCTTTCTTTGTTGTATATATCTGTGTACATATGTATGTATATTTGTGTATAATGTAAAATTGTATACATATAGAAATGTTCGGGGAATAATTCTGAGTGATTACAACAAATAAAATATGTAATCACGTCTTCATACAGTTGTGATGGTTTTTGTATTTTGATTGTAACGGACAAGTGTCACTAGTATAGGAGAATCTATAGTCCCCTATTATTTAATTATTTAGATATCTATTCCTCCTTTTCCACCTCTTCAGTTTGCTTGCATCTGAGATTTGGGGGTGCACTGATGGTTGTTTGTGATGACCTACTGTCATCCTAATCCTTCTATGGTCATGTTTGCTGAATTATACAGATGTCATGTTTGTATGCATTGCCAGCACAGAGGCGGATTCTATCCACAGGATTGCAGGCAGGCTGGCCAGGGTCCATCATATCTGTGTGATATTTCATGATGTGAGGACAGCAGTGTTGGTGTATGGTCATCTTGTGATGTCTGTCTTCCTAGTCACATGGGTACATTTGAACGTGTGCACTTGAGGGGTCATGAAGTGTGCAGTGTGAAGGGGGTGACTTTGTCAGTAATGTTGATGTGTGTGTGCCCCTGCAATGGCTACTGCACACATGTGTCACCCAGGAGCTGAGTGCCTCTGCTTGTGATTGTGTGCACATGTGGTAGTTGGAGGTTGTGTACTGTGCAGTGTGTTGGTGTGTCCTTGCACTCCTGGGGGACACCTACTTGTTGTTGCTGCCAGTTGTGAGTATGCAGAGTGTGTGACAGCCAATTCTGTGTTGTGTTTTATTGATCAGTCATGTGTCTTGTTACTGCTTGTGCTCACTGTGCAGACCTGCTCAGCCACACTGACATTGTGGGTGAGTTTTCTCATGCATTGCTGTCACTTGAGCCATGTTTGGCTCCAGTTTGGTATGTGGTATGTGGAGTTATACCATCCCCTGGCTTTGCTTCTGATGCCTACCCATTGTGAATGACTCCTCCATGTATTTGTGTATAGTACACTCCTGACCTGTCCACTACTGACGTACACACCACTACACTCTCATGTCACCTATCCCCGTGGGTTGGCAGTGTGTGTGCCTCCCCTCCACTTAATTTGTTACAAGATGCTTTGTGATGCTGAACTGTGCACAGGATCAATGTGCCACTCATGACAGTTTCCCAATTAGTAATGTGTGATTTTCTTGTACTGTTTTGCAGTCATGGTTGCACATGTGCAGTGCCACTGTTTGTGCTGCACAGTCTTCTGGTCATGTTGTTTGCACCTGGGTGTCCCTGAGTTGATCATCTGTGGGTGTTGGGTTAACTGTATGTGTGTTTGCTGAGGTACTGCTACCCTTCCTGAGTGTGACGTTGTCTGTGTGCTGTGCTGATTTGTGTTGTGGGAGTACATGTTGTGGCATTGAGATGTGTGTGCTACTGATTTGGTTGTTGTGCACACACTGCTTGTTGTGCATGCAGTGCCAAGAGTGTATATTGCCTTGTACTTGCCTGGTGTGCATCCCCTGATGTCCAGCTGAGTTTGCAATGTGATGGATTGGCATGTGCATCTGTTGTGTTTTTGTTGTGGATGTATGCAGTGTTTGGCCTGTGTTTGCCCTTTCAGCTGACAGATGTTCTGTGTGTGATGTTCTATTTGCATGACATTGTGTGTGAGTTGTTTGTACATTGTGATACATTCAGATGTGTGTTACAGGTGTAGTGTGCATTACATGTGTGTCTGTCACATGCAGCAAGGGGGATTCTTGTTCCTGAGCATGTTTTGAGTGCACATTGGTGGTTTGTCCTCCTATTATGACCTGTCACTTGTCACGATTGTGCATGTGCATGCATGTGTTACACTATAACATCATGTTGACTTGATGGGTGGTGTGGTAGGTCTCTCTGTGTTAGCTTATTGTCCTATTGACCCCAATTTGTGTCCATGATTGTTTTTAACGCCTTAACAGGGCTTTCTAAAGGGTGGGCGGGTCCGTGTCGGCCATTGGACGTGCGCAGCACCAGGGAGGTAGCTCGCACGACGTCCAACGGCCGACGGCAGCAGGGAAGGGGTTAAGATGATACACTTCTTGTTTATGTTGGGGTATGGTGTCTGTGCATTGGTCCTGAGTGACAATGTTGTGTGCTCCTGTTCTGTCTGGGGTCCCATTGCCTTTCCTGGCCTTATGTGGGCTTGTTGTACTTCTGTGTTTGTTGTTTGTGAGGTTTGTGTTTGGCTATTGTTTTTGTGCCAGCATTGGTTCAGGCATCCCTGAGTGTTTGTGTGTGATGTTTATGGATGTACCCCAGGAAGTGTGATTGTTTGTCACTGTACTGACAGGGCATTATTTGCACCATTCTGTGTGATTGACACTGGTGTTGAGTGGTTTAGGTGTTAGGTGAGTGGAGGAGGGGTATGTGTGAAGGATCCAACATGTGTTTGACAGTCAGGGAGTGTGACAATGAGCCATGTGCTTTGTGCTGTTACATACACATGTCAAGTAAGTTGAGTCATATGTGTGGCTGGTCACTGTTTAACTTCAGACACTTCCTATTATCCCTGTGCCTATGCATGGCTTGCTTTGCTATCTCCATGAGTTGTTGCACAGAGGTCACTTTGGTTTAATTGCACTCACTGTGCCAGCCATGTCTGATTTGATGGACTAAGGGTGTTGTGATATGTTACTTCTCTTGCATGTGATTTACACATGCTTTGTGACTTGCTCAATGGCTTTGTCTGGGTAACTTGACAGGCAGTGTGTACGGTTAAGTGGTTGTTTATATTCAGTGTGAGTCTTAATTTTGCGATTGGACTCAGTTTGCTTGACATGAGTGGAGGGTAGGTGTGGGGAGGAGGGTTGCCCTGCCCCAGAGCTTCTGTTTATGGTGTTCCTCTTCACCCCCACCTTCTGAGACAGGTTCCCTGGTTACCAAGAGATTGCATTGATTTCGGGTTGATGGGTGACCTGGATGTGGAGGGGTTATTTGGTGACAGGTAGGACATCTGTGAGTACACTTGTGGATGTGTTCCTGTCCCCACCAGAGTGTCTGGTGTGGACAGGATCCGTATATTAGGGGTGGGCGGAATTTGCGTAGTCGCGCTACGCAAAGTTCCGCGAAACAGCAAAAAAACTCCACAAGCACGAGCAATTTCATGAGCTCGCAGAATACATTTTTGTGACAGAAGCATCATGCCAGAATGAATCCTGCTTTGCCTGCATATTTATCCAAGAAGATGCCACTGTTTTGTGCAACACCTCTACTCAATGGGAGTACTACTGGCTAATCAGTAAGTGCTACCTCGTTGGGTAAATCTATAGTGCCTTACCTACACTAGAGCTGCGGGCCAAAGGAGTTGTCTCCAGTGACCGTGTGTGTCTGTAACTTTGCCACCGCGCCGAAAGGCTCCGCGGTCCCTTGAGTGAGCTGTCCATCATAGTGGGGAAAGCGCGGGAAGACTTTGCATACCACTAGTGTATGTGGGGTGGGGCCAAATGGGCGGGCTTCTATGCAAGTTCACATGCCTCTTGTTTAAGGGTCAGAGAGCGATCAGAGCAGCAGATGAGATGAGGAGAAAGAACCTCCTGCCTGGTCACAAGAACTACAGGCGGATTGCGCTCGAGAAACTCATGGATGAAGACCTCCTTCAAGGATCACAGCTCATTTTGTAAGGTAGATATGGGGAGAAAGCACACCTGCCTAGCCTCGACAGCGCTAACAAACTTTTTGGGCTGATTAACGCGTTGCTGAATTTGAGCTGCAACTCGGGCACCTGCCTTCTATTTTGTGACAGGATCATCGTGCCAGAATTAATCCTGCCCTGCCTGCATATTTATCAAAGAAGATGCCACCGTTTTGTGCAACACCTCTACTTAACGAGAGTACTACTGGCTAATCAGTAAGTGCTCCCTCGTTGGGTAAATGTATAGTGCCTTTCCTACACTAGAACCTCGGGCCAGAAGAGTTGTCTCCAGTGACCATGTGTGTCTGTAACTTTGCGGGGTCCTTTAGGAGAGCTGTCCATCATAGTGGGGAAAGGGTGGGAAGACTTTGCATACCATTAGTGTATGTGGGGCGGGGTCAAATGGGCGGGGCTTCTATGCGAGTTCTCATGCATCTTGTTTAAGGGTAAGAGAGTGATCAAAGCAGCAGATGAGATGAGGAGAAAGAATCTCCTGGTCACAAGAGCTACACGGGGATTGGGCTCGAGAAACTCATGGATGAAGACATCCATCAAGGATCACAGCTCATTTTTTATGGTAGATATAGGGTGAAAGCACACCTGGCCAGCCTCGACAGTGCTCACAAACTTTTTGGGCTGATTAATGCGTTACTGAATTTGAGCTGCAACTCGGGCACCAGCTTTATTTATATCTGTTTTGTGACAGGAACATTGTGCCAGAATGAATCTTGCCCTGTCTGCATAGTTATCCAAGAAAATGCCACCGTTTTGTGCAATACCTCTGCTACTAATTCTGTTCCGCCACGGATCGCGGAATATTCTGCAGTTCCGCGCGGTATGCGGAATTGCCGAAATTTTGAAATTTCCGCAAGTGAAACTGAATTTGCTACCCACCCTTACCGTATATCAGCCCAGGAGTTGTGTGTTGTGGTTGTGTGCAGAGTTGTGTGATTGCGTACCTGCGGCATTGTCCGCGACGGTGCATTATTTGCTGGTAGTGGATCAGGTACAGCACCGGAAAGGCATGTAAAGCTAGATCCATTGCGGTCAGGACTGGGTGGAGGGGACCAGGAGTCTGGTTTCGCGCTCCGCTGTCGTGCTTCCACCGTCTCCGGTTGGGTGGTTTCTCCGATGTGGTGTGACGGGCTGTTTGGCTCATCCTGATTTGTACGGTGGTCGGGAAGTCATTCTGTACGGCGGTGGGTCTCTATTGGCTCCCACCGCCGCTGTGGCTGCGCATTTTTATGGCGGTTCACATTGCACCGCGGCAGACGGGAAATGGACTATTTTTGCCTATTGTAATATGGCGGGTGTAAAGACCACTGCTAAAGTGAGGAAAATTACATTTCCCGCCACTGCCAGCACCTCGGAGGTGCCTACGTCCGCCATCATAATGATCCCATAGTTAGATCTAAAGCTCCATCATATTTCTGGATTTAAACATCCAGAGGACAGTCCACTTTTAATGTTCATTATCACATTATCACTTGATTCCAAATCATATTGATGTGGGAATTATCCAACGAGTAAATCCTTTTCTGTTGGCTGTTGGTGGTGCCGTGGGTTCCCAAAGTTGATATGAATGTATAATTCAGCATCAGCAATTAGCCCATTGGGAGCCTCTCTACCCAGTAGGAGGATCATCCTTGACTCCTCAAGTCGTAGTTCCAGTTCTGCGTTTCCGCCGCTCGTTTTTTTCTGTATAAGTTTGATGCCATAGTATGTCATGTTCTCCGGCTTGCCATCATGTTTTTCCCATATATGCTTTGCCATGGCATATTGGTAGTCTTTATTTGTGACTGCTCTTAGATGTTGCAATATACGTAGTTTAAGTTTATTGATGGTACTGCCTACGTATTGGATTCCACATTGACATTCCAAAACATATACTACCGATTGTGTTTCAAAAGTTATTTTCTCCTTAATTTTGCTGTTTGAGCCACAAATGGTTTTATATTCACTCTTGTTCTTTCTGTACCTGCAGGCTTTACATTTTGTACATTTGAGAAAACCCTGGGCAGTAGTCAGTATCCATGTTGTTATATTGGCTAGGGCAGTGTTTCCCAAACTGTGGTCCGCGGACCCCCAGGGGTCCGTGACACATTCCCAGGGGGTCCGCAGGCAACAGTTTTAAAAGCACAGAAACTTTCTTGTATAATTAGCAGCTTTCCAGCAGCAATAAAAGTGTCAAGATAAAGCCAGTGATTAATGTATCTGCTGGAGCATGAGGAGAGTTTTGTTTAGTGGCAGCTTTGACTTAACTAATGTAGCACAGAGGGTTAATGTGCCTACTGCAAAGAACGTGTAACATGCATTTTAAAAAGCAGCATTTTATGTGCATAGGTTCGTGGTTACTGCTTTTGTCACAGAGATTCTTTTGTTACTGTGCACTTCATAAGTGACAATCGTAATGTAGCAGAGGGACCTATAAACTGTCCTCAAAGAGCTGCTTGCAAACTGCATGGTACCAGTTAGTAACTTTTGTTTTTCCCAGTTATTCATTATCCTGATGCTGCTAAAAAGATTTATTTGGGTGGAAATACATTTTTAATGTTAAAGTCAGTGCTAGCCACTGTGTTATGTTCTGAATCCTGAGTTTGTGCTTTTCCAGACCAAGCAGTCTTTAAACATTTTATATACACACTGATTTACATGTACAATTCAATGTCTCTATATGTGTGTGATGTAAAGTGCTCTGACATCCTACAATGGTATGAGAGATGCTATAAAACAAATGAAATACATGTGACAGAGGGGCTATTACTTCAATATAAAATACTAAGGGCCAGATGTACGATCCGTTTTTATATGCGTGAACGGGTTTGTGAACCCGCTTTCACATGCAAAAACGTATTGGGCCATGTTCATTGCCTATATCGTGAGTCACAATTTGTTTGCGACTCGCTAAATAGGTTTTGCAACTTGCTATTTGGAAGGGGCATTCCCTTCCAAATAGCGAGTCTTAAAACCATGTACAAATGTTTTGCGGTCGCAAAACACTCGCAATTACCACTTACTTCAAGTAGATGGTAATGCATTTGCAAAGGGGAAGGGGTCCCCAGGGGACCCCTTCCCCTTTGCAAATGCATGCAAAATTATTTTTTAAGGGCAGGCAGTGGTCCCAGGGACCTCTGCCTGCCCTTAGAAAATGAAACGAAAACGTTTCATTTTCTTTTTTTTTTAATGCATGGTAAATGGGCTGCATTTTTTTTAAACTGCTTTATTTAAAAGCAGTCCCAGATATGGTGGCCTGCAGAGCCCAGCAGGCACCATACCTAGGAGGGCTGGCATTCCCAATAGGCTCTCAAATTGAGAGAGGCTCATTAATATTAATTAACCTCGCAATTTGCGACCCCATTGGGAATCCGAAACAGTGTTAAACACACTGTTGTACATTTCATTTAGCGACTCACAATTTGCCACTCGCAATGTGTCGCCAATTGCGAGGCGCTAAATGAAATGGTCGTACATCTGGCCCCAAAATCCTTAGGGGCAGATTTACAAGCCCCTTGCGCCTCTTTTACGCCGCTGTTGCGTCACTTTCGTGATGCAGCGGCGACGCAAAAGATGCGCCATGGTGCAGGGTATTTACAACGTGACACATCTGGGAGATGCGCCACGTTGTAAAGCCCTGCACCAGAAGGAGGCGTTCCGGCGTAGGAACGCCTCCTAAAAGTGGCTGAGTGAAATCTACAAGGTTTCACTCAGTCACTTTGGGGCCCATGCTGCGTCTAAACCCTGCGCCTGCTTGAAGCAGGCGTAAGGATTGACGCAGCATTAACAAGATTCGGCCCCCCAGAGCATTGCTGGAGCTGTGTCGCGCTTTCGACGCAACTCCAGCAATGCGCCACCTTTACGACACAGATGCGTCATGCATCTGTGCTTTTTTGCCCCAAGAGGCGCAGCATTGTAAATGCGGCGGCATGGCGCACAATAAGTGGCGCATCCCTGCTGATATGGATGGATGCGTCAGTTATTGTAAATCTGCCCCTAAGTACTTTGAGTATTTGTTTTGAGTGCACACGTGTGTATTTTTTTCGAATTACTGTTTTAATATTTGAAATTTAACTCATACAAATTGCTTGGGGGTCCCCGGCTTCCAGTGGTGACTCAATGGGGGTCCTCAGGAGTCAAAAGTTTGGGAACCACTGGGCTAGGGTATTCACTGGTCTCAAATAGGAGCTGGTTAAAATATCTCCCAATGAGGGTGACTTACTGTACGTGATGTTTGGTTTCGGTGATAGTACTCCTTTTAGATCTTCATCCATGAGTAGGATCGTCCAGTTATCTCTAAGTATATTTCTAACTTTGGTACTTGATGTATTGAAGTTAGTTATAAATCTCACTTCTTTGTCACTTTTCAGTCTGGTTTGATTGCACTCTATATTTGGTGTTAACAGTTTTTCTCTTTATATATATATATCCGCCGCAGTGTAATCAGAGGCCCAGTAGAAGGCGGATGCCGAAACGCATCAGCCTGGGATGAGTTTTGACCTGTACAATCTTGCGGAATCATATCAATTGAAACATATAAAATGAAGAAGAAATAAAAAGGGTGAAAGAAAATTTACCAAAAACACAGTTTGAGGAGTTTGTGTTCTGCCGCATGATGAGGTTTCAGTGACGCTATAGTTAGGCTGACATTTCACTCCTACCAAACCAGAGAAATTCAGCTGTTGTAGTTAGCTGAGCTAACTATAACTCGGGCCCCGCAATGCACTGCTGATGACGTCACATATTACATTATAATTTATAACAACAAATACTCCGAAGGAGACCTAACATAAGACCCACTGGATCAATGTAGGTAGCACAACTGGGAATAGGGAACTTATAAATAGGGTGAGATTAAAGATCTACCCACTAGGGATGTGTATGATATGCTAACCATATCTATGTAATGAGAGGGGGGGCAACACTAGTTGTTTTTAGTTACCCTCACACACCCTAGTGGTGTCATGCTTCATCATCGGGTCACCCAGACTCCTATAGGTCAAGGTGGGCTCAACCACAGTGTTGGGAAGCTCTTGTGATAGTGAAGGCAAGTGGATCTAAATAAAATACCTCAATCAGACCCCAGGTTTCCCTTTATTCATGGGTCTGGTTGGGTTGTTAAAAACAGAATAAAATGGGTCTTACAAGGATTTTTATGGTCCTATGACCCTAGTGAAGTGCCGACATGTTTCAGTCCTTAGGTGGCCATAAAGGTCCCGGACTTTCCTCAGGGCAAAAGTGAGTTACCCCCCTTATGTGTGGGGATAATTAGGTAGGGGAATACCCTACTCTATCAATGTAGCGAGGGAAGAGTAGCTTCTCCTCGTGTTAATGTGTTGATAGTGTAGTGAGATGCCAGGCTCCATCCAAATTGCGTTGGGCGTGGGCTTCTCAGTCAGCAAGACAAACGGGGCATGCTCTCTTATTGTGAGGACGCTCCCTACCGGAAAACATACGATCTCGCCTCCCGGCTCTCGGTTGCTGTAGAAGGCGGATGCCGAAACGCATCAGCCTGGGATGAGTTTTGACCTGTACAATCTTGCGGAATCATATCAATTGAAAGATATAAAATGAAGAAGAAATAAAAAGGGTGAAAGAAAATGTACCAAAAACACAGTTTGAGGAGTTTGTGTTCTGCCGCATGATGAGGTTTCAGTGACGCTATAGTTAGGCTGACATTTCACTCCTACCAAACCAGAGAAATTCAGCTGTTGTAGTTAGCTGAGCTAACTATAACTCGGGCCCCGCAATGCACTGCTGATGACGTCACATATTACATCACTCATGACATGGTCAGTGACATCACTGATGACGTCTGAAATGGCGTCCCTAAAACCTGTGTTTTTTTCAGTGAATTTTTATGGTGTTTTAAATGCTAATTCCTAACTATAACGTCCCTAAAACCTCTGTTTTTTAGTGAATTTCTAAGGTTTCATAAAGGTTAATTACTAACTATAATGTCCCTGAAACCTGTCGTTCTTGCAGTGAATTTCTATGTTTTTTAAATGCTAATTTCTAACTCTGCCTACATAGGTAGAACATGTACAGAAAGAGGAAGAACGGTGCAGAAAGAAGCAAAAGAAGTGCAGAAAGAGGGACAAGAGGTGCAGAAAGAGGAAGAATGGTGCTGAAAGAAGCAAGACAAATACAGAAAGAGGCAACAGAAGTCCTGAAAGAGGAAGAAAGGTGGAAAAAAAGCAAGAGAAGTCCAGAAAGAAGCAACCGAGGTGCAGAAAAGGCTTACTTTGACTGCCCCTTTCCACGGACTCATACAAAGTAGCCCAATCACTAACCCTTGTCCCAAGATGTCTTAAAGCTCACTTTTTTCTCTTCAAGGTTCACTATTCTTTGACTGCTCAGAATGTTAGGCCTATCAAATGTAAAACAGCAATCCTAACCATATCACTGTTGTAAGTCTCACCAAGTTTGTGAAGGTATGCATGCATGTTTGTCTGCTTTTACCTAGGGACATGTTATATAAAAATAAACATACTTTAATACCTGTATTTTAAACAGCATACGTTGTACATTTGTGTACAAAAAGGTGTATGCATTTCTTTCTGCTCACAATACAGGGTACATGGGTATTCAATAGTATATTTAAGGGGCTCTATAACACCTATATACATAAGACATGTCTGCCTGTGTAACCGAATGACAGAGCAGAACTGAGAAGATTTGACCACCTATACGAGAAGTTTCCCGCTTTTTAAGCTACCATCTTCAGATGTATAACACATGTACGAATGCATGTACAAGTTGACAAACACCTCAGTCCTGAGAGCACGCAGACCTTTAAACATGTGATCTTGCATTTGAGTACAGAACGAGGTGAGAGAAGTACAGACAGAGGCAAGAGAAGTGAAGAAAAATCAAGGCAGGTGCAGAAAGAGTAAGAAATGTGCAGAAAGGGGCAAGAGAAGTGCAGAAGGAAGCAAGAAATGTACAGAAAGACGCAAGAGAAGTGCACAAAGAGGCAACAGAAGTGCAGAAAGAACCAAGAGAGGTGCAGAAAGAAGTTAGAGAGGTGCAGAAAGAGTAAGAAATATGTAGAAAGAAACAAGAGAGGTACAGAAAGAATAAGAAAGGTACAGAAAGAAGCATGAGACACACAGCAAGAGCAATAGTAGTGCATAAAGAGGAAGAAGGATGCAGAACCACCCAAAAGGAAAAGAGAAAGAAGCAACAGAGGTGCAGAATGAGGCAAGGAAAGTGCAGAAAGTGGCAAGAGAGTTGCAGAAACAGGCAAAAGAGGTACAGAAAGAAGAAAGAGCAGTGCAGAAAGTGCTAACAGAGGTGCAGAAGGAAGCAAGAAGGGTGCAGAAGGAGGCAAAAGGGGCGCAGAAATTTGCAGAAGAGGTCCAAAAAAACACAAGAGCAGTCCAGAAAGAACTGATAGAGGTGCACAAACAGACAAAAGGAGTGCAGAAAGAGGCAAGAGAAGTGCAGAAAGAAGTAACAGAGGTACAGAAGAAGGCAAGTGGACTGCAGAAAGAGGGAAGAGCATTGCAGAAACAGGCAAGAGAGGTGCAGAAAAAGGGAACAGGGGTGCAGAAAAAGGCAATGGTCTTGTTTGTACGAAGCACCAGATATCCCAGAGCACTGTGTTGCATTCCAAGGAACTGCTCGAAGGCAAGTTCTCAGACATGCGTGATTTGTACTTGCTCACTACAATTTATGATGAGAGCACTTCCCCATCATGGTTTGGGGACAGATGGCCGAAGTTCACAAGACCACTTGTATACTTGATTACAACAAGTACATGGGCAGAGTGGATAAGAGCAAACTTGTATCCACAAACTGGAAGGAGATGGATTTAGCACAGTGAGTGCACTAAAGGCACATGAAAGACGTTTTCCTGAGCCTCATGGGGCTGTCATGGGAGCCATTTGGAAAGGTTCACTAGACATGCGTTCTGTAATGTTCAGAAAGAAGGTGGCAGTTACTTGACTTGTGGTAAAATGTAATCAAACTGATTCCGTCCTGTGGCGTATGAATGTGATGGGCACTTGCATGGCTGCAGTAAGTTGATGCGAGTGCAGCGATCAGTTGGGGTAGGCTTTGTGGCCAGCGGTATGAAAGTCATGTGTGTGGTATGTGAATGGCATGTGAATGGACCATAAAGCAGTTGGTGCCTTGATGTGGCTTTACGGCTCACCCTCTGAAGTCTTGGATTCAATATTCAGATACTTTGATAAGTATTTGCTGCTTTGAAGCCATCATTTCTGGAGGTGCTAAAATCAACCAGTGTAAGTGGGGGATTCACTTTAACAAATTAGTTACAGGTTTATATCTGTGGCAGTAAAACGGCCATTATTAATAATTCCTTGTTTTTTGCTTTTTTGTCATTTGGTGTAGCTGTGGACTGTGGGACGAAGCTCGGCTGGCTCTTGGCAAACCTGCACATTTTTGAAAACTAGACAACTAGGAGAGTCCGGGGTGCATGGCTTGCCTGACTCTCTCCAGGTTTTTTACCCAGAATCCACTACAAAGCTCAAACTTTGCATTAAAAAAACATTTTACTTGCATTTCCGTGATAAAAAGTCCTGGGATCTACAGGCAGTGGCAAATTTCCTACTATCCAGCATTCCCCCAAGTCTCCAGAGAAAAACAGTGCCTCACTTGTGCAGGTGGGCCAAGAGCCCGCGACATGGAAGGGCCCAAAATGTATTGTGGAAACATCAAAATTATATTTTTGCAAGGGGGACACCTGTATTTTTGGTCCTGGTCTTGGCGGCTAACTAGGTAAACCTACAAAACCCAGACATTTCTTAAAATTAGACTTCCTGGGGGAAGTCCAGGACTGTGTGGGTTGTGTGGATCCCCCAGGGTTTTCTTAAACAGAATCACCTGCATATCTCAAATTTAGCTAAACAAATCACATTGTCTGCACATTTCTGTGTGGGAATGTTGTGTGATCACTGAGCTGGTACAAATTTCCGATCACCCAGCATTTCCCTAGGTCTCCCTATAAAAATGCTATCCCACGTGTGTGGGTGGGCTAAGTGCCCATGGCAGGGAAAGGCCAAAAACGTATTGTGGCAACATAAAAATGATCTATCACAAACCAACCTGTTTTTGCAAGGGGGACACCTACGGTTTTGGTCCCGGCCTCGGCAACCATCTCGGGAAAACCTACCAAATACAGCCAATTCTGAAAACTAGATGCCAGGAGAAGTCTAGGGAGCTATGGCTTTTGTGGATCCCTCAACATTTTCTTATCCAGAATCCCCTGTAAACCTCCTTGGACTCCCCCAGGTATCTAGTCTTCAGAAATTACTGGGTTCAGTAGCCCTGGGAACACAAACGCAGGTTACCCCCTTTCAAAACCAGTTTGTTTTGTGATAAATAATTTTGATGTCTCCACAATATGTTTTGGGCAGTTTTCTGTCTCGCGCATGTCTTGGTTTTTTCTTCTAGGCACCTGGGCAAGACTTCAAAATATGAGGACAAAACACAGACACCCTTTAAAATAGGACTCTACACACTTTGAACATGAACAAAGCTTAAAACTCATTTGACAAATAAAGGGAAATATTTATTGTAGCAAGTTCACATATATCAAATGGCAATAATACAAATGTAAAATATGTGCAGGTGGTGAGGATATATATACAAGAATAAATGTATAGAAAGATAACTGTATGTACACAAGAATAAGTAATCAGAACTTGGAATACTTCACCGGCTGTCTGGTTAGCATCATCCTCGCTAGCACGACTGGGGTACTTGTTGACAGTCTCAGGCAATAGATCTCAACTGGGCACACAAGACACTGGGCAGCATGTCCGCTCCTCAGGAGAGTTCCTGTCAAAGCGCCAAGAGGTCTCCGTCTTTATACTCTTCACTAACACGGAGAGAGATTTCTAGAAGTTTCCCTTCCCTTCATCTGCACAGTAAGTACTGGCTACACTCTATGCGTCAAGGTCACTCAACGGAGCTGGCCAGACTCCGATGAGAGCTGAGGCAGAATTCTTCACATTCTCATCCTCGGACACTGTATTCATCCCGCACCATATGTTCCAGCCGCTTATCTCTGTCGCTTGGTGAAGTGAAACACATAAACAACCTGTGTGTGCAAGTAACTTGGGCCTGTCTGCCTTTGCAGCTGAAAGGCATGGTCAGAGAGACGCATGTTAAAACTGTGCTCACAAATGTAGTTAAAGCAAAATGGAGTAAATGGTCAATACACGATCTCACAATGTAGCATTGCACTCCACCTCTTGACCAATTATTAGCATAACTCATAGGTGTAAAATGTATATCTCTAGGACGACACAAGGATATACAGTTAGGCACACATTGCATACAGCAACAAATAGATATCAAAATACATATGATAATGAAAATGACACTTAGGGGGCGATTCGATTCGGTAAACCAATCGTACGACCGAATCGAGTCCGTAGCCCTTTCAGTACGACTCGTACAATTCCGTCTGAATCGCGTAGTACGATTCGTTTGAAAAATACACGACCGAATTGTTGCGAACCGTACGAAAGCAAGGGAAAATCCGTACGACACAGACCCTCACAGTGAACCGTACGAATCGTAAACATGCTGTACGACCCGACAAGTACGATCCGGACCGGGGAATGAGAACGTGATTCGTACAGAAAACGTCGCGTATGAGCAATTCGTACGGAGAGCCACACAATCACATACGCACCGTACCCCTGCAATCATGGGGTGTACGCACCGTACCCCTACGCACCGTACCCCTGCAATAATGTGGTGTACGCACCGTACCCCTGCAATCATGGGGTGTACGCACCATACTCCTACGCACCGTACCCCTGCAATCATGGGGTGTGCGCACCGTACCCCGGGGGGTTCCGTTTCGTACGCGGTTCGAGTCAAGATCTGCTTTTCCGGACGTTTTGAGCTCCCGTAGAAAAAGAGTTGTACAGAGTGTTGACGAGACGAATCGTACTTGCTGGGTCGGAAAATGCTGCTTCGATCCGTACGGACGTCGCGTACTGCGTGTTCCGAATGCGATTCATACGGATTTTTAAGTCATATGGTCTTTGGTATGATTCGTACGGAGATCTGTTTTGGGTCCTAATCGTACTTCATCGTACATACGGGGACGTTTAAGGGTACAATTCGTACGGGAAATATGCTCCGTATAGCTATTTTTAAGGGATTTTACCGAATCGGAATCGGACCCTTAATATATAGCGAAGTTGCCCAAAATCATGCAACCATCCAAATAACCCATCCCACCACCCCGTGTCTACATCTTGATTTACTCCCTTGACTAATTCATGTAATGCATTAAGATGCCAATGGATTGACATGGAATGGTCCGACAAATTGAAACAACACAGTCCTTCAAAATCTGCACAGCCATTGTTATGTTAAAAAGCAAATAATGAATAGCAGCCCTATTTTCTAAAGCGGCTTTTCTTGTTCCCTGAACATCCAACATCAACTCAGCTAAAGCAATAGAAGTTTCAACTTTGTTTATTATCTTAGTATTATACACAGTTAAACCAGAAGCACCTACTATGGACGTAGCTAGACTAATATATTCAGTTTTGGATAATAAGGTAATTTCCAGATCACAGTCTTTAGACAATTGAAATACGTCTCTAGCATAGTGAGAACGTAAAGCTGAACGCAAAGGAACCATTATAAGTACTAATCGTGTTAAGGCACATGGTCCACCAGTCAGGTTCACTGGAATGTAGGTGTATGACGTATTATCACACGAAAAGAGCCATCCCTTGGGTAATTTAACATGCGTAATGTGACTAGCAACGTACGTTGCTCTCTGGAGATGTTATTCATAGAACCGTCAAGCTTTAGGTGTTGCCACTTGTCTGTTTTAGCAGGATCACATGTAATATTATAACAAATATCTCCAATAGAGATATTGTATTTTATGATATGAGTAATTTTCCACAGATTACCTGTTATCTCAGGGCAAAACCTACAATACTCGTATAATGAGGGATGGGTTCTGACATCGCTCTCCTCCACCACCTCATCAGCATTGGTAGTATTAAAGAACATCAACAGGAGTAGGTATTGCAAATAAACAGGTAGAGATAATGTTAAGGGTGCTCTTTATGTTCCGCATACAGCAATGGGATATGTTGAGCATCTTTTGCGCCAAATAAGTCCACATGTTCTTCGGCTGCTGTAATAATGCCATTTGATACTGATGGTTTAGCCCTTAGGCTGTGGGCATCCCTGGACAGCCTGGACATGCCTGAATACACTCCAAACAGTGTAATCGGGACATTAACATGGCATGCTGTGATCTAGAAGAACAGATAACAAACAAGTATGATCATTCACGCAAATAACATTTATCAGCGGGCACATGTTCCCATTTCTCCTCTCTAGGTCTCATTACAACTAGGATCTTTTCTTTTCCTGTAGCTTTGAATTCAGCAGTTTCAGGAGGGTTGTTGGGGTATTCGATCCCTCCCTTTCCTCAAACAGTAATAAGGGCTGGGGCAGTCCCCTTCCTAACAATTCCTTCAATAGCTGGCATGATGATAATCTGAGCAACTCGATCTCTGCGTTGCACTACTAATTCAGTGCCTACACTGTTCAACAGTATCACTTTTATCTCTCCTTGGTAATCAGAGTCTATTACCCCTCCCAGAATTTGGATGCCTTTTAAGGCAAGCCGGGATCGAGGGGCAATCAATCCAAAATGCTCTTAGAAATCTGAATTCCAACTCCGGTTTCAATTAGAGCTATATCTCTGGATTTCAGTCTGTGCATCTGTAAAGCATGTAAATCAAGACCTGCAGCCTCTGGGGTGGGCTGATATGAAGCTAAGGCTCCGGGGGTCTCACAATGCAAGATAGTGTTAGTGGCCACGTGAGGCGGCATCTGCAAAGCTGGTGTAAACAATCGCACGGAGTTCCTGCATTTGTCAAAGGCCTGTGGTTCAAAATTAGCAATGCATCATGCAAGTTAACTCTCCAACCTTTTAATGACTCATCTGACCATTATTTCAGCTCAGCTTTCAACAAGCCATTCATTCTCTCAACAGTCCCGCAGCTTGTGGGTAGTAAGGGATATGATAAATCCACTTGATGTTGTGCTGTGCACAATAATCCTGCCCCAATTTGCCTTTGAAATAAGAAGCATTGTCAGTTTGGATCAGCAATAAAATACCATAATACAAAATAAGTTGATTCAGTGTTTTCAAAGTATTCTGCTGAGTGGCTCATTTACATAGAAAGGCTATCAAATAGGCAGAATAAGTATCCCCCACTGTACATGCATCCTGACAACCCCGACTAATTAGCAGTGGCTCAATGTAATTGATCTGCCAAATCTGTCCTGGCAGCTTTCCCCTACCTAGCTGACCTGTCACACCTGTGTTGTGTATGTTGAAAATGGGACATTACATAATCGCAGTTTTGATCAAATGTAGGGGAATATGTATCCCTCTATTCTCTGCCCACCGGTTAGTGGCTTTCTCTCCAATGCGTCCACATTTTTGGTGTGTCCATTTAGCCATTCCCACCAAATCAGAATCCGGTGTCGTCACCTCGGCCTCCAAAATGTGGGCCTTTTTATCTGCAAAGAAATTACACCACCATTCTAATGAGTCTACGTGATATGCAGTAACAGAACTTGTGGTAACATTTCCCAGGTCTCTTGCCACAACTCCTTAGCCCACACCTCTTTTGAATGTATCATCCAATTATGAGCATGCCACATGAGAAGTAAGGTAGCTAACCCATTGGCAGTAGACCACGAGTCTGTGTAAATATAACACTTTCCAGGTCATTCTTGTTTCAAAGCCTAATACCCATACAGTTCTGCAAACTGGCTACTCTTTCCCTTTCCAGTAGTAGTTAACAATTTTTTGGTCACATGATTGTACAACACTGCTTTCCATGCCACTTAGCCCCAACATACCTGGCTGAGCCATCAGTAAACCATACATGCCTCTTCTCTACTGAAAACAATGCTGCGAACGGCTCACCTGACTTCACTTCACAGGGGACTCCTGTATCTCAGGCATATCCTGTAATACCTCTGTATCTTCCACTGTGGTCTGCGCTGGTAAACAGACAAAATATCGACTTCAAAATATCGACTTCAAAATATAGAATGGACAAAATATCGAATGGACAGAATATAGTCATCAAAAATATCGTTTTTAAGTTAAGTAATGTAATATCGAATTTTAAGAATATAGAAAGTCAAAATATCGAAGTATATTATATAGGTTATTGAAATTATCGAATTTTTAATAATATTCAAATTTTTATATGTTATTATATGTGTGAAAAGTGTGTATTTATGTTATAATTTATTTTAATTAATGAATTTTATGTTAATTAATTTTGCGTAATTTAATTCTGTAGCGGGTTGTGGGTTTATAGGGGAATAGGGTGGGAAGTAATTTAATTATAATTAATTAAATATGTAAATGTAGGAGTCCCTGCTTCCCCAGCTGCACAGGCGGACGCGCCCACATTCAGACACGCCCCCGCCTGACCAGGAGAAAAGGCGCGTGTTGTTTTCTCCCTGCGGGACTCACCTGAAGGCTGTGGAGGTTGTTGCTTGACCCTGTGTTCTTGGGTCTAACTCTCTTGGGCTGTCCTGTGTTGCCGCTGCCTCTCGCCGCACCCGCTCCGCGGGTGCCGCTTCGCGGCTTGAAAGGAGGGAGAGGCGAGGTGTAGGCGCTGTCACTGGGAGGCGCCTGGAAGGATCAGCACGTCGGCGCTAAGCAGGGACTCGGAGGACCAGGAGTCCCTGCTTCCCCAGCTGCACAGGCGGACGCGCCCACATTCAGACACGCCCCCGCCTGCAATGCCCCCTACTTTATGAACAGCTCGACGCTCAGCGGGACGCGAGCGGGACGCCGAGCGAAGCCCGAGCAAAGGGCGGGCAGTCTGTGGCAGTCCGGGGCTGTCAAGGCTGGGCTGGGCCACGTCCCCTTTCACCCTAACGGCGGAGTATACACACGGCCAGTGTGAGGCCTTGTGGTGTTCTTGAAATCATGTCTACTCGCTCAGGTAAACTCCTCAGGACTGAAGGTGAAAGGGGGTCAATTGCTGGGAGCCCCGTGATTGGAACAATGGACCGCTTTATTACCCGGGTAGCGGCGGTGATAGAAAAGGAGATAGCGATGTCTGAGCGGCGTCTATCTGAGGTTTACCTCCCTTCAAGACGTTCATCCTTGGGGGCTGCTGCCCAGTCGCTTACACCGGCTAGTGAGAAGGTTCATTCCGCCCCCCTACCCGGTGCTTCTGGCGTCTCTATAGACCCGCCCCAGTTGGTTGAAATAGGGCAAAATATAGTGAGGCTGGAAAACTTGGCCACGTTACTCCCTCCTGCCTCTGTAGAAGATGGTGGGCATAGTACCTTGTTTCCATCTGTTGATAGAGCGCGCGAGGTCACCCAGCCAATGATTCCGCCGTTTCCGGCTTCAGGGCCCATATACTTTCAATTCACACTATTCATTGACAGGGCGACTTCACGGGCTGCTACCAATTGTGTGTGTTCCCTACTGTTATCACTCAGTGTACCCGACTTACCATCCACCGACACGGGTACCTATGACTTCAACGGATCAGGGGCCTAGCTGTAAAAGGAACGGCAACAAATGCAAATTCAAATGACATTCAATACTGTTGTAAAATGACCACGGACAACTGGAAGTTTTAAAATGTTTATCTAAAGTTCGTTTTCATCAAGCATCAAACTTACAAGAATAAGGCAATCAATAACCAAGATAATGAAAAGTACATAACTATAGAGAAATAAAGTCAGGGTAATCATTCAAATGCAAATATGAGAGGCAAGGGAAATATGCTATGCATTCAAGGCAAAAACTCTTTAGAAAATTTAAGTAAGGCTGTTCTAGACCATATCAGAAAATGACAAACTGCAATGCAAAATATGATTTCTAAAAGGTAGGATAGCATAGGAACAATTTAAGAAAATATGCAATTGACTTTAAGATTCAATAGTTTGCGGCAAAAGCATGGAAAATCAACATGTGCAAGATGTCACTTTATTAAAGCAAAGACAGAAAAATAGAAAGGTGCAAGTTTAAAGAACTTAGAGCAGTATTTACCTAGACTGGTGTGGAAACCAAACCCTGGCCTCGGGTCAGTTTAAGGACAGGAAACCCTCAAAGAAGGATACCCCTCAAAGGACAGCAGGTGCAGAATGGACACCCAGGACCGGACAGGATACCCTCAGGACAGGACCTCAGGACAAGACAGCAAACCCTCAGGACAGGACCGCTCAGGACAGGACCGCACCCGCAGTTTGGAAGCAACGCCTGCGCTCCATCCTCTCTGCAGCTATCGATCAAGACCCCGATTGGGTCAGCGAAATCCCAGCAAAGTGCTTCGCCAGCACTTTTAAGGTTCAGTAAAACCTTAGTCTATGGTCAATTTCGGACAGAGTGCTCCGCAGCTCTCTGTATCTTCAGTCACCTATTGAGTACGATGGGTCAGTGACAGGTCAGCTAAACCAGACAAGTCGGACAATTTCCCTAGGTGAACCCAGGGTAGATATACAGTTTGGGGACGGTGTACCACCCCCCAATGTTGCAAAATGTCAGAATCCCTCAATTTGGATTGGTCCTAAGATAGGATTTGGGTAACACACCAATCATAACACACTATTTGGATGCTTCATTTACATATCTGGGTACCGCCTAGCGAGATTGGGGTTCCCATGAGAAACTGCATAGAAATACAATAGAGATATTACATTGTTTCGGAATAAGAACATGTGATTCCGTCCTGCTAGGGTTGCAGGTCAGTTCTCAGGAGCATCTTGCCCATCACTGCCAACTGGCGGTGTTCCATCAGCCAAGGTTGTCGGTGCCCCAGAAAGTCGCACATGCGTAGAAGGGACCTCCAAGATGGCTTTTGGTGCAGTTAGACCCCCATTCCCCGCGGTACATGAAAAGTAAGCGAAAACAAATTAATACATAAAAATAACATTATGAAAACACATCACAGGGTTTGTACTTTCAACTTATCACTATAAAATATACTTATGCAACCTAAATGTTAGCTACATATCAACAGACACAAGAGCAGTGGCACGAGCAGTACCACGTTACTGGCAAAGCTATGTATTACGCATGCGCATAAATTTCCCTCCAACTCTGCAGACACGTCAGGACACGTGAGTGTGACTGACCCATGCGCAGTAACTAAATACAAGCAGCGGCCATGTTAAATGACTCGAGTGAATTATTTTAGTAAAACACATATGCAAGCATCAAGAAACCTTGTTCAAACATAAAATAACGTTAGTAAAACGTACATGTGATTACCTTGTTACACATAAACGAGGTTCATGACTTCGGCAAATCGCAAAATATGCGAAGCTTTGCTTCATCAATCCCCTCTTTGATGATATTTACTATCATCACAAAATTTTAATGGAACCAGATGCCAACTTTCTTTCACACTTTGTACAACTCTATCTCTTCCAGCAATTTCTCCAGCTTTTCCCTTTCAGTTTTGGTAGGGTGAGAATTCTTCACCTTTTTATAGATCTGATTATTCACTTCCTCCAATTCGAGCTCATCCACACTTCGTTTCACCCCTCTTGCATTCACTTCATGCTTTCTGGTGTGCTTACGGCATTTGCAACAGACAAATATGAAAAATAGGATGAGACCTATAATTCCAATTGGCATCAGTACTTTAAACAATAAGCCTTTACCTATGCTAGCAAACCAATGACCTACATTTGAGAGACCATCTACCAGTCTCTTCCAGGCACTATCAACCTCGAGTGGTCTGAGTTCCTTTGCCAAATTAGTAATGTTTTTCACATATCTTTTGAGCTGCACACTTTTGTCCGGAATATAAGTGCAACAATGTTGCGCTTTCAACATCCGGCAGACTCCGCCCTCTTTCGCCAATAAGGTATCAAGAGCAAGTCGATTCTGCAAAACCATTGATCTGATCGCAACCATTTCAGTATTGACCAGCAGAAATCCATGAGCTGTCTCAGTCGACAACACATCCACTATAGTGGACAATTTGCAAATTCTGTGAGTGTTCAGAACCACTCCCACTCCAGGTATCAATGCACTGAAAATACTACCCATAATTTCACCTATACTTTCTCTTTTACTACGCACTAAGCCATTAGTATTTTCACTGCTTCCAGCAACTCCATTCACATGGTATATTTTCGGGAAGACAATGCCAAAGTAGCAACTTCCATACCAGTGATCCGGCAATTTGAAATAAGCCTTGTCCCCACAAATATATTAAATTCCAGGAAACACAGGCTCTGACCCATTTTTGAAACCCCAACCTCCAATTACCTTGTAATTATGTTCGCATTCACTGGAACCAATGAAAATGTTATTATAATAGCTAGTCTTCTCGCGGTGAAGACATAGCTTGCCTTTCTTTTCAAAATCCAGCAACAGAGCAGGACCCGCCCCACCAGTTGAGGTGCCTTCCATGTTCTCTGCCCACCTTGGTCTTTTCTGACTTTCGTCATTTGCTTTCTTTTGTATTTTAATTCTCCTTTTCTCTGCCATGTTCAGGAACATCTTTTCCTGCTCACGCAAAGAACAAGTCAAGTTATCTCTGTGTGCTTCACCTATGTCAATATCACCAATAGTCAGGAAATAATCTCCCATATATCGTATCACGTCACTTTTGGTATGTACAGGATTCAAGTTCCCACGTATAGGAAGCTCAGAAAAGATCACGTCATTATTAGAGTAATAGTACTGTAACGGTCCTCTTTTGTAAAATAAACTAGCTAAAATGCTACAGGAAATTCCGTATGTCAGCGGCAAGTGATGGTATGTCACGCCTTCAGCTACAGAAGTAGGTAGCTTCATGCAGACATAGCAATCTTCAATTTCCATAGTCTCTACATAGTGTATTAATAAGTTTGCGAAAACATTTAAGCGCGTCCTGTTTTTAATTCCATGATAATGTAGGTCTCCCTCATCTGATGCTTCTAAGTTTTGTTTTGTTTGTCTCAGTGCTCTCTCATGTCTAGCTACACTCTGTGTTGTCAGCTCTTCACTGTCAGTATTTACAATTTCAGTAGGGACAATATTAGTATCTTTGCTTACAGCAAAGGGAATGAAAATTGTTAGTCCTATCCAGAGTAATATCAGGACAACTATACTACAGACACATACCTTGCAGCAAGTTTTGCAACTGCTGCGACTAGGTCTACCATTCACGTTTGCATCAGACATTTTGGCTCAGAAGAAGTTTTTCTTCGACCCCTCTTTGTGACTTTACACGAGTATCTTACTTTGTGCAAATTCACGGTGGCTCTTCTTCTTCTTCGTCAGAGTACTCAGGGACGGGCTCTCCGTCGCTTACGTCAGTGATATCGAGATCTTCAAGTTCTTCTAACACAAGGGTCCTATCAGGTGACTTGTACTTTTTGTTTTGCCTCTTTATTCGATCACTCCTTCTTTTGGAAGTGTCTTCTGGTTGTTCTGCTATGCGAGCACTTCTCCTTTCTTCTGCACGTTTTTCTTCTACCGTTTTTATTCTCAGTCTCAATTTCTTTACGAATCTAGGCTCCAGATGCTTTCTTTTCTTAAGTCTTTTCGTTGGCACTTGGACTTCATTTTCTTCTCTTGCCCTCTTATTTTCATTAGCTTGTGGCAATTCTGCTTCAGTTTCTTCTTCTTCTATCTGACTAATTCCAGGGCTAGCATCTGTTTCTTCTGCCTGGGTACTAATCTGGCCTGGTTCAGGTAAATTGTGTGTTTGCTCTTCAAGTGTCTCTGACTCTGTTTCCTGAACACGTTCTTCTAATTCTATCTGATCCTGTTCAAGCACTTCGATCTCTGGACTTTCTTCTGCTCGAACTATTACGCTATGTCTAGTCTGTCCCTTCCCGATATCAGGTGTCAGTGGAGGAGTATCAATCACTTGCTCTGTATTCCTCACTTGTTCAGTATCCTTCACTTGTTCAGTATCCTTCACTTGTTCAGTATCGGGCACCGGCTCTGCAGCATTCACTTGTTCTGTATCAACCACGTGCTCTGTCCCTGTCTGACCTTCTCCTTCCTCAGTTTTGATGTGAATCTCAAGAGTCTGAGGTTCTTCGCCTGTGCCTTGCTTTTCCTCTCTAGTCCACTCTCTACCTTCCCAAAGTCGTTCACTTGTTCGAAATGGGTCTTCGGTGAGATCAATCAAGGGAATCCACTCCTCTGGCCATATGCTCGGCAGCTCGTCTTCAGCTACTTCTGGCTCAGCTTCTTTGACCCCTTCAGCAGGCTGGGCTCCTGGTAGTTCGTTGTCAACTATTCTTGGGCCAACGTCTGCTGATTCTGTAGCTCGACTGGTACTGGGCTGTACGTCGTCAGCTACTTCTGGTCTAGCTCCTGCAGAGTCCTCTGCGGGACGTCCTTCTGCTTCAGGCACCTCGTCTGGTGGTACCTTCTGGGTGTGGCTGGCGTGTACCCAGCGTGGAACTCCTGCACACTTTACTGCTGTGGTCGTTACCAGGATCACCTGACGTTTTTCTCCCCACCTTGGCTCCAGGCAGCTCTTCCGAGTATGCTTCTTTATCTTTACCCAGTCCCCCGGGACCAGTTTGTGGAGAGGAGTCGTTGGATTGAGGATGGCGTCTTCTCCGATCTGGCGAGAGATAGAACGCACTTGGTCACCCAATCTCTTGCAGTATTCAAGCACCAAATCATCAGTAATACTCAACAGTTTGCTTCCAGGCACCCATGCTTGTCTCATCACTCTTCCCATAATGATTTCATGGGGACTTAGGCCTGTTTTGCGATCAGGAACACTTCTTAGTCCCATCAGGACCAGAGGCAGGGCCTTCACCCAGGTCAATTTAGATGCATCACACAGTTTTGCTAGTCTGTTCTGGATAGTTCCATTTATTTGTTCCACTACTCCAGAAGCCTCTGGACGGTAGGCACAGTGAAGCTTTTGTGAAATTCCAAAGGCCTTACATAGTTCGTCGATCACTTCATTATGAAAATGTGAGCCTTGATCTGATTCAATAGTGACTGGAACCCCGAACCTAGGTATCAGTTCTTTTAATAAACACTTAGCTACTGTTTTTGCGTCATTTTGGGGAGTAGGGAAAGCTTCCACCCACTTTGAAAATAAACAGACCATGACAAGGACATACCGCTTCCCTTCACAACGGGGCATGGTGATGAAATCAACCTGTATTCTCACAAAGGGACCCCCTGACCTCCCAATTTTTCCCAGTTCAACCACCGTCTTCTTCCCTGGGTTCATCTTTTGACATGTCAGGCACCTCTGGCAGAGGGACTCCGCTACTTTCCTGAACTTTTTACTGTACCAAGTCTGTTGGAACACTAGAATCATGGCGTCCCTACCAATGTGTGATCCTTCATGTATCAATCTCGCCATTGTGCTAAGTAAGTGTCTAGGTAACACAGGCATACCAGTTGGACCTATGATGACACCATCCACACGTCTTGGTCTACACCCATCGTCCTTCCACTTCTCTCTCTCTTGCCAAGGTGCCGCCTGCTGCCACTCTTTCACTTCATCCCATGTAGGCACTTCTTCAAACACCTGAAGTTGGCAGCTGGTTCCTGGCCCCCCTCGTTTTGGATTTACGATATACCGATCTCTGGCGCACCATTGGGCCACTCGATCAGCAAAGTCATTTCCCAGTGATACAGTGTCCATGTCCTTTTTATGAGCGACACACTTTACCACTGCCAGTTCCTTTGGTAACTGGATTGCCTCTAAAAGGTCTTGAACGACTTTTCCATTTCGAATTGGGGTACCTGAGGAAGTCAGGAACTCCCTCTGTAGCCACAACTGGCCAAAGTCATGCACAACCCCATAACAGTACTGACTGTCAGTATACACTGTTATGCGTAGGTTTTTCCCAATTTGGCAAGCTTTTATCATAGCAATCAATTCGGCTACTTGTGCAGACTTTATGTGATATAGATAACCTGCTTCTTCAATTTTTGTTAAGGAGACTACCGCATAGGCAGCACTCAGGCCTCCTAGTTCATGTCTTAGACATGAACCATCCACAAATAATTCCTTATCATGCACGGGCAATGGCGTTTCTTTTATGTCTGGGCGTGGCTTGGTGTTGAATTCTGTTAAATCAATGCAATCATGTTCATCATCGACCCCCCCTTCCATATCCTTTGGGTCGGGGAGTAAGGTGGCTGGGTTCAGAATACTGCACCTAACAATGTTTACATTTGCAGCACCCACAAGAATCCTCTCGTATTTAGTCAGCCGACTAGGGGTGAGATACTGAGTTTTTGTTCTGGTCAACAAAATTACCACCCCATGTGGGACATACACAGTTACCGGATGTCCCATGACAATGGACTCACTCTGCTCTAAACTTGCGCAGGTAGCAGCTACTGCTTTCAGACACCCTGGTAATCCAGCAGCCACTGGATCCAGGGTGGCAGAGAAATATGCCACAGGCCTTCTCGTTGTGCCATGATCTTGGGTCAGGACTGATAATGCACAATTATCACGAGTGTCACAGAATAGGGCAAACTCTTTGGAATAGTCTGGCATTCCTAATGCAGGGGCTGTACACAGACAATCTCGCAGTTTGGTGAAGGCTGTTAAGCTTTCATCATCCCACTCTACAACATCTGGTGTTCCTCTCTTGGTCATTTTTATCAAGGGCCTAGCTAGGACTGCAAATCCCAGAATCCACTGCCTGCAGTATCCTATCACACCCAGGAACATTCTGATCTCTTTCTGAGTACGGGGTAACTGCATCTTTTGAATTATTCTCACTCTTTCCGATGTCACTTTCCTGACCCCTTTCTCTATCTGGTGCCCCAGATATTTCACTGATTTTGCACAGAACTGTAATTTGTCAGGGGCCACTTTATGTCCCTTCTCACACAGGTGATTCAGTAGGGCAATGGTGTCAATCACACAATCCCTATGACTTTTAGACGCCACCAAGAGGTCGTCTATGTATTGTACTAAGACAGAGTTCCCAGGTAAGACCAAAGTTTCCAAACATTTTTTCAAGATCTGATTAAAGATAGAAGGGCTCTCTGTGTACCCTTGAGGGACCCTGTTCCAGCAATACACGTGACCATTGAAGGCAAATGAGAAAAGAAATTTGCTATCTGGATGCAAAGGAATGGAAAAGAATGCATGACACAGGTCTATCACAGTGAACCACTCAGCATCCCAGGGAATCTGATACAGAATCACTGCTGGGTTCGGGACAATAGGGCAACAGGGGACCACTATCTTGTTGACTTTTCGCAGGTCCTGCACTACCCTGTACTTGCCGCTAGGCTTCCTAATGCCCATAATCGGGGAGTTACAGGGGCTACTCATTACTTCCTGTATGATGTTTCCTTCTAGCAATTTCTGTATTTCCAGAGTAACACCAGCTTTCACTTCTGCATTCATTCTGTAGGGTTTAGTATTGGGGTATACTGCATTGTCCTTGATGGCTATCTGTATGGGGTCCACATTTTTCATTAACCCTACATCTTTCCCAGTAAAGTCCCATACCTCTGGCTTCACTGCTTCTTGGAGTTCTTTGGGCAAATCCTGCATGGTCATTCGTTTAATTTCTGAGTCAGGGCGGACTAACATTATTTTATAAATGCCGTCTTCATCTGGGGTCTGAATTTCAACACCCTTTGGTGTGCAAAAGATGGTACAGTTCATTTTGCACAGCAAATCACGTCCCAGCAAGTTCACTGGACTGGTGTCGCAAACGACAAATCTATGCATTTCCTTAAAGTTTCCAATTGAGATCTCCATGGGCTTGGTAACAGGAGTACTAATCAATTGATTAGATACACCCACTACTTGGATGGCTTCTCCCGAGAGGGGTAGGTTTGGAACGTCCACTGTTCTCACAGTAGAACGGGTAGCACCAGTGTCCAACAGAAAAGTGACATCATTTCCGTCAACCTTTCCTTCAATGTATGGTCCGGACTGGTCTACCGGCAAGGAGGCGCCAAGTACGCACTCCTCGTCCTCCCCTCTCAGGCCCCGTCAGTACTGGTCATCACAAAGGAAGGTATCATTTAATAGATACTGCGAAGTTGCTGCATTTCTGTTCTCATTGCTTTCCCAGACTTCTATCTCATCTCCCTCTGGTTGTTTTCCCTTGTATACTTGCTTTGGTGCTCGGGGCACCTGAACTGTTTTTACCTGTGGTTGAGTCTTTCTTGGTCTTTCTTTCTGCGTCTGTGGAGTTAAATCAGTTGTTTTGGGGTTATCATCCGGTAAGTAAGGACACTCGTTACACCAGTGTCCAATTTCGCCGCACTGATGGCAGGGAAATTTCTTCATAGCCTCCTCCCTGCTCATTTTGGGCCGGGGCTTACCTCCTCCCCCACCCCCAGTACCTTGGTTCTGAGTGTTCTTGACCATGTTACTCAACTGTTTTTCCTGCTGTTCTGCGAGCTTCACCTGAGCCCACATCACCTTCTCCTTGAGAGCCTTTTTCTTTTCTGCCATCTCGTCCTCGCAGTACTTTGCGTACCGCAGGACCTCGTCTACCTTTTTGGTATGCCAACAGATTTTATTATCTTTTATCCACTGACAAATTTCAGGCCTTAAACCGTTTACAAACCTGTAAATGAAATGCGTCATATCCTTCATTTCGATGTTATCTATACCACTGTATGTTTTAAACACTTGCAACAGCCTTTCATAATAGGAGTGCACGGTCTCCTCTCTTTCCTGCGTTGTTCTATCTATCCTGGTCCAATCAGTTTCCTTTGCTGGCACCTTGTTTTTCAAATGCTGAATCACTTGTTCATATTTTTTCATCACTTCAATTGACGGCTCCCCTGTGGCGGAGTCCCTCGGGTACTCCTCACTAGGCCAGCCTATGCCTATTTTACACTCGGTCCATAGATCGACCGGGACCACAATATCGAAAAACCCATCCAGGTCTTTCCACAGGCATTTTTGCACCTTTACGAACCTTTCCACTTGCCGGTACCATTCAACTGGCTTTTCGCGCAACTTCGGGAAATCATTAGTAAAGGACACAATATCCTGTCTAGACCATGGAACGTGCACATACCTCCCACCTGGCACTTCACGCATGGGGCATAAGGTTTCAGGCTTGTCTACTTCTCTTAAAGGGAACTCAGGGGTAGCTTGTCTGGATCGAGCCTCATCTTTCTTTCTTGCCCACCTGCTTCTCCACCTTTCCACATCTCCCCATTTTTGCAAAACTGCAAGCAACTCTTTAATCTGCACCTTCTTCCCTGACACATTCAGGTTCTCTAAATCCTTGTCTGAGAATTCAGCTCTGTAAGGCTTTTGTAAGGGCTTGGATCTTGAAATATCTACCCCCATACTAGCTGCGGTGTCTGTCAGCTTTTCGTGGAGCACCCTGGTACTTCTGGTAAGGCTTTTACACATGAACAGCAATTCTTCTTCAGAATAGGTGTTTAATCTGTCTAACCCCACATTTCCTGCCATCAATTCCTCTATTTCTACCCTCAGCTTGTAGAGGTCTAAAGGTTTCGTTTGCGGAGCCTGTTTTTCTAAATCACGACTCCAACTTTCAATCTCTTCCGGCGTTACCAAGGAAACACTCCTAGTCCCTGTTGCTGATTCTAATTTAATTTCTTTCGCATCAAAAGGATTATGCCTCTTCTGCACTCCCTTTCCGGTCTGTTTGTTTGGCAGATCCAAGAACACCACTTCGGACTCGCACTCACTGGACTGATCGTCTATCAGTAGGGGCTCTTGCCTCGGCGGGGCCATTATCGGGTTCATAACTGGAGGGTTCGGACTTCCTTGACTATTCCCATACAACGGGACTACTGGTCCGATCGTTACCGGAATAGTCAAAGCTTCAGGACTAGTGTTTAACTGGGAGATTTTCTGAATTATTTCTGTCCTCTGTCTAGCTAGAACTTCTTGCTCCCTCTCTTCCAGTATCCTTCCTAATGTTCGTTCAGGCATTATCTGTGGGGTCAGGTGAGGAGTAAAACTCGGGGCAGTAGGATGCGTCTCACTCGGTCCTCCACCATAATTTGGTTTTGGGAACATAGTTCCTGCACTAAATGACCTGCGCTCCTCCCCATATGGAGGCTGCAAAAAGGGTACTCCTGAACCTACTGGCTTTTCTTCGTTTTCATACAGAGGTCTGGGAAAAAATGTTCTTTCACAGGAATATTTTTCCTCTGAGCTCACGGGCATTCTAGGATATATATCGCGTACCTCTGCGAATCCGGGGTTCTCAAAATAGGGCAACACCTGGCCACCTCCCCCCCTACATAGGGATCTGTCCTCCTCCTTAATAGATGGACGCTGGGGATTCTCTCCTGCACTGGAAGGTCGGGCTCCCTCATTATAAGGGGGCGGACTTCTCGTAAAGATGTCATCTAACAATTCATCGTCTGACTCCCCAAGGGCCCCCCAATGCTTACTCTTTTCTGTCCTTTTCTCTCCCCCAGGAGGGTTACCTGCTGGCATCATGGGAAACAGACCCTCAACAATCATGCTCTGCCTCCACTGTTTCATCCTCTTGTCCCTAGTCTCCTGTTTCAGCCTGGGGTACCACTTAGTCAGACCTTTGTCCATTCGGGGTTTCTCTCTTTCAAAAGCCTCAATCTCCCATTCCTCTAATGCCTCATACTGTGTTAGTCTTGGTCTGGGATGCAATTCATTCATTCGGGTTCTCAAATTAAATAAAATTCTGCCATTGAAAGTACCGTCTAACGGAAAAGCCAATACTCCGTCATCTTTTGTGTATTTTACCCAATTCTCCAACCACACACAGGTATTATACCCTCGGTCAAACATCATGAATGAGGCGGGAGTATTCGGTGACGGGATAGTAACGCCCTCTCTAGACTTAATCGGTTTGTCCGTTTTGAAATAATTCTTTACCCTATTTACAAGGGACATCTTTCTCTTAGCTCCGTACATAATATCGTATCTATTAGCTTTCCACTGATCCCTTTCAAACCCTTGGTTTCTTGGATCGGGTCTAGTCCCTGGACAATACGAGTGCCACATACAATTTCTACGCTTAACTCTGTTTACAAAGTCACCTCCAATCAGAACGCGTCTTGCAATTCCGTGCGACCAATGGGGTGCATGCGTTCAAATAATTTCGGCCAATGGGTGCGCGGCCCCTTCGTGAGACTGTCCTCACGCTCCGGCGCTTCACCCCTCCTTTACAATTCCAGCCCCGCTACCCGCCCGCTGCTTCTACCAATCCCAGCGCGGCACGGAGTGACGTCAGAGGCGCTTCGCGACTGACTCCCTCCCTTCACAAGGTAACGGAAACTTTCTTTCTTTTTAAAGTGCTCAGTGCTTGGTTATTTTACAACAAATACACATTCGCCACAGTGCTCAAGTGTCTAGACAGGATAGCTTTGTTTTACTGCAAGTAAACTACTTCCATTTACTTTTCACGCGCTGCGGGCAGATCTCTTCCGCCTACCCTTCACTCCAGCATCGGTGCACCTGTTATTCCCCTAAACTCATCCACTTCTCCGGGATATATCCGAGTCTAAGGTTTCCCAGCGGACCCCTCTGCTTTCACCCTAGCTCCGAGGAACCTGCTACTTTTCCGATGTGACCCTTACTAGGTTACGCCACTATGGGAATTTTGCCAATGAACCTCGTTACTGACATTTATTCACACATGTATTCAGAAAACCCTAGTTAGTGCTTCCCGGTTATCCTAACCTGCACCTAACTTTCCTTAAGCCTGTGACCTCAGGACAATGGATTCTATTCACCACTTGCCCTTTCAATTCCCCGGGGAGTTCGGACAACACTGACTGACACGATTTACAAACGCATGGATTAATACATATAACAATATAAGAACAAGAATAATAATGAAAAAACAGTTCATTGATTTTCAGCAGCGTATTCACAAGAGATTGATCGGGTCCCTCGGAACAGCCGCTCTTATAGCAGCATTAATGTACTAGCAGCTACCGACTTAACTAGTCTAACTAGTCCTACCTAACCTTTAGCTAGTCCCTAACCATCCTCTGATCTACCAGAAAAACTGATAGAGCGCGCGAGGTCACCCAGCCAATGATTCCGCCGTTTCCGGCTTCAGGGCCCATATACTTTCAATTCACACTATTCATTGACAGGGCGACTTCACGGGCTGCTACCAATTGTGTGTGTTCCCTACTGTTATCACTCAGTGTACCCGACTTACCATCCACCGACACGGGTACCTATGACTTCAACGGATCAGGGGCCTAGCTGTAAAAGGAACGGCAACAAATGCAAATTCAAATGACATTCAATACTGTTGTAAAATGACCACGGACAACTGGAAGTTTTAAAATGTTTATCTAAAGTTCGTTTTCATCAAGCATCAAACTTACAAGAATAAGGCAATCAATAACCAAGATAATGAAAAGTACATAACTATAGAGAAATAAAGTCAGGGTAATCATTCAAATGCAAATATGAGAGGCAAGGGAAATATGCTATGCATTCAAGGCAAAACCTCTTTAGAAAATTTAAGTAAGGCTGTTCTAGACCATATCAGAAAATGACAAACTGCAATGCAAAATATGATTTCTAAAAGGTAGGATAGCATAGGAACAATTTAAGAAAATATGCAATTGACTTTAAGATTCAATAGTTTGCGGCAAAAGCATGGAAAATCAACATGTGCAAGATGTCACTTTATTAAAGCAAAGACAGAAAAATAGAAAGGTGCAAGTTTAAAGAACTTAGAGCAGTATTTACCTAGACTGGTGTGGAAACCAAACCCTGGCCTCGGGTCAGTTTAAGGACAGGAAACCCTCAAAGAAGGATACCCCTCAAAGGACAGCAGGTGCAGAATGGACACCCAGGACCGGACAGGATACCCTCAGGACAGGACCTCAGGACAAGACAGCAAACCCTCAGGACAGGACCGCTCAGGACAGGACCGCACCCGCAGTTTGGAAGCAACGCCTGCGCTCCACCCTCTCTGCAGCTATCGATCAAGACCCCGATTGGGTCAGCGAACTCCCAGCAAAGTGCTTCGCCAGCACTTTTAAGGTTCAGTAAAACCTTAGTCTATGGTCAATTTCGGACAGAGTGCTCCGCAGCTCTCTGTATCTTCAGTCACCTATTGAGTACGATGGGTCAGTGACAGGTCAGCTAAACCAGACAAGTCGGACAATTTCCCTAGGTGAACCCAGGGTTGATATACAGTTTGGGGACGGTGTACCACCCCCCAATGTTGCAAAATGTCAGAATCCCTCAATTTGGATTGGTCCTAAGATAGGATTTGGGTAACACACCAATCATAACACACTATTTGGATGCTTCATTTACATATCTGGGTACCGCCTAGCGAGATTGGGGTTCCCATGAGAAACTGCATAGAAATACAATAGAGATATTACATTGTTTCGGAATAAGAACATGTGATTCCGTCCTGCTAGGGTTGCAGGTCAGTTCTCAGGAGCATCTTGCCCATCACTGCCAACTGGCGGTGTTCCATCAGCCAAGGTTGTCGGTGCCCCAGAAAGTCGCACATGCGTAGAAGGGACCTCCAAGATGGCTTTTGGTGCAGTTAGACCCCCATTCCCCGCGGTACATGAAAAGTAAGCGAAAACAAATTAATACATAAAAATAACATCATGAAAACACATCACAGGGTTTGTACTTTCAACTTATCACTATAAAATATACTTATGCAACCTAAATGTTAGCTACATATCAACAGACACAAGAGCAGTGGCACGAGCAGTACCACGTTACTGGCAAAGCTATGTATTACGCATGCGCATAAATTTCCCTCCAACTCTGCAGACACGTCAGGACACGTGAGTGTGACTGACGCATGCGCAGTAACTAAATACAAGCAGCGGCCATGTTAAATGACTCGAGTGAATTATTTTAGTAAAACACATATGCAAGCATCAAGAAACCTTGTTCAAACATAAAATAACGTTAGTAAAACGTACATGTGATTACCTTGTTACACATAAACGAGGTTCATGACTTCGGCAAATCGCAAAATATGCGAAGCTTTGCTTCATCACTGTAACATCTAAATCCCTAAGCGAAACCATTAGCGTCCCTCCTTCTCCTAAATCACCTAACCCCATAATAGTTACATCAGAAGGGGTTCCAGATGGAGTGTCTCCAAACATCCAAACTCCCGAAACTAGGCAGGACAATAGGCTTATAGATAAAAAGGCAAGAAAACGCAAAAAGGGTAGGCTTGTTAGGCAGGCCGCTCTTTACCAAAGAGTAAGAAGGCACTCTGGACAAGGTATGAGAAACACAAGGGCCCGGTCTCCAGAGAGTGAAGTTGACATAGAAGGGGTTGATGTGGTCTCCCCTATGGGCCCTCGCACAGATGATAATACCACTAATGTTTCTAACCTCACTGACTCTGCAACCATTGAAAACATCCTTGAGAAGGTAAACAGTCTCTTGAGGCCCCTAATAATACAGGTTAAGGGTCTGGGGGCGAGGATAGACAAATTAGAGCAATCAACCCTTGACGGGTACCACTCTCTCAAAACTACAATTAAGCAACTAGCTAGAGCAAGTGAAAACCAGGACATGGGTGCAAAGGGGAACGAACCACCATCCCAGAGTGACCTTAAGCCCCCTAACTGTTTAAAGAAGGTTGGCTCTAACAGTATTTTAATTCCAGCCCCTAAACCTACCCCCCATCCCAAAGCAGGGCCAAATGGTAAGGGGTTACCGGTGCACTTAGAGCCTGCCATAAATAAGCCCAAGCCTATCCCACAAAAGCAGCCACAGACAGCTAGCGGCAAAGCGAAAGATACTCAAACGGCTGGCACATGCTCTAAATCTCAAGGTTTAGTGATAGGGAAAACCTTTAGACCTATGCCCCAACCTACAGCCCCAGCTTCCACTCTATCGGTCCCCAGAAATCCAGTGCGTCGGATTCCGCCAGTAAACCTCCCGCCAGACTGTCAACCCTTTGTTGCAGTCATGGTAAATGTCCCCCCTCTAAAGGAAGGCCAGATGGAAAACCACCAATCACTTAAGAACAAGTGTATCCATTGGCTGAAGGCAAATAAGCCTATTCCCCTGGACGTAGATGGGATTATTTTAAGTGTCCGTAGAGTTGGCTGGGTAGGGCAGGGAAAAAAAACTCAGGAAGGGGATTGCATAATTATAAATTTCCAAGACCCTAGAGTAGTGCCCTCTATCTGTACTCCCATTAAAAATATGGGGGCACCAGGGGCTAAAGTGGTTGACTTATCCTACTTTTACCCCAGGCAACCTGTTAACTTAACTGGAGAAAGCGTAATCTCCCCTGATTTCTGTCAAAATGGGGAGACACATTGGACAGGGACAATGGGAGGCACAAGGGTGAACTATTTGTGGGCACCAAGGTGCCACTGACTGGAATTTGGGAGTAGAGTTGACCCACCAGGAGAATTGCCCACCTCAAGCCTCCCAACTAGCGGGTTGCTAGCCTCTAAAGTTAGTCTCCAAGGTCCTTGTTCCCCCCAGATATCTTTGACGAGGACCACAGACGGGGATATTCTTGCACCCATAGAAATTTCAGCTGTGACGGACCTAGCTTTTAAGGTTTTCAGTTGGAATGTCGCAGGGATTGCAAGAAAGCTGGCTCTACCAGATTTTACTGCTTGGGTTGATGAGCATTCTGTATGTATTTTTCAAGAGACATGGAGCCTGGTGCCGGCCCATGGGGTGGGATACTCTTCTTATTCTGTCTCCGCTCAAACTTCGGAAACAGGGAGAGGGCGCCCTTCGGGCGGCCTTCTTATTTGGGTTGCTGCCTCTTTAGACTGCAGAGTAGAGGAGCTTCCTACAGGCTGCCCGGATATTCAAAACATCACCTTAACAGACCTAAGGGGGAGACTGGTTTTGAATATCTATAACGTGTATGCCCATGGGACCAAGGGTGGGAGAAAGTCTCCTGTAATTTCTTTACTTGAGACCATTCTAAAAAATACCCCACACAAGATGCGCACCTTGGTTGCAGGCGACATGAATTGTACTTTCGAGCCTCTGGGCTCGGACGTTGCCCTTGACCAAGACGAGGAGGATGCTAGGTTGGGGATCCCTGTATTGGAGATTTCTCCGATCAGGAGGTGGTCAGAAGTGGCGCTCCAGTTATATTCCCTGAGTCTCGAATTTAATTTAAGGGCAGCCAACGGGAGGACATCCTCGGACAGGGGGGGGGCCCACACGTATAATAGACCGGGACACACCTCTAGGATCGATTATTTGTTAATAGATGCATGCTTATGGACCCATGTAAGGGACATGCTGGTGGTCCCTGCGACTGAAAGCGACCACAATTCGCTTTCCCTAAGCATGGACCAGTGGTGGTGTCCTAGAGGGAAGGAAAATACTATTCGGGTACTTGCACCCCCCGATGAGTCTGAAGTCTCCCTCTGTGGTAGAAGAATAAAATGGGCGAAATTGGTCCTCTCTGAGGCAAGGGTAGGGGAAATTTCTTCTCTTTTAAACCATGCAGTGACAATCCTTGGGTCCTCTTTAGAAGGGGTGGGTAGAGCGAGTGGGGTCTTTGTCTCCCTGGTAGAGGCCCTGTCTAATGTGTTCACCTTACACTCTAGTAAGTCGGGTAATAAAAGATCTAAAAAAGTAGACGATGGCTGGTATACCCAATCATGTAGGGTTCATAAGGCAAATTTAGTAGAGGCAGTAAAGTATAAATCCCCTAGTGAGATACAGGATGCAAGGAAGGCCTATAACAAATCCCTCAAAATTGCTAGGAGAGAGTGGGAAGACAAGTTCTGGGAAGACCTGCTCCAAGCTAGTAAAAGTAGGGACACAAGGGCTTTCTGGAATCTTATAGGCTCACGGAATAGACCCGCTTTAACTACGAGACCCTGCAACATTCCGCCTCAAAACTGGGTAAAACATTTTGGGGCTTTATACCTCCCTCCAGAAGGAGACTTGAATGCTGGGCTGAACCTAACACTAGTAACCGAACCTCACGCTTATGACCTCTTCACTCCCCTAGAAATTGAAGGGGTTATTGGGTGGGTAGCTCCCCGCAAGGCAGCGGGTCCAGACGGCCTTCCGGGGGATCTTATGAGGGCATACCCAGTGGAATGGGGAAGGGTGATTGCTGCTCTCCTCAATGACATCATGATGGGAGGAGCAGTGCCAGAGTCGTGGAAAGGGGCGGTGGTGGTCCCGATTTACAAAAAAGGGTGTAGGGAAACCCCGGGGAACTACCGCCCAATAAGCCTGATAGACTCCACCCAAAAGATAGCTGGTAAAGCTATACTCGGAAGGATCCTCCATTGGGTGGAGGAGAATAAAATCCTATCAGACTTTCAGGCAGGTTTTCGGGCAGGAATGGGGACAATTGAGCAGGTGTTCAGGTTGGCACTTTTGGGGTGGAAGGTGGTGGAACTAGGCAAGGGTAGTCTTTACTTGGCCTTTATAGACCTGAAGACTGCCTTTGACCTAGTCCCCCGGGAAGAACTATGGAGGGTTCTTTATGAGTTGGGATTACCCCCTTATATCTTGTCCCTCCTCACTAGCCTCCATGCCAATACCTTTGCACAGGTCCGTTGGGGTAAAAACGGAGAGGTCACTGAGAAAATACCGGTGTCTAGGGGTGTAAGACAGGGCTGCGTCCTGGCACCCACCCTATTCTCACTTTATGTGAATGGGGTGGTAGATTATCTCCAACAAGAACCAGCCGACGCCCCCTGTCTCGGAGGAGTTCGGATCCCCACTCTGCTTTTTGCGGATGACACGCTTTTGATCTCGAAGACTCCCCAAGGCCTCCAGAAACTGCTAACGCGCTTTCAGGACTTTTGCGTTGCAAAAGGGTTAATAATAAATGTGGACAAAACCAAATATTTAGTCTTAAATCCACCAAGGAAACTGGGCCGTCCACCTACGCTTAACTCTGTTGCTCTAGAGAAAGTATCCGAATTCGACTATCTCGGAATTCGGATAACGGATAGAATGTCCTGGGCAAACCATATAGACAAAATGGTCCTGAACCATAAGAGAGTAGGAGGAGCTCTTATGAGGGAGTTCCGGGCCTCACCGAGGAGATCGCTCACCCCTGTAATCGAAATTTACAAGGCCAAAGTAGTGACATCAGCCTTGTACGGGGCGGAACTGTGGGGCCATTGCCGACTGGATGCTCTGGCGACAGCGGAGACTAAGCTACTGAAATCAATTATTGCCATCCCCCTGAGCACTCCTTCTGTACCAGTGTTGTTGGACACAGGCTGCAAAAGCATCAAAGATCAAGCTCTGCTTCGCCCCCTCCTTTTATGGACACGAATTTGGAGGGGTGAGGAGTTAAAATCCTACGCTGATGGCCTGGGGGAAATAATGAGCCTTGGGGGCTGGGCAAAAATAAGATGGCTAAGAGACACTAAAAAACTAATGGAGAAAATTGGTCTGGGGGACTACTGGTTATCACGTTCAGCCCCCCCGAAAGAGGTTGTAAAGGCCCTTTTCTGGAAATGGGCTGCGGAGCACCTAATTACAAACTCGAACCACTGCAAGTCTACTGCCGCATTTTTACTAGTTAAAGACATTGTGGTTTTTGAGCCTTATTTGGATTTAATTACCCTTCCCTTTGACCGAGCGCTTTATTTTAAATTTAGAGTTGGTTCCCTTCCTCTTGGTGCTCTGGTATCAAACTGGAGTCTAGCGGCCCGTATGTCCCCCTATTGTGCTTGTTGCCCGAGCAAGATAGAGTCCGTCGCACATGTCCTGTTCGAATGCCCGGACTATGCAAGGCCTAGGAGTACCTGGTTGAAGCCTCTTTGCCGAAACATGGGTACACGTAGCCATTTAGCAGCCTTACGCATCCTAACCACGGACACATCCCCCCCCAATTGTATGTGGAACAGCAACATTTTTAAAACAGTTTTGGCTTATTCGTTGTAAGAGATTGTCAGTAGCGATTTAATTCTATTTTAGATAATTTATTATTGAACACCTTTGTTCTTTTATCCTTTTTAAATGTCTTGTCTAATCTGACTTCTTTAAGTGATGCTTTTTGTAAATGAAAATGATTGTATTGTAAGTGTGCTTATAAGATATCTTGCATATCGAATAAAAGCTTATGACAGACTGCCTGTATTTATTGTATTTATTTTGAATTAATTGTTAATTAATTTTTATTTGGTAATTAATTAAATTTTAATTGCCGATTCATTTTATTTGATTAATTGATAATTATGTTAATTTTACTAATTTATTTTCTGTAGCGGGTTGTGGGTTTATAGGGGAATAGGGTGGGAAGTAATTTAATTATAATTAATTAAATATGTAAATGTATTTATTGGTATTGTTTTTGAATTAATTGTTAATTAATTTTTATTTGGTAATTAATTAAATTTTGATTGCCAATTAATTGTATTTAATTGATTAATTGATAATTATGTTAATTTTACTAATTTATTTTCTGTAGCGGGTTGTGGGTTTATAGGGGATTAGGTGGGAAGTAATTTAATTATAAATAATTAAATAATTTAATTTATTTATTTGTATTTATTTTGAATTAATTGTTAATGAATTTTAAATTGCTAATTAATTCATTGTTCATTTGTAATTAATTTGTATTAATAGGTAACTAATTGTAATAATTAATTTTAATTTGTATTTTTAATTGATTAATTATTATATTATATTAAATTGGTAATTACTTTTAATTAATTTTTTATAGATATTAATATATATTTTTTTTAAATAATATATGAAGTATTTACTTTCCCTACTGTTGCACTCACTGGAGTGGGAATAGGAATTTTTACCCCTAGGCTATCCAACGCTTTCCCTATTGTTGCACTCACTGGAGTGGGAATAGTAATTTTTAGCCCTACGCTATCCAACGCTTTCCCTACTGTTGCACTCACTGGAGTGGGAATAGTAATTTTTACCCCTACGCTATCCAACGCTTTCCCTACTGTTGCACTCTCTGGAGTGGGAAAAGTAATTTTTACCCCTACGCTATCCAACGCTTTCCCTACTGTTGCACTCACTGGAGTGGGAATAGTAATTTTTACCCCTACGCTATCCAACGCTTTCCCTGCTGTTGCACTCACTGGAGTGGGAATAGTAATTTTTACCCCTACGCTATCCAACACTTTCCCTACTGTTGCACTAGCTGGAGTGGGAATAGTAATTTTTACACCTACGCTATCCAACGCTTTCCCTACTGTTGCACTCACTGGGGTGTGAATAGTAATTTTTACCCCTACGCTATCCAACGCTTTCCCTACAGTTGCACTCTCTGGAATGGGAATAGTAATTTTTACCCCTACGCTATTCAACGCTTTCTCTACTGTTGCACTCTCTGGAGTGGGAATAGTAATTTTTACCCCTACGCTATCCAACACTTTCCCTACTGTTGCACTCACTGGAGTGGGAATAGTATTTTTTTACCCCTACGCTATCCATCGCTTTCCCTACTGTTGCACTCTCTGGAGTGGGAATAGTCATTTTTACCCCTACGCTATCCAACGCTTTCCCTACTGTTGCACTCACTGGAGTGGGAATAGTCATTTTTACCCCTACGCTATCCAACGCTTTCCCTACTGTTGCACTCTCTGGAGTGGGAATAGTAATTTTTACACTCCCGCTATCCTACGGTAATAATATTGTATTTTTTTTAATAATATTATGTTAATATATATATATATGTTTTAACAAATAAAAATATATTCTTTTTTTCTAATTTAAAATAATTATTTAATAATTGTAAGGTAATTTAAGTATTATTAAGTATATTTTAGTTATTTATTTTTAATATTTTTTTAATTTTACATTATTTTTAAGAAATTCGATATTTTTACAAAGTATATATTTTTAAACGATATTTTGGAGTCAATATTTTTATACTTACCTGTTTGTAGATAGGATTTCGATATTTTGTCTGTCGATATTTTGGCATCGATATTTTTAGTAGTCTATATTTTGTCCCTCGATATTATGTCAGTGATCTGTCTGCGCCACCTGCTCATGCAACACTGCAGTACCTTTGGGGCCTAATTTTGCCCTGTCTTGCATGTACCACTTCCAATTGATTATGCTGGCTTCGGGGCGCATGCCTTATTCTAAGAGTCTTGGGGGAGCTCATCATCTACTGCATTATAGGAACTGCTCAGTGTCCACCAGGGCCCAATAACATGCAAGCAGCTGCTCCACAAATGAAGTATACCACTCTACAGCATCTGGTAATTTCTTTGCAAAAAAGTCTAAAGGCGACCTCTTCCTTCCTTGTTTTTGCCACAAACTCCAATTGGCATACTACCCCTGGGCTGTCACATTCTGCTCAACATCCCTCTCTCAAACTTGCCACAAATCCAAGGTACGCTGAATAGCCTCCCTTGCTGATTAAAATGCATTCTGTTGCTGCACTCCCCACTCAAACTCATGTTTCTTTCGCGTAACCTTGTACAAAGAGGCCACAATCTGACTTAAGTGAGCGATATGCTGTCTCCAAAACCCGAACAATCCAATGAACCTCTGAACTTCCTTCCTATTTCGTGGCACAGCGAATTCTTTTTTTTGTCCCACTTGCGACATCACCTCTCTGTGTCCCTAATGTCATTGGATACCCAAAAAGTCACATTTTCAGAGGGTCCTTATAACTCCCTACCTTTACTAAGCAAGTTTTCCACAATCCTGTCCAGTTGAGTCTGCACTTGTTCTTGTGCCTTTCTCTGTATCATCACATCATCAATGTAATGGCAAAGCTGCACCCCGAGAATGGCTGATATCTCATCCAAGTGCTCTGCGCCAGCCGGTGACATATCAGACTGGGGAACCCGTTGACAGACAGGAAAGCTCAACCGGGCACAAAAGACCCTGGGCAACACGATTACTCCTCAGGAGAGTTCCTGTCAAAGCGCCAAGAGGTCTCCGACTTGATACGCTTTACTAACATGGAAAGAGATTTCTAGAACCTCCCCCTCTCTTCATCTACAATGTAACTGCTGGCTACACTCTTTGCGTTAAGGTCACTCAAAGCAGCTGGCCAGTTTTCATTCTGACCTGAGGCATAATTTTTCACATTCCCATCCTTGGACACTGTATGCAACCCACACTGTAGGTACAAGCATCTTATCTATCTTGCTCTGTGAAGTGAGAAAGATGAAAAACCTGTGTGTTCAAGTAAGCAGGGCCTGCCTGCATTCACAGCTGAAGGGCATGGTCAGACAGACATAAGATGAAACTGTGCTCATAGTGCCCACACCGCCATGCGCTCCCCCCGCTTGCACTACACACTTACATTTCCCAACAGAAACTCAGGAGACATGTTTATGGGAAAGAACTGCTGCAGGTTTATTTCATACAACACAGGTATGGTATGACGTTCGTTATGGTGGGTCATCTTACAGGCGATCCAAAGCAGGCAGCCCCTCGCTGTCCCGCTTGCCTAAGGAGCCATCTTGCACGGCGAGACGATGCTCTGACGGTGCCTTTATTACACTTTTGTTATACTCCCGCCCCGCCCCGCCCCCCCTGTCAGGGCGGAGCGGTGTGGCACACCCCCGGTCGGTTCAGGCCCCCCGACCGCCCGAAGGACTAACGGGGCGCCGCCGCGGTTTCCCGGAACCTCCTTCGGCTCCAGGTACTTGGCTCAGGCACCCTTACTGTGCCAGGCAGAGGTACCCTTACTGTACCCTTCTGCCGCAGAGGTACCCTTACTGTCCGTCTGCTTCCAGATCGCCCTGTGACTCCGCCTGCAACACAAAACTAGACCATTAAATTATTCACCAATTCGCACCGCCGCTCTGCTGCTGGGTCAGGGTTCAGGGAGGGAACAGCGCAGAGCCGAGGGAGAATCCGAATGGCGGGAAAGAGGCCGCGCACTGGCGCTGGGGTCCTAAATACCAGAGGGACGCCCCTCCTCCCAGGTAAGCCCTCCCCTTTTGTTGGGAATCCGGAGGTGGGTGCCAGGAGGGGCGTGCAGCTAAGTTCGTGCGTCGTGTGGGACTAGGGCGCTGCTCCGCCCATGCTCCCCTGCGGGTCGCGCGGGCAGCGGCATAGTGCCCACACCGCCATGCGCTCCCCCCGCTTGCACTACACACTTACATTTCCCAACAGAAACTCAGGAGACATGTTTATGGGAAAGAACTGCTGCAGGTTTATTTCATACAACACAGGTATGGTATGACGTTCGTTATGGTGGGTCATCTTACAGGCGATCCAAAGCAGGCAGCCCCTCGCTGTCCTGCTTGCCTAAGGAGCCATCTTGCACGGCGAGACGATGCTCTGACGGTGCCTTTATTACACTTTTGTTATACTCCCACCCCGCCCCGCCCCCCCTGTCAGGGCGGAGCGGTGTGGCACACCCCCGGTCGGTTCAGGCCCCCCGACCGCCCGAAGGACTAACGGGGCGCCGTCGCGGTTTCCCGGAACCTCCTTCGGCTCCAGGTCCTTGGCTCAGGCACCCTTACTGTGCCAGGCAGAGGTATCCTTACTGTACCCTTCTGCCGCAGAGGTACCCTTGCTGTCTGTCTGCTTCCAGATCGCCCTGTACTCCGCCACAGCTCTGGAGGAGGCCCCCGTCGATGACAGAGCCCCCCCACCCACTTAGCCACGTCCGGTCGCTTTTTCGTGCCTCTTGTACCTCCAGGAGGAATATGTCAACTCCCAATCTAGACAAGTGTTCAATGTCTTTGTCCCCAGGCCTCTCTTCCCATGAATCTTCTGCATGGATCTGTTGCCCCCTTTGCGGTAATGTACCACTGCGCCTCAAATTGGTCAATCACCTAATGTATACAAAGGTTATCGCATTGGTAATGACCCCTTCTGAACCACTGCATGCCCTTGATTATGCTACGAGGGCAGGTCTCGATTCTCGCAGGACTAGTCACCATCCCCATTCCTTAAGCTTACAAAAAGGCGAGCTCGGCGACCGTGCATAGGAAATAACTTATGTCCTTTTTGTCGGGGTTTCAACTGTAATTCACCACCAGGTGATCAGTATCTTACATGTCGCTCTCAGTTTCAACAGGATCAATTGCACCTTTGCATGTTTGGGTAGATTTCACCTTGTCCGTCTAGGAGGAAAACATCCCTACCCAACCCAGACAAGTGCACCCCATCGTTCTCGTAATAACCATCTGTTCTTTCTTGTATGAGTGCGTGCCTGATAAACCCCAGCCCCCTTTTCTACATGAACTTCTGCATGGACCTGTTGACTCCTGCGGGACTGTTCTATTGCCACCTGTGATCGTGCGCCCCTCCATGCTTAGCGGGGGACAATTTCAGACCAGATGAATTCAGTAGCTCCTAGCTTTTTCGTTATGGCGGCCACGCCCTTCTGCATGGCCTGAATCAGGGCCCTCCTCCCTACTGCAGCCAGATCGTTCCCACCTAAGTGTATAATGAGAATATTGGGAGGACCGGCCTGTGCTACCAGGCATTTCTCAAGCTTCTTTTCCAGCTGGCCCCATCTCATACCCGGGAAACCCAGCCACCGAATTTGTGTCCTTGCAAAAGCCAAATTCCATCTTTTGGAAATCGCCCATCGTTCCAGCCTGGGAACGTAAGAATGGCCCATCACCCACACACAACAGTCCGCTGCAAAGAGACAAGGCAATTATTACAACCCCGCTACAGGAGAGAGAGGACCAGAAACCGTTCAACTTATTTTGTTTATTGGGTACACGCTGGTACATAATACTTGTACTTAGTGAACACTGCACACTTCACTCGAGAAAGACGTGATGAGAAAACATATACATAACACTTAACGTGCGCACTGCAAATTCCCTAAATAACCCAAAAGTGTCTTTTCACAGCAACCTACGACCTTCAATACTCATAACTTTCATAAAATGGTAGTGGTCTGCAACATTTTCACGGGCGGATGTACCGCTGGTAACAAGAGGATGACCACCTCCCTACCCTTTTGATACCTTCCTCACCCAACCCCGCATTGAATGCTGCTGTGGCTGCCCCTATCCTGAATGAATGGCTGGAGAATTTCTGGCCAGTCCCTGCCAAACCTGCCTTGGCCAAAGCCGCAGCCAACACGCGTTCGAACTGGAATTTGGTCAGTGGTGACTCATCGGCATGGATTAAGAAGTGACCTGCCAACAGGGGCCTGATCTTCAGGTATTCCCTGACAGTGGCGACCGGGCAGTACCTGGGGTCATCTAATGCTTGCAATGAGATCGACGCCCCCTTCCCCACTTGGTCCGTCTTGGATTTCCGGACCCACAGGACCAGGGAGTCCTGCGCACATACGTCCAGCATGTCCAGGGCTCTTCCTGATCTGTCTGATTTTGATTTGGCCACTAGCTCGCTGGCTCTAAAGGCACCGACGAATGCTAGGCAGAAGGCTGTTGCAAAAAGCTGAGCCTCAAACGCTGAATTGGTCACGGATGGTACAATATCCATCATGCGTTGTGATCTTACTGGCCACCACCTGTGTCAATTCCCTGGCTGACTTGAGGTTCAAAGCGTCCCTGCCACCCAAGGGTCCCTTGTAAGGTATCCTGAAGCCATCAACGAAACCTTCCACTAGTAAAGTTTGCTCTTTCGTGAATGGGTACAGTTGGAGTAAAGGTAAAAGATTTTGTAACACTATGGGCGAAGGGCCCTTGCCCTCCGCCGGCCTATTCACGTGCTTAATCAGGTCCCTATGCTGTGTAGGAGCCCTATTGTCGTGACCCGTCCGCTCCATGTGCTGTGGAGGGGGGGGCATTCTGGCCGTTGGTGCAAGAGATTGCTGCGTGCTGGGCACCACATTTGCTGCAATTATGGGCAAACTTACAAGCTCTGCCCCAAGTACATGTTCCACTATTGAACAATCTGCAGGTTTCAGAGTTAAAACGTCTCGGTCCGGATCCCTGACCCCTTCCCGACCCCCCCGAAAGGGCTGCTGGAAAGAACGCCTCGGGAAATGTTCCCACTTCCTAGTGTCTACTTCGCCTTGTGCTTTGTATGACGTGTCTCTCTGATTATTGCCTGTCTTGCACATGTGTTTGATCCAGAGCTGGATATCAGTATGTTCCCACCCAATATCAGGGAAGCTGGCCATGCTTTTCCTAAATTCCTGGTCATACCAAAACCAACCCATCCCTCCGGACTCCCTAGCTCCCTGTTGGATGGAGTTGGCGTATTCCATCAGTGCCTCGCTCTGTGCTGGATCCTTCTGCACTATTACTGCTGATAAAATTTTAAATGCTTCAGTCCAATTTTCTATTGTCTTCTCAGGCCAACGCTGGTACCTAACCTTCTTCTCATCATCTTTTTTCCCCATCCTCCTATTATCTGCACCAGCGTTGTCATGCATCAACAGTGTCAAAATATCAATGTACTCCCTCCTCCATATCCCTTCTTTCGCAGCCTGGGGGACCTGCCGGGCCAGGGAGCAGCGACTTGCTGGCAACGGGGCGTGAGTCGTGTTTGGCTTGCCCGATCCTGCACAGACCGGTTGTACAGGCCCCACAAGCGCCGGGGTAACAACAGGCATAACAGGTTGTGGTGTTTCCACTGAGCCAACCGCGCCACTGGTTGCACTGGCAACTAAGCTCCCAATCGCACTCCCCGCGGCGGGTGCTGCCCCAGTGGCAGGCACCTGGCCAGCATTCTGAGAAGTGACGGGGGTGACAGGCAGCGCAGCATTCTGAGAAGTGGCGGGGGTGACAGGCAGCGCAGCTGGCCGTGGCACCACCACTGGGGGAACTTGCAGGCCGGCTGCTGCATTCCCAAGACTGTGTGACCCCATATTACTACTCTGCTGAGCCCATACTTGAATCACTGGATCAGATGTAGCCTGCCCAGTGGCAGGGGCGACCACCGCTTGTTGCGCCGCCGCGATATCATCTAAACGTTTCTGAAAAAGTGCCATCAAACCCATCATTTCGTCCATTGTCTTACCCATTTGGGCCAAGTCTGTTAATCCAGCCGCTGACTCATGAACCACGGCAGGTACTACGGGTAATCCCACGGGCCTTGTCGCTGGCGGGGGTGGCAGGGTGTTGTCCCCAGATGCGCGTTTTGCACTGGCACGGCCGGAAACTCCTTGCGAGTGTGTTTTCTCTTCCGAGTGGACCTTCGCATCCCTTCGCCTGAGGTGCCTGCTGCGTCCTCCGGGGGGCTGGGTCGGCCAGCTTCCTCCAGCCTATGTGCCTCTATGAAACCTTGCGCCCACGCGGGCCCTTTTGCCTGAGCGGCTGCCAGGAACTCGGCCCACAGCCCATCCTGTGGCGATGCGGACATCACGATGGCTTCTGCCCTTTCGGGTTCCTACGGGTGGGAAAATACATGAGTCTGCTGGCCAAGCACGTGTTGAGTAGCAGGACTCCTACCGAGTCTGCTGTCCACCGAATCAACATTGCTGACTGATGCCTGCCCCCGCTTACTACACGACCACCGTCCGAATCCGAATCGTACGTGAATTACCTGCTAATCAACTCGTTTGTTTGTTCTGGCTGCTGTCAGACCTGTGACGCGCTTCCGGGCTTGACCTGAAAAATAAAAACGAATTACTCCACGTGTACAGTGCCCCAACGCGCCTTACACGCTGAACTCATTCTGGCTGGAGCCAACCTAGAAGAAAACGACTGTGGTACTCAACCCTGCTGACTAAATAGCACGGCCTACGTCCATTCGCGCCCGTGAATTACCTGCTAATCAACTCGTTGATCCTAGGAGCTGTCCGACCTGCGACGTGTTCCCGGGCTTAACCTGAAAGATAAAACCGAATTACTCCTCGTGTATATCGCCCCAACGCGCCTTACCCGATGAACTCTTACTGGCAGGAGCCAACCTGGAAGAAAACATCAGTGGTAAACAACCCTGCTGGCTAATAGCACGGCCACCGTCGAATTCGCGCCCATGGATTACCTGCTACTAAACTCGTTAATCCTACGCCGCTGTCAGACCTCGCGACGTGTTCCCGGGCGTGATCTGAAAGATAAAAGACCGATTACTCATCGTGAATCTGCCACCAACTGGTTGCAACTATTATGCATTGTCTCGACACAACATCATTCCATCCACCACGACTATTTGGTTACTATTAAGTACATCGTTTGCCAAATTGGAAATACTGCAGCGGCCTCACCACTTAACAACGAAACCGGTATCAGGGCGCTACAGGTCGCACCATTTAAATTACAGGCACACCATATAATTTCTCTCGGGCCCGAGGGGGAATAGTGCTTTGCCCCAACGATTCCTGCCTTAGGAAGACGCAGTCGGCACTTAATGATTATGTACGGTACACAAAATTGTCTGTTTGAGTTGGGCCCCATTATTATGAATATCCTTGGTATCAGTTTGTATTTGTGGCTTCTATACACCATGCTATGCTATGTCCCCATCAAACAGGAATGTCGGCGATATGGGTAAACTGTTCCCAACTTGATGACGTGGTCGTCGAATCAATGTCACTGATTCTGGACAGAACAGCCATTTATATTACAACGCTGAGTGGGTTGACTAAATTATCCCCCGTATACACCGTAACTATGTCTGGGCGATGCCCCCGTACTCCTTTAAAGGGGTGTCGCGTGTGCAATGAGGTCCATGCAGAGGTGGACCATCTGCTTCCGTTGTGCCCATGGTCCCACACCAGCAAGCAGATTGCACCAATAGGCGTTTGTCTCTTCTGTGTTCCTCCCCCCGAAAGGACAAGAATACATTCAATATCCCTGGTGATACCTGCTGGACACAAGGAGATTTGGGGGAATAGCGAAAACGCAGCATAGATGAGGCGCAGACCCCCGAGCCCTGATGCCATAGCCTACGTAACGTTCGTTAATGTGCTTGAGTGTCTGCCATATATTCGCCGTATTTCACCACTATTTGTACTTTGTTTTCTCTTTTAACCTGCCCACCTGTCACTTTTTCCCCTGTATTGCACGGTTTGCTACCTCATGTCTTTTCTTTGCTCACCATTGTCACTTTTGCCTCATGTACTGAACGTTTGCTTCTGTCATTTGCCCACTTGTTCTATTGTAATGTTCCCTCGCGTAACATTACCGTTCCTGTTGTGATGCGGTCTGACGCCTTCGGGTAAAGTCTGCGCTATATAAAACGCATACATAAATAAATTAAATGCTGCTGTTAAATGAGCACGGGATCACGATACATGTACATCATGTGGATTCCGTGATATGATTGATGGAACTTAGAGCAAATTACCTGAAAACGAGACGCATTTGCGATCTTCATTTAATCACGTGCAGCAGAGTCTAGGAACGGTGGAGGGAGTGGCCCCCAGCGGGATTTGAACTCACCACCCTTGCTTTGCAAGCCCAGTGCTCTAAAAGCGGAGGTATTGAGCCACGCGCTGATGTCCAAATAGGCGCCGGGAAACGAGACTCACTTCCCATTTATGTATCTCCTGTTCTCCAATCGGCAGCTCTTAAAGTTTGTTGATATTTGGTTTCTAAATTGCGTAACTCGCCTTTCACCGATTGACGTGGATGTCCACATGCCGAATCTTCGCACCCCCATCTCCACAGCTAATTACTGACCCCAGAGGCCTGCGTTCACAAGCCGACAAACGGCAGAAACTGTCTAAATGTAATAAAGAGTGGCAGTTTCTTTGTGTGTTTTAAATACAAAATTGTACTGCTCCCGGTGAGGTGCGAACACCCAACCTTGGCCTTGGTCATTGCAATTACTGCTGTACAAGTACAGCGCGCTAACCGATTGTGCCACTGGAGCACTGTTTGTTCAATGCCAGGCACGTACGGATGTGCGAGGGAACGAAAACCGCCATGAAACCAGAACATTCATTTCCAGTTAGATCAGTTACAAAGCACCAAACAATCCAAGGGTCCCGGCTACGGACTACCTCCCAACAATTGCGTGCAAGTCTTAGCACAATACTCGGTTGTACTTGGTAATCAATCAGAGCTACAGAGGGAAGACGGATCGAGTCCTTGCATGCATTCACTGAATCCCTTAATGTGTGCTACTAGAACCAATGTTGAGCGCCCATTGCTCGAGCCACCAATAAACGAACGCATTCAAACCATGCATAGCGCCTCGTACTTGCATGGCGCCTTACATCAGACCCTACAAATGGCACTGTACATAGCGCCTCGTATTTGCACGGCGCCTTACAACGGACAATACATCAGAACCTACAAATGGCACTGTACATAGCGCCTCGTATTTGCACGGCGCCTTACATCGGACCCTACAAATGGCACCGTACAAAGGTCACTAACAAGCACACTAGTCATGCATTACACACATGGCAAAGGGCACAAATCTGAAAGCGCACTTCATTACCGTAATCAACCTTCTGACTTTGTATTGCAATGATGAGTGATTTCGGTCACTTCTGGGATCGAATTGCTCGAGCCACCAATGAATGAACGCATTCAAACCATGCATAGCGCCTCGTACTTGCATGGCGCCTTACATCAGACCCTACAAATGGCACTGTACATAGCGCCTCGTATTTGCACGGCGCCTTACATCGGACCCTACAAATGGCACTGTACAAAGGTCACTAACAAGCACACTAGTCATGCATTACACACATGGCAAAGGGCACAAATTTGAAAGCGCACTTCATTACCGTAATCAACCTTCTGACTTTTTATTGCGGCTCTGCGCGTATGGGGCCACAGACCCGAGAAATACCGAATCCTCCCGCAGCCAGCGCCGAGACGCATGCCGACGCCATGACTCGTCAACTACAACCACAAAGAACGAGGCGGCATGGACACTACCATCATCCGAACAGCCATACGCAAAATAAAACCTGCCCCCGCTCCCGCCCTGCGGATTGGCTTCTGCGAGGGAGTAACTGTCCAAGGAGACCCGACGGGGAAGCGAGTCACCTACAATACCCTTTCCCGATGGGCACCAGAACGGGAAATGTAGTGGAGATGTCGAGGATCGAACCCTGGAACTGCATACATTCAAAGCATGCGCTCTACCACTGAGCTACACCCCCTCACATAGGCCAGATAAATTTCCCCGATATTGCAGGGCACTAAAACTCTTCCACCCAAACCGACGAAACCAGGACGATCCCGGCGCAAGAAAGCGCTAAGGCAGCACGGCTTCCTCAGGGTAAGGGGAGGGATCGGTACACTCGGCTGACCGAGCACTGTGCATACGCCTGTGATGTATTCCTATAGGTTCTGTATCGATCCCCCTATTCCTGACCCTGTTCTGGTTAACAAATTAACTAGCAGCCATCCCATGATGCAGAAACCGTTATCTGATTAAGCCACACCACGGCACAGGAACGTGTTATCTGATTAGGTCATAACGCTTGCCATCTAATTAGACAAGCGATATTCCTCCAGCCCCTGATAAGGCATACGGAGTTCTCAAAACAAATCAAACCTATGACAACCTGGGAAAAACCCTGCGGCCATTGTTTTGATTTCATCGAGAACTTCAGCAAAAGAATGTGCTAACGACCAAGTCGTATGACATCCTTATTGACGTATCTATGTCCATCCTTACGTCAATCTCGGCACCTTACAGGTATAAATATTACCGGTTTTGCCTTAAGCAAACACACGCGGTGGTGACGAGATTCGGAGCAGCCAGACTTGCCGAAGCCCAGAGCAGAGCAGACCCCGCTGGCGCAGCCCCGCCTTCCTGTCGCGCTGAGAACGAGAAGCTGCTTTCTCCTGCCGAGAAATCCAGCTCCGGCGCTTCCGAGCAGCCCTCGCAGGCAGCTTGGAATATCGAGACCAGAGACGAGAGATACCATCCCTCATTCATCCTAAATTCCAGGTACAGAACTGAATAACCCCTTGCAGAGAATTCTTGAGTCAGTCACTTGGCAAAACAAACTTAACTTAAACTGCTACTTTCTATTCCCGCCCACGTATTAGGCTTAGGTCAGGTACACTGGGGTAGGCGTAGTTAGAAACACCAGTTGAGTACGATTAGTCAAATGTATATGTGTATGTATCTATTTCATCCATTTTAAAACACCTTATGGCTTAGAAACCATATAAATGTTTTTACAGTATTATTTTATACTTCTGCTTTTATTGTATGCACTTTACTTAACCATAAGTATTGCGATAATATCGATCCATTTCTCTTGTATGAGAAAAGAGACTGATCAATAAATACCATCTTTTATTGAACACGCCCGTCTCTTCCTTTTCTCTACAATCTGGTGAGACTAAGAATGCACAAACTGACTGAGTAAAATAAGTTGTCTTTTGTTTTCACACGACTCTAGAGATACACTCTTGATTAGGGGAGTGCAAAGTTGTCATGTTCTATGGTTGTCAGAAACTAAATCCCTTCTTGTCTATCCAGGGAGGTTCAACTCCTCCTTGCCTATTCGAGAAAGTTTCTAGTGAACTCTGAGCTAGCTGGCAAACCCAAAACTTTAAGTCTAATATCGACAGTAGAAGACCTAGTTAACGTCTGGTCTAGGCCTATACTATTGAAGGTATTATTCCAATGCGCAGAGCCTATTGGGATAATAGGAACTACACTACATGGCGCCCAAACGTTTGGAAAGGCGATAAAACTAACGCAAGACATTAGAGTAACTCAGTCGTGCTTTTTCACTCAGACCCCTTTTTTCCCATAATACTCCAAAGACGTCTGGAGTGGGTGAAAGGTAATATCCGCCAAACCTCGCAGGAGGAAACTCCTATGTATGGTTCTTGGTTTAGTCAACGTTGAAGGATACACTGTTCCAAAATATTGTGCATCTAATCTTTGTTTCCATAAGAAACCTGATCTGCAAACAAACGGAATAACCTTCTGGACAGTACAATGTCAGACAGTGAAGGAGAAAGAGAGACATCTAGAATAGCAGCTGAACTCGTAGCAGCTGATAATGCTATGCAAGAAACAGACCCGAATATAATACTCATCGCGGTCAACATAAGAAAATCTATAACTTTAAAACTTATAGAAAATGGACTGACACCTAGAGGTGGCACAGTCATATTCGTAATAGAGGCACACGAATATCGGCAGACAGAGGTGTTCTATTCATGGATACACTTTCCAGCAGCAAACGCTGTAACAAAGGTCTTCCACTATTACAAAACAGAGGAACCTCCTAATGAGTACACTCCTTTCGAGGAGGTGGAAGTACCACTTAAATTTCAAGAGCACCTGCTCTTGTTTAATGGCGCCCTAAAACATAATAATCACATCACCAGGCTCGGTCCATTAGGTAGACCAGGAGCAACGTGGCCGGTCCTAGCCGGATACACACCACATCCAGACATCGATGGGATGTCTGCAGCAAACCTTTTAATACAACTAAAACAATTAATAAAAGTACATAGACAATTAGTCCAATATGTAATGCGGACTTCAACAATCCAACCAGCAATTAAAATTCCACAGCTGACCTCTCATCAGGGGAACACAAATAAAATTACACCACAGAACATACAATCCTGCCTGGGTAAAGTACCAGCTAAACGGGAACAAATGCCATTCTGGTTAGCACAAAAAATCACCCAAATAGAGGCGGTGTTTCCAGACACCACCCCGTTAGAAAAACACAGGATTCTGACTATCTGTCTTCCAATGGGAATCGCACCACACGTGGAGGACTGTGACACTTGGGGTACAGTCTTTGCTTCCATTTACACAAAAACGCATGGTGTTCCATCCATCTCGGTAATACCAGATGTGCTAAAACAAATTCAAGATGAATACGGTCCAGAACCCGCTTTAACTCTTGGTATGAAATTACTGAAAGACTTCAAGCAGGTCTCGGCTATATTACTAGCCAACATAAAGGGAGAAGCAGCAAACGTGGCGATCCGCCAGAGGTTAAAAGAAACAGATATAGCAGACCAACCAGCTGAAATTGCCAGAATCATAGAAAAGTCCTATGAGGAACTAGGTTGAGATAGTTTAGGTGGAATACCAGTAAAACCCAGACTGATTGAAAGTCCTGAAAAAGTATTTTTTAATAATAATTTAACATCACAAAAAAAGAGCTGGGATGGAAACAAACAATCCAATCCTAAAGAAAAGAAATTCCAGTCCAGAGGAAGGTCTCCTCGGTGGAGAGAAAAATCTCCAAACCAAGGACACAGGTCTCCCCAAAGTGAGCCCTCTGGGAAAAAATACAACCTTAGAAATAGGGATAATATAAAGAAACCTGATAGATATCAAGAAATTGATACACGCCCCTCTCAATCTTTTCAGACTTCCTCGCAGAAATCGGAAAGAAGAGGACGATCAGAACAAAGAGAAGAGCACGCCAAGTCCAAAGACAAGGAACCTGCTCATCTAAAAAAGAAATTACAATTTCCAAAAAAGAAGGTAGCCAGTATTAAAGTAGTTAACAATGCCGAGAATACTGAGGACACAACTGAAAAACAGAGAATGGGCTCAGACAATGCTAGACAGCGCAGCAGAAGTGAGCATAGCTCGCAAAGTCCTTATGAATCATCTGGAGACAGTGGACACGAATGAATATCTTCAAGTGGAAACTGCAGACACCAGAGTTAGCAAACCTCACAAAATATATTAAATAACTTTACGTATAGAAGGGGATAAGACTAGAAAAATAAGGGGACTAATTTGGGATAATCTCTCCAAGGGCTATGACATCCTTCTAGCTGAAAAAGACTGGCCACCAGAGTTTGTCAGGGACTGCCCTCATGGCGAAGAAATAATTATGCCTGCCTTCTCAAATCATATCCCAATTCATAAAAAATATACACTTGCAAGAAACTGGGCAGTAGCTCAAGCTCCTGCTTTATATAAAAATCACGTAGGATGGGATGAGGACTCTCCTCCTCACAAAATCCAGTTAAAAACACAACCTACTGCACAAAGACAGTACCCAATTAAGCAAGAAGCTAAAAAACAGGTAAAAGAAATCCTAGATCAATTAGAATACCAGGGGGTGATTGAAACTTGCACCTCACAAATGAACAACCCTTTGTTTCCTGTCTCCAAACCAGACAATTCATATCGTCTAGTTTTGGATTACAGACACCTTAACTCATGTTGCAAAACTTTTGCAGTGCAAAACTCGCATAGTGCTGCACTAATGAATAACATAGTGCGCAAAAAATACAAAACAACATTAGACATCTCTAATGGATTCTTTTGTCAAAATATAGCACCAGAGAGCAGATACTTGTCTGCGTTCTCAATAAATGGCGCTCAAAAACAATTCTGTCAGTTACCCCAGGGGTTCAAGAACAGCCCAGGATTATTCTCAGCGAGAGTAACAGAGTTACTACAAACATATGATGACGAAGCATTATCTTATGTCGACGACATATACCTAACAGATGATGACTTGGATACTCACTTGAAGAGAGTGAACACCATAATACTTGGGTTCGCAGCAGAGGGTTACAAATTCAACTTAAAAAAATCTAGAATTGCCCATCTAACAGTCCTGTTCTTAGGATATGAATTATCAAGTGAAGTCAAAAGCCTGGCTGACAATTTCCTAGAGAAATGTGCCGTACTCCAAGCACCTAGAACACTAAAAAACCTACAGTCAATTCTAGGCTTCCTAAATTTCGGAAGAACATACATTGCAAAGTACGCAGAAAGGGTCAAACCCCTTTATGATCTAATAAAACCAGATTTTAAAAGAACCAATTGGACTCAAACACACACAGAAATTCTGAGATCCTTACAAACAGACATGTTAATTAAAACAAAATTAGAAACACGTGATAACACACGCAATCTTGTGATTCGAGTCATCCCAGGAAGATGCGGATTCACATACCTGACCTCTAATGAGGGAGAAAAGGTACCAATTGCATTCAAATCACACTTATACACTAAAGCTGAAATAAAATTTAGCCCAACGGAAAAAATTCTTACTGCAACACAGACAGCTATAGCAAAAGAACGAGCCCTGGCACAAGGTAAACGAATAATAATCGTGACACCGATACCAGCCTTGGAGGCGGTAACAAAGGCAAGCATTCCGAATGCTAAAGCACTACATCCAAGGTGGATACAGTGGGCTAATTCTCTTGCTGCAACAGACGTGGTATATGAATTTGATCCCAATTTAAAAACACAAGAATTTCTCCAATACGAATTTGAATGTCCTCCGCCGACCGAAATTCTGCCTCTAGATCATTACGGCTGTATAATATATACAGACGGATCAGCACAACCCGCAGTGGGGGGTAAACAAGCTTCCAGTGCTGCGTGCGCGATTGTTAAAGGTCGCTGGCACGAAGGGAAATTTAAACCAGCTATCACCAAAACACAATCTCTGGGAGATTGTACAGCTCAGCGAGCTGAACTACTGGCATTCAAGATGGCGCTTGAAAATACCGATCGAGAATTCCCCACACTCATAGTGTGCGATTCGTATTATTGTGTTCAGTCTTACAATGAATACTTGCAGATCTGGCTTCAGAATGGTTTTAAGGATGCAAAAGGAGGCACAATCAAGCATAAAATGCTCTGGGAACAAGTAGTTCTTTTACAGAAAGAACTACCAAAGACTCACGTGATACATACACTGAGTCATCAACGTGATGGCGTTCACGTTGCAGGGAATTCATTGGCTGATGAGGCCGCGAAGGCAGCTGTGCAAACGGCTTCCGTAGCTGCCATCACACGGTCGAAAACAAAAATAGACAGCGAGATATTACAGGCTGTCAGCGCTACAGAAAAGGATTCGATAGAAACACTCCCGAAAGGCTTTCCAGTAAAATACTCATACATAACTGATGCAAACAATGTTCCTTTTGCTCGAATCCCTGGAGTGGGGGATAGGGCAATTCCAAACATGGAACATAGGTTAGGACTAATAATAGCGGCACACGAAGGGCTCGCTTCTGTACATGCTGGCGTCTCAGCCACAGTATCATTGTTAAAACAGAGATACTGGTGGCCACAAATGAGAAGACAAACAAGGAACTATGTTTTAGAATGTGAAATATGTCAAAGAATGAAAGTATCAACGGTGAGACGACCAGCGCAGACGCCCCTTCTAATCTCAGATAAACCATTAGCCTGTGTTTATCTGGACCACTGTGGACCCTTACAAAGGGATGGTAACTATAAATATATCCTGGTCGCAGTGGATTCATGCACGAGATTCATATGGATGTGGCCCCAGCGCTCGGCTGACGCCAGAACTGTTATAAAAGATTTGCGAGTCTTTATCGGCACATACGCAATTGGCATGCTGCATTCTGACCAGGGTCCTGCTTTTAGCTCTCGAGCTTATAAGGAGGCCATGACCAGCATGGGCATTGCATTGCGGTACTCTTGTCCATTTCACCCTGAGGGGAACGGAATTGTAGAAAGAAAAAACCGTGACATAAAGCAATCTATAACAGCAAAGGTATTAGGTTCGGGAGCTGGGTGGGTCAAACATCTAATAAGTGTCCAACGTAGTCTAAACAACCTGCCAAGAAATTCTCTGAAGGGATTCAGTCCGTACAAATTATTGTTTGGAACTAGGATGTTAGTCTTAGATCTTGACAGTCAGACTTCAGTGGTAAAGGAAAAAAGCTTTGATAGCAAAGATCGTTTGGCTATTTTGCAGGACTTAAACAAAACAAGAAAAGACCTGAGCAACATAAAGTTGAAACAGCAGCCAACAACCACTGAAGAACCACCACCTGTCCCAGCACGACCTGTCTGGATTCCAAAAGTCGGGGATCTAGTCAGAGAAAAGATCGCGGTAAAGAAGGAATTTGGGCCTTCTTACAGAAAAGCAGTTCCTGTCTTGTCTATCAACGGGACAAGATCAGTTGTACTACCGCCGCTTGCTGGTAAAAAGGAGAACCGAGTTGTATCCATCGACCTGGTAAAACCACAATCATGTGGCCGATAACAAACAGTAGGCCAAGTGGACTCCCGATAAGTAGCAGAACACCAAGATTTGCTACCAATACAGAGGTCCTAACTAAGAGGCTAATCACATTCGAAACGCCTACAGAAGAACAACAAGGACTGTGCAACAATGCAATGGAACTTAAACCTCTGAAAACCCAAATAAAAACATTTAGTAGAGACACACCAACCTACAATGAAGTAACAAACGAATATGCAAGAAACAGTAATCCTGAAGCAATTGGAACAATTGACAGAACTGCATCCGGCTACTTCATAAACTTCGATGATTCCTCTGAAGACCTAAGTGAATCAAAAACACAGCCATCAACAAAAACCTTTAAAGATAAAGCTAAAGAACTTTTGAAACAACTGAAAGAAACATATCTAATTTCTCCATGGATTGAATTTTGGGTGGGCTTTGGTGCATTTATCCTCATACTTTGGCTCATCATGGTACTAACTTTGGGACGCTTCATTGAGGGAAAATATGCTAAAATGGACACAGCAAGTCAGAAAATCAACTTGATCCTCAAGCCACACACATCTTCACACGTCGAGAAAAGAGAACTTTCTTCGGTCACCTTCACAGCCAATCCTATACCGGGTGGGGTAGCATGGGACAACACTGACTATGAAATTTATGGTCCGGTTGAAATCCTGAAATATCCACACCAAATCAAGATCTCGTTGAGTGACTTTGTAAAACCGAGCTCATTTGCTGATGATTGGGACTTTGAAAGTATAAATAATATGATGGCTGACCTAGTGATGTCTGCTAAATTTACCAAACATGATTATTTGCAGGGTTCGACTAATTATGATAGTATGTACTGTTACAACCACTATGGTAACCATTTTTTACATAAATCGGCACAACCTAGAAATGTTTTAAATTATAATCAATGGGAACATTGTGCAACCCCTCCAAAAGGAAGCTCACGAACCTTTTATGACAAATATTCATACTTTTCAGGATTCAACACAAGTAATGCTGAAACATTTTATTTCAAATTGTCAAATAAGACAGGGACAAAGACCATGCTTACAAACACGAAATTGATATATTCAGACTCATTTTTTGAACAAATGAATACTTTTGGTTTTAATTATTGGGACAAAAATATTGAAGTAAAAAGTGTTTGGGGTACAAAAGAATGGCAAGTACAAGGTATAGAATCATTGTTTAGAGCCTGCATGATCCCAGAACAAATTATATTTTTGAATGACACTGTTCAACAAACTACCTGTCTTGGCCTAGCCAAAATCAAAGACTTAAATAAACCGTCTATTCCAAAGCCAACAATGAACAGCAATAGCTCTACATATGAAGAGATAGACGTAAACTATATATTAAACCAAAACAGAACACATCCTGATTGGAAACAATGGTTAATCTGGCCCACAGATACTAATAACTGTCAAGATAGATTCCTGAACAAAACACAGGGGTTCACATTGACCAGGCCAGACCCTAGATATTCCCAAAGACAACACCCAGGGATAATAACCACCTACAGTGTGGGCAAATTATGCCTTCAATGGCTACAAACTTCCACACTGACAGAAATTAAGCAACACCTAACTTTACTTACTGATGGTGCTGACTTGCGTGATTTCATTATGGGACCACGCAAACAGCGTCAGAAACGTTTCATAGCAGCCTCTGTATATGCAGCTTACAACGAGGCCTGGAAGGTGACTCAAATTGAGACAGCAGAAAGTATACGGGAAATTGACCGTATTAATTTGGAAAAATCACTTTCTGTAGTGGACAATGGGTTAATGACTCTGTCCTCCAGAATTTTTTCTTTGGACAGCATTGTGTCTTCAGCAATCGACATTTTATCGCAAGACTTACTGTTGTTACAACACGGTCAGTCTCAATTGCGTTCTATTGTACAGCTTGGCTGGACGTTACAAAATCTGCGTTCAGGCTATGTGCCTTGGCGTTTAATCAACACAACGTCACTATTCAATATCTTTAACCTTACTGATAAACAAATCAGTATGGCACAGAAGGGTGCTGATTATACAATCCTGAGCATTGAGAAACTCGAGAGATTACCAGTGACAATGTCAGAACGACCTGTCAGTGAATAGATAATACATGGGATAATTAATATTCCAATATCAACCTTCAGGTTTCAATACTGCCAAAAATATATACAGGCTGGCATGTACGAAAAATTGGGAAAAGGGTACATTAAGACAACATGGAACTTGCCCTATTCACATGCATGTGTCAGTAATAAAGGACAGAAAGTGTTTCTTAGTGGCAATAATTGTGCGATGTCACTAAGTGGTACACTTCTGTGTAATGGAATTAGTTTGCATGGAGCCTGTGAAGGGAACTCAAATAACCTTTCATGTCACCAGCTAGGCGCACCTGCAACGGAGATAGAACCATTCTTTAAAAGACTCTATAATGGGAGTTACATTCTAATTGTGGATCGCAGATGTTGTAGTTTACTGCCCGGAACTCCTTATCTCGTAACTACGACTGCGAAGGTCATGTGCTGTAGACACTCATTGTTCCCCAGCTCCTTTCCAGACAGGGAGGCAAGGGCATGGCCTAACTTGAAAATTACTTCTATACGAATAGATATTTTAAGCAGAATGAAAACAGTGCTTCTTCAGACGCCGACCAGACTCACGTCATCAAAAGTAACGTATGATCTCCTAGTCGCAAGGACGACTGCAGAGATTCACTCATTGTTATCAACTAATTCCCCCATACATTTCGCAGAAATCCTGAATGAAATCTTAAATATTTCTGATACCAGTGGAGTCTCAAAGGTATTTAAAACAGCATTTTCAATGGCATTAACACCATTCAAAGCCATACTGGGTATTTTTCCAGATTTCGTCCATTCGATTTTTGGCGGACTTCCCCTCATTTTGGGACTAATTGCAGGAATCCTATTCTTGGTCCTAATATTTCGTTATGGCAAACCGTATCACAGACAAAACACCTGCGACAAGGGAAGAAACAATCCGAGCCATTGGATACCGGGACCGGATATCAAAAATCCTGGGACTATCCCGGCTTAGAGACCTGAACATGACTTGGTTTCTTTCATTTCGACCAATGTGGCATCAATGTGTTTTACCTGTATTAAGGTGCCTGCTGTGCGGAGAAGAATGCGTGTTGGACACCTGTCTGACGCTACAATCAGATGCGCCAATGGATGCAGAAACATTGTTGAGTCCAATAAAGGCTCATGCTTTGTGCTGCCCTCAACGGCTGCCAATCCTGATGACGGCATTCGTGGAAACTTCACCACTATGATTAAGGGGTAGTGAAGTTCAAGATGAAAGCAGCATCGATCAGGTACGACCTTCTGTCAGCAATATTAATCAAAACGTCAATGGAGACAATCATGCACACGAATGCATGGTTACACCTTTTTCCGAGTTAGTGGAACTCTCCCAGGAAGCTGTTGACAGCTTTTTCGACAGTCTAAATGATATGATGTTCTCACCAGAGCAGAAATAACGACTTTTGAGCAAGCTAGCACACGGCGTTCCCAACACCCTGAATTTGGCCTTCAACTTTAATAACAAAATACCATGAACAATTTTCCCTCCAGTTCACGGACAGCAATTTTTTTAGCAGCCCCAAAATATTTTTACGATTTTTCGGGACACTTATCTTCTGCTTAAAGTAAGAACTATTCTTAGAGAACTAAAATTTCTATTTTTAGATACTTTATAGACATTAGCTGCCCGCTGGTATGTTCATAATTATTTTATTCTGTGATGGAATGGTCTCGAACTTTTTCTTCTGTATTAAGAGCCATTTCATGTGTAATTCGCATATTCGATTAGTAATAATGTATATATATGCTTGATTACTTTGGCATTATTCTACAGCTTGAGTGCATATAGTACATGTGACTATTTTTTCGTATATTAGATAAATTCGAAATGCATTATATGTATTTTGGGGTGGTACGGTATACACAATACTCTACAGTATGTTTTACTATGCCTAGATTCGTAAATATGGCCATAGTTAGCGTGGAGTGGGTGTGATGTATTCCTATAGGTTCTGTATCGATCCCCCTATTCCTGACCCTGTTCTGGTTAACAAATTAACTAGCAGCCATCCCATGATGCAGAAACCGTTATCTGATTAAGCCACACCACGGCACAGGAACGTGTTATCTGATTAGGTCATAACGCTTGCCATCTAATTAGACAAGCGATATTCCTCCAGCCCCTGATAAGGCATACGGAGTTCTCAAAACAAATCAAACCTATGACAACCTGGGAAAAACCCTGCGGCCATTGTTTTGATTTCATCGAGAACTTCAGCAAAAGAATGTGCTAACGACCAAGTCGTATGACATCCTTATTGACGTATCTATGTCCATCCTTACGTCAATCTCGGCACCTTACAGGTATAAATATTACCGGTTTTGCCTTAAGCAAACACACGCGGTGGTGACGAGATCGGAGCAGCCAGACTTGCCGAAGCCCAGAGCAGAGCAGACCCCGCTGGCGCAGCCCCGCCTTCCTGTCGCGCTGAGAACGAGAAGCTGCTTTCTCCTGCCGAGAAATCCAGCTCCGGCGCTTCCGAGCAGCCCTCGCAGGCAGCTTGGAATATCGAGACCAGAGACGAGAGATACCATCCCTCATTCATCCTAAATTCCAGGTACAGAACTGAATAACCCCTTGCAGAGAATTCTTGAGTCAGTCACTTGGCAAAACAAACTTAACTTAAACTGCTACTTTCTATTCCCGCCCACGTATTAGGCTTAGGTCAGGTACACTGGGGTAGGCGTAGTTAGAAACACCAGTTGAGTACGATTAGTCAAATGTATATGTGTATGTATCTATTTCATCCATTTTAAAACACCTTATGGCTTAGAAACCATATAAATGTTTTTACAGTATTATTTTATACTTCTGCTTTTATTGTATGCACTTTACTTAACCATAAGTATTGCGATAATATCGATCCATTTCTCTTGTATGAGAAAAGAGACTGATCAATAAATACCATCTTTTATTGAACACGCCCGTCTCTTCCTTTTCTCTACAATCTGGTGAGACTAAGAATGCACGTACTGACTGAGTAAAATAAGTTGTCTTTTGTTTTCACACGACTCTAGAGATACACTCTTGATTAGGGGAGAGCAAAGTTGTCATGTTCTATGGTTGTCAGAAACTAAATCCCTTCTTGTCTATCCAGGGAGGTTCAACTCCTCCTTGCCTATTCGAGAAAGTTTCTAGTGAACTCTGAGCTAGCTGGCAAACCCAAAACTTTAAGTCTAATATCGACAGTAGAAGACCTAGTTAACGTCTGGTCTAGGCCTATACTATTGAAGGTATTATTCCAATGCGCAGAGCCTATTGGGATAATAGGAACTACACTACACGCCAAGCAGACTGCTATGCACGAAGGGGGCCGAACACTCAATCTTCTGATTACCCGCACACAGCAGACGATCCCGCCCCCGCAAATACCGGCGACCAGCAACCACCAACCCCCCTCCCCCCCCGCACCCCCCCCCCGTGGTCGATACCACAGGGCCCCATCAACCTGGTCATACCCAGGGACCGGGCCGGGGGGAGGCTAATTGGAAGCCACATACCTCCGAGTGATCAGCCGACGCACACGACGCGAACAGCGCAGAGCCGAGGGAGAATCCGAATGCGGGAAAGAGGCCGCGCACTGGCGCTGGGGTCCTAAATACCAGAGGGGCGCCCCTCCTCCCAGGTAAGCCCTCCCCTTTTGTTGGGAATCCGGAGGTGGGTGCCAGGAGGGGCGTGACAGCTAAGTTCGCGCGTCGTGTGGGACTAGGGCGCTGCTCCGCCCATGCTCCCCTGCGGGTCGCGCGGGCAGCGGCACAAATGTAGTTAAAGCAAAATGGAGTCAATAGTATTACAGCACACTGGGCCTACCCACACAAGTGAGGTACCATTTTTATCGGGAGAGTTGGGAGAATGCTGTGATGATAGAAGTTTGTGACTCTTCGCAGATTCCAGAACTTTGCATCACAGAGGTGTAAAGTTTTCTTGACTTAGGCTAACTCCTAATAGACTTTTTAGGTTGAGCTTTGAAGACCTTTTGTATATATTTTCTATATACTTCTTTGTGGGCTTGCAGCCCACTAACTGATTTTCATTTCTTTGTTTCAGTATCCTTTAAATCGTTTTGCTTCCAAGTGACTAATCTTTCCTGTTTATCCCTCCTTTTCGTCAGTTTTTCACTCCCACAAAGCCGCTCCCCAGTACTTGTAACCTTCCACTTGTCCAAATGCAGCATCTGTTTAGGGACTATTTTTCCCTTTCTCTAAGAGCATTTGACCCGAGCACTAAATGTTTTTAGTCACTCCGAGGACCGTTTCTGTAAACAGGGCTATAAATCCCGTTCTTATCTTGTTACATTTGCTGTGCATTCAACCACAGAGATCAAATGTTAAAGGCTGTTTTCCGAAGGCGCCTGTCTCCTACCCCTGCCACCACCATCGCTTTATAGCACCCTAGCTGCCCCTGCCACCATGTTAGGTGCCGTGCACACTGCCTGCCGGGATATGCAGTTCCTCATGTGCTTTCAATGTACTTCTTTTGCTGCACCAGCGCTGCAGAAAGAACATACCCCATGGTGTCCAGGAGTTAATCGCTTCCGTGCTGAAGTCAACGGCTGGCTGCGCTGGAGTTTGTTTTGTTCTGCCTCAGACACAATGGTGATCACAGTATATGAGAGCTGCAGCGAAGCGTATGGCATTACAGGGGTGATGTTATACTGCTAACTTTCACTGGCATGACTGAAAGAAATTGCCTCTCTCCTGGGGTTAACATTTTCTTCTGTGAAAATGGCATTCATTTTCCCGCTGGTACAGCGACGTCTCTGTTTTCGATTTGTTTGCAATTCTTAGTTCACATAAATGACAGTGCGCTTTTGCAACCACTGCGAAACTAATTTGGTAGGGACCTGTCAGTTTTTTTTGACCTGTTTCTATAGCAGGGAGACAAGATATTGTTTGGGGACTAAACAAACTGCTTGTGAAAATGTAGATCTCAGCTCTTTTCCTAAACCATTTACTGCACTTCTTGGAGAAACGCAGCATATTAGATAATTTGAGGTTTCCATGTATTTGGAAAACAGATTGTTAAAAATGCAGAAACAATTTCGTTTTCTCTGTTGTTCTGACTGCTTTTTAAAATTTCCCTTCTTGGAGTGAGCGTCACCTTTGTTGTAATGTGCATCTGCACACAGTTAAAACATGCTAATCCTATTATTGACCATTGTGCAAATAATATTTTGCATTTTAGAACCCATTTTGAATTTCTTCCATGACTTGTGTTGCTGTTTACGTGGTGTGGAAATTTCCATTTGTACTTTAAACAAATATAGTTTGTCCGTTTCTTCAGGTTTGAACTTAAATGACCAACGTCTCTATATATTACAGCCAAATTCAGTGGTTAATTTGTTATTTAGAATTCTTACTGTATTGTGTGGTCATCTTCATATCACTTTATTTTCCCTAGCTTTATAGTAGTTGCCTGTTAAAACCGGGAATATTGACAGGCACAATAATGCATAATAGTAATGTGTTCATCCAAGAAGCGTCCACAGGCTATTTGTTATGTTGTATGTACTACAAGTCTCTGGGCTCATTCAACAAGTTCACGCCTTGACTAGAAAGAACCAGTGCCAACAGTTGTGCAATTCTCAGTTGACTCGAGCTTGAGTACATTGGCAAATGGGATAGAAGAATTCTATTTCAGCCCATTTCCACAGCTTAAACTACATCCATCTTGAGAATATTAATATAAAAATTAGAAGACCTTTCGCAGTTTTTAAAGACCTGGTTCTTCTGAAAGCAAGTACTTTAAACATGTGTCCTTATTATGAGGCTAGATTTTGTTTCCACATAACTGATTTCAGGCTTGTTCTTATAGCAACATACTTGCCTCGCCTTGGGAACAACTGTGCACCATTACATCCTGGTGCTCACATCGTCTGCGTCCAGTGCAGGACACCAGTGTATGTAAGCTTAGGTGAAGAGCCAACAGAGTGCACAATTGTCTGCAGTAGGGAGACCCTGGAACAGAGGGCCAAACTAGTGTTGCTTTGGAGAACCCTCTAGTAACTGAAGTGATCATCTCTTTTCGCCAGAGTCCTCCCCTTCATCTGCATTACCGTGCACTAGTGCACCAGCATTATCAGTCTCCCCGTTAGTCCCAGCTCCTGGAGCATGTAACTAACATGCACATTTTATCCATCTTGTGGCATGCACTCCACATTATAATATTGATGGAGCAAGGACTCGTATAAAAGAGACTTGCTTGGACGCAATCCTCTCATATAAACCGTAACAAAGTATTAATAGTGTAATGTTATACTTATATGCACCACATTTCACATATTTCATAAATAGGGGAAGCTTGCCTATGTGTTTTACTAACAAGTAACCCGAGTGTGACATAAAAATGGCTGCTAACGTGGGAAAATCAATTACGCATGAGTCGGTTGCACCTACGCAGAATGACGTCTTTACAATTGGAGGGAAAACTTTGCTTCTGCGCAAATGCATCTAAAATGGCCGCTTGCAACTCAAATGCTAAGCATCTGCTTAGCTGAAACTAAAATGAGTTATATACTAAATGCTAATGCATGAAGAGACTTTATAAGTAAATGGGATTAAAGTAGAGATAGGTGGTATACAGTAAAATCATTTTATTTTGAAATTAATACTTTGTCTTTTGACCTCTCTATTAGTTCGTATTTGGGCCTCTAAGTGATGCTAAAAGCATGCACCCCACGTCGTTCTTCACGCATGCACAAAGATGGCAGGTCCTAAACTGTGATGTAAAAGCTTAAAATTGTCTAAGGACGTTCTCAGTACATGTCCTGGGAACCAGCTTAACATCTTGAAGAATCAATGGACAACTGAAAATTGTATACATTGTTGTTGATAAAGTTTGCAAATATGGGTGGGAAATTAAGCTTGGGAGAACAAATTAATGGGCGGGAACTTAAAACAATGAACTAAAGAAAATTATTAAAACTAGGGATTTCGTAAAGTTGAAACATTTAGGGGTGGTTCATGCCATTAGGTAAGTATAATTGAGGTAGTTTAGTTAGAACAGTAGTGAGAGTCGTATCAAGAACGCTGAGAGATCGAGATGCTGTCCGAATGCTGATCGAATACCTGAAGAAGCAGACTTAGAATTTTTGAGCGAAATAAATAGAAGATCATGGAAGACTCAAGGAGGTGATAGAATTAGAAGAAGATTGCAGAAGAATTGCGGAGGTAATAGAATAAATAGAAGAAGATCGCGGAAGAATCGAGGAGGAAGTTAGTGTAAAAGAGGGGTGAGACGCAGGCGTCGAATCCAGAAGAGGTCATCTATCCTGTCCTGAATCCTGTCCTGAAGTCCCTGTCACCTGTCTATTCCCAGAGGTCCCATTAAACTCTCTGCCAGAGGGGTTCGGTGTTCACACCATCCAAGGTAAATATATCTCTGTGTATTGGATCAATGTACTTCTCTGTCTTTCTATCCTTTTTTCCTGAGGTACTGTTGTTGAGATAATCTCATTGAAATAGAATACAACATTTTGGTATAGATCTTACTTTCTCGGAGAGATGGAGTTAGCAATGTAATTTGTTTTTCTCATATGATAATTAGATAAACATTTAAAACTTTCCCAAGTCTGTGGTTATTTTAATAGGGTAAAAGATAAAAGAACTTATGTCACATCATCAGTTACTATTCAACTAAATAAGTCCATTGACTTAAAGAAAGGCTTTATGATCAGTGAAAGATTAGAGAAATGATGGATAGCTGATCTAAATTAAAGCATTTTTTAAAATTGATTTCCACCCCCAGCAGTGTTAGCCAGCCTATATGAGTGAATGTGTATATGGGCCCAGGTGAATGTATGGTGATAGATTTTCGCTGGTTGGTAGCCTGCTGGATCAGTTTGCTGGTAGCAGAGATATGGTTTTCATGGATTAGTTTGGTGACTATTGGTTATCGATTTATGTTTTAATAAACCAGTTTGTATATTGTTTCATGTTGTCTGGAAATTCCTGGGAAGTGTATAGCGGGTGGTGAATGGGAGCCACACTGCAGTGAGGTTACTTGTCTGGTTTTAAAATAATTGTGAATAAGTGAGAGTGAGTGTTAGCAAAGAGTTTGCTGGTGAAACTTTGGGGTTAAATCACCTAGAAAGGGTAACACTAGGGGAGTAGCAGGTTCTTCTTAGCTAGGGTGACGAGTAAGCGGAAAGGTTTTACTCGTAGTGTATGAAGAGTAAGCGGAAGGTTTTACTCGTAGTAAAAGAAATCAACCATTCTTTAATTTAATTAAACAGACAGAGTAGCAAATGTTTTTATGTTGTTATTAATGGAAATTTAATGATAGTTTAAGAGAAAATACGTTTTCGTATTACCTTGTGAAGGGAGGGTCAGCAGCAGGAGTTGCGCTGACATCACTGAGTCCCGCGCTGGGATTGGTTGAAACAGCGGTTGTGTGATTTACGAGGGTTTGTAAAGGAGGGGTCAGTAGTAAGGAGTGATACTGATGTCACAATAGAGCTGCGCTAGTATTGGTAAAGTAAATTTTGTAAATTTGAGCTTGATTGGATAAAAGAATAAAAGCTGCAACAGGGTTGGAGAAACCTGCGTATAAACAAAAGGACTAATTGGTTAACAAAATAGAAGCAGCAATAGTACTAGACAGTGGAGTTTGTATGTGGTTTTGTGAGAGAACAATATATAAGAGGATTTTCTCCTAAAATGTACGGAGAAAAGAAAAATGTCACTTATGCAGAGAATCAAAAAGTATTTCAAGAAAGATAAGCCCATTAAAACTAGGGAGGGAATTCTTATCCCACCTCCTAAAACTCCTGCCTCATTTATGATGATGGAAAGAGGCTACCATACCTGTGTGTGGTTAGAAAATTGGATTGAATATCCAAACAGTGACGGAATATTAGCTTTCCCAGAAAATGGTACGTTCAATAGGAGAATTCTTCTGAATTTAAGAACAAGGACGAATTAATTAGAGCCCAGACCCAGGTTAACAATGTATGAAGCTCTAGAACACGGGTACTCATAGTACGGCCGGCGGGCCTCCAGCGGCCGGCAAGCCTTCCCTGGCGGCCCGCGGACCGTGCAGACATCGTACCCGTGTTTTAATTTTTTTTTTTTAAGAGTGTCAGCAAACACCTCGGCAGCGCGACTCAGAGACTCTGCTGCTCTGTGGGGGCCGGGCGATTCCTGCCATAGTCAGAGTGGGGCTGCAGGGGCGCTAAGAGGTGAACAAAGCCTCATTAACATGTGAATGGTCTTTTAAAGACCTGTGAAGTGCTGGGATGCGTCTGTGTGTGTGTGTGCCCGGAAGCTGTCTCAGCCCGGGCACACACAGGCAGGGTAAAATAAAGAGGGTGACAGAGGAAGAGGGAGGGAGGTGGAAGGAAGGAAAGGGAGGGAGACAGAGTCAGAGCGAGGCAGAGCGAGGGAGGAAGACAGAGGCAGACCGAGGGAGGGAGAGCGAGGGAGAGAGATCAAGGGAGGGAGAGAGAGGGAGGCAGGCAGAGCAAGGGAGAGCGAGGGAGGGAGACAGAGGCAGAGCAAGGGAGAGCGAGGGATGCAGGCAGAGCGAGGGAGAGAGAGGGAGGGAGACATAGGCAGAGCGAGGGAGAGCGAGGGAGGCAGGCAAAGTGAGGGAGAGCGAGGGAGGGAGACAGAGGCAGAGCGAGGGAGAGTGAGGGAGAGCGAGGGAGGGAAAGCAAGGGAGGGAGAGCGAGGGCGGCAGGCAGAGCAAGGGAGAGTGAGGCAGAGCAAGGGAGAGCGAGGGAGAGCGAGGCAGAGCGAGGGAGAGCAAGGGAGGGAGACAAGCAGACAGAGGGAGAGCGAGGGAGGGAGACAGAGGCAGAGCGAGGGAGAGCGAGTCAGAGCGAGGGCAAGGGAGGGAGACAGAGGCATACCGAGGGAGACCGAGGGAGGGAGAGCGAGGGAGGCAGGCAGAGCGAGGGAGAGCGAGGGAGGGAGACCGAGGGAGAGCGAGGGAGGGAGACATAGGCAGAGCAAGGGAGAGCGAGGGAGAGCAAGGAAGAGCGAGGGAGAGAGAGGGAGAGCGAGGGAGAGAGAGAGAGGGAGGGAGAGCGAGGGAGGGAGACCCAGGCAGAGCAAGGGTGGGAGACAGAGGCAGAGCAGGGGGGGCAAGGGAGGGAGGGAGAGGGAGGGAGAGAGAGGGAGGGAGAGAGAGGGAGGAAGACAGAGGCAGACAGAGGCAGAGCGAGACAGAGGCAGACAGAGGGAGAGCGAGGGAGGGAGACAGAGGCAGACAGAGGGAGAGCGAGGGAGGGAGACAGAGGCAGACAGAGGGAGAGCGAGGGAGACCAAGGCAGAATGAGGGAGAGCGAGGGAGAGCGAGGGAGGGAGACATAGGCAGACAGAGGGAGAGCGAGGGAGGGAGACAGAGGCAGACAGGGAGAGCGAGGGAGGAAGTCAGAGCAAGGACGGAGACCTCAGAGTGAGGGAGACCTCAGAGTGAGGGAGACCTCAGAGTGAGAGAGGGGGAAGGAGAGAGAGGGAGACAGAGGGAAGGAGAGAGAGGGAAGGAGAGAGAGGGAGGCAGAGGGAAGGAGGGAAAGGGAAGGAGAGAGAGGGAGAGGGAAACAGTGAGTGAGAGGGGAACAGAGAGAGGGAGAGGGAAACAGGGAGAGGGAAACAGAGAGAGGATGAGGGAAACAGAGAGAGGGAGAGGGAAACAGAGAGAGGGAGGGAGACAGAGAGAGAGTGAGACAGTCAGAGTGAGTGAGACAGAGGGAGTGAGACAGTCAGAGTGAGTGAGACAGAGGGAGAGAGGGAGTGAGAGGGAGTGAGACAGTCAGAGTGAGTGAGACAGAGAGACAGAGGGAGAGAGAGGGAGGGAGAGGGAGACAGAGAGAGAGAGAGAGAGAGAGAGAGAGAGAGAAAGAACGACAGAGAGAGAGACAGAGAAAGAACGACAGAGAGAGAGAGATGTGTGTATGCCGGGTCTGGTGGCTCAGTGGATGAAGGCGTCCGCTGCAGGGACCTGTGATCAACCTCATGGTCACAGTTTTTTTTATTGCTCTAGCCCCGCCCCCTCCCCCACTGACCCCGCCCCCACCGGTGCAGCCCTCAGACACAAACCACACTGTAAATTTGGCCCCAGAGAGAAAGTTTGTGAGTACCCATGCTCTAGAAGAATGGAAAACAGAGGCATTTGAACGAGACAGATCTAGAAGTACTAGGAGGTATAGAGGATTCTCTCCTAAACGAGTGCGTGAATCACGTGAAGATCAGATGAAACAATGGAGACAGGCAATGGTTACGGAAGGACTGTATCCTGTAGTGATGTTAGAGGAACAGAAAGAGGTAAATGTACCTAAAAAAATAAGCATTTAGGGATGACAGGTTTTCGGGAATCAGAAGATGAGTTTATGGAAGATATCCTAACAAAGAATCCTCCACCATACCAGGAAGAACCTAATAGAACTACCCCAAGTGCCCCTGCTTTAGAAAAAACATTTGTTCCTCAGATTATGCATGACTCAATAAACAGAAGAATACTTCGGGAGAAAGAAAGGGAAGCAATAAATAAAAATAGAGAATAATTAATACAGAAAATAACCCAATTAAGTGCACACCCTGAAGCTTTAACTATACTAGTGACTATAGGTCCTGTTGTCCCATTGTATGGGGATAAGGGAAGTTGTCCAAAACCACCAGTTGTAGCCACTCCTATAATAGAACCTAGAAAGGAGAATATATTAATTGAAGATCAAGTCAGTGAATTCGAATCGGTTATATCTCTAATGGATTTGCCGATAAGGGAACAAATATATGAAACTCCAAGAAGAGTTGTTCCCAGTTGTTCAAAAGAAATACGATTAGAAACATCTACAGGAACTAAAAGTGCCACAATAGTATCCCCAGAAAAATTAGAAAGGTGGGCACAGGGAATAGACAAACCGAATTAACAACCGAAGATTTTAGACATTTTTAAATTAAAAGTAGAATTGGAAGAAATGATAGCTGGAAATGTAGGAATAGACAGGCTAAATACATTCAGTGAAGAAAATTTGTTGTTCATATTGAGAAGCATAACAAGAAACGTAAAATTATTCCATGAAAAATTGACAGAGCTTGCTTTGGAGATGGGAATTGAAATAGGGAGATCAAAGGTATTATAGAAACCATACAGAGCAGATTTTACTGACAAAGACTTGGAAAATATGAATATGTCCGGAAGTAAATGACAGATTAAGGAATTAATGACAATTCTGCAAAAATGGGGAGAATTGGACAGGTGGAAAACTAGGTCGGCAAAGAAAAAGGTGGAAGCACAAGCAAATAGGACCGCATCTGAATATTTTTTAAGAGAATCCAAAAAGACAGAAAGATTATGCCCAATGAGAGAGGTACCAGGAGGAGGATATGTACATGTTCCATGGGCCCGACAAGATATTCTGTCATTTACTAATGACTTCCTGAAATTGAGAGAGAAGCCAGTTGAATGGTATAGACAGGTTGAAAGATTTGTGAAAGTTTCGAAAGGTTAGTTAAAGGATCTAGATGGTTTATTTGACATAGTAGTGCCTACAGATTTATGGACTGAATGTAAAATCAAAGTTGATTGGCCTAGTGATGAATACCCAAGAGAGGAGGAAACGGGAGCACCCTCAGAGGAGGTAATAAAGAAATATCACCAGGTGAACACTTTCTTTTTTTTTTTTTTTTTTTTTAAAAGACCTTTATTGTCCAACATACAGTGTACACAGCATTGTAGCTTACAACCCAGCCGGGCCAGCTGCAGGTAATGAACATTGTGCTAGGTAGGGCAAGTGAACACAGCTTCAAGGCCGACAACCCTGGGGTCCGGCAGCGCATACCAACATGTCTCATGACACCGTAATCATATTTTTATTTCGTGTTAAGTAAGTGTGTGGTCCATGGTTTTTCTTTATATAGTCAGAGGATCAAAGTAGCTGTGCCGATCCTATCCTCGTCGCCAGCAGTGGTGGCAGCAGAACCTACCATATCATACATGTGTCATCGGGAAGTGTCTCAATGTGGGTCAACTTTCAGACGGGTATGGTGCCGCATGAATGAGTGACGAGGGTGTTCAGCATCTAAGCGCGTTTGGGGCGCACGACCGTCTCGGTCACCCATTCCTTTGGACAGAGCTGTTCTGTATCGTAGCGCCCAGGTGTGCTTCTGAAGCCTCAGCCGTCACGTCCGAGGGCGCCTCGTGGTGCTGAATGGTATGTAACATGGAGTTGTATGTGGACGGACATGGTCTAAGGGGAGATGAAACCAAACCAGTAACGAACTACAAAACAGGAACATGAGGTGAGTGGGAGGTAGGTGGGGGTGGTTGTGCGCAGAGTTTGCCATATCATTGGGAGGGGGAGTCGGAATCGATGTGCCAGCCGTGTCTCGCGGTGCGGGCGGGAGGCTGGGGGGGGGGTGTGGGAGAGTGCAGGTTGTCCGTGTAGCGGAGCTGTTAGGGGGGGGGTCCTCGAGTGTTTAGTGGATGTGGCAGTCCGGTGTGGTGCCTGGGCTCTTGTCGTAGCGCCGCATCAGGCGGCGTGTGTCCGGGAGTGGGGTTGGCAGTCGTCAGTGTGAATCAGTTAAGCACATGGCAAACGGTGGGCAGAGCCTAACTGTCGGTTGGGTGGTGCATGTCTCATCATGCGCGGTGCGCAGGAGTCCGTATCGGGGAGTGGAGGTGATGGTACATGATTCTTCACGTAATTCCCTGTTCCGTACATTTCTGTAGGAAGGAGCGCAGTACGTCCTCCCATTGTTGTGCAATGGGGAATTTTCTAAGCCCTGCCGTCTCTTCCCACCAGGTGAACACTTTCTTGAAAAGGAAAATTCCTCCAAAAGAATCAGATTGGATCAAAATAGACAGAACAACTCAAGAAATAAATGAGACTGTACATGCTTATTATGAACGCTTGTTGCAGGTGTTCAAGCAGTATCGTGGGTTTGAGAATATCGGAGATAAGGGTATGGGACATTTTGTGTATCGGTTTGTTTCTGGACTGAGACCTGAGATTTGTCAGATGATTCAGCACCATAAGTTATGTTGGCAAGGAAAACCAATAGATGAGGTACTTAAATATGCAAAATACTGTGGAGATGAAATTGAAAATAGACGCAAAAAGTTAGAAGAAAAGGTAATGTGGGCACAAGTAAAATTAACAGAACAACAAGAGAGTAAATTAAATAATTAGACTAATGAGCAATCAAAAGGATATGGACAAAATAAAAATAACGGGGGAAAACCAAAAGGGAAAATGAGTAGATAGGAAGCAAAGAAGAAATGTCCCTGTCATGGGTGCTGAAAATTGGGGCATTGGAAAAACGAGTGTAAAAATATTCAAAATACTAATGGCCCAAATCAAAATTTAAATCCACAGACGCAGAATGAGGTGATAATGAGTCAACCGCAACAGGTTGTTAATCGACAGAGTCAGTTACCACCTGCCCCTATGCCAAATTTTGTGAACAGAGCAAAGTTCAGTGTGGATGCCGGAATTCCAGGAGAAAGTGGTAAGATAAATTCTGTAACTTCACAATTTCTTTTGTAGAATAGTTGTTCATTTGAAGATGATCAATGCCAGTGCCTGAGGGGGGAGGAAGTGGAGTGCGTACTTGGCGCTTCCTTACCGGAAGATCAATCTGGTCCATATATTGATGGGAAGGTAGAAGGAAAAGATATTACCTTTTTATTGGATACTGGTGCTACCCGCTCTACTGTGAGAACAGCAGACGTCCCAAACCTACCCCTCTTGGGAGAAGCCATTCAAGTAGTAGGTGTTTCAAACAAACAGATTAGAACTCCAATCACAGAACACATGGAGATATTCATTGGTAATTTTAGGAAAATGCACAAATTTGTAGTGTGTGATTCTAGTCCAGTAAACTTGCTAGGAAGAAACTTATTATACAAGATGAATTGTACAATTTATTGCACACCATATGGTGTTGCGATTCCGACCCCTGATGAAGATGGTGTTTACAAAATAATGCTAGCAAAACAAGGTGCAGAAGTAGATATGATGTATTCAAGATGACAAAAGATGACTTGCCTGATGAATTGAAATTAACAGTAAATCCAGAAGTGTGGGATTTCACTGGAAAAGAAGTAGGATTGATGGCAGATGTAGATCCAGTGAAAGTGACTGTAAAGGAAGGTGCTGTCTACCCAAGCACAAAACAATACAAAATGAGCCCTGAAATTAAAGCAGGCGTCATGACAGAAATAAAACGGATGATTGAACAAGGTATTTTAAAAGAAATAATGAGCAGTCCTTGTAATTCACCTATAATTGGCATTAAGAAACCTAACGGGAAATATCTGATGGTGCAGGATTTGAGAAAAATCAATTAAATTGTGGTGCCTTGTTGTCCTGTAGTGCCAAACCCAGCAGTAATGTAATCCTGTATTAAATACCATAGAATGCAGGATGGATTACTGTAATTGATTTATGTCATGCATTTTTCTCCATCCCTTTACACCCAGACAGTTAGTATCTTTTTTATTTAAATTTAAAAATCGTATTTTTGTGTGATTTTGAAAAAGTGTTTAGAAATGCTAGTAATGCCCTGGAATTCAGTTTTGGTGCAATATATTGACCACTTGCTCGTTGCATCAAAGTCACGAGATGATTGTGTCATTGACTCCATTGCTTTATTAAATCATTTGGCTGATGGAGGACACAAGGTATCACCAGAAAAGTTACAATTTTGTCAGACTAGAGTTAAATATTTGGGACATCAATAAGAAAGAGGAGTAAGAAGAATGACACCTGAGAGAATGCAAATAATAAAACAAATGCAGTTACCACAAACCCAGAGGAAAATCAGAATTTTTCTTGGGGTGGTAGGGTATTGTAGATAATGGATTGTAGGGTTTTCCTTACTGGCCAAACCACTAATACAAATGACAAAAAAGCGAGCAAAAGATCCAATAGTCTGGGATGATAAAAGCATGGAGGTTTTTGTGAGATTACGAAATTGTCTATGTGAAGCACCTGCCCTAGGTATGCCAGATTATACAAAAGAATTTGCATTATTTTGTTGTGAACGAGAAAATTGTGATTTGTCAGTATTAACTCAGCGACATGGTTTGATGCATCCTCCGGTAGCATATTTTTCTGCTACTTTGGACCCTGTAGCCTCAGCATTACCAGGCTGCCTAAAAGCAGTAGCTGCTGCTTGCATGAGCCTAGAACAAAGTTAGTCCACAGTGATGGGGCATTCAGTGGAGATTCTTTTAACTAGGACAAGGACTCAGTATCTTACCCCAAGTCTAATGACTAAGTACGAAAGAATAATTTTGGGAGCAGAAAATATCACAGTATTCAGGTGTACAATCCTAAACCCAGCTACCCTATTGCCTGATGTACATGGAGAAGAAGTGAATGCTGATGTTGAGCAGGATTGCCTAGATGTCACTGAATATTGTACCAAACTTCGCCCAGACATACAGGAAGAGCCTCTGAAAGAATGTGAAAAGTAGCTTTTTGTAGATGGCTCATGCATGAGGCATGAGGAAGGAGGATTAAGTGCTGCTTATGCTGTCTGTACATTGGCTGGAATAGTTTAAGCATCCTATTGAGCAGGAGTCAAGTCTGCACAAATAGTCGAATTGATAGCCTTGATTAAGGCATGTAAAATTGGGAAAAATTGAAGAGTAACCATTTACACTGATAGTATGGTTACGGGGTTGTGCATGACTTTGGCCAACTCTGGCTGCAAAGGGATTTCATAACTTCTTCAGGAACCCCTATTAAAAATGGAAAATTTGTGAAAGAGCTTTTAGAAGCAATGCAATTGCCAAAAGAAGTGGCAGTGGTCACGTGTGCTGCACATCAGTCTGGAGATGACTATGTGACTGCTGGTAATCGATATGCTTACCAAGTTGCCCAATACTGTGCCAAAACCAAAATGGCAGTAAACAAGAAAATTGAAATGAGTGGAATCAGATGCCAACTTATGTTAATCTTAGAATTAGAAACATGGGATGAAGTAAGCCATTTATAGGAGGAGGTGGAAGTGAGTGAAAAGGAAGGTTGGATTAAAACAGGGTGTCACAGGAGAGCAGAAGATGATGCCTGGATATATCCAGATGGTAGACCGGTCATGCCAGACTGTTTACTCTCACAAATGGCCAGGATGTACCATGAAGATACACATATAGGTAGAGATGCCATGATCAGACTCTTTAGACAAAATTGGTATATTCCGAAGTTTAGGACTGTTGCAGAGAGGCTTTGCCGGATGTGTTTAATTTGTCAACAGAACAACCCAGGCAGGAAAACAGTGGTCAGTTTGGGTAGAATTTGCAAGGCAGAAGGACCATTTATAAGGTTGCAGATTGATTTTATTCAGTTACCACGATGTAGAGGATGGAAGTACATTCTTGAAATAGTATGTTTATTCTCATGATGGGTGGAGGCATATCCTACTAGAAGGAATGACAGCATAACAGTTGCCAAATTACTGTTGAGAGAGCTGATTCCACGTTTCGGTTTTCCATTAACTGTGGAATCAGATAGAGGATCTCACTCTAATAATGAAATTATTTGTTTAATCTTTGAAGCATTTAAAATTGAACAAAGATTGCACTGTGCTTACCGTCCAGAGGCTTCTGAAGTGGTAGAACAATTGAATGGCATGATAAAATCAAGATTGGCAAAGGTGTACGCATCTACATCATTGTGTTGGCCAGATGCACTACCCCTTGTTCTGATGGGACTCAGAAATAATCCTAACAGAAACACAGGATTGAGTTCCCATGAAATATTCATGGGAAGAACAATGAGATTAGCCTTTATACCAGGACATAAACTGTTAAGTATAACTTATGATCTGGTATTAGACTATTGTAAAAGATTGGCTGACCTGGTGCGTTCTTTCTCTCATCAGGTTGGAGAAGAAATAGTTGTCAGGCAGCCGGATCAAGCACATGATCTCAATCCTGGAGACTGGGTGGTGGTGAAGAATCACACAGGAGAGACGTGCCTAGCACCCAAGTGGGATACCCCAAAACAGGTCATACAGGTTAAAACAACAGCAGTGAAACGTGCAGTTTTGCCTAACTGGATACACGCCAGTCATACCAAGAGAGTACCAGCTCCTGAGGAAAAATATTCACAACTGATACTAGCAGTTGAGGGTGCTGAAAGTTGTGCAGCTGAAGAGTCTAGAATAACAAATTCTGAAGTAGCTGATCAAGTACAACCAAGCACAAGTCAGGGGTATTGGATACCAGTGGTTGATGTACCTGATGTGAATATCAAAACAACAAATAGAACCAGATTAGAAAATCTAGACACTAGAGAGGACCAGGCAGGTATAGAAGAACAAGCTCAGGAAATTGAATTTGAGATTGTTGGAGACCCTGAGCAGGAACAGATAAGGAAAGACAAATATACTCAGACAGAGGTGAACCAAAATATTCACAACTCTGATGAGGGACAGGCAGGAATATAAGAACACATTCAGGCTGCAAACAAGCAAAGTGCAGTAAGACCTGAGCAGGACCAGTTAGGAAAAGAAGAACAAGTTCAGAAACAAGAAGAAAGGGTGTGTCACGGGACGAGGGTTACGAGGGAGGAATTACACTCAACCAGGGACAGGTGGGAGGTTCCAGATGTCACCACAACTCTTGTTTCCTCACCACAGGACAACTGGTTCCATCTGTCGGAAGTTACTCACGGGGCACCGATGGAAAAAGGACATGGGCCCTTTAATCGGGACATAACGTTCGAGGGCTCCACCCACAGAGCTGAAGTCACGGACATCGGGCCAATAAAAGAGGATGAAACCAGGAAGTTGGTGTGCTGTGACACTGGAGAACGGGAGAAGCGAGGAGAGGAGGACGTGAAGTAATTGGAGGAACAGAAGCTGCCCAGACGTACACCGAGAGAAGGAGAAACCGCCGAAAGAGTGAGATCCATGGGAGAGCCAGGAGGCTATCAGGAACGTGCTACGTCCAGCCACGCTCCAGGAGGAGCGTGGCTAACACAGGTACGCGAGCAGTTCGCAGCCTGGGTAGGGAGGCGGGAAAGACTGGACGCCTGAACCCGTTAGTCACCTACCGGTCCCTGGGTTGGTCAATTCCCCACCCCCGCACTATCACTCCCCTCAATAGACGTCCGTCACAGCCTTGGGGTTTGTTCCCTAACTCCCCTCCCTGATCATACAAACGATACACAAACACTCAACTATACTTTACTTTTCTTTTGTTTTGAGCGAACGTGAATACTACTATACCCGTCCTCATTGAGGTCCCAGAACATCAGACGGAGACTATCCGAAATCATACAAACAAGAAGAGGAAGACCCAGATTTGGGATAGAGACTTTTTTCTTTGTGGTGACTTTACAGTTGTTTTATTCTTTTTGTGATACTGGCTTTGAAATGAAGAGTGCTTCATAAAATAAAACCTTCCCTCACTAGGTCTGTTGTCCAGCCCAGTCATTCGAACCCGCAACAGGGTTGAAGTAATACCTGAACAGGATCAGATAGAAGAAAAACACGTCGGGCGAATGGTGCCACAAAAATAAGCCCTGAACCAGGACAGATAGAGAGGGACTCAGAAGACGAAAAACATCAAATTGTGCCACAACTTAACAAAAATAAAAGAACTCTTGAGAGAGACGAGGACAGTGAAAGTACAGTGCAAGGTAAAAGAGTAAGAAAAGGTGATAACTGGCCTAGATTAAAATATCACCTAAAGATAATAAATGAAGAACCTGAAAAAGTGAATGAATTTACTAGTCGGTCAAGACAATCAATTGAGAAACACAGGCGAAGAAGTCAAAGACTAAAAATACTGAATAATAAATTCAAAGGCCCTAAGTGGACCAATGTGATTGTCGAAGAACTTGAGAATTTAGATTTAAATTAAGAAAGTGATGAATAAATAATTGCTGAACAGATTGAGGAAGGAGAAGTGAGATCCCCTTGAACTAATAAAAGAAAAATTTAATTACGAAAATGAAGGAAAACAAAAAAGAGAAATCTTCTTAAAATGGCTAGAGAAAGAGTTGCTGAAAGACCGAAACAAAATTGCTCAAAAAAGTGTTGTAGAATATGTATATGTAGCCCAGTGTTAGTGATGGTAATTTGGTTATTTTTAACAATAGCGATATCTTATTTGATGAATGTAGAAAAGAAAAATAATACAGACACTAATTGAAAGTTAGCTAACATAAAGGTCGACAGAGTAGAATTAGAAGTATCAGATGAGTCAGAAATACATCACACGGTAACAGATAATAACACAGCTTTAAATGTCTTCACCAAGTTATTGTTTCGGTATGTAGACACTATGGAAATGAGTGATTGTTATGTATGTATGAAATTACCAGCTTCAGTAGCAAAAGGTGTCACATATCACCATTTACCGCTAACATATGGCATATCACGTAGCGTATTAACCAGTCTATTTTATAGAACAGGAAAGATACAATATTATTATTTAAATGTAGATGTGTTTTTTTCCGGAGTTTCCTATTCAAAAGAATATGAATACAGTGCTTAGTAATCAAGCTGCACAGTTTATGGGTGCATTTTTCTTAACACAAAAGAAAATTGATATAGAAGAAGCTCATACGAATAATTTAACTTGCACCATAAAAGAAGAAAAGAAGATATTTTTGAATTTAGTAGAAGAGAGGAGACAGGATTTTCAGAAGAAAGCAATTGACCAGAAAAGCCATATTCCACCTTGGGCTGAAAAGTAAGGGATTTATACACCTGACAAGACTCATGCTGCGATATCTCTAGATTTCGAAAAGAAAGGGAAAATCTGTCTCCATAGATTAAAGACTGACTATACCAATGTATTTTTTGATTCCAGTGAGTGTGAACATAACGTCCTGATTCTTGGAGGTTGGGGACTAAAAGGGGGAACTGATCAGTATTTCCTGGAATTTACTATGTATGTGGGAATAAAGCTTATTTCAAGCTACTCGACGATAGTATGGGAGTTGCTATTTTGGAATAGTATTCCCTAAAGTTTATCATGTGAAAAGAATCACTGGAAGCAATGAAAACAATAAAGAACTAATCCGTAATAAGAGAGTCAGTTTTTATGAAATAGTAGGTGACATATTTAGTGCATTGATACCTTCAGTGGGAGTAATTCTGAATTCACAAAGAATTTGTCAGTTATCAACAGAAGTTTCTCATGATCAATACTGAAATGGTTGCGATCAGATTAATGGTTTTACAAAATCGACTTGCCCTTGATATATTATTGGCAAAAGAGGGTAGAGTCTGTAAAATGCTGAAAGCGCAACATTGTTGCACTTATATTCCAGATAAAAGTGTAGAAATTGGAGGATATATTAAAAATATTAAAAGATTTTAAACCCCTTGAAGTTGATAATGTATGGAAGAAATTAACAAATAGCCTAACATCAATAGGGTCTTGATTTGCTAACCTAGGTAAAGGAGCTGTACCTCAAATAATACTACCTATACTTGGAATAACAATAATAGCTCTAGTAATAATGATACGGTGCAAATGTTGCAGAAGGAGAAGAACGTACGAAGTAAATAAACAGAGAAAGGAAAGTAAATATGAAGAAATCAAACTTGAAGAAATAAAGGGAGAATTGTACAAGAAGATGAAAAACATGAAAGAGTAAGATAAAGTGGAAATTGAAAAGACAGGGAAGGGATTTGAGATGTGCTAAAGTTGGCATCTGGTTGGATATAAGTAGTTTATGATGGCATAAATGCAATCAGAGAGGGGATTGATGGAGCAAGGACTCGTATAAAAGAGACTTGCTCGGGCGCAATCCTCTCATATAAACCATAACGAAGTAATAATAATGTAATGTTATACTAATATGCACATCATTTCACATATTTCATAAATAGGGAAAGCTTGCCTATGTGTTCTACTAACAAGTAACCCGAGTGTGACATAAAAATGGCTGCTAACGCTGGAAGATCTATTGTGCATGCGTCTGTTGCACCTTCGCTGAATGACGTCTTTACGCTTGGAGGGAAAACTTTGCTTCTGCGCAAATGCATCTAAAATGGCCGCTTGGAAACTCACATGCTAAGCATCTGCTTTGCTGAAACTAAAATGAGTTATATACTAAATGCTAATGCATGGAGAGTCTTTATAAGTAAATGGGGTTAGAGTAGAGATAGGTGGTATACAGTGAAATAATTTTATTTTGAAATTAATACTTTCTCTTTTGACCTCTCTATTAGTTTGTATTTGGGCCTCTGAGTGATGCTAAAAGCCTGCACCCCACATGGTTCTTCACGCATGCGCAAAGATGGCAATGCCTAAACAGTGATGTAAAAGCTTGAAACTCGTCCAAGGACGTTCTCGGTACATGTCCTGGGAACCAGGTGAACATCCTGAAGAATCAGTGGACAAATGAAAATTGTATACATTGTTGTTGATAAAGTTTGCAAATATGGGTGTGAAATAAAGCTTGGGAGAAGAAATTAATGGGTGGGAACCTAAAACAATGAACTAAAGAAAATTATTAAAACTTAGCCTGGTGTGATGATCATCCCCTTAGCTTGTCCAATTAGAAATAGGGATTTCTAAAGTTAAAACATTTAGGGGTGTTTCATGCCATTAGGAAAGTATAATTGAGGTTGTTTAGTTAGAATAGTAGTGAAAGTCGTATCAAGAACGCTGAGAGATGGAGATGCTGTCCGAATGCTGATCGAATAACTGAAGAAGCAGACTTAGAATTTTAGAGCGAGATAAATAGAAGAAGGTCATGGAAGATTCAAGGAGGAGATAGAATTAAAAGCAGATCGCGGAAGAATCGAGGAGGTACTACAATAAATAGATGATCACGGAAAAATCGAGGAGGAAGTTAGTGTTAGGGAGGGGTAAGATGCAGGTGTCGAATCCAGAAGAGGTCATCTATCCTGTCCTGAAGTCCCTGTCACCCGTCTTTTCCCAGAGGTCCCATTAAACTCTCTGCCAGAGGGGGTCTGGTTTTCACAGGGTCAGACTGATTTGCATATGGCCATGTCTGAACTGGGGTGGCAGAGTGGGCTAAAGAACAGTGATGGATTAAACCCAGATCTGTTGACTGGGTGTGAGTGTTTGATTGGTTCAGATGCTACGTCCATCACCACCCCCTTTTGTACCGTCTGGTTTTCACACCATCCTAGGTAAATATATCTCCATGTATTGTGTCAATGTACTTCTCTCTCTTTCTATCCTTTTTTAGGTCTCGCCTGGCGTTGCAGCGTGAAAGCGCTGTCGCCAGCGAGACCTATTGTTGTTGTTTAGCCTCCCAAGTGGTACACACCGGTGCACGAGCCAATTAGGGTCTGTGGACGCGCTTCGCGCGCACATACACACAGCGTTACTTAGGTCGGCCGAAGGCACGCACACACGTGCATACACACACAGACAGACGCACACACACACACACACAGACACACATACACACACACTGTCGCCGCCCCCATCGGCGCACACACACACACACAGACGCACACACACAGACACACATACACACACACCGCCGCCGCCGCCCCCGCACGCCCCCTCCCTCCCACAACTAAGCCCCACTTACTGCCTCAGCCGCCACTCCTGACTTCTGCTGCCACCGCGGGGCTCTCCCTCAGGCATGGGAGCCCCGCGTCACCACTGCTCCTCTGGGCCATCCACTCCGTGGGCACGGGCTTCTCGCAGAAGACGGAAGTCCCGCCTCACGACAGGCGTGACGCTCCCGAACTTCCGGTTTCGGGATGTGCACGCTCACGCCTTGTTTAGCAATAGGTTTGCTTTATAGTTTAACCGTTATTGGTGTTTATGCCTATTTGATCTTGATAACGTGCTCTTAACGGTAGTACGTATAAATTCCTCCTGAAACATTATTTTTTAGGTTCTTAATGATATTTTAACCGTCCAGCTTTATTATATTGAACAAAAAGAGAGTATCTTTTAGTATTGTGTAGCGTCAACTTTCTGTAGATTCAATCATGCTTGCTGACCCCTGCTTTGTCCGATTATCCGTGTTTTACAATAAATTAGCTCTCAGGTGTGATGTTCAGGGCCTTGTACGTTTCATGTAGCTGACACATATTACACAGATCTCGTCCTGAAATCTTCAGGTTGGTTAACAGCAATCCAAGCATGCATGGTTTCAGTCACGGGCACTGTTGGACTTGGGCCTTAGGGCAGGTTCACCCCTAGACTTTTTGCTTGAAATGGTGACCTGGCAATGGTGATTTTAGGGATTCTGCGCACTTTCACTGTGTCCCAGTGGAAAGTGCGTGCGCACTCTGAGTGCATGTGCTGAGCTAGGCCTGCCCGCCCATAGGAATGCATGGGGAATGTATGTGTCCCTGGTAGTTCCTGATGCGTGGGGTGTACAGGCTTGAGTCTGGTATGTGTGAACTCGTGAGAGTGAATGCTGCGAGATGGTGTATGCAGCATGTATATGTCTAGTAGGGAAGTGCCATTTCTAGACATGGCTGTACGTGTGCAGTGAGGGTGCTGGAGTGTGATTGGCTGGAGCTGGCTGGCATGCCAGGCTCCAGGAAGTCTGGATGGGTCTGCCCGGTGGTGAGTGGGAGATTAGCATGAGTGATGTGTGGGAGGAGTGTACCTGTGTCCTGGATGGGCTGGGTTTTCCCCACACAATGCTGGCTCCGCCCCCCTGTGGTGTGTCTAATGACCCAAGCCCTGCCAGTGAATAGAGAGGGTGGTTGAGGTAAACAGAGTACTCAAAAACCAGCTGCGACTGGTTCCGCCCCCACCCTGCACCTTCAGACAAAGGGAAATACTGTATAAAAATGGGGCTGTGTCCCCACAGTTGTTGTTCTCTTCCAGGATCCTGAGGGGGCTGTTGCTGCTGCTGCTGGGCCAGAGGACCGCCACTTGGACTGTCTCCCTGCCTGGAGAGCCAGTGAGCTGGCTCTGGGCCCAGCCTTGCCCCCCTGCCTGCCCAAGGACTTGCTGGAACTCTGCCCTGCTTGCTGAGGGCACCTGGGAGCGCTTTATCCTGTTTGTAGCGCTAGGAGCGCGCCTTATGCCCTCTAGCGCTTGGAAGCGCTTTATTTTTTATTATAGCGCTTGGAGCGCTGTGATTGTCCGCCTAGCGCCTGGGAGCGCTGTGGTTGCAGAGGCCGGTGCCCACCCGGCATTGTCCGCCCCAAGCGAGTGCCCACCTCGCTTATTTGTGGTTCATTTGCTGCTTTTGCCTCGAGGGAGCCCACTCCTCGGTAAATTCAGCCCCCGCCTAGAAGCACCGGAGACGGGCCGCCGCGCTGCCCGCAACGACCCGGAAGTGTTTCTGCCGGCCGGCCAATCCGAGAGCGGGCCGACCGGAAGTCCCGCCCCGCAGCCGCGACCTGGAAGTCAGGCAGGCCGGGGGCAGGAGAGAGGCAGGCGGAAGCTGCTGCCTGCCGAGGCTCCCGAGGACGAGGGAGAGCCCCGGAGAGAGGGAGAAGTGTGGGAAGGGAGCCCCCGAGGAGCGGGAGCTCCCGTGAAGAGCCGCCGGGCAGAGGAAGTCTGCAGCAACCGCCGGAAGGAGCCCCCGCCTACAGAAGTGCCGGTAAGTGAAGCCGGCTGGGCGGGAGCTCCAAGTCCAGGGCAGTTGAGAGAGAGGGGGGACGTCGGGGCACATTGTCGGTGCTCGCGCCCCCCCCCTCCTGTGTTCAGAGCCTGCGAGGCTCTCGGGGCATGATGTGTTTCTGAGTCCCCCATGAGGGACCCCAACAACCCAACAATTGTGTTTTGATCCCAGAGAGGCTCAACGAGGGCATTGTGATTTACTTGGAGCCCAGAGAGGCTCAGGAGGCATGATTGTGCTCGAGTCCCCAGGAGGGGGGACTCCAACAAAGCTTGCCCCAGCTGTCTAGAGCCCTGAGAGGATCAGGGGGCCAATTTATTTCTTGAGAGCCCAGCGAGGCTCCCACATTGGCCCCATTGTTGTTTTAGAGCCCTGAGAGGCTCTCCCTTGTTGCCCACATTGTTCTGGCCAGAGCCTGCGAGGCTCCAGCAGTGGCCCAACAGTGATTCAGCTGCCCAGCACTTCGTGGGCAGCTGCCACGTTTAGGACCCTGACACTTTGGACACAGGGACAGTCACAGGTGGTGACTTACGTGGGTTTGGCGCAATTGTACTTTCTGCACCTCTGAATGTGTTTTTATGCGTCATGTGCCTTACACCTCTGAATGTATTGTGATGCATCATGTGTTTTCCTCCCTTACACCTCTGAATGAATGTTATGCATTGCATCATGTGTTATGTGCTTCCACCCCCACAGGTATTGTGATGTGTAGGTGGTTGTTTTCTCCCTAGTACAGGTGGTGCTAGTGAGATCCTGGTTACCAGTGATTACTGGTTGTGTGCTATTTTGTGCTAAAATAATTTTACATTCTAAGTGCTATTTGTGAAAGTGCTACTTCTGATTCCTGACAGTGGTCCAGGTGGCCCTGTCTTGTAAATATCCCCTGTAAATTCTGCCCGTGCCTCTGGCACATTGTAAAGTGTGTGTTTTATCTAATGTGTTTTGGTGTAATACAAAGGCTATTTTTATATAACCTTGTGTGGAGTTTCCTTTGTGGTGGGCCTGGGTGTTGTTGCTGGGGTGCGTGCGCAAATACTTAACTTACATCGCCTCCAAGTTTAGCCTTGCTGCTCGCGCCACGTTACCTAGAGGGTGAGTAGGGGTTATCTTGGCGTGTAACTCCCTTGCCCTGACTTGGGAGTGGTGGTCTCTGACTGACTTTGGCGAAAGCCCTGGCCAGCCGGGGATCCCATTTCCAACATTGGCGGCAAGCGGTGAGGATAAGGATTTGTGTTTGCCTTGTACCTTAGTAGCAGCTGGCTGCACCACAAACTCTGCATTTTAGATGACCACATTTTAGGGGATTGTTTTTGTTGGAAGTTTCATATTTTCTTCTCCTGAAGGTATCATTGTGCAATTGTGTCAGTACATTTGTCCCCCTGCCCTGCGCCCAGAGTCCGGTACCTGTGTCACTTGTGGTCAGGTTGAGGAATCAGGGGTGGTAGAAACTGCCTTACCAGTCCGAGGGGAGGGTTGTGTGTGGATGAATGGTGTGTGGCACTAGGCAAGTGAGTAGGAGTTCTCTGGGGTAGAGAGCTTGCTGAATACCTTTGTGAATTGTGTACTCCTGTGTTAGCTCAGACCCCTAGGTTCCCTGTGTGATCTCTTCTCTAGAACGTCCGCCAGAATGGAGCCTGCTTTTGATTTTTGTGTTCTGTTTAGATACAGTATGGGAGAGTTGGTAAGGTTCTGTGAAGAGAGAGACATAGGGATGGATGAGTTAGACACTCAGTCCGAACTTAGGAGCAGCCTGATCCTATGGCAAAAGGGTCAGTGGGATCTTGAGCGCAGTGAGGAAAGGGCCCGGGCTTCACACCAGGAGGGTGGTGGGTCTGTGGGGAGCCCTGAAGATTCAGAAGAGGAGGAAGAAGATGATAGCACAGGGACGCCAGCAGATAGTGAGGACCCCATAGATAGGGAGTCCCTTGCTGGGTCCAGCGTAGGAGGCAGCGCCTCATCCCTTTCCCTGTCCCCAGAGGAGCTGGAAGATAGGAGGAGAGAAAGGGAGCACCAGCTGGCTTTAGAAAAGCTCAGGTTGGAGCATGCCCAGGCTATGGCACAGCTGGGCGTTAGAAAACAACAGCTGGAGGTTAAGAAGCAACAGCTAGAGACCGAGAGGGTCTTAGCGCAGGGAAGGATAGAGGAGGCTGAGAGGGCCGCCACCAGAGGCAAAGTAGCTCTGGAGGGTAGACTATCCCCTGCGCGCAGTGTTGAGTTTCTGGATCCCCCAGGGAGGGTTGGGTCCAGTGGTGGCAGCTATTTAGATTTCAGTGTAGGAAATCCCAGTCCCAGTTCCCCCAGTCTGGTACCTGTTTCCCCAGAGGAGGAGTTAAGGGTGAAGTTCAGAGACAGTAGGAAACTGTCTCACCAGTCTTGGGAGGAATTTGAGGATGAATGTTGTGATACACTGTGGGCTTGGGTGCAAGTTCACACAAAAGATGATTTTGACGTATTGTTTGGTCTGATTGTCAAAGAGCATCTGCTCAGTTGTTGTTCACCAGGGTTGCGCCAACACCTGTTGGGGTGTGGATTGTCTGAGGCATGTGAGCTTGCAGATGAAGCAGACCGCTGGGAAAGGGCCAGAGGTTCTCTAGAGTCATTAGGGAGTGATTCCAAAAGTAGCGGTTCAGGGACCTTCCAGCCCAGCGTGGTGGAAGAGGCTCAGTGTAGCCCAGCTAGGTCCCAGGATAGCGAGGAGGGTGTAGGGGCTCACTGCCTGGCTCAGTGGAGCAGGAGTGAGGGGGAGACTGAGGTTCCCCAGACGCCCAAAGCCCTGTGTTAGACGGGGACCCTGAGGGTCGGCCGGATACTGCGGGAGAGATCCCCGAGGGGGTCCGTCTCCGGCGATCGTACAGACAAGTTACCTCCCTCCCCACAAACAGGCACCACACCAGGTCGAGTTCAATACTTTATATAAGGTTCGTAAGGCAAGGATATCAGCGATACAGGATATCTCGGACCCGGGGGTCCTCTCACTTCTAGTCTCTGTAGGGAAAGGGGGTAGCGGGACAGTCTTGGTACCGGATTGGTACAGGTAGTGGTAAGAGGCGAGCTCACAATCCTCGAGCTGGAGAGTCTGTGGGTCGGGCCGCGGCAGCGCCAGGCAGGCCAAGACGATGGTTTCACGAGGCAGAGGCCCGCGGCAGCGCCAGCAGGTCAAGACGATGGTTTCACGAGGCAGAGGGCCGCGGCAGCGCCAGCAGGCCAAGACGATGGTTTCACGAGGCAGAGGGCCGCGGCAGCGCCAGCAGGCCAAGACGATGGTTTCACGAGGCAGAGGGCCGCGGCAGCGCCAGCAGGCCAAGACGATGGTTTCACGAGGCAGAGGGCCGCGGCAGCGCCAGCAGGCCAGTCACGGATGATTTCTTCTCGGGTCTCTCGACTCCAGGATACAACTGCCTTCCTGGTCTGGCACTGCCCCAGTTATAGGTCTGGTCCCCTTTGATGTCCGGACCCTCGCGCCTGGGGGCCGGGAGGTCCGGGATGAGGGAGTCCAGACACCCAGCAGGGGGGTGGAGCCAGCGCCCAGGGCGGCCGGGGGTGATCGACACCTGGCGGAGGAGAGCCGTTGACGATTCCTTCTCCCATTGACTCGCCAAGTGGTCACTCTGCCTCCTGGGGGGAGGTTGGTGCCTTGATGGCGGGGCCGGCCGGGCCCAGGGTTAGGGTCGAGTTGAGGCCACGCGGCCTCGTGCTGCAGTGCCCCAAGATGGCGGCCGGGCCGATGTCGTGGTGTGGATGGTGACCCGGGCCAGCTGGGTCCGGAGCTGGTGTCTTGTAGTGGAGGGATTGCAGGGTACTTCGGGTGGTCGTTGGGGACTCTGGCTGGGGATGCAGGGAGAGCCAGGGTCCCGATCCCATTGCGGGGAGGGGGGACAGCCCGAACATGCGGCCTGTCCAACATGCGTCCCCCCCAGCTGAAGGCGGGGAGAGTCAGCCATCTTCCTGGGGACTCTCCTCGCTGAGGCGGAAAAAGCGTGACAGGCCGTCGGCGTTGGCGTGGTCCTGACCTGGACGATGTTCCACCGTGAAGTCCATCCCCTGCAGGGAGATGGACCAGCGCAACAGCTTCGGGTTCTCCCCCCGCATTTGCATCAGCCATTGCAGGGGTCGGTGGTCTGTTTGCACCCGGAAGTGGGTGCCGAAGAGGTATGGCCGGAGCTTCTTGAGTGCCCAGACTACGGCGAAGGCCTCTCTCTCAATGGTGCTCCAGCGCTGTTCTCGGGGCAAGAGGCGTCTGCTGATGAAGACCACCGGATGGTCGACCCCTTCGGCGTTGAGTTGGGAGAGGACGGCCCCCACACCATGATCGGAGGCGTCCGTCTGCACAATGAATTCCCGGCTGTAGTCGGGAGCCTGGAGCACGGGGGCCGTGCACATGGCGGTCTTTAGTTTCTCGAAGGCCGATTGGCAGTCCGGGGTCCAGTTGACGGTTTTGGGGCCCTTCTTGGAGGTGAGCTCTGTGAGGGGCCCCACGATGCTGCCATAGTCCTTCACGAACCGCCGGTAGTATCCGGTGAGCCCCAGGAAGGCCCGGACCTCCGTTTGGGTCGTAGGGGGTTGCCAGGCCTGGATGGCAGCAATCTTGAGTTGGAGAGGGGCCACCAGCCCGCTTCCCACTTGGTGTCCCAGGTAGGTCACGGACCCTTGGCCAACCTGGCACTTGCTGGCCTTGATGGTGAGCCCGGCTTGCTGGAGGGCGTGTAGAACCTCCCGCAGGTGGCGGAGGTGGTCGGTCCACTGGTGGCTGTACACAGCAATGTCGTCCAGGTAGGCGGCGCTGAAGTCTTCCAGGCCCGCCAGTACCTGGTTTACCAGCCGTTGGAACGTTGCCGGGGCGTTTTTCATGCCGAAGGGCATGACTTTAAAGTGGTAGTGCCCGTCTGGGGTAGAGAAGGCGGATCGTTCTTGGGCCCGAGGGGTGAGGCCGATCTGCCAGTAGCCCGCTGTTAGGTCGAAGATGCTCAGGTAGCGGGCGGCCCCCATCCGGTCAATTAGCTCGTCGGCCCGGGGGATGGGATGAGCGTCGGTCCGGGTAACTGCATTCAGCCCACGAGAGTCCACGCAGAACCGGAGCTCAGGGGCAACGCCCGGGGCAGCTGCCTTGGGAACCAGGACGACTGGGCTCGCCCAGGGGCTGTCTGAGGGTTCGATCACTCCTAGGGTCAGCATTTTGGACACCTCGGTCTGGATGCAGGCTCGTACCCGGTCTGGTACGCGGTACGCCCGGTGTCGAATAGGAGGACTGTCCCCGGTGTCCACATCGTGGAGGCACCAGGGGGTGACTCCGGGGGTGAGGGAGAACAGGGCGGCGAACTGCCTCAGGAGCGTTTGGCAGTCTTGGCGTTGCTCCGGGGACAGGGCCTCGGAGAGCTGGACCCCTTCCACTGAGCCATCCTGCTCGAAGGCCCTCAGTAAGTCCGGAAGGGGTTCGGAGTCTTCTTCTGTCCCATTATCGGTAGCCATCAGGAGGCTGAGTTCGGATCGCACAAAATGGGGTTTTAGCCTGTTGGCATGGAGGACCCGTAGGGGGTTCCGGGCCGTCTCCATGTCGATTAAATAGGTGACGGGCCCTTTGCGTTCGATTACCTTGAAGGGCCCGGACCATCGGTCTTGGAGTGCACAGGGTTCAACCGGGGACATCACCCAGACCTGTTGTCCCGGTTCGAACTCAATGGAGGACGCGTGCTGATCGTACCACCTCTTCATGTCCTCCTGACTGGCCTCGAGGTTGGCTTTGGCGGCGTCTCGGAACCGCCGGGTCTGGTTGCGGAGAGCCAGGAGGTACCTGTAGATGTCCGGGGGAGTTTTCTGGGGGGGCTGCTCCCAACCTTCCTTGACTAGGCTGAGGGGGCCCCGGACGGGGTGCCCGTACAGGAGTTCAAATGGGCTGAAGCCGAGGGACTTCTGCGGGACCTCCCGATAGGCAAACAGGAGGCATGGAAGTAGCACGTCCCACTGGCGTCGAAGGGGTTCTTCTAGGCCCATAATCATCCCCTTGAGGGTGCGGTTGAATCTCTCGACCAGTCCGTTTCCTTGCGGGTGATAGGGGGTCGTGAATTTGTAGGTGACCCCGCATTGTTGCCAGAGAGACTTCATATATCTGGAGATAAAGTTCGTGCCCCTGTCACTGACGACCTCCCGGGGGAACCCCACCCGGGAGAAGATCCCCATCAGAGCCCGGCCCACCACGGGGGCCGTCACCGTCCGAAGAGGGATGGCCTCGGGATAGCGAGTGGCGTGGTCTACGAGGACCAGGATGAACCGGTGTCCTTGGGCTGTTCGAGGGTCGAGGGGCCCCACAATGTCTATTCCCACTCGTTCAAACGGGGTGGTGACGACAGGAAAGGGTTGTAACGGTGCTTTGATTTTTCGGCCACTTTTTCCGCTGGCTTGGCAGGTGGGGCAGGCCTTGCAGTGGTTGGTGACATCCTTTCGCATGTGGGGCCAGAAAAAATGGGTCACCAGGCGGTCGTATGTTTTATCCTGCCCCAGGTGTCCGGCCAGGGGGACATCGTGGGCTAAGTTCAGGAGGAAGTCTCGGAAGCGAAGGGGCACCACCAGCACCCGACTGGCCCCTAGTTCTGCCACTTTCTGCTCGCTGTAGAGCAGGTCTTGGTCCCAGTAGATCCAGTGGGCCCCCGAGGTATCCCCGGTGCTCTGGGCCAGGGCTTGCTGCCGGAGTCCTTCGAGAGAGGGACATGTCTTCTGTTCGGCCCGGAATTGTTCCCGAGTGGGGCCTCCCTCCTGCCGCCATTGTGCCAGGTCAGGGATGTCCCGAAGCTGGTCGGCTCCTTCTTCTGTTTGGGTCGAGGGACTGGCGTCTGGGGCGGCCTCCTCTGGGATGAGTGCGGGAGGAGGTTCTGGCCACTCGGGCTCTTCTGGACTGGGGACCGCGCGGGCGGTCATGGACCGGGTCGTGACGCAGACCCATTCGGGGAGGCCGAGCATCCCCAGGTGCTCCCTCCGTTCGACAGCTGCCCAGGGAGAGCTTTCCAGGTCGTTTCCTAGGAGGCAGTCCACGGGGGCATCATCGCGGACAGTTACCTTTAACATCCCCGTTACTCCTCCCCACTCGAAGGGGACGCAGGCCATGTGGCATAGGCTTTCGGAATTGTCTGCTGAGCGGACAGGGCAAAGAATGTTCGGCAGGATTTGGTCTGGAGTGACGAGGTGGCGTCGGACCGCCGTTACACTGGCCCCGGTGTCGCGGAGGGCTTCCGCCCGGCGGCCATTAATGTTGACCCATTGACTGTACTTCTGCGTGTTGGCGGGAAGGGGGGCCCGCGGAATCATGTCTCTCTCCCCTAAGCAGACCAGTGCCATGGCGGCGGGTGCCCATTCCGATGGATCGGTCTCGTACTCTTCTTGGTCTTCCGGGCTTAGTTCTTCCCCTAGGGCGGCCGCTGCAACCTGGCGGGGGGTAGTGTTCGGATTCTTTGGGCAGTTGGGATCACTGGCGTAGTGGCCGGGTCGCTGGCATCTGTGGCACGTAACGTTGGCCCGGAAACCGGCCCGGACGGCAGGGCTTCCTCGGCCAACCGGGGTCGAGGGGTTGCTGGGGGGTGACGAGGGGCCGGGGTCTCTCCCCCGACCCTGGCCTCCTCCTCCTCCTCGGGGGCGATGGGGCCCTAGGTACGGTCTGGATGATTCGCTGGGTGCGTTCCGGCCAACTCGGGTGCTTTCCCACCGGTCGGCTTCGACGGCGAGTTGTCGAGGTTCGGTTAGCTTACTGTCCAAGAGGTGTTGCCGGAGCTCCACGAAGCAGTTGTTCGATAGGTGCTCCCATACGATAAGGTCAAAGAGTTGTTCGTAGGTGGTCACTTTGTTGCCCTTGATCCACCCCTCGAAGGCTCGGCTAAAAAAGTTCACGTACTCCACCCAAGTTGTACCCGGAATCCGTTTGCAGTCGCGGAACCGTTGGCGGTACATCTCAGGTGTGAGCCCGTATCGAGTGAGGAGGGCGGCCTTCATGTGGTCGTAGGAGGTCATCAGATGGTCCGGGAGTTGCAGCAGGGCGTCCCGCCCTTCGTTGACAAATCTCCCCCATAATCCGGCTCCCCAATCGCTTCGGGGAATCCGGTGGGAGGTCATTGCCACCTCATAGGCTTTAAACCACTGCTGTATATCATCGTTCTTGTGGTATTCCCGGATGACATCTTTGGGGATGTGAACCTTGGGCTCGGTCGAGGCAGACGGGGTCGGTCGTTCGGGGAGCCCGAGGTCTCTATTCTGTTTCTGGATCTCCAGTTCTTTGAGATTGCGCTCATGTTCGTACGCTAGTTTCTTTTCCTCTAGCTCTCTCTGTCTTTGCTTTTCTTCTCGCTCTTCCCGGAGCCGTAAGTGTTCCAGGGTTATTTTTTGTTCTGCCAGCTTGAGTTCCCCATCCAAGCGAAGTCGGGCTAGTTCTAATTCGTGGAGTCTGGTTTTTTCTCTTTCTCGGATCTCTTCCAGGGAGAGACCCGCTCTTCTTTCTTCAGTTGGTGCGGGGCTCGTCTCGGTTGTTTGTGTTCGGGGTACGGCCGTACCCGTTTCCGCCCAGGCTTCTAGGGCTCGTTTGAAGTCTTCCTTCGTACTCAGACCCGTGGTTGGGAGACCAAGTTCTATGCAATATTGCTTCAGTTCTCGGTGGTTGTAGTCTCCCAATTTTTCCATCTGGAATTTCTCCGTTGTTCCTCTCTCTGTTGTCATGGTGGTCGTGTGCCGTGGGTCGGGTGACTTTCTGTACGATTATGCGTAGGTTCGGATCCCGTCGCTGGCCACCAATGTTAGACGGGGACCCTGAGGGTCGGCCGGATACTGCGGGAGAGATCCCCGAGGGGGTCCGTCTCCGGCGATCGTACAGACAAGTTACCTCCCTCCCCACAAACAGGCACCACACCAGGTCGAGTTCAATACTTTATATAAGGTTCGTAAGGCAAGGATATCAGCGATACAGGATATCTCGGACCCGGGGGTCCTCTCACTTCTAGTCTCTGTAGGGAAAGGGGGTAGCGGGACAGTCTTGGTACCGGATTGGTACAGGTAGTGGTAAGAGGCGAGCTCACAATCCTCGAGCTGGAGAGTCTGTGGGTCGGGCCGCGGCAGCGCCAGGCAGGCCAAGACGATGGTTTCACGAGGCAGAGGCCCGCGGCAGCGCCAGCAGGTCAAGACGATGGTTTCACGAGGCAGAGGGCCGCGGCAGCGCCAGCAGGCCAAGACGATGGTTTCACGAGGCAGAGGGCCGCGGCAGCGCCAGCAGGCCAAGACGATGGTTTCACGAGGCAGAGGGCCGCGGCAGCGCCAGCAGGCCAAGACGATGGTTTCACGAGGCAGAGGGCCGCGGCAGCGCCAGCAGGCCAGTCACGGATGATTTCTTCTCGGGTCTCTCGACTCCAGGATACAACTGCCTTCCTGGTCTGGCACTGCCCCAGTTATAGGTCTGGTCCCCTTTGATGTCCGGACCCTCGCGCCTGGGGGCCGGGAGGTCCGGGATGAGGGAGTCCAGACACCCAGCAGGGGGGTGGAGCCAGCGCCCAGGGCGGCCGGGGGTGATCGACACCTGGCGGAGGAGAGCCGTTGACGACTCCTTCTCCCATTGACTCGCCAAGTGGTCACTCTGCCTCCTGGGGGGAGGTTGGTGCCTTGATGGCGGGGCCGGCCGGGCCCAGGGTTAGGGTCGAGTTGAGGCCACGCGGCCTCGTGCTGCAGTGCCCCAAGATGGCGGCCGGGCCGATGTCGTGGTGTGGATGGTGACCCGGGCCAGCTGGGTCCGGAGCTGGTGTCTTGTAGTGGAGGGATTGCAGGGTACTTCGGGTGGTCGTTGGGGACTCTGGCTGGGGATGCAGGGAGAGTCAGGGTCCCGGTCCCATTGCGGGGAGGGGGGACAGCCCGAACATGCGGCCTGTCCAACACCCTGCCTCAGGACTTGGATGGTTTCTGTAGGGAACACCAGGTTGGGGACCTAGGCTGTCCTGTTAGTCCATTTGAGGAGGATCTCCTAGTGAGTAGAGGACCTGGAGCGTCTGTAACCAGAGCTCCTGTGGTTCTAGAGTCTGGCAGTACCGCTCCGGTAGGGAGGGTACAGGAGTCCAGCGTGAGGAGTGATTGGGGGATGAGTTTCCCAGTGGATGCACCAGTGGACCAGGGACTAGCCAGTTGGGCTAGATCTTCTTGGGGGGACCCGGGTGGCGCCACTTCTGGTCTGGGGTATCGTCACGCACTGTCAGGTGGACAGAGGGCGGGAGATCTGCGCCAGACAGACAGTCACGCAACAGATGTGTCATTTGTTAGCCTCAGGGGGATTGAGTGTGAATCCCCAGAAGTCCTGGAGTGCCAGGCAATTGTTCCACCGAAGGTTTTAGACCAGAGGTTGGAAGGCCAGGTTCAGAATCAGCCTGACCTGAAGGGTAGGACGACTGTAACCAGTGTCCTGACCGGTTCTTCTTCCAGAGGAACTTCTCCAAGTGGGAGAGGGCAGACCTCTGGAAGGGGGTGCAGAGGGTGGGAGAGCCCACCTCTGACCCCGGTGCAACCTGAGTGGATAAGCCCTGGGTTGGAATGGCGTTCTAGGTGTACCCCTCGCCGGAGGAGGAGGAACCCTAGAAGAAGAGGTAAGGGGAGGAGAGCCTTCCGTGAGACTCCTGGTCCGCCTGAGGTTGTAGGCCCTAGGCTGGAGTACCAGTGGCAGTCTAGTCCTGTCTTGCAGACAGGAAGAGTGGAAAATGGCCGCTATGTGCCAGGGGTTACTACCCCCCGCTCTGCGAATAGGCAAGGACCAGTGGCACCTGGGTGGCCCAGGGCCTGGTCCTGGCCGCGGACAGCTTGGGAGTACCAGTGGGGTAGCCCAGTTGGTCCAGACAGTGTGTTGGGAAGGAATCCCATGGGTTCACCGTGGCGTAGAATAGGAGGGTGTCCCTGCAGTTGCGGGCCCGCGTCCGTGTTCTATCGCCCCAAGCAGGGAAGTCCATCACGGTGGTGATTGGTCTCCCCTGCGTTTTGGCTGGAAGGGGGTTGTGTTGGACTTGGGCCTTAGGGCAGGTTCACCCCTAGACTTTTTGCTTGAAATGGTGACCTGGCAATGGTGATTTTAGGGATTCTGCGCACTTTCACTGTGTCCCAGTGGAAAGTGCGTGCGCACTCTGAGTGCATGTGCTGAGCTAGGCCTGCCCGCCCATAGGAATGCATGGGGAATGTATGTGTCCCTGGCAGTTCCTGATGCGTGGGGTGTACAGGCTTGAGTCTGGTATGTGTGAACTCGTGAGAGTGAATGCTGCGAGATGGTGTATGCAGCATGTATGTGTCTAGTAGGGAAGTGCCATTTCTAGACATGGCTGTACATGTGCAGTGAGGGTGCTGGAGTGTGATTGGCTGGAGCTGGCTGGCATGCCAGGCTCCAGGAAGTCTGGATGGGTCTGCCCGGTGGTGAGTGGGAGATTAGCATGAGTGATGTGTGGGAGGAGTGTACCTGTGTCCTGGATGGGCTGGGTTTTCCCCACACAATGCTGGCTCCGCCCCCCTGTGGTGTGTCATATGACCCAAGCCCTACCAGTGAATAGAGAGGGTGGTTGAGGTAAACAGAGTACTCAAAAACCAGCTGCGACTGGTTCCGCCCCCACCCTGCACCTTCAGACAAAGGGAAATACTGTATAAAAATGGGGCTGTGTCCCCACAGTTGTTGTTCTCTTCCAGGATCCTGAGGGGGCTGTTGCTGCTGCTGCTGGGCCAGAGGACCGCCACTTGGACTGTCTCCCTGCCTGGAGACCCAGTGAGCTGGCTCTGGGCCCAGCCTTGCCCCCCTGCCTGCCCAAGGACTTGCTGGAACTCTGCCCTGCTTGCTGAGGGCACCTGGGAGCGCTTTATCCTGTTTGTAGCGCTAGGAGCGCGCCTTATGCCCTCTAGCGCTTGGAAGCGCTTTATTTTTTATTATAGCGCTTGGAGCGCTGTGATTGTCCGCCTAGCGCCTGGGAGCGCTGTGGTTGCAGAGGCCGGTGCCCACCCGGCATTGTCCGCCCCAAGCGAGTGCCCACCTCGCTTATTTGTGGTTCATTTGCTGCTTTTGCCTCGAGGGAGCCCACTCCTCGGTAAATTCAGCTCCCGCCTAGAAGCACCGGAGACGGGCCGCCGCGCTGCCCGCAACGACCCGGAAGTGTTTCTGCCGGCCGGCCAATCCGAGAGCGGGCCGACCGGAAGTCCCGCCCCGCAGCCGCGACCTGGAAGTCAGGCAGGCCGGGGGCAGGAGAGAGGCAGGCGGAAGCTGCTGCCTGCCGAGGCTCCCGAGGACGAGGGAGAGCCCCGGAGAGAGGGAGAAGTGTGGGAAGGGAGCCCCCGAGGAGCGGGAGCTCCCGTGAAGAGCCGCCGGGCAGAGGAAGTCTGCAGCAACCGCCGGAAGGAGCCCCCGCCTACAGAAGTGCCGGTAAGTGAAGCCGGCTGGGCGGGAGCTCCAAGTCCAGGGCAGTTGAGAGAGAGGGGGGACGTCGGGGCACATTGTCGGTGCTCGCGCCCCCCCCCTCCTGTGTTCAGAGCCTGCGAGGCTCTCGGGGCATGATGTGTTTCTGAGTCCCCCGTGAGGGACCCCAACAACCCAACAATTGTGTTTTGATCCCAGAGAGGCTCAACGAGGGCATTGTGATTTACTTGGAGCCCAGAGAGGCTCAGGAGGCATGATTGTGCTCGAGTCCCCAGGAGGGGGGACTCCAACAAAGCTTGCCCCAGCTGTCTAGAGCCCTGAGAGGCTCAGGGGGCCAATTTATTTCTTGAGAGCCCAGCGAGGCTCCCACATTGGCCCCATTGTTGTTTTAGAGCCCTGAGAGGCTCTCCCTTGTTGCCCACATTGTTCTGGCCAGAGCCTGCGAGGCTCCAGCAGTGGCCCAACAGTGATTCAGCTGCCCAGCACTTCGTGGGCAGCTGCCAGGTTTAGGACCCTGACACTTTGGACACAGGGACAGTCACAGGTGGTGACTTACGTGGGTTTGGCGCAATTGTACTTTCTGCACCTCTGAATGTGTTTTTATGCGTCATGTGCCTTACACCTCTGAATGTATTGTGATGCATCATGTGTTTTCCTCCCTTACACCTCTGAATGAATGTTATGCATTGCATCATGTGTTATGTGCTTCCACCCCCACAGGTATTGTGATGTGTAGGTGGTTGTTTTCTCCCTAGTACAGGTGGTGCTAGTGAGATCCTGGTTACCAGTGATTACTGGTTGTGTGCTATTTTGTGCTAAAATAATTTTACATTCTAAGTGCTATTTGTGAAAGTGCTACTTCTGATTCCTGACAGTGGTCCAGGTGGCCCTGTCTTGTAAATATCCCCTGTAAATTCTGCCCGTGCCTCTGGCACATTGTAAAGTGTGTGTTTTATCTAATGTGTTTTGGTGTAATACAAAGGCTATTTTTATATAACCTTGTGTGGAGTTTCCTTTGTGGTGGGCCTGGGTGTTGTTGCTGGGGTGCGTGCGCAAATACTTAACTTACATCGCCTCCAAGTTTAGCCTTGCTGCTCGCGCCACGTTACCTAGAGGGTGAGTAGGGGTTATCTTGGCGTGTAACTCCCTTGCCCTGACTTGGGAGTGGTGGTCTCTGACTGACTTTGGCGAAAGCCCTGGCCAGCCGGGGATCCCATTTCCAACAGGCACGTCATAAATCTTAGTTCTCAAATTGCAGCATAAACCCTCAGGCATTTTAGAAAAGTATGTAGTGGTTGTTATCGTGTTAGTATTATGTCGGAAACACTCAATTAGTCACATTAAAATCACCAGCAAATTGTGTCAGACTGTTATTAGTGCTAAGCAGCGCGCGGATGCTGGCACGTGCCTAGTGACAGCCTGTCCAGAAGTTAGGAACAGAAGAGCGCGTGCGCGGGATGTTCCTCTTGAGCAGCACATGAAGTCTGCAGCAAATGAAGTCTGCTCCTGTAGCTAGACGTCGACTGTAGCTCTGCTTCCTCGCACAGATTACAATCCCGTTTCTAAAGCATTTTGCAAACTGAGACCAGCCGTGGAGAGCGCTTAACCAATTGAGCGTTTGACAAATGTCACTGGCGTACAAGACCATAAGATAGTAGGTGATATGTCAGCTGAAGTTTGCTTCCTACAGTTTTCATCTTATTGCTGGTTTATTCTTGTCTCATGTTCCTTCTTATGATTTTACCTGAGCTACTGCATCTCATTTTATTCCTGGTTTACCCTAAGAGAAGGCCTTACTTGCCAGTTGGCTATCTTTGTTTTGTAGTTGGAAACCCATCCAGGCCACTGTGACTCAAAAATAATGTGCACATAGCCTATATAGCAACACAGCATTAGCTGAGGGGGGGTGTGAGAATACACTTCAAATAATAATCACCATCCTTGTCAGGGTGAACCACTAAAGTCACAAATAAACCTGTACTTAACCCTCTGCTCTGGTAGCTAGGCACAAAAGCATTCAGGCTTAATTTATAGACAATGTGTAAAGTATTTATGCTTTACTCAAACACTTTCAAAGTGAAACAAGCATTGGCAAAGCCAATAGGTCTCACCTTTGGGACCTTATAAGTATTTAGATATTCAGTACAATATCCTTGGTGCAACAACAACTGTTGCATGGCTAAACACTTATAAGGCCCCAAAGGCGAGACCTATTGGCTATGTCAATGCTTGTGTGTAATGGCTTCGGGAGCAAGGGGAGGAGAGAGATTTAGTTTGCTACGGGGTGGGGGGGGGGTTACTACTGCCGACGATCACACATTCCGCTGCCTGAGCGATGCTGCACTGTAGCTGGTAACAGATGGCTGCCAACCAATTCACAGGTAACACCTGCCGTAAACTCTTTTAGTCTAGCTTTTAGGCAGACTACAAGACCCTTATTTGTGTCCGAGTGGGGAGTGGGGCATAGCGGAAGTGAGTTCCCGCCATGTTTCTTGTAATCCTGACTGCGTTTATTTTCTCTTCAGTAGTGCAAGCTAGACCCAAGGGCATCAAAGCGCTTTAAAAGAGTTTGTTCCTGGCTTGAAAACTAATTGAAGCCTGTGCGTTTATTTCAGGCACATATACAGAGCGCTTACTTCAGACAACTCCATTGATTGCTTTGCTCCTTCTTGTCATTAGAAATTGCAATGAAATGTGCACGCTGCGCCGACCAAGCCGTTTGTTATTAAAAGGGCATAAACAACCAGTAAAGGCCCGCTTTGCACAACGTTGAATCATGGACCATTACTCCATCACCCAGTCAGAGTGTGATTCCATTCCACTTGTTGCTGCTGCTAAACGCATTACAAAAGTGCATTTGACACCAACTCGCAGAATTGTTTTTAAACTACGTACACATCAGGGGTAACAAGCCCTATACAATTGCACAGGGGTAGTAATAGCCATATAAATGCAATTACAATACAATACAATACATAAGGATGTTTCCGAACCCGTGCTGCTCCTACCATTTAAACATATTATAACAGCAAACGTTCTAACGGGCAATGACTTTCACAATCGCCTGTCATCATCGTTAAGCGCTATCGCCTTTGGGCCTGTACATAAAGTGGCTGGGCAGTTATCTTTTGATAATGCCCTCTGGGACTTCTATTAATGACATAAAAAGCCCCCTTTATAGCTTTCTTCCGAGTATGTAGGTGTGTTGAAAACACCTAACAGGTTCGGAAAGCACACACAGGAAGCACTATAAGTGTCCGATGTTAGCAGGCAATGTAAAGACACTATGAGTTCGCATGTTGCTGTACCGTTCTTTGTGTGTTTTTATAGCATTTTTATGATTGCATTTTATGTTATCCTTATATATGTATAGCTCGTATAGAGGTCATCCAGGGAGCTATTCAAATATTCTCGATGTTCTAACTCAGTATACATACTTCTATGTAAACACTTATTTTATGGGCACTTTTATCAACCCGTGGAACTTCACTCTCCTATTTGATTGCCCGCAAAGTTTGAAAGGCTGAGGCAATAATTGCGCAGTGCTCCTTTACCCACATGGATTCAGTAAAGTGCCTACACACAGTTGAATATTCGGTCACGGTTCTCAAAATAGTGGACTTATCCGCCGTGTGTAAATAGAGATTACATACCCTACCACTACTACGCATTCATATTTTATTAATGTTTTAATGGGAATAGAGTGCCCTATTCATGATACGCCAGACTCCATCTGTACATTGATGCAAAGCTGTGACCCAGAGTTCACTCACACTGTACCCGTTTGTGCCACCTATGCCAAGCTCGGCGCTCTTATGTCTTAAGTTAAACTTCCTCAAAATCCACGTGACTACTCGAAATCGGATCCAAACACGCAAAGAAGAGCAACCATTACGTTCCTGATTATTTTAGTAGGTTTTCGACGTCAGATATAGGAAGACCAAAACACATTAATATAGACAGGCCCAGTGTGGGCGCGTGAATGTGACGCCCGGAAGAGCCCACGCAGGTATGTAACTTCCTCAGCCCTGGTCCTTTCCCTGGCTCTTCCTAACTCTGAGAAGCAGCCCCGGTGTTCCATAAAGCAGTTAACAGTACACATGTTAACGTGCTATTAAAAGGGTAGTGCCTGGCTCCTCGCAGTACAGCACCTTGCAGGTCAGTGTGGCGGTGAGCTATGTGCTTCCGCTGCTGGGACACAGGGGCTAGGCGGCCTCCTTCGAGAAAGCAGCGCACCCGGCCGGATCTCATGATTTACGGTTCTGGACTCTCTGGACAGACACGGGCAGTCTGCAGGAACTGACTAAAGTCAAAGCGGCCAGACTGTAAGCAAGATTAGTGTGAGTTAAACTAGTGTGCTAAGCTGTAATAAAAAATCTTTTAGGAACACTTTGTCTATCTCTACAGACCTTGTATTACGACCCCTTTCAGCGCTTTACACGGCATAATTTGCCCTTTTTTTGCCTCACAATTTTGTCATCTCTGCTGCGTAATTTGCGCTTCCTCTATTAGTAATTCCAGACCAATGTATCCTCAATAGGTACAATTGTGCAGCAACCAAAGCACAGATACCTAAGCCCCAACCAGCCAGTCCACAAGTATTTAACAAGCATTGGAAATGCAATAGGTCTCGCATTAGAAAAGTTGGAGCTATTGGTCTTGTAAAATGACAAATATTTTATTTATTTGTTGGTTTTTTAAATAGCTAAATTGATATCTTTGTCATTTACAATGCCAATAGTTATAACTTTCGCGAATGTGACACCTATAGCATTTGGAATGCAACATGTTTTGTATTTACGTGACTTAGATGGCAGCTCTGGTCGTTAGGCCACATCTCTAGAGAGCAGGAGAGTGCAGCAGGGGAGAGAAGCACAGCAAGGGGTGTCGGAGGATAGGGGGGGGCAGCTGGGGTTCTTGGTGCTGGCTTCACTGGCCCGGGACCGTGGGGGTCGGTCGTGGGCTAGCTTGGGGGTTGGTGAGGGGCGGAGTAGGGGCAAGGGGTCTTGTGCTGCACGCAGGCAAGGACATCGCGGGGTGGCAAGTAATTGTGAAAGTTATCGTTTAAAGGGAAAGACGAGGCGGATATTACATGTGTAGCAACATCATATTGTTGGAGGTCACTCGTTGGTGAAGAGGCACGCAAGGTATACTGGAGGGATTAGGCATATATTTGTGAGTATGGAGCTGGTGGGGGCTCCCAGCAGAGGTGACTAGTAGATGGAGCGATTAAGGCATAGAATGTCATTAAGAGCGGTCCCAGTGAAATGTACGGGTGGTTGGGCTCGGGGTGATAGCAGGGTGCAAAAGAGAAACTGTGGTAGAAGGAAAGGGCGCCAAAGGGATTGGGGGGATGGGGCACCAACGCAGGCAGCCACAGAAGACCCGGTCTAAGGGGTAAGTGGCACCCAGCACCTCCCAAGGGGGGCGCATCTGAGGAAGGCGCTATACTTTTAATGGGCATGTACAGTACTTCACAGCGGGGACACTATGTAATACACAGGTTATTACATGTATTTCTCGGGATGGCTGCAAAGTTTGCATTTTTTTAAATAGAACAACGCCTAAACTCCTTAGCGTGAAAATAAATGACGTCAGGGAGGATCGTGGAGTTCTAGACAGGCGTGCCACGCACCGAATGGGCGCCCCTGCATTGCTTGGACAGAGCGGCTGTACTTTTAATAGGGCAGGACTGAGACGTTTGCCGAAATCAGGGAACATCTCTCTGTTCAATTCAAACGCTCACCCAGTTTCTTTCTATCTCTGTTTCTGTCTGTCTCTCCCTATCTCTCTCTCTTTCTGTCTCTCCCTCTCTTTCTCTCGCTCTATTTCTTTTTTTCTGTCTTTGTCCTTCTCTTTCTGTCTCTCACTCTCTGCTTTCTGCTCACTCAGGCATCATTTCTTTGGGGGGGAGGGGGAGGATATCCTTAAATTAAGCGCTGCCTGGACTACAAGGGTAGAATGGGGTTTCTAAAAGTCCCAGGATACTTGCGTTTTCAGGTAAATGATTTAGGTTAGAAGTCTGGGGCTCACCAGCTGCAGCAGGAGGCCTCTCGTCTGCAAGTTGACAGCCGCTTCTAAAACTTATTCTACGTCATGTGATAGCTTTTGTGCAAGCACAGCGCCAAAGTCCAATAAAGAGCTGCATTTGAAGAAGAAAAAAAAACAGTCAGAAGATCTGTGGAAAGCAGGGTCGTGATTGGGCGGGAGCCTTTGTGGGACCTACAGGTGATGTGAATGCATCGAGTCGGATGAAGAGTCCTCGCACGCTCGCCAGCCTCTTAGGAGGTCCCACTTTTTATTAAGGAAGTTCTCCACAAATTGACAAACATGCACTCTTTAAAGTGCCACACTGCAGGCTTCAAAGTGCCACACTGCAGGCTTTAAAGTGCCACACTGCAGGCTAATTTGAACTTGTCAGTGTTTCATTTCCCTCTTTTATGCTGGCTTGGCTGGTTGTATTTTATCATGCTGAGTTGAATTTCTTTGTTTATTAGTTTCTGGAAATGTGACGTTCTTTCGTTGTTTTGCCATCTAAGCAACAGTGTAGCTCATTTATGACACTAAGCGTAGCATCGAGGCGCTGAACACAGCCAGCAACACAGAACAGAAACAGAAAGCAGCCCGGGCTGAGTGAGAGGGCGGGGGCTGCCCGCGCATGCGCGCTCCGAGCCCCGGCGCCAAAGCGGAGTGCGGCATCTGAAGTCCCGGGTCCCAGGAGGGGGCCCGGGTGAAGACCAGCGCTGCGGAGGAGACACGGAACACGCCAAAAGAGCCCGGTGAGTGGTGGGGGAGTGTTGGGGGGGTGGTGTACGCGCGTGTGTCTGTGTGTGTTCGAGTGTGTCTGTGCGTGTGTCTGTCTGTGTGCGCGTGGGTCTGTTTAAGGGGGGGTGCGTGTGTGTATGCAGGGTCTGTTTAAGGGGGGGTGCGTGTGTGTATGCAGTGTGTGTGTGTCTGTGTATGCGTGTGGCTGTGTATGTGCGCATGCGTGAGTGTGGCTGTGTAAATGTATGCGCACGGGAATATGAGGCACGAGAGGGGCACGGCGCCGTGCGCGCCCACTAGGTGAAATTTGCGCTCGTGCCCCTCTCGTGTCTACATTCCCAAATACGGGCAACAATAGGTCTCGCGCAGACTCTGTCTGCTCGACCTAAAAACCCAACACTGCAAGGTTATAGAAGCCACTGGTGATATTGGAGCAGCCCCCAAGTAGATATCCACTTATTATAGTTTTCATAAAACCTTGAACTGGAACTACCATAAGACTAGAGCCCATTGCTACCAAAGACTGCTATTGATGTACACCCCCGCTGACAGCAGACACATACCAACCGTGTTTTTGAGTTGTACATTGAATTGCAGAAGGAACAAGGGCATTTGTTAACGTAATCAGCGCTTTACTGCTTTGGCAATTGTCCTTATTGGCTGATGTTGCATTTTGATAGGACATGGTTTTCATTTAAAATCATTTGAACTTTAAACTTCTGAGCAATGCTGACACAAGCCCACGAGTTCACTGCATCTTGTATCTCTGAATATAAATGGCATTTTCTTTAGAAATGTCTTGTTTATGGAAACCCACGTTATTAGTAAAGCTGAGTCTGTCTCATCTGCCACTGTGTTGAGGAGCCACTGCCTCATTTCAATTAAAGGGTGATTACGGATTAGCAATCACTCACTTCCTCAGATCACCAGGCGAACAAAATGTCCATTACTCCTAGAACTTAATGGTATTAAGGAAGAACGTGCCCCTCTGGATCAGTTCTTACGTAGCATACAAAGTGTAAAGAAAGTCATAACGTAAGAATTTTTATTGGCATATTTTCATTGCGTTACTTAATGCTTGTTGGTTGTTGTGTCGGGGCACTGCAGAGCCAGCCATCAGCATCATTTCACTCAGCGCCACACAGTTCCACGCAACATAATCCCACTCCAAGTAATTTTAGTACACTCAATACCACATAATTCAACTACCCAAACATGGGCGTCCGCAGAACTGTTTCCGGGGGGGGGGGGCAACATTTTAACGTCATCACCATCCTCGACTTGATTGAGCACAAGTATTAAATACATTTTTTTTTAAATCTAATAAGACAAAGAGCTTAAATAAACAAAGAAACCCATAGGGGGGAGAGAAAAATCTTGTGAGGCGCCACAGCAGACGACCTGGCAACTACAATAAAATAGAGAGAAAAACAAAAAATGGCCGGAAAAAAACAAAAAAATTCTAAATCAGGTTGATTTTGTTCTAGAGCATGGGCACTCACAAACTTTCTCTCGGGGGCCAAATTTGCAATGTGGTTTGTGGCCGAGGGCCGCACCGGTGGGGGCGGGGTTAGTGGGGGAGGGGGGTAGGGATAAAGCAACAAAAAAAACTATGACCATGAGGTTGAACACATGCCCCTGCAGCGGACGTCTTTGTCCACTGAGCCACCAGATCCGGCATACACCCATCTTTCTTTCTCTCTCTCTCCCTCTCTCTCTGATTCCCTCCCTCTCTCTATCTCTGTCTCCCTCCCTCTCTCTATCTCCGTCCCTCTCTCTCTCTCTGTCTCCCTCTGTCTCACTTACTCTGTCTGTCTCTCTCTCCCTCTCTCCCTGTCTCCCTCCCTCTCTCTCCGTCTCCCTCCCTACCTCTGTCTCCCTCCCTCTGTCTGTGTACCACCCTCTGTTGCCCTCCTCCCTCTGTCTGTCTCCCTCAGTCTCTCTGTCTGTCTCCCTCTGCCTGTCTCCCTCTGTCTCTTCTGTCTGTCTCTCTCCCTCTGTCTGTCTCTTTCCCTCTGTCTGTCTCCCTCTCTGTCTCCCTCCCTCTGTCTCCTTCCCTCTGTCCCCCTCTCTCTGTCTCCCTCCCTCTGTCTGTCGCCCTCTGTCTGTCGCCCTGTCTGTTGCTCTCTGTCTGTCACCCTCTGTCTGTCGCCCTTTGTCTGTCGCCCTCTGTCTCCTTCCCTCTGTCTCCCTCTCTCTCTGTCTCCCTCTGTCTCCCTCCCTCTCTCTCCCTCTGTCACCCTCTGTCTCCCTCCCTCTCTCTCTCTCCCTCCGTCTCCCTCTCCGTCTCCATCTCTGTCTCTCTTAGTCTCTGCCTCTATTTGTCTGTCTGTCCCTGTCTCTATCTCTCTGCCTCCGGCCCTATCTGTCTCCCTCTCTCTGTCTCCCTCTCTCTCTGTCTCCCTCTCCCTCCCTCTGTCTTTCTCTCTCTCTGTCTCCCTCTGTCTCCATCCCTCTGTCTCCCTCTCGGCCTCCCTCTCTCTGTCTCCCTCTCTCTCTGTCTCCCTCTCTCTCTGTCTCCCTCCCTCTGTCTGTCTCTGTCTGTCTCCCTCTATCTGTCTCCCTGTCTGTCTGTCTCCCTTTGTTGCCCCCTCCCTCTGTCTGTCGCCCTCTGTCTCCCTGTTTCCCTCCGTCTCCCTCCTTCCCTCTCTTTCCCTCTGCCTCCCTCTGTCTCCCTCTCTCTCTGTTTCCCTCTGTCTGTCTCTATCTCCCTCCCTCTGTCTCCCTGCCTGTCTCCATCCCTGTCTCCCTCCGTCTCTCTCTGAGTCTCCCTCTGCCAACCTCTGTCTCGGTCTCCCTCTCTCTGTCTCCCTCTCTGTCGCCCTCTCTCTCTGTCTCTCTCTCTTTCCCTCTCTCTGTCTCCCTCCCTCTATCTGTCTACCTGTCTGTCTGTCTCCCTCCCTCTGTCGACCCTTCCCTCTGTCTGTCTCCCTCTGTCTGTCGCCCTATGTCTCCCTCCCTCTCTCTCTCCCTCTGTCTCCTGCCCTATCTGTCTCCCTCTCTCTCTCTGTCTCCCAACCTATCTGTCTCCCTCTCTCTCTGTCTCCCTCTGTCTGTCTCTATCTCCCTCCCTCGGTCTCTCTCCCTCGGTCTCCCTCCCTTTCTTGCTCTCTCTGTCTCCCCTCTGTCTTCTTCCCGCTGTCACCCTCTGTCACCTCAACCCAGCTTCCCAGGCACACACACAGCTGCACCTGAGTACTTCACAGGTCTTTAAAAGACCATTTACTTAATAATGAGGCTTTGTTGTGATTCACCCAGCCCCCATAGAGCAGAGTGTCTGCCCACACTCCTGGTGTTTGCTGACACTCTTCAATTTTTTTAAATAAAAAATAAAACACAGGTAGGATGTCTGCAAGGCACGTTAAAGGTAGACGGCCCATTGTCATTGTTTATGTGATGATCAGCAGCAGACAGAATGACAATGGGCCTGTCCACAGGGATGGAGCAAGGTTTCACTCGTAAAGAGACTTGCTTGGATTCAACCCTCTCGAAATAATATATAATACTCTAATAAACATGTTTTGTCTTACTAATAACGCACCACAAGACATTTCTAGTATCTAAGGGAAGCTTTTCAATATGCTTCTTACCAACCGTAACTTGAGTAAACCAAAATGGCCGCCGCAACGTGGGAACTTTTCTGCGAATGCGTCGGTCATACTCACGTGACATGACGTATTCTTAGCTTGGTGGGAAATCTTTGCTTCTGCGCACTAGAACTAAAGATGGCTGCTCTATGTTTCACATGCTGATGCTTGCACTGCTGCTTGTACTAAACCCTGTTCGTTCTGCCTAATCACTACTGCTATAGTTAAAATAAATTATTGGGAATAAAGTAGAGATAAGTGGTATACAGTGCATTTGTTTATACTTTGTTCTAAAACTGTTCTTCTTTGATTTTGCTATTAGCTCGTGTTTGGACCAATCAAGTACAATGTTGCTCCATCTTGGGTCCCGCGACTGCGCATGTACTGCATTTTCAAGAGTCCACAAGCCATGGCATTGAATTCATGCCAACGACAGTCTTGCCTGAAGATGCGCCTGGGAAACTCACCCCGCGACCTCACAAGAGGAAGACATTTTGGTAACTTGTTTAACATTGTATTGACTATCAGAACATTCATTGTTGGGTGGAATAAAATGCATGGGTAAAATTAAAGTTATGGGCGGGAAGATAATTTGCATTATTGAATCAAGTGACCTCATAACTGGTATGGTGTGATGACCTCTCCTCGTCTTTTGGCCAATCAAACTGAGGGAATACACACATTTGCAACATTGGGGGGTGGTACACTGCCCTGGAAAATGGTATAACTAAGGTAGGCTTAGCTAGTTAGATTGTCCGACTTGTCCGAATAGCTGACCTGTCTCCGACCCAACGCACTCAATAGGCGATCTAGAACAGAGGTGCTGGCGGAGCACTCTGTCAGAAGATTCGGGAGCAGAGGTGCTGGCGGAGCACACTGTCAGAAGAATCGATAATCCAATTGGGGTTCTGGGAAGGAGTTTGATTACCCAATCGGGGTTCTTGAGGTAGAAGATTCGCTAACCCAATCGGGGTCCAACTGTTAGCCGCAGTGAGGGGTGTAACGCTGGCATTGCACTTAGCTGAGGGTATCTGGTTCCATCCTGAATCCATCCTAATTTGGTCTTCACTGGTCCTGATCTACACCTGTGCAGTTTTACTGGCATCTGAAATACAAGAAGTCCTGTCTTTTATCCCAGCCCGTGGCCGAGGGTTGGTCTTCACACCATTCTAGGTAAATATAAAATTCCTGTGTGTATGTCATTGTACTGTTTCCCTTTTTTACCCTTCCTATGTTTCAATGTTTAACCCCTTGCATGCTGGTGACGAACCACAGCCGTCACGCTCCGCGGTGCTCGTGTGCTGATGACGGCTGGGGTTCGTCATGGCCCTGCCCTGTTCGTTTGTTTACCGCACAGCGGCGGAAACGGGCCAGCAGCGATGGGGTTAAAGAAAGTTTCATAGTATTTTCGCATCATCTTGCTTTGATTGTATTCTTCCTAATTGAACGAGCTTTGATTGAATTAGTATGGAATCTGACATTTAATAATTTACATAAAGTGTTTAATTTCTTCAGATAATGTGTTTATTTTATGAGGGCAAATGTTTATTTCCTACCTATTATGCTAACACCCTTGATACCTTAGGACTCTAGATACCGGTGACAAGAATTGGTAAGACAAATGGTATAGGTCCTAAACGGTTAAAATAAATCCTGATTTAGTGTAGGCTTACCTGTTCAAAGTGTGTATGTGTTTACGGGCCCAGGTGAGTATGGTAAAATATGGGGCAGGTGAGCAGTCTGCTCGAGGTCGGGGAGGGTCTGCAGCAGCCTCTAGAGTTAAAAGAGAAGAGCGAGAGGCCCCAAGTGAGAGAACATTTAAACTCCTAGGGCTTCTCGCAGGGGAACAGCACAGTCTGCTGTTATTGTGAAAATTAAGGGGACCAAAGGCTCCGTAAAAGGAATGTTGACGGCCTCCCTGCTGCCAGCACTGGACGGACCAGCGATCCAGGGGGGAGCAATCGCCCCTCCTTGCCCCCCCGCGGACGCCCATGTATCTATACTACATAATTCCATTCCACACCACTCCATATCACAAGTGTAAAAGACATTGTCGTTTACAACGCCAAAATCTCTAACTCCCGCAAAAGGGAGACCTATTGGCTTTGCAGATACTTGTTCAGGATTTGTGTTTGAAAAAACCCACTCATGTTATGACAATGCAAAATTTGATTGACCAGAGCTAATTAATTTATGATAACTTAAGATCCAGCAAATGGAAGGTGTTTTATATTAAATGCCTGCGAATACGATGCTGTTCGAATAAGGTGCTATCTTTATTCTGGGGATAAGATGTCGGCTGAATAAAACGCTTATATCAGCATTCAATGAGATTTTGTCTAAATAAAAAGAGACTGAGTAACTTAAGCATCCTGGTGGTAGCGGTCGCATCTTTCAACAAACCGTACTTGAAAGTAATAAAACGCCTTTGCTCATTACACGAGGGATCTAATCATGACCCACAGAAGTGCATCATTTTGGGGTCCCCCCCCCCCCGTCATCATAAGAATTAGGCAAAATACTCGCTGACGAGTGTTTAGGACCTAAACAAGGAAAGAACGAAGAAACCATTGTGTGGCTCCGCCTCTCGTAGTAAAGGAAATCTGAGGAACAACCCAGGTCCTACTGCGGCGATTGGTGGACAGCATCGATAGACTCTCCCTTCAGTGGTACATCACACTGTACTTCACATTGGTCGAAGAAACACAGCCAGCTCTCATCCACTGCCGCGATTGGCAGCTGCAGTGATTGTCAGCCGGGTGTAAACACTGGTGCTGGAAGAAAGGTTCATTGTTACAGCGGTCCAGCAGGAGAAGCCGCGTGATCCGAGACAATGAGCGTGCCAGCTGAGAAAGGTGAGAGCTTGTCCTGCGCGTGGTCGAATTAGGGACACGGGATCCGTGGAGAAAGAATTCCTAGGGCGACGTGCAAGAGCTGTTGCAACATAGACATAAAAGTTGGACTAGTGCTGCTCATTTAGAGACGGTGGACATATTGGAATGTGAATTTTCATCTTGCTGTTATGTCTTAAGTAACGACAGCTACTTTCTAGCTAAGTCTTGGCGCTTATGAAGTTATAATTAATCATGCTACGAATAGCGGCGTGGCGGCTAGTATTTTGATTAGTAAATGTTACCAATTTTTTTTTTATTCATATGCAGTAGTTATAAGAATGTGCATACTTGATTTTCAATCTTAAAGTTCTTCTGCCATTCCATGTAGCTTGGAGGTAAGGGCGGTCGCTTTTGTTCCAAGATGACGGCTTTGATGTGTACTGTGTGATCTATCCAGAGAAGGCGTCCAAGCTGTCATGTGATGTAGTCTATAGCTGCCAAGTTTTTCAGACTGCTTATGTGTTTAATCTTGGTGGTTACAGTGTGCATATGAGTGACATTCCACTGCCAAATGAGTGACACTTTGAGTGAGAGTGCTTTTCTTTGAGTTTCCGATTATTATACCGAGACACAGAACAACATTTAAACACACACTTAAAATGAGTCAGAACTGTTGTAGGTATTACAAAAGCTCGTAAACATTTTCAGCTAAAGGAGGAATAATGTTTTTGTTGGGACTTCAGATTTGAAAATGTTTCAAGTCTTAAAAGATTTGTTTATGAATTAATAATTACTAAGATCTGTGAAAGGGCTGCGGCTACTGGTCTTTAGAGTTTCTCATTCTGTTTGCTACTGTCTTCCCTTCACACTTCTTTCAACTGCAGTCCTTCACTGTTAGCCCCTCTTTCTTCGCATCTTTCTGAAAATCCTTAATCTGCATATTTTACACGCCATATCTCCTCTTCATCACTGTTTTTTTTACTTTGTCCTGCATGCATGACGTGTATGGCCCCTGTCACTATACCCCCACCAACCCTCTCTCTCTGCACCTGTAAACACTATTTATTACCTTTAGTCAGCCCATGTCTCTTGTCTTTGCCCACGATAACAGGTTGACACAGCAGCTGCAGCGCAGGATGGCAGAGGCGATCTGTTTAAGTGTCCCACAGATAGCGCCATATAGCCTGCCACCCATATACACAACAGCCTAGAGGATCGCGCAGCACGAAAAACATTACAAAAATAACATCATCTAACAAATACAAATTCGCGCAAGAACTCCTGTCCACAACTTCTTAGTTAGCAAGAAAGGCCACTTTATTAAAACAGGTGTAAACCAAATACTGATCAAACATCTTCAATTCATTATTTATTTCATGAACCAAAAACTTCTCAGCTTAATTTACCATTCTTACTAAAGAGGAAACCACCCCCACCAAGCTAACCCCAACAAACCCAGAAGCAAATGACTCTTGTTGATACCCCCTCCTTTCCTTTAACTGCCCTTTGAGAATGGACCAACCCGCTCCAGGCTGCCCAGCCCCCATAAAAACCCGCCTAAGCTGATAAAAAACAACCTAAAACCTGTCTTAGCGTGGCAAACCTAAAAAAAAAACCTAGAAGCTTAAAAACTAATACCGAAGGGGAAAGGGAAAGAAAGAAAAGAGAAAATAAAGCAAACAAGGGGAGGGTGGGTGGTTGCAAAACAAACTCCTTTAACCCGCCTCCCTCCTACGCCGTTCCTTTCCCGCCCTGGACGCTCCTATTTATGCCCTCTGCCTCCTACCTAATTGCCACCTGTCCCTGTGGCCAGCCCTCGCGCGAACCTACCCAGGGAGAGACCGGCTCGCGCACAGCTCTCCCTCGGTCCCCCCCATGGACTGCAACATAAGGTAAACTGTGGCTGTAATGCTGAATTAGGTTAAAGAGAGTCAGGCTGTTGCTGCCTGTTTCAGTTTTGTTCGTGAGCCAGGTGCAATCATATGATGTCTTAACACATCAGATACTTAAGATAACAACGTTCTATCTTTTTACAGGCTTTTAAAGCACTGGCGTCAGGTCATAAAAAGATATTTAAGAGGTAATCTAACCCACAGCGTATCATTATCGGCGATCTCCCACACTGGGGTAGGGGCGATGCCATCCCAGCGGACTCAACCGAAGTGCGCTATCCCAGGATTTCTAATATTATTTCAGGACAGCCAATGGTCCAGTTTATATCATAAGAATTAAAAATACCTAGGACTATACTCAAGGAATTTCCTTTATTAATGAGTTCCTCTGATGTTGATTAAAACCAAAGGAAATGGTCAGTGGATGAAATATAATGATATCTGACCATGCAGAAACCGTTAACTGCCAACATGTTTCGATCTATAAATATACTAATGCTGGTCAAAATTCTTTGTGAGAGTAATAGGACTCCCTAGCTATGCTATGCCTTCATACCATGCAAAAAAGGAAATTTTTCTCCAACTAGATACACATTAGGTTGGACGTAAACCCAAGTCATACTAAACTACAGGCTGCATGGTTCAGTGTGTGGGAACGTCACCTCTGTAATCACACTTTTGTCAAGAGGAACGAACGCATTGACTCTGCACCTAGTCCGGGCCCCAGGTCCACTGTTGTTTCGCAAACATATGATGGGTTGGGTCTTTGACCTGCTCTCTCGCCGTGGAGGGAACACCCGACCCCGGCCACTGACCATGTAGTGTTGAATAAAATAACTGCAGTGGTGGCACCGGATACATCATGTGAGGCTGGGCTGGGCTCTTGATATTTGTTTATTTTGTAAAAAAAACTCCTCTGTCAATACTTAGGTGCCTTGCAGTAAGTTGATCCAGGGTCGCAACTGTGTCTCTAAGGAGCGTAGCCTCCAGAGCACAATTTGTCCTTTGCTGTGCATTGCCAAAACAATGTTTCTGACTCAAGTCTAATAAAGCAACGAGTGAGTGCCTCCGGCTGCAGGATATTAAGCTGTATGTAACGCAGGAAAGAATTGCTTGCACGGTGTTCTTTTATTCAGCCAAGGAACACCTTTCATGATTTCCCAATGTGTTGAGGAGTTATGTAAACGCATGGGTAATGCATTTTAGTGTGGTGATGCGGCACCAGTGTTAAAAAGTGTTAGTTTAACCCGTGATGCGTGGTATCTGGCAGGGCTGATAGTCATGTAATTCGGGCTGTTCTGACTATCCACCTGCTGAGAACAAGACTTTCACCAGAGCACAGGTGGTACTTCATGTTTGACCCGCCGAGAACAGTAGATAACGAGAGCTCTATCGCTTTCTGCAGGTTGCTGCTGTGAAGGTAAAACAAAAAATGCAGTTGCTGCTGCTGAATGTTCCCAATGTTGACAAACCAGACGTAGACGGTCAGTAGGTTTCTTCAGGACTACTGATTAGAGGTCAATGTGGGGAGAGTCTGTGGGGAACGACGTTCACATACTTTCTTAATTTTACGCTTATATCTCCTACTTATTGTTCAAAGACCACCATATTTGAATTGTTAATACCAACAGCTGAGTTTTTCTGGCTTAAAGAGAAAGGGAAGTGTTTGCTTGTGCTGTGGAGTTGAAGGACTAACAGCGTTAAACAAGCATTGGCAAAACCAATGGATCTCGCCTATGAGATCCATTGGTTTTGTCAATGTCTTTAAGTCATATTGTTCAGCAGTGTTGCTACTGTGCAGCATGATTGAAAGTATAAAAAAAAGATGTGGTCCGCGCTCTTTATTTTTTCTTTCAGTTATGCTGCACAGCAGCTGTACAACATGGCTAAAACACAATAACACAACCAAGAACTCTTTTAAGCTGATTCACAGCCCATCTAACAAGAAAAGATATCAATAGATTTTTCAGAATTCCCTGTTTTTCTGCTGCTGAGTAGAGAGCTGCTGAGGATCGGTCTCATTACCAATTATGGCTAACCATAGAATTAAACGTCTAGTTCTAATACCTGATGAAAAGATAAGCAATTTATCAGGATGAGAAAGAGTGTGTGCGTGGGGGGAAACACACTGCCTGCACCTATCTTGTAACTGGTATTTGTGTTAAAAAAGCTAATGCTGCTTTATAAAATTAAATTATTGAAACTAGTGCAGGGGGACGGAATACAAGATAGAGGGGGGCACAGTGCACAAGGGGGAGCTTAGGGTACAATCATCTCTTCACAAGCGTACATAGTCAGCATTGGGCTCAATCATTGTCTTTTCAGATCACTTGGTCAGCGGCAACCATAAGCCTCCATCCTGAATCTTCGTTAAACAACTTAATGCATTCTCTGAGTTCACTTAAGTACAGCTAACTGACTGACACACTTTAAAATAGTGATTTTCTTTTTTTCATTTTTAAAATGCTATTGTTCTAGCAGAGTAAAGAAAGGCAAAAACAAGAAAAGGTATGGTGTGAAACATTTCGCTATTTGAAGATAGGAAAAAAACCAATATACATAAAGTTACAAAATGAATACATTGTCTAGCCACAAAGCATGATGCTCGGTCTATATCTAGCGCATGGAACATCTGTGAGTTTGAGTTAATTTGTGAAGTTACAATGACTGTAGAAGGAAAAGCCCAGAATTGGAGGACTGTGTCCTTGGTGACATAAAGTTACAGGGTAGCATTATCAGACAACCATGTCTTCATCCTACAAAGGAGGTGCTGCGCAGCTTAAGATAAAGACATAGCATATTAAGAGGGGCTCCAAGTCAATTCAATTTGACTTTATTCGGTTAAAAGAATCATAACCATAAAAGTACATAAAAAGCAGTTCATAATAATACAGTACCATATAAAACATGAATTAAATTTAAGTACAAATTGATTTGCGTAATCTAAAAACATTGCTAAAAAATTCCGAGATGCAGGCATTATTAAAAATAACATCTAGTTTCTGGAGTTCCAGAAAGGCAACCCTACAGCGTCTCACCCCCATTTCCCTTAAAATTAGTATACTCAATCTTTTCCTGGGTAGAGTATAATATTTGCAGAAAAATGTGATATGGATATCAGACTGTTCCGATAGGTCATCACATGGGCATTTAGACAAATTACAGGACAAGCAATTCATTTCGGGGAAAACTTAAGGCCCTAAAGAGGATACCTAACCTGAATCGGGTCAAAATATGCAGCGAAAATTCAGTCAAAGAAAGGGTTAAGTATGGTTGGATTTTCCCTTGAGTTGATACAGGTAGGTGGGCTAAGACAGTTTTCTTTTTAAGTTCCACTGTCATTCTACATTCTTCCAGGTGTTTCATACATTTTGTTTTTAGTGCCTTTCTCGTGATGTTACACATGGACAAAGGATTGTCATAATAGCTCGTACAGTCCATATCTCCCAAAAAGTCCCTAATGTATATAAACCACCTTATCCTCCCAACATAATCCAAACTTAGTCCATCCCTTAGGATAGCACGGTTCAGTACACATCCATCACTAGTCCAAGCCCTATGCCACAGCAGTATTGGTTGAATTCTAATTGTGTCTTCAATATAACATTGGCCCAGTTCCATATGACAAATATAACTTGAGGTACTCTCAGGTACAGCCAAGATGTATCTCAAAAATTTGTTTTCAACAACTTGTATAGATTTAACATTGTCATACCCCCAAAGTCCAGCGCCATAAACCGCAATAGAGACACAAGTGGCATTATAAATTTTCAAAAGTTCTACAGTTGGTTTTTTCCCCATCTTTTTTGCAAAATTTTTAAGGGCAGTGATAGATTTACAGAGCAGGGCTTTCCTTACTTTTATCGCATCTGTCCAGTTCCCTGCTTCATGAAATAGAATGCCAAGATAGGAAAAGGTGGCGGTGTAATCTATAGGGCTGGCTTTAATGAACACCCGCCTCTTTCTTCTACTAGAACCAGGGCCACAGTTCATGGTGAATGTCTTAGAGCAGTTGATTTGCAAATCCAGTTTAGACATAAATGTATTAAAAGATGTTACAAGGCGTTGTAGAGACACCGGCGTGCGAGCCATTAGGACCGCATCATCTGCGTATAGTAACGCAGGGATCGGTCTTTTTGCTACCCTGGGCATATCAGAAGATGTTTCCACTAGGGCATTCTCTATTCCATTTATGTATAACAGGAATAGGAATGGTGCTAAAACGCAGCCCTGGCGTACCCCACGCCCTATATCAAAAGGTCTAGTACATTCACCTTTTTTACCATAACGCACTGTTGCGATGGCACCCGAATACAAGTCCTTAAGGAAGGAGATTATATTTCCCTCAACACCAAGAGATTCCATGATAACCCATAATTTGCTGTGTGAAACACAGTCAAATGCTGACGACAAGTCAACGAAGGTGAAATAAATGGGTTCACGTCGTGCCTTGATATTTTTCTGCTGGAGGATAAATAAGTTCAAGCCCTGGTCTATTGTCCCCTGCCCCTTTTGGAACCCATATTGAAGATCACTGATTATAGAGTTATCTTCCGACAATTTTTGTAGCCTGCCTAGGATTACTCTTCCTAATATATTTACAGTGATGTCCAATAGGGAGATGGGGCGATAGCAGATAGGGTTTTGCCTATCCCCTTTTTTAAAAAATTGGGACAATAACAGACATAAACCATGATGGAAGTAGGCTCGTCTTTAGGGATGCATTAAATAATTGCACTAAAAATGGGCCCCATAAATCAATATTATTTTTAAACAGGTCAGGAGGTATGCCATCTGGACCTGGGGCTTTACCGCCCCGTGTTGCTTTGAGGCTCTCATGTATTTCCTTTAGGGTAATTTTTAATTCCGTGCCATTCACTCTCACTTCCCCCTGGTGAGGCATTAGTAATTGCAACGATGGAATCTGCTCGTCAATTGGGGTACTGTACAGGCTAGAATAATGGTCCACCCAAGAGTCCTCGGTAATGGCAACTTCAATGCGTGCTTTTTCTGCGTCAAAGAAGGGGGCATTTACTGCTTTCCAGAAAGCGCAAACATTCTTGCTCAATGAAGCCTCACAGAGCGTCTCCCAGGCCTCAATTTTAATTGCCAGCTTCCTTTTTTTCAATGCATTCTGGTAAGATTTCCGCACGTCCCTGACCCTTAAAGGATTACGGGGGATAGCATGTAAAGCTCTCTTGAGCTCAGAATGAGCCTTTGTACATGTGGAATCAAACCATTTTACCTTCTTTTCCTTACTTGATTTAGAAACCACCCAAAGGTTGCCCTTAATTTGAGAAGCAATGACCTCAAACTGCGCAAGAATCTCCTGGCTAGCCACACTTTCATCCAAAATGGTCAAGAAGCTAGGCAAACATTTGGTTACTAAATTGCGTAAAAAGTCACTTGGAACCACCCTATCCCATTTTAGTGCGTAACCATTTTGTTTTGCCATACTAATATCAGAGACATTCTGCACAGATCTCCCTTCTATGGCCAGTGCCTGAAAGGGATTTATAATCTCCATAATTGTCAGGTAGTGGTCACTAAGTGGGATATCGAGGGTCCAACACCTTTTAACCATATGCCTATGTCTAACAGAAGTTATTATAAAGTCTATTGTAGACAATACGCCCCTGCCATTAAACGTAGGGGCAAAGGGGAGCTCTACTTGACCAATTTCAGTTGCATACCCTAAATCTTCGGAGTGAAGAATCTCATTTAATAGGTCTCCACAAGTGGAATGCTTAAAGTGTGTTAAGTCAGTATCAGGGTCCAACATGAACCCACATGCTCCTTTCTGGCTTTTCTTGCATATGGTACAGTTAAAATCTCCCCCCCAAACAACCCAAACATCCTTAACATTTTTAGCTGTTTCTTTACCTAAATCATTACCTAGCATCTTAAGGGTCAATTCCAGGTCTGCAGGAAGAATATTGTTATAGAAATTTATAATTAAAAGACACAATTCCTTACTTACATCTATCCGCACTAGCTGGTAATAAGGTTTATGGGAAAATAATTGAATCTTCTGGCAGTTTAGGGAATTAGAGATAAAAGTGATCAATCCCCCTTTAGGCCTACCATGGTGAACCTTAACTGCTGATGTAAACAAGGTTTTGTAGCCTGGAAGATGGAGGGGTTCTAAGGTCCAAGTTTCCTGTAAACATAGAATTACCATCTCTTCTATTGTTTCTAACCAGATGGGATTCAGTATTTTGGACCTAAGCCCTGCCACGTTCCAGAACATTACACAGACAGTTTCCCTGCTTGATGAGTCAACTACTGAGCATTGGCCCATATCTGGAACTGGATTATTATTGGTGGTTCCCATTCCCTGAAAGGGTGAGTAGGCCGGTGCAATAGTAGAAGGCGTTACAGGGGTGGGAATGAGAGAAGAACTGGTGCCAGAAGTTACAACAGAACCATTGCCAGGAATGACTGGGATTGAATCTAAATCTAAAGGCAGTCAGTCAACCCCATCCAGTCCGTTAAGACAATTAAATCGGTTGTAATCATGGAAGGGTGTCTCCGGGGGTCGGAAAACTGGTCGTGCAACATACCCCCGATATCTGCCCCTCCGTTCAACCCTCGTCCAATTACCTTGAGATAAATCATGGTGGATATGGTGCATATGGGTAGGGGGGAGAAAAAGGACACTGGCAAGGTCTGAATGGTGGAGTCGAGAGATCTATTGGACCCAGCACATATATGTGAAACAGTCCTAGGATCTCCAAAACTCACCATAATACAGTCCCCATTTATAGTTTTTCTGGTTTTCCCCAACCAGGGTACCCTTCTCACCATGATGATTTCATTGTTAAAAATGGCCGGGAGGGGTTGTTCCAATTCAGCCATCTGATAATTTTACTTTTAAGTGAGTGGAAGTTCTCACCTTCACCCACTTCAAGGGGGGGAGCACCGGCCATAACTACCATAAAGTTATTAGCCTCAGGGGGCAGGTCAGGTCTCCGTGGTCTGGGGACAGGTTTATCAGGGGGTGGGGGAACAATACTGTCATTAGGTATAGCCCCATCAGAGGTTGTCACAGGAGGGACTGGGCCTACTAGTTTTAAGGAAGGAATATTGGGTTTGTTAAGTTGTGTCGGGCTAAGTTGGCCATAAGAGGTTGCGGAATGGGGGCAGCAGTAGTCACCAAGGGGACTCCCGAGTTAACTGAAGGGATTTTAGTGTTAGGGGAGGGATTTGAAAGGGGATTAGACTCAGAAGGTCTACCCTGGATAATACCCAAGGTTTTCATACTGCTTATAGTTGCCTCCAAGATAGTGAGTCTGATCTCTACTTTCTTTAGGCTCTCACTGATGGGCAGGAGCAGTGACCTAAGTAAAAATTCCAAGTTCCCTATAGAGGTAACGGGAGGTGATGTGTTGGATGAATTATCCCCAGAAGCATTAACAAGATCAGTGATGTTAGTACCCTTAACAGGAGGAGCTTTATGTACATCTACTATTATCCTATCAGGGGCAGAAGGGAGCTTAGGGGCTTTCCCGAAATCGGAGTGGGGGATTTTGGTTTTACCCTGCCCTCCCCTCAACTTCCTTCTACGCATGTTTGGAGGTGGGCCGTGCATCTCTGCCACAACTACTTGCTTCGGCTTTGTTTTCCTTGGTTTAACTACTGGGGGGGTCTGAGTGATTAAATCAACAGCCATACTACTGGGACTGGGGGGGGGGGGTGACGCTAGAAACCTGCTCCGTGGGTAAACAAAGGTTAGGAATACGATCCCGCAATAAAAGAGGGATGCCTTCCTGGGATAATAACTCACGACTAGTGTTAAGAGAACCTCCCTCTTGGGAGATAGAATGAGTAATAATATCACTAGGAGGCCTATTTTTCATGTTCTCAATTGAGCGGCGGCGCTCCGCCCTACGTTCCGCCAGAGACGTTTCCTTATCCCCATCACCCGGTGCCCGAGAAAAATAATTGTCCAGGGTCCCAATTCTAACTCCCCCCGCCTTTGCTGGTATTCCCTCCATAGCCGGTGATGGCATATCCGATACCTGTATCAAGGTCCACGAAAAACCAGTACAATATAGGCGAAAGAGAGTAGGCCCAGCCCGGCCTCGTTTGGCCCCTGATGGCCACAGACGGTCCCGCCCTTCTCCCGGGCTTCTCCCGGTCGCTCCCGCGCGGCGGAACACGGCTGTAGAAAATATACAGTCAGAGTGAGAGGGGGGGGAGGAGCCTGCAGGGAGAGCGTCCCAGGTGGTGGCAATTGGTGGTTGCGGGCGCTCCTGGGACTTGTAGTCCTGCGCCCGCAACACGCTCGCAGCCCTGCTCGATCAAACTCCCTCTGGCAAGGTACCAGCGTTGAAAGACTGACTCCTCATCTAGCACAGACAGCCCCACACGAAGCGGGACCCGCGCGGCGGGTTCCGCGAGCAGTTAGCAAAGATGCGGGAAGAAGATCTGCAGCACACAGTCCCAGATTGGAGGTAAAAACAACTTAGAGTGATCCACCAGAGAACCAGCGTTGACGGCTTTTACCGTGAAGATGATGGGGAGGAGCCTGCAGGGAGAGCGTCCCAGGTGGTGGCAATTGGTGGTTGCGGGCACTCCTGGGACTTGTAGTCCTGCGCCCGCAACACGCTCGCAGCCCTGCTCGATCAAACTCCCTCTGGCAAGGTACCAGCGTTGAAAGACTGACTCCTCAGCCAGCACAGACAGCCCCACACAAAGCGGGACCCGCGCAGCGGGTTCCGCGAGCAGTTAGCAAAGATGCGGGAAGAAGATCTGCAGCACACAGTCCCAGATTGGAGGTAAAAACAACTTGGAGGCTCCAAGTCATCTTTTCATTCATTTGTCAAAAACTCAAAGAGCAATGCGTTCATTTCCCATGTACAACGAAAGAGTTATTATTTCAGACCAACGAAGACGAGGTGTTTCCTGGAAAATTATGTGTACAGCTACAGAGGGTAAGAATGTTTACACATATATTCATTTATGCAATATTATATAGCCCAAACTTTACCCAGGGGTGTCGGAGCGCTTTACAATAGAGCAAAGTAAATTGTATAAGGAATGAGGGTAGCATGGAAGAAGGTAAAACTAATTACTGGTACTCGTGGTGAGAGTTACAGACTAGCAAGTTATAGTTTCCTTCAAAATTTCATAATATGTAAAGGTGGCGCAATTAGGGTTACATATTTACAAAATTGAGCTCTCATGATTGTTATGTGGCAATCAGGGTCATGACCTGGTATGAGGTGCATTATTCATAGGAGTGTCTTTGGAAGAGAAGAGTTTCAAGATCTGTTTCGAAAACCCGGAAAGAGGTTGCGGTCTGAAGATCTGGATGTAGCCAGTTCCAAATTCTAGTCGCATTACCTGAGAAGGATTGCTCCACAAGTCTTTTCCTTTTGAAAGTTCGAGCAGTACATTTTCAGCATTGCGTGAAGGTCTGCAGCCGCCTGATATTTTGAGTTTGTTAGCCAGGTAGGGGGGGGGGGGGTGTAAGTGTGTAGGCTTTATGGGTGTTGCAGGCAGTCTTGCAAATTACCCTAGCTTCAATGGGAAACCAACAAAGAGAAATCAGTATGGGTGTAATATGGTTATTTCTTTTGGCCTCATAGACAAAACGTGCCGCAGAATGGAGGATGGATTTCAGAGGGGATAGGTGGGTTTTGGGAAGGCTAGCAAGGAGAAAATTACAGTAGTCCATAATAACAAATTGTCTAGAGTAGAAGTGGTTTGGTTTTTGCCCTTTGTGGGAAAGAAAACGTATCTTGTGGGTAAAAGTATCAATATTCGTGTCATATATTATGGTGCTAAAGGGTTGAAACATCTTACTACCCAAGGTGTAGTTAACAAGTGGGGTTAAAAATCCCACCTGTATACAGTATTTATGCAATCAAAAACCCGAGCACTTATGTAGTATTATAACAATATGAAATCCAAAAACAGTTTATTAACACAAAGGAAATATTCTTGTTTTTTTCTATACAATACACTTTAGTAGTTTCTTGTTTCACAACCACAGCGGACACGTGTTTCGTCACTACATGCCCTTTTCAAGGCTGTAAAATTTTAACATGTGGAAATAAAATTAATGTAGAGTTAACTAGGTCTGAAGGTGCTTGAAATAAACATGGCTAATTAAGGTAAGAAATCCATTTTGGAATCTGTTCTGTTATGTGAATTATGTAACAATAATTCGTTAGTATGCTGTCAAAGAAATTGTTTAGTAATGCAGCACTTTAATTTCTTATTCATTGAACCACGTGCCAAATAGTGAGCTTTTGCTTTGTTAAAAAAAAAGTATCTGAACCGCAGGCACAGCCTTCAACCAGATGTCGGCAGCTAGAATTGCCTTTTCATGATTTTTTTTTCTTTGTCATGAATAAAAATGCATTATTCGACAGTATTTTTTGCGGAAGTGTCAAATTGAGCAACAAGGCAAAGTTGTTGATTTTAAAAAAATGGTTAAATGCTTGGTGCACTTTTTCCGGGGTTAAATCTTCACTGGTGAACAATGGGTCGTTCTTGTTTATTTCATGTTTGGAGCACTTCTATGCTGATGGTAATCTTTGTAACCAACCCTGAAACTTGATCAACACACACTATTGTGAAACTTCCAAAGAAACAAAGAGGCCAGTCGGCAGAGTCAATATCTATCTCTATTGCACTGGTCAGCAAATCCGTAGTCCGTTTTGAGGGAAATGAGTAAGCGACAAAAAAAGTCAACATTTCATCTTTTATTTTAAGGTCTGGCACCGCGGCGCTAGCACTTAGAAAGCGTCTTGTAATTTAAGAAAAATAGTAATACTTACACAATGCATATACCGAGAGGCCGAGGGACTTTCTATGCACCCCGTGTCACTGGAGGGGGTCGGGCAGAGGCAAGCAGGGCTGTCAGAAGGGAGGGGAACAGTGAGCGTTATTTCTCAGGGCACCTGCTTTTTTTCGGGGCCACTGCGGGGCCTGCGCTCGTGCTGAAAAATGTATTCATAGATTTTAAATGAAAGATGCATTGTTTATTCGGGGCGAGGCGCCTAATACTATTAGATTGTGTCACGTGTCATGTATTTTCTTTTCCTGTAGGACATGTTTTGTTTAACGGGCGCTCCTTTAATTGTAGACCCTCCTTAAGCTGTTGACTTGGGTCCCGCAAAAAACCTGCCATGCTTAATGTCGGGGTGCACTTGTCCCCGCAGCCCCAGTACAAACCACACTCAAATGTAACCCCTGCCCCCAGCAAATTCGGGCGCGGTGTTCTTGCACCCATTGAATCTGGGTGCGGGAATACTCAACTTTGAGCTGTTTTGCTCTGCCGCAGGCAAGCCAGTCTTTACTCGACAGGCACTGGGGAGTGATGGCATTATGCCTGCTTACTGTGCTACTGACTAGTAAGGGTCAAGTATTGCCAGGCAGAAGAGTCCACATCAAAAAAACACGAGAAAGAAGCAGCTCTCCAATTTCCAGGGCCTCGCTCTCTATTGTTTATGGCAAATACCTTACAGGAAGGGCAGTGCTAACACTGTATTTCATTGACTTTTATCTGCCACCTCTCTTCATCTCCCAGGGGCGTAGAATTTTTTGAAGAATCCAGTAGTCCAAGAAGGCATGCTTTTGAAAAATGTTCTGTTATAAAAATGTACTTGTTCCTTTTTGTGCCATATGATGGCAGCATTCTCACTATATTAGATCCGTGATAGTAGCCTCTCTGATTATGCCAAGGCGCGTATTATATCAGTGTTTGGATTCCAGCTAGGTTCTGATTTTGCCTCCTTTTTGCAGATGGTAGGTGAAAAGCAGTAGTTCCAGGATTGGAATCTGTTCACCGCCACAAACAGATATGTGTCCAGTGGGCAAAATAAACGTAAAAACTTCTTGTCCTTGACCCTAAATTATATTTTCTGGACTAGGGCAATGGGCATTTCATACCCCTATGCTCCACGCAACGTACACACTCTGCAGCGCAGTTTCCATGGCAGCGGATGTGTAATGCCAGCCAGAACTCTCAGCTTATGTGCCTTTTGGTCCTCTCAGCACTTCTTCAGGTGTTGTATTCAGTAACCCCCAAATTTCCACCCGTAAATATATTGCCTTTCTTCAGACATTCTGAGACAAATAGTTTTTTGTTTTTTTTGAGCGCGGCTTTGTTAGTTTAGTAAGAGGGTCAAATACATATAGTTAAATATTTTCAGCTTGAAGGTTTCCCAGGGTGTGAAAAAAGAGCCTGGTCTCATTAAATTAAAAGCATATGCCATACACGTTATGAGAATAAATTTGCTTTTAAAGATGGCTCCTTCGCATGGAAATAAAATGTTGGAGTACATGTGGAAGGACACCCGCCTCTTTGTCCTTAATCACATGCGCATTAAGCAGCTCTCACCAGTCCTGATTCTACAGACTATTCCCCCAGATTCATCATTGTCCTCTTTTGCGAGTCCTTAATAGCGATTATTAAGGAATCGCTATTAAAGACTCGCAAAACGGGATTCATGTAGAAATCGCAATATTATTTGCGATTTCTACAGCTGCCTTATTTGCGATTAGCAAATTGCTAATCGCAAATAAGGAATGACTCCCCATTCATTCCTATGGGCCTAAAGGCAATTCCTCGCAATTTAGCGATTTCGCAATTTGCGATTTTTGCATTTGGGGTGATGAATCCCAAATGCAAAAATTGCGCTCGCAAAAGGCCAGATTCTCAGAATCTGGCCCTTTGCGAGCCGATTTTCCGTTGATGAATCTGGCTGCTAATGTTTGTGTCAGAGGTGCTGGCGGAGCTGGAGTGAAAAGTAGGGGGGTCTTGTGGAACTAGGGTGATCTCGGTACCATCAAGTCACTCTGTGCTATTTTTAAGTACTATTGATGTAGTCAACAGGAATATAGTTTTGCTACTCCTTTGTGGTAATAATCACAGTCCTGGTTGTTTTCACTTTGTCAAATGATAAGTTCACGCATACTCCAGAATTGTTTGCTGTCCTCGTTCTCATCTTTTGGAATCCCAGACAAAGATTTCTGGGAATGGGCCCAACAGTAAAAACCGTAACCTTCTACAAGCACTGAGCTTGTGGGTGGTTGGTTGCTAGAATGGGCGAATCAGTAGATGAATGAATACATTAGTCTAAGGATGAGCGAGAGAGTGCTTGCATGCTGAGTGATTGAGCGCATAGGTAGGTAATTGAGCCCGTCCAATGAAGAGACCCCTTCAGTTATACGACAACTATGTACTTTGTCAGTGCTTGTTATCTACTTGTTAAGTAGACGTGAAAAATGTCTATCCCTGCAGACAGAGAGACAAAGAGATGGAAAAGGGCAAAGAAGAAAAAGACCGACCAAGATGTACCCAAGGAGGAGAGCCGGCTGATGATTAAGGGAGCAAAGTGGTTTATTTAGAGTTAGACTGAAAGGGAAATCTAAGTAGGGAAGTGATTGATGGAAAAGACAGAAAGATGGCAAGTATAAAGGCAAATGTCCACAGAGTAGGAAGTAACACACACATTAAATATGTATTTGTCCTTCATTTTGAGCGCACACATCATTTAAAGATGTAAATATTAAACAAGCACTGGCAAATCCAACATGTCTGGTTATAGCAGAAACTCTTCATTCTCCTTGATTGGTGAGCTTTTATGTGAGTTATTGTAGATGAGTGAATGGGTGAATTCTGGAATGAATCAAGGTGTGGTTGAATTTATGCATTAGTGCATTGAGTGGCAGAGTGTGTTGATGCACAAGAGTGTTGCATGGCAGGGGCCAAAGATGGACGTTTCTCAGTCATGGTTTGCCCAAAGTCATACAAGGTAGCCAAGCCGTATAAGCGGGAGCCACCTCTTTTAATTTCAAAGTCATCACTTTAATCTCTAGAGCACATCTCCTGTGTCGTGCCAATGTGATTCCAAATGGTCAACTGGTGCAAATATCACTCTCAGCAGACGTTTACATCGGACATTCTGGCTGCATACTAAACCAATAGCATGTGAATATATAGTGCTTCTGTTATGTGATTATATAATGTTACAGTCTTCGGGTGGCTTGGTTCAAACACTGGTGTGCTCGATGACCAACGTTTGCGATTCTCCCACTGAATCAAACATTGATAGCTTTTAAACACTGCTTGGGGCCGGTGAGAGGCAGTACATATACCAGTGGTTCTTTAGGAAGAAGATATAATTAGGCACTAACTAGGGTATAGCAATAACTATGACCTGTTGCCACTTGTACCCATACCATTTCATTGAGTGGCAACAGAACACTTCTTAAAATAAAGATTTGTCGGTCTAGCGAAACCCAATGGTGACCTTCATCTTTGCGCCGTTACTTCCTATTGGTGGCACAATGGGAGTCAGGAAAATTGATATTTTTGCAAGAGATAAATCACTTGCATGAATCACAGGTCCTCTGCACCTTTCTCTTCTAAGAATGTATTTCAGGTGTGATAGCAGGAATTGGGGCAACATGTATCTAAGAGTGCAGAGCTTGCTGTCTCAAAGAAGACTGCTGCATCCATGCTCAAATGCATACATGTAAGCATCCAAGCAGTGTGCGTTTGTTGATGGCAATACTCCCATCTGAGATGGAGGCTGCGTAATTATGTTACTTGACAGCCATGTTACAAGAGAACTATTGAAGTTTGCCTGGCAGGTAGTGATTTTTTTAACTACTAATTAGTGATGTCATGGGTCTGTTATTTATGGTGGCAGCTCAAAAGGGGGTGGGGGGGGCAACATTCACTGAGTGGCTGAGCAGTAGCAGGGAAGCCACTAGGCAGTCTTTATGTTTAATAAGTAGAACGCCTCAGTTGTCTAAGCTCTCATCCTCATGTACTGAGTAGCGACTGGCAGCAGAGATGCTGCCAGTTACTCTGAATGGGGGCGGGGACTGGAAGCCGGGCATGTCCAGTAAGTAATAGTGGTAGTTACAGTCAGTGGCAGCTACCATGTACGGCAGGTGGGGGATGTTAATTTTTTTTTTTTTTTAAAGTTACTTTCCTACACAACATCCTGCTCCGGTCTTCTGGCAGGCTCCAATGCAGGACCTACAAACTCCCCTAACCAATCCTTTCACTGTTCTCACCAGCATGAGAGCAGCGCCAGCATTGGATGAGGTGGGTTCACTCAGCGCTCTAAAGAGCACTGGAGACCTGCGCTTTCTCTAAACCAGGTGTCTAAGACAGCCAGGTTAGAGAACTTTAAAATGTGGATGTCTGGCTGGCCGTTGCAAGAAGGCCGCCCAAAGGGATATGGGCATTTTAATGCGCACAGCTCCCTGCTGCTGCCACACGGCAGTACTGGCCCCCCCCCCATTCCAACACTTTTTTTGGGCTGCTTAAAAATAAAATGGTAATAAATAAACTTTATTACCATTTTATTTTTCAGATCTGGCTTAGGGCTTTTTTTAGTGGAGCGACGCTCCTCCGCTCAACCAGGTGAGCCGCCCCTATTGGAACTATTTATTACCTATACCATAAAGTCAGTTTCACAATGTATCCATTCTTTAAATGTATACGGCTTGACTGATCGGTCATCCAAGCAATTTCTAAAAAGTAGGGAAGCCCGTGACTTAAAGGGACTGCACTAAAGCCCACTCTCTTTATCCTTCTTCTTTGTATTTAAAAAAAATAATAATTTATGACCAGGGTTTTCCAAGTTCACAGCTAAAGCAGTATGTAGCCAGACCTAAAAGCGATTTACAAATGTGAACAATATATTGCCTACATCCTGGTGGTCCACAACATTTTAAAGGTTCATAGTGTTTCAAATTTGCTCTTTATGCAGGGTTACCCTAAGTTTTATGCCTTTTTGCCTTTTTGCTGAACTTTATTTCTGCTGGCTTTAGAGCTCTGTGCACTTTACCTCTGCTAATCAGTCATAAAGTGCTTGTGTTCCTCCTATCAATATTACCATGTTGATATAATTCTGATTGGCATAATAATATTACCTAGAAGCCTAGAATAGCCTAAAATTGCCTAGTATATGGTATCAAGGTATCTGTAAGTTAAATGTCACAAGTGGACTGCAGCACCCATTGTGTCATACACTACAGTGACAATGTAAATATGACTGCAGACTTGCGACCAGTAGCATGGCTAGGCAGGTTTTAACTGCAAATTTGAACTGTTAAAATAACCCATTTTCACAGGCATAAACCTTCCTTTTAAAGATGTGTAAGGCACCTCTATGAAGGTTTTATTGCCCATAAAGGCAGGGTGCATGATATTTAAAATTAGGGCATTTAAAAGTTTAGTGTTAAACTTCTCCTTACAGTGAAAATGCCTTCACTTGTTTTACTTTTTCACAGGAAAATACTGCTGCGAGAAGTCTTTGTAGGAAAAAGTACAAAGGGATGATAGTGCACCCTGTTTAGGTCTCGACTGTGAGATAGCAGTAGCCGTGTAGCCAGACTTTCTAAAAAATATTTATTTCCACTGTGCTTGTATGGTTCAGTCGCACTTCAATTATAAAGTCTTTTTTTGAGTTGCCAATAACTTTTGACCCTATAGATGGGTTTGTACCAAATGTAGCAGTCACTCGGCATAGCGAGCTAAGGTCTGGCATGCCAATTTTGTTTTTTAGGTCTCGGCTAGCGTAGGCTGCGCACATGCGCAGTCTCACTGGCGAGATTTAATGACTGAGTAGCGAGGGTAAACCCCGCCCCTCTTCTCCATTGGCTGGCCTCCTAAACGGCGGCCAGCCATTGCAGAAGAGGTCTCAGTTACGCCATTCTCTCGCTCTAAGCCCCGTCTTTTTTCAGATTGGGGGGGCGTGTTTTTTAGGTTTGTTCTACCCTCTTCTCCATTGGCTGGAATGGTAAACAAGTCAGAAACACGCCCGTTGTTTACATTCCAGCCAATGGAGAAGAGGGGAGAAAGAAAAACACGCCCCCCAGTCTGCAAAGGACGGGGCTTAGTGACAAATGGCGAGCGCGTGGAGCAAAGCCTGCCCCTTCCATCAAAGCAGAGCGGCGTGGCTGGAAGAACATGAATGTCACTGACCCGTCTTTCTGCAATGAACTCCTGATAATCAGGGCTTCCTTCGATTTCTATGTGGCACAATCGAGTCTGAAATGCCAACTCCGTCACCTGGTTTCCAAGCCCACATTCAAGTGACTCCGCGAACAGGGTTATTTACAGCAAGCCAACACACTGCCCGGAAAAGCCACGAAAACACAGCATAATAATGATGGAAGATAACAACAACGCTCTCGGGTTCTCTGGTTAAGTTTGCCTGCCTTTGCTCGTGTTTTCGGAGGCTGGATGATAGGTTTGCGTGCTTGTTTATTTAATACCAGAGAACTTCCGAGCTCTCAGCACCACCTACCCCCGCCCTCTCCCCCCAGACACACACACCGAGGAATGCTGACTGGAGTGAAAGTCGTAAATTAAAATAATAGCGGAACCGAGGCTCAAGCGATCTCTTCACTGCACAGAGTGCATCATAGTGCTCCGCTCGTGACTTGGCACTGCCATTATTTACATTTATGACTTTTAATCCAGTTGGCGCTCTGAATCCCCTCTCCTCACACCAGAATTGTATAAGTGCACCTGTTTACTTTCAAAGACCGAGATCGTGCTCGATGTTTTTAGTGATACAACCTCCGAATTCAAAATAAGCTTTGACCCGCAGTATTGAGGCGCATAACATGATCTCCAGTTACCTTACATTAATTAAATGGATTCACTCACATTTATAGGTTTTTGAGATAATACGGACACGTGAAACTGGCCGCCGGCAAAATTTTACAGCGCTTGGTGCTTTGTTAGCAGTTGAGCCACCAGGCATGTACCCTATCATGGTACACGTCACTGCAAGCGCCATCGACACAAGCGCTCGTTGCTCTTATCTGTGTGTCACCTGCGCCCCATAATTTTAAATCTTGTTAGGAACAGGCCAGCCTGTCATCTTTCTGACTTTAATGAATGGGGTAGTATTTCGCTAACAGGTGTACAAACTGGGTGTTCTTACCCCCTACACACACACACACATACTCTCACCACACCGCATGCACACACACGCAACTCCCTGCTCCTTGGTTTGCCTCAGCCGGTTAAATTTAACACTTCGGGGCACGATATGGAACTTGCTGGTGTGTTATGGCCTTTTCTATTTATATACTACTAATTGAAAACAAACTCCTGGGTTGGCAGCTCCAACCGCACGTCCTTTACAGCATGTCTGATGCCGTTTCATTGCTGTTTCTTAAATGTTGCCAGATGGAGTAATTTATAAGCTCAATTGCTGTTCAAGTCACATTTGGTGCCGTCTCTCCCCGCCCCCACACCGCTTTCATTTTTTACATCACGTCTTGTTTCCTGCTTACCCTGTGCCATCTGTGTGTGTGTGGCTCTGTGTGTGTGTGGCTGTGTGTGGCTCTGTGTGTGTGTGGCGCTCTGTGTGTGTGTGTGTGTGGCGCTCTGTGTGTGTGTGGCGCTCTGTGTGTGTGTGGCGCTCTGTGTGTGTGTGTGTGTGTGTGGCTCTGTGTGTGTGTGGCTCTGTGTGTGTGTGTGGCTCTGTGTGTGTGTGTGTGGCTCTGTGTGTGTGTGTGTGTGGCTCTGTGTGTGTGTGTGTCTCTGTGTGTGTGTGTGTGTGTCTCTGTGTGTGTGCGTGTGTGTCTCTGTGTGTGTGTGTGTCTATGTGTGTGTGTGTGTGTCTCTGTGTGTGTGTGTAGCTCTGTTTGTGTGGCTCTGTGTGTGTGGCTCTGGGTGTGTGTGTGTGGCTCTGCAAATGCAATAGGTCTCGCATTTGCGAGAGATTAAGCTATTGGCATTGTAAATGACGATGCCATTTATTTATCTGTTTTCAAAACCAACACATAAATAACAATTTTGTCATTTACAATGCCAATAGCTCTAACTTTTGCAAAGGCGAGACCGTTGCATTGTAAATGCTTGTTTTCTTTCTGATCATTGCAGGAGTAACCAGAATCACTGAAATGTAATGGTTTTGCATGTTTGAGCCAGAACCATAACTTGGTTTTCAACTGTGTTTTTTTAGTTAAAAAATATAATACATACATATGTGGGGGTAGTGCTTTGGATCATGAAGACTTCATCCACTGGACAAAATTGGCATTCACATTTTACATTCTCCACCCACCATTCACAACTGGCTACCTTCACTGAACTTTTTCTGAGCACATCAGCCTTTGTGCAGGTTAGAGTCTGGGCACTGTTTTGTTTCTTTGCAAATGTTCTGTCATACGTCCGTCCTGTGACCGCAGAGAGTGTGCACAGATGCTGCTGTCATAAGCAACAGTGCCTCATCATGAGTCCCTTGTTTGGACTTTGGGCACTGTATACTTAGGCAGCGGGCTGGAGGCACCACTGGAAGTGTGTGGAGCTAGTAACCAAAGTAGGCAGCACCAATCGGCAAAGTGGCCGGCCGCCTCCTAAGACAAAGTTTGTGGCCTGCACTTATATTTTTCCAAACTAAGCAGTTGATGCAAATGACATACATAGGCGGCAACATTCAGTAGGTGGCAGTAGATCCGTATAGGGGCTTAAAGCCACGATGGGCAAAGCAGAATGATCTCTAGGTTCAGTGATGATGGAGTAGATGGTTTGAAAATAAATATCTCATGTGCAGGTAAGTCAAAATAAATACAAGTCCATTCTACAGTCTGGCTAATCACAATCATATTAAGAGAAAAGAGCAATCATCTGGGGCCTTTCCAACTGGGAGTATTGTCCTAATGTTTAGGGTAAACACATAGAAGAGTTCTGAGAGGTCTCATTACCACCTCTGTGAGTGTAAAGTAAAACAAATGCTTTCTTCTGCAGCATACTACAGGTTCCTGGTGCTCTTCTTCAACTGCCTCTTGACGTTCGGCTCCTACTTCTGCTTTGATATCCCAAGTGTTCTGCAGGATCAGTTCCAAGGGGTGAGTAAATGGGCATCTGGGCTCCGATGATGCCCTTCTCTCTGGAGAGTCTGTCTCAAGTGTGACTGCTGATAATTGGTCCAGACAACATGTCTTCCAACTGTTCGGTCTCCTTTAATTGCCTGAATTAATTTAAATGTACTTATTAGTGCCAACAGAGAGGGGTTGGCAGCACCAGTTAAAGAAAATGGATAGCGTTCATGTGGATCCCATGACACGTGTCTAGCAATGCTTTTCTTCCTCCTTCAAACTATAGAAACATCTGACCCCATTAGGTGGGAGGGCACAGGGCAGAGAGGAGCTACTGGGCACCATCCCTGGTGGTTGAGGTAGTTTGCCTCTTTTGACCAGTGGTCTCTTCTGCAAAAAGTATGCAAACTGAGAGAAGTACAACTCTTTCTGCACTTAACATACAGGGTAGTGAGCATGAGCAGTCACAGGCTTCTCAGGGAGTCAGTGTGTAGATGTGTGGGGAGGGCGCTCAGAAAGGAATAGTCATAAAGTATTGTCCAGACCAGTACTAGTTATTTAAGTAACAGATAGTTCTTTAATCACACAGTGTTACTAAATCCTATACATTTAAAGGTCGTTCAGTTACAGGGTTTTATACCCCCTATGGGACCTATTGAAATGCAAATATCCCTATGGTGCCTACCTTCCCCCACCCCTTTCACTCTCTCATGGCACTTTGACAAAGATATAAGTACAGGCATAGGCTAACTACAGGCACAGATCATTATTGTTTGTGCAAAAGATTGGTCTATAGGTCAGTGCAGTTTTCTTTGTTAGAAGCAACAGGTTTCCCTTGGTTCACATTCAGGCACAGCCTATGTAGACCCAGTAGTGTGTTACCTGCTCAGTGATGCTTGTCAGTGGTTGTGGCATTCTGGCCCGCAGAGGAGCCCATACATCTTTGGTAGTTGTGGCCCTTGGGACACTCGCCTTCAGCAATTGCTGAGTGGGGGCCAGTACATGTGGATACTCCTCTTCCATAGTTGCGGCCCTGGGGGGCGGTGCAAGCGATCACTCCTCTTCAGCATGTGCAGCCCTTTCGGCTGATGCAGGCAGGTGCTTTCAGGTGGGCACTTCGGGTGGGAGTGACAGCAGTGAGTCCTCAGGGTTAGTGGCAGAAACACCAGGCCGCACAGTTACAATGTGATGAACACTTCTTTCTACAACCGATGGCAGGAGCGGCAAAAGGAGACCAGGGGACCTTTTTGAATTCTGTTCAGGAGCAGCTTTGCTCCCTCTAAGGAATCCTCTATTTAAGGGTACACCACACCCCGAAATATACTAGGCTTCTTCTCCTGGGTAGTTTTTCTCCCTGCAGGGTCAGGCACCCTCTTTCCCTTTCTGAGCAGCCAGACGTGCTCTAGGTGCATAGGCATACTCTTCGCTTTTCCAGCAAGATGCCGACTTCAGGTAAGGTCCCATCACCCCTTAGAGACTCATTGTCGTCTTGATACAAGACCTGGCTGCATAGCACTCATCGAAGTGCTGTAGGAAGTGCTCCCTTCCTTGCTACTTAAGGTCTTGAAATGGGAGTAAGGCGAGGTAGTTCGGATCCCACTTTTATACACCTTTTCCAGACTGAGAATGTGGATCCACTGTTTTAGGCTTCTGTACCAGTTTGAGTTAGTTATTCTTCAGATGTCATTTCTAAGATGTACTTAAGACACAGCCTTTGTGCCAAGGGATGATTCCGACAGGTCAAACAATGGGACTGGCTCTTAGCGGCTGTATGTCAACACATGGCTTTTCCGCGCACATGCCTTTAGAATGCAGCCATTTCACATATAAATATACTATTATATATAATAACATAACAAGTGCCTGAAGCTTTCCTGGTGGAATTTGGCTTACCTTAACAATTTGTGACTTCCAGCAGACCCCCAAGGTGACACCCAGCTTTTGTTGTGAAGAGGACGTAGCTATCGCTTGGGGGGAAGCCGATGCGGCTGTCTCCGCCGCCGCAGGGGACTATACATCCACCCCCCCCCCCCCTGTCCTCACACCTGTGCCTCATTCTGTGGGAATTTAAGGTTCCCTGCAGTCCTGCAGCACGGGGGAAAGTGCCTAAAGCTGTCCTGGTGGAATTTGGCTTACCACAGCAATTTTTGAATTCCTGCAGCCCCACAAGGAGTCATGCAGCTTTTGTTGTGCAAAGTATGTAGCCATCGCTTGGGGGGACGCTGCTGCAGGTGTCTCTGCCGCCGCTGGAAACTACATGTCCCACAACCCCCTCTGCCCACACACCTGTGCCTCATCCAGTGGGGATTTAAGGATGCCTGCAGTCCTGCAGAGCAGGACGCGCCCAGGCCAATGGCGGGCCCAGAGGAGGCTGGACTGGTCCACCCCACTTTTCGTTGCTCCTTCTTGGACTGCCTAAGGTAATGTTCCCTAAGAACTTTATTGATTTTAAGATTATTCTTCTTATTGAGTTTAACTATACTTTAGCGATCCATGATATTGATCCCTAGACTTGATGTTGTTCTCTGTCGAGAATACATTTTGAAGTTGTGTAAGTTTTGGCATATAACTGTGTTTAATGCCCTCGTCCTAGATGGGGGATAGGAAAACAGTGGAAGGGGGGCTGGATTAGGGCAAAAGAAAACAAAACAAAATGTTGTTGGAAATTGTGTGCTTGATAGAATTGATAATTTATTGGGTGACTGTGAAGATATTGTTCCGTCAGTACCAACCATTTAAAGTTTAGCTGCGATCAGATCTCCCTCTTCTAATGGCTCGAGCAGTAATAGGGAGAAAAAAGTACATTGGATGTTTAATATACAAAACAGATGGGTTCAGCTAGTCACTTTAAATGGAGCGTAATCTCCTTTACCATCACCGGCTTTGACTGACACTGTTCCCGACACGCAATCCCAGGCAACTGCTGACGATGTATTAACATGTAGCAATCATTTTTCTGTTCTATCTGAACCCTCAACTGATAGTTACTATGGAAATAAATCTAGGTCTTCTAAAGTCCCTCCACCCATGCCATTTGATCATGCTCATTACTCTGCTCTTATTGCTGAATCAAGAATTGAAGTGGGGATATTAAAATGATTGGTCTGCTCATTAATAGAGTCTCTGAAACAAGTCATGGTATCTACTAAAGAGTCTGGAGGTCCTGAACCCAGTACACAATCTATGAACAATTCCCACTCATCCATTTCTTCTTCCAATCAGTTGATGGTCTCCCTTGTGGTATGTCCTACACCACTGCTTGTTTCTGTGCTTATTCCTGATCGTGCATGTATTTCATCTAGACCTGTGGTGCCTCCTCCCCCTGACAAATCTAGGGAATCTTTAACCGGCCCTATACCCAGCTCCAAGAAAGTCTAGCAGGTTGCCATGATTTGTAGCACCATTCACCGTCTTTTTCCCGAGGGGTCTTCTTTAGGGGGTGTCGCCAATTCTGCTTCCATCTCCTATATTGTTGCAAAAGTCTGGTTATGACAGGGAACATTCTCTCCAAACTAAGGTAACACATTGGTTTCGTCACGTTCGGGGCTGTCACTCACTTATCCGTGATGACATTATTAGTGCCAAACAGATGACTGTTTCTCACTGTCCCTATGATCAAATAGAATTGACTTTAAGGTCCAGGTTTTTGGCTGACAATTTAGTAGCCTTGGATTTTAGGTCTTGTCCTCCATCCGAGTCAAATATCCAATTCAGATACCCCAAATCTTTCAGTCAACAATACCTAGCAAAAAGGAATTTGTTTGGGATCATTTAACTCTTCTGTTCGATCTAATGACAGGGGTGCCCCTTCAACATTTTACTGGCCAATTCTCCACTTAGGATTTTAGACTGACAGGCATTCTCTAGCATCCTGAAAGGCAAGGGAGATGTCCACCTGGCTATCCCAGACTCAGCAAAACGGGGCGTGTTTTCGTCCACTTTTACAGCTGTTGTCACTGCCACTCACTCAATTACATCTTCTTTACCACTAGAAAATTCAATTCATAATGCTTAATTTCTTATCCTCAAGCACTGATAACCAAGACATGATTGTTCTAGAGATCGGTGGCCAGATGTCAGGTAGTCCTTTTAACAGTATTGTCGAGCCTGATGTAATCAAATCGGTGTCACCTGACCAATGCTCATCTCGGAAGTCTGCTTTGATTAATAATGGGATCTCCTTCTGTTTATTATGAAATGTTGTTGGCCTCCAGCCTAAAACTTATCTTCCTGATTGAAATTCTTTTATTGAGCTATATGACATATGTTTGTTTCAAGAAACTTGAAGTGCGAGAACCAGTTTTTAAACCTGATTATTTTAATTATGTTGTTCCTGCCACCTGTGGACCGGTTGGCTGGCCTTCTGGGGGCCTTACCATTTGGGTTAGAATGGATTTGTATTGTAAAATCCAATTGCTTAACATTAATTTTCCTGACATCCTGGCTATTCACCTCTCTGTCAAAAGAGAGGGGCTAATTGATATTGATATATTCAACATATATGCTAGAGGTGTCAGGGGTGGCCTAAGGTCTCGCACCATTACAGCCCTAGAGGAATTTCTGTCAGTACACCATTCCAATCCAGGTTTGATAGTTAGGTTGATTTTTAATACTGCATTTGAGCCTTTAGACAATGATGACTTTCTTGATGTAGACAACAAGGAGGAGATCTGGGGAATACCAAAGTGTGATCTTCCCCCAACATTGAGGTGGACAGAGGCTGCTCTTCAGTTGAAAGTACTTAAGCTGAATTTTGGTCTGAGAGCCACCAATGGTAGAGCTCTCTCTGATAGGAAGGGTGCAGACACATCTAACAATTCATTCAAATTCTAGTCAAATTCATTACATTCTTTTAGATCGGTCTTTGGTCATAATGTGTCGATATGTCCGTTATCATTAGGAGCGATAGTGATCATGATCCATTTAGCCTTTCCTTGAACTCCCTTTTTTTCCTACATTAGGAACTGATCAATTGTCGATAGCTACGTCGGGGGATATGATACCAATGAATGATATGCACCAGCTCAAATGATGCCAGATTGTGGAGACGGTCTGTCTGTTTTAGAGCAAATAAGCTTGAGTGCCATGAATAAAATGTTCTTTAAGAAAATATTGTGCTATCTCTTGGTTCCCCCTACTAGTCATGGAAAGAAATCTCTTAAAGAGAATAAGTGGTTTGATGGAATGCAGTAGTTCTCGCAGAGATTTGGGTCACGCATTAAGGGCCAAGCATGTTGGAGAAATTCATCTGGCCAGGAAGAGATTTAAAAGGGCCCAACTTAATGCTAAGAAGGCCTGGGATGAAGCCAGATGGAAGGACCTTCAATACGCCTGCTCCCACAAAGACTCCACTAGGTTTTGGACCCTTGTCAAACAAGGGAGGGATGTTTTTGTGGATCCCATGCATATAAATATATCTCGACAATCATGGATTGAACTCTTGATCTTGTAAAGGTGATAGAGATTGCTGAAGATTGTATAGATACAGCAGATCTTTTTTTTACATTGTGATGTTTTGTCTGCCTTGAGTGCCATAACCTGAGGCAGAGCCCCAGGTTTGGATAGTATCCCAGCTGATAACTCTTTGCTTGAAAGAGATAAATGGGCTCAATATATCCACATGCTGGCATATGCATTTGCGCGCAGTGTTCCAGTACCCGATTCATGGAAGGGAGCATAGATCATTCCAATATAAAAAGGAGGACAGATCCATCCCAGCAAATTGCAGGCCGATCAGTTTGATCAACTGTATACAAAAGATCTTTGCTCGATTGATTCTAAGCAAAATTTAGGTATGGATTGAGGAAAAGACCATCATTTCCTCCTTTCAGGTTGGATTCCAGAAGAAGATATCTACGATCAACCACATTTTTTGCTTTCTTCTACTTTATTGGAAGACCGTTGTGGTTGACGGGGGTAACCTTTATGGCTCTGTGTGACTTGTTATGGCAGGTTCTGGGTGATCTGGCTCTCCCCAACAAACGTTTGCTACTTTTGATCTGTCTCCATGAAGGGAATATTCTCAAGTCCGCTGGGGATCCCAAGGACAGATGACAAACCGATTCTCCATCATGTCTGTCAGGGGTGTTTACTGGCTCCCACCCTGTTTTCTCTCAACCTCAATGATGTTGTCTCCTAGCCGTCTTCCCTTCCAGCTAATGCTTCATCCATAACAGATATTAAGACATTGATCCTCCTCTTTGCGGATGATACCTTATTGATTTCCATGACCTGAGTGGTTTGCAACAGGCATTAGATTGAGTCTTGGAATTTTGCACCTCTTGTGGTTTGGAAATCAATTGCTTGAAGAAGACAAAGATAATGTTTTTTTAACAAGCACTGGTCTTTAAAAGGGAAGCTTGAGCTGGGAGGCAAGCCTCTTGATAGTGTAGAGATATTTAGCTATTTGGGAGTCACCATAGCCTTGAACCTTTCATGGAAACCCCAGTTGGATCTTCTAACTCTTAAATATTGCCAAATAACAGGGGCCAGAGCAAGAGAACCTAACAGATTCCTCATGACATGTATTTCTCCCACTTTGAAAATCTATGGTGCTAAAGCTGTTAGCACTTGTTTCTGTGGCTCAGAGCTTTGGGATTTTTCAAATCTATCGCTGCTGACCAGATCAGACCGCAGTTTCTTGAGGAATTTGATTCATTTACCACAAAAGCACCCCCCCTCAAACCTCTGATGATGGATCTGGGTCAACGTCCACTGCCAGACAGAGCTAAATTGTGCCCCTTGTTGTTATGGAGGAGGCTGTGGTTTCAACCTGAACTGGTACAATATGGTGATGCACTAAGGGACGTGATGGCTGTTGAGTAAGTTCATTCATTAATAACTTTGTTCAGAGGTGTAAAAACATCAATTAAAGCATCACTCAGTACAAACATCATTATACAATTCTTATCATAAGACAGAAGTGTACATAACATTGCATACAATGGCATACAGTTCAGGAAACAGACGAAAACTGTTAAATCTTATAACTATCAAACATAAGGAAGTTTAAGCATGTGTATATTAATTGTGGGTTTCTAATTAAGGATGGAAGTTTAAGCATGTGTATATATACTATCCGAATATTTCGGGCGGCCCGCTTTATAACATCTTCCTTGGCGATTAGTTCATAAAAACCAGTCTACAGCAATCCATGCTGGAAACTAGTAAAATCTATTAAAAATTTAACAGAATACTAATGATTCAAGTATTAAAATATGACTGTTAAGATTAAAATGAATTGATAGAGGACCAGGTCTACTAACAGCTGCCCCAGCGCCCTGTTCAGTATTGCAAACAAAATGGAGGGCAGCAGTAATACGGGAGGTCTCAACTTAAATGACTTTTCAAAAGCCCATTAATTTTCCAACAGCAAACACTCTCCTCACAAAACTCAGAAACGATTTAGTGAAACGTCACTAGATTAGAAAGGCACAGCAGCTTTTATCCTACTCTGTGCCTTTTTTCAGTTTAATGCATTTCGGCTAGCTATTGCTAAGGTATGAGCCAAATGTAGAGAAAACCAATGTGAACAAAGTTAATTGAAATAAATGTACCTGGACATGCGCAGTACACATTCACACCTCCTCCCTCCATAAGTCTGAGAATATATGGAGGGTTGCGCATGAGACTCACTGCTACATTATGCATATCAGGATGGGTCTTGATTATACAAGATATGCAAATATTTCCTTAGATTGTCTGACGGGCCTAGGATGGATGAAAAGGGCCTCACACAACCTCCAGGGCTGCCCATAATCAGAGAGGGGCTAGACATATGAATCCAAGCCTAGGCCAAAGGGGTGGGTGGGGGGGGGGGACTGGGGTGGAGGGGTTGATTTTGTATCCTGTCCCCTGTTTTGCCTAAGTGCCGTGGAGGGGTGCAGTATGCCCGTACCCTCCCGCTTGCCAGTACGAACATGAAAAGGGAGTTCAGGTTGACTAATACCTTTGCTGGTAGATTCACCGCTAAGCCTTTAAAGGACATGAATTAAAAAAGTTATGGTGCTACCTTCCCTTTTCACTTGATGTTTTTAGGGAATATATATGTATGTGTGCATATTGTGTATTTAAATGTGTGTTTATATATATATTTATGTATATATATATATATATATATAGTTAAAATTGTTGTTATTGTTAAGGAGAGTAATGGTCGTGACACAAAAAAGAAACAAAACTGAAATTGGTCACATATAGTAATTCTTGTTAGTAGAACAAAACGGCACAGAGTGTAACATTTGAACTGAAATAAACATGGATTGCAGTATATTGATTATTCGGGTGAAGGCGATTCTGATGACAGGAACTGGACATTTAGTTTTTTTCCGTAAGCATACAGCTAAATTGAGCGAAATATGCCTTAATGTAAGACTGTTGGAGGACACTGAACTTGAGGCATTAACTTTACTCCTGATTCTGATCAAGTACACACATGCTGACTACCCAAGTGTATATAGAGACACAAAATGTAGGAGAAAAATCCTTATAGAATATGAAATGAATGGTAATATCCTGAAAAGAGTATTTCAAGTGAAACTAAGTTCATCCTGAGCTTTGCTAGAGTCCTTCAGAATTGTGTTTAGCTTCCTTCTTTCTGCAAATGATTAATTAGAACTTCTCTTTAATTTCTACTAGAACTTGACCTGTATCAATACAACTCACCACAATGGCACTTTGGACTGCGTGGAAGGGCTGGGGATGACACCACAGCAATACAACCTTCTTTACGCCATCTACGCCTGGACGTGAGTTTCAAATGTCTATTTCCAGCCAGACAAGCTTTCAGTGAAAAAACTGCCTTATTTATATCTATTAAGAGGTAGAGTTTATCTAGCATCACGCCTGCACGATATCCTGAGGGGGCAGTTGTGTACTTAAGACTTTGACAATATATGGGATGCTTTTAATAGATAGCTCTACTAGTTAGGCTTTATTCCTATTGTATCTGTGAACCTATGATTAGGTGCACCATCTGATGACATGGGCCTTGGGAATTCAAATGTACACAAAGGGCTTACATGGCTATTAAAAACGGAAGGGTGTAATTTGGAGCTGGTTGCTAATACAGCATTTATCAACTATAGCAGGTGATCTTGAACCTATGGAACCAGGTTTGAGTCTCAGCTAAAGGCTTAAAATCCAATAATTATTAGCAAAATAATTATTATCTCCGTGCCTGGGAATGCCTCCTATTGTAATGCAACTGGTGCACGTGTAAAGCGGTCCGAGAGTTCGTGCTATCTTAAATTGCTACGATCTAATAAACAAGCACGCCTGAAATGCATGCAGCCATGGAGAGATTAGGTAAAGGTCGGAGGATAAGCAAAGCACGTGCTGTGCAGGCAAAACCTTAAAACAAAAAGTCCCACAAAGCAGATGAAAACAGTACTTGTGCCATGGGAGATTGATAAGAGAAATACACAGCGGAACAACAAGAAATAGTATGCTATAAGCCAATAGAAACAGAGGAAAAGTAAGTGGCAAGCACAGGAACCAATGAAAGGCAAACAAACAGGGTGTATGCCCTTTTTATTTGAAAAGTATTTTTATTGAAAAGATAACAAAAAAACAGGAGGTCAGGCATTTCAGGGACATATATTCCCAACAAGAATAGCGACATTATGTATGCCCCTTTTATGGTTTATATTGAATACAATAGATTTCACAAGCACAGCACATGCACTGTGCAGGCAAAACCTAAAAATGGGCCATGTAGGTGGGAGCACTTTCAGCAAAAAAAAAAAAAACTGTAAATAGTGTGAGCTGCAGTGGCTTGGCTCCTAGCCCACCAAGGACTAATTGAGGGTCTAATAGAGTGCCACTGGATTTATGTGGCAGGAGAGGGCCAAATTGTGACAGAATTTACCAAATTATGTGGCAAAAGAAGACAAATTATGCGGCACAATTTGTGTTAATTATTTTGGGATTCTGACCTCCGTAGTACCACTTTGACACTGAACTAGAGCAATAAGCTACTGAGAGGTGACCAGTCAACCTTTGGGAAGGGTATTCCATTTTGCGGCAATACGTTGTTTTTATAACTTTTGAACCCTTTAAGCAAGAAACTATTCTTTTGTTAACATTCGTAAATTATTGAGGAGAAGATGGATTATGTTTGGCAGATCCATAATTATGACAAAAGAGCTACCGATCCCATAATCCCATTATTCCAGTGGACTCGGTTGAATGAAGAGTGTATACAGTTGCAACCAGAAGGATTGTGTGAAGGGTGAATGGTCATTGGGATCAAGCCTTCCTCAGTAGTTTCTTTTACCATTTCCTGGGGAATAAATGTCCACTTTATTGTTTCTCTTCCTTATAGGAATGCCTTAGTGGTGATTGTGGCTGGATTCCTCATTGACAAGTTGGGGAATCGCTGTAAGTAATTGCGGTTTTGCATATCAAATACAAAAGTGTTTACTTTACAGGTGGGTTTGTTAAGTCCATGCAGCACCACAGCCTTTTACTCTTACTCATTAGTCATGACCTAGGCATCTTTTGGACAGTGAATATGGAGCTGGTCCAGTTAAGTTATTCTTTTTCCCACATACATACAAATGCCCACCCATGCATTAGGGTGCTCAACACCATTTAGAGAGTGTATGATGTCCACATAAGGCACCCCACAAAACCAATGAAGTCTGACCCCTCATATGTTTGGGAGATTCCTAATTTGCAGTTAACAAATCCCCTTGTTTTGTAAAATCACTGATGCTCATAGGTTTCTACTGAACTGCAACTCTGTAGTGTTTCCTCCGGTCAGAAAGGGCCATTCAGGGCTCCTAAAAAACAAATATCTGCTAGCAGCTGCATGTGTACGAGTAAGTTAAAATTGTTAGACTTAAAATCCTGGTGCAGCTTCAATAGGCTAGAATGATAAAAGTTGGATTAGCATGTACTGTTGGACCTTATATTATGTTTACTATTATGTGCATGTATTTATTCATATTTTTATGTGCTTTTATGATTATTTTTGAATGATCGAATAAAGTTTGGTCTACCTACTTTGCATTGAATGCGCAACTTTTGCATATTTGTCCCCTTCTTTTCCAACTTGTTCCTGTCTGAAAAGAGAGTTAGTACTCACCACATACGTTGCTTTGATCTGTGGGACACAAATTTCTATCCAGGTGAAACTTTATATGCCAACGTCAATAACATGATTACCATTAAATTGGATAGTAGTACCTTTTATTTACAATGTTTAAATACTTAAAATATGGAAGAAGAGCAGTGTAGCGCTTTATGAAACAAATGATTATATCGTTCCTAATAAGGGTCCTACTCTTTGAGAAATACTCTTGAAGTATATAGATAATTGTATGGTGTATCAAATTCACATTCTGGTATTTATGTAGGACCAGAACTCAGACAAATGGTGAATTACAGTGTTGGGACTTTCAGGCTTCGTTGGTCGCAGTGGTGACTTCTTGGGGGTTTAGGGCTGGGAAGCCAGAGTTCCAAAACTCCAGTGATTGCTACCATCTGTGCAAAGTGTACTGTACCCTATTTGGTCTTGCAGTTCTCCTAGTCCAACGCTATGCGGGTCACTTGCCATTGTCCATTGGAGATGTCTGACTGCATTCATTGGCTTTACCTAGCAGCAAATCATAGACTGTCAGTTGTGTTCACCATCCCATCATTTACCTTTGAAGTAGCTTGGAGCGAAAAAGGCAAACATGTTAATTTTCTCAAAGTTTCTCAAATACTTTGTTTTGCTAATGCCTCCTGCATTTGTCTCGCTCAGTAGTTAGGTGTTCTTAAAGTGTTGCCATTGCTTACTGTTCTCCTCTCTTTGCAGTTGGAGTCTTCCTCTTCTCCTTTCTTACTGTCCTGGGCTCCTCTGTGTTTGCCCTTGGCTCTCACTTCAAAGGGACACCATACCTTCTGCCACTAATGTTGACTGGTCGACTACTCTTCGGCTCTGGAAATGGGTCACTGACTAGTAAGTATGCACCATCTTCATTGCTTTGTGGCTCAACTCTTCGTCTTTATTCCTTCCTTTCAGCATCTAAATTCAATTGTTGTCTCTCATGGAGACTACTAGAATAGGACAGCAGACCTTTCTAGTCTGTTATCCCCAACTGTAATACTACAGACTGGGTCAGGTTTTCAGCTTTATCCTGGTATTCCTTTGGACCTATTAAGTGTTGTGAGAAAGTGCCTCTTTTGACATGGTTAGCCCACACTTTTTGCCTGGAAAATGATGTGGATTTGATTGTTGTGCACAGGCTATCTGCCATCCAGGACCCCTGTGCCAGGGCCTCTTCCTTAAAAATGATTCCACAATTGGCCATTCAGGCCTTCTTTAAGTCCCTAGTAAATGGTACTTTGGTACCAAGGTCATTGGGACTGAAGACCCCTCACCCTGGCCATGCAGATTGGCACTACAGCATGCATGTCTTGGTGCAGAAAAAATGACAAAGTCGACACAGCCTGGGTGCCATGGCAGTGCCATGATAGAGATAAGTCACTCTTCTAGCAGGCCTTACCAGCCCTAAAGCAGGGTGTACTGTATTACAGGTGTGGGCATATCTGTATGAGCATATATGCCCCTACAATATTAGGGTCTATTCCTAAATGTTGTAAGTGTTGGTAATACGTCACAGAAAATTGGGGACCTAGACCGCATAATGGTCCAGCATACATGCTCCACTGTTAATTCTCCAAAGAAAAGGGTATTCTGTTGCTAAAGGGGATAAAGGATAAAGGGGAGTAGGTCAGAGAAAAGGAGCCACTACAAGGGGAGTAGTTCCCTTTTGGAAGTGGGGCCCTCACACAGCCTGGCGGTGTCATGCTTCATCATCTGGCTTGCTCCTCGTTGGGCCTGCGCTGCAATGTCGGATGGGCACCCTCAAGGGGGCACTTTATCAGAGAGATTTTTCCAAAGCTGTGATGTGAAGTGCAAGTTAAGGGCCTTTTGTGTAAATTGAGGAAACATAGGTGTCGATGTAGTGATTAGTGACTTAAAAAGGGCTAGGCAAATCTCAAATCAAATTTAATCTAGGAGCATGACTGACTTATTAAACAAGCATTTGCAATGCAATAGGTCTCGCATTACTAAAAGTTGGAGCTATTGGCGTTCCATTATTATTTGCAACACCAATATCTCCAACTTTTAGTAAATGTGAGACCTATTGCATTGCAAATGCTTTTTTTTTGTGCCGAAAGCAGTGCTGTAAATGACCCGGTACTGTCTGGTAATGAGTACTGGCACTTTTTAATTTTGCAAGGGAACGAACCGGAACTTCTCAAGAGAAATGCAATACCTTTAATTGGAGAGTACCAACACTTCTCAGAAACAAGTAGGTACTCTGGTGCACAGTGCCTACACTTCTATCTTTCCATTTCAACCAGTGGCCGAAAGTAAGGCAAGGCTCTCAAACACTTCTTCAGATATTCGAGGACAAGAGATAGTATATTAATTCACCTTATTCTCTAACATTTGGGAGTGTTTGTTTTCACACCTGCCAAGTTACAGGTGAAGTATAGAAATACGAGCCCTTATGTGGCCATAGCAGAATGGGTGAACTTACGTGAGAACAGCTGCAGTTTCTGTGGTGGCTGCTCTTGGTATAGCAGAGTGCACTTAAGACCCTATGTTCTTGTACTTTTAAGCTGCATTTTACGCAGGAGAGATGTATTTGTTCCTCCAAAAGCCACATTTACCCAAATGCACAGTTTAAATGCTAGGGTCCTTGCACTGTTCTATTGTCATTTTGAGCAATTTTATAAGGCTGGTGTATTCTTCTGCCGCTGGCGAGAAACAAGCAGACTTGCTGGAAGGCATGATAGACTCACCACAGCTTACGTCACGCAGACGGGACATGTAAACTCCTCCGTATTTAAAGTTCATACGACTGCATGACTCTGGTTAATTAAAGGAGAGTATTGAAAAGCAGCACACGAACCACCAGTACCCACAGTAATGAATGAAGACACTGATTTGCTAGGCTGATAATTCTCGCCGATGGTAACAGCAACAGTTTAATATGAAAAGAATAATAACGAGTGTGAGCTATTGGCATTGTGGGAAATAAATAGAAGAGGCGAAGAGATGAGAAAAACTGAAATGAAGACGACGGACAGCCAAAGAAGGAAGAGGGCATGAAAGAGCAATAACTCGAGGAAGACTAAATACACAGACGCGAGAGGAGTGTATCAAACAGAAAAGTTATAAACGAGGGAAGAAGAAATCTAAGACAAATAATGAAATTAGGGAGAATTGAAGAGCATAGAAAAGGGAGAGGACAGGACATAAAAAGAAAACAATGAAGAAGAAATAGGTGGAAGCAAAATAAAGTAAACGAAATAGAAGAGAAAGCGTGACAATAAAGGCAAAGAATAGAAAGTAAAATAAGCAAAAAGGGCAGGATAAATACAAGAGAAGAAAAAAGAGAAAATAAAATAAACAGAAGACAGGAGAAAAAAGGCCACCAAATACAAGAAACACAAAGGATGAAAGCGTAAACACGCAGTGGGACGATGAATGTACGGAGAGAGAGGGACAGAGAGGAGGAAAGGTGGGAGGGAACACGGCCTGGAGGAAGCTGGCTGGGGAGGGGGAGGAGAAATCTGAGTGAACAGATGGCCGTGAAGCAGGGGGCGGGGCGGGGCAGGACTGTCGAGTCATGGCCTGCGGCCGTGAAAAAGTGATGTGATTAATTAGGGGAGGAGAACTTTGCAGAGGCCGGCCGAGCGCACGCTGGGAAAGCCTGTGGGAGGGCAGCTGATGCCTTTGATGTGGGGAGGGAAAAGCGCGTGCTTGTGTGGTGACTGACTCTGACTCGCATGCACTGTGAAGAAACAGGAACAGATGGCCATGAAAGTGTATGGGCCAAATGCGCGTGCCGCGCGTGCCTGTACGTGCACTTGAAGAAAACGCCACGGAGAAAAGCGGTGGTTTGACTATCCGATGGAGCACATGAATTCTCCCCCATTTCCCATTGCTTCGCAATGGAAAAGGACGAGACCTAAAAAGTGATGTCACCAGTGGGGAACATGATCCCTGTTGACTTATGAGGTCAGCATGTTTCATGCCGTTAATTAGTCAAGATGTGATCTTGGGCAGTTCTTTAGGACCATAACAATTCTAACCAATTACAGTGTCTGGGACCAAGGATGCAACAAGAATTGTCCAAACACTAAGTACCCTATTAGTGTACTCGCAGAATGTAAAATTACTGATCTGGGGGAGGAAGATATGAAAAGAAATAATAAAATCGCTCCATACAGAGCAGTCTTGTATAGTGCTTGTAGAGGCATGCAATACTAGCATGCATTAATTTGTGATTTGTAACAAGTAGTGACAGTACGGAGAAAACAAATAATGTGTGAAAATCGCATATGGCCAGGATGAGATTATGGAATGATTACTGAAGGCTACCAGTTGATCTCTCCCCATGGTATATCTTCATTCAATCTCTGAATATGTGTGGACAGACAGAAAATCATATGTTGTTCCATTTTAAAGAGTGCACCCTTTCTCAGACTGGAAGGGGCTTCCTGCAGAGTCCATCGTAAGTCATCAGCTGTGTGGTCAAGGTCAGTAATGGGTGTGAACATTTTAGTGCTAGTTCTCTTACACCAGATATTGCTGCAGTGCTCAGTAATACTGGTTTTGACCGGTCTGGTAGTCATCCCTATGTTTCTTTTATCACAGAGGCGTGTGATTGTGTAAATGCAGTTTTTTGTATTGCAGTTGGTATGTGCCTTTTGTGTCCAGGTGAACGTGTTTGTCAGTTGTATTTCTTTTGTCACTGTAGTCAGTTTACAGACAGTGCTGGAACCACAGGGGAAATGTCCCTTCACAGGTGGCAGGGACCAATGGGTCCCTTGGTCTGAACTGTCTGATACCCAAGGTCTTTTGTGCAGCAGCATGTCGTTTATGTTTGAAGTGCGTATGAAAGCGAACCTAGGTTGTGGCATGGTTAAACTCCCAGACTAGAGGATGTTCCAATGTTTCTTTATAATCTTACGTATTCTGTTAGCTGTGTATGTGGTAATGCAAGTGAGCGTGTCTTCTGGAGGTTTTGCTTGTTCTTCCAAAAGTCGTCATATGCGCCCATTCTATGGCGCACTGACACAAAATTGATTTTCACGCTCTTTCGACTGGATGCCCCTTTCCCATTTATTCAGACCATGTTTATTTCTTAAACGAGCACCAATTTCGTGTCAGTGCGCCATAGAATGGGTGCAATATGACGACTTGTAAGGACGAGTGAAAGAGGCACTTACTGACAGCTTCTGCAGGAAGGATTTGAGGATTTGAAGTGAGTGGTGTTTCTTCACCTTAAAGAATTGGAGTAACCAACACTTATATTTAGCCCTGAAGAAGTCCCTTGAGAATGGGACGAAACGCATAGGCTGTATCTTGTGACTGTACCTTATTATACCTGTGTATTGAAATGAAGATTTACAAATAAAGAAAAGAAAAAGAATACAGACTAACTAAAAGAAAGAATTCACTGTGTTGTCTCTTTCCATCTCAGAAGTATCTATTTGTTCTTTCTCTATTGTGCTTTGCACCTTACAAGACAATAGTCTTTTAAAAGATTGCATTCACACATAGTTACTGTGCTCCTCTACCATTGTCCTTTGCATTTTATTTACTTAGGGCGTTTTCAAAACGGTTGACTCAAAGAGTGAGCACTGTAGAATACTCTGAAACAACAGTGTGCGGCAAGTGTATACCATAACCATTTGTTCTAGTAGTACATAGTATCTCATATTGGTAGTGGGGGGTGAACCAAGAAGTGTTGCGTAGTCCCGAGTCAGTTTTTTGAAGACCAGGTTTGTCCTGGAAGAATGCCCTCAACCTTATTTTCCGGAAGAAATTATGGAGTTCATAATTATCCCGGAATTTATCTATTCAAGGTGTGAGGACAAAGCCAATGCTCTCTTAAGTACCTTGGTCCCTGTATCATTCAGGGTTCTCTTCGACAGGTTAACAACTAGTTTTTCTTCCCTGTCTGACTCTTTGTTTGTACCTGGTGCGGGGGTGGTTTCTGCCGATGTACACGCTTGTGCCTCCCTCTTCTTCGACCTCTTCCTCTGCCCCAGCCTCTGTCTAAAAAAAAAAGCAGGGTTGTAGGGTTGAGGGAAGAGTTGTTGGCCTTCTGGAAACAAGGGGTATTGCCAAAAGGGGTCTGCCTGAAAGGGTGGCGTTCTGTAATTCATGAAGGGCCTCTCTTTCCCCGATTGTTGCTACTCCAGCTATCCTTGCTAGAGTTGCTGAGGAAGGAAGAAGTTCTTCTGCGAGATGTTTGGCTTGCATCTGACGATGTCTCATCTGTTGTGACAGAACTGCAGGGAAGCCATAGAAAGTACCTGGGCTGGAAACTCGGGTTCCACAGCATCATGATGGCTTCACTGAACACAGGAGTGTTTGGTACCAAACTTATCCTCTCAATAAACCCACACTGATGCTAGTGTGTGGTTTATTTGACTATATACCCAGAGGGCATGTCAGAGGTGCCCCTTGAAAACCTACCAACCCATGTGTGCTCACAGACTGACTGTAGTCCGCCTGCCACCACCAGACAAGTTCCTGGACCCCTGGGTCGAGAGCCTTTGCTCTCTCGGACCAGAAACAATGCAAATCCTGAGTGGAGGTGTCCCACCTTCTCCCCCAAGATCGGGGAAGCTTTAAAGACCTGCCACCTTTGTAAAGTGAACCCCAGCCTCTGCTGCTAGCAACAAATTGCAGCCCCTGGTTTACACCCCCACTTTGGGCGGGAAAAAGGGGTGGGATAAATTAGACTAGGAGGTGTGCCCACCTCTGCCAACTCCACCCCTAAGGTGGGGGAGGCGAGGTGAAGCACATCTTTCATTCCCTGCCATCTTGAAGATGGGAAGACCTCTCCAAAGCAGGGCTAAGTCTATGTCCCCTCCCACAGGAGGGTGGCATAATTGAGGGAGTAGTCACCTCAGGTAAGGTCCCCATTGGCCCTACCTGCTACTCCCCTAAAACGTCCCTAAATTCAGTATTTAGGTGGCTTCCCCAGACCTGGAAAATAGTTCCTGCTGACCTAAGAAAAAGTATGAAGTAGGCGCCGTGCAGTGAAGCCTGAAAATGGCTCACTTGTCCGAAGCCCTACCAGACTGTCTCTAGCTTTCAAGAAACCTGTGGAAAAGGCAATGCCTGTTCTGTAGCCAGCGATTCCCAGAACCTGTGCAAGACTGTCTGCACTTTGACAAAGACCAGAATTCCCCTGGTCAGTGGATCTGTCTTCAAGAAATCTCTACAAAGGACTCAAGTGCCCTCTGGGACCGCAAGTCCTCACCAATTTGCACCCAACGCCTCAGGCCCATCTGCAAGTGGCATATTGATCTGGGACCGATTCCTCAGTGATCCTAACCGCAAGTCCAGCATTGGCTGAACCCTCCTGGAGTCCACAACGACACCTGCAGCCTGAATCCAGATACTCCCCCGGACGGCGACCAGCTCCTGTAAGAAGAATCTGTCATCTAAAGGCACTCCTGCACCTGAAACCCCAGGTACTTAGTGAGCTGAACCACCATTGCCCCTACGACCCCCAGCATCATCTCTACATATGTTTGCTGTCGCTGGTCTCCCTCTTGCAACCTCCGGTGCAGCACCTTGGGGGCCTGATTCTAAATTGGCACCCTGCAGCCGGCCATCCCTGTGCCACAGGTGGTGTATGTTTGATGCTGCTTAGTGGCCCCCCTGTGCTTGCTCTAACTGCATAAGCTTGGCCCCTGCAACCGATCTGTTTACCTGCATGCAGCTTGGCATCAAGCACCTCCAGTCTCCATTGAAATGCATTGGGCCAAAAGCCAAATTCGACCCATGCACCCGGCCTCCCCTGTGCCGCTGGTGGAGCAGTTTTAGCACTTACCTTACCCTTGCTGATCTTTGATCCCGAAGACTGGAACTGTAAGTTGTGTACTTTCCTGTATATCCACATTATTGTTTTCCTCCATAGGATATTTTCCCTGCAAAACATACTTACCTTATTGCGAAGATCTTAGTCTTAAAATAAAACTAAAACAAAGCTTATTTTTCTAAAATTGGTGTAGATCTCCTTTTTGAGTAGTGTGTCACTTATTGGTCAATGTTGTGCAAAAAATGTCTTGCACTCCTTTATGTTAGGGCTAAGGCTTCTCGCCTACAATACCACTAATAGAGCTCTTTGGGTTTACATTGAGCCCTGTACACTTCTGGGCGAATCTCTGGACTCTGTGCAAGGTATAACCACTTAGTAGTATACCATGTACAGAGCCAGCTTCCTACAAGTGTATTTTTGCAATAGTTGATTCTGCTCCTAAGACTTCCAGGACGTGGGACAGTGATGTACCATTGCTTTCCATGAGGCGAGAGGTCCATGCGGTTCTCTTTCCCATTTGTGTCTTTACCCAAATTCTTTTACATTTTGGAGCTTACTGCAATAACTGGAAATCCATGTCATTAGCACCTCCCCCCAATTACAAAGTAGCTGCATTGAGAAGCCAATGAGCCTGGCTCCTCAGTGCAGGCTCCACTGGCCTTTCCCTGTACATCCCTTGCACGCTTTACCGGTTCTAGCTAGTCAGTGGGTAGTTCCAGCTTAAACGTGTGCTAAAATAGAGTCCTGTTTTGATACTGGCCATTGGTAATGAGAAAAAGTAAAATTATTACTATGTTGAAGCACCCTTTCTTGGTTTGGAACAGATGGGCAAGCTACAAAGAACGTGCATGTTGTGTCAAATTCTCATTGCGCTTGGAATTATCCTTCTCCAGAGTTGTGGATTGAAAGGGGTCTAAGGCTAACTTAAATCAAAGCGGCACTCTGATTGGGTTTTTTTGTCAACATAACTGCTCAGTTTTAATGTCATCCAATGTATAACTGTCTTTTTGTGAGATTAACCATGGCTCTGTCTCCTGGGCTATGTGAGACGTTTGGTGGCAACTGCATGTTTGTCGTCAGGGGCTCAGACCTTTTTAGGTCTTGCGCCTAGTGTTGCAGTGCGCACCATTGCTCGTGCAGCATGAGACCTCTTGTATGTGGGTTCTGAAAGCTGACCACACACTCGTGCGTGTGCTTTTGCTTTCGCCGGCTGCCATTGGCTTTAGCGTGTTTAAAAAAAATAATAATAAGGCACGCAATTGGGCAAAGGTGGGCGCATGTCCCGCCTTTGCTCCGCCCATTCCCACCGGTGTCTATTACGCGCACCAGCAACAGACAACAGGCTCCCTCACCCCCGCTCCTCTGTGGTGCGCACGCACGTACTCCTTTCTTTTATTTTTCAGGGCGCAGTTGCAGGGTGACTTCCACTTTTGTGAAATGCGGGTCAGGTCGCTTCCTCCCTCCCATGACATCGTGCACTGTGAGCGCGGGCCGCCTGGGTCGCCCCTGCCAGCACTCCTTTGTTTTTTGCACCCCCGCCGGCAATCCAGTACGGTGCATGCGCTCATAATACTCCTGCAAAGGGGTCTGTGCCTTATGTGAATTTTCACACACCCTCTCCCCCCGCCCACACTCGATGTGAGCCTTCCACGGCTCACCTCAGACAAGCTCCGCTACACTATGGTGGAATTCAGCAGGATACTCGGCATGCAGGCGATGCCGCTTTGAATCCTCCAGGGTACGCAAGTCGGGTTTTCTTTGTGCCGGGAGCTTCACGGACAGTATAAGAAGCGATGGACTTCAATAATAGTGCTGCAAATGGGTCTGTGCCTTTATATAGACCCCCCACGTGATTTCATCACGGTGGATGGCTCAGAAAATGTGTAATGACAAAATGTACGGCTGACTGTTGGCTACACGTTTTGTGCAGCAGAAAAAAGCAAAAGTGTAAAATCCAACGCAAACCTTCACCTTTGTTTGTGAAGTTCCCTGGCTACAGTAAGCGCATCTTTTTAATGTGGGTTTCCATTTGCTGTTCATACACACTTTTCCTTCAAATGTTTGTATGCTGTCTCCAGAATACTTAAGGACCATTGTGTATTCAGTCCCCGATGGCACTTAGCTGGCTGCATGCTTTTTTTATTTATTTTTTTTATCATGGGATTCATAACATGCGAGGTGTTGCACTCGTTTCTGGGGTGTAATATGCACAGAGTATGCTCACAGACCTGCAGTGGAATTCAGAGATCTTCTCATTATTTTATTATCGATTATCGATATCCTCAGCATTGCAAGAAAAACACATTGCAAAATCGGAGAACAGCCTTTTTCATCTTTCTTTTTTTCCTTATTCTTTTTTCCATGTTCAAATATTGCAAATCTACTTTGCCAAATAAGTAAGCTCTTTAAGCCGGATACACGTTGTCGATTTACACATACATTCACGGTATAAATATACTGACAGTATGTGCTTTCACTTTTTTTTAAGCTGGAAGGATACTTGACAGGTAGCACTCTTCTTTTATTTTAACCACCACTGGTGTGAATTTAAGAGACGCACCAATTCTTGTGCACTTGAAGCCCTGGCGGTAAGTGTGTACCTTCCCTATCACTGTTAGGAACAAGTTAGGAAGAGGGTTGGGAATTGTTCGCTTTTAACGTGACTATTCAATCACTGGGCCTGCACATTCTTGAAAAAACACGACGTTTCCTTAGCTTCAAAAAGACAACTGCCTGCTTTGCTTGTGTGAGAAGTGACCTAGCAGATTGTTCCAAGGCGCCCACGTAAACAAGACACGCTCCTGAGCTTTGTGGGAAGAGTGAGGCGGCTTTGTTTTTTTACACGTGAACTTTAGCAGTCACCGTTCATTTTAATTTTCAGAACATGTGTTCAATAGACTACACTATTTGCCAAACACAAAATCGCTGACATAATGTAAGCTTGTACACGGTTACTGGAAGCAGATGCGTTTGTGTAATGGACGTCAGAGGGGGTAGCAACTGCTGCTATTTATCTTGCCTTGTTACCTATAATCTCAGGGAGCAGAGAGGCATAGGAAGAAAAGAAAGGAACAGAACCAAATGAGCCATGTTTACTGTGTGTAGATTGCACAATAGGCCTTCGCTTGGCATGTGGAGAAGTGTGGCTCAGGGGTTAGAGGCTGCAGACCCGGAAGCTGAGATCGTTCCTGGACCAGGGTTCAATTCCCCGCCTCGGCGGGTCTTGGACTAAATATTCCACGGACTCGATAATTCTCGCCCCGGTGCCTCCTCGACTCACGGGTTCACACTCTGCGACTCTGGGCAATAGCTTGCTTAATCTCCACAACGGCCCCTCGCGACGGGATGCCTGACTTTCACCTTGTGGATACCCTGCTATCTCACAGGGGAATACCAGGACGGGTTCCCTAAGCAAGCGCCGGGAAACCCACTGCGGGTAGCTGTGCGCTATATAAGCTCAACTACATTTACATTTACATCTCAGCAGCATAAAGCTTTTGTTGGGGAAATGGCGGGACAAGGACCATTCTGTGATGTCATCCATAGGAAAAGGATGGATAATACTCGCTCTGCTTTGCATGAATTGACTTCCATTAATTATTGATTTATATTTTGATTCTGTAACATTAAGTGTAAAGTGGAGTTTACATTATAAGTAGTGTACATTAGTTGTCTTCTCTTTCTCTCAAACTGGATATTAACTTTTGTGAGAGAGTTGTTGTTTGCTATGAGGTCTTTTTGTGGTATTTCATATAATAATACTCCATATGATTTCTGCACTGGGTTGTCAAGTCTGATATTTTGTTTACAACTCATGGTCCTGAGCAGGCATGTTTGGTGAGAGAAGTGTTCAGGAAGATCTGCTTGGATTGACGTTGTTACTAGCATGTCATATCTGAGTGCTATTATAAGATGTAAATCGGCACCCATAGGTGAACTAAATGGAGGATTGCTGTGATGAGCACACTATAGGCACCCATTATGGGTGTTTCAGCAAGTGGAACTTAAAATATGGAATCGGACTTTGCTTATAGGGGCTTCGCAGAGAGTTGCACAACTGACGGAAGTCACAAAGGTGCTTTTCCCTGCAGCTTTCTTAAAGAATGCACTGTTGATACAGTATTACATAGTTTATTTCTAATGTCTTGTGTATTGCTACAAACACAATATACATCTCAAGCACAGCTCATGGCACTATGAGGCTCTCCCTAAAACCTTACACCTAAAACAAAACATGCAAACATTTACAATTTCTAGTGTAACATTCAAGTAGCAGTTGAGTGTCACTCAAAAAGTAATCTATTAATTCTTTCATCCATCATTCAGTCTTTCATCATTCATCTATCCTTACATCTGTGTGCCCATCCATACCCAAACCTTTTCAATCATTTGCACACCTATCCATCATCTGTCCTTCCATCCAATCATTTCACTCATCCATCCCTTTATGTACCCTTTCACCCAATCCATCCTTTCACTCATCCATCCAATCATTTACCCTTTCACCCATTCATCCACCCATTCACTCATGCATCCTACCTTTCTTCCAGCTCTCCACCCTGCGATGCAATAGGTCTCGCATTTGCTAGAGTTTAAGCTATTGGCATTGTCAATCACAATGCTTTTTATTTATGTTTTAAAAACCAACACGTATAAATAAAAGGCATTATCATTTACAATGCCAACAGCTCAAACTCTCGCAAATGCGAGACCTATTGCATTGCAAATGCTTGTTTAAGTATACCACTGTGAGGGACTGCCTTGAGGCTCCCCTTCTAAAATGTCTGTTTAGTTTCCTTTAACTCGGGTACTTTTGCATTCACATGTGTGTTCTTCACAAGGAAACGGGCTTCATTGTGCACATCTGGTGAACATGTTGCACATGTCAAACCACACGTAGCCCTGTCTTATTCCTCTCCCCATAACAAGCCATGCATGGTAAGTGGGAGTGGAGGTAACATGTCCTTTCTTTTAATGTGTAGTTTCACTCCCAGTGCGAAATCCACCCGCCCTTGTCTCCTGTTTAAGGCAAACATGCTTCTGTGAAATGGCTGCACAGACGGGAACAATGACTTGCCCCACCAGGCACCAGAGGATGATAAGTACTGATCTCCTTAGCCAGTACTTAGTTCAGTGTTTCAACTCGACAAACATGAGGCCTGTGCACCATCATCGTGAGGGAAGAGGCAAAGCCAGGAGTGAAGCGTTGGCATGGCTGCCAGACACCCTCTGGATGGGGCCTATATGAGCTTGCCAGTGTCCATCTGGAAATTTCCATCTTGATCAGCAGTGGCCAGAGGGCTTAATGTTGGAGTTGCTCTTTTGCTCATATGTTGCTAAGACATTCTGGTTTTCTCAGCAGACTATCTTTTTAAGTGTAGTATATACTTACCTTCTATTTAAATAATTTCTTGTCTAAAAATAAAGTAGTAACATGACATTCATGTTATTAATTATTCTGTATTGTGTTCTGTTGCATTCCGAGGTCTTAATCCCCTCCATTTCTGGGGTAAACCGTGACTGTTTGCCATTTGTTAAATGGTAGAAGCAAGTACTTGGCAATTTCGCTTTGAGCGCAAAATATTGTTGCCTTAATTACCAGTGATGAACAGTTTTGTTGCACATGATAAAACCCAGTAATCTCTGACTGAACCATTTATTTTAAAATATATTTATATATGTATTATATATGTATTGTAGTTTACAAGAAAGAATTAAGCATCATACAACAATGAACATTATCATATCACATCATGCATTGTTATGCAGTAGAAGCTTTCTGTGCCCATATCTACCCTTCATGTCTGTGGCCCCCCCAACAGCATTGTAGATCATCACATAAGTCACTAGAACCCCAGATGTCAGTTTGGCGAAGCTTGTTGTATCGGTAGCCCTCCCTAGTCTCACCTCACTGGCCACATGGATTACGCTATGACAGAAGTCAGGAATTCACATCACATGTTGAGCAGTATAAACCATAAAAGGGGCCATTATGTCTCTGGGTCGACTCGTTGTAGACATCAGCTCCCAATAGTACTTTAACTGCTGCTGGCGAAAGGCAGTGCCCATTCAGGCGAGCCACGACGTGCCCAGTGCATGGCACGCCTACACCTAACCAGCAGGAGTATCCTAGCTGGTAATCTGCGTGTGCTGGCAGGGATATCTTTGACATGGTCCAGGAGAGCAGCCAGGGGTGTCCTTGGTACAGAGTGAGTGACTATGTCTCGCAGACAAGTATAAACAATAGTCCAAAAGCTTGAACCCCAAGACAGCTCCACGTCAGATGCAGGAAGTTCATATCCGCAGAGAAAGCACTGCGTGCCCGGTCTAAGGCCCATCTTGCACTTCTCAACTGGTGTGCAATAGGTTTAGTGAAGATATGTGACATGTAGAAGGTAGAGACTGTAATTGGAGGAGAGCAGGCAAGTGGTATCACCGCAATATTTCCATTTCTCCTTGAAGAAGTCCTCCCCAACATCCTCCCTCCACCTCTCAAAGGTTGGGGGTTTGATCACAGCAGCCTTCTACAAGGATATGTACAGCCTGGTAATCATTTTTCTAGGGAAGGAGGTAGTAATCACAGAATTTGGGGCATGCAGTGTTTCGGGCTGTCAGGGAAATGTGGGGTGTGCCACTCCCCAGGCACTCTGCAGCCTGTAACAGGGGAAGGTGTCTAATGAAGCGCAGCCAGAAAGCAACTGCACAACCTGTAAAGATAGGAACTCACCAGTAGGGTACAGATATCTGAGTATGTTCTGTCCCAACCCTTTAACTGTTGTACTGTCTTCTCTCTCATGGTGGGTGCAAGTTTATGTATGAGCCTTAAGCCAGCGGATAGAGGAAGGGTAGCTGTGCCCTGTGGCTCAACCTCTTCCATGCCCATGTCATGCATCTGACCATACCAATTTCCGTAGTGGTTCTTGTCGGTGTGTTTGCACAGAACCATAGATATGGGGCAGGGGCTGGTATTATTCGCCTCTACTGCAGCATGGGGTAGTTGTTTCGTAGGGTGAAACCCATGATGAGCATATTGGGCCTGTGTGCACAAGTTCTATAGATCAAAATCCGGGGCACCCAACCCTCCCTGCTATAGGGGGAAGGGTGAGCGTCTCCCAGGAGAGTCTTGGTTGTCTACCAGCCCGCACCAATTGAATCATAAGGGTGCGAAGGCAGGTGAAAAGGGCTTTGGTGAGGAGCATAGGGATGTTTATGAATAGATAAAGACATTTAGTAAGAGCTACCATTGAGCTAATACTGGTCTTCCGGCTAAGAACAAGGGTAAACACCTCTGCACAGATATGCTCTCTTCCAGTCATACCACTGCTCTCTCATAGTTTTCTCACATCACAAGCAGCATAATTATGTTGATTTAGATCCCCAGGTTTCATACACATGCACTCGCCCACTTCAGGGATCCCAGGTAAGCCCTCGAAGAGTATAAACTCACGGAGTAGAAGGGCCAAATTTTGTATCTGGTTCCTTATGTAGACAGTAACATCATCATCAGTAACAACATCACTTGAAAACAGTGTACCACACATTCCACATACACGCAAGCTCCAAAGATGAGAAAAGAAATGAGCATCAGTTATGGTTAGTGGATGAACCTTTACCCCAGGAAATACAGGCGGCATTCACTTCAAAGAGTACTATTAAAAAGGTATGTATCTTTGGAGTAGTGTTTGCTTCTTTCAAGAGAAAAGAGGGACGCTTGTGGGTTAGGCATGCAACGGGGCTTATGTGATGGCGGTCTAACAGAGTTGAACGGAAGATGAGGTCTTATGGCCCCTTCCTTCTTCGGATCTTTGTCCTCTACCTTCTGCCGCCTCCTTCCCCAGTCCGCATACTCTCAGATACCATGGCAGGTTAAATGTGAATATTTTGCCTTTCTGTTCTTGCTGACAGTTCACTGCTGTGCCTGCACCCAACTCTGTCTTGTTAGTGTGTTGTAATTACTGATGCTTGTGTGTTTTGCTAGTTCTGTTTCATTTCAAACTGGCAATCTCCCTCTTCCCTCTCGCTGACCCATGCTGGTTCAATGCAGTATCCGCCCTTTTCCTTGTCTGCGGCTGAAGTGTGTGGTCTGTGTTGGTTTTATTCAACCATTGTCTTCTCATGGTGCTCATTTTCTTTGTAAGTTTCAGTGTACTGACAGTGCTTTTCATGTTTTCTCTCACTTTCTTCTGCTTCAGTGCTGGGATGGTGTTTCTCCATCTTGTCTCTTGAGGACCTGCAGAGAATTTGCCTTTCCCCTCTTTGCTCTTGTTGTTCTGTTTTAGTTCATCAGTGTGACTTTGCCTCTTCTTTGCTCCTCACTCAGTTGTGCAGAACAGGATAACAGCATTCTGGTTCAGAGGGAAGGAGCTGGCTCTGGCCTTTGGACTGACCCTCTCATTCTCCCGCCTTGGTAGCGTCCTCAACTTCTTCTTCACCCAGCAGTTTGAATCTCATTTCGGAATCCAGTGGACACTCTGGGGAGGTGAGTTGTTTGAAGCTGCAGACAACTTTGTGTTCTGAGCTCATTGCTGAGCCAGCAACAATGTTGCTTTCATCTAAATCTTAAGAACTATGACCTTCGGAAAAAAAGACCATGAAACAAATACACAATGAGAAAAGACCTTATGTTAACAAGACTACTGTGAAAAAATACATTTGAAGTTAATGTATTTTATTGGGACTGTGCATGAGAGAATTTGGAGGGATCATCTGTTTTGAAACCCTGAGTTTCCCGGGTGAGGCAGAAGTTGTGGTGCTTTGTGCCCAAATCCTCCCCCCAAGTGGATGTTTAACAGACCCAAGAGTAGACCCCCCCCCAGCTATTTTCTCTACAGAACATACCTCTGTCACCAAAACCATGCATTTGCAAAGGCTCAAAGGGATGGGGACTGGCAGCCTCGAGGTGGCAAACACTATCATTCTTATTTAAAGGACGCAGCACTGCGAAACGCGACCTGGAAATATAAAAAACTGGTGGAAATTAAGAAGGAAGAGGCAGTGGCAGAGGCATTGTTGGTGAGCTACAGAGAAGCTTCCGGGTAGGGAACAAAAATGCTCAAGCGACAATCTGGACATGGGACTAGTCCCAAAGTTGGATAAAGGCTCCTAGGACCTAGGGAAGTCAGATAGAAGGTATACCACAGTGCAAGTAAAAAATAAAGACTAAGGAATTCAGTGCAGGGAAATTACTTGTGGGGAGACATAATCAGTACAAACATCAGGGATCAGTTTATCTAAAATATGATCTTGTAATGGGCTTATCTGCTATAAATGTAAAGTATAGCACAATGGTCCTATCTTCGTGGGTCATGTTTCAGTGGACAAGACTCCTGCTGTCATGTTTACAGCAGTCTTTTCACATGGAACACAACATAATTATTGGTGGAGGAGGAGAGAGAACTTGTAACTCTATCAATGCAGCATAACTAGTGTTCTTGTGAATTCACAGAAAATAGCATTGGTTATCTAGAGGGCTGAAGTGTCTGTTCTTTGAATCAGGCTTCTCTTATTGCTCTTCACAGCCATACCTTTCCTATCCTCTTTATGAATTTTGTGCTATAAAGTAACCCATCTTATTTGTGTTTTGTGTTTAGGCACCATCCTGTGTGTACTGGGCTTCTGCGCGGCAATCACAGTCAGCGTCTTGGACAAAGTTGGCATGAAGCAGCGGGGGCTGGATGGAGCCATCCAGGAGGAGTCCAAAAAAGTGGTAGGAAGATCAAATAAAAATGGATTTGGAATCCTTATTAGAAGTCTCTGTTGGTGGCATAACCCAAATGTGTCCAAAGTGGACCGTGATAGATAATTAAAGGTATAGGTTGTCTGCTTTTCTGTTACTCATGAAGGATAGAAATGCTTGCTTGGTTTCTCTCCGCATGTCTCGTTTCACTTTGGATATAACTAAGATCCTTACCCTGAATCAGAAGATTTTGTCACTTGACAAAGTAAATCATAATATCAAGCAACAAACTATCATTCTGCAAAAAAAATTGGTGCCTGTATATTGACTACCACAGTATTGTCAAGATGAGTACCTATTTATGATATTAGATTTGCTATCCTCAGTTGTCTTCTTCCCTTTTCCCAAAAAGTTCAAGAAGGGCTAGTGATGAAGTACCAGACAGGTGCAGGGTCTCCACCACATGCCCTCAAATCATTAGCAAGCACAGGTGCTGAGAGGGAAAGGCAAAGTCACTCAGTCTTTCCTCAGGGCACAAGCCAATGCCCTGCACACGTGACTGTAGCACAATGGCCCATTTCTAACTACAAATGGTGTTGAAGCCATAGAACTATCTCCCAAGAAGAATTTGGTATGGAGTATGAGGAACTGACTTTTTTTTTATTTTAAAAAATCCATCTGACAGACATATGGAGCGAAAGTAACTGGAATGCTAGAGAGCAGGTGGAGTTTCCTACTAGAAGAGATAGGGAAACAAAAGGTATGGACAGGCCCGGCGGAAGAGGCTGCCAACAGAGTTGCGGGACAGCACATTTGTGAAACAATTCTGCCTTCTCCACATTCCCGTGCTGTAGGGCCGCCTGCAAGTGGCACAGTAAATAATGCTAGATAAATCAGATAAAATAACATGCAGGGTCAGGCTTAATGCTACTGTTTATGCATGCTTACCCCATTATTGGTCCACTTTCCGAGCAGTGAGCCTTGGAATTAGGCCACACATTGACTGCAACTACTATTTTCGTGTGCAATGAAACCAGTGGACTTGAAATCAAGAGCTGTAGTATCTACCAATGTGATACCACAATTTGTCTCCACTTTCTACCGAACCTTTTACAGAATTTCTTTTTGTAAAATCTTTTTATTAACAGGTGCTCAATCAACAGCACACCAACATAATAGTGATTCATTAAGCCATCAATCATTTGGTAAAGAGGTGCAGTACATGTATCAAGAGACGAATAACAGTCTGTCGTAATCCAATAAACTGGAACAATACCCTGTCGATCACTGGTAACTTTTAATCCTGCACGCCATCCCATCCTCACTATCTATAAACCCCTATACCCCTACCACCCTCACAGGCGTTCCCACTTGCACCGACACCCTCTATAAAGATAAACCATTTGCTCCGCTCGCCTAAACCAGTCGAGGTCAGCCTCCCAGTCAGCTACATTTGCGAGAGAGACCGGTATCCATCACCGCACAATGTTGGGCTAAGCCACTGCCCAATCCAGTGCAAACGATATTCTTTGATATCGTGGTCAAACCTCCTTACACAAATTGTTGATTTGTTTTGCCTTTCATTGCAAAAAAATGGAAAACAGTACAGGCCACATGCAATAAATGGAAAACAGTACAGATATATATCCAAACGGGCCCAGACTCCAATGTTGCTGATGCTGTATATTGTTAATTGCTCGTTACATGTCATGACGCGTTTCGGTCACCACACATGATCTTGATCACATATTATATATATATATATATTCTCCATAGTGTTATTGTCATAATCAACCAGACTTAGAGATGATCAGAAGCCCCTCTGCGTACATTTTACAAAGTTTGAAAACCGGGGAAAATTCTTCTGTTAATGGGCTGGTATCTGAGGAGCTAGTTATATAGATTGAATTAGTTCTGATCAGATGGTTTGAAATTCAAAAGGCTCCAGAATGACCATTTCACACAAAATGGATATTGGCTCAACTGTACAGTTGGTTCAAATTGTTCTACCTATCCTTTCCCCTCTTGTCTTATCCTTTTTCCTTTTCAACCCACACTCTTCCCATTGCAATTTCCCTTGTTCTACATAGTGTTGTCCTTTTCTCCTTTAACGGGATTTGCCCTACTGTACACCACACTTTTACACCCTATACTCGCTCTTGCTCCTTGTTGTACCTTTTCTCGTATCCCTTTTCTCTCTATGCTTTATTTTTTTTTTTTTTTCATATTTTCTATTTTTCATACTATTCCTCCTTCTCACATTTTATTTTTACGCTTATAGTAAGTTGGAACGTTTTTGTTTGAAACTGCTTGTAGCAGGAACTAAATTAAATGTAGTGTAGATTGTGTAACTCTAGGGCACGGGTACTCCTAGTACAGCCCGTGGGCCGCCAGCGGCCCGGCAAGCCTTCCTTGGCGGCCCGCGGATCTTGCAGTCATCCTACTGGTGTTCTTTTTTTTTTTTAAAGAGTGTCAGCAAACACAGACTCTGTGCTATGTGGGAGGGCGGGCGATTCCAGCGATGGTCAGAGTGGAGCTACAGGGGTGCTAAGAAGAGGTGAAATACAACAAAGCCTCATTAATAAGTGAAAGGTCTTTTAAAGACCTGTGCAGTACTCGGGTGCAGCTGTGTGTGTGTGCCCGGTAAGCTGTCTCAGCCTGTTCTGCCACACATGCAGGGTGAGGTGACAGAGGGTGACATAAGACAGCAGGATGTGAGAGCCAGGTGAGGTGAAAGAGGGCATCAGGGAGTGAGAGCTGGGACAGGGGCAGACCGATGAGGCAGAGACAGACAGAGACGAAGAGGTAGACGGAGGGAGACGGGGACAGACCGAGACAGATAGAGGCAGAGACAGGGACAGTGTCAGATAGAGGCAGAAACAGACAGAGACATAGAGGCAAAGAGATGGAGAGAGAGACAGAGACGGAGGGAGCGGAGGGAGAGAGAAGCGGGCAAACGGAGACAGAGGGTGACAGAGGGAGGGAGACACAGAGGGAGGGAGACACAGAGGGAGGGAGACTCAGAGGGAGGGAGACACGGAGGGAGACAGAGAGGGAGACACAGAGAGAGGGAGACACAGAGAGAGGGAGACACAGAGAGAGGGTGACGGAGGAGACAGGGAGAGAGGAGACGGAGAGAGAGAGACGGAGAGAGAGAGACGGAGGGAGACGGAGAGAGGCAGACAGAGGGAGACAGACAGAGGGAGACAGACAGAGGGAGACAGAGGGAGGAGGGTGACAGAGGGAGGAGGGCAACAGACAGAGGGAGACAGAGGAAGTAAGACAGAGGGAGGGAGGGAGAGAGAGGGAGTAACACAGAGGGAGGGAGAGAGAGGAAGTAAGACAGAGGGAGGAGGGAGAGAGAGAGGAGAGGAGATGGAGACAGAGGGAGGGAGACAGAGGGAGGGAGACAGAGAGAGGGAGACAGAGAGAGGTAGACGGAGAGAGAGGGAGGGAGTCAGAGATATATATATGCATGCATGCATGCCAGGTCTGGTGGCTCAGTGGACGAAGGCGTCCGCTGTAGGGGCCTGTGTTTAACCTTATGGTAACAGTTGTTTTCTTTTATGCTATTGTCCCCTCCCCTCCCCCACTGACCCCGGCCGCACCGGTGCGGCCCTCTGCCACAAACCACACTGTAAATTTGGCCCAAGTGAAAATTTGTGAGTACCCATGCTCTAGGGGCACTTTTGTAGCGCATGACATAAAATGTAGACGGATCCATTGCAGGGTTGCACAACGGCACAGGAGCCTGCAGGTGCACAATCTCAGTAGTCCATGCAAGAGAGCTCAATTCAACACAGCAGATTGTCTCAAAGTAGCAGTGAATAGGAGAAGAAATTAAGAGTCCGATCCATGCAGAACCTGAATACAGAACCTCACTTGGGGAGCCAGTATGGTCTGTGGAACCTTTCTTGCTCTTTCCACCTCATGTGAAAGGCCTGCAATGGGACAGTGCACTTTAAGCCAACCCATTGTGCTTTAAAAAGTGTGTTATTCTACTTAATCCTGGCTCTGCTGGTGAATTTCCCATCAAGGTGAATTCATTGGCAGAAGGACATGGAATTTATTTCACAGAGGTGTATAGCCTGATGTATGTTTTTCAGAGGGTACGGGCTTGCCAAGTACTGGCTGTTTTCTGAACATGTTATCCTAGTCTGGATATCTTGAACAGCTAAAAGCTTTGGATTCACCTGAGTGAGAATTTTAAAATACACAGCTTGCTCTCCCGTCCTTGCCAAAAACTGAATATCCGTTTTCTGTTTCTTTTCCAGCGAATACAGGACGTGCGACTGCTTCCACTGCGCTACTGGTTACTTGTTTTCACCATCATGTTTTTCTATAATGGCGTATTTCCATTTGTGGCTGATGCCAGGTAAGTGAGCCATTATCATCGCACATTGCAGGGGAGGGGCTTGGAAAAAACTGAAGTGCACTGTGCTTTTGGCAGATGGGAAAATGCAAGAGTGTGCATGACACCGGCACAAAGGATGGGATATGCAAGTACCAATGGGCTGGACCCATGCCACATTTTCAGGATAAGTACAGACTAAGTAATGTGGGCCATTTAAATTCACCTTCTGTACATCTGTCCCTCTTGGATGTCCTGAAAATCTAGCACAGTGTAGACACTCTATATCTAGGTCAAACACCCTTGGCTTTAGATTACTAGGGGTCTGAGGCATCATACATTTATTGGATGAGATGAAGAATTAAGAGGGTTGCTTGTGAAGGCTGATTGCGTACCCTGGAAGCCCTATGCCAAACCAGCTTGATATTAATGTTTTACATTTAGAGACCTGTCTGAACATGGGCAGCTAACGTTCACTATGTCCATTAGAAGGCTTTCAAGAGAAGAGCTCTAAAACTGAGTTCCAATGGTAGTGTTAGGCATCAAGCTGAGTGTGATTTCACAGGCGTGATGCTCAACCTTTGGCTGTTCAAGAAGCATTGGTAGGGTGCAGCTGCTTCATTCTGTTTAAATGTGGGCCATATTTGACAAAGTGCTGAAGTTTAAAAAACAGAAGGCTGAAGTGCAAAATAGTAAGGTGCTTAAAAGCAGTGGGCATCAAAAATACAGAACTGCAAAATGATGCTATCTCCAAAGGGTAGTTCATGTTGGGGTGAAAGTTGATGTGATTAATGGAGCGTTGAGAATTTACATGTGGGGAAGGACTTCCTATTGCATATTCTTTCGCGTTATCATGGCTACAGGTTAGTTTATTTATTATGTACAGTGCTTTGTATAGCATCTACATACTTGTGTATAATCACTCTGGAATAGTTTGAAAGAATGTAAATGTAAAGCTCTTCCAATGTATGAATACACATCATAAGAAAGACTAGTATTACAAGTAGAGACCCCAGCAAAGACAGTGAAGGTGGTGCACTATGGGTGTAAAGCAAGGCCGGGACCTGCGTGCCTGCACATGGACACAGTCCCACATTTGCAAAGATTCTTAGAAAGATGGCAGCAAACAATCAAACACCTGGCATGCTCAGTCACTCCATTTGTTCCCTCCTTGCTCCCTTCTGGATAGCCCTTCAGATTGAGAAGTACCAGTTAAAGGAAATGTCCATAGACCCTTCACCCCACTCCACCTACCACCAATAGAAACAACTAGTGAATGGAAATGGATATTACATTTATTTCTTCCTACATGTACAAGGGGATCCCTCCAAACATTGAAGGGGCACACTTGTAAAGCAGTGTAGCAAAGGCTTGCTCCTTCATGTTTCAGCCTATGCCTCAGATATTTCAAATCATTTCCCACAGCAAAACATTTACTGATCATGGTCAAATCATAAAACCATGAATCATCTCACATGTAGCATTATACAAGCTCTGTGAATCCATCCTTGCTTCTTGGAAGGGCTTGTACCAGCCCAGACACACTTACGAGTGAGATTAAAAATGTGCGATGCTTTACTTCTAACACCTCTTTCTTTCTCACAGCAAGTTTATCCAAGATAAGTACACAGGGTACAGCCAGCGGGAAGCTGCATATATTGCCGGCGCAGTGTATGACAGCTCCTTAGTCCTTTCTGCAGCAGTGGGAATATTAATTGTGAGTATAAAATGGTGCACACCAGTAGGGTGAGGGATGGTTTTTGATGATTGGGTGCAGTGACAAATATTTGTACTTAGTAGATATGCCCACCCCCTGTTAATCAGACTGCAGTTCAGACAAAATAATTTCAAGGCCACCGACGTTCAGCTGAGCTGTGGCATAAAAGTGATTATAAGCAGTATCAGCAAGGTGCTTGAATGGTAGGACAATTTTTTTGAAAAATCCTTTAATCACGTGTTTACATTTACCAACATACAGTATGTCAAATTGTCCCTTCCAATTCAACAGCATTAAGCGTACAGCAGAACATCCCTTTATGTTATGTTATGTGATTTTTAAAGCGCTCAGCTGCCCCAGCAAAGGGGCGTCCCGGCGCTAATCCTGAGTAAAAGCACAACTGAGAACAGAAAGGAAACAAAGAATATTTTCAAGGAAAATGGTGAGTTTTGATGGCTTTCCTGAATTGATACAGCTCCTTCATTTCCCGAATATGGACAGGTAGAGTATTCCATAATTTTGCTGCTAAACGGAAAGAACGTCCACCAGCTCTACATCGTTTGAACCGGGGGACCTCAACCAGATTCTGACCAGCTGAACGTAGAGCCCGCGTAGGCGCATACATCTTCAGCAATTGCCCCAGCATTTTAGGGGTCGACTGTTTTAAGATTTTAAATGAAATACATAAGGCCTTAAACTGTATCCGCTGAGCTACAGGAAGCCAGTGGAGTTTCCGAATAGTACTGGAGGTAGGACTGAAACGAGGTAGGCCTACTAAGGCTCTAGCAGCCGCATTTTGAATGCGTTGCAGACGGGCAATTTCCACTTTATTGGCACCCAGGAGCAGTGAAGAGGCATAGTCCAATCTGGACAACACCGTAGATTGAACAATTAGTTGCCTGGTAGCAGGGTCAAAATATTTCAGGACTGCTTTCAAACTGCGTAGTATGCCAAAACAGGTAGCGGAAACTTTTAACATAAAACAAATAAGATCCTCCAGTCAAGATGTGTCCCCCCCACTGCCCACATTGTCCCTATGGCAGAAAGCAAAATTACAACATGTGCTGCTTGAGGTTGCCTATCAAAACCACTACAATTTGCTCCCAACATTGGGCAAGCCTGGCTACATACCCAAATCACATCCTATACTCAAGGATGCCCCAGCACAGACTAACATAGTTCAAAATGATCAAGATGGTCAAGTAGCATGGATTAAATAGCTTAAACATTTACCTACGTGGTAGAATGTAATTTCTATTTTGCAAAGCCAATTACATCCCACACATTCACATCTGAGTATTGCCTGAACTGATGCTACATAGATATCAGAAAGTCACCTTCCTTGGTTGCCCATCTTAGCTCTTGTGGCAACCACTATTAAACGAGGGGGGTTTGCAGACTTTCAAACCAGAGCCACCTGGCGTAGTCCCAACAGCCCATCCATGTCCACGAATCTTTCTTCCAACTTGGAATTATCAGAACTGCCTCCAAGCCCCATGATACATCTCTTTGCGTGTCGAATAGAATGGCAAGTTATGAGGACAACTTTCTGAAATGGGATGATTTCTGTCACTAGATTCTCCCAGCAAATGGGGCATCGTTAGCTAACAGGAGTTCCCACAGAGCCCAAGGATCGTGTTATCTGCCAGTCTGCAAGTTGATGGTTTTTGTCACATCTCCTCAAATGCTGCATCAACCGTGGTGTTTACCCTGGGGCAGACTGCCCTCTCCCATAAATTGGTACCTTGCATAGAGAACCTAGACACTGCCTGTGTTTGAACACTAATATCATCTACTTCCTAGGTAATTAACCCATGTATGAAGATCCCTTTGTGAAAGCCTTCTCAGACTACAGGGCAGACCTGCTAGTGAGCTCCTGTTGGGTAACTTGTGTAAGAAGCTAGACCAAGGGTTTTCTAAGCTTTTAAAAGTACTTATTTCACTATCACACTACAGGCTAAATTACTTACATTGTTCTTGATTTTAAATGTTTGAGTTGTGTCAGTGATCCTTGCTGCACTTTCTCTATTCTTATTCTATATACTGTTTTCCTTGAAGAAAGCTAGGCTTGCGTGTTCTAACATACCCTGCTTCCTCCTCTGTAGGACTATGTGGGTCTGCGTGGTATTTTTGCCGTCCTCTGTGCTGTAATGACGCTGCCAGTATTTGCACTCCTGGCATTCACCTTCGTCCCTCCCCTGGTCTCCACCGTCTGGCTCGGGATTACCTACTCCTTTGCTGCAGTAAGTGTCAAAGACAGGAAAGTGCTTCAATTCATTTTAATTTACTTTTGCTTGAAGTGAATAATGTTTGAACTAATTATGGCCTGTTCCACTGCTGAACACAACTCATTTGTTCTTTTGTTTTATTACAGGCTAGTATGTGGCCGTCAATACCTCTGGTGGTGCCGCAAGCAACTCTGGGGACAGCGATGGGGCTTGCAACGTCAGTGCAGATGGTTGGGATTGGAATCTCAAACCTGATTGTGGGTCAAATACTGGGAACCAAATCCAGGTGAGAAATGTGATCTGATGGCATGATGTTACGTTAAGCTACTTAGGAGAAAGGACTGGCAGTTGAGGAGGAAAAATTTGCTCAACTAGTACAAAGTAGCGATAATGGACTCCACTCATGAGACCGTGTGGTAAGAAGTGTAGTAACAACTGCCAAAGTCTGTAGGCGACACTGTATGAGGTTGGAAAGGTCGACTCCACTAAGTACACACCGGAAGGAAAATGTCTTACATTGATCAGTGATTGGATCTGTGCCTGGGGACTGGAAGCTACCTCAACAATGAGTGCACTAGTAAAAGAAGCTACACTAGGCTTGTTAAGTGCAGGAAACACACTCTGTGTATGTCATCAACCCCATGTTGTACCCTGTAATGTCTGTGAGAGACGGTTTGTGAAAAATATCACATGCTCATCTGAAAATTGATTTTTTTTATTGGTAATATCTCTTTTCTTCCTTTTCCAACAGTGAAGCAAAGATCCCTCTCTGGCGCTGGCAACAGATGATGATCTTCATGCTTGCAAACACAATTGGCTGTATCTGTACCTCACTTGTGCTTAATGTGTTTGATAAGCGACAGGTAAGTAGCTGCTTTTGTGGGAATTGATGCACAGGGCTTTCCATCACCATTAGCAGAAAGGCAATTTTGGTCAAATGAACCCATGCTCAACAGCCCAGTAAATGAAAATCAGAACAAAATAGTTAAAACTTAAATCCTGCTGTAGCATCAAAGCCCCGTGACCCTCATTTACCTCTTGATGGTGCGTTTTCTTGGCCCCCTTGCTTACCGTTTGGTCCTCCAAGGAACCTTTGTCTCCGACTGGGAGGTGATAGGAGTTAGCATTAACATCTATCAACAATTTAATTAACAGTGCAATCCATTTGGCTAAACAGTGAGAACAGGAATCAGTAGCTTGGGTTAAGAGGTTTATGACAAATTCAAAATTAAGTTTAAATACACTACTTGCGGTACCATGCTATTAAGATATGGCAAAACAGCTGGGAAACCCAACCTCTTAAAGACGTTTAGGCGTACCAGATTTAGACCTACACGAAATTCTGTCACTGCGATACAAAATATTAAAGCTATTGATGCTGAGAGAAAAGCCTCAAAAGTTGTTGCCAATGCATAGGTACATTTAGTCACAGCAATTAAGGTCCAGACAAAGAAGATGGTTCTAAATTCGAAAAGTCTAAAAAATCAGGGACTTTTTTTTCAAAGGAAATCGGAATAGAGCAAAGGAAACTGAGTTTAAAAGGTGTCATCATTTTAGAAGCTCAGTCAAGAGTCTTCTATGAGTCAAGAGAAAAGTGTTAGCCTAAGCCTCACTTAGGAAGGGTTCAGATAGGCCTTGAGGTCTAAACCTCTGAAGGGAAGAGAAGGTTCGAAAGAGGCCTACATCATCTCTGGAAAAAGGGTTCTGCTGCAGTCTGACTAGGTGAACACTATTTTATAACACAAAGTCCATTGGGTAGCAACCACTTTGCGCGTATCATCAGGGGTCCATTGTTTCAGTCCAGTTCTCAGGTAGCAGATGGATACATTGGGAAAACATCCCATACTAGACATGGGAATGACCTCAGTTTCTCACGTACACATCACTTGGTAAAATATACTCAATAGGTCTTTCAATTGAATCTCTTGTTCCCCATGTTCCTTCTTCAAGGTCTTCTTCTTAGGCTCTTGTCTCTATCTCTTGTACAGTAGTGTATCTATTATACAACTAACAGTGCATTTGAATACCTGCAAGAAATGTCGAGTTAGTAGAAACATGAAATCTGCTTTTATACAGCATACTGAAATGCAGGACTACATATTAGAACTTAAAGGTCAACTTCAATGATGCACATTTAACATGCATGTGCACATTTACACACAAATTAATATACATTTCTAATGCATTAGGTTTCACATTACATGTAATATTCAGGAGGTCCTTAAAATAATCAGCTGTAAATATGACTAACAACTATGTTTAAATCTAATGTATGGAATATTAATGCACATTTTACATACACTTTATATCCTTTCCCATAAAATCACATAGGTAAGGATGGCTTCTAATTAGCTTTTAAATCAATAAATGTTATTCATGTGATATAGCACACACATTAAGGAAATAACACTTCATCTCTGTGGCAAGTACATTTTCTACTAAATGGGGACAGTTTTATTGTCACCCTCACTATGGTAAAACACATTAATATGAGTAAAGTCTCTAATCATACAGGAAAGGCACTCTTCAATAGTGTCAAGTGCAAAACTTACATAAGTTTATTACACCATACATGATACATGTGGTAAGTGCACTTTCATACCGTGTATCTCTTAAATGTCTGTGACATATCTTGTTGTGTAAAGGGTGGGCAACTTTTGCACTGCACCAATCTCCCCTCTGATGGTGAATCAACCCATCACATCATTGTCTTATCAGATGGACAAATCACAATCTGGCTGTTTTCATCATCTTCCTTCTGGAATCTCCAGACATTTCATGTCATTGTTAGAACTGTGGGTCTCTAGTTGCAATGACTTGTACCTTTGTCCAAATAAGGACCCTTGCTTCTAGTCAGAGTAAGGGGGCTACACTCCTAAAATAACACCTGCTCAACCCTGTGGTTGCTTGGCACGAACAGGAAGGCTTATCTCAGAGGCAGTGTGTAAAGCATTTGTGATCACATACAGTAATACAGTGGAAACACTACAGATGGACAAAATACAGGTTTTTATAAAAATAAGTATTCTTTAAATAGACTTAACACAAGACCCAAACAACAAAAATCCACAATACAGTAGTAAGAAAATGACTTTAAGATGGTAGAAGTAACTCAGTTCACTTTAGATGGTAAATGCGACACTTTTCTCACAAAGTAACTTTGGATGCGTTAAACAAGATAACAAAAGGTTCGCAGGGAGAACGATGCATTGGTTCCTTGCTTCAGGGGAGGCGATGGATCTGTTCCTCAGTGCTTGCTTAAAGTAGGCGATGCGTCTGTTCCTTACCGGAGAGGAGGTGATGCGATGATCTCGTGGTGCGTCCCGGTTGAGATGCGACAAGATGGCGCCGCGACGAGCCGGTGCGATGCGAGAAGATTGCGCGTTTGATGCGATGCGACGACGTGAAGGCGCTGCGTGCATGCCCAACGGCTGTGCGGCGAACTCTGTAACTTTGGAGCCGCGACAAGCCCTGCGACACACTTCTCCGGTGATGCGATGGCGACCCTTGCGGTGGCGACACGATTCTCCGGGGATGGGAAGACACACAGCTGCGATGGAGACACGCTTCACCGGTCATGCGACGGCGACCCTTGCGGTGGCGTTTATCTTTCAGAAGACCCCCAGACTGTTGTTTCTTCTCGCGGTTAGAACCGGGAGTCTGTTTTCAACAAAAAACTTTGAATCAAAGTGGTGACTGTTCGTGTTTTTCTCACTTGCATCACCTGAAAATTGCCGGTATCCGTTATAGATTCTGAAGACTCCACTGTCTACCTTATCCGAGGTTATTCAGAAGGTCTCCCCACAGGACAGACGGATTGTCCCCTGAAGAAGGGACTCTCAGGTCCCGAAATGCATCGGGCCCACGTTTAATTTTTTTTTCGTAAACAATTGATTATCTGTCTCTTTGTAAATGTTCTCAAGATACATGTATAAGGAATTCATGCTTTTGATTTCTATGTGAATGCAACTAAAAAATGATCAATGTAAAACATTTTTTTGGGGGGGGATTTCAACAATTACCTGTAAAGATTTACATTTACAAGTATATTTGCTATTCTTGTGATTCATTTTTGATATAGGGTTGTTAAATTGTATTCAATGACCTAGAAGGTCACTTTGTGACCATTTGTGGATAGTGCGTAGTACTAGATTGCACACAGGCTCTGTAATGGCAGGCCTGAGACACACTTTACAAGCTGCTTCTGTGGGTGGCACAATCAGTGCTGCAAGCTCACTAGCAGCATTTGATCTACAGGCCCTAGGCACACATAGTGCACTGTACTAGGGTCTGACAATTAAATCAAATAAGCCAATCATGAAGTCACTAATCCATTACAATAATTTACAATAGGGGGCACCAGCACTGTGGCACTGAATAGCAGTGGCACAGTGCCCAAAGCATCTAACCAGCAAAAAGGTATCAAAAACAGAGGAGATAACAACAAAAAATGGAAAGGAGACTCACGACAATGGTACCAGATCTAACAGTCTATCCTCCAGTTCCATATCCGCTCTTCACTCCATTTTTTGCTTGTACGCATCTGTATACCTTATAGATTACAATCAGGAATAATCCACAAAAAAACAATCATCACTAAGGCTTTGAGAATGGTTCCAACGATTCCACTACCTAGGCTTCCAAACCATCTTCCTTTAGCAAAAAATCAATTTCTTATTGCTTCCCAAGCACCTGTTGCTCTCCACCCTTTCAAATTTTTCTTTAGGTAAGTTATGTTGCGAATGTATTTCTTCAAGTCCTTACTCTCATCTGGAATGTAAGCAACATTGTGGAGCTTTTAACATCCGGCAGACTCTGCCCTCTTTTGCGAGAAGGACATCTAAAGCAAGTCTATTCTGCAAAACCATAAATCTACTGGCAACCATTTCTGTATCTATAACAAAAAATCCTACCGCAGTACTAGTAAATAATGCATCAACTACAGTAGAAAGCTTTCTAATCTTATGTGTATTGAGTTTCACTCCTACAGATGGTATCAAAGCTCCAAAGATATCTCCTAAAATGTCACTAGCACTAGCATCTTTTTTAGTTCTCACATTGAATCATCAATTTGACCTACATGATACATTTTTGGAAAAACTATCCCCATGTAACATGTTTCATACTATCTCTTGGGTACCCTATAAAATGCATTTTTCTGACAAATGTAATAGACTTCAGGGAAAACAAGATCTGCTCCATCTAAATATAATCCCACATTTCCTCGAACTTCAAAAGTATGGTCACATTCACTATCCCTACAAAACTTTTATTGGTTGAGTATTTTCTAATGGAAATGCATAATCTCCCTTTATGTTGCCAATCTAAAGATAATGCTGACAAGTATCCCACTAATCTATGCTCATTTTCTTCTTTGCTCATTCTGGTACTTTTGATTGGTTCGCTTTAGACAATGTCTCTCCATCTGTCTTCTACTGAATCTATGACTTTCTTTTCTACATCTGTTAGTAAACAAGTTAAGTTGTGTCTATGCACATAAGCACTGTCCGGTGTCATGGTGGGTCTAAAGAAATGTCCCACTGTCTGTGTTTTTAGCATTAAGCTGTTTATTCAAGTGCTTCAGCACAGGCACATCTGAAAAGACCAAGTCTTGATTTGAATAATAGTATTAGAAATAGCTTACACATAGAATAAACTCAGCAATAAAGCTATATAATATGTGAAGGGGAAATGGTGGTACGTTTTTTCCTCAGCAACTGATGCAGGTAACTGCATACAAACCTAGCAATCCCTGGCATCTATAATGTCAACATATTCATAAAGCAGTTTAAAATAAGAATTCAATGAGTACTCTCCTCTAGAAGCATCTACATGTAACACTTTCTCATTTACGGCAGGTAAGCTATTGTCGTAGGAAATGGCATTTGAGGGGTATGTGTAGACTTAGGTTCTGCTCCCTTTAAATGATGGGGCAAATTCAGAATTATAATTAAAGCAACTAGCACTAATGTCATAACAGCAAATACTCCTGCACCTATTTGTTTACGTCTTTTAGTGTTTGTGTTCGGCTCCATGAGTTCTTTCATGATAGGCCGCTAGTTAAAATGATTGCAGCACAGTTCTTTGGCCTTAGAGACCACAAATAAAGTGTGGACAGGCCCCCCGTGGTGCTTAGGCAACACAGACCAGCTCTATTTAGACAATTTCAGTGCCCCAGTAACATGGTGGCAAGGTGGCCTTCCAGGCAAGAAAGCCATGCCAATGGCCAGTCGGGGCAACAGGCGGGCCAGACTAGCAGACAAGCAGAGAGCGGGTCAGCATCCAGAGCTGAGAGGGAGCGCAGCACTCGCATCGCTATGGCAACTTTACTGCGACAAGCCTGCCTCAACCCCAAGCACTCTTCCAGTCAGAGGCAAGTGGGGGAGGCAGGGGATCCCAATCCAGGTCTCTGTCTTCCAGAAGGCCAGAGCGTCCAGAGCACAACTGCATCAAGAATCCTCTGGGTCTCTAGCTTCTCCCTCAGGCATCAGCAGGAGATGTCGAGCGGCTACTAGGGCAGACGAGGCATGCAGGGAGAACCGCTACCAGGATTGGTCTTGAGAGCGTTGGGCAGAGCGCATCTGCCTGCCAGGCATAAGTGAACTTCAAGTTTAGGATATGTTCAAAAATTGCACAAGTGAGTGGAATCAATTTCAATTATTTGAGTTCCTGTTAGTTTCTCGTTGCTGAAGTAGAAGTGGAGTGGATGGCAGGGTATAAATAAGATATTTACTGATGAGTGATCCCGAACTTCAGAGCTTTTTCTTGGAGCTCCCTCTCGGTGGCCATCTTGTCTGGTTATACTTTTTCATTACCAATAGTGACGACGCATGTGATGGAGGATGTCTCATCAGCTTCACCTTGGGCCAATCCGCAGAAACTTTTGTGTTAAGCCCATATATCACCTGGAACCACAATTCCAAATAAAGAATCCAAATCCTTGCATAAAATTTTCCCAAATCGATCAACCAGTCTGTACCATTCCACTGGGTTCTCTCTCAATTTCGGGAAATGATTTGTGAATGATGCGAGATCAGTCCTGCTCCATGGTATATGGACATACCATCCATCAGGCACTGCTCTCAAGGGAAGCATGTGTATATCCTCATCGTCCTCCTCTGATAGAGAGGGGATTTATCTAATTCACTTCATTTTCGAATGTATGTAATTAATTCCTTGATCTAGAATCTCATTCCTGGTTTTCTCATGTTTGCAAGATCTCTGTCACTAAAGCATAACCTGGAACTTTTCAGTTTGATTTTGTATTTCTGTATATCAATTCTATGTGTTTGGGCTAATTCAGATAATTTGTAAGGAAACTTTCCTGCACGTCTGATAATGTCTTTATAGAGGTATTGTAGTTCATCGTCTTGATTGGCATTCAGTTGGGACAGTTCAAGAGTCCCAATTATCATTTCTTCTAATTATACTTTCAGTCTAGCCACATCCATTCTCATCTCTCTCTCTTGGGGACCAGAGTATTTGTTCCACTCATTCCAGGATTCCTACTATTTGTCAGGGTATCTATGCCTTTAAACCAGTCATCAAGTTCTCGGGCAGTAAGACCTGGGTGTTCTGCTGGGATGTGAAGAATTATTTCTCTGCTATGGGTACCATTACTTTAACCAGGCGGTGAGCTCAAAGGAGACATGTCAAAAGTTGGCGTTCTTATTGGCATTTCTGTCCTAATGATACTGTAATTCATCATTAGTGGGGCATTTGTGTTGGGCAAGAAAATGGTGATGATTTTTGGGGAAATCTCCTTATCAGTTAAAAACCCTGACTAATGTAATGTGGGGTCTGCACTCGCAGCACATTAGGTATTCCCTTGTGTCGGAACCCAAGGATCCTGAGGAATGGGTCTTATTACCAAGTCCTCTGAATTGCTAGCCATGTCGCTCATCCAGGTAGGAACAGCCAAAGTATGTTTAGAATTTCCTGCTTCTCCAGACTTATACAAAGGAACTACAGGACCAATGATAACAGGGATGGTCAATGCGTCTGGGGCATTTAGAACTTGCGAAGTCCAAGGGACTGTCAATCCTGACTGTCCTCCCCCATCGGATCAGGATTTTCATTTACTGGTGCTGTAGGCACATCATATGTTTCAGTCATAGGGTCATTACTAACTCCACCAGTCTGGGTGTCATTGTACGGAGGTGGACAAGTTAACAGTAATTCTGTTATAAATTCATCATTTATATAGTTGTCACTGTCCTCAACTGCATTGCCTGTGTCATCTGCTTCTTTATTTTTTTTTCTTCTCCTTGCGTTTAGCTTTCCCTTCATCTTCTTTTGTTAGTGGAGAATGTAATCTAGCTCCATCAATCATGTCAGTTCTCTAGGATTTCTGTTCTGCATTCCATCTAGCATCTGCACAGGTGCATATGGATAGTGTGACTCTCACTTGAAATCTGTTTGGCATCAGCCATATGTTCCCAGGCATTAAGTACTTCATACTTTGTAGGTCTAGGAGGCAGTTGCGTTTCATACAGCGTCCTCCTTAAATGCAAAATATTTCTCAAATTGAATGTCTCAAAACTAGGAAATGTTAATGCATCATCTTTCTCAGTGATCTTATAACGTTGTGCGAGCCAAACACATGTGTGAAGACCCAAGTCTATCGTCATAATATGACCTAGCGTACCTTAGGGCGGTGCCTCCTCCCCCTTACTAATAGGCACAGTCACATCTCCCTATACTAGGCTTTTCAATGTTTTAAAGATTTTCATTTCCAACCAATATACGCAATATTCACAGATGAAACCAGGAAATTATTTGTTCGAGGCATATGAGCTGCAGATTGTACACTTAGCATTAGATCGCCACCTGGTGTTGGGCTCGGATGATTGCATGTTGTTGTCGTCTTGGAAGAAGTCTTTGTAGTCACGAGATAGGCGACTCCTCCCTTGGACGATAGTGCTCATGGGCATCGTCTCCATCCTTAGTTGGGTTCGGATGCAACTTTTCCGCTCCGGTTCGAAAATCTACTTTTCAAAGACTTTGACGCGCAAAACTTTCTAAAAAAAAACTTTAACTTCATAGACTCAACCTCATCACTTCTATTCTGGTCCTCGACGCGGGCCGTCGGGTCTACCCACGTGGTGAGTTCTACACCTCATGGAAAGGACACCATTCAAAAGATGCCCCGGGTGTGGAGCAAAATTTCCACACAGCGAACATCACGACGTGTGTAATCTGTGTTTATCACCTGAACACGACGAGTCGAGCTGCACAGCTTGTGCGTCCTTTCAATCCTAGAATACCATTCGAGATCGGAGGGCCCATCGACACGACATGCAGAGATCAGCTCCGGAACCGGTGGATATCTTCGCCGAAGGTCCATGTATCCCCGAGGAAGATTCCGATGATCTCCAGATCGTATCTGAGGCAGACGACTCTGATGACTCCATACCATCAGGTCAACGCGTGAGTACGATCGCCCCTACCCCAACCCAAACACCTAAACCAAAGGCTAAGGTCAGAACTCCGCCTTCGGGACCCAGTCGAGACCGAGACATTGCTTCGAAAGCCCCGCCATCGAGCCCGGCTCCGAAGAAAATATTAAAGCCTTCAGGTAGTTTCATACCGAGCAAACCGCACGTGCTGATACGACCAGCTCCCTCGGCACCGAAACCGAAAGAAGTCCCGGTTCCGAAAAAGACCCGGAAACCGTCGACTCCTAAAGACAATACGGCACCGAAACCAATGAAACCTGCTTCCACCCCAAAATCTTCGGTGCCGAAACCCACAAAACCTGCAAGACAAGCAAAAACCAAGCCGGGAGCCGAAAAAATCGGCACCGAAAGCAATTTCTGAAGAAGAGCTTTTTAGACCTGATCCTTTGCAAAAGTGGATATACATGGACACTGAAACAGGACATGTTTCCACCACACCACACAGGAAGAGGAAGTCCGATACAGCACCTACACCTCCAGTGCCTGTCAAGAAGAACGACTCTGCCACATCTCCTATGCACCCTTCTTCTCCTGTATCTCTCTCTCCTGCTCTCCCTTTAAACATTTCACCTCAAAATTCTCCTCTTCTTTCTCCACAACATACACCTCCTCAGGATGCTGAGGATGATCAGTATAGCATGGGGGGAGGGAAAGACCCAGATGACCCTTTTCCCTACCCAACAGGTTCACCAGACTGGGAGTATCCAAACCCACAGGATATACCAGATATTCCTGACCCATATATATATTCATCCAAACCTTCTCCTCCTGAAGACAATATTGGGTTTGGACACTTGATTAATAGGGCTGCCATCTATCACAATGTCACCATGCATTCAGATGAGGCAGAAGAGGACTTTTTACTAGACACTTTTGAACATTCCCAAAAATCTGTGCAAATACTGCCAATGATTAAAGGAGTTATTAAACATGCCCCAGAAATGTTTAAAGGTCCTGTACGGGCTAGAATCATAAACCCAAGGATAGAAAAAAAGTACAGAGCAGCTCCTGGGGATCCTGCTTACATTAAGGGACAGCTACCCTTAGACTCCCTAGCAGTTTTAAACGCTAGGAAAAGAGCAAATTCACAAACATCAAGAGAAGCACCACCTCCTGATAAAGAATCCAAAGTCATAGATGCTTCAGGGAAAAGAATAGCTGCCCAAGCTAGTAATGCATTGCGCATTGCTAACACACAGGCCCTTCTCGCAAGATATGACTGGGCTCACTATGATCAGCTAGAGAAGCTCTTACAACATCTACCTGATCAATATAAGGTACACGCAGATGACCTCATACAAGAGGGTAAGCTTATATTTAACACCTCCATTAAATGCGCACTCGATGTAGCAGACACTGCATCCAGGGCAATAAACACCAGTGTCCTTCTTAGACGTCACGCGTGGCTACGCATTTCAGGATTTAAGCAAGAGGTACAGACTACTATCTCAAATCAACCATTCAACCAACACCAGTTGTTTGGTCCAGAAGTAGACACAGCTCTTGAAAAAATGAAAAAAGACACTGACACAGATAAGTATATGGGAGCTTTGCAGTCCACCCAAGCAAGAGGCTCCTTTTGCCGCTCCTTTTACAGAGTAGGCTCCAAACAAGGTGGAGCAGACAATTCAGCTTCCTTTAAATCTAATACACAGGCATCCTCTAATAAAGGATACTTTAGAAGGGGCTACAAAGGTAATACCAATAAGGGAAGAGGTCGAGGTAACAACAACAATCAATCCTCTTCCACCACTAAACAGTGATTTCCTTCAGCTCCCCCAACAGCATACCACTCCTGTAGGGGGGAGATTAACACAGTTCCTACCTGTCTGGAATTCCATCACAACAGTCAAGTGGGTAAGACAGATTATCCAGTATGGTTACTGCCTAGAGCTTACAGCTACCCCTCCAAATATGCCACCCAGAAAGCGTCCAATGTCCACAGAACATCTAACGCTGCTTCAACAAGAGGTTCTCTCATTGCTACAAAAAGATGCAATAGAGCTAGTTCCATTGCAACATCAAGGAACAGGGGTCTACTCACTCTACTTCCTAATACCCAAAAAGGATGGGACACTAAGACCAATTCTAGATTTGAGGCCTCTCAATCTGTATATACACTTTGATCATTTTCACATGATCACTTTACAACAAGTGCTCCCATTATTGGACTAAGGCGATTGCCTCACTACACTAGACCTTAAAGACGCCTACTTTCACATTCCCATACATCCTTCTCACAGGAAGTATCTCAGGTTTGTGCTAGAAGGACAACACTATCAATTCAAAGTCCTTCCATACGGGGGTAACAACAGTACCAAGAGTGTTCACAAAGTGCTTAGCAGTAGTAGCAGCACATCTCAGAAGACAACATATCCATGTCTTCCCATACTTAGACGATTGGCTCATAAAGGCCAAGCCATTTAACCAGTGTGTTCAACACACATCTCACACAATTCAGACAGTGCACAACTTGGGGTTTACAATAAACCACACCAAGTCACATCTACAGCCCTCTCATGTACATCAATGCCTAGGGACTACCATAAACACCAATACAGCTCTAGCTTATCCTAGTCCGACCAGGATACAGAGCATTCAAGCCTTAGTCACAAGGTTTCAAAACCAACATTTTCTCCCAGCCAGAGTGTTCATGCAACTAATAGGCATGATGGCATCTTGCATTTTTATTGTACCATATGCAAGACTGCAAGACATTGCAGGAATGTCTAGCACATCAGTGGAATCAGGCACAAGGACAACTGACAGACCTGGTGTTGGTGGACAGCCGCACACATGGAGAGGTGTGGCTCCCTGGTTGGACCCGGCAGACCTGTAAGCAGAGAACGGCCTGGGACCAAGGTTCAATTCCCGAAGTGGCAGGGTCTTGGACCAGGGTCAACGGACTCGATAGTTCTCGCCTCAGTGCCTACTCTAACCAGGGAACACACTCGGTAACTCTGGGCATTAAGCTTGCCTCATCTCTACAATGGCCCCCCACAGACGCCGGGGATGCCTGGTTTTACCCTGGAGATACCCACAAAGGGACCATCTCACAGGGAAAACCAGGACAGGTTCCCCAGCGGTCTACAGTGCCAGGACACTCGGGTAGAGTAACAGTGCGCTTTACAAGTATCCCACATTTACATTTACACATCACTCTCTGCAGTGGTGGAAAACCAAAAACCTGTCCAGAGGGCGGCCGTTCCTCGAGCCTGTTCCACAAATAGTGCTAACAACAGACGCATCCCTGACAGGATGGGGAGCACATCTGCTCCACCACACAACCCAGGGAAGATGGACTGCTCAACAAAAGGTGCTTCACATCACTCACCTAGAGTTGCTGGCTATTTTCCTGGCACTAAAGTCCTTCCAAGTACACATACAGAACAAAGCTGTCTTAATCTGGACGGACAACATGACAGCCATGTACTACATACAGAAACAAGGAAGCACACATTCCCTGCAACTGTCCCAGCTCGGACAAAACATTTGGAGATGGGCCATTCCACAAAAGATATATCTGTTGCAGAACACCTTCCAGGAGTTCACAATCAGATAGCCGACAGACACAACAGATTCACGAATGGGAACTACATCTGCAAGTTCTTTAACCATTCTTTCACAAGTGGGGTCATCTAGACATAGACCTGTTTGCCACACACGAAAACGCAAGATTCCCAACCTTTGCCGCCAGGTTTCCACACCCGTTGTCCAAGGGCAATGCGATATGGATGAACTGGTCAGGCAGATTTGTGTATGCTTTTCCGCCAACCCCACTAATACCACTAGTGGTACACAAGCTCATACAACAGTCTCTCAAACTGATCCTGGTAGCTCCCACATGGGCACGCCAACCGTGGTTCACCACACTGCTAGAACTCTCTCTAGTTCCACACCAAAAACTGTCTCTCACACCATCGATGCTAACGAAGAACCATGGAGACATCAGGCATCCAGATCCAAGTCAACTGATTCTGGTGATCTGGCTCCTGAAGTCTTAAAGTTTGGTTACCTTAACCTGCCACCAGACTGCATGAATATCATTAAAGAAGCCAGAAGACCTACTACTAGAGCTTGCTATGCTTCTAAATGGAAAAGATTTGCCATGTACTGCAATAATAATCAAATTGATCCTTTAGATGCTGTTACCTTCTCCATTTACAAAGATGTAATCTCGCTTATTCATCTATACGTTTACATCTTGCAGCCATTGCCGCATATCTACAAAACAGACAACATATGTTGTTTAGAGTACCAGCAATAAAAGCTTTTATTGAAGGATTAAACATGGTTATTCCTCCTAGGTTACCACCCTCTCCAGGGTGGAACCTAAACATTGTTCTTACAAGGCTCATGGGACCCCCTTTTGAACCTTTACACAAATGTGAACTACAATTTCTTTCATGGAAAACAGCTTTCCTTGTTGCTATTACCTCTCTTAGAAGAGTTAGTGAGATTCAAGCTTTCACTATACAAGAACCTTTCTTACAATTACACCGCAACAAAGTGGTTCTAAGAACTAATCCTAAATTCCTCCCGAAAGTAATTAATCCTTTTCATTTAAACCAATCAGTTGAGTTACTGTTTTTTCAAAACCCAGACTCTGTAGCAGAAAGAGCTTTACACACACTGGATATCAAAAGAGCTCCTCTCTATTACATAGATAGGACCACGTCCTTTCACAAAACAAAGCAACTATTTGTAGCCTTCTCTTCACCACATAAAGGCAATCCCATTCCTCAATCAGGCATTGCAAGGTCGATTGTTAAATGTATACAAATATGCTATCACAAAGCAAAACGCACATTAACAGTTCCTCCTAGAGCGCACTCCACACGCACACTAGGAGCCTCCATGACTTGACTTACTTAGGAAACATTGCCCTAGAAGACATCTGCAAGGCAGCAACATGGTCTACCACACACACCTTCACTAAAGACTATTGTGTTGATGTTCTAGCCAAGCAGCAAGCTGCAGTAGGCCAAGCTGTCCTTAAAACTCTCTTTCAAACTACTGCAACAGACACAGGTGACCACTGCTAGGGGAGACACTGCTGTACAATTGATGCTAAGTGTACAATCTGCAGCTCATATGCCTCGAACGGAAAATGCTACTTACCAGTATGCATCTGTTCTTAGCATGTAGAGCTGCAGAGTTGTACACGCCCTCCCGTCTCCCCGGGACCTGTGTCTGTTCCAGTTTTATCTTAATTAGATATACACGCATCGACATACTTTCTTCTTTCTACTAACACCATCATTTCCCATCATGGCGAAAAACAATCTAAGGATGGAGCCGATGCCCATGCACACTATCGTCCAAGGGAGGAGTCACCTATTTCGTGACTACAAAGACTTCTTCCACGACTACAACAACATGCAATCATCCGAACCCAACACCAGGTGGCTATCTAATGCTAAGTGTACAACTCTGCAGCTCTACATGCCAAGAACAGATGCATACTGGTAAGTAGCATTTTCCTTACCCACATTTCTCAACAATCGTAACCAATCCCAGCGCAGCTCTCTATGACGTGTTCAGCCAATACCTATACCAGCACAGCACACAGTGAGATTAATCTCACTCCTTGCAACAGCTTATTGGATAAATAAACAGATTTCTAGAGTGCATGGCTACACCCAAGAATGCCCCATCACGAATTGGAATGTTAAGGGGCGCGAAAGGACGCATGTGCATGAGGACCAATGTCTTTTTTAAACAGGAAGTCAATGTAGGTTTTCAGATGAGACAAAATTGAAGCTTGCCTATGTCATTTGAGAGCCAGGGTCCCTGCTGCATTCTGAACAGTTTGTAGTTTCAGCAGCAGGTGTTGTGGTAGTCCCACATAAAGGGCATTGGCATAGTCCAATCTGGAAACCACCCTGGCCAGGAGAACGGTAATCTTTGCGGGCAGGGCAAGGATTTGCAAAACTCTTTTGTCCGTTCGCATCAGACTGAAGCATGTGCCAACTACTGTGTTAATTTAAGTTTGTAGTGTCAACTGTTTGTCAATCTTGACTCTTAAGTTTTTCACTACTTCTGCTTGGGCGTTGGGTGGGAGAGCCTCATCCAGCCAGTGACCTTGCAGTTTGAGAGCGAAATTATACCTAAAGCTAAGAATCTGAGACTTTGTCAGTGTTTCATTTGAGCTGATTAAAACCCATCCACTGAAAGACCGCAGATAAGCAGGGTTTGATGGCATTTGGTCGTTTGGCTCGTTTTTCTTGAAAGAAAAAGTAATGAGTGTTGTCGGTGTAGGAGATTATCTTGGTCCCAAAAGACTCGGCCAGTTTTACCAAGGGAGTCTTATAGGTGTTGGGCTGAGGGCCGAGCCCTGGGGCAATCCCTCCGAGACACTATTCTTTCTAGATGAAAAAGGTGGCTACCAAACCTCTTGGTATCTATTTTCAAGGAAGGATTTCAGCCAATTTAGAGCTGAGCCCCTGATGCCTATATCATGACGACGGATGCGCAGCCTGGAGTGCGGGACCATATAAACAGTGGCAGAAAGGTCCAGCAAAACAAGAACTGCTTACCACCAGCATCTAAAGTACATTTGATCTCTTCGGCAACTTCCAGGAGCACAGTTCCGGTGCTAAATTTAGGCCTGAACCCTGACTGGCTGGGGTAGAGAATTCTGTTGGACTTTACTTGTTTGGAAAGCTGCTGATTCAAAAACTTTTCACCAATTGTAGATGAGACTGGCAACGGGGAGATGGATCTGTAATTACTTGGAATATTGGGGTCTGCATAGTTTTTGATGCTGAGAGAAAAGCCTCAAAAGTTGTTGCCAATGCATAGGTACATTTAGTCACAGCAATTAAGGTCCAGACAAAGAAGATGGTTCTAAATTCGAAAAGTCTAAAAAATCAGGGACTTTTTTTTCAAAGGAAATCGGAATAGAGCAAAGGAAACTGAGTTTAAAAGGTGTCATCATTTTAGAAGCTCAGTCAAGAGTCTTCTATGAGTCAAGAGAAAAGTGTTAGCCTAAGCCTCACTTAGGAAGGGTTCAGATAGGCCTTGAGGTCTAAACCTCTGAAGGGAAGAGAAGGTTCGAAAGAGGCCTACATCATCTCTGGAAAAAGGGTTCTGCTGCAGTCTGACTAGGTGAACACTATTTTATAACACAAAGTCCATTGGGTAGCAACCACTTTGCGCGTATCATCAGGGGTCCATTGTTTCAGTCCAGTTCTCAGGTAGCAGATGGATACATTGGGAAAACATCCCATACTAGACATGGGAATGACCTCAGTTTCTCACGTACACATCACTTGGTAAAATATACTCAATAGGTCTTTCAATTGAATCTCTTGTTCCCCATGTTCCTTCTTCAAGGTCTTCTTCTTAGGCTCTTGTCTCTATCTCTTGTACAGTAGTGTATCTATTATACAACTAACAGTGCATTTGAATACCTGCAAGAAATGTCGAGTTAGTAGAAACATGAAATCTGCTTTTATACAGCATACTGAAATGCAGGACTACATATTAGAACTTAAAGGTCAACTTCAATGATGCACATTTAACATGCATGTGCACATTTACACACAAATTAATATACATTTCTAATGCATTAGGTTTCACATTACATGTAATATTCAGGAGGTCCTTAAAATAATCAGCTGTAAATATGACTAACAACTATGTTTAAATCTAATGTATGGAATATTAATGCACATTTTACATACACTTTATATCCTTTCCCATAAAATCACATAGGTAAGGATGGCTTCTAATTAGCTTTTAAATCAATAAATGTTATTCATGTGATATAGCACACACATTAAGGAAATAACACTTCATCTCTGTGGCAAGTACATTTTCTACTAAATGGGGACAGTTTTATTGTCACCCTCACTATGGTAAAACACATTAATATGAGTAAAGTCTCTAATCATACAGGAAAGGCACTCTTCAATAGTGTCAAGTGCAAAACTTACATAAGTTTATTACACCATACATGATACATGTGGTAAGTGCACTTTCATACCGTGTATCTCTTAAATGTCTGTGACATATCTTGTTGTGTAAAGGGTGGGCAACTTTTGCACTGCACCAATCTCCCCTCTGATGGTGAATCAACCCATCACATCATTGTCTTATCAGATGGACAAATCACAATCTGGCTGTTTTCATCATCTTCCTTCTGGAATCTCCAGACATTTCATGTCATTGTTAGAACTGTGGGTCTCTAGTTGCAATGACTTGTACCTTTGTCCAAATAAGGACCCTTGCTTCTAGTCAGAGTAAGGGGGCTACACTCCTAAAATAACACCTGCTCAACCCTGTGGTTGCTTGGCACGAACAGGAAGGCTTATCTCAGAGGCAGTGTGTAAAGCATTTGTGATCACATACAGTAATACAGTGGAAACACTACAGATGGACAAAATACAGGTTTTTATAAAAATAAGTATTCTTTAAATAGACTTAACACAAGACCCAAACAACAAAAATCCACAATACAGTAGTAAGAAAATGACTTTAAGATGGTAGAAGTAACTCAGTTCACTTTAGATGGTAAATGCGACACTTTTCTCACAAAGTAACTTTGGATGCGTTAAACAAGATAACAAAAGGTTCGCAGGGAGAACGATGCATTGGTTCCTTGCTTCAGGGGAGGCGATGGATCTGTTCCTCAGTGCTTGCTTAAAGTAGGCGATGCGTCTGTTCCTTACCGGAGAGGAGGTGATGCGATGATCTCGTGGTGCGTCCCGGTTGAGATGCGACAAGATGGCGCCGCGACGAGCCGGTGCGATGCGAGAAGATTGCGCGTTTGATGCGATGCGACGACGTGAAGGCGCTGCGTGCATGCCCAACGGCTGTGCGGCGAACTCTGTAACTTTGGAGCCGCGACAAGCCCTGCGACACACTTCTCCGGTGATGCGATGGCGACCCTTGCGGTGGCGACACGATTCTCCGGGGATGGGAAGACACACAGCTGCGATGGAGACACGCTTCACCGGTCATGCGACGGCGACCCTTGCGGTGGCGTTTATCTTTCAGAAGACCCCCAGACTGTTGTTTCTTCTCGCGGTTAGAACCGGGAGTCTGTTTTCAACAAAAAACTTTGAATCAAAGTGGTGACTGTTCGTGTTTTTCTCACTTGCATCACCTGAAAATTGCCGGTATCCGTTATAGATTCTGAAGACTCCACTGTCTACCTTATCCGAGGTTATTCAGAAGGTCTCCCCACAGGACAGACGGATTGTCCCCTGAAGAAGGGACTCTCAGGTCCCGAAATGCATCGGGCCCACGTTTAATTTTTTTTTCGTAAACAATTGATTATCTGTCTCTTTGTAAATGTTCTCAAGATACATGTATAAGGAATTCATGCTTTTGATTTCTATGTGAATGCAACTAAAAAATGATCAATGTAAAACATTTTTTTGGGGGGGGATTTCAACAATTACCTGTAAAGATTTACATTTACAAGTATATTTGCTATTCTTGTGATTCATTTTTGATATAGGGTTGTTAAATTGTATTCAATGACCTAGAAGGTCACTTTGTGACCATTTGTGGATAGTGCGTAGTACTAGATTGCACACAGGCTCTGTAATGGCAGGCCTGAGACACACTTTACAAGCTGCTTCTGTGGGTGGCACAATCAGTGCTGCAAGCTCACTAGCAGCATTTGATCTACAGGCCCTAGGCACACATAGTGCACTGTACTAGGGTCTGACAATTAAATCAAATAAGCCAATCATGAAGTCACTAATCCATTACAATAATTTACAATAGGGGGCACCAGCACTGTGGCACTGAATAGCAGTGGCACAGTGCCCAAAGCATCTAACCAGCAAAAAGGTATCAAAAACAGAGGAGATAACAACAAAAAATGGAAAGGAGACTCACGACAATGGTACCAGATCTAACAGTCTATCCTCCAGTTCCATATCCGCTCTTCACTCCATTTTTTGCTTGTACGCATCTGTATACCTTATAGATTACAATCAGGAATAATCCACAAAAAAACAATCATCACTAAGGCTTTGAGAATGGTTCCAACGATTCCACTACCTAGGCTTCCAAACCATCTTCCTTTAGCAAAAAATCAATTTCTTATTGCTTCCCAAGCACCTGTTGCTCTCCACCCTTTCAAATTTTTCTTTAGGTAAGTTATGTTGCGAATGTATTTCTTCAAGTCCTTACTCTCATCTGGAATGTAAGCAACATTGTGGAGCTTTTAACATCCGGCAGACTCTGCCCTCTTTTGCGAGAAGGACATCTAAAGCAAGTCTATTCTGCAAAACCATAAATCTACTGGCAACCATTTCTGTATCTATAACAAAAAATCCTACCGCAGTACTAGTAAATAATGCATCAACTACAGTAGAAAGCTTTCTAATCTTATGTGTATTGAGTTTCACTCCTACAGATGGTATCAAAGCTCCAAAGATATCTCCTAAAATGTCACTAGCACTAGCATCTTTTTTAGTTCTCACATTGAATCATCAATTTGACCTACATGATACATTTTTGGAAAAACTATCCCCATGTAACATGTTTCATACTATCTCTTGGGTACCCTATAAAATGCATTTTTCTGACAAATGTAATAGACTTCAGGGAAAACAAGATCTGCTCCATCTAAATATAATCCCACATTTCCTCGAACTTCAAAAGTATGGTCACATTCACTATCCCTACAAAACTTTTATTGGTTGAGTATTTTCTAATGGAAATGCATAATCTCCCTTTATGTTGCCAATCTAAAGATAATGCTGACAAGTATCCCACTAATCTATGCTCATTTTCTTCTTTGCTCATTCTGGTACTTTTGATTGGTTCGCTTTAGACAATGTCTCTCCATCTGTCTTCTACTGAATCTATGACTTTCTTTTCTACATCTGTTAGTAAACAAGTTAAGTTGTGTCTATGCACATAAGCACTGTCCGGTGTCATGGTGGGTCTAAAGAAATGTCCCACTGTCTGTGTTTTTAGCATTAAGCTGTTTATTCAAGTGCTTCAGCACAGGCACATCTGAAAAGACCAAGTCTTGATTTGAATAATAGTATTAGAAATAGCTTACACATAGAATAAACTCAGCAATAAAGCTATATAATATGTGAAGGGGAAATGGTGGTACGTTTTTTCCTCAGCAACTGATGCAGGTAACTGCATACAAACCTAGCAATCCCTGGCATCTATAATGTCAACATATTCATAAAGCAGTTTAAAATAAGAATTCAATGAGTACTCTCCTCTAGAAGCATCTACATGTAACACTTTCTCATTTACGGCAGGTAAGCTATTGTCGTAGGAAATGGCATTTGAGGGGTATGTGTAGACTTAGGTTCTGCTCCCTTTAAATGATGGGGCAAATTCAGAATTATAATTAAAGCAACTAGCACTAATGTCATAACAGCAAATACTCCTGCACCTATTTGTTTACGTCTTTTAGTGTTTGTGTTCGGCTCCATGAGTTCTTTCATGATAGGCCGCTAGTTAAAATGATTGCAGCACAGTTCTTTGGCCTTAGAGACCACAAATAAAGTGTGGACAGGCCCCCCGTGGTGCTTAGGCAACACAGACCAGCTCTATTTAGACAATTTCAGTGCCCCAGTAACATGGTGGCAAGGTGGCCTTCCAGGCAAGAAAGCCATGCCAATGGCCAGTCGGGGCAACAGGCGGGCCAGACTAGCAGACAAGCAGAGAGCGGGTCAGCATCCAGAGCTGAGAGGGAGCGCAGCACTCGCATCGCTATGGCAACTTTACTGCGACAAGCCTGCCTCAACCCCAAGCACTCTTCCAGTCAGAGGCAAGTGGGGGAGGCAGGGGATCCCAATCCAGGTCTCTGTCTTCCAGAAGGCCAGAGCGTCCAGAGCACAACTGCATCAAGAATCCTCTGGGTCTCTAGCTTCTCCCTCAGGCATCAGCAGGAGATGTCGAGCGGCTACTAGGGCAGACGAGGCATGCAGGGAGAACCGCTACCAGGATTGGTCTTGAGAGCGTTGGGCAGAGCGCATCTGCCTGCCAGGCATAAGTGAACTTCAAGTTTAGGATATGTTCAAAAATTGCACAAGTGAGTGGAATCAATTTCAATTATTTGAGTTCCTGTTAGTTTCTCGTTGCTGAAGTAGAAGTGGAGTGGATGGCAGGGTATAAATAAGATATTTACTGATGAGTGATCCCGAACTTCAGAGCTTTTTCTTGGAGCTCCCTCTCGGTGGCCATCTTGTCTGGTTATACTTTTTCATTACCAATAGTGACGACGCATGTGATGGAGGATGTCTCATCAGCTTCACCTTGGGCCAATCCGCAGAAACTTTTGTGTTAAGCCCATATATCACCTGGAACCACAATTCCAAATAAAGAATCCAAATCCTTGCATAAAATTTTCCCAAATCGATCAACCAGTCTGTACCATTCCACTGGGTTCTCTCTCAATTTCGGGAAATGATTTGTGAATGATGCGAGATCAGTCCTGCTCCATGGTATATGGACATACCATCCATCAGGCACTGCTCTCAAGGGAAGCATGTGTATATCCTCATCGTCCTCCTCTGATAGAGAGGGGATTTATCTAATTCACTTCATTTTCGAATGTATGTAATTAATTCCTTGATCTAGAATCTCATTCCTGGTTTTCTCATGTTTGCAAGATCTCTGTCACTAAAGCATAACCTGGAACTTTTCAGTTTGATTTTGTATTTCTGTATATCAATTCTATGTGTTTGGGCTAATTCAGATAATTTGTAAGGAAACTTTCCTGCACGTCTGATAATGTCTTTATAGAGGTATTGTAGTTCATCGTCTTGATTGGCATTCAGTTGGGACAGTTCAAGAGTCCCAATTATCATTTCTTCTAATTATACTTTCAGTCTAGCCACATCCATTCTCATCTCTCTCTCTTGGGGACCAGAGTATTTGTTCCACTCATTCCAGGATTCCTACTATTTGTCAGGGTATCTATGCCTTTAAACCAGTCATCAAGTTCTCGGGCAGTAAGACCTGGGTGTTCTGCTGGGATGTGAAGAATTATTTCTCTGCTATGGGTACCATTACTTTAACCAGGCGGTGAGCTCAAAGGAGACATGTCAAAAGTTGGCGTTCTTATTGGCATTTCTGTCCTAATGATACTGTAATTCATCATTAGTGGGGCATTTGTGTTGGGCAAGAAAATGGTGATGATTTTTGGGGAAATCTCCTTATCAGTTAAAAACCCTGACTAATGTAATGTGGGGTCTGCACTCGCAGCACATTAGGTATTCCCTTGTGTCGGAACCCAAGGATCCTGAGGAATGGGTCTTATTACCAAGTCCTCTGAATTGCTAGCCATGTCGCTCATCCAGGTAGGAACAGCCAAAGTATGTTTAGAATTTCCTGCTTCTCCAGACTTATACAAAGGAACTACAGGACCAATGATAACAGGGATGGTCAATGCGTCTGGGGCATTTAGAACTTGCGAAGTCCAAGGGACTGTCAATCCTGACTGTCCTCCCCCATCGGATCAGGATTTTCATTTACTGGTGCTGTAGGCACATCATATGTTTCAGTCATAGGGTCATTACTAACTCCACCAGTCTGGGTGTCATTGTACGGAGGTGGACAAGTTAACAGTAATTCTGTTATAAATTCATCATTTATATAGTTGTCACTGTCCTCAACTGCATTGCCTGTGTCATCTGCTTCTTTATTTTTTTTTCTTCTCCTTGCGTTTAGCTTTCCCTTCATCTTCTTTTGTTAGTGGAGAATGTAATCTAGCTCCATCAATCATGTCAGTTCTCTAGGATTTCTGTTCTGCATTCCATCTAGCATCTGCACAGGTGCATATGGATAGTGTGACTCTCACTTGAAATCTGTTTGGCATCAGCCATATGTTCCCAGGCATTAAGTACTTCATACTTTGTAGGTCTAGGAGGCAGTTGCGTTTCATACAGCGTCCTCCTTAAATGCAAAATATTTCTCAAATTGAATGTCTCAAAACTAGGAAATGTTAATGCATCATCTTTCTCAGTGATCTTATAACGTTGTGCGAGCCAAACACATGTGTGAAGACCCAAGTCTATCGTCATAATATGACCTAGCGTACCTTAGGGCGGTGCCTCCTCCCCCTTACTAATAGGCACAGTCACATCTCCCTATACTAGGCTTTTCAATGTTTTAAAGATTTTCATTTCCAACCAATATACGCAATATTCACAGATGAAACCAGGAAATTATTTGTTCGAGGCATATGAGCTGCAGATTGTACACTTAGCATTAGATCGCCACCTGGTGTTGGGCTCGGATGATTGCATGTTGTTGTCGTCTTGGAAGAAGTCTTTGTAGTCACGAGATAGGCGACTCCTCCCTTGGACGATAGTGCTCATGGGCATCGTCTCCATCCTTAGTTGGGTTCGGATGCAACTTTTCCGCTCCGGTTCGAAAATCTACTTTTCAAAGACTTTGACGCGCAAAACTTTCTAAAAAAAAACTTTAACTTCATAGACTCAACCTCATCACTTCTATTCTGGTCCTCGACGCGGGCCGTCGGGTCTACCCACGTGGTGAGTTCTACACCTCATGGAAAGGACACCATTCAAAAGATGCCCCGGGTGTGGAGCAAAATTTCCACACAGCGAACATCACGACGTGTGTAATCTGTGTTTATCACCTGAACACGACGAGTCGAGCTGCACAGCTTGTGCGTCCTTTCAATCCTAGAATACCATTCGAGATCGGAGGGCCCATCGACACGACATGCAGAGATCAGCTCCGGAACCGGTGGATATCTTCGCCGAAGGTCCATGTATCCCCGAGGAAGATTCCGATGATCTCCAGATCGTATCTGAGGCAGACGACTCTGATGACTCCATACCATCAGGTCAACGCGTGAGTACGATCGCCCCTACCCCAACCCAAACACCTAAACCAAAGGCTAAGGTCAGAACTCCGCCTTCGGGACCCAGTCGAGACCGAGACATTGCTTCGAAAGCCCCGCCATCGAGCCCGGCTCCGAAGAAAATATTAAAGCCTTCAGGTAGTTTCATACCGAGCAAACCGCACGTGCTGATACGACCAGCTCCCTCGGCACCGAAACCGAAAGAAGTCCCGGTTCCGAAAAAGACCCGGAAACCGTCGACTCCTAAAGACAATACGGCACCGAAACCAATGAAACCTGCTTCCACCCCAAAATCTTCGGTGCCGAAACCCACAAAACCTGCAAGACAAGCAAAAACCAAGCCGGGAGCCGAAAAAATCGGCACCGAAAGCAATTTCTGAAGAAGAGCTTTTTAGACCTGATCCTTTGCAAAAGTGGATATACATGGACACTGAAACAGGACATGTTTCCACCACACCACACAGGAAGAGGAAGTCCGATACAGCACCTACACCTCCAGTGCCTGTCAAGAAGAACGACTCTGCCACATCTCCTATGCACCCTTCTTCTCCTGTATCTCTCTCTCCTGCTCTCCCTTTAAACATTTCACCTCAAAATTCTCCTCTTCTTTCTCCACAACATACACCTCCTCAGGATGCTGAGGATGATCAGTATAGCATGGGGGGAGGGAAAGACCCAGATGACCCTTTTCCCTACCCAACAGGTTCACCAGACTGGGAGTATCCAAACCCACAGGATATACCAGATATTCCTGACCCATATATATATTCATCCAAACCTTCTCCTCCTGAAGACAATATTGGGTTTGGACACTTGATTAATAGGGCTGCCATCTATCACAATGTCACCATGCATTCAGATGAGGCAGAAGAGGACTTTTTACTAGACACTTTTGAACATTCCCAAAAATCTGTGCAAATACTGCCAATGATTAAAGGAGTTATTAAACATGCCCCAGAAATGTTTAAAGGTCCTGTACGGGCTAGAATCATAAACCCAAGGATAGAAAAAAAGTACAGAGCAGCTCCTGGGGATCCTGCTTACATTAAGGGACAGCTACCCTTAGACTCCCTAGCAGTTTTAAACGCTAGGAAAAGAGCAAATTCACAAACATCAAGAGAAGCACCACCTCCTGATAAAGAATCCAAAGTCATAGATGCTTCAGGGAAAAGAATAGCTGCCCAAGCTAGTAATGCATTGCGCATTGCTAACACACAGGCCCTTCTCGCAAGATATGACTGGGCTCACTATGATCAGCTAGAGAAGCTCTTACAACATCTACCTGATCAATATAAGGTACACGCAGATGACCTCATACAAGAGGGTAAGCTTATATTTAACACCTCCATTAAATGCGCACTCGATGTAGCAGACACTGCATCCAGGGCAATAAACACCAGTGTCCTTCTTAGACGTCACGCGTGGCTACGCATTTCAGGATTTAAGCAAGAGGTACAGACTACTATCTCAAATCAACCATTCAACCAACACCAGTTGTTTGGTCCAGAAGTAGACACAGCTCTTGAAAAAATGAAAAAAGACACTGACACAGATAAGTATATGGGAGCTTTGCAGTCCACCCAAGCAAGAGGCTCCTTTTGCCGCTCCTTTTACAGAGTAGGCTCCAAACAAGGTGGAGCAGACAATTCAGCTTCCTTTAAATCTAATACACAGGCATCCTCTAATAAAGGATACTTTAGAAGGGGCTACAAAGGTAATACCAATAAGGGAAGAGGTCGAGGTAACAACAACAATCAATCCTCTTCCACCACTAAACAGTGATTTCCTTCAGCTCCCCCAACAGCATACCACTCCTGTAGGGGGGAGATTAACACAGTTCCTACCTGTCTGGAATTCCATCACAACAGTCAAGTGGGTAAGACAGATTATCCAGTATGGTTACTGCCTAGAGCTTACAGCTACCCCTCCAAATATGCCACCCAGAAAGCGTCCAATGTCCACAGAACATCTAACGCTGCTTCAACAAGAGGTTCTCTCATTGCTACAAAAAGATGCAATAGAGCTAGTTCCATTGCAACATCAAGGAACAGGGGTCTACTCACTCTACTTCCTAATACCCAAAAAGGATGGGACACTAAGACCAATTCTAGATTTGAGGCCTCTCAATCTGTATATACACTTTGATCATTTTCACATGATCACTTTACAACAAGTGCTCCCATTATTGGACTAAGGCGATTGCCTCACTACACTAGACCTTAAAGACGCCTACTTTCACATTCCCATACATCCTTCTCACAGGAAGTATCTCAGGTTTGTGCTAGAAGGACAACACTATCAATTCAAAGTCCTTCCATACGGGGGTAACAACAGTACCAAGAGTGTTCACAAAGTGCTTAGCAGTAGTAGCAGCACATCTCAGAAGACAACATATCCATGTCTTCCCATACTTAGACGATTGGCTCATAAAGGCCAAGCCATTTAACCAGTGTGTTCAACACACATCTCACACAATTCAGACAGTGCACAACTTGGGGTTTACAATAAACCACACCAAGTCACATCTACAGCCCTCTCATGTACATCAATGCCTAGGGACTACCATAAACACCAATACAGCTCTAGCTTATCCTAGTCCGACCAGGATACAGAGCATTCAAGCCTTAGTCACAAGGTTTCAAAACCAACATTTTCTCCCAGCCAGAGTGTTCATGCAACTAATAGGCATGATGGCATCTTGCATTTTTATTGTACCATATGCAAGACTGCAAGACATTGCAGGAATGTCTAGCACATCAGTGGAATCAGGCACAAGGACAACTGACAGACCTGGTGTTGGTGGACAGCCGCACACATGGAGAGGTGTGGCTCCCTGGTTGGACCCGGCAGACCTGTAAGCAGAGAACGGCCTGGGACCAAGGTTCAATTCCCGAAGTGGCAGGGTCTTGGACCAGGGTCAACGGACTCGATAGTTCTCGCCTCAGTGCCTACTCTAACCAGGGAACACACTCGGTAACTCTGGGCATTAAGCTTGCCTCATCTCTACAATGGCCCCCCACAGACGCCGGGGATGCCTGGTTTTACCCTGGAGATACCCACAAAGGGACCATCTCACAGGGAAAACCAGGACAGGTTCCCCAGCGGTCTACAGTGCCAGGACACTCGGGTAGAGTAACAGTGCGCTTTACAAGTATCCCACATTTACATTTACACATCACTCTCTGCAGTGGTGGAAAACCAAAAACCTGTCCAGAGGGCGGCCGTTCCTCGAGCCTGTTCCACAAATAGTGCTAACAACAGACGCATCCCTGACAGGATGGGGAGCACATCTGCTCCACCACACAACCCAGGGAAGATGGACTGCTCAACAAAAGGTGCTTCACATCACTCACCTAGAGTTGCTGGCTATTTTCCTGGCACTAAAGTCCTTCCAAGTACACATACAGAACAAAGCTGTCTTAATCTGGACGGACAACATGACAGCCATGTACTACATACAGAAACAAGGAAGCACACATTCCCTGCAACTGTCCCAGCTCGGACAAAACATTTGGAGATGGGCCATTCCACAAAAGATATATCTGTTGCAGAACACCTTCCAGGAGTTCACAATCAGATAGCCGACAGACACAACAGATTCACGAATGGGAACTACATCTGCAAGTTCTTTAACCATTCTTTCACAAGTGGGGTCATCTAGACATAGACCTGTTTGCCACACACGAAAACGCAAGATTCCCAACCTTTGCCGCCAGGTTTCCACACCCGTTGTCCAAGGGCAATGCGATATGGATGAACTGGTCAGGCAGATTTGTGTATGCTTTTCCGCCAACCCCACTAATACCACTAGTGGTACACAAGCTCATACAACAGTCTCTCAAACTGATCCTGGTAGCTCCCACATGGGCACGCCAACCGTGGTTCACCACACTGCTAGAACTCTCTCTAGTTCCACACCAAAAACTGTCTCTCACACCATCGATGCTAACGAAGAACCATGGAGACATCAGGCATCCAGATCCAAGTCAACTGATTCTGGTGATCTGGCTCCTGAAGTCTTAAAGTTTGGTTACCTTAACCTGCCACCAGACTGCATGAATATCATTAAAGAAGCCAGAAGACCTACTACTAGAGCTTGCTATGCTTCTAAATGGAAAAGATTTGCCATGTACTGCAATAATAATCAAATTGATCCTTTAGATGCTGTTACCTTCTCCATTTACAAAGATGTAATCTCGCTTATTCATCTATACGTTTACATCTTGCAGCCATTGCCGCATATCTACAAAACAGACAACATATGTTGTTTAGAGTACCAGCAATAAAAGCTTTTATTGAAGGATTAAACATGGTTATTCCTCCTAGGTTACCACCCTCTCCAGGGTGGAACCTAAACATTGTTCTTACAAGGCTCATGGGACCCCCTTTTGAACCTTTACACAAATGTGAACTACAATTTCTTTCATGGAAAACAGCTTTCCTTGTTGCTATTACCTCTCTTAGAAGAGTTAGTGAGATTCAAGCTTTCACTATACAAGAACCTTTCTTACAATTACACCGCAACAAAGTGGTTCTAAGAACTAATCCTAAATTCCTCCCGAAAGTAATTAATCCTTTTCATTTAAACCAATCAGTTGAGTTACTGTTTTTTCAAAACCCAGACTCTGTAGCAGAAAGAGCTTTACACACACTGGATATCAAAAGAGCTCCTCTCTATTACATAGATAGGACCACGTCCTTTCACAAAACAAAGCAACTATTTGTAGCCTTCTCTTCACCACATAAAGGCAATCCCATTCCTCAATCAGGCATTGCAAGGTCGATTGTTAAATGTATACAAATATGCTATCACAAAGCAAAACGCACATTAACAGTTCCTCCTAGAGCGCACTCCACACGCACACTAGGAGCCTCCATGACTTGACTTACTTAGGAAACATTGCCCTAGAAGACATCTGCAAGGCAGCAACATGGTCTACCACACACACCTTCACTAAAGACTATTGTGTTGATGTTCTAGCCAAGCAGCAAGCTGCAGTAGGCCAAGCTGTCCTTAAAACTCTCTTTCAAACTACTGCAACAGACACAGGTGACCACTGCTAGGGGAGACACTGCTGTACAATTGATGCTAAGTGTACAATCTGCAGCTCATATGCCTCGAACGGAAAATGCTACTTACCAGTATGCATCTGTTCTTAGCATGTAGAGCTGCAGAGTTGTACACGCCCTCCCGTCTCCCCGGGACCTGTGTCTGTTCCAGTTTTATCTTAATTAGATATACACGCATCGACATACTTTCTTCTTTCTACTAACACCATCATTTCCCATCATGGCGAAAAACAATCTAAGGATGGAGCCGATGCCCATGCACACTATCGTCCAAGGGAGGAGTCACCTATTTCGTGACTACAAAGACTTCTTCCACGACTACAACAACATGCAATCATCCGAACCCAACACCAGGTGGCTATCTAATGCTAAGTGTACAACTCTGCAGCTCTACATGCCAAGAACAGATGCATACTGGTAAGTAGCATTTTCCTTACCCACATTTCTCAACAATCGTAACCAATCCCAGCGCAGCTCTCTATGACGTGTTCAGCCAATACCTATACCAGCACAGCACACAGTGAGATTAATCTCACTCCTTGCAACAGCTTATTGGATAAATAAACAGATTTCTAGAGTGCATGGCTACACCCAAGAATGCCCCATCACGAATTGGAATGTTAAGGGGCGCGAAAGGACGCATGTGCATGAGGACCAATGTCTTTTTTAAACAGGAAGTCAATGTAGGTTTTCAGATGAGACAAAATTGAAGCTTGCCTATGTCATTTGAGAGCCAGGGTCCCTGCTGCATTCTGAACAGTTTGTAGTTTCAGCAGCAGGTGTTGTGGTAGTCCCACATAAAGGGCATTGGCATAGTCCAATCTGGAAACCACCCTGGCCAGGAGAACGGTAATCTTTGCGGGCAGGGCAAGGATTTGCAAAACTCTTTTGTCCGTTCGCATCAGACTGAAGCATGTGCCAACTACTGTGTTAATTTAAGTTTGTAGTGTCAACTGTTTGTCAATCTTGACTCTTAAGTTTTTCACTACTTCTGCTTGGGCGTTGGGTGGGAGAGCCTCATCCAGCCAGTGACCTTGCAGTTTGAGAGCGAAATTATACCTAAAGCTAAGAATCTGAGACTTTGTCAGTGTTTCATTTGAGCTGATTAAAACCCATCCACTGAAAGACCGCAGATAAGCAGGGTTTGATGGCATTTGGTCGTTTGGCTCGTTTTTCTTGAAAGAAAAAGTAATGAGTGTTGTCGGTGTAGGAGATTATCTTGGTCCCAAAAGACTCGGCCAGTTTTACCAAGGGAGTCTTATAGGTGTTGGGCTGAGGGCCGAGCCCTGGGGCAATCCCTCCGAGACACTATTCTTTCTAGATGAAAAAGGTGGCTACCAAACCTCTTGGTATCTATTTTCAAGGAAGGATTTCAGCCAATTTAGAGCTGAGCCCCTGATGCCTATATCATGACGACGGATGCGCAGCCTGGAGTGCGGGACCATATAAACAGTGGCAGAAAGGTCCAGCAAAACAAGAACTGCTTACCACCAGCATCTAAAGTACATTTGATCTCTTCGGCAACTTCCAGGAGCACAGTTCCGGTGCTAAATTTAGGCCTGAACCCTGACTGGCTGGGGTAGAGAATTCTGTTGGACTTTACTTGTTTGGAAAGCTGCTGATTCAAAAACTTTTCACCAATTGTAGATGAGACTGGCAACGGGGAGATGGATCTGTAATTACTTGGAATATTGGGGTCTGCATAGTTTTTTTAAAGAGAGACAAGATCTTGGCCTGTTTCTAGTTGGAGGGAACAATCCTATACGCCAGATATTTATTAAGTGGGGAGTTCAACACTGGATTGATAGCATCCACTCCCTTTGCAAGAACAGATGGAGCAAGGGGCAGAAGGAGAGCTTGACCTGAGATTTAGAATGGCCTGTCTCAAAGCCTCTATCGAGATTGGTTCAAAAGAGGAGAGTTTACAGATGAGATCATCAGGAAAAACTCACTCTCCTTTACAATTGCTCAAGCGTGTTCTTCAAGCATTTACGGAAAACAATGCAAGTAATTTCAACAACTAACTTTGTCTGCTCCGCTAAGGAATTTAAAGATTATTCACACACATGAGAAGCTATTAGGAACAACATTTTCTGACCTATTCTAACATTAATTTCAAGTGAAACCTTGACCAGTGGGATCTCACTGGCATTGATACAGTCACTCCCTGCGCACTGAGATCAACTATACCAACCATATGTCACTCTCACACAAAGATAAAGTCCCTATCTCAATAATGCTGTTGAGACATCTCACAACAAGCACCACAACACAGCAGACCACTACACCCAGTGTCTTCTACTCTGTGACTTGACTTTACTTCTCTTATCCCAGGATCTTAGGCCACAACGGACCCAATAACTTCTTCAACTTCTCTGCATCATGCGCCACTTTCACACATCAACTTAAATCAGCTCCGCATAACACCACACAACCATTTTAAAATAAGGCAATCTATGCATAAGTAATTGCAATGTATAACCCTATTAATACTCCCACTTCTCCACTGCTACAAGTAGTTTTCGAACCAGCACAACTCCATTAATTCTTTGACCTAACCATGGACTTTTGGGGTTTGGACTGGGCTTGGGCAATTTCTAGATATGACACCCTAACTCCCTCACGTCCGTGGAAAACCATTATCTGCTTTGATACAGTGTTTTCTGTGCCCACTTGTTTACATTTGATCCTTCAATGAACCTTTCTCTCCAACTGAGAGGTGATGAGAGTTAGCATTAACATTAATCAACAAATCAATTAATAGTGCAGTCCATTTGGCTACACAATGAGGGCCAGGAATCAGTAGCTTGGGTTAAGAAAGTTTATTGCAAATTCAAAATTAAGTTCTAGTACACAACTCGCACAACCATGGTATAACGATACAGAGTAATAACTGGGAAACCCAAACTCTTAAAAAAGTTTAGGTGTACCAGGATGAGATATAAAGGAAATTCTGTCACTGAGATTACAAAATATTAATAAAAGCACTTGATGCTCAGAGAAAAGTCTCAAATGTTGTTGTCTATGCATAGTAAAATGTAGAATCACAGCAGTTAGAGAATTAGAGCCATCCTCTTTGTTGGACCCTAACAATTCTAAAAAATCCGGGACTTCCATAAAGGAAATCAGAATCAAGCAAAGGAAAAAAGGTTTAGAAGGTATCACCGTCTCAGAAGCTCGGTCAAGAGTCATCTATGGGTCAAGAGAAAAGTGTTAGCCTAAGCCACACTTAGGAAGCGATCAGATAGGCGTTGCTGTCTAAACCTCTAAATGACAGAGAAGATTCGAAGGAGACCTACAGCATCTCCGGAAAAAGGTTTCTGCTGCAGTCTGAAGAGGTGAACACTAAATGATAACTAATAAAGTCCACTGGGTAACACCCACTTTGCACTCATCATCAGGTGTCCATTGTTTCAGTTAAGATTCTTAAGTACAGATTGATACATCGTGAAAAATTGCACACTAAACATAACGACATCAGTTTCTCATGTACACATCACTTGGTAACATATACTCAATAGGTCTTTCAGTTGATGCTCTTGTCCCCCTTGTTCCTTCATCAAACTCTTCTTTTCCGGATCTTGTCTCTATTTATAGTACAGTAATGCATTCATTCTACAACTTACAGTGCATTTGAATACTTTTAAGAGATGTCGAGTTAGCAGAAAAATTAAATCTGCTTTTATGCAGCATGGTGAAATACAGGCCTACATATGACAACTTAAACATTAACTCCAATGGTGCACATTTAATATGCATGTGCACATTGAAACACAAATGAAAATACATTTCTAATGTATTAGGTTTATAATATTCAGTAAGCCCTTAAAATAATCAGCAGTATATATGACTAAGAACTACATTTAAATCAAATATATGGAATATTAATTCACGTATTACATAAACTTTATATTGTTTCCCATAAAATCACATTCTACGTAGGTAAGGATGGTTTCCATTATCTATTGTGACTGCATTATCGAGTAAATGAGGACCGTTTTATTATCACACTTGGTTATGGTAAAACACATTAATAGGAGTAAAGTCTCCAACCCTACAGTAAAGGCACTCTTTAATAGTGTCAACTGCAACACTTTTACATTATTTTGTTAAACCAAACATGATACATGTAAGTGCACTTTCTTACCATGTGTCTCTTAAATGCCTATTATATAGCTTGTGGCATGTAAAGGGTGGACCACTTTGTGCTGCACCACTCTGCTGCAGAAAATAATTTACACATCACTTGAGGGTGTTTCTCTTGTGCCATCACCACTCCACCCCAGTGCCCTGCACTCATTCAACTGTATCAGGGGATGACCTACAATCAGTCCTTCCAAAACCGAGATTGGAGCCTTGAGAATCCATTCTCACTTCTACCCTGCACTGCTTCCTGAGCCAGATTCCCTTTCTCTAGGCCTGCCCTGGCTACAAAACTATCAAATGCTGACACACAAATACCATGTAACATTAAGTATAATACAAAATAATATTGTAAGCTGAAAAATCATCTTAATAAGCAGAATGGTTGACCTATTTTAAAATGAGGCAGCTTTTTGATAGGCTGGTTGGGCTGAAATTGGCTTCAAACTTCATGTTTGTCTAATATCTGACTGATTCAGAGTTAAGGGCCCACTAGCATTTCAAACACATATCTTGACATTTCCTAATTGGACACTTCAAGTGGGCCTATTTACACACGGTCAGCAAACATAAGTTAATTTAAAATGGTGACATGTGTTAAGGGCAGCTTTTTATAAAATAGTGAGTAGTAATGTAGTCAGTTGATTGGTTGGTCTGGTTTAGCCAGTTCCACCTCTCTGATTGATCTACAGAATTCCTATTGAATTCCAAAGCATGAAGCTGGTCTGTGATTGCCATTCTAGCCTCCCAAGCAGGTCCTGATGCTGAACAGTCATGTTTGAAAAGAGATTTCAAAGCTTAAAGTGTAATCCCTGTAAGTTTGTGTGCAGTTTCTAATTGAAGCAAAACAAGGCTTCAAATGCTACATTTCTAATGAGGACTTATAAAACTTCAGAATCTGGGGCAAACTGTGCTAATTAAAATCCAATATAAAGACTCTTCTATTGAGAAAACACATTTCCTGAGACTTTCAGTTCTGTAAGAAATGCCAAGGCCATGCTTGTAAAATAAAGTGGGGTGGTCCGAGTTATATATGTATTTTACAGTTACTCTATATTGGTATATAATAAATTCTTACACACCACAGTTATTATTCACAGTACATATATTCAGCGCAATGAAAGTATAGTATGCAGTATTCAAGGAATTATATTTATTCCATATTAGTACAGTACCTGTGCTTCTAACTGCATGCCATTGTTTATAAATGATCTACATATAACTCGGACCACCCCACTTTTGTACCTATATACCGACCCAGGTCCGTGAGTTACGAGGGCATACCCCTTTATTACTCATAATTACTCATAATGTAAAATAAAGTGGGCGGCAACGCTGGTTGTGTCACTTTATATTGTCAAAAGTCGAAAACTGCAGCATTACTTCTCCATGAACAGGAGGTAATACAAAGTGACGTCAGGACGTTTTTCTTGATTTTTACACCCCCTTGTTTTGTCTTTGCAGGGCGGGGCCTTGAACGGCACTACAAAAAGGTCACAAGCGGCAGAACAGGAGGCCCGGGATTCAGTGGACACAGCCACACTGCTCTCCGGCGACGAGGATGCGGATGAGCGCAGATCGATAAATTGAGAGCATTGACCATATTTCCTGTGATGGAACAAGGAAGAGCTTCTCCCAAGTGGGAACCAGGAAGACTGTGGTGATGACATTTGGGTTGGACTTTCTGCCAGGAGGATCTATTGCAAGCCCACTTCAACAAGGAGCTTGTCCCTTTGGAAGCCTTTTCAGTTTTTTCCTGGAGAAATATTTGCAAATTAGCATCCTTTTTTGTGGATCACAAATGAGGTGGACTATTCACTTTATTGTATTAACGAATTAGGTGCACAAAAGTGTCATATCACCTTAAGACTGGTTAATCATTATTATTACATATTGGACCTGTGCGGTTCCTCACCAGAAATGAAAATGCAGCAGTGCTGCATAGAAAGCCACAGTATAGAGCCTGTGGAGAAGCTGCACATAAAAAAGTCTCCAACACATTTAAGTGCCAGCTGGCCCTGAACACTAAAACTTTCCTTTCTAACAATTCTGCTACTTTTGCATCTAAGTAAAGTTTTTTTTATAGAATCGCCTAAAAGTCACTTGAATAAAGGGAATTGGGTTAATATTACAGTATACTCAATACAAAAGACACTATGGAACTAGGACTAGTGAATCAAGGTTTTTTCCTAATTGTGATTGCACTGCCTTCCTCGTTTAGATTTGTGCAGGGTCACTGCTATTGATACTCATGGTTCATGGGAGAAGAAAGAGAATACACCACATCATGCATAAGCTTGTGCACTGATCACTTATGTTCAAATCATTTCCCTCTAAAAACCCAGATTGTGAGTGCCCTGTTGGGGAATGCTATATTTATCACACTGAATAAAATCAGATAACGTTCGTTTTCGTATTTATTGCATGTTACAAGTTACGCCCTTCAAAATTGAGCATAATATGCAGATGTTCCTACTTTCCGCAGGCAAATCCTCATGTCCCAATATTTTCTAGGTATTTTTTTATATATAACAGCAGACTTGACCTGTCAATTTGTACCTGAGGAAATTTGCGTGGTGCAGTCTTTGTTGTTCTAGGTATTCAAAGGGTGAGATAAATTCTACACTGCTCATAATTCTCATCCTTGTACAAATGGGGCTTGTGTGGGTGGCTGACTTTTCCAGACAAATTGTCATTGAGGCCTTTTAGTCTTTTCACTTGAAAATGGTGCGTTTGTGTGGCACTCGCAGAGTTAACAGGAGAGAGGGTCTGACTCTCCCTTTGGTCGAGGATTTTGACATTCTCAGTACTGGGCCATACCAGTGCAGGAAATAAGGGGATCCCGCCAGATCACGGATCCAGTAGCTTTATTGAGCCGGGAACCAGGATCTTAGCTGGCTTCCGTGAAATATGCTGTCCTAGGGTAATTTGACAACACCAGGACACAATCAGAGTTCCTACGTTGTCTGTTGTTCCGACATGCGATGTGCACACAGTAATGGGACTTTGCTATTTTCACTTCCAGCTAGGTGGAAAACAAAGGCCTTATTTAAAGGATCACCAGCCCTCCTTTTGTTCGAATACCAACCTCGATAGGATCTATCTGGAGCTTAATACCTTATGTGCCAGTGAAAAGGATGGAATCAAAGGCAAACACTTTATCGCTTCAAATACTTGAGAGAAACTATGGGTTGGAGGCAGGTTTGTCACTTTGTTCAAAACATTCACTTAAGAGATATATGCACGCACGGTAACAATGAGAGGTGCATCTCCCTGTATGAGTTGTTACTAAAATAATGATTTTTAAAAAGCATTTACTAATTTTATTCTATTTTTTGTAGTGGTGCTTATTCCATTGTTGGGTGTCAAACTCTTTACATCACACACACATATAACACAGAGACAGTATATCATGCAAGTGTGTATACCAATGTAGAGGAAATATTACATCAGACATGGAGGGTTCCAAGCAGTAAGTCGGGTATCGTACTGGTAGGCAATATATGTTATAAGTGCAAGAGTCCTGAATTGAAACATAACCGTTGTTGGGGTTGTCTGTACTAATACAACTTTATTCATATTCAAAGCTGTACTTTTTAGCAACCTTAGAATAATACAAGTTTAAGACAAAAAAGGTTCTAAACACATGCCTTGCAGTTTGTGTGCAGCTCCTAGATGCTGGTGTATAGCTTATTCTGCTGTAGTAGAAGAAGTGCAATTAATAAACTGCAAGTAACGCAAGATTTGTGTAAAGCAGTAACCAGCTTACCTAGCTTCATAAAATTAAATTGTGTACACAATGTTCTTTGCAGCAAGTATATTAAACTTCTACGCTACTTTATGGCTCAAAATTGTAACGAGGCAAAACCCAGATCTCTCCAGCAAGTGCATTAACCATCAGAGTTTTCTTATCATTAATATTATCCCCTAACGGTTGCTGGGCATGCAAAGATTACCTGTAGGAAAGTAGCCCTTTTTGACACGGTCACCCCTACTTTTGCCTGGTAACTGATGTGATTTCAACTGGAAGTGTAATGGGTTCCTGCTAACCAGGTCCCCGGTGCCAGAGCTCTTTTTCTAAACTGTACAATTGTTTCCCAAATTGGCAAAATCTTTAGCACCCTACGTAAGTCCCTAGTAAATGGTACCCTTGGTACCTAGGGGCTGAGGTACTAAAAAGTGTCCATAAGAGCAGTGCCACAAATTGTGCCACCCTAATTGACCCCTCACCTTAGCAAATGCAAGACTGCCATTGCAAGCTGCGTGTCTTGGTGCAGACAAAAGTGAGAACAGAACTTGTCACACATCCCTGTGTGCCATGCCCCCTAACACTGCATGTGATATTTGTAAGTCACCCCTACAACAGGCCTGACAACCCTAACGCAGGGCGCTGAATATTACATGCGAGGGCCTACCTGTATGAGCAGATATGCCTCTGTGCTGGTCAATCCTATTACTGCCAGTGCAAGCGGGCAAGGAAGCAATTTTAAAACATGTGCTGGACACTGGTGAAAACGAGTTCCCCAGCTACATAATGGCTTCACAGAAAATAGGGATGTTAAATATCAAGCGCCTTTTATTGATAAACCCACACTGGTTCCAGTGATGGATTTATCAATACATGCATCCAGACCTACCAGCCTCTGGTGTGCTCCCTGACTGGTTTCTGCCAGCCTGTCACCCAAGACACTGTTCTGATCCCCTAGTGTAAGAGCCTCTGCTCTTGGGAGGCCCTGAACCAAGGCCTGTCTGGGAAGAGGGTGTAACACCCGTTCCCACAGGATGGCCTGCTGATTAGCCTTCCTATGCCGGCAAGCTTCAAAGAGCTGCCGCTTTTGAAATGCAAATCTGGCTCCTCACAGGAGAGGAAGCCCGTCCCACTTATCCAGAGCCGCCTTTGGCATATTAACAGGCAGTAAAATTAGATGGTCAGGTAGGTGTGCTACGCCCAGGCTAGTACTACCCCTAAGGTAGGCTAAACTGAGATTGACACGATTTTTCAGAACTAGCCATCTTGTTCAGGGATTCGGCACAAAGCTGAACTATGCGTGGGATTATGGGACCTTAGTATGTGGGCACTGAGTTATCCTACCATCTTAGTACCCATGAGCCCGGGACCCCATCTTAGTACCCATGAGCCCGTGACCTACTAGCTATAGTGTCTCACTTGACCTCCTACTTACTCACAGAGGAACAAGTGATTAGAAACCTCAGAACACAACACTCCCAGATCTCTCTTAGGAATCACGGTTGCAAGACACACCCTTTCGCTCAAACTCTTGAATTCGTCCACAAGAAGTTATGACAGAGACACGAACAAGTTTAAAATATTAGTTTTAACTTATGTGCTCTAGTATGCAGTATACGTTCCACAATCAGCAGAAAAATGCATAACACAAATAGGGTCAGCACAGAAAGTAGCCTTTAAATCATAAAAGGAGCTGTCATGATGAATGACAGCGTAACCTAACCTCCCTCCCCTTGTATAGAAGCAAGATGATTACATGTTAGAAGATTTGGGGTGTTTTCAGCAGACCGGGTACCTCAGTCTATAGATGGTAGATCTACATCATAGGTGCTGTAATGCTCTTCTCCCTGGAAAGCTCCCTCTCCAAGTGTGCACCACCTAAGCATGTATTCTGAAAAGACCAAAGTACGTGTTCCCAAAGAACAGCTGCATCTCAGTGTTTGTCTAGGTGTTAGGGCCTGACCAGAACAGAATAACAAGGGGCAGTGTTGGTCGCCCTTGTTCACAATTTTCAGACTAAATCCCAGGAACCTGCAAAGCATTAAAACAACTGTATGTTCCTATGTGAAAGTTTGAGAATGGCACTTGCAAAACAAACGCATGTAGTAAAGTGCGCAAAGCAGCGGAAAGTCTACTGCATAGGGAAGACGACAATGTCCCTAAGGGCCATATGACACCCTCTTCTTGGTCTGGGCGTTAGCAATGGACTAATACAGAGGTCACAGTTAAGCAGAACCAAAGCATTTCAATCAGAGGCCAAATTGAACCAAAGTCCCAAGGCAGGACTAAGATAGAAAGGAAAAAAGGAGAAGAAAATATTTTGTACACAAAGCTATTTCTAATTACAGTGCATCATCTGGGCCAAAACCTTTGCGTGACAAGTGGAATGCTATGAGCTCCAATAGGGCGTCAGAACCTTCCTGAGTCAAAAGCGATGGCATCCAATAAAGCAGTTCAAAGGAACAGACGTGCTCCTCATATCCAGTGGCCGTTAGGAGCATTCCTGGGCAACCAGTGTTGATGTCAATGAAACTCCGATCCAAGAGGCGCTGTGCACAGGGACTCACTTCGGCCACTGGCCCCAGTGAAGGATTGTACACAAGCCGCATACCCAAGGAGCAGTCCTGGTTATGGGACATCAGCGGACCCATCAACTGTTCAAAATCCAGGGCAGCATGTGACATGGTGGACAAGCAGACGTCCATGGCCCACTGAAAGGGGCATTGGATGCAATAAAACACAGGTTGTGTAACCATAACGGAAGGTCAGCCAATTGTCACTGTCAAGACCATCCAATGGCATCAATCCAAACAGCTGCCACATCAGATCACGATACAGCTGCAACTGCTCCTGGCTTGACAGAACATCAGACATTGCAGGGACAGCAATAGAAGTACAAGGAAACCAAAAACCAGGAGGAGCAGCAGAGGTAATCCTCCAAATCTGCTCCAAAAAATACAATGAATAAAGGCAAGGGTTACTCCAAAAATTGTCTGAAAAGAGGATACGAGGGCGGATCCCACAAGTTTAAGAAAGTGGGCTAGGCTCGCCGTATCAGACGCATTAAAGATTTGGTGAACTAGGGGGAGATTTGTGTTTAGCAACAATTGAATTTCACTGGATGTTCTCATCACCTGCAATTTGAAGGTCTCACTAGCTGATGTGAGTGCCACTTCTTGTTGAAACAATAGTGCTTTGAGTCTGCTTAGCTTATTGAAATCTGTTTTCAAAGTCAGAATGAAAAGCCACAGCGAATATCTATACTCCCTTGTGGTGGGGGGGACAGGATGTTGCTGCAACAAGTAACTTGTTATGAAACAGTTACAATGTATGGGATGCCTGCCTGTAACCCACAGCAGTTCTAATTGTTGAGAATGAGATAACTGCCTTTAGAAAGCAAAGTTGGAATAGTAGCTGGAACAGGGGTTTCTTTTAAAAAAAACAAGCTAAATTAGGGCTGCAAAGTTGCAAGCGTCGTGAAGTTTTACTTGTGTACACACAAGGGAGTGGCCGACCGTGGAGTCACAATCTTCCCCTGTAAGAAAAACCTCTTTTTCGGTACGCTGGCAATAGAATGCAATTGGCAAGGAACACACCTCATGTATGTAACTGCTCCCAAGCGCTTCAAACCTACCCCCAGGATAGTGTTTCATATAAGCCGTAAATTGGAATAGTGAAATGGGTAATGAAATAACCCCATGTATTAACCATACTGCCGAATCCCTTTCTGCTACAGTAAATGGTAAATGTTCTAGTTTTTCAATGTGTAACATAGTATATATAACGTCTTTCAAGGAAATACATTTTTGTTGATCGGTCAAATTAAAAGGTAAAATCAATGCAGAAACATTCAAATAATCCCATAGTACCCTCCCATTTTTAAGTGTTTTTTTTTTTTGCAGAGTTTTCTATAGCGCGAACTAGAACCGAACCGAATCAGTTATCAGAGCGCTTTACATAGCACCAGTTACGTTACATGAGGACACACTTTCATTTTAGGCACGGGGAGATTAAGTGATTTGCCCAGAATCACAGGGGTTTTTTGGCGTCGTTACCGAGACTCGAACCCTGATCCCCACGTCTGAGGTCGAGCGCCTTAGCCGTTAGGCCAACCCCTCTCCCCTAGTGTTTGTAATGTCCATCCAAATTGCATAACAGATCGAAGTTGCTTCTGACCATGATACAAAGTAGACACTTCATTCTGAACAATATCAATAAAGAGAACACACAATTTTATCGAAGGTGTATATACAAGAAGATAGAGTGTTTATGGTGTTATCAACAACTACAAGGACCTTTTCCAAATTATCCTGATCTATTTGGCGTAAGTGTACAGCTGCCTCCATCTGCAATATTTTCCAAAATTCATTGTAGGCCACATAAATAATGAAAATATAAATGATGAAAACACAAATCCGTGTATAGGGTAGTGAGATAGTCGAAGATAAATGAAGACATGTCGGAAGAAAAATGAACTTAGTTGATATAGTATTGGCTGGAACTGAGCTGAAACAGTGGGGGGCTGCGCTACATTAGAAGTCGAATGTATGTGAGTTTTTGGGAGTTCAACAGGTGGGGAAGTATTCTTGCTTTCCACAGTTGAAGATGTAGAAGGTAAAGCAGATGATTGATCAACTGAAGACTCGATCTCCCCTTCTGGCTGCGGAGAGAATCAGGGGAAACAGAATTAATCTGATGTAGTGAAACATCCTGACGCTGGATGCTTGTAGGCATACTATTGAGTATCGGCCATATGGTGTAACTTGACATGTTCAAATTAAATGAACCGATTGTCCTTGCTTCCGGCTAGCGGAGATAAAATCACAGTTCGGGTGCCCTTCAGACCAAGGACCGGAGCACGGTATGTGGGAACAAATTCCTCCTTGTTCGCCACTTTCCATGGACCAGATCACCAACTTTATGGAGCCAGCTATAAACCGGAATCGGCACTGCTGTATCTGTTGGCGAGGGCAAATGGGTTTTTACTAGAGCATCTCAATTCTTTTGTAGATCCTGTAACATAGCACAGTGGTTATCTATGTCAAATGTTGTAGCAGCCGCCACAACGTCTACACCGTCAAGGTCTGGCACAAACATTTTAATGCTATAGAGCATTTTGTCCGGGGTCCGCCCACCCAGAGCTCTTCCAGGGAGGTTATTTAGTGCACGTTGAACCCATAGAGATGTTAACAAGCCTCGCCCTGTACCTAATACCCTTGCTGTTAAAGACTGTTGTGGAGCGGATGAACCGTGACTTAAAGCAGAATTGCACTCTGGCCTATATGGAGATGAGAAATGCACCGTCACCCCCATAGACGTCATCAAATCCTGGTAAGTCTTGGAGGCAAAAGTCGGACCTGGTAAGAATGGAGGGCGCCACAGGCACAAGTCCCTACAAAGACATGTAAATCTTTAATAATGGGATGAGCATCAGCACAGCGCTGTGGCCAAACCCAGAGGAACCTAGTGCATGAATCCACTGCAACCAAAATATATTTGAAAGCATTGTCAGATGTTAAGGGACCGCAGTGATCAAGGTAAATACACCCAAATGGATGATTTGAAATGAAGAGATGAGTCTATGGTGGATGCAAGACGAGAGAACTTTTATTCTGTTGACAAATATTACAAGAAAGCACATAATTGCGCATTTGTTGGTATAAGCCGTGCCACCAATAGCATTCTTGAAAAAGTGAAATTGTGGCCGTCACTCTTGTGTGCCCAGAAACCATTCCTTCATGGGCGGCCACAATCAGTGAAAGTCTGCAGTCTTTATTGGGAATCATGCGATCACCAACTTTGGGAATAGTCACAAATGGTACCTGATCAGTAGTTAACTGATTATATTAACGGGAAGGGAAGCCCTGGGGAAATGAGTACCCTCCTTCATTTCGGCTACAGCCGCCAAAATGTCATCATCAATTTTAGTCATCGACCTTGTAACAGCCGCAACCGAACATGTGGCTACTGCAGATTTGGCTGATTCATCAGCCATAGAATTACCAACAGCGTGTGTTCCCACCCGCTGATGTCATAGGTTATGGATAACATGCATGAATGACAAACTGTCCTTAAGAGCTACCACTCGGACCCAAAGTGTTTGCGATATAAAGCAGGAGCTAAGGCTAGACCCCACTCTGAAGCATAAGCTTTTTTAGTCTGCTCTGGGACATACTGAGAAAAAGATGGAATAATCACATCCTCACCCCCTAGGAGAAGCGAGGGCAAAAGGGGGAGGCCAATCAACCTCTGCCAGCAAAATGTCATAGGAAGAAGTCAAATTGTCCCAAAGCACTACATTTATAGTGCGTTTCACATGAACTTCGATTTCAAGGTGTACTTAATAAAGTCGCCCAGGGGCAGCTACGCAGGTGTCTGCGCTTTCAACATTTATAAAAGTGACCGTTGCTTTCTCCTCCAAAAACTGGCGGAGTATCTGGCGAATTATGGTAACTTCCACTGCGCTGTTGAGGAGAGTCACCGCCCAACTAGTCTAGGAGGAGGGTTCTCATCGTCAGGGGCATAGTTCACTGTCAAAGCGGGAACCTTTTTCTTCTGAAATGCAGCTCGATATTGAGGTGGTTCCTCCCGTTTGACTTTCACGTCAAACTGGTGCTGCTGGTCTCGCCTTTGTTGCGTGGACTCACCCTGTCTGTGATCCTGTCATCCCCCTCTGCCGAACTGTCATTCTGATGATTCCTGAAAGGAACGAAGGGAACGGGGATCAGGAAACTAGAACTTCTCTGGTGTCTTAATTTTAGAGCAGTCATGTAAATCAAATTTTCGTTCAGAAGCGTCCGGTGGAGGCAAACCAGCACGAGACCAAGGCTTCTGTTGCTCATTTTTTGTCCCAAGCCAGTAATCAAGACCCTGACTAACCCATCCACTAATAGTGGTCAATCCGAAACTTCAGAGGAGAGGTGTTATAATCTGGCCCCATATTTCCTCTGTAAAGTAACGGATATTTATAGTTGCTTTAAAACTGATGAAGACCACACAACAGAGGGGTAAAAAGACCACGAACTAGCTCCTTCACAACAGGTTATCACCAATTTCCCAATTGTGGAAGAGAAGGATCTAGAAGTTTTATTGGCGATGGTGAAGTCTGGCTCACCCTGGGGCCCAGCACCTCCACATATTCTTAAAATAGTAACAACCATTATTGCACTGATTTTAACGAAGATCATGAATCAGTCATTAGAAACAGGCATATTCCGAAGTGCTTGGAAACGTGCTGTGATAAAACCTCTATTAAAAGCCAATGTAGATCAATTGCAACCAGAGAACTTTCGCCCCATCTCCTTGCTACCATTTGTTGGCAAGCTATTAGAGAAACATATCAATAAAAATATGTCAGAATTTCTAGAAACCAATCAATGCCTTCACCCCACACATGGGTTTCAGGGCACAACACAGTACAGAAACTGCCCTGCTGGTTGTGGTGGAGGAGCTAAGACAATAATTAGACCAGGGGAAACCAGCTGCATTGCTCTTGTTAGATCAGTGTGCTGCTTTTGATACAGTGGATCGCCACATACTATGCAGAAGGCTCTTAGACATTGGGATTAGGGGAATGGCACTCAAATGGTTGACATCGTTCCCGATTGATCGGACATTTCAAGTACAGGAAAATACCACTCTTTCCAAAACAATGACTCTAAAATATGGCGTGCCACAGGGCTCATCATTGAGCCCAACACTTTTTAATGTCTTTGTTGAGCCTCTTGCTAAGATTGGCTCGGAATTTGATATATCCATGACTTCGTATGCCGATGATACGCAGCTAGTTATCTCCCTGGATCCAAAAAACTGCAGGGATGGTGAGAGGCTATCTTCCTGTTTGGTAAAAGTCAGAGAGTGTATGACGACAAGTTACTTAAAGTTAAATGGTGACAAGACGTAGCTACTACTCCTTGAAAATAAAGCAATACCCAGGCCCATCATAGACTGGCCTGCTTCCCTAGGTAATCCACCGATTCCCGCAGAAACAGTAAAAAAAACTAATTTTCTGGCTAGAAACTGATCTCTCTATGGTGACACAGGCCAAGAAGGTCACAGCAACTTGTTTCCGACTTCTCAGAAGCCTGCGTAAAATCCTGGATAGAATCCCCATACAACTAAGGAAGACAGAGGTCCATTCTCTAGTAACTTCGCGACTAGACTATGGAAACTCGTTGTTCTTGGGCGCACCTAAATATATCACCCAGAGACTGCAGGTGGCCCAGAATGCAGCCGCAAGGCTGCCGTGTAACATCCCGGTACGGGAGTCAGTAAAAAAGCATCTATTTAGACTCCACTGGCCCCGGTAGAAGCCAGAATAAAATTCAAGGCACTGGTTATTATTCCTGGAGCACGGCACAATAGAGGCCCAAAAAAAGTTAGGAGGCTAATCTCTCCCTACATCCCAAAGAGGCAGTTGCGATCCAGTATTGAAAAATGCCTAAAACAGACAAAGGTTAGGAGGGAAAAATGGGGAAGAAGATCTTTCTCCCATCTGACCCCAAACTCTGGAACTCCTTGCGGTTAGATTACAGACTGATAGACCGAGAATTAGAGTTTCACAGAGAGATCAAGACTTGGCTGTTTAAGCAATACATTTAAGACATGGTTGTCCCGTATTTAGTACCTGACCGTCCAGCGCTGAGAAGCCTTAGGGCAGCCAAGCGCTTAAAAAAAAAAAAGTATTTTTTCGGAAAGCCAAGAAAGCCCTCCTTTTCAGGAGGGGATTTACCCTGCAATTGTGTAGAAGATCTGACTCCCAATTTATAACGTCCTAACGATGTATAAACATCCGCAATAATAATCGGCAACTGACATTCCTGATCAGCGCCCGCCACAGCCGCTAGGCATTGACGTACTTGTAAGCAAACTGCTTCACCCTTAAGGTTAGCCACAATCATCGGACACTATGGGAAGCATACCCACTAATTTCCTCCCCAAATCCAGGGCTGGACAAGCCCCTGTTCATCCCGTACAGATTTAAGAATGCTCGAAAGAACGGCCATGGAGGGGGTGCTAAAACAAAGTGTATACACTGAGGCAAACACCCTCCCCCAGGTGTTAGAGTCCACTAAAGGGGGAATCAGAGCACTCCGTAAACTCTGTTACACGTCAAGCATCCTGTACCCTGTCTTGGATAAAGACAACATTACTACAACTCCCATAATGCACCCTCTCTGAGAACCAGTATCCTTGCTTGTGTAATATCTCATATGTAATGTAAATAGGACTTGTAAAGTTCAACTCCTGCCCGAAGGCGTCTTGGCGCTATGAGAATGGAGGCAAGTATTTCAGAAGGGACGCTCGTGCAGGCAAGAGCAGAGAGATTGAATATAGTTTATTAGATTATGCATTTTGTGTGAAGAGCCAGGTTTTTAAGCTTTTCTTGAAGTTCAGCAGGAAGGGGGCAGTTTTTAAAGAGATGGGTAATTCATTCTAAAGCCGTGCTGTCGACCTAAAGAAACTCTTCTCTCCCCAGGAGGCCTTCTTGAAAGGGGTGAAAGGGCGAGATTTCGATCGATACCTTATATCTATTGATCCAAACCTCGATCTGGTCGACTGAACCTTTATTGCCTGTCTGTAAGGAAAGGAAGTGCACCCATTTCCAAGTTAGTTCACCCAAGAAAGGACTCTACTCTCAAAGATCACGGACAACTTCTAGTTTTCAAAAGTTTATTGTAAAGATATAATGAGCTGCAAATACAGGCATCTCAGAATGAGATTCACGAGATACACAGGTCCAATTACATACATGTGCTCTCGAAAAGCCCTCAACCGAGCAACAGAAATCACTAACACAAGTTCTAAGAATAGTAAAGCTATCAGCATAGACGCATATCTCTCCTTCATTTAGGTTGGAGGAAAAAACACACAGGTTAGGCGTCCCTACCCTGTTCTAGATGGTATCCCTACTTAACCAAATCCCAACCTAACAAAGGTGTCAGCAGTGAATGACCCCCAAGGGAAGTCACTCACTCTAAGTCTCTTGGTGAAAACCTATAGTTCTCCAGTCATGACCCCTCTCTGCCTACCCATCCACTCTCTTAGGGGTCCTCAGGTCTCTGCTCTAACTCCACCCAGGGGTGCTGTCCCTAATACAAAACAGTCAACAACATTTGAGACGCCCCTTGTGGAACGCCCCTCACGTGGTGCAACTTCAGGCTTTTTCCATGATGCTTTGTATTGGGCCTCAGACGTTAGAGTTGACCTTGCTTCTCAGATTCTTCTCCGGCCCGCTGATACCCCTTAAACATTCCAAAACCCTCCTCCATGTCTGGGCCGTCTACTGAACAGACCTCTATTCATTCATTTATAATTGGATCCCCCCTTTCCTGTTGCAGACAGATATCAGTAGCCAAGAACCCAACTCTCATATACTTCTAAAAGAAAAAGGCTTGCAACATTTCTCAGCCCAGACATGTACGTGTAAATCAATGCTAAAACATTTCAGGCCTACAATATTTCTCATTATGATTATAGCATTCAATTTCTTCATTTAATTAAAACATGTTAATACTCTTATTCTATTATTAAGTAAACATTTCTATAAATCATGGCCTATTTAATGCAATGGCCAAAAACCTTAAAACAATCTGTGTCGTGAAAAGAACCACCTTCCCTTTCCCTCCAGCTCTGGCCCTGAGGCCTACCACGTTCTGCGTTTAACCGCATACCATCTCATGTTTTAGCAGCTTCACGACATGGATTCAAAATAATCACGTCTAATAAAGTCATATAATGTCACACATTTCTGTATTAGTTCCACTTCTACTTAAATCTCTACATTAGCTATACATTTTAGGATATATTTGCAAATACTATTAGCACTCATGGCATTTCTCTTCATGACTTGTGCTTACTACAGGTAAGTGTGATGTACTCATACATTTATCAGTTTGCGCTCTCTCAGTTCCCCCCTTTGATGACCTCTCGGGGTCATCACTAACATTTAAACTGCAGTTATTGCTGGCATTCTCTGCGCTTCCAGAGCTCTCAGGCTCCTGTACTGATTATCTTGTATGGCAGCCAATCTCTGCAGCTGCTCTCTTTGGGCCCTTTCTGCCTTTCTTGCTCTGTACCATTTGAATACCCTCACCAATCCCCACAATATTATCCCACAGATCAATATTATGATGATAGGCTTTAGGATATACCATATAAAGCTTTTTCCTAAGGTGGAAAACCACCCTCCAACTGCACTCATTCCGTGGCCCACCTTTTCCCAGACATTTTCTCTACTCAAGTCTTCGATCTCCTTGTGAATATTAGTTATGTTCTTAATAACTTTCTCAAGGGGTTTTGAAAGGTCTGGAATATAAGTGCAACATTCCTGAACCTTCAAAGCCTTACAGACTCCGCCCTCTTTTGCTAATAGGACATCTAATGCAAGACGATTTTGAAGAACCATAGCCCTTATCGATTGCATCTCTCCTTCTACCAGCATTAAGGACTGAGCAGTGCTGGCAGACAACCTGTCGACAACTGTTGCCAGTCGTCTAATTTTAACATCATTAAGGATTATTCCCAAAAGAGGAAACATAGCTCCAAAGACATCTCCAACCATTTCTGCATCGCCTAAATCTCTCCTTCCCCTCGATGATGTCTGGCCCTCAATGATCAATAAGTCTTGTGCATGATATATTTTGGGGAAGACAATTGCCAAATAACATGATCCATACCAGTTGTCAGGTAGTCTCACGTAAGCATTTCTTCCACATACAAAATACACATTTGGAATCACTTGCATTCCCTTCAGGAAATCCTTAGTGTAGTACTCTAAATTAAAAGCATGTTCACAGTCAACTTCACCCACGTATACATTTTCATAATACGTTTTGGCTCGGTGAAGACATAACTTTCCTCTCTGCGCTTTATCTAAAGCTATTGGACCACTACTACCCTTTCTCTTGTGTGACTTCTCTTCCTCGGTCCAATCTATTTTCCCTTGTCCTGATTTTTTCAAAATCTTTTGTCTCCTGTAACGATCATCCACCTGCCCTATGAACTTTTTCTCGACTTCTGACACCTTACATGTCAGGTTATTTCTACGGGCATGTGAAGTATCTAAGGTAATCCAAGGAATGAAGAACTTGGCCAATCTGTCTTCACTCTTCCAGTAATCCCATTTGTTCATCTGCTTATAATTTGGGACTTCTGGCAACACTGAATCATAATTAGAGAAATAGTATTCAAAACTATCTCTCTCATAAAATATACTAAGCAATAAGCTACATGTAATGCCATATGTCAGCGGGAGGTGATGGTATCTAATACCCTCGTCTACAGATGCCGGCAACTGCATGCAGACATAGCAATCCTTAACCTCCATGGCATCCACGTATTCATACAAGAGTTTAGCATAAGCATTTGACCTAAAGTCTCCTTGGGACTCGTCTACATGTAACCTGCGGGCTTCTGCAGCCAATAACGCTTTCTCTTGAGCGTTTTCCCTTTTCTCACCAGCAACAATAGGTGTAAGCGTTACTACAGAACTCACATCAGTTACCTTTACCTCTTCTTCATTTCCCTTTACATAAGAGATTGTTACCACTAAAGCTATTAATATTATCACTCCTACTATTAGTGTACCTATTATACATTTAGCTCTGCGGTTCGGGGTGCCGGCCTCCATTTCGTCAGACTATATAGTTCTCTCTTTATCTCCGCAAAAAGTTCTTTTCCTCTCGTTCCTTTACAGTCTCTTTTCTATCCTTTTTGTCTTTAGAATCCACACAGCTGGAGGCTGACAACCTTCTTCGCAAAAGTCCTTTAACAGTTCGAAAAGACAACCCTAGCCCTTCTCCATCAACTCAAGGGAAGTTCCCTACAATTCACTGCTTCCTGGGCGCTAGGTAATCTTCTTTTTCTGCTTGCTTTATTTACAAAGTCCTTTAACAATCGACTATCAGATTTGTGGTTGCAGCTTCAATAGCATAGTTCAATATTTCCAAGCGAAGAGTGTGCTCTTCATGTGCTGTTATCGTTGTACCAAAGTCGGGGAATTGCAATTCTGTAAGAAACATGTGTTTTAATTTACTGAGGCGGGGAGGTCTGGGGAGCACGAATGTTAGTGACCCTTCTTGTTCGACACCGGGTACCAACAGTCGTATTTCCACGGTGATAATGGGCTCAGAACTGGACACCACCACCGCTCGGATCCTCCCTGTCTCCGGTTTCACAGACATTTGTCGCCAGATATGTCCACTCAGGTGTGGAGTATCTTCTGTTAGGCACACGCACTCTTCTTGACCTTCTTCGGTCCGGTGCTTCAGCGCCCTGAGCACCTTCTTCTGGGTCTGAGTCTTCTGATATCGGAGGAAGGGTTAACTCTGGAGTTGACCTCAGGCTAGAGCTCCTTCTTTGCGGCCAATTAGCTTCTCCACGTGCCCTTCTACTCCTTCTCCTTCTGGTCTGTTCTCGCTCTCTTTCAGACCTGTCAGGGTCAGACTCGTACTCCCAGCTATTTTCTCCTTCTGTAGCGTCGTCTGTTTCACTGTTGTACTGACCGTCCTCAGCTTGGTCAGACTCGTTCCCTGCTTCCGCTGGCACCTCTACAGCTTGGCTAGCCCCCTCTATGGCTTCTTGGTCCCCAGCTGGACGTCCATCCGAGAGAGGAGCTGTTTCCAGAGGTGCTGGAACCCTTTTCGTATGTGACGCGTGGATCCAATTGGGCAGGCCTCCCACCTTTACAGCTGTGCTTGTGATCAGGATGACCTGGTAGGGCCCACGCCAACGAATATCCAAGCAGCTTCTTCTCACATGTTTCTTCACCAGGACCCAGTCCCCAGGATACAGGTCATGGCAAGGGCCCTGGCACGCTGGAACCTCGGCAGCCTGTACCTGAAGAGACACAGAACGCATTGCGTCAGACAGCCCCTTACAATAGTCCAGGATCATATCATCTGTGATATTTAACAGTGCAGTAGCTGGAATAGATGGCAGCCTCATTGCTCTCCCCATTAACACCTCATGTGGTGACAACCCTGTTCTTCTGTCTGGGGTACTACGAAGGCTCATGAGGACCAATGGCAGGGCATCAGGCCAACTCAGGGTCGTTGAGGAACAGACTTTAGCTATTCTGGACTTGATCGTTCCATTGATCTGTTCCACAATTCCTGAGGCTTCTGGTCGGTAGCTGCAATGGAGCTTCTGATCAATATTTAGCGCAACACAAATCATCTTCACAAGCTCGCTGTTAAAATGTGTTCCCCTATCTGATTCCAAAAAGGCCGGCACCCCGAAACGAGGGATAAGTTCTCTAAGCAGTAACTTAGCCACTGTGAGGGTGTCGCACCTACGTGTAGGATATGCCTCAACCCACCTGGAGAACACACAAACAACCACCAGGACATAGCGTAGGCGGTTGCACCTTGGCATTTCAATGAAATCTATCTGCATTCTATTGAATGGACCTCCAGACCTTCCTATGTGACTTAGTGCAACTGGTGTTCTTTTTCCTACGTTCAGCTGCTGGCAGGTCACACAACGCTGACACACTGCTTCTGCTGCTATTCTAAACTTAGGGTTGTACCAAGTCTGTCTAAACACTCTCAGCATAGCATCTCTCCCTAGGTGTACTGGACCATGTATGAGTCTAGCCATTGGACTCACCATCTCATTGGGCAACACTGCTCTGCCGTCTGCTGAGACCCAAAAATGGGTCTCACCCATTACACATCCTGACTTTTCCCATGTTTCTTTCTCAGAATCAGGAGCATTTTCTTGCATGGTCGACAGTTCATCCCAAGTATCAACAGTTTCCAGAATCATGGCTAATTCAGTTCTTACATTTATTCCACCCACATCCACCTCTGTGAAAGAGTAACCCTGTTCCGCGCAATACCGTGCAACTTCATCAGCATATCTATTGCCTTTCGAAACAAAGTCCTCATTTTTGGTATGTGCGATGCACTTTACAACTGCGATACTTGCTGGACATTGCAATGCTTCTAACAACAGGCGCACAAACTCTCCATTGCGAATGGGAGAGCCTGAAGAAGTCATGAACCCTCTTTGAGACCATAACTGCCCGTAATCATGAACTACCCCAAACCCGTATTGGCTGTCGGTGTAGATGGTGACTCGAATTTGATTGCCTGCTAAGCAAGCACGTGTCAGGGCAATAATCTCGGCTACCTGAGCGGAGTTTACTCCTTCCAGGCACCCTGCTTCCACAACTCCTTCAATTGTACAAACAGCATACGCTGCTCTCAATTGCCCAACTTCGTCTCTTACACATGAGCCATCGACAAAGAAAATTTCATCTGGGTCAGTCAGTGGCTCATCCACAATGTCGGGTCTGGGTTTGGTGCATAGTTCAGTCACATCGAGACAGTCATGGTCTGTATATTCATCATCATCCTCAATATCATTTGGAAGTGGCATCAAGGTAGCAGGGTTCAAAACAGAGCATCTCTTGAGGGTCACGTTCTCTGCAGCAAGAATAACTTGCTCATAGCGCGTGAGCCTGCTATTGGTCAGATGCTGTGTTTTGGTCCTGGTCATCAACAGTTCAACAGAATGTGGCACGCACACCTCTAACGGGTGCCCCATGACAATATTTTCACATCTCTCAATGCTGACACCCGTTGCAGCAACGGATTTGAGACATCCGGGCAACGCTGCGGCTACTGGGTCTAAAGTAGCCGAGAAATAAGCAACTGGTCTACGGGCATTCCCATGGATTTGGACCAACACAGACAACGCACAACCTTCTCTCTCACAACAGTAAAGAAAAAATTGTTTATTGTAATCAGGCATTCCCAATGCCGGAGCACGACACAGGTCCTCTCGCAACTGTAGGAACGCCATCAAACAGTCTTTGTCCCATGGTACCGGATCACTCACCTCCTTGTGCGTCAGTTTTTGCAAGGGCTTTGCTTTCAGTGAAAAGTTCACGATCCACTGTCGGCAATAACCCACCATCCCTAGGAACATCCTGACCTCTCTCTGGGTCTGAGGCGCATTCATTTTCATGATCGCCTCTATCCTGTCTGGTGACACTTTTCGTTTGCCTTTCTCAATTCTGTGTCCCAAGTACTGCACTTCTGTCAGGCAGTACTGCAATTTTCCCGGGGATACCTTATGCCCATTGGCAGCTAGGTGATTTAACAAAGCAATGGAGTCTTCCCTGCAAGCTTCTTCTGTTTCTGACGCCACAAGGAGGTCGTCTATGTACTGGACCAGAACTGACTTCTGGGGCAGCACTAGACTTTCAAGATTTTTCTTCAAAAGCTGGTTAAAGATCGATGGGCTCTCTGTATACCCCTGAGGGATACGACACCATGTTAGGACGCGATTTTCCAGCTTAAATGCGAAAAGAAAATGGCTATCTTCGTCCAGAGGGATCGAAAAGAAAGCCTGGCAAAGATCGATCACAGTGAACCACTCTGCTTGGAATGGAATCTGAAACAGTATCACTGATGGATTCGGTACCACTGGACAACATGAAACGACTATGTTATTAATCTTTCGAAGGTCCTGCACTATCCGAAATTTCCCATTTGGTTTCTGTAGACCCATAATCGGGGAGTTGCATGGACTACCCACGATTTCTTTCAGTATTCCCTGTTTAATCATGGACTCGATCACGGGTTTTATGCCTGCAATCGTTTCTGGAGTCAATTTATATTGGGGTGTTCTTGGGAACTCAGCATGCGGTTTCACTACAATTTTCACTGGGTCCACCCCTTTGACCAAACCAATCTCTTCCCCAGTGAAATCCCATACTTCTGGTGCCACTGTCTCTCTCAAGTCCCAGGGGAGCTCCTCTACTGTTAAAGTAGGGTACAGTTCCACGCATATTCTAGAGTTTGCAACTTTGAAATCTGCATCATCATCATTGGTCAATACCTCCACTCCCTGAGGTGTACAATATATAGTACAATTCAATTTACACAACAGGTCTCTTCCTAGCAGACACACAGGACTTGAATCGCAAACCACAAACTGGTGCTCATCGCTGTACTTCCCTATTTTCACCTGCACCGGTTCTGTCAATTGGCTGGTTATTCTCCTGTTTGCGACCCCTACCACCTGTATGGTCTCTCCAGACATGGGCAGGTCTGGAACTGCAGCTGATCTGATCGTGGATCTAGTGGCTCCTGTGTCCACCAGAAATGTCGTAGGGCACCCTGCTACTTCTGCTTCCACATAGGGTCCCCTCTGATCTACCTCTAAGGCTGCCCCAAGGGTGCAGTCTTCTCTTTCCACTCTCTGTCCGGTTAATGGGTCCACATAATAGCACTCTTCACCTTCCACAAACAGGGGCATTTGTCTATAGGTCTTACCCATACTCCCTACTCGAGGAGGTTGCGGGAACTGGGCTCGGGGAGGAGCCCCCCCCCTTTGAGCACCTTTCCTTGATATGGCGTTACCCCTCTTGTAGGTGCGCTCTGGACCTCTTCCTCCTCTATCTCTTGCTCTCCTATCTCTACATTGTAAGGGCACTCGCGTTTCCAATGCCCCAACTCGTTGCACTGGTGGCACCTAGTCGTTTTCTTCAAGGTAGCTATGTCTATTCTAGGTCTAAAGGTGGAACTCTCCTCATTACCCTTGTTCTGACTGTACTGCTTCTTTCCTCCGGTACCTGTCCCTTGCTGCTGTTGCTGTTGTCCCCCCTTCCCTGCTGCCTGCATCTGTACCACCATCAACTTTTCTTTTAGTTTCTTAGCCTTGGAGTCTATCTCATCACAGCAGTACCTGGCATATCTCAGTATTTCATCTAGGGGTTTAGTTTGCCAACAAATCGAGTGTTGCTGAATCATTAAACTAATATCCGGTCTCAGTCCCAGGACGAACTTGGACACAAATTGCCCTATGTCTTTTGGATCCATTACATCCAAGCCGCTATACTGTTTAAACGCCTTCAGCAATCTCTCGTAATATTCATGAACTGTCTCTTTGGGTTCCTGTCTTGTTCGGTCTATTCTGACCCAATCTATGTCTTGCATTGGCACCTTCTCTTTCAGCCAAGTCATCACTCTCTCGTATTTTGCCATCACAATCTCGGACGGCCCATTAGTCTTGGCATCTCTTTCTGGCTCCGTTATGGGCCACTCAGCGCTAACCTTGCATGCTGTCCACAGGTCGCCTGGTACTACAATGTCAAACAGCGTGTTCAGATCTATCCAAAGGACCTTTGAGATTTTTACAAATCTCTCCACTTGCTTGTACCACTCCACTGGGCTCTCTCGTAACTTGGGGAAAGAGGTGGTAAAAGCAGCTAAATCTCCCCTACTCCAAGGGACATGTACATAATTCCCATTTGCAACTTCACGCAAAGGGTAAGCTTCTATTCCCTGCTGTCCTGGTGTCATACCAATCATGCTTCTCCTGCCGGTCCCTTTCTTGGACCACCTCTCTTCCCACTTATCTAGTGCCCTCCATGTCCTTATTCCAGTAATCAGTTCCCTTATGTGTGTTTTCAGCCCAATCGTTCTCCTCTCATCTAGGTCTCGATCTGAGTAATGTAGCCTGTGGTTACCCTGTAATGCCTTGGTTCTTGACAAGTCCACCATATATTTGCCTGCTAGTTCGACTAACTTCTCATGGACTGCTCTCGCTTTTCGAGTAATGTCCTTTGCCATATACAGTATTTCATCCTGTTCATACATTTCCATTCTTTCTAAAGGCAGGGTACCATCTACCATGTCATCCAGATCTGACCTTAAACTGGAGACATCGAGTCTTTTGGCTTTTATCTCAGCTCGCAATATGTCTTTCGAAGGGGGCTCACTGGTCTCCCTACCATCCCAACTTCGAGCTCTGCGTTTGGGCTCGGGAGAGTTAATGGGTGGTCTCCCTCGCTCCCATCTCTCCAGGTCCCATGCTCGGCCATCCGATCTAGGAAGGTGATGGAACACGGGCCTGTTACCCCCACTCTCTCTCTGCCCACTCTCTTCTTCTTCTCTCCTCTCACCGCACATCTCTCTGTTATTTTCCCTCTGGTCGCTACACTCCCTTTGCCTCGTATCGCTCAGTATTCGATACGATCCTTCCTGGTTCCCCATATTCCCTGGGCTGCGCTCATTGCCGTCATCACAGGGACTATGGTGCGACCTCTCACAACTCCCATTCAGTTCTCTGGTGCCGGGCACACAGTGTGGACATTTAAAGCTGTTTCTGTACTCTTGTGCTCTCCTCTCCCCTTCACTGAGTATTGGGCGCGCCACCCCTTCACTCCCGGGGCCCCCGTTTTCCAGGTCTGTTCTACCTCCACTCCGGGCCCAATGGGTGACTCCCCTACTCCCTCTACAGTCCCACTCCGGGCTACTCTCCCCAGCCCCGCAGTGAGTCCGTGCTCTGCTGTCCTGACTTTCCCTTTCTGCTTCTGCAGCATTGATGCACTTTTGAGCCTTCACTGCCTCGTCCCACTGCTTCATGTACTCATTTAGCTCTTGAAAGGATTTTCGTCCCGATCCCCTCAGATCCATTGGCCATCTAGGGCCCCCAGGATCTCCTCCCGGGTCCCCTGCTGTGTGCATCGGTGTACTCCATTCTCTGGGTATCGGCATCTGACTTGGGGAATTAGTGGTATCGTTCCTCCTAGCCTTCTCTGCTCTTTCTCTGTCTTTCCGTACCCGTTCTTCCCCTCTTGCTCTTTCTTGGTCATATATCGATATTATAGGACCTATGGTAACAGGTACTTGTAGTGCATCCGGTAATGGGTAGGATGTGGCACTTTCCGTTTCCGGCGCTCTTTGTACCACAAACCTACCGACCACCTGTTGCACCTGACTAGGCTGGAACAGCTCTTTCTTTGGCTCAGGATCCCACTGTGAACTGGGAAGCGGTCTATGCTCTCCTGCAATGCCCCCCTTTTCTCCCTCAGTATTCTCGACCTCTCCCCCTGCTTTATTATATGGGGGTGGCCTGTCTGTCAATAATCTGTTTATTAGGCTATCCTCTGTTTCGCTCTCATCATCTTCTTCTAGGGGGCTTTTATTTACTGGCGCCTCTAACACTGGGTACAGTTTATTTATTTCCAAATTATGCACTCTCCATCTTTTAGCATCTGCATCCCACCTGGCATCCTGTACTGCCCTTACCGATCGTTTCACCCTTTCTTGTCGTCTGTTCATATTCCTTTCATGCGCTGCCCTAAGCCAGGCATCAAGGGCTTCGAACTGGGTTGGTCTAGGCAAGGGTCTAATTGAGGTCATGACTGATTTTAATCGATGTAACACCTCTAATCTGAACGTCCCGTACTTCGGGAACGTCAGTTCCTCGTTTCCTTCAGTAATCTTACTCCACTCTGATATCCAAAGGATCGTATGCAACCCAACATTTACTGCCATGTAACGAGCTGGCGTACCCTCCGGCGGGGCTTCTTCCCCTTCATACGATCCCCGCTTCTCTTTCTTAAACAACGCTTTCAACCATTTAAAACACTTCATAATTATGCGCACAAAATCCAGCCTCGCTACTCTGTTTACTTCCTGATGACAATCCACCAATCCTATCGCGGCTTTGCTAGCTTGGCCTATCACAGCGCGGTCTTTCTCCTGTCGGCCAATCACGTCGCGACCCTGTGTGACGTGTTCGCTAGCTGGCCTATCACAGCGCGGTCTTTCTCCGGTCAGCCAATCACTGCGCGACACCACCTGACGTCTCTTTTCTCCGCTTCGCAGCAGCACCCCTCCTTTCTCAACTCGTCTCCCGGTTATGCATGCGTCCCATTCATACACCGAAAAATGACTACTTCCGACCAAGCGGTCACTTCTCTCGACTGTACGTCCACAGTCTATCTGTAATTGTCAACACAACTGACGAGATGTCTTATCGTCTCTCTGATAGGTTGCTTACACACACAGTAACTTCCGACCAGCGTCCGTTACTCACGCACTCACTCTTACGTTCCCCCTATCTCGGTCTCTTGGGTGATCAATGGTACCTCATGACCCCCTTCACACTAGTTGACAATTACTCTGGGTGTCCGATACACCCGAACCACTTAAGCTCTCCTTGAACTTAAGATTTCCACCGGTTGCGCGCGCTCACAACCTGTTCCACAGTCACTCTACAGACATTCAGCTCCGCCAGACATTACAACATAGATACAATACAAAACACCGCAATCTAACACGCATAACCCTTTATACTCACTCTCGACCGATACTGCTGCTTTTTTCTGTCTCACGTCATCCGGATTTTCTCCAGCGGGCTGTTCTTCCAATCATCGATCTCTAGGGGCCTTGGGGTAAGCTAACCTGGCCTAGGTCACCGTCCTCAAGAAGGCAACCATCCTCTATAGCTACCAACTGAAAGGGCGAGATTTCGATCGATACCTTATATCTATTGATCCAAACCTCGATCTGGTCGACTGAACCTTTATTGCCTGTCTGTAAGGAAAGGAAGTGCACCCATTTCCAAGTTAGTTCACCCAAGAAAGGACTCTACTCTCAAAGATCACGGACAACTTCTAGTTTTCAAAAGTTTATTGTAAAGATATAATGAGCTGCAAATACAGGCATCTCAGAATGAGATTCACGAGATACACAGGTCCAATTACATACATGTGCTCTCGAAAAGCCCTCAACCGAGCAACAGAAATCACTAACACAAGTTCTAAGAATAGTAAAGCTATCAGCATAGACGCATATCTCTCCTTCATTTAGGTTGGAGGAAAAAACACACAGGTTAGGCGTCCCTACCCTGTTCTAGATGGTATCCCTACTTAACCAAATCCCAACCTAACAAAGGTGTCAGCAGTGAATGACCCCCAAGGGAAGTCACTCACTCTAAGTCTCTTGGTGAAAACCTATAGTTCTCCAGTCATGACCCCTCTCTGCCTACCCATCCACTCTCTTAGGGGTCCTCAGGTCTCTGCTCTAACTCCACCCAGGGGTGCTGTCCCTAATACAAAACAGTCAACAACATTTGAGACGCCCCTTGTGGAACGCCCCTCACGTGGTGCAACTTCAGGCTTTTTCCATGATGCTTTGTATTGGGCCTCAGACGTTAGAGTTGACCTTGCTTCTCAGATTCTTCTCCGGCCCGCTGATACCCCTTAAACATTCCAAAACCCTCCTCCATGTCTGGGCCGTCTACTGAACAGACCTCTATTCATTCATTTATAATTGGATCCCCCCTTTCCTGTTGCAGACAGATATCAGTAGCCAAGAACCCAACTCTCATATACTTCTAAAAGAAAAAGGCTTGCAACATTTCTCAGCCCAGACATGTACGTGTAAATCAATGCTAAAACATTTCAGGCCTACAATATTTCTCATTATGATTATAGCATTCAATTTCTTCATTTAATTAAAACATGTTAATACTCTTATTCTATTATTAAGTAAACATTTCTATAAATCATGGCCTATTTAATGCAATGGCCAAAAACCTTAAAACAATCTGTGTCGTGAAAAGAACCACCTTCCCTTTCCCTCCAGCTCTGGCCCTGAGGCCTACCACGTTCTGCGTTTAACCGCATACCATCTCATGTTTTAGCAGCTTCACGACATGGATTCAAAATAATCACGTCTAATAAAGTCATATAATGTCACACATTTCTGTATTAGTTCCACTTCTACTTAAATCTCTACATTAGCTATACATTTTAGGATATATTTGCAAATACTATTAGCACTCATGGCATTTCTCTTCATGACTTGTGCTTACTACAGGTAAGTGTGATGTACTCATACATTTATCAGTTTGCGCTCTCTCAGGGGTGACCACTAGGTGCTTGACCGAGCTTGACTGCAGTGTTCTAGTTGGAACGTACCATTTCAGTTTGCTCCTGAACTGGGCTGGTCCCATCCTGTGCAGGGATTTAAAAGCCAAGCAAAGGGCTTTAAACTTACATCTCTGTCTAACCGGTAGCCAATACAAGTTTTTTATGGCCTCTTTTGCTGATATGTTTTTTGGAATTTTACAAATAAGGCGAGCTGCCGCATTCTGCAGAGTCTGGAGTCTGTTAACCAGACCTGAGTTGAGGGTAAGATAAAGACTATTACAATAGTCGATTCGTGTGAGTAACAATGCCATGGTCACTGTTTTCAAAAGTTCAGCTGGTATGTATTTTTTTATTTTGTTGATTAGTTTCATTGAGCAAAAAGAAGTAGAGGTAATTTTACTGATTTGTTCTTTGAATTTAAGTTCCCTGTCTAAGGTAATACCAAAATCCTTTTTTTTTAGTGGAAGGTGTGGGCAGTGTGTCCAATTCTGGTGGCCACCAGTTGGGCGTCCAGAGAGAGGGTTTATTGCCAAAGATAACCTTGGTTTTGGAAGCATTAAATTTTAAGCAGTTGCGGTCTATCCAATCACTCACCTTCTTCATACAGGCACTGAAAGCCTCTCCCAGGTTCTTCTCTCTATTTGTAAGGGAGACCACAATTTGGGTGTCGTCCGCATATGATGCTGGGGAGAAGCCAGCCTCTTTTATGATAGAGGCTAGGGGCTCTACATATAGGTTAAAAAACGTGGAGCTCCGGGCCGAGCCCTGAGGGACTCCACATGGTAGGGAGAACTGTTTGGACACAGCAGTCCCCATTGCCACATTTTGTTGTCTGTCGGTTCTAAAAGATTTTAGAAGCTCAAACGCTATGCCTTTTATCCCTGCGTCAGAGAGACGGTCAGCCAGGATCTCGTGGCTGACTGTATTAAAGGCCGCCGAGAGGTCGAGCAGCACCAAGGCAGCCGAACCCCCTCCATCGAGAATTTCATGGATATCTTCCGTTGCTATAATTAAGGTAGATTCCGTGCTAACATTTTTCCTTAAACCTTGTTGTGTTTCGTCCAATAATGAATTTGTTTCAATATATTCTGTAATTTGTTCATTATTTTCTCTATACATTTGGCGGCGAAGGGGAGTCTTGCAATAGGGTGGTAGTTGCTGGGTTTGGTGCTATCCAGATTGTCTTTTTTCAGGAGTGGAAGGATTGAGGTGCGTTTCCACTGAGCAGGGAAAATTCCACTGCTAAACACTTTATTAATAATTTGCCCCAGGATCGGCACTAGTTGAGTGGGTATCAGATGCATTATGTTTGGCGGGCAGGAGTCATATGGGGAGCCCGATTTAATTGACAGGATTAGGTCTTTGAGTTGGTCCTCCGTGGGGATCGAAAAGGCGGAGAGGCAGATATTTGAAGCCTTGTCATCCGATGCAAGCTTAACCTGGGAATAGTTCTTGTGTTTAGCTGCAAATGTATCATGAATGTTGATGACTTTCTCTTGAAAAAAGCCTGCCAATATGTCGCACAAATCTTGGCTTAATTCAGTATGACTAGCCGTTTTAGGTTTTGCCAATTCATAATTAACTGAAAAAAAGGGTTTTATTGGCATCAAATGCATTTTTTATGTGCTGTGTGAAATATGCGGTTCTAGCTTTAATTATATCTTTCTTGTGTTTAGTAAGTTTGGCTTTGTATATCACACCTGTAATGTCTTGTCAGATGACTGCTTTGGCAAAAGAAAGAAGGTCTGCCATCTAACCACAATGCTTGGCTTATTCCTTCCGTGTGTACCACGCCCCCTGACATGGATACTCTCTTGAACTCCCTGTTGTAAACCTGAAAGCTTTGCTGGACCAGCGCGTTGTCTGTTTAAACCCCTCAAGTATACTAAAGACTTACCTGCTACGCCTATTGAGGATCATATCCTTCGGTTCGCGTTGGTAAATGTTCTTTGATTTTTACCACCATATCGCCAGGAGCAGCTGAGACGCCGCCATTCACCCACATCTTCCTGCCCACAAGCGAGGCGTAATGAGAACCATTCAAAGTTAAAGGAACAATTACGCGCAGCAACTATATTGTGTTCAATACAGATGAGGCTAGTGCAAGAATTTCGAATAGGTGAAGAGAAAGGTACAGTATGATTGTGCAAAATCAATTAAAACTATGACGGTCTTCTGAGAGGCATACAGACTCGCTAGGAATGGTAAATATCGGCGACTAGTACACGAAAATTGGTTTGCGCGTGAAGGTGAGAGACTTGAAATAAAAGCGGTGAGTTTTATAGAGGAACATGGAAGAATTAAGGGATAATAAGGAATCTAAATTACCTATTCCGACGATGGATTCAGAACTGACTGAATAGGTATGGGAAGAGCTGCAAGACCAGTCTCAATGAGGTGAACCGTGTTCAATTAACTTCTGATCAGCTGTGCGGACGAGGCACAGGGGGGCTGTGAGGGTCGAATCTAAAAGGGGGGGCATATAGCGTGGTGAATATGAAGCTGGAAGGGACTCAATAGTTAGGGCATATAAAGGACAGCGGATGGGACTGAGTTATCCTACCACATTAGTACCCATGAGCCTGTGACCGACTAGCTATAGTGTCTCACTTGCCCCCGCTCACTCACAGAGGAACACGTGATTAGATACCCCAGAACACAACACTCCCGACTCCCTGAGGAATCAAGGTTGCAAAACACACCCTTTCGCTCAAACTCTTCTATTCGTCCACAATAAGATCAGAGAGAGACAAAAACAAGTTTAAAATATTTATTTTAACTAATGTGCTCTAGTATGCAGTATACGTGCTACAATCAACAGAAAAAGGCATAACACAAACATCATGAGCACAGCAAGTAGTACGTAAATCATAAAAGGAGCTGTTATGATGAATGACAGTGTAGCCTAAACTTCCTCCCCTTGTATAGAAGCAAGATGATTATACATTAGAAGATCTCTATGCTGTCATGCTCTTCTCCCTGGAAAGGTCCCTCTCCGAGTGTGCACCACCTAATTGTGTATTCCAATAAGACCAAAGTATCTGTACCAAACAACAACTCCATCTGAGTGTTTTGTCTAGGTGTTGGAGCATGACCAAAACAGTATAACATGGTGCATTGTTGTTCGACCTGGTTCACAATGTTCAGACTAAATTCCAGGAACCTGCAAAGTTTCAGAATGGCACTTGCAAAGCAAACGCATTTAGTAACATGCGCAAAGCAGCGGAGAGTCTACTGTGTGCTCACTCTAACATAGGGAGGACGATAATGTCCCTGTGGGCCATGTGACAATCTTTGTGATGGCATACTTAGGAATTCTGGGACAGGGTTATGCCCACAGGAAGTGGTCATATAGGGGGAGTAGAGGCCCCAAGGTTCAGTAGCCCATTGGCTACTACCCTACACTCCCCTAACACCCCTAAATTTAGTATTTAGGAGAGTCCCTGACACCAGAGAAGCAGATCCTGATTACCTAAGCAGAGAGAGGACATAGAAGAGCTGCTAAAACAAAGAGGGAAGAGAAGAAGCAGCTGACCTGGTACCAGCCCCGCCAGCCTGCCTGCAACTGTCATTGAAAACTGCAGCAAAATCCACTCGTCCTGCAGCTGTTGACTCCAGAAACTCGTGAGGACTGTCTGCCTTCGATAAAGAACCAAGATCTCCCATGGGGCAGCGGACCTGTTCCCTGCATCTTGCAGCAACTCCAAAAGAAAGAGCTCTGAGGCCTCCAGAACCACCAAAACTAGACACCTGAAGCCAGCACTGAACCCGTCGCTCCAATCCTGACATGAAGTGGGCTAGTGGTGCCAACAAGGCCTTCGAGAGCCGGAGTCCATCGTGGTTTCACCCCTTGTGGATCCTCCCACCTCGCCTGCAGCCTCTGCATGCAGGCCCCCTCAACTGGAAAAACCCAACACTTAAGGACACGTCTGCACCCGTCGCCCCTGTGTGATGGAGAAGAGGCCCAAAGGTGTCCCCCTGTACCCAAGCATCGTGAATGAACCCCTGTTGATTCAGCCCCATTTGCCTCCTAGCCAGAGCCAGCAATATCTTTTTGCAGACACCGATCTCCAAAGAATAACATTGGGCACCCAATGCTGTTTTGCACCTTGCATCCGGCTGCCCTAGTGCCGCTGGTGGTGTACTGTTGATGCTGCCTTGGGCCTTGCCCACCACTCACCTTAACTCTTGGAGATTGGTTCCATAAGTCACTGTACTATACCTGTTAGCATAACTTGTTCTTCCTTGCTTAGGATAACATTACATAACTCAAAAATTGCAGTATCCACTTTTTGAACTGACATTTTTTTTCTCTCACTTTCCCTAAGTGGATATACTTTACTTCATTTGTCTTAGAAAGGAAAGCATACAAGACGGTTACCCTATTGGTTTACACCATCATCCACATTTGAGCTGAGTGACAAAGAAATGTTGAAAGTAATGCCATAAAGTGGAGTTTCTATTTGGGTATTTTGCACATGAATTAAATACAAGTCATTCATAGAATTTTCTGCATGGCCCATGCCTAAAGTACTACAGCAAATGGAGTACAAAGTGTATCCGATAGAGACTTATAGCTGCAGATTCCTTACCATAGAAAAATCCCCAGGTGTCAGACTGGATCAGGAAGTGTTTTGTGAACAGTACCCCTGCCCACCGGTAGCTGATGTCTCTGCTCTGCTTGGCATCAAACGCGTCGACTGCGCCGGAAGTGATGTGTATGTTGCCTATACTGGCACCACCTCAGAGCACTAACATCAGTTCTTTTACTTCTGTTCCAGTCAGCGCAGATTCAGAGAAGAGCTACTCCCCAGTCTTTTAAGACTGACTCTTTTTCACCTTTTTATTGACTATTTTTTTGAGACTTTGTCTCCTGGTGTGGCCGAGATGTCCACAAGCAAGGCTGGTTTCAAGCCCTGTGGTGCCTGTCACCAGCAAATGTCGGAGGCGGACTCTCTCCTCATCTGTCTTTGGTACCTCGAGCTTGACCACTATACGAGAACCTATTTCGATTGTAATGTCATGCACCCCAGAAATGGAGGGAGCGGTCCCTCAAGGTCCTTTGCTTCTTAACGTGCGACGTTGTGACAATCTCGATCCCAGCAGAGAGAAAGGTCTTTGGATCAGTCACGGAGCCCCTACAGGCGATCATCGTCACAGTTGAAATAGTCCGGGTGATTGAGCAAGTCCCACAACCGAAAAAAGAGTGAAGTTGGAGAGGTCTTCAACTTCTCCTTGTCTGTAGAAGTCATCCGACAAGATGAGAATTGTCGTAATTCGAGGCCTGGCTCTGTGGTGGTGCCTGCGCGAGGGCTGTTTCCTCTCCTCCCTGAGTTTCCTGGAACCAGACCGACCAGGCACTTAATATTTGGGTGACCCGTTCCTAATGGAGAACCTTCAGGCCCTGTGGGCTTGGGAGGAGTGCCTACTACCCCTCCGCTGGCAGGCTCGCCCCTTGTGCCAGTCATGACCCTTGTATCCATGGATGAATAAAGAGCGGCTCTGGTTAAGCCACCTCGACCTTTCCGGTGTCGGCTCTTCTGCCGATGCAGTCTCCATACTCATCCTGGACTCCAACATGGAGCTGGATGGGTGTCGTCTGGCACTGACTCTGGTGCTGATTGGGGGCAGACCACCCAGGCTGGAGATAGTGCCCTATTCCTTTGGGCCAGGACTTGGAGTTGATAGAGAGAGGCCACTGGACCCTTATGAATACCAGCCCCTAGATTTCACCCAGGGCACCTGGTGTGAGGCTCTTATGGATGCCAGTAGACTGGACAACTCTTTAGACACTCAATCAATCAATCAATCAATCAGAGCATTTGTATAGCGCACTACTCACCCGGAGGGTCTCAAGGCGCTGGGGGGGGGGGTCCGCTACTGCTCGAACAGCCAGGTCTTGAGCTGCTTCCTGAAGGCGAGGTGGTCCTGGGTCAGGCGGAGGTGGGTCGGAAGGGAGTTCCAAGTCTTGGCAGCCAGGTAGGAGAAGGACCTTCCTCCTGTGGTGGCTCTTCGGATGCGGGGGACGGCGGCGAGGGCGTGGCTGGTCGATCGAAGCTGGCGCGTGGGAGCGTAGAAGTTGAGGCGGCTGTTGAGGTATCCTGGTCCTTGGTTGTGTAGGGCTTTGTGTGCGTGGGTGAGGAGCCGGAAGGTGATTCTCTTGTTGACCGGGAGCCAGTGCAGGTCTCTCAGGTGTCCGGAGATGTGGCTGCGGCGGGGGATGTCCAGGATGAGTCGTGCTGAGGTGTTCTGGATCCGCTGGAGTCTCTTCTGGAGTTTGGCGGTGGTTCCGGCGTAGAGGGAGTTATCGTAGTCCAGACGGCTGGTGACGAGGGCCTGGGTGACCGTCTTCCTGGTCTCGGTGGGGATCCATCGGAAGATCTTGCGTAGCATTCGCAGGATGTTGAAGCACGACGAGGAGACGGCGTTGACTTGTCTGGTCATAGAGAGGGTGGAGTCCAGGATGAAGCCCAGGTTGCGTGCGTGGTCAGTTGGTTTGGGTGCGCTGCCCAGGGCGGGGGGCCACCAGGAGTCGTCCCAGGCGGAGGGTGAGGATCCCAGGATGAGGACTTCCGTCTTGTCCGAGTTCAGTTTCAGGCGGCTGTTCGACATCCATTTGGCTACGTCTGTCATCCCTTCGTGCAGGTTGGCTCTGGCGGTGGCGGGGTCGTTGGTGAGGGAGAGGATCAGCTGGGTGTCGTCGGCGTAGGAGATGATGTTCAGGTTGTGCTGGCGTGCGACGTCTGCGAGGGGGCTCATGTAGACGTTGAAGAGAGTTGGGCTGAGCGAGGAGCCTTGGGGAACGCCGCAGATGACTTCGGTGGCCTCCGATCTGAACGGGGGGAGGCGGACTCTCTGTGTCCTTCCGGCGAGGAAGGAGGTGATCCACTCCAGTGCCTTCTCCTGGATTCCGACGTTGCTGAGGCGCTGTACTAGGGTACGGTGGCAGACAGTGTCGAAGGCCGCGGAGAGGTCCAGGAGGATGAGGGCCGCTGTTTCTCCGTTGTCGAGCAGGGCTCGGATGTCATCTGTAGCTGCGATCAGGGCGGTCTCGGTGCTGTGGTTGGCCCGGAAGCCAGACTGCGAGAGGTCGAGGGAGCCGTTCATCTCAAGGAAGGCGGCCAGTTGCTTGTTGACGGTCTTCTCGATGACTTTGGCCGGAAACGGGAGCAGCGAGATGGGGCGGTAGTTCTTGAGGTCGGTGGGGTCTGCTGATGGTTTCTTGAGTAGAGCGCTGAGTTCGGCGTGCTTCCAGCTCTCCGGGAAGGTGGCGGTGTTGAAGGAGGTGTTGATGATGTCCCGCAGGTGGGGTGCGATGACAGCGTCGGCCTTGTTGAAGACGTGGTGAGGGCAGGGGTCTGTCGGAGATCCGGAGTGGATGGAGTTCATCGTGCGGATGGTGTCTTCGGTGCTGATCGGGGTCCAGGCGCGGAGGGTGGTGGTGGGGGGCGGTGGTTCGGTCGTGGCGTGCGTTGGTTGAGTGCTGAAGCTGTTGTGTATGTCCGCGATCTTGTTGGGGAAGTAGGAGGCGAGGGAGTTGCAGAGGTCTTGCAAAGGTGTGATGTCGTTGTTTCCGGCGTTGGGGTTGGAGAGCTCTTTCACGATGTTGAAGAGTTCCTTGCTGTTGTGTGCGTTGTTGGTTTCTCCTCCTACGATGGCTATGGAGGAAGGAACTAATTTGCTATGGTGGTAAGAAGGGTGGCTGAGGTCCTAGACCTTCGGCTGCCCACAGTCGGTGCCAAAACAAATGACTTGATGGAGGTGCTTCATTTGAGAGTCACCCCATCCGAACCGCTTGTCCAGTTCAACAAAGCTCTCATGGCTGTCCTACTCAGGGCCTAGACCAAGCCCTACACAGGGGCTCCTGTGAATAGGTCGATTGTCCACTGTCACCGGCCTCCCAATGTGTCCCCAGTTTACTCACAAAATACTGCACCCCGGAATGCTTGGTGTTCCAAGCCTCCAACTAAAAAGTAAATCCTAGTGCATTCCCTGCCACTTGCCCAGATAGGGACTGCAAGAGGCTGTACATCTTGGGGAAGAGGTTGTTCTCTTCCACCATCCTGGTTCTGCAGTTAGTGACCACTGCATGCCTTTTGGGCTTATACTCCCACTCGCTCTGGGACCTGGTTGCGCAGGTACTTCCTATGGTCTCATAGGAGGCCAAGCCATACTCTCTAAAGCTGTTACTGACATTAGAGATGCAGTTATGTGTGCCATATACTGTGGGCTGGATACGACTGACTAACTAGTCAGAGCAGTTTCATCATTGGTGGTCTTCTGGTGCCACGCCTGGCCGAGGACAACTGGTTTCTGGGGATATACTGATCTCGCTCTTGGACATGCTCTGTAATGGCTCCCATCTCTCTGTAGACAAGGCAGGTCCTTGGGTCTTTCCATGACTCCATAGCAACGAGTGGCCACAAAAGGGTTTTCCAGCCACATCTCCAACTGCCCAGCGGCCATGGCCAGCACATTTCTCAGTCTTTCGAGGTCATGGCACCCACAGGCCTCATGGGTAAGGTAGCGAGGTTGGGCGAGTCCACCACCTCCCGGCAGCTACAGTCTCCAAGCCCCTTTAGTATGCCCTCTGACCATCATGGGCAACCAGTAGGAGGGTGGATACCCCCATCACCTGCGCCACTGGAGGTCTATAAAATGTTCCCTCAAATTGTCCAAAGGGGCTTTTCCCTCCCCTTTGTGACTACCCTTCCATTCATGCCACCTACTTGCAGCAGGCTGAAGGAGGACCACAACCCATTACTCTGTCAGGAAATGATCACTCTCTTGGCCAAGGGAGCCATGGAGAGGGTGCTGGCATCAGAAGTAGATTGTAGTTTTTATTCCTGCTATTTTCTGGTGCCCAAAAAAATATTGGGGGCCTTTGTTCTATCCTAGAGCTGCACCCTCTAAATTTCTTTACACCAGCGCAGACAGACTCAGCCGAAGATGCCTAGCCTATCACTAGTGGCATCTCCAACCAGAGGTGGTGCAAGGTCTCTTTCAGCACTAGAGTGAGCCTTAGTTAGCACTGATCACCACCACCGAGAACGCGCAATGTCAGCAGTTCTGGACACTGGAGTTTCCAAGGCAGCTCCCGCTTGAAGGCGCTTACTGTCTCAAGTGGAGCTCTGGCCTCTTGTACGCCTTTCCCCCAATGCCCAGAGTTCTCAAGAAGATCAGGAATGACCCGGGACAGTCCCCGGCTGACTCCCGGCCTCACTGGTAGCTTTCTGGCACTTGCAGTGCCTGCCGGAATCGCGCAGGCTCATCTGGTGTTCCACTACCTCCCTTTGCTGCTGGAGGTGGCTCAGCCTCCTGACCCACATGAGACGGCGGCTGCGGGGCTGTTGGTGGTCATGCCAGGCCCGACCCTATTTCCTGAACTTGGCAGTGGTGGGATTGCTGTCTATTGATGGATGCTGGTGCCCAGACCTGTGCCACTGCCTGGAGGACAGAAGGTGAGGGGCTGTGTACCATAAGGGTGGGGTGCTAGGGATGGTGAGGCCTATACTTCAGTTGCAGTCGTGACACTGGTTCCATTTTTAGGCTTTTGGACTTCTTGTGCCTATCTCCAGTCCCCTGCGCCTTTTCAGTTTTTGGGCCTGGCTTGTGATGGGTGTGTGCATCTGTGCCGCCCCCATACTTGTCCGCCCACCCAAGGATGAACCTGCTGCTCATCTATGTCCCCTCTTTGCATCAGGGTCTGGGCCAGCCTTATGACTGCTTGCAGCTCTTGGTGCAGAATACTTTTTCTTCCGGCTGCTGCCCGGCTGATCTAGACCCCCTGCAGGGATCCTGATGAACATTGGCCCCACCGGATCCTACATAGGCGCACAGCCCAGCTGTGCTGCCCACTGTGGTGGTGCCTGGCTCCCTCCCCCGCACTTTCCTTACAGCACCCGCAGTATGAGTCGTATGGACCCAAAATAGCATAGGTTCCGATTTGAGCGCACTGGGGATTGGGAAGATACTGCGACTTTACTTAGGATGACATAGGCGTCGGGCCCACCCCCAAATTTGGCTCAACCTGCTACCGCTGAGGCTCGGATGTCTGAAATCCGGGTGGGATTTAGGGCTATGGATGCAATATTCGATGCCCTGTAGGGCAGACTGCATGGAATGGCCAAGAGTTTGGACTGCCAGAAGACTTGGATTGAGGGGGCCGAGGTCCACTTTTTATCGTTGAAGGATGGAGCCACTGCCATGTCTAAACGGGTGGATAAACTTGAACGCCAGGTAAAGACTATTGCCCAGAAGAACAAAGTTTTAGAGGCTTGGTCACACCGAAATATCCACAGACCTGGGTAAATTGGACACATTTGTAGAATAACTGTTGGTAAACCTGTTTGGCTGCAAAGTATTTTCCACTGCCTTCTTGGTGGACCATGCACATATATCTTTAGGGTCCGACCTCTGCCTGGAGCAACACAGCGCCCCATAATTGCCAGACTGCTGAAATTTAGAGACACAGATACTCACTACTTCTGGTGCATGAGCAGGGTCAAATTCAATACCAGGGGTCCTCTAGCTCATTATACCCTGATTTCACTTTGATGTCCAAGAAGCTAGACTTGCATGTACCCAGCACGACTTAGTGTGGATGTGCACGGGAAACCTCATATATTCGATACCCCTGCTGAGGGGTATAAGAAATACACCAAAGAGTGGAACAAACCTGGGAGATCTCCGGGACGATCTCCCCCTAACTCACAGGCCACAACCAGTTCGGAACTGATCACGTCGGAATAGCTGATGCCTTCGCCCACTGCTGTTCAAATGTCACTGCTGTAACCTAGCACTCTCTAATCCTTTCATTGCAGATTGGTGAGTGCTTCTCTTTCAGAGGGGGTGGCGGGCTGTTACCTGACTTGGTATGTTGCTAACTGCGATTTGACATTTAGAGGCCATCCTCCTGGCGCTCACCGCAGATCAGAGGGTACACGAACACCGAGCCTCACAACTTGCAGCAGCGGGGCTCCTATGAGGGTCTGAAGTATTTGGGATTGCTCTTTTTAATTGTGTTATCCTGCCTTATGTTATCCTGTGTTATCTCTGCTGTTATTGCATTGCAAATTGGAACCACGTGTTGGAGCGTTGCTCACCCTCATGGTGTACACCTTTATGGTTCTCTTTCACTCTGGGGTATTCTTCTTTTTTGCTCTACTGTAGGATTTCATCTGGCACTTTTTTTGCCTGGAATGGGTGGGGGAGGGGGGGTGGCAAGGGTTGTACTCTGTTTGTCTGTTTTTGCACCACACAGTGAGAACTATTGCGATGACACACTCCACATGCCCAACAGGACTTCTCCAGTACATGCCTGCAGCAAGGACCACCGCGGCTAGCAGACTTGAGGTCCCATTCATGACATGGAACTGAAGAGGCATAAAATACCACTCAAAGGCAAGCAGGTCCTACAGCACCTGGTTAGGCATGGGGTCAAGATTACAATCCTTCAAAAGATGCACCAATCCCCGAACACCCCTGGCACCTGCCACAACCTGGGGCCTCCAGAGGTACTTTTCTACCTAGAGCACATATTCTCTTGGGGTGTGCATCCTGACACATCACTCGGTCCCCTTTTCCCCGATAGACAGCTTTTCCAGTTTGCATGACCCTATGCCTTCCATTCCCCGGTGGTGTGTTGAGACAATGGTGGTTCCCTAACCTGGCCCTCACAGATCCGGTTTTTCACGACCAACTGCGTACATCCATTACTGATTACTTTGATTTAAACAAGGGGTTGGTTTCTTCTCAGGCCACTCTCTGGGAAGCCTTCAAGGCGTACATCCACAATAGCTAAACAATATAGCGTACTGCGTGACATCTGCCGCTGTTTGGAGTGAGTGGAGTCCACCCTGCGGCGCTTTAATTCTGCCTCCTTGGGTACTCCCCTACAGCAAGGGGGAACGCCCAGGTCGTACATTGGCTCGACTCCTCTGACTGCAGATGAGGAGCAAACTAATTCCGAAGCTCATACTTGAAGATGACACTCAGACCTCTGATATTGATGTGGTCTAAGCAGAATTGTTGCATTACTACACTCAGCTTTACACCCCTTGTTGTACTGGGGAGGAAACTGAGATATCAAAATGCCTATCGGATGTGGCTATGGTTTGGCTGTCCTCCCAGCAACCGCAATTCCTCAGTGAACCGATTGCGGTCGAAGAAATTATCACTGCCACAGACTCCATGGATCGGTCCCCTGGTTCGAATGGGCTACCGGGCCTATTTTACAATGCATATATCAGCATCTCCTAGCCCCTCATTTGCTGGAGCTTTATGCTGAATCTCTTGACACTGGAATCCTCCTCCTCCTCCTCCTCCTCCTCCTCCTCCTTCTTCTTCTCCTGCCCCCCCCCCCCAAAAGGAGCTTGCGACCCGGCTGTCTCTTCTCCTGGTAACAATCATCTGCCCTCTTCAATCGGGCTTTGTTCCTCATCGGTCCACTTATATAAATGTGCGCATGCTTTTTTTGGTATTTAACCGGATCTCTCCGGATACCCCCCGCATCTATGGCCTTTCTTGATGAGGAAAAGGCCTTGGACTCCCTCGAATGGCCCTTCCTATTTGCCACCCTCTAAAAACTTGGTTTGCATCCTTAATACTGCTTCGGTATTCTCAGCCTACGACCTGCATTTGTGCTAATGGTTCTCTTTCAGCTTCATTTACGCTGGTGAGGGGAACATGGCAAGGATGCCCTCTCTCCTCAATCTTATTCATCATCGCAATGGACCCCTTAGTTCGTCACACCTGGTGTGGGTTACAGTTTTCCACGGCCCCCTTGTTAATATCACTTTACACTGATGATATATTGCTTTTTCTCAGTCACTCGGCATCAACTGGTGCAAATCTGAATTGTTCCCCCTGTCACATGCCATTCAGACTTCTCAGTGTGACTTTCCCCTACAATGGCAGGAGGACACTGTTAAATATCTTGGGATTCACGTTCGCCGCGACAAAGAGCAAATCCTCTGCCTGAATTATGACCCTGCCATCAGTACACTATCATCACAGGTTGAGAGGTGAATTAAGCTACTGTTATTGATGGCAGTACATATCGCTATTATTAAAATGGCTGTCCTCCCTACATTTCTCTACTTGTTCTTCAGCACACCTGGAGCGGTATTCCATTCCAGAATTGTCAGGGCACCTGTGGCAGGTGTCCTGCAAAATTCACCCACCAGATCAGGGGTGCTATCCTGTAACTGGTACACCAGCCTAGGATCTGTACCCTGAGGCTGAACAAGGGACGGGATGGTATCTCCCACACCCAGTCCGCCTCCCTGGGGCTCTGAACCCTCCCACCTAGAGCTGTGCCCCCAGAAGACAAACCGGTAGGGGCACTGTTAGCAGCATTCCCTCCCTCCAGATCAGGGGGTACACTCTGAACCTGCCCCTTCATACCAGGGCCAGCACCCTTAGGCTGGGCCTGTGCCTGGCAACCCAGGACTTATGGGGTATTACACCAACCCCCCACCCCAAGGGAAATGCACTCCTCATGAGTTGTGCAAGAGTCTGCCTGGCGCAGGTCTCCAGTCTCCTGTCCACCTGACAGAGCATGAAAACTCCCAGGCCAGAAGTGGCATCACCAGTGAAGGAAGTGGCCCGATTAGGGTCACCCGGGTCACTCACGACCACCTCTCAGCCTTCCATACCAAATGAAGAGTTGATCAGACAGTAGAGAATACAAACCAATATCTGTTTATTCAGGTACACTCAGAGTGGAACACAGTCTGCCCAGTCGCTAGGAGTGCTGCAGAGGTACTGACATCAGCAAGCATAAAGATACATTATGTACATTTCAGAACCAATGAAGGCATGCCCACAATTGAATTTTTCAAGAAGATGCAGCTAAACAATGAAGTACAAAGGATAAGTTTTGATTTTAAGGTCGGGCACACACGATCTGCTCCTCAAGGACGCTCTGCCCGTGCCCGCAACTAGACAAGTGGGAGAAGGTCTCTATCTAGTAGGAAAGGTGTGCGCTACTAAGTACAGTGTATTCATTAGTGAACCAAAATCCAACCTCGGGGAATTGAAACGCAGCAGAGGCCTTTTCTCAGAAATTACGAAGAATTTGTTTCAAATATGTCTCAAAATGGCGTCCACATAGAAAATGGCGCCACAAATGCTAACTCACATAGATCAATGCGTAAATATGAATTCCTCTATTCTAACAAACATTCCTTTTAGCATGAGCTAAACATTTTCGAGTAATAGCAAAGAGCATATAAACAGGGCCGGAGCGGGAACTGAAAGCAACCCTGGCAAATTTTTCCAGACCAGCCCCCGTCCGGCCCGTAGCAAGCGAGCGTGCCCGACGGCTTCTAGGGGAGTTTGGGGGGGGTTCTCCCCCAAGAAAATTTTGGAAAAGACAGACCAAAATGGTGAATTTTACAGCACATTTTTCATTACATATTCGATTGTATCAACTTTCAAAGCACAGTAAATAGTAGATGATGACCTTAAAGAGCACCACGTTACCCACCAAGTCATATAAACCGATAGACCTTTTTTCAGAGAGCACCAAAAATAGACACAAGTAGTGAATCAGAGAGAATAAAGAGAAAGTGAGACCAGACCCCACATGGTGTGTAGCGAGCAAGCGCACTGAGCAACCACTACCCAGTCATAAATCACATACATTACTACAGAGAACACTAAAAAATGAAATGTCGAGCACGAAATATGAATTTAAATATAACCAATTTATTCTTCATATAAAATAGCATAAAGTCATTTAAAAACACACTTAACTTCAAACAATTGTGCAAAGGTTCATAGTAAAAAGTGTACAAGACAATGTGTACTTCAACCCTTGTGGTACCAACACTTTTTGCAAAGAGCTACTACTCTTTAGTGCGACCGGAAGTAACACTTCTAAAGAGGACTGCTTTCCTTTCTTGGTGCAGCACGTCACTGCCAGGGTGTTATCACTGTGATAGGTCAGTGACTGGACTTCTGAGGTGAATGCAGCAATATCGGACAGTGAGCACCCACTTTATTTAGTTGAATCATTTGCTAACCTGTTTGCAGCAATGCTGTGTGTGGGCTGAGGCCTTTTTGTTTGCTTTTTTTACAGAATGACTGATCTTTGTAGCGATCTGGTGCAACTGCAAGACTTGGGTGCCCTTTGGGGTGAGTTGTTCTGCCATAAGGGTGCACTCACATAATAATTATTGAAAAGGAAAGTGTCTGAATTTCTCAGTTCATTGAGGAAAAAAAGGCCCATAATATTAATAATTAAAAAAAAAGTAACAGAAGACCAGTTAGGTTTCCCCTGAGTGCGGCAATGTACGTTTTGCCAGTTAGTTTTGCTGTGCATGTATTCTCTAATGAGTTCTAGAAAAGGCCTGAGTGATGCTTTAGCCGAAATATAGCAAAGGCTCTCCGCCTCCTCCTGCCCCCAGCTCACCACATACCCTCGAGGTCCTCCTGGATTCCAGGTTGATGCATACAGCATGTTTCGACCTCTGAGGGTTGGTGATGGCTCATGGCTGGCTAAGTTACATGGAGGATCGGTGTCTGGGATAGCCGCTCCCCAAGTCATCAATCAGAGCCTGCTGGCCTAGAGCCTGAGGCCAGCCACCACCTCACTCCACCCCTGCCCTCAACAAACAAAACCAATACGCTTTGGAACCGGGCTGGGGCCTAGCCCTGCTTCCCCTTGCCCCTTTAGGCCCCTTTTGCTTTTAATTCATTTCTCTGGCCCGGTTACGACACCCCCATACAGTGCCGCCCAGCGCCCACCACCCAGTGGTCGAAGTGAGGGAAAAAAAGTAGGGAAACTGTGGGCGGAGAATCAGAGGGCGGGCATAACCCGTGGATTGGGTCAGTGGGCGGAGTCAAAGGTGTGGCATAAAGAGCAAAATATCCCAATTTTTTGTATTTGTTTCACATTTCACTAACCAGTTACAGCTTATTATGTTATTTAATTTAACCAATGGATACACATGTTTATTTAAGGTTTAATGTTAGTTATTGACATTAAAATACATTCTCAAAGTGGGATACGTTTCCAATCATAGAATGTCCCAAATATCCTTAAAAGTGGAATCGCAAGCCTTTTGTCTCCCAGCCATGGAGTTTCTGTCATCAGAACTTCTCCTCCTTTTTCCACAAGAGCAGTTCAAACATGAATGGCAAAATATCCTAGTTTGCAAATGTTTTCCACATAATTACGGCTCTGTCTTATTTGTCACATAATACATCATCTGCTGCATAATTAGACGATTTTAACTAATAAAAAGATTGTACCTCAAACGTATCAAAAGTTACAAAGAATTGTGACTTGTGCTGCTGTGAAGTGGATGGCCCCATGAAAAGATTGACTGGTCACCTTTCTCACTGCTGCAGTTGTATGTTCTACTGGTACTAATAAGTCAAAATCTTTGCAGAGGCTTTTAGCATGCGTAAAAATGTCAAAATAATAAACTATCAGAAAATGTACAGCACCACTTATACCCGTGTAGGGTGTCAAAGCGCTTTACATCACACATATTACACACAGATAATCAATCATACGTGTGTTAATCACTGTATAGGATTGTTACATAAGAAAATGGACTACAGGGTATAGGAGTCATATGACAACCATACTGGTAAACAGCATAGCTCAATAGTGATTGGTCTGGAGAAACACAAACTCAGAATTTAAAATGTAATACCATGGTTGGGGGTTCTCTATAATAATCAGAACTGAAGTGAAAAGAAGCAGCAGCGGACCCAGAGAGTGGCGCACCCTAATCCCAGTTCCAACAGCGTGTCCTTGTATGTGCTGCTACCCCTGGCGCCAGCTGCTGAGTGGCGTCCCTGTGATTCCAGATCAAGAGATACTTTTTAAGCTTGGGTGGGGGCGCACAAATATGAAGTCCAGAACAAGCAGGTTATTATTTCAAAAGTCCTTTTTTTTATTAATTGATACAAAAATTTGTTGAGCGCAATAGTCCATTGATTTCACACGGTTAGAGGTTGAATATAGTCAGCCCATCTACCCACCATTGGTACCTATTTAGGTCAAAAAATGGTGCATCTCATTATCCATGTTAAATCCATGAGTAATACTGCGCAATTTACAGATCCATTTTGATTCCCTTTGTCTTAGAAGTAATCACGGTCACCACCCCTGATTGGGGTGTATATCTGTTCTAAAGCATGGAACCAAAAATTTGATTTACCCTCATGGAATTTGATAAAGGAGAGAATATTATACTCCTGTGAGCCATTAAACGAGAAACTTTTGGTCTTATCTTGCCCAAGTTCACAAATATTGCAATTTTTGCACACATAGAAACCATTAGGTTTGGGTGGCAGCCAATTTAAAGATCTCTTCTTCTCTGGTTTTAAATAGCTAGAACAGAGGTCATTTCTCAGTGTTTTACCCCTTCTGAAGGTCACAGATGGATTGGTCGTAAGGGCTGAATGTAATCCCGGACGTCCGTCAGGAGGTGCCAGTTGTTTTTGAGGATTTTAAAAATAGCATTACTGTGCCTGGTATATTGAGTGACAAATCTCACATTTCTCTTGTTGTTTTTTCCTCTGTCTTTCGGGGGTTTAACCATAAGTGTGGTTTCTCTTGCCATCCGGCGTGCCTTGGTTTCAGCATCCTTTAAAGTTATCTCGTTATAACCCCTCGCTTGAAATCGGTTCTTGAGGTCATGCATGTTGGTGTTAAACATGTCGTCCTCACTACAATTGCGTCTTAGACGCACCATTTCACCATAGGGTATATTATTTATAATTGAACTGGCATGGGCACTGTCGGCATGTAGCACTGAATTGCAAGCCGTGTCTTTCCGAAACAGTGTACTCTGAATTCGACCCTCCTTAATGTAAAACTTTAGGTCCAGAAAGGTTATGCTGTCTCTACTGTAGTTTGTTGTCAGTTTGACATTCATACCGTTGTCATTTAAATAATCAAGGTACTCAAGTAGTAAGCTCTCCGTCCCTGATCAAAGACAAATAATGTTGTCAATATACCTCCCCCAGAACACGATGTAATTAGTCCAGGGGGAGGCATTTTTGTTCCATGCATGTACTCTCTCATATTGTCCCATGAAAAGACAGGCGTTTGACGGCGCAAATTTTGTCCCCATCGCGGTCCCTCTCTTCTGGTGGTACCATGTCCTGTATGTTTTAAACTTTGTTAGTACACAGCTGATACATGTGTCTTTTTATATGTGTGACTTATATTATATGTATTTATGTTTAACCTTCAGCCCTGAGGAAGCTCCCTGTACGGGAGAGAAACGTGTTGACTGATCAACTCTTTTTTTGTACATAATGAAATCAATGGACTATTGCGCTCAACACATTTTTGTATAAATTAATTAAAGAAAAGGACTTTTGAAAAATAACCTGCTTGTTCTGGACTTCATATTTGTGCACCCCCACCCAAGCTTAAAAAATTATCAGAACTGATTTCTACCCAAATGAACCCTATTTTGTAACATTAGGCTAATCAAAGACTGGGGAAAAACATAACACTCTAATTTATACCTTGCAGTTTGCATGCAGCTCTTACATGAAAGTTAATAGCTAACTGTTCTATGTTAGGATTTTAACTTATTAACTGCAAGTAATAATAGAGCCTCTCTGGTAAAAGCAGAAACCCACTGACCTATTTACATTATGCAAAAACAACAATTGATGAACAGAATGCAGAACAATGTCATACATTCACCCCAGTACAGTGATTTGGGCCTAAAACCATAGTTTTTTTGCTCACCATGCCATTCCAGTTAGAACCCAGCCATATGCAAATCAGTCTTGACCCTGTGCCAAATGGGAACACTCCAGCCCTAACTGCCAGGCCAGGTCCTCCCTGAACTGGAAACAAGCATCCTAGGACCAGTTAAATTTGTTGCAGTTACACTATTTACATTATGTGCACTTTGTGATTTGTATGGTACATGTTCTTAGCAGCAGGCACATTAACCCTCTTTCCATGAGTCAAAACGTCTACTAGACTAAACACCTTCTGTCTCTACTAAGAACATGAATCACTGGAGTTATCATCACATTTTTATAGTTGCCGAAAATTGTTGGAGGCCAGGAAGGAGGCAGTAAGTGCTTTTAAAACCATATTATACTTGCAAACACTACGCCCCCACCGGAAGTCAGCACCAGCCGCGGTCCATGCAGGTAAGAGCAGTGGGTGGTGGGGACGGGTAAAGGGGGATTTTGAGGGACAATGCAGAGGGAAAATTATTTATTTATTTATTTTTCCCTCTGCATCATCCCTCGAAATCCCTGCTTACCCGGCCCTCTGCTCCACTGCTGTTACCTGCACGGATCGCGGTTGGTCAGCACCTGGTGCGGTCACACTGCCCTAGAGCCACCCTGCTCAAGGGTCCTGTGACCTCAGTGACAGAGTCACTGTCACTCTATGGTGTGCTGCTTCATAGGCCTGCCTGCCTGCCTGCAAGACTGAAGGGGAACTTCAGAATGAATTTGTGGCCTTCTAGGTTAACCCACACTTGCCACTGATTGGTTCCACCTGCTGGTGCTGAGACACTAGGGCTTCTAAGGTCTTGTGGGGCCTTCTAATGTCTAGCATGGGAATGTGATCCTTCAGGGGAGTGGTCTGGTGGCTGGTCATGAAGGCTGAACCTGGTTCTTCAGTTCCAAATTCAGCAGCTCTGACCATAGTGCCACCTCCTCTCCCCCACTGAACATCATACTGCCCCACTGGGAGAACCTTGCACTGCACTGACCCGCTATAAACACCTGGATGTGACTCAATTCAAATCACGCACTAGACAAGAGCAATATGCTGCCTAAAAAAAATTAACAACATTCTAGAAAACGCAAACACTCATAGGGAATAAAAGATTAAGTAAAGCATGTGAAATGTAAGCAGGAAACAAGATGGTTACCTTTTTCTTTTTACACTCATTATTCAGAAATTAGTGAGTGCTTTTGCCTGAAACGTTAAGGCCATGACTACAGGGTGTAGAAGGGACCAGTTTTAATGCCCATTGCTTATATCCTTACAAAACATAAGCAGTATGGTTTAAAAAGACCACGTTTGTGAACACAAAGCCGCTGTACATATTTTGTTTTCCAATTCACCCATCAAGCAGTTATTTCAGTATCTCCAGAAATAGTGCACTTTCCCACCCAGGGTAAGCAATGTTGAGAGAGGAGAAAACAAAATTAGCGCTTCACTGGCATACACTGTAAAGTAGCGCTAATGGGTTTAGGTGTGAATAAATCAATCTGGCCACCTTGCAACCACCCTGTCTTTCTTTAGTTTGTTAGTTAGTTAGTTTTCATATTCTGAATGCTTTATTTCTCTCCACCCCGAGGCTGCACACTTGGAAATTGAAAAATGTCAGAAAAAGAGACGTTTCCAGCAAACGTGTTTTTTCCTTTTTTGGTTTCCATTTCACAGGGGATCAAATAAATGAAAGGAGGGAAGGTAATGCCTGGCTGTTCCTAATGTAATGACTGTCTCTGACTCCTGCAGGGGTCGGTTCTACACGGCTAAATCGGCCCCAGCAACAGAACCGGCCCCCTGTCACAAAAACACCCCGCCTACTGGGGGATTGCCTGGTGCCCAGACTTACTAGTCCGGCCTTGCATACAAATCAATTAAACGGAAAGTCTTGGTAAACTTCTTAGGAGCACTTCATACTGTCAGCATCAGGAAAGGAGACTGTAATGAGGGAAGAAGTTTCGAAAATGCCCTCATCAGTATGCATGAGATCATCTATCTCCTTCTGGACCATAATTGCAGCATTAGTATCATGAATGGAGGCTTTCCCTCTTGGAGTAAGAAGTGTGGTGCAATATGAGCAACAAAATGGAAGGCATTGAATAAGGGCACAACAAGACACTAAGATCACTATGAAATAAATCACCTTTTCAAGAATCCAGCCCCAACTGCCAAAAGGGACCAACTCCAATTCCCACTTTCCATTGCCTTGACATTATCCAGAATGTCCAAAATGTGTTGGGTGATATTCTTTTCCATATTTGTAATCCCCATACAACACACTGATCTCCCACAACAGCGCATACACCACCACTATATATGGTTTGTTCCGAATATATTTACATACTCTCCAACTGAGTGGTGATGTCGCGTATAGCAGCCACGGTAGTATTAGATAAAATTTGGAGCTTGTTCCCAAAATAATCTTTGGTTTTCTCACCTCGGGCCGTAAAAAGTACCACCCAAAGTGAAAATAGAAGAAAGGATGTATCCAAAGGTGATGCCATTACTATACTTATTGACCTATATATCTGTCACCCCTTCACAGAATTTCTCAGTCAATGTTCGCTTAAACCATCTTACTTTAGGCTTTGAACTTTTACAAGGTACGCCATAGGGCAGCACCATCCCAAGTGCTACATCGTTCGTACCATTATGAATATTAGCATATGTTCCATTAGACAAAAAGAAAAACCCTGGTGTGAATTAATCAATGTATCATAATCCACTGCAGGATCTCTGGAATTCCACCCAAAGGTACTGGGGTCTTCTGACTTCACCAAATATCTACTATCTCTGAGCAATTTATATACAACTAGCTTACTCCGAAGAAAGGAAATCCAAGAAAACTCGTCATGATAACATTCAATTTACATTGTGTCATTTTTATTGAAACGTATTCATTTTAATATGGAAAACATTTCAAAGTGTCGTTTTAATTCTATTTATTTATTCGAGTGCTTGTGGATACACGATTGTTTGTTTTTCAGTCTGGTGCATATGTCAGTATTCGAAAGATTATGAGGGCCCAGGGGGGCCGATATTTAAAAAATGTTTATGGCAGAAACCTTCGCGGGAGTGTACTCAACAACTTCCCAAAGTTTCACGGCGATTGGATGAATGGTGTTTTAATTCTATTTATTTATTTGAGTGCTTGTGGATACACGATTTGTTGTTTTTCCGTCTGGTGCGTACACCAGTATTCGAAAGATTATGAGGGCCCTGGGGGGCCGATATTTTAAAAAAAATGTATGCCAGAAACCTTCGCGGGAGTGTACTCAACAACTTCCCAAAGTTTGATGGCGATCGGATGAATGGTGTAGTAATGCATATGCCAGAAACCTTCGCAGGAGTGTACTCAACAACTTCCCAAAGTTTCATGGCGATCGGATGAATGGTGTAGTAATGCATATGCCAGAAACCTTCGCGGGAGTGTACTCAACAACTTCCCAAAGTTTCATGGCGATCGGATGAATGGTGTAGTAATGCATAAAGGACAAACAGACAAACAGACAGACAGACAGACAGACATACATTCGTTTTTATATATATAGAGATAGATTAAGTAACAGTATTGTTGATAATCGGACAACAAGCAGGTTAATAACCAGCTTCTTGGGGAACTGTCAATTTGTTGTAATGCCAACCAACCAAAGTTATATTCTCTTTTTCCATATATAAATGATCACAGTATGTACTATCATCACAACCAGGATAACCCTCCCCAGTGGCTTTCTATAATAGAGACATGGCCCTGAGTAACCAAACCTTAACATTCCTTTCACTTCTACAAAATCAGGTGGCTGAGGATATGTATACTTTACAAGTGATAAAGGGTACACAGTTTGTAGGCTAGTGACGGATTGAGTGGGGTAACACGCTGTTCCTGTTCCAAAGAACCTCTTATGTGTCTCTAAGAATACATTGCTCGGGGCTGCTCTTCTGTTTCTTGTTGGGGAGGTAACCTTACCCTTACTAGGCATAGGTACACTTTGATAATTTTCCAAAACCCATGATACACCACATAATATGATCAACAGCAAAATCACAATGGCAACACATGTTAAATTCTGTTTACGGATCCACACCATATTGTGTCGGACAACAAAAAGCACTGGCTGCTCTTCATCAGCAACCATTCTACCAAAGGGATGCATAACGAATGATGAAATGGGGCAATATTTAAGAAAAATATGCAAGTTCCCAGTGTCTGTCAGAGCCTCACTGGTACAGGCTCCTATCGTCCATCAATACATTGGCGATCTTGAGCACCGGCGGTGGAGCTTGCTCTGTCCTAAGCTTGTATCCCATGTCGATCAGGATCGTATACCTCCACTGTATACTTCGATCTATCCTGTCCAATGTTCAAACAGTGCACAAAACTCTAATCAACCATCAACCTGAAGTAACTCCATTGGTACTATAGCAAAGTACACCCTGACATACACAGTCCATCCCTAACTAATCTTTCTTCTCCTTTTGTGTACCGCCCCTTAACCGAGAGCGCAAATTGTACCTGGTGGCTCCAGGCACAGAATGGTCAACAAACAGGGACTCCTGGATAGCTCGTATTTCCGGAGGGACAGCTGAATTCAACACGTCATCATTTTCCTTGTCCGTTTGCGTCCAGGTCAATTTGGCACCAAAGGGGACAAACCGAGCCACAGTCTCACACTCAGAGACCCCAATCCCCTCCCTCACCCACTAGTCGTAGCGCAGGGGCAGAAGGAATTCTGCAACAATGAGTCGCGTGAATCCAGTTCGTACGGCCAGCAACTTTGACCACGGTGCGCGTTGCCAAAAGGACTTGTTTCGGCCTCTTCAACCGCGGCTCCAAACTCTCTTCCTCCGGAAGTTCTTTATGAGAACAAAGTCACCGGGCTGAATGTTGTGGGCGGGTCCCTTTGGTGAGGCTGGCAAGGTATCCCACCCTGTTGGTGAATAGAACACAAACTTTCTGTTAGCTGCCCGAGATAATCAAGCAACAATGGATACACAATATCAGAAAAACGCTGAGGGCACGGGACGCCCCAGACATTTGCCGGGCACCCAAAACACGACCTCACACAGTGACAATCCTATCCTAGAATGTGATGTTGTTCTTATTGACAAAAGAGCTAACGGTAAAGCATCTGGCCACTTTAACCCTGTCGCCACCTGAATCTTTGCCAGTTTGAGAGTACCATTGTACTTCTCAACCAAACCTGCTGACTGTGGATGATTGGCAGCATGGAACTTTTGCTTTATGTGTAAACCATCACAAATCAATTGAATCACTTTTGCATTAAAATGACTTCCGTTATCACTCCATATCAATGGGGGGGCAAGCAGAAATGAAGAAAGAACTCCTTCAGGAGCACCTTTGCAGTCATAATGTCTGTATTCTCTTTAGTGGGATAAGCCTCAACCCATTTACTAAATGCACATACAACCACCAAAACGTACTTCAAATGATTGCATCTCTCTAACTCAATGTAGTCCATTTGAAGGACTTCAAAAGGGAAATTGGGTGGTGCAAAGTTAGCAGGCGGTGTAGGGGTACCGTTTCCAGGATTGTGCATCATGCACACCTTACAGTACTTCACTAAATGTGCAGCTGTCTTAGGAATATTATCATTCTGCCTTACAGGGTCTAACAACTTGCAAATACCCTTAGCACTGATATGAGATGGGCCGTGGGCCGTAGTGACTACAGGGAGAACATTTGCATCTGGTAACATCCATCTCTACTTCCCTGACTCATCAGTCCAACATCCCTCATCGTTCAATTGTGCTGTACTTTCCTGCCACGCCGCTAATTCTTCTACTGTGGCTTCACTTTGTATCTCTTTTAGATTCACAAGGGTGTCCTCGAACATGACAACCTCAGGCACCCACCTAGCCGGACCTGCTACAAACATTCTTTACATCTTTTTCTGGGCCATTTCCTTAGCTGTCTGATCTGCAAAAGCATTTCCTCTCCTTACATCATCAGTGACCTTCCGGTGGGCGCTACACTTCACTATGGCCAATTTCTTGGGGAGCATTAAAGCTGACAAAAGCCTCATTATAAGGTGCCCATGCTGGATTCTGGTGCCATGGGAAGTAAGGAACCCGCTCTCAGCCCAGAGTCACCCAAAATTATGCGTTACCCCGAGGGCATATTGGGTGACAGTATAGATATTGACAGCCAACCCCTCACTCAATTCACAAGCTCAAATAAGGGCAGCAAGCTCAGCAGCTTGAGCCGACTGATAAGGAACCCATGATGTCTCTACTACTGTATGCAAAGTGGTAATAGCATAAGCTGCAGTCGTAGTGCCATCTGGTAATTTAAAACAAGAGCCATCATCATATAATTCTCCTTGTGGGTCAGATAAGGGAACATCAGTCTCTTCTTCCGTCCGGAAGATACAGTCATGTTTTTCGACGTCATCACTCTCGAAAGCGAGGGGCAGTAATGTGGCTGAATTCAGAGTAGCACATCTTTTGATTGTGATCTGTTCAGCAAACAATGTCAATTCTTAGCCAGTAAGACATGCATGGTAAGGGGCTGTGTCTTTGTCTTATTCAGAAGTGTATCCACAGCAGGGCGTACCATGACTGTGAGATCAGTATCCAGTACAAGTCTAGCCGATTGTCTTATCCAAATGACCACGCCGCGACTGCCCTTAGACAACTTGGGAGGGCTCTCGTGACTGGATGAAGAACAGCAGAGAAATAAGCACACAGCTGTTGCTTATCTCCAAATTTTTGTGTTAGAACAGAAAGCGCGCAACCAGCTATCTCATGGACATACACCACAAACGATTTGCATAATTAGGTGTGCTGAGTACTGGATCCTAAAAAAGCACAATTTTTAATTGCTCAAAAGACTGCTGGCATTCGGGCATCTAAGGCAAAAGCTCATGCACTTCTTTTGTTGTTAGTGCAAGCAAGGGTTTGATTAATAGGGAGTAGTTAGGTATCCACTGCTGACAAAAGGAAGTGATACCTATAAAAGCGCGCACATCTTTCTGAGTTTGTGGAATGGGTATTTTAACAATGGTACTGATACGCTCATGGGTCAATCTCCTAACCTCCTTCGATAGTAGGTGACCTAAATAGGTGACTTCCTGCAGACAATATTGAAATTTAGAAAGAGAAACTTTATGTCCATGTTGAGCTCAACGTTGCAATAACTTAACTGTACTGTCTTTACAACCTTGTTCGGTATCGGAAGCAATCAATCAATCAGGGGTTTATAAAGCGCACTACTCACTCATGAGGGTCTCAAGGCAATGGGAGGTGGCTCTGTATCAGGATCAGGGAGCGTCTGATGTTCACAGGGAGCTCGTTCCAGGTTTTGGCTGCGATGTAGGAGAAAGCTCTCCCACCGGTTCTGTTTCTGTGGATGCAGGGGACCTCTGCCAGGGCGAGTCGGCGGAGGTTCTTCTTGGGTACGTGGAAGGATACTCTCTCGTTGAGGTATTTGAGTCTGATGTTGTGGAGGGAATTGAAGGCGTGGGTGAGGAGTTTGAAGGTGACCCTCTTCTCGACGGGGAGCCAGTGGAGGCCTCGTAGGTGTTGGGTCATGTGCTCATGGCGCGGTGTCCCGAGGACGAGTCTGACTGCGGCGTTCTGGATGGTTTGGAGTTTGTGTAGAAGAGTTTTGTTGATTCCGGTGTAGAGGGCGTTTCCGTAGTCCAGTCTGCTGGTAATGAGTGCGTGGGTGACAGTCCTGCTGCAGTCGGGGGGGATCAATTTGCGAAGGCAGTTGAAACTAGTGGAGGCGATGGCGTTGATCTGGCGGTTCATGAAGAGGGATGAGTCAAGGAGGATGCTGAGGTTCTGAGTGCGGTTCTGAGTGTGGTCTGTGGGGGTGGGTGGGCTCCCGGTGTTGTCCCAGGCAGAGGCGCAGGGACCGAGGATGAGGACCTCGCTCTTCTCTGAGTTTAGCTTCAGGTAGATGTCCTTCATTCAGGCGGCCACGTTCTTCATTCCTTCCTGGAAACAGAGTCTGGTGCCTTCGGGATTCTTTGTAAGTGAGAGGATGAGCAGGGTGTCATCAGCGTAGGATACGATGCTGAGCCCATGCTGTCTGACGATGGCAGCAAAGGGGGCCATGTAGATGTTGAAGAGCGTGGGACTGAGTGATGATCCCTGGGGTACTCCGCAGTTGATTTCCATGGGTTTGGAGAGGAAGGGAGGGAGTCAGGTCCTCTGAGTTCTGCCGGAGAGGAAGGATTGGATCCAGTCGAGGGCGGCTCCTTGTATTCCTGCGTGTTATTAACAAGGGGTAACCCAATAGGAGTCAAAAGGACCTGGGTATCAATATGTTATAGAAAAATGGTCCCAGCCTTTAATTCAGCTTACGCATTAGTCAGCAAAAAACAAATAATCTCTTCACTGTAGATTACCATTTGATTGAATCATCTAGGAATATCAAGATAATTTTGTTGAAGCAGGAAAACACAATCAAAACAAGAAGAAATTCATCCAAAAAATGAGGATTTATCGTATTTACTATATACATTTCAAAAGACACATTTGATATTTACAATATAAAAAGCAATTATTTACAAACAGAGGTTCATTTTATCACGGTTAAATGCGCACAGAAAAGAGTGAAAGTACGTGACAGTTCCTGTCCGCATTTTCTGCTTTTTGAAGTGGAGAGTGCGTTTGGAGTCTGGCGCTCGAGGGGGTGTTCAGAACGTTTCACCTACCACACTGTAAACTAAGTGACATCTATTAAATCACGAGGGGAACACTAGGATTGACTGAAAATTGTGGTGCGGCTGGATCACGTCGGAACTGATTTGTCTGACGAGTTGAGGTGCTGATTGATTACGCACCAGGGGCACACCATTGTTGGGTGCCCACGATTGGGGTCATTTTTTCGTGCACATTGAGTTCTTGTTCCCCCCGTCCCTATCCTCCCCTGTCCTGATGAAGACCCACACCTGAGGATAACAGCCACCCTGTTTATTTTCTGGGTCGAAACGTCGACATTATCTTCTGGAGCCTGTACCTATAGTGTTACCTCCCCCTTTCCCCTTCCCCACTGTCTTTGGACGCATTGATTCAAATTTGGAGGACATTTATGATTTGTCATTAGCAATAAAGAAGGACATTTTTTGCTGAAAAACGACAGATAGGGCAGGCTCATGTCCACCACTTTAAGGATTTTTATCTTAAATGTGGTTTAAAGAACGTTATTGTATTTCTACTCTCTCACTGACCTCTTTGGTCACTTTCTCACACACGAGCACGTACTTTCACTCTTTTCTGTGCACATTTAACCGTGATAAAATGAACCTCTGTTTGTAAATAATTGCTTTTTATATTGTAAATATCAAATGTGTCTTTTGAAATTTATATAGTAAATACGATAAATCCTCATTTTTTGGATCAATTTCTTCTTGTTTTAATTGTGTTTTCCTGCTTCAACAAAATTATCTTGGGCGCAAGATTGTTTGTTTGGTGTTATATTCCTAGATGATTCAATCAAATGGTAATCTACAGTGAAGAGATTATTTGTTTTTTGCTGACTAATGCGTAAGCTGAATTAAAGCCTTGTATTCCTGCATCATGCAGTCTGGCTGCGAGAGTGCGATGTGAAATGGTGTCGAAGGCTGCGGAGAGTTCTAGAAGGATGAGGCCGTGGTGTGTCCCTGGTCAATAGCATGCGGATGTCGTCAGTGACGGCAAGGAGGGAGGTCTCGGTGCTGTGGTTGCTGTGGAATCCGGACTGGGAGGCATCCAGGATGGAGTTATCTTCTATGAACGCGGTCAGCTGGGCGTTTATGATTCTCCCGGTGACCTTGGCCGCAAAGGGGAGGAGAAAGATGGGCCGGTAGTTTTTCAGGTCCGTTGGGTCGGCCGATGGTTTCTTGAGGAGGGGTTTAACCTCCACCCTTTTCCAGTCATCTGGGCTGATGCCTGATCTGAGGGGGGCATTGATGGTGCGTCCTAGTTCGGGTGCGATGACGGTGGCAGCCCTGTGGAAGATGTGCGGTGGGCAGGGGTCCGTTGGGGCTCCTGAGTGGGTTTTCTTCATGGTAGTGGTGATTAGTTTGATGGTAACGGGGTCCCAGGATGTGATGGTCGGCTTATCGGCGGCAGTGGGTAGGGGGGTGGTGCTCGTCAAAGGTTCGCTGAAGTTCTCGTAGAGGGCCTTGATCTTCAGATGGAAGTAGGAGATGAGCTTGTTGCAGAGTTCCTGGGAAGGTGTTACGTCCGTGGCTTCGCAAGTGGGTTTTGCGAACTGCTGTATGACGTTGAACAGGTCCTTGGCGTTGGTCACGTTGGTCTGGACTTTGTCACTTATGAAGGTCTGTTTGGTGTCTCTTATGCGCTGGTGGTATTCCTTCAAGGCATTCTTCTGGTTGTTGACGTGTTTCCGTAGTTTTCAGGTTTTCTCCAGGCATCTGCAGGATCGTCTGGCTTCTTGAAGTTCTGTGGTGAACTAGGCCGATTTCAGCGGGCATTGATTGGCGGGGGCAGAGGGGTGTGAGCTTGTCGGCACAGCATGAGATCCAGCAGTTTAATTCCCTGGCTGCGGAATTGGTGTCGGTCGAGGCGATGAGGGGGTGTTGGCGGAGGGTGGAGTTGAGGTGCTCCTCTGTGACCTTTCTCCAGTTCCATCGTGGCAGGCGTAGGGCAGGTTTGGGTGCAGTGGTGGTGTTGAAGGTGAAGTGGACGCAGTAGTGGTCAGTCCAGAGGGTCTGGGTGGTGTGGTTGAAGCGGATGTTTGTTCCTAGCAATAAGCAATAAGGAGGTCATCGACATACTGCACCAATACATTACCTGCGGGAAGCAAAAAGGAATCCAACTGACCTTTTAATGCCTGGCTATAAATGCATGGACTCTCTGTATAGCCCTGAGGAGCTTGACAGAACCAATAGCATCTACCAGATAGGGCGAACCAAAACAACATCTACTATCTGGATGAATAGGAATACTGAAAAACACGTTTTTCAAATCAATGACAGAAAAGAATTTAGCAGTGGAAGGAATTATTGTCAAAAGTGTGGTAATATCTGGAATCACTGGAAACTGGCGAACCACTATTTTATTAACTTTGCAAAAGTCAATAACAAAACGGTAAACATCTTCATGATCATTAGCGGAAGCTGAGGGTGTCCGTTTAAGAATCTGAGAAATGGAAATATTAGCAGACGTATCCTCAACTACTCATTTGTGTATCAAATCCTGAATATTTGTAAATGGGCCCGTTCTCCCGCCTGGGGTATTTTATACTGAGGAAGACGAGGCAAAATTGCATTATCTTTAACCTGAATCGAAACCGTAGGTATATGTAGCAGCCCCACATCTTTATCAGCCTTTACTCAAAGAGAAGATGGTATGTCAGAAAATTGAGCAGGAAGAGGGAGAGTCCGGCACTATTTAATACTCACGTTTGGGTCCATCGTCAAATAAACACCTTCCGGGGAACAATAAATAGTAGCATGCAATTTCTTCAACAAGTCCAAACTCATAACATTCTCACCACAATTGGATGCCAACAAAAATGGAGAATCCACAGTAAAAGGACCACTAGTTAATGCAAGGGGTTGTGAAATGGGGCTTACAACTGGTACTCCTGAAAAACCTACTGAAACATTATTGTGGCCAGACAAAGCCACCCCAGGGACCAAAGCTTGAGAAACAGAACTCTTCGTCTCACCTGTATCCATCAAATATTCCTTATTTGAACCATGCAAATCTGCAGTAACATAAGGACCACGCTGATCTACAGGTATCTGAACTGGTCCCTCACCCTGTCCCTGGCTGTCCCATTTATAAGACATTCCTGTCACCTCATCCATGTCATAATCATCATGGTAATACTGTCCATCATGAGGGTCATCAAAGTAATTATTATCGTAACTACCCTGTGAAACTGCAGCACTCTGAGCCCTATTGGTCCCTCGACCTCGTCACCGAGGACCTCACCCTCTCGGAACCGCCAACTTCTGCAGTAGCACAGGATACTTGCTACTCCAATGACCCTCTCCCTTACAATATGCACACTGATTCGGCCCCAAAGGTGTCGCGGTGAGATGCCTACTAGTGTGAGGATTCTGAAAAGGGGGTGGTGATGGACAGAGCATCTGAATTAAACAGAACACTCATACCCAGTCAAAAGATCAGGGCTTGATCCATCACCGTTTTTTAGCTCACTACACCATCCCAGCTCAGAACCTGGCTATATGCAAATTAGTCTGACCCCGGCCCAGTGCATCATGGGAACAGGGCAGACCAAACTACCAAGCCAATTCTTTACTGGAAAGGAAACAAGCTTCCGAGGACCGGTTTCTGGCATTGCAGCCGTCTTCGGCCCGGCTTGCTTGAATCTTGATGGTGCAGTGAGCAAGGGACTCATGTCTGAGCATACCCTGCCACTCCTATAGTGGCCAAAACGATTCTGAAAAGGGGGTGGTGATGGACAGAGCATCTGAATTAAACAGAACACTCATACCCAGTCAAAAGATCAGGGCTTGATCCATCACCTAGTGTGAGGAAGCTGTCTGGCAAGATCACCACCACATCCTCTACCATTTCCTCTAAACGCTTGCTGCAACAGCACCTTCATCTTTAAATCCTTATTCGTCTTATCTATCTTTTCATTCCTTTCTCTTCCTGATCACAATGCTCATAATATTAAGCCATATTCAAAATAACAGAAGGGGACGAGGTGGTCCAAGTACTCTCAGACGCCTTCAAACGAGTTGAAATTTTAGGAAGTAAGTTAGAAACAAACATGTCAACAAACAATCGAACACCTCCCTCAATAGACATATCCTGCCCACTGTAATCTAAAAACATATCTTCAAACTGAGTAAAAAATCAGATACACTTTCATCCTTCGGTCAACAAGCAGTCAAATGATCCCAACCTACTTTCTTTGGCGGAATAAGAGAATACATGTATGTAATAATGCGACCTGGCAAGGCAAATATCTCGGCTCAGTGCTTATCACCTGGCTTCCTTTCCTTATCCCATCCCTTAATCACATCTCATGTACCACCCAGTTACGCAACATGGTCCTGAGTATGAACCTGTCTCCAAATATCAACTAGAACAAGGAGACCAAAGAACAGTTCAATGTCAGCAACAGTAGAAGAGGCATCTTCATTCAATTCTTTATAATAAGCAGTAGGATTTTTTCTAGGGTCAGGCAAATGAGCTTTAAGGGACAGAACCTCAATCCGTTTCCATGGAGTATAAACCCACTGTTCTTGGAAACGGGCCGCTATACCCGGTCTGGTGAGAACACCATGCTGGTCTGTCTATTCTGGTATTTCTGAAAGATATACAGAATTAACCTCTCGCATTGGAAACTGAGACACCGGGGTAGGACTCTTCTCATGCAACCTACCCCTATAAGCGATTAGCGTCGTAATACTCCCAAAAACTTGGCCAGGCTCCATACCGCTAACATACACGCAATCTTTAATATCAAATAAAAGTTGTGGTGCCTCATCCCCAAAATGTTGCTGCCAGAGATTAATTAACGTAGCAGACATATGCTTAAGGGAGTGCTGCTGTATAAAAGGCTCATAATCTTTCATTACACTCCAAACATCCTCCACACTGTAAATGGAATTACGACCCCACTGCGCAGCCTGATTGGCTACTACCTTCTTCTCCTCATCTCCCACCTCAGATCGAACAAATGGGACCAAACGCTCCTTAAACTTTGTCAAGTCTCTATCCTCAAATCCATGAACTCGTGTCTCAATACTTGCAATAGTCGGGGATAAAGAACCATAGAGGGAAAAGCGCAGTGGCGTAACGAAACTCGAGGGGGCCCCCCTGCAAACTACATGGAGAGGGCCCCCCCTCCCATTCTCCGTGCCAGTCTAGAGCTCTCAGGCCAGCGACCTGCCATACTGCAGGGGATGCGGAGCTATTGTTACGCCACTATCACCAATACAGCCGTTATAGGTAACACTGGATGGTGGAGTTAAAGGTTGGGCTTGGTCTGCCCACAGGTTATCATAGGTGGTGGTCTATTCATTACAGGGTCCCTGCCATCAGTAGGCCGGGGAAGTTTGCCCAATTTTAGGTGGGTTTCCTGTCATGATATACAACATCGGGTCCACTCATCGTTCAGTTTTGACAAAAGTGCATCCACTGCTCCTTCTCGTTTCTGTATTTAAAACATTAGACAATGCAACAATGCTCTATTTCAAAAGCAGATGTAACTACAAAGAGCAAATTTTGATAATACATTTTCATCATCATCATCATCATCAAGAGGTCTTTATTCGATTTGCATCATAAAAGACAAATACATTAAAAAAACAGTTCATACGCTTTTACATATTAGATAATAAATATGTTACATTTTAAAACCATGTTAAGAAAAGTATTACATTTTAGACAATGATATACAAGAAGACCCCTTACTACATAAAAACAATGCTACGTTGGAACTAAAAGTCATAAAAACATATACAATGGGAACTTCATTTACCAAGGTTGTGAATACGGATTGACCAAGCCCAGCTCACGAATTTTGCTACACCAATGGCGATAGGGGGGGGAAGTATCAGTTTTAAGAATCCTAGTCGCTGCAACAGCAGATCTAGTACCTAATAAGCGGCAGACTGGTAAAAGCCAAACTTTTCTGGGTAACAAATACTTAGGGCAGCAGAAGAAAAAGTGTTCAATATTCTCTACTACATTTTCATTAGCAGACAATAGCAATCTTAAGAGGCATTGCATAGCTTCATACACACTGTGACCCCAATTCCATCACAGTCTCCCTCTCTCTCTCAGTGAGTCAGTCTCTCTCTCTCAGTCAGTCAATCTCTCTCTCTCTCTCTCTCTCTCTCTCTCTCTCAGTCAGTCAATCTCTCTCTCTCTCAGTCAGTCAATCTCTCTCTCTCTGTCATTCAGTCTCTCTCTCTGTCGGTCAGTCAGTCTCTCTCTCTCTGTCGGTCAGTCAGTCCCTCTCTCTCTGTCAGTCTCTCTCTCTCTGTCAGTCTCTCTCTCTCTCTGTCAGTCTTTCTCTCTGTCAGTCTCTCTGTCAGTCAGTCTCTCAGTCAGTCTCTCAGTCAGTCTCTCTGTCAGTCTCTCTGTCAGTCTCTCAGTCAGTCTCTCAGTCAGTCAGTCTCTCGGTAAGTCAGTCTCTCAGTCAGTCTCTCAGTCAGTCTCTAAGTCAGTATCTCTCTACCTCAGTCAGTCAGGCAGTCTCTGTCAGTCAGTCTCACTCTCTCTGTCAGTCAGTCTCACTCTCTCTGTCAGTCAGTCTCACTCTCTCTGTCTGTCAGTCTCACTCTCTCTCTCTGTCAGTCCCTCAGCCAGTCAGTCTCTCAGTCAGTCAGTATTCAGTCTCTGAGTCAGTCAGTCAGTCAGTCTCTCTACTATCTCTCTCTCCACTCTCTCTACTCTGTCCACTCTATCTCCACTGTCTCTCCACTGTCTCTCCACTGTCTCTCTCCACTGTCTCTCTCTCCACTCTCTCTCTACTCTCTCTCCACTATCTCTGTCAGTCTCTCTCTCTCAGTCATTCTCTCTCTATCAGTCTCTATCTCTCTCTTAGTCTCTCTCTCTCTCAGTCAGTCTCTCTCTGTCAGTCTCTATCTCTCTCTGTCAGTCTCTATCTCTCTCTGTCAGTCTCTCTCTCTCTCTCTGTCAGACCCTCTCTCTCTCTGTCAGACCCTCTCTCAGTCTCTCTCTCTCTCAGTCAGTCAGTCTCTCTCTCTGTCAGTCCCTCTCTGTCAGTCTCTCTCTCTCAGTCAGTCAGTCTCTCTCTGTCAGACCCTCTCTCTCTGTCAGTCTCTCTCTCAGTCTCTCTCTCAGTCAGTCAGTCTTTCTCTCTGTCAGTCTCTCTATCTCAGTCAGCCAGTCTCTCTCTCTCAGTCAGTCAGTCAGTCTCTCTCCCTCAGTCGGTCAGTCTTCCAGACAGTCTCTCTCTTTCCCTCTGTCAGTCTCTCTCAGTCAGTCTCTCTCTCTCTCAGTCAGTGACTCTCTCTGTCAGTCTCTCTCTCTGTCAGTCAGTCTCTCTCACTGTCAATCTCTCAGTCTCTCTGTCAGTCAGTCTCTGTCAGTCTCTCTCTGTCAGTCTCTCTCTCTGTCAGTCTCTCTCAGTCAGTCATTCTCTCTCTACCTCAGTCAGTCAGTCTCTCTCTCTCTCTCTCTGTCAGTCAGTCTCTGTCAGTCTCTCTCCGTCAGTAAGCCTCTATCTCTCTCTCTCTGTCAGTCTCTCTCTGTCAGTCTCTCTCTCTCTGTCAGTCTCTCTCAGTCAATCAGTCTCTCTCTCTCAGTCTCTGTCTCTCTCTGTCATTCTCAGTCTCTCTCTGTCAGTCAGTATCTCTCTACCTCAGTCAGTCAGGCAGTCTCTGTCAGTCAGTCTCTCTCTCTCTGTCAGTCAGTCAGTCTCACTCTCTCTGTCAGCCAGTCTCTCTCTCTCAGTCAGCCTCTCAGCCAGTCAGTCTCTCAGTCAGTCAGTATTCAGTCTCTGAGTCAATCAGTCAGTCTCCCTACTCTCTCTCCACTCTCTCCTCTATCTCTCTCTACTCTGTCCACTCTATCTCCACTGTCTCACTCTCTCTCCACTGTCTCACTCTCCTCTCTCTCTCCACTGTCTCTCTCTACTGTCTCTCCACTCTCTCTCTCCACTGTCTCTCTCTCTCTCTCTCTCCACTCTCTCTCTCCAACCTCTCCACTCTCTCTCTCCAACATCTCCACTCTCTCTCCACTCTCTCTCTCTCCAATGTCTCTCTCCACTTTCTGTTTCTCTACTCTCTCTCTCTCCACTCTCTCTGTCCAACCTCTCCAATCTCTCCACTCTCTCTCTCCACTGTCTCTTCACTTTCTGTCTCTCCACTCTCTCTCCACTCTCTCTATCTACTCTCTCTCCACTGTGTCTCTCTATCCACTCTCTCTCCAGACTCCACTCTCTCTACTCTCTCTCCACTCTCTCCACTCACTGTCACCCTCCACTCTATCTCTCTCTTTAGTGTCTCTCTCCACTTTCTGTCTCTCCACTCTCGCTCCACTCTCTCTCTTCACTCTCTCTCTACTCTCTCTACTCTCTCTACTCTCTCTCCACTCTCTCTCCACCGCCTCTCCACTCTCTCTCTCTCCCTCCACTCTCCCTCCACTCTCCCTCCACTCTCCGTCCACACTCCCTCCACACTCTCTCTCCACTCTCTCTCTCCACTCTCTCTCCACTCTCTCTCTCCACTCTAACCCTCCACTCTCTCTCTCTCTACTTTCTCTCCACTGTCTCTCCACTCTCTCTCCCTACTGTCTCCCTCCACTCTCTCTCTCCACTCTCTCTCTCCCTCCACTCTCTCCCTCCACTCTCTCCTCTCTCTACTCTCTCTTCTCTCTCTCCACTCTATCTCTCACTCGACTGTCTCTCTCTCCACTGTCTCTCTCCACTCTCCACTCTCCCTCCCCACTCTCTCTCCACTCTCTCCCTCCACTCTCTCTCCACTCTCTCTCCCCAATCTCTCTCCACTGTCTCCACTCTCTCTCCAATCTCTCTACTCTCTCTCTCTCCACTCTCTCTCTCCACTGTCTCTCTCTACTTTCTCTCCACTCTCTCTCCACTGTCTCTCTCCACTGTCTCTCCACTCTCTCTCTCCACTGTCTCTCCTCTCTCTCTCTCCACTGCCTCTTCTCTCTCTCTCTCTCTCTACTCTCTCTCCACTGTCTGTCCACTGTCCCTCCCCACTCTCTCCACTCTCTCTCTCCACTGTCTCTCTCTACTTTCTCTCCATTGTCTCTCTCCACTGTCTCTCCACTCTCTCTCCCCACTGTCTCTCAACTCTCTCTCCACTGTCTCTCCACTCTCTCTCTCCACTGCCTCTCCTCTCTCTCTCTCTCTACTCTCTCTCTACTCTCTCTCCACTGTCTCTCCACTGTCTTTCCACTGTCCCTCCCCACTCTCTCCACTCTCTCTCCACTGTCTCCCTCCACTCCCTCTCCACTGTCTCCCCCCCTCTCTCTCTCCATCTCTCCACTCTCTCCCTCCACTCCCTCTCTTCACTCCCTCTCTCCATTCCCTCTCTCTACTCTCTCTCCACTCTCTCTCTCCACTGCCTTGTGGAAAAGTGAATTTTGCCATGTTATATGTGCCTACGTGTTCCCCATCTTATGTTATATGTGCATGATCGATATGCATATATCCCCTTATGATCGATTAAAGACGCAATTATAGTTGTGTCCAGCTCTAGTATGCCAGTTTCCAGTTCTCGTGAAAGCAACGAGTATTAGGCCTATGTTGCCACGTTTTACAGTGTGCACGTTAATTCAGTAAAATGTCCCCGTTTCTAGGCCTCAAAAGGGCCCGGACACCAGATTCAAGCTCCTGTCTCCTGAACCTGCTCCGAGGAGCGATACAGCCCCCACCTGCATCCCTGACCCTTCACTTACTTTCTGCCGCGCAGCGCGGTGCCCGGCCCGGCTCTGCCTGCCCGTCCGCCAAGAGTATGTTATGCTTCTAGTTATCAGTCCAACTCCTCGTCTTCGCATTCCTAAGCTACCGAACCGCATAAACAGCTTCAGCTATGGTCTAGTCTTTCTGTCTCCATGCAAGAGAAATACTGTATTAATATTCATAGAATATTCCTAACACACGCAATACATGTAGAATAAATGCATGCACCAGCCTTAGTGTCAAGTAGCCTTTACCCTGATAACTTTTAGATTCTATCAACATGTACTCCAAACACCAGATACCAGATATGCTCTAGGTACATGTCATCCTGACACCGCAGACTTTAGTCTCCTCTTCTAGTGCAGAAGTCATAGCCCCCAGTTCTCCCTAGTAACACGTCATTGCCCGTTTGCGCGCACCACTAGGTTAAAGGTCCCAGCTGCTCAGGTGGCCCCCTCCATGTTTCCGCCCATTCATGACACTTCTGTGACGTTCACATCACATATCTCAGTGCACGCCTTCTTTTCACGCCTACTCTGTTCTTATCTTACGCTTGTCACTAGTTACGCCTACTGTATGTAATGTAATTGTGATGTTATAGTATATATACAATGTACTGTTAATGTGATGCTGCGTTCCTGCCATTTTCCCTGCCCCGGCAGCTGCCTTCCTTCTATGCCCTTTTATTTCAGGCTGTCCCGTTCCAGTCCCTTCCTTTTTGCCTGAATAAATCTTTTCAACTCAGATACATCGGATCCTGCCTCTTATTTATTGAGCTATCTGTTATTGTTAATCTAGTCAAAAATAGTACCGGTAATTAATTATTTATTTACCACATAATGGCGCCCGAACAGGGACGAGCCCCTTCCTCACGCGCTGGCGATGCAACGCCGGTCCCCTGACCCTCTGCAGCCGTGACGGAACTATACCGTGCACGTGCAGATATTTCTGCTTCAAGTCTCCCTCAGGCCCACGGAGGAAACGGAGACTGCGGTCCGACATCCAGACGAAGCGGTGTGGAATGCGGTTCGTCCCGACCAGAGCCCAAGCCGAGAGAGCAAGGTCCGAGGTATCCGGAGGCCCACCTGTAACCGAAGTTTCCGAAGTTCGTAGTTCGACGTCGTAGCGGTCCAGTCCAGTCCAGTCCGAGGCCTTCCAGTTTCTGCTTCCCGGTGAGTACCGTCGCGGGGGAGTATCTAGACAGGATCATTAGTTTGTTCCTGGTCCGTGGGGTTTGTTGGTACACAGATCCATTTCGAAGTGTCCACCTAGGTGGATACGGGTCCTGATGTGTCTCTTTATGGGACCGGTATGTTCTGTACTGTTTTAGCAGTGCATCCAGTATTTCTAGTAAGTTCAGTTCTCGAGAAATGCATGTGTTCTGTTTTCAGTGTATCAGGTAGTATTTCTGTTCGAACTGCTATTCATGTATTTTTATGTCGTGGTATGAAAGATTTGTTTGCTATGTTATTACTGTGATTATTGTGTATTGTGTATTTCCGAATATGCCTCTGTTTTCGAAATTACGTCAGTTAAAGACCAGAAAAGGGTTACTCGAAGAAGCAGTTCCTGTCCCTCCTAGGGACAGTCCAGGACATTTTATGTATCACAAGCATGGCTCAGATGCCATAATATATCTAGACTTATGGGTGGATTACACCAAACATCTTGAAGAGAAATATAGATGGCCTGTATCAGGTACATGGGATGCCGAGTGCATCATGCGAGTAGAAGAAGCATTATGGAAAAAGAAAGCCAGACAGTCCCAGAAAGATGCCATCGAGTTATGGCGCAAAGAATCTCATAAAAGAACCGAAAAAGAATTCAGAAAAACAGAATTAAGTAGGGAATGCTCAGAAAGAGCCCAAGAAAGGGAATTAATCGAAGAAGGTGAACGAGTTAGAGCAGAACAGTCAGACAGACAGAGAAATGCCCTTATTAAAGGTATGTATCCTCTTCTTGCCGAGGGCTTGCCAAAAGCAACCCCGGAAGCATCCTGTAATTTTCCGCCGCCATTGGTCCCGACTAAGCTACGTCATAAACCGACCGCAGCTGATATTTTCCTTTCGTCCTATTTGGACGACACAGTACCAGCATATGCAAATCCTGTCCCGCCTGCTCCCGTTAATAATGTAATTCCTGTTCTTCCAGTCACTGGCTCCGGGGACCAAGTTAATGTACCAGTACCCCCGGACCAGTCTGCACCACGTGTGATGCCGGTTACTTTACCAGCACGTCCAGCATTAGTAGATGACTCTAGTTCAGGAGGAGCGGTAGGAGGTGCTCCTATCACCCCGCCTCAAACAAAACAAATGACGCTGAGAGAAGCAGCGTTACAGCGTACGCCAAAAGTGACTACATACGCAGATCTCAAGCGAAACCTTACTGATTGCGCATATGATCCAGTACCAGGTGAGGATCACATGCTCCTGTATTCAATACGTTTAAGACGAGTTGCCAACTTTTTGGTCACCCTGCCCGACATGAAAGGTCATCTAGACAGAATATATAATTTTATCCGTACAGGGGAGAATCCAGGAAGTATTCACGAAGCTATGGCACACAGAAAGGTCGATATTCAAAGTATGATTCTGCAATTTATGATTAACTGTTTAATAAGAGAACAAGATTACCCAGATAAAGACAAAGAAGAAATGAAAGCTCTGACTAGGTGGAGTGACAATATAGCCGAGGGAAAACACAAGACACAAGGTTGTATAGAAAGTATGTACAGGAAAATCCGTAAAGAAATTGTAAGTATACACGAGAAAGAGAGAGTAAGTAGAGCAACCGAGAAAGAGAATGACTCTTCCAGTGAAGAGGTAGACAGCGAGAATCCCTCCAGAATAGCGTATGTAGGTAGAACCAGATTTTCTGACAGACATTCGTATCTGGATTACAAGAAAGTTTTTCCTTCTCCAGCACCAGAACAATGTTCTCTGGAACAAGTATTCCAGGTTATAGATAAAATCCTGAAATTACGAATAGGTTATAGCGAGCTTAGTACCATGCATGAACAAGAACTAGCCCGATCAGCAGTCCGATGGACTACTGATTCTACCACTTTTCCAGATGAAATAGTGGCCCAAACGTTTCTGAAACTGCCCCCAGCCGAACAGCGACTTGTGGGTATGTATATGGTCCAGCACCTCATTACACTGTATGAGGAACAGCATTCTGATCCGGGTCCTCTACATGATGTATTAAACGAGTTACTCCAATACAGATGGAAAGGTCTAGGTACCGATTTAATTAGTGTCATTCTAGAACAGCGCCACAAATACCGAACGTTCCTGAATCCACATTTTGTTCACGTCCCACCCCCAGAAGGTAAATCATTCTACATAGACAGACAGAATCCGTTACGAGAAGTACACCCAGTCAAGAAAGAGGGTGGTGTTCTAGAACGAGTATTTGTTTACACCCCTATCACAAAAATGGAACTCTTAGAAATGAAAAAGTTAATTCCCTGTCATGACAAAGATCCAGCAGGGTTTCACCGCGAATTAAAGGACATGCTCCGTATGGGAGAATACACATATCCTGATATAATTAAAATGTTAAAGGTCCTGTTGCCTGCGGGCATATATGAAAAACTCAAAGAAAAAGAATGGGAGGTGGGAGAGAAAAAGATAGATTGGACAGCTCTAGAAGCTGAAGATAATTCACGAGTACCAGGTACCGGTCTTGGGGATAAAGCTAAAGAATTGCCCGAGTTATTGATACAAGTTTTGCCAAGATTACTAGCCACGAAAAAGGAAGACTGGGATGCCATCTCAGCCTGTAAACAGAAACAAGACGAAGATACTAGTGATTTTTATTCTAGATCTGTGTCACGGGTCTGCCTGTCAAGAGACCTCTGAATATAAAGACTGGTGGTGCGCCACCCACCTTTCACCTTGCGTCTTGTCTCAACAGCCGCAGACATCTACGTGGCATGAGGAAGAAGGAGACCCCGACACGGAATGGCCATCAGGCGTGAATGTATACGGCTCCTTTAAGGCCGACGGCTGGGATTGTGGAGTCACGCCCCTAGTGACGACAAAAGCAGGAAGCACGGCATCGAGGACGGACGGCGTTTCCCCCGCGGAGGAGATCGAGGAGGAGAGCAGCGCGGAACCAAGTCCAGGAAGAGAAGCAGACGGAAACGACAAGCCAGGAGGCCAACGGTCGGACGAGTCGCCCTGCCACGCGCCCACGGGAGGAGCGTGGCTTAAAGAGGTACGGGGCCGGGTCGCGGGTTGGGTTGGGAGGCGGAGACAGCCCCCGGTGTAACACTTCCTGCAACCAAACCCTCCCTGAGCACGAGCACCTTCCGTCACTCCCGTTGTTAACTGGAGCACTTCACGGGGTTTGCGTGTCCCTCACTCCCGGTCCTTGTGTGTGTCCACCCAGAGTGCAGGCAGTAATTCGCCTTCTCTTGCTTTCCTTTGTCTTTCCGGTACCACGTGGAATCCTATTGTTGAGACGTATCAAGATAAAGACTTCCACGACCAGAAGGCACCGCGGCATTCAGCGATACCCAGAGACTAAAGACTACTTACCTGTTCATGAAGAAAACGTATATAACAATAAAGCCCTCCTTAAAACCTTTAATCAAAGCCCCAGTGTTTCTCTTTGAGCCTGCCCCTCCCACTCCAGTGGTCGAACCTCCAATCCTTCCTGAGCCCCCGGGACAATCTGAGAAATGTTTTATTATTAATAGTGGTCTGAAAACGAGTAGTGAATCATACCCTCATCTTTTTGTCACTAAACTAGTCGAGAATTCAAGTCCACAAGTTAAAAATCGAGTACTGAAAGTCGAAAGTACCTGGCAAGCTAATACTCCGTCACAAATGCTCCAGATGCTCCAGTACCACCAGAACAGAATCAGGGAAGAGCAGGAACACGAAAGGAGACGTATGAAAGACACGAAAATGAAAGTATTAGTTGCACAATCTGTTCCCCAAGACAGTCAGAAGAGGGGTACGAATCAAGCCAGTCATCCTGCAGTTCCCGTTAAAGGGACATGCAATTATTGTAAACAGCCAGGTCATTTTATAAGTGAATGTGCAGTTCTGAAACACAACATAGCTACTGGTAAGACTAAAGAAAGACCACATCCGCCTAGACAAGAGCAAGTTTCACAGACTTCCCAAGCACCACAGAATGCACAACAGACAGTTACAGTACCGCAGCCTATAGCTGCAACACAGCACGTTACACAGCAGATGTACCAGTATGCACAGTCCGAGTATCCAGATTATCAGCCGTATTCATGAAACAGCCTAGAGAGGGAGGTAGACTTGCCTCTTATCGAGATTCCTGTAGATCAAGAGGGTCCCTATGTACGCAGTCAAGTATTAGGGAAAGACAGAAAGTTTCTGATTGATACAGGGGCAAGTAGGACTACCATCAGTCATGACGAGGTTCCAGGGGCTCCGCTCTCAGGCTCTAGAAATGTTTCCCTTGGATTTTCAGGAAAGCCTATTGTTAATGAAATATCGAAACCAGTTACTCTAGAAGTTGGTCCATTGTCCCGAACTACAGATTTGTTACTCACGAAATCTTGTCCAGAAAACTTATTAGGCATCAAGACATTGAAAGAATTAGGAGCAGTAATATGCTGCTCCCCAGAAGGTGTACGTTTGTTTCTCCGTGATTTTAAAGGTCATTATGTATTACGTGATTTTGATCCAAGATTATTGAATGTACCACAGCATTTATGGGCGAAAGGTCCAACTGATGTAGGTTGTATGCATATCACACCCCATCGTGTGACTCTGAAGCAAGGTGTTGTATTACCACGAATCCGACAGTACAAATTGCCACCTGAGGCTGTAGCAGCCTTATCCAAAATTATTGATGAGCTTATTGCTCAAGGAGTGGTTGTAGAAACTGACTCCAATGTATGTAATTCTCCTATCATTCCAATTCTGAAACGTACTGATCCAAATGCACCTCCAGTTTATCGATTAGTGATTGACCTTCGAGAACTTAATAAATGTATCATACCCCAGTACCCAGTGGTTCCCGATATTTCTTCCCTATTAACAGCCATTGATTCCGAAGCTACGTTCTTTACAGTTATCGATCTCAAGAACGCATTTTTCAGTGTCCCCATTCATCCAGACAGCCAGTTCCTTTTCGGATTCTGTTTAAATGGAAGGAGCTATAAATTTACACGAGCTCCTCAAGGTTTCACAGAAAGTCCTAGCATTTACAGTCAAGCACTTAAAAGACAACTAGACAATATTCACATGCCAGCTGACACTGCCCTACTCCAGTATGTCGATGATCTACTGATCACAGCCCGTTCTGAACGTGACTGCGAACGTGCGTCGCTTACAGTCCTGTATTTTCTGGCCGAGATGGGGCACAAGGTGTCCCCTTCCAAATTGCAATTCTGTGTCCAGCAAGTGGTCTACTTAGGTCGCTTACTGTCCAAGAGGGGTAGGCAGTTGACACCTGACCGTATCCAGTTAATAGCACGTCTTCCACAGCCCAAGACTCAGAAGGAGGTACGAGCTTTTATCGGCCTCACTTCTTACTGCAGACAATGGATTCCTCAGTATGCATTTCTAGCCAAGCCACTGATACAGTTAACGACACAGGAGGCAGCCGTATCGACTGTCCTCCCTTGGACCCAGGAACATACACTTGTTTTTAATGAGTTAAAGAAAGCTTTATGTAATGCACCTGTTCTAGCAACACCGAACTATAGTAAGCCTTTTACACTTTTTGTCACTGAACGCGAAGGTACTGCATTATCTGTTCTCACACAAGATCAAGCAGGACAATACAAGCCCTGTGCTTATTTCTCTAGCACATTAGATCCAGTAGCCCAGGCTTTGCCTGTGTGCCTCAAGTCAGTTGCAGCCACAGCTCTAGCTATCAGACAAAGTGATTCCATAGTGTTAGGACACTCCCTGACAGTACAAGTTCCACACTCCGTGGAAGTTCTTTTAAACCGAACACAGACTCAGCACTTAACAATTGCACGTTTAACAGGTTATGAACTGACACTGTGTCAGCCACACATAGAAATCAGGCGCTGCAACATTTTAAATCCAGCTACACTGTTACCGTCAGTTACTTCAAATCCTGCCACACATGACTGTGTGGAAGTAGTTAACACCATGACAAAGCCAAGACAAGACTTGACAGACATTGCATTACCTGACCCCGACCTGACACTTTATGTGGATGGTTCATGTATGAGAACAAGTACAGGAGACCTAGTAGCCGCGTATGCAGTGACTACTGAAACTGAAGTTATAGAAACACATCGTATTGACACTCTGTCCGCTCAATCAGCAGAGCTCGTCGCTCTGACCCAAGCCTGCATACGTGCCAAGAACCTGAAAGTAAACATATATACAGATTCACGTTATGCATTCGGAGTCGTACACGACTTTGGAGTGCTCTGGAAGGAGAGAGGTTTCATGACTTCTCATGGAACCAAGATTCAGCATGGTCTCCTCATTCAAGCTTTGTTAGATGCAATACATTTACCGACAGCTATCGCTATCATGAAGTGCAAGGCACATACGAAAGTCACTGACATCATTTCCCAAGGTAACGATCTAGCAGATCGAACAGCCAAGCTCACAGCTCAGACTCCAGACATTCCAGTTAACACGACACTGACACACATTCCAGATCAGACTACTTGTATGACAGTTAAGGACCCTACACAAGATGTCATAGATATACAGTTACACGCTACTCCCGATGAAATCAAGAAATGGTCCGAACAAGGAGGGGTCCGGACAGATCAAGGATGGTTGACGAAGGGAAAAGCCACATGGTTTCCCCCCGACTCTATGGTTCAAGTCATTGTTAACACCGCACATAGTCCTGCACATTTAGGAGAAAAAGCCATGCTAGACAGTATTCAGAACCTCTGGTTCAACAAGCACTTACGAGCAGCCGCCAAGCAGAAAGTACGTACCTGCATGATATGTTGTCAGTTCAATCCAGGTAAAGGTGTCCCGGTGGAACGAGGTGGTTTCCATCCTCCTGACCACCCTTTTGAAGTCCTCCAGATGGATTATATTCAGATGGAGCGATGTCGAGGTTTCAAGTATGTCCTCGTAGTTGTATGCGCTTTGTCCAGGTGGACAGAAGCATATCCAGTTCCAGATTACACAGCTGCGACCACTGCTAGGCAGTTGGTTCGTGAGTTCTTTCCCCGCTATGGATTACCTAGGGTCGTGTATTCAGATAACGGCCAGCCATTCTCATCCGAGCTCATGAAACAAGTATCCCTTCTGTTAGGGTACCAGTGGAAGTTCCATTGTGTACGCCATCCTGAAGCAGCCGGTCTCGTAGAGAGACATAGCCAGACTTTGAAAATCCGCATTGCCAAAGTGTGTGCCGAGAAAGGCGTAGATTGGATAGTAGCCCTGCCAGTCGCCCTTTTTTATATGAGAATGGTCGCTCATTCCCGTTCAGGTCTATCTCCATACGAGATAGTGTTTGGTCGTCCCCCCAACATGTGGGGTACTCCTAGACCCCGTACCATTACCGATGTTGACAGTAATATGCTGACAGATTACCTTGCCTCCTTGATGTCTGCACTACAATCTTGTCGTTCACAGGTTGCCGCTACATTTCCAGACAACACCGACGTGAAACCGCATGAAGTCGTTCCAGGGGACATGGTCCTTATAAGAAACTTTGATCGTTCAAGTCCGCTGGAGCCCCGATGGACGGAACCCCGTCTTGTCCTCCTCACCACCCGGACAGCTGTGAAGGTGGAAAACCGCAAAGGCTGGCTACACGTGAGCCATATCAAGAAATTTCACGGACTTAAGCCAAAGACATTTATCAAGGACTGCCCTGTTCTCAAGGACTGCCAAGAACATGAATCTCGAATTCCCCTGTTAGAGAAAACTCCGCAGCAGGAGTATAAAGCCAAATTGAGGTCTAGTAAGTCAGCCAGTTTAATTGTCTAAGTCCCTCTCGGGTGAAACGGTTAGACAGGTTCCTGACATGTATGAGACAGACCCACACAGTGAGAGAGTTAGTCAAAACTCTAAGAGATGTATTATCATTTTCTTCTTTTTATTGTTCCTAAGTCTTATGGTTACATGCATAAGTTATGCCTTACATTTATGTTTTCCGATTTCACATGTACATATGTTTTCTAATGTTACAGTAGAGCACACATTTAGTGACCTGCCTCCTCACGAGTTATCTTATCGTCTAGCTATGCGAAATAACACTTTTATCCGAATGCTGCATTATTCACACCAGACCAGCAATGCCACTAATTGTTGGGTATGTGGTCGACTCCCCCCTTTCCAGACACCGAAGGGAGTTCTGCCACTCTTTCCTTATCCGTTTTCACATAATGGTTCGTGTGGAGCATGGTCCACGTTAACGTCATCCTCAACTGATATGTCCTTCCTGAATAGAACATGTTTCCCAGACAAGCGAGGTCTTTCCCATAGAACCGGGTTAGATCTAGAAAATGAAGTATATAATTTAGGTAATTATTCCTCAAATTTCATGGTTCTGAATGTTCAGTCTGATACTACTCCAGATTTGCCTGCTATTTCAGTTCTACCAGTCAAAGGCGAATTATGTGTCAGAAAGAATGGTTCCGCACATGTAGGACATAGTGATTGTACTACTGTGGTCGAGTATAGTGACAGTGGGAAATCCATTTTCAAAGCCTCACGTCATTCTTATTTTGTTTGTGGTCAGACCGCATATGTTCGTCTGCCCCTCGATTGGGATGGAACATGTTACATTGCCTTCCTACTGCCACCAGTTTTTCTAGCCCCATCTGATTATCACAGAAACACACATCTAGTACACATTAGACATAAAAGGGAGATCGAGTCCCCAATTGTCGATCAAACTGAAACTACTCTAGAACAGTATCAAGATTTCAATAAAGGTTTCTTTTTCTTTATAGGCCCTGTCCAGAATAGTAAACTAATACGTAGGTTAACCAGAACCCTTGAAGCAGTAGTGAATGAGACTACTTCTGCTCTAGGTAACTTAACTGAAGAACAATCTGCTATGAGATTTGTCGTGCTCCAAAATCGTCTCGTTCTTGACGTCATACTGGCCGATAGAGGAGGAGCTTGTAGAGTCATTGGATCTAGTTGCTGCATTTTCATTCCTAATAACGCGCCGTCTGTTTATTCAGCCATAACCAGACTTCATAAAATTGCCCATCAGTTACACCAGAATCCAGGCACCTGGACATGGTCCGGTTGGCTCTGGAGTATCATATCTGCCTGGGGATGGAAAGTATTGTCATTCCTAGGTATAGCAGTAATGATCATATTCAGTTGCTGCCTCTGTTTACAATGTGGCCCTGCGATTTGCGGCATGTGTGCTACCTCTTGTATTCCTAGTCCAAAGTCCCGTTCCAAGACAATTCGAGACGAGCAAATGATGCTATATGAGATGATAGATGGTATCATGAATATAGATGTTTCCTGATGGAAACGTAGGGCACAAGGAGGGAATGTGGAAAAGTGAATTTTGCCATGTTATATGTGCCTACGTGTTCCCCATCTTATGTTATATGTGCATGATCGATATGCATATATCCCCTTATGATCGATTAAAGACGCAATTATAGTTGTGTCCAGCTCTAGTATGCCAGTTTCCAGTTCTCGTGAAAGCAACGAGTATTAGGCCTATGTTGCCACGTTTTACAGTGTGCACGTTAATTCAGTAAAATGTCCCCGTTTCTAGGCCTCAAAAGGGCCCGGACACCAGATTCAAGCTCCTGTCTCCTGAACCTGCTCCGAGGAGCGATACAGCCCCCACCTGCATCCCTGACCCTTCACTTACTTTCTGCCGCGCAGCGCGGTGCCCGGCCCGGCTCTGCCTGCCCGTCCGCCAAGAGTATGTTATGCTTCTAGTTATCAGTCCAACTCCTCGTCTTCGCATTCCTAAGCTACCGAACCGCATAAACAGCTTCAGCTATGGTCTAGTCTTTCTGTCTCCATGCAAGAGAAATACTGTATTAATATTCATAGAATATTCCTAACACACGCAATACATGTAGAATAAATGCATGCACCAGCCTTAGTGTCAAGTAGCCTTTACCCTGATAACTTTTAGATTCTATCAACATGTACTCCAAACACCAGATACCAGATATGCTCTAGGTACATGTCGTCCTGACACCGCAGACTTTAGTCTCCTCTTCTAGTGCAGAAGTCATAGCCCCCAGTTCTCCCTAGTAACACGTCATTGCCCGTTTGCGCGCACCACTAGGTTAAAGGTCCCAGCTGCTCAGGTGGCCCCCTCCATGTTTCCGCCCATTCATGACACTTCTGTGACGTTCACATCACATATCTCAGTGCACGCCTTCTTTTCACGCCTACTCTGTTCTTATCTTACGCTTGTCACTAGTTACGCCTACTGTATGTAATGTAATTGTGATGTTATAGTATATATACAATGTACTGTTAATGTGATGCTGCGTTCCTGCCATTTTCCCTGCCCCGGCAGCTGCCTTCCTTCTATGCCCTTTTATTTCAGGCTGTCCCGTTCCAGTCCCTTCCTTTTTGCCTGAATACATCTTTTCAACTCAGATACATCGGATCCTGCCTCTTATTTATTGAGCTATCTGTTATTGTTAATCTAGTCAAAAATAGTACCGGTAATTAATTATTTATTTACCACAGCCTCTCTCCACTCTCTCTCTCCACTCTCTCTCTCCACATTCTGTCTCTCCACTGCCTCTCTCCACTCTCTCCCTCCACTCTCTCCCTCCACTCTCTCTCCACTCTCTCTCCCCAATCTCTCTCCACTGTCTCCACTCTCTCTCCAATCTCTCTACTCTCTCTCTCTCCACTCTCTCTCTCCACTGTCTCTCTCTACTTTCTCTCCACTATCTCTCCACTGTCTCCCTCCACTGTCTCTCCTCTCTCTCTCTCCACTGCCTCTCCCTCTCTCTCTCTTTACTTTCTCTCCACTGTCTCTCTCCACTGTCTCTCCACTCTCTCTCTCCACTGTCTCTCAACTCTCTCTCCACTGTCTCTCCACTCTCTCTCTCCACTGCCTCTCCTCTCTCTCTCTCTCTACTCTCTCTCTACTCTCTCTCCACTGTCTCTCCACTGTCTCTCCACTGTCCCTCCCCACTCTCTCCACTCTCTCTCCACTGTCTCCCTCCACTCTCTCTCCACTGTCTCCCCCTCTCTCTCTCCAATCTCTCCACTCTCTCCCTCCACTCCCTCTCTTCACTCCCTCTCTCCATTCCCTCTCTCTACTCTCTCTCCACTCTCTCTCTCTACTGCCTCTCTCCACTCTCTCTCTCCACTCTCTCTCTCTCGCTCTCTGGGGGGGCATGGGTAAATTACCGGCAAGGCCATTATGTTGCACCCTCGCTCTGGTTAATTATAATGTTTAGAGGAATAACAGTTGTTGCGTAAATATGATAATTTTAGGACGTCAATCACCTTGACATAAACCATTGCTTGCTAAATGAGATAATAGATATTTCAATATATATATATATATGTCATTCAGGCATGTGATTCATTTTTTAACACTCAGTTTTTGTAAAACCCTTTATAAATATAACTATCAAAAGCAATGTTGAGTAACAGTGACTCAAAAGGCAGCATTGTTCATATATAAATACCTTTTTGAAGCACACTGTTGTCTGGAAACATTTTAAATTCGTAAGCACAATGCAATACCTCACAAATATCTATGTATTCTCAGATGGAAAATCCCTGATGGGAAATCCATCTGGCTACTTACTAATGTTTTTACTCGGGTCAGTTACAGAGCGTGAGATTTAAAAGGGAGTACACTGGAAAATACATCCCAATAACCAGTTGCAGGGTTGCAGTGTTCCCCAGGAAAACATCAGGTGTCAAAAAACCAATATGGTAGCTACTACGTCGAGCAGAAACTCTTTGCAATCGGCCAACGGGGATTTTCACTAGGGTTGTGAAAAGGCACCATCAGGGTTCAATCAATGCAGAGCAGAGAGCGTGGAGGCCACGGGCTCTAAAACACACACAAATTAAGCTTGAATTAATTATTCTGCCCTGTCGAAAGTCATGTGCATTCGCTATATAGCTCAAGGTTAGGGGTGGTCAGGACAATTGTAAAACCTTTACCACACCGGGGTTTTTCAACTGCAGCTATCAGGGTAGTTTGAAATGTTGTATTTATGCAGGACATTGTAATGTGTGTGCAGAACACCGTGGCCGCCCATCAAATACTAACTCCACACAATATCTGTTACACGTGCAAATAATAAACACAAGCGTTTGTTGACACTTCCTAAAGGGGCCAATCCCAGCTGATGAGGAGGCACAGTTAGGCGAAGCGGCCATGCAGACTTCAAGGTCACAGTGTGCAAATTCCAATAGGGAGCGGAAGGACACACTAAGCTAGAGCACTTACTATGAGGGTTACTTGTAGTATCGCAACATATAAATGTCACGCTCGACTGGTTTTAGCATCCCCGATTTACACAGTACATAGACCAGGGAATACATTCACAGCTATTTACCCCACATAGCTCCTTCCTCCCGCGCTCCTCGATGTACATATGCACCTTATTTTGTTTCTGCAATACTGTTTTACCAAGATTGCATGCCTATAGATTCGGTGCATGGTGCGGAATTCATTGAAAAACTGTTACATGGACATTCTGTACATATAGATATAAATTGTCTCTTCAGTCACACAAGTTTTATGTGTCTGGCTTTTTTACCCTTTTCCCGACCTTCTCAGCGCTATAATTCCACGTCGAAATGAAATAAGAACCGTACTGAACCGGATTGAAGAGCCCAGGCATCCAGAACAGTCAGCAACCTTCGCAATTCGCACTACAATTTATTTATTTATTTCCAGATTTTGGAACTGAAATCGGGTATCAGAGCGCTTTAATGAGCAACAGTTTTGTTACAGTTGGACAGACACATTCATTTTTGTTAGGCACGGGGAGATGAAGTGATTTAGCCAGAATCACAGGATGTTGAGCGTGGATGCCAAGACTCGAACCCAGGTCCCCAGCTTCCAGGTCGACCGCTCTAAGTTCCACTGCCCGTCTCCATAAATACAATAACTGAGAGCAGCCGCTGAGGTCACACGGCGAGTGACCGCCGGGTGTGTAAGGATGCGCTGCTGCTTGCTCTAACACCACCGAGGTGTGAAGCGCGGTGACGACAAACAGAAGATTCAGGTGGAACTGAAGTCCAAGGGAAAGTATCCTCGAGCCGTGAACCCCTAGTTCATCTGCCATACCAGCACAACAAAAGAACTACTTCGCTCTAGAGAGGCCTAGGTGAGGCTCTCAGCAATTTCCTAATAAAATTATTCACGAAGCGAATACTGGCGCACACTATGACTAGCTGCAGTAGCAGTACCCCACAGTTTCACTCACATGTCATAGCCGTTTCTGCGCCTTGCACACTAACTTTCTACAACATGCCAGGGTCTCACTAACTGCATGACTCGCGACGTCACGAGACTCACTCACCTGACCTGAGGGCTGGGGGGGCCTCCTGGGCTTGGCCTGCAGCTCAGAGTTAGGGTGGCGCGATGGATGCGAGGCGAGCGAATGGGCAGAAGGCAGGCAGGGGCTGGGGGGGGGGGGGGGGGCAGCGCAAGGCTAGCCAGGTAGGGGCCGGGCAATATAAATTATTGTAAATAAAGGCCCCGCCGGTGACGGACTTCTGACAGTCCTATCCCTGTCCTCCGACAAATGTAATGAGGGCATTGGTCACCAGCCAGCCCTGCCCCCGCCCCCCACGCGCATCCGCGTTTCGGAAGGTGGAAAGTGAAAGTCCGGAGGAGTAAACAAGTGCGCGCCGCCGCGCACCCACCCTGTCTGCCGCCATTGATTGTAAAGACTAGAAAGACAGCCTGCTCAGGGGCTGCCCGGCCCCATTTCTGAAGGGCCCACGCATCATTTATATGTGCCTCAGGCCCCCACCTCACTTTATCAGTCATCAGGGACCCTCATTTGTTACTGTTGAAGTATGTGCCTCAGGGGCCCCGGCCTGGGTCCCCGCTGCCCCGCACTGACACCATTCATGACCATCCACTCCATTTAAGAGTCTCAGGGGTGATGGAGCAAGAATTCGCACATGAAGCATCTTGCTCGTTTTCAAGAACCTCGAATAACATTAATGAATATAACCAATCTGTTTGTCTTACTAATTTTCATTTTATTTTGACATTTGGGGTGTCCCAGTGACGCTTGCCTATGTGTTTATTATCCTTAACACGCTTGTCACTAAAATGGCCGCTGCTTGGCGGGGTTGCTTCTGCGCATGCGTAGGTCACACTCACGTGACGTGACGTTCTCGCAGTTCTGGTGGGAACTTTTCGCGCTTGCGCACTTGATTAAAGATGGCTGCTTTGTGTTCTCACATGCCGAAGCTTGTCCTGCCACTTTTTGTTTTTCTGTTCATTTGCACTAATAATAATGCTATAGATAATATAAAGTAAGGGGAGTCATATAGGGATTCCTGGTATACAGTGTATTCGCTTATTTTCTATGTTCTAAATTGTTTTCGCTTACTTTTCATGTATCGAAACCTGTGAGCCTGAGGGATGGGAATACTCCATATTGAATAGCCTTTCTGTGCATGACAGTCTTCTGCCGGTGGACGAACTCTATGGCATTAAATTCCTGCCAACCCGAGGTCCCAGCCAAGAAGTGCCTGGGAAGATGCACCTTCGCCTACCAGAAGAAGCTGAATTGTACCAAATGTATCATAATTCATAGATGCGCTATTCTAATGTTGAGATTTATGTCATGGGAACCCCAAATTCAATAGGCGGCCCCAAAACATGCAAATTAAGGATTGAAGATGTAAACTCTGGTTGGTGTGTTGACCTGTCCTACTTGAGGATCAATCGAAAATGGGGATTCTTACACTTGCAACATTTGGGGGGTGGTACACTGACCCAAAAACAGTATAACTAGCCTAGGTTTAGCAAGAGAAATTGTCCGACTTGTCCGAATAGCTGACCTGTCACTGACCCAACGCACTCAATAGGTGACTGATACAGAGAGCTGCGGAGCACTCTGTACGGACAGAGACCCAAGCTGGGTTTTGGGAAACCTTAAGTGCTGGCGGAGCACTTTGCTGGGGAATTCGATAACCCAATTGGGGTTTTGACTGATAGCTGCAGAGAGGGTGGAGCGCAGGCGTTGCTTCCGAACTGCGGGTGCTGGTCTTACCTTGGTGGTCCCGTCCTGATCCTAATCTGGTTTTCCTGTCCTATCCTGGGGTGTCCATTCTGCACCTGCTGGCCTACTGGCGACTGTCTTTCCTTGGGTTTCTTCTGTCCTTAACTGACCCGTGGCCAGGGTTGGTCTTCACACCGTACTAGGTAAATATAGTGCTGGGAGACTTTATTCTGCATCTCTCCTTCTTTTCCTTGCTCTAATAAAGACGTACTCTTGCATATTGATTTTCCATGTTTTTTTCTCTCTGCCCTGATAGATGAAACGATCATACCGTATCATTGTAATTAAGTAATAGATGTTCCTTTTCTTTACCCATCCTTTAGTCGAATAAAGTAATTGCATTGTTTTATTAGTATGGTCCATTCTTACTTTACCTATAGTTCCTCTTCATGGGGAAATATTTCACTGTGAAATTCTAGTATGTTCCTTATTTTTCCCGTCCTTTAGACATCATACTGAGTCCAAACTCTGAAATTTCTTATTAATATGTTCCCTGTTCTTACCTTTCCTTTAGACTCATAAATGGTTGGTCTTATTCACTTCTTATATGGATACGTGCTCTTTATAATTTTAGTTATTGACAGTTTAATTGCTGTGAACTTAATGCTTTCAGAACTTGATGAAATTTAGATAAAGGTTTTCAAAAAACTTCTTGAGTCTGTGGTCTTTACATGAGTGCAAAGAAATTATATGATAGTTGGTATCTTGTGTCTGCCTTTGTTTTACAGCTAGCTCCCTGATCCATTGTGATCATAGGTACCCGTAACAGTGGATTGGTAAGTCGGGTACAGTGGAAATAAAATAGGAAGGAGCAGGGTTACTGGTAGTAGAGTGTAAGGTTACCCGATTAATAAGTATGGTGAATTGAAATACATGGGCTCAATGCGTATATGGTAAAATTGTAGTCGGGTGACCTGCTCGCTCTATTAGTAATTTTCTGGTAGCAGAGGAAATGGTTAGGGACTAGTTAAAGTTAGGTAGGACTAGTTAAAATAATCAAGATAGGTTATTTGCTGCCAATTGTGAAAATTTTGCTGCTAGTTGATCAACATTGTAATTTTATTGCTTTGAAAAAAATTAGGAAATGTTTTAAACTGTTTTTCTTGCTGTTATATTGAAAAATTTACTAATATTATTCGTTAGTAAATTGTTATATGTTTGTCTGGAATCCCCGGGGAATTGTATAGCGGGTGGTGAGGAGAATCCACGCCGTAGTGAGGTCAGTGGCTCGAGGAAAATTGGTGCAGGTTAGGCAGAACTGGAAGCACTAATTAGGGTTTTTTTCTGAATGAATGTTTAAATAAATGGTAACAAAGAGTTCACTGGCAAAACTTCTATTGTGATATAACCTAGGAAGGGTCACAGGGAAGGAGTAGCAGGTTCGTCTAAGCTTGATTGGTAGCAACGGAGTTCACTAGTGAAACTTTTGGCTTAGTATATATCCCGCAGTGGATGAGTCGAAGGAGTAGCAGGTTCACTAATGCTTGTGTGAAGAGTAGGCAGAAGGGATCTACTCGCAGTATTTGAAAAGTAAATAGAAGAGGTTTACTTGCAGTGAAACAAATCTTTTCTTTCTAGACACTCGAGTACAGTGGCGAATGTGTTTACGTTGTCAATTAAACTGAGCACTTGCACTTTAAAGGTAGAAATTGAATTTTCCTTACCTTGTGAAGGAGGGAGTCAGTCGCGGAGCTGCGCTGACGTCACTCAGTGCCGCGCTGGTATTGGTCGAAACAGCGGGCGTGTAGCTAAGGCGGAATTGTGAAGGAGGGGTGAGCACAGGAGCGTGAGAACTCGTTTGCGAGAAACGCCGCGCACCCATTGGGTGAGGATATTTGAAATCGCGCATTTGATTGGTTGCACGAAAATAAAAGACACCTGGGTATTGGAGGTGATTTTGTAAACAAAAGTGAAACGCAGAAAAATTATATGTGGCATACATATAGGCCAGAGACTAGACCTGATCCAAGACATTTAGGGTTTGAGAAAGATCAGTGGAAAGGTCATAACAACAGCATTATGTACGGAAATAAGAGAAAACTGACTCTTGTAAACAAAGTAAGGAATTATTTCAAGAAAGACAAGCCTATCAAAACTAGAGAAGGAGTTGTCATTCCACCACCTAACACTCCCGCATCATTCATGATGTTTGATAAAGGATACCACTCTTGTGTATGGTTGGAAAATTGGGTGGAATACACCAAAAATGACGGAGTTTTGGCTTTTCCGTTAGATGGTACATTTAATAGCCGGATTCTGTTTAACCTGAGAACCCGAATGAATGATTTGCATCCCAAACCCAGATTAACGCAATATGAAGCTTTAGAAGAGTCGGAGATAGAGGCTTTTGAGCGAGACAAAACCAGAATGGACAAAGGGTTGACCAAATGGTATCCAAAATTAAAACAAGAAACACGAGAGAAAAAAAATGAAACAATGGAGACAGAACATGATAGTGGAAGGACTATACCCTGTAATAACCCTAGAAGAGCTCCCTGGGAGAGAAAAGGACAGAGAAAACAAGACATTTAGTGACCAGCGGGGATTCAGATGATGATTATTTGGAGGAACTATTAATGAAGAATTAATAGTATTGGCCGGTCATTCTTACAAAACGGAGCTAAAGCAATATCACAAAGCATGTGCCCAAGCTAGAGCCTTTCATGCAAACAAAATGATCACCGAAGCTTTTAACAAATCTAAAGTATTGTTTAATGTGGTCAGAGATCTTGCAGGCGCACAGACTACTGTCATACCCCCCCCCCCTCTTTCAAATAGTATATGTGCGAACTGGCCCAGTATTTCACCTCAGAGATTGAGATTATTTACCAAGATATTGCAGCCCTAGATGACAGTAATGCCTTGACAAATTCACCTTCTACCATGGAAAACACTGTGGACCCGTTGTCGCTTCCTATGGCCTTAGGTTCTCCTTCGGCCTCTCTTCTGAACTGGCCAGATCTCTGCCCTTCTACATTGTTGGAGATCTTGAATAATGTTAAGTCAGGTTCTCCACTGGATCCCTTACCCATTTCGATCCTACACAAGTTCGAGCTCTCTCGACTCACTATTATTTGCGCCTTGCTTAATTCCTCACTTAGTTCAGCCACTGTTCCTAGTTGTTGGAAACATGCAATGGTTACTCCGCTATTAAAAAAACCAACTGCGGATCCCAATGTTGCTTCTAACTTTCGCCCCATTTCATTATTGCCCGCATTCTCAAAAATTCTTGAGAGGCATATTCCTTTGCACTTCTCTCAATTTGTGGCAGCTAACAATCTTTTACATCCCTCTCAGTCTGGTTTTCGTCCGGGGTTCTCCACAGAAACCACCCTTCTTGGAGTGACTGAGAATCTCCGTCTGCTACTGGATCGAGGGGAAACGGCTGCACTGATATTACTCGATCTCAGTGCAGCCTTCGATACTGTCTCTCATAGTATACTCTTAAAAAACCTTGCTTCCTTCGGGATTGGCGGAAAAGCCCTTGGTTGGCTTACGTTGTTTCTTACGAACTGGACTTTTCAAGTTTTTTCTCATACGTCCACATCCAACACGTATGTATCCCCTCATGGTGTGCCCCAGGGTTCTATTCTTAGCCCTCTCCTTTTTAATCTTTACATTGTTCCTTTGGCCCACATTGCACATCGTTCTGGTTTAAATGTATTTACTTATGCTGACGATTCACAAATTGTGTTTTCTTTATCCCAAGCTGATTCTTGCACTTCCTCTTCTTCCCTGCAAATCGGTCTTAGTGAGATATCCTGTTGGATGAACCTCAACTTTCTTAAATTGAACAGTGGAAAGACTGAGGTTCTAGTCTTTGGGAATAAACCTGATCTTTGGAGCCCGAGACACTGGCCGCCGGCCATGAGCCTACTGCCCACTCCTTCCGAACGAGTACGCAACCTCGGGGTCATTATTGACAAGAGTTTGTCTATGAAGGATCAGGCAAACAAAGTGGCAGCCACCTGTTTTACCATCCTACGGTGGCTGAGAAAAATTTTCTGGATACTACCTACTGACACCCAGAGATCTGTGCTGACGGCCTTGGTGACCTCCAGGTTGGATTACGGTAACGTACTCTATCTGGGGTCTACCAAGGCGGTCATACGCCGCCTTCAATTAGTCCAAAATGCTGCTGCACGGCTTCTCTGTGGTTGCCGTAAAAAGGACCACATCACCAAGCGCTTGAGGGAACTCCACTGGCTTAATTTTGACAGCCGGGTAAAATTCAAGGCATTATGCACAAGATCAAGATTGGAGCGGCCCCTTCTTATCTTCAGTCCCTTGTCACACCCTATATTCCTGCCCGTTCACTTCGTTCCTCCTCCCAACATTTGTTCTGCATCCCTAAGTTCAGGCTTTCGAGAATGGGCGGCAGATCTTTTGCAACTCTGGGACCTAAACTTTGGAATTCCCTTCCCTTGGTAGTGCGGATGGAGTCGTGCCACTTTCGCTTCCGCAAAGCCGTGAAGACCTGGCTCTTTGTCCAATAATCCTCTAGGACCACACGTTTGCTTTTGTCTCTCAGCGCCGGGAAACCCTTACGGGTAGGTGTCGCGCTATACAAACTTAATAAATAAATAATAAAATAACCCACCTCCTTATAATGAGGGTTCAAGACCCATAGGTGCCAGAGATACCTGTCTGAGACCCCCTTATAGTGAAGAGTCAAGATAGTCAGGTGAGAGAGACTTCTGTCCAAGGCCCCCTTATGAGGATGAGACAAGACCCTTAAGCACAGGAAATCCATTTTTGAAACCTAATTACGGTGAAGGACCAGGTATGACACATCCGACAGCCCCTTATTTTGCTCCAACACTGACCCCACAAGTGTTGCATGAGAACTCCCTGGAAAGGGTACTGCAGGATAGAGAGCGAGAGGCTCTAGCTAAACAAAGAGCAGAATTAATCCATAAAATCTCCCAACTAAATACAAGTTCTGAAGCCCTGACCATCCCAGTAACAATTGGACCAGTGGTTCCTTTGTACGGGGATAAACAGGGGAGCCCAAAGACACAGATTATTACCCCAACTGTAGTGCAGCCGAGAAAAGAGCCCTTGATTGTGGATGATCAGGCGAGTGAATGTGAATCTGTGATTTCCTTGATGGATTTACCAGTCAGGGAGCTGGAAAGGGGGTCACAGAAAAGGAATGCTCCTTTCACCTCAAGAGAAATTCAAATGGAATCAACATCAGGTACTAGAAATGTTATGGTAGTGACTCCTGAAGAGATTGAAAGATGGAGTCGAGAATTAGAGAAACAAAATCCCCCGTCGAAACCATTAGATATTTATAAATTAAGAATAGAATTGGAAGAACTGATGGCTGGAAATGTGGGGTTAGACAGACTGAATACCTTTTCTGAGGAGGAGTTGCTGTTTATTTGTAAAAGCATCACCCGTAATACCAGAGTGTTCCATGAGAAATTAATGGACACCGCGGCTAGTATGGAAATAGATATTGGGAAATGTAAAGTGTTGCAAAAATCCTACAGAGCAGAATTCTCGGATAAAGATTTAGAAAACATGAATGTGTCAGGGAAAAAGGTACAGATCAGGGAATTGTTAAACCTGTTGCAGAAATGGGGAGAATTAGAAAAATGGAAAGCCAGGTGGGCAAAGAAAAAGGAGGAGATTAGATCAAAACAAATGGCTTCCGAGTATGTCTTAAAAGAAGCTGACAAGGCAGAAAAATTGTATCCTATGCGAGAAGTGCCAGGTGGAAATTATGTGCATGTTCCATGGTCCCGACAGGATATTGTGTCCTTTACTAATGACTTCCCGAAATTGCGAGAGAAACCTGTAGATTGGTATCGACAGGTTGAGAGATTTGTGAAGGTCCAGAAATGTCTCTGGAAAGATTTAGATGGGTTTTTCGACATTGTGGTGCCTGTAGATTTGTGGGCAGAATGTAAAATTGTAGTTGATTGGCCTAGTGAGGAGTACCCGAGAGACCCAAATACAGGGGCACCCTCAGCTGAAGTGATGAAAAAGTACAATCAGGTGATGTTGTATCTGAAGGGAAAGGTGCCAGCTAAGGAAACTGATTGGACCCGAATAGACAGAACTACCCAGAATAGGGATGAGACTGTGCATTCCTATTATGAACGATTGTTACAGGTGTTCAAAACGTACAGTGGTCTGGACAACATTGAAATGAAGGACATGACTCACTTTATTTACAGGTTTGTATTAGGATTAAGACCTGAAATTTCCCAGTGGATCAAAGACAATAAAATCTGCTGGCAGTCTAAACCAATTGATGAGGTTTTAAAGTATGCAAAATATTGTGAAGATGAATTGGCAGATAAACGAAAGGAGTTAAAGGAAAAAGTTATGTGGGCACAAGTGAAATTAGCAGAGCAACAAGAACAGCAGTTAAAGAAAATGGCCAGTAATCAGGGTCAAGGCTCCGGGGGTTGGGGAAAGCCCAGAGTTAAAATGAGCCGAGAGGAGGCCAAAAAGAAGTTCCCCTGTCACGGATGCGGCCAGATAGGTCATTGGAGAGACGAGTGTCCACATGCACAGAATGGTAATATTCAAATTAATGATTTAAATCCACAGACGCAGAATGAGAAACCACGAAAGACCAAGCAACAGGTAAAGCCGAATCAGTTGCCTCGTGCTCCTAGGCAGAATTATAAGAACAAGGCACAGCAGGGTGAGGATACTGAAGTGTGGGAAGAAAGGGAGGATAGAAATGCAGCCGTTTCACAATTCCTGTTAAATGACACATTTCTCTGTGATAACACCTACTGACGGTGCCTGAGAGGGGAGGACGAGGAGTGCGTACTTGGCGCCTCCTTGCCGGTGGACCAGACAGGACCATACATTGAAGGAAAGGTTGAAGGAAATGACGTCACCTTTCTGTTGGACACTGGTGCCACTCGTTCTACTGTGAGAACAGCAGACGTTCCAAACCTACCCCTCTCGGGAGAAGCAATTCAGGTAGTTGGCGTTTCTAATCAGCTAATTAGTACCCCAGTTACAAAGCCCATAGAGATTAAAATTGGAAATTTTAAAGAGATGCACAGATTTGTCGTTTGCGACACCAGTCCTGTAAACCTGTTAGGGAGAGATTTGTTGTGTAAAATGAACTGCACCATCTTTTGCACACCAAATGGCGTTGAAATATAGACCCCAGACGAAGATGGAATTTACAAATTAATGTTAGCAAGACCCGATTCAGAAATTAAAAGATTGACCATAGCAGACTTGCCTGAAGAACTCCAAGAAACAGTGAAGCCAGAAGTATGGGATTTTACAGGAAAAGATGTAGGATTAATGGAAAATGTTGACCCAATTAAAATCACCATAAAAGAGAATGCAGTATACCCAAACATTAAACAGTACAAAATGAGTGCAGAAGTGAAAGCAGGAGTTGCCATTGAAATAAAAAGACTGTTAGAGGCCAAAATCATACAAGAAGTGATGAGCAGCCCATGTAATTCGCCCATAATTGGAATCAAGAAACCTAGCGGTAAGTACAGGGTAGTACAGGACCTGCGCAAGGTTAACAAAATTGTGGTTCCTTGTTGTCCTGTTGTGCCAAACCCTGCAGTGATTCTATACCAAATTCCATGGAATGCTGGATGGTTTACCGTCATTGACTTACATCATGCATTCTTTTCAATCCCATTGTACCCAGAAAGCAAATTTCTATTCTCGTTTGAATTTGACAGTCACGTGTTCGTCTGGAATCGCGTCCCTCAGGGGTATACAGAAAGCCCCTCTATCTTTAATCAGATTCTGAAAAAGTGTCTTGAGACCCTAATTTTACCCGGAAAATCAGTTCTGGTGCAGTACATAGACGACCTCTTGGTGGCGTCCAAGAGTCGAAAAGACTGTGTGACTGACACCATTGCCTTGCTGAACCATTTAGGTGAGGGAGGGCATAAAGTGAGACACGAGGACGGTGGCCTTAGTGCTGCCTACTCAGTGTGCACACTAGATCGTCCAGTGGAAGCATCCTATTTGTATGGAGTCAAGTCTGCACAAATAGCCGAATTAATTGCATTGACAAAAGCCTGTAAATTTGGGAGAAATTTGAGAATAACCATATATACTGACAGCCAGTATGGTTATGGGGTTGTGCATGACTTTGGCCAATTTTGGCTACAGAGGGAGTTCCTGACTTCTTCAGGCACCCCTATCCGTAATGGAAAATATGTTCAGGATGTACTGGAGTCAATCCAGTTACCAAAGGAATTGGCGGTGGTCAAGTGTGCTGCTCACAAATCTGGTGATGACAATGTGACAGCAGGTAATTGTTATGCTGACCAGTTAGCCAAACATTGTGCAAAATACAAAATCTCAATCAACATAAGGGTTGGGGGAACTGGAAGCAGCTGCCAACTTTTGATGTTAGAGGGAGTGAATACATGGGAGGAGGTGAGAGACTTACAGGAAGCAGCAGAGCCACAGGAGAAACAAAGATGGAGAAACTTTGGGTGCCGCAGGCGAGATGAAGATGGTGTCATTGTTTACCTTGATGGGTTGCCTGTGTTGCCAGACTGTATGCTTGCTCCTATGGCTAGACTGATACATGGAAGTACACATGTGGGCAGAGATGCGATGGTTCGCATGTTCCGCCGAACATGGTTCAATTCGAAATTCAGAAGAGCAGCAGAGGCACTCTGCCAGAGGTGCTTGACCGGCCAGCAATTTAACCCTGGAAAGAAGACCATAGTGTTGCCAGGAAAAATTGGAAAGGCAGAGGGCCCCTTTATTAGACTGCAACTCGACTTCATTCAGTTGCCCCCTTGTCGAGGAATGAAATACCTACTTGTCATTGTCTGCCTGTTTTCAAAATGGGTAGAAGCTTTCCCTGCACGTAGAAATGACAGCATCACAGTGGCAAAGTTATTACTTAGAGAGCTTATACCACGGTACGGTTTCCCAGTCTTAATTGAATCAGATAGAGGAAGTCATTTCCAGAATGAAATAATCAAACAGATCTATGAAGCATTCAAAATCACACAACATCTGCACTGTGCATATCGTCCAGAGGCTTCTGGAGTGGTAGAACAGATAAATGGCACAATCAAGTCAAGATTGGGAAAGATGTGTGAGTACACTCAACTGGAATGGCCAGATGCTCTGCCTCTTGTACTGATGGGACTCAGAAGTATTCCAGACCGGAACACGGGCTTGAGTCCACATGAAATCCTGATGGGAAGAGCAATGCGGCAAGCATGGGTACCAGGATACAAAATAATAAGCATATCTGATGATTTGGTGCTGGAATATTGTAAAGAGCTGGCTGACCAAGTACGTTCTATCTCTCGCCAGGTTGGTGGAGAAGACGTCGCCAGGCCAACAACTCCAACACATAACCTGAATCCTGGTGATTGGGTCGCAATAAAGAAGCACACTCGGAAAAGCTGCCTTGAGCCCAGGTGGGGAAAGCCACGACAGGTGATCCTGGTTACCACCACAGCTGTAAAGTGTGCAGGAGTACCTCGCTGGATCCATGCCAGCCACACGAAGAGAGTGACAGAACCAGACCTAACTGAAGCTGAAGGTTGCCCAGCTGAAGGATCCCAAGATATCGGTCCTGAAGTAGCTGAAGAGGAACAACCGAGCTCCAGCCTAGAAGATTGGGTACCACTGATTGATTTGACAATCGACCCTATCCGAACCAGAAGTCAAGCCCAGCTAGATAGACAGTGGGATAGTGAGGACGAGACAGGTGAAGAAGAAGCTACTCAGATTATCGAAATCCAAAATTCTGAGGAGGACCAGATAGGGAAAGAACAGGTTATTGACACTCCAACAAGAACACCTGCACCAGAAAAGGGACAGACAGAAATTAGGGCAGAAGTTCATGCGGAAGAAAATCAAGAGTTCGAAGAGCGTGAACAGGAACAGGTAGAACTAGACAATTGTGTTCAGGAAGAAGAGATCGAAATAGATCAAAGCCAAACTCAGCATATACCTGAACAATGCCAGTTTAGGGACCAGGCAGAAGAAACGGATGAAAGACCTGGATCTAGTCAGTTAGGGAACACTGCTGAAGACAAACAAGACCCCAATGTGCCACAATTAAAAGAAAACAAAAGAATATTGAACGAAGGCCAAGACACAGTGCCAGTTAAAAGACTCAGAAAAGGTGATTCAGTACCTCGATTTGTGAAGAGGCTGAGATTGCGTCTAAAGACGATAAACGAGGAGCCTGAACAAATAAATGAGGTTTCGAGTCAAACTGACCCAGTCCACACAAAGATAAAGAGAAGAAGTGCTCGCATCAAGAAGCCGAATAACAAGTACGCGAGTCCGGAGTGGACCTACTTTGTGTTGGAGGAGTTTGAGAACCTGGAAATAAGTGACGAAAGTGAAAGTGACGAAGAAGTGATAACTGAAAAGACCAGGGAAGAAGTAAACCCAACCTGAAAAATCAATCGAGTAAGCAAGTTGTGTTGATTTACAAAGAGGGGTTGTAACCTCTTTTGAGCTAAATTGTCTGATTCTTCTGAGAATGGGAGACCGAGACGAGGTTGTTGTAAAACATCCTGCAAAGTATGTTTTTGTTGTGTAGCCATAGTACTGATACTGTGGATAGGACTAACAATAGTTATTCCTTCTATGATGAGTAAAAACCCGAGTTTGTATCCGAATAATAAGTTACCTGATGACACTGTAGAAACGCACACTAGAAGTACACCACAAAGAGTAGATGCACTAGACAAACCACTTAGCTTGAAACAAACTAATGTAGGCTTAGAAGCACCAGATGAGGAAGGATTACACTTTAGTAAAATCAAGAACAAGACTCATTTGAATGTTTTCGCAAACCTGTTAGTACACTATGTAGAAACTATGGAAATAGAAGATTGTTATGTCTGCATGAAGCTACCCACTTCAGTAGCTGAAGGTGTAACTTATCACCACTTGCCTCTAACCTATGGAATTTCCTGTAGTATTTTAGCTAGTTTATTCTATAAGAGAGGGCCATTACAGTACTACTACTCTAACTCAGATGTAATATTTTCTGAACTTCCTATTCGTGGAAATCTGAATCCTGTACATACTAAAAGTGATGTAACACGTTATATGGGAGAATATTTTCTAACTATAGGCACAATAGATTTAGGAGAAGCTCATAGAAATAACTTGACCTGTTTATCACATGAACAAGAGAAAATGTTTCTAAACATGGCAGAGAAAAGAAGAGAAAGTTTCCAAAGAAAAGCGAATGATAAAAGGCAGAAAACTCCTAAATGGGCTGAAAGCATAGGGAGCACCCAAAATGGTGGAGCTAATCTAGTATAAAATTCTGGAATTATAGGATTTCTAAAATACTGGTCTCGTGAAAATGTTACGCCTCTTTCTGCTATATGACTACTTTCGGGCTTCATCCCGTCATTGTCATTAATGTGATATTTATCATATCTGTTAGTGGTTTCCAACTCTGTGTTCCAAAATCTTTGTTGTACTTTGATATAAGTCTGGTTTTGTTAAAGAAAAAGAAAGTTTTTAAAAAAAGAAAAAGAAAAAAATCCTTTTTTTCTTCAAACTGAAGCAATTTCTGTATATGTAAATAGTAGGACTTGCAATGTACTGTGAACTGTTTGTGATTTTGTCTTATCTTTTTTTAGATAATTTGGCTGATACCGAACTGTCCTGATGAAGACAAATGTTTTTTGTCGAAACGCGTTGACACACAGCCTTAGATACTTTCTGTACTAGAGAAATTATTTTTAAAGAAAAAGTCGTCCATTCAATTTTTTATATTTACATGTTTGTTTGTGATCTAGTGTTAGAATAAGTCATGTTTATCCACATCATGTAATTATTTTTTACTGAATCATATGTATCCACATATCCTTTTTTATATTAAAAATCAACCCTTTTGATATCATTTCAGTCCATTGCTTGTTTTATGAGTTACTCATGAATATGTGTTCTTTTCGATAGCCAGCTTTCAGTCCTATTTTTCTGCCTGGGTAGATACCTTTGCACAAAACTGTTTTCCCTGACCCAGGAGTACGATCCAAATCAGGGGGTCCTTGTTACCTACAAACATACTAAAAGTGATGTAACACGTTATATGGGAGAATATTTTCTAACTATAGGCACAATAGATTTAGGAGAAGCTCATAGAAATAACTTGACCTGTTTATTACATGAACAAGAGAAAATGTTTCTAAACATGGCAGAGAAAAGAAGAGAAAGTTTCCAAAGAAAAGCGAATGATAAAAGGCAGAAAACTCCTAAATGGGCTGAAAGCATAGGGAACACCCAAAATGGTGGAGCTAATGCTGCGATGCTTCTGGATTTCGAAAAGAAAGAGAAACTTTGTCTTCACCGAGAAAAGACTAGTTATTATAATAATATTTTCATTGGTTCCAGTCAATGCGAACACAATTACAAGGTAATTGGAGGTTGGGGTTTCAAAAATGGGTCAGAACCTGTGTTTCCCGGAATATATTATATATGTGGGAACAAGGCTTATTTTAAATTGCCGGATCACTGGTATGGAAGCTGCTATTTTGGAATTGTCTTCCCGAAAATATACCACGTGAATGAGGTTGCTGGAAGCAATGAAAACACTAATGCTCTAGTGCGTAGTAAGAGAGAAAGTGTAGGAGAAATAATGGGTGATATATTTAGCGCATTGATACCTGCAGTGGGAGTGGTTCTGAACACACACAAAATTTGCCAATTGTCAACAGTAGTGGATCGGTTATCTACTGACACTGCTGGTGGGTTTCTGATGATCAATACCGAAATGGTTGCGGTCAGATCGATGGTTTTACAGAACAGACTTGCTCTTGACACCCTATTAGCAAAAGAGGGCGGAGTCTGCAGAATGTTGAAAGCGCAACATTGTTGCACTTACATACCTGACAAAAGTGTGGAAATCAAAAGATATGTAAGGAACATTACAAATTTGGAAAAGGAACTCAAACCACTGGAGGTTGACAGTGCCTGGAAGAGACTTACTGATGGTCTCTCTGCTGTAGGTCATTGGTTTTCTAATTTAGGTAAAAGTTTTTTGATGAAAGTATTGATGCCAATTGCGGGAATAGGTTTGGTAAAATTCCTAATATTTGTCTGCTGCAAATGTCGCAAACACCAAAAGAAATATACTGTGAACAAGAGAGGAGTGAAACGGAATGTGGATGAACTTGAATTAGAGGAACTGAATAATCAGATTTATAAAAGGGTGAAAAATTCTCACCCTAACAAAGAAACCAAAGAGAAATTGAATCGAATGTTGGAAGAGATTGAATTGGGGAAAATTTGAAAAGTTGGCATCTGGTTCTATTATTTTGTGATGATATAAAATATCATCAAAGAGGGGATTGATGGAGCAAGAATTCGCACGTGAAGCGTCTTGCTCATATTCAAGAACCTCGAATAACATTAATGAAGATAACCAATCTGTTTGTTTTACTAATTTTCCTTTTATTTTGACATTTGGGGTGTCCCAGTGACGCTTGCCTATGTGTTTGTTAACCTTAACATGCTTGTCACTAAAATGGCCGCTGCTTGGCGGGGTTGCTTCTGCGCATGCGTAGGTCACACTCACGTGACGTGACGTACTCGCAGTTCTGGTGGGAACTTTTCGCGCTTGCGCACTTGATTAAAGATGGCTGCTTTGTGTTCTCACATGCCGAAGCTTGTCCTGCCGCTTTTTGTTTTTCTGTTCATTTGCACTAATAATAATGCTATAGTTAATATAAAGTAAGGGGAGTCATATAGGGATTCCTGGTATACAGTGTATTCACTTATTTTCTATGTTCTAAATTGTTTTCGCTTACTTTTCATGTATCGAAACCTGTGAGCCTGAGGGATGGGAATACTCCATATTGAATAGCCTTTCTGCGCATGACAGTCTTCTGCCGGTGGACGAACTCTATGGCATTGAATTCCTGCCAACCCGAGGTCCCAGCCAAGAAGTGCCTGGGAAGATGCACCTTCGCCTAGCAGAAGAAGCTGAATTGTACCAAATGTATCATAATTCATAGATGCGCTATTGTAATGTTGAGATTTATGTCATGGGAACCCCAAATTCAATAGGTGGTCCCAAAACATGCAAATTAAGGATTGAAGATGTAAACTCTGGTTGGTGTGTTGACCTGTCCTACTTGAGGACCAATCGAAAATGGGGATTCTTACACTTGCAACATTTGGGGGGTGGTACACTGACCCAAAAACAGTATAACTAGCCTAGGTTTAGCTAGAGAAATTGTCCGACTTGTCCGAATAGCTGACCTGTCACTGACCCAACGCACTCAATAGGTGACTGATACAGAGAGCTGCGGAGCACTCTGTCCGTAATTTCCAGAGACCCAAGCGGGGTTTTGGGAAACCTTAAGTGCTGGCGGAGCACTTTGCTGGGGAATTCGATAACCCATTCGGGGTTTTGACTGATAGCTGCAGAGAGGGTGGAGCGCAGGCGTTGCTTCCGAACTGCGGGTCTTACCTTGGTGGTCCCGTCCTGATCCTAATCTGGTTTTCCTGTCCTGTCCTGGGGTGTCCATTCTGCACCTGCTGGCCTACTGGCGACTGTCTTTCCTTGGGTTTCTTCTGTCCTTAACTGACCCGTGGCCAGGGTTGGTCTTCACACCGTACTAGGTAAATATAGTGCTGGGAGACTTTATTCTGCATCTCTCCTTATTTTCCTTGCTCTAATAAAGACGTACTCTTGCATATTGATTTTCCATGTTTTTTCTCTCTGCCCTGATAGATGAAACGATCATACCTTATCATTGTAATTAAGTAATAGATGTTCCTTTTCTTTACCCATCCTTTAGTCGATTCAAGTAATTGCATTGTTTTATTAGTATGGTCCATTCTTACTTTACCTATAGTTCCTCTTAATGGGGAAATATTTCACTGTGAAATTCTAGTATGTTCCTTATTTTTCCCGTCCTTTAGACATCATACTGAGTCCAAACTCTGAAATTTCTTATTAGTATGTTCCCTGTTCTTACCTTTCCTTTAGACTCATAAATGGTTGGTCTTATTCACTTCTTATATTGATACATGCTCTTTATAATTTTAGTTATTGACAGTTTAATTGCTGTGAACCTAATGCTTTCAGAACTTGATGAAATTTAGATAAAGGTTTTTAAAAAACTTCTTGAGTCTGTGGTCTTTACATGAGTGCAAAGAAATTATATGATAGTTGGTATTTTGTGTCTGCCTTTCTTTTACAGCTAGCTCCCTGATCCATTGTGATCATAGGTACCCATAACAGTGGATTGGTAAGTCGGGTACACTGGAAATAAAATAGGAAGGAGCAGGGTTACCGGTAGTAGAGTGTAAGGTTACCCGATTAATAAATATGGTGAATTGAAATACATGGGCCCAATGCGTATATGGTAAAATTGTAGTCGGGTGACCTGCGCGCTCTATCAGGGGTGGGGCCCGCAGTGAGTCCTGCCCGCACCATCCACCATTAAGACTCACAGGGGCCCCGGCCGGGGCCCCGCACCCTTCATCAAGAGTCGCTGCCAGCCTCTCACGGGCCCCAGCCGGGGCCCCGCACCATATAACAATTTCAGGGGCCCCGGCCGGGGTCCCGCATCAGTCCTCAAGAGCCTCAGGCTGGCTGGGCCAGACAATATACTGAAGCAGAAGTGCCTCACTCACAGGCCCCGGCGGCCGGGGCCCCCGCACCATTTCTAAGACTCCAGGGGCCCCGGCCGGGGCCCCTGCACCATTTCTAAGACTCGCAGGGGCCCGCGCATTTCACCATTTTGTCAGAGCTGGCACAGGCGTGCAGTGCGCACAGCGCACGGACCGTCTATTAAAATCAATATCAATGAATCATGATGCGTGTATTACAGTGAGGGGCCCGGGCCCCCTGGAGCGCAGGGCCCCCCCGCAACGCGGGGGCTTGTGTTACGCCTCTGGAAAAGCGACAGAAGTAACAGGCACAATAGTCGCTGGCTGTTGCGCCAGAGGAGAGAGAGCAGGAGCCATAGCTGTTGAAACAATAGGTTTACTAACAGTCATAGTTGCCACAGGTGACAAAGCCAAAGAGGGAGCAGTGGGTGCGGTAGCCAAAGCAGTCGATACCACAGCAGTAGATACAGAGTCTGTTGGAGCAGTTGTAACAGGCTGCTGTGTTGACAAGGGAATGTAATGGAGAAAAACCCCAGTCCACACTACACTTTATACTATTCTGTACCTTGTACAGTGATATTCGGAAATCTGTTTTAAAACCTTTTTTTTAACAAATAGGTTGTATAATTATTAAAATGCTTTTAACTTTCTATGTAGTCTGGACAATATGAATATTATTTGCACTGTTGTTCGTTTTATATTAAGGGCAGTAATGTGAAAGAAGGAATTATTAGACCTAGATGAATTACTGTATGAGAAAAGTGATCATATTAATTAGTAAAATATCTGCAGACACCTATATTGATATGATATTTGTGTGTGACACTATTTCCTGGTTGCAACCCCTGATATATTTTGATTAATGATCCCCTGGAATCTCTATGAAAAATTAATTGTAAATAAATTGAAATTTTAAATGTGTATATTTGTACCCGTGATCTATTTTATTAATGGTTTTTATGAGTATGCTTTTATGGATGTACATTTTACACTGAATAAAGCTGTTTTGATTTGATTTGATTAACAAGGGAACAATGCGATATATTCTCTGCGGGGCATATGGGGGTGGGGGTCGAGTATATAACAATACCTCCATAAAAAGTGTAATTTCCTACTGAGCCAAATAGGATTAATCAACTTGCAACCCAAATCTCCTATCTTCACATTCAACTGCCTTTTCTTGCTTTTCTTTATCATATACTACAGCTTTCTGAGTCAGCGCCTACATCTTCCTCCTCCGTGCATCTTTTTCAATTTTCAATCGCCTCTGCCTAACTGCTTTCTGTCACATTCTGAGAGAATCAAACATAGACTGTCTACTTCATCTTTTAAATAGCTGTTCATGTAAAAACCCAATCTTTGGTTCATCAAAAGTGCCTGTTAGTGGCCACGGTAACGTGGCGTTGTCCCTCATATATTTGTGCCATATTGTATTAAACATAATAGGGCCAAGACCATGCTTCACGTACATATCAAAATTAAAAGTGCCTTCTAGAGGTGCCAGCTGGGCTTCTTCTAATTATTAGGTTTTTTTTAAACCTATTTTATTGAAGTTTACAAATCTACGCATCCTGTAAATTCTATAGTAAGATACATACAAACAATGAGAGAAATGGAACCAACATGTAAGATGCAAACATTTGCAGCATTCTATTCATGGAAGTGCTTCTCCTTCCCACCCTCTAGTTCAAAATAATAAACAGATACCATAGGAATTCATTCCACATTGTATGTCATCCTTGCAGCATTCGCTACCATCATTGTAAAAATTAACTCTATTCTAACTTCCCAGAACTACCCCCCTCTCCTCCCTCCCTCTCTCCCAGGCATGTCACTTCTAGTTCTTCATACAAATTGCAGTGTTTTGATGTTACGTTGGGCTTCCTTAATATACCAACATTATCAGAGCAAAGGGTAATGCACAGCAGATGCAGATTCATAATACTTAACATTTTCAGCATTCCCATAATCGGTCAGTCTCAGGGACAATCCGTCTGGCCTCCCACTTCATGGACCGATGCCCCAGGTTCTTCATCACTGTCACTGTCAGGGATCTTGAGGAGCAGTACCAATGTTTCACATGCCTTTGCCGCATCTGGTGCCTTCTCGCTCCCCGTTCTCTTTGCCAACCGCATCCCAACTATTCACTTACATTCTGCCCATTTAATGAGTTATTTCTTCCAACGATCTATGTTGGGGCCACTTTGCTCTTTCCAATGCATAGAAATTTCCCGTTTAGCTAGCAGGAGACCCCTGTCTATGAACTTACTAGTAACTTCATTTTTGGCCGTGTGAGGAAACCAATGCAACATACACGGTCCTATGGCCGATTCCAATTCCCTGTCGGTGATTGTGTTAAGGAATACCACGACTTCTGACCAATATACGTCCAATTGTGGGCACCCTCAGAACATGTGGCAAAATTTGGCTCCCTCCCTGCGGCAGCGCGGGCAAGTATCTGAGCCTGTATCAAAGTATTCATTAAGTTTCACTGAGGTAAGGTAGGCTCTATGTAAAATGTAAAAGTGCACTAATTGGAAACAGGTGTTTCTGGTGCTCTTCCACGCCCTCTCCATAATGAAATGAAATGAACAGGAGACTTATGAAGTGTGAACATTCACCCGAAGGTGTCAAGGCGCTAGCTCATCAAACAGAATTAACTGGACGATTCAAGGCCACGTCAGAGGTTAAACAGCCAGGTCTTCATGGCCTTCCTGAAGGCCACAGATGTGTTTCTTGTTTTAACCTTAGAGGAAGGGAGTTCCAGAGTCTGGTCGTACTGACCAAAACACTTCTTCCACCCCACTGGGAATTATCAGGTTATGGGAATGGGAGGAACGAAGATTGCAAGCAGGTAAGTAAGGGTGTAGATTATGTTTAAAAAACCCTGGCCCTATATCATTCATGAACTTAAAAGCGATACAAAGAGCCTTAAACTCAATTCGCCTCCTCACTGGCAGCCAGTGTAGTTCCCTAAGCACTGGTGAGACAGATTTGTGTCTTGGAATGTTCAGCAAAAGATGTGCAGCAGCGTTTTGCACAATCTGTAACTTGGACAGGCACCTCTTCCGAAGGTTGATAAATAAGCCATTACAGTAGTCGACTCTAGATAATACCAGAGCAGCAACCACTAGCTTCTGCAACTCAACCGGAATAAATGGAAGAATCCTTCTCAGCAATTTTAGTGTGAAAAAAGAGAGGGATGTGACCTGATTGACATGGCTTTCAAAAGAAAGCATAGAGTCAAACGTGACTCCCACGTTTCTCACCGTATTTGTAGGTGTTGGTAATGGGCCACAAGGTAGGGCACCAGAAATGAGTATGGCTGCCATAATCTCGGCCCAAGCTTTGTCCGGAGTCTCCACCCCCCACATCCTCCTCCCATTTATGCCGCAATATAGTCAGCGGTAACAGCATCTCCGGTGTGAAACGTCTATGCAGGCATGTAACCACTTTGAAGGTTCCTGCCGCTGTTACTAAATATTGGCATCCCGGTGATGTTTTTTTGTTCTAATAAGGTCCTACTTCCAGTGCTGACGGATAGCCGCAGTAAGTGCAGCGTGTAATAGAAAGTCCCCCCATATTACTCCTCCAGATCGCTAAAGGGAATCATACATCCATCTTCATACAAATTCCCTATGGTGGCCAGGCCATTCTCTTTCCACCGCCCCAGCCCTCCCCAGGTGCCCCTTTGAAGCAAACCTTGCACATTGGCAGCGGGATATCCGGCGCGAAGGGAGCATCAATCCTCACCCTTTGCAAGCTCCTCCTCCAACGCTGTCTTGCTGTTCTGAGGTCCCCAGGGAGGTCACTGGCGCAAACAGGGAGGTCTAACATAACCCGAGAGGGCAACTTCAGTTCCGTCGTGCCATCTCTTGGCTCCCCCATCCCTCTTATCCTTGATGCTATGTTTTGCATGAGCCATTGTAATTGAGCTGCCAGGTAATAAGTTGCGAAATCAGGCACCGCTCATCCCCCTTCTGCTCGAGGTCACATCAGAACTGCCAATGACACTCGCCGTCTGCCGGTATCCCATAAAAAAACAGTGATTATTGCTTTGAGTTGTTTAAAATATTGTGCTGGGATCCAGATCGGTAATGTCTCAAAATAATACAAGAGTCTCGAGATGGCCACCATCTTAAGTAAGGCCACTCGCCCAGACACTGACAATGGGAGCGTTCCCCAAAACTCAGTACTACCTTTCAGTCCTCTAATTGCCCTACCGATATTGCCTTCCAACAGATCTCCTTGTGTGTGATATATCCCTGTGCCTTGATATGTCAGACACCCGTAGTCCCATTTCACTCCTGCGGTATCCTGTGGTCCAATGGTCTCCCCCTTGTCCGGGAATAGAAAAGACTTTGCCCAGTTTACTTGAAGCCCTGCAACTGTTCCAAGAGCATGGAGCAGTTCCTTCGGTCCCCGAAGCGCCTCCCTAGAGTTTGTCAGGAACATTAGCAGGTCATCAGTGTACAGGGCAATATGATGGATTCGCCCATGTATGTGTAGGCCCGAGTAATGCCTACCAGTTCTGGCTTTGGTCACCAACAGTTCCACCACCAGGGCAAATAGGAGGGGGGATAATGGGCATCCCTGCCTCCTACCCCTAGTATCATCGCAGGTGTCAGCTATCAGTCCACCCGTTTTGACCCTTGCAGTGGAATGCGTATATAAGAGAGCCGTCCATTGTATAAACTTGTCCCCCAATCTGAATTTATTAATGACATGGAATAAATAGGGCCATTCAAGGCTATCGAAGGCTTTTTCAATGTCAACCGCAAAAATTGTGGCCTAATCTTTTGAATACGAATCAGCCTCTAAAATCTGCAATAATCAGCGGATATTCACAGCTGTGTTCCTGGTAGGGATGAACCCTGACTGATCCTTGTGCACTAAGGTCGACATGTGAGGGAGGAGTTGAGTGGTTAGGATACGGCTCAAGATCTTATAATCTGTATTAAGCATGTATAGAGGGCAATATGCAGTTTTGTCCCAGGGAGGTTTCTCATGTTTAAGGAGCGGTATAATGACTGCCTCTCGTGTCAATGCAGGAAGTTGGCCTATCTGCCTCGCTTCGTTATATAGCGTAAGTAATCTGGGCGCCAACTGTTCAGTATAGGTTAAGTAAAATTCTATCGGGGATCGTGCCATGTCCTTGATAGCCCTTCACACTTCACCCAGCTCAATATCTCGCCCCAGTGCTTCCGCTTGCTCTCTGTCTAAGCACGGTGGTTGAACTGCATGTGTGAACCCATTCAAATCATCCTCTGTCAAAGTCGATTTACTTTTATATAGATCTGTGTAGTACTCAAGGAATACCTCGTTTATACCCTGTTGAGTGCAGCTGGCCTTCAACTGTCGGTCTCTGAGCTCTAGAATCGAGGAGCCCCTTCGAGTTGGGTCAGCCAGCCACGCCAAGAGAGCCCCAGATTTCTCCCTTTCCTTATAGGCACTCACAATATATGTTTTGTAATCAAAACAACGTAGTCGCTCCACCAATACCGCTGCCCTCTCCTTAGCTTCCAATAGCTCTCCTTGTTTGTCTGGCTTCTCAGGACGATCTTGTGCCACCTCTCGTAGCCACTGTTCTGCTTCATGTACTTCTTTCAAAAGCACCCTACGTACCCCCACTACTTCCTGGGCTTCTTTTAATCGGGCATCTGTAGAACAAGAGCGACAGCACAATGAGAAAAAATTACTGATACCAGGCCTACCAGGCCGGGTCTGTGGCTCAGTGGACTAATGCGTCCACTGCAGGGGCCTGTGTTCGACCTCATGGTCACAGGTTCAAATCCCAGAGGGTCCAGTCATCCTTTCATACATCTAAGGTCGATAAAATGAGTACCATTGAGTTGGGTAACAATAAACATCTGTTATTCAGCGCCAAGATACCTACGGGTGAACGTGCGCTTTACAAATACACATGTTATGTTATGCTATTCTCAAAAGAAAAAGTTTTCACTATTGATGCCTATCAAAGCAATTGCAAATGCTTTTATCCCAAAAACGGTCCTCAGACCGTATTAAATTCAAACCAAAATTGTACCATATCCACAAAGAACTAAAACAAACTTACCCGATATGAGTAGCTCCAACAAACCAATTCTCCACTGCCGACTCTTCAGACTAAACGTTCAGATCCAAGGGTTTCACTATTCAGAACTCCATTCGCGATGACCACTGGGTGAGGCACCGTCCGGCAGGAGAGAAGATGCAGCTGCGAGTATCAGAAACTCTTCATGCAGGGATCCCTGATATGTCAGTCCGACCCGGCGATGGCCTCGACCTCCACCCTGTCAGGAGGCACACACTATCTACTACTCAAGGTCGCTCTGCCCATGCCCGCCACTAGACAAGTAGAAGAAGGCCTCTATCTAGTAGGACAGGTATGCGCTAATAAGTAAAGTGTATTTATTAGTGAAACAAAACCCAACCTCACGGAACTGAAACTCAGCAGAAGTCTTTTCTCAGAAAGGACAAAGAATTAGTTTTGATTATGTCTCAAAATGGTGTCCAAATAGAAAATGGCGCTGCAAAAGCTAATTCATATAGAATAATGCGTAAACATGAATTTCTCTATTCTAACAACAGGGTCAGTCCTGGGGTGCTGCGACAAATATGCCATGTTACATTGCATACTTTTTTATAACATGTCATTACAACGCGGTCATCACAACAACCGCGTTGTTACAACGTGTGGCATTACAATGCAAGTTGGAACAACGACTTGCTCTAGGGGTGGCGCTGGATGTTGAAATAGTATAAAATCTACTATTCCAACTCCAGTCTGTGCAACAGTGGGGAAGGTGTTGGATTTTAAATTCAACACCTTCTGACCCCTACAGCAAGTCATTGTTCTGACTTGCATTGTAATGGCATGCGTTGTAACAACGCAGTCATTGTAATGAGCTTGTTGTAATGGCATGCATTGTGTTGCATGCGGTATAAACTATGTTTACCACTATGTCCTCTGAGCTGGCAACCCCTGAATCACTGGTCCTTCCACTGAGGAATGCATCCCCTCTCACCCCTCTCTCTGGACTCAGGCACCCTTCCTACTGGAGCGGTGCTGCCAGACACTGGAACTGGTGGGACGCTGGTTGCAGACACCCACCAGCTCACCTGATACCTTGAGATCCTCCTCAGGAAATGGCCTCTTGTTACAGACTAGGCCCCCTTCCTGATGTTCCCTCGTGGAATCAACCAAGCTCTGAGATGGGGTCTCGGCACCTTGGGACTCAGCCCACTCCCTCACCTCAGAGGCAGGACATGGGACCCCTCATCCATCCCACTACACTGGGACCTATCTGGTTCACTACCAACCTCCCCTTCCTCACCTGGTTGGGGAAAACGGGAGCCACCTCCTTTTGGATTACCCCCAGATGGTTCTCCAGACCCTCTGGAATCCACCAAAAGGTCTGCCTCCATTGTGAATGCCCTGGGGTCAGATAACTCACACTCCACTGGGTGTTGACATAGCTCCGGAAAACAGGGACTGAACATATGCTCTCCAGCATTGAAATTACACAGTCCCTTACATGTGTCAACCAAACTACCCATCACCCACCCAACCAGTGCCTCAGAAAAGTATCCCACATCATTCTCGCAAGACTGGTGAGACAGTGTTTGGCTGTTGCTGTCTCTCAACCCATACTCTTCTGACTGGTCTCAATACTCACTTACCAGGGCTTAATCCATGAGGGAATCCCTCTTCCTGTGCCTCTCATCTAGAGTCAGTAGAGTGTCCCTCCCACCACCAGGAATATGATCCCCTGTGCCAGTTCTCCAACTCACCTCAGGGACCCTGCGCACCACTGGAGCTAAGCCACAATCCTTAACCCCCTAGTGTATGTCAACCCCCTCCTTGAAGTAGGGCACCAAGTCTGAGTGTTTGTGTGTACCCACCCCTCAGTACTGTACCTAACACTTTTGCTGCCACCATCTGGGCTGGACCAAGCCCTCCTGGCTTTCTAGTCCAGCTCCAGCTCTCTCACCTTATGCTAACGATCCAAGATACTTTTCCTTTCCTCCATGGCCATTCGTTTGTTTTCCCTTTCATTCTCCAGCCCGAGTTTTTCCAGCTCAAAGTTCCTTGCCTCCTGCCTGTCCATCAGCTCCTCTGGGGACAAGCCAAGGCTGCCTGGACGTGGAGGGTTCCCCCTCCCAAAAGCACATCCATCCTAAGAACGGGCTCCTCCGCCTCCACACTAAGATCTCAGGACTGCCCACTGGCATGTCTGGCTGCTACCCAGTTCCTGAGCACCTTTTGTAGCTCCTCCTTCCTGGTGAGGCCTCCAACTTGGACCTTTAGGTTTTTGAAAATAGCCTTCAATTCATTCACATTGTAGGATTTCAACCTATCCTCCTCAAAGGCCACTTCCAAGGATGCAACAGATGATGCCCTTGATTCAGGTATGATGAAGTATGAAGTTCAAGTTCTCAATAAAACCTGGCAAGATCAAAAATAGGCCAAAAAGAAAAAGAACCAGTATGTGGTATGTAATGGTCTGCAATATGGTAGTAGGGCACACCAATCACTGTAAGACAAGTACAAACACAAATCCTATACTCACCGTTGACAACCAATGTTAGAAATGGGGGTCTCTTTTTGGCAAGGGTTTGCACCTTTGTATAAGTTGGGACCCTTCTTCTTAGAAAGGGTAAGAGAGTTACACTCCTAAAATAACCCCATATCACCCCCTTGGTAGCTTGGCACGAGTAGCCAGCGTTATCTCAGAGGCAGTGTGTAAAGCATTTGCACATAACCAATAGTAATACAGTGAAATCACTTCAAAAGGACACCACACCAGTTTAGAAAAATATCCAATATTTTCATATATACAAAACAAGACCAAAACAATAAAAATCCAACATACAGTACTTTAAAAATATATACTTTGCAAGATATTCTTAAAATTTCAGAAATACCTCAAAAACACATTTCATACGAGTCGGTAGCTCTGTCCGGGGCTACCTTGATGCTGAAAACAACAAAGTCTACAGTTCCAGCCAACCGCGTTGGCAGGGGCCAGCGAAAGCATGGGCAGACTTGGTAACAATACCTTTCTCGTTGCGGCTGGCATGTTGGTGCGAGCCGGTCGTGGCAACCATCATGATTGCATTGCAAAATGGAAGCGGTGCAGCGTGTGGTGCCCTATTGATGTGGTGCAGGCAGTGGCTCGGTGACAATCGTCCAGACGGCGTTGGTGAGACCAAGGCTTACTGTGCAGGGTGAGGTGGTGCTTGATGCAGTGATGGCAGGTTGCAGTGCAGCTATTGGGAGCTGGTGTCGGTCGGCCCAGACTGCTGTGTGGGATGAGGCGGTACATCGTGAAGCTTACGAGCGGTGCCCACCACCATGATGCGGTCACGGGTGTCGAAGTCAGCAGCAGCGATGTTGTCGGTGAGACCAGAATGGCGAAGTGAAGTGAGGCGGTGCAGAGTGCGGTTCAAGCTTGAGACCAGGGCTGCCGTGCGAGATGCAGACCGCGCCTTCTGCAGTGCAGTCAGGATACAGAGTCAGCGACGGAGTCGATGACTGAGTCAGTTGCGTTTCCCTTCTCTGTAGCAACTGAAACAGCGGTTCAAGTGGCAGTACCCAGAGGTTAGTGAAGTCTTTGCAGTCCCTGAGACTTCAGAATAAGAGGCAAGCTCTACTTCAAGCCCTTGGAGATACCCATCACAAGTAAAAGAAAGTTCAGTCCAGTCCTTTCACTGCCAAAGGCAGAAGCAGCAACTGCAGGCCAACACAGCAAAGCAACAACACAGCAAAGGGGCAGTACTCCTCCTGGCAGCTCTTCCAGCTCTTCTTCTTGGCAGATTCCTTGATTCCAGCGAGTTCTAAAATTCCGGGGTCTGGGCCCTAATATTTATACTCAGAATTTCTTTGTTATCTCAGGTAGAGAGTGTCTGTGCTTAGTCCAAACCAGTTCTGTCCTCTCTAGCCCAGCTTCATGGCAGGAGGTGGAGACAGCATTGTGGAAGGCAGACCAGGCCCTTTCAGGTAAAAGGAAATCTCCTACCCCTACTCTAAATGCAGCCCAGGTCTATTCAGCCCAGCCCTGGCTCAATCAGCCTCTCTAGAGCTACTGCACATCCCCCGCCCCTGTCACTCCAAAGCCAGACAGTCAATACACATCCCAGCAGACGCGCACTGGATGGCTAAGCAAGAAAATACCTACTTTCTAAAAGTGGTATTTTCAAACACAGAATGTAAAAATCACTCTCACTAAAAGATGCATTTTAACATTCGGAGTTCAGGCATACTAAACTTTATTTTCCCACCTTGTTCCCAGGGGTAGTTATGCTTATAAGATGTTATAAGCAAACTCCCCATTCCAGGCTATGGGAACAGGTAGCCTTTCCATAGTGAAAAAACTGAAATGCACTGTAATTCACAACCAGGACATGTCACACAGACCAGTACATGCCCTACCTTTAACATTCCCAGCACCCTGCCCACAGAGATACCGTGCCCCTAACTTAGGGGTAACTTATATGTAAGAAAGGGAAAGATGAGGGCCTGGCAAGTGGGTGCACTTGCCAAGTCGACATGGCAGTTACAAACTGCGTACAGACTCTGCAGTAGCAGGTCGGAGTTACCTTTACAGGCCTACTTCTGTAGGTGGCACAATCAGAGCTGCAAGCCCACTAGTAGCATTTGATTTACAGGCCCTGGCACTCTCAGTGCACTTTACTAGGGACATACCAGTAAATCAAATATTCCAATCATGGAAACACCAATCCATTACACAATTTACACAGAGAGCATTTGCACTTTAGCACTGATCAGCAGTGGTAATGTGCGCAGGTCCTTAATCTAACAAAGACAGGTCAGGAAAAAATAGGAGGAAGAAGCAAAACGTTTGGGGATAACCCTGCAAAAAGGGCAATTTCCAACACTACGCATATTGGGGAAGGAGCATTTGTACTCCTCTGCCCTCCCACTCTCTGATAATCGGTGGCTCCCCTGATGACAGAGGCCACCGTTAAACTTGCACTCAACCGTGTACTACTGGTGATTTGTTTCCAGATGGCCACGCTATTTCCTGGTCTGAGGACAGCCGCTTTACTGATGCCACACTACTCGACAGGATTTTATTACACCACATTCAAAGTGCATTTAGGGCCCAATTCCCCATATACCCTATTGCTCCTGATAACTTTCACCATCTTACAATCCTCATCAATGACGACCCCATGGAGCACTTAGTGTCCCGGCTCTACCGCCCCTGCCTTGACCTGCTTCCTACCACGGATGAACAATTGCGTGAGACATGACCAGAAGACCTTCCTCACTCTATATCGGACGCTGTCTGGACTTACAGCTGTTGACAGATTAAATTGGTATCCCCCAACCACAGGCATTTTAACTTTTTATTGCCTACTTATATGGCACCCTGCCTCTTGGCCAGGATTGACCCAACTCTCTCATCGACCTGCCCCAAATGTAGCTCGACTGATGCATACGTTATGCATCTTACTTGAATGTGCCCCCACATAGGCTGCTACTGGGAGGACATTTTCTCCAAAATCTCCTAGATGATTGAACTATCGCTGGCCCCTAACCTATGTTGGCTCTACCATGTGACGTGCACGATCTCCCAAAGGGAGTGCACCGATTTTGTAGCGATTGCTCTTCTCCTTGCGAATCGTGAGTTTGTGATATGTTGGGGAGGTGGGATTATAGAGTACCGCTGGCCAGACACAAGACTAGAATATCCTACATATTCTGTTCAATCATTGTTTCACCCTATTTTGAAATTCATTTTCTTGTTATGATGTATGCATTTGGCATGAATGGCTTCGATAACTGTGGTGCTTTTCTTTTTATTTGGGAAAATAATAAATAAGAGAAAAAAGAAAAAAGAAATTGGGTTCCTGGTCGACTGGTGTGCAAGCACTGATCAAAGAGTAACCACAATCCTAGTCACGGCAAGTCATAAACATACACTAAATTAACCTGTGTTCACTCTCTGGCAGTTTGGCACAAAGGAGTCAGGCTTAACTTAAGAGGCAATGTGTTAAGGATTTGTGCTACACTGCAAACAGTAAAACTGTGAAAACATCACACAAAAAGATTCCACATCAGGTTATCATACATTTCTGAAAATACAATCATTACAAAACAAAATTGCCCAATGCATTTCGGGATGCTCTCCCTTCTTTAGGGACTTCAGGGACTGATATTTGTAAATGGAATAAAAGCAAACATTAACAACCATGAGAGTCAAGTCGGTTCACTGTCCACGTAACAAACAATACATAATGCTGTTACTAATCGCAACTCCCTTGGTGCTATTTATTTGAGTTTTATATAGCACTGGCTAGACCCGGAGGTATCAGAGCGCTTTACATAAGGTTCCACAAAATTACAAAGTTACATCAGTTACAAGTTACATCAGTTACTAGGAAAATGTTTCAAGAGCATAGAAGACTAAATAAATGGAGTTTAGAAGGGTAATGGGGTAGGAGGTAGATAGGATGGAGAGACGAAGGAGAGTCTGACCAAAGTCCGGCTGGGTAGGTGACGGCCGAGGGGGAAGTCCACAGCCCATCTCCTCTATAGCTATCGGGTAACTCCACCGGGCATTAGTCAAACCCCTAGGTCTAAACGGGAAACCAATTAAAGAGTAAAGAGGAGGGATAAATGGAGCTTAAAGGAGGTGGAGTAAAGGGGTAGGAGGGAGAATACAATAGAGAGACGCAGTAATTTCTGCCCAAAGTCCGGCTGGGTAGGTGACGGCCGAGGGTGTAGTCCATCACCCATCTCCTCTTTAGCTATCAAGTAGCTCCACCGGGCATCGGCCAAAAAGCTAGGTCTCCACCGTCAGAGGTAGGTTCACAGATTCAGTATCCTGATGGGCAGGCCGGAAGGGGGATGTGTTTGAGGTCTGGTTGATGTCCACTGACGTGTCCGAAGTAGGGACCATTGTGGAAGCCATCTTGAGGTCAGGCAAGGGATTCTGACCTTGGAGTTAAAATCAGCCAGTTCCCATTTTAGTCTTTCGCTTTAGGGGGGGGGGGGCGGGGGGGGGGATTTGTTGTGCAATGTAGATGTGAGGAGCTCTCTGGCCCCACTGCTTGCTGGGGCATCCAGGCCAGGTACCTATGACTAATGATGCTTCCTCGCCGGGTTCTTTGCTGTGCACAATCGGGCTTCTCTTCATCTTATCTTGCACTCCTGTCCTCAAGGCATGTATTGTGACTCTTTGGAGGCCACTTCCGCTCCCCAGTATTAATCTGTGCCACTCACCAGGGGGAGCCTTTCCGTGACCGTTTAGTTTTCTCGCTGGTTGCGGTGCACTGTCGTCCTCTCCGCTCTGGAGGGGAAGGGGTAGAGGGATCCAGCGTGCCTGCTTCTTGAGGGCCCCACCCTCGCATCGCGCCCCCACTTCGTCTGGCCTTTACTCAAAGCCAGGGTGGTACCTTGACACACTAACTAGCGAGATCTTCCTTTATATATTAAAACTTCTTCTTTCCAAGGGGAGGGTGGTTAGGCCTTACAGTCCTTTATCCACTGTCTATATATGATGACATCCCCTTTCATAGTCTATGGACTTGCTACTAGCTAACTGTTTCAGGTTTATGCATTTTGCTGCTGGTAGTGGCTCGTATATTGCATTATAGAGCACTATAGTTAGATAAACATTTTGAACTATAACAGTGACTCAGTCTATTCTTTTGTGGACAAGTACGAGTGAGTGAGCGAAAGGGTACGTCTTGCTACAGCGATTCCTGAGAGTTTCGGGAGTGTTGTGTTCTGGGTTGTCTAATCATTTGTAGCTTTGTGATTATGTAGGAGAACGAATGAGACACTATAGTTATTCGGTTCTGGGATTTTGGGTACTGAGGTGGGGGGAAGGCTTAGCCCCTACACACGAGGTCCTATTTTCCTGTGCATAGTTCTGTGTATGTGCAGAATCCCCGTAACAAGGTGCCGCCAACGCTTTGTGTGGTACTTATCTGTGAGACTCCTTGGTAGTGCTTGTGCTTGTCCACAACCCCCTCACTTCTGTTTCCAGGGACGGATGTGACGGTGAAGCCTCCTATTGTTGAAATATTATAGGTTTTTCAAGCTTGAATTTAAAAAGGTCTTTCTCTAGCCAAGTGTTGCGCTGCCGCTCATAAGTTGTTATAATATTCTATCAATATAGCAGTTGCCATATCGGCTTCTAACCGCACTCCATTCACAGCTTATTTGACACAACACAGAGTCCCTGCTGCTGCTCTTATTTTTGTTGTTGAAGTGGAAGGCAACTTACCACTTTGAGGTATTTTATTCTTGGGTCACCTTTCCAGCAGTGGAGGGAACTTATCATTTCTTTCAAGGAATATACTGCCACGTACTTCCGCAGGATTATCAACCTTATAGATCTCTTGAGATTCGGTTGACGACTTGGCAACATACCATTTGGTTTAATGGCGCCCTTCCTCTCCCTACAACAGAGGTCTGTTTAGGTCCCTTGTCAATTGATGGGGCCACATTGCCCATTTTGGCTGGGTATACCCCACATCCAAATTATCTTAATGTTCCAGTTGCAGAGCTACGCATATTACACACTTCATTAATACGTGTACATCGAGCTGTTAAACAGTTCATGTCATGCAACATGCAGGTGGGACCACCTGGCATTGCTGCACAACCACCAGGACCTGGTGGTGTAGTTATCAATCTGGTCATGATTAATTCAGTGATGGGCAAGTGTCTACAAAATAAGGATGAACTTCCTTATTGGCTTGCTGAAAAATGTAGGCAACTCAAAGCTGTTTTTCTGACTACCACACCTGATGGTGAGTGTCACGAATCGCGCACAACCCTGAGGAACCGGATTCGGACGGCCTTGACAGTGAGTTTACCTAATGGCCTAGCACCTGGTTTAGCTGACTGTAACACCTGGGGTAGAGTGTTTGCAGCGGTATATCCAATGTGTTTTGGCACTCCCTCAATGACCATTCTCCCTTCCGTGATAAAACGTGTTCCAGATGAACATGGGGCTGAGGCGGCCCTGTAGTTGGGGATGAGACAAGTGGGAGTGTTCGATATTGTTTGCGATATGATCCTTGCTAATATAAAGGGTGATGCAGTAAGCTTGCAAGTGGCGCAACGCTAGGAGGCTGTTGCAGACTCAGACAAACAGAGTGAATTGCCAAAGATTATCGCTAAAGCTTATAAAACCTTGGGGCGGAATAGTCTGGGAATTAAGCCTTTTACTCAGACTCAAACTCAACAAAAAGCCCAAGCTAAAAAGGATGGGCGGCCGTTCTTTCCTAAAAACAACTGGAAAAACAAAAAACAGGGGCAGCAACAACAGAAGCAGGGTTCGTGAACTGGTTCACCGACACCCAAATCTTCGGAGTGCACTTATGATTTGTGCAATCTCGTGAAAATTAAGTCTCCTGATCGATTTCAAGTCCCTGATCGGCGCTCTCCTCGTTCTTTACAGGATTCATTGGACTCTCGAGTAGGTGGAGGGGAGTGTCAGGTTTGCGGCAAAGGTGTGACCACTCAACAGGGACAGGATCAACCTCGCCAGTTTGACGTGAAGGCCAATCAAGAGGGACTACCTCGTTTTGGACCCCCGTATCAAAAGAAGAAAGTTGCTGCTTTAAAAGCAAATTATGCCTCAGACAGTGAGGGTGCTACTCCTAGACTGTCGATGGGCAGTGACTCTGCTCAACAGCGCAGCGGAGGTTACCATAGTGCGGGAGTCCCTGTCTGGAGGCAAGAGCAACTGATACATTTATTACAGTAGAAACAGCAGATACTCGAATTTCCCCCCTGGATCGACTCTATGAAATAGTCTTCCAAATTGAGGGTGATATACAGCGTACAATTACGGCTGTGTTCTGGGAAAATGTACTTCTTCATATGACATTTTGTTGGCGGAGGCAGATTGGCCTCCACCATTTGTTTGGGCCGCTTCTAGAGGGGAAGACGTGATACTTCCGAGTTTTTCACCATACATCCCTGAGGAAGCTAAACAAGCATTCGCATCGGAGTGGACGTTGGCCCTTGCCCCGGCAGTGTACCGCAATCAAGTGGGTTGGGATAGATACATGAGATTCCATTGCAGTCTATGCCGCAGCCAATACGGCAACATCCAATCAGGCGGGGGCTAAAGCTCCTGTTTGTGACATTCTGACTCAATTGGAATATCAGGGTGTAATTGAATCCTGTATATCACCGATGAATAATCCTCTTTTTCCGGTTTCGAAACCGTCTGGTTCATATCGCAATATATTAGATTATCGAAATTTGAATAGTCATTGTCGTACGTTTGCGGTACAGAACACTCACAGCTCTGCGCTAGTGAACAGCATTGTTCATAAGAAATATAAAATGACACTGGATATATCCAAGGATTTCTACAGTCACAATTTGGCTCCTGAGAGCCGTGACTTGACGGCATTTACCACCCTCGAATATCAGAAAAAATCTACATGTTTGCCTATGGGGTATAAGAACAGCCCCGGGGCTTTTGCTGCATGTGTTGTGTCTTTGTTATACAGCATAGACCCAGATGCATTCTCGTATGTAGATGATATTTATCTGACGGACAACGAACTGATACTGCTTCTTGTCCGAGTCGAATTAATTATTCTGTTGTCTGCGGACTATGGATACACATTTAATTTTTCTAAATCACACATCGCTTGCTTTGCGGTGCTCTTTTTGGGCTAGGAGCTCAACAATGAAAGAAGGGGTTAGTCCCCACTTTCTGGAGAAATGTGCACAATTGCAACCTCCGTCTACACTGAAGAAACTTCAGTCTCTGCTGGGTTTTTTGAATGGGAGGACATACATTCCCGATTATGCCCAGCGTATCAGACCCTCTATGCGTTGATACAGCCTACATTTACTTCTGCCTGCTGGTTACTGGAACATACCTCTATTCTACGATATTTGCAGTCTGATCTGCTAGAGACTAACTTCTTGTTGACATGTGATAATTCTACAAACCTGGTCTTACGTATTGTACCCGGGACGGTGGGTTTCACATACTTAACATTCAACGAAGGAGACACAGTACCTATTGCATACAAATCACATTTGTACACAGCAGTGGAAATGCGTTTTTCAAATGTAGAAAAGATTTTGGCTGCGGTCCAAATGACGATCCGGAAAGAACGTTCACTGGCGCAGGGAAAACACATTCTGGTAGTTTCACCTATCCCTGCTTTTGAAGCTGTGACTAAGGCAAGTGAACCAAACTCTAAAGCTTTACATCCCCGTTGGATTCAATGGGCCATAAACATTTTGAACTATAACAGTGACTCAGTCTATTCTTATTGTGGACAAGTACGAGTGAGTGAGCGAAAGGGTACGTCTTGCTACCGCGATTCCTGAGACAGTTGGGAGTGTTGTGTTCTGGGTTGTCTAATCATTTGTAGCTTCGTGATTATGTAGGAGAACAAATGATACATTAGAGTTAGTCGGTTCTGGGATTTTGGGTACTGAGGCGGTAGGAAGGCTTAGCCCCTACACACCGAGGTCCAATTTTCCTGCGCATAGTTCTGTGTATGTGCAGAATGCCCGCAGTGGTCTATGTATTAGTGACCAGATAATAGTAAATTTCATGACTTGAAATTCAAAAAGCATCAAGCCAAATATTTAAGTTAAAGTCATGAATATGTTTGATCATTATTTATGATATATTCTTTCCCAGTGCCTTCGGGGTCCAAAGAACTATTATCTTTGGCAGCATTGACAGTTAATGTAAAAAAATGCCAACTTTCTAAAAGTGGCCTTTTCAGAATAGCAATTTAAAATGCGACTTCGCCATTCGTTGTGATTTTAAATTGTGACTCCAGAGACACCAAACTTGAAAAGTTATATCTTAAAGTTTGGAAATTATTATTATAAAATGTAATACGGTAATTCCAATGTTCTCCTATGGGAGATATAGGCCTTGCAGTACTGAAAAATGACTGTGGGAGTTGTTCACTACCAGGACATGTAAAACTTAAAAGTACATGTCCTGCTTTTTAAATACATTGCGCCTTAACCTCTGGGTTCAGAGGGTAAGGCAGCTTACCCTCAGAGCCTACCTTAGGGGTGACCTATAGGTATAAAACAAAAAGGTTCAGGCCTTGGTAAAGGTATATTTTACCAGGTTGACATGGCAGGGTAAACTGCACCCACATGCTCTGCAATGCCAGGCCTGAGACATGGTTAGAGGACTACTTAAGTGAGTGGCACAGCTAGTGCTGCATGCCTACTAGTAGCATTTAATTTACAGGCCCTGTGCATATGAAGTGGAAGTGTTCTCTAGAGATTTATAAGAAATTAATATGCCAATGTGGTATGAGCTAATATTACCATGTTCAGTGGAGAGAGCACATGCACTTTAGCACAGGTTAGCAGTGGTAACGTGCTCAGAGTCCTGAAGCCAACAAAAATTAGGTTAGAAAAAGTGGAGGAGAAAGGCAAAATGTTTGGGGTGACCCTGCAGAGAGGGCAATTTCCAACAAAGCAGAAGCCCGAAATAAAACTTAAAAGATTCAGACCCTGAATCACATTTTGGTGTCTGGAAATGGACTATATGAAGGGAAGGTTGAGAGCCCAAACCTTGTCATCTGCTAAACAGCCAGATGGGATGTGTGTGAAGGGCAAGTTCTGCAAGAGCATTCTGCCTGTGACCAAGACTAGGTTCCAAGGCTATCTAGTCTCCCTGCTGGGTGATGGGACATCACCCAGGGAAAACAAAATTGCGTGCTCAGGAGCACTAGTGTCTGCATGCATGCTAAGACCAGTGTTCCTGGTGAGGAAGAGGAGAGTGTTGGAGGGAGCGAGGTCCGGTGGGGACACCTACCAAGAGGACTCCCTGAGCGTGGTGTAAGGAAAACAGCTGAGCACCGATTGGTTCATTGCTCATGTGCAGGAATGGTCTAATGACCCCTGAATGCATTAAGAGGGCTGCCATGTCAGGAGCCCCATGCAGGAAGCGCCAGGCCAGCACCGGCAAGCTGCAGTGACCCCATATGCCAGAGATGGCCAATGTTGAACTTATTTGGGCCAGGAACATGAGACCCGGTATGCCAGGAGGGGCTACCGTAGTGAACGCAATCACACCGGAAGAGTCTGTGCCCAGACCGTGAGTAACGCAGCAAGACGGAATGCCAGATGGGGCTGCTGGTACCACTGTGCCCAAGGGTTCGGTTTGTTGCCTGGATGGGAGGACTACTTCTTTGTCCGGCGGGTCAAGAGCACAAAATGTGATCTGCACCTGACAGATTCCACCTGGACCACAAGGACTCCGCTGAAGATGTTGCGCCCTCACTGGGGCGCCAGTCAGGAGCTGGAGGATTGAATTCCCCTCCCCACATATCACCTATTAGGGGAATAGCGAACCACCTCATATTTGCAGAGTGTGAGCACCTTTGGTTGCTGGAATGAACCTGAAGCACTGCTTGAAGGAGAGAGTCTGTGCCGACTGGGTGATGCCACATGTATCACAAGAAGCCCAGCTTCATCCAAAAGGATCAGGACTCAGGGGCACCCACGGAGAGAGTACTCGCTGTACCCCTGAACACTTCCATACCCCAGGAGCGGGTAAGACTGGAACTCGGCCTTTGGGGCCCCTTGGGACTTACTGCTAATTGTTCTGCGGCACCATAGACACTTTTGACTAAGCCCTAAGAAGTCAAAGAGACACTCTTGGCCTACTAGTACATATTCCCTGGATGCGGCCCCCAGTGAATGAGGGAATAACACTGACAACGTTATGACGAAGCGTATGGGACAGGGATTTGCCAGACAACAACTAGTTTGATAACCTCAAGGGGATAGTGTTAGTGCTCAAGAATGTGGTTATTCCTTTTCATGTGTAAAGTTATAAATAAAATATTTATTTTTCTTACAAAAGTAAGTATTTTACTGGAAATAGATTTGTTGTTCGTAATGTGTGCACTTTGAATTATGAATTGTGGTCACTTACCGGTACCTTCACTTCCCTCCCAAGGGACCCTTTAACTGCTCACCCATAGCTATCACTGAGAGTTAAGTGCAGAAGGAGTACTTGGCCTAGCTGCTCAGGATATTTAGTAGTAGGGACCCCAGGGCATCAGGAGTAAAAGGCCTGAACTACCCTTTTTGGGCCCAGTAGCACATTTGGCTCTCTAAAGACAGCTCTGACTACTGCATAATGATTTCTTACATCTGGCACCCTGATCCCAAGTAATGAATTGCCTTGTTCAATACAAAAAGTTGTAAAATTGACTGGAAGTTGGTGCAGGGCTTGCAGTGTCAGACTTATGATGCTTCTAGGATAAGCGTGAAGGAGAAGTCTGGCTGCTATGTTCTGAATGTACTGGATTCTTTTACAAAGGTAGATAGTCTAGGCTCAATGTTCCCTTTATATGGAGCACCTGCACACTTTACTGTCTTGAAGCATCAGAGTATTGCAATGTTCACTTGGCCTGAGCACCAAACAAGAGGCTGTGCCACAGTTCATCTATCCGGACCAGAAACTAGACTGGCACATGGTGGATGCAGGCTTCCACTCAATGGGCATGTGAAGGCAGGAGCCGGCCACTCTTCACAATGCCGTTTGCTCAATTTCTGTTGGGGTGGGTGATGCTGAGTAGTCCAGTGGGAGGGCAGGAGCAGGTGCTGTTCGCAACGCTGCTTGATTATTTGTGTCAGAGAGGAAGCGCTCAGGGGGCCTGTAAGAGTGGGAAGTGCAGCCTCTTGGAATCACTACATTTTGCTTATTGTTCTTTCAGTCCCTTATAGGGACTTTGTCCATCTAAGTATGGATGTTGCATGTGTTACTTTTCGGTGGAAGATACATTTGAAGATTGAATAGTACCAGCTGGTTACTTTTTGTATTGGGCATGGGGGCTTGGAGGGAGAGCCCTGACTGTAATGTTCTGGGGGTGAGCCCTGCATTATATATCTGCAGATATCCTCACTGTGGGCCAGTCATAGGAGTATTGTTTGTGTTAAGGAATGAGAATGAGGGTACCTTTGAAGCTAAGGAGATTCCCCTCAACCCATTGTCGCAAGGAGAGAAGTTACCACCCACAGGCTAACAGATGGTTAAGCTTGGCAGCTCCACTCGCCTTTGTGCTCTTATTTTCGGTTGCTCAACAAAAACATATACATAGACAAATTCCACAGCATATTTAACATTAGAGCTTTATTGTTGTACTTTTCCAACTCATATTTTTGTAGTGAGTTTACAGAATAATGGCCTTCAAACACTATTTTCTGTTTCCGCGAAGACAGCGGAAGCTGTGATGACGTCGGTAATCGCGATCCCTGCAGATACGTTGCGAAAACGGAAAACAAATGCAGACAATCAAGGGTCACCAACACATCCAAGAATAATATGTAAAATATCCATTCTGAACATTGCCCTATACATATTCCTATATACATACTTTTTTCAAAGCATGTTTAAATTTCATATTTTTGTACTAAGTTTCTTTATAAACCATCTTTTAGACCTATTTTCTGTTTTCGGTTATTTGGGACTTCGTGATGACATTGTTACCCGCGACATTTGCACCTTTTCCATAAAGTTAAAATACATATATGCACACACATTTCAGTATTTTACACACCAGAGGTTTATTACTATGCCCATCAAACTCATGTTTTTCTAGTGTATTTCTAGAACAACCATCTCTAAAACCTTTTTTTTGTTTTCGCAGTGAGGCCAGAGATCGCGATGATGTTGGTCATCGCTATCCCCGCGCTTACGCGTGTAAGCAAAAAGCAAAAGCAGGAATGCAATTGCCAACACCACATAAAAAAATTATAACTATATAATTAATTCTAACCATCCCAGTGGATAACTCACTATATAAATATCTATAAAAGCATTTATCAACATCTCAATATCAATGCATATTAATGATTCATTGATTTATATATTTTTTTTCCACCAATATTTGTGATTACAATGATCAATAATGGACACATAACTTGTGTCACTAACACCTCCATTTCTCAACCATGGGGTCAGGGTATCTCCACCCTGACCCCTTATGTGTGGACTTTCACATAGATTTTCAGCCCCTTGAACAGTTCTCAAATGATAAAATGGCAGCTGCGACTTTCTATTAAGGTTGGGTTCCGGCAATCAGAGCATTCCTGTTGACACGTGCATCTGCGATTCATCAAGAAACATTCGCAAAATATTAGTGGCCAGAGATATCACTATAATTTTGAACTTACATTTCTTAATAACTACCGAACATATTTACACCAAATAAGCAAAAGGCACGTCCTTGAACCGACATCTACCTCCCTGCAGAATTTGGTGTAAGTCTGTTCAGCGGTTTGGGCTCAGGTGGCTAAAACTTCCTATGTGAATTAACACTACAGACACAACCTTATTTCGTGCCCCAAATTGTTGGTCTCCACTGCACAGATCACCCCCAAACTTTCCATAACAATAGTACCCACTGTGACACTTTTTTGGCAAAATTTCATGCGACTGGTCAAACGACACCAAAATTATAGCCAAAGTCAAAAATGTTCTTCCTATGTAAACTAGGTCCTAACTATAACTCCCTACTGATGACCACCAGTAGGTAATATAGATAGATAGACAGACAGACAGACAGACAGATAGATAGATAGATAGATAGATAGATAGATAGATAGATAGATAGATAGATAGATAGATAGATAGATAGATAGATAGATAGATATAGTTATGACCAAAGGTTCCATAGCAAAAGCAGTTTTTGTTTTGCAATCACTTTGGAGCCGCTTGACGAATCTTCATGACATTTTCAAAAACGTCCCTTCTTTGGTCCAGCTGCTGTGTTGAAAGTTTCTGGATGATCCTTCAAGCGGGGGCTGAGGAAAAAGGTGGGTCGCAATCAATGTTTCCTCAAAGGAAAATGTAACCTGTGCGGCAGTGCAGCAGTGTAAGGTCTCTGTGCGCTGCAGCCAAGACTCTGTACGCCAAGAACCCATCACGCTTGTGGGTGCAGTGAGAGAAGTTCTCGCTTGATTGTGCAGATAACTGCCCTAGGTACTGGAATGCAGGAGGCCTGCTTGATGGGGCAGGCAGGGCCCGACTGGGAACCCAAAGCAGCCATGGCAATTTTTACGGAATGGGGGGCAAGCGTCAAGCACTACTGCTGAACAAAACCAGTCCCCAGCACTGCTGCTTTTGTTACTGGGGCCGATATTGAAGCATCGCTGCAAAACTGCCTCCCAGTAACAAAACCGGCCCCCACTGCTCCTAAACAGCCCCCACCCTTCCAGTCTCCCAGGCAAATGCCCAATGCCTACTACGGCCTGTCCGGCCCTGGGAAAGGCCTTCGCGTTGGTGACTGGCATACAATTTTAACTCACTAGCACTCTTTAGCTTGTACTGCACTTTCCATCCCCACACAAACTGTTTACTCACATCTGCAGGATCATATACAACTGAAAAACAGTAAAACATCTGTGAGCCCCCCTTTCCTTTTGAAAGAGTTGTAGCCCTTAGTGACACTAGTGTGTCACTAGGAGGAGCCCCAGATGATGACGCGTGTCACCAATGGTGAGTGATGGGAATCCGTCCTTTTGAAATTATTTTCCTAGCGGCAGACAGTTTGCAGTTTTTCTAGGCTATTTGTATGCTTCTATGTATGTCTGAATGAGTGAGATCTGTGGATATTGGTGTTTGTATACACTGGTTGTGTCATGTTGGAAATGAACAGGTGCAGTGCAGAGCATCTGCAACCATGACTAAGTTATACTAATGTATATTAGGAAACCGGGGCACTGTGCCTCATTCCATAGCACCAGTGAAGCTCTGCTTTCCTAACTAACTACACAGGCGTGGCTGTGGGACATCTTAAGGAGTTTAAAGGCCCTAGGCCAAAAGTATTTAGGGGGCCCCTGTGCGGATCACCTTTGAATTTAGGATTCAGTTTCAGCTCTCTCGTGTTCTGTTTGGCCAGATCACAAACACTGCACAGACACACAGGTTCAAAATATAAATGTGTTTATAGTTAATATTCAGGGATAGTGATGTATTTTTCCAATATTGTAATGTAGTAGAAGATCACTAATACTACTGCAAATAATCACTGTGACATCCTCCCATTTCTCATATCTGAGATACTGTTTGGATCTGAAATGAAATTTTTTTATGGATGTTGCATGAAACTAAAACACATTTGTCATAAAATGTCTGTAACAGACTCTCACACATTACCCAGACTTAAGATACATTCAACGAAAGTGCTATTTGCAACAATCTGTTTAAGAATTAGTCAAGGTAAGCAGGGCAAGACTCTCTGCAGAAGAGAGCTGGCTCTACGGGGGGGTCACTCCACTCTTCAGGACTGATAATCATTAGTTCATTTATCAGTTCTAAAGATGGTTTCCTGGATAGGAGGGGGAGGAATGTGCATAGATGTCCACCATGTGTGCTTTTGGAATCACTAATATATGTTAGTTATTCTAAGAGCACACATGGTGCGTTTAGGCTTGTTCCGGCTTTAAATGAGATGAAAAACTGGGGGGGTCTCTCAAAGGACCTTGACTGGCGTAATTAAGGGTGTGGCTTAAAAACATTTGAGCTAGAAATCTGTGCTTAGCATAGTGTGCCACACGATTGTTATTGTGCTGCCTCTGTCGTTGCATCTAGATATATGATATTGTATTGTAATCGCATTTATAGAGCGCTTGCTAGCCCTGATGGGGTGTTGAAGCACTTTTTCGGTGAGTAGCACGCTATTCCAGACCCCATAAAGGATTAGTGTTGAATTAGTATAGTGAAATATGAAAGTAATTTTAGTGGTGGATATGTTAGTCTGTTATGTGGATTGAAATGGATAGTGGAGGGATAGAAGAGGGAAGGATTTAGAAATATATATATTTTTATATAAAACTCTGCACAACTATCCTTCTAGTAGGGAAAGGTAGCATCTGCAAGAATTTCCTTGGGGATCTCAAAATGCCAAAGCATGAACCTGCCAATTTTTGGACTTGTGTCTCCATCGAGAAATTCGGCATCTATTTAAAAACACTTATGTTAAAGTCCCCAGTTTTGCATATTAATCCTACATTTAGACGTGCTCCACTGCAAGCACCGCTAACTTGATTGAAAAGCATAACTTGCGTGCAAAGAGCCACTGTTACCCCTCCATGCTGGTGCCATTCCACCAGTTGCCCTAATGACAGCTACACTGGGCACCGAGACAGTAAGCTTTTATAGACAATTCAGCAACCATCAGCTTAGTCACCACCTCCCATTGACTCCTATCCCTTATAATGGAATGCAGAAAGAACAGGTATGCTCTAAGGGATACAAACATACAAAGGGGACCTGAGACAAGGAGTGCGATGGAGCAGATATCTTGTCATAGGGAGGAAGTCCCTCCTGGCAGATTTGTGTGTATGTGTTGCTGGGGGAGAGACAGACATCACAACACCCAAAATGGAGAGCAATGTACTAATTCTTGACTGGAGTACCTTTAGTTTATTCTTATTTTTTTTTCTTTAAATCTCAACCTGTCCCTTCTCAAATGTGTTACTGATTTCTGTACCAATAACTCTTGTAATGCACCATTCGTTAGACTATGTAAAGCATGGCTTGGAGATGGTGGTGGTCTAAAACACAAACAAAAAAAATACCTTTACTTCAGCTGAAATACAATCTAATACTAATATTTCCTGTCCCTTTTTTGTGGAACTGTTGTCGGTTTCAACTGCTTCCAATATCTTTACTCTCCTGGAGAATTATTTCAGGAAATAGCCCCATAACTGTCCAAGAAACACTTGGTGCAACAGCTGTAAACTATATAATTCAAACAAGGTTCTTGAGCTATATTATCGTACTTAACTAGAAAAAGGGGAACAAACCCACCAAAGAAGGGTGAAAAAAAAAAGCCTATGAGTGTCACAATTTCACAAAAAAACAATACATAAGTGAATACTCAAATGAATTTAATAGAGTGAAATGAAAACACAAGGGCGCTCAAACAGTTACACTCACGATTGATACATTAAAAAAACATAAACATATATGAAATCAAAAAACAATGGCAGAGACAAATAAACAAATCACAATAGACACAATACACAATCAAAAAATAATGTCATCTCTGATTTGTGCCATGTAAGATGCGTCGACGGCGTTTCAACCCAAAATTCCTTTGAAGGTCATCAGGACAAATAAACTTCAATAGTGGAAGCAACCACTTGATAGACTTTCTTAACAGTCTTTCTAAACTTAGAAATGTTCTTCCCCTATTGTACCAAATAAATTCCAACGAGGGGACCTGGCGATTTACAGAAGTGCCGCAAATTGGCGAACCTCCAAATTAGATTTGCAAAAAACTCACTGGCTCGGTTGGTGTGGAAACAGCAACAGGCCCAGAGTCCTTGGCAGGGGAGACAGCAAGTACATGAGAGGCTGCACAGGGGACAGTACAGCACATCAGAGCAACAGGCCCAGAGTCCTTGGCAGGGGAGAGTACAGCACATTAGAGCAACAGGCCCAGAGTCCTTGGCAGGGGAGAGTACAGCACATCAGAGCAACAGGCCCAGAGTCCTTGGCAGGGGAGAGTACAGCACATCAGAGCAACAGGCCTAGAGTCCTTGGCAGGGGAGAGTACAGCACATCAGAGCAACAGGCCCAGAGTCCTTGGCAGGGGAGAGTACAGCACATCAGAGCAACAGGCCCAGAGTCCTTGGCAGGGGAGAGTACAGCACATCAGAGCAACAGGATCAGCAACACACCCAGGTCGCAAACAATGGTCTTGACTAGCACACCTGTGTGGGGCACAGGCCTATGAGGGTGTTGACAACTCACTCCTGGCTGTCATGCAGACTGAGACCTGGCTGTGTGTCAGGGACAGCAGGCCCACTTGACTGGTGTGACAGAGGCCCATGTGATGTGGTAATAACAGAGGGCCTACAAGGTGGAGGGCTGTGTGGACCAGGTGGCACTGTGACACGTGGAGGTGGAGTCATGCACACCCCTGACACAGTGTGGGTGGGAGAGGTTGGAGGGGTGCCCTTCCACTTTTTGGGAACATGAAATGGCTTCCCTGTCTTGGGGTTGATGGGAAGTGGTGGTGACACAACAGGCACACACATCAACTGTCCCACATCAGGGGCAGACACTGGCACTCCCTCTGGTGATGTGCTTGATCCTGCAGAACGCTTGGGCTGGCTACGCCTCCGGACCACCTTACCCTCTCTGGAAGGTGTACCCCCTAAAGTGCCCACCTTCCCACTTCGCCCAGGGGTGGTGTCTTCAGTGCCCTCCTGTCCCTTCTTGCCAGGGCTGGTCACAACACTGCCCTCCCCTGCCTTAATCACTGGGCTGGTCACAACAGGGCTCTCCTCTGCCGCAATGACTGGGCTGGTCACAACAGGGCTCCCCTCTGCCTCAATGACTGGGCTGGTCACAACAGGGCTCTCCTCTGCCTCAATGACTGGGCCGGGCACAACAGGGCTCTCCTCTGCCTCAATGACTGGGCTGGTCACAACAGGGCTCTCCTCCACCAGCCTCAATGTACTTTGTTTTGGGGTTGATGTGGTGGGTGGTTGTGTCCCTGTGCTCTCCCCAGGTGCAGCCATGACATGCCAGACATCCTCTGTGGGCATAGGTGAGTCAATTTCTGGTGATGCCTCTGCAGCATGTGAGCCTGATGTCTGCCACAATGATCATCTGGCCTTGCTCTTCTGTGACTTCACCTTGTCTGTGCATATTGGGGGGGCCCTGCTCTTCTTTGGGGATGGAGTCTGTGGACGGGATTGTTTGGTTTGGGTCTGACCTGTGCTCCTAGTGTTGTATCGTTTAGTTGACGTAGGTCCCAAGTGGTCACTGTCATCTGATGTGGCCACTGAATGGGTGGACGTCACAGGCACCTGAGCTGCAATGGGAGAATGTGCCTGTTGGAGGGCTGACGTGACTGTGGCTGACAATGACTGGACTGTACGGTGTAGCCCACCCACGTCAGAGTGTATGCCCTCCATGAATGCTAGAACCTGGCCTAATTTGTTCTCGTGGGCACTGAAGGCATTGAGCAGGGCGGTCTGGCCCACGCAAAGTTGGCGCACGAACTCTACGCACTCTGCACTGAGGGCAGCAGGGGGGACAGGTGCAGGGGCAGCGGTGCCATGTGTGAATGTTACACGTCCCCTCTTAGTAACACGGATACGGCCAGCACCAGAGGAAGTGGATGGGAGGCTGGGCAGTGGCCGCTGGGTGTCAGATGCTGCAGCAGACTCCCCATCCCCTGTGCCTGCTAACAGGGACGCATCCCCGCTGGCATCAGATGAAGTGGTACTCTGTGTCTCAGCCACAGATTCCTCATGCATACTCCTGTCACCCTCAGGAGCGCTGGTGTGCTCAGTGTCACTTGGCTCAGTCTCACTTGCCTCCGCTGCCGCTGTCGTGTGTTAGGAATTAACATTGGCAAGTGTGCTTCATTCCGGTTTGTGCATTTGTATTTGACCCCTTAGCACCAAAACCCGTACTTTCCTGACGCTCCCTAAGGGGGATAAGGAGGAGCTGGGCCCTCCCATCATTGCTTGGCTTACTTGCTGTGACCACGCCCCCTTCCCACTTCCTGGTTCCTGTTCGAGTTGTTTTGCTGCCGTCTAGAGCTCTGCTGGGCTCTGTCTTCTAGTCGCCTGATACCTGACTCTCCTGACCCTCTGCTACTCGCTTTTCTGCCCTGTGAGTGTGCGTGTGGTGTCTGGTTGTGTAAGCGGTATTCTTTTCCGCTTCGTTTTCAGTGAACGCGACGCCCTGCTATTCCTCACGCATTTTGCGGGCGTTATTGGTTCACTCTTTGCTATATACTGGTTTTGCTACCACTGTTACCTCTTTGGTTTGCCCCTTTACTTAAGTGGTTTTTTCCTCTTGAGAGTGAGCGCTCCGCCCTATCCTCCTAGGGGCCGGGTGTCTCACCTCCTGAGTGGGTGCTGCTCCGCTGTATTCGCCCCCTGTGCAGCCGGTCGGTGCCCCTCACTCCTTTTCTGTTTTGTGTTTGTTTTGTATGGTGTTTTGGTGTTACTGCTCCGCTGGCCTGATCCTCTTTAGTCAGCCGGCCAGTTCACCTCGTCTGCCCTTCCCATTTACGTTGCGTCAGAGGTGTGTTGAATCCTTCGTGAGTCCTGTTGGACCCCTCCCTGATTGCCTGGACTCATCGTTGACGCTGGCCCGATCTACATTTGGGGTAAGAACCAAGAGTGATCACACTTGTCAATGTTTTAGGGTGTTTCATGTAAGCATAGGGATTGTGTTTATTCATAACTTGATCTTTGTTTCCTAGCCTGGACCACCCCTCCTGGAGACGCCTTATCTACTATTCTGTTACCCCACGTATGAGGAGAGTGGTGGACACTCCTTGGGTAAATTCCCTCATACTTTTAGGATACAGCAGATAGGAGTGTGGTCTACCTTGTTAGCGCATTCCTGCTGCTGTGTCTTGGAGGTGTGGGGATTTGTCTTCGCTCCCGTGGAAGTTGGCCCTTCCCCTAACATCGTGCTGGTCTCGCCACCACTTGTTTCAGGATCATGTACCACCGTGGTGTCTTGCGAATCTGCATTAGTGACAGAAACAGGGTTGTGTAAGTGTCATCATCTGGTCACACAATTTCAGATCAATGCAGCACAGTAGAGGCCTAGAGCTACATGGTAACCACCACACCCTGCCATCACTGTGCAGCGACACCCTATATAGACCACAACAGTGCCTGTCATGCAGACAAACTGCCAGGAGTGAGGCATGTCAATGCCACACAGCACTACACCCTGCCCATGGATGGTGTTCCCCCAGCCCACATTGACCTGCCCTGGATTGGTCACTGCCAGTATGCGTCCCATCAGCAAAGTCATGGTGCGCCGTGCCAAACGCCCTGTGCGTGGTACCATCCCTAAGGTCATCTCTGCCACTTGCTTAGCCAGCCGGCTGATGTCGTCCCACCTCTTGTGACAGTGTGTGTGTTGTCTGTTTGATACCCCCAGGGCTCGCACCTTTGCTGCTATGGCCCTCCACACGGCCATACATTGGTGTACCTTGAGCTGCAGGTATGAGAGTAAAGAAGGGCAAATGAACAATTACACAATGTCTCCTTAACTGCAGGTCGCTCGTTAAACACGCGCATGAAATTAACCTCCTGATCCTAAACCACGCTATGGATATTCTGTTTCTTACTGAAACATGGCTCACTCACAACAATGGCCCTGACATAGTCCTCACACTCCCTCCTGGCTATCAAATCTGCTCATTGAACAGACCAGATGGGAGAGGAGGCGGCCTAACCATAATATCCAAGGACGTTTTCACCTGCAGAATCTCTGATGGCAACATCAAAGGCTGTGAAAGCTGCCACTTCTCCATCCAAATCTCCCCAGTAACATCTTTGTCGGGACTGCTTGTATATCGCACCCCTGGCCAACTCGCCGAATTTCCTAGCAAACTCCTCGACCATATCACCATTGCATGCACGAATTCCTCCAACTATCTCTTACTGGGGGACCTCAATATCCACTTTCTTGACCCGGTCGACAAGCAGGCCGTAGAACTCCTACAAGATATCGCCTCCACGGGCCTCGGCCTAAAAAACCCACAGGCCACTCACGACAGAGGACAGCTACTCGATCCCATATTTACAAACATCCAAGATCTGAATACTCGCCCTCACGTCCCCCTCCCTTGGACCGATCATTTCCTGGTACCCTTCGAATGGCACATCAACATCCCTCCACCTCAACCTCCCAAATTCAGAACCATTATCAGACGCTGGCACAAACTGGTCCCAGATGAATGGGCAGCCAAACTAAGTGAAGACACCCCTTCCCCCTCTCAAGACACTATCACTGCTGACACCGAATTCAATACATGGGTCTCCCAATCTCTGGATGACATCCTCCCGAAATCCAGCACCCTCAAACGTACCAAGAGAGTCCACCCTTCCCCTTGGTACACCCCCGAATTAAATCAATTACGGAAGGAATGCAAGAGGAACGAACGCTTATGGAGGAAAGATAAAACGGCAGATAAGAAAGACACATTTCGGGCCTCTTTAAAATCTTATAAAACGGAACTCCTCAATACCAAAAGCGCGTTCTACGAAGATAGAATTAAAAATGCCTCCTGCTCGGCCCATGAAACCTTTGCCGTTCTTAAAGAACTCCTCCAGGCCCCAGACCCCCCAGCAAAACCTCTGGATCCCAAAGCAGCGGAAAGCAAATGTATTAAACTTGCCACCTTCTTCGACGAGAAAATTCAAAAAATTCTCGCGGACCTACCCCCCATCGCTACCAGCCACATGGGCGGGGACCCTCCTAACTCTCCCCTTCACCGCTCTCACTCCCCTGATGGCCCCTTACCCTCTCTTGACACCTTTGGCCCAGTATCTACGGAAGAGGTAGCCGTGACGTTGACTACAATTAAAAGTGGCTCTCCTCGCGATCCCGCCCCTCTCCGTTTTCTGAAAAAAGTGTCCAGCACCATCATCCCCCCCCTCACGTCCCTCATCAATTCCTCCCTTGCGCAGGGTCTAGTCCCTCCTAGCTGGAAAGCGGCAGTGGTTAAAGGCCTTCTAAAGAAACCCTCTCTAGACCCCCAGGACCTGGCCAACTACAGACCTATCTCCCTCCTCCCAGGAAACAGTAAGATCACGGAGAAGCTAGTGAATAAAAAACTATCACTATTCCTTGAGAGCAACAACTTACTCGGGATCTCCCAGACAGGGTTTCGTCCAGGCCAGGGCACTGACACCGCCCTCCTGGCAGCAGTGGAGAAGGCCAGAAGCATTCTGGAAACAGGAGGATCAGTGGCAGTGATCCTCCTGGACCTCAGTGCGGCATTCGACACTGTGAGCCATCACACCCTAATCCAACGACTGGGAGACATCGGAGTGAGGGGCACGGCCTTGAAGTGGCTAAAATCTTTTCTAGATGGACGCTCCTTTCAAGTCTGGGAGAATGACAGCCACTCCCCCGCAATCCCCCTCCGTTGCGGAGTACCGCAGGGCTCATCTCTCAGCCCTACGTTATTTAACGTGTATATGTCCCCGCTGGAGAAACTGGTCAACCCGTTCGGCGTCTCGATTATCAACTACGCCGACGATACCCAGCTGGTGGTAACCCTCTCACACCCGCACCAATCTCCCTCTGACCTTCATAGCTGTCTCACCGAAATCCACAGCTGGATGAACTCCTCAGCACTGAAGTTGAATGGGTCCAAGACCGAGATTCTGCTGCTCGGACATAAAGGGCCCTCCCTGCCGCCTTACATCTGGCCCGACTGTCTAGGTGACCCCCCTGCGCCCAGGGAGGAGGTCAAGAGCCTGGGCGTATGGCTCGAAAAGGACCTGAGCTTCAGAACACAAGCCAAAAAGACGGCAGGAATCTGCTTCGGACTCCTCAGGGCCTGCAGAAAGGTCTTCCCCCTGCTTCCTGCCACCTCCAAGAAACTTCTGATTCAGGGCCACAACCTGGCGAGGCTTGACTACTGCAATGCAATCTACCTGGGTGCCCCCGAAGCCACACTCAATACCCTGCAGAAAATTCAAAATGCCGCGGCCCGCCTACTTACCAACACCCCCGCCAGATCCTCGGCAAAGCCAGCCCTGAAGCACCTGCATTGGCTCCCAGTCAGAGAAAGGGTTGCTTTCAAGGCCCTCTGTCTGGCCCATAAGACTCTCCATGACAAAGGCCCACCCCTCCTTAAGGATTTCATCATCCCTTACAAAGCGAGTAGGTCCCTCCGTTCAAGCGGAGAGAACTTCATTACTGTCCCCAGAGTCAGAAAAGCCCGGTCCGGAGGACGCCGCTTCTCAGTCCACACGGCCAAACACTGGAACAACCTCCCCCGGACACTGAGAACTGAACCTAATCTTCTTCAATTCAGGAAGGCACTGAAGACCCTTCTTTTTCCTTAACCCCTAACCCCTTCCGATGCTGACCCCTCCTGAGTTCAGGTTTCAGCGCTGGGATGCTCTAGGGTTACTACGCGCTCTACAAAACCTTAAAATAAATAAATAAATAAATGTCTGATGTCAGCATCTATCAGTACTGCAGCCGGACACTGACTCAGGACTCACAGTAACCTCCCTCCCTCCAGAACTGGGGGTACCCTCACAAGGGCACTCTGCATGGCATAAACATTAGTGAATGAATGCACACATTGTGGTTCCTAGTCTCCATGACATTCACACAAATGCATGATGCCTCAACACAAATGCATCGACAGCAGTGTGTAATTCAGAAATTGTACAGGGCACTGATGGAGCATATCTACTAATCAGCGTGAAGCAACTGTAGCATGTAAGTTGGCTGATGTTCAATGTTTGGCTGTGCAGCCACTGAACCTACTCTGTGGGTCACACTGACTCTGACAACAGGGGCACCCTGAAATGTCCTCACAAGCGTTCACTGTCCTGGCATCTAAAAGGCTAACAACCGTTGGTTCTGTATGCCCGGCAATGTAACACACCCCACTCACACATACGAGTACAGGCCTAGGAAAGAGTCACATTGCAACACACACACTCCCTCGACCTGGAAACAGCTTGTCTGTCAGTGTTTGTCATCACCCCACATCCCCAAGCATATACTGCAGCATCACGACTACACGTCTGACACCACCCTGCCCTACAGCTCCCTTCATGGTGACTTACCACAACATTGGGACCACCAAACAGCTGTGGGTACTGTGCCAGCACCTCGTCCACAAGGACATCCAGCTCCTCACTCGTGAATGGACTGGCACGGATCTTATCTGTTCTTGACATCCCTGTGGATATGGCAGACCTTTGGCGGAAGTTAGTTGTGAGGGGTCCCTGGCAGCAGGCTCTTGAAGCAGCAGGACAGGGTCCCAGGCAGCAGGCTCTTGAAGCAGCAGGACAGGGTCCCAGGCAGCAGGCTCTTGGGGCAGCAGGACAGGGTCCCAGGCAGCAGGCTCTTGGGGCAGCAGGACAGGGTCCCAGGCAACAGGCTCTTGATGCAGCAGGACAGGGTCCCAGGCAGCAGGCTCTTGGTGCAGCAGGACAGGGTCCCAGGCAGCAGGCTCTTGGTACAGCAGGACAGGGTCCCAGGCAGCAGGCTCTTGGTGCAGCAGGACAGGATCCCAGGCAGCAGGCTCTGTGAGCAGTGGAAATGTGAGGCTCACTCCCACATATTTATAGCCCCTGGGGTCGTTAGGGAGCTTAAAAGCTGCTACAATTGGTTGTCCGGGTCTGCCTTATTCAAAAGCATCCAATGACCGCCTCCGCGGTAGCGGAGCACACCTTCCGCGATTTTCAAATCTGCATCATGCCACCGCGATCATCGCTGCCATTGGCTGTATGCAATGCTCTACGGCGGTGACGCACCGCGGGTGCCCGGGGTGCGCTACCGCGATGGTGCATCATTCAAAAGCATCCAATGACCGCCTCCGCGGTAGCGGAGCACACCTACCGCGATTTTCAAATCTGCATCATGCCACCGCGATCATCGCTGCCATTGGCTGTATGCAGTGCTCCACGGCGGTGACGCACCGCGGGTGCCCGGGGCGCGCTACCGTGATGGTGCATCATTCAAAAGCATCCAACGACCGCCTCCGCGGTAGCGGAGCACACCTTCCGCGATTTTCAAATCTGCATCATGCCACCACGATCATCGCTGCCATTGGCTGAATGCAATGCCCCATGGCGGGGATGCACTGCCGGGGCCAGGCGGTAGGTACCACAACCCATGCGGCAGAGCATACCCACCGCCATATACACATGTCCATATGCCAATGGCTACCTTGGCTGGGTAGATGGTGGTGCGGGGGTCACACCGCAGGGGACCCGCGGTAGGTACCGCGACTCATGCGGCGGAGCATACCCAACGCCATATACACATGTCCATATGCCAATGGCTACCGCACTTGTGAAGGGGGTGGTGATGGGGTCACACCGCAGGGGACCGGCGGTAGGTACCGCGACTCATGCGGCGGAGCATACCCACCGCCATATACACATGTACATATGCCAATGGCTGCCTTGGCTGGATAGATGGTGGTGCGGGAGTCACACCGCAGGGGACCGACGGTAGGTACCGCGACTCATGCGGCGGAGCATACCCACCGCCATATACACATGTCCATATGTGTAATGGTATCCAGGCAGGTTCTGCAGGAGCGTCAGGAATCCAAAGATAATTCCACAGCCTTCCCCTACGGCCTTCCGACTCTATCAAACACTAGAGTATCGAGAGGCTCGCCCGGGGAAAACAGGGAGACAAAACAAGGAAAGGTTGGGAAGAAACAAAAGAAAACTTGACTGTAATCTTCTGCGTGATTGGGTAACCCACTGTAAGGAATTCAGGAGGACGTAGGGCTGAAAGGAATATACACGTTATTTAACAACAGCTTCTAATATACATAAGTCTCTATGTTTCTCTATCTTGACATTACATACCACCAATGTTTTGTCTGAGCCCCAGGACAGGTGTATAGGAGGTGTAGGAATTCGTCTTGAGCTACAACTAGAGTGATGGAACAAAAATGTCCAACAGATGTGGTAATCAATAGTACACTTGACAATAATCCAATGTCAACACCAATACAGTACAATGGAAACCGTGATTCCTTGAAGAATAGGTGAAATCTTGCACCCCAACAGGAGTCCACGCAAGTATCCCCAAATACAGATGGGAGCTGGCCCAGATGATGAATGTTGAAGGGGCTAGCTGTAATGCAGTGAAGTAAGGAATGGAAGGGACAAATAAAGTGGTCTTGCTGAATGGGGGAGATCAAGCCCAGCCTATTGGCTTACACTATGAAAAAACCTAAATACCTAAAAAGAGGGAGACACATATGCCACCCGGCCGGACAGCGGAGAACCAAGCCCGGCCGTCGGGCGGAGCAGCGGAGGGACGGAGAAAGAAGGCAGGGAAGCACTTGCTTGGCCGGACGGCGGAGAACAAGCCCGGCCGTCAGGCGGAGCAGCAGACAAGAGGTGGAGGAGTGCAGGTATGTGTAGCCCGGCCGGACGGCGGAGACTAAGCCCGGCCGTCGGGCGGAGCAACAAACGGGAGTGGGAGCAGAGCAACAGTGCCCGGCCGGACGATGGAGACTAAGCCCGGTCGTCGGGCGGAGCAGCAAAAAAGGGGAAAAAACGAGTCACCGGGCTCCAACAAAATGTCTAAGTAGGAGCCGAGTAACAAGCGTCCAGAACATGAAGGACAGAAACTTCCTTCTAAAGAACACCAGGCGGAATAAGGCAAAACCGGAAGTCAGGCAACAGGAACAGGACGGAAATGGACAACGAGCTAGACGCGAGAACGTAAAGCGTCGCTCCCAGGCCTCACTGCAGATTTATAGTGGTTCTGTCTTAAAGGGATGGTACATTGTAATTCTCGGGGCATGATTCTCGGGGCATGATTCTCGGGGAATGACAATATGCCAATGGCTACCGCACTTGTGAAGGGGTGGTGCTGGGGTCACACCGCAGGGGACCGGCGGTAGGTACCGCGACTCATGCGGCGGAGCATACCCACCGCCATATACACATGTCCATATGCCAATGGCTACCGCACTTGTGAAGGGGGTGGTGCTGGGGTCACACCGCAGGAGACCGGCGGTAGGTACCGCGACTCATGCGGCGGAGCATACCCACCGCCATATACACATGTCCATATGCCAATGGCTACCTTGGCTGGGTAGATGGTGGTGTGGGGGTCACACCGCAGGGGACCGGCGGTAGGTACCGCGACTCATGCGGCGGAGCATACCCATCGCCATATACACATGTCCATATGCCAATGGCTACCTTGGCTGGGTAGATGGTGGTGCGGGGGTCACACCGCAGGGGACCGGCGGTAGGTACTGCCATTTTCGTACCCATTGCTGTGTATGTCAATCAAGGACACTGTATGAGCACCCTGCAGCAACATGGTGAAGGGCACATCATTGTACACACGATGCCACACAGGCATGTCATCCACAGGTGGACGCACGTTCAGTGTGAGACACTTTGGCCTGTGGTTCAGCCATTTTAGTAAGAAATTTGATGGCGGATGATCATTGACCGACTTCAGCTGGTGTAAATGATGTTTTGACGTTTAATGTGTTGTGGGTCAGTGCAGACCTTGGCCTGGCTGGTGTCACTGCATTGTATCGGACCAGACTTGTGCATTCATAACTGCTCATGCACACAACCGGAAGTGTCCCTGCTACTGTGATCATTGTGTTGATGAATGTGTTCCGACTTTACATGATGCATTGAGGTGTGGCAGGTACATCAGCTGGGTATGATAGACATGGTAAGTCACAATACATTGGCGGGTCTTGCTGCACCTTGTCTGCACATGTGAATTGTTCATCCATTATATACGCATTCACAGTCCCAGATGTGTTTGTGGCACTTGTGTATTGTCACTGGAGAGGCGTGCCCTCTGTGTGTAGCTATTGGCCAGCCATGTAACCTGATGTGCCATGCATCTCTCTGGCACTCGTTGTTTTCCCATGACATCATTGTTGCTTTGTGCTATGCCCATCTCATGATGCTTGTCACTGACATGTTCATTTCACTCCTCAACTAGGAGGAGGCCGAACCTGGAGAATGAGGCAATCATCAGGAAATTCAGGCTGGACAGAGCAACATTGAAGATCGTGTGTGATCTATTGGAGCCCCACCTGCAGCCTCGCCATCACTATCCTACGGCATTCACACCCACCTACAAGGTGATGGCAGCACTCCACTTTTTTGCGACTGGTTCCTTCTAGGAGACTGTGGCTAACGCTGGGGGGATGTCGCAGCCCATGTTCAGCATGGTGCTGAGGGATGTTCTTGCGGCCATGATGCTATATCGCAATCGCTACATACATTTCCCCAGGGGACGTGAATTGGCTGCCGTGAAGGATGACTTCTATCCCCTTGGTCGCATCCCACACGTAGTCGGTGCCATCGATTGCACCCACGTAGGTCTGTTGCCAGCGCAGGCGACGGAGCACATTTATCGGAACCGCAAACACTACCACTCCATGAATGTGCAGGTGGTGTGCCTTGCTGACATGCCCATATCACATGTGTGTGCAAAGTATCCCTGTTCGGCCCATGATTCGTACATCATGAGGAACAGCATGGTGCCACGGATGATGGAGAATCTGCATCCTGAACGTGCCTGGATTGTGGGTGAGTATCACTATTGCTATGGCGTGCTGTGTGTCACTTGCTGCACTCTGGCTGTACAACATTGCAATGTGTGTTTGTCATTCACAGGTGACTCAGCATATCCCAGTCGGCCATGGCTGTTGAGCCCACTCCGGAATCCCCGGACACCAGCAGACATCCGCTACAATGAGGCCCATGGCAGGACCCGACGGGTAATCGAGCGGACTTTCGGCCTGCTGAAGTCAAGGTTCCGGTGCCTTGACAGGACCGGAGGCGCACTGGCATACTCGCCTGGGAAGGTGTGCAAGATCGTTATGGCATGCTGTATGCTGCACAACCTGGCCATCCACAAGGGGGTCCCCCTGCTCCTGGACGATGGTGGGAGTGGACATGTGATTGGTGCGGTAATATTTACATGAAGGTGTGGAATGAGTAGTGAGTTGATAGTCCTGTTCAATGAGATGCAAGAGTAGACACCACATGGATGTGGTGACCCAGTCCAACAGAGCGGTGCCATTGCCAAGGCAATGTGGGGAAAGAAAGTCCAAACAGTGAATGCAGTTGGGAAGAGGGTTGTCTTCACGGCTGGCTCCGTGACTGGCGTGTGGCAGGTGCTTTGCCTCCAGAGACACCCAGGCTCTTCTTTGGACGCCCCTAGATCTTTTTGGCGGTGGGGGGCCTGCTGAATGGCCAGCGGCGTCAGAGGACTCGCCCCTCTCTGTTGGCGCAGGGGAGGATGGTGCACTGTCATCCTGCGGCACAACAGGAGGGGACGGAGGTGGTGGTTGGGACACAGGCCTGTCCCTCTGCAACGCCACTTGCTGGCCCATGAGGTCCACCATCTGTCCCAGGTGGTTATCGATGGACCTCATCAGCAGGATTATCTCCCTTAATAGTTCATCAGACCGGCCACTTTGTCCCTGGACCTCTTGGTAGGCCTGCACAACTCTGGTGAAGTGGTCCAGGGATGGTGTCCACTCCTCCCGAGGTCTGGTGGTGACCCTGGCCCTCCCACCTGCTCTGCTGCCACGGACCTCTTCCCTCGCCACTGGGGGGCCACGCACTCTCTCCCTGCCCTCCACAGGTGTTGCTGTGGGATGGTCATCCCTAGGGACAGGGAGGGTGCTGCAGGTGGTACTGGTGGTACTGGTGGTGTTGGTGGCAGTGGCGGTGGTGGCGGTGGTGGTTGCGGTGGAGGCAGAGGCCATGACAGCAGGGGTCTGCTGCGTTGTTGTTGCAGCAGAGGTGGTGGTGGGGAGGATGGGGGCCTGGGACCTCTGGGTCTGTGGCACACCAGATGGGCCGGGCTGGAGCTCATCATCCAAACTGTCCTGGGAGTTCACATCTGAGAGTCCATGTGCCGGGGGTGGAGACTGGCTCTGCTGGTCGTTGGTGTGGTCCTCAGCAGTTAGTTCTTCATCACCTGTGGAGTAGATGGGGAGTGGTCAGTGTTCGTGTCATCTGCGTATCATCATCTGTCTGTACACTAGTTATATATGCAGTCATCAGTAGTACAATTCATGGCAACACCGTGTAACATTTCATAGTGCAGAGGGACATCATGGAGTCATACATGTTGAATGTCAATGCATTGCATGCAATTGTGGTTGGTTTTCTAGATGCAGGTCCCCCCACACACTTCATGAAGAATTACGGTAGGTACGTACCTGTTAGGTGAGTGTGCAGGGTGCAATGGCTGACAGTTGCTCCTGGGTGGGGGAGGCCTCCATGCTGCTGGGGTGTGGGCCAGGGGGAATGGTGGGAGTAGTGATACAACCCTCCCACCCCAAAACAGTGCTCCAATACAAGATGGCTACCAACCTGTAAGTCTGTTTGTTAAACAGTGCAATGGCTGACACATTCTCCTGGGTGGGGGAGGCCTCCATGCTGCTGGGGTGTGGGCCAGGGGGAATGGTGGGAGTAGTGATACAACCCTCCCACCCCAAAACAGTGCTCCAATACAAGATGGCTACCAACTTGTAAGTCTGTTTGTTAAACAGTGCAATGGCTAACACATGCTCCTGGGTGGGGGAGGCCTCCATGCTGCTGGGGTGTGGGCCAGGGGGAATGGTGGGAGTAGTGATACAACCCTCCCACCCCAAAACAGTGCTCCAATACAAGATGGCTACCAACCTGTAAGTCTGTTTGTTAAACAGTGCAATGGCTGACACACGCTCCTGGGTGGGGGAGGCCTCCATGCTGCTGGGGTGTGGGCCAGGGGAATGGTGGGAGTAGTGATACAACCCTCCCACCCCAAAACAGTGCTCCAATACAAGATGGCTACCAACCTGTAAGTCTGTTTGTTAAACAGTGCAATGGCTGACACATGCTCCTGGGTGGGGGAGGCCTCCATGCTGCTGGGGTGTGGGTTAGGGGGAATGGTGGGAGTAGTGATACAACCCTCCCACCCCAAAACAGTGCTCCAATACAAGATGGCTACCAACTTGTAAGTCTGTTTGTTAAACAGTGCAATGGCTGAAACATGCTCCTGGGTGGGGGAGGCCTCCATGCTGCTTGGGTGTGGGCCAGGGGGAATGGTGGGAGTAGTGATACAACCCTCCCACCCCAAAACAGTGCTCCAATACAAGATGGCTACCAACCTGTAAGTCTGTTTGTTAAACAGTGCAATGGCTGACAGACGCTCCTGGGTGGGGGAGGCCTCCATGCTGCTAGGGTGTGGGCCAGGGGGAATGGTGGGAGTAGTGATATAACCCTCCCACCCCAAAACAGTGCTCCAATACAAGATGGCTACCAACCTGTAAGTCTGTTTGTTAAACAGTGCAATGGCTGACACATGCTCCTGGGTGGGGGAGGCCTCCATGCTGCTGGGGTGTGGGCCAGGGGGAATGGTGGGAGTAGTTAGTGCAGGCCTCACACCCTCCCAGTGAAGATAGCTACCAACCTGTGATTCTGTTTGTTAAATAGTGCAATGGCTGACACATGCTCCTGGGTGGGGGAGGCCTCCATGCTGCTGGGGTGTGGGCCAGGGTGAATGGTGGGAGTAGTGATACAACCCTCCCACCCCAAACAGTGCTCCAATACAAGATGGCTACCAACCTGTAAGTCTGTTTGTTAAACAGTGCAATGGCTGACACATGCTCCTGGGTGGGGGAGGCCTCCATGCTGCTGGGGTGTGGGCCAGGGGGAATGGTGGGAGTAGTGATACAACCCTCCCACCCCAAAACAGTGCTCCAATACAAGATGGCTACCAACCTGTAAGTCTGTTTGTTAAACAGTGCAATGGCTGACACATGCTCCTGGGTGGGGGAGGCCTCCATGCTGCTGGGGTGTGGGCCAGGGAGAATGGTGGGAGTAGTGATACAACCCTCCCACCCCAAAACAGTGCTCCACTACAAGATGGCTACCAACCTGTAAGTCTGTTTATTAAACAGTGCAATGGCTGACACATGCTCCTGGGTGGGGGAGGCCTCCATGCTGCGGGGGGGGGGGTCAGGTGGAATGGTGGGAGTAGTGATACAACCCTCCCACCCCAAAACAGTGCTCCAATACAAGATGGCTACCAACCTGTAAGTCTGTTTGTTAAACAGTGCAATGGCTGACACATGCTCCTGGGTGGGGGAGGCCCCCATGCTGCTCAGCTGTGGGCCAGGGGCTATGGTGTGAGTTGTTGTACAGACCTCCCTCCGCCATACAGGCCTCCTAAGCAGGATGGCTGGCTATATGTTGGGTGGGGATGGACAGTGTAATGGTGTTTGGGTTTTGCAAGGAAGTAAATCTCATTGTGGTGGTTCTCATTTGTCTGTACTTACCAGCCTCTGCTCCCCCGGCTACTCCTGTGAGACTCTCAGGAAGCAGGATGGCAAGCACCTTCTCCTCCCATGGTGTGAATGTCTTCGGTGGGATGGGAGGGCCACTGCCAGTCGCGTTTGCCAGCGTCCAGTTCTTGCTCCTCCTCTCCTTGACAACCCTCTTGAGATCATGCAACCGCTTCATGATCTCCTTCTTGGTCTTGGGGTGGCCCCTACTGCATTCACCCTTTGGACTATCCTTTCCCACATTTGTGTCCTGGTGGCTAATGGTGTCTGTTGGACCAGGCTACCAAATAGTTGTGGCTCTACTCTTACAATCTCGTTGACCATGACTGTCAACTCACTTTCGGTGAATCTGGGCATTTTTTGTGCTGTCATGGTGTGTGGGGGTTGAGGTGTTTGTGGGTGCAGGGGTGTGTGGGTGCAGGGGTGTGGTGATGATGTGTGAGGTGTGTTGTGTGATGGGGGTTTGTTTGGTATGGTGTGATTGTGGTGTTGATGGTGGTGGTGGGTGGGTGTGTGTGCTGTGCTCTTCTGTCTCTCCTGTCAGGTGTGGTGTATGGCCTTCTCTTCTGGAGTGATGCAAAGGATTGTGGTCAGTGAAGGGGGTGGCTTTGTACTCAGCTGTGTGTGTGTGTCCAATTGGATTTTGGGTGTCAGGTGTGTTGTGGGAGTAGTTCTGTGGTTTTGTATTTTATTTTCGTTATTTATGTTTCTGTGTATGTGTGTTGTATATTTTGGGGGCAGTGCTACTTTGTTTATGCAATTTAGGCATCACTGCGGTGTTTTCACATCGACCGCCATGTTTTTCATGTTTGTCCGCTGCGGTGGCTTTGCTGCTGCTTGACCGCCATTTCTCCCATTCACTCCTGGGTGCGACCGCGGCGGTCGGTGTCGGCGGTTCTGCCCGCGACACCCTCAGGGATATCGTAATTTCCTGTGCGGTGTGTCCGCTTTCCCAGCGGTGGGTTGTGCCTTTTCCGCTGCTTATCCGACCGCCGCGGTTAGTTTTTTGACGTCTCCGCCCGCGTCGGACGGCTTTGCTTGGCCCGCTACCTCCGCGGTCAGTCTTTTGTGGCGGTTGTTCCTTATGCGGCGGACGGTATTTCCGCAGTCCTGGAGGGCGGTTGGTTTCCGCCTCCATGGCGGTCGGGGTGGTTTTCCGCCTGCTATCCTAATGGGCCCCATAGTTCGCTTCCAAACGTGATGATTCACATCTGACAGTCATTTACAGGCAAAAGATTACAAATTTAAAAATCACCATTGCTGACCATCTGGAGAAAGTTCGACAGGTCCAGTGTCATCATTTTTCATCAGAAAATACATTTTTGGACTGTACAATAAATGATACAAAATGTCAAATGAATCATGCCTCGTGTTGAATAACCACTTTTTAAAGCCTCACAGTGACCAAAATTCCAATTTTTACAGACTTTTGCTCCTACTCAGAAGCTTCTATTTTGACCGATTTCAGTGAGGAAAATGACACTGAAAGTACTTATTTTAGTTCCAAAATTGATAATTCACATCCAATAGTCATTTACAGCCAAAAGATTAAACATTCAAAAATCACCATTAATGACCATCTGGAGAAAGTTCTGGGGTCATTGTTTTTCATCAGAAAATAGATTTTTTGACTATATATAAAAGTATTCAAAATGTCAATTGGATCATGCCTAATGTTGAATAACAACTTTTTTAGGCCTCACAGTGACCAAAATTGCCATTTTTACAGATGTTTCCTCCTACTCAGAATGTTCTATTTTGACAGATTTTGGGCAGGAAAATGACTCTAAACTCAATTGTTTTAGTTCCAAAAGTGATAATTCACATGCAATATTAATTTACAGTCAAAAGATAAAACATTATTAAATCACCATTACTGACCTTCTGTAGAAAGTTAGAAAGTTCCCCAGGTCCGGGGTCATTGTTTTTCATCAGAAAATTGATTTTTTTGGCCTGTATAAAAAATTATTCAAAATGTCAATTTTATCGCGCTTCATGTTGAATAACCACTTTTGATGGCTTCATCATGACCAGAATTGCATTTTTATAGTCTTTTCCAACTACTCAGAAGCTTCTATTTTGACCAATTTCAGGGAGGAAAATGACACTGAAAGCACTTTTTTTAGTTCTAAAATTGATCATTCACATCCAATAGTCATTTACAGCCAAAAGATTAAACATTCAAAAATCACCATTACTGACCATCTGAAGAAAGTACGTAAATTCTGGGGTCATTGTTTTTCATCAGAAAATTGATTTTTTGACTATATATTAAATTATTCAAAATGTCAATTGGATCATGCCTAATGTTGAATAACAACTTTTTTAGGCCTCACAGTGACCAAAATTGCCATTTTTACAGATGTTTCCTCCTACTCAGAAGCTTCCATTTTGACCGATTTTAGGCAGGAAAATGACTCTAAACTCACTTATTTTAGTTCCAAAAGTCATCATTCACATGCAATAGTCATTTACAGTCAAAAGATTAAACATTAATAAATCACCATTACTGACCTTCTGTAGGAAGTTCACCAGGTCCGGGGTCATTGTTTTTCATCAGAAAATTGATTTTTTGGCCTGTATAAAAAATTATTCAAAATGTCAATTTTATCGCGCCTCATGTTGAATAACCACTTTTGATGGCTTCATCATGATCAGAATTGCATTTTTATAGTCTTTTCCAACTACTCAGAAGCTTATATTTTGACCAATTTCAGGCAGGAAAATTACGCTAAACACACTTATTGTAGTTCCAAAAGGGATAATTCACATGCAATAGTCATTTACAGTCGAACTATTAAACATTAAAAAATCACAATTACTCACCATCTGGAGAAATTTCAACAAGTCCTGGTTCATTGCTTTTCATCAGAAATTTTTTTTTTTTGGACTGAACAAAAAATTATTCAGAATGTCAATTGGATCATGCCTCATGTTGAAAAACACTGTTTAAAGCCTCACAGTGACCAAACTTGCCATTTTTACAGATTTTTCTTCCAACTCAGTTCAGTTCATCTGTCTTTATTTTGATTGATTCATCATAAAAGACAAGCATTAAAAGTATACATAAACATCATCCTTAATCTTATTACACAATAATTTTAAAAAACGATTAAGCATAACAATAAATACTTGAGCATAGCCAAAAAACATTTAATTTCTTAGTGAGGTACAAAATATAATATGCAGAAAGGGTGCAACTACCAAAGTAAAACAGCAGCTATTTTAAATAAGCAAATAATAGCGAGCTCAGAAAATATATTAAAACAATTCAAGTAACTACTGTTAGGCCTTTATTTAAGTGGTTGGCTCTGATTATCCATATCCAGCCCAGGAATTTTGCTACTGCAATTCCCACTGGTTCCCTTGTATCCGTCCTCATAATCCTTAGAGCCTCCAGACCCACCCGCGTTCCCATGTTTCTACAGCTTGGTTTAAGTCATTTGATTTGGGGGCTAGATAGGCAGGGCATACAAAAAATATATGACCAAGAGACTCCTTCTTATCCTTACAACAAGGGCAAAGCTCTTGCACCTGTCCTTTCCATTTTTTAGTGAAGGATCTTATTGGGAGGGAACCAACTCTAAGCTGGTGGTAAAGCTTCCTGTCAATACTCTTGATGATTATATCCCAGTAGTCTTCTAAGGATGGATCAAGTTTATATTCCAGGAACCTACCGGACAGTGAAGAGGTGTTTATCATATTAATGTGTTTTTTTTGCACTGTGTTTTTGATGCACTGTCACCAGTATAATGCCTTAAAGTCCTTTTTTGTTGGAAAGGAATTGTTTGCCGGGTCGGTCCATAAGTTACTCAAACCCATATTTTCTAAAAGCAATCTTACTTTTTTAAACCAGGAGATATTACCCGAGCCCAGCAAGGATCTAACATCCAAAATTTCTTTGGCAAAAAGTGCCAATTCAGGCGTGGTCCATATTCTCCTCCATAAGGCCACTGGTTTAAAGCGTGCCTCATCGTCGATTGCATGGCAGCCCAGGTCCAACAACAAAGGCTTTAGGGCGCTGGAAGAGGGCAGGCCCACAAGGTTTCTAATTAATTTATTTTGAAGTCTAACTAACAGGGAAAGGTCTTCAAAGGCCCAGAGGTCCGCACCGTACAAGATCGCTGAACTTATCTTGGCATTGTAGATTTTCAGAGCGGGACCTATCCTTTTAGTTAGAGAGGTTCTCTGTTCCTTAATTAAGCACCCCGATAGCTGCGCAAACTTAAGGGAGAGAGTATCAATCTGGGGTTTCCAGCTGATCCTCCTTCCCAAAACGACCCCTAAATATGTCATGACATTCACCTGCTCTAATTTAGATCCATTCATGCAAACATGCGCAACCACTGGTCTATTTTTTGAGAAAACAATACATTTAGTTTTTGATACATTAATCTCTAGGTCATTTGATTGGCAAAATTCTTCAGATTTGTTTAGGGCTGTCTGGAGACCCTTCAGGGTTTTAGACATTATAAGGGTATCGTCCGCAAACATAAGTAGCAGAAACTTGGTGCCACCTAAGGCTGGTGCATCAGTTGGAAATACTGCAAAGTACTGCACCACCCTGTTAATGAACAACAAAAACAGGGTCGGTGCTAGTACGCACCCTTGGCGGACACCACGGGACACCGGGAATCTCTCGGTTACCTGCCCTTGTTTGCCCCATCTGACCTGTGCAAAATTTGCTTCATATAATATAGTTACCAGTTTTAAAAGTTCCTTGGGCATCCCCATGGTTCTTAAAGCATCCCATAGCTTGGCTCTGGGGACTAAATCAAAAGCAGACTTAAGGTCTACAAACGCGGCGTAGATAGTGCCCCCTCCCAGACAAACAACCTTCCAATATATTAAAATAAACCTGAAGACCTGTTCAATCGTACTAATGCGAGATCTAAATCCAGCTTGAAGGGGGGATAAAACGTCCTCTAAATCCATCCAACTCTGGATCTTTTCAAGCACCATCCTGGCAACTATTTTTTGGATGGCATCTATCAGACTTATCGGGCGGTAGTTCCCCGGGACAGAACGGTCCCCCTTTTTAAATATGGGCAGGATCTCAGCCCCATGCCAAGAATCCGGGATACCAGCCCCCCTCGAGATGGCATTAGCTAAGAATGTAATGTATGGTACCCAGTTAATTAAATCATATTTGAAAAAAATCTGCCGGAATGCAGTCCATTCCAGGTGCTTTTCCTCCTTGGACCTTTCTTAATGCATCCTCTACATCTTTCTTATCAAACAATAAAGGTTGACTGAGAGTCAATGGTCCAGGAGAAATATCGCCATGGGCGATTTCTGTTTCTAATTCTAGTCCCCTAAACTGAGACTGAAAGTGCTCAACCCAATCTGCAGGGGTCACATGATTAGCAGGGACTTGTGAATAGGCAGAGTTCCCCCATTTAACTATATACCAGAACTTAGTCTGGTGTTTCAATCTACTGGCCTCAAGAAGCTCTTGCCAGTGCTGGTCATCCCAGTCTTTTTTGGACTTGCTTTGGATTTTACGATAGGCTAGCCTTGCCTTCCTAATCTCCAGGGTATTTCGAGATTTTATAGCTGTCACCAATAAGTCATGTGCATCACGGCATAATTTATTGTACCATGATTTCCCTGGTGGTTGGGGTGGCAACTTAGTGGGCTTACCGCTTTTAGTGAAGTGGAATTTCAACTCCCTGAACAACTGCTCATGGAGAAAGATAGTCTTCTCATTTATCTCTACTTTGGATGGGAGTGCTTGCAGGGCACACAGGGTGCGGGAAACATCGTGGGAGATTTTATCTAGGGTTAAGGGATCGTCAATTACCCTGGCCCACCGTACCCTGCGCAAGTCGTTAGTTAGCAGAGCCTCCGCAGTGTATATCTCAGATGGTTTATTTCTCTCAAGACCCCCTTCTATTTTTAGACTCAATAAGAGCGGATTGTGGTTGCTCTCTGGACGGTCAGGAATTATCAAGTCCCCGAGAATAGACCAGTACTCGACCTTAATAAGGATATAATCTATACGGCTTGTGCTAAAACCATTATCAAAGGTTGCCTTGCCAATTTTATCTGAGTTGGATCGACCATTTACTGCTCTTAAACCCCACTCCAGGCAGAAACCCATCCACTGTAAAGCTGCTTCTGTCCACTTCTTTATTGGGTTCAAGTCAAGGTTGGGAATATTCCATTGAGCATCCTCCTCTGCAAAAATGGTTTCCCCTTCATATATTAGCGGTTCCAATGTACAGTTAAAATCCCCTGCCACAATCACATAACAGTCCAACCCAACAATATTAAAAAGGGAGTCCAACTCATTAGGAATTCCCGATCCCCGCCCTCCTGGCTGGCCTCTAACATACACATTTACAATGAGAGTCTCTAATTGATTAGACCGTTTCAACTTCAAGGCGAGTATGTCTGGGCTTTCTACCACAACTTCAATGGGCCTATAATTTAGTGATTGCCTAACCCAAATGGTTAGGCCACCAGAAGGTCTGCCTTTTTTCCCTCTTATTGCTGGTTTATAAAAATTCAAATACCCAAGGCGATGGATAGGATCAACTGCCCAAGTCTCCTGGAAAATCAGGATGTCCTGGTCGTCCACCAATTCCGACCACTCAGCAATGGATATTTTACTTTTTAAGCCTGCTATATTCCAGGAGGCAATTTTCACCGTTTGGGAGTCATCCATTTTGTTTGTCTGTATACACTTACAGGCGATTTGATCCTATTAATCCACCTTCCATTTATCGATGCCCCACAATCGGGGGGCTCTATGTTCGTACTCACCAAACTTTGACAATCCTTCCAACCTCCCATGGTGTTCACTGAGCTATACTCCCCAGAGAGCCCTGAATTTTGCCCAGCAGAATGACTGCAACCTAATCCAAGCCTGGGAAAATCGCTATCTAAATACATCGCCCCACCATCAAGATCCACTGACCTGCTTTTTCCTCCTCCTACTTTTTCCTCACCCAAAAACTGGACCGCTTTAGAACCTTTAATGTTATTCTCATGTCAATCCACCCCCTCTAGCCCAGAAAGTACCTCGTACCGATTTAACAGAGAGAGGTGGGACTCAACCCTATCGTATGGGTTAAAGCTATATGGTCTCTTAATGAAACCATCGTAGGGATAAGTGGTTGGGCATGGTGGAGCTCGAACATAAAAATAGTTCAAATCGAGCAATTGAATTTCACCCACTCCTCCAGACCCTGCTTCATAACATATGTATCTAACCACCCTTGGATCTCTAAAATGTACGATTATGCAGTCGCCCTCTATGTCCTTTTGTCTACACCCCACCCAACTCACCCTTCTGACATTTAGAATTTCTGCATTTATAGATGGTGGGAGTGTTCCATTCCTATTTAACCAAAAGGAGACCTTATTTTTCAGCTCTCTATGGGTTTCCAGCTTTTCCTTGCTAACCTCGGGGACTCCTGCCAAAATTACCGTGTATGGTACGGACTCTACGGGGAGGTCAATACAGGGCCACCTCTTATTACCTCCCTCTTTACCCAATGCTGTTTTCCTTTGTGTTGACCTCACTCCTTCCTGGTCTTGGGATACAAGCTGACTTTCTACCTCCTTTCTCGTCCCCTTATCACCCTCCATAATGTGTCGTGGAGATTTGCTTGGATCTATCCTCCGCTCAACACGGGACAAAGTATTCTGATTTTTGGCACTGCTGATTACTTCTTGGGGACGAACCATAATATTCGTACTAGATCCGGGGGCCTGGCTTTGGGAAACTCGAGAGTTAGAATCCACAAAACCTTCCACTGCCTGTTTCAACATACTAGAGTTGGTTGTTACTATTTTTTGTAGTTTCTCCAAGTTAGCATTTATTAATTTGGTTCTCTCCAGGAGTGGTAACAACAGTGATTTCACAAGTTGCTCCATTTGAGCTAAGAGACCCTCATTTATACCATTAGCGGCACATTGTGCAAGCTGAGGATTTAGATATCTAGCGCTTATAGGGGGCGTGGGGGGATGTTCGGTGGTAGTTGGAACGGGGGTAGGTCTGGTGATTTTAGATACCTTGGCTGATCTTCCCTTTTGGGGCCCACCTCCTCTGTTTCTTTTGCCCAGCAACTGTTTGGCCTTGGTACGTTTACTGACTGGAGGATCAGGAATTAAATTAATGTTGGTCGAGCTATTTAAGGATGGCGATTTAGATTTCCTTCGCCTAATTCCTGAAGGGGGCGAGCTATCGATAGTAGTAGTCGGTGAAGTGCAGACCACTGATCCCTCAAATCCTGCCAACGTCAGGCTGGATCTCGGGCTAGGATCTCCAATGGCAACATTTTCCCGTGGTTGTTCTGGTGTACCCACAGACCCAATGGTGCCCAGAGAAGAGCGTTTAGCATGTAAAAGGTCAAAAGAGAGTCGTTTCTCAGCTAGAACAATCTCTTTTTCAAGTACTGCAGCAGCCCTGGTAATAAACTGATCAAGCGTTCCAGTTACTATCCCCCCAATAGTAGAGATCGTAGCCTTTCTTCCTTTCCCAGAGCATAATGCCATTGGAATGTGTGCTCCGGAAACACAGGAGAGAATAAAATAAGTTGAAGGGGGGAGCTACGACCAGTTACCTTATGACCAGATTTGCGATTAAAACATACACTTAATAACTAAAATGTATTTACACATAAAATCTCACTTTACAGTTCAAGTATTAAGGGGGGGCCCAGCTCGGCCTCTAGTGGCCTCGGACGGCCTCAGACGGTCCCGCCCTTGTCCCGGGCTTCTCCCGGCGCCCACCCGCGCGCGTCCCACAATGCGCGATAGTAGCTGAAACTATATACAGGTAGGAAGTGGGCGGGAAGAGGCCCCAGCTGCGTCCCGTGGTTTCGCGCTACTGCTGCTGGTCCTCGCAGTCCCGCACTCAGTCCGGGTTCCCCAGGGCCTCCAAGAATGCAGATCCAGGTAAGGGAAGGCAAAGAACGCTTAAAAAACAATGAGCCCACAAGTCACTGCTGCGAGCGGGTCCCGCGAAGTGGGGGCACGAGCAGTTATATGGGAGACAGGCAGGAGTGGGCGGGAAGAGTCCCCAGGTGCGTCCGATGGTTTCGCGCTACTGCTGCTGGTCCTCGCAGTCCCGCACTCAGTCCGGGTTCCCCAGGGTCTCCAAGAATGCAGATCCAGGTAAGGGAAGGCAAAGAACGCTTAAAAAACAATGAGCCCACAAGTCACTGCTGCGAGTGGCTCCCGCGAAGGGTGGCCGCTAGCAGTTATATGGGAGACAGGCAGGAGTGGGCGGGAAGAGTCCCCAGCTGCGTCCGATGGTTTCGCGCTACTGCTGCTGGTCCTCACTGTCCCGCACTCAGTCCGGGTTCCCCAGGGCCTCCAAGAATGCAGATCCAGGTAAGGGAAGGCAAAGAACATTTTAAGCCGTGGAGCCTACGGCGTTATGTGCACATACTTTCATGAGGAAGTGCTACTCACAAGCTTCTGTTTTGACGGATTGAGGGCAGGAAAATGACTCTAAACACACTTATTTTAGTTCCAAAAGTGAATATTCACATGCAATAGTAATTTACATTCAAAAGAGTAAACTTTCAAGAATCACCATTAATGAACATCTATCAAACGTTTGACAGGTCCGGGGGTCATCATTTTTCGTCAGAAAATTGATTTTTTGGACTGTACTAAAAAATGATTCAAAAGGTCAATTGGATCGTGCCTCATTTTGAATAACCTCTTTTTAAAGGCTCACAGTGACCAAATAGCCATTTTTACAGATGTTTCCTCCCTCATACTCAAAAGCTTCTTTTTTGAAAATGACTCTAACCACACTTATTTTAGTTCAAAAAGTGACCATTCATATCCAACAGTCATTTACAGTCAAAAGATTAAACATTAAAAATCACCATTACTGACCATCTGTAGAAAGGTCGACAGGTCCGGGGTCATCGTTTATCATTAGAAAATTGATCTTTTTGGACTGTACAAAAAATCATTCAAAATGTCAATTGGATCATGCCTCATGTTGAATAACCAATTTTTAAAGCTTCACAGTGAACAAAATGGTAATTTTTACAGACTTTTCCTCCTATTCAAAAGCTTCTATTTTGACCAATTTCAGGCAGTTCAAAAAGTGAACATTCACATCCAACAGTCGTTTACAGTCAAAAGATTAAGCATTAAAATAAAACAATTACTCACCATCTGGAGAAAGTTCGACAGGTCCAGGGTCATCGTTTGCCATCAGAAAGTTGATTTTTTTGGACTGTACAAAACATTATTCAAAATGTTAATTGGATCATGCCTCATGTTGAATTGCCACTTTTTAAAGCCATACAGTGACCAAAATTGCCATTTTTACAGACTTGTCCTCCTACTCAGATGCTTCTTTTTTACCAATTTTGGTGAGGAAAATTACTCTAAACACATTTATTTTAGTAACAAAAGTGATAATTCACATGCAATATTAATTTACAGTGAAAATATTAAACATCAAAAAAATCACTATTACTGACCATCGGGAGAAAGTTTGACAGGTTTATTTTAGTAACAAAAGTGATAATTCACATGCAATATTAATTTACAGTGAAAATATTAAACATCAAAAAAATCACTATTACTGACCATCGGGAGAAAGTTTGACAGGTCCGGGGTCATTGTTTCTCATCAGAAAATTGATTTTTGGGACTGTATAGAAAAAGTTTCAAAATGTCAATTGGATCATGCCACATGTTGAATACCTTCTTTTTAAAGCCTCACAGTGACAAATATTGCCATTTTTAAGATGTTTCCTCCCACTCAGAAGCTTCTATTTTGAAAAATTTCAGGCAGGAAAATGACTCTAAACACATGTATTTTAGTTCCCAGAGTGATAATTCACATGCAGCAGTTATTTACAGACCAAAGATTACAAATTAAAAAATCAACATTACTGATCATCTGGAGAAAGTTCACCAGCATCATCGTTTTTCATCGGATACTTGATTTTTTGGACTGTACAAAAAATGATTCAAAATGTCAATTGGATCATGCCTCATGTTGAATAGCCAATTTTTAAAACCTCACTGTGACCAAAATTGCCATTTTTACAGACTTTTCCTTCTACTCACAAGCTTCTATTTTAACCGATTTTGGGAAGGAAAATGACTCTAAACACATTTTAGTTCCAAAAGTGATAATTCACATGCAATAGTCATTTACAGTCAAAATATTAAACATTAAAAAATCACTATTACTGACCATCTGGATAAAGTTCGACAGGTCCGGGGTCATCATTTTTCATCCAGAAATTGATTTTTGAGACTGTACAAAAAATTATTCAAAATGGCAATTGGATCATGCCTCACTTTGAATAACCACCTTTTAAAGCATAACAGTGACAACAATTGCCATTTTTACAGCCTTTTCCTCCAACTCAGAAGCTTCTATTTTGACTGATTTCGGGCAGGAAAATGACTCTAAACACACTTATTTTAGTTCCAAAAGTGACAATTCACATCTAACAGTCATTTACAGTCAAGAGATAAAACATTAAAAAAATCAACAGATGGTCGTGATGGGGATTTTTTAATGTTTAATCTTTTGACTGTAAATGACTGTTGGATGTGAATTATCACTTTTGGAACTAAAATAAGCTTGTTTACAGGTGTTTTCCTGCGAGAAATCAGTCAAAATAGAAGCTTCTGAGTAGGAGGAAAAGTCTGTGAAAATGGCAATTGTGGTCACCGTGAGGCTTTAAAAAGTTGTTATTCAACATGAGGCCTGATCCAAGTGACATTTTGAATCATTTTTGTACAGTCCAGAAATGCATTTACTGAATTCAAGGACATTTTATTGATTTTACTTACAACACAAAATACATAAAAGAACGGGTGAAATATTGTGTGTTCATCACGTCATTCATGTAACCAATTCTAGAAGACAATAAGTGGTGGAACGGACAGAATATTACAATCGGTTAAATGCAAAGGGACACAAGAAATTGATTCAGCGACCAGGCACGCAGAAGAACTTAATTACCGAGTATTTTGATGAGATAGCATGTACACTGGATGAACTTGGCAGGACCGTGTCGGGTCCATATGCTGAGTTGTACTTTCCTCGGTAATGTTTCGCTGGGGTACAAACTGAATGAGACCAGTCTTCATGCACAGCCTGTTATCCATGAATTTGCTGAGAGTCGAAATTCTAGCAAGGGTCGAATTCTGAACAGTACAAGGCCCGCAGAATAAGGTTAGAAAAAAGAGAAGGAAAGAGGAGAATGAAGAGGTACAGACGGAGGAGAAATAGAGAGGAGAGAGGCTAGAGCTTGGTGCCAAAGAACTAGAGGTAGTGTATTAAAGTCAGATCAAAAAGGGGGAAGCCTTCTGTTGGTTCCAGCAGGAGGTCTCCAAGGGCAGTGAGGGGTGTGGGGTGATATGGAGTGTGATCATTTTGGTCTAGCAGCTCAAGGGGTTTTAAAAACCTTAGGGTTAGTGTCAAGCGCCTTCTATAGTTTCCTGTGTCTGGGCTTCCAGGGGGACGTATTTAAGACAATATTATCTGCTCCTCTTAAAAAAAGTAACCGTTTTTGCCATTTCTTGAATGTGATTTTCCCAAAGCTCTTCCAATTACAAAGGACTATTTTACACGCAAGTGTTAACATTAAGTCAAGCAGAAAGCGTTCATCCTCCCCTGTCAAATCAGGGTCCAAAAAGCCAGCTAAAATATAAGATAGTTCTTTAACCGGGCGGATGTTAAAAGTCAGTGAAATGTATTTGAAAATTTGATCCCAAAACTTTTCTAGCATTGGGCATAACAGAAGCATATGAGATAAATCACCTGTGTGGACATTGCAATTCCAGCAGAGTATGGATTGGATTATATTTAACCAAAATAGACTTTCGGGGGTCCAGTATGACCTGTTTATGATCATAAATTTTGTTTGTGAGAGAGATGGGGAGATTTTGTGTTTGAAGGGCATTGTGTGTATTTGCTTCCACTCCAGTATAATTGTTTTGCTGTTTGGTTCTGCTTCCCACTTTGCCACAATATTCAAGTGTTGTTTGTATGGCTCTCGGATCAGAAGTTTGTAAATCCTTGAGACTGTGTGACTTGTTCCTAGTAATTTGGTGAGTTTTGAGGGGAGTGAAGGGGGGTTAAAATTAGAGGTAAGTTTCGAGATCTGGACTTTCAATTACAAGAAGCCATAAAAATCGAACTCGGTTAAACCCTTATCTTTTTTAAGTGTGGAGAATGGAATAGGACCAGTCTCATTGTATAGGTCTTTAAAGAAGTTGATCCCTTTGTGTGACCAATCTTTCGAGAATACAGTTTCTTTATTTATTTTTATCGCAGGGTTGTTCCAGATCGCCTGTAAATTTGAGGCACCCATTTTTTGTTGTGAGGACAGTCTCCAGACGTTTTAGGGCTTTTTTTGTATTTGCTATGATGTATTTAGAGTGTTCCATTGTATTTGTCTACATAGTCATAATAGCTTGGAGGGGAATTCCTTTAGTGAGCTTTAATTCCACATCTATCCATTGTGGTTTGTATTTAGGGTTATCTATGAACCATGCCGCTCCCTGTTTGCAGAGGAATGCTATTTGATAATTTTTTTAATTAGGAAGGCTAACTCCTCCCATGTGTTTCCCGAGCCTAAATTTACTTGTGGAGATCCTCACTTTTTTCCCTTGCCATAGGAAGTTACTAATAGCCTTATCCACCTTATTTAAAAAGTTATCCAATGGCATCATGGGGAGCATACTAACGAGATAGTTTATGAGAGGAGCGATCATCAATTTAACCGTTTCGACCCTTCCCCACCACAATAAGAATTTTGGAGACTACCCTTCTAGAAGATTTGTGATTTTTTTATGATGATGGATTCGTTAACCTCTAGAGTGGAGATGAGGTCGTTTGTGAATTCCAGTCCTAGATACTTTATTGGTCCAGGTTGTTAAGACAGTCCTGACTCGCCCAATATTTCCGTGGAGCCACATAGATTGAGTAATTCAACTTCGATCTTATACCTATTGAGGGTATACCCTGAAACCTCCGCATAAGCTTGGATCGACGTCATGAGGGCCGGTATGGCGTTTGCTGCATCCTTGGTCAGAACTAGAATGTCGTTCACATATGCTGCGACCTTGAATTTGTTCTTTCCAAAATCTATGCCTTGGATCTCCTGATTGGCTCATAGATGTTGGAGGAGAGGTTCAATCGCTAGTAAGAATAAGGAGGGCGATAATGGGCAGCCTTGCCTGGTGCCCTGTTTTAACGGGAAAAATTCTTAAAGCGTTCCTCCTGCTCTCACTCGAACTCTTGGTTCATGGTATAGTGCCATGATCATCTTGATCATGTTCTGTCCTTGATTACATTTCCTAAGTGACGCCTCTAGGAATGTCCAGTCGACTTTATCAAACGATTTTTCAGCGTCAAGCGTTATTGCGACCGTCGGAGAGTTTAGTAATTTCAATTTCTCTATTGCATGGCAAAATATTCTGGTATTATCACTGGACAACCGTTTTTTTAGAAATCCTGTTTGAGAGGGGTGGATGAGTTTAGTTATATATTTTTGTATTCTGGAAGATAAAATCATCGCATATAATTTGCATTCAAGATTTATTAGCGAAATTGGTCTATAGTTTTTTGTCAATGAGTCATCTTTCCCTTCTTTTGGGATAACTGTGATTATGGCTTACAATGGTGTGCCAGTTATTTGGCCAGAGGTTGCAAACTGTTGGTACAGGAGTAGTAGGGGTTCACAAATGTGTTCCTCAAAGGACTTATAAAAGGATGCATTATACCCGTCGGGTCCTGGGGCCTTACAAGTTTTCATTTGTTTAATGGCCAGTTTGAGTTCATCCATCGTGATTAATCCATTAATGGAGTCCCTCTCATGGTCACTTAGTGAGTTCAATGCTGCAATGCTGCCTTGTCTAAGTATTCTTGTGTTTTATGTGATTTTATTTCAGTATTGGGACTATATAGCTTTTCGTCAAACTTTTTTAAAAGTGTGAATTTTAAATAAGAAGCCAGAGATTTCCTGGCTTTGTTTGCTTCACACAGACGAAGACTTTTTTGTTTGTTTACCCAGATACCCGCTCTTGTGCTAATAATTTTGTTATATTCGTATTTTTTATTCTGGATTTCTGTTAGAGTCCCAGGATCCTTAGTACTGATGTGTGTTTTTTCCAGTCTTAAACTGTCTTCCTCTAGCTTTTGTAATTTCGAGTTAGCCTCCTTATTCATCTTAGCTCTAAGTTTTATAATTACTCCTCTCACAGTCGCTTTTAGGGACTCCCATCTGGAAATATGCGAGGTGTCATTCACTTTGTTGTCAACCAGAAAGTTAATAATGGAATCTTCAATACTTTTTTGAGATCCAGTGACACTAAGACCTCATCATTAAATTTCCAGAGAGATTCTTTGGTATGTGAGGATGTGTCAAAAAGCCTGAGGGAATCCCCCTCTAACAGTTACGGCGCCTTAGCGAGCGCAACACATAGTCAAGAATTGACACAAACACTTAACTTAGTTTATTATAATTTAATCTGCACCTTATCACGTTACTCTTTGGTCCTGAGGAAAGCCAGCTTATAATATAAAAGGCACTGGCAGAAACATGTAGACCACACTGGACACGGGAGGTCATCATATACTCCACTTTGTTCTTTTGCCTTTGTAAACAGCTAACAGAGGCCCAGTTTATTAAATACTTGTTAACCCTCGGGTGCTGGGACTTCTTGTATAGCTTTTTAAACTTTCACTTCTCACCCCTTCACTGCACACGCAGCAATATACCAGCTCCGCAGTCACCTGGCGTTGTAGCACACCCGGGGCACATTCGGTGCCACTGTGATGGGCCCGATGATGAAGCATGCCACCGACTAGGTCGGTGGGTGAGGGCTTTATAAGGAAAATATTGCTTTTTTCCTTTCTATTGTCTGACGTACTTGAGTCACTTAAAATCCCCCCTCCCCTTAAACTAAGCTAGTCCACATTGATCTTGACATATAACCCAGGGGATACGGGCTAGCGTACCTAGTCCTCTCTCTCTCTTTGATCTGTATAATACTAAGCAGCGAGCAGCTGTGAGAGCACCCACAACCCCCAACATGGCCGAAAACATGGGCCTAACCTACACTGCTGAGGATATCAGCGAAATCCTAGCTGATCCCTCACTCCTGGCAGACTTCAATATCTCAGCTACTGTAGCCCAATCAACTGACTGGGACTCACTCACGGAGAAGAAGAGGAACAGGATTCGGACAGTTCTGCATGGGGTCATCCTGGCACAATACCTACGAACCAATACAGCTCCCACTGGCTTTTTGGTCACCAATGCCCCCAGGATTTTCCTGGATGACGCAGCATTCCGAAAAGACTGGGCCCAGATGGCCTGGCACTGCACCAGGGACTGGCTAGTCCTTATTATCAAAACTGCGAAACGTCTATCAGACGCAATCATGATAGAAATCCAGGCGACGGAGTCACATTTCAAAACCACGGTGACAGGGATTAAAACGAAACTTGATGACCAAAACCGCGAAATAGCGGAATACAAAGATTACTTAACCCAGACCAAAATTAAAAAATTTGAAAAAGATCTGAAGAGATTCAGTTACTTTAAAACCTACCCGTACTCGGAAGATGACTACACCCCCTCCAAGAAATCATCTGATAACTCAGACAACAGTTCTATCTCAAGCGCCTCAAGTAACTCAAGCTCAGGACCCAACACCCCGAGAGGGAGAGGCAGACGTGGACAACACTGGCAACAACCATGGCAAGGGCCCCAAAACCACAACTTCGGCCCACCACCGCCTCTTTTCGGCCACCTACCACCCCCGTACTTTGGATACCCACAAATGTACCCTCAAGGCAACATGCCCTTCTTTCAAGGAAATCAAAACCAGCGATATCCTTTTTTATCCCAGGGCAGGAGAGGCCGGGGCAAGAGACGGAACCCAGGTCAAGTACAGTGGGCACCCGAAGAAGAGCCAGTGAGCTCCAACACGAGGAACAAAACCAAGGAACAAGCGGGAACCAGCAAGTAACACCACCTTGCCCTCTCGTGTTTAACCTATCTGACACACAACTCACACCAGAAGAAACGCAAGTACTGAACAAAGGCCTCTCATTTGTTCCAACGCCAAGACTGGATATGTTCAAACTACATGTAGAACTCGCTGAATTCTTTAGAAAGCTTAAACTAAAGGCTTTCTTTGAGAAAAAAGACAACACCATCGTGGAAGTGGGAGGCACGCCGAACGAAACGGGAATGAGAACAAAATCAACCTTCACCCCCCCACCGGGCAGCATCCCGGTAGAAATCCTGACCTTTGAACAGGCAGTCTACACGGAAGTAGAACAACTTCAACAGAAAGATACCTTCAACAACCTGTCCAATAAAGACAGAAGCACCATCCAACGCCTCCAGCATGACCCCAAACTTGTAATAAAACCGGCGGATAAAGGTGGTGGCATAGTCCTGATGAACAAGACAGACTATGACCAGGAATGCAAGAGGCTCCTCAGTGACACTAGGAACTATAAGCGCCTCCAAAAAGATCCAACTGAACAACTACAGACCACCATTAACCAACTGGTAAAACATGCCAAAGACAATGAACACATATCACAGCAAGAGGCGGACTACTTGTGTCCCAAAGAAATAAAGACTCCTTATTTCTACACGGTCCCCAAAGTACACAAAGGCACCACTCCACCACCAGGGAGACCCATCGTGTCTGGGATCAAGTCATTGCTAGAACCGTTATCACGGTTCTGTGATTTCTTCCTCAATCCCTTGGTTCAGCAGACCCCCACCTACCTAAAGGACACAAAACACCTACTAAATGTAATCCAGGAAATCAACTTTGACCCGAGCACTGAACTACTTGTAGGACTAGATATAGAATCCCTTTACACTAGCCTTCCACAAGACGCCACGCTTAAGGTACTACACGATGTCCTTATGACAAACACTTGGACTTACAACACCCCCCGCAGCTTTATCTTAGACTGCGCAGCCCTAGCTCTCAAAGAGAACTATTTTGAATACGAGGGCACCTATTACCTACAGACGAATGGAACATCTATGGGCAGTGTTTTTGCCCCCAGTGTGGCAGGATTGTATGTGGCCCATTTTGAGGACACATACATACAACAACCAACCAACCCTTTCTCCACCAACATCAGAATGTGGCGTCGCTACATCGACGACATTCTCGTAATATGGAAGGGTAATCAGGAATCACTGGACAAATTCATGTTATGGATTAACCAACTAGACCCGTACTTGCGCTTCACATGCACTAGCAGTCCCACTGAGCTACCCTTCCTAGACCTGAACATCAGACCAGAAAATGGAGGACTCACGACTACCACCTTCTACAAACCCACAGCAAGAAACTCCTTGCTTAGGTTTGATAGTTTTCACCCCCGACACCTGAGGGAAAATCTGCCCTACGGGCAATTCCTACGCATCAGGCGTAATTGCAGCAGCATCAAAGACTACAAAGAACAATCCAGCGAGTTGGTGCACAAACTGAGGGACCGTGGCTATCCCTCCAGGATAATCAATAAAACCTGCAAAAGAGCCAGGAATCAAAACAGGGAGGCTCTCCTCGAGACAGTCGAAAAACCAGAAGAAGAACCTGTCCTAACTTGCGTAACGACTTACAACACAGCGTCTAACCAAGTGTCTAACATCATACACCGCAACTGGAAAATCATAAACTCTGGTACCAGACAGTGGGAGAAGCCCCGCTTCGCCTACAAGAGGGCCACCAATCTAAGAGACCAACTGGTGAATACCAGACCCCGGCCAAAAAAACAAGATAAAGACAACACCATCGTCAACGCATGGGGCATGCCAAAAATCACTGGCCACCAACCCTGTAACAATTGCAGTGTATGCCACTTAACATCCCCGTCAAAAACACTAAATTTGGAAGCAGGCAAGACCTGGACACAACGACAGTTCACAAACTGTAACTCCTCAAATCTAGTATACTTGATTACCTGCAGATGTGGCCTCAGGTACATCTGCATGACAACCAGAAGAGTACGCACAAGAATGACAGAGCACAGAAGCACCATAAGATGTGGGAAAAACATCAGTAAACTTACAGACCACTTCCTGACCCACAACCACCAACCCAATGACTTTACGTGGACAGTCATTGAGAAATTTGACAACCTCAGAGATGAGAAACTCCTCTTGCAAAAAGAGCAACGCTGGATCTATCGCCTTTCCACCCATACCCATGGCCTTAACGATTCCATTCCATGGAACAGTCTGGCCATGTAGATACCCTGGCAAAACATTACAGGTAGTAGTGCCACCGCACTCCTGCATGAGCGCCCCCTTCGCTGTCCCTTCTTCTCCCTTTGTGTTCCCCCAGTGCGTCAGAACGCACTAATGCTGACATTCTTACGTGAACCCTGACCCACACCATGAATACTATGCCATTGTTCATGTAATGCCCCCGTGTCTAGTCAAAATATAGACCACCGGCAATCTGATAACAGTACACACGCACGTGTACTCATGCGCATGCGCCCAATACAGAACGCTACGGCATTACACCGCGCATGCGCCTAAACGCGCACTACTTTCCTGCACATGCGCAGATAGAGCCACCATGAGGCAGCGTTTATCGCGCACCCCTCCCTCTTTCTAACCCCAACAGGTGCATCGCGTTTACAAACAGTATAAAAACTAAGCCTTGCGGCCCACTCACCTCATACCGGGCGCCGCAGAAGGACGAATAGGTCCAAGGAGGAACCAGACCGAACTACTCGTGAGTAAACTAGACCACTTGTCCTGCAAAATGGGGTAAGCCAGAACTCTTTTCTCCCTACAGGTTAGATAGCCTTGTGAACCTCGTTTATCTCCACAGGGTCTCTTTCTCTGCCAGGCGACCCATGAGGCTTTTTACCAAGAAATAACAGAGTGAGGACCCAGTACTAGTACTTTCCTGTACCTCACCTTGTGATTTCGTTTTTTAGCCCACCACCACCCACTAACGGTTGTATCTAAACTCTCACCAGTCTCATACAATTGTCATGAGCTCACCCTAGCCGGATTTAAGCCGTACACCACCCTAAAAGCCGGCCACCATGGTTTTAAGATATGCCATCCTAATATGACTCTACTCTGTACGTCTTGTCCTTGTCCTATGTGTTCTGTGTAGAAAAGCCTGAGGGAATCCCCCTCTAACAGTTACGGCGCCTTAGCGAGCGCAACACATAGTCAAGAATTGACACAAACACTTAACTTAGTTTATTATAATTTAATCTGCACCTTATCACGTTACTCTTTGGTCCTGAGGAAAGCCAGCTTATAATATAAAAGGCACTGGCAGAAACATGTAGACCACACTGGACACGGGAGGTCATCATATACTCCACTTTGTCCTTTTGCCTTTTTAAACAGCTAACAGAGGCCCAGTTTATTAAATACTTGTTAACCCTCGGGTGCTGGGACTTCTTGTATAGCTTTTTAAACTTTCACTTCTCACCCCTTCACTGCACACGCAGCAATATACCAGCTCCGCAGTCACCTGGCGTTGTAGCACACCCGGGGCACATTCGGTGCCACTGTGGTGGGCCCGATGATGAAGCATGCCACCGACTAGGTCGGTGGGTGAGGGCTTTATAAGGAAAATATTGCTTTTTTCCTTTCTATTGTCTGACGTACTTGAGTCACTTAAAATCCCCCCTCCCCTTAAACTAAGCTAGTCCACATTGATCTTGACATATAACCCAGGGGATACGGGCTAGCGTACCTAGTCCTCTCTCTCTCTTTGATCTGTATAATTAGGATGTGTCAATAGGCATCAATGTAATACAGGAGTGGTTGGAGACCACTCTCAGTTCAATGGTTGATTGGTCGACCCTGCTTATATCATTCCCTGAAACCAAAAAGAAATCTATCCGTGAATATGAGTTATGGGGAAACGAGTAAAATGTGTAGTCCCTCTCCGTGGGGTTTTGCAACCTCCAAGCATCTAGCATATTGAATCTTTTGCATAAGTGTATCAGTGCCTTGTGTGATTTATTAACTTTAAATTTACAGGAGGAGTTCCTATCAAGACAAGGGTCCAAAGGTAAGTTAAAATCTCCCACGATTATGGAGGGAGTACAGTCCGGGATCGTGAGAATGTTATTTTCTAGGTCTTCCCAGAATAAGCTGTCATCGTTTGTCGGGGCATAGATGTTGGTTACAAAGAGGATTGAGTTTTCTCTCTGTATTTTAGCGGTAATCCACCTCCCTTGCTTGTCTGTTTAGTATGAAATTATTTCTAACCTCGATCTCTTTGTTATCATAGTTATTACTCCATTCTCCTCCCTACTGCGCCTGAACAAAGAACTTCTATATAGAGGCTGCCTTTCAAAGAGTCCGTTAATTTATTATCCAACTTTGTCTCCTGTAGGAGAATTATGTCAGCTCTTTGCTTGTCAATGTAGTCCATAATGTTCCTCCTTTTTACTGGGTGATTCAAGCCCTTAACATTTAGAGAGACAATTTTAATCTGCTTAAGTAGTGAGTTTAATTTTGTGTCTGTTGTGTTGTTGTTGTGGATCGTAGAAGATCAATTCCGTGAGTAACATGTGTATGTGATCCTTTTTTTAAATATTTTGTAAGGCATAATATTCTCATTGTACTTTGGCTACCGAGCGGAAGAAAGAAGAAGGAAAAAAGAGAGAAAAGGAGAAAAGGACAGGTGAAAAAAGAGACGAAAGGAAAGAAGCAACAAAAAATAACATCAGGGGGGACATTTCTTATAAAAGTGTCCAAGTCTGGCCCTACACAAAGTCTAAAAGCCTAAAGCCAGACTTTAGACAATGTCTAAGTCTGGCTTTAGACTTTAAACTCTAAAGCCTCACTGTGACCAAAATTACCATTTTCACAGGCCTTTCCTCCAACTCAGAAGCTTCTATTTTGACTGATTTCAGGCAGTAAAATGACTCTAAACACACTTATTTTAGTTCCAAAAGTGATAATTCACATCCAACAGTCATTTACAATCAAAAGACTAAACATTAAAAAAAATCACCATTACGGACCATCTAGAGAAGGTTCGTAAGATCCATGGTTATTGGTTTTTGTCAGAAAATTCACATCCAACAGTCATTTACAATCAAAAGACTAAACATTAAAAAAATCACCATTACGGACCATCTGGAGAAAGTTCGTGAGGTCCAGGGTCATCGTTTTTCATCAGAAGATACATTTTTAGGACTGTACAAAAAATGATTCAAAATGTCAATTTGATTGTGCCTCATGTTCAATAACCACTTTTTAAAGCCTCACAGTGACCAAAATTGCCACTGAGTTTTACAGAATTTTCCTCCTACTCAGAAGCTTCTATTTTGACCAATTTTGGGAAGGAAAATGACTGATTTGAGGCAGGAAATCTAATCTAAATACACTTATTTTAGTTCCATAAGTTATAATTTACATCCCACAGCGAGGAAACCAGCAGGTCTACTGCAACCTTTGCCCATTCCATCCCAAACCTGGCAGTCCGTTGTCCATTGACATCATTGTGGATTTACTCAAAGACCAGGGGTGCACGACTTTACTAGTGGAATTCAACTGATTGACCAAAATTAGTCATTGCATCCCCACCCGAGGGATCTCTGATGCTCCACAGTTAGCTTCTCTGTTTCTGCAACACATAGTCCGCTTATACGGACTCCCCACCAGCTTCATTTCTGACCAAGGGGTGAAATCCGTATCACACTTTTGGTGGGTCTTTTGCAGCCTGCTGGGTATCTCGATAAACTTTTTCACCACTTGTCTCCCACATAAGAGATGGCCAAACTGAGCAAGCCAACCAATTCCAACCAATTCACTGAACAGTTTTGGCGTTGATAAATTGCTGAACAGGAAAAATGGGTAGATCTAACCTGGCATTTAGAATTCTACCTTAGCAACAATGTACACTCAGCCACAGGAATTTCTCCCTTTTTACCAGTTGAACACTTTTCATTCCCACTTTCTACCAGTTGAAAATCCTGCTCCATCACGATCTACTTCGTTCCACATTAGCCACTGCGCATGCACACTGAGCCCAAGCCCAAGTGCATATAAACGCTTTGCGGATGACAAGCGATGCTCCACCTCAAAGTACACTGTGGGTTGGAAGGTCTGGCTCTCTACATGCAATATGCCACTTAAAGGTCCTCACAAATTACTGCCACGTTTCTTCGTCCCTTTCCCCATCACTAGAGTATATGGCCAACCCACCAACCGCCTCTCTTTGCCTGACACTATGAAGATCCACCCCACATTTCATGTCTCCCTACTGAAACCTGTCTACCCGCCACACATTTCATGGCATCTCCAGCCCCAATCATGGTTCAAGGTGAGCTGGAGCACGAAGTACGCTCCATCATGGATGCCAGGAGTGAGCACAGGGAATGTTTTACCTCATTGACTGAAAGGGGTACGGCCCACATGAACGCACGTGGGAGCCGGTTGGGAACCTCCATGCCGCTCAGTGTTTTGTTTGTTTCATAGAGATAGAGAGTATAGAAAAACAACAATATCTCAACTGGTAATATTGATAGAACTAATTACGAAGCATATACACGACATTACAGGAAAAGAAAGTAGGGAGACTCATAATCTGATTTAAATGTGCGCAAGGCATCATATATTTGAATGAGTACAAGAACTTAGTTGAGCAGTAGAAAACAATGGTTGTTGAAGACAATTGGGAACATTTGTATCAGCACTGTAAGCAATTATTGCATAGGCAACCCTAAGAATTTGTGCACGCAAGTGCTTGTGACACTCAAAGGTGAACGGCGCAGGTGACAAGTGAAAAAAACTGTGATGGCGGAATGTGAGAAAGTGACTAATATATACAAAAGGACTTAAGTTCACAGAGGGTTATTTACATAGATTTGTCATATATTTCAGACATTTTTAGTAAACTATGGTAAAAAAGGTGCCGGAAGTCGCACTGGTATGTCGACGGCGTTTCGATCCTAGTGACTTGGGATCATGATCAGGACCAGGTTAACAGTTGAAGGTGCTGTACAGGGGAGGGAAAAGGGGAAAATGAGATATGGGGAAGGGGAGGAGCGAGGAGACAGCAGGGTAGTGAGGGATGCAAGCGGTGAGGCACACCTGAAGAAGGTGGGAGTGCGATAGAGGAGAAACAGATGGGGCAGCCAGGGTTGTCCCACCGGGAGGGAAGATATTCAATGAGAAGAGGTCCTGCGGAGAACGGGGGAGAGAAAATGAAGCTATGGATAGTGTGGGCCAGGGAGGGAGTGCGGCTGCCAGAGGATGTATCCGGAGGTGTACTTACCAATGGTGAAGTAAGTCAAATAAGAGTTGGTATGATTTGCGGCTGGGCAGGTGCGTTCCTGCTATCGGACAGTGCAGGGTTGGGCTCATCCAATTAGTGGAAGAATAGAGATCCAGTACCGTAGGAAACCAGTAAGGGGACTGCCTGGAAATCAAAGGACTGCATTGGTCCAGGTAGATCATGCAATGGGGGCTGGAAATGGCGCCGAGAGATGTGGTGCAAACTTACCGAAGAATTAATCAGAAGGCGTGAGCCTGGGGTCAGTGTGATCGTCAACAGGGTTGGAGCCCCGATTCAATGTAGGCTGGCTGGAAGAGCGGGTGGAGAAGAGCAGCCAGATATGTCCTCCCTGAAGGATAGGAAATAGCCAGGGGTGAGAGATGTGGAACCCGGAGGGGGACCGGGAACTGGGGGAGTAGACGGGCTAGAATGGCAGTGAAATTACTTACCGCAGTGAAGTAGAGGCAGCCAGGCTGTGTGAAAGGCTAGGGAGTTGGTCTGTAGGTCGTGGGTCGGGTCGCCGATCTGCAGGGAGCCGCCATGCTGGTGATCGCCTACGTATGAATTCAGAAGGCGGGGTCCAAGCCGGATGCTATGTAAGAATGGAGGGTGTGACGTACAGCATGTCAGCGTCATGCCGTTCCGAGGGGTGGGGCTTAGGACTGGCAGATCGGCTGGCGGAAAGGGGTAAAAAAACATAACAGGGGCGGAGAAAGGGGGAAAGGAGCAGATTAAAGGAGGCAAAATTAAATAGTCGGTTGGAAAACATGAACCATACAGAGTGGAACCAATGAATAAACATGACCACAACAGTTCTAAGTATTAGAGTGATGTGGGCACAATTGGATATCTTTTGATCATAAAGGATAAGCATCCAATTTAGGTGGAAGGACATATCAAAAATATAATGATCGATTGTGTGTGGCAGAAAAGTAATTTAGTAGAGGGACCACAGCTGGAATCGTGGTCGGTGGCTGAAGGTAACACTAGGGTGAGACATTGGAATTGTGATCTCAAATGGGGGCAGGTGGGGGCAGGTATAATGATTACAGTTGGACGGTACTGTTCCATTCATCAATGGTGTTTAGTCCAAGTTTCACAGAATTGCATCTAGTGATCCATTTGCATTCACTCCTATTCAGCAGCAGTTGAAGATTGCCGTACCTGGTAGGTAGCGCTGGTTGGTCAATGACCTGCCACGTCATTTCCAATTCACTGTGTTGACTCTCGATGTAATGGGACCCCAACGGAGCGGTCATGACCTTACAATGAATGCAGCTTTTGTGCTGGATTATTCGCTGTTTGACTATTTGGGTTGTTTGGCCAATGTATATCAGGACGCAGGAACAGCAAATAGCATGCATCACGTTAGTAGAACGACAATTAGTGAAAGTCTTCAGTTTGTGGGTTCTGTTGTTGGTTGTAAATTTCTTGGTATTTAATGTGAGACAACACCTGTAGTGTCCATGTGTCAGTAATAGATTCCTGCAAGCATGATTTCGGGGGCCATGTAATCGCATGAACGAGATTATCGCCTCTTTTGTATGAAAAGAGCAGGGTTGTGGGAATGGTTCATGCATGCTGAGTATAGACAAGTGTTTCTTAATGATTTTGCTGACCTGGTTGCTGCAGGGACTGAACATGGTGACAAAAGGAATCCGAGTGTTTGCATGTCTATTCTGGGGTGTAAGGAGCTGTTCACTGTGACAGTACCAAGCTCTTATGCGTGCCCGGGACACCAATCGGAGTGGATAGCCTCTTTGAAGGAGTTTGTTCGTAAGGATGGCTGTCTCACAAAAGGAATCTTTTCGCCACTTGCAGTTTCTTCTGATGTGAAGAAATTGTCCGTACGGGAGGACGTCACGGAGACTGAAGGGATGGTTACTTGAGTACTGTAGTAGGTTGTTGCGTTCCGTGGGCTTCCTATATAGGGTGGGTCTGATTTTTCCTTCCTCAGCGTGCAAAGTGATGGCCAGAAAGGGGAGGTCATTGGATCTACAGTCAGAGGTGAATTTTAGATGAGGTTGGGACTGGTTCAGCCAAACCATAAAGGCATCTAGAGTGTTGGTCGGACCTTTCCACAGTAAGAGAATTTCATCTATGTAGCGTCGCCATAACAGAATCTGGTTCTAAAAAGGTTTGTTGGGCGCTAGGATGTGAGTCTTTTCGAGGTTGTATACGAATAGAATTGCAAAGTTAGGAGCAAAACATGCCCCCATCGATACACCCTTGATTTGGAGTGTTAGACGGGGACCTGGAGGGTCGGCCGAGCGCAGTGATCGCACAGACAGGTAACTTCCCCCCCACAGATGGACACCACACAAAGATCAGGGTAACACCTTTTATAGGCACTTCTGGTAGTAGAGTGGTACGATACAAGGCGATCAGGACACGATGATCCTCTCAATTCTAGTCTCTAGTAAGGGAAGGGGGTAGCGGGACAGTCTTGGTACCCACGGGTACTGAGGTGTAACGGTGATAGCTCACAATCCTCGAGCTCGGTGTTCGGATGGGTCAGACCGCGGCAGCGCCGGCAGGTCCCGAAGAGGTCGTAGGTGGCAACGGGCCGCGGCAGCGCCAGCAGGTCCCAACGAGGATGAAGGTCACAACGGGCCGCGGCAGCGCCAGCAGGTCCCACGAGAATGCAGGTTGCAACGGGCCGCGGCAGCGCCAGCAGGTCCCACGAGGATGAAGGTTACAACGGGCCGCGGCAGCGCCAGCAGGTCCCACGAGGATGAAGGTTGCAGAGGGCCGCGGCAGCGCCAGCAGGTCCCACGAGGATGAAGGTTGCAGAGGGCCGCGGCAGCGCCAGCAGGTCCCACGAGGATGAAGGTTGCAGAGGGCCGCGGCAGCGCCAGCAGGCAGGACAATAGTTCACAAGGCAGGGCTGTGGCAGCGCCAGCAGTCCGTCAAGGATGAGTTCGTCGCGGTGTCTCTCGACTCCAGGATACAACTGCCTTCCTGTCCTGGGGCGGCCTCAGTTATAGGTCTGGCGCCCTTTGATGTCCGGGCCCTCGCTCTTGGAGGTCGGGAGGTCTGGGATGAGGGAGTCCAGACACCCAGCAGGGGGGTGGAGCCAGCGCCCGGGGAGGCTGGGGGTGCTCGGCACCTGGCGGGGGAGAGCCATCGACACTTCTTACTCCCATTGACCTGCCAAGTGGTCCGTTCACCTCCTGGGTGGAGGGTGGTGACGGGATGTTGGGGCCTGGCCAGGCCCAGGGTTGGGGTCGGGCTGAGGCCGCGCGGCCGCGTGGTGCCGTGTCCAAGATGGCGGCTGGGCCGGGCAATGGTGCTGACGGTGGCCCGGGCCCTGTCCTGCGGGGAGGGAGCGAGCTCTTCATGTGGCCTGTCCAACATGGAGATGGAAGGTGTCCTGGTAGAGGAAGTAGTTATTTTCCAAGGCAATCCTAAGTAAATCAATGATGAATTCTGTGGGGATCAAGGCCGGTTTGGGTCTGGTTTCAAGAAGTCCTGGATGACATGTAGGCCTTCATCATGAGGAATGTTTGTATAAAGAAACTCAATAGCCAGTCCTGCCATGTTTTCGGTGTTGGTGTCAAATGGTCTATTGTCAAGCTATCCACGTCGTCCCTTACCTTGTCTTGGTAGAAGCCCTCTTGGATGACGCAGATGATTTCGCAGAGACGCAAGGGACCAACTTCCCAAATCACTAACTAAAACTTACTGGTTCTAAAAGTTAACAGCAAGGTTTAAACTAGAAATTAGGGAGGAAGGCCGGTACTGGACGTTGAAGTGTTGAGTTTTGTTCTTGCTGTCGACCTGCGAAGCAACAAGCACAAAAAGACTTTACTAATCTGACCTAAAAGATTTCTCCTAACTATTCTGAGGCCTTTTAGCTATTCTACTCTAATTTATTAGGAACCTAAAATCAGTCTGGATGTTCTGATGTTCCCCTACCTGCGATCAGTAAGATGTTGGCATTTGTCCAGTATTTCTTTCTAGGTTGTGATGATGAAGTCGTCAGACGTCCTCTAGGATTAGTGGTCAGCTTGTAGGTGGTCAGCTTGTATGATCAAGTTGCACTATGCTGAAAATAAAAGGTAGGATTACTTTACATTCTTTAAAAGTCTTTTCGCAAACTTTCCTAACTATTCCTATCACTTACTTGAACTTAACTTCTTGCTTCTTTGTGTTGGGGTTCTTGTATTTCCCTCTAGTTTCACGAAAGATAAGCATAGACCGAAAGGCACACAATATCCTATATGTCTTTCTTCAATCACCTTACGTTAGGCACAAAAACAAAATTCAAAATCTAAAGTATTGCACAGAGTATTTCACACATGTAACTTGTAAACAAATGTTTCATCAAAATCAGAGATGCTAAAATAAACTTGAATCAGAAATGTCCAAAGTCTCTTCCTTGCATTTTCTTCTGCTAGTTTAGAGTTCCAAAAATTACAGTTGACCTTTCTTGCGAAGGGCGCCTTTAAAAAATGAAAGTACTTAGCTTTCTAACACCTAGTCTTTCAGGATTCTCCTTCCGGTTGCAAAAGAAGTACCGCTTTGAAGAGGAGCTGAGTTGAAGTCCAGCCAGAATCGAAAATGCCTTCAGGTAAGTTCCGTCTCCAGACGCAACCTTCTCCGGAGGAAATCAGAAGGCAAAGCGCCTTCTAGAAGGCTGGGTGCGGTTTAAGTACTGGACCGCACCCAGCCACTCCCTGATACGCACTAGAACGTGCGTGAAGACGAAGTCTTCAGATCCCTTCCGGACGCGCACCAAAAGGTGCGTGTGAGGGATGTGGGGAGAGAACAACAAGACCTTCTCAGAGCAAAGGCTCAGTTTTATCCAGCGCTAAGTCCAAAACCCCTGAAATACAACAAAATCAGACCACAAAATCCAGCGCAAGGCACAGTGAAAGCATGATTGATGTAAATACAATAAGTTATAAGGCATGAAATACCAAGTTTTACACACACCCAATCACACTGACTTTGAAGCGTGCGGGGCGCACGGGACAGGGGCGGGTTTCAATAAGAGGAATGCTACATGTGCCTAGAGGGCATGTGTACTACATGAAGGGGTACGTGGAATCATGACAGTACTCCCTCCTCAAGATCCCCCCAAGAACAGTGGAAATTGGTTTTGGTTTATCAGGGTGTCTTAAATGAAAGATTCGGACCAATCTAGGAGCGTTCTTAAGATGTTCTAAAGGTTCCCAAGATCTTTCCTCAGGGCCATAACCTTTCCAGTCTATGAGGTAAAAAAGCCTTCCTCTAACTCTTTTAGAATCTAAAATTAATTTCACTTCAAACTCAGGGTTACCTTCAATAATGATAGAAGGCGGAGATTTAGAAATACGAGTTTGGGGATGGAAAGGTTTAATTAGAGAGACATGGAAAACAGGATGTATCAAATACTTGCGAGGAAGAAACAATCTTACACAAACCGGGTTAATTACTTTTTCAATAGAAAAGGGGCCAATAAACTTTGGATTAAATTTCCTGTTTCCTTTTAATTTCAAATTTTTCGTACTCAACCATACTTTATCCCCAGCTTCATACTGAGGTTGCTCAGATCGATGTTTATCCTTGGCTTCTTTTTGGGATTCTTTTGCTTTGGCCAAGTTGAATTTAGCTTCTTCCTGAATGGTGAATACCTTGGATACATAGTCAGAAACTGCAGGTACGGAATCATTGTTGTTGTTGTTAAAATTTTCGGGAATACTTTTCGGATGAAATCCGAAATTACAAAAGAATGGGGACATTTTGATGCAAGAATGTTCGGAGTTATTGTAGGCGAACTCCAAAGGACTTAAAAGATCGGACCATTCTTCGGAAACATTAGGCAACATACAACGAAGATATTGTTCTATAGTTTGATTAGTTCTTTCAGTTAAACCATCAGTTTGGGGATGATAACTAGAAGATAAACGAACTTCCATATGTAACAAAGAACTCAGCTTTTGCCAAACTCTAGAAACAAATTGGGAACCCCTATCCGAAATTACTACCGAAGGAATTCCGTGTAGTCTTATCACATGGGTCATGATTAAATGAGCAAGTTCCAATGCAGTAGGAAGCTTCTTTAAAGGAATAAAATGGGCCATTCGGGTGAACTGATCTACAACTGTCAAAATAGTATTGAATCCCTTCTTGGTTTCAGGTAGTTCGACTATAAAATCCAGTGATATAGTATGCCAGGGTTGAGGTGGAATTGGTAAGGGCATTAACAACCCACTAGGAGCTTGATGAGAAGATTTGTGTTGAATACAAATGCTACAAGTTTCTACAAATTGCTGAATGTCTTTGGACATAAAAGGCCACCAAAAGTTCCTCTTAATAAGTTCCATAGTTTTCAAGATACTTGGGTGAGCTGACAAAACAGTATCATGGTGAAGATGAATAATGGATTTTCGAATCTTCTCATTAGGAACGAAAATTAAATCATGGACCATCATTAAACTATCTTTCTCATTTAGAAAAGGATGATCTCTTTTCCATAACTCTATATCTTTTTCTTTCAGAGCTTCTTTGATGTAATTAATGATGTCACTAACAGATAAACTTCCCTGAAAACAAGAAGTGGGGATTACAGGATGAATAATTTCAGGTTGATCTGGACCCTTATCTCCAAGTCTAGACAAAGCATCCGCTTTTAAGTTCTCTTTCCCTGGACGATATGTAATTACAAAATTGTAGTCATTGAAGAACATAGACCAACGTAATTGTCTAGCAGATAGAGCTTTTACTGATCTTAAAGCTTGGAGGTTTCTGTGGTCAGTATAAATAGTTACTGGATGACGAGCCCCTAACAGGTAGTGACGCCATTCTTCAAACACAGCTTTTATTGCCAATAACTCCTTATCAGCAATCGCATAATTTTGTTCAGCTTCAGATAACTTTCTTGAAAAGTAAGCTATAGGGTGCATTTGGCCGGTATCAGAATTTCGTTGTGAAAGAATTCCGCCCAATGCAAATTGAGATGCATCTGCTTCCACAATAAAGGGTTGACTGGGGTCTGGATGACATAGAATTGGAGCCATAGTAAACCTCTTCTTTAGGTTCTGGAAGGCTTCGTCAGCAGCTGGGGACCATAACAATTTTACTCCTTTTCTCAATAACTTGGTAATGGGTGTTATAATTTGAGAAAAGTCCTGAATAAATCTGCGGTAAAAATTTGCAAACCCTAGAAAACTTTGGATTTGTTTCAGAGAAGTGGGGCTCGGCCAAGTTGTTACAGCTTCTACTTTTTTAGGGTCCATTTCTATTCCCTCTGGACTAATAATATAGCCCAGAAAGTCCACTTTAGAGACATGAAACAGACTCTTTTCCAATTTTACAAAGAGTGAGTTCGAAAGTAGTTTTTGAAGAATGGCGCGAACCTGTTGTACATGTTCTTCCTCGGAATCTGAATAGATGAGAATATCATCTATGTAGACTACACAACAGATGTCAATGAACTCATGTAAAACCTCATTTATAAAAAACTGGAAGGCGACAGGAGCGTTACATAGACCAAATGGCATAACTTGGTATTCGAAGAGACCAAATTTTGTGCGGAACGCTGTCTTCCATTCGTCTCCTTTTCTTACCCTAACTAAATGGTAAGCTCCTCGTAAGTCCAGTTTAGTATAAATCTTAGCCTTCTTTATTTGGTCCAAAAGTGTAGGAATCAAAGGTAGGGGGTACCTGTTCTTAATGGTTACATTGTTTAAAGCTCTATAATCTATGCACGAGCGCAATTCCCCTCCCTTCTTTGGAATGAAAAAAAGAGCTGATGAAACTGGAGATTTACAGTGTCTAATGAATCCGTTAGCAAGGTACTCATCTAAGTATTCTCTCAGATGGACATTTTCTGCCTCCGTAAGAGCATAAATTCGACTGCAGGGCAAGGTTGCTCCAGGCATTAAATCAATCCTACAGTCAAAATCTCTATGTGGTGGAAGGGTGTTGGCTTTCTTTTTGTCTAATACGTCAGATAAATCGTTATATACCGATGGAACCCCATCCAAAATCAGTATATTGGGCGATTCTATTCCAAAGTCAAAACCTTGAATCACATCCTTAGATCTCTTAATAAGGAAGCAATGATCTGTACAAGTAGAAGATTTAAAAGTAATTGACTTGGTTACCCAATCTATGAACGGGTTATGTTTTACCAACCAAGGTATTCCTAGAATCATTTTAAATTGAGGAGCATCAATAATGTCAAAGTGTATCCTTTCTCTATGTATAGGAGAACAATCCATTTCCAATAATTCTGTTTGTCTATTTACTGGACCCGAAGTCAATTCTTTGCCATCCACAGCTCTGACGGTTTCTGGATGGTCCTTTAACAAAGACTTAAAACCTAACTTGAGGAAGAAATGAGAGTCTATAAAATTTCCAGTAGCTCCAGAATCTATAATGGCTTCAACTTTTCTAGTGTAAGATTCTGGAAGCAGACCTCGAAGTTCTACTAGAATAGAAAAGTGTCTACAACCGATGGGAGGAAGAGTTGAGGCCAAACTAGAGAACAAACCCGATAAACTGACCTCTCCCTTTACCGAGTTTTCTAGTTTTCCGACTTTTCCTGTGTGATAGCTAAGTCAGATGATTTGGCTTTAAATTTATTGGGTCGTGTGGGACATTCCTTTACAAAGTGTCCTGTCTTTCCACAATAAAGGCACTGATTTAATCGTCGTCTCCTTTCCTTCTCCTCCTTTGATAAAGGACCACGGATAGAACCTATTTGCATAGGTTCTACAGTATCAGATTTAGAACTAGTTTCACGGTTAGGTGCTGATCTTTCTTTAAAGAAAACTAACTTATGTTCAGACTTCCCTCTTTCACCTTTTCTCTCTGAAATACGGTGATTCAATTTAACCACTAAGTCGATGAAAGCACTTATATCTTCTGGAGGCTCTAAAATTTGGGTTATCATATCCTTTAATTCGTCCCTCAATCCTCTGTAGAAGATAGAGACTCTTTTGTCGTAAGGCCAATCTGCTTCTAAAACCAAACGGTTAAAGGTAGATATGTAATGTAATAAATCAGATGATCCTTGCTTTAATCCTAAAAGCTCATTATCTGCTGACTGAACAAAAAGATGTTTTGCAAACATCTTCTTTAAAGCCCTCTCAAAGTCTTTAAAGTTATACAAAATCTGATCATTGTTTTCCACTAAGGGGACTGACCAAAGGGCTGCGTCACCACCCATGTAGGATAACATAAATGCTACTCTGGAGGAATCATCAGGAAAGGCTGAAGTTTTTGCTATAAAGTGCAAATGACACTGTTGTAAGAACACTGAGAATTTGTTACAATCCCCATAAAATCTCTCTGGTGGGGCTAAAGGGGTTGGAACCGGAGTTACAACTTGGATTTGCGTTTGAGAACCAGAATTGGATGAACCCTGGAAAGTGGCAGGTTTCAAGACTGACTTCTGTTGCACAGAGTCTTGAAGAGAGGACAAATCTCTACGTAAAGCCGCATTATCCTGTCTAATTGCGTCTAAAACTGTGGCCAAATCCTGCAGGGTGATTTGATCCATTGCGTCTGGGCGAAATTATCAACGTGGGCTTTGCCTTCTGTCAAGCTATCCACGTCGTCCCTTACCTTGTCTTGGTAGAAGCCCTCTTGGATGACGCAGATGATTTCGCAGAGACGCAAGGGACCAACTTCCCAAATCACTAACTAAAACTTACTGGTTCTAAAAGTTAACAGCAAGGTTTAAACTAGAAATTAGGGAGGAAGGCCGGTACTGGACGTTGAAGTGTTGAGTTTTGTTCTTGCTGTCGACCTGCGAAGCAACAAGCACAAAAAGACTTTACTAATCTGACCTAAAAGATTTCTCCTAACTATTCTGAGGCCTTTTAGCTATTCTACTCTAATTTATTAGGAACCTAAAATCAGTCTGGATGTTCTGATGTTCCCCTACCTGCGATCAGTAAGATGTTGGCATTCGTCCAGTATTTCTTTCTAGGTTGTGATGATGAAGTCGTCAGACGTCCTCTAGGATTAGTGGTCAGCTTGTAGGTGGTCAGCTTGTATGATCAAGTTGCACTATGCTGAAAATAAAAGGTAGGATTACTTTACATTCTTTAAAAGTCTTTTCGCAAACTTTCCTAACTATTCCTATCACTTACTTGAACTTAACTTCTTGCTTCTTTGTCTTGGGGTTCTTGTATTTCCCTCTAGTTTCACGAAAGATAAGCATAGACCGAAAGGCACACAATATCCTATATGTCTTTCTTCAATCACCTTACGTTAGGCACAAAAACAAAATTCACAATCTAAAGTATTGCACAGAGTATTTCACACATGTAACTTGTAAACAAATGTTTCCTCAAAATCAGAGATGCTAAAATAAACTTGAATCAGAAATGTCCAAAGTCTCTTCCTTGCATTTTCTTCTGCTAGTTTAGAGTTCCAAAAATTACAGTTGACCTTTCTTGCGAAGGGCGCCTTTAAAAAATGAAAGTACTTAGCTTTCTAACACCTAGTCTTTCAGGATTCTCATTCTGGTTGCAAAAGAAGTACCGCTTTGAAGAGGAGCTGAGTTGAAGTCCAGCCGGAATCGAAATGCCTTCAGGTAAGTTCCGTCTCCAGACGCGACCTTCTCCGGAGGAAATCAGAAGGCAAAGCGCCTTCTAGAAGGCTGGGTGCGGTTTAAGTACTGGACCGCACCCAGCCACTCCCTGATACGCACTAGAACGTGCGTGAAGACGAAGTCTTCAGATCCCTTCCGGCCGCGCACCAAAAGGCGCGTGTGAGGGATGCGGGGAGAGAACAACAAGACCTTCTCAGAGCAAAGGCTCAGTTTTATCGAGCGCTAAGTCCAAAACCCCTGAAATACAACAAAATCAGACCACAAAATCCAGCACAAGGCACAGTGAAAGCATGATTGATGTAAATACAATAAGTTATAAGGCATGAAATACCAAGTTTTACACACACCCAATCACACTGACTTTGAAGCGTGCGGGGCGCACGGGACAGGGGCGGGTTTCAATAAGGGGAATGCTACATGTGCCTAGAGGGCATGTGTACTACATGAAGGGGAATCGTGACATCTATCCTCAATGGTGTTTATGAGGTCCATGCTATCTCGTATAAATGTTTCCACCATTGGTACAAAATCTTTTATAACTGTGTCAATGTATTTGCCCAGAGGTTCAAGAATGGAACCGCACCCAGAAACAATTGGACAGCCGGGTAGTTTGGTGCTGTCCTTATGTATTTAAGTAATACATAGATGACCGGTGTACGAGGGTGTTGGTTGTTCAAAAACTAAAATTATTTTTGTGAAATGATGTTTTGGCCTGGTTTGTTACTCTTTGAATTTTCGTTTTGAGGTCTGGTAAAGGGTCTTTGGATAATGGACAATAGTGGCAGCCATTGGAAAGTTGTCTCTGAATCTCTTGGTCGTATTTGTCCATGTCCGTAACTCAAGAAGTCCGCTAGGGGAGAGTGCCAAGCTCTAGATGGAGAGTCGCATGAGGAGAGGAAGCCTTGAGGAGCGGAGTAAGACAAACAAGAAGCACCGGACTCGAGGACGCCTGTGGTAGAGAGGACACACCCTGACAGCCGGTCACTTCCTGCTCCTTGCCATGTCCCCAGAGGGACGTGACTTAACCATGTGTCTGAGAGCAGAGTCTCTAGGCGGAGAGAGAACACAGTTGAGAAGAATACGGGGTGAAAGGAAAGAAGTGAAGATAACCCGTCTTGAAAAGGAAAGGGGAGGAGGAGAAGTGGAAGAGTATGGTGCACACTACAGTAGTTACAATGGGTAAATAGCCAAGATTTCTAAATTAACTCCAGAAATAATTTTTTTCCCTTTTTCTTTCTTTACTTCGCTGAAGTCACATACCTTTACTTTACCATCACCCCCTATTAACCTCACTAAAACGAGGAAAGAGAAAAAAGAGAGTGAGAGGACTACATTAACTCACTTATCATTTAAAAATAATAACCAGTGAGCGACTGCTGAGGATACGGAGGGCACGAGTGCGGAGTTGTTCACCCCTGAGGGTACAGGGTCCGAGAGTGAGGGTGGAGAGGAGGGGGAGGGAGAGTACTAAATTGGTGTAGAGCCTGGCCGGCCACGCACGTATATGTTCAATCATGATGATGTTGTGTTTCAATCCCGGAAGGTTTTCCTTCTTAATCTTGTCAATCGTTGCTGTCTCATCTGCCCCTGAGAGAGCCATACTGAGGTGAACGAACTGTATACACATTGTTTTTCCTACTCGATGCCAGTTTTGGGGGGGGGGGGTTCTATCGGGGTGTTGGGGGGTAACCTAAATAAAAGAAACACAAAAGCGGATCAGATTATCCTGCCGTACAGATGCATTGCTATGTTCTCCGTCTGTTCTGTCACGCTACCACCTTCCGCCGCCCGGCCTTCGGGATGTGGGCTGATGGGCTGTATGATACTCAACTGTAGAACTGAAGTTTATGGTAATTACAAATGGTACTGTCGGCATATCTGTTTTTGTATATGAGATGAATCTGCAACAAAAATAAAATTTTCAACAAAAAAAAAATAATAATAACCAGTGACTTGCCTGATTTATTCTTTTTGTCGAGGGCACCAGCGGACAGGAGTTCCAAAGGCCCTTAAGAAGAAAAGAAGACGTTTTATTAAAATTGGGCTTTTATTTCTTGTTTTCTTTGGTGATTGCACAAATAAAAGGACAACCAGTTAAGCCTAATATAGACTTGTCTTGTGCTAACGTTCTATACCAGTTAACACACTACTACACTGAGCCATCACCCTAGAGTGAGGTCTTAGTGAATAGATGCATTTATTTCAAACTACTACTACACTCATTCATTACAAAGGAGCGAGGTCTAAGCAAAGTGGTCAGTATGTCATAATACACAACTATACTCAGTCATCACTGTGGAGTGAAGTCTCAAAGAAATGCTTAGACTGCCGCAAAGCACTACCATACACATACACGAGCAGGGGACCTCTGCCAATTATAAAGGCTAGTTAACTCATAAATAGTGCACCCACATTAAGAATTGAACTATAGTTCAGATGATATAGGTTAGAAACACTAAAATACTAACACTTATTAGTGGTACAGAAAGAATAGTAATTTAACTTAACCAGTAGCTCAGTATATTTATTTCAGTGTTAGAAACTTTTACCAAACACTCAAGCTCACTGGATGATGTCATCAGTAATGTCATTTGAGATGTCATCAGTGATGTCATGAGTGATGTAATATGTGAGGCCATAAGCAGTACATCGTGGGGGTGTAAGTTATAGTTAGCTCAGGTAACTATAACTGCTGAATTTGTATGGTTTTGGGTGTGTAAAATCTGGGTCCAACTATAACGTCCCTGTAACTTTTGGTTTTTTTCAGTTAATTTCTACGTTTATTTTAATTCTACTTCCTAACTATAATATATCTGCAACCTTTGCTTTTTTCACTGAAATATATATATGTGTATACATATTACCTACTGGCGGTTGCCAGTATGTAGTTATAATTAGGACCTCGTTTCTATTCAAATCGCGTTTTTTCTTTTGCCAATATCATTGGCGCCGTTTATAGAATCTTCACGAATTTTTCAAAACTAATGGGGTGCTCTAATCAGCTCCTGTCTTGGAAGTTTCAGGGTGATTTGTGAAGCGGGGGCCAAGAAAAAAAAGGGTGTCCCAAAACACATTTCCCCCATGTTAATTTCCATAGGAAAAATTGGAACAGGCTACAGCCCGAACTGCTGAACGGAATTACACCAAATTTGGCAAAAAGGTAGCCCTTGGTACAGTAAGAGACCTTTTTTTAAATGGTATAAATCTGTTTAGTAGTTCCTGAGAAATTAAAAAATAAAAAATATCGATATCTGAGCACTGAGGAGGGTTCGCAAACTCTCCCAGGCATGAGCTTCACTCTGATTGGCTGCCAACACTCTAATCTAGAATGTGTTGGCAGCCATTTTGTGACTCGGTAACCGAGTCACACGAAAAGAGTTGATGGATATTGTTCTGATTATTGCCTTACACCACTGTGAGATCTCAGCGTCCATTTTTACAGTCTTTTCACCTTGACTAGGACAGGTACGGTTTCCCACTCCCCCTCCTCTTGTGTGTGTCTCCTTTGCGTTTCTCTGGGTGATTAGTGAGAAAGAAGAAGAAAAGGAGGATATAGGCATTCTTAGAGACCGCTTTTTACAGTTTCCTCACTTTGCTTAGGTCAATGATAGGTTTTCACCACCCCCTTCCACATACCCGCTACCACTTGCGAGTCCCAAAGTGCGTGGTCACAAAAAGGATATGGTAATAGTGTTTATTACTGTGCTACTTGCGTTCTTGCTGCTTCCAGTGACTGTAGATATGGGTACAGTTCCAAAGAGGTGGCGTGATAGGGGTCTCAGTGAGGTAGATGTGGATGTGGTCCTGTTCTGTTGGACTGGAGTCTCTGCGCTCGGTCTCTCGGGCTAGCGAGGTTGTGCTTGCTAGTCGTGTTGTTCGTGTTCTTGTGGGCTCTTGAGGTAGGTATGTGTCTAGTGCATGTTGGACACTTTCTAGGTAGCTTATGCTGTAGCTTATAAGGTAGATATGGTTGCTTCAGCCGTGCATTACGGTAGAGATATTGGGTTTCAGCTTGCTCACTCCACTCTCAGCTCCGGTGAAGCTCTTCTCTTACTGCTTCCTGGCTGGGAGGTCTCCATCCCTTGTGGTGCTGGGCCGTCCAGGAATCTGCTTAACTCTTTTGGATCCTCGAAGGCGCGCGAACTGCCCTTGTCGGTTATCCTGAATCTAGATGGCCCGATGAATGAGAACAGTATGTTTTTCTTCTTCAGACTGTCTCACAGGGACAGGAATCCTTTCCTAGTGTCCACTGTGGGCTTGGAGTAGTCCTGCGTGAGGATTATCTTGTGGCCGTTCCACGGGATCTGGTGGTTTTTCCGTGCGTAGCTGAAGATGGCTTCTGTGTGTTGTATTCTCAGCAGTTTGCTTATTATTGGGCGAGCCCCGCTCTTTGTTGCCGCTCTGAAGGTAGGAACTCGGTGGGCTCTGTCCAGCTTGAAGGGGTGGTCGAGCTTGAGGTTAGTGATTTTTGGTATCATGTCCTCAAGAAAAGCCACGATACACGTCACTGGGTATGGGCTCCCAAGCAGCAAGGCCAAACCCTGCCTAATGTATAATACAAAACAATTGCCAATACTGCCAATCTCAATCAATAGTCTCTGTTTCTAATATATCAGAGACACAACGGACTTCATAAACACACTAAATGAAGTTGAATTTGATAAAACAAATGATTGGATGGTGACAATGGACATCACGTCCCTGTATACACAGATACCACAAGAAGAGGGTATACAGGTTCTAAAAAAGACATTAGAGACAAGAGAAAGACCCCACAAGGTACCAACGGATTTCATTGTACAATTGGCAAGTTTCGCATTGAAAAGAAATTATTTTCATTTTGATGGAGACTTTTACTTTCAAGTAGGTGGCGTTGCAATGGGCTGTCCTTTTGCTCCCGAGCTGGCCATCCTGTACATGTCTAGTTATGAAGAAAAGTTTATCTATCAGGATAATCCCTTTGGAACATGGATAAAAAATTGGAATCGTTATATTGATGATATTTTCTTTGTGTGGTCAGGTCCAGAAGAAGAGCTAAAGAGATTTCATGAATGGCTGAATGATAGGACCCAAGAGATCAAATTCAGCCTCACATATTCAAAAAACAAAATCCCTTTTTTAGACGTTGAAATATACCCTTCGGAAGAAGGTGGACTGATAACTACTTTGTACAAAAAAGATACTGATAGAAATCGAGCATTGCATTTCAACAGTAATCACCCCCGGAGCCTAAAGGAAAATCTGTCTTTCGGGCAATATTTAAGGATCCTTAGAAAATGTCAACACAAGGAGGAATACAAAAAACATGCAGACAATTTAACCACGAACCTGATGGCACGCGGATACCCCAAAAAATTGCTGAAACGCTCGCAAAAAAGAGCTTGGTGGACCCCAAGGGAATGTTTATGGGAAAAAAGAGTAAAAGAAAAATTGGATAGAATAGTACTAGTCACTATGTACTGCCCGAATTCCAATAAATTGAAAAAGTTGGTAAACAACAATTGGAACTTAGTAAAAAAATCTATGCGAAGATCTTAAAGAAACCACCATTATTCGCATTTAAAAAGGAGTCAAGTATTGCCAATAGACTGGTGAGAGCATCCTTACCAACGAAAACACATCCGACGCTAAGAACGATGATTGGATTACCACCCATAACAGTCCACAATAAGTGTGGTGTAAGAGTAAGTAGATTTACACGCGCATGCTGGAGTCTAACATTAAAACCTCCCATTTACTTTTCTCAACAGAGTGAAAACACCAGCCACATACATAAAGTGAGTAGGATGTTAAACCCTTTGAGTTTGGTGCAATGTCTTGTGTAATTGATGGAGGGTAAAGTTATGTGTTTACTGTTTAGGTGGTTCTGCGCCGTGGGTGTTGGTGACGTAAAGACCCCCTAACCAAAGTGAATACTAGAGAGGTAAGATGCAGATAGGTGGCTGTCGAGCCAAAAAACAGCTTGATAGATTTTTTCACAATTAACTAATAAGAGTCCCCTCTCTTTCCTTTATCCACAGTTTACGGTCCTGATGAGAACTCCGTAAAAAAAGGGAGTTTGAAACGCGTAGACCTTATCTTTGAACCATAAGACCATCTAAAAAAATATGCACATTAGATTGATTTATTTCACAAATAGGATACTATGGTTCTTGTAGAAATTGTATAAAAAATGTACAGAGAAAAATTTTTTGCTACTGGAATTTGAGAGTGTGAATGTGTGGAGTGTGAGAATTGTAGAAAGAATGTGTATGAATGAATCCCAGGGGTATAATGTTGAATATGTATATATATGTTGATTCTATGTTCCTTTGAAATGTTTTTCTTTTGAAATGAAAAAATCCGCTTGAACAAATGAAAAAATGAAACCATAATAAAAATCAAATTAAGAAGATTAATTCACAAAGACTAAAACGTTGCCTGCATAGTGTTTTATTTGTATGTTGGCATTAGAAACAGAGACTATTGATTGAGATTGGCAGTATTGGCAATTGTTTTGTATTATAACTCAAGAAAAGCCAGGCATGATCCCGCTTCCTCTTCTGCCCCCTCCAGGACCCCTAGGATTCTTATGTTCACACGTCGGTTTCGGTCTTCTAGCTCCGCCGTTAGTCTCTAGAGTGTTGCTGTGGCTTTGGTTAAGATCTTTAGTTCTTTGTTTACCAGAAGGTCTGCATCCTCTATATCACTTTTTCTCTGCTCCGCTACGGATAGCCTGTTGTTGGTAGCACGCATGTCCGCCCTCACCGCTGCCAGCTCTAATTGTATCGTGTCTGTTTTGTGGTCCTGGCCAGGCCATGGACATCTGCCAGTTTTTTTAGGATCATTTCTAGTGTGCTGCTAATGTCCGGTTTCTGCTTAATAGGTGAGTCTGTTAGCGTGGACTCAACTTTGTTCTTTTTTTGTTTCTGTTGGAGTCGTGCCTCGTTCCACGCCATCGTTTTTTTTCTCTTTACTACTATCTACTATTCCTTCACTTTTCTCTCGCCTCTTTCACTTACAAGAAGTCACACTCTGACCCGTACAGAACCCACCAGACATAAACCTAACGGTGAGGCAGACACGGGGCAGTCACCTGACCAAGAACAGACAACTGAGCCTAGCTGGGGGGAGGAATCACAACTATGGGATGCTGGGACCGCAGATTGGAACCACCAGACCTCAACCACTAAAGATAATGGCCCCCACCAATAAGCTTATCCTGGCGGCTGATCTAAAATTAGTATCCCTCAATGTCAAGGGGCTAAATCACCCAGTCAAGTGCAAGAAAATACTCAACTATCTTGCTAAGACTTAAGGGAATGTGGTCCTACTACAAGAAACCAAATTGTCCCTCGAAGACCTCAGACTAGTAAAAGCCATGTGGATATCACAGGCTGCATGCTCCCCACCAGAAGGGAAGAAACGGGGCGTAATCACGCTGCTATCTAGAAACTCCAACCTGACAATAGAATCACAATACCACGATAAAGTAGGAAGACTCTTATTAACACACTTGAGAAGAGGGGAGGATTACATCCACGTCGCCAACATTTACAGCCCTAACACTGACGACCCCGCATTTTGGGAGGGCATAGCACATAAACTGGACTCCTTACCACAGAATGATCTCACGGTGGTGGCAGGGGACTTTAACATGCCTCTAGACCATACACTAGACAGACAATCAAAATGCCACTCCCAACCCACAAAAGCTCACTCCACACTAAAAAGCATCTACGCCAAACTCAACCTCAAAGACCCATGGCGACTCCAGCACCCCGATACTATAGATTACACCTTCTGCTCCACCCAACACAACTCATACAGCAGGAAAGATTACATTCTTATCACAAGCCCACACACACACCCCTGATAGAACACACAGATATACACGAGACTAGTGTCAGATCACTCATGCATTAGCCTAAAGCTGAGCGGAGTGCCACAATGAAGAAATCCCCAGAAGGCGGCGTTTTAATAGTGATGTCTTGGCAGACCCAGAAAACAAAAAAAATATAGAAGAGGTCATAAAGGAATACCTTAGATACAACGACACACCGGACACTAAGCCAACTACCCTTTGGGATGCACTCAAGGTGACAATCAGAGGCACAATAATCGAAATTAAGGCCAAAATCAACAAAACCACTAACCTGCACCTGGCCCAGCTTGAGCAAGACATTAAGAAACTAGAAGCAGACCACATCAGTGCCATGCACGACACTACTATCCTACGCGAACTAACTGGAAAGAAATATGAATTTAACAAAATCCTGAGTGAAAGGGCTGGTCTGTGGATCAACAAATACAAATCCCTAAACCTCTGCAAGGCCAACAGGGTGGGGAAACACCTAGCCTCTTATCTAAAACATAAACGTAATCAATTTACTGTATCATCCATCACAGACTCACACAAAAAACCCATTCAAGCCACAAGGACATTTTAAAGACTGTCCAAGAGTTCTACCAGGAACTCTACAAAAACGACCAGAGCTTTGACCTAGAGGCGTGCACAAAATACCTCACCAGACTCGACCTCCCCAAACTAACCAAGGTAGAAGCACAGAGGCTAGGGCACGAAATTAGCATAGCAGAGATCAGAATGGCAGTCAAGTCGATGAAAGACAACAAAGCCCCAGCACCGGACGGATACACAAAAGCTTACAAAGCTTTTCTAGACCATCTGAAACCTACCATGAAACGTGTGTTCAACCACTGTGCGGAGGATGGGCCGGTTTCACAATGCATGTCAGAGGCCAACATAGTTGTTATCCCAAAAGAAGTCAAGGATGAACTCCTGCCCACGAACTACAGGCCCATTTCCTTAATCAACGTAGACTGAAAAATCTACGTTAAATACTGGCAACGAGATTAAACCCGGTCCTACCCAACTTAATATGCAGCTCACAAGTAGGCTTCCTAAGGACCCGTATGTCTAGAGACATCATCATACTCCTCTGCCACATTCTAGAACACCCCTCTAAAATGACAGAACCAGCTGTGGCTATCGCCCTTGATGCCAAGAAGGCCTTCAACAGAGTCTCGTGGACCTTCCTCGAGCAATGCATGCAGACATTCAATCTAGGGCAAGGGTACATCAGAAAGGTGATGGCATTGTATGGGGACCCAAAAGCTTGCATAGTTATCAATGGCTCACTCTCTGAACCCCTCACGCTACAACGCAGTACCAGACAAGGCTACCCGCTGTCTCCCTCACTCTTTCTGCTGGCCCTAGAACCCCTGATTAGAGACATCAAGACTAATGCCGAAATAAAGGGGATCAACATAAAGGATGTGGAAAATAAACTAGCCACCTACGCGGATGACATTCTCATCGTGACAGAGCAGTCTAAGACCTCTATTGCTGCCCTGATTGAATCTATAGAACTATACTCAGTACATTCAGCATATAAACTCAACAGGGACGAATCAGAGTGCAATTCCTTCAACATCCACACCGCTAGGGACTCACTGGGAGGGTCGGGACTGACTTGGTAAACAGGTTTCATCAAATACCTGGGGATCCACTTTGGTAACGACCTCATGACCACATTAAATGAAAATGAGAATCTACCACTAGGAAAAACAAGAAACTCCTGGAGTCCTGGTCCCCCAAATTTATAACATTGTGGGGCAGAATAGAGACAATCAGGATGATTACACCAATGATCAATTACCTGGTGAGCATGCTGCCCCTGCTACTCACTGATTACTTCCTCCGCAAAGTGGATAAACTAATTAGTAACTTCCTATGGCGGGGTAAAAAGGCATGCATTAGTATTAAAAAACCAAGACTAGACAAAAAATTGAGGGGGTTAAACCTAGCAGACTTTAGAACCTACCAAACGGCATTCTTGGCAAAGCAAGGAGCCTGCTGGCTGTCACCTCCGCAAGGCTACACGCCAGCATGGCTACTAGTGGAGCGCGCCATGCTAAACAACCTCAACCCGCTGGCGCTTCTGACAGCGAACAAACTTGCACATGCCTCCAGCCCTATCTTCAAAATCACAAAAATTGCCCTACTAAAAATAGACAACAAAATGGAGAATAGTGTAAGGAACTCGAAATGGGAATCCCTCTGGGCCAACAGCAAGTTCAAATACAATTGTCAATGCCTAGCCTTTGAAGCATGGATGGAGAAAGGCATCACGCACCCAGCTCAGCTAGTGGAAGAAGGGCACCCCTGTACTTTCAAAACACTGAGAGATAGACACAAACTCCCGGCAATGGAATTCTACAATTTTCTAAAAATTAAAACAGCCCTAACAAAAGCCAAACTTTCGCCAGCCACCCAGTCAATCATGCAGTATATCACGAATATCAATAAAATAGCCCATCAAGAATCACACCTCTACAAACTACACAGCCCAAACTCCACCAAACTCAATGACAAGACATCTAACTACTGGGTAAAACAAACCAATACCCCACCAAATGAGCAGGACCTAGCTCTCCTCTGGGCTTCCCCATCAAGTAACAAAATTACACCAGCAGTATCACAAACCAAATTCTGGGTCCTCCACAGACCTTCTGGACCCCCGCTCGGTTAGCCTTGCTAGGCCTCAGAGAGGACGACCTGTGCTGGAACTGCGCAAGTGAAAAGGGGGATCTAGAACACCTCATCTTCTACTGCCCCAAACTCAAAAAGTTCTGGGAAGAAATCTTTAACTTCATAAAAAAGGCGCTGGCGTGCACACTAACGGTACAAAAGGGGGTGGTAATGGACGGAGCATCTGAACCAATCAAACACTCACACCCAGTCAAAAGATCTGGGTTTAATCCATCACCGTTCTTTGGCCCACTCTGCCACCCCAGTTTAGACATGGCTATATGCAAATCAGTCTGACCCTGTGCCTTATGGAAACAGTCCAGCCCGAACTGCCAAGCCATGCCTTCCCTGGACCGGAAACAAGCTTCCGAGGACCGGTTTCTGGCATTACAGCCGTCTTCAGCCCGGCTTGCTTGAATCCAGTGGCAAAGTGAGCAAGGGACTCACGTCTGAGCATACCCTGCCACACTTATGGCGGCCAAAAGCGGTACAAAAAGGGGTGGTAATGGACGGAGCATCTGAACCAATCAAACACTCACACCCAGTCAAAAGATCTGGGTTTAATCCAAGCCAAGCCATGCCTTTCCCCTTTTGTACCGCTTTGGCCGCCATAAGTGTGGCAGGGTATGCTCAGACGTGAGTCCCTTGCTCACTTTGCCACTGGATTCAAGCAAGCCGGGCTGAAGACGGCTGTAATGCCAGGAACCGGTCCTCGGAAGCTTGTTTCCGGTCCAGGGAAGGCATGGCTTGGCAGTTCGGGCTGGACTGTTCCCATGAGGCACAGGGTCAGACTGATTTGCATATAGCCATGTCTGAACTGGGGTGGCAGAGTGGGCTAAAGAACGGTGATGGATCAAACCCAGATCTCTTGACTGGGTGTGAGTGTTTGATTGGTTCAGATGCTCCGTCCATCACCACCCCCTTTTGTACCGCTTTGGCCGCCATAAGTGTGGCAGGGTATGCTCAGACGTGAGTCCCTTGCTCACTTTGCCACTGGATTCAAGCAAGCCGGGCTGAAGACGGCTGTAATGCCAGAAACCGGTCCTCGGAAGCTTGTTTCCGGTCCAGGGAAGGCATGGCTTGGCAGTTCGGGCTGGACTGTTCCCATGAGGCACAGGGTCAGACTGATTTGCATATAGCCATGTCTGAACTGGGGTGGCAGAGTGAGCTAAAGAACGGTGATGGATCAAACCCAGATCTCTTGACTGGGTGTGAGTGTTTGATTGGTTCAGATGCTCCGTCCATCACCACCCCCTTTTGTACCGCATTGGCCGCCATAAGTGTGGCAGGGTATGCTCAGACGTGAGTCCCTTGCTCACTTTGCCACTGGATTCAAGCAAGCCAGGCTGAAGACGGCTGTAATGCCAGAAACCGGTCCTCGGAAGCTTGTTTCCGGTCCAGGGAAGGCATGGCTTGGCAGTTCGGGCTGGACTGTTCCCATGAGGCACAGGGTCAGACTGATTTGCATATAGCCATGTCTGAGCTGGGGTGGCAGAGTGGGCTAAAGAACGGTGATGGATCAAACCCAGATCTCTTGACTGGGTGTGAGTGTTTGATTGGTTCAGATGCTCCGTCCATCACCACCCCCTTTTGTACCGGGGTGCACACTAAGCCCAGAATTCTCCTCCCTCACCACCACATTCATAACCGCACAACTCCCTACATGGGAGGACAGGGACCTTCTAGACCTCCTACTGACCGCAGCTGTTATACTGGTCCTGTCCAACTGGAAGGATACTGCTAGGACATCATACAAATGCTGGTTTAACTGGGTGACATACCTCAGAGGCGCAGATAGCACTGCCCTGCAAAACTCACCCTGGAGGCCAGTCACTAGGGCGATGTGGAAGTCGCTAGACATTTTCCTCGAATCATACAAACCCCCTTGACTTTACCTGGGTCCCCCCGGGAGTACATCGCCCCCACACAGTGACACAAACCCAGACTAGGCTCAGAGCGAAAGAACACTTCTTGTACCCTACCTCTACTCTGTCTCTTCCTTCTTCTCTCTTCTTCCTACCCTGTCTCTAATTTTTCACTGCTAGACAGCATAGGGGGTTCCAGTTGGACGTCTTCAAAACAGTATCATGTCATTTTTGTAATGCCAGCTACATTTTCATGTCATTTTTGTAATGCCAGCAACGTTTACCTGGAACCCTTAATGAAAATGCAAATACACTTGTTTTGTTAAAAAAAATAAAAATACCTTGAAATTAAAAAAAAACAAGAAAAGGGTTTAAAAGGTAAAGAACAAGAAAAGGAGGTAGGGTAGAAAGACCCTGACTCCCTAGGCCTGCTCAGGTGGTCCCACAGGGACCCCCAGGACCAAACATTTTGTATTTGTTTAAATCAGCAAAATTTTGCGCTGGGTGCGCGAATCCTGATGAAAACTTTAAAACAACGAAGTGTGGGCTCCCGCGCTTTGCTACTAAAAAAGCCCCCAGGTGGGCCAGGTACCGGGGGCAATATAAAAGTAGGGTGTGGGGGCCCATGGGGCCCCCACAGCCCCGGGTACCGCCACCTCCGTGGGGCTTATTAATTTGAATGCGGGGGCACGCGGCCCCCCCACAGCCCTGGGGACCGCCACCTCCCGAGGCTTCCTTAATGAATGCGTGGGGGGTCCCAACCCCCCACTCGCTGCCCCGGGGACCACCACCTCCCTGGGGCTATAAAAAATAATTAGTGTGGGGGACTTTACTGCCCCGGGGACCACCATATGTGCTGTCATTTCAGATGTCATCAGTGATGTTATCAGTGATGTTACTGACCATGTCATGTATGATGTAATATGTGACGTCATCAGCAGTGCATTGCGGGGGCGCGAGTTATAGTTAGCTCTACTACCTATAACTGCCACATTTCTCTGGTTTTCTATGCATGAAATGTATAACCAACTATAATGTCCCTGAAACCTGTGTGTTTTTCTGTCAATTTCTAAGGTTTTTTAAATGCTAATTTCTAACTATAATGTCCCTGTTTTTTTTCTGTGAATATATATATATATATATATATATATATATATATATATATATATATATATATATATATATATATATATATATATATATATATATATGTCGGGAATCAAGAACCAGGCGCCCAAGGGACCACAGGAGTGAAGAGAAATCCCCTTAACCTCTAAAAAACAACCAGAGGAATGATGTGTAACTTACACTCCTATGGCCTGTTCTCTAAAAGTATGGGGGAAAATTCCAAGGAGTGTCCACCACTCTTCCCATATGTGGGGCGGAATCACAGGAGGGAAACAGGTCTGTCTGGTCGCAAAACGCTGCAAGGACACAATATGAGGATACCAATACACTTTGCTATACAAGTCACCCAGAAATACATTGACATGTGATTAGCATTGCATTACACTTACCCCAGGTATGTCCCGGAATGTCCTTGAAGAGAGAAGTGGGTAAGATACTGGACTCGGGAAGGCAGGAGTCCTGATGCACTGGAAGGAGCTACTCGATATCGCACTCACACGACATTCAACCATTCAGACCAAAAAGAAACTGCTAAAGAAATAATAAGGAGTTTAACATAGGGATTTGAGGAGCAATGGCCGGCTCTTCTGGGCAACGAAGAGCGGAGCATCTACTCTCTGAAGAGAGGCGAAGCCCGGCCCGGGACCAAGCGCCAGGTGGAGCAACACTCTCTCAATCAGGGATAAGGAAAACATAGGGGAAAGTCGACTCCTCGAGCCGTTCACAAGAGGTGCGGTAAGACTCAGCACACCAAATGCAGGGAAAACAAACTTCGGCTTCCAAGCCGAGTCGTGCACCGAGCGGGGCGGAAATGCTCAGCACACCAAAATGCGGGGAAAACAAACTTCGGCTTCCAAGCCGAGACGTGCACCGAGCGGTGTGTGAAGAAAAAGGAACCGGCTTTCCTCGTGAGCCGGGGGCGTGCAATAAGGTAGGCGGGGAAGTCCGCGCTGGGATAAGTATCTCCGCAATCTCCCCAAAAGCAATCTTCGGAGAGCGGAGGATTCGGGCTGGAACAAGAAAACAAGCGACACGCTAGGGGTAATGGCGTTCGCAACAAGCAGGAACAAGAAAGGGGGCGTGGTCACGGCAGTAAGCCAAGCGTCGACTTACAGGTAGAGCATCCCTTTACGTGATTCAGGGATCGTCTCTAAAGAGCATACTCTGTGTACTTTATGGGGGAACATGGTAAAAGAGACATGGGGGTTTGCCTCTAACCACATGTCAATGTCGAGCCATCGTTGCTATCCTCAAACCCCTAACAATATATATATATATATGTATACCTATATATATATATACATATATATATATATATATGTTTTAGCGGCACAACTTTTTTGGTGTGTCAAATTATTCTATTGTTGATTGCACATATTCAAGGCGTATTTCCTCGCACAGTCCTCATTTCCCTTCAGTAAGGACTGACTCGTTTCTGCGAGTTGCCTTCCACTGGGTCACTTTGGGCTTGGCTGTATATATGCATACATACATACATATAGCTATATATATTGTGATCAAGTCCAGGTTACCTGGACGAAACGCGTCATGCTGCCGTTCCCATCTATGGATTAAAGCACTTTATCTTCTACTGAAGTCCTCGCTGTGGTCTGTACCTGTTGTCCGTGTTGGTGCCTTGCCGGGTTGCTGACATCACAGGATTGTAAACCCATATATATATATATATATATATATATATATATATATATATATATATATATATATTACCTACTGGCGGTCGCCAGTAGGTATATATAGTTAGGATTTTTTCTCTATGGGTTTTTTGAAAATTCTATGTCTAATAACTTTGGCGTTTGTGGACGGAATTGGCTGAAATCTTCAGGAAAATGGCACATTTTGTTTCTGAGCAGCCCTTGAAAATTTGGGGGGGGTTCGTCCAGTGGGGGCCGAGAAAAAAGGGGGGTCCCAAAACGTGTTTTTAACATTGAGTTTTCCATAGGGCGGTTGGCCTCACTTTTAGCCCGAACGGCTGAATGGATTTGCACGAAACTTGGCAAAATTGTAGGGACTGGTAGCCCGATGTGCCTTTTGTAGGTCTCAATATATGTGCTCCAGTGGATTTTGAGAAATTAACGTTTAAAAAAAGATATATATCTGTAACAGCGGACCGGGCAGCGCTCTGGTTCGCGGACTTTTCGCGCAACGGAGCTTTGTGAAGCGAAGCTGATTGGTTCTCCGGCGTCTGTCAACATTCCAAACAGTCCGTAGCGGCCGCCATCTTGTCTCTCGGTAGGATCGAGAGACAAGAGGAGGTCAAAACAAAGGGGGAAATAACTATAAGGGGGCATAGTAGATCCTCGCTGACCCCCTAGGTTTGATGTGGAGGTTTTAAAAGGGCCCCGCGGGGCAAAAAAAAAAAATAATAATAATAATTGAACGGCTGAATGGATTTGCACGAAACTTGGCAAAATATTAGGGACTGGTAGCCCGATGTGCCTTTGCTAGGTCTCAATATATGTGCTCCAGTGGATTTTGAGAAATTAACGTTCAAAAAAAGATATATATCTGTAACAGCGCTCCGCTTCGCGTAACGGAGGTTTGCGAAGCTGATTGGTCATTCTGTCACTGGGCTATAGTTGGGCTACATCTGGCTGATATTTGGGCTACATTTGTTTTTTTGTGTGTCTGGCGGCCATCTTTGGGCTACATTGGGCTACATTGGGCTTCATTGGGCTACATTCGGCTAATTAGCAAATAGCTCATCGCAAACTAGGAATGGTAAAGAATCGCTATTTATTCCTTAAAGTTCGCTATTTAGGAAATGCAAAAAACTTTGATGATATATATGGCGGTTCATCTCTAACAAGATAAGAAGCATAGGGATACATTTATGATGACTGGCGCATCACCAGGGATGTGTTAGTCATTCTGTGCCGCTGTTCCGTCACCTATGGTGTGCTGCATTTACAATGCGGCGCATCATGGGGCAAAAACAGCACAGATGCGTGATGTATCTGTGCCGTAAAGGTGGCGCATTGCTGGAGTTGTATCGCAAGTGTGATGAAGCTCCAGCAAGGGTCGGGGGTGCCCCTGTCGCAGGGTTTCTGTTCTCACACAGAACTGTGGACAGAGGATTGGAACCTCGGCGAATTAGGGTGTCCCAAAACTCACGTTAGTAATCAAAAACTCCTTAGCAAGCTAGGTACAGTGTCACATTGGATATAACAAACTCTCAATGTTTAGACAATCCAGAATATGAACTTATAGTACCTCAGGATACGTGGAACTCATGAACAGTCGGTCGTTATAGATTTCTTAGAAACCAGAACATGGAGTTAAGAAGAACAGATGTGTATTTGAAATGTTTATTTACTAATGCCGTCTTCTCAGGCGTAGTACCTTAGATAATAAAAGTACACATATTATCAGTAGCAAAATTACCAGCATAGTTACTAGTACATAAAAAGTGAATGGTGATAGTATGTTAACATGCTGTAAATGAATAAGAGTTAGCAACACTTATAAGCAGCCGCGGGCCGTGGAGGGAGTTACGGTGAGGCAGGGAGGCGGGGAGGGGGAGAAGCAGGGTGGAGAATACAAGTACACATATTATCAGTAGCAAAATTACCAGCATAGTTACTAGTACATAAAAAGCGAATGGTGACAGTATGTTAACATGCTGTAAATGAATAAGAGTTAGCAACACTTATAAGCAGCCGCGGGCCGTGGAGGGAGTTACGGTGGGGCAGGGAGGCGGGGAGGGGGAGGGGCAAGGTAGAGAGGGCTCCACCCTGCTTCTCCCCCTCCCCGCCTCCCTGCCCCTTCGTAACTCCCTCCACGGCCCGCGGCTGCTTATATCTCACCCTCCCTAATACACATATTATATTATTTGCTAAGAAGGTCTCTTTGTGTTGGTTTAGGGCGTGCCCATACTTTAGTGTCTTAGATTTGAAGGAATCACATCACCATACACCAGCTCTCTCTTCATGTGAACCGCATCAACTGTTGTGTATGTGTGTTCGGCAAAGCAATATAAAACCCGCCTCATGCCCAGAATTGGCAGAAGTTGCACTTATGTTATGAGTATGAAGTCGTGGAGATCAGACCTCATAACAATTCTGTATCGTGTTGTTCTTGAAACTTTAGCACTCGCTGTACAGATATAGTTTAACAAGTAAAGCAGATAGTAGACCAATAACATATTATTCTCATGTAAACCACGATGAACTACTAGGTGGAAAGCTAAAGCAACAACTAAGTGTCGTGTGCAGAAGTTGCAAAAAAGGAAAAATGGCGTTTAAACCGGTAATGAGCCCATGCTAACTTAACACGGTGTAAAGATATCCAGGACCTAGATGACACCTCCTCATGATCCGGAAACGAACTGAATAAGATAATAGAAGTGCCATCTCATGAGAGCAGATTGCAAGTTTATATGTGGACGGTCCGCAAGGTAAAGCATTAAAAACTAGGAAAATTTAATGCTAAAGAAAAATAAAACAGCCAAGTACTTTATCGAGTCTTAAGCCAATAGGCAAGGTAAATAATAAAAACTTGACAAATAAGTCAATGAATTGTCAATGAAATGCTAGTACTCAGCATATCAAACATGAAAAAGGTCTATGACATAACTGTGTATGCAAAATAAGCTGCAACAGCCTCCAATAGGAAGTCACCGTCTTCATCCGAAAACAGTTCAGCCATCCAATTTAAAAGCGGAAAAGAACATACGTGCTCTCCCAGCACCGGATCCTCTATCACCATCAGAGGACAGCTCGGTGGGTTTTCAAGAAAGCTCTCTTCCAAGAAAGACTGTGCTGCCGCCAGTAAATTCCAGGGACCAAGTAGTCCATGCATCAATGCCACAGCCATAATCCTTTCGCCAGGACAAACCAACTCGTGAGTAATGATAGGAGTCATCAGCTGATTAAAGTCGACGTCAGGAGAAACCGGTCCGCAGAGACACAAATCAATGGCCCAATCGAAATCACAGGTCAGGCAGTGAAATACAGGCTGGACACAGGTGAAGTAGGAGAACCGAAAAGATAATCCATATGCCGTGCTTAATATCGCCAACGGCATTGTGCCATAATATTCTAGCATGCGATTGCGGAACAGTGTCAGCAGCTGCAGGGTCGGAGGTTGCATAGGAGGGACATCCATATTTAAAAATGTAAAAAAGCACAAGAGCGTCCGCTGGTAATGCAAGTAAAAATGCCAATCCACGAACCAGAGTGCAGAAAATACAATGAAAGGAAGCAGGGATGACTCCAAAGATTTTCTCAAATGAAGTCACGAGACCACTGGTAACAACTTTAAAAAAGTGTGTCAGGGACTTTGTGGAGGATGCGTTAAAGATAGTCGGAAACATGTTGCTGAAATTGAAAGGCAAATCTTAATTGAAAAGGGTGTGCACCTCTGTACGGGTGTTCGCTATGTGAAGTACGAAAGTTTCACGGGCCGAACTCAAGGCCACCTCTCTCTGAGACAAAAGAGCTCTTATTCTTGCCATGCCGTTGAAACGTGTCCCAAGGTTGGTATTTGTGGCCAGATTGAAAACTCCCTATGTTCATGTGTGGGAGGAAATAGAACATTTCTGCAGCAAATAACCCGTTCACTTACTGTTACGATAAAAGGAATACTTTTAATTAACTCAGAACAATCTTCATTATTGAGCATCAAATAACTACCATTTTCCAACAACTTGAACGTGGGGATGATAGCAGGAACTGGCGTGCCTTGCAACACGCAAGCCATATTTGGTCGGTGTTTGTTGCATGAACCGTGTAACTGTATGTGCCTACACATTAGTGAATGATCTGGCGTCTCAGTGCATTCCTCTCCATTCAGATAAACTTCTTGATCATCTTTGAAACATCTGTATGTGTATGGAAGCGACCAGACCTCATGAAGAAAAGCACTACCTAAAGGTTCATAACGACCTATTGGTATATATTTCATACAATTTGAAAACTTATATAAAGCAAAAGGCAGCGTTATTAAACCGTGGATAAGGCATGTTGTCAAAAAACCCGCAATCCTCTGCTGATGATGTCACTGAGCATGTCATGAATGATGTAATATGTGACATCATCAGCAGTGGATTACGGGTAATAGTATCTCTAGTTTACTCCCCTATAGCTGTCTTTATTTTAACATAAGTGTGTGTTTCCCTCCCTTATACTTACTGTTTTTGGTTCGCTTCCAGTTCGCGTACCGGCGAGCGAACTAGGAAGCGAACTAAGAGAAATAGAGGTTGGCACAGTTCCAAATATTGTACCAATTTTTTAATAACGGGGAGGTAGTTCTGAAAAGAACTTTTTTTTTTTTTTTCTGAACATTTTTTTACTGTTTTTGAATTTTTCGGAACAGTTTTATATTTTTTTGGGTTTTTCTTGGAGGGGGCAATGAAAACGATTCATTGTAAAGGGCTCAACAGGAGCAACAAAACAAAAAAAAGAAGTATTTATTATTTTGGGCGTTTCGGACAAACTTGCATATGATAGTCAATAGCTCTGTTGATCAGAGTGATGCTTCTTTCTCCGTAGGAAATGAATCCATCGCAAAATACGCAGGTGTGTTTTACTTCACCAAATATCATTTGTATATTTGGCACCATCTCCCTGCCCTCTGGTCCCGTTACTTCCGGTACAACAGATCTTCTGGCCATAATAGGGAGATTATCTAGGTCGTTCCGAAACTGTGCAGCACTGTAGTTGTTAGGATGCCACCTAGTCATATGGCGATGCATTGTGTAGTTTCCGAAACTGTATTTTTTGTCGGTCCCTCTGGACAGTCTATCTTGACATATAAGGCAAGTTACGTATCTTGCATTTACTTTTTTCTGACCTTTGGGAATTTTAAAAAATTGCCAAATGAAGTTTTCTTTCCGGTGAGACGTCCTGGGCTGCTCAGCCAAAAACTGCCTCTCTTCGTGCTCGTCCTCCTGTTCCTCTTCTTCTTCTTCTTGTTGAACTATAACTTGAGCAGGTGGTCCACTCTTCCTTGGATGTGGTGGAGGTGGTGGGGAAGCACCAGCTGAAGCTACTAAAGAAGCCATTGCTCAGTGATCACAAAGGGTCTTTCTCTCACAATGATGAAAGTCAGAGTGAGGAAAGAAGGAGGGATTTTCATCATTTGGGAAAAACAAGAGTTCTCAACCAATCAAAAGTGTTCATTTTAGATTATATGACCTAGTCTTACATCATTAGGAAACCAAAAGTGAAATGAACCAATGAAAAGTGTTATTACCAAGTCACATGACTTGCTGTGTTTACGTTAAGCGCTTTGCAGGGCCTCCCGGTTTGCTTCCAGAAACCTGCGCTTTGCGACTCGCTTCGCGTACCAGTTCGCTAACGTAGTACGTCATATGACGTATCACGCGACAACGTGAAACGTCATGCGGACGGGAGGCGTCACGATGTTGTTTTGTAACGCGGCACTTGCGGTAAAGAAACGTTTACCGGCTCGCGGTCTATTTCGCGGCATCAAGGTCAGCTAACGGGAAGCTTCCCTATTTGCGAAGCGGGAACAAAGAAAAAAAAATATTTTAAAAAAAAATTATTCATAAACATATAAAATATATTTTTGGATTTAAAGAAGAATACATTTTACAGCTACAGATATTAGCTGTTAAAAAACCAATGAAATTCACAGAAAAAACCATAGGTTATGGACCATATATAGTTAGGAATTAGCATTTACAAAACCTTGAAAATTCACTGAAAAAACCATAGGTTATAGACCATATATAGTTAGGAATTAGCATTTACAAAACCTTGAAAATTCACTGAAAAAACCATAGGTTATAGACCATATATAGTTAGGAATTAGCATTTAAAAAACCTTATTTTACTCACACAAAACCATTGAAATTCCATATATAGTTAGTTGCACTAACTATATATCGCGCACCCGCAATCCACTGCTGATCATGTCACATATTACATCATTCATGACATGGTCAGTGACATCACTGATGACATCACTGATGACATCTCAAATGACATCACTGATGACATCACTGATGACATCTCATTTGACATCATTCTTGTGCTAATACGATAAACCTCTTCAGACTCTAATATAACCTTAGATACACTCAGTGTATACAGACACTCACACACTGCCACTCATCCATGGAGTTACTCACACACCCAGTCAGTCATGCAAAGAAACAATCTCACCTCCATTTCTTCAACTATACAGTTAAACACACCTTACTTATTGAAACATATACTAACACATATTTACTCTCTTATACAATCCCTGATACAAGTTCACAATGATCGATACAACCACTCACTCATTCAGTGGCTCTCATGCACAGTTATTTATATATGCCAACTCTCACATGTACTGTGTTTTACATATGTACTTACTATGACATGTAGCATTGAGATATCCATTCACTCATCAATACACTCATGCACACAGTCAACTGCCCATGTAGCTGTTTCCACATGCACTCTTGAACTCATACACCTAGTGAATAAACTGCTCACACATCTATGCATAGAGTCTCACACCTTCCAGCCACCCCCACACAAACTCAATCTCCCATAGAAATACTTGGGCAACCAATTAATAACACATATAGCCTCTCGTATAGCTAATGATCAACACATGCAGCAGTTTACAGAACAACAGACATAATGATGCACAAATTAAGACAGTTTAGTCACTAACCCATGCATTCAGTGAGACACATTTAATCACTCACTCATACAGTCAGTCATGCACCTACTAAATCCTTCATCCAGACACTTATACATCCACTCAAGACATATTTTAACTTTACAGAAAAATACAGTCACTGGATGTTGTCATCAGTGATGTCATCAGTGATGTCATTTGAGATGTCATCAGTGATGTCATCAGTGATGTCACTGACCATGTCATGAATGATGTAATATGTGACATGATCAGCAGTGGATTGCGGGTGCGCGATATATAGTTAGTGCAACTAACTATATATGGAATTTCAATGGTTTTGTGTGAGTAAAATAAGGTTTTTTAAATGCTAATTCCTAACTATATATGGTCTATAACCTATGGTTTTTTCAGTGAATATATATATATATATATATATCTTAGAGGCAGTTGCATTTTATGGTTTGCTTAAAACTTTGGCGCCGAATGGCAAAAATTCACTAAACGCAACCCAATTTTTTTTTTTACCTCAGCTCCTAGCTGGAAAGTTTTAGGGGCATCTCTCAAGTGTGGGCTGAAGAAAGGAGATGGTCTCAAATCATGTTTTCCCTAGTCATTTGTCCATTGTAACTTTAGGCACAACTACAGCCCAAACCACTGAGTTGACTTACACAAAATTTGACAGACACATATTGGCTCAGAAAGAATAATTTTTGTGATTTGGTATAAATCTGTTTAATAGTTTTTAATCATTTAAGGCTCAAGTACTTTATATATTTCAAGCTGTGGAGCATCAGCAGACTCGACAGATCTCTTGGAGAGATCTGATTGGCTGCCACCAGTTCCTTGCTATCCTCCCCCTAACATATATGGTTTAGACCCAGGGAATGGGATCCCCGAACCACTTTTGGCTCGGGAGAGGGGCCATGAGGCCAAAGGCTGTACGCAGCGTAGGGTTAGCTGCCTCCTGGTGGGTTGGCGACAGGGCCTGTCCACAGGCCAGGCTCTGTGGTTAACCCCTTGCATTAGTGCTTGCCCTGCAGGCAAAGGAGATAGTCACAACAGTAACCTGACATCTTGGCATACAGGCCCAAGACAGCCATATGCCAGCTGAGAAAACACTGAATGCACTATCTCAGCTGAGAAGTGCAGGTCATTAATGATGAGAATTGAACCTAAATTAGTGAACCTGGCTTCGGCTGAAGCAGGACCCATATCTGATGGGCGCCTATTTGGGTACTGTAATTTAAATGATCTGGGAAAATTTGTAAAAACGTACAACACACTTGATAAATTGCAAACATCCTGGAAGAAAATATTACAACCTGGCCTTTTTGGCAAGGCTAGGTAAAGCAGGGGACACTCACCTAGCCAAACATACTACCAAAGTTCCCAGAGAGGATATGGGATTTGAAAGAGAGGAAGTTGCCAAGAAAGTTCAAGAGGCACTTTCCCACCCGCAGATTGAGAGGAGGCCCTGGTAGATAGTCTAGGGGAAGCTACTGAGGAAACTTCCAATTAAAACAGGAGCTAACTTTAGAGGTAAAGATTATCCCTTTATGGAAGTTAGTTTTGGGGGAGACTAAGGTTCTTTCTCCAAAATTGGGTGAAATTAACTCAAGACCCTTTGGTTCTAGATACCATAAAATGGTTCAGAATAGACTCTATGGCACCACATGCCAAGAGGTTTTGCCACAACAGCTTCAGTTTCCCCAAAAATAAGCAATATTTATTGCTACCTTTTAGAACCCCATTCAAAGGGCCACGGGGCAAGCAGGAGCTACTGGGCCCAACCACAGGGGCTGAGGCCTTTTAGTGCTGATGCCCTGGAGCCCAACCTACTTTGAATCTTGAGCAAATGGATCAAGTACCCCTTCCACACTTGACTCTCACTGATAACACGGGTTGAGCAGTCTTAGTCTTCTCAGGGGAAGGTAGGTACAGGGGAGTGAACACAGGCTCGCAACTCAAAATATAGACAGCACATCGCCTGTGTCACCCCCTACCGATTCGTACACTCCATGCGTAGCACCCCCTTCCCCAGGGAACCAGCATGGCCCCAACATGATGTGGCTCCTTATGCTATGTTAACGCCGATACATTAAACCCCCCCCTCACTCACACCTGGACATGCACGATTAACACCTGACACGATGAAACAGGCAGCTTTCCCACACACTCCCTCTTCTGTCCCCCCCTCACCTTACTACTTTTTTTGGATATTTTCTTCAGTTTTCAAGAGGCACACACCTGTTGCAATATCTGCCATGGCCATTGTATATGTGTGCCCGACGCTGATGTTTTCACAAGTTATCTTTTAAAATTGCTAATAAAGAATTACAACACAAAAAAAGAATACTATCTGTGCAAGTAAAGGAACTTTGATTTTAATCTTCCAACGATGATACATATTATGAATAACTACAGTCCTCTTTATGTAATCAGGCTTACTAGTTAATGTGTTTGGACAGCCCTCTTATGCTTTAGAGTCTATAAAATATATGATGTATAATTTTAAGCACATTATGATTGTTTTTTGGTATGTAATAACATAGTTCCATATTATCATGAAAAATGTTAATGTTAAAGTCCTCATTAGTTATATACTCCCTCCTGCACAGACCTCGTTTTATTAAATGGATCTTTTAAAAAAAATACATACAGCAGCAGCAAAACATGATGATCTTGTCAAATACTCATTTGTGAAAAAAGGAGTATTTATGTACCAATACAAAGAAAAATAAGGCATTCACAAACAATATACTCAGTTGCCTGAGGTCAGGGCTCTGGTGTTTTAGGCGGGTTCCTGAGTCCCACTCCCCTTTCGCTAGCTATAGTAGTTATTCCCCATTCACTATATGCGATATCCAAGTTAAGCTGCACTAGTTATCCTAGATCTGGTATCTCTATTACCAAGACTTACTTAAATTTGTTTTTGGACAGACATACACCACAAACTCTTGATTTGATTTTAACGCGATTTTCTGAAAAGTCACAGCACCTTTACCCTGTCCCTCACAATCTCCACACACCCTTTCCCCTCCTCACAGAGAGCACCATGTATGTAATGATTATACAATTACATTGAAAAACTCTGTTGCACATGATTGATATTATTGCAAAACAATGAAAGAATAACCTTGCAGAAATAAATGCTATTGAAGGTTTTAAATATCACCATGTTGTTCTCAAAATTTAATCACAATTATTGAAGAGTTTGTGGTGTATGTCTGTCCAAAAACAAATTTAAGTAAGTCTTGGTAATAGAGATACCAGAACTCGGACCCATTCTTTTTGTACTGCTTCATGGACCCAGGTTTCCGAGTATATAAGGGCCTACCCCTTTATTACTCACACTCTCAGAGCAAGAGGCTTCTTGCGAGGGTTCCTATTGATAAACAATTATAGAAAGGCTCTTTGATTGATTCAATGTGTGTATAGAGAGGGACACATCGACATGGAATTGGAGACCCTCTCCTATACGGAGGATTATATAAAGAATTTAATTGGGGGCGAGACGGGGACAGCTTTTCTTACCACCAATAGCGCTAGTGTAGATCACTCTCTAAATGAGAAAATAAACAGACTTGAACGCCTAGAAAAGAAACTGGTTAAAACCAAACTTCATGGACACCTACTCACAGGGTACTTAAGATCAAATATCATCCCCACTGGACTCCAAGTCCGTAACGAACCCGCCATATTCGTTGACAATCCAAAATTCAAAGAAGGCTTCAGCTTTGTGGCCAACAACTGCTCCCGGCACTGGATGGTGCTGGGGGTGGAGACAGCTAGGGATCAAGTGGAACAGATCACGAAAGAAATTGAAGATCTAAAAGCAGAAATTGCCAGCCATTCTGCTTTTGCAGACGCTAAAGACACCCTGGACAGATTGAATAAAACTCTAAAAGACTTCGACGTGGAAACACAAACCAAGAAATTGGACAAATTAGCCAAGGACATCCAATACTACGACCGAAAAAAGACCTATCCCTATCTACAGCCAGATTACTACAGGCAAGATAACCAAGGTCGTTTCTTCAACAGAGGGAGAGGAGGATATAGAGGCGCACGAAGGTATACCAACTTCTCGGATTCTTCTTACAGTGGAGAGAGTGAAAACGACCAGGCCACATCCAGTGGCAACTATCAACAACAGGAACAATGGTATCAATCACCACACCAATACACGAACGAACCCCAGCAGCCTTTTTTAGGGGATACCCAGTGGAGACCACCGAGAGGGAGAGGCAGAGGAGGATCATGGAACAACCGCCCGAATCGAGGTCAGACCCAACAGAACCAACAGAACTGGGACAGCGGGAGACAACAAGGTCAAGCTACCAAGCAGGTCCGTTTCCAACCAGAAGACCACGGGGAGAGGAGCACCAGGAGGAAGACCTACAGGTGGTAACCGGTGCAGCCACAAGGACACATTCCAGCTCTAGTCCTATAATTAATTTATCCAAACACACACTGACCCCAGAAGAAACTAGCATACTCAACAAAGGCCTTTCATTTGTACCTACCTCACATCCTAACAGATTTAACATTCAAACCGAACTCACCAGGTTTTTTAGAAAATTGAGGCTGAAGCATTTCTTTTTGAACAAACCTTCGACTGTCATGACAGCCTTCACCAACCTCCGGCCACCCTCCACCTTCATGCCCACCATGGCATCGGTCTCTCACAAGATACTGACGTATGAAAGTGTCGTTATGAGGGATGTCCTCAAAGCCATTGACAAAAAACACTACGTGAAACACAATATCAGCACAGGCGAAAGAACAGCGTTGGAATCTCTAAGGAATAACAAGTCAGTTGTGATCAAACCAGCTGATAAAGGGGGATCTATAGTCATGCTGGATACAGAGGACTACAAGAGAGAAATCCACTCCCAACTATTGGATGGCGTCAGCTATACACCCACAGTGCGAGATCCCACCAAGGAAACACGAACAGACATTATGGCCACCACCAATAAAGCGCTGGAAATGGGATTCCTGACCAAGAAGGAATTCCAATATCTGAATGTGGAACAACCGAGAACACCCACAATATACGTACTACCTAAAGTACACAAGAATCCAGATAAACCACCAGGACGCCCGATCATATCAGGATGTGGTTCACCACTAGAACCACTCTGTAAATACATTGATGTATTCCTGAAACCCCTAGCCGAAGCCACACCAACATACATTAGGGACACAATGCAAATCATTAAGTTCATCGACTCAAAACCATTCGACAAAAACAAACAGATCCTGGTAACAATGGACATCGTCTCTCTATACACCAGCATTCCCCAACGACCAGCCTTAGAGTGTATGAGAAGAGTACTCAACAGACGGGAACAACCAGCAGGGGTCCCTATGGACTTCATCGTTGCATTGTTAGAAATTGCTATGACTAAAAACTTTTTCATCTTTCAAGACAAATTCTTCATCCAAAGCAAAGGAGTAGCGATGGGCGCGGCCTTCGCTCCAGACCTGGCCATTCTCTACATGTCGGAATACGAACAGCACTGCATTCTATCTCTAAATAACCCCTACAGAGACATGATCACAACATGGCATTGGTATATAGACGATGTCCTTATGATATGGACAGGAGAAGCGGACGAGCTTCATGCCTTTCTGGAATGGTTGAACAACCAATCAGATGATATCAAATTCACTATGCACTCGGACAAAGAATCAATTGACTTCCTGGACATCAGCATTAAGGAAATGGCAGGAAAACTATACACAACTCTTTTCAGGAAACCATCTGAGAGAAACTCCCTCCTGCGATACTCAAGTCACCACACAAGAGGACTAAGGGATAATTTACCCTTTGGTCAATTTCTCCGCCTCCGGAGAAACTGCACCCTTAAAGAAGACTTCTTTAAAGAATCTGATGACCTCATCCATCGCCTCATAAACAGAGGCTACCCCAAGCGTCTTGTCAACAGATCTCGGAAGAGAGCATGGTTCCAAGACAGATCCACTCTACTTACACCTAAGACACGGAGTTCATCTTATGACCGCATGATTTGTGTAACAACATTCTGCACAAAAAGCAATGACATACGCAAAATTGTCAATAAACATTGGGATCTGGTTGCTGACACCGTGGAATGTCCTGAGCCTCCGATGCACGCCTTCAGAAAGGCGAAAAGTGTAAGGGACCATGTAGTACGAGCATTACTGGATACCCCACAGGCACCCACGATCCAAAGTTTATGGAAACTACCAGAGGTAGTAGGACACTACAGATGTACTGTTTGTAAAGCGTGCCCTATGTGTTGGGAAACTAAACAAATAACTTACAATAATCTCACAATAGATCTGAAGTCGTTTACAAACTGCAACACAAGTGGGGTGATTTACGCAATTCTTTGTCCATGCGACCTGATGTATGTTGGACAAACTCAACAAAAAGTGAAAAACCGAATATTCCAACACTGCAGCAGGATCCGTTGCTCCACAGTAGGTGCTCCATTAGTTGATCATTTCAAAGACCAAAACCATGCCCCGGAATCCATCAGATGGGTAATACTAGAAAAGATCTCCCTGGGCCCACGTGGGGGTAATTTGAACTCCATTCTTTTTTTTTGAAAACTTTTTATTGATTTTATAACACAAACACAAACACCTTGCAAGGAAAGAAAAAGAGACATCAATATACACAGCGTTGCAATACACGGTACTGGGGCAGGAAGGATAGTCCAAAGAGCGTACGTTCAACCGAGAAAGAGATGTACAGGGGGGGGGGGGGGCAGAAGAACAAATTGCAATCAATAGACAATAGTACGTGAAGGAAACCACGGGTTATGGGGACGTTGGTGCAACATCTTGGTCAGGAAGAGGAGGGGCACATATATCGCCACGGTAAGTGTTCCACTGAGTCCATATCTTCCCCCATTTTCGGGGGGTACCTCGAGAAACATACACAGTTTTTTCTCTGAACATGCACCAATCCATGTTTTGTTTCCATTTCCGAATCCCGGGCGGTCCCTGAGCACCCCACAGCTGCGCAATGTCCCTCTTGGCAATCATATTACCCAAAGTCACCCACCTAAGCTGCGACACAGAGTAATCATTCGGTTCCCATACGTTCAGCAGACATCTCCTAGCCTCCGGCATTGATCGTACCCCCGTAACCTCACCCATCACCTCGTGCACACGGGTCCAGAATCGCACTATCTCAGGGCACTCCCAGATGATATGTAAAAAGGTACCTAGGAGACCGCATCCACGCCGACACAAACCATCCACAGAAAAGCCCATATGTACCAAACGGGGACCAGTGACATACACTCGATGCAGGATTTTCAATTGCACAAACCTAAGGCGCGCCTGGATGGCCACCTCTTTAGGGGACGAGATCGCCGCCTGCCAGTCCTCGTCGTCCAGCTCCAGCCCATCGCCCGTCTAGACCTCCCTGAGGCGAGACAGGAGATCAGACCTGGCGTTAATTAATTTTTTATAAATAAGCGAGATCGTACTGTCAGGAACATGTCCGTCTAGTACCCTGTCCTCAAGTGGGGACGACTCCGGAATCTCCACCCCCGTAGGGAAGACCGAGAGCACCGCATGACGGACCTGCGCATATCGAAAAAATTCGCGGTCGCTCAAAGCGAACTCGGTTTTCAATTCCACAAACGTCTTCATTCTCCCCTTAGTCAAAACATCATCAATCCTGCTGATACCGATCAAGTCCCACCTATCAAACCCCTTCGACTGCCAGAGTGAGCCAAGTCTATCAGACGCATACAGTGGCGTGGCACGAGTCAGTCTATCAGTCCATCCCAGCGCCATGGAAGCATGTCGCCACACCTGGACGGCCGTCCTAGTGGGGCCCGTAACGTTGCGAGGAGTGAGTTTCGAGTAGAGGGCTCTGTTGTAGTCGCCCCCCGGTAGCAACCATTTGTCCATCTCGAAGGCCGGATTAGGCAAAGGGCCATACATGCAATGATTTATAGCCCCCAGTTGAGACGCCCAATAATAGTGACGGATATCAGGCAAAGCAATTCCACCGTCGTACCACGGGAGCGACAATTTAGCGATAGCGATCCGGGGCCTACCCCCCCACACCAGTTGCCTCTGTAAACTCTCAACCTCACGGAAGTACGTAGCCGGGACAACATCAAGCGTGTTTTGCAATGCGTAGAGGAAGCGGGGCAGCGACATCATCTTAAACAATGCCGCTCTACCCAGGGGAGAGAGGGGAAGTTTCCCCCAGGCGACCACATCCGCCCGAAGGCGCTGAAGAGGAGGCAGCAAGTTACGGTCGAACCGCAGCGTAGGGCTCAGCGTGATAAAGATGCCTAGATATTTAAAACCATCGTTCACAACCGCGATAGGACAACCACTCGGCAGAGGGGGGGCGGCACCCGACAGGACATATATACAGGACTTAGACCAGTTGATGACAAGACCTGAGTTTTTGCGGAAGGATGTTAGGACATCAAACAGCACAATGAGGGATTTACGGGGTGACGTAAGATACAGCAGAATATCATCAGCGTAGAGAGATACACGGTCCTCAAACCCCGAATTCCATCTAATGCCCTTCATGGACGGTTCCCACCTCAACCAGGCCGCCAGCGGTTCCAAAGCGAGAGCAAACAACAAGGGGGACAGGGGGCAGCCCTGTCACGTCCCTCTGCTCAGTGCAAAGGGCGCAGAGACCCGACCATTGACCACCACCTGAGCCATAGGACCGGCATAAAGTAATTTGACCCACGGAACGAACTCCGAACCGAAACCAAACTTAGCAAGAACCGCCCACAAATATGACCATTCTATCGTGTCAAACGCCATCGTAGCGTCCAAGGACGCCAAGATGGCGGGTTCACGCAGCGTCTCGGCCCGTGCCAGGACCCCATGCAACCTTCGGAGGTTAAGCGCCGTGTTACGATGCGGTATAAAGCCGGATTGATCAGGGTGAACCAGATCCCCAATGACGGTCGCCAAACGTGTAGCCAGCAGCCTGGCTAGGATTTTAGGTTCCGCATTAATCAACGAAATGGGTCGAAAAGAGGCACAACGATCCCGAGGTTTACCATCCTTGTGGATGACAACAATGGTAGCCAGTCTCTGGTCCGGCGGGAGAGAACCCACCTCCAAAGACTCAAGAAACATAGAGCGCAGATGAGGAGCTAGCGAATCCGGGCGCAGTTTATAAAGCTCAATGGGGAGCCCATTAGGGCCCGAGGCCTTGCCAGATCGGACCGAGCGGATAGCAGCGGCAATCTCGTCAACAGTAGGCGGGGCGTCCAGAGCATCTCTATCAATATCAGACAATCGGGGAAGTGCAATATCACGCAGTAGCAAGTGGGAATCCTGCTCCAATCGATCAGACACCTGGGAGTACACCTCGCGGAAATAATCGGCAAAACATGCAACAATATCAACAGGGTCTGTACAACTCTCTCCATTCTCCGCAACAATCACAGGGACGACACGACTTGCATTCTCTCTCTTATCTAACCAAGCAAGCAATTTCCCAGCCTTATCACCAACATCATACAGGCGTCCCTGCTGTTCTCTTCCCATTTCCTTAGCGGCTTCAGTGACCAGAGCTCTGTCTTCATGTTGTTTCAATTCCAGTAGATGCAGCCCCTCAGCGGTGACCCCAGATTCCAAGCACTCCTCCAGGGCCGTAACCTCCCCTTCAAGTCGAACCATCTCAGCGTGGTTGGCCAGCTTCACGCCACCAATCAGCGAGAGGGCCTGGCCACGAATGACTGTTTTGTAAGCCTCCCAAAGTGAACTAGGGGAGGAAACAGAGCCCACATTTTCCTCAAAATAACAATCGTGCGCTTTAACCAGCTCGTCTCTGACCCTGGGGTCCTTCAAGTACCAGGGATTGATCGGAGCCACTCGGCCCTCCGAACCCTGCCGTGCATCCACCACCAACCAAAGCGGAGAATGGTCCGAGATAACCCGTGCCAGATGTTTAACTTCTCGTATGAGGGATGCATGAGCTGAAGGCAGTAATACATGATCCAATCTCGAGAGACTACCATGAGCACCGGAGTGATAGGTATATTGCAACTGGCCCGGGTGAAGCAACCGCCAGCAATCGGTGAGCCCCAGGGTATCCAGGAAGTCACTCAACCAAGTCTGGGCCCTCGGCAGTTCCCTGGGGGGGTGACGATCTCGCATCCCCGAGACCACCGCATTAAAGTCACCACCAACCAGAAGCAAACCCTCGGGGAGACCCAGAATAAGCCCACTCAGATCAGCAAATGTGGTGGCCTGGAGGCCTGGGGGCACGTACACAGAAATCAGAATAAGAACCTTCCCCTCCCAGCGTCCCACAATGGCAGCATAGCGTCCCTTATCGTCCAGTATGACATCATCAATGGCCAGGGGGAGGGAAGTCCGAATCAGAATGCCCGCCCCCCTAGATCCCGAAGTGAAACCCGAGTGCGCCACAAGGCGATAACCACGCCTATTCAAAGCGTAGCACTTGTTGCCGAGCAAGTGAGTCTCCTGCAGTAAAACAACATCTGGAGTCAAACGTTTCAGCAATTGCAACACCACCCTCCTCTTAATCCCATCCACCAACCCGTTCACGTTCCAACACAATAATCGAAGTCCCCTACGCCCCATCCCTGCGTTCAGCCCCTCCCCCGCCCCACACCCAGAGCAACCACAAATAACAGGAGTGCGCCTTTCCCTCGCCTTGCAAGTAACGATAAAAGTCAAACAAACAACCCAATTCCCCCAACATTGTCAAAACAACTATACCCCCCACCCCGCACCCCTGCTGAAGACCAAAGAGCCCCATAAACTTGCAGTGTGCCTGTCGCCCAACCACCCAACTAATCTACGATAAGAAACCCAGGAGGAGAAAGGACCCGTTCGCCCCCCACCCACCCCCAAAAAAGACTATTACTTGCAAACATTAAGAACGCAGCATAGCACAGTTCAAAACCAACGGAAAGGGCACGGGGCCAAAGTCAACAGCTACTCCTGCTCCGTCGGGCCACCTTCCGCCCGATCCGACTTGCCAGAGTCCTCAAAAGGTTCAGGATCCGTAGGCAGCGTGTCAAGCCAGTCACTCACGACACCAGGATGGTCGAAGAAGAAAGTACGATCCCTATGTACCACCCGCAAGCGGGCCGGAAAGAGCATAGCATACTTCATAGATCTTTCCCGGAGTCTCTTCTTGACCCCTTGAAACCCCAGCCTCTGTTTCTGGACCTGTTGTGTGAAGTCCGGATAGAAGCTGACAGTAGAGTTCTCAAAGGCGATGGGACCAGATTGCCGCGAGGCCTGCAGGATAGCGTCTCTGTCCCGGAAATGAAAGATCCTCGCAATGATGGGTCGAGGGTTAGCACCCGATTTAGGTGTGCCGCCGGGGATCCTATGCGCACGTTCGACAGCGAAAAACTTGCTGAGACCCTTAGGCGCCAAGTAATTCAGCACCAGGTCTTCCACCAATAGGTCCGCCGAAGCAGCAGTCGATGATTCCGGGACCCCGATCAGGCGGATGTTATTGCGCCTGGCACGGCTTTCATAGTCCTCCAGGCGCCCAGAGTAATAATCATTGGCTTTCCTCAGATTTCCGACTTCAGCCTGTAAGTCGGCTACGTCGGTGACCAGGCTAGAGGTCTTAAGATCTAGAGATTTGACCTTTTCATTCGTCTTCGCCAAGTCCGCCCTGATCAGGTTGACATCAATCGCCACCGTGTCCAATTTGAGAGTCAAGGCCTCATATTGTTGCCCCAGTGAGGCCTTCATGCCGGTGATGGCACCCATGAGATCTGTCAGCGAGGGCTCGTCTTCAATCGATGAGTCCTCCAGCAGTGTCGTCGAGGATTTAGCCGCCGCTCCCGGCGATCCCTTAGCTAGAGTGTACCGGTCCATAATGTTCGTTTGCGGAGCACCCCCTCGAGCGCCCGGTTTAGGCCCGCGCTTCCCACTCTCAGGCTTGGTGGCCATCTTGAATCCTAGACCCGTGCGGGTCGCCTGTTGACGGGTGAAAATGGTGACTGCAGTGGCAAATGTAAAACCAATAGGGCGAAGATGGTGCCAGTCTCAAATCTGGACGCCGTCACGGTTCGGCAGTAGAAGCGGAGAGATCAAGGGCGTAGGGGCGTCTGGCCGTCCACGGAGCCGTCAAGGTCTGGTTAAGCTCCGGCCAGAAATCGAAACCGAAAGCGAGCGCCAGCCCACGCAAGTCTAGCAGTCCGCTGTTGTTCACTTACTGGACGGCAAGCGAGGCAAGATAGCACGGGGCGTCACCATAGAGCGGGCCCGAAAATTGCATCAGTCTGTAGCTCTGGACCCCGAAGTCCAAAAAAGTTCGTTGAAACAAATAAATGAGCAGTAGAACCGTGCCAATAAACACCCGTCGTCAGAACCAGGATAAAGTACAGGATAGTCGATGGAGGTGGCGAGGGTCCGGGAGCCTTGTGCTCACGCGACCATCTTGGGTGCGCGCGAAGCTCCTCCTCCTTGAACTCCATTCTTGACATCAGGGAATGTAAATGGATGCAGAAATTTAAGACCATATCTGGAGGGCTGAATGAATTAGATGCCAACTATGCACAAATGGCCGGCCTCAATCCTGAATAGTCTGCGCATTCTGTGGACTGCTGAACATTAACACGTCTTATGTTATTCCCTTTGAACTGTTTCCATACGATGAGCATCATCACCCCATGAAGTGGGAAATGCATATGGATACGTGTATTTTTGAATTCATGACACCTCACAGCTACTTACTTCTGTTCCAACACTTTTTAAAGGTACTTTGAAATGATTTTATCCATCCTAAAGTGGGCAATGCACATGTATACAAGAATCATATCACCTTGCAGTATCCCTAATCTCACTTTCATTTGTTCCAACTTGTCTTGGGTACTATCTTATAAAGTGGATTTTACTATATGTGCTTTTGATTTACGACGCTGAATTCTTTTGTTTCAACCAAATCACACACACTAGGCACATGCCTCCTAAGTCATAGACCCGACCTCCACTACGTATGCACTTTACAGGCACTCCCCGAGTCGCCACTCCGGCCCTTTCGAGTACTCCACGCTGATTGGCCAGCCGCTGACGAGCCCCTTTCCATACAAGCATTGAGAGGCTGCACCGCGAGCTTCTGCAGATGCAACGCGGCAGCATGAAGGACTGACGGCAGCGGCCCTTTCTCCCCATGAAAACATTAACGCAAAGGTAGGGGTGGGTTCACGATGTTGAACAAGTCTTGTAACTTGATGCCTTGCGGCGCTCGCATTACTCGGATCGCCGCATTCATTTTTCCATGATTTCATACGTCTTTGGTCATCTTAACACGGTGGCTTTAACTTTCAATCTTGAACGCCAGCACAGTTTCTAAATGGCGTTTTCTGTTTGATATTTCAGAGAGACGTTTTCTGCACTTTGAGAGATCCTATTTGTTTTCATCAGACAAGGCGATGTGTATACCTCACGCAGAGACTCCAAGAAGAATAGACGCCCGTCCCGAAGCAGGCTTTTCTCCGCTGAGCTGTAACCGCCCCTTGAAACGCAAGCGGAGCTGAGAATCGCCTTGCTTTCCGCCTTGCTCATGTTCCAGTGATTACTGCAAGACAGGTATTTAATTGGAACCTGCAATTATTTTTCATCACTTCCATCTCTTAAAAAACAAGCGGAACGGAGGGAGACGGCGTTTTACAGCCCGGCGTCTGTTACCTTTCACCTCGCAAATAGTATCACACGACAGCTGATGTACGAGATAGAGCCGCTTTTTTGAGAGAACAACAAAGGAAACGCATACCACTGTTTTTCTTTACTCCTAGCGTCCTTCTGATCACCGGTCAAAAGCCTATATTGCAACATCGTTCTTTTAAAGAAAACAACGAGGGATTCTGTCCTTTAATTAACTTTTTTTAAAAAGCGTGCATAGTATTTGTGGGCAGTGGTAGGAAGACAGTAGTGATTACTGTCTTAACAGCCATCACATACCGTCTCCATCTATAAAAGGAGAGGTGCCTTACCCGCCCCATCTACCACGTACCCAACAATCTATAACTTCTCTATTTTAGAAATAATGGCTGATATCGAACTGTCCTGAGGAAGACAAATGTTTTTGTCGAAACGCGTAGACTTACAGCCTTAGATACTTCCTGCATTGGAGAAATTATTTTTAAGAAAAAGTCTTCTATTTTTTATGTATACTGATATGTTTGTTTGCTATATATTGTTCGAATAATTCATGTTTATTCATATCATGCAATTATCCTTTTATTGAATCAGATGTATCCACATATCTTTTATAATTATATTAAAAATCAATCCTTTTGATATCATTACAGTTCATTGCTTTTTTAATGAGTTATCCATGAGTATGTGTTTCTTTCAATAGCCAGTGCTTGTTTCTATTTGTCTGCCTGGGTAGATACCTTTGCACAAAAAACTGTTTTCCCTGACCCAGGAGTACGATCCAAATCAGGGGGTCCTTGTTACCCACAAAATATACCTCACGCAGGAACACCGTCTAAGTAAGTCCCTTTGTCTTTCCTCGTCCTTATACGGGCCTTAGCTGTGATGTATTCCTATAGGTTCTGTATCGATCCCCCTATTCCTGACCCTGTTCTGGTTAACAAGTTAACTAGCAGCCATCCCATGATGCAGAAACCGTTATCTGATTAAGCCACACCACGGCACAGGAACGTGTTATCTGATTAGGTCATAACGCTTGCCATCTAATTAGACAAGCAATATTCCTCCAGCCCCTGATAAGGCATACGGAGTTCTCAAAACAAATCAAACCTATGACAACCTGGGAAAAACCCTGCGGCCATTGTTTTGATTTCACCGAGAACTTCAGCAAAAGAATGTGCTAACGACCAGTTCGTATGACATCCTTATTGACGTATCTATGTCCATCCTTACGTCAATCTCGGCACCTTACAGGTATAAATATTACCGGTATTGCCTTAAGCAAACACACGCGGTGGTGACGAGATCGGAGCAGCCAGACTTGCCGAAGCCCAGAGCAGAGCAGACCCCGCTGGCGCAGCCCCGCCTTCCTGACGCGCTGAGAACGAGCCGCTGCCTTTCTCCTGCCGAGAAATCCAGCTCCGGCGCTTCCGGGCAGCCCTTGCAGGCAGCCTGGAATATCGAGACCAAAGACGAGAGATACCATCCCTCAACCATCCTAGATTCCAGGTACAGAACTGAATAACCCCTTGCAGAGAATTCTTGAGTCAGTCACTTGGCAAAACAAACTTAACTTAAACTGCTACTTTCTATTCCCGCCCACGTATTAGGCTTAGGTCAGGTACACCGGGGTAGACGTAGTTAGAAGCACCAGTTGAGTACGATTAGTCAAATGTATATATGTATGTATCTATTTTATCCATTTTAAACCACTATATGGCTTAGAAACCATATAAATGTTTTTACAGTATTATTTTATACTTCTGCTTTTATTGTATGCACTTTACTTAACCATAAGTATTGCGATAATATCGATCCATTTCTCTTGTATGAGAAAAGAGACTGATCAATAAATAACATCTTTTATTGAACACGCCCGTCTCTTCCTTTTCTCTACAATCTGGTGAGACTAAGAATGCACGTACTGACTGAGTAAAATAAGTTGTCTTTTGTTTTCACACGACTCTAGAGATACACTCTTGATTAGGGGAGAGCAAAGTTGTCATGTTCTATGGTTGTCAGAAACTAAATCCCTTCTTGTCTATCCAGGGAGGTTCAACTCCTCCTTGCCTATTCGAGAAAGTTTCTAGTGAACTCTGAGCTAGCTGGCAAACCCAAAACTTTAAGTCTAATATCGACAGTAGAAGACCTAGTTAACGTCTGGTCTAGGCCTATACTATTGAAGGTATTATTCCAATGCGCAGAGCCTATTCGGATAATAGGAACTACACTACATGGCGCCCAAACGTTTGGAAAGGCGATAAAACTAACGCAAGACATTAGAGTAACTCAGTCGTGCTTTTTCACTCAGACCCCTTTTTTTCCCATAATACTCCAAAGACGTCTGGAGTGGGTGAAAGGTCATATCCGCCAAACCTCGCAGAAGGAAACTCCTATGTATGGTTCTTGGTTTAGTCAACGTTGAAGGATACACTGTTCCAAAATATTGTGCATCTAATCTTTGTTTCCATAAGAAACCTGATCTGCAAACAAACGATAAAACCTTCCTGTCGGTAAAATGGTAGACAGTGATGAAGAAAGAGAGACAGCTAGATTAGCAGCTGAACTCGTAGCAGCTGATAATACTATGCAAGAAGCAGACCCGGATATAATACTCATCCCGGTCAACAAAAGGAAATCTATAACTTTAAAACTTACAGAAAATGGACTGACACCTAGAGGTGGCACAGTCATATTCGTAATAGAGGCACACGAATATCGGCAGACAGAGGTATTCTATTCATGGATAAACTTTCCAGCAGCTAATGCTGTAACAAAGGTCTTCCACTATTACAAAACAGAGGAACCTCCTGATGAGTACACTCCTTTCGAGGAGGTGGAAGTACCACTTAAATTCCAAGAGCACCTGCTCTTGTTTAATGGCGCCCTAAAACACAATAATCACATCACCAGGCTCGGTCCATTAGGTAGACCAGGAGCAACGTGGCCGGTCCTAGCCGGATACACACCACATCCAGACATCGAAAGAATGTCTGCAGCAGATCTTTTAATACAACTAAAACAATTAATAAAAGTACATAGACAATTAGTCCAATATGTAATGCGGACTTCAACAATCCAACCAGCAATTAAAATTCCACAGCTGACCCCACATCAGGGGAATACAAATAAAATTCCACCACAGAACATACAGTCCTGCCTAGGTAAAGTACCAGCTAAACGGGAACAAATACCATTCTGGTTAGCACAAAAAATCACCCAAATAGGGGCGGTGTTTCCAGACACCACTCCTGTGGATAAACACAGGATTCTGACTATCTGTCTTCCAATGGGAATCGCACCACACGTGGAGGACTGTGACACTTGGGGTACAGTCTTTGCTTCCATTTACACAAAAACGCATGGTGTTCCATCCATCTCGGTAATACCAGATGTGCTAAAACAAATTCAAGATGAATACGGTCCAGAACCCGCTTTAACTCTTGGTATGAAATTACTGAAAGACTTCAAGCAGGTCTCGGCTATATTACTAGCCAATATAAAGGGAGAAGCAGCAAACGTGGCGATCCGCCAAAGGTTAAAAGAAACAGATATAGCAGACCAACCAGCTGAAATTGCCAGAATAATAGAAAAGTCCTATGAGGAACTAGGTAGAGATAGTCTAGGTGGAATACCAGTAAAACCCCGACTGATTGAAAGTCCTGAAAAAGTATTTTTTAATAATAATTTAACATCACAAAAAAAGAGCTGGGATGGAAACAAACAATCCAATCCTAAAGAAAAGAAAAGAAATTCCAGTCCAGAGGAAGGTCTCCTCGGCGGAGAGAAAGATCTCCAAACCAAGGACACAGGTCTCCCCAAAGTGAGCCCTCTGGGAAAAGATACAACCTTAGAAATAGGGATAATATAAAGAAGCCTGATAGATATCAAGAAATTGATACACGCCCCTCTCAATCTTTTCAGACTTCCTCGCAGAAATCGGACAGAAGAGGACGATCAGAACAAAGAGAAGAGCACGTCAAGTCCAAAGACAAGGAACCTGCTCATCTAAAAAAGAAATTACAATTTCCAAAAAAGAAGGTAGCCAGTATTAAAGTAATTAACAATGCCGAGAATACTGAGGACACAACTGAAAAACGGAGAATGGGCTCAGACAATGCTAGACAGCGCAGCAGAAGTGAGCATAGCTCGCAAAGTCCTTATGAATCATCTGGAGACAGTGGACACGAATGAATACCTTCAAGTGGAAACTGCAGACACCAGAGTTAGCAAACCTCACAAAATATATGAAATAACTTTACGTATAGAAGGGGATAAGACTAGAAAAATAAGGGGACTATTTTGGGATAATCTCTCCAAGGGCTATGACATCCTTCTAGCTGAAAAAGACTGGCCACCAGAGTTTGTCAGGGACTGCCCTCATGGCGAAGAAATAATTATGCCTGCCTTCTCAAATCATATCCCAATTCATAAAAAATACACACTTGCTAGAAAGTGGGCAGTAGCTCAAGCTCCTGCTTTATATAAAAATCATGTAGGATGGGATGAGGACTCTCCTCCTCACAAAATCCAGTTAAAATCACAACCTACTGCACAAGGACAGTACCCAATTAAGCAAGAAGCTAAAAAACAGGTAAAAGAAATCCTAGACCAATTAGAATACCAGGGGGTGATTGAAACTTGCACCTCACAAATGAACAACCCTTTGTTTCCGGTCTCCAAACCAGACAATTCATATCGTCTAGTTTTAGATTACAGACACCTTAACTCATGTTGCAAAACTTTTGCAGTGCAAAACTCGCATAGTGCTGCACTAATGAATAACATAGTGCGCAAAAAATACAAAACAACATTAGACATCTCTAATGGATTCTTTTGTCAAAATATAGCACCAGAGAGCAGATACTTGTCCGCGTTCTCAATAAATGGCGCTCAAAAACAATTCTGTCGGTTACCCCAGGGGTACAAGAACAGCCCAGGATTATTCTCAGCGAGAGTAACAGAGTTACTACAAACATATGATGACGAAGCATTATCGTATGTCGACGACATATACCTAACAGATGATGACTTGGATACTCACTTGAAGAGAGTGAACACCATAATACTTGGGTTCGCAGCAGAGGGTTACAAATTCAACTTTAAAAAATCTAGAATTGCCCATCTAACAGTCCTGTTCTTAGGATATGAATTATCAAGTGAAGGCAAAAGCCTGGCTGACAATTTCCTGGAGAAATGTGCCGTACTCCAAGCACCTAGAACACTAAAAAACCTACAGTCAATTCTAGGCTTCCTAAATTTCGGAAGAACATACATTGCAAATTACGCAGAAAGGGTCAAACCCCTTTATGATCTAATAAAACCAGATTTTAAAAGAACCAATTGGACTCAAAAACACACAGAAATTCTGAGATCCTTACAAACAGATATGTTAATTAAAACAAAATTAGAAACACGTGATAACACACGCAACCTTGTGATTCGAGTCATCCCAGGAAGATGCGGATTCACATACCTGACCTCTAATGAGGGAGAAAAGGTACCAATTGCATTCAAATCACACTTGTACACAGAAGCTGAAAAGAAATTCAGCATTAAAGAAAACATTGTTCATGCAGTTCAAACCGCAATAGCTAGAGAAAAAGATAAAACTGACGGTAGACGTATCACAGTCAGAACAGCAGAATCAGCCTTTGAGGCATTAACAACCCCGTGTAATTTACCAACAACAGCATTGAATCCGGAATGGATACAATGGGTGAATTCCATTACAATGGACAAAGTAAAATACTACTTTGATCCAGAACTAGAAGAACTAAAAAATCTAGAATATGAAAGAACATTCCCTCTGCCAATCGACATTCTGCCATTACGACAGTACGCCTGTGTAATCTATACAGACGGACAGGCTCAACCCTCCGTTTGTGGAGAACAAGCATACAACCCCACATGTGAAATCACAAAAGAAGTGTGGCACGGAGGGAAACTGAGACCTCTGCTAACAAAAACACACTCAGTAGAAACTAATTCAGAACAACAAACTGAAATAATAGCATTGAAAATGGCGCTAGATAATGCAGATCGCGAATTCCCGACACTTATAGTGTCCGATTCATATTACTGCGTCAAATCATATAATAACGATTTGCAGAAATGGATTCAAAACGGTTACAAAGATGACACAGGTGCAACAATCAAGCAAAAACTGCTTTGGGAACAAATAGTTCTGTTACAAAAAGAACTACGAAAGACTCACGTGATACATACACTGAGTCATCAGCGTGATCGCGTTCACGTTGCAGGGAATTCATTGGCTGAGACAGCCACAGCGGTAGCAACTAAATCGGCTTCCGTAGCTAGAAAAAAGCGTACAGTGAAATACATTGACGGTGAAACAGTGCTGGCGGTGAAAACGTCATCAAAAGGCGACTGATCAGCACTGCCGATCAACTATCCACTCAATTATACATACATAATCGATGCAAACTCCGTCCCTTTTGCTCGAATCCCTGGAGTGGGGGATAGAGTAATTCCAAACAAGGACAGGAGAACTTTGTTAATAGCAGACGCACATATGGGCGAGGGTCTCAGACACCTCAAACTAAAAGATTCTCTGGAAGAACTACAATCAGTGTACTGGTGGCCAGGCATGAGCCTGCATCATCACATTTTTGTAAAAAAATGCCCGGGCTGCAACAGAGATCGCAGCGGCGAGAGGAACGGGGTAATACCATGGCGGTTCACTCAATAAGGGCTAAACAATAATCAGTAATTCCAGTGTTAATAATGCGTCCGATTAACAAATAAAGACTAGTCTCCACTTATAATGTAGACCCAAGCACTCGGCTGACGTCGGCACTGTTATACAAGGATTTGCAAGTCTAAATGGCATATACGCTAGGAGCATGCTACGTTTGACCAATGTTTTCACTTTAGCCCTCAAGCCTGTGGGGAAGCATGGCCAAATGAGCATAGCACAGCGGGATTCTTCTCACTTCCTTCCTGAGGGATACGGGATGGTGTAAAGAAAAAACCAAGGCATAAAGCTATCTATAACGGAAAGGATATTAGGTTCGGGAGCTGGGTGGGTCAAACATCTAATAAGTGTCCAACGTAGTCTAAACAACCTGCCAAGAAATTCTCTGAAGGGATTCAGTCCGTACGAATTATTGTTTGGAACTAGGATGTTGGTCTTAGATCTTGACAGTCAGACTTCAGTGGTGAAGGAAAAAAGCTTTGATATCAAAGATCGTTTGGCTATTTTGCAGGACTTAAACGAAACAAGAAAAGACCTGAGCAACATAAAGTTGAAACAGCAGCCAACAACCACTGAAGAACCACCACCTGTCCCAGCAAGACCTGTCTGGATTCCAAAAGTCGGGGATCTAGTCAGAGAAAAGATCGCGGAAATGAAGGAATTTGGGCCTTCTTACAGAAAAGCAGTTCCTGTCTTGTCTATCAACGGGACAAGATCAGTTGTACTACCGCCGCTTGCTGGTAAAAAGGAGAACCGAGTTGTATCCATCGACCTGGTAAAACCACAATCATGTGGCCGATAACAAACAGTAGGCCAAGTGGACTCCCGATAAGTAGCAGAACACCAAGGTTTGCTACCAATACAGAGGTCCTAACTAGGAGGCTAATCACATTCGAAACGCCTACAGAACAACAACAAGGACTATGCAACAATGCATTGGAACTCAGACCTCTAAAAACCCAAATAAAAACATTTAGTAGAGACACACCAACCTACAATGAAGTAACAAATGAATATGCTGAAGCTGCAAGAAACAGTAATCCTGAAGCAATTGGAACAATTGACAGAACGGCATCCGGCTACTTCATAAACTTCAATGATTCTTCTGAAGACCTAAGTGAATCAAAGACACAGCCATCAACAAAAACTTTTAAAGATAAAACTAAGGAACTTTTGAAACAGTTGAAAGAAACCTATCTGATTTCTCCATGGATTGAATTTTGGGTGTCCTTTGGTGCATTTATCCTCATACTCTGGCTCATCATGGTACTATGCTTGGGACGCTTCATTGAGGGAAAATATGCTAAAATGGACACAGCAAGCCAGAAAATCAACTTGATCCTCAAGCCACACACGTCTTCACACGTCAAGAAAAGAGAACTTTCTTCAGTCAACTTCACAGCCAATCCTATACCGGGTGGGGTAGCATGGGACAATACTGACTATGAAATGTATGGTCCGGTTGAAATCCTGAAATATCCACACCAAATCAAGATCTCGTTGAGTGACTTTGTAAAACCAAGCTCATTTGCTGATGATTGGGACTTTGAAAGTATAAATAATACGATGTCTGACCTAGTAATGTCTGCTAAATTTACCAAAAATGATTATTTGCAGGGTTCATCTAATTATGATAGTATGTACTGTTACAACCACTATGGTAACCATTTTCTACATAAATCTGCACAACCTAGAAATGTTTTAAATTATAATCAATGGGAACATTGTGCAACCCCTCCAAAAGGAAGCTCAAGAACCGTTTATGACAAATATTCATACTTTTCAGGGTTCAACACAAGTAATGCTGAAACATTTTATTTCAAATTGTCAAATAAGACAGGAACAAAAACCATGCTTACAAACACGAAATTGATATATTCAGACTCATTTTTTGAACAAATGAATACTTTTGGTTTTGATTATTGGGACAAAAATGTTGAAGTAAAAAGTGTTTGGGGTACAAAAGAATGGCAAGTACAAGGTATAGAATCATTGTTTAGAGCCTGCATGATCCCAGAACAAATTATATTTTTGAATGACACTGTTCAACAAACTACTTGTCTTGGACTAGCCAAAATCAAAGACTTAAATAAACCGTCTATTCCAAAGCCAACAATGAACAGCAATAGCTCTACAGATGAAGAGATAGACGTAAACTATGTATTAAACCAAAACAGAACACATCCTGATTGGAAACAATGGTTAATCTGGCCCACAGATACTAATAACTGTCAAGACAGATTCCTGAACAAAACACAGGGGTTCACATTGACCAGGCCAGACCCTAGATATTCCCAAAGACAACACCCAGGGATAATCACCACCTACAGTGTGGGCAAACTCTGCCTTCAATGGCTAAAAACTTCCACACTGACAGAAATTAAGCAACACCTAACTATACTTACTGATGGTGCTGACTTGCGTGATTTCATTATGGGACCACGCAAACAGCGGCAAAAACGCTTCATAGCAGCCTCTATATATGCAGCTTACAATGAGGCCTGGAAGGTAAGTCAAATTGAGACAGCAAAAAGTATACGGGAAATTGACCGTATTAATTTGGAAAAATCACTTTCTGTAGTGGACAATGGGTTAATGACTCTGTCCTCCAGAATCTTTTCATTGGACAGCATTGTGTCTTCAGCAATCGACGTAATATCGCAAGACTTACTGTTGTTACAACACGGTCAGTCTCAATTGCGTTCTATTGTACAGCTTGGCTGGACGTTACAAAATCTGCGTTCAGGCTATGTGCCTTGGCGTTTAATCAACACAACGTCACTATTCAATATCTTTAACCTTACTGATAAACAAATCAGTATGGCACAGAAGGGTGCTGATTATACAAATCCTGAGCATTGAGAAACTCGAGAGATTACCAGTGACAATGTCAGAACGACCTGTCAGTGAATGGATAATACATGGGATAATTAATATTCCAATATCTACCTTCAGGTTTCAATACTGCCAAAAATATATACAGGCTGGCATGTACGAAAAATTGGGAAAAGGGTACATTAAGACAACATGGAACTTGCCCTATTCACATGCATGTGTCAGTAATAAAGGACAGAAAGTGTTTCTTAGTGGCAATAATTGTGCGATGTCACTAAGCGGTACACTTCTGTGTAATGGAATTAGTTTGCATGGAGCCTGTGAAGGGAACTCAAATAACCTTTCATGTCACCAGCTAGGCGCACCTGCAACAGAGATAGAACCATTCTTTAAAAGACTCTATAACGGGAGTTACATTCTAATTGTGGATCGCAGATGTTGTAGTCTACTGCCCGGGGTTCCTTATCTCGTTAGTACGACTGCGAAGGTCATGTGCTGTGGACGCTTATTGTTCCCCAGCTCCTTTCCAGACAGGGAGGCAAGGGCATGGCCTAACTTGAAAATTACTTCTATTCGAATTGATACTTTAAGCAGAATGAAAACAGTGCTTCTTCAGACGCCGACCAGGCTCACGTCATCAAAAGAAACGTATGATCTCCTAGTCGCAAGGACGACTGCAGAGATTCACTCATTGCTATCAACTAATTCCCCCATACATTTCGCAGAAATCCTGAATGAAATCTTAAATATTTCTGATACCAGTGGAGTCTCAAAAGTATTTAAGACAGTATTTTCGATGGCATTAACACCATTCAAAGCCATACTGGGTATTTTTCCAGACTTCGTCCATTCGATTTTTGGCGGACTTCCCCTCATTTTGGGACTAATTGCAGGAATCCTATTCTTGGTCCTTATATTTCGTTATGGCAAACCATGTCACAGAAAAAACACCTGCGACAAGGGAAGAAACAATCCGAGCCATTGGATACCGGGACCGGATATCAAAAATCCTGGGACTATCCCGGCTTAGAGACCTGAACATGACTTGGCTTCTTTCATTTCGACCAATGTGGCAAAGATGTGTTTTACCTGTATTAAGGTGCTTGCTGTGCGGAGAAGAATGCGTGTTGGACACCTGTCTGACGCTACAATCAGATGCGCCTATGGATGCAGAAACATTGTTGGGTCCGGTAACGGCTCATGCTTTGTGCTGCCCTCAACGGCTGCCAATCCTGATGACGGCATTCGTGGAAACTTCACCACTACGATTAAGGGGTAGTGAAGTTCAAGATGAAAGCAGCATCGATCAGGTACGACCTTCTGTCAGCAATACTAATCAAAACGTCAATGGAGACAACCATGCACATGAATGCATGGTTACACCTTTTTCCGAGTTAGTGGAACTTTCACAGGAAGCTGTTGACAGCTTTTTCGACAGTCTCAATGATATGATGTTCTCACCAGAGCAGAAATAACGACTTTTGAGCAAGCTAGCACACGGCGTTCCCAACACCCTGAATTTGGCCTTCAACTTTAATAATAAAGTAGCATGAACAATTTTCCCTCCAGTTCACGGACAGCATTTTTTTCAGCAGCCCCAAAATATTTTTACGATTTTTCGGGACACTTATCTTCTGCTTAAAGTAAGAACTATTCTTAGAGAACTAAATTTCTATTTTTAGAAACTTTATAGACATTAGCTGCCCGCTGGTATGTTCATAATTATTTTATTCTGTGATGGAATGGTCTCGAACGTTTTTCTTCTGTATTAAAGAGCCATTTCATGTGTAAATCTCATATTCGATTGCTAATAATGTATACATGCGTGATTAATTTAACATTAGTCTACTGCTTAAGTGCATTTAGTACATGTGACTATTTTTTTTCCGTATATTACATTATTTCGAAATGCATTATATGTATTTTGGGGTGGTAAGGTATACACGATACTCTACAGTATGTTTTACTATGCCTAGATTCGTAAACATGGCCATAGTTAGCGTGGAGTGGGTGTGATGTATTCCTATAGGTTCTGTATCGATCCCCCTATTCCTGACCCTGTTCTGGTTAACAAGTTAACTAGCAGCCATCCCATGATGCAGAAACCGTTATCTGATTAAGCCACACCACGGCACAGGAACGTGTTATCTGATTAGGTCATAACGCTTGCCATCTAATTAGACAAGCAATATTCCTCCAGCCCCTGATAAGGCATACGGAGTTCTCAAAACAAATCAAACCTATGACAACCTGGGAAAAACCCTGCGGCCATTGTTTTGATTTCACCGAGAACTTCAGCAAAAGAATGTGCTAACGACCAGTTCGTATGACATCCTTATTGACGTATCTATGTCCATCCTTACGTCAATCTCGGCACCTTACAGGTATAAATATTACCGGTATTGCCTTAAGCAAACACACGCGGTGGTGACGAGATCGGAGCAGCCAGACTTGCCGAAGCCCAGAGCAGAGCAGACCCCGCTGGCGCAGCCCCGCCTTCCTGACGCGCTGAGAACGAGACGCTGCCTTTCTCCTGCCGAGAAATCCAGCTCCGGCGCTTCCGGGCAGCCCTTGCAGGCAGCCTGGAATATCGAGACCAAAGACGAGAGATACCATCCCTCAACCATCCTAGATTCCAGGTACAGAACTGAATAACCCCTTGCAGAGAATTCTTGAGTCAGTCACTTGGCAAAACAAACTTAACTTAAACTGCTACTTTCTATTCCCGCCCACGTATTAGGCTTAGGTCAGGTACACCGGGGTAGACGTAGTTAGAAGCACCAGTTGAGTACGATTAGTCAAATGTATATATGTATGTATCTATTTTATCCATTTTAAACCACTATATGGCTTAGAAACCATATAAATGTTTTTACAGTATTATTTTATACTTCTGCTTTTATTGTATGCACTTTACTTAACCATAAGTATTGCGATAATATCGATCCATTTCTCTTGTATGAGAAAAGAGACTGATCAATAAATAACATCTTTTATTGAACACGCCCGTCTCTTCCTTTTCTCTACAATCTGGTGAGACTAAGAATGCACGTACTGACTGAGTAAAATAAGTTGTCTTTTGTTTTCACACGACTCTAGAGATACACTCTTGATTAGGGGAGAGCAAAGTTGTCATGTTCTATGGTTGTCAGAAACTAAATCCCTTCTTGTCTATCCAGGGAGGTTCAACTCCTCCTTGCCTATTCGAGAAAGTTTCTAGTGAACTCTGAGCTAGCTGGCAAACCAAAAACTTTAAGTCTAATATCGACAGTAGAAGACCTAGTTAACGTCTGGTCTAGGCCTATACTATTGAAGGTATTATTCCAATGCGCAGAGCCTATTGGGATAATAGGAACTACACTACATAGCCTCACGCAGCCCACTTAGTATTTCTTTCATATTATGTATTTCAGAAATCATAGGAGCACACCAAGGCCCACGACCAGACGGATTAGCCCCTAACCGTCTTTTAATGTATGTACAACTCGTCTTTCCTTGATAACTTCCCAGACCCATCACCACTGCAATTTAATCTTAGCCCCGGCATTATCGTTATTTTTCAGGCTCTCTATTTCACCTTCCTGAAGAAGACCCCAACATGAGGCGTGAATAACCCTTTAGCGTACACGGGGGTCGAAACGTAGAACTACGCCAATCTAACACACCATAGGATTAAAATGAGGAATTAATTTGTGCCTATGTGTGATGCATTTTGGGAACTTTTTTCATTTATTTGATTGTAAAGGCGTTTTTGATTTTAACGCGATTTTCTGAAAAGTCACAGCACCTTTACCCTGTCCCTCACAATCTCCACACACCCTTTCCCCTCCTCACAGAGAGCACCATTGTATGTAATGATTATACAATTACATTGAAAAACTCTGTTGCACATGATTGATATTATTGCAAAACAATGAAAGAATAACCTTGCAGAAATAAATGCTATTGAAGGTTTTAAATATCACCATGTTGTTCTCAAAATTTAATCGCAATTATTGAAGAGTTTGTGGTGTATGTCTGTCCAAAAACAAATTTAAGTAAGTCTTGGTAATAGAGATACCAGAACTCGGACCCATTCTTTTTGTACTGCTTCATGGACCCAGGTTTCCGAGTATATAAGGGCCTACCCCTTTATTACTCACGCACTAGTTATCCTAGTCTCAGGAGTCCCAAACTGACTCTTATTAAGGCAAAAGGATTTCAGTGCCAAAGCGCTATCTGACAGGCAAGTTCCCACTGCGCCGACCGGACCATAAATCAGTCTTACCCCCACCAGCAGGACTTGGACGACCGGAGTCTCCAAGCATGTTTGTTCACAAGCGCTGAAGTTGTAGAGGCTGTCTCCATTGAGTCCCTCACTTACAGAGGCAGCGCTCAGGTCTCCTTGAGTTCCTCACATGAAGTCCTGGGGAGGCAGCAGATGGGTGGGTGCTCGACTCAAGTCAAGTCAAACAAGCTTTATTAGGATCATACAAAATGTCCACAAAAGCATACTATACAAAAATTCTAAAATCCATTTATAGTTAAAAAGGAAACACATCTAAATTTGCGAGGCTTGTAAGCTTCCTTGGACCTATCCCACAGATGGGGAGGGGATTCAACACTCCTGGTGCTTGTCCTCAGTTGGGGCTAGCCCCTGCATGGGTCTCCACAGCTACCTCTTTCTCTTGATGATCAACTTGACCAGACCACGCTCCTTGTATTTTGCTAGTGGTCCCACCAGACATAAGCGTTCACCACCCTCACTCTGCACACCAGCTATGGCCCAATCGGCCCAGTAGCAATCTTCATGGCAGCCCCACCTGGCTTATGGGGGTCCCTGACTTCGCTACACACGTGGGCAACAGCTTGATCAACAAAGCACCAAACTTCATGAGGGCACCACCTGCCATATGGGGTTGCCGATTTCACTCCGCACATGGGGTACAGCCCGATCGTCACAGCAGCAGCTTTATGGCAGCTCTACCTGGTATACGGGATCACTGACTTCGACCTGCACACAGGCTATGACCCAGTCGATGCAGCAAAGTTCACAGTTCACTTCTCAGCGGCCTTCCTCTGGCACAAGGGGTTTAAACCGCAAATGGGTCATGACCCGACTTGTGTAGCAGCCATCTCCCCATACCATGTTACATGGAGCCAAACGCCAGGATTGCCCACTGGACCTCACTCCCTCCAACGCTATCATCTTCCACACAGGGCACACTGATCTTGACAAGTATGCAAGCAATGATGCTCCAGGCTCCAGGGGCAAGTGATTCTGGATTTCTTGAGTTAGTTCCCCTCACCCAGCTGGAACACTGCCAAGGCTGGGCCCCCAGTCCCTGTCACAGGCAGAGGTCTTGCAGAGTTTCTCCCGACTGGCTTCTTGACAGTTGACAAGTTTGAGGGTCCCACGCTTCCCTTCTTGTAGTACATTTCCAGACAACAATGTGATTTAGCATCCCAGTCTTCAAAGTTTATGTTGGGGGGCTGCTCCTTCAAGAAGTGCCCTCTCCTCTGCTCTGCCCTTCCTCCAGAAAGCAGTCTGTCACAGCAGAAGTGACTCCACATCTGATAGCCCCACAACACATGCAATGGGAGGTACTAGACGTTGGCACCTGGATTTCGGCCACTCTGATATGTGCATCAAAAGGTCACTCCAGGCCCTCAGTCCTAATCTTTATGATTCTTTTTCAGGCTTTTCTCCTTCCTGAGATGTGCCCAGGCCCCTTCCCAGTGACCTATCTGTGATTCTAAAAGCAACCTTTGAAGTATACTGAAGAGCATAGCTCTGCCGTCGTCTAGTGTGTTCCACCCAGCTCACGGGAATGCAACAATCCAGGAGTCTGTCTGGGGAATTCTTCTACCTTCTCATGCTTCTTCAGTTGGCCCTGGGTCTTCCAACATGGAACAGAGAATCCTCCATGTATTGTACCATTATTCACAGGCACACATACACCCATCACATGCATATAGCATACATGCACTGCACAGCACTGCATCATACCTGTATTGTACCCTTCACATGCCCCTGAAATAGGCCATGGGTGAGTTAAGCACACAGCAGCACAACTTAAAATGAGTGTACCTGTAGGTCTCACTTCAGTGACACAGGTAAAGAAGGCCTGTACACTCCTACTGATCACTAAATGGTGTGCTTCCACTACCGCATTCCTGTTGCTTAATTCCTGGGAGACGCAGTAGCCTTTTATCACTATGAGATTAGTGCTTTAGGCTCCCCTCCCAGTCCAAAACAGCTGCAATCTGTGAGCCAGGACTATGGCAGTGCGCATGTGCATGATCCATGTTCACACATAACAACAAAAATCAGCAGCAAGGATCCAGACGTCCTTACAGTTGGGGAATATGTCCCAACAATACTGAAATCAAGGAAATGTCTTACCACCCCACACCCAAAGGTCTTCTGCAGCAACATTTTCCTTGTAAACAAAAATGAGGCAGTTACAAGTTCATATTGAACATTAAACATTCAATTATTGGGTGCTTTATATACGTTAACATGGAGGGGATTTATCTGTTAAAGGACCTCTAGCAAGAGAAAGACTGGATGGTCTGCTTGGACCTAAAAGATGCATATTTGGTGATCCCTATCTTTCCACGCCACAGACGTTTCCTTCATTTTCAGTGTAGAGACAGATGGTACAAGTTTTTGGTGCTGCCTGTCAGACTCTCCTTGGCCCCATGTTGTTTCACTATGGTCATGAGGCCAGTAGTGGAGAGGTTGAGAGAAAAATATGTTTGTCTAATTGTGTACTTGACAATTTAATCATCATGGCACCGGACCAAAGACTGGTTATACTACATCTGATGAAGACAGTCCACTTTTTGCAGGAAGTAGGGTACGTCATAAATGAGAAGAAGCCTATGTTGAACCCAACACAATCCATAGAAATCTTGGGGTTTCAGGAAGATTTTTGCAAAGGCCAGTAACAACTTCCCAAACAAAACATGAAAGACATCAAAAAAAGAGTTGATATATACTCTGGCCAGACAGACCGTGTCCTTATGGGTAATTATTTGAATCGTGTGGCTTCTGGCAACCTCTTTCCAAGTGATTTTCCCTGGACCTCTCTGTTATATGCCCCTGCAGCACCTGAAAATACTAAATTTGAGGATGAGTCTCGCATATTCAGACAGACCAAGATATTGGATGAGGCAAGAGCAGAATTAACATGGTGGTAGAAGAAATTGAGGCCTGGAAGGCAGGGCCATTTTTGGTACCCAACCAGAGGTGGTGATAGAGACTAACACCAGCAGATGGGGTTAGGAAGCCAGGTGCGGGGATATCTCTACAGGAGGCAGGCAGTCTCTAACAGAATTACAACTTCACATCACTTTTCTGGAGCTCATAGCAGGCTCATTTGCTGAGCGAAAGCCGGGGTGGCTGAGCTAGGCCCATGGCAGCCTAGCTCAACCACACTGTTTCTTGTATATTGCACAGGAGCTTCCAGCCTCAGGCCTTTGCTGTTATGGTGGACAAGCGCTTTGGGAAGTTTTCTAGCCTACATTGTCATGAGGTCTTCCCACCAGTGAACTGTTTGGAGCAGGTTACAGGTGTGGAGGTCAGGCACTGCAACCCACAACCTCTTGCCCCAAGCATTTTGGCAATGTAAAATAACATCTGCTTCCTGTACGTGCATGCACTCGATGTATATGATCTTCTGAGCAATGCTAGCCTGGATTTTCCCCTTTATGACGCAAACCTGGCTTGATAACTCAGCTGCACCAGATATGGCAATGCTGGCTATCCCCGAAGGATATTCCCTAGTGCACATGGGCAGGGCCAACAGGAGGGGTGGAGGTGTGGCAACTGCATATAAGCAAGCGATGCATTGTAAAACCTTTCAGTTACATGAATTATTAGGAGGCGTGAGTTTAGGCTTCTGTTTCTCTGTATCTTATTTTCTTAGTTTTTCCTAGCAGGTGCTTTTGTTTATCACCTTCCAATTTATGCCAGAGAGTTTATTAACTCACCAGATCTTGCACTGGCTCACTAGACGCAGCAATATGCCAATTTCACTCTTCTATTCGATTTTAATCTACAGTCAGACAGCCCAAATGGACAGGTTGGCAACTGTCTTGGTAGGTAAACTGGCCTCACTTAATGTGACCCAGGATAGGACCTCCTTAATCCACCAAGCTGGAAATACTATTAATCTCACCGTCCTGGTTAAAGAAACCCAGACTTGGTTTTGGTGGGATCACTTTCTCATTCCATTTGGATGGAGGCTCGAAGACAATCTACAACAGACGCGGTATGTGGACAGTCACTCTTTCCGGCCATGAAATAAAATAAAAACAAAAGTAAGACCGTTCCTTCCTTCAATGGTGCCAGTGACACTGACATTGACACTATCAATAACTGGCTTTAAGCTGTCTCTGAGGACTTGCCTCCGCTCCAGTTGAAGAAGTAGAGCAACCTCAGCATCACTCACAGCAGGTGAGGTGGAACCACAGGGCAGTGATTTAGAGAGCGAGCAGCATAGAGGGACCATAGCGGGTGCCGTTTCAAACGGTTAAATTGCAGATTTGGCGGCATAACGGACCCACGCCTGACGGTGCCGGATCCTAAAATGGCGGCCACACCTCTTCGCATTCAGGACTGAGACCAATCACAGAGATCATCCCCGGGAAAGTGGCAACTGAGAACTGGCAAGCTGGGGTGATCCTGGGGTTCCACACAAGTGGTGTCTTGCCCTGGGAGGAAAAATGGGGCAGGGTTAACACCCAGCATCTGGCTGTGCTAGATAGGAGCTACCAAGATGGTCGGGGCCTCACTGCGCGTGCTTGAGCCAGGCGGAAGACCTGACTTTGTGGCACAGTTTCACCTGCCCTTGAGCGACCTCCTCTTTCCACAAGATGGAGCCCAGCATGACCTCAAGATCAGCCCGGGGATCCAGCATGCTGCTTCCCCCACCACCATCCGGCCTTCTACCCCTATGGACATCTCCATCTCGGGGATCCCTCCAGACCTAGGACCACCACCAGTGAGTGCAACACCACCTGAACACCTGGCTGACCGATGGCAAGAATTTGCTGCTCTGTAAATATGTAATATATAATTGTCCAAGCCTAATTGCTGTTAAAATGTAATCGAGTGTATTTGCAATTTGTATATATATTTATCTCTAACCACTAGTATATGTAGTAGACCTTAGTATTTACTACCATTCCTATGTGATTTTAGAGTTTATCTGTTTGTATCTCTTCCTTGAGTGACTTTACAACTTGTACATTTGCAATTTTTCCCTCCTTTCACTCCACTTGTATATATAACTCTAACCAGTAGTATATGTAGTAGACCTTGGTACTTACTACCATTCCTATGTGAGTTTAGAGGTTAACTGTTTGTATCTCTTCCTTAAGTGACTTTACAACTTGTACATTTGCAATTATTACCTCCTTTCGCTCCAATTGTACATTTGCAAATTTGTTTTCCTGTTTATATCTCTTATGTAACTCATGGAATCCAAAGTCCTTATGTAACGCAACTGGTACTTTTGTAAAGCGCTCAAACACCTTTGGGCAATGTTCGCGCTATATAAAATCGCATTAAATAAATAAATAAATAAATAAAGACATAAATAAATAAATAAATAAATAAAATAAACTGTAGTTCTCCTTCCCTCACCTTGGAAAGGAAGGCTTGTAAGGGATGGGGGCGGGGGGTATCTTGGACCTACCATAGGGGTGTCTGATGTGCACAGAAAGGGAAGGGTATGGCCTGGCAAGTGGGTGCACTTGTCAGGACCACATGGCAGTTTAACAAAACTGAAGTGAAATTCTAACATGATGGAAATTGTCTTATTTAGGTCCCATTAAGTCAACTGGTGGGAGTTAGGCTGGTCAACTTCGCTACCATCTCCTCCACCGCCTACGCTAGGGGCCAAAAATCTTGGAGTCAAAATTGATACCCAACTATCATGCCATCGCAGGTTTCTGCTCTAGCAGGTTCCTGATTTTGACTGCTTCGTGCCCTTAAGAAATGTATTATTCTGCTGCCACTTAATTCTAGGAAGACAGTGGTTCATGTGCTGATAACTTCAAGATTGAACCATGCTAATGTCCTTTACCTAAGGCTGTCACTAGACCTGATTATGGCCCCAGGTAGTCCAGAATGCTGCCACTCATTTATGTTTTGAGACTTCCCTGGTATTCTTTGATTTCTCCCCATTTAAGATCCCTTCAACGGCTGCCCTTTAAGAGGATCCCCTCTTCAAATCTTTAGTCTTATTTCACTCTCCAAAAGATTTTTACTTTATCATTTGTCGAGAGAAACTGCACTCTCCAAAACTGCCCTGGTGGTAGTGCCTCAGATCAAAGGGATTTGGACGGATGTTGTTCTTTCTTTTTTATTTTCTGGCAGCTAAGATTTCGAATCACCTTCCTCTTAAACGTTGGACCCTGGGCCCTGAATTAATTTTATAGGAAACTGAAAACTTGGCTGTCCTCATCTCAGTAACTGATGTGATGGTTTAGTTTGTTGTGCTCCGAGGTCCTCAAGCTAAAAAAAAACTCCTAGGAGTAGCTATGAGCTCCTCAAAACATTCTCATTCATTCATTCATTCATTCATTCAAAAACATTATCGCAAATAAATGACAACTGTTGTATACTGCTCAGGGTAGACAACATCTTGGCAGTGTGATACGTCAATAAAATGGGGGTTACTCATTTCGGAATGGTGGTGGAGGTAGCCAATGTTTTTGCCATTTTTTACTCCAACACAGGATTTGTGTTGGTAGTAGAATACATTCAGGGCCAACATAAAGTAGTAGCAGATTGGAACTCCAGGTCACTGGCAGATTCAAGTCTTTTTCTCAATTGAGTCCATGCACAATTTACCTATTTGCATCTTGCTTGAACCGTCAGTTGGAGGAATTTTACAGTTGGAGACCAGACCTTTTAGCAAATGCTACAGATGCGTTCCTGCAGGACTAGTCTACTAACCTTCATTACGTCTTTCCTCAATTTGCAATGATGCACTGAGTGGCGAATCAAGTGAGGAGGCAGAAAGTGGACCTGGTACTTCTTGACTCTTACACGGACAGCACAGCTAGGGTTCAGCAGTGCTTTGGAAGTTTAGCACAACTTTCCAATGGCTCTCCTGGTTTTCTCAGAAATACTAATAGAGCCAGTGGGACAATTACATTCCTGGGTAATGACAAGCCCATTGAGATTCATAGCATGGAACATTTTGGGCAAAGATGAAATGCCTACATTTTCAAACCAAGCTAAGTTCTTGATCACACAGGCTTGAGCAGGGTCCCCCCATAATTGATATTCTGTTTTATGGAGACAGTGGGTGTGTTGGTGAAATGAAAGCAAAGTGGATCGCGTGTAGGCAAGATTACTGTTGATACTTTCTTGGCCCAACTGGCTGGAATAGGACTGGCTTACAGACTTACAACTAGTCCTCCATAAACAAATGCATAAAGCTGTGGGATATCAATATTGTGTTAAAGGTTTTAGAAAGATGGCCTGAATATTCAGATTTATCTAGAAAACATCTGTCAGACATTTGATTTAGTAGGTAGATATATATACTCAAGAGGGAGTTTCATTCCACATCACTAAGTGTACAAAGTTTTTTCAAAATGTATCTCTTATTCAGCTTTCCAGAAAATGCCAACTTTGTGCAGTACAATGCTTGAAAAAAACATAAAGAGCATTCAAGAGAATCCAGGTCAGATTTTCGTGGGAAACTGCTTTACAGAAACCGTTTGAAAGCAGCATCTTCAGCCACTCTTCAGATGGGCTAAATGGCTCATGTCCGAAGCAGGACTCATCCATTACAACACAGTCATTACAACTACCTACCTTTACAACGCAGCTGTTACAACGCAACTGCCTTTATATTGCATGCCATTACAATGCATGCCATTACAACGCATGTCACTACAACGCATGCTATTACAACAAATACCATTACAACGCATGCCATTACAACGCATTATAAGGTAAATAATGGAGATTTTTATAGTATTAGGGTGGGTATGGGTTTTGGGGTACAAGTGAATAGTAATTTTTACCCCTACACTATCCAACACTTTCTGTACTGTTGCACTCACTGGAGTGGGAATAGTACTTTTTACCCATATACTATCCAACACTTACCCTACTGTTGCTCTAAAAGTATTATGTATTGTAACGGTATGCGTTGTAATTGAATGAGTTGTAATGGTAGTTTTAAAAAATGTGTTGGAATGGCATGCATTGTAAAATCATGCAATGTAATGGCAGTTGTGATGTAAAGACTGCGTTGTAAAAGCATGCGTTGTTATTGCATGTGTTGTAATGTCATATATTCGTCCGAAGCTGGCATTGATGTCAACAAGTTTAACACACATTCAACTGGGCGAGCTATGGCATCCAATGCTTTTTTTTTAGGTTCCTCACTGGAATATATTATGAGAGCAGCTGATTGGTCATCAAATTCAATGCTTAAATAATTATATTTTAAAACAAAATTAAATGTGACATTTACAGTGGCAGAACTATTTTTTTAACAAGCATAAGCTGAGCCTCTAGTCCTGACTTAGAATAAAAATTGTTCTAGCTGTCGCGTCAAGAAATTTCAATTCTATTAAGAGCATGGAGGCGAGGATAATCCCATTCAGTAATAATTATTATAATTAATATGGTAATTAATATATTTGCATGGTTATAAGTGATTTCACATCTTATGATCTTATGAATATACATATTGCCCACCCTTTTTGTCTGTTGGGATGTAGTAAAGCTGATGCTTCTGTTTTTTTCTACTATAGATCCTTAAAAGCAACAAGAGTAGAAGAGAAGAGAAAGGTTTGCGACACCTGTAGGTATACATAAAAAAAACGAAATACTGTATTAAATGTAAACAATTAATCATGCTGGTAAATAACTTTTTTGTTAGATTTTTTGATTTTGATTGCATTTTGCATGATATTCGGTGGCTCAGCTTTATCTGAATTTGCCAAACACACACACAGGCAGAGACAGAAAGGGAGAGAAAGAGATCACTTCAGAGAGGAGACATGACTTAAGACAGTACTTGCCATAAGAGGACTGTCAAGTGATGAAAGCGATGTAGGTAGGGTATTTCCTCTAATATGTTTGTTTTAATTGCACTAGGTTTAGAAGCATTGTGCTTTACCCATTGTTCGCTTAAATAAGTGAATATTTTTTTTCACGGCTCTTCTCCCGTGTCTGTATTTACAGGGCCGGCTTTTGGCATGGACCAGCAGGACCCAGGCCCAGGCCGCTGATCTTCAAGGGGGAGCACTTTAAAGTGCTGCAGTCGGCTGCCTTTCTTTCTCTCCCATCTCTTTCTCATCCCCTGTAGTGACACACGTACCCCCCCTCTTTACCTCAAGAAACAACTGGGCACCAACCTGACAAGTAACTGGCAGGCCGTGGTGTCGAATGGCACTAAGAAAATCCAGCGATGGGATAACAGCTTGAAATCTCTGTCTCCTGAAAGCCAGGGGTTTAAATTACACTTAACATTGCTTTGTGTATTTCTGCATGGGTGACATGCATTTGTCTGTGATCTACAGGTCATAGCTTCAAATCATTGTATCTTGGTTGGTCCTGCAGTGACTCCTGTATTAATCTGTGTTTCCAATGCATGTCATATGTTTCAAAATACCTGGGACAGTCCAGGTTGTTGGATGGCAATTCCCAATGTATATGTGCATTTAGGAGGGTGCAGGTTTGAATGGCATGCCAAGCATACTCTATGCCTCTGTTAATGAAACCTATGTATAGTCAGCTGGCAATAGTTTCAAATCATAATAAGTAGGGCCTAGGGATTAAGCTCCTGCTGCTGTGTGGCCACATGTCCAAACAGTACAAATATATTACTGTTGATGGAAAGCTTTCTCTAAAGAATGTTACCTGCTTGTAGTAAGATTGTATCTCAGTAAGAGAAATCAGTTGATCTGCACACAGACATCTTTGTGCAACCTGCACGTTAGAGTTGTATTTTAAATATCTCAGTAGGCTCAGTTCCTGTTGCATATATCTCTGCTGGCCACATTTTCCATTAGATCTGGCATTGCCCAGTAGGTTGATAATGGCAGCAGATATTTATGTGACTTTGAAGGCCACTGATTCGAATTTCAGTAACGAGCGAGTTTAGTCTCCTGCTGAAGTAATGTGCCTGTGACATACAGGTGACAGTTTCACATCCCAGCATTAGGTGCCTGTTGAAAACATGTGTTTATAAACTCCATGATATGGGGGCAAAAATAGTTCAAAAAAAGCCCACAGATTTGAACAAGCAGCTATTAAATGGATAACATGTAAGCCAGATGATCTCTATCTAGTAAAGAGATAGTTCAGTGCATTAGATCTGGGTGTCACCTTGAGGTCAAAGATGTCACTTCTACTAACTTAGCATGGTGGATTTATACATCACAAAGGACATTTAGGTGTACTGTGGAGGATCCACCTCTGAATTCTAACATGACTGACTCAGCCCTTATCCTTCCAAGATTAACATGAATGGTATTTTGTAGGGTACAAATAGCAGCAATTAGTAAACTCCACAAGAGGCAACTATGTGCTAGTATGCAACTGTTCCAGTTGTGGTATGTGCTTGCCACTTATTACCCATAAAAGATTAATTGTTCACCTCCTTCGCCTGCCAAGTGTGTGGTTTGCTATACAGCACAATGAAAAAACATGTTTGTTTTTTAAAAGTAGATGTACTCAAAAAGAATACATAACCTCGGGTGTTTTATACTGTTAAGACTTTATCTTTACATGTTGTCTTCTCCCACAGATTATTATTAAACAGTCTTGTACAGCACATGGTTACCCTGGAGCATCACAGCGCTTCACCAAACAGAGTAACAGAAAAAAGAGAGGAGATCCAACAGTTTGGCAGAAGAGAAGAGTTTTCAGTTGTTTACGAAAGTGTAAGAGACAAGGCTCCGAGCGTAAACCTAGGGGGAGTGAGTTCCAGAGGGTTGCAACATTTACGGGTGGGATGGGTGACTCATAGAGCTGTAGAAAATGTAGGTATTCTTATCAGAAAGCCACCCTGAGGTAACACTGCTGTGGCCATGCATAACTTTATTTGAACTGACTATTGTATGCCAAGAAGGTACTGTGTTTAGTTCCTGGGAGCCACACAGCTCCCCTGCAGGCGTTCAAGACTCAGCAGTCCAACACAAAAACATTTCTAAGTGTGTTTTTTTGGGGGGGGAGTGGGGGTAAACAAAATGTTTTTCTCTTGGGGTGTGCCTAAACTTCTCAACTCGATGGACATTTTAAATAAACAAAATATCGTGCTGACATCATGTCAGAATGGGGGCCAGCTGGACACTGACCATTGACACTGACAGGTTTTCTTTTATTTGGCGTCAGTGGCATGTTCAGTGCCGAACCACGGACATAAACCACAGATCTGGCACAACGGCCAGAGCTGTGGAACTGGGGAGCCAGGTTCGAGAGTCGTCGTCAGCTCAGCATCATGTGATTCTGGGCAAATCACTTAATCTCTCTGCGCCTAAAAACCAAGAAATACAGGCATTCGTAAATCCAATAGGTCTTGCCTATGCAAGGGCTATTGGCTTCGGCCAAGGTATTTTAACCATGTTGCACACCAACGTGGCTGGTATTTAGCATGGCTAAAACTTAGTGGCATAGAGGAGATTGGCTTGGAGTATCGCCAAGTGAATGCTGAAGAGTGGAGTAGAGTATTGTGGAGTGGATTGGCAGAGAGGGGCCTGTATTGGAGTGGCATAGTGTGGAGTCGATTAAAGTGGCATACACTGGAGTGGCCTAGAGTAGAGCGGACTGGTGTAGAGTGCATTGGCGTAGAGTGTTGCAGAGTATAGTGATGTAGAGTGAGTTGGGATTGTGTTAAGTGGCTCACATTAAAGAGTCATAGAATGCAGTAGCATAGTGGTGCATAATAGAGTGCAATGGCACACAGTGGAGTGGTACAGAATGGAGTGGCACAGAGTTAAGTGATGCAGCGGGTAGTGGTGCAAAGTAGAGTTGTGTGACATAGACTGCAGTGGCATATAATGCAGAGTGGAGTTGATTGGCATAGAGTGCAGTGGCAGAGAGGGGTGCAAAGTAGAGTAGCATAGAGCGGTGCAAAATAGAATAGGCCATAGAGTGAGTGGCATAGAGTGCAGTGGCGTAGAGTAGAGAAGTGCAGAGTAGAGTGGCTTAGAGTTCAGTGGCGGAGAGTGCAGTGTTGCCGAGTAGAGTGCCAGAGTGCAGTGGTGTAGAGTGGCATAGACAGCAGTGGTGTAGAGTACATTTATGTAGAGAGGAGTGCAGTGGAGTAGAGTGCAGTGACAGAGTGCAGTTTTGTAGAGTGCATTGGCGTAGAGTGCAGTCGTTAAAAGTAGAGTGGCGTAGAGTGCAATGGCATAGAGTGGAGTAGAGTAGATTGTTTCAGAGTAGAGTAAAGTGGTGGAGTGGGGTGGTGCAGGGTAGAGTACATGCAGTTGCATAAAGAGGCATAGAGTGCAGTGGTGCAGAGTAGATTAGAGTGGCATACAGTGGATTGGCGTAGAGTGCAGGGCCATACAGTTGAGTGCTACAGAGTAAAGTGCATTGGCGTAGAGCAGAGGTCTTCAAACTTTTGTAGGCTGAGCCCCCCCCCCCAGCTGAATTTCTTTAGATGTTGGACCCCCCCACCACTTGACAGAATGTCTGAAATGGACCCCCACGTGCATATTCCGGGAATATCAGCAAATAATGTTCAATACAATAAGAGTGTTTAGTAAACTGCAGGTTTGTGAGTGGGTGTGGTGAAATGACAGAGGCTTATTACACAGCTCAAAACACCACTTTCCAAGATAAAATGTGCGCAAATTGTTTTTACTAGAATGCTTTGTTTTACACAGGACATAGATTGATAATAACACCACCAACATAAATGTGACAGATGTGCCTGTTTTTCAGAGACGGTCAATGTGTGGATGGATTTTTGCTACTGCCATCCTCAGGTTGTGCTCCACATCCAGTCCTGAAACGTACCTAGGGCCAGATGTAGGTAATTTCGATTTATCGACTCTTAAATACCGACTCATACCGAATCGGTATTTAAGAGTCGGTAAATAGGAAGGAGGCAGATGTAGGGAAAAAAATACCTATTCTGTAAGAGTCGGTATTTACCGATTCTGTAAATACCGAATCTGTATTTCCTATTGATTCCTGTGGGCCTTGAAGCCCATAGGAATCAATGTGAAATACCGATTCGGTATTTACAGAATCGGTAAATACCGAATCCTGCAAGGGTGCAGGGGGTGTCATTTTGACACCCTCTAGCACCCCAAGTACAGGCTTGTGTGACATGTGGCACACATACATGCCCTAAGGGCATGTCTGTGTGTCACATTGCACAGGTGTGCATGCACAGATGTGCATGCACACCTGAATTCGGTATTTTACCACCCAATAGGATTGGGTGGTAAAATACCGACTCTTAAGGGCCTGTGGCACTCTTAGGAGTGTCAGCTACATATGGATTTACAGAATCGGTATGTTTACCGATTCGGTAAAATACCGAAGTGGTAAATTTACCGATTCGGTAAATATCCCGATTCTGTAAATAACTACCCACCTACATCTCAAAAGCCAAATACCGGTCGGTAACGGACGAAATCGGCCGTTACCCACCGGTATTTGGCTACCTACATCTGGCCCTTAGCCTTTAATATTGCAAGTGCTGAGAACCCAATCTCACATAAATAGGACGAGCTGAAAGGCAAGAGAGTTTTTATAGCAGTTTCTCCCAAATCTACATATTCTGCAGACATTTTCAGCCAAGACAGGGACTGTAAGGGAGACAGTGTTGTCAGATTTTTCAAGCACTCCCTAGCTCAGAGCTGATACACGAGAAACAAATCTTCTCTAGAAATCATTAACAAACGTCTTAGGCAGCATTATAATGGGATAATTGCCCACCAACCAGTTATGGATCCGAAGACAGTTGAAAGTTCGCAGAGAGGGCGCTGAACGAACACCTAATTGAGAATTCCTTAGTGGTACGATAAGTTGCTTGCCTGAAGCAATGGGGGTTTAGGACACGTCAGGCTTATGTTTAAAAACAATAAAACTAATAATAAATTCATGATGTTGTCTATTTTACTTCAGAGCAATGTTGTCTGACAGACTTTGTGATGGCATGGACATGCTAGGGATTTTGGGTGCCCTGGGAAAAAACTATTTAGGGGGCCCCTGTTAGTACAGATTTGAGTTTAAATGATTTACTTTCAGCTCTGCCATACCCTATTTAGCCAGGCTACTAACGGTGCACAGGCGCTGTAGTCGAAATTCTAAAAGCATTTACATCTAATATTCAGAGATAGTGATGTGTTTTCACTGTTGTAACAAAGCAGCAGCCCACTAATTTTACAGTGAATAATATCTGTTATATCCTCCAATTCCTCATATGTGAGGACCCGCTTGGATCTAACTTTTTTATAGTAAACTTTTTTATGGTTGTTGCTTGAAACAAACACATTTCTCTGTAAATAGTAATAGACCCCCTCACATCAATCACATTAAAAAGAAATTAAACAAAACAGTATTTGCAAGAATCTGTTTAGGAATTATTCCAGGCCATCAGGGCAAAAACAGAACTGTCTCTATCAAGGGGCCCCTGGAAGGCTGGATTGAAGTGCATTTAGATGTCTCCTTTTGTAAAACCGTGAAGGGGCAGGACATTCCCATACTTGTGTACAGGGGTGAGTGAGGTGACCGTATGAATTTGGGTGCGTATGTTAGTGCAGAGTGGGACTAATGAATGTATGATTAGTGGTGGGCTTATTTGAGTGAGATTGCAGATTGAGCAGTGAGGGGGACAGGTGAGTGAAGTGTCACGAGTGCAGGTTGAGTAGAGTGCTTTTGTGACTGCAGGGTGAGGTACAGGGTGAACAGCGCAAGTGCATTGTAAGTGCAGAGTGATCACTGTGAATGCAGGGTGAGCGGGTGAATGGTGTGAGTGCATTGTGATCAGCGTGAGCGCATTGTGATCGCTGTGAGTGCAGAGTGATCACTGTGAGTGGAGGGTAAGTGGGTGAATGGTGTGAGTGTATCAGGATCAATGTGAGTGCAGGGTGAGGGTGAAAGTGACGGGCGAGAATGAGGAGCAAGTTGTCTGAATGCAAGGTGCAATCCCAGACACTTGAAATAACTCAGCATGTTATTGACGGCAGTGTAGCGTTTCAAATGTGTTAAACTATTGCTATTATGGCAGTAACCAGGGATCAGCGTGGTGGAAGAATATAATGGGCTCATCCCTCAACAAACTTCCAATCTTATGATTAGGGTTGCCAGCTTATTATTTTGATGTCATAGATGGTATAAAAATAAGCAGTCACCTAAAGCTGAATTTTCAGCACTTGTCTGTGCATACTTTGAACAGCAAATATAAATAGAAAGAACTTTTAAATATTTTCTAGAGCTGCCTGAATGATCCATGACTGATAATAAAAGGGAACAAAGACAGAAAAGTCACATTACAAATTAATACGTACAGGGCCGGCTTTAGGGCAGTGCAACAGGTGCGGCCGCACTGGGCGCTGACCTATGGAGGGGGCGCCGGCCTAATGGAGAGGCACTGTGTTTAGCAATAACTTATGAATGGCACATATGCCTGGTGGTAGTGAGAGAATCCGAGGAGGCACTCATGGGGTGTGGGGGCATCAAAAACGATTCTCGCACCAGGCGCCACCAGCGCTAAAGCCGGCCATGAATACATACTATTTAGTGTCAAGACAGGCAAAAAGTCTGTTTGAACAACACATGGCTGGTTGGCATTTTGCGAGCCTGCCTGTGTAATTTTAAAAGAAACTTTCAGGGATGTTTTAAGGATTTTGGGAGCCCTGGGCCAAATGTATTTTGGGGGCCCCAGTTCGGACCAGCTTAGATTTTATGATCCAGTCTCAGCTCTTTCAAGACTTCTTTGGTCAAATACTAAATGTGTGTACATCTGATATTCAGGGATAGTGATGTGTGTTTTCAATATGTAACACAAAAGCAGTTCACTAATATTACTGCAAAAAATCTCAATCACACCCTCCCATTTCTCATATGTGAAGTCCTGTATTGATCTAAAATAAACTTTTTATATGGATGTTGCATGGCGCATAAACACATTTTGTCTGCAAAATGTCAGTAATAGACTCTTACACATTAAAAATTAATGATAGAAAAATGCTATTTACAACATTGTGTGTAAAAAAATGGCAAGGCCATGAGGGCAAGACTCTGTAGAACAGAGCTGGCTCTTTCAGTCACCCCCCCAACCCACCCCTCCCCCTTTGAAAGGCTGGGGCCCTGGACCAGAGCCCACTTTGCCCAGAGCCCACCTCGCCCATGCCTTGAAATGTCCCTGGAAACTTTGTCTCCTCTTTGGGAAGAGCTAACTCTCCCAGGAGGGGGGGTTAATTCATAAGAGATGAAATGCTTCAGCTGCAGTGGGAGGCAAGGGGTCTCCTCTGCTAAAACCGAAAGCGTGACTGTTGGTTTTCTTTCGGTTTTAGCGGAAGAGTCATCCTGCCTCCCACTGCAGCTGAAGCATTTCAGCTCTATGAATTAACCCCCTCCTGGGAGGGTTAACATAACAAAAGCATGGGCACTTCGTGCCCCATCGATTTCCCCTCCCTCCTCCCTCCAGCCATACCGGAGTTCTCCAAGGGAACGAAGGTCAGATTACAGTGGAGTGCGCACCCCCCTGAGATGGTGAGGCGCCCCCCACCCCAGGGGGGCGCGCCCCACAGATTGAAGAACTCTGGCGTAGAGTGTATTAGCATAGACTGCAGTGGCATACAGTGCAGTTTTTCAGAGTGGCGTAGAGTACAATGGCGTAGAGTGGAGTTGTGCAGAGCAGATTGGTGTGGCCTAGACTAGAGTGGTTAGAGTAGAGTGGAGAAGAGTGCATTGGCAAAGAGTAGAGTGGTACAGAGTAGAGAGGCGTAGAGTGCAGTGGCGTAGAGTGGAAGGGTGCTCAGTGGAGTGGCGCAGAGTGGAGTGGCTCAGAGTGGAGTATGCAAGATGTGGTAGCACACTGCCATTACAAACAACACATTTTCAATTTAAATTACCATTACGTTTGCACAGACATACAGTTTTACTAATAAAACTATACAGTGTACAGACGAAAATTTTGTGGAAATTGCATCACCTATTGTAGTGATTTATATTGATTATATTACAGTATTTGTTTCCAACGCACTTCAGCGCCTGACATTTGACCTCGGTCTTAGAATGCACAGCAAATGTGACAAGATAACAAGATTTACAGGCCTGTTTACAGACAAGGAGCCCTCGGAAGGATACTGTAAATAAGGTTTTGGCAAGGGAAAGTACAAACTCAAGCTGGACAGCCTAATAAAACATAAGCTAGCAAATGGAAAGCAAGAAAAGATGAGTTACAAACCACAAAGCTAATGACACACAACGGGCAAAATACATTCCTACGTGAACTTTCTGAATGTCCCCAAAATATCTTTCGCAAACCAGACAGCAGCTGGTAGGCTGCAACGTAAAACATGTATATGTCCTTGTCAATGCTTTAAATGGGGAAAAATAAGTGCAGGTACTCATTAAATTGAGCTATGAGTGTGGCAAGTGGGCAGGGCTTGGGGCGGGGCTAACGACAAGACACGGAAGACACTTCTACTATGGAGTATTCATATTGCCCTTGATAGTAGTTTTTAAATCCCCATATGTGCAGATTCCCTCTGCACATGTGGCACAAGACATATATAGTAATTAACCACTAGTATGATGTCATGACCTTCAGAAATATGTATTCAGTTCATTGGAAGGCTGGATAATCATCTTGGTGCCTCAGGAGATTCAGTGCCAATTTCCCAGGTTTAGAACTGCACATAATATTCAGCAGAATCTTGATGATTATTTCTATCCACTAGTATGTGAACTTGGCTTCGCTCTGTGTTGTATGATCTGGGGCCAGCGAGTGGTTGATTTTGGCCCAACAGTGTTCAAAATTGGCTCAGTACTGTGTGATCTTGACCCATCCTGTGTTGTCCTAGGGTAGTAACCAGTGGACATGGCTAAAAAACAGCTTGTTTGTAAGACATCCTTATCTGATCCTGAGCCATTGCTGTGATTTAGGCCAGCAATAATTCTGAACCATCGATTTACTATCATGTGCCAGTGACATGAGGTCTTAGCTCAGCCCTGTCTGATCTTAGCTCAGTCATTTTAGATCTTTGCTCAGTGCTTTGTTTTGAGCAGAGTGACATAATGAAAAGATCAGGGTGAGCTCACGAAGAGCACCATTTATTTCCTAATTGCATGCATGCAAAACCTCATGCGGGGTAGTTAAAATTATATTTCAACTTTTCCCTGCTGTCTTCATTCTGATGAAAGCTAAGAAGAAAATACTGTTTTTGCATTGTATGTCTCTAAAACTATTAGGTATTCCCAATATGTTGTCAGGTGTAGAGTAGGATGTGTAATGTGAGTGGTCCTGGTCCTTCCACCTATCTTCCCCTACCATAGAAAGAGATTGAGGGTGCAGCTGCTGGAGAGCAGTTTCAACACACACACTCACCCATCACTGCTTTCTCAACTTTTTCTGTTTAACCAGGCAACACCAATTCATACCTGTGAAGTCCTGGGCACACACTCAATTCAGTCCCACAGTTTTTAAGTTGTTCTCATTTTAAGGGCTTATTCTAATTTCCCCTTGCATGAAAGGGGCATATTCATGAAGCTAGTTGCATTTATATTTACTTGCCTCGCCAGCCCTTCCAAAGGATCCTTAGAATGAAGTTGACAGATTTTGCAAGGTGCAAACTGTCCTCACTGTGTGTGATATTAGACCTGGACAATGTTGTAGGCCAGTGTTATGTGATCTGACACTATGGTATATTGATTATTGATAGCACAGTATGTGAATGTATGCCATTGCTATATACTGGACAAGAGCTGTGTAATTTGTGCACACTTTGTGATACCTGGACTAATTTTTGTGATACTGTCACAACGTTGACTGATCTTTCTTGCCTACCACCTTCTATATAGGTGAACTGGGCCAACACTGTACATTGAGATAAATGCTACTAATGGACCAACATTATATACAGAAAATTGACTATACACCTTCTTAACTGCTTCAGCGCTACCGCGTTTACCTGCTGTGCGCTGAAGAAGTATAAATGGCTTGTTTGTGACAGAGCCAGCTCGTCATGAGCGCAGGGCAGGTAAAACCCATGACGAGCTGGCTTTGTCATTAGCGTCGAAGTGGTTAAATGTTTACCAGCTTCGCAGAGAAGTAAATTGTATTACACCTGATGTAGAGGCATGTGTATCTTCAACACAAGACGGAAAGGCTTTCCACAGTTTGCCAGATGTAGTTATTGTATTAATGATTGTTATGAAGTTGCAGTGCAACTGGCACAATACTGAGTTAGTTAATTAAATTAACTGAAAATGCCCCTAGTTCTCTTCTCTGGTTGCTGCATTTGAAAACTCCTGAAGAGACCCATACTGGATGTAGCTGCACCCTGTAAATAAGGTGTGATATGGTTGCTTTCTAGGGGCCAGCCTTTCTTTAAAAGGTGAAATGGGAAGACTTTGAACTTCATATGTTAACAAACAGTGGTATGAACATCTGCTAGGAATAGGCCCTAATTCACAATTAATGCAGCTAAGCCATCATCCCCATGGGGTTAATAATCAGTGTGCCCCTGGAAACAGACTGGAATAACAGCACTAATGACTTCAATATTAGTTGCATGTACTAAAACACATGAGAAATGTACTATTAATAAAATAGGTTACCTTGTTATTCAATGTGAAGGCCAATCACAATAATATGTTACTATTTCCTGCTTTTGTAATATCTGCAGCTTTTTAATGTCATACTCTTATATGCTTGTATGTGGCCTAATACTTATATATTCTTGAGTGCGCACTCACAGAACCAAGCAGCAATGCACACACAAAGCATTCTAAGAAAGTCCTTTAACCCTTTGAGCGAGGCTGGAATTCCCCCGCCGTGCGGGCGCATTCTGTGGCAGGACCGGAGGCTCGGATTATGCTTTTCTTCCTTCGCTATTTATTATCATTACACAATACAGCAGCCTCAGAAAAGCTTCAAACCATGCTTATATGTAAAAAACAAAGAAGCTTCTAGATTAACACAATGAATGTCAACAGACAAAACCACAACTCCCATGAGTCCGCAGTATTAGTCCATAATGAAGTCCTTCCACTATGTCCATAAAGGGTAGATAGTCAGTCCCTCTTCACTCTTCCTCCTCTTTCTTCGCTGCTCACGCAGCCAGTTAAGTGCATTAGTTTGTTTTTCTTGATTAATTGTTAACGTGTGGTATTGTCCTCGCCGTATGTTTACGGGTACGGGGAGGAACAGGGGCTCTGTTTCTGTTGAGTTTCCTTTTCAGAGTCCCGTAGTCGCGGGAGCGTTTTCCGTTCCTTATGCGACTTTTGGCCACATTGTCCTTGCGGTGCTTTATCGGCCGCTAGAGGGCGCGCGCACGTCTCGTTGGTTCCTCGGCGCGCTCTCCTCACTCTGAGGAGCCGCGCTGAGGTACCGAGCGAAACGGAGCCTTGCCCTACATCGCCCCTCTGAACGCCCGGTTACCGGGTCTGTATTGCCCAATAAATTCCTTCTTTGACGCCCTTTGGGGTCTGTAGTGCGGTTCTGACCGCGTAAATCCGCCAGCAGGCAGGTGTGGCACTGTACGTTTTTCTGTGTGGTCAACGCGCAGTGGGGCGGTGAGACCCGGTCCTGCCAGGAGGGTCAGCGCGTTGTGGGGTTTGGTGCTGCCCTAATTGCCAGTGACATTGGCCCACAAGTTAATTGCAGTCTGTTAGTCTGCCCATATATTGTGACACCCTCCTTTGTGGGTTGTGTTTTCAAAGGTGTACTTGTGCCTTCCTCCTTTAGATAATGGACCAGGAAGAGTACTATGAGGAGGGTCACCACTCCTATCTGACTGATGACGAATTTTATCAGGTGGTGGATAGTTCCATCTATCGTTGTGTCACTGACGTAGTGGGACCCATGGAGGAACCCTTTTCGGCGCGTATTGTTGAGGAGTGCGCAAAAATCGTGCAAGCCCAGACTGGGGTACCCACTGGTGTCCCAGGCCCCTCAGGTGAGGGCCCTCCTGCCCCGAAGAAGCCCTGTAGGGAGAGTGCGCCAAAAGGGGGGCAGGGGGTGGACAGAGGCGCCTTTGAGCATCTTAGGGATGCTTTTTTGGCTAAGGCGACTACTGTCCCCCCGCACCACTTTCGACGCCTGAGCCCTCAGGGACCACTCCTCCGTCTCCGGGAGAGGACTCCCCCGACACGGATGACGAGTCGGTGCGCTCTTGGCGCCCATCGGGCTCGGCCGCGGAGTTACCCAGGGACAGTTCAGGCATGCTAGATCCGGACAAGATCATGCATCCGCGATCTGCGGCCTGGGCGCCGGGTGACACGGTGGCTAAGTTTGTGGCCGCGGATGTGGTAATAAGCAGGTTGAGAGGTGGAGAGCCGCCGGGAGTCAGAGAACACCTGGCGTGAAGATTTTCCCCTGCCGCGAGCTCATGGCACATTTCTCACTAGATAATCGTACGAATTCCTCACATATAGGAGATGAAGCACTAGAAAATTCCAGTGCTTTTGGATACACATAAGGTCGTATTCGTCTTTTTAAAAAAATATATGTTTTCTTTACTTCATATGACAGTGAAGCCTTAGTGTGCTTTACGCATATGACGTAATTGTAATGGTCCTGATGAATGCTGAGCCAAGTTGGGCTCCCAATAGCAGAAACATGTTGACCTCTTTTTGTTTTCACTCGTAGGACTGGGTGGTTCAAATTAACACAATCACCAATCCGTCCGACTTTTTCACCTATTTTAATGAAGTTAGAGCTACCACCTAATAAAGTAATTTTTCTGGGGAGTAACCCCACACTTCTTTTAACTCACCTATTCACTTTTTCTGAAAGAAAAAAACCCAATGAAGACAAATGGCAACCAACTGTCTTGTTGGTGCCTGAGGGTTCTTTTTCTTCACGCCACATGATTCTGTATGAATGATCGAAATCTATTGAATGTATTCTTGTAATGTTATTAATTAATTTAACCCTCTTCTCATTGTCACTCTTTTGTTGATTTATTTTTAAGTTTGTGGCGAGTCACCTGCGCAAGCCTTTAGAGAAGGAAGCTAGGGGGTGCCTGCGAGGAGAGTGTCCGAGGCCCACGCTGGAAGGTAAGGTGGCCTTGACCCCTGAGTTAGATGCTAAGATGGCCACCTTCCTGGCGAAGTTTATGAAGGACCAGCGCAAGGGCATTGATCGCTCCTGGCGGTCATGCCAAGACAAACTGTTAGACGCGGTTGCGCCCGCCACGAAGATCCTCGACATGGCGGAAGAGGCGAAGGCCACGGGCGCAATCATCTCGCCCAAAGTTTTGTCGAACTGGGCACAGCGTGTCATAATCTTTTTAGGCAACTGTGCCCTGTCGACGGAACGCCGGCGTTCATTACTCATTAAGTTGGACCCCAAGCTGGGAGACTTGGCTTCCTCGGAAGCGGGCGCTGTGGCCCAAGGGGGTCTCTTTGGCGAACCATTTATAAAGGAGCTGGGAAAATTTGTGTCCACATTTACATCCCTGGACAAGGCCCAGTCCAACATTAAGTGTGTCTTTCAGCAACGTTTCTCCCAAGGGGCCGGTTGTGGTAGGGGCCGCTCGACCGGCCGTGGCGGACAGAATGGCACTAATAGAGGGCAAGGCTCCGGTAGAGGCCAGTATCATACCTTAGCCAACTTTAACAACTTCTACCCCACTTGGGGACAACGCTTCGGCGGTCGGGGCTACCGGAAGAACGCTGGACCCACCAATTTCAACGGTAAGTGTCATCCCTGCAGACCAAGTGCTCATTGGCGGCCGGCTAGCGGCCTTTTACGAGGAATGGGCGTCGCTTACTGCAGACGCTTGGGTCTTGCAGACGGTACGGGGGTTCCATATAGAGTTCTACGATCTGCCCATCCAGGTGGGTTTTCCCCGTCCTATAGTTTTCTCCGATGCAGACGCGCGATTGATAGACGAGGAGGTCTCCGAGTTGCTGCGCAGGGGAGCCATTCGTCAATCAACGCGTCACCCCGCGGGTTTTCTCAGCAATGTTTTCCTGGTAGACAAGACGGATGGGGGCAAGCACCCGGTAATCAACCTCAAGGAGTTCAACGGGTGGTTGGTTTACCGACATTTCAAAATGGAAGGCATTCACCTCCTGCGGGACGTGCTCCTCCCTCGGGATTGGATGGTGCGGTTGGACCTCAAGGATGCTTATCTGGTGGTCCCCATACACCCCCCTCACCGTCCTTTCCTGCAGTTTTGCTGGAGGGACAGAGTGTTCGAGTTCACCGCTCTTCCTTTCGGGCTCTCTTCGGCCCCGTGGTGCTTCATGAAGGTGTTGCACCCGGCAGTGGAGTACCTGCGTGGTCAGGGCATTCGGATGATTGTCTACTTGGACGACATTCTTCTGATGGCCCAGTGTCCTGTGATCTTGGCCTCTCAGCTACAGCAGGCGGTCTCGCTTTTCCAGGCTCTGGGGTTCATCATCAACAGTTCCAAATCGGTTCTGGTTCCCTGTCAGAAGGTTACCTTTCTTGGGTTTGTCATAGATTCCGTCAAGGCTTCGCTCAGCTTGCCCTCGCGGAAGATGGCCAAGATCCAGCAAATGTTGCACCAGACGATTACAAAAGACTGGACCTCTCTGCGGCAGGTGGCCAGGGTGGTAGGGTTTCTGTCGTCCTCCATCCAGGCAATCTTCCCAGGGCCGTTACATTACAGAGCGCTCCAGCGGCTCAAGGCCCAGCATCTTTGGAAGGGTATGTCCTACGATCAGATGGTACCCCTCTCGGCGGAAGTGAAAGAGGAAATGTCACGGTGGCTGTCACACATGGAAGCGTGGAATGGTCGGGCGATCTTCGGGTCGCTCCCGGACCTGGTGATAGAGTCCGACGCCAGCAGGTCGGGTTGGGGTGCCCGGTGCGGGGACTTCTCCACAGGCGGCGCGTGGTCTACAGAAGAACAGCAGTTGCACATCAACTGTTTGGAGCTTCTGGCTGGGTCTTTCGCAGTACGCTGCTGGACCAAGGATTCAGCGAAGTCCTGTGTGTTGTTGAAAATGGACAATGTCTCAGCGGTTCGGTACGTCAACCATCTGGGAGGTCCACGTTCCCGGGCTCTGGCGAATTTGGCGAAGGAGTTCTGGGACTACTGCCTTGCGCATCACATCTCCGTAACGGCAGAGTACTTACCGGGTCAGGCCAATCAGGTGGCGGAATGGCACTCCAGATACCTCCGAGATTCCAGCCAATGGAGGTTGGACGATCAGGTTTTCCAGTGGCTGAACGATCGGTGGGGTCCGTTCTCCGTGGACCTGTTTGCGTCCCGGTTGGATCACCAGCTTCCACATTTTTTCAGCTGGAGGCCGGACCCTCTAGCGGAAGCCACGGATGCCTTTCTACAGGACTGGAGTCAAGAGAGACCCTTTGCATTTCCTCCTTTCTCGATGGTGATGCGGACGGCGGCCCAGGTTCGCCGTCAGGAATTGGAGTTGGTGTTGATCACACCGCTATGGAGGTCTCAAGTCTGGTTTCCAGTTCTTCTGGAACTTTCTTGGGATTCTCCAATCCTACTCGCCCAGCTTCCTCATCTCCTGCTCAATCCAAATCGAGAGCCATATCCTCTCATCACTCGCGGTTCTCTCCACCTCATGGCATGGAGGCTTTCCGGCGCCGCTGGTCGCTCCCGGGCTTTTCGAAGTCAGTTGAGGGCTTGTTGTCAAAGGCCTGGCCAACCAGTACGGCGAAGCGCTACAAATCCGCTTGGACTAAGTGGATGCGTTGGTGTCTTCGAAGGGATTTGGATCCCCTGGTCGCGGGAATCGTTCCCATCTTGAATTTTCTAGTCGAATTGGCATCCAAGGGCCTCGCGTACAGAACAATTAACGCTATGCGTTCAGCTATTTCAGTGGGCCATCATCCGGTGGATGGATCACCTGTGGGGGAACATCCATTTGTTTGTAGGCTCCTGCGGGGTATTCGTCTTTCGTTGCCCCTAGAACCTCGATATTCGGTCCTTTGGGACGTGAATGTGGTTTTGAACCTTTTTTTGTCCTGGCAACCGAACAAGTATTTGTCCTTAAAGGAACTTTCAGCAAAGCTGGCTATGCTTTTGTGCCTGGTGTCTTGCCGGAGGGTCTCGGATGTTCATGCCTTGGACGTTTCAGCATGAGTTTTTTCCCCGGAGGGGGTTACTTTTACAGTGGGGCGCCGCACAAAATACATGTCACAAGTTATCTCGTACCCGGCCTAAGTTGTGTGTTGTGCAGTGCTTGAAGGCTTATGAGGATATAACTCTAGAGCTTCGCCCCCCGGGCGAGCAACAATTACTGATTGCCTTGCGAAAACCACACAAAGCAGGCTCTTCCCCCACCATTGCCAGGTGGGTGCGATGGGTCATGCAAGAAGCAGGCATTTACACTAAGCGTTTTGGAGCTCACTCGGCCAGGGGAGCCATGGCTTCTAAAGCTTTCTCCGTAGGAGCTCGTTTGGAGGATTTAATGCGAGCGGCCGATTGGTCCTCAGATTCCACGTTCAAGAGGTTTTACTTTAAACCAGTGGTGGATATCGCTCAGTTAGTGGTGAGTAAGCTTTAAACTAGCATAATCCAAGCCTCCGGTCCTGCCATAGAATCGAAATTTGCCTAGCTAACGTAACGGTAAGTTTCAATTCTATTAAGGGCACGGAGGCGAGGATTATCCCACCCAGGAGTTCGCTGATGGAGAACCCACCCGTATGGCATTAAGTACCCAGGTTTATGATTGTACATATGTCATGCCAATTTACTGCTGATCCTCTGTTTAATGGTTGTAAGCAAGGTTATTTTTGCAACGCTTACGCTGTCGTTGTTTCCTGCTAGGGAATGACGGATCCAAACAGGACCAATGAACAAGAATGCGTAATCTGCGCGAAGAAAGAGGAGGAAGAGTGAAGAGGGACTGACTATCTACCCTTTATGGACATAGTGGAAGGACTTCATTATGGACTATTACTGCGGACTCATGGGAGTTGTGGTTTTGTCTGTTTACATTCATTGTGTCAATCTAGAAGCTTCTTTGTTTTTTACATATTAGCATGGTTTGAAGCTTTTCTGAGGCTGCAGTATTGTGTAATGATAATAAATAGCTAAGAAAGAAAAGCATAATCCTCGCCTCCGTGTCCTTAATAGAATTGAAACTTACCGTTATGTTAGCTAGGCAAATTTTGATTCCACACCTTTCACAAATCGGATGGCACCCGGCCGTCCAACGCACACGCCCTCAGTGGCGTCGGGCGACTGGGGCCGACCGACCCATGCAAGGGGTTAAAATACCTCCTGAGTGTCTGGATTCTCTCCCTCTTTCACTCGCTATCCTCACACACACAAACATGAACACACAATCAGGCAAGCACCCAGACACAAGCGGACACTCACACAAATTACTCAGGGGAGATCAAGAGGTGGCTTTCTTAATTGCTGCTGTCAGCGGGATGCCTGGATTCCATTGTGTGCACACATGTACACGATAGTGTGAATGTGAGTGACAGCAGAGGGCCTGAATGGACCCCGCTCTGTCAAACACAGCGTAATGGTGAACACTGGACATTATGCAAATGAGCCCTGCTGAATAGTTTAGAGGTGGCTCCGCTTGGGCAACAGAGGCGCTTTAGCTGTCAGACAACCTTGTTCGTGCTCGTGAGTACTAGCAACAATGAGCCTACCTTTGAGTTCTGGTACTCTGCTTGGCAGCAGAAAAGTGCCGGTACTCAGAGCGATAAAAATAAGAAGTTCCGAAACTCAGTACCTGTGAGTACTGGCCAGTGGTCAAAGTGGGCGGGATCGGAAGGGCACGGCTTGCCCCTACTTCTGTTATTAAAAAGATTCCGTTCACCTACTTTATCTTTTCAAAACTGTGTCCCAGGATGGCAGAAATAGCAAAGGCATTCAGATAAGGCTCTGCTTGCTTTTGTGGATGTTCGGGGAAGGAAGAGAAGGAAAAGAACTCTATCTCTTCCTTACTGCCCAGAGAAGATACGGACAATGTCCTCTTCTTTTCTGTGCTGGCAGCTGCCGCCCCTTCCTATTATTCCCTCTCTTTCTGTCTTGCTCCTTGCTTACTGAAAGCTGTGGCTTGAAGAAACAGTTCACAACCTCTCTTTCCTTCTTTCCTTTAGTTGCTTCCCAGTGAAATGGATCCAAAAAAGAAAAACACTCTTGGGGGAAATGCCCTTTTTCCGACATTTTTCTAATCCAAAGTGCAGCCTCGGGATGGAGAGAAATAAAAGGTTTTAAATATGAAATATAAATACATAACTAAATAAAGCAAGACATAGTGGTTGCAAAGTGGTCAGATTGGTTTTATTCAAATCTAAACCCATTAGTCTCACTTTACAGACTTTGCAGTGAAGCGCTACTTTTGTTTTCTCGTCTTTCTTTGAACAGCATCGTTGTCCCCAGGTGCGGAAGTGCACCATTACTGGATGTATTGCAATACCTGGTTGGTGGGTGGATTGGAAAACAAAATGTGTATCATAGCTCTGTGTTTGTGGATGTGGTCTTTTTAAACCATATTGCTTACGTTTTGTAAGGATACAAGCAATGGACATTGAAACGGTTACCTTCAGGGCCCTGCACTCATGTCCTTAACTTGTCAGGTAAAACCACTCTGAATAGTAAGTGAGAGATCGTTAAGGTAACCCTGTTGTTTCTGCTTACATTTGACATGCTTTACTTAAACTGGCATTCCCAATGAGTGTCTGCTTTTACTTTTTTTTTTAGGCAGCATATTACTCTTATCACGTGCATAATCTAAATTGAGCCACATCCAAGTTTATAGCAGGCACAATTAGGTTGCAGCCGAAGGCAGTGCGAGTTTCTCTCAGTGGGGCAGTATGGTGTTCAGTGGGGGAGAGGATGTGGCACTATGGCCAGAGCTGTTGAATTTGGAACTGGGGAACCGGATTCAGCCTTCATGACCAGTCCACCAGACCACTCTACTGAGGGAGCATATTCCCATGCTAGACCTTAGAAGGCCCCACTAGACCTTAGAAGGCCTGATGTCTTAGCACAAGCAGGTGTACCCTAGTGGTGTCAATTGTGAGTTAACCTGAAGGCCCGTCCACCACAATTCATACTAAAGTTCATCTCCAAACTTGCGGGCAGGCCTATGAAGCAGCACACCCTAGAGCAACAGTGATCCAGTCACTGTGACCCTGTCAGTGAGGATACCTATTTCAGGTGGGTGTGTAGTATTTGCAAGTATATTATGGTTTTTAAAAAACTTGCTGCCTCCTTCCTGGCCTCCAGCAATTTTCAGCAACAATACTAATGTCATGATAACTTTGGTAATTAATGTTCTTCCTTCGAGAGAGATCAGAGTTTTGTATTGTGGAAGGGTTGACTCCTGGAAGGGTAGCACAGAGGGTTAATGTGCCTGCTGCAAAGAACATGTACCATGCAGATCACAAAGTGCACATAATGTTAACTAGGTTAGTAGGTTACTGCTTTAGTCCGAGAGATCCTTTTGTTACTTGCAGTTTATAAGTTCAAATCCTAACATAGAACAGTGAGCTATTAAACTATACTGCCTACTAGTATGGTTGTCGTGTGGCTTCTACACCTTGTAGTCCTTTGTCTTATGTAACATTTCCTATACAGTGATTTACACATGTATAAATGATTGTGTCTGTGTGTGAGTGTGATGTAAAGTGCTGTGACACCGTACACTGGTATGAGTGGCGCTGTAAATCAAATTAAATGCATCTGAAAAAGAGTGTGGTTTTGGAGATTTGAGGGGGACTGTTAAAGGGTGGTAGCAGGGCTCGAGTCGGGGTACCACGTGGGTGGACGGCATCCCCCCTCACTTTTCCGGGGGGATGCCGTCCCCCCTGCCAAACAACTGGACTTCACTCTTTGGCCTCTCTGGGACGAGGAGCTCGGCACCTTTCGTGACGTCACTTCCTGACGTGACGTCACTTCCGGTGACAGCGTCCCCCCACTTCTTTTTTTACGACTTGTGCCCTGGGTGGTAGTGAGGGAGTCCGAGGCGTAGGTGATCATTGGGGGCACCAACAAACATTGTTGCACAGGGCGCCACCAGCACTAAAGCCGGCCCTGCCATTGAGGAAAGTCTGCCTCACCCATTGGTACCTCCATTGGCTTGTTTCAGTAGTAGTAGCTGCAACTCACCAAGGATCGGCAATTCAGGATTTGCACGCACACCAAACTAAGTTTGCAAACTTCACAGTCTCTCTGCTTCATGCACAAGCACTTTTAACATGGGCTATCTGCTCTGGAGCCACTGGAATTATGCAGTAATGGGGCACAATATGATGCTGCAGTGTTGACTAAATTATGCAACAAAAAAAGGCTGCAGTGTAATGCAATATATTTTCTTATACTTTATTATTTAGACATTTTTACACATGTTAAGTCTCTGCAAAGATTCTGCCTCATTAGCATCAGTATATCATACAAATGCAGCAGTGAGAAAGGTGATCAGTCAACCTTTGCAAGGGGCCAGTCACTTTGCAGCAACTCAAGTCACCTTTTTTAGTAACTTTTTATCCGTTTGAGCTACAAAAATGATTTGTTAAAACTGTAAGATTATGCAGTGGATGATGTATTATTATGTGGCAAATGTGGCAGAGCCATAATTATATAGAAAACATTTGCAAACTAGGATATTTTGCGATTCATGTTTGAACTGCTCTTGTCGAAGATGGGAGAAGTGCTAATGAGAGAAACTACATGGCTTGGAGACAAATGGCTTGTGACTCCACTTTTAAGCGTATTTGGGACACTGTGTGATTGGAATTATATCCCACTTTGTGAATGTATTTAAATGCCAATTTCTCCTATTAAACCTTAAATAATCAAGTGTATCCATCGGTTGAATTAAATAACACAATAAGCTGTAACTGGTCGGTGAAATGCCAAACAAATACTAAAAATTGGGATGTTTTGCACATTCTGACCACACCTCTGACTCCGCCCACTGATCCAACTCTTGGGTTATCCCCACCCTCAGAGTCTCTGCCCACAGTTCCCCTACTTCGACCACTGGTACGGTACTGGTCCATTTATTTATTTATTTTTTTGCATATTTTATATAGCTCAAACTCCACCCACCTGAAGGTATTGGAGCACTATACATGAGCACCATTGTTGTACCTGTAATTGTTATATATTTTGCATGAAGTTGTATAGCGTAGTATGTTTTCCATATCCATGACCTGACATCACTTGGTGTCATCGTGGAATGTTCGTAGAGTATTTATGTGACGTCACAGTGACAGTCTGACAGTTGACAGCTGACTCTTTCGTTGTACGCTGTTCTTCCTTCTGCGCCCAGCGGGCCCTTGTTAACCTTTTAATTAAAGTAATATTATACTTCCATTGAGTTTGTCTTAACTCCCACACTACAATTGGCGACGAGGACTTGGGATCAGCGAGGGCCTGCGGGTGACATATCTGAAAAGTTAGAGGGTTTGATTGAAGAAGCTCGCTATCGGATTTTGAATCGAGGGAAGAACGAAAAAGAAATTAAGCGGAGTGAGTACCGTATTGAAGCTGAATGACGCTGCCGGTGAGAGAAGCAAGCTGTGTGTGTTAAATGGAGCGCTGCTGATACGCCTGAGATGATTAACTGCGTAAAATAAAGAACAAGCGCTGGGAAGTTTTTTAACGTTAACGCACGGTGTGAACTTGAAGAGTTCAGTGATCAGCTGGCATTTTCGGCAAAGTGAACTGAAGTGAGAGTTCGGGTTTTGTTACCTGACGATTTGGCGCGAATTCCTGTCAGTACCTGGCAGAGGCTGAAGACGCTCAGATTCTCCTCAGCTGTACGCGTGAGGCATGCTGGGATAGGTAAACAAGAATCCCATTGGACAACGTCATCATACGTCATGAGCGTAAACAACGTGAGGCCATTTTGAATGTTGTCTTTGCCTCTGTGAAGAAATTGACGAGGCGGAAAACGAGCGCTGATGTGTAAATGCAATTCTGAGAGCTAAGTGTAAGCGAAGGATAAAACCCAAGTAAGTCCGTGATTAATGTGCATATAATGTAACAACAGTAGCGGAAGTAGGATTCCTTGGCAGTATTGAGGAGTTGTAAATGGAAGCTTAGTTTGCTGACTTGAGAGAAAGGAAACATACATTTAAGATCTCAAACAAAGAGTGGAGGAAGCAAAACGGCAAAGAGGATTATAATATAATAAACAGAACTTTAAGAAATATCTGTTCTAACAATCCTGAGGAAGCATGGCTGAATGCAATAATATATGTGCACCTCCACGTTTTCTGGATGTCCCTGGTAAACCTACAATGAAGTGGAAGAAGTGGGTTAGGGCGTTTGAAAATTACATCATATCTATTGATGGGAAAGCTTTTGATGCTGAGAGAAAGTGTTCATTACTTTTTGGATTGCTAGGAAAAGCTAGGCAGGATGTATTTGACAGCTTGCCCGAATATGAAAGTCCACCAGGAACTTTTCTACCGTTAAATGAGTACCAGGAAGCTTTAAAGAGGTTAGAGAAACAATTTGATGAGGAGAATAACATTATGGTGGCAAGGCACAAGTTTGCTCTGAGGAAGCAACAAGAAGGGGAGACAGTTGATGAGTACATTGCGTGTTTAAGGATCCTAGCTGTAGAATGTGAATATGAGGAAATGACTGACGTGTACATAAGAGATCAGATCGTTTTCTATTGTTATTCTAAAAAGGTGCAAGAAAGATTACTGGCATGCAAAAGGCCAACCCTGCAAGAAGTTGTAGATATTGCTAGGGGGATCGAGAGGTCACTAGTATCTACTAAAGAGCTATCGTTGGCTGGAAATAACACTAATGTATTTTATTTGCAGGATAAAAAGAAGGGTGAATGCAAAAGTTATGAGAAGAATTGGGGTGAAAGAAAGGTAGGAGGTAAACACCTGAGTTGTTTCAGATGTGGATCTACAGATCACTTAGCAGATTTCAAGAATTGCCCAGCAGTTGGTAAAAAATGTATTAAGTGTAAAAAGTATGGTCATTATTCTACCCTATGCAAAAATAAATGAACGAGTAGTAATATGAACCTAAACACTGTGGGAAGTTTTGATGAAGAAATGTGTGCAAATATTGTTTTGTATGTCGAAATGGTGGATGGTAAGATTAAGGGTCCTGTGGGGGATGTAAAGATAGGGGAGGTCGAGCTGAAGTTCACCGCGGATTCTGGGTCTCCCATAACTACCATTTCGGATACCCTATTCATTGAAAAGTGGCAGAATGTTGAGCTTACTGAGTCGGATGTAAATCCTAAATCATTTGGGGAGAAGGAGATAAACATGTTGGGATATTTTAATGACACAGTTTGTTTCAGGGGGAGAACAATAGAAACTAAAATCTATGTGGCAGAGAAAGGGAAGATATTAGTGGGATGGAGAGATCTAGCCCAGCTAGGTGTCATTTTGAAACCTGGAGCCGAAGACCCACTTGTCTTATGTGAGGAATGGGTGAACAGTGTATGTGTAGAGGAGGAAAAAGGTGATTTGACAATAACACTGGACAAGTATAAGGATGTGTTTAAAAATGAAATAGGATGTGGCAAGGGTTTCAGTCATGACATTAAATTGAAAGAAGGAGCCATACCATGTAAGCATAAAATGAGGGCGGTTCCTTTGTCTATAAAAAATGAGTTGAAATTGGTACTTGAGAAATTAATGAAAGAAAAAGTAATTGAGGAAGCAGATGAGTCAGAATGGATTTCTGCCATTGTTGTTTCCAAGAAAAAGAAGACCGGAGACATTAGGTTGTGTGTGGATCTTAGGTCTCTAAACAGAAATATAATTGTAAATTGTCACCCCCTACCAAAAATTCAGGACATACTCCAGTCAGTGTCAGGTTCAAAATACTTTTCGTTAATTGACTTGAGAGCTGCGTATCATCAAGTTTGTCTGTCTGAGAGGTCTAAAAAATTAACTACTTTCATAACACCATTTGGAGCGTATAGGTATGTGCGGCTTCCATTTGGATTAGCATCTTCCTCTGGTGTGTTTCAAAAACTGATGGACAACCTGTTTGGGGGAATGAAAGGAGTAGAGGCCTTTCAAGATGACATTCTTTTGCATTCAGCATCTGAGCAGGAACATATGAATCTAATTGAAAAGGTGCTGGAGGTTCTGAAAAAGAAAGGCATGACAGTCTCAAAGGAGAAATGCAAATTTTTGACGAATAAGGTTGAGTATCTGGGTCACATATTAACGGCTGAAGGTATCAAGCCAAAAGAGGACCTTGTACAGGCCATAAGGGATGCACCAGAACCAAAAGATAAGGCAACTCTTAAATCGTTTCTTGGCCTCAGTGAATATTATGCAAAGTTTATACAGAAATATGCAGATAAGGTGGAACCACTCAGGAGAATATTAAAAAAGAATGTGGTGTTCAAGTGGTTGAGTGATCAAGAACTGGCTTTTAGAACTGTCAAAGAGGAAATAGCAAATGCTTCTGCTTTGAAACCGTATGACCCAAAACTGGAGAATATAGTAACTGTGGATGCCAGTGCTGAAGGAATTGGCGCTGTTTTCTGTCAGAAAGAAGGAAGTAATGAAAACACTATTGCTTTAATTTCTAGGAGGCTGAATGAGACGGAAATCAATTACAGTACTATTGAAAAGGAAACTTTAGCGTGTGTGTGGGCTGTACACAAGCTTAAAGACTATCTATGGGGTAAGAGTTTCACTTTGGTCACTGACCATAAACCTTTGGTATACATGATGGATGGCGAAGGAAGAGGTAATGGCAATGCCAGCTCAAGACTGATAAGGTTAATGTCAAAACTACAAGAATTTAATTTTAAAATAGTGCACATAAAAGGGGGCAAGAACAGTAGAGCGGACTGCTTGTCACGATTGCCCATATGGAGTCAAAAAGAGGAGGTGCAAGATGACACAGAATGTGTGGTGGCGCACATCGATGCCACAGTGATGTGTGAAGGATCCATAACTGAGAAAGAGTGGCAAGAAAGTGTGGCTAAAGATACTGTATTAGAAAAAGTGAACAATTATGTGCGATCTAATTGGCCGCCCATAAGAAACATGCCAAGAGAACTGAGAAGTTACCAACAAGTAAGTGAAGAGTTAGTGTTAGAAAATGGTTTTTTGAAAAGAGGTGAAGTTTTCGTGCCACCATATGAACTCAGACAAAAAATCATAAAGCTGGCACACAGGGGACACCCTGGTATCACGGCTACTAGGAATATTATAAGGATGCATTACTGGTGGCCAGGTGTGGACAGTGAGATAAGAAACCACATAGATGTGTGTGAGCAATGTTTAAAGTCTGATAAGCATTGGAGGATGCAAAAGAATGAACTACAAAAGGTTGAAATCCCAGATGGCCCCTGGGCAAAAATTGCAATTGACTTTGCTGGACCATTCAATTTGTTATCAAATGACTGCAAATACTTGATAGTTTTGACAGATTACTACTCAAAATGGGTATGTTACAAATTTGTGAATGCTGTCACTACAGTTGTGGTTATTAAATTTTTGAGAAAGATCTTTGACAAAGAGGGACAACCTAAAATACTGGTGTCAGATAATGGTTCACAATTAGTTTCAAACATGATGAAGAAATTTTTAGATGATTCTGGTATTGTTCAAGAAAAGACACCGTTGTATAGTCCAAAGAGCAACGGCCAAGTCGAAAGAATGAACAGGTTCTTCAAGGAAGGGATTCAAATGGCAATTGCAAATGAAATGGATGTCAAAGAGTTTATAAGGACAAAGATGAATACGTATAACAATACACCTAATGAAACTACCAAACAAACTCCATTCTTCTTGATGAGAGGTAGAGTGTGTAACAACATTATGACACCCAAAATAAGTGGATGGAAAGTAACGGATGTTGTATCGACAGAAATTTGTGAAAAAGAGCTCAAAGTTAAAGAGAATATTGAAAGGAAGCAAATGAAAGCCAAAGCATACTCTGATAGGGTGAACAGAGTGAAAGACAAATGTGTGACACCAGGAGATTGGGTGTTGGTTAGAAAACCTGGATTAATAAACAAGGGTGAATCTAAGTTCAGTAAACCTATGAAGATTTGTAAGGCTTCTAGTGGTGCTGTGTACATAGAAGGCGAAGGATGGCGTAGTAAGGACGATGTAGTAAGACTGAAACGAGGTCAAGAGGAGATAATATTGAATAATGAAGGAAAGGAGGAAGGGAGATGTGGTGATAGTGTGCTTGCGTGGGAAGACATATCTGAGACGCTAAACCTGTCACATGCTGCTGCCGGACCCAGTGGTTCGCCGCAGATGGGAAGACGGTCTAGGAATTCATTGGTCGAAAATAATGAAATTGCTCTAGCCCGGGAAGACTCTATAATGTGCCCAATTCCTGAAGAAGTCAGTTCTTCCACAGCAGTCAAGGAGGACTCTGCTTTTACACCTATAGTAGGTAGAACATCCAGGGAGGGTAGAGCTGTAAACCTGCCAAAAAGATTTCAGGACTACATAATGTGGTAGGGACTGTTCTGTTTTCAAATGTGAAGAAAAGGAGGTGTTGTACCTGTAATTGTTATATATTTTGCAAGAAGTTGTATAGCGTAGTATGTTTTCCATATCCATGACCTGACATCACTTGGTGTCATCGTGGAATGTTCGTAGAGTATTTATGTGACGTCACAGTGACAGTCTGACAGTTGACAGCTGACTCTTTCCTTGTACGCTGTTCTTCCTTCTGCGCCCAGCGGGCCCTTGTTAACCTTTTAATTAAAGTAATATTATACTTCCATTGAGTTTGTCTTAACTCCCACACTACAACCATATTTTACATTACACATTCAGGCACGGGGAAATTAAGTGATTTGCCCAGAATCATAGGATGTGGACGCAACCTTGAGGCTCGATCCCTGGTTTCCAGCACCAGCATCGGGCGTTTATGCCGACGGACCACCACCACTGGTCCTTGTGTAATGTAACTGGCGCTCGTGTAAAGCTGCGTTCGCACTAAATTAAAAAAAAAACTGCATCAAAATGCAAAGATAGAACATGACTGGGTGAACCACTACACTAACTTCAGAGACCAGACATTGTGAACACAAAGGGGACTCCATTCTGCCACATTTTCCTTCACCGGCATCCACGAGAGTGTCACACTTTTTCTTTCCGCTCAGGGCAATATTCGAGCTAAGGTCGCACCCGCCCGTACACGGAGAAGATCAATGAGTGACTAGAGATCCAATGATAGATACATGGAGCGACCCGGCTGAATTCACTGCTTGTGCTGCCTCTGCCTCTGCTGATTCGGAAGTGTAAAACCGTTTCCGCTTCCTTTGTTCTGTGTAGTTTCCGCTCCCATTCTGCTCAGAAAATCGATGTCAACTACCATATTTCTTTCTCTCTGCTTGGTTGTTCTCCCGGTTAACACTCCCAGGCACAATTTGCTAGATTGCTTTTCTCCTTCCCGTGGACATCTGATTCAGGAAGGGATAAGGACACGATTCTGATTTCTGCTTTAGATCTTGCACAGCGGATCTGAATAATTTCCTGGAAATGGAAAGGGAGGTTGTCCAAATGGGGCTCGCAGCAAGTAAGTGATCTATAATGTCGTACTGTGTACAGTAAAAGCAAGAACTCTCATATAGGTGGTTTTTAACAGTCTAGATTGCACCTCTCGTCGGTTGTGTTTTGTGTACTGAGGGTAAGAGGGCCTCCGTGGTAGGTTCTGTATGTTTTGTTTTCATGAGGTTGTGTTTGTATTGTTTTAAGTCCACTCCCGAGAATTGTGTGTCCTGCATGTAAATATCTCTCTGTTATTTGTGGATGTGCTGTGTGCAGTCCTAGTAATACTTTTCGTGTGAGAAGTGTATAGTTTAAGAGTCGGCTTGGAGTGTTCTGTGTGCCGATCCAAGCTGTGGCGTTCCTGGTGTGCTTTGAGCTGTGCACTTAAGAATCTGCTGTGGTATATTTGTCTGTGCAGATAAAATGTATCTTGCGATGTGCCGTCTGTAGTGCTGTCAAGAGATCCCTTTGTGTGCATTTATGAAACCCTATATGCCGCCATGAGCTGCTTCTGTGTACATGAGTTCTCATGGGGAATGAGGAGTGCTTTGTAAGATATAATATCCCCTTTTGTGAGTTTGTGCAATGCTAGCAAGCGTTTTCGTGAAGTGGACTGTGTGCTGTTCTACTTAAAGCTTGCCTGTAGAGCGATGTTCAAGGAGAGACGCCAAGTAAACAACAAAGCACACAGCACAGGCTTAACAGTCTTTAATTGTTGATGTATGATCTCTGAACGAATTTGCTAGTATTGTCTTTCTGCTGTAGTGTTCTCAAGTTTTAACTAATAATGTCACACGAGTGTTTACAGAAAACTGAGATTAACTTGTTATTTTTTAACACAGATCCTATTATAAAGAGCCCTTTGCAAAGACTGATCAACTGAGCTTGTATATCTGTTGAAGGAGGGGCGTGTGTGCTAGGTTTTATGAAGAATTCGCAACATTCAGACAGTGTGGTGGGTGGTTTGATGCTTGGGCTAACGAGCTTTCAGAAGCATAACCAGAGGTGTCATACAAGCACAACACCAATACGACCTGTAGCAGCACCACCACCCAAAATATGTACTGCTCCCTATATACACATTTGTTGCTCCTCAGAAAAAAAACGAAGAAATTATTGGAGAAAATCAAGAGTGCCATGGTTATCAAACCTACACAGGTGGTAGTGTACAGGAAAGTTAGAGTCCATTCATATACCAGGCCAGTTCCAAAATGTATGTAATCCAGAACGTCTTTATTTTCATTGCATTGCATCTCATAGCAAAAGCCAGCGCTATATAAAACTCTTCAAATAAATAAATAAATAAAAGACAGTCGACACGTTTCGTTCTGTACACGTGAATCTTATCAGGGCTGCAAGAAAAAAAAAATAGAAATATATAACATAATGAATTTGCAAACATCTAGCCTAACAAATGAAACTGTGAAGACCATATACAAGGGCAGAGTGGGTTATGACAAAAGAAAACTCACAAAGACATCCCCATCCATTAAAAAGATACATTTAGTGCCTTAAAACCAGTTAAACACCTCAATACATGAGATGGCAAATGCCACTGTCATTATGAGACTTCCACTGTAATTGGAGCTGTGCATGTAATATACAAAATATAAATATAACCCAATGTCCATGTGTGCCCCATCTAACAACAAAATCCTCCATCCTAAGTAATACCCACTGTAGAAACCTTAGTGTCAAATTGTATATCATACTGGAATGGAGCAAAAGTATAGAATAATTCTGAAGCTGATGAAGGACGTACAGCTTGGCTAGTTATGGCTGCTGCTAATTTGAATTTCCAAATATTTGAAACTAGCACACATTTTTCTAAAGGTATTTTAGATTTTTTATAAAACCCACTCCCAATTACATGAAATTGTTCAGTCATCTTCAACGCATCTGTGGCTACATTGTTTGTGAGCTCAGCTAGTCCCAAGAGCTCACCAGCTGCAGCCTGGTAAAATCCCACCATCTCTGACAGAAGAAACGATTATTTTCTCATTTTCTGGATGCAGGCACAACACCCACTCCCTTCCCACTGCTTTTCAGAAACTAGACTAGGGGCTATATGTTCGAACACATTTTCCATAGACACAGAATGGGTAAAAACCTTTGATACATCTGGCTCCCAGTCTATGATCACCACCTGGCAGCGGCAGCACTCGCTCTAAACGCATTCTCTGTGCTAAACTGTTTTTGATTTCTCAGTCTGGATTCGCAGAATGTCTTTCTCTCTCTCTCTTTCTCCTCCTTATTGGCTGAAACTACTATCTCCTCATTAGTTATTATTATTATTAAGCTCATTATTGCTTGATTAACAAAAATCATTGCAATTAAACCAATATAACCATCGAACAGTATATGAAAAACGGTACCACAAATATTATTAACCATTTACCAATATCATTTATGTACTATAAAATCAATCAAGTTTATCAAGCACAAAAAATGATAAAATCTGTCAGAAATGGGCTAGATCATTGCATATTAAAGTGAAAACGTGCATCAGACAGTAGTTCCATTGTGCAAACCGATTATGAAAGTGCATCAATAATTACTATAGCAGGATACCTTCTAATTATTACCCTAGCAGCATGAACACTAAGTTCAACAGAATCCCAAACAGTGCAAATGGGCAGAATAGCAATACATTTAAAATTCTTGAGGCCAAGGGATATAAATATAATACATCTCAAACAGTCAATAGCAAACATTTTTCGGCATCAGCTAAAAATGTTATCAGTTGGCATAGCAATGGAATTCACCCGCCTGATAAGGAAATAATAAGGGCCTTGCGAGTTGATCTATTCTAACCCCAATCTTCAAAAATAGTGCTTTAAAAAAGATGCACCAAATTTTAAGTAATTTAGGACACACGCATACTATATGCAATAACGATTCACATTGGCCATCCGCAAACTCAACAATTGGTATCAGGCCACTGCTGAATCCAAGGCGGCGTGCCCTCTTTTGTGGGGTTTATTCCCACTCGTAAGTTTAAAAAGCATTTACAATGCAACGGACTCGCCTTTGCCAAAGTTAGAGCTATTGGCATTGTAAATGACAACATTTTTTTATGTGTTGGTTTTGAAAACAGATAAATAAATGGCATTGTCATTTACAATGTCATTAGCTTAATCTCTCGCAAATGCGAGACCTATTGCATTTGCACACACCCACAGAGAGCCCCCCACACACACAGAGAGCCCCACACACGCAGCCCCACACACACACAGCCCCACACACACACACACAGCCCCATACACACACACACAGCCCCACACACACAGCCCTACACACACACACAGCCCCACACACACACACAGCCCTATACACACACACACACAGAGCCCCACAAACACACAGAGAGCCCCCCACACACACACACATACAGATCCCCCCCACACACACAGAGAGCCCCCACACACACACAGAGCCCCCATACACACACACACAGAGAGCCCCCCCCCACACACAGAGCTCCCCCCACACACACAGCCCCCCCACACACACAGCCACACACACACACAGCCCCCACACACACAGCCCCCACACACACAGCCCCACACACACAGCCCCACACACACAGCCCCACACACACAGCCCCACACACACACAGCCCCACACACACCGCTCCACACACAGCCCCACACACACACAGCCCCACACACACCCAGCCCCACACACACCCAGCCCCACACACAACCAGCCCCCCACACACAACCAGCCCCACACACACACAGTCCCACACACACACAGCCACCCCCACACACACACAGCCCCACACACACAGCCCCCCACACACACAGCCCCCCCCCCACACACAGCCCCCCCACACACACACAGCCCCCGACACACACAGCCCCCCACACACACAGCCCCCCACACACACAGCCCCCCACACACACAGCCCCACACACACACACAGCCCCACACACACACACATCCCCACACGCACAGAGCCCCCACACACACACAGAGCCCCACACACACACACACACAGAGCCCCCCACACACACACGGAGCCCCCCCCACACACACACAGAGCCACACACACAGAGCCACACACACAGAGCCCACCACACACACACAGCCCACCACACACACACAGCCCACCACACACACACAGCCCACCACACACACACACAGCCACTCACACACACAACGCCCCCCATGACACACAGAGCCACACACACACACACACACACACACACACACACACACAACGAGAAACAGGAGGGGCAGAAAAGCGAGCACAACAAGGCAACAGGGGGTGCGGGGGGGGGCAGAAAAGCAAGTACAACGTGGGGGAGGGGGCAGAAAAGCGAGCACAGCGAGAAACAGGGGGGGTGGGGGGCAGAAAAGCGAGCACAACGAGGCAACAGGGGGGTGGGGTCAGAAAAGCGAGCACGAGGCAACGGGGTGGGGGGCAGAAAAGCGAGCACAACGAGGAACAGGGGGTGGGGTGGCAGAAAAGCGAGCACAACGAGGAACAGGGGGTGGGGGAGAAAAGCGAGCACAACGAGGAACCGGGGGGTGGGGGCAGAAAAGCTAGCACAATGAGGCAACAGGGGGGGGCAGAAAAGCGATCACGAGGCAACAGGGGGTGGAGGGGCAGAAAAGCGAGCACAACGAGGAACAGGGAGGTGGGGCGCAGAAAAGCGAGCACAACGAGGAACAGGGGGGTGGGGGGCAGAAAAGCAAGCACACTGAGGCAACAAGGGGGGGCAGAAAAGCAAGCACAACGAGGCAACATGGGGGTTGGGGGGGCAGAAAAGCGAGCACAACGAGGAACAGGGGGGTAGGGGGGCAGAAAAGCGACCACAACGAGGAACAGGGGGCTGGGGGGCAGAAAAGCAAGCACAGCGACGCAACAGGGGGGTGGGGGGGCAGAAAAGCTAGCACAACGAGGAACAGGGGGTTGGGGGGGGCAGAAAAGCGAGCACCACGAGGCAACAGGGGGGTGGGGGGGCAGAAAAGCGAGCACCACGAGGCAACAGGGGGGTGGGGCAGAAAAGCTAGCACAACGAGGAACAGGGGGGTGGGGGGCAGAAAAGCGAGCACAACGAGGAACAGGGGGGTGGAGGCAGAAAAGCGAGCACAACGAGGAACAGGGGGGTGAGGCGGTAGAAAAGCGAGCACAACGAGGAACAGGGGGGTGGGGGCAGAAAAGCGAGCACCACGAGGCAACGGGGGGTGGGGGGGCAGAAAAGCGAGCACCATGAGGCAACGGGAGTGGGGGGCAGAAAAGAGAGCACAATGAGGAACCGGGGGTGTGGGGCAGAAAAGCGAGCACAACGAGGAACAGGGGGGTGGGGGGCAGAAAAGCGAGCACAACGAGGAACAGGGGGGTGAGAGCAGAAAAGCGAGCACAATGAGGAACAGGGGGGTGAGGGGGTAGAAAAGCGAGCACAACGAGGAACAGGGGGGTGGGGGGGCAGAAAAGCGAGCACCACGAGGCAACGGGGGGTGGGGGGGCAGAAAAGCGAGCACCACGAGGCAACAGGGGAGTGGGGGGCAGAAAAGAGAGCACAATGAGGAACAGGGGGTAGGGGGCAGAAAAGCGAGCACAACGAGGAACAGGAGGGTGGGGGGCAGAAAAGCGAGCACAACGAGGAACAGGGGGATGGGGGGAGCAGAAAAGCAAGCACCACGAGGCAACAGGGGGGTGAGGGGGCAGAAAAGAGAGCACCCCGAGGCAACAGGGGGGTGGGGGGGCAGAAAAGCGAGCACAACGAGGAAGAGGGGGGTGGGGGGCAGAAAAGCGAGCACAACGAGGATCTGGGGAGGGGGCAGAAAAGCGAGCACACCGAGGCAACAGGGAGGGGCATAAAAGTGAGCACCACGAGGCAACAGGGGGGTGGGGGGGCAGAAAAGCGAGCACCATGAGGCAACAGGGGGGTGGGGGCCAGAAAAGCAAGCACTCACCGGCTGGGGCGGAGGACTCGGCAGCTTCTCTACTTCTTCCGGCGGCGTTCCAGCAGAAATGGCTCACCGAAAAGCCCCGACATTTTCGGACTGGGGGCGTGTTTTTCATTCTTTCCTCTTCCCATTGGCTGGAATGTAAAATTCCAGCCAATGGGAAGAGGACAGAAAGAAAAGAGAAAGAAACTAAAAAACACCCCCCCGAATCCCAAAAAGACGGGGCTTAACCGGAGTGATGCCCCTCTCCTCTAATGGCTGGCCTACGTTTAGGAAGCCAGCCAATAGAGAAGAGGGGCGGGTTCAAGTCCCACTCTGGAAAACATCAGTTCTCCCCAGCGAGACTGCGCAAGCGCAGCCTTCGCTAGGCGGTGACCTAAAAATGCACCTTTAATTTTTGCTGAGAAATGATCAGTTAGGTATGGCTGAATGCTTAAAGGCTGATGTTAATTAATCACAAACCGTGCATGATTTTATGTGTCGCTGACCTGTGTTTTTAGTGTACAATGTTAAGAAATAAGGTTTCCACAAATATTTGTCATTTGCACATCACCAACTAAAGTGTTCTGATTTGTTTTGCTTCTGTTTAAATCTTTGTTTGCATCACACTTCCAAATACAAAAAAATCATAAGTTGTTGTCAAGATTTTGGAAGATCTTCTCATATATTTGTTTACGCACTGTATGTTTTTTCCAGCTGTCTTGCTTGTGTGCTTCTCTTCCTCCATAGCTCAGTGTTGCTCTTTCTTGCCTTTTTGCTTCTCAGCTGCGCCTCTCTGTGATTCATTTGCATATGGGTTCCACCTCCTGCAATGCTTTCTCACCAGTGTAGTTTTCCCACTCTGCTCCACCACATTGGCCTTTCGCCCCTGTGCTTCTCTCCTCCACCCCATGCTCTGCTTTGCTTTCTCGCGTTACTTATCTCCAGATGCGCCCTCCATTTTGCTTTTCCTCCCTTCTTGTTGATTCGCCCTACTGCCACATTCCATGTTACTTCCTTCCATCCGCTTAAAAGGATGTCTTTTGCACTACTTTTTTTCTTTTTATTTACTGATCCAATTCAGATTGGTAAATAAAAAGGAAAAAGAGCACCTGTTATTCATCCATAAAACTTTATTCGACTATAGCAGGTCATCATACAGTTATACACTTTATACAGCGAAGAAAAAATACATTAAAACTGCATAGTGTTGTGGCAGCGGATGATACGTTTGAGAACGGAGCCGACAACAAAACATGTTTGTCCTCGGCTACTAAAATGCTGGCCTGCATGCGCTAAAAGTTTTATCTTTCAATCAAGACAATCAAAATTTCCTTGCATACATTTACAGAAAAAAGTAAAAAGCAACAAAGTTTGAATTGAGACACCATCAAAAGGGCATACACTAGAACAATCCCCCTCAAATTAGCCCAGAAGGAAACAGATAACATTTAAGCAAAGAGCCCGTTCTAAACATACAGTGTAATGATCTTTTCCACTGTATACATTAAATAAAGTTCAATATCAGGGGTATTCTGTAAAATAATATGTTTTGTGTTGATAGACTTAGCTAGTTATTTTTCTTCTCTCTTGAGATGTTTAAACTAAAAAAAAACGGTACACTTTAGCCAAGATGTATCTGGTTTTGTGACACTATATGGACTCTCAAAAAGAGAAGGCCTGGTCAGTTGTCCAAATTAATAGTTAATATATTCAACCCCCGTTCATAACTAAGACAGTCCCCTAGGACCTGCTGGTTGAAGGTTGCAGGAGGGTTACTCCAGATAGCCAGTGCATTAGAGAGGAAAGTTTAATTGAGTCCTCAGTGAAAGATAAACCTAATTCTCATGGCAAATGAAGTAGGGTGTTTTGCGCAGGCGTCCCGCCCTGGCAGCTATCTTTGCTCCTCTCGCTTTCCAAGTGGGGGGAGAGCAGCCAGCGGGCTGCCGCATCACTCCTCCTGCACACTTGCCTCGTGGCTGCTGGCTTGCCAGTACCATCTCGTCACAAGTCCATTACTCTCCTCGGGTAAGCTGGTTGGGAGAACGCTATCACTATATCCATGTTGTTCCAAGTTCTTCTCCTTCACAGTGTCCTCATGATTATTTACATGACCCAATCCAAAATGGAGGCTATTCCTGCCTTTAGTGTTTTTTACCAATCCATCATGGCAGCTGTACCTTTCTGTGACGAAATTTCTGTTTTCCAGTATAAAAGGCCATTTTACATTTGGCTCCCTGCATTGCAATACTACTACTTCCTCTGGGTGTGTTCCTCGCTCCTGTTCTTGTGAATCCTGTTCATTGCTCCTGCAGTAATCAATCAGTCAAGGATTTTTAAAGGCTGGCAGATCACCCGTGAGGGTCTCAAGGTGCTGGAGTTCCCAACTTCTTTTTTTTCCTTTTTTTTTTTTTAAACGGCGGGAAAGCAAGGAGAAAGCACTCAAAAAACGGGGAGGGGGACAGCATGGAGAAAGCAGTGAAGACGAATGGAGAACAGGGAGAAGGCACTCAAAAAACAGGGGAAAAGCAAGGAAACAAAAGGAGCAAGAGTGATGCAGCAGCACAGGGAGACCTGGGCCTAGGTCCTTCTCAATGAGGACGCGCTGCGGCCTCCATTAAGTAGGTACGGGGGGAGGGAGGTATGCTGGAGGCGGTGGGCAGGGCTAGGTGGAGGCAGGAAAAAGGCAGCAGGCAGGAGCAAGACATGGCTAAAAACCACTGGCAAAGCCAATAGTCCCTAAGGCACGACCTATTGTCTTTGCTAATGCTGGTTTCCTACAGCTGCGCAGTCATCACTTCTAAGTAACAAACCTTTTTCTCCGCAACAACCAGTCAGCCTTGCAGAGCTTCTTAGTTTGGTTCTCTAAGGGTTTGCATGATTTTGTGTTTAAAAACGAAGACCATTTATTAACAACCAACAAAATTGTTCCACGTAACTTCTTTTTTTCTGGATTTTGCAAATGATTGTATTAAAAGTGTATTTCTTAAAACATTATGACAACTGCTGTCTAGGGCCTCTACCTGCAGGATTAGTGTAATCTGTAACATCCCCTTATCTATGCAAAGATGTAACAGTTGATCCAATCAACTGCTGACGCATAAATCCACATATTCATTCACTTATTCAGCTATTCACCCAACCACTTACCTACTCATCCATCAATCCATGATCTCACCATTTAAATTTCCATGCATTTATACGTTCATTCAACTGTTCTTCATTCTCACATTCACTATCTAGCCTTTCACATACACAATGTATGAAGAAGCAGTTTTGCAGATAAAATCGCAAGACCTGTTGGCTTGCCAATTCTTTTTTCTCTTTCGGCTATTTTATTTTCCTCTATCAGTCCTTTCCATCCATTCTCAAGGTTGGAATATGAATCCAGATGCTAGTTGATGAATTCCTCGTGTTTTTTTGGTTCGCTCACATCAATCTCTATTTTAAAGTACTCAAACTGTTCCCATTATTTGGTGAATGCTCTTCTTCCCCTTTCTTAATTATTTTTAATCCCCTTTATCATGGAGCTGTCATAGTTCCTGTTTGCGCTTTTTGCTTCAAAATATATTCACCTGGCTCTTGCGTATTTTGTTTTTTCTTTTTCTTAATCCCTTCGTTTGAGTGACTTTACATTCTCTGGTAGGTCAAGTAGTCTTCCGTTTCATGCATGTTGTTCTCTCCACTTGTTTGCCTTACTCGAGCCATGTTTTTTGTCGAAGTTCTGAAATTATCCATCATGGGGCCACTTCAAAATCCAGCTTCCCGTTGAGTACTCCAATTGTTATCAATGATCTCAAAATCCAGGTACCCGTTGAGTACTAAAATTGTCATCAATGATTTTGACCTCGTAGACTGCCTATTGGTTGTTTAAAGAGAGATGAGCAGCCTGGTTGTGTTAGTTACAGATCAGCTGATACATTTCTGTATTCGCCTGATGCTTGCATATCCGGCATTATCAGCACTATGCAAATACTAAACCAACAAGCAAACAAACCAAGGGCGCCAGAGCAGGCTACAAAACATGTATTTCTCTCTGCGTTTTCCCAGCTGCCTTGAGCTTTATCTTTATTGCTTTGTGTGGCAATGTTTGCATTTTATATCTGATTTCATTAGCTTTTAATGTGGATTGCTACAACTCAACTACACAGCGCTGTTTTTCTCCCATCATCAATAATAATGTACTGCCTTCCAAGTTTCCTCTCTAAGATGCCCATTTGAACCCAGTCCCCATTCCTCTTCCTCATAAGTCTTAATTCCGAAAATCTGGAATCTACTTTTGACTTCTTACAACGTTTAGATAGATTTTCGACTTTTTGTGGTTTACTAAATTGACTGAGGCGTGTTCCTGATTATCTGTGAACAGCACAGTATTTTAAGAAAATCTTGTTAATCAAAAATGTACCTATGCGGAATTTACGCCTTTCTGCTCTTACATTTGGTTGGTGGTAATTCCCTAAGTGGAGGTATAGATGTGTGGTAGTGAACAAACCTAGAAATAAATTGAGAAGTTCGGTAGAGAGATGATGTGTAGTACGGAAAGAAATGAGGTAGAGAGGTATAGAGTGGTGAAGCAGAAAGGGCCTAACAAGATAGAGAGGTTAAGTATAGAGAAAGATGAAGTAGATGGAGGAGCGATACAGCAGTCAGATGTAAACAGCTGTGAGATGCAGATAGAGGGGTTAAAGATGGGGGTAGAGTGAAGGGCAAACAAATACAGAAGTAGTGGTTAGATTTAGAGAGTGGTATAGAGAGACCTGAGTTTGTGACTGCAGGTTGGAATAAATAGAGGTCAATGGAGAAAGAGACCTGAAGTGTGGGGGGGGGCAGGGTTATGAACTGAAAGATGGTAGACAGACAGTACTGGAATCGGGCAGCGACACATTGAATCATTTATCACCCTCCACTATGGCACCCCCATTCACATACAAGTTGCTGAAGTGGATTACCCAGTCATCAGGTTGTACGCAAAAGTCCATACTGTTGGGGGACCGTTCAAACATGTTGATGCCGTACCCCAAAAAGTGTGGCTTTCTTTAGGGATCAAGGCTTCATGAAGGGTTGATCAAAATGTATCTTCCCCCTTCAGCTTGGCCTTGGACATAGCCTACCTATACCTAGTCCTATGGTTAATAATATTGGGGCGTATGTTGGATTTGACTGCCAATAGGAGCTCACTCTTTGCTGACCTGTAATTGCTATTAAGCCAAGGATTAGTCTTTGGCCTCCTCAACCCACCTTTTGATGTTTTACCTAACAAATCCCTAACCTGTGCAAATAGTTCGATGTGGCTCACCCTCCATACTTCTCTCCTTAAATGCTCGTTAAGGGATGGTAGATGATCTACTTTGTTTCCTATTCTAGCAGCAACTGCCTTTAGGGTTAGGGGTTATTTTTTCCACCCATTTCCATGAGATATTCTTCTGATTGTTAGATGTGGAGAGGCCATCCAGATCCCAGGAGCCCCAAAAACAAGGTTTTATCCTGAAATTGTCAGATAGGATTATGGTTAGTGCATATTCTACGCCACTGCATTCTACTGTGCGGCATTATACACCTCTGAATTCTATGCCACTGGACTCTGTCACTGTACTTTGCAATACACTACGCCAATGCACTCTACACCATTCCACTCTTTTCTATGCCACTGCACTCTACTCAGCACCACTGTTCCCAGGAACGCGCGCGGCCGCGCTCGCGCGCACTTCCCTACCCCCGAGCGCACAGTCCCATGTGTGGAGCGCGCACAGAGGGCACATCCCGCGAGAGTATTCGCACCACCGCCGCTTTTAAAACGTGCGCGCCGCGAAAAAACGGGCATTTCCTGATTGTGGAGGACAGCAGCGGAAGTGACCACTTGGGAGTGATTGAAAACTCTAATGAGGCCACTTGCTGGCCTTTTGTTTTTGCTGGGTTCGCTTTTGTTTTGCCGCCCTGTAGTGCACGCACTGTTGTTTTTAAATTCTTTTATTTGTAAAGCGAGGCTGCGGGCAGATTGAGTGCTTTTGTTAAACTATCCATGTTAATCGCAGCCCCTTCACAAGTCGCGATTAACATGGATGCTTTAACAAAAACACTCAATCTGCCCGCAGCCTCGCTTTACTTACACAACAATGCAGTAAGTTTAAAAACACCTCTTGTGGGCTTTTCAGCGAAATCTGCCCGGTTTGCAGACTTGCTCAATCTATGATCACGGCGGCTGCCATTTCTGATGTTAATCTCCTCCGGCTGAGCAGTCAGTCACCCAGCCTTGCCATGGCCCGGTGTATCCTCTATGCTGACTATTTCACGCTCGATTTGCGGTACCCCAATTCTCTGTCTGATGCTTTGTGTGGAGCTCTGCCTCAGGAGCAATCCTCCTCCACATGTGCCGGCACCATGCGTCACTTGTTTCTTTTGTTGCCAAAATTCTTCCTCAAAATAAAAAAAAACGTTTTCGCACGTAGTTTTAACTGACACACAAACAACTGACAGCAAAAATAAACGTGTCTCATTTTCACAACTCTTTATCATTTGTGAAAAGAGGTGTTTTAGTGCATTTGTATCTTGCAGCTTTTAATTTGCCTTTGCCTTTGCAATTGCATGAATGTTACCACATCTGGTTAGTTTCAGGCATGCCTTTTACCTACTCCATCCCCAACTTTTCGCCCTTAATCACCATGCCGCACTTTTTCAACACAGCCCATGGTGAAACTCCAAAGCGATGATAAATCCAATCGCCTGAAGCAGATTGTGGAGGAACAGCAGGAGGACAAATGAAGATTCGCTCTTCTGTGTCTTTGTGGAGCTGAAAACATTTAATTCACGGGTACTAGTGAGAGACCAGGGGCACGAGAGAGGAACACGAGTCTGCTGTATGCAATTAAGCAGAACGAGCAAAATGCACTTAAATTGTAAAAGATAACACTTGTAATTGTTCCTAAATAGAAAAGATCAATTCTACTTCGAAATGCAGTTTTAATTATCACTAGCAAAAGCTCCTCCTTTCTTCTGTGCGTGGAGACAAAACACGTTAGTAGATAGTTGGGTTTCCACAGAACCATCATTTCAAAATTGCACTCAAAGGAGTTAACTTGAAACTCACAACTAAAATAGTTTGAATTCTCGCAGTTGCAGTTCTGTTATAAATTCATAACTGCACAAACCAGAATGCAAAGAAACGCAATGACTTGGGTACTTGTGACTTAAAAATCTGGTGGGGCGGCTTGGGCACTCTGCAACTGGGAATGTTGTGCCATGAAGTATAACTAAGTTTGAATTACGCAGATAGGCTCCAAGCCCTATTCCTTTGGCATATTGTTTTAAAGAAAGTTGTCATATCCGCACCTGCAAAATTCTTACTGGCAGATCACCATTCTGTAGTTACTGGGTTGGTTGCGTATGCTCAAGACAGCAGTTTTGGAAATGAGTTCCACTGATATTGACAGTCTTGACCATCTCATTCAGTTTCTGTTTGTGAAAGTAAAGTGAGGCTGCAGGCAGATTGTTTTCTTTTATTTAGATATCCAGGTTAATCAAGATGTTGATGCCCACCTTAGAGCGGCACGTTAAAAAAAGTGCACAGGAGCACATTTTAAGGATGGAGTGACCCGGTTGTAAATTGTGGTGTACAGGACCTCCTGAAAAGTTTATTAATTAAAATAAATAAATGAATGCGATAGTCACACGTTACGTATTCAATGAGTAACCGCAATAAGCAGGGAGGGGCAGAGCGCACCAAAGGAGGAAGGTTATAAAAAGAGAAAGCACTACTTACTCTTTTTATGTAACTTGTGTAATTACTGCTATTTAACTTTCTCACCTTCAGCTACTTTATCTGTTGTGCTTCATATAATGGTATTGGATAGCCTCTCAGGGCAGGTACACAGCTTTTTCCAGCCTTGAGAACTGAAGCACAAAGTTGGAGTCTGTACAGTGATGCCTAGGCTCCAGCTTTCAGTTTCTTGCTTTTTCACCTCATCTTGTAATACGGTAGGGTGCTGAGAATGAGGCTCTTGCCAACCCCTCTCCCCGTGATGAGATGGGAGGGGATGAGCTGACATCATGGCGGATGGGTAGCCCTGGGCATGGTAGAGATACCACAAAAGCGCCTAGGGCTACCTGTACCAGGGACACCACAGCATGCCACTAATGTGGAGGTCTTGAGGCCTGGCAGGATCTTGAGGCCAAGGATAGGATTTTGCTAGTCCTGGTCAATCTCGCCGATGACAGTTGCAGGTGCCTCTATGCACCTTTGCAAACCATGATTTAGTGCCTCAGGCCGCAGCAAGGGTGAGCATATTTTTTATTATACTAGTGAATAATATGTTATTATTAATTACTGGTATAATAAGAAAGGGGGCCGAAACAAGGGCGAGAGCTACTGAAAATAACAGGTTTCATTCTAGGAAACCAGTATACAGTGAATCAAGAGGAGGAATTTCAGAGCTGCTTTTCTCTTTCACTTGTCATTGTAGGTTCTTTTCCCAGGAATCCTGACCTAACCGTTTGTTGCCCCTTCGATTTGTTCTAGATTTCTGATTGATTTTATGATCAGAGTCAAGGACCTAGTTGATTGACAGCAGTATTCTTGCTACCAGTTTTTACAGCTAGTGTTTCCAGTTTTCACCAATGCTACTGACCCTTCAAGCTTAAAAATGCTTAATGTACCACACATTTCTCCAAAAATGAGCCTCCTGATGCTAACCAAGCAATGCTGTGTGAAAGGTCACGCTCCTCAAATGTCGGCCACTTTTTTGGGGCAGCCTGGGCCTATTTTTGGTCCCAATCTGACCCTGACTGCCGTAGTTGTTTGTCCTCCCCGTACAAAACCACTATAGGGTGCCACCTTCCTTATTGGGGCCAACAAGAGCAAGGCATCGGTCGCCACGCCAGAGAATTAGTGGTAAGTGACTGCAAGTAGCCCTCAGGAACTGAAATCGGGCCAGGCTCAGGCAGCGGAACTCTGTTACAGAGCTTCCATTTTGCTTGGTCGTGTCTCCACCCCCATGAGCATTCCCTTTTATATTCCTGTAGTCTAGAAACATCTATTTCCAGATCGAGATGTCTAGTTTATTGAGTCTTACAAAGGTTGTGGCATGTTTTATGAAGTCACCTCTTATTACTTCTTTAGCAGCATCCCTGGACCCTGATCATAGCCCAGGACATTTCCTCGGGTAAATTTTCCTCAAGATAATGTTCCAAAGTCTCTCATACGCTAGCTCTCAGTGAAGGATGCTGAAATGCTATTTCATTAATCATCTATGTGGGAATTGGGTTATTCCTTCTGCTCTCAATCGAGATAGACAGTGTTACTTGGCCATGGTCAGATCATATTTTAGTGATTATGACTGCCTCTGACACAAAAACGAGTGGGACAGGGGGCAGAAGGGCACAAAAACGAGTGGGACAGAGGGCACAAGGGCACAAAAACTAGTGGAGCAAAAGGGGCACAAAAACAAGGAAAAAAACGAGGAGGGCAGAAGGCACAAAAACGAGTGGGACAGATGGCAGAAGGGCACAAAAACAAGTGGGACAGAGGGCAGAAGGGCACAAAAACAAGTGGGCAGAAGGGCACAAAAACGAGTGGGACAGATGGCAGAAGGGCACAAAAACGAGTGGAACAGAGGGCAGAAAGGCACAACAAGCATTGAAAATGCAATAGGTCTCGCAATAGAAGAGTTTGACATTTTTCGTTTTGCATATGGATGAGTGGCGTTGCGTGGATGAGTGGCGTTGCGTGGATGAGTGGCGTTGCGTGGGTGAGTGGCGTTGCGTGGGTGCGTGGGTGAGTGGCGTTGCGTGGGTGAGTGGCGTTGCGTGGGTGAGTGGCGTTGCGTGGGTGAGCGGCGTTGCGTGGATGAGCGGCGTTGCGTGGATGAGCGGCGTTGCGTGGCTGAGCGGCGTTGCGTGGCTGAGCGGCGTTGCGTGGCTGAGCGGCGTTGCGTGGGTGAGTGGCGTTGCGTGGGTGAGTGGCGTTGCGTGGGTGAGTGGCGTTGCGTGTGTGTGTGGCGTTGCGTGTGTGTGTGGCGTTGCGTGTGTGTGTGGCGTTGCGTGTGTGTGTGGCGTTGCGTGTGTGTGTGGCGTTGCGTGTGTGTGTGGCATTGCGTGTGTGTGTGGCGTTGCGTGGGTGAGTGGCGTTGCGTGGGTGAGTGGCGTTGCGTGGGTGAGTGGCGTTGCGTGGGTGAGTGGCGTTGCGTGGGTGAGTGGCGTTGCGTGTGTGAGTGGCGTTGCGTGTGTGAGTGGCGTTGCGTGTGTGTGTGGCGTTGCGTGTGTGTGTGGCATTGCGTGTGTGTGTGGCGTTGCGTGTGTGTGTGGCGTTGCGTGTGTGTGTGGCGTTGCGTGGCTGAGTGGCGTTGCGTGGGTGAGTGGCGTTGCGTGGGTGAGTGGCGTTGCGTGGGTGAGTGGCGTTGCGTGGGTGAGTGGCGTTGCGTGGGTGAGTGGCGTTGCATGTGTGAGTGGCGTTGCATGTGTGAGTGGCGTTGCATGTGTGAGTGGCGTTGCATGTGTGAGTGGCGTTGCATGTGTGAGTGGCGTTGCGTGTGTGTGTGGCGTTGCGTGTGTGTGTGGCGTTGCGTGTGTGAGTGGCGTTGCGTGTGTGAGTGGCGTTGCGTGTGTGAGTGGCGTTGCGTGTGTGAGTGGCGTTGCGTGGCTGAGTGGCGTTGCGTGGCTGAGTGGCGTTGCGTGGGTGAGTGGCGTTGCGTGGGTGAGTGGCGTTGCGTGGTTGAGTGGCGTTGCGTGTGTGAGTGGCGTTGCGTGGTTGAGTGGCGTTGCATGTGTGAGTGGCGTTGCATGTGTGAGTGGCGTTGCATGTGTGAGTGGCGTTGCATGTGTGTGTGGCGTTGCGTGTGTGGCGTTGCGTGTGTGTGTGGCGTTGCGTGTGTGTGTGGCGTTGCGTGTGTGAGTGGCGTTGCGTGTGTGAGTGGCGTTGCGTGTGTGAGTGGCGTTGCGTGTGTGAGTGGCGTTGCGTGGCTGAGTGGCGTTGCGTGGCTGAGTGGCGTTGCGTTGTTGAGTGGCGTTGCGTGTGTGAGTGGCGTTGCGTGTGTGAGTGGCGTTGCGTGTGTGAGTGGCGTTGCGTGTGTGAGTGGCGTTGCATGTGTGAGTGGCGTTGCATGTGTGAGTGGCGTTGCATGTGTGAGTGGCGTTGCATGTGTGAGTGGCGTTGCGTGTGTGTGTGGCGTTGCGTGTGTGTGTGGCGTTGCGTGTGTGTGTGGTGTTGCGTGTGTGTGTGGCGTTGCGTGTGTGAGTGGCGTTGCGTGTGTGAGTGGCGTTGCGTGGCTGAGTGGCGTTGCGTGGCTGAGTGGCGTTGCGTGGGTGAGTGGCGTTGCGTGGCTGAGTGGCGTTGCGTGGGTGAGTGGCGTTGCGTGGTTGAGTGGCGTTGCGTGGTTGAGTGGCGTTGCGTGTGTGAGTGGCGTTGCGTGGTTGAGTGGCGTTGCATGTGTGAGTGGCGTTGCATGTGTGAGTGGCGTTGCATGTGTGAGTGGCGTTGCATGTGTGTGTGGCGTTGCATGTGTGTGTGGCGTTGCGTGTGTGTGTGGCGTTGCGTGTGTGGCGTTGCGTGTGTGAGTGGCGTTGCGTGTGTGAGTGGCGTTGCGTGTGTGAGTGGCGTTGCGTGTGTGAGTGGTGTTGCGTGGGTGAGTGGCGTTGCGTGGGTGAGTGGCGTTGCGTGGGTGAGTGGCGTTGCGTGGGTGAGTGGCGTTGCATGGGTGAGTGGCGTTGCGTGGGTGAGTGAATGGTTAGCTGTTGCTTATGCGACGTATAGCACTTAATACTAAAGTAGGCAGACCTTCTTAGCCTTTGTGAGAATAATAGCAAAATAAAAATAAAAACCAGATCAAGTCAAGGACGCAAACGGCACCATGCTATTGTTTATTTACTCAGATGATATGCATAAAAATGTAACTTGTGAGCACGTTTCTCTAACTCTCCAATAATCCCATTACAACACTTTGTACAAATGAGATTGGGACTCATCCTTCCGAAGTCGAGAAAAATGTGCAACGCTGTGTTGAAGTTAATTTTTTTAATTAACAAAATGCAAATAATGTGGAGAGATTTCAAGTGATTCAGGAATGGGGGCCCTTGTAAAGAGAAAGTACGGCCGGCCTGGGCAGTGATAGGGGAGGAGGGAGGAGAAATGCGAGTCACGGCAGCAGCAGCCTTTGATGTGCCTGCCGGCCGGCCGTGAATAATTAGGGGGTGAGAAATGCGCTCGGAGGGCTGCCTTTGATGTGGTAATGCGAGGCAGGCAGGCAGGCGGCTGGTGGCATTGTGCACGCGCTTTTTAGGGCTTGCGCAAGCGCAATGACCTAAAAAGCACATGCACTTGAAGGAATCGCCAGTGGAATCGCCAGTGGATAAACACTGGATAAGCCCCTATAGAGCTTCGCCAGCTATGCGCTGAAGCGCATCAGCAGGCGAGCCCTAAAAACGAGTGGGACAGAGGGCAGAAGGGACCAAAAACGAGTGGAACAGAGGGCAGAAAGGTACAAAAACGAGTGGGACAGAGGGCAGAAAGGCAAAAAAACGAGGGGAAAGCGAAGTGGAACAGAGGGCAGAAAGGCACAAAAAACGAGGGGAAAACGAAGTGGATAAGACAGAAGGGCACAAAAACGAGTGGGACAGAGGGCAGAAGGTCAAAAAAGAGTGGCACAGAGGGCAGACGGGCACAAAAAACTAATGGCACAGAGGTAAAATACAGAATACAGAAATATAGGGGCAGCTAAGAACAGAAGGCAGAACGGGCAGAGAGGCACGGGGCAGCGAGGGGAACAGAAGGGAAAACTGGGCAGAGACATGGGCAGCGAGGGGTACAGAAGGAAAGACCGGGCAGAGAGATCACAGGGACAGCGAGGGGAACAGAGGGAAGAAAAAGGGGCACGGACCACGTACAGGCAGCGGGGAAGACAGACAACAGCAGTCAGAGACATAACAATGAAAATACAGGCAATACAAAAAATTTGTAAACTGCCTTTAAGACCCTTATTTTGGCTCTGTATGTGTGAAAATGCACCATCTTTTCACTTTTTAAAGTAAACGTTTTGAGTGCCATTTGGTGCCGCAGACACGCACGGTTTGGTTCCTGGCGCACATAGCCATGGTTGCAGCGCACAGAGCCTATCCCCTGCCGCACATAGAGGAAAAAAATTAGAGGGAACATTGCTCAGCACTACTGCACTCTATGCCACTCTACTCTACAAAGCTGCACTCTACAACACTCTACTCTGCAACATTACACTCTATGCCACTGAACTCTACGCTACTCTGTCCTACTTGCATTCTATGCCACTGCACTCTATGCAATTCCACTCTGCATCACTCCACTCTACGCCACTGCGCTCTATGGCACTGCACTCTATGTACAGCACCATACACTGCACAATTCTATGCCACTCTAATATGCACCACTCTACATTGCTCTACTCTGCACCACGCCACTCTGTGTCACTCTACCTTTTGCCACTCTACTCCGCACCAATCCGAGGTATGCCAGTCTAATTTACTCTGAAAAACTGCAGTCTATCCCACGCGCTCCACACCCCTTTATGGCATTACTTTACACCTATCTACTCTATGCCCCTGCACCACCCCACTCTACGTCACTTCACTTTACCCTGCACAATTCCACTCTAAGCTAATTCACTCTACTCTTAAACAATCTGCTCTACGCCACTGCACTCTACACTACTCTATTTCACTCTGCACCACTGCACTCAGTTCCCCCCCACTGTAGTGTACACCACTTTACTCTACACCACTATGACACTCTATTCTGCAAAACTGCACTCTCTACTACTCTACTTTGCACCACTGCACTCTGGAGCACTCCATTCTATCCCTGTGCACTCGATGGCACTGTAAACTTCGCCACTCTGCTCTGCACCAATACACACAACGCCACTGTATTCTACACCACTACTGTCTATGGCACTCCATTCTGCACCACTGCACTCTACTATGCACCACTCTAATCCACCTCACTGCTTTGTCCGCCACTGAATTCTATGGCACTGCACTCTGTAACTATACTCTGCAACACTCTATGCCAATGCACTCTACACCAGTCCATTGTACTCTACGCCACTCCATTCTTCTCCACTTCACTCTACTCTGTTCCACTGTACTCAATGCCACTGCACTCTATGCCACTCTACACCACTGCACTATACGCCTCTCTACACCTCTGAACTCTGCAACACTCTACTCTGCAACACTGCACTCTATGCCTCTACTATGCATTCTGCATACTATGCCAATGAACATTATGCAACTCTACTCTGCATCACTCCACTCTACTCCACTTCGCTCTAGGCCACTGCACTCTTCGGCACTATACTCTACTCTGTACCATTCTTTGCCACTCTACTCTGGACCATTCTTTGCCACTCTACTCTGCGCCATTCTTAGCCACACTACTCTGCATCACTGCACTCTTTGTCACTCTACTCTGCGCCCTTCACTCCGCGCCCCTCCACTCTCTGCCCCTCCACTCTCTGCCCCTCCACTCTCTGCCCCTCCACTCTCTGCCCCTCCACTCTCCGCCCCTCCACTCTCCGCCCCTCCACTCTCCGCCCCTCCACTCTCCGCCCCTCCACTCTCCGCCCCTCCACTCTCCGCCACCCCACTCTCCGCCACCCCACTCTCCGCCACCCCACTCTCCGCCACCCCACTCTCCGCCACCCCACTCTCCGCCACCCCACTCTCCGCCACCCCACTCTCCGCCACCCCATTCTCCACCACTCCACTCTTCACAACTCCACTCTGCACCACTGCACTCTAATCTACGCTACTGCCTTCTACGATGCTGCCTTGTACGCCGCTGAATTCTATACTGCTGCACTCTATGCCACTAGACTCTGCAACACTGTACGCCAGTGCAATTTACATAAGTCCACTCTACTCCATTGTACACCACTCTGCACGACTCCACTCTATGCCACTCCAGTACACAACTCGCTATGCCACTACACTCTATAACACTGTACTCTACGACATTCTCCTCTATGCCATGCTAAACAGCAGCCACGCCGGTGTACAATATGGCTAAAACACAATAGCAAAGTCAATAGCTCTTGCATAGGCAAGACCTATTGGATTTGCCAATGCTTGTTTTTAGGTCTGCGTTTAGTCCAACATTTTGATTTTACAAAAAAGATGTGCATCATACCATTTCATTTTTGCTGGCCCTCTTCATCCACCCGTGTGTTGTTCTGTCATTCACATTGACATTTCTCTTCTACACTCTACAGCAGAGGTCTTCAAACTTTTGTCGGTTGAGCTTTTTTAGATGTGGGGCCTCCCCCACCTCCTGACTGAATTTCTGGAATCTGGTGCACTACATAATCGACTGCCACATGCATATCAGGGGCCATAGTTGGCACATAATGTTTAACACAATAAGAGTGTTCAGTAAACTGCAGGTTTGTTAATGGGTGTGGTGAAATGACAGAGGCTTATTACACAGCTCAAAACACAACTATCCAAGATAAAATGTGCGCAAATTCTTTTTACAAGGATGCTTTGTTTTACACATGACCTAGATTAATAATAACACCACCAACATAAATGTGATGGGTGTGCCGGTTTTTAGCCACATAGACTGTCAATCTGTGGATGGATTTTTGCTAGTTCCATCCTCAGGTTGTGCTCCACATCCAGTCTTGAACGGTACTTAGTCTTTTATACCGCAAGTGCTGAGAACCCAATCTCACATAAATTGGGCGAGCTGAAAAGGCAAGAGAGTTTTGATAGCCGTTTCTCTCAAAGCTGAATATTCTGTAGATATTTTCAGCAAAAACAGTGACTGTAAGGGAGACAGTGTTATCAGATTTTTCGAGCACTCCCAAGCTCAGAGTTGGTACACGAGAAATAATTCTTCTCTAGAAACCATTAACAAATGTTGTAGGCAGCATTACTATGGGATAATTGCCCACCACGCAGTTATGGATCCGAAGAGAATGGCGAAAGTCCACAGAGAGGGCGCTGAAAGAACACCTAATTGAGAATTCCTTAGAGGTACGATAAATTGCTTGCCTGAAGCAGTGAGGGTTTAGGACACATCAGGCTTATTTAAAAAAAAAATAGAACTGATAATAAATTAATGATGTTGCCTATTTTACTTCAGAGCAATGTTGACTGACAGACTTTGTGGTAGCAGGGACATTTTAAGGAGTTTGGGTGCCCTGGGCCAATACTATTTTGGGGGACCCTGTTCAGAACAGCTTTGAGATTAAATGATTAACTTTCAGCTCTGCCATACTCTATTTAGCCAGGCTACTAGCAGTGCAAAGCCGCTCTGGTCGAAATTCTAAGTGTTTATATCTAATGTTCAGAGATAGAGATGTGTGTTTTCACTGTTGTAACAAAGCAGCAGCCCACTCATTTTACAGCGAATAATATCTGGGATATCCTTCAATTTCTCATATGCGAGGACCCGTTTTGATCTAAAATAAACTTTTTTATGGTTGTTGCATGAAACAAAAACATTTCTCTGCAAATAGTAATAGACTCTCTCACATCAATCACATTAAAAAGAAATGAAACAAAACAGTACTTACAAGAATCTGTTTAGGAATTATTCCAGGCCATCAGGGCAAAAATAGAGCTGTCTCTATCAAGAGACCCCCTGAAAGCCTGGATTGCAGTGCATGTAAATATGTCCTTTTGTAAATTAGGATGAAAACCTTGATGGGGTACAACATGCCCATACTTGTGTACCGGGGCGCAACTAGACCCGAACTTTGGGGGTGGGGGCTAACACTCCCATCCAGGGCTGGCCCTAGCACTGGGCGCACATAGTGTAACGGTCTGTTTTGGCGCCCCTCCCCCATTTCCTCCTTCTCCATGAATTTCCTCACTACCACTCACCAACAATGCACCCCATCTCTCTATAGCACCTTTCTGGCAAACATTTCATTTTTTTTATAGCGCTTCTCATGGTTTACCCACACTTAGTTCTTTGATCTGCATGGTACACGTTCTTTGTAGCAGGCACATTAAACCTCTGCACTGTGTGGGTGTCAGGAGTACCCATGTGAGTGCAGGGTGAGCCATGCAACAGTGTGAGAGTAGGATAAGAATAGTGACTGCAGGGTGAGTCAGGTGACCATATGAATTTGGGTGCGGATGTAAGTGCAGAGTGGGACAAATTAATGTATGGTTAGTAATGGTCTTATTTGAGTGAGTATGCACATTGAGCAGTAAGGGGGACATGTGAGTGAAGTGTTTCATGAGTGCAGGTTGAGTAATGTGCTTGTGTGACTGCAGGGTGAGGTACAGGGTGAACAGCTAAAGTGCATTGTGAGTGTAGAGTGGTCACTGTGAGTTCAGGGTGAGCGGTGATCAGTGTGAGTGCATGGTGATCAGTGCGAGTGCATTGTGAGTGCAGAGTGATCACTGTGAGTGCAGGGTGAGCGGGTGAATGGTGTGAGTGCATGGTGATCAGTGTGAGTGCAGGGTGAGAGGGTGATCAGTGTGAATGGATTGTGATCGCTGTGAGTGCAAGGTGAATGGTGGGAGTGCATGGTGATCAGTGGGAGTGCATTGTGATTGCTGTGAGTGCAGGGTGAATGGTGGGAGTGCATGGTGATTAGTGTGAGTGCATTGTGATCACTGCGAGTTCAGGGTGAGCATGAAAGTGAAGGGTGAGAATGAAGAGTGAGTTGTCTGAATGCAGGGTGCATTCCCAGACACTTGAAGGAAATCAGCAGGTCATTGACGGCAGCGTAGGGTTTCAGATATGTTAAACTGTTGCTAATATGGCATTAACCAGGAAATAAATGTGCTGGTCTTGCAACAAACTTCCAGTTTTATGATTAGGGTTGCCAGCTCATTATTTTGATGTCCCACGCAGTACAAAAATAAACAGTCACCTAAAGCTGTATTGTCAGCACTTGTCTTTGCATACTACGAACAACAAATATAAATAGTAGCACTTTTAATTGTGTTCTAGGGCTGCCTGAATGGTCCATGACTGATAATAAAATGGAACAAAGACAGAAAAGTCACATTACAAATGTATACATACTTATTTATTTGTAAGCATATTTGGTGTCAAGACAAGCAATTTGCAAGCTGTTTAAAAAACACATGGCTGGCTGACATTTTTCTTTTGGTAACTTGAAGCCCTGTGGGCATTGGGGCGCCTGCCTATGTAAATTTAAAAGAAACTTTGTCTCCTTTCTGCTAAGAGCTTCCTCCCAGGACAAGGTTAAACTGGTAGAGCTGAAATGCTTCAGCTGCTTTGGGATGTCTCCTTTGCTAAAACTGAAAGAAAGGAACAGGCAGTCATTTCAGCTGCAGTGGGAGGCAAGGAGTCTCCTCTGCTATGAAATCGAACGCAAAGGAACAGGACTGTCTGTTCGTTTGCTTTCGTTTTTAGCAGAAGAGACCACTGCAACTGAAGCGTCCCATCTCTACCAATTAACCCCCTCCTGGGAAGGTTAACTGTGAGTTCTTTACATGACAAAAGCGCAAGTCGTGCCTAATCTATTTCCCCTCCCTCCCCCCTCCAACCCTCAGTTACCGGAGCTCGCCAATAAACAAATTCCCATTTGAAATGGGTGAAGACTTGCGAAGTCTCGGGACAGTAAAATACTCTGAAAGGGAAGATCTTAGTGTGGAGTGTGCTTCCCACCTAAGAGGGTGTCGCGACACCCTGGGGGGGGGGGGGCGCGCCCCACAGATTGAAGAGCACTGCTCTTCAGCATTAAGCAAGCACCAGTGGGTCAGCCCTGTATATCCATTGGTTAGCTGCATTGTGAGTGATAGCATTCTGCTCTTTCACAAGGAGCAAATCTGCACACACAGTAGTTCCCTTCTGTGCTGAGGACAACTATGGCAGTGCATGGTTTTCAAGACCAAAAAATAGGTTTGCTTTCAGCCATTTTTAGGTCGAGACTGGTCAGTGCATGCGCAGCTCGGCGAGGCATGCTGAAATATAGACTGTGGCTTGTAGCACCATTTTTTCCATTCATTCCTGTTTGTGCCCTTCATAAATGCATCCTTTTGGTTAGTCAGCATGCTTAATTGGTCCCACCTTTTTGTGTTTCAAACCCTCCCAGGAGACCTCCCCTGTTACAAGTGGTCATTTTGTGATTCCGTTGAAGCGAGTAAGGGGAAAAAAGTGGGTAATAGGAGGGTAGGAGCACTGTAACCTCTGTGGGGTGTTTAGGGTGTGCTAGAGTGGGGGTGTGAAGCGAAATATTCACCCCTACCGGTGTGTAAGTGGTGGGCTATGGAAATCAATTGAGGTATTGCGTAGAATCTGATGTGGGTAAGGTGAGCTGGTGCGGGACTTGGGGATTAAAGCTTGAGCCCAAATTGTGTGTCTTATGCTGTGAAGTCATGTGCCGTTGCCGTTGCCGCTGCACTACAGTTGTGGAAGTAGTGTCAGCATGTTTTTATAACTACTAGGACGAACTACTGGCCCGTACTGGTGTGAAAGTCCTGGGGTATGGAATATATGTGAGGTATTGTCTAGAGTCTCATGCTGCTAAGCTGAGCTGCTGCCGGACTCAGGGATTAAAGCTTGAGCCCAAACTGTTTGTGTGATATGCTGTGAAGTCATGTGCTCTAACCGCTGTGCCACATCTGTGCAAGTAGTGCCAGCATGTAGTTTTAGCTACTTGGATGAACTTTTGTTTAGAACATTGTAGCTTGTGTATGATGCTTAGGTGGTGTTGTATAGGGAGTGCGAAGGTAAATCAATACGGTATTTGTAAAGCGCAAACTATGGGTGAGTAGAGCTGGGGATCAAAGCGAGAGGTCTGTGCTGCAAAGTGAGATGGTCTGGCCACTGCGCCACAGCTGTGTGGAGAATACATTTTGGCGAGGGTGCGGGAGTTGGCGTTATATGGCCCTAAAATAGTGGGCCTAAGTTGTAAGTTATAGGGTGGCTCTAAAAAGAGCCCTTGTGTTCATTAGTTGGAGCTACATATAAGTGCGGATGCACAGCTTTAAGTTATTCAGGAAAACTCAGTTTCCCTGATCTGTGAAGTGTACTCATCACTTCTGTATATATCTGCCATATCAAAACGTATGCTGGTGTTGTAGATGGAGCCCATTTTGTGGTCTCTGAGGTATGCAGATACAGCTCTGTTGACTTTTTTCTGAGATTTTTCAATCTGAGGACAAAATTGTTTGGACCATTTCCACTTCTGTCTTTGGCATATATTGGAATATACAAAGACAGTTTGAGGCAAAAGTAACATCAATTGTCCAACGGTGTCCTTCATAAGCATTTTCAAACCTACCCAAGTCAATGTCCCTAGGTCGTTTCCACCACAGTGCACAATCATGAGGTCAGGGTGTTGGAGATGCAAACAGGTTTTAACCAAAGGCAACAATTGGTGCCACTTCAATCCTCTCTGTCGAAACCATTTAATATCCACATTTTGTAAACCTAGGTCTAAATCAATACGTCTCTGTTCTGCATTCCTCTTGCACCAGAAAACATAGCTATGTCCTACGATCCGAACTAGCATTTGAAGGTATGGCTGGAAGGTATGGAAAGATGTCTGTAGCTCATGCAGTTCCTTCATAGAAAATAGATATATTTAAAGATGGGGAACTAGTTTCTTTTCGCTTACAAAACGGTACCTGATTGGGAGATGAAAAGCATTGTTTTTTAAAAGTAGGGTTGTACATACGTTTTGTGGAAAAGAATCTTTGTGATTGGTTAAGAAAAAGCGGTTTGCACGTGGAGTACATGTTATAGGATAAAATTTGCTCAACTCAACCACACCTGCTGCTTGCATTTGGAACGGTAATTGCAAACACAACAGTGATGGACAGAATGTGGATCAATGTCACACATTCACCCCAGTCCAAAGATCTGGGCCCAAATCCATCGTTTTTCCACTCCACACCACCCTGGGTTAGACAATGGCGATATGCAAATCAGCGCTGACCCTGTGCCCCATGGGAACAGTCCAGTCCGAACTACAAAAGCCATGTCCTTCCCAGAACGGAATCAAGCATCCGAGGACCGGCCCGGTTTCGAGGTAACACCTCTCAGCAGCCCGGCTAGCTTGACTCCAGTGGTGTGGAGTGCCTGGGACTCACGTCTGAGCATCCCCAGTACACTTAGAGCGGTAATTGCAAACATAACAGTGATGGACAGAATGTGGATCAATGTCACACATTCACCCCAGTCCAAAGATCTGGGCCCAAATCCATCGTTTCTCCACTCCACACCACCCTGGGTTAGACAATGGCGATATGCAAATCAGCGCTGACCCTGTGCCCCATGGGAACAGTCCAGTCCGAACTACAAAAGCCATGTCCTTCCCAGAACGGAATCAAGCATCCGAGGACCGGCCCGGTTTCGAGGTAACACCTCTCATCAGCCCGGCTAGCTTGACTCCAGTGGTGTGGAGTGCCTGGGACTCACGTCTGAGCATCCCCAGTACACTTAGAGCGGTAATTGCAAACACAACAGTGATGGACAGAATGTGGATCAATGTCACACATTCACCCCAGTCCAAAGATCTGGGCCCAAATCCATCGTTTTTCCACTCCACACCACCCTGGGTTAGACAATGGCGATATGCAAATCAGCGCTGACCCTGTGCCCCATGGGAACAGTCCAGTCCGAACTACAAAAGCCATGTCCTTCCCAGAACGGAATCAAGCATCCGAGGACCGGCCCGGTTTCGAGGTAACACCTCTCAGCAGCCCGGCTAGCTTGACTCCAGTGGTGTGGAGTGCCTGGGACTCACGTCTGAGCATCCCCAGTACACTTAGAGCGGTAATTGCAAACACAACAGTGATGGACAGAATGTGGATCAATGTCACACATTCACCCCAGTCCAAAGATCTGGGCCCAAATCCATCGTTTCTCCACTCCACACCACCCTGGGTTAGACAATGGCGATATGCAAATCAGCGCTGACCCTGTGCCCCATGGGAACAGTCCAGTCCGAACTACAAAAGCCATGTCCTTCCCAGAACGGAATCAAGCATCCGAGGACCGGCCCGGTTTCGAGGTAACACCTCTCATCAGCCCGGCTAGCTTGACTCCAGTGGTGTGGAGTGCCTGGGACTCACGTCTGAGCATCCCCAGTACACTTAGAGCGGTAATTGCAAACACAACAGTGATGGACAGAATGTGGATCAATGTCACACATTCACCCCAGTCCAAAGATCTGGGCCCAAATCCATCGTTTTTCCACTCCACACCACCCTGGGTTAGACAATGGCGATATGCAAATCAGCGCTGACCCTGTGCCCCATGGGAACAGTCCAGTCCGAACTACAAAAGCCATGTCCTTCCCAGAACGGAATCAAGCATCCGAGGACCGGCCCGGTTTCGAGGTAACACCTCTCATCAGCCCGGCTAGCTTGACTCCAGTGGTGTGGAGTGCCTGGGACTCACGTCTGAGCATCCCCAGTACACTTAGAGCGGTAATTGCAAACACAACAGTGATGGACAGAATGTGGATCAATGTCACACATTCACCCCAGTCCAAAGATCTGGGCCCAAATCCATCGTTTTTCCACTCCACACCACCCTGGGTTAGACAATGGCGATATGCAAATCAGCGCTGACCCTGTGCCCCATGGGAACAGTCCAGTCCGAACTACAAAAGCCATGTCCTTCCCAGAACGGAATCAAGCATCCGAGGACCGGCCCGGTTTCGAGGTAACACCTCTCATCAGCCCGGCTAGCTTGACTCCAGTGGTGTGGAGTGCCTGGGACTCACGTCTGAGCATCCCCAGTACACTTAGAGCGGTAATTGCAAACACAACAGTGATGGACAGAATGTGGATCAATGTCACACATTCACCCCAGTCCAAAGATCTGGGCCCAAATCCATCGTTTTTCCACTCCACACCACCCTGGGTTAGACAATGGCGATATGCAAATCAGCGCTGACCCTGTGCCCCATGGGAACAGTCCAGTCCGAACTACAAAAGCCATGTCCTTCCCAGAACGGAATCAAGCATCCGAGGACCAGCCCGGTTTCGAGGTAACACCTCTCATCAGCCCGGCTAGCTTGACTCCAGTGGTGTGGAGTGCCTGGGACTCACGTCTGAGCATCCCCAGTACACTTGGAGTCAAGCTAGCCGGGCTGAAGAGAGGTGTTACCTCGAAACCGGTCCGGTCCTCGGATGCTTGATTCCGGTCTGGGAAAGATATGGCTGTTGTAGTTCGGACTGGACTGTTCCCTTTTTTATTTTATTTTTTATTTTTATTGAGATGGATTAGAATACAAAAAGAAAAAGAGAAACAAACATACATACATTTAGGTTATCAGCTGGATAAAAGAGGGAAATATACACGGAGGTTTTAAAAGGTCCATTACAATCTAAACGCTTAATTCTTATTTACACACGTTCACATACTGATAAAGTACCTCAGATCTTACAAAAGGCAGTAACAACCCCTTATCTAAAACGGATTTTACAAGCCGGTTTTGATTCAACAATTTATCCTCTTGTTTCCCTCCATTTATTAAGGGGTGCCCAATTTTTTTTCCCAAATTCTTTTTTTTTTTGTCCCTTAAAATTATATAAACAATCCTCAATATTATGGATCCCAAGCAGTCTAGTTAACCATATCTGAAATGATGGTGCTATTGGATCTTTCCAGGCTGCCGCTATTAAGATTCTTAATACTGCAACACACAAAAACACAAAAGCTTCCGCCTCCTCTGTAATTTTAAGATTTTCATCCCTGCCAATTAAAACCGTCGTTGGGGATAGAGTAATGTGGCCCTCTAGCAGCCCCGATAAAACCTTCTCCATTTCAGTTAAAACCGGTTTCAGATTTGGACAGGAATAAAACATATGAATTAAATCTGCTGGGCCTTGATCACATCTTGGACATCTGTCCGTATCCCTTTTACCCCATTTAAACAGTTTCGCGGGTGTGTAGTATATATTAAAGATCATCTTATAATGTTGAGCTTTTAAATTAGTTGCTCTTAGAATTTTCTTATTCAGCGCCAGTGCATAGTCCACATCTACATTTGGGTCCCCAATTTTACGAGCCCAAGCATTTTCCACATGTACAACATCCTCTTCCATGGCCTGTAATAGAAAACCGTATCCTATTTTGATCTTCCTACCCCCGTTCCTTATATATTGCACAATCGGGCTAACCTCCTGAATAGAGATCCTGGGTCTTATGGATTTCACTGATTGCTCTAGCTGGTTGTACAACATCCAGTGGTTCGCTGAAATACCGTATCTTTGTTGTAAGGTCTCAAATCCCAACATCTCATCCTTATTCATAACATCCCCCAGATACCGAATACCCAGCCTTTTCCAGAGAGCACTATTTCTATTCTGTCCCAGATGTAAGAATGGGGTTGAATCCCACAGGTCTGTAATTCCATTAATCTTGGGGATTTTAAGAAATTTCAACATTAGCTTCCAAACCCCCCATGCACCTAGCATCACCTTACTTTTGCTCCTCTTAAAAAATTGAACACTTACTTCCCGGGTTATAACTCCATTAGCTTTTTCACCTAATACTAATTCATAAATTGTAGGGACCCTAGGGGAATCATCAGGGATGTTGAAGCATAGTAGGTGTTTCATATGTAACAGTAAACATACCCAGTGATATAGCCTTAGATTGGGAGCTGCTAGCCCTCCTCTCTCTATTGGTAGTGACAATTTATCTAATGACCTTCTTACTTTCCCATATTGCCAGAGAAACTGTGAGAAAACTGATTCCATTTTTTTCATCAGGGATTCATCAATTAACAAGGGGATAGCACGAAATAAATACAACAATTTCGGGAACATTTTCATTTTGAGCACATTAACACGGCCAATCAGGGAGAGATGTAAAACGTCGATCCTCCTTAAATCTTTCTCAATCGCCGCTAATACTGGCACATAATTATCCTGAATTATTTTACCCACGTCAGCATTAATTTTGACTCCTAGATAAATTGCATCGTCAACATATCTTTGATCTCTTTTCGGAATATTCTTTGTACAAATTATTATAGTTTTATCAGTATTAAGTTTGTATCCTGAATAAATCCCAAATTGCTGAGCCAGGTTATTTAATTCTTGTATTGCTGTATCCGGCTTATTTGTGACAATTGCCAAATCATCAGCATACGCTAATATCTTAGTAGTATGACCGTGAGATATAATAGGGGAAATTTTCTCTGACGCCACAATTTCCCTAATCAAAGGATCTATATATAAAGCGAATAAAATGGGTGAGCACGGGCAACCCTGACGTGTACCCCTTCTAATCGTTATCTCTTCTGATTGAAGCCCCATAGTGGTAATTCTGGCCACCGGGTTCGTATACATAGCCTTAATACCTTTCCTGCAGTTTTCTCCGAAGCCCCTTTTCTCCAACACCTCCCACATAAAGTTCCAGACAACCCGGTCAAACGCCTTCTCGGCATCCAATAAAATCATAGCCATGTCACCCCCTGCAGCCGTAACAGCGTCAAATAAAGTAATAGCCCTGGCTGTATGTTCGGTGGTACCTCGCCCTGGGACAAACCCATGCTGCCAGGGTGACACAAGTTGACCTATAATCCCTCCTAATCTTTTAGCCCAAACTTTTGAGTATAATTTCGCGTCTGTATTTATTAAAGATATCGGTCTATATGAACCGGGATTATCCTCTGGCTTACCCTTTTTGTGAAATACCACAATATTGGTCTGCTTCCACGTATCAGGGATGACACCTGAGCATATGACTCCGTTAAAAAGATCCTCAAGTATTGGGAGAATTTCTTCACTCAGAGCTCTATAAACCTCGATTGGAATCCCATCTGGGCCTGCTGCTTTACCCAATGCCGATTCACTTAGAGCCTTCATTATCTCCTCACTTGTTATACTCTCTTCCAATCGATCCCTATCTTCCTCCCCCAGCCTAGCTGTTATAGAAAATTGGTCTTGTGTAGACGATACCACCCCCGGCTCCTCATCATACAGTTTTTGATAAAACTCTTGAAACACCTGTACTATAGAATTTGGATCATTATAATCTCTCCCATTAAATTTCATCTTACTAATTTTATTCCTATTCAAATCCTGTCTTATGCGCAATGCTAATACTCTCCCAGCCTGCTCTCCTGTCTCATAGCGCCTAGCTCTTTGAGTCTGGTATTCGCAAATCTCCTTTTGGGTAATTATTTTTAAGAGATCCCCCTTAATCCTGGCCATATTTCTTGTGGTCTCTCTACTGTCTTTACCAGTTATTATTTCATCAATATGGTATCTCTCTATTTCTGCCAAATCTGCTGTGAGTTTATCTGTCTTGATTTTATCCTCTTTCCTAATTCTCGATGAACAGCTGATCGTCTCCCCCCTTAATGCGGCTTTAAACGACTCCCAAACTCCATTTCTGGAGGCACTATATCTATTGCAATTAAAGAATTCCTTAGCCCATCTTTTCATATGTTTTAAGAACCTTTCGTCATTTAACAACTTTCTATCGAAAGTCCATCTGGATATTTTTCTTAGGACACTGGGAACTTTATAAGAGAGTATCAAAGGGTTATGATCAGAAATTATTCTAGGTAATTTCTGAATATTAACCTTACCTATCTCCCCTAGTGTAATAAAAAAATAATCCAACTTGGAATACTTTTGTGCTGGATGAGAGAAGTACGTGTAACCACAATCCCCTGGCATCTTTTCTCCCCATACATCTAACAGGCCATGGGATTGTATCATGGAACTTATCGCTGTGTTAACTTTTCGTTTGCGGCCTGTAAATCTAGCCCCCTTTTGCCAGTCCACCGAGATATTCATGTCCCCACATACTATCATTGGGGCTGTCCAGTTGGCCAATTCCTCTTCTAGTTTGTTGAACATCATAGGATCATCCTCATTTGGACCATATATTACGCATAGTGTAAACCCCAAACTCATTTCTGCCAATACCCATCTCCCCGAGCCATCCGTTTTTATGCGTTTCGCGCCACCCAGGTGATTCTTGGCTAATATAGCCACTCCTCTTATCATTGATGTCTGGGTGGAACACCCAATCAAAGTAAACCCATACAATTCCAAGACCTTCCTTTTATTCCAGGGGATATGGGTTTCCTGAACACATACTATATCAATATTATTCGATCTAACCAGATGGCTCAATCTCTGCCGCTTCTTCCAGTCATTTAACCCCCCTGCATTGATACTACAAATTCTAATGTCTGGCATATTTTGCGAGTTTACCTTTCCCACAATAACTCATATCCAGATACCTGATATCAACCTGAAAACTATTCTTTTCCATCTCATACTTTTTCATTATTTTCGCCCCCCCTTCCCTCCCACCCCCCACCCACTCCTCCCTCTGCACTCTCGCCCTCCCCCTCCTGGGCTCCAACACCCTCACCCCCCCGCTTGTCTAGAGGCGCTCAGACCGCTGGTCTGTGCACGTGATGGATGCAACTTAGTGTGAGGAGAAGTGGCCATGCTTCAACCATTTTCCTTTTATATACATCTCTCACCTTTTTTATTATATTTCTTTTCCCTTACCATTTTTTTCCTTTTTTTGTTTCCCCTTTTTTTTTTTTTTTTTTTTTCTGACCTCCCTCAGTGAAAACACCTCGCCCAAAAAATGTTCCCTCCCCTTAAAGATATTTCAGTAACTCCATTTACACTTTACTGGTACATTTGGTACATTTTGGCACTCCCGATACTCCATCTATGACTGCAAAAACTCTTTGGCTTTAATCTCTGAGGAGAAATAAAATGTTTTTCCACCCTGAATTACTTTCAGCTGGGCGGGGTTGATCAAATATGCCTGCATGCCCTTGTCCTGAAAAGGTTTGATCATTTGCCGCAGCCTCCAACGCCTCTCGACTGTGATATGGCAGAAGTCTGGACGGACAAAAAAGGTATATTCATCTACCGTCTTTTTTTTGTCAGGCCTTGCCCTTTCAGAGATTGCTTGTCTTAAATTGAAATTGCCCAAAAAGATTAATATCGCTCTGGGCTTATCTCCCTCTTTAGCCTTTTTGTAGATTTTGGGTGGAATACGATGCGCTCTCTGAATCTCCCTATCGAAATCCCAGTCTTTCAGCTCTTTGAAGGCGGACACAAAAAGTTTAACGATAAATGCTTTCATGTCTGTCCCCTCGGCCCCCTCCGGAATACCCAGGACACGCAGGTTATTTTGCCTCGATCTGTTCTCTAACGACTCCAATTTCCATTGAATATCAGTAAGATGTTTTGCTTGCGTGTCAACTTTATCAACTGCTGCTGCCGCATCAGCTTCTGTAGATACCACTCTATCTTCCAAGTTGGTCACTCGTTCCCCCAGGTTCACGCAGGCCTTAGTCAGTTTTCTCACCACCCCTTGCATTTTTCTAACGGCAGCCTGCGATTTCCGACTTTCTTGCCGTGTTTCTTCTCTATGAGCCAGTATCTCCTGGTGAATGATCTCCAAGAGTGACATTTGTGCTGAGTCTCCTTCCGGGCTATCTGCTGAGGCATTCAATTGTGATATTTCTTTTTTTTGGTTAGATACTTTGGCTCTCACTACCATTTTAACTGCTGTGTTTGGTGGGCTGGTTTCCTCGGTCTCTAAATCGCTACCAGTCTCTATATCACTGGTTTCTTGCCCCAAACTATCCTCTCCTTCCTCGGACCATTCACCGCCTTCAGATACCGAGAAAAATGCCTCACTCGGTGTCTCTTTTTTACTGCAGCTACTCCCCCCTGTGTCATCTTCCAGGATCTTTTCTAAGCCTTGGTGTGTTAAATTGCTATCCCCCAACCGACCTGCTGCTGGGGTCTCCGATTGTTGTTCTTCACCTTCCACCGTTATTATTGGGTTCAATTGCTCAGCAAGCTCATCCACTATAGTGTCAGGGGATGCCTCATCAATCCCAGCACTAGGGGCAGCCTGTAAATTATCTTCCTTTAAATCTTTTGAATCTTTGGCCTTATTTAGCTTTTGGAAAATATCCGATATTGGGACAGTACCCACATTATCCAGGTTTCCCTTACTGGCGGCCTGCTGTGCTGTTTTTTTAACTTGAGGGGAGCCTTGCTTTTTCCCCTTACCGCCATCGTTGTCCAATGCCTCCGCTAGCACCGCTGCTGCCTTCCTCCTAGCCGCCGCCTTAGTGCTGGCGCTTGACTTGGGAGCCATGATTGCCCTCCGCCTCTCCTCTAGCCCAAATGCCTCCTTACCGGCTGAAGAGTCACCGTTTTCGGCAATCTCTGTCTCCGTCTTAGCCAGCAGAGCTCCGCCGCCCTCCAGAGTGTAGCTTGTCTGTTCCTCCCTGCTACACGGGAGGCTGGAAACCGCCTTTACTTGCTTCTCGGCGTAGAGCTTCCTTCTGCGCTGAATACGCCGTTTCTGAGCCAAGCACCGCGATGCTCCCACGCTGAATACCAACTCCGCAGCCTCCGCTTGTGAACGGATGACAGCTCCGCCTCTGAGCCGCCGTATCAGCTGAGCAATCTCCAGAAGCAGCCGCTTCAGCGGCTGACTACACGTCAGTTTCAGTTTCATCCAGCCGCGTTCGCTTGGATGTGAAATTCTTTTTCGCCCGATCTCCTCCGTCCTAGGTTGTAGGAGACTCGTATTTTACATTACTTCATTTCACCAACTCCAGCTTTGTTGGGGAAATACGGGGTCTTAGTCCTGCATAGCACTCCTCCTCACACGAGCTGCTCTCCGACCGTCTCACACGGTCGCCATCTTGCCTCCCCTATAGTTGTAGTTCGGACTGGACTGTTCCCATGGGGCAACAGGGTCAGAGCTGATTTGCATAAAGCCATTATCTGACCCAGGGTGGTGTGGAGTGCAAAAAAACGATGGATTTGGGCCCAGATCTTTTGACTGGGGGAGTGTGTGACATTGATCCACATTCAGTCCATCACTTGTTGTTTTTTGCAATTGCCGCCCTAAGTGCGCTGGGGATGCCCAGACGTGGGTCCCAGGCACTCCACACCACTTGGAGTCAAGCTAGCCGGGCTGAAGAGAGGTGTTACCTCGAAACCGGTCCGGTCCTCGGATGCTTGATTCCGGTCTGGGAAAGATATGGCTGTTGTAGTTCGGACTGGACTGTTCCCATGGGGCAACAGGGTCAGAGCTGATTTGCATAAAGCCATTATCTGACCCAGGGTGGTGTGGAGTGCAAAAAAACGATGGATTTGGGCCCAGATCTTTTGACTGGGGGAGTGTGTGACATTGATCCACATTCAGTCCATCACTTGTTGTTTTTTGCAATTGCCGCCCTAAGTGCGCTGGGGATGCCCAGACGTGGGTCCCAGGCACTCCACACCACTTGGAGTCAAGCTAGCCGGGCTGAAGAGAGGTGTTACCTCGAAACCGGTCCGGTCCTCGGATGCTTGATTCCGGTCTGGGAAAGATATGGCTGTTGTAGTTCGGACTGGACTGTTCCCATGGGGCAACAGGGTCAGAGCTGATTTGCATAAAGCCATTATCTGACCCAGGGTGGTGTGGAGTGCAAAAAAAACGATGGATTTGGGCCCAGATCTTTTGACTGGCGGAGTGTGTGACATTGATCCACATTCAGTCCATCACTTGTTGTTTTTTGCAATTGCCGCCCTAAGTGCGCTGGGGATGCCCAGACGTGGGTCCCAGGCACTCCACACCACTTGGAGTCAAGCTAGCCGGGCTGAAGAGAGGTGTTACCTCGAAACCGGTCCGGTCCTCGGATGCTTGATTCCGGTCTGGGAAAGATATGGCTGTTGTAGTTCGGACTGGACTGTTCCCATGGGGCAACAGGGTCAGAGCTGATTTGCATAAAGCCATTATCTGACCCAGGGTGGTGTGGAGTGCAAAAAAACGATGGATTTGGGCCCAGATCTTTTGACTGGGGGAGTGTGTGACATTGATCCACATTCAGTCCATCACTTGTTGTTTTTTGCAATTGCCGCCCTAAGTGCGCTGGGGATGCCCAGACGTGGGTCCCAGGCACTCCACACCACTTGGAGTCAAGCTAGCCGGGCTGAAGAGAGGTGTTACCTCGAAACCGGTCCGGTCCTCGGATGCTTGATTCCGGTCTGGGAAAGATATGGCTGTTGTAGTTCGGACTGGACTGTTCCCATGGGGCAACAGGGTCAGAGCTGATTTGCATAAAGCCATTATCTGACCCAGGGTGGTGTGGAGTGCAAAAAAACGATGGATTTGGGCCCAGATCTTTTGACTGGGGGAGTGTGTGACATTGATCCACATTCAGTCCATCACTTGTTGTTTTTTGCAATTGCCGCCCTAAGTGCGCTGGGGATGCCCAGACGTGGGTCCCAGGCACTCCACACCACTTGGAGTCAAGCTAGCCGGGCTGAAGAGAGGTGTTACCTCGAAACCGGTCCGGTCCTCGGATGCTTGATTCCGGTCTGGGAAAGATATGGCTGTTGTAGTTCGGACTGGACTGTTCCCATGGGGCAACAGGGTCAGAGCTGATTTGCATAAAGCCATTATCTGACCCAGGGTGGTGTGGAGTGCAAAAAAACGATGGATTTGGGCCCAGATCTTTTGACTGGGGGAGTGTGTGACATTGATCCACATTCAGTCCATCACTTGTTGTTTTTTGCAATTGCCGCCCTAAGTGCGCTGGGGATGCCCAGACGTGGGTCCCAGGCACTCCACACCACTTGGAGTCAAGCTAGCCGGGCTGAAGAGAGGTGTTACCTCGAAACCGGTCCGGTCCTCGGATGCTTGATTCCGGTCTGGGAAAGATATGGCTGTTGTAGTTCGGACTGGACTGTTCCCATGGGGCAACAGGGTCAGAGCTGATTTGCATAAAGCCATTATCTGACCCAGGGTGGTGTGGAGTGCAAAAAAACGATGGATTTGGGCCCAGATCTTTTGACTGGGGGAGTGTGTGACATTGATCCACATTCAGTCCATCACTTGTTGTTTTTTGCAATTGCCGCCCTAAGTGCGCTGGGGATGCCCAGACGTGGGTCCCAGGCACTCCACCCCACTTGGAGTCAAGCTAGCCGGGCTGAAGAGAGGTGTTACCTCGAAACCGGTCCGGTCCTCGGATGCTTGATTCCGGTCTGGGAAAGATATGGCTGTTGTAGTTCGGACTGGACTGTTCCCATGGGGCAACAGGGTCAGAGCTGATTTGCATAAAGCCATTATCTGACCCAGGGTGGTGTGGAGTGCAAAAAAACGATGGATTTGGGCCCAGATCTTTTGACTGGGGGAGTGTGTGACATTGATCCACATTCAGTCCATCACTTGTTGTTTTTTGCAATTGCCGCCCTAAGTGCGCTGGGGATGCCCAGACGTGGGTCCCAGGCACTCCACACCACTTGGAGTCAAGCTAGCCGGGCTGAAGAGAGGTGTTACCTCGAAACCGGTCCGGTCCTCGGATGCTTGATTCCGGTCTGGGAAAGATATGGCTGTTGTAGTTCGGACTGGACTGTTCCCATGGGGCAACAGGGTCAGAGCTGATTTGCATAAAGCCATTATCTGACCCAGGGTGGTGTGGAGTGCAAAAAAACGATGGATTTGGGCCCAGATCTTTTGACTGGGGGAGTGTGTGACATTGATCCACATTCAGTCCATCACTTGTTGTTTTTTGCAATTGCCGCCCTAAGTGCGCTGGGGATGCCCAGACGTGGGTCCCAGGCACTCCACACCACTTGGAGTCAAGCTAGCCGGGCTGAAGAGAGGTGTTACCTCGAAACCGGTCCGGTCCTCGGATGCTTGATTCCGGTCTGGGAAAGATATGGCTGTTGTAGTTCGGACTGGACTGTTCCCATGGGGCAACAGGGTCAGAGCTGATTTGCATAAAGCCATTATCTGACCCAGGGTGGTGTGGAGTGCAAAAAAACGATGGATTTGGGCCCAGATCTTTTGACTGGGGGAGTGTGTGACATTGATCCACATTCAGTCCATCACTTGTTGTTTTTTGCATTTGGAAGGCACAGTTCGAACGTAAAACAATCGTGAACTTTTAACCTGCACGTGCCGTTAAATGTTCGAGAAAATGTTGCAAAAAAATATCGTTAGGTTTAAAAAAAAAGTATGAACTTTTAACCTCCACGTGTTGTAGAATGTTCTAGAAAGTGTGTTGATAGAATACGTTGCATTTCTGACTTCGATGTGTACTTGAATATTAAAAAAACTGTTTATAGGGAAAAGTAGAAAGACAGTAATAGAGAGAAGTTTTGAAGCTAAAAGAATCAAGGACATATTGTAATTTGTTCTTGATTACCTACTGGGTCGCCAGTAGGTAGTTATCACTGTTACCGGTCTGAAAGTGCAGTGTTGCTCAGAGTGGCATGATGCTGATATGATATGGTGCTACACTCAGGTATGAAATCGCGAGTCTAAACCATGTGGTTATTGCTGTAAATTGATGTGGTCTGGTGTTTGTAGCATATGTGTGCAAGTAGTGTTAGTAGGCATTTATACCATACAGGGAGTGGGAAACGAACTACTGACTGCTACTGTGTGTTGATAGTATACCGGAAGCGGGAAGCGAATTAGTTACGCCTACCGGTGTGAAGAATTGGTAATTAAACCAAGCTGATTGCTATAAAGTGATGGGCTCTGGGCGCTGTAGGATACTAGCCGCTGTAGTCTAAGTGTGTAAGTAGTGTTAGTATGCGTTTATAATATATAGGGAGTGGGAAGCGAACTACTCACCCCTACTGGTGTGAAGACTCGGGGATTAAACCGTGAGCCTAAATTGTGAGCTCATTGCTGTAAAGTGATGTGCTCTGGGCGCTGTAGCATACCTGTGGAAGAAGTGTTAGTTTACGTTTATACAATATAGGGAGTGGGAAGCGAAATACTTACCCCTACCGGTCTCAAGACTCGTGGATGAAACCATGAGCTCATTGCTGTAAAGTCATGTGCTCTGTGTAGTATTCAAATGTAAGTCATAGTAGAATGTTAGTATGTAATTCTACTAGAATCTAAGTATGTAATGTTAGAATGTAGGGCTGTCATGAGGGGAACCTTGCGGTGTTTGTAAGCGGTGCCGGATTAGACGGTTGCTTTGCTGTCTGCTCCTGTTGGTGGTTGTTTCAGGTATCTTGTTTTCTTGTAATAAATCTACTTATTGGATCCACTGCGGTCTGCCTCTTCACTATATAAATTTAGCGAAGAGCGGGAGAAGGCAAAAAGAAGGCACCACTCACCAATATTTCTAAATTGCTTGCGTTGTGCTGAAGACCCTTTTTCTTTGTGTAGCTCTTTCTACCCATGCCAGGGTCGTCGGCTCATTAAACTATGTCATCCGACTTCTGGTAGGATTTATATTTTTATATTTTGAGCTTCCTCTGCTTCTTCACTACATTCTGGTCGCTGTACTACACGTGTGTAAGTAGTGTTAGTATGCGTTTATACTAACAAATGCATCATGGTCCTAGGGAGGGCGACCTCTCAGGCGGAGCTCATACAATGTCCCGGGGGGTGTGCATTCGCGGGACCTTTGTGTTTGCTATTAGATGGTGGTGCATGGTTTCCACCCTGTGATAGCAAATACTTGTTCGACTACTTGAAGCAAGAGGAGGAAATCCTCGTATCGCTGTTATAGAGGGGATGCTGATGGTGAAAAAAGAAGAAACAAAAAAAAAAAAAGGGGTCTTATTTGTTCTTTTAAATTAGGCCAGTGGTGGGTAATGTTCCGTGGCCAATCCAAATATTATATTGCGGGGTCTCTGTAGGACTGGGGATCTTAATGTCACATATAAATTAGGCGCAGCAGGGCACAGAGATGTTTTGCAGCCTAGGGGAGCGCCACCTTCTCGGGTATTGTTTACTAATTGTTCGGGGGGTTCGAGGCCAACTGAAGTCCGGGGATCGCCACACTCCGGGTCTTTATTTAAATATGCCGGGTGGGCCTCGGCAGTCCCTGAAGCCTCTGTGGTCCTAGGCGCAGTGCCTTATTTGTTCTGTAATCACACGTGCAGTACTTATGGTATTATAAAGTGATACACTCATAGAACTCTTGCAGTTGTTCAATTACCCAGGCTTCATTTGTCTAATAGTACGTTAGATTATGTTTGGTAGATGCACTCTAATATTAAATAATTTTGTCCTTAAAATCTCCTACTAACAGATGATTTTCACAATAAATAATAAACAAGTGTTGTCAGAAAAAGAAGAGCTATACACTCATTTATTTGAAAAAAGTAACTTTTATTAAAACACAAATAAATACAAATGTAACTTTAATAGGAGAAACAGTAGAATAAAAAAAACGTGGGTTGGACTCCAGTGGAAGCAGCATAGGAAACCTCCAAGACAAAAATGAAACATAAGTATGTGTGCTATGTGGAAGAGGTAAAGAAAGGTAATCCGAATGAAAGGACCATAATGAGAATGGAAGGGAAGGCGAGTGGGTGGAAGGGAGAAGGGGAGGGAGAGTCAAAAGAAGAGAGGGAGGAGGAGACAGAGCGTCGGCCGATTGCACCCAGCCCTTAGTGTTTACCCTCCTGTCACCCGTTTGTCTAGGACGCTGGGGTCCGCGAGAAAGAGTGTGGTTCAGCAAGTCCTTAAAATTAAATACATGAGGCCAGAGATTATGGGCCATATTATCAAAGAAGGGCGATAACATTATTGTCACCTTATCGTCAGGAAACGGCCGCTAAAGCGGCAATAAGGGGTTGATAATATGCCCTTGTGAATTCCCATAGAAGCCCCGGTTCTGGTGTGAACCTGGGCTTCTATGGGAATTCACAAGGGCATATTATCAACTCCTTATCGCCGCTTTAGCGGCAGCTTCCTGCTGCTAAAGTGGTGATAATGTTATCGCCGTTCTTTGATAATATAGTCCTACATTATTAGCTACGGGGAAATCGCTTGCATGCACCTGTGCACCCAGGGTGCTGCTCCCCAACCCCTTCCCCCACACTGTGCTCAATTGTAGGTCTTGCACACTGAGGGTTCACTGCTCACTTTCCACCACTGGTGTGTCCCACGACGTGTTGGTGCAAGCTCCTAGTCCGGGGTACGTTTGTACGATAGACCACGTCTCCGGTCGGGGAAGGTGTCTTGATACCACGATGGAAGGTGTCAGAATGCCAGGGCATCATTGCGGGGTCAGCTCCCGCTCCGCCCTTCTTGAGGCAATCAATGGCAGAAAAGGGAGAAATAATTTAATGGTGGAAACGTCTGGAGGTAAATGAAGGTTTATTTCAAGCTTGATAGAAAATAGAAGTTGAGTTTATCCTTTGTTTTTGAAGTACGATCTACCAATTGTTAGTGGTAATCGTGGTTCAAAGAGGAGTTGGAGTGCACTAGAATACACAAGGTTAAATAATATTATGTTATACCTACGTTCACATACAAAGGAACAGAGCGCATGCTAGAAGCATAATGTGGGTGTGTAATGCAGTGGCGGGAGCCTGTGTGCATGTACACTTAGTAAGGAGCTCACTACAGTGTCCTAAAAGCCAACACCACGTGTCTGTAGGGCAGCGCTGCCAACTGGCTCAGGCCTACAGTACGGTCCAGCAGGTCCTTTAAAATGAGACCGATGTGACTGAATGAGGTCAGAGATCACATCATTACGCTCGGCAACATCGCTTTTTCGCACATGCGCACTCAGGGTGATGAACCCCACCCCTCCCGCAGTATCGCGCTCAACAGGTGTCTGTAGGGCAGCGCTGCCCGTAGGCTCAAGCCTACCTTATGGTACAGCAGGTCTTTAAAATGAGACAGAGATGTGACTGAATGAGCTCAGAGATCACATCATTACACATGGCAATATCGCTTATTCGCACGGGCACACTCTGGCTGATGCATCCCACCCCTCCGCAGCACCACACTCAAGAGATGTCTGTAGGGCAGCGCTGCCCACTGGCTCAGGCCTACAGTACGGTCCCAGTACAAAAGGGGGTGGTGATGGACGGAGCATCTGAATCAATCAAACACTCACACCCAGTCAAAAGATCTGGGTTTAATCCATCACCGTTCTTTAGCCCACTCTGCCATCCCAGTTCAGACATGCTATATGCAAATAAGTCTGACCCTGTGCTTCATGGGAACAGTCCTGCCCGAACTGCCAAGCCATGTCTTCCCTGGACCGGAAACAAGCTTCCGAGGACCGGTTTCTGGCATTCCAGCCGTCTTCAGCCCGGCTTGCTTGAATCCAGTGGCAAAGTGAGCATGGGACTCACTTCTGAGCATACCCTGCCACACTTATGGCGGCCAAAAGCGGTACAAAAGGGGGTGGTGATGGACGGAGCATCTGAATCAATCAAACACTCACACCCAGTCAAAAGATCTGGGTTTAATCCATCACCGTTCTTTAGCCCACTCTGCCACCCCAGTTCAGACATGGCTATATGCAAATCAGTCTGACCCTGTGCCTCATGGGAACAGTCCAGCCCGAACTGCCAAGCCATGTCTTCCCTGGACCGGAAACAAGCTTCCGAGGACCGGTTTCTGGCATTCCAGCCGTCTTGAGCCCGGCTTGCTTGAATCCAGTGGCAAAGTGAGCAAGGGACTCACGTCTGAGCATACCCTGCCACACTTATGGTGGCCAAAAGCGGTACAAAAGGGGGTGGTGATGGACGGAGCATCTGAATCAATCAAACACTCACACCCAGTCAAAAGATCTGGGTTTAATCCATCACCGTTCTTTAGCCCACTCTGCCACCCCAGTTCAGACATGGCTATATGCAAATCAGTCTGACCCTGTGCCTCATGGGAACAGTCCAGCCCGAACTGCCAAGCCATGTCTTCCCTGGACCGGAAACAAGCTTCCGAAGACCGGTTTCTGGCATTTGCAGCCCGGCTTGCTTGAATCCAGTGGCAAAGTGAGCAAGGGACTCACGTCTGAGCATACCCTGCCACACTTACCGATGAAGTAAAATGTGTAATGTATACAGGGATTGCGTCGCTAATATGGAATACCTAAAAGCCTTTTTTGGGTTTTTTACATTCATTTTTGAAATATTGTTCAGTGTTTTGGGCATAAAGTTAAGGACATGAATATAGAGACTGATAGAAACCCGTTTCAAAGTCTTGTTTTAGTCGTCGGTTTAATAGTCTTTGAGGACTGGCCACATTTACAGCCCTGGCAACTTGCAAGAGGCAGATTTCAATTCCGACATCACTGATTCAGACTTTCATTCTTCAGAGTTCGATATACCATTAAGTTAGAAAAGAGTTCAATCAGATATTTATAGCTCAATTACACTGCAGGAATGCCTTGTTTACAATTAACTTGTTTGGCTAAGAGGCTTACACGCATACTTTCGACCCTTCCCTGCAGCTCAACACACAATCTGCCCCTGCTCCAAAGCCTCTCGTCCCTCCTCCGCTGCTACCCCCTAACGCACACACAGCTCACACCACTTCGCCACACCTCATAGACCCCCTTCCCTGCAGCTCAACACACAATCTGCCCCTGCTCCACAGCCTCTCCTCCCTCCTCCGCTGCTCCCCCCTAATGCACACACAGCTCTCTCCTCTTCCCCACACCTCACCGATCCCCTTACACACAGCTCACACCACTTTACCATACCTCACAGACCCCCTTCCCTGCAGCTCAACACACAATCTGCCCCTGCTCCACATCACTCTGGGACACCACCACGTGTCCCACGTCACTCTGGGACACCACCACATCACTCTGGGACACCACCACATCACTCTGGGACACCACCATATCACTCAGCCCAACCACAGCATCACTCAGCACCACAACAGCATCACTCAGCACCACAACAGCATCACTCAGCAACACAACAGCATCACTCAGCACCACAACAGCACTGTCCTTGCTTGCTACCAACAAGCATTGCCATAGCCAATAGGACTCGCATTAGGAAAGTGTAAGCTATTGGCTTTGTGAATAACAATGCTATTAATTTATATATTTTCAAAGCCAACACATATTAAAAAAAAATGTTATTTACAATACCAATAGCTCACACTTTCCTAATGCGAGACCTATTGCATTGCAAATGCTTGTTTTTTTTAAATGTATTTATTTTTTATCTACAGTGGACACTCATTAGTGCACATGGGTGGACACAGATGTCGGACGTTTTTTTTTTTAATGTATATTTTTATTGATTATAACACAAGAAAGAAAATATACATATCAGGTGTCATTTGGTGAAATACATTCCAGCTGGGGACAGGCAAATAAGTTGAGGAAATACACCACAATCATGGGCATCAAAAAAAAAGATCAATATCAGCTTAAAGCTGAAGCAAAACAATAAGATGCAAAGGACCACAAGTATATCGCAACAGCACCCGCCCACCAGGAATACAGGATATACGAATTGGACATGCGACACCCAGATATGATGGACAAAAGATCAGGAGAGTATGCCACATTTCTTGTGAAGAAAGGAAAAAGGGAATAGAAAGGTCATAGAAAAAAATAAAGGAAAAAAAAAACCACAACCCTACACCCCTGCCGATGGCTACGACCTAACCCCACTAGCAGCGTGCCTTTCGCCCACTAAACTACACCCCAAGGAAGGGAAAAGCTGGAGGAGGAGATATGGTACAAAACGATACGGGCTCCCAGATTCCCATCCCCCCACCAGAAGCAGACATCCCCTACCGCAGCGTTAAGCAAGTTATAGCAGATCAATAAAAATTCAATAGGGGAGCCACAAACAGAGAAAGGACCGTCCCGCCGGGCTTCCGGCACCACAGAGGCAGCCCATCCCGTTTCGAACATAGCAGTTACACAATACCCAGACAATCCGAATCCCACCTGGCCCTCGCTCCCACAGACACAACCCGGCAAAGCCAAAAGAAAACATTGCAAAGTCAGCCCTGGCCCTGACGATCCATTACGCAGACCCCATCAAGTACGACCAGGCTGCTACGATTCTTCATGCGAGCCCTGACCATTCGAACCGCCATCACAACAAGAACATCCAAAGACAGAAACGGCTCAAAGTCGCCACAGAAGGAGTGATACCAGGATAAACGCCGGCAAACTTCAAAAGTCAAACCAGGTCCACTGCCCACCAACGATAAATCAGCAAAGCGTTTTTGAGCATTCTCTGAAAGAGGCGAGGTATGAATCCGATAGTCCGTGGAGAAGACACACTGAAGTACAGAAATAGTCACATCCATCTCGGGCGGTATCGACCGAGGGCAGAACACACAGCCAGTACTTTCGGGCTCGCTCGCCGCCATCTTAGGGTCGCAAGAAATTTCCAAGTCCGACGTCCGCACTGGGTCCTCGGTAGCAATCGGAGCTTGCTCCGCGGGTAAGGCATCTCGGCTCACGACCAACAAAGGGTCGGAGTCCGGTCTCCGGCAGATGTGATCAACCGTTAAGACCATCCTTTGGAAGGTGGCGGTGACTCGTTTGCGGAGCTCCCCAATGGCGGCCATTACATTGCGCAGCGACGGTGTAGTTTCGGCCCGCTCCATCGCCCCTCAGCGAGCGACCGGGCGGGTATCTGAACCCCGGAGGTCGACTTCTCCGGGGCACCAGGCAGAAACAATGTAGATGACAACTGTGGGCGCTACCAAAGCACGATCGCAGTACCGTCGCCGCCAACGAGGAACCAAGCCCATCAACCCCGGGAGCTCAAAGGGGCTTCCGGGCAGCGGATCCCCGGTCAAAGCAGTCGATATGGAAAGCCGCCGTAGTTGCAAGAGAAAGCTGCCACCAGGTCACCATCCAAAACGGAAAAGAAAGATGCCACTTCGGGAGACCGGAACCACCCACGTCCCGCGGCCGATGTTTGTTCAACTCCAACCCGGCCGGGTTATAACTCGAGGCCCCGGCTTCAACTCTGAGTTAGGCCAAGAATGGCGCACGACGTATCTTCGTCATCCGAGCAGCTAGAAATTCCGGGATTGCACCTTTAGAATCAGGCGCACTTCAGCTGCACGGGAGTCCGGTGGGAAATCAGGATGGGAGTCAGGATTCATGAGCCTCCGGCGGAGGTCGGCGGAGCCGGGAGCTTATCCATCTTGGTTGCTAGCGTAGCTCCTCCGATGTCGGACGTTTTTAAATGTTTTGTAATAAAGTTTCACAAAAACCTGGACAATACCAGCATTGGTAAAGCCAAACTGTTGGAAGCCATCACCTTGGCTTTGTCATTGCTGGGTCTTAGTCTTATCGATTGTATCCAAGTCTCTCTATGGGTCCAATTGATATGGTGACATTTAAGCCAATCAAAGAATCACAAATGATCTAAAATCAAAAGGTGATATTTATTTTGGTATTTATAGAGGACATAACGAAAAAAATGTTAAAGTCTGATTCGAAGATTATTTTTTCCCAAGTGTAACATTCGCCCCAAAACATTGGTCCTTAAAAATTCTGCTTCTGTTTTTCTAGAATCAGGAATCATTGAATTTTAGACAGATGAAGGGCACATAAGATTGTAAAAATTTACCCATATGCAGGATTTTCTGAATTCGTAAAAGTAACAGCAGGAGTGAGAAAGTATGCCCTCTGAGGGCCAGACTATAAACATGCAAAAAAAGAAAATGCAAAACCCGCAAGCTCCCATGATTGTAGGTATGCCACAGCATTTTGCTGCTAGTTTCCATCCATAGAAAACAAGTAAAAGATCTCATAATAGGTAAGAGTGAATGCTTTTCTGGATCGGCAAAGGAAAGAGTACACACCATGCATGTTGACATAGTAGGGCCACGTGGGCTTCCTATAGCAGCCCGCACCGTGAGGGAGGTGTCTGGAGCTGTATCGGCTGCCCCTGCTAAGTCCCTCTTGGAGGGGAGCCGGTGGGGGGGGTGCCGTCTGAGAGGACGCCAAAGCAACTTGGGCTCCCTTCCAGAGCAGCCCACACCATGAGGAAGGTGGTTGGAGCAGCGTGGTGCACCGCCTGCGGTGAGAGTCCCTGGCCTGGCCGAGCAAGCTCCCTGGGGATAGGCCAGAGAAAGCGACTCTGCTCCCCCCGCACACCGAACGATGAGACCAGGACCAGCAGACGTCTTCACCACCGGGTCTGGTCAGGCGGACTTTGCTCCAGCTGTGCCGCGTTTGCGCAGGCAGCTGCAAGGCGCTGTGAGAAAGAAGGGAATGGCCCAGCAAGGCCCCGCCCAGAGAGCATACCTTTGGAGGATTGAGTCCCTGCAACCCTTCGCAGCTGGGCTGCACGATTGCGGGCGGCTGCTTTACTATCTGACTTTGGGGCACTTGTGAACTGTGAATTGGGTAGTTGCAAGAACGTTGCGACATGGGACGCAGCCTAAGTGGAGGCACCGCTATTACCGAAATAAACTTGTTGCATTTACCCACTACGCAAGTAACTAGAAAGAGCACATAGTCTCCGAAGGCACATTGGGAATTACCGGTGGGAGCATTGTAAGGGTGCAGGGGAGCCGCACTCTGAAGGTTCACAGGATATCTTGAAGGGCTGTTTAAGGACCATGCAGAAGCTCTTCTCCTTTTGCTGGGGTGGGACTTGGTCCCCCAGCAGGCAGTGCTAGAGGCACGGAGGTGATATCAGTCCTCCCGACGCCTCAAGTCCAGCTCTGCTCTGCAGCGCTGGATACCTTGATGCCCCTCTAGCAGCTCTTTTCCATTGCCTGGGGTGGGACTTGGTCAGGCAGTGATCGCGGCCCGGGAGGTGTCTCCTCAAATCATCATGGTCAGGCGAGTGGGACGGGTAGGAGGTTGGAGACCTAAACTAGGAGAGGGTGACTGCATTATTATCAATTTTGATAAGGCTGACATTGCAGGGAGGTTGTTTCATGGAGGCCCTAACTGGGGCACTGTGGATATTAGAGTCTGCCCCTTGGCTTCTTTTATCCCCCTAAGGATGTAACCCAGGATGGAGATCACAGAGATCTATGTAGACCAGCTTTTCTATGAAGAGGGGGGGTCTGTGAGGAGGGAGAGGGGGTTCTGAAATTAGAACTGAAAGTGGAATAGAAACAACAAATAGATTCACCCCACTAAGTGAGCTGTATAACAATGATTGACTCGTATCACCTCCCTTGTCACTAATACAATCTAAGGCTAATTCAAGAACTAATAGATCTTGCCTCATTAATAAGAAAGCAGTTAGCTCAAATACATTTATAAATGTTCTTAGTTGGAATGTAGCCAGCATAAAAAACAAAAGAGATGGCTCGACGTTCACCTCAGGATTGAATTTGTAACCACTGTTATATCAATATTGATCTATTGTACAGATAGTATTATCCATGAACGCATGCACTGTGCCGCCTACTGCTAAATGTTATTTGTTTGTATTTATCATTTAATGAAAAAAAAATATATTAAAAAAAAGAGATGATGTAAAATGGGTTAGTATGTTAAGGGAGCATGATGTGGTGGGCCTGCAAGAAACTTGGACGACCGATAACACTTTTTGAGTGGATGGTTATTCAAGCTTCTTTGAACCTGCACAACCTTCCTCTGCGGGTAGAGCTAAGGGTGGTTTACTGACTTTAATTTCTTTAAATGAGTCTGGTATATATTGTAAGCTTGACACAGGTTCCCGCAATTGCTTAGCGGTTCAAATGACACCGGCAAATGCACCGATATTACTAATTGTGAATTTCTACAATTCCTTTGACAGAAACTCTTTAAATGATCATTTCTATAGTTTAAAATGTTTTCTAAAGTCATGTAAAGTTAAGCAAAATAGTCCTTATTCAGTGATAATTTTAGGGGATTTTAATATATATTTGTGCCTGAAAGATTGCCATGTTGTTAATTATCTTGGCCCCGAGGTTTGCTAAAATTTGCATTTGAGCATACAAAGCAAGGCGGGTTGCTAGAGGACATTGTGGCTGATCTTGACCTTTTATACCCAAGTGCTAATAATGCCAAGGACTGTATCCCTCTCTTTTAACGGAAGTGGTGTAAACTCCACAATTGATTATATTTTTATTAAGACAAGCTTGTTAACCCCGGTCGCATCGTTCGCAGTTAAATGGCCCCCTTTTAGCGATCATAACACCAGCTAAGGTTGGGTGGGCTGGGATACTGAGGACATCGTACTGCCCGGGGTGGGTGCTACTAGAGATAATGTAAAGTTAAAATATCAAGGTCATAGGCTCAAGTGGTGCAAGCTAGTCCCGGAACAGTTTCTCAATGAGTTATAAGAAATTTCCAGGGATGATATTAGATCTTGCCTAGATAGAGCGAACAAGGATTCTTAATAGTCTATGACCGGATCTGTCAATGGGTGGCTGGCACTCTGACAAAGCCCTCCAGGAAGGACAAGGAGGGGGGCGAGAGGTGGTTTGATCATAATTGCACAGATGCCCTCCAAAAGTTGCTTAATGTATTGAAGCAAGTCCCCAAAGATAAGGCTCAACTAGTCATTCATAGGTAAAAAAATTTAAGCAATTGTTAAAAAGTCATAAAATAGAAATTAAAAACAAAGCTTGGAATGACCTGCAGTCTGTAGATGTTATCAGACATAGTACTAGGTTTTGGGAGATTCTCAACTAGCCATTTGTTAACAGGCGATAGTAACTACCCATTGGATTGCACTATCCCCGAAGTTCAGTGGTTCAGCTATTTTAAACATATATATGTTGACCAGGTCGATGCGGGCACCTCATCCCCCTTGTTTTTGGATGAGGGAAAATATACCTGGGTTTTGAATGAAGTTGAAGTATGTGAGGCTATAATACAAATGCCAAGCAATAAAGCCCCATGCTGATGGTGTCCCGGACGATCTTTCTAAGTTAAATGTGAGGCTATGGTCCAAATTAATGGCACATGTTTTTAATGTGGCCAGTTTACATGGTCTGCCGAGGTCTTGGTCATGATCTATTATTATACCAGTTTTTAAGAAGGGTCAGAGAGAGAATCCACAATATTATAGGCCCATATCGCTGATTGATTCAACAGTAAAAAGTAATGGCGAGAGTGATCCTTAAAAAACATACTTTTAGTCCTGCAATCAACACCTTCTTATATAATTCATCAGGAATTGGGTGTTGGTTTTGTTTCAGATCTGATTGGTATGGCCCCACTTTTGCAGTGGATTACGATTTGGACCAATCCAGATCTGGAGCTGAATCGTAAGATCACTCGGGATTGCTTATCTTTAGATAAAGCAAGTGGCATCCCCCGGCTAGCATAAATTAAGAGCTTGACAGTGAAATTAGGGCGGCCTGCATTATTTGACTACCCCTACAGGCTAGTGAGAGAGGTCCTGTTGTGGGTGACAAAACCATTTTTTATGTATGATGCAAATAGAGAGAGAGAGAGCTCCTCAAACCAACAGTACTAGCACATACTCTATTGAAAACATTAGAACTGTACCTACATAAAATTACAAAGCCCTACCACCGCTTCCTTTTAACAAGATTTGGATTTAACCTTTTGCACTTTGTTTTGGGAGAACCAGAGGGGTTGTGTAAGATGGAAGATTTGGGCCTTTGGTCTTGTGATACTTTCTCCACCAAGAACACTTTGCACTTTATAATGTTTTGCAACAATTATCAAAATTTTCGCATAACGCTTTTTAATACCAATATTGAAAAATAAAGGTTTTATGTAGACTAGGCCTGCATTAATATATTTACAGATGTTAAATAACTCGTAGGTGTGTTTTAATAATGCCAGCTTTTTAGTTGCTGCGGCTAGAGAAAGGAAAAAAAGGTATTTCTGAAGATGTTTTGAGTTAGTTCTTAAACAGTAATGATGGCTAATGATTTTATTTTGAGTTTTTTGGTATATAGGACCACGTTTTAAAAGAAATATGTAGATATACAACCCTCTGTAATGACGGCATGATTTTTATTCTGATGTTTTTCAGGCTTAAGATTATGTGCCAAATGTAATACATGTATGTTTTTAATGGTTCTACGATTTTATGTATTATGGTTTTAAAATTAACCGAATAAAGTGATTTTGACTGACTGACTGAATGCACACCATGGGTCATGGAGGTATAAGGCTTGGGGGAAATGTGTTTCACATGTAAACATAAAAAAGGTGCAAAAACATATTTCTGTCATTTATACTCACAGTGGGTTCCAGAGCTTAGAAAATCCATTTGAGTGGTGTGCGTGGTGGGCAGACGTTTGCATAGAAATCTGTGACTTACATAGATTTCGGTGCATACTCATTTTGGGTATTGTGATGGACAAGAACTATGTAAATCTATACACATCACATATATTACTCTACTGTGAAATCCACCCTAACTTTGAAATTTCACTCAAATCCATTACAGTCTGGTCAAGAGTATTTCCCTGTACAACTGCTTTAAACCAATTTTCTTTCTCAAAAGAGCTTGAGGGAAGTAATAAAGGCAAAATAATCTAATGACATGTAACTTCAGATAGTAAGAAATAAATTCTATGCTTGTTTTTTGCTTGAGTCCTAAATGTTTTATTTATTTGATTGTTTCCTTATTTTTTTTGCAGTTTACCAATCAAAGAATGGCTTTATTATGAATCAAGATCTCTATAGATGCAGAGTCTGTGAAGAGAGTTTCACTTATAAATCACATCTTCTAATCCATCAGAGAGTTCACGCCAGAGAGAGATGTTTTTCTTGCACAGAGTGTGAGAAGAACTTTTCAAGAAAGGATAAACTTCTTTCCCATCAGAAAATACACACCACAGAGGCACCTTTTCCATGCAAAGACTGTGAGAAGAACTTTGCTCAAAAGGATAAACTTGTCATCCATCAGAGAGTCCACACTAAGGAGAGACCCTTTCTGTGCACAGAATGTAAGAAGAATTTTTCTCGAAAGGATAAACTTCTCATTCATCAGAGAATTCACACCAGAGAGAGACCCTATCCCTGCACGGAGTGTGAGAAGGATTTTTCTCGAAAGGATAAACTTGACATCCACATGAGAATTCATACCCAAGAGCGACCCTTTCCCTGCCACGAGTGTGGAAAGACATTTTCCAGAAAAGATAATCTTCGTATCCATCAGAGAATTCATTCTAATGAGAGACTCTTCCCCTGCAAGCAGTGTGAGAAGGCCTTTTCCCGAAAGGATAAACTTCTTATCCACCAGAGAATTCACACCAGAGAAAAGCCCTTTCCATGTGCAGAGTGTGAGAAGAAATTTTCCAGAAAGGATAAACTTCACACTCACCAGAAAATCCACAACAGAGACAAACTATTTCACTGCATAGATGGAGACGGCTTGACTCGGAACGCCTGGGAAGAGACCTGCAGGCTTCTTCTGCCGTCTGTGAGCAGGCCCACTCTTGTCTGAATGCTGCTTAGCAATGGTTTCCACGTCTTCTATAAATTCAGCCGAGAATATTTTGAAAAGGAGGTGCTGAGCACTGAGGTGTTCAGCAGTACTACTACACTTTCCTTTTGAGAAAAAAGGGAATCTGCAAGTTCATGCCAATTGAAAACATGTTCCTGGATTCCAAGAAATTGCAAATTATGTTGCTTCTAATGTTTATGGCCAGAATAATCATTGCTTAATAATTTATTTCCAACAGTGAATTGCTACACCTACTCAAATAAGTGTCAATCAATAGATGCTTCTAATTAATTCATTTCTAAGACTAATGGTATAACTGATTGCATGTCTCAAATATTGCATAGTTTAGTTGTCTCAGGGCTTGAGTGTGAGTTGTGAAGAAATCTATGAGGAGATTCTGAATGGCCAGATTAGAGATAAAGCCCAGAATCTCTGCATGGAATTCTGGCAATTAGGATTCCAACCCCTTGGAAATAGCAGCAGACCGGGATTTAACCAGGTACAATTCCACACAGTATTCTTGATTCCAGGGTATTTAACAGCAAATATTTACCACCGGCTTTGAGCAAGTACTAAATATCTGGAAGGACTCCTGTTTAGGGCAGTGGAGAGAAGGGTTGGATGGAGGAGGGTAGAGAAGAATCTTTCCTGGTAGGGTTAAGTGTTACATGCCAACCCCCATGCCTTTGCTGAGGGTTGGTTTGAGACTGGTGCAGACTGCTCTGTTTCAATGCGATTTTACTAGCCAGTAATCTCTGGTCTGGTGTTCCCACAACCAGGAAATCTGGAAGTGGGAACCCTGCCCGCTTATAACTGTGCTGAGCATAATTCCACACAAGAATTCTGCTCCACACAATTTGTAATCTTGACGTTAGTCTATAGATTCAATTATCGTATTTATCAGTTGGCCTCACATAATTTCTTGCAGGTCATGTTTCTAAATGAATGTGATTTTCAACTGGAGAAGCACTCGCTTTTTTATTTGGTTTGCTTGTCAACACTTCAACCTTTACACAATTTTCAAAAAGCGTGCAGCGGAGGTAGCACGTTTGTCCAGACCGTGCCTCAACTAAACCATCCTATCTTGAGTGTAACACGACACTCAAACTCTCTGCACTGTTGCTAAATGTAGTTCTAAAATTTAGAACATTACCCTTAGTTTCAAACTCACTTTCAAGATAATATTACGCTTTACACAAAGATTTCTGCGCATATTTTATGTTTGTAGTTCACATAATTATCGTTTTTTTTAAAGACATTCTTGTTTGTCATTTTTCAAAACAATACACATATTTGCAAATATTTCAATTTTTATACAACAAAAATTATAAGATCATCCGGAGACGTTTTCTTCATGCCCGATGCATTTCGAGCTACATGAGCTCTTCCTCGGGGGCCTGAAATCTAAGCATGTATGGATAAATTACTTTCTTGAGTACTCAAAATTCATGACATTCAAAAGCTAGCACAATGTGCGCAAATCAGACGAAATCTACCCTTTACCACACCACTGTGTTAAAGTGTAAAGAAATGGGGATAGTTGAAAATACACTTACTGTGTGTCAAAAAGACTGAACTTTTAAACGCGACCTACATGGAAAAAAATCTGCTTTAATCAACGAAACTGCCAATAATCACCTTAAAACCTTGTTAATCAACAAGCTTACAGACCAATCTTACCTCCTAACGTGGTACACTGACTCTTTGTCTTTAAATCTTCCCAATCAATAACTTCAAAATTCAGTCCGCCACCTAGGAAGGCGGTGAAAGACAATGTCAAAACTATAGCTCAGTTTCCTAATATCGAGCTGTACGATATTTTACCGTTTTGAGGTACCAGACCTCTGACATACTCGCTCATCTCTTACCTAAGACGCCTCAAAGAACGCTGTGTACAAAACTTGGTCTTCCTTGTTTACTCGTAACCTCTCACTGAGCCTCCGCTGTACCGATAATCATTTCTACGCGCCAGCGCGTTATGTTAATTATCAAAACTGAAAGCGGACTCGTTTTCAAAAAATGTACGGGTGCCATCTTGGAGTGGTGTCTAATTGGGAATTTAGTAACGAACACACAACGAAAAGGGTGGTAGTGTGACAGATAATGAAAATAAGTGAAAAAATGTGGATATAGAAATATAAAACAAAGTAGAGGATATAAAGAGAATGATACATTTTAAGATTTCAACAGTACTGTACTGTATTCATATTCATTTTCAACGCGCAAGCAGCAATCCTATTATGTCATGAATTTTGAGTACTCAAGAAAGTAATTTATCCATACATGCTTAGATTTCAGGCCCCCGAGGAAGAGCTCATGTAGCTCGAAATGCATCGGGCATGAAGAAAACGTCTCCGGATGATCTTATAATTTTTGTTGTATAAAAATTGAAATATTTGTAAATATGTGTATTGTTTTGAAAAATGACAAACAAGAATGTCTTTAAAAAAACGATAATTATGTGAACTACAAACATAAAATATGCGTAGAAATCTTTGTGTAAAGCGTAATATTATTTTGAAAGTGAGTTTGAAACTAAGGGTAATGTTCTAAATTTTAGAACTACATTTAGCAACAGTGCAGAGAGGTTGAGTGTCGTGTTACACTCAAGATAGGATGGTCTAAATGAATGTGCCCATCAGCTGACTGCCAAATAATTCACCACTAAAGCTTTTGACATAAATTATTATGCCCATCAATCAATCTTTTCATTTTCATTGCTATTGAGTCAAATGAGGCTTGCAAAAAAACGGGTCCAAAATCAATCATTGCCTACTCTATTGTCCCTATGTTTGGGTTCCTTAATGGGTTTTGACTCATTGAATTTGTGAGATTGGAATAATTGTGCCCAATATTCAATTTCATCGTAGAACACTGCGTGACTCTTTAAACAACTGATTTGTGCTGCTTGTTTGATATCTTAATAAGCATGACAAATTCTTGAAATCAAAATGATCTTTGTTCATTAATTGATCCTTCAGTAAATGCATGGTAAGTCTGTTTAAGTGAATGATACATACCCATCAGTTGTTCAGTCAAAAATTAATTGCTGAGACCATAAAGATGAACAATTTTTGTCTATTTATTCCCTCATAATCCTTGGTTTAAATGTGAACTGTAGGGTTGAATTCTCTAATTGACCCCTCAATTCATTGGTAAGCAGAGCCTTTTGATCTTAGTAATTTGAGTCTGTCTGGTACCTCAACAGCTCGATTCTAAGCATATTAACCTTCAGTATTTCTGCCCATCTGGTCACTCCCCATGAGTCCACTACTATGATTGTTGATTCAATGGGTGTGCTCAGCTATTGATTTTCCAGGAGTCCTTTGGCAAAACCACGGCATCACCACCATTGTTCTCCTTATTTGATCCTTCTATGTACGTATGAGGACTTTTATAGTGCAAAGCAACAAGTCACCAAGGTACTGCCATGCAGCAGAACCACAGCATACCCATTCTGCCTCTCACTGGGACCTACACCTCCATTTCACAAATACAGTCTAAAGTTCTTATCACGGCTTAAACACTATGCCTAGTAATTTGCAGTCTATCACTAGCATAACAAACTAATCACATAAGTAACACTGTGGCCCACCACCTTGAAATCAGTAAACATCTGAGCACAGTGATTAAACTATGCGTATTTATGATGTGCTCTTCACTTCCAGCGTGAAGGTGAAACCCATTATAACAAAGCTAATATCACACCTTGTTATTCATGATCTGTTTTACCTGATTCAGTCACATTAAACACCTGCATGCCATTCAAATCATGATCAGGTCAGTGGGTCCAGCTTTGTATGTTAAAACCAGAATTAATGGATGAAATGGAGTGTCAGTCCACCATTTATTAAATCTCAGAACCTCATAGCACAGTCAGCCAAGAACATCTTCTTAGCTGCCTGGAACTGTGAAATAAAGCTTGGAAATGCCATTCTATTGAACGTGTGCCTGACACTCTAATGCCTAGCCACAAAAACGATACTGGATCCCTTTCATTCTTTTGCCTGCTCTTGGTCATAAAACAATTGGGTAATTTTGTCCATTAGAGATTAATGCCAGCAGACTGATGACATTTAACCTGAAATAGTTGTATCATAGCCATGAGATCTGATCATACCTGAGCCCACAACAATCCTATAATTTGAAGCCCAGAGGGCATTTGATTGCAAATCCATAAAAGAACCGTTAATGTTTAAGGCAGTGGAGAAAATGGGGGTTGGACCTACATATTCTGGACCCCTTGCTAGTGTATGGGTAAAGGGAGTTCTGTCATATGTGTTCAAAGGGGTTTTTAGAAGCTGACACCTCCTTATCCTACCTGCTATTTGATCTGTCCATTGACCCTTTGGGATACTGGATCAGGAGAAACCTTTTGATTGGGGCTTCCGATGGTTTTGGGAATGGAATGATAACAAATCCCCAAACATGGAAAATGTGCTTTCATATGTCGCAGACTAGGACAGTACAATTAGTGGATTACTTTTCAGAATTAAGGGCTGTGGCAGATTTTCTGGCTTTAAGATTAATTGGTTGAAGAGTGTACTGTATCTGTTGAATGAATGGAGATTGGATCCCTATAGATGTTGACACATACGAATAGCTAACAGGGAGTTTTGATACTTCGCTGTGACTGTGGAAAGTGCAGCTTCTATGAACTTAGTCTTGAGACCTAGTTGATACATTTTTAGGAAGATGTGCTTTATTGGTGGCAACCTAAGATGGCCTTGCTTGGAGAGCAGCAGTTTTAAAAATGAAATTCCTCTGCATTATCTAAAACACCCTATTCTGGATGCCGGAGGATTTTGTTCAAGAAGTGGAATGTATTATATGGTCACTAATTTGGGAAGTGACACATCTAGAATATCTTTTAACATGTTATGAAGGCATGTATATGATGGCGCATCTCACTCCGTGATGTGCACTGAACCCTCTCCCAGGATACATCAGCAGTCCCACGGACTGCCCAGCTGCATGTGATGCAGCTGGGCAGTCCGTGGGACAGCGAATCTCCGATCACCAAGATCATTGTTGTACAGTCCTAGCTTCTGGTCATTGCCCTTGTCTGATGGAAGAATAAAGCTACCTAGGACACCCCTATGGGGAGTATAAGTAAGGACTAGGGGATCTGAAACAGTTTGAATGGTTCAGGCAGGGGCTGGAACCTGATCGGTCTGATCCAGCTAAGCGATGCATGTGACAACTCTGGTCTGAAATCTTTTAGGGAACTATACGGATTAGGAGATGTTTCATATGAATTATTTAAGTACATACAGCTCTGAGGTGCGCTTCGAAAATAAGGTGAGGAATCTGACGAGGCAAAACGTGATGATGCATCCTAGGGAGTTGGCTGTGGGAAATGGGTTTAGACTGGTTCAGTCACAGGTTTTATACTAGGGTACAACTGCATTTGTTTGGGAAGGCCAGCATAAGACCATGCATGGGAGGGTATGGACAGGTGGGTTCCTGCTAATACATAATTTGGCAGTGCTTCAGGATCCAGACATTTTGGGGCAAAATGAGGGGCAATACAATTTGGTATTACGAGGTCATATCGATGCGTTCCTCTTTGGCATATGCGGTGGTAGGGATTGGAACTCTTGTGCGTCATTAATATGTTGGCTTCCCTGGCTTTACTGGTGATATGTAGGTCAAGGTATTGCAGTGGCTGCCCCAAGACTTCAGGCGGAAAGTTCAGAGTGACTGGTCAATACGTAGAGTCTGTCTGGACAGTGCATTCTAAATTAAACATGAGCTGGTAGATGGTCATGGAACTCCTTTGTGACTTGCATTATCCTTAAAATATACAAGAGGCGAACGTTATCCTATATATAATATCCTAGAGACCCTGGTCACAAGAGCAGTTGATGGTGACAAATGTCTGTGTTTTACGTTAATAAAATTAATTGTATATATAATTAAAGGAATGAGTAAGTGCACTTGAGTTCAGCCGTCGCAGCACAGAGAAGGAATTACTGTTCTGCCCTCAATTCCCCCAAGAGGTACTGGATCCCTTTCATTCTTTTGTGTCCAGAAAATGCTCTCCGACACTTTAGATTTAATTTTCAGCAAATTTAACCATTCATTTATTCTTGTTGAAAGTCAATAGCCTGGGCATTTGGCTAGGCAGGTACTATGCCCTTAAAGTGTAAATAAAAACTGTTACAAGTGCCCCTCACCGTGAACTAAGACTCCCCTGTGTGCCCTCTTTATATGGCAGGCCACAACAGGCTACTGTAACCTTAAACCTAATATAATTCCTAGAAATAATCACTCCTTCTCTTTACTATTGGCATTTTCTTATTTTGTAAGGACATTGTTTCTAAAACAATTTGAATTTGTAATACAGTTTTTATTATATATATCCTCTATAGATGTGGGGCATTAGCAGCTTAATCCAGCCTTTGTAGTATTGGTAGTATCATTTAAGAAATAAGTTGGTGACCCTTCTGTTTCCTCTCACAACGAGTGTATTCTGTCTAATTCAAGGCAGTGGCTTTGCAAAATGTCAAAACTGTTGCCAGTGATCAGTTGACAAGAAGCTTAAAGGGAAACAAAATCTGTACTTTTCCTAGGTGAGGCAAATAAATTAAAAGGTACCAGAGCACTGAGAAGACGGGCAGGACCAAAACAATTTTTGGAGCGACTGCAATGCAAACCATCACTGTCTGGCAGGAAACAACAGATTTTATTTCGAGAATTGTGAGAATTTCTTTTTCTTACAAAAAAGTAGTGGGTACAGTTTCCACCTATAAAACCTCTGTTTTATGTTTTCTGCTGACAGTTTCTTTCCTTATAAAATAGTCCTACAGCCATTTCTGTCCTGATGGTGACCTCACTAATTGATGTTTGTATTTGAAACCTGTTCAACACTACGGCATTCAGACTAGGCTTCCTATGTCATTTGGTTGATGGGGCTGTGAAATGTTTCAGTTTGTTACATTCAGGTCCATTATTTTTACTGCAGTCGATTGTTTACTACATATACACATATTCGCAGTTCTCTTTTGTATGATCACTGGGGACACTGAGCAGTTCTTTGCATTCGCCTATGACAAACGTAGCGGAGCAGTGACAATCAAATGTTCACTTCCTGCAAGAGCCCTTGTGTTAGACGCAGCGACTACCAACAAAAGAATGCCATACGGAACAGTTCCTCTCTGGTCCCCTCTTTTTCGGGAATTACATGAAGGCTCATTTAAGCACATTTTTATTTAGTCTCTAGCGAAAGAAGCATTGGTCAATTAGCACAAGGCAGACCCATCATCCGGTCGGACATATCTCCAAAATGTGGCTTTTTGAAAAAAAATTAAATCCACTTGAGTAAGATAGACTTTTAAAGGCTATTGCCCACCTGCAGTGGGATTTTGGAAAAGTTGGAACATGATCTTATCCAATCGGAGCACTACACCAAACTAAAATCTGCTATCTCTTTGACATCTGATTAGACTATAATTTTGGATTTACTTTGCAGAATTTCAGAAAAAAGATTTTAATAACGTGTTTCTGTGGGGAGAAAGGTATTGAGTTGGGGAGCTCAAACGTTTTATTGGGTCAACAGAAGTAATATACATATTTTACAAATAAATATATTAAACTTTGAGACTTGAAATGATTTTTCATCAGATATTATTTAACTAAATTAGCAAAACAAGCAGTCAAGTCGTTTTTGGGTGGGGCTTAGGTTGAAGGATTTAAAGCTGTAATTAAATGAGGGTAGCTAAGAGAGTCTTGGCTTCCTCATTTGAATATTCGACTGAAACAAAATAAGACTTACTGAATGTCATTTTAGCTTATGTAGTAGTACAATCTGTTGTCAGATGTGGAAGTCTGGGATCAATGCAATCATAATTCCTCAAAAGCTTAATCCATGTAATTAATTAGAATGTTTTAATGTTCCCTCTGTCCGGTATGTCACTCATAATTGCTTTATATTGTTTTATAAGATCATGTCAAATAAATACTTTAAACTATGTTCTCCATTGGGTGGAAAATGGTTCTGAACATGATTTGTTCATGTGTGTTGTACATAGCCTTGTCTTCAATGTGCTGCGATGGATGGTTGAATACAAAATATTTCGATTTTGTTTAATTGCTGGAGTTGTTAGTTATATTATTTCGACAATGAGAAGACTAGAATTTTTTTCTAAGTTGTTGGTGGTAGGGAATTTTTAAAACACTGTTTTGTTTCTTTTGTAGTATAGTATGCAGATCTTAATTATAGTTAGCAATATACTTAATGTTGCTTTATTTGTTAAGGGAAGTGGCGCACAATCTATTCCTTTTTTTTCCCTTGCATTCCAGTGCGTTCTGTTTCTCTGTCAGCGAAAGTAACATTAATGAGTAAATTTATTGCAAATTGACAAATCATGTTTTTAGGTATTTCAGAACAGATTTTGGATTTTTCTATAACATGGTTGTAGATGAGAGTTCCTCATTTGGCTTGGAGGAAACAAAATCATATTTTTCAAATACTGATGTTTGTCCATGAAATCTAGATAAAGACGTTCTTATATGGTCATGCTGTCTTAGACACAAAGGGTCTATGAATGGAAAGTTAAATACATTCATGTTAAGTTCTAAGGCGAGTGTTCTGAATAGGTAGATATTTAAATAGACCTCAAACTGCTCCAGTAAGTATCTCAGGCTGGTTGTTATGAAATATATTATCCTTATAATGGTAACGTGCTAGCGGTTGATAGTGTGTTGGTTGGTTCAATGAATCGTATCAAGTCAGTCATTAAAAGATTGGAATATTATTGACATTTTTGCCCCTACAAGTGTCACCGTGACCTGCAGAGCATGTTTGTTAATGAAAACGAAATTCCTGTGTGGGAGATTGAATACAGCAAATTTTTGTTAACTGCATTATGCAAAATGTTTCTCTCTTTCCTTTAATGTAGGAGATTGCAGCACACAACAGTAATATATATGCGGGCAGTGTTGGTGTAAACTGTCCTGCTGTACATGGTGATATGTATGACTTTAGAGAGTTCTTTGTTATGTGTTGTAATTTGTGCAGGAAGTCCACTCTGCCTGAATAAAGCTGTGTTTGTAATATGATTGTAGGGACTTAACACATTTTACAATTCCAGGTGGTTTAGAGTCGTATGACCATCGCAGAGAATAGTCTTCAACACTATGTTGGTCTAGAGAAAAAAATACGCTGTTTTGGTGAATACACATTTTATGAGACAAATGTTAACTTTATATAAATGTAACAAATATATGAATCTGTTTTTGGGAACGTAGCTGTTCATCCCCCTGATGTAATGAAAGTTAATGTGAAATGTTATGCAGTTTACGTCATCAAAAGAAGGAGGAGTATAGGAGGAAGTAAAAGTGATACTGTAGAGTTTCATTTTGACCGTTGAACAGGCACAGGATCATGAAAATGTGTTTGTGTGAGTGAAAAAAATAAATATTATCCCATAATTGTTGACACGTTTGCAAGTTTGCCACTGTGTACAACCTTCCTGCCTCCTGGCTTGGAAAGTAACATCTTTCCAAATACAAAACCAACACATTTTCAATAAAAGTTAGAAATTTTTTAAACATTGCTTACCTCTTTTTCAATTTCTACTTTCTTTTTCTTATGAACAGTTAGCCACCCAAAGTGACTCATGCTTGGCGAAAGCGCTACTTATGTTCAATAAAATTTTAATCACTTTTACCTGCCTTGTTTATTGTGTCTGTTTACTTCATACCATGTTTTTACTGTCTTGCAGCATACACCCCACTCCACATGAAATTGTTTTTGAAGATCATTTGGAAAAAGGTGAATTAATACCAGTGTCCGAAAAGACTGCTCTTAGGAACTTAATGCCTGGATTAACGGTGTCGCATTTTGCTGTGTTTTCCTGACAGGGTTTCATTGCATCTAAACTAGAATATGTGCCTGTAATCTACCTACATACACCAGAAAAAATATATTTAAAAAAATCTAAACCTCTGAACGGCTCCATGTGACCTAATAGAGACAACATCCTTGCAGTTTGCAAGAGGAATGCTTAAGACTATCAGTGGCTAAAGATCAGCTAACATTTCGTTTTCAAAATACTACCTATGGTTCACATTGCCTTGTGCTGGTCTAGTCCTCCTTTTTTTATCTCAAATTTCAGATAAATACTATCAGCCACTTCATCATATCCATTAATGCCAAACTTTTACCAGTCACCTCCACTAGAAAAAGGCCACTTGAACCTCTCATTCTTGGGATCCTAAGCTTGATACAACCTCTGCGAACAGCTTTGAAAGATTTAAATTCCCTATGCCTTTTGATAGGGTATTATAGCTTTTCCACAACCGTTATGGAATAAAGGTAGACACACGTTGGGAGGTAAAGGTACAGCTAATTGCCTGCTCTTGGTCATAAAACAATTGGGTAATTTTGTCCATTAGAGATTAATGCCAGCAGACTGATGACATTTAACCTGAAATAGTTGTATCATAGCCATGAGATCTGATCATACCTGAGCCCACAACAATCCTATAATTTGAAGCCCAGAGGGCATTTGATTGCAAATCCATAAAAGAACCGTTAATGTTTAAGGCAGTGGAGAAAATGGGGGTTGGACCTACATATTCTGGACCCCTTGCTAGTGTATGGGTAAAGGGAGTTCTGTCATATGTGTTCAAAGGGGTTTTTAGAAGCTGACACCTCCTTATCCTACCTGCTATTTGATCTGTCCATTGACCCTTTGGGATACTGGATCAGGAGAAACCTTTTGATTGGGGCTTCCGATGGTTTTGGGAATGGAATGATAACAAATCCCCAAACATGGAAAATGTGCTTTCATATGTCGCAGACTAGGACAGTACAATTAGTGGATTACTTTTCAGAATTAAGGGCTGTGGCAGATTTTCTGGCTTTAAGATTAATTGGTTGAAGAGTGTACTGTATCTGTTGAATGAATGGAGATTGGATCCCTATAGATGTTGACACATACGAATAGCTAACAGGGAGTTTTGATACTTCGCTGTGACTGTGGAAAGTGCAGCTTCTATGAACTTAGTCTTGAGACCTAGTTGATACATTTTTAGGAAGATGTGCTTTATTGGTGGCAACCTAAGATGGCCTTGCTTGGAGAGCAGCAGTTTTAAAAATGAAATTCCTCTGCATTATCTAAAACACCCTATTCTGGATGCCGGAGGATTTTGTTCAAGAAGTGGAATGTATTATATGGTCACTAATTTGGGAAGTGACACATCTAGAATATCTTTTAACATGTTATGAAGGCATGTATATGATGGCGCATCTCACTCCGTGATGTGCACTGAACCCTCTCCCAGGATACATCAGCAGTCCCACGGACTGCCCAGCTGCATGTGATGCAGCTGGGCAGTCCGTGGGACAGCGAATCTCCGATCACCAAGATCATTGTTGTACAGTCCTAGCTTCTGGTCATTGCCCTTGTCTGATGGAAGAATAAAGCTACCTAGGACACCCCTATGGGGAGTATAAGTAGGGACTAGGGGATCTGAAACAGTTTGAATGGTTCAGGCAGGGGCTGGAACCTGATCGGTCTGATCCAGCTAAGCGATGCATGTGACAACTCTGGTCTGAAATCTTTTAGGGAACTATACGGATTAGGAGATGTTTCATATGAATTATTTAAGTACATACAGCTCTGAGGTGCGCTTCGAAAATAAGGTGAGGAATCTGACGAGGCAAAACGTGATGATGCATCCTAGGGAGTTGGCTGTGGGAAATGGGTTTAGACTGGTTCAGTCACAGGTTTTATACTAGGGTACAACTGCATTTGTTTGGGAAGGCCAGCATAAGACCATGCATGGGAGGGTATGGACAGGTGGGTTCCTGCTAATACATAATTTGGCAGTGCTTCAGGATCCAGACATTTTGGGGCAAAATGAGGGGCAATACAATTTGGTATTACGAGGTCATATCGATGCGTTCCTCTTTGGCATATGCGGTGGTAGGGATTGGAACTCTTGTGCGTCATTAATATGTTGGCTTCCCTGGCTTTACTGGTGATATGTAGGTCAAGGTATTGCAGTGGCTGCCCCAAGACTTCAGGCGGAAAGTTCAGAGTGACTGGTCAATACGTAGAGTCTGTCTGGACAGTGCATTCTAAATTAAACATGAGCTGGTAGATGGTCATGGAACTCCTTTGTGACTTGCATTATCCTTAAAATATACAAGAGGCGAACGTTATCCTATATATAATATCCTAGAGACCCTGGTCACAAGAGCAGTTGATGGTGACAAATGTCTGTGTTTTACGTTAATAAAATTAATTGTATATATAATTAAAGGAATGAGTAAGTGCACTTGAGTTCAGCCGTCGCAGCACAGAGAAGGAATTACTGTTCTGCCCTCAATTCCCCCAAGAGGTATAAAAATACCAGTGCTGCTTTCAAGGCCAGTGTCAGGAACAGAATTATCAGATGCTGTGACCCTTTGTCTTTAATCCAGTTACGTTTTTGAAGGTGACCATTTACCTGTATTTTTGGCTTACGAAGTGTGATGCAGTGCAAATTTGTAAATAGCAAATACCTTTGGAACCGTGCGATCAACCTAAGAGGAAGCGTCTCAGTGGCAATATCCTTGTTGGTGACCAATGTTCCTTGGATGTGCGTGTCATTGTGAATGCTCTTGTCAGCAAATGCTAAGAAAACTACCTGCTATGAGCCTTGCTCTGTGGTTGAGCCAGACAGATGTGGTATATACCAGATGGATTAAAAAAAAACAAATTGACTGATGTTGATAAGAGCTTGTGTCCTGTCTGAAGACAGTGACAAGAGGGACAGGTCTCTATGCGGCAAGAATAGTTTTTGTTACATTATTTGAGAATGTAGAAGATGATGAACTCTAAATAAGAGCCTGAGAGACCGAGTGGATTAAGCCTCACTGCAAACTAGCCTAATTTCAGGAAGCATCATTTCCCTGAAACAGCAGTGCTAAAAATATCAGGTCATATGATATGGAACACAAATAAAGGAAATGCCTTTTTTTCAGTCTTGTTGATCTGTCCAGACCTTTTCATACCTTGGATCACACCATTGTAGGTGACACGCATAAATTCATGATGTGTACTGCATAGAAGGGGAATGTCTCTGAAACCATCCCCAGTCGATCAAGCACATCCTATGTCTGCACCATATCGCTTCTGATGTCCAGCTCGAATATGTATCTTAGCACTGATACTCTTCAGTCTATTCCTTCAACCACAAGTTAGACTTGGGTATTAACTGAATGTAACCTGGCGCCTTTCTTATTCTCACTTTACATTAATAACTTGGAGCAGTACCTCCTACAGTTGGGATCTGATTGCCCACGAGTAGGGTCGCGTCATGTTCCTGTGTTACTTTACGCAGATGATGCGGTCCTCCTCGCACGTACACCAAAGAGTCTACAGATCTTAATTGATGGTTTTGTATCTTTTATGGGCTCATTAGACCGGTCTGTTAATTTGGGTAAATCCTACGTGTTGTCAGCTGGCAACAAACCCTGCACTAAATGTACCTTCATGATAGGGAGCCATAAAATAGAGAAAGTTAAATCATTCTCGTATCTAGGCTTACTATTTGAAGGGTCATTAAAATTTAATTGTTTGGTGGAGGAACGTTGCCGTAAGATGAATGTTACTAACGGCGCGATCGCAGGTTATGGGCAAAGGTTGGGGAGATGGTGCCCTGAACAGGTGTTGAACCTGTTTAACTCTATGTGTTGTTCTAAAGTCATTTATGGGGCAGAGGTATGGGGCTTTGTGAATATTTGTCAACTGCAACGGGAGGAGAACAAACATTTATGATCCGTCCTGAAAGCCCCACAAAGTTTAGCTGCAGTAATTGCACACAGGGAGTTAGGGATACCCTATCTTGAAGATCTGGTGAAGGTCAGGCCAATTTTAGTTTGGCTAAAAATCTGGGTTAATCCAGAGGCGACCTTAAGCAGGGAAATCCTGAATGACTGCCTGGGCAGAGACAAATGGATGTGAATCCCGTGGCTCAGTTATGTTAAGACTGCACTACAAACCCTGGGCTTCAGGAATCTCTTTGTTGACCCGGCAGTGATTATCCCCCAGCATAAAATGATTGTAAAAAAAGCGTTCTTGGCACACAAAGTTGTACGGAGAACAGAGTTAGAAAGGGCTAAAACCACGGTGTGTGCTTATAACCTTGTTAAGATCACAGAGGGAATGGAGCCATATCTATACCTGATACACAATGCCCAGGACAGGTTTTTAATGTGCCGTTTTAGGCTCAATTCACTACTGTATTTATTGGCATCACCATTAGGGTTTTCAACTACAATTGAGCAGAAGGGAACCTGCGGCTGCGACAATAGGTCTCCGCAGGATTCCCTTCATTTTGTATTGTTATGTTCATTTTATTCAAAGCCTAGGCATAGATTCTTGGTTGATATTTTAAAACAAGCTAATATGAAATGTGCCCAAGAGGCCTTGGTCTATCTACAACAAGCGACTGACCCTCTCACACTGTGTTGTATTATTAATTTCATCAAAGTGGCGGTTCGATTAAGGGCAACCGGGGTGGGAGGACTGTAAGATTTTAGCGATAGGGTTTAATGTCTACAAATGTCATTTTTATATTCAGTGACTTTGATTGTATTAATACTGGGATTCATATGCTAATTTAATTGTTTTTTTAAAAAAATACTGTATGTTTGTGCTTTTATGGTGATTTTTAATCATCGAATAAAGAAACCTGAATTGAATTGAATTGAATTGAATATAACCTATCATCATTTTGCTGATAACTCTAAGCTCTTATTCTTTGATTTCTTGAGTTTTGCCATGCACTTCAAAAGCTGCCCTACCAAATCTAAACCAGGATCGTTCAGGAAACTCAAAATTAACCCTGGGAAAACAGAATTCCTACACATTTTCCCAGGGTCAAATCCCTATTCTAGACACTTTACAATCAGCAGGATTCAGCTCGGCAAGGGTCACTTCAGACAATACGGTACACATGGACTCCCACATAAAGCAAAGTGCAAGATGAGCCTACTACCAACGGTAATGTATTATAAGTATGGAGCCGTTCCTCAGGAAGGAGGATTCTAAACCGACCTAGAATCACTAGCTGCCTACCTTGTTCTCTGGTCAATCCCCTAGGAAAAGGAGTGATACTCCATGTAAGCTCAGAATAGCACTATCTTTTACATCCTTCAAAAACATCCCACAGTCCCACTCACTTGTTATTCACCGAAATCAAACATTCTACCCAGTAACCAGCAAATCTCCCCTTATTTGAAGCCATCAGATTTGTGAAGATTCTACGCTCCGTAAACTCCTGACAACCTGAACCAATGTGCCTACCGAAACTCCTATGTCCCGCTTTCAAGTCCTCTTTCCTGACCCTTTCTGACTTGTTCTTCCACCTCACCTCTCCTTTTAATGCATATTTCCATCTTGGCTTCGCTCAGGACTTGTTCCTACTCGGGCTGGTTGACCATGTTAATGCTTTCCACTTCTGTTACATCTATGACTTATGTTCTCCTTTATATGCACTGGATATAAAATTCTGATTAATATTTATATTCTCAAACCCCAACCACCTTCTATTTACTGTACATCACTTTGTTAATTCTCTGCTTTTCCACACCAAAATGAACCTCACCGAAGAGGAAACCATATCAATATTATTCCGACAACAGCTCCCACGTACAATTGATTCACTTATCCTCTGTTAACTCTATTGTTCTGAGGCACTTATATTGCCTGTAAATGTTATATTTTTTACTGTAATGCTTAACTGACTTAGGCAGCTTTCTCCTTTATGTTTCTGATGAGGACGTTACAAGATTGTGTTTCAATGACCGTTACGTTATTTGATATTGTAGTTGTGAAGTCCTCTGAATTCCCTCACACCAAATCTGCACTATGCCCATATAAAAACAAGCATTTATAATGCAATGGTCTCTGCATTATTAAAGGTAGAGCTATTGGCATTGCTTATGACTTTTTTTTTTAATCATAAATAAATAGCATTGTCATTTACATTGCCAATAGCTTAATCATTAAATAAATGGCATTCTCATTTACAATGCCAATAGCTTAATACCTCGCATATGCATGGCCTATTGCATTTACACCCACACAGAGCCACACACACACATATACAGAGCCACCCACACAGGGTCATTTACATAGAGCCACCCACACACACAGAGCCACCTACACAGAGCCACCCTCACACAGACAGAGCCACCCACACATAGAGCCACCTACAAAAAAAGCTATCTACACAGAGCAAAAACACACACACAGAGCTACACACACACACACACACAGCCACACACATATAGAGCAACACACGCACATACACACAGAGCAACATACACACAGAGCAACACACATACACACAGAGCCACACACACGCATACACACAGAGCCACACACACACACACACACAGAGCTATACACACACACAGAGCTATACACACACACAGAGCTACACACACACAGAGCCACATACACAGAGCCACACACACAGAGCCACACACAGACAGAGCCACACATGCAGACAGAGTCACACACGCAGAGTCACACAGACAGACAGAGCCACAAACACACACACAGACAGAGCCTTGCACACACACACACACACAGCCACGCACACACACACAGACAGAGCCACGCACACACACAGACAGAGCCACGCACACACACACAGACAGAGCCACGCACACACAGAGACAGAGCCACACACACACACACAGACAGAGCCAGGCACACACACAGACAGAGCCACACACAGACAGAGCCACGCACACAAAGGCACAGAAAAACCGGGATGACAAGCAGGGAACAGAGGCACAGAAAACACCAGAGACACCAAGAGGGAAGACACAAGCACACAAAGCCCCCGCAAGCACTGACTCATAACGGTGACGCCGACCCCGCGCCCCCTGTACTCACGATGGAGACGCTGGCCTTGCGCAGGTCGCGGTTCTCTTCCTGCAGGGCTTTGCACTTGAGCTTAACTAAAATTCAAAGGGATGTAGGGAACCACCTGGGCCCAAAGTCCATGAGGACACATTGTTATTATGCCAAATGGTTATAGTACCCTTAGCCCTTGCCCCAATGTTGGCATTTTAAAGAAAAGTTGCATAAATCATACGTGGTACATCACCACAAATGCCACTTCTCAACGAGGGGCGTTCATTTATTATGGACCCCCAATAAATCTAAATAAGCGAAACATGTGTGTGTTTGGTGGGGGGGTGAGCAGGCAACTGCCCCTTTTATAAAGATAATTCTATAACGTTTAGAAGGAACATTCGAGGCAACACCCAGAAGCTACAATAATTACTGCTCAGTATTACCTATGGATTTAGAATATTCTGCAAAACACGTGGCACTATTTGTTACCATACCTTTTTGGGGGGGGGGGGTTCCTCCATTACAACTATCTTTTCACTGCTGGTAGCGGTTACTAGAAGGCCTGGAATAAAGCGCAATACTTCATTAATCTCCATATACAAGAGGTAACGTATGCATGAATCGGTATGGCTATAGAAAGTTCTCATAATGTCTTAATGAGAAGAAAAATCTTTCAAATCTAAGAGCACACGCTCAGAATCTCAGATTTGGAAAGAGGCAGGGCTGTTTGCAATGAGGAGCTCTCCCAACAACTGCGTTACAACATATGGATACAATAAAGATGCAGAACCAGCAGCAACCCTGTGTTCCCTATAAAATTTAAGTTGATTAATCGAAAACATGATGAATTGTCATCTGTATAGTCGCAGCAGTGATGTTAATTTTGTTTAATGCTTCTTCATTTAGCATTATGGGCTCCGTACTTGTTGCAGCGGAAACATTGAATACGGTCGGCAGCACAACTACACAACACCGCAGACATCCCACAGAACACAAATCTGAAAACCCGTGCATGCCCCGGCAGTGCTAACCCGCTGCTGATCCAGGCTGAGTTATGATTTGCGCCTTCCCAGAGCTCGCAGCCTCGGGGTCTGCATTGCTACCGATTCGAAATCCCTGAAATAATAGCATACATCATTACGCCTAAATGTCCGAAGATTACAGAAGTATGCGCACTGACCATGGTGAGGAAGTAGTCACGGAGCAGGCGAGAAGTCTATTCACTCGGCGGCGACAACCTCCACACTGGCCCAGGTCGCCTCTACGGGATCAGGGGACGAAGGAGACAACGGCAGCAGAACGAACGAATTTGAATGGTATTTGACCGCTGACGCACACTGTACCGGAAATGAGGAAGAAAAGGGGGTTGTAGTTTTATACCGCCAAGTCTGTCGTCTGTTTCAAAGCGCCATGTGACAAAGAAAAACTACATCACCCAAAAGAGAGTAGCTAGGGGGCTTGGCGACCCATAGCGCGCTGGGACATGTAGTGTAGTATTGACATTGGCGTGAATAGAAACGTAGTTCGTCCCAGGGATCGACATACTTAAAGTCATGTGAAATACCGCAGCATGCGTCACTCTCTGGATTAAGCAATTATCCATTTGGAAAACGTGAATTCATTCATTGCCTTCCTCGCTGACAACGATCGGATCAAGAGCTGCATTAGAGAGCATGCCTGTTAGCCGCGCTCTGCAAGTCCTGCGGGGCGTAATTAAAGGAGTGAGGTTGGGATTTTTGTTCAAAATGTCCTTCGGCAACTAGAAACAAGCACTACTTCGGTTACAAGCATGTACCGATGAGAGATGTTTGCAATATTAAACTTGGTTACAAGCACTCACCTGAGGACGACTTCTTCCGGCGGCGGCCGGCCTGAAATGGCTGCCGCAAAGATCCGAAATGTTTGCGATTCGGGGGCGTGTTTTTTTCCCTGACTGACGGATGACGTCACGGGTAGAAAGAAGGCAAAAAACACGCCCCGAATCGCCAAAAGACGGGGCTTAAAGGGAGTGACGCCCCTCTCCTCCAATGGCTGGCCAGCATATACTAGGCCAGCCAATGGAGAAGAGGGGCGGGTTCAAAGCCCCCTCTAAGAAACATAAAATCTTCGGCTCCGCCCACTGCTACGCAGTGCGACGGTCCTCGACCTAAACATGGAGGTTGCAAGAACTTTGAGAGTTTCTGAAAAGTTTGCATGTAGTAACAGGAGTAATGCATCCACTTCTCTCTAATGGGTTATGTTTTACCTTGCATTAGTGTTAATTGGTAAACAATGTGTTGGGACAGAGAAAGGTCTCCGCTGCATGGTTGTGAAGAACACCCACCCCTACCTCAAGTACATCATATCTAGTTGTGGTTATTTGTGCCTTGCCGCGGCACACATGATCATGCATGTGCACTGAAGGTATTTTTATAACATGGGCTGGGTCTCATAAAGCAACTGTGTGTTTTGGAGGGGCACACCAGTTGCATCCTCCTTCAACTGAGCTTGACTACTGTCAGCTTGCCGGGCTGTGAAGGTCTGACGTTGTTGGAGATACTATTTATAATACCATTCATATTGGCAAGTCAGTCCTTTTCACCTGTCCGTGCCCATCTTTTTGTAAATTGATCTGCTAGTCCCCTGCAGCTAGATCCACACCTTTCGGAAGTGTACCGAGGATGTGTGTATGGATCATATGTGATACAAATGGCCAAAGTCAATGGAGTTCACTTAATATTTACTACATTGTGGTAAATAAATAAATAAATACCGGTACTATTTTTCTATGCATTAACTAAAACAGATAGCTCAATAAATAAGAGGCAGAATCCGAGGTGTCTGAGTCAGAAGGGCTTTAATCAGATGGCTCGAGCCAATGGACCATCGGGTTCCATCACCTGCAAAGGTTCAGGAAGGGACAGACACAAGGAAAAGGAAATGGCATGGAATGGCAGCTGCAACGTCTCATTAACATTATACAGTATATATAGTAAAACAGTACAATTGCATTGAATACAGTTGGCGTAACAAGTGACAAACGAAAGATAAGAACATATGGGCGTGAAAGGAAGGCGTGCACAGGGCGTGCACGGAGACATGTGATGTAAACGTCACAGAAGTATCATAAATGGGTGGATACATGGAGGGGGCTACCTGGGCAGCTGGAACCTTTAACCTACTGGTGCGCGCAAACGGGCCATGACGTGTAACTGGGGAGAGCTGGGGCTCTGACTTCTGGCACTAGAAGAGGAGACTAAAGTCTGGGATGTCAGGACGACATGTACCTATAGCATATCTGATATCTCGTGTTTGGAGAACATGTTGATAGAATCTAAAAGTCATCAGGGTAAAGGCTACTTGACACTAAGGTTGGTGCATGCATATATTTCTTAGTGTATTGCGTGTGCTATGAATCTTCTATGGACATTAATTCAGTAATTCTCTTGCATGGAGACAGGAAGACTAGACTATAGCTGAAGATGTTTATGCGGTTCGTTAGCTTAGGAATGTGAAGCCGGGGAGCTGAACTGATAACTAGAGGCATAACATATTCTTGCAGACAGGCAGGCAGGCCAGGCCGGGCACCGCGCTGCTTGGCAGAAAGTAAGTGAAGGGTCAGGGATGCGGGAGGGGCTGCATCGCTCCTCAGAGTGGTTTCAGGAGACTGGAGCTTGAATCTGGTGTCCGGGCCCTACGAGGCCTAGAAACGGGGACAACTCGATGAATTAACGTACACAATGTAAAGACGTTGGCAACATAGGCCTAATACTTGTTGCTTTCAGGAGGACTGGATAACTGGCATACTAACGTTGGACACAACTATAATTGCGTCTTTATTCGGTCAAGGGGGAACATATGCATATCGATCATGCACATATAACATATAATGGGGAACACGTAGGGACACATGACAGGGCAAAATTCAATTTTCCTCATTCCCTCCTTGTGCCCTACGTTTCCTTCAGGAAACATCAATATTCATGATACCATCTATCTGTTCATAGAGCATCATTTGCTCGTCTCGAATCTTCTTGGAATGGGACTTTGGACTTGGAATACAAGAGGTAGCGCACAAGCCGCAAATCGCAGGGCCACATTGTAAACAGAGGCAACAACTGAATATGACCATTACTACTATTCCTAGGAATGACAGTACTTTCCATCCCCAGGCAGATATTATATTCCAGAGCCAACCGGACCATGTCCAGGTGCCTGGATTCTGGTGTAACTGATGGGCAATTTTATGAAGTCTTGTTATTGCTGAATATACAGACGGTGCGTTATTAGGAATAAAAATACAGCAACTAGATCTGATGACTCTACAAGCTCCGCCCCTATCGGCCAGTATGACGTCAAGAACAAGGCGGTTCTGAAGCACGACAAATCTCATAGCAGATTGCTCTTCGGTTAAGTTACCTAGAGCGGAAGTAGTCTCATTCACTACTGCTTCAAGGGTTCTGGTTAACCTACGTATTAACTTACTATTCTGGACAGGTCCTATGAAGAAAAAGAAACCTTTATTGAAATCTGTATACTGTTCTAAGGCAGTTTCAGTCTGATCGACAATTGGGGACTCGATCTCCCTTCTATGTCTGACGTGTACTAGATGGGTGTTTCTGTGATAATCGGATGGAGCTAGAAAAACTGGTGGCAGTAGGAAGGCAATGTAACATGTTCCATCCCAATCGAGGGGCAGACGTACATATGCGGTCTGACCACATACAAAATACGAATGACGTGAGGCTTTGAAAGTAGATTTCCCACTGTCACTATACTCGACCACAGTAATACAATCACTGTGTCCTAGATGTACGGAACCATTCTTTCTGACACATAACTCGCCTTTCACTGGTAAAACTGTAATAGCAGGCAAATCTGGAGTAGTCTCGGACTGAACATTCAAAACCATGAAATTCGAGGAATAATTACCTAGATCATATACTTCATTTTCTAGATCTAACCCTGTCCTATGGGAAAGACCTTCCTTGTCTGGAAAACATGTTCTATTCAAAAGGGACTTATCGTCTAAGGATGATGTTAACGTAAACCATGCTCCACACGAACCATTGTGTGAAAACGGATAGGGAAAGAGTGGCAGAACTCCCTTCGGTGTCTGGAAAGGGGGGAGTCGACCACACACCCAACAATTAGTGGCATTGCTGGTCTGGTGTGAATAGTGTAGCATACGGATAAAAGTATTGTTGCGCATGGCAAGTCGATAGGATAACTCGTGAGGAGGTAGTTCACTAAAAGTGTGCTCTACTGTATCATTAGAGGAAAGATGTACATGTGAATCAAGAGGAGGAAAAAATACATGTAAAACATAACTTATGCAGGTAATCGTAAGACTCAGAAATAACATAAACAATAAGGTAATCACACATCTGCTGCGCAGATTTTTACAATAACGTATTTTCTTGGAGTTTCGACTAACTCTCTCACTATTTTTTATTTATTTTATTTATTTTAGCGATTTGTATAGCGCCTGGTGACCCAAGGGCATCCCCGCGCTGTAAGGAGATTGTTTATCCTGTAAGGAGAGGGAGGAAGGAGGAACGATTATTTCGGGAATAGGTGCGTTTTCAGTTTTTTGCGAAAGGTCAGGTAGCTGGCTTCCAGTCTGAGGGTGCGTGGGAGGGAATTCCATGGGGGTCTATCTCATACATGTCAGGAACCTGTCTAACCGCTTCACCCGAGAGGGACTTAAACAATTAAACTGTCTGACTTGCTAGACCGTAGTTTCATTTTATACTCCTGCTGCAGAGTTTTCTCTAACAGGGGAAGTTTAGAGTCAGTATCGGGGCAGTCCTTGAAAAAAGTCTTTGGACGGAGTCCATGAAAACGCTTGACGTGACTGGAGTGAAGCCAGCCCTTGCGGCCCTCCACTTTGACGGCGGTCCTTGTGGTCATCAGAACGAGCTTCGGCTCTTTCCAGCGGGCTTGAACGATCAAAATTCCTGATCAAAACAAGATCACCTGGAACGACCTCGTGCGGTTTCACCTGGGTGTTGTCTGGAAAGGCAGCCGCGACCTGTGAACGACAAGAGAGTAGTGCAGACATCAAGGAAGCTAGGTAATCTGTCAGCATATTACTGTCAACATCAGTTATTTTACGTGGCATCGGTGTACCCCACATGTTCGGGGGACGACCGAATACAACCTCGAAAGGGGACAGACCTGAACGGGAGTGAGCGACCATTCTCATATAAAAAAGGGCGACTGGCAGTGCTACCATCCAATCTACACCTTTCTCGGCACAAACTTTTGCAATGCGGATTTTCAGAGTCTGATTATGTCTCTCGACGAGGCCAGCTGCCTCGGGGTGTCGTACACAGTGGAACTTCCACTGGTACCCTAACAGAAGAGATACTTGTTTCATGAGTTCGGATGAGAATGGCTGGCCGTTGTCTGAATACACGACCCTGGGCAAACCATAGCGGGGGAAATACTCACGAACCAACTGCCTGGCAGTGGTCGCGGCAGTGTAATCTGGGACTGGATATGCCTCTGTCCATCTGGACAAAGCGCATACAACTACGAGGACATACTTGAAACCTCGACATCGATTCATCTGAATATAATCCATCTGGAGGACTTCAAAAGGGTGGTCAGGAGGATGGAATCCACCTTGTTCCACCGGGACACCTTTACCTGGATTGAACTGACAACAGATCATGCAGGTACGCACTTTCTGCTTGGCTGCTGCTCGTAAATGCTTGTTAAACCAGAGGTTCTGGATGCTGTCTAACATGGCTTTTTCTCCTAAATGTGCTGGACTATGTGCGGTATTAATAATGACTTGAACCATAGAGTCGGGGAGAAACCATGTGGCTTTTCCCTTCGTCAACCATCCTTGATCTGTCTGGACCCCTCCTTGTTCAGACCATTTCTTGATTTCGTCTGGGGTAGCATGTGACTGGATGTCTAGTACGTCTTGTGTAGGGTCCTTAACTGTCATACAAGTCGTCTGGACTGGAACGTCTGTCTTTGTCGTGTTAACTGGAATGTCTGGAGTCTGAGCTGTAAGCTTGGCTGTTCGATCTGCTAGATCGTTACCTTGGGAAATGGTGTCAGTGGCTTTCGTATGTGCTTTGCACTTCATAATGGCAATGGCTTTCGGTAAATGTATTGCTTCTAACAGAGCTTGAATGAGGGGGCCATGCTGAATCTTGGCTCCATGAGAGGTCATGAAACCTCTTTCTTGCCAGAGTATTCCAAAGTCGTGAACGACTCCGAATGCATAACGTGAATCTGTATATATGTTTACTTTCAGGTTCTTAGCTCGTATGCAGGCTTGGGTCAGAGCGATGAGCTCTGCTGCTTGAGCAGACAGGGTGTCAATACGATGTGTTTCTATAACTTCAGTTTCAGTAGTCACTGCATACGCGGCTACTAACTCTCCTGTACTTGTTCTCATACATGAACCATCCACGTAAAGTGTCAGGTCTGGGTCAGGTAATGCAATGTCCGTCAAGTCTTGTCTTGGCTTTGTCATGGTGTTAATAACTTCCACACAGTCATGTGTGGCAGGATTTGATGTAATCGAGAGTAACAGTGTAGCAGGATTTAAAATGTTGCAGCGTCTGATTTCTATGTGTGGCTGAAACAGTGTCAGTTCATATCCTGTCAAACGTGCAATTGACAAGTGCTGAGTCTGTGTTCGGTTTAAAAGAACTTCCACAGAATGTGGAACTTGTACTGTCAGGGAGTGTCCTAACACTATGGAATCACTTTGTCTGATAGCTAGAGCTGTGGCTGCAACTGACTTGAGGCACGCAGGCAGAGCCTGGGCTACTGGATCTAATGTGCTAGAAAAATAAGCACAAGGCTTGTGTTGTCCTGCTTGATCTTGTGTGAGGACAGATAATGCTGTACCATCACGTTCAGTAACAAAGAGTGTAAAAGGCGTACTGTAGTTCGGTGTCGCTAATACAGGTGCATTACATAAAGCTTTCTTTAACTCATTGAAAACAAGTGTATGTTCCTGGGTCCAAGGGAGGACAGTCGATGTCGCTGCCTCCTGTGTCGTTAACTGTATCAGTGGTTTGGCTAGATATGCGTACTGAGGAATCCATTGTCTACAGTAAGAAGTGAGGCCGATAAAAGCTCGTACCTCCTTCTGTGTCTTGGGCTGTGGAAGATGTGCTATTAACTGGATACGGTCAGGTGTCAACTGTCTACCCCTCTTGGACAGTAAGTATCCTAGGTATACCACTTGCTGGACACAGAATTGCAGTTTCGAAGGGGACACCTTGTGCCCCATGTCTGCCAGAAAATACAAGACGGTCAGTGACGCACGTTCGCTGTCACGTTCTGTACGGGCTGTGATCAATAGATCATCGACATACTGGAGCAGGGCAGTGTCAGTTGGCATATGAATACTGTCTAGTTGTCTCTTAAGTGCTTGACTGTAAATACTAGGACTTTCTGTAAAACCTTGAGGAGCACGTGTGAATTTATAGCTTCTTCCGTTTAAACAGAATCCGAAAATAAACTGGCTGTCTGGATGAATGGGGACACTAAAGAATGCGTTCTTGAGATCAATAACAGTAAAGAACTCTGCTTCGGAATCAATGGCAGTCAATAGGGACGAAATATCTGGGACCACTGGGTACTGGGGAATGATACATTTATTAAGTTCTCGAAGGTCAATCACTAATCGATAAACTGGAGGTGCATTTGGGTCAGTACGTTTAAGAATCGGAATGATAGGAGAATTACATACATTGGAGTCAGTTTCTACAACTACTCATTGAGCAATGAGCTCGTCAATAATTTTCGATAAGGCTGCTACAGCCTCAGGGGGCAATTTGTACTGTCGGATTCGTGGTAATACAACACCTTGTTTCAGAGTGACACGATATGGTGTGATATGCATACAACCTACATCAGTTGGACCTTGCGCCCATAAATGCTGTGGTACATTCAATAATCTTGGATCAAAATCACGTAACACATAATGACCTTTAAAATCACGTAAAAACAATCTCACTCCTTCCGGAGAACAGCATATGACTGCTCCTAATTCTTTCAATGTTTTAATACCAAGTAAATTTTCAGGACATGATTTCGTAAGTAACAAGTCTGTAGTTCGGGACAAAGGACCAACTTCTAGGGAAACTGGTTTCGATATTTCATTAACAATAGGCTTTCCTGAAAATCCCAGGGAAACATTTCTTGAGCCTGAGAGTGGAGCCCCTGGAACCTCGTCATGACTGATGGTAGTCCTACTTGCCCCTGTATCAATCAGAAACTTTCTGTCTTTCCCTAATACTTGACTGTGTACATAGGGACCCTCTTGATCTACAGGAATCTCGATGAGAGGCAAGCCAACCTCCCTCTCTAGGCTATTTCATGAATACTGCTGATATTCTGGATAATCTGACTGTGCGTACTGGTACATCTGCTGTGTAACGTGTTGTGTGGCAGCTATAGGCTGCGGTATTGTAACTGTCTGTTGTGCGTTCTGCGGCGGTTGCGAATTCTGCGGAACATGTTCTTGTCTAGGAGGACGCGGTCTCTCTTTCGTCTTACCTGTAGCTATGTTGTGTTTCAGAACTGCACATTCATTTATGTAATGACCTGGCTGTTTACAGTAATTGCATGTCCCTTTAACGGGAGTTACAGAATGACTAGTTTGATTCGTACCCCTCTTCTGACTATCTGCTGGAACAGACTGTGCAACTAGAACTTTCATTTTCGTGTCTTTCATATGTCTCCTTTCGTGTTCTTGCTCTTCCCTGATTCTGTTCTGGTGATACTGTAGCATCTGGAGCATTTGTGACAGAGTATTAGCTTGCCATGTACTCTCGACTTTCAATACTCGATTTTTAACTTGTGGTAAAGAATTCTCAACTAGTTTGGTAACAAAAAGATGTGGATACGACTCACTACTTGTTTTCAAACCGCTATTAATAATGAAACATTTCTCAAATCTGGAATAAAAATCACTAGTGTCTTCGTCTTGTTTCTGTTTACAGGCTGAGATGGCATCCCAATCTTCCTTTTTCGTGGCTAGTAATCTTGGCAAGACTTGTATTAACAACTCGGGCAACTCTTTGGCTTTTTCCCCAAGACCAGTACCTGGGACTCGTGTATTATCTTCGTTCTCTAACGCGGTCCAATCAATCTTTTTCTCTCCCACCTCCCATTCTTTTTCTTTGAGTTTTTCATATATGCCCGCAGGCAACAGGACCTTTAACATTTTGATGATATCAGGATACGTGTATTCTCCCATACGGAGCATGTCTTTTAATTCACGGTGGAACCCTGCTGGATCTTTATCGTGACCGGGCACTAACTTTTTCATTTCTAGTAGTTCTATTTTCGTTATCGGGGTGTAAACAAATACTCGTTCGAGCTCACCCCCCGTTCCCTTAACAGGATGCACTTCTCCTAACGGATTCTGTCTATTTATGTAGAATGGGGGTGAAACAGAAACAAAATGCGGAGTCAGGAACGTTCTGTATTTGTGGCGCTGTTCTAAAATGACGTTAATTAAATCGGTACCTAGACCTTTCCATCTGTTTAGGAGTAACTCGTTTAGTACATTATATAATGGACCTGGATCAGAATGCTGACACTCATACAATGTAATGAGGTGCTGGATCACGTACATACCCACCAGTCGCTGCTCGGCTGGGGGCAGTTTCAGAAACATTTGAGCCACTACTTCTGATGAAGCAAAGCTTCGCATATTTTGCGGCTTGCCGAAGTCAAGAACCTCATTTATGTGTAATAAGGTAACAAAACGTATGTTTTACTAACATTTATTTTGTTTAGGCAAAATTCCCGAAGCTTGCCTATGTGTATTTCTAATGAATTTAATCCGTGTCCTCTAATATGGCCGCCGCTTGTATTTTAGTTACTGCGCATGCGTCAGCCACACTCACGTGTCCTGACGCGTCTGCAGAAGTGGAGGGAAAGTTATGCGCATGCGTAATTCATAGCTGTGCTTATCATGTGGTACTGCTCGTGCCACTGCTCTTGTGCCCGTATCAATGTAGCTAACATTTAGATGCAATAAGTTTATTTCTTGATGATGAGTTAAAAGTACAAACCCTGTGATGTGTTTTCATAATGACATTATTATGTATTAATTTGTTTTCGCTTACTTTTCATGTACCGCGGGAAATGGGGGTCTGAGTGAGAGGAGAGCCATATTGGAGGTCCCTTCTGCGCCTGTGCGACATTCGGTAGCACGAGGGACCTTGACAGATGGAACACCGCCAGTTGGCAGTGATGGGCAAGATGCTCCTGAGAAAGTCACCTCTGCCCTGCGAGAACAGCGAATGTGGCTTATTATATGATACAATGTAAATGTATTGCTGCTTGTCGTGTAGTCTCTCATGGGAACCCCTAGCTCAATAGGCGGTACCAGAAAATGTTAATGTGGCATACAAATAGACTGTTTTGATTGGTGTGTTACCCAAATCCTACCTTAGGACCAATCCAAATTGAGGGATTTTGACACTTTGCAACATTGGGGGGTGGTACACTGTCCCCAAACTGTATATCTACCCTGGGTTCACCTAGTGAACCGTACGACTTGTCTGGTTTAGCTGACCTGTCACTGACCCAACGCACTCAATAGGTGACTGAAGATACAGAGCGCTGCGAAGCACTCTGTCCGAATTTGACCATAGACTGAGGTTCTACTGAACCTTAAAGTGCTGGCGAAGCACTTTGCTGGGAGTTCGCTGACCCAATCGGGGTCTTGATCGATAGCTGCAGAGCGGGTGGAGCGCAGGCGTTGCTTCCGAACTGTGGGTTCCGGTCCTGTCCTGAAGAGGGTCCTGTCCTGAGGGTTTGCTGTCCTATCCTGAGGGTCCTGTCCTGATTCCTATTCCGAGGGTATCCTGTCCTATCCTGGGTGTCCATTCTGCACCTGCTTTCCTTTGAGGGGTATCCTTCCTTGAGGGTTTCCTGTCCTTAACTGACCCGTGGCCAGGGTTTGGTTTCCACACCTTTCTAGGTAAATATTGCTCTGAAAATTCTTAAATTCTTGCACCTTCTGAAATTTCTAACTTTGGCTTTAATAAAGTTCAACATTGCACATGTGATACTTTCCATGCCTTTCTGCAACTATTGAAAGTCATTTATATTTTTCCATAAGTTTATTCCTATGTCTTCTCATTTGTTAGAAATTATATTTTGCATAGCAGTGTGTCATTTCCTGATATGGTCTAGAACTTCGTTGCCTAGATTGTTCAAAGGCCCCTTCACCTTAAGTGAAGCGTGTTATTCATTATAAGCTCTCCTATAGTCACCCACACTTAGGGTATCCCTGTTTAGATAATACTGACTTGCATAGTATCTTTTCTCGTTACATTTTATTAGTACCTTGATGATTACTCTGTCATTATTTCTTTATGCATATATAATTTACGTTATCTTGGTTATTGATTGCCTTGTTTATTGTACCTCATGCAAGAAAATAATGAACTTTAGATAAACATTTTAAAACTTCCAGTTGTCCGTGGTCATTTAAACAGTATTTGAATGTTATTGGTTGGATTTGTATTTTGCTGCCTTTCCTTTACAGCTAGCTCCCTGATTCATTGTGGTCATTAGGCACCCGCATCGGTGGATGGTAAGTCGGGTGCACCGAAAATTGGTAGCAGGGAACACACACACACCAACTTGGTAGAGCTCGTGAAGTCACCTGATCGATGTATATGGTGATTTGAAAAGTATATGGGCCCTGAAGCCGGAAACGGCGAAACTATTGGTCGGGTGGCCTCGCGCGCTCTATCAGTTTTCTGGTAGCTAGAGGATGGTTAGGGACTAGTTGAGAGTAATGCAGGGATTAGTTGGACTAGTTAAGTCGGAAGCTGCTATTATATTAATGCTGCTATAAGAGCGGCTGTTCTGAGGGAACTGATCACTCTCTTGTGAATACGCTGCTGAAATTCATGAATTACTGTATTGCCATTATTCTTGTTCTTATATTGTTATATGTACTAATCCATGCAATTGTCAATCGTCTAGTTGTATGTTGTCCGAACTCCCCGGGGAATTGAAAGGGCAAGTGGTGAATAGAATCCATTGTCCTGAGGTCACAGGTTCGAGGAAAGTTAGGTGCAGGTTAGGATAACCGGGAAGCACTAACTAGGGTTTTCTGAATACATGTGTGAATAAATGACAGTAACGGGGTTCATTGGCAAAATTCCCATAGTGGCGTAACCTAGTAAGGGTCACATCGGAAGAGTAGCAGGTTCCTCGGAGCTAGCGTGAAAGCAGAGGGGTCCGCTGAGAAACCTTAAACTCGGAATATATCCCGGAAAGAAGTGGATGAGTTTAGGGGAATAACAGGTTCACCGATGCTAGAGTGAAGGGTAGGCGGAAGAGATCTGCCCGCAGCGAGTGAAAAGTAAATGGAAGTAGTTTACTTGCAGTAAAACAATTCTTTCTCTGTCTAGACACTTGAGCACTGTGGCGAATGTGTATTTGTTGTAAAATAACCAAGCACTGAGCACTTTAAAAGAAAGAAAGTTTCCGTTACCTTGTGAAGGGAGGGAGTCAGTCGCGAAGCGCCTCTGACGTCACTCTGTGCCGCGCTGGGATTGGTAGAAGCAGCGGGCGGGTAGCGGAGCTGGAATTGTAAAGGAGGGGTGAGCGCCGGAGCGTGGGAACTGTCTCACGAAGGGGCCGCGCACCCATTGGCGGAGCTTATTTAGCGTCGCGCACCCATTGGTTGCACGAATTTCTGAAGCGCGTTCTGATTGGAGGTAGTTTGTAAACAAAGTTTAGCGCAGAAGTCGTATGTGGCACTCGCAGACTACAGGAACTCGACCTGATCCAAGGCACCTAGGGTTTGAAAGGGATCAGTGGAAGACTAATAGATACGATATTATGTACGGAACCAAGAGAAAAATGTCCCTTGTAAGTAAGGTGAAAAATTATTTCAAAACGGACAAACCGATAAAATCTAGAGAAGGTGTTCTTGTCCCAGCACCCAATACTCCTGCCTCATTCATGATGTTTGACCGAGGGTACAATACCTGTGTGTGGTTGGAGAATTGGGTGAAGTACACAAAAGATGACGGAGTATTGGCTTTTCCGTTAGATGGTACTTTCAATGGTAGGATCTTATTTAATTTAAGAACCCGAATGAATGAACTGCATCCCAGACCGAGACTAACGCAGTATGAGGCATTAGAGGAATGGGAGATTGAGGCTTTTGAAAGAGAAAGACCCCGAATGGACAAGGGTTTGACCAAGTGGTACCCCAGGCAGAAACAGGAATCCAGGGATAAAAGGATGAAACAGTGGAGGCAGAGCATGATTGTTGAGGGTCTGTTTCCCATGATGCCGGCATGTCATAACATTGGAGCGGGTGAGAAAAGTACTGAAAAATGTAAGCATTGGGGGGCCCTGGGGGATTCAGATGATGAATTAATAGATGACATCTGTACCAGAAGTCCGCCACCTTACAATGAGGGAACCCGACCTTCCAGTGTAGGAGATGTTCCCCGACGCCACTTCCTAAAGGAAGAAGACAGGTCCCTGGGACTGGGAGGGGGTGGTCAAGTATTGCCCTATCCTGAAAAACCCGAACCGACGGAAACAAGGGATATATATCCCAAAGTGCCCGCAAGCCAGGAAGAAAAATATTCACGTACGAAAATCTTTTTTCCCAGACCCTTGTATGAAAACGAAGAGAAACCATCGAATTCAGGACTGCCTTTTGTTCAACCTCCATATGGGGAAGAGCGCAGGTCCTTTAATACTGGAACTTTATTCCCGAAACCTAATTATGGGGGAGGACCAAGTGAAACGCATCCTACTGCCCCGAGTTTTACTCCTCCGTTGACCCCACAGATATTACATGACACAACTTTAAGAAGGGTACTAGTGGAAAAGGAGCAAGAGGCTCTAGCTAGACAAAGGACAGAAATAATTCAGAAAATTTCCCAGTTAAATACCAGTCCTGAGGCATTGACTATTCCAGTAACTATTGGACCGGTGGTCCCGTTATACGGAAATGGTCAGGGAAATCCGATTACTCCAGTTATGACCCCAGTCATGGCAACCCCGAGACAGGAACCGATCATCATAGATGATCAGTCCAGTGAGTGCGAGTCTGAAGTTGCGTTCTTGGAATTACCAAACAAACAGACTGGAAAGGGAATACAGCAGAGGCATAACCCTTTTAATACAAAAGAAATTAAATTAGAGACAGCAACAGGTACTAGGAATGTCTCTCTGGTAACTCCGGATGAAATTGAGAGTTGGAGTTGTGAATTAGAGAAACAGACTCCGCAAACAAAACCTTTAGACCTCTACAAGTTGAGGGTCGAAATAGAAGAATTAATGGCAGGAAATGTGGGGTTGGATCGATTGAATACCTACTCTGAAGAAGAATTGTCGTTCATATGTAAAAGCTTTACAAGGAACACCAGAGTGCTCCACGAAAAACTGACCGAAACAGCAGTTAGTATGGGGGTAGATATCTCAAAATCCAAGCCCTTACAGAAACCGTACAGAGCAGACTTCTCAGACAAGGATATAGAACACCTGAATGTGGCGGGGAAGAAGTTGCAGATTAAAGAATTAATGGGGGTACTACAGAAATGGGGAGATGTGGAAAGATGGAGAAGCAGGTGGGCGAAAAAGAGAGAAGAGGTTCGCTCCCGACAAGTGACTCCTGAGTTTGCTTTAAGAGAGGTAGAAAAACCTGAGCAGTTATGCCCCATGCGCGAAGTTCCAGGAGGGAAATATGTGCATGTGCCCTGGTCTAGGCAGGATATTGTGTCCTTCACGAACGATTTTCCAAAATTACGAGAGAAACCAGTTGACTGGTACAGGCAGGTGGAAAGGTTCGTGAAGGTACAGAAATGTCTGTGGAAAGACCTGGATGGGTTTTTCGACATTGTGGTTCCAGTAGATTTATGGACCCAGTGTAAAATAAACATAGACTGGCCGAGTGAGGAGTACCCAAGAAATAAAGAAACAGGGGAGCCATCAAAGGATGTCATGCGAAAATATGAGCAGGTAATTCAGCACTTGAAAGAAAAGGTGCCCGCAAAAGAAACTGATTGGACAAAAATAGATAGAACAACACAGGAAAGGGACGAGACAGTGCACTCCTTCTATGAGAGGTTATTGCAGGTATTTAAAACATACAGTGGTATTGATAACATCGACCTAAAGGATATGACGCACTTTATTTACAGGTTTGTAAATGGTTTAAGACCTGAAATTTGTCAGTGGATAAAAGATAATAAAATCTGTTGGCATACTAAGAAAATGGATGAGGTCCTGCGGTACGCTAAGTACTGCGAGGATGAGATGGCAGAAAAGAAAAAGGCCCTCAAGGAAAAGGTGATGTGGGCTCAGGTGAAGCTCGCAGAACAGCAGGAAAAACAATTGAGTAACATGGTTAAAAATGCTGAGAACAAAGGTCCTGGGGGAGGGGGTGGAGGAAAGCCCCGGCCCAAATTTAGCAGGGAAGAGGCTATGAAAAAATTTCCCTGCCATCAGTGCGGCGAAATTGGACACTGGCGAAACGAGTGTCCCCAATTAGTAGATATTAATGAAAAAACTCCTGATTTAACTCCACAGACGCAGAAAGAAAGACCAAGAAAGACTCAACCCCAGGTAAAAACAGTTCAGGTGCCTCGAGCACCCAAGCAGGTATACAGGGGAAGACAGGCAGAAGATGAAGAAATAGAAGTTTGGGAAAGCGGGGAGAACAGAAATACAGCAACTTCGCAGTATCTGCTGAATGATACCTTCCTTTGTAATGATCAGGACTGACGGGGCCTGAGAGGGGAGGACGAGGAGTGCGTACTTGGCGCTTCCTTGCCGGTAGACCAGTCTGGACCATATATTGAAGGAAAGGTTGACGGAAATGATGTCACCTTTCTGTTGGACACTGGCGCTACCCGTTCTACTGTAAGAACAGTGGACGTTCCAAACCTACCCCTCTCGGGAGAAAATATCCAAGTAGTGGGTGTATCTAATCAATTGATTAGTACTCCTGTTACCGAACCAATGGAGATTTCAATTGGAAATTTTAAACAGATGCATAGATTTGTCGTCTGTGACACCAGTCCAGTGAATCTACTGGGTCGTGATTTGCTGTGCAAAATGAACTGTACCATCTTTTGCACACCAAAAGGTGTTGAAATACAGACCCCAGATGAAGATGGCATTTATAAATTATTGTTACTTAGACCTGACTCAGAAATTAAAAGATTGACCCTGCAGGACTTGCCTCAAGAACTACAGGAAGCCGTAAAGCCAGAGGTGTGGGATTTCACTGGAAAAGATGTGGGGTTGATGAAAGATGTGGACCCCATACAGATAGCCATCAAGGACAATGCAGTATATCCTAACACTAGGCCCTACCGAATGAATGCTGAAGTGAAAGCAGGTGTCACTCTGGAAATACAAAAATTATTAGAAGGAGACATCATACAGGAAGTGATGAGCAGCCCATGCAACTCCCCGATTATGGGCATCAAAAAGCCTAGTGGCAAGTATAGGGTAGTGCGGGACCTGAGAAAGGTTAACAAAATTGTAGTTCCTTGCTGCCCTATTGTCCCGAACCCTGCAGTGATATTGTACCAGATTCCTTGGGATGCTGAATGGTTCACTGTGATTGATTTATGTCATGCATTTTTTTCGATACCCCTGCACCCGACAGCAAATTTCTTTTCTCATTTGCCTTCGAGGGTCACGTGTATTGTTGGAACCGGGTCCCTCAAGGGTATACAGAGAGCCCCTCTATCTTTAATCAGATCTTGAAAAAATGTCTAGAGACTTTGATCTTACCTGGGAACTCTGTGTTAGTGCAGTACATAGACGACCTTCTATTGGCGTCTAAGAGTCACAGGGACTGTGTAGTTGACACCATTGCCCTCCTAAATCATCTGTGTGAGAAAGGGCATAAAGTGGCCCCTGACAAACTACAGTTCTGTGCGAAATCAGTAAAATATCTAGGACACCAGATAGAAAAGGGTGTCAGAAAAGTCACATCAGAAAGAGTGAGAATAATTCAAAAGATGCAGTTGCCCCGTACTCAAAAAGATGTCAGAATGTTCCTGGGGGTATTAGGATACTGCAGACAGTGGATTCTGGGATTTGCAGCCTTAGCCAGGCCCTTGATAAAAATGACCACGAGAGGAATGCCAGATGTTGTAGAGTGGGACGATGAAAGTCTAATGGCTTTCACAAGACTGAAAAACTGTCTGTGTACGGCCCCTGCGTTGGGAATGCCAGATTATTCCAAAGAGTTTGCCCTATTCTGTGACACTCGCGATAATTGCGCATTGTCAGTCCTGACTCAAGAACATGGCACGACCAGAAGGCCTGTGGCCTATTTCTCTGCCACTTTGGACCCAGTAGCTGCTGGGTTACCAGGCTGTCTGAAAGCAGTAGCTGCTACCTGTGCAAGTTTGGAACAGAGTGAGTCCATTGTCATGGGACATCCTGTGACCGTGTATGTTTCACATGGAGTGGTAATTCTATTGACCAGAACTAAAACACAGTATCTCACCCCTAGTCGGCTGACTAAATACGAGAGGATTCTTGTGGGTGCAGCAAATGTAAGCATTGTTAGGTGCGGTATTCTGAACCCTGCCACCTTACTCCCCGACCCCTTGGAAATAGAGGGTGGGGATGATGATGAACATGATTGTATTGACCTGACAGAGTTCAGTACTAAGCCACGCCCAGACATAAAAGAAGTACCATTGCCTGAGCATGATAAAGAACTATTTGTGGATGGTTCCTGTCTAAGACATGAACTAGGAGGGTTGAGTGCTGCTTATGCAGTAGTGTCTTTCACAAAAATTGAAGAAGCAGGTTACCTATATAACATCAAGTCTGCACAAGTAGCCGAATTGATAGCCATGATAAAGGCTTGCAAAATTGGGAAGGACTTATGCATAACAGTGTATACTGACAGTCAGTACTGTTATGGAGTTGTGCATGACTTTGGCCAATTATGGCTACAGAGGGAATTCATGACTTCCTCAGGTACTCCCATTCGGAATGCAAAGGTTGTTCATGACCTTTTAGAGGCCATCCAGTTGCCCAAAGAACTGGCAGTGGTGAAATGTGCTGCTCATCAAAGGAGCATGGACAGAGTATCACTGGGAAACGATTATGCTGACCGAGTGGCCCAATGGTGTGCCAAAGATCGGTATATTGTAAATCCAAAACGAGGGGGGCCAGGAACCAGCTGCCAGCTTCAGGTGTTTGAAGAAGTGCCTACGTGGGATGAAGTGAGAGAGTGGCAGGAATCGGCTCCTTGGCAAGAAAGAGAGAAATGGAAGGAGGATGGGTGTAGACCGAGACGTGTGGATGGTGTGATTTTGGGCCCAACTGGTATGCCTGTGTTACCCCGACACTTGCTTGGCACAATGGCAAGATTAATACATGAAGGATCACACATTGGTAGGGATGCCATGATTCTGGTATTTCAACAGACTTGGTACAGTAAAAAGTTCAGGAAGGTAGCAGAGTCCCTCTGCCAGAGGTGCCTGTCATGTCAACAGATGAACCCAGGCAAGAGGACAATGGTTGAACTGAGCAGGATTGGGAGATCAGGGGGTCCCTTTATAAGGATACAGATTGATTTCATCACCATGCCCCGTTGTGAAGGGAAACGATATGTCCTTGTCATTGTTTGCGTATTTTCAAAATGGGTAGAAGCTTACCCTACTCCTCAAAGTGACGCACTGACAGTAGCGAAGTGTTTACTAAAAGAACTGATACCTAGATTCGGAATACCATACATTATTGAATCAGATAAGGGTGGACATTTCCAGAATGAAATACTGGCTGAACTGTGTAAGGCCTTTGGAATAAGGCAGAAACTCCATTGTGCATACCACCCAGAGGCTTCTGGAATAGTGGAACAAGTAAATGGAACTATCAAAAACAGACTAGCAAAGCTGACAGATGCTACTGGCATGACCTGGGTGAAGGCCCTGCCCCTGGTCCTGATGGGACTGAGAAGTGTTCCTGACCGCAAGACAGGCCTAAGTCCCCATGAAATCATTATGGGAAGAGTGATGAGGCAAGCATGGGTGCCAGGAAGCAAACTGTTGAGTATTACTGATGATTTGGTGCTTGAATACTGCAGAAGATTGGGTGACCAAGTGCGTTCTATCTCTCGCCAGATTGGAGACGACGGCATCCTCAATCCAACGACTCCTCTCCACAGCTTGGTTCCAGGAGACTGGGTCAAAATAAAGAAGCACACTCGATCAAGCTGTCTGGCACCAAGGTGGGGAAAGAAACGCCAAGTAATCCTGGTGACAACCACTGCAGTGAAGGTCGCAGGTGTTCCTCAGTGGATCCACGCTGGACACACCCAGAAGGTATTGCCAGACAAAGGATTTGAAGAAGAAGGGCAACCAGCAGAGGACCCTGAAGGAGCCAGACCAGAAGCAACTGACAACGAGCAGCCCAGCACCAGTCAGGTTGCAGGAACAGCAGACGTTGGCACAGGAGTAGTTGATTACGAACTGCCAAGAAACCAGCCTGTGGAAGAGGTCCCGGAAACTGAGCCAGGAGTAGCTGAAGACGAGCTGCCAAGCATATGGCCAGAAGAATGGATACCGATGATTGATCTGACCGAAGATCCTATCAGAACAAGAGAACGACTTAGTGAAGGTAGAGAGTGGACTAGTCAGGAAAAGCAAGGCACAGGCGAAGAACCTCAGCCGCTTGAGATTCACATCAAAACTGAGGAAGGAGAAGGTCAGACAGGGACAGAGCAGGTATTCGATACACCACCGCTAACACCTGATGCAGATAAGGGAGAGACTAGAAATAGAGTGATAGTTCGAGCAGAAGAAAATCAAGAGATCGAAGTGCTTGAACAGGATCAGAGAGGGTTAAAAGAACGGGTTCAGGAAACAGAAACAGAAACAGAGACAATTGAAAGCCAAAAACAAAATATTCCTGAACAAGGCCAGATTAGCAACCAGGCAGAAGAATTTGATGCTAGCCCTGGAACTAGTCAGATAAGGGAAGTAGGAGAAGAAAGTGGAGAAGAATTACCACAAGATAAAGAGAACAAGAGAATAAGAAAAGAAAGTGAAGTCCAAGTACCGACTAAGAGACTAAAGAAAAGAAACAACCTTGAGCCTAGGTTTGTAAAAAGATTGAGACTTAGGATAAAGACAGTGGAAGAAAAACGTGCAGAAGCAAGAAGAAGTGCTCGGATAGCAGAGCAAGAAGAAGACTCTTCCAAAAGAAGGAGTGAGCGAATAAAAAGACAAAACAAAAAGTACAAGTCTCCTGAATGGACACTGGTTTTGGAGGAGCTTGAAGATCTTGATATAACTGACGTGAGCGACGGAGAACCCGTCCCAGAGTACTCAGCTGAAGAGGAAGACGAACCACCGTGAATTTGCACAAAGTAAGCTAGTTGTGTAAAAAAACAAAAAAGAGGGGTGAGAACACTCCTTCTGAGCCAAAATGTCTGATTCAACGATGAATGGTAGACCTAGTTGCAGCCGTTTTAAGACGTGTTGCAAGGTGTGTATATGTAGTGTAGTAGTACTGATAGTTATCTGGATAGGATTAACAATTTTCATTCCCTTTGCTGTAAGTAAAGATACTAACATTGTCCCTACTGAAGTTGTAAATACTGACAATGAGGAGCTAACAACACAGAGTGTAGCACGACATGAAAGAGCTTTGAGACAAACAAAACAGAACTTAGAAGCATCAGATGAGGGAGGACTACATTATCATGGAGTTAAGAACAAGACACACTTAAATGTTTTCGCAAACTTGTTAATACACTATGTAGAGACTATGGAAATTGAAGATTGCTATGTCTGCATGAAGCTACCTACTTCTGTGGCTGAAGGCGTGACATACCATCATCTGCCATTGACATATGGAATCTCCTGTAGCATTTTAGCTAGTTTATTCTATAAAAGAGGACCGTTACAGTACTATTACTCTAACAATGACGTGATTTTTTCTGAACTTCCTATACGTGGGAACTTGAATCCTGTACATACCAAAACTGACACCATAAGATATATGGGAGACTACTTTCTGACTATAGGTAACATTGACATAGCAGACGCACACAGAGATAACTTGACTTGTTCTTTGCGTGAGCAGGAAAAGATGTTCCTGAACATGGCAGAGAAAAGGAGAATTAAAATTCAGAAGAAGGCTAATGACGAAAGTCAGAAAAAGCCAAAGTGGGCAGAGAACATGGAAGGCACCTCATCTGGTGGAGCGGGTCCTGCTCTGTTGCTGGATTTTGAAAAGAAAGGCAAGCTATGTCTTCACCGCGAGAAGACTAGCTATTATAATAATGTTTTCATTGGTTCCAGTGAATGCGAACATAATTACAAGGTAATTGGAGGTTGGGGTTTCAAAAATGGGTCAGAGCCTGTGTTTCCTGGAATTTATTATATTTGTGGGGACAAGGCTTATTTCAAATTGCCGGATCACTGGTATGGAAGCTGCTACTTTGGCATTGTCTTCCCGAAAATATACCATGTGAATGGAAAAGCTGGAAGCAATGAAGATACTAATGGCTTAGTGCGTAGTAAAAGAGAAAGTATAGGTGAAATTATGGGTAGTATTTTCAGTGCACTGATACCTGGAGTGGGAGTGGTTCTGAACACTCACAGAATTTGCAAATTGTCTACTATAGTAGATGTGCTGTCTACTGAAACAGCTCATGGATTTCTGCTGGTCAATACCGAAATGGTTGCGATCAGATCAATGGTTTTACAAAATCGACTTGCTCTTGACACCTTATTAGCGAAAGAGGGCGGAGTCTGCCGGATGTTGAAGGCGCAACATTGTTGCACTTATATTCCGGATAAAAGTGTACAGATCAAAAGATATGTGAAAAACATTACTAATTTGGCAAAGGAACTCAAACCACTCGAGGTTGATAGTGCCTGGAAGAGACTGGTAGATGGTCTCTCAAATGTAGGTCATTGGCTTGCTAGCATAGGTAAAAGCTTATTATTCAAAATTCTGATGCCAATTGGTATTATAGGTCTTATTATACTTTCCATTTTCTTATGCTGTAAATACCGCAAGCGCACCAAAAAGCACGAGGTAAATGCAAGAGGAGTGAAACGAAGTGTGGATGAGATTGAATTAGAGGAAGTGAATGATCAGATATACAAAAAGGTGAAGACTTCTCACCCTGCTAAAACTGAGAGAGAAAAATTAGAACGGCTGCTGGAAGAAATAGAACTTTATAAAGTATGAAAGAAAGTTGGCATCTGGTTCCATTATAATTTGTGATGATAGTAAATATCATCAAAGAGGGGATTGATGAAGCAAAGCTTCGCATATTTTGCGGCTTGCCGAAGTCAAGAACCTCATTTATGTGTAATAAGGTAACAAAACGTATGTTTTACTAACATTTATTTTGTTTAGGCAAAATTCCCGAAGCTTGCCTATGTGTATTTCTAATGAATTTAATCCGTGTCCTCTAATATGGCCGCCGCTTGTATTTTAGTTACTGCGCATGCGTCAGCCACACTCACGTGTCCTGACGCGTCTGCAGAAGTGGAGGGAAAGTTATGCGCATGCGTAATTCATAGCTGTGCTTATCATGTGGTACTGCTCGTGCCACTGCTCTTGTGCCCGTATCAATGTAGCTAACATTTAGATGCAATAAGTTTATTTCTTGATGATGAGTTAAAAGTACAAACCCTGTGATGTGTTTTCATAATGACATTATTATGTATTAATTTGTTTTCGCTTACTTTTCATGTACCGCGGGAAATGGGGGTCTGAGTGAGAGGAGAGCCATATTGGAGGTCCCTTCTGCGCCTGTGCGACATTCGGTAGCACGAGGGACCTTGACAGATGGAACACCGCCAGTTGGCAGTGATGGGCAAGATGCTCCTGAGAAAGTCACCTCTGCCCTGCGAGAACAGCGAATGTGGCTTATTATATGATACAATGTAAATGTATTGCTGCTTGTCGTGTAGTCTCTCATGGGAACCCCTAGCTCAATAGGCGGTACCAGAAAATGTTAATGTGGCATACAAATAGACTGTTTTGATTGGTGTGTTACCCAAATCCTACCTTAGGACCAATCCAAATTGAGGGATTTTGACACTTTGCAACATTGGGGGGTGGTACACTGTCCCCAAACTGTATATCTACCCTGGGTTCACCTAGTGAACCGTCCGACTTGTCTGGTTTAGCTGACCTGTCACTGACCCAACGCACTCAATAGGTGACTGAAGATACAGAGCGCTGCGAAGCACTCTGTCCGAATTTGACCATAGACTGAGGTTCTACTGAACCTTAAAGTGCTGGCGAAGCACTTTGCTGGGAGTTCGCTGACCCAATCGGGGTCTTGATCGATAGCTGCAGAGCGGGTGGAGCGCAGGCGTTGCTTCCGAACTGTGGGTTCCGGTCCTGTCCTGAAGAGGGTCCTGTCCTGAGGGTTTGCTGTCCTATCCTGAGGGTCCTGTCCTGATTCCTATTCCGAGGGTATCCTGTCCTATCCTGGGTGTCCATTCTGCACCTGCTTTCCTTTGAGGGGTATCCTTCCTTGAGGGTTTCCTGTCCTTAACTGACCCGTGGCCAGGGTTTGGTTTCCACACCTTTCTAGGTAAATATTGCTCTGAAAATTCTTAAATTCTTGCACCTTCTGAAATTTCTAACTTTGGCTTTAATAAAGTTCAACATTGCACATGTGATACTTTCCATGCCTTTCTGCAACTATTGAAAGTCATTTATATTTTTCCATAAGTTTATTCCTATGTCTTCTCATTTGTTAGAAATTATATTTTGCATAGCAGTGTGTCATTTCCTGATATGGTCTAGAACTTCGTTGCCTAGATTGTTCAAAGGCCCCTTCACCTTAAGTGAAGCGTGTTATTCATTATAAGCTCTCCTATAGTCACCCACACTTAGGGTATCCCTGTTTAGATAATACTGACTTGCATAGTATCTTTTCTCGTTACATTTTATTAGTACCTTGATGATTACTCTGTCATTATTTCTTTATGCATATATAATTTACGTTATCTTGGTTATTGATTGCCTTGTTTATTGTACCTCATGCAAGAAAATAATGAACTTTAGATAAACATTTTAAAACTTCCAGTTGTCCGTGGTCATTTAAACAGTATTTGAATGTTATTGGTTGGATTTGTATTTTGCTGCCTTTCCTTTACAGCTAGCTCCCTGATTCATTGTGGTCATTAGGCACCCGCATCGGTGGATGGTAAGTCGGGTGCACCGAAAATTGGTAGCAGGGAACACACACACACCAACTTGGTAGAGCTCGTGAAGTCACCTGATCGATGTATATGGTGATTTGAAAAGTATATGGGCCCTGAAGCCGGAAACGGCGAAACTATTGGTCGGGTGGCCTCGCGCGCTCTATCACTTCGTCTGAATACGTGGTAGAATCACTAGTCCATCGGACTGCTGATCGGGCTAGTTCCTGTTCATGCATGGTACTAAGCTCACTATAACCTATTCGTAGTTTCAGAACTTTATCGGTAGCCTGGAATAATTGTTCAAGAGAACACTGTTCTGGCACGGGCGGAGGAAAAACTTTCTTGTAGTCTAGGCGTGTGTGTCTATCGGGAGGTCTTGTCCTACCTACATACGCTATTCTGGTGGGATTCTCGTTGTCTACATCTTCGTCTGAAGAGTCATTTTCTTTCTCTGATACTCTACTTGCTTTCTCCCTCTCGTGTATGCCTATAATTTCTTTACGGATCTTTCTGTACATGGTTTCTATACTATTCTGTGTCTTGTGTTTTCCGTCTGCTATATTGTCACTCCATCTTATCAGGACTTTCATCTCTTCTGGATTTTTATCAGGACGATCCTGTTCTCTTATTAAACAATTTATTAAAAATTGCAAAATCATGCCTTGAGTCTCGACTTTCCTATGTACCATAGCTTCGTGAATACTTTCTGGTTTCTCCCCTGTTCGGATAAAATGATATATTCTGTCTAAATGTTCTTTCATATCTGATATGGTGATCAAAAAGTTTGCAACTCGTCGTAAACATACGGAATATAATATCATGTGATCTTCGCCTGGCACCGGATCATATCTACAATCAGTAAGGAACTTTTTGAGGGCTTCGTACGTAGCCACTTTTGGCGTACGCTGTAATGCTGCATCTCTCAGCGTCAGGCGCTTTGTTTGAGGCGGGGTGATAGGAGTACCTCCCCCTGCTCCTCCTGAACTGGAATCGTCAGCTAATACTGAATGTGCGGCTGCTGGTAACGGAACTGGTAGAGTAGGTGTACGTAATGTGGGTTGGTCCTGGGGTACTGGCACATGGACAGGATTCCCGGGACCAACGACTGGAGGTACAGTAATTACATTAACAGGAGGTGGAACTTGAACAGGCGGAGTAGGATTCGTATTAGCATATTCTGGGACAGTGTCGTCTAAATAGGAAGAAAGGAAAATTTCGGCTGCAGTCGGTTTATGACGCAGCTTAGTCGGGACCAATGGTGGCGGTAAATTACAGGGTGTTTCCGGGGTCGCTTTAGGCAAACCCTCGGCGAGAAGGGGATACATACCTTTAATAAGGGCATTTCTTTGTCTGTCTGACTGTTCTGCTCTAACTCGTTCACCTTCTTCTAGTAGTTCCCTTTCTTGGGCTTTTTCGGAGGATTCCCTACTTAATTCTGCTTTTCTGAATTCTTTCTCGGTTCTTTTATGGGATTCTTTACGCCATAATTCTATGGCATCTTTCTGGGATTGTCTGGCTTTCTTTTTCCATAATGCTTCTTCTACTCTCATGATGCACTCGGCATCCCATGTTCCTGATACAGGCCATCTATATTTCTCTTCGAGATGTTTGGTGTAATCCACCCATAAATCTAGATACAGTATGGCATCTAAGCCATGCTTATGATACATGAAGTGTCCAGGACTGTCCCTAGGAGGGACAGGAACTGATTCTTCGAGTAACCCTTTTCTGGTTTTTATCTGACGTAACTTTGAAAACAGAGGCATATTTGAACCGTACTTGAACTTGAACACAATACACAATAAACACCGTAATAAACAGCAAAACAATCACTCATACCACGACATCAAGAACACATAAATAACAGTTCGAACAGAATACTACCTGATACATTGAAAACATAATACTTGAACTTCTCGAGAACAGACTTACTAGAATTACTGGATGCACTGCTAAAACAGTACAGAATCGGATGCACTGCTAAAACAGTACAGAACATACCGGTCTCCTAAAGAGACACGTCATACCGTATCCACCTAGGTGAACACGTCGGACCGGATCTGTGTACCCAAACCCGTCGGACCGGGCACAAATTAATGAACACCCGTCTAGATACCCCCAGCAACGGTACTCACCGGGAAGCAAAACTGAAGGCCTCGGACTGGACTGGACTGCTACGACGTCTGGTTACTGCTACACACTACGCATGCGCTTCGGGCTTCGGTTACAGGTGGGCCTCCGGATACCTCGGACCTTGCTCTCTCGGCTTGGGCTCTGGTCGGGACGAACCGCCTTCCTCACCGCCTCGTCTGGATGCCGGACCGCAGTCTCCGTCTCCTCCGTGGGCCTGAGGGAGACTTGAAGCAGAAATATCTGCACGTGCACGTAGGGTTCCGTCACGGCTGTAGAAGGGTCAGGGGGCCTGCGTTACATCGCCGGCGCGTGGGGAAGAGGTAAGTCCCTATTCGGGCGCCATCTTATGTGGTAAATAAATAAATAAATACCGGTACTATTTTTCTATGCATTAACTAAAACAGATAGCTCAATTAATAGGAGGCAGAATCCGAGGTGTCTGAGTCAGAAGGGCTTTAATCAGATGGCTCGAGCCAATGGACCATCGGGTTCCATCACCTGCAAAGGTTCAGGAAGGGACAGACACAAGGAAAAGGAAATGGCATGGAATGGCAGCTGCAACGTCTCATTAACATTATACAGTATATATAGTAAAACAGTACAATTGCATTGAATACAGTAGGCGTAACAAGTGACAAACGAAAGATAAGAACATATGGGCGTGAAAGGAAGGCGTGCATAGGGCGTGCACGGAGACATGTGATGTAAACGTCACAGAAGTGTCATAAATGGGTGGATACATGGAGGGGGCTACCTGGGCAGCTGGAACCTTTAACCTACTGGTGCGCGCAAACGGGCCATGACGTGTAACTGGGGAGAGCTGGGGCTCTGACTTCTGGCACTAGAAGAGGAGACTAAAGTCTGGGATGTCAGGACGACATGTACCTATAGCATATCTGATATCTCGTGTTTGGAGAACATGTTGATAGAATCTAAAAGTCATCAGGGTAAAGGCTACTTGACACTAAGGTTGGTGCATGCATATATTTCTTAGTGTATTGCGTGTGCTATGAATCTTCTATGGACATTAATTCAGTAATTCTCTTGCATGGAGACAGGAAGACTAGACTATAGCTGAAGATGTTTATGCGGTTCGTTAGCTTAGGAATGTGAAGCCGGGGAGCTGAACTGATAACTAGAGGCATAACATATTCTTGGCAGACAGGCAGGCAGGCCAGGCCGGGCACCGCGCTGCTTGGCAGAAAGTAAGTGAAGGGTCAGGGATGCGGGAGGGGCTGCATCGCTCCTCAGAGTGGTTTCAGGAGACTGGAGCTTGAATCTGGTGTCCGGGCCCTACGAGGCCTAGAAACGGGGACAACTCGATGAATTAACGTACACAATGTAAAAACGTTGGCAACATAGGCCTAATACTTGTTGCTTTCAGGAGGACTGGATAACTGGCATACTAACGTTGGACACAACTATAATTGCGTCTTTATTCGGTCAAGGGGGAACATATGCATATCGATCATGCACATATAACATATAATGGGGAACACGTAGGGACACATGACAGGGCAAAATTCAATTTTCCTCAACATCCAAATATTACCTATGATGGAGGGTTGTAGAGAGCCCAGACAGCAGATGTGAGTTGCAGGTCTCTTCTAGGACATTCCAGAGATCCTTTGTGTAGCGTGAAGGAGGAGCTAGACGGCCATTTTGAAGATAGGGACTTTTTCCTTGTCCTTTCCTGGCCAGTTGATCTCTGGCCTTCCTTACGTTTATACCCTTATTTTGGGTTTCTCCTTCTTGATGTCTCCCAGCTTCCCCACACCTTCCAGCAAGCATTCTTGAACCAAGAAGCTTGGTGAGCCCAATCTGAGTGGAATAGGCAAAACAGCCGAACTAACCTGAGAGCAGACTGTTTCAATACTGCACTATGTCGTGAGTCTTTGTTATGTAAATGGAGCGGGAATACCAGTGTGTCAAGATATCTCCACCAAAATCAGTTATCTCCTCACCAATGGTGACTTAAAAGCTGTCTTCTGCTCTAGTGTTGGGGTATCCCAACCCAACTCCCCTGGCCGAGGACCAAAACCTAGGAAACTACATCAAGAGAACCAGGAATGGCTGTCTCAAATCTGCTTCGAGGAAGAAAGCTGACCGACTGCTTAGGAGAGGCATTGGAGGTCCCCTTATACTAGTATGGCTCTGGTCATAAGGAAAAGGCCTGGAAAGAGCTGAGCCACGGTGAGCTGAAGATGCCTATTGTCTCATCAGGGAAGGATCTGCACCACTCTGCGAGGGTGAGACCCAGGAATCCTGAAGTGACCTTGCAGTGTATGCAGAACTGTGGACTGCAGTGGCTGGACAGTACCGAGGAACTCTCGTCCAGTAGAGTTCTGTTTCAAAACTACATGCCAAGAAGCAATGCAGCACTTTCCCTGCAGAGTACAACCAAGAGCACTCATCGACCAAGAGGCTTGCATCCAAAACTAAGTACTCATCAAGACCATGAGGGGAGGGCACCTTATGTGTTCTGGGTAGTATGTTTTGTATATTGGCCACAGGATGAACCCACTCATTATATTTATTGAGGCGGTGCCGCAAGACTACCGCAACCTTCTCGACTGGTGCGGGCTCTGCTCACCTTGTATCTGTGCAACATTTAGAATGGTCGGGCCCAGCTCACTGGTCCATGCCCTTCATGGTCCAAGCAGTCCAGACCACATCATGCAGGGTGCCCCACTAGCAGAATACAGGCATGAGCTGCTCCAACAACAGACTGAGACAACCAAGAATGTACTGTGCATACCCAGGAATCTACTGTGCATACCCAGGAAATCCAAGTTGGAGGGAAACGGGATCCTCGCCAACTGAGAGAACAGTTATTTTGATGTTCAGACCCACAACCGCTCCAACAGTCTCATGGCACCCCCCAGATTATAGAGGCCTTTGACTGAGGCCCAGACACTCTTACACAGAAAGTACCTTAGGAGGTTGTCCCAAAAGAGCAGCATATGCTGCTGTCTCAGTAGTAACTAAACTGTATCAGTAATACTGAATATAATCTGTAATTTCTGTGACCCTATAAATATGATGAAGTCCCCCTCTCGTATTTTTAAGAATAGTTCAAGTCACAGAGGAGTTCCATGACCATATATAGGAACAAGGGCAAAGGCAGAGTTTCTTTATAAGGTTATGGAACTTTGAGGTGACGTGCGGGTGTGATAGGCCTCTGACCACAGATACTTCACCTTTTGAATATTCCCCCAAGCGTCAGTCAGACTGGAACCAGAAACCTTTCAGCAGTACCTTTGCATGCCAGTAAGGGGGATGTGCGGCTCCACACTGAAACTATTCCACTCAGGAAATGAAGTACAGAGCCTATATAAGCGCCACTCCTGTGTGCTGACTTCAGTTCCTTTCTTCCCACACCACCAGACGTGCAGCCTACCTCTCGTCTCTTAAAGACTCTTTTGCTCAAAAAATTGATTCTGTGCAAGGGGGGAAACATCCTTAACAACGAAGTTTGAAAAACGACTGACCTGAAAAACGAATCCTAAACAACGACCAACCTGTTAACTACGGAATTTTTAACTACGAATTACACGAACAACGACTTTCCTAAACCACGAAAAAAACGATCTTGTGACTGGCCAAAAGATGGCACTATTTTAATTACAATGAAAAGCATGAGTCCCAAGACCGCCAAAGACCTCATTTTCTATATTTTAAAGATTTACTAAAGCAATCACATAACTTTTAAAATCAAGCACATGCAATTTTTAATGTGAGACACCTTTTGGGAAGGATTTCTGCCTTTTCAATTTAAGCTTCTGGGTATTTTATTGGAAAAAAAAACGTGCAAAAAGGGTTATTATTTACATCAAAATCAAAGGACTACATGATCAATGAAAAGCATTTAAGCTTGTATTTTTTTCAGGAAACAAATGAAATGATCGGGCTCAGAATGGGGAATTGTTTTATATGACTGTGATGCCTTTTTAAAATCTTTGTTTAAGTATAATGGTTTAGAATTTACAGGCACATTGTGAAAGTACCACTGGTCCGGACGTGCACTCCCCACCATCCTCAGAGATTTTATAACCCCTAAGTCTAGCATTAGTACCAAATTCTAGTCAGGTTATTGCAGTGCATTCTGGGACTCGTAGTCCTATTTCTAACACTAAACTGAGGGCGAGGAGTGCCAGCATCGAAAGCTAAACCCTGGGCTGGGTGAAGTGCTCATGTTCGGATCTGGGCCCTGGTTCGATTCCCGGTCAGGGAAGGGGACTTTTTTCAACTGGATACTTCTTTTTTTTTTAATCGTATCTAAACACATTTTTTGAAGTTTTACATCGAAAGTCTTTTATTACATACATTTTAGCTTTACTCGACTTGCTACCTGGTAATAACAACGTGACCTTTAAGAGACGCAGGCAAAGCACTGTGAGAAAAGTGAATGCTGGTTCTCAAAGCTTATTCTTCACACCGGATGCATTACTACTTGGCGGAAGCATTGGGAAATTCAGAAGGCCTGTTTCTATTCATTTGTGGGCTTTGCTGAGACTCCTTAGAGGAACACCGCACTGATGGGCACGTCATTGTAAATCAGGCAAACCTAGAGATGTGCAGCCAGAGCAAGACAGAAACAATCCTCCCTGAACACACACATCAGCAGCCTTCAGAGCACGCGCCACAAGAGACAGTACCAGTGCGAGGATGCCTATGCTTCTGACACAGTCTTCGTTTATTAACTAAAGTAGGTAGTAAAAAAACGCATCAACCTAACACTCACAAGCTAGCCTTTACTACACTTTGGAAAACATCGACAGACACAGAAAACACACTCGGCACACCCCGAACAAAGCAATTTACTGAACCTTAAATAGACTCAAATCTCTGGAGACTTTCCATCCGTGAAAAACATGCAGATTTTAAAGAACATATTGGTGGAAACGGATAATGAGCAAATTGAATATTTTTCGTGGTTTAGGTACTCGTTGTTAAAAATGTAGTGATTTGGCATTGCTCGTGGTTTAGCTTTCGTGGTTAAGCAATTCGTTGTTTAGGCAGTAGTTGTTTAATCAGATATCCGTGCAAGGGAGGTTTCACCTCCCAAAATGACCAGTTCTAAACCTTGTTAGGACTTCTCACCCCTGGGTCCTGCATTTGAGAAGAGTGCTTCATTTGCAGTGGTTATACAGAGGACAGACGAAGTTCTCGACCTCCAGCTCTCCACCTTGGATGTTAAAACCAATGTTGTGACCGAAGTCCTTGCGCCCGGAAAATCACCACTGCGCCGTTACTCCCCTTTAACGAGGTACTGACTGATATGCTATTGGTGGCATGCGCCAAACCCTGCTCTGGCCCCACAGGAAATTACCACATTTCTAGATGCCACAAAGCTTCCCCAGGCAACTGTTGTGTAGTTCACACTAATACGTAGAACCTGCATGTTTGTGGGCAACATAAACTTTGGGTAAGGTGCCTAGACTGATTACAAGCACCCCCGCAGTATATGTTGGCCTAGTGACCAGCTAGCTCACAGTGCCACCATAAGGCCCCCCCATCCCAAACAAGGAGCAAATGGTTTCTGGCAACCACTGATCATGAGAACCCTGACCCTTCAGGGATCGTGGTAACAGATCTAGAACCTTTTCTCTCAGCCATTCACACACTCTTGTTCTCGGATAAATATACAGAGAATACACAATTGGATGTTTTCAATATATTTATGAAACAACGTTATTCTTGTGAGAGAGCGCAAACTGACCTAAATGTATGAGTACATCACACTTACCTGTAGTAAGCACAAATCATGAGGAGAAATGCCATGAGTGCTAGTAGTATCTGCAATTATATTCTGAATGTATAGCTAATGTAGAGATTTAAGTAGAAGTGAAACTAATACAGAAATGTGTGACACTATATGATTTTATTAGATGTGATTATTCCTGAATCCATGTCGTGTAGCTGCTAAAATGTAAGATGGCATGTGGTTAAACGCAGAATGTGGTAGGCCTCAGGGCCAGAGCTAGAAGGGAAGGGGAAGGTGTTTCTTTTCACGACATAGATTGAACTAATGTTTTGGTCATTGCATTAATGGGCCATGATTTATAGATGTGTTTACTGAATAATAGAATAAGAGTATTAACATGCTTTAATTAATGAAGAAGTTGAATGCTATAATTATTATGAGAAATGCTGTAGGCCTGAAATGTTTAAACATTGATTTACACGTACATGTCTGGGCCGAGAAATGTTGCAAACCTTTTTGGAAGTCTATGAGAGTTGGGTTCTTGGCTGCAGATGTCTGTCTGCAAGAGAAAGGGAGGATCCGATTATAAGTAATATGAATAGAGGTCTGTTCAGTAGACGGCCCAGACATGGAGGAGGGTTCTGGAATGTTTAAGGGGTATCAGCGGGCCGGAGAAGAGTCTGAGAAGCAAGGTCAACTCTAACGTATGAGGCCCAATACAAAGCAGCATGGAAAAAGCCAGAAGCTACACCACGTGAGGGGCGTCTCATGAGGGGCGTCTCAAATGTTGTTGACTGTTTTGTATTAGGGACAGCACCCCTGGGTGGAGTTAGAGCAGATGCCTGAGGACCCTTTAGAGAGCGGATGGGTAGGCAGAGAGGGGTCATGACTGGAGAACTATAGGTTTTCACCAAGAGACTAAGAGTGAGTGACTTCCCTTGGGGGTCATTCACTGCTGACACCTTTGTTAGGTTGGGATTTGGTTAAGTAGGGATACCATCTAGAGCAGGGTAGGGACAGCCTAACCTGTGTGTTTTCCTCCAACTTAAATGAAGGAGAGATATGCGTCAATGCTGATAGCTTTATTATTCTTAGAACTTGTGTTAGTAATTTCCGTTGCTCGTCTGAGGGCTTTCAGAGAGCACATGTATGTAGTTGGACCTGTGTATCTCGTGAATCTCATTCTGAGATGCCTGTATTTGCAGCTTATCCTATCCTTACAATAAACTTTTGAAAGCTAGAAGTTGTTTGTGATCTTTTGGAGCGGGGTCCTTTATTGGGTGAACTAACTTGATAGGAGAGGCACTTTCTTCCTTCAATGACAGGCAACAAAGGTTCAGTCGACCAGATCGGGGTTTAGATCAATAGTGATAAGGTATCGATCAAAATCTCGCCCTTCCAGTTGGTAGCTATAGAGGATGGTTGCCTTCTTGAGGACGGTGACCTAGGCCAGGTTAGCTTACCCCAAGGCCCCTAGAAATCGATGATCGGAAGAACCGCCCGCTGAAGAAGATCCGGATGACGTGAGACAGAAAAAGCAGCAGTATCGGTCGAGAGTGAGTATAAAGGGTCATGCGTGTTAGATTGCGGTGTTTTTGTATTGTATCTATGTTGTAATGTCTGGCGGAGTTGGAATGTCTGTAGAGTGACTGTGGAACAGGTTGTGAGCGCGCGCAACCGGTGGAAATCTTAAGTTCAAGGAGAGCTTAAGTGGTTCGGGTGTATCGGACACCCAGAGTAATTGTCAAATAGTGTGAAGGGGGTCATGAGGTACCATTGATCACCCGAAAGACCGAGATAGGGGGAACGTAAGAGTGAGTGCGTGAGTAACGGACGCTGGTCGGAGGTTACTGTGTGTGTAAGCAACCTATCAGAGAGACGATAGACATTTCGTCAGTTGTGTTGACAATTACATATAGACTGTGGACGTACAGTCGAGGGAAGTGACCGCTTGGTCGGAAGTAGTCATTTTTCGGTGTATGAATGGGACGCATGCATGACCGGGAGACGAGTTGAGAAAGGAGGGGTGCTGCTGCGAAGCGGAGAAAAGTGACGTCAGGAAGTGTCGCGACGTGATTGGCCGACAGGAGAAAGACCGCGCTGTGATAGGCCAGCTAGCAAAGACGTCAGAAAGTGTCGCGACGTGATTGGCCGACCGGAGAAAGACCGCGCTGCGATAGGCCAAGTTAGAAAAGCCGCGACAGGATTGGTGGATTGTCATCAGGAAGTAAACAGAGTAGCGAGGCTGGATATTGTGCGCATAATTATGAAGTGTTTTAAATGGCTGAGAGCGGTGTTTAAAAAAGAGAAGCGGGGATCGTATGAAGGGGAAGAAGCCCCGCCGGAGGGTACGCCGGCTCGTTACATGGCAGTGAATGTTGGGTTGCATACGATCCTTTGGATATCAGAGTGGAGTAAGATTACGGAAGGAAATGAGGAACTGACGTTCCCGAAGTACGGGACGTTCAGATTAGAGGTGTTACATCGATTAAAATCAGTCATGACCTCAATGAGACCCTTGCCTAGACCGACCCAGTTTGAAGCTCTTGATGCATGGATTAGGGCAGCGCATGAAAAGAATATGAACAGACGACAAGAAAGGGTGAAACGATCGGTAAGGGCAGTGCAGGATGCCAGGTGGGATGCGGATGCTAAAAGATGGAGAGTGCATAACATGGAAGTAAATAAACTGTACCCAGTGTTAGAGGTGCCCGGAAATAAAAGCCCCCTAGAAGAAGATGATGAGAGCGAAACAGAGGACAGCCTGATAAACAGATTATTGACAGACAGGCCACCCCCGTATAATAGAGCAGGGGGAGAGGTCGAGCATAGTGAAAGAGAAAAGGGGGGCAATGCAGGAGAGCATGGACCGCTTCCCAGTTCAGAGTGGGATCCTGAGGCAAAGAAAGAGCTGTCCCAGCCTAGTCAGGTGCAACAGGTAGTCGGGAGGTTTGTGGTACAAAGAGCGCCGGAAACGGAGAGCGCCACATCCTACGCATTACCAGATGCACTACAGGTACCTGTTACCATAGGTCCTATAATATCGATATATGACCAAGAGAGAGCAAGAGGGGAAGAACGGGTACGGAAGGACAGAGAAAGAGCAGGGACGGCAAGGAGGAACGATACGATTAATTCCCCAAGTCAGATGCCGATACCAAGAGAGTGGAGCACCCCGATGCACACAGCAGGGGATCCAGGAGGGGACCCTGGGGGCCCTAGATGGCCAGCGGATCTGAGGGGAACTGGACGAAAATCCTTTCAGGAGCTAAATGAGTACATGAAGAAGTGGGATGAGGCAGTGGAGGCTCACAAGAGCATCATAGCTGCAGAAGCTGAAAGGGAAAGTCAGGACAGCAGAGCTCGGACTCACTGCGGGGCAGGGGAGAGCAGCCCGGAGTGGGACTGGAGAGAGAGAGATAGTAGGGGAGTCACCCATTGGGCCCGGAGTGGAGATAGAACAGACCTGGAAAACGGGGGCCCCGGGAGTGGAGGGGTGGCGCGCCCAATACTCAGTGAAGGGGAGAGGAGAGCGCAAGAGTACAGAAACAGCTTTAAGTGTCCACACTGTGTGCCCGGCACCAGAGAACTGAATGGGAGTTGTGAGAGGTCGCACCATAGTCCCTGTGATGACGGAAATGAGCGCAGCCCAGGGAATATGGGGAACCAGGAAGGATCGTATCGGATACTGAGCGATACTAGGCAAAGGGAGAGTAGCGACCAGAGGGAAAATAACAGAGAGGCGCACGGTGAAAGGAGAGAAGAAGAAGAGAGTGGGCAGAGCAAGAGTGGGGGTAACAGGCCCGTGTTCCATCACCTTCCAAGATCGGATGGCCGAGCATGGGACCTGGAGAGATGGGAGCAAGGGAGAGCACTCATTAACTCTCCCGAGCCCAAACGTAGAGCTCGGAGTTGGGATGGTAGGGAGACCAGTGAGCCCCCTTCGAAAGACATATTGCGAGCTGAGATAAAAGCTAAGAGACTCGATGTCGCCAGCTTAAGGTCAGACCTGGATGACATGATAGATGGTACCCTGCCTTTAGAAAGAATGGAAATGTATGAGCAGGATGAAATACTGTATATGGCAAAGGACATCACTCGAAAGGCGAGAGCAATCCATGAGAAGTTAGTCGAACTAGCAGGCAAATATATGGTGGACCTGTCAAGAACCAAAGCATTACAGGGTAACCACAGGCTACATTATACAGATCGAGACCTAGATGAGAGGAGAACGATTGGGCTGAAAACGCACATAAGGGAACTGATCACTGGAATAAGGACATGGAGGGCACTAGATAAGTGGGAAGAGAGGTGGTCCAAGAAAGGGACCGTCAGGAGAAGCACGCTTGGTACGACACCAGGAAGGCTGCAGGGAATGGAAGCATACCCTTTGCGTGAAGTCGCCAATGGGAACTATGTGCATGTCCCTTGGAGTAGGGGAGATTTAGCTGCTTTTACCACCTCCTTCCCCAAATTGCGGGAAAACCCAGTGGAGTGGTACAAGCAAGTCGAGAGATTTGTAAAAATCTCAAAGGTCCTATGGATAGATCTGAACACGCTGTTCGACATTGTAGTACCAGGAGATCTGTGGACAGCATGCAAGGTTAGCGCTGAGTGGCCCACAACGGAGCCGGAGAGAGATGCTAAGACTAATGGGCCGTCCGAGATTGTGATGGCAAAATTCGAGAGAGTGATGACTTGGCTGAAAGAGAAAGTGCCAATGCAAGACATAGATTGGGTCAGAATAGACCGAACCAGACAGGAACCCAAAGAGACCGTCCACGAATATTACGAGAGATTGCTGAAGGCGTTTAAACAGTATAGCGGCCTGGATGTAATGGATCCAAAAGACATAGGGCAATTTGTGTCCAAGTTCGTCCTGGGACTGAGACCGGATATTAGTTTAATGATTCAGCAACACTCGATTTGTTGGCAAAGTAAACCCCTAGACGAAATACTGAGGTATGCCAGGTACTGCTGTGATGAGATAGACTCCAAGGCTAAGAAACTAAAAGAAAAGTTGATGGTGGTACAGATGCAGGCAGCAGGGAAGGGGGGACAGCAGCAACAGCAGCAAGGAACAGGTACAGGAGGAAAGAAGCAGTACAGTCAGAACAAGGGCAATGAGGAGAGTTCCACCTTTAGACCCAGAATAGACATAGCTGCCTTGAAGAAAACGACTAGGTGCCACCAGTGTAACGAGGTGGGGCATTGGAAACGCGAGTGTCCCTACAATGTAGAGATAGGAGAACAAGAGGAAGAGGAGGAAGAGGTCCAGAGCGCGCCTACAAGAGGGGTGACGCCATACCAGGGAAAGGTGCTCAAAGGGGGGGGGGCTCCTCCCCGAGCCCAGTTCCCGCAACCTCCTCGAGTAGGGACTATGGGTAAGACCTATAGACAGATGCCCCTGTTTGTAGAAGGAGAAGAGTGCTATTATGTGGACCCATTAACCGGACAGAGAGTGGAAAGAGAAGACTGCACCCTCGGGGCAGCCTTGGAGGTGGACCAGAGGGGACCCTATGTCGAAGCAGAAGTAGCAGGGTGCCCCACGACATTTCTGGTGGACACAGGAGCCACTAGATCCACGATCAGATCAGCTGCAGTTCCAGACCTGCCCATGTCTGGAGAGACCATACAAGTGGTGGGGGTCGCAAACAGGAGAATAACCAGCCAATTGACAGAACCGGTACAGGTGAAAATAGGGAAGTACAGCGATGAGCACCAGTTTGTGGTTTGCGATTCAAGTCCTGTGTGTCTGCTAGGGAGAGACCTGTTGTGTAAATTGAATTGTACAATATACTGTACACCTCAGGGAGTGGAGGTATTGACCAATGATGATGACGCAGACTTCAAAGTTGCAAACTCAAGAATATGCGTGGAGCTGTACCCTACTTTGACAGTAGATGAGCTCCCCTGGGACTTGAGAGAGACAGTGGCACCAGAAGTATGGGACTTCACTGGGGAAGAGATTGGATTGGTCAAAGGGGTGGACCCAGTGAAAATTGTAGTGAAACCGCATGCTGAGTTCCCAAGAACACCCCAATATAAATTGACTCCAGAAACGATTGCAGGCATAAAACCCGTGATCGAGTCCATGATTAAACAGGGAATACTGAAAGAAATCGTGGGTAGTCCATGCAACTCCCCGATTATGGGTCTGCAGAAACCAAATGGGAAATTCCGGATAGTGCAGGACCTCCGAAAGATTAATAACATAGTCGTTTCGTGTTGTCCAGTGGTACCGAATCCATCAGTGATACTGTTTCAGATTCCATTCCAAGCTGAGTGGTTCACTGTGATTGATCTTTGTCAGGCTTTCTTCTCGATCCCTTTGGACGAAGAAAGCCATTTTCTTTTCGCATTTAAGCTGGAAGGTCGCGTCCTAACATGGTGTCGTATTCCTCAGGGGTATACAGAAAGCCCATCGATCTTTAACCAGCTTTTGAAGAAAAATCTTGAAAGTCTAGTGCTGCCCCAGAAGTCAGTTCTGGTCCAGTACATAGACGACCTCCTTGTGGCGTCAGAAACAGAAGAAGCTTGCAGGGAGGACTCCATTGCTTTGTTAAATCACCTAGCTGCCAATGGGCACAAGGTGTCCCCGGGAAAATTGCAGTACTGCCTGACAGAAGTGCAGTACTTGGGACACAGAATAGAGAAAGGCAAACGAAAGGTGTCACCAGACAGGATAGAGGCGATCATGAAAATGAATGCGCCTAAGACACAGAGAGAGGTCAGGATGTTCCTAGGGATGGTGGGTTATTGCCGACAGTGGATCGCGAACTTTTCACTGAAAGCAAAGCCCTTGCAAAAACTGACGCATAAGGAGGTGAGCGATCCGGTACCATGGGACAAAGACTGTTTGATGGCATTCCTACAGCTGCGAGAGGACCTGTGTCGTGCTCCGGCATTGGGAATGCCTGATTACAATAAACCATTTTTGCTTTACTGTTGTGAGAGAGAAGGTTGCGCGTTGTCTGTGTTAGTCCAAATCCATGGGAATGCCCGTAGACCAGTTGCTTATTTCTCGGCTACTTTAGACCCAGTAGCCGCAGCGTTGCCCGGATGTCTCAAATCCGTTGCTGCAACGGGTGTCAGCATTGAGAGATGTGAAAATATCGTCATGGGGCACCCGTTAGAGGTATGCGTGCCCCATTCTGTTGAACTGTTGATGACCAGGACCAAAACACAGCATCTGACCAACAGCAGGCTCACGCGCTATGAGCAAGTTATTCTTGCTGCAGAGAATGTGACCCTCAGGAGATGCTCTGTTTTGAACCCTGCCACCTTGATGCCACTCCCAAATGATATCGAGGATGATGATGAATGTACAGACCATGACTGCCTCGATGTGACTGAACTATGCACCAAACCCAGACCCGACATCGTAGATGAGCCACTGACCGACCCAGACGAAATTTTCTTTGTCGATGGCTCATGTGTAAGAGACGAAGTTGGGCAGTTGAGAGCAGCTTACGCTGTTTGTACAATTACTGGAGTTGTAGAAGCTGGGTGCCTGGAAGGAGTACACTCCGCTCAGGTAGCCGAGATTATTGCCTTGACACGTGCTTGCTTGGCAAGCAATCAAATTCGAGTCACCATATACACCGACAGCCAATATGGTTATGGGGTGGTTCATGATTACGGGCAGTTATGGTCTCAAAGAGGGTTCATGACCTCTTCAGGCTCTCCCATTCGCAATGGAGAGTTTGTGCGCCTGTTGTTAGAGGCGTTGCAATGCCCAGCAGGTATCGCAGTTGTAAAGTGCACCGCACATACCAGAAATGAGGACTTCGTTTCGAAAGGCAATAGATATGCTGATGAAGTTGCGCGGTATTGCGCAGAACAAGGGTACTCTTTCACAGAGGTGGAAGTGGGCGGAATAAATGTAAGGACTGAATTAGCCATGATATTGGAAACTGTTGATACTTGGGACGAATTGGCAAACATGCAAGAAAATGCTCCTGATTTTGAAAAAGAAACATGGGAAAAGGCAGGATGTGTAATGGGTGAGTCCCATTTTTGGGTCTCAGCAGATGGCAGAGCAGTGTTGCCCAATGAGATGGTGAGCCCAATGGCCAGACACATACATGGTCCCGTACACCTAGGGAGAGACGCTATGCTGAGAGTGTTTAGACAGACTTGGTACAATCCTAAGTTTAGAATAGCAGCAGAAGCAGTGTGCCAGCGTTGTGTGACCTGTCAGCAGCTGAACGTAGGGAAAAGAACACCAGTTGCACTGAGTCACATAGGAAGGTCTGGAGGTCCATTCAATCGAATGCAGATAGATTTCATTGAAATGCCGAGGTGCAACCGCCTCCGCTATGTCCTGGTGGTTGTTTGTGTGTTCTCCAGATGGGTTGAGGCATACCCTACACGTAGGTGCGACACCCTCACAGTGGCCAAGTTACTGCTTAGGGAACTCATTCCGCGCTTCGGGGTGCCGGCCTCTTTGGAATCAGATAGGGGAACGCATTTCAACAGCGAGCTTGTGAAGATGATTTGTGCAGCTCTGAATATCGATCAGAAGTTGCATTGTAGTTACCGACCAGAAGCCTCAGGAATTGTGGAGCAGATCAATGGCACGATCAAAGCCCGAATTGCAAAAGTATGCTCCTCAACGACCCTGAGTTGGCCTGACGCCCTGCCATTGGTCCTCATGAGCCTTCGTAGTACCCCAGACAGAAGAACGGGGTTGTCACCACATGAGGTGTTAATGGGGAGAGCAATGAGGCTGCCATCTGTCCCAACTACTGCACTGTTAAATATCACAGATGATATGATCCTGGACTATTGTAAGGGGCTATCTGACGCCATTCGTTCTGTGTCCCTTCAGGTGCAGGCTGCCGAGGTTCCATCGTGCCAGGGCCCGTGCCATGACCTGTATCCTGGGGACTGGGTCCTGGTGAAAAAACATGTGAGAAGAAGCTGCCTGGATGTTCGTTGGCGTGGGCCCTTCCAGATCATCCTGATCACGAACACGGCTGTGAAGGTGGGAGGCCTGCCCAATTGGATCCACGCGTCACATACGCGAAGGGTTCCAGCACCTCGGGAAGAAACAGCTCCTCTCTCGGATAGACGTCCAGCAGAGGACCGAGAAGCCATAGAGGGGGCTAGCCAAGCTGTAGAGGTGCCAGCGGAAGCAGGGAACGAGTCTGACCAAGCTGAGGACGGTCAGTACAACAGCGAAACAGACGACGCTACAGAAGGAGAAAGTAGCTGGGAGTACGAGTCAGACACTGACAGGTCTGACAGAGAGCGAGAGCAGACAAGAAGGAGAAGGAGTAGAAGGGCACGTGGAGAAGCTAATTGGCCGCAAAGAAGGAGCTCTAGCCTGAGGTCAACTCCAGAGGTAACCCTTCCTCCGATATCAGAAGACTCAGACCCGGAAGAAGGTGCTCAGGGCGCTGAAGCACCGGACCGAAGAAGGTCAAGAAGAGTGCGTGTGCCTAGCAGAAGATACTCCACCCCTGAGTGGACATATCTGGCGACAAATGTCTGTGAAACAGGAGACAGGGAGGATCCGAGCGGTGGTGGTGTCCAGTTCTGAGCCCATCGTCACCGTGGAAATACGACTGTTGGTACCCGGAGTCGAACAAGAAGGGTCACTAACATTCATGCTCCCCAGACCTCCCCGCCTCAGCAAGTTAAAACATATGTTTCTCTCAGAATTGCAATTCCCCGACTTTGGTACAACGATAACAGCCCATGAAGAGCACAATCTTCGTTTGGAAATACTGAACTTTGCTATCGAAGCTGCAGGCACAAACTTGATAGTAGATGCTTAAAGGACTTTGTAAATAAAGCGAGCAGAAACAAAGAAGATTACCTAGCGCCCAGGAAGCAGAGAATATTAGGGAACTTCCCTTGAGTTGATGGAGAAGGGCTAGGGTTGTCTTTATTGAACTGTTAAAGGACTTTTGCGAAGAAGGTTGTCAGCTTCCAGTTGTGTGGATTCTAAAGACAAAAGGATTAAAAAGAGACTGTAAAGGAACGAGAAGAAAAGAACTTTTTGCTAAGATAAGAGAGAGCCATATTGTCTGACGAAATGGAAGCCGGCACCCAGAACCGCAGAGCTAAATGTATAATAGGTACACTAATAGTAGGAGTGATAATATTAATAGCTTTAGTGGTAACAATTTCTTATGTAAAGGGACATGAGGAAGAGGCGAAGGTAACTGATGTGAAATCTGTAGAAACGCTTACACCCACTGTTGCTGGTGAGAAAAGGGAAAACACTCAAGAGAAAGCGTTATTAGCTGCAGAAGCCCGCAGGTTACACGTAGATGAGTCCCAAGGAGACTTTAGGTCAAATGCTTATGCTAAACTCTTATATGAATACGTGGATGCCATGGAGGTTAAGGACTGTTACGTCTGCATGCAGTTGCCGGCGTCTGTAGATGAAGGCATTAGATATCATCACCTCCCGCTGACATATGGCATTACATGTAGCTTATTGCTTAGTATATTTTATGAGAGAGATAGTTTTGAATACTATTTCTCCAACTATGATTCAGTGTTGCCAGAAGTCCCAAATTATAAGCAGATGAACAAATGGGACTACTGGAAGAGTGAAGACAGATTGGCTAAGTTCTTCATTCCTTGGATTACCTTAGATACTTCACATGCCCGTAGAAATAACCTGACATGCAAGGTGTCAGAAGTCGAGAAGAAGTTCATAGGGCAGGTGGATGATCGTTACAGGAGACAAAAGATTTTGAAAAAATCAGGACAATGGAAAACAGATTGGACCGAGGAAGAGAAGGCACACAAGAGAAAGGGTAGTAGTGGTCCAATAGCTTTAGATAAGACGCAGAGAGGAAAGCTATGTCTTCACCGAGCCAAAACGTATTATGAAAATGTATACGTGGGAGAAGTCGACTGTGAACATGCTTTCAATATAGAGTACTATACTAAAGATTTCCTGAAGGGAATGCAAGTGATTCCAAATGTGTATTTTGTATGTGGAAGAAATGCCTACGTGAGACTACCTGACAACTGGTATGGATCATGTTACCTAGCAATTGTCTTCCCCAAAATATATCATGCACAAGACTTAGTGATCATCGAGGGCAAGACATCATCGAGGGGAAGGAGAGATGTAGGAGATGCAGAAATGGTTGGAGATGTCTTTGGAGCTATGTTCCCTCTTTTGGGACTAATCCTTAATGATGTTAAGATTAGACGACTGGCAACAGTCGTCGACAGGTTGTCTGCCAGCACTGCTCAGTCCTTAATGCTGGTAGAAGGAGAGATGCAATCGATAAGGGCTATGGTTCTTCAGAACCGTCTTGCGTTAGACGTCCTACTAGCAAAAGAGGGCGGAGTCTGTAAGGCTTTGAAGGTCCAGGAATGTTGTACTTACATTCCAGACAATTCGAAGCCCCTTGAGAAAGTTATTAGGAACATAACTGATATTCACAAGGAGATCGAAGACTTGAGTAGAGAAAATGTCTGGGAAAAGGTGGGCCACGGAATGAGTGAAGTTGGAGGGTGGATCTCCACCTTAGGCAAAAGCTTTGTGTGGTATATACTAAAACCTATCATCATAATATTGATCTGTGGGATCATATTGTGGGGATTGGTGAGGGTATTCAAATGGTACAGAGCAAGAAGGTCAGAAAGGGCCCAAAGAGAGCAGCTGCAGAGATTGGCTGCCATACAAGATAATCAGTACAGGAGTCTGAGGGCTCTGGAAGCGCAGAGACAAATTATGCTAGCAATAACTGCAGTTTAAATGTTAGTGATGACCCCGAGAGGTCATCAAAGGGGGGAACTGAGAGAGCGCAAACTGACCTAAATGTATGAGTACATCACACTTACCTGTAGTAAGCACAAATCATGAGGAGAAATGCCATGAGTGCTAGTAGTATCTGCAATTATATTCTGAATGTATAGCTAATGTAGAGATTTAAGTAGAAGTGAAACTAATACAGAAATGTGTGACACTATATGATTTTATTAGATGTGATTATTCCTGAATCCATGTCGTGTAGCTGCTAAAATGTAAGATGGCATGTGGTTAAACGCAGAATGTGGTAGGCCTCAGGGCCAGAGCTAGAAGGGAAGGGGAAGGTGTTTCTTTTCACGACATAGATTGAACTAATGTTTTGGTCATTGCATTAATGGGCCATGATTTATAGATGTGTTTACTGAATAATAGAATAAGAGTATTAACATGCTTTAATTAATGAAGAAGTTGAATGCTATAATTATTATGAGAAATGCTGTAGGCCTGAAATGTTTAAACATTGATTTACACGTACATGTCTGGGCCGAGAAATGTTGCAAACCTTTTTGGAAGTCTATGAGAGTTGGGTTCTTGGCTGCAGATGTCTGTCTGCAAGAGAAAGGGAGGATCCGATTATAAGTAATATGAATAGAGGTCTGTTCAGTAGACGGCCCAGACATGGAGGAGGGTTCTGGAATGTTTAAGGGGTATCAGCGGGCCGGAGAAGAGTCTGAGAAGCAAGGTCAACTCTAACGTATGAGGCCCAATACAAAGCAGCATGGAAAAAGCCAGAAGCTACACCACGTGAGGGGCGTCTCATGAGGGGCGTCTCAAATGTTGTTGACTGTTTTGTATTAGGGACAGCACCCCTGGGTGGAGTTAGAGCAGATGCCTGAGGACCCTTTAGAGAGCGGATGGGTAGGCAGAGAGGGGTCATGACTGGAGAACTATAGGTTTTCACCAAGAGACTAAGAGTGAGTGACTTCCCTTGGGGGTCATTCACTGCTGACACCTTTGTTAGGTTGGGATTTGGTTAAGTAGGGATACCATCTAGAGCAGGGTAGGGACAGCCTAACCTGTGTGTTTTCCTCCAACTTAAATGAAGGAGAGATATGCGTCAATGCTGATAGCTTTATTATTCTTAGAACTTGTGTTAGTAATTTCCGTTGCTCGTCTGAGGGCTTTCAGAGAGCACATGTATGTAGTTGGACCTGTGTATCTCGTGAATCTCATTCTGAGATGCCTGTATTTGCAGCTTATCCTATCCTTACAATAAACTTTTGAAAGCTAGAAGTTGTTTGTGATCTTTTGGAGCGGGGTCCTTTATTGGGTGAACTAACTTGATAGGAGAGGCACTTTCTTCCTTCAATGACAGGCAACAAAGGTTCAGTCGACCAGATCGGGGTTTAGATCAATAGTGATAAGGTATCGATCAAAATCTCGCCCTTCCACTTGTATAGAATACATGTGCTGCAATAATCAGTAGACAGAAGCAGATGAAAGTGATTACAAGCACCAAAGAGTAATTAACAGATCTAGTTCCACCATGCTGCTAGGACAGTATATTTATTCAGGGATCTAATGCAAGGTAGTAATCTGGCATACACCTACTATGCAATCCCCGCTCTGTCTATGTCTGGAGTGTATGTAGGTGTAAAGGAAAGAATCCCCCACAGGATGATCCAACCCCATTCCCTGGCAGGAGAGAATGTGTGACCCCGTTCTGGTCACTAATTGGACATCCCTCACGGAGATGTCAGACAGCTGCTTGGGGGAGCCTCTGCATGCTGAGACCCTCTGTGTCAGCTGAAGCATCTCTTCTGCTAACCCCCGGAAGTGCTTCTTTACTTATAATAAAAAGCATCCTCGCAATGTACACACAGATTAGCATTGTTGTGGATATGTAGAGAGCCTTATCATCCCATTGATGAAGATAGAATGCCATTTGTACATCATGCCTAAAGGCCTTGTACTTGGTGTTCAAGGCATCGTGATAATGTTGCACGAAGACATATGTGTAAGCAAAGCAGTTTCAGACAAACTAAACCAACAGTCACGCACGCCAATATGTGCAAAAGGTTACAGCAATGATGTTATTAAGCAGAAAATAGGATAATGTAAGAAAATGTGCAGCGTTGATACATTGGCTTAACTCTGGCACATAACACAACTGTGCATTTTTTTCTCAGCACCCGTCTCCAGAACGGTTGGTGGTGCAGGCATCAACCATTCAGACCAACCCCCAATACCTTCCCAACTACTCCCTCAGTTAGTTAGTCTGAAAGAGTTGAAACCTTCGTGAAGAGGGTATTTTCTTTTACCAGCCTGGCCCTCCATCTGTTCAGGCCAGTTACCTGCTGGGCCGCTATTCTAATGCTCTTTGGGGTTCGGTGGCTCAAGTCCTCCCAGATGTCCTGGAAGACCCTGACTCATTCTAAGCTGCTCCTCTTCATTGGAGCTATTCTGGACACAGTTTCTTTTGGTGTCTCTTCATTTTGGTGCCTCTCCCCGAATGGAGAGTCCAAGAGATTCTGGCTATGATCCGAATCATTCAGCCCCTTTTCTGAATCTCAGTGAGGTTGACTCTGAGGCTGATAGTCTGGCACCCAGGTCATATATGCGGGCTCTGCAGTGGGATCTGGAATCCCAGTGTTCCCAACATCAAGGGAATCTCGCTGCCCACGTCCAGATTTCAGAGGAGACTGCAAAAGATCTGCAGTGGTGGATACTGGACCACCGTTGGGTAAGTGGCAGTCCCCTCTCTCTACCCCACACAGAGCTGACAGCGGTGAGCAATGGGTCACTTCTAGCTTGAGGTGGCCACCTGGGAGAGGTGGAGATCAGAGTCCTCTAGTCTCCTGCTGAGTCCCGGCTCCTTATCAACCTTTTGGAGTTACGGTCCATCTGCTTATCGTTGTTGGTCTTCCTTCCATCTATCAAGAGGAGGCTGGTGCTTGCGGACAATACCACAGTCATGTGATATTGCAGCAAACAGGGTTAGGTGAAGGTCATGGTTCCTTAGAACCACCTAGCAGGATCTTTGAATGCCAGGGAAGACCAACCCAAAAAGAACAATTGATGGACAGAATGTTTAACAATGTCAAACATTCACCCCAGTACAGAGATCTTGGCCTAAATCCATTGTTTCTTTTACTCCCCATGCCATTCCAGTTTAAACCCAGCCATATGCAAATCAGTTTTGACCCTGTTCCCCATGGGAACAGTCCAGCCCAAACTGCCAGGCCAGATTCTCCCTGAACTGGAAAACAAGCATCATAGGACCGGTTTCGGGGTTTCAACCCTCATCAGCCCGGCTTGCTTGACTCCAGTTGCATGGGTAGACAAACTCCGTCATAGACGCAAAAGCAGATCACAAGTGGCAGTTGCACCTGGAGGTGGAGCAGGGTCTTTTCTGTGAATGGGGAGAATCTTTGCTCGATCTGTTCTCCACCACCAAGAACGTGCAATGTCAGCAATTCTGCACGTTGGTGTTTCTCACTAGGAGAGGTATTCTGCCTAGAGTGTAATTCAGGACAACTGTATGCCTTTCTGCCAATACCTCATCTGCCTAGAGTTCTCAAGAAGATAAGAACTGACCAGGTCCACGTCTTCTTATTGGATCCAGATTGGGCATTTACATGCATCAACCTAAAAACCGGTCGCAAATGGACAGATTCGCAGAATCTCCCCCTTTGCGACCAGTATTTTTACATTTGGGATGCATCATCCCAAATGCAAAATTCGCAAATGAAATAATCGCAAAAATTGCGATTGCATTCCAAAAAAAATTGTGATTTCACAAATAGGAATCGCAAATTACCGTCAATCTCAAGTTGATGGTAATTTGTGATTTCTTTGAAAAATGCACTCAAGTGCATTTTTCAAACTCCTATGTTACACGCACACATGCCCTTGGGGCATGTGTGTGCGCAACGTGGTAAAAAAGGAAATTTCAGGGATGCAACAGGTGTCATTTTGGCACCCTTGAAATTGCATGCGCAGTTTGCGAGTACCTATTGGGTACTCGCAATTTGCGCATGCAATTCCCATTCATTCCTATGGGCCTAGAAGCCGTTCAAGGGATGTGTAGGAATGGCAATTCTTTTTGCAATTCCTACATGCATAGGCAATTGCGATTCTATAATTGCGAATCTTTGAAAATCACAATTATAGAATCGCAATTGCCTATTATGATGCATGTGCACGTTAGAGCATTGCACCGAGAAAACCTGGACATGAGCATCTGTCCTCTGATAAGGCTGCCCTTCTGGGAGAATCTGCTGTCATAGCAACTGGGCAGGGCTCTGCTCCTAGGATCCGCAGTCTCCGCCTTCATGCTTGGAGATTAAGCAGCGATTGCTGACAGCTTCGACCTTCCTCCAGATGTGGTTGAGGTCATGTTGCTAGCCAGGTGTCCCTTGACAACATCTGTTTACACCAGTCGTTGGGATAAGATTGCTGCTTGGCGTGGCACACCGCAGATAGACCCCGTCCAGGCAAAGTTATCTGAAGTTTTGTTGTTTGTTTTATCCCTTGCCCAGAAAGTCCTCGCTTTGGGCACAGCTAAAGGGTACCTTTTGGCTCCTCCTGCCTTTCTATGGTTGTAGACCAGTCCTCATTATTTTAATCAGCTATTGTGATGCATTTGTTTTAAGGAATTACATAATCTATCTCCTTTTTCATCCTTTGTCATGCCACAGCGGGACCTTTACTTGGTCCTCACATAACTTCATGTGCACTCCATCTGTGCTTCTTCAAGGCTGTCCTATATGGCTTCTCACCCTTAAGACAGTATTCCTCGTCACCACAACATCTGCATGGTGGGTGAGTGAGTGAGCTTCAGGCTCTCTGTGACAACCCGACGTATGCGACGGTCTTCACAGACAAACTATTTCTGTGGACGTGAGCACCATTCTTACCGAAAGGTGTGACGCCGCTCCACATTAGTCATCATGTTACCTTGCTGGCATTCTTTGCTCCACCTCACCCCTCTACAGAGGAGGAGAGACTCCAGCACTTGGACCCCAAAAGGGCAGTGACCTTTTACATTGATCGTACCAGAGAACACCCAGTGGACTTTCAGCTCTTTGTGGAGTTTTTCTGGTGCAAAAAAGGCAAAGCTGTGCTGAAAAGGACCATCTGCCACTGGATTGTGATCTGCATTAAAATCTGCTATGCATTGACCAAAAAGTAGCCTCCAGAAGGACTGCTACCTCAGGGCCAGTGTTGCTACCACTGCGCTGGCTTGCTGAGTTTCTATCCTGGAAATCTGCCTCGTGGCTGTATGAGCACTACTCCATACGTTCACAATCAATTACTGTCTGCACAACCAGGTTCACTGAGTTGGGCATTTGGCCCTCTTAGTCCTACAAGACCTTCCATTTGCAGACCCTCCTCCAAATATGTACTGCTGTGTGGTATCTGTGAAAACAAAATGCAGAATCTGCAATTAGAAGTCTCCATCAGAGGAACAAGTTACTAATCTTCGGTAACGCCTTTTGTGGTTGAGACTCTATCTTATTGCAGATTCGTTACTGACCCTCCCATCCTCCCCTTTCTGTGACTGGACTCTACCCATTAATAAGATCTCAAGTCTAGAAATATGCACACTGGTCACAACCAATTTGCTGTTTAGGCTGTGTATTTAGAACGCATAAGGCCTTAAAATCAATTGGCATCAATGCACCTTAGTGGCGCTAATATAGACTCTGCATGTCATTTCCAGAATGGAACGACATCAGTGCAAGCACTGGCATGCAGCGGTAGTGCTAAAAATGTCTGGATCCATTCTGATGCCCTTAGGATTGTCAAAAGGTGAGGAATCTGTGGGTATTTAGTCTCTAGTACATAAGGCTTTAGGGTATGTAAGTAACTTGCTATTTAATATACTGCACATGGTGTTTTATTCCTTATAACACATTAACACTACCTCCATTCCAATAAACAACTTAAGTCTTGCTCTTTCATGTTCATTGCAGGCAAGAAGAATAAAAGCAGACTGTACTGAGAAATTAAATACACCAAAAGCAGTTAGTAATTTTTGCAGAAACATATTAGAATACAGGTAATTTAAGTAAGGTTAAAAAATGCTGTGACTTAGATTGTGCAGAAACATGCAGCAATTCTATCTTTCTTGCAATGATTTATAGTGTGGAAGAAATGAAGATATTGCAATAAATATCTCCTTTCAGCTGATCTTTTTTTTTTTTTAGAGAACAATGTCAGTCGAAGAAAAAGCCTGTACCCGTTTACCTTGTTTAAATTTTGGCTGTGATTATGCTGTCTTACCTGCCTTTCATCCTAGCCACAGGCTATGGCAGCATGCATTGTGACGTCAGAACTCAGCTGCAATAACTTATTACAAGTGAGCAGCCTGTCTTCTCTTTATTACAATTGACTAGAGATGTCACAAGTCCTCCGTAATTAGAAAATTAGCGACTAGATTTTATACAGGTATTGTATGCTCCCATGTATTAAGTAAGTATTTCCTTGTGTGTGATTTGTGTAAGATACTTCATTTTCAAATGAACAAGCACTGGCTGGACTTTGACTTAATAATTGGTATAGTTTATGGTATTCTGAGTCTCTAAGTCCACTCCACCTGCCTGAGTAAGCCTTGAACTGTTCGACCTCTGCCACTCTGAGGGTCAAGTTCTTGGTACACCGGTTCAGCAATATGTTTAAGCCCCAGGACACCAGTAGTGAAAGGATCCGATTAACACCTGTTTTGCAAATCTTGGAGTCATTATCTTCATATATCAGCACAAAGTAAATTTCAATAATCAAGTGTAGCACTGATATGTGCCCTGGCAATGAGTGTGAGATGTAATTCAATAAAAAATGATATTTGCCTAAAACGTTTCTCAAATTAAGTTATGGGGCTCATCACTGTATGCTCTTGGGCTGACGCAGTCATATTAGAATTTAGAAAGAAACCAAGTGTTTTGATCTTATAAGCAGTTTGCACTATGTCTTTCGGGATCAGAATGCATAAATAAGTTCTCTCCCAGTTATGAGTTCCTAAGGCATAAAGGAGAAAGAGCACTTTGTTGTGTCAGAGCCAACTGGCTTTCTATCTATGACTGGGTTTTAGTATTGAAAAAAGTAATGTCAGCTGGAGCATTACCTTTAGTTGTAGAGTCATTTGATTATCATCAGATTGGATGTGAAAACCTATTCCTAAAGAACTGAACAGCTCAAGGAGAGAATGAACATAAATATTAAACAATAAGATAATGAGACACAGGTCCACTGGAGAATACCACGAGACCGTGGCTCAATTAGAGGTGAACCATTCATGTGCCTTACGGCCGAAGCAGTCTTACGTTCATTGCTTATCTGTGTTGGTTTGTGCTCCACTGTGCGTCCCTTTGTATTGCTTTATCTTGTTTCATTGTGTCATGATACTTATCTAATGTTTACATTAGATGTGCAAAGAGAGTGTATGGTACCTTGCAGTATTCATATGTATTGGCATGTGAGGAATATGTGATTTTGAAAGTCATGCTGTTAATGTGAGACTACAGTGCAGGGCGGCTCCTCCACTAGGGCGGGTGAGCGTCGCCCCACCGCTTTCTCGCAGCGCGAGAAGCAGAAACATAAAATGGTAATAACTTCCATTTTATGTTTCTGCTTCTCGCACTGCGAGAAAGCCAAAGTGTTTGGTTGGATGGGTGGGCGGGTCTGTTCTAGGGCAGGGAAGGAGTAGCTTGCCCACTGCTGAGAGCACTGACTGTTTGGTCGGCCCTCTGGGGCCGATCAAACCAGTCATGCGCACTTTGACTTTTTTCCATGTAGACTGCATGAAAATGGTCTCCCCATAGGTGCCTGGCTGGTTGGCGTCCCGACCAATAACAATGCTGCCATTGCAGCATTGTGATTGGCTTGGGAGAGGGGAGGGAGGCTGGCTGCTTCCTGTTCCTGCCAAAGGCAGGAGAGCAGGAGCAGGGTCCAAGAAAACGCGGGACCCAGCTGCAAAGGTAAGTTAACTTTTTTTTTTATTTTAATTTTAAATTAAACCTCCCCCGCCCCCACCCACGAGTCATGCCGGCCGCGACTGAGCCTACATGGAGAAAAATGGCCTCCCCATTGGCACCTGGCTGACCAATCACAACACTGCCATTGCAGCGTTGTGATTGGCTTGGGGGAAGGGAGGGAGGCTGCCAAGCAGGACTGGTGCTGAGAAAACGTGGGACACGGTCGCAAAGGTAAGTTAACTTTAAATTTCTTTATTTTAAATGTAACCCCCCGCGCAACCCAATGACTCCCCCCCCCCCCCCCGCCCCACTCGTGAGTCATGCCGGCCACGATTGCTTCAGTGGTTTCATTGGGAGCATGTTTCAGAATCATCAGTGGGAAAGTATGATAACACAAATGGCATGTGGAATACGAAATGGAGGGCATACTTAAGAAACATGTTGTGTCTTGAGTGGTGACAGATTGTGGTGGAGCAGTTGCTGTGATTTATGCCAGTGTTTTCTCCTGCTCCCTTGATTGGGAAAAACCATTGAGAGATGCGTATGCATCTAATTAAAAAGCTAGACTTTGAGGTCTTCCAGTAAGTTGAAGTCCAACTCTCAAGCATAAGAAAGTGGAGGGACTTGAGCCCCCTCATGCCAATCGGACTCCAAAGTGGAGGGGCAAGGGTGTCACAATGGCAGCCACACCACTTAGAAGTCTCCGGCCACAGAACCCATTCCTCAGTTGATCCCTATGTGCCCCAAATTTCCCAGCCTGTCTGTGGCCCAAGGTTTCAAACAGTCCCTGCCACATCAGTGCCAACAACAGTGTCTAATCTGAATCGACTTCGACTCGAGCCCGACCTATGTTGTGGTGTGTAATCACAAAATTACAACTCGGCATCATGCAGCCTGACTCTGGCCTAATGCATCTACTATGTCACACTTTATAGAAGATGCTCCATTATCTTTTGAATTTTACTCTGATCCTGTGCCAGAGCAGGGGGGACACCAGAATGATGATGGTGATGTTGATGGCTAACTTTCATTTTACTATCCAGAACAAAACAAATATGCTACTAAAAATGTCACCTGCCTATTTGCAGGCAGGCAAGAAGAGGGCTTCAACCAAGTGGTAATCAAATTATCAGTGAGGGCTTTGTTAAGAAGAAGCAAAGCTCAAAATTGCTGGCATGGGCTCTAGACTTTCTGTTAGAAAATTGTGTTGTTTTCCACTTTGGGCAATCCATCAATCTGTCTGCATTCTTTGCTCCACCTCACCCCTCTAGAGAGAAGGAAAGGTCACTATTGGTTGACCTCAAAAGGCCTTTAAGCGTTTATATTGATTGTACCAAAGACCAGTGAGTGGAAGGACAGCTTTTTGTGGGTTTCTCTGGCGCTAGGAAAGGGAAATATGTGCAGTTTAGGAACCTGTTGAGGTGGATAGTCCTCTGCATTTGGACCTGAATTGCACAGGCCAAGAATCAGCGTCTGGTCTGAGAGCACTCTACCAGGGCTAATGCGGCGATCATGGTATTCTAAAGTATACAAAAGAAAATGTTATGGATAGAATGCTTGAATCAATCTCAGCCACTGTTTTTTACTCGTGGCCTCATTCCAGTCCATCATATCATGTCACCTCAGTTTGGACCAAGCCAAATACAAGTCAGACCATACCCTGCTCCAGAGGAAACAGTCCAGCCTGAACTACCAGGCCAGGTCCTCCTTGAACAGAACACAAGCAACCCAGGACTGTTTTCCCCACCTACTTTGGGACCATCAGCTAGGTATAGATTGGTTCTAATGACACAGACAGTGTGCACAGGACCTACATCTGGGAATACCCATCTCACATAGGGCAACACAATAAAGTATACAAAAAACTGCTGTATGGAATGCTTGACTCAATCTCAGGCACTGGCTTTTACTCATGGCCGCATCCCAGTCCATTCATTTTTGCATATCAAGCCAACTCAGTTTGGACCCAGCCATGTGCAAGTCAGGCGCAACCCTGTGTCAGTGGGAACAGTCCAGCCTTAACTGCCAGGCCATGTCCTCCTTGAACAGAACTCAAGCAACCCTGGGGAGAGGAGTTGGCCTAACGGCTTGGGTGGTCGACCCCGAATCTGAGTTCAAGTCTCGGCAATGACGCTGAACATCCTGTGATTATGGGCAAACCACTTAATCTCCCCATGCTTAACAAAAATGAATGTGTCCTTGTGTAATACACCTGGTGCTATGTAAAGCGTTTTGATACCCGATTCGGGTCAAGTTTGCGCTATATAAAGCTCTTTAAAAAAAAAAAAAACATGACTGGTTTTGCCCTAGTTAGGGGTTATCAGCCAGGTTTTGCTTGTCAATGTGGGATGTGTTCGAATGCTACCCCAAGCAGTTGCCAGTGGTTAGGCTTAATGTAAGCATTCCTCCCATCACCTTTTGTATGTTTCTGCTGCCATGGCATTGGCATGTGGAGTGCTTATCCATGCCAAGCTGCGACTTAGGCATCAGTGCACACGTTCATGAAGCACTACTGCCTTGACAGCCAGGTCCATCAGGAAGGACTTTTGTTTGCCCACTTAGCCCTGCAAGACGTTTTGGTCTGAGTTTTGGTCTGAGCCCACTCCACAGGCCCTCTATCTTTTTGAGGTAATGCCTTGTTATCGATTATATGATGAGAACCTGCGATTAGAAGTGTCCATCAAAAGAACAAGTTACTTCCTTTATTTCTTGTGGATACTCTTACTGTAGATTGCTCACTTACCCCCAGCCACCTCCTCCTCAGTCTGTGGAGTGGCCTCTTTTTAACATTGAAAAGGGTCCCATTTTTTTAGTCAGCACATTGGTACCAATGAAAGAGAAAATGATTTTAAAAAACTGTCATCAATGGGCCGAAGTGATCCTTATACACCAGTCTGCTCTGTCACTTCTGAGGCAGTTTGGAGTCAAGTGCGGCACAGCACATCACCATCTTCCGGCGTGCAGGAGCACAGCTAAGAAATGTTTCTGAATCCAGCCTGCCGCCTGGGGAGTATTCTAAGGTGAGCAGTCTGCAGTTAGGTGGAACTTGTTCTTCTGCTATTACTAGAACTCTCTGCAGCCTTTGCTATGGTGGCCCCTCATTTACTCCAAAGCAACAATAGAGGAAGTGTAGAGGTAATGATAGAATCACCCTCCTAACTGGTATATATAAACAAAAGGATTCTATGAATGTGCAGTAGTGACTTATTTTAATTTTAAATTTTTGGTGAATATCTAATACATGAATTTCGAACTAGGCTCCCTCTTTGTCATAACAAAATCAGTGCTCCCGCGTAGTTCGTAGGTCGTGGCCCGCCCCGCCCCGTAGAGGGACGGGAAGACCCCTATGATGAAGCATGACACTAAGGGATTCTTAGTGTGTGAGGGGTATTTTAAAAGCACATAGTACCCTCGTTTTGTCACTCCAAGAGAGAGCCTAGTTCGAAATTCACGTATTAGATATTCACCAAAAATTAAAAATAAAAATAAGTCACTACTACACATTGATACGGCCCCTCATTTACTACAGGTAGTTTAGATTGAAAAATGGGTTTCAGAGACACTATGTTGAACTGGTTCAAATTATCCCTGAAAGGTAGAACACAAATAATAAAAGTGAGCGCATATACATCTCAACAAGCGAAGTAAGCATGCGGCACGCCTCAAGGATTCACTAATCCTTTTCAACTTATATGTGGAACCACTAGGTCTACTACTAGAGAGCTCTAACTTAAAACTACACCAGCATCCAGATGACACATGTACATAAAGCTATCATCCATCAATGATATCCACACTCTATGCATTTCCCCAGTACTGAAAGAACTCCTTTGGTTCTCCTCAGAAACAAAGATTATGTAAGGGCTTTATATCAGCAGAAGGGCCAAATGGTAAGGAAAAGAGGCTTGAGGATATGGGCCCCTCTTCCAACATGGATACAGGGCAATAGAAGCAATGTGTGTGTGAAACTAGTATTTGTGTATGTGCATGTATGCGCGTGTGAAAGAGAGAGAGAGGCTATGTTGTGTATATTCAATCTGTATATATGTGTATGTTCCGTACGGTGTACCTCTATATATAGGAGGAAGCTGATAGTGGTGGTCCAAAAAGGTCTGCAGTTGAGGCACTACCACTGTCTTCACACGGTTGCTTTCTGTTGGGAGACTTTCCTCCTCACAAACACATACGGACGTACAGCTCACTCTTCACAAGTAAATAGTGCATGTCTGTAGCGTGGTTGTGTGCTGAATCCAGGTTTACTAGTGTACAGGCACACTACCTACAGCACAAACACAAGCCTACATATAGACTTAAACTGAAGCAAATTAGTGATTTTCCATCTATATACACTTCGATCAGGCAGCTGCTTCAGTAAATATCAGTAGTAAGACCCTCTGTGTCCTGTGTCCAATGCAGTGGGAAACACAAGTGAACGCCAGGTGCTTGTAAGCCAGCTTCTAGGGACTTAGTTGAAAGCGTCACAGCTTAAGAGGTCTTTTTAATAAGGCTGCCTTGAAAGTATTTCAGGTTAGAGGGGGTGTATTTATGTGATCGTGTTGGGTGTTGAATTACAGCTTTTACAGAAACGCATTTGGTGTTACCATCAACATGCCAATCCTGGCTTGAAGGTAGAACAAGCAGGGATTCAACCACAGTCCCTGACCAGATCCGCTTATGACTGGAAGCTGCCACTGTAGCTCATACAAGCCACAGAGTTCTCCTGTGTGCCTTGAAGGCATATGCCCACTTGTAAGAGACCCCAGGAACATGCTTGGAAGCCAGGGTTTTAATGAGGGCGTCCAGTGCCGCTTGGGCTGGCACTGAGTTTTGACGTTAGTCTTCGGGCGCTTGTACCTGAAGCAGTTGTCCTGTCCCGTCCCAGTTCAGCACCCCGCACAGGACAGGCAAAAGGAGTAAGAGGCGTGGGAGATACCTGCCTCGAGCATTAATGAGGCCATGCCGTTCCTCAAGCTGCAATGGACAATAATAATATGAATTCCCCCCAAGACCTGGCCGTTGCCAGGGGCATATAAAAACCAAGTGCAGTAGCCTGCACTAATTTTTCCCCACTTTTACCACATATTCATGGATCCACTACAATTTCACAGCAAAATTGGAAAAAAATGTTTTAAGCCCCCAGCAGGGTGCCTGTGGGACCCCACCACCAGGCTTAGGGTATAAGGGTATTCCTACCCTGCCCCCTAATGGGTTTTTTTCACCTTTTTTCTTGGGACTTGGAAGAGGCTGAGTCCGAGTCCCAAGATGGCTGCCAATACTTACTGGTTGAAGTGTTGGCAGCCACTAAGATATCCGCATGATATCTGTCGGATGTGCAGATGAATCGCGTCCCTAGATATCTATATTTCTTTATCACTTAATGACTCCAAAACTACTGAACGGATTCCCATCAAATTACAACAAGCACTGGCGTTGCCAATAGGTCTCGCAGTAGGAAAGTTTGAGCTATTGGTTTTCTAAATGACATTTTATTTTTTTGTTTTGGGATTTACAATGCCCATACTTTTAACTTTTCACATTAGGAAAGTTTGAGCGATTGGTATTGTAAATGACACTTTTTTTATTTATGTGTTGGTTTTGAAAATAGCAAAATTAATAGCTTTGTCAGTTACAATGTCAATAGTTTTAACTTTCGCAAATGTGACACCTGTAGCATTTGTAATGCAATGTGTGTTGTATTTACGTGACTTAGATGTATTGATATTACAAATAACAATGGCTTTTAATTTTGTAAATAATTAATACTTAAATAAAAGTTATTGTAATTTATAATGGCAATAGCTTAAACGTTTGTAAATAAATTTTGTGAAGATTATGTTCAGTGTATTTTATTGTGACGAAAATCCAAGAACATTGCATTTGCACCTACACACACATATGTGTTGTAGCATTGAGTGGTGTGAGGGTGAGTGAGGGGGTGTGAGGGTGAGTGTGTGAGGGTGAGGGTGTGAGGCTGAGTGAGGGTGAGAGGGTTGTGAGGGGGGTGAGGATGAGGGGGGGTGAGGGTGAGTGAGGGTGTGAGGGTGAGGGTGGGTGAGGGTGTGACAATGGGTGAGGGTGAGGGTTTGTGAGGGTGAGAGGATGAGAGGGTGTGTGATGAATAAAAAAAAATACATTTGTATGCGCTTGCACAATGGCAATACAAAAATGCTCAATGCATAATGGCACGTTTGCATAAAGCAGAAAGTAAAGTCAGACATCAGCGAAGTAGCCATCTTTAAAGACAAAAGTATAGCCTTCTGATAAACGTAGTAACAACCAAAACACTTCTGTTCGCAAATATTAAAAACGCTGTGCAGTTAAAAAAGGAATAGAATCAAACATTATGAAATGTAAAATAAATATACATACTTAAAAATATGAAGACACTCGCTATTGAAGTTTTTCAATATAAGTTTAAGCCTGGGTCGTACTTACTCGAGCTTACATGTCGGCACAACTACAGTGCACACGGCCCTTCAACCTGATTGTTGCCCTGGTAACGGACGCCGCTGAAACGCTGCTGAAGGAGCGGTGGTGGTGGAATAGGCAGAATCCTGGTGAGGAATCCCAGGGGCAGACGGAGGATGGAGAAGGACAGCGGGTGGGGATAGATCCGGGGCAAGGGGTTAAGGGGTGGCATATGTGTGAAGGGAGGCGGGAAGAGAGCGAGATACCTTGTCCTTTTTTTTAAGATTTCCGTTGATTTTTAAATAGAATGCGTTATTTATATAATTTGGTTAGTATTACAATTATTTGTGAGGGGTGCGGGGAGCATTGGAAACCCCCCGTAAACCACTCTGATTGCAGCGCAGCCCAGCACAAGGGTAGCGTTGCTGAAATGAGCGTGCAATGAATGCTCGACTAAGTTATGGCAGCAAAGCTTCCGGGATGTGCGCTCCTGCAGATTTGAGGCCCCTCTCTCTGCTGTATGTGTTTGCAGCCCTCCCGTCTCCCCTACCGATTAAGGCGCCCCTTTGTAATCAACATACAAATAGCTTAAGTTGATGGACGATAAGTTAACATACATTTTATATGAGCGAGTCCATTGAAGAGAAGTGCGTTCGATATCCTGCTACGATGAATTTAAAGCTCTGACGCACACTTGCTACCCTACTGAAACCTCTCGAGCAATGCATCGCGAAAAGGCATTGTAAGAGTTCAAGGTATTACTTACATGCCGATATACCATACACAAACTGGTAAGTGGGCCAGTGAAAATAAGTGTGGCACAGTAGGACATGTAATTTATAATCATTGTACTAGAAAATGCACAACAAGCAGAAACACGAGAGACGGCCTGCGGCCGTCAAAGTGAAGTGGGAGCAATGCATCGCGAAAAGGCATTGTAAGAGTTCAAGGTATTACTTACATGCCGATATACCAGACACAAACTGGTAAGTGGGCCAGTGAAAATAAGTGTGGCACAGTAGGACATGTAATTTATAATCATTGTACTAGAAAATGCACAACAAGCAGAAACACGAGAGACGGCCAGCGGCCGTCAAAGTGAAGTGGACACGGCGGGCAGGGGAGGGGGCGGAGCGGGGAGAGCGGCATGAGGGTGTGAAGCAGCAGGGGCCTGAGACGAGGCCGCCTTGCCTTTGATGTGGTAATGCGAGGCAAGCGGCTGGTGGCATTGTGCACGCGCTTTCACGTGCACTGGAAGAAATCGCCTGGGAATCGCCTGATCTCGGTAAGCTCTGTTTAAGCCGCAATATATCGAGCTCCCGCTCAATGCGCATGCGCATTGAGATAGGTCGCTCGACCTAAAAAGGTCTCTTTTTGGACCAAGAGCTAGCTTTCTGCCAAATTTGGTGTAATTCCATTCAGCGGTTCAGGCTATAGTAGTGTTGAAAATCCCTATGGGAAAAATGCATTCTGGGGCCCCCCTTTTTCTCAGCTCTGACTTGACTGATTCCACACAGCAGCTGAACTTGGGTGTGTACTAGTTTTGAAAAATGTGTGAAGATTTTTTAAACATCCCCAAAGATATTAGCAAAACAAAAAATGTTTTCCTATAGAATCTAGGTCCTAACTAGAACTACCTCCTGTCGACTGCCAGTAGGTAGTATATATGTATATATATATATATATCACCACACAATCCAGAACAAGATCTTCTTGATAAGAAAACACACTGGTGCCGTGGCCTCGATGATAAAGACGTGTTTATTAACACAACAAAAGTCCCTATGCGTTTCTGAGTTTCAACTCACTCCTTGTTCAAGGGCAAGGTTCCAAGTGTATAATCGTGCTTTTAAAGTAATAGTGTTCATTCCCTGTTCAACACCACAAACATAGTAAACATACTATCTTGGTTTGTACACTTAATAAAGTTATTGTTCAAACCAATTATTGAGACATTACCGTTCTCACTCAAAAACGAAACAGAGTAATTATGCCAGAGCTAAATGCAATGCTTGTATAGCTGTTGTCAGCATTCATTGTGAAATCCTAGGAATGCAATGTTTCAAATAAAATGTAAAACGCAAGTTTGTTTCAAGTTCAGTGGCAATGAACCCGTAAGAAAGTGTATCTGCCGTGGACATTAATTTACTTCTCTGTAAACCCAGTTCATTTATATGGCACCCAATTCAACCCAAGTGGGTAACTGTACTGTGCGCCGTAAACTTTATATACAAATCAGACCAATTGATTTTTCAATGCTAATATCTGGGAAATCACACAGATAATAGTAATAATACATCACAGAAAACACTGTGTTGTTTAAATATATGTTGTTAGGCTCCAGTGAGCAACATTAATTTTGATAATACAAGACTTCCTCATAATAATTTGCACTGTAAATATGCTCATCTGCACTCTGCTTCAGTATTCTGCAGCAAACCAAATGATATTTAAATTAAAAAGTTGAACTACTGTACACTAAATACAAAATAAAAAATACTACAGAACCTTAAAAACATTGATACAGAATGGGTGCAGCTAATGGTATTATTGTTTATCTTAGGTGAAGATGCACTCACACACTCTTTCAACAATCTATCCATACCTATCGTCCTATCTAGCTATACATCTAGCTATTTCTGTCTAACTGTACGTTTACTCTTTATACTAGAATTTGATTGTAAAACACCAACAAGGCTTAACAATACAGAGGATTTGTATAATTTCTTGTGAAACTGCCATTTCTTTTTTTTTTATTTTACAGAGTTTTATATAGCGCGAACTTGATCCGAATCGGGTATCAGAGCGCTTTACATATCACCAGTTGCATTACATGAGGACACATTCATTTTTGTTAGGCTCGGGGAGATTAAGTGATTTGCCCAGGATCACAGGATGTTCAGCGTCATTGCCGAGACTCTAACCCAGTTCCCCAGATTTGAGGTTGACCGCCCTAGCCGTTAGGCCAACTCCTCTGCTATGTATCACATAAGGCTGATAACATCTAAATTGTTGCCCTTGAAGCTCTACAATCATTTATACTATGGCTCCACCGAGGACAAGCTATAATATCAAATAAGTAAAGAAGCAGACAAGTTCAAAATAAATTAGGAAATTATCTACTTGACAGTCTCAGTAACGTACATATGACCTTTTGATATTTAAGACTCGAATAGGACTATGACAGGACATGTTCATAATATGAATAATGTACAACATTTTAGTCTGCCACCCAGAGAGAACAAGTAATTTTTACATGGAAAAAAACCCTTAAAAAGATGTTGAATAGATGTGTTTTTAATAATGTATAATCATTATATGTACTGTAACGCACTTAGCACTTTATAGCAATTTTTGCTCTAGTAAGGCACTCAGTTTGCACATAAGCACTTTCTTTAAGATGGTTAGGTGCAATTTGCATATTAGAAGGCGGACATGATTTTGATATTGTAGAATTCATGATAATATTCCTGTGTCATATATACATTAAATGTTCAGTACCTCAGGGAAAACGACCTTTGTTGGAACTGTGTCAAAGAGAAGAGCGACCTTGCACACCTACTATGCCACTGCGCCAAAGTCAAACAATCTGGACTAAAGCCTTTGACTTTATAAACAAAACACTAGGATGTACAATCAAACCAGAATTTGCCTCCCTCACAGCTGCATTCCTAACCACTGAGCTAGATTCAAGACAAGACAGGGACCTAGTAGATCTACTAATCACAGCGGCAGTAAAAACAGTCCTCACCAAATGGAAAGACACCGCCAAGGCAACTTTCAAGGGCTGGCTCAACTGGGTCACATACTTAAGGCGGGTGGACACAATCACCCTCCAACACTCACCATGGAAGCAACAACACAGGGGCATGTGGGAGACCCTAGACAAATACCTTGACTCGTATGACCCACCATAGAGAAGTCCAACGCTAAGCCACCAACCTGAGTGCTGCATGCCCCCACTGTAGGGAGCCGAGACAGAAGCAAGAGTAGTGAACTTCTTGTATTTTTTCTTCTCACTTTCCACTTTCCCCTTTCTTTTCTTCTTCACACCTCCTCCCCGCCTTATAAGGGGATAGTTGGATAAGGGGATCAGCCTAGCACGAACATATCTGTAAAGTAGGACTACACATCGCAAAAAGCCTGGGCTGTAACCCTGGAAAGAGTTACCCATGATAACTGTATGTTATATGTCTATATGTGTATGATTATGTGTATGCAAAAAACAATAAAAAACTTTTGGAAATTAAAAAATAAATACAAGGAGCTACAAGCAAGGGATTGTTCACTGTGAAAATAATTCATTCATGCAAAGAAGGAACCACTATAACATTTCCCTAGTGTAAACAATACAATGGTGATATAACCGATAGAAGGAGTCGGCTCTAATGGCCACCTTACATAAACAAGATAACCTAAGTATCACATTGTATATATATATTTTCTTATGTATTTATTCAGGCATTTATGTATTTATTGATTTTAACAATTTTAGAAATTGTATAATTGAAAGTTAACTGTAAGTTAAAATGTATTTGAATTCTTCCATGCATTACTGGCTGGTAATGATACTGCGATGTACAATGCTATAAGTGACAACTTGAGTCTTTTCACACTGTCTAGCTGTATCAAGTGACACAAAGGTGTTGTACAAATAAGCTTACCGTAAAGCGCTTCGTTATGTGGTCAAGGTCCCTCGCTGACCGAAACGCGTCATGATATGAAGAGGAATCTGTGAGCAAAATAAAGAAAATCGCACTATCACAAGAGGAGTGTGTGCTCTCTTTTTCTCTCCAGAATGGAAGTGAAAAGGTGCGTTTGTTGAATCGGATATATATATATACATATATCAGGCGCGCAACACCCATTGGGCTCACCGGGCTTCAGCCCCCTCCCCCCGTCGCCTCCTCTGCCCGGGCTAAGATGACACGCACTGAAATCACTAACTAACGCTGCGCATCGGAGCCGAGAATGTGATTTTTATTATGCATCCTGAGAGGCCCAGCAGCCCGAGCAGACAGCCAGCCTCTGAACAGTTTCCTCGAGTGAACGCCCCCTGCCCTCACCTCTTGATTTCCTGTAGAGTGGCGCAGAGGTGAAATCCTTGCCTGAAGGCAGGGATTTCACAAGGATTTCACCTAAGCACTTGATGGGTTATAAGTATGGGGTGTGAAGTGCACAGCAGGGGGGAAGGCATGGCCAGTGCAGGTGACGCTTTTCTTTTGTATGGGAATTTCTGCTGGCGTCATAGCCCAGGGTGTGCTGTCTGTGCACTTGTATAGATGTGTATTCCATACAAGTGCACAGACAGCAAACCCTGGGCTAAGACACCAGCAGAAATTAATTTTCAAAGGAAAAGCATCACCTGCACTGGCCATCCCTTTCACCCTGCTGTCTGTGCACTTGGATGGAATTCACATCCACCGCACTGCTCACCAGATAAATGGTGAACAGGGCCATGGATCTTTCTATTTTCGCATCCAAGGGCAGCAGCGAAGAAGCAGAGGGGACCCAGGCAAGGAGAATCCAGGAGACCTATCTACTCTGAGACCTTCGAGGGGCTGGATGCCAGGACGCGGTGCTGCTGATCAGCCCGACTCCACAGTATAGTATCAGAGGAGCAGGCAGCAGTTTTTTATGTAAGTTCCAGTAACTTTAAAGCATTTTTCAGCACAGCATTACCTACTGCCTGCATATCTAGGTTACTGTGAATGTTGTTCTTGACTTACATGCATAGAAACGTCAAAGAGGACAGTCCCCTCCAAATATGCAACTGTAATGTAAGTTTGTAGTATTCATTTTTTTTTGGGGGGTGCTAGTGGGTAACTTTAGAGTTCAGAGTGGGTGTGGGTTTTAGGGAGCCAGTGAGTAATTTTATGGTTCATGGTGGGTTACAAATTGGGGTGCCAGGGGTTAATTTTAGGGTTCTGCGCGGGTATGGGGTTTGGGGTTCCAGGGGGCAATTTTAGGGTTTAGGGTGGGTATGGGTTTTGTGGTGCCAGTGGTCATTTTAGGGTTCAGCGTGGGTATGTGTTTTGGTGTGCCAGGGGTAATTTTAGGGTTCAGGGAAGGTGTGGGTTTTGGGGTGTCAGCGGGCAATTTTAGGGTTCAGGGTGGGTATGGGTTATGGGGTGCCGGGGGAATTTATGGTTCAGGGTGGGTATGGGTTTTTGGGTGCCAGAGGGTAATTTTAGGGTGTGGGGTGGGTATGGGTTTTGGGGTGCCGGGGTGGGGGGATACTTTTAGGGTTCAGGGTGGGTGTGGGTTTTGGGGTGCCAGGGGTAATTTAAGGTTCAGGGTGGGAATGGGTTTTGGGGTGCCAGGGGGTAATTTTAGGGTGTGGGGTGGGTATGGGTTTTGGGGTGCCAGGGGTAATTTTAGGGTTTAGGGTGGGTATGGGTTTTGGGGTACCAGGGGTAAATTTAGGGTTCAGGGTGGGTATGGGTTTTGGGGTGCCAGGGGTCATTTTAGGGTTCAGGGTGGGTATGGGTTTTGGGGTGCCAGGGGTAATTTAAGGGTTCAGGGCGGGTATGGGTTTTGGGGCTCCAGGGGGGTGATTTTAGTGTTCAGGGTGGTAATGGGTTTTGGGGTGCCAGGGGGTAATTTTAGGGTGTGGGGTGGGTATGGGTCTTGGGGTGCCGGGGGATAATTTTAGGGATCGGTATGGGTTTTGGGGTGCCAGGGGTAATTTTAGGGTTCAGGGCGGGTATGGGTTTTAGGGTGTGAGGGGGTTAATGTTAGAGTTCAGCGTGGGTATGTGTTTTGGTGTGTCAGGGTAATTTTAAGATTCAGGGTGAGTATGGGTTTTGGGGGGCAAGGGTGTAATTTTAGGGATCACTGCGGGTATGGGTTTTGGGGTGCCAGGGGTCATTTTAGGGTTCAGGGTGGGTATGGGTTTTGGGGTGCAAGGGGGTGATTTTAGGGTTCAGGGTGGTAATGGGTTTTGGGGTGCCAGGGGGTAATTTTAGGGTGTGGGGTGGGTATGGGTCTTGGGGTGCCGGGTGGATAATTTTAGGGATCGGTATGGGTTTTGGGGTGCCAGGGGTAATTTTAGGGTTCAGGGTGGGTATGGGTTTTAGGGTGTGAGGGGGTTAATGTTACGGTTCAGCGTGGGTATGTGTTTTGGTGTGTCAGGGGTAATTTTAAGATTCAGGGTGAGTATGGGTTTTGGGGGGCAAGGGTGTAATTTTAGGGATCACTGCGGGTATGGGTTTTGGGGTGCCAGGGGTCATTTTAGGGTTCAGGGTGGGTATGGGTTTTGGGGTGCCAGGGGTAATTTAAGGGTTCAGGGCGGGTATGGGCTTTGGGGCTCCAGGGGGTGATTTTAGGGTTCAGGGTGGTAATGGGTTTTGGGGTGCCAGGGGGTAATTTTAGGGTGTGGGGTGAGTATGGGTTTTGGGGTGCCAGGGGGGGATAGTTTTAGGGATCAGGATGGTTATGGGTTTTGGGGTGCCGGGGGTAATTTTAGGGTTCAGGGCGGGTATGGGTTTTAAGGTGTGAGGGAGCATTAACCGATCCTGATTATCTACCATTTTAGCTCCGCCCCATTGATTAACATTAGCCACGCCCCTTCTTTTGCCATGTTAGCCCCCCCCCCGAAATGAAGACCTAGTTGCGTCCCTGACATATATATATATGTATATATATATATATATATATATATATATATATCACACACACACACTCTCTCTCTCTTTCAACAATCTACCCATACCTACATACCTATCGTCCTATCTAGCTGTACATCTAGATTTTCCGGTCTAACTACACATGTACAGTTCTCCCTCTGGCCATCTCTCTAAGCCTTCCTGTCCCTCTTTCCGTCCCTGCTTTCCTCTAGCCCTGAACGTTGTCCCCTACTTTTCTCTGCTCTTACATCTGTCCCAGTACCTCTTTAGTTCTGTCCCCGTTCCTCTAATCTCTGTTCCCATCTCTGAAGCTCAATTATGGTGTATGTGTGAGTGAATGGAAACCTCTGCAATGGTATCACTATGAGGTGATGGGAAGCTCAGTGCTGTATAACAGGAGCCATGCACTAGCTACATGGAGAATGAAAACTCAGCCCTGGCATCCCTGTGACTGGATAGAAAGATTGGGCCATTATGAGAAGGGAAACTCAGTGCATGAGTCATTAGAAGAGAAAATATGGGATGTCAGGTGCTGCTGATGCCAAAGTGGAAATGTGCTGTGACAACCCTATGAGGAAATATATAGATGTTCACTGTTAAAAGATTAAAAGTTCATTGCTTACAGCTCTGTAAGGAGAGGTTGGATTTGCAGAGCTTTTGACAGCTAGGAAGAGACAGAGCTCTCAAGTGTCTCAGGGTTATCCGTGAGTAGCTGATCCAGTTCAGGTTTTTTTGCTTTGCATTCTGGGGCTTTAGTCCCGATTTTATAACAGGATAAACAGGACTACAAGTCCCAGAATGCAAAGATGGATGGGTCATGCATAGGCCTAGGAAACGTGTCTATCCCAAATGACTACTGCTTTAGCAAGATCGTTTGGCGGGCCTCTTTGAAGCATGTTGGGCAATTTGTGAATCTGACATTTGTGAGCTGCCACCACTGCAACCAAAGCACGTAGATGCACTTTATTGTGTAGTGACTGAGACCCATAATAAGAGAGGAGTGGAAATGAGTAAATGGGAGAGATACGGGGAAGAATTGATAGATGCAAGGGATTGCAATGGGGACATGAGATGCAAAGGATGAGTGTGTAATAAATGAACTGGAATGGAGAGATATAAATCCATAAAGGGTGAATGGATAGATATTGGAGGGTGGATGGATGGAGAGATGCAGGGATTGGCAAAAGAGGCGAGTGGAAAGAGACAATGAAGGATGGAGAGAATTTAAAGGTAAAGGACAGAACATAGGGATGCACGAGGCAATGGAGCAATGCCGCAGAGAGTGTAACTGAGTGGAGAGATACAGGGGCGAAAGTGACAGATTAGAGCACAGATAATGAAACAAATGGAAAGATACAGGGGAGAGAAAACCAAGATACAAGGAGTCAGTAACAAAGAAGAAGTTGACTCAATCGAAGGTAGACTGAAAACGAACAAGGTAGAGTTAAAGAGGGGAAAGAAAGTGGGTCTGGAGTGGAAACATATAAGGTAAACGGTAGATGTAAGAGTGAAGAGAAGCAAAATGATAGCAAAATAGAAGAGAGGATATTAGGGGGAAGAAGAAAGGAGAGACAAGTAGGAGAGTGGAGAGAGGATGAAATATGGAAGTAATATACAGAGAAAGGAAGAGAAGGGAAGCATGGAGTTATGCAAAGAAGGCTGTAAAGATACAGAAAATTGATAAAAGAACTAAAACCTATAGATATAGAGGGAAATTACAGGGGAGTGAATTATGGAAGGTAGCTAAATGCGGATATATGTGGATATGTAGTGGACACAGGGGAAGTAGGAGAGCGTGAAGAGAATGGTAGAAGCAAGGGAGAATAAGAAGAACTTGAGTGATGCTGGAGTAAAAAAGAGAGGAGTGACTGAATACACTGTATAACGAAATCCCCAGTGGAAAATGGAGTGAGGGACAGAGGAAAGTGAATACAAGTAAGAGTTTGTGGGGAGTGAACGGTGGAAAATGTTGAGATACAGAGGAAGAGGAGAGTGTGAAGATACACAAGGAAGGATGTAGACAGAGATCTTGCCGGGAAAATTATTCAATTTCGACTGGAAGTGCACAATGTCCCTTCCAACCAGGTCCCCTGTGCCAGAGCTCCTTCCCTAAACTGTACCTTTTGTTTTCTAATTGGCATCACTTCGGTACCCTTTGTAAGTCCTTAGTAAATGGCACCCTGGTACCTAGGGCATTGGCACTGAAGAAGGACCCAAGGCTATCAGCCCTAGTATTGTAATTGATCAGGGAAGCCATAGTAGGTATATGGGCTGTACACTCGTCTTTATGAGTTCCCTATATCCATGATGGCTAAACTGAAGTATGGGATGTTTGGTAGCAAACATCTCACCATAATTAACCTGCACTGTTCGCAGTGTCAAATTTATACACAATTGCACACAGAGGACCCCTTAGAGGGGTCCCCTGAAACCTACCAACCCTTAATGTGCTCATTGACTGAGCTAAGCCAGCCTGCCACCACCAGACAGTGTTCTGGCCTCATGTGTTGAGTGCATGCGCATTCAGAGATCACGAACAGTGCCTGACCTGGACGGAGGTGTTCACACCTCACCTGATCAGGAAGAACCATCTGTGGCAGGGAGCTTCAAAGGGCTTGCTGCCTTTGAAATGCAACCCTAGCCTCTCCTGAAAGAATAGGAGGTGTGCCCCCCTCTGCCTACTGCACCACTCAGGTGCTGGAGGTGAGGCGAAGTACACTTTTTAGTGTCCACCATCTTGAGGGTGGTGGAAGTCCTCTAATCAAGGCTAGGGCTATGTCCCCCTCCCACATGAGAGATATAGAACATCTAATATGCTCTTGCACCGAATTAAAAGAGGAAAGGGTAGGCCTACTAAAAGCAAAATTCAACGAGCGTGGGATACGAACTCGGAGACATGCTGTGATTGCTTGCTTCGATCCCAAGGAACCGCAGCTAAATGGGAAATTAGTAAAGTTCCTGTTATTAGCAGCATCTAAGCAAGGATCAGCGACCATGGCCGTTTCTGCCATTAGGCAAGACTAGGCTGCCGCCTAGGGCGGCAAAAGGGGGAGGGCGGCAAAAAGCAGGAGTTTGGGATTGCCTTTCACTTTCTTGCAACAGCTTAGGGATGCAGAGGAGAAAGTTAAACGCAGTCCGTCTTGTCACCCGTGACCCCAAGGATGTTTCTAAAGTGAAGGGAGAGCAACAATCCATTTGTGTTGCTGTTGTTTATCTTTGGCGGCTCGGAAATGATGGTTAGGCTGGGCTCATCACAGCTCTGTTACTCGGAATAAACGCTGCTATTTGTGTGCGGTTAGTGGAGAAATTTGGAAAAAAATAACAGTGTTCTTAGGAGGGATCTAAAGGTGCCGTATCAAGACAGCGTCGGATTCGATAAATACAATAGCTTCAAATTCTATATTCAGGGCCCTAGGGAGGTGCCAACTGAACTCAGTACTACGCGTTCTGCTGCAATTAAGATGTACCGCATTGGCTAAGGAGCCATGGCCTTCTTTACTAAACATCAAGCGCCTCGACGACCTCTCTACTAACCTCTGCATAAAATAGTAATCTGACCTGGCATATGCTGGCTCAGCAGCAGGTGTGCAATAAACGGCAATTTATGTTCTTAAGAGCAAAATTAAATCCCTGGTCAATAAAATAACAAATACTAAAGGAGGTACAAGTCTGTTTGAGTTATTATACATATTCCAACAGTCCTGAACTAGTGGCAATTCTTGTGTCTGGTTCCTTAGCCTGTTGGAAGAAAAAGTTCAACAGGTGTAAACTGCTTCCTGTTTACAGATACAAGACTTCACCATGCTCACTGCCAGATCGCTTTTCTTCTGCGCGCCTTCCTAGACCAATCTTCGACACTTCCATTGCAAACTTTCACCAAATTGGCACTCTGCCACAGCCTGTTTTGCTGAATTCCAACATATCTAAAGACCAGCCCAAAAACGAATGCACTCTGTAGAACTCTACCCCTTTGATACCTTTCAGAATCATGCTTCCGTAGGTAGTTGATTTTTCATAAAAAATTCCTCTTAGCCCACGAGTGCAGCACCAACAAAATACTGCTTTTGGTTTTTGTGATAAATTGTGCCCACCCCTAGTTAATTTGAAGCAGACTGTGCTTTGTAATTTATCCAATTACATTTCTACTTCCCTTAACACGTGCTAGTCCACTAGTGGGTAAAGTTTTACATTTCCCTTTGAATTTCTGAACTCGACATTCAGAAGGGCGGATGTTTTGCACTTAGACCACTAGATGAAATCTGGAGTGGCTTCTGGTGAACCATAGGGCCTATTTCTTGTCTTGCTAGCCAGGTCTAAAGTGTTCATTGGCTATCATATATCCATGGCATATATATCCAGATGACCATGCTATTCTGTCCAATTACAGCCCCAATGTCCAGTTACTGCCTCAATACCAGCCACAGCACCACATGAAAAGGCACAACTATGTACGAAAGACACAGCGATCAGGAACAGCATCGATGGTAGGAGTGCAGGTTTCAATCATATTCAATTCATAGACTTCTGCTATAAGGGCTCGGGGAGATTCTCCACTGGGAAAATGTTGAATGATATGGGGTCAAATTTTACACTGATTGGCTCAATAGCAATTGGTGTGCCAAGCCAGTGCAGCCTGACGCTCCCCAGGCGTGTACCCCATTTATTCAAAATGTGTAAATTGGTGCACCCAATATGAATTGGGTGTATTACCTTATGTTAACAATTACATCTAGTACGCCAGTGCCATAATTGTGCCATTAATTACTTTACATATGCCATTGCCAGAAATGTGTAATTTCTACTCACAAACACACATGCTCACATGTTGACACAGACACACATTCTCTCTCTCTCTCTCACACACACACACACACACACACACATGCACTTACTGTCTCTCTCACACATAGACAGTTTTTTTCCAACTTTTCTGGCTTCAGCTGCCAGCATCAATCCACAACTGCTCCTCAGCTGCTGTTGCATGGACCCTCAGGCAGCATGCAGTTACTTCCAGGCTCTGGCTCTGAGGCAGGTAACTGAAAGCTGACATCAGTCTGTCTTCACTGTGAAGAGTTCCGTTTTTCACTTCTAGATTTTTCTCTGTACCCTCTCACATCATGTCACAGGATCGAGTGAGGTCAGTGAGGCTTCTGAGCTCACCCTTTAATGAGATGGAAGATGATGAGATGACAGCCTGGTATAGGGATGGGCCAGTCACCAAGGCCAGTCTACTCTGCAGCAAAACAAGCAGAGGTGCCACTGTAACTGGCAGTTGAAGTTCTCAAAGAGTGCTAAACGATTTGTTGGAAGAGAAAGAATGAAAGTGTATAGAGGGTGAGAAACTGCAGAGGCCTGGATGACAGGGGGACAGAGTGATGGTTGTAAAAGGGAGGGGGCGTCAATTTTCAATTCTCGCCTAGGGTGGCAAAACACCTAGAAACGACCCTGTCAGCGACACCATGAACAATTGCAAAAAACTATACAGGGTTTTAAGCCATTATAACTGCACCCAATAAGGACAGATATTAGACAGTCTCCAGTACAATGCGAAAAGGAGCTTTTTTCATATCAGAGACCTTTCAGTTTTTAGAAACATATATTCACCTGTTTTAATATATATGAATTTTTATCAGTGTGTATATTGTAATGGTTTTAATGAATCAAAAACAATAAATATCTATCTACCGTCCCACACGAGGTGGGCATAATAAAGGGTGTGACACCCCAGGTAAGGGGCCCATTGGCTACTGCCTGTCACTCCCTTGTAACGTCCCTAAATCTAGTAATCTGAAAGAGACACGTTAGTGATAGATTCCTTACCTTAGAATATCCCCAGGCGTCAGACTGGATCCGGAATTTTTTGCGTAGCGATACCCCTGCGTGTCGGTAGGTGTCGTCCGCGGCTCCGCGTCCGTCGTCGGCGTCGTTAGCGCCGGAATTACATCGTCGGAGTACTTAGACGCCGCCCATGCGCGCTGATGTCAGTTCTTCTTTTTTCCGCGCCAGCTAGCGCAGATCCGGAGAAGCTCTACCCCTAGTCATTTTTTGACTAAACTTTTTTGATCTTTTTGATCATCTCTTTCTTGAGTCTTCGACTCTATCGGTGCCGGTAGGGATGCCCGGGTTCAAGTCCTGTTCGAAGTGCGACCGACTGATGTCGATCACGGACCCCCATCGCCGGTGCCTGAAGTGCTTAGGCCTCGACCACGACGACCGCACCTGCTCCGACTGCCGGGCCCTGACGTCGAAGGCTAGGCGGGAGCGGTCCCGCAAGCGGCTCGAGCTCCGGCAGTCGGCCCGCGCCATTCCAGGTCCCGGTCCCACGGGAGGTCGAGGGACCGGTCGCGGGGTCGGAGTCCCCGCAGCTCCGGGAGTGGACATCGGTCGTCGGGATCCAAGTCCTCAGGTAAGAGGCATGAGAGGTCGGAGCGGCATCATCGCTCCTCCGACCCACCCCGACGCTCACACGATGAGGCCGGGGGTTCGGGCGACACCGCCCACGCTGCTCCAGGAGAGTCGCAAGCGTCGCCGCCTGCCCCACACCTTCGGGTCCCTGGGCACGGCGCGACGCCGGAGGAGGTCGAGCGGTACCTCATGGCCATGAGGTCCCTCTCTCCTCATTCGGGTTCCGCGGCGCCTCCGGGCCCAGCGGTCCCGGCTGGAGGCCCTAGCGGGTCGGGCGCTTCGGCCCCGACGGCGCCGGGTGCTTCGGCCCCGGCGCCGCCGGCGACTTCGGTCCCGGCGCCGCAGGGCCTCACCGGATCCGCTTCCGGATCCGGTTCGTCGCCGGTCGACCTCACGACCTCACCGGCGCCGGCCCCGAGGGTGTCGCCCCCGGCGCCCATTGTGGACGCCGTCCCCAATCTTCCCTTCGGTCCGACTCTGGCACCGGAACGGCGCCGTTGGACGCCGCTTCAGACGGCCTTTGGAGATTTCTATTTCCATGAGGAGGCCCAGTGTGTTGACCCTGGGTTACAGGAGACTGGTGACGAAGGTGATTGGGAGGGTCTGAGGACCCTCTGACACAGGAGTGTCAGTCTCAAGAGGACTGGACATATGAGCTTGGGGAGGCCAGTGGTATTGACACCTCGCCAGACACTGGATTTGTCTCCCCTCCCACCGTGGCTACGGAGGAGGGGGCTGCTTACAGCGTAGTGTTGACGAGGGCAGCCAAGGCCTTGGGCCTTGAGCTCTCCGTCATGGCCGTGAGGACTAACCTCCTCACTGAGGTTCTTAAACCGCAGGCAAGCTCCAGTGAGCCTCTGCTGCCGTTTAATGAAGCCTTATGTGACGTTCTGGTGGGCACTTGGTCCAAGCCCGCCACAGGTCCGCCTGTGGATAGGAACCGGCTCCGGGCGACCCTTGCTTTTTGTCTACCCATCCCACCCCCGAGAGCCTGGTTATCCAGGCCTCCACTTCCCAGACCGCATTCCCGACGGCCCCGCCCGATCGAAAATCCAAGAGATACGAACAGTTCGGAAAGAAGGTGTTCTCGTCCCTCAGTTTGGGTCTGCGGTCTGTCAATACCGCGTGTCTCTTGGGCCGCTACACCCACACCCTGTGGGACACGGTTGCGGACGTGCTGCCACAATGCCCGGAGGAGGTCCGGGCTAAACTCGCCCAAGCCCTTGTGGAGGGTCGAGATGCGGCACGATACTCTATCCGGTGTGGGCTGGATACCACGGACTCACTGGGCAGGGCGATGGCAACGACGGTGGCGGTTAGACGCCACGCCTGGTTGAGGTCCGCCAATTTTTCGGCCGATGTCCAGGCCACTCTTCTGGACATGCCGTTCGATGGCCGTCGCCTTTTTGGCGACAAGGCAGACCATGCGCTGGAGCGCTTTAAGGACTCCAGGGCTACGGCCAAGTCCTTAGGCCCCTCGGCCACGCGCCAGCAATCGGGTGCCTTTCGCTCCTTTCGTGGCCACGGAAGGGGCGCCCCCACACGTGCTGCCAGCCACGCACCGCAGAATGTCCAGCAGCGCGGTGGTGGCCGTGGAAACCGCCGTAGCGGCGGTCCGGGTCAGCGGCGAGGCCAGTCCACACCTCCCTCCGCAGCACCTGCCTCAAAACCTTCCTAGTCCGAGTTTTCGGGCCCATGTGACACCTGTGGGAGGCAGGGTTCGCCATCACCACTCCCAATGGCGCACTGTCACATCGGACAGGTGGGTGCTGCAAATCGTCCGAAGGGGCTACTCCCTCCCCTTCGAGGCGGCCCCTCCAGCCATGCCACCGCAATTCCACCGCATGTCGGGGGATCACTTGCAACTTCTGCAAGGGGAAGTCACGGCCCTCTTGGCCAAGGGGGCCATCGAGCGCGTTCCTGGGCCAGAAGTAGGGTGTGGATGTTACTCCCACTACTTTCTGGTGCCCAAGAAGGGCAAAGGGGGCCTGCGCCCTATCTTGGACCTGCGGAACGTCAACGGCTTCCTCCGACAAGAGAAGTTCAAAATGCTGACTTTGGCTCAGGTCTTAGCTGCCCTGGACCCTGGAGACTGGATGGTAGCGTTGGACTTGCAGGACGCTTATTTTCACATCCCCGTCCTGCCGGCCCACCGGCGTTACCTGCGGTTCACGGTAGGCCACGAGCACTTTCAGTTTACCGCGCTCCCCTTCGGCCTTACCAGCGCCCCACGGGTTTTCACGAAAGTGATGGCGGTGGTCGCAGCTCATCTGCGCAGGTTAGGGGTGTGAGTCTTCCCCTACCTCGACGACTGGTTGTTGAAGGCGGGCTCGCCCCAGACAGTCGTCAGCCACCTCCAGACTACGGCCGACCTCCTGCACTTGCTGGGGTTCTCCATCAATGTGCTGAAGTCACACCTGTGTCCCTCTCAGAAGCTCCTCTTCATCGGAGCGGTTCTAGACTCGGCGCAGTTTCGGGTTTACTCTCCCGGACAGCGGGTTCGGGATATTCAGGCTCTGTTTCCAATCTTCCAGCCTTTATCCCGAGTCTCGGTCAGGTTGACGCTGCGGCATCTGGGACTGATGGCCTCCTGCATCCTTCTGGTGCGTCACGCCCGGTGGCGGATGCGGGCTCTGCAGTGGGACCTGAAGTTTCAGTGGGCCCAGCATCAGGGCAACTTGTCCGATCACGTCTTGATCTCGGAGGGCACTGCGAGACAACTGCAGTGGTGGCTCACGGACCGCGATTGGGTCAGTGGCAGATCCCTCTCCCTACCCCACCCGGAGCACGTAGTTGTGACGGACGCGTCCCTCCAGGGCTGGGGTGGCCACATGGGAGAGGCGGAGATCAGAGGACTCTGGTCTCCGGCGGAGGCCCGGCTCCACTTCAACCTGTTGGAGTTACGGGCGATTCGTCTAGCACTGAAGGCATTCCTCCCCTCTGTCCGGGGGAGTGTAGTGCAGGTGTTCACGGACAACACCACCGCCATGTGGTACTGCAACAAACAGGGCGGGGTGGGGTCGTGGGCCCTATGCCAGGAGGCTCTGCGCCTCTGGCAGTGGCTGGATCGCCAGGGCGTGACCCTGGTGGTTCAACACCTGGCAGGTTCTCTGAATGCCAGTGCGGACGAACTCAGCCGTCGGTGCATGATGGATCACGAATGGCGTCTGAGCTCGGACGTGGCGCAAGGCCTCTTTCAGCTGTGGGGAGAGCCTTGGTTAGATCTATTCGCCACCGAAGAGAACGCGCAATGTCATCAGTTCTGCGCGTTGGAATTTCCAAGGCGGCACTCGTCGCGAGTGGAGTTGCGGTCTGTTGTACGCCTTTCCGCCTATACCACTTCTGCCCAGAGTGCTGAAGAAGATCAGGCACGACCGGGCCCAGGTTATCCTTGTGGCTCCGGACTGGGCACAAAGAAACTGGTATCCGGAGCTACTCAGCATGTCAGTCGATCCCCCGATTCGTCTGCCTCTTCGGGAGGACCTTCTGTCGCAGCAGCAGGGGACGGTCCTCCACCCGAACCTGTCCAGTCTCCACCTACAAGCTTGGAGATTGAGCGGCGACAGTTGAGGCCATTTGACTTGCCTCCCGAAGTCTGTAATGTCATTCTGGCAGCCAGGCGTCCCTCCACAATGTCGGTATACGCCTGCAGGTGGAACAGATTTGTGGCATGGTGCACAGCAAAGGCTGTGGATCCACTCTCTGCCCCCCTTTCTGAAGTTCTCCTCTTTCTTCTTTCTCTTGCCCATCAGGGCTCTGCTCTGGGCACTGTCAAGGGCTACCTTTCTGCCCTTTCTGCCTTCTTAAGGCTACCTGATCAGCCTTCTCTGTTCAAGTCCCCTATTGTAAATAGATTGCTTAAAGGCATCACACACATGTTCCCTCCTGTTCCCTTCGTGATGCCCCAGTGGGACTTGAACCTTGTTCTTACTTTCCTGATGTGCGCTCCCTTTGAGCCACTTCACAACTGTCCTCTTCGCCTTCTGACTCTGAAGACTGCTTTCCTGGTTGCCATCACCTCTGCCAGGAGAGTGAGTGAGCTCCAGGCCCTTTTTTGTACTCCACCTTTTCTTTCTGTCCATCCGGACAAGGTTGTGTTGCGTACTAAGCCATCTTTCCTGCCCAAGGTTGTCTCAGCCTTCCACATCGGGCAGTCCATCACCTTGCCTACCTTCTTTCCGCCTCCGCATCCCTCTAAAGAGGAAGAGCGGCTCCACCGTCTGGACCCAAAACGTGCGCTCTCATTCTACTTAAAACGCACACGCCAGTTCCGGGTGGATGACCAACTCTTTGTTGGTTACGTGGGCGCTAAGAAGGGGAAGGCGGTGCACAAGCGGACCATCTCGCGGTGGATCATCTTGTGTATACAGGCATGTTACTCCATGGCTAAGAACGAGCCCCCTGTTGGATTGAGGGCTCATTCCACTCGGGCCACGGCGACTACTACTGCCCTGGGCCGGGGAGTGCCCTTGCAGGACATTTGCCAGGCAGCTACGTGGGCCTCGCTGCACACGTTCGCAAGACACTACTGCCTGGACAGTCAAGTCCGGAGGGATGGCTTCTTTGGCCGTTCCGTCCTCCAGGACTTTCTGGTGTGATTATTGGTTCGCAGACCCACCCCCGGGGTTGGTATTGCTGGGGTATCTATTCTAAGGTAAGGAATCTATCACTAACGTGTCTCTTTCAGATGCACAAGTTACTACTTGTGTAACGATATATCTGTAAGAGACATTAGTTAGTGATAGATTCCTTACCGACCCACCCATCCTCCCCGTTCTGCGAACCGATATCTAGGGTTAAGGTCATCCCCTTTCAGGGCCCTAGTTTCTTGGCACCAGTGTTGGTTCTATCATGGCTCTGCGTATCTGGCGCGGAAAAGCTGTGTATCAGAACTGACGTCAGCGCGCATGGGCGGCGTCTAAGTACTCCGACGACGTCATTCCGGCGCTAACGACGCCGACGACGGACGCGGAGCCGCGGACGACGCCTACCGACGTGCAGGGGTATTGCTACGCAAAAATTTCCGGATCCAGTCTGACGCCTGGGGATATTCTAAGGTAAGGAATCTATCACTAACTAATGTCTCTTACAGATATATCGTTACACAAGTAGTAACTTGTGCTTTAGGTGGCCTCCCCAGACCTGGAACTTCAGTTACTGTTGACCTAAAAAGAGCCAGGCATCACAGAGCCACAAATGTAGAGAAAACTGCAACAAACTATTGACTTGACCCCAGCCCTACCGGCTTGTCTGCAGCCTTGACGTTCTTGTGTCAAAGATGACTCATCCTGCAGCCCAACAACCTCCAAAACCCTGGAAGGACAGTCAGCTTGCCTTCGACAAAATCCAAGATCTCCAGAGAACAATGATTCTGTTCACCAGCAACATGCTTCAAGCAATTCCTCTGTTACCTGAAGAACTGCAAAACCCTGCTTCCAGTTGCACCTCTGCACCAGATGCCCCCGGCCCATGTCCAAGTGGCCCACCGGTTCCAGCGAGGTTCCCCCGTGCTCCAGAGCCTGAGTCAATTATAGACTGACCCCTCCTGGATTTCTCAACATTCCCTGCAGCCTCTGTATGGAGACCCCTTCAACTGCGACCTGCTCCAGTAAGCCATTTCTGACACCAAAAGGCACCCCTGCACTCGTCCGCCCTGGGCCTTGGTAAAGAGAACCTCTCCAGATGTTGGTTTCCTCTGACCGGCCTGGTGGCCTGAACCTGCAGCCCTTTTCGATTTAATAATTCTCCATTGCTTAACATTGGGCCCCAACGCTGTGTTGGCACCCTGCACCCGGCCGCCCTTTTGCCACTGGTGGTGAACTGTTGCTGCTGCCTTGGACCCTGACGAGTGCTTGCTTCAACCTCTGGAGACTGGCCCCCCAAGCTACTGTTACTTGCCTGTAAGCAGCATCTGTCCGATTGTCCAATTCTTCATTGTTTTGTATTGGGCACCCTACACCAAGATTGCACCCTGCACCCGGCCGCCCCGTGCCGCTAGTACTCTTGGTGCTGATCTGAACTTTGCCCAGAACTGACCTTAACTCTTGAAGACTGCTTCTGTAAGTCAATGTTACCTGTTGGTTTGCTGAATGTTTTCTTCTTACCGTAGGTTAACATTTAGAGACTCAAGAATTGTGTCCACTTTTCAAATTGAAAAGTATTTATTTTGAAAAACGTATTTACCTAAGACGAAGTTCTGTGGTTCTACAAAATAAATATAATGAAGTATTATTTTTATAGAATGGTCTCAGATTTTTTCTTTGAGTGTGTGCCTCATTTCTTGCCACTGTGTACAACAAATACCTAACACTGCCCTCTAATAAACCTAACTGCTCAGCCCTACTACCACAAAAGAGAGCATTGGTATTATCTACTTTAGACTCTGTAAAGCCTTTGGGGATCCACTGGACTCTCTGCACGCTATACTCTTTTTGTTATAGTATATAGAGAGTCAGCTTCCAACATTGGTAGATCAGCAGTGGGTCATAAAACTTTGCGTTTGCTAGACCACTCCGACAATAAGTGACCACAGGAATAAATCCAGAAATTGCCTTTAGTTAAATTGTATTTTTGCTAATTAACTGTTTTTCCAAATTTTAAAATAATTGTCAGGGCCCTGGTTAGGTCTCTCTCATTACAACTGTTTTAAAAGCTCAAACCTTACTGTAGTTAGGAAACCAGTGTTGTTAGGGTTTCTGTTCATCTCCAAAAAGATTCCCAACTTAGTAAAGATAGTGAGTGCTAGAAGTAGTAACTCAGAAGAGCTGGTACTAGTGGAAGAACTCGACCTCACACCTTACCTGTCCCTAAACATGAAACAGCTTAGAAGCATGTGTAAAACCTATGGATTCAGGACTGGCCAAGCCCTACCAAATCCCAGATCCAGGAGCTTTTGGCAGAGTATGACAAAGAACATCCAGACAATGGGAGTGACAGAGTAACACCCCAAGGCAGAGAAGCATCTTTAGATGAAGAGCTTGCTCTGGACAGACTAGCCAGGAGGGCATCGCTATAAGATCAACTCCTAGCCATAGAGAACGAGAGAAAAGAGTTGGGCCTATGACCCATCTCTGGTGGCAGCACAATAATAAATAGGGAGAAAATTGATTCTTTTGCCCCTAAAATCCCCAAAGGGATTGTCCCAAAATTCTTTAAAGGTGATGATATCACCAAGTGGTTCATTGCTTTTGTGAGGGTCTATCTTAGCAGGCAGGTCCATGGGAAGCTGTGGCGTGCTATCATGTGGGAAATGTTCTCAGGAAAGTGCAGGGATAGACTTCTGACACTTACTAAGAAAGTGGCTGAATCGTATGGCCTTGTGATGGGTACCCTAACTTGAGGGCTTTGGATTTTGTAGACTACTCAGTAAAATCACTAGTAGGTTGGTTAGATGGTAACAATGTGCATGGCCTCAAAGGGCTTTATAATTTGACAATGAAGGAACATCTTTTAAGTAATGGTTACCAAGAGAAGTTACATCAATTTCTGGTAGGTCCACTTTTGCCTCAAGAGTTGGGGATGAAGTCAGACCACTGGGTCAAGATAAGGGTGACCAAGACTACCACTGGTTGGAGAGGCCAAAAGAAAGAGGCCAAAAAGCCCCGCCAAGGAAAAGGGGGTAACCCTAAAAACAAGGAGTCTCCTTCAGGCCTCCAAAACCTTCAGGAGGGTGGGCGTAGATACTCTTCAAAGCCAAAAGGTGGGTACCAGGGGAAGAACTGGGATCCCAAGAAGGTTTGGTGCCAGGACTGTCGAACCACAGGGCACTGAACTGGAGACTCTAGCTGTAAAAACAAGAGAAATGCCTCTAGTCCACCTTCAGTAAATGCAGTGGCTAATCTCCAGATGGTATCTCAGAAGAGCACTGGACATGCCGAAGAGATCACTGAGGCGCCTCTTGTAGAGGATGTGGGCATAGCCACCATAGCTGTCTAGTCCACTAACATGCAAAAATACAGACAGCATCCAGTTATCAATGGGGTTAGGGTGGAAGCCTTGAGACACTGATGCTAACATCACCATGGTGACAGAGCAGCTGGTATCATCTGAACAGTAGCTGCCTGGAAGGACCTATCCAGTCACCATTGCTGACAACGTGACAAAACCCCATCCCATGATGATGGTGTCCTTTTACTGGGGAGGGGTTGCTGGAAAGAAAGTGCTAGCAGTCTCTTCATCCATACTAGTTGATTGTTTGCTTGGTAATGATTTGGAGTCCTCAGCCTGGGCTGAGGCAGAACTGAGAATCCATGCAGAAATGCTTGGAATCCCACACTGGGGGTGTGTAAAAACCAGAGCCCATGGAGAAAAAGAAGTGTTGGAGCCTTGAAGAATGGTCCAACCCTACAAAGGAAAAAGCAGGAAGACTGGAGAGCCAGCATCCAATCAGACACCAGACCATTCTCCTCAGGAGGAAGAATAGTCCGCCCCAGAGGGAACTGAGTCTCAGGAGCTGGAGCCTTACCAGGCTGAGTTTGTGGGCCCAGGGGCAGGAAACCTGTCCTGCTCTTGAAAGCCTGCAAGCAGGCTGCCACAGGAAGATAGTGATGTCAGTGGTTCCCACAGGACCTATTGGACGGAGGGAATCCTGTACACTGAGACCAGAGACCCCAAACTTGGTGCCTCTAGGGCAGTGGTAGTGCCTCATGCATTTAGGGAATTCCTCCTTACTTTAGCCCATGACATCACCTAGCTTGATACCTTGGCCAGACCAAAGCTTGGAGTAGGTTAGTCAGCTACTTTTACTGGCCAAGGATGCACCAGAAGGTGAAGGAGTTTTGTAACTCCTGTCCCACCTGTCAAGCCAGTGGCAAAACAGGTGGGCACCCCAAGGCCCCCTTAATCCGACTTCCAGTGGTTGGGGTTCCCTTTGAGAGGGTAGGGTGACATTGTTGGTCCCCTTGACCCTCTTACAGTATCAGGAAACAGATATATTCTGGTGGTAGTGGATCATGCCACCAGGTATCCCGAGACTATTCCCTGTAGGACACCACTGCACCTGTAGTGACTAGGGCCCTCATTGGTATCTTTACCACAGTGGGCTTCCCCAAGGAGGTGGTGTCAGACAGATGTACCAACTTCATGGATGGCTACCTAAAAGACATGTGGAAGGAGTGTGGAGTGACCTACCGGTTCACTAACCCCTACCATCCACAGTGTAATGGCCTTGTTGAAAGGTTCAACAAGACCATGAAAGGCATGATTGGTAGACTCCCTGAAAAACTCAAAAGAAGATGGGATGTTTTACTTCCATGTCTGCTTTTTGCCTACAGAAAAGAGCCGCCGCGGGGAGTGGGGTTTCCCCCATTTGAACTACTGTTTGGTCATTCTGTCAGGGGACCACTGTGCCTTGTGAAGGAAGGATGGGAGAAACCTCTCATTGAACCTAAGCAGGATGTAGTGGACTATGTGCTTGGCCTCTGCTCCAGGATGGCTGAATATATGGAGAAGACAAATACAAATCTTGAGGCCAGCCAGGAGCTCCAGAGGCAATGGTATGATCAAAAGGCTGCTATGGTTGAGTTCCAACCAGGGCAGAAAGTGAGGGCTCCTAGGACTCTCCAAGACAAGTGGAGAGGGCCCTACCCTATCATGAAAAGAAAAGGGGAGGTCACCTATCTGGTGGACTTTGGCCCTGGCAGTAACCCCGAGAGGGTCATCCATGTCATCCGCCTTAAACCCTACTATAACAGGTCACATGCAACCATGCTGATGATTACAGATGAGGATCAGGAACCTGACCTCCTGTCCAACAATCCAAAAGATTGGTCGGTGGAAGGAATGGTCTTGTCAGGCACCCTCACTGCCTAGCAGCAGACTGATTGCAGGCAAGTCCTAAATCAGTTTGCTGAGCTCTTTACTTTGGCTCCTGGTCAGACTAGCTGGTGTGCCCATGATCTGAACACTGGTGAAAGCCTAATTGTCAAAACAAAATCTACAGGCAGTCTGATCATGTAAAAGAGAGCATCAAAACTGGAGTAAGCAATATGCTGAAATTGGAAGTCATAGACATCTAAGAGCCCAATGTGTTAGTCCCCAAACCTCATATCGAGGGTAGTAAGAAAGAGATGAGGTTCTGTGTGGAATGTAGGGGCCTCACTGCTGTGACCAAAACCAATGCACACCCAATTCCAATGGCAGATGAGTTAATTAACAGGTTGGGAGCAGCCAAATATCTGAGTACCTTTGATCTCACATCTGGGTACAGGAGCAAATTTGCAACCCCAGATGGGCATTATCAGTTTACTGTGATGTTTTTGGGCTAAAAAATGCACCTATCACTTTTCAGAGGTTGGTGAACAAAGTTCTTGCTAGATTGGAATCCTATAGTGCAGCGATATTGCTGTCTTTAGCTGCCCTGGCAGGATCACCTGATCCACCTTGTAAAAGTTCTTGAGGCTCTGAGAAATGCAGGCCTCACTATCAAGGCAAGTAAGTGCCAGATAGGGCAGTGGAAGGTTATATACTTGGGCCACCTTGTTGGTGGAGACCAAGTTCAACCCGTACCACCCAAGATTCAGACCATTCTGGGCTGGGGGGCTCCAACAACCCAGACTCAAGTCAGGGCCTTCTTTGGCTTGACTGGGTACTATAGGAGATTTGTGAGGGATTACGGCACCATTGGGGCACTCCTCACAGAACTGACCTCCAAATGAATGTTCAAAAAGGTGAACAGGACAGTGAGCTGTCAAAAGGCTTTTGACACTCTGAAGGAAGCAATGTGCTCTGCACCTGTTCCGAAAGCTCCGGATTATGTCAAGCAATTTATTGTGCAGACTGATGCCTCTGAACATGGGATAGGAGTGGTACTATCCCAAATAAATGACCAAGGTCAAGACCAGCCAGTGGCTTTCATCATCAAAAACTTTATTTCGACCACTTTATATTATAATAGTGTGGACAAGACAAAAAAACATCACACATATACATAAAAACGTATTTATAAATAACAATAAATATGTTTTTAAGAAGTGCCAAAAGTACAGTTAAAATATGATTTAAAAAGCAAAATAAACACCCCAATATGGGTAGACACAACACGGCTAACTAATACATAAAATAGATAGCAGTATAGCAAAGATTGAGGCCTGCAAAGAGGAAAAAAACAGCACCATGGCACATTCAAGCACAGAAGTGCACCCTAGGCATTAGATTATCCATTTCACAAATTAAAAGGTGATTGTACATATTTCGAGCGCATTTACCAGATTGCCATTAAAAACTTGCCAGGCAGAAGACCATAATCCAGCTAGTGTTGGATTGCTGTACTCTGAGTGCCTCCTGGTATTCCCTAATGCTCAGGTTTTTGCAAAGGGGAACAATCCACTTTGAATGGAGCTGTTTGTAAAGGGGGCTAAAAAACAAAACACGAGTAAGAGATTCAGAACCCCCTGGGCAACCTACACAAAGAGCATCAGTGGCACCACTATCCTGTTGCCATTTGCTAGTGAATGATTTTACAGATAGAGATCTATACCTAAACTGTAGGTAGAGTTTCCCAGCTAAAGGGGGAACAATTTCATCAATGGTATTTTCAAAAAAAGCCAGTGGTTTGTGGTCAGTAAAGGCAATAGATAAAGAACCCTTACACTGCATAATGTAATCGATTGCAGCACTCTCCCCAAAAATTGCTAGGATGCTAGTTTTAGATATTAAACACATTATCTCAGGAGAGACCCTGTGTGTGTTCCCGTTCAGCCTTTGTAGTAGGGCTTTAACAGTGGCTTTCATCAGGAGAAGGCTACTACCCAGAGAACAGCGTTGGAGTGCCATTGAGCGGGACACCTTTGATGTGGTTTGCCCCTGAAGAAGTTGAGGCCATACCTCTTTGGCTCTCACTTCCTTGTTTACACCGACCACAGGCCTCTCAGATGGTTAATGCAAATGAAAGGTGAAAATCCCAAACTGCTGATGTGGTCCATATCCCTACAGGGAAGTGGAACACAGACCTGGGACTGCCCATGCCAATGCAGATGGCGCCTTCAAGTTCTTCCACTTGAAGACTCTCTAGGGGAAGGTTAGTCTCATCCTCTTTCGTTTGGTGTGGGTCATTTAGGAAAGTGTTTTTTTTGGACATAGTCAGCCCCCACTTTTGGTCTGGCAAATGATGTAATTTTGACTGAAAGTGCACAGGCTCCCTGCCAAAAAGGTCCCCTTTGCAAGAGCTCCTTTGCTAAACTCTACCTTTTGTTTCCCAGTTGGCACCACCACTTAAGTACCCCTTGTAAGTCCCTAGTAAATGGTGCCCCTGGTAGCTAGAGTATTGGCACTGAAGAAAGACCCATAGTGTAGCAGCACAAATTGTGCATCCTAGGGTTCACTCACCAAGGCCCTGCACTGTGCCATTGCAGGCTGCATGACTTGGTGCAGACAAAACTGAAGAGTTGTCATTGCACATATCCCTGTGTGCCATGTACATAGACACTGCGTGGGGAAAATAGGTAAGACACCCCTCTAGCAGGCCTTAGTCCTAAGGCAGGATGCACTATATCACCTGGGATGGTATATCTGCATGAGCAGATATGCCTCTGCAATATCCAAGTCGATTCCTGGATATTGCAATTGACCAGGGAAGCCATAGTAAGTACATTGGCTGGACACTCGTCATTATGAGTTACCAGCTCGATGATGGCTTCACTGACGTATGGAATGTTTGGTACCACACATCTCAACTTAATAAACCTGCACTGATCCCAGGTCAGATTTACTAAAGATTGCACACAGAGGACCCCTTGGAGGGGTCCAGTGAAACCTATCACCCTTTAGTGTGGTCACCAACTGGCCTACACCAGCCTGCTACCACCAGACAGTGTTCGGACATCATGTGTTGAGTGAATGCGCACTCAGAGGTTGAGAACCCTGCCTGTCCAGGGTGGAGGGGTTCACATCTCCCCCTGGTCAGGAAGAGCCACCTGTGGCTGGGATCTTCAAAGGCCTTGCTGCCTTTGAGATGTGACTCCAGCCTCTCCTGTTATAGGGAGAAGGCCCCCTTCCTGTCCTCGTCCCCTTTTGGTGGGAGGACAGGTGGAAAAACTTGGAAAGAATAGGAGGTGTGCCCCCCCCATCTGCCAACTCCACCCCTCAGGTGCTGGGGGGGGGGTGAAGTATACTTTTCAATGCCCACCATCTTGAAGATGGTAGGATCCCTCCAATCAGGTTTAAGGCTATGCCCCCTCCCACAGGTTGTGGGCATAATAGAGAATGTAGACACGCCAGATAAGGACCCCATTGGCCACTGCCTGTCACTGCTTGGAGACCCCACTCAACCACGACCTGCTCCCGTAAGCTGTTTCTGACACCAAAAGGCAACCCTGGACCGTCCGCTCTGGGCCTTGGTGAAGATGACCAAAGGTGTCCCTACAGCCACGATCATCGCAACTTACCTCTCCAGCTGTTGGTTTCCTCTGACCGGCCTCCTGGCCTGAACCTGCAGCCCTTTTCGGATTTTGCCTTTCTTCATTGCTTAACACTGGGGCCAGACGCACCCGGCCACCCCTGTGCCGCTGGTGGTGTACTATTGATCCTGCCTTGGACCCTGCCCAGTGCTTCCTTCAACCCCTGGAGACTGGTCCCCCCAAGCCGCTGTTTCTTGCCTGTGAACAATTAGCTAGTTTTTTTCACCAGACTATATGATATTCAGAATAGCCTCCTCATAACTCCCCGGAAGTTTATGTTTTTAGTCATACTTGATCTGCCAATACTGTGTCTTTTGGGTTATCTGAGTGTAATGCTATCTCTCTAGAAGATTCCAGAGCTGCTATCTTAAAACTCAGGTCGAGGTCTTCCTCTGATCCTTATCACCCTTCACTTCTGGCTTTGGGAGTTGATGTCATCAACCCCATTTCGAATTCTCTGTTAAATGAGTCTTTAGTCACAGCTACAGTACCCACTTGCTGGAAGCAGGCTAAATGTATTGGTCTTTTAAAGAAACCAAGTGCTGACCCAGATATCCCTGGTAACTATAGGCCCATTTCTCTTCTCCTGGCACCTTCTAATCTTCTGGAAAAGTTTGTGAATTGCCAGCTCTCCAATCATGTTGAGATTAACGGAATATTACATTTCAGTCAATCTGCATTTAGGCCAAGGTACAGTACACAGACTGCTCTCTTGGAAGTATCTGAGCAGATTAAAAATACCATTGATGCAGACGGCAGAGCTGTCCTGATATTGTTAGACCTGTTGGCAGCCTTCAACATTGTCCCACATGCCAGGCTGCTCGCCCGCTTTCAAGAGATCGGTATTGGGTGAAAAGCCTGGAAGTGGATGCAATCCTTTCAAGAAGACTAGAGTCAAGAAGTGTGCTTACCCCCTTACTCTTTGGGTAGACAGAGCTTCTCAGTGGGAGTTCCTCAGGGCTCTACTTTTAGCCCCACAATGTTTAACATCTATATGTCTCCACTTGTGGATAAGGTGGAGTCTTTTGGGGTTAGAATAATCTCTTAGGCTGATGATACTTTGATTATATTTTCTATTGATAAAGGGGTGCCTATTGATCAAGATGCTATTAATAATAATACAGAGTTTTATAAAGCGTGAACAGCTACCTCACGAGGAGGTGTCCCGGCGCTATAGCAACAGTGTTGTGCCCGTTTAGGTAGAGAGCTGGAGTCTAACGTGGTGCCTAGCGTGGTTGGGCAAACAGCCTGGTTTTCAGTAATCGCTTAAAACATGCTTCGGATGGAGCCTGTTGGAGAGCCGGGGGTAGCGAGTTCCATAGTGCCGCCACATTGGCCGAGAAGGTGCGTCCACCTAACCTGGCTCTTTTTGCTCTAGGGGCTGTAATGCGTACACTGTTGTTGGATCTAAGGGACCGGGCTTGGGTGTATCTTGGTAGTCTAGCTTTCAGGTAATTTGGGCAGTTGCCGAACAGAGATCTAAAAGCCAGGGTGAGTGCTTTAAATTTTATTCTGCTTGCCACTATTCAACCCTGTCTTAATGTCTTTTTGTGGGATGAGACACAATCAATTGAAGTGCAACACTGACAAAACAGAGGTTCTCAGTGTGGGTCACAATATGCAAGTGGATACTGTGAAAAACTTGGGGTTTAAATTTGATAAAGATATGTCTTTCCACAAGCAAATTAGATCAGTGGTTGGGATAAGCTTCAGTTTTTACAGATGTTGAAAACATGTGTGCATTTCCTTTCAGTGCCAATTAGGATTACAGTGATTCTTCTTTGGTCTTGTCCAGGTTAGACTATGCCAATGCTCTATATGCTAGACTGCTATGATACATGTTGAGGAATCTACAGATGGTGCTGAATGCTTCCGCCAGGCTTGCCCCTAGTCTACCAAGAAGAGAGCGTGTCACTTAGCATCAGCGCAACTTGCACTGGCTTCCTGTAATTAAGCGGATTTCTTACAAGACCTTTCTGTTAAAGCAAAGAGCATTGCATAATTCGGGTCCTGCCAACGTATCCTCCAGGATCTCTTATTTATAGTCCTCTGAGAACTCTGCTTTCTGCCAATACTCATTTGGCCAAAATCCCAAGGATGCATGTTGTCAAAGCTGGGGGATGGTGCTTCTCCTTTTTGGAGCTGGTGGATGGAATTGTGCAAGATAATTGATGAAGGACTTTTTATGAAAAAGCTCAAGACTTAGCTTTTTGCCCAGTAACTAGCTTCCTCTTGTTCTTATGTGCTCAGTTCTGCTAAGCGCCAGGACACCGTTTGAATTGCCATGCGCTCAATAAATACCGAAACATGAACATAAATATAACCAGCATCTGTCCAATTCCCCCATTCTTCATTGTTTTGTATTCGGTCCCCGAAATCAAGATTTCACCCATCACCTAGCTGCCCCTGTGCCGCTGGTGGTGTACTGTTGGTGCTGATCTGAACCTTGCCCCGTACTGATCTTAACTCTCGAAAGCTGGTTCTGTAAGTTGATGTTACTTGTTGATATGCTGAATGTTTTCTTCCCCCCATATGTTAATATTCAAAGACTCAAGAATTACACTGTGTCCACTATTGATATTGAAAAGTATTTCTAGTGACAAACGTATTTACATAAGACGGACTTCTGTGGTTCTAGAAAATAAATATAAGCAAGTATTATTTTTATAAATTAGTTTCAGAATTATTCATTGAGTGTGTGCCTCATTTATTGTCACTGTGTGTATGACAAATGCTTAGAGAGCCAGCTTCCTACAGGGAGGTAGCCTGATATGAAGTAACAGCAAGAGAGGAACTTGTTGAAGATAGCTAGGAAGGATGTAGATATTTAGGGAATGAAGAGTCATATGGAAGCAGGGGCATACCTAAGTCCATTTGTCTGCTGCTAGTTGGCTGTTCTATGGGGCACAGTAGGGCCAACGCGGACGTTCTGCCTTGATGCAGTAAGTCACTTGAGATATAAGCCATTCAGACAAAGAGTATACTCATATGCTTTTTTGCATTCTACATTAATGGATAGGGTTATGAACTAACATAAGCCATAAATATGTGTTCATTATCCCCCCCCCCCCTGTTACTTTTACCCTATAATGGGATCACACTTACAGAGTGTGGCTAGAGGAGACATCCACCCCAAACAGACCATGAGGCAACTATCCTTTATACATTAGGTAATGATTATAATGTGTTGAGGGATGACATATGAGGCCCCAACAGTCACATGTGTTTTCACCTTTGCATGCGTGTTCTTAGGGAATGAATGCACTTCTGTCACTGTGTCATGTTTATTATTGTTTTTAAGTATTTATGTTTGGAACTGTCACTATGCAGAAAAAAACTATGCTGCTTTCATGGGAAGGTTCCCATTAAGGGATGTGGTATATGTGTCTTTCTACCACCATTGCTACAGATATGTTTAGTTATCTCCCCCCTTAATAGGTGAATGTGCTGGATGTTTTTCTATAAGAGAGGTAGGTCCTGTCTATATAATTTTTTGGGTGCCCTGAACTATTCGTTTCTTGGTGAGGGTATACTTATACTCAGTCCTGAATATTGCCCAAGACCACTCTGTTCAACTAAATGGACAGAAACATGTTGGCAAGTTGGCATGTTGGCAAGTTCAATCAGTAGCACGTAATTGTCATAGCAACCATAGACGACCTCTGGTGGTTTTATACAACCTGAATAAAGGATACTTTGTGGATTATCCTAAGGTTTTTTTACCCTTTGAATTGCATCTTATCCAGAAAAAAATAGTAATTTCTAAGAGCTCCCTCAGGTCAGCCCCACCCTGAGAGCGAGTCTGCCCTAGTAGTACCACCTTACCAGGGTGGGACGAGGTGGCACATGATGAAGCATGTTATTTTACGTAAGTGAGCCTACCTTGTCCAATTCTAGGAATTGTCTTGTTTTACCTGGAGGGAGTGTAGTTCTAGGTGGTAAGACTGATAATAGCTATAGGTGTCCTAGGAAAATTATTCCATGCACTAGAAAAGGGTGTCATGCCAATTTTGTGTTTGGATAGTATATAGAGAGCCAGCTTCCTACGGGGAGGTAGCCTTATATGTAGTAGCAACAAAGAGGAAATGGTTGAAGATATTTAGGAAGGATGCAGAGATTTGGGGAATGAAGAGTCATATGAAAGCAGGGGCATACCTAAGTAAAGTAGCATTGACGTTTTACGGGGTCTACAACTTCCCAGACACAGCTTGTGTTTTAATACCTATCAAGCAAGACAGAGGGGCTTTTACTTTACTTGTATTGGGGCCCATGGCACTCTTGCTACCCCACTGGTAAACACTCAGGGGATATGTACAAGAACTGCTGCTAACTAGCGTTAGTTAGCTGCAGTTTTCTTAATGTAGCCTATCACCAAAAGCTATCACCCTGTTAGCAATGTATTTACAATATGTCGCTACATGCAGATAGTACCAGCTAGCCGCGGTGAAAACTGTGGCAAATAGTAGCTTCAAGGAGATAAAAATGCTGAGGTTAGCAGGAGAAAAGTGACGAAAGGTCCATTAGCGGCAAAAAACACAGGTTAGTTAGCCCAACGTGACTTTTTTTTGCCTCTAGAGGCAAAAATAGCCTATAAGTCCACCTCCAAAAAAATAGGAAATAAAATCAATGGAACGCAGAATGGAGTAGCCAGGTGCAGCACAGATCAACAACCTCCCCAAACCTCCAAACTGCCAGGATGACACGTCCGAGCCCAGGGGAAGAGGAAATGCAGATTCAGCGCTACAGTTATGAAACGATGAGCATCGCTGGGGAAAACGAGTGATGCATCACTTTTCATAATGTCCTCCTTGAAAAACCATGGCAGCTAAAACCGTGAAATCGGGGACAGTCCCTGGGGCCCGGAGGCTTCGCTGGGCCTGCTTCTGTGACCCCGAGTGGGAGGCAGAGTTGCTGTGGAGTTGGCGGGCCATGGCGGTAGACAGTAAGGCATCGTCGATCGCCCTTACCTGGTGGTGAAATCTGGCAGGTCGCATGGAGACATGTTGCTGACCTGTGTGAGAAGACCGCTTGGCGCACCTTGGAGCTGTGAACGGTAGAAGCGCTCCTGCACACCAACATAGGGAGGTCTGCATCGCATACCAGGCGCCACCACTACACCAGGGTGCATGGAGGAGATTACCAATGGTGGGCCACGCCTCTCTGCATCACAGGCCGGATGCTGTGGAGGGTGAGCTGTGCCAAACTTGTGTGGTAGATGCGCTGCAACTTCACGCCTAAGGGGGCCCTGTTGCATCACCTACATCGGGAGATTCCCCAGCAGACTTGGCGGCGACTGCTGTACCCAGGTTTGTGAAATCCCACCGGGCTGAGGCTCCTGCTGGCCAAGTCACAGATTTGAAGAGAGTACAGCGAATTGAACCCCGGTGTCAATGTCCAGGTGAGGAGAAGATGGGGCGCCTATCGGAGGATGCCCAGGGGCGAGTCGGGCCCAGGCCTAGTGCCTGTGTGCGACGCACACCGTGCCCTGAGCAATCTCTGCACTGAGGCTGACCTACATCACTGAGGACACCGTACAAGACTGGTGGGGACTCCATTAACTGGCTCAAGTCGCTGAGATCGGCCATTGGTGGCAGTGGGTGCCAGGGTCATGGGGGCGGTTCTGGCCCAGGCCCTTGCGTATACAGCTTGATCCGCTGTTACTCGCTGGGGCACTGGGAATACAAAATCTGTTTGCCACTGTTAGATTGGAAGAGGGAACCGGGTGGTGCTGCCTTTCCTTGCCCCCTGTTAGTTTGCTTTTTGGTGTACAGGGGACTAAGCCTTAGTGGACTTCCTCTTCCCACAGCGCTGCACTGTCTGGTTGCTGCTGCTGCTGTCCCCATCTGCTGCTGCTGGTTCCTCTGACCCGGAAGTCAGGTGTTCGAGTTCCTCCTCCACTCACAGGCTTGTGCCTGCGCCTCATCCCTGGTGGCCCAGAGGTAGAGTGTCACTGTTCTGCAGCTTGACTGCTCTCCTGTCCCTCTTTTCTGCTGTTCATGTTCATCTTTCTGATCTTCTCCGTTGCTTTTCTACCTTTGTCTTTTTTTTATCTTTGCTTTGTTTGGCTTTGTTTTCCTGTGCTTTTTTGCAGTTCCATTTTCCCTATCTTCTCCCTCGTTGCTGCAGCCATCCTCTGCTTCCCCGCCCCCTTCAGTGTCCTTTCCCACTTTTCCAGCCTCCCTGCAGCAATACTTACTGGCTGATGCTGTGCGGCTATATGCAGCGGGCATGCCACTGGTGCGCTGAAGGCAAGCCAAAGGCAAGCCCGTCTTTGTCCGTCCGCCCCTGTACCACACCCAGCATCAGGGACCCTGCCTCTCGGACACTCCACCTCTACTAGACCAGCACCCTCTTCACCCTAAACTCTGAACGCCATGCCGCCTGCCATCTAGCATCACAGTAGAATACCCTTGCACCCTGCGCCTGCCGAAACTGCAAATGCACATCAGCACACCAGCTCCTCTTTCCGCCCAGCCGACCAACAGCGCACCCGACCGGCCGAACTGCATCCTCCTCAACGTGCGGTCCTTCCATAAGTACGCCACAGAAGTCTGGGATCTCCTCAATGCCACCTCTTCATCGCCTTCTTCACGGAAACCTGGATCAACCACTGCTCCAGACCAGCCATCGCCATCTCCCACGGCTACAAAATCACCCACAAGAACCACCTCGACCATCCAGGTGGAGGCATTGCCATCGTCTTCAAAAGCACACTCTGACTGACCATGCACATAGCTGTACTTCTCCACCAGTGGGAACTTCCACTATAGCCACACCACAGACCTCTCTTGGACCGACCATCATTGTATACATCACGCCTTCACTGTGCCCACCATACACCACTGCCATCATCGCCCCCCCAATCGCAGCTGGATCAAGGCCACCGAAGAACTTCTTATCAACTCCCTCAACACCACCACTCCCTCAATGCTTACAGATGCCAACACCACAGCGCGCAACCTCTACCGATGGATCTCCAACTGTGCCGACACCCTGGCACCCCTCAAGAAAAGACAAGGCAAACAACACTCCAAGAAGGCCATGTGTTTCACTCTCGCCTTCCACTAGTCCAGACCCACCTGCAGATGTTTCGACTAGAGATGGCTCCACAAACTCAATCAATTCTGCAGCATAGTCACCCTTGCATCAAAGTGCAAGAATGCCTGTTTTGGCACATGGCAGCCATGGTGCGCCATTGTAAGGGAAAAACACAGGTGGGCTTAATCCTGAGCCTATTCTGGCAGTTTAATGCTGCTGGTGCATCATTTTCTTGATGTACTTGAAGCATGAATCTTGCACCACGTTGCGCCGTATTTACAAAGTGGTGCATCTAGGCATATGCCTGACCTTGTGAAGCCATGTGCCACATTACATCTGCATCAGATATAATGTATGCAGGGTGGGCGTTCCCACGCAACAAAGCCTTGTAGGATTGGCGCAGTGAAGTCTCTCAGATTTCACTGCTACAATTCTAGGACGCCACTGCGTCAAAACCTTGCGCCTGCCTCATGGCAGGTGTAAGGGTGTCGCAGTACCATAGGGATAGGCTGGCCCCATGCATTGCTGGAGTTGCGTCATGCTTGCAACAAAACTGTAGCAATACATGACTTTAGCGCTGGCAGATACATCAGGATTCCAGACGTATCTGTCATTGATTGCAACATGGAGGGCCATAAATTGAATACGGCGCATCCATGGTGTCGCAAGGAGGGCGCAGTGAAAATTGTTGCAACACTGTTTTGTTGCAGCGATGCAACACTTTTCATGAATGAGGCCCAGGAGTGCGCCCTATCTTATTGATACAGCACATCCCTGTCCTTTTGTTGTGGCGCAGGGAGGTGCAGCAATGTTCCTTGCAGTGCTGTCCAGCACCCAAACATCTATTATGTGGACCCAAGTGTTTGCACCAATTTTAAGACCAGCTATTTTCTGGTCTTAAAAGACTGCCTCTAACTGGTCTTAGTGGCAGTTTTGGGGGGTTATCGCTGATGGGAATTTCATTGTAAAATCGCAAAGTGGGGTTAGCAGCAGTTTTTGCACGGGAACAGCCAGCTTGCATCTCATTTTCTCTAAATCCCGGTAACAGAAGCAGCGATCTTAAAAATTCACATTTAACTGTAGTTAGTAGCACTTTGTAAATAAAGTGATTTTTTAAAAAAGCTGTCGTAATGTCAAAAAATGTATGCTATGGCAGCGTTAAGTTCTTTTCTTTTTTTTATCCTCATTAGCCTCATAGCCACCCATATGCAAAAATGAAACTCAATACGATACCGTCTATGGGCTTTTATCTCATACGCCGACTTTAACATCCAAGGCATGTGCTGCCGCCCAGTAGATATTAAGCCTCTAACTTCATGCTAGCCGAAAAACCCCGAGACTTTCAATCTTCTGGCAGCTGCTACCTTATCTGTATAGCCTCCTTTAGAGTAAAAGGCCGCCAGCGAGATAGGCCAAGACCTTAATCATCGGATTTTTATTGTTTCCCCCTTAACCAAAATGTTGTAAAAAAGGTAACCAAAATCTATACTTTCTCCTTTTCTGACCCAAAGAGTCTAGTTTAGCAAAGTATCTCATGGCTTTTACCCAATCCAGTAGTGTTGGGGATGTAGGCGAAACCCATAATTTACAAATCTCCCTGCGGGCAAGTAAAACTCCATAGAACACCAATTTAACCTTATCCGTATTATTCTTACTTTGCAAGTCATATCTTTCAGTGATAATAAGTTCAGGGCTTACCTCCATATTTACATCAAGCACCTTTGACAAGCTTTTCCTTACATCCTCCCAAAACTCTTGTTGTTTGGACATTGCACAAACATGTGCAGATCGTCTACGTTGATACTTCTGCATTTAGGGCATACCACCATACCTCCAGCCTTGAACTTCTAGAGCCTTCGAGGAGACCAGTAAGCTCTGTGGATAGTGAACAAAAGATTTCTCCTTAAATTTGCAGATTTGACCACTTTATACAACATAGCCATCGTTACTTGCCATTGTTCTTCTGTAGCGATAGCTGGCAAGCAATCTCCCCACAGAGCCTCTGGAAGCTGGAACGCGCCGTCTTCAGTTTCCAACATTGCCCAGTACCATAAAGCAAATTCTTTCTTGTATGCTTGACTAGAAAAAAGTTTATCTTCCAAATCGTTTTGCCAGCCAATATCGATCTCCAGTTTACTTGCCCAACTTTGTATCTGGAGGTACTTACATTTTGAAAATCCCTTCCCCCAGGTAGCCTCGCCCTGGCGCCAATCAATCAGTTTTCTGCCCGGAAATAGATCTCCCCAACAGTCTAACCCTGCTGCTCTAAGCGGTGTAGCCAAGGCATCCTGAGACCAGAGTGGAGAGCCTGGGGCATCCCATATTGGTGCCCTATGTCCATATTAGGAAATCTTTATAGTCCTCCTGACCTTATACCACAATTCCGCTGCATCCCGCAAGATTTTCAACCTTACTTTCTTAAAGAATTTGGGGTCAGAAAATTTACACATATAGCCCTCCTTACTATAGTTACTTTTTTCAAGCATAACATAAAACATGATTCCAACATCTGTATCCTTTGGAACTCCTAATACGATCCTAAAATTCTTTAACTGAAAGGCCCATGAATATAACACAAAATCTGGGGCCGCCAATCCACCTTTACATAGTCTCCTCCTGAGTTTTTTCCAGGACAAGCGAGACCCTTTCATGGCCCAAATAAACAAACAAACCTCACTTTGGAGCCTCTTAATCCAGACTGTGTTAAATAGCAAAGGTATTGTCTCAAACAAGAAGGTCATCTTTGGAAGAATCATCATCTTTACCAGATTGGTGCGTCCGTAAAGAGTGAGTGGTAGGTGGCCCCAACTTCGCAGAGTAGAGCTTATTTCTTTTTGTATCTTCTTAAAATTAGTTTTAGTCATGTCTGCTATGTCATGGGTGATCCTTACCCCCAGGTAGCGCATGTCTTTTTTTACTACTATGTCTTCTGTATCCAAATTCCATGACATAATTTCAGTCTTATCCTGATTAAGTTCATACCCAGACACCTGACCAAACTCCTTAGTTATTCCATATAAGCTCGGCAGTGAATAATGCAGGTTGGGGGTATAAATAATAATGTCGTCTGCATACAGACCTATTTTTTCTCCCTTCCTTCTACTACAAATGGTGATATGCTGTCTGAATTCCTAATCCTAGAAGCAAGAGGCTCAATATATAAATTAAAATGGGGATAGGGGACACCCCTGCCGTGTACCACGTTGTACCTCAATAGATTTTGTCAAAGTACCATTTACCAAGACCTTGGAGGTAGGAGAGCAGTAGAAAGAGAATATAGTGTTGGTGAAACATGTGCCTAAATCAAGGTGCCCCAAAAGAACCTTCAAAAAAGACCAGTTGACACGATCAAAGGCTTTAGCAGCATCAAGAGCGATTACTGCCAATGGAAGCCTATAAGTTGTTGCAATATCTATAGCACCAATCAATTGAAATGTGAGGTCCTTTAAAAATCTTCCCCTGATAAATCCCTTCTGGTCCTCGTGAACTATCTGTGATATAACTAAACTTAGCCTATCCGCCAATATCTTAGCAAAAAGTTTATAATCACAGTTGAGCAGTGATATCGGCCTATATGACTCTAAATTTTGGGGGGATTTACTGGGTTTAGGAATCAAGACTATAATCGCTTCATTCCAAGAATCTGGCATTGTTGCTTTCCCTTGAAAAATACTGTTAAATAGCTGATGCAATATTGGGGCAATTAAACTTGTCAGCGATTTATATACTTCCGATGGAAGGCCGTCCGGACCAGGCGCCTTGCCTCTCTTGCAGAGACTTAAAGATCTTTCAACCTCCGTCAAAGATATCTCAGAGTTCAAAATCTCTTTACCGTGCGGTGAAAGTGGGTCTACCAGTTGCACCCACTCTCTGACAACCCGGAGGTCCGGTTCTAGATCTTCTTGATAGACCTTTGAAAAATACTCAAAAAAAGCCTCTGTGATCCCTCTGCTATCTGATATTGTAGTATGTACATCAACTTTTTTGATTTCCTTAATAAAGTTGCGGGTTAGATCCTTTTTTGCCTTCCATGCCAGTAATTTGCTGCTTCCCTCCCCATAACTAAAATGTGCCAAGTTACTAGCATCCCATTTCTCTTTGATTCTGTGTGCCAACACAGCCACCAAGTCAGATTTCAAAACAGCTAATTCCTGTAGCTCCTGCTTTCTTTTCAATAAATCTCTCTCCTCCAGGACCTTCCCTTCTATTTGCCGAATCTTCTCTTCCAAGTATGCCACCTTTTTATAATACTGTCTACGTTTTCCTGCACCCAGGGCACCCAACCTACCCCTTAAAAAAAGCCTTGCAAGCTTCCCAAACTATCTCAGGCTTAGTCGAACCCTTATTTGCTTCTAAGAAGACTTCTAATTCCTCCGTTATAATCTTCAAATACCCCTCATCTAGAAGAAGAGTTCGGTCAAGCCTCCAAGCTGGTTTCCCCCTCTCTATTTTAAATCCCAAAGTTAATATTATAGCCGAATGATCCGAGAGATGGACTCCTACGTGATAGATGTTTATTAACTGATCCATTAATCTCAGGTCCAACAAACAATAATCTATTCGAGATTTATGCTTGTATTTTGGATTATAATATGTATAACCAAGCTGTTGACCAAATTTTTTGCGCCATATATCACATAAACCAAACTGGGACAACAACAACCTAACCATGTTCGACATCTTCACATTACCCTGTCCTCTCTTCCCAGAACGGTCTAAATTACCGTCCATTACTGTATTAAAATCGCCTGCTATAATAATCTTCCCTGAAAAATTTAACAATTCACAAGCCAAAGTATCCAGAGGTCCGACATCGTCCTGGTTTGGTCCATAATATCCAATAATAATCAGTTTCTCTCCTGCCAGCTTGGCCTGCAAAATCAACCACCTTCCTCTAGAATCAGCTACCATGGATTCAAAACTAAAATTTACACCTTCCTTATCAAAATCGCCACTCCCTTAGTTACAATAGATTGGGATGTATAAAAAGAATATGCAACCCAACGTTGTTTTCCAAATATATCTTTAGGCTCGGCGGCAGTTAAATGTGTCTCCTGTAAAATGATTATATGGGCCAATGAGTCTTCTAAATATTTCAAAATTAACTGTCTCCTGGACTTTACACGCAATCCATTGACATTCCACGACAAAACTTTTATTTCCAATAGACTAGCCCCACTCATTGGTTAACTCACCAAATACAAAAATCAACCAGGCGACTATTTGGCTTCTGAGGATCTTTTTCAATTTTTCCGCTCTCCCCTCCCCCCCCAACCCAACCCAATCCCGCCATCCCCTATCCCACTGTGCCCCCCCCAACCCTCCCTTGGAAAACCCCACCAGCCTACCCATGGCCTAGGCCCTTCGAGTGTGGCTGGCGGTGGTGCTCAGCTTTTTTATCATCAAACTATTTACATACTTTTATGCAGGTCTATTTGCCAGCCTAGATTAGATTTGGAGCTAGGGATTAACCACTGCCTCTTTCGATAGCTCACGACATTGCTCAATAAATATGTCAACCTCGTCGACAGTGCGAATAGAGTACATTTTATTTCTCCACATTATTTTCAAAAATGCCGGGAATTTAAGTTGGACAGTTGCTCCCAGCTCTCTAAGTGGAACTATCCGCTTCCCTAGCTCCCACTGCCTATTGGCTGTTACTGGGGACAGGTCGAACCTTACTTCAACTTTTATTCCATCAACAGTTATGCTTTTCTTCCTTAGAGCAGCTAACAAGATTTTCTCCTTTAAATTATATGTGAGAAAATTGATTAATATTTTCCTAGGCTTGGTTCTATTTACATTTAACCTGAAGTGATCCCGATGCACCCGCTGAATATCTATAAAGATCTGCTCCTCCTCCTCTTCCAATTCTAACTCTGTCTTCAATAGGTGAACTACATATTTTTTAATATCAGTTCCCTCTCTGCCTTCAGGTAATTTCAACATTTATATGTTGTTCCGTCTCTGCATGTTTTCCAATCTCTCCACTCTATCTTCCTGGAGCCTCTCTCTGAATTTAATCTCCTCAATCTCTTTACGATTTCCTATTACCGTCTCCCTGAGCTGCTTTGTCTCGTTTTCTAAAACGTCTGTGCGAGAGCTTAGCTCACAAAACTTAGCTTCTAACAAGTTGCAAGAAGCTCAAATACTCTCTTGGTTGGCCCGTGATATGTCGAAGCCTTCATGCATGTCTCTATCAAGTTTCTGCAGTAATGCTTTTATAGGTAAATCCGGGTTACCCTGCTCTGATTCGTCATCATCTAGAATATTCTGCTTTTCCATAGCCTCCTCCTTTTTTCTTAGATCCTGCACCCCATTTACGAGCAGCTCCCCTACCTCATCTGGTGTGTGCAGTAAGGTGTTGTCGGAACTATCTTGATCCGTCTTACCTACTAGCTCTAGAGTATCTATAGTATCTGCGCCTTGCATCTCAATATCCGTCTCTGTTGCTAATATTTGAAACCTATTGGGGCTCAAAAGGGGAGACCAATCTTGCCAGCCTTCTAAATCTGAACCTTGCTCCTTAGTGTCCGCTCTTAAAATTAATGTTTTAGGAATGGGCTTAAAGTACGCGTTAAGGGAGGGGGTTGGTTTTGTTTTATGCACCACCGGATGTTTCACCAATTTACAACTTTGTTTGCTGGCAGTGCTATTTTTAAGAGCCTTTTTCAATGATCTAGCCGCGTCAATTGTAGGTACTTTCTCCACACCTTTTGCTGCACTCCTCAAAATATATGCCTGTTTAGTTTGCTCCACTTGTTCTACTTGTCCTCCAGCGGTCTCTGCTTCTATTTGAGTCCCGCACTGAGCCTCTAGCCTAAACCGATTATTTTTATTTTTCACAATCTCTTTACACGAGAGTCCTAGTGCTGCCTCTGCCCCTCTTCCGCGACCTCCTGCCGGTCTCAGGGGAATCTTAGCCACTGCTCGCCGCCCCCTTCCTACCTCCTTTGCTGCCCTTCCCCAGCCGACTGAATCCGCCCGAACTCCCGCAGCTACTGCCGCTTCGATCTCCTGCAGGGTTTCCACGGCTGGATTCGCGCTCCCCAGCGCCTCCGGAGTCTCCCGCGTCTTCGGCGTCCCCGAGCACTCGCTAGCAGCGCAGGTAAGCTCTCCGTTGCCTGGCTCCATACGGAACCGCTGATTCCAGTTTACAACTCTATGTAACAGTTTCAACAGTGAAGCCGCCGTGGAACCACCGTAAGCCAATCTAAACTGTGTGGTATAATTTAACCAAAGAACCGTTATCCTGTCCCTCCGCTAGACATTGATTAAGCCGCCTGCAGAAAACAAACGCACCACCGCCTCTCCTCACACCCGCGACCCGCTACTAGCCGGCCGCCATGTTTTCCCGTTAAGTTCTTGCACATATGCCCCTCAGTCTTCTGGCTTCTAGCAATGGAAAAAACATTACACAAACAGTTATGGAAGCCTACAATTACAGGAGTAATATTTTTAAAAGACACGCTCAGGAAGGGGATGAAATGGCAGCAAAGCCTTGGGAAGTAAGCTGCACTCTTCAGCCACCATACTCTCCCAAAAAATAACCCAAATAAGGCAGCATGTATTAGAGAAAGGAGTGAGGAGCAACTGACAGAAAAATCAAGTGGACTGGAAGCTGTGTGCAGCTGCCCATACCTTGCAGAAAAAAAAGAGAAAGCAAAAATGTTTCTTACAGTCTGTAAGACAACAAATGGTGATGCAAGGAGTGGGAACAGTGGATGAGTGAGGAAGAGTATTGGGGTAATAGTGAGCAGATGAAAGAGAGCAAGAAAGCGATACTCTCTCCAATAGAGCACTGAAACAGAAATAAAACAAATAATAGCTGCACATGAACAGTCGTAAGATATGCGCAACCAATTAGAAAGAAAGTCGAGAGGAATGCTCCTGGGGCTGGACAAACACAAAAATACGGAGGAAAGCGATGTAATAAGGAGCAAGGAACTCAGATAGGCAAAAAAGCAAACCTATCATGAGGTAATCCTAACAGAGAGTCCACTGTGTATATGAGCCTGTAAACACCAGGTATTTGACAACAGACAGACAAAGCTGTCTGTAGACAAGACCTAAAAACAGGACCCTTCTCTGCCACATAATCAACATGGGACATGGCTGGAAAGCAGCAGCCAAACACTCCACCTGCTTCAACAGATGTTGGTGGCAGCGTAACATGATTTTGAATCCATAGTTGGGTCTGGACCTTTTTACCTGTGCTACTAGAGTGGGGGTCTACTGGCCCACTTGTATAAAGTTCTGCATCTTTGCGGTAATCCAGATCCTAGCGTTAACATCCTGAGAGCATGTCATGTATGTTTATGTGATTATCCAGGGTGCTACACGCATTGTGTTTATGAGTGAGCTAGAATAATGAAGGCCTGCAGGTTACATTTCGAAAGTCCCTGACCCTTTCTAGGTACAAATGTGGGATACTTGTAAAGCGCACTGTTACTCTACCCGAGTGTCCTGGCGCTGTAGACCGCCGGGGAACCCGTCCTGGTTTTCCCTGTGAGATAGTCCCTTTCTGGGTATCTCCAGGGTGAAACCAGGCATCCCCGGCGTCTGTGGGGGGCCGTTGTAGAGATGAGGCAAGCTTAATGCCCAGAGTTACCGAGTGTGTTCCCTGGTTAGAGTAGGCACTGAGGCGAGAATTATCGAGTCCGTTGACCCTGGTCCAAGACCCTGCCGCGTCGGGAATTGAACCCTGGTCCCGGGCCGTTCTCTGCATACAGGTCTGCCGCCTCAAACCAGTGAGCCACACCTCTGTGAGTCTCTTTTCTTATATGGTGGAAAGCTATTGCTGACATTCTTGAACATGGGGGAGGGGACTGAGGCCCTGAAGTGGGGAAGAGGAGACAGGGTTCCTTTATACATTTAGGGGCCGATTAGGATGGAGGATTTTCCGCCTCCTCCGGGCCGGCGGAAGCCACCGCCGGCCCGGAGGAGGCGGAAAATCCTCTGCGGAGTCACCAAAGACCCACCACCACATTACGATGGCTGGTGGGTCTTGGTTTCTGTCCGCTGCTTTTCCGCCGCGGTCGGATTAAAACCGCGTCGGAAAAGCTCTCATTTGGCTGGAAGTGTCTATCAGACACCGCCAGCCAAATTAGGATGCATTAGTAAACATGCTTTTCCGCGGCGGTTTTTCCCCCGTGGAAAAGCATGTGTACTTTTGATTTTGGGGGCCTGTTGCGGGCCCCCAGGGTGTAGGCGGGTGGGGGGGTGCACATGGGGGGTACCTGTGGTACGCCCCAGTATTTACATGCACAAAGCGGCAGGCACCGCGCGGTGCCTGCCGCTTTGTGCATGTAAATGTAAAACATGCACTTTTAACATTGCGGCGGGTGCTGCTTGAAGCAGCACCCGCCGCAATGTTAAATATCCAGGATGTGACCGCCAGGGTGGCGGTCACATCCTAATTTGCACGGAGGGACCGCCGCAGCCCATGCGGACGGTCCCTCCACCTCTGGGATGGCGGACGGACGCAAGTCCGTCCGCCATCCTAATCGGCCCTTATATTTGGTGCTTTTGCCGAGAGAGAATGCTGATTAGTCTTCGTAAGCACTACCATTTAATAAATGGGGGGGGGGTTAAGGGTTGAACTGTAGTCTCTGCTGTTTAAAGCGAGAAGGGACGATTAGGTGAGGACAGCCTTTTTGGGTTTTTTCTGATGCATGTCTAGTGTGGTTGTTGATAGCCAGGTGCAAAAAGCTCACACCTCTTTGTGGCGGGTGTTAGTACTCCAGGCTGGAGATTACCATGCTGTGAGGAGCCTCACACCACAAAAAGGCTGTGTCTGAACAGCAGCCTCGAGGACAGATGAAAAGAGAACAACCCACACTAGTTCTGAAAGTACAGAAAAAGAATGTGCTTTCCCTGTTTGCTTTGATTATATAAAAAATGTCATCCATTGACATACTTGTTCCAGTTCCAAGTTCTCTTCAACAAAGGAAGAGAGTGCACCACTGATTACTCAGAGGACTACTGTGCACCCAGGGCTGATGTTTGCCTAACAGTCAGCTTCCCAGAGGTGAGGGTACATCAACAGGAGTCTTGCCTTGCTCGAAGGAGATGACCCTCTGATCTGAAGCACCTTGAAACCAAACTGCTGCTGAGAGAGGAAGGACCCTGTCAACTGTGATGGATCTGAAGTGCCACAGCAGCTTGACCTCCAGTGGTCTTGGTCAGCTGACTGGAAGAACACTGAGTAGAGTGTGTTGCATGTCCAGAAAGTGTGGAGTTCAGTCTCTCAACCAGAACAATTGCTGGCCGGCCTGCGTACAGAAGCATGCCCGGGTGAGCTATGCTGCTTACTTCTGAAGACTGCACGTGAGGTAGGGTAATGCTTCTGTAAAGATTGTGCCGAAGCTGACCATGACCTCTGCGACCTACTCCTGACTCTATTCAAAAGGGTATGAGAGGCAATATATATACAAGGTAAATCATATAGTATGCACAGAAAGCGAAAAAAGGAATTCCACATTGTTGTTTATGGCCTTAAGGTGTCTTTATTAAAGATGCACTCGGTTTTCGTAAGTAGAGAGCCAACGCGTTACGCCCAAACATGGGCTTCTTCAGGGCTGTAATACCATACAATATATACACGTATTTAAAATCCAAACATATAGCAAAGTATTATTGAGTGCAGGATAAATGGTGATTTGTATTAACAGCGCTGATGGTGAGAATAAACACAGGGTAAAGTGTGAGACAAAAAAAGGAAATAAAGTGAGGGAGGAGAGTCCTGCCAAGAGAACAATGCTGTGGGTAGTGACGGAAGACCGGTATTCTCAATACTTTCAGGTATTCTCATCGTGCTGGGGAAGATACTGCTAAAGTCCCAAAAGATTGAGTTAAAAAAAAAAAGAGAAGAGGACATGAGAAGGGCGACAAGGGTGAGCGTAGTAATTAGGAGTACGCTTACCGGTAGCATATAGTAGTCAGTACGCCAGGGGAGTAAAATAGGTCCGAATTCTAATCAAGTCTGCGTCGGGACATCGGATGTGAGAGGAATTAACCTAGGCAATTTAAGGGATAGTATCAGTAAACAAAATTCCCATCTGTTTATGAAGCAGGATGTGTTGTGTGTATTCAATCAAACCAACCTCTCAAGTTAGAAGCAATAGTAGTCCAATTGATGAGCGGACTCAAGTATCCGCCTCTGTTGAGTTTATCCGTAGTGGAGGCAATGAGTATCTATATGGAAAAGACTCAGATGAGTAAACGGAAGTGGGCCTTAATGGGTTCTTTATACAGCGTTACGAGTAGGCTACATCGTAATATCTCCAATACAGCTAAAGTCTAGTCCAAGTTAAGTAACACTGGGCTTAGGCAACCGCAGCAATGGGTACGATGTACCTGTGTCTTAACGAAACGCGCTAGACATGAACCAGTCCAAGATAGGTGACAGTGGGCGCTAGCAGCAGTAAGTGCAATACTATTATTAGTACAAAAATGTACTAGCGGAGCAGAGAAAAGTGCGCTAAGCTCTAACCCCTAGACAGCAACAGTACGCCCAGGAAGCATAGGCTTATTGCAAGTCTGTGTTGTAAATAGCGCTTGTGCAGTTAAAACAATAGTGTAAGAACCCTAGTGTGTTGCCGACCTTATGCACGCTTGCGTTTTAAAATCAAGACTTGTCTTGTGGCAAGAGCGGTTAGAAAATGAGCCCAACAGTCTCCTAATTGCAAACGTACAATTTAATGTAAGTTTAAAGATGGTGGCTAAAGCCCTGCTGAACTTGTTGCCTAAGCGCCTATATATAGTATTAGGGCAAATTAGGTTAAGGGACCCACTCATTGCTAACCGGGTCCCACAACAACCCCTATCAACAGTTAGATCAAAAGCAAGGGGGCCCACGATCTAAACCCCTGCCAAGGGTACGTCCGCTAGTCCTAATCAGACCCTCCAGGAGTTCGCGATTTCGCGGTTTGCCGCGAAATCGGCACGTTTCTAAAAAAAAAAAAGCCACGATTTTTACAAATGTGCCCATGAAATCTGCACTTTTGTAAAAATGCTGTGATTTTTACAAAAGTGCCCGCGAAATCCAGACATCCAGACCCCACAGAAGACATGGAAAACGGGATAAATTAACAGTGTCCTATTGAAGACGTATAGCTTAATATCACACAATGCACTGCAGCTCCACACAATGCACCTGTACCTTCCATTTATTGGAGGGTTCAATCGCTCAAACAACAGGAACCAGTAAATTATTTTAAAACCACCGTGAGGTGTGTTACTTTATTCGTTTTTAGAAATCTTTACATGTCTGGCGCTTAGTCCAGGGCAGGAACAAATTAGTTTGACTGACATATGGTGCAATTCAAATGAAAGCCTGTTTTAGCTTTTTACTGCATTTATATTTTTAGAATAAAAGTACGTAGTTGGGCATTCCAATCCAACACGAGCAAGTTATGAAGATAGAAGATTCTAGAATCTCAGCCAATGAAAACTTCAAACCTCCCCCAAAAAGTGTACACAGAGCAGATATTGTGCACCCGTACTATAATTTTTACTGTGGGCTATTGATCAGTGCCGAAAATGCTACTAGAGATCAGAATTGGGTGTGCGACTGTATTTAGCATGTTTAGCTCTTACTCAGGCTTTCTGAACAGTCAATTTATCACTGCTTTGGGCAAAATTAGCTTACATTGGTACGGAAAGGGGCTATTGGCTGCTATTCAAATCCTATATGAGTAAAGTTCTTCCTGTTGAGTCTGTGTAAGCTCTATGGGTCTACTAGAGGCGTATGTCATGGCACCTGCGCGGTCCAGTATTATTTCTCCTACATATTGCAGACTTTGGCATGCAAAATGGGGATTGGAACACAGATGTCCAGAAGCTGAGGCCTTCCGTTTATGATGCCCTTTTATATTGCAGATAACACCGTTCTTATCTCCCAAGTTTTACAAAGTCTTTTAAAGTATGCAAGATTATATTTTTAGAAACTGCAACTAAAATGCAAACTCTCTAGGATCAAAATATTTGTTTGTGGGAAACATTTGTGAAAGGAGTCATGGTTTTATTGAGAAAGAGTAGGCTGAAATAGTTGAGGAATATAGTTATCTTGGAACAGTTTTACAGAAGAATGGGAACTGGAATTTACATGTAACTAGCCTGATTAAACAGGTTTCCTCAGGGTTAGGTGGATTATCCACCTTTGTTATTAACACGATAGGGGTCGTGTTTCAAATAAGTATATTCTGGTGTAAAATAGTGTCTGTTTTTCTTTATGGTAGTGATGTGTGGGCAGTGCTTGAAGGGTGGTGAAAGCAGTGGTTGGTCTCTAAACTGGTTGTGGCCAAAGAAGAGTAGCTAGATACCCTTTCCAAGGGATGTGGCCTATATAAATAAGGCAAAAACAACAGTTGATGGACAGAATGCAGAATGAATATCTATCAGCCAGGATAGCTTGACTCCAGTGGTGTGGAGAGCACGCACTCACGTCTGAGCATACCCGTCCCACTCGGGGTGACAAATGCAAAAACAACAGTTGATGGACAGAATGCAGAACAATGTCAAACATTCAGCCCAGTACAGAGATCTGGGCCTAAATCCATCGTTTTTTTGCACTCCACACCACCCCAGTTCAGACATGGCCATATGCAAATCAGCCTTGACCCAGTGCTTGATGGGAACAGTCCAGCCCGAACTGCCAAGCCATGTCTTCCCTGGACCGGAATCAAGCATCCTAGGACCGGTTTCTGGCTATCAGCCGTCATCAGCCAGGATAGCTTGACTCCAGTGGTGTGGAGAGCATGGGACTCACGTCTGAGCATACCCGTCGGGGTGACAAAGGCAAAAACAACAGTTGATGGACAGAATGCAGAACAATGTCAAACATTCCCCCCAGTACAGAGATCTGGGCCTAAATCCATCATTTTTTTCACTCCACACCACCCCAATTCAGACATGGCCATATGCAAATCAGCCTTGACCCTGTGCCTCATGGGAACAGTCCAGCCCGAACTGCCAAGCCATGTCTTCCCTGGACCCGAATCAAGCATCCTAGGACCGGTTTCTGGCCATCAGCCGTCATCAGCCAGGATAGCTTGACTCCAATGGTGTGGAGAGCATGGCACTCACGTCTGAGCATACCTGTCCCACTCGGGGTGACAAATGCAAAAACAACAGTTGATGGACAGAATGCAGAACAATGTCAAACATTCACCCCAGTACAGAGATCTGGGCCTAAATCCATCGTTTTTTTGCACTCCACACCACCCCAGTTCAGACATGGCCATATGCAAATCAGCCGTGACCCTGTGGCTCATGGGACAAATGAGAGTAAAAGTAAAACAGAGTATTGGAAATAATTTGAAAGATTATTATGCATGAATTGTTTGAATACAGTGATAGCAATACGAGATCATGTCATAATTAGAGATCCAAATTTGCTGTTACAAGCCGACGGCGTTTCAACCTTCATGACTCAATGTCATCATCAGGACAAGGAAGACACAAGAGATGATTGCTGCCTAAAAGGAAAAGTTGGAAAAGTGGCGTTAACCCTGGTACAGAATGAAACTGCACCCATGCACAATAGCATGAGGGACATGTAGAGGGTACCTAAAGAGGTCCATGGCACCTAAGGAGAAAATAAGAGGGGCCAATATTAGCCACAACTAGTGTGATTCAGATGACAAGGCCCTAACAATAATTACATTCTGTAATTATGGACCGTGAATACACTCATGTTGAGAAATCCTGCTGCTGGTGCATGTATAAGCCTAGGCTGGGAGAGCACTGCTGGTCACCAATAAGGAAAGAAAGGATCCACTAAGGTAAGTTTAGTTAGTTTCAAAGTAGGATAAACCATACAATCGCATAATAAACGGAGTACTGACCAGCGGTCTTACAGTTTTTCCCACTGCAGGCTGCAGCAATGATTTTGGCTCACACGTCTGTATGTTAGTTAGTTAAGGGATTCCAACAGCATTTGACCCAAAGCCTGCAGTCATGTCTGCTAAGGAAATCTGACCTCCAGAAAGGTTTCGAAATAAAACTCGTAGAAAACTTTACTGGGCCAATCTGCTGTCTGTATGCGATCGATGTCGGGGGCTGCATAGGCACGAAACATTAGCTTTCACCCCTGGAAGGTTTCCTGTCTTCACTGCTTCACTCGGATTTTGTCTCCCCATTGTTGTCAAGCTCAGATTCGACCACAGCCTGCTGCCTTGCCCCACTGAAGACTTTTTGCCCCATTAAAAGTTTCTAGGTCAAAGGTATTTTTTTGATTGGGACGAACCTAGCCCTTGTATCGGACCAGTGCTCCATCGTGGTTAGCTTTAAACCATACCGTTTTCCCAGTCAGGCACAACCAGATCACTGTAGTTGGACCTCAATTCTTTTTGGTGCTGTTTTTAAATTAAATTCATTTAAATTCATAACTCTGGTTCTATTTATCAGATTTTAGTTGTTTTGGTGTCATTTTATTTATTAGAATACATTCTATTTTTCTAAATTGGTTTGGGATTTTCCTTGTGTTGTGTTCCTATGGCTGTGTCCTGATGTATGACAGATTTTATCATTGATTTTAAACTATGGCCCCTATGAGAACATGTTCTAAAGCTGTAATACAATCATTTTCATTTTTAATGCACCACTGTTACTTTTCTAATGCGCTTCTGTTGACATTATACTCGTTTAACATACTGCAATGACTTCAATCAACTGGCAAACAAAATACAATTATTATTAATCATTTACTTAAATTGCCATAGTACTTAAAAAGCACTCAATATAGGAACTTTGCTCAACTCATTTGGCACTTTTTCTCTTTGTTCGATCTTAGTATGCCACAGCTGGTTTGTTTTACTTGTCCATTAGTACAAGTTGATCATCTGCTCTGTTTGCAAGGGCTTTTAATGGATCTATTGTACTATTATTGTAGTCTTTTTTTCCTTTATTCTTGATCTTTTTTCACCTCAGGTGAGTGCTTGTTAGGACGTGTGTTCCGGTGGGACAGTGACCCAGAGATTGTCTGGTGACTGCCTGACCCCCTGCGTGCGTTAGGCTGTTGTGTGTCTCCCTGGTTTCTGAGGCTCTGGTGAAGGCCCCTAGATTGGCACAGCAGTGGGCTGTATGTTTGGGAAGCTGGGAGTCACTGGGCACCTTCGAGAGGCTGAGACCACAGACATGTTATGTCAAGCCCCTGTATTGTGATCAGTTAACGGCAGTATACTGAGTGACACTTATTCCAGTGCCATCAAAAGAATGAAGGATTGAGTGCGATGCACCTGGAATCAGAGGTGTGTCACGCGAGTAACACTCTTCTACACCACTGGAAAGTCAAGCCACTCATGAATACAGGAGGGCTGGGGCCCTTCGAGGGTTTCGGTATCAGCCTCAGTGCAGTGCCTCCTGGCCAGGGGGTGACTATCAGTATGCAAGGCAGCCTCGGGGCCCCTCCTCGGAGGTCGAGGGTTTCGGCTTGTCAGGGGTTTACCAGGGTTGAGTGACTGGCTCTCGGCAGTGCCGCCGGCTCTGAATGCCGGGCGGTTCCAGGGCGCAGCCGCCTTTGTTAGTGGTCTCCATCCGGCCTCCCAGGCGGCACAACTCGTTCCTACAACAAACACTGCTGGCGTTTCTCAGAAGGCGCACCTGCGCCCCGAGGAGCTACCGCTGTTTACCCAGTGACGGCAGGCGCTAGAGCTGCACCCCCAAGAAGCCTCTGTGACCCCCCTCGAAACACATGCGTAAAGCGCTATGAAACCTCCCTGCGCCGGAGGGCAGGATGTCAACACGTGAAGCTCTATCAAACTCCCGCGCAGGGAGGGCGAGGTGTAAACACGTGAAGCGATGAAAGCCCCGCGCAGGGAGGGCAGGATGTCAACACGTGAAGCGCTATGAACCCCCGTGCAGGGAGGGCGGGATGTCAACACGTGAAGCGCTATGAACCCCCCCTCCCCCAGTGCAGGGAGGGCGGGACATGTGAAGCGCTATGAAACCCCCTCCGCGTAGAGAGGGAGGGGTGCAGTCACTAGAAATTTACAGAAAGTTTTAGTAATCAAGCCAAGTGTGTGCGTGCGTGGCTCTGTGTGTGTTTGCATGTGGCTCTGTCTGTGTGTGCGTGGCTCTGTCTGTGTGTGTGCGTGGCTCTGTCTGTGTGAGTGCGTGGCTCTGTCTGTGTGTGTGTGTGTGTGTGGCTTTGTCTGTGTGTGTGTGTGTGTGTGTGCGTGGCTCTGTCTGTGTGTGTGTGTGCGTGGCTCTGTCTGTGTGTAGCTCTGTCTGTGTGTAGCTCTGTCCGTGTGTATAGCTCAATCTGTGTGTGTGGCTCTGTCTGTGTGTGTGGCTCTGTCTGTGTGTGTGGCTGGGTCTGTGTGTGTGGTTGGGTCTGTATGTGTGGCTGGGTCTGTGTGTGTGTGGCTCTGTGTGTGTGTGTGTGGCTCTGTGTGTGTGTGTGGCTCTGTGTGTGTGGCTCTGTGTGTGTGGCTGTGTGTGTGTGTGTGTGGCTGTGTGTGTATGTGTGTGTGTTGCTCTGTGTGTATGTGTGTGGCTCTGTGCGTGTGTGTGTGTGCCTCTGTGTGTGTGCCTCTGTGTGTGTGTGTGTAGCTCTGTGTAGATAGCTTTTTTTGTAGGTGGCTCTATGTGTGGGTGGCTCTGTCTGTGTGAGGGTGGCTCTGTGGAGGTGGCTCTGTGTGTGTGGGTGGCTCTATGTAAATGACTCTGTGTGGGTGGCTCTGTATATGTATGTGTGTGGCTCTCTGTGGGTGTAAATGCAATAGGTCATGCATATGCGAGTGATTAAGCTATTGGCATTGTAAATGAGAGTGCCATTTATTTAACGATTAAGCTATTGGCAATGTAAATGACAATGCTATTTATTTATGATAAAAAAAAGTCATAAGCAATGCCAATAGCTCTACCTTTAATAATGCCGAGACCATTACATTGTAAATGCTTGTTTTTACTGCCATGGCGAATTTCCCTGCCAGTACAACAATTAGGAAAATCACTCAAGCCATAGAAATGCCGACATGCTGACATGCCCATTTTGCCTCAAACCCGGCATGCATTAGTGAGTACCAGTACACCCCTCCATCCTGGAGAAGTTCAGGTACTTGCTAGGACAAAAATCGGTACCTGTGAGTACCAGCCCATTTAAAGAACTGGAGAATAAAACTACTGGTCATGCCGACGACCAGGTGGCAATCCTGACTACTGAATGAATGAATGAATGAATGAAAAATGCCTTTACATAATTACCTAAAATCATTGTAATTGAACATTTATGATGGTAAAATATATTTAAAAAAGTGATGAGGACTGCCAATACTTCCGTGTTTCCTATCCAGGACAGGTTCTAGGATTTTTGGGGCCCTGGGCCAACAGGGAATGTGCGAGGCGCCTCTAATTTGCATACGTGATATATTCAGGGCCCCAGAAGCTGCTTTGTTCAGACTTCTGAGCCACAGGGCTTCCTCTCAACCACCTACAAGCACCTCTTTTACAGACCATTTAGGGCTAAAGATGTGAGAATTGCTCGGAGCTGAGAGTTAAACCTGTGTGCAATAAAGTGCTGACAATGGGCGTCTCGTGGAGTCTCTGAATGGGCAGTCCGTGAGGAGGTCTAATTGCAGGACAAACCTGCAAAATGCATCTCCTTGCAGCTGGGACACAACTCCTAAAAGGCCAGATGAGGGTCCCCTCCCCTCTCTCTCATGGGCCTAAATGCAAAGAGACGCCTTTTTTTCAATTGAATCAGCAGGAGTACAAGAGGGCTGGTGGTGTGTTAAACTGGTGCGGGCCCCATGCTGGTGGGCTGAGTGCAAGGCCCTGGGCAGCTACCCACACTGCACATGCCTTGCACCGGCCCCGTTCCTATCGATCTGATGACTGCCTCCCAGGAATAAAAACAAATCTGGCTTATAAGACCTCCTCGTACATTCAGATTGTCATATGATTGTGCATAAAATGCTTTGTGCTTTGGCTTTGCCGTGGTGAGTCTATCCTTCCCCACTGAGGACAGCCCCAATGGTAGGTCCCATCCCTAGCTTTCACAATGCTTCCAATTGTGACCTGCCTAATGATGCCGTCAACTTCTGAGTTCGGACCGCATGTCTGTGCCACCACTCAGTGAGTCAAGGCTCTATGTTCGCAATCCCAGCCACCAAGGGATAGCAGTGTTTTCTTGCACCTCACAGCTGATTTTCTCTGCCTCCACCGACTTGTTTGTTCTATTTTCACTTCTTTATTGATTCCTAGAGCCTGTCTGGCCTCATCGTATAATTTCAGGGCCTCCAGGCCCCTTTTTAAGCCTACTCTGATGTGATAAAAAATTACCAGGTCATACTGTAGCCCCAATATTTGGGGTAACCAAGGTAGCTCCTTGAAGGGCCATGCCTAAATCTGCTGTGTAAAGGATAAAAAGCATTGGGGCTAGGACACAGGTCTGTTTCAGGCCCAAATCTATGTGCCCAATCGCCTACCCAAACATACTAGGTTCCATTGCTCTAATCTATCTCTCATCACTCATGTTTGTGCGGTGAGGCACCGACATGAACACAGAGGGCGGCGAAATTCTTTTTTCACATTTCAGTCTATTGGGAGTTTTTTCGAATGACGAGACTATCGCTACTCACTTAGTCTTTCTTCATTATTTCCGCGCTTTATGCACTAACATTATTGAGGTTGACGTTCTAGCATTCGTGGTGTGTATTAGCCGATTAGCGTTCACGGACCAGAGTCAAATTCACTTCCGGGTCTACACTCTCACTCGTCCGCTACCTGGTACCGAGTGGTGTGTCGTGGGGCTGCGATTACAGACTTCAATGAGGTGAGATGATTAGGAGTTTTTTCTCCCATTATAACAGGTTCGTTTACCGTTATTTAACATGATTTGGACCGACTGTGTAGTCTTACAGTAACCCGTATTGCCTATTCTGCAATAAAGCAATTCACTTGTACTTGTGGATGGAATATTTTGAAAATGGAAAGCAAAGAAAGGTTCCCCTGGACTTTTGAGGTAGATAGGAATACACATACAATTCTAATATACACTCACAACTGATTCTGCTTCACACACCCACTCTTCCTTAAAATCACAGTATATTCCCCCTTGCGACATAAATCTATACCCAAACTAGAAAGTAGTGCTAGTATGTATTTATTCTCATTTTTTTAATTAAAAAAAAGGCAATATAAACAAATATTTGATTGTATCAATATAAAGTGTTAAAAAGATCAGCTCCTAAACAATTTGTACATGGAGAACACTGGTCCATTAAAAACATCACAAAAGACTTTATAAGAACAATGACAAATTATAAACAGTTCATAAAATCAAAATACAAGACCCCAAGGCCAACAACAACCCGATAATGACATTAAGTTGTAGCCAGACTATGGATCCAAAGCTGATATATATTGTAAACATTTTTGGGAAACCTGGACATTTATCTCTAATCGATGTGATTATAGAAACGGCACAAGAAACTATTTTAATTGAAAAAAGAGAGATAGAAGATCTAGAGAAGGCTCTACAGGATGCCCTAGAAGAAGCCAAAAAGAAGATTGATAAGATTAATCAAGATATACATGGGTATCGTGATTATCTCATCAATAGGAAAACTTTAAAATTGAAAAAAGATATGGCTAGGTTTAACCAAGAGACGGTATATCCATACCTGAAAAAAGATTACTACACAGAACCACAAAATCAAATCTGGGATGGACCACAAAGAGGTAGATTCTATCAAAGGCGCCCCAAACATGTAAACTTTTCAGACACCTCCGAAAGTAGTGGAGATGAGGATGTACAAAGGAGACCAGAGGGACAGAGACAGCCATTCGACAAAAATCATGAGGATTTTTTAGGTCAGCGAGCTCAGAGACCCACACGGGGATATACGTACAGGGGAAGGGGAACCTCAACAAGGTATAAAATACATGAGAATCACAGGAACAGGAATACCAGAGACACTCTCTTCCTCAGGAATATATGAGCACGAGAAACAAAAGGTATTGGAAGTAAAACAGGCCAAGAAAGATAATCCTGTAATCAATCTATCCCATAGGCAATTGAGTCAAATAGAGGAGGAAGTACTGGGAATGGGTTTTAGTTTGGTTCCAACAACTAAAATTAATACATTTCAGATGGAAAAAGATTTAAGAACCTTTTTTAGGAAAGTAAGATTGAGACGTTTTTTTGAAAACAGACCAGAAAGGGAAACACAGACTGACTCAGGGCTGCGAGCAAAATCCACATTCACCCCAAGTTAGGTATGGTGGGAAAGAACATTGAAATTTTTGAGGCCATGGTAAAAATGGAGGTAGGCCACCTTTTAACAGAGAATCACTTCCAACCACAAAATATGTCTAAACTTCACAAAGAAGCTATTGACTCCTTCTCCAAAGACTGCACTATTACCATGAAACCAGCGGACAAGGGAGGGGGAGTAGTAATATTTGACACTAGCTATTACGAGGAAAGAGTAATGAGCCTCCTTTCTAATGAGGATCATTACCATAAAGTCAAACAATCCAGATTGGACCTTTTGAAAAGTGAAGTACTAATCATGTTAGAGACAGTGAGAAATAATGAGGCTATCACGGTAGAAGAATTCAAGTTTTTAAATAATCAAAATTTAAACATTCCAGCATTTTATGGACTACCTAAAGTCCATAAAAGCCTAGACAATCCATCCCTTAGGCCTATAGTGGCACCAATTGAATCATTGTTAGAACCCCTCAGCCAGTATGCAGATAGATTCCTCAAACCAATAGTGCCGAAACAAAAATCCTACATTAAAGATACCACCGACATGATCGCCAAGATTGAAGGTATACAGTTTAATGAAAACAACGAATATATGGTGACCCTCTATATCGAGGCGCTGCATACGAATATTCCCCAAATAGATACCATCGAGGTTATTAGAAAGACCCTAGAAGAGACAGAGACCGTGGGAGCAGAGAAGAGCTTCATTCTAGACTGTGTATCGAAGGTACCAGTATGGGCGCAACTTGCGCACCGAGTCTAGCCTGTATATATGTCAGCTCCTTTGAGGAGCGTCATATATATAATGAAATTAGTCCATTTTTTGGAAAATATAAGGAATTGGGTCCGTTTCATAGATGATATTTTCTTTATATGGACGGGCCCCGATGAAGCATTAACTGAATTTTTTGAATGGATTAACCTGGGAGATAAGAACCTAAAGTTCACAGGTGAATACAGTAATAGTAAAGTAAACTTCCTGGACATCAGTATCAAACACAATAGTGGATGCTTGTCAGTAGAACTATTCACTAAAGAAACAGACAGGAATACCCTACTACATTATAGCAGGTATCATCCCAGGAGCCAAAAGGATAATATCCCCTTTGGGGAGTTCCTTCGGTTGCGAAGAAATTATACTTCCTTAGAAGATTTCTACAAACATTCTGAGAAAACTAAAGAAAAATTCAGAAAGAGAGGCTATCCTAAGAGACTTATTAATCACTCATTCAAGAGAGCTAGATTCTACAATAGAGAATCCCTATTAGAAGGCAAACAATCACAGGGAAAGGAAGAGAAGATAGTAATGGTTAGCCAATTCTCTAACATCAGCAATAAGGTTAAAAATATCATTAACCATAACTGGAAAGTATTAAATGAAGGCGAGATGAATAAATGACCTAAACCCATGTTCGCAAACAAGATTTTTTTTTTTTACGTAGCTCACTGGTGTATACGTATAGAGAAGATGCAGGAGAACATCAACACACCATTCATGGGGACAAGGCGATAGGGAACGACAGATGCGGCAATTGCAGCATTTGTGACCTCAGCATTACCACAAAAAGTATAACCCGGAACTCAGTCAAACATGACATAAAGACCCTCAATAACTGCAGAAGCAAGAACATTATATATCTTATCCTTTGTCCAAGGCTACGTAGGAGAAACGGGAAGAGAACTGAGGCAAAGGATTTGTGAACACAGATCTGCCATAAACACCAATAAAGAAAATGCACCTCTAGTCAACCATTGGAGAGAAAAGGGCCATAAAGCGAATGAAATGAAATGGGTGATTTTAGAGAAAATGAAAGAGCAAAGAAGGTTATGCAATAGTGTACAACGAAGGAAATAGCAGGAACAGTGGTATATGGTAAGGTTTGACCCTATCAAAAATGGACTTAATAGCAGAGAGGATTGGGAGAAGATTATCACAACCTAAACTGGTGAAGGGATACATAGGGATCCTGGTAGCATGTTTCTGGACTATGATGGCACACACTACCTATCCGGGAATTGGAACCTGGAAATGTGTTATTGTAAAAATTGAGGTATCAAGCGCGTTTAGCGGATATAATTAGTACCTAGCGACAGGATTAAGCACTAATATAATGGGCAATATTGTAGCCTCAAAAGGTTTTAACAATGCATGCGATACAGCAACACGCAATGTAAACATTTCACCCATGAGGAAATAGGTCAAATGGGGTATGTATTTTTTATTGCAACAAATAATATGCAATAAGAATTGTATTTTAATAATGGAGGGCAATCGACACTATATCAGGGTACATCATAATAAATAATAATAGGTCTTTCTTGAGAATCGCGGGTAACTGACAGGGAACAACTGAGGCCAATAATTGCTGAGAATAGACATTTAATTAGGACAATATCGTAACAAACAATAAGAGTCCCACTTCAATTACTGCGGGCAACTAATATAATTTGAGTGTAACCGGCAACTTCATTGCTAACAAAAACACTCATGCGAAGGGTATAAGATTCCAACTGTTACGCTTAGTAACATACACCTAAGATGGCCGCTAGACATGTGCAGCGCACCAAGGGACGTTATGACGTCACACGCTGCTTAGACGCAGACTGTCCATTAAAAGAAGGATCCCCGCATTGGCGCCTGTTTACACAGAATAAGCCGAACATCCAGTCATATAGCAGGTAAGCAGGGTTTTTTTGTATTTTTTAAATTTTTTTATAAACTTTATTTTTAGTTTTTCAACAAGAAGAAGAATAAACAAACCCCCCAACATTAGCATCAATCATGTAGAGCATGCATACAGTTCGACCATCTCATTATGGCACCCGTGGGCAGTATAATCACAGTTTAGGCCGTATTCATAAGCAACTGAAAAATGGAGATTTTGACAACCATAACATCAAATGCATTTGAGGGAGAAGCATAGGACTAGTCTTGGACAGCTTCCATTGCCCCGGTCCCCTCCCCTTCCCCATCGGATCCCGACCCTCCTGATGAAAAGAGTTCAGCACTCGTGCCGTCTGAATCACTGTGGTGTAATTCTGAGGTACACATGAATCTCCACGCAAGCAAATCCTTCTGCAACTTTGCGTCTCTGTGTGTGTTCTGCATATGCGTCTCCTCTGCCAGAGACCACTCCTTGATGTCTCTAAGCCAGGCTGATATCTCAGGGGCCCTCCGCCCCATCCAGGTTATCGCTACTCTACGCCTTGCCAATACTAACATTAAGTGCAACAGTTTATAAGAAAGGTTCCTCTTCCGAGGCTTAGGTACCAGGGCCAACAAGCAGTGGAGCGGAGTCAGTTCAATCTGATGGCCGGTCGTGGCGTGGATGCGGTCCACCACCTCTACCCAGAAGCTATTGACCAGGGGGCAGTTCCACGCCAGGTGTAAGAATCCCGCTCCTTCTGCACCACACCTGGGACAGTTATCTACCCTATCCTCTGAAATGCGCCTCAAGGAAAGCGGGGTCAAATAGGTGCGATGCATGAAATTGAAGTGTGTTAGTTTGAATCTGGCATTAAAGGACACTGTGCGGGTAAGGCCCCCTATACGTTTGCGCTGACTGGGGTCTAAAGGAAATCCATGGTCCTCCTCCCAAGCTACCCACGAGGGGGGGTTCGGCGGGGCCGAATCTTGTCTCATGGCCGAATACAGCAATGATATTAGACTGCGCCCTCTCCCACACAAAAGAAGGGTGTTCAGGGTATGGGATACCGGGGGCGCCTCAGGGAATTGGGCCATGCTGCCCCCGCCACCTCCCGCAGGCCCCGATAGTGCAAATACTGTCCCTCCCCCAAGTCAAAAGCCTCCGAAGCCTGTTCGAAGGTCAGGAACAGTTCAGCTGGGTAGAGGTCCGCCAGGGTTTCACAGCCTCCCAGTCTCCAGTCCCTGACGGACATGTGCTCCTCCATAGCAACGATAGGGGCCAGAGTCCAGACCGGTAACTCCCTGTGAAAGGGTGCCCGTTTCAATATTCTCTCCACAAACCGCTGCCAGATTGATGCCGTGTGGCGGACGATGTAGGGTAAGGCCTCGTCCGCTCCTCGCCCTCTCATCAGTGCCACTTTTAAGGCTCGTCCATCAGCCCTCCCGGCTAGAAGACCCATTTCCCAGTTGTCGAGGTCCGCAAACCACCGAGCAGCTGGCAACAATTGCGCCGCATAGTAGTAAAGGTCAAATCTTGGGGCTTCCAGGCCTCCCTCCTCCCATTGCGGACAACAGTGTGAAGGGCTACTCGGCTACGTCGTCCTGCCCAGAGTAAGGAAGTGAGCAAGGTGTTGAGCATGCGAGAGACACGTGGGGGGAGCGGGCACAGGGAGTTCTGAAGGACATATAGTGTCCTAGGGAGCATCACCATCTTCGCGATGGCCAGCCGTCCCATAAGGGAGAGAGGCAGAGAGTTCCAGAAGGTCACGGACTGTTGTAAGGAGTGAAGAACCTGGTCAATATTGCGGGCCAACAGTTATGTATCTGTCGGGGCTACGTGGATCCCAAGGTAGCGGAACGCATCCTGCTCCCATCGCAGTCCCAGGAGCGGCAGGTCCGGGGGCGGTCTCTCACCGCAGCCTGCCAACGGGAAGACCAGAGACTTCCCGTAGTTGACTCTCAATCCTGAGGCCGCACCAAAGCGGTCCAGATTCCGGATCAGGGCGGGCAGCGACTCACGTGGTGCCATTAAATAGAAGAGGGCGTCGTCCGCATATAAGGAGATCACATGACACGTGTCGCCCACTGTAATGCCCCATTGTGCCATTTCTGCCCGCACGCGGACCGCTAAGGGCTCGATCGCTAGGGCAAAGAGGAGCGGCGAGAGGGGACACCCCTGCCGCGTCCCCCTCCCCAAGGGCCATTCCTCCGATCGTGCTGCCCCGAGCCGTACTCTGGCCAGAGGGGCTGTATACAGTATACGGATCCAGCGGCAGAAGGCTGGACCCAATCCCACCATCCGAACGACCTCCAGGAGGTACCTCCAATCAACGGTGTCGAAAGCTTTGGCGAGGTCAATCGACACTAGGACCATCTTTTCCTCCCCGCCGCGTACTTCGTGCATAATGTGATTCAGTCTCCTTAGATTCATGGCCGTATTGCGGCCCGGGATAAACCCGCATTGGTCAGCATGTACCAAATGCCCCATATGCGGCGCCAACCGCGCAGCAAGCAATTTAGTTAATATTTTTATATCCGTATTTATCATGGTTATGGGCCGGTACGCCGCCGGGTCACAGCAGTCTCCAGTCGGTTTCGGAATCATACAGATTTCGCCCTGGTTCATGCTGGGCGGGAGGGCTTCCCGTTCAAAAGCCTCCAGATATACCTGCATAAGGAGGGGGGCTAGCGTGTCTGCAAACGTCTGATAAAAATCAGGAGGGAACCCGTCACCTCCCGGGGATTTAGCCCTCGGCAGGGCCGCCATCGCAACTTTCACCTCACGGAGCGACAACATAGCGTCCAGGTCCTCCGCAGCATCCCTCGAAAGGGTCTGAAGTCCGAGTCCCTGGAGGTACGGTATAAAGGAGGCTTTGGAAACCGCGGGGTCCGCGGTATATACCATTTGCAGATGGGACCGGAGGACCCGGAGTATGGCCTTCTCGGAGTGTACCATTTCCCCCGCTGGCCCCCTCAGAGCCACAGTCCTCTCCGGGGCAAACTCGCGTCTAAGAATCCAGGCCAACAGGCGGCCTGACTTGTTGCCTTCGCGGTGAAGGCACTGCCTATATTGGCCCAGTGAGTACTTGTCCAGGCGCTCCAGCACATCATGTACACACGTCCGTGCCAACTGTTCCAGCTCTTGCCCCTGATCCTCAGGATCCGACACGGTTTGGTGGCACAGAAGGTCTGCTTCCGCCACGCGTAAATCTCGAAGCAACTGTTTCCGGACTCCGAATGTAAGGCCCATGCATTTGCCCCGTATGACCGCCTTTAAGGCCTCCCATTTGGTAGAGTAGGAAAGATCTCCCCCCTCCCAGTTCAGGTCTAAGTGGTAAGCAGGGTTTTTGAAAGGGAATCCGGGTGTGGTCTGTTTTTTTTGCGCTGTGACCTTAGTTTAAAGCGTAGAGGCGGCGCGAGAGGGGTGTTTTTCACGTCAATAAACCCAGGGAACTCCTGGGAACATTTTAACTATAAGGTGTAGAGGGCAGTGTAAGAACTGAATTCAAAGCGAATGTGTCCGACATGAAAACCGTCCACATGGGAGCAGACGGGGGTAATATGACCATATGGGGTTGGAATATTTGAGACAACAGGTTTGCGAACTAGAGCAATTCTGATGTGAGTCTCCACTTGAAGTAAATAGAGCAGTGGCCGACGAGTAAATGAAATAGAGTACCCCTATATTAAAAGAAATAGAAAAAGCATAGGAGCGCATGAACTAGGGACTAAACAGACCATTGTTTTATGACCCATATAGATTTCATTGTGAATCAACGCTGGGGTACCTTGGCGTATGACCCACAAGTAAGCGCATTAGAAGCTGTGGGATGCTGATGGATCCTAAATAAACAAGCATTTACAATGCAATGGTTTCGCCTTTGGAAAAGTTTGAGCTATTGGCATTGTAAATGTAAATGACAAAATGTGTATTTATGTGTTGGTTTTGAAAACAGATAAATAAATGGCATTGTCATTTACATTGCCATTAGCTTAATCTCTCGCAAATGTGAGACCTATTGTACCCTACGGACGAGCTCAGCAGACAGCAATTACTAGCACACACACACACATCCAGAGCCACACAAACACACCCAGAGCCAGCCACACACACACACACCCAGAGCCAGCCAGCCACACACACATTTCTGCAGTGAGGGTGAATATGCAGTGCTGCAGGGGAGGCCACAGTGTGCAGTGCTGCAGAGGAGAAGACAGTGTGCAGTGCTGCAGAGGAGGCCACAGTGTGCAGTGCTGCAGAGGAGGAGACCGTGTGCAGTGCTGCAGAGGAGGCCACAGTGTGCAGTGCTGCAGAGGAGGAGACAGTGTGCAGTGCTGCAGAGGAGGCCACAGTGTGCAGTGCTGCAGAGGAGGAGACAGTGTGCAGTGCTGCAGAAGAGGCCACAGTGTGCAGTGCTGCAGAGGAGGAGACAGTGTGCAGTGCTGCAGAGGAGGCCACAGTGTGCAGTGCTGCAGAGGAGGCCACAGTGTGCAGTGCTGCAGAGGAGGAGACAGTGTGCAGTGCTGCAGAGGAGGCCACAGTGTGCAGTGCTGCAGAGGAGGAGACAGTGTGCAGTGCTGCAGAGGAGGCCACAGTGTGCAGTGCTGCAGAGGAGGCCACAGTGTGCAGTGCTGTAATTAGAGTCGGTCTGGGCAGTGATGTAATGATTATCACCTTGCAGTGTTGCCCTCTAGTGCAGTGCTGCTGAGGGGGGTACTGTTTGTACTGTGGTAATGAAGATTATTCTGTGCATTTCTCCATTAAGCGCTTCTTTGTGTAGTACTGCACGGAGGGCTGTTCTGTGCAGCCCTGCAGTGAGGGTCACGCTCTACAGTGAGGTCTCTCCAGTGCAGTAATAATGGCGGTCCCTCTGTGCAGTGCTGCTGTGGGGGTGTCTTGGTATACTGGAGGGATGCTGTTCAGCCCTGCAGTGAGGGTCAGGCTCTACAGTTCTGCAGTGAGGTCTCTCCAGTGCAGTAACAATGACTGTCACTCTGTGCTGTGCTGCGGTGAGGGTGTCTTGGTATACTCGAGGGACGCTGTGCAGCCCTACTGTTGCTTGGACACTTCACCTCTCGGCTCCAGAATTGAGCCCACCTTCTCTGCTTCGGGGAAGCACCTAGAAGCACATCTGTTCCCCAGTGCGTAATTTGAGCCAGTGGTTTCCGGTGCTCGGCAACGGCACTTAATGTTTGGCACCAGCATTTAATTGTCTGCACCGACATGTAATTGCCGACACTGGCACTTATGACAGCCACCACATTATGATGCTGTTTGTATAAATTAGAGATGAGCAAACAGCAAATGTTTATTAATTCAGTACGCTTTAAAAACAACAAATACCTGCTGCCCAAGCTATTTTTATATCTTTGGGAGCCTGGAAAAGACTGAATTGTCACACTTGCAGTGTGCTAATTAGTAGTAGTTGTGTAGGTACTGCCATTGTTCAACAAATGTTCTCCCCACTCAGAAGCCACGACCTGGTCTGTGTTCCACCTCCCAACTTGCTTGCTTGTTTCCAGGCATGTCTTTTGTAATTGTGTGTAACTCCAGGTTTATATGTAAAGCATCCTAGCAACTGTTGGTGCATAGGCGCTATATACGACTGTTAAGTAAATACACCAATAGCTGTTCAATCACTTCCCCAGTGTGTGCACACAGACACGCTCTCACCCCCCATTGCCTGTCACTTCACCGTATCTCCTTTCCTTTCTCCTCCCCCTCCTACATCTCTCCCCTTCCAGTCTTTCCTATTTTCTTGCCCCTCACTCTCTCATCCCTTGCCCTCTCAAACCTTACCTTCGCCCCTTCTTCCATCTTTCTCGCAACCACTCCTTCTATTCCCACCCATTCTGTCAGTCTTTCTTGGGGATGGAGGGAGTTTTATATAGCGTGAACTCAACTCGAAGGTATCAGAGCACTTTATATGAGCACCCGTTGCGTTAAAGAGGGACCCATTCATTGTGTTATGCACGGTGAGATTAAATGATTTGCCCAGAATCACAGGTGAGGTTGTTGGGTGTCGGTGCAGAGACTCGAACCCCGTTCCTCAGCTTCGAGGCCGAAGTTCCTGGTCGGAAAGTGGTCCCATTTCATACATTTTTATCAGGCTCTGCGTTTTGCCTATAGCCCGCACTCTGCCTCCATGCACCTTGGTGTGTGTGTCTGTGAGGGAGGGGAGGGTGCTGGGGGAGAGTGAATGGTTCACTAGAGGTAGAGATTTAAAAAACAAGTCAATTGTATTCAAAATATTCATGTTCCCTGCTTTCAAATGTTGGTGTGTACGCAAGACCTAAGTAAGTGACATACGGGAATCTTAGGGACACCTCGGTATATTTCGCAAAGGATCTGTCATTTTAAGCTGTGCCACTGCAGGTAGAAATGACAGAATGAAATCTAAAATGTTGCGGAGCCTGCAGCTGGTATCTATTGACCCACCTCAGTGAACCAAATCGGAAAAATACATTTGAGAAGTTAAAAACTGAAAAATAAAACACAACATTTTTATTCATTTAAATGACTAAACAATGCACCGGTCGACTCGACTTGAACTTTGGGAGAGATATGGATGGCTTTAGTTCACAATCCAATGTCTTTCATGCCCCTTTCCTTATTGGCGCAATTACGGTAGGTATAACGCACAAGCTCTGCCTTGCTGCCTGTTAGCGCAGGGTTTCATAACCTTCAAACTGGAAGAAACAACAGGGAGTGGAAAACGACAGGCTCCTCGTTGGAAGGTAAAAGGACGGAACAACAACGTTTGCATCTTTTCCTCACAAACAAGGAAGCTGCAATCACATTAGTACGGCCACCGACTGCCAGATCAGAAGGAGCCAACTGTGTTTTTTTCCTGAGCTTAAAAAACAAGCGCTCGAGTGAGACGCTAGAGGAAAATTTATGAAGGGACTCCCTCCGTCCGCCCTGAGCCTGTAGAAAGCGCTAGAGTGAGACAACCTGAAAAGGGCGCACACTCATCTGACGGCTGGCGTCGGGGAGCTCAGTCTAACACGATCATATCTAATGCCCGAATCAGTCACTCAAGAGCCTTTAGAACTGTGCTCGGACGGATGTTGCTAATCTGCCAGAACGGAAATCAGCGGCGAGGCAGGAAATATCTTAGCCAGCTCATGGGTGCTCCGTAAGATGAAGCAAAGTGGAGGAGGAGGATGACACAGGTTTCCTTTAAACAGGAGCTCACATGACACCACAGGCATCTGTTGCACAGAGCGAGTCAAGAACACATTACAGCCCGTGCGTGGCACGTGCAGCAACTCATGGCCGCCCGTGCCGATAGAGGAGAGGTGTGTTTACCTCTCTACTGCAGGGGGTGGCTCTGAGGTGAGGAGGGGGAGCCTGCTGCGCAGCCTACATTGTGCCACCCAGCTGGTGTATAGGTGCCCCTGTTGAGTGTTTGGTGCTTCGGAGGAGTTAGGTGCTTGATGCATGACTGAGATTCTTCCTAGAGTATTTAGCAAACTGCTGTTTAAAACAAGCACCTACGGGCACACGGACAGCGGATGGGGGGCGGGAACGGACAGCGGGAGGGGGGACAGGAAAGGGGACACGAACAGCGGGAGGGGGGCAGGAACAGGCACATGGACAGCGGGAGGGGGGGGGCGGGAACGGAGAGCGGGACATCGCGCAACCCACCCCTGCTCCCGAAATGGTTGAAAACAAAGCTGTAAAAAAAAAAAACACCGCCCACCGCCGCATGGCGATCGCAAGGGGGCGGATGAGTAAAAATGGCCGGAACGCCCACGAATCTGCTCCGGCCATGACGGACAGATGTCTGTTCCAATGGCTAGCCTCCATTTATGGAGCTAGCCAATGGAACAGAGGGCGGATTCCCAAGCCACATACTCTAAACAAAAGATTTCGCCTTGCGCGAAATGCTGCTTGCGCAGCTTTTCGCCAGGTCGAAACCTAAAAAGAAATAAAGGAATTCAATTTAAATCAGACCTTTACCAAGGTAAGCCCAACTATCGACACACACAAAATTGTAAAATGGTGTTCAATGGAACACTAAAACCCCTCCATATATCACCATGCAGGGAGTCATTTATTTTATCTTTTAACGAAAATGCCACATATGAGAGAGCAAGAGGAATAAGCATTTCTTACACGTAAGGTAAGATAGCTGCATTGCAACTAACGGCTCACAAGGTGCTTACAAAATGACCATAGAAACTAATAAGGCCTCTTAACTTCTTATATTATTCCAGCTCCATTTAGAGGGAGAATTCCTTATATCAGACATGAACACACGATATGGATATACAAAAAGAAAGTAATCTACTCCACGGTCAGTGGATGAAATTATATAACATTAGAGTGCCTGTGGATGAATGAGCATGTAAGGATGAAGTGGGACAACCTGTATGGGGAGGACTACCTTTTGTAGAAGGGAGGACCCCTAAGGGGAGGTACTTGTAAAATCGTATGACCCCCAGAATGGAAGGTAGTGCTAAATTAAAAGTATAGACTTGAGGCTATGATACCGGGGTGAGAAAAATGAGGGAGGCACCTGAGACAGTGGAATGTGAATAGAGGAAGGGGAATGTACCTACATGTACTCAGGCAACATAGTAATATGCACTGTTTTTATATGTACAATCTATGGAGACAAGTCTGATATTTGTTTTTTCTTGTTTAGATTAACGATTTGCAATATTGGAACATTAGACCCTGTACCCATTAAATGCTAGTCCTGAAGAAGGTGGTTGGGCAATAAGTATTAATACCACCGAAAGGCGTTGACGCACTTGTAAAGAATCCACCGCTGAAGGGTTGTTTCAGGACAAAAAAGACAAATTGTTTGCCGAAATTACCTTACAATATATATCAGCTTTGGATCAATAGTCTTGCTACAACTTAATGTCATTATCGGGTTGTTGGCCTTAGGGTCTTGTATTTTGATTTTATGAACTGTTTATAATTTGTCATTGTTTTTATAAAGTCTTTTGTGATGTTTTTAATGGACCAGTGTTCTCCATGTACAAATTGTTTAGGAGCTGATCTTTTTAACACTTTATATTGATACAATCAAATATTTGTTTATATTGCCTTTTTTTAATTTAAAAAAATGAGAATAAATACATACTAGCACTACTTTCTAGTTTGGGTATAGATTTATGTCGCAAGGGGGAATATACTGTGATTTTAAGGAAGTGGGTGTGTGAAGCAGAATCAGTTGTGAGTGTATATTAGAATTGTGTGTGTATTCCTATCTCCCACAAAAGTCATGGGGGGCCTTTCTTTGCTTTCCTTAGACTAGGCTCAGCCCCCTGGGATAGAGTGAGCCACCTCTCTCTTTTACAATATTTTGAAAATGGACAAGGTCAATTGATGTAGAGATTTTGAAGACTCCCCCATGACCCAGAATATTTTAAATACAACCCGCACAAGGTAGAATGATTTTTAATTTTGTTGGGGTGCTACTATAGATTAGAATTTTGGCTCTTAGAGAAGCGGCTAAAACTATTTTTTTCCTTTCTTCTATTTTTCCACAGACCGATTAGATACAGTTAACAGTATAGTGTCTGCATTTTTCCACAATTCTGGTAAGCCACACTTGCCACCAATCCCCGTCCCCTCTTTTTCTCGAATGTTTTGTGACTAGGATTAATGTTTTTAACGTCATGACTTACACCTCCACATTCCAACACTTTTCTGTTTTCATCAGATCATTTGGAACACTTCGCCTGACCTACATTAGCCAGGCCGGGTTGGAATTATCACCGGCTGAGCAGTATGGCTCCTGGTTATTTCAGGTTTTCTCTCTCATGCGGTTTTCTACATTTAGGACACGTTGGATTGACTTGCTCTTATCTGATTTCTCTTGTCTTTACCCAAACATATCTTGTTTGCCTTATTGCCTTTCCTTTTCTATTTTCAACTTTGTAAAGTTCTCTCCTTTCTTTTAATCAACTTTCATTAGGTTTTACTACATAATTCTTTTTCTTATCTTTACGCACCTTGTGCTCTTTTTGTGCTATTTTTTGTCATAGATTACACAGATCGATAGACTTTGCTACAGGTATTATTTTATCTCCTTTGTTTAATTCTCGGATATCCACCACTCTTTGTTGCATAGACGATCCACTCATTAACCACACTACACACTATTCGTTATGACAATATTCATTTAATCGTCCTTTATTTGAATGGACTTCATAACTCACATTTCTAAGGAGAACACTATCAAAACTCCATTGTGCGACAAAACACGTGTCGGCTGGCTTGTTCTACGCGCCTTTATGTTTGAAAAGGAATAAAAGATTCAACTTGATCTAACCGTACATTGACATCACCTCAAGACTTTTTCCTTCCATCTGGAGGATACTCTTTGTCTTTTCACATTGCTTTTCACATTAACTTTATTCTCTTTTATGTGTGCCTAGGCGTTTGTTGTTTGTTTCCAAATCTGTGTACAGCCTCTGGGAGACTGTGCTGCCAGTCAATTTTATCCTCACCCAGGTGTTACTATATAGTGAGATAATAGCCTTCAGGAGGTTATCTGGAATGTTCCAACTCTTTGGTTTTTTCTGTAGCTTATTTCTGGAGACACCATCAAACGCCGCTGAGTAGTCCACAAAGCAGGTGAACACAGGCAAGTTGTTTTTGGTGTGCGCCTGCTGCGACAAGTATGATAGTGCTACTTTGGTGTCGATGGTTGAGCCGCCCTTTTGAAACCCTGTTTGGTAGAAGTCATTTAACTTGTTTAAAAGAGTGCTGCCATGTGCTTTCCCTTCTATGTCAAACAGGGCAATTAGCCTGTAGTTCTTTCTTGTATGTCGGTTGCCTCATGGAGCCTCGCCAGGAATCAGGAAAATCTTCTTGAGCCCTACATTCCATGTACAGAATAGATAATATCTCTGCCCAATATGCCAGACCTTCTTTGAACATGCCACCTGGAAGGCCGTTGGTCTCTGGTGCACCATCTCTTCATATCTTTTTTATAATTTTTTCAACATCCTACTGTTCCTGTGCATTACCATATTTTCTCTTTGGGGACCCTTCACCTGCTGATATATTACCTGCCAATGATGTCTCCCTGGCCCTTTTGCCACGGTGCACCTGAATTGGTTAAATATATTCTTGCTATGTAAGCTTGCCATGCTTCCGCTGTTACTGAATTCTGCTGATCTATCTTTTTGTTCTCTAGTTTTGCTATATAATCTCAGATTGCTTCTATTTGTTGTTTTTGCACAGCTATATATCTTAATCCAGTCCTCTTCTATACGCCTTCGTTTTAATTTCCAGGCGAAGTGTTTATGCTCTCGGTTGAATTACTTGTATGCTATCTCAGTGTCTTGTGTCCCAGTTTTTTGGTGGATCCTTTTCACCTGCCTTAGGGTGCTAATGCTGTCCCATAGGCATCTACTATCTTTTAAATTGCTCCTGGCTTTCCAGTTTCTCTTGTGTGTAGGTGTCCGGACACTTCGTAAGAGGGCAGTGCATAGTCTGCCATCAAAGTTCCCCAGTTTTCTAAAGGCGGGACGGCGTTTTCTTTATTCCACCCATTTCCCTTTTACAATATCCATTTCTCCAGTTTAGTAGCTTATGTTCCTCAGTGCCCCTGGTGTTACTGCTGGCCTCAATTTGTCCCAGTTGCTCTATGTTGAGGTTGAAATTTACTCTGAGAATGGGGGAATCGCTTAATTCACTTCACCGCATCTCAAATTCTGACATCCATTCTTTAATGTTCTTACTTAAAAACATATAATCTATGGTAGTACTGCTTTTGAAATAGAAGATGCTGGGTGACTTAAGTTGTGCTTCAGAGGCCCAATTCTCTGCTGAGGCCAATTCACAAGCTTGAAGGAAACTGTTAAATTCTCTTTCCGTGGGCGTGCTGCTTCTATTTCTGGCCACGTCTGTTCCCAGATGGTGGAGACTGTTACCACCGAGACCATAGACGGGTACTCATACAGTATCTCTTCTAATGCGGAGATTGCCTTCTTTGTTGTCTCTAGCTTTGAAAATCTCGGTCCATTTAGGTATACATTCATGATTAATAGATCCTTCCCTCTTGAACCACCATGAATGCCCTCTAATGTGACACTGAAGTGTATTCGAAATTCTACTATCCTCTTTAATGGTGACTTCTAGAGAATGCTTCACATATATTGAAAGGCCACCAGAGGGCCTGATGTGCCTGGGTTTCCTTGCTGGTATATGGAGACCAGCGAAGTCTTCCAGATGTACATCGTTGGTTGCCCAAGTTTCTTGCAGGCAGAGTATATCCCCCTTCTGTAACTCCTCCATAGCTGCTCCATTATTTTGGACACTTGCAATACCTGAGACATTCCACAGAATAAAATTAAGGTTGGTCTTGTTTACTCTATAATGTAATCTTTCACCTTTGGTAGCTTGTATCCGCCTCTTGGATCGTGGGGTTTAATGCCCCTCTTTTTTGCTAGGAGTAATTGTATTTTCTGGTCCACAAGGAAGATGCTTGGTGGTGCTGATGGAGCAGGGGAGAGACAAGCATTTTTGTGTACCCCTTGTAAAGTCATTCTCTCATAACCGTAATAATATTAGTTATGTGAAGTATGTAAACGAATCAATCAAAAGCACCTGAATTTGACACAACATGCGGGAAAACTAACTGCTGTTTTGCAAAACATTAATATGCTAATAAAAACAATGAGTCATACTAACATAGAGCTGTGATATTGTAGAGATAACTGAATAAACGTACGTGTTTTGTGCTTATGTTAAAAAAAATTGTGGCAAAAAGAATGCAGATGTAAGTAAACAACGCCTATTTATTCGCTTTGCTAGGTAATATCTAACATGGGAAGATTAAAATGGTGGGAGGTAAACAGAAGAGTTACATTTCTATATCTAATTTCTGTTGTGTTTGTTTTCATATTAGTTCCCATTGCGGCCTGCACGGCCTTGTCTGAAATGGCTGTTTAAACGCGATAGTATCCTGTCCCGTCTGGACTACGGAAACTCATTGTACTTAGGAGCCCCTATTTCCACTACCAGAAGACTGCAGACTACCCAGAACGCCTTCTTCTAAACCTGGGCCGGCGAGACTCAGGCACAGCCGCACTCAGGAAACTGCACTGGCTGCCCATCAAGGCCAGAGTCGTGTTTAAATCTATGTGCATTATGCACAAAGCCATGTGGAAAACTGGCCCAGCCATGGTTTGCTCCTTTGCAAACCCTTATCTTCCTAAACGAAGCTTGAGATCCAGCTCAGCTTTCCTGGCTACCGTTAATAGAACTAAACGGGCAAGATGGGGAGGACGCTCCTTCTCTTGGAATGCCGCCAAGGCCTGGAACTCCCTGCCTGACACCCTCCGGGGCGAGCCTAATCTATTGAAGTTCCGCAAGGAACTGAAAACGCTCCTCTTCACCTAATCTGGCTCTGTGATCTCTCCTGACTCAAACAATATAGCGCTACGAGGCCTCCGGGTAGAATGCGCTTAACAAAACTCCATTAATAATAATAATAATAATAATAATAATAGTGGAATTGGATTCCAAAGATGGGCCCCACGCATGCGCGATATAAATAACATTCTACAAGTGCATGGCCTATGCCCAGAGCAAGAGATGTCATGGACAGCCTGGCCTATGAACGGGAGTTGTGCCAAAGTTGCCTGCATTTAAAAGTCTGGGAAAGGAAGAAGTTGAAACTAGAATGCTTGAAATGGTTACATGACAATGAACAACAAGTCCAAATGTGAACATTAAGTCATGAGAAAGCCTTGAAAATTACTGTACAAATTCACAAACTGATTCAAACATGGAGGACATGAGGTGATCATCACCACCCCCTAAAGGGCCAATGAGAAATGAGTGTGGACCCTAAAAGTTTCAAATTTAAGTTTAGATAGTTAGTGAAAAGGGTATGTGCAAATGATGTGTCAAGTTTTTGGTTCTGTGGACTTTATTTGCACCAAAACATGCTATTGGGTTGAACAATTTTATGGTGCAAGAGACTTCGAAATAGTTTGGACTTCAAGCGTTGATGGGGAAATGAAACAAGATCGATTGCGGAGAATCTATTTCGGGAGGGAGACATCCAGCAGGTTAGAAAGACAGTCAGCTTGGAAACCTGTTCTATGCCATCCTGCCATCTTTTTATGGCAGATTGGTAATGCTTTTTCCAAAATTTTCATTTCTTAAAATGTATTCAATAATGTTTCAGAATGTGCTTGTCTAATAAGATTTTGCAATATAAATATGTTCTTCCTTAATGAATCTAGATAAAACTCTATAAAATATAAACTCGAGTCTGTTTTTATTAGATTAAATAGTCATGACAATCAAACGTTAAGAAGTTATGGGAATATTGTGATTGAGCTGGACTTAATCGCCATCAACTAATTCCTACTAGTTGGTCCATTGACCAAATAGTGGAGTACCTTGGTGTTTTATTACTTATGACTGTTGAGTATTTGAAATGTACAAAATGTAAAGAAATACAGTATAGATTATTGAGGTACCCCGCTTATCCAGCAGCTTGCCCTCTTTTCACTGATTCAGGGGTAGTGTATTCTTGTATGTGAATGTGTTACTCGTGGTGCTATGGGCTCCACCGTCGAGTAAAATGAAGTGCTCCTGAGTTAGTGGGATGAGTTTGAGGGTTGTTTGAAAGCCGCGCTGCGTCAGATTTCATGGTAGCAGGAGTCTGGTTACTATAGGTCAGTTTGGAGATTATTGATTATTGATGTTTTATGTTTAACACTACATGTCGTGTTTGTATTGCGTTATATGTGTCGGAATTTTTAAGCTTCCGGGAAGTAGGGAGTGGAATATTTAACAAGGTAGTTACATGGAATTGTACATTGTCTAGTTTCAATAGTAATAACACAGGAAGGTGTTATGTTAGGGAATTCTTGTGTGAGTCACGTTGAGTGAATAGCATTAGGTATCCTTGTAAAACTCTAGCCTTAATTCTCAGGAGCAGTATAGTCTCCACATGTGTTTTATCCCCAGAGAAAATGGTTTGGCTTCTGCTCGATAGAAGGGTATGGTAGAGGGAAGTGCTACTTTATCGACGAAACAAAATTCTGTGGCAGGGTAGAGGTAAGCGCTGCCTACTAGAAATACAGAATTCTTGTTTGCTCAAACAAACTATCTCTTTGGTTTAGTGAAATAGACAATGGAAATGTTTTGTGTTGTAACTAACTGATTTCAATAGTGTAAAATAAATATAAATACTGTACCGATAGATTTTGTAAAGGAGGGGTCAGCAGAAGCGAGGGTAGACATCAGGAAGAATCGTGCTGGGATAGGTCCAGTGACTGTGACGTATACAGTTTTGATTGGTGCATCAGCGAGAACCGTGTTAGGATAGGTCCGTGTGATTGTGACGTTTACTGATCTGATTGGTGCGTTAATGTGAGGCGGGCTGAGATAAGTCAGACTATCGGAACAGATTGAAAGGGAGAGTACGATTTTGTTTGAGTAAAACATTTTAAAAATTGATTATTACTATCAACAAGACAGGGAGAAACCTACATGGTTTAAGAAAATTAAGAATCTTTTTAAGAAAGACAAAGAAATAGTCACTAGATTGGGAAAAGTTCTTATTCCGCCAAAAACGGCTGCATCATACATGATGACGAAATATGGCTATCTTACTTGTATACGGTAGAGAATTGGGTGAAATATACTAAAAATGATGGAGTATTGGCATTTCCAGAAATAGGTTTGTTTAGCACAGCAGTGTTACGAAATCTAAAAGAAAAAATTATGAAACTTGAGCCGAGACCTAGACCAACACAATTTGAAGCTTTGAAGGAATGGGAAGATGAGATGTATGAAAAAGAAAGAGAGAGATTCAGAGATGCAAAGGAAAATCGATGTAGTCCAAGAGTATTATGGGGAGCTACACATGAGAGTAGGATGAAAAGATAATGATGTACTTATATGTGGGATGGAATTTATCCTATGCGGACAGTTGATGAGAAAGTAGGGAGAAAGTGTACAGAGAAAAGAAAACAACAAATACCAGAAAAGGGTGGTTGTGGAATTAGTGACACAGAGGACGAGGTGTTGGAGGACATTTTAAATAGGAGACCCACTCCATATCAACCAACTTCTGTAGTGGTGACACCAAATGCACCGCCAATGGAGATTGGAATAACAGAAACCCCAAAACGACATTCTGAAGTAAAAAGTACCTCTCAAAAGCAGGAGATAATCCAAATTTAAAAACCTAGTACTTCTGAATTAGAAAGATCTACAAAAGAATTAGCTGAGAAAATAAAAGAATGAACGAAAAATGTAGAAGCTGTAACAGTGCAAGTAACTATAGGTCCTGTAATACCGGTCTTTGAGAATCAGAAAATAGATGAGCATTCGTTAACGATTCCTTTGAATTCCAGTATGCAAAAAGTAAGAGAAAAAATGTATCCTGACATTAATGAACCAAAAAGTACAATTAGAACGACACCACCTGATTTAACTATGAATCAAAGTCCAATATATAGAATTCCTATGGGAGCAGAATCAACAACAGAAACTCCGGAAAGAAGTATAGATAAAATAGATTTGTCTAAAACTCCAGTAGGACCAATAGTAGAAGAATTAAATGATTGGGTTAAAACTTTACAAAAGAAAGATTCAGAACCTAAACTCTTGGATGTGGTTAGATTAAAAATAGACATGGAAGAACTGATTATTGGAACAATTGTGACCGATAGGCTAAAATCATATCAGGATGAAGAGCTGATGTTCATGTGTAAAAGTATAACTTGGAGAGCAAAAAATCTAAATGAAAAACTAGAAGAAGCAGCAAATGAATTAGGAGTAGAATTTGCAAAAATAAAAATATTACAAAAACCTTACACAGTGGATTTCACCGAAAAGGATACAGATAATTTAAACACAGCAGGAAGATTGACACCGGTAAAATAATTAATTGTATTACTGAGAAAATGGGGAGATGTAGAACGATGGAGAAGCAGGTGGATAAAGAAAAAAGAAGAGACAAATGATAAAACAACCTTAGCTTTTCCTGTTAAAGAAAATGAACCAGTAGTAGCAGAATATCCGATGAGAGAAATACCAGGAGTAGGTTATGTATATGTACCATGGACTAGACAAGATATATTATCATTTACTAATGATTTTCCAAAATAACGAGAAAAACCTGTAGAATGGTATAGACAAGTAGATAGGTTTGTGAAGGTTTCAAAGGTGTTGTAGGAAGACTTAGATGGATTGTTTGATATAGTTGTACCTGCCTATTTATGGACAGAATGTAAAATTACAATTGATTGGCCAAAGGAGGAATATCTAAGAGATGCAAAAACAGGTGCTCCAGGTCCAGCGGTAATGAGGAAATATGACCAGTTCATAACACACAAGCCCTTGGAGATTCTTCACAAGCAGCATACCACAGCAAAGCAAAAAGAGTCAGTCCTTTACCTCCACCACAGACAGAAGCAGCAACTGCAAGCCAACCCGCCACTCACACAGAAAAGGCAGCGCTCCTCACACAGTCCTTCCGCTCTTCTTCTTGTTAGGGTCCTCTTGTTCCTTGAAGTAATCTAAAGTCTTGGGGTTTTAGGTGAAATACTTATGCCCCATTTTGTCATTGTTCTTTTTGCTGTAAGGGTCTCTGAACCCAGTTTAAACCAGTCCTGTCCTCTCTGGTGCAACATGACCACAGGGAGAGGAGACAACATTGTGAAAACGGGGACAGCCTATTCAGGTGCAAGAGAAGTTCCTTCCATAAACTCTAACTGTAGACTGGGTCTATTTAGGCGAGCGATGATTCGGCAAGGCAGGGAACACCTCTACCCTCCTAGTGACAGTCAAGAGTGAATGCACATCCCGAGCTTCTGTCACTCAAACACCAGACGCTGAATACACAAACAGCTAGAGGTACTCAGAATGGTAAAGTAATAAAATGCCCACTTTCTAAAAGTGTTATTTTCAAACACAGAATTTAAAACCACCTTTACCAAAAGGGTGCAATAATAAATTCTGATTTAGAGAGCCTAAACTCAATTTTTCTATCTTGTCCCTATTGAAAGTTACACATGTAAAAATGTTACAGTGCAACCCCTATAGTAAGCCTGTGGGACAGGCAGCCTTTCAACAGTGAAAAATGAAATACACAGTATTTCACTATCTGGGCATGTCACACACATAAGTACATGTCCAACCTTTCATATACAGTGCACCCTCCCATGGGGATACCTTGGGCCTACCTTAGGGGTATCTTACATGTAAAACAAGCATTTGCATAGCCAGTAGGTCTCGCCATTGGGATCTTATGTGTTTAGCCAGAACTTTTGGCTATGTTGTAGAGCATTGTGACTGCTGTGCATTAAGTTATAATAAAAAGTGTTAAGCATTTTTGTTACCGTTATACAAACTAAGGCGACATTATATACAACTGAAAAACCTGATTAAAAAAAGATTTTAATATAAAAAATGTCTTCTACTTTTTTTGTACTTGCACTGCTGGCAACTTCTTCCTGCCTGTTCTCATGCTTGTTTGTTATAATTTTTATTGTTATGGGGGAGCGGGACATAAATAACGGGGAGTGGAGGTTGGGAAACAGTAATTTAATTAGAACACGAGCAGCGGACGGACACTAGGGGAGAATCAAAAGATGCCAGATTCCAAGGGCAGACAGATGTGATGCTTAGGTGGTCCGCTGATGCAAAATGGTGGTGGCGAATTATGTTTGGTGCTAAGGTGGTAACACTATATAGTGTGAATTGGAGGTACGTTGTGGATTGTGGAGTTGAAATATTTTTTTGGGTGTTTAATTAAGCGGTGTGTATTGGAAATGTGTGGAGTTCAATTGTGTGGCCTGGAACTGTGGTGTTGAGTGAAATTGTATCATGGTGTGTAGTGCATTTATGTTGATTGGTGGTATGTGGTCTAGAATGTATTTATGTGGAGTGTATTTATGTTGCATTGATTAGAGTGTAATTATGTGGCACTGAGTGGACGCCCTCCTTTACTTTGCCCATCTTGCTGTTGTTTTCTTCGCGCCTGGTTCACGGGGGATTTCTGCTGCTCCAGCCCTGCTGCTTTGGTGACCCATCTCCTCCTCGGCCGCGGACCGCGCTCTGCCCGGACCACAACACCCAGAGGGCAGCGCGGTCTCGCGAGAGGAGAGGAGCAGCCACACCTGACCCCGGGAGCATAAAGACATACAGGGGCTCCCGCGGCGCGGGACGCCCTCCTTTACTTTGCCCACCTTGCTGTTGTTTTCTTCGTGCCTGGCTCACAGGGATTTCTGGTGCTCCAGCCCTGCTGCTTTGATGACCCGTGTCCTCCTCGGCCGCGGACCGCGCTCTGCCCGGACCACAACACCCAGAGGGCAGCGCGGTCTCGCGAGAGGAGAGGAGCAGCCACACCTGACCCCGGGACCATAAAGACCTACGGGGGCTCCCGCGGTGTGGGACGCCCTCCTTTACTATGCCCACCTTGCTGTTGTTTTCTTCATGCCTGGCTCTCAGGGGATTTCTGCTGCTCCAGCCCTGCTGCTTTTGTGACCCGTCTCATCCTTGGCCGCAGACTGCCCTCTGCCCGGACCACAACACCCAGAAGGCAGCGCGGTCTTGCGAGAGGAGAGGAGAGGAGCAGCCACACCTGACCCCGGGACCATAAACACCTACGGGGGCTCCCGTGGCGTGGGACGCCCTCCTTTACTTTGCCCACCTTGCTGTTGTTTTCTTCATGCCTGGCTCACAGGGGATTTCTGCTACTCCAGCCCTGCTGCTTTGGTGACCCGTCTCCTCCTCGGCCGCGGACCGCGCACTGCCCGGTCCACAACACCCAGAGGGCAGTGCGGTCTCGCGAGAGGAGAGGAGCAGCCACACCGGACCCTGGGACCATAAAGACCTACGGGGGCTCCCACAGCGCGAGACGCACGCGGGCCAAGGGCGGGACCGTCTTTGCCTATCATAGCCCGGAAGAGGCTGGGCTGGGCCCCGTCTCTTGGCTTCTTGACTCTAGACCAGCGGGACTACTGAACAGAAGCTGATATTATTGGTAAAAAGACTATATTGATTTGGGCACTGAAATTGCATTGTACATTGTATACGTGACAGGATTAATTATCAAAAAGATGGGGAAAAGGAAGTTAAACAAATCAAATTCGGGTCTGTTGTCACATAAGTTGAAATCAGACAATATGTCACTAATGAACTACTTGACTGGGGCGGTGGGGCTATTGAAAAACAAATAGCCAGTGTAGAAGATGCCCTGACTAAGGATAAGGAAGCTTTGACTTTGGTTGAATCTAGCAGGGTTCTAAGTCACCCTAGGGTAATGCCTCCTGGATTAAATAACATTTGAAAAATGCCAGATGAGTCAAATAATGGATGTATTTTTATAGGTGGTGATGAGATCTCGTCAGACGATCAAGATGTCCCTATTCTTCCACCATCTAAGAGAACCTGTGCTAAGAAAAAGAAAGTTCCACCCATTAGTCTTCCACCCCTGCTCCACATAACCACTGCATCTCCTAAAAAAAATGCCCCTGTATTAATATCAGAGCCAAGTAAGATAAACACAGGGACAAATAAAGTAAAAAAAATGGGCAAACTAGGCAAAAACCATAACAACTCTAAAGGCAACCCTAAAGGCCAAAATAATAATTTCTCTTCTGAAATTAAGTGCCTTTTTTCTGATTTGGCCTCTACTATAAAGGCGTTTATTGGCCCACTAGAGGATAGATTAATCCAGTTAGAATCAGGACAAGCCTCCATTATGAACATACTAACCGTACTAGTATCCAGATTACCTATGTTAGGTAAAAACGAGGGTGGTGAAAAAATCGCCAGGGAGATTTCCTGTTCCCAGACCCAGGGAGGTAGAAACCTCAGCAATTTATCAAAAATTACAAGAGAGGGTATTCCATCAAGGGGTTCAGGGCAAATTAGTCCAGAAGGAATAGGGGAGGTAGGAGGCACTGATAAAGAAAAGAAGGGGTGTTACCACCCACCAATGCCCATTTACAGCAGAGGCTTTTAAAGTCTGCTTCCCAAAGGGCCCACCCAAAACGTATAACTTTAAACCTTCCACCTGCCATGGCCCCCTATACTATCCTCTTAGCAAACGTTCCGCTGATAAACGAGCGAGATAAAGAATCCTGGGCTACGTTGCGCAAGACCATCTACCATTTGGGTACTAAGACTGGCCTAACGAAGGAGATGTTCGAGGCGTTCAAAATGGTGAGACGCGTCTCATGGGTTGGTTTGGATAGGAAGACCCTATCGGGGGACTGCGTGGTTTTGACCCTGAGTTCACTGGCCCTGGTCCGTGAAATTTTAAACTGCTCGGGACTGATGAACTGAGAGTGGATGGAATCAATGTTCTCCCCTTGGGCTTTTTTTATCGCCCATGTTTGACAGGGAGGCAAAATTCCGCTTTGGGATATACCATCCCTGTCAATAACCCGATTTACAACGTAGCGGTAAATAACAGGTTTTATCCGTTACTGTATCTTGAGGACGTGGATTGACATCATGGCACTTATTATAACATGGGTAGCCCAGGGATAAAAGAGAACATGTCCTGTAAACAGCCCAAACATAGAGCTCATTTAGAACTTCAGAGCGAGGTTTATTTACCATTATTAGCAACCTCAGTGACCCCTTATCACCCCGATCATAATGTTTACCCAGAACCCCATAGCAATGATGACCCATCCCCTGTTGTTAGCTTAGCAACTATCCCGGCCGAATCAGTCATTTATGGAATAGGGGAATCCCAGGATCTAGTTACTGAAGTTAAAGACCACGTGGATATTGCCCCACTGATGGGGGCAATGAGGGTTTATGTAGATAAAGTATGTGATCTAGCTTCTGGATCTGCACCTATACTTGGGGCCGTTAGAATAGTTTTTGGGAAAATTTGTGGCCTTGAGTCGATGATGCCTGGGGGGATTTTATCCAGAATTTTTATATATTATGTCTTCAAGAGACGTGGTTATTAAATGAGAAACATCTGGATGGATATAAAACATTTCATATTCCTGCATTGCGGTCAGTCCATGGGAGACATAAAGGGGGAATTTCTGTATATATATCGAATTTGCTAAGGGTTGAGAACATCAAAATGCTAAAAAGTCCAGCCTATTATCAAATGGTCTCTATTTATTTGGCCTCACCTGTAAAATTGTTGGTTGTAAACTTTTATAATAACCGATAAAGCTAAATTTGTGGATGTGATAAAAAGCCTTATTGAAGATCTAAATGATCAAATTATCCCAAAAGGAAGAGATGTAATTTTGATATGAGGAGGGGATTTTAATATGAGTGTCTGTAATCTGAATGTGTGTGGTGTTCGGGAAAATGAACGAGATGAAAATGGTTACCTCAAACACTTTGTTCATACAGATAGAGGGAAAGAATTTAATGATATTATGGTGATGTTTGATCTTGGGTTTGTTAACATGATGTGTTCCCCAACCGTCAATTTTTGTCCTACATACATAGGTCGAGGGTTTAAATCAGTGATTGATTTCATCATTCTTCCAATGGGTTATGCTAACCGGGTGGAAGAATTCATGATTCACCCTAACGGTCTTAGTGACCATTTACCACTCAGTATGAATCTGATAGTACCTGACAACAATGCTCTCTCTACTGTAAAGTGTTTGGCATGGTCTCAAGAAGTTGTACTGGCCCGCCAAAACGGATATTCATTGAGGTGGGGGAAAAAAGATCCCATGGCGATGAATACCGATATAATAACAAAGGCTTTAACACCAATTTTAGTGTGCCTAAATGAAGAGACTCCCTATGTTGACATTTTAAACGCTTTTATGCAATTTACTGACGTTATACAAAATTCTCTGTCCACCCCTAATAAGAAGAAGCAAAATAGAAATAAAGGGTGGTTTGATAGCCAGTGTACCAAAACCTATTCCCTTCTTAAGGCCGCACTTGGCACATCTACGAGGGACGGCGAGGAAATTAGAGCCTGTGGGAAGGCCTATAACTTAGCCAGGAAACATCGCAAAAAAGAAATAAAAGAGCAGGCATGGGATAACCTGTATGAGGCCTCTCAGCGTAGAGACTCTTACTCATTCTGGCAGGCTGTGATTGCCCCTTTTTTGCCAATAATGAAAGTGCGCGGTGGAAATTGCGATCGATGAAAGCACTTGGATCAACTTCTTCTCCAAGGTTTATAGCAATGAGGCAGGTAACGCTGTAAGCCACTGTGAGAATAGGGAGGTGGGGGGAGGTCAACTTGCTTACTCACCGATCGCCATTGAATTTACCCATGGGGAAGTGTTGTTGGCGATTAATAAAAGCAAAGGAAATAAAGCCCCAGGTCCGATGGGATTCCTATTGATTTATTTAAATTGACTACTGATCTCTGGGCCCCACTTCTGACACGTGTCCTAGAGGCATGTTATTCAGAGGGGTTTTTAAAATCTTGGTCTGAATCAGTTATTATACCCATTTATAAAAAAGGGGCCCGGGAGAATCCCTCTAGTTATAGACCAATATCACTTTTGGACTCTCTAATGAAAATTGCAGGAAGGGTGGTGCTAAATAAACTTCAAATCTGGGCCGAAGACAATAATATTCTGAGCCTGGTTCAATGTGGTTTTAGGGTGGGGATGGGCACTGTAGAACAGGTTTTAAATTTTGTGTTACTTCAAGGGAAATATACGCAAGCAAAGATAGGGCACCTGTAAGCAATATTTGTTGACCTTACGGCCGCCTTTGATTGCATAGACCATAACAAGCTATGGGGAATCTTAGAGGACATAAGGGTAGAACCCTCTATTGTGTAATTTTTACGCCAACTGTGTGCTGGAGCCACGGCGAAGGTGAGACATGGCCTAAAGGGAGAGTGCACCAAGTCATTCCACGGGGAGAGGGGAGTTAGGCAAGGCTGCGTTTTGGCCCCGTTCCTCTTCTCCATATATACCAACGCTTTGGAGAAGGAACTGGGGGCCAATGTAATAGACTTGCCGAAATATAATAACAAGCAGATTGTCTACCTTCTCTACGCGTATGACGCGGTGTTAATGTCAAGAACCAAGATAGGCATACATAGAGCACTTGCCACATATATTGAGTTTATGGCCAGTAGGGACCTAAAACTCAACGCAAAGAAATCTTTTGTGATGATGTGCGGGAAAGGACGAACCAAAAGTAAAAATCTAGTAGTGGGTGACGTAAGAATTAAATATACTAGAACATTTTGCTATCTAGGAATACTTCTTGAGGACTCAGGCTCCTGGGGGCCAGCGGTTAAGAGCAGGACTCTTTTGATTAAACGACCGACCGCGGCATTAATGAGTTTTGCACAAAAATTGGGGAAAAGACCTCCGGAGATCCTACTAAAAATATACATAGCAAAATGCAGAAGCATAGCGATCTACGGGGCGGGTATATGGGGTTTTTATAATGTAGCGTCTATACAAATTGTAGAAAACGCTTTCTTAAGGTACATTTTAGCTGTTCCTCAGAGCACACCAGTTTTTAATTGTCATGCAGAATTGGGAATTGAGTTTATTACAGATCTATTAAACTACAACCCATTTTACTCTGGCATAGAGTCTGGTCCTTATTCACGCTGGGCTTAAATCGAGAAATCATTAAGGACATAATGGCCGTGGCTCATGTTAGAAAGATTCCATGGCTAAACTATGTCAGAAATCTGTTAAATGAATTAAATAGACCGGAAGTTTACGATAACCCTGAGTTGATTTGTTCTATATCTAGAAATGAACTGAAAATATTATTTATGAACCACTTTGAACTGCTTAGATTAGCAGGGGAAATCACTAAAAAATCTGTGATTCAGCACCAAATTACCTTGACCTGTTACACTATACAACCCTATTTGCTTTATTGTGTAAGGGGTTTTGATAGATGTGTTTTGACCAGGTTCAGATTTGAAACATTCCATCGCCTGGTAACTTTTCCAACTAAAAATGACTGGTCGAGGGACTTGGTGCTCTGCCCATGCGATTATCTTTCTCTGCAATCCACCATTAACGTGGTTTTATTTTGTAAATACTATGACAGAGAACGTATAAGGTGGATTAAGCAGTATCTGAAGCAGGGTCCTTGGCGGCAATGCCACCCAGCCTATTTATCTTTGCAACAACTGGACAATGAACATTGTACTGTAATTATGACTGGTTTCTTAAAGAGTATTCTGAGGAAACGGAACACTATAACTTGCTAGTTATTTTATTGAAAGGGAATATCACTGTATTTGTATGGAATAATTTTTTAATTGTGATTTTGTATGAATTTGTCTGTTTTTAACTGCTGCTTTTATGATTTTATACATTTGCTAAAATCGAATAAAGCATTTTTCTGATTCTGGTATTATGTAGAGTGTATTTATGTTACATTGAGTAGAGTGTAATTATGGGGCATGTAATTATGTGCCACTGAGTGGTATTATGGGGAGTGTATGTTGTATTCAGTAGAGTAATTATGTGGTGAGTAATTATGTGGCACTGAGTGTTATTATATGGAGTGTATGTTGCATTGAGTGCAGTGTACTGATGTAGCATATAATTATGTAGCACTGAGTGGTATTGTGTGGAGTGTATGTTGCATTCAGTAGAGTGTAATTATGTGGCACTAAGTTGTATTATTTGGAGTGTATGTTGCATTGAGCGCAGTGTAATAATAAAGTAGCATATAATTATGTGGCACTGAGTGGTATTATGTGGAGCGTATTTATGTTGCATTGAGTTGAGTGTAATTATGTGGTGTGTAATTATGTGGCACTGAGTGGTATTATTTGGGGTGTATGTTGCATTGAGTACAGTGTAATTATGTAGCATATCATTACATGGCACTGAGTTGCATTATGTGGAGTGTATTTGCCCATACCAGATTCTCTTTTCTGTGCTTTCACTGCACCCTCAAATAAAGCGAAGGACGGTTACATACTTTTTAGCATCCAATTTGAAATTCCTTCGCATTTTGAAATGTTCAATTTAGCGGTATTATGTAAAAATACTTTATTAATCTGTTAATATTTTTCTAAACAATCGCGGATCCCCAAGGGTTTGCTAATCACAGGTTAAACACCACTGATCGAAAAAAAAAAGCACATTCTGTACCCTTCTATGTTCACTAAATTCTGTGGCCACTGGTCTTTATTTGTTGGCCTCTTCTGTGTTCCTGAGTCTCTGTAACATTAGACGTAATGAAGCGTGACACTGCAAGTTTGCTTTGAATTCTAAAACTCTTTTTTCCAGAACTCAACATAGCGCTTACAGGCCACTTTGTGACACCTGACACGTTTACTCCTGTGTTTGAAGTAAGCAGGGCCGGACTGGCTACCGGGCAGTTGTGTGTGCTGCCGAGCTAGGGGCTAATTTCTCTGCAGTGGGGGCTTATTTCGTTGATGGGGACCTGCGTGTAATTTGAAATAAAAAAAGCAAAACGAATTTCGTTTTGCACACGCAGGTCCCCATCACCGAAATTAGCCCCCAGCACGGCAGCACACACAACTGCCCAGGTAGCCTGACCGGCCCTGGAAGTAAGTTTACACTTGTTTTTGACCAATGGGAATGGTCAAAAATTGTGTAATTATTCCAGCCCTCAATGGCTGGACGCAGAGAAGGTTCAATTATACCTTGACCAGGCCTGTCCCAGCCATGGTGACATGCCCTCAAGCGGCCACATGATCTACACCAGTAATACTCAAAGTATGGCCCCAGGGCCGCAAGGGGCCCCCTGGTCAACAGCAGGCCTGGGCTGTTGGCTCAACTCAAAACAAACATTCCAAAAACGTCAAATAAACGGAAACGCTTTTATGTTAAGGTAAAATGAAAACATATTGCAACAAACCTGTAAAAATATGATAAAGTATTTTTAAAATTCAAAAAGGGTATATCAATAATATGCAGAACCATATATAATTGGTATATGAGATTAGATGAGTGCATTGAGAAGTATTATTTTAAAAAGTGATGGTTTCCAAACGTGAATTTGGAAAGATTCATTCTTCCCTCCTCCCTGACAACAAGGCCAACAGTGAACTAAGAGGCAGGTCAGGTGTTACGTGCACCCTCTGGGTGGCCTGGGTTCCTCTTATATATATATAAACAACATTATAGTTTATTAAATCAAATACAGAAGAAGCTTCTGTAAAGCGCACATCCTGAAGTGATGTATTTCGAGGTCCTCATATGTAGTAATGAAGAAAAGGGAGGGAAAGTGTAATAAAACAGTTGTCTAGGATGACACAATTTGGTAAAGTGAGGAAGCCGTGAGTAATCCTATGTTTTCGGGTTTCACATTGTTCTGTTCAGCCACTAGGTATAAATATATTCAGTGTCTCCTATACCCACCATACCACAAACACCCACCAACACCCCATCCCCCCAAGCCAACCCCATACCCCATAGCCCAACCACCACCCTGCTGGCATCAATGCAGCCCTTAGTCACATAAAAAGACAAACATTTTGGCTCCTGGGAAAATGTTTATGAGTACCCATGGTCTAAACTAACAGAACACGTGCAAGTCTCCTGCCTATGGATGGAGAAGGTCTCCACCTGAATGTGCATTTCTTAAAAAGACAAAAAAAGAGCAGTTTACAGGCAGCCATCTCTGTAAAAGGTATCCTGACCCTCCCTAGCCATGTCACAGCTTACCTAAAAAATAAAAGTATACTACAGTGGTGCATATATAGGTGTGAGAAAATCAATCAGCAAATGTAAATTCACGTTTTGTGACTTCTAGCTGGAATTTACACTCGGAAAATCAAGCTCTTTAAACACCGAAATCAAAATTAAGTGCGGACATGGCATTGTGCATTGATCTGTGCAGGGAAGGATTAACCATTATGCAAAATATGCACGTGCTCAGGGCATCAAGGGAGGGGGCACCACAGAACTTTTCCATTGCCAGATTTACCATGGACCATATGGGGCAAAGCTGCACATGCTGCAGCTGAACCTATAAAGTGGTAGTATACAAAAAAGAAACATTCTTTTCCATCTTACTGTAAGCCTTTTTCATTTCGAAAAATAAAATTGTGTTTTACGGTTTATTATCGTTTATATTTTGAGTTAGATATATCTGGGGCACCAAAATCTTGTAAGTAAAGTGCTCAGGGCCTCTAAATGTCTTGATCTGTGTTAAAGTTTGGTAGAATGGTCAGTAAGTAAAACTGTAGGAATTTAATGTAACATTTGTTTCTAAAAATCATGTTTTTCTTTTGTTATATATAACAACAACGAACCACCATACACAACAGCAGGTAAATTAACTTTTGGGCCGCTTGCTTCAATAAATTCAACAAAGTAACAAGCCTGACATGTCCTGAGGAACTTTAGAACCCGGAGGCAGAGCTCTAATCCTGGCTTCTACTCTCGAGTACTACAAACCGTGTGAGTCTGTGCAAATCCGCTTTCTCCCTTGGGATGAGCCATATAAAAGTCCCAGTATAAAGGCGGGTGCGTGGCCTCTGTAACCGGTTCTTTACAGGGTCCAACACACGCTGCTCTTCCAAACACAGCCATCACAGTCGTCATGCTCCTGTTGCACACATGTAGCTATAATGCTGACACAGTCGGTGGGTTTTGAGATGCTCGCTCACAACGCACAGATGTAACATGTCACACTCACAACGCACAGATGTGGGGTGACTCCATGTAACGTTCCGGTGTGTTTAGAGACGTACACTTAAAGCAAACACGTGCGAGTTCTCGGCGCACGTTTTCTCTACTTGATGCCCCTAAACCCCTTTGTAATGCAGGCTTTCTCACGGTTATGACTTCAGATAATTGCTCCAAGGCCCTTGCCCAAGTTCAAAAGTTCACTTTTACGACCTGCAGTGATTACTCACACGTTCCCAATAAAACCTGCCCATTACTAACACCAGGGGTAAATGTTTGAACCAAATAAAATGCCCTTGACAGACCTCTTCCACCCAGCAGCACATCCTGGTGTTTGGAGAAGCTGTGCTCTTAGGAAATCTACAAAGAAACTGAAAGCATCCTGCCTGGGACCCAGGGTGCACTAATCAGATGGTCACAGATTGAGAGAACACTCAGTGAAATGGAAGAGGGACTCCTAGCACAGGCACGTTAAAAAACAAGCAGTGTAAACAAGCGCGGTTGCGAAAGTGAAAGGTCGCTGGGTTAATTAGTAACTCGATACTGGAATGCAGCTAATTGCAAACTGATGGCGCTGTGTGGCAGGCTGCGCGTACCCACAAGCCGTAGGCCGCGGGCGGCTACAATTCCAGGCAAGGTGGGACATGCACCCACCTTTGGCCAGCTGCGTGCTGTCTTTCTTAGAAAGACGCACGCAAAGGCCAATAGCGTGGGAGCCCACAAAAAAACACACGCACAAGCTTGTGGTACCAGTTTGAAGCCCTTACAAAAAGTCTTTCAGAGCAACGCATGCGCGCTGGCTCAGGCGAGACCTAAAAAAGGGAAGGTTTGAGCCTGGCAAGTGGGTGCACTTGAAAGGACAACATGGCAGTTAAAAACTGCATGTGCAGACACTGTGGTGGCAGGTCTGAGTTACCTTTGCAGGGCTACTCGTGTGGGTGGCACAACCAGTTATGCAGGCCCACTAGTAGTATTTAAGTTACAGGCCCTGGGACACACCGTGCACTTTACTAGGGACTTACTAGTAAATCAAATATGCTAATCATGGATAATGAATCATATCACAATTTACACAGAGAGCATATGCACTTTAGCACTGATCAGCAGTGGTGAAGTGCCAAAATCCTATAGCCAACAAAACAGGGTCAGAAAAATAAGAGACAAAAGGCAAAATGTTCGAAGCTAAACCTGTCAAAAGGGTCAAGTCTTATAAAACACCCCTACAAGCCTAAAGCCAGGGGGAACCAATCAAACACATTGATGGAGTTCCCTGATTTGGGCGATAGAACATGGGTCCGGGCCCGCAACAGCAGGGGCTTGCTCCAGTTCCACGCCTTCCTGAACCCTCTCCATGCCTGTGGACCCCATCTGTGCAGCGCCTAAGATTGCCTTGCTCACAGAGGTGTCCCAGCAGGCAGAGAGTATCCACATGGCCAACACAGTGGTGTGTCCTAGTCCACCCTCAGGGTGTGACTCCTGTCCCCTCCCAGGGATAACTCTGGCCATCAGGACAGCAAGCCATATGGGCCACTGACACCTGTCACTGACGAGAGCCAGGCCTCAGGCCTCTTGAGGCTCTCTAACCTCTGTGGCATCAGAGAGTGGGGGCCAGTAGCCCCAGGGGACTGGCACTCATTGTCCAATCTCCCTCTTGCAAGGTCAGAGATGACATCCTGACACTGACCCACCAGCCCAGGGTCTGTACCCTGAGGCTGGACAGGAGACAGGGTGGGCTTTCCCACACCTTGTCCTCTTCCCTGGGGCTCTTCACCCTCCCACCTGGAGTGGTACCCCCAGAAAACAAACCGGTCAGGGCACTGCTAGCAGTCACCCCTTCCTCCAGGTCAGGGGGGGACACCCTGAACCTAGCCCTTCAACCCAGAGTCTGTACCGATAGGCTGGACCTGTGCCTGGCAACCCAGGACTTCTAGGGAGTACGCCAAACCCCCCCCCCCCCCCCCCCCCCCAAAGAAGAACACACTCCTCATGAGTTGTGCAAGAGTCTGCCTGGCGCAGGTCTCCAGCCTCCTGTCCACCTGACAGTGTATGAAGACCCACCACCCCCAGGCCAGAAGTGGCCTCACCAGGGTCAATCCTGGGGTGCTCTGTCCTCAGAGCTGGCAACCCCATACCCACTGGTCCTTCCACTGGGGACTGTCTCCCCCCTCACCCCTTTCTCTGGACTCATGCATTATCCGAACTGGAATGGTGCTGCCATACAGCAGAACTGGTGGGACACTTGTTACAGCAGCCCCCCCAGCTCACCTGACATCTTGCGATCCCCTTAGGAGATGGCCTCCCGGTACAAACTAGGCCACCCTCCTGGTGCTCTCTCATGGAACCAACCAGGCTCCGGGACTGGGTTACGGACACCTTGCGTATACCTTTGAACTCTGCCCACCCCCACTCCCTCTAGAGACAGGACATGGGTCTCCACCTATCCCACTACACTGGGACCTTTCTGGGTTATTCTGAACCTCCCCTGCCTCACCTGGTTGGGGAAAACTTGCCCCTCCTCCTTCAGGATCACTCCCAAAAATCTCATCAGACCCTCTGGAATCCATCAAAAGGTCTGCCTCTAGTGTAAGCTCCCTGGAATCAGAGACCTCATACTCCACTGGGTGTTGGATTAGCTCTGGAAAAGAAGGGACTTGTATGCTCTCCAACAATTGAGCCACATTGCGCCTCACATGTTTTAACCACGTTACTCTTCACCGGATGTATGACATTACAACGCATGCTTTTACCACGCATGCCTTTACAACGCGGTATTTACAACGAATACCTTTACAACGCATTGTGATTTGGGGCACTGGATAGTGAATAGTTTAATGTACTATTCCAACTCCAGTCCCCGTGGATAGTAGGGAAGGTGTTGGATAGTAAATTAAATCTATTCCCTATCCTAGAGCGCCCCCCAGCGCAATGCGTTGTAATGGTTTGCGTTGTAAAAGTTGCGTCGTAAAGGCACTGCGTGGTAAAAGTTGCGTTGTAAAGGATGTTTCCCCTCTTCACCTCACCATCCAGTGTCTCACAAATGTACCTCAAATCACCCTCCTGAGACTGGCATGACAATGTCTGTGTTAACAAATTGACCAACTTCCACGGGAACGAAGAAGAATCCCTCCATCTCCAGGACACAGAAGCAAGAATGCGATATGAAACACACTCCTGTCTACTGTCCCCTAAAAGTATGAGGGAATAACCCAAGGAGTGTCCACCACTCTCCTCATACGAGGGGGTCAGCTTGTAGTAGGAAGAGTCTCAGGTGGTGGTCCAGGCTAGGAAACAAAACCAGGTAGCACTAGGTAATATGCACTCTTATCTAGATATCACTGTAACTTTTAAAACATTGACATGCAGGGTTGTACCAGGTATTCTTACCCCAAATGAAGGTCGTGATCGCCATATAGACGAGTTCTGTGAAGAGGGAATTCAGTAGACCCAAAAATAACAGGCCAGGAAGGACAGAACTATCAAAGGACTCACACACCAGACACACAAAAGAAAACAAGTTAAGGAGTGAGGTGTCCCAGCCGGCTGTGAAGGGGAGTGAACAGCGGAGTGGAAACACACTCAGGAGGAGAGACACCCGGCCCTTAGGGACAACCAGGGCGGAGCGCTCTCTCTCAGAAGGAATCAAAATGTAAAAGGGAGAAATAAGGTTGCTTAGTGCCACAAAGCCGGCGGTTAAGGAAAGGAGTCGAGCAGGAGGCCCGCACAATGCGTGAGGAAAGGTAGGGAAAGAACCAAAGCTTGCTCGAGCGCGATAATAGAGAAATGCCGAACACCGGCAAGAACTTTCTCACAGAGCACAAGGAAAGCGGGGCACTGCAGCAAGAGACGGCGGCAAGATGCAGGAAGGAATTTCTCCACAAACGCCCAGAGGGATCTGCAACACGCCACGGAGGACGCGATCAGGAACCAGGAAGTGGAAAGGGGGCGTGGTACTGGAACAGTAAGCCAAGCAACGGCTACGTTCCGACGCGCCTCTTTTCTTGCGCTAGGGAGCATCAATAAATGCTATGAATTTACAGTGGTTAGGGCTATGGTCTAAATACCGGAGTTTCTGCACCAATCCCACATGTCAAGGTTTCTAATTCCTAACAGTACCCCTCCTCAAAGGTCTATTCCCAGGACCAGGCTTGGAGGGATGGAGTCTGTGAAATTGTCTGATTAATCTGGCTGCATGGATGTTTTCAGCGGGCTCCCAAGATCTGTCTTCTGGGGGGTACCCTACCCAATCTATGAGGTATTGGAGTCTGCCTCTAGATTTCCTGGAATCCAGAATTTTATGTACTTCATATTCAGCTTCACCATTGATTTGTACAGGGGGAGGAGGAATCTCAGGGACAACGGAGGGTAGGTATTTTTTGATCAAGGAACTGTGGAAGACATGATGTATTTTCATACATGGGGGCAATTGCAGTTTCAGGGTGACAGGGGATATGATTTTCTCTATAGGAAAGAGACCTATGAACCTAGGTTGGAATTTTTTCGAACCTTCCATCCTAAGGTTTCTTGTGGACAGCCACACTTTCTCTCCTACTGTGTACATAGGTTCTTCCCTTCTGTGTTTATCCGCTTGTCTTTTCATGGCTTCTTTGGCTTTACCTAGCTCTGTCTTTGCTGATTCCCATACATCCTGAATGTGTGCATGATGTTCATCTAGTGCTGGTACAGATGTTTCATCTTGCTGTAACACAATAGGAATCATTCTAGGGTGTTGCACATGCAAAAAGAAAAAAGGGGAGACGTCTTTGGCGGAGTGACTAGAATTGTTGTAAGCGAATTCTGCCAATGGAAGAGCTTGAACCCAAGTAGATGGAATGGATGTTAATAAACAACACAGGAACTGTTCTAGGGTCTGATTTGTCCTTTCTGTTTGCCCATCTGTTTGGGGGTGATAGGAGGTGGAAAGTCTGTGATCAATACCCAGAACGGAACACAACCCCCGCCAGAACTTTGAGACAAACTGGGGACCTCTATCAGAGATGATAACTGTGGGTAATCCATGCAGTTTTACTATATTGTCCAAAAAAACAGACGCTAGTTCTTTAGAGGAAGGTAGTTTTTTCAGAGGTATGAAATGTCCCATTTTAGACAACAAATCCACTACTACATAAATAGTGGTGTAACCTTGACAGGAGGGCAATTCATTCATAAAATCCATGCTTATGGTGTGCCATGGTGATGGAGGAATGGCTAGGTGTCTTAGGGGCCCTGTAGGCGCGCAATGCGAAGCCTTTTAACTTGCACAGGTGGCGCAGGATTATACATAGGCTAACACATCTTTGGACATGGATTCCCACCAAAACCATCTGTGGCACAGCTCATTTGTTTTACGACTGCCAGGATGTCCGGCCAAGGTGCTGCTATGACACCACTCTATGATCTTTTGTTGAAGAGCGGAAGTAGGGACATACAGTTTATCTTCATGGTAATACAGGGGATTTTGCAACCAGTCTTCAGATGGCATGGCTAGGAGATGTTCCTTGATATCATCAAGGAGTTTGTAGTCTTTTTCTCCCACCCCAAGTATCTTATTCGCAGGAATAATAGGAAGGGGTTGTTCCTTGTCTGTGCTTTTTTCATGTCCTAAACGTGACAAAGCATCAGCCTTTCCCTGCTGTGACCCAGGTCGATAGGTGATCAGAAAATCGTATTCACTAAAGAATAACAGCCACCTCATTTGCCTTGGCGTGAGAGCTCTTGCAGATTTAAAGAACTGAAGGTTTTTGTGGTCTGAATAAACGGTGACTACATGGGGGGATCCTAACAAATGATGTCTCCACTCCTGAAAGGATAGCTTAATGGCCAACAGTTCTCTTTCTCCTATAGTATAATTTCTCTCAGCAGGTAATAAGGTTTTTTAGAAATATGCTATAGGATGCATTTGTCCTGTCTCGGTGTCTCTCTGGGAAAGAATTCCCCCTACAGCATATTGAGAAGCATCCGCCTCCACAAAAAATGGTTGTGTGTTATCTGCGTGATGAAGGATAGGAGCAGTGGTGAACTTGTCTTTTAAGTCACAGAAGGCTTGCTCTGCTTCGGCCGACCATACAAAAGGCACCCCTTTTTTCAAAAGTTTTGTAATCGGGGAAACAGAATCAGAAAAGCGGTCGATAAATCGCCGATAAAAATTGGCGAAGCCTAAAAAAGACTGTATTTCTTTAATGGAGGTAGGACTCGTCCACTTAACCAAAGCTTCCACCTTCTTGGGGTCCATCTGTATGCCGTCAGGCTTGATTATGAATCCCAGAAAGTCCGCTTCTGCAGTGTGAAACACGCTTTTATCCAATTTGGCGAACAAGAAGTTTTCTTGCAATTTGTTCAAGATTTTCCGAACATGCTTCACATGATTAGTTTCATTCTGTGAGAATATAAGGATGTCGTCAATATAGACTATGACGAAAATATCGATATATTCCCTTAAGATGTCGTTGATAAAATATTGAAACGCCGCAGGCGCATTACACAAACCAAACGGCATGACGCAATATTCATAAAGACCGAATTTGGTGCGAAAGGCGGTTTTCCATTCGTCACCCTGCTTGACGCGTATGAAATGGTAAGCACCCCTGAGAACGATTTTGGTGAAGATTTTTGCTCCTTTAATTTGATCAAGGAGGACAGGAATTAGAGGAAGTGGGTATTTGTTTTTGATAGTAATCTTATTCAATGCTCTGTAATCCAGGCATGCCCTGAGCCCACCTTCAATTTTATCAATGAAAAACAGAGGGGAGGACACAGGTGAAGTAGAGGGCCTGATAAACCCCTTTTTTTGCATGTCATCTAAATAATCCTTCAGATAATCTGTTTCTGAGGGAGTCAGGGCGTAAATGCGACTACAGGGCAAGTCGGCACCGGGTATTAAGTCGATGCGACAATCATAGCTCCTGTGCGGAGGCAACTTAGTAGCTTCTTGTTCACTAAATACGCCTTTATAATCCAGATAATGGTCAGGTAGTCTCAGGTCAGCCCCTGTTTGAACAGCACAATATAACGGGAGTTCTTGTTCTATGGCTTCTTGGTAACAGTGGGCTTTACAGTACGGGGATATCAAGGTGACAGTTCTTTTTACCCAGTCTATTAACGGGTTGTGTACCTGTAACCATGGAACTCCCAAAATAGCACCGAAATTTGGAGCATCTATTAAATCAAAAACAATACTCTCCGAATGTCCATTGTTAAAAACTATGACCATAGGCAAGGTTTGATAACTTATCAACCCAGAAGATAACTCGGACCCGTCTACAGCCCATATGTATTCAGGTTGTTGTTTAGCAACAAAAGACAAACCCAGTTGTTTAGCGAGTTTTAGGTCAAAAAAGTTTCCATTAGCTCCGGAATCTAAAAGAATAGACAAGTTGTACTGTTTTTGATTCATGTAAGTGAGGGTGACAGGTAACGTAAAGTGTTTTACCACTTGATGTGTTAATAGTTTGTTGGTAGAGATCTGCTGGGGTTTGTAGCTTGAGGAATTGATCTCTCTGTTCCTCAAGCGTTCTAGTTTTCCAAACTAGAAAGGCTGCTGGCTGATAGTCTTGGTGTTTTGGGGCGAACTGGGCAATCTTTTGCATAATGACCCCCTTTGCCACAATACAAGCATAGATTCAGCTTTCTTCTCTTATCCTTTTCTTCTGTAGATAACGGACCTCTTATTCCCCCTATTTGCATGGGGGGATCCCACATGTCAAGGTTTCTAATTCCTAACAGTCTGACTATTTCTGTCATTCAACCCACACTCTTCTGGGCGGTCTCCAAACACACGTACCAGGACTTCTACCATGGGGGAACCCTTCTCCTTGTACCTCTCATCTACAGTCAGTAGAGTGTCTCTCCCACTATTAAGACTATGAACCCCTGTGCCTGTTCCCCAATAAACCCCAAGGACCCTGTGCACCACTGGAGCTACCTCATATTCTTGAACCCCTTGGTATATGTCAACCCCCTCCTTCAAGTCAGGCGCCCCATCTCTGGTTGCATTAACTTCTCTCTCAGTACTAGACATCACATTTTTGCTGCCACCATCCAAGATGAACTCTGCACTAATGGCTTCTATCTCCAGCCCACCAAAGCTTAGTTCCTGAGCAACACAACAGCCATTCGTGGATAACCAATCATTTATACAAAGAGCATATGCATTATAGCACTGATCAGCAGTGGTAAAGTGCCCAGAATCCTACAGCCAACAAAATCAGGGTCAGAAGAATAGGAGGCAAAAGGCAAAAGGTGTGGGGATAAACCTGTCAAAAGGGCCAGGTCTAACAGAATGCTTAGGAGATCTGTGCTTGTTATTCGTGATAATCAGGCCATATATTGAAAAAGTCTCAAGATGGTAGCCCTATTGAGGTTGTCATGCCTCCCTAGCGACCTCAATTGAGGGCGGAATATTACATTCCATGTAGATGCTACATGGGATTGAGGATTCGCCTCTATGCTCGTTGGGGCATGTTGGGCGTGTTTTCTCATCCAGTGTCATTTCGTCAATCAGTCTGCTGTCTCCTGTGCTCCTAGTCACAGTGTGGGGCAAATGAACTTGTACCCGTCCCGTGCAGATCGTTTAGCTCAACCTGTGTGACCTGGCAGGATGCATTTACACTCACTCCCTTTTACACTCTTTCCCTCTCCTAGTGGAGATGGCTGATCTACCTTGCTTATTGTCTCTTGGCATGGTCCCTGCTCCTCATGGTGACTTGGGTTCCCCATCTATGGCGTCTCTTTGCGGTGCAATTTTTCTTTCAAATGTTGGGTAGTGATTTGCACTTTCTATTGCTTCTGTTTTTAGGTCTCGCCTAGGCCGCGTTTGCACTGTCTCTTCGAGGCATGCTTTATCCAGGTATGGAATTTAAGCTTCGCCTACTTTCCACCCATCTTTTCAATTGGCTACCCTTACTGCCATTTATAAATGGTGGCTTTTAATTCATTAATAGGCTTAGTATTCCCTTCTCAGTACCTTTCTTTTCTCTTATAATAACCTCCCATGAGGACTGCTCCTGTTAAATGTGTTGGTACTCTGGATGTTTTATTTACTGTTTGTGGGCACTATTTTCGTAATCACTTTCTCCTAGCTGCTGTTGCAGGCACAACAGGTTCTCTGCTCTCCGCTTCAGCAAACCAAAGTCCACGTGTTTCCATGGCTCAGCGTGGCACCCAATCATGGATGCCACACTTTGGGCCATATGTAGGTAGCCAAATACCGGTCGGTAACGGCCGAAATTCGGTAAATTTGCCGTTACCGACCGGTATTTAGGCATTTGAGATGTAGGAGGCCAAATTTAAGGATTCGATAAATATGTTATGTTATGTTATGTTATGCGTATTTATTAAGCGCACAGATGCTCCAGCGAAGGAGCGTCCTGGCGCCCGACAAGGTAGCAGCACAACACAACTAAACAACACAGAGCGGAAGAGACAGAGTACTAAGGGAACAAAAAAGTTTTGACATGAATACAGATTCATCATTGCCGAATTCAAAATTACCGAATCAGTATTTACCGAATCGTTATTTTCCAAATCGGTAAATAAGAAACAGTGAAAATGAGAATAGAGATGTAGGTAACTTTGAAAATACCGAATTTCATGAAATTCTGTATTTAAGAGTCGGTAATTACCATGGATTGAAAGCAGGTGGTAACCAGGTGCAGGCCATAAAACAGGCCCCAAAATGCAACAGTGTGATCAGAATGGCGGCTTTCTATGTGATAGGAAGGCGGCTACGGCTACAGGCAGCAGGAGAGAGGCACTGGAGACGGGAGGAGCAAGTCTACAGACAGCGGATCACACTCTTCCAACTTACTGAGGCAGAGATCCATGAAAGGTACAGTCTACACCCCCACACCATCCTGGACTTGATAAGGGGCCTGCACCCACTCCTGGAGCACCCAACACCAAGGGCGCACGCCATACCACCACATGTGCAGGTGCTCTGTAGCATACACCTGCTTGCATCTGGCAGTTACCAGGGGGTGATAGCTGCGTTAGGTGGGGTGTCCCAGAGCTGCCTGTCCCGTTTCTTCAGGAAGTTCCTGGATGCCATGATGCAGAGAATGCATCATTACACCAGCTTACCTGACACACATGCGGAACTGCTGAAGACCAAGACTGACTTTTACCAAATGACACAGTTCCCACATGTGATCGCCTGCATTGATGGCACACACATCCCAATCTGCCCACCTGCAGCTACTGAGTACATCTACAGGAACAGAAAGTTCACACACTCAATAAATGTGCAGGTAATCTATGATGCTGCCAACATAATCACAGACATTGTGGCCAAATTCCCAGGAAGCACCCACGACTCCTACATCTTCCAGAACAGTGGGATCTACACACGCCTGACAGCGGGGGAATTTGGAGAAGGATACCTGCTAGGTAAAACACTGTGACACACCCAGATAGATATTGCAGATGTAGGTGTTGTTGTGCATGTGAGTAATGGCTCTCTCTTTTCCACATAGGCGACAGGGCATATGCAGTCCGCTCATTCATCCTCACTCCCTACCTGAACCCATCAACCCCGAGTGAGAGACGTTACAACGTGGCACCCAAATCTACACGCAACGTCGTGGAGCGCACCTTTGGGCTGTTAAAAAAAGCAGGTTCCGCTGCCTCCACAAAAACGGAGGCGCACGTCAGTACTCACCCCTCATCTGCTGTAAAATAATTGTAACTTGCGCAATGCTGCACAACCTTGCCACTAGGAAAGGAACAGCAGTAGAATTAACAGATATTGAGAATAATGATGATGAAGATGCACAGCCTCAGCCCAACACAGCAGCAGCAACAGATGGGAGACAGAGACGGGCAGAGATCACAAGCAACTTTTTCTGAGTAAGTAAGGAGACACAGCCAGGTGTTGCATGTATATGACGTAGTTTAATAACTAGGCACTACGACAAAGAACAAACGGCACACCATGCCAATCCAAATGGTGACAACCTTAATAGGTAGTGATGGGTTACTTCACCCTAAATATGTTCAAAAATATGTGGGCAGCATTAACGTCTGCGCCCACGCACAACATTGCTGGATGCCTGCAGCTGGCCTTCCTCACTGTCTGCTGAGCCAGGGCCCGCAATACGCTGCCTGCTGCTCCTCCGCGTGTCTGGGACAAGGGGGGTAATGCTGCTCCTGCTGGTGGTCTCATCATTCTCCCCCACACCTAGTGCACCAGCGTTGGCTGACTGGGTGGTCAGCAGCACTTCCAGTGCGGTTGTCACCTTCCCCATCCCCCTGGTGACATCAGTGCAGCAGTGCACAAGACCCTCCTGCATTGCCACCGAGTGCCTGCAGAGCAGGGAAGTGGCAGTTGTCAGGCGGTTCACTGCCTTGGTGTGCTGCTCCATGTACTGCCTCTCCCTGAACCTTCTTGCCCTGTCCTCGTCCAGTTTGTCACAAAGTACCATCAAAGACTGGGACATGTCCCACATGCCCTCTGCCATCTCCTTGATGCCCTCCGCCATAGAGCTGACGCCCCTGTCAATATTAACCATGTTCTGTTTTAGGTGCCGCATTTGTCTCTGAACAGACTGTATCGCCTTCCCCTGCAGACACTGCACCTTGACCATACTGGCCTCCAGCCCTCCGAAGACCCCATCACCCTGCCGACTTGTGCTGTGCTCCCGGGCCCTGCGGCGTCTCGCACCTGTGTGCACACCCTCATAGGTGGACTGCAGCCCAGGATTTGTTTCCTCCAGTGGACGAGTTGGTGTGTCACCCCCCTTGTGTCTTCAGAGGGCGACTCAATGACATGGAGAGTGGCAACAGCATGCATTCTGGGCCTTACCACTACAGATGATGTTGCTGCTGGTGAGGCTGGCAGATCTTGTGAGGCCTGCTGTGGTGTGAGTCAATCAGCAGTGTCGATGCTGGCTCTGCTGTTACGGCTGCCTCTGGTTGGTGCTGGTGGTGGTTGAGTGCTGTGGCCTGCACTTGTGCTGGCATCCTCAGTTCTTCCCTTACGGGGTGCCCTTCCCTCCTTCTCCTGCGCAGTCCTGCGCAATGACTCTCCTGTGGACAGATATGGACATTAGCTCAGTGGTCCTGCAGCCCTGCATTGCAATATTAAATTACAATCCTATCACACTATCTCAATGTCCTCTTCTGCTTATTACTGATGTGTGTGGCATGCCTTGTTGTTTAGTGTGATGACTGTCATGATGGGTGTTTCACTGTTCAGTTCAGTTCAGTAAATCTTTATTTCGCTGATTAAAAACCATCATAAAAATACATATATACAGTTAAACAATTAATTAAATAGCATATCTGAACTTTATCTAAAAACAAAGGTGCACAATTATAAAACATAGTATGGTATACATTCATTCCTTAACATTAACCTCTTGTAATTCTTAATCTTACTGCCACTTTTAAAAAATTCATAATAGAACATAATGTTCGCATATCGTTTGCTCTTTGTAAGAAGAGTAAGGCAGTTTTGGCATGACGAAACTTTGCCTCTTTCAAAATAGCCACCAAAAATTTTCGTCGAGGTATCTGATAAAAAGGACATAGAAGTACAAAATGAAGGGTGTCCTGCGGAGACCTATTGTCGCAGCCGCAGGCACCCTTCTGCTCAATTGTTTGAGTAAAACCAGATGGATAAGACAATATATTTGGTAACATATTGAGCCTAAAACGACACATTAAAAACCTGTCCTGCGAGTTATACATCAAAAATAGATAGGGTTCCATACCCTCACTATTACTCACAAGACAATGAGCAGTTACTGATCGCTTCAACAATTCAGGACCTGTTCTGCGAAATGCAAACTTTGCTAGCAGCAGTTTTTTGATCTGTAATTTACAAGAGGTAGAAATTAGGTTCGGGTTGGTAAAAAGATCCTTCCGGTCTATATCCTCTAGCAAAACCTTGACATAATTTAGCCACAGGATTTGTAACCCCTTGTCCCTTTGTAAGCAGTCTGCTACAATTACTCTATTTAATTCTGCCTCGGGATTTACCCAAATTCTGAGCCATGCTAAAATGGGGCTCAATTTTACCTGATCTACGATGTAAGGGCTTCCCAGTTCGCTGTGCACAATTGCAGCTGGGGTACTCTGCGGGAATTTTTTTTTTTTTTGAAAACTTTTTATTAAATATAAAGAACAAGAAAATAGTGAAACAAAAGAAAACAAGGCAGTCCAGTACAAGCATGTCATCATGTGGTTTCGCGGGGGGGGGGGGTTACAAACGTACAGCTAACAGTATCGCATTCAAAATAGATTGTGGGAAGGGGGGGAAGAGAAGGAGAACAGAAACAATCAATACATCTATACTGCTGCGGAGGAAACATCAGGCTGGGAGGATGACAAGTCGGTATCAAAGTCCGAAAGGGGGGGGGGGTACATATATCTCCACGGTACACGTTCCATTGAGTCCAAATTTTCCCCCACTTGCCAGGTCTGCCCCGGGAGACATATACAGTCTTTTCACGAAACATGGACCAGTCCATGTTCTGTTGCCATGCCAGAACCGTAGGAGGCCTCTGAGCGCCCCAGAGCTGGGCAATGTCACGCTTGGCTATCATGTTACCCAGTGTCACCCATCTAAGCTGTGTTTGGGTACAATCGTTCGGTTCCCAAACATTCAACAAGCATCTCCGCGCTTCAGGCTTCAACCGCACACCCGTAACCTCACTCATTACCTCATGCACGCGATTCCAATAGTGTAGTACAGCAGGGCATTCCCAAATAATATGTAGGAACGTGGCCACCATACCGCAACCACGTCTGCACAATCCATCCGCCGAGAATCCCATGCGCACCAGACGCGGACCAGTCACATAAACCCTATGAAGAATTTTGAGCTGGACAAATCGAAGGCGTGCCGGAATAGCTACCTCCTTGGGAGGAGAGAGCGCATCCTGCCAGTCCTCATCATCCAACTCCAGACCATCACTAGTCCACAACTCCCGAAGGCTATCCAATAGATCAATCCTAATATTGATTAACTTTTTATAAATGAGGGAGATCGTGCTATCAGGGACATGTCCATCCAGTATCCGATCCTCAAGGGGGACGCTTCCGGAATATCCGAGCCCAGGGGGAAAACAGACCGGACCGCGTGTCGGACCTGCGCATATCGAAAGGATTCTCTATCATTCAACCCATATTCAACTTTCATTTCATCAAACGACTTGACCCTACCCTTGATCCATACATCAGCAACCTTGCTGATCCCAATCATGTCCCAACGATCGAACCCCTTCGACCGCCAGAGGGAGCCAAGTTTATCCGAGGCATAAAGCGGCGTGGCACGGGTCAACTTATCAGCCCAGCCTGTAGCAGCCGTGGCCCGATGCCACACCTGTACGACTGTTTTGGTGGGCCCCGTAAGTGACCCGACAGTCGACTTCGCATACAAAGCCCTGTTGTAGTCACCACCGGGCAACAACCATTTATCCATCGCAAAGGCCGGATTTGGCGAAGGAGTGTAGGTGCCATGATTGATGGCCCCCAGCTGAGAGGACCAGTAGTAGCGACGGATGTCAGGGAGAGCGATGCCGCCATCGTACCACGGGAGTGTAAGCTTAGAAAGGGCAATGCGAGACCGGCCTCCCCATAGCAACTGCCTCTGGAGGTCCTCGATCTCCCTAAAATAGCTAGCCGGTACAACATCCAGCGAATTCTGAAGTGCATAGAGAAATCGGGGGAGCGACATCATCTTAAACAACGCTGCTCGTCCCAGAGGAGAAAGAGGAAGCCGACTCCACGTTCCAACATCCGCACGGAGGCGCTGGAGGGGGGGCAGCAAGTTGCGTTGATATCGAAGTACGGGGTCCAAGGTAATAAAGATCCCCAGATACCTAAAACCCTCCAGCGCCACCGAGATGGGACATCCACGTGGCAAAAGCGGAGTGTCACCGGAAAGAACATAGATACAGGATTTTGACCAGTTGATAACGAGACCGGAATTTTTATGAAAGGAAGTCAAAACATCAAAAAGGACGATTAACGACTTTCGAGGTGACGTAAGGTATAAAAGTATATCGTCAGCGTACAGAGATATCCGATCCTCAAAGTCCGGGGACCATCTAATTCCCTTCAAGGACGGTTCCCATCTCAACCAAGCCGCCAGTGGTTCCAGAGCTAGGGCAAACAAGAGCGGGGACAAAGGACAACCCTGGCGTGTCCCCCTACCAAGAGCAAAGGGGGTCGAGGCCCGCCCATTCACCACCACCCTGGCTAAGGGGTCAGCATAGAGCAATTGCACCCAGCGAATAAAAGCGGGTCCAACACCGAATTTACTGAGGACCGCCCAAAGCTAAGGCCATTCAATCGTGTCAAACGCCATGGTGGCGTCCAAGGACGCCAAGATGGCCGGCTCCCGCAGAGTCCCCGCTCTCGCGAGGACTCCATGCAGTCGCCGAAGGTTAAGTGCCGTGTTTCGGTGCGGTATAAAGCCGGACTGGTCCGGGTGAATCAGATCGCCTATAACAGACACCAGACGATTAGCAATGACCTTAGCTAGGATCTTAGGTTCAGCATTTATCAGGGAAATAGGTCTAAAGGATTCACAACGGTCACGCGGCTTACCCTCCTTATGGATAACTACAATGGAGGCCAGTCTTTGGTCAGGAGGAAGAGATCCCGCCTCCAGTGACTCCAAGAACATCGATCGGAGATACGGCGCCAGTACATCCAGACAGAGCTTATAAAGTTCAATGGGGAGCCCATTCGGGCCCGAGGCCCGCCCCGAGCGAATTGAGCGGATAGCGGTCGCAATCTCATCCGCAGTGGGCGGAGCGTCCAACAGATCCCTCTCTTGATCAGACAGGCATGGGAGTGATATATGTCGTAGAAGCAAGTGGGAGTCCCGCTCCGGCCGATCGGACACCGAGGAGTACACCACTCGAAAATAGTCAGCAAAGCGCGTCACGATTCCCGCTGGATCAGTGACATCCACACCATTTTCATCCACCACAACAGGAACTACCCGACTCGCGCATTCTCTCCTATCCAACCAAGCCAGCAATTTCCCAGCCTTATCGCCCACATCATACAGCCGCCCCTGCCGTTCACGACCCATCTCTTTCACAGCATCAGTCACCAGCGCTCTATATTCAAGTTGTTTCAGGTTTAGAAGGTGTAGCTTCTCAGGGGAGACCCCAGAATCCAACTCCCCCTCAAGGGCGGAAACTTCAGATTCTAGACGGACGACCACCTCCCCCCTACATCTCTTAACATGGCCAATCGATGAGAGGGCCTGGCCTTGAATTACTGTTTTGTACGCCTCCCATAGAGAAACAGAAGAGGTCACTGAACCAACGTTGTCAGCAAAGTAGTGAGTGATCGCTGCAAGGAGTTCCTTCCTGATCTTAGGATCGCGGAGGTACCACGGGTTAATCGGGGCGAGTCGACCCTCCGAGCCCAGATGTGCATGCACAACCAACCACAACGGGGAATGATCCGAAATACCCCTGGCTAGATGTTTAACCTCCCCTATAAGGGAAGCCTGGGAGGAGGGCATCAGTACGTAATCAAGTCTCGAAAGGCTACCGTGGGCCCCAGAGTGAAAGATGTATTGGCGTTGCCCAGGATGATGTAAACGCCAGCAATCAACCAGCCCCAGCGCCTCCAGGAAGTCCCCCAACCAGGATTGAGATTGTGTGAGAACACGGGGAGGGTAACGGTCAAATGTTCCGGACACTACCGAATTGAGATCCCCCCCAACCACCAGCAAACCTTCGGGGACCCCCAGAATCACTCTTCCCAGATCGGCATAAGTCGTAGTTTGGAGGCCCGGAGGTATATAGACCGAAAACATAGTGATCACCTTCCCCTCCCAACGCCCAACAATTGCGGCGTACCGCCCTCTATCATCAAGTAAAATATCGTCTACGGCGAGAGGGAGGGAGGTCCGAACCATAATACCCACGCCCCTGGAGCCAGAAGTGAAACCTGAGTGTGCAATGAGACGATAGCCACGCCTATTCAGTGCATGGCACGTGTTGCCGAGCAGATGCGTCTCCTGAAGCAAAACCACATCCGGAGACAAGCGTCGCCGGTGGAGGTGGCGAGGGTCCGGGAGCTCTGAGCTCACGCGACCATCTTGGGTGCGCGCCAAGCTCCTCCCCCCTCTGCGGGATTTTTAAAATCCTGCGGAGAAATTTGTCTTCCTCCAGCTGCAGTTGTTTTGCATCCCCAAAGCCTGAGGTTCCGTGAATTCTGAACCTGTTTCATAAAGGTCATGGTTTCGTTACGAATTTGATATTAGCGAACCGTAACTAGTTAGTGCGGCAAGTATGAGTGTTTTCGTCATGTTAGACCGATGGATTAACTACGTATTTAGGGATTTCGTTCTGAACCCTTGGGTTCCATTTTGTGTTTGGCAGCCATTTTGTGGTTGCCCTCACATAGGCCGATGACTGTGGTTGAACTAGTCTTTTAAGGACATGTACACCTTAGCTCGAGTTCGTGCTGACTCCTGTTTGACCTGAGTGAACTGACCCTGTTGCCTGAAGCTGACCTTGTTAAACCAGTTCCTGCCCTTTAGCTGATCAAGATTAAGGATCAGAGCACAGGACATCATAAAGTTTTACTGCACACAAATATGCCTTATCCTACTCTCACCTGTTTCTGCTCCTTTCTTTATGGTCTATTTATGATTGGGTTGTGCCCTTTTTTATTATGGGTTCGTTCGACCTGTCTAAAGAAGAATGTTGGGTTTGACCGATGATTGATCATGGGCTGGGCAACTGAAAAGTGGGTTTTACTGTCATGCGATACCTCTGGTGTAGATACATGTGATTGGACAGTTTGAAAATGTTAGGTATTTGTTTGGAATGTGATTTTTGGCATAAAAAGGGATGACTTGCTTTGTAAAATTGAGCAGTCTCCTGAGAACTCATACCGTGATGATTTCTAGGACTTCTGTTACTGGCTGCAGCCAATAAATTTGATCTTTGATGCCACTCAGAAGGATCCCGTGTCTCTGTATTCTAAGACAGGTGAACCCGAAGACTTTGGGCGTGCCCCTGGCGCCGCTGGGTCTTAAATAACCCGGTTCTTCAGTTGGCGCCCAACGTGGGGCGACTTCAGCGGTACCGGTCCAAGCCTGAAGATCGCGAGGAGCTTCGTGAGGAAATTCTGGAGAACGGCCACCACTTCATCGACCCCGGCATGTCGAACGTGGACTGAAGGTCTTTTCTGCGAGGCTTCCCGCTTTCCTGACGGCTACTAAGGACTGCTGCCCTGACTGTCGCCCTGTCTTGGACCCATTTGTGATGCTTTGTACGGCGAGACGATAGACGGGTCTTCTGGTGGCGTGACTGATACCTCAGTTAAGTATAAGTGGGTCGCTCCCAGTCCTTAGTTTTTGGTTCTTGGTTCTTAGTTTGTTTGGTCCTTAGTTTTGATTTGAAAATTGCAATTTCCAAAGCCGAGGGACTTGTATATTTGCGAGACTATCGTTGTAGATAATCCCTTGAAGTTTGAAGCTAGATTAGTGAGCGAAGATGCTTGGTCTTAGCGAAATTGGGAGAATATTTTGTTGTGGTTGTAACAGGGATTCCCGATTGGAGGATTAATGTCCGATACCTCCAGTTGGAACTCCGACTTATGAGCTCTATTCTAAACACGGCGTGGGCCCCATTTTGTTTAATGAAGTATGGGTCCGTTACACTAGGAAAGATGGGGTTTTACGATGGCCCCAACATGGTAGTTTTGATACTGAGATTTTAGATAATCTAGAAACGAAATTTTTTAGGAAGAAAGCCCGGCCGGCAATGTTTGACTCCTTTCGCCTTTGGCGTAAAGAAGCCAAACAGAGAGAAATCAAACAAGCTAAACGAGATAGGAAAGATAGGAATATGTCGGTACTACAAGCTGCTAGGCAGTATATGGATGATGGAGAGGAGCGAGCGAGTGAAGTTTCAGATAGGCAGCGTTGTATGGCCATAGATAAATGTTATCCGGCCTTGCCGTCTCCTCCTCCAAAAGCGACTGAAGATCTTGAAAAAGATCACTTGATGTCTCATTTACTGAGATTACCACCTCCTTATGTGCAGGGTGCTACTGCACCTCTATTACCTCCGGTTGTTCCACCCTTTGTGGTTCAACCTCCTGCTGTTGCTCAGCCACCCGCTACTCCGCAGATGGCTTTACCTCCTCCTGTGCAACCCGCTCTAGGGTCGCAAGCTTCACTACCAGCTTTGCCTCAAACTCCTTTGCCTTCCGCTTCTGCATCTGAGACTCCTACTGTTCTTATTCCTACACCTTCTTTGCCTCAAAATACTTATTCTCCTGTTCTTATGTCTGCTTCTTCTCCTTCTGTTCGAAAACGAATGACAGACACTGTTTCTAGTTTATTGTCTCCATTGTTTGGGTCATTGAATATGACCCCTGTTTCAGAACATAGGCAGAGTCGTAGTCAGCTTCCTGGTTCCGAGGAACGGGCTGTGTTGGATTTGTTAGCTCGTAAATGGATTATGAATGCCTCAAGGTATAGTTTGCCAGCGGTTATGGATGTTTTCTTTCAGTGGGAACCGCCCAAGCAAAGGTATGTTTTTAATGTAATGTGTATGTTTCTGCAACAGGAATGGGAAGATAATGATTTGGGTTTGATCCCGCAGGAACTACTTGATGTTCAGTCGGATTTTGCTAAAGGGATGATAGTGGTATCTGATATTACAGATGCCGTAGAGACGATACTGGCTTTTGGATCTAGCCTTCCGCCTCAGACATTGTACGAACCTGATTCCTCTGTTAGAAGAAAAGCAAGACAGTATCCCATGAGAGAAGTTCCTCCTGTATGGAAGGAAGCAGTTCAGGCTAATGTAAATCAGGGTATTGTTGCCGCACCGGCTCATTTTCAGCGAGTATGGGTACATGTCTCTTGGAAGAGAGCAGAGGTCTTGGCTCTTAAGCAGACCTTACCTGATCCTCGTAAGAATCCTGCTGGTTATGACAAAGAGTTGTCCCAGACAGTAGATGCATGTATTATGAATTTTGCCGACATCGATATGTTGATGGGTAATGTAGTTCCGCAACCTTTGTGGGCGAAGATTCGTCATGAGAATCATGCGGCAGAATTAGGAGATACTTGGGCGAATATTATTGCTGCAGATGGTAGACAACAGGGAGGTGCTAAACCTGAACCTTTGGTTACGGAATTGCCAGGTAGAATTATTAATTTAATGAAGACGATGATGCCTGCTTTACGAGTGAATTGGGATAAGTTAGCAGCATGTAAGCAGAAGAAAGATGAAAGTGTATCTGATTTCTTCACTAGGTTTGAAGAAATATTTATAGATCATAGTGGTCAGGACATGAGTACGGAAGGTGGGCAAAGATTATTTGTGGACACATTTGTCTTTAATTTGCTCCCTGAACTTTCTAATAAGTTGAAAGATTCTAAAAGTTCTTGGGCTGTTTCATCGTCGGCCCAGATATTGGCGACTGCACAGTACTATGAGAATAGGGATAAGGACGAGAAAGAAAAAGCAGAGAAGAAGACAAAAGACTTCAAGACAAAGGTTCTTTTACAGCAGGCGTATCCGCCTCGCTCGAATCAGCAAGAGTCACAGCAGCGCCCACAGTTTCAGCAACCTCCACAGTTTCAGAGACCGCAACAGAACGCTGGGTATTTTCCTCCAAGACTTCCCTTGGGTTTGAATCAGTGTGCGTACTGTAGGGAGGAAGGTCATTATAAAAATGAGTGCCCTGTTTTACGACAACGCGCGAGTGGTATGCCGGCCCCGAGAGGCCGTGGTGGTTTTCAGCAAGTGTCAAGAGGTAGAGGACGTGGTGCGTTTCCTCAGAACAAACGTTCCTTTCCCCCACAAAATTCTATGAAATGCTTTGATCAACAGAAAATTGCATCTGGTCAGTCGACTCAGTACTATGCTGCAGTAGCCACATCGGGTGTGGTAGAGCCTTTTCTTTTGGATACTGGTGCAGCGAAGAGTTCTGTCATGCACTCTAAACTCCCTGGCGCACCTTTGTCTGGCTTAACTAATGTTTCAGTAGGATTCTCTGGCGCCCCAGTTCGTAACCCAGTTTCTAGTCCCTTGTCTCTTTCTATAGGGCCTTGTGAGTTGGAAGCACCTCTCATTTTAACGACAGGTTGTGGTGAGAATTTGTTGGGTTTGGATTTGTTGAAAAGGTTGCATGCAACATTACGTTGTTCTCCTTCGGGAGTACAGCTTACATTGGGTAAGAGAGTGATCTCTCCGATGTATTTGTCTAAAGATCGGCTTCCACCGGAATTGCGTTCTCTCCCTGATACTCTTTGGGCTACTGCTCCTAATGATGTGGGTCTTTTGGAGATTCCACCTTACGTTGTAACACTTAAAGCGAATGTTAAATTGCCGCGCATCCCCCAATATAGGATTTCTAGCGATGGTGAAAGAGCGCTTTTAGCGATCATCTATGATTTGATTGAGAAAGATGTGATTGAAGAAACGAGAGGTAATGTGTGTAACAGTCCCGTTTTGCCTGTCCTGAAGCGCACTGACTCTACTCAGCCACCTGTTCATAGGTTTGTGATCGATCTTAGAAAGGTTAACAAGATTGTCGAGCCACAGTTTCCAGTTGTTCCGGATATTACTGCTTTGTTGACTTTGATTCCTGCTTTAGCTGCCTGGTTTTCGGTTATAGATCTGAAGAATGCTTTCTTCAGCATTCCAATTGCCGAGGAAAGTAGAGCTATTTTTGGCTTCTCTTTAGGAGGCCGAAGCTTCCGATTTAAGAGAGCTCCCCAAGGCTATTGCGAAAGTCCTTCTATTTATAGCCAGGCTTTGAAGACTCAGCTTGATATTCTTGTGCTGCCTGCTGGTACTGCTCTTATTCAGTATGTTGACGATTTATTAGTGGCTGCTGCTGATGAGGAAACTTGTAAAGAAGCTAGTATTTCTTTGTTGCGACATTTGTCGGACTTGCATCATAAAGTGTCACCTTCTAAGTTTCAGTATTGTTGCCAAGAGGTGACCTACTTAGGTCATCTCTTGTCAAAGGAGGGAAGAAGGTTGACCCCAGAACGAATTCAAGCGATTGCTCGAATGACTGTGCCAAGTACGCAGAGAGAAGTGCGTGCTTTCTTGGGTATCACGTCGTATTGTAGACAGTGGATTCCAAATTTCTCTCTATTGGCAAAACCTCTATTGGCATTGACTTGTAAGGATACACCGAATCCTCTTCCTTGGTCTGACGATTGTCAGAAAAGTTTTTCTGAGTTGCGTGATGCATTGTGTTCTGCTCCAGTGTTGGGTACTCATGACTACAGTAAGCCTTTTACACTCTATGTCCACGAGAGAGAGGGTTGTGCATTGTCAGTTTTGACTCAACAATTTGGTGATAAGCAACGTCCATGTGCGTATTTCTCGTCGACTTTAGATCCGGTAGCTAGAGCGTTGCCAAGTTGCTTAAGAGCTACAGCGGCAGCGGCTGTTTCTATCCGACAGTCTGCTGGGCTGGTGATGGATAATACGTTGGTCGTGATGGTTCCACATGCAGTGGATACTCTGTTAAATAGAACAAAGACTCAGCACCTTACTAGTGCGAGGTTGTCGGGTTATGAGTTGACGCTTTTGGCTAGTCATGTGCACATCAAGCGGTGTAATGTATTGAATCCAGCAACATTGTTGCCGATTTCTGTGGATACAGATGGTCAGGAACAGCATGATTGTTTTTTGAGGACGGAAGAGGAGACGAAGGGTAGAGTCGACCTGAAAGACACTCCTCTTTCGGATCCTGATGGTACGCTATGGGTTGATGGGTCATGCTACAAGCTCCCGAATGGTGATACGACTGCAGCATATGCTGTGACGACATTGTGTACGATAGTTGAAGCTGCACGTATCCCACAAAATTCAGCCCAAGCAGCAGAGTTGATTGCACTGACGAGAGCGTGTGTGTTGTCGAAAGGAAAGAGAGTGACTGTGTATACCGATAGCCAGTATGCGTTTGGTGTTGCTCATAGTTTTGGGCATTTGTGGAAAGAACGTGGATTTCTTACTTCGCATGGTATGAAGATTCAGCATGGTCAGTTGGTGAATGAGCTTCTTGAGTCACTTACGTTGCCGATGCAAGTTGCGATCGTGAAATGCAGTGCACATAAGAAGGTTACCGATGATGTTTCTCGTGGTAATGCGTTTGCGGATGAAGTTGCGAAAGAAGCGGCGAAAGATGTGACGAGTCGAATGTATGTTGCGGGCCCAGCAAGATGGGTTCTAGATAGAGGAATGTGTGAAGATACGATAGAGAGTGTGAAGTCAATTCAGGCTGAAGCTACGGAGAAAGAATTGAGTGTGTGGAGAGAGAGTAAGGGAAAATTGGATTCGACTGGTTGTTGGACTGAGTTGTCACAACATCAGCGATGGTTGTTACCTGATGCGTATGTGCTTGCAGTGGTTACGATGGCGCATGAAATGGCTCACATTAGTGCGAATGGGATTTGTAAGTTGTTGGCTCCAGTATGGCAGAATGCTGGAATTCCTAAGTGTGCGGAGAATCTGGTCAAGAACTGCATGGTTTGTCTGATGTATAATCCTGGCAAGGGAACTCCAACTCCAGCTGGTCACTTTGCGCCTCCGACGTATCCGTTCGAGGTGCTACAATTGGATTTCGTACACATGGAAAGGTGTAATAATCTAAAATACGTCCTTGTAGTTGTTTGTGCCTTTTCAAGATGGATAGAGGCATACCCCCTGAAAGATAACACTGCCTTGTCCACAGCTAAAGTCTTGCTCAAAGAATATTTGCCTAGGTTTGGATTGCTAAGGATGGTGTGGAGTGATAATGGAAGTGAGTTTGTGGGCCAGATCATGAAGAAAGTGTGTGAGGGTTTGGGCATTGGTCAGAAGTTCAACGCTGCGAATCATCCCCAATCAGCTGGATTAGTGGAATGTTACAATGGCACTTTGAAGCTAAAGTTAGCCAAGATTCAGGCGAGCTCTGGTCTTCAATGGCCCGATGCTTTGCCGTTGGAACTTTGGTCAACAAGGACTACAGTGCATTCCCGAATTGGTCTTAGTCCCTATGAGATCGTGTTTGGCCGCCCGGCAAATGTATGGGGAGGGCTGAGGCCATCAAAGTTTAGCGAGATTGAACATCCCGTGCTGGTTGACTACTTGTATGATTTGACGGCTAAATTGCATGTCTTACACCAACAGGTTTACGATACACTTCCTCAAGCATCTGAAGATTCAGGACACGCCATTGTAAATAGACTTTATTGTTATTTGACAACATGACAAGCAACGTGCAGAATATCGTAGCAATGTAGCACATCAATATATCGCATAATGGTAAATGATATTGAAGCTCGCCAAGGTAAACTTAAACCCCCCACCTCCCCTAAATCCCACCCTCTGTCAGTACGCCCAAAATCCAATTTAGGAAACCTTTCCGGTAGGAGTACCCTCCCGAACTCACAAATCCTTCTCAGTAGGGAATGCAAAGGGGGCAACATCTCAAGACAAACCCACGGTGAACCCCTCCCCACGCCGCGCCATTGCAATTGGTAGTGTGTCCTTAATCCCTGTCCCCCTCACCCTCACTTGAACCTTCTGCCGGGGTCTGGAGTGTTGTTGCCAGAGCCACCCAAGCCCTAGCTGTTTCTAGAGATCTCTCATTATCTAATCGCCGGGCTTGCTGCAATCGGAGCGCTCCCTCAGCTTGTGCCCAGCGAAGCAAAGCCGCCCTCCATCTCAGAAAACTCGGGCCTACGTTCGATTTCCAATGCATGGTAAGTTCTCTCTTGGCCAGAATCAAACCCAGGTCATAAAATTTGCTAGTGACTTTCGTTCGGGAGGTATGTGGGAACCATAGTAATAGACAAGTGCCCATGTCCGCCGCTAACTGTCGGTCCGTTATAGTATTCAAACAATCCACCCCTGCCGTCCAATAGTTCGACAATCCTGGACAGGACCAAAACATGTGGGGGAAATCAGCTCCATTAGCTCCACATCTCGGACAGCGCGAGGACGTGCCGCTAAAATATTGTGAGATCTTAATCGGAGTCAAGTATGCCCGATGTAACGTAAAAAACTGAACCAATTGAAATCGAACATTTCTAGTACCCTTCCAGGCACCAAGTCGACTCAGGGATGGGCTTTCCAATGTCTGTCTCCCATCTGCCATGCAAGCCCTCCAGGGGCAATAAAGTTTTGGCCGATAGCCTCCTATACAGGCATGTCACAGCTTTGAAAGTACCAGCCGCCATGACCACATATTGGCAACCCAGAGAAGTTGGTGGCTCAGAGAGCCCCATACTCCATTGTTGCTGAATGCCGGTGATCAACGCGGCATGAAGTAGATAATCTCCCCTCGGGAGCCCGTGTGTGTCCTGCAACTCTTGGAAGGTCAGTAGGACCCCATCTTTATATAAATTACCAACCATATGCAGCCCGAGCTCTTCCCAATTAGCCAACGCCGACCAACTGCCACTGTGTGGGAGAGCGGTACACATTCCCAAAGGAATCTCTGGGGCGTACGGATAGGTGGCACCCGATCGTTTGTGGCTCCGGTTCCAGCAGAGCCGAAAGGTACGTTCTTCAAGAGTGAGTTGGACTAAGTCTATTTTCTGACACATTACTATAAAAGAAAGTACGTGCCTTGGAATTATCCTGCCCTGAGGACCATCCGGCCCCCTATACTCCCGAGCAACCGCCTGCATAAGCCATTGCAATTGCGCCGCCAGGTAGTACCATTCAAAGTCAGGGACCGCTAGACCCCCTTCAACCCTGGGTCGCAGCAGAGTGGTCAAGGCGACTCGTCGCCTGCCCGATCCCCAGATGAATCCAGTGGTCAAGGAGCGCAGCGTCCGAAAAATCGATGCTGGAATCCATATCGGCAGCGTGCGGAAAAAATACAATAGGCGAGGGAGCGCTACCATTTTCAGCAGAGTCACCCTCCCTGCCACCGAGAGAGGTAAGGTGCGCCAAAACCCCATGCAACTCTTTAGGTTCCGGATTGCCCTGTTCACGTTGCCTTCCAACAGATCCGGTTGAGAGTGATAAATGTGGGTGCCCAAATACGGGAGACAATGATGCTCCCACCAAAGGTCCCGGTGATCTGGGGTGTATCTACTCTAGGAGACATTGGAAATAGGCAGGACTTTCCCCAATTGACCTTCAACCCCGAGTGTTGGCCAAAAGTATGAAGCAGGTGATTGGCCCCGAATAGTGACTCGTCCACATCCGCCAAAAACATCAGCAGGTCATCGGCATATAAAGAGATATATTGGGCCTCACCCCTCAGAGTCAAGCCTGTCCCATCCGAGCATGAGATGCCAAGGGCTCGATGGCCAGCGCGGACAGTAGGGGGGACAGTGAACACCCTTGGCGCGTCCCACGACTCACCGGATACGCGGCTGATATCATGGCACCCGTTTTCACTCTAGCCGTAGCAGCCTTATAAAGCAATGTCGTCCATTTCACAAACCGGTCACCCAGTCCAAACGCCCTCAGCACTCGGAACAGATAAGGCCATTCAACACTGTAGAAGGCCTTCTCTATATCAATGGAAAGCACAGCAGCTTCTGGTAGCCCTCCGAAGTCTTCCCCCATCAGCCGAATGAGCCGACGTATACATGTCGCCGTGGTGCGCTGGGGAATAAAACCGGCCTGATCCGGGTGAATCAGGGCCCTCATGTGCGTTAGGAGTCGCGTCGCGAGGATCTTACTCAAGATTTTATAGTCAACTGTAAGCATGGATAACGGCCGATAAGCCGAGCGAGATCCGGCATCCCCCCGCGTTTCAATAACGGAATTATAAGCGCTTCCCGGGTGGTTGCAGGCAACACCTTGGTGTCCCAAGCTTCCTTGTAAATAGCCTGCAGCCGAGGAACAAGGAGGACCGCGTATGCCGCGTAGAACTCGATTGGTAAACCGCCCACACCAGGGGTTTTACGGCGAGCCATATGCTTGATCGCTGTACGAATCTCGCTCTCTGCTATCTCACCCCACAAGCTATCCGCCAGCTCCGGGGCTAAACGCGGTAGCTGGGCCGCAGCTAAGAAACCATCAAGATCTCCAGATATGTCAGGCATCGCACTCCTATAGAGGCGTTCATAATAAATAAAGAATTGGTCATTCATTTCTTTCTGGGAATACACCAGACGACTCTCCATAGTGGACAGGGACAAAATCGGGGTACCGCGGGCGGCCGGGTTAGCCAGCCAGGCCAGCAGGGAGCGCACCTTATCCCGCTCAGCGTGAGCCCGAACAAGGTATTCCTTATGGTCAAAGCAGCGGAGTCTTTCCATTTGCACCGCGACCTCTTCACGACCGCAGCGGGAGACCCTGAAGCTGCATGGCTGGCGCGCTCAGCCAAGCGTAGTTGATCCTCACTCTTCGCAAGATCCTGCAGCAGAGTCTTGCGAGCCCCTGCCGTGGATGAAATACAAACTCCCCGAATCACCGCATTAAAGGCATCCCATTCAAGGGCCCTACTGGACGCTGTCCCCTCATTTTCGGCAAAGTAACGCTCCACACCTTCCTGCTCTCCTGACTTAAAAACCGTGTCTTCCACACCAGCGGATTCAAACGCCAGGTGGGAATCGCCTGCCGCTGCCTAGTCCACTGGACCGCCACCAAACAGGGATTATGGTCAGAAATTGTCCTCGCTAGGTATTCACTGTGGCGAGCCAACCCCTGCATATCCGGTGAGCATAAAACACTGTCTAACCGGACATGCAGGGCGTGTGGCGCAGAATAAAATGAATAATCCCTCTCGGTAGGGTGGTGCGTCCGCCAAGTGTTAACCAGACCCCATGTGTCCTGCCATTCCCGTCTCCCCCTCGCCGCTTTATGCACCGGGGACTGAGCCAGTGGTGGGTGTGACCTATCCAGCTCTACATCAGCAACAGAGTTAAAATCCCCCCCAAGTAAAATCGTGCCCGCCAGGACCGTTGCCAGTTTACCTGATAAGCATGCAAAAAAGGCCGCTTGCTCTACATTTGGGGCATAAACACTACAGAGCGTTAAGTCCCTCCCATCCAGTCGACCCTGCACTGCCCCAAATCTCCCCTCGGGATCCACCATTGTAGTCAGGGGTTGGAATGGCACCCCTGCTCTCCCCCATACCAGAACTCCCCGTGCATAAGCTGAAAAGGTAGTATAAAACAATTGTCCTCTCCACCTGCGCTGTAAGGCCCTCCCCTCAGTTTGATCCAGATGCGTTTCCTGCACAAAAGCTACTTGGACCCCTCTGCGCACCAAATAGGCATGTACTTTGTGTCCCTTTATCATGGAGTTCAATCCCCTCACATTCCAGGTTATACATTTCAGTTCAGGTAGGGTCCCCATTCAAAAGCAGATCTGCAAATCGTCTGTTCATCAAATCCCCGGGCGATAAGCCGAAGGCACAGCAACTTTAGAGAAACTATGCTGGAGGTGAATGGAGTATACTGTTTTACGGTTTAAGACTGTGCACAAATTTTCAGATCTGTTTGTAACAAGCTCTTACGGCTGAATCTTGATGGTCTGGAGTTACTAGTTGTGGGAGTTAACAGAAAAGACTGTACACTGATGGAATGTTTAATGGTATAATGTGATGATATGCAGTTGCTAATAAAGAGTTAAAAAAAAAAATCAAATCCCCGGGCGCACTGACAAACCCCAGGAACCCCAACTTAACCCACCGAACCCCCTTCCCACCCTCCCCCAGAACAGGCTCTAAACCGCAGGCACCCATCCAAAGTCAAAAATCCCCCAATTAAAGAAAGTCTCTGGTAGCCACCAGAGTCTCACAGCTAGTGTGAGAGCGAGGGGGCTCAGCACCTCAGGAGGGTGGACAACGAGGTACTCGTAATCTGATCACCCAACCTCCCCTATAACTCCCCTGATGTCCCACAGTTCGAGGCAGCCATCATAAAGACTTCGAAGCAAAGGTTGCCTCCAGTACCGTGTCAGGCCCGCAACCCTCGAAACCTCACCCTCCGCCCCCCGCACCGGGTACTGAAGCACAGTCTTGTACTATACCATGTCCAGGGAGGTGCCAGGGTCACTCGTCCAAAAGGCCATCCGCAGTCCGTGGCGTGACATGGGGCAGCGGATGATCGCCGCCCCCCGAGCCCTCAGAAGTTGCATCAGCCGATCCCCTTCGGGAACCGGAGTCCACTGTAGCTGTAGAGGACATCGCCTTGGAAATGGTGGAAACCGCCTTGAGGGCCTCCTTGCGCTCCAGTTCCGTCTGTGACTCCGAGGGCATCCGCGCTGTTCGTCCTCAGTTCCGTCGACTCTGCCTAGGTTTGGGTGCAGATTTCTGTAGCTCCCCCGGCGCCGTGCAAGCATCCGTCCCAGCTTTATAAGATTCCAACCAGTGCCACACTTCCTCAGGGGTATTATAAAAGGAGGATTTGCCATCCAACATTATCCGTAGGTGGGCTGGAAACAAGAGTGAGTACCGGATACCTTCATCTCGAAGAGCCTTCTTCACGGCAAGGAACGAGGAACGGTGGCGCTGCACCTCGAAAGAGTAATCGGGGTAGATGGAGACACGTGTTTTGTCCACTTGGTAGGGCCCCATCGCCTGAGCACTCTGCAGGATCGTGTCTCTATCCTTGTAGTGCAGAAGGTGCGCCACAACAGGGCGAGGGGGTCGCCCCGGTGCCGGAGGGCGGGCCGGAACCCGGTGAGCACGCTCCAGGGTGTAAAATTGAGTCAGGCCCTCCGGCGCAACCACCTCGCGTAGCCATGTTTCCAGGTAGCTCACCATATCAGACCCCTCTGTTTTTTCGGGCAGACCCACCACACGTATATTGTTACGTCTGTTGCGGCACTCTGCATCCTCGGCCCTCTTTTCCAGCAGTTGTACTCTCCTCTGTAGGTCCCCCAGGGCGGCGTCCGTCGCTTTGTGAGCCGGCGCCAGCGAAGCCAGCGTGACTTCGGCTTGCGTGACACGGTCCACCAGCTTCCCGTGGTCTGCACGCAGGAGTCCCAGGCCAGTGGACACCTGGGCGATGTCATGATGGAGGGCCTCCCTCGTGTCAGCAATGTCTTTCAGTATCTGTTCCATTTGGCACACTCCGGTCTCAGAGGCCAGGCGGCCGTCGGGGAGATCCGCTCCTCGTAGCATGCCGCCCCGCAGCCACTCCCCGAGGGTCAAGCGTCGCGGGACCGCCGCGGTATTTCCACTCACCACAGTCACAGCTAGGCTCCGTCAGGACCACCGGGCGATCCGAGGTCCGCCGAACCATCCGCGTCCTCGCTCCGATGTCACTGCAGGTCACCGGGTGTTGCCGCAGGTGGAGGCCGGCGCGGTCGCTGCCCGGCTGTGTCAACCATATACTCCAGTCCGGGGATGAGCCCAGCGGCGCAGGCCGCAGCAAGATGGCCGGCGCCGGGCGGGGGGACTCCCGGGCAATTCCGCACGTCGTCACTGCAGGGCAATATTCGCCACAGCGGGCGGTTCCACAGGGGCTACGCAGCCGTAGTAAATGCTGGCCAGCCTTCCAGGGACAGCAGGGCTAAATCAAACAGGATAACTTAGAGGTGGGCACGGAGCTTCGTGCTCACACGTCCATTCCCGTTGGTGGCTAAGCCACGCACCCCCCAGGACACGCCATTGACCCTGGTTCCTGGGTGTTGGTGCGCAACTTTCAGCGGACAAAGAATGATCAGCCCCGCTGGATTGGACCATTTCAAGTCCTTTTATCGACGCGTACCGCAGTGAGAGTTCAGGGCAAGAAGAACTGGATCCACGGCGTACATTCGAAGAGGGTATCATTGCCTCTGCCGTACGACCAGTGGGTCCAGGAGGGTGTTGGTGATTCAGAGACTGATACAGTGCCACGTTACGTTCCATTCAGTGACGCACGTTTGGTTGGGACAAGTTCTAAGCGCGAGGATAACAATATTTTGCAAGAAGCTGTGTCTCCACCTGCACGATTGGACACTACTGAGCCTGAGTTGTTGTTCTGAGATCAGACAGTGCCTGGTAAAGGCCGCTATAATCTACGACCGAGAGCCGATGGACTAATAAACGATTAATTCCTTTTTGCTTTTGAAAAACAAAACAACAAAAAACACTCTCTCATCCGAAAAGCTGTTTTGATCTATTTTTCTTTTATCGAACTGCCATCCGGGTTCAGCTGTAGGGTCGCGGTATGAAGCCTTGGAGTGTACAGCCGTGTAGACATAAGGTCGACAGTTCTGGTTTGCTCTAGGGCGTTCCCTGGACTTACAGACGTACCTTTGAGCCGAAGAGAACCATCTGCCGCGAACAGCACGGTTAGAGGATGGAGTTTTTTGAGATCGAGAGAGCTGTTGTAGAAATTAACTTTAAGACGAGACTGTGTAGACTAATGAGTAGCAAACGTTTTTTGATAACATGTCTTTTAATGTTACTTAGCATAACGATGTTCTTAGTGGGATATCTTGTTTTTTCTTTCCAAGTGACTTTTGCACCCACCATACAACCTATGTCTTTTCCTACTACTACTTCTTCGCATTCTTTTCATCCTTTGCCTGAACATCAATCTATCAGAAGATTGGAATTCATTAATAATTCCTTTGTGCAGCTTCTGCATCAGCATCAGTTAGTAGTGAACACCACTAATTGCTGGGTGTGTGGTCTTATGCCTCATACCACGGATAAGGGTATTCCTTACCTGGTTCTGCCATTCAGCTATAATGGATCTGTATGGGCATATAGGACGATGTTTATTTATGCCCATGAAGTTTACCCCCTGCGTTCTATGAATGATAATCCAAGTTATAGTGCTCTAGTGAAAGGAATAGTAGATATGATTAGAGGAATCGATTCCTATGAGACTATCCCTAAAGATGAGACACTAGCTTATATTGGTTGGAACGTGACTGGATATGGTGTTAGTCTGAGTGAAAAGCAGCGAAGGGAAAAATCATCCCCGATTTGGATCGTGCCCCATCGTGGTCATTTTTGTCTGCAAGGTAATGGCAAGAATCCGAGAGCTCAGTTAGGGAAGAGTGTTTGTACTGAGACGTATGTTTTTGCGTCCCAGACTTCCCCACCGTTTTTAGCAGCTAAGGGTACGTATTTTGTGTGCTATGATAGAGCATATACATGGTTGTCCCCTTGATTTTTCGGGAACATGTTATGTTTCGTATCTGTTGTCCCCCTACGTATACTGCAGCGGCAGATTACCACAGAACTAGAGTAGTTAGAGGTGTCTTCAGTAAGGAAGATACTTCAGGACAAGAATTGGGAGATTTTCTTAAGGGTTTCCTGACGTTTTGGGGACCTATGGTTAATAGTAGGAACATACGGCAATTGACGAGAGTGGTTGAGTCCACCATAGTTGAGACTGCCGGTGCCCTTAGTAATTTGACTGCTGAGCTCCAATCGGATCGTCTTACGACGTTGCAGAATCGAGTTGCGTTAGACGTCATACTTGCAGACAGAGGAGGGGTATGTAAATTGATTCAATCGAGCTGCTGCATTTTTATTCCAGACAATGCTCCTACAGTGTACCAGGCCATTTCCAAGCTACATAAGATCTCCGAGTCTGTACACATGGACGAAGGAGATTGGTCGTTGATGGGATGGTTTTGGGGATTGTTATCCACTTGGGGATGGAAGATTCTGATGATCATTGGGATGGCTTTAGCGATTCTTTTTCTGTTCTGTCTTTGTGTGCAGTGCGCTCCTGCTATATGTGGTCTCTGTGCTACTACGTGTGCAAGGAAGCCTGCCCAAAGAGAGGTACTAAGTAATAGGAATATGCTCCAGCAACATCTTGATGATCTGATGAATATAGACCTGGACTCAGATTGACGTGAGTTTAGGTTATTGCCTATGTAAGGGCAAAAGGAGGTCTGAGGTTCCGTGAATTCTGAACCCATTTCATAAAGGTCATGGTTTCGTTACGAATTTGATATTAGCGAACCGTAACTAGTTAGTGCGGCAAGTATGAGTGTTTTCGTCATGTTAGACTGATGGCTTCACTACGTATTTAGGGATTTCGTTCTGAACCCTTGGGTTCCATTTTGTGTTTGGCAGCCATTTTGTGGTTGCCCTCACATAGGCCGATGACTGTGGTTGAACTAGTCTTTTAAGGACATGTACACCTTAGCTCGAGTTCGTGCTGACTCCTGTTTGACCTGAGTGAACTGACCCTGTTGCCTGAAGCTGACCTTGTTAAACCAGTTCCTGCCCTTTAGCTGATCAAGATTAAGGATCAGAGCACAGGACATCATAAAGTTTTACTGCACACAAATATGGCTTATCCTACTCTCACCTGTTTCTGCACCTTTCTGTATGGTCTATTTATGATTGGGTTGTGCCCTTTTTTATTATGGGTTCGTTCGACCTGTCTAAAGAAGAATGTTGGGTTTGACCGATGATTGATCATGGGCTGGGCAACTGAAAAGTGAGTTTTACTGTCATGCGATACCTCTGGTGTAGATACATGTGATTGGACAGTTTGTAAATGTTAGGTATTTGTCTGGAATGTGATTTTTGGCATAAAAAGGGATGACTTGCTTTGTAAAATTGAGCAGTCTCCTGAGAACTCATACCGTGATGATTTCTAGGACTTCTGTTACTGGCTGCAGCCAATAAATTTGATCTTTGATGCCACTCAGAAGTATCCCGTGTCTCTGTATTCTAAGACAGGTGAACCCGAAGACTTTGGGCATGCCCCTGGCGCCGCTGGGTCTTAAATAACCCGGTTCTTCAAGCCCCAAACATCTGCTCCATACAGGGCTTTTGCGGTGCTTATGGAGCCGTATAGGTTCATCACCTGTTCTGGGGACCAGCGGCCCAGCCTTCGGGCAAAATTTAGTATAGCACCATTTGAGGAAACCAATTTTAAACAGCGTTCCTCTATCAGGGTTTTAAATTTTAGTGCCCCATCAAATAGGAGTCCCAAATAGCACCGTTTCTAAAGTGTGGGACCCTATTTTGTATGCAAAGTTCCTGCAAGGCTTTTTACCTGCCAACATCACAAAGGACTTGCTTAAGTTCACAGACAGGTCTAAACTGTCCATGAATTTTACAAATCCGTCGATAAAACACTGTAAGCTCCACGGGGTGCGAGCAAGCAGGACCGCGTCATCCGGGTACAAAAGTACCGGAATATGATGCGTTCCGGCTTTTGGACAGTCTGTGTTCAGGGCAATCAGAGTTCTCTCATGATTGTTGATATAAAGTGAGAACAAGAAGGGAGCAAGACTGACTACATCTCCCATAATGCATTGCTGGTGTATACTAAAACCTGTACTGGAGTGTGAGTCACACAGCCACATTGGGGAATGGGGATAGGGAAGGGGGGAGAATTGCTGTGCATGCTTCTTACCTTGTTTTGTGGCAGCTCAGGCTGTGCTGTCTGCATCCCCGATTCCAGACACACTCTCGGGCTCCAGGGTGGACTCAACAAGCTGCTCCAGGTCAGTGAGGGCTGGTGCCCTGCTCCTTCCTCCCCCTGTGACACTGGCCTCTTTCCTTTGTGCAGCCAGCTTCTTCTTGGTAATGATCCGAAGCTCATACCACCTTTTTTTGAGGTCATCTATGTCACGTGGGCTCACCTCAATGGCATTCACCTTTGCCTGGGTTGCCAGCCAGATCTTCCCTTTCACAGCCTCTGCTACCTGCAGGGACTGCTTGCCAAAAAGCTGTGTGTGGTGTTTCACCACCTCCTCCACAAGGACCTGAAGCTCACTTGCACTGAACTTCATTTTCCTTTTTTTTCTGCTCCTTACCTCTCTGATTCATTGGATGCCAACCTGCAGTTCTCCTCAGCAATGTTCCTCCAGTGCCTCAGTTGCTCCCAGCTCTCCAGAAGGTTCTGATTGTCTGTACCTGCATGGGTGTGGCCACTTCCTGGTTGTGGGGTGGGGTGGATGAACAGGATTGGTTGAATCCTCAATTGCTTTTTTTTTAAATCTCCGATTCGGTATTTACCGATTCTGTATTTACCGATTCGGTAAATACCGATTCGGTACACATTTTCCGAATTTTTTCAATTCGGTAAATGTTACCGAATTTTTTCCTACATCTCATTTACCGAGTCCTGAATACCGATTCAGTAAAATTCGGTATTTAGGAATCGGTAAAATAAATGTACCTACATATGGCCCATGATCTTTTAAAGACGCTCCCTCCCTGCTCCACGCCGCCGCCTTGTTTTATGCTTCCTCATATTATTTTTTATTAGTTGCTTTCGCTTTAAACATGCGTATCCCCTTACCCTTGCCGCAACACTGCTTGCTTGCCCCCAGAGCTCCTCTGGGGTCACTTTTTTTGTTTAATTGAAATGAACAGCTTCTCAGTGGTTCACAATATGTGTGTTGCGGCTCCCCGGTGCACCGTAAAAAGTAGCCAGGGGTGCGGCACCAAGCACACTGTTTGGGAAACATCAGATATGTTTTGTCATGTAAACAAGCCAAATCTGCCGTAAGATTCTCATTCCCCTCCCCGCTACATGGCAGGCCGCCTCACTTCATGCTTCTTCACATTTCTTTTTTAATTACTTGCTTTGGCTACTCTCAACAAGCCCGATTTCCAGTGGGCGGGGCTTTAAGCTGATTCACTGCGCCAGTGTGAATCCCAGTCGTGATGTTACTACACAAAACCCGATGTAGGCGTTGTCTTCTGAACTTTCCACTGTGAAAAGATAACTGTAATTCTTGATGAAGGTGTATACATCCCTGCTTTTCTCAAGGGCAAAACTTCTGTAACGTATTACTCAGCCTAACTTTGGACCCGTGGTCAAGGCTAAGCAAGTGTGTTTTCTCTGCATTTCCACTGTGAAACGTTAGCTGTAAAACTTGATGGAGGAGTATGCATCCCTGCTTTTCTCAAGTGCAAAACTTCTGTAACGTACTAATCAGCCTAACTTCATGCAAGTGGTCAAGGCTAAGCAGGTGCATTTCCTCTGCATATCCACTTTGAAAAGTTAGCGTTAAAACTTGATGGAGGTGTATGCATCTCTGCTTTTCTCGAGTGCAAAACTTCTGTAATGTATTAATCAGCCTAAATTTGTGCACATGGTCAAGGCTAAGTAAGTGTGTTTTCTCTTCATTTTCACTGTGAAAAGTTAGCTGTAATTCTTGATGGAGGTGTATGCATCCCTACTTTTCTCAAGCACAAAACGTCTGTAATGTATTAATTAGCCAAATTTTGTGTGCATGGTCAAGGCTAAGCAAGTGTGTTTTTTCCGCATTTCCACTGTGAAAAGTTAGCTGTAATCCTTGATGGAGGAGTATGTATCCCCGCGTTTCTCGAGTGCAAAACCTTGTGTAGTGTATTTATTTTTTTTATTTTAAGAGTTTTATATAGCGCTGGCTAGACCCGGAGGTATCAGAGCGCTTTACATGAGGTTCCACAAAATTACAAAATTACATCAGTTACAATTTACATCAGTTGCTAGACAAATATTACACGAGCATGGAAGACGAGATAAGTGAAAGTGTAGAGGGAAAGGGGGTTAGGGTAAAGGAGTAGGAGGGAGCATATGACAAAGAGACGCAGGAAAATCTGCCCACTGACCAGCTGGGTAGGTGAAGACCAAGGGGGAAAGTCCACAGCCCATCTCCTCTTTAGCTACCAGGTAGCTCCACCGGGCGTCGGCCAGAAAACTAGGTCTCCGCGGTCACTAGTCACAGACAAAAACATGTAAGGACCATAGAAGACTAGGAAATGGAGAGAAGGAAGGGAAAGGGGTAGGGTAAAAGGGTATGATGAGGAGGTTCTTTCTTGTCATCTGTAACATTTAGCCGGGTGGCTGGGAGGAGGAATGAGTGCGCACATGTTCTGTTGGTTTTTTTTTCATTTTCTTTTTTCTACACTAAGATCGCTGCCCAGTCTCATACACTCTCAGGAACCATGTGATGCCTATTCACAACCTGATCCAGACGGGAGCTTTGTTTGCACTGGCCAGCTCTCACATAAATTGGCTCAGCACTTTTTCAGTGAGCAGTAAGTTAAACTTGTTGTTAAGTTTGGCAGGTCTGGTATTATGGAACCGCAGGCTCCCGCCTGAACAAGGCCTGCATAGGTATACAGGGAACAATCTCAAAGAGGCACTATCAACATAGCTCTTATAGTTAGCTCTTTGTGCCACTGAGCATGATCCAAGGGGAAGAGACCTCACCAAGATGGCTTCTCGATTCACTTCGTAAAGAGTTATTTTTCAGAGTTACATTACTTTGCAAGTGATGCTAATCAACCCTTCAGTCTGCTGCTGCACCTGCAGCCTTGCTTTACCTTGTTTGATATTTTTAAAGATGGGAGATTCACGTTTGTGTGCTTAATATCAAGAGCTGCAGTACTGTTAGGTGCGTCATCCAACACGAGCACTGCAGTATTAGAAAACAGAGCGGTACGTCTACTGCCGACCCTCTTTGTGGCAAGTTATATATTTATAGGGTTAACATATACTTGTTAATGTATGATTATTAACCAATATCATTGCAGAACTTCAATTTGGGCCAAATGGGGGCGCAGCTCATTAGGTGCAAAAAAGGTTGCTTTATTGAAGACAGGTGCACCTCACACCATTAACCTTGGCCTTTGCCTTACAAAACTACGCCTCACTATACATTTATTCGCCTACCCTGCCTCATTCCCCAACCCCTATGGTTTCCCCCTTTATCCTTTCCTTGCAACTATTTCAAACCCCCTACTGAGTCATTAACTGTTGAACTTTAACCCTGTAACCTCTTACCTACTTCTCTAAACACCAATCTATCTAAGTATCTCCTATCTTAACTTCTCCTCATTGCCTGCTCCCAGAGTAACTTGTTCACAACCGTAAGCTTAAACTATAAACATGTAAAAACTAGCTACCAACAGCTACTCAGAAAAGTCTCTCCATCTCTATGACTTTTCTGACCCCCCTACTCTACTAGATTTAGGGTACAACCGTATGTCTAATTCCCTGTCCAAAACCTCTTTTATCTGAATTAGATATAGCTCCATCCTGAACCGCTGAAGAAGTAAACCGCTGCATACCTCAACTCGAGGTGCACCACTCTTTTGAAACCTTTGGCCCTACAAAATATTAATCAAAACATCAGGGCAAATGTGACATTGCAGTAATTCGTTCAAGCAGGGCATAAACTCGTGCCATCGCATGCCACCCTTCCTGTGCCAAGAAATGTTAACTAAAGACGTGTCCAGATCAAGGTTCAAAGCTTTCCCCTTCTGAAGTTTGTGACAATCAGCTCACTTTACAAAGGAATGACCGACTATCCAAATGGGCATCTCTGCTGTAACTGGCTCCACCACTGCACCTGAAAAGACACATGCGTAAGTACATGGAAAAAATTACACTTTGCAGTACCCTGGCTTCCCCACTATACATATCTCTGAAAACAATCAGAAGTCCAATGCCCCAAGTGCACGATCATATCCTTATCCCAGCCCTGCTTTGCTACATCCGTAGCTACCCCAATCCTAAAGGAGTGAGTGCCATAGTTACCAGGGGCTTCCCCCACCTGTAACAAAGCTCTCTGCATCACCCACAAAAGCTGTGCCGCAGTCACCAACTGGCCTGAAACCCTGTGAAAAACCACCCCAGGGCCCTTGACAGCTATACCTCCAAATGTACATCCTCAGCGTACCAGCCTTAAAGCGGGATCAGCTCTGGCCCTCATTAGTACCACTTTACCCGTTCCCCTTTGGTCTGTTTTAGATTGTTTGAGCTTCACCGCCACCACCCCTAGCTCCCCTTCCTTAATGCCTATTCCCTCCAATCTAAACCCAACACTCCTTTTCTTGCCAACAGCTCCGACACCAGGAATGTGCCAAAATACATCCATGACATTAAGGTGGAGATTAACTTTGTCTCTTCAGGACTCCTACAGATCCCTGGTATAACCTTCAAGAGCCTGATGAAAAGTGCCTCTGACACTGGCCTCCTGACCCGGGGTCTGGCCCGCCTCTCCCTAACCGAGCATTCAAGAATACGCCTGCCGGGGAGGAGCTTTGCGCGCAACCAAGATGGCCGCGTGAGCTTAGGGCTCCCGAGACCCTCGCAACCTCCTGCATCTATCCTGTCTTATATCCTGTTCTTCATCGATGTTCTCGTGAAGACGAACCACGCGTGAGGCGAAATCTGCATTCTGATTTTTAATCGGACCCCGGGAGCCGGAGTTACGGTGCCTTGAAGATTGCGGCCTATGCCTCCGTGATGCCCGGCTGTGGAGTGGCCATGCTACCCGAGCTGTAGTTGAACAACATCGGCCTAAGGGGACTGGTACGGCCGGTCCGATTGGTTTCACGTTCGGTTTTAACTTCAAAGTGACCTGTGACTGGGAACGAGCCTACCCCTGTGCCCACAGACAGCTGCCTGGTCACCCACGAATGTGATTCTGACTGTTTTGGCCGGATTTGGAGAACTTTCGACTTGTGCCCTCTGGCCGGGGCTGTTTTCGCCCGAGGAGGCCAGGGGTCGCCATTTTCCTGCCTGGTTTCTTCGAACCACGCTGGCCCATCTCCCCTAATGGCGGGGAAACCAGAGGGTGACAGGCTAAAACCTAAGAACACTCGGCGGGGTGGCTCTACTCAATCTAACAATATGGATCGCTATACCCAGCCTAAGGGTTCTCCCGGTGGAGCTGGCATGAGGGAGCCGCCTACTTCGGCGATCGAGGCGACTTTGCAAGATGTCATGGAATTAAGTCCTCATTAGGACACCAAATTGAGGCTCTCGCACATAAACTTGACACTGTGGCGATTGATGTCAATCTGATCCGTGCAGATCTGGGCAAAACTAATGAGAAAGTTAAATCTTTGGACATTAAGACATCCAGTCTGACGGGTGATGTCACTGATCTGCAGACAGATGTCCGTCGCTTGAAGACCAACAGCGATCTCATTTTACGTCGTCTCGAGGATTATGAAGGGAGGGCTCGCCGGAACAATGTCCATATCATAGGGGTCCTGGAAAAAGCGGAGGATCCGGCAGCTGACCTCTTTGTTGAGGACTTAATTGTTCGCCATCTTGCACCTAAGGGACTGAGTAAGTTCTTTACGATCGAACGTGCTCACAGAGTTCCGGGTGGCCAACCGAAGTTGGGAGCCCTGCCGCGGCCTATAATAGCCAGAATCCTCAATTTTCGAGACAGGGACGCTATCCTGCAGGCCTTACGGCTCTACAAAGTTTGAAAACAACACTGTCAGCTTCTACCCGGACTTCACCCAATCGGTCCAGAGGCAAAGACTTGGCTTCATGTGTGTGAAGAGAAGATTGCGAGACATGGGCCTCAAATATGCCATGCTTTTTCCGGCCAAGTTACGAATTGAACATGCGGAGCGGACTTATTTTTTCGATCGTCCGGAGGTGGTGGCTGACTGGCTTAACACTCTATCGAATCAGCCTCCATCGGAGAAACAGTCTGGTGGAGCGGAGGGAGGACCAACAGAACAGGAATAGGTGCCGGCAGATGGTATCCTGGGGTCTCTTGCTGGCCTCGAACGGTGGTTCGATAATCCTGACAATTGACTTGATATACATTTTGGGGGTTGCGGGGTCAGTAGCGGGTCTATTTCCTCCTCTGTGTTTCTTCTTGTAGCTTAGTTAGATGGGGGGGCGACAGGCACACTGCAAGTTTGGGCGGTTTTCTAATATTACGCAGGGGTGCAGGGTGGGGGGTGTTGTAATGCGATGTTGCTGGGGGGGTTGGGGGTTTTTGTTGGGGAATGTGTGTGTTTCTTCGCAAGGCAATGTATCCATGTCTAGTTTGAACGAGGTGCTGTATTCTACCCGGGGTTGGATCCTCTTTCTTTTTCGGGATGGGGGGTAGAGGGCTGAAACTGATGAGTTGGAATGTAAATGGTCTGGGGGATCGGATAAAACGTAGTGTCGTGTTGCAACTGTTGAAGCGTCTTTCCCCAGATGTAGTCCTCCTTCAGGAGACGCACTTGATTGTCAATACTTGTCGTGCTATGAATAGGAAGGCGTACCATTTGGCTGCACATGCCGGGTTCTCCTCTGGCTCCAGAAGGGTGGGTATCCTGATCAAGAATTCTCTCCCACTTGAAATTGACTCCACGGTCCCCGATGATAGGGGGCGCTATGTTGCTCTTACGGGTAGGTGGGAGGGCCGGACCATTTCCTTGGTTTCTGTGTATGTTCCCCCTGGCCTGCAGTCGACTACTTTCGCGGACTTGGGGCAGGTTCTCCTAGCTCTCCCTGAGGGATCACTGCTCATGGGTGGTGACTTTAATGCGGTGGTCTCTGGTATTTTGGATCGGCACCCACCCAGGGATCTGAGAAGTGCACAAAACTGGCTATCTGATTTCCTTGATACCCTGGGTTTGGTTGATTGTTGGAGAATGTTGCACCCAGCACAGCAGCAGTATACTTTCCATTCTGGTGCGCATGGTAGCCTTTCCAGAATTGACTATGTATAGGTACCGGCGGCGCAGGCCCTCTCCGTCACCGAGGTTAAACATCTGGCCCGTGGTACTTCCGACCACTCACCATTGTGGTTACGGATGGAGCTGGGCTCTGAGACTGAGGGCGGGTGGCCCCGATCAACCCCTGGTACCTCCGAAACCCCAAAACTCGAACGGCCTTGGTAAAATCCCTTGGCCAGTATTTCTCGGAGAACGAGGGCTCGGTTTCCTCGGCCATATCTCTTTGGGAGGCTTTCAAGACCGTCCTTAGGGGTCAGGCCCTGTCATTGATAGCGAGTGTTAAGAAACAGAAGGACGAGGAAGATTGAGGCTGAGATAGCGGACTTGGAGCTAGATCTGGCAAGGGGGGTAACCCACGCTGCGATGCATGTATTACGACTGAAGCAACTTGACTACAGGGCTTTGGTCACCGAAGCAGCTATGGCCATGAGTAGAGAGCAGAAGGGACGCCTTTATGATGTGGGGGATAAAGCTGGTAAATTAATTGCGTGGTTGGATAAGAAGGATAGAGCTAGTCGGGTAGTGCCTGTGATTGAGACGGCTATTGGTGATCGGGTTTCTGACCCTAAAGAGATCGTTCAGCAGTTCGCAGATCACTTCTGGACGGTGTACTCCTCTGTCTCGGATAGACCAGAGGAGGACTCACATCTCTTGTTACGGGATATATCCTTGCCGCGACTCTCTGATAATGATAGGGAACAAATGGACGCTGCAATAACAGCAGATGAGGTGGCTTTAGCGATTCGCTCCTTGCGTTCGGGGACAGCAATGGGTCCTAACGGCCAACCTATTGAACGCTACAAATTGAAACCTGATAAAATTGCACCCTATCTGTGAGATATGTTTTTGGAGTCTCGGGAGTGTGGCTCTCTCCCCCGTGATCAGCGGTTAGCGACCATTGTGGTGATTCACAAGGAGGGAAAGCCCAGAGACAGGTGTGCGTCGTATCTTCCTATTTCCCTATTAAACGCCGAACCTAAGATTCTGGCAAAGGTCCTGGCTAATAGATTGATCACTATCATTGGTGAGCTGATACACCCGGATCAATCCGGTTTCATCCCGCATAGGAACACCGCCCTGAATCTCCGGCGCCTACATGGTGTTCTCGCGAGAGCATCGACGTTGCGTGAGCCGGCCATCTTGGTGTCGTTAGATGCCACGATGGCCTTTGATACCGTGGAATGGTCATACTTATGGGCCGCGTTGGCTAAGTTTGGGTTCGGACCAGGTTTTATTGGCTGGGTTAGGTTGCTCTATGAGGACCCCCTCGCGCAAATTGTTGTTAATGGCCGCATCTCAACTCCGTTTGGTCTCGAGAGGGGGACACGTCAGGGCTGTCCTTTGTCGCCTCTCCTGTTCGCCTTGGCCCTCGAGCCCCTCGCTGCGTGGATCAGGTGGGAGCCCTCGATGAAGGGTATTCGGTGGTCCTCTGAATTCGAAGATCGTATCTCGCTTTATGCGGACGATATTTTATTGTATCTGACTTTGCCACGAAATTCTTTGATAGTATTATGCGATGTCTTGAACTCATTTGGTAGGAACTCAGGCCTCATTATTAATTGGACGAAATCCTATTTATACGTCCTTTCAGGCGACGTCCCTCTTCTCCCACGCAACTGTCCCATCCAGATTGCGCAAACGGGGTTTAAATACCTCGGTATTTATATTTCATTGGACCCTGCATTTCGGTATGAACGTAATCTCCTTCCGCCCTTGTCTAGATTGAAGCAAGATGTTGCGGGTTGGTGTAGGCTTCCACTTTCACCGCTTGGTCGTGCAGCCCTTTTCAAAATGATGTCTCTACCTCGTTTTCACTATGCTCTTCAGAATACTTTCGATATTGTTCCCGCTAGTTATTTTCGGGCAATTGAGGATCTTCAAAGGAAATTGATATGGGACGGTAGACCTCGTATTTCGCTCGCTAAACTGACACTCCCATGGTACGATGGGGGTATTGCTCTCCCGGATATAAAGCGAGACTATTGGGCGTCCCAATTGGGAGCGATTTATTTTTTTTTTTTCTGATTGGAAGCCCTACTTTTTTTGTTTTTTTTTTGTTAGTGTAAGACATTTATTGGTTATATACAAGAGGTACACTGCGTCATGCCAACAACCCGGAGGTAGGCCGCGATACATGCAAGTGTCAAGCAACAACAGGTCTCCCGTGGGGGAATTTCCAGAATATCCGGTTGTCTCGCAACTGGCCGTACCTGTAAACTATGGTAAAAGTAAATAAACATACAGTGCAACAGAAGCAAATCACATAATCTTACATTTTTGTAGTTGATGTCGCAAATAGCCAAAATCTCACATGTACTAGACATCGCACCGCCATAAGGACGAGAACGGTAGTCATGACTCATCAAAACAGCAGGTCAGCATAGAAAAATTCGCGACACCCTTTACTCCCAACCCCTCACAACAGTGTGAGGGTAACAAAGAACATGGTGGCGCTTAGCAGAGCAAGATCTACATGGCTGAAATAGCAATCTCGGGGCAGTGCGTGTGAGGTACAGACAGCTGAAGTAACATGCAAGCATGTGGCAGGGTCAGTAACAGAGGGACTCCAGAATCTCACGGAAGGTGGGGGGGGGGGGGGGGGGGAACAGACCGACTAGTTTGTCGTGTGATCAATGAACGGGGCAGAGCGACAAGTCTGGCGGGCGCTAGGTGAAGCAGAAGCAGTGTATGGGTAGGGTGTTTCGTAGGCCATAGGAGCAGTCTCTTTGGCAGCACTCAACTCGCCATAGGTAACGCGCACTCAATCGAGGAATCTCAACCCATGTCATCGGAGACGCCCACGTCAGGGGAACCTCCGGAGGTAGCAGAGCCTGTTTTCTCCCTAGCCCACTGGAGGAATGGTTCCCAAATGTCATTGGGCCTGGTGGCAGTGGGCATCGGCTCCCAGTAGTGCGTGAGTTGTGTTTGACCATAAGTCACGTCTTTAACCCACGCCGCGAATGCAGGTAGAGTCCTGCGGCCCCAGTTTATTGCCACCTGGCGTTTCGCATAAAGGAGCAATATCGCGTGCAGCTTCCGGTCGCAAGGCTCAGTGTCCTTCACATAACCTAACAGGCCCACAAGCGGGGTAGGCTCGTCTGACCTGCGCAGCATTTGGTTGATTGCATTGAAGATGGCCGACCAATATTCATGCAACTTTGGGCAGGTCCACGCCACATGCAAAAAGGATGCATCTGCACCACCACATTTCCAGCATGAAGCATCTTCTCTGATGCCCATGCGGTGTAACAGTGCCGGAGTGCGGTAGTACCTGTGCAGGAATTTAAAGTGTACCAGTCTCAACCTATAATTCGGTGACAGCGCCGATAGTTGTGCACAGCAGTAGTCCCATGTGTCGTCAGTGAGGGGGTCATCCAGGTCGGCAGACCAAGCCTGTTTGGCCGCTGGCTCTGTGATCGGAGCTTGTTCCTGCATACAATTATATAGTCTAGAGACCAGCTTCGCGGAAGATGGTCGTGAAAACAAATTATGGAGTGCGTCTAGGCGTGGCGGCTCCTCAGGGAATTTAGGCCACAACTTCTTACAGGACTCCCGGAGGGAATGGTGCAGCAGTGCGTCCGAGAAGGAGTCAGGGTGGCCATCCTCTCGTGCTGGTAATTCAGCGAATTTCCCGTCGGGATAGAGATCCGCAAACGTCAGTATGCGTTTCCCTCAAAGCAGAATGGTGTCTCCCCTGGTACAGAGGCACGGTAGCATCGGGTTACCACGTAGTGGGATCGATGGCGCGTATAGCAACGGGAGTTTCGCACGGATCCTCAGTTCACGCCAAGACCAGCGGATCATTTCCACCGTGTCGATGTCTTTCGATGGGCGCGTGACCCCGCCGTATATCGCCACCTGTAGAGGTGATGGGGCGGCAGCGGCCAGTTCCACCGCCACATGCGGCTGGTACGGGGTGGGGAAGACCCAGAAATGCAGGAACTGCGCCTGTGCGCATAGGGAATACAGTTTGAAATCCGGCGCTCCAAGGCCACCCTGTCTGAGCGGGAGGGTCAATAGGGCCCAAGAAGACCTAGCCTGGCCGCCGGACCACACCAGTTTTAGAAGTATCGACCTTACGCGCGCGTGGAAGTGCGCCGTCATTGGGATGGGAACATTCACAAATAAATACAGGAATTTGGGGAGTACTACCATTTTCACCAGTGCTATCCGTGCGACCAGGGAAAGGGGAAGTCTGGTCCAGATCTCTACTTTGCTTTCAAGCCAGTCCACCGCTCTCCCGAAATTCAGGGACCAGATTTCCTGTATGTCCCGACTCACCCATACGCCCAGGTACTTCACCGCCTCAGTTTCCCACCTCAGGGGATATTCCGAGGGAGGCTGTGTGGTCGCGTCAGTTAGGGGGAATGCTACAGATTACGACCAATTTATCGATATTCTAGCCAGGCCCTCGAATCTCACGAATTCTCGGAGCAGTGGGTTCATATTGTCAGAGGGATCTTTAATGTAGAGAGTGACATCGTCCGCATATAAGGAGATTAGCAGACTCCGGGAGCTGAAACCTATCCCCCTCGCCGTATGATGTTGACGAACCCTGGCCGCTAGCGGCTCCATGGCAATGGCGAAAAGGAGTGGAGATAGGGGGCACCCCTGTCTGGTCCCTCTAGATATGTTAAAGGGCTCGGACACCAAGCCATTCACACTCACCCGCACCCTAGGTGCATCATACAGCAGTTTAATGAGTGTGATGAAGTTAAGACTAAACCCCATTCTCCCTAAGATTTTGAACAAGTAAGGCCATTCCAAGGAGTCAAACGCTTTGGTGGCGTCCAAGAACACCACCGCAGCCCGGACAGATGGGTGTAAATAGTGTAATATGGAGAAGAGAGTTCTGAGGTTGTGGGATGTCGCGCGGCCTGGGATAAACCCGGACTGGTCAGGGAGAGCTATCATGGGCAATAAGGGTTGTAGCTTGTCTGCAATGACTTTAGCAAAAATCTTGGCGTCAACGTTAATAAGGGAGAGGTGACGATAAGAGCCAAGTGCCATGCTGTCTTTGTCGGGTTTCAGGAGCGTAATTATTAGGGCTTCGCGCATCGAGTCAGGAAGTGAATTTAGCTCAAGGGCCTCAGCAAATAGTGAGTGTAGTTTCGGGGCCAGTTCCTCCACATATGTCTTGTAGAAGGAAGTCGTAAGCCCATCCGGGCCAGGCGCCTTGTTCGATGGCATGCTCTTAATAACCTTAGCTATATCTTGTGCAGTAACGGGGAGGTCCATGTATTTCCTGTGATTGTCATTGAACCAGACCAGGGCAATAGAATCCAGGAAGCTATCTAGGGAATCAGGGACGTCCGTCTGTTTAGCTCTGTATAGGGATGAATAAAAATCAGTGAAGGTTTTTAGGACTGCCTCTTGACCCACCACCAGAGTGCCTGCGCTGTCATGAATAGTGTGTATGTGGTGTGTTTCTGACCTAGGGGCGATTAACCTGGCCAGGGTCCTGCTCGGTCTGTCTCCTTCTCCGTACCTACGCGCTTCAGCCTGTTTACCCAGAAATTTCACTTCTCGCTGCGCCTCCTCATTGAATTCGAGCAGTTTGGTTTTGATGCTACTGGCTAGCTCTAATTTCGGGTCTCGGCAGAAGGCCAGGTCCAACTCACTCAGCTCCTGTTCTAACCTCGACAGAGAACGTCGAATATCACGTAGCACTCCTGCTTGCCTGGCTATGCACTGTCCTCGTATTACCGCCTTAAAGGCGTCCCACACAATAGCCTCCGTGGAGGCCGACCCCTCATTATCCTTGAAGTAGTTTTCAATATCAGTACGTATTTCTTCAGTGAACACCTGATCTGTGAGGGCATGCGGGGGCAATCTCCAAGCAAACGCCTTGGCAGTGCAACCAGGAATATGTAGCTCCAGTGCACAGGGGGCATGATCAGACAGCGACCTAGCTTGGACGTCGACCCTCTCCACCCACGTTGCCACCTCAGGTGTCACCAACCAAAAATCCAACCTAGACCAAGCAGCATGGTGGCATGTGATGCAGGTACCCAGTCTCTCACCAGGGTGCCTAACTCTCCACACATCAGATAGTAATCCCTCCTCCATCACATCGAGGATAGCCTGTCTCGCTTTGACATGTGTGGGCCTGGCCACGCCCTGCCTGTCCAGTTCATCATTTAACACAACATTGAAATCCCCTCCAATCACAATCGAGCTACAGTTTAACAAAGTAATTTGTGCCCAGACCTCGCGAAAAAAGTCCGGGTCATCCACATTCGGACCGTATATAGCAGCCAAAACTAGAAGTTTGCCCTGCAGCGAACCATGCAAAATGACAAAGCGGCCTTCAGTATCAAGCACGCACCTATGTTCTTTCCAATCCAGCCCTCTACGTATAAGAACAGCCACTCCCCTAGCATAATTGGAATAAATGGCGGAATATACCTGGGACCACCTATTGTGTTTCAACCTGGGCGACGGAGTCGCATTAAGATGAGTTTCTTGCAGGAAACAAACGTCAACGTTGTGCCTGGATAGCACACCATGCATCAGCTTAGCTTTCTTGTAGTACCCAAGCCCTCTAATATTCCAGGTCCATAGCTTAACCCCCCCCATTCCAGCAGTTGGGTCGAAGTGACTGAATACCCTCCGCCACCAACCCCAACATCGTCTGAGCGTCCCCACACCCCGCACCCATCAGCCCCTCTAGCACCGAGCAAGTAAAGTCGTAAGCAATTGTGCACCAGTTCAAAACAAATAACCAAACACCCAACCCCATACTCCCCCCCCCACCCACGCCAACCCCCCAATCAGGTTGCGTTAAAACCCATGGCGTGCTTAGACCAGCACTCCAGTGAAGTAGAAACAATAACAGCGGGAAATACCCCATGGGGGCGAGGTGCTCCCGGCATACACCCCCGATTGCTCGGGGTGGCTGCACATCTCAGAAGATTCACAGCTCTCCAGAGATAGCCAGACTCACGAAAGTGCCATTAATGTACCAATATGGGAAACAGCAGTGTCTTAGACCCGGGACTGCACTCGGTTCTCGGTCGATCCTCGGGCATGGAAAATAGTTCAGGCTGCTGTCGGCAAACCATGCCAGTGTCCAATAGGCACGACGAAGCCAGGGTCCCCCGTCTAGGTTTTCATGCAGAGGGGGCTCTCGGCCAACCAGGTCCGATGTTGTCAATCATTGTCGCTCATTCGGTCAGCGCTGTCCTCCAGTCTGGGTGATTTCCGGCGAGCACCAGCTCCGCATATGTGTCTGGAGAATTTCAGGGCAGATTTCGCGTCCGTGAAGAAGTGCGCCTCTCGCTCGTGCATTATTTTCAATTTGGCCGGATACAGCAAGGAGTACGGTATCCCGGCTTGCATCAACAGTTTCTTGGCCGGTAGAAACTCCATCCTGGCCGCTTGAACCATAGGGGTAAAGTCAGGATAAAATGAGAGCTGGTTCCCTTTGTGGGTAATCTTGCCCTTCTCCCGAGCCAGCCGTAGGACACGGTCACGATCCTGATAATTTAGCAATTTCGCCAAGATGGGTCGAGGAGGGGCCCCCGTCGGAGGTTTCTTGCCAAGGGTTCTGTGCGCTCTCTCTACCGTGAAAACCTGGGAAAGGTCGGGGTCAAACAGTTCGTGCAGTAGATCCGTTACAAAGACCTCCATTTTCCCAGTATTATCAGTTTCCGGAATGCCTGTGATACGAATGTTGGATCTGCGGGAACGTGCTTCCAAATCATCCGCTTTGGCTCTCAGGAATTCCAGTTCGCGCTCAATGTTTGTTACGTGTTGCTTGGTCTGTTGCTGGAACTCGCAGCATTCCGTTTGTCTGTTTTCGAGCTTGTCGAGGCGTGTCTCATGTGTGTCCACCTTAGCTTTGACCGCTTCCAGCTGTGAAGCCATTGCGTCCAACTTGGAGTCGATGCTTTTGAGGCTAGAGCGGACCTCCATAATTAAGGCGCCAAAATCTATGTCCGGTGTAGGACTGGTGGAAGGGGGTGACGCTGCCTCCTGATCTGCCGGCATCTGTTTGGCCTTCTGTTTCTGCTTGAAAGTGAGCTTGGGCTGTCTCGCATCCCTATTTCCACCCATCTGGAACCTGGAGGCCTCCACGGAGGTCGCGTATGTCCACCCACTCTCGAGTGCTTTTGAGTCCGCCCCCAAGGATTTTTCAGCCCAGAGCAAGGATCACTCAATCTCAAGTGGGGAATATTAGCGTGTGTCCGCAGGCGGTCTCCACTAGGTGCAGGTGTCGGAAGGGTGCGGCGGTAGCAGGCGGGCCTCGGGATGGGAAAATGGCGGGTCTCCCAACAACAGGTCACATCCGAGTGCCGTGTGCCCCGTGGATTTGCCCCCAAGTCCTCCCCGCGTGTACAGGCAGAGTTCACTCACCAGGGATGCAGCAGGTCTCCGCGTGGCTAGTGGGCCGCAGGAGCACTGAATACCGCCGAACAGGAGCAGATCGCAAACCACCCAGCCGAGTGTACAGGCCGCGGTCCTCTGCACCGCAACACCACACCAAAATGGCGGCCGCTCTGTCGGGCCGGCGTCAGTCCGCTTCGCGGGCACTCGGTATCCGGCGAGTACCTCTGCCGGGCTCCGACACCGCAGCCGCAGCTCCACCACACACTGTGGCTGTCAGTTAGCGTCCCTGGGGTTCCGACAGCTCCGTCACTCTGCAGGCGAAAAGGCCCTCCAATCCTTGGGGGCCGGTGAACAGCAGCCTCCGCTTCGGGTTCCACAGCGGTCTGCAGTAGAGCCGGTCAGATCGTCCGCACCAGAACTCGGGCGCCCGGTGTCAGCGTGCCGTAGGATTTCAGCCGAGTGTTCCCTAGGTCATTTAGCGTCCGGTCATCCGCAAATCAGGGTCTCTCCACAGCATAAAAAGGATCGTGCCAGGATTTTTGGTGTGCAGCCGGCGGAGCTCACTCACAGAGCGGCCATTTCGCTGCGCGGTTAGCCACGCCCCCCCCAATTGGGAGCGATTAATCACGGCATGTATGGTCCCAACTTGAACCCCGCCTTCGCCATGGATAGGTGGCTTCTGCCTGGTGGCAACTATTATAGGGCACTATACTCTAAATCGGTGATCAAGGCTTTGTCGGGACCTACGAGGATAGCAGTACACCTGTGGCAGGACGCGACTAGCGCGACGGGATGGACGGATCGTTTGACTCGGGCGACCCCACTATTTGGTTCTGATAAACTTGGCAAATTGTGGAATACCAAGCGGTTCGATAAATGGGACCTCATTGGTATTAGTAAGGTGGGGGACCTCTGGGTCAAGGGTCAGGTGAAATCGTTTGAGTCGTTGCAGGAGGAGTTTGACTTAAGTAACTCGGAATACTTCCTTTATATCCAGGTTCGCCATGCTTTGAGGTCGGTTTTCCCGGTCGGGGAGGTAATTCCGGAATCGTCTCCGCTCGAAGATAGATTGTTGGATGGCTATGTGCCTGATAGCACCATCTCCCTAGTCTATAAAAAACTAATCAATGATAGATCAGACCTCCTATTGCATCTTCGAGACTTGTGGACACGTGACGGTCTTGAACTGGATGACGAGGACTGGCAATCTGTGATCTCTCCAAAGGAGGTCGCAATCCCAGCTCGACTCCGGTTGGTTCAACTTAAGATTCTGCATAGTGTATTGGTCACATTTAGAGAACAGGGCACTGTTGCCTACATCTGTGACTGGGACTCTGATGACCAAGACAGCATCATTCAACCTCTCCCCCTCTCTTTCTTTTATCCACCAAGCCCATATAACGTGGAGGACCAAAGATGGGGACATCACCAAGACTTGCTAGATGATTGGGGAAATGGCCGAAGGGAGAAAAGTGGCCCCCCCAACTTTAGAGGAAAATCTGCTGACCATTTTACGCAGTTTGAGCAAGATGAAGGTTGGGAAATTAGTACAAGGAGGAGGGGTCGTGGTGGAGGACCCGTAAGAGGTATTCAAGGGCCTCATAGAATGCACTATCCAGTACATCTCCCGGTATACAATAGATATAGTACTCTGGAAATGGTGGATTGACACACGGACAATATGAGGGACAAGCAGACATTACAGGAAGGGATGAGGAATAGCCCACTTCTATTAGCTACTTTGCCTATAGGGACACGAAATCCCTTGGAACCAAACCAAGCACTGGAGCCCTTATTAGAGGTTCCTAATGTGATCCAAAATAAAAATAAGACGTCCCTCGGCGCACCAGGTGGCTACTCATGGGTGCCAGGAAGCTAATAACAGCACCATTACGGGCCCACTCCTTTCAAAACCATGCCCCCTAACCCTGGTGTCGTGGAACGTAGCAGGATTGGCTAATAAGATTGATTCTCCTGATTGGGAATCATTCATTAGATCCAAAAAAATTATACTTTCCAGGAGACCTGGGCACGAGAGGAAATATTGCTCCAGGGTTTTGCATCTTTTTCCAAACCTGCTAAATGGGGTGGAAGGGGAAGACCATCAGGAGGTCTTGTAACATGGATAGCAACAGATTTAGGCTGCCAGGCGAAATCCTTAGAGATAGACTCAGATGACATCTTGGCCGTTTTGATGGAATGGCCAAATTTAGCGAAATTAGTGGTTGTAAACATTTATTCCAGGCCGGTACCAATGTCCAAGGAATCAAACACCATAGAGCAACTTTCTGTGTTTCTAGATGGCATTCCCGGGGAACTGCCTTGTCTGGTGGGAGGTGACCTAAACGCACAGTATGAACCGCTAGTAGGTCTACTTGATGGCTTCTCGCTGGAGGAAGACATACGCTGGCGTATCCCGGCGACTGTGTCACCCCCTGCGAGAGCATGGACTCCCCTGGCCTTGCAGATTACAGCCCTCACCCTTAACCAAGGATTAAGGGCCTGCAATGGCCGTTGCAAATCAGATATACCTAGCATTTGCACATATAATAAAAATGGTAGGGAATCGAGAATAGATTATATCTTGGTCAAACTATCTATGTGGCCACAAGTAGTCGATTTAAAAATCACCGAGAGAAGGAACAGTGACCATAATGCCATTGAACTTATCTACATCTCACCAGGGGATGAACCCACTATGTTACGTATAGATAAGGATGGGTCAGGGCTTTTACTAGAAAATAACCGGAGGAAAGTTAGGTGGGAGAAATTAGCTACCAGGGGAGATGGTCTACCTAAACTATACGCTAGGATCATCCCGCATCTGGAGAAGGCCTTCCAGATTGGGGAAGAAGTACCAGGGCCAGACAATAGGGAAAAGCTCGCTCGGGTCCATGGTGAGCTAATTGGTACCCTAGAGATGGACCTTTTCTTCAAATCAGGAAAAAAAACGGGACCCCCAGCCAGGTCCACCTGGTACAATGCTACTTGTCGGGAATCCAAGACCAAACTCCTATCTGCTATTAAGAGCGGTAAGGATAGGGATGAAATACAGGCAAGGAGAAGATCTTATAAGAAGCTCCTGGTAGATGCAAGGACCGAATGGGACCAAGAATATTGGGAAAATCTCTTGAGGTCATTAAGTACTCGTGACTCGCGCAAATTTTGGCGCCTGGTTTCAAACGGTACAGAGGAGTTATCCTCAGCTACCGAGCCTAATATTGCTCCCAGTATATGGCAGAGCCATTTCGAGGCATTATACTCAGAAGAGGAAGGGTCTCCTAACAGCTCTTTCAGCATGCCAGGCCCAGGTATAAGAGGCGATAGTGTTACGGAAAAAGAAGTGAGGGCGGCTATAGCTGGCCTTCCCGCTGGAAAGGCTCCCGTCTTGACGGGGTACCTGGGGATTTATTTAAACAAGAACCAGGAATATGGGCCCCATACCTCACATTAATATTTAACGCGATACTGGGAGGCATGGAAATTCCGGATACTTGGCTGGGCGCAGAGGTGGTCCCAATTTATAAAAAGGGGTCCCCTCTGCTCCCAGCCAACTACCGTCCAATTAGCCTTATAGACATATCACAAAAACTCTTCGGGAGATTGGTTCTGAACCGACTGCAGAATTGGGTTGATGAGATGGGCATACTGACTCCTTACCAGGTAGGGTTCAGACAAGGAGTATCCACAACAGACCAAATTTTTAGGTTGAACATGCTATACTGGAGGACAGCTATAATCGAGGGCGGCACCCTGTACACAGTTTTCGTGGACCTGCGTGCCGCCTTTGATTTGGTACCAAGACCAAAGCTGTGGAAGGTGTTGGAGGAGCTGAAAGTCCCTGGAGACATTCTGGGTATTTTGATGCGATTGCATCATAACAACTATGCCCGCGTTAGGTATGGTAGAGGGGGCAATCTAACTGAAAGGTTTCCCGTTCGCAGAGGGGTAAGACAGAGTTGTGTGCTTGCACCGACCCTGTTTTGCCTCTTTGTGAACGGGATAATTGACCACCTAACCAGGATTCCAAACACCGATGCTCCAAGGTTGACCGGCAGCAGGGTGCCCGCAATTATGTTTGCAGACGACACCCTGCTGCTGTCCAAATCCCCGATGGGCATCCAACGAGTCTTAGACGGATTTATGGAGTTCTGTTTAGATCGAGGACTTGAAATTAACCCCCAAAAGACTAAATATATGATCCTTAATCCTAGGCCACACAATCGACCCCCGCCTAGGTTGGGAGAAGTACAACTGGAACGAGTCCATAAAATCGAATACTTGGGGATTACTTTAAACGAACACCTAACATGGTCGTCTCACCAGATGAAAGTGAATTTCAAACTGGCACAGTTGGTGGGTGGAATCATGTCACTGGCGAATAAATCTCCCTTCCGCCCACTCAGCCCCATTATATACATCTATAAAGCCCAAGCACGGGGTGGTGTCATGTATGGGGGTGAGCTGTGGGGGCACATTCCTTCACCTAAACTAGTAATAACTGAAAATAAATTTCTGAGAAGGATAGTTGCTCTACCACAGAGTACTCCACTACTCCCACTCAGACTGGACTTGGACATTCGACCTATAACGGAGGAGCTGGGACTAAAGCCCCTTACATTTTGGCGGCGTCTATGGAGCAGCCCAGATCTCACAAGCTATAGAACTGAGTTCCAAGAATTTTTAGAGCTACCTAATGCCAAAACAATGCCATGGTTGATTTACATCAGGAGAACGCTGGAGGCAATTGGACTTTATGAGCTATGGACAGACCCACTAAACACGTCCCCAAAAATTTCAAAAAAGACACTGGCGAGAGCTTATTACAATCACATGCTCCTTAGATCCATGGATAGTGCACGTGCACGGGAGGGGTCATTGTCCAATGAGTTCACACAAGTAAAAGACTCCTATCACCTTGAAAGCGTCCTAGATCCCATATCTCCACAACTAACAAGGAAATTATTGATGGGAGGAGCTTGGCGGGCATCCGAGATGGCCGCGTGAGCACAGCGCTCTCCGGACCCCTGCCGCTCCCGGCTTAATATCCTGCTTTAATCCTGATTTCTTGCGAGGATTTCTATAGAGGACGTTGGGCTGATCTACCTGGACCTTTCAGGAACTGATTTGGACATCGGGTGACTGAATTATGTTCAATTGAACTTTTGGGCTCCGCCCTCGAAGTGCGCCCGGGACTGGGTGAGGTTCGGTGGCCGTCTTGGAGTTGAACAACAACGGCAGGGGGATTGGCCTTGTGGGTCCCCTTCTTAAGTTTCGGTTTCGATTCTGCCTCAGACTGGGACATTGGTGAGAGGGTCGGGCCAGAGCTGCGGCCGGGACCCGCGTAGGTTGTCGGGCCCTTGGCTGAACTGTTCCTTGCGTTGGCTGCCTCTATCCCAGTGCTACCCCTCTTGTGATCCTTTGGTCCCGGGGCCTCCATTTCTGGTGCCCGGTCCGTCGACCCTGGTGACTTTACTCGTGACGCATCTTCAAAATGGCGGGCAGAGGGGACCGAGAGACGCGCAAGACGAAGACACCTCTGCGCGGGGGACTGGTTCAATCTAATGTTATGGACCGTTATACCCACTCTAAGGGGTCCCCCCGAGCTGCCCTGCCCGGTCCCATTGCGTCTAACCAAGTCTTGGATGCGTCGACGGAGCCCTCCTTGCAGGACATCATGGGCGCCATTTCTGGCATGAGGGAATCCATAGGCCACCAGTACGAAACCTTGGCCCACAAACTTGACACTGTGGCAATTGAGGTGAATTTGATTCGGGCCGATCTCTCCAAGACGAACGAAAAGGTGAAGTCGTTGGATATCAAATCATCCAGCCTCATGACGGACGTCTCTGATATACAGACGGAGATTGGCAATCTCCGTAGGGTGAACGATTTCATGACCCGGCGCTTGGAGGATTTTGAGAACAGGGCACGTCGCTGTAACGTTCGCGTGGTTGGTGTGCCGGAGAATCCAGAACCTCACTCTGTTGATCTCCTGGTTGAAGACCTGATCCAGAACCACCTTTCTCCGTCTGGCCTTAGTAAATTTTTCACAGTGGAGCGCGCACATCGTGTTCCGGGGGGCCAGGGCAAGCCAGGCGCCCCGCCGAGACCTATTGTTGCGAAGCTTTTCCACTATAGAGATCGGGACGCTATCCTGCAGGCCTCGCGGGTGAAGGGCCCGGTGGCCTTTGAAAATGCCACGGTGAACTTTTATCCGGACTTCTCCCAACAGGTCCAGAAGCAGCGTATGGGATTTCGTGGTGCCAAGAAGCGTCTTAGGGACATGGGGATGCGTTACGCAATGCTTTTTCCGACCAGGCTGCGGGTTGAGTATAATGATCGAACTTTCTTCTTTGATCGGCCGGATGCGGTGAATGACTGGCTAGACTCCCTGCCTAACCGACCTCCTGAGACTGAGTCCGAAGCCCACCCGGGCGGTGCTGAAGGTGGTGTAGAGAGCTGAACGTCTCGTCTCTGCCTGATGCCTTGTTTTGTATACCTTCTCCAGGGATGTATGCCTATGTTCCTCTACCTCATATGTGTTTTGTTGTATGTTCTTTTTCTCGTCATTGGTTTGAGCGGGGGGCGGGTGGGACGGAGCCTTTCCTCCTCCGGGGTCTTTGTGTAGAATAGGGGTTCTTGGGCGACAGGCACACTGCAGGTTGGGGTGGCTTTTTAGCTTTTTGCAGGGGTGCAGGGTGGGGGGTGTTTTCTTCTTAGTTGGGGGGTGGGTGGTTGGGAAGTTCGTTGTTTATGTGTTTTGTGTTCAAGGCGACTTTCTCCTGTATTTGATTTTGTTTTTGCGGTCATGCTCATTGGTGGGGGGTTTGGGCTTTGTCGGGTGGGATGGGGGGTAGCGGGTTGAGATTCGTTTCGTGGAACGTTAATGGTCTGGGAGATCGTATCAAACGAAGTGTGGTGTTGAAATGTATACGACGTTTATCTCCTGATATTGTTTTCTTGCAGGAGACTCATTTGATAGGCAATGTTTGTCATGCAATGAATAGGTGGGGCTATCGCCTCATAGCACATTCAGGGTTTACTTCGGGTTCTAGGGGTGTGGGTATCCTTATTCGGGCTTCCCTCCCCCTGGCTATTGATGATGTGATTCAGGATGACCGGGGGCGGTATGCTGTCCTTGTGGGTCGGTATGAAGGCCGTACCCTCTCCTTATTAACTGTTTATGTGCCCCCCGGCTTGCAGACTTCTACCTTTTCAGATTTGGGCCGTGTCTTGTTGGACCTCCCTGATAGTACGCTCTTTCTGGCTGGTGATTTTAATTCTGTAGTCTCCGGTCTCCACGATCGCCACCCCCCTAGGGATACTCCGGCGGCTCAGCAGTGGTTGGGTGGATTTTTGGATACCTTTGGCTTGGTGGATTGCTGGAGGCTTTTGCATCCTACTCAGCTTCAATACACCTTTCACTCTGGGGCCCATGGGAGTCTGTCCCGGCTGGATTATTTCCTGATGCCTGCGGCTCAGTCCCCAGCGGTGCATGAGATTGTGCACCTGCCCAGGGGTATCTCTGACCACTCTCCGCTCTGGCTTCGTTTTGAGGTTGGGGTGGAGACAGTGGGCCGGGTGGCCCCCATTAATCCGTGGTACCTTACCTCCCCCGAGACCCGTAGCCTTTTGCTTCAGTCTTTGGACGCGTATTTTCTGGACAACGAGGGGTCGGTTTCCTCGGCTGTATCCCTATGGGAGGCCTTTAAGACAGTGATTCGTGGGCAGGCCCTCTCCCTTATTGTTGAGGCTAAGAGGGCGAGGAATAGAGAGGTGGTGGATCTTGAGGGGGAGATTTCTGCATTGGAGGAGGATTTGGAATCTGGTGTCACGTCTGAGAAGCTCCATGCCCTGGGTCTGAAACAATTTGCTTATAAGTCCATGGTCACAGATGCTGCTAAAGTGATGTTTCGGGAGCAACAGGGCCGTTTGTATGATGTGGGTGACAAAGCGGGTAAATTGCTGGCATGGCTGGATAAGAAGGAGAGAGCTAATCATGTGGTACCCGTGATTCAGTCTGCGTGTGGTGTGAGTGTAACGGACCCGCTTGGAATAGTTGACCGATTTGCCGAGTACTTCCGTGTGGTGTATACCCCTGTGTCTGTGAGGGATGTGGCCGACTCTCGCCTTCTGTTGCGTGATATCGCCCTGCCCAGTGTTTCCGATTTAGACCGTGGGGCGTTGGATTCCCCCTTTACAGTTGATGAGATAGCTACTGCCATCCGCTCCCTCCGTTCGGGCAAAGCATTGGGCCCGAACGGGTTGCCTATCGAATTGTACAAGTTGCGTCCCGACAGGGTGGCTCCGTATCTTCGCGGCATGTTTCTGGAATCCCGGGAACGGGGTATTCTCCCTTATGATCAGCGACTGGCCACGATAGTTGTTATCCCCAAGGATGGTAAACCGCGTGATTTTTGTTCCTCCTATAGGCCGATATCCCTGCTAAATGTTGAACCCAAGGTATTGGCGAAACTCCTGGCATCCCGTCTCTTGACGGTCATTAGTGACTTGGTCCATCCGGATCAATCTGGCTTTATCCCGCACCGCAACACGGCTCTGAACCTACGTCGTCTTCACGGCGCGGTTGCGAGGGCGGGGCATCTGACGGAGCCGGCCATTTTGGCATCGTTGGATGCCTCCATGGCCTTCGACACTGTGGAGTGGCCTTATCTTTGGGCGGCTCTTGAAAAATTTGGTTTTGGGCCTGAGTTTATTGGTTGGGTCCAGTTACTGTACGCGGAACCTCTGGCGCAGGTAGTGGTAAATGGTAGAGTCTCGGCTCCTTTCACCCTTGGTAGGGGTACCCGTCAGGGATGCCCCTTGTCTCCGTTACTGTTCGCTCTCGCCTTGGAACCATTGGCTGCTTGGCTTCGGTGGGAACCTTCCCTCAAGGGGATTCGCTGGTCTCCGGACTTTGAGGACCGCGTTTCACTTTACGCGGACGATATTCTTTTATATCTCACCTCCCCGCGTAAATCTCTGTCTGTTCTATTTGACGTTCTTGCCTCCTTTGGTGCCAACTCGGGCCTTGTTATTAATTGGACCAAGTCCTGTGTGTATGTTCTTTCGGGTGTTTTGCCCCCCTTGCCGAGCAGACTTCCTATTCAGGTGGTCCAGTCGGGTTTCAAGTATTTAGGGATTTTTATTACGTTGGATCCGTCGCTCCGCTTTGAGCGTAATCTCCTCCCACCGTTGCTTCGATTGCGCTTGGATGTGGCCAGTTGGCGTAAGCTTCCTTTGTCTCCTCTGGGCAGGGCGGCCCTGTTTAAAATGATGTCCTTGCCGCGCTTCCTTTACGCGCTCCAAAACTCCTATGACGCTATCCCTACGACCTACTTCCGAGAGATTGAGAGTCTTCAACGGCAATTGATTTGGGATGGGCGTCCGCGAATTGCACTCGCGAAGCTCACCATCCCTTGGTATGACGGGGGCATGGCGCTCCCCGATATCAAACGATATTACTGGGCTTCTCAGTTGTCTGCCATTAATCACATGATGTTTTCCCCGGGTCGTAATCCTGCATTCGAGATGGATAGACTCCAGCTTCCGGGCGGGGACTTTAATAGAGCGCTCTATTCTCGATCGGCCGGGCGCCATCTTGTGGGCCCGTCCAAGATTGCAGTAACTGTATGGCGAGCAGCGAATGTGAGTTTGGGGTGGGAGGATCGACTGACGCTGGCGACGCCGCTTTATGCCTCGGAACGTTTGGGCGGCCTCTGGTCTACCAAGGGTTTCGACCGCTGGGATGTGATTGGGATTTGTAAGGTGGGGGATGTGTACTCGAAATGTTGTGTGAAGTCGTTCCAGGCCCTCCAGGCGGAATATGGTTTGAGTGGGAGGGAATTTTTTCGCTATCTGCAGGTCCGGCACGCCCTCGCCTCAGTTTTGGTTCCTGATGAGGCCCCGCCCGAGTCTTCCCCCCTCGAGGACCGTGTTCTTGATGGGCATCTTCCTGATAGCACTATTTCTCTGATTTATAAAAAATTGATCAACAATCGGGCGGACTTATTGGTCCAACTTCGGGAGGCTTGGGTCGGCGATGGGTTGGAACTGGACGACGAGGATTGGCAGTCGGCACTCTCTTCTCCCAAGGAGGTGGCCATTCCTGCCCGTCTCCGTTTGGTTCAACTTAAGATCCTTCATCGAGTATATGTCACGGGTCCGCGGCTGGTTACGATGGGCTTTTCTTCGGATGGGCTCTGTAAGCGTGGTTGTGGTTCGAGTGTGACTTTTTTACATATCCTTTGGGAGTGCCCGGCTGTAGCGGCTTACTGGATTGCGGTGCTTGAGGTGATGACTGATGTGACTGGTGTGGCCCTGCAGCCGGAGCCTCGGCGATGTTTGTTGAATGTGTGGGAGCCCACTGACTACTCGGTGGCCCAGACCAGATGGGCTACCCTGGGTTACATGATTGCGAAGCGGGATGTTGCGCAACTCTGGGGAGCTTCCAGGCCCCCTGAGGTCTCGAAGTGGGAAGACAACATGGACTGGTCCATGTTTCGTGAGAAGACGGTGTATGTGGCCAGGGGCAGACCCAGGGCGTGGACAAAGATTTGGGGCCAATGGAATGATTATCGTGGGGGTATCTGCACCCCTCCCCTGGTGGGCACTGCTGAGATTGTCCTATCTCCCTAGGCGAGCGTTCCCGGAACTCTTCCATACTGTTTCTTATATTTCCGGTTCTCCCCGCTGCTCCCCTCCCCCTCCCGACTTGGTTGGAGCCTCAGGGCTCTGGGTGTGTTCTCCTGATCGTGTACCATCCCCTCCGTTCTTTGGGCTGACCTGACTTACCGTGCATTCGCCTCTTAATGTTTGTTTTTCTTTTTGTAAAATAAAAACTCAAATTGTTCTGTGATATATGTAGAGTAATGCTTTGGGCTCGAGCTTTGCCTGACCACGGGTGTACATTTTTACTTCATGCATTGTGCCTTATTATTAGCGGCCAGCCCGTGAGGTTGTAGGCCCATTCTTGTACTTTTCTATGCTTACTCCAATAAAGGTTTTTGAACAAAAAAAAAAACCAAAAAAAAAAACAAGGAAATTATTTCTCCAATGGAGATATGGAACCCTCCCTTTAGCATCTTTTACAGCATCCTGGTCTTCTCACTCCTCTTCAGAAACCTGCCCGGCTTGTGGCTACGCAAAGGAGAATGACATTCACGTTGCTTTCTTTTGCAGGGGGTATGCAAGAAGCAGGAAAGTATGGCTGGTCCCCTTACTTAAGAACTTGGGATTCAGAACTTTTCTACCTGCCTACAGAGTCTTAAAAACAGACTTATCCCCTACTGTAGTATTTGCTTTATCAAAATTTTTAACTGCAATGTGGTATGCCCGATGTCGCTGCTTAAAAATGATGTGTTAGGAACTTGTAGTCTCAAGACATTCTTAAAACTACGTCATATTTTAAACTCAGTTTTAGCCGATCACCAATGTTGTTTAATATGCCTTTTAAATTTTGTATAGTATTAAGTGTATATCTTTTATGATCTTGTGATCGAAATAAAGATTAAGAATGAATGAATGATTCTGCATAGGATTTATGTCACGGGCCCTTATTTGGTCCACATGGGTTTTCCTGAGGATGCTCTGTGTAAGCGAGGATGTGGGCTGGTGGGGACATTCCTCCATATTATCTGGGAATGTCCTGAGATCGCGACCTTCTGGAGCGAGGTACATGAGGTAATGAATGAGGTGACGGGGATTGCCCTCTTGCCGGAGGCTAGATGCTGTTTACTGAATGTTTGGGAGCCTGCGGACCACAACGTAGCGCAGACTCAGTGGGTGACCCTGGAGGCCATGATTGCTAAGAGAGATATTGCTCAATTGTGGGGGTCCCCGAGGCTGCCTACGGTCGCAGCATGGAAGGAAAACATGGACTGGTGCATGTTCAGGGAAAAGACTGTGTACTTGGCCCGGGGCCGAACCCGGAAATGGTGTAGAGTATGGGGACCCTGGAATAGCTACCGCGGAGATATATGTACGCCACCTGTTGTAGATGTCCCAGATGTCCCACTTTCCCCCTAACCCCGCATTCCACTTACTGTACTATATATGCTTTAACTTTGCCCTGCCCTCCCCCCCTCCCCATCTCCTACATTGATTGCTGATTTCTATGTATTGCTTTTCCTTCCCCGTCTTGGAATCGGTACTGTATGTAATATATTTCTCTGCCTTGCTGTTTATATAAAAAAATTCAATAAAAAGAAATATTTAAAAAAAAAGAATACGCCTGCCAAGCTCACCCCCCCCCCCCCGAAGGGGCATAACCCCACCAAAGCTTGCCCATAAAGGCAATCCCTGGACGACATCCTCCTACCATTCCAAAATTTCCACCCTCTTCTGCACCCCTCCCTCTATGAACTCCTGCCAGGCTTGTCTCCTAGTGGAGACAGCCAAAGACCCTACCACCAGTTGCAGCAACTTTTGTCTCCTATAGATCACATCCCCACAGGCACCGGTGTCTTGAAGGTGTACGCCTCTTTGGTCTGCCCATGGAACCTCTCCCACTCACTGTGAATAAGACAAAGCATCTGCAATGTAATTGTCTACTCCTGGCACATTTCTGGCTTGAAACTAAATATCATGTTTCAAAGAACTGAGAAAGAAAACTCTCATCAGCCCAAGCACCTGCTCCGCCCTGGTGGATTGCTTTATGAACACATTTACCACTGCCATGTTGTCCATGCTGAAAATGACCTTCCTATGTGCCATATCCTGTGCCCACACTGATACTGCCACCACTAGGGAAAATAATTCCATGAAGGCAATACTCCTGCCGCCATTCTTCTAGTGCCTTGGCCACTCTTCTGCGCACCATCTACCTTCCCCGTACAGTCCAAAACCACTAGCTCCTGCTGCATCCAAATATATTTGGACATCCCATTCCCATTCCTTAGGTGCTGTCATGGGAATGCCATTGGAATCCTCAAAAAATCTGCATCACATGTATAAGTCTTCCTTCGTCCCCACGAACAAGCGTATGTGATGGTGCAGCAGTGCAAGGCATGCCAAGGACCTGCTCAGTGTCCTACAAAATGTTATTCCTGTCCGTACTACTCTAGATGTACAATTAAGATGCCCTAGCAGCACTTGTACCTCCCTAACTGTCACTTTCTGCCTGACTAAAATGTCATCTATCAGCATCTGCAGCTTCTTATTCCTTTGTAGGCGTGTCTCCATAGCCACCGAGTCCAATTCAATACCCAGAAATGACAACACTGTGCTTGGTGTATTAACTTTCCACTGTACTTGGTAGCCCGGTTCTGGTTAACTAGGTTCTGGATAATATCTGTGACCTCGCGAGTTACCGAATTTATTACGTGAGCCCACTCATCTTAGCCTCAGGGGGCCCCTACTTCTGATCATTAACCAGCACGGGGAATTAACTCTCCACTTCCCTGGGTGCCCTGCTTCTGTTTAATTGGACTTTGTACACTTTCATAGAGATTCTTAATTGTGGAATCTTTGTAGCCACACCATTACCCGTGTCATCCCCCGCTAACCAATCAACTAGCTCCCTGCCATGAGCCTCGACAGGGACAGGGACAGGGACACAACCATATATTCAGGATTACTGACGAGAGTTACACATGTAGATACAATTGTTTGCCATATATGTGATCACTCTCCCCTTTTTCCCAGTTCTTCACACACAGGAGACAATGCCTAGTGCGTGAATCCACCGGGCACTGTTGAAGCCTGGGGACCACATGTTTTGGGTGAGTCCTCGCAGAAATGTTTCTTCTGTTTATTGTTATTTCTCCACATGGGCTGTTAGTGACCTTAGCTCACTGTGGTTGTTCACCACCAATGTTTTTATCCATTGTCTATTTTAATGTTCGCCCTACGCATTTGTATTCACCACTTTTGTGTAGTTTTAGCATTTAAGTCACGCTGAGGCTATGTCTCAAAACTTTTGATATGTAACAATGATAGAGCGCGCGAGGCCACCCGACCAATAGTTTTCGCCGTTTCCGGCTTCAGGGCCCATATACTTTCAAACCACCATATACATCGATCGGGTGACTTCACGAGCTCTACCAAGTTGATGTGTGTGTGTTCCCTGCTAATAATTTTCAGTGCACCCGACTTACCATCCACCGATGCGGGTACCTAATGACCACAATGAATCAGGGAGCTAGCTGTAAAAGAAAGGCAGCAAAATGCAAACCCAAACAATATCATTCAAATACTGTTTAAATGACCACGGACAACTGGAAGTTTTAAAATGTTTATCTAAATTCAATATTTCCTTGCATGAGGTACAGTAAAATAAGGCAATCAATAACCAAGATAACGTAAATTATATAGGCATAAAGAAATAATGACAGGGTAATCATTCAAATGTAATATGAAATGCAGATGGAAAATACTATAAAATCTCAGAAATGTTTAAGCATGGACAGTTTATGCATGAATAACTATGGGAGGGCCTATAAAGAGTAACACGCTTCACTTAAGGTGAATGGGCCTTTGAACAATCTAGGCAATGAAGTTCTAGACCATATCATAAAATTACAGACTGCAATGCAAAATATAATTTCTAACCAGTGAGAAGACATAGGAACAAAACCTTATGGAAAACATGTAATTGACTTTCAATAGTTGCGGAAAGGCATGGAAAATATAACATATGCAATGATGAACTTTATTAAAGCAAAAGTCAGAAATTCAGAAGGTGCAAGATTTAAAGAGTTTTCAGAGCAATATTTACCTAGAAAGGTGTGGAAACCAAACCCTGGCCACGGGTTAGTTAAGGACAGGAAACCCTCAAGGAAGGATACCCCTCAAAGGACAGCAGGTGCAGAATGGACACCCAGGACAGGACAGGATACCCTCGGAATAGGAATCAGGACAGGACCCTCAGGACAGGACAGCAAACCCTCAGGACAGGACAGCAAACCCTCAGGACAGGACCCTCTTCAGGACAGGACCGGAACCCACAGTTCGGAAGCAACGCCTGCGCTCCACCCGTTCTGCAGCTATCGATCAAGACCCCGATTGGGTCAGCGAACTCCCAGCTAAGTGCTTGCCAGCACTTTAAGGTTCAGTAGAACCTCAGTCTATGGTCAAATTCGGACAGAGTGCTTCGCAGCGCTCTGTATCTTCAGTCACCTATTGAGTGCGTTGGGTCAGTGACAGGTCAGCTAAACCAGACAAGTCGGACGGTTCACTAGGTGAACCCAGGGTAGATATACAGTTTGGGGTCAGTGTACCACCCCCCAATGTTGCAAAGTGTCAGAATCCTTCAATTTGGATTGGTCCTAAGGTAGGATTTGGGTAGCACACCAATCACGACATAGAGTTTCAAGCCTACATTTGCATAATAGGGTACCGCCTAACTAGATTGGGGTTCTCATGAGAACTGGTGCAGAAATACAATGGCAACTTTAACATTGTTGCTCTGTGAGCACATGTGATTGGTTCAGCCGAGTTTTCGGGTCGTTCTCAGGAGCATCTTGCTCATCACTGCCAACTGGCTGAGTTCCATCATTCAAGGTCTGCTCTGGCTTGGCAGGTCGCGCAGGCGCAGAAGGACCTCCAAAATGGTTCTCGGCACAGACAAACCCCATTCCCCGCGGTACATAAAAAGTAAGCGAAAAACAAATTAATACATAATAATGTCATTATGAAAATACATCACAGGATTTGTACTTTTGACTCATCATCAAGAAATAAAACTATTGCATTAAAATGTTAGCTACATTGACACAGTCACAAGAGCAGTGGCACGAGCAGTACCACATGATAAGCACAGCTATGAATTACGCATGCGCATAACTTTCCCTCCACTTCTGCAGACGCGTCAGGACACGTGAGTGTGGCTGACGCATGCGCAGTAACTAAATACAAGCGGCGGCCATTTTAGGTGACTTGGGTAAATTATTTTAGTAAAACACATGTGCAAGCTTCACTATCTATGTTCAAACTTAACATAAACGTTAGTAAAACATACATTTGTTACCTTATTACACATAAACGAGGTTCTTGACTTCGGCAAGCCGCAAAATATGCGAAGCTTTGCTTCATCAATCCCCTCTTTGATGATATTTACTATCATCACAAATTATAATGGAACCAGATGCCAACTTTCTTTCACACTTTATAAAGTTCTATTTCTTCCAGCAACCGTTCTAACTTTTCTCTCTCAGTTTTAGTAGGGTGAGAAGTCTTCACCTTTTTGTATATCTGATCATTCACTTCCTCTAATTCAATCTCATCCACACTTCGTTTCACTCCTCTTGCATTTACCTCGTGCTTTTTGGTGCGCTTGCGGCATTTACAGCATAAGAAAATGGAAAGTATAATAAGACCTATAATACCAATTGGCATCAGAATTTTGAACAATAAGCTTTTACCTATGCTAGCAAGCCAATGACCTACATTTGAGAGACCATCTACCAGTCTCTTCCAGGCACTATCAACCTCGAGTGGTTTGAGTTCCTTTGCCAAATTAGTAATGTTTTTCACATATCTTTTGATCTGTACACTTTTATCCGGAATATAAGTGCAACAATGTTGCGCCTTCAACATCCGGCAGACTCCGCCCTCTTTCGCTAATAAGGTGTCAAGAGCAAGTCGATTCTGCAAAACCATTGATCTGATCGCAACCATTTCAGTATTGACCAGCAGAAATCCATGAGCTGTTTCAGTAGACAGTACATCTACTATAGTAGACAATTTGCAAATTCTGTGAGTGTTCAGAACCACTCCCACTCCAGGTATCAGTGCACTGAAAATACTACCCATAATTTCACCTATACTTTCTCTTTTACTACGCACTAAGCCATTAGTATCTTCATTGCTTCCAGCTTTCCCATTCACATGGTATATTTTCGGGAAGACAATGCCAAAGTAGCAGCTTCCATACCAGTGATCCGGCAATTTGAAATAAGCCTTGTCCCCACAAATATAATAAATTCCAGGAAACACAGGCTCTGACCCATTTTTGAAACCCCAACCTCCAATTACCTTGTAATTATGTTCGCATTCACTGGAACCAATGAAAACATTATTATAATAGCTAGTCTTCTCGCGGTGAAGACATAGCTTGCCTTTCTTTTCAAAATCCAGCAACAGAGCAGGACCCGCTCCACCAGATGAGGTGCCTTCCATGTTCTCTGCCCACTTTGGCTTTTTCTGACTTTCGTCATTAGCCTTCTTTTGAATTTTAATTCTTCTTTTCTCTGCCATGTTCAGGAACATCTTTTCCTGCTCACGCAAAGAACAGGTCAAGTTATCTCTGTGTGCGTCTGCTATGTCAATGTTACCTATAGTCAGAAAGTAGTCTCCCATATATCTTATGGTGTCACTTTTGGTATGTACAGGATTCAAGTTCCCACGTATAGGAAGTTCAGAAAAGATCACGTCATTGTTAGAGTAATAATACTGTAACGGTCCCCTTTTGTAAAATAAACTAGCTAAAATGCTACAGGAGATTCCATATGTCAATGGCAGGTGATGGTATGTCACGCCTTCAGCCACAGAAGTAGGTAGCTTCATGCAGACATAGCAATCTTCAATTTCCATAGTCTCTACATAGTGTATTAATAAGTTTGCGAAAACATTTAAGTGTGTCTTGTTCTTAACTCCATGATAATGTAGTCCTCCCTCATCTGATGCTTCTAAGTTCTGTTTTGTTTGTCTCAGGGCTCTTTCATGTCGTGCTACACTCTGTGTTGTTAGCTCCTCACTGTCAGTATTTACAACTTCAGTAGGGACAATGTTAGTATCTTTACTTACAGCAAAGGGAATGAAAATTGTTAATCCTATCCAGATAACTATCAGTACTACTACACTACATATACACACCTTGCAACACGTCTTAAAACGGCTGCAACTAGGTCTACCATTCACTGTTGAATCAGACATTTTGGCTCGGAAGGAGTTTCTCGAACCCCTCTTTTTGGCTTTACACAACTAGCTTACTTTGTGCAAATTCACGGTGGTTCGTCTTCTTCTTCAGCTGAGTACTCAGGGACGGGCTCTCCGTCGCTCACGTCAGTTATATCAAGATCTTCAAGTTCTTCCAAAACCAGTGTCCATTCAGGAGACTTGTACTTTTTGTTTTGTCTTTTTATTCGTTCACTCCTTCTTTTGGAAGAGTCTTCTTCTTGCTCTGCTATCCGAGCACTTCTTCTTGCTTCTGCACGTTTTTCTTCCACTGTCTTTATCCTTAGTCTCAATCTTTTTACAAACCTAGGCTCAAGGTTGTTTCTTTTCTTTAGTCTCTTAGTCGGTACTTGGACTTCACTTTCTTCTCTTATTCTCTTGTTCTCTTTATCTTGTGGTAATTCTTCTCCATTTTCTTCTTCTATTTCCCCTATCTGGCTAGTTCCAGGGCTAGCATCAAATTCTTCTGCCTGGTTGCTAATCTGGCCTTGTTCAGGAATATTTTGTTTTTGGCTTTCGATTGTCTTTGTTTCTGTTTCTGTTTCCTGAACCCGTTCTTCTAACCCTCTCTGATCCTGTTCAAGCACTTCGATCTCTTGATTTTCTTCTGCTCGAACTATCACTCTATTTCTAGTCTCTCCTTTATCTGCATCAGGTGTTAGCGGTGGTGTATCGAACACCTGCTCTGTCCCTGTCTGACCTTCTCCTTCCTCAGTTTTGATGTGAATCTCAAGCGGCTGAGGTTCTTCGCCTGTGCCTTGCTTTTCCTGACTAGTCCACTCTCTACCTTCACTAAGTCGCTCTCTTGTTCTGATAGGATCTTCGGTCAGATCAATCATCGGTATCCATTCTTCTGGCCATATGCTTGGCAGCTCGTCTTCAGCTACTCCTGGCTCAGTTTCCTGGACCCCTTCAGCAGGCTGGATTCTTGGCAGTTCGTAGTCAACTACTCCTGGGCCAACGTCTGCTGTTCCTGCAACCTGACTGGTGCTGGGCTGCTCGTTGTCAGTTGCTTCTGGTCTGGCTCCTTCAGGGTCCTCTGCTGGTTGCCCTTCTTCTTCAAATCCTCTGTCTGGTAATACCTTCTGGGTGTGTCCAGCGTGGATCCACTGGGGAACACCTGCGACTTTCACTGCAGTGGTTGTTACCAGGATTACTTGGCGTTTCTTTCCCCACCTTGGTGCCAGACAGCTTGATCGAGTGTGCTTCTTTATTTTGACCCAATCTCCTGGAACCAAGCTGTGGAGAGGAGTCGTTGGATTGAGGATGCCGCCGTCTCCAATCTGGCGAGAGATAGAACGCACTTGATCACCCAATCTTCTGCAGTATTCAAGCACCAAATCATCAGTAATATTCAACAGTTTGCTTCCTGGCACCCATGCTTGTCTCATCACTCTTCCCATAATGATTTCATGGGGACTTATGCCTGTCTTGCGGTCAGGAACACTTCTCAGTCCCATCAGGACCAGGGGCAGGGCCTTCACCCAGGTCATGCCAGTAGCATTTGTCAGCTTTGCTAGTCTGTTTTTGATAGTTCCATTTACTTGTTCCACTATTCCAGAAGCCTCTGGGTGGTATGCACAATGCAATTTTTGCCTTATTCCGAAGGCCTTACATAATTCAGCCAGTATCTCATTCTGGAAATGTCCACCCTTATCTGATTCAATAATGTATGGTATGCCGAATCTAGGTATCAGTTCTTTTAGTAAACACTTCGCTACTGTCAGTGCGTCACTTTTGGGAGTAGGGTAAGCTTCTACCCATTTTGAAAATACACAAACAATGACAAGGACATATCGCTTTCCTTCACAACGGGGCATGGTGATGAAATCAATCTGTATTTTTATAAAGGGACCCCCTGATCTCCCAATCTTGCTCAGTTCAACCATTGTCCTCTTGCCTGGGTTCATCTGTTGACATGACAGGCACCTCTGGCAGAGGGACTCTGCTACCTTCCTGAACTTTTTACTGTACCAAGTCTGTTGAAATACCAGAATCATGGCATCCCTACCAATGTGTGATCCTTCGTGTATTAATCTTGCCATTGCGCCAAGCAAGTGTCGGGGTAACACAGGCATACCAGTTGGGCCCAAAATCACACCATCCACACGCCTCGGTCTACACCCATCCTCCTTCCATTTCTCTCTTTCTTGCCAAGGAGCCGATTCCTGCCACTCTCTCACTTCATCCCATGTAGGCACTTCTTCAAACACCTGAAGCTGGCAGCTGGTTCCTGGCCCCCCTCCTTTTGGATTTACAATATACCGATCTTTGGCACACCATTGGGCCACTCGATCAGCATAATCGTTTCCCAGTGATACTTTGTCCATGCTCTTTTTATGAGCAGCACATTTTACCACTGCCAGTTCTTTGGGCAACTGGATGGCCTCTAAAAGGTCATGAACAACCTTTGCATTCCGAATGGGAGTACCTGAGGAAGTCATGAATTCCCTCTGCAGCCACAATTGGCCAAAGTCATGCACAACTCCATAACAGTACTGACTGTCAGTATACACTGTTATGCGTAAGTCCTTCCCAATTTTGCAAGCTTTTATCATAGCTATTAATTCGGCTACTTGTGCAGACTTGATGTTATATAGGTAACCTGCTTCTTCAATTTTTGTGAAAGAGACTACTGCATAAGCAGCACTCAAGCCTCCGAGTTCATGTCTTAGACAGGAACTATCCACAAATAGTTCTTTATCATGTTCAGGCAATGGCACTTCTTTTATGTCTGGGCGTGGTTTAGTACTGAACTCTGTCAGGTCAATACAATCATGTTCATCATCATCCCCACCTTCTATTTCCAAGGGGTCGGGGAGTAAAGTGGCAGGGTTCAGAATACCGCACCTAACAATGCTTACATTTGCTGCACCCACAAGAATCCTCTCGTATTTAGTCAGCCGACTAGGGGTGAGATACTGTGTTTTAGTTCTGGTCAATAGAATTACCACTCCATGTGAAACATACACGGTCACAGGATGTCCCATGACAATGGACTCACTCTGTTCCAAACTTGCGCAGGTAGCAGCTACTGCTTTCAGACAGCCTGGTAACCCAGCAGCTACTGGGTCCAAAGTGGCAGAGAAATAGGCCACAGGTCTTCTGGTCGTGCCATGTTCTTGAGTCAGGACTGACAATGCACAATTATCGCGAGTGTCACAGAATAGGGCAAACTCTTTGGAATAATCTGGCATTCCCAACGCAGGGGCTGTACACAGACAGTTTTTCAGTCTTGTGAAAGCCATTAGGCTTTCATCGTCCCACTCTACAACATCTGGCATTCCTCTCGTGGTCATTTTTATCAAGGGCCTGGCTAAGGCTGCAAATCCCAGAATCCACTGCCTGCAGTACCCTAATACACCCAGGAACATTCTGACATCTTTTTGAGTACGGGGCAACTGCATCTTTTGAATTATTCTCACTCTCTCTGATGTGACTTTTCTGACACCCTTTTCTATTTGGTGTCCCAGATATTTCACTGATTTCGCACAGAACTGTAGTTTGTCAGGGGCCACTTTATGCCCTTTCTCACACAGATGATTTAAGAGGGCAATGGTGTCAACTACACAGTCCCTATGACTTTTAGACGCCAGTAGAAGGTCGTCTATGTACTGCACTAACACAGAGTTCCCAGGTAAGATCAAAGTCTCTAGACATTTTTTCAAGATCTGATTAAAGATAGAGGGGCTCTCTGTATACCCTTGAGGGACCCGGTTCCAACAATACACGTGACCTTCGAAGGCAAATGAGAAAAGAAATTTGCTGTCGGGGTGCAGGGGTATCGAAAAGAATGCATGACATAAATCAATCACAGTGAACCATTCAGCATCCCAAGGAATCTGGTACAATATCACTGCAGGGTTCGGGACAATAGGGCAGCAAGGAACTACAATTTTGTTAACCTTTCTCAGGTCCTGCACTACCCTATACTTGCCACTAGGCTTTTTGATGCCCATAATCGGTGAGTTGCATGGGCTGCTCATCACTTCCTGTATGATGTCTCCTTCTAATAATTTTTGTATTTCCAGAGTGACACCTGCTTTCACTTCAGCATTCATTCGGTAGGGCCTAGTGTTAGGATATACTGCATTGTCCTTGATGGCTAGCTGTATGGGGTCCACATCTTTCATCAACCCCACATCTTTTCCAGTGAAATCCCACACCTCTGGCTTTACGGCTTCCTGAAGTTCTTGGGGCAAGTCCTGCAGGGTCAATCTTTTAATTTCTGAGTCAGGTCTAAGTAACAATAATTTATAAATGCCATCTTCATCTGGGGTCTGTATTTCAACACCTTTTGGTGTGCAAAAGATGGTACAGTTCATTTTGCACAGCAAATCACGACCCAGTAAATTCACTGGACTGGTGTCACAGACGACAAATCTATGCATCTGTTTAAAATTTCCAATTGAAATCTCCATTGGTTCGGTAACAGGAGTACTAATCAATTGATTAGATACACCCACTACTTGGATATTTTCTCCCGAGAGGGGTAGGTTTGGAACGTCCACTGTTCTTACAGTAGAACGGGTAGCGCCAGTGTCCAACAGAAAGGTGACATCATTTCCGTCAACCTTTCCTTCAATATATGGTCCAGACTGGTCTACCGGCAAGGAAGCGCCAAGTACGCACTCCTCGTCCTCCCCTCTCAGGCCCCGTCAGTCCTGATCATTACAAAGGAAGGTATCATTTAGCAGATACTGCGAAGTTGCTGTATTTCTGTTCTCCCCGCTTTCCCAAACCTCTATCTCTTCATCTTCTGCCTGTCTTCCCCTGTATACCTGCTTGGGTGCTCGCGGCACCTGGACTGTTTTTACCTGGGGTTGAGTCTTTCTTGGTCTTTCTTTCTGCGTCTGTGGAGTTAAATCAGGAGTTTTTTCATTAGCATCTACTAATTGGGGACACTCGTTTCGCCAGTGTCCAATTTCGCCGCACTGATGGCAGGGAAATTTCTTCATAGCCTCTTCCCTGCTAAATTTGGGCCGGGGCTTTCCTCCACCCCCTCCCCCAGGACTTTTGTTCTCAGCATTCTTAACCATGTTACTCAATTGTTTTTCCTGCTGAAGTTGATGTGTGTGTGTTCCCTGCTAATAATTTTCAGTGCACCCGACTTACCATCCACCGATGCGGGTACCTAATGACCACAATGAATCAGGGAGCTAGCTGTAAAAGAAAGGCAGCAAAATGCAAACCCAAACAATATCATTCAAATACTGTTTAAATGACCACGGACAACTGGAAGTTTTAAAATGTTTATCTAAATTCAATATTTCCTTGCATGAGGTACAGTAAAATAAGGCAATCAATAACCAAGATAACGTAAATTATATAGGCATAAAGAAATAATGACAGGGTAATCATTCAAATGTAATATGAAATGCAGATGGAAAATACTATAAAATCTCAGAAATGTTTAAGCATGGACAGTTTATGCATGAATAACTATGGGAGGGCCTATAAAGAGTAACACGCTTCACTTAAGGTGAATGGGCCTTTGAACAATCTAGGCAATGAAGTTCTAGACCATATCATAAAATTACAGACTGCAATGCAAAATATAATTTCTAACCAGTGAGAAGACATAGGAACAAAACCTTATGGAAAACATGTAATTGACTTTCAATAGTTGCGGAAAGGCATGGAAAATATAACATATGCAATGATGAACTTTATTAAAGCAAAAGTCAGAAATTCAGAAGGTGCAAGATTTAAAGAGTTTTCAGAGCAATATTTACCTAGAAAGGTGTGGAAACCAAACCCTGGCCACGGGTTAGTTAAGGACAGGAAACCCTCAAGGAAGGATACCCCTCAAAGGACAGCAGGTGCAGAATGGACACCCAGGACAGGACAGGATACCCTCGGAATAGGAATCAGGACAGGACCCTCAGGACAGGACAGCAAACCCTCAGGACAGGACAGCAAACCCTCAGGACAGGACCCTCTTCAGGACAGGACCGGAACCCACAGTTCGGAAGCAACGCCTGCGCTCCACCCGTTCTGCAGCTATCGATCAAGACCCCGATTGGGTCAGCGAACTCCCAGCTAAGTGCTTGCCAGCACTTTAAGGTTCAGTAGAACCTCAGTCTATGGTCAAATTCGGACAGAGTGCTTCGCAGCGCTCTGTATCTTCAGTCACCTATTGAGTGCGTTGGGTCAGTGACAGGTCAGCTAAACCAGACAAGTCGGACGGTTCACTAGGTGAACCCAGGGTAGATATACAGTTTGGGGTCAGTGTACCACCCCCCAATGTTGCAAAGTGTCAGAATCCTTCAATTTGGATTGGTCCTAAGGTAGGATTTGGGTAGCACACCAATCACGACATAGAGTTTCAAGCCTACATTTGCATAATAGGGTACCGCCTAACTAGATTGGGGTTCTCATGAGAACTGGTGCAGAAATACAATGGCAACTTTAACATTGTTGCTCTGTGAGCACATGTGATTGGTTCAGCCGAGTTTTCGGGTCGTTCTCAGGAGCATCTTGCTCATCACTGCCAACTGGCTGAGTTCCATCATTCAAGGTCTGCTCTGGCTTGGCAGGTCGCGCAGGCGCAGAAGGACCTCCAAAATGGTTCTCGGCACAGACAAACCCCATTCCCCGCGGTACATAAAAAGTAAGCGAAAAACAAATTAATACATAATAATGTCATTATGAAAATACATCACAGGATTTGTACTTTTGACTCATCATCAAGAAATAAAACTATTGCATTAAAATGTTAGCTACATTGACACAGTCACAAGAGCAGTGGCACGAGCAGTACCACATGATAAGCACAGCTATGAATTACGCATGCGCATAACTTTCCCTCCACTTCTGCAGACGCGTCAGGACACGTGAGTGTGGCTGACGCATGCGCAGTAACTAAATACAAGCGGCGGCCATTTTAGGTGACTTGGGTAAATTATTTTAGTAAAACACATGTGCAAGCTTCACTATCTATGTTCAAACTTAACATAAACGTTAGTAAAACATACATTTGTTACCTTATTACACATAAACGAGGTTCTTGACTTCGGCAAGCCGCAAAATATGCGAAGCTTTGCTTCATCAATAACATCACTTATGTTACCTTCTACACCTGTTGTCTCCCACTACAGGTAGGTCCAGGTTGTACTAAGGTATCGGTGTCTAATTGAAACTCTTTACACACGCGATTTTGTACGCTGCGTCCACTAGATGTAGATTACACTTAATTAGGTCCTGAAGAATCGCTAGTTCAATGAACAGGATAGCGAGAAACATGTTGACCAACACACTCTAACAAGGACACCACCACTCTAGCCATCAACCTCAGCATGTGTGCCTTGCACACTGTTTTTAGCTAGGATAGGAGACCCCCAGAATAAAGTTGTCCTTCTAGGTACTCCAATTCCTATTTTAAATCACTGCATCACATCTAAAATAATTCTGGCCCCACACCGGCACTTCACCAAACGTCAGTTGGATAGAAAATCTCCGACAAAGTGCCCCTACTTTAGGGAGCCCGTTGGGTATTGCACCGCCGACCCAACGAGGAGCAGGCCAGATGATGAAGCATGACACCTGAAAGGGTGTGTGAGGGCATTAAGATCCAACAAATGGATCCCCACCTATATCTTCCCTCGATATAGTGCGACCTAGTTACTCGTGACTCCTCCAGTATTTTCTCTAGAGGAACAACACAATCCCCTGATTGTAGAGATTGATTGAGGCAGCCTTTGTGTTGGACCACACAGTCTTAACTGAGTGGAAAACTGGCCCCCGTCCCTCCCTTTGTTGTATAACACTGTGCTTGGACCTTGTGGCTTCTCTGGTGCCTAGGGCATCCCCAGTACCCCCACGAGCTCTTGGAAACTTGTCAGCTGCTGTTGACAGTCTGTCAAACAGGGCAGGCCTACCAGGAAGAAGTCATCAAGCTAGTGTGTCACCATCTCTTTATCTGTCTGCCACGAGAAAACCCATTGCAGGAAGGATCTGAAACGCTCAAACAAGGCACACGAGATGGAACAGACCATGGGTAATGCTTTGTCCACAAAGATTTGTCAGTTGAACTGAATACCTAGCAGCTGAAAATCCTCAGGGTGCACTGGCAGTAACCAGAAGGCAGACTTTACATCACATTTTGCCATCTCAACACCTCTGCCCACATTCTCAACCAATCCCCTGGCTACATCCACTGAGGAATATGAGACAGACGTCAATTCCTCAGAGATTAAACCATTTACGGAAGACCCCTCCGGCCAGAACAGGTGCTGTATCAACCTAAAATGGCCATACTCCTTTGGCACCACCAAAATTGGAGAAATGATCAGGTCTCTGATCAGCCAATCTGTGAATGGGTCCTCCATACACCCCTCACCAACTTCCTTGAACAACATCTGCCGCACTACTGCCTCTTGTGAGGCCATTGACCTCAAATTCTCCACCCACCTGGTGGACGGTGGACCGTGGACCCTCGTACTCCAGCCTTAAGCCCTCCTTAAAACTGAGACTCAGTAATACGGCATCCTCCCGGCAGGGGTAATATACCAGCCAAGCATCCAGACATTCTTGTTTTAATGGGTGTACAAACCTTTCTTCTTGGAACCCTGTGCTCGCCTCCCTCCCCTGCCCCCTGACATTTGCTTTTCCTGCTGGCTATTGTAGGGTCCATTGTGCTAGAACCCCTAGCTAAATTGCTGCCCTTGCCCGTTGTATCCTGCCCCAAAACATTGTCAAAGGGTGTCACCCAGCACATTTAGAACATTTTCAAACCTTTTCGCAGACGGACCTCCCCACCTGCCTCACCTCCATCTGCATCAGCCCCTACCGAGACCCTGTCATTGTGAAGAACATGATGACCCTACCCCCCTTTGCCCTTACTTGACATCAAGGTCGGCGCCCACACTGGATCCAGCCACCTAACTAGTCGTACAGGGGGTCGAAACGGCGTTGTACAGGGCCGCTAGAACATCTATTTTCTTCTGATTCGGAAACAGACTAGGCACAACATTACAACAGCTCCCCCATCCATCTGTGCCCCCTGCTTCTTACTCGACAACCTCCCCCTGTTCTATGCTATCCTCATCATAATCCAACTGTGTAGCCTCAATCTCTACCCCCAGCGCCTGTCAGCTCTTCCACACATGCATCTGCAGTTTTGCACCTGCTGCAAATTAGCTCCACTAGATCCACCACCAGGTACCAATGGGCTGCATGAAATCCTTTGGCTCCAGCCACTTGCTCTTGCCCTGTCCCTCTCAACGCTGACACAGAGGCCACATTTACCTAACAGGGTTGTTCCAACACTGAGGCCATTTCTGACCTTCGCATGGCAGTGTCCTGACCGTCCTACAACACACTCCGGCTAGATCCCCGGACTGTGCCATCGCTTCACCTCGGTAGCACAGAGCCGCATGTGAGTCACCACCATCTGCCATATCCTGCGCCTGCTGATCCTGTAAAGAAAAAGTAAGGTCCGGCAAGCCGGGGTTAGTAGCCCTGCCTTCTCCAGCCCTCCCTGGGATCAGACATTACAGTCAATAATTCCCCTGTCCTGCTCCTCCACTGGGGTCCCCCAACCTCCCCACCTGTTACTGTCACCCCAACCCATTTCTTGATGTGCTACCCCTTTCCTCCTTACCGCCGTGAATGTCCCCCCTTCGCACAGGGGCTTCGCCCTGCCACACCCTCCGGTGGGTATACACTTTGGCCGGTGGGAGAGGTTCCGCTACATGTCTCTCCCCCAGACTCCCATTACTGCTCCTCCCCTTCACCCCACTCCAGCATAGCCAACACTATGGCTGATGCAGAGCCCCATTCCCGTCCCTTACCCATGTCCTCCGCACCCTTCCTTCCCCATGCATCTCCCTGGTCTGTGGTTGCTTCTCCCGCTTCCAACCCCTCCTCAGACCCCCACAACCGGAGTCCCCAGAGGGCCCTGTCCAACCACCCTCACAGCTCCAATGATGCTGTGGGGCCCCACCGGGGACCTGGCTGCTTCTCCTCTTGCGCAAACTTCCCTTTTCCCAGTCCCACCCTTTTTCCTTGGTGCCCACTGCTCGCAGCCATAACTAAACCCCATTGTGTAGTCTCAATATCCCCTTTTACCTTGCCACTTTTTTTTTACCCATCAGGCCTCACCCCCTGCCCTCCCTCGCCCGGCCTGTACCACCTGAACTATGGCCCCCTTGTCCACATCTTTCCAGCCAGCAAACCCCCCCGCCCCCCCCCCCCAGCTAATCATCTGTTTCCTCCCATCTCCAAACCACTCGGGTCCCAGCAAATCCCCGCTTCCGACCTCCCCACCTCATGTCACACAAGGCTCATCCGGCCGCTGTGACCTCATTGTGGTGCATGTCTTTCTTGGCCCCACCCCTCCCTGCAAAAAACTGGAGAACTGGATGCTGCACTCTGCTTCTTTCTCTCTTTCTTACACACTCTTTCTGCTCCTCTGTCTGGAGTAAATTCACCACTTCCAGGTCAATCTATGAATCCCTTTCTCTTCCTTTCTATCTATTCTTTGCTGCTCTTACCCCTATCTATTCACCATGCCACATTATTCCACTACACAAATCCACTCTACACCACACAATTCCAATACAACCTACATAATTTCACTCCAACCGCATACACCCACTACACTCCAAACTAAAACACATAGGTAAAAGACATTGTCATTTACAACGCCAATAGCTCTAACTCTCTTAAATGCGAGACCTATTGCATTGCAAATGCTTGCTGTTATTTCATCTTCTACAAAGGGAGGCTGCCACCAACTACTTCATAAGAGCGTCTGCCTTATTGTTTTTTGCCTTTTCTTTAGCCTTTTTTGCACCTTGTCTGTGAAATGTTGGTTTAATTATGCTTCTGTTTTTAGTATGGCTATTGTTAGTGATATCCTTTCTGTCTGGGCTCATACCTATTAGCTTGTGGCCGTTGGAGCTATTACTACTAACTACCAGGGCCAGACTGGCTACTGGGCGTTTTGGTGTGCTGTCAAGCTGGGGGCTGGTTTCACTGCGGTGGGGGGTGATTTTGTTGGTGGGACCTGCGTGTGCTTCTAAATAAACAAAGCAAAACTAATTGTTTTAAGCACACGCAGGTCCCCATCAACGAAACCAGCCCCCAGCTTGGCAGCACACCAAAACGCCCAGTAGCCAGTTCGGCCCTGCTAACTACTGTCCTTAACATGCATTTCCTTGACCTGTTCCTTCGGATTCCTTCGCCGCCATCGTATACGCCGTGGTATTTCGCTCACAGCAGGTTCGACGACGGGAACCTACTGCCGCGAAGCTATTTTCCTTGAGCGCCGCTATAAAAGAAGTTTTCCGATTTCTGGGACGCCTTCCAAACAATCTGGGCGCCCATGAGAAAGTAATCTTGGCCTCTAAACAAAGAATACCTCGGAATATCTGTATAAGCGCCACTGAATATCCTTATAAGCAGCCCTGTTTTTAATTAAGGAATATTTGAATAAATCTCAGAGCAAGAAGTTGCCTCGCTACCACGGTCAACCCAGTCAACCCAACAATAAATTACACGAGAGTGAAAAAACGTCAGAAACAGAACATGATATGCTGTTCCAGTTTCTTACAGAACGAATCGTAGTGAATGAAAACACGAAGGAACATAGAACTATCCACAAGTGATACATGCTGATATTGTCCTGACGAAGACACTCTGGTGTCGAAACGCGTTGGCAGACAGACATCAATCTTTCCAATCAGCTGGGGAAATCATTACAGCTTATTTCTCCTCACTAATTTTTATAGAACATAATAATTGAATATGATATTCTTTTTTTATTATCCTGCGTATCTTTTATCATTATGAGTGTGTATTTGAATATGCTCATCATTTTTATTAAGTATCATTACATTTTACGATATCATGATTATGTGTTAGTATTTCTTACTTGTGTTTGATGTGATTTATTATTGCCAGTTGTCTACTTTGTTAATGCCTGGATATATTTTGTTGCTAAAAAAACTTAACATGCATTGCTACCACTGAGTATCTTAGTCAAGTGCTGAAGCGTATTCATGAACCAGTTTTGTAGAACCATAGTGAAATGGACGCTGTTGTGACACCATAGGCCAGGGGCCTCAAACCTTTTCTGTAATTAGATCTACTTCTGTTCAATGAAAGTGATACTGAGCTACTAATATTATTAGTGTTGTAATAGTGACCACGAAAGATAAGACAACTTTAGTGGCCACCCCATGTAAGATTACCAGCAGTAACCACGTCTGTGCATCATGCAGAGCAGCCATCACTAATGCAAAAAGTTTTTTTCAATTTGGAATTCCTCTACATTGGTAATACAAGGCAGTTATAATTGCATTGCCCCAGTTACAAGGGTAATATCGGACACACAGTTGATGGACGGAATGCAGAACAAATCAAAACATTCACCCCAGTCAAGAGATCTGGGTTAAATCCATCATTCTTTTGCTCACCAATCCAACCCTGTTTAGTGGCCATATGCAAATCAGTCTTGACCCTGTGCCTCATGGGAACAGTCCAGCCCAAACTGCCAAGCCAGGTCCTCCCTGGAGCGGAAACAAGCATCCTAGGACCGGTTTCGGGATCAACTGTTTTTTTTTTTTGCACATGGGTAATATTGTTAATATTGCATGGTTTATCATTCAAATATAAGCAGGGCACAAGTCCTATAAAAAGAAGTGGGGGGACTGACAATATGCAAATTACCCCATGACGTCAGTGCTGAACGTGTCCCAGTGTCTGAAAGTAACACCGGAACACATTCAGCTAATTTCTGTGGGGCCCAGTTTCTTGGCAGGGAGGACAGTGTCCACCCTGTGAAAAGAGTGGGGGGACGCCATCCACCCACGTGTACCCTCGACTTGAGCCCTCAATATAAGCATTAAATATATTTTGGAAATTCATTTTACCCCAAACGTCAGCTTATGAGTTCTTAAAACACACACATCTTCATTGCAAACATACCTTTCAATTTTGGGATACATATTTTAATTCAACCCCCCCCCACAAAAGTTTCTGTTTTAGTATGCTGTGCCACAAGAGAGATACTTCCAGGTAGCTGGGGAACTACCAGTAGCTCAGGAGCTACTCGTTGGAGCAGCCTGCCATAGACAAACTTAGGCTGAAGCCACTAACTCCCCCTCCCCCACTTGTCACGTATTGTCCCACCCCAACAAAAAAAAACAAATTCACGGAGCCCTGCCAATCAATGAAGAATTACTTTCATTCATTTAATAAAAACGGATAACGGATTGGCTTTGTCGAAGCTTCTTTAAATTGCTTTGTTTACCTTTCGCACACTGGTATCATATCGTGTTGCAGCAGGCGCTGAACACAGAGTTGGAGAGCTGTGGGTGGGTGGAGTTATGGCGGAGGCGTAGGGCCAGGAGAGCAGGGCTCGGAGATGAGACGGGGGGAGGAGTCAGGGGGCTGTCCTTACTCCAGCTGCCTGCTGCACACTCAGGACGGCACCCGGGTGGTACGTTCAGCGCTCGGTACCGCAGACGCGACCTTCGGTGGAGAAAAGCGGCTGAGAACTTCGGGGTCAAGCCAAGGTACCGGGGATTTTTTTTGTTTCCCTTTTGATGAGAGTTATGACGTTGCTTATGGTCCCACGTGCTTTGCAGAAGTATAGTGCCCGGGCAAACAGCACGTCTGCATGATTGTTGAGGAAAAAGGTTAACAGTGCTTAACACCCCACACCGCCCTTTCTCGCTGTAGTGTTCTCTAACTTTCAATGGGAGTTTGAAAACTGTAAAATGTACGGTGAAGATAAGTCGGTTGCCTTGATAGTGTGGCGCCGGGGCACCCCTTACATGTTTCCCTTCTGAGCCAGGAAGCGAGGGGGACGCTGAGGGGATCTCTGGAAATTCCCGCGTTCGGCAAGGAGTGTGCGCTCCCTGTAGGGGGCAGGCTTGAGGTGCTTGGATGATACTAAGGTGGGGGGGTAGTGTTGGTACCTACATACATAGCAGAATCCTGGAATGAGGGCTGGAAGTAGTACTGTGCGAAGATGGGCGGGTGTGATGGAACATGAGCTGCATTCGCCACAGTCTGCGTTTGCGTCGATATTTTCTTAAGGTCGGTCCTGGCAGTGTGTGTTTTGAGTACTTGAGGAGAGGGGGCGTAATCTCCTAACGCATGTGACCCCGCCCTGGTTAATTTGTAAACCAAAGTGTATGGAGAGAAGATGGCCACGTGTGTCTCTTGGGCTGCTGCGTCCAGTTGGCAGAGAGGGTGGGGGAGATCCCCTGCCTTCAACTCACGTTTAAAGACTCCTCAACACAACGAAGTGCGTCTAAAGAGGTGGCAAGTGTGTGCATGAGGGTTAGATGCCCAGTATTACATGCCGCGTCGCCAGCGAACCCATGCTTTTTAACCTGCAGCATCTTCGCTTTTAAATATTGACACCGTGTGATGTTCAAAGCGAAACTACAAGTCCCAACATGCAAAGATCTGTTGACCAACATGTCAGGACTGCCGAAAAGTATCATACATGGCCGCTTTTTGACCGGGTGGAGAAGTCTGAATCGTTGAAACCTGCCTATAGACACACGAAAGCAAAGTACCCGAGAGGCAAGAATAGAAAATAAGGCAGGAAATGCTAACATAAACCTATTTCGCAAATATTTTCCCAGCACTTTTATGCATACGCCATTAATGTACTTTCTCTGTTTGCTTAAACACACTGAGCCATTTCTTCTAAACTCTCTAAAATAAGTTTAACTTTCTGTGATTGAGACAAATAATATTTTGTCTAATGAAATTATCCATTTCCAAGTTCCGCCGCAACCCTATTTTGGAGGAAAGATCTGTATAAAAGGAAACAGGAAATTCTCATGTGAGGCTGGGCTGCAGACTATTTTTCAGAGTTCTTCTGCAGCACGAATACTGTCGAGTCCTTCCGTGGCACTTGCAATGTCAGACAACTTACTTGAATTTGAAGTTTAAAGGACTATAAAACTGTTCATACATACAGTTTGCTGCTCTTTAGAATTTGCTCTTTAGAATTTTATTACGCAAAGCAAGTACATTTGATCAGATTTGTAAGAGTAGCATGTTACAGAATTAATAACTTTTTGTTCGAGTTATATATTTTCAGTAACCTGACAGTTTATATTTTACTTTGGAGGACAGTGTGTGAACGTTCTATTTTTCTCTGGTGAAGGATTTTGTGCATTTTTAAAACTCATATGAAGCCGAACAAATTATGATAATTCTCGCCTTTAGTACCCTTTAAAGGAAAACATCGGCATAATAATCCAATCTGTGCATTTTAAGATAATACATCTTCAGCTGCTGTGTTTTTACCGGCGCTCGAATGAATTTTTAGGCAAACTGACATAAAGAAAAGGAATGTAACGCCCATATCCTGTTGAAAAAGGCGCAATACATTAAGGAACCGGTTGCTACCGATTTTGTGTTCATCGCGCACTCTGCAGCATGTGAATATAAATTAATCTCACTATTGTATTTGTGCCCCCTCCTTCCCTAGACGTTTTTTTTTTACTTTTGAAATGCAGTGGGTGTGCCCTCGACCACTTGGTGTATTTTCTTTATCAAGAAGTTGCCTCTTTCCTTTGTGCCGAAATGGGTGTGTTTGGAGGTCAATTAGCTGGGAAAATGGGAGCGCGCTTCCGCCGGTTTCTACTTAGCCCGAAATAGCCTTATCTCTGGGGCAAGCAAGATTGCAGCATAGTCGGGGCTGGAATCCAAAGGAGGCTAGACAAAAACTGCGTATGAGCCCAAAACCCACAGTGTAAACAAGTGCCTCTAACAATCCCAAAACTGAAGGGAAAGAAATCCAGGGAGATTTGCCGTCCACCCGATCGCACCCGGAGCAACCATTGGGAACTAAATTGTCTGGCGTTGGCGGCCAGCCTTTTGGCTTTGTCGATGCCGGTTGTATTTTGTATCCCTTTATTGTGGAGGAGGCTTCCATGACCTCGCCTAAATATATATTTTTTCAGTCTCATAAAGCACTCCCGTAGTAGTCTCTGGCACTGAGTGGATCTACTTTGTGTGCAGATCTGCCCTTTGTGAAAGAGAATGTCACTCAAAATGAATGAAGTTATGCCCTTTGTGAAAGAGGATAATGTCACTCACAATGAATGAAGTTAGCCAATGACTGCAGTTGCCTGACCCATTACCACATGCTGACTGCTGTGGACAGAAAAAAATTCGACTTATGTAATGAGATATAAAAATGACCTACTTGAAAGCCCCCATATATTGTGTTTCTAATTACTTTGGCCTTGTTTGGCGAAACTCCACAAAATTGTGTATCTAGGGAAACAGAGCCTCCAGAGTTCCAGGCAGATCTCAAGCCGAGATCTGATTGATTGCCACCACCTCAAACAGGAAGTGGTCACAGCCATTTTAGGACTCCGGCTTTAGACCTGAATCCTAAAGAAAGACATAAGTGAGCATAGTAGCGATACCCTGACCCCCTAGGCCTGGTGGTCGGGTCCTGAGAGACTCTGCCTGGGGCCAAAATGTAATTACATTTTTTTAACCGTAAATTCACAAAGGATCCACTAATCGGTAGGAAAATCCGAACCTGCCTGGGGAGGGCCGGGCAGTTTATATTTTTGGGAGCAGGGGGAATGCATGGCTCCCCTACCCAGGCTGATTTTGGCCCGGAGACCCCACCCCTCCAGGGTCCGAAATCTTATTTGGAGGCAGAGTGCATGGAGCCTTCCTCCCCAGGCCTATTTCAGCCCGGGCCCCATACCATGGCACCAATGGATTTTTCACGTGGAGGTGGCTCGCGAGCCCACCTCCCTGAGTCATTAATGCCCTATTGACCCCATCTCCTGGGGTCGGCTCACTAGCCCTGTTTGGCGGATTCTACCCCTGGAACATAGCAGTTGCAGGCAGGAAAACCTGTATTTGCTCCCAGCTTGCGGGAGCTTTTTTTAAATGTCCTGCTATGTGTGAGCAAACTCAATCTGTACCCAGCTGGCGGGAGATTTGAAAATGCTTCAGCTGGCTGGGAGGCAGACTGTTGATCTGTTTTCCTGTCCTCACTGATGAGGCAAACTCATCAAAGTATTGTTCCCGGCCTGAGGGAGCAGCATTAATAGCTGCTCCCTCGAGGTGGGAACCATATGGGGAGTTGGCTGGGACCTTTGGGCTCCACACAAGTATGTTGTGGGTGACCTGGGTGGGCACCAGACCACTCACCTTTAAGTAATGAGGGCCCCCTGGCTAGGGATAGGGTCACCAAGGCCAATAGTAACTCGGGCAGGAGTGTCCCGCTCCCCATCCTATTTAAATAAATCCCCCTCTTCCTAGGGATGGGGTCCCCTGGGCCTAAAAATGCTCAGGGAGGGGGGGACTACAGCCAGTTTAATTGCAGGGTTTAAAAGGAGGACCATTCCACCTTAACACTGGCATGGATGTCAGCGGTTGGAACGTGAGTAGGCTGGGCGCCAAAGAGTGATGTCGAGGGTCAGCTATGTTACTTATAAGTAATGTTACAGTAACGTCATGCTTGTAAAACTGTGGGAGCACAAACTTCTGGAAGAAGCATGCTCATAGCACCTTCCATGGACAGTGTCTCCAAGTTTATCTACTTTGGCACATATTGTAATGCTCACCTCTCAATCACTTAATTCCGCTCCATGTTGTTTAAGCTTTGAACATAACATTTGTTGTTATTTGTATGAATATGTTGTCCCATGGTGGACTAGGTGTGCAAACAACAAGATCAGAGGCATGTTTGACGAGGGCTAAAATTCAGCTACAGACTAGATGCAAGAAGTATCGTTGATGGAAATGAGGATTGGGCAAGAAGGGGCAAGCAGAAAAGCATGAGTGTGGTGGTTTGCAGCATGGTGAAAGCAGAGCCTCCCTGCAACAGTGGGGTACTGAGCAAGCAACACAACACAAGGGTCGGGTCAGGGCAGGCAACACAACCAACCGAGTCGGAGCAAAGGTGGAAACAACGAGAAAGGGTGTGGATTATGGCCAGAACCTCTTAATTTGGATATAGGAAACCATGTTCAAGTCTCTGTGTTGGCTCAAAATCCCTTTGTTCTGGGTAAATCACTACATCTCCCATGCCTACAAAATAAATATGACATCGGGTGCAGCAACTGGTGTTCATGTAAAGCTCTGCGATACCTACTTCGGGCTATGCCAGTGTGCAAAAAGAAATTTTAGGGAGGAAGAGGGGGAATGCGGGGCGAGATAAAGCAATAGGGGTGCAGATTTGAGTTTCACAGAATTGCACAGCAGCTGCGGGAGAGAAAAGATGAAGGAACATGGAAGGAAATATGGTAGACAGCCTGAAAATACAAGCACTTGCAGAAGTGCTTGAGTACAAAAACAGTAACTTCAAAATGGGAGCTGAGTACTTAGCCCACGCTCCAGGGGAGGGCAAACACTAGAAGAAAACATGACGCCTTGTGCTGTGACAAATGGGAGCAAAGCAAATGCGTGACAATGAAGGTAACCAATGTTAAGCTATGAGCGGTCTGTAAGTCAACTGATTGTAAGCAAAATGTCTCGAAGACACAGCTCATGCTCTGTCTATGCAAGACCCAAAAAAGATGGTTTCAATTGGAAAAAGTGGGTGCACGCCCACTGCCAATCCACCCCCTCTTTCCATCTGTGGGTGTTGATGTCACGTGCTACAGCACCAAGATACCCGTTGGGTGAAAGTTGCGCATTTACAAATTTGGCATAAAAAAAAGACTAAGAAGCAGTCTCCTCTTCAGTGAGCTGGGGGTTCCATGTGGGTAGTTTAGGATTCTTATGGTGGTACATCATTGGCATTTGTCAGAAACCGATCCCTACACCATTGATCCTTTTGCTATTTCTCGGTATATGTAGTCCTGGTATTCTCAGTAGAGGATGCGTAAAAAATGTAGGGGCTGGTCTGAAAGGGCCGCCCCCACGCCCCATATCTGTGTGGGACACAACAGGCACTAAGGACGCCGTTGCGAGGAATTAGTATCCAAGCTTAAGACTGGTGTGCCGCTGTGAAAGAGAAGAAAGCCCTTGTTGTAGGATTCAAGTGCCTCCACACTTCCACCAAACCTGCTTCATTCAACCACTGAAGACCATTTGTAGTGTATGTCCCGGCCGGTCCCGCCCTTTGTATTGAGCATTCCAGGAGTGATATAGATGCCAAATTGAAGTCTCCCCCGATCAGGGTGTTCGCATCTAGGGAAGTTAGGACGTCCCCAGGCGGCTGGCGTATGAAAGATTCTTGGTTATCGCTAGGGGCCACTGTAAAGCAGCGCTTGTAGAGAGGAGCATAGGGAAAGTAAATGGCCCACGATTTCAGAGTGTTTGAGTTACTTACCCCTGGAAGCATGTAGACAGAAGCATCACAACCCCAGCGTTCTTTCTTTGACCGGAAGAGAAGTATTGACAATCGAACCTCTTTGATTTCAGGCCACCCTAATCTTTCCGAAGCAGATGAGTCTCTTGCAATAAACATATATTGCATTGGAAGGTTTTCAGTTGAGACATCAAAGCCAATCGTTTGGCTGGGGCGTTCAAGACTCAACATCTTAACCATATCTGTGACGAATAGAAAGAAACCAGGATATCTTCCCCGGATCATCCCACCCCGTGATTCACTTGTGTGTCGTGATTGAGCATGGCAGAGCAATAAAATTATAGTATTGAGAATACTACGAGCATCCATAACTAACAACAAAAATAAGTAACGCAAAAATATGAACTACGCCAACAGGTGAAGAAACCGGGTCTGGAGTAGAGGGTCCACGTCGCTGTCAATCCTTCTAGACAGTAGCAAGGAAATGTAGATGCATGGGAGCCCCGCCACCCGAATAGACAAGCGTGACTTCCAGGCATCTCGAGGTGAGGGAGAGGGGTGGTCAGCCAAAAAGCACTGCACCCCGGAGTCAAACCTGTCTCCTCACAAGGGGTCAGTCCGATGGTAGGACTGGCTAAACAGCAGTGTGACCATTCCAGAGCGACCACGGAAAAGGGAGACCTTCCAATTCCTCACTTCACCGCTGAGTCTGGCGACGCTCCCCTATTAGTAAGCTGAGTCGGCAAGGCAGACCTCTCTCTGAGACTCGCCTTCACCGATGGTCTTCTAGTTTTATTCCTGTTCCGAGGTCTGGATCTGCAGACTGTGAAGATGAGGGAAGCGGCTGCTGCAACCGTGAGTTTGATCCCTCCAGGGCTAGGCCCAGGATTGGCACCACCTCCGACAATGTGCGGACCACATGCATTTTTTTCGCCACAAGCAAAAGTGAGGCAGAATGGGTGCCCCCACTTACAACTAATCCCTTCCTCCCATAGGAAAAATGTAGCTCGTTTCAGGGCCCTGTGTCGTTGCAGCATAATGAAGGATATTTCCGGGTAGAGCCAGATTTTGTTTCCCTCTGAAGTGATATGGGGTAAGTCCCGTACTGCTGAAATAAATGACTCCCTTTGACGGTAACTATGGGGACATGTTGGAATGTCCTGCAAGGACCCAGGTTGCCCAGACAGACAGCCAGCCCGATGTGTGCGTGGGGTCAAAGATCACGTCCTTGTCGGCTAGGCCAGGTACTATATAACGAAAGATTATGTAATCCTCCAGTTTACCTGCAACAGAACTCCTTTAATGCGGATGTTAGATCCGTGGGATCTGTTTTGCAATTCCTCCAAATAGTAATTGAGAGCTGTGTTCTGGTCCTGGAGCTCGAGAATCTGGCTGAGCAAACTTTCAGCTCCTCCTTTCCTGCATCAGCTCTCTGTTCCAACATTTCTACTCGCTTCCCCAGGTTGTTCATGTCCTTGCAGATTTCTTTAACTTCACAGGACACCTCTTGGCGCAGATTCGCGGTATCGACTCTTAGATTGTGGAAGAGGGATGCCATGAAGCTTCGGGTAACTGGGTCCTCATCTCCCATGCTGGTAGCTTGTGAGGATTGTGAGGGGGACAGTGAAGGTGGGCTGCAGTCTTTTTCGTGTTCTGCTTTCTTGGCAGGAGTCTTTGAGAGCAACTCCCCAATAAAAGGGTCTAATTTGCCTCGCAGCACAGTGCAGTCATGGTCACTGCATCATGAGAAGCGTGGAGAAACAAAGGCAAGGGTAGTGAGTCCCCAAGATCGCAGACATGCCCACTCAGTTCAAAAGTCTCTTGCCAGACCGTACTCTCCTTTGTCCAGCTGCTAGGCCCCATATATGCAGAGAAGCAGGGTCCCCACTCCCCACTCCCGAGTCCTGGCAAACGAGGAAGAAACGGACCTCTATGTGAAAATCAACAAGCAGCATGCAGGGGAGTAGGCACCCAGGCCTCTGGCACCCCCAGGCAAGGGCAACACACCCAACAGGTCCGCAGAGCAATAGAGACCTCTGCCCCAAACTTCTATGGTGGACGCGCGCCTCTGTCTACAGTCCGTAGGACCGTGGATCGTGCCTGGCTAAAAAAAGGTGCGTTCTCTGCCGTCGTCGGTTGCGGGCCAGGCATATGGTCGTCACGGCCTCCATGCACTGCAGGCTCCTACTGCTGCAGAGATATCGGGCCGCTTTAGAGTGGATCTCACCCGACTCCTACCTTTGTCGTCGGGCTTCTATACTCGCTATCCCGGGCATCGCTTACCTCTTCAAAACGCCACCCACGCCCCATAGGTGTCTGCAGCGCTCCTCCAACTCCTCACTCCAGGATGGTCCAGCGATCCACTGTGCTTTGACGAGCAGTTCAGTGAAGTACAGGGCTTCCCCTGGGTCGGAAGCTCAAGCCGCCATCTTGGCAGCGGCTCGCAGGCTCAGCTTTCTTCCTTCCCTTCACTCCAGCAGCGGCTGCTCTGGGACAGCCAATACCTTTGCTTTGCAGACCTCCCCGATATCCCGCCTCTTTGATTTTATTTATTCATTTATTATGCATCTTGTAACGCGCAAACTAAAACCCGAAGGTGTCAAGGCGCCTAACAAAAAGATCAAAAAGCAGGGCACAACTACTCATACGCTTGTACAAAAAGGCGTGTTTTGAGGGCAGCTCTGAAGGTCTGAAGGGAGAGGAGGGACCTGAGCTCTAATGGAAGATCGTTCCACCATTTGGTAGCCAAAAGGGAAAAAGCCCTACCACCCCATCTGGCTTTCCGAATGCGAGGGATGTGGAGAAAAAGATGATTGGAGGAGCGGAGGTTCCTGCCAGGATTGTAGTAGGTCAGGATGGATCCAATGCCTGTAGGGCTACTTTTCGCCAAGGCCTTATAGACCATACACATGGACTTAAAGACTATCCGCTCCTTTATCGGAAGCCAATGAAGCTGCTTCCTGGCCAGCGTGGCCGAAGAGCGTCGGGGAAGATCGAGGACAAATCTGGCTGCCGCATTCTGGACTACCTGCAAGCGCTGCAGCTGACTCTTATTCAGTCCAGCATACAGCGCATTGCAGTAGTCCAGACGAGAACCCAGAAGGGCGACAGCAAGTTGCCTTCTTGCCTGCAGGGAAAGGTAGTTCCTAATTTTCCTAAGAACGTAGATTATACCCCAACAGGTAGATACCGTCCTGTTGACCTGTTGGCACATATCAAGAATAGGGTCAATCATCACCCCGAGATTTTTAGCCGAGGAGGTAGGTTTAGGGCAGGAACCCAACGAGTCAGGCCACCACTCCATGGACCAAATGTCTTCCCTTCCGCCGAACACCATCACCTCCGTCTTCTCCCCATTCAATTTCAGTGAGTTGTAAATCATCCACTGGCCGACAGCCTCCATGCAAGATCTAAATCTGGAGGCTGTCAGCTCAGTTGACTGGGAGAGAGACACGAGGATCTGGGTGTCATCCGCGTAGGGAACTACCTCCATCCCAAAAGATCTAATAAGTCTGGCAAGGGGGGTCACATAGATGTTAAAAAGGGTGGGACTAAGCGCCGACCCTTGAGGGACCCCACATTGCACAGACAGGGATGGAGATAGAAATTTTCCCAGCATTACCCTCTGCTCTCTATGATAGAGAAAAGAGGAGAGCAACCCCAGGGCTGCCCCCCAGGCCCCAATCTCACCCAGTCGGGATGTTAAGACACGGGGAGATAGGGTATCGAAGGCAGCCGTGAGGTCCAGGAGGATCAGGAGGGATGTCCGACCCTCATCCACACTCATACGGATGGAATCGAGCACCAGGGTGAGGGCAGACTCGGTGCTATGTTCCCTCCTGAAACCATGCTGGGCAGGGTCCAGGCAGCCCGAATTCTCCACAAAGGCAGCTAGATGCCCATTTAGATGGGACTCAAGCATCTTTGCAGGGGCCGGCAGCAGTGAGATGGGGCGGAAGTTTTTTAATACCCCGGGATCTAGGGAGGGTTTCTTAAGAAGAGGTTTTACCACAGCATTTTTCCACTGCTGTGGAAAGACACCCTCCCTCATTGCCCCATTCATGATCTCAAGTAAAGGGGGTAAAAGAGATCCTCTACACTGCTTCATGATCTTAAGAGGGCAAGCATCTAGCGGAGACCCTGACTTCGTTTTCTCAAGCAGCGTATCAAGATCTTGTAGGGAGAGCGGAGGAAAAGATTCCAGATAGCCGGCCAAGGGAAGCTCCGCTGAGGAGACATCCGGGACCACAGTAGCCGGTGGCTCAGCCGTTGAAAGCCTCTGTGACTCCAGGGAAGTATAGATGTCCGATATTTTGGACTGAAAGAAGAGAGCTATGTCATTGCAGAGCTCCTGAGATGGAATGACAGGATCGGGGACCTGAAGAGATGTGAGAGAGTCCACGATCCTGAAGAGCTCTTTGGGAGATGAAAGGGAGGAAGTCAGGGCCACAAAGTAGTCTTGTTTGGTCCCGATGACTTCCAACTTATATCTCTTAAGCAGGGTTTTATGAGCTTCCCTGTCTTTGAGATCCCAACTGGCATGCCATCGACGCTCCTGTCTCCTTACTTCCTGTCTAAGGAGTCTGAGTTGTTCAGAGAACCAAGGGGCTGATGGTCTTTTCCTGGCTGAATAGCAGGACCGAGCCGACGCCAGTTCGTCCAAGGCCTCTGTAAGAATGTTATCATAATGCGGCACCGCCGAAGAGGGATCCATCTCCCGAATAGAAGACAAACTAGGAATCCACGGGTCAAAGGAGTGTTCCCCGATGTTTTTAAGATTCCTACGTACTTCAAAAGTACTCGGAACTTTCCTGAGAATTTCGTGGCTAAGGAGGGCCACGTTGAAAGGAACGGCCAGGTGGTCTGACCAGGAAAGGGAGAAAGGATCCGTTACTGACAGTCTCTGATCGTTAGAGAAAATCCCATCGAGCGTATGACCAGCTCGGTGGGTGGGTCCTTTCACCAGTTGGGTGAGTCCACATGCTGTCAGTGCTTCCAGCAACGCGGAGGTGTCATGGGACTCCAATAACTCTAAGTGAAAATTAAAATCACCCAGAATCGTTAGATTCTCACGGCCAAAGTAGGGCTCCAGGAACTGAAGCAGTTTTAAGCTAAAATCTGCTCTAGGACCGGGCGGACGATAGACCAGAATCCCGTTAAATGGAGAGATATAGGAGTCATGTAATGAAAAATACAACACCTGGATAGCATCCTTGGGGTCAGATAAAGGCATAGTATGACATTGAAAACTGTCTCTATGCAGGATAGCTAATCCACCACCGACCCGGCCTATTCTGTCCTGCCGAGTCAAGCAATACCCATCTGGGACTGCTTCGATGAGGTCTGGACCCGATGAGTCCTTGGCCCACGTTTCCGTAATAAAAACCCATGTCGGGTTCTTCTCCAAAACAAGCTCCTTAAAAACAATGTTGTTTTTAATGAGTGAGCGCGCATTAAGGAGCAGGCAATTTACGCTCAGTTCACTAGGAGCTACTAGCGAGCAAGGCTCCCGAGGGGGGGACGGGAGGGGCAGAATTCACGCCGGACGGGTCTATCTGGAAGCACCCACATCCCTTGAACACGGGGAGGTCTTCAGGAGTGATTCTATGGAAGCATGGTGCAGTGATAGGTCGAAGGCGTAAGATATCCTGTAAAGAATATTTCAATACACCGTGCCCCACTATGTCCGACCTATAGGTCCAGCCGTCCAGCCCGTCCTCAGCGCGGACGGGCGCAGACGGGCTGGACTCTGGCGTGACTCTGGCGTGGCTGCGGCGGACACGCTGCGCGCACACGCTGCGCGCCATAGGTACTGATAGATATAGGGCTCTTAGCCAGTCCACCTGACTGCTAGAGCGCGGGTCGCTGCAAACTAACCTTGTCCCTATCCAAGATGGCGCCCACCGATGACTCGGCGCGAGGGTCCGGCCCGCTAAACAGCGGTGAGGGGAACAGTTTAAATGCAGCAATGCGGTGAGGAGAATTAAAAACAGGGAATAACTGTATGACAAATAAAATAACACAAATACAAAATGGGTCAAGTTAAAATACAAGTAGCGCGAGTACAAGCGCTGAAAGGCGGGACCAGCAAGAGGGAGAGCTCCTAACTGTGTCCCTTAAATAGTATGAGCCGACGAACTGTCTCTAGCCAGTCCACCTGACTGCTAGAGCGCGGGTCGCTGCAAACTAACCTTGTCCCTATCCAAGATGGCGCCCACCGATGACTCGGCGCGAGGGTCCGGCCCGCTAAACAGCGGTGAGGGGAACAGTTTAAATGCAGCAATGCGGTGAGGAGAATTAAAAACAGGGAATAACTGTATGACAAATAAAATAACACAAATACAAAACGGGTACGATTTCCCATTACCTGGTTCCGCCTGCGGCTTAGTGATTGCACCGAGCTCCGTGGTGATGCTACTACACATGCCATGCATTGGGTGTTCATTTTTTAATTTGAGGTTGTGTGTATATTTGTGTATATGTATGTATGTATGTGTGTGTGTGTGTGTGTGTGTGTGTGTGTATGTATATATGTATATATATATATTCCACAGCTTGGCTCAAAGTTTCTGTAATCCAATGGCGCTCCATTCACCGGTGCCGAACTGCTAAGCAGAGCCCTGCTTTTGGTTATATTATCCAACTCCCTTACACGAAGGAAAAAAGTTCGCACTCACAGAAGATATCTTTCCCAGTTATTCTTTTATTCGTCAAATTACAGCATTCCAAGTACAAAACCAACGCGTTTCGCAACCCACCGGTCGCTTGTTCACGGTAAGAACAAGCGACCGGTGGGTTGCGAAACGCGTTGGTTTTGTACTTGGAATGCTGCAATTTGACGAATAAAAGAATAGCTGGGAAAGATATCTTCTGTGAGAGCGAACTTTTTTCCTTCGTGTAAGGGAGTTGGATAATATATATATATATATATATATATATATATATATACATACACACTGTGTGTGTGTGTATATATATGTGTGTATCAATATTAGTGTATGTGTAACGTGCAATAGGAAGATTTTTATTAGCAGTAAATAGTTGTAAGTGTATTTTAAACACAAAATGTTACGTAGATTGATATTCTTATCATAATTTTAATGGTATTACATAATTGTAAGTATTTAGCATTTTTGTTAGACTATGGTCTATATAAATTTGCTTACTACTGAGATCAGTTCAGACCGCCCCACTAGTGGTGCTTCCCCCAGTTTGAAGACCTGTTCTAAAGTCGAGCAAACAAGATCCATCTCTTCAGTGTAACCTGACCATGTGGGTCAGTGAATGTGCTATTGACTTGAGGAGCTACTTTGGAGTTAGTCAGCCTTCCTTCCCCTTCGCTCAAGTGCAATTGTTTAAAAAATTTTTTTTTTATTAAAGTAAAATAAACGTCTTATAATCATACTGTTGGAGTTTAGGAATTACTTTCAGGGTCTACTCATACTTTGTCCTTTTTAGGTCTTGCCTGAGCCAGCGCATTCGCTGCTCTGCTAGACATTTAGTAAGTGGGGTTTTTGAAGTGCTACCCCATGCTTTTGCTGGCCTAGCGCTTGCAGTTACGTGTGCGTGCACGGGCGCACCCGCCAGCTTTCACCGCCCGACGCGCCACCTGGACCGCGATCAGTTTCACTTTCGCGTTCCACTTTTGCGCACGCACAACTCTCTTTTGCGTTTGCGCGTCTTATTTAAACCAACATTACCGGCTTGTTTTTAACAAATAAATTGAGCACGCAGCAGCGGCGAGGGCAAGCTGCGTTCTCGTCTTAGGTTACTTATTTTAATTTGGCCTGCCTCTTTGCTCGTTGACTTCGGTTTACTTGTGAAATGAAACTTTGTTGAGTCGCTTTATCTCCGTTTCTCTTCCTTCACCACTCCCACAACACTGCTTCAGTTGCTTCATGCCCCTTAATCTCCCGTGCCTCCCACTTACCCCTCCCACAACACTGCTCGCAGGACCCCACCACCCCTCCCAGGCTACTGGTATTTTGCTTGGTTTTTTGTTACTTTACTGTTTTGCTCGTATTTTTGTTACTTTACAAATGCTTTTCTTTATATAGCGCACCTCCGCAATGGGCTCCGCTTTGTATTTTTTTTCGCAAGGCCTCTTGTAACAAGCCTTATCTAGCTCATGCTGGAGAGCCGCCTCCCTCTCGGGTAGCATCCCCCACATAAAGCAGTATGCACACTCTAACACCTCTCAAACGTCATGTGACATGCAGCTAGCTAGCTGTCCGTGGATTCATCCTCAAGGTCTGTGGCACGCATTTACAGCAGCAGATTGTGTTCTTTGTCTCTTTGTTTTATCCCAAGGAACCCACCATTGTTGTCTCGGGGGCTTGTGTACTGTTCACACTTGTTTTTACAGCCCTACAGATGGCCAACATAATGATATCAAGCTTACAGGCAATCCTTTTGACTGAATATCCTTGAAGACTGCTCACGGGGTAATGCCCCCCACCCTGCAGCGCACTCTGTGTGACAACGGTTCTGCTTTTAAAGGGGCAAAATAAATGCAATTCAGTGGAGAAAACTGGTTGTGACATTTCATTTCCATCACTGGCAAACAGCAAATTTGCAAGGTTGTGTTCCGATGCATTTGGCTGCATTCACATGCAATCTATATCATATCTGAGGATCTTTTGTGTATCCTGAATGTGTCTTTCTGAGTTTTGGAAACATGACTGAGACCCATAGTAAGATTCGCTAATGCCATTAGGAAACAAACCTAGTTTGTTCTCCTTTCTTTTACATAAATGGTCTAGGAGTGTTGAGTTTTATTGAAAAACGATATTCAAATCCTGTGCAGTAGTACAAGAAAACTGATAGACTGCACACTTTGTGTTGATAAATTTGGAGTCAGCAGTTCTAGACCTTTGTTGTAAACTGGACTTAAATTAAATGACCTAGGGGAGGTCATCTGATCTTACAGTGCATCACTTCCTTTATGGGCAAAACATTCAGAAAGAGAATCCACCACCTGCAAGATTTTTAAACCTGTACAGTTCCAAATTTCTTCAGACCTTCACCTTTGTGAAGACGAGACGTAGATCACACGCACAGATTGGTGCAGTAGGCACTCCGCCCACAGATCAAGCTCATGAGATACAGACTGGACACACAGTGAGCTGCTGCATCTGCAACAAGAATCAACTCATTCATACATTTGCCCAGTTCCTTTATGCTACATAGAATGGCATTGCTAACGGACGAAGTAACAGAGAACATTTTATCAAAGAATGTGGAGTGATGGCGTTTCTTTTATATGGTACTCGCAGGCTACCATATAAATCTTGGTGATGACCTATAGTTATGCTAACATTTAACCATTTGGCGCTTGAAGTGTGATTTTCAAAATGTTTGTGTGTGTAAATAACGAGGTACCAAGCTCTGTGGTTAAATCCTGTTGAAGGACACTCCCTCGCGATTTCTCTACTTCTCATGTTTTGCACTTGCTATTTAAAGTAACGAACACGACTTGTTAATAAAAAAATAACCTCGCTCCTTTGTCACTTATATCCTTTTCGTTATATCTCTCAGCTCCTTCCATGTTCAAATCACTGTCACTCCCTTCTCCCTCACCTGATTTTATCTCCTTTCTCTCACACGATTTTATCTCCTTTCTCTCTCTTTCTCGCCCATTTGTTTCCCTTCTTTCTAAACTTTCAGCCCCTGCACTGACACCCATAGAGGTGTCCCTCTATCTTTCTTCCTTGCTGATTATTTTGTCACTTTTAGGCAGCCATTTCCTGTAGTTCATTGAACACCTTGCTGTCCTTGTTCTATCTGCTCCTAAAGGTTAGTGAAGGCTCCCTCAGTTTCCTTAATTCTCCAGGGGTAAGTGTGGTTGAGCAGGCGATCACGTGGTGTGATGCTTCATTTCAGATGCAAATTAAATTAGGTTATTGCCTTTGGTATAGGTCAGCGTCCAGTCTATACTATTTATCGTAAGAAACCAAAACAAACGGAAGTGTACTTCCAGAGATATTACTCAGATATGCTTTACATAGTGTCTTCTAACATAACTAGCATTGGCATAGCAAATAAGTCTCGCCTTTGGGACCATATAAGTGTTTACCCATGCAACAGTTGATGATGTTGAACCAAGGATAATGTGCTGCATAACTAAATACTTATAAGGGCCCAAAAGCGAGACCTATTGGCTATGTCAATGCTTGTTAGGTTGATCATTCGAGATCTCTTGTGTATATACTTTAGTATATATTTTATGTACTTTGTGGGCTCTGGAGATCAGCCCTAGGACATGTCTGCTTCCGCATAGGGACTTGTTTTTCTGTTCAACTGCCTCTATTTAACTTTTTTGATAGAAAACGACCAGCAGAGGTCTGTAAAATACCAGAATCACTTTAGCATATTCCAGATTATAGTCCATAGAAATGGTCTTCCATGAGCACCCGTAGACAATATTTTTTTCAAATCTTGTATTTTCAGTGATATGACCACCGAAGGCCCTGATTTTATATTAAAAAATAAGCGTTGGACTATACCAATTCCAGCTGAAAGGCAATATTCTCTCCATATGTTCCCATACCTGGCGTGCCATGCAGTTTGGTGCTTACTTTCCCTCCATGTTAAAGAGCTGTAGATGTTTCAGCACCCAGGCTAATGTGATGCATAGCTATATGCATATAAGGTCCCAAAGGCCAGGTTGATTGCATTGCAAATGCTTGTTATGTTTGTTTTATTTGCCACAGGAGCAGACTCTGATCTGTAAAGATAACGTTCTTAAGTTGCCACTAAATTGCTGCACAAATGCTTAGGATTTGTAATATTTGTATTAGTTATTTGCATGTTCTGTTATTTAAATTTTTTAAATGGCTTCTGGAGTACACACTGTGCCAGCCATACTACCCATCAGTAACTGTTTTCTTTTAAATAGTCGCTCACCTTTGAATGCTGCCTTTGACATGAACGGAAACTTTAAAGTCCTCAGTTTTGAAAGCTTGGCATCTATTGGAAGAGTTTCCAGGATCAGCTTGTTGTTGGAATATAGTGTTATCGCCTTTCTTTGTGTCTGAGCAGCCAGGGAAAGTAATTCCCTCTCATCTGGTATGGTTACAGTGATTGAGTTTCCTACCTTGTGCTAGCTGTACCTTTTGTGAAGCTCTTCCTGAGGCTTATGAAATATTAATTACAGATCCTGTGTAGCATAGATGGAATTGGTTCTGTTGTAAGGTGTTCATTTCTGAAGTTGACCTATATGCATGAAGCAGTTTCTATTTAATGGCAGTGCTGATAGTTGTGACTGCTGATGGGAGTGAGCTATCTGGTTTCATGATCTTTTTAACATTTTATGTTTTAACCTCTTACACTTACTTTTCTTCTCCCTTCACGTGTATGTTCTTTTGCTTAACACCACACAAGCTGCAGTTGGAGCTGCTTTAACAGCGGCGGTCGCCATAAACAAAGTGTAGTGGGGTCGGGCGTGGGTATTTTGAAAATATTTTTAAAAACGTACCTTTTGCCGCTAGCCGCTCATCTTCCTTTGTGCTGGTCCCAGCAGCCTCTGAGACAGACTCCCTGTCCAATCACCACGTGGATTGTTCTGAACACGCAGAAAAGGTGCCCTGCTCCGACCAGAGTGTCTGTGGGGTTTCTACAACCCTCCTGCTCAATGCAGCTGGGATGGAGAAAACCTAAGTGTGCATGTGTATTTTGAGACAGCCGGCCAAACCACATATGTGCACTTAGGGAATGGAGTGCACTAGCAGTCCTTCCTCCTCCCCCTCCCCCCTCCCTCCCATACCTCAGCCCGTCCCTCCCAACAGCTCTGGCTAAGTGCTGGCAAATGTAAATTAAAACGATATAAGAACATCTTCTTAATTTACATTTGCTGGCTCTGAGCCAGGCAGTGGGGCGACGCCATTGCGGAGGAACCGTCACTGTGCTTGAAGACTTCCCTTATAGGGTACCTTCCTGTTGCGATCACTGTTTTAGGAACATGATTTCAGCACTTCATATTGTTTTTGGCAGCACTTACGACGTATCACAGAGGTGTATTTAGACTGCTAAATCCTTTTGGAGATCTATTAAGTAAGGTGCTTGGGTGAGGTATGTGGAATTGTAACTGATGTATTAATTGATGCACATTTAGTGGGAAGAACAATCTTCACATACATTCAATCACCAACTGGTAACATGGTTAAGTGACTTAACTTTCGTACATCCCATTACAATGTTTTATTGTACTTGAGCTTTCATGTCTACTTTAAAATGTGACTATGCGAAAGTTTAAGAGCATGCATGTAATGAAAGTAAGTGCAGTGGTTACTAAATACTAGGAGCAGACCAAATCCATGTTGCTCATTTTTAGGTCTAGCCCACATAAGGCAACACATGCTCTGTCCGTTACAATGCGTATTGAGGATTAACAAGAACATAGTGACTTGGAGCCCACCCATTGATGGCCATTGGCTGGCTTCCTTGTCACTCTTATTTGCCAAATTCTTTTTGGTGTCCCAGCTTATCAATCTTTTGTTTGTCCCTTCGATGGAGCATTTCCTTTTACAATCTCCTTTGATTGACTGGCATTACTGCTTCCACTGCTTGTTTTTCAAGCCCTACTCTTTAGGTCGAAGCCTACCAGACGGGGTAATTGTCTAGTTTGCTAAAGACATCTTGGGGCAATAAAGAAAGCTTCAGTGGGAATTAATTCCAGCCATTGCTTACCATTGGCCTTTTGGTTTGGTACTCACATTTTCTGGCTTTCTATTTGCGGGTTTGGTTTTAGACTGCCCAAGGTGATTTATTTTCTTTCTAGCACTCAACATTTGAATGAACTGTGCAAGTATTTCAGACTATATCCCAATTATGAACAAACACATTAACCACTTTTTTGTTAATAAGTGTTCATTTTGAAGTGTGTTGGAAGCAAATATTTTTTTATGATCAAAACTTTAGATGATGCCTTTTCCACACTTTGCTTGTGTGCTGTATAGTTTTATTAGCAAAAGTGTATGTCTGTGCAAATGTAATGGTCATTTCAATTGAAAATGTGTTGTCTATAATGACAGCGTGCTACCACACCATGCATACTCCAATCTATGCCACTCTACCCTGCACCACTCCACTTTACATCACTCAACTGCGCCACTCCATTCTACCACCCTAATCTGCTCTGCACAACTCTACTCTATGCCACTTCTCAATACTGCACTCTACGGCACTGCACTTTACTCTGTAGTCTACTTCACTCTATGCCTCTCTACCCTGCGCCAGTGCACTCTACGTCACTGTGCTCTACACCACTACAGTCCACTTCAATGTACTCTGCACAACTCCACCCCACTCTGCAACACTGCACTCACCGCCACTCTACTCTGCACCACTGCACTCTATACCACTTTACGCCGTTACACTCCATGCCACAGCACTCTATGCTAAGCACCAGCGTCATTTTGTCAGCGCACACATGCATGGTGCGCGTGTACTAAATGATCCGTCAAAGGTTGGTTTAAAAAAATAACTTTAGCCGTGCTGCACGTCATTGAGGAGGCTGTGCTGCGTGGCTAAAAACCTTTGGTCAAACCAATAGGTCAGATAGGCGAGATCTGCTTCTTTCTTCCAGTGAACCAAATTTCTTGATTTCCCTGCAGAGTTTGACCATTTCAATAACCATAAGCAGATGTTCTGCCTGAATTTACAAATGGCGAGCAAGTTTAGTGTTTAAAGGAAGTAAAAATGACTGGACCAAAGCAGCGGAGGAAAGTATTAAATAGCACTGTAGGCGATAAACACAACTGGCACTGCTTGAGCGACTAATCTGTTCCATTGGTAGATCAGTTGCAGGCATTAACACCAAGACAGGTAAAATAAGACTGAGGAAAAATGCTTTCGCGAGGAGTAGGGACAGTGCAGTTTTCAATTAACTTGCTTTTTTATACCTTCAGAAATGTTGAGCATATAAATAGTTTGAGAGATTCTTTCATTGTTTTTGGCATTTAATTACGATCGTCATTTCTGAAGATTTCTTGGGCTTCCTTGTAGATATGCCCATAGCAATATACTTTTGAAGAAGTAAGCCCCATAACAGATCGGATTTTCAACATCCAGAAAGAGGATACAAGTGTTTTTCAGGTCGAGCCTAAAGCAGCGCATGCGCTGCCCTAGTAAAACTACCTCTTGGAATCAACATTGCCACGTGGGAAGCAATGCTAAATAATCCCAACTCTCAGTATGCCAAGTATCTAAAACTGTCCCTCGAGGCTACTGAACTTGCATGTTTGTGGCAAACTGAGCTACCGGTACCATCATTCAAGCTAGTTGTTAAAAAAGCTGCAAATAGGCACTCGCTGGTCAACGATAAGTCGATCTTCAGTCACCGAGCACATGCCTGGATGCTAATTCAATCATACAACATGCTCAAACCCGCAGCATGTCTTGGGCTTTCCTTTTCTTCATATGTCAAATCGAAATACCTCAACCTAAGGATGGGTAACCTGCCGACAAACGCAGATTAACCGGACTGGAGGAAACCTGACACCAAGGAGTGTGATCTATGTGGCAATGCAAAACAAGACTTCATCCATCTACTTTGCATCTGTCCTGCACTGGATCAGGAACGACGGCACTACGACGGCACTGGCTTAAGGCAAAGTTTATTGAACATGGAATAAGTACCTGTCGTTACGCCGTTATGCAAGTCCTGTGTGCAGCAGATCCACAATTTATCTGCAGATCAGTTAAATTTGTCATGAGGTTTGAGAGCAAAAGGGGTGTCGCTGCATAAAGCTGAAAATTAAGATTCACTGTCATGCAAGAAGTTGCACCCGCCATTCTTCCTTGCCAGTCAATGGATACAGTGGAGGAAGATGAGTCAAACTCACCGTTCCACAACTAGTTAATGGACATCATAAAATCAAATTGACTAGGCACTGGACGTTCTTTGATAAAATGTAGTTTATTAATATTGCGAAGTCTAAACTATGAATGCATATTGACTAGTTCTAAACTGATGCTATTAATACATGTTTTTTTAAAATTTGTAATGGTTTTTACTAACTATACAATAAAGTTTTTACACCTCTTGGAATCGCTCTGGACTTTTTACGCGCTCGTGCGTGGGCAAAGTGGGGTAAGTTTATTATTACTTATGAGCTACACGTATAGGACAGCGAACACGCAAGGACCCCTCAGCTGCCAGCACAGTTACAGCTACAGTTCATATGCCAACTCAATAAACCCAACATTCCATGGGCACCGCATCATAACATTCTAACACAGAATACACAGTGCTGAGAGTTCACGAAGGCTGAATACTCCAACTTGCATGTAATGTATTACACATCTTCCCTTGTCAACCAAACACAGCATTACATATTGTCTGCTCACAAAAATACGGTGACACCAAACGGAGTAGAACTGGTACGAACACACCACAGCAACCAGATATTGAAAACCCTAAAAATAGTACAACTTTTCCATAACTTCTTGAGCGAAACCTGCTTGGCTTACTTATCGTTCTGGAAGTCTTTCATTTATTAGAAATTTGACACTGACCACTAACATTGTGAGAGAAACCCATATTATTTTGTACAACCATGTCATCAACATCATGAGATACTGCAAAAGGATCAGGTATGTTACCAATCTTAACACCTTTTGCCAGTGTCCACCACTGATTTATTTTTTTCTTTTCCGTTCTTTTTGTTGGGTTTTGTAAACATATGATACAGCTTTAGCACAACACATTTGTCATAATATCATGGATAATGGTTAGTCCAAATTTCAACAGTTAGAATAGGTTTTTTTTAACTTGTTTTTATTTTGGAGTATACAGCCATCGGTACATATTTTTATCGCACGTAAACGTATTGTGCACGAATGATGTCATATCAAAGTACAATTTGTGGATTTAAGCTCCCACCCTGGATCTATGATGCCCCCAGGACAATCTGAAGTTCGGACCCTGTAGGACTTCATGAAGTACGTTTAAAAATGCTGGGAGTGTTGTACACCCAAGATAAGATAAACAGTTGGCAATGACGCGCAAAAGAGATAAACAAGAATCTAAAAAGAAGAGAAGACCTAGGCAGCACTCCTTCGTCCGGATGGACCCATAGTACACTGTGTAACAAGTTGACCAGGCCGCCCCATGCAGCATCTGTTCCAATCTATGGCCTTCCGGTGGCATGGATATGTCTGTGCTTCAATCGCGTTAAAAATGGATTTCCCTTGGTGGTTGATTGCACTTTCTAACAGCTCTGTGTGCTGACTCAATGGTATCAGCCCCTGTGTTAGAACTTAAACATTCCCAATTGAGCCTACATTCATACAAGAAATAAGTAAAAAACTAGTATTTTATTTTTATAAAACCATAGACGACATAATAAACATTTGACGTTCAATTAAAAAACTAATTGCAATATTACAAATACATCAAATAGTTTTGCACATTATAGAGTAATATCTCGTCAAGAAAAAGGGGGAGAAAAACCAATTCTGTAAACTTATGTTAAGCAATAAAAAGGGACAATTCTATACCAAAGCTACATGAAATATATACTGACAAGCGAATAACAGAGAGACACAAAAAGACAATATATTTTTTCATTAGAAACGCACATCAGGGTAAACCATTTTTCTTGGCTGATCCTAAATATACTTAATATTTTTTATCTATAGGATGAGCTGTTCCCCTCGATTGCGTAAAAAGCAGCGTCGACGCGTTTCGATGGTTAGAAATGATACTCAATTCATGACATTAAGCAATTTCTTCAAATGAGATCAGCTTATTTCAGACTCACTGTGTTCACAGATGATAGTAGACCCTTTGAGTCGTAGTACTGCTGTATCTACCGTCCGGTCTCTGTGAGGCTCGGCTGAGCCCCAGACATTCTAGCTAGCACTGTGCTAACATTGTACAGTTAGGATAGGTATGTGCCCGACTAGATCTGGACACATTGAGCAATTACGTCTCCACCGGAGTTTTTATTAGTACCACGTAAATGTAGAGCCTTTGGATGATCATCATAAGGATTAAGACGAGCAACACTATATAAACTTGTAGCAGTGGTCATTTTATTAAATTAAGATTGAACATCTGACCGGGCTAGGATACATCCAATCACTACCATTCAGTCTGAAGTCTTTTCTTGAACTTTTAAGACATATAGCCTCTAGTTGATAATAAGAAGTATCAAGAAAAGTACACTACAATTAACACGCAGCAGTGGTCAACAAATGTGACTAAGGTATAGTTGTGATCGGCGGTTGAACAACTGACCTGTCCTTGTATGTGTGTCTTTAAAACGAGGCATTGTTTGGACATGTGTATTCACATTACGTTTTGGGAGTGCACTTTTGAAGGGCTGTATTCGATGTATCTTTCACACTGTTACTAAATACAACAAGCATTGAAAATGCAATAGGTCTCGCAATAGAAGAGTTTGACCTTTTGGTTTTGCAAATGGATGAGTGGCGTTGCGTGGATGAGTGGCGTTGCGTGGATGAGTGGCGTTGCGTGGATGAGTGGCGTTGCGTGGATGAGTGGCGTTGCGTGGATGAGTGGCGTTGCGTGGGTGAGTGGCGTTGCGTGGGTGAGTGGCGTTGCGTGGGTGAGTGGCGTTGCGTGGGTGAGTGGCGTTGCGTGGGTGAGTGGCGTTGCGTGGGTGAGTGGCGTTGCGTGTGTGAGTGGCGTTGCGTGGGTGAGTGGCGTTGCGTGGGTGAGTGGCGTTGCGTGGGTGAGTGGCGTTGCGTGGGTGAGTGGGGTTGCGTGGGTGAGTGGGGTTGCGTGGGTGAGTGGCGTTGCGTCGATGAGTTGCGTTGCGTGTGTGAGTGGCGTTGCTGTGTGTGAATTGCTGGTTGGGGGAGTGGGGGGGTGGGCGGGGGAGCAGCAGGCAGATGCGAGTGGAGCGCGCGCTGGAGAGGGAGGGGGTGGGAGGACTAGGCAGCGGGAGAGAGGGAGAAAGGAGTGCACGTGCATATAGCAGGACTGGGACATTACATTGTGAGCTGCACATTTGGTAAAGATGTATCTTAAAATATTTTTTCTCATGTAGCACTTTTATTTATATTACGGCGAATATGTGCACCGCATGCTGTAAAATACTATTTTTGCTCTTGATAATGTTGGACTTCACACTGTTGGCTAATAATGAAACACTTATGTGCCTGCATAACAGCCTGTTGCCTTGCCCGTTAATTCTGGTCGTTTGCCATAGGAACGTCCGGGATGCATTTTGTGCACAATTAATATTTTAGCACTCATTCATTAGGTAAGGGACACTACCGCAGTCACTGGAAACACGACACAAGGGAAGCGGAGCCTGTTCTCTGCTGCTGTACAGTGCTTTCACATTTGTGCGAGGAAAAAAAAACAAGGGGGCAGGGAGAGAACAGACGAGTGGAGGGAGGGAAGGGGTGTGCGGTGAGAGAAAGGGGAGAGCGGACAACTCAGAGGTAAGGGACAGAGAGAAGTAGAGAACGGAAAAAATATGGAAAGGAGGAAACACGGGGAATCGAGAGGGAAAGAAGAGATGGCGAAGCAGAGGGAAGGGGAGAGAAAAAGGTGAAGTAAGAGGGATAAGGAGAGACAAAAGGAGGGCATTAATGTGGGGAGGGGGGAGGAGAAGTGCGACACGGCCGCAGCAGGGGGCGGAGCGGGGAGAGCGTCAGGGGCCTTTGAAGTGAAGCTAAGCTTCACTTCAAAGGAGTGGGAGGAGTGCTGCTGGGGAACAGATGGCGATTTGATGCTGTGCACGCGCATTTTAGGTCAATGCGCTTGCGCATTGACCTAAAAGCGCGCGGGCACAGCACCAAATCGCCAGTCTAGGCAAACCTTGGGTAAACCTTGTTTAAGCGCCTATAGTCTCGCTTCTCTCAATGCGCATGCGCATTGATGGGTCACGAGACCTAAAAATTGATCATACCGGCTTTGAAATTCCAATATAGACCGTATTCAGAGTGAACACGGTGCTGTGTTCAGATACAGGCTTGTTCATAACAAGCTTTACTTCCGTCTATCGGCACTAGTGTGCCATGTAGTGTCTAAGCTTCTAAAGGGAGACCTGTTGCGCATGCGTGTTTTGGAAGACACGCACGCTCAATCAGGAAGTAGCAGACTATGGTGCGCGCAGGCGCATGATGTCCCCCCACGGCGAGAACGCCGATTGAATACAATATCCCCACCAGCTGATTCTCATTTGAGTGAGACTCCTCCAATCAGCGTCGGTATAAAGACGCGGCCCATACCTACCGTCGGCGCCTCCCCTTCGGCTTTGGACTACGCCGAGAGGTACCGACGGATAGGTAAGCTTGCTATACGTATTGAATGTTATTTTGGTGGTTCTGGGAGCAGTAGCGCTGTTTTAACTGATCAGCGTTTTCATTACTTCTAGCTCAAATAGCAGATACTCAGAGCCTTAGTGTAGACCTTTTCCAAACAATCACTAGGATTTAGAGGAGCCCCCATTAGCATTTACACGCCTGCTATTGAGAGAGGCTGTCGTTTATAGCAGAGGGTATTGCATCATATTTTATATAGGTGCAGTAACCTTTCTAGACATGCTAGAGGATTGCTTTCAGAGTTCTAAGCATTGAGTGTGACCACCTTGGTCTCCACTGCGCGGCGGGCTTTGTGGGCAACCTAGAAAACAGAGTTCTTTAAAACCTATTTTTCCCTTTTTTTAAAAAAACATTTAGAAAGAAATTGGTTGTGACATTTATCATGCCTTTGAAAGTGTCCTTGTTTATATGTTTAGAGCGGGGCCTCATTCTCCGAGCCGTTGCCGGGTGAGGTGAGGCTATCTTCCCACACATAGTTGGGTAAGTCCATTTAAAAATACTTTCTATAAATTCACAGATTATCTGATGGCGACTATTACAGCGCAGTTATAATATTGTGGCTATCATAGTAATGATTGGCAAAGCTGAGTTCTCCTGACTATCATGTTGTTGCACATCTCTGTGTTTGCAAATTTCACATCATTGTGCTTTTTATTAAAGTGAGCTTAACTTTCATGACTGTACTTTGATATGGCAAAAAAAACCAAAACATTTTTCTCTGATTGTTACAGGGATAACATCCTCCACATTCGCATCGACTAAGAGGATACGGTAGGATGGTCCTCTTGACCATTTTGTCACTACTCACAGGCAAAATATTGTCTGCTGGATTTCATCTAATCACGTTTGAGTTTTTGTCACTTCCAATAGTGTATTTTGCAGTAGCATACTAGTTAGCTTGGCCCTGATGAATGCCGGTGAATTTCCACCTTACGGCAGAAACATGTTGGCCTGAATGATTACCAAGCAAAGTTGACAGTGATTTTATCACACTGTTCTTACACTGTTTTCTTAATCTGACGTCCAGGTGAATATTATTAAATTTCTCCATTTGCCTTGACCGTCATTTTAAAACACACCACTCACTTTTTCTTTCATTGCACTGCATTACATCAGCACCGCCAGTGGTGAGGACACTTCTATCCTCTGAACTATGGCCTAGTGATACAAAGCCAGTACATCAGGGCTTGGGGACACAGACCTAGTTCAAGATGTCCTACATGATGAGGCTCCGCCACATGGGTGGGCTGATAGGACTTATATCAGTGTTTTAAGTGTCTCTCCATCATGTGGTAGCTGATGCACTGCACTCCCAGTGTGCCGCGGTTGGTGATAGTCTTTTTTACTCAGCCAATTTAGACCTTCAAGTTTCTTTGTTGTTTATGTAGTTTCATTAGGGGTATTAACTTGGATGGTCGTTAAACATAGTCCCTTTGACCCTCCTCTGAAAGTTGTTGTTTTTCTGTACTGAGCATCCTTGGCTGCGGGTCTTTTATCTCTAAGCACCACACAGCCAGTGTTGCTTTGCTATCCGCTCACTCAGTTTATCTTGCTGCCCGTGGTAGTTTGCTGACTATGGCTGACTTCGGTGGGCTTGCGTTTGATGACGAGGATCTGAATACTATCCTCACCAATAATCCTAGCATACTAGATGACCTACCCTCGACATCCAATACCTCCACAGAGGATGATTGGGTAACCCTGTTGAATTTGAAGAAGAATCATTCCCGTATTTCCCTACACGGAGTGATAATGAATGAGTACCTACATGGTAAGTGTGCACCGTCAGGTTTGATTGTAACTACCACACCTCGACTTTTTCTAACTGATAAAGAATTTATGAGAGATTGGGCGCTAATCGCGTGGCGTTGCACTCACGATTGGCTTATATTGATCATTAAAACCGCCAAGAAAGCAGGCGACGCCATACTTATCGAGATTCAAGTACTGGAGGGCCAAATCAATGCGGCCAGCCGTCCTGTGTTATTCAAGAAGAATATGGATGAGACCAACAAAACTAATAAAGAGTACCGAGATAACATTCTGCTGAACAAAGTTGACAAGTTCAAGAAAGATCTGGCGCGTTTTTCAATGGAATCAGCCTATGCCTATACAAGTGACTCCTATATAGCTCCTGTTACCGACTCTAAAGGAAAGAGATACGGGTCTAATTATTCATCTTCTCGCTCCGATTCTGGTTCAAGCGACCAAGGTAATTCAAATTCAGGTACCTCCAACAGAGGTAGAGGCAGAGGCTTCCAGAGAAGACCAAATAGAGGGCGTGGAGCACAATACTATTCCAATCCAAGTTTCTTTGTTGTTTATGTAGAAATGATATTCCATCTTTTTCAAGACAAAAAATATACATCTCTCTTATTTAAAGGCACTGGTTGGTTGCCAATTTCTCTTGTTTCCTGTGGGCAGATACAATCGAATAATTGTTTTACAATAGGGCAATCAAACTGTCTCATGTATCAATTTGTATTTAGGCATAAAAACATAGAAAGCCAAATTAACTTATTCCAAATGCAAGGTACACTTAAATCCTAGAAATAATTTTCCAGGGTACAGTTTACAAATCATAACCTTGTATATTAAAAATACATTCACAGTTTTCTATTGTGTTCTAGCAAAAGGGCTCTACCACATTTCTCTTGTATCCCTTACAACTCCATTAAACTCATTATTTTATCTCATGGATGAAAAAATGGAAAGGGTGACAACCGTCCTAATAGTATTGAACTCTGTTTTTTCAGACATAAGAAAAGGTGGAACATTTAGGGCTGAAGTCATAATTTGAATTTACCTTATCTCCTATTAATCCATCCTCTCATTTATCGATCTGGTGTGCATATCTCGATCCCTATATTCCTCAGGTTTCTACAAATGAGTTATCATAGTCTAAAATGAATGCACCAACCACTCGGGACCTTCCTCTTTATATTTAAGACAGCCAGCCTGTTTCTTACCTTCAGATTAGACACCACATGGGGGGCAGGTATTTCTATTATCTTCTTTGGTGCAAATATTTTCAGCGTTATATGGAAGGTTAATGCCGGTTTGCATCTAAGGAAAAATACCTTATATTTATTCTGTTTGCTTACTTATTTAGGCACCCTAACGCATGTCTGGTAGGCACATAACTGCTTGCCATCGTTCTTTACCTGCTGGGGGTCCGGTATTGTGCAATGTACAATCTTCCTTGGAGTCCAGGAGCACGTGATTCGTTCCTTTTTGTACATAACTCCCTCGAATACACTCTGTCTGTTGGGGAGAGGCTTATTTTAGTTTTCTTCATTATTCATTACAGCTTGCATAAGATTTGTGTTATATTCACACAAGCAGAGGTGGCGTTAAAAAAAAAACCTCACCTGTTCGCGCTGCCTACTGTGAACGGGTGCTTTCCACCTCCCTGGATCTTTTAAATTCCTGTAATTCTCAGGATAGGTAGTGTTGCCGGTATTGCTTCACTACAGTCATGTTTACATGGGGACCATCTAACCCCCCACCCCCTCCGGAGGGGGGTTCCCCATCATCCTGCACCAAACCAGAGGTCAAAACTGGCTATTCAGAATACATACATCTGTCACCCCCATCACCCCGCCCCAACCACAAGCTGACGATGGTCAATCGGACAGGGCATCCGGTATCTTCTGCGACTGTGTCCCTGAGCTCCCTGTCTGGGACAGGCCACCCGCGTCCCCTCGCGGTTGCCCGGCCATCTGTAGTTTCTCCAGATCACATCTCCAGATCATAGTCGTCATTCTCGCCAGTGCGAACGAAGCATAAACGTCGCTCCTCTGCTGCTCCCCATTCATGCATGTCTGCTTTCCATCTAGTCTGCTTAAGGGGTTCGTCCAATGCATAGCTATGCAGCATTTGGCTAGTACAAGTCCTAGTAGTGTATATTTGTGTTGCAATTGTGTCCTAGATTTGGGAACTGGTAGAACCCCGAAAAGACAATGTTTGACAGTCTCGACCTGAATACCCGTGGCTTCCCGGAGAGTCCCCTGTACATTTGACCTGTAGGCCCGAAGCCGGGTACAATCCCATGTCATATGCGCAAACATCGTGGGCATGGCGCTACAGCATGAACATGTCGGGGAACATACTGCTCTAAACCGTGCCAACTGATTTAGGGGTCGGGAATGTGTGGTACAGGTAGTGAAATTGCGCGAGTTAGAAGCGAGTATTGATGGCCACCTCCCGAACCTTGCACATTTTTCCATTCCCCCCAGTAAGAGCTAACAGTGGATCCTCTGACTACCTGTTCGGACCTGGGAAACGTCAACTCTACGGTCTGCCATCAGAGCCTCATACAGGTGGGAAATCAGACCCCTGAGGGAGCCCGGGTCGAGTATTTTCAACAAGGTACGAGATTCTAAGGGAAAATAGGGCCATATTTCACTGGCGTTTTGCAAAAATTATCCTTCTGAGATCTAAAAGAATTCTCTAGCATCAGTGAAGGAGAGAAGGGACCCGTTGTGGTAAAAGTTACCTGCCGCTAGATGGCCACAGTCGAGCCGTCCAGTCCATCACAGACTGTATATAACGGAAGCTATGGAGCCACTGCATAGTGAGCATTTGTGTGTAAGGAGACCTATGCAAGACTAGGGTATCCGCCCGTTTCCAGGCCCACGCAACCTGACGAACCACAAATGGATAATCTAGGGGAGTCCTGTGTCCCATCATAAGACATCTTTGGAGATTAGCCTCCCGCTCCCATTCCGCCAAGAGTTCCTTCTCCATATTTGGGCCTTCCAGGCACCACTGTGCCACATATTGGAGGAGGACTGCAAGATAATAATGGGGCAGGTCTGGGAGGCCCAGCCCCCACAGACCCAAAATCAGTTCAGAATCTCTTAATTTTACCCTGCTACATTTTCTAGCACTTACCAAAGAGATACGGGGACTGTTAAGGGTGTTTAAGGTAGTCATGGAAATTAAGCAAAAGTAGTTTTAAAAGACATGGAAGCAGCGCTGCAGCAGGACCATCCTGGCTAAAGCTACAAGCCCCATAATAGACTGGGCGATTCCAGAAGCTAACAGAAGACTTTTAACCCGAAAGAACCTCTCCCATTTTCAACTTGTACTGAGCCTTGACAAAGTGCGCAACCTGAATACACAGCTAACGGAAATAGTCTAATTCCCAACTAAACTCCAGCCGGGGTGGGAGGGGGTCGACAGTCTCTTTCCCAATCAGTGTCACCAGCGGGAACATAACAGACTTCTGATTGTTGACCTTATGCCCCGATGCTGCTCCAAATGCATACAAGACCTCCAAAAGGGACGTCCTTAGGGGCCAACTACCCCTCCTATTAACTCCAGTAAGTCCCATACAGCAGGATTGCTGAGGCCGGATAGCAAGCCACGCATCCTTTGTCCACCACTCTGCAAACACACCTCCTGGTGCACTGGTAGTAGTGGGGGTGAAGTCCCCATGGCTATAAAGGGCTCTTGAGTGCCAACTGCCCTGCCAGTTACCTCCAGCAAACTCGGTCGGTTTTCTGAGAGGTTTTCGGTGGCCACGCCCTCTTTATCCTCCACTCTGCAAACGCCCCTCCTGGCACACTAATATTTGGGGAATGAAGTCCAATTAGCCCTTGAGGGTCCTTGGGGGCCAACTAGCCCTCCTGTTACCTCCAGTAATGCCCACCCAGCTGGATTTCTGAGAGCTGTTGGTAGGCCACGCCTCCTTTCTCCACCACTCTGCAGACGCACCCGATGCCGTGCTGCTTGGGGGAAGAAGTCCACTGTAGTCCTGAGGCTTTAAGGAGGCAAGGGGACGTCATCCCACCAACAGTGCGCCAAGAGACGCGTTTGCAGAGTGGTGGAGGAAGGCCTCAGACCACGTCTTACAATCCCACTACGTGGAGCTTACTGGCGGTAACAGGAGGTCTTCATGGCATCAAAGGACTCCTCCCAATAGGAGCGCGCCAGGAGGTGCATTTGCAGAGTATTGGAGAAAGGCAGCTGGGCCTGAGGGTGTTTTTTTTGTTTTTGTTTAAGGGATGGGTGGCTATCCTTCCGTGGACCATTTTGGGCCCTGGGACCCCATCCCCTGGGACCTGATCCTTTTTAAAAAGAAAAAAATATTTAGGAAACTGGAGGAGGCTGCTCCCCCCCCCCCCCCCCCCTGCCGATTTTGGCCCTGGGGATCCCATCTCCAGGGCATGCCCATTTTGGGGGCGCGGAGGCAAGGGCCCCCCGGCCAATATTGCCCCGGGGTCCCCATCCCCCAGGGCATGGCAACCATGCGGGGGCCGGCATTGCTTTTGGACAGAGAGAGCTGCAGACATGCAGCTCCTTCTGTCCAATTCTACTCCGCTTCATTGAAGCAGGAGCATTTTTCATGCTCCTGCTTCAATGAAGCGGACCTGAGTTTGCTATGGCTTGGAGGGAGCTGTGCATCCACCAAGCCCTAGCAAACTGCGATGTCCTGGGAGTGGGCACCCCGGGACATTGCCTGAACCGGCCCTAGGGGGTGGCGGTCCCCAGGGCTATTCCAAGAGGGGGGCGGGGGTCCCTCCCACCCCCCCGCATTTTACTATGTTGGCCCTGGGGAGTTGGCGGTCCCCGGGGCTGCACATTTCACTTAAGCAGTCCTGGTGAGGTGGCGGTCCCCGGGACTGCGGAGCATCATTTAGGGGCCCGCCATCATTATTTTATTACCCCTCGGGACCTGCGCAACCCGGGAGCCTAAACTAAACAAAGCGCAGAAGACCGTGAGTAAAACTTGCACAGACTCAAGAATGATTTAATGCCCGCCTTATCAGTGGTAGGTGGAGGCCCCACACTCGAGTCCACTAAACCAGGTCTGGGTTAAAGCACATTTTTGGAAATAACGTGTCCAAGATATTCCACTTCACTGCAGTGAAACTTGCACTTCTCTTTTTTCAAAACCACACCATAATCCCTGAAAATTGGCAACACCCACTGGAGAACAACATTGTGAGACTGTGTCCTTAGAAAACACCAACACGTCATCCTGGAAAACCAGAACCCCATTAACATCCTTCAACATGTTGTCCATAACTCTCTGTAAAACAGAGGCTGCAGAAGCAAGACCAAACCCCATCCTCCGATGCTGAAACCAACCAATATGAGAAATAAACTCAGTAAGATGTCTGCAGTCCGGATGGAGCTCTATCTTATAACCACTTGCCAGGTATAGCTTATTTATTTTTATTAATTTATTTAAACGGTTTTATATAGGTCTGGCTGGACCCAAGAGTATTGGAGCGCTTTACAAGGTATGGTAATGGAAAATTTCAATTTAACATTTGTACAATGAGGTAATAAACAAGACAATTAGAACATTTTAAACAGTATCCTTATTAAATGAGGTAAATGAACTAGGAATACATAAGTCAAACCGGTCATAGATAGCAGGACTAGTATAGTTGGTTGGTGATGAAGAGGGGGGAGGGAGTGAAAGTGGAGGGCGACTGGAGAGTTGAGGGGAAAGCAGGTGGGAATAGGTGGGAACTACCAGAAAAATTTAGGGGGAGAGGTAGTCGTAAATGACAGATTGAAAGGAAGTGGGGGAAGGGGGTGACACAATAATTAGAGGGAACCTAAACAGTCAGGGCAGGGGTAAGAATGAATGTCCAGTGACAAGGTATTCAGAACCCCAGTATTTGTTGAGAAGGTGCGGCTTGAGGTCTTTTTTAGATTTCACCTGTCGAAAGCTGCGCACTGCGATGCTTTTCGCGCAGGCAAAATCTTATGTCTACAGTATGTGTGTGTTGTCCCGCCCCTCTGTTCTATTGGCTAGCTCCATAAATGGAGGCTAGCCATTGGAACAGAGATCTGTCCGTCAATGCCGGAGCAGATTCGTGGGCGTTCCCGAGAATGTTAGGCTTTTGCCCACGTCATGCGGCTGTGGGCAGGGGTTTTTTTTTTTTGTCGTCAAGGTTTGTTTTTGTCGTTTCTCTGAAGATGGCGGCCGGGCAGTAGCTTGCCTGCGAAGCTCCGCAGTTTGTGGGCTCAACGCATGTTCCAATCTTGCACATCACGGAACAAAAGAGCCAGAGGACTATTGCAGAGGATGCAAGAAATGCTTATGAGATCTTTTCGTATCAGCGGTGCATGCATAGCAACCCAGGGCACTCGAAATTCCCATCGAAAAATATTGCTCAGTCAACAGAGCATTGGCCGATGCGTAAACCCCAGCACGGAGTGCCCTCGGTCACACCAGTACAGAAGACGCACCTAGCCTGGAGGGGCAGGCACCCAACACGGTCTCCTTGCCCGGTGGGAGCCATGCAAACATACATGCAGGGCTGCAGACATATTTCTGCACGCACGCCATCTACGACTTCTGCATCTGTAGCCTACGAGCCCAAACATCAGCCCGCAGCTGCCACAATCCCAGCCATTTTCATTCGCGAACTGATCGCTCTTCTCGAGCACCAGACAATGGCACAGCGTGTGCCACCTTCCTCCCCGGCAGCCACTGTGAAGTTTGCCATCACATCTGCGGACGGGGTCACCCACGCGGACACCCGTCCGTATCACAAACAGAATCGATAAGGGGGAGTCCCCGTTCTGAGCACCATAGCGCACAACCCTGGCAGGCTGGCGAGCCCCTCCCCCACTCACCGGCACCTTACTGGCGCCCCCGCGCTCACCTTCCTTCGCCCCTCAGCCGGTCAGCCTCCGCGGGAGCCGGCGACCACCTGCCCGGATCCGGGCCATGTTGCGGGCACAGGGCGCTCTCCACGGTCGACACGCATCCGCAGCGGTGCCTCGGATCCCCCTGCGCCGCCGGGTCTACACATTGGTATGCCAACGTTTTTCCAACCACATGCCTTCCATCCTATGTTGTGCATGCAATGTTAAAAGATGTGTATATTTGGCGTGTGTTCTGTTGGTGTAGCTTGAACTAAACACACCTGTTATGGACGTTTTGTTGAGGTGGTTATTCCTGGCCATCTGTTTCGCTTTGGTGCTATTTTTATTCACATAACGTTACAACGTGAATGTTTGGTCTATTCTGTTGGTGTAGGTCGAAGTAAACACACCTAGACATAAGTATATTGTTAAGGTGGCAATGCTTAGCACTCTATATGTCTTTGGTGCTGTGTTGTGTGCGTGAAGGTGCCAGTAGTGTGTCTCATTTGTTATGTTGGATGTTGCACTGTCCTGGTAAAAAGGCATACACTGTAACAGTGCATATCCTGTAAACACAATTAATCATTTCTCTTAGTAGACCTTTAGTTGAGAAAAAATTGAAAACATTAAAAAGCAAATATGGTACGTTTCACATCAAGGGTGAAACAGATCAGGTGATGTTGCTCAATTCATTGTTGTGCGAGTTTAGTGAGGTTCCGATAACTCCAGAGAACATCATATATGTATGTTGATGCAGAATATGGATGTTCTGTTGAGGAGGCAATGTTTTGCGAGCTAAATGACCTTGCTGTGTCCACTGTGGAGGTACGTTTTCAGTGTCCACATTTAGAGGTGGGAATTCCACTATCTAAGCGGGACATCACCAACGTGGCTCCTACTATGAAAGATACAGCTACTTTGGGTTAGAAACTGCTGCTGCAAGTGCTCCTTAAAGGACTGGCCAGATATATGACCTGGTGCATGCTCTATGCTGTTGTAAGTGATGGGTAGGAGTGGGCTAACACGCACACCTTGCTGCTATTGGTATGTTGTATAGGGCTAGACAAGCACCCTGCTGCCGCTGTTTGTACCAATGCCCGTGGTTCAAAGACTCTGCTGCTGTCAATGCTGTTGCACGACTGCGCGTGGCACACGCGCTCATCCGTTCAACCTTGCTGCGATATACAGGGACAGATGAGACCAACGCACCCCGGCTGCCTCTGTCCGCGAGTGTAAGGCTGAGCATGTCACATCCACCCTGCTGCTGTCAGTGTGTGTATGCGAGACGCATTTGTGGCGCTGCTTTCACTATTGTACACGCATGGCTGTAGCACATGCACCTTCTGCTGTCAGTGATGCTGTGTAGGACAGAGCAGGGCACTGCAACCGCTGTCACGGCAACTGTAGTCGCACATAACACTCGCTGCTGCTAGAACAAGTTACTATTACAGTGCCACAGCACACAACGCAGACCAGAAAGTATTTGGTACATTCGCGCAGCATGTGCATTAACCCCCTGGCCTTCCCTCACAGTTTTAGTCATGGAACATTGCGTTGACAACAGGCATGTTTTTATTTTCCTTATTATTTTCACACGCATGAAAAGCCCGGGTTGTGCCACACAGATTGTGCTGAGATAATGCAAGGCACTGGTGCATGCATTACAAAAGACTAATTGCCCAGACAGCAAAACGTACATTCCTACGGTATGCATTACCGCCTTTCAGTATATTATTACGCCGGTCCTGTGGGGTGAGTTCATAATGTATAATCTGACAGTTTATAAAATAACAATGTTTGAAGTGTGTAAATGCACGCTGCTAAGAATCTGAGTGGTGTACTAGCTAGATTGCAAATCTGAGTACAACAGATTACCTTAAAATGGGGCTCAACTTTTTTTTTTGTTATGTGGCCCTAATTTGCAGATGTTGGTCTACTGTGCTATATGGCGCCATCGTCTAGGCTTGCATTGTGTGGGGGGGCTCTGTGTGTTGTGTGTGGGGGGCTCTGTGTGTTGTGTGTGTGGGGGCTCTGTGTGTGGGGGGGGGGGGTCTGTGTGTGGCTCTGTGTGTATGTGGGGGGGCTCTGTGTGTGTGTGGTACTGTGTGGCTGTGTGTGTGTGGGTGATGTGTGTGTCTGTGTGTGGGGGGCTCTGTGTGTGTGTGGCTCTGTGCATGTGGCTGTGTGTGTGTGTGTGTGCAAATGCAATAGGTCTCGCATTTGTGAAAGATTAAGCTATTGACATTGTAAATGACAATGCCATTTATTTATCTGTTTTCAAAACCAACACGTAAATAAATAATTTGTCATTTACAATGCCAATAGCTCTAACTTTGTCAAAGGTGAAACCGTTGCATTGTAAATGCTTGTTTGAAGCTGAGGTAGGAGGTGTTGCAACGTAGGTCTTTGGGGAGGGAGTTCAGACGGAGGGCGTGTTTCCAGAGAGAGAGCGGGATTGAGTAGATTTCTTCTTTGGCTCCAGCAGTATTGGAAAATATCGGAGATCTTGGGCAATAGATGAGAATCCACTGAAATCTCCTTATTAAGAAATCTGAGATACACACAAACATGTAACTGACCACACCTCATGCCTGCCACCAATAAGGGTGAAAACCAGAGTAAAGATCCTGCCGGCTCAATAATTCCCTTCTCACAAAGGACTTGAGTTATTTTTCAAGATCTTTTCTGATACAGAAGGGAACAACTCTAAGCTTGTGTTTAATCTGCACAGGCCCTTTTACTTTGATTTTGTGATTAAGCCCACAAATACTACTCGGCCATCTCCAAATATGGTAGGACGGTTTTTACTCCAATCAGTCTGCATCCTCACAATCCACCACCAGGACTTATTTTGCACCTGGGTTAAGAACCATTTCAAAACGCCCTAGATGAAACCAGACTAATAGATTCAAACCTTTCACAGCCACTTAAATTTTGCCCTTGATCTGACTCACTTTGATTTTCAACACATCCTTCGTACGAGACCGGGTCTGTTGCAAAGTGTGTACGCACGCCTTACCACAACGCCTAGTGGATGTAGCAAAGTGTGTACTACCAGCATAATGTGCTTTGTATGAAGACCAGGGTAGTGCGTTAATCACTTTGCTTCGTTACACCCACGTAACTTGTTCGCGGTTGAACCGTGAACAAGTTATGTGGGTGTAACGAAACGCGTCGGTATTTCTTATCACTGAATGCTGCTGTACAAATAAAATAACCAGAGGAATTTCAAGATCCTGTGAGTGCGGACTATCATTTCCAAGGAGGAAAATTGTGTGACAATGTGTGTATGTGTGCACCTTCTCCATTTTGGCAGTAGACAACCGTGATGTGCAAACCAAACCGCAGCGCACATGTGTATTTGCTTTGCATGTTGGGGTTTTAATACAGTCTAATTTTTTCAGTTCCCATTTGAGACAAATTTGTGGAAATTGGCATCTGATGCATTGGTCAGGGTCATTTACAACATGTGCCTCTGTTACATGTCTCTTTGGTATGCAGTTTATACCAACCACACCGTTCGACTTTGTTAGAATTGTGTATGGATGTAAACAAGAGAAAAGTGATGGTGTAGTCCGCGGATGGAGCCTTTGAAGATGTGTGCTGTGGAAGAAACCTTGCCCCTTACCATTTCGCCATCAAATTGAAAACTGTACCTAACACCTACATTCCTGCGCACGCTTTTGACCAGCTCCCCAGGTGTTTGGGAAGCCAGTTTGCATGGGGAAATCTAACTTTGCCAATTTGTCAATTCAGTTAATTGTATATGAATATTGACCTTAGAAGAAGAGTGACGGATTTGTGTACTGCAGAAAATTGACAATGTGGAGGCCTTGTTCGTCATGGTGGACGTACCTCCCTGTAGCCTCTCTCCCGTGTGGTGACGGTCTAGTTCCCCGTCACCGGAAGGGGAAGTTAAGTTAAAGGAAGCGGAAGGCGGCCATATTGTTTATCGGCGCCGACTGCTGCAAGAGCGGACTTTCTCCTGGCGCTCCGGGCTCAATAAAGAATACTTAAATCAAATCTAGAGTTTGTGCACATCAATTCAAACTCTACAATGGCGACGAGAGATGCGGAGTGATCCGCGTGCACACGGCGGACCGACCACGTGGTGCCGTTTCAGCACCACTTGCAGCCCGGAGCGTGGCAGAGGAGCAGATTGTGCATCATAAAGGGCGCGAAACGAGAGGGCGCCCCACCGTTCGTCCAACAACGAACCCAGTGACACAAGTGAGTCCTCTGGACGTCGCTCTGCTCATGCAAGCTACTGGAAATTAAAAGTGACTTTCATACAAACAAGCACTTGGCAATACAACTGTTCAATGCCAGTGCTGTGGAATTTATGAAACAAGCTGTGGCTACTCACAGCCCGCAAGGGAGTATTCCTTCCCCAGCTGTGTCAGTGGAGCAAGGCACCCTGGCGGAGCAGCGGCCGAGCACAGAAGCACCCAGCTCGACGACCCAAGCCACAGGGGACGCCCAACAGGTGTTACCTGGTCCCTCGAATAGGGAAAGAGGTGAAGACAGCGCTAGCGACCTCAGCGAAGGCGACACCACTGAGCAGCTCACACCGGGGAGCCCACAGGGTAAGACAGTCCCCAATCAAGCTCGGCAGAGAGGTGCATCCAAGATGGCGGTCAAGTCTTCCTCCCTCACCCAATTGGTGCCATTCCTGACGAAGAGTGGGGAACCGGAGATGAAATGGGAAGACTGGAAGAGGTACTTCCTCAATTATCTGGAAGCCCTGGAAGAGGAAGGAGACACTCCGTTCTCAAGTAAGAGAAGGAAAAAGATACTATTGCACAACTTGGGCCCTGAAGGGATCAGGATCTACGACACTATCGTCAAAAGAGAGAGGGATTGTACAGACACGGACGAATTCAGTCACGCCATCGCGGATCTCGATGCACATTACAGACCAGTAGTGTGCGTCGCAATAGACAGATACAATTTCTTTCAAAGGAAGCAAAGGAGTGGAGAAACAGTGGACGAGTATGTCGTGGCCTTGCAAAGGTTGGCCCTTACGTGCAAGTTTGACAGGTTGCATGACGACCTAATTAGAGACAAGATTATCATGCACACTACCAGCTCCCATGTCCAGGAAAAACTTTGGATAAACGGAGATGCTTCTCTCAAAGAGATATGGGCCATGGTCAAAAAGGCGGAAATGTCAAAGCGTTGCGCACAAGCGGCCAAGAAAGAAGCAGGCAGAGCACAGACGGTATGCAAGATCATAACGCAGGCGAGAAATGACCGGCCGCGGCAGAAAGAACCACAAGGGAATCAAGAAGGAAGGAGGTCCAACAGCAACAACTACGCTCAAACAGACAACAGATCAAGTAAAGGAAGTAAGCCGAGCTGCTACAGGTGTGGCAGTACCACGCACATGGGAAATGACAAAGCGTGCCCGGCGTTCAGGGCAAAATGCTCATATTGCAGCGTGTTCGGACACTATGAGAAGGTGTGCCGCCGCAAGCCCAAAGGAGCAGTAGTCAGATATGTAGACCAGGAAAAAAGTGAGGAGGCAGAAGACCAAGAAGACGCAGAAGACCAGGTAGAGTTCTTGTACATCGATGTCCAGGTGCTGGAAATGGAAGGGGAAGGAACAGACAAACCCAGACTGAATATGCACATTGGTGGGATACCCCTGGAAATGATCGCAGACAGTGGAGCACCCATCTCCATCGTGCAACGACAAGTGTGGGAAGAAAAGTTCGCTACCAAGATCAAAGAGACGCTGCACCCGATGGATTTGAGGCCAGTCACATATACGGGACAAAGAATTCCCATGTTGGGGTATTGCCCCCTCCTGTTTGAGTTCCGTGGTCGCCATGCGCAATGCAAGCTATACATTGCTGAGAAAGGCCCCTCAGTGTTGAGTTGGAAGGACCAAGGAGCGTTGGGAATACAACTCAACCCAGGGGGCATTGAGAAAATACTACTAATGGACATGGAAAGGAAGGATGACGTGGAGTCATGGCAGAGAGCGTACCCCAAAGTATTCAACGGACAAATTGGAGAACTAGCGAAATACACACACCTCCTAAAGCTAAAGGAGGGAGCGAAACCAGTGGTGCACAAGGTGAGAAACATTCCCTTCCGCAGTAGGGAAGCGGTACAATCCGAATTGGACAGACTGGAGAAAGAGAGAGTCATCAGAGCTATTGAGAGTGCTGAATGGCTTTCCCCGCTAGTGGTAGCCCAGAAGCCCAATTGCAAAGTGCGGCTGTGTGTCGACTTGAGAGAACTGAATAAAAACATTGTGATCGACAAATTCCCCCTACCACGAATCAACGAGATGCTAGCGAGAACCAAAGACATCAAGTGGTTTTCAACGATTGACTTGTCGTCAGCCTACCACCAAGTAAAACTACACTCATCATGCAGCCATCTTACATCCTTTATCACGCCGTTTGGCTGCTATGAATTTGTGAGAATGCCATTCGGGCTAGCATCCGCAGCGGCAGTCTTTCAGAAGCTGATGCACAAGTTACTGAAAGGAGTAGAGAACGTGCAGTTTTTTCAAGACGACATCATGTTGATGGGCAGAACTAAACAAGACCACAACGAGAAACTCCACATAGTACTACGGACACTGCAGGACAATGGCCTGACGGCCGAATGGACAAAATGCAGGTTCGGAGTGACATCCGTCACGTACTTAGGGCATGAAGTGAGCGAAAACGGGATACTACCGAAAATGGCTAACATGAAATCGATTCAAGACGCTCCCACACCAACCAAAAAGGAGGATGTTCGGTCGTTTCTCGGAATGGCCGAATATTACAGTAAGTTCATTCCACACTTCGCCACGAAAACGCATCTCTTACGCCAACTCCTGAAGGAGAAGAACAAGTTCGTGTGGGGTCAGGAGGAACAAACGGATTTGAAGCACTGAAAAGAGAAATGGGCACGGCCATACCCCTCAAGGGGTTTGACCCTAATGCGGAATCCATCCTCACCACTGACGCCAGTGACCGGGGCCTAGGAGCGGTCCTTATGCAGAAATCGGACAACGGAGAAGTATCGACGGTCAGCTTCGCCTCAAGGTCGCTTGCACCCAATGAGGAGAAGTTCAGTGTGGTGGAGGAGATGCTGGCAGTGGTTTGGGCGATGGAGAGATTCAGACAGTATCTGTGGGGAGCGAAATTCTTGGTCCGAACGGACCACAAACCTTTGGTCCGTGTATTGACCTCAAGTGGCCATGCTCACGCGACACCAAGAATTGCCAAGATGACCCTTAGATTGCTGGACTTCGTATACGAGGTGGAACACATTCCAGGACCACAGAACAAAGTAGCTGACTTCCTGAGCAGGGCGGCAGCGATGGAAGCAGCAGATGACGAGGGAAAACAAAGATGGGAAGGTTATGTAGTAGCCACCATTCAGGATACAGAGGAAGTGATCAGCGCCCAGGAGTGAGAAGAAGCATACCGAGAAGACGTCGATCTGGAAGCCATCAAAGGATATGTAGTTCATGGGTGGCCAGAGAAAAGACACCTCAAGGAAGAATTGAGGAAGTTCTGGGAAGTAAGAGACGAACTATCGTTGGCTGAGAACCCCATCTTCTTGCTCAGAGGCGACAAAGTGATTCCTCCACAAGGCATACTGGAACACCTGATGAATTTAATGCACGAGGGACATCAGGGAATCACCAAGACAAAAGCCATGGCCAGACAAGCGTATTGGTGGCCAGCCATTGATGCCCAGATAGAAAGACATGTGCGGAATTGTGAGTCATGCGCCAAGGCAGACAAGTCGCAGAGCATGTTAAGACCACCTTTGGGAAAATTCCCAGTCCCGGATGGACCGTGGGAAATGGTTTCGGTGGACATCATGGGCCCTGTCCTCAACAAAGAAGAAACACAGAAGTACGCTGTAGTTCTAATATACAAATATTCCAAGTGGCCTGAGGTGGAGATAATGGAGAAAGTGGACACGGAGGCAGTGATACGCTTCCTGCGTACCTCGTTCGTCCGAGAAGGCATCCCAAAAATTATCACGTGTGACAATGGGCCGCAATTCACTTCTGCGAAATGGACCGCATTCACGACCAGGAACGGCATAGAGGTAAAACACACTCCCATCTACCATCCTGCCGGGAACGGTCAAGTGGAAAGGTTCAATCGGGTGATCATGGGCACCATTCAGGCGGCCATAAACGATGGCATGGACTGGGAGAAGGAATTGGAGAAAATGATCTGGGCCTATCGCATCACTCCGGGAAGCACGGGATACAGCCCATTTAAGGTGTTGAGAGGAAGAGAAGCCTTTACGAAGGACAACATGGCATGGAGGAAGTTGGTGGTGCAAAGTAAGTGGTCACCGGCCGTTGTCAGAAGGAATTTGGAGAAAGCCCAAGAAGTGTATACAGCGCACTTTAACAAGAAACGCAACGTTCAGGGTGCAGAACTGGAAAAGGGTGATTGGGTGAGAGTAAAGCTGGCCATCCTCAAGAAGAAAGGGGAAAGCAAATTTTCACCACCATTGCAGGTGCTGGAGCCCTACACCCGGTCTGCCCTGCTCAGTGACGGAAAGGTATGGTCACAGGACAGAATGGCTAAATGCAGCAAGATCTTGGATTGGGTTAACGAAACTGAAGAAGGAACACAGCAAGTAGAAGATGAAGGTGGTAGAGAACGTAGCGGAAGGGAAAACGAGGATGTAGAAGAAAGAGAGCGGCAAGTGGAAGACGGCGAAGGAGAAGGAAAGGCGAGTGAAGAGATGAGAAGCGGGAGCAAAGCTGAAAGCAAGGAGGAGGCACATGACAGAGAAAATGAAAGCGCAAGAAGAAGTTTAGAGAGAAGAGGATCGGGAGAAGAAGGTAGAACCGAAGTAATGAGAACCAGAGTTGGGAGAGCGGTAAAGGTACCAGAGAAGTTCAAAGACTATGAAATGGACTGGAAGTAAGAACTTTGTTGGTTAATGTTGTTGTTGCATAAAGGGGGGAGATATGTGGTGACGGTCTAGTTCCCAGTCACCGGAAGGGGAAGTTAAGTTAAAGGAAGCGGAAGGCGGCCATATTGTTTATCGGCGCCGACCGCTGCAAGAGCGGACTTTCTCCCGGCGCTCCGGGCTCAATAAAGAATACTTAAATCAAATCTAGAGTTTGTGCACATCAATTCAAACTCTACATCCCGCATTGCACATTTCAAAGCCCTCTTGACCTGGTGCCACCACGAGTTACTGCATTTTTATAGTGCTTACTTGATACTTCAACAGACGAGACGTCAGTTATACAGCGCACGTGCACTTTTTAAAGTCATCCATACAGAGTCTATCTAAATTGTGAGCTGGCTTACAATAACGTTATGTTGTTAAAAACATTAAATGAGAAGTTACCTCTATCTAAGACCACTGGGAATATGTGATTTTGTGGTTGCAGCGTTTTTTGAATGCTTATGGATTGTACTGTGCTTGCCACATCCTTTTTCAACTTTTGCCCAGACACTATCGACGTGTATTGAAATGACAAAAATGGTGACTTAATAGAGCATAATTTACCTTTTCTTTTTGCAAAATGCAGTCATCTGTAACGTAAGATGTTAACCTCTGTTGCTGGATAATTCGAGTTTTTATGGCTTGCAAGTTTTTGGTATTGCCGTAATGCAAGAATGTGTCTTCTGTCTTATTTGACAGAAGACACAGCTGCTATTCATCACACTCTTGCTGTCGCCTTTTCACATATTTGGCAAGGGTTTCTAGGCCTGTGTGTTCGGATCCTCTCGCTGCTGCCATTAGGACGTGTGTAAACACAGATCTATTTTTAGGTAATCCTTGTCTGCGGGGTGGTTTGTTGCACTAAGCTCTTAATAGTGCCTGGTATTTACTTATGAGAGCGGTTTGCAGTTGCAAAACATTCCTCACTGTTGTTGCTGAAAGCCATAAACAAAGACATTAAGGCCCATTGCTCGAAGATTGAGTGGGTTGCATGGAAAGTGGGACAGGTTCATCACATTTGGAGTTGTTGGCATTACCAGTTCCTTATGAGAGGGCAAAGATTGAATGAACAGGGTACCTGAGAGGTGTTTATCCACACTAGCGGGCACTGCTAAGTGCCTGCCCTACTCTGGGAGATCTTCACGCTCAATTCAGGGAAATGGGCAAATCCAAAAACCAATGTTAAAATCTATCAAGCATCTAGGAGTGATTCTGTGTGCAGTTTGTTTGCTACAATAAAACTAGATGGCCAGTAAACCTAAGCCTCATGGGAGATGTTGCGTTGGAAAAGGGTAAGGGCCTATCATGGGAAATTGGCCAGCAAGGCTATGTCAATTTAAAATCCTATACAGGGCCAAAATATGTTGTATGCTTTGAGCCCAGATCCTACAGGCTATGAAAAACCAATAGATCTGATCTTGGCAAGCCTGCATTTAAAAAAAAAAAAAAAAAAATCTATCATCTTATCTGTCTGTCTATCCCCCATGTGTGAAGTAGGCATTAAACATGTGTAAAAGCAATAAAAGTTAACCAGTTTACATTCCGCCACGGTGCGGGCGTTCTAAAGGGTGGGCATGGCTGCGTCGGGGAACGGTCGTTCGCAGCACCAGGGAGGGAGTGCTTCGATCGACGGGAGCACGGAACGGGTTGAAGACCAGCATCTAGACGTGGTATGCATATGTTTACAAACTAAAAGTGAAATACCTTCAGTCACTGTGAAGTGAGCTGGAGGGGGTTTGATGCACTGCCAATCAATCAATCATAACATTTATATAGCGCGCTACTCACCCGGAGGGGTCTCAAGGCGCTGGGGGAGAGGGGTCCGCTACTGCTCGAAAAGCCAGGTCTTGAGTTGCTTCCTGAAGGAGAGATGGTCCTGGGCCAGCTGAAGGTAGATGGGGAGGGAGTTCCATGTCTTGGCTGCCAGGTAGGAGAAGGATCTTCCTCCGGTGGTGGTTCTGCGCACTGCCCCGTGCTGTAGTGAGCAGAAGGAACACGTGGATGACATTTGAACAGGCCAATGGATGAGGAGGGAACCGACTGCAAGTCCCGTTAATATACATATGTATGTATAGTAGTGCTTTTTGGGGAAAACATTGGGCCAGCTAGACCGCTAAAGTGACCTCTAGGTCAGTCCTAAAAAAGAGTTGTATCAAACGTTTTGGGAGAAAGTACACCAGAACCTGTGGCTCTTCTGCTGTACTCGGAGTGTGGGCTTGAAAAGAAATACTCAAATACAAAAAATGTTAAGCGCATTACGTTTGATGCTGGCTAGGAGAGAGAGAGAGCGAGGTCGCTAGGAAGTAGTCCAAAACCCTGACCGCAAATATTGAGGTTTGGTGGCAGGGAATCAACCGGTGCATTGGAATAAAATTTTTAATGCATTAAGGGGGAGGGTTACCTTGAGAATTAAGACGTGATCTTGGTGGTATGGGGAGATACCTAATGATGTATTGTTGTGTCCCGTGTTTTGAATAGACTTCAATGAGACTAGATGAAAAGGTCTGTGGAGTGAGATTAGCTGCAAAGCAGAAGGGATATTATGAAGTCTTCTGATATATTATTAGTCACAGAGTAGACCATCTTTGCGAATGTGAAGGAAACTAGGCTGTTACATGGATGATGTAATACCAGTATTCAATGCCTAAGACGCACTGTTTTGATAATGTCTTGAAATCTAGTGCATCAAAGAAAGTAAAACTTTCAATATTTTACAAAAAAAGAAAACCTCGCTGGCTTTGGTTCCATTGCATGTGGGCGATGGGTAGTGTAGGTTTCTGCTGAATGGTGTGGGGCCGTGTACCCCCATTACTTCTAGAGGTGTGGAGGATCAACTTAATGTTGGTGGAAGAGAGGTAGTGATGGCCCATGGTGGGTAAGTAGCAGGGGCGGTCTGCATCTAAGGGAGAGGGGGGTGCGGTAATGTAAAATAATATAAATAAAATAAAACTTAACAAACTAGGCGACGTCCTGCTCCCGACCTCTTCTTTTGCCAACACAGGAAACTGGATGCTGGAACTCCCTTGGCCAATCCTGGTTCTGTTCTCACCAGCATGAGAGCAATGCTAGTGTTGGTGAGAGTGGCCTCATTCAGCTCTCTGCAGTGCTCTGGAGGCTTTGGCTTCCTCTAACCCAGCTGTCTTAAGACAGCTGGGTTAGAGATGTCTTAATAGTGCGCATGTGTGGCTTGCCGTCGCAAGACGGCAGGCCAAAAAGACATGCTAACTTTAAACAATGCAATTCCAGCCCTCTCCTTACTGCTGCTGTTGCTTAGCAGTGGCCCCACCCCGTCCTGATGCTCTACTTGGGGGATGAAAAATAAAATGGTAATTAATTGCCATTTAATTTTTTTATCTCTGGGGCTTTGGGGGGATTTTAAGTGGGGTGATGCTCCTCTGCTGAAACGGAGGAACTGCCCCTGGTAAGTAGGTTTAGTCTCCCTGTAGGATATTATTCCATTATCAGAATAAAGCATCTCTTTTGTACTGTCAAATCCTGTTCTCTGTTGATGGGTATCTCCCCTCCCCCCCCCGTAGTATTTGTGTCATATTTAAATGTGTAGTATTGAAGGTTTGCTCAATGGCTATTGCATCTATCTAGACTTTTAATTTTTTTTACACACAAGGATAGGAACTGGAGCTCTTTCCGACTTATTTTCTGACTCGTTGGCAGTGGTACTGCAGGGGCTGGCATCATTCCCCGCCTGCAGAAATACAAAGGCCCTCTTCTTCATGGCTCTGTATTGCTCAATGCTCCCCTCTGGCAGAGATTACTCACCCTTTGCCTTTTAATTGGTCTGTGCAGTTGTTTAGTAGCTACTGCAGGGGCTTTGAGGAGCCTCTGTCCTTCCTTGATGATATTAAGGGCACTAAACTCCCTGGTACATGCACACCCTTCTTTTTAAAAAAATTAAAAATATTTTTAGTGAATTTGAACAATGATAGATCACATATTAATTTGAATATTTGGCATATTTCATCATACAAAACAGTCATCTGAGTGATATAGTCATTACAATTAGAGAGGGTGAAAACGTCGCCTTTCTGCATGTTGCAGTTCTAACTCTGTTGATGGGGACACACATATATCACCTTGATGCGTTTTCCACTTGCCCCACTTTCTATCCCAATTCTTCGGGCACCCTCTTTCTTTAAGGACCCCTTTTTCCGCAATCATGCATTTATCATATTCTCTTACCCACGTCCGAAGTGAGGGTCTGTTTGCTACACCCCATTTCCTCGCTATCTCCCTCTTGACCAGCGTGTAGCCTCGTGTCATGAATTGTTGTTCAATTCCTGTAAGGTATGTCTGCCCCCATATGTTCAAGAGACCCAGCTGGGATGTAAGGGTGTGTTCCCTCCCCAGGGCCTCAGGGATGTGTTCCCTGGCTCCCTCCCATATGCGCCTCACCTCCGGGCAGTCCCATATCATGTGGTAGAAAGTTGCATCTTGTTGGCAACCTCGAAGGCAGAGTGCATTTGTCCTAGAACCTATCTTCGCCAAGTTTATTCCCGTCATGTATGACCTATGCAGGATTTTTAATTGGATAAGTCTATACCGGAGTGTTATGGCTGCCTCCCGAGGAGACATCAATGCAGCCTGCCAATCATCGTCATCAATTGGCCCTAAGTCCTGTTGCCACTTCTCCTGGAGTTTGTGGAAGGGATCCGGCAGATTGTTGCAAAGTTTTTTTATATGTGAGTGAGATGGCCTGTCCTCCAATGGGGATGAGTCTGGGATATTTGACATGTCTGGGAGAGCCGTGGTGAGGGCGTGTTTAATTTGTAGATATCTGAACACCTCCCCTTGGACCAAATCATATGTCTTCTGTAAGTCTCCGAATTTGAGGAGTGCACCCTTCTTTACCAAGTCTCCTATTGTATAGATTCCTGTAGTGTCCCATTTGTGAAACCCGGGATGATGGCCAAGAAGACCCAAGCTCTGGGTGCCCCACAGAGGCGTAGCTTTGGTGAGGGTCTTTGCCCAACCTAGACAGGAGTTTGCCAGGTGCCTTATCACTGTGTGGGCTGTCGCCCTACGTATTGACCTGTCTGAGCCTTAGAATACAAAGCCTCCAGATATCCCGCCCCTCCCATCTGATATCTGTCTAGCATGTATGCTGGATCCACCGGGGATCTGTAAATCTAGTGGTTTACCACCACCAGCTCTGAAGCCCAGTAGTAAAGACAGATGTCTGGGAGAGCGATGCCCCCATCGTACCACCCCTTGGTCCGCTTTTTCATTGCTATATGAGGAGATCCACCATCCCAAAGCAACATTCTGAGTTCGCTCTCTACCCCTGTGAAGTAAGTGTCCGGGATCCTGTGCACACCCTCCTCTTTTGCAGTGGATCCATAGTAATCCTCTTGGATTCTGCATTCTGCTTGTATTGGAGACACTTCTCTCCAGATCTTAATGTTTGCTTTAATAGCCCCTTCTGTTTGCATATAGCATTCGCTGCCTTAAGCTTTGAAGTTTTGGAGCAGTGCATCTTACTGATGCCAAACTCAGTGATCCTCGTTATTTAGAGATCATATTTTATACACACACTGAACATTCTCTAATAATTAGTTTTGGTATAGAGGTCGTACGTTGGTGAATAAATTACTCACAGATGTACACAAAATTACGCTCCCATCCAAGGTGCTATTCTCATTGGTAGCTCTCAGCTACTGCTCTTCAAGGCGAACCTACTTGAGTACACCACATGCAGCTTTTTGAAAGTACTGCTATCGACTTAGCTGCTCATAGAAATGTAAAATAATACTCATTTTAATCCAAGTACTGGCAGAACATGGGTTCTCTCCACCACCTTGGTGGCTCTTTATCACCAACCGCAGCATCCCCTAGCTGATGTTTCCTCATTCGTGATAGTGGCAAGGCTGTGGAAGGTTTTGTTTGCTGCCAGTTATAAAGATTTTTCTTATGCATAAGACCTAAATTCTTTTTAGTTTTTAAATAAATCGTCCTGGACAGTCGCATAGAAACCAGAGAGAATTGACTTTGTTACTTTGGATGAAACCACCTTGCTATAAAAAGATATGGGTTATTGGGACCACCATTGCTGCCTGGTATTGTAACCATAGATCGTTTCAGCTTCGAGTGGTGATTGAGCCACATTAGTAACGGTAAGAATAATCCGTCGAGGGAAGAAAACTGTAAAAATTGTCCAAATCAGGGCTAGCCCAGTTTAAGGTGTCCTATTTATTTAGGTTCTTCGTGTAGTGCATAAAGACCCTTGGCACTTGGTGGTGTAAAATGTTTCATATTTTATGGCAAAGTAGTGGCAGCCCTTGAAAAATTTGGCCCGCAGCTGAATTACACAGAACTTCTGAAGTGAGAGCTGCCTGGTTGGCATGAGTCAAGACCAGTATAAAAAGTTTTCTCATGGAAAGATTTAGTAAAGAGTTGAAGACGCACCTCTTTAAAGAACACTACCTCACGATGCAGTAACATTCAAATACACTGCTTTCCCTTCTATCACTTACTGTTTCAATGCTTTCCTTTGGTCTTGTATAGCACCTTTTTGGCTAGTTTCTCACTATTACAATTACCCCATACATTCTCTCGAATTATCATGTGTAGCCGACATACCACATTTAAAAAAATCCACATCTCTGTGGCAAACATGGCAAGTTTGGAAACATTGAATTTTGGCAGTTTTTTGTAGGGAGGCATCCCATACCTGATTCGTGTGTGTCACCTAGGTAAGGTGAAAACTAACAGCTCAGTTTGCTTGCAATGACAGGAAGAGTATTGACTGGAATAAAACTAGAAAGGCTTTTGTTCAATATCAACCAGTCTTTGTTCATGCTCTTAAATGATTAACGTGCAGACCTCTTGCTGAATCTTGATCTATCCACAGTAACCAACACCATTGATGTTTAGTCTGACAAAGCACAGCGACCTTCGAAGAAGCTGTGGGTGTATTGAGGGTTACTTAAACTAATCGGGCAAACTGGATGCTGGAAATTCCATGTGTTACCAGGTAAAGGTTGTGGTTGCCTGCATCATTCAATAGGAGTTTGCAGTCATTCAGACAGATGCTCTGAGAGCAAAATTAAAGGTAGCAGGTCTAGTATGTGTGGCATCTGCGAGTGGAGTGTTCTGACTGAATGCCGTGATGTATTGATAAGAACGAATTTCTGCTTGTTTGAGTCTGCATTGATCACCCAAGCGGATTGAAATCCGATTAACTCAACTGTGATGTATCCTATCCAATACCAACGTTGTGGACAGTCTGTGACCCTCGAGTAGTGTACAACTCTCAAAAGGAGGCACATTTGGTAATCAGGCCACAGCTTTGGTGACATGGGCCTCGATCCAGCCAAGAAAATGAGTCCCTCCTGGAGGTCTTTTGGGTATTAAAATGTAGTTATAATTCTCATGCAGCGGACCCCTTACCGTGCTGTGCCCAGGTGCCAGTGCACCTTCTGCGGCAACGATAGCTACGGCCCTGGTGACATTCAAGTGGGTATTCAACCTGCACACCCAAGCAGATGATTTCTTGGTCTGTATGTTTTTTTTTAATGGAATCTAGTGTAGGATGTGAGGGTGGAAATAGATTCAGTATAATCCTTTACCCGTCTGGGTAGAAAGATAGTTGATTAGAGATTATCAGTCTAACTCACTCACTCAGGAGTTTTGTTAGGGAAATTCCTTCCCAGAAGTGATACAAGCCTACAGTTCTCAGGTTTTGTAAGAGACCTGGCGCCTGGCAATTTACCTTGTAAAGGACTGGCACCAGTAATTGTCTACTCCTAAGCATCATTTAAAAAAAAAAAAATATCATTTTTTTTTTTTCTTATATGGTTCACAGTACGTTCCATAATACAAAATGTGTAAATGTATCATAACATTTCGTAGCCATATAGAAATACGCAATAGAAACAACAGTTTGTTACAATACTGATACACATGCTCCATATCTTACACATCAAATATGCAACCGAGGGCACGTCCACTGAAGAATCATGCACATGAAAAGTGGTAGATCCACATAGGAAAGGAAAAATATAATACTCCTAAGCATCATGAGACCAGTTTAAGGTCCGTGTCGTGCTCTTTAAAACTAACTAAAATACAATAAACTAAAGGCAATTTTTGGTCATGCCGACCTGCAGTGTGTCAGTTTGTCATGAAGTTTTAAAGAAAGAAAATAAAAACAGTCTAAAAAGTATTAGGAATATTTTTCACAAACAGTATAGCATTGCAAAAATCAAATGTGGTGAAAGCATTGTCCATACCAACTGTGGCAACGTGGCTAAGGCGACCATCCTGACTGGTTTGTATATGCTGCTTGCAAACCTATCATCAGACTTCTCTGCTTTCTTATGCACTTCTGTGTGAATATTAAAGCACACAGAGCATCGTGCACAATACAAATACTCCGCACTAATGGCTGACACAGGCACCTTTCATCCAAACACCACAGAACCAGAGCCACAGGCTCTGGTCTACAAAACACTCGGGACCTCAGATGGCAGGAAGAGAAAGGCTGCGGTGTAATAAAATACAGGCATCCCTGCCACCCCTGACCATCGTTTTTAACATTCAGTCTAGGAGCAAGTGGAAAATATAATGCAGTCTCAGCAAGAACACCCCCCCCCCCCTCCTATTATAAATCTTTTGTTCAAGGCCCCTGGGCTGCAAAGACAGCTATTGATCGAAAAGCTGTCCACTTGACCATACACAAACCAATAACTAAAATGCTAGAAAATACATTTAAAAGACATTGTTACAGTGACTGGATTTACCAGATATGAGCAGTAGATTCCTGTTTGTACGGAGGCTTACATTTTAATTTGGGATCAAAGCGAGCGTTCAAACTACAGATTAGATGTAAAAGGCGGAAAGCTGTTTCAAGGAAGCAGAGGAGGGGAAAACCTGACGTCAAGAAAACCGATCTGTCCCCTTTTAATCGATGCTAGCTTCCCTGCTCTACCTTCATTATTTAGTACTATCAATGCCCTGTTCAACAGAAGCAATTTAAATCTCAGCGTAGACCTGGGCTTGATTTATTATGCAGGAGAAATGACTAGAAGTCCTTTGCACTGTGTGAGCGACCGCACACCCTGTACTAATGCGTTAAAGTCTACACTAGGAGAGCTCATCCAACCTGCACTCCGGGAACGCATCGCGTTTTTTTTGTTTTTTTTTTTGCACCGAAGCAACTGTTTGCACGTTATGCCTCATTTCCTTAAGCGATTGCTTTCCTGTCCTCTAATAGGGTCACGCGTTTTCGGTTGAAATTTCGATAGTTCCATGCTAGCTACGTTGGATAACCAGAAGAACAAAATATCCTATGCGTTGAAACATATCTCGAAAGGGATTGCGGCAAGAAACTCTGTAGTTCACCTTTCCTTCTTCCCAACCGTCAAGCTCTACATTTAACTATCCATCCACGCTTTTTGTCCTTCCATCTGTGAAATATTCACCCATTTACTTTTCTGTTACTCCCCATCCCTTCCACTGTTTCTTCTTTGCAGCATTCACCCTTCCTTCTACCTTTTCCCTTCCGACTCCCTATTTCTTGTCACTGCTTTTTTTCTTCCCTCTTATTTTTCTTCCCTTTTTTATCGTTATTGCTCCTGCCCACCCTATTTGCTTTTCTTGCTTTCCTGTTTTTTAGGCATGGACTACTAACCGCCTGTAGGTGTGTCTTGTTGAAAGACCTTTTTTGTACTAAACACTAAATGAAGGCGCTAGGGTCGAGGCTTTCTGGGAGCCAGTGCTTATCATTGGTTAGTTTTCTAGTCATTCTAATTTCAGTTCTTCTTATTCAGTGACTCTTTCCCCATCTTGTGTTTGCCCCTCCCTTGTAGCTGTTTATTCATCATACTTTTGATTGGATCATTTGTACCCTTCTACTCCTTACATTCAGGGAGCTTCTTTTTCCCCGGCAGGTGTCTGGGCTGCGGTGCGAAGTGGAGCGGTGTGGTGTCCTCAGGTCGCGGTGCAGCCAGCGATTCGGTGACTGCATTTAGCGGTGTCTGTGAGACCAGGGCTGCGGTGTGAAGTGGGGCGATGCTCCTCGCAGTGCTGGCAGGTCATTGTGCAAGCAGTGGCGTTGCTGAAGAGTTGTCGTTGGTAGACTGTTTGGAGCCGATGGTGCCAGCGTCAGTAGGCAAAGGCTGCGGTATGGGAAAAGTTGGTGCCGCGAGCAACTTACGAGCAGTGCCCCCAGGCCATGGTGCAGGCAGCGGTGTGTGTCGGGGATACCAGGGTGTAGATATGAAGCGTGGCAGTGCGAAGTGTGGTGGCCTCAAGTGATGGTGCAAGCAGCGGCTCAGTCGCAGCGTGGGTCGTCGTCGGTGAGACCAGGGTGGCAGTGCTTTCTGTGATTCCAACAGGTCATGCAGCCAGCAGCGGTGCCGTTAACGGTGTGTGGTTAAGTTTGTCTTTTGTTGCAGCACAAAACACATAGTTCCTATTGCTGGTAGCAGATGATCTTGAAGTCTTTGCTGTTCCTGAGACTTTTTGAACTGGGGGCAAGCTCTACCTCAAACCCATAGATTAACTCAAGAAAATAAGTTGCAGAAAGTCCAGTCCTTTTACCCCAGGACAGAAGCAGCCACTGCATGTTAACACAGCAAAGTGGTAGTTCCTCCTAACAGCTTATCCAGCTCTTAATCTTCACAGATTTCTTAGTCGAAATAAGTTATAAAGTTCTGGTGTTGGGGTCTCAATATTGATACTACTTTTCCCTTTGAAGTTTTAGGCAGAAAGTCTCGGAAGATCAGTGAAAACCAGTTCTGTCCTCCCTGGTCCTGCTTCACTACAGGAGGTGGAGACGCATTGTGCAGAGCAGACACAGCCTAGTCCGGGGCTAGTGAAAACTCCTCCCACCACTTTAAATGCAGAAAAGGTCTATTCAGCCTGGCTATGAGTATTACAGGAAAGGAGGACACACCTCAACCCCCTTGTGACTGTCTAGTGTAAATGCACATATCCAGCTCCTGTCACTCCAAAACCAGACGGTGAAAATACAAACGGGCACAGGCCTCGAAAAATCATAAAAATATTACTAGACCTGCAGGTCTAGTGATTAAAATAATCTACTCGACCTATTTGTAATGCTCTTGTCTTGACCCATAAAGTGGTTTCAAATGATTTGAACGTGGGCAACTATTTTAATGCTGAGCTGCCATATTCTTCATTACCACATGAGCGCTCCTTCAAATGTTCAAGTTCACCATGTCGGATGTATAAAAAAACCTTTTCAATTTATAATCCAAATCTAGTCACAGGATTCACATGACCCCTGACTTGCCTCTTAGTTCATTAGCAGCATTGTTTTCAGGGCGGGGCATGAATGTTTCTCAAATCATGTTTAAAAACTTTCACTTTTAATAAATACATAATTAAAGAATTAAGTGGTAGCACACTGTTATTTATAATTAGCAAATTTTACATTGAAATGGCCACTAACTTTCCCACTGACATGTGGGATTACTGATACTATTTTATAGTGTACAAACAATGTTTGGAAATAGTTTCTGCAAATATGTGTCATTTGCATCTCACCAAATAAAGTTCTCTGGTTTGTATTGCTCCTATTTAACTCTTTGTTTGCATCACACTCCTTAATTACAAATAATGTGCTTTCATAATTCCAGATATATTTTGAAATATTTGTAATATTAACAGGCTATTTATGTACATTTTGTGTGTTAGAGAAAAATAACTGACCTATTCAGACAGCTCACCTAACAAAAACCTCTCTAGTAAGAGAAAAATAAACTCCTTTTTCCAAGCAGCAACTAGTAAAAAGACAAACAGACATTTGACCTCTTTACAGGAACAGACGCAAATGTGTCTAGATAAAAACAAGATTTATTGGCATCTTTATTGCTCATTCACTTTCTGAATGAACAGAACACCTGCTCTTTTCCAGCCTAAATTCACTTGCCAGATGGGACTAGTGGGTGCTAAAAATACCACGGCCTGATAACATTTTACCCCCAATTGCAAGTGGGCTAGTGGATTTTCGAGGCCTTAGGCAGAGGCACACGAGATGGTTAAGTAAGAAAATGTCCACTTTCTAAAAGTGTCATTTCAAACACCCAATTTAAAAACCACCTTTTACGAAAATATGTTATCAAAATTTGAGTTCAGAGATCCAAAACTCCATTTCTCCATCCTGTCCCATTTGAAAATTACACTTGTAAGATTTTACAAGGCTGCTCCCATGTTAACCTATATGACAGACAGCCTTTGAATAGTGAAAAACGAAATGCACAGTATTTCACTATCCGGCCTTGTAAAACACAGTACTACATGTCCTACCTTTCACTTACACTGCACCCAGCCAATGGGGCTACCTTGGGCCTAACTTAGCGGTGCCTTACATGTAGTAAGAGGGAAGGTTAGGGCCTGGCAAGTGGGTGCACTTGCCTGGTTGATATGGCAGTAAAAACTGCGCACAGACACTGCATTGGCAGATTTGAGACACCTTTGAAAGACTACTTATGTGGGTGGCACAACCAGTGCGGCATGCCCACTAGTAGTATTTGATTTGGCCGTAGGCGTCATGTTCGTGCTTTATAAAACTTTTCAAATAAATAAGAAATGTCTTACCTCAAATTTAGCTAAAAGAAATTACATTTATCTCCCATTTCTACGTGGGATCACCGCACTAGCACAAATTTCCTATCGCCCAGCATTTCCTTCGCCTTCGGTCTCCTGAGTAAATGATACCTCACTTATGTGGGTGGGTCAAGTACCTGCGACAATGAAGGGCCAAAAACGTGTAGAGATGGAGGGAGGACCAATGCTGGTCAAAGAGGGCATTTTTTAAATACGTTGTTGGACTGAGACTGATCTGGGCACCCACGCAAGTGAGTGATCCTTTTACTCAGGCGCAGTGATCCCGCGCAGAAATGTAAGGTAAATGTGGGAAAACTTTTTTTTAGCTACATTTGAGGTTTACAGAGGATTTTGGATAAGAAAACATTGGGGGATCTACGCAAACCACACCTCCCTGGACTTCTCTGGGGTCAGTTCTCAGTGGAAAAATGTGACCACGTTATGTTTTGGGCCGGTTCCAGTCGCAAACACAATATCCACCCACCCAAGTGAGGCACCATTTTTATCAGGAGACTGGGGGGAATGTTGGGTGGAAGTATTGTTTGTGGCTCACCGCAGATTCAAGAACTTTCCATCACAGAAATGTGAGGAATGTTTTTTTAAATTGTATTTTCTTTAACAAAGATTGAGGTTTGCAGTGGATTCTTAGAAACGGACCCTAGTGAGAGCCACACAAGTCACCCCATTCTGGATTCCCCCGAATGTCGAGTTTTCAAAAATGTACAGGGTTGCTAGGTTTCCCTAGATGTCGGCTGAGCAAGGGCCCAAAATCCATGGCTAGGCACGTGGCAGAAAAAAGGTCTGTTTTGAGTAGAAAAATGGGATGTGTACACGTTGCGTTTTGGGCTGTTTCCTGTCAAAGGCACTAGGCCTACCGACACAAGTGAGGTACCATTTTTATCAGGAGACTTAGGGGGAACACAGAATAGTTGACCAAGTGTTATTACCATTTTGTCTTTATATGCATTTCTGCCTTGCAGTGTGGTAAAAAAAAAAAAAAAAGATTTTGAAAAATGCTAATAATGGGAATCCACAAATTCTTGTAAACTCCATTTCTTGTTCCGTTTTCAGAAATACATAGGTTTCCTTGATACCTATTTTTCACTCTATATTTTACCAAATGAATTGCTGTACACCCAGTACACAATGAAAAACAATTGCAAGGTGCAGCTCAGTTATTGTCTCTGTGTACCTCAGGTTCTTGGTAAACCTACAACTCCATATATCCCGCAACCAGAAGGGCCCCACGGATGTAATGGTATATTGGTTTTAAAAATCTACGATAGTTAGAAGTTACAGGTGAAAATGTAGGCACAAATGGCTTTTTTTCAACTCTATCTAAATATGTATTTTTCAACTGTTACTTTTTGTAGGGAAACCTGGAAGGATCGACACAAATGACCCCTTGCTGAATGAAGAAGTTTGTCTACTTTTTAGAAATGTATAGCCTCCCGGGATCCGTTATTTGTTTAACACCCATTTCCACCACTAACTGGGAGGAGGCTGAAAGAACAAAAAAACGGAACAATTGGCTGTGTTCCAGTAAAATGCCAAAACTGTGTAGAAAATGTTGGTGTTCTGACAAAGGTCTGCCTGTTCATGAAAACTGGGAGGTTGGTGATTTAACCCCTTCCTTGCTCGTTGGCCAAAAGGAGCACTCCCTCCCCAGTGCTGCCAACGACCTATTCAGCCCCACCCACCCTTTAGAACCCCCGCACCGCGGCGGAAAAACCGCAGCGGTTAAGGCATTAAGCACCACAAATCATTTGTTGATTTCAAGGGAAAGGACGACTCTTCTGTAGCACTTTTTCCCCCATTCTCCGCCCCCCCGCTCCAAAAACTAAAATGTAGCTGTATTTTGCCTATTTTCGGTTTCCGCCAGGGGACTCCACAAACCCTTGGTGCCACTTGCAATCCTTGGAATATTAGAAAGAAGAATACAAATTTGGCGTTGATACCGTATGTGGACAAAAAGTTGGGGGGGGGGGGGGGGCTAAGCGCACACTACCCCCATATAGCCCAAAAAAAGTTTGGCACCAGGGGGAGACCTGGCAGCCAAGGGGTTAAATTTAAGGAACCGAGCTGAGCACTGCGCTAAACACACTCGCCTTATTTCTCCACAGCGCTGTGCAGCTCCTCCCCACTGCTGGTTGCTTCCCCTAGAGGTCTCACTGCAGATGGTCTGTGGCTGCTGCCTTCCATCCGCTCCTTGATTGTTGTTGATACATTATCACCCAAAGGATGATGTCACTCCCGCCAGCTTCCCATGCAAAGAATGGTAAAAGACAGAGAACACTATGGCCGCCTTGTCTTCGGTTAGCTAACTGCCTCTTGCAGTAAGTAGCGTTCCTTAATGGCGGTAGGTGCGCCTTGTTTACTTCCTCGATAAAAAGCTCTCAAACTAAATGACTAATTTTTGTTTTTTTTAAACTTCCAAAGCATCTGTTCTTCACGAAGCGCTTCGCTGCATCTGCTTTATTGAGCCGATTTCTCTATGTGGGGTGCAAGGAACGCTGAATGCATTATTGTCTAAGATTACCTCTTTCCACCACTTTTGACTTCGTCGCCACGTTTTTGTTATGGTCCTTTTGCACTTGGAGGCTGTCACCTTTCTTAGTGGTCCTTTGGTCCACTTCTACATTCTGATGAGAATAGTCTCTCTCTTTAAGTGTTACTTGTGGTGTTTCTAGACAATTAGCTGGGATTTTTGCTTTCTTACCTGAGAGCTTGCACTAATGTATTTACATTTTCAGCTTCACTCTGTATGTTCATCTTCTCAAATAGAGACTATCGATAAACATAAAAGGTAATCTTTTGACTGAACGTGTTCTCAGGAAATGTCAAGGGCCTGAATGATTTAACAAAAAGTAGCAATAGAACTCTCAATTCATCATGTCGTTTGTGAGCGCTTCAGCCAGTTCCCATATCAATGTATTTCTGTGCTCGCTGTACTCCATGCATCACCATGCAGTACTTCTACAAATGGCAAATAACATACGTCCACTCCAAACAAAAAACATAAGTAAAAAATCAATATTATTAATGCCAATAGCTCTAACGTTCACAAATACGAGGCTGATTGCACTGCAAATGCTTGTTTTCTTTTGGGGGAAGTGGCTATATCCTTTTTTTTTTTTTTGTAAATCTGCTTTAGTAAGCTGCACAAAGTAATTTCATAGTACCGAATCGTTTATAGCCAAACTCAAAGGCATTATTAAAGTGACACTTTCCAGTGTCAGTCTTGTGTTTGCTGATCCCAGGCTGTACACACTGATGCTGCAGGTCCTTAGGGAAATGTGTTGTTTAGAAGCTTACTTTAGTTTTTGCCATGTCTGGGCAATCTGCCACATTAAACATTGCAACCCCAATGGTATTGCAAATGGGAAGGGAGAGGGGAGTGGGTGAGGCTGCCTTCCAAGTGCTTTTAATGTTGATTCAGTTTTCTGGCCGTCCTGCACTTAAGAGGAAATTATGAAAATGGACACCTATGCTTATTTAGACATTTAAGGAATAAAAATGAGAAACTTGTAAGATTACAGTGTGTGAAGCAGGCTATTGGATTCGGGGACACTGTTCCATGCTGGACTGAATTAAGTTGCCGCTTTATTATTCTGTTCTGAGACATTGTGCCTCCTCTGCCAAGACTCACTCCCACCTCCCACCATCCTCCCCATCTGCTGCCATGCTCACTGCCCCTGTTTCCCTTCTAAATAGAGAGGGAAAAGTGTTTGCAGTGCACCGGATGGCACTCAGGAGGATTACAAGGAGAATCAAAGTGCTGCACAAAGTTAAATCTATGAACTCATGAGGCAGGCGGGCTCCTTGTCTAATGCCAGGGGACCTGCTCTGTAATTATACTGCCATTGTCCTGTGAAGTTGGCTTTTCCCATGAGACAATCTGAATTAAAAAAACACAGCAAACCAAGTGGTAGCACAACCCTACAGTATTGAAGGCTACTTATGCATTTCCAGACGTGGCGTACACTGAAGGATCCTACTTGGCACAAAACATTGTAAGCTAGACTAGTGGGGCTTGCAAACAGCGATGTAAACCAAATGCAAAGGAAGTCAAAAAAGAGCTTTGTTCATGAACAGCAATTAGTTGGCAAGGACCAGTTAGGCAGAGCACCTAATGATTACTAGTAGCAGCTGAATGAGCATACGGTAACAAGGTTCTAGTGCAACTACTGAGCTTGAGTTCTACAAAACAGTCTTTCATCTAGAAATGTTCCTCGTGCCCTGGCAGTTTAAATAGAGGTGTTGTACTATATCATGAGTGAAATATCGCCCTGTAAAGATATTGCATTGAATACTACTAAATTGTTATATATTTACCTACTGGCGGTCGCCAGTACGTAGTTATAATTATAACCTAGTTTCCATAGGAAGAGCGCTTTTTGACGAATCTTTATGAAATTCTCCCAAAAAAAGGTCTATCCAGGTCAGCTCCTATCCTGATAGTTTGGGGGTGATTTGTCAAGCGGGGGCTGAGAAAAAAGGGGGGTCCCAAAAAGTGTTTTCTCCATGTTACTTTCCATAGGAAACTTTATTACAGGCTACAGCCCGAACTGCTGAACGGAATGACACCAAATTTGGCAAAAAGGTAGCACTTGGTTCAGAAAGCGACCTTTTTTTAAAATGGTGTAAATTTGTTATGTAGTTGCTGAGAAATTCAAAAAATAAAACTTTCGATACCTGGGGCAGCGGTGGGTTTGCGAACCCTACCGTGCACGAGCTTCACTGTGATTGGCAGCCAACACTCCAAACCAGGAAGTGTTGGCAGGCATCTTGTGACTCTGTAGAACCGAGTCACAGGAAAACAATAGAAAAAAAGATTTAAAAAGATAAGGGGTTCTGGTAGAAACACCCTGACCCCCTAGGCCTGCTGATGCCTGCTCAGGCGTCCCACAAGGACCCCTGGGTGCGCGAATCCAGATAAAAAAAAATGGGGAAAAAATAAAGCGGGGGCTCTTCCACTTCATTTAAATGAGCCAACGGGTGGGCCAGGTCCCGGGGGCTATCCTATAATTATATTGCGGGGGCCTGCGGGTCCCAGGGGACCGCCACCTCTCTGGGGCTATGTAAATTAGGTGCGGGAGGGCACATAGCCCTTCCGCAGCCCCGGGGACCACTACCTCCCTGGGGCTTGTTTTGTAATTATTGGGGGCCTCCGAGGCCGTCCTAAGCCCTGGGGACCACCACCCCGGGGCTTTAATTAAATATGCAGGGTGGGCCTTGCGGGGCCCCGAAGCCCCAGGGACACGCCACCTCCCCGGAGCTTTGAAAATGGAGGGAGGGGGCCCAGGGCCGGCTCCTGCAATGTACAGGGATACCGACTCCCGGTACATTGCTGTTTGCTATGACAGGGCGGGAGCATGGCTCCCACCCTGTCATAGTAAACACTGCTTTGCTTCATGGAAGCGAGAGTAGGAAAACCTGCTCGCGCTTCAATGAAGCAAAGCAGGATTGCTTTTGGGCAAGGGAAGCTGCATGTTAGCAGCTCCCCTTGCTGAAAAGCAATGCCAGTTCCTGCAGGAGGCGGAGAGCCGGCGGGACCGTGAGGGCAGTGGGGCTCCCTCCACGGTCCCCAACGAAGAGGCCAGGCCCCGGGGGATGGGATCCCCGGGGCCAGAGGTGGACATGGGAAGGGGGACCACGCCCCTTTCTAATGATTAATAAAACATTCATGAATTGGGCATGCCCTGGGGGATGGGGTCCTCGGGGCGAATATAAATTAATGGAAGTGGATCATTTTTTGAAGAAAAGTTTGGAGTGGCGATCCTAACGCGGCGCTCAGCACGGCCCCCTAGTGTGAACGCACTGGATGCGCGGCTATCAGCGCGTCCCCCTAGTGTGAACGCGCTGGCTGTGCGGCACCCGAGTACTTCACAGGTCTTTAAAAGGCCATATACCTGTTAATGAGGCTTTGTTGTGTTTTCACTCCTTCTGAGAACCCCTGCATCTCCACTCTGCCTATGACTGGAACAATTAGAGGCCTCCCCCGAAATGTGGCTCTAGTTGCGCCACTGACTGGCGTATGCCAGCTCTGCCCACTCCGCTTACGCTTACAGAATTCAGTACATTCTATCCGCTGCATGTCAATGATCCAGCAGTGGGGCTGGGAATAGCTTGCAGACCGGATTCTGGGCCTTTTATTACCGGTGCTTTACGGACCCAGCAGCTCGCTTTAGGGGATCCAGTGGAAGGGTCTCCGGGGATCCAACAGTCAGAATTCCTTTATCAAGAGATCAACGACCTGGGAGGGTATCCACTAAATGAGAATGCAGTATACCGCAATGAGAATTCCAAGCTCCTGGACTCGATTTTCCAGGCATCCGTGTGGTATTCCCTCTAGCCAGTGGCCCAGATTTTAGTGAGCGGGAACCCAGGGTACTAATGTAAAGCCTGTGGGGGGGTCCCGTAGCAAAGAAGGCGGGTGCCTCAGGAACCGGTGCGATGCCTAGTCACGCTCCGTGCGTAGTGTCGGCTCTCCCGAGGCTTGGTTTGCAATCCTGACACTCCACCGGGGTTGCCACTGGTTGACAGCCAATTAGAGCCAAGCTCGTGCTCTGGGGTTAGGCTCCGCCAACATATGTACTTATCCAATCACTCCGCCAATCCCCAAGCACTTAAAAATTCACCATACACTCTACGTGCAGTACTCTATTCATCCAGTCTCTACCCATGTACTCATAGAACGACCCAGACAAAGTTACATAACCGAGGTCTTCCCCACTGCCAGAGGTAACATGGCTGCGTGCGCGGTAAACAGCACAATGTAATATGGTAGAGCCCAGTGCCATCATGCACACATAATGAACACACGGACACAGTTAGATAGATAGTGGAACTGCAGCTGGCTACAGGCACGTGTACTCGGCCCCTTTTTTTTACCAGGGTCGCATGTCCAGTGACTTCTGTGCTGGATGCGTGTGGGGTGAGTGTAAGCCAGCCCTCAGGGAATGGTTGGTGCTGGAAACAACTATAACAGTGATCATCGGATCACACACAGAGATTCAATCATCAAGGGTCCATGACTTGTGGTGCAGTAAGATAGGGGCACCAGATCGTAAATAACACACAAAAGATTCTATCGGAAAGGGTCCATGAATAGTGGTGCAGTGAGGTACGGGGCACTTTAGATGAGCGTGCTCATGTGAAGAAATGGTTAATGTCCCTTCTGAATATTCCTGCTGCCTGAGGTGATATTGTTGCGCCCGGTGATCACAGCATGAATCTTAAAGGGTCAATGAGATGTTAATGTACAGAGTTAGTGGCGCCTGAAGAGCTCAGCGTGTTGTCAGCCAGCGATGGTGGCGTGTCCTTGCAGGACAGGATTGGATTGGATATGTGTGAGACGTGCCGACCGCAGTGTAGGCCGGAGGCAGCGGTCAGCAAGGGTCCACAACTACGTGGTGTTGACTTGTGGTGCAATGAGTTAGTGGCAACAGTGGCGCTCAGCGTGTGCGCAGCCAGCGATTATACGTGGTTCGGGCGGGCCGCTCTGGGAGCAATGTCTTTTGCCTAATGAATTCTGCCTCAATAAGGCCACGTGGCGGTGACTTGTGGTGCACTGAGTTAGAGGCATCAGAAGCATTCGACGTGTGCGCAGCCAGCGATGCGTGGTGCAGGCGGGCCGCACTGGGAGCAATGTCTGTTGCCTACTGGACTGTCATCTGCAATCGTGACTTGATCTGAATTGTGAGCCCTGCTGTCTGCAGTGTAGATCGAAGGCAGTAGTCAGCACAGACATCGAGGAATGCTTTTTGTCACTTCCTCTTGACAAAATCCGAGGACGTGGAGTACAATTCACTCTGTAATTAATAAATACGTACTGAATTTGAATTGTGAGCCCTACTGACCGCAGTGTAGGAGTAAGGAACAAAAGCTGAAATGTGTATGGAATACATTGTCGAAATATGTAGGTTTCAGGGACTTTATAATTAGTTGCCCACTGGCCTCTGAAATTAATTAATCAAGACTGAATTTGAATTATGAGCCCTGCTGACCGCAGTGTAGGCCGGAGGCAGTGGTCGGCAAGGGCCCACAGCACGTGGCCTTGACTTGAGCTGCACAGAGTTAGTGGCACCAGAAGCATTCAGCGTGTGCACAGCCAGCGATGAGGCGTGGTTCGGGAGGGCCGCACTGGTAGCAATGTCTGTTGCCTACTGGACTGCGTCTTCGGCAATCGCGACTGGATCTGAGTTGTGAGCCCTGCTGTCCACCGATAGGCCGGAGGCAGCGGTCAGCAAGACCCCACTTCCAATCCTGTTGAGCTGCACAGTTAGTGGCATCAGAATCATTCAGCGTGTGCGCAGCCTGCGATAAGTGGTCCGGCGGGCCGCACTGGTATCCACTAAACCCTGGTTACCATGCCGAGAGGTCGTTATTATTGACCAGGAACTTCAAAGGTCCGTGTGGCTGCTGTTTGGATTTTAGACGCAGGCCAAGTATCCTTTTCCATTAAAAGGAGACAATACATACCAATTAAAGACCTCACTTCGCAATTAACTATCTTGACGGATATGGAAGGGGGCCAGGAGGTCTACATATCCTGCAGAGGTCATTTTTCACCATTCGATTCAGGAGAGTTCTTCTGTCTCAGTGGACTGTGTCTTCCCCTTCCAAGACCACGCCCATCATTGTCCGCTCTCTGATTTATTCTCATCGAGTAGAGCATCTGCATTTCCCAGATTTGTGGAATTGCGATTTCTTACATCACGACCGGTTTTCAACTACAGCCGACCTTACTGGGTGTGCCTTCCACCTTTTGTTTACAATTTGTTGACTGGTAGCAATGTCTGTTGCCTACTGAACTGCTTACAAACACAAAGGAGCTCTAGAGGGAAAACAAATCAGGTCGCCCTCCACTCAAAGCAACCAACAAACTCAATTAGACTTGATCAACACGGGCACTTAATTCTTTTAACTTCCTGAGTGCTAATGGGAATTCATTTTTTTACCCCAACAACAATCCTTCATAATTCCAAGGTATGGTCTCTACTTGCGCTGGCCATATCTTTTCAAAAATTATACAACTGACCTTCAAGTTAAGTCACTGTGTCATCGACAAATACCCTCCACTTCAACAGTTGAAATGAAATGAAATGAAATGAAAAAGAAACGTAATAAAGCGCACTGCGGCCAAGCGGCTTCCTGGCGCTGGGGACTAGACCTGACTCAACGGGGTGATCCGAGGGAGCTAGCAAGGGAATGCCTGGGAAAACAGGAATGTTTTCAGGGCTTTACGGAAATGGGTATAAATGGGAATGGAACGAATGAAGAGAGGAAGACTATTCCAGAACCGGGGGGCCAGAACCGAAAAATGGGTGCCCCCCGTTCTGGATTTGCGGAAGCGGGGGACGTGCAAAAGGGAGAGAGAAGAGGAACGGAGAGTGCGGCTAGGGACGTAAGGAGTGATCGTAGAACTGATAAAGAGGGGAGCTGAGTGGGTGTGCGCCCGAAAAGCCAGACAGGCCAATTTAAAAAAAGGTCCGAGGTGCACAGGGAGCCATTGAAGGGACTTAAGTGCGGGGGTAATGTGGGAAGATTTGGGAAGGCGAAGAATGAGGCGGGCCGCCTGATTTTGGATGGCCTGAAGACGTCGGGTTTCATAAGCGGGTATGCCCACGTACAGGCCATTCCCATAGTCAAGGCGGGAAGTGATGAGAGCCATGACTATGGATTTGAGGGCGTCCGCAGAGAAATACCGGGAGATCTTCCGAATGAGGCGAAGGGACAAAAAACAAGAAGATACAACGGAACTAACTTGGGCGTGCATGGACAGGTCATGACTGACCTTGATGCCCAGGGTCCGAACGGAGGAAACCGGAGAGGGGGGGGGACCAAAGGAAGGGGGCCAGTGAACTGTGGCCCAAGGATTTAAAGGGCCACCCGTGAGGACAAGCTCCGTCTTGTCCGGATTGAGCTTCAAGTGGTTGATGCTCATCCATTCAGAAATAAAGACTAAAGTAGAGCAGAACTTAGGGAGAGAGTCCGAGGGGGAGGAAAGATCAAAGACGAGCTGGAGGTCATCCGCGTAGTTATACACAGAGACCCCCAGCTCGCGAAGAGAAATGATAAGGGGGTAAATGTAAAGATTGAAAAGGAGGGGGAGGAGCCTTGGGGGACCCCACAGGTAACCAAACGAGGGGGAGCGGAAAAGCCTGAGAGGTGAACCGCTTGGGACCTGCCTTGAAGAAAGGACGCAATCCAAGAAAAGGCTGCGCCCCGGACGCCCGCTGCGCTGACACGGTCGAGAAGGATGGAATGATCAACGTGTCAAACGCAGCGGACAAATCGATGAGGACCAGGGCTTGGGGAAGATTGATGTCCGCTTTCCCCTTGAGTTCGTCCAGGACCGCGATGACCACTGTCTCCGTGGAGTGTCCTGGGCGAAAACCCGCCTGATGGGAGGCCAAGAGGTGGTTCTCCTCGACATAAGTGGACAGACAAGAGGTAACATAGCTTTCAAGGATCTTACCCAGGTAGGGAAGAAGAGAGATAGGCCTGAAATTAGAGAGGAGAGAGGGGTCTAGACCAGGTTTTTTAAGAATAGGAAAAAGTATAGCGGTTTTGAAAGAGGAAGGAACAGAGCCCAGGGCCAGGGAAGCGTTGAGAAGGGCAAGGGCGGGGGGGGGGGGCAGGGCAGCTGGTGAAAAGAGTTTTGAGGATCCGTGCCGGAGCACAGTCCGCCGGAGAGCCGGACTTGACTTTTGAAAGCAGATTAAGGAAGCGGTCCATGGAAATGGGAGGAAAGTGATCCAGAGAGGAGGAGGGCAGAGGGAGGGGGCAGGGGGCACCAGATTGATGCACCATAGGAATGTTGGCCTTTATGTTGGCGATCTTTTCAATAAAATAATCATTGAGTGAAGAACAGAGGATCTGAGATGGAGCAAGACTGGTACTAGTGCGGTCAGAGGTAGCAAGGTGATGGACCAGGGAGGAAATTTCTCTGGGTTTATTAGCAGAGAGGGCAACTCTCTCGGTGAAGTATTTAGTTTTGGCCGCCAGGATCGCTTTTTTGTAGTCGTTGAGGAGAAGTCTGTATTTAGCACGGAGAGTGGGACAATAGTTTCGTCTCCAATGGCGTTCCGATCGCCTGAGATCGAGTTTGAGGTCTTTGAGCTCCCTGGTGAACCATTTATGTGCGTCATAGGGGCGGACGGATTTGACCTTCTTAAGCGGGGCGACCTGATCGCAGGAGAAAGAAAGCCAAGTGCTAATGGCTTCTGTCTGCGAATCTAAAAAGAGGTCAGTAAAATCAGGCGCTGAAGAGGCCAGGGAGAGCGAGAGCGAGTCATGGTCCGTTTGGTTCCAACTGCGAGCTAGTATGTATTTGGGTAGAGACAGTTTGTCGGTCGAGGCCGAAAAAATGGAAAATGAAATAATGGAATGATCAGACCAAATGCAAGGAAGTATAGAAGGGGGTGAAACATCACGGCGCAATGACCAGATTTGGTCCAGGATGTGACCCATGACATGGGTGGGGGCCGAGATGTGAGGCGAGAAGTTCAGACACTGAAGGGTGGCAGTAAAGTCTTTGGAAGGAAGATCTTCCCTTGGGTCACCTGGCCAGTAGTTAAAATCACCAAGCAGGATAACCGAGGAGTTGTTGACCGCCAGTGTGGCCAAGAGATCCTGTAAAGCAGCTACAAATAAAGGCATGGATTGAGGGGGACGGTACATAAGGACAACAGTGAGGGTGTCGGAAAGATTAAGAGATCGAGCCACCAGGTAGTCCACGTTAGGTATGGGGGGGTGGGCGAGGAGTTGAAATTTCAAGGTGGAGCGAATAATCATCGCCACACCACCGCCAGCCTTTCCTACCGGGCGATCTGCTCGGAGAGCATAATAGGTATCAGGAAGAATAGCCAGGAGATCTGGAAGAGAATCAGCGGAAAACCAGGTTTCGGTAAGAAATAAATAGTCTGGAGAGTCTGTGTTCAAAAGGTTGAAGAGTTCCATCTGATGCTTGACTGCCGAACGAGTATTGAGCAGGCAAGCAGCAGCTGCAAGGGGGGGCAGGTGAAAAACGAGTGGCGGGCGGAGGATCAGAAGGGGGAGAGATGGAACTGTGGGTGAGAGGGAGTGAAGAAAGAGGGTGGGGGGCAAGAATACCAAAAGAGTCAAGACGTTGCAACAGAGAAGGGGAAGGGGGAAAAGAGGCCGGATGTGCAGAGAGTTGGGTTGAAGAGTATACCAGAGAATGGGCAGGGTCTATGGCCCCTGGTCCCGGCCCGTCGCGGACGGGCGCAGACGGCTTGCCTTAGGCGCGCCTTCGGCGCGCGTACGGGGAAAGCACATGTTTTGTAGCGATGTTCAGGGCGTGGCCTCGTACAGGTGGGCGTGGCCTGAGGGGAGGCTCGCTGATGGCGGCAAGTGGGGAGAGCCTGTCCCGCAGCAGCGTCCACCTCGGCTGCGTGGGGGTCAGGGAAACGAGCAAAAGCCCCAGAGACAAGGTAGGAGTGGACAAAATTAAAAACAAGCAAGTTACCACAATTTTTAAAAAAGATCGATTTTTAGGTTTTGGGCTGTATTTAAGACATAACATTGTGAATGAATTTGTGGAAAAAATGTGAAAAATGAGATGGCACCTCATGTGCGCAACACCAACAGAGCTTACTGGTTAATTATCACCAGTTGTGCTCACGTTTTTCATCATCGGTTGCTATTTCGTAAAAAATAATGGTTTCCAGAAAACTAGTGAAAAATAAATGTGCGTCTGCTGACGACAACACAACCCAGTGAGGTTAAATTTGAAATAGGCCACACCGTCACCAAACCACTTTATTCTGAACTGGTGGGCCAATTCAAAGTAAAAACCAACTGCATGCTTGCAGACCTTATAATGATGGGCCGACATGTTTCATTGCCTGTGTGTTGAAGAGGCAATTTCTTCAGGGCATGGGGTCTTAATCCACATTTCTGGACCCTTGTTCTGTACACACAGTGAAATGTTAATAACTAGGTTCGTTAAAAGGGAAGTCCAACCAAATACTAATCTCACTTCTTAAAAAACGCATGCCTTGTGTCTCCACACCATAGGTTCATATTTACCAGGTAGTAGCCTAGGCCCCTCGTACCAGCTATCCACCTCATCACACTGGAGCTCAATGCTATTATGAGCCCTGTTGCAATACTCGGATACTTGTGTTTTCCAACTTAAAAAAAAAAAGGGAGGGGACAAACAAACATACATGACTGCGAGTGTTAAAATGTTGCACCCCCTTGCCACTGATATGGGTACAGCTTGTTGTTATTATAGCTGCACATTACTGTGGCCTCCTCACATATTACCCGGGTGCACCACTTTCACATTTTCTAAAATACCCCCACTCCCATCGCTGAGTCGGTATGCCGTTTGTAGTTATGCGCTCAACGTGGTTGTTTACAACTGTAAATGGTTAAATTTCTGCGCCCCGTGTCGCTCATACAAGTGTAGTTCTTGGTGACCGCACATAACTGTGACCTACTCGTGTCCCAGGCCTTCCAATAGCACATTGATCGAGTACGCCTATTTATCACTTTTAAAACGCCCCCATCGCTGAGTTGCTCCGCCGCTCAGAGACGTCAGTTTCTGAGGTCACATAGGGTATTCACCAGTATACTGGTTTTTTAACCCCCTCTCCACGCATTTCACTATCCAATCTCCCCATGCATCACAAAACCTCAGCCTGGGACCCCTTTACGCCTGTACTACTGGACGAGCATTTTCTCGTTCTTGTGTGGGTCGCAGCCGGTCCAGATTTAAATGCAGCAGTTTGTGAAACCGGAAACTCACTCGTTTCCGTATCACGTGATCATCACTATTCTGTGAGGGTTACCTTGGAGAGGGGAACTCTCACAGTACTTCACTCCTGATATCTGCAATTATTATAATTCTATCACGAGGCATCCCCTAATGGTGTAATATTCTCCAAAAGCACAAACTTATATTGCAAACTACAAATATTGTAATTTTATCACGAGCCATCCACTAATGTTGTGATATTTTTTAAATACACAAAACCACATGCCCGTCTCGGGCTAATTATTATATATAAGTAAATGGTCCCAAACTTCTATTTCAAACTGACCTCTAGGACTTTATTAATCACTTCCATGTGTAACAAAATGATCTAGGACTTTTCTAGAAGTACACATCCTGCAGGCATTTATTGGGTAAGCGAACATGCAGTGTTCCATTGGGTTCAGTTAAAACAATCTTCCAGAGGATTTAAAAAAAAAAACATTGTACAGATATCCTCTACTGAACAAAGGAGCAATTATGTGAACCATATCCAGGCCCTGATGCACTCACTCGTATGCTGACCTTATTCCACTCAATGTAATCGTAAAGACCAACCTGGTCAACTTTCTCCAAGAAAATCCAACGGGCCTCCCTTTTGGATAATATTTTGACAATATTATGGATGTTACCTACCACTTTCTCAAGTACCGCCCAAGTCCGTGATCTAGCATCATGGTTCTCCTTAAAATGTTGTACTAGCCTCATCGTTAATTTTCCTGCTCTGATCGTACTCGTGTGCTCCTAAATCCAAATCTTGATTTTCCGTGATGTTAGCCCTATACAGTTCAATCCACATGAACAGGTCAACCGGTAGATCACATTCACCGTATTACAGTTGCTGAATTTTGTAAGATGCCATGTTTTTCAGTTCATCAACTGTACGTCTTTTGTCCTCTCCGTGAGATCACATACAGAGCACGACCCCACATGGGTAATGTCCCGGAGGGAGCGTGGACTCTTTAATGCTAGATTTTGGATGGGAATGCACCAGTTTGTCCTTTAAATTACAAGCTCTCTTAAAGGCGAATCTTGGTTGTGGCATTTTAAATTCAGATGTTGACAATAATGCCCAATGTTTACGAATAGCCTGGCAGATTTTTGTTGCCAAGGGATCAAAGGTCATCACAACCGGCAGACAGTCTGTTTTTGCTCGCAAGTTTTTTTCAAGAAGTGCACTCCGTGGACTGTTCAGGGCTCTTTTCCTAGCTTGATTTACTATTTTCCTCGGATATTTCCTATCCACCAGCTTTTCGCATAACTCCTCTGATTGCTGTGCATAATCATTTGTAGCGGAGCAGTTCCTGCGATATCGCAGGAATTGACCCACCGGCAAGTTGTCTCTTAAAGCGGGGGGTGAAATGACTGGTAACGCAGAAGTGAATTCTTTGCAGTCCTCTTCTGGTGTACAGTGGTGCACAGCTTGTCATTACTCACCACTATGTCCAAATCTAGATACACTGCATTCCGGTTGCTGAAAGACCAAGTGAATCTCAAACTGTGTCTACAGTATTCAACCAATTTAGAAATTCCAGCAGCCTGGTCTCTGTTCCAGACCAGATACTTAAAACATCGTCTATATACCACTTCCAGAGGCGAATGTTCCTCTGGAAGGTGTTAGACGGATGATCGATGCAATGTTCCTCGACCTGGCCCACATAAATGCAGGACAGACTGGGGCGAAGGTTGATGTCCCAGAGCCTTGCAGAAATAGTTCACGGTAAGAGCTATTTCAATGTACTGTAATACGGAAGACTGTGGAGTATCGTAAAACCACTCTTGTTCCCCAAGTGCCCGCGCTGCTGCCACCAGCTTGGTGGCCTGGAGTATACTCGTATACAGTGACTCAATGTCAGTCGTAACCAAGAAGTCACACATTGCATCAAATTGTATGTCCTCCAAAATGTTGAGGATATCCCTGGTATCCTGGACATATGAGGGTTGTTTTATTACGGATTCTCTTAAGAAGAAATCTGCAAACTGTAACAAAGGCTCGAGGACTGATTGCACGCCCGAAACTATGGGGCGGCCCGGCGGGGGCCTTTGAGCCTTATGTATTTTTGGTAATATGTAGAACGCCGGGGGTCTTGGTTTGGGATTCACCAGGAATTCAGCCTCCTTCAGTGATCCACTTTTTCTCCTTTGCCACTCCGACAATTTCTTTAATAATCCCATGTAGTTCACTAACTGGATCACTAGGCAGCAGATAAATTCTCACGCTTATCCAGCAGTCTCATGACTTCATTCTCGTAGTCTGTGGTGTTCATAACAACCACCGCCCCACCTTTATCCGCTAATTTTATGGTGGTCAATGGATGCTCTTGTAAGCTCCGAATAGCACGCCAATCATCATGACTCATTATTAAAAGATTAACGCTGCAGAATGTGTTCTAAGGAGTTGATCTCTTCCAATACTTTACGTTCAAACACTAGGACCTCTAGGCCTAGTGCAGAAATGGGAGGGCAAAACTGTGAAGGTTGGTGCAAATTTGTATTAAACACTGATGGTGGATCCTCAGTTTTCTCCATTAAAAAACTTTGAGGTTCATTTTTCTGATGATCTCTTGAAACACAATTCTACATTTAAAAGGATCATGCATAATATTGAAAAAGCTCCCACTCAAAGCCCTGGTGACACCACGGCAATGCTGCTGTTACTGAGTTTCAAAAAGACAAGGGAAATCCAGAGAGAAAATGACTCATTAAAGGATTTCCCTTCCCCCTACAACCTCACCAGGCATGACCTCATGCCGTAACTTCTCCACTAGTGAGAAGTGAGCAGGGTGAGCAATGCACATCCATGTGCCTGCTGTCACTGCAGTCCGGAAATAAACGGTACACCTGTGCCAGGGTACACAACAGAGCCCGATAGACACCCGTTTTGAGGCCCCCTTTAAACAAGCATTTGCAATGCAATAGGCCTCGCATTTGCGAGTATTTAAGCTACTGGCATTGTAAAATGACAAACCTTTTATCTATGTGTTGATTCTGAAAACAGATAAATAAAAGGCATTGCAATTTGCAATGCCAATAGCTTAAAATTTCGCAAATGCGAGACCTATTGCCTTGCAAATGCTTGTTCTATAATGAGAGGTAGAATTCCCTTTTCTAAGGTGAATCATGGATGGATGGAAAGCAGTAAAAAAAAAAGTAGTAGTATGATTTGGAAATTGTAAAAATTAACATTGAAAAATCTCAAATGAAAAATTAGTGTTACTAAGATATGAAGCATGGCACTAAACCAGTAAATCTACAAGTTGGTCAGTGGGTACATGTGAAGCGTGGTAAAAACTGCCTAAAGGGGAGAGTATGTTGAGTGAACCTAGAAGAATTGTCCAAGTAAAAAAACACTGGTATTGGATAATGGAGACATTTGGCACATGAGTCGCCTTGCTCTAACAGGAAAATGTAGTGGTAAGTTGATTGAAGATCTTACTCCAAGCCATGATTATTGCTGGTTAAATGGTAATGATGAAAATCTTATCCCCCCCCCCCCCGATGTGATTGAACATGTCATGATGATATTTGCGTCAATGAGAGTAAGGAGTGTGTTATGAGAAGAGGATGTTTGTAGGATAGTGAATCTAGGATTGGAAGTAGTAGTGAACTAACGCAAGATGAGGAGAATCAAGACGTGTCTTCATATTCTGCTGAGGTAAAAACATCTTGTGGTAGAATTGTTAAGAACCCTAATCATTTTAATGATTTTCTATGTGAATTAAAGAAATGATATAAATCAATGCAACTCCTCCCACACCTGAAGAGGTAGAGGCCACACCGGAGACACTGATGGAAGCACTTTATTTGAAATTCGGCAAGATGCATTTCGGCCAAGTTGTGGCCTTCCTCAGTTGCCATCAATTGTTTACTGGAGACAGTCACTCGTTTAAAATCCCCCTGCCACCATCCCATTGGTTGTGGGTCATCACACCCCCTTGTGGAGTTTCAACACAGCTTGCAGTTCGTAAACCACTACAAACCCCAGGATGCAATTCACAGGTAAGTGTTTAATGCGGTGTGTCCATGTGGATTCACGAAAATGTGGCAGGTTCACGACATGACAGGCAGTCAATGTCCAGAGGTTGATATCACTAGGTGCTTCCTTCCGTCCCCGAGCGTTCCAGCCCCTCAAAGATACTTGTCAGACGGCCAGGGGTAGAAATGACAATGCAGATTTCCACCTCCGTGAAGTCACGATCCGCGTTGCGTCCGCCCTGAATTCCAGTGTGTTGAGAGGCGGGCACCGGGCTATTGCAATACCTTGCACTTGTAAGAAGCCTCCGAAGCAGGGACCAGTTGAATCCCGGGCAAGTATAATCATTAATTTCTTTGAATATTCCAGGTTACACTCAGCCCAGTCTGCAAGCATGCGAGGGTCGGGGTTTTCGTAGGACGGCGCAAGCATGTTTCTTAAGCCGCGTGGTACTCTACCGACCTCTAAATATCCAGTGAGTGACCAGTGTTCCCACCATTTGGATTGTTCGGCCTTACTGGCTTTTTCCAGCGCTTTAAACAAATCTTTCACATTACCATGCGTATCTTGTGTAGGGGTTGCCGTTGTACTGGCAGACAGCTCCCCAGCCGGGGAGTCAGTAAACATACTTTTCGCCGCTTCTATTCGCCCCTGCAATGTGTCGGTGGACATGGTGTCAAGATGTGAGCTTCAGAATTATAAATCCTATGTATATCCGTTAAATAAGCTGAGTCTTGTGACGGATATACAATGCACTCTCCACTCGGGACTTACTGTGGAGCTCCGTTTGGCAGACAGGTACTCGCAGAAGCAGCCTGTGTCCTCAGTCAGCGGATGCCGACCTCCGACCCGGAACCACTCCCACGGTCTTCCCTGCTGTTATGTCCGAAGCTTCCACTCTCCCGGGGCACTCGGGTCACTCCTCACGGAGTCTGGAAGGAAAGATCCCGGCAGGAATCACAGCTTCTCGCCCAAGAGCCCAAGCGTGGAGGGGTTCGCCAAATCCGGGGAAGCAGTCCCGAAGGTATTTTAGGCATACAAAACGTCTCTGCAGTCACGCAGAAAAATGACGAGGCGAACCCAGGAATTGGAGCTGGTTATTTTATTCTGCTCTCCACCACACCACCATTACGCGTTTCGGTCGACCACGGCCTTGATCACATGACAGCGTGTAGGGGCGTATGTGCTCAATTTAAAGTGCTAGTGCCAATGCAATCTTGCTAGTAATAGACATAAACAACATACTGTCTTAACTTGTTAATGCTTAAATGCAATTGACCACGATCCTGTCAATTCTAGAAATAGCTCATGAGAAGATATATATATATATATATATATATATATATATATATATATATATATATATACACACAGATTCTTCCCAACGAAAGAAAAACAGCGACCCAGGAGGAAACGGTGGAAACACTGGTTTTAATGGCACAGATGCGAATGCATTTCGGCAGCCATTCTGCCTTCCTCAGCGCCCTACCAGCGAGATGTCATGCTGCAGGTGAGTCCCTCCTTTAAACGCCTGCTAATGCAAGCCAGCTCCACCCCTAGGGTTAGTACCCACACCTGTGTAGTCCCGCATGTGGTGCAAGACTACAGATCCCAGGATGCAACTCAGTGGTGCCTGGAGCCTAGGTGCAGGAATGTTACCGTTAATGGTGAAATGTCAAAGGCGGGGGGGCAGGGAACAGCGTGAGCTTCTGGAGTTTGCTGTGATGGAAATACCGCTTTGGTGTGCCAGTCATCCGGTGCCTCCTCCGGTCCCCCAATACCGTCACAGCCACGAACACCAAAGAGTCATTAAAGCAGGGGATGAACCGCAATGTGTTCTACCCAGCATGAAATTGTCCATTCCAAAACTGCTCGTTTTTCTCCTCGGCTTCGATGGCGGGCTTGCAGCCAGTCCAACAAACGCTGGCAAAATAAACCGGACTGCAAGAGTCCGAAGGTTCCAGTGTCGCTGGTCGCCCAAAACGTGACGGGGGTCATCTGCAAAAAGCGCCTCTGGATAGCGCTGTAATTTGTACACACAGATTCTTCCCAACGAAAGAAAAACAGCGACCCAGGAGGAAACGGTGGAAACACTGGTTTTAATGGCACAGATGCGAATGCATTTCGGCAGCCATTCTGCCTTCCTCAGCGCCCAAAGCATCCTACCAGCGAGATGTCATGCTGCAGGTGAGTCCCTCCTTTAAACGCCTGCTAATGCAAGCCAGCTCCACCCCTAGGGTTAGTACCCACACCTGTGTAGTCCTGCATGTGGTGCAAGACTACAGATCCCAGGATGCAACTCAGTGGTGCCTGGAGCCTAGGTGCAGGAATGTTACCGTTAATGGTGAAATGTCAAAGGCGGGGGGGCAGGAAACAGCGTGAGCTTCTGGAGTTTGCTGTGATGGAAATACCGCTTTGGTGTGCCAGTCATCCGGTGCCTCCTCCGGTCCCCCAATACCGTCACAGCCACGAACACCAAAGAGTCATTAAAGCAGGGGATGAACCGCATATATATATATATTAGTATTGTTAATGAATCTAGTATAGCATGGGTAGAATGTGTTAGTTGTCGAATCCCTGTTGCATGCAGTCTAAGGTATATATTATAATATAAATAAGGTCATTTTGTACTGTTCGTGTCCTTGGATTTACATCTCGCCTGCCAAGGGGTTGTTGATATTAAAGAAGACACTTATGGAAAGTATTGTCGTGTTGATTATTCGAGGTCAATGCTATAATCAGCATAGTTGTATATCAAGGGTTTGATTAAGGGTACGAAATACGCGCAATTTTCAGCATTTTGGGGAAATTAACGGAAATGCAAAATCGCAATTGTGCCCTATTTTTTAGTGAGGAGAGCATAATCTCATCCATTTTGGGTATAGTGTATGGATTTCACACTGAAAACAATAAAGAAGCACTAAAAACACGACCCGCAAACAGCCGCTTGCGGTCTGCTCATTTGCAGCATTGCAATGCGCTTGCCCAATTTTTTTTCTCCGAATGGCACATAATTACTCAGCTTGACATAATAGCGCGTTTATCTGAGATAACACTAGTGTAGCGGATATTTTGCCCGTGACTAATAAAGGCCACGTACGTTTTGACTTGGCCATAGCCTTTGCTACTTTGGCCTTCTCCTGGTCAGTATCGGATAAAGTATGTATGTGTGTCTGGAGAAACAAAGAAACGGTGTGCATTATTTCTCGAAGAATGTCTGACCCACTGACTTCGTGGTGCTACTCGTCTCCCTGATCTCTCCGCTACTTTTGCACCTACATGTTGAACTACCGAATAGCCTCGTGCACCCGCTTGATGTGACATTCCACACTTACTCCAGTAAAATGCAGGTCCTCGTCAGTCTCCCACAAGGGCGACGGATTCTCTGACGACGGCCATTTTCAGAAATGAATGAATCTGAAATAGCCCTGTTTAAATGACTGGTCACCGATAATGTAACTGTGTCTTAAGGTAACAGTACCCAAAACTAACAGATCATTTTTATTTTCCCATTATTATCAAATAAAACATTTTTATACTGTTTTATCTAAAGAGCCAAACGTTCGGCATTTTGTATATGTATTTTTTAAATCTGAAACTGTTACTCTTATGCTTTAACTTGATCTATATCTGAATTGGGTAGAATGAGGGCACGCATTCATAGGTGATGTTGAATGATGGTACAGTGGACAGACAATTTGTGTTTCATGGACCAAAGTTTTAAAATACCAGCCTTTTGGAATGCAGAAAATTACATCTGAGGGTCATGCCTGGCTTTACTCAATCTTATCTACTGCCGTTTTTCTTTTAAGAATCTATATGTTGCATCATCACGTGCATGCTTTTGCAAATAAAACAAATACATTTAAAGTTTGGCTTCAGAATAACTCAGTCACTGAAGTTCTGACTTGCCACCGAATATTAAAGGGAGATAGAAAGTCTCCTCAGACACACATATGGTCACTTTAAGTCGTCCAGTTTCGTTTGTGATTGAACTTAAGGCCACATTCTACTAGCAGACTTTTCAAGACGTATATCAAGTAACATACATTATGTAACAGCCACTGTGGGCTGATGCCAGGTACCCAGCATTCGCAAAACACATCCTTGTCTCTTTTCACACTGCTATGCACCACACAGTTTTAAGATCTCTTCTCTTCTGTAACTATTTATCTTGCATAACACAACAATTTGTACCTCTACACTACCGTGACTCTGATACTTTTAACCTCTTATTACTCCTAAACATCCTTCTGGTAAGTCTCTTCTCTTCTCATCTAATCTAATTGTCCCATATCACTGAAATGTGCTTTCTCGATATCTTTATCTCCTCACTTTCAAAAGTGCTCTAAGGACACCTTCTAAACAACAAAAGTAGGACAGATGATTGATTGCCTCATCTGTAACTCGCCTGCCTCCTATTCTCTAACTCCTTTTACGTATTTATGCTAATATAATGTAAATATGAAAATTGCCATGTCTGTTCTGTATCTCAACCACTATTCATCTTGTATCATATCCACACAAAGTCAGTGTTTATCTCCCTGTTGTACAGCATTTCTTGATGAAATTTCTTACTGCTCAGAAAGGGAAACAAGCATTTGCAATGCAATAGTTCTCGCATTATTAAAGTTTGAGCTATTGGTGTTGCATTATTTAGTAATGCCAATAGCTCAAATTTTAATAATGCGAGACCTATTGCATTGCAAATGCTTGTTTTGGTATTATGTTTCTTTCTGCAGAAAAGGAAAAAATGCTAATCTGTAGTTCACCTTCACAGAACGTAAAGTAAGGCAGAACAATAGCTATATTGTGAGTACTTCCGAAAGTCTATTTCTAAAATCAACAGTCTTGAAAGGCCAGAGAGGTAGGATTCGGGAGCCAGGTAAAAAATCTTTTGGGGGCGGTCGTGGACAGCAATACACATTCAAGGATTATCTCACTTAGCCACATCAAAAAGATATATTTAAATGAAAACTGCAAGAATCTAATCTCCGATCTGGCCGCAAGAATGGTGTCCAAAATGTAAATGTGTGACACAAAATTTTACAAATCAATGCTTCAGCAACCTTGGCAATATGAGGACACACCTTGTATACCTGTCTTCACCCAGAAACTGCCCCACTAGAATCCTAGGGTTAACCGCCCCTCACCCCAACAAAAAAAACAACACAATAATTGTAAAAAAATAAATAATCCAAGATCACACACACTGGTCGCCCAGAACAGTACAAGCGAATACACTGCACACACACTGGCAGTACAGAGGCCCTCAGCCGCTAGAATACGTAGAGGTTCTTGGTGTCAGGGCCACGTCCACCGAACAGCACCGGGTTGAGCTCGTCCTGTGGGAAGCCATGCCGCATATAATTGTCTTAGCCAAAGCTGAACATGCCACGGGCTTGCTCCCGCATCCGGTGCAGCAGTCCCGGAGGGAGCACCGCCCATACTCGTCCCCGGGAGGTAAAAGATAGTGTTCGTATGAGGGCGGGGAACAAGCAGGGAGCCGTAGAACGGCAGAGGAGATGGGCAGTCCAGCCCAGGCACCCCATCACTGGCCAATGCCCAGGCATAGCAGCTAGTGCATCCGAGCCACAGGAGCAGCAGCGCCAGTACTACAGAGCGCCATGACATGGTGCAAATCTAGGGCCCCAGCTTCGCATAGCGCTTGTCACCAAGAAGGGAAGCGGCAAGGCGCAGACTAAAACTCAGCACCGACAGCTGTCTACGCTTCAAGTAAGACACTAAACGTCCACACACAGGCTCTGCATCTTTTAACAATTACAACACTTCGCGGTAGGTGAGGCATAGGCATGGACAATAACTCGAAACTATGAACCTCATCGCCCTTTGTGACCGGAAAGTTTGCTGTCAGCGTGAGATTATAAAAGTTAACCGGAAAGATCCGAGCCATCTCTTAATATTGATGCTCTCTCAAATAATAGATGATTATACAAGTACAGTACCAGCGGTACCAAACCGACTCAAACATGGAGAATTACTAATGTAATAATTCAAAGATGGCTGCCACGTATTTAGTAATTGCACAAAGTAGACCAGCCACTGTAGACTTAGTTTAGAGAAACCGATATCGCAAGCAAAGAAGCCCGCGAGTGGTGCGTGTGCCACAGCGAAACATGTGGTTTCAATTATCGCGCCCATGCCTGGGCAAGATAATTGAAACAACATGGCCTTTGGTGCGCGTAATAGACACCAATAGGCCATGGGCGGAGCTATGCGCCCGCCTTTGGCCTATTTCGTGCTGTCTTGGTAAAAAAAAAGCACACAAAGGCCAATAGCGGGACACAAAAGGAAAAGCACAAGCGTGTGCGATTTCTACGTCACTCTCCGAAACCCCATTTTTAGCTACTAAATGTTTCGCGCTGCACACTGCACCGCTAGACGCGAGACCTAAAAAGTATATTGGCTCCTTCACTGGTTTGGGGTCTTTCACAGAAAGAGTACCTTTTTTCCTTTTCCCGCTTTTGTGGTTGCATACTTCATAGCTTTCAGTGTCTCCTAGTATCTGCTGGTAGTGTTTTTAATCTGGTATTTTTTTTAGTTTTTAGTGTTTATTTATATTAAGGCCATTAATTTGGTTGTATGACGTTACCATGTAATGCCTTTACCACACATGGCCTTTACTACATATTGCCTTTGCAACTAAAGGGTAAGTATATATCAGGTAAGTGAAATCCCTATTTTTATTTACGCAACCTTCTCACCAAATACTCTTACTTGCCCATAAACCCTAAAAATACCCCCACCCCTACCCCCAATACCCATACCCAACTCTAAAAACATCATTACCACCCAATACCCTTACCCACCCCTAAACCCTAAAATCACCCTTACCACCCTACTATACCCATAATCCATCATAAAAACACCCTTATCAGCGAGCACCTCACCCTCCCATAAGCCCCTTTACCACTCAATACCCCTACCCACCCCATATCATATATAAAATATGAAAAATCACGCCGTCTTTACAGTGCGATAAGCAAGCCCAGCCAATTGATGCCCCCTGCACAACATGAAACTGTAAAATGGAGTTTTTGCAACATCTGTTAAAACCTTAAATTGTACAAAAGAAAAGAAATGGGTAAAGCTTTAATTCAGCACTTTGATTGTATTGGTACCGTATATGACTTTATTCTCCAGTGATTCCATCAGGAATGTGTATTAAGAAAAGGAAGTGCATTTCCCATCTTGTTTTTCTCCTTCTGTTTTTCTCTTCCCTTGTTCCTCTTGCCTTCTTACTTTGTCAATCTTTTCTATACTCCATTTTAATTCTTGTATTTCCGCCTTCCTCTCCCTCTTCAAAGATCTGTTTTTTTCTCGCCATGTTAGTTTCTGACTAATATGACTTGGCACGAAAACGTAGGATTGTAATATGACTGGTATGGTTGTGAAAAACGGCTTCTGTCTAAAGATTGGACACCTATATTCAATCTTCTCTCCCAGCTAAATGCAAGAAATCTCCACAATGAAAGAGTATGTGGACATACAACAGTTGGGCAATCCATTCTGTATTTTTTTTTTAATAAAGTACAGTATTGTGATCAAGTTCTTTTGAAGAATTTACAAATTTGTAGCAGGGATTTAAGAGGGCATCAAGCTGGAGGTTTTGTGAAGAATGCATCTTGAGGTAAAATAGACTGTCTTTAGAGAGCTGTCTCAACCCCGCATTGGCATCTGACTTTGCCTCAGCAGTGCCTGACTGCTAAAAGATAACACACAAAGACTCCGTCAACAAACACAGAGGTGGAATCCCCATAATTCACAAGGTAGTCCTACACTGCACCACCATCGCAGACAACGCCACCCTGATCATGGAGCATCTCAACTTCAAACTCAACAGAGACGGCAAAATCACTATCAGAGGCACGTTTGCCAACAGACCTCCAGGCACTAGCCTCAAATTCTGCTACGCCATCCCTGATTTCATCGCATCACTTGCCATCGACTCCAAGCACTACATCTTCCTCCTAGACCTCAATTTCCACATTGATGACCCTGGTGACACCACCACCTCCAATCTCGAAAGCATGAACACCCTCGCCTTATTCAACTGGTCACCAACCCCACGCACACCACAGGACACACACTTGACCCTATTTTCATAGCCAGCGACAGAGTCCAGTACAGCCACGTCGCAAAACTCACCTGGACAGACCACACCATTGTCCACTTCTTCATCACAGCCCCCTTCCCTCCCCCCCAGCACCCCTCCCTGAAACTGGAACAAAGTGTCTGAGAGCCAATAGATCAACACCCTCAACTCCTCCCACCCAGACACCACCCAGACACCTCAACCAACATAGAACAGGCTGTCAAGAACTTCTAGGCCCAGATTTCTGACTGCGCTGATGAGCCGCCCCGATGAAGCCCACAACATTTTAGAGACCCTCCAAACAGGCTGGTATACCATGGAAATAAGAGCTACCAAACGAAACTGCAAGCAACTTGAAAGAAGATGGCGTATCAGCAAAGACACCACAAACCAAACATCCTGGAAAACATCTCTTAACCTATACCACTATCTCCTGACAAGGACAAAAAAAGCGCCATTGCCAACCGCGTCAAGGCTAGTGCCGACCTCTGGAAAGAGCTATTCAACATCGTCAGAGTTCTCCTACCCCTCAGCCTCTGAAAACATCATCACCCTCTTCCAGGAGCTCTGTGCCTACTTGGCGTACTTCTTCCATGCCAAGATCTCCTACTTCAACAAAAATGTTCGAGCTCCAACCCACCAACATCCTCAGCCTCATTGCCCCACAAAGGCAATCCCTGACCACCTGGGTGCAGCTCACCAATCCGAAAACCACAGCCATAATGAACTCCATCCACCTAGAATCACTGGTGGACCCTTGCCCCCACATCTTCAACCTTCAGCAATGAACTCACCACCATCTTCAATGCATCCATCGCAGTGACCACCTTTCCTGATGAATGGAAACACGCTGAGGTTAAACCCCCTCCTCAAGAAACCGTCCACCAATTACAGTGAGCTCAAGAATATCAGTTTCATCTCTCTGCTCCCTTAACCTGCCACGGTCCTCAAAAAGGCCACCAACCGCCAACTCACGGAACACCTGGAGTACAGCCTTCTGTACATCTCCCAGTCTGGATTCCTTGCCAATCACAGTGCCAAACCCACCCCCATCGCTGCCACGGGTAACATTAAAGTCCTCCTTTACTGAGGAGAAACAGCAGCCCTGATTCTCCTGGACATTTCAGCAGCAGTTAATGCCGTATCCCACTACATTAGAATCAAGGGAGACTCCCTCAGATGGCTCACCTCCTTCCTCACCAGAAAAACCCAGAGAATCCACCTGCCTCCCTACACCTTCAAACACAGAACGATTATCTGCGGCATCCCTCAAGGGTCATCTCTCAGCCCCACCCTGTTTAAGACCTACTTAGGCTGCAGAGAGTTGAATGAGAATCAGAGCTGCGGTTCCTCCATGGTCAAGGCGGGTTCAGAGTTAAGGGTTGCTGCGATGAGGGCAGTTTTAGTGCTGCGATTGCTACTGAACCCAGATTGGGAGGCTTTGAGTTGGTGGTTCTGTTCCAAGTGTGTCATGAGTTGCTTGTTGATGATCTTTTTCAGTACCTTTGCTGGGAATGAGAACAAGGAGATTGACGGTGGATTTTGAGCTTACTGAGGTTGTCGGAGGGTTTTTTATGTAACGGTCTGATTTTGGCGTGCTTCCAGGCATTGTGAAATGCCATCAAATGCAGCAGAGGGGTCAAGGAGAGTTGGAAAAGAGACTTCACCCCCATATTCTGAATCTGATACGCGTTGTCCACAACATTGAGCAGTGGAATTTGGTATTGTGCCCCATTGTGAAGCCAGATTGGAAGTTCTATAGTGATCTTATTAAAACATTGGTTAATTTCTTTAACTACACATTTTTCCATTATTTTGGGACCAAAAAAAGCAACAATAAGCAAACCCGCCAAGGGCATGGCATTTTCATCAATGCCCATGTCAGCATTCACAGCGTTCTAGGATACAACTTATGCCTTTTTATGGAATTAACATAATTCTTAGACATGACATTTCACAATTAAAGAGCCTTAAAAATGTACATTCTGTTAAGCCTTCCAATTGCACCCAGCATCATTGTCTTGTAATCCACACATCCGTTGTGTTAACATAATTTATGTAGATAGTACTTTTAACATGGTATGCCATACTCCTAGGTGGGTATCTGCTTTCGCCCATTCAGGGTGTAAGATGGGGCCTCCAGCTCCACTATATCTCTCACCCTGTCCTGCTCTCTGCCACGTATTGCAGCAAAGGCCTATCTTTGCACCACCGTCTTAAATGCCTTCCAGAAGCACTCTGGAGTGTTGTGGGCAAAATTTTCTGTTATGCAGCAACATACGAGGTCCACAATGGAGTCATGTCTGAAGCACCAGGGACTCCAGAATTAAACGCCCTGTTGACTCAACTGAGGGATGTGTATCATTAACTCTATTGGAGCATGATCCAAGCCATCCCTGGGAAGGATACAGATGCCCTTCACTGCGGGCATACTATGGAATGGGATAGTAAAAAGTAGTCCATGAGCTGCAATAATGTACAGCAGAGGCAGGTGTAAAGTGTCAGTCATGGAGATGCCATGTGTGCCATACATTGTTTAGCCCCATTAATGTCGCCCATTTATATAGGGCTGGTGTTCTGGAAGAGGTTGAGGTTTGAAGGGGTGTCTACAGATTTAGCAACAGTGGCCTCCGTCACGACCTAGGATCAGTGCATCTCCGCAGGTTGGCAAGCAAGCCTCAGTCTAGGCCTGCAAAGTGGGAATTACCAGTGAAGGGGGTACTTAGACTCTACATAGCACCCAGGGGATCCAATGAAACTTTAATAATGAGGAAACACCCTTGTCTGTCTGTATGGGATTTTATTATTACTTGTGAGAGCGATTTTATATATGAGGATTGCTAAACCTCTGGAGCCCCCTAGTAAAACCTGCATGACACACCCTAATATACCTGTATCTACCTAAGACGTTTGAGTTGGTAACCAAAGTCACAGTTTGTGGGTCTTCAGCAACACCATGACCTTTTGGACTAATTTCTTAATATACTGCAGCTATGCTTCCCCCTTAATTCTATGAAAGAGCCCATTGACATTCCTGGCCAATATTCCAGTGTGTGCCAACCCATCCGTATTTGTATGATATTGTATTAAATAATTTTGATTCCACTTCCCACCTGCAAGCATCTGTCGCCCAGACTTGAACAACCCTCTTAACTTGCTCCTGTAATCTACAAACCGGAACAAGCAACTGGGAAAGCGCTCTACCCACAAAAGTGAGAGGAGATCGTCAGTGTAGAGCATCCCCACCGCGCCTCCAAACAAGATCATAATCTCTAGGTGGACCATGTATCTAGATGTGTAAATAGCCCTTTCTCAACCAACCACAACCCTGGGCCTCTCCACCAGATCTGAATAGGCTCATAATGCTGCAGGTTCTGTATGTTTCCAGGTAGTGCTGTAGGGGTGAAGGGGAGGGAGGAGGCATTCCTCTAAGATCTCATACAGAGTTCAGGAAGTCTGCAGGTCATCATGGCTTCACCAGCGGAAGCTGTCTTGGAGCCAGATCCCCGTCCGGCTACCCTAAATTTGCCAGCCTTTTAATTGCGACTGTGTGACACTCGATAATGGTTTTGTGTTGTTGTGACTCTGGCTCGCCATCAGTGAAAGGCTGACTCTATCTATAGAGCCAGGCCTCTTCAAAATGCAGTGTTTGGTCCCCCACTCCCATGCCACCTCAGGGGTCTCCAAAAAGGAGGCTTTAGATTGCTAAATCATTTTTAGTTTGGCCGGGAATAGAAGACGATAGTCTGTTAATAGCAGGGAGTACCTGCTTGAGTCCTTCAAATGTTTTTCATTGTTGCTGAACTAGCATAGTGTAGTTTGGAGAAATCAGTAATCTCAGAGTGTCATGTATGAGCTAGCCACTCTACTGGGCCTCTTAGATTGGTGCCTCGATCTTTATGTTAAGGATTCTGGGTATGATTGACTGGGAAGGGCTACCAGGCTGTGATCTTGTCCGATGATGAAACAAGGCAAAAGATTATCTGTAGGTATAATTAATTAAAACCATTGTAACAGAAAGTGCTCAGGGAGAGAGACTTCTGCGCCCCCCCCCCCCCCCCCCCCTCATGGAACCCCAGAAGTGGGGCATCCTGTTCCCCATCTAACGGTCTTGTTTGCAGATGAAAGTCTCTGAACCTGGTCTTAAAGTCTCGCACTGAGTCTTCCAGTTCTCCCATCCACCTATGGTGGAGGAGTGCCTTCTCCCCTGCTATCTGCCTCGAAACGGCAGGAAAGGAAAAATAAAACTACAATAATGTATTTATTTATTAACCCCTTGCATGCTGATGACGAGCTCAGCTCGTCATGAGGTACACCGCTCGTACGCTCATGACGAGCTGAGCTCGTCATGAACCACGGGATTTCGCGATTCTCAGCGCACAGCGGGAAAAAGCGCCGCGCGCATGTGGTTAATGCTGCATTTCCTTTCCTGGCGTAGTTTTTGAGAGTGGGGCCAGGGGGATGACAGTCACTGGAGGGGAAGTGAAGCACTGGTATCAGTGCACATGTGGGTTTGGCCGGCCATCTCATGACAGCCAACAGACATGCGCACAGAAGCGGTCTCCAAACCGAGCTGCTTTGCCGGTGTGGAGACCACACTACGAAACAAATGATGGAGAGAATGCTGAATGAATCAGACATTCAACCCCAGTCAAAAGATCAGGGTTAAATCCATTGTTCTTTTGCTCACCATGCCACCCCAGTTTAGACCCAGCCATATGCAAATCAGTCTTGACCCTGCTCTTCATGGGAATAGTCCAGCCCGAACTGCCAGGCCGGGTCCTCCCTGGACCAGAAACGAGCATCCTAGGACTGGTTTCTGGGTTTTACCCCCTCGCAGCCAGGCTAGCTTGAATCCAGTGGCACAGTGAGCAAGGGACCCATGTCTGGGCATACCCATACCACTTAGGGCGAAAAGTGCTATGCAAGCTCATGATGGACGGAATGCTGAAAGAGACAACAGGCACAGACTCCCAGTCTCCATGTGAGCACAAATTCTGGGCACTCAGTGCTGTCATGAAAGAGAGCAGCGCATGATTGGCCACAGGGCGGGTCTGGGAGCCTGTGCCTGCAGTGGACTGGAGAAGAAGAGCGTGATACAGCTGGGTGCAGGTACGTTAATTTTTTTTTTTTTTGCCTCATCTTCAAATCTTCTGACACTGTCAACAGGGCAGTGTACCCAGGCAGGTCGAACATGCAACATCCATTTGTCTTTTTCCTCTGCTCCAGTGCCAGTCATAGGGCGTTGGCCTCTCCCACCTGCTCCAACTCCTCTTGTCGCCCGAACCAGGGCTGATCCATGCACTCAGCGCTTCCATGGCCATGGAGTTCGGCATCAGCCAGCCCAATGCCTCTGGGCTGCTGAGTGCGTCCCCCAGCAGCTGTGCCTCCAATTTCAACTGGCTGCACCTCCCACAGGGGATACCGCCTAATCTCCGGTGAGTGTCCAAGGGCGCAGAAGGCCCTGGATTTAGGTGATCAGGGAGTCAGCCGACCCATCTCTGCCACCAGCACCAGGATATGTCTAGCGCCCAAGTCACTACGGCTGTCTTCGTTCTCAAAGCTCTGTCTCTCCAAGCAGGTCCTCATTAACCTCAGCCAGGCAAGCGCCTCCAGGCAGCCATGTCTACCACACTGCTGCTGGTCAGAGTCTCTGGTAATCCACTTCTCCTTAAGGCTGCACACAGCTCTAACTGGCACCCATGTCTCCCTGTTTTTTTATGGCCTGGTGGGCATGGACAGTACATAAAAGTAAGGCAAGAGCAATGAGGATAGTGGTTGCATGGGCGGGAGCTTCGCTTCTAAGCCTAATAATGTTGCCAGGTTGCCCCATACCCCCACCTCCTCTGTCCCACCGCGGAACAAAGTTTAACATAAATCGCTTCCATTCTTCCAAGTTCTGTGAATTGTATGTACTGTTTTCTCCAAATTATTATGATTTATAACTAGATACATTTTGGTTAAAAAAACTAGACAGAAGTTAGCGATGGAATGTAAATATGACTTGATTAGAGCTACTTGTTATACTGCTCTTGGTCATATGCAGATATTTGTATATGAGTTGTCTTTAAAAAATGGTGATGAAAGTTGTACACTAACAGATGTGCTGTCCTTTTTTGCGTCTCAGGTGTAACCACAAATATGTCTACTGAATCGACAACTGACATCCCTGCCCAAGCAAATGGCTCTCCAGTGTCTTTCTCACCACCAGCACCACCAGGAAAGCACCACCTGCAAGGGAACCACAGACCCAGTGATCGCTCGCACTCACCCATGAGGGGTCTCCGTGTTCCCAGCCCGATACCTACCCGGCGGACCAGGACATACTCCGCGTGAGTGAAGGCACTGATTTGAACTTGTAGGAATATGGGCAGGCTAGGTAGTGGACCGCATTAGTCTTTCTTTCAGATCATTCAAACCAAGCTTCAGGAAATGGGCTGGGATATTTAGATTTTTGTGAGCAGAGGAGGGACTGTCTTTTTATTTCTGGACTAGAACTCACCCTATTGACGTGTATTTTGTGTCTCTGCATTTTTTCCGGAATTACGCATTGAGAAAAAATTACCAAATAGACGACACTTCCTGTCAACATTGAGAGACTAATGCCTCTCACTAGTAGTTTTTGGCAGTCCTATATGACAAGAAAAAGACCTGAGCAGTACAAGCTGGACTGAAATGTGAACTAGCCAGGAAGTTTCTGTATAAATGGCTGACATTTCTATTTCTCGAAGTTAAGTATTTGAAAATAATGGATAAACACCCAACACTGGGCCAGGTATATAAAGATCTGTGACATACTGTTGGGAAGACATGTGTGACGACTTGCTGGTTCCTTTTAATCACAGTTAAGATGCTAGGTATTCTATTGCGGTCACAGTGGTTCTCCTAAAATGCACATGCGCTTAAATCTTGGATCACATGACCAAATGTTTTTTTGTAGTAGTGTGTGTGATATTTGTCTGCTGCACATAAAAAGTTGTTAAGCATATATGTATCACTGGGATAACATTGTACCAACGAATCATTTTCCATAGCTAACTGAAAGTTTCGTGAATTATGGATTTCGGTCAGGAAGATATTTTTTTCACCCTCTGATGACCTGTTCACTATGGCAATGCACTTGCGTCATAAAAGCTTAAGTGTGCACTGCCCAGCCACGTTATTTCCACTGTTTGATCTGCATATTCCCTATGAAAGGTAAACAAAACTAGCATTACTGGTGCAAAAAGTAGCACATTTTTATCTCACCATTGCGGAAAGCTGATGGAATATCCTTCGTGAGATAAAATGTACTTCAGTTTCCTGTTAAAAAGCACCTTAGGCTTGCCAGCTGAACCAAATTTAACATGCTACATTAAAAGATTTATCGGGTAAGATATGTGTATTAGAATACTACAGTGATAGGTGGTTGATGTTACCAAACCTCTTAATGATAAAATCGGTCCTTAATATATAATTACCCATTCTATATGTAAACGCTCTGTCTTGCTCATTCTGCGCCTCTATTTTAAAACGAACCTTCCCTACACAACACCTACAGAGTAAAGTGGTACTACAACAGCTTGTGTAATAAAAATAGATCACAAACCTGTTTAGCACAAAAGGTCACTTTATTAGGACAGGCTTGAAGTTCATTGAACCATCATTTACAAAAATGCATTCAATAAACCGTCCTCACTAATTACTCCTAAACATTCCCCTCCCTCAAACTGCAAAATATTCACCTTCCTCAATACGGATTCCCTTATTCTGCAGTCTCACTCTATCTTTTTCCATCTACAACACTCCCTTTGCATCCCAAATCTCTCTCACTCTCTACCAATCGTCCCCAGACAAACCCTGCTTTGTCTTGTCTGCGTTCTCAAACTCTTCTCCTCGTCATCCTCCCCCACCATCAACCCCTCCCAAAGGGTGGATACACCTGCACCTGACTCTTCATCCTCCCAAAACTACAGCTACCCTGTAAGGCCGAGGTCTTCAAACTTTTTTAGCCCCCCCTCTTGACAACAAATTCTGGAAGCTGGCGCATTCTGCATCATTGCTAGTCATTCCCACCTGCAGAGTCCAGGTCGTACATGGCAAATAATATGAAAGTAAGAGTGGTTAGTAAGCTGCAGTTTTTATACTGCCTGTGTTTAGGTGACAGATGCTTATTACAAACTTCAAATGAAAAGTCTGCCAGAAAAAATGTGCACAACAAAATTACAAGGGTGCATTCTGTTACACATAAAACAACATTTTGCATAGATCAATACATACAATTTCAAAACTGAGACAGGTTTACCAAAGAGACAGCCAATGTGTTGATGGATTCTTGCTACTACATCTGGCCCCTTGAGCCACCAGTGCATCACTTTTTGTGATGCACCAGCAGCGCCTTTTGCTGCTCCATATTTACAAGGATGGGAAAAGCCACCCTGAGTGGCTTTGCCTGTCCTTGTAAAAATGGCCCCTTTACACGCAGCACTATGAGGGAAAGGGGCATTGCACGGGTGTTGCTGTGGGTGTTCCAATGCAACACCCATGGAACCTGACAGTTCCAGATTTAGAAAAAAAATTGAAACCTGGAAATGTATCTGAATGCTACTCCTCCCCATGGTAGGCGTAGGGAGGCGCAACAAGGATAAATGTATTTTTTCTCCTAGTTTTTTATCTCTTTCCATGCATGCTGCATTTTGCAGCACATATAGAAAGAGGAAATCACCTCTGGTGATTGTTGATGTGCAGGAAGGTGTCCCTTCCTGCACATAATCAATCATTAAAAAAATGATGGTTTGCAAGTTCTATGTGGCTAATGTAGCACACATAGAAGTTGAAAAATGCCATTTCAGATTGTTTATGTGTAGGTGTCCCTTCTTGCCCATAAACAATCATCCCGTAACGCAGGCATACTTGCACCATGGTACAAGGGTGCCTGCATTGGCACGTGGCAGTAAATTGTGCGCCGGCGCAGGGGAGAGCAAAGGGATCCAGTAATACCCTTATAGATGTGATACATGTCTGTGCTTTTAAAGTGCTGCAGCGCGGCAAAGGGACTGGGGTGCCGCGCTGCAGCACTTCCTTGTAAATGAGGACCCCAGTTTTGAGTGGTACTTAGAAACTGGAGTGCTCACAAACATTTTTTATATATTTTTTACAATTTTATATAGCACAAACATGACCCAAAGGGATTGGCCGCTGTAGTAATGAGCTACAAGGAGTCCAGGTAGAAGTTGGTAGGTTTATTGTAATAGACAGCTTGAACAACCACCTTCAGCAGAAGCCCAGTTGAAAGTGCATCTCAACACCACATAGAATGTTACAGTGGAAATGTATGATAACAATTCTAACACAGAATGCTACTCTACAACTCTAACATGGAATACTCTAACATGGAATACTACACACCTTCCCCCCTTGAAAACAAAAAAAAAACTAAGACAAAATGAGGGAAAGAAGAAAACAAAACAAAGTAAAAATAAAAAAATTAAAAAGAGAGGAGCAAAAAATTAAGGAGAAGTTCAACAAAAATAATCATGCAACTTCGCAGGAATCTGCTTAACTCGAGAACTCTTCCTTGGAATAAAGTTAGGAACAACATTGTCTAGAGAAACAGGACTTTGAGACCCGGGAACATTCTCTTGGGAATTGGAATTGTCAACGTTGCTTTCATTAACAAGTGAAAAAGAAACATTCTGAGGAGAAATACCAACCGCAGGAACAGGGACCATTGAATCTTGACTCTCCTGCATGAAAGTGTCAACCATAGCAGAGTAAGGTACATGATCCTCAGTAATGGGGTTCTTAGGTTTGTTATCCAGATGGGAATTGTGGGAAGGAAGAGGAGATAACAGATTCGGGTTTTTACACAGAGAAACTCTTCTGAAATTCCATACTTTACCCCCTTCAACACGAACAGCTTTTGAGAAGATTTCAATAACTTTGCAAGGATCAGACCATTTGTTCCACTTGTTCCCAACAGACTTTCCAAACTTGACACGTACAAAATCACCAATACTAATCTTCCTACTGCAATTGTTTAAAGACATGGAATTGTTTTTCATTTTCTTTTGGTATTTCTCAACTCTATCCCTAACTACATCACAGTCAAAGGAAGATTCAACTGGGAATTTAATTTTCATCCACCAAGGGAGGAGTTTTGAACCAGGTTTCCTACCTCTAAGCATCTCAAAAGGAGACAAACCTGTAACTGAGTTAGGGGAGGTTCGATAGGACAATAATGTAGCACACAGGGTTTTCCTCCAATCTAGATTGCTTTTAACGGCTAATTGGATGGACTCCTTGATGACCCTGTTGAAGCGTTCCGTTTGACCATTGGCCTGGGGATTGTAATTGGACACCCTTTTGTGAGCAATGCCACACCTTTCAAGAAAAGACCCAAACTCTTTGCTGACAAATTGTGGACCATTATCAGATACAATTTCAGCTGGAATCCCTTCTCTACAAAAGACTTCGTCCAAAAACTGAACAACCTGTGTAGAACCAATTTTGTCCACAATCTTGAGCTCAGGCCATTTAGAAAAGTAGTCGATTAAGACTAAAGCAAAAACCTCTTTGTTCGGAGACAAAAATAGAGGTCCAACTATGTCAATACCCAGTTTTTTCCAGGGACAGGTGACAAACTCGATGGGAGAAATTTCTGTGGATAGGGGTTTCACAGTTTTGTCACTTTTGGCACATGGAGGACAAGAACTTACCCACTTATCAACCATTCTATCAATCCCGGGCCACCAGTAAAATTCACGGATACGTCTTTTGGTGCTGGACATACCCATATGGCCTTCATGCGCCATAGATACAATCTTTTCTCTCAAGGTAAAAGGAGGGACAATCTTGTCACTACGAATCAGAAAACCTTGGTTAAACATAAGTTCATCCTTAACTTTGAAGAAGGAAAGAACATCACCAGACAGATACCTTTCTTGGGGCCAACCATGTTGTAAATAATCCACAACACCAGATAAACAAGTATCATTACACATTGCTTCTCTCCAAGCACTCTCAGATATGCCAGTAGATAAATCATAGCTATTACATTCATTGACATCATCAATGTTAAAAACTACATCAGAGTCAGATAGGTCGGGAGAAATAGAATTAACGGTAACCTGGACATGCAGTCGGCATGTACATTTAAGCGACCAGGAATATATTCCACAATACACTGGAACTCTTGCAATTTCGCAGCTAGGCGGGCCAAACGTGCAGTTAAAGTTCTGCCCCCACCAGCTGCTAACATATTTATCAAAGGTTTGTGGTCAGTTCTTAAGCGGAACCTGGTCCCCTAAATGAACTGCCTAAAATGCTCACAAGCCCAAGTACATGCTAGAAGCTCTTTCTCTATGGTGGAGTAGTTATATTCAGCGCCACGCAATGTCCTGGAAGCGTAAAACTACATGTTCATCCCCATTACCCTTCTGGATTAACACAGCACCCAAACCAGTATTGCTTGCATCCACACATACTATGCATTCTTTACCCAGGTCAAATGGTCTGAGAAAAGGAGCATTTGCTATTTCTTGTTTCATAACGTCAAAAGCAGATTGCTGGTCATTACACCAAATAAATGTAACATCTTTCTTTAACAGAGATCTTAAAGAGTGTACTTTAGAGGCGTAGTTCTGAACAAACTTACTATAAAATTCAGTCAGACCTAAAAAGGAAACTAACTGTTCCTTGGTTGACGGTGCCGGTGCTTTCAAAATGCTTTGTATGTGATTAAACTTAGGTTTAATACCTTCAGAAGAAATCTCATGACCAAGATATTCTACTTTGCTTTGTCTGAATTTACATTTGGACAATTTCAACGTTAAACCTTTTTCCTGGACGGACTTTAGAACTTTCTCTAGATTAACATCGTGCTCCTCATAATTCTTTCCATAAATAAGGATATCATCCTGAAATGCGATGGCACCCAAACAACCCTCTAAGACAGTTTTCATAAGCCTTTGGAACACAGAGGCCGCACTGGCTAAACCGAAAGGCATGCGGCGGTATTGAAACATGCCTTCCGGAGTGATGAAGGTCGTTAAGAACTTTGACTCGTCATGCAACAAAACCTGATGGTATGCACTAGTTAGATCTAGCGTAGAAAATACTGATGCACCTGACAGAGAAGAAATGAGTTCATGGATATGGGGTAATGGATGTCTATCGATCCAATTTTCCTTGTTTAAACTACGAAGGTCAACACATAGACGAAGTTCGCCATTGCTCTTAAGCGACAAAACCACTGGCGAAACCCATGGAGAAGATTCAACTGGCTCAATGATTTTCTTATCAACCAAATCCGATAAGATTCCTTTTAATTTTTCGCGATATGCCAAAGGAACATTTCTTACTTTATGTCGGATGGGTATGGCTGAATCTTTAAGGATGATGCGGTGTTTAAAGTTCACAAAAGTTCCCAAGTTGTCTGAGAAAATGGATGGGAATTTGTTATTTAATTGGGAAATGAAATCATTTTCAGGAGGGACTACGTATACAGGAGGAGAAGCATTGGGATCAAGCTTAATACCAAGATCGTGTTGATGAGGCCAACACAAAATGGATGCTCCTTTGGAAGAGACATAGACCTTCCCTTTAGTCGTTCTATCTTTAAATTTAATATCTGCCCACATGTAACCCTCTATATCAATTTTCTTACCCGTATACCCACCAGGATGTACATCTGGTGGTAAAAGTTTGGTCGAGTGCCAGTATCGGTTAAAAACATTTTTGCCGATTATAGTGTACCAGGCGCAGGAATCAATTAACATGGAGATCTCCTTACCATTGATATTGATGATATCAGTAGGAAATCCTTTACATTTTGAATCGCCCACGCATAACAATGTGTTAATCTCAGAAGGTTGTTCAGTATCATCATATTCTTCGTAAGACAAAAAATGTACTCTTTGGGAAGATTTACACATTTTGCTAAAGTGACCAGATCTTTTACATTTTATGCAAATCTTGCTCCAGGCAGGACAACCTCTGTAGTTACCTACGTGATCATTAGCACCACATCTGTAACAGATAACCTGAGATTTTTTCACAGGAAATTTACTCTCTCTTCCAGAGAAATCCTTTCTTGGAGGAAAAGAAGTCTTCTTAAAATTATTGAAATTTTTAACTAATGAGACTTCAGGAATGACTACCTTAGATTTAGCATCTTGACTTCTGATTTCATTCACAAATAATTCGGACTGTTCAATGCCTTTGGCAATATTTAACACAGCACTAAGGGAAGAATCAGTACCCATCCAAAGGCGTTCTTGGATTTTTTTTAACTTTTAGTGCGCATCATAATTTGGTCCCTCAAGACCTGTTCAAAATTAATGGTCTCAAAAGCACAAGACCCAGCCAAGGTGCGCAAGGAGGCTACGTAATTTTCGATAGACTCATCATCTTTTTGTGCTCTGGAATAGAATTTAAACCTTTCCATTACGATATTAATTTTTCTCCCAAACCTAGCACTTAGCTGCTTTATGACAATTTCAAAAACGTTTACATCCCCACCACTTGTATTTTCTATAGGAGGTAAACTTTGTAATTCTTTGAGTCCTGCACCACCTAAACAATTCTTTAGTAACGCTAACTTTCTTTTTGGAGAACAACCATCCTCCTCAACGACATCCACATAAGCTAAAAATGTGGGATACCAAAGATCCCATTCTACCTTTGGATCTCCTGCTGTGGGTAAAAAATGTGCAGGGGAAACAATGTTGTTTGACATTATAAATTAGCTACACATATAATTTCTCATAAATGAAAAATATTTAAACAGTATATAACAAGGAACAAATACCCAAAATAACAAAAGTAGTCACCGTTGTCAGTACAGCAGTAGTCACAAAAGGAATTCCAAGTCTTCTTTCTTCTAGCTTTTTTTTTTAGAAGAAAAAAAAACGATGTGGTAAAAATTGTATATTAGGCAAAGTCAAATTAGTATCATGAGGGATGTAGACGATTGTAGCAAAACGAGGTGCATATATGAGGCAACTAACTGAGAAACGATCGTGAATGTTAGTGGAAAACGATCGTGGTAGTTTCCATGGAGATGAAGGGCAAACAAAATGGCAGCTGGAACGCACACGCAAGAGCGTAATGCATGCGTGATGACGGTAAACCAGTGACGTGTGTGTGGAATCTACACACAGACGACGTTGATGAGGCACGGGCTGCAGCGCTCGCTCGGTAAGTTTTTAAATGATGCAAGTATGACTGAACAGTTATTAAAGTTGGGAGAAAGGCACAAAAATAGAATACATTTGTAGAAAACGATCGCGTTAGAAGGAAAAAAAAAATAACACAGCGCTAGTTGATTTGGGAAAGTCAGGAACGCGCCTCCACTTTCAAACAAGAGAAAAAAATAAACCGGATGAGACTCAACTCCCGCTGGTGCAATCAAAGCACAGGAAAGAGACAAACAGCCGCTGGTGCAATCTTTGTACACATAAGAGGAAAAATACCTTAATTTTCTTTAAGCTGTGAAGGCGAACGCTGTCAGTAACCTTTAACTTCACCAAATTGAATCCTTGAAAGAGCGGGTTCTTTTCTTAAAAAATTGATTGCAGGTCTTTGATGATTAATGTAGATCCCGATCGTCGCCAAATTTGTGTAGTAATGAGCTACAAGGAGTCCAGGTAGAAGTTGGTAGGTTTATTGTAATAGACAGCTTGAACAACCACCTTCAGCAGAAGCCCAGTTGAAAGTGCATCTCAACACCACATAAAATGTTACAGTGGAAATGTATGATAACAATTCTAACACAGAATGCTACTCTACAACTCTAACATGGAATACTCTAACATGGAATACTACAGCCGCTTTACAGGATCCTCTTTCACATTACACAAGGACACGTTCATTATTTGTAAGCACAGGGAGATTAAGTGATTTGCCCAGAATCACAGGACGTTGAGCAGATGCTGAGAACTGAATCTTGTTCCCCAGCTCCAAAGTCAGCAGCTCTGGCTGTTGTGCCACATCATTGCCCCTAGATAAGATATCAGGAAAAGGGGCCCGAAAAACAGGCTTTCTGACACAATTGAAAAATCACTTATTATATGGAGTATGGCCAGGTGTTGCCAGTAGAAGGTCATCCACAGTTTTTCAATAAGGCCTAGGGGACATCTACATCAGACATATATGCGATATAAGTGATTCAAGAGGATATATACCTTTCTTCTTTAGCAGCATCAAGAGCCATTCAGTTGTTAACACAATTGACTTATAAAGAAGACAGCCTTCCAAAGATTCAGAAACATGTCATAAGAAAGCATTTATATTTTCCCTACGAAAGACGGGTGGCATATTTCACTATATTTGCTATTTCAGGCTTGTGTTCTCAGCTCTAACGTATTTGAACATTTTAAATGAGCACCTGCGACTGTAATCAAAGGAAGGAGACTTAAAAAAAATAAAAAAAACTCTTCAGACTTGCGTGCTGGTGAATGGAATCCTCAGGAAGAATGCACCCGTTTTCAAATCCTTGGAGCGAAAGGCAGCTAGCAGCGAGGTTACAAACCATGATAACCTCGCTGGGGAAGCCCTCAAAAGCGAGGCACAGGTCAGCAACCCGATATGAAGTTAAGCAATCGGGAGGCAAAAGGCAGCAGTGGTGAAGCGCTGCTTTATCAGCAAAGTTGAAGTATTTTGCAGCTTTTGTGTGCAAAATTCGCGGCACTCCCGGGCATCTGTACTGCTGTCCATTTCTATGGAGGAACGTCAGTGTTGCAGAAACTTCATGCTGATTTGCTGTTCTGAATGCTCCAATCAGAGAGAGCCCTAACTCGAGATGGGGGCCTGCAACCCAGACAGGAAACGTACTTCCAACGTAGGAAGCAACAATGGAAGATGAAATGGTGAAGTGGAGTGCACGCCCCCCCTGAGGTGAAGCTGCGCCCCCCCCCCCCAAGGGGGCGCGCCCCACACTTTGAAGACCCATGCTGTAAGGTGTGTTCCTACCACACAATAGACTCTCGTCCTTCATCTTCAGTCTTCCAGCCTTCTACATCACAGCCGTTCAGGCCACAATTTCCCCAGCAAAAACATACCTACATAATGTAAAATACTTTACAGAATCTCGATAGATGCGCCCCGACATTCCTGAACATATATTTATGCTCTTCACGTATATTAATATGCACCAAAACCTTAATTCCAGGCTGCATGCAGAGAACACTCATAGCCCTATTCAGTTTCCTCTGGGCCTTGTCCATTGCAGTACCATTGCACCCCTCCGGTGCCTCTGCAGAACAAACTCTGTCTACACAATGCCAATACTTGACCAAATATTCTTAAATAAAAGTAAACCCTCCTCATTGTACTTAAGCAAAGTCAAATTAGATATTTGCAGCAGGTCTTTTTCTCCTAAATGTATGAGTAGCATATCAATATTTCCCCTATTAAAATACAGATCAGCAAACCTTGATTAAAGGGCCCGCCATGGCATGCCACTCTTTCCCCACCACAATACTTTTGCCTGCTAATGGTAAGTCCAATGAACTAGTCATATATTTGCTGATCTGCGCTGCCCGGTGCACAAAAGTGTCGAACTATCCAAAAGTAACTGTTTTTCCTGCACAGGGTCCCCCATACCCAACTGCAAGAAAGAAACAAAAACACCATAGATATAAAACCACCAACATCGTTCATAAACACGCCCCACCTACTGCTCCAAACCCCCTTTCACTTCCTCACATATCTCTCACAGCACTTGGAATACCATCTTTCAACTCGTCGTGTCTTCCTCCATGTCCTACCTAATCTTGCTGCCTCTGTCAATGCACCAATTCTAAACGAATGAGTCCCAAATTGCAACCAACCTGTCCAAAGCCATCTGCAACCCTACCAAGACATTTAATGCTGTAATACACTATTCAAATCTCCTTTTTTTTTTTTTGCCAAATCAAAACCTCTGCTATTCTTTCACAAAATATATTCGCTCTCTGCCACTGGCCCCTAGCCATAGCCATGTACCTCTGCCCTTTGGTCTACTTCAGATGCTCGCAACTATAACCTCAGCCTGCCACTTTCTAGAAATACTCCGTTATGAACAATGGCCCACGTCCTTCTTGTACCCACCAGCTCCAACACCCTGAAAGCACTGAAAAAATATCCATTGCATGGCTAAGGTAAAAACTCTAACCTCAAACTTCGTAACAATAAAAAGGTAAAACATCATCAACTTTTCCAATACCTCTATTGTCACAGGCTCCCATAACTTCTGCGTCACCCACTTTTCCCCAGCCCCCTGAAAACTCTCTTTACCCAGTCCCCTTCCACCGAGTCACATCCCGACCACAGTTTACCATAAAATGGTATCCCCGCCAGCTTAACTGCTATGGTAGTTTGCAACAACCTCTTTATCAAACTCCTAACAAAATCCAGCAAATCCCCTTGTCTCTCCCCCCCCCCCCCGCCTTTTCTCTTCCCCCTCTAGCCTAATGCACCAAAACCTAGTAAACTTCAGCCATATTTTCCACTTTTTCTTGTAAAAACAGCTACAGATTTTTCCACCAACTCAGCTACCTTCATTCTCCTTACTGCCTACGTTTCAATGGCATTTCTGTCATCTTTTCTTATGTTCCCTGTGCCAAATTCCAAAATCTCTGCTACTGTGAACTGGATAAACAATTGGTTATATTTTTGCCCCTGCCACTTGTTAAGCAGTAGAAAAAAAGATAATCTCCTTGACCACACACTATTGTCAATACGCAATGATTAACAGTACATCAAATTGTAAATACCATATTCAATTCATACATTTCAAACAAAGATTTTTATTAAAAAACATAGAATTTAAAAAAAGTTGAAAAACGTTTCACATCACAGTTATGATCCAATCAACATTTAAAATATTTAAAAATACAATGCTTCTGCAGGCGCAATTGAAGGATCAACATAGACGTGTAGATACTGATTAAATCAATGTATCACTCGCTGTGTTGTATTGTAATTTCCATAAGATGTGCAATAGTAAATGACAAGGTGTTGTGTCTTACATACGTTGTTGTCTCTGTTATGCTGGTCATAACGGTATTTGTAACTTGAGCTGATTAATTTCCATTGTATTACATGTATTGTATGTTTAAATGTTGATTGGATCATAATTGTGATGTCAACTTTTTAAAAAAACAAACTTTTTTAATTCTGTTTGTTATTAAAAATCTTTGCACCATGTAAATATAATTTTCAATAAAAATCTACTGAAATAATAAAAAAAAATGTTTGAAATGTATGAATTGATTATGGTACTTACAATTCGATGTACTGTTAATCATTGTGTATTGACAATAGTGTGTGGTCAAGGGGATTATCTTTTTTCTGGTTGAAAGTACCTCATTTTCCTTGATCCTTGCAAGGGGTCCCTCTTTGTCTTGTACTTGTTTAGCAGTAAACACAATATCCAACAATAAAGACCACAACAAAAAACTCCTTAGCAGCCTCAAAACTCTTGAGGAGTACCTCTTCGTTTGTCTATTGATCAGCTGCTCAACCGTCCTGTCATCCAAATTAAATATCACTGACCAGTCGGCCAGTTCCTCCCCCCAGACCAAAGAAACTTGGAGAGCAAAAACTCCAAAAACGCTTTACTCCGTCCCTTGGTCAGCCAATGTTTGTCATTACTCAGCGCACCACCTTCCATTCAAAAATATGACAAAACCCTTTGCACTTGCCAAGTCTTTAAAATAAAATTCTGCACCTGCCACAATGTGTCCTCTTCCAAGAAACAAATATAAACTCTGTTACACTCCTCAAGTAATGCCCTCCATATACACTATTCCGCCCTCACTACAGCAGATATTCACACCCTATGATGTGGCAAACTTGTTCCTACCATAGCCAGACTTGTGTGCCTGCAGAACGTCCTCTGCGACTTTACAACTCTATACACAAAACTCAGATAGCCTCGAAGTTTCTGAACCAACCTCATTTTAGCCTTCACTCTAATCACACTGCCCAAACCGTTTTGCATTTTTTGCTTTTTTGTTAACTGGTAGCCTTGCCGTCATCTCTTTAGCGTCCAGTTCATTGCCAAGGAATGTCAAACATGTTGTCGGACCTTCTGTCTTTTCTGGAGCTAGTCGCACACGCATGTCCTGTGCCAACTGTTCAAAATTCCTCAGAGCTCTTCAACATTATCAAGTCTCTTCCCTTTTTACAAACAGGAAATCACCTAAATAGTGACATACCAGTCTGTGCCCACACCTCCTCGTAAAAGACCATTGCAAGAAAGTGGTTGAAGTTGCCAACGGCGCAAGAAATCGCAGAACCCATCGGTAGTACCTTATTCACAAATATTGCCTCTTCAAACTGCAACTCTAAAAGAGAAAAATCCCCTGGGTTAAGTGGCAATTCATTGAAAAGCCATTTTTATTTGGTCTTTGCCAGCTGCGCACTTGCGTCTCCATAACTCATCAACCTGGATGCTAACTTGAAACCAACCCCACTCCCCAGTTCAATTGTAAAATGGAGGGTAGCCTAACCACTTTATTCCAGCCAGAATATATCACCCAAGGTAAGTAGGACATTTTCAACAGAGTAAATATTCTAAGGTTTCTTGGGGAGATTCCAGAATTAAGAGCCATAGCAACTCAACTGTAGACCTATTAGCAGTAGAATTCCAGCCAACGGACAACTGTCATCAAACAGAATCCCCTCTAACCACCTGCAAATAAAATTAAACTGTAGACTTGATATACTCCTTCCCATCATTCTTTGAAAGTTGGGGCATCTTGTTAAAAAGACTTCAGCCATCCAACTACCCTTAACTGCTGTTATTAAAAAATGTCTGTCCTCCACACCAGCAAAGACGCTCATATCTGTTCTGAGGGGTGCAAGAAGCACTTACTCCGATCCCTTGGAGGACCAACGCCCGGATACACCTCGGACAAACCACATCGGGCCCAGATGGCACTGGCTTTCCTCCGCTTTAAATGCTTCACACTCCACAGGAAATACTCAAGTACCTGAACCAGATGCTTTATGCCTTCTATTGTGGAATATTGCTGGGGCGAAACCTTTGCATGGTATCTTTCCCCGTAGACCTGGACAAATGTTAAAATAATCACCCTGCATGAATTTTGGGCCGTGGTAGTCTTCTAGATAGAAGGCTTTCTTTACTCCCACCCGCCTTGATCCAGGCAAATTCCCATTCTCCTCGCCTGGGCCCTCTCCTTTTCCCCCAATCATATGCAGACGAAATCGTACTATTCAGCCAAACAAAAGTGGGCGCACAAAAATCACTGAATGTACTTGCTCACTATGTGAAAAATAGTTATCTGGAGGTAAATGTTTCAATAACCAAAACAACGTCTGTCTGCTCTCATCTGGGTTGTTCTCCAAGATTCCTACTAAATGATACTCCGCTTGAATCCGTAACAAACTTAAATATTTTGGCTTATACCTCCGTTCAAGAGGAACCTTTATGCATCAAAAACAATACATCAAGCAGAAGGGGTCTGCCCTTATCCAAGCCTTTATTACTTTGGCAAAAATTTGAATGGGCCTTTATTTCAGCCACTTTTAACAGTAATTGTCTCCAAGTTATTGCCAAATATCACCTGCCAAAGTGTGGCGATGACGGGCCGGAATGCATCAACAGTGGCTAAAATACAGACAGACATTTAGGCAAGCATTTAACCTACCTCAGAACTCGTCTCTAGCACAAATTGATCTAGAATTTAGCCTCCTCAAGCAAGACCTGGCAAGAAGAGCAGCAGCAATTGGGAGGGGGGGGGGCGAAGAGACACTCGTACAAGATCAGTAGTGCTCAAGACAACCCAAACCGAGCCTTATGGTCAGCCCTCGACAACAGGAACATCACAAATATTTTAACACTTCTAGTAAATTACTGAGCCCAACAGAACTGTGGGCAGCAGGTGCGCCATATAATGTGTTCAAAAGTGGAACCAACAGAGCCACAAAATTGATATTCTCTCTAGAAGACAAAATCAAATTTAGCTCCGCTTGCATACATAGGTGGTTATAATGCATTGTAATATGCTCTCCCCACACCATATATGTCCATCTCATTCCCAGCAAGCATAGAACAAAGCATTTTGTCTCTATGCATGGGCTATAAAATCAGCCTTAGCAGCCAGAGCAGCATGGAAATACATCGATTCAACAGCATGAAGGCACTGCAACGATCAGAAAGAATATCTTAGCAATCCGATTTCCATATGTGCCCTCCTGCGCACTCCTCATCTACAATATTTTTTAAGAAAAGTTTAATTGACAGACATTCATACATGCAGGGAAGGCATAATAGCGTTTTTTAATCCCAGTGATCCACAGTTAAATTGCAAATTAGTCAGATTCTTTGAAATAGCTCTTCGTGAAGAGCCTGGTGCTGGATAACTTTCACATCAGACCACTTTAGTGCCAAAGCAAAGTGAGGGCCATTGTTTCATGGCTTTTCCCAATGTACATTATGAATGCCCTGATCATTCATTCTATCATTCATATGGATAGGAAGCATTTAAAGATCCCTCCTATAGCGATAGGATGCACAAAAACATTTCTCCTTAGCGATAGGAAATATGCCACAGACAAACCAGTAGGACTATCAGTGGTTGGTCAGGTCCATAAAATGTTAGCCTATTTTGCACAAATATGCGATAAACCAGACCTACCAGTCCATTTTAAGTACCAACACAGTCAGCAATACGTTTTAATTTTGTATTTTTGCACACCAGCTTACTTTCAAAGTTTTAGCTCAGTAGGAAAGAAGTTGTATGATCCGACAAACTTTTCCTTTTTAGACTTAGCTTTTAATGATGTTAATAAATTGTAATGTACTGTCTTGTTTTCGCCAATCAGATAATCCAGCTTCCACACTATAGCTCAAAACTCGGCGAAGCAAAAGACTTTAACACAAAACAAACAACATCTTTAGAAAAGGGTTTTATTTTACAAAATGCAAGGACTCTTTCAGAATAAGACTTGGGGTTTTATTTTACACAATGCTCTCTAAAAGAAAGGCTTTCCCAGATGCCAAATACTGAACATTTAAATACACAAGGAGATATATAGTGATATACATGTGTATATGCAAGCAATAATAACACACTTGGTAAATGTAGCAGTTAAGTAATACAATGAATAAACAAGCAGCAAATAATGAGATAAGACTCAAGCAAATATACTGGACGTCCTGCAAGAGATCAGAAAGATCTATATATCAAACTTTTACTTTGGATGTGCACCTCAACTCACTCACACAGAAAGCGCATCAAATGATCAGAGCCACTGGCCAAACATCACAATGGCAATAACCAAAAATCAACACTTCAGACGACCACAGCCACTGGAACCACACATCACAATGGCACTAGTCAAAACTCAATACTTCACCTGGTGCAAACACTGCATCTCAGCCCACTCCTGACTGGGGAAGTTAAACAGCCTTGGTTGAGACCCTGAGCAACCAGGGTTACACGCTCCGACGTAGACGCGTCCGTCCCGGTTTCTAAGTCAACAACCCTCCGCTTTATAATCTCAAAACACACTAGAAGGTTCGGGAGAGACCTCCCCCGCGCCAGAGGAATCTTACCAGAACTGGCCAGGTTCGAAGCAAGCATTCCCATGGCAGGAAGTAGTTCCTACATCCCCTTCTCCAAATCTCGCATGTTCCAGCCTTTATCTCGATGAAGCTCACAAAGCCTTCTGGGTACATTAAACGATCTCTCACAAAACAATCCTTGAACGTGATTACCCCAAACAACTTGCAAGCGCTGCTGTGCACACAGATAAAGCTCAAGCAAGGCAAAGTCAGAAAACAAGATGACATGAGGCCATGTCAAAGCCAATAGTAAAAACTCCATAATTCTCATCAGTGTACTACACAATGCAAAATTGTGCACAACTGCTTATAGATTCACAACATCCCTGAACTGTTTACAATGAAACTGAAAATAGTACCCCCCCCCTGCTACCCTGCTACGTAGGTTCAAAACTACCCTCATCCCCAACTAGCAGAGTGCCTATCGCCCCAGGAACAGATCAACGGTTGTGAGGCTAGCACCAGCTCCGGCTGCCGGTGGCCTGCCTCCACATATCCAATTAAAATGTCCGTTAGAGGACCCATCAGTCCCGCAGGGTCAGTATATTATGGCATACCCCCCACTCCACCTCCTCATAGTAAAGTTTATATGTTACAGTTTGCTGGGGCAGATTTATAAGTCCCAACACCACCAACCGGTTCGTTCAGTCTCTTTTGGCCGCTAGTGTCCCCGGGCTGCTGGACCTTGATCTCCAGGATCGTTGACTCCGCCTGTCTAAGTCCGATCTGCCGAGCCCGGCGAGTGGGCGCGAGTGTCCCTCCAGTTGTCTCCTGCGGTCGTCGCTAATCTCCGCGTAGTCGCCTTATCCAACCAGTTTTGCACCTCCGCTGGGGTCGTGAAAAACAATGATTTCTCATCTGCCATGATTTTAAGCTTTGTGGGGAAAAACATAATGTATTTGATTCCTCTCTCGCAGCGCCTTCTTGATCCCATCAAAGGAGCACCGCTCTTATTGGTCTTAAGTGTAAAGTCTGGGAAGAAGTGAACCGTTGCATTTTCGTAGCGTAGGTCTCCTTGTGTTCGGGCTGCTTGTAGGATTGCGTCACGGTCCCTGTAGTTGAGGATTTTTGAGATGATGGTTCTGGGAGCCGCCCCAGTTTTTGGTTGCGGAATAGGTGCCCGGTGTGCCCTCTCGATCATGAAGAGAGGAGAGCCGTTTCGGTTTGAGGTGGTTGAGGATTAAATCCTCGAGGAAGAGGTCCATACTCTGTCCTTCTGTGCCCTCCGAGACCCCTACCACTCCTATGTTGTTGCGGAGCGCTCGTCCCTCCTAGTCCTCTAGTTTAAGGGCCGTCTGGCGGTGCTGGTGGATGAGCTGTTGGACCCACTCTTCAAGTTTTTTATTGTAGGTTTGGAGTTCCAGAACGTTTGTCTCATTTACCTTAACTCCGTCTGCAGTTTTATTCATGTCGGACCTTAACAAGTTCAATTAGATGGATAACTTGTCTATTCTGGTCTAAAGCGTAGCTCCCAGCACCTGGATGGCCGTCATCACTAAGCTGAGGGATGGCTCGTTGTCTCCCGTCTGTCCACCCTGGGCTCCTTCATCTGGGGGGACCTGCTAGGGAACCTCGTATTTGTCAAGTTTATTTGCTTGCACCGCTGTGCCACCCTTAAGCTTCATGTTAGGGGCGTACACGTCAGGCTCACTCACCAGAGGGATAGGTCCGCAGCTCTTGAACACCCGAAGCAGTTTCCTAGTGTGGTCAGGCCCACTGATCGCCTGTGGCGGAGTCTTTGCCGGTACTTCAATCTGGCCAAGCTGGGTGTTTGATTGTCGATCGTATCAGCTATGGCACCCCCCTATTGCTGTTCGCGGTGGGCACGATGAGTGCGTATGTGGGGGGATGGGATACTCCCCGCTGGTCCCTGGCGGCTGCCACCGCCACTGGCCGACCACGTGCTAGGCCACCATGCAGCGTTTCCCGATACTGGCCTCCTGCGCGGGCACAGCAGCCAATGCGCCCGGTGAAACTGATCTGTCTCTGGTATGGGAGGCGCGCGCACTTTCCAAGGTTGATCTCCATTAAAGCCGGCAAGTGTGTCAGAGGGTGTCTGAATTAGGGCACAGGGGAGATTTCATGCTCGATAGCCACATTTGTTGAGTGAATAGCAGCAATTGTGTGCCCATTAACAGTAACACAAGTTTGTTGACCAGTGGTCTTGTTTACAATAAGACATGTATCTACCTCTACACCAATAGGTATTTGACACAGTTGTCTGCTCATTCATGCCACTGTGGTATACTATTGATTAATACCACATGGCTCCTTGTTGCAGCTGTCCCCATAAGGAATATATATGTCAAGACCTGTAGCTTACCTGTTGTTTTGTTTTCCACAGTATTAGGGCTAACAAACCTTAAAGAGCTTCATATCGGGTCCACGACCGAACCTGTAGGGCTCCTGGAAGTCTCTATTGCCGCCCTCTGTCACAGCCTCCCAGTACTGTCCAGTTGCACAAAATCAAAGCTGAGAAACACTCTCCAGAGTAGGACTCGACCACTCACAAGCATGTTCAAAGGAGGTGTGTGATTACTCGCCCAATTTCTACTCTCCTGAATGAACTGCTTGACATCAACCTGAAGCTTAAGTACAAGGCTGCAAACCACACACTCCATCTCACTCTCCCATAATGGAGTCTACTGCCAGACACTGCTTGTCTATCCCTGCATATCCAGGAACACCTCACACCAACAAAGACGCTTCAGAGCGGTCTTCTGCAAGCATTAAATCTAATGCACCCCCACATACTCTGTGCTCATAAATTCCATACACATCCTATTACCACAGAGCTGGACATCCCATCGTTCTGCCCATGCAGCCTCTGAAGAATAGCTTTCTTTCAACCGGTGACCCACCTTCTATACATCACATCAAAGCTAAAGGTCAACTACAGCTGTGTGCAGCCAGATGCTAAAAAACTGAATTGTGTGTAGGCTCTTAATAGATGTTACCCAGTTCTGTGATACGCCTGTTTATTTATGTTCGAGGCATGTGGGCTGCTTAATTCATATCTATAGCATAGATCGCCGCCTAGTGTTGGGTCCGGATGATTGCACATGGTTGTCCTGGAAGAGTCTTCGAAGTATCACGAGATAGGTGGCTCCTCCCCTGGACTACAGTGCGCATGGGCATCGACTCCATCCCCAGATAGTTTTTTTCCGCCATTGGGTTCGGATGCATATTTGATCACTCAAGTTCGCAATCGATATAAACTTTCCTTAAGGCCTGAAGGCCTTTTCCTATAGCGTCGGTATTGTCTTGCGTTCGGTGCCCAGCTCTGTTCCGGCTCAGTTCCCGAGTCGGACATCCAGAGGAGTCGCGTGGCTCTTCTGTGCTCGAGGCCCAGTCGACGCAACCAGACTTATTCGACGATACATCATGGAACGGAGCCCGTTCAAGAGATGTCCCGTGTGCAACTCGAAGTATCCCCACATCGATGCCCACCCGGTGTGCAACAAGTGCCTGTCGCCGGATCACGATGAAGCCAACTGTATGGCTTGTTCCCGTTTTCGATCCAAGAAGACGATTCGACTTCGGCGCGTGGCGCGCCAGGAGGCCCAGCAGACGGCCCCTGCACCGGTGAACATTTTCGAGGGGGATGAAGCAGACGAGCAGGAAGATCAAGAGCCGATTTCGACTCCAGCGGTAGAGATCGACTCCGACGTAGACGTCGAAATGCTCGACACAGAAGACGTCGTCGACGAGGTAGGAGGCGACAATGAGGCCTATGGGGCCATGGAAGATAGCTCAGAAGAAGAGCTATGCCCCGTTCGAACAATAACTAAGGCTCAGGTCGAGGGATCGCCTCATGGCCTTACCCAAGATCTTGCACCTGGATCCACGGTCTCACCTATGGGCCCGGCTACGGACACTTCTACGGAGCCGTCATTAGCCGGAAGGACACAGAGTCCGCCTCCCCCCGTTCAGATCTGAAGCCAGCGAAGTCATCTGCGGCGTTCCTCAAGGCTCCTCGCTCAGTCCAACCCTCTTCAACGTCTACATGAGCCCCCTCGCAGACATCGCACGCCAGCACAACCTCAACATCATCTACGCCGACGACACCCAGCTGATTCTCTCCCTCACCAACGACCCCGCCACCGCCAGAGCCAACCTTCACGAAGGGATGAAAGAGGTATCCGAATGGATGAAGAACAGCCGCCTGAAACTGAACTCGGACAAGACGGAAGTCCTCATCCTGGGATCCTCACCCTCCGCCTGGGACGACTCCTGGTGGCCCCCCGCCCTAGGCAGCGCACCCAAACCAACAGACCACGCACGCAACCTAGGCTTCATCCTGGACTCCTCCCTCTCCATGACCAGACAAGTCAACGCCGTCTTCTCGTCGTGCTTCAACATCCTGCGCATGCTACGTAAGATCTTCCGGTGGATCCCCACCGAGACCAGGAAGACGGTCACCCAGGCCCTCGTCACCAGCCGTCTGGACTACGGCAACTCCCTCTACGCCGGAACCACCGCCAAACTCCAGAAGAGACTCCAGCGGATCCAGAACGCCTCAGCACGTCTCATCCTGGACATCCCCCGTCGCAGCCACATCTCCGGACACCTGAGAGACCTGCACTGGCTCCCGGTCAACAAGAGAATCACCTTCCGACTCCTCACCCACGCACACAAAGCCCTACACAACCAAGGCCCAGGATACCTCAACAGCCGCCTCAACTTCTACGCTCCCAAACGCCAGCTTTGATCGACCGGCCACGCCTTCGCCGCCGTCCCCCGCATCCGAAGAGCCACCACAGGGGGACGGTCCTTCTCCTACCTTGCCGCCAAGACATGGAACTCCCTCCCGACCCACCTCCGCCTGACCCAGGACCACCTCGCCTTCAGGAAGCAACTCAAGACCTGGCTGTTCGAGCAGTAGCGGACCCCCCTCCCCCAGCGCCTTGAGACCCTCCGGGTGAGTAGTGCGCTATATAAATGCTTTGATTGATTGAAATCGAAACAGAAAGTGAAAGCTTCGGTCTCGACTAAACCGAAAGTAACAGAGACGCTGTCGAAACAGAAGACGTCTGTCGCTATTTCTATTTCTATTTCTATTTAGGGGGTTTTATAAAGCGCATGGTGACGCAACAACGGCGTTGTCGCTCTGGTCGCCTCCTCGTCTTCAGACATGTCGGGGCGGCCGAAGCCGAAGAAGGTTGTCGATCCGGTGAAGTCGCTCAAGGCCGTCGAGCCGAAGTCTCTCAAGGCCGTCGAGCCGAAGTCGCTCAAGGGCGTCGAGCCGAAGACCGGGGCACCAAAACCGATTGTCAAGGCCGCCGACCCAAAATCGTCGGCGCCGAAGGCCGTCGACACGGACTGAGGACACGGCGCTCCGAAAGCTGTCGATCCTGCTCATCGGCCAGAAAAGGCCAAAAGTACTGTTACACTCGAGTCAGCACATGCTGGCGGACCGAGAACGCCTGTCGGGTCGACGAAACCGTCCGCATCCTTCACAAAGCAGGTGTCGGACTCGTTGCAACACATCAGAAACAAGGCTTCCGCGGTCGATCCGAAGGATACTTCCACCCCGAAGCCCGCTGCCAAAACGCCAAAGTCGACGGCGCCGATCCAGTTCACGCTGCCGCCGAAAGTGGCGCCGAAGGCGTTCGCGCCCAGGACGGTCGACGACGCGACCATGAAAGTGTCCACGGGGCAGAAGCCTCCTCAGGCCGTTGTGAGCACAAAACATCGACAACCCCTAATGGAGGAGCAGTCGGAACAATTTATCGACGCCGACACCGGTAAACTGTCTTTCTACAAGCGAAAGATCACACCGGCACAGCCTATGGAGTCCTACACAATTCCTTTGAAAAGGAAAAAAGCTTCTACGGATTCCCCGGTTCTGGTTGAACCAATTAATCCACGGGGTCAGAACATTGAACAGCCCTCGCCCACTTACTCAGATGTGGAGGCTGGGGATGGGGACAATGAGGAGTACAACTTCCCTGCAGACACTGATCCTGAGGATCACCATGACTCGTGGGCAGATGCTGGAGACCCGGGGGATCCGCAAACTGCCCCGGACACTCAAGTATATACTGTCAAAACCTCTCCTACTGAGGATTCTGCGGCATTTAATGCTCTAATTGAGAGGGCAGCTAAAAATCACGACGTCCAGCTGCATGCTGACCCTATTGAGGTGGATTTCCTGTTCGATACCTTTTCCACCTCTGAAAAGACTGTCAAGACTCTGCCAATGCTCATGGGTGTTTTAAAACACGCTGCAGACATTTTTAAAGAACCCACACGTGCCAGGGTTATAAACCCCAGAATTGAAAAGAAGTTTAAACCGGCACCTGGCGACCCTACCTACATCAAGGGCCAGTTGCCGTTGGACTCTCTAGTTGTTTCTAATGCCCGGAAGAGGGCAAATTCACAAACTACTGGTGATGCTCCTCCCCCTGACAAGGAATCTAAAGTGCTAGAAGCATCAGGGAAGAGGGTGGCGGCTCAAGCGGCCAATATCTGGCGTATTTCAAACACTCAGGCACTCTTGGCCAGATATGACAGGGCACACTATAATACACTTGAGACCCTGTTACAACACTTGCCAGATGAGTATAAAGAGGCAGCAGAGATGCTCATTCAGGAAGGGAAGTTCATCTCAAATGCTTCTATTAAATGTGCACTGGACGCAGCGGACACCGCGGCCAGGGCCATTAACACTAGTGTAATGTTGCGGCGTCAGGCCTGGCTGAGAATCTCCGGGTTCAAACCGGAGATACAAACCACCATCCTCAATCAGCCTGTAAACCCTGATCACTTATTTGGACCTGAGGTGGATACCACCCTAGAAAAAATAAAGAAAGACACCGAGACTGCAAAGTCCATGGGGGCTCTCCAGTCCCAGCAGTTCAGGGGTAGTACTTTTCGTCGCTCAAGCAATAGAGGTGTTTCCAGAGGCCAGATGTCACAGCAAACACAGTACACTAAAGGTGGGGCGCAGACCTCTTACAACAAGCAGAGTAGAGGCGGCTATCGTGGCAACAGCACCAAGGGCAGAGGTCGTGGTAACAACAACTCCCGATCCTCCGCCACCAACAAACAGTGACGCCTTGTCACTGCCCCCCGACCATACCACACCTGTCGGGGGGGAGACTCCAGCAGTTCCTGCCAGTCTGGAAATCCATCACCACAGACAGGTGGGTCAGAAAACTTATCCAGTATGGTTATTGTCTGGAGTTAACGTCCACTCCACCCAACATCCCACCAAGACACCGTCCTATGTCAACAGAGCATTTGCACTTATTGCAGCAAGAGGTGCTCGTCATGCTGCAAAAAGGGGCGATCGAGCTCGTGCCAGTGGAAGACAGAGGTTCAGGAGTGTACTCCCTGTACTTCTTAATCCCGAAAAAGGACGGGTCCCTCAGACCCATACTGGATCTCAGGCCCCTAAACCAGTACATTCTCTCAGAACACTTTCACATGCTCACGCTGCAGCAGGTTCTTCCGTTGCTCAATCAAGGGGATTTCCTCGCAACGTTAGATCTCAAGGACGCATATTTTCACATTCCACTACATCCATCACACAGAAAATACCTCAGATTCACCATTCAGAATCAGCATTACCAATTCAAAGTCCTCCCTTTCGGAGTGACCACAGCGCCCAGGGTGTTTACAAAATGCCTGGCGACAGTGGCTGCGCACCTCAGGAGACAGAACGTTCACGTCTATCCTTATTTGGACGACTGGCTTGTTCAAGCAAAGTCGGCCCGGCAGTGCGCTGCCAACATGTCCCACACCATTCACCTTCTTCACGATCTGGGATTCTCACTGAATTATCCAAAGTCGCACCTTCAGCCAGCCCATGTGCGGCAGTATCTGGGCGCGACAATAGATACTCTGGCTGCCACAGCTCAGCCAAATTCTGTGAGGATCGACAGTATTCAGTCGCTGATCCAGAAATTCAGACCACAACACTCGCTTCCAGCACGGGTGTTCATGCAGTTGATAGGCATGATGGCCTCCTGCATTTTCATAGTCCCGCACGCGAGACTACATATGCGTCCGCTTCAAGAGTGCTTGGCACATCAGTGGAATCAGGCTCAAGGACAGTTGAACGACCTAGTGTTGGTGACCGGTCGGGCATACAACTCTCTGCATTGGTGGAATCCACACAACCTTTGCAAGGGCCGACCGTTCCAGGAGCCTGTTCCACGGATCATCCTAACGACGGACGCCTCTCTCCAGGGTTGGGGAGCTCATGTGCTCCACTACACAGTGCAGGGACTGTGGACAACGCAGCAACAGAAGATGCACATCAACTACCTAGAGCTGATGGCAATCTTCATGGCAATGAAGGCATTCAAGGTACATCTGTGCAACAAAGTCGTGTTGATCCGGACGGACAACATGACGGCCATGTACTATATTCAAAAGCAGGGAGGTACGCACTCTCCACAGTTGTCTCATCTGGCTCAGAGCATGTGGAAGTGGGCCATTCAGAGGAACATCTTCCTCATGGCGGAACACCTCCCAGGCAAGGACAATCAGATGGCGGACCTGCTCAGCAGGTACAGCCACCAAATGCACGAGTGGGAGATATCCATCAGTACTCCGCCCGTACTTCCAGCAGTGGGGTCATCCAGAGATAGACCTGTTCGCCACAAGGGAAAACGCAAAATGCCAAAGCTTTGCCGCCAGGTTCCCGCACCCACAGTCGCAAGGCAATGCGATATGGATGAGCTGGTCCGGCAAATTTGCGTACGCTTTTCCCCCAGCACCTCTAATACCGCTGGTGGCGCGAAAGCTAAAGCAACACTCGATGACACTCATCCTGGTTGCTCCAACGTGGGCACGCCAACCATGGTACACCACGTTTCTAGAACTCTCTGTGGTACCGCATCAAAGGCTGCACCTCACACCCAGACTTTTGACGCAGAGCCATGGCGACATTCAGCACCCAGATCCGCAACAGCTCAACCTGGCGATCTGGCTCCTGAGGTCTTAGAATTTGGCTACCTTAACTTGCCTCCCGACTTCATGGATATCATACGGGAGGCGAGAAAGCCCACCACCAGAGCATGCTATGCAGCAAAATGGAAGCGGTTTGTCATTTACTGTGCAGAACACAACATCAACCCGCTAGATGCATCTACTCACGACATCATTTGTTATTTGTTACATCTTTACAAATGTAATCTAGCATATGCTTCCATTCGGATACACTTCTCCGCCATAGCGGCTTATCTCCAAAACAGGCAGCATCTCTGTTTTCAGAGTGCCTGCCATTAAGGCTTTTCTAGAAGGACTGAAACAAGTCATTCCTCCCAGGACCCCGCCAGCTCCTGTTTGGAACCTTAATGTGATCCTCACAAGACTGATGGGTCCACCTTTTGAGCCTCTACATTCATGCGAGATTCAGTTCTTAACATGGAAAGTGGCTTTCCTAATAGCCATTACGTCACTGCGACGTGTTGGTGAGTTCCAGGCGCTCACCATACAAGAGCCATTCATACAGGTTCACTCCAACAGGCTGGTGCTGCGCACTAACCCTAAATTTCTTCCTAAGGGGGTTTCATAGTTCCATGTCAATCAGACTATTGAACTGCCTGTGTTCTTTCAGAATCCAGAGACAGTGGCTGAAAGGATGCTCCACACTCTTGACGTTTAACGAGCTTTAATGTACTACATTGATAGGACCAAAGATTTTAGGAAGACGAACCAACTCTTTGTTGCCTTTTCTGCCCAACACAAAGGCAACCCCATTTCCAAAGCAGGTATAGCCAGGTGGATCGTTAAGTGTATTCAAATTTGCTATCAGAAGGCTAAGCGCACTTTAACGATCCCCCCGAGAGCCCACTCCACCCGCAAGTTGCGGGCCTCCATGGCTTTACTTGGTAATATCCCTTTGGAAGACATTTGCAGAGCAGCCACATGGTCTACCCCACACACATTTACTAAACACTACTGTGTAGATGTGCACTCCAAGCAGCTGTAGGGCAGGCTGTTCTTAAAACACTTTTTCAAACGTCTGCAGCTGGCACAGGCGGCCGCCGATAATGGAGGGACTGCTATATATTCTATGCTATAGATATGAATTCAGCAGCCCACATGCCTCGAACTAAACATGCTACTTACCAGTATGCATCTGTTCTTGGCATGTAGGGCTGCTGACATTTATATCGCCCACCCTCCTCCCCGGTGCCTGTAGCGGCTGCAGAATTTACACTTACTCTTAATATGGCCATCGCTCACACTGTTACACTCCATCTTCGCCACAATGGCTAAAAACAATCTGGGGATGGAGTCGATGCCCATGCGCACTGTAGTCCAGGGGAGGAGCCACCTATCTCGTGATACTTCGAAGACTCTTCCAGGACAACCATGTGCAATCATCCGGACCCAACACTAGGCGGCGATCTATGCTATAGATATGAATGTCAGCAGCCCTACATGCCAAGAACAGATGCATACTGGTAAGTAGCATATTCATTAAGACCTACATTAGTGCTACATCCAAATCATTAACTTAGACTCCACATAAGTTATCAGTGCTGTTGTATAGTGCCTTCATTACCTATCCAGCTCATGCAATTGTAGCTGTTTATTTGTTGCACTGGATTGTGCCAGTATTTGTTTCAATTTGTCTAGGAATGCATTTGTATAACATTATTTATGAAATCTTTCATTGCATTTTCATTACAGGTCGACGCGTGCTTCAGAAGGCCCAGAGTATAAAGGTGTCTGCAAATGTTTCTGTCGTTCCAAAGGTCATGGCTTTATCACTCCTGCAGATGGTGGACCTGATATATTCCTTCACATTTCAGAGTAAGCGTTTGATAGTCCCTGGTTTAACTGTGATAAAGTGGGGCATTTGGGATTTGTTGTTGTTTTATTTCATAGCTGCAACAGCGATCTGCAAACAGGAAAGTGCATAAACTTTCTTCTGAAAGACATGGACATTATTTGGGAGTAGTCCAGGGTCGCAGCTCTGACCTTTAACATGCTTCCTGCTACTCCTGGCACTTCCTTTGCGACCCTCAGCCTCAGAGGAACCAAAACATTTGGCTCCTCTGAGGCCAGGGGTCGCAAAGGAAGTGCCAGGAGTAGCAGGGAGCAACTTAAAGGTCGGAGTCGACCCCCCTGACTACTCCCAAATGACTTCAATGCTGACAAATGGAATTCAAGGCTCCCATCTTCAATGGGTTTGGGAACAGTCAGTCATGTTGACATTTTTGGACTTTTTGGTTTGATGATCGAGATGTGCATTTGTGTGGGGCTAAAACAAATCTGCTTCTTAATGACTGAACCTTAAGACTATTGAAGTACGTACTTTAATTCAGGTGCAGTGAACTACAGAGTTACCTGCATTATGGTGCATCTTAACTCATTTGTATTGTTTTTGTACATTCACTGTCCCAAAATGGAATCTGGGTGTCTACTAGGCAAAAGAAAAATCAGGATTTGTAATCAGCAAGTGGACTGCTGTCTGCTTGTGGAAGGAGTCCTTTTCTGAATACAGCAAGAATAATCTGCTGCGATTGGCCTCTTCTCTAAAGCAGTTAACTTGTGGAATGTTTAATTTTATTTGGTATCCAGAGAATTTCCTCCATTATTCAGAATCCTGGAGTATGGTGTGGGCATGCACTGTGTTAACTTACATGGACTTGGAGTTTGTGAAAGGGTGTATTATGAGGACATACCATATTCACCTGCAAAGGATAGTGGTTTCCTCCAAGTTCTTTTCTCCTGCTGCAAACATGGCAACATGCATGTGTTTAAGCTGGAATCCTATTTACCACCAGCAGTACCCGAAAAGAAGTGCACTTCCATCCAGCAGAAACCCTTTTGCAGTATAAATCTTTTCAGAATTTACATGCAGTGCATTATTCTGCCAACTAGTAGTTGGGTGTGAAACTCTTCTCTTGTATAGTAGTCCTTCTCTCTCTTTTTTTTTTTTTTTTTTAATGCAGCCTGTCCCCAATATTTAGTGTCCATTCCAACCTCTCTTGACGTCAAATGCCCCTCCACAGAAGCCTGCACACGTGGTTGCAATCTTCATTCTTTTTCAACGCCGTTAGGTCTTGGAAGCATCGCTGAAGGATCTACCCTTGCCGAAAGGAGGGGATTATCCTGAAAGTTTGTTGAAGAAAACACTAACGTTTCAGAGGATAACTGTTGGTAACGTGATCTGATTTAGAGAATCCGGTTGGGTTATTCCCGGACGCGCAACAAAGTAAGGGTTGTAGGAGACTTCACATCGAAGTAAGATTGGAGAATGCACTGACAGAGGGTCTCTTGTTCAGGGTTATATGGAGAACATACCTTTTCGGTCCTGTCTAGAATGTCATTACAAGTTAGGCCAGAAGGATAACCATACTGTGTGTAACCTTTGTTACCAAGAGGTCATTTGGCTAGCAACTGTGAGGCCTGTAGGAATTCAAATCAGAGATCTTAAGAATAAGGGAAAAACAAAGGCAAGCACACTACGCTATGCAGGGGTGGAAGGAAACTCCATCGCTGGAAGACCTGGGGCTATTGAGCAAGGTGGAAAACCTCACAAGTGAGAGGACTCAGACATCGAAAAGAAGGTAATTAACGTCTAACGAGAACACTGAAAACATAAGGATAAACAGCCACAGGTAATGTTGAAGAAAGAGTGTGGACGAGCCTCGAACAACAGACTCTAGAAACCAAAAGCTGCTTCAGTGCCAAAGGTCTTGCTGACCAAAGTCAAGCAGGCACTGAAAGAGCCCCTCTGGTCCCACATCAAGGACACCGCAGGCGGACGTGCCACCAAAAAGACGCTGGCGTCTCAGACAAACGACGTCGAGGTGAAGGCGAAGAAAGGGTTAAGTGAAATGCCGATACCAGAGGCCTCAATGTCGAAAAAGTGATGGACACTCACACTCGACACCGAAAAGATCAAAGGGAAGAATAGGTGTCTCAAAGCCGAGATGGAAACAGTCCTCCAGAAAATGAAAGATTTAAATTCTTCTCTCAGAGTTCAGAATTCTGTCAAAAGCTTTGACGGAGCACACACAAGAGGGCAAGGATTTGGAAGAACTAGAGCCTCCAATGACCCTAGAGCGACAGCAAGAGGAGGATCAGGCGTTCTCCAATGAGGAAGAGGAACCAAAGTCTTGGGCCTCTTTCAAGACAAGGATGGGTCATACCTCTAAACACAATGGCAGGACCTCTTAACCAAATCCCCGAAGGAGGGAATACACACATCTGTCGAGGCCTTCGCCCCTGGATGATATTACCATGTACAACCAACTAATAAAGAGGATTGCAGACAAGTATTGTGTACAATAAGAGGGGGAGAAGTCTCAAACATATTTTTATTCGACACAATGCTACCTTCACCAGAGAAAGAGTCAATACCTGCCCATTCTGCCAAACATACTGAACCAGAGGAGAGACATTCAAGGAACCTGCAACTGGCAGGTCTGTGAAACACAGGGCTGAAAAAAGTACAAGCACACCTCAAAGGACCCACTATACATTAGAAGTAATATCACCGGACTCAATCATTGCAGCCTCGAACAGGGCAAAGGTGCCAACTACTTCCAGACCGACTCCAGATAAGAAGAGTGAGAGAATGGACATGGTGGGTAGGACATTTGTAAGACGAGCAGCGACACAGTGGCGCATAGCTAACTAGAGGAGAGGGCAGAGCTGATTAAACATTTACTGAATCAGTATCAAAAGAGAGCGGCATCCCTCGTAGAAGAAGGGAAGACTACCAGTAACACCTGTTTGAAATCTTCGCTAGCTGCTGCAGACAAATGATGGCAGGGGCAACCCAAAGCAGGCATACCTGGCTGCCGGTGTCGGGCTTCAAAATTATGTTCCTGCAAATATCATTAAAACAACTTTCAACTGGGAACACCTTTTTGGGAGCTCAGTGGATGATGCCTTGCAGCAGCTGAAGAAGGATAACTATACTGCAAAATTGATAGGAGCTCTATAGTAAAGGGAACAGCAAAGGTGAGGATGTACACCCACTAGAAGACTGGTGGACCAGGCGGCTTTGATAGTGCTACCACACACCAGAGCTTTCAAAGTGCAAGCCAAGTGTAGATCCGAACCCAAATGTGGCAGTACCAAGAACCACAGAGGCAACCATTTCGTAGACTGGCGAGAGACCTATCACAGCCACTGAGAGAGGCTGCACCATTGAGCAAGTGGCTTAGAAAACCAACACCCCCAATCACACTCAACACCTGTGGTTGGGGCTGGATGGATAGGAGCCTGCTTCCAGGAGTGGAGGAAGGTCACTTCAGAAAAGTGGATACTTCACATGATTCAACATGGCTATTGCATAGAATTAGTCAAACGCTCACCAGTTCAAGAAAAACATCCACACAAGAGAAGAAAAAACTTGGCTATGACAAGAAGTGAAAGATTTGCTGGAGAAAAGGGCAATTGAGAGGGTGCCCAGAAGGAGATCAGCCATATTTTCGGATCCTAAAGCAAGACTGATAACTATGACCTATTCTAGACTTTGTTTCTTAAATGAGTTCCTAAAGGCACAGAAGTTCAAAAAGACAATGCTGCAAAATGTCATTCAGCAGGGAGACTATAGGGCTACTATAGGCCTAAAGATGGCATATCTGCACATCCCAGTAAATCACAAGCAATTCTTGTGCTTTGTTATAGATATAACTCACTATCAATTGAATGTGCTACCATTCGGTATCAAATCGTCTTGTAGAGTGTTTACAAAATGCTTAGGAGCAGTGTCGGCAAACCTGAGAAGGAAAGGGATACATGTACACCCTTACCTAGATAACTGGTTGGTACAAGCAAACTCATTACACAAGTGCCGAAGCAACAAAAACAGTGATGATGCTTCACGACTGAGATTTTCCATAAGCAAGCCAACCGCAGCAGAACAAGAGAAACACTTTCTGTGAGCAAGATTCAGCAAAGCAGAAGCGAAAGCAAACCCTTACGAGAACAGAATGCTTTTGATAGAACAAGGAGCTCGCCAGTACCGGAAGGTTCCGTTTTTGAGTGTGAGAACTGTAGGGAGGATGGCTTCTTGCATACCTTTAATACCATATGCACAGTTACACATGAGACTAATTCAGGAATGGGTCCAGAGCCAATGGTTGCAAGCAGCTGGGTGTTGGGAAGATTTAGTGATTGCAGCACAAAGTGTACAGGAGGAGATGGTGTGGTGGAGCAGGATAAATATAACGACTGAAAGACCCTTCATATTGCCAACTCTAAAAGTGGCCATTACTACAGACAGCTCTCATATGGGATTGGGAGCTCATATGGGGAAGCTCAAGATCAGAGAGATCTCTTGAACAGAAGCAGTAGACACATCAACATACTGGAGCTGAAAACCTTTTTCCTAGCCATAAATGTATTTCAGAATCAGCTTCGGGGAAAATCCATACTAACCAAATAGACAACACAACAACTATGTCCTACCTCAACAAGGAGGCACGAAATCCTTTGCCGTTTCAAGGCTAGCACAATAGGGCTAGAAATGGGCCATCCAAAGACAAACATAACAACAATACAACGAATAGGGAAAGGCAGCGTAGAAGTGGGCAAGCTGAGCAGACAAGCATCTACCTCACAATAGTGGGAACTGAATCAGACCGTAATCAAAAATATGTTCAGGCAACAGGGGCCACTAGAAATAGAAGTTTTTGCACTACCAGAAAATGCAAAATGCTAATCCTTGGTGTCCAAACATCCACACCAACACTCTCTGGGGAATGCACTGTCTGTAGACTGGTCAGGGAGATTTGCTCACTCTTTTTACCCAATCCCACTGTTACCATTAGTGATCAACAAACGCAGACCGTTGTAGATGACTTTAATACTCCTCGCCCCACAGTGGGCGAGACGGCCTTAGTTCCCAGACCTAATAGAGATGGCACCCAACAAGGTGCTGAGACAACCAGCATTACAGGATCTGCTCTTCATGCAGGAAGGGGGGATTCTCAACCTAGATCAGAGCGCACAGAGTCTAGCAGCATAGCTCCTGAAGACATAGATTTTGGACACCTGAAACTACCTGAAAAAACAATGGCAGTCCTCAGAGAAGTAAGAAGTTTGACAACTAGGAAATGCTACATAGCTAAGTGGGAGAGATACTCAAGGTGGGACCAGAGATTTGGCCTCTTGCAGGACAGGAGACACTACAGTTATACAATACTTCACACACCTGCTAGACAACAAACTAATTTATGCATCTTTAAAAGTGCATGTCAGCAAAAGTGTCCTACACAAGAGGTAACATAGGAAGAAACTTCTTCACTCCTGTGATCAAGAGATTTCAGGAAGGATCTAAAAGAATAGCCCACCAAGAAGTACCCCAACACGTAACCTAAATAAAGTGAATAACAATATACAAAAGGGAGTGCTTTAGAAGTCCAATGTTTTTACTGAAAGTTCACTTCAAAACCTAATTACCAAAATGTAGTGTTGACCCACCTGATGAAAAAACCCTTTGAGCCCCTCCACAAGGCTACTTTATCATTGGTCACACTTAGAACAGCCATTTTAATCACAATTACTTTTCTCCGTAGAGTAAGCGAGTTGCAAGCATGAACCATCCAGGAACCATACATGCAAATACACAAGGACAGGATAGTCATGAGAACAACCCACATTTCCTACCAAATGTCAAATCCCAGTTTGACATAAACCAGACAATCCACACACCTAGCTTCTTCCAAGAGCCAACATCTTTGGCAGAAAGAGCACTACCTACACTAGACGCATGAAGAGCAATAATGTATTCTATGGAGAGAATAAAGCCAATCAGGAAAGGAAAACATCTTTTCGTATCATTCTCAGACAATAACATAGGGAATTCAGTCCCTAAGAACACCATTGCGAGGTGGATTAATCAAGAAATCCAGAACACCATTGCGAGGTGGATTAATCAAGAAATCCAGATGTCACAGGACAGCTGACATACAACTAGAAATTAAACCAAGAGCCTATTCGACACGTAAGAAAAGAGCTACAGTAGTCTTCCTGACAAATGTTCTGGTAAATGGCATATGCATGACAGCCACTTGGTCATCAGTGCATACGTTCACAAAACACTACTGTGTTGACGTACAGATGAATAGGGAGGCGCAAGTGAGACAGAGTACTAAAACATTTGTTTACAAGCTTGAACACCTCTTCAAACCAGCCTGCACAATGATGAAAAATGCTACAAAATCAGTGCAAACTAGACTGGATTATTCCACAAGGGATAACATTGTCATTATTTCATCAACAATAGTATATTAATTGCTATTGGATTACTGTCATGAATTTGCTGCTGATTACCTAAACCTTGCAACAAAAACTACTCAAGATAGCTGTAGGTATGGTTCTTGTTTGTTTTATTTTCTCATTTACAAAATAGTGTCCAACTCCAACATAGGCAATGATATCTTTGTAAACATTTTACACTTTCCTCATACTTTTTTTTTTTTTTACGAGAATAAACTAACAGCCCATGTCTTATTTTATATGCTAGCTCCATCTCCTAGGTAGTCCACATATGTATCCACTTGCCACCCAATCTGTCAAAAAGACCTATATACTATTATACATAGATTGATGTTTTTTGGGGTTATTTATTGTGAACTCCTTATGCAAGGAAAGTCGTTCATTTCGGCCTGTTGAATTTCTTGCCTCCTCAGGACTGTACAAGGAGAGTGTTACCTTTAAGTAAAATATGAAATTAACAAATACCTGCCATTGTTATGGGTATTGCTGGCATGTATCAGAACACAATTATCAAGATGTGACTAAATCAATATGGAGATGCCCAAATAAATATTGTTTAAAAACAGGCCAACGTGCGTTAAAAACTACCATTTTGCAGCGTGAATCTTTTCTGGATTCACATGATGTGCATTATTCCGTCATCTAGCGGTTAGGTCCGGAATTGTAGTATATTTTCTTTTTTTTGTCGGTGGGCTTCGACATACCACCATTTGGTGTCCTTCTGTGACATCAATGTGCTTCCTCGGGAAGCTCCCACCTTTGGTCTCCATCTTCAGATTCTTTTTTTTTTTTTTCGCCTTTGGGTCTGGATCGATACGGAAGGAGCTCCGAAGATTGGAGAGAAGAATAGACGTTAAAAACCGGTAGGACATCTTTATCGACTTTCAACACAAGACGACCGGAGTTCGATGAAGGGTCGAAAAACAAGATCTTCGCCGATCGGAGAATGCGCATGCAGGGGGCTCCCTGTGCATGGTAATGGACAAGACTCCATTCACGTTTTGCAAGAACTGTCACCACAAGTACGCACAGAAGGATCAGCACCCGCTCTGCAATCTGTGCCTGCCGCTAGATCATCAAAGTGACGACTGTAACGCCTGCTCCGTCTTCACCTTGAAGACGTTGAGGGTGAGAGAAAGGCAGTGACAAGCCAACTTCAATATGCAAGGCCAAGGACCACCACCTTCGCTGCAGGACCTGGGACTCTCCAGTGAGGAGGAAGATCGCGTCGCAGAAGGACCAGAAGGCGACGAGGACAGAGAGGTTTTAGTCGTGGAGGTGGAGACGAAGACTTTGAAGGAGGAAGTTGTTGATAATGAAACATAAATATTAGCACCCGTGGAAAGTTTTGCATGAAGGAAGCATTGATGATTTTTTTCTCTGGTCAACTTTACTTCCATGATGGCAGATGGACACTAAACTATCTTGCAGGAAGCCAATCTCCCTACTCTAGCCAGAGCGCATAGTAGTGACGGATGCATTGTCTCTGGGTAGGCGGCATCATTTGAGGGAAGAGAAGTTAAGAGGTTGGAGGTCATAAGCAGAGTCCACATAGAGTTGTACCTCCATGCCATCCGGCTGGCCTTAAAAGTCTTACTACTGACCATCAAGGGGAGGTTGGATCAATTAATTGCCAAAAACATGATTGCCATGTAGTACTGCAACAAGTGAGGCAATGTACTGTCCTAGATCTTGTGCCAGGAAACATTGCTCCTTTGGGCATGGCTACACAACAGGGTATTGTTGTATTTAAAGCAGGCTCATTCAATGATGAATTTAAGGATCCAGATCAGCTCAACTGCTCTCTTTCATAACCTTACAATGACATACTAATCTAAGTTGCACAAGGATTACACCATGACATAAGCTGATTGGCAACACAGCCAAAGAACACAAACAGGTCATAGATAGCAATCACAATGGAAATACAAGATGTAGGAGATACCACACATCTCCCTTCCCTACAAAATGAAAAAAAAAGACAAAACAATCTTACTAAACATATTCTTTCAAATAACTAGGACATTTTTAAACTCTCGACGAACGTCGAACCTCCACAGCAGGAGTAGATGGTTTCTTCTTTAATTTTTTATCACAATCAAGTTCTTCCATGTTCATGGAATCTTCTTTCTTATACACATTGCTGTGACCATTTTTCAAGACAACAACTCTGTTAAGATTCCACACCCGATGGTCTTGAGTCTTGATAGCATTCCTAAAAACCTTAATGACAGTCATTGGTTTAACTCCTTCGACGCTCATGACGAGCTCAGCTCGTCATGGAGTTTCCATTGATTTCAATGGAAATTACATTGAATGTCCAAGCTGATGTTTAGCATCCAAGTGGTTAAAATACTACCAATGACTGACTACCAAAACGTGCCCAGGTTTTTTGATTGCCACCAAATCGCCAATTTTCACATTCAATAACTTTACGGATTTCTTATTGACAAAATTCATCTTTCTTTTAAGAACTTTAGAATTTTCTTTCTTCTAGATTATCCTCATTGCACACATTCTCTTTACCTTTGCTCAAACTGTACTTATTAAGCCAACTTGGCTCCAAATATGTGTTAGGAATTCTCCTCCGAAACAGAAAAAATGTAGTTTTCCCAGTAGTGCAATGGGGAGTCCTTCTATACTCTTCTATTTTTTTAAGAACTTCACACCTCCAATCCAGCGAAAGGGATTTTGCAAGTGGAATGGTCTCTTCTAACCCTATTGAACCTTTCCACCATACCGTTTGCCTCAGGATGATGGAGGGAATATATTTTGTGCAAAATCCCACAAGATCCTAAAAATTCTTCCATCTCTTTAGGGACGAATTATACACCATTATCAGATAGAATGGTTTTAGGCATTCCCTCTCTACTAAATAGTTTTTTTAGACATTTAATGACACTGCTTGAATCAATGTTAGACAAAAGAAATACTTCAGGCCATCGAGAGTACATATCAATTATTACCAGCAAATCTATCTGAGAACCCCTCAAGTTAATAGGTCCTAATATCTCCAAAGAAATATCATCCCATGGACATTTAGGTCGAAACCTCACAATCATAGGCTGTACCCTGGGTATTTTGGACTTATCACTCAAACTGCACATAACACAGTCACTGATTTCTGTCTCGATAAACGTATCCATTCCTAGCCACCAGTAAGATGAACGTAACCTCTCCTTTGTCTTGGTGATCCCAGGATGACTAACATGACCCAAACTCACTAATTCTTTCCTAATACACTTAGGAGGAATGAGTTTGGAACCCCTGAATAAAATTCCACTGTCAAGACAGTTCATCCCTCACATACCAAAAGGGTTTACTTACATCAGAACCACATTTAGCACTTATCCATTTGCTCTGAATCAGGAACATTACTTCTTTGAGGGTATCATCTTGTGCTACCTCATTGGACCATTTCTCTTCAGAAATATGATTAGGTTCCACAGTACAGACCCACTCATCCACACCATCATCCACCTCGGAACCCTCAGAAACTAATCTCGAGAACACATCTGCCACCATATATCCGCACCTGGAATATACTTGATAGAAAACGAGTACTCCTGAAGACCAATTATCCACTTGGTTATTCTACTTGATATCATATCCAAACCTTTATTCTCAAATATCTCCACTAAAGGTTTATGGTCCGTTCTAATTTCAAAATCGACACCCCACAAAAATTCCTTGCGTTTCTTTACAGCCCAAAAGATAGCTAGAGACACACTCTCTACCACAGAGTACCTCGTCTCTGGTTCTCTCAAACTCGGAGAAAGAAACATGATAGTTTTCATTCCCTTTGGACCTACCTGCTGTAACACAGCACCCAGCCCTTTTACAATTGCATCAGTAGTTAATACGTATTTCAATTTAGTATCAAAACTCTGTAGGAATAGCGCACTAGCTAATTTTTTATTAATAGACAAAAAGTCTTCCTGAAATGCACTCGACCAAACAAAATTCGAACCTTTCTTCAGAAGCAATCTCATATTTGATGTAAGTTCTGAGAATCCTCTAATAAATTTGGCATAATACTCAATCATGCCAAGGAAGCTCTTGAGCTCTTCTCTAGAACTAGGCGCAGACAACTTATGAATAGAATCAACTAAATCTTCCTTTGGTCTGACTCCCTTACCAGAGAGATTATGTCCCAGATAATTTAAAGAATCTGATCTGAATCTACATTTTTCAAACTTCACCGTCAAATTGCCTTTACTTGGAAAGTATAGCTTTGAGGCGAGAATCATGTTGCTCTATGTCATCACCAAACACAAGTATATCGTCCTGGTAAATGCACATTCCATCAATCCTCTTGAGTAAACTCTCCATCACTCTCTGAAAAACTGAAGACGCAGAGACAAGCCCAAAAGGCATCCTAATGAAACTGAAAGTTCCGAAAGGGGTAATGAAAGCTGTCCGATCTCTGCAAGATGGTTGAAGTTCAACTTGATGGTACGCTGACGTAAGGTCGATAGTGCTAAAAATCTTCACACCACCCAGTAACACCAATAATTCATTAATGTTAGGGAGGGGATACTTGTCAACAACCACGCTTTTATTTAATTGGCGCAAATCAATACATAAACGCAAAACTCCATTTTTGCTTTTCTTGCAGCGGCCACCAGAGAAAGCCATTCAGTCCCTTCCACCTCCTCAATTATTCCATTTTCCATTCATTTGTTTAGCTCTTTTTCCATTTCGTCTCTTACAGCTGAAGGTACTCCTCTGACCTTACAACATGAGGGAATATAATTATTTTTCAGTTTAATTCTATGCTGATAACCCGTCCGACAACCTAGACCATCTCTAAACACATTAGGAAATTCCATCTTCAAGCTCCTTGTAAATTCAGAATCATAATCTTTTCCAACCACACACACCGGGTCTTTTAATAATATCTGTGGATCAGAGTTGGGGTCCAAGTAAACACCAAGATCCCCTTGATGCAACCAACTTATTAAACTATCTCCTTTCTTTGATACATAAATCTTTCCTGAGATCATCCTTCCTTGATATTCAATCATACCCAAGAAATAACCATGTAGTTGTATTGGTTCTCCACCGTAAGCCACCGGAGATATATCGGGTTTGAATAATTTCACCTTGTGCTTTAACTCATTCATGTACAATTCATTAGATACAATCGTTATTTTCGCACTCGAGTCAAACAAAACACGGGTCGAAACCCCATCCACTAGAATCTCATCAAAAGGGCATGACTTCTTGGTAGCAGTACAACCAATCTGGGAAACAATCTGACCACACTCAAATTCATCTGAGCTTGTACACACACCATCACCCTCAAAGATATCGATTTTTTTTTTTTTAACTCTTGGTGGATTTTTGGTTTTACAAACTGAAGGATAATGCCCCTTTTTTTACACTTACTGCTAATGTTGCTAAGTGCAGGACATTTTTTATCATTAGCAAGATGACCACTCTTGTCACATCTAAAACATCTCAAAGAGGAGAAGGAAGAGGAACGATTAGTTTTTCCTTTATTATTAACTAACTTCTCCTTGTCTTTTGTTCTTTCTTGTGAAGTTCTAGTAATAGATTTCTTTTCGTTCACAAATTGAACTTTGGTGTCCCTCCATTTTATCTTTGTTGATAATAGCTACACACTTAAGCGAGTGTTCCATTCTTTTAGCTACAGCTACAGCGAAGACTTCATCCAAGGTCGGCTCATCCCTAAGCCATAGCTCTTCCCTAACTTTATCCATATTGCAACCCAACATGAACTGATCACGAATGTGCTTGTCACACAAATTCTCAAATCTGCATGAAGAAGCTAAGTTTCTTAAATCAGTTAAGTAACTTTCTACCGTTTCTTCCTCGCGTTGCATTCTTTTCCCAAAGTGATACCTTTCAAGTATCGTACTTACCTTGGGAAGACAGTGTTTGTCTACTTTGCATATGCAAATTTCATAGTCATTTAAACCTTCAGCTTCAGCAGTAGACAATTCGGGTAAATGATCTAAGACATCTTGGCCTTCAGAGCCCAAACAACGAAGTAACAAGGAAGACTTTCTTTCAGCACTTAATGATGCACCACAGACCCTCTCATATCTTTCGAAAACCTTTTTCCATTTCTTCCACTTAATTGGAGGCAGCAGTAATGTTCTCATTGGCACCAAACATCAAATTCTAAACTTGAAATAAGGAATACTAGCACGCTATTTCTTAGTTAACAAAATTTCTTATTCTTCTATTATATTTCAATTAGAACTTGCAATGTTTGAAAATGACCACTCAAAATGAAACTCATAGCAAAAATAAAATTGTGTGTGAAATAATAAACACGGCAAATGCTAGTATTAAATCTTAAAAGTAGTCCCATGCATCACGAAATCAAATTCCTGCGCATCACAGTGAACAGTAACTTATGAGCGTGCGTATCGCTGAAGCAAAACACAAATTTTGCAAGGTTTCCTATTATAAATATATTAATCACCATGTATAAATGAACATGCGCTATAGTAGATTCGTGCGCATCGCAGTAAGAAGCATGTGCTACAGTAAATGCGTGCGTATCGCAGTGAGTTTTTTTAGAAAATGTCAAAACATCAAAGAGCGTGCTAATCGCTGAAGCTAATTTTGTTCGAGGCATGTGGGCTGCTAAATTCATTTCTCCAGTATTAGGGGTGTCTTTCATAGATTCACATGCTTGAATATTCCCCGTCGTCGAAGTGGGAGTCCCACAGTATATAAAAAATAGCAATAATGCTAATATAACATAAATGATAATATCATATAATAATAAAATAGAGATAATACACTGTAAAAACCTCTACAATGGTAACTTCCATAGGAAGACAGTATAAGAGAAAAAACTCATTTGTAACATATCAGTGTCATTATGTTGGTCCAAACTGCAGCCAATCAGGCTCACGCACCCTCTAGAACCTTCTCCTCAGAAGCTCAAGCCCTCAGATTTTCTACCGCACGTCGTGTGAAGGGAGTCTCCCTGAGCTCTGCTCAGTTTTCTTCAAAGTTTGTCTCTTCAAATTATTTTTCCAAGAATGTCAAGTAAGAAGTCCTTGTTTAGAGCTTGCTCTTCATGTGGGAAACTACGTTTGTTTGAGAAGGACCCCCACCAAAAGTGTATTTACTGCCTGTACCCTGACCACAAGGTGGATGAATGTGAAATCTGTAGAGCTCTTCCTTCTAAGACTCTCAGAGACAGGGAAGGTCGCCTTCTTATATGGTTGAAGCGCCTCCAAGATAAAGAAGATATTCTGTCAGACGCAGTAAGTCTTCAGTCAGGCTGTTCCACTGTTCCTTCCAAGCGTGGGAGTGTTCAAGACTTGCCTTCTCCTTTTCTTCAGAAAAAGAAAAAGCTGGCTTTGCCTGTGGCACAATCTTCAAATTCTATGCCTTCTGTGTCAACGCCCACGAGACCTGGCTCTCAGGCGTCTTGTCCAGGCTCTATCAGTATTCTGACAGTCCTGACTCCCAGGTCGTCGACGGGCTCGTCGACGACCGTTCCGTCCACAAGATTGGCTTTGCTGTCTTCGTCGACGACCTCTGTGACGACGACGTCTGCTTCCTCGTCGTCGACGACGGTGATGTCGACATCCTCGACGTCGACGAGAACTCCTACGATCCCGTCGACGATCCCTATTGTCTCGTCGGCGACGAAGTTGCCGTCGACGAAGAAAACCTCTTCGACGTCGAAGAATTCCTCGTCGACGAAGGTCCCGTCGACGTCAGCCTCTCCGTCGACCACCTCGTCGACGTCGGCATCGTCGACGAAGAAGGCAACGATGGTTCCGACGACGAGAGCCCCGTCGACGTCGAGTGCTCCGTCGACCAGCTCCATGACGACGGCGTCGTCGTCGAAGAAGGCGACGCCGGTTCCGACGACGAAGGTACCGTCGACGACGATACCGTCGACGAAAGTATCGTCGACGAAGATACCGTCGACGAAGACACCGTCGACGAGGCTTCCGTCTCCTCAGATTCCAGCAAAGACGGCTCCGTCGACGCACGTTCCGTCGACGACGATACCGTCGACGACGAATCCCTCAGTGGGCCCTACCTCGTCGACGATGGCGATTTCTTCAGCGGCATGTTCAGGATCCTCGTCAGGATCGGGTTCTTTTGCCACCATGCCTCTGGTACCACTGCCTTCCTTGACCTCTGGCAGGGATTCTTCTATGCAGCTGCCGCCTCCTGATCTCCAATTACCCTCGCCTTTGATGGCAACTGATCACGAGACTGGATCTATGGGGGAAGATGATGACGATGAAGCTCACAGTCCATCAGAATTGATTATAAAATGTCAAGACTCCAGTTCTGACCAGGAGGACGTGGAGGAAGTGGTCCAACCGGATGACCAATTTGTCCAGTTGCCTATGGCATCTTTTCCAGTTTCTTTGTTTTCAAACCTCCAGCATATGCTGGATGACTACAACAGAAGGTTTCCGCCTACCCCTCAGGGTACTCCAAGCCACGCTCCTGCGGAGGACTCCGGCCCTGCCACCCATCCACAGTCTTTGGAGCAGCCTGTTTTGACAGAGCTTCCCCGCCCTCACCCCCCTCTTCTTCCGCAACCTGGTGCGCACGGGGTGGATGAGTCGGACAGTGAAGAAGGGGAATTACACCAGGATACTGACGATGATCAGGATCCAGATATGGCGGATTACGATGACTATCGGATACAGACACCTTCTCCGCAACAGCCAGAGGCGGGTGATGCGCCTACCATTGATACAGCAAGCTTCCATGTGCTGATGAATAAAGCGGCGGACCGCTTTAAATTGCCGAGAGAACAACGGCAAGAAGATTGCTTTCTCTACGATTTCAAAAACAAACCATACAAACAAATTCACACCATACCAATCATAGAATTTGTATGGAAAGAAGGGATAAGAATTATGCATTCTCCTAACTCCTTGCCGGCACAAGTCCCTCGCCTGGAAAAGAAGTACAAGGCTCCTGCGGGTTCACCTGCTTGTTTGCTGTCGCATCCCAAACCGGACTCGGTTGTCACACAGGCGGCACAGCGACGATCCCGTAATCCGGCGACTCCTCTCACTACTCCACCTGATAGAGAGGGTCGACGTTTGGACGCCATTGGGAAGAAATTTTCCACCATGTCCTCTACATCGGTACGCGCTGCAAATGCGTTGGCCATTCTAGGTCGCTTCGACAGGCAAATGTGGTCGGACATTTCCGCATTCGTTTCTCTAATTCCAGAAGCGTCCAGAGCGGAAGCCCAGCAAGTTCTCCAGGATGGCATGAGGGCGTCAGAGGAAATGATTGACTGCGCGATTGATGTGGCGAGTACGGGATTTCGCATCCTCGCCAGTGCTGCGGCTCTCCGCCGCCAGGGCTGGCTTAAATCCACTTCTTTCCGGCAAGAAGTCCAGTCGAAGATACTCGACATGCCCTATGACGGTGAATCTCTTTTTGGCGCTCACATTGACGAGGCGCTTGAGTCAATTAAAAAGGACACCGATACAGCAAAATCGCTAGTCTCCTTACAATTTAAGAAGCAGCCCTTTCGTGGCGCCCGTGGAAGAGGTTCGTCTTCCACGAATTTTCGAGGAGGACACACTCAGTACCGCCAATTCAACCAAGGCAATCAACGTTACTCCTCTCAGCAGTCTACTCGCCAAAATCAGTCACGACCCTATAAAGGAAAACCTACTTATAGGGGTGCCAACAACAAACGCCAGTGACTCTTATGTCACACAAGGAGTTGGAGGGAGAATCTCGCAGTTTTATTCCCAATGGTCTCTGATAACATCGGACCAATGGGTATTGGACATTGTTCGCAAGGGTCATGCCTTGGAGTTCACAGAGATTCCTCCTCATTCTCCGCCATCAGGCCCGCCACCTCCCCATTTTCTAGAATTGCAACATCAAGTTCGTCTTCTCATACTAAAAGGTGCAGTCGAAGTGGTTCCTATATCACAACAAGGGACAGGTTTCTACTCACGTTTTTTCCTCATTGCCAAGAAGACGGGAGAGTGGCGGCCTATACTGGATTTGAGGGCGCTCAATTTCTTTCTGAAACAGCAGTCTTTCCGCATGCTCACATTGTCAGAAGTCTTGCGGCTTCTCTGCAGCGGAGATTTTCTGTCCACGATAGATCTGCAAGACGCCTATTTTCATGTGCCGATTCTGCAACAACATCGCCAATTTCTGAGGTTCAAGGTGGGCACTGTCCATTACCAATTCAAGGTGCTGCCTTTCGGCCTGCGTTCGGCACCTCGTGTTTTCACGAAGGTCCTGGCCCCAGTCATGGCTTATCTACGTCTTCAAGGAGTGCAGATTTTTCCTTATCTGGACGATTGCCTTCTGAAATCTCCGTCTCCTCTTCAGCTGGCTCACGACACAAGTCTCTGCCTGCGGACTTTCGAGTCACTGGGGTTGACCATCAACGTGGACAAGTCACACTTAACACCATCACAAAGAAGGAACTTCCTGGGTGCCATTCTCGACACGGAATTATCAAAAGCCTTCGTTTCCCAAGAACGACAGGTGAAAATAGTACGTCTGGTCACCCTCATCCGTTCAAAACAGTCAGTTTCTGTGCGCATGTTGAAGTCCTTTCTGGGGATGGCGTCGTCCTGCATCGCTCTGCTTCCGAACTGCAGGCTCCGCACTCGCCCTATTCAGGAGGAACTAGACCTGCAATGGCGCCAAGTGTCAGGATCCTTCAACGATCTAGTGAGAGTCTCGTCTCGCATGAAAGACAGTCTCCTTTGGTGGAGAGAACCATCCAACCTAAACGAAGGAGTTTCCTTTCTGGCCCTTCCTCCGGATCTGACGCTGACCACAGATGCATCCATGGAGGGTTGGGGAGCTCATCTCCTAGACCTTTCAATCAAAGGGAAGTGGACACCGTCACAACGAACATGGCATATCAACAGATTGGAGCTGCTGGCGATCTTCCTTGCTCTCAGATCTTTTCTGCCAGTAGTGCAAGGAGAGTCCGTGCTGGTTCAAACGGACAACACAACCAGCATGCACTACATGAACAAACAGGGCGGCACAAGATCTCAGCCCTTGTCTCGGCTAGCTCAGAAGATCTGGAACTGGGCTCTTCATCATCGAATCTCCCTGACGGCGGTCCATCTGCCGGGGGTTTCAAACATCCTAGCGGATTCGTTGAGCAGGTCCACATCGTCTACCCACGAGTGGGAGCTTCATCAACAAACTCTGGACATGGTGTTCCGCCGTTGGGGTCGTCCCCTGATGGACCTTTTTGCCACTCCACTGAATCGGAAGTGCCCCGCCTTTGCGAGCTGGCATCCTCATCCGGGGTCCAGCGGCAACGCCCTTCTCATGGACTGGAGCGGCCTGTTCGCCTATGCGTTTCCTCCCATACCATTGGTGCCGAGGACGTTGTGGAAGATGCGCAGGCAACCCTGCCACTTGATACTGATTGCACCTCGTTGGCCCAGACAGGCTTGGTTCTCGGAACTTCTTCTGTTGTCCCAATGCACGCCCATTCGTCTGCATCCACGTCCAGATCTTCTGTCCATGGACGAGGGCCAAGTCTGCCATCCAGACCCGACCACTCTTCAGTTATGGGCATGGAACCTGAATTCCTCGAATTCGCGAATTTAGAGATGCCCCAGGAATGCAGAGAGATTCTGGCTTCTGCTAGAGCTTCCTCAACTGTTCAAACGTACAAACTAAAGTGGAAACGGTTTTGCCATTGGTGCGCAGAAGCAAATGTCCACCCACTCACTTCTGCCCCAGAACAGCTGTTGCCCTTCTTTCTAAGCCTTGCTCAGTCTGGCCTCTCTCATGCCACCTTGAGGGTCTTTCTGGCAGCTATTTCACGTTTCAGGCTTGATGGCTCAACCTCTCTCTGCTCATCCAGAATTATCAGACAATTCTTTAAAGGTCTCTTCAGGAAGTTTCCTCCTATCAGACGCCCGCCTCCGGCATGGCAGCTCAATGTGGTATTGTCACAGCTCATGAAGCCTCCTTTTGAGCCACTCCACAGAGCAGACAACAAGTTTCTTACCTGGAAGGTCGTTTTGCTTTTGGCCCGAACGTCTTCTCGCCGTGTCAGCGATCTTCATGCTTTCACAATCAAGCCTCCTTATTTGCAATTCAAACCAGATGGGGTGTCTCTTCGGACCAATCCCTCTTTTTTGCCAAAAGTGCCTACAGATTTCCATCTGAACGAACCTGTCTTCTTGAAGACTTTCTTTCCGAATCCACAGTCACCGGCAGAACAACGCCTTCATTCCTTAGACATCAGCCGTTGTCTAAAGTTTTACATTTCAAGAACTGCCCCCTTCCGCAAATCAGATCAGCTTTTTGTAGCATATGGAAGAATGCGAAGGGGACATTCAGTGACAAAACAGACACTTGCAAGATGGCTCTCAGCAGCCATATCCTACTGTCACCAACAAGCTGGCAAGCCTTTACAGGGTCCTGTAAAGGCACATTCGACGAGAGCGATGGCGTCCTCCACCGCCTTGTTTGCCGGAGTGCCTCTACACCAGATTTGCCGGGCGGCAACGTGGTCGAATAGGCACACCTTTACCAGACATTACTGTTTGGATTCCATCAACGAGGCGGATACCGCAGTGGGGCAAGCAGTGCTTCGCCATCTCTTTAAATAAGGTGAGCCTCTGTTCCCTCCTCCTTTCTCTTCTGTGATTGCTATATGCTTTTAAGCTATGTGTTTACTTCTTCTGAAGATGCTTGCAATCCCAGTGCTAAGGAGTTACTGCTATCTATTCTATTCAAGCATGTGAATCTATGAAAGACACCCCTAATACTGGAGAAGAACTATTGTTACTTACCTGTAAACAGGTGGTTCTCCAGTATTGGTGTCTTTCATAGATTCACATGCGACCCACCCTTCCTCCCCTCAGAGGCTCTCTTCTCCTCATACGCTATTGTTACTAGTGCTACGAAAATCTGAGGGCTTGAGCTTCTGAGGAGAAGGTTCTAGAGGGTGCGTGAGCCTGATTGGCTGCAGTTTGGACCAACATAATGACACTGATATGTTACAAATGAGTTTTTTCTCTTATACTGTCTTCCTATGGAAGTTACCATTGTAGAGGTTTTTACAGTGTATTATCTCTATTTTATTATTATATGATATTATCATTTATGTTATATTAGCATTATTGCTATTTTTTATATACCGTGGGACTCCCACTTCGACGACGGGGAATATTCAAGCATGTGAATCTATGAAAGACACCAATACTGGAGAACCACCTGTTTACAGGTAAGTAACAATAGTTCATCTATTGCATAGATCGCCGCCTAGTGTTGGGTCCGGATGATTGCACATTGTTGTCCTGGAAGAGTCTTCGAAGTATCACGAGATAGGTGGCTCCTCCCCTGGACTACAGTGCGCATGGGCATCGGCTCCATCCCCAGATTGTTTTTTTCCGCCATTGGGTTCGGATGTGGTTTCGACGTCTCCGTGTCGGAACCGATAAACTTTCATCGTAAGGCCAAAAGGCCTTCGTTACCTGCGTCGGTATTGTTTGCGTACGGTCTCGAGCGTCGTCCGGCTCTCTAAGCCGGATATCTCCGGAGTCGAGTAACTCCTCGGACATCGAGGCCTTCTCGTCGCAGCAAGACCCGACGAACTTAACCTGGAGCGGAGCCCGTTCAAGTTCTGCCCCGTCTGTGGATCCAAATATCCACACATCGATGTGCATCCGGTCTGTAATAAATGCCTTTTGCCGGACCACAACGAAGAAAACTGCATGGCCTGCTCAAAGTTCAGGTCTAAGAAGACGCTCAAGCTTCGGCGCGCGGTGCGCCTTGAGGCCCAGCGAGCGACCCCGGCACCCGACAACATATTCGGCGACCCCGAGGAGGAAGGCGATAGCCATCATCTCCAGATTTCGCCACCGTCGACGGAGGTCCTGGCCGATCCAGAGGAATACATCGGAGGACAGGCCCCAGACCTTGAATACGTCGAGGAGGTAGGGGACGACGAAGAAGTTTATGGGGCCGTGGAAGATAGCTCAGAGGAAGAGCTATGCCCCGAGGTCTACGTTATTGAGGCTCAGGTCACGGGATCGCCACTCAGCCTTACCCACGACCATGCACCGCTCTCCCCGGCCCCGCCTTCTGGCCCGGCCACGGACACTCAAGCGGAGCCGCCATTACCCGTATCGAAACCGAAACCTTCGGAGCCTACGGGACACAAGATGGCCGACGTTCAGTCGAAACCGAAACCTACGGACTCGACAAAATCTAAGATGGCCGACGTCCTACAAAAAATAACAAAGCCTGCTCCTTCATCGACTCCGTCGCCCTCCGGCCCACAAAAGTCGAATAAGGCTGTTGAGTCGAAAGTGCTTGAGGCATCGGCCAAGAGGGTGGCAGCGCAGGCTGCCAATGTATGGTGTATCGCAAACACGCAGGCACTACTAGCACGATACGATAGGGCGCATTACGACACCCTAGAACAGCTCCTTCAACACCTACCTGATGAGTTTAAAGAAGCAGCCGAAACACTCATACAAGAGGGAAAGCTTATCTCCAACGCTGCAATAAAGTGTGCACTTGATGTGGCAGATACAGCGGCTAGGGGGATTAACACTAGCGTCATGTTGAGGCGACAAGCTTGGCTTCGCATATCTGGATTTAAGCCTGACATCCAAACTACTATCCTCAACCAGCCCGTCAATCCTGACACCCTGTTTGGTCCAGATGTAGACACCACCCTTGAAAAAATTAAAAAGGACAACGAGACTGCTAAGTCCATGGGGGCGCTTCAGTCTCAACAATTCAGGGGAAACACTTTTCGTCGCTCAGGAGCACGTGGTGTTACCAGAGGACAATTGGGTCAACAAACACAATACGCGAGGGGTGGTGCACAATCCTCGTACCCCAAGCAGGGTAGAGGGGGTTACAGAGGCAACAGTGCCAAGGGCAGAGGCAGAGGGAACAACAACTCCCGTTCCTCTGCCGCAAACAAACAGTGACTCCCTGTCACTGCCCCCCGACCATCCAACACCTGTCGGGGGGAGACTCCAGCAGTTCCTGCCGGTCTGGACGTCCATCACCACAGACAGGTGGGTTAGAAAACTAATCCAGTACGGTTATTGTTTGGAGTTAATATCCACTCCTCCCAACATTCCCCCAAGACAACGTCCTATGTCGGCAGAGCACTTGCACTTATTGCAGCAGGAAGTGCTAGTAATGCTGCAAAAAGGAGCAATCGAACTCGTGCCGGTGGAGGAGGAAGGAACAGGGGTCTATTCTCTGTACTTCCTCATCCCAAAGAAGGACGGATCCCTCAGACCCATTCTGGATCTACGCCCTCTCAACATGTATATACTGTCAGAACACTTTCACATGCTGACACTGCAACAGATCCTTCCCCTTCTAAACCAAGGGGACTTCCTGGCAACATTAGACCTCAAGGATGCTTACTTCCACATCCCACTCCACCCGTCCCACAGAAAATACCTCAGGTTCACCATTCTCAACAAGCACTATCAGTTCAAAGTCCTACCCTTCGGGGTGACTACTGCCCCCAGAGTGTTTACAAAGTGTCTGGCGACAGTGGCGGCGCACCTCGGGAGACAAAACATACATGTCTACCCGTACCTCGACGACTGGCTCGTTCAAGCAAAGTCGGAAAGACAGTGCGCCTCACACATGTCCCACACTATTCAACTCCTTCACAGCCTGGGGTTCTCCCTAAACTACCCAAAGTCGCACCTTCAACCAGCCCATGTGCGGCAGTATCTGGGCGCGACAATAAACACCCTGACTGCTATGGCTCAGCCAAACCCAGTCAGAATCAACAGCATTCAGTCGCTGATCCAAAGGTTCAGACCGCAACACTCCCTGCCAGCGAGAGTGTTCATGCAGTTGATAGGCATGATGGCCTCCTGCATCTTCATAGTCCCACACGCAAGGTTGCACATGCGTCCCCTCCAAGAATGCTTAGCAAATCAATGGACACAGGCTCAGGGACAACTGACAGACCTAGTGTTGGTGACCGGTCGGGCATACAACTCTCTGCATTGGTGGAATCCACACAACCTTTGCAAGGGACGACCGTTCCAAGAGCCTGTGCCACAGATTGTCCTAACAACGGACGCATCTCTCCAAGGGTGGGGAGCGCATGTGCTCCACTACACGGTGCAGGGACTGTGGTCAACGCAGCAACAACAATTGCACATCAACTACCTGGAATTGATGGCAATCTTCATGGCGCTCAAGTCCTTCAAAGTACATCTGTGCAACAAGGTCGTGTTGATCCGGACGGACAACATGACAGCCATGTACTACATCCAAAAGCAGGGCGGTACTCACTCACCACAGCTGTCTCATCTGGCTCAGAGCATGTGGAAGTGGGCCATTCAAAGGAACATCTTCCTCATGGCAGAACACCTCCCGGGCAAGGACAATCAGATGGCGGATCTGCTCAGCAGATACAGCCATCAAATGCACGAGTGGGAGATACATCCATCAGTACTCCACCCGTACTTCCAGCAGTGGGGTCATCCAGAGATAGACCTGTTTGCCACAAGGGAAAACGCAAAATGCCAAAGCTTTGCCGCCAGGTTCCCTCACCCGGAATCGCAAGGGAATGCGATATGGATGAACTGGTCAGGCAAATTTGCGTACGCTTTTCCCCCAGCGCCTCTCATTCCGCTGGTGGCAAGAAAGCTAAAGCAACACTCGATGACTCTCATCCTGGTTGCTGCAACATGGGCACGCCAACCATGGTGCACCACGTTTCTAGAACTTTCCGTGGTACCGCATCAAAGGCTGCATCTCACATCCAGGCTCTTGACGCAGAACCATGGCGACATTCAGCATCCAGATCCGCAACAGCTCAATCTGGCGATCTGGCTCCTGAGGTCTTAGAATTTGGCTACCTCAACCTGCCTCCAGAATGCATGGACAATATCCGAGAGGCAAGAAAGCCCACGACCAGAGCTTGCTATGCAGCGAAATGGAAGCGGTTTGTCTTTTACTGTACTGACAACAATATCAACCCGCTAGATGCATCCATTCCTAACATCATCTGCTATTTGTTACATCTTTACAAATGCAATCTAGCGTACGCTTCCATTCGGATACATTTATCCGCCATAGCGGCTTATCTCCAGAATAGGCAGCACCTCTCTGTTTTCAGGGTGCCTGCCATTAAAGCCTTCCTGGAGGGACTGAAGCGAGTCATTCCTCCAAGAACACCACCAGCTCCAGTGTGGAACCTCAATGTAGTCCTCACTAGGCTGATGGGCCCACCTTTCGAGCCACTGCACTCCTGCGAAATTCAATTTCTGACGTGGAAAGTGGCTTTTCTCATTGCTATCACATCGCTCAGACGTGTTAGCGAGCTGCAAGCGCTCACAATCCAAGAGCCATTCATCCAAATACATTCTAACAGGGTAGTGCTCCGCACTAACCCCAAATTCCTTCCAAAAGTGGTGTCACAGTTTCATATCAACCAAACTATTGACCTGCCTGCATTCTTCCAAAACCCACAAACGGTAGCAGAAAGAATGCTTCATACATTAGACGTTAGGAGGGCGTTGATGTACTACATTGACAGAACTCAACACTTTAGGAAGACACAACAACTTTTTGTTGCCTTCTCACCACAGCACAAAGGCAACCCCATTTCCAAAGCAGGAATAGCCAGATGGATCGTTAAGTGCATTCAAATCTGTTATCAAAAAGCGAAACGCACTTTAACAATACCCCCAAGAGCGCACTCCACACGCAAATTGGGGGCCTCCATGGCTTTCCTGGGGAACATTCCCTTGGAAGACATTTGTAGAGCAGCCACTTGGGCTACACCACACACGTTTACCAAACATTACTGTGTAGATGTGCATTCCAAACAGCAAGCAGCTGTAGGACAGGCTGTTCTCAAAACACTTTTTCAAGCTTCTGCAGCTGGCACGGGCAGACGCTCTTAATGGAGGGACTGCTGGGTATTCTATGCAATAGTTATGAATTTAGCAGCCCACATGCCTCGAACTGAATATGCTACTTACCAGTATGCATCTGTTCTTGGCATGTAGGGCTGCTAACATTCATATCGCCCGCCCTCCTCTCCGGTGCCCGTAGCGGCTGCAGACACTCTCTTGCATTAGTCATTAGCATGGACATCATTTACACTATTTCACTCCATCTCTGCCACAATGGCTAAAAACAATCTGGGGATGGAGCCGATGCCCATGCGCACTGTAGTCCAGGGGAGGAGCCACCTATCTCGTGATACTTCGAAGACTCTTCCAGGACAACAATGTGCAATCATCCGGACCCAACACTAGGCGACGATCTATGCAATAGATATGAATGTTAGCAGCCCTACATGCCAAGAACAGATGCATACTGGTAAGTAGCATATTCAATAATTTGTGTTAAAATAAATGCATGCGCATCGCAGTAAAATTAGAAGAATAAGTAACTAACATGTGACTCACAAGTGGGAATCTTTTGTGTCCGTTTGGCGTTGTGGTTGCTGCCCATTGCTTCGATACCTGCTGATTTTCTGGGGCTGCTGTTGACCGCTCGCCGGACCCGCTGCGCGGGTCCCGCTTCGTGGGACGAGGAGAAGAACTGACAGGACTTGTGGTGGAGTGCGAGGGCTGAGGCATTGACTGTTGCAGGGCTGCAAGCATTAACAGGGACTCCGTATCCCGGGAGTCCCTGTATAGATCCATTTGAGTCACCTGGTCCGCTCTCCCTGCCTGACACGCCCCCTGCCCTCTCCACACTCTACATAGCAAGATCCGCCTACCGCTGCGCTGGACAAGGGCGGGACCGTCTGTGGCCGAAGGAGGCTGGGCTGGGCCCACTCTCTGACATCGCGTTACTGCTTGGGGACATTGATATCACTTGTAAGCCATTTTGACACTTTGATTCTCTGAACATTCAATTCATTGACCTAGTCTGTTACTGTGACCTGATAAATTGTGTTTTTGGCTTATATTGTCCTCCCCTTGCTAAATATACTGCTTGCTAAGTATGCCTTCCCCTCTGACTACCCCTGTCCAAAGTTCCCCCCAGCCGGAGATGGGGTTAACAATCTTGGGTCCCCTAGACAAATATTTCAGTCGGGCAACCCAAGATATTGATAAGGAGATTGCTTTGGCGGAGCGACGCGCTGAGCGTAGGCTATCTATCGAACTCCTCAAAATTCCTCTGGAGAAACGGCCATCTCTGGGCTTCCCGGCATTGGTCCCTCTATCATATCTATCCCTGCCAGCGGTATTAGAAACACCCTATGCTTTTCCCCAGTTATCTGGCCCATCGATTAACTTTCCTGCGGGTGATAAGACCATCTTGGTTCCTACCTCGCCCATTACACCAACTAACTTTTCTATTAGTGAGGTAAATACTGTCCAATCGAGAGTGCAACCCCACGTGGTCACTAACAAACCGTGTATCAAAAGGAAAAGATGCATTGCTCCAAAGAAGTGCTATCTTCCCAAACATCCCCAAAAAATAAGGAAAATTGGATTAGGTTTGTGCACCCCTTGCAAGCCCAATGGGGTTGGCTCCGATGGGGCCAAAATTATTAAGGATGGAGTCACCTCGGCTAGCCCTGCATCTAACCCGAGTGACCCTTCAACGGTGGGATCGGCCGAGACCTTATCTCCTGTTCCACCCCTGATCGTTCAGTTGGAAGGGCTGATGAGGTCTCTCTTGACTCCTATCGAAGATCGAGTCAAGAGACTAGCTGATCGACTTGACCACTTCGAGCAGGCTACCCTTGATAATTTATTTTCCACCAAAACATTAATCAAGTCCTACCCCAGGGTGGGTGATAGCAACAACCCTCCAAAATCTAGAAGGCTGGCAAACAGTGTCTCTGCTGCTGAGCCTCTCCCCCCTGTAGTTACTACTACAAATAGGCCTCGGCCAACGGGTCAAGTCCCAAAGACTACCTTACACTTACCGTATAGCTCGAGTAGCAATACTCTCCAATCCAAAAAATGCACTGATGTTGTAGACACGGGTAATAAAGACAGTTCTAAAACTGGTAACCCTGTATTGTACAATTCCCAACCCCCACCAAGCATTCCAACATCCCGCCCTGTTGTTCCTGCCCCTGGTCCGCCTGTTACACTTCCTATGAGGGCCCCTCGCAGGACACCACCTATGAATCTCCCCGCAGATTCTTATCCTTTCGTTGCTATCCTCACCAATGTTCCACCTTTGCAGGTTGGGCAAAGAGAATCCTTCCAGATGCTGAAAAACAGAGTAATGCACTGGTTAAGGATCAATAGACCATTGCCCAGGGAAGTGGACGGGTTGATCATTGGAGTAAGAAGGACAGATTGGATAGGATGTACTCCCAAGAGCATGGAGGGGGATTGTATTGTTGTTAATTTCCAGGATTCTAGGGTGGTACGCTTGATCACGAGACACAATTGGGGCACAAACAGTGCTGGAATTGGTGTCGTGGACCTTACATTCTTCTATCCAAGACCACCAGGCATTCAATTTGGCATAGTTCCTGAAGCAGGTTGCTTCAACATTCCCCCTCTCCAGGATTTGTTCCTTTCGCTGCACCCTTTCATCAGGGAAACTATTGTAATGTACCAACATACAATCGTTTTGAAGTGATGGCAGATCCAGGGTGGGTTATGTCGAACCTAAATCTGATCACACCACGAACAACTGGGAGAAAATGAATCTTTGGGATATATGTGGGGAGTCTGTACTAACTCCTTCGTTAATCGAAAATGTGGAGCCAAATGAAATTAGCACTAGCAGGGATATTGTGAATTCGAAGGCAACATGTGGGGAGTTTATTCCAATTTCTGGGGTATTTGCAAATGAAGATCTAATTACAACTGGCACTACTGGCACTTTGGAGGTCGTGCAAAATAATGGGGACAAAAATGTTGACATGGAGGGGCTTGTAGGAAATCCAACACGCCACTCTGGGGTGTCTGTAAGAACTGCCCTTATAGAAGGTCCCTGTTTAGGGAACATGGTCTCATGGAACATTGCGAGGTTGAGTAGTAAGCTGGAATCCCAGAATTGGATAGACTTCATTAATGGCTTTGATGTAGGTCTATTCCAAGAGACATGGGCCTGCGATCCTATATTTCTCCCTGGCTATCTAAATTTTGCAATTCCGGCTAGCAGAGGCGGCAGGGGCCGACCGACCGATGGGAGGCCTTATAATTTGGATACGGCAAAGCCTGCATGCAACAATCAAAGTGGTGGATTTGGGTTGCAAGGATATCCAAATGGTAAGACTAGCATCAGAACACTGGGGAGGGATAGACATTTATAACATCTATGCTAGGGGCAGTATCATAGGGAATTCACCCATTCTAGAGGCTTTGTCCACTTATTTGGAAATGCAGTCCTTGGGAAATAAAGTTGTAGTAGCTGGTGACCTAAACAGGACTTTCGAACCATTGGATAGCTCTGATGTTCCCCTGGGGCAAGAGGAAGACATGCAGTGGCCCCGGTTAAACGATGGACGAAAGATATATTGCAACTGAATGCCATTTGCCTGGAACAAGGACTAAGAGCCCTAAATGGGAGAACGAAGAGCGATAGGGAAGGCGCCTGCACATTCGACAATGGCCGTTATCAAAGCCGGATAGATTATGTTCTTTGTAGCCTAAACTTGTGGCAGTTGGTATGCGACATGGAAATTAAGGGCAGATTGGAGAGTGATCATAATCCTCTCTGTGTGACCCACAGTTGGGGGTTGGACAAACCAGGGAATTCTCTTTCGACCGATGGCCCACTGCCTATTATGGCCAACGACATGCGCAGACTTAAATGGCCGAGTGTGTTGGCTAATGCAGAATCTATGGCATTTATAAGTACTAAGGTAGATATTGCAAACACCGCTATGGAGGATGCAAACCCTGTAATCCCTGGGTCCAGGGAAATAACTGATATACATGACAGGCTCTTCTCCCTCTTAAAACCGCACTTCCTGAGGCCTCGCAAGACAAGCGGGAAACAACCACCCAAACCAGCTAGGTGGTTTAACCATCAGTGCAGGGTAGCTAGGTTAAGTTTGGGCGGAGCAATAAGGAGTAGGGACAGGGTAGCGATTAGTGGCGCAAGGAAGGACTACAAGGTTAGCATATCCCTAGCGAAAAAAACATGGGACGAAAAGCATTGGGCTGAACTAAAAGAGGCTTTGGGGCTAAGGATTCCAGGTTATTCTGGAATATTGTCAAGTGGGGTAGAGGTGGAACTCCTGATAAACCCGATAATAATGTCGCCGAGGGTGCCTGGGTGGATCATTTTAAACCCCAATATGCGGAGACAGCAGAGTTTAAGGAAGTGGAAGCAATTTCGGCTGTATTCCCTACCGGGAATTTATTTACCCTTAAAGAAATCGAAGTCGCAATACACGCTGCCCCTGGGGGAAGGGCCCCGGGTTTAGATGGAGTACTCTCTGATGTTTTTGTCAACGACAAGGTGAGGTGGGCCAGATATGTATTTCTTCTGGGAAATGCTATAGCAAAGGGAACGGCGGTCCCTGAACTATGGAAGGGAGCAATCATCATACCGATATATAAAAAAGGGGATCGGTCTCTCCCGGTTAATTACAGGCCGATAAGCTTGATCGCCACTGTCCAAAAAGTGGTAGGGAGGATGGTGGTAAACAAACTAATGGACTGGGTTGATGAGAACAATGCCCTGTCCCCTTAGGCTGGTTTTCGGCAACAAGTACAATCGACCAGGTGTTTCGCTTTGCTCTGCTGCAGTGGGGGACGGTGGTGCTTGGCGAGGGCAGCCTGTATGTTGCTTTTGTTGACCTGCGGGCTGCCTTCGACCTGGTCCCAAGGAGGAAGCTCTGGGCAGTTCTGAGCGAAACAGGTCTTCCGGCTGAGTTACTTACCCTGATAATGAGGTTGCATGAGTGTAATTTCGCCAAAGTTCAATGGGGCATGAATGGTGAATCATCTGCTGACTTTCCGATCGAGCGTGGAGTGCGGCAGGGATGCGCAATGGCTCCCCTGCTCTCCTCCCTATTTATTAATGGGATAGTGGCTCGGATGCTGGACGCCAGTGTCGACGCGCCTTCATTGGCTGGCCTCAGGGTTCTGATCCTGATGTTCGCCGACGATACGCTAATTCTATCCAAAACCCCGGCTGGCCTCCAGCGAGCTTTGAATATTTTCGATCTCTTTTGTGGGGAGCATGGCCTAGAAGTCAATGTGGCTAAGACCAAGCTGATGGCCTTTACACCAAAACGTAGACCCTGGCAGAAGATATTTCTGAATAACTGTCAGCTTGAGGTGGTCAGTGTGTTTACCTATCTGGGAATACAGATAGCAAATGACACAAGATGGTCCCAGCACGTAGAAAAGGCGGTTCTGAGGCACCAACAGATTTCAGGGGCACTTCGGGCGGAACACAAAAAGTCGAAGACTAAGCCAATCAAACCGGTCTTGGCTGTATATGACGCCAAGGCTCTTGGGTCTGCCCTCTATGGGGCAGAGCTGTGGGGTTTTGGGAAGCTCCTCCCTTTGCAGTTATCCGAGAACAGATTTCTTAGGGGAATCACAGGACTCCCGCAGAGTACACCATTAATCCCACTTGGTCTTGATTTAGGGAGAAGACCAGTTAGCGACCAAGCGAGGTTGCGCCCGATTCTCTATTGGAGACGCCTCTGGACCACCCCGGAGATCCGGCATTATGCAGATGGTTTCTTGGCCATAATTGAAGCTGATACTTTCCACAAGATAGTTTGGCTAAAAAATCTCAGGACTGCCTTAGGCGATCTTGGCCTTTCCAATTTATGGGACAATCCATCTGTGGAACCCTTCCCAAGTAAAAATACGATTAAAAGCCTATATTGGGACTGGGTAGCTGAAAGCCTCTGGGAAAAAAACAAGATCTGACACCATGACAGGGCGCTTTCTTGAAGTCAAACAATGTCCTGCACTAGAACCTTATTGGGACAGTATTACTAGCCATGGGGATAGGAAGCTCTTCTTCCAGCTAAGATCAGGTGCCCTCCCTTTGAGATCATTGACGGGTAGGTGGAGGAGCTCCACCACCTCCTGCTGCCCAGTCTGTGGTGCAGCAGACGAAAGTATAGGTCACTTTTTATTTATGTGCATAGCTTATATTACCCAGAGAAAAGCCTGGTTAGCCCCAGTCTGTAGAAATCTAGGGACACTAAGGGGTGTTGAGGCATTACGAATACTTTGTACCTCCACCGATATGCCTGTTGTCCTAGCCAACAGCAAAGTATTTGGGGTGGGCATGGTCCATTAGACGGAGGGCAATTCTTACTAATGCAAATTGATCGGGGTACTCTTTGTGGGTTTTGTGTAATTATATATCAAAGTTTTTTATTGATTATGTTTGCACAACTGTCTTAAAATTTTGTATAAATTTGAATTTAATCTTTTTAATTATGTATTTTAATGTATGTTTGTGCTTTTATGAGTATAATTCTCGAATAAAGCTTTGATACCAAATGCTTGTGCATCGCAGTAGAAACACACGCAAGATAACTTGCCAAGACGCGTTTCACACAATAATCATTTCGTAGGCCTCAGTTCCTAAGTTCGAAGAAGTACAGACAATGTCTGTTCCTAAGCAACTACGTAGAAGAAGCTTCAGGTCGCGTTGAAGCACAACCAATAGTCTTAGCTAAGCAACCACGTTGAGGAGGTGCATCATCCCACTAGACTTGGGATCACGTGTTGTTACATTGAGGGATTCTTCTCATGGCGATGCAGGCTCAACAATTGCAGAACGATGTGGGAGTATAGCTTTACCGTTGCTTGTTTGCGTTTAAATTTTAATACATAGCGCATTACCCCACATTGGAAAAAAATGTTTTTATTTCCCAGCGCAATCCATGTTCATAAATATGTAGACCCGAAAGCAGCACACAGATTGCTCCCAACGTCAAGAACAAAGGACAAGGTGAGCACTGTGTGACGAAAAGCTGCAATGTAAAACTCACGGTCAAACTTAATTTTCAACACCCAAGTAAAGCAGTGCACACCGATCGCTCCCAGCTCAAACTTCACAAGATAATAAAAGCGAGCACTGTGTGCCGAAACTGCATGTAATGAAAATGCTGTTCAAAATTGAGGTTTATATGCGCCAATCATATACGCAAAAATATTTAGGTAAAGTCTCCCGGCCAACTTGAAACACGCACCAAGAAGATTTTAATAAAGTCTCACCAGCAGCTTGAAACGTAACATTAGCTTCCCACAGTACTGTATGTTGGAGTGTGTTAGGATCTCTTAGTTGAAGACCTGCCGACTACGCCAGTGTTGTATTTAAAGCAGGATCATACAACGATGAATTTAAGGAAACTGGTTTATTCCTCTTCAAAAGATCCTATCCACCAGTATCCAGATCAGCTCCAACCGCTCTCTTTCAGAACCCTACAATGACATACTAATCTTCCAAGTTGCACAAGGATTCCACCATGACATAAGCTACATGGCAACCCAACCAAAGAACACAAACATGTCATAGATAGCAACCACAATGGAAATAGAAGATTTAGGAGATACCACAGGTATCTTCTTGGCAGTCACGTACTTGGTGGAGTCGCTGAATACCAGATCAGATGTTGGCTGGTGGACCGTGCATGCCGCCATCATCTTAAGGTGTCTTAAGACTTCCACCAGGTGGTACACTGACTGGGTCATTTTGCAACTGCACAGAATGTGTAGTGTCAAGACTTATGCAGTGGACATTCTGCGGAGAAGATGCATTTTGCCTGCAGAGGAACACAGACCTTGTCTGCATTTCCATTGCTACTTCTCCTGCCTCAAGTTATGAGCTTCTCAGAACAGTCAAGCCCAAGTTATCTCTGTAGCCTCTGATTGGGCCAGTAAGGGGTGGGACCCAGATCTCTTGAGCCTGATCGTTTGCTCTTCGATCAGGCTACCCTTCCGGGTGGTCCTCCTGTTTCAGCATCAGGACACGGCCCTGCAGTTAAATCTTGGAAGGTTTTTTTGTGATTTTATATAGCGCAGACGTGGGATGGAGGCGTCGGAGGGCTTTACAAAATAACTGTTGCCAAACAATCACATCAAGAATATATTACAGATGCAAACAAGAAGGAATTTAAAAAAAAAAAAGAAAGCGGGAGTAAGGGTGATATAAGCTGTACATAAGAAAAGTTCCCAGTCAGTGCACGAGTAACATTGATATTAAAGCATGCATTTGAGAGCAGTCGCTGCCTCCATGTGCAGAGATTGACAAGTGTAAACAGTTGTTTTAATTTGTCATCTCAATCTCGACCAAATTAATTTGCGATGCTGAGAAAAAGTGTGTGGGTAGTGTATAGCAAGTTATCAGTTGTATTGTTTGTCACTGGCCCAGCAAGGTGCTGGGGTGGGCCCAGTTAAAGGCTGTATTCTCGCCCTGTCAGCGTTTTACAGTTTGCCTGGCCCAACCGTCGCATTTTATATCACCGGTTGTAATGCGATTTCTGAAGGAATTGAGACTCCTGTTTCCTCTGAAGCCCTTCCTCATACCGTAGTGGGAACTAAACTCAGTCCTTGTATTTCGTATGTGTGTATCGTCTGAGCCAATGTAGAGTTGTTGCTTACAGCTCCTTACTATCAAGAGAGTATCCTTATCGCAATTATCTCTGCGGGTCGTGTCGATCAATTAAAGGCGCCGTCAGTGCACCACGCCCACATACGCCACTTAACTTCCTGATCAAAGGTGTGCCGAGGACCCGGGGTATCTTTCTGCCGAAGGTTCCACGTAGGCCAGTCCGTCAGCATTCTTGCATATTTGTTTCTGCGCCACACCCCTCAAACAAGGGGTGAATCTCTATGGGCTTGATCTGACGAGAGTGTTGAGCTTTTGTATTGAACGTAAAACAGAATGCCGTTTTTACGGTGAGCATTTCTGTGGGTTTGTCGCTGTCAAGAAGTTGAAGGCTTTACAGAAAATGAGTCAATGCGGATCGTCCTTTGCATTTACAGCTGCTGCGATCTGCTTTCTGTTAAGGATCAAAGGAAAAACCCGCAATTGAATAACTTCTTTTAGCTTGAAGGCCACATTTCCTTGACGTGACGTCCTCGGGGACTCTACGTAGCAAACACAGATTGTGTACTGTATGATTCATTCCATTTGCCTTCATATATTTACCAAAAGGTATTTTCAGAATAGACCGTTTTCTCATGTGTAGTCTACATCGAGTTTAAAAAGACATTGCATCTCATTTTAATAAAGTCACCAGAAGCACATTTGCTTCTTTGACGTGATGAGGCTACAAATCGCTCCCTTTCAGAAACCACTATTTTAATTACACATCACGTTGCCTGAAATTGTAATTCTGGCTTCACATCATTTCAGTCATTTGAATGGGACTCTGAAGGGCGTTTCCCACCTCTTGCGTTCTATAGTATAAACACAACTAAACCTACCAGTTAGACTGAGGCATGGAAATTCACTCTGGCTTTATCCATTAGCACATGTACCGCAACAAAGAAAAGTCGTCTGTACACAAGCGCCGACCCAGTATCTAGCAGTGCATCGAACCTATATTTTGTCCAGTGTAGTTTTCAGACTGACATTTCACAGAAACGCACAGTGCACCCGACAAACTTGTCCTTCTATTTTAGATTTTCATTTGTCACGAGAGGCAAACCGTTATGGGAGATTTACACACAGAGGATGTTACCATTATTACACAAGATGGAGAGTGGGCCTGAGACCTAAAAAGGGCAAACAGGATTCTGAGCGGTTTTGTTCTGGTCAACAACACTATTATAACGCTTTTACTGTGCTAATTTTATGTATATTCACTGAAAACCAATTGTTAAAGTTACGTTATAGCTAGGTGAACATTTCAGTGACAACATAACGTTTTAAACTAAAGAAAAACACTGATATTCACCAGTTTTAGTATACAACTTGTGCCCTAAGGTAAATATAACTAGTGCTCATGCCATGCAGTGTCTTGTCATCAAAGGTGTCATTTTAGAAGTTGCAATTAGGTTACAAGTGATATCGTAGAACGGGTCATGAGTGATGTAATATGTAGGGAAATTAGAAGTGCATACCTTAGGGCAAAAGTTATAGGTACTTGAGATTACTAGAACTGGTGAATTTGAGTGGTTTCTTGAGTTTAAGACATTATGTTGTCACTGAAATTTTCACCCATCTATAACGTCACTTTAACCTTTCGATTTTTTTCAGCGAATTTCGAGCTTTATTTTAAGTGAAAGTATTATTTTATTTCCATACGTAAAGCCAATCCCAGCCAGGCGCTGCACCCACCCCTTCAGTCAGGCAACCACGCACATCCTTTGGCATGGGATTTGTCCAACCCTTGTTATCAGCCCAACCCCACTCAGCACAGGCTGGTTGAAATGACCTGGACTGCACCCAGGATCTGCATCCAACCCCCCCACTTGAAGCACACCCCCATCATAGGAAGAGGTTGAGCCCCCTCCCTCTCAAACACCTATTGGCCAGGGTCCCCTTTTTCTTTTTAAAGAGGAAGGGTCACATCCCCCCCCCTCTCTCTCCCCCCAAGCCCAAAGGGGGCCAGGACTCCATCCTTCAGCGCCATACTTTAAATATAAGAGAAGGGGATGCATGACCCTCTCCCCAAGCCTTAAGAAGCCCCAGGGTCCTCATTCCTTTTGGCCAAATACAATAACATTCAGCGAGGGGGCGTGCCCCCTCCTGCAAGCATTAAGAAGCCAGGGAATTAAATCTTCTGGGACCACAAACATTACAATTAGGACTAAGAGGCCCAGGCACTCATCCCCGTGGTCACATGCATTACTATTGAGGGAGTAGAGCTCATGGCACCTGTGCCCAAACATAACGCTGGGGATCGCTGGGTAGCCCCAGGGCCTCACCGGAGCCAGCATTCCTCCCATCCGGCGGGAGCAGCTACTTAGTTCTGCTTGCTCCTGCCAAATGGGAGCAATTGCATTTCCCTACCCGTAAGAACACGGGCAGGGAACCAGAAGTATTTGAGCTCCTGCCAGATGGGAGCACACTTCTTTACCTTTCCACATCCTTGCAGGCAGGGAACATAACTGTGTCCAGGGGTGGGTTCCCCGGGGCACAGTTCAATAACCTGCCCCGGGTGATGGAGTCCCCGGGGCCTTGTAAGGTTTAGAGAGGTGGGCCGCACGCCTCCGCCACTTTTTAATCACATGGTGCCGGGGGATTGTCTTCCCAGGGCCCACCAGTGGCTCGGGGTGGGATGTTGCAGGCCGTTCCACATATAATTATAATTACAAAATGCAGATGGGCCCTTCTGGGAGCCCCCACCCCTACAGGGCCTGGGGAGGTGGGCTATCCCCCTTTAAAAAAATATGCAACTCAGGACAGCAGACCTAGTCCTCAAGTCCTGTAATGGCTGCAAGTAAAAACAGTTTTCATGTGTCCCATTGCAACTTGCAAGTATGAGGAAGGCGTCTCCTCTTGTATGTCCTTCACAACGATTTGCATAGCCTCTTTTGTGAATTGCAAAGACTTGATCCCACTCCTAACAAGCATTTACAATGCAACGGTTTCGCCTTTGCAAAAGTTAGAGCTATTGGCATTGTAAATGACAACATTTTTATTTATGTGTTGGTTTTAAAAACAGATAAATGGCATTGTCATTTACGATGCCAATAGCTTAATCTCTCGCAAATGCCACACACACACACCCACAGAGAGCCCCCCACACAGAGCCCTCCCCACACAGAGCTCCTATAAATATATTTTTTAAAAAGGGTCCCATATCTCTCCTTAGTCCCTCTCACATACAGTTTGTTTTAAAGGGCTGGTAAAGGCAGGCTTTACTAAGCCACTCTGCTATCCACATAAAATATACAGATCTGTTCTTTGCAGCAGGCATATTAACCCTCTGATCTGCTTCATGACAAGTCAAAACTGCCACTAGACAAACCGCATCTCACTCTCTAGCAGTAACAATCACAACAGTTATCTTGACATCTTTATTACTGCCTGAAAGCTGGAGGCACAAGGAACTCTGCAGCAGTTGCTTTTCAAATTGTAAGTTATTGCTAAACACAGCGCCCCAACACCGGTCGTACCACCCTAAAGCCAGCCCTGGTGTCATGTATGAGGAAAAAAACTGCCGAATCGTGTTTCAATTGCTGCTGAATTAATTTACAATCCCAGAGGAAGTTAAAATACGGTTTGCTGCTTGTTTTCCACTATAATCTCACCGTAAAAGCGCAAACACACGAAATGCAATCCCCACATGCCTGAAATCCACAAATAATCTCCCGCACCACCCCCGGTTTTGCAGAGCGCGAACTATTTCCCCTCATGTCTGCTATTCGCTTCTGTTGGTACCGCAGAGTCTGACGTCATCTCGACCTAACCAGATTAAACTGGCCTTGGACCTCGCAGGAGCTGCGGGGTCTGAAGTTTAGAATCAAATCACAGCCCTTATTGGAAGGGGTGTTGGCATTTTAAGAGTCGCTCTGACAGTTCATTTAGTCACTAGATGTTTTGATAATTTGACAGCCAGCCTGGCGCCTTAAACAGAAAATAAAAAAGCAGCAGCAAGTACCTGGACAGTCTTGTTTTCTATTTCAGTCTGAGGACATAAGAGTACTAGCGTGCCACAGAGCAGGTGCATCGTGTTTGTTTATACTCCTTTATGCAGCGAGGTTTGCTATAGAGTATTTTTATTGTTTACAGCGCCAAGTGGATGCTCACATGAGAACAGAATGTTCACTGCATGCGTCTATTCTGAAGTGAAAACTCTTGAAGGATTGGGGGGCGGGGGGGGGGGGATTCAGTATCTTTCTTTTTATAATGTGGGGGCAGTGCATAATTGAAAAGAATGGATTGCATCTCAACAAAAAAGAAAACAAAAATGCACTCACAGACGGGGTCATCCAACTTCAGTGGCCTCCCCAGGAGGATGCTGGCAGGAACCGCCCGATCAATCAACTCATCGATACTCTGAAGAGAAAAGAAGGAAATAGGGGTGGATTTGGGGGTTAAGAATGTGATGCGATGTTTAACTGGTATGAATGGACGCTGGTTCATAGTGTGACAGTGGACGTTGCCTATATGTGGATAGCACCACTTACCAAGTTTCCCGTCCAGGGATTTAATTTAATTAAGTCCAACGTGGGAATCCGAGCCACTTTACTTATGAATTATTGTGCCAAATTACAATGGGCTGTATTCAGGCGACGAAAAAAACAAGTCAGGTCCCGGGCCGTGCTGTGATTGGCTGACGTCACGGGGGTGTCCCGGGCCGGCAGCCAATCACAGCCCGGGAAATGACGTCACGGGGGTGTCCCGGGCCTGCAGCCAATCACAGCGCGGCCCGGGACACACGGCAAAAGGGGCAGGGCTTAAAAAAGACCCAGAAACGCCCCCGAATCGCGTTTTAACGGGAAAACGTGATTGACAGGCAATCTCTTCCAATGGCTAGCCTCCATTTATGGAGCTAGCCAATGGAAGAAGGGGCGGTTTCAAGTCCCGTTATAGAGTTAACATTAGATTTCGCCTGGGTGGAGCAACTGCTACGCAGTTGCAACGCCAGGACGAAACCTAAAAAATGTATTATTTATTCACAGTTGCCAAGAAATACTTGGAATCTGGATAGTTTTCATACTGCCTACTTTTAGGTAATTCCTACGTGAAGCAAATACAATGAGTTTTCATTTACAAGTCAGTTCTGGTTACAGTGTACTCCAATGTATGACTAATTTCTATTATTTTCTCAATGTTAACGGCATTGCTTTAGAAAGCATATTATTTTTTGACCAACATCTGGTGAACCATGTACAAACTCCATATGAGGAACTAGTAGATAAACATTACCATCACGACTCTAGATTCCCATTCCATTTTTGAGTAGGCAAACGCCACAGAGAGATCTGTTCCCACTTAACCTTGTGCATCATGGAGCAATGCAATGCTGCATTCACATCCAAGGTGCTCCATAATAATGTAGGTTGTGTGTTCTCAAAGTAGGTTTTATCCTCAAACATTGGAAAAAGTTTGTCTCCCTTTAATACTTGGGGAGAGTTACAGCACAGTCAAGAAACGCATAAACACCAGTTTAGAGTGTGTGCCAACATAAGACTTTCCCAACAACTGTGACTAAGGGATAAATATTGCACATGCCAGCAGCTTAAGAGCGAGACAGTGTGATTGGTGTTAGAAGCCTGGATATACTGTGTTTTACTAGTGGGGCGTGTGCTAAATTACAATTAAGGAATAAAATCAAACGTGTAAACTGATACTGTCAATTCATTACAACAATGCATAATAAATACACGTTTAAAACCGTCACCACATATGTAACAACTACAGACCCAACTCAAAGCCACTATAGGTAAATGTAAAGGGGGGTTGATAAAGTAGTGTAGAATCAATCTGGTATTGGCTGGCCAATAGCACTCAACGTTAAACATTAATTATACATGAATTAAGGGGAACAACTCCCCAAATATAATCATTTGGAGAATCCATCACTCATTTAAAGTTGGACAAAAAAGAGGCCAAGTAAAGCTGAGGTCTACCGCCACATTCAGATGCACTGTAATTCAAAGCTGCTCTCAGAGAGCCTACAGGAGGGAAATGATTATCGTTATAAATTTGATAGGCAGAACTGCTGGAACATTATGCTGCCAGAACTCTACAACTACAAAACACTTTATCGCCCACTCGAAATAGTTAGATTTGGCCTATGGAAGGCGCCCTCTACATAGCAGCAGATGCCGTCAAGCCCCACCTGAGCACGGTCTCCAGGCTGCTCTCGTGCTTGTCCAGTGGTCGCCCGGTAGCACTCTTGCGGAGCTTGTTGAGCTCTTCTGCAGCACGGCAATACTCGGCCTGCTCGTCACCGGCCCCAGAGTAGGTCACCTGGATAAACTTGAAGAGAGGCTTTGCCAGGTCCACCTCTGAGGTCTTCTTCAACGGCACCGAAATTAAGGTGGCCATAGTAGCGGCTGAAGTCAGCTGGGCGCCGCAATGATCACAGGCTCACACGAGAACCGGGAGCAGAGACTGCAGGGTAAGGAACCGAGCCCAGACTCGCACTTCCGGGTAGGACGATCGCTTGGAACCGAGAATCCAAGACGCATGCGTATAAACTCTTTCTTAGTGTAGAACGTCTGCAGCTTAGTTCAGTTCCCCATACCAACATGGCTGCTGCCCAACAGTATCACGTTCCAGAGAAGGGCGGTCTAGCCCTTGTTGACTTCCGTGACGTCAGGGTAAGAATGACTCAGGCACCTGCGGCTTCTGCCTCACCTTACCCATTCTCTGGGCGTGGTGCCCTGCTTTCGTCGCACACACTCGGAAGAAGACGGGGCAAGAGCGACCGGAGGTTTTGCTTCAATGTGTCATACGGGAAAAGCGCTGCTTCATAGTGTGAAAGTGGACGTTGCCTATATGTGGATAGCACCACTTACCAAGTTTCCCGTCCAGGGATTTCATTTAATTAAGTCGAACGTGGGAATCCGAGCCACTTTACTTATGATTTATTGTGCCAAATTACAATGGGCTGTATTCAGGCGACGAAAAAAACAAGTCAGGTCCCGGGCCGTGCTGTGATTGGCTGCCGGCCTGGGATACCCCCGTGACGTCAGCCAATCACAGCGCGGCCCGGGAAATTACGTCACGGGGGTGTCCCGGGCCTGCAGCCAATCACAGCGCGGCCGGGGGCACACGGCAAAAGGGGCGGGGCTTAAAAAAGACCCAGAAACGCCCCCGAATCGCGTTTTAACGGGAAAACGTGATTGACAGGCAATCTCTTCCAATGGCTAGCCTCCATTTATGGAGCTAGCCAATGGAAGAAGGGGCGGTTTCAAGTCCCCGTTATAGAGTTAACATTAGATTTCGCCTGGGCGGAGCAACTGCTACGCAGTTGCAACGCCAGGACGAAACCTAAAAAGTTGTGTTCTGTACATAAGGCCCCTAGTTCTGTAGACCACTGTGACAGCCCCGTGCAGGAGAGGTGCAGCACCATGAATTAAAAAAGCTGTAGGAGGGTAATAGTGGGGCCCTGGCTGAGTAGGGGGAAGAGGTGGCTGCAAGGTGATGTTTTCTGAATCGTTTTCACGGATTAAAAATACTGCACGAATGTACCTGTGGGTTAGTGATTTGCATAAAACAAATCACTAGCCCACAAGTACATTACTCAGACCCCCCCCCCCCCCCTCCCCCAGGATATAGCGTCATGGATTCGCAAATTTAGCGGCACAAATATGGAAATTTAGCGGCACAAATATGGAAATTTAGCGGCATTTTTGCGGCACCTTATTTTACTCATAATCATTCGTTTTCAGCCTTAAATCAATAGAAACTGTTTTAGCAAAGTATTCCACTTTGAATAGGCAACCTGGAATATGAAACCGAGGAAACAGCCCACAGGTGAAGGCTGTTATCCCTTGGAAATGCAATTCTCCATTTACTTTAGTATAGGTTGGTAGCAGTTATCACACCTTTTGACACATTGCGGGTCCGGTGTTTGGCACATCCTTAACCCTTTTCTCGCCTGAGAGTCTGAGGGCGGCTGGACACCGCTTTCGTGGACAGGCCATGGCCCGTTGAACAGGTCCGAGAAGGCCCACTGTGAGAAAAATAACTGACTTTGTTAGTATGCAAACCTTTTGAAATCCTACCTCTGCCCGTTTATTTTAAAGCTCGAAATGATTCTGGTTTCTTCTTCCCACATCCTAAAGCTAACTTCCTGATTTGCAGAAGGGAAGAATATTTGTAAAAATCCTCTCACGTTTGCCTCCATTTGTAACAAGCTATGATACAGAATTTAGCACACAATCCCTGGTAACCCCTAGTTTTACTGCAGAATAATTAAAGACACATGTATCTCTGCCCAGGAATGATATTTCTATTAAGCAGAGGTGAGTGAGCCAATAAATTAACCACAAGCCGAGCTAAGGGTCAGTCTTCGCTCGAAGAGTCCATGCACGAGCCAAGCCTTGAAAATGTTTGGCATGTAAAAATATATTCTCAATCAATCAAATATAGTTTGTTTTGGGACTATGCCTATAAAACCATATCAGTAAAATATAAAAAAAAACACACACACATGCTAGCCCTAAATAAATATGGCACGTAAAAGTCGACCTCTAAGTTAATGTTATAGTAATAAATTAAGATTATAATTTTAGCATCATGTCAAGGAAATGGGAAATGAGTAGGTACGGGGCATTCTTAATATTTTTTATGGGATTAATCAGGGTCTCCGCGATAGGTCAGAGGTGCTGGCGATAGCCCACAGGTCTGCACCACAGAGTTGCTCTTTGCCCTTGTGCTTTATATGAAGACTGTTACAATAGATGAACCCTTACTGTTTGTTACATTGCAGCAGCGTTACTGAGAACAGGTTATAGACCGCAATCAGGCAACGCTTCTGTCTAGCTAAGGAAATGTATGCATGAGTCACTCAGTTATAACTTCTATTTTTGTGCTTCTTTGTGGCACACCAAGCGAGTTACGGCTTCACCACTAGGTGGTAATGTGGACCTGATACTTGAAGGATGCACCATCCAGACATGTTGTCTGTTCCTTAGCTAGGCATGTACGCTCATTGAGAAGGAGTCACCACCTTTCACTCCAGCCTCAATTTACTCTGATATTGTCAAGAGTGAAGCAATGTTGGTAAATGTCCAGTGGAGCCTCGTCCCGCTTTACAACAGTTAACTGGAATTTCCTAGATGTACAATTTGAAATGGTGAAAAGGTGTTTTGGGTTGGAACTGCCAGGGAAAGAATAGTGTTATCATTGTGAAGGTATGGGGTGGGATTTTTGGTTCTTACATGACTGCTGCCAGAATGCGAAAGTGCATAGTCAATTCCTAAGTTGTAGTCTAGTTGTTGACAAAACAAAAATCCTAAATAAATTTGGAACTTCGTGTAAATTCTTGTGTAGAGATATATGTATAAACCCTTCAAAACATTTTATACTTGGATGACACAGTCCATCAAAGTACTGCTGACGTTAGCCTCTGCTAACGTAAATCCCAGAATATTGTACGCAGACTCCAGCTATTAGCATTGCACTCTTTTTCCATGTATTTAGTGCGCCTTACCGTGGCATAGATGTCTAGGCACTTTAAGCAGGCACACTATTTAATGCATTGAGACAGTTTGACAAGCATTTGCTCTTGATTGAGTAAACATCTGTCTTAAATAGCCCGAGGCAGATTGATTTATAGTCTTTATAGAATTCTGCCTTGTAATTCTGGACCACAATCATGATATTACTTTATACTACTCGGTTGTGGGTTTCGCCGGTCTGCTCGTGTCTTCTTCTTTGTTCTACTTCGAGGGTTGTCTCGTGAACTCACTCCCTCTGCTTGGAGGCATACATAACAACAAGTCTAGTTAAGGAATAGTGCTCTAGGGGGTGTCCAAGACATGCTGCGAAGAGATGTTTCTATAGGACATGCAATGGATTGTAAGTGATGTCCCAACAAATTAACTGCGCTCTGCTGTAGAGGCGAACTAGGAATGTAGTGGTATGTTGAGACTGTCCTATTCTGTAGAAATGAACTAGGAATGCAATACTGGTATAAACAAATGCCTAAAGTGAGTAATGATGCTGACTTTCAATGTTCAGTCAGTTTCACGTCCAAATTGAAAAAGTGCTGATTTCGCGGGCACTTTTGTAAGAATTGCGGCATTTTTTAAAAAGTGACGATTTCGCGGCAAATCGCGAAATCCTTGTGGGTCTGATTACTGTACACTGTGCCAAGCACGCAGATCAGTGGAAAGAGTCTTGGGGAGAACTAAGATATGTATCTTAGTTCATCCTACCCTCCTGCATTGTGATCCATTTTCTTGTGATAAAAATGCAATAGTTTCTCTGTAGTGGCACCAACTGGTGTAAATGTTAAGTGCCTTTTGCAGATCGTGATGGCAGCATTCAACTGCTTATGCAGCCAGATAGTTTTTATCTCTGAATTTAAGAAAGTATTTCTGGTGCTTCAGATTGGCATAGTCACGATCCTTATGGTAGTTTATCTGGTTAGGGAATCACAGCAGAGTGCAAGCAAATGGAACTGTCTTAGCCTCTCATTGATGTGATGATTCAGTTGTTTTGCTTTGCCTTCAGTGGACAGTAAAAGTACTATAGTTTTTTTTTTTTTTTAAATCAAGACCAACTTCCCAGAGGGAAATTTGAAGACATCTATAGCATATTGTGGACCCTGGTAGAAAAAAGTGTAAATATTTTTTGAGGGATCAGGGTGAGAAGGGTGTGCAGCGGCGAGACATGGACAACACACATGGACTATAATTCCAGGCTATAAATCTCAAATGTATTTCTTTAATCATTTATGTTAAGAATTATGACAGCATGTATTATATCTTGAAGATATGTTGCTTAATTATGTTTTTAAATAATTGTTTAGGAAACCCCAATCTGCATCTGGAAAATAAAACTAAACTTGTACTATTTGTTGACCAGATTACAGGGGGGGGGTGATCTGATGCTTGGAGAAGTGGTGAAAGGTGTGACAGGAACAGAAATGAGAACCTTTGGCTAAATGCAAATACGTTAACTTTGCTCCCTTTGATCTATTGGCTGTTATTTTTCTCTGCTTTCAGCTGCAATTCTTTCTGGATTATCTTTTTTGGGTTGTTTTCAACTACAGGAAAAAAACGTGGAGGAGCACTGGGAAATAAGCTTCTTCGGCTCCATCAGTTTATGGATGCACACACATTGCACGATTTGCAATTGTTTTGGGTGGTGGGGAGGTGGAATGTGTTAGCATTTTTAATTGAAAAGGTTTTATTTCACCTGAATTGTCTGTTTTTCTCTGTATACAGCATCGAAGGGGAATATGTTCCAACAGAAGGGGATGAGGTCACCTACAAGCTCTGTACTGTTCCGCCCAAGAATGAGAAGATACAAGCTGTTGACGTTGTGATCACCCACCTGGCCCCAGGAACCAAGCACGAGACGTGGTCTGGCCATGTTATCAGCCCTTAAACCCCAATCCCCATGATCACTGATCCTTGACAGAGACTGTGGGCAGATACAAAGATGCCTGTAATTTGCCCTAAATACCTCCATCCCTCCCACCCATCCCCATGAATATTTGACACACACTGCCTTTCACGAAGAGAATATATTACATTTGTCAATCATTTTGTATAAGTGTAAGAGGAAAACGTATTTTTAAAATAAGCTGAAACATACATTAAAGAGGTTAAATCAATGTTATAATGTATGGTCTTTTTTTTTGCCAGTAGAGATTTGTTATTCATTTTAGCATGCCAGATAATGTATTTTATGAACTGTCTAGCAATACTGTTCTTCACTTTAAAATGACTTTGCATTAAGCATGTTGTGTACATCAGGTGAAATCTGCGTGCAATATAACCTTAAATAATATAAATATAAACCATTGTATCATTCCCAATAAATATAGTGCCTGGACAGGTAGGCCAAATGGCGACAGGTATAGAAGTCACCTTATGTCCTAATAACATCATTTCTGTTTTAGACCCGTTCAGTTTAAGGGAAGACTCGCTCATCCAGGCATGTATTTTCGTCAAGCAGGAGTGAAGACTCTCAGGACGTTGGTCCACTTGGGAGAGTGAGACGACAAGTTGAGTGTCGTCTGCATAACTCACTATTTTAATCCCAAACTGGGCCACCACATCCTCCAGGGTAGACATGTACACATTGAACAATGTGGGGCTCAAGGACGAGCCCTGAGGTATACCACACTGGAGGGGGATTAAGGCAGAACGTGAGTTGCCCTCCCAGACTTGGAAGGTGCGATTAGACTGGAACGATGTTAGCCAGGCCAGGGCAGACCCTGCAACTCCTACGTCGGATAGGCGCTGAATTAAGACACGGTGATTCACCGTGTCAAAGACTGCGCTTCGGTCCAGGAGGATCACTGCCACTGATCCTCCCGAATCCAAGATACACCTTGCCTCCTCGATGACTGAGAGGAGGGCGGTGTCAGTGCCCTGGCCTGGACGGAAACCTGTTTGAGAACTCCGCAGTAACTCATTAGATTCCAGAAAGTGGGCGAGTTGGTAATTCACCATTTTTTCTGTGATCTTACTGAGTCCTGGAAGTAATGAGATCGGCCGAAAATTGGCCAATTCCAGCGGGTCGAGCTGCGGTTTTTTCAAAAGTGCCTTTACGATGGCCCCCTTCCAACTGAGTGGGACAGTGCCCTGAAAAAGAGAGGCATTAATTAGCTCAGTTGCCGGGGTAGCAATGATGGTAGCAATCTGTTTAAGGATCCGCATAGGAACCGGATCATTAGGGGAGCCACTTTTCATAGCGGCCAAAACTTTAAGGAATTCTTCCACTGATACTGGGTCAAATGCATCAAGCTGAGGGCCAAGAGCCAGAGACCGGCTACAGACATCTGCTACGCAATCAAGTTGCGGCAATGTACTTAAAATGTTTTGAATTTTAGAATTGAAGTAATTCGCCAGTTCATTGCATTTAGCACCTGAGATATCTGGAGCCAGAGGAGGATCAGGCACCTTCAGTAATTAAGACATGTAGCATTACAAAATGTATTTCACATGACAAAACAAACATATTCTAGACCTAAGGAAAAATACATATTATACCCCCAAATAAATGCACAATATCGTGGGGGGTGGCTTTGTGCGGAACGCAATGGCCGCCAGCTAAAGTTGCTCAGTAGCACACCCGACCACCTTCCGTATATCCGCCTAAATAATCAGATGCCCATGCAGTTGAGGGGCCACCGGAACTACTGCTGAGGCTGGGACACCGAACAGCGGCTTCGTACAGTCGCCGGAAAGTAGAAATATCGGCGCCCCAAGCTGTGGCCTTATTGAGCCAGGGGGCTGCCGCGTTGGGAAGTTGGGCGTGACGCTCTGATCGATCCGGCCCCTCGTGAATGTGAAGCCGCGGACGTAGCTGCTGTTGGACCTGCGGCAGGAAAAAAGGCAGTCCGGGTCTGGAAATCCTGTCCCTAAAGCAAGTGGCCACGGCTTGATCACCTGCGATTGACTGGGAGGTGTTCCTGCCGGGCATGCGTGATTGAGGCCCGCGGAGAGTGCCGTAGTGCGGAGGTCCCAACCGGAGATCCCAGCCCTGCGGCATCCTGGGCACTAGTGCTCTGGCCCGCCCGCCACTGTGAAGGTAAGTGACGGTCTGGTGTGGGGCACTGAGCTGCAGAGAGACTACAGTGCAACTGTCAGTGCTGCGGGGCACCGATCCAGACTTGGCCCGTTGGCCTTTGGAAGGCTGGGAGTTGAGGCAGAGCCTGAGGGACATAGCTGATCAAGCCTTCCCAAGCGCTTGTAGAGGTCCGAGGACTGGTTGGACAACCCAGTTGAGTGCGCAAACAGAGGCCCAGAACTATAACCGTTATTGTCGCAAAAGAGGAGGCACAAAGGGCGCACTGGTCACCAACAGCGGGAAGCACGTACCCGCAGTGACCTGGTGTGTAATGCCCCTCCCCTGCTGGTGCTGGTGAAAGAGGGACGTTATATGTGAACAGCAAGGCAAGACTGGGCACTACTGAGCAGAGAGGATTACCGCTGAGGGGAGAGAGGCCTGGAGCCTACACGAGAGCTGGTCCTGGCTGCTCCATTGAGAAAATGTTGAATGCCAAGGGCGCAAAAGTGACACAACAGACTAAACTAGACACGTATGTGCTGCGAAAGCAGGCCGACCCTGAACACGGTGACAAGGGGAAAAGGACGACTGGATCTGAAGGGGCGCTTCCGGACCTGACGTTAAAAGATGTAATGGACGCCATCTCAGGTGTGCGCTCATCCCTTGAACAGAGGATGGTCACCATCACGTCTGAAGTGATACTGTTCTGAGCTGACCTGACTAAAACAGGAGAGAAAGTGAAACCAATGGAAATCGTCACTGCTAGCCTCATTGGAGACGCAATGCAAATGCAGCAAATATCCAGAACCTCCAGGCCTTTCACAGCTTTGCAGGGAACAAGTTGGATGACTATGAAGGGCGCACCAGAAGAAACAACGTTAGGATTGTAGGTCTGCCGGAGAGGGCGGAAGGCCCTGCCGTGAACTTATTCATGGAAGAACTAATACTTGCATCTTCAGCCTAAGGGGTTGTCAAAAATGTTTGTGGTAGAAAGGGCGCATAGAGTTCCTAGGAGACGCCCAAAGCCTGGTGCGCCTCCCCGCCCTATGTTGGCAAGACTTTCACATTTCAGGGACAGAGATGTCATATTGCAGACTTCGCGTATGGGCTCCCCACCCTTGAAGTATGAGAACTCGGATTTCCTTTTTTCCAGATTTCACCTTGAATGTACAGCGACAACGATTCTTTTTGGAGATGAAGAAGAGATTTCGAGACAGCTTCAGTATGCCTTGCTATTACCGGCCCGGCGTCGAAGCAGATGGCAGGGTCTGGTTTTTTGATGCCCTGGAGGCGGCTGCGCACTGGCTCAAAGTTTGGAGAGCCGCGAAGGACCATAATGCCCACTAAGTGGCGGACCATGCCGGTTCATCTAATGGCCCAGTCTGATGAGAATGTGGTGCTAGAGGCTGATTTTGGTGCCTTGCCCGGCAGTGCCTTCGATCAGCAGTGGCTGAACTTATGTGACGGACAATGGTTTGACTGCATTAGTTGATTGTCCTATTTATCCTTTTTGATGTTGAGTGGGCTCCTCTGACAGGGCGCATTGTTTTTTGAACTTGAGGTGGTTGTGTTGGCGGAGCTTCCACCGCCTATTATATTCTACTTTTAGTTCAAGTTTGGGCAACAGGCACTCTGCATGAATTGATTTATGGGCAGTTCTAGGCCCAGTATGCAGGGGAGCAGGAAGGGGGGGTAATTAGGGTGGAGTGGGGTTGTTTAATGTTCTGTTGGTGAGAACGACATTGCATATTGCTAATAAAGCGATGGGATGCCCAATCTCTGAACCTACACATGGGGACGCACTGGGATAAGACCTTTAACTCCTAAGTTGGAATGTAAATGGGCTCGGGGACAAAGTAAAGCATAGTATCGTATTGCAATATGTCAAGCGCAATGCCCCGAAGGTGGTGCTTCTCCAGGAGACGAACTGGGTAAGTAACTTCTGCAAGGCCATGAGCAGATGGGGCTACCGGCTGGTGGCTCAGTCTGGTTTTACCACAGGTTCCATGGTAGTGGGCATCCTAATCAACAATTACTTTCCGATGTCAATGCAACACATGTGGACTGACGGGATGGGTAGATATGCAGCAATTTCCAGACAGTGGAAGGGGTTGCAGCGCCAATCCTTCAGAGACCTGGGTAAAATGGTGTTGTCATTCCCCGAAAGCGGTCTGGTCGTGGGAGCAGACTTTAATTCAGTGGTGTTGCGCTCTCTTGATCGCTGTCCACCCTGTATCATCAGTCCCTCACAGAGTTGGCTCCCAGACTTCCTTGAAGCCATGGGGCTTGTGGACACTTGGAGGATGTTCCACCCTGAACACATCTGACACACTTTCCATTCCGGGGCTCACAATCGCTTATCTCTTATAGATTACCTTCTCACTCCGCCACCCCAAGCGGGGAACATTAGGGAAATCAGACACCTCGCCCGAGGTATATCTGATCACTCCCCACTGTGGTCAAGGGTTAGAGGAGAGTGGGACAGGTAGCGCCTATAAACCTGTGTTACTTCAGGAACCCAGTGGTAAACGACAAGGTAGTACCAGCTATACTACACTTTCTACAGAACAGGGAATATGTGAGTTCATCCCAAATCCTATGGGAAGCCTTTAAAACTATAGTGCAGGGTCTGGCTTTCTTGCTATTAGCAGGGGTGTGGAAAGAAAAGTCGAAAGAACTAACTCGTTTGGAAGATGAAACCCCCCTCATGGAAGAAGATGGCGGGGAACCAATGACACAAGGTAGGCTTCATGCAACCGACATGGCTAAGTCATTGGGCAGAGACAGAGAGGGTAGGCTCTATGACCTGGGGGACACGGCTGGAAAGCTACTGGCATGGCTGGATAAAAAATATCTGGCAAGTAGACTGGTTCCTGAACTGAAGGGATCGGAGGAAGCTATAACGGACCCGCAAGAGATCGCTAATGAGTTTGCAGATCGCTATCGCTCCATCTATCGTGCAAGCTCTTCCTTTACAGAAGAGGACTCGCAAGCTCTGATCAGGGACATAAGACGTCCCTCCCTGGCCGTAGATGACCGAGACCTTGGAGAAAGCGACTTTACTAATGACGAGGTTGCCCAAGTGATTAGAAGCCTCCAGTCTGGTAAAGTTCTAGGCCCCAACAGGCTGCCAATTGAGCTCTACAAGCTAGAGCCGGATTTGCTTGCCTCATACATGCGAGCCATGTTTAAAGAATGCCGTGAATCGGGGCTGCTCCCACTAAAAGGGTTGACACATTGGTCACTGTACATAAAATTGCAAGCCCAGAGGTGCATGCTTGTCCTACAGGCCCATCTCACTATTAAATGCTGAGCCCAAAATACTCACAAAAATACTAGCCAGTCGTCTGGTTCAAGTAATAGGCAAACTAGTGCACCCAGACCAATCGGGCTTCATGCCCCACCGAAATACAGCCTTACACCTGAGGAGACTACATGGCGTGTTGGGGTGCCGGGGCATGATTCAGGAAGCTGCAATTGTGGTCTCACTTGATGCCGCGCTGGCTTTCGATACAATAGAGTGGCCATATTTGTTTGCAGTCTTGGCCAGGATGGGATTTGGGCCCAATTTTATCAGGTGGGTGCACCTTTTGTATGCAGAGCCCCTGGCGCTAGCGGTCGTTAATAAGAAATCTGAGGTATTCAAACTAAGCCGTGGCACGAGACCGGGGTGTCCGCTGTCTCCCCTCCTCTTTGCTCTTACCCTGGAGCCACTGGCGGCGTGGATTTGTGGAGACCCAGTAATCCAGGGACTAAAGTGGGCTGACACGTGGGAGGACCGCATTTCTCTTTATGCGGACGATATACTGCTTTATCTCACATCCCCCAAGTCGTTGCTCTACAGAGTACTCCATATATTTACCACCTTTGGGAAATACTCTCGGTACACGATCAACTGGAGCAAATCCATGATGTATGGCCTTAGTGGTGAGCCGCCTCCACTACCTAGGGGGTGTCCCATGAAGGAAGCGAAAGAGGACTTCCAGTATTTGGGGATCTTTATCATGTAGACGCCAAAGCTAGCTACGATCGAAACATATTCCCCCCCCTGCTGCTGAGGCTAAAGCAAGATGCGGCCAATTGGAAGATTCTACCGCTCTCATTATTGGGGAGGGCAGCATTATTCAAAATGTCTCTACCACGTTTTCTATATGCGCTCCAGAATTTCCCAGGTCTGTGCCGAAATATTTTAAAGAGGTGGAAAGTCTCCAGAGGGAACTGCTTTGGGATGGTCGCCCTCGCATAGCCCTTCCCAAACTGTCTTGAGTTGGTGTGACGGGGGATAGGGTTTCAGACATTAGGAAGTATTACTGGGCAGCCCACTTAGCAGCCATACATCAATGTATGTACCGACGGGGGCGACCCAGGTTACAGAATGGATAAATGGTTATTGCCGGGAGGTAATTACAACAAGGCCCTCTATTCCAGGCCCAGAAAATGTTCTCTTAACAGGACCAACCAGACACTCAGTGCATGTATGGCCCACAGTTAATAGAAGCCTGGGATGGGAACGAAAGCTCACAATGGCTACTCCTTAGTGGCACTCTGAGCAACTGGGCACCCTGAGAGGTTCGAAGGGGTTTGATAAGAGGGACCTGATAAGGATCACGAAAATAGGGGACCTATGGCACAAGGGAGAAATTACCTCCCTCGCCACCTTGCAACAAGAATATGAACTGGCCAGCACGGAATACTTTACGTATCTACAGGTGAGACGGACACTAACGTCGCACTTGCAGAAGGGAGTATTCCCCCCCCCCCAGATGCTTCGCTGTTGGAAGATAGTTTGCTCGATGGGTACCTTCAAACTAAAGCAGTGTCCTTGACATATAAGAAGCAGATCAATAATGCAGCAGACCCTCTCAAAGTGATCCGGGACCAATGGGTTGGAACTTGATGACGAAGAGTGGCAAGAGGCAGAGGCCTCCCCGCGGGAAGTTGCAATCTCCTCCAGGTTGCGTCTGGTACAATTGAAGATCCTCCATAGAATCTGTGTCGCAGGGACTTGGCTCGTCGGTATGGGAAGGGCATACAAAGGCATGTGCAGGAGGCAAAGTGGTCAGGAGGGCACATTTTTGCATAGCCTGTGGGAGTGTGTGTATATACAGATATACTGGAAGGGGATACATGCCTGTCTAGGTGAGGTCCTCTGACTTGTGGTAGGGATTGAAGCTAAGCGATGTCTTTTAAATGTCTGGGAACCCACAGACTTAGGTAGGAAAGACCGAATTTGGGTCACAGGCTGATGGTAACTAAAAGGAACCTGGCAAGATTGTGTTGGGCCTGGGACACCGCCCAAAGTTGAGGAGTGGAAAGCAGACATGGACTGGTGTATGCTACGGGGAAAAACTGTGTATGTTTCTAGAGGGTGCCCCAAAAAAATAGATTGACATATGGAGCAAATGGAATGGTTACTGTGGTAATATATGTGAACCCCCAGCTGTTCTCTTTGGAAGATCCTGTAACGCCATAGAGATAGCTACATTGCTATATTGTATAATACATTGTATAACGGTGACGAGTGTGACTAGAAGCATGTACTGTAATTTATCTCATCGAATTGTGAATGGAAATGTCTTTTTGTTTAATAAAAAGATTAAAAAAATATATATACACACAATATCGGGGCTCGAAAAATCCACTCTCCCGCCTGTATTTGCGAACCAGATTCAATTAGGGTGAGCTATATTTAGGTTCTACTCACCCTTTCTGGTGAGTAGGAAGACATTATGACTTTTGACCTCTGTCTTTGAACGCAGAGGAAATGTGACCCGATTTAAAAACCTCTTTATGCTCACAAAGTGAATGAGCAATCTTATTACCTTGTCACATTTGATCCGCTTCCAGAAACTGAGGTCAGGTGCATTTCAGTTAGGTCAAGTACATTTTTTAGGTTACTAGACCCTCCAGTCTATGAAATTTTTTATTTTTGCAGCCCTTAATATACACCAAAAATTCCCTCGAGGGCAGGGCAGCAGAACAGTCCTTAGTCTGAGTCTTCTACAGGTCCAGAAGTGATCCGAAGAGTTCGCTCTGATGGTCCAATATGTATACCTGGTGGTGCCACTACCAGGACATGTAAAACGTAGGAGTACATGTCCAAAATGGTAAATAAAATTACTTCTGCCCTAGGGGCTTTTTAAGGCCTCCCTAGGGGTGACCCAGAAGTATTAGAAAGGTTTAGGCCTGGCAAGTTGTGTTTTTTTCCAGGTCGAAATAGAAGTTGAAACTACACATACAATCTGCAATGGCAGGCTGGAGACTGGTTTAAAATGCTACATAAGTGGGTGGCACAATCGGGCATGGCAGGCGAGCCGAAGATGGCAGACATGTAGTTCTGAGGCTCCGCGCCGGGCCATCTGGAATCCTTTGACGTCTGCCCCTGGAGACCCCTCTCTGCTAGGGGGCTTGAGGTAATGGGGTGGATGGAACCTATCATTGCAACGAAGAGGGCCTGGTGTACCTGACGGAGGACATATTCTGCAGAGTATCTCTGACCTGGGAACATAATGGCAGCCCTGTCTCTTGCAGTGGGCAGGTCGATAGTGCTTGATGGCCTAGATCCGAAGTGCCAGAGCCCCAGACACTGCCACAACACAGCGAATGCAGGGGGCTGCCGTGGTGGAAAGAAGAATCCAGAACCCATCAGTGGGGATCCCAAGCCCTGAATCTGAGCCCGGAGGGTGCTTCGTCCCCGGAACAGGCACGGAGGCCGCTCCGGAGACAAACTAGGTGCCCGACTCACCTGCTGGCACGCCCGCTGCTGGGCGGAAGGGAATGGGACCCTCCCGAGTGCAGTGAGATGAGCCTGGCCCATCTGAGGGTAGAGCAGTGGGGCTCTGCGGCCTGGCTGGGCAGGTCCCTCTGTGGCGATTGGCCCTTCAGGTGAGCTGCAGCAGAAGTTAGCCGCGATTGGCGCGGGCTACGGAGTGACCACTATTTGGGAATTGCCACGTAGCGGTGGAAAAGCGGGTCACCCTGACAAGCAACTTGAAAACAGAGTCCTATAAGGCACTACAGTGAGGAATTGGGGACTCATCGGGGTCCGAGGAGAAGGCACACAGGGACACGTGGCTCCCGACCCGTTTGCAGACTGCTGAGTGTAAGAGTGAGAGCCCTGCCCAGGACTGGCAAACAATGCAGTGAGTCCGATCCCTCAGGGGGGAGCATCAGAGGGCTGCAGTCCGGATGAGTTTCACCCTGCAGCGGTGGGACCAGCGCAGACACTATGTGCTCGGGGTGGATGGACTAGCACCAGTTAGTCTCCTAGGAAGGCTGCCCGTTCAATACATGTACTGTGGGGAGGTGGATTCGACCTTCTGCCTTATTCCTTGAGTAGACTGAAATTAAAAGCTCCCCACTGGGGTGCCTACCTAGTGATACTTCAAAGCGGGGTCCTGGGCATACAGCAGGCTGAGTGTGCTACCTGGGTATCCCCACTCCCCATCCTTGAGTCGAAACAGAAGAATGCCTGGACTTTGCCGGGCTGCTACTGATAGACTACATGTGTAAGCTTGGTTCCTTACTGGAGGAGGCATGGTGAAAACCAGACCTAGGCACAGTACACTGCAGGCAGGGGACGCTTCCCTGCCCCCACATGGAGACGGTGAGAATGGAAATGATGAGAAGTCCCTGATACACGACCACCTGGATAGGGTATTAGCTGCTATCGCAGATACGAAATCCATGCTCCAGGAGGACATTGGTGCAGTGTCCGTGGGGCTTGTTTGCTGAGAGCGGAACATCACAAATTATCCGAAAGAGTCAAGGAGATGGGGCAGACGCTGAAGGACCTAATTCCAGACCAGAGAGCCACTACCCACATAGTTGAGGATCTTGAGGCTAGGGTACTCACACTAGAGAATAGGGCAGAGGATTGAATCGCCGCAATAATATTCGCCTAGCGGGCCTACCAGAGGGATTCGAAGGGTCGCATATGGTGACTTTCTTAGAACACTGGCGTTCCACGGAGGTGGCGAAGGACCACCTTACTAAATTCTTTGCTCTGGAGAGCGCACATGCAATGCTGGCACGACCCTTGGCGCCAGGGAGGCCTCCCAGGCCGGTAATGGCTAAATTACTGCACTATAGGGATCAAGCATTACTTTAGAGGACACTGACACACAGCCCCTCCGAGGTGGACCAATAGCAAGGTCCTCGTTTTCCCAGATTTTACAGCAAAAGTACAACAGCAATGAGCTTCTTTTGGAGAGGCTAAGAAGGCACTCCGAGCAGAGGGTATTCAATACTCTGATGTTTCCAGCCCGGCTATGCATTATGCTTGATGGCAAAACATCCTTCTGTGATGCCCCAGATGCTGCCTGGGCTTGGTTAGAAGTGTACAAAACAGGAGAGCCATCGATGAGACGCAGAGTAAAAGTGGAAATACCGGGCATAAGTACAGGAGGCGAACCAAACGGCCAACTGGGAGCTCCATGGCGCGAGGTCGCTCCACTTCGCAGACTAAGGTGGTACTGAAAGCAGCACTAGAGACCGTGGTGGATCTAGTATCCTCGCAGAGAGCAGCGGACACTGGGATTGAATCCTCTGGGAGACGCTCTACAAGTTCGGACTCTGGTGATTCAGCTCTAGGGGGAAAGAATCTGCCAATGATTACTACGCAATCAGCTGATTACATTATATAGCAAAGTCACCTGTTAATTGGAATCTGACTGCCAAGGTGGATATGGACTCCTGTAATGGATGGGTTGGCCAGCGCACCTTCAAGCATTTTACCGGATTTGCTTTGCCAGGCCCCTCCTGTTTTGGATTGCCCCATTCAGACTCACGTGGGGGCTTTCCCTCATTAATGTTTTATTCTTCTTCTTCAGGTTTGGATGGCCATCCGTTGCTGGACTGCCGTGGTATGCGGGAGTTCATGGTTGGGGAGTTAGATTCTTTGTTCAGTGGCCCAGAGGGTGGTTGGCCAGCATTGGGGAAGTCATGGAAACGGAGGGAAAGGTTTACAGCCCGTTATGGGAAGGGAATTCTAGTCTGATACCATGGTGGATATATGCCCCTCAATAAAAGTATTAACCTGGAATATCCGGGGCATGGGCTCAGCTTCCAAGCGGCACAGGATTCACCGTTATTTGTGCTGACAAGGGGCCCAAGTGATCATGTTCCAGGAAACCCACCTCATGAAGGAGGATGTTTTCCGACTACGCCGCAGGTGGCGGGTCATATATTCGCTACCTCTTAATCCGCATACTCCCGGGGCGCACTGCTGTGGCTAAGGGCGGGTACGCCCTTTGAGGTCCTCCACTCTACTATTGATCCAGAAGGCTGGACTATGTACTAGTCCAGGGTAGGTTGTTGGGGAAAGAGGTCACCTTGGGTAGTGTATATGCTCCCAACCAAGATCAATTAATATTCCTTCAGGCCCTAATGGTGCCTTTGTCTTGTCTGGTGGCAGATGAATTACTTCTAGGAGAGGATTTTAATTGTGTAGCTAACATTAGTATGGATAGGTCCACTCACCCTTTATGTGGAACAGGTGCGGAGAGAACATCCAAGGGTTTTTGCGAATTGGCGGCACATTGGAACATTGCAGACATTTGGAGGGTACACCAGGCTATTGATCAGGATTACTCCTACTAATCATGACTCACGCCTAGACATGTTCATATACTCTTCCAGAGTCTGCCCAGGTATCATACACACTGAATTCCTGGGCCACATGCTGTCTGACCACAATCCACAGTTGCTTGCCCTATGTCTGGCTGCAGAGCCGCCGGCGATTCTGCTGTGGTGTCTGTCTGCAACTATTGGAAGGCGAACGCTTCAGAGGCACACTCTAGTCAGCGGCCTCAGAATACTTTGAGATCAACCAGGGTACGGCCAGGGACCCTCTCATTGAATGTGATGCTTCTAAAGTAGTGTAACTGGGCCAATGCATCGGTCAAACGTGTGGGCGAAGAGGGAATTGAATAGAGAACTTGCATCTCTGGAACGACTACATGACCTGGGTAATAAACTGGGCGCGGATGAGACTATAAGATCATAGCACCTTGTGTTGGGACACTACAATAATGAAGCCTTGAAAAGACTTCACCGAGTTCATATACGAGAATACCAAGTGAGGACACATGAGGAGGGGGGCTGTTCGGGGAGGCTTCTGGCATGGCGGTACATCCAGAAACAAGAGGCTAGCCCATAACATAGATGCTAAGCAATGAGTGTGTACCTCTGTATACCCTTTGAGCTATAAATGTAGCTTTCCACAGCTACTATGAAACTCTTTACAATCGACACCAGAAATGATACATAATCATCATAAGGAAATCTCCTTATGTGTAGCCAGGATCTAGACACCCAAATAGACCACGGAGGACCGGTAACTGCACTGGAGACCTGAAAAGCCATTAAAGAGATAGCCAGGGGGAAGACACCCGGCCTGGATGGCCTACAGATAAAATTGTATTCAGTTTGCCCCAACACTGATTCCTAAGCTTGAAACTGTATTCTCTGAATCCCTGCGATTGGGGTATCTACCAATGTCATCCAGGGAGGCATTGGTGGTCTCCCTACCTAAATTCAAGTCCACCTCTGTGGGCCCAACGGGCTATCGCTCTTTATCCATGCTGAACGCAGATTTTAAAATCCTAAGCGAAGTATTAGCAACAAGGCTACTCATGCATATGCTTGAGCTTAAACATGAAGACCAGAACCGATTCATACCTACTAGATCCACCTCGGGATCTGCGAAGGCTGTTTCACGTTCTTGATCTCCCACCATACACCCTCCAATAGCTGGATGCTTTGATAATTTCTATTGACTTGGAGAAGGCGTTCGATTCTCTAAGGTAGGATTTTTTAGATTTGGTCATGAGACACATGGGACTGGGAGAGCTGGAACCGTTGGGAATGCCTGTTATATATGATCCCAACTGATGAGGGTTAACTCTGGAGGGGTGGAATCGGCGACATGTGGTTCACTGCGGCACTAGAGAGGGATGCCCATTGTTACCCCTGTTATTTGCACTGGCTATTGAACCCCTAGCACTGTATGTACAACAGGAGCGGGACATGGGCTGACAGTGGGAGGAAAAGAACATGTGAAATCACTATTTGCCAACAACCTGTTGCCCTACGAGACCACAAGAGTGTGATGAACGCCATAGTACTGTTGGAGAAGTTTGCCGGCTTTTCGGGTCAACTGGGCCAAGACACACCTGTTCCCTGTCAGAGTAGATGTGATTCGGTGCTCAGTGTGTGTCTGCAGGTATGGAATAGTCACCTTGGTTGTTTTGATTCTTGGGTATACAAGTATTCCATGCGTTCGAAGACCTACGGGATGGTTATCTGGGACAAGTAATTAGATCTCTCAAAACTAACATACCGGTCTGGAGGTCCTTAGAACCATCAGTGAGGTTACATATTTCACTTTCTAACATGATTATGCTTCCCAGACCCCTATATTATTTTGTAAATCTCCCACTCTTGCTCCCACGCTTATGGTGGAACGATCTGTACTCGTTGCTCCGAGAGCTGATCTGGGATGGGGGCAACATAGGGTTTCCCTGGCAGTCCTGCAGAGAGCTCCTGAGAAGAGGGGGTTTGGTGGTGCCAGATTTTAAACGATACTATTTAGCAGTTCAGCTCAGTGGCTGGCTTACTGGCTGATTGGTAGGGACCTTGAGTTAGTGGGCCGTATTGGTAAATCCTCAAATGAAGGATTACTACTGGCGAAACTAATCAACCCAAAGGTAAATACACCCACCCCGGAGTCTTGCTACGAATAGCGCTACAATGCTGGAGGAGATGTGTGGGGTGCATGTGCGTGGGGTTCATGCCCAGACCTGCCACTAGTGAGCCTACCACATGGAGACCCTCCCTACCCTTTCACAAGTGCCCAGTTAGCTGACTAGACGATGGCGAGACTAGTGACAATTGGTGACTGCTTTCAAGTGAGAGCTCCTACCCTTTAATGACTTGATGGAGCAATGTGGGTTGCAATCTGGTCAGTTCCTAACGTACCACGTGATAGTTAGGACCTATAAAAATCTATGGACTGGGAGTCAGGGAGAGTGCATCCAGTCTTACAGGCACTTGTGACGCTGGGTTCAGCTCTGCATCTGGTAAAATTGCTCTATAGAGCGCAAATGGAGATGCCCACAAGACCGCTAACGGAGACAAGAGGACATCAATGCTAGGCAGCAAGCTAACGGACACAGAATGGACTAGATTTGTCGAAAGCCCTTAACGTATTTCTAGGGAGAACAGTTTTAAATACAGTCAATTCAATTACCTGCATATGGCATATTTGACCCCATACCGACTCCAGGTTTTGCACGGAGGGGAACCTAGAACCTGCACTAGGTGCCGGATGCCCGATGCGGGTTTCAAACACATGACATGGGATTGCCCATGGCTGAGGAGATATTGGGAAGCAGTCATCGGCACGATTAATGGGGTTTTGGAACGCACCCTCGTATGCACCGCAGTCTGTCTGCTTGAACTCTTCCGCAGGCTCAAAGCCCGTAGGGTAGGCACTAGATCCATAGGCCTAGCATTGATATTAGCGAAATGCCGCATAGCACTAAAGTGAAAGTTGAAGATGAGTCCTTCGGCAGTAACATTGGAGCGAGCCGTAGAAGCATGGTCCAGGGCGGAGGTGAGGGCATTAAAAAGGGAAGATGTACGAGGACTCAGGCAACGCCCAATGGCTGAGCAGTGGACAGAGGTGCTCAGAACATTGAGAACGCACGTTACTGTCAGCACAGATGAAACACAGATAGGTGCACTCCCAGCAGGGACCTCGGAGGAATCCTCCCCTTGAATAATCAGTGACCAATAGAGTAGTAATGGCCCGAGTTGACACACTAGGCTCTGCACGCCTGGGAACCCCCCTCCCCACCTGGCTACACATCATCAATCAAATACATAGTTGAGGGCTCCCCTCGAGGCTGGCCTGCACATACTGTCATTGGGTAATATTATAGTTACTTTTTTCTTTTTCATCTCTTTTTTTATGTTTTATTAGTAACTTTCCCTAATGGCAATAGAATTAGAACTGTTAGCTTCTGTTGTATGTACTGTTGACAGTAATAATGTCGGTCTCCGCGACCGTGACTCCTAGAGCATCAAACCATGCTGCATGGTCAATTGCATAGATACAAGAGGTAAGAGTACGGGATACACTAGACAATAATTTGGCACAACTTAGTTATGCGTATTACTACGATTAATAATGTGGACAGAAAGGACTACGATTAATTAGTTAATTAGGATTAATACCACGATTAATAATGTTGACAAAGAAATGAGGGATAACGCCTATCCACTTATAGCGTTACTTGAATAACCATTTAACAAGGTTTTGATACAAAATGACTGTAATAATGCTTAATAGACAGATGATGGAGAATGACTTGCATAAAGCAAACTTCTGTAGTACCTTGTAAGCCTATATTGTTTTCTCCTTACAAGCCAATAAAAATATTTTGGAAAAAAAAGTGGGTGGTACAATCAGTGTTGCAAGCCCACTAGACATTTAATTTCCAGGCCCTGGGTACAAGCAGCACCCCTACGAGGGACTTATGGGTATATAAATGTGGTAATTGGGTAAGAGACAATTTCACATGTTTAAAGGAAAGCACAAGCATGTCAGCACTGGTTAACAGTGATAAAGTGCACGGAGTCTTAAAAGCCAAAAGAAAAGTATTCAGAAAACAGGACGGGAAGGTAAAAGGTTTAGGGAGGATCCTGCAGAGAGGGCCAAGTCCAACAGCTAACTGGTTGGGAGAGCAATTAGTGTAACCTGCAACAGAAATTCAAAATCAACTTTGAAAGTAGATGAGATTCAGCACCCGAGACCTCACATCGAAAAACACCAACATTCGACGACATGGATGGAATAAGAATTAGCTGTCCAATCTTTGACATTGCTTCTTGTGAGTATCAAATATTTCAAACATTGCCTTTCAGCGATAGCTGTTTATACAACATCCAGACCTCAAAAACAAAGAAGGATTTGTTTAGCACAAAGCCCAATCTCTACACCTTTTGAAAACCTTTTTATACAATCTAAGCACTTTGTGTTGGCCAGGTAACCATATCATCCAAAGCACCAGTCCCCAAATTTTAACTAGAATTCCGGAATACTGTTCATTTTCCAGTTTAGGGGTAATGGACATATCCTTAATAGGAAAGAGTCTTCATATTTAACCACAAATAGTCAATAACATATGTATAATCCCTGGTGAAAAAAAGTAAATGTAATATCCTGTGTTATATATTTGATTTGTGCCTCCTTTATTTCCTAAGTGTCTCCTAGTCTCTGGAGTGGTGGTGATGGGGAGTTCAGAGATTGCGTAAATTGTATGGTTACCTTCTAGGGATTGCCCAATATACATGGTCTGAGTGATGTTGCTCTGCAGAGACTGTTGCCTTGTAACTGACTTGTTAGATAACACTATGACGATTCCTTCAGTGTGCTTTTCTGGTGGGTGTCCTCTTTTATACATGTACTTTTCACAGTTTGGTGATTGAGGTTCAAAAAGTAATTTCAAGAAGAAAAGAGGCAAAAAAATAATAAGTTTGAAGAAAAAAGATCATGCATAGCCAGTGACTTCAACTACCTGGAACAACTAGATGAGAAACGAAAGATCAGAGTAAGACAGCAGTTAACTTAAGCACACACAGAGAAATGGATACACCCAAACAGCCAATGTAGTTATGTAACAGATGATTTCTCCAATGGACTAAGCCAAGACGTGATTGTCGAAGTCTTAAGCCAATGGCAGATAGGAGCTGATCGACGAAAGCCAATGGTTTAAAGTGGCGGTCTCAAAGCCCACTCTGTACATTGCTAGAAAGACGTCTACTTTGACAGCTGTGCTGTCAAAATTCAGACCTAAAAAAGAGCAACTCCAGCCTGAGGACATGTAAAAAGTGACAGTTCTGAGAAGAAGTGCAGCTGTTGTGGCAGTGCATTGTTCCAGCTCTGGGAAAAATACATTGTACAACAAGAAATCGAAATTGAGTGGTGGTGCAGAGAAGACAAAAAAACATTTTTCTGTTATTTTTGTGGCGGCGTGAGTTGCTTTGAATAGAACTTAATGTTATTGGGTACTATGCAGTTTATATCATAAGGTAATGTCCTATAGATTTCGTCTGCCTCTCATTTGATTTTAAATGATGCTTTGTAATTGATTCTACAATGAAACATGGTCTATTAGTCCAGCTCCCCACCTCTTGAGAAGAAAACTTCCTAAAATTCAGGTCTGCTAAATAGGTGTTAAAAATACTGAATCTTGGTAAAGACTTTGGTATGAGCTCGCAGTAACACATTGGGGGCTTTGGTAATACTTCTACCCAATTGTTTCCTTGATGCCCTACAAACTTTAAAAGCAATTGTTTATTTAAGCTTTTCCTCACTTCTTCCTATACAAATGTTTTGAGATGTTTGATTTTTAAAGCAGACCTACTTGTCGCATCAGACAAGAAGAAAACGTTCTACTTGGCCTGTCACTGTTTATTTAGGTATATAGTCCCTATAGATCGATAATCAGGAGATCATGTTTTGTCATATAGCACGGGCTGCAAGGGGGAGTATACATTGATGCCAGTGGCTGGCTGATGTGTATGATGCACATACCTATCAGTGGGAGCAACTCGTGCATAGATAACATTAGCTCTTATGGAACATTAGAACCAAGTATCCGTGCATGGGCTGATAGGTAGGTGACAACTAGCAGAATTTAAATGTACAATGTAGTACAATTTCTGAGGCGTGGCCAGCAGCTGATGGAGTAGGAGCCTTCCTCAGGTGGCTCCCAACTGCCAATCCTCATTCAGTGTCATCCTGCGGATTGTAAACCCCCCTGGCCCCCTTCCCAGGGCTTCTTCCCCTCACCACTGGATAGCTGGCGGAGGTCGGACTCTCCAGAGGGAAGTCATTTGGAGAAGGTTAAACTACTGGGGACAAATGGGGAAGACGAGCAGAAGGAAGCATCTTGACCCAATGGCCCAAAGTCAAATGGGCACGGAGGATTCTACTGCACTGGCCCCCTCCAACGCATCGTAGGACGACTCGCAAGCAGAGCTATAGCGGGCTCGAGACTGGCCGTCGAGACCAAGATTGACACTGTAAGGGAGGTAATAGATCTCTTGAGAGCCGACCATCACTGGTTGGTGGTATGAGTTACTGCAACGGAAATGGAGAATATTAAACCGACCCTAACCACAACCACTGACAGTGGTGGAAGCACAAGTGAGGGTGCTTGAAATGAGGGCCGAAGATGCTGAAAACTGGTCTCGCCGCAACAATGTGCAGTTCACAGGGCTTCCGGAGAGGGTTGAAGGGAGAGACATGGTGGACTTCTTGGAGAAATGGATCAAAGAGGAGGTGGCACCGGAAGGCTTATTCCCATATTTAGCACTGCAGAGGCCATAGAGTGCCTGCGAAACCTCCTTCCCCTGGAGGGCTGCCGTGACCTGTGGTGGCTCACCTCTTGTTTTATAAGGATAGAGATCGTACTCTGACAAGGTCGGCAGAAAGACTTCTTGGTTGTAGACAAAAGCACTGTCTGACTATTTCCTGATTTCTCTAGAAAGGTCCTAAGGCAACGATCATCTTATTTAGCAGTCAAGAAAAAACTGCGTCAAATGGAAGTCCAGTATGCAATACTCTTTCCAGCGAGATAAAGAGTAGTGACCCCTTTGGGTACCTGATTCTTTAGCACACCACAGGAGGCATGGGACTATATAGAGCAACAAGCACCCGCACATGCTCCCCTGGACCAACAGAAGAGAGAGGGCACCCAAGGCAGCGTAGAATATAACAAATCTATTGGGGCTCCCTCCAGAGCCCAAAAGCAAACCATAGCGGCAGTGGCATCTCTGAGTGCCCCCGACTCAAGTGGAGCATCCTCCCCTGTGAGAGAGGATCCACAAGACCCTGACTCTGAACACAGCACCAGCATGATGGGGGGGACCCAGGACATGCCGACAGTTACCCCTGCAATGTCGGATGAGATAATTTGACACTCTCCCGGCGGGAAGATCCATATGAACAAACTCCGAGACTAGGGAAACGGGGAGGGGGATTTATCTGGTGTTGGGACACTCAAAACCTGAACTACTCACTGGATGGGTGAGAGGGTGGCGGTACCGTGACGTCAGACCCAACAGATGTGAGGGAGGCAGGCTCAAAGTTTGAGCATTGTTTACATATGTTTGGATGAGGAGGGTTTGCTCGCTTGTCCTAAGGAGAGGTTAGTTGGGGTTGTTATAGTTTAAAATTTGAGGGAGTTACAGGTCTTGTAGGCCAGACACTGATATTGCAGAATCCTAAGCTGTGCTACCACCAGCATGCATGGAGAGCTCTGCACTGAGGGACCCTCCGGGACTACACTTGCCCCACCCCAATGGTTGGTCCTCAACCTTATAGGATTATTACATGAAACATCAGGAGGATGCATACTATGTCCAAGCATTATAAAATTCTCTTCTACCTGAATAAACGGGGGTTCAAATAGCCCTCCTGCAGGAACCCACCTGTCGGCAAAGGAGGAAGAGGCTCTTAAACATAGATGGTGGGGTCAATTACACTACACATCGTACTCTGCCGTTGCTAGGGGGACAATTATTTGGATTAGGGCGGGGTCCCGTTTCAGTGTACTGCGGAGGTGATAGACCCAGATGGCCGGAATGTGGCAGTAACAGGCAGATTAGACGACCGTGACATAGCAATCGTAAGCATAAAGGGCCCTAGCTCAGACCAAGGGGCCTTCCTGGCCAAGATCACAGGTGCACTGGCATCCTATCTACCTCACTCTGTAATCCTTGGGGGGGGGGGGGGACTTTAACTGCATCGTTGCACCCCAGGAAGGACACTCCCATCCACCCCTTAGAGACGCTCCAACTCCTAGAATAGCAAGGGCATTTATGGACTGGCAGAGCAGATGGGGCTTAATAGTGTGGTTCTGAAAAATCTGGATTCATATTATAGTATTTGACTCGAGAATAAAAACTTCGTCGAAATAGGACGAATTTGGTATCAAAAGACCGAGAATGACGAGTACATCAAGTACATGTATTTTCGGCATATTCGAGTGACGATTTCACCTCGAAAACGTCATTTTTCCTTCTGAACCCTTAGCTGCATGTTGCCCTCTACATAGGCCTTAATCCAGTCGAATTTGATTCCACAAGGACACATACTCCTTAATCGACTTCTTCCTGACCCCAGTACAAGTTAGAACCATTGCCCCAGGCCGAACTCGTTAGGTCAGTTCACTCCCAGTGGCCGAGCAAGATAGTATCTAGGCCCAACCGGCCATAAAACCATTTCAGCACGCACACCTGCCATATCTCGCTCACATCTTTCTTCACTCCTTTTCTTCGCTTATTTTATGGTGGGGAGGTGACCATTTTTATTAGGGGTCCAGCGATATCTGATGAAATGTTGGGCCTTGCCGGATGATTTGTTATGGGCAGCACGACGTGAAATATGTACATGTCATCAGGACTCTGCTTTTCTTTTGTAATCAGTAACCATAAATGAAATACCACGAATCCAAGGAATGTTTTGCCCAAGGGTGAATATTGTGTATAAGAAGAGAAGCCTAACTTCGTGAAAGTGTGCAGTCTCCTGAATATACTTGTATCGTACTTCTAGGACCCTGTCACCTTGGTTGCAGCCAATAAACTAATCTTTGACTTCACCTGGAAGACTCTGAAGTTTCTGCAGGTCTGACTCAGGAGAACCCGAGGTCTCTGGTGTGTTGATCCCCTGGCACCGCTGGGTTACCGGTTCTGTGCCGGTTCTTAAAAACCCAGTACCTCATTTAGCGCCCAGCGTTTGGGGCGATTCCAGTGGTACCAATCAGCCTGAAGATCGTGAGGAGCTTCGTGTGAAAATTCCGGAGGAGGGCCCACCACCTCCTCGACCCCTGCATGTCGACGTGGTCCGAAGGTCTTTACTGCGAGGTTCCCCGCTTCCCGACGGCTACAAGGACTGCTGCCCTGGCTATCGCCCTGATGTTGGACCCTTGAAATTTTCGGTAGAGCGAAACGCTGAGACGAGTCTTCTGGTGAAGCCATCGATATTTTTCAGTTAAGTATAAGTGGAGCGTCTCCTAGTCCTTAGTTGGACTTACTTTGTGGTATCTTGGAGATACATAAAGGTTTTTATTGGTACTTGCAAGCACCATAACCGAAGGACTCGTGTATTCACGAGAAATATCGTAATCGATAAATCCTTTGAAGTTTTGGAACTAGACTAGAGAGCGAGGATGCCTAGTCTTAGACTCGGGATTTGGTTTTGTCTTGGTAGTAATAATAGGGACTCCCGATTGGAGGACTCATGTCCGGTTCCTCCAGTTGGAACTCCGACTTACGAGCTATACGTTAAACATGGGGTAGGCCCCATCGTTTACAACGAGGTATGGATTAAATACACTAGGAAAGATGGTGTTTTAAAATGGCCCCAATATGGTAGCTTTGATTCTGAAATCTTAGACAACCTTGAAGTTAAACTCTTCAAAAAGAAAGCCCGGCCGGCGATGTTTGACTCTTTCCGCTTATGGCGCAAAGAAGCCAAACAGAAAGAAATTAAATTAGCTAAGAAAAATAAGAGAGAAGGGGGACTTTCAGTAATGCAAGCTGCCGTGCAGTTTAAAGATAATGAGGAAGAGCAGATAAATGAGCAATTGCACAGGCAACGTAAAATGGCAAAAGATAAGTGTTATCCAGTTTTGCCGTCTCTTCAGCAAGGGACAGCAAAAGAGCGTGAAAAAGACCAATTAATGTCGCAATTATTAACCTCGCCACCCCCCTATGCGCAGAATGCTACAGCACCCCCGCAACCTTTAGTTGCACAAGCTGCGCCTCTGGCTCTTCCACAGCACTCACCAGCTGTTCTTCAGCTGGCTCCTACTTCTTCGGTGCAGCCTCCTTCAGGCCCACCGACAACTTCTGTTTCTCCTGTGTTTTCTACGATTTTGCCTACTGTACTTTCTACATCTCCTAATGCCCCCTCTATGATTTTGCCTAGTACCACATCTATTATTCCTCATACGTCTTCTGCCATCTCTACCCCCGCCTTATCTCACCCCGTTTTTTCGTCTGTTTGTCCTTCAGTTTCACCTTCCCTTCGGCAGAAAATGGCCAGCACTGTTACTAATCTTCTTTTACCACTTTTCGGGTCGCCTGCTACGACCCCGAACATAAGTAGAAGACAGTTGCGAAGTCAACTGCCTGATTATCAAGAGAGAGATTCCCTGAATAACTTAGCTCGGAAATGGGTCATGGACACTGCAAAATATGATTTACAGTCTGTCATGGAAGTTTTCCATCAATGGGAAACAGCGACACAGAGATATGTGTTCGAACAAATGTGTGTCTTTCTTGGCGAGGATTTAGAAGACAATGATCAAGAATGCATCCCGTTAGAGATGTGTCGTGTGCGATTTAAGTTTGGAGAGGGTATGATTGTAGGTCCCGATGTGGAAAAAGCAGTTGAAATGCTATTATCATATCGAAGTAAGGGAAGTAGTTCTGGGTCACCATCGGAATATAGTGCATCTAGTAGGAAAAAGGCACGACAATACCCTATGAGAGAAGTTCCCCCACAATGGAGAGAGGGTGACGCGACAGCTGTCCCACCTGTCCTGCCCCACTTTCACCGAGTATGGGTACATGTTCCATGGAAGCGAGCTGAAGTTTTAGCACTCAAACAAACACTACCAGATCCGCGTAAAAATCCTGCAGGGTACTATAAAGAATTGTCGCAAACTGCTGGGTCATGTATAATGAATTTGGCCGATATCGATATGTTATTCGGGAACGTTGTTCCACAGCCGTTATGGGGAAAAATTCGTCATGTAGATCATGACCAGGAATTAGATGACACGTGGGCTAATATTACTGCTGCAGATGCACGACAAGTTGGTGGTGCCAAGCCTAAGCCTCTGATAGCGGAACTGCCTGGTAGAATAGTAGATTACATGAAAACGATAATGCCTGCAATACGCGTAAATTGGGATAAGTTATCTGCATGCAAGCAAAAGAAAGAAGAAACTGTGTCAGATTTCTTCACCAGATTTGAAGAAACATTCATTGACCACAGCGGTCAAGATATGACCACAGAAGGTGGTCAGAGATTGTTTGTCGATAAATTTGTGCACAATCTACTTCCAGACTTGTGTAGAAAATTGAAAGATTCAGAAAGTTCTTGGGTAGTCTCATCTTCAGCCCAGATATTAGCTACCGCACAGTACTACGAGAATAGAGACAAAGATGAGAAAGATAAAGTAGAGAAGAAAACTAGAGAACTCAAAACGAAGGTTTTGCTACAGCAAGCCTATCCTCCACGTGGTGGTGGTAATAAAAATAATAATGGTCCGAATCACTACCAGAACACTTTTCAGCAGCCTCAGAGAAACTTGCAGAGATTCGATTACAATCAGAACCGCGTAGGTCCCAACCAGTGTTTATACTGCAAACAAGAGGGTCATTACAAATATGACTGTCCTGCCCTGCCACAACGTGCAAATGGATTTTCTGGCGTAAGAGGTCGTGGTAGTCAGCAAGCGCCTAGAGGTAGAGGGCGTGGAAACGCCCCTCAGGACGCACGTTCCCTTCCACCACAAAACTCTATGAACAGGTTTGACCAGCAAAATAACGTATCTGACAGGACAGCTCAATACTACGTTGATGAGTATTACACGGAAAATGAGCAGTGGGAGAATAATGATTGCTAGGACAGCCTTAGACAAGGAGAGGGAGTTGTTTCAGTTCCAGTAGATCAGAGTGGACCTTACGTTGAGGTGATTACATCGGGTGTGTCAGAACCTTTTCTGTTGGATACTGGTGCTACAAAGAGTTCTATTATGCACTCCAAACTCCCTGGCGCACCTTTGTCTGGCGAAATGAACGTTTCCGTAGGTTTTTCTGGCGCCCCGGTTAGAAATCCGATTTCTGACCCTTTATCTCTTTCTGTTGGTCCTTGTGAATTCGAAGCACCCCTTATTTTGACAACAGGTTGTGGTGAAAATTTACTAGGATTAGATTTGCTAAAAAGATTGTATGCGACTCTGTACTGTTCTCCTTCAGGAGTACAACTGACTTTAGGTAAGAAAGTGGTTTCTCCCATGTATTTGTCGAGAAATACGCTTCCAGCAGAATTGGCACTTCTTCCAGATATTCTTTGGGCTACTGGTCCGAATGACGTAGGTCTTTTAGAAATTCCACCGTATATCGTAACATTGAAACCGAATGTCAAAATGCCACGAATTCCCCAATACAGAATATCCAATGAGGGCGAAAAAGCTTTGCTAGCGATTGTTTACGAGTTGATTGAGAAAGACGTAATTGAAGAAGCACGAGGAAATGTTTGCAATAGTCCTGTTCTGCCTGTTTTAAAACGAACTGACCCTTCTCAGCCACCTGTGTATAGATTTGTGATCGATCTTAGAGAAGTAAATAAGATAGTGGTGCCACAATTCCCAGTTGTCCCCGACATTACAACATTATTGACTGATTCCAGCATCCGCATCCTGGTTTTCGGTGATTGACCTGAAGAATGCTTTCTTCAGTATCCCGATTGCTGAGGAAAGCAGGGATATTTTTTCCTTCAGTTTAGGTGGTCGCAGTTTCCGTTTTAAACGCGCTCCTCAAGGCTACTGTGAAAGCCCCTTAATATACAGTCAAGCTCTGAAAGGCCAGCTTGACGCAATGGTTTTGCCCAAAGGTACCACTCTCGTACAGTACGTGGACGATTTGCTCATCGCTGCGGATACTGAGAAAATCTGTAAAATGGCCACGTTGACATTACTGCGCCATCTATGTGATCTGCATCACAAGGTGTCACTTTCCAAGCTTCAATATTGCCGACAAGAAGTGACCTACTTAGGTCATCTCTTCTCGAAGGAGGGGAGGAAACTGACCCCAGAAAGAATTCAGGCAATAGCTAAATTGAATGTGCCAAGAACGCAGAGAGAAGTACGCTCTTTCTTGGGCATTACATCGTACTGTAGACAGTGGATTCCAATTTTTTCGTTATTAGCCAAACCCTTATTGGCACTAACGTGTACAAATACACCCAATCCCATTCCTTGGTCTGATGAGTGTCAGAAAAGTTTTCTCGAATTACGCACAGCATTATGTTCGGCCCCTGTGTTAGGTAACCCCAACTACAGTAAGCCCTTCACATTATATGTCCACGATAAGGAGGGCTGTGCATTGTCCGTGCTGACTCAGTTATACGGAGATAGACAGCGGCCATGTGCCTATTTTTCGTCAACTTTGGATCCGGTAGCACGAGCATTGCCAAGTTGTCTAAGGGCTACAGCAGCAGCAGCTGTTTCTATTCGACAGTCTGCAGGTCTAGTAATGAATAATACACTGATCGTGATGGTTCCGCATGCAGTAGACACATTGTTAAATAGGACCAAGACACAGCACTTAACTAGTGCTCGACTGTCCAGTTATGAATTGACGCTACTAGCGAGCCATGTGCACATAAAAAGGTGCAGTACCTTGAACATAGCCACATTGTTACCAATTACTGAGGAATCGGATGCTTCAGAACAGCACGATTGTTTCCTCAGAACAGAGGAAGAGACGAAAGGAAGAGTTGATTTATTCGACACTCCTCTCGCTGAATGTGATGGTACATTATGGGTGGATGGTTCATGCTTTAAACTCCCAAATGGTAACGTGACTACAGCATATGCTGTCACAACTTTGCACACAATCGTTGAAACTGCGCGAATACCACATGGTTCAGCTCAAGCCGCTGAACTCGTGGCACTTACGAGAGCATGTGTGTTATCCAAAGGAATGAAAGTGACTGTCTATACCGACAGCCAGTATGCCTTTGGAGTGGCTCACAGTTTTGGACGATTGTGGAGAGAACGTGGGTTCCTGACTTCGCATGGAGCTAAGATTCAGCATGGTCAGTTGGTGAATGAGCTTCTTGAATCACTAACGTTGCCCCTGAAAGTAGCGATCGTGAAATGTAGTGCACACAAGAAAGTGATTGATGATGTTGGTTGTGGAAATGCATTTGCTGATGAAACTGCTATGGAAACGGCAAAGAATGTGATGAGCCGAATGTATGTTGCGAGCCCAGAAAGATGGACTGGTGATGTTGGAATATGTGAAGACACGATAGAAAGTGTGAAGTCCATCCAAGCTGAGGCCACGGAGAAAGAGTTAAGCATGTGGAGAGAAAGTACAGGGAGAATGGATGCAAATGGTTGTTGGATTGAATCGACAAAGCAACAGAGATGGTTGTTACCCGATGCATATGTACCTGCAGTGGTTACGATGGCTCATGGGATGGCCCATATCAGCGCGAAAGGGATTTGCGAGTTGTTGGCCCCAGTGTGGAAGAATTCAGGGATTCCCAAGTGTGCAGAGAATGTTGTCAAGAATTGCATGGTATGTCTGAAGCACAATCCTGGTAGGGGAACCCCAACTCCAGCTGGTCATTTTGCACCTCCTACGTACCCGTTCGAGGTTTTGCAGCTAGATTTCATACACATGGAGAGGTGCAACAACTTAAAATATGTGCTCGTGGTTGTTTGTGCCTTCTCAAGATGGGTAGAAGCCTATCCCCTAAGGGACAATACTGCCTTGTCCACAGCGAAAGCCCTTGTGAAAGAGTTCTTCCCCAGGTTCGGAATGCCTAGAATGGTCTGGTCGGACAACGGAAGTGAATTTGTGGGTTGTGTGATGAAAAGAGTGTGTGAAGGGCTAGGCATTAGGCAGAAGTTCCACGCTGCAAATCACCCCCAATCAGCTGGATTAGTGGAATGTTACAATGGCACGCTTAAACTTAAATTGGCCAAAATCCAAGCGAGCACGGGTCTTAAATGGCCTGACGCTCTACCCTTAGCACTCCTATCCACCAGAATGACTGTGCATTCGCGAATGAAACTAAGCCCCTATGAAATAATCTTTGGTCGGCCAGCCAGCATATGGGGAGTGCCTAGGCCCACGAAGTTTAGCGAGCTGCAACACCCCATTTTGCTTGACTATTTGTATGAACTGACGGCTAAATTGCGTGTTTTATATCAACAGGTCCACAACACCTTGCCTCCGGTCTCTGAGACCCCGGGTCACTCCATTGACCCCGGTTCCTGGGTGTTGGTCCGCAATTTCCAGAGGACAAGAAACGACCAGCCCAGATGGACCGGGCCTCACCTCGTCCTCCTGTCTACAAGGTCGACTGTTAAAGTGGAGGGGAAGGCCAATTGGGTCCACGGGATCCATTGTAAGAAGATACCCTTCCCTCTGCCACATGACCAATGGGTCCGAAAGGGAGGCACTGACTCAGAGCGCACAACTGATGAACGTGTAAAAGAAGCAAAACGTGATTGTAAGAGTGGGAACATTTTTCAAGAAACTACGCCGCCATCAGAACAATTGAACTCTGTGGAACCTGAGCTACTATTTCTGGACCAGACAGTACCCGGGAAAAGACGCTACAATTTACGACCAAGAAAAACAGACTAAAGTAAAAGTGATTTATTTTATGATCAGAGAGAAAAACCTGTGGACTAATAAAAAATACGTTTTTCCCCCCAAATCCTATTTTTAAAAAGTGCAGATTCTCCCATCTAGGTAACTTGCTTATTTTTGTTTTTTTCGAACCGCCATCCGGGTTCCGCTGCTAGGGTCGCGGTTGATTAAAGACTTTTGGGTGCAGCTGACGACAATAGGTCGCTGGTTCCAGTTGGTCCAAGGGAGCCACCCTAGACTGACGGAAGCATCCTTTAGCAGAAACAACCTACCGCCGCGGGCAGCACCTTAGAGAGGATGGAGTTTCCTGATGTGGAGAGAACTGCCAAACAAATGAACTTTAAGCAGAGACTTTTGAAAACAATGAGGAAGAGAATTTTTATAATAATGTGTATTTTTATGCTATTTAGCGTAATGGTCTTTTTGATAAGCTATGTTTTATTCTCTTTTCATGTGACATTCACGCCCACTACATCACCCATACCTCCCCCTACTGTTTCCTCTCATTTTTTCCACTCTTTGCCTGACCACGAATCAAATAGGAGATTAGAGTTCATTAATAACTCCTTCGTTCAGTTATTACACCAACACCAACTTGTAATGAACACAACCAACTGTTGGGTGTGTGGTCTCATGCCCCACACCACGGATAGAGGTATCCCCTATTTGGTCCTGCCATTTAGTCGCAATGGGTCAGTATGGGCATATAGGACAATGTTCATATATGCACGAGAAATCCAACCCCTACGTTCTGTAAAAGACAACCTCAAGACTAGCGCCCTAGTCAAGGGTATAGTTGACATGATCAAGGAAGTCACTTCTTACGAAGATACCCCGGATGATGAGATACTTGCATATGTAGGTTGGAATGTGACCGGATATGGCACTACATTAAGTGAGAAACAGCAAGCCAAGAGATCGTCCCCTATCTGGATCGTACCCCATCAAGGTCATCTGTGTCTGCAAGGTATTGGTAAGAATCCCAGAGCTCAGCTAGGGAAGAGTGTCTGTACAGGAACGTACGTTTTTGGATCTCAGACTTCCCCTGCCTCTTTAGCCGCTAAGGGTACTTATTTCATCTGCCATGATAGAGCCTATACATGGTTGCCCCCTGACTTCTCGGGCTCATGTTTTGTTTCATTCCTGTTACCTCCCACCTACACAGCAGCGGCGGATTACCATCGGACAAGGGTAGTTAGAGGTGTCTTGAGTAAAGAAGACACTGCAGGTCAAGAATTTGGTGATTTTGCAATGGGTGTCCTGCCGTTCTGGGGAGCCATGGCTAACAGCAGAAACATAAGGCAATTGACAAGGGTAGTTGAATCCACCGTGATTGAAACTGCTGGTGCCCTTAGTAACCTGACTGCTGAGCTCCAGTCGGATCGACTGATGACCCTTCAGAACCGGGTCGCTTTGGATGTAATACTGGCGGACCGAGGTGGAGTATGCAAATTGATCCAGTCCAGTTGTTGCATTTTTATTCCAGATAATGCTCCAAACTACATAAGATTTCCGAATCTATTCATGTGGATAAAGGAGATTGGTCATTAATGGGATGGTTCTGGGGACTGATATCTGCCTGGGGATGGAAAATTCTGATGGTCATTGGGATGGTCTTAGCCATTCTCTTCCTGTTCTGTCTATGCATACAGTGTGCTTCTGCAATATGTGGCCTCTGTGCTACATTATGTGTAAGGAAGCCTGTGTCAAGACATGAGCTCAGCACTAGAATGATGTTGCAGCAACATCTCAATGACTTTAGGAATATAGATCTGGACTCAGATTAACATGAGGATAGATTAATTGCCTATGTAAGGGCAAAAGGAGGGTCTGTGGTTCTGAAAAATCTGGATTCATATTATAGTATTTGACTCTAGAATAAAAACTTCGTCGAAATAGGACGAATTTGGTATCAAAAGACCGAGAATGACGAGTACATCAAGTACATGTATTTTCGGCATATTCGAGTGACGATTTCACCTCGAAAACGTCATTTTTCCTTCTGAACCCTTAGCTGCATGTTGCCCTCTACATAGGCCTTAATCCAGTCGAATTTGATTCCACAAGGACACATACTCCTTAATCGACTTCTTCCTGACCCCAGTACAAGTTAGAACCATTGCCCCAGGCAGAACTCGTTAGGTCAGTTCCCTCCCAGTGGCCGAGCAAGATAGTATCTAGGCCCAACCAGCCATAAAACCATTTCAGCACGCACACCTGCCATATCTCGCTCACATCTTTCTTCACTCCTTTTCTTCGCTTATATTATGGTGGGTAGGTGACCATTTTTATTAGGGGTCCAGCGATATCTGATGAAATGTTGGGCCTTGCCGGATGATTTGTTATGGGCAGCACGACGTGAAATATGTACATGTCATCATGACTCTGCTTTTCTTTTGTAATCAGTAACCATAAATGAAATACCACGAATCCAAGGAATGTTTTGCCCAAGGGTGAATATTGTGTATAAGAAGAGAAGCCTAACTTCGTGAAAGTGTGCAGTCTCCTGAATATACTTGTATCGTACTTCTAGGACCCTGTCACCTTGGTTGCAGCCAATAAACTAATCTTTGACTTCACCTGGAAGACTCTGAAGTTTCTGGAGGTCTGACTCAGGAGAACCCGAGGTCTCTGGTGTGTTGATCCCCTGGCACCGCTGGGTTACCGGTTCTGTGCCGGTTCTTAAAAACCCAGTACCTCATTAGATTCCTGGAGACATCTGAATCCCAAGAGCAGAGCTCTCCTTTTACTCCCTGGTGCATGACCTTCACGTCAGATTAGACACATTCCTATGCTCCCTGGACATGCATGCGCAGACCCAATCAGTGGAATGCTTAACGCATACACTGTCAGAGCAAAATCCGGCCCTCCTACACATGTGGTGGGGACACTTGCCCCAACGCATACCAACATGGTGACTGAAAACTGAGGCTTTAGAGAACCAGGTGTTTCTTAAGGAAGTTGGAGAGTGCATTGCGAATTACTTTGTTGATAATGCAAATAGGACTAAATCTTGGCTGACAGAGTGGGACGCATTAAAGTGGTACTCTGCGTCAAGTGCCTGGCGACCTCTAGGAGTGTGTGGCGCACACTCGAGTCAGACCTTGAGACCGCAGACCAGGCATTTCGTCAACTAGAAGTACAAAGACCAGGACATCCAGAGTTGGGCCAAGCCCTACTGGATGCCAAAAAGGAAGTGGCCAAGCAAACGGAAAGGTTACGAAACTTTGATTACAAGAAATATAGGGGACGCACACATGCACAACAGGACAGAACCAGATCCCTACTGGCTTGACTGGCCAACCCAGCTCGATGGGGCTTTCCGATACTCGAAGTAGGGGATACCAAGGGACACATACTATATCATCAGGAGGAGATAAATCGGAGATTCCTAAGGTTCTACGCCAACCTATATAGCACTCGATTGAGACTGGAAGAAGGAATAATCGGGGAATATCTGACCGCTATCCCACTCCTCTCTCTAGGGGTCAAGGAGGCAGATGAGTTTGGGGGTCCCCATAGACATACTTGGAGGTAAGAGCAGCGATAAAAGGTCTGGCCAGGGGCAAAACACCTGGTACGGATGATATACCCATCTATTATATAATGTTGAGTAGCCACCAATTGATACTCTCACCACTGAGTGACTGACTACCCTTTAGTAGGTGGGTGGTTGGTTTTGATCATATTTGGACGATGGCACCACATTCAAATGAAACTAATAATTGCTTCTTTAAAAAAAAAAATATATATATATATATATATATATATATTTGAGGAGCATCAAACCAAGAATTCATAGCTGTACACAAGGAAGATGTTCACAATAGTTTAAATACATGTTAAATACCAAATAGGTACAAATCACTCCATCAGATTGCCCTTAAAATGATTCCATACTTGATGAGCCTCAGTCTTATCGCATTATACGTTACCATAGTTTACTGGTTATAATTATTACATCGCCAGACTTACTTGACTAGCGATGTTATAGCTAAAAGGTTGATTCTATCTATCCAGTCAGCCACCGATACCCAAACTAGGGTCCCCCACTTTTTCGCCTTGCTTCGATATATGTTGCAACCCGAGATAAACCCATGTTGCCAGGAAGAAAACAGCTTGGCTCTGACCCTGCTCAGGCGTGTCGCAAGTATCTTCAAGTAGATCTTCAGGTCGCTATTAATCAACGAGGTGTATATGAGCTGGGATTCTATGGGGACGTCCCCTTTCTCATAAACACCACAAAATGAGTGGATGTCCATGAGCCTGGGTCTGGAAACCCTCGCTGAGCTTCCAGGAAGGTGTTAATCATATCCCCAGCCTCTACAGAATAAAATACACAATAGAATTAAAGCGAAATCTTTTCTGGCCCTGCTGCCTTCCTAGATGCCTGAGAGTTGAGTGCTAATTGTACTTCCTTCAATGCGATAGTAGCATCCAGAGCCGTCTGGTCCTCTTTGTCTAACACTCCTCCAATTATTAGATCAAGATACTGCTTAATTCCACCCACTGACGGAGACCACATTTACTGATAGAGCATTTAAGTAATATTATGAAACACCTACAATAGCTTCCGAGATACTAAGTAGTTGCCCATCCTTGTCCATTAGCATTCACTCAGAGTTCTTATAGAGCTCAATTAATCACCTGTGAGGGTCTCAAGGTGCTGGAGGGGGGTTCTCAAGAAGGAGCTGCATAGCACTGATACCGCTATGCACCTCCTTCTGTCGCATGCGCAATGCCAGGAGCCTGCCCTCACTATCACTATACTTGTGACTCTCATGCCTCTGGGTTTGATACTTCTCTGCTATATTTCCAGTATAAAAGCTATTAATACTAGCTTTAACCATTATAATCTTTTGGAGGATCTCCTGGTCTTCTGCATATGCCTTATTATGCGGAGCTAATTCCATCTTTTTAATTAATCCCAGGCTGCACCCGCTGCTGCACTTTCTTTATTTCTATCTATATCATCTGTAAACCACTCCTTCATGTATTCTGTATATTCCGGATTGAAGTAGTGCCCCTTATCAAAGGTCTATGTTTGAAGCGATCTAGTTGCAGCGATTTCCTGACACTATTATCAGAGGATTGTGTTCCAAAAAGATCCTGTGGAATTTCTCTATACCAACCTACCCCACAAGCACAGGCGAAACCAGAAAATTTCTTGTGAGAGTAAGAGAAAGATGTATAGCCTTGGTCATGACATTTTAGCCTAGCCCAGGCTTCATTAAGTCCTTGATTTCTTGTGAGCTGCTGAACTGTCCTATAAATTATAGGTTTTCGGCCGATATGCATGCCCGCCTGTGATTTCCGAGTAACATCCACGTGGAGATTGAGATCACTGCACACTGCAAGTGAGTTTGCAACAAAGCCAGCTCCACATCTAAATATTCAATTGCTGCTGATTCATCCATATTAGAGCTATATTTGGAACGTATGGGAAAGCATAACCCTACTACCTAACATTCTGCCAGTGCCCACCTCCCGAATTTATCTGAAAGGCAATGCTACACGTTACAAATATTCCTTCTAGCCAAGATTGCCACTCCTTCATGGTGATTCCCTGCATAGTACAGACCAAGAGGATGTACTCTAGGTTCTCACAAGATCTTTCGCCTCCCCGGTTATGTGTTTCTTGCAAGTAGATCATGTCTGTACCCAAAGTTCTCATCCCTTTGGCCACCATGACCCCCCTTAGGCCTATCATTCAGGCCATGGACATTAACTGTGTAGATACGCGACTTTCTTGTTTGCGCCATACGTAATACATAGTAGTGTCTTCATAGTTTGGCTAGTTTCCCATAACTGAGTTATATAGGAGCTGACTTTGCTACATAATTCCTCTGTCTTGGTTAGGGGTCCCTCACGCCCCTCGCCATACTCCTTCCTTAAACCAATTTCTTGGGCTGTTTCCATTAAACAAACCATGTTACTCTTCACATCCCAGCTCTGTATTTTACTCCCCTTAAAAAGCCCTCCCACATCCCACCTCAATCACCCATCTCCCCCCCCCCTTCCACTCTACTGATGCATTCAGACCCATGCTTGGTCTGCGTAATGGTTCGTGCACCCATCTTCCTACCAAGCTTAACCATTATTCAATCATGAAAGAGAAAAATAAAGAAGCACCCTGAAGACAGAAGCATCTCTTATCAAAGTCCAAATAATCACCCTATGTCAAACCCCTCAGACATTCCTACAATACTCCTCAATGCGTGCTCTCCAGATATTCCTTTGCCTTGATCATTAATCAAAAAACATGAGTCCTGCTGTTAAAAATCACCATAAGTCTTGCACGATTAATTAGGAAGGCTTTTGCCCCCTTATTCTGAAACTGCTTTATCAGCTGCCTCAGCCTCCAAGACCGCCCAACTGTGATATGGCAAAAATCTGGTCTCACAAAGAAACAAAAGCCGGTCTACACAATGTTTGGAGTCCGGATGGACATTTTCAAATACCGCCTGTCTAATAATGAAGTTACCAAAAAAGTCCAAGACAGATTGTACAAAGATAACAATTGCTGTCCCTCCATTCTTTATAATTACCCGCTGTAACATTAACTCTATCAGATCAGTTCTCATTGGACATGTTGAGTAGGCTAGAATATCCCTTTTCTTTAATAATGCCCCAAACTAGCACTACTCTTACAGTCCTCCGCACAGAAAGCTCTAGTAAAGGGAGAATTCAACCTGTGGGGAGACAATCCCAATATTGAAAGTGCTGCAAACTTCATTGAATGTATGGTGGCTACGGTCAGACAGAAAACAGACAAACTTGGAAAGCTGACCACATACTTCTTATAGCGTTCACTCCTAATGTTAAAATGGAAAACGTAATGATACAACCTCTGAGATGGTCCAATCACTCCTTAGTATCCTTCTAGCCTACAAACGTAAGACGTCGTACTCGTCTTGAAGTAAGCTGCATACGTACCCAGCTCAATTCAGGCATCTCTAAAACATTACAAAATCTTAAAGATGAAGAGGTGAGACTACCTTTATCCCCAAACCCAGAAACCAAAATTGAAGCATTTTGCACTACACTACTACTATGCTGAATAACCTTGCCCCTTGTAAGAATAAAATCTGGATTGGAACCAAAAAATGATGAAAGTCACAACTTGTATAAAAATGGCATACCAATTTGGTGATTACGTTCAAGATATGTTGCAAGATATATAGAAGATGCATAGAAGAGGTGTTACTTGGATTAAAGACCAGAATATCAAATTGAGATACAGAGTTGCATTTCTCTCTGCATGAAACAATTGATCACAACTATTGTCTCAGACTTCACATGAGTGATTAATGTTTCGACGATTTAGTAACCAAATCATTCAGCCAAGCTATTGTGACTTAAAAAAAAAAATCAGGACAACCACAGATCCTGGTCGTTTATTATCTAATCTCTAACCTGCTGTGTTCCAGCAATAATCACTGAAAAAGAAGTAACAAAACAGCACAACTATGTGGAACAAAACTACATTCCACATGACCATCACCTGAGGCTTAGACCCCCCACATCAGAAAGAGGGTTCCTTATCTCACCGGTGAAGACCAGCAATTAGTTTTAATATTGCTCAACCTCTCAGTGGCATACAACACAATTGACTGTGCAATTATACTGAACACTCTGGGAGTATATAAAGATCACATGAATGATAGTAGCCTATATCTGCATCTGCCTTCTCAATATTAGTTCAATGTGATTTGAATCCATGACATTTGCTCCAAAAATTATACTAGTAGCAAAAGGTTCAGCACCTCTGTTTAAGCAATACATGCTGCCTTTCTCCTAAGTCCCAGGTCAATGTAGGGTACACGTTCAAATGTGCATTGAAGACATTGAAATTCACATTCAGGTGGAAAAGCCCCAGGAAAGCTGGAACAAATTTACAGTGTGAGAAGTTGGCCTGGTATATGCTGTCCATTCTAGTGGGCACCTTGCACTAGTCCAAACAACCCTTATTGAAGGTAGGTTTAAAGACAACCTATATAGAAAGCTATCCTAGTGGTAGCTGTGGAGAGCAGCCTTCGGGCTAAGTCTTGAAGGAATGTAAAGCAGCTTGTTTTACCAGTCTATAATCTCATGAATGACCAAATGAAAGGAGAACCACACCAGGTATATATATATAAAATATATGTATTTATTCTAAACACCTCCTTTAGTCTTTATGAGGCTAGAGGCAAAAGTACATTCAGTAAACCTATTTAGCACACAGTAAATTAGCACAAAATATGGTTAGCCCTAGGGGCGTACCAAACGATATACTATGAAAGTGGTACAAGAACCATGATAGATATAGAGACCAGGCCTAGAGCCTATAGAACCGCTGGGGCAACCAGGAACCACCCAAGGTAGTGACACAGAGGACCCACGGGGGACGCGTGCAGTGTCTAAACGCAGCCGCGAATCACTATTGACTTCTATGGAGAAAGTTGCGATTAGAATTTTAAAGATTAGGGACACTTAGAAGTTGACTTGGAGCAAACCCCTTTAGAACTAGGCAGTTCTAGAGTCAATACCCACAGGAGCACCGGAGTACTCGAGTTACCTCACCCAGGGAAGCCGGTGCATAGGTGTGTTTTCATGTCGGGTTTTGTAGTTTTTTCTATGGCGAGCTGCTGAAAAATGCTGCAGGCGACCAAGTGGAAAGTGTCCGGATCGATCGGAGATCTGAAGAACCTGAAAGCAGAGGGGACAGAGTCTGGGTCACTTTCTAGTGACTCAGCCACAGACTCCTAACAGGTATTACACCCTACTGCTTTCAAAGATCATCAGGCACTGTGGATGCACACCTAGAAACTCTCAATCACACTCAATGCCATCATCTTGGCCATGCTCTAAGCCCTGCCCCCAAACCTTACCCGTGCGCTTCCCCCACATCCTCCCTATGATGCCCTTGTGTGCTTATACCACTCCACGTTGCCTTTTCACCCATATGCTGCTCCCTTACCACCCCGTTGTGTACTCTCATCCATGTGCTCCCACATGTTCCTCTTTCTCTCTATTTGCTTCTCCTGCCATTGGTGCTCCTTCTCTACACCCTCTGTGCCCCACCTCAGTGTTGCTCCATCTTTGTTCCTCCCTGCACCCAGTTAATTCCCTTTCCCCTGTGTAGCTTCCCCTACCCATGCTACTTTTTTTTGTTTACAGATCCAACTCAGACCGGCAAACAAAAAAACGAAAAACGAAAGCAACATTCTGTAGGTATGTGCCTACAAAACAACATGGCTGGGCTGGGTGTTGCTTTTTTTCTCTTTTTAAAAAGACATGCTGCATAGATTCAGGTATTATGTACATTATAGCTACAACCACTGATGAAGGTTTTCATAGGCAATACCTATTGGATTTGCCAATGTTTGTTTAGGTATTGCCTTTACTGTGCTTCTTGCTGATTACTCACTAAATTTCTGCTCTAGGCAAACAAGTCCTGAATGGTCCAGGATGGCAAGGTAGCCCTGGCAGGCTGGCTGAAGGCACGGTTGGAGTGATGAGCAGGGAACAGTGACAATGATAGCTGGGGAGTGGTTCTGCTCTCCTAAGGCAACTTTCATCGTAGTATACCTAGTTTGAGACCCACACATCTACATTCATCTGCACATCTGGGTGGGAATCTCTATACCTATGCCTGCTCAGTACCACAAACTTTAAACAAAAAATCTCAGAATGGACAATCAAGTAAAGTAACCAGCTAAGCGGACTATGATCCTAACAAAATACAATAAAAGGACCTACAGAGATGCCAGATTACTGAAAACCATAAACTGTGCGCCTCTGTCTCACAATTTTTCATCCATCACACTGCTGAGGGCTGCGTCCCATAACACTATAACCGTACCTCACGCACAACACTGAAACACTTCCTACATAGGATCAAAACAAAGACAACATACTTCCAGCCACACACTCCATATGGTGTATCATGCTACACTTCTACGCAAGTGCTTTAGCACCCGACGTAAGAGTAGTGAGCGCTTTATAAACATTGCAATACAATACTAATCTCTTCTGGGTGTGCTAATGCAAGTTTCTTCCTATGGAGACTGAATTCAGGTTGCCTGCTGCCATTGGGCCACCCAGGAACCACCAACCACCTGCACCATAAGCAAACATTGACATAATAAAATTTTGCTTTCATGGAACAAGGTTTCTTTTTCACAAGTCTGAAGAGAAATCAGTAAAAGAGGTGAGAGCAGAGCGGCGAAGAGACTTGTATGCGCTACTGTGGCTATGACGTACCTAGCCATGCCTACTAGGACTGCTGGATCTGCCGGGGATACAGCATTACCGCACAATAATATCCAGGGTGGGTTTAATGGCTGCCTCAGTTTTCTTTGCAGGAATGGGAAATAATATGCTGTTTCTACCTTCCTGGCTGATAGAAGCACACAGTATGCCACTGTATGCTTTGCTTTTCTCAAACAAATTCCCCAGAGTGTTACCTGAGGAGAATTTTTGCAGGAACACAAGCACAATCTCTCCTAACTTCAAAAATTAGAATCAAGCACCACAAACACCGATTCTGCTCACCTTCACCTTTGTTGCAGTACTTGGAATGAGACGGCTGGAGTGGGATGATTTTTAGTGAAAGACTTTAGAACTAGCTCTTATGATACATGTTGGAGTGAGTAAAAATGTTAAGTAAAATCAGTATTAATTATTTTTTTTAATAAAAAGAGTAGTGAATTCACGACCCATGTGTCGATGACAATCGAGACATGGACTGGAAAAGACCAAGACAGAAAGGTGCAGTTGCGGAAATAAACCTGTGGAATTTTAAATGAGAATTTTATGGCTTTTAAACCTTCAGATATGTGCAAGTATGTACTTCATCAGGCTCCACATCATCTATCTGCTCCCTTTGACACAGTGCCTCATTCTAATAATCTGTCCACACTTTAAACTTGGAGTTTGCAATTGTGTGCGCAAATGTCTCCGCTCCTGTCTTACATCTAGAACTTAATCAGTCTCTTTCCCCTTTTCACTTGGGCTTTTCTACAATAACTTGCTAGGCCCTGGTCTGTGGCGCTCCTTCCAGAGCCCCAATGTATTCAATGCCTGTCTGTCTTCACTCTAAATGCTGCAGTTGCCCACAATATACATGCATTACAGTCAAACAGATATTGTAGATTAAAAATGTCCACGTTCAGCGCAGCGCTCCCACGGAACCGAATCCCCACTTTATTGTAAGTCATGAACAGTGCTTCAATAATGAACTCTGAACTGCCTTAATATTTCTTGAATACACTTTTAACAAATTATACTGTTCGACAATAAACGCCCTGTGTACACACCCTGAAAGTCGTCCTATTGCTTGTAACTTTCCTTCTTGAAGATTAGTTGGTTTTTCTACAAGTTAAGGCGAGCTCCCCTTAATATAAATAGCCTCAGAGGCCCGGCCGGGCCCCCACACCATTTAATTAATGAAGAGGCTCAGAGGCCCGGCCGGGGCCCAGGTGTGCGTGCTGTCACCATGCGCACCATTTAAATTATTTAGAGTCCGGGCATGCCGTGCGCACTGCGCACCATTTCATTTGTGATGAGAGGGCCCCTGGAGCTTGCCCCCCCCCCCCCCCCCGCAGCACGGCCCTCCCCCGCAATGCGGTGGCCTGTGTTACCCCCTTCCAGGCCCGGCTCCAGGAATTTTTAATTGGGTGGGCCAAGGACGCATTTGGGTGGGCCACTGCGGGCTCGATTTGTCGCATATATGTCTGGGCAGACTTGCGTCAGGGCCCCCTTTATCTCTTCTTAGTCTTACAAGGCCCAGTAAAACTCACTCTTTTCCAAATCTCTTTTTAATGTTATCACTCTCAAAAAGTGTCTTTCCATGTAATGTTACTTTGATTGGGAAGAGGAGGTTTCTGAGGTGGGAGGATCAGGCAAGTGACACTTCTCAGGCTCCCTCTGTGTGAGCCTTCAGGGAGAATCCATCTTCATTAATACCTCCACCTGACCTCGGACTCTGCAACGCACTCCCTTACAGGCTTGAATATCCACTTCTCTCCAGTGCATCTTATCTCACAGATGACCTTGGACCCCAGCCCCATATCAGGCACCATCTCCCAGTAAAAACATTAGTAAAATCACCTTCATACTTAAAACATTGAATAGAGCAATAAATATAATTAGCATGCACTTTAAAGTATGTTCCACAGTGGCCCTTATGGCCCGACTGCTAATTAAATAAACAAAAACAGAAAGGCCATGACAGGGCCGGCTTCAGCGCTGATGCAAAAGTCTTTTTTGGCGCTGCACCATAAACCTCTTTCTCCAATAAATACCTTTACTCCCACCTTCCAACAGTGCCCCTCATCCATGCATGCCCCCCCCTATTGACCTCTTCCTCGGATTCCCTCACTGCCACACGCCACAAGTGCCCCTCATATCTCCATAGCCCCTCCCCCTCATGACCTCCTCCTTGGAGACCAGTACCCCTTATCTCTCTGTAGCCCCTCCCACTCAAGACCTCCTCGTCTAACTCCCTCACTACCATCCTCCACCAGTGCCCCTCATCGCTCCATAGCCCCTCCCACTACCTCCTCCTCAGACTCCCTCACTACCACCCTCCATCAGCGCCCCTCATCTCTCCATAGCCCCTCCCCCTCATGACCTCCTCCTCAGACTCCCACACTACCACCCTCCACCAGCGCCCCTCATCTCTCCATAGCCCCTCCCCCTCATGACCTCCTCCTCAGACTCCCTCACTACCACCCTCCACCAGCGCCCCTCATCGCTCTATAGCCCCTCCCACCACCTCCTCCTCGGATTCCCTCACTACCACCCTCCATCAGGCCCCTCATCGCTCTATAGCCCCTCCCACTACCTCCTCCTCAGACTCCCACACTACCACCCTCCACCAGCGCCCCTCATCTCTCCATAGCCCCTCCCCCTCATGACCTCCTCCTCAGACTCCCTCACTACAACCCTCCACCAGCGCCCCTCATCGCTCTATAGCCCCTCTCACTACCTCCTCCTCGGATTCCCTTACTACCACCCTCCATCAGGCCCCTCATCGCTCTATAGCCCCTCCCACTACCTCCTCCTCAGACTCCCTCACTACCACCCTCCACCAGCGCCCCTCATCGCTCTATAGCCCCTCTCACTACCTCCTCCTCGGATTCCCTCACTACCACCCTCCATCATGCCCCTCATCGCTCTATAGCCCCTCCCACTACCTTCTCCTCGGATTCCCTCACTACCACCCTCCATCAGGCCCCTCATTGCTCTATAGCCCCTCCCACTACCTCCTCCTCGGATTCCCTCACTACCACCCTCCACCAGTGCCCCTCATCGCTCCATAGCCCCTCCCACTACCTCCTCCTCGGATTCCCTCACTGCCACCCTCCACCAGTGCCCCTCATCTCTATGTAGCCCCTCTCTCATATGCGTTTCATTTGTTGTATAGCGCTACTCATATCAGTGTATTGTGTGTCAGTATTTTACATCACGCACACATTACACAGAGACAATGAATCATAGAAGTATGTAAATCAGTCTACAGGGAATGTCACATAAGCCAATGAGGATTACAAGGTGTATGAATCACATGCCATCCATACTGGTGGGCAGTATATTTTAAGAGGGTTTGGTCTGGGGAAACCCAACCTTAGGATTTAAAGAGTATTCCATGGGGGTCAGCTTTACTGATAAAAATGTGTATCTGCCCAAACACACTCATTTTAGCAACATTAGAATAATGAAAGACTGGGGAAGTTCTAACTATATCACAAAACAAAAAAAGCGAAGTTCTAATTATACCATTCATGTTTGTTTGCAGCTCTTTGGTGGCAGTTCATTGTTCACTGCCTTTTGTTAGGATTGTAACTTCTGAAGTGACACAAGGATCTCTGTGACAAAGGCAGTAACCCACTGAGCTATCCACATAAAAGACAGTGCGTCTGCATTTAAAAAATACTAACAGACAAACGATTGCTCTAAAGCAGGATCATTAATCACCAACTTTCTCTGGGCATTGCCATTTTCTATTGTTTTATTGTTCACCAGCATCGGCTATGATGAAATGATAAAAACTGTTTAAATGAAGCATATACGAAGTTTGTGTCCTGCTGGGCCTGTGCAGATTTTAAAAAGATTTTTTTTGTAACACATTCTCTTACCTACTCCATTAGTCATACTTTGTATCACAGCCTTATGTGATAAGCAGCTGCAGGGGTCAGGGGGTGACTAGGAATAAACAGACCACTTTTCCCCTGCGCTGCATAGAAAAAGAAATATCAATGCAGCAGGACAGGAGGCAAAGGTTACCAAGGGTTACCGTTGTCAAAGAAAGGATTTGTCCCCTTTCACCATGCAGAGATGAAGGGGTGAAAAAAGTAAACAAAGCCTAGTTAACATGTTAATGGTCTTTTAAAGACCTGTTAAGTACTTTGGTGCGGCTGCGAAAATCTTAAACTGTCTGTGTGTGTGCGCCCGGGAAAGCTGTCTCTCCCCGGGCTGACACACACGACCTGTGCGTTGCACGCCTGCCTTCAAGCCCTCACTGCGAGGGCCAAGGCTCCTGTTTGGGTGGGCCAGGCTCATCTTTGGGTGGGCCGGGCCCACCCGGCCCACCCGCTAGAACCGGGCCTGCCCCCTTCACTCAATACAATGTATTAAAAAATATAATAAACAACATATTAGTGTTGTCAATGACTACGGTAATTAATTTACACTGGAGCTAAACAGTTCTCTTTCGCTTTCTTTCTTTCTGGATGGGTGTTGAGGTTGGTGGGTATCACAGGCTTTCTTCTGACTGGACTTATCATGCTGCTATTTATTTTTTAGGGTTGGGCTTGCAAGAGCATGCGCTACCAAGTGCATCTCACTAGCAAGACACTATTATATACAAAAAAGACTTTGATCCTGCCTATTGCTTACCATTTGTCTGCTTCTCTGTCACTCTTCTTTGTAGCATCCCTAACTGGCCAGTGTAGCTGAAACGTCACTTACGATCATGTTTATGTAGCAAGGACCAAGCACAGATTGCTTCATGTTAATCAGTGCCCATACGCTGCTCCTGGTGTGATTGAGGTACTACCCCCACCCCCACTTCCTGCCTGCTGCTCCCTCCATAGCTTTGTTCTTGTTTATTTTCTCCACATCCACCCAAATGTTGTTTCTTCTCTCCCCTCGTGCCCATTTCTTCTCCTCCTCCCCTATGTTAATTCTCCCTCTCCCAACTGAAGCGCTGACCGCATCATAGCTCTTAGATTTTTTCCCCCAGATGGGTTGTGCTGAGATGACGCTGGAAGAAATTAGGGGCAGATTTACAATAACTGGCGTGACGCATCTGTGCCGTAAAGGCGGCGCATTGCTGGAGTTGCGTCGCAAGCGCGACGCAGCTCCAGCAATGCTCTGGGGGGCCTATCTGTCCAATGCTGCGTCAAGCCTTACGCCTACTTCAAGCAGGCGCAGGGTTTTGACGCAGCATTGGCCTAAAAGTGCCTGCGTGAAATCTTGTAGATTTCACGCAGGCACTTTTGCGAGGCGCACCTGCCCCGGAACGCCCACCCTGCGCCGGAACGCCCACATGTGGCGCAGGGCTTTACAACATGACGCATCTGCCTAGATGCGTCACGTTGTAAATGGGTCGCAGGGATGCGCCACGTTTACGCCACCGTTGCGTGACGCAACGGCGGTGTAAACGTGGCGCAAGTCCGACATAAATCTGCCCCTTAGTGTTTTAGAAACCATGGTTGATCATATGTATTGCTGCGACTGCGGGCTCAATTATAAAGCCGTAAGGTGGCTATCAGCCCGGCAATACGAAAGCATCTCCTGCAGTCCCTCCGCTTTATGTCAGCAATCCCCCTAGATGCTTTTAACAAAACTGGAAACGAGAACTGCAGTACAGCTGAGTAAAGCCGTACCTGTGAATATTGAGGCCTGCAAAAAATAGTATGGAAGCAATTCAACACTTCAAAATACGACAGACAGCAGTTGCAGCCTGTGCAGAGCGGCACAGAAGAAATCTCAGCACACACTAGAGAGTACATGACCGGTTGCCCAAACTTTGTGATTTAAGATGACCACAACGTTTCAGTCCAGTTTCAGACAGGGTCAGCACCTGTTTAACAGTGCAGGCCATGAGCTGCAGTGAGGACTGTCCTTCCTCCATAGCAGCCATAAGCAGAAGAACTTGCAGAGGTGCCATCCCTCACAGTATTTCCTTCTCCCTCATGTTCATTCACTTTTCTCTGGCTCTGCTCTCTTCTCTGCCTTTATCTCCGTTCCTTGGTTCTGAATGACGTTAGTGTGCACTCATAGCTCCCAAGTTTTCAGATGGCTTATGTGTCAATGAGTGACATTTTACTGCTAAATGTGTGACACTTCCTTGTGAGTAACTCAAAGCAACGACTAATATGTGAGTGTTTTATTATTGTATCCAGACATATAACAAAATAATCAATAAACCCTAAAACAAGCATGACCTGTTTTTGTACCAATGCTCGTAAGCAGTAGCAGATGAAAGGGTAATAAAACAGATTTTGCTGTGATTTGGAATGAAAAAGGTTTCACTTCTGAAGATATGAGACTGTGAATTAAACATTAGTAAGGTCTATAGAAGGCGAGTGGTCTTCAGAGGGCTTCATTCACTCAGCTGTCCACTTCACATCACTTTCTCTGCAATTCCTCACGTTTATCCACTTACTTTCCTTCTCTCACCACATTTTTTCGAAATTCTACCTATATTCTCTCACACATAATCTACTTCCTCTTCATTACTGTCTTTATGTTCCGTCCTTCAGCATGTACCTACCTGTGTCCAGCCACAGAACCTGTAATTTCAACTCACCTATCAACCTTTAATTCCAGATGAGGTGTGGGTGGCGCTCAACCCAACTTTGTGGGAGAAAGTATTTAAATAGCACAGAGATAATTCCTGGACCCACTGCAAATTTAATTTTTTTCTTCCACAAAATGCCTGGATGATCCCGGGACCAGACTGGTTGATAAAAGAGACATACATTAGGTCTCTAATTAAGGCATAACAATGCTCAAGTGAACACTGGGCCAAATAAAGTTGAATATATGATGATACAACGAATTCCGTTGCAACGCATGCCTTTACCACGCATGCGTTACAACGGAATTCGTTTACCACGGATAAACTTTTCCTCGAATAATTGCGTGGTGACGTCATACGTCGTTAAGAGAAAACGGCCTTTTTTTCCGATTTCTCTCAAACGACGCTGACGCCGACGTGACTTATGGTGAGTTGTTTTATTTGGGGGGGAGACCCCCCCAAGCCCCCCTTTTTTTCTTTTTACCTTTACCACATATGCCTTTACTACAAACATCGTAGTAAAGGTATGCGTGGTAAAGGCATTAGTGGTAACCACGCATGCGTTGTACTGCATGCGTGGTTAAACATTTCGGGGAAACGGCTTCGTTGTAAAGACCGTTTCCCGCTAAAGTTGACGTGTGAGGAGAGGGCAGGAGGCAGCCCCTCTCCTCTAATAAAGTGTAAAGTAAACGTGCAACACATTTACTGTAAACAAGCTGGCTCAGGCAGAGAGTTGGTATCCATAGCAAAAATTCACCTTCTGCTCCACCTTGGCCCGGCTCTAACAGTTCTGCGCTGCACAAACAGAAGTGCACTGGGCGCTCTGGGCCTAGAGCTACAGCGCCTTGTACAGAGGAACTTTTCATTATTAGGTATCATAACGCATTTTAATGTGGTGATGCAAATACTACCATTAAAATGTGTTATACTAACTAAGCAGTGATGCGTTGCACTTGGCAGGGCTGTGCACTGCCAGAAAAGCAGTGAGAAATGCTCCATTTGTGGTAAGGGAAAATGAGAATTCTGAATGATGAAGTAAGTTTCTATCTTATAATGTATTAGATAGATATATATGATAAGCATTTACAATGCAATGGTTTTGCCTTTGTTAAAGTTAGAGCTATTGGCATTGCTCTTGACATTATTTTTATTTATGTTTTTTTTTAACATAAATAAATGGCATTGTCATTTACAATGCCAATAGCTTAATCTCTCGCAAATGCCACACACAAACACTCACATTGACCCCCCCACACACACACACCCACACAGAGCCCCCCACACACACAGGCGAAACCTAAAAAGCACTGTCATAGCCAATAGCTCACGCCTGTGCAATGGATATTGGCTGTGCCCATATCTTTTTGTAATTATATAAAGCAGTGCCGTTGCTGTGCAGCATTCTCTTGACATGAAGTTTGAGCATTTTGCGTTTAGTCTGGTACCAAAAAGATCAATTTGTGGATAACTTCATTCCTGACAACATATTTTGAATGAGGTTTACACTTAGCTACCACTAGTGATTTTCATTGTAATATATGCTTAGCAGATCTGCTTGCCAATTTAGGAGACCTGGTAGGTATAGTGCCTGGCAGTCTTATAAGAAGCCAATGCTGTATTTCTTGTTAATCCAGAAACATAATTAGGGATCTGGTACCACCATGTTTGAATAGATAATACACTGTGGATGTGTTGGCTGTTTGGATCAACAATCTGTTCCTGTCACTTTTTAGAAACAGGTTGGTTCCGTCTGCTCAACATCGGGACCTTAGAACCATGACGTCACTTGGGCGTCTTGGTACTTGTTGCTGGAGTTCTATAAGCAAGAACAGTAAAGAAGGACAACACTTTCTAACTGTACTGCCCTTTACAGAAATATGGCCTACCCCTTAAAATATTGCCTGCTATGTAATGTTGCTGTAAAAAGCTCAATTGCAGAAAGCACTGGCAAGCACATTTTTAAGCTATGTGAAAGTCTTCGATTCTTTGAGCACATCGTATACTAATGGTATTGCTAATGGTTAAATATTAATTTGATTTCGCTACATACTGCAAGTGGATGCATCTGTTTTGTACATAAACAGCGCGCATTGTTTGCTTTCGTTACGATTTTACAGTGTACACATTTTGTTTCTACTACTTTATTTACTTGAAATGGCATATCTTCAAGATAGTCGTGAGATTGACAGCAGCAGCTGCACAGTGGTATTGTAACGAGGCAGGAAGGGTGAGGGATAGGGAAGCGCTCCACGGAAACCTGGCAGACCAGCACTGTTATGAAAGTTTCAAAAAGAAGAAACAGCGACGCAGGGTGGGCATGCAGAACATGGGATAAATGCTGCATTAAAATGTAAGCAGCTACGAGCGCCAAAGGTGAACACAGGCATAAGCAGGAAACCATGAAAACAAGCATTTGCAATGCAATAGGTCTCGGATTTATGAGAGTTTGAGCTATTGACATTGCATACGACAATGCCTTTTATTTTTGTTTTCGTTTTTAAAACATAAATAGAAGGCATTGTGATTTACAATGCCAATAGCTTAAACTTGTGTAAAATCAAGACCTATTGCATTGCAAATGCTTGGTTTGGACTTGTGCCCTGGACAGGGGGTCAGGGGAGTGATAGACCGGCATGACTAAAGCAGAAGGGCGTGGTAACAAAAGGGCAGGGGTGGAGACAGACGCATGGGTAAAGACTAAGGCCCGGAGAGAAACAGAATTGGAGGGGAACAGACAAAAGTGCAGGGGTGAAAGAGAAGCATGGGTAAAGATACAAATGTCGAGGAGAAACAGAAAGGCAGAGGTAGAGACGGAGGCAGAAGAGACGGAGGCAGAGGTAGAGACGGAAGCACAGGAAAGACAGGAAGGCAGGGCAGAAACAGCAGGGCAGGAGTACAGACCAAACACGGGTAAAGACAGAAAGACAGGACGGCAGGGGGAAAAGCAGAAGGGCAAGGGGAGAAACAGAAGGGCAAGGGGAAAAGCAGAAGGGCAAGTGGAGTGAAGGATGGGAAAGGTAGAAACAGGAGCCGTATTAAAGACAGAAAGGCTGGGAAGAAACAGATGGGCAAGGAAAGTGACCGATGGGCATGGAGGAGACAGAAGGGTATGGGGAGAGAAGGGTATAGGAAAAACAGAATGTTGGGGGAAGAGACAGGCGAGTGGAGAATCATATGGTTGATGAAGAAACAGAAGGGAAGGAGGCAGTACAGAAGAAGGGCAGTAAGAAAAGGTTAGGGTATTCCTAGTTTCCATCCCATTCATAGGGGCTGCACGCAATTTTACTGTTCATGGGCGGGGTGGACTCAGGGCGTGCACAAGATCACACATGGTGGCGGTACGGCGCTCATAGAGCTGTGAACAAGGGATGTGCATTATTTTACTGCTTATGGACGAGCCTGCTTGGTGCATGCACCGGAGCACACATGCTAACGTGTAGATCGCTCACAGAACGGGTGACTGCTCCCGTTCACACGGGTTGCATGTTATTTTAATGATTATGGACGAGATGGAGTCAGTGCGTGCACCAGAGCACACATGGCGGTGTGTGCAGTGCTCACGTCGCGGTGGACGATTGCTCCCGGTCACGCGATCTGCACGTGTATTTTATTTTTTGTGGCGAAGTGTCCTGTGCTCAGAGGGAGAGGCAGGAGAGACCCCAAGGAGCACAGCACTCGTGAAGCAAATATGTACAGTATTTATTGTAGCATTAGGTAGCATGCAACACTATGTTTTAATTAGGACTTGACATTTCTCTGTGCAGACGATGGCATATGGTAGCCCCAGCCCGTCCTGTCCACCCGCGTGCCCCCGACACCACCTTGATATCGGTGTATCCATGGTTTCCCCCTCCCCCGCCATCCAGCCTTGGCCAGAGCTCAGCTGTTTCAGGCTGGAGCATTGTCTGCGCCGCGGAACGGCAAGAGTTAACCTCTCTGCCGCATCTGCAGCCTGCTCCACGAGTGACCGGCGGGCTCAGAGCGCGGAGGACCCAGGCAGCGGGGCGAGGGCTCTGGATGCGGGGAGGACGGAGGTATGTCGCCGGGGGTGGGGGCTGTAGGTAAAAGCGCTATCACACAAATACAAAGCACTGATAGGCGCTATAAAGCAGAGGCGCCCTGCCACGGCCTGGCTGGCAGGGACGGGGATGTGTGTGTGATGGGGGGCGTGGGCTATGCCTAAAAGATCCCGGCGAAGAGGGTGGGTTGAGAGCCCAGCTGGGGGTCCGCTGTCACCTGCCGGGGGCAGCCGCACAATAGACAGCAGTGCTCTGATCCTCGCGGTTGTTGGAGTGAGAAGCAGCGGGAGGGGGGCGGGAAGACGGTAGGGGGGCGGGAACGGGGCCGGGGAGACACAGAGAGCGAGGCAGCGGTAGGGGGGCGGGAACGGGAGCCGAGGCAGCGGTAAAAAGCAAAAAAACAAAGCAAGCACTCACCTGGACTTCTTCCGGGTGCCTTCAATGGCGGACCAGATTCGGGGGCGTTCCCGGCTTTCGGCTGACGTCGCGTGACGTCGGCAAAAGCCAAAGAATCTCGGGAACGCCCCCGAATCTGGTCCGGCATTGACGGACAGGCCCCTCGTCCAATGGCTAGGCTCCATTTATGGAGCCAGCCAATGAATGACGAGGGCCGACCCAAACCCACACTACAGTTCTCATTAGGTTTTCGCCTGCGCGAAAAAGATGCGCAGAGCGCATCTTTTCGCCAGGCAAAACCTAACAAGCATTTACAATGCAATGGTTTCGCCTTTGTTAAAGTTAGAGCTATTGGCATTGCTCTTGACATTATTTTTATTTATGTTTTTTTTAACATAAATAAATGGCATTGTCATTTACAATGCCACTAGCTTTATCTCTCGCAAATGACACACACATAGCCCCCCACACACACACCCACACAGAGCCCCCCCACACACACAGCCACACAAAGCCCTCCACACACACACCCACACAGAGCCCCCCACACACACACCCACACAGAGCCCTCCACACACACACCCAAAATGCTTGTAGATTAGATAGTCTATTGCGCTAAAGTACGGACACCAAATGGTTACACTCTGTGTTGGAGAGGAGTTCTCCAGCTATCGAATCGCTGATTCTAAGCAAATCAAACAAGCCTTGGAAAGAACCTTTTTTTTGTTTTGTTTTTTAACACTGGGTATCGCTCTGATACGACATTAATGTTTCACATTAATGTCGTTTCAAGTTCTTAGTGGGAGGCAGCATTTTACTTTCGATTGCAAAATGACACACTGTTGAAGTTTCACATCGTGTGACGTAAGCAGACAGTGCCAGTAAAGAGAAGTCAGGCCATGTGCAAAATGAAGTGAACAATACAGGATGTGAGTATATACATGGGAGGGGGCATCCGATCCAGTGAGAATGTTGAGACTCCAGAGTAGAATGCAGAATAGAGGAGTGGGCAACAGCCCAAGGACAGTGCAGACCACTGTACACACGGCAGAGCATTAACAGAGAACACAGAGCAGGTGGGACAATGCAAATCACAGGGCAAGGAAAACTAGAGCCCAGAGTGCACAAGACAAGTAGCAGTGCTGAACGCACTGTGCGTGCACCAAAAGTCTGGAGTGTGCAAGGTGTATGCCAACCAACTGCAGAATGTACTGGGCAAATAGCACTGCTCAATGTACCTAATGTACTAGTCATCTAGTGCAATGCATTGGGAAGTGCACAATGCCATGCAAAATATGCGTCAGAGCCTGTGGTATAATGAAGTACAAAGGGCAGATATAATGCAGGGTGGTTGAGAACACTTGACATGCAGTAGCACCTTGTAGGGTTTTGTGTATATGGAACATAGCACGATTCGTAGTACAGCACATTAAACCAGATATGACATAGGGGCCTCAGGTACAATGGTAAAACAACACTAATTATATCCGCTGCCAGTACACAGCGTACAAAGCACAACAGAGGCCCACGTGCCCGATGCAGGTCCAATGACACAGGGTTCACGGATCAGGGTGCCCGACCATCCGCATAAAGCAGGGCAGAGAGCACAAAGCCGGGCTCCGTGCGCTGCCTGTGCCCCTCGCACACACCTAGGCCCTTCAGCCACTACACACTGTGAACACCGAGGAGGGGTTCCCCGAGGACCGGGGCGAGAGGGCATCACTCACCGGTGCAGCACCAGGAGGAGGGGGACCCGCCGGGGAAGCTGGGTGAGTCGGGGGCCAGGCAGACACTGGAGACGAGATGCGGGCACTCCATGACGGTGGCTCCAGCTGCTCTCACTGTTGTCAGGCCGGGCAGCAAAACAAGCATAAGAGTTTGTGAAAACAAGCCCACAATTAAACCCACAATACCTAACGCACTCACCGGACTGCTCCCAGGAGGCGGCGGGGGCGCTTGCGGTGTCCTTCCTCTGCCGGGGCCTGGGCTCTCTTCTCGGGTGCCGCGGGCGGGGCTCTCCTGCACCGGGGCCTCGCGAGTTCCGAGTAATGGACGTGTCCCGGCACCCCTCCCTTCTCTGCGGCCGCACTCACCGGTACTTGGACGCTGCAGCTCTTCCTCACCCGGTCCCGCTTCTTAGGGCCGCGTGCTCTCACGGGCGGCGGCGGGGCTCCTCTTCCACCATGGAGCCCTGCCGGTGGGTGCAGCTGCTTCTCCTTGTCCGCGCTGGGGGAGCGGGACTTCCGGGTCGCCCCCTCAGCTTCCGGGTCGTCGCGGGCAGCGCGGCGGCCCGTCTCAGCTACTGCAGGCGGGGAGTGAATTCACCGAGGGGTGGGCTCGCTCGAGGTGAAAATAAACAATAGCGGCAAGGTCCCTGGGCGCCTGCCAGGGGACAATTTAATTACAAAAAAGCGAGGTGAGCACTCGCTAGGGCAGAAAAGCGCTATGAAGCGCTCTGGGTGTTTTTCACGAAACTCCCCGGCCCGAGCAGGAAGGCGGGTGCCGGCAATGCCGGACCAGATTCGGGGGCGTTCCCGGCTTTCGGCTGACGTCGGCAAAAGCCAAAGAATCTCGGGAACGCCCCCGAATCTGGTCCGGCATTGACGGACAGGCCCCTCGTCCAATGGCTATGCTCCATTTATGGAGCCAGCCAATGAATGACGAGGGCCGACCCAAACCCACACTACAGTTCTCATTAGATTTCTCCTGCGCAAAAGCTGCTTGTGCAGCTTTTTGCAGTCGAAACCTAAAAAGGAGCCCACAAAGGAAGATGTGGACTGAAAGCTGGCCAGTAGAGATCTAATCATAGCAAGAGTTCTAAATGACATACAACAGTTCCAACAGAAAGAATCTACAACTTAAAGGTACAACGCAAAGAAACATAACATAAACGTACGTTTTTATCTTATAATGTATTAGATAGATATATATGATAAATAGGAGCCCACAAAGGAAGATGTGGACTGAAAGCTGGCCAGTAGAGATCTAATCATAGCAAGAGTTCTAAATGACATACAACAGTTCTAACAGAAAGAATCTACAACTTAAAGGTACAACGCAAAGAAACATAACATATTACACCACTGTTAGCGTTTTTTTCCGATTTAAATTATTCCATGCACAATTAAGTGTCCTGCCTGTCACCAAAGAGGATCTGTGTGGTTTGTTGCTGTGAATGAGTTTCCAACTGTGCTCCACTCTCCTTATTTAGCCATGTACTTACGTTGTTGTGGCGTAATGGCCAGAGCGGCTGACTTTGGAACTGGGGAATCAGATTCTTCAGCATTCATCTGTTAACTGACCGCACTGTGGCACAAACTTTATCAACTACACCCAACAGATTACGTGCCTCAAACGCACAAACACAGAACACGACAGCTAGTATCAACAAAAAACATTTACAAATCAATAGGTTTACAGTGGTAGCCAAAAGATGAGACCTATTGGCTTTGCATTTTCTTGTTTGTAATTGTATGCACTACAGAGACTATAATTCAAATACCTTTGTCAACGGAATAGGATTTGCTATCAAATAATGACATAATTTGCATTTTTGTACGACTGCAGTCTATATTATTTTTCTTGGTGTCGCACGGTAAAAGCGGGCCCATATATTGTTGCCGTTCGTCTGATTGAAAAGTTAGCATTTTTATTAATGGTATATTGTATTATTTTTAAAAACGAAAGGGTATTACTATTGCTGCTCGCGTGATCATAGTCTTTCTACTGTTTTTACTCTCCGCGGATACCGCGCAGGCTTGAATCTCTTCCGTAGATAGGATGGCTGGTTGGAGACTGCCGTTGCTGCTGCAAGTGACAGCGCTGAGCTGCGTTCTTCTCGCTTCACTGAGCTGGGGTAGCAGCTGGGCATGGCTGCGCTTTCCGCTGCTGCTGGCCTTCACGGCACTGTCCACGCTGGGGTTCTCGTGCATAGCCGCTCCACGGAAGGGCCTTCGGCGAGTATGCGTGCTAGTGCTCGGTGACCTGGGCCGTAGCCCACGTATGACGTACCACGCACTTAGTCTAGCACGCTGGGGCTATGCTGTCAATCTCCTTGGCTTCCGGGGTAAGCTAAGGCTGTTCTTTAAAGTGACATGTAACAGTGCTTTAATTGAGACCGGTAGTCAGTAACGGCACTTCTTATTTTTATCCATTCAAGTACCGACACTTCTCTACCGCCACGGAGAGTACCGGTGTTCCTGTCCGATATATAACGTTTCTTTCTACTTCCTGTGGGGCTGTCAGCGTGGAGCCTGTCCCCAGTATACTCTGACACCAAGCTGTAGCCCTGTGCTGAGTCCCTGTTCAACATCTGCTCATTTGTATTATGTCTTTAACGTGGGGGGCTGTTGAGAATTTCACTTTCATGCTGAATTGACAGAGCAGTGTCCATTCAGACTCTGCTCTGTCAATCACATTCACACCAGCTTGTGCTTTTGTGCATGTGCCATGGCGGCATGAAATGCGTGAAAGGGGTTCAGTAGTTCTGTGCTTTATATTGTTATTGTACAGATCTCTAATACGAGCAATGGACCAATTAGGTATATTTTTCCGAAACATGTCCAGCAAGCAGAGAGTCTTGCAGAATCCGTCCATTGTACCCAGTTAGTTATTTTCTTAGGCTTCCCATTCACTGTGGACAACACACCCCTGTTCAATCACTAACCTGAAACTAAAATATAGCATTTTTGTGGGTTCTGTGCTGAGATTCCTTATGTGCCTGAAGACGCCATGACTCAGTCAGTCTTAGTTATTTGAGGTCTCAAACATATTTCCGTGTGCTACATAGGATAGCTTGAACCAGGACCCTAGTAGTTCCTAGAAGGTTGGTGGCTTAAAGCAGAGGGTGACCGATAGTATGTATTCTATAGTGTGGAGGCAGGGATTTCAAAGAATCTACCCTAGAATATTTTCCTACTCGCCGTCTGATCCCAACTAACAACAGTGTAAGAAGATGGCTACACATTTGCCTTCATGCTCTACTGTGGCACCTCTGGACTGGCGGATTCATGGCTCATAAAGAGGGATAGTTCAGATGTTTGACATCCTCCTTTCAGACTCAAAAAAATGTTTATTGACTGGTTTCCATAGTGCCTAAAAACCACGAATTAACACAGGGTACACCCATCACTGCCTCTCCTTCCCCATTGCAGACCCAATATTACACAGTGTTTGTCCATTATACAGTACTGACCCAAATTAACATACAAAACTGCCAATGCCCAATACCCCACAGTGTTTAGATCATATAATGCTTTCCTACAACACTGCAGGCCTGACATCACCTACAGTGGTGACCAATGGGCACGGTTTCTACTTTGTCAAAGTCGTTCTTCGGATTCTTTCATATGGTCTGAACTGGCCCATCCATATAAATAGAATGGGCTGCATGAATATGCCTATTGCATATAAGAGAAAATTGAGGATGAGCCCTTTAAATGAGGATCTCTTGAAAACTATGATGCTGAAGTAGAGGTGGTTCCAAGGACTGCATAGATACTGTTTGGTGTTACCTGGTTAAAAAGAGAAAAATGTTAAAGCAGTAGTCTGAGAGTGCACATGTTGAAGCTGCTGTGCTGGAGTTTCCCTCCTCAATTTCCTTTCATGTGTGAAAGATAGGTGGAAGGACCATGGCCACTTGCATTACAGACCCCTTAACATATTGTGAATATCTAGAGATCATTTTAGACCACACAGCATATTTCTAAATCACTTTAAGTGCAAGCGGCTGCATGCATATTTTAGTGCGTTATAGCAGCAGACCAGCTATTAATTACTCTTTATGTGTTTATGTCACTTGTGCAGAGGGAATCTGCACATATAAGGAAATTTGAGACTACTAACAAGGTTAATGCAAGTGCAAAATTAATATTCAACTGATCGCAGCGGTACCATTGTATCATGTCCCGCCCACTAGCCACACCCCTTGCTCAGTTTGAGTACCTGCACTTATTGTTTCCCATTTAAAGCACTTCGTGTACAGATGGAGTGTCGTGCTCATGCTGATCATGCCCATGTTCCAGGTATCAGACATTCTGGGTCAGGCAAAACATGGAAGATTTGGGGGTTCGTGCAAACTCACTTAATGTTGCATTGACAAATTCTCTCCCTCTGTCTATTTAATCAAAAATATGCACTCATGTCTGAATGCCTGATACGTTTCAGTGATATAAACACACTCAGATGATAAAATGTGCACTTATAAGAAAACATGCAAATGTTAGTATCAAGGTTGTCCCTATCTATTGCTGTTTAAGTCTCTTTATTAAAATGTCTTTGTTTTTTAACCCTTTTACCTTTCTATTTGTGCTGCTATTGGCCTGGCAGCCATGATTGACAGCATCTAGAATCACTCAAAAACAACCCAGCTTCCGTTTTTATCCACATTTAAAAATAAATACAGACAGGAAAATAAATGTTTTTCTGTCTGCATTTATCTGTAAAAATCAGTAAAAACGGCAAACAGGGAGACTTAGTTTTATTTTCTACCAATCGCCTGCTGTCCCCACTCTTGTTCTGGACTATTGCTGCCAGAGTGGGAGAAAGGATGAAAAGATTTCATGGACAATACAAATGTGGCCATGTAGCACAATAATATATAGACAGTAACCATCACACTTATGCCTTGGAACAGACCCAGTTCCAGATGCGTTCATTCGATCACTTCCTTTGTGGCGGAATAGGGAAATCCAACCTCCTGCCAGCTAATAAACTTACTTTGGATGCATGAGACAAGGCAAATTCCTTATTGGATGGAAATGTAAAATTACACTGGAAACACAACTATGGTTGGGCAAGGCCCTAAAAGAAATCACCAAACTCGAGGGTTTTGCTTTCTGGGATAGTGCTGCCCTCATGCCCTTTACCTCCCTACAGTGCGATTTTCAACTACAAGATCACCAACAATATAAATACAGTTGCCACATGCCCGGAAAGCAGAGAATATTCCCCAAAACCTCCCAGACTATGCCCCTCAGAAGGCAGACTCCTAAAAGGTGAACTATCTGAAAAAGCGTTATCTTACACTTATAAAACAATAACAACATTCTGGATGTCTTCCGGAAATTGAAGCTAACAAACATGGGAAACAGAGATGGGCACACTTGAGACATTGATTGGGAGGTGGCACTAATGTTCCCAATAGAAATTGCGAAAAGGTCCCGGCTACGCCTCATACAACTAAAAAACCTTCATAGGATATATTATTACAGGGCCACCTCTATAAGATGGGCAGAACACCTTCACCCGAATGTCTTCGGTGTGGGAGGGACTGTGGAGACTTCATCCATACCTTGTGGTTATGCCACAGCCTACAGAGATATTGGGGGAAATACGGGCAGAGTAGATTTTGAGCCTAGAATTCCGATGTCCTGATGACCCCAAATACATGCTATTGGGTATACCTAATGATGTTGACCTACCGCGTATGAAACTATTGTTGTGCAATCTGGGATTAGTGGTTGCTTATTGAGATTTAGCCAGAAAGAGGGGGTCTCCCATAACACTGAATCCCACAGAATGGAGGAAAGGTATGGACTTATTTATGGCTGCGAAAAAGTGACATACAAGAGTCGGGGCTGCCCATGTAAATTCCTAAAAAAAATATGGGGCAGTGGAGGACTACTATGGACTTGCTGGCGCTGATGACTCTACCATTGATTTGTCTCAGTGATAATATAGTGCCATGCCACTTTACTTATTTTTCTTTACTGAAAAGGTGTATATCACTGTTGTACCCTACCGGGACTCTTCATACTATCTGAACACTTACTGTCTGGTTGTCTTACTGCCATGCTCGTATGTTTTGAAAAACAAAATACAAATATTTGGGGGGAAAAAAGGCTGCAGTGAGCAACGCTTCTGGAGTGCAAGGAAGGTTGGACGGACAAATGTTTTTGTTTTGTATCTCACTAATGCAAATATGGAAGAAAAAGCTAACTGGCTCAGATGCCTCTGTGTCATCGAGCTAGACACAACAACCATTTTAGATGAGGGAAATCTATTGTTGGGAAGCTCTAGTCACCAATACTTCTACCAGTTAGTCTGTTGGTTCTCAGAGTAATATTGTTAGCCTATATTATCACATCATTTTGAATGGGTCTTCTTGCACACTGCCACGTTATTGTGTTTTATTGGGAAAGCCATGTTAGGTGAGTGAACACCACTCAGGAGTCAACTAATGTGCGAGAAGCACTACGCTCTTTCTCGGCAGCACCACACAAGTTCTGCCCACTCAAATGCTGTAAACATGTGGAGGGGAAACTTTACTAGACAATAATAAAACAGTATACTGCTGCAGGTACACTAATTTGCACTGCCACATTAGCTACTGTATTTTGGGATACTGTCTTTCGCTTCTCTCTTTCACATTACTCACTCCTCTTGTGAGTCTAAGCAGGTCCCCTTCAGGTTCGTTTTGTGCAACATTAATCAAGGCTCAAGTGCAGGTTCCCCAGTTGGATTATGGGTGTGCTCAGTTCAGTACAGTTGCCTAGATACAACCTCACCACAATGCAGGTCTCTATGCGTATCAGCATCTTGTGTCTCTGATCTCGCCTGCTTCCAAGATGAGACGGCAAGGTTGCAAGAGTGGCCCTCAGTCTGGGTAGGTTGCAGCAGGATGGGACAGTCATGAGTCCTTCAGTAAACGCAGGTAATGGACGTCAGTGAGGGCTCATGGCAGGCATCAGGCCTGCTTCTGGGTCAGTGGGCAGCAGATGGGCTACCACTTACTTGTGTGTCACAACAGCATCAGGGGTGTGGAATTTAATAGCATATCTACTTGTCCATGGGGCAGGTTGCTTCATAAATCTACTTGTCTTGTAACAAAATCCACTTGTACCTTTGGTGCCATGTAGCGCTGTGACAAACTATGGCAGCAATCTCATTATATAGGAGCTCTGATATAGCCTCTCTGATTATGCCAAGGCTCAAACCATATTATTGCTTGAATACTTGTAATCCCCTTATGTTGCCACATTTTCGCAGATCTACACACTGGGGCTGAACGTAGTGGTAAGCAATAGTTCCAGGGTTAGAATGCCCTTTGGAGTCTGTGCAAACCTACTAACTTGTATGTTTTAAGGGCTTTCAACATCTCTTCTCTAATATTTTCCTATACTGAGGTATGTTGGAAATTTACTCCTGACAAGGGCAGACGTACACCTTCTTCCAGTATTAGGAAAAAAGTGTTTGGAAGTAAAGTGAACTTGCAAACACTCAATTTTTCACATGAGCTAATCTACACATGCATCTTCGCTCATGCTAACATATAGTTCACAAATATTTTCTAGGAGTACTATTTCTTGTCCCACTTCCGTAAATTCTTGGGAATTCACAAAAGCCGTATAGCTGCACTTAATGCACGGACATGTACCATGGGTACACTTTTGAAACTTTCTTTAATAATTGGGTTCCTAATTTGGTCTAATGTTGACCATGACCTTTTGCGTTTATTAATATTTATTTTCTCTCTCCATTCTGCTCTTTCACAAGGAGCATGTTTGCACACAAAGTAGTTTTGTTCAGTGCCAGTAACTACTGTGGCAGTGTGTGTTTTTTGAGACCAAAAACTATTTTTGCTTTTGCCAATGTTTGTTATAGTGGTGAATGCCCAGCACTTCCCACAGCAATAATGTTTTATAAAAACCATGCCAAAAAGTGTCCCACATTGACAAAACTAAACAGTTGACCACCAATTTCAGACCTACTGGCTTTGCCAATGCTTGTTTATTTTTGTTTCCCATAATTTTATTGAAACTGGTTACACAGATTTTTTTAATTATGAATATTTTTGGGAAATACTAGCATGCATCAACACATGTAACTAAATGATGCTGCAAAGGAATTGTACCTGAAATTGTACAGTGCTTTGGAGAAATGTTTTTTTCCTGCTTTCATTATTCTATCAACATTTTATTTTGAAAGCAAAGGATCATAAATCTTGCTTTCAAGCTTCTGCAAATATTTGCATCAAATTAGAGAGCATTCTGGGAGCATTATATATATATATATATCTTCATATTACTAAACTTTGAAAATGTGTGTACACATTGTTATACTGGAACCACTGTCAGTAATGCAGTCAGAGCTTACATTTACTTAGAGTGCTCACCCTAATAATAAAGGCTTTCAATCAATGAACCACAAATACAAGTTTGAGCAGCAATAACATATGGGCAAAAATATTACCTTAACTACATACAGTGCCCTTCCCTGATCCATAATGTGGTACTGCAAACTGGCAGCCAAAGGGTTTGTTCTGTAGAGGGTTGGGCCTACTTGTCCCAAGGACAAAATTCACATGAAAACTTGTTGCCCTTGACCTCAAACAATATGTCCTGGGCGTCAAACTATAGGAATTCCACATCCCTGAGCACGCTAGCAGCCATTGTATGCATATTGTAAATAGTACCGTGGTGACTGTCGTGTGCACAAGTCTTGGCTATGACGGGCTGTCCACCATAGACCTAGTTTTTTACTTCTGTGACAACGTCAGCCCCAGGAACAGCTCTGGGTTTTGGTGGCTACATTCACCATGGGCATGACTCTTGATTTAAGCAGTGAGGTCAACCTTGATTGTTCCTATTGCAAGGCCGGCTGTCTGCCCGTGATTCCCTCTTGGAACTCTACTTCTAGAGAGACTGCTCCCACCTTCTTTGGACTTGCAGATCGCTTTCTGTAGTCTTCGTTCTCCTGGTAGACCCTCCACAGTAGTCTAGAAATTTGTGGCACTGCAGGGAAAGTTTTATATTAAGGGGGCGGGGTTTTTACCCAATCAATCCGCATGGGACCTGGGTGCTATACGGTGTAGTAAAGAAGGGTCCCAGTGGAAATCAGTACATTTTGATTAAATTTATTACAGAGCAGTAAAAATAGAAATAGATACCAAACAATGTCACTTAATCACAGTGAATGAACCATATTATTTGGTAAATGAAAGTGCTCCAGAAAGGAAAGGGGGTGGGATAGCGTGATGCTGTGAGGGAAGAGGAAAGTGAGGAAATAAAGTTGGTGACAACTTTTGTATTGCGAAATTAATTCAAATTACAATACAGATTACATGGCTTCAGATCTCTGAGCCGAAGAACAAGGGATCGTAACATATCCCGAAAAAGTCAGTTTCTGTTGACACAGGAATATTCAAATTAATGCGGGAGTGTCAACTGAACAAAGGATGAAGGTAGCCGTCGACGTTTCGACCCCACGCTACATGTGTAGGCGTAACTAGTGCCTTACATCGGGGTCTTCATCAGGACAGGGTAAACACCAGGGGAGCACTACAATATCTGCTCGAGTCGAGCAAGTCGCATAGCTTTGTTCGCATCGATTCCACACGTGATATCTTAAAAGCCCGTGATAGTAGGGAAAGTCCTATGTAGTTAACGGACAATGGCGGCGCGTCCCAGCGGATCGCATCAAGTCAGCCGCATCTTTTTAGTGAATTTTGCACGGAGCTCTGCATCGTAGCCTTCCCGCGGTTGCAGACTGCAGACGCGCCGCAGTGCTCCCCTGGTGTTTACCCTGTCCTGATGAAGACCCCGATGTAAGGCACTAGTTACGCCTACACATGTAGCGTGGGGTCGAAACGTCGACGGCTACCTTCATCCTTTGTTCAGTTGACACTCCCGCATTAATTTGAATACTCCTGTGTCAACAGAAACTGACTTTTTCGGGATATGTTACGATCCCTTGTTCTTCGGCTCAGAGATCTGAAGCCATGTAATCTGTATTGTAATTTGAATTAATTTCGCAATACAAAAGTTGTCACCAACTTTATTTCCTCACTTTCCTCTTCCCTCACAGCATCACGCTATCCCACCCCCTTTCCTTTCTGGAGCACTTTCATTTACCAAATAATATGGTTCATTCACTGTGATTAAGTGACATTGTTTGGTATCTATTTCTATTTTTACTGCTCTGTAATAAATTTAATCAAAATGTACTGATTTCCACTGGGACCCTTCTTTACTACTGCAGGGAAAGTAACACCTCCTGTGGCTTGACATGCTCTTTCACTTTCTCAGCAGGCAGGCTGGCTTCCAGGCACTTCAGGTCAGGGGTATAACTCTTCCTGCAAGTAAAGACTCCAATTGATGTACCCTCTCTTCTGGAAACCTGGCTGTCATACAGACACCAGTTCTAGTTGTTGTCCAGCAGCCATTAAAGTATGCTGCAGAATACCCCCTTACTTGGTGAAAGAACTTTGGGCCATATGAATGAAACTTTGGTTTTGCGATTCTCAGATATCGATTTTTTTGCGAATGGCTATTTGAGAATCGCAAAATGCTATGTATGTAGGATTTGCAAATAATTTTGCGAATCCTACATATTCCTTAATTGCGAATCGCAAATTGCAATTCGCAATTAAGGAATACCTCCCCATTCATTCCTATGGGCCTAAAGGCCCATAGGAATGAATGGGAAGACATACTCAATTTGCGATGTTCAATTAGAGAATCGCAAATTGAGAATGCAATTTCTAGTGTGCCAGGGTGTCAAAAGGACACCATGTTGCACCCCTGAAATGTACATGTGTGCACATGTGGCACACATACATGCCCTAAGGGCATGTATGTCCGCCACATGACACTTTGAAAAATGCAAAAAAGTGCATTTTTCAAAGAAATCGCGAATTACCACCAACTTGAAGTTGGGGTTAATTTGCGATTCCTTAAGGCCAAATTGCACTTTTTCTGGGCCTCTTACATTGCATTTAAGGAATGGCAATTTGCGATTCCTTAACCGCATGCGCGCTAGCGTTTTCCCGCTGCGCGCTGCGATTTTGAAATCCCGCGTTACGTGACCAGGTCAGCTCGTCATACGCGTAGCGCAGGTAACGCCCCTGACGAGCTGACCTTGTCATGAGCGCTGAAGGGGTTAAATGCAATCGCAAAATAAGGAATCGCAAATTTTGCGATTCCTTATTTTGCAAGGCAGTTTTGCTTTCATACATCCCACTGAGACAAATTGCGATCGCAATTTGGTATGATACATATGGCCCTTTGAACTGGAGCAACAAAGATTTAAGTAGCTCCCATTCGGTTTGTAATCTCAAGACGGGTTTGTGGCATTTCTTCTGTCAAGTGCGCTCTCCAGGCTATTCTCCAGGCAGAGCCTTTGTGTAGTGTGACGATCTTCATAACAGGGTAGTATCCAGCCTGAAGTACCCATAACAGAGGCCCAAAGAGGTGTGAATTTTCTGCAACTGGCTTTTCACCAGCCAGGCTGAACAGTATCAGGATAATGGCAAAAGGCTGGGTTCACCTAAAAGATCTCTTTCGCCCTGAACAACAAATATGAGATTCCCACCCGAACACCTACCAAATGATATTATCCCAGTAAAACTGATCAGCAGCTCCACTCAGCAGGGGCTGCTTAAGTGAAGTTTAAAGGAGACGTGCCACCTCGATCCATTTGCAGGAATGACCGCAATACTCTTCCAATGAATGTGAAAACAATCTCCCCTACATCTTGTGCATAGTAGCAGGCGGTTTGTAGCTCATATGGATCAAAATTTACCAAAAACATGACAATACATGTTTCTGTGCTCTGGAAGGTCATTCAGAAAAGTTGAATGGTCATATTTCAGTTGCTTAATGCTGCATTTACATGTTAAATTGGAATCAATAGGTTGAAATATTTAAGAGACAGTGTTCCCGTGTGTGAAAATGACAAAAGAATGAGGTTAAACTATCTTGAAATGTGCCACATTATGCTGCATAATTTGCCTTTTCGTGACACATAATTTAGTCAACACTTCTGCATAATTTGGTCCTCCACAGCCACATAATTCCAGTGGCCCTGGGTAGTAGTGAACCAAGAGGCAAGTCAATTGTCATATGAACCCCCCTAAGACTTTTTTTTAACAAAACTGGTCCTTAAGGCTTCCATTACCCTGGCTCACTCATGCCCATACTGTGTGTACTATTCTAGCCACAAACGCACACAATCGACTTGGGTGTTAGTACTAGAATCTAGGTTGCACATTGATGCAGAATGTTACAGATTTCAGAGGAAAAGGGGTCTACCAGCAATTCCTGAAGTGGTAGTACCTTAGAACATCCTGATTCTTTGGCAGCACAGCTGAAGGCCTCCTCATCACTGGCCCTTGCTGTTTGGAGGGCAAATTTGTATTACGACTCCTGTACTCGTTTCACTCGTCTAGCATCTCTTGCCCCTGCTCAACCACAATTCCAGAAGCACAATACAGTTTACCAGATAACAAAACAAAAAACATCTACAGTCACTCACCTTTAATTTAATCAAGGCTTCATCAATCCTTCATCAGTGTTGTAAATGCCTGTGGGCAGCAGAGGTGACTACAGGCGCATGTCAATGACTAGGTCTGCATCCAATCCAGTCAGAATAGTCAACAACTCAATGAATCAATGAAGATATATATATATATATATATATATATATATATATATATATATATTTCCAAAGGAACTCTAAATGCCTTGTATAAAACACCCCCTAAACCAAACAGGCTGTGAGCCACAATATCCTTTTAATCGCTGGCCAATAGCAGACCATTTTAGTCAAAAAGATAGAACAGTCGAACGATCTGCCTCAAAACATATACCTACATTAAAAAAAAAAAACTGCTTTAAGATTACTGAAACAGATTCTAGTATGGCTGTGGTACAGAAGCAACAGTGATTTCCACATGGATGGTTTTAAAACAACAGTGGATTAAACCTGGAATACTGGCATGCCTGTTACTTGACCTCTCCCTTGCCTTTGATACTGTTTACCATCCCAAGCTTCTTCTTGGACTTGTCAACATCAGAGTGCAGGGCGCATAAGTGAAACAGATTGCATCTTTTCTATCAGACAGATCATCTCACTGCTCCCTTCATGTCAGCGCCATTAATTAAATAAAATGTATTTTATTGATTTTCTTCGAACATACAACTGCGAGACTCAGCATTGCAATGTATCATTACACAGTGCATACATATTTACTTGGGACAAGTGGTGTAATTTGTCGACAATACCTATAACCAGTAAACGCAATACAAAAAAGGGGAAAAGCATAGCATTCTCATTTACATTCCTCTGTTACAAATGGCACACTGGTGGTTCAGCATATTGGAATGAGTTCTAACCGAGAGTGGAGAACCGTCAAGCCCGCAGAGTGAACAAGGGTGCCCTGGCGCCCTGGGCATACTAACTGTTTATGTGTGCGGGAGAATCACTCCTACTACTAGTGGAGGTGTGCTGGTAAGTATTGTATAACTCCCCGAAGTTTTTGGGCCTATTGCGTGGTGGGAGTAGCTCACTAAAAAGCTCCGTCTGCGTACTGCAGAAGGTCATGTCGTTCTTCCATTGGGTGATCGTAGGTAGAGGGCCTCGCGACCAGTTCATACCTACCCTACGTTTTGCTGTCAGCATTCCCATATCAACCAACCTGCGTACACCTTTAGGGATTAACCTAGAGTAGCCTAATAGGGCAAGTGAGGGGTCCGGGTCAAGAACCAACTTTGTGATCTGCCCTATTTCCTTGAAGACCAATACCCAAAAGGCCGCTATGCCGGGGCATGTCCAGGCCAGATGGAGGAAGTCAGCCAATGGTGCAGAGCAGCGATCACATTGCGCGTTTTCCCTCCAGCCATACCTGTGCCGCCTCTCCGGCATATAGTATACTCTGTTTAGGTATTTAAAGTGTATCAGTCGGTGTCTGACGTTAAGCGTGATCCGCTTTGTACTGCTTCAGCAATAGGTCCACATAGTGTCAGTTATATCCATGCTCAAATCCTGCTGCCACGCCAGGCGCGCCTTAGTGTACTGGTTTGCTCTGTATGCCATGAAAGAGTTATAAATGGTCGCAACTATGCGCTTTGGAGATTTCGCCTGTATAATGAGTGTTAAAGCAAGAAGTTCCGGTGGTTCTAGGTATTCGTCCCCCAGTAGCTCCCTCAGTACGTGCCTTGTTATATGGAATAGAAATCCAATATCCTCCCAGCTCTTGGCCACCCCGCCATCGAACAGCTCCCCTACTGTGTGTATACTCAGAGTGAGAAGCGCCTGCATGACTCCTCTCTCTCTGCAGGGTGATAGCCATGTGCACCAGTCTAGCTGTATTGCCGGTGAGTAAAGTATTCAAAAAGTGGGGGTGGTGATGGACAGAGTATCTGAATTAAACAGAACACTCGTACCCAGTCAAAAGATCAGGGCTTGATCCATCACCGTTTTTTAGCTCACTGCACCATCCCAGCTCAGAACCTGGCTATATGCAAATTAGTCTGTCCCTGGCCCAGTGCATCATGGGAACAGGGCGACCAAACTACCAAGCCAATTCTTTACTGGAAAGGAAACATGCTTCCGGGGACCGGTTTCTGGCATTACAGCCGTCTGCGGCCCGGCTTGCTTGAATCCTGATGGTGCAGTGAGCAAGGGACTCACATCTGAGAATTGGCTTGGTAGTTTGGTCTGCCCTGTTCCCATGATCCACTGGGCCAGGGACAGACTAATTTGCATATAGCCAGGTTCTGAGCTGGGATGGTGCAGTGAGCTAAAAAACGGTGATGGATCAAGCCCTGATCTTTTGACTGGGTACGAGTGTTCTGTTTAATTCAAATACTCTGTCCCTCACCACCCCCTTTCATGAATCGCTTTGGCCACTATATGAGTGGCAGGGTATGCTCAGACATGAGTCCCTTGCTCACTGCACCATCCGGATTCAAGCAAGCCGGGCCGAAGACGGCTGCAATGCCAGAAACCGGTCCCCGGAAGCTTGTTTCCTTTCCAGTAAAGAATTGGCTTGGTAGTTTGGTCTGCCCTGTTCCCATGATGCACTGGGCCAGGGACAGACTAATTTGCATATAGCCAGGTTCTGAGCTGGGATGGGGCAGTGAGATAAATAACGGTGATGGATCAAGCCCTGATCTTTGGACTGGGTAAGAGTGGTCTGCTTAATTCAGACACTGTTCATCACCACCCCCTTTTCTGTATCGGCTCCGCTAGAATAGGGCGGGCACCATCACTACAGGCGGCGTTTCAGGTGGAGCGCACACGCAGCCGCCATTACAGCGTGGGTCCCGGGCGAGGACAGGAGCATGGGTGCAAGCAGGGCACAGAGGCACAAAAAACGGATCACAAGCAGGGCACAGAGGCACAACAAGCAACGAGGGGGCAGGGGCAGGAGAGCAAGCACAAGCAACGAGGGGGCAGCAAGATCAATCAATCAATCAATCAGAGCATTTATATAGCGCACTACTCAACCGGGGGGTCTCAGGGCGCTGGGGGGGGGGGTCCGCTGCTGCTCGAACAGCCAGGTCTTGAGCTGCTTCCTGAAGGCGAGGTGGTCCTGGGTCAGGCGGAGGTGGGTCGGGAGGGAGTTCCAGGTCTTGGCGGCGAGGTAGGAGAAGGACCTTTCCCCTGTGGTGGCTCTTCGGATGCGGGGGGACGGTGGCGAGGGCGTGGCCGTTCGATCGGAGCTGGCTTTTGGGAGCGTAGAAGTTGAGGCGGTTGTTGAGGTATCCTGGGCCTTCGTTGTGTAGGGTTTTGTGTGCGTGGGTGAGGAGGCGGAAGGTGATTCTCTTGTTGACCGGAAGCCAGTGCAGGTCTTTCAGGTGTCTGGAGATGTGTGTCATGTTTAGGGATTCCCCTACGCTGTCCCTTTAAGAAGCCTGGTATTTAATGAACCAGGAAACAGGGAACGACGCTTCACGTTCCTGCGTCAAGCTTCCCTTGTTTCCGGTTCCGTCCTATTCCTGTTTCCTGACTTCGTAGTTCCTGTTTGTACTTTGCTGTTGTCCGCTGGATTAGCGTATGCGTCCCCTGCACCAACTATTGTGGGCCTCGCTTACGCTTTTGCTTAGCAGCGCTTCGCTGCCACAGGCGTACTTTGTAAGCGCCTAGTTTCCTCTCCCCCTTTCCTTGTGCCTCGCCCGGCGGCCGGGCTTTGCTCCGCCATCCGGCCGGGCACAGCTTCGTTCACTGCTGTGTGGAGAACTTGTTCACGGCTCCATTGTGAACTTCTTCGTTTTCCGCTGATTATTGGTTCCACCCGGCGGCCGGGCTTAGCTCCGCCATCCGGTGGGACTAGTCTTCCCTTTTGCTTCCCAGTATTTTTATACTACACCTGACGGCCGGGTTTGTGCTCCGCTGTCCGGTGTTGGTGTATTCCCCATTTCTTATTTACGTAGTTAGTCAGTTAGGTTTCTCCCTACTTTCTCCTGTCCCCATTCTGTTCTCACATTACCTTCACGGTCCCTGTTTCCAGGATATTCCACTATAACCTTAACTTATCCTGGAACCCCCGTCCTTGGTATTTTGGTGGCACTCTTGCGTGGATCAGGGTGGGTGCATCTATTCCTCACTACAGGGAATCACGGTAAGAGCGCTCATGCGCTACCAATCTTTTTTGCATTATTATTGATACATGTGGATGGATTATATAGATTTCGTTTTGGTTCTCATAGATGGTGGTAAACATCATAAAGACATCTGCAGAAGAAGTGGGTGGAAGGTTCTTTGTGTGCCAGACAGTATTGAAAGTGTCTTCAAAGGCTGTTCCAAGATAGTTGAAGTAAGAAGGGGTTGATTAGACCACTATCAAAACATACAACATCTAGCCTATAGTGCTCATTCACTAATTGTGTCATCCTTATCATAGCTCCAGATGCTGTACCTTATTTCCACCTTCATCTGCTAAATCAGCGACATATTAAGAACCTGGGGTACGTGATATGTTTGTGTATATGTAAAATAAATATTCCAGTTATTGGAGTAGAGCTAGAGTGTTTTGCTTCCTCTTGTCATTGCAGCCTACCTGTTTTCCTGTTACCTTCATTGAAGTACCCCGTATTCACTACTGGAGATTGCCATCAACCATCATTGTCTTCCCCCATCTTTCCTTGTTTTGTTTCCCTGTTTTCCCCTGGCGTGTCTCTCGTACTCTAGTGCTTGATAGAGTCGGAAGACCGCAGGGGAAGGCTGCGGACTACTCTTCAGATTCCTGACGCTCCTGTGGAACCAGCCTGCAATCCTTACAATGTGGTTGCGACGGGGGATGTCCAGGATGAGTCATGCTGAGGCGTTCTGGATCCGCTGGAGTCTCTTCTGGAGTTTGGCGGTGGTTCCGGCGTAGAGGGCGTTGCCGTAGTCCAGACGGCTGGTGACGAGGGCCTGGGTGACCGTCTTCCTTGTCTCGGTGGGGATCCACCGGAAGATCTTGCGTAGCATGCGCAGGATGTTGAAGCACGACGAGGAGACGGCGTTGACTTGTCCGGTCATGGAGAGGGAGGAGTCCAGGATGAAGCCCAGGTTGCGTGCGTGGTCTGTTGGTTTGGGTGCGTTGCCTAGGGCGGAGGGCCACCAGGAGTCGTCCCAGGCGGAGGGTGAAGATCCCAGGATGAGGACTTCCGTCTTGTCCGAGTTCAGTTTCAGGCGGCTGTTCTTCATCCATTCGGCTACCTCTTTTTTCATCCCTTCGTGAAGGTTGGCTCTGGCGGTGGCGGGGTCGTTGGTGAGGGAGAGGATCAGCTGGGTGTCGTCGGCGTAGGAGATGATGTTGAGGTTGTGCTGGCGTGCGATGGCTGCGAGGGGGCTCATGTAGACGTTGAAGAGGGTTGGGCTGAGCGAGGAGCCTTGAGGGACGCCGCAGATGACTTCGGTGGCTTCTGATCTGAACGGGGGAGGCGGACTCTCTGTGTCCTTCCGGCGAGGAAGGAGATGATCCACTCCAATGCCTTCTCCTGGATTCCGACGTTGCTGAGGCGCTGCACTAGGGTGCGGTGGCAGACAGTGTCAAAGGCCGCGGAGAGGTCTAGGAGGATGAGGGCCGCTGTTTCTCCGTTGTCGAGCAGGGCTCGGATGTCATCGGTCACTGCGATCAGGGCGGTCTCGGTGCTGTGGTTGGCCCGGAAGCCAGACTGCGAGGGGTCGAGGGATCCGTTTGTCTCGAGGAAGGCGGCCAGCTGCTTGTTGACGGTCTTCTCGATGACTTTTGCAGGAAACGGGAGCAGCGAGATGGGGCGGTAATTCTTGAGATCGGTGGGGTCGGCTGATGGTTTCTTTAGTAGAGCGCTGAGTTCGGCGTGCTTCCAGCTCTCCGGGAAGGTGGCGGTGTTGAAGGAGGTGTTGATGATGTCCCGTAGGTGGGGTGCGATGACAGCGTCGGCCTTGTTGAAGACGTGGCGAGGGCAGGGGTCGGTCGGAGATCCGGAGTGGATGGAGTTCATCGTGCGGACGGTCTCTTCGGTGCTGACTGGGGTCCAGGCGTGGAGGGTGGTGGTGGGGGGCGGTGGTTCGATCGTGGCGTGCGTCGGTTGAGTGCAGAAGCTGTTGTGTATGTCCGCGATCTTGTTGTGGAAGTAGGAGGCGAGGGAGTTGCAGAGGTCTTGCGAAGGGGTGATGTCGTTGTTTCCGGCGTTGGGGTTGGAGAGCTCTTTAACGATGTTATAGAGCTCCTTGCTATTGTGTGCGTTGTTGTCCAGTCGTTCCTTGAATGCAGTTTTCTTGGTGGCGTGGATCAGTTGGTGGTGTTTTCGGGTGGCGAGCTTGAGGGCAGTCATGTTGTCCGGTGTAGGGTCTCTGCGCCAGGTTTTCTCGAGTGCTCTGCAGTTCTTCTTGGAGCTCTTGAGTTCGTAGTTGAACCATGGGACTTTCTTGCTGCCGGGTCTGCTCGGCGGGGTCTTCAGAGGGGCGAGGTTGTTGGCCGCTTGGCTGGGGTTCATTGTGCTGGTGGGAGGGTTCTTGCTCAGGGAAGTAGCGAGCTGGTCGGCAGTGATCTTGTTCCAGCTTCTGCGTGCAGCCTGATGCTGGTGATGGTGGATCGTGGTCCTTCTGAAGCTGAAGTGGACGCAGCTGTGGTCCGTCCAGTGGAGTCCGGTGGCGTGGCTGAAGGCGATGTCCTTGCTGGATGAGAAGACTGGGTCGAGTGTGTGTCCGGCGTAGTGGGTGGGGGTGGTCACCAGTTGCTTGAGTCCGAGGTTGGCGAGGTTGCCCAGCAGGGTGGTGGTGTTGCGGTCGTTGTTGTTCTCCAGGTGGAAGTTGAGGTCCCCGAGGACAAGCACAAGCAACGAGGGGGCAGGGGGGCACAGAGGCACAAAAACCGGATCACAAGCAGGGCAGGGCAAAGAGGCACGAAAACCGGATCACAAGCAGAGCACAGAGGAGCAACGAGGGGGCAGGGGCAGGAGAGCAAGCACAAGCAACGAGGGGGCAGCAAGCACAAGCAACGAGGGGGCAGGGGGGCACAGAGGCACAAAAACCGGATCACAAGCAGGGCACAGAGGCACAAAAACCGGATCACAAGCAGGGCACAGAGAAACAACAAGCAACGAGGGGGCAGGGGCAGGATTGCAAGCGCAAGCAAGCAATGAGGGGGCAGCAAGCACAAGCAACGAGGGGGCAGGGGGCACAGAGGCACAACAACCGGATCACAAGCAGGGCAGGGGACAGAGGCACAACAAGCAACGAGGGGGCAGGGGCAGGAGAGCAATCACAAGCAACAAATTGGCAGCAAGCACAAGCAACGAGGGGGCAGCGGGGCACAGAGGCACAAAAACCGGATCACAAGCAGGGCGGCACAGAGGCACAAAAAACGGATCACAAGCAGGGCACAGAGGCACAACAAGCAACGAGGGGGCAGGGGCAGGAGAGCAAGCACAAGCAACGAGGGGGCAGGGGGGCACAGAGGCACAAAAACCGGATCACAAGCAGGGCACAGAGGCACAACAAGCAACAAGGGGCAGGAGAGTAAGCACAAGCAACGAGGGGGCAGCAATCACAAGCAACTAGTGGGCAGGGGGGCACAGAGGCACAAAAACCGGATCACACGCAGGGCAGGGCACAGAGGCACGAAAACCGAATCACAAGCAGGGCACAGAGGCACAACAAGCAACGATGGGGCAGGGGCAGGAGAGCAAGCACAAGCAACGAGGGGTGGCACGAGGGAACAGACGCACAACGAGGGGGGCGGAAAGCACGAGGGAACAGACACACAACAAGAGAACAGACGGCAAAAAACTTACCTGCACAACGCCATGACACCACCATCTTTCTCCGAGGCGAGGCAGAAATGCCTCGGAGAAAGCAGCGTAATTTTCTGATTCGGGGGCGTGGTTTTCTTTCTCTCCTCTTCCCATTGGCTGGAAGGTAAAATTCCAGCCAATGGTAAGAGGAGAGAAAGAAAACAAGAAAGAAGGGAAAAAAAACGCCCCGAATCGGAAAAAGACAGGGCTTGAACGGAGTGATGCCCCTCTCCTCCAATGGCTGGCCTCCGTTTAGGAAGCCAGCCAATGGAGAAGAGGGGCGGGTTCAAGCCCCCATACTAAGAAACATTAAATTTCGGACCGAGACTGCGCAAGCGCAGCCTACGGTCCTCGACCTAAAAAGGACAGTAACCACCTGAAGAAATGTATTACATAGAACATGGCCAACAGGTATATTTGCTACTCGATCTCAATTTTTTGTTTCCCCTGGAAACTAAAAAGAGGGCACCAGAAATGTAATGACTTCAATTCTGTCAATTTCAGGGCAATCAATGGAAGCACTGTATAATTAAGAATATGTTGCTGCTAGACAAGTAGGCGTCTTATTGTATTTTTCAGGGGCAGCATCAATGTCAAGGAGCCTGTAAAATTGTCTGTAGAAAAGAAAGGACAGGTCTTAGGATTTCTTTTTACTGTCAGCCCTGTGCGACCTGGGTAGTTCTCATTTAAACCTATCTTCCTTGTCTCTTTCATCCTTCTATCCCTCTCTTCAGGATAAGGTCTAACGTGCTCAACCAATCCTCTGTGGAGGACTTGATCGGCAGGTCAAAGTTTCTCCTCTTGACAAACCTCCCAGCGTGACACCCTCTAATGCTTCTGTGTCCCTATCCATCTTTTTGGCTATTTCCAAAGGGCGTTTTCCCTCACTCAGAAATGTAATTGGGACAGAGGACTATGTTTTCTACAGGGTTGTTGTTAGGTTTGAACTATCCTGGGGTCCAGCATTAAAATACATTTATTTTCTGTCATGTTCAGATCGTTCTGTTATGAGAGCGTCATCACAAATCAATATTAGAACTCTGAACTCTCTCATTCTGACAGATACCCTCTACTTCTAAAGTGCAGGGTAAGAAGGTACTGTTAACCTTATGGTTGTTATTGCATTGCCAAAGACGATTGTGTCCAAAAGAGGTGGGGTTATAATTTAAAGGAGGTGTTAATTTCCTGTGTTATGGTAAGTTCCGGCTCTAATTTACATGTAGCCATAGCAGCAAATGATAAGCAAGCTCTTTTTTGTTTTTGATTTGGGTTCAGTCAAAGCAAACAGAGTTTCTGGAGAAGTGAATGATATATTCACTTTGACATTGAGCCATTATTTCTGAACATATATATTTTTTTAAATAAAGTTTTTTTTCTTTTTTTCTGAAGGTACAAAACCGCATAAGGATATCCTATCTAACGAGAGGATAAAGATTGTGCCAATTTCTGAAGTTAACCTGTGGAAAGGTAAATATAATGCATTTTGAGAATTTACACAGGCGATGTGGAAATGGAGACAACTACCTGTAGTTTTACATCTAGTGATGAGGCAAGAATATTCTTTGTAAAATTGTATTGCCCATTAAAAGACTAGTTATAGTATTTCAGGCCAATATTTGCAATTATGCATTGATCTAATCATCATAGTCATCATCAGGAAATCTTTATTCGGGTTAATTAAAACCACAAAAGATACAGATTAAAAAAATGCATACAATTATACTGCAATTGACGATTATTTACAACCAATCAATCAAACGATCAAAACATTTGGTAAAGCGCACTACTCACCCGTGAGGGTCTCAAGACGCTGGGGGGAGGGGTGCTGCTACTGCTCGAATAGCCAGGTCTTGAGTAGCCTCCTGAAGGTAAGTAGTTCCTGGGTCTGCCGTAGGAGGATGGTGAGGGTGTTCCAGATTTTGGCGGCGAGGTGGGAGAATGATCTGCCGGTGGTCGCTCTTCGGATGCGGGGGACGGTGGCGAGGGCGAGGTTGGCGGAGCTGGTGGTTCGGGGTGTAGAAGGAGAGTTGTCTGTTGAGGTATGCTGGTCCGGTGTTGTGGAGTGCTTTGTGTGCGTGGGTGAGGAGCTTGAAGGTGATCCTCTTGTTGACAGGAAGTCAGTGCAGGTCTCTCAGGTGGGGTGTGATGTGGCTGCGGCGGGGGATGTCGAGGATCAAGCGTGCAGAGGCGTTCTGTATGTGTTGTAGTCGTTTCAGGAGTTTGGCCGAGGCTCCTGCGTAGAGTGTGTTTCAGTAGTCTAACCTGCTGCTGACAAGGGCCTGGGTGACCGTTGTTCTTGTTTCGGTGGAGATCCACCTGTAGATCTTGCAGAGCATGCGGAGGGTGTTGAAGCAGGAGGATGAGATGGCGTTGACTTGCTTGGTCATGGAGAGTGTTGAGTCGAGGATGAAACCTAGCATACAATGCTAGGTTCCATATTCTCAGTTCGCTATTTGGGCCCCGTCAGACCAATGTTACAAATAGTGTTACTACGAAGATAAAATGATTCAGTAAAAGCAATGCAATTGCATTTGTATAGTGCCTGTGTAGCAATCTTTTTAATACATTTCTTCCTCATGCACCAGACAAAGTGTAAATATTTAACCAAACTATGTAGTGTTCCTACGGTGGTATCAGATCTGACTATCGTAAGCAAAACATAGAGTGACAAATCACTTCCTCCTTGGAGCTACATAGGCCTTACAGAAAAACAGTAGATGGGCCACTGATTCCTCTTCCTCATTACAAGCCCCACAAAAATTATTTTTAAAATTTTTTATTTGTAACTTTTCACCACAAACTGAGCGGTCATACACTGTTGCAAGATTATTCTTCTGGGAGTGACCCCACACTTCCGTGGCATAGTCTGCACCACCTAAAGCTTTAGCAATATATATTTCTAAGGCAGGGGAAACAAACCTAGTAGAGGTAGGTTTGGACACTCCATGTATGGATGCATCAAATGTTATGTTGTAGTTTTAGCGTACTCTTATTGATTTACATGTACCAGGGCATATTAGTTGTCAGTTTTACTCCCAGGTCGAAATCCTTCACCCTTTCTAGTACTAGAGCCGCTATATGTTTTAAGAGGATTAAGGGGCCCAGAATTCTGGTTCATCTAGGAAGATATCCCTGGGCATCCGATCGGTGCCTTGCCTGAGGTAATGCCATTTATTGCGTGCAAGGTATCTGTAAGTGCTATCTTTAGTGGTTCTGCATTCATCAACAGAGAGTATGTTGCGAGTATATCTTCCCCACTATTACCATTATCAGTGTATGTGTATATATACAGGGCAACAGTGTTTTTGATCTATTTATAAGGCTGGATATGACAATCTATATTACTTGAATTACTGCGGTTCCCTTTGACCATTATGTGCCAAAACATATTGCAATCCTTTAGTTTTGCCACAGTGAGTAGATCATTCCACTTCCTGCTATCTCTTCACAACTACTTGTATACTTTAGTAAATTTCCCTTGCATCTCTGATCAAACCTAGATTTTTTACTCTTAATGGCAGATATGAGGGTATTTTTTTAGCTCTTTTGCATTCCTTATTAAACCATGTATTGTGAATTTGATTACCTTTGTGGGGCGAGTTCTCAGACCTTTGAAAATATTTAAGTAGGGATGCAAAAGAATTGTTGTGTATATTGACAACTACACAGTAACTGTTATCCAGAGAGGTTGTCAGTCCTATTCTTTCCAGTGCCTCTACCAATTCCCTATATATCCTTGCTGGATGCGGGCGCTTTTAACCACCCGCATTGATCTAATGTAATATTCTCCTTTCTTTGCTTGTTGCAAAACTGGAGACGTGACACATGCTCTCAATCTCTTTCTCTTTGTTTCACACTTTGATTACTTTCCTTGCTCTTTTCCAGGTCATTTAAATTCTTAACTTGCTTTTTACCACTGCCTTCACTGCATTTCTAACCAGGAAGGTAGTCCATTCAGCATTTTTTCTGTGAAGAACATCCTCATTCTACTCTTTTGGTTTGACGTTTACTAATTTGCAGACCATTTAAAACAGGAGATAAATGAAGCACTTATATCTGATAGAGACTACTAGCCGCAGATTCCTTCACATAGAATTATCCCCAGGCGTGAGACTGGATCCGTAAAACTTTTGCCACAGCATCCCTGCGCGCCGTGGGTGGGGCGACACCACGCGACTCCGCCCAGGTGTCGTCCGCGTACGTGACATCAGCGAGGTCACATAAGACCCACCCCGGCGCGCCTACGTCAGTTTTTTCCTTTTCCGCGTGTAACGCGGATCCGGTCCTTGCTACGGGCCTGTTTGGGCCATCTTTTTTCCTTCCATTGTCCCTTCTTTGTGGAACAGTGTGCGAATGCCTTCGGGCTTCAAGACTTGCACGTGTGTGGGCGTCTTATGTCGGCAACGTACCCTCACCTCATTTGTATGTGGTATTTGGGGGAGGATCACGGCACCACTGATTGTGCGGCGTGCCAACAGTTGAAGCCGAAGTCAAGGTGGGAGCGCCGGATGAAACTTCTCATGGCGCGGCTCTACAGGTCTACGTCCTCCCCTCGGTCTGCTTCGGCTTACGGCTTCAGATAAGGCCGTGGTCGTCGTCTTCGCCCTCCTCCGATTTCACGTGAGCGTCGCTCCCCGGTGGGTAAGTGTCGCAGTTTGTCCCCGGGGGCTGGTTTCCGGCCTGCCGGGTGCGTGGGCTTTCCGCGGATGATGCGGCCTCGCGTGTCGTCCTATCCACCGTTTCCTGGTGTTGGGGCGTCGAGAGTCCAGCTGTAGACATACGCGGCAGCTATGCAGGCCACGCTGGCATCTCCTTCTCCTTCCCTTCCTGGGGCCTCAGCGGATCCCTTGCCTTGCGCGGGGCCCTCCGCGGCGGTGGCTCCGACCCCGGCGCCGACTGGTTCGGATCCAGGCTTGGAGGATGTGGTGCTGTTGGGGTGCGGCTCTTGTGGGGCACCTCCTTCAGACCACGGCATCTCTGCCTCGCCACAAACTTCTGCGGGAGTCCCTGTGGTGGTGTCTCGGGAGGTCGCCGGGGCTCGGGTTGCATCCCCGATCCCCTCTGTGTCCTATGACAAGGTGGTCCTGTCTAAGGCCGCGGTGATGCTGCTACGGTGCCGGCAACGGCTGGACCGTGCAGAGTCACAAGGGTCCGTGGACCCTCTTCGTCACGCTCCGGGTCGTGGCTGGGTGGGGACCCCTCGTCCCTCTACGGGACCCTCTCAACCCTCCCCACCGGCGGCTGCCTTGTCGGAGGTTGAATCGTCCCTGGCGCTGCCACATGGTTGCCGGACGATCTCTGCCGCATTCTGGGTTGTGGCTGGTGGAAGGCTTTGTGTAACTCCCCAGGCCCTTCTCGTTCCTCCGTGCAAGCGGCTACCTCGGCGGGGGATGAGTCTGCGTTGCTCCGGCGCCGCCCCGAGGCCAGTTCGGTTCTGGCTCCACTCCGGTCCCCAATGTGGTGTGACTGGGAGGAACCCTGTCCAGCGACGCCGGGTGGTGCTGACGTTTTGCCTCAGGCGGCGGACTCTACGGCTCCGCGCAGGTGTCGTGCTGCGGATTCATCTTCGGACGCTCTGTCTTCTCCGGAGGCCGGCTGTATATTGGTGTCGTCCTCCCCAGAGACTGGTCACCGCGTGGTATCTTTTTCATCGGCGTCGTCAAAGGGCGGTTCCCGCCTTTCCTGAGGCAGAGGTGTTTGTCGGAAGAGCTGCAGGTCCCTCATTCTTCGGCTCCTTCTGACTTCCAGGTCTAGCCCTTGCCTGTCCCGCTTGGCTTCGGGGACGTTCGCCTTAGTTTGCAGCCGTTGCCCACCGAGGAGCTGCTTTCTCCACCCCGGGGCCCTATGGAGGCAGGTGCGGCTTTTGCCCACGCGGTGTCCACGGCCGTGGGCATTTTGCACATGGGTGACCCGGTTGCTCACTTTCCGGCGGACCACCTTTTGGAGATCTTACTTCCCTTTGAGGATTTGCTCCTTTCTTCCCTGACAGGGGATTGGAGGCGTCCCGCCTCAGGGGATCCGGTGCCTCACCACCTTCTGCACCGGCATCTTCCGGCGCCGCGTGACCCGGCGTGCCTTTCCCTCCACCCCTCTGCTGCCAGTCTGCCTTTCCCCTCCCTGCCGCTACTGTTGACTCCACTGTCCCGGGAGGCCTGCTGGCTGGATTCTTGGGGGCGCAACATGTTCGTCTCGACCAGCGCTACCCTGCAGGCCCTTAACACCTTGTGTGTTTTGGCTCGGGCCTCCTCTTGTTTGTGGGACTTGGCTGAGTCTCTGGGATCCGCAGCCTCCCAAGAGACGGTTCAGGTCGACTTACGGCATCATGCTGTGGATGGCCGGGAGCTAGCAGCGTTTATTCTCTGCTCTGCTTTAGACATCTCAGAGGTGCTGGGCGGGCCATGGCTTCCTCAGTCGCCCTCCGTTGCCATGCTTGGCTTCAGGACGGCGTTTTCCCTGAAAATATTCGGGAGTGGCTCATTGATCTTCCGTTTGACGGCACCCTTTTGTTCCATGTCCCGGCTGACTCCGCCATCCAAAGGTTCCTGGCGGGACTCCGTCCTCCTCCTCCTCCTCCTTATCCTCTTCCGCCTTCCCCTCCTCAGTGACTGCTGAGTTGGGCTGGTTTTGGGCCTTCTTGGGCCGCTTGTTCTGACTGTGTAGTGTGCTTTCTGGCCATTGAGTCCTCCTTGGGATTTTGGCATTGTTGGCTGCTGGACGGCCCTTTGTTGCCTTTGTGTGTGTGTTTGCTGGAGTTGTTGCGCAGACTCGGCCCTGAGATTAGGCCTTCTGCTTTGCTTGGGCTGCTTGTCAAGCCTTCTGCGGGGTGTTTTTTTCCCCGTGGTCCTTTTGTTTTTTCCTCTGCTGCGGAAGTTCTTCCAAAGAGGGTTCCCATATCTTGGGACTTAACGTACCCTATGTGGGGTAAGAGTAGCTATTATATAGCTTGCGCTCTGCTAGGGAGTTCTGGTCGCCTTCGGGTGCCGCTTCTCCGTGGCGTTTCTGTATGTTGCTTTTGCTTCTTGAGGTCGTGTGCGCGACCCCTCGTAGTGTTGGGGCCGGGCATTTTCTCACCTTCCTGCCCCTGCCCTGAGGGCTGGGGTGATTCTGAGTGCTCCGTTGTCGGGCGTAGACTGCCCGGTCTTTCTGGGACCCGGGCTGTTCTTCTTGCTTTTGGCAGCTTATGACTGTTGGTGCTGTTATGGCTGGCCTGTTGCCTTCCATCTAGAGGGAGCTTGCCTTCCTTCCCTCTTTTCCTTGGGCTTTCTGGGCTTCTTCTTCTGCTTCTTCCTCCTCTTCCTGTCTTGGCATTGGATGGAAGTCTTTTTCCTCATACACCCTCTGGGGTCACTGGTGTTCTCCTTGTGAGGGTTTCTCTTGCCTGGCTGGGATTGAGTTTCTCTTCTAGCCCGCAGATCTGGTCCCCTGTGGGACTTCCTGTTCCATCCAGGCTGGTGGGGTCCTTTTGCAGACCCTCCTTACCTGTGGGTATGGCTAGGGTATCTATTCTACGTGAAGGAATCTGCGGCTAGTAGTCTCTATCAAATGTACGAGTTACTTACCTTCAGTAACGATGTATCTGGTAGAGACTTCTCTAGCCGCAGATTCCTTCACGGCCCACCCTTCCTCCCTGTTCTGCGAAGACCCTTGTGTTGGTCCTCGGTACGCGCTCCTGGTGGGGGGCTGTGTCTCCCCTGAGTCCCTTCTTTGCTCCTGACAGGTGGCTCCGTCTGGTTGCGGTTCATTCCTCTTCTTAGTTCCTTGGAGGATGGGGTTCCGGTGCTTATGTGCCCAGCTGCTCTGGTTACTCCAGGTTTGGTGGGTTTACCTTCATTCTCTGTCCTTCCCTCCCCTCCCTTCCCTTCCTGCTGAGGGTCCTGGCCCCTCTGCTTACCTCCGAATAGGGGTCATCTGGCTAGGCCCTGCCCTTATTCCTTGGGGGGTGGTTGCCCTCTATGCTGGGGTGGCTTGGAGGTTTGTGTTTCTGTCTATCTTGGGACTGTCTCCTCTTCCTTATTCTGGATGGGGGTGGTGGCCCTGTTGCATGTATCATGGCTTTTCCTTGTTTCAGGGGGAAGACTGTCTATGTACTGGTAGGGTGGCTGCTCAGGGCTCTGCTCTGTTCTTTCTTCTGCCCCTGCCTTTGGACACTGCAGTGTTGCACTGTTCCTTGCGGTGTTGTTTCTCTTCTTTTTTCTACTCTTTCGCACACTGTTCCCATGCTCCCACAGTGTTTTGTCTGGTGGCTCCGCGCTGTGGTGCGGAAAAGTTCTCAGAAGAAAACTGGGCGCCGGGGTGGGTCTTATGTGACCTCGCTGACATCACGTACATGGACGACGCCTGGGCGGAGACTCGTGACGTCGCCCAGCCCCCGGCGCGCAGGGATGCTGTAGCAAAAGTTTTCCGAATCCAGTCTCAAGCCTGGGGATAATTCTACGTGAAGATAAATATCGGAGAATAGATGCTCACGGCAATGGCAAAAATAATATGTGGTAGAGGGGGTATTGAGACACTTCTGTAAGTTATATAAATAAATCTGCATTTGAACCAAATGATTTAACAGGATATACTCTGCAAGGTGGATAATCTGTGGAGTGCTGTGAAGATACCAGACTCTTTGTTAAAAGGAAGTGGTGTTCTTCTTTTTTGAAGTGATCATAGTTGGGCAGCTCCAAGGCTGAAATTAGGGCCAACTAGTTTGCTTCTGCCAGCAGGGAAACAGACCTGACTCTTGATATAGCCTATGAGAGTATCCAGCCTATGGTCAGATTTGAATATTACAATGAATAACTGCACAGGATCATATGCTAAACTTATGCTGAACTTTCATCCAGCTTCCTTGATGTTCAAGTAATGGATGGCTTTGGAAAGCTGAACTGGGTGCGAATGTCGAAGTTTAAGACTTTTTCAAATTGGCAGAATAGTTGTTGTGATGAAAGGGAAGTATGGAATGTGAAGTGGGTTAGCATTTTGAAGACTTTTAGTGTCTGATGATGTGAAGAGTTGGCTATAATGTTGTAGTCTGATTGGGTAACACCTTCCAGAATACCTTCACATGACTCTTGTGACTGGGCTGCTGGCTGGAATCCCTGAATTAATCTCGCCACTGGTGATCTCTCGAGCTTCATTGTAGTCCATTGTTTTTCATCAGCTTTGTTACTCCAACCAGAGACCTGCCATACACCAATGAGTCTTGATCCTTCTCCGTTAGAACAGTCCAACCCGACTGCCATAAAACGTCCTTTCTAGACGAAAACACAAAACCCCCCTAGTCTGGTTGTAGTTAACTGAGGCCTCATTAGTGAGGTATAGCTAGAGTACTGTGGAAAAGTGAATATAGGACCACATTTTGGCATAACTTCGGGTATTTTATGCAACAACAATAAGACGTTGGAAGAATTGCTTGTATTAATGCTAGCAATCGCTTGTGGCCGTACCCATTCCTTTTTTTCCACCCAAAAAGTCTCTACAGTGAACTGCCATATGCAAATTAAATATGGTTCTGTTTTAATAGGAACAGTCGATGGCATGGCAAACCATTGCTGAATGAGTGCATTTATTCATTTTTTGCTGGGATTGATTTCTGAGAGCTTGTTTACTAAGCAGGATTGCATGGCAATCACCTACTGTTAGCATATTTGCACAACATAGAAGCTATTAGTGTATCACACTGCAGGATCTAAAGCAATGCTATGTCTAATTAGTGCACGTTTTACCCTGTGAGCACATACTGTATTAGTCATGTTGTATCATTATGACTGGATGCCTGCAGAAAATATTATTGTTGGGGCCTACAGGTTCATACCTGAAATACTGTCAGGAAGGGTAGTTAGTGAGGTATTCTAACCTGTGTAGCAAGACCCTACACCTTACCTTGTATATCATCATGCCTAATGAATGATGTAATGTATAACACCCTTCCGCCATAGGGCTGGAAAGCAGATCACAGTGGAATGGTGGCTGCAGGCGCATAATTGTGCTCTTGTAAAACATATACAAAATGCCTGGTTCTAAAGGATCCAGAGATCTCTTAACAGGAAGTATTCTAGTCTCACCCTCAGGTAGCACACACAAATCTTAATACTTGCTTGGATAAAGGTGCTGGTGGTATAACATCAACAACACAACTAAATAAATAAATACCATAGGAAGGATAAGGAACAATAGAGCCAAACCAAGCACAGAAAAAGCAAACATGTCTTATCTGACTGCCAAAGGAAATTAAAAGAAGTTCAAAAAGGAGTAAACTAACGTTATTGTAGCAGTCTGATGTAACCAATTTTATTTGATTGGTGATGTTGAAAATGGAAGAGAAATGACTTACTGTGAGTCTCATTAGTGAGAGAGGGTCTAAGTTGTGTGGTAAAAATTACCATTTTTTGCCGTGGTTAACAGATTTACCTTGGGCATTGTTATTTGTATGGTTGTCTCTATGGTTGCACGTCCTACAAAGTGTCCCTGGAATAGTAGCCCTGTGCTGATCTGCCGCCAATGTAATCCTCTCCTTGAAACACAATATTCTTCTGCCAAGGACATTTGTGTCACAAGTGTCCTGAGATCTGTTCCACGATATTTTTTGTGTTGCTTCTCTGCAATGAGATGGGCTAAAATATCAATATACAAGAATGGTAATATACTCGTACATGCCTCCGACACAACTCTAGAACTCTTCTACCAGATTTTCCACAAGATAAAAACACGTTTCACAAACAGAGCTCCCGACTAATTGCAGCGCTTCAACCAATTCCCCTACAGTTTCACCAGAATGCAATCATCACGCACTCTTACAACACCCAAACCCCCTTCTCCCAAATCATTCACACTATTAATACTCGCCCGAACAATACCACAGTGATGCTTGTGAGAGGTACCATTTCTTCTTTGTAAGTTATGGATGCACACACTATAATCCAACTGCACGACGTGATGAAATGCTACCCCACCGTTCAAGCAACGACTATCAAACCCCATTGGCATCCAGAGAAGACAGTTATTTTGATACTCCGATAGCCATAAATTCTCCAACCACACCCCACAATACCCATAACCAAGGCACCCCAGTATGCCAGCCCTCTAGACTCTGCCAGACAAACAATGCGAATGCAACAGACCAACCCACGAATAGAGCTATTGGAACAGGCATAACCCCCGTCCTCTACACTACAAACAATCAAAACCCATGTCAAATTCACATACATACATCTCATGATCACCACAAAACATAACCAAATTAGGCAACTGGATGGTAAACCAGCACCAATTGTGAACAAAAGGGTCAAACAGACGCACACCCCCATCAAGCACACACCTGCAAGACAGATTACACCAACTCCCGCTTACAGAAAAGACATAGCTTACACAAACGGAACAGCACACCTAAGAGATTGGCAGTTAGAAAAACCGAGACGCTTCCCATGTGTCTGACCTGAATTCTAAATACAACATATTTCACAGTGGCACAACCGTCTTGCTCGGCTGGAACACATAATAGTCAACCTTAGGCAGGATATGAAAATGATCTCAACAGCCCTACAAACGGCCCTATGCACCATACATGATTGTAAGCCACAGATGCTGCTTGGATTAGATCCCAACCATGATAACCAATACCCTGCACACCCAAATCAAACATGCAGCCCTGGCCAACAAGACCAGTGTCTGATGGTACCTGTCGGCCCAAGAGAACACGCAATCCGTTATCCAGGTAAGACATCCCTGACCTGTTATAGACATACCAAGAAACCTCCTAGACTCCCATGGCACTTTACTCCAACATACTGACCTTTATACACGCCAACCAATGTAGAAAACTAGTCAAAATCGACATATTAAACCACAGAATCTAATCACAATCCTATCCTCCCTGACCATCTAAATAATCCCCAGATAAGAGTGACAAAACTTAAATGCATGTTCAACAATTGCAGGTCGGCTTCCAACAAACCACGGACTTAGCCAAGGCGATCATGGCATACTATTCTTGACTGAAACATTGCTTAATCCGTTGTCCATACCCATTTCAACCTACACTGGAATGACACGAGGGACCCACAGATCTACATCTTAAAAAAAACTTCCTTAATGACCAAAACCTCATCCAAACATGCACTGAGCTAATACATGGCAAAGGAGGCCACACTTGATCTAATCATATCAAAGATTGGAGCCTTAAGCATGGACTCCCTGAACCCAAAGGACTTGTTCCGACCTCACCAAATAGCATTCCATATTACTATACGAACACAAAAAAATAGAGATCAAGGGATCAAACCCATACATTGGGCTGAAGACACTAAAAACAATCAAAGATGAGCTTGCCTACCTCTATCTTAGCAACCATTCGCTTCCTCGCGATCTGCAGAAAGTGAAGATCTAACAGACTACTACAACAATAACATGACAGACATAATAGAGGTAGCAGCCCACACCTGGTTCAACAAGAACCTAAATAAAGAAAAAAGACGATTCAGCTTGAGGAGAGTCTATGGAGACTTGAACCCTCCACCTTTCAGTTTACCTAACTGTGGAGGAAAAAAATAACACCTACAAAAAAAATATATGGAATGCTAACGCATCTTTCTTCAGAATTCAACTTGATTCAGACATTAATAGATCATGTAAACACCTTCAAATCATCAAAGAGGTCAGCTCCAACAACTCCAATATCATTACAAACCTCTCCACGGAGAAATGCAAAGCATTTGCACCCTTTTTTGAAGACAAAATATTGGAAATTGAAAGAGAAATGGCCTTCGGCAATGAAAAGAATCAAGGGTGGCAAACAACAACGAACAAGTAACTCACCTAGAGCCCACAAATCCAGCAACACAGAGGTTTATGTATATCCCAAAAACAAAAATGAAGCAACAAGGAACAAATTCAAATCCGTAGATGAAGAGGAAATTGGCAAGATCATCATGTCTTTAAAACCAACTTCACAAATCAATGATCCACACCCCTCTACAATCGGAACTTGTCTCCCCATTTGGAAAACAAAAAATCACAAACACATTTCTAACGCAAGGTATTATACCAGATTGCACAAAGATTGCGCAATTAACACCCATCCTAAAAAGCTTGGCACAGATCTAAATACCACCCCAAGGAAACTATGTTACTCCGGCAGACATGCATCAACGTGCTGCCACGAACATTTTTCTTAGATGCTGATTTCCTATGTAGAGTACTTTGAATGTCTTGGAACGGACTCAGCAGTAAAACCTGAGAATGAATGAGCTAAACCAAGATCTGATGTTTATGTACAGCGCTCTGATACCCATGGGTAATGTTCCCCACTTTATGAAACTTTCTAAATAAATACTTGGTGGGAACCCTCTGATGAACATGGGGTCCACATCTTGTTACCTCTTGTGAACTTGGATGAGTTCTGTCTCCATGTCATGGTATGACTAGAAGTTTGTGACAGTTGAATATAACTTGGCTCTTAAGCCATTTTCCTGTGCTCCTGCTACTCTACAGAACTTGATCCTGGGCTTCAGATGTGGCCTCTACCTTTAGACTCCAATCTTCAGATTGGGATTCAAGATATGGCCTCCACACCTGGGCTCACTAGTCTTAGCAATACCTCAGATGCTGCCATCAGTAATGCCCATTTGAAGTATCGGAGATGCACTGCAACAAAACCAGTTTAGATGGTGCAACTTTTGGTACACATTTTCTTCAGTTTACCTCTCAACAGAGGATTGTCACTGGCGCCTGTTGTCTGCAGGAAGGAGGGCAAGGAAAATATCCCTGAGAGTCCCTCCCCGCATTCTTATTGTCCCACGTGATTATCTGTCATATCCGCATGGCGGGAAGCCAAGGGTTGGATGATGTTGCATACTAAAGGACAAACTTTTTAAATCTCAACATCTGCAATTCTGTCTGTAGAGCAATGACGTTATTATGCTTGAGCAGTACAAGATGAAGAACGGATGTATTAAAATGCCTGTAAAAGAACTGCTACCAGTAAAACATATATTTTCCCAACATATGCATGTTAAATGCGATAGAAAATACAGCTTACATGGTTTCCAAATCTTTATTGAAATATATAGATTTAAAGTATTTCTCAAACAAGGCATCTTCACAAGCTGTGAATACTTCTAGGTCACGACCCCCCCCCACACACACACTAGAAAAGACACACATTTTAATATTAAAAGTTCAGTTCATTTATGAAAACATTTGTTATGCTTTCACTATACTGAAAAACATTTCGAACATGGACGTGCAACCTGACAAAACAATATAAAACTGCAGAATAGAAAAAGATGACTGCTCCTTTAAATCATGATTCTAGGTTCTGCTGATCCTACTTTGACTAAACGAGTTCAGCAGTGGAGATGTCAATCTTACTTCAGTACTTTGTGTTCTCTGGCAGAGAAAGATGTTGGAAGACCTCGTTTTGTTACTCAGTTTTATTTTTTTTATTTTGGAGGCATTCTTTTTTCATCCAAGTAGTTGTTTTGCCATTTTTTCTCACTTTAGTAAAGAGCAGATTTTGTTGTTATTTAATATTACAACAGGTAAGAGGAGCAACTGTATTCTATCTTTTAAGTATTGCCCCAGGGTGATAGGAGCATGTCCGCTAAAGATTGACATTCCAATTGCCAATACAATAACACATGTATTTGTAAAGCATTTCCCCCCCATGGGACATCTTCTCACAGAATAACATTGCAGCTTGCTGGTAACATTGATTCAGAAATCACTCCCCGAAATAGGCTTTACATGTCTGTAGTGATGGCTTATAGAGAGCTTGTCTCTAGACAAGTGCCTAGGAGGGGCCCTGCCCCTTGCTCTGTCATCTCCTGTGTGACTTCCAAGCTTCCTGCTAGGTTTCTGCAGTGCCTTCCACCCATCTCTGTTCCTGTTCTCCGACGTGAGTGTCTTTTAGGACTAAGGCTCTCTTCTGCATTGTCTAAGGCTCCAGCGCTTAATATTTCAAACGGGGCTGTATGGTAGCATGTGGACCTATTGGTGCATTAGGTAGAATTTGCTGAGAAAATCAGTGCAGCAAAGCCATTACTCATGAAAGGGAGGCTGCACATCTTTTTTTAATTATAGAAGTGCCATCATGAAGAATATGAAGCAATGTAGAAGGTATCATAGCTGGCTCTGTTCTGGATGGGCATATTCTCTTGTAGATTTTTTTTTAGGCAACAGTTTGATGAAGTTCAGCAATGCTATTCAAGGCTTCTGCTTGCTCTTCATCCTTTATTATTGTAACTTCCAAGCTTAACAGGAAATGTAACTTTCCATTGTGTTACACCAGCCCCTACGAATGACACATTTGAACCTGCACTAGCACTAAAGTGGTTCAGTCTGACTATTAAAGGCTGTTTAGATGCAGGTGAAACAGATTTCTAGTATCCTTGTTCAGTGAACCCGATTTCCACCGAGATTAAAAGACAATCTAGGGCTCGTAAACACCCTGAAGGCAGGTAATATTGTGCACCCAGCCTTCGTTTAGTTGAGGATAGTGTAATAGAGGGCATAATAGAGAATGGTGAGAGGAACTGTAGCAACTCTTACCTTCCCCAAACAGCGTGATCCAAGCAACGATTGTCTTCAGCAACACCACCCCTAAGGAACTGCATTGGCAGGCACGGTACAAAGAATTTCATTTGATGCTTGAGTGCTGGAGACTCCTATCACAGCCTCATTCTCATTAATTTACGTTCAATTATGCTTCTCTTGCTGGGCCATGCATTTGAAGAATAATCTTCTCTTGCGAAAGGATTTTGCTGTCTTAGTAATGAATGTAATGCAGGAAGCAACAGTAATCTTTTTCAAAAGATTTGTGATAGACTAGGAAGGGCAATATCTTACAAAGAGGCCCATTTTAAACCCGATGGGTCTCGATCACAAAGTCTACATTCTAAAACGAAAGTTCAAGAGGATCACTTTCATAGCCAAAACTCAGTTTCTCAACTATTGTGGTTTCATATCTCCCCAACCACAGTTTGCACATGCTGGTGAGGTAGTTCCATAGGTGCTTCCTTTGTTGTTTCGTCATGGTCTTGGGACCGTAACAATTCTAGGTAGTTTTCTTTGACTTTAGGTCTGCTCTGAGGGATTTACAAAGTGCCAGGCAAGAAGTGTAACATATCTTTGATAATTGTTAGTTACATGTCCATAATCGCACAACTGGGAAAGCTTCCTTATCATTTCAGATCTCCGGAACCCTGCGAGCCTGCTCCACCATTTGAGTTTCTTTGTGAACTGGAAGAAGTTGTTGACTATTCTGTAAAGTCCACATTTATAGACCCAGCACTGATAAAACTGATCCTGTCTGCAGGCAGGTACTAGACGGGTCTGAACAAGAACCAACATCACTGGTAGGAACAAACACTGCTAGATGAGCAGATGGGATCTCCAGTTTCAAAGGCATCAAGACATCAGGGAAGACAAGATTTTTAACTCGCCACATGCAGCTCAGTTGCTGACTTTGGTGGACCAAAAATGACAAATTTGATTGGTTTATGGAGCCACCGCATTGTAAAGAGACTGTTTTATTGAGTTCCTTTCTCAGCAATTAGGAAAAGCACTTGAAAGGTCTCACCACTAGGGTTGTCTGTTTTTTGCTGTAATTCATTCCTTTACTTTTTCAATTTTCTGGAAGTGAGAGTCAATTTGTTAATTCGCAAAGATTTTCTGTCCATACTTCAAGGAAATTGGTGTTGGTGCAAACAGACAATGCAATTAGCATGTTCTAAGCCTGAAAGGAAAGGTGAACAAGGTCTGTGGCATTTTCCCCACAACATTAATCTGCCAATTCAAATCGGCACTGTACAGTGCACAACAAGCGAGTTAAAATTCAGTAAAACATAGAAACAAGTTGTTAACCCGATCTTAAAGGATACACATTTCGCTTATCTTTATTTATTGATCATGACTAATTATTAAGGTATAAGAGCCTAAATTAAAGGCTACTTCAGTATCTTGCTACCGTGTTAAATGTATGGGTGAATCCACAGGCTTTATTTGTTCAACCATGCTCAAGGTAAAAGCGTATCACAAACTAAAATATATTTGTGGATTGAAGTTTTGTTGCAAGAAAGAGAAAGCAAATAGAGCTCATACAAGTTGTCCTACAATCCATTCAATGATGAGCTGCCAGATCAACTTTGATGTGTAACATCCCTTTTGCTGAGTTATGTAGGGCTTCTACTTCGAATTTGGTTCACACCTTCTATGTTCATTATTTATTTGACTCCAGTGTTGTGGCTGACCCTCAAGTGATCAGCTATCCCTTAGAAATGCGTTTAGCCTGGGGCTTAAATGCACCCTTCCCTTGTTAGTATGGGTAGTGCCCTGCATCTTTTTGTAAGGTTATGCGTCTGTGGAGGACTCTGTGCTTGAGAAGCGAAACTCACTTACTTATAACAATAGTTTACCTTTGAGGGTATCTCTCCTCGTTCCAAATCCAACCCCTCATTGAAGTGTTTCTCGTTAGTTCCATTTTCAAAGAAAGCCCTCGAGTAGAGTGGAATTTCTGGGGTTGAGCTCTCAGCGCTTTTGAAGGCTCCACTGACCTTAGAAATTACATTTAAAAGAGCAATTACCTTTATCTCCCTGGTGCTGCAGTTTTAAACTTGTATCGCTGTTTTTAAATTCCGATTATAATTTTTTTTTAGTGTTTTGTGTGCCTGACCTGGACTTATTTTAGTTTATAAGTTTCAAGAGAACACATTTTCTGAAGAGTTATACAAAGAAGTAGCCTTTACTTTTTAGTGAATTCATATTCTTGTGAGTAGCATACATACATGCATAGTGACTGCATATAAAGGTCACTAGTTCCTTTAGATCTACCCTATTCTAGCCTTTGGCATTAATGCCATTGACTTCCTCTAGTTGTTACTGGTCGTTGTAAATAATTTTTTTATTTTTATTAATATAGTTTTCTCTTTCTTACTTGCATTACATATTTTCACGTTTGCCCTTACTCATCCGCTACAACTTTGGTGGCCTATTCCCAATAGGGGCCACTCTCCCACAGCTTCTTCAAACTCATAATCGCTTACAAATTTGCAGAAGCCCCTTTCTAGACAAGCCTCCACCAAGTGTGTGCCCTCTGCTTGGTAGTTGGGGTTGCAACTTGTGGAAGCTGTGGTGACGCTAGATACTTGAATCAGGCTTTCTGCCCTGGTCATGTTTGAATAGACCTGTCAAATTAAAGGTAAGTAATGTATCGGTCTCGCATAATAAACCTAAAAGTTCAAAATCTTCACACTCGATAAAGCCCTATAGTCTGTTAGACTTGTTTGTGCTTCTTTTCAGTGGGTCCTCGGATGTTCCAGTATTTTTCAAAAGTAGTCGTGCAGGCAGTGCAGCTCTTTACTGTGCTGATGAAGATTGATGCATCATCCCATCTTCTGCTTCAGGTATATTATCTTTTTCATTTGTAATATCCGGAGCATGTTATTGTTTACTGCACTTCTTACTTGGCATGTAATGGTGTTTTTTTGTATTCAAATGTTATATGAGTATTTAGAGATATATGAACATGTTGATATGGTTACATTTAATTTAGCACCTGTGACTTGGAACATTGTCCTTCCTTGCTCTTTCTGGGTAATAGTTCTGGTGGAGTTTGGTATTTCATTGTTTATTTCTCATCCCAAACTCTCCTCTACTAAGTCATTGCCATGTACAAACACAACCACACCTGACAATTTGCTCGCTGTTCCTCTGAATAATGCCTAAAGAAAACTCGAACCACAAGTTGCTATACCTAGGATAACTCAAACGTCTGCATCTGTTTTATGCTCCGTACCATCACGTAATAGCCTTCACGCATCCTTTCACCTCCAAGGCCACTGATTACTTGCCCTCAACCTCCAAATCCACCATGCCAGACCCATTCCTTATATAATGTTTTTGTTTTAATGTTCATGTTTTTATGCTAAAGTCTGAGTGGTCAGATGGAAAATTAAAGCATTTGATTAAAAGTGCTTTGGATGTGTTACCATTCCATCATCTTAGGAGTCTGTCAGTATGCCTCTCCAATGGGGATTCGGGTGTAGGGTATGTTCTAACTCAGATAGTGTACCGGAGAAGAGCTCTACAACAAGTGTCATCATTAAACCAAGACTAAATACATAGGGCATATCGCACAGACTAGCCTGGCACAAGCGTTTATAAAGTTGAGATAGGTTTTCTAATAATAGATGTAGCGGGCGTTGGAACCCGCTTTTGGCTGGCCACTAAGCTGCTGGAAAGCACAGGCCACCCTGCATCTATCCACGTCCAGCGTTCTTCACCATTTAGTTGTCATTCTTGTTTTGCTATTTTGCAAGGCAAAAACCTAACGTGGCATTTTGTATCTATAAAAAAGTGTTCTTTGTATGCATGGAGTTTCTTTCACCCTAAACACCTTCATTTTTTCACTCTCTCTAACGAGAGAGTGATGGAACTTAATATGAAGACTACATTAGGTGCTCCATCTGATTCCTGTCCGCCCCTAATCTTCCAGGAGATTGCAGGCATTGTAACTCCATCCTTTACCACCCTATTCAACAACATTATCAACATGGATATGCTCCCATTAGACTGGAAAAAAGCATAAATTCCATCGCTGTTAAAGAAACCCACATTGGACCCGAATGAAGAGAACTACTACCGGCTCATCTGTTGTCTTCCTCTAACCGCAAAAATCTTAGAGAAACATATACATTTCACTATCTCAGAATATCTTGAGCATGATGAGTTACTGGATTGAGCCTGGTTTGGCTTCAAAAAGTCTCATAGTACTGAGACAGCATTAGTGGAAGCCTTAGAGGAGATACAGAACATCATGGATAACGGTGGCAAGGCTCTGGTGGTCCTTTTGGCCCTGTCCGCAGCATTTGATACTGCGAGCCACGTTATCCTGAAGCAGAGATGAATGGAAATAGGAATTGGTGAATTGACATACAATCTTGTATGTTCCTTCTTTTCGGATAGAGAGCAATTTGCAGCACTGGGAGATTTTATTTCCACCTCTTTTTCCTTGCCGTGAAGTGTCCCTCAGGGGTCATCGCTCAGCCCAACCCTATTTAACATTTATGTCGTTCTGCTTGTAAAACGTATTAGATCTTTTGGTTTCTCAACCATCGCCTATGCTAATGACACACAAATTGTTTTCTATCACTAGTAACATTGAGGTGGTGGTACAGCGTTTCAACAGCTGTATGCAAGCAGTGATTAGTTGGATGAGTAGGCACTGCCTTAAATTGAACTACGTAAAAAATGAAGTACTCTTATTTGGCAGGGACACCTCATATTGGAATGATTCTTGGTGGTCTAAATCCTTGTGTCCTTTACCCATCCCTGTCCCTAAAGTAAGAAACCTGGGAATAATCTTTGCTTCCACGCTTGCTTTCACTGACCAGACTAATAAGCTGGTCTCCAACTGCTTTGACCAACTAACTATTTTGAGAAACGTTTTGACCTTTATTCTTTTTGAGTTGCAGAAAACAGTTGTTGTTACATTGGTTTTATTGAAATTGAATTACTGCAATGCCCTTTATTTGGGCCTGCAACAGGGCTCCTTAAAAAATTGCAGAGAATACAGAATGCTGCTGCGCGGCTTATTAAGAACATCAGGAAATATGATTCAGTTACCAAGGCCCTGGTGGAGCTCCACTGCCTTACTATAAATAAGAGTTGTTTGGAAGACACTCTGTACACCACGCAAAGCCCTCTATAATACTGGTCCAGCCTACTTAACCCCTTCCACGCTCATGACGAGCTCAGCTCGTCATGAGTTGCGCCTGTCGTACCCTCATGACGAGCTGAGCTCGTCGTGAACCGCGGCTTTTCGCAAAAGTCAGCGCACAGCGGGAAAACCCGCAGCGCGCATGGGGTTAAAGAGTAAATGTGTCTGGTATAATCCGGGAAGATGTCTTAGGTCAGCAACCTCTAAAACGGTTAGAGTACCTAGAGTTTACAGTGCCTCATAGAGTGGTAGAAGTATGAGATACTCCACTTGCAAACCTTGGAACCAGCTACCTGCGCACCTCATTGCCCAGCAGGATTTAATGACCTTTAGGACACATTGGAGACATGGTTATTTTGATCTTTCTAGGAAGATGTGGGTTTCCACATAGTATGGTATATCTCTGTTTTGCAGAAGCTAATGCCAAGATGCCCGTGGGCAAACATTTTGCTTTAAAAAATAAATGTCAAGGACTGCTAGCATTATTTCTTACCTGGAACTGCCATGTTTAATGTTATCCTGAGCTGTACGCAACGCCTCCAGAAGGCCCGCCATGCACATGGTGTTCCAGCTGGTATTGCATAGCTAGCAATCCCGTGGCTGGTGTATGCTGTAATCTTTTCTATTTATTTATAGTTACTAAGGATTCTCTTTTCTTGTACATATGTTATTTTTCCCTTTTTAACTGTTGGCTCAGCTTTCCTGAACTGAAGTTGTGGCCATGCACACACCAAGTATAAGAACGACGTTTGTTTAGCTTTCGTCAGTAACAATTATGATAGTCCCCTGGGTAACTATTATACCATTGTTTCAGTGATAGATTGGTGTGATGCATGTAATTAAATTAAATGAACTTAAATGTCACGTTTTGAGATATTTTAGTTGTGTGACCCAGGGCCTTTGACCACTCTTGTTCTGATAGTTTTTGACCTGCATCTTTCTTTTCGTTTTTTCATTCCACACAAGTGCTCCGATCTCGATGACGTAATTGTCTCTCATGGGAGAATGAGCGTTCACTTCGCTTTGCCAACCACAATCCTTCATCGCTGATAGCTCCCTCATACTCAACCAGCAGAAAATGAAAGTCCTCCACCGGTCCACAGCCACCCAAAGAAATCACTACCCATCCATTCCAAACACTCATGACATGTAAGGTCTTGAAGGTGCGTCATTTGTTTACTACCTGGGTGCTTTATGAATTGTATGGGACCTAAAAGGATAATGCACCTCGTCTTTCGCCAGCTCTCAAGGATTCAAATTTACCTTTGCTTTTTCCTTTATCACAGCCATAAACATTCAACAAATCGGCGAATTTCCACCTTCATACTCTGAATTTTTTTTTGACATCATCTACCAAAAGAGCATCTTAGAGCAGTAGTGCATTCACTGGTCCAATCGAGACTGGACTTAGGCTGTTCAGGCTGGAGTGTCCATTACCCAGCTGAACCCTCTGAAAGGGGCCCTAAAAGTGGCAGCCAAGCTCATGTATTCTGCCACAAAAAACACAACACAACCATTCTGCGGAATGTACACATGTTCCTTATTCCAGCAGGAGGGTAATGCACATTATGCTACTTAACAAGGCTATTTACCACAAAAATCCACCCTAGTTTGTGGAAGGTCTGACCATATCAATAGATCAAAATGATTTGGAAGTAAAGACTTATTTCGACTATAAATCCAAAACCACCTTCATTAGTAAACAATACGAGCTGCCTCATTGACGTGGACCTCTGTTGACCCTAAGGAACAAACTCCATTCGCTGTTTTCAGGAAACATCTGAAAGCACGCCTTTTGAAACTATTCTTCAAATAACATCACCTCCAACTGAACTCTGTCATCCAGAGGACACATCTCTCACACTGCAATTGTGTTTGCGTGCTTCTTTATCTTGTTGTTTATAACCTAAATTATGTCACCCATTACCTGGCAACTAACAGCAACACATATTATGAAGCACTTTATAATTGTGCAGTTAAATAAATGGTGGTGAGGACAATCGGGAGGAAGGGCTGCAGGGCATACTGTTGGCATCCCAAGGTGCTGAAGGGGTCTGGCATGCAGAAGGCCAGAATGGTGGTACAAGGTGGCACAAATGGGAGACGGCCTCAACCACGCAGCCTAAACTACGCGTGGATAAACAACAAAAGCGGATCCACACACGTCTAATCCGCGCATATGCCTTTACAGCGCATATGCATGGTTTAGACGTTAGTGGTTGTAGGCGATCCAGACTCGAAGTGAATGGGCGCGGGGTGGGAGGTGTTTCAGACTTGGAGGTGTTTCAGGCTTGGAGGGACTTCTTGCCCGGACGAGGAACGGCTTAGCAAGTACGATTTCTGGGATGGTTGTGGCGGGGAGGTTTTTAGGGCTCAGGGCGGGTGGTTACGGTACTTTATAGGGCGGAGAGGCTGGTTTTAGGGCTCAGAGTGAGAGGCTGGCTAGTTTGCATGGTTGTGCTTTAAGTTTTTAAGGCTTCAGGACAGGGGGCGTCTGGGTATTTTTTACGGCTGGGGAAGGTTGTAGGGCTCAGGACGAGAGGCTGGGGTCCAGGTTTCTAGGGCTCAGGGGAGGGGGGCTCGGGTCATTCTCAAGGTTGGGGGGGTTGGATTTTAGGGCTCAGGGCAGGGGGCTGGGGTGTGTTTAGGGCTGGGTGGGGGCCGCCTTTAGGTCTGGGGCTGCTTTTAGGATTCAGGGCAGGGGGCTATGGTGTTTTTAGGGCTGGGGTCAGGATCCTACTCTGGGCAGGGGGCTGGGTGTTAGGGTTCAGGGCGGGGGCTAGGGTGTAACCGTAACCACGGATATGCCTTTACCAATTATGTCATTACATCAAAATCCGTTGTAAAGGCATGGATGGTTAAGGCACGGTTATTGTTAAGACTGCGTTGTTCAGCCATGCATTGTTGGGGATTGCATGATTCCACCATACAACCGGCGCAAATGGTCTGCTAAGTTGTAATAGGGGCACAATAAGGACGGTGGAACCCCAAGTAGGGCCTCGTAAAGGGGCAGAGAGGCACACAACAGATGTAAAGGGGCAAGGCTGGGAGGTATACGTGATGTACAGGTAGAGCAGTTGTGCTCTGAAGGGCTGTGGGATGCCGAGGCATAAAGGGGGAAGCAGGAGGCACACACAGGGACTTCAGGGTGAGTGGTGGTCACGCATAGGGACTGCGGGGGGGGTGGAACTCAAAAGGGAGATGCCACAGGAGTTCAGAAGGCATGGATACACACAGAGAAAGGAACCAGGGTGGGGCATGGTAGCATACTTGGGTAAAACAGGGAGATGCCGAGGCCACACATGGGAGGTGCATGAGTGAGGTTGCATGGCATAGAAAGGGCGACAGGGAGTGAGGAGGGACGAGGACACATGATGTGCAGAGGGTGGGTGCACAGAGTGAATCTAGGGTTGCTGGAGGGCACACGCTTGCCATGCAGGACCTTTGGTGGGGTGGAGTGGAGTGTTTCTTGTACCAGGCCTGCACGTGGTAGAGCAAGAAAGGCACACACCAGCACACCTACTGTATACTTTCACACAGCCAATGTCATGCATTCGCTCACCCTCCTCATATATCCCAGAAAGAACAATCCTAGTCTAATACATCCATCAACACGTCTCCACTCAACCAATCTTATATGCCAACATACCAAACATTAAATGTCCACACAATCCACTTCATGACCCCTCATACCCCCATCATACAATCATCCAGCCAACATCATGTGTCCTCCTATATACAATCTTTACTTCCTTACGAAGTACGGTCCGCATTTGTTGCATCACTTCTTCTCTTGTGTTTGTAGCCACCCTGTGGTATACTATTTTTTGTTCTTTTTTCCACAACGAAATTTTTATTATTCGATTGAGTTGAGCAGAGCAAAAGACGTGGTTCCCCACAATCAGGAGAGCGCCACCAAACATTGTAGTACAGCTTACATTGTCATATCGAAACCAAGTAAGAGTAGAATAAGACAAAGTAAGTAGCCCCCTCCCCTACCCCGTCCCCCCCAACAACTCCCAATGCCCAACTTCCCTACTACCCACCCCTTATCCCTCCCTAACCCCATGCACGTGCAGCAGAAACGCAATTGCGATCAGTCGTAAGGTATGACACAGTGAATAGGCCCTCTAGGCACTTCTGCCTATATCTCTTCCTCATGCGCTACAGGGGGATCTAGAGGCAACTCCCTATAATCCGCCCACCTCTTCCAGATCTTAAAGTGTTTACGGGGGCAGCCTCTCGCCTCAAACACAGGTCGCTCCAGTCCCATATAATAATCCAGGCCGGCCTTCCATGCACACAGGGGGGGGGGGCTCGGACTCCCTTCCACGCTCTGGCGAGGTCTCGCTTGGCCACCACCAGTCCCAGGAGCAATAGGTGGCGCTTGTATATGTTCCCACCGACTCCTTCAAGTATGTGGAGTAAACCTAAACGGTGAGTGCGTGGGAGGTCCCATCCCAAAACTTCAGACAAGCAATTCCATACGCCCCTCCAAAATCCAATCAGTCTAGGACATGACCACACTGTATGCAGCAGCGTACCCACAGCCGCTCCGCACCGCAGACATTCCGACGAGCCAATCAGCCCAGCCTTCCAGAGTCGCTCTCGGGTATAATAAGACCTATGGAGGTACTTGAATTGAATCAGTCTAAGCCGCATCGCTATTGCAGTTCCGCGCGGAGACTCTAGGGCCTCCCTCCAGTCATCCTCATCTAGGGGACCAACGTCAGCCTCCCAAGCTGCTTTCAGAGGGAGCAGGGTAGAAGAGCAGTGTGTTACCATCGTCTGGTAGATGCGAGAGATCTTCTTATCACCAAAGTCTCCCATGAATACCTTCGCCTTAATGGGGCTAAACTCAGGGAGCGAGTCCAGATCCGCAATGCTGGGCGTGAGTGCATGGCGGAATTGTAAATAACGAAAGAACTGGGTTTGGGGCATACTGAACTCAGCACTGAGTTCCTGGAAGGACTTAAGAGTAGTCCCGGACATGACATGTCCCAACATCGAAATCCCAATCGCTTCCCAGCCATCGAACCCCGGGAGTGCCGTCAGTTCGGGGAGTCGTCCATTATGCCACAAAGGCGTCTCAGCAGTTAGCCTACCCCACCAACCCATACGACGTAATGCCTGCCGCCATACCACAAAAACAACTTTCGTGACGCACGGTAGCGTCCGTCGCAGCCGGGCCGAGTATAGAATTGTGTGTAATGTATGATCGCCCATCAATGAGCGCTCCAGGGCATATGCCGGGTCTCCTCTGTCACCATACCACCACTCATTGAGTATGAGCAGGTGGGAGGCCTGATAATAAGACAACAGATCAGGGGTGGCCAAGCCACCACAATACGTGGAGAGGAAGCACGTCCTTAGTGCCACCCTGGCCGTGCCCCCAGCCCACAGGAAGCGATTCAATGCAGAGTTAGCCTGCCGAAACCACTGGGGAGGGATGGGATGAGGATAGTTTTGTAATTGGTACAATAGGCGTGGAAGAGCCACCATCTTGAATATTGCTGATCTACCGAAAATGGTCAGAGGCATCCGGGACCAAGTCTTAATGTCCTCTTGAACCTTATCCCACACGGGTACGATGTTGCGCTCCCACGTAATACGGGTGGACTCCGAGAGGAACACCCCTAAATACTTCAGACCGTCGGTTGTTTTTTTGTTCTTTTTTAAGTTCAGAAAAATGTTATTAATGCAAATAAGATGAAAATATACAATATAAGGTAATAATGATGGTTAGAAAAGCATACAGCAAAACAAGTGAGATCAATAAAGAAAGAATAAATAAAGAATTACAAAATAAAATGCAAGTAAAACCGGCAATTAGTAAAGTACACAACGATAAAATACATAAGGAGCTTTGTAATAGAAAGTCAAAATGTATAACAAGAAAAGGAAATATAGCAACCTAAAGGAAGTCATGGAGGTTTAGCAACTTCTTGTTGTAAAGTGGTTCGAGACAGAGAACACCTAGCACTCATATCAAAAAATGATGTGACTGGATCCCATAGTTCTCTCCTCTTTGGGGCTAAAGTCATTGGGTAAACAAATGTCGTGTCCAAGCTATGGTTATAGCATACAGCATACCACCACGAAATGAAATGAAATGAAAAAAGATTTATAAAGCGCGTGGCTGCCCGGAAGCGTCCCAGCGCTGAGAATGCAGTGGAGGTCTGAGGGGGAAGTGCAGGAGGGAGAAGAATGAATTTATGGCTTTTGTGGGAAAAGATATGTCTTCAGAAGTTTACGGAACTTCATGTAGTTCGGTTCAATTCGTAGACAAGTTGGCAGCGAATTCCACAGGGATGCTGCAGTGACCGAAAAAACGTCGCCCTCCAGTGCGGGCCTTCCTGACTCTATGAACAGTAGCCAGGTTGCCTTGGGATGAACGCAGGGACCTGGTAGTTTTGTAAGGATAGAGTATTGTCCCAAGCATAGGGGGCCCTTTACCCTGAAGGGATCTGTGGGTGATACATAGAGCCTTAAATTTGACCCTTTCCCGGATAGGCAACCAGTGGAGAGCTCTGAGTGCTGGTTTTGCCGATGTTCTCTGGGCGGTGCCTGTCAACAGCCTCGCTGCTGCATTTTGGGTGCGTTGAAGGATATCCATGGTGGATTCTGGCGCAGCAATAAAAAGAGCATTGCTGTAGTCTAGTCTAGCTAAGATGTGACCTTGAATGAGCAGCTTTTGAGATTGTGTCGGAAGTAGGGGGAGAATCTTCCGGGCTGAGCGAAGTAGGCCCACACAGGTACCAGCAGTCTTTTTGGCCTGTGTTTTCAGGGAGAGATCTTGCTCCAGCCAGAACCCTAGGCTTTTGAGTTCTTTCTTTGGTTTCGGAAGATCCCCTAGACACAGTGGCCATATGGAGGTGGGAAGGGATGTTATTCGCTGACCCAGAAGCATAAGCTCTGTTTTTGTGCCATTTAATTTAAGTCGCGAATCGCACATCCAGTTATAGATTCCTGCAAGGCAATCATGCAGCTTTTTGAGTTTGTCCTTTTGCAGGGAGATTGAGACGACCAGTTGGGTGTCGTCAGCATAAGTGACGGCTTTAATCCCAAAGGGATTGACAACATCCTCCAGGGGTGCCATATAAATGTTAAATAAAGTAGGGCTCAATGAGGAGTCCTGAGGAACACCACACTGGAGGGGGAAAGGCTTGGAGCGCGCATTCCTTTCACATACCTGGAAGGTTCTGTCCTTCAGGAAGGATGTGAGCCATCGCAGTGCGGTGTCTCTCACCCCTAGGTTAAGAAGGCGCTGGATCAGGATCCCATGGTCTACAGTGTCTAATGCAGCGCTTAGATCCAGGAGGATCAGTAAAGCCGATCCCCCTGAATCCAAGATGCATCTTGCTTCCTCGACCACTGTCAGAAGGGCGGTCTCGGTCCCCTGACCCGGGCGAAACCCTGTTTGAGAGGGGCGAAGCAAATTGTTAGTTTCTAAGAAGGCCGAAAGTTGTTGGTTTACGGCCTTCTCTGCGATCTTACTCAGTCCTGGTAAAAGAGAGATTGGTCGAAGGTTTGCGAAGTCCTCGGGATCAAGTCCTGGTTTCTTCTGCAGTGCTTTAACTACTGCCTGTTTCCAACTAGGGGGAACCACTCCTTGGTCGAATGAGGCATTAATAAGGTCTGTGGCCAAAGGCGAGATGGTAGGTCCCACCTGCTGAAGGATGTGCATGGGGCCGGGTCATTCGGGGATCCACTTTTCATGCCTGTTAGAGCATTTAGAAAGCCTTCTTTGGAAATCTGGTTAAAGGAGTCCAGAGTGGGGCCAGTGTTTGCGGCAGTGGGATCCGCGGGGGCATAACTGTCAGATTTTGGCGGAAGGGATTGTAAGATGTTTTTTATTTTGCTCTCGAAGAAAGCTGCTACTTGGTTGCATCTGGTGTCCGAGGATTCCTGCACCAATGGGGGGTTGGGTATTTTGAGTAATTCTTTTACTATTTTGTATGTCTCCCGAGACGAGTTGGAGGCAGTTCTAATTTTCTCTTCGAAGAAAGAGGCTTGGGCTATTTTCAGGGCTGATTTATAGGTCCTCATGGCTGTTTTGTATTTCTCTTTATTGAGGGGGGCCCAGTCCTTTCTCCATCTACGCTCCAGAGTTTTGCAAATTTTCCTTAAATTTCTAAGCTCTTGGGAGTACCATGGGGATTTAAAGACTGATACGCCTGATAAGATAGTTTGGTAACGTCCTTACAAAGTTTGGTAATGTGTTGGAAGGCCACCGCTAATAGTAAGTCAATTATTTTTATGTTAAAAGTACAATGATCCCAAATAGGAGAAGTACTTCCTAAGAAAATATGAGCAATAGAAAAAGGGTGAGTAGAGGAGAAAATCGTATTGATTTGAGACCATACTTTAACCCAAAAAAAGTGAACTGGATAGCATTTGAAAAGCAAGTGGAGTAAGTCCGCACGTGGTGAAGAACAGGTCCAACATGTATCAGAAGTGTCGGGGTGTCTTTTGCTAAGAACAGTGGAGACAATAAAAGTCGGTTGTAAACAAAAAAATGTGTTTGAGTGGTGTTTGCAGCTCTAGATGATTTGCGTATCTTCATCCATATCCTATCCCATAACTCAATAGGCCAGGAAACATCTAAATCCTCTTCCCAAGCGTCCTCTGTCTTGGTTTTAACGCGTGGTGATGATGGAGCCTGAAGAAGTGCATAGATTTTGGAAGCTCTGGTACCTTTAAGTAGTAAGGATCGTAGTGTTAAAATGTTAGAGGGCTCCTGACACGGAAAAGGAGGGGAAGTGATATAAGCATTATAGGCTAATTGAAGTGCATGCGTTAGTATCAGATATTTAATGCGGAAAGTGGGAGGGAAATGAAAAGTGGCAGCAGCTAGTGAATATGAAATAATCTGGTGCACCCAAATAAGGCCTCGTCTCCAAGATTTCCCAAAAATCGTTTTATTATTTATTAAAATGGAAGTATTATGCCAAATAGGTTGCTCGAAAAAAGAGGAGATAAGAGGGGGTGGGAGGATTTTAGAGGTATGTTTAAGAATAGGAGTAGATAATAATTGTGGCTTGTGAGAAAACGAAAGATATTCTTTAAATGAAAAAGGAGATATAAAAGACTTTTCTAGGGTCGACCAAAGAGGAGAAGACATAGAGGAATCGGAAATCCATCTCGATGCTTGAATTAATAAAAAAGATTTATGATAAAGGGAAAAGTCTGGAAAATTTACCCCACCCTCTGTCTTGGGGCGTATCAGTTTAGATATAGACGTACGTGATTTTTTATGTCCCCATAAAAAAAGAGACAGGATGGAATTGATTTTCTTGAAATGTTTCAAAGGAATAGAGAATGAAATATTAGAAATCGTATATAGAACTATGGGGGAAAGTATCATTTTGATTGTATCTAATCTACCCCACCAGGATAGATATAGAGGATGCCACTTTGAGGTGAGAGTAGTTATTTTTTGTATGCAGTCTTCCATACAGCGAGTGACTGTGCCCGAAAGGGAGGACGTAAAATGAAAACCTAAATATTTAATAGAATTAGGATTCCATGTGAAACCCGAGTCAGTAAAATAAGATTCATAAGTGAATTTAGTAAGGGGTAAAATTTCGCATTTCTTTATTTAATTTGTAACCAGAGACTTGTGCAAAAGAATTGACCTCATCTAAGAACGCAGGAAAGGATGAAGTGGGTTGAGATATAAACAGTAAAACATCATCAGCATATGCCGCCATTTTAATTGTGGTCTGTTGAAAGTTGAAACCATGAATTTCGTTATTTTGGCAGATCCGCAATAAGAAAGGCTCTAGGGCAAGATTAAATTATTATTATTATTACTTTCATTTGCATAGCGCATAAATCACCCGAAGGTCTCAGAGCGCTTGCAGAGAAAGTCCTATCAGAAACCCAAACAAAGCAGAACTAAAAAAGCCATGTTTTTAACTGTCTGCGGAATCTCAAATAGTCAGGTTCCATCCTAATCTGGATGGGCAGGGAGTTCCATGCTTCAGGAGCTGTTTTACTGAAGGCTCTGTCACCGTTTCTAGCAGTGCGAACTCTAGGGACGCTTAGGAGGAACTTGGTGGATGATCTAAGTGTTCTCACCGGGTGGTAGACCTTAAGTTTTTGTTCTAGGTAAGCTGGGCCATGCCCATTGATGGATTTGTGGACCAGGCAGCATAGTTTGAATTTTATACGTTTTAATATTGGGAGCCAGTGCAAGGTTTTTAAGCAGGGTAATGAGGGGGTACGGGGAGGAAGGTTAAGCACCAATCTGGCAGCGGTGTTTTGTAGGACCTGTAGACGGGCCAGCACGGTGGTATTTGTTGACGCCAGGAGGGCGTTCCCGTAATCAATTCTACTAACAATGAGTCCCTGTACTAGAGGCATACGGGCTGAAAGGGGAAGCCATTTAAAATAAATTCTCAGCCTACGCATGAGGCCGTAGCTGGTACCTACAACTTTATTGATATGTTCAGACATAGTCAGTTTATTGTTGATTATTACCCCTAAATTTCTCACTGAGGATTTGGGCTTGGGGCAAGGGCCAAGGGAGGCAGGCCACCAATCCTCGGACCAGATTTTATCTGCCTTTCCAAAGAGCAGAATCTCCGTCTTTCCTGCATTCATCATTAAGAAGTTTCTGGTCAAAAGGGAGAGAGTGGGTAACCCTGTCTAACCCCTCTACCAAGGGAGAAATAAGAAGATATGCCACCATTCGCCGAAATAGCCGCTCTAGGGTGGGAATACAAAAGCGAAATCAGGGTAGAAATTTTTAGACCAAAGCCGAACCACTTCAGAGTATGAAAAAGATATGACCACTCGACGCTGTCAAAAGCTTTTTCAGCGTCTAAAGCTATGGCTGCAAGAGGATGTGAGGACTGCGAGGTCTTGGAAAGAATGTCAAAACATAATCTAGTATTATCTGTAAGCAATCTGCCTTTAACGATCCAGACTGTTCCCTTCCTAAAAGGTCAGGTAAATAGGATTCCAAATGTAGGGCTAGAGCTTTTGAGAAGATTTTATAATCGATATTAACCAAGGAGATGGGACGATGGTTTTTGCAGTATTGTGGGTCTTTACCTGGTTTAGGAAGAATACAAATGAGAGCATCTGAGAAGGAACCAGAAGCAGTGCCGGAATCAAGAAAGGTGGATAAAAGAGTATGCAATTTGTGGATGAGTAATTTTGAGAAGTGAATAAAAAATTCAACTGTAAAACCATCCGGACCCGGAGCCTTCCCGTTTTTTAGCGTTTTTAGCGCAAGAAGGAGTTCTTTGTGTGTTAGATCTGTTTCCAATAAGGAAAGATCTGGAGAATTATCAGAAGGGAGTTGGATTTGAGACAGAAATTGGCGGTTGGAGTGCTCGAAAGAAGATGTTTCGGAGGAATACAACATTTTGTAAAATTGAAGAAATTCTTGTAATATTTCATCGTCTTTATGTTTCAGTATACAGTCTTGGCCAAAAATGGATTCTATGTTTACTTTATTTTGTTTTACTTTCAAATAATTGGCCAATAATTTTCCAGCCTTATTTTGACCACCATAGAATTTAGCACTAGATTTTAATAAATAATTTGAGGCGTTATTTGTGGTATCCTTATTGAATTGGAATTTGTAGCAATGAGTTCAGTTAAACACGCCTTTGATTTAGAAGTATAATAAGAGTGTTCCAGTTGGTTGATTTTAGATAAGAGATCATTAGTAATTTGTTGTGCTCTTTTCCGTTTGCGAGAGACATAGCCAATAATGAAATCTCTAGCAGACGCCTTGAATGCATCCCAAACTACAGGAAAGGAAATATCATCAGTTTGATTCAACAAGAAGTATTCATGAAAAAAAGATGTAGAGGAAGAAAACGAAGTCTGAATCAAGAAGGAGGGAGTTATTAAAATGCCATATCCGAGTGGTAGTAGGTTTTTGTAGTATATCCAAATGTATAGTGACTGGCGCATGATCGGATATCGAAATGGAGCCAATATCCGAAGCAATTAGGGATTGGGAAAGGTGATGTGTAGTGAAAAAATAATCTAATCGTGATTGAGTTTGATGAGGTGGTGAGAAGAATGAATATTCTCGTAGGGTGGGATTGCAAAGCCTCCATGCATCAATGAGTTTGTATTGATTAATAAGTTGTGTAAAAGATTTGTGTGATTTGTGAGGAATGTATAGGCTAGAAGAATGTCTGTCTAAAAAAGGATCAAAAACTTCATTACAATCACCTACAAGAATGAAATTGTCATCATAATGTTGTGTAATATGTGGAGCTAAAGAGGTCCAAAAAGAGGCATCACCAGTTGCAGGAGCATACATGTTCAAAAGGGAAATGGGGACATTATCTATTATGAATTTCACCAGAACCCATCTACCTAATTGATCCATGCAATTCGTTATTATCTTGACAGAAAGGGACTTTCGAAATAAAATAAGTACTCCATTACGCTTGCCATCACCTGGGGAAAAGAAAACCTCGCCCACCCAGCCCCTTGTCAGTTTTGCAGACTCTTCAGCCGATAAATGTGATTCCTGTATGCAAGCAATATCTGCGTTGAATTTGGCTAGGTGTGTTAAAACTCTCTGTCTCCATTCCAGGATACCATTTTTAAAGGCATATGAAAAGACCATAAAAATACAACAAAAGCCAGTTGAAGCATATTCGTAAAGAGCAAGAAATATAAAGGCATATAAAAAAGTCATAAAAATACAACAAAAGCCAAACAAATTATATCCATAAAGAACAAAACCTTAATTGTAAAACTAGCTAGCTGTATGAAATTAGAGGGAGCTGAAAATGAAAAAAGGAGAACAAAAGAGAAAGGAAAAAAGGAGAGTAGCAAGAAAAGAATGTTAGGAATAGATAAGACTTGAAACACATTTGAATTGGAAAGAGAGATAGGAAGAAGATATGAAAAGGAAGGAAATAAATGTAGAGAAAGGAGGACAGAAAACATGAAGATAAAGTGAAGAGTAGTTAACTTACACAACGTATGGAACATAAGACAGGGAAGAAAAAAGATGACAGAATAAAAAAAAAAGATATTGAAAGGATTGGTCAACTTACATAACGTCGAAAACATACAAGAGGGTAGGAGGATGGAGGCCACATAGAACAATGATTGGTCCAAAGCTCTGGAGGGAAGGCGGGAAGGGAAACGATCCCAACGGACTTCAAAGACAAAAGGAAGGAAGGTAACATGTGGGGAAAAAAAACCTGTTTGGAAGGAAAAAAGAACAGTGCATAACAACATTAATAAGTAAAAAAAATGGATTAAGTATACATCCTGAAAGATTTCTTATGAGTAACAGTTATAAAGAACAACAAAGAGAACAGCAAAAATACAAAACCATCAGTTAAGCATAGTTATTTAGAGCTCGATGTAGAAGCCATGTCCATTGTGTCAACATTGTGGGAATAAAGAAAGCTCTTCAGCTTTAACGGATCATCATAAGTGGTGGTTTTATTGTTGAGTCACTTTGAAAAGGCAAGGATGAAATAGCCCATAACCTGCTCCCAGAGAGCGAAGCTGTGGACGGAGGGACAAAAACTCTTTACGCCGGTCTGCAGTAGATTTAGCGTAATCTTGTGAGAAGAAAAGAGTGTTCTCGGACCAAGTAATTCGAGACATGGCTCTGGCAGCTTTTAAAATTGTAAGTAGATCTGTGTATTCAAGGAAGTAGATGATGACACCCCTCGGTCTTTTGACAGCAGAAGTAGACAACGCATTAGGAGGAGGGCCCAGACGATGTGCTCTCTGTATATTGAGATTAGTGCTTTCTGGTAGTTGAAGGATTTTTGGCAGGAATGATTTGAAGAAAGCAAGGGGGTCAGAACCTTCTGTACCTTCCGCAAGCCCATAAATGCGGAGTTTATTTCTTCTATTTCTGTTTTCCAAGTTATCAACTTGCTTATGGAGAGCTGAAACTTGTGCGCAAAGCGGGTCAACCTTAGAAGCAGAAGAGTTGAGAGAAACAACATTTTGTTCCAACAGGGTAACACGATCATCAACATTTGACCAATTGGAGTGTAGTTTTAGTCTCTTCAATGAAAGGGCGCAAGGCCCTAATTTCCTCTAATATAATGTCCATTGTGACCGAAGCAGGCTGTTTGGGAGGAGAAGGAGGATCCTTTTTTAATCTTTTGATGGAGCCTTTATGAGTACCAGACGTTGATGGAGCCTAGGCTGCCGAGGAGCTTTTAGATGATGTGTCAAGTGAATCGCCCATTGCGAGACACTAGTATCGAGAGCTCGTGTGAATTAAGAATTTACGTGAGGTGAGAGATGGCTTATGGAAATCCTTAGATAACCTCCCCATAAAGGAGGTGAGCAATTAAAGAAATCTAGGTGAAGAGTAATAAAATCACAGTTCACAATAACTCAATTGATAGTACAATGGCCTTATGACTAAATATAGGTACCTAACTCACAAGACAGTATAGATACGTGTTAAACAAAGCAACAAATGCCATACGTCAAAGCCGAGTCATAAGCGCCACATGAACAGTCAGTGAATTCAAAAACAGATTATACATGTGCAGTAAAATAATGTAGGCATATACAATAGAAGCACGGAAACATAAGTGAGGCAAAAAGAGACAGGTAAATGCAAATTGGGAATTATCGCCAGAAATGTAGAATATCAAAGCAACACAGGAGGGTATTATGTGACTGGCAATAAATGAAGGAGTACAGTCAGTTAAAAAACATTGAAACAATCAAGGTGGTCAAAGAGCCTCTTGAAAAGTAAAGAGAACTACATTGTGGAGCCTCCTAGAATGCTGAGGCAGGGGTATGTAGCAATAGGAACATGCAGCAACTGCAAAATTGTGATAGAGAGTCCACTATAGCAGAAAAGTACTTGAGAGGAATAAATATTGGTCGCTGTTGAACTTCGCCATATGGAGATGTGAGCGCTAAGAATGGAATTGCAAGAGACTCTCTAGCGCTGTTTATACAGGAAATGGGAGCCGCGTTGAAGCGGGAGCTGAAGCTGCGTCAGCGTTGAGGCAGAAAATGGCTGTGGCAGCGGGCCGTGAATACAAATGCAGCGCGCGAAAAAGCGCTGAAACCAAGGAGCCTGTCAGAGTTAAATTAAGAGAATGTCAATGCGGGGCACAGGCGAGAGGAGAAAGCGCATCTGCGCGCCTGAAGCAGTACACGCAGCAAAAGAGGACCGCTTGGAGCGAAGCTCCGTCAGCGGTTCTGCAAAATGGCGGCTGCGATTCCACAAGCCGGCGCCCCACTCACTTGGCAGCAAAAAGCTTATGTAGAGGCTTCAGGAAGTTAACCAAGGGGCGCCTGTCAAAGCCTCAAGGTTTCCCACATCACCTCCCGCGATTCAGCATCGGGTAAAAGCCGAAGGAGTCATGCTGGGCTCGCCACCGCCTCCGCCTCCCGGGAGACCAAGGAAGGACCGCCATCTTCTTTGGGCGCTAGCCACGCCCCCTACTATTTTTTGTCCTTGAGAATCTTAAGTGCAAGGGGTACCTTACACTATTGCCTTCTCATTTTTGATATACTCGTAGCTGAAACTGTGTAATCGTGTTTGTAGTCTACACTGTCCCTATGCACAGAAAACACTACCATCCCTTATAGGCATGTCTCACCATACACCGACTCTTCGCACACTTGAGCTATTCACTTTTAATATTCATTGCATTTTAAGTCCCCTTTTGTCTCCTGTATTCCATATACCAGTGTTCCCACACATTTACCAATTTTATGTTCTATTTCAGAACAACGTGGTAGTTTGGTGGTAAGCCCCCGTTTTACACTTTTCTAAAACTATTTCAGCTCTCATCTACCATCCCTGATTTATGTTATAAGAACTATATACAGGGAGGAAGGTCGTGCCCTTGCTCCCGAAGTCTGTCCACCGTGTGGTGATCTAGGCTGCTATTTTGAGTCGGCTGGAATATTGTAACTCCCGTTTTCTAGGCTTGGCTACAGGCCTTATGAAAAATCTGCAAAAGGTCTAAAAAGCTGCGGTCCAGCTGACCTTTGGTCTCGCACGTTTTTCTTCTGCCTCTTATGCACCGATTTCCCCCCCCCACACACACACACTGCTGCTTGTGGAGTAAAGAATAGTCTTCGTTTCTCTGCCTTGTCTTTAAAGCTGTACATCACATAGGACCCTGTTATTTGAGGAAGAAATGAACTAACTATGCACCAGCTTGCTCGCCATGTTCATGGGAGGCTTTTCTCCTTGGTATTCCAAGAGTCAAGTGACGTGTTCAATGATGGCAGCTAAACTCTGGAACAATCTCCCTATGACTCTCCGCACAATTCCTTCACTGTTGTACTTTAGGAAAGGCTTGAAGACCTGGCCTTTCAGAGGCTAATCCATCTTTGCTCCTGAGTTTGCTGTACTCCACCAGCTGTTCCAGTGCTGGGACAACTGAATCGGTATTTGGATACTTTATAAATGATATAGCATAGCATACCAGTCTTCATGGAACACCCAGCAGTGGATGATGCCACTTTTCTTATTTTAAATTGGTTACATTGTATCACTAATTCCATTATAATGATTTGTTGTAATGCTTTTTCACAGCCTCAAGGCAGTCCTTAATTGACGAAACACGTGTCATAACGTGTTGTGTTAATTTCGTAATGCTATTTGTGCAAGATACCCGGGCTGGTGGAGCGTAGGTTGGTAGATGTCCTGTTACGATTGTCCTGAAGCTGGCGACACACCCAATGTGCTTGAGTGTTTGTTGAAAGACCACTAATTATATGTTACATGATGTACCGTACCTGTGGAGTTCAAAGATACCCAAAAGTGTCATATTGCACTGAAGTGTGTAGGTTTGATCGACACCCATCTTGTTAAGGTGTTCAAGAGTTGCAGTATGGGAGTGGTTGAAAGAAACCTGTGCCTGTCACGTTTTACAGAAAATCAGCCAGGGAAATGTATTTTCCCCATTGACCTATATTGAGACCGAGACATGTTTAGGCAGGAGACAAATAAATGAAAGCCACTTTGGCTTCAAAAATTGCGAGTCTCTTGTCTGAATTGTGTGTGTAGTTGTGTGTTTTGGGTTGTGCGGTCGAAAGACCCCAATCACTGCAATACTTAACAGAAAATACAGTACATGTGGCGCTGAAAGACGCCCAACGCAAAGAGTTATGAGAATGTTGGTTAGAGCATTGTTGTTTGTATTTTTTTCATTTTCACTGGGTCATGTTGGTCTGGCCAACGGCCATGGTCTGTTGGTGGAGTAGCATATGATTGTGTTTTTAATGTTTGTGTTGTGTAAAGGGAGTGATGATAGGAATATTAATGTTTGTGCAGGTATAGCTCGTTGTAATTTCTGGCAGTGGCCCAGGTTTTAGGGAGATGTTTGATCTGGTTTCTATTTTCTTTTCTGGTTATCTTTATCTGTCGTAAGGGACGGTTTGTAAGTTTGCACGCTACCTCTGGTTTCTATTTTGTGGTTCAGTTATCTTGGTCTGGGTTTCACTCGTGTTTCTTAATAAGAGTGGTGTTTCTTTATTACTTTTCTAAGGAGACAGGTGGGTGGTGCGCAGTTTGCCAGGTTTCCTAATGACATAATCAAGTGCTGGATTACCCAGTCGCATGTTTTCAGTCAGCAGCAGGTCGGCATGGTGGCGTTTCCACCTTCATAAATTACCTTAGTAACATGATCCTAAAAACCGCAGCATGTATATACCTTAGAAATTGCGGTGGACTTCACTATGTATGTATGTATGCTTGAATGTGGTATCACTAGCATGAGCCTACCCAAAAGGCAGCGGAGCGCTGTACATAGTCAAAGCCCAGAAAAAAGTCAGCGAGCAATAGGAGAGGTGGCTGGAGAGGAAACTGTTGATGAATTGTGATGTAGAGTTCTTTAAAGAGGTGCTCTTCAACTCATTCCCTAAAATGGAGCAGCGTAGAGGCCATCTTGTAGGATACTGGGATGTTGTCCCAGATACTGTAGATAGAAAAGGCCTGGCGCTGTGTTTTTTCATTTGTTACACTCTGTGGCTGCAGTGGGATTGCATGCTGTCTGTGGGTGTGCCAAGAGCCACCAGGGTTGGTGTACTTGTCTGCAAGAGAAGCTGAGGTGCTAGTTGTGATGGATGTGTAAATCCTGCAGCTGGCACTACAATCTCAATACCAAGCAGTTCTCAGTAATGCCTCCTGATTAAAACAAATATAGTCAACTCTGTTTAGAACATATTGCTCTTACGTCGTGCCCCTAGCACAAATGTCATAAATAGTGAATGCGCATTAAGTGACGCCACAACCTGACTATGAACTGCTTGACATTTTAAGGTCTTCATGACAATACCGCTAACACTATGGAGCATTCCAGTAAATCAACCTCACGGAATCTTCCATCAAACTTTGGTAACTTGCACTACCCTGAAATGTGCAAGAAAAACATCATATACTGCGTAACCCTGCATGGGAACAACATCACTAAAGCCACCCAATGGTGTTCAACTGAACACTTTCAGTTGGCTCTATGGAGTAACATTAAAACCATCCATGGTATATAAATTACAATACATCAAGGATCAAGCCCGCGTCCCTGTGGTCGAAACGCTTCAAGGCAGGCACTAGCCTGTAATGGACTGATTTGCGACTGTTGAATTAAAGTACTTCTTTGATTTTGTAAGATTTTGGCGTCTGGTGTTCCGTACCTGGATTGTCTCATCGAGAGAACGGTGGACCAGGATCGTGATTTTTCAAATTGCAATATAATGCAATATTTCCATAACCCATTTTTGCAGGTGTGCAAAGTGTAATATGCTATTTATAACAATTGTTTTGTGTAGGGAGCAGTGCTTAATTTGCGCCAGTGGTTTCCGGTGCTCAGCACTGGCACTTAATCATCAACACCGGCACTTTTCACGATCACCAGTTAAGGACACATTAATTTATGGTAGGCATGGGGAGATTAAGTGATTTGCTCAGACTCCCAGGATGTTGAACCTAGTTCCCCAGCTCCATAGTCGGCAGCTCTGGCCATTACGCCACATCCGTTCCCCACTTTCATGGTTAGTAGTTGGTTCTGTTCTAGGCTGCACGAACAGGAGAAATTGGTTGGTGCAAGCTGCCTCCTGATGAGGCCTGGGCATTTTTTTAAAAATATTGTTTTTTACAAATTAACCACAGGTAGGGAAAGGCTATGAATCACGAGCAGTGAAGCCTTGCATGTGTGATGTGTGCCATGCTGGTCTTCTAGGTGCATTGTGTATAAACAAAGATATGTAATCAGAAACAGAGCACACATCCTTTCATAGGCTTGTTGTGTGATGCAGCGATGATCACAAGTTTTATGGGAAGACCTCTTATTTGTTTTTACAGGAATCATTTCTGCTTGCCACAGAATATGGACTTTATGAGCTAGTCTTTACTCACCATGTCCTCTCTGCAGAGAGTTTGAACGTCCTGGCAGCAGCCAAATTGAAACCTACTTGAGCACAATACAGGAGAAAAAGTCTGTTATATTATTATGTTTGTCAGGGCATATCAATCAATTCACTTGGTTGAAGGAAAATGTTTTATTTTTTTCTTCTTTTTAGACATTTTGTCCATTGAGTCTTTCAGGTGGACACCTGAGAGACATTCCTGGCAGTAGTTGAGGCCTACTGTGAAGGCAAGAAGAATATTTGACCGATGGCATGTAGGACGTGAATACCTGTTCTATCCAGTCAGGGACCCTACAGATCCTACTTGGATCTGACCCTGCACTTAGACAGATTAATACACAAATACTACAAGCTCAGGGTCTCCTGTAAATTAAATCATCTCTCTCAGGTCTATTAGTGAGTTCGTCAACAGGGACCTTTGACCACACACTATGTTCCATTTACTACAAAGTGGTTCTTAAAAATCATACCATCTTCGTCCACAACATGTTGAGTGTGATTCACCTGAAGGATACCTTTACAGCCATGATTTTCCTATGCTCGCTTGCCTCTCCCAGCCGAGGAAACCAAAACTCCCTTGATGCCAAATGCAACATTCATTTTTACTTGGTAGAACTTGGGCTAAGGATCATGCAGATCACTTTTTGTGATCTTAGGAGGCAGCAGCGTTGCAGCCGAGTTGAGCATCTTTGATTGGAAGAAAAAAAAAACTCATGCCCACAATGCCAAATCCAACGTTTTGTACCGATGATCAATTTTGTTTTATTTACTCAAGGCAAAACCACCAAGTACAGCTATTTCTTCAGAAAATCTAAAAGCGATGCACCTCTTCCAGCTGAGGGTTTCTCTCCAGTGCAGGAAGGACATTTTTGCTTTCAGCCTGTTGTGACAGAGGCAGGCACCAAAAAAAGCCAGTGGACATGATTGTGGAAGACCAGCGCTAAATAGGCTGGAGCTTCAGATAACATGTCCCCTGTTGGCTGCCCTGATGTTTCTGAGGGTGAAACTAGTGGTGGTACTGCCATAAGGAAAACCTCTGTGCTCAACCTCTCTTTTTTGGCTGCTGTTTAATTACTTTCACTTCCAAATCAGTCCTTTAGTCTTCATTTTCACTTCCAGTGATGATAGAGACTCGTGGCTCGGCCAGGAGAAGGCTGCTTTTAGAACAGGGATTCATTCCTTTTTAAACAAAGAAATCTTATTGCACTCCGATCAGTTGTACTTAGCCTGGGGCAGAGTGGACGTGAAGTCTGACCATAGAGACTCACGGCTCGGCCAGGTGATCGTGGTGTTTTTAAAAATTATTGTCTTGATTTATTGTCCTTATGATTTACGCTGTTTTTGCACATACATCAAGATTTACCTGCTAAGTTGACATACCTGCTCGACCCCAGCACCCCGGTCCGTCGCGGCAAGTGCCGATTGAACTGAGGGTGCCTAGGGGGATAGAGCAGCCACACACTTCGCGCTCTTGTCCTCCGACGCCCTCAGCTTACTTAACTCAATGCTGATCCGAACGCGCAGCGGGCGCGCCGAAGGCGAGCCCGTCTGCACCCGTCCGCACCTGGACCGGGCCGAGTGCTAGAGCCCCTGACCAAAATCAAAAAGGCCCGGGCAGGATTAGCTACTCCAGCTATGCTCTATACACCCTTAATGGGGTGATCTCTTGTCCCATAATAAATCTGCACTCAGAAATTAAACAGTGTCCGACCTGCAACCTTGATTTCTTGTTCTCACTTGTGAATGATTTGAGTTCATGGGGATCACAAGTTCTTAAAACAGAGTTGAAAGCAATCAAGGCGGGTCTAATTAACACTAGGTCCCTTGTAAAGCATAACATCCATGCAGCTGAACTGATTGAATCCCAAGACCTTGCCCTCCTCTTCATCACTGAAACGTGGGCAGATGAGGCATCAGATATAGACTTAGCGGTAGCCATACCGGAAGGGTTCCAGATCGCTAGGGCGGACAGGAAGGGGAAACGGAGCGGCGGCGTGGCCATTATATCGAATAAGAATCTTAAGATAAGGAGCTCTGATAAGGGAAGTAGCAGAGATGGTGAGATGCTAGATTTTCAGATCAAGACCACTAGCTATTATACTTTTAACGGACTCCTAATCTATAGACCCCCCAGATCCAAAATGTCACTTATCCATTTACTAAACCCTTACCTAGAATCCAGTGTACGAGGCGCCGATTACACAATTTTAGGAGATTTTAATCTACATCTCGAGAAGAGCTCGGACACAGCTGTAGCAACACTTAATGATGCCCTGGCAAATCTGGCCATGGAACAGCTGGTTAAGCAGGACACCCACATTGCAGGACACACTCTGGATGGCTTATTTACCTCTAACAGGGGGGTGAAAATACTGGAAACCGTAGTGGTCCCTTGGTCAGACCATAAGGCGATCATTTTTTCAATTGAGACAACAGAAGTAGTAGCCAGGTCCACCCGACAACCAAAGACAGTCACATATTACGACTGGGCCAAGATAAACACGCAGATATTACAAGAACAACTTCAGTCGTTGGTCCCCGAATTGACCCCAGACAGTAATACGGCCACAGAGAAAATTACAAATTGGATAAGTACCGCAGCGAGCGCTGCAGTCCCATTCAGAAAGGTTAAACATAAAAGGAAAACACCATCTCAACCTTGGTTCTCGGAAGCGCTTAGGGTGCAAAAAAGATACTGCAGGAAAGCGGAGAAAGTCTGGAGGGCGAACTATGAACCAGGGCTAAGAGAAGACTACAAAGCCTCATTGGCATGATACAAAAAACTCATAGTGACAGAAAAAAGCAGTTACTATACGTTTAAAATCAACGAGGCCAGAAACTCAAGTAAGGAGCTATTTGCTACAGTAAAGAAACTGACAAAAATAGGCAATAACGACTCGGTAGATATGAGCTCCGATTTCTGCAACACGTTGGGAGACTTTTTTGTTAACAAAGTCTCCGCAGTATATGACTCCTTCAAAAAACAGATTTATCCACAAAGGTTCAGTCAGCTGTAGATGACAATGATATAACTAGGGAAAACCAGTTAAACGTTGAGATTAAGATTGCGCTCCCTACGACACAACAGAGCACCCAGTTTATCTTCAGCCACCATCAGAGGAGCAGATTCTGCAGGCAATTATGACCACCCGATCTGGCTGTCCTTTGGATCCATGCCCTCCCAAGGTGTTAAAGATTTTTCCCGAACTTTTAAGTAAACAGCTGGAAACACTGTTTAGGCAGATTGTAACATCTGGAGTTTTCCCGGAAGCCTGGAAATCCACGTCAGTAATGCCACTCCAAAAAAAAACCTAACCTTGACCCGGAAGATCCAGGCAACTTTAGACCTATAGCAAGGATTCCTTTCGTGGCAAAGGTTTTGGAGAAATTACTGAATAAACAATTAGCCCAATTCCTCTCAAATGGCAATATCCTTGATCACTTTCAGTTTGGTTTTCGAGGGGGACATGGGACTGAAACGGCACTGCTTATGGCAGTAGAGGAGCTCAGGAGTGTTCTCGATGCCGGGGGGAAGGCCGCCTTGGTCCTTTTGGACCTTTCGGCGGCCTTTGACACGGTCAGCCACGAGACACTCATGGATCGGCTGGCCAAAGCAGGTGTTCAGGGCTCAGCTTGTATGCTCCTGGCCTCATATCTGAGCAATAGATCCTTCACAGTAGAGTTGGGAGAAGCAAGATCGAAGCCTTTCAGATCTCCATGCGGTGTGCCGCAGGGGTCCTCCTTGAGCCCCACCCTTTTTAATCTGTACGTGGCACGACTGGCGGCAATTATCAGAGATAATTGGTTCGTTGCAGTCTCCTATGCTGACGACACACAAATAGTTGTGTCCATAGCTAGTGATGTTGAGGAAACTGCGATAAAATTCAAGGCCTGTATGACGCAAATCAAGCAGTGGATGCAGAGCAACTGCTTAAAATTGAACGTGGAGAAAAGGGAAGTTATGATGCTGGGATCGGATGCTAAGGTATGGACACCAGAATAGTGGCCAGTTAGCTTGGGCAACTGTCCGTCCCCGGTTCAGAAGGTAAGAAACCTCGGGATAACGTTGGATAACAAGCTCTCCTTTGATGCTCAGGCTAATAAACTGACTTCGGCAGTATGGTATATTTTAAAAATTATAAGGAAGCTCCTACCTTATATCCCGCTTGATACAAGGAAAATGGCGGTTACAGCACTGGTCCTATCAAGGCTGGACTACGGAAACCAAACTCCAGCGCTTGCAGAATGCAGCAGCCAGACTGGTGTTGGACGTCCCGAAGTACGAGCCAATAGCCCACAGATTGGATCACCTCCATTGGCTCCCAATATCTCAAAGAGTGACGTTTAAATCACTCTGCCTGGCATACAAGGCCCTGCATGGCTCAGGCCTTCAGTTCCTTAGAACATGGCTCAAACCTTACGAACCATTCAGAACCCTCAGATCTGGACAGTTTGCGACTGCTTCAGGTCCCAAGGTTCAGACAGGCCAGATGGGGAGGAAGGAGCTTTATTCTGCAGACGGCTAGGATTTGGAACCTACTCCCACTCACGATTAAAAACAGCACTTCTCTGCTCTCCTTCCGGAAGGAACTTCAAACTTGGCTGTTTAAGGCAAGATAGATCGGAGCAAGCCGGACCATGTGTCTCTGCAACAGGATTAGCGCCAAGACGCCCACGGGCAACCGCGCGCTTTATAAAATAATACATCAAATCAAATCAATCATTAATAATAATAAATCAATCAGTAGCTATGTCCCCACCAGTCCCTAAAACATTAGATGAAAACAATTCACAGATTGACTTTGGATTGCTGTTTAGGGTGCCAATCTGCCTCGGGGATGGAAACATGTCTGCATGGATTCAAACTTATACTTGTGTCTGCAAAGCTGTGTCAAGCAGCTATAGAACAGAGTGTGGTACTGTCATTTTCCAAAAGTTGATAATTGGTGAGAACTTACAGTGAAGGTATAAACATAATTGTTTTTCAAGTGCCTCCCTAATTATACAGTGTCCATTCATTTATCAACATAAATGGTGTTCTTTAATATCAGTAAGAGGAGGTTCAACTTTGTTTACTATATCGGTTGGTGGTGCTTGATATTAGTGATTCTATAATATTTGCTGCACAGGAATAAAAGACTAGGTATGGTGGACATTCTGGGCCTTATCTCAAAGGTCATTTGTCACGCCTGCCTTGATTTTCTCTAGGTGTCTGCAACAATACACAATTATTATAGAACCTTTTAGAAAGCCCTTGTTTGTTGATTAATGTATTTAATTCATTAGTTTAGCAGATGCTTTGTCTTGTAAAAACGCATTGTTTTCTTTAAACGATGCAATCGTTTTTTGGGAGTATCAGTTCATAAATGTTTGCTTCTGTCTATCTTGTGAAGACAGAATCCTCCAGGCCTTCCCAGCATCGCCATCTCTTGGCTTGTCTGCCGTATAAGAAGGAGCCAACTGATCATTGACTGGCACAATTATGGCTACACAATTATGGGTCTGACTCATGGGGAGCATCACCCTATTGTGCTAATTGCAGAATGGTAAGTATGGCTTCACTTTTCTTATGGGCAACAATAATATTTACAGCAAGTTTTTGTTCTGTACATTGCATACCACTCGTTCCCTTTCTTGCCATTGTCAGTTGCATACTTAATAGTTTTCCTTCCTCTTCTTGTGTTTGTTTCTCCCCTGGTGCATAGCTTATATAACATTCTTTTGGTTGAGTACTTGTTGTAATCCTTTAGTCAGTGAACTACTTTTTTCTTTTCTTTGAGCACTCCACGTGAGTGCATGTGTATCGTTGTCTCCTTTATGTATTGCTTCGTAGTAAAAATCCCATGTTCTGTGTTGCTTCCTCTCACCCTAGCCCACCTACTGCTTCACACGCCCCTTTAGCCCTGCTCAATTTTCTTTTTTTAATTTCTTTTTACATCACCCACCCTCCTACTCTGTTGCTTAACACCTTTCAATCCTCCTGTTGCTCACATCATCCACCCCCATGGCCACTACATCATCGCTCCTCCCTCCCTTTTTTCAACTTTTTTTCCTTCTTTCCTGTGGGAAACCTTTTTAATATTTTCAGGTCTCGGTTAGACAGTCCATGTTCTTTCTCAAAGAAACATGTTGTTTTCAATCTGTGGGCTGCAGCCCACCCATTGGCTTACCATTTGCTCGCTCCATTGTCACGCTCATAGCCTTTGTCCCTATTTGTCCATGGTATGCATGAGTCATGCCTCTTGTGTTCAGCCCTCCCCCAGAGCATGGACCAAGTACTTGTGTCCATCCGCTGCTCCCATTTTAGGAGATACTTTTTCCTTTGTGTTTGAGTACTCCACACTTGTGCTCATGTTTTTACAAACTCACTCTCCTCCCACCCGGGTTTCATTTCGAACAAAGCAGTTATTAGGAATCTGAGCACAAAGGCTGCATTTCCACACGAGTGCTTGTGTTTTTACAAGCTCTGTGTCCTCTCACCCAGGCTTAATTTCGAACTATGTATAAATTGGTTAACTGCGCACAAAGTCTGTAGGGCTTATAAATACAGATTTAATGGAGCAAATAAAGTTTTGCCTCATGCGTTTGGTTAAATACAAATGTCCAAAAACACTGTTACATATATGGCAAAGTTACAGTATGTGTATCGTTATAAACATGTGGCTATTTGAATTTTACAGTAAACAGTATAAAATTGCAGAGGAGGAAGATTGGACATTGAGGTGGGGCAAAGGACTTTGGCCCTTGACACGATCTACCCCTTTCACTTTTAATGGATTGGATTCAGAGTATTTAGTTTAGCCATTTAGTTCGACTGCACAGGGCCAGTTTCCCTGTGAAACCACAGGGCTCTATTCCACCCTTACTGTTTAACATCTATAGGATTCCTTTTGCTTGTCTCATTTCATCCAATGTCTTCTGATGCAACCAACATGTATATGGATGACATTCAATTCTATGGGATCATTATCACAAGCCTTCCACTGTCCAAACGGTGGGTGCTTGCTTGAAAGAAATTAGACATTGAATAATGATAAATCATCTGTTACACAATGAAGCAAAACTGAGATTTTACTGTGGGGGCTTACAGCCAGCTGTAATGTTGTGCCTGACTGAGCAGGGCAATCCGCATACAACCATTTCAAGTAGAGGAAGCCTAGGCATAATATTTCATTCATCCCTATTTAGTGATGCTTAAATTATGGCTGTGACTAAGCACTCTCAATATTATGTGTACAGTCTCTTTAATGTGTCGCCATTAGCAAGGCCTTCACATCTCATTCTACTGATTCAAGCTGTAGTTTTGTCCAGACTATTATATTGTTCTGCACTATATCTAAATGTGGCCTAATATAACTTGAGTAGACTATAAGCAGTGTTGAATTGTAATTGTGTGTTTCAAATTGTGTTAGGAAATATAAGTCTCTGTCAGACTGTCTTCCAGTAAAGGAGGTAATTCAGCTCAAGGTATTGGCCTTAATGTGGAAGTCAGTTTCTTAGCTTGGGCCTGACTATTTGAAAGATTGCATCCAATTCAAGATGTGTTCCCATAAATTATGCTTCTCTAGTGACCCAACATTGACTGACCCAAAATGGAAGTGTGTTAATTTTAGGGTATGCTGCGTAAATTATGGAGTTAAATTGTGGCGTGATCTGCTGCCAACTGCATTCCAGTTTTTAATTCTTTTAAATTTAGGCTGAATGACCGCTAATGACATTTTATAGGCTGGTCTACTTCTTTCTTAAACAGAATTTAAATTGGTGAACTGTATTTATTTAAAACATGTTTTGTGATGTTTACTTGTTTTTATGTGTTCCTTGAAGCTTGATTTGTCTTGCATTTGTGCCTGTTAAAAATAAAAAGTATTAATACTGCTACTATAATTACTATAAAAATTCCAAAAGCAAGCACATTCATTTACTCTTAGTTCTCGTTCATTGATTTCAGGTTTAGTGCATATTAGTGGCAAAATCTGTATTTACCAGTCTTATCATTTTGTTTGAATGAAATTTTAATTTTGTACATCTGAGTAGGTTGAAAATGTCTCAACATTCAGCTTCTGAAATATTTGGTAGATTCCACCCCCCCAATGGTCACACACACATTGTAATGATGAACTTATGATAGTGTCGACACCAGTACCATCCTGTCTTTTTCTTGTGTAATTATGGATTTCCAGTTGTTTCTCTGCATTCAGGAAAATGCAGGCAGGGTACATAAAGTGTATGTCGCCACTAGACGAGAGGATATTACCGAATCACCAGGATGTCAAAGGCTAATTATTGGTGACATTCGATGGGATAGTGTCCTTTGTTAGGATATGGTGACTGCAAAGATTTGGTGGCTCCCTACACTAGAATCAGTGCTTGTGGTGACCATCGGCATGTAGTTGGGCTGGGATCTGTACATTGGAGACTACTTTGTTTTTTTACATACGGTTGTGTTAGAATTCTCCCGCTGCATAGAAAATATGCCTGAAAGACCCCGATTTTATATTTTTTTTTTACCAATGTCTTGATGAGGACGGTCAATAAACGCACTTCTCATTACTTTTATATACCATCAATAACCTCTTTTGCAATTCAGAGATGCGCCTATCTTATTTTGTAAACATTTTATTCATTTGGATTAGTGTTTGGGGTTGGCTCGCAAGCATTAACTCATCTTGCCACTGGGCTAAAGTTGTGGTAGGAAATTGGGGAAAAGGTCAAGCAGGACTTGTTACAAATATTCCAATGCTAGTCTGGCTCTCTTATGGACATCCTACTCACAGAAGTGTTACTGAAGAGGATCTGGAAAACACACAGTCTTCTCACTTTCTGTCTCATGTGATAATATGTATGCATAACGACTGAACAGTTACTTACATACTAACTTTATTTGTTCTTTTTGAAGTGTACATAGTTATATTCATTTTATAAAGAGAGCGCTGGCTTGAAATTAACACATTTTAAGGGTGATTACTATATCACAATGCATCTGGACACACCCGTATAACCACACCTTGAGGAAGGTAGAGAGAAATATTGTTGGCTACCTTGTTGCAATACAACAGTATCCGGAGCAGTAGGAAATTGCTGATAAGCACTAGTACTACTTAGTGTTTGTCTCCTGACCCAGATAACAGACTGGGCACATACTTATATTTATACGTTTTGGTTGTAAGCTGTGGCCAACGTTGAGCAATCTGGATAAAATCAGGGATACACACTATTTGTGAAAGCAGTTGGACTTGAATCCTACCTGCTGAGCCACAGTTTACAGCTCTACCACAGATTGGCTTAAGATCCACATCCCACATAGATGGGAAAGAACATTGTGGACTTGTAAGACGGATTTACTGTGATATATGAGTAACTTTGCCTGATTAAATTGTGATTGTAGCTGAAGTTCTTACTCACTGTAAAGCAGAGCTGAAATGCACCTATATTGTACAATATAAATGCGCAGAGAGTCATTTAAGCTTTAGAAATTATCTATTCTTATTACAACTCTAACATGACCTAAACATCATTTTTGTAACCTTGGCAGGTATGAAAAGGTCTTTGGTCAGTTGTCCGACTTCAACTTTTGTGTGACAAATGCAATGAAAGATGATTTGCAGGAGAATTGGAACATCAAGTAAGCCTGAAATGCCCTCTGTTGGATTGTGATTTTAATTTGATCATCAAAGATTTGGAAAAAATGAGAATAATCCTAATGGTTGTTGCAAATATAAAAGCAGGCATTGTAGCCAGTTGACTGTGTATCTTGATTCTGGTACCTTTTTTGAAGGTATCTGACAACTGTTTACTCTTCAAAGGAATCAAAGGGAATTCAATTGGCTAGTATAGGTGTGGAGCTGTACTGGTGAGAAGAGAAGACCATATAAGAGGATGAGAGACCACTGTGCAAGTAGTTATCTGAAAGAGACAAGTTAGTGATAGATTCCTTACCTTAGAATTACCCCCAGGCGTCAGACTAGATCTGGAAAGTTTTCGTCAGCAGTACCCCTGCGCGTCGGAAGTTGGCGTTGTGCAGCTCCGTGTCCGTCTTCGGCATCGTGATCGCCGGGATGACATCGCGGTGGTTACTTAGACGCCGCTCTCGCGCGCTGACGTCAGTTCTTTCTTTTTCTGCGCCAGCAAGCGCAGATCCGGAGAGAGCGGTACCCCGAGTCAATTTTTGACTGAGTTTTTTGGGACTTTTGTCTCTGTCTTTTTGAGTCTTTGACTCCTGGGGATGCCCGGTTTCAAGTCTTGCAAGGTTTGTTCCCGCGTGATGTCGGTGACGGACCAGCACCGTGAGTGTCTCTACTGCCTGGGGCGCGACCACGACCCTGCGCCGGGACATGGCTCCGAAAACTTTGCGGAAGCCGTCCCAAAAGTTACTTGAGGCCTGGGAGTCCGCTCCGCGCCATTCAAAGGTCCCGGTCCCGCGGGAGGTCGAGGGACCAGTCGCAGAGCCACCACCATTGTTAAAACAAAGTCTTCGCACTGTGGGTCAGGTAAGACGAAGCACAAGAAGTCGAAGAAGCGACATCGCTCTTCGCCTTCCCCTAGCCTGTCCCGCGACACGGCTCAGGGTGCGGGTGGTGCCTCCCCAGCGGCTCTGGCGGAGCCTACCCATCCTTCCAGGGTCTGTCAGCGACTCCGGCCAAGCTGCAGGAGTTTCTGTCAGCCATGGCCCGCCTCTTTGGGCCGTCGGGCCCCGCCGGCGTGCCTTCAGTCCCTGCGGGTCCGACTGGGGGTCCTTGCCCTTCTTCATCGGCGCTCCGGCCCTGACATCGTCAACTGCTCCGGCGTCAAGAGACCCCCATGGATCCATGCAGGAATCCCAGCCGATGTCGGTTGGCCTCGTACGATCTTCACCGACTTCTACGGCACCGCCACCGGCCGGCTACCCTGCGGATGTCGTCCCCGGCTTCCACTCCGACGTGGAGACGGTGCCGGAACGGTGTCGATAGACGCCAATTCTGACGGGGAATTGTTATCCCTATCTTCATCCTTGTCCAACTTTCTCACCTGCCCAGCAGGTTATGGAGGACGGGGAGGACTGGAAGGGGTCTGAAGACCCTCTAGCAGCTCAATGCCAGTTAGACCCGGACTGGGCAGAGGATTTGGGGGACGCCAGTGATCTGGATTTCTCACCAGAACCTGGCGCACTGTCTCCTTACACCGTGGCTACGGAGGAGGGTGGTACCTATTCAGTGGTGTTGCTTAAGGCAGCAGAGGATCTCCACCTCAAGCTCCCTACAGTGGCCATCAGGACTAACCTCCTGACAGAAGTGCTTCGGTCGGTGGCTTCCTCCTCGGAGCCGCTGCTGCCCTTTAATGATGCACTTTCCGACGTCTTTTTGGGCATCTGGTCCAGGCCCAACACAGGGAGGATAGGAACATGACCCGACGCCATCGCCCGGCCCCGGGCGACCCAATCTTCCTCTCCCTCCACCCTACCCCTGAGAGCTTGGTTGTCCAAGCCTCTGCGTCCCCAAGTGCATTCCCTTCCGCATCTCCGGACAGGGAATCCAAGAAACTGGAGCAGTTTGGGAAGAAGATTTTCTCTTCCGTCAGTTCAGGGCTGCGGTCTGTGAACACTGCATGCCTCTTGAGCCGTTATTCCCACTCTGTGTGGGATACGGTGGCGCAGGTGCTGCCTCATTGTCCGGACGAGGCCCGGACGGTGCTCTCCCAAGCTATTGATGAGGGGAAAGATGCAGCCAAGTTCACAATTCGTTGTGACCTTGACACAGCAGACTCGCTAGGCAGAGCGATTTCCACGACAGTGGTGCTACGCCGTCACACCTGGCTGAGGACCACTGGCTTTTCTGGGGATGTCCAGAACACTCGGATGGACATGCCCTTTGATGGCACTCGCCTTTTTGGAGACAAGGCAGATAGTGCGTTGGAGCGCTTTAAGGACTTGCGGGCTACGGCCAATTCCTTGGGCCTTTCGGCCACGCTCACTCCTTCGGGGTCTGCTTTTCGCTCCTTTCGTGGCCAAGGAAAGGGCACCCAAGCACGTTTGTTTCAAAGCCACAGGCCTGCGCAGCAGCAGTCGTAGCCGCGGACGTGGGACCCGCGAGGTGGGTCACGGGGCCAGTGGGCGGGTCATTCAACCACCTCCCCTGCCACTACTGCCTCCAAACCTTCCTAGTCCGGTGTTTCAGGCCCACCAACCATCAGTGGGCGGCAGATTCGCCATCACCTCCCCCACTGGCACACCATCAATTCGGACAGGTGGGTTTTACAGATTGTCTGAAGAGGCTACACCCTCCCCTTCGAGACCACCCCTCCAGCCATGCCACCTCAGTACCACCGCATGTCGGGGATCATTTGGCGCTTCTCCAGCAGGAAGTTGTGGCCCTCTTGGCCAAAGGGACCATCGAGCGCGTTCGACGCCAGAAGTAGGTTGTGGTTGTTACTCCCACTACTTCCTGGTTCCAAAGAAGGACAAGGGCCTGCGTCCTCGCTTAGACCTTCGGAACGTCAATTGCTTCCTTCCGGGAGGAGAAGTTCAAGATGCTCCCACTTGCTCAGGTCTTGTCTGCCCTGGACCCCCAAGACTGGATGGTAGCGTTGGACTTGCAGGGCGCTTATTTTCATATCTAGGTCTTGCCGGCCCACCTGCGTTGTATGCGGTTCACGGTATGCCACGAGAACTTTCAGTTCACCGTTCTCCCTTGTGGCCATACCAGCGCCCCTCGGGTGTTCACGAAAGTGATGGTGATGGTCGCAGCTCATCTGCGCAGATCAGGGGTTTCAGTCTTCCCCTATCTCGACGACTGGTTGCTGAAGGCTGGCTCGCCCCAGGCAGCCGTCTCCCAGCTCCAGACTACAGCCGACCCCCCCCTGCATTTGCTGGGGTTCTCCTTCAACGTGCCGAAGTCACACCTGATTTCCTCTCAGACGCTACTCTTTATCGGAGCGGTTCTGGACAAGGCGCAGTTTCGGGTTTATCCTCCCGAACAGCAAGTCTGGGACATTCGGGCTATTATTCCGATATTCCGGCCCTTGTCCTGGGTTTCGGTCAGGATGACCTTGAGGCTGCTGGGCCTCATGGCCTCCTGCATCCTGTTGACCAATCATGCCAGATGGCATATGCGGGCTCTGCAGTGGGACCTGAATGTCCAGTGGGCGCAGCATCACGGGGACCTGTCCGAGTACATCCAGATCTCAGAGGGCACCGCACAACAGTTGCAGTGGTGGCTCACGAACCAGCATTGGGTTTGCGGCAGATCCCTCTCCCATCCCCAACCGGAGTACACAGTGGTGACGGATGCATCCCTCCTAGGATGGGGCTGCCACATGGGAGAGGCGGAGATCAGAGTCCTCTGGTCTCCGGCGGAGTCCAGGCTCTATATTAACCTTCTGGAGCTCTGGGCGATCCTACTTGCACTGAAGGCACTCCTTCCCTCTGGCAAGGGGAGAGTTGTGCAGGTGTTCACAGACCACACCACTGCCATGTGGTACTGCAACAAGCAAGGCGGGTGGGGTTGTGGACCCTATGTAAGGAGGCTCTGCGACTCTGGACATGGCTGGAACATCAAGGCATTTCCTTGGTGGCTCAACACTTGGTAGGTTCTTTGAACGCCAGGGCGGACAAACTCAGGCGCAGGTGCATGTTGGATCACAAATGGCGTCTACACTCGGAGGTGGTGCAAGGTCTCTTTCAACAGTGGGGAGATCCTTGGTTAGATCTATTCGCCACCGAACAGAATGCGCAATGTCAGCAGTTCTGCGCGTTGGAATTTCCAAGGCTGCACTCGCTCGGCAACGCTTTTCGTCACAAGTGGAGTTGCGGTCTATTGTACCCCTTTCCGCCTATACCACCTCTAACCAGAGTGCTGAAGAAGATCAGGCGTGACCAGGCCCAAGTCAATCTTGTGGTCCCAGGCTGGGCTCGAAGAGTTTGGTATCCTGAGCTACTCAGTATGAGCGTGGATCCCCCCGATCCAACTGCCTCTTTGGGGGGATTTTCTGTTGCAGCAGCAGGGACGGTGCTCCACTCGAACCTGTCTAGCCTCCACCTCCTTGCGTGGACATGGAGCAGCAACAGTTGATTCCATTTGACTTGCCGCCTGAAGTCTGTGATCGCATTCTGGCAGCTAGGCGTCCATCTACTAAATCAGTATACGCCTGCAGGAACAAATTTGTGGCATGGTGCACAGTAAAGGCTGTAGATCCCCTTTTTGCCCCTCTTTCAGAAGACCTTTTGTCCCTTCTTTCTTTGACCTGGCAGGTCTCTCCTCTGGGCACTATTAAGGGCTACCTTTCAGCCTTTCTCAGGCTCCCTGATCAGCCCTCTCTTTTCAAGTCCCCTGTCGTAAATAGATTTCTCAAAGGCATTACTCACCTTTTCCGTCCTATTCCGTTTGTGATGCCGCAGTGGGACTTGAATCTGGTTCTTACTTATTTGATGTGCGCTCCTTTTGAGCCACTTCACAACTGCCCTCTTCGTTTATTTACTTTAAAGACTGCTTTCCTGGTTGCCATCACCTCCGCTAGGCACGTGAGTGAGCTCCAGACTCTTTCTTGTAAAACTCCTTTTCTGTCTGTTCATCTGGACAAGGTTGTGCTCCGCACTCGTCCTTACTTCTTGCCAAAGGTTGTTACTGCTTTCCACATCGGGTAAACTATCACCTTGCCCACTTTCTTTCTGCCTTCGCACCCTTCCAGAGAGGAAGAGAGGCTCCACCGTCTGGACCCAAAACGTGCGCTCTCATTTTACCTGAATCGCACACAACAGTTCCGGGTGGATGACCAGCTCTTTGTTGGCTATATAGGCCCCAAAAAAGGACTGGCTGTACACAAGAGGACTATCTCCCACTGGGATCGTCTTTTGTATAAAAGCCTGTTATTCTCTGGCTACAAAGGAACCTCCGGTGGAGCTACGCGCCCATTCTACCAAGGCGACAGCAGCTACTACTGCATCGGGATGTGGTGTCCCCCTGCAAGACAAAATTTCATAGGAGATCATCCAGCAACGAGTGATCCGCAGATAAATAATTCACTTCACAGTTACTCCAGGCAGTGTGAAAAGTGAGGTTGGGAAATATGGCTTGGAGATTGGTGGTTGTGTGGGAAATCTTTTTGGAAATATGTTAGAGCTTTTGTAAGTAGAAACGCACATGGCTAACTTCAAACTAGAAGTTTTTTTTTTTTAAAACTTGTTTTTATTAGTCAGTGTTTCCAATGTATCCAGAACAAGGACATACACGTACATTTTCGGGATCTACAACCAATAGACATCCAGTAAACTAGAAATTCTAAATGTGGTCAGCAATGGGCCAGGAACCAAAAAGTAGAATTAGGGCGATCTGATGCATGATAGTAATTCGGTCTCAGAATTTGAAGTGTGTACTCCCTATGTTGCATGAAAAGCATTTATGTTTGTACCTTCTGTTCATTTGAGTTTTCTTACTTCACAGGTACTTATATTATATGTAATTTCTTTTTACCTATATGACGTTTTTCCCAATTACAGAGCAATCACATTGTATGACAAGCCCAATGCCTTCTTTAAGGAGACATCACTCAAGGATCAGCATCGACTGTTCCTGAAACTGTCTGAAGAATATCCCCCTTTTAAATCAGGGTATGTATTACTCCAGGGCAGGCATAACTCGAAACTGTTCTTTACTATCAGATTGTCAGTAAAAGGGCTGCCTTTCACTGTTTGGTTAAATCTTTTACGAACGTTATTCCTCATTGATCATAGAAGTTATTATTTGATTGAAAAGTTAAGGCGCTCATGAGGCGCCTTCACTTCTTGGTGGAAGAATTTTACTGGTAGGGCATTACCGAATTTCTTTTCCTAGACATGCGTTGGGATTGGTGTGAGATAAGACCTTGTTTTGGTACCTTTGCCATAATCAATTGTCAGCAACACAATATGAAACCATTCATATGATGGAAAAGTAATGATACTTGAGTTTTTCTCATGTAATTATATCTGCTGTTAAGGGCCCTAATTTCCAAAAGTTTCGTATTAAAGATGGAAATGTATCCATTGTAATTTTTACTTTCTGGATATTCACAAAGATGCTTTGAAAGCATAGAAATGTATACAAATCATAGACTTTTCTTGTGGTCTATTTCTCTTATGCCTACTCCTGGGGATTGTCCTTTGGGCAGACAATTTAATGAGTATTTTGGCAACAACCTGCATTTGGATATGCGTTTTAGTTTTATGTGTTTTCCCCCAGGAAATGGTTGCAAATAGGTGGGTATTCACTGCATTTTACAGGATCAAACAGACTTAAATGGCCTTGGTCTTGCCTCTGTCCATAAAATTAATACTGTCAACACCCTGCCATTTTTTCCGAGGAAACATCCTTTACAACGCAACTTTTACCACGCAGTGCCTTTACGACGCAACTTTTACAACACAAACCATTACAACGCATTGCACTGGGGGGCGCTCTAGGATAGGGAATAGGTTTAATTTACTATCCAAAACCTTCCCTACTATCCACGGGGACTGGAGTTGGAATAGTAAATTAAACTATTCACTATCCAGCACCCCAAAGCACTATGCGTTGTAAAGGCATGCGTTGTAAAAACCGCGTTGTAAAGGCATGCGTGGAAAAAGCATGCGTTGTAATGTCATACATCCTTTTTTCCGTAATGGCTTACATCAGAGCATGCGCTTTTTCAACAGGGTGTTCTTTACTTCATCTGACTCCTCCTGGTGGGGCTAAAAGTGTCCTGCCTTTACGCAGAGCTAGCACTCCAGCAAACAGGGAGTCTTTTCCATTTATCTCTACCCCAAGTAGTACCATGGTCACCTTGGGGCTAAGTGCTTGAAGATGCTTATTAGGTCAATCAGTGGTTTGCACTACCTACGGATAAACTGAAGATGAAATAGTCCCATGCAGTACTACAAAACAAATGGTTATGCTTACAGATTTAAAACAATGTTTTCATTTTCGTGAAACAAGTTTTCATAGAGTCATTAGTAAACCAATCCTAATCCAATTTTACTCAGGCGACTTCCTATTCATTGCCCATTTTCGTGGGGTTGAGACCAAAGAACCAGGTGGAACTTTGCCTGATTGTCCAGTTCCATCGTGTTCCTTGGAGTCAGCTGACAAAAACCTTCCTTTAAGCGGAACTTGCTTGCATTGGGTTCATGTACAGAGGGTCCTTTGGATTTGCCATCATGAATTTCGTGGATGGTTTCACAAGTTGAAGATTCATCAGTTGAAATGATCAGCAACGTGACTGGTTCTTGTCGGCTTCATGTGTCATGATTATGCGGTTCTTCGTTATGAGATCATGGTGTGAAAATAAGGATGGTACAGTGGGGCAGAGGCCAGCATGACAAATGGCTTCGCTTCCATTTTCTTTCAGTTTATCCAGCACAAATGGCAATGTTTTGTGCTGTATCTGTGTTGCTCACTAGGTTCTAATATTTACAATCCCTAACTGATCATTTCTGACAATAAAAGCAGCAGAATGTGAAATGTAATTTTAGATCTACTTTGACTATAAGTTAGTAGGTACTATAGTGTCATTTCGTTTTTTGTGATTCCTACATTTCAGTTTTTACCTATTTTCGATACTCACATCAGTGCAGGCACTTGATTTGTGTCCTCCGTTGCTCCCACTGGCAAACCGTTCCTTGCGGCAGTGAGTCAGTCAACTGTAAAAACCTATGAAACCTATGATGGGGCCTGGTGAAAGGGGTTGAGTGGGACTTCTACCTGCGTGAGGCAGGTGGAACCCTGTAAATGACTGCGTTCACGCAGTCTGTGGGTGTGTTTCCAGGACTTTCACTGTTCTGCGTGCAGGGTGGAAGACTAAACCTAGCCAAGGTGCTGTGTAACTGCGCCTTATGATATACAGCATTAGGTTCTTGCAAAATTCATTCATACTCTGCTTTGGCCTACAATTGCAAAGAACCACTAGTCAAACCCCAAACTAGCAATATAATTTATTTACAATCATCTCCCCCCCCACCCTTCATAAATGTCAAATGTACTTGTGCTTTGAACTCAAGAGACATTTTCCTTTTTTCCAGTCCATCTATTGTGTTTAACTATTTTAGCTGAAATGTTGTTAACATTTTTGTATATAATATGTGTACACTTTCATACAAAAAAAAAAATGTTAATTCCCAGAAGGATGGCTACATTTTCATTACCGATAAACGAAAGGATGATTTTCACAATTTTTGCATATAATTATTTGAGTGACAACTGTTTTGTGGTATTTTTAGGGCTCGCACTGCGACGCAATCGCGAAAGCGATTGTCGCAGTGGAGTCCTATTGTAATCATTCTGGCTTTCAAGGACTAACGAGGTTTGGGACAACAGACTGGCACGCGCACGCATGCAGCCTGCCAGAATCGGATCAGGTCGCGCGCTCCGATTCCGGCAGGCTCTTCAGTCACCATGAATCACGCACGCACACAGAGACACACACACGAGCGCACACATACAGACACACACCACACGTCCCCAGACCCCCCCCGCCGCCGCCCCCGCCCACACACACATGAGCGCACACATACAGACACACACCACACGTCCCCAGCCCCCCCCGCCGCCGCCGCTCCCGCCCACACACACACGCACACAGAGAGACCCCCCAACTAACCTCACTCACCGCATCGCCGGACTGCAGCCTCCGTGGGGCTCTCCCTCGGACATGAGAGCCCCGCGTCACCACTCCTCTGGCCAGGCACTCCGTGTGCGCGTGCGCGGGCTTCTGAAGACGGAAGTCCCGCCCCGCACCAGATTTCAGTTTCGCTCTTCTCTGTAGTTCAAAACTGGCCCCGTCCAACAGCCGCCTCTACAATCACAAGCCGCCCTAGGGTAACGAGGATCACAACCCCTACCCCTCCAGACGAAAATGAGGAGGAAGAAGAGGACGAGAACGACGAAGACGAGGAAGATGTGGGTGTAGAGGAAGTGTCAAACTGGAGCCAGCCGCCCTCAGGCGTAAGATTTAAACTATTGAGCGCGGGCGAAGCCAGTTGTGGAGCACAATTGTGCAGCTCCGCAATTACCCGACAGCGTCTCAATCCTGGCATGCATCTCCGGTCTACCGAGGTAATAGTACAGTCTCCTTGCTATGCCTGCCATCCCGAGCAAGGCTGCGTCCCTGTCCACCTCTAAGCTCGCAGGTGTCTCTGCCACCCCCAGGTGCTCAGTTGCCCCCAATGCCCACGCCCCGAGGGCCCTCCGCATATCATTCCGAAGCGGCGGGGCACTCTGGGGCCCGGGCACTCACTGTCCTCACCGAGCCTGAGTCCAGCCTTCCCTACAGCTGAAAGCCCCCAGAGCTGGCAGCGGGTCGTGCAGGCCGCGCCATGAAAGTCTGGCTGAGAAACACCCCCCCCCCACCCCCTTCCTTTGTAATTAGACTCCTTGCGGCCTTTTCTTCGGCTGCCAAACGGATGGCCCTTTGACATCGTACCCATAATGCGACTCCAGCATTGATGCTCTTTACCGGAGCACCCATAGCGCACGCCAGGACCATATCCATTTTCTGGTACTTCGATGACATTTATAAATCTGCCCAGGATCACAAGATGCTGTTCAGGCTAACAACACCCCCCCTCCTTCCCCCAACTTTGTAATTAGACCCCTTCCTTCTTACCCTTGGGCACCCGACTCAGCTATTGCTGCACTTTTCTTTAACACGTGCCTGCCCCTCCGCCCCCCCCCCCCCTCTGTGCCTCCACCTCCCCCCCCCCTCTGTGCCTCCACCTCCCCCCACTGTCGGCCAACCAAGCCCCATGCTTGTGCAAGCACTGCGCTGCTGCCTGGCCCCGCTCCCTTTCCTCGGGCAGAACTGCGCTGTGCTACCAAGAGATTCTCGCAGACGGGCTCCTGCCCCTGTGGGATGCCCGCCCTGTGCGACCCCCGCATCAGGCCCGGCCCCCCAGCGCCATCCTCTCCCACAAAGCACTACCTTGCTCCCTAACATACTATCCATCCTAAGGGCCGAGGACATGAAGACTGGGCATCTAACGGTGCACAAGGGACACCAGCTGCTCGCTTCATCCTCTCCTTATGTGCGGGTTCGAGCCACTAACTCGCTCTGTGAGGGAATTTAGACTGGGCCTCGCACCGCTTTCCAGGGACACCAGTGTCTCCTTCCTCTCGTGCGAGTTACTACCCGACCACCAGTCACTTCAAGAGCGGAGGACTGACTACCTTCCCACTCGTCCCACCGGCCTATCCCATCTTGTGCCTGCGCGCTGCCCACCTCCCTGCATGCCCTCAATACCCCCGGTCCATCAGCCTACTCTGTCGGTTGCCCAAGCATCTTTTCTATTCTCGCTCCCTTGTTAACAGCGCCTCCCAACAGGCTAAATTATGCTGTTAGAAAAGGCAGATTATGCGTCACATTTGGTGACAGTATTGGGACTGAGGGACCGCTTTTGGCGCGTTGCGTTTGCGGAAAAGGCTGCTGTATTGAAAGAAAGCAAAGGCCAGATACACTGCAACCCAGCTTTAAGAGTCGCCGGCTCCGCATGCGGTAAATAACAATACGCGTCTTACACGTCCGTGCATTAATAGGCTTAGAGACAATAATGTGAGCAGCGGCCGGGGTGCTGTGCCTGCGCTAATCTAAAGCCGGGGTGTGAGGGCAGCCCCAGTGCGTGTGGCCACCTAGAAATGCCCGATGCATGAGGGCACTGAGGAGATGCTGGTGCGCGTGGGCACCGAGGCTTCAGAAGTACTTGGGGGCACCAAGGCAACATAGTATATGTTTTGAGGCAACGCTAGGGCACATGGGCAAGTCCACGGGGGCACCGGGGCAGACTCAGTGTATGAGGGCTCCGAGGCAACGCAGGCACACGGTCACCGAGGATGCATCGGAGTATGTGGCCAGAGCTAGTTAGTGCTGGAGGGCACCGAGGCCAGTCTCAGTACATAAGGCACAGAGCATAATGGTGCCGAGATAACCCCACTGCATGAGGGCACAGGGGCAGCGCCAGTGTGCGAAGTCTCAGAGACAGCGCAGTGCCAGGGCCGTAGCGCATTGTATTCGTGTTTCATCCACCTCTTTCTTTTTTCTGGCAAACACAGTGCGTACAGTGCGGACTGCTCTGTCCTCCTGCTGCATCCAGGTCCTATCTCGTACAGCCCTAGTGAGTGCACTTCCGTTTCTGCTCACAGGGAGGCACATTGACTGCAGTCCTGCCCTGACAACCAACGTGTCTCTGTGCAAACCGTGCTGCACGAGGCAATGCTTCCGACACTGGCCCCCTGTGCCCAGGCAAGGACCAGCTCTGGTGCTGTGGCGCCTCCGAGAGGTGGTAATACACATCAGTGGTAGTGCACTGGGACACTCGGCTTCCTCGAGCAGCCAGCGCCTCCCACTCCACAACGTGCTGCCTGGCGCAGTCCTGCTCACACGAGCCCATCCAGCTGTTGTGCTGTGGTACCTCCAGGATGTGGGCATGAACACCAGGGGCAGTGCACTAGTCCAACCAAGGGGTAGCTGCACACTTGCCCGTACAGCACTGGTGCCAGGAGGGGTCCTCCTCTCCAGAGGGGGCAGCGGGTTCCGTTTGAGGCATGTGTTCCGAGAGGTCATTTAATGATTTCCCATTACAGCTGCAGAAACAACTCTCGCAGCGTGAGTGGCACACATTCAGCGCAGCCCAAGTTTAGACCAGGCAGGCAGGGGTTTCCCTTTATAACCGGCCCCTTCACGCAGGCGATGACACTGTTCGCCCACAATTTTCTGTCACGTCCAGGACTAAGGTTCCAAGGCCTCCAGTCTGTCCTGCAACACTTACTTGTTTTTTTAGAGGAAACACTGAAGGATTAAAGCAAGAGTAATTACTGGGCTTTCAGCTATGAAGGTGCATCATAACTGAAAGAATTGGCTCAGCAACCACGCTGAGGAAGGAGCGACCTTGGTAGCAAAGAGCTCTCCAACACCCCTGGCAGCACACTGCAGCTATTGCAACAGAGCAGGGCTGTCCCAGACAGGGCCCGCTGTACGAAAGCATCGATAGTTCGAATTTCGCATACAAATGGACTACTTTATGTACTGCAAAATTGCGGAGGGTGGGAATCAAAGTTCCTGAGATGTGTGTGCAATTAATCAGCTCCTGTGTATTACTCTTTACCTTCTGTCTTTGTACACCTCACAAGAGAGCTGCCAGTAAGTCACATGCAATCCCTGCTACACCCTCACACACCCTCACGCTCACATACCCCCAACACTCACACACCCTCACCCTCCCTCACCCCCCTCACACCCCCTTTCCCTCACACCCCCTTTCCCTCACACCCCGTCACCCTCACACCCCGTCACCCTCACACCCCGTCACCCTCACACCCCATCACCTGCACACCCCGTCACCCTCACACCCCCTCACCCTCAAACACCCTCACCCTCAAACACCCTCACCTTCACACACCCTCACCTTCACACACCCTCACTCCCTCTCGAACTCACACACCCTTACTCACCCTTACACCCTCGCCCTTACACCCTCACACGCCCACCCCCTCCCTCACACACCCCCTCCCTCACACACCCCCTCACCCTCACACACCCCCGCACCCTCTCGCCCCCACATCCTCACACCGCCTCACCCTCCCTTACACCCCCTCTCACCTTCACACACCATCTCTCACCCTCACACACCCTCTCTCACCCTCACTCACTCACCCTCACTCACTCACTCACACTCACCCTCACCAGCATAGCATCACAAAACATAGCATAGCATAACAAAACACAGCATAGCATAACAAAACACAAAACAAAACACAACATAGCATAACAAAAAAAAGGATAGCAAAAGATAGCATATCCTAATTATTCCCAACTCTCCTTATTATTAAGCAACATCTGAGAGTTTGCAAATCATCTTTATACACTAATTCAGAGTTTTCGAAAAAATGTATGCAATGCATTGTCATTCACAATGCCAATAACTCAAACTTTAATGCTGCGAGACCTATTGCATTGTAAATGCTTGTTTAAATAGTGTTTGCACGGTATTGCAATAAGTCTTTTGTTCATGTGTGAATCTATGTATGCAAGCTCTGGAACGGCATCCCTTTATTCTTCAGGAATGTCTGTACCTTTCTTCAAATATAGAAAAATGCTGAAAAGATACCACTTTAAAGAACACTACACTGTGGAACAGTAAATAGTTCAACCCCCTTTCAGAACCCAGCATCCATGCCTACATTCATTGTTATTTTGCCTTTGACCATGTACAGCCCTCTGCTTCCTGTGCAGCTCTGTTCGTAGTATAAATACTTCTTACATATAGTTTATTGAACTGCAACCAGAAAGAAAGAATATTTATTTGTTGATTACTTAAAATCATTACAATCCGCAAAGTACATATCCAAAACAGTCAGATTAAAAATATACAGATACAGTGTACATTTATATCCAAGACGAGATCTACAGCTAAGCCCTGACATAGTTTGTTTGACTACAGATAATCGGTTTACTAAAAGAAAGTGCATTGTGCCTACAGCATTAATTCACAAAACACAGTACTTTAAAACAAAGACACAAAAAAAAGCACAAAGGGATAACATATAGGACAAATTTGACCATAAAATACAATTAAGCTAATGAACGTTTAGCAGCAGAAATTAAGGTGCCTTGTGCCAGCAGCTAAAGTTGTCAAGTAAACTTTTAGAATAAAAAGGTACATAAAAGACAACCCACAATTATGAAGTTGCGTTAGATACGGCATTTGCAATAAAGTGCTTTTAAAGTAATAGACTTTAACCAAGCTTCAAAATGCCCACCCTCTCCCTAAAAACATTTGAAACCGATATATAAAAAAAAACTGCCCTTAGGCCATCAAACCCAAACCCATAGTTTGAGGACGTTACTATATGCACTAGGGTTTCCTCACAAGACCCACATAACCTACATAGGTTGGAGGGCCACTTGTTTCCCATTTTGGTATTCCATCTTTAGTTGGATATCTCCCAAAGCGCAATAACATACATTTATTCTTAATTAAAGGTTTTAAATGAAACAACAAATAAGGTTGGGGATCCAGTTTACCAAAGGAGTTAGCAATTGACCATAGATTTTTTTTTTCCTTAATTCATCTTTATCCATTATAGTTGACAATAAAATAGCTGATTGGTTGATTGATTTTTTATAAATCACTTCGTCTACTAAATTTTGACAATTAAAGTTATGTTGACACTCATTTAAATAAATTTGCCAACTACTCGCATATTTACTTCTCATTATCTCAAGCCAGCACTGATTTGCAAGAGAACCCTCTTCAGCTCGAGACAATGTCAATAAGGACTTTAGAAATGTAGATTGTCGGGCCAAAATCTGTTTTTTAGACCAAATTCTAGTCTTATATTGGCACGACTAATATATCTGGGAATCCTAAAAACTGATTTATATGTCCTTAATTCAATGTCATCAAGAATGTTTGCGTCTTTTCCGCGAAAAATAATGGAACCATAATCCAAAAATGGAATTAACTTTCATAACCCTCAACAGATGATCATAATTTGGGCATAATGGCTTATCTCTCAGTTTTCTAAAAGCAAATTATAGTGATGTTCCCTTAGCTTCAAGGTTATTAGTGCTGCCTAAATGACATTCTATCATCAAATGTGATTCCTAAATATTTGTACGATTTTACACATTCAATGACCAAACCATTAATATTCCATTCTTTTATTCCTAGTTTACTTTTTCCCACGGTCATTATTTTAGTTTTTTTTAAATTTATCTTTAGACCATTTGAGTAACATATTGGTTAAAAGAATGTATTAGTCTTTTTAGTCCTATAACAGTTTGGCTTAATAAAATGGTGTTGTCGGCATATTGTAAATATTTAATCTCTTTGGTGGAGAAGTGTGGCTCACTGGTTAGAGGAGGCAGACCTGGAAGCAGAGGTCAGCCCGGGACCAGGGTTCAATTCCCGGCTCGGCGGGGTCTTGAGTCCTAAAATGTCCATGGACTCGACAATTCTCGCTCCGGTGCCTACTCGATTCATGGGTTCACACTCTGCGACTCAGGGCAATAGCTTGCTTAATCTCCACAACGGCCCCTCGCGGCGGGATGCCTGGCTTTCACCTTGCGGATACCCTGCCGGGGTTATCTCACAGGGGAATACCAGGACGGGTTCCCTAAGCAAGCGCTTAGAAACCGCTTGGTGATTTGCGCTATATAAATTCCTGTACATTTACATTTACATTTACTTTGCCCAAAATAGCAGGGGAGTGGGCTGGGAGATCAGACATAAAAAGATTAAAAAGGCAGGGTGCTGAGACACATCCTTTTTTCAAGCCAATATTGGTCTCAAGGCGACAAGTTGTATGTCTTCCGTCGCCGACTTTGATCTGTACCCATGTGTTCAAGTATAATAGTTTGATCATCTTTAATAAAGTGTTAGATATACCCCAATTAGTTAACTTCAACCATAGTACATTTCGTGGCACAGAATCAAAAGCGGCTTTTAAATCAATGAAACAAATATATAACTTTTGTTTCCTATATTTGGCTCTTTCACCCAATAATGTCAATAAAATCAAATTCGTGTTGGTCGATTCTCCCTTTCTAAAACCAGTTTGTAAATTGGGAATCAGATCCTCTCTCATGGCCCATGATTCCAGTTCTTCCAACAGACAACTAGCAAAGATTTTCGCTTCTACATCTGTTAAGGCGATTAAGCGATAATTTGCGGGATTGTCTTGGGGACCGCATTTATAAATTGGTTGGATGATACTTCCCTGCCATGATTCAGGAATTAAGCCTGTTTTAAGCACATCATTAAATAGGAGAGTTAATACCTCTGGCCAATGTTTTAAATTTGCTTTAAAAACAGCGTTCGGAATTCCTTTCCGACCAGGAGCTCCATTTGATCTAATATTATTTATTACTTTTTTAACTTTATCAACCGACCATGGCTCGTTATCAAAAGAACTTAAAGGATCATAGACACTTAAGTCTGACCCGCTATTTTTTATGCTTTCTAGTTGGCCATGATGGGTGGGATTAACTTTACTTGAATCATACTGTGGGCCTGGAGGAACAGATTTAAGGTTATTAAAAAAGTTTACCCAGCTTAATTCTTCAATAATGGCACTATTGCCTCTATGATTACCAAGTTCGAGATTATTAATGATACTCCAAAATGACCGTGAATCTTTAGATTTACATGCAAAATGTAATTTAACCCAAATTCCTTCATAGTACGCTTGTTTAGCCTTCCATATTTCGTTCTTGTATCCCTTTTTCAATTGTCTAATTTGTTGGGATATAACAAAATTAGAAGTTCCTTCTGCTTTCCTATACAATGCTCTTATTGCTTTATTAAGACTTCTTTTAAGGTATAGTAAACGATGAGAAAACTACCCTGGATTCTTTGAAGTCAAAGTTATTCCTTGAGATGGTATAGAATTAGGAAAATTAGCCTAAAGAGCGGAACATAAACAAGGCCAAAGAGCAACCATGGCTTTCCTTCAGCAATAGTATCTTGGACATTTAAAATGAAACGGGAAAGGACTTCCAATATATCCTTTTCAGTTCTCTCATTCAATATTAACCTTTTACGGTTAAATGGAATAGGAGCATTCTTGATTATTCTTGTTTCCGGTAAATTATCAAAGGAAAAAGTAAGGAAAATAACTTGTGGATTATGATCACTCTCAATCATTGGTACCACCTGATAACTTTATAATGAATTAAAAAGTTTCTCAGAACTTATGGAGTAATCAAAAATAGAAGGACTACACGTTTTATTAAATGTCGGTGTATTGTCCTTATCTTGCATAATCTTAAGGTTAAATTTTATAAACTCTGAATTATTCCATTGGGATGAAATTTTCGAATGTGTATTCAGCTTTTTACAGGAAAAAAGGTGCATGTTAAAATCACCAGAAATTACTATCATTGAATCTAAATGGTCGTAATATAGCACTCCCACTATTTCCCATAAACACGAAAGTTGAGTGGATCTAACCTTTTTTTCCGAACTTAAATAAACAAAAAAAATAATAATTTTTTGTTTAGAAATTAATGTAATACACTGGAGCCATTTTGCCTGAAGGTCAGTCTCAAAATGATTAATATCCAAGTTCACAGAAACATAAATAGAAAAACCGCCACTAGAACGACCAGTAGTGGCCTTACGAATAGTCCCATTCGAATATTCACAATAGCCAATAAGAGGTTCACTAAACATATTCCAAGTTTCCTGGAACATTAATATATCAAAGGTATTAAAAAAACGTATTACATCCAAATCTTCAAGAAGCGATTTAAGACCATTTGTGTTCCAAGAACAGATTTTAAAAGGGTTTTAGTACTTTGTCAAGGGAAAACGGGCATCAATCTTTCTTCACTGAGTTTCCATTTGTCAATGTCAACAGAAGCCAACTCCAATCCTCAACCGGATTGGTTTCTTTCTTTAACTCTTCACATATTCGAAGACCTGGTTAACAACTCCTGATCTTAATACCGAACGACAAATTAAGCTTTGTTGATGGACCAGAGGCACCTTTCAGAACTCTAACATGTGGTTCTGGACCTATTTTTTGTTCACAAATCTTTAAGACCGGGCTGTAAGATGACTTACTAGAAATCAACAGAGTTGGATATTGGGACCCATGAATTCTCCAAACTTTGATGCCCCATTTCTCAAATTGATTATTGTTAGCGATTATTCTACTGACAATTTCATCACTTTGCCAAGTTGTAACAGTTATTTCATTATAAAAGTTGTTACAATCTTTCTTAAACTCCACTGATTCCAAATCATCTGATGTTACATACTTCAAGGCAGCAATTGCATTCAATAGTTTCAGAATATGTCCACGGTTCAAGATATCATAAGGACCTCTTGTAGTAAACTGAGGGCAAAGACTACTTTCTTCATTTCGTACGAATGATCCGAAGCCTCTATTTCATCCTTATTTATCGAACCAATTGGGGCCCTCTTCCCAATAATAGAAGCCGGGACAGGGACTGTCGATTGACTTGATACATGGGCTTCTAATATCTTTTGATCATGAATACGTGGTTGATCAATATGAATATTATTATGACTTTGATGGTTAACATTATTTACAATTTTCTGAGTGAAGGTATTTTGTTCTCCACGTTGATCAACCAATTATTTAGGAGAGCGTTCATGCATAATAACCCCTGACTTCGATGGAACAGGAATTTTAGGCCACAAACTGACATTGGACACGTCATGGATGAGAGTATTAATGGTTTGACCATTTTATTTAACCTTTGAATTAACCCCAGCTGCTCCCGCAGATCTAAAAATCGGAAATAGGGCTTTCATATCAGACTCATTAGATTCTTTAATTACAACCGCTCGGAGAGGTTTTTTTTCCTGTGATATTTTATTGTGGGTTTTCCTTAACCTTTTTCTTGCCCGTTTGGACCGAGTCAGACAGAGTCTCAGAGTTTGTAATTTGTATTCGCCTCAGAATTTCTAATAACACTTGATGCTTGATTTGCTTCAGGACAGATCTTATTCGCCTCATCAACTATCAAATGATCCTTAGATTTAATACTTTTAGGGCTAACTTGAGATACCTTAGATATTTTCGAATTGATGGCATAATTCGCAGGTTGTTCATTCGTATCGGTGTTTTTACTATTTCTGCTATTCATATTTTCTTGTGAATTCACTGATTTTTCTATGGTGATCAATCCCGATTGAACTGGATAATTTGAATTATTTTTTGCCACAATTAAATTAATGTTATCGTCATTGGTAATCAATTTACCTTTGGTTGTTCTACCTGACATCAGTTTTACTTCCTGTTCGATAGAGCTAACGATTGACGGTAGATCTGAAATTTTGTCAATCAGTTGTGCACAAGTACAGGTTATTAATTGATTCTCATTATTCGATTGGTGTTTGGTTCTCAATTTGGTCAATTGGAGACGTTTTGCGTCTATCCCTACTACATGGGAAGCCAATGTGTTTAAAATATCAACCTGGATATTTAACCCCTTCGATGCTTGTGACGGAACCATTCCGTCATCAGTCACGGTTGAGCTGTGCTGATGACGGAATGGTTCCGTCACGACTGCACCCTGTTCTGGAATGTCCAGCACAGGGGCGGAATCGGCGCCGCACGGAAGCGGTTAATTTATCCGAGTGGAAATTAAGAGCATTAGTGATTGAATCCATAGTATGGAGTAAATACTCCCATATTCCACGGTCAGGGCTAGAAGGGTTATTTTCTATATCACCAGATCTAGCTTGGAAATTCCCATCAAATTTAGTTGATAAAGATAGATCTACTGGGTTAAACTGATTATTTAGAACTATATGTGTGGATTTACTTTGCTCATTTGAGATGGGAATGTTTTCAGCACTAGCTGTACCTGGAACCAGTAATGATATATTAATGATAAAACTGTTCTCCAAAATGATACTTGACTGGTCCAAATCAAAAGGCCTTGCATTGCCAGATTTATCAGAATGGCCATTTGGACTAGATGCTAATTCAGCTATCGCTGGTATTGGTATTTGACACCCCTCTTGGTTTCTGACTCATCAGCGATGTAGCCTAACATAAAGACCTCGTCGCTTACGTTCTGGTCCAGGCCCGAGGAGATGTTAATCACTGATCTGATCTCTTTTGGGCTATTAGCCGGCAATTTATAAAACTCCTCCTCTCTAGTTGCTGGAGATTCGTCAGCCGTAGATATCAAAACAGATTGTGTAACAGAGTCCTGCAAATTTATTTGGGCTTTTGTCTGTAACTGACCAAAAGCTGTTAATAGTGGTTTGGGGGTTGGTGGCACTTCATCCTTTTCTGAGCCAGCGTTTTTGATCCTGACTTGAGAATGACCTCCATCTTTTAATTCCTCTATTTCTGAGGACAACTTAGATTGTAATATTGCACACGGGTTAACTCTTTTTGCACTTGTTGACGATGAGGGTGATGAAGATGATAAACGATCATTGACAGTCTCATTATTTTTATTACTTTGTTGTTTTTGGTACTGTTTTTGGTGATACTTAAAAAAACTCTTAATAGACGGCTGAGTAACATGAATTTTATTTTTGCAGTCTTGTCCAGGATTTGTAGAGGTAACTGCCATTTTGGCTGGATCATTCGTACACTCATTTATAGAGACACAAGCATCAATGCTTTCCTCACTCTTTTGACTGTGCTTCAATTGAGGTTTGGGCAGTGCCCTTCGCTGTCGGCCTGATCTCATTATCTACCATTTACAGAATAAATTAAGCGTGATACCGGGCGGGCAAGCAATCTAACAGGACCTTGCCTCAAGAGTGGGGGGCCAGGCAGGGAGCCAAGTGGGAGACCAAGCGGGAAACCAACCCGCCCGGTCCTGGGCCGGTCCCGGTCCCTGCTTACCGCTTCGCAACTCTGCAGCTCTCCTCTTCGGTGGTGAGTTTTCCCTGCAACGGCGGCGGCGTTGTTCTCTCAGTGCTCAGCTCAGCATTCACGACCGCACGCAGCCCACAGCCCGCTCTGCTCCTCTACTCCTCGCTCACTGCTTGGCTGGCTGACCGCGAAACGTGCGCTGGCTATTCCCGCAGACCGCAGTTGCAGTGATTTCGCTATTGATGGCTCTACGTTTGACTGCTATGTTGTAGCGATGGCAGTACGCCAAAAACAAGTCAAGTTTGACTAGAGAAGTGAAGTTCTGGGAGCTCCTATTCCAAGGAGAAACCGTGAGTAGCTGATTGATTAACCCAGCTTGTAGCTCAACTGGGATTTCATTGACTTTCAGCTCATTGATAAACAGTTTTGACAATTTTGTAGGGCAATGCGAGGTAATAGCAAGGCAAGGGGCAGGCGAGGTGGGGCACGGGTAAAAGGGCTCACACTCGCCTCCTTCCCTGCCCGTCCGCCTCCTACCTCAGCTTTCCTCAGCTTCCGAGCTTCTCAGTTTCCCTCTGCCTCTACTGGTTTCCTCCACAACACTTTCGGCTGCCACTGCCCTGCCTAGCTAAGCTTCTCGGCTAAGGCCCTCAGGCTTCTCCACAGCCACGTCTCCACGGCCTCTCAGCCTGCAAGCCCCTCCGAGACCTAAAACCACCGGGCTGCCTCCACGGAGGGCGCCACACACTCCGAGGCTGTCCGCACCTTCAGGGCCACACCGTCTGCCCTGTCAGCTTTCCTGTCAGCTTTCCTCCACAACCTCTCCTCCGTTTTCCCACCACGGTTCCAGGCAAGTCAGGCAAGTCTTGGCAGGTATTGGGTCTCGCACGCCGCCCCCGCACTCGGAGCGCTTGGAACACAGCACAGCCTCGCTCTCCAGACTCTACCAATCGCCCAGCAGGATGACGTATAGGAACTGCAACCAGTCTCGCTAAATATGACCTAATTCAAGATTTGTATTCCCGGATCCCATCAAAAAGTGCTCTATTTAAATATATACATGTGTGTTAAAGGCATCTGTCTTTTCATTATGACTGTTGTGTAAAATGATCCCAGTTTCGCATGTATTGTCGACCAAAGCCAATCTTTGCCTCCAAAATAGATTTATACATGTTGTATTTACTTCCAAGCATGGGTGACAGGGAGGGAACCCCTTTGTCAGGCCTGTGATCTTGGGAGCGGCATGAGCTTTTGACAAGAGCGCCACATGAGAATTTTATGAGTTTTAGTTCTCCAAGACAGCCTGATGAGGACAGAGTGCTGGAAGCCCCTCATTGACACAGTTGTGATCTAACTGCACAAACAGCTGGTTTCAGGTCATTATAGAGATATGGATCATACCTGCCTCTCTTTGATGGTCCTTCCAACCACACTTGCATAGTAGTAGCCGTACTCCATCACAACTTTCCCTTCAGGTTCCAGTTGCACGTGCACGACTCTAGCGTACACTACAGTGGAACCAACCTTCAGACCGTGCAAGAAATTAGTTTATTATTTGGATGGGTGGTTACCCACCTCAAGGAATAATCACAACCCATGTCAGGGTGAACTCTCTAAAAGTCACTGAATTACCCCAAGTTCAAACCCTGATAGGTATGTTACAGAGCAGACAGGCTTAACTTAGAGTAATATGCAAAGTATTTATGCAGTACCAAAACCGTAATACAGTCAAAATGCAAAACAATAAAAACGCCAACGTTTATATGAATTTTTAAATTTTTGAGTAGAAATAGCGCCAAGAAGCACAAAGTGTCCATGAAAGTTTTTGATCATGGCAGACCAGGACCTAGGTGGAGCATGTGTCTTATACTTCAACCACTTTCGTCCTGGTCAAATGTTTTATCTTCTGACTTTAGTCTGTAATTTCCAATCAACCTCAGGAGTACACTTCTAAAATCCCCCCAGGCACTTAAGGCTCACGGGATGTCAGGCAGAGGCTAACAGCAGGGTTAAGTCCATGTCCAGTTGCCAATGGTCAGCTGGGAAGTTGCAGGAAAGGCATTTTGCAGGTTCTTGCATCCCTCAGCATGAACAGGAGGTGTGCCTTATGACCCTTGAAGTCCACTCCTTTGTCCTGGGTACAAGAGGGAGCAGGGCCAGTCCAGGGCTTCAAAAATGTAGAAGAGCTTAGTCACACTAAACTTGGGCTCTGAGTCCTGGGGGGGTGTGTGGGTAGTGTACAATGGCAATCCTTGCGTAATCCCCGTTGGAAGCTGTATTTTTATTGAGTGCACCAAAATGAGATACACTATGTAGAATATCCAGACGACCCATATTTGCTTACAGTGCTTAAATTAATCATCCCAAATGCTCTCTTCTGTTGTAGTGTGGGTGAGAAGTTTAGGCGTACCAGAGGATAGTATTAAGCCTTTGTTGAATGCACAATAAATGAGACGCACACTCAAGAAGAAACTCCACACCAATTTAGAAAAATAACAGGTACTTTTATCTATTTTTTAACTCCAAGACGTTCGTAATTGGGCAAGTACTTTCCGAGATATCAATTTTTACAGTGAAGCAAAAATCTTACACAAATGCATTTTTTTGCACTATAATGCTTTCCTAAGGAGAAAGAAACATATACAGTATACAGTTATTTACAGTCGTATTTTGGGGGTCCCCTTAGGACTTAAGGTGCTAGGTGGTCAAGGTCACAAGATCTGCCAGCAGTTCAGGTTTACCTGCTATAGAGTGTTGTTGGTTGGTCTGTCTTTGCAGTGTTGGAATCCGGAAGGGACTTCAAGCAAGCTATGGTTGCTGCAAGGAGTATTGGTGCAGGGTGGGCCCTAGTGTCTCGAAACTTGGTGGGGCGACAGATCTGATCCTCTGAAGCACGGTGACCTCCTCCTGGATATCTGCTGCGTCAGTGCACCCAGTGATCAGCAGAACGGTGAAACAAATGTTGCAGTTGCAGGGAAGTGGCTCCTCCACTTCAAGGGAGATGCTGATGGCTTGGCGAAGTACTGGTGGCCCTCCTATGCATTTGGAGGCTGCACAGCTGCAGGACGAGTCAGATTGTCACGATTGTCAGGACAGGAGTAGGCAGGCAGGGTTTGGCACCAAAATCCACCGGTTGTCCACAGTTTTCACTTCTTCGGGTCTTCTTTGTCTTTTTTTTGTCAGGTGAACCGGAGTTCCTGGTGTCAAGGGGCCACCTAAATACTAAATGTAGGGGTGCTAAGGTGCGTGAAGGGTAATAGCCAATGGGCTACTTACCCTTGGCATCACTACATCCCCTATATGACTACTTCCTGTGGGGAATGGGCATAACCCTGTCCCAGATTTCCTAATTTCACCAAAATCAATATGGTCGAAGCTTTCCCTCGTGGAGCACATCAGGCAGCCCGCCTTAGTGGTGTGACTAGCCTATTGGTGCAACAGGCCCACTTACATCAATAATTTCCCGAAGTCCTGATGCCAGATGGGCCTCAGGTCAGGGGGTGGCATCTCCCAGGTCTTGGGAAAGCAGTGTTGCATACCAAAGGCGGCAGAGACTTTGAAGTCTCTTGCCTTGATATGCAGATTCACTAGCCATCCTGCTGGAGGAGGTGTAAATACCTCCTGCCAGAGCAGGCATTGTTTCTGACCTGTGAGAGCGCAGACCCTTACATCCAAGGGGGTCAGAAACCTGCCTGTGGTGGCATGCTGGACGATACCAGTCAGCAAGCACACCAAGGGCAGCCTGTAAGTTTTGCAGGGAGGGGGCGGACGGGACTCACACACGCGCACACATACACATAACACTCACATACATGTGCACAGACACACACAAACTCATTCATTCACAACGCTCTTTCCCAAACATTCATACATACAATCACCAAAGAATTTTAAAAGAAAACAAAACACACACTTACCTGCGGCCAGCTCTATGCTGCCTTGGTGGTTCTAGAAGGCTTGGGACTTCTGCCTTCCCTCATTGGCTGACATAAGGTCAGCCAACGGCGGAAGACAGCAGTCCCAACGTCATCACAGAGTGCGATGGGTCAGTGAGACTACTAACCCACCCCACTCTGTGATGAAGTGTCATGAATTGACAATCGACCCTGGGCGCTTCAGGGCTTAAAACTGAAGCGCCCAGGTGCAAGGCAATCAGTGACGCTACCCCTCGTCACTGAGGGGAGGGCCTCAGGAACTTTTGCTGAGCTGAGAACGTCACAACCACAGGAGCATTGACTTTCTCAGCCCAGCAAAGTTCAGTTCAGGCAGCCAGGAGCCAGCGCTAAATGCGCATGTCTGGCTCCTGGCTCCCAGAACTGAAAGTTAACAGTGTCTGTCAGGCTGACCTTTGTTCGGCCTGACAGACACTGTTCATATGGGGCAAAAGGTGGAGGGGCATGGCCCCTCTGCCCAAATGGACCTCCGCGCCTGCAGCACACTAAGAGACTGGTAGGTTTTCGGGGGGCACCTCTAAGGTGATCTCTGGGTGCATATCTTATTAAATCCACTAGTGGCATCAGGATGGATTTTTTAAGACAGGGTGTTTGATGCCAAACACCATATGTTTCATGTCGCTGGTGAACTCGTAATGACCAAATCCCAGTACATATACTTAAGATGGCTTCCTTGCTCACTTGTACTATCTAGTAATTGAAGTAGACAGCACAGGTGCAAACCTGCTTATGGAGTTATGTCCTCATGTGTAATATAATGCACCCTGCCTTAGGGATATAGGGCGTGTTGTAGGGAGGTCTTATTGCATGCCGTATCTGTGGTCATGGCACACACGGTGGAAAATTGCTTTTGGGTGCTAGTCACTGTAAAGACTGTTAATATTAAATGTATACATGTCCTACTTTTAAATTCCATTCACCCGGTCTTCTGGACCACAAGGCCTACATAGAGGCGACTTATTAATATTTAAAAGGGACGTTTTAACCAGTCAAAATGGTTTATTTTGACAGGTTAATTTTTAGTTTTTACACTGGTAGTCAGGCAACACAAAGTAGGCCTGAAACCATGTTTTCACTGCCACTGTAGCGGATAGCACAATAGATGCTGCAGTCCACTAGTAGCATTTAACTTACAAAACCTGGGTCATTTTGTACCATATTATAGGGACTTATAGGCATGTTAAATAAATCAATTAGGAGTATGCCAATTCCACCATGTTAAAAGGGAGAGCACAGGCTCTCCACCATTGGTTAGCAGGGTTAAAGTGTATGGAAATCTAAAGCCAGCAAAAATATAGGGGTAGGCAAAATGTGGAAAATCTGGAGGGACCATGCAGCAAAAGCAGATTTCCTACACAGAGTAAATCTTAATACAAGGAAATCGGTTGCTCAACTATTTTATACGTTCATCTGTGAAAGTGGAACCATAGAAAATAACTTTTGAACTTTTATAATTTTGGAAAGATTATTACTCAACAGATAAATTAATGCTGGTCAGGAGAATGCATAACATACATTTAATCATAACAAAGTAACATTGAACAAATAATTGCAAAAGACTCCAAATATAAAGAATGTATTTTGTGCGACAGATCTAAAGTGTTTCAATTCCACATTCTTTACATATTGTTTTGCTTTCTCATATTTTGTTCAGAATAGACTCAGATGAGCGTGAAACACAGAAATCTGCATTCACAGAGTTGGACACCAAGACTGGCCGTGTAAAACACCGTGCTGGGCGGCCAGCACTTCTGATTAGCAGCACCAGTTGGACAGGTATGGGTTGTTTTTCTACATTGCAGTTTCGTCGATAGAAGTGTCTGGCTCACTAAACAGATGATGTCACTTAGTGTCAAGTGTTTCTGTTATGCAAGTCACTATTTCATCCAGTTGATATTGTTGTCATTTCATGTGGAATTATTGCACAGGAGTTATATAGATGCATGTCCTTCAATGAGACCATTGTCTGATGTGCAGTGTATCATAGCTCTACCCGCTTGACTTCACCTACCAATGTGATGTTTATCCTAAGTCTGAGTGTATCCATCAGTTGGGAGTGGCAAAACTTGCATATTCCAAAGCATTAGAGTCCTTGTTCCAAGACTAGATTTGTCCAGCCTGGGATGAAAGGATTTCTGTAGCCTTAAAGCTAGGACTATAGCTATTGCTTTGTTTAGATGCAGGTACAAGAATTGAAGACTTGACCCTGGAAAGATCACCCACAAAATTGTCAGTTCTTTTTTCTAAATTGTTTATGAAGAATTCCACTGTTCAATCACCCTGCCTGGGACTTCAAAGTTAAGAGAAAAACAATTAAATTGAATAAACCTCCTTTTAATAGAATTTAAATAGCCAGACTGCTCTACTTTATCTTGGGAATTACTGCATATTTATATTGCATTTTCTACTACTCCAGGGATAGCCCCGGCATTTATAATTGTCCTGAGAGCTGTGTAACTGACTTAGCCGCATGCTAGACTGCTATGCACCTGATTACACGGCAGCCACTTTTCAATTTAATTCCTTCTGAATATGCAGCATACTAGGCTGTGCGATTGGTTCCTGGGTTAAAATTGTTCCAGCTCTTTAATATGTCTCAACTGAGCACCCATCTCAGTTTAAAGGAAACATCTTATGGGGGAATGAAACAACACAAACCGTGAAGTCCTAGATATCTGTCACCAAAGCCTCACAACCCACTTTCCAAAAATATAGGCACTATATGAATATTGTTGATCTAAAGTTGGTGGATGAGTTGAAGAGTGCACCTGCCTAGAGGCCATACATATGAGTCTATGTGTAATTTTTCTAAAATAGATGATGCCTCAAGAGTGCCAAAGACCAATTTTATATGTGTCTACCATGAGAGAAAGGGATTGAAGAAATATATCCCTCTTTAATTCCCCTAATCCTGCCCTTCTCTGTTGGAACACCTGAAAGACACCAACATTTAGTGTACTCTGTCTCCACATGCCTATCTAGAGGTTACAGAAGAACCAAAGTGAAAAATTGTGTGTACAGATTGAAAGAGAACTCTATTCAAAACCTATCCAATTACTTTGTCCTTGATTTAAACATGATGAGAGCCTCTCTAACTCTTCTGTGACAACATTAATGCATTAGAACCCTATGGACAGGATAGGAGGAAGGACCACTTTCCCATGTTTTCTTGGCTTACATAATCCGTACTTTCTGTGGGGCCTTCAAGACAGGGGCTTTGAAGGATGGTATCTGATTCTAAAATCACATTAAGACATGCATATGTTGATGAGTTTACAATACGTACAGTTGATTCTTGTCGCTGTGCCAGCCACCTTTGCAGAAAAGATGCCTTTTGGATCTCACAGCTGATGCATTTGAATCCCATGGAACACCTACTGAATAGCCACTGCTCTTCCAGAGGAAAAAATAAAATAGGGGTTTTAGAAGATGCCCACAATTGTCCCAAAGCTTGATATTTTTCATCTTGGGAAACTGAGGTGGGGATGGGATTAACAAAGAATTTATGACTTAATATCTGGTTCAGGGCACCTACCTCCTCGGTATGCTGTCAACACATAAAAAAGGCACGTGAGAAATCACCTGACCCCATATGTGCCTGATGGCCTTTTTTGGACTTCAGAAGATTGATGGTAGGGCTGTGGAGAACGAGGGACGATGGCACATATTTAGTGGGCCTGCAGGGCTCCTGGATGTTTTTTGCAGACAGGTTATGACCTGCATCAAAGATGTCACAGGTATAGGACTTTAAAAAAAAAGATCATGTTATTGTTCTGTGATTATGGAGGAAGAACTATAATTACCCTCTTACCACTCTATCAGGTAAACTCTTAAACCATATGTTATTGACTGCACATTTCAAGGTAGTTCACACATGGAAAATGTTTAGCTCTCCTCCAGTATCAACTTGGTGATCAAAGATATGAACAATATAGGCAAGGGAAGCATTGACAGCGATTATATGAGATAAGAGGAGCAGTTATGAGAATGTCTGCCTTCATTCCGATCTTATAATAATAAGGTGAATCGTCGTAGAAGAGGGCCGGGGTACATTACACAGATGCTTCATAGATCAGGAAACTGCCTTCCCAGTGCCTCCAAATGGGTCTTCATCAAAAAATTATTTAGTGTACAGTTTTGATTCATTCCTGTAAGAAATGTGTGTGCTGTCACTAGATCTTCAAAACGTTACTCCAATGCATGGACTGTTATATATCTGTTTTTATTTCTGTTATTCTTTCTTCAGTAAACCTCAATATTATCGAAACTGGACTGACAAACGTCATGTTTATTAGAAGTATATCTCGTACAGGAGAATTGGAATGTAATACTGTGCTTGTTTAGTTGAAATACTCACTGCTATGATAATCCAATCACATACAAAAATAAGTGTTTTTCAGGTGTAGGAGAGCAATTTGTGGCGGAAAGGAAAGAGGAAGAAACAGGAAGTTTGCTAAGGCTAATTGACCCTAAACGTTCTTAATTTTGGTTGGAGTGCAAATGTGTAACTTTCAATAAAACACTTTAATATGTTACTATGTCATGGTTGGCTTTTTTGTTTTTCAATAAATATTATCAGTGTGCTAAATTTTATTTTTTTTCTCCACAGAGGATGAAGATTTTTCCATTCTCTTAAAAGCCTTGGAAGGTAAGATTAAATAAAAAAAATAATCTTCTCGTTATTCAGAATACATAGTTGTCTGTATCTACTCACTGTGCATTTACCTTATATCTTACATGCTGTTCTTATTTTTGTTGCTCTGCGAATTGCATGTCTGGTGTTTCGCTCTTTTTGTCTTGTGCAGCTCATCCTACATTTTCACAACAGAAATCTAACTTTTAAGTTGTATCAGGGTGGTTTGTATGTGCAGTTAACCTGTGAGCTCTTACCAAATTCCTATACTCTACATATTATGTTCTTATGGCAGTTAGACATTATGGTACTAGTGTTGTGGTTTACATTGTTCACTTGGACCACAGGCGATATGGCATTAAAGCATATATTAACAAATTGTGCGCCACAGTGTTTGATATAATTTTTCTTTTGAATCGCTGGCTTTTTTCCCAATATAAAAATCAAACACTATGCTTATACACATTTAGACACGGGTCACACAAAAACAAAAATATACTTTGGCCACACACAAATGGAAATGCAAAGATAAGGACACTGCCTACACATAAATTGAAACAGGCACACTGAAAGGGATAATGTAGCCACTTTGAACTGGAGGTGCTGTGTCCACAAAAAAATTGGTGAATGTAATGGTCACCCCACCATTGGAGACCATTGAGCCACACAAAGTTGAATTGCAAGTGAAGACTCGTATAGTGACATCATTTTCCCAACATTTGCAAGTTTGGTGGCATTAGTAATGGGTGATTTTCTCCTGAGCTGTTATGGATTTACTGTCAGGCCTCTAATATCATACTAATTTAGTGAGCAATATGTGTGAAAGTGAAGTTTGGATGATGTCATCAGTGATGTCATTTGAGATATCATTTGAGATGTCATAAGTGATGTCATAAATGATGTAATAGAATAGGTCACGAGTGATGTATGTCCGGTCATAAGCAGTACATGGTGGTGATGCAAGATCTAGTTAGTACTGCTAACTATAACTGGTGAATGTAGGTTTTTTGTTGTTGTTTTTTTTCCTTTTCAAAACGTTAATTTTGTCATTGAGAAATTCAACTAACTATAACACTACTTTAACCTTTGTTTTTTCAGTGAATTTTTAAGGTTTTTTTTTAACACAAAAACAGATATTTTAATTATGCCAAACTATAACGTTACTTTAACATTTTGTTGTTTTTTCAGTGAATTTCTAGTTTTTTTTTTAAGCTAATTATTTTTGTAAGTGTATGTATAGTAAAATCACTTTTATATTGTGTGTGCAGACACTTAAGCCTCGCTACTTTGACTTCTCTCTTCAGACAGATTCTCACTAGCCCCCTAACTTTTTTACGATCCCGTGAGATTTTACATTTTGGGGGGGTCGAATTACACTCTTTGATAACAGTACTTCTACTCTATAGTTCCCACTACTTGCATATGGGGATATCGTGGGCTCTAGGCTCTAGACTCCCAGCTTTCCTGAGTATTAAAAGGAGTGTAAGGAGAGACTGACTCCACTGACACTTCTCCTCAGAGTGACCATTATGCATAGCAGTGTGTATTAGAGACTGGCCTCTCTCTGCTGAGACTTGCCTCTCAGATGATGGGCGACCATAGTAGGGTGTATGAAAAGACTGGCATCTCCACTGAGGCCCCTCTATTGGATTACGGTTGTGAGGAGGGATTGGTCTTTCTGCAGTGACCTCTCTTTCAGATGACAAAGATGCATAGGGTGGTTCGAAGCCATGTCCATGTGACAATTTTTCTGATCAGGACACTTTGTACTTTACTCTTTTTTGTGAATTTTATTTCAGTCTGCGTACAAAATATATTCTTCCTCTTTTGAGCCCATGCCAATTTGTCTAAGCAAGGCCAGCATTATTATACCTGCAGATGCTTTCCTCGCCCATGGTCTGTTTTGGAGTTGCTTGTTATTTTTCTAGTGCTATAATAATTAGGAAAAGGATGCCTCCTGTATAGACACATTTTTACTTTCCCTGATTAAATGTATATGACCCTTTTTATGGATGAATTTTATATGTTGAATTTTTATAGTCTGCGTTTTTAACAGTCATATACTTATTTTTATTCTCTATTTTTACATGTTTCTAGGGGACATTACATGTGTAAACTGTATTTGCTGTGTATTTATTGGTGCTCCATTGTCTTGTCTCAATAACTCCTGCTGGTGTGTTTATTGTGTGCTTTTATGGCTTTTATTAGCTGCATAAATAATTTTTGACTGACTGACTGCATAGGGTGAGGAGAGAGATTAGTCTTTCCAGTGAGTCCTTTCTCTGGGCTGATGGGTGTGCATAGGAGGGAGCAAGGTCTGTGCATGAACTGGGCTCTCCTATGAGACATCACAGATGATGGATGTGTGTAGTAGTGTGTGGGGAGGGAGTGCCCTCTCCTGTCGGACCTCTCTCTCTCATATGACAGGTGTGCATAGTAGAGGGTGTGGATGGGATGACCTCTCCTTTCAGATCTCTCTCTCACATAATGGGGTGTGTAGTAAGGTGTGTGAATGTACTACCCTCTCCTTTCAGATCTCTCCCAGATGACAGGTGTGGATAGTAGTGTGTGGGGAGGGACTTGCCACTCCTGTCAGACCTCTCTCTCAGATGAAGGGTATGCATAGTAGGGTGTGTTGATAGAGACTGGCTTCTCCGCTGACATCTCTCTCTCAGATGACAAGTGTGTGTAATAGTGAGTGAAGAGGGACTGCCCTCCCTGCCAACATCCCTCTCGCTAATAATAGGTGTTTATAGTAGGGTGTTGGAAGAGACTGCACTCTATTCACAACTCTTACCAAGCCAATGTGCGTAATAGTAGACTCCAGTAATACTCCTTCCTACAGTAGCAAGTGTGCATACTACAGTGTATTCAAAGATCACCTACTCTACTTTTCATGATCTTCCGAGATTGTAACATTTAAAAAAAAAAAAATGAGTTAACCATTTACTCATCACAGTATATTGTGTAGTTCCTATAAACCTATATAGGATCTGTACGTTTAGACAACATATACTGTAGGATTGGAGTCAGACTGACTCTAGACACCCCTACCGGATATGTTAGCTGGTATACCAGTTAGCTCACAGTGCCACTAGAAACCCCTCTTACCGAGGAGAGAATAGTTCTTGGCAGCTATCGAACATGACAACCCTGTCCCATCCGGGATTGTGGAAACTGTGTACTTTTCGCTCAGTCACTCGCGCTCACTTTGTCTCAGAGAGATACTCAGAATAAACAGTGGGGACGTTTCTCAATAAGCATTTATTGAACCAGCGACATACTAGTGTAAAATAGGTGTGCTGAAACAACCATTAGACAGTTACAGATATAAATGATTATAAGCACTAACAGAGTAAAAGGATGGTAGATTTCTACCATTGTGCTAAAACAATGAATACAGGCAAGTATATAAAATACATGACAGTAAAATACTTACTCCTATGAGGCGTCCCTAACTAGATGTACGTGAATGTACCTAGCATGTATGTGGGTGTAAAGGCCAAGAATCCTGCTAGAATAAAGTCAAACCCATTACCTGAAGTGAGAGACTGTGGGACCCCGTCTTGGTCTCGAGATGGACACACCGGAACAGATGTCAAACCACTGCGAACTGGAGTGTCTGCGTGCAGTAGCCTCAGTGTCTTGCGTCAGTGTGTCGGCATGGAAGTCCATTTCTCTGCTCTCTATCTCAGCAAGAGATTATGTATATATACCCAAAGTGGTACCCCCTGGGGATATACCTTGTTGTGTCATGTTGGGCTAGGATGACGGAAGGAATGACCCTTATAAATAGTTATTATGCAGGAGATGGTAGGCCTGTTGTCCTGCTGTGATTCCAAGAATCCTTATGCATAATGAATGAGGCTTAAGCTTTTCGGAGAAAACCCCATGTCATCTTTATTACCGTAACTAGGTAAAAGGTCAGTACTAAGAACCGTTATGCAGTGTAATGGTGGGGGAGAATATAGGTGAAAGGTTGGTGATTCCCTGAGCCTATATTGGGGTACCTATAGGGAACATAGCAAGTACTTATCTCTTATACACTCCTTCTCAAAAGCAAGGGCCACAATATGCATTCCTACTAATAGTGTAATTAAATCTCATCTAGTCCTTTTTACTATTCACAAGGCTGCAAGATCTTAAAAATTAGTTAAAACAATATATATTTATTATCTTCCCAGTAGTTATCCCTTAGACGCCTCCTTTCTAAATCTAGGGGTACAGCAGGCCTTTCTGCTGCCCCCATATGTAGCTTTTTTACTCCATTTCCACAACACCTCCAACATTTTTCAGTAAACGGTAATGGAGGCCATTTAATTTTTACCCTTCCAACAGCCTTCCAATCAAGGCACTCATTCTTGTGGGACTCACAGCAACCTCTTGCTCCTGCGAGAGTGCAAAGCTCCCTGGAAAAACTGGCCTTTCAACCAATCACAGTGCTTAATTTTTATTTTGCGCTCACACGGGGAGGCTCGCAGGACTCTCTTAAGACCTACTGCCAAAATATACAATTATTATGGACCCACAGAGCTGCTCACAGACCCACACACCAACTCAACTACTCACACATCTACTTACCCATCCACTTACCCACACAACCATTCGCACACCCATACACTCACTCACACATTGATGCCATGGGACTCCGTTCCTCTGATGGGCATTGCGTCCCACTCAAACCTGTACTACGGTTCACAGTTAGATTGGTTCATGGTCGCCAACTGCCTTTGCCAAGATTCTGTGCTTATTGTCTTTTCAGGAGAATCCCCCCCTTCATGAAATTAAAATATTCTGGAGCTTAATGCCAGCAGGCTGGCCATGTTCTCTATCTCACTTTGATAAAGGGAAAGGTAGTCTTGATCCTGCCCCCACAATACCAAACAATGCACTATTTGAACATAATGACAATAGTGGCGGTTCCTGCAGGCCTAGTTATTGCGTTTTGAGCAGCACATTTTTATCTCTAACATATTTATCAGGGCGGACAACTTGATGCCAGTAGCCAATCATCCGTGATTATGAACTGTATTGTCAAGGGGAGTGCACAGTTTGTATGGTTTGGGGAGGGGGCGGAGGCTTCTTCTAGGAAGACCTTTTTTCTTCTTTTATGAACATAACATCCTAGCTATTGAGAGTGTCTGTCGCAGGAAGCTTACAGGAATGCCTTTGTAGTCGCCTAGACAAAGAATATACGGTGATTCCCTGAGTGATAGCATTTGGCCTATGCTCTCTTGGCAATGTATAAAAGAAAAAACACACACATTTAGTTATATTTACATAAATGTATTCTTGTTATTAAGAATCCAGTGGCAAGATATGGACTCAAGAAAAATAACAAGAAAAAGGTAGATGCTCCGAAATGCGGCGCAGTGCATGTGAATAGTGACAGAGGTGAATAATCGTGCACCGTGTGATATAAAACCGGTGACTTTCGAATTCATTAAAAAACTTTTAAAAATAGTTTTCTTAACCTCATTGCAATAAAAAGGTAAAGGAAAGGTTTACTCTTCTTGATCCCAAAATTATCCTTGTTAGGTTGAGCCTGGGCAGCGCATTCGCTGCTCTGCGAGGCATGCTGTATTCAATTATGGACTTGAAGCTCTAACCACTCTCCGCTCATATTTTTATTGGCTTATGTCATTGTCCTCTGTAAATGCTGGCTTCTGATTCGTGAATAGGTTTGTTATCCCTCCTTAGTACCGCCTTGTCTTCATTTGTAACCTCCCATGAGGACTGGCCCTTTTACTTCTGGTGTTCACGGTATGTCTTATTTAGTATGTAAGCACTATTTTCTTTAATGAGTTACTCCTACTGATCGCACAACATGCTTTCCTGCAACATTCAGCGCGCCATGCACGCTTGCACTTTCCAAGCAGAACTGGACAGTGGCGGCTGCTTCTTTGAAATTAAATAGGTCTCACATTTACAAGAGTTTGAGATATTGGCATTGTAAATGACGATGCCTTTTATATATGTATTAATTATCAAAACAAATAAATAAAAGGCATTGTCATTTACAAAGCCAATCGCTTGAACTCAAGCAAATTCGAGACTTATTGTATTGCAAATGTTTGATTTTTATGTCGCTGGGATGAAGAAGTTTAGAGTTAATGACCATTCGTTTGAGGCATTGGTTGGAGTGAAAAAAAGCACGGTCCTCTTAACATAAAGTCTCTTGTATTATCTATTTATGCGCTTAAATTTTGTGTGAACTGGTAGTAAAAGATGCCCCCAAAAAATCATAGTATACTGCAAGAGGTGAAAAGCAACTTCTTCACTGCCCGAAGAAGTTCCTACTGTGAACAATTTCTACAGATGTACACCTAAGTGATTGCAAATGTACTGCATTAGTGACACATAAAGTGCAACAGTAACACTCTAAATATATACTTAATGATGGGAACTTACTTAAGCAAAGAGAACAACACAAACTTCAAAGGAATAAGGGTCTAACATGCAAGAGGACCGACCGGCTTGCCGAGGTGCAGATGCAATTAAAACAGTACCCTGCAGAATATTATACATTAAGCACCAGGCAAAAGGAGCAAAGCCCTCATGTGCCAGTAGTATCCTGTTTAAAAGAATAATAAGGATATTAATAGGACAAAATTAGAGTCTATGCAGGGCAAAAAAATGCAAGTGGTAAAGTCAAGACAGTGCCCACAATATACGGCAGAACTTACCTGAGGCAAAACTGATCAAAACCACACAACATGTAATTCGGAATCCCCAAAGAAAACCACGAGTTGGAGTCCAGGTGGCATGCTCTCACAATCAGGGCATTTAAATGAAGCTGGGCGTGAGTGGATGAGGCTGATTTGATGGCAAAGCATGGAGGCCAATATTATACATATTCTCTTTTTGCCAACTCACAGCAGCAACTTGAACAAACATTTACAACTTAGAATACAAATCCTTAAACATTCTACTCCATTTTATAATCCCATGCCAGGCAGCAATCTTCCTTCTTTGTTGCTGCTCACTACTAAGATAAGTACAATGAGTTTTGAATTTGTCGATTAAGTGTTATTGGGATGGATTCTTTTATTTAACCGTGGTTTGTGTGTTTATCATATCAGCTAATAGATTGTCAGTTGATTAAGTGTGTTGTGAAATCACGCTTGAGACTGGTGAACAGGATGTTAAAAAACTGTTTGGGGCTGTTCAGCCTTTTGTTTTGAATAAGAACGTGATATTTTTGAGGTAAGCCCGTGACAATTTTGTAGTGAACTTTGTTTGATTTGAGTAAGATTAAGGTTTTTAATTGCTATTGAAATTTAAGATGAGGTTAGCTGTGCTGGTTTGTTGAGGTAATGGTGGTTATGGGCACCTCGTTTTGAGTGGCCTTTTGCATGTTGATTAGCGAACGCGTGACACAGAAAGTTCTGAAGGAGGCCGGTCAGGTGCGTTATCCACCGGCGTGTAGGCGTATGAGTTTCTGGCACGTAGCACATTGGTTTATGTTGTGGAGTTCAGTCATAATTAAGCCCTGAGCAGAAATAAGTTTTTAAGACTTTAGAAGAGTGAGTTTTGGTTTATGTTGTGGAGTTCAGGCATTGAGTAAGCTCTGAGCAGAAATAAGGTTTGTAAGACTTTGGAAGAGTGAGTTTGTGAGCGCTTATCTCTTGAGGTTTGGAGCACAGGACTGACCGCCGACCGAGTCCAAACAAGGTTTGGGGTTTCGCAGCTGCCGTATGCACGTCCGGAACGGGCGACCATTTTGAATTGGGGAATCATAGGATTTTACAAAGTACAGAGAGTGGCCATATTTAGGGTTAGGATAATCGATTTCCTAGTCAGTTTCGTGTTGACGCAGTGCTTAGCAGGTGAAGAATGCTGGTCTCTGATGTTCAGTGAGGAAAGAGGAGGTTTTTCATTTTTTGGAAGAATATTTGGAATTATAAAAGACTATTTAATAAAAGATACGTTTGCTACTTCACAGAAGGAGTATGGAGAGTAGTTGTGTATCAGAGAAGAGTTTAGATGATAAGATGAGAGAATGTGTTACTGAGGCAGTTTATTCTTTGGCAACCCAGTTGGCGAAGAAAGTAGATTGTATGGAAAGGCTGGGAGGAAAATTTGGTGGTAGTAAGGTTGAGGACGAGCAGTTTTGGTCTGTAAAGGAGGCAGCTGTTAAGGCAGATGGAACAAATTGGGGGCCGTTAAGTGACTCAAGAAAGAAAGCATTTGCAGAAAGAGAAATGTGTTTTAGACAAAAAGGACATTACGGTCCAAAATAAAAACAGAGGGCAACTCGGATGGATTGGAATGGGAAGGCTATAAAGGCTGGAAAAAGGGATTACAGAGCGGTGGCCTGTGATTAATTTTCCAGCAGTGGGGACATAGCGATATTGTGTTCTTCTGATTTGTGGACATGGATGATGAAGAAGTGGAAACGAAAATAATAAAGAGCGCTTTTGAGGGAAAGGATTAGGTTGCTTAAGTGAAGGATCCTTTGGGAGACTATATGTTTGCCCCACGTACCCTACAACATCCTTTGTCCCTTCAGTGGGTTTCCGCGTGGCATGTGGAAGAATATGTGAGTTTTAGATTAGGTGGGATAGGCCTAAGGAAGTTAGAACTAGACTTCGCTCTGAATGCCCAAGGCCTTCTTTGGTCAACACAGTGGCATTTACACCCAAATTAGACTCCAGGATGTTAACATTCTTGAACAGGTCTGGAAGAGGTCCCAGAAGAGGACTGGTCAGGGGTTTAAAGGGTTGTTAGGATCGCTAGCTAGATGTATTTGGTCCCATAACAAATGTTTTTAACATGTGCGAAGAGGCAAATTTACAGAAGAGTGCTGTGGATGTATTTGAGCTGTGGCAATGGGTGCAGAGAGCTGTGTGTTTTCTGGAAAAAAACTAATGCAGCTTTGTGTTCTGAGCATAAGAAAAGTTTCCTTATGAAGATTGACCCTAAGTTAGCAGAGCTTGCTAATAAGAACTCAGACCAGGATGCAAAAGGCCTGCTTTTTGAAGATTAATTTGTGAAGGCAATAGCAAAGTATGCCATGCATTTAACTCCACGCAAAAACGTTCAGAAGAATATCAGAAAGAAAGGTATTTAGCGGGGCCTGGCGAAAACAGGGTCGATTCCCTGACTCTGGATTTGGAATCACGCGGACGTCTTTCTCTCATGCATTCAGACCATCTGGATATCAGGCAACAGGGTTCTATTCCCAGAGACAAAGGGGAAGAGTAAGATCTAGAGGAGACAGATGGGCAAGAGGTCAACAAGATATGTTTGGCAAAAGTGCCTTTGTGTATCCGAATAAACTGGGTGGCAGATTCACCCATTTTATTTAGAGAGATGGAAAGGGAACGGCTGATCTTTGGGTGTTTGACCGTGCAGGGGTATTGGGTAGTTTCGTAGAGGTTCTGGTGCAGGAAATTTGGCCAATGGCCCCAAGATTCTCAAACGAAGAAAAGAGGATGGTAGATCAGGAAGTAAGGTAGCTGGTGAACAAAGGAGCCATAGAGAAGACATGTTATGTTGGGGTTTGTGAGCAGTATATTTTTGGTGGAGAAGAATGACAAAGGAATGAGGCCCGTAATAAACCTGAGGAAATTGAACAATTGGCTTCAGTACAACCACTTCAAGATGGAAGGGATTCCTATGACTGAGAGACTGATTAAGGAAGGGAGACTGGTTTGTACTTGTAAATTTGAAGGATGCGCACTTCACAGTCCTAGTTTGCAAGGAGCAGAGAGACATTCGGAAATTCCATTGGCATGGGGTAATGTGGAGGTTCAAGAGCCTTCCATTTGGCTTGTCGGCTCCCTGGTGTTCCACCAAGGTGATGAGGCCAATTGTGGCTTGGCTGCGGACAAGAGGTGTCTGGTTAATAGTGTATTTGGATGACAATTTAATTTTGTTAGAGAGCAGGAAATTAGCATAGGAGCGTATGGAGCTAGCAGTGCGAGAGTTAGAGGATCTTAGGTTTGTAGTGCACAGAAAAAAAGCTTGTCTGTAGCCAGCTCAGGAGATGGTCTTTTTTGGTTTTCAGATTTGGTATGTTGAAATTACCCTTGGAGAAGGTGAAAAAGATTCGCAGGATGTTGGTGTTGGAGAGGGAGAGGTGTGGCGCCGCGGCCAGGGTGACTGACTCCGGAATCTGGGGATCACGGTTCGATCCCCGGTGCCAGCGGCAGATTAGCCCAGCACCATGTGACTCTGGGCAATAGCTTGCTTAATCTTCCCGATGGCCCCCAGCGCCTAGAGACCCTAACGGGTGATGGTTCGCACTTTACAAATGTGGATTATTATTATTATTATTATTACAAATATGGATTATTATTATTATTATTTTATTATTATTATTATATTGTTGTGCGTATGGATACGTGTACCTCCGATAAGCAGGATGCTTGGTTTGCTATCCGCATCAATACAGGCAGTTCCAGCCCCACTTCATTATCGAGCTTTGCAGAGGTTGACGGCCAAGTATCTAAGCAAAAGGTGAGATATTCCCAGAAGGTGCAGTTAGATGCATAGACGACAGGGGAGCCGGAGTGGTGGCTGGGAAAATTGGAAGCCTGGAATGGAATGGGCCATTTTTAGCTACATTGTGGATATGGTTATAGAATCGCATGCCAGCTTTCAGGGTTGGTGCGTAAGGTGTGGTTCCCTTGCAACAGGGGGAAAGTGGACTGTTTAGGAGGAGATGCATATCAACTACCTGGAGTTGTTGGCAGTATCTTTTGCACTAAAGAGCTTTGTCAGAAATCAGGTGAAATGTTGTGTATTACTAAAGATGGACAATGTATCTATGGTGAGGTATGTCCAGAAGTTGGGAGGGCATTGATTGAAGGCTTTAGCGGATTTTGAAAAGCAATTTTGGCATTTACTACGGTACAAGCTCAGTACATACCTGAGATGAGCAACAGGGAGGCAGATTGAAATTCCAGGAAGTTAAAGGATTTTAGTGATTGGATGCGGAACAGGTAAGTTTTTAGGGCATTGGACAACAGATGGGGTCTATAAATGGTGGATGTGTTCTCAAACAGGGTGAATGCTCAAGTGTGCAGGTATTACACCTGGAGGCCGGATCCGGAAGCGGAGGCAGTGGATGGTTTCTGCAGCATTAATTATGCATTCCCGCTGTTTGCTTTGATTCAGACGTTAATGTTGAAAGTGAGGAGAGAGAATGCCGAAATGGTGCTAGTAGCTCAGTTTTGGCCATCCCAAGTATGGTAGCCAGACGTCAAGACGTTGTTGATAGATGATCTAGTTCTTCTGACAGAGGTTTTGTATCTGTTAGTGAATGCAATGGGAGAGAGACACAAGTTGGTTTTACAGGGGCAGTTGAGATTGATAGGATGGTTGATTATGGGAGAGCTTGGCCGGAGTCCGGATTATCGTTGGAGCCTTCAAAGCTCATCAAGGAGTCCTGGGCACCAAGAACATCTCAGGCATACAGGTTGGCATGGTAGAGATGGGTTTGTTGGTGTGTTTCTCAGAGTTTGGATCCCATATCATATACTGTGGTAGAGGTGGTTAATTTTTTGACAGAGGTTTTCTTGAAAGGAAACTCATACAGTTCTGTCAATATTAGTAGGTCGGCGATTTCAGCATGCCTTGAGTTGGTGAATAGTTTTCCTGTGGGACAGCATGATTTAGTGAAAAGTTTGTTGAGGAGTGCGCGGTTGAGAATACCTCTGGGCCCAAAGTATTCCTTTTTGTGTGATGTAGATCTAGTTTTAAGGGAATTGGGTAGTTGAACGTAAAATTAATTTTTGGATTTAAAGAATCTGTCGCAAGAGTTGGTCATGCTTCTTTGTCTAGTTTCTTTTCGAAGGGTGCCCGATGTTAAAGCCTTGAAGGTAACATCATAAAGTTATTTACCAGTGGGAGTTTGTTTCAGTTTCAGTAAAAGGACTAAGACAAAGTCTGGGACAATTCTTTTATCCAACTGTTGCAAGAACAGTAGATTGTATGGTTAGATGTTTGCATGAGTATGCGTGGAGAACAGAGAATTTGATGAGTAAGGAACAAACGCAGTTGTTTATATCATTCAGGTTTCCTTTAAAGTCTGTTTCAAGCCCTACGCTGGCTAGGTGGGTGAAAGGGGTCATGAAGAAGGTAGGAATTGATCTTGCAAGGTTGGCAGCCCATTTTGTAAAGGGGGCTTTTACTTTCAAGGCTTTACTGGCAGGAGGTAGTTTTAGCAGTAGCAGATTGGTTATTAGATTTGGTGTTTAATTTTTATTTTATTTTAAGCCAGTGGAGTGTGCTGTGAGGAATATTATGGCAAGGCTTTAAACATTCATTATATTGGCCTCTGTGCCTTGCCATGAAATTCAGATTTTCCACAGCAGGAGGTGGGTAGAAAATTATTTTATTAATGACACAAAGGCTGATATTATTCCCACTATATAATTCATTTTCTATGATTTTAGGAGGAGGTAACTTTGGGAAGTAAATAAGGCCAGGGGAGTTTTGGAAGAAGCTTATTTTCACTTCGGGGGCTTTTAAGCTTGGAGATGAATTTGTGTTCTTTCAGTTTGCAGCAAAACAAAAGGAAGATAGCTAACGGGAATGGGATTGTAAATGTTTTTTCAAGTTGTTGCTGTGAGTTGGCAATAAAGAGGATATGCATAATATCATCCTCCGTGTCTTTGATAAAATCATGATTTTTCTACCGTCCCCTGCATGTGGAACATCTGAATTGTCTCGCAGTCAACCACTTGTATTGGTGTCACAATGTACGGGTAGGGCATAGCGAAAAGTCGTGGGGATTGAAGTGCAGGCCAATTCCATCCCGCACATTAACAAACCATGCCAAATGAATGCACACATTTTCTCGATGGATGTCAAATTAAATAACAATGAAACCTACTAAAGGATAAGTGTGCAGATTGAATTAGTAAAATACACAAATGGAATTCAAACAAGACCCTCCAATGTAATACAGTCATTAAATGCTCGACATTTTAAAGCTGTATATGCTTAAACCACAAGAAAAAACAAATGTCTTACTTTATTTAAGTTCCCACCAAAGTACATCAGTGTCACAAGGACAGTTCCCTGTGGAGATTAGTGGTAATTGTCCATAGCCCCAAAATTGCCAACAATATAACAAAAATACCATAAACAGAAAGAAATACCAGGGCCCATACAAACCAGCGTAATTGAGTATGGGAAAATACAGATATCTTCACCACCGATAAAGAATCAAAAGAAATAAAAAAAGAATCAAAAGAAATAAAAAAAGAGCAATCATTAAAAATACACATATGTACAGTAAAAAGGGAGGAGCTGTTTTTTTACAATAGAAAACATATCAAGCACAGCGCATAGCTAGTGAGTCGAGGTTACAAAGTCACAGCAGTGGAATCAAGAGAACACCAGAGCAAACTCAAAAGGAGGACAACATCTGTATAGTGTCGTCATTTATATTAAGGCCAGTGATGGCAGAATTCAACTGATCGATCCATCGACATTCCAGGAGCGTCAAAGTTCGAGAGATGTTGATTACTTTTTCAGTCCTACAAACTTGCTCAATCACTTGCCATTTGATTTGTTGTTTTGAGTGGCCCATTTGTTGAAAGTGTTCCACCAGTGGTGCAGTTGTGATCCCACAATGTACATGTGCTTCAATTTATTTGTATAGCCTCACCCCTTGCGGTTGATGCTATCCTAAGTGAACCCTAGTCATTTGATCATACATGCTGGTCTCCTTGGCAGCCTCTCATTTCTCACCCCAGGCTCTGCAGGGCAACCCAACATCTCTTGGGATTACATTGCTATGGCTATTGATTAAACTGCTGTGTTGAAGCACCTAATTTGCATGTCTAATGCATTTCAATGCGGTGACAGTCAAGCTTTGCGTGTCAATGAATATCTGTTGGGTGGTCCACTTACCATCCATTAGGACGAGTATGAGGCCCTCAGTTTGCCTTCTTTTACAGCAGCTGACTATAATACTCCCACACATTGTCTACGTTATATAGTAGGACAACAGTGACAACAGGCTGTAACTCCATTTCACTTCACAAGAATGTCCTTTTGGTTTGTAAGCTCCTTTGACAAAGACAGCATCCAATGCTATCCTTTGTCTTTACCAGTTTGTGTTTTACCTTTTGTACCTACCATTTTATTGGCTGTGTTATGTATCTTTTGCCTTTCAAATTAGTTTCAACTGGGGGTTTTGTTGGTTGCAGGTTTTGCTTATTGCCTTTGACCAATGTCCCACATAAGGGTAATTTATTATGGGCCAGCACTACACTGGCCTTGCCCAAAGCCCACATCCAACCCCAAACCTGGACAAAGAGAAAAGCCATCTCCCAGGTGATATAGTGTCCGGTGGCAGGACTTGGGTGCAAAGCAGGTGCAGGGATGTTATAGTTATAATGAGCCTACCTGCACTTAGTTGTTCTCATGGATAAAAAGGTTAGCGATGTACAAGTGTTGGCACAGCTTGGTGGAAGACTTCTCACTTATTGTTGATTGCTTTGTGACACCACCCAATGACAAACTACAGTTATGAGATTCCTCCGAATACTCGCAGGGTTTGGAGATGGCAGTGGCCATCTTGGGTAGCGAGCCTGGCCTGCTCCTGTTTTATTACGTCGTTGTTTGGTAGTTGAGGTTTGATATTACTGAAGCCAAGACCTTTGCTTTGCGGATTTTTGATCCGAGTTTTGAATTGAGTATATTATACTTTGAGAGTTCCTGATAGACATTCTGGGTTTCAGAGAAGCATTCTGGATTATTCACGTAGAATAGAAAACAAACGTTTAACTGTTACTTGAATTTAGGCAGCATTTAGTGATCTAATGGGACTATTGCATTATTTTATGAAGTAAGAGGAAGGATTCTATAATTTAGCATCGTTGCTTTGTATGTATATGTGATGAACATTTAAGATAGAAGAGCTATTTAGGAAGTGATACAAGTATGATTACGATTATAAATCACAGAGTTAATGAATGTCAGTTATTCTCCAGTTACGCTACAGACAAAACCGAAATGAAGCCCATCCCTGTGAGAAGGCACGTACATTTGAAGCTGAATGTAGTTATTTTATCAATAGAGAAGAAGGTTAAGCTGCATTCACTTAGTTACTTATACCTTTCAGCATTTCTGTTTTCATATAAGTCCGCCTCATATCAAGGACACAGTTGGTTATACAGAGATGGGTATATCACTGTGAGAGCTAGATGGTGAACATTCATGACCGGTTATAAAAAATCTCTTATTGTATCCATTTCAACCTGCAGGTGTCGGTTCTCAACACAAAGGTGGAGCAAAAAAGTGGTATCTGATGCTTGTTTTTTCTCCTATCCCATTTCCTCTTCCTCAGTTCTACTATGTTTGTCTCATATCATCCTGTGTGGAGCCATTAGTGTTTGAGGTGAGCGGTGGAAGAGTACAAGCTGAGGTACTGGGTTTTTAAGAACCGGCACAGAACCGGCAACCCAGCGGTGTCAGGGTACACCCAGAGACCTCGGGTTCTTCCTGATTCAGACCACAGAAACTCAGAGTCTTCTAGGTGAAGTCAAGGATCGATTTTATTGGCTGCAGCCAAAGTAACAAGTGTCCTAGAAGTACAACACACAGGAAGTATATTCTCTGGAGACTGCTTGAATTTACAAAGTCAGGCTTCTCTCTTTATACAGAATATTCAGCTTCAGGCAAACATTCTTCGAATTTGCAGTATATCATTTACAGTTCTTTGTTACAAAAGAAAAGCAGAGTCATGATGGCATGTACATATTTCACTTCGTGCTGCCCACAACAAATCACCCGGCAAGGCCCAACATTTCATCAGATATCGGTGGACCCCCAATAAAACAGGCACCTCCCCACCATAAAGTAAGTGAAGCAAAAAGAGTAGAGACGGGGGCGTGGCTAGCAGCCAACGATGGCGGCCGCAGCTTAGGAGGGCTCCCGTGAGGAGGCGGCTTCCCACTGCAATCCGTCGTAATTATCCTGATTTTCAAAGTGCTTACAGGGGTGGATCGGACCCAGAGGCCGTGCAGCACCCGATGGTTCAATTTCGAGACGGCGAAGACCCTGAAACGGCGCGACATCGCTTAGCTGAGATCAGCGAGAGGTGGGGCCTAACGCTCTCCTGGAGACAGCGGAGTTGCGTAAACTACGGACCTGGCCGGAAATAGACCCTTGGCGGCGGCGGTTGGCCGGATGTACCGGCGTCCAGGGCGCACTGCCGCGACACTCTGTACGCCTCTCCCGGCGGCATCGGCGGGGCCCCAGGACACCCAGTGGCAGTGGGTCCTTGTGTGATCGCGCTTTGGGGCGCCGCCGACAGCGCCGAGCACCGGGCAGTCGGACCTGCCATCTTGGGCGCTGCACACACGCCCGGTCCAGGGCTTTTCCAATAACCACCCCCGAGGAGCCGCCCGCCAAGGCGGAGCGATAAAGACCTGCGGTAGCGGGGAGCCTCTGGATGGCTGCTGCGGTAGCGGTCGCCTAACGTGCCCACCCACAGTCGACGACAGGATCACTCAGCACCGGCCTTCCTTGGTTTAATCACGGGCCTGAGCGGGTCTGAGAAGTCCGCAAGACCGATACCATGTCCAACAGAGGCCCCAGGCATAGCGCTACTCAGGCAAAATTGGACAAATTCGCTTACGAGAAGCATACTCCCCCCCCCCCCCCCCCCCAAGAACAGCGCAAGAATGCGGGGAAAACGTCGGAGTCTGAGGGGGCGAAGAAAGCCGGCGCTGGCTCAGGTGCAGGCGACGGTGGGAGCGACGGCCACGGAGGTCACCCTGATACGGGCAGACCTCCAGAAAATGAATGAAAGGGTAAAACAGGTGGAGGTGGTCACTAAATCGCTGGTTGAAGACGTGTCCGAGTTACAAACGGCGATGGGACGGCTGCAAGCGGACAACAAACTGCTCAAAGACAAGCTGGATGACCAAGAAGGGCGCTCCCGGCGCAATAACGTTCGTATTTTAGGAGTGTCGGAGTCTGAAGACAAGGGAGCCATGGACCTGTACGTGGAGGAATTAATCAAAACCAGACTCCAACCTAAAGGCCTTTCGGACTTTTTTTCAGTGGAACGGGCCCACAGAGTGCCGGGGGGCAAACGGAAAACGGGTGGTCCGCCTAGACCAATACTGGCACGACTTTTCAATTTCAGAGACCGCGACGCCATTTTACAGGCCGCAAGGGTGGCGCCGCCGATCCAAATACAGAACTCGAAATTCGCCTTCTTCCCGGACTACACAGCGGAGGTCTCTAGAAAGCGCAGAACATTCCTTGAGGTAAAGAAAACTTTGAGGGAAAAGGAACTGCCGTATTCAATGATCTTTCCGGCCCGGCTGCGAGTGGTGGCGGACAAAAAAGTATGGTTTTTCGATTCTCCTGAAGCGGCCCGGGACTGGCTTGAGGGGTGGCATAGTGTGGACCGACAGCGGAGGAGACACAGGTCTACCCAGGATCGCGGAGGCGACAGCAGAGCTGGCTCACCGACGTCAGGGCGTGGAGGAGCGGAGAACTCTCCGTCCCGTGGTTTCGCGGGGGCTGGTGGTGACGAATGAACCCCATACTCCAATCTTCATGGACAGGGCAATCGCTGGTTTTTTTGACACTGTTTGATAGCTGCAATTGGACTCTGGCGCGAACACACCAACGGCACGCAGGGATGCCGCCTGCTCGGGGAGATGCTCTCCCCCCTACACGCAAGTACTCTGGTTGCGGGATGGGTCAAGCACTCTGCTCAGTTGGGGAGGCGGGCAGTTGAAAGTCCGTTAGGCAGGGTAGCAGGGAGGGGGGTTGGGGAGGGGGTCGTTTTGTTACAGTTAGGAATGTATATAGATAGTCGAAGACAATGCTTAAATGTCAGTATGAGTCAATGCGAGATGGGTGGGTTTGACTGTGATCATAAACCTCCGTGATGTCCCTCGGCCCTTCGCTGTGCACCGGCATGGCCGCCGTGCCCGCTACACCCCTTGGCCGCTGCACCATGGAACCCGTAGTACCTAATGGCTGATAATTCGGTCCCAGTTGGGGGGGGAAGCGGACCCTGAGTCACAATGCCCTCCCTTACGATTACTGTCTTGGAACGTGAGAGGTCTTGGGGACAGGGTCAAACGAGGGTTAGTACTGACTGCTATTAAAAGACAGAAACCCACCATAGCACTGCTGCAAGAAACGCATCTGGTAGGGGGGCTACCAAGGCCTTGGATAGAAGAGGATATAAAATGTTAGTTCACTCTGAGTTTACGTCCGGTTCCAGGGGGACCGGCATCCTGATACAAAAAAAATGCACGTTTCATCCCCTTACTTACTAAAACTGATGACCAAGGCTGCTTTGCGGCTCTGCAGGGGCAGTGGGAGGGGAATCTTCTTAATTTACTATCTGTGTATATACCACCGGCGTTGCACTCGGTTCACCTCCCGAAACTAGGTGACTTTCTTCTGACTCTCCCCGAGGGTGAGATTATCCTGGGGGGGGGACTTCAATGCAGTTCTGGACACACAACTTGATAGATTCCCCACACCGGTTCAGGCGGGTGGGGTCCCCTGCCTTCAGCGGTTTGTAACGGCCTTGGGACTGACTGACGTATGGAGGCATTTACACTCTGGTACAAAACAATACACTTATCTCTCAGCCGTGCACGGCAGTCTATCTCGCATTGATCACTTCCTGACGCTGGGAGAGGGACTCCAACTTATAGACGACATGACGATTCATCCACGAGGGATTTCAGACCATTCACCACTCACGCTAACACTTTCTTCGCAGGCACGTTCACGCAGGCGCATTTACCCCATTCACGCTGCCTACCTCAGGGTTCCCCGGGTTCGCAAGGCCCTTAAGAATACGACACAGCAATTCTTCCGGGAAAACATACACTCAGTGCGTTCCCCGGAGATACTGTGGGAAGCCTATAAAACGGTCCTGCGGGGACAGGCCATTAACTCCATCACGGGTCATAAAAAACAGTTATCACAGGAATTAGTTCATTTGGAAGTGGGTTTACAGGATCGGACAGCGGCCCATGAGCAGCGCCCCTCTCCACTAACCCTGCATGCACTTACCCTTCAACAACAACTATACGACGATCACCTACGTATCCAAGTAAAGGGGCACATAGCCGACACTCGAAATAGGATCTATGAGATGGGCGAAAAAGCGGGGAAAATGCTGGCGTGGCTTGATAAACGGGAGGGCAGCTCCAGGGGGATCCAACGCTTGAAGGACGAACATGGGGTGGTACACACTGACCCAAGACGTATTACGGAGTTACTCGCGACCCATTTTGAAAGGGTGTACACCCCGGAACGGGTGATCACTCCTGAGATGGCCACAGACATCCTAGCTCTAATCGAGGTCCAAACTTTGTCCCCGGAAGCGTCACAGGAGTTAGAAACGGACATCACCGCCGAGGAGGTTCAGCTGGCGATACGGGCACTGAACCCGGGCAAAGCAATGGGACCCAATGGCATACCCATTGAGTGGTATCAAGCAGTGCCTGGATCCCTCAGTGAACATCTGCTGGAGATGTTTAGGGAATGTCTGGAGAGAGGTTCCCTTCCGCCAGACCAGAGAGTGGCGACCATAGTAACTATCCCTAAACCGGGCAAACCGCCTGACGAATGTTCCTCTTACCGCCCCATATCCTTGCTAAATGCCGAAGTTAAGATTTTGGCTAAACTCCTAGCGTCTAGACTCCTGCCCCATTTGTCGTCGATCATTCACCCGGATCAATCCGGGTTCATGCCACACAGGAACACGGCGTTGAACCTGCGGAGGCTGCACGGAGTGCTGGCCAGAGCGGATTCTATCGGGGAATCAGCGGTGATTTTGGCACTTGACGCTAAGATGGCATTTGACCTCGTAGACTGGGCGTACCTTTTTGAGGCACTGACGCGCTTGGGATTCGGGCCCCGCTTTATTGCATGGGTCAAGCTGCTGTACACTGACCCTGCGGCGCACGTGGTAGCTAATGGACATATCTCGCGCACGTTCCCGCTAGGGAGGGGCACACGACAGGGATGTCCCTTGTCACCCCTACTGTTCGCGATCTTCTTGGAACCCCTGGCGACCCTCATACGGACCACGCCTCTCCTTAAGGGCATATCATGGTGTGGGGGAGGGGAAGACTGACTGTCGTTGTACGCAGACGATATGTTGATTTATCTAACACACCCCGAACGCGGAGTACCGGCTCTGTTGCACATTTGTGACACACACGGCAGATTTTCCGGCTATACGCTGAATTGGACTAAGTCGGAACTATATGTTTTGCGGGGCAGGCTCAGAGCCTCGGCGAGGAGTGCCCTCTGGTGATAACAGGCTCATCATTTAAATACCTGGGCATTCACGTCACTAGGGATCCAACGGAATTCATGGATAAAAATCTGAAATCCCACCTGGATAGATTTAAACGAGATGTGCAGTTTTGGTCGGGTCTTCCGTTGATGCTCCTGGGTAGGGCCGCACTTTATAAAATGATGGCGCTGCCACGGTTTTTATATGTCCTCGAAGATACACCCTATCCCGTGGCCCCTAGTTTTTTCCAGAAAGTGGCAGCGCTGGTTTCTACCCTTCTTTGGGGGAACCTCCCTGCGCGCATTGCGCAATCCAAGTTGCACAGAGGCTGGTACGACGGTGGTATCGCCCTACCTAACTTAAGACTGTACTACTGGGCAGCACACCTCAAGCCCATCAACCAGTGGATTCACGCGCCTCAAACTGAGCCAGCGTTCCGGGCGGACAGGGAACAACTGGGCGCGACAAGCCTGCTGGGACCACTATTCGATCACCGCAAAGTTCGTGCCCTACTGGGGCCCACTAGACTCACAGTGCAGGTGTGGCACACTGCAACGGCGGCGCTGGGTTGGAGGGGAAAGATTACCGGAATGACCCCGCTGTGGGATTCTCGGATGTTGGGCAATATGAGAAACAGTAAGGGTTTCACGCACTGGGACACTATAGGGATCTCCACTGTGGGTGATCTCTGGGAGAGGAACGAAGTGATACCCTTTCCCAGGCTGCAGGAACTCTATGACCTTGGTGACAGGGAACTTTATAGGTACATCCAGATACAACATGCATTGCTCGCAACCATTCCCCCCGGCATGACACTGCCTGAGTCCTCGCCATTAGAAGACCGCCTCCTTACTGAGTTTATGATGGAAAGGGCGACATCACTCACATACCGCAAACTGCTCAATAACTTCCCTGATCCAACACTCCTGTTGAAGGCGAAATGGGAGGGTGACACTGGCGGCATGGATGAGCATGAGTGGAATGAGGCACTTGGGTCCCCTAAGGAAGTGGGCATCTCGGCCCGAATGCGGCTAGTGCAACTTAAAATACTACACAGAGTTTATTACACTAGGACCATGCTACACCGCATCCACAGAATACCTCATCCTTACTGTCTTCGTGGGTGCGGGAGGAAGGAAAATTTTTTCACACCATATGGGAGTGCCCCAAGATCTGTGAATACTGGCAACAGATACTTCGCACACTCTCACAAACATTAGACCGGTCGTTGTTACCAGACCCAAGAAGGTGCTTGTTAAACATATGGGACCCTACTGACCTTTCCAGATACGAACGGCTCTGGGTCACCGTCGGATTGATGGTGGCAAAACGTGACATCGCTCAGCGCTGGGGGGCGGCGGACGTGCCGACCAAGTCGCAATGGTGTCTCACTATGGACAGTGTGATGATAACAGAAAGGGCAGTTTATTCTAGCCGGGCCTGCCCAGGGAAGTGGAACAAAATATGGACAAAGTGGAATGTGTACAGGGGGGACATTTGTGACCCTTTGCAGGAAGATGATTTAGATGGCTCCGACGAGGACGAGGAAGAGGGGTGAAGCTGAGCGAGAAAGGCGGGGAGAGGGGAAGTCAGGGTTACGGTGCGGGATCTCCTATTAGACTTACTACTTTGGGGGGCGAGTGACGGTTGTAGGGTGAGAAAGGGGGGGAGTAATTGCTCAAAAGGGTGGGGGACTAGTGTAGACCTCTCACGGGAGGAACATGTAACTCGGATTGTGTTGATTCATGCAAGATCGTAATGCTAATTCCTAACGGTTCAAGTTAGTTGTTGTTGTTTTACAAAAAAAAAAAAAAAAAAAGTACAATCAAAAACCTCATCCAGCGTCGATACAGATATTTGGAAAGCACTGATATTTTGCAGCGACTTTATTTAGATCTATATTGAGACTGTTGATTTCACTAACTCTCAGTCAGTGATGCTGCATTTTGTACCACAAAATGTGTTAGCGGCCGGCCCGCAGGGTTGTAGGCGCTCCGCTGTGTAATATACAAGTGCAATAAAGGTTTTTAAAAAAAAAAAAAAAAAAAAAGAGTAGAGACATATGTGAGCAAGATACGGCAGGTGTGCGCGCTGAAATGGTTTTATGGCTTGTTGAGCCTTGATGCTATCTTGTTCGGCCACTGGGAGGGGAACTGACCTAACGAGTTCGGCCTGGGGCAATGGTTCCAACTTGCACAGGTCATAGGAAAGTCGATTAAGGAGTATGTGTCCTTGTGGAATTGAATTCAGCTGGATTAAGGCCTATGTAAAGGGCAACACATAAAATGGGAGCCAAGGGTTCAGAACGCAAATGACGATTTCGAGGTGAAATCGTCACTCGAATATGCTGTAAATATTTGTACATGGTGTGCTCGTCATTCTCGGTCTTTTGATACCAAATTCGTCATGTTACAACGAAGTTTAATTCTCGAGTCCAGAATAATTACACGAGTCCAGAAGTTTCAGAACCCCATCCCTCCTTTTGCCCTTACATAGGCAATTAATCTGTCCTCATGCTAATCTGAGTCCAGATCTATATTCCTAAAGTCATTGAGATGTTGCTGTATCATCATTCTAGTACTTAGTTCGTCTCTTGATACAGGTTTCCTTACACATGATGTGACACAAAGGCCACATATTGCAGGAGCACACTGCACGCATAGACAGAACAGGAAAAGAATGGATAAGACCATTCCAATGACCATCAGGATTTTCCATCCCCAGGCGGATATCAGTTCCCAGAACCATCCCATTAACGACCAATCTCCTTTATCCACATGAATAGATTCGGAAATCTTATGTAGTTTGGAGATGGCCTGGTACACTGTTGGAGCGTTATCTGGGATGAAAACGCAGCAACTCGATTGGATCAATCTGCATACCCCACCTCGGTCTGCAAGTATGACATCTAACGCGACCCTGTTCTGAAGGGTCATAAGTCGATCCGACTGGAGCTCAGCAGTCAAGTTACTAATGGCATCAGCAGTTTCAATCACGGTGGACTCAACTACCCTTGTCAATTGCCTTATGTTCCTGCTGTTAGCCATGGATCCCCAGAACGGCAGAAAACCCTTTGCAAAGTCCCCAAATTCTTGACCTGCAGTGTCTTCTGTACTCAAGACAGCTCTAACTATCCTTGTCCTGTGGTAATCTGCCGCAGCTGTGTAGGTGGGGGGCAACAGAAATGAAACAAAACATGAGCCCGAAAAGTCAGGGGGCAACCATGTATAGGCTCTATCATGGCAGATAAAATAAGTACCCTTAGCTGCTAAAAACGCGGGGGAAGTCTGGGCTGCAAAAACATATGTTTTAGTGCAGATACTCTTCCCTAACTGAGCCCTGGGATTCGTGCCATTACCTTGCAGACACAGATGACCCTGATGGGGTACAATCCAAATCGGGGATTATCTCTTAGCTTGCTGTTTCTCACTCAGAGTAGCTCCATATCCAGTCATGTTCCATCCTATGTATACTAGTGTCTCATCTCTCGGGATAGTCTCATAAGAAATACCTTCCTTAATCATGTCTACTATACCCTTGACTAGAGCACTTTTTCTAGGATTGTCTGTTACAGAACGTAGGGGGTAGATTTCGTGTGCATATATGAACATTGTCCTATATGCCCATACAGAACCATTGTGACTGAATGGCAGGACCAGATAAGGGATACCTTTATCCGTGGTGTGAGGCATAAGACCGCACAACCAACAGTTAGTTGTGTTCATTACAAGTTGGTGTTGGTGCAAGAGCTGAACAAAGGAGTTATTAATGAACTCCAATCTCCTATTGGATTCATGGTCAGGAAGGGGGTGGAAAGAATGAGAGGAAACAGTAGGAGGAGGTACGGGTGATGCAGTGGGTGCAAATGTTACACAGAAAAGAGAATAAAACATAACTCATCAAAAATATCATTACACTGAATAGCATAAAAATACACAATATTATAAAACTTTTCTTTGTCATCACGTTACATAATTTGCGTTTAAAGTTCGTTGGTTTGGCAGATTTCTCCATCTCGGAAAACTCCATCCTCTCTAAAGTGCTGCCCGCGGTGGGAGGTTGACTCTGCTAAGGGATGCCTCTGTCAGTCTAGGGCAACTCCCTTGGACCAACCAGAACTACCGACCTAACGTCGTCAGCTGCACCCCAAAGACTTTAAGCAATCGCGGCCCTAGCAGCGGAACCCGGATGGCGGTTCGAAAAACAAAAATAAGCAAGTTTTCTTCAGATGGGAGAGCTGCACTTTCAAAGAAAATAGTGTTTGGAAGGAAAAAGAATTTTATTAGTCCATGGATCTTGGTCTCGAATTGCAAAAGAAATCGCTTTTATTAGTTCGTTTTTCTTGGTCTCAAATTATACCGTTGTCTTCCAGGTACTGTTTGATCCTGGAACAAGAGTTCAGGCTCTGTAGTGTTCAATAGCTTTGATGGTGGCACAGCCTTGTGCGAAATGTTCTAATTTTCTAGTTCAGAGTCAGTTCTTTTTACACGTGCATCACTGAAAGGTATGACATGTGGCACGGTATCAGGTTCTGGGTCAGCGACACCCTTCTGGACCCACTGGTCATAAGGCAGAGGAAAAGGGATTTTCTTACAATGGATCCTGTGGACCCAGTTGGCCTTCCCCTCCACCCGAACGGCTGATCTTGTGGAAAGAAGGAGGAGATGCGATCCGGTCCACCTGGGCTGGTCGTTCTTAGTTCTCTGAAAATTCCTGACCAAGACCCAGGATCCAGGGTCTATCTTATGTCCCGGAGTCTCAGAGACCGGAGACAGGGTGTCGTGAACCTGTTGATGCAAAACACGCAATTTAGCCGTCAATTCATACAGATAATCAAGCAAAACAGGGTGTTCAAGCTCACTGAATTTTGTGGGTCTAGGCACTCCCCATATGTTGGCTGGCCGGCCAAAAACTATCTCATAGGGGCTAAGTTTTACTTGTGAATGCACAGTCATTCTGGTGGACAGGAGTGCTAAGGGTAGAGCATCAGGCCATTTAAGACCTGTGCTCGCTTGGATTTTGGCCAGTTTAAGTTTTAAAGTGCCGTTGTAGCATTCTACTAATCCAGCTGATTGGGGGTGATTTGCAGCGTGGAACTTCTGCCGAATACCTAGCCCTTCACACACTCTCTTCATCACACGACCCACACATTCGCTTCCATTATCAGACCAGACCATTCTAGGCATTCCAAACCTGGGGAAGTACTCTTTCACAAGGGCTTTTGCTGTGGACAAGGCAGTGTTGTCTTTTAGGGGATAGGCTTCTACCCATCTTGAGAAGGCACAAACAACAACAAGTACGTATTTTAAATTGTTGCACCTCTCCATGTGAATGAAATCTAGCTGCAAAACCTCGAACGGATACGTAGGAGGCGCAAAATGACCAGCTGGAGTTGGGCTTCCCCTCCCAGGATTGTGCTTCAGGCATACCATGCAATTCTTGACAACATTCTCTGCACACTTGGGAATCCCTGAATTTTGCCATACTGGAGCCAACAACTCGCAAATCCCTTTTACGCTGATATGAGCCATTCCATGAGCCATTGTAACCACTGCAAGCACATATGCATCAGGTAACAGCCATCTCTGATGCTCTGATAATTCGATCCAACAACCATTTGCATCCATTCTACCTGTACTTTCTCTCCACGTGCTCAACTCTTTCTCTGTGGCCTCAGCTTGGATGGACTTCACACTCTCTACTGTGTCTTCACACATTCCAATATCACCAGTCCATCTCGCAGGGCCTGCAACGTACATTCGGCTCATTACATTCTTTGCCGTTTCTTTCGCGATCTCATCAGCAAATGCATTTCCACGACCAACATCATCAGTCACCTTCTTGTGAGCACTACATTTCACAATCGCCATTTGCAGAGGCAAGGTCTGTGATTCAAGAAGCTCATTCACCAACTGACCATGCTGAATCTTAGCTCCCTGCGAAGTCGGGAACCCACGTTCTCTCCACAATCGTCCAAAACTGTGATCCACTCCAAATGCATACTGACTATCAGTGTAGATAGTCACTTTCATCCCTTTAGACAACACACATGCTCTCGTGAGTGCAATTAATTCTGCTGCTTGAGCTGAATTATGTGGGACACGTGCAGCTTCAACAACTGTATGCAAAGTCGTAACAGCATATTGCTGCAGTCGTGTCACCATTCGGGAGCTTGAAGCATGAACCATCCACCCACAGCGTACCATCACATTCAGCAAGAGGAGTATCGGATAGATCTACTCTTCCTTTCGTCTCTTCCTCTGTTCTAAGAAAACAATCGTGCTGTTCTGAAACACCTGATTTCTCTACAATTGGCAACAATGTGGCTAGGTTTAAAGTACTGCACCTTTTTATGTGCACATGACTCGCTAGTAATGTTAATTCGTAACTGGACAATCGAGCACTAGTTAAGTGCTGTGTCTTGGTTCTATTTAACAACGTGTCTACTGCATGTGGGACCATCAAGACTAGTGTATTATTCATTACTAGACCAGCAGACTGTCGGATAGAAACAACTGCTGCTGCTGTGGCTCTTAAACAACTTGGCAAAGACCCACATCATTAGGACCAGCGGCCCAAAGAATATCTGGAAGAAACTACAATTCTGCTGGAAGTTTATCCCTCGACAAATACATTGGAGAAACCACTTTCTTGCCTAAAGTAAGCTGTACTCCTGAAGGAGAACAGTACAAAGTCGCATACAATCTTTTTAACAAATCCAATCCTAGCAAGTTTTCGCCACAACCTGTTGTCAGAACGAGGGGTGCTTCGAATTCGCAAGGACCAACAGAAAGAGACAAAGGGTCAGAAATCGGATTTCTAACTGGGGCGCCAGAGAAACCTACAGAAACGTTCATTTCGCCAGACAAAGGTGCGCCAGGGAGTTTGGAGTGCATAATAGAACTCTTTGTAGCACCAGTATCCAACAGAAAAGGCTCTGACACACCTGATGTAATCACCTCAACGTAAGGTCCACTCTGATCTACTGGAACTGAAACAACTCCCTCTCTTTGTCTATGGCTGTCCTAGCAATCATTACCCTCCAAATACTCATCTTCTGTATAGTAATCATCAACATAGTATTGAGCTGTCCTGTCAGATGCGTTGTTCTGCTGATCGAACCTATTCATAGAATTTTGGGGTGGAAAGGGACGTGCGTTCTGGGGGACGTTTCCATGTCCTCTACCTCTAGGCGATTGCTGAACACCACGACCTCTTACACCAGAAACACCATTTGCACGCTGTAACAAAATAGGACAACTATACTTGAAATTACCCTCTTCCTTGCAATACGAACACTGGTTGGAGCCTACAGGGACACGTGGCTGAGTGTACTCGGCTCTTTGCGAGTTCCTCTGATACTGTTGAGGCTGCTGAAAATTATTCTGATAGTGATTCTGGCCACTATTCTTTTGATTACCACCACCACGTGGCGGATATGCTTGCTGTAGCAAAACCTTCGTTTTCAACTCTTTAGTTTTCTTTTCTGCTCTATCTTTCTCGTCCTTGTCTCTATTTTCGTAATATTGTGCAGTAGCCAATATCTGGGCTGAAGATGACACAGCCCAAGAACTTTCCGAATCCTTTAACTTTTTACACAATTCTGGAAGCAGATTGTGCACGAATTTATCGACGAACAATCTCTGACCACCTTCTGTGGTCATATCTTGACCGCTGTGGTCGACAAATGTTTCTTCAAACCTGGTGAAGAAATCTGAGACAGTTTCTTCTTTCTTCTGCTTGCATGCAGACAACTTATCCCAATTTACGCGTATTGCAGGCATTATCGTTTTCATGTAATCAACTATTTTACCAGGGAGTTCTGCTATCAAAGGCTCAGGCTTAGCACCACCTACTTGTCGGGCATCTGCAGCAGCAATATTAGCCCATGAGTCACCTAACTCCTGATCATGATCTGTATGACGAATTTTACCCCATAAAGGCTGGGGAACAACATTCCCAAATAACATATCGATATCAGCTAAATTCATTATACATGATCCAGCAGTTTGTGACAACTCTTTGTAATACCCTGCAGGATTTTTACGCGGATCAGGTAATGTCTGTTTGAGGGCTAAAACTTCAGCTCGCTTCCATGGGACATGTACCCATACACGCTGAAAGTGTGGCAGAATAGGGGGGTCAACAGATGTGTCGCCCTCTCTCCATTGTGGGGGAACTTCTCTCATGGGGTATTGTCGCGCCTTTTTCCTACTAGATGCACTAGGCTCAGATTGTGACCCAGAACTGCTCCCCTTACTCCGATATGATAACAATATTTTCACAGCTTTCTCCACATCAGGACCTACAATCATGCCCTCTCCAAACTTGAACTGCACACGACACAACTCTTGCGGGTTGCATTCCAGATCATTGTCTTCCAAATCCTCACAAAGGAAAACACACATCTGTTCAAAAACATATCTCTGCGTCGGTGCTTCCCATTGATGGAAGACTTCCGTGACAGACTCTACATCATACTTTACAGTGTCCATAACCCATTTCCGTGCTAAACGATTCAATGAGTCTCTCTCTTGATAGTCAGGCAGTCGATTCGCAACTGTCTTCGTCCCATGTTAGGGGTCGTAGTAGGCGACCCGAAAAGAGGTGAGAAAAGGTTGGTGACAGTGCTGGCCATTTTCTGCCGAATGGAAGGTGAAACTGAAGGAAGAACGGGTGGAAAAACGGGGTGAGACAAGGCAGGGGGAGAGACAATAGCAGAGGAGGCATCAGGAGAAATAGAAGGAGCACTAGGCAAAATCGTAGAGGGAGCATTAGGAGAAGTAGAAAGTACACTAGGCAAAATCGTAGAAAGTACAGGTGAAACAGATGTGGTTGGTGGGCCTGGAGCAGGCTGCACCATAGAGGCAGGAGTCAGCTGGAGAACAGCTGGTGGGTGCTGTGGAGGAACGGGAGGCATAGTTTGCACGACTAAAGATTGCGGGGGTGCCGTGGCATTTTGCGCATAGGGGGTTGGCGAATTTAATAAATGTGACATTAATGGATCTTTTTCACGCTCTTTTGCTGCCTCTTGCTGAAGAGACGGCAAAACTGGATAACATTTATCCATTGCCATTTTACGTTGCCTGTGCAACTGCTCACTCATCTGCTCTTCTTCGTTGTCTTTAAACTGCATAGCAGCTTGCATTACTGAAAGTCCCCCTTCTCTCTTATTTTTCTTAGCTAATTTGATTTCCTTCTGTTTGGCCTCCTTACGCCATAGGCGGAAAGAGTCAAACATTGCCGGCCGGGCTTTCTTTTTAAAGAGTTTAACTTCGAGGTTATCTAAGATTTCGGTATCAAAGCTACCATATAGGGGCCATTTTAAAACACCATCTTTCCTGGTGTATTTGATCCACACTTCGTTGTATGTGATGGGGCCTACCCCATGTTTCACATATAGCTCGTAAGTCGGAGTTCCAACCGGAGGAACCGGACATCAGTCCTCCAATCGGGAGTCCCTATTATTATAACCAAGACAAAACAAATTTCCAAGTCTAAGACTAGGCATCTTCGCTCTTTAGTCTAGCTCCAAACTTCAAAGGATTATCGATTACGATATTTCTCGTGAATACACGAGTCCTTCGGCTTTGGCGCTTGCAAGCTCCAAATCAAAGCCAACTAAGGACTGGGAGACGCTCCACTTATACTTAACTGAGATATCGATGACGTCACCAGAAGACTCGTCTTAGTGTTTCGCTCTAAAACTTCAAGGGTCCAAATCGGGGCGATAGCCAGGGCAGCAGTCCTCTGTAGCCGTTGGGAAGCGGGGAACCTCGCAGCAAAGACCTTCGGACCACGTCGACATGCAGGGGTCGATGAAGTGGTTGGCCGTCCTCCAGAATTTCCACACGAAGCTCCTCACGAACCTCTGGCTGACTGGTACCACTGGAATCGCCCCAAACGTTGGGCGCCAGCTGAGGTACTGGGTTTTTAAGAACCGGCACAGAACCGGCAACCCAGCGGTGTCAGGGTACACCCAGAGACCTCGGGTTCTTCCTGATTCAGACCACAGAAACTCAGAGTCTTCTAGGTGAAGTCAAGGATCGATTTTATTGGCTGCAGCCAAAGTAACAAGTGTCCTAGAAGTACAACACACAGGAAGTATATTCTCAGGAGACTGCTCGAATTTACAAAATCAGGCTTCTTTCTTTATACAGAATATTCAACGACAGGCAAACATTCTTCGAATTTGCAGTATATCATTTACAGTTCTTTGTTACAAAAGAAAAGCAGTCATGATGACATGTACATATTTCACTTCGTGCTGCCCACAACAAATCACCTGGCAAGGCCCAACATTTCATCAGATATCGGTGGACCCCCAATAAAACAGGCACCTCCCCACCATAAAGTAAGTGAAGCAAAAAGAGTAGAGACAGATGTGAGCAAGATACGGCAGGTGTGCGCGCTAAAATGGTTTTATGGCTTGTTGAGCCTTGATGCTATCTTGTTCGGCCACTGGGAGGGGAACTGACCTAACGAGTTCGGCCTGGGGCAATGGTTCCAACTTGCACAGGTCATAGGAAAGTCGATTAAGGAGTATGTGTCCTTGTGGAATTGAATTCAGCTGGATTAAGGCCTATGTAAAGGGCAACACATAAAATGGGAGCCAAGGGTTCAGAACGCAAATGACGATTTCGAGGTGAAATCGTCACTCGAATATGCTGTAAATATTTGTACATGGTGTGCTCGTCATTCTCGGTCTTTTGATACCAAATTCGTCATGTTTCAACGAAGTTTAATTCTCGAGTCCAGAATAATTACACGAGTCCAGAAGTTTCAGAACCACAAAGGTTAGTGCTTTCTGACACACAGTCCCTCAGCAATAAACGTTACTCTACCTACACAGTCAACCACCCGAAAGAACCCCCATTTCACCACCACAGACCAAAGAATGAACATCTGACATCGAATTCCCTTCCATTGTAGTCGAATGCAAAATCACCACAGGGCACACAAGTGCAGGATACCTTTTCCTCCTGAAGACAGGCCAACCCAACAGTAAAAATGAGCTGAAAATGGAGTAGAAAGCAAAGCAAACATTCAAGTCTGTTGGTGCATTCAGGAAATGGATGATTGTTTGAACCCAAGAAAACATATCCATCTCCTGAGATCGGACCCAATTCCCTCGACGCTTATAAGCCTGGTGATGAACCACCCATCCACACAGCAAGCGCAAGACAGGGCTAAATTGAAAACTCTAGATGCAAGTATCGGTGAAAAACCTTAATGGCACATCTCAATACTTTGACAGTCTCACAGTACAGACTTGTGGATGTTAAGTGGCTCTTACCCAGAGAAGAACAGAGTACGTTTTGGTGGAAGCATCTCCCAAACTCATTCTACCATACCAAATGAGCATTACAGCACCCACATGTGTGAGTTTCCTTGAATTAACAGTACCAGCAAACAAGGCACTGTCTCGCGTCTAGGGTAACTGTTTTTCAGCTTAACAGATCAACTTGTCCGGTTGTATGATGGAGTCAAGCATGCCATTACAACACATTCCTTAACAACGCCGTCATTATAACAACCAAATATTTTACCACGCATGCCTTTACCACGCATATGCCTTTACCACGCATGCCTTTACCGCACATATGCCTTTACCACGCATGCCTTTACAACAAAAAAGTAAGTATTTAGCAGGTAAGTATAAAATCTTTATATGAATATATATGAAGGCTTTATATTTAACTGCAAAATGCTTAATTCTTTGAAAAGACTTGTATAGTAAAGACATGCAGTATAAAAAATATTTGTGTATATATATATATATATATATTTGTATGTATTTTTTATAAACGCCTACATATAAGTATGTATGTGTGTATAAATGTTTACATATATATGTACTAAACATAATTTTTGTTATATATGCATAAATGTTTTTGGTTTTTTTACACAACGAACACCTCTTCTGGTTCCCAGATGAAAGGCACACACAAAGTTTTGTCAAAGCAAGGATGCTTTATTTGGTGCTTAGCCTCCCCCCCACCCCCCTTGACAGAGGCGTTTCGCCTCGCGGCTTTTTCAATGTTGTTTTGTAAGTGTAAAGTTCAACCATATAAACTCTTCACACGTCATAGTTTGTTATAGACATAGAAGATGGACTTTCCATCATCCTTGGTGCTGTACATTTCTATAGCGGCCATCTTACAGTGTGGTTAACATGGTTCTCAACAATAGAATATTTCATTATAAAGTGCATGTGCGAGAAATTATATTATAAGAATAATAATTACTGAAAAAATAAATGAAAAAAATGAAAAAATGAGGTAAATTCAAAACAAAACTTTTTTGCATAAAAATTCATCAAATTCAATCTATGATACCTCATTAAGTAATCACATTAGGGAGATGAAATACATGCATTCATTGTAGCTATTGGTTTTTATATACAACCTAAATGTGATTTCATAATTGTGCCCTGAATGGGCTTTTAGCCTTGTCTAGTTTTTCATTGCCGCTCCTATATTCTTCCAAGATTCAGATTTGAATTGGAGCAGGGTTAGGGGAGTGTGCTACTGTATGATTTCTTGATATTGGCATTTCACATTATCATTCTAGATGTGTCCATAATTCTTCATCATTGTTGAGTCCCACTGGGCTCATGCTTTGCAGCTCAATGATGTAGCAGGATTCCATGGCTCTAAGTTTTCTTAATCTGCCTCCGCCCCTTTCATGCTTTTTTATCCCGTCAATACAATAGAACTGTAACAGGTCCCTGTTACTTTGATGGTATGTTTCGAAATGCCTTGCGACGGAATATGTTGGATCTTTATTTGTAATGGCACGCATATGCTCTAATATGCGTTTTTTAGTAGGGTTCTTAGTACTGCCACTGTATCTTTTATTACACGGTCAGATTAAGCAATAGATGGTGTATATAAAAAAAAACATATATGTATATGTAATACATGTTTTAACAAATGTATATATATTTTTTACCCTTAACACTCAAACCGTAATCCCATACCCACCCCAAAAAAATGTGTTCCCACCCAAAAATCCTTACCTACCCTAAACCATGAAAATTCCCTTGCTACCCAAAAACCCATACACACCCTGAACCCTACATATTGCCTTGCCTCCCTAAAACTCATACCCACCCTAAACCCCCCCCAAATCCCCTACCAACCCTATAAAATACTTTGCCACCCAAATATCCATTCCCACACTAAGCTCTAAAAAAACTATTGGCAGCCATCAATGCCTCATGTAAGCATCTAGGTCAGGTAGTTTGGGAAAGAAAAGTCCCTTCCACGAACAGCAAAATCCATTTTGGAATGGGCTGTTTCGTTTTTAAGGGACTCCTGGTATACAATAAGGGAGAGCTTCTTGGAAGCTACCTTAATATCCATTTGGAGCATCTTTAGCACTTATCAAATAGATTGTTCTCCAGTTTGGTGGAAAGGATACTGGTGAGTGATCCTTGAATTTGATTGCCTCAGTTTGCACCTGGGAAGCTATGGGTATGATGTTGAACTTCAGTATTGGGTAAGGAACTGTGGAGCTAGCATTACACGTATGGCAAGTATTGTTTGGGAGGTTGAAAACAGTTTTGGACTTCTGAGTTGGGTACACTGAGTGGTTGTGTTTTAGGGTACGTGTTTGTGTGTTTGCCTTCAATTCTTTTGTGCACCTAAGATATTTGTGATACTTGTGGGCAGTTGTTAATAAAAAATTCTCTGTGTGAATATAGATCTACTAGGTTTTGTGCCAAACCATGCAGAATTTTCTACTAGGACTATTTGCCTTAGCTGGAAACAGGTTTTTAATAATTACGTGATCGCCGCATTTGGTCCAAACATTGGTCCAAACTTCAGAATGAACAGATAAAAAGATTGTATTTATGAACTGACATGGAGAAGAGTGTGTAAAGAACCTTTGAAAAATTACCAGCCTTTCGACAATTAAGAGAAAATGATTCAAACAATGATATATGACAGTAATTTAAAAAAAATCATTTGTAGCAGTGTTTGGAGGCAGCCCAATGCATGGGTTCTGTGGTGCTTCACGTTAGGTATAACGTGGGGCTGATAGCAGGAACCGGCGTGCCCTGTAAAACGCAAGCCATATTCGGTCTGTCCTTGTTACATGAACCGTGTAACTGTATGTGTCTACACATTAAAGAATGATCTGGCGTCTCAGTACACTCATCCCCTGTTAGATAAACCTCTTGTTCATCCTTGAAACATCTGTATGTGTATGGGAGTGACCAGACCTCATGAAGAAAACCGCTACCTAAGGGTTCAAAACGACCTATTGGCACATATTTCATACAATTTGAAAACTTATATAAAGCAAAAGGCAGCGTTATTAAACCGTGGATAAGCCACGTAGCAGCAGTGGCCTCTGCCACAGAAAAAGGTAAAGATTCCAACCTTTCAATATGGAGCATAGAAAAGGAAGCATCACGCATTGAAAGCAAGCGTTGTTTGTCTGTCAAATTAAACGGTGCAAATAAAGAGGAAACGTTCATGTATCCCCAGGGAACTTTACCCATTTTCAGAGTCTGAAGTGTCCATGCAAACTGCATGATCGAACGTAATTGATTTTGACCATGGTATAATACAGATACTTCATCATGCACAATATCAACAACAGACGACACAATATTATCTAATGTGTAAATTCTAGAGGAAAGCACGTTAATGCTATTGTCAACAACTGCAAGAACTTTCTCAAGATTTGCCTGATCAATAGCCCTAAGGCGTGAAGCAGCCTCAATCTGTGAGAGTTTCCAAATTTCATTGTAAACACCATATAACCAACGTTTCGACCTGCCACTAGCTGGGCCCTTAATGAAATCATTCAAATCCACGTCTGCATTCAGTTTGGAAAGGTGATACTTAACCGCAGGTAAAGTTGAATGTTTCAGCCAAGCTTGACACAACTTGCCCACAGAGTAAGAGGTGACAGTATGACTCAAATCAAAACGGGGATCAGATCTAACAGCCTTAAAACCGTCAGTTATATTTAAAAATCTCTTTTGGCAAGAATCAGCACTACGGTGCCAAAGCAGCCAACCCTTGGGATTCATACTGGAAATGTTAAAGGAGGAATTCAGAAGCAGAGCCTGTATATCTCTAATGGACAATTTAGTAAAATTACTCCAATTCTCATATTCCTCCAACTCCGGGAAAGACGGGGTGTTTAACCTTTTAGATGTAGCCAATCCAAAGCATGTTGTCTGGGAAATGGTTTCATTTAAAAACCACATATGATGTGGGATGAGACATGCACGGTGCAAAGCCTCAGTGCCTCGTACCTGCCAGGCTCTTGAGCCCCAAACTGATTTAAGGTCTATGGAATCCTTCCATAGCTCATACCCCCCAGTAACTAATTGATCCAGGAAGGCCTTCGAATACAACAATTTTGTATTTGTAAGTCGAACCTTGGACAGTGGCTGTTTGTGAAATTTAAAATAAAAGGACTCGGGATTGGACTGATTAAAGTCAGTGAAATAAGTATACTTTTTAAGAAACGTTTCTGAACTCCCTTGTGTAGGTGCTGGGCAATGTTCCCACTGAGTAAAATTAACCGCATCCCTTCGGGAAGATGTCTTGTGTAAGAAGTGATTGCCATAATGTTGGTAACAGAACAATTCACCATAATTAGCAGATTCTAAATATAAATCCTCAGCATCAAAGGCAGCATAGTATTTCAAATCAGAAAACAAACTTTCCACAGCATTAACATCCCAATCATCAGAACGAATGTTTTGTTTCACCACATCCCCCATATTAACTCTCAGTACATTAGGGACATTAACGACTTCCGTTGGGCCATGAATCTGAAAACGAACTGCATCCCACGCGATTCCATCCAGAACAGGCCACGCTGTGATGTTAACCAAAGTCAAGTCTCTTTTTAATCTGTGTGCAGAAGTTGCAAGAAAGGAAAAATGGCGTTTAAATCTCAAATGTACCTATGCTAACTTAACACGATATAAGGATATATAGGAGCTATACAACACCCCACCATGATCCGAGAACGGACTAAATAAGGTAACAGAAGTGCCATCACATGAGAGCAGAATCCATTTATAAACGAGCATGAATAAAGATTCAATTATAAAAATTAATGCTAAAAAAATAGCCCACAAATATAATGTGGCTCAAGCCAATAGGCAAGGAAAAATAAAATGTCTTGACCAAAAGTCAATAAAGTCAAGAAAATGCTATCAATCAGCATGTCAATTTGAGGCAGTGTCTAAGATAAGACCGTATATGAAAAGTAAGCTGCAACAGCCTCCAGGAGGAAGTCACTGTCCTCATCAGAAAACAGTTCAGCCATCCAATTTAAAAGATGAAAGGAACATACGTGATCTTCCAGCACCGGATCCTCTATAAAGATACGCAAATCTCTGATGACAGTCCGGGAATCAGCGCTGCGATGTGGCCATACCCACACAAAGCGTGTGCATGAGTCAACTGCTACTAAGATGTATTTATACGCAGTATCAGATGAAAATGGACCGCAGTGATCTAAATAAACACAGCCTAGTGGTTTATTAGAAATGTACAACTGAGTCTGAGGCGGACGCGTAGCAGTTGAAGGTTTAATCTGCTGGCATATGTCACAAAGAAGGACATAATCACGCGTCTGTTTGTACAGTCCCCGCCACCAGAAACGTTGTTGTAGTTGCGTTACAGTGGCTGAGACGCCCGCATGCGCAGACGCCACACCTTCATGAGCCGCTGTAATCAAGTCTGTTCTGCGATCCGAGTTGGGAATCAGCCGTTCCCCAACATCAGGAATTGTCACAAAAGGAACCTTTTCGGGACTTAAGTGGTATTTATACTTCGAAGGGAATCCCGAAGGATGTTTACTTCCCTTCTCAGAGGCAGCAATCGCTGCCAAGATGTCGCTATCAATCTTGGTTTTAGACCTAGTAACTGCTGCAACTAAGTATGTAGATACTGCTGATTTCGCCGCTTCATCAGCAAGCGAGTTGCCAACAGCGTGTACTCCCACTCGCTGATGACCGAGAGTATGAATCACATAAACGAGTGGCAACATAGCCTTAAGCTCTGCCACTCGAACCCAGATCATTTTATGTTTTATTGTGCTACCCTTGGAATCATGAAAATCATTTTGAATCCAAAAGAACAAGTTTTCATTGTAAGACTGGACACAGTAGTAAGAATCACTTACAATTAGAGTAGTAACACTTGGATCTGCGTACTCCAAAGCTAGTAAGAGAGCACGAAGCTCTGCCAATTGTGCGGTGCAATCGCCCAGGGGCAACGTGTGTACCTCCCTGGAAATGAACTCATCATTCAACATAGCACCGACCACAATGGCGCATGCGGAAACGTAGGCATGTTTAGAGCCATGCGCAACCTGCGCCGACCCATCAGTGTAAATGATGCAATGGAAGTCCTCCAAAGGTCGCATCGCCAGAGGAGCAGGGTGAACGAATTCATACTGCAAGTACTCCTGCGACCGTAAGGAAGCGTCAAAAATAAACATGACATCCGTGGATGACAATGACGCAGCCCACTGAATCCACCGAGGGTGCAAAGCCTTTGAATTTGGTACACTTGCTTTCGTGACTGCCTCCAAATGAGGACAGGGTGTTACCACTAGCATGCGTTTCCCCTGTGACAGAGCTCGTTCCTTTAGAATAGCCATCTGTACAGCAGTTAAAACCTTTTCTATGGTGGGAAACCGCATCTCAGCCGAAGTGTACAAGTGTGACTTGTAAGCAATAGGTACCGTGTCACCTTCATTAAAAGTGAGGTACGTGAAACCCACCGTCCCAGGAATTATTCTTATGACCAGGTTGGTGTGGTTATCACGAGTCAGTAAATATTTAGAAGCGAGCAGATCAGCCTGCAAGGATTGCAAAATGGCTGAATGCTCAGGCAGCCAGCATGATTTAGAGAAAGTCGGTTGTATCAAAGCATACAAAGGCTTGATACGCTGGGCATATTCCGGAATGTAAGTTCTGCCGAAATTCAAAAAGCCCAGTAAGGATTGTAATTTTTTCAGTGTTGTCGGTGCGCGCAATTGTGCGCACTTCTCCAAGAAGTGAGGAGCCAAACCTCTACCTTCATTGTTGAGCTCATAGCCCAAAAACAACACTGTGTGTTCAGCAATGTGCGATTTTGCAAAGTTGAATTTGTAACCCATGTCTGCGAAGTTGCAAACAAGAGAATTTACACGACACAGATGCTCCCAAATATCGTCGTCTGTGAGATATATGTCATCCACATACGAAAAAGCATCAGGGTCGAGTGCCTCCAGAATAGAGACAATTCGAGCGGTAAATACACCAGGACTATTCTTGTAGCCCATTGGAAGACGCCGGAATTGCTTTTGGACTCCAGCGCTTGTAAAACTGGTCCATTGGGAGCTAAAGCTGTCCAATCTGTGGGCATAAAACCCATTGGATATGTCAAGCGTTGTCTTGAAACGCTTACGCACGAGACTATCCACTAGGGCAGAGCCGTGGGTATTCTGTACAGCACAGTTACGGCAATGCGAGTTTAAATGCCGGTAATCCAAAACCAAACGATATGATCCGTCAGGTTTATTCACAGTAAAAAGGGGATTATTCATCGGTGACACACACGTTTCAATAACTCCCTGATATTACAATTGTTCAAGGATTTCCGCGACGGAAGATTTTGCTTCACGCCGAATGGGATATTGAGGTTGAGGCTGCGGCTGAGACCGCAACTGAATTTCGTGGCAAGGCGACAATTTATCCCAACCACATTGGTTACGGTACAGAGCCGGCGCGAGAGCCCGAGCCCACTCTTCTGCAAAATGCTGCGCATGCTCTTTCGAGACAGTGTTCGCGAAACTGGGTAGGATTACCTCCTCCCCTCGCGGCGCCGCGAGCACAAAAGGTGGGGGCCAGTCAGCCTCCGAAAGTAAAATATCATATGTAGAAGACAGATTCTCCCAAAATACACCTTTAACGGTACGCTGTATGTCACCTTCAATTAACAGGACAATTTCATATAGTCTTTCAGGGGGAGCAAGTCTCGTATCCGCTGTTTCTATCACAACGTAGACATCAGTCGCTGTCACCCTCAGTAGTGGACGCAGCGCCTCTCTGACTATGGTTATCTCCGCCGCGCTGTCCAGCAAGGTCAGAGCCCACGTCAGATTCCGAAGCCGCGTTCTCACTATCTGTGGCATATCTATGCGCTGTTAAGGCTGCGACTTTCTTTTTCGCAAACTGCGGACGCCTAGGCGTAGAATCCTCCTGCTTCACTGCGCCGTCCGTCTGGCGGGACTGACCACGTCCTTGTTGGCCACCACGTCCACGTCCACCCCCTCCTCCTCCACCGGTCTTCGGGGCCGATGTGTCCTGAAAGGAACGAGGAGAGCGTTGATCAGAACCCTGAAAACGATCAGGTGATTTAATCATCGCGCGGTCGCGCAAATCATAAACTTTTTCGGATGGCGCAGGAGCTTGTATTGCAGGAAAAGTACCCTGAGTCTGCATTGTCTGCTTCCCCTGTGTCTGTTTTTTAGGCCAATTTTGTTTCTTGGACTTTGGCTGGGCATCTGTCACTGCAGATTGCCCCTGTGGTTGTTTTTTCTCCTTCACTGGAAAATATTTCAGACCTCTACTTGTGCGGCCAATCGTTTTATAAGCGGCCACCACAATCTTTGCTAACTGGCGGGGTTTGTCGGCATCGGGCAGAGCAGCCAAAGCATTCGACACCTGAAAGTTAACTGCATCTCCTTTAACATTGGAGAGAATGAGATCACTTACAATCTCAAAAGAACCACACAGGCGCATACCCAATTCAACCGCTGCCTCTGGACCGTGATCATTCTGAACACGTCTAACGATTTCAGGCAGGGCAGTCATAGACGGGGTGCCGAAGCACCGTGTATAAACTGCCGCAAATGTTTTTCCCCAGCTGTCACAGTCAGCAAGTTCAGGAGTAATATCCTTCGGGAGAGTAATCGTCAACATTCTATGTTTATCAGCAGGAGTAGAATTCGGAAAAACCGCTTCCAGTTGATCAAACTTCTCTGCTAGCCAGAATGGGAAGTCATCGTTGTCAACAGGACGCGCACCAAAAACCGAATTTACCATCACTGGATTGAGACGCATTCCGCCTCGTTCCATGGGAGCGGCCGCACCCCCCTGGGGACCACCAGGAAGATGTCGACCGATGTATTGCACTAAAGCACGAATCACGGAAATGGAAACTACATGTAGCCTGCGAATTTCTGCCAGGGTACAAGCCCCGTGATTCGGGTGCGGGGTAAAGCCACCCAACGCAGGCCAATTAGTACCTGGAATTGAGAGTGGACCTAACCTCGCACGGGACAAAGAGTGGGGGAGGGCGCCATCAAACCAAACTCGATGCTGCCAATGATCAATAGGTATTTCCAATGCCCTGTATGGCGTATATTCAGCCGGGACATCCGAGGCGGTGTAGGAGTGGTACAAACCAGAATTAGCGTCCACAGCCGGAAACGTAACCCAAGAGTAAAACAACTCGTAAGGAAACGCCGGATCTGCACTTACCACGAAAATCACAGCCATCCCATCTACTGGGACCTGGTACGTCTGAAGATGGTTGCGTACCGCTACGCGACTATGCTGCGCAATAGCCACCGCTGCCGCCATTACAGAATTGGAAACAAGAAAACACAAAGAATACTTTGTAGCACAACTGGGTAGTAATTCAAAGAAACCGTTTAAGTAAGAATCAAGCTTGAATAAAGACCTATTTCAAAAAATAGGTAGGTTTCACCAACACCCCGTTTTCCGGAAACGGATGTGAAGGGGTTAAGGCATGAACGATAAACTACTCGAGTGTCATGATATAAGACCACCGAAACCGTTGGGCGCCATGTTGCAGGGTTTCTGTACTCACACAGAACTGTGCACAGAGGAGTGGAACCTCGGCAAATTAGGATGTCCCAAAACTTACCTTAGCAACCAACTCACCCCTTACCGAGCTAGCTACAGTGTCTCATTGGACATATCAAACACCCAATGTTTAGACAAACCAGAACATGAACTTACAGTACCTCAGGGTACGTGGGACTCATGAACACTCTTTCGTTATATTATCATTACAAACCAGATCATGGAGTAAAGAAGACACATGTGCATTTGAAATGTTTATTTACTAATGCCGTCTTCTCAGGCGCAGTATCTTTGATAATACAAGTATACTTATTATCAGTAGCAAAATTATCAGCATAGTTACTAAGACATAAAAAGCGAATGGTGACAGCATGTTAACATGCTGTAATGAATAAGAGTTAACAACACTTATATCTCACCCTCCCTAACACATATATTATATTATTATCTAAGAAGGTCTCTTTGGGTTGTTTTAGGGCGGGCCCATACCTTAGTGTCCTAGCATGAAGGAATCACATCAGCATACACCAGCTCTCTCTGCATGTGCACCGCATCAAGTGTGTTAACAATTCTCGTGCAAAGCAATATCAATCCCGCCTCAAGCCCAAGTTGGCAAAGGCTGCACTTGTGTTATGACTATGAAAGCGTGGAGATCAGACCTCATAACAATTCCATATCGTGTTGCTCCTGAAACTTCAGCACTCTCCGTGCAGACATGGTTTATTAAACAAGACTGATATCAGAGCAATAACATATTATTCTCACATACACCACGGCAAACCACTAGGTTGAAAGCTAAGTCAACAATTAAGGGTCGTGTGCAGAAGTTGCAAGAAAGGAAAAATGGCGTTTAAATCTCAAATGTACCTATGCTAACTTAACACGATATAAGGATATATAGGAGCTATACAACAGTAACAAACTGTTACTGTAAATTATGTGTACCATGGCCCCATTTTACAAGAACATTACTTGCAATTAACTGTTACGATTTGCAGGATGTTTTAGGATTGTTTAACTCATAGCTTCATCCCACAACATTTACGTTTTTAGGTCTCGGACCGGAAGGCTGGCTCGTCAGCTTCCAGGAAGAGATTTAATGTTTTTGAGATGGGTGCTTAAACCCGCCGCTCTCCTCCACCTCTCCTCCATTGGCTGGCTTCCTAAACGGAGGCCAGCCATTGGAGGAGAAGGGAGTCACTCCAAACAAGCCCCGTCTCTTTCGGATTCGGGGCGTGTTTTTGGCGTTCTTTCGCCCTGTGACGTCACCCGTCACTCAGAACGCCAAGAGCACGCCCCGAATCCGAAAATGTTAGGAGCTTTGCGTCCGCCATTATCCTGCTCCTTACAATGAGGTAGGCCGCTGCTGTCTCGTTCCACGCCGTGTCTTTTTCCCGCCCCCCTCCCGCTGTCCATGTGTTTGTTCCCGCCCCCCTCCGGCTGATTAGGTCCACCCGGCATTGCCCCGCTACGTTGCAGCCTCGAGGGGGCCCACCTGTTTTATTTATGTAGGTGGACGGGAGCCCACCCCGTACTAAGGAAAAGAATTCACCGCCGGCCCCGGGGATTCGTGGAGGAGATGCTTTGCCCGCCTCCCTGCTCAGGGCAGCGCTGCCATTGGCGGCCCACCGAGACAGGAAGCCAGGCAGACTCCGTGTGTTAAGAATTGAGGTTAGAGTGCCAAGTTGTGTTTGTGTTAGCTGGTGGCAGACGGTGAGGCAGGGATATTGTGGTGCGAAGGTAGCTGTCCTGGATGCCTTTGATCTGGCTCCGGCGCTTGTTTTCATCTTCTCACATATGTGTTGACATCAGTAACTCTCAAGAAGTAACAGTAACCGGAAAATGCGCTGCGGGGCAAAGCGCATTATGTGCGTCTTAAGGCAAATGCGCTATATTTGTAAAAGACGTCTTGGGTCGCGAACTTGTAATGTGGACTAATCGAAAATAATGTCCCACGGTGGCGCAATACACCGTGTTTGCTGTCCCAACAGACAGCCCCGTTCCATCCAAAAGTTACTATCTGCGTGCACTGATAAAGCGGCTCTGAGTCTCATTATAGGTATTAAGTACCCAATCCATAACTTTGCTGTTCCAATTCTAAACGCTTTGCCATATTGTTGCACGCCGTTGTCTAAATTCACTCAGCGCCCTTAAACTGCGTGTGAAATTGCCTTTAGCGCTTTCCTATCTTAATATACCCACAAACGAAGCTTGTTGAAACTTTTTCAATGGTCTGCGATTGCTAAGGAACAAACAACCGTTGTTCTTAAATGTATTCAAATCAGCTTGTTTCACCTCGACTTGTCAATATATCGCTGGACACTACCTTTCCGTCCCTTCAGGGAGCGCATCGGGGGAAGCATAAACACGCCAGACATATAAAACTTGTGACTGAGGTGATAATTTTAAACACGGTGTACATGTGCATCGGGAAGCGCGGGAGCAAGAACCTGTGTGGGGGTAAATAGGCATGTAAAGAAAGGATTCACCTATTTCCTGGTCTGTTTACTATCAGTGTGTAAGTTGGGGATTCTAAAACCAGGCGAGCGCGACATTTGCATTACAATATTGAAAGTAGCGGTCATAGTAATTGCTCTAGCCTAGGGTGTCCTTCAGTTCCCTCTGGCCTTTGACCTTAAAGTCTGCATGGGCTCTTCGCTTAACTCTGCCCCCTCATCAGCTGGGATTGGCCCCTATAGGAAGTGTGAACTAAGGCTTGTGTTTATGATTTGCTCGTGTAGCAGATACTATGTGGAGTTTAGTTTTTAATGGGTGGCCAAGTTTGTCTGCTGTTAATGGTGTTTTTTTAGAGCAGGTGCTCTCTGAGCTGCATTGATTGAAACCTGATGGTGCCTTTTCACAACCCTAGTGAACATCCCCGTTGGCCGTTTCCAAAAGAGTTTGTGCTGGACCTCTTTAATGCATCAGCATTTCACTACATATTCTAAAGGTGAGTGTGTTGTTCATAAGACGTCACATATATCTTGAAAGGAAGTGCCCTTTCCTTGCAGCCTGCCATCGGATGAATGTAATGCCCTCTTACCAGCCAGTTATTCAAAAATAACATTTTAAATAAATACTTCTCTATGCAGTTCGATAATATGTCTATGTGTCCTTGCGTAATGTACCTGAGGCTCATGTTAAGCGCCCAAAAACCTTTGTGTCTAGTTCGCGCTACATAAAACTATTAAAAAAAATACTTCCACGTTCAAGAACACTAGATGTTACAGTGGCACCCAAGATAATATGCTGTATAGATAAAAACGTATAAGCTTCTAAAGGCGGGACTGATTGCATTGCAAGTATTCACTGACATCTTTCAGCCTTACATTCCAGGACGCTCTTTGCGTTCCAGCAACCAGCAACTTCTTAAAACACCCAGAATCAAGAAAACCAGACAAGGTGGCCGTGCCCTGGCCCACACTGGACCCATATTATGGAACTCACTACCGCTTGAACTAAGGTCAATCACTAACCACTTGATGTTCAGATAAAATCTAAAAACCTATCTGTTTCCCAGCTACTAACGCTACCTCATTCCTGAATACATTGTTACTCTTACCTCCATCTGCAGTTATAGCGCGGAGATACCCCTTCGGGGGTCTAGTCAGGCGCTCTATAAGCAAATAAAAAAAAAAAATAAATAAAAAAAAAAAAAAAAAAATAATGCTTGTTTTTTATGTAGTTGGTGTTTGACAGCCTATTACAGACATTTTGCAGAGAAATGTTGTTTTTGTTTCATTCATAAAAATATTTCTTTTAGATAACTATCTCACATATGAGAAATGGGAGGGTTGTCACAGAGATTATTTACTGTAAAATTAGTGAGCTGCTGCTGTGTTACAATATTACAAACATGTCACTATCCCTGATTATTAGATGTAAACCTATTTAGAAATTGGGTGAGTGTGCCTGTGCACTGTGGCCTGGCCAAAGAGGGCATGAAAGGGTTGAAATAGAAGCATACATTCAAAGCTGTTCTGAACAGGGGCCCATAAAATGCATTTTGTCCAGGGCCCCCAAAATTGTTAAGATATCCCTGCCGCGCACAGAACCATCATGTAAAGGGCATAGAAACCAGACATAACACAAACCAAAAATTTCAGAAGCATCCAAAAAGTTGTGTAGGAGCGATCACCAACTAGTGACTACCGTTAAAGCAACGGAGCACTGTTCCAAGACGTGTTCATTTTAGTTAGTAGTCGATAGTGAGTAAACCCCAAATAATGTACTCAGCTCAAGGGTGGCTAGTCACTACTGTTAAACTAAAGCAGCACAAAAATTAATAAATAGCGAAGCGTAAGGTCAAATCCTTATCTTATATACCTATACCATATAAAGCTGATGTATGATTCCTCATTATGCAAAATACTTTAAACAAATGTTTTATGTGGTTTAGTTATGGCCAAAGAGGGCAGAGCGAATCTTACAACCAATAGGGAATACGTGAGCTAAAGTTCCACAGTGTATTCATTTTAGTTGCCAATATATGAATAAAAGAGCTTTTCCTTGGTTCCTGTGCTTAAGACTTACTTTTCCTTAATTTCTATTGGCTGTAGCATACTGTTTCTTGAATTTTCCAATGCTTGTTCCTGTGTTGGTCCTTGTGTTTTTCTCTCATCAGTTTCCCATTGCCGAAGTACTGCTTCCACCCGCTTTTTGGCTTCTTGTAATGTGAGCATGTGAGGGGGGCTCTGTGTGCTTTAATGCCCTGTGCTTCTCATCTGCCCTCCAGCTGCAGCGCTCATGGTCCCTCATTGGTTACTTATGTCCCAAGTTCCGATGTTATTATATGTGCTGTCCACTGGCGTAACGAAAACTGAGGGGGCCTCCCTGCACGGTGCGTAGAGGGGCCCCCTCCGAGCTCAATCAGGAGCTCTCCGGCCAGAGTGCACTGGGGGGGTGGGGGGTGGGAGCCACCGCGGGGGCCTGTGTTATGCTTGTTTTCTTGCCTTCTGCCCCCTGATTGCACTGATTTTTCTTGCCTTCTGCCCCCTGATTGCACTTGTTTTTTTTCTTTCCTTCTGCCCCCTGATTGCACTCGTTTTTCTTGCCTTCTGCCCCCTGATTGCACTCGTTTTTTTCTTGCCTTCTGCCCCCTGATTGCACTTGTTTTTCTTGCCTCTGCTCCCCTGATTGTGCTATTTTTCTTGCCTCTGCTCCCATAATTGTGCCATTTTTCTTGCCTCTGCCCCCCTGATTGTGCCATTTTTCTTGCCTCTGCTCCCCTGATTGCACTAGTTTTTCTTGCCTCTGCTCCCCTGATTGTGCCATTTTTCTTGCCTCTGCTCCCCTGATTGTGCCATTTTTCTTGCCTCTGCTCCCCTGATTGTGCCATTTTGCTTGCCTCTGCCCCCCGAATTGTGCCATTTATCGTGCCTCTGCCCCCCGGATGGTGCCGTTTTTCTTGCCTCTCTCGTGCCTGGGGGCTGTAGTTCCGGATAACCAGCTGAAGTCTGCAAACATCCGCCTCCGAGTCCAGTCAGGTGAATTATCACCACTTTACCATTGGTTGTAGACAGAGACTGTCTATAATGGCTGCAGTAATACGTACCTGAGCTTAACACTCAAAAGCCAAGAATCGGAGCGTGAGAGGTGCAGATCTGACAGGTCGTTAGTGGCTATATGGCAGTGTTATCCCCTTCAAACCGACCCTATCCACAGCATTTATTGTATGAAGCATGCCAAACCCCGTAGCTGCCTCTCAACTGATCTGCTCTGTGGAAGTTGTGCAAGGGCTTGGTTACCTCACGCTACATTTCAGGACACTAAGCACCAGTGACCGTGGGGGTCTGTGGAAGGAATTTTTGAGTCAAATGTGTGGGGCTCTGTGTGTGGGGGGGCTCTGTGTGTGTGGGGGGGCTCTGTGTGTGTGTGGGGGCTCTGTGTGTGCGTGTGGGGGCTCTGTGTGTGTGTGGGGGGCTCTGTGTGTGTGTGTGGGGCTCTGTGTGTGTGTGTGTGTGGGGCTCTGTTTGTGTGTGTGTGGGGCTCTGTTTGTGTGTGTGTGGGGCTCTGTGTGTGTGGGGGGGGCTCTGCGTGTGTGTGTGGGGCTCTGCGTGTGTGTGTGGGGCTCTGCGTGTGTGTGTGGGGCTCTGCGTGTGTGTGTGGGGCTCTGCGTGTGTGTGGGGGGCTGTGTGTGTGGGGCTCTGTGTGTGTGTGGGGGGCTCTGTGTGTGTGTGGGGGGCTCTGTGTGTGGGGGGGGCTCTGTGTGTGTGTGGGGGGGCTCTGTGTGTGTGTGTGGGGCTCTGTGTATGTGTGTGGGGCTCTGTGTGTGTGTGTGTGGGGGCTCTGTGTGTGTGTGGGGCTCTGTGTGTGTGTGTGGGGCTCTGTGTGTGTGCGGGGGGGGGCTCTGTGTGTGTGGGGGGGCTCTGTGTGTGTGGGGGGGCTCTGTGTGTGTGGGGGGGCTCTGTGTGTGTGGGGGGCTCTGTGTGTGTGGGGGGCTGTGTGTGTGGGGGGGGGGCTCTGTGTGTGTGTTTGGGGCTCTGTGTGTGTGTTTGGGGCTCTGTGTGTGTGTTTGGGGCTCTGTGTGTGTGTTTGGGGCTCTGTGTGTGTGTGTGGGGCTCTGTGTGTGTGTGGGGCTCTGTGTGTGTGTGGGGCTCTGTGTGTGTGTGGGGCTCTGTGTGTGTGTGGGGATCTGTGTGTGTGTGGGGCTCTGTGTGTGTGTGGGGCTCTGTGTGTGTGGGGGACTCTGTGTGTGTGGGGGGCTCTGTGTCTATGTGTGTGTGTCTGTGTGTGTGTGTCTGTGTGTGTGTCTGTGTGTGTGTGTGTGTCTCTGTGTGTGTGTGTCTGTGTGTCTCTGTGTGTGTGTGTGTGTGTGTGGCTCTGCGTGGGTGTGTGGCTCTGCGTGGGTGTGTGGCTCTGCGTGGGTGTGTGGCTCTGTGTGGGTGTGTGGCTCTGTGTGGGTGGCTTTGTGTGTGTGGCTCTGTGTGGGTGTAAATGCAATAGGCCATGCATTTGCGAGCGATTAGGCTATTGGTATTGTAAATGACAATGCCATTTATTTAACGATTAAGCTATTGGCTATGTAAATGACAATGCCATTTATTTATAATTTAAAAAAAAAAAAAATGTCATGAGCAATGCCAATAGCTCTACCTTTAATAATGCAGAGACCATTGCATTGTAAATGCTTGTTTTACATGGTACTCTTAATGATTTCTTTGTATCCCTAATAGTTAAAGAGACACTTCATTTGGACTTGTCTCGAGTGCAATGGAGTGACCAGAGAAACACTTAAAGCCCCTACATAGTATTCTAGGAACTTGGATTATTGATTGATAGGATGGAAATTACTTCATTGCCTATTTGCAGTCAGAAATGAAATACTGCTTCCTTCGAGCTTATTGGTGATTTATATGTTGCTGCAAGATATTTATAAACAAAAAAATTCATGTTTGCCTTAAAAAATAAATGCACTTTTATTTATTTTTTACATTTTTTGCTTGTAGATTATGAACAGTTCATAAGAGATGGGGCCAAACTCCCGCCGCTTGTGTGTGCCATAACAGGTAACTAAATTACTTGCTCAATGTTTTACATTTATGTTTAAAATGTTAAAGGTCTTCTCAGACAGATTTCTCTTTTTTATTAATCTGTGTATATATATATATATATATATATATATATATATATATATTGGTGTGAAAGTGGAAGGTGCCATTCTTTCCAACCAGTTTAACAGGTCTACGCTCCTAAAGACCCTACCCATGAAGGAATTGATTGAAATGGGCTCTTTGGGACATCTGTCGCGGAGACATTGTTTCTAAGGCTGACCGGTGGAGAGTGGCAAAAATAAGCATTGACTTCCTTGAGCATGTAGATTCTCCTTGATGTTATGTTGTTGAGGCATGCCACAAAAATGTATGGATGGGGCTTAGGAAGGACTCCGACAAGTTCAGCGGTACCGTAAGATGCACAGCACTGTAAGTGTCAGATGAACTATCCTAAGTAATGAAGTCTCAACTGTGAGAAGTGATAGTTGTGCAGATTAAAGCACAATTAGCTAAGATGAAAGCCCGGCCTTGGCAAAGCAGCATAGAAAGTGTGGTTGGAGATGACCAGTGTAAGAGAGGACGCATCTCCTCTTAACAACAATCAGTGAAAGAAGAAACAATGAACTACTAACTTCAGGTCAACAGAAAGCTCAACATTGAATGGTTAATGTTTAAACCAAACAATGAAACAGTTGAAGGGGGATAATTACAGTCTGAAGAGCCTACAGTTATTATCATTTAGCAAAGCATTTGCCAAATCTTTGGATTACCAACACAATTCAAAGAGGTAATGGCAGTCAGAAGACCAGGTAGCTAAAGTGGCCAAGGAAACTCCATTTGACCGACAAAGAAGAGCCATCCATTAACTGTTTGCCTGAAATAATAATGAAGTTTATCAGGAAGAAGAGAACGAGAAATCACTGATCTAGGAAACTGAGACCAGGGAAACAAGAAACAAGAATGCAGATGTTGATATTGAAGTGCACTCAAATTCCAGGGCCCCAAAACAATGCTAGACAAAATACAAGGTAGCAGAAGAGGAAATATCAGAGGAGAGAAGCTCTACAAGTTTCACTCAACAAAGGAATCCTATCTGCAAAAGGTCTCCATCTCACAAGAGCATTTAGAATCTCTGAAGTTCAGAAGGAGACACCTGCACCAGGAGATTCAGTAGAAAGTCTCACCTAAACTGGCTAGGTTGCAAGCACCATCTGGCACAAACTGGGAGACTTCAGAAACCACCAGAGGCAAAACTCAGACACTAAAGACTTTTCCCAAATAGATGAGAGGATCCTTTGTTGGAAGCTAGACCATTCCAGAGGACTCTACAGTAATGTTCCATCTCTGAACAGTGCCCTCACCTCAGACATGCCTGCCCGTGCCCAGGGAGAAAGCCTGCATATCAGAGATACGTGGTTAACTGTCTCGAGCTTCAGCGATTAAAACTCCTGAAGGTTCCGTCTGCCTTTACTATGGGGGTACTGGAAAACTGGTCCTACAGAAGGTTGTGCTCTGAGACATCAACTACACACCTTATCCATCACCTTTTATCTTCTTTCTTAAGCCAATTTGTGACATGCTCTTTCTTGGGTTGCACAACCCTGTACAAGTGTAATCTGAAACCAATTCACATGCCCCATCCAATGTGGGACTTCAATGCAAGTGATATGTAGCTTAATCCATAAACTCTTTGCATTCATAAGCTTATCTTCACTGGCCTTAAACTAATAAAATAGAAGACTGCTTTTTAGGTGGTAGTTACTTCTATATGTCTAGTTGGAGAGCTTTGGCCTCTTTACTCTTGCAGAGATTTGTTGCCCGAACCTTTACTATCTCCTTCATCTGAGGCTGAAAGGAACCTAGACTATCTGGTTTCTTGAGTTCACTTTTAGGTCTATCAAAGATACATTTCCCTCAGGAAGGCACTTTAGACTTATGCAGTTACCTAACCAGGAAAGAATGCTTTAATGCACTTGTAGGCCACTAAGTTCTTTGTTGTATCTGTGAGGCGGGTGAAATCATCCATGCATAGTCAATACTGTATATGTGGCATTCATTCACCATATTGCTTTAGATGCTCTCTCCCGATATTATCCTTGGATTTCTCCACATTAATTTTCTAATCCTATGTGTTGCATATGAGCTCTCCATCTGGTTTGACTAGGCTTTTGGTTTTATGGTGTAATCTTCCCCTGAAAGTCCCAAACTTTTAAATATTCACAGAGCCCATTCATTTCCCCTGTCCAGTTATCATGGTCTTCACCCTTTAATATTTAAGGCTTTAATCACTAGAAACCTTGTATCATAACAATTCAGACTGTGTACCACTGATGAAGCCCTGCTGGTTAGGGCTGCGCACAATGCCATTTTCTCGGGTAATAAACCCATGCCGGGTAGAATGGGGGTAATTTCTTGATTGCTGGTAGAATTTGGGTTACAGATATGGCCTCTGTACTCATAGGCTATTGCTATGGCCCATTCCATTTAAAATTCAGATGGGCCATGTCCCACCATGAAGATGCCTAGTGAAATATTATTGAAAGTGAAAGCTACTACTATGAAGTTTGGTTTCAAATGTTTGGTTTTAATAATTATAAGAGAAGATGTATTTTAATCACTAAGGTACATTTATGTTTGTGGTTAGAAAGTTTTACACCACCTAAGTATGAATAGATGTATATATTGGTATGATCCAGCTGATTCCATTAGTAGCAAGAAGGAGTTGAGCTTTAACTTAATTAATGGGTCTACTTAGTTATTCTTTCATCACAAGCCTTCTGCTTCCATTTTGTTTTAAGCAATTCATTCTCCTACCAATTTTACATAGATGATCCTGAACTTCAATAGGGATGGCAGGACTACTCCATATCCAAGAATGCACAGATCATCAGACCCCTTACTAAATACCTGGCAAGTAAAGGGGCATGATCAGAATGTACCTTTGATTTATTGGATGGTGACTGTAAGGCATGGTTTGATACTTAAAATATAAAGGGCTTCTCAACTGTGGTTTAAGGGACTACCTAAAAAAAAAAATAGGACTCCATAAGCAATGCTGCTCCCAAGCATAGTTTGTGATCCATAAGGGGTGTCATGGACATTACCAAATACACTTTTCCTAGATAGAGGACCGGTGTTTGGGGAATTATGGTACATTTTAGCAGATCAGCAGCTAATATAATGCAGTATTTTATCACTCCCTTTCAAAAGTGCTAGATACTTTCAATTATCCATTTTTAGTATTTGCCTATGCTTATTTGCTGCTAAATAGTTGCTTTTATACTCTGTGTTATTCCTTTACATTTCAGAACTATGTTGGGATCCTCTACGTATACAAATGACCGATCTGGGGTTTCTGGAAGGTCTGGAGCAGTGCCCGTACTGATCCACCCCTACTGGGCGGGGGCGTTGGGCAACGAGCACCTTGCTCATTTTCCATGCTCTGCGTAGTCTCAAGCTATCTGTGTTTGGACCAAGGGAAATCTAGTCTTATTCTTTTACATGGTAAAATCATAAAGTGGCAGCCTTTGCAGTACAGCCACACAAGTGCAGCTAGCAGAAGAATCTCATGATTTACATCTTCATGTGGGTCAAGATACATACTATAATCAAAAACTGATTGCAGCTTATTAGGAAACTGTCCGTGGAGCCAGCAGAGTCTCATTAATCAGAAACGGCTTTTGCAGCTGGCATACAATTTTACACACATCTCTCAATCCATCTAAATCTTCTCCCAAGTTTGGGTTCGGTATAGACCGGAATCATGCACTTTTTCTCTGCCTGTAATCATGTTTTCAAATCTTTCAGCTTGTGGTAAAAATGGGGCCATCACTCTGCATCTCATCCACTGCAGTAATTTTCTTGCCAGCATGTGACCCTGCTCCACCATTTGGTACTGCAGTTGCTTCATTTTCCGACAAGGATGGATGCCCAGTATTAAAAGTATCATAGAGTAAACATGCTGCCTTTCAAACAACCACTTGCTTCCAAAAGGTTTGAGTGGTCCTACTTGTCCAGGTTATGTGAGGTAGGTCATCCTCTGTCGTATGACACCGTGGCCAACTTCCTGAGAGATTGAAAATACTTACTGCAGTTGGGTAGTTTGATCTATGGATATATTTAAAGTATATCAGATTGAATCGGGGTTGCACAATGCACCCATGAACATAGAGCAATGTCTCAGTACATTTCATGTCTGTGAGGCTTGTTTCACAGTTCCCGTCCCACTTAGCTCTAATAGGTAACTCTTCTCTCAAGTAACTCTCACAAAGCGCCACTCTATGTCAATTACTATAGCTTTAGGAGGACTCTGTATTCAGACCCAAGAACCCTTTCCTTGTGGCATGCTTCACCCTGGATAGCTTGGCGTTCAATAAAACATGGCCCACCCCAGCCCCCATCTGTGCATTTTCAAAGTAGACAGAGATTCTTTTTCGTATAAATCTTCCTTCCTTTAAATCTTTTTACATCAATTTTCCATCCGACCAGCTGCCCTGGCTTTTAGATATAAATTGCGGAACTCGTGCTGGTCCCCGCAGTGGCAGGGCTAAGAAGCTAGGAGTACTTTTAACCACTGACATGGATAGCCGGGACCATGTTTATGACATATGAGCCACCAAATGTGAGGCCCACTGCCTCCTTGTCAGCAGAAAGAGACACATTTTAAGTTCATATTGCTGCGACAAGAGTGTAGTAGTCTGCCTTCCCTCCCAGGGGTCACATTAAGTCTTTCTGATACATTTTCAATCTGAGACGGGAAGTAACAACATTTCATGTAGGGAATCCTAGGTTCGCCCTTCTCGTATGGTGATGTTAATCTCTGTGGTCTAGCCCTAGGCGGGTATCAGACATTATCAGGAATTAAAGTATTGTGTCTAGTTCAAAGTAAATATTTTGGGGGGATTCAGCAGGATAACCCCTGCTATTCTATCCATCATGAAAAGTGGTAATCTAGACTGCAAGACACAGCCTCATGTATCCTGCCCAACACTTGGCATACGTTTAGTATAATGTATATGCCCTGATGTGCAAATCTAATGTTAAATTAATTTAAATCAGTGGTCTTTCATTGCAGCCCCATCAAGTGGGATCTTTCCTCACCAGAATGGGCCCATGAACTCAATGGGAAAATTGGAGACTTGGACCAGTTAGTAGAGAAACTTGATAGTTCTCCATATAGTTTGAAAACTGGAGGTGTGGAACAGAAGCAGAAGCGGAAATGCCAAAATATCATCCCCATATTTAGACACAGTATAATTAATGCACTTGAGTGGAGAAGCGTGGCTCAGTGGTTAGAGGCGGCATACCCGGAAGCTGAGATCAGCCGTGGACCAGGGTTCGATTCCCCGCCTTGGCGGGTCTCGGGCTAAAAATTTCCACGGACTCGACAATTCTCGCTCCGGTGCCTACTTGACTCACGGGGTCACACTCTGCGACTCTGGGCAATAGCTTGCTTAATCTCCACTACGGCCCCTCGCGGCGGGATGCCTGGCTTTCACCTTGTGAATACCCTGCCGGGGTATCTCACAGGGGAATACCAGGACGGGTTCCCTAAGCAAGCGCCTTGAGACCCCTGGGTGATTCGTGCGCTATATAAATCGAAAATTCATTCACTTTAGGAAATCTGGCTTTTCTGTCTGGTCACTCAAGATTTTGCCCTTTTTGCTGGATCCTATATTTTTGCTGGCTTTACGACTGTGTGCACTTTACCCCTACTAGCTAATAGTATAGTGCCTGTGCTCCCATTAACCATGGTTAAGTTGGCCTATTCCTAATTGACACTTTTCACTTGCCTGTAAGTCCCAAGTATATAGTGTAGAAAGTGTACCCAGTGCCTAGAAGTTAACTGCCACTTGTGGAATTTAGCACCTATTATGCCATCCACTATTGTGGCAGTGCAGACATGGCTTGCAGCCTATTCTGTGTAGACTGTTGCAGTCTAAACATACACTACGACCTGTCAAAATAAATCCCTTTGACCAGTAAAAACTTCCCGTTTAAATATTAGAAAGTCACTCTATGTGAGCTTAGTATCCCACAAGGTAGTATTCATGGGTATTTAAAAGTGGGACATATAGAAAAATAATACTGCCCTGTTCCTATTGTGACCAGGCCCTAAATTTCACTGTGAGGCCTGGCTGTCCATTGTAGAAAACCAGAGTATACATTAAAATACTACTGTATCTCTGGAATGAGACCAGCTAGAAAAATTATTAAACAACTATTTGTGTTAGTTATTAAAAATCCAATTCATTTGTGAAGTTGGATTTTTAATAAATATTAAGGCAAAGTAACTTTAAAAAAGTTACCCTCTACCTGTCTGAACCGTCAGCAGACTGATTAGCCTATTTCTCCAACTATCAGCCTGTGTCCATCCTTGAATAGGTGTGAAAAAGGTATGAATTGCCTCACAGGAGTGAACAATAGGCTGACCTGAATGGGCAAAGATGACTCTTTTGAACTGCACAGAATATGCAGGGGGGCGGCAAGGGGCATCCTTTTGACGACAGTGTCAAGACCTGCTTGAGCCATATTTAACACTAGGGACACACTTAAAACGGAGAGAACAGGATGGTAAGACAATTCTTGTGTATCTACTGTTCAGTTTCTGGAGGACCCTGCTTTTGTACAAACAGACATGTGTCTCTTGGTTAGTTGTGGGTAGAGTGCCTGCCTCAAACTGGGTTGTAGTGTTAAATGTGGGAGAATGCTAGGACTACCATAGTATACTCCCCCCACATACATACACCACAGCCCTCAGAGCCCAAATGTAGTGCTTCCCCAAGACTTTCGAAATTTTCGCTGAGACACATAGCATTTTCGGCCTGTTTGCAGTGAATCAAACAGTAACTACTGAAAACGTGGGTAGGCTTTGCCCCAGGAATTTTTACCACATTGGTTGGGGCATGCACAGGTTTCACCCCTCCCATTTAGTTCGTTCCAGACAATGTGTTGCCTTAAGGCACAGACTTGAGAATACTTTCTGGACCTACGAAGGCCAGAAGAGTGACTGGACCTGCTGTTTGTGACCTGAGAGTAGCCCTGAAGGATTGGACCTGCTCCCTCTTGTTCCCAGAATAATGAACCAGACTCCAAGGGTCAGTTTGCTGACCAACTGTGTGGTTACAAGGAGACAACAAGATGCCATTTCCTTGCAGTACCCAGCTGACTAGTGGCACCTGGAACCTGCTGTCGGCCTCTGCCTGACACGCTTCCCTGATGTCATGGTGGGCTTTAGAAGTGAACTTTTGTCCTTGATTGGGACTTAAAAACTAAGGAGCCAATTATGAAACCAACCTCTCTGGTTTCAATTCTGATTTCCTAATAACAATGTAGGCAGTCGGAATTTAAATCGGCCGGTCATTCCGGCTGGATTGAGATGGGCTCAAGGAGCATATCGGCCAGTCGGAGGCCCCAACATAATTCCGGAGGTCAGCGTTTCTGCCGTCAGGATTGTGACGGTGTCTGACAGGCTTTTCATGTGGCCCTTCTATGTAGTATTTTAGGTTCATCTTCCCCAAGAGTAGTTTGAGAACATGGTGGTAGTAGACTGCTTTCATCAGTACAGCAGCTTTCAAATTGGCTAAAAATCCAGGAGCATTTCAGACCGGCCTAAGTTCTGAATGTGTTTACACATGGCCCCGTATTTTCAAAAATGTATATAGCATCTTCGCTCACTTCTTTGTCTCCTTTCCATTTTTCCAACCTGTCCCTTTTTCAAGCAGATTTTGAGTGATAGAGGCATAAAAATTGATAAAATAATAACATCATTTCTGATGGATGTTTCTAACTACAGATTCTTCACCTTTAGAATATCCCAAAGTTCAGATTTTTTTATAAATGTCAGTGCTCCTGCATACTAGTAGGCGATACCGTGTTGATTTCATTCTGTCATGGAAGTGGCAAACTGAGCCAGATAAAAGCACCACCTCTGCACTCTAATTTCAGTTCCTTTTTTGATGTGCTTAATATGAGATCTGGATCTTGGTCCACTTTGTGTCATCAGTTGACAAGTTTTATCTCTACATTTTGTCCGAAAACCAGTGTGCAAGGGAACATGTGCCCTCCTAAAACTACAGGGTTTAAGTCTCATCAGGACTGTCAAAAGCTAATGTCTGTGACAGACCCACACAAGGAATGCCTCTGGTATTTGGATTTGAGGCATGACTCCAAATAACGCGAAGATGAGCCCTCTTTACTTCTAAGGCAATCTGGGAATGTGAAGCGAACTTGTACATAATTGAAAACTGTAAGTAATCTTGCAATGCCCGCTTCCACTCAAAGACGAGGGCACAGACACGCTCCCACTCTTTATGCAATTTCTGCAACAGGTCCTCATTGTAGTCCAAGTCTTCCGGTAAGTAGAAGTTGAAGCAGAAGCACAAGATGCCTAAGCAGGATTTGTCCAAGTACCCACCACTCTTTGCCAGAGATGTCACATGGATGTCAGGGTGCCCCTCAGTACCTTGTCCTACACAGAAGAATGGATTCCGCAGCTGATCCCAATGCACCTAGAGTTTCTCAGGCAGTTGGCAATGTCGCAACAGGTGGAGGCTGTTGAAGAGGCCCTGGGGCCTTCCGCTTTGTCTGGCATGCCTTTGGGTCCCAAAGATCGTCGGAGGCTCCAGTCAGGTTCCTGCCAGCGGTTCTATCTTGGCACAGTCTCTATGCTCCTGAATCCAGCTCAGGTTCCGCACTGGCTTTGATGCTGATTTTGACTCTGGCACGAAAATCCATGCAGGTCTCTTTGACATCGATGCTGGTCCTGACACCCGAGAAGGGCTCCATACCACTTCTTGTCTCCAACTCGGAGCCAAGCTTGTCTTGGTCTTGACAGATGTGCATCCCGAATCCACCCTGATGCACCCTGTCCCGGAACAATGCTTCTATCACAAAGCTGCCCACCAGCGCTTTACCAGCTTTTCGGTTCTGACTCTGACCAGAGTCTGCCACCCTTCGGAGTTGATGGTGGGGATGATGGGGGTGCTTTAACCCCCACACTATGATTATAATAACTTTTATATGGGTGTACAGGAGAACAGGGGGTTGGACACTCCCACAGATACTGGATTAGTTTGTTCCATAGTCCGTCAAAGAAGGAAAGTGCATCTTTTGCTGTGGTGATACACAGCACAGCAGAGGTATTGGATTTACAACTTCTTTCTATTGAAGTCCAGACGAATGATCTGACTAAAGTGTTTGTACCTCTATAGTCATTGCCAGGCACCTGGGCTAAGTCTTGTACTTTCCCACCAATAAACAGGCAGATAGCCAAGCGCCACACACCCGCACCTGGTGATCCTGATATTTTTAAAGCAACATTGCATGTCACAAAGTCTGGTGGTCCAAGCTTCCACCAGTTGGGTAAACCTTAAATCTTTTGCTACGACAGAGTTGAAGAGAATTTAGACAGTTTGGTAAAGGAAATGTTTTTAATGAATAGCCTAGTTCCGCAGGTGGCCAAGACCGGCTGTTTATTAGGAAAATATTCCCTTGACCTCTGGGACGTAGTCCACAAGATCTTGCCAGCAGTCCCTTAAAAATGTCGAGTCTCCCTGGCTCAAAGCATCCAGAATGGTCAGAATGCGACCAAATGTGTGACACTTGTTTGGACTGGCCACTGACTGCTTGGACAGAGTCGTTGAAACTAGCAGGTGCTTTGCTGTTTGGAATGGATAAGATCCACTGGCTTCTCTGGAGACACGCACGCGTCATTTATTATTATACCTTTCGACAGGTCTCGAGTGCTTTGCAAGAAGTCTGATTCTGCACTGGAACACTTTAAAGAAAACCAGGAACCGGCACATTCCTTGGCCTTCTCTAATCATGCTAGACAATATCCTGGCAGCTTCTACTACTCCAGAGGATTGTCGCACTGGCAACACCAAGGATTACACCCTATGCAACAGACACCCTTCCTCTTTCGAGGACTGGAATCAAGAAGACAACGTCCGGGCCACCAACTTCCCAGCTCCCTGCTGCTTTAGCAGCAGCCTTCAAACTACTTTAGTTCACCCTTGGTGCCACACGAGCACTACGTGGGAGACAGGAGAAGATATTTCCTTCAAGGGTGGCAAAATACAACATCCAACAGATAGATCCTTCGGATCGTTCAATGGTGCTGTACCTGCCACCCCTCCCATCAGCAACTCTTTGCCTTGCTTCAAGGAGTCCAGGCTTACTTGGCCAAAGGAGCAATAGTGGTGTTTCCAGACCTGGAAATAGGGACACGCTGTTACTCCTGCTATTTCTTCATGCCAAAGAAAGATGGAAGACATCGTCCTTTTTCAGGTTTCCGCCCTTTGAACTCTTTTTTTTTTTTTTTGCTGAAGGACAATTTTAAGTTGGCCCTGAGTCAGTCTGCACTGGATCCAGGCCACTGGATGGGGGCTCTGTTCATTCAGGACACCCCTATTTCATGTACCCGTCCTGCAGTCAAAGACGCTACTTACAGTTCACGGTAGGAGAGGAGCATTTTCAGTTTGCATTGCTCCTCTTCATCCTCCACAGTGCCCCTGGGTGTTCACGAAAGAGATTGTGGAGGTCGCAGCAAACCTTTGGAGGTTTGTCACTGCAGCTTTCCCCTACATCCATCAATCGCTATTGAGGACAGGCTTACTACTGTCAGTCATAGACCACCTCCAGATGGCATAAAACCTTCAGGCATCTACAGAGTTCCCTATTGGTATACCGAAGTCACACCTGACTCCTTTGCAAAGTCTCCCTTTCATTGAAGCGATTCTAGATACAGTGCAGTTTTAAGCCTTGTCTGCATGAGAGCAAATCCAGGGCATTCCTGCTATTTTCCCGATGTTTCAGCCTTCGTCCTGGGCCTCAGCAAGAGTGGCTCTGATGCGTCTTGGCCTCCTGCATACTGCTTGTTGACTATGCTAGATCGCATATGCAGACTCTACAGGGGAACCTGAAGTCTCAATCACAACAGGAACCGATCGCAAAAGATCTGCAGTGGTGGCTGGGTGACTGCAATTGGATCAGCTGCAGACCTATCTCCCTGCTCCACCCAGAGGTGATGGATGCATCTCTGCTGGCCTGTGGAGGTCATCTGGGAGGGGTGGAGATCAGAGGATTCCACATCAACCTGTTGGAGTTACGGACCATTTGCCTGATGCTAATAGCCTTCCTACTGTCCATCAAAGGGAGGCCAGTTCAGTTCTTCACAGACAACACCACTGCCCTGTGGTACTGCAACAAGCAGGGTAGTGTGGGGTTCTGGGTCGTGTATCAAAAGACTATTCGTCTCTGGAGCTGAGTGGAGCTTCAAGGCATTTCTCTGGTGGGGAACCAGTTTGCAGGATCAATTAACAGCAGGGCAGACTGACTTAGCCAGCAGTGCATGGCAGATCATAAGTGGAGGATATATGCTCAGGTGGGACAGGGCATCTTCCAGCAATGGGGAATTAGCCTGGCTAGATCTTTTCACTACTGTCGAAAGTGCAATCAAAACCTTTGTGTGTTGGAGATTCCACAAAGGCTGTCTCTCGGAGATGTCTTTCAGCTGCATGGCACTCATTTACAGCATTCCACTTTTGACTCTCCTTTCTGGGGTTCTGAAGAAGATCAGGGACAATTAAGCACAAAGTCATCCCAGTGGCTCCGCATTGGGCCAGTATAGTGTAGTATCTTCTGGACATGATCATCTGTCCTCTGATCAGGCTGCCTCTACTGGAGGATCTCTTGTCTCAGCAAGAGGGCAGGGTCCTGCACCTGAACCTGTGCAAATCAACACCTCCTTGCTTAGAGATGGAGAGGCGACAGTTGGTTGCATTTGATCCTCCTGTCAAAGTTGTGGGTGCCATCCTTGCTGCCAGGTGTCCTTCTACAAAGTCTATCTACTGCTGTCACTTGGACAAGTTTGTGGCCTGGTATGGTACACATAATAGGGACCCGTTAAAGGTTAAACTATCCGATGTCTTGTTTGTTTTTATGTCTGGGCCAGGAAGCATTTGCAATGGACCCCATTAAAGGTTATTTGTCAGCCCTTTTGGCCTTTGTGTTTGCTTTAATTCTTCTACCGACCACTTTCCTCGGGTGGAAATAACTCCACATTGAAGTCCCAAGTCCCAAAAAGGCAGGCATTCAATTCTATTACTAGTCGAAGGTAGTACCAAAATGGCCCTCCTGATCCAGACCTACAAATGATCTAACCACCACTGCATCTCCATCCTGGCCTTGTCTAACCGGGAATATAGCTTATAATAGGTGCAGTCCTTCTTTAGATGTGATGATGCCTTGAATCTCTAATATGCCTTGTAGTTCAGTAGTCCCATGGTGACAACTTAGATCGAGAAGGAGAACAAGTCTACAGGCCATGCCAACTGCCTCAGAAAGACAGGCCCAAAGCAGAGCTCTCCTTGTCTGCCTTATGATAATACTGACCTTCCTCAAAAGCGGCTTCTGTGTGGCTGTGTTTAAATCTATTACAAATCCTAAAAAGGTCATCATCTTACAGGGCAGCAGTTCGGACTTGTCCTTGATGATACTAATGCCAGATCCTGCAGGAGATCTACATGCTTACACAGCTCTGCATTCAGCTGAAGTAGGCACTAATCCGTGAGCAGAATTTTACCAGAAGCCTCACCCTTCTTGATCTCTGAAACTCTACCACTGGCTTAAACATTTTGGTGAAGTACCACTAAGTTAAAGACCAGATAAATCAAGGGCTGCAAACTTGAACTCTGGCCTTTTCAGGAATAATGTAGGGATCCGTGGTGAGTAGAACCTGATCTTCTAGACATAAGTAAAAAATACGGCGACTCTGAGTAGATGGGTGCTTTTCATCTTGAACTCCCAGAGGTTGACTACTCAGAGATGCCTTTTGTCCTTCTTCTCCACCTAAACGCTGTTGCGTAAGAAGCCCCTCTGTTCAAGAATGTTTTGAATAATGATCCCTTTTAATTCCATATTGGTTACCTCATGACTTATCAGAGCTATAACCTCCTTTGTAAAGCAGATGAAACCATGGAACTCTATGTGAAGTCCCTCTATTATCTGTAGGTCTCTGTTTAGCAGTCGTATTTATGATTAAAAGCACCACACTGCCTTCCAGTTTTAGAATGGGAAAATTTATAATTTTTACTTAAATATCTTCCTGGGAAATGTTGCGCTCCTCTGAAACTTCCACGCCTTTTGTGTTCTCTCCCAGACCCTCTTAATTGGAACATACCCCTGAAACAGTTCTGACCCTGTCACGGGCTACTTCTTTAGAGCATTGGCTTCTGTCTGAGCCCTAGCTGGAAGAATGACCTTTTCAGTCCTGGCAGAAAGCTTGTGTCCAAACACGTTTTTGATGGAGGCCCTGTAGCTTGACCACAGAGGTGACTGGCCACACACTTGCTTAGCTCAATAATAAGGGGGTCCCTTTCAACTGGCCTGCCTTTGAAGGGGCTAGATCCCTCAGATTGCAGTCTTTCATCAGTGGAGAACATTGTCTGTCCATGGTCAAAGCACAGTTTGATTTGCCCAGGAGATATGCAGCAGATTGTTCCTTGGTGAAAAAAGTTATCTTGGGACGTTCAAGCCTCTCCATGAATGATAAAACATTTTCTTGGGGTCCTTGATTAATTTTGCCAGGAACATTGAAATACTATGTCAAATTGAGGTGGAGAGGTCTACCTTGAACCTGTCAAAAGCCCTATCATTCTCCAAGTTCTAGCACCATGATACGCTCCAAGTCCATAGTGGATTGCCAGGCTTGTTGAGCGTTGAGTCTTGAATTGACTCGTACAGGATGTCCCCTTCATCTGTCCTATCATCCCTGACTGCATGTTCCTGTGTGGGGCTAAGGCAGCATAAGAATTTGCATATAGTAGTATGCCTACTAGAATCCCCATAGCTGTCCTCTCAATTGTAGTGTGAATGGCTGCATAAAAGCTAGCCCCATCTGGGATGAATTCCTACTCCACCTCTTCATAGTGTTTTTCCAATAGAACCTCGGCCAACAACCTGGTTTAGGATATTATGAGGCTAACTTTAATTCAGGTAACAAAACCAGGGTGTTCTTCACAGCAGCTGGGCTGTATCCAAATGATAAGGTGCAAAAGAACTACCAACATGGGTATATATGGCCTGTAAAAGTCAGAAATAGTGCCAAGTGCCAAGAAAACTGTCACTTTACTCTCTTAAGGGTTATGATACCCGGTGTTATAATTTAGTGCTTCAACAGGGGGGGGTAACCAGGTAGGGTTTTTATTAAGGTCCAACATACTTGCCCTGAACGGAGAACAGCCATAACAACGCGGGGATTACCCCGCACTGCCATTACAACGCGGGGATTACAACGAAAGTCGTTACAACGACTTTCGCTGGAGGGCGCTGTTGGATAGGGAATAGTTTAATTTTCTATCCAACACCTTCCCTACTGTTAACGTGGGCTGGAGTTGGAATAGAAAATTAAACTATTCCACTATCCAGCGCCCTCCAGCGAAAGTCGTTGTAACGACTTTAGTTGTAATCCCCGCGTTGTAATGGCATGCGGGGAAAAAGCCCGCGTTGTATTGACATACAACCGCTCTGAACAATCAGAAGCCGAAAGGGTATGCAGTTCCTTAGTGGGTCACCCAGCGGGTGAGTACAGAGAGATAAGGGGTTGACAATCAACATTGGGGGGCCAAGAGTCCTCCAAGGGGGTGTAAGTAAGGAGGCGGGGGAATTCCTCCTTTCGGAACTAAGGCCCTCACACACCCAGCCAGCTAGGTGTAATGCTTCATCATCGGGACTGCTCCTCGTCAGGCCGGTGCTGCAATACCAGACGGGCACCCAATGATGGGGCTCTATGGCGGAGTTACTTACCTGTAACTTCAGTTATCCAGTATTGGTATTATAAAGATGTGAACATATTTCAGATTGCCTACTTATATTGTGTGATGTTACTCTTCCTGATTAATATTATATGACTACTCTTTGGAATCTAGTCATGTTTTATCATTAACAATGTACTTACTTCACACTTATTGGTTGGTAAATATAATGATTATGGGAGTGTATCACTATAAGTCTCCCACCATCCGCAACCGACTCTTACCTGGCATACTGCTTACTACTCTGATTCAGGCATGTGAATCTATGAAAGATACCCCAATACTGGATAAGAAAACAAGTTACTTACTTGTAACTTCAGTTATCCAGTATTGGTATCTTTCATAGATTCACATGCACCCACCCTCCTCCCCGGAGAGTCAGTTCTCTATTTTTTGGGATACTCATTTCCCACTTGTGCTAACGAAAATCTGAGGAGAATTGGCTCTGCAGAGAGGGTTCTAGAGGGTGCTGTAATCTGATTGGCTGGGACAAAATTCTTAATCCTTTTAGCATAATGAGGTAGATAGGCTACGGCAGTTTAGGCCTCAGGCCTTTCTCTTATGCCTACTACTATAATTTACTTTTGGTACTGCTTTTTTATATACCGTGGGACTCCCGCCTCGGCGACGGGGACTGATTCAGGCATGTGAATCTATGAAAGATACCCCAATACTGGATAACTTTTGTTCCATGCCGTTTGGTGAGGTGTGGGTGAGGGACCCAGGTTAGTGTAGATGTTATGTGGTGAAGGTGCAATTTAAAACAGGATAGGCAGTCCACAAATGTATTTTAATGAAGTGGCTCCTACCTGATTAAAATAAAAATTAGAGCGGCAAATCCTATCTTCAATTTAGGTGGTTTAAGATTATAGTGCTCTACTCTATACTGGTTATAATTTAGGGCTCACACCATCTAACTTCTGGGATCATGTCCACACCATCTACACAAAAATTGCAGACTGCTGAGGAGTGTCATGGGGGATCAGAGATGGTGGTGCCACCATAGGGGGGAAATGGTGGGGAAAATAACAAGCTCAGGCCAAGTCGGGCATGTCTGGCATAAAATAGGACAGTGGTCGAAGAAATGACTACGCTGTCCTAAATCATTGTTGTGCTCTCATGTGTTGCGTCAGTGAAAGAAAAGAAATACTGCCACCCACTTTTCAGCATGTAGTGCCTTCTGTCAGCCGCTTAAAGCACAGCTCTTGATGCTAATAAGTCTGAGGTTGTGGAGCAGCTCCTGGCCCTACCTAACATGGAGCAGTTGATTTGGCTGTTGTGTGTTTAAGTAGTCACAAAACAAAAGGAGATACCCTTAAATCCAATCGGGACAGGGTGAAGTATTACAAAGCAATAACCGTCCCTCCTACAAACATACAATGTCACTCTTGCCACTTATGTGGTTATTAATTAAAAACATAATATGCAACAAAACTAAAATACAATTCTAAGTACGTCAGTAGAGCACTGCACCATAAATAAACAGAACAGAAATTACTTAATAACATCAGATTTTATTATAAAGAAAGAGGGATTAACCTCCACCTATTAAAAAACAATGTACATTTCATATACAGAAAAACCAGACAGTCGACGCGGCGTTTCGGTGATTTCAATATCGAACACCTTCTTCAGGACGGTTTTCTCTAGTCTTTACATGGAGACTAGTAATCGGGCTTTAGTTTAAAGACAAACAAGTCAGCTTTATGATTTGCGTTTTTGCCGGTCCTGGTATGGGTAAAAATACAATAACCTGCTATGGAAAGCAGGTTATTGCATTTTGACCCATACCGGGTGTGTTGTAGTTGCCCTACACAGCCCAAAGGTCATGATGCGTGTATTAAAAAAATTGGACATGCATTTTTAAGAGTTACATGTCCAGGTAGTAAAAAAACTCCTACATTTGTTTTTCACCACTGTTAGTGCCTCCTGTCAGCCACTTGAAACACAGCTCTTGATGCTAATAAGTCTGAGGTTGTTTAACAGCTCCTGGCCCTACCTAACATGGAGCAGTTTATTTGGCTGTTGTGTGTTGTTGTTGCCCTACACAGCCCAAAGGTCATGATGCAGTGTATTAAAAAAGTTGGACATGCATTTTTAAGACTTACACTGTTAGGCCTACCTCTCCCATAGGATAACATTGGGTTACCTTATTACATTTATTAAGAGGTAATTTTCAATTGGAAGCAGGTAGACTGGTCACGTTTGGAATTGTAATTAAAAGTCATCTTTAATGGTGAAGTAGGATTTTTAATCACAATTCTGAAAGTGCCACTTTTAGAAAGTTGCCTTTTCTTGTCCTAATCGTTTGGTGCCTGCAGCTTGATCTTGGGCCACATGACTAGGTGTAGCTGGCAATTGGTCATTGTGTATTGTTGCCAGACAGTGAGACAAAGGGAAGATAGGTGCTGGCAGGATGGGCCACTTTGACTTAACGAGGGGGAGAAACTGTCACCTACCACACACACACTTCACAAAGGCTCTGCCTGAGCACCCCTCACAAAGGGTTTGTCACTATTCCTTTGTGACTCCAGACAAGCTGGGGCCAGGTCAGGGAGGAAGGGGATGCCCGACACCTCAGGGGGTTGAAAACCTCTAGAAGCTTCCTCGACTTGAAAGTGGGCACCGGGTACAAATTATGGACCCTTAGCCCCAACTCTTCAGTACTCTTCTGGACCTGTGGACTCTTCCAGGAAGGCTGACTGCCACTCTGCTGGACTGCTGCCCGGAAAGACTGCTGCATGGGTGTAAAGGACTGAATCTGCAACTCTAAACCAAGGACGCTTGAGTGACTCCAAGGATTACTTGGCTGGCCTCCTGATGAGAATCCTTAGGGACAGAACAGGCTTCCTGCAACCTTGAACCCAGGAGCTGGACTATGCCAACTGTGAGTTCTGCCCTCCCATGTGGTGCCACCCTAGTCCTGGACCCTTGGAAGTGGGCCTGAAGGTGGTCTGCTAGCCCATCTGTGGATTCAGCAGAACCAATGCAACTCCTCTGTGGCATGCTGCATCTCCCACATACCTGGCACATCATTCCTATTACCGAACTCATTGCCCTCTAAACCTAGGGATCGCCTCTGATGCGCATATCTCCCCAACGCACTCCTTTGTTACTGTGTGACACTTCGCAATGCAAGCACATTGCCTTGCTCAATGCAGATCTTCAGAACTACTTCTGTGCTACGCAATTTCTCGCCCAGACCTCTCATCGCCTCTGCTGCGCTATGCATCCTTGATGCTAGACTCTGCATCTCTTCACAACCAGGATTAAGGTACTTTGTTCAGCAGGACTAAGTGGGTCCCTGTAGCCCGTCCGTGCTCTATTGCACTCATCCTGAACTTGTGACTTTGTCCTAGACTGACGTGACAAAATGACAACAATTAGCTCTTTGTGCTTTTTGGTGCTATACTCACTGAAATCTTTAAAATTGCATATCTCCAATTCTAATGATTTAATTGTTTCGTTTTGGTCTGGATTTATTTATTGATATTTACCTTATTTTTTTAACTGGTGTGGGATTTTTCTTGTGTGGCATATTCTTACTGTTTGAAGTGCTGCATAAGTACTTTACTCATTGCCTCTAAGTTATGCCTGACCGCTTTTGTGCCAAGCTACTAGAGTAGTGTTTCCCAAACTGTGGTCCGCGGACCCCCAGGGGTCCCTGACACATTCCCAAGGGGTCCGCAGGCAGCAGTTTTAAAAGAACTGCAAAGTATCTTGTTTAATTAGCAGTTTTCAAAGAACAATAAAAGTGTCTAGATAATGCCAGTGATTTATGTCCCTGCTGGAGAGAGATGAGAGTTTTGTCTGGTGGCAGCTATGACGTATCCAATGTAGCACAGAGGGTTAATATGCCTACTGCAAGGAAGTGTACCATGAATTTTAAGAAACACTATTTTATGTGCATAGGTCAGTGGGTTACTGCTTTTGTCACAGGGATTTTTTTGTTACTCTGCAGTTCATGAGTGACAGTCGTAATCTAGCAAATAGACCTATACACTGTCATCAAAGAGCTGCTTGCAAACTGTAAGGTACAAGTTAGTAACTTATGTTTTTTCCCAGTCTTTCATTATCCTGATGCTGCTAAAAAGGTTTATTTGGGTGAAAATAAATTTTTATTGTAAAAGCCAATGCTAACCACTGTGTTATTTTCTGAATCCTGGGTTTGTGCTTCTCCAGAATAAGCACCCTTTAAAAATGCCTACCAGTATGAATGACGTGAATTCTACACCTTGTAGTCCCCTTTTGTAACATTTTCTATACACTGATTTACATGTATGATTCACTGTCTCTGTATGTGTGTGATGTAAAGTGCTCTGACAGCCTACAATGGTATGAGAGATGCTATAAAAAATGAATACACATGACAGAGCGGGGCTATGGAGAGATGAGAAGCACTGTTGGAGGGTGATAGTGGGGGAATCATTGACAAAACCCCAGAAAGATTGTCGTATTCTGGTGCATAGTCAGGTCTTCATTTACTATTCATTAAAAGCTACTACAATTCAATATATAACGATATGTGTTGTAGACTACACCATTCTTTCCTAAATTGCTTGGGGGGAGAGCCACCCAAAGTCCCCTTTGTAGTGGTCAGGCTCACTCACTGCACTCAGTGTGTACCGTATGGGGACTGGTCTGAAATCAATCAATCAATGATCAATCAATCAATGCATATGTATAGCGAGCTACATACCTCTGAGGGTCTCAAGGCGCTGGGGAGAGGGGGGGCGCTACTGCTCGAAGAGCCAGGTCTTGAGACGTCTTCGGAAGGTGAGGAGGTCTTGGGTCTGTCGGAGGTGGGTCGGGAGGGTGTTCCAGGTGTTGGCGGCGAGGTAGGAGAAGGATCTGCCACCGGAGGTCTTTCGTTGGATCCGGAGGATGGTGGCGAGGCTTGCGGAGCGGAGCGGAGCGGAGCTGGCGGTTGGGGGTTTAGAAGCGGAGTCTGCTGTTCAGGTAGGCTGGTCCGACGTTGTGGAGTGCTTTGTGTGCGTGGGTGAGGAGCTTGAAGGTGATCCTTTTGTCAATGGGAAGCCAGTGTAGGTCTCTCAGGTGGGGGGTGATGTGGCTGCGTCATGGTACGTCGAGGATAAGTCGGGCGGAGGCGTTTTGGGTGCATTGGAGGCGTCGCAGGTGCTTGGCCGGGATTCCTGCATAGAGTGTGTTGCCGTAGTCTAGCCTGATGCTGACGAGCGCCTGTGTCACCGTTCTTCTTGTTTCGGTCAGGATCTACTTGTAGATCCTGCGTAGCATGCAGAGGGTGTTGTAGCAGGAAGAGGAGACGGCGCTGACCTATTTTGACATGGATAGGGAGGAGACGAGGATGAATCCTAGGTTGCGTGCGTGGCCGGTTGGAGTCGGTGCTGTTCCCAGCGAGTTTGGCCACCAAGAGTCATCCCAGGCGGAGGGGGTGGACCCGAGGATGAGGACCTCCGTCTTGTCCGAGTTCAGTTTCAGACGGCTGCTCCTCATCCAGTCGACCACGGCCTTCATTCCCTCGTGTAGGTTGGCCGTGGCGGTGTGCGGGTCTTTGGTGAGGGAGAGGATGAGCTGGGTGTCGTCAGCGTAGGAGATGATGTTGAGGTCGTGCTGACGGGCCACTTGTGCGAGGGGGGCCATGTAGATGTTGAACAGCGTTTGGCTGAGGGATGAGCCCTGGGGGTCGCCGCAGATGATGTCGGTGGCTTCGGAATGGTAGGGTGGGAGGCGGACTCTCTGAGTTCTACCGGAGAGGAAGGACGTGGTCCAGTCGAGGGCTTTCTCTTAGATACCGGCTTCTTGGAGGCGTGTTTTTAGGGTGTGGTGGCAGACCGTGTCAAAGGCGGCTGACAGGTTCAGGAGGATGAGGGCTGATGTTTCTTCGTTGTCCAGTTGGCGCCTGATGTTGTCTGTGGCGGCGATGAGGGCTGTCTCGGTGATGTGGTTTCTTCGGAATCCGGACTGGGACGGGTCCAGGATGTTGTTGTCTTCGAGGTGGCGGGTCAGTTGTGCGTTGACGATTTTCTCGATGACCTTCGCCAGGAACGGGAGCAGGGAGATGGGCCGGAAGTTCTTGAGGTCCTTGGGGTCCGCCTTGTTTTTTTTTAGGAGGGCGTGCTTCCAGCTTTCCGGGAATGTCGCTGTTTGGAAGGAGATGTTGATGACCTTCCATAGTTGGGGTGCGATGGTTGTGTCTGCTTTGTTAAAGACGTGGTGTGGGCATGGGTCTGTCGGTGATCCTCAGTGGATGGAGTTCATGATCTTGCATGTCTCGTCTTCGATGACGTTTGTCCAGGAGGTCAGGTGGTTGGTGCGGGTGGTGTTTGCAGGGGTGAGGTCTGGCATGGTCCGGGTAGTCGTAGTATTGAAGCTGTTGTGGATCTCTGCGATCTTCCGGTGGAAAAAAGTAGCCAAGGAGTCGCACAGTTCTTGTGAGGGCGGGACGTCGTTGGGGTTGGAAAGTTCCTTCACGATGCAGAAGAGCTCTTTGCTATCGTGTGCGTTGTTTTCCAGACGGTCTTTGAAGGAGGATCTTTTGGCCAGTCTGATGAGGTGGTGAGGTCTGCGGGTGGCGTCCTTGTGGGCTGCGTGGCTGTCTGCTGTGCGTTCGTGGAGCCGTTTCTTCTCCAGCTTCCGGCATGCGCGTTTGGAGGTCTGGAGCTCGTCGGTGAACCAGGTGGCTTTCTTGCTGGCGTGGTTGATGGAGGGTCTCTTGAGTGGTGCGAGGGTGTTGGCGCAGTCGTTGATCCACTGCCTGAAGTTGCGGGCGGCGGTGTCTGGGTCGGTGGCGTCTGTTGGTGGGTTCTGGCCGAGGCTGGTAGTCAGTTGATCTTTGGTTACTTTGCTCCAGTAGCAACGGGCGGCTGTTGGGTGCGGTGGTGCGTGGTTGGTTTCTTGAAGGTGAAGTGGATGCAGCGGTGGTCGGTCCAGTGGAGTTCGGTGGTGCGGTTGAAGGTGACGTGGGTGCTTGTGGAGAAGATGGGGTCCAACGTGTGGCCGGCGGCATGGGTGGGTGCAGTGACGAGCTGACTGAGGCCGAGGTTGTCGATCAGGTTGGTGGAGTTGGCGTCGTTGTTGTTCTCGAGGTGGAAGTTTAGGTCCCCCGAGGATGATGTAGTCCGTGGAGGTGAGTGAGTGGGTGTTGGCGAGGTCGGTGATGGAGTCACTGAACGGTGCCCTGGGTCCGGGGGGTCTATAGACGAGTGTTCCTCTGAGAGTGGTGTTGGGGTCGGTGTGGATTTGGAAGTGCAGGTGTTCGACGGTCTTGAGGGTGTCGTCTGTGTGGGTGGTGACCTTGAGGGTGGGTTTGTGGACGATGGCTATTCCTCCTCCGGTTCTGTTGGCGCGGTCCCTTCGGGTGATCTTGTAGCCGTCCGGGATGGTTATGGCGATGTCGGGCGCCGAGGAGTCGTTCCACCAGGTCTCGGTCAGGAAGGCAACGTGGGGGGCGGTTGTGTCGAGCAGGTCCCAAAGCTCGACGGCGTGTTTGCGTGCGGAGCGGGTGTTGAGGAGTATGCAGCGGAGGTGGTTGGGTCCGGTCCTCGGAGGTTCGGTGGCTTTGTTGCAGGTGAAGCTGCAGGTGTGACAGGAGAAGGGTCCGTGAATCCGTTTCGGGGCGGCCTGGAAGCAACGGAGGTCACTGCCGGGGTTGAGTGTGAGGAGGGTGCTGGCCTCGTATCGGAGATTGGAGGCATGGTGTTGAGTCCAGGGGGTCTGGCGCTGGGCGCGGTCCAGGCGCGGAAGGGGCACAGATGGGCTTGCCTCTGGCCTGCCAGCGGCGCGACCGTGCAGCGTCCGCCATTTAAGGCAGAGGGTGGGAGGTAGGATCAGCTGGGAGGCGGGGCGGCGAATGGGAGAGCGAGGGGGCGAGGCCGCAGGTGAGCAGCGACGGGAACGGGACTCGGGGCATACACTCATTCACTAACAGTTCTATATAGTCACTCATGCATGTACTTACTCATCATATGTACTCATACACCTATACATCCTGTTACACACTAATACTCATCCATATAGTTACTCACACACAAATTCACACATGCAAATAAACTATCAAAAAACATTTACGTGATTATACTGCTATATACACACCACTACACATACTTCTACAGAAACAGAAACATATTTACTCTCTTAAACAATCAATTATAAAAACACATACTCACTAACCCACCCATACACACAATCATCCACCCATACAGTCTTGCACACATGCTGTCTTCAAAATACATACAAATAGTGAGTCACTCATTCATGCATCTGTGCTCTAAGTAATATCCCCCACCGAACCATACAGACACTGATACTGATACTCAAAAAAACAACTAATAACCCATATACACACTCATGTAGCTACTCACCAACCCATGCAGCCACTTATACACAAAGTGAGACACAGATACAGATATTTAAATATTTAAACATTACTCGCTAATATATGTATTCACTAAGATACATTTAATAAGTCAGTTAACCAATCAATTTTACACAAAAAACATCCATTTAGACATTTATTTACCCATTTATTCTTCCATCAACCTTTAGATATACATATATAAAAAATATTTATTTTTCAGAAAGATACACATTCACTGGATGATGTCATCAGTGATGTCATTTGAGATGTCATCAGTGATGTCATGAGTGATGTCACTGACCATGTCATGAGTGATGTAATATGTGACGTCATCAGCAGTGCATTGCACGTGCAAGTTATAGTGAGTCCAACTAACTATAACGTGGGAATTTCAATGGTTTTATGCGAGTAAAATTTCCACCTAACTATAACTGGTGTGAAACCTATGGTTTTTTCAGTGAATTTAATAGGTTTTTTAAATCCTAATTCCTAACTATAACTGGTGTGAAACCTATGGTTTTTTCAGTGATTATATATATATATATATATATATATATATATATATATATATATATATATATATATATATATATAATTTCTATGGCAAAATGAAACCCCTCATTTTGTTCCTTTTCAAATTAAATGTATTAAGTGTTACCACTTTATTCCAATCAAGATGACTTCAGGTGTGCCATACTTTTGTCATAAGTAAGACTGTTAGCGTTCTAGTTGTTCTTTAGAACACTCTGGGACATTCTGTCATTGGGCTATAGTTGGGCTACATCTGGCTGATATTTGGGCTACATTTGTTTTTTTTTGTCTCTGGTGGCCATCTTTGGGCTACATTGGGCTACATTTGGGCTCTAACATATATATAGCCCAATGTAGCCCAATATATATTTTTTCAAAATTAATTTTCGTTAAAAACTACTGGAGCATATATCTTGAGACATAGCAAAGGCACATCGGGGTACCAGTCCCTACAATTTTGCCAAGTTTGGTGGAAATCCATTCAGCCGTTCGGGCTAAAAGTGAGTCCAACCGCCCTATGGAAATTAACATGGGGAAAACACGTTTTGGGACCCCCCCTTTTATCTCGGCCCCCGCTTGACGGATCCCCCCGAAACTTTCAGGGAAGGAGCGGAGCGCAGCGAGGCAAAGTTAAGGAAAATTACAGGCAGATCCCTCATTCGGCGCCAAAGTTATTCCCAATAGAATGTTGCGGATTTCCTATGGAAAACGATCCTAACTATAACTACCTACTGGCGACCGCCAGTAGGTAATATATATATATATATATATATATATATATATATATATATATTGTTGTATTTTAATAAAGTTTTCAATCACGTATTCAAAAAAGAAATGTTCAATAGAATCCACTTTCTGTCCGTAGTTTTTATTTTCGTATTCTTCAGTTTCCCAACGAAGACTTGTTCATAACACATGTCCAAGTTCACATAGTACAGCCGATACCACAGTTCAAAGGCTGTTTTTGAACCGAGGTATCGGCTGTACTATGTGAACTTGGACCTGTGTTATGAACAAGTCTTCGTTGGAAAATTGAAGAATACAAAAATAAAAACTACGGACAGAAATTGGATTCTATTGAACATTTCTTTTTTGAATACGTGATTGAAAACTTTATTAAGATACAACAATATATATACTGTGAATGCTCAGGGATACCGATAAAAACCTTGATCTTTAGCAATTGCCAGCAATTGTGAATCAACAGCACGGGGTGGTGGCTATTTTGGGTTCCCTTGGAGCAACTTTTTGATATCTAATTATATAAAAAATATTTATCCATCAGACTTTGCGCAGTAAAAACCTCACTACCCAACTACAGAAACTAATTAAAATGTTTTACTTTGGGTTGTCAAAATGTGTATCAAGTGGTGGTAGTACATTTTGAGTTGTGTCTGTATTAACATATTTATGTTGCTTTTCTGTAGAATGGTTACCTTTAGTGACATTTAATCCTAAAATATATATCTCTTTCCAACAAGGAAAAGGACCATTGAAGGATCATTATATTCATTTAATACAGCAGTTGCAGTTCCAATACGTTCAGATTTGTACACCTTGGTTGGAAGCGGAAGATTACCCTGTCCTTTTAGGTAAGAATCACTTTGCTGGAAATTTGATACAAAGTGCTAAAATTTGGTGTCAGATCACAACTATTACTTTCTTTATTCTTTCATAAACATTACCCCCATTTTAAGGGGATGTATCAATACTGTTTATTTCGACACTTGACATAAAATATGAAACAAAGGATCATGGAAAAACTGTCGGATGGAAGTAAGTACTGCAAATGTTTCAGGATGATAGGCTTTCAACGCACTCTAGAACTCAGCGGGGAGTCAATTCCGTATTTTTGACAATGCATATACCTACCAGAGCTGGCTGAAAGTGGAGGCCAATAATCCTCACTTAAAGTTAATTTGTACATCAATATCCGAAAATGATCCTGACTCAAGTTCGATAAACACGGATGATTGCAGTTTTAGACCAAGCACAGGTATGACATTAAACACTACACATTGAAGTCACCTTTGTTGATAACTCTGTAGTAGACCTTTTTTTGTGAAGACAAATTCCTAGTTTTTTTTAAGGCACAAAATAATTTGAAAATAGTTTCCTAAGTTCACATTACACTTTCGTAAGAACAAGGGAATCTTCTTGCCTGCCTTCCAGAATTCCTCTGTTACAGCAAAGGTGTGCTGCACAGTGAAGAACGAAGTCACGTCTTCACTGCTAATTTAGGAGAATTAAAGACTTTTTTCTTTTAATTTTTTTTTTCACTGAGTTGATTCATTAGTTCCCCTTCACAGAATATTTATTTACTGTAATAAACCGATAAAGTCTCTGCCTTTTTTGGATCCATATTGATTTTTTTCGTAAAGCTAAATAACTCCCTCATCATAAAATTATTTTAAAGCAATCACCGATCTAAAAGAAACATTTTCTGTGTTTTTTAATTGAATCATATCAAAATTGAAAATGGACATGATAAATAACTAGGCTCTATTAGATGGCGTACAACATTGAGAAATGTCCTCTCCTTGAAAGTTGCCTGAATAAATAAAGGAAGAGTTCAGTTGATAATGGCTTCAAGGCCCTGCAACCTTCAAGATGTCTAGTTAGGGGTTAACTGATTCCAAAATGGGTGTTTTTCTTGTTTCAGCTGCTGCCAAGCCTTAAAAATTTGGAACATGTATAAAGATACTGGACTCCTGAACATGACATTCAAGTTGACATGCAACCCTCCTCCTGACTCAATATTGTGTCAGGAGTTCAGTAGAAGTTTCCATCATTCAATTCTTTCACTTGATGGATGGGCAAGAATAATTATTAGGATGGATTAATTTAGCAAAAAAATGTAAGCAGTACCTCTGTCACACTTGTTTCAGTTGTGTGTTCCCTAGTCCACTGTGCCGCCACAGTAGGAGGTCATTATGGAGCGCCGAGGGAGTTACATAGTATGGATAATAAAGATTTTACTTCAGGCTTGGATTCCAGACAGTTCTCCCGCTGGAGGAAGGAGGGGTGCTTCAGGCAATGAGATTTATTTTGTGGGGAGCAAGTAAGATCATTTGGGGACCTAGACAGTACATATGATCTCCCTGAAACCGAACAATTTAATAATTTTCCTTTTCGATATTGGGTCTTCCTCCTTGGATGAGATCAAGATCAAATAGTTACCTAATGCTGTTCGTTCGTGAAGTCCTTTAGATCCCGATTTATACTGTGGCGGACGTAGCAATCTCTTTTGAAATGACAGAAGACCTAACAGTCTCCAGGCTAGAACTACTCCTCCTGCCAAAGTTAGACATGACTGCCATGCTGGCGGTCATTCCTAACGGATTGGCTGGAACCGCCGTCATGGTGGTTCCTGTCAGTGCTGTTTACAATTTGGTGGAGAGCTCCATCAACATGACGGAGCCCTGCACTAAGCTAATTTATGTTTTATTTACAAAAAAAAAAAAAAAAATCCCCTCGCCATGGGAGTCATCTTCTATTGCGAGGGAGCCATTTAGCAGATTTCACTCCCCCTTACCTGGCGGTGATGGGCAGTGAAACTGACCTCTAGTTTCTCCCATCTAATTTAGAAGGATAAAGTTAGAGGTCTGCATCTGACAGCCGTTACTTCGCAGGGCTGTCGGATGGGTTTAATCACAGCAGAGAGGGAGTAGTCGCTGCTTTTAAATTTGGCGGTTGTACTATTATCTTGGACGTGCAAATCCTCTGTCACAGTTGCAACAGAGTATAATACTGGCAAGATATAAATGAGCATATGGCCATGTCTGAACTGGGGTGGCGTGGTGAGCAAAATAATGATGGATTAAACCCAGATCTGTGACTGGGGTGAATGTTTTGCCAATGTGCAACATTCCGTCCATCATCTTGTGTGTTTTGCTGTTCGCCCTATGTGGGAAGGGTATGCCCAGACGTGGGTCCCGTGCTCACTACGCCACTGGAATCAAGCTATCCTGGCTGATGACAGCTGATAGCCGGAAACCGGTTCTAGGATGCTTGATTCCGGTCCAGGGAAGACATGGCTTGGCAGTTCGAGCTGGACTGTTCCCATGAGGCACAGGGTCAAGACTAAACTGGGGTGGCGTGGTGAGCAAAATAACGATGGATTAAACCCAGAACTGTGATTGGGGGTGAATGTTTTGCCAATGTGCAACATTCCGTCCATGATCTTGTGTGTTTTGCTGTTCGCCCTATGTGGGAAGGGTATGCCCAGATGTGGGTCCCGTGCTCACTACGCCACTGGAATCAAGCTATCCTGGCTGATGATGGCTGATAGACAGAAACCGGTCCTAGGATGCTTGATTCCGGTCCAGCGAAGACATGGCTTGGCATTTCGGGCTAGACTGTTCCCATGTGGCACAGGGTCAAGACTGATTTGCATATGGCCATGTCTGAACTGGGGTGGCGTGGTGAGCAAAATAACGATGGATTAAACCCAGATCTGTGAATGAGGGTGAATGTTTTGCCAATGTGCAACATTCCGTCCATCATCCTGTGTGTTTTGCTGTTCGGCCTATGTGGGAAGGGTATGCCCAGTCGTGGGTCCCGTGCTCACTACGCCACTGGACTCAAGCTATCCTGGCTGATGACGGCTGATAGCCAGATACCGGTCCTAGGATGCTTGATTCCGGTCCAGAGAAGACACGGCTTGGCAGTTCAGCCTGGACTGTTCCCATGAGGCACAGGGTCAAGACTGATTTGCATATGGCCATGTCTGAACTGGGGTGGCGTGATGAGCAAAATAACGATGGATTAAACCCAGATCTGTGACCAATGTTCCCTCTAATTTTGTTCCTCTGTGTGCGGCAGTGGAGGGTCTCTGTGCGCTGCAACCATGGCTATGTGCGCCAGGAACCAAACCGCGCGTGTCTGCGGCGCCAAATGGCACTCAAAAAGTTTACTTTAAAAAGTGAAAAGATGGTGCATTTTCACACATACAGCGCCAAAATAAGGGTCTTAATGGTAGTTTACAAATTGGATAAACACGCCATGACATGAATTGGTTACACTGGCAAGTACACTTCAAGTTTAGAAAAGCACAAGACTTCAATGGTGGTACCATCATAAGATTTTAATAAATATTCTTAACTGGAGCACAGTTCATTGGGTGGAGAAATGTCCCCGTGCTCTCTCTGCCCGGTCTTTCCTTCTGTACCCCTCGCTGCCTCGTGTGTCTGCCCGGTTTTCCCTTCTGTTCCCCTCGCTGCCCCCGTGCCTCTCTGCCCGTTCTGCCTTCTGTTCTTAGCTGCCCTTATATTTCTGTATTCTGTATTTTGCCTCTGTGCCATTCGTTTTTTGTGCCCGTCTGCCCTCTAAGCCACTTGTTTTTCCCTTGTTTTTGTGCCCCTTTTGCCTTCTGTTCCACTTGTTTTTCCCTCATTTTTTGTGCCTTTCTGCCCTCTGTTCCACTCATTTCCCTCATTTTTTGTGCCTTTTTGCCCTCTGTTCCACTAGTTTTTTTGTGCCTTTCTGCCCTCTGTTCCATTTCGTTTTCCCCTCGTTTTTTGTGCACTTCTGCCCTCTGTTCCAATAGTTTTTTGTGCCGTTCTGCCCTCTGTTCCACTTCTTTTTCCCCTCGTTTTTTGTGCCTTTCTGCCCTCTGTTCCACTTTTTTTTGTCTGCCCTCTGTTCCAATCGTTTTTTGTGCCTTTCTGCCCTATGTTCCACTCTTTTTTGGTGCCTTTCTGTCCTCTGTTCCACTTCGTTTTCCCCTCGTTTTTTGTGCACTTCTGCCCTCTGTTCCACTTCTTTTTCCCCTCGTTTTTTGTGCCCTTCTGGCCTCTGTTCTAATCGTTTTTGTGCCTTTCTGCCCTCTGTTCCACTCGTTACTTGTGCCTTTCTGCCCTCTGTTCCACTCGGTTTCCCTTGTTTTTTGTGCCCTTCTGCCCTATGTTCCACTCGTTTTTTGTGCCTTTCTGCCCTCTGTTCCACTTCGTTTTCCCCTCGTTTTTTGTGCCCTTCTGCCCTCTGTTCCAATCGTTTTTTGTGCCTCTCTGCCCTCTGTTCCACTCGTTTCTTGTGCCTTTCTGCCTTCTGTTCCAATCGTTTTTTGTGCCTTTCTGCCTTCTGTTCCAATCGTTTTTTTTGCCTTTCTGCCCTATGTTCCACTCGTTTCTTGTGCCTTTCTGCCCTCAGTTCCAATAGTTTTTTGTGCCTTTCTGCCCTATGTTCCACTCGTTTTTTGTGCCTTTCTGCCCTCTGTTCCACTTCGTTTTCCCCTAGTTTTTTGTGCCCTTCTGCCCTCTGTTCCAATCGTTTTTTGTGCCCTTCTGCCCTCTGTTTCACTCGTTACTTGTGCCTTTCTGTCCTCTGTTCAACTCGTTTTTTGTGCCTTTCTGCCCTCTGTTCCACTCGTTTTTGTGCCCTTCTGCCCTCTGTTACACTCGTTTTTAGGGCCTTTCTGCCCTATGTCCCACTCGTTTTTTGTGCCTTTCTGCCCTCTTGCCTTCTGTTCCGCTCGTTTCCCCAGCCGCTGTGGCCTTTTGTTTAGGTATCGCTGTTAATCAGAGCCCCTTCACGGGCTCCGATTAACAGCAATACTTAAACAAAAGGCTACAGTCTGCCCTGCGCTTTACTAACAAAAGCGTAGAGACAGTTTCCAATCACAGCGCGTACTTTAGCACACGCTGTGTTTGGAAACGGACTACCAGCCGCACAGCAGACATAGAACAGCCTGGGGACATGGGCCTGTCTCACCCTCCTGCAGAAGAGCCCTGGCTGCCACCAGCCAAGGGTGCCAGGAGGCATGGTTCACCCTCTCACCCTCCGGCATGAGAGCCCTGGCTGGCACCAGCCAAGGGCGATAGGGGCCCACGTGGGCTCAGGCCGCACAGCAGACATAGAACAGCCAGGGGGCATGGTTCACCCTCTCACCCTCCTGCAGAAGAGTCCTGGCTGGCACTAGCCAAGAGTTCCAGGGGGCATGGGTCACCCTCTCACCCTCCTGCAGAAGAGTCCTGGCTGGCAAAAGCCAAGGGTGCAAGGGGCCCATGTGGGCTCACGCAGACATAGAACAGATGCACATATCAGCCCCAGAGGTTGGAGCAGAAACGTGAACTCTTCGACTAGCCATCATACATCTCTTCTCTGTGGCTTCGGATGTTTACCTCTGGTTGACAAGAAAACCTCATTTTAATTAGAAAAGAAAAATGCTTCCAGAGTGCGCTCTCCTTCCTCCTGAGGACAGATGTCTTGTGCCTGCCGAGGATGGTGCATAAGTATCAAACAATAGCAGAAGCCGAAAGCATGGGTGTCTCTGGCACACGGTGCATGCATAAGTGTCTCTGGCACACGGTGCATGCATAAGTGTCTCTGGCGCGCGGTGCAAGCACAGGTGTCTGTGGTACACAGTGCAAGCACAAGTGTCTGTGGTACACGGTGCGTGCATGAGTGTCTGTGGTACATGGTGCATGCATAAGTGTCTGTGGCACGCAGTGCATGAACAGGTGTCTGTGGTACACGGTGCATGCACAAGTGTGTGGTACGCAGTGCATGGACGAGTGTCTGCGGTACACGGTGCATGAATAGGTGTCTGTGGCAAGGGTGCATGCGTAGGTGTCTGTGGTACACAGTGCATGCATGAGTGTCTGTGGTACTGCTACTCACTAATAAAGGAATAACCTTTAGGCATATCTTGAGGTAATCTTATGCATCCTGTTACACCTAGGACCTCTTAGCAGGAGCAAATTTTGGTTGGAAGCGCAATCTAAATTACGAAAACAATAACTCTTGGAAAGCCCCCATACAAGTTATCTAAAAGCAAGGCACGAACAGCAAGTATTTTAACTTTACCTCCAGAAAGGGGCTTCTCCGCTGCCATGTGCTGTGACAAGTCCAGGGCTTTTATTCAGTGTACGAGCTGGCAATGCAATCAGGAGACTACCTACTCTACTTCCTAATTTCTATTTTTCTTTAGCTTCCTGACTGAGCGAAGTAGTCCGACACTTTTTTAGACTGGAAAAATAACCGCTAAAAACTTTAAACAGTACGTAATCACCACCTACTGGAAATAGATGTCATCTCATTGTTATTGTTTTTTAGTTTTCACCTGCACAGTCAGTCCTTGCGAAATCGCTTGTATGTTTCCCTCTTGCTATCTGCCCATGTCTGTCTCCTGACCTCATCCTCAACCCTCCCCTCTCGCATCACAAACATTTTCACAATGGCTCACAATCAGCCCCCAACCGCGCCCCCTTAAGAGAAGACATTTAACAAGTCCGTGCTTTTGGACTTGCTAAATGTTTTCTCTTGAGGGAGCGCGGTTGGGGGCTGATTGTGAGCCATTGTGAAAATGTTTGTTAATTGCAGCGCATAACGGGGCTGCAATTGACAAATGTTTTCACAAAGGGCCACAGACAGTCCACAGCCACAGCCGTAATTACAGTTTTCGCGCCGCTCGCGTTTTAAAAGCGGCGGCGCGAAAGCACTCACAGCATGTGTGCGCGCTTCCCTTGGGACTCTGCGCGCTCGGGGGTAAGCAAGGTGCGCATGCCCGCGCGCGTTACAGGGAACACTGTCTGTGACTGGGAGTGAATGTTTTGCCAATGTGCAACATTCCGTCCATCATCTAATGTGTTTTATTATATAAATGAGCCCTTAATCTTTAATATATACTCCACCCAATCAGCCTACTAAATTACCACCAAAGAAACATTTGGAAACAAAGATTGGCTTAGAGCGCGACTATAAGCAGTGGGAAGATGTTGTAATCCTGGAGATGTATTAAACCCTATTTACAGTCCTGGCTATGTCATGGAATGTAGTGATACAAGACTGCACATGAATCACTCATTCGAGAGCTCGGTGTCCTGCTGTACAGTTGGTGCTGTACCTTCATCCATGAATTTGAATGAACCCTTCATATCAACCAGCGTGAAGGTGTCTTAAATTCAACAGATGAGATTTGCATAAGATGTACCCCAAAGGCAACTGGGCAGAAGCGAAGTCATCAGGTTGACTGTGCTGAACCTGAATTTTCATCTGGGCTACAAGACACTGTCATACTACACACTCACTTACAAGGATGCAGAGTCACAAAACCAGTTCTCATTTCACTCCAGTGGAAAAAGCTGCCAAACTTCACTTACACCGTCTTAAACATCATTGGTGTAGGGACTAAAAAGAAGAAAATACGTTGAAATTCAAAGTCGGATGTCAGAATGTAAATATGTACTGCTTAAAATTAAATCCAACAATTACTTCTATAAAAATTTAGAGGCATCAAAAAAGCAGGAGGATATTTTGTAAAGAATTAAATAATTATCTTCCTCTGAAAGAGTGACTCCATCCAAAGTACCATCCCAAGATTTTTGTGATACTTTGAATATCTTTTTCATACATAACATAGTCAACAACAGCAAGTTCCACAAAAAAACACCATCAATTTGCACACATGGACTGATAATAAAAATCCTCACCAACTTCTCGTTTTCAACCTTTTGGAGGAGAGCAGTCTTCCAAATCTGGTTGAAAGGGTCAAATCAGGCTCACCAATCGACCCTTGTCCATCAGCGCTTATGAGAAACATACCAATGCCATAGAATCTCAGTTTTTAATGTATTGAATAAATCAATTAAATAAGGTTCTGTCCTTAAAATTCCAGCGTTAGCCTACTTTTACATAAGCAGGAGGATGACCCAAGGTCTTGAAAAATGTTCTCCCAATAGTCTTGCTACAATATTAGGCAAACATTCTGGTGGTACATGTGTTTCAGGAATTTTTGGATCATCTACACAATTTTTAGTATCTTCAGCCATTGCAAGTGGGCAATAGCACAGAATCTGTGGTAATGGATGACCAAAACTCAATGGAAATATTGCACAGACCTCTGCTCTGGTGTTATTGCATTGCATCTATCGGCAGCCTTTGACTGTCTCAACCATAATATTCTTGTAGACCGGTTAGAGGCAGCAAGGTTCAAGGATTCTTCCTTGACCTGACTGAATTTTTTCAAGACAGTACCCAGGCAGTCCTACCTGCACCATTTGCAGCAACCTCCACACTTCAGGGATCTTCCTCATCTCTTCAATTTTTCTGCCATACCCCTAATAAGAAAATTAGCATCTAGAGGAAAAAGATTGTATGACTAAGTGGATGATTCTTCGCTTCTTCTCTGCTTAGATAATACAGAGCCCAAAAAGATTCAGTGAGGTAGCTCCCAAGCAGACAGGAAAAGGAAGGAGCTGTTTCATCGGAAATCGAGGAAGAACCGGAGGGAACCAACGAAACAGCACCAGACACCGAAGTACAAAGAAGATGACCATTTTGCACCAATGCAAAATGGTCTGGCAGTTTTCAAGCTGAGGACATCACAAGGTCCTCAGACCTGTGGCCGAACAATGCTGGTAAAGCATGGAACACACGTCATTCGGGTTCTGCCCTAAGTGCCAGCACGCGTTTGCGTAGGAAGATAGCCATCAAGTCTGCAACTTGTCTGCCCAAGCACCACATGCCTTTCAACCAAAGAAAACAAAGGTGCATGCACTGCTTCATGGCTTAGGTATAGAAACTGACTCCCAGAGCGGAGGACACCTACAGGGATGACAACACTGAAATGGCACAGCAGCAAGATCCTGACGCTGACACAACGCCAAGAAGGAAAAGCTGCCAAAAGAAATGTCGTTCAGGGATACCAAAGGATGAAGGCATACGGGCAGTGGAAATCTAGGACAGAGCTGAAGGGGTCAGGCTCTGAACCCAAGAAGTCTACTTAAAGCTCAAAGATAGCAGAAGGCAAACAGAAGCCCAAAGAGCCCCTCCGATCCAAACACAGGCATACCACAGGAGACGTGCCCTCAGAGCTCGCCTCGCCCCAAAATCGTGATTGAAAGCACAAGAGTAGAATTGACCCAGGAGGGAGAAACTTTGGCTCTGAGAAAAAGGCAATGGTGATCTATATCGATGCCAAGGAGAAAGCGCTTGACAAAGGGAAGAGGTACCTCAAAATTGTAATAGAGGTCTTAATCAATAAAAGAAGGTGACCGATGACTCCTTAAAGGGATGCAAGTTCCTGCTCCTGTCCTCAAAGGAAACCCCAGTTAATATGAAGGTGAAGAATTGTAGTTGGAACTCCTGCTAACACGGGACACAGTGGAGGAACAGGAGGAGGCCCTTCAAAATCAAAGAGGAGTTTGGTGATGGACCCTACCAGGAATGAGTTCCTGACCAAATAGGTGCCCACTAGGATGGGATTATCACTTGATGCTCACTAAAGATTGTGTGTATATAATACTTTGAAATGAAGTGAGCTAAGTAGGTTCACCATTTGGATTTGGCCTCTAAATTACAATCAAAAGTGATATGTTATAACAAAAAGGATCAGAGGCAGTGTACAGTTATAAAAGTGAGGTTCAAAATCCTACTAGAACCAGAGCTACAAATATATTGTGTTTGTTTATAATTGTATATTGATTTGAATTGTATATTTTTCACAATTGTGTGATCTTGTCTCTTAAATGTTGTGGTGTCTTCAGTGTATGTTTAGAACTGTATTTGTATATATTGGAACATTGGAAATAATGAATTTTTCATCAAAACAAAAGTATGAAATGAGGAAAAAATACTTGAAAGAAAAATAAAAAATAATTGCTGCAACCAGATTGTTTAGATCTTCTGGCCCTTGGGATAAATGTGATGTTTGAATGAGTATCAGTATTGGCACTTCTTTGTGTTTGTTCTTACTATATTGGTCCGGCCTTACTGATTAAGGGCCAAACTCTTTCTTGTTATTACAGTGGTATAATTGTTGGCAGACACCCACAGTGTCAAGTTTTAAGTGGAGCAATGGGAGCATTACTTTCTGCTTGAAACATTATCGCCTTCAACAAGAAGAGCCAACTTCTTCCAAAGCTCCCAATTGTATTGGATCAGGGAAGGGAAGCCTTCAAGGAATCAGCCACATTGAAGGCTGTCACTCCACACACGCATGCTACACATGACCAAGTCTACATCAATGGACCAGTGGCTACTGATTACATCATCATCTCCACAGCATGCAAATCCGCCAATTAACTGCCATCAGTGGGCCATCCAAGAGAAAGCAATCGGGTGGGTGTGGTGGGCCCGAAGTTGGAGTGGTCGATTGCAATCCCGTGGAGGATTGCAACTAAGACGCCCTGCTGAACTAGTATGCCCACCAGCAGTGAAATAAGATAGAGAGCAAGAGTTTCCTGCAGCACCTCCCTGAGCAATATCAGAAGAGATGGAAAGTACTAGTCCAGGAGGGAAAGAGGATGAGCAATTCCTCCTTGAAATCTGTTTGAAGTCAGCCCTAGTCACTGTAGACACCACCAGCAACCAACTATGCACCGTGACCAACCTCAGGAGGCACGCTGACTGAGGGTATCCAGGTTCAAGCAGGAGATGCTGGAAGTTGAGGTGAATATGCCCTTCACGGTGGACTCTTTTTGGACCGGCATTCGACAAGTCCCTTCAGAGAATGAAGGACAACAAAGCAGCTAAGCCCAGTGGTGCACTGCAATTCAGGGGGAAAAAAACCTCAATGAAGCAGAATGAGGGTATAAGGAGGCTCTTAATCTTCAACCTCTCATTCATCCTTCACCTCATAGAAACCAAGCCACAGCACACCAACACAGTAGCAATACACAGGTATTTTGAGGGAGGGCAAGCTGAAGCGAGTTGCTGGCTACACCAGCAATTGACTTCACAGAATGCCTGGCCCTACATTCCCCACCACCAGTAATGGGCAGAATCTGAGGATTTCTCAGCAAATGGCATAGCATCCCCTCCAGCAAATGGAAACTCAACGTAATCCAACACAGACATTGTATAGAACTAATAAAAACCAGCACCCAACATCTAACCACGGGCAAGACCCAAAAGCAGCAAGGATATTATACATGAAAAATGAAGTCACCTACCTTCTGTGAAAAGAGCTATAGGAAAGGTGCCACAATCTGGAAGGCCATTAGGAGTACTCTCAGCCTACTTTCTGGTGCCAAAAGGCTAGCAGAGGAGCTAGTGACGTGGCCATTACAAAGAAGCACAACAATAGTAGCAATTCACTTACCAGGAGTGGAAAACACAGGCACAGACAGACTAAGCAGGCAAAACAGCGAGATCCACGGATGAGAACTAAACATGCAGATTCTACACCGGATCTTTTTGTATTTGTTTACAACAGAAGAAAATGCAAAATGCCAAGACTTTGCATCCTGGTACCCAACCCACCAGTCATTGGGAAATGCCCGATCGATTGAATGGTCTGGAAGATTTGATTATACCTTTCCACTGATTCCTCTGGTAATAGACCGGTACAGACAGGCGATCGTGATCCTCATTGCACGGGCCAGACAGTAATGGTTCTCCAACTTAGTGGGGCTGGCACAGGGAAATGTGATGTCAGCACGGCAGGACATTCAAACAATGCAAGTGGACAAAGTGTTCGACCCAGAACCAAAGGCACTTTGTTTGGCAGTATGGCTCCTGAGGACATAAAATTTGAACATCTCCAGTTTCCCAAAAGAACTGTGGATCTATTCAGAGGCAAGAAGACCAAGGACGACCTGGTGTTACTCCAACAAATGGAGCTGGTTTAGAAAATGGTTCACAAAACATAGTGACTCTCTGGTTGCAAGAGAGGATGCCCCGTCCTACAATCCCTCATGCACATACAGGACAAACGGCTCCCCTGCTCCACACTTCAGACCTAGCAGTCATTGTGTCATACACAAGTGGTGTAATAGAAAGGATTTGTTTTCTGAACACTGGTGGTCAAAAGGTTCCTCAAAGGAGCAGAAAGACTAGCGTCACCCAGAGCACCGACAACACCCACATGGAACCTCAATCTGGTACTTACACAACTGATGAAATAACCCTTTGAAACCATGCATAGTGGAGTATTGGAATTCCGCACCTTAAAAACTGCCTTTTTTGGTAGCTATATTATCACTACGCAAGGTTAGCGAGCTGCAAGCATTAACCGCGCAGGACCCAGATACACAAGGATAGGGTGGTAATGAAAACAAATCCTAACATCCTGCCAATACACATCCCGGGGTTCTTCCAGCAACCAAAGTCGCAAGCAGAGTGTACCCTACATCCCCTCGATGTCACGAGGGACATCCAAGCAAGCAAGCAAGGAACCACAGGTGGGACAGAGAGTACTCACACCTGTTTGCCGCCGCCGTCCCCCGCATCCGAAGAGCGACAACAGGAGGAAGATCCTTCTCCTACCTGGCAGCCAAGACCTGGAACTCACTTCCGACCAATCTGCGCATGACCCAAGACCACCTCTCCTTCAGGAAGAAGCTCAAGACCTGGCTGTTCGAGCAGTAGCGGCACCCCCCCCCCCTCCCAGCGCCTTGAGACCCTACGGGTGAGTAGTGCGCTCTACAAATGACCTGATTGATTGATTGATTGATTGATTTGCAAATACGAACTTGTTCTCTACCCAACCTGGAGTGTTATGGTGTGTCATAGAGTCAGGTGCAGGGGCCTAGAGTGGTGTAGAATTGAGTGGAGTGGTGTAGAGTGTTGTAGAGTGGAAGGACGTAGAGTGGAGCAGAGTTCAATGGAGTACAGTGTCCGAGTGGAGTAGAGTGTTGTAGAGTGGAGTTGTATAAAGTGTTGTGGAGTCGTGTAGAGGGGAGTAGTTTGGCATAGAGTGAAGCAGTTTAAGAGAGTCGAGTAGATCGTCGAAGAATGGGGTGCTGTAGGAGAGTGGAGTGGCATATAGTAGAGTAGTGCAGTGGTGCATGGTAGAGTGCACTGGCATAAAGTGGTGCAGAGTAGAGAGGCGTAGAGTGCTGTGTCATAGAGTGGAGTGGTGCACAATGTAGTGGCGTAGAGTGTAGTGGCGCAGAGTGCATTAGTGTATAGTGCAGTGGTGTCGAGTGGGTCAAAGTAAATTGAGCTAAAGTTCAATGATGTAGAGTGGTGTAGAATGCAGTGGCGTAGAGTAGAGTGACATACAGTGCAGTAGTTCAGAGTAGATTGGCTTAGACTGACGTGGTATAGATTGTGGCATAGATTGTATTGGTTTTGAGTAAAGTGGCATAGAATGCAGCAGTGTAGAATGCAGCGCCGTAGAATAGAGTGGGGGTAGAGTGGAGTGACACAGGGTAGATTGCAGTTGCATGGAGTGGCGCAGAGTGGAATATAGTGCTATAACGTGCAGTGGTGTAGAGTAGATTGTTTCAGAGTAGAGTGAAGGGGCGTATAGTGCAGTGTCATAGAGTGCAGTGGTGCATAGTACAATAGAGTGGCTTAGAGTGGATTGGCATATAGTGCAGTTATAAGAGTGTAGTGTGCATAGTAGAGTACATTGTCAGAGTAGAGCGGTGTTGAGTGAAGTGACGTAGAGTGGAATAGTGCAGAGTATAGTGCAGTGTGGAGAGGTGCAGAGTAGAGTGCAATGGTGTGGAGTGGAGTGGTGCAGGGTAAAGTGGAGTATGCATGGTGTGGTAGCACACTGCCATTACAGACAACACATATTCAATTGAAATGACCATTAAATTTACCCAGACATACAGTTTTACTGATAAAAGTATACAACGCACAAACGATAATGTGAGGAAATACCATCCCTTAGTGTATTGATTTGTTTTGCTCTGATTAAAAGATTTGTTTCCACCACACTTCAGAATTACCAAAAATTAGCTTTATTTGTGCTTTTCATATTCTGAAATATATGCACAGTTCCTTTACAGACATTTACATTTTGTTTTGTGCTAAAAAAAATCATCATGCAGCAACCTCGAATAGCCAGAACGATTATCACATGAATCCTCTCACTTTGAAGTCAGAGAAAGAAAAGCGAACAGCAAGCTCCCTTGAAGACCCAACCTAACACTTGACCTCTGTCTTTGAATCCACAGTAAATGTGACTAGATAAGAATAAGATTTAAAGGCCTGTTTACAGAAATGTAATTCTGGTGGAAGAATACAGTAAATAAGGTTTGGGCAAGGGAAGGGACAAACTCAAGATGGACAGCCTGAAACAAATTAAGTCAGCAAATAGAAAGCAAGCAAATGTGAGTTACAAATCACAAAGCCAATGGTAAGCAGTTGGCAGAATGCATTCACAGCAAAGCTTTCTGAATGTCCCCAATATGTCGTTGGCAAACCAGACAGCTGTGTTGTCTGGTAGGCTTCCAGCTACAAAGTTTATGTGAGGATTAGGATATATTATATGGTGTGGGTAAGCGATGTCACCGTGTAATACTCACAAAACCATTTTGGGTCCAGTCAGGCTTTATTGTAAAACCTTTAGCTCAACCCTGGGTAGCTGTGGCTTCGACCAGTAAGGTTTAAATAAAGATGCCCCAAATAACAGAATAAGAAAGACACACAATACAAATGAAATCTGATACCTATTGTTATGAATTTTTAGTCACCAAGATGAGCAAAATCAACTGGAGAGTTATGGAGATAAAGATTTTTCAGTAAACGTGAATCTCAGCTTTTTAGGCCAATGTGCAAACAAGCATTGGTAACTGTAAAGTTCGAAAACCTTCTAAAAGTTTGGAAAGAGTTATGTTTGACTACTCCACACGGATGACCAATTCCCGCAGGATGCAGGTTCAGGGGGTGAGGCGGGGGGGCAATAAGGAGTATTTGGTCTGTTACTTGGTTACCAACGCAGTCCCAAGTCCAGTTCCACTAGGATGCTGTGTGGTCAACGGTGACCTTCCTTCGGTCCATGGTTGCGATGGGGCGACTTTGGCCATAGGAGTCAATGTCCCTCAAATACCTTTTTGATCCAGCAAAAGTCCAGTTACGACTAAGCTACTGGTCTCTGGTAACAGCAGGTCCAGTAATTTGCATTGGTGAGAGCTAGTGCCCATTTTTAGGGGCCGATCTGCACTGTGAATACTGTCCCTGGACCGACGGACTCAGGCGCAACATCTGAGCACTGAGGAGTGGTCTTCATTGCTACACATTCGAGGTTAGCAGTGATTTGATGAAAGTGGCTACTGACTGGCCAGAATGTGCTACTTCTGCTTTTATTGCCATGGTGCTGGAAACCGTGTTTACAAAGCTGTCATTACATCGCGTTCCTTTACAACGTAGTCGTTACAACGACCGAGTTGTTAGAACGCGATGCCTTTACAATGCAAGTCATTAGATCGACTTGCTGTAGGGGGGGGGCTCCAAACTAAGGAATAATATCATTTACTATTCCAACACCTTCCTTACTGTTGCGCAGGCTGAAGTTGGAATAGTAAATTTTACTATTCCTAAGTCCAGTGTGCCCCCTACAGCAAGTTGATCTAATGACTTGCGTTGTAAAGGTTTCGTGTTCTAATAACGCGGTCGTTGTAACGACCGCGTTGTAAAGGAACGCTATGTAATAGCATGTGATGTAAGATGCTATATTCCCTGGTGCTGGAACAGGGAGTCAGCCGACTTAGTCTTGAAGTTCACGGTTTCTGTCTGGAGCTCTAGAGCGATTTTTCCATGAGCCAGGCACTACAGGCACATTCCTCTCTTTGCTAACCCAGGGAGCAGCAGGTGCAGTCCGGCGGTTGTGCAGCCTCTCTTGCCGATGTCCCGAGATCAGCAGGCCAGTCCTTCTTTGCTCCTTTCTCAAGCCCAGATGTGATGTTAGGTTCAGGGTGCCAGGGGTGTCATATTTATGCCCTGAAAGTTCTCTTAGAGGATGAAATGGTCACTAGCCTGTGGAATGCCAGGTTCCCTCCCGCCGTATGATGTCTTCTGGCTATGTGTGGCATCTTAGCTATCCCAGAGTGCACTATTCTGCCCACTCGCAATTGTCTGAACCCTTTTCCCGGTTTCGGGAGCTTGGTAGCCCACCCTAGAGGTGTGGCTACCCGGAGTTTGGCAACTGGTTTCCCCTGTCTGTTTCCAATGCCAGCCTGTCTACCTCAACAAAGAAACAGCCCCTCTTGAGTAACTGAGCCACAGAGTGGCAACTTTCTAAAAGTTGCTTTTCCTTAAAAGTGACATTAAATTTGACCTGGGCATCAAGTCGGGTTTAATGCTACAATTAGTATGATATCATAAAGTACCCATTTTAGTAGTCCAATTCAGAAGTTATCAGGGCAGAGATATCAGCCTGCAACTCTTTACTTGCCAATGGGGCAACTAGCCTTTCCACAGTAAAAATTACAGTTTGGGCTTTTACTGTTAGTACACATTAAAGTATATGTCTTAATAATATACATCTCCCTGTCTTAGGGCTCAATAGGGTAGACTTGTATATTATTCAGGGAAGTCTGGGCTTTGCTATTGGTTTAAATGGCAAATTTGAACTAGCAGTTTAAAAACCACTCTTCCAGGCTTCAGTGTGAGGCTGGGGGCCACTTTCTACTTTGTCACACTCAGGGTGGCACAATCAGAGCTGCAGCTCTGAGTGGACACTTTTAACTTACAGACCCTAAGTACCCTTGGTTCCATATATTAGGGACTTATTGGTAAGTTAACTCATGTCAATTGGGGTTAGCCAGTGCATACTCATGAGATCGAGTTGGGGGTGTGGCAAGGAGGCGGGTATAGAGGCAGGACTATGGGCAGAGTTAATGGAAAACATTTAAAGGGCTCAAGATTTTTTTTTCAGTGCAAATGATGACCAATTGCTTCAATCTATACTGTACTGTTGGTGTCTTTACATGTATTAAGTTGTACTAATTGACAGATTGTTGAAAGGTAACTATTGGGTTTCTCTTTTTGTCAGAGGCACCAGTATATTACACAAAACATTAAAAGGTGAGCAGACTTGTTTTACTGAAAGATGAATGATCATGTTCCAATAATATGGCATTGCATTAACAAGAGCATTCCAGATTGCTAACAGATGTGAGGTTCTTTATGAGAGCCGCTAGAGTTATGAGACAGGGGAAAACCAAATTATGCAGCAGAGTTTGCATCAAGGAAAGATAATAATGCGTCATAAAAGACAATTGCTCTTCAAGAAAATACAACTACAGTGTAATGCTGCAGAGTTTGTGGCAGTATCACTTCACTATTGAGTGATTTTTAAACAGCAACTCTGGGTAATTTTGCTGCTACTTTGGGACTTGGAATAATTCAGACTTTGCACTATCCTGTAATGTTTAAGTTACTGACCGCCTTTATGGCTGACCCCATCGTCCTGTTTGAATTTCTGTAATAAATCTTTTAAACTTATTTTGCTGATCTAGAACTTAATTATTGATTGGGCCTTTACTGGATCTATTGTATTTTTGATGTGTGTGGAGGTGCCTTTAACTTTGGGTAATTAGCCTCATGAAATTGAGGTTTAACACAGTTTCCGAATCATAAGTTCTGTAGCCAGGTTATTGAGGTACATTTTGGGGTGTTCACATTTGGGAGTATCCCATGGCCACAGCTTAAAGAAGGTACTTAGGTAGGATGGCTGGCACATGGAAGTTTCAGACTCAGGTGGTTGAGAAGTGTAAATGTGAGGAGGCATCCTACGTGGAGAAGAGTACCAGAGGGGAATAAAAAGATTGTTATAGGAGTTTAAGGATATCTGTGGTGGGAGTGGATTATAAAGGACAGGGATTGAAGTTGCCAGCATGGGGTGCAAAATATCTGACAAGTGACAGAGAACCTGAAAATGGAGTATACCCTTTGATGAAGGACAATAGAGTGAGGGGCAGAAGACACCTGATAGAATGTGTTGGATAAATGGAAAGGGAGGAGAGTATTAGGAGTTGGACCTGGTAAATAATGCGAGAGTAAGCACAGATTAGAGAGAGCCTCAGATTTCCTTACTGATTTATATACCCTGATACTCTTCTGTAAGCTCTTGTGCCCTGCCTCTATGACCCCTAGGTAACCTACCCATCTGCCTGTGAGTGGCCCTTTCCCATTACTTTCTTTGGACCAGAACCCTCTGCAGTCCCCTACTCTGTACCCTCCAGTGGTCTTGAATCTGTTCCGCTGCGCCATCCAGTGCGACTGTCCATGTGTTCTCTTGTACCCTTTTGTACTCTCTGAAATCTCTCCTCTAAACCCTCACTACACTGCATCTCTGCCCTCTCCTTCTGCGCCCTCAGTGCACTTTATCTCTACACTCTGATACCGGTGCTACTGCATCCTCAGTGCGCTGCATCTCTACCCTCTGGTAAATCCGCCTATGTATCCTCAGTGTCACAATGAAGTCAATTAGTAAAAAAGGATATGGATTGTACACGCAAAAACATTTGTCAGTGTCTTTAAGCTTCAAAGCTGGAGTGAAGAGAGCAATGGGGCGAAGAAGAAATAAAAGAGTTGGTAATAGGAGTGGTAGTAGGAGCAGACCGTGCAGCATTAGGCTTGTGAGCTGTGCCCCTGAACCAAAAAAAAGTCAGTTACAAATCAGGAACTGCAGTAGTAATGCCACAAATTCAAATAACACCCAATAGGAATAGGAAGGCAAAATTATGGATTAACGGGCAGCATACAGAGTATGCCTGACGTATGAGAAGAGAGCAGCCCCCAACACAACTGCACTACAAGAGGCAATTAAATACAGGAAAAAAAGACTACATCCTAAAATGCAACTCTGACCCACATCGAGTGGAAGAAAGCCGTAAGCTGTCATGCCAGTGATCCTGGGAGAAGCAAGTTATCTGGGGTCTCACAACAGAGCAATATTATTTCACACTTTCATTCACTTTGAGATTATGTGCCACCCAGCAAAACCTAGTCCAAAATTCTGAGGGGCTAGTTAAGGGATGGAGGCACATATAACCATGTTCATATGAGCGCGGTGTTACTGTCACTCGTGTAGGTGCCTGGCCCCAGCCCTATGGAACTCTATTCCAATCATGGCGCGCAGCACACAAGATCACTGGGCATTCAGAAAACCGATCAAAACCTGGCTGTTTTCATCCATCTAGCACACGATGGGCGTGTATGCTGCGCTTCCGTTCCCTGGGCCTTTAGAAACCGACTTTACCTGGCTGTCTTTCCATCTAGCTAGCAATCACTTTCCATGGTCACCCGTTCTGCGAGCGCTGGGACGCCCGGTTGCTGGGGCAGCCATGCGCTATACAAGCACTCCTAACATAACATAACTGTAGATGATGGTAGACAGCAAGCCTGCTGTAGCCTCTGTTTCTGATATGAGAGGAACCCTGTACCCACATGTGCCTGATGCTCAAAGCTTCCCTTAACCCTGCTCCTTCTCCTCAAGTCCAAGGCTTGGCTTCCACCCTTGGGTGCTGTGGGTTCCATGGTGCACCCACTCCCACTATGTGGCTCACTTTTTTTCATAAATAGCAGGTACAGCCAGCTTTTGTGTCAACTGGCGATGACCAGTCTGGTACACCTCACCGTGCGGTGGAACCCTGCAAATTTCTAAGCTGCTGTAGTGGAAATTGCAAGACTTTCCCCTACTGCAACCACTGGGCCACCACCACATTTGGGGAGGGGCAGCCATTTGGCACTTCTCATTCATATCACTGTACTGCTCACAACCTCATAGTCCTGGATGCTTCCACAGCATTGTAGCAGGGAAGACAGGCCTGCAATTCCCCAGCTAACCATGATCCTTCTTTTTTTTTTTTTTTACTTCTCTGCCCGCTCCCTCCTTCCATTGTGGGGGGATGTGTCCTGGCCTGTAGTGGCGTGGGTGGTTCTTAGGCTCCCTGTCTGGCTTGAAGGGTCTAGCCCTCTGGCCACATCTGAAATTACAGCTACATTCTTGGGTCAATAATTACAGTAGTCTGTGTACCACTTTGCCAATTCACTATTTTTACATGGATGGAAATACAGTTTTCATGTTATGCTTTTGTCACAGCACAGTAGTGACACTCTGTGGGTGCAGAACTCCCAAGTTGTAATGCATCCAGAAGAAGGCAGCCAATAAAGGAGAAACCGCGCCTAAAATAGATGGTTTTACTCTATTTAGCTCTAAACTGCAGTTATGGTCCCGGGAAGTTACTTGAATTTGCATCAATTTTCTTTAAAAGGAGGTGTAGGGCTGGCTGTATGTGTCCCTCTCCCAATGGAGACAGTCTTTGACATGCAGAAAAAATCAGAATTTTCCTGTTTGTGATTATTGTAGGATGTCAGTAACATTCGCAGTTTGGGGGATCTAGTCATTTCTGCATCTGAGGCAGGTAACTCGATATCGGCTGCTCTTAGTATGATAAGAGCTCTGCCTCGAAAAATCCTTCCCTCCAGAGGTTAGTTTCAGGTGAAGCCCTGGTCCTCACCCACCTGAATGGAGGCAACACTCTGCTCAGCAGCCTCCTTCACAATATTCAGACACCCATGAAAGCACCTTAACCACTGTAACTCTTCCCGTCATGGGCTTGTAGAAGTGTGACAGATCCACCCACACTGAAGGAAGAAACAATGCTGGCTCACCACCAGGGCTCAAGTCATCTTCATGACCAGTTGCATCACCTGCGCAGTCATAAGAAACAGAACACTAATGTTCCAGGCCTAGAAAAAATCCACTTCAGGTGAACAGTCCCACTTCCTCTACGGTAGTGCCAAGAGACCAGTGATGGAGAAAGCAAGAAGGAAAAAACAGAGGAAAAACATTCTCAATCTCCACATCCATGATCTGGAACAACATATACAAAATTGCTTAAAATCTCACGCGAATCAGAAAGTAAGTGGAAATACATTTCTAAAAGGATCACTAGCTCCCTGACTTGAGAGAAATGTACTTGTCATATGCCTCATATTAAAACATAGCCCAGGGATCTTGCACACAGTTCAGCATTTCGATTTCCATATACCAGATACACAGCTTCTTTCTGGGCTGCATGGAAGTAGCTGCAGTGAAAGTAAAAACAATTAGTGAGTAGCACTTTTTAATAAAAAAACCTTCTTCAAGCAAAGAACGCGAGCAGCTAGCCACCTGCTGTCCTCCCCGCTCTGCCCAAGCTGTAGCATGGTAGCCTGGAAGGTGAGGTACCATGGTGAAGCGCTGCAGCCGCCCCTGCAGTGCACATGGACACATTCATTGTTTTATGCACGAGGAGATTGGGGCGGCGTGCAGGGCACTCACCTATGGAGTGGCAGAAGGTTCCTTGTCGCTGGGTCCTCAATCAGACTGCCACTGGCTGGAAACCTGCTTCTTGCTCGTTGGTGGAATTTTATGGCTGTTTCCCTTCCTGCTGTGCTGGCAAAGAAGAAAGGGAAAGCCAGAGCTAATTGTGCTTTTTAAAGGGCTTCCCTTTCTTTCCGCTGCACAGCTACCTGGTGGGTGACATCACACTTTGCTTTGCCGTGGCACATCACTGCCACTGTGTGAAATTACAATCATTTGAGCTTGGCCGCAGTGTCGAAATGCGATGCATACTCACATGACTATTTGTGACTTAAAATGCCGCTCTGATACAGTGAGTACCAGTATTCTCCTTGGTAACGGAGAAGTTCCGGTAATTTGGGGGGGGGGGAGAAATGTCGGTACTCAGTATCGGTGAGTACAGGCCCATTTAAAGCACTGGGGTTAGCCAGTTCAACAGACATTTTGTAAAGGGTTAGAACACTGGCACCGAGGTCTGGTTAGCAGGCTTCAATGCACTCTGAGTCGAAAAACCAGCAGCATCACTCCAAAACTGATCATCCAAAAAGAGGCATTTCCTTATGGGGGTGTACAACTTTCCCAGCAGTAGGAGATCTTTGATCCAATAACTGAAAATCCTGTGCATGTGTTATTTAATCAATTCCATGTTCGTTGTGCCGCCCACTTGGGCAATTTACTATGTTTCGTCCCAAAGACAAAATTAAGACTTGTACGTTAAGTACTTCTTGCCAGAAACCGGTTGCAAATTCATGAAATACAGATTTTTATTTAAGTTCTTCACATTTTTTCTAATTGCAGGGTCAGCAGATTTAGGTGTATGCCTTCATAAATCATCCAGCGGGCTTGATCTCCCCATGAAAGTGGTGGATATGTTTGGCTGCTGTTTACCTGTATGTGCAATTAATTTTAAATGGTAAGTACCTGCTAAATCTGGTGGCTTGATTGTTTTGTTTTGGATTAATGTATGCTTTGTTTATTTTGTAAATTGCAGTGTGGTAATAGGGACATGTTTCCATTAGTGAAGATTTAAATTACATTTAAAGTGTATACTTCCTTAGTTTGTTTTACAACGTATGTTGGTTCGAACTCAGTGAGTTCCTCTCTTACGAAGTTCCAGAGGTTGTGCCTCCAATTGATGCTACTAAAGGGTAATCTCTGGACAATAGTCCAGAACTCCCCAAGTCCCCACCCAAAAATTGGCGGAAGGGGATGTACAATTCCCAGTAATAGGAAATAACTTGCAAGAATAGGTGCTTCTGCTTTGATTTCTGCATGTTTTTCTTCAAATTCATGCAGAAAGTAGGCCGAGGGTCCAGATGAAATACAGTATGGCTGCAGTGTTTATGCACAGCTTGAAATCCCAGTAGGGCCAGTAACTACAGTTGCCATATTACTTAGCATCTGTTATGAGGGCCTGTGAGTTTAATGGGGTACCACCTAACGGCAGCACAAACAGAAAATGCACTTTTGTCACTATTATAATTGCTATTTAATGGATAAATGCTAGATTACTGGTACAAATGACCAACATTTGTCTTGGAAATCCTCATTCCTGCTCCACATCACTTCAGTCATGGACAAACCTTGTACTGTCCTCCCTCATAGTAAATTAGCCCTGATAACCCACCCATCTTCCTGCCCAATGTCATCTGGGACTTTTTCAGTAATCTGTTCATTTACAAGTTTTTTAGATGAATAGTGCCTCTTTGTCAGAAGGGTCCATACTTACTTCAGACATTAAAAGATATTGGTACCTATTCACAAGCTGTATTTTATAGTAAGTTTGTAGTACTACGAAACCTACTACAAAATACTATTTATAAACCGTCCTACATACAGAGTTTACGCTCCCACATCTCCTATCTTTTTTTTCTGTGCAAAGATGTCCACCCAAAGTGCACTTGTAAGCAGATGTGGACATGCAGGGTGAAAGCGGAAACACAGCAGTTCACCATATGAAAGACGACTTGATTTGTGCCATCCTAGCGGCCATACGACGGTTTCAGAAATCGCTGTTTCTGTACTTTGGAGCAGACTTCTGGGACAGTGTGCTGATCTCCACATTTATCACACCGGTTCTTCAGTGTGCTCACTTACTATCTCAGGACAGATTAACATGTATACTGTCAAAGATTATATAATAGCAATCTCAGAATGTCTGCATCTGCAGGCTCAGTTCTCATTTAAAATTCTTACTGTACCTAGATTTCATAAGGGTTTCTCAAATGTCCGTGTCAATCACCTAAACCCTTCACCATACATTTGCCAGAATTAAAGATGGTTCGACCTGTTCTGTTAGGGATTCCTTTCAAGCCACTTCACTTGCTTACTTTATAATCTTTATCATTAAAAAAAAAAACTTTTAAAAAATGTGGTCAAATTGTGTATTTTAAAATATGATTTCAAATAAAATTGCTAAAAAAGTAATAGACTCAGGAAGGGCAACCATGAAATATTCCTGTACAATGAATCCTACCCCTTACTAGGAGTTAATCCTAATGAATTATTTTAATTTACCATGGGGCTATTATTTTGTCATGGGTTCCTTGTAATGACAAGAATTACTTCCAATATACCAATGTAACAATTTTTCCATTGATGCTGCCCATAAATTATTGGTGCCCCATGTGTCAAAAATGACCTCCAGTATGTCGTGGCTTGGTGTTTACTGCGGCTTCTTAGATCCAGCTGACCTAGAGACCTTTTTTGTTTAGACCTTAATTAAAGTAGAAAAACAAGCAAGAGTAAGGGATGAAGTATAACGTTTTTATTTTACAACGGCTGGGAGAGTGATGAACCCAGGTAGGATTGCCACCCAACTCTCAAATTTGCTACAGCAGGTAGCCCTTTATATAGTCTATTTTTGCTGAATCATTCATTCTAATCATGTGACCGACAATGGACATATTTGGCACATTTAAGCAACATTACACAACTTAAACCAAGCCTCCCACCTTCCTACGTTGATTGGTACAATCATCTGACTATGTGTTGTTTGTGCCATCTGACTACGTGTTATTTTGTATGTGCATTCTGACTATGTGTCTATTTCTAAAACCTCAGCACAAACAGAGCGCGTAATCGGACTACGTGTTATTTGATTTGTGCAATCTGACTATGTGTCCTATTTCTATTTCTAAAACCTCAACACAAGCAGAACATGTGATCCTGTTGCAACATATTTGGATCATCCCTGTGTCTCATCTTTCCCAACTAAATTGACCTCAAAGCTAATTGGTTGCCTGCCTCCCACCTCTCTGTTCCTCCCCTCACATGATCATTCTCAGGAGGAACTGGTTTGTTTGTTGTACTAGACTTCTTGATTTGTTTGTTTTATTAATTACTGGCTACCGTCCATATGCATCAAAGGTTGCATCTGTTTTCTCCCTGAGCTCATCTACTGTAATTCATTAACTGCATGTGGGTGCAGGTGAGGTTTTTCAGTGGCACTATCTCAGAGTACCCCTCCTCACTATATATATTAACACTTTCTATACTAACACCTTACTGGATGATGCTTTTGAAATGTGCATGGATGATACCAATGATCAACCTGGTTAACCTTGCACTACCCTAGAGGGAAGAGATGGGTTAAACTGATGTTAGTTAACAGCTCAGTGCTCATCCTCATACTCTCTTGGTGTTCCTTTGATGTAGTATAATGTAATCCCCCTTCTCCAATGTCCTTAAATGCTGTTGTAATGTGACGTAGATGGCAAAAATCATCTGAATTAGAATTAGCTTCCAGTTAGCACCCTTCGAGTCGAGGGTGCTAACTGGTTATTTTTTTTGCATGTCCAAAAAGTCTGGTCTGGGTTCGCTTCTAAATTTTGCATGTTTTGGATAGCTATTTCTTTTGTGTCATATTATTGGGTATTTCATTTGAAAGGTTGACATAGTTGCTCAATTCCTCTACAAGCCTTCTAGTTTGCCCAATGCCTGGTCCATACTAAGGCCGCATATATCTGTAATTACGCTAATATAATTATCAAAACCTCTCCGGCACACCAGAAAGTTCCTACCATTGTTACCCATATAATTATGGCTGCTTGAGTTTCTTATGTTCATCAGTCCAGTTAGTCTCTGTAATGGTAATATCCTACAACCCACTTGTCTCGCTCCATGATATATGGTTGGATGATGTAAGAAAACAAATTACATTTTTATTGGATATGGAATAGGGCGTTTTAGGCGCAGACATGTATTTTTTGGCTGCAGGTCTAAGAGGTCAGGGTGGTGTTCAACTTTAAATCTGCCTGTCTATGTTTAACAAACTATTAATCTTTATAGTGTTGGTTACTCTGATTGCTGGGTTGACATAGCTGCTGAACTCTTACCCACGTGCTCTAGTTGGCTTAAAGGTCGGTCACTAACGAGGTTGTTTACAATGTGATGCCACTGATAGTTATAAAGCCTCTCCCACGTACCAGCCAGCTCCCACTGCTGTCACTTGTGAAATAATGGCCTCTAAAGTTTCCCATTTTCACCTATCTGTTTTGTCAGTATAATGGTAATATCCTACGATCCAGTTATATTGCTCTACCTAGACTATTGCTCCCAAGCTTCTGCCTACTAAGTAGTACTATACTGCACCCTACCCCAAACAGTTTCTCACTGTTATGCTGGACCCTCATATCTCCACATTGAATGTAATTCCTCTCAACACCAAAGATCTTAACCACCAAAAGGTTTCTGGCTAAACCCACACATTTAGGGGTGACTTTGTTTCTCCAGGAAACCAAGATTGGTTATAAAGGTGCAATATCTTTGTGTAACAGATGGGTGAATGATCTATCCTCCTCCATGGCAGTCTAAAAACAAAAAGTGTGCTCACCATAATCTAAAAAAAAACCCTGGATATCAATTATTGCCTCAGACCAGGATGACAGTGGCAGACGGCTGCTCACTCTGCTTCAATGCAGTAACACAGACTTATTTGCTGTGTGTGTGTGTGTGTGTATATATATATATATATATATATATATATGTGTGTGATCAAGGTACGTTGTGTACCGAAACGCGTAATGGCCGACATCCTGAACAGCTAATAAAGAAGATTGTAAGCACTTATCTGGGTCTGTGCTCCACGTTCTTTTCAGGAAGCGCAAGCGACTGCTCGTGGGAGTGGAGTGGTGCGATATATATATATATATATATATATATATATATATATATATATATATATATATATATATATATGTATATATTTATATATATATATATATATATATATATGCTCCTAATAGTAATGGTTCCCATATGTGGTCCACCCTGTCGGCTAAATTAACGCTAATTCCATTTAATGCCTGAATAGTTCTGGGTTTCAGTTTCATTTTGCCAATGGACGTCATCTTAGACAGGTACTCTGCCTACAAATATAGAGTCCCTAAAGCTCACAAAAGCAATGGGATTTCTGTGTACATCTCATGGCCTCGTCGATGTCTGGAGGCTACACAACCCTACCGTTAATGACTTTACCTTTTGTTCTCCCCTCTCTACAGTTTTTCGAGAATCAATTACATAACAGTAGATCGTTCTCTCCTACATGTTACATTATCTTCATCCATTGACGCCATCACAATTTCTGATCACACTGCCGTCTCCATTTCCCTTCAGATTCTTTCCCCTCAAACGAAAAATTGTACAAGGCGTATGAACACTGAGGATCATGAGAACGAATCAGATGTGCAGAAATTCATAAAGAGCTAATATTGTATTTACAACACAACAGCTCACTGTCTCCTCACCTGTCACTCTGTGGTACACCCTGAAGTGGTGCCGTTAGAGACCAAGTGATAAGTCGCATAGCTAAAGTAAAAAAAGAAACCAAATCCTCCTTAGGCAACCCAAGAAAATGTATTTAGGTGCTCTAAAGTTCCATCATCCTTAACAATACTTAAAAGGCTGAAATACGAATACAACAAGATAATCGGTAAACGCACTCGCCTATCGGTCAGTGCTATGAAAGATGGTAAACTACTTTATATAAATAAAGCTGGGAAGTCACTCTCAGCCCATTTAAAATTGAAAAGAAATTCCTCCTTAAATCAGAGCATTAAAGATCATTAGGGCACAATGAAAACTAAAATATGATAATGTCAAAGTTATCCAGAAATTCTACGCTGAGCTGTACCCCCTCTAGATTTCCACCCTATAGAAGTTTACCTAATGAAGTCCATTCTGCTTTGGATAGTCTGAATCTAAACAAGCTGATAGAAAGAAGCGACATTTGGAATGCAGTTAAGCTTAATCCATATGGCAAATCCCTGGGTCCAAATGATCTACCCATCAATTTCTATAAAACATTTGCCTTTACAATAATAGACCCCTTGGAATCTGTCTTGAACCACTTTGCCTCATCTGGGATAGTCTTGGTTACCCCAGCAGAGGTCACAATTATGGTAATATCAAAAGAGGGAAAAGATCACTCTGATCCAAGAATTTCAGATCGATTTCCCTAATCAGTGTAGAGACTAAATCTATGCTAAATGTCATATTCCGCTTGTATGCGTGGTGTGTGCCTGCTGGACTACATGTCCCAGAAATCCTAGGGTTAGTTTTTCCACACTGTCCTCGCTTTCCGTTTCTATATAGGCTCTGCCTTCCTGGAAGCGGGTGCTTGTCACTAAAGTTTGGACGCCTATCGAGAGAATTGTGTTTCATGAAGAGCCTGTTCCGAGGAGGATTTTTGGATTCCTGATGTAAAACGTGTGTTCGCGCTGAATTCAGACGCTCCACGAGGAGGAAGAGAAAGCGGTTAGCGTTTCTGTGGTGTCTATCGTGGATACGCTGGACCCTGAATAGCGAGGAACAATTTTGTTTATGATGCGTTTGTTCGCGCCTGCACGGAGACTCGTAGCTAGTTAGTAAAGCGCATGCCGCGCTGGATAAGTTAGGCTCTGCTTTGTTTGGTACAGAACGTGTGTCCATTGGAGAAATAGTAATTAGTGGGAGACGAGATAAAGCCGCCTTCGGTTGAATTGCTGTTTGTGCTGTAAACTGGAAAACAGAATTCTTTGAGTTGGTTACTCACAGATCTGAATACCTATCTGGATCAGATAAGTACATTTGCAATCGAAAGAGTGGTTCTCAAGACTCCTTAGAGTAATCACGAACTGCTTCAAGAAGTAGAATTACCTTTGGTTTTTTCTTTTCCTTTGTTTTCTTTTTCTATTTTTGTGCTTAGAGAATAGTAGCAACGGCAGTAGTGTTTAATAGTAAGTTACTACACACACATAGTTCATTGATAGAAAGAGTATAGGGTGTATGTGTGTATGACCTGTGCTCTTGTCTTTGCAGGGTCCTGGGTTAGGAAAAAGTGAATTTCCAACGTTTGTAACCGACCCCGACCTGCTGATTTACACTGCAGCTACTTTATGGTTTATTTCTCCACTTTTCCCCTTCCCTCGTTTGTGATACCCTTGTTAGAGTTGTTTGTATCACTCACAGGAGGTACTTCACACGAGGGAGGTAGGAAACAGGCATCAGACATCGCTCCTGCTGTATCCGGTTATATAAGTTTAGTTCACTTCTGTTCAGTATATGACACTAAAATACTAGCTACTCTCCATGTTCCCTTGCTCACCAAGTTAGTCCATGTTACTCAGATGGGATTTATCAATGGCAGACTATCGAGTGATATTTGCATGTTCTGCCCTATCATTGAAAAAACATCTCCTCCCACATTTTCCCGCAGCAGTGGCTATAGTGCTAGATGCGGTAAAAGCCTTAAATAAGATATCTTGAAGTATCTGAAGGCCACCTTATAAAGGTTTAATCTTGGCGACCTATATTTTAAAATGGTCATGTCCTTATATGTAAATCCATCTGTGCGAATCAAAATTAATGGAGATATGTCGCCGTCTGTGGTGTTACAACAAGGTACCCACCAGGACTGCCCACTCTCTCTATTATTTCTTCTGGCTATAGTTCCTTTGTTATTAATGATAAACCAATGTAATGAAATTGGTGTACTAAAATTCGGTCAGATGGTCTTCAGAACAGCTGCCTATGCGGACGACATTCTAATCTTCACAGAAGCCCCGGATCTTGCTATACCTTCTGTTTTAACCATTATTAATACATTCTCTAGCTTTTCCGGCTACTCCCTGAACATGGATAAAACTGAAGTTCTGCCTCTGAATGTTCTCTGTCACCTTTGTGTGGGAACTCAAATTTCCAATGGTAATCTAAGTCAATCAGACACTTAGGTATATGGCTTTATAATAACCTGGTGGAATTCATATCTCAGAACGAACTTAAAACAATTGATAAATTTAAATACCTATTCACGGCACAGTCCCTCAAATATATTTTATAGTGAGGTAGATTAGAAACAATAATGATGACCCCCATTCGTTAATTTCCTGGTAAGCATGCTACCTATGTGCCTTTCCAAATTATTTTTTCACAACATTAGATAAGATTGCCTCTGGTTTCCCTTGGCGTAAGCAACCCAAAATACGTTTAAAAAAAGCTCAGGTTTCATGTGAAAGAAGATGGCTGCAATGTACCAGACTAGTTCAACCACCAAACTGTGTTTCTAGCAGCATAGGGCACACAATGGCTGGAATTGGATCCAATCAAGATGCCTGATTGGCTTAATTTCAAACAATATATTAGCCACCCATTTCCACAAGTTGCAAACTTCCCTGTGTCTCATCACACCTTTATTCACACCAACATAATTTTTAAAGACACAATTAAAGCTTTACTACTGGAGGACAAAGCTCTCTCCTCCAACATTACGAAATCCTACTACATCTCACTAAAAGACAATAAGAAGTTTTAAACATCAGTTTCCTCAAATATTGGTCTGAACTGGGCTAGCAAAGGTATCTCACTTGTGGCAGATCTATATGCAGGAGCTAACCCCTTTTTCAGACCCTAGATCGGCCTCCCTGAACACCACATCAGCCTATTCAATGAAGGACCTAATGGAACTAAATATGAAAAAAACAACGATTATAGGAAAGCGACCCTCTAGTTCCATGATGTGGCATCTGGAAACAGCAAAATTCAACTCGGCCATTGAATATAACTATCTAAGATTGCTGTTTGATAGACTTGGGTCCTTCAAGCAGGACAAAGCGTAAATGCTTCTGAAAGCTAATTTCCTATCAATGGCCAATCAGCAGCTCCAAACAAAGATCGCCAGACCATCGCTTGCGCCACTCCTGCAAATAAGTCAGGCAAAATTGGTACATAGCATAGAGTGAGGCTCTAAGTGGAATAGATGGCCTTCTCCTGGATAAGATCATAGCCAAAACCATTGGATCCTTATTCCATCTGCCTCGGCATACATCAGCTCCCAAGTTACAGCTGGAATTTGGCCTAACAAAACAAATTTTGACCAGGCAAGGGGTGTTCATTAAATGTTGCTTTAAGTAAAAAAAATGCAAGAGCCTACCGGGCATTGTCTTTGACAACTCTGGGTCCAAAGACTGTATGGGTCGCACAGATTGGCTACCCCAATTTAAAACCACGGTGAACTAACAAATCAAGAAAATCGCATTGCTGGCTGCCAAAGAAGCGTTCTCCAAGCGATGATATGCTGACAAAATACCTTCATAATTAGACAGGGCACCTAACAAATGATCGTGGATAGTTTTGTTTTCATTGGAAACGTGCCAATTCTACTCAGTCATTAAGTCCCATAGGTTACATACTGGATAAAGTTCAGTAGATGGTGATGATTGTCCTGGCATCCATTTCCTGCCAATTCATGTATTAGAAAGAGTAATGGGCAAATGTTGTGTTCATCGTCCACAAGAATGAAAAGTTGTCACCTAATTCTATGGTTTCATATTTTTATTTTCATTATTTTGGATTCCAGTGATCAGTTTCGTTTGGAAAAGCATGAGCGATCTAGACAAATGACCCCTTGCTGAATTCCAAATGTTGTCTACCTTTCAGAAATATATATTATTGCTTTCTGTGTTCGCCTTTGACCTTGACACTTCTGTTTCCACCAAAAACACAGGGAAAATTACTACTACATAGACAAATGCAAAAACGGTGGTATTTTTTAAACAACTTTGCCTTTTCCTGAAACCTTTCAAAATACACTTTATTTCACACTGCACTTTTACTCGGTTAAAAAAGTTAATATATTTTTTCTATTTACTCTATTCCCTTCAGGGGAATACATAAACTCTGAGTATGTTAGGTGACATTTATAAAGCGCACTGACACCGGAGGTTTCCTGGCGCTGCCTGACAGAGTAAGTAGGTGAGTGTAAGGTCAGAAGAGAAGGAATTAGCCTAAAGATGGGAAAAGATGAGTTTTGAGCAGTTTCCTGAATTGAAACAGAGTCAGGCTGGACTTGATGGTGAGGGGAAGAGAGTTCCAGTAAGCGGGGGCTAGATGGGCAAAGCGACGGCCGCCGAATTTCTTGGTTTTGATTTTAGGGGCGGCTAGCAATTGAAGATGGGCAGATCGGAGGTTGCGCGTGGGTCAGTGTGGGGTGATAAGTGTGTTCAAGAAAACAGGGCTGGTGCAGTGGAGGGCTTTGAACGTGAGACAGCCCAGTTTGAAGGCCGCCCTTTGTTTCATCGGCAACCAGTGGAGTCTGTGGAGCATGGGTTTGGCCGATTGCCACTTGGGGATTTTGTAAATGAGGCGGGCCGCCTGGTTCTGTACTACCTGAAGGCGGCGAAACAGAAATTGTGGAAGTCCATAGTACAGGGAGTTGGAGAAGTCCTGCATAGTACCAGGGAAAGGATAACCTGGACCAGTGCGGCGTGAGGCAGTAAGTGGCTGACTTTACGAATTTTTCGGAGTTGGTACATACAGGAGGAGGTCACAACGCTTACTTGGGCTTTGAGGGAGAGCTCGCCATCGATGATCACCCCCAAACTTTTTACAGATTTGGCCGGGACTGGGGGAGAACCTAACTCCGCAGGCCAAAATTGCGGGCCCCAGTGAGTAGGGCTGGATCCGGGGAGAAGAAGCTCTGTTTTCCCAGGATTTAATTTAAGTTGGTTGTGGTTCATCCACTGTTGGATGTGAATCATGACGGTGTGAAAGTTGCTGTCGGCATTCGGGGAGTTGAGTGGAAAGACAATCTGCAAGTCGTCAGCGTAATTATACACTGTGATGTTCCATGACTGAAGAGAATGGATCAGGGCCGGAGGTAAAGGTTGAACCATTAAAAACCCCAAAAAGTGGCAAATAGCAGACAGATTTGACCTGATTGTAGAAACACAGTTAAGGAGTCTTAATTGCGAAGTGTCACAGACCTCAAAATAAGGTTCAGCTCTGTGATGGAAAAGCCTCAGCATATAAGGGGTTAAGCTAGCAAATACATGTTTTTCATTTTGGATAAACAACATAGTTGCCCTAAACAAAAGCTAGTTATTATCTGAAAACAACACTATTTCACCTCGGAATACCATCTCGCTGTGTCTCCCCAACAAAATGTATCTACACTTCAACAGTGACTAGGTCAGATGTGCCCCCTTAAAACTACTTGGTTCAAACCCTGTTGTTGTGTATGAATTTAGGACCCTAGTGTAATTTTCCCGATTCAAGCCCATATATAGGTATAAATCACCCTATCCTTATATAGGCATAGAAATCATAACCATATTTAGAATTGCTTGAACATTGATTTATCCAAGAACTCATGGAGTTTTCAAAGAACTGAGTCTTTGATGACGTTATTATGTCCAACCTTACGTCCAACAAGGCACCTTCAAGGTATAAATATACCCTCACTTGCCCAGGCAAACACACAGTGGTTTGGAGCAGTTTGACTATCTACTTGCCTGACGCCCTGCTACAGCAAGTGCCGAAGGAAGCCGAACCTCCAGCAGACACACTGAGAGAGACGCTGTCTTTTCTCTTGCCGGGAAATCCAGCTCCAGTGTTTCCAAGCTACCCTTGCAGGTTGTTGGGAAATAGAGTCCTGAGAGAGAGCTACCAGACCTCCTACATTCTAAACCAAGGTACGGAGCTGATTAGATCCTTAGAGAATTCTTGGATAGATTCCTGGCAAAAGAATACTGAAACTAAGCTACACCTCACTTGCTTCTTCCCTTGTACTAGACCTAGGTTATGTACACCGGGGTAGGCGTATTTTAGAAGCACCAGGTGAGTACTTTTAGTCTTTATTTATTAATGTATATATTCTATGTTTTTTATGGCTTAGAAACCATATCATGCTTTTACAGTATTATTTTATAATACTCTTCATACTGTACGCCTTGTACTTTGCAACCAGTATTACGATTGTAGCAGTTCATTTTCTCTGCATGAGAAAGAAGACTGTTCAATAAATACTTTTTATTGAAAACGCCAGTCTCTCTATTTCTCTGCACCTCTGGTGAAACGAAGCATGCACAATTGACTGAGTGAAATAACTATCTATTGTTTCTGCGACTCTAGAGATACATTTCTTATTCTTGGGAAACAAAGTTGTCATGTTTATGCGGTTATCAGAAACTAATCCCTTCTTGTGTATTCGAGAAAGTTTCTAGTGATCTCTGAGCTAGCTGGCACTTACAATTAAGTCTAGTATATTCGATAGAGACCTAGTAGACCTAAGTCCTACGTCAAATCTATAGGATATATTATTCCAATGCGCAGAGCCAATTGGGAATATAAGAACTACACTACACTGTTGGAGATGTTGCAAGTATATATCCCTTTTCAGATCAACATGACATCTGCTTATGTTGTTTGGGATTGGATCCTGAAGCCATGGCCTGCGACTCCTGTGCTTGTATGCAACTGAAGGCCATCCGGAAGCGGGAGGCCCAGCTGTTTTTGTCCAAGGCCAACAGAGGAAGGCCAATGTGTTCACTATCACTTCTAGGTAAGTCTCCTGTCAGGAAACGATCTCCCCAAGATCTTTAAATAAAAAGCACAAAAAGCAGCATAGGAAGAAGTCATCTTGTTCCTTGAATAAATAGCCCTGCTCCTCGAACCATTCTGAAACTCAGTGTTATTCCCTGACTCTAGACTTTTTCTCATCGTTAGATAAGATCCTGACCCTGAAAAAGTTGAAACCAGAGTTTCTGGCTCCATTAGCTGGTTCCACACAGGATTTGGTCTTCCACCTTGCTATGTTGGATCTGTACATGATCATTCCTGTATGCTGCAGGTTTTCCGCAATGGGAAGCATGATCATACAGGCATGGCAACGCTGATGCTGCACCTCCACCATGCCAGCGCCCAAGGAGAAGTTGAAACCTGTCAGGGCATTGTTCTCCACTCTGTCGGAGCCTCCTTCGATACAGATATCACCCACTAAGCTGACTAGGACAATGCCGTCGATTTCGTAGGAAAACATTTGTGTGGTAAACAAGAAGGTTAATGCAAACTTCAATGATGTGCCTTTGGCAGAGCACCTTCCTAGAACCACAGAGATTCACTGGATGAGTTAGCTCTTTGGCTGAGACTATGAGGTCATAGCAATGCCTGTTAATAAATATGGCCCACACAGGGTGTTGATTTGGGGGCTGATAATCTCCATCACACATTATTACAGTGATGCTGGCCGTTTCTGCATTTACAATATGCAAGAGGCCTAGGCACTTCACCAGAAGGTAAGATTCCAGAACACTTTGGTCCTTCTGCAGAAGAAGTTTCCTCATTTTGAGCTGTCGCTTAAAAAACACCGGAAGCCTTGGTATTAACCTTTTCCTATTCAAAGACAAAATACTATGTTTTGACTGAGATCCTCCAACCCTCCTCCTTGGTGGCGGAGCCTTTTGCGCCTAATATTGAGGCTCTCCTGTGTACGGTCATGACATCTTAGAAGAAACCATTTTCAGGCATAGCTTTTCACAGACCGATAATCAGAGGCCATATGCCTGCTCCTTTTGACCTACACTTTTTGTCCTGTCACACTTTGCCAGAAAGCTTGGTAGTTCTTATTGTTTCTTCAATGAAAAATCTGAATGCCTTTCCTATAGCACCTCCTGATAGAGAGAAAAGATACATATCTACAGGTTGCAAAGTCCTTGCTTCCAATAGCCTAGGAATGTCCCCTGCCTTTTGGGCTAATATGTTCATGCCCTTTGGTCGCTGATGGCTTGGACACCTTAAAACAGATCCTGAAGTGCATTGTTGGTCCAGCAAGCACCATGGCTAGATCCATGGGCAGGGCTACCACGCTGCACCTACATGCCTGATGCATTCTACTGGCTTCTCAGGAGATGTCTCAACCACACTCAATGACAAGCCCTTCAACGGTGTGCAGATGGTTTGTGAGAAGTCAAACTCCTCCCAGAAACACTTAAAAAAATAACAGAGCCATGGCTCAGTGTATGAACTGACCTAAGTGGCAGGCCTTTCCTAGTAATACAACCATGTTACATACAAATCGGCCCTAATTATATGACAAATATGCCATGCATTAACTCATTAGAGTTGTATGTGGAAGGCTTAGAGCCAAGAGGACTAATATTTTGAGTGTATAAGCAGTGCACCGTAAAAGCCAGAGTTATAGGTTATGCACTATGGCTAATGGAGGTGGGCAAGTTATAGTAATTTGAAGGTAGTGAGTAAATTATACATTTCAGGTATAACTATAACTTTAGAATTTCTAATGTTTGTGTAGTTTAAGTTTGGCTTGTACAGAAAGAATAAATAACGTTTTACGAACTATAACTAAGCTTTAACCTTTGTTTTTTCCCCCACACCTTTGCTTCACTATAATACCTACCTCATTTCTAATGATCTTACTACAAATCAAGAATTGTTTTTGAGTACCACTTGAATCGGTGCTGAAAGCTTTCTCCCTACCCGCATCTCCTGGTGATGCCTAAAGCACCTTTCCCAGTTGGAGAAGGATTGCAATTGTGTTGGTAGTGGTGGGTACAGATTAATAAAGACCATTCATCCGCTAGTCAAATGACCAAGTGGCTTCTGGTAGAAGGGTAGCATTCGTGAGCCTATTTGGTGAGAATAAGTAGTGCTGTTCGTTATTAACGATCAGGTCTCCACGACCCACCACTCTTCCGTTTTCCTTGACAATAGCTTAATGAATTGACTGAATTCTGTATTATGCTTTTAACTTTGAACTTACTAATTGCATGGACTTTATAACCGGATATTGTCAACGTTTTCATTTCAATACAAAATTAAGTAAATACATTAAAAAATAAGGTACTGGGGAAAAAAACTGAAAGCCATGTGCCATGCTCTTTCTTTGATATATTGCAATGTTAATTGTTACACATTTTATTTTGACAGTTTACATGAACTTGTAAAGCATGAAAAGAATGGATTGGTATTTGCAGATTCAAATGAACTTTCTGCACAGCTTAAAGTAAGAATCATTTATATTTAATAAATTAATTTTTTAATCACAATGAATATTTTTTTAATTTTCCTAGCATATGCCAATGCTTGATTGAAGGGGCTAGAATTTAAATTTTGTTCAAATGTATTTTACTTGACGTGTAATCCGAAGCGATGGGACCCTCACTAACAATGCAGAGCAGGCGCCATCTTTGTAAATCTTATTGCTCAATCACTTTGTATCTGTTGGCATTCATGGACACATGCAATTCAGCAGATGCCCATTTAAGAATAGACACTACACAGCCACACAGCTGGTAGGCGCATGCCAAAGGCAAGCCTGTCAGCAGCCATACACATTGTATCAACCAACCTTACTTGCACAGAGCTTTGAGAGTAATTTTATTTTACTCTTTTTATTTTTTTAATAAACTGAATTTTATTAATTTATGAATCTTAGAACAACCCACAACAGGTCTTCAGGTGCAACAACACATTAAAATAAGGCTATAATAAGTACATCCGCATATCCCACATGAATATATCTATCATGGTAGTCAATAGTACTCCAACCATTTCCCCATATCTTCGCACACGCTTTTTGGGACATCCCCTGGTGTAATATACGGCCTTCTCTTGAGTTGCACATTAGTTATTCGCTTGTTTCCAAAAGGTCAGCAGGGGAAGAGAAGACTCCCGCTGCCACCATTTAGCTGTATCTCTTTGCCAGTGCCACTCCAAACCCCACCAGAGTATTTACTCCACCGGCATCACATACCCCTTCTAGGACTCCAACTGAAGGGGCAGCAGTGAGATGTCAATGGGCCTTTCCAACAACCTAGACAGTACCTCAGGGATTTTGCCCAAGTATCTCGCAATCACAGGACAGTCCCACACCATGTGATAGAAGTGAGCAGGGGTCCTGGAGCAATGCTAACGTGCTGGTGACTTTAGTACACTTGCACGCCAGAGTCGCTCAGGTGTTTAAGTCATATGCATATGATTAAACAATATAAGCCTAAGCCGTGAGGAAATAACCTGCATTCTTGGCACCCACCCACTTTTCCCATCGGAACTTGAGAGGCACAAATAGATCAGGGGAGTGTACCATAAGGGATTTATATATCCATGAAACCAAGGGGCTACATTCAAGAATTTTCCCTAAGTATCCATAAAGTTGTTCAAAGGCGTGGTGTAGTTAGGTGTATCTAAAAAACTGAGATCCATGTAGGCCAAACTCTTTCTGAAGTGCCTGATAGGACTTATGGTGTTCACCCTGCCAGACATCTCCCACTCTGCAGATCACAACCCCATCCCACCCACCACACCCTTCTAGGAAAGATTTCTAGTGTCGCCATCGGCCTACCCATTGGGGCGGTTGCCAGTGTAGCCCATCGATCTCATTCAGTTCACCGCAGTGCCATGTGCCAGGTCTCGAAAACCACCCTTGTGGGCTCAGGGAGGGAAGATGGAATAGGAATGCCGTACCGGAAGCCCTTGATCTTATCCAGATCCATCTCAGCCACCTCTAGCTGAAACACCGGGCCCCCTTCCCTCCTCCACTCGGCCACTTGTTTACCACTGCTGCCCAGTGATAAAGACGCACATCCGCCTTACCCAGACCATCGTTCCATGTACATTGAGGACATTTCCCATAGCTACACAGGAAGGTTGCTCAAGCCCAACGAAGGCTCGAAATTTGGCCTGCAGCTGGTGCCAGCAAAACTGCTGCAGTTGTAAGAGATAACATTTTAATATGTAAGGCCGGCAGGGAGGGTCATCATTTTAAACAATGTTATGCGGCCCAAGACCTTGAGAGGCAGCTTCGCTCACCATTTGAGGTCTGATGTTAGGTGGGACGGTAAGAGCCTGACATTCAAGCGAGACCTGGCTTCAGGGGGCCAACACTGATTTGGACCAGTTGATGGTAAGTCCCGATGCCTAACCATACAGCCCAAGAATCTACATCACCCGAGGAATCGAGATCACAAAATATATAGAGGCACATCTTCTGCATAGAGTGCTGTGCGGTCTTCCATAGCCACCCCCAGTCAAAGCCCCAAACCTGAGCTTTACAGAAAATCCATACCACCAGTGACTTGATTGCCAGCGCAAACAAAAGTGGTGATAGGAGGCATCATTGACGGGTGCCCTCAACCAATCGAAAATAGGGCAGATAAGGTACCCTTGATCCACACCTGTCCCTTAGGATTAGACTAAAGCACCCACACAGAAGCGGGTACCTAGCCACATCTTAATCAACACTTCCCCCAGAAAGGCCCAGCTAATCGAATCAAAAGCCTTTTCAAAATCCAGAAGAAAGGCCATAGGATCCTCCAGCTGTGAAAGATGTACGAGTAGAATAACAGCGTCCCCTATTAGGGTCCGTCCACTTCAGCACAGCAAATGCCCCTATGTCCAGGGGTTGTTTTAAAATAATTCAACTTAGAGTAAATTTGGGTATGATGTATTTATTATGTCAAGGCAATATTCACCTTTCATCCGCCTTGTTCCACATCAAATTAATTCAATAAATCATAATCTTCTCATAACAATTTCATCCAAGAAAATGTATGTTGTATTATTAATAAATTTAAAACCCCTGGTTGACGCGGTGATTAGCTGGTACGAGGGCCTGGGCTACTACGCGTCACTGTATGTCTAAAATAAGGGTCCAGAAAAGGTGGACACAGTCCTCGAGCCCTGAAGAAATGGCCGCTAAAGTTGGCAGGCAATGAAACATGTAATAATAATAATATAAATCTTTATTCGGTTTTCAAGGTACATAGAAAAAACCATAAAAGAGTTGCAACAATAAAATACAATTGATTAAAAGTTATCCGTGTAAGTAAAATTAATAAGAAAGCTCCCAATTACATCATCCTAAGGGACATCATATTGTAAGAGTTATTACCTTAAAAGGTGGATTTATCATTTAAAAGGTATATTAGATCGTTTTTACCTTAAATAACCAGGAATACATTCTTAGAGATTTATTCTATGATTAAAAATGCATTTAAGGAAGGTGCTCACGCTCTTGCAAACAAATTCAGAGTCCAGGAATTGCAGCCGTAACATAGCTGGACGACATCTTCTAAAGCCCAATCGTCTCAGTACAGGGACTAACCATAGTTTCCGGTGTGGGGCATAATATTTGCAGAACAAGATAGTGTGCATTGTCGATTGTTCTGCGGTTTCGTCACATGGACATAGCGACAAACGTTCGTCCCAGGTGTTTTTATGGGGAAAGGCTACTATTCTGTGGAAAATATTTAGCCTAAATCTGGTCAATAGGAATCGCTCAAACTGTGATTGGACATACGTCAAGTATGGTTCCATCTCCAGGGTCGTCATCACTGCCATGGAGTGACGAACCGAGGATTTCTGTGACTCTGTACATATACGCAGTTCTTCCACGTGGGACAATGCCTTTATTTTTAGTTCCTTCTTGGGTATTTCTGAAATGAGATCTGGTGTCAAGTAATATTTGCTAAGTCCTAGATCAGATAGGAGGTGTTTTATGTACATCAGCCACTCAATTTTCCCCACGTGGTCCATTGACATACAGTCTGCCACCAGTTGCTTTGTGGGAGTATTTTTTGTGGAGGTCCAGATGCGACGCCACAGTAGGAGTGGTTCGATTTTTGCGAGGTCCTCGATATGGGGGATCCCCAGTTCAGTGTGGCTTGCAAAGGTGGACACTCGTTTGGGGACTGCCAAAAGAAATCTCAAAAAGATGTTTTCTGCCACCTGGAGGGAGTTAGTGTTTTTGTGCCCCCAGAGGCCAGCTCCGTAGAGTGCTGTCGAAAGGCATTTCGCTTTATAAATTCGGAGGAGCTCTACAGGTGGCCTTTTACCCAGCTTTTGTGCAAATTTTATTAGGGCCGCGTTTGCCATCAGAAGCTGATGTTTACGGGCCTCTATCGCTGGTTTCCAGTTTAGCTTCGAGTCCATCATTACACCAAGATATGGGTAATGCTCTGTTAGTTCTAGCCTTTCCTTGTCTAAATAGATGTTCTTCCCCCTTTTTTTACCCTGCCCCACCACCATAAAAATTTTTTTTTTTTTGTTGATACGAAGGTCCAGTTTGCCCATGAAGCTTGCGTAGCGTTCTGTGGCTTTTTGTAGTTCCCGTGGTGTGCGCGCAAGTATCACCGCGTCATCTGCGTATAAGAGTGCTGGTATCAAGCGTTCTCTGACTCGAGGGAGGTCTTGGGCCCCCTCTAACATCTCTATCTCAAGACCGTTTGTATATAATGAAAAGAGAAAGGGGGCCAGGACACAGCCCTGCCTGACACCGCGCTCAACTGCAAATGAATTCGAGAGTTCTCCCCTGGCTCCAAAACGTACCCTTGCAGAGGCATTTGCGTATAATTCACGAAGAAAAGTTACAAGGGCCGGTTCTACACCCATTTTGGCGAGGATTGTCCATAGTTTCGAGTGGGAGACACAATCGAAAGCCGCAGAGAGGTCGACGTAGACCATATATAATCTGCCTCGCTTTGCTGAGGCATATTTCCCTATAATTAAGGACAAATTTAGGGCCTGCTCAATTGTCCCAAAACCCTCCCTGAAGCCAAACTGAATGTCCGAGAGGACCTTGCCATCGTCCGCCCACTCCTGGAGTTGCTGGAGAACCACTCTGCCCAGTACCTTCCCATGAGAGTCCAGGAGGGAGATTGGGTGATAGCAAGAGGCGTCCTCCCTGTTACCTTTTTTAAAAATGGGAACCATAGTGGATTGCGTCCAGGATTTAATTAGACCGCACTTCACTACGGCATCAAAGACCCTTTTTAGGATAGGGGCCCAAAGTTCTAGATTGAACTTAAAAAAGTCCACTGGTACGCCATCCGGGCCCGGGGCTTTCCCACTTTTGCTAGATTTCACTGCACTAATGACTTCAGTTAAGGTAATTTCTATTGGGATTGGGAAGGAGTTGAGCTGAATATTCCCAACGTTCTCTTCTGTTGGGTCAGTTTCTGGCAATTTAGCAAAGATGTTTGAGAAGTGATTGACCCATGCCGACCCGTCAATTGCCACCTCTACCGATGGCTGGTTATTATTATCTGACAGGAATGGGGCTTTGACCAGTTTCCAAAAAATATCACTATTTCTGGACAGGGAGCTCTCGTGTAGTTGGTCCCATAGCGCTTGTTTAAGCTCCTGTTTCCTTTCCCTGCATGCTAGAGTGTACGTTCTTCTTAGCCTCCTGATCTCATCCTGATCTCTGGGGACTTTTGACAGTGCTCGCTTTAAATTTTTGTGTGCTGTGGTGCAATTGTGGTCAAACCACCCCCTTTCCCCCCCCCCCGTTTCCTTTACACTTTTTTGTTAGCAGCTGTTTTACCTTGTCTAAAATTTCCCCAAAGTTATCCAAAACCTCCTGCTCCCCCGTGTTGACATCTAAGCATTTTACTAGCGCCTCGTAAGTTGTGCACACCACCCTTTTTGTTAAATCTTCAGCGTCTATCTTACCCCACCCTAGGGCGTAGCCATTTATTTTAGTAAGATGTATGTTATGTTGTGCAAGGATGGAATTTACGAGTGAGGGTGGAAGCAGACCCTGGTCCAAAAACAAGTCTATGGCCAGAGCAGCATGGTCGCTTAGGGTGTTTATAAGGATTCTAAAATGTCCAACCTTGGTTCTTAATGTGGCTGTAGCCAATACGTAGTCAATCGTTGACTCACATCCCCTGCCCAGGTAAGTAGGGTCCAGTTGCCCATTAGGGGGTTTTGACCTATTTAGTATTAGAAGACCCAATTCAGACATAGTTTCGTTCAAATAATTTCCCGCCTCTGAGTGGTTAAAATGAGTTATTTGGCCATCTTCTTCATCTACCACCCCACAAAGGTTAGTACAGCTTCTATAGCAGGGGTGTTGATTGAAATCACCCCCCATATAATGCTTGGAGGATCGTGGGTTTTATTTTGTTTTGTCCAGGTTGCAAGTTTCTTCCGGAGAGCCCCTAATGTGTGCAATCTATCGGCTTCTGTTAAGTTGTCATACAGATTTACCATAATAATGACCTTTTTCTTCGCGAATGTCAATTTTAATGCCTCGTAGTTTGGTTCTAGTGCAAGAGGAGTGACCTCTAAGCCCGATACGGTGTTAGCTAGGTCATCAACCCCCCTTTGGCTCTACCGTGCTGGACGGCTATGGCTGAGGAGAAAAATGTTTTGTACCCTGTTAAATGCAACTCCGCGGTTGCCCATGTCTCCTGTAAGCAGATCACCTGATAGTCCTGCACATAGTTTAATAGGGACCCATCGGTAATTTTTTTCTGAAGCCCCGCGATATTCCAATAGAGGAGTTTCAGTTTTGCTTTTCTCTGGGTTGTATTAATTATTTCTGTCGCGTCCACTTCCTCATGAGGGGGAGTCTCTAGAGTCAATTGACCTTCCTCTCTTACTGTACTGGATCTGTCAGTTAGTGTAATTTCCAACATGGGGGAATTACCTTCACTAGACAGTCTATGTACTGGACCGTCTGCGGCCTCCCGCGGAGGGGGAATTTGATCCTCATTTATAGATATTAAATCTCCCAGTACGTCTTGCTCTTTGTATTCTATGACATTCCCAGGGACATCCTTTTTCGAAGTTATAGAGTCCTGCGCATTAGTAGCCTCAGGAAGAGGCAGCTTTTGCGGGGCTCTCCACTGCCGTCTAAGTCAGTCCACTTCATCTAACCCATAGAGCATTGAGTAGTGGTTATATGTAGGGACGTTAAATCCATAGTGCGGTGGAAGATTGTTATTGCTATGAAGCCCCCTATTTAACTGAGAATAGGGGTGGTAGTTGTCCAACCTTTGGCGTGGAAATCAGGGAAATCGGGGACCCACTTCTTTCCAGTCCAAGTGAGGGTTTCTTACTGGGATAGATTTTGGATAGGAGTTTGGGTCTCTTGGGTAAAAGAAGCTGACATAATGGGTGGAGATGATGTCCCCCCCTCTTGTTTCGTACCAGTCTCCAATACACCTTACCGCTCTATGATCTTGAAAATTTATGATTAACACGTCCCCAGCTCTATCTTTGGGTCTTGACCCCACCCAAGACGCACGCCTCACAGATAGAATTTCTCCACTGACATGGGCAGGGAGTGGTCTATTCTGTTCCAGCCAGTGGATTGTTTTATTTTTTAAGGCATGGTGGTCTTCTCTGGCCCCTCTTTCAAGCTCTGGTACGCCTGCCATAATAATTGTGTATGGGGCCGATTGTGGTGGTAGGTCTACTGTTCTTTTTATTTCTCTTGGTGGGTGTTTAGATAGTGACCCCCCTTTATCGTTACCCCTCTCTTTAAATACTGGTTTTGGGGTTTTAACTAATGGGGGATTTTTAGTGGGTCCTTTCTTGTTACCTTCCCTTTTATCGCTAGCCTGAGCTACTTCCAGTTTTCCCCCCCCCGAGTATTAGCTGCTGGGGAGAGGTGTTCCTTACTCGTTGATGGTTTATTGGTTTTGAATAAGGCTTTTTTTCCCCTGTATGCTGGGTGCTGTTAAAGGAATTGTGCTAGTCGAGGGCTCTTTAGTTGGAAGGCTAATGGGTATTATATGATTGCCAGTAGAGTTATTAGCATGGCTGTTTTGGAGAGCTAGCAAGGCGGTAGTGTTCCCTTTTATTTGGCTGTCCAGCCTATCTAGGTGTGCACTTATCATTCGGGTTCTCTCTAACAAAGGGAGTAAAAGAGATTTCATCATAACCTCCAATTTGTTGATGAGATCCCCTTCTAAATGAGAGGCATTAGGAAGTCCTGAAAAATTGGGGATTGCAGAGGGATTGCTTATCTCCACGGAAAGGGAGGGTCCTGTCAGCTCTAAAGGTCCTATGGATTGAGAAACAGAGTCACTAGTTTTTTTTATTTCTGATTGGCATGTCGGAGATAGGGACCCCCTTCTTTTCCTTTTTTTTGATTCTTTACATTTCTGATCTATGATTGGTGGGGAAGCTGAGAATAATTTGGGGGAGTTTAATAGACTAGATATGGTTGATGAGGAAAAGTTTATAAGGGACGCATGACTAGAGGAATTAGAAATATCGTCATCCTCCAACCTTATCACCATTGGGGGAATAGTGTCCTGGGCCAGATCTAGGTGTATCCTATCTGGGGAGATAACTTTGGCTAAAGCCCCCAGAGAGGAGCGTTTCCCAGTTAATAAATCTAATGAGAGGCGCTTCTCAGTATCCGCTATTTTCTTTTCTAGTACGTTTGTGACCCTCTTAAAGAATTGGTCGATTGTCCCAGTGGCAATCCCATGTGTGGTATTCACTGTTATAGTGCGTGATTTTCCTGTTGATGTTGACATGGTTGACTACTGAGGGGTAGCGCTTATGGTAAGGAACTCCGGGAACTAGATGGTCCGAAACGTAATAGGTATTTTCTACAGTGTTTACGTTTTTCTCACTATATTCAGGCCAGGCTCGGCGGACAATATTGCCGTATAAGAAATGTCAGGGACTGGGCCCGTCCCGTCCCTTGTCGTCCTTTGACGGCCTTAGACGGCCCGCCCTTTGCCCGGCCTTCGCCCCGCGCGCGTCCCGCGCCGCGGGATGACCAAGTCGATTAAGTGCTCACTGGCGTGGGGGCGTGTCCGCCGGGGGAAGAGGCACCAGCTGTGGGCTGTGTTGAATGCTGGGCCTCGCAGTCCCCCGGTAAGGCGCCCTGACGTTTGGGTCTCGAGAACCACTGGGAGCGTTCAGGAATCCGCCGACTGCGGACAAGCTCCCACCAGTGGCCAGACCACGTCTCCCGAAGCAATCAGCAATTAAAGCCCTCCTGGGCTCGCTGAAACCTCCGTATCAGCAGCAAGGTAGAGTTGCAAGTGAGCGGCACCCGCAGAGCGGGTGTCGCAAAAGGTAAATGTGGGTCAGAGGCGTGGGGGCGTGTCCGCCGGGGGAAGAGGCACCAGCTGTGGGCTGTGTTGAATGCTGGGCCTCGCAGTCCCCCCGGTAAGGTGCCCTGACGTTTGGGTCTCGAGAACCACTGGGAGCGTTCAGGAATCGGCCGACTGCGGACAAGCTCCCACCAGTGGCCAGACCACGTCTCCCGAAGCAATCAGCAATTAAAGCCCTCCTGGGCTCGGTGAAACCTCCGTGTCAGCAGCAAGGTAGAGTTGCAAGTGAGCGGCCAATGAAACATGTCGGACCACCATTAAGTGGTTTGAACACATGCAGTATATTTTTTAATTTGAATAAGCACACGGGTCTAGAATAAAATTGGATTTGTAATGACGGTGTGACTTATTTCAATATTAACTGCATGGTGTTGAACTGTGTACGTGTGACACAGATGTTCACCTTTAATTTATTTTTTGGATGTTAAGCACAAATATTTTTTGTTTTGACGGGGTAGCAACCTATGATGAGAAACGTGGGCATAACCGGTGATCATTGACCAGTCAAGCTCCTTGGGTGTTGCGCATGTGAGGTGCTACCTTATTCGTTCACATTTTTTTCACAAATTGGGCACAAATTGATTGATACACTTGTGATATTACTGGGTATCTTCATTTGACTACAGTGACTGCTGAATTAGAGAGGTTCTTTTAAAATAAAATACTAAGGCCACTTTGATGCGGGGCAACACTTTTGAAAAAGAAATTGGTTGTTGTAGAGGTGTAAATATACTCCCATACCCCACTTATAAAGTCGAAAAATCCTTTCCAGTGCCTTTGCAGACTAGGTCTTATTGCTGTTATTTAGGAAGACTGGTAGCAACTGGTTCGCTAACACTTTCACGAAAATTTCACCTCTGAGTTAATTAGTGATATCTGGCAATATTACTCACACCGATCGATTGGTCGGCTAGGCTTAGGAAGGACCTCTATGGTCGCTAAGTCAAGCTCAGATGGAAAGTGTGCCTTGCCAACTGCCTCCTGATAAAGGCTAAAAATGTGAGGCATCAACTGGGCTTGAACGTATTTATAGTATTCCATGGAGAACTCATCCAGGCCCTTAAGTTTACCTGGCTCAACTCTAGGGGGCGGTCCAAATCTGTCCTGTCGCTCGGGATATCGAACACCAAGGGGCTGGTTGCCTCCCTTGGAGATTGCTCCCTATGGGCTTATATGGCTACAGAGGATGTTGCAAATTCAGATGCTGTGTCTACAGCTGTTGATACCATCACCCCTCTCTGGACAAAATAGGGGAAACCACCCAGGAGGCCAACTCTCACACTGCCAACCAATACAGGAGTTTGCTTGAGTTGTCCCCACTCGTAAACCCGGTGTCAAATCCATTCAGCCTTAGTGGGCCTCCTCAAGCACAGCTAATGGAGTAACTTCTGCTTCAGAGCCAAGTGGTGTAGGCCAACCATACCAGCATAGTCTTTGCGTTCCAATCCCAGGATACTGGATTCTAGATCGGTGATCTGCTGCCACTGAGCCCTCTCTTGTCCTTTCATATATGACCTAGCCACCATCCTCTCAGAACAGCCTTACTGGCGAGCCACAGGGTTCCCCGATTCAGTACTAAGTAGCCCCCACCTCCTGGGCCAGAAAGTCTTTAAGGGTTGCTGCAGTAGAAACCAAACAATAAGTCCCTGCATTGGGCAGGGTCTTTTTGGGTGGTTACCAAAAGAGAGTCACCGGAGCATGGTCTGAATTAATCGGGGTGAAATATGAGAGCTAGAGGTTCCTAGAAGAGCTGATGCTGGAAGAAGGAGATCACCATGGGAAGAGAGAATTATGAGCCAATGGGTGGTGGGTGTAAGCCGAAGTTCCAGAGTTCCATACCCTCCATGCATGGCAGAGGCCCAGAACCTCTGACCAACTGCGTAATCCCCTACTCTCCCCAGCCCAGCTAATCTTCAATGGGGATCATAATGTTGTTGAAGTTATGTTATGTTATGTTATATGACTTTTATATAGCGCAAATTACCATCAGGTCTCTAAGCGCTTCTATAGTAGAGTGAGCAAGTCACTGGGGCAGAAATGTCATGGCAGCGGCGGTAGCAGGAGCCACGGGCGCGCCCGCTGCGCGTCCGCCCCATCAGCTGATTTTGAAGCTGCGGTGGGCGAGCCAGTAGAGCGAACTAGAGCGCGTCTGGAAATGGTCCCCAACAATAAAGGTTATTCCGTGAGGGAGCCGAGGGAACTGCGCTTGCATCTCCTCTATAGTAATGCAGTAATGTAGGAGGAACATAGACACCGATGACATGGTAAATGCGTCCCTGTAATGTGCTCTCCACCACCACATACCTTCCCAAGGGAAGCAGGTTGACCTTTGAGACCACCAGTGAGAAGGTTTTATGGAGGAGCACCGCTGTGCCTCTGGACCCCCTAGTGTACCCCGCGTAAAAGACCCTATCAAACCCAAAACAGGCCAAGAGGTAGCAATTATTGCTAAGAAGGTGAGTTTCTTTTGAGAGCAAGACCGACAGGCCGTGGCTTTTTGCAAAACAGAGCGCCTTCCCTCGCTTTTTGCAGTCATTAAGATCTTTGACGTCCACATCATCCATATATAGGAGGCCTTTGTCCATAGTAAAAGCCATCACAGCTAGTTTGGCCCCAAGAAGCCTGTGTCCAAATTGGGACAACCCAGCTTAGGTAGGGACGATGTAAACATGCAGTGTACCTGTGGTACCCCCTGTCATCAACATGAAACAAGAACAACAAAACACATCACCCACTTCCCCCTGCACCAAACTTCCCCCCCCGAAACATCTGTCGCGTACCCCACTAAACCGGAACATAGCTTAAGAGAAAGTTCAAAAATGTACACCTGCGCCATCCCAACACAGTTATAGGAGACTTTGGTGCTGACAGAAATACAGAAAAGAAGAGTCAGGAAGACTCTAGGCCCTGTCCTTTGAACCTGCTGATAAATTCAGAGCTAATGTCTGGGGGTGCTGTTATTGCAATGTACCCAATATGTGGGAGCCAGGATGCTCGGACCTCAGTTTCTGGTCTCCTAGTTCAGAGTGAGTCCACTTCAGACCCTCGGCAGCACATCTTCTCTTCCCAGAGGGCCCAGATGCAAATGGGTATTAACCCCCCGCCCCCCCCGCCCCCGCCCCCCCCACCCTCCAATCTCAGCACCAAATGCATCCTCGGGGCCCACTGCTCAATCACCCATTCCCCTGCAGCCTCAGTTGTATTAAAGAAAACTGTTTTAGAGTTGCAATGCGATAACTGAACTGTGAGAAGAAAACTGTTTTATAGTAATGAAAAACCTGCAAAGTTGTGCCTTGACCTTATCATATGATTTTAATACCCTGTGAAATGGGTTGCCAGCCTGGTGGGCTTCTTGCAGGATATGATCCCAGTCTCAATAGTTGAGTACTTTGGTACTAACCAGACAAGGCGGGCCCGGGGGGGGCGGGGGGAGGGGGGGCTGCGTGACAGGGATCTATGTGCCGGGCTCAATCTCAAAACAGGAAGGCAATGGTCAGGACCAAATCCATCCCTCAAGAAATGGCTCCGGCGTCACCTTATTTTACTCTTTTTTTTTTTTTAAACCTTATTTGTATTTTCAAGAGTACATCTCACAATGAATAACCATTAATCATTGTCACAGTGAAGCAACACATCATATCATAAAACCGTCCGTCCTATGGTCACGAAACTTAATATTATTCATTTAGCAGTCCTTGGCAGTGTGATACACAAATCATAGAGCAATCAACATATAGGTACAGCAATACATTCAAAGCAGTGGCAAATGAATTGGTACACATCCTCTAAGGCACATAGTCTGTTCAGGTGGTACAACAGGTCTTTTTACATGTTAGTGGAAGAATCGCCATTCGGTTCCGTGTCCCCATGTGATAAGATATATTTCTGAAGGGGCCCCCATATGTCTTTGGGCTTAGAGGTGAGTGGTAGTATGTGGTATATTGTTCCTGGCAATAGAGTAGGTCAGCCATCCACTCCTTGAACTTTGGAGCTCTGCCCCTGCCCCATCTACATGCCACTCTACGCTTAGCCAGAAGAAGCAATTACGCAACAAATTTCCTGTGTGAAGCAGCAGTCTGCGCCGTATGTCCCAATAAGGTGAGCAACGGATCTCTCTCCAGACTAACACCTGTTATACCATCCAGCGCTAACAGCACCTGCTCCCAGAAATCTCGCACAGCCTGGCACTCCCATGCCAGGTGAAGAAATCCCGCCCCTGGTTGCCGACATCTGTCGCATCTATCCGTGGCAGCCAACCGAAACCTAAGTTTCTTCGCCGGCGCATAATATAATTATGCAAATACTTGTAATGTATAATACGCAAGCGACTACTAGCCGAGATTTGTGCTGTTTGCCTGCAACAATACTGCCATTGTACATCTGTAATCTCTCGTCCCAACTCCTCCCCCCAGTGCTCTCAGAATCCACCGTGCAGTCCTGGTCTATTCTCTTGGATGCGTTTATATAACCCTGATACCAGATGCTTCCCATCGGTAGACTCTAGCATCTGGTGGAGCGGGAGGAGATTTGCCGGTTCGTGGGGGAAGTCGGGGTGTATAGAACGCATTCCTTGTCTAAGACGTACATAGATAAAGATATCTAGAGGCGTTGTCGTCAGTCCCTGAAGAAAGTGCTCCAGCGACCTGAACTTTCCATCATGAAAGAGATCTCCCCAGGTAGTGACCCTGGCACGCTTACAGAGTCCCTGAAATCCCTGCTCCTGTAGAAGTGAGCGATCCGTATGATACGAGAGCAGAAGCCGCGACAAGTATAGAACAGGCAATTCAAGCACCTCCCTGACCTGATGCCATGCAGCCACAGTACACGAGACAGTGGTAGGTGATGCCACTCGCGTACGAACGTGGCCTTGTATCACACCAGTTAGCGGTATCGGTTCAGCCAACCAATCTGCCACGGCTATTTGTGGCATATAGCGAGGGGGTTTTACCCAATAGTATGCGTAGTGTGCCTGCGCACTCAAATAGTATAATTCAAAATCAGGGATATCGAAGCCTCCCTGCTCATATGGCTTCGTCAATATTGACCACTTAAGCCTCGACTGTTCCCCTCCCCATAGTAGCCTGAATAGTTCGGTGCGCAGTGTTTTTAAACAAAAAAAAAAACCCGGGGCATAGGGAATATTAAGGAACAAGTAAATGAACTGAGGAAGAACAACCATTTTTATCAGGGAGGCCCTACCGGCTAGCGAAAGAGGCAATGAAATCCAGGGTGTTACATTCGCAGCTAAGCGTGTTATGGCCGTGCTGTAATTTGCCCGCAGTGTTTCCTCCCGATCTGCAGTTATTTGTATACCTAGATACCGCAATTCCGTCTCGCACCACTCTATTGGGAAGTCTAACGGGAATTTGTATACTGCTGGTGTAAGCGGGAAGACCTGGGATTTCCCCCAATTGATGCCTATACCAGACAAATAACCAAATCTCACAAAGTCGCGCAGAATGGGATTAATATTTTGTTGTGGATCTCTGACATAAAGTGTAATATCATCAGCATACAACGATACCAATATTGGCCGCAAACAACAACGAAACGCCTTATCCTGATGTAATTGTCTTAGTCCACAAGCCAAGGGCTCCACCGCGAGGGCAAAAAGAAGCAGTGACAGCGGGCACCCTTGTCGTGTGCCCCTAGAGATCACGAGTGGTTGGGATAGGTAGCCATTTATTAACACCCTTGCCGTAGGGAGATAGTACAGTAACTCAATCCAAGACATGAACTCTTGAGGGAAGCCCATTCGCCGCATCACCCCAAACAAATAGTCCCACTCCACCGAGTCAAACGCCTAAGTGGCATCTAAAAAGACCGCGGCGAGCAGGAAGTCGGGCGCAACATTTTGAATAAGTGAGCAGAGGGTCCTGAGGTTGCGTGATGTGGCTCTACCAGGCACAAACCCCGATTGATCAGGCAATACAAGTTTGTCAAGTAACAGGGACAGTCTATTGGCTAATACCTTCGCTAAGATTTTCGTATCGCATTTCATTAGGGACAGCGGCCTATAAGAGTTGCAAGACTCCGGCGGCTTTCCAGGTTTCAGCAGGGACGTGACTATCGCTTCTCTCATTGAGGGCGGTAGCGTACCCACTTCCAACGATTCCTCATACACCTCCTTCAGCACCGGAGCCATGACGTCGATAAAACCCTTATAGAATTCCGCCGGAAGGCTGTCTGACCCCGGCGCTTTCCCATTCTGGAGTTGCATTTCGCTTCCCTTATTTTGTCAAGTTCGAATGGGATGCTTAAAAATTTCCGCTAGGTGTCCCCGAGACAACCAAGCGCCACCTCTCTCATGGATTCCTCCAGATCCACGATACCTCGTCTTTGGGATGTGTACCACGCGGAGTAATGTGCAGTAAATGCCTCTAGAATACTCTGAGTCTCGATGCAACGGTCCCTCCAACTCCTGTATTTCTATAACATGCGCGCTACACCTAGGGGTCCGCGTCAGCGCAGCCAGTACCTTTCCTGGTCTCTCACCCTCCCCATATCTACGCGCTGTCCAATACTTGCCCCGAAATTTCACCTCTCTATGCGCAGCATCCTCATATTCAGTAAACGTTGTGCGAAAATCCTTTAGTATTGCCCTTCCTCCCCCCTCACCATGTGTCTCTCCATTCCTTTCAAGTCACGATCTAATTTACGCAGTGTATTCTGCAAATCTCTCAGCACCCCAAAACTCTTAGACATGCGATACCCGCGGACCGTAACCTTGAACGCTTCCCATATTACCTCCACACTATCAACAGATCCTTTATTGCGGACGAAGAAGTCTTTGAATTCCTCCCCCAGTTCTGCGCGGAATACCAGATCCAGAAGGGCCGTAGGTTGTAATCGCCAGCTCGGCCTAGGCCTACCATATCCTGGGAATGAAAGGGAGACCCTAACTGGGCAGTGGTCAGAGAATGTCAGAGCCAGATGTACAGCACTCGTAACAGTCGGGCATAACCCCCTAGTTAGCAAACAATAATCTATGCGCGCCCAGGTTCCTCTATAGGATGTAAAGTGTGTGCCTTCATGCTGTAGGGGATGCATGTGCCTCCAACTGTCCACCAACCCACCTTCCACTAGGATTCCCTGCAGCACCTCCTGTGCCCTTGTGCAATGCTGAAGCCCTGCATTAGATCTATCTGCCTGCGGATGTAGCGCCACATTGAAGTCACACTCCCCAGATTATGTGAGTTGAGCCCGCCAACAAAATTTTACCCCAGAGATTCGTAAAAAATTCCGGGCAATCCGTATTGGGCCCATAACAGTTCACTATTGTAACCGTGTCTCTACCCAGGCGTCCCCACAATATGACGTATCTCCCCTGTGGGTCCTCTAGAACACCCATCTTCTCAAATTTTGTGTGCCTACTGAATAGTATGGCCTTACCCCGGGCATAGGAGGAGTAGGATGAAAAGAAGCGGCAACTCGCCCATCGGCTTGCAAAGACAACAGTGGCGCTCGGTGCTATATGTGTTTCTTGTAGAAGTGCCACCTGTATTTGCTGTCTATCCAAATAGGACAGTACCTGTTGCCTCTTCCTCGAATCCCCAAGGCCCCGAACATTCCATGAGATCACCCTAAGGGTGTTACTATCCTACTGTGCCATCGAGTCAAGTGATTCCCCTCTGCTCCATGTTATGGAAGGAACTGCCTGTCAATTTCTGCATACGTGACCATGTGTCTCAGAGAAAAGAAAATTGTGTCTTTGTCCCACTGTGAATATCGAACTGTCCACCCATCCTCCCACCTCCCACTGAAGCATCACAGTATTTTGCTGCCCCCCTCCCTCCCCGATAACCTCCATCTTACCAAGCAGGCCAGCCGGGCCTAACTCATCTCCCCGTACTTCCACATGGGAACGTTCAGAAAACATTAACCGCTTAGCATTGAATTTGGGGCTCACCCAGTTGGGGAATACGCCTAGGTGACACACGAAGCACCTCTTGTCGGACCACACACCACTCATTCGCTGCGGTGCCAAGGTTCGACTCGAGGGTGACCGACAGCGTATCACTTCCTCCCACCCCACAAAATGTCAACATTACAATGACCTCAATGCATACGTGCGTAATGTCCTATCCGGGAAACAGCCTGAACAACGAATTTTTAACAACGAGTGGCCTTAACAACGACTCGTAAACAACGACCTGCAACTGAACCACGACCACCTCAACAACTCCTACATTAAACGAGTAGCCTTAACAACGACTACAAACACAAACAAAAATTTAATACGTTTTCATTTATCTTGTGAGGCCAATATATGGCAGTGTAGGATTGTTTTAAGATGGTTTTTGTGCTGACGTGTTTTTAAAAAATCGATTTAAATAATGGATTTGGTTTAATTTTACATTGGTTATGCCGCAAATTAAGTTAGCATTCTAGTTGTGAAGATTAATCAGTGCTAAAAAAGTATCAAGCAGCTACTGGAATATATATAATCATTTCAAGAACAGACCACCCGGCACTTCCTTTCTTTATCCGATTCTAGCAGGGGGTTTTTCATCACTACGATCGCCCTTAAAGCGAGGTTTCATTAATTTATTTTCCACCATTCTACTCTATTTTCTGCCATTATTTCTGTAGCTATAAGAGTATTTTCCTGTTTGATGACAACATCCTAAAACAAAGTGGCCCAGTTCGCAAAGTAAAACGAGATTTAGCTGAATAAAACGTAAAAACCAGCAATATTTTACTTAAATACAAGACTGGAGATTAACAGATAGTAGCAATGTAGAATAATGACAATACAATCTGAGAAAAACGTCTAAGTGTAAATATTAGTATTTAAAAAAAAGAAAAGATAGCAGGTTTTCATTTACACCAGTTTAAAAATATGGGTAGATTCGGTTTAAACGTCAAAAGAATTAAATTTGTGGTTCAGTTAAGTCGTGGTTCAATAACTTAGTGGTTAGAATTTGGTCGTTGTTTAGCCTTCGTGGTTTAGGCACCCGTGATTTCAGAGGTAGTTGTTTAATCATACAACCATCCTATCCCATACTTTCCTTAGGAATAGATGCATCAATCGTGTCCATCACTTCCAAAGTGCAGTCCCATAGCGCAAGAGAACCGCACACTTCAACATCTATTCTTCCTCTGGTGACTGCGATCTTGGAGAGTCCTCTGGGTCCGGTTGCACTATCTTCGGTCTCTTGAGATGCTTTAGATAGTCCTCCACCTGTTGCGGGTTAGTGAAGAATTTTTGCGACCCCTGATGAGTAATTCGAAGGCGAGCCGGATATAGCAGCGCTTAGTCGATTTGAGCTTGTCTGAGTTTTTGTTTAACTCCCAAAAACTTACGTCGCTCTTCTTGCACGTGGAGCATGAAATTAGGGTACATGGTAATAGGTATGCCATCATATGTCAATTGTTTTTTCTCCCGGGCAACACGTAAGGCAACCTCTCTGTCTCTGTAGTTCATCAGGCGAGCAATAATAGGTCTAGGAGTATTGCCAGGAGAGGGCTGCGGCCCCAAGGTTCGATGCGCACGTTTGACCACAAACTGGGAGGAGAGAAATTCTGTACCCACTACTGCTTGTAACAACCGCTCCACATACTCCTCCATTTTCCCAGTATTTGTGCTTTCTGGCACCCCTAAAATTCGTATGTTATTCCTCCGGCTGCGGGCCTCAATATCCTCACTCTTTACCGCAATACCCTTGAGCAACTTGTCCATTTTCCGCCGTTGCTTTTTTCAATTTAACGGTAGAGTCCTCCACATCTGACACGCATTGCTCCGCCTCTTTGAGTCATTCTTCGTGGCCTTCTATTGTGCGGACAATGGCGTCCATCCGTGTGGGGACTGTGTCAATCTTCTCAGCCATAGTTGCGAAGCCTTGTCGGACTTCACTTAGAAGCGACTTGAGATCATCCCCAGGTCCCTGTTAGGAATCCTGCTGAGGGGCTCTGGCTCCAGGGTCCCCCTCCACATTTTGCTGCTTGGCGTTTTTGTTTTTAGAGTTGTCAAACGTTAGGCGCGGTTGGCGGGTGTCCGGTCTCCCCGTTGTAGCTCCAGCACCCGACGCTGGCAGGCTCCTTCTCCCTCTTCACTGTTACTCTTACGAAGTTAATTAGCCCAACCACACTGCCTGCTATAGTCCACCACGGCACAGCCTTCAGAAATCAGCCATGATATAAGCATATACTATCAGTCACAGTTATTCTCCCAGCCCTCCCGTAGAGGCCCAGCCACTGCAAATCAGATAGGCTACTGTAGTTGGGGCGAATGCAGGCTGCTGTCCGTGGTTACCCCAGTTGTATGTTGAAGTGACACTGTACTGCCTCCTTAGTGAAGAGTATAGACAATGTCGCCCTCTGCATTGTGTGGTATTGGTCGCACCATCCAGCCTCTTTCCTCACTCCAATGCTTCTTGCAATAACGGCAACAGGCCAGAGCACAAGACTTCCCTCCTCGAAGGCCAGTCTCCAGCCCCCACTCCAGCTCTCAGTCCTCTGGTGGGGGTGCAGGACCAAGCGCCACAAATTAAATTCCCCCTTCAAGTTCGAACTCAGTCCCACGTGTGTACCGCCTGCAAAGCGCCTACCTCGCCAAACCACTAGGGGATATTATGGGCCATGTCGCCTCCCAGGCCTTGTACCACTGATTTTTTTTTTGTAAGGCTTTATTGACATCCGTGCAGTTTACACAGCATTTGCCTACAACCCGGAGGCCGGCTGCTATTTTATCCGTAGTGTCATTTAACAATTGAGATCCATTCCTGCGAAAAAGTGCCAGTATTAGTAGCAGTTTAACAACATTTATCAGGAACACGGCAGCCTGTGCTAAAAGCATTAAGTGACGCCTTATTTTTTAGTTGTTATAAACTTAAAGTAACTTGTGACTCGATAGATCAATTGAGCATTACACAACCTTGCATTCCACTTGTTCGACTCATCTGAGTAAGCCCAGTCCGATACTTCTGTACTTTCCATCGCTCTCAGCCCCTCCTGTTAACTTAATCTCCCGCTATCCTTCCTAATCCCGTCTCCTCCCAACCAGTACTCCAGCACTCCAATCCTAGTCTACAGCGTCCTCTTCCTCTGAATCGTCCGTGTCCTCTTCTGACAGTGGTTGTACCACTGATTTTACTGTCCACACATGCCCCTCTCCAGCGCTCCGTGCAATAGCGGCAGTAGGGCTGTCGTTAGGACTTTCCTCTCCACTTATTGTCAGTCTAACAGCTTCTAGCCCCCGTGTCGGCAGGCAGCCCTTCAAATCAGTGCACCACAGATCACCATTCAATGGATGCCGGTCTCTGCTGGATTACTGCATACAGCCTCTTCCCTCCTGCCCCCCCCCCCCTACTGCGCCGATCTATCTCGAGGAAGGCTGCAGCCAGGGGCCTGTATTGGCACTGAACCGCCTCCGGGGGCGGCCGTGAAGACAATCCGCGATAGCAGCGGGCGGCGCCCACAGCAGGATGCCCTCCCTCGGGCCGTGAACTCACTAGGCGCAAGGTCCACGTTTCTCGTCCCCAAGGTGGCCACAAAACTCCTCCGCCAGCCAGGCATTCTCACCTACGAGCCCCCAGGTCAGTACATTATCGGTGCAACGCGGCAGATTCCCTCCTTACCGCGCTACACAAGCCGCTTGTCAGCTCCGTCTCGGGCGTACACAAAGGCCCCGCAGTCACCTCTCCATACCCCAGGGCTTCTCCGCACGGCCACTTCACGGCCCAGCTGCCTCGTGGTGAGCCTGGGGCTCGCGTAGCCAGTCACTCCGCCAGTCCGTTTCAAGGGCAGCCAGCGTTTCTCCCGGTGCACACCTCACCCTCTCTGCAGCCGCTCAGATCGCCTGCTCTAGGCAATTTTCAAGCCCCGCAGCAGTGCCCGGAGTTCAGGATAACATTCCACACTTTTAAGTTCTAAGTGTGAGTGGATAGGCGAATAAATGCCGAATTTTCTCAGTCGGTCTGTGGGAGCCTCACTCCATGGCGGCCATTCCACCCATGCGCCACCTAGCGCCCCCACCTTATTTTACTCTTAACAACATTCTTAGTGAGGAACCTAAGATTAGTTTTAGAAGGAAAACATTATTTCATCCTGTAAATTTAAAGAAAGTTCACGCTGGCTTTTTAAAGAAGCCTGAAGAGCGTGACAAAATGATTTAAACAATCAAGAAATTAAGGGTGGCCTCTTTAATGGCAGCAGTAATTACGCAATTACGCAATTATGCAGTAATTAAACTGCTGCCTCATAGGAGAAAGTCAGTTTAAGATTCCTGTCTTATTATTATCCTATATTATTATTTGTGCCATGATCATCGATCATTTAATCACATCCAATTTAACCTGCTCCACCAAGTAAGGGGGCCAAAGAAATGTGGCAGAATATGGCCCAAAATGATCACGATCCACTCACAATTGGTAGTAAAAGCTGTGATCACTTTCATTGGTTAGAGATTCTAATATTTAACATCAATAACTGGAAACACATTCAATTTGGTAGCTTATTGCATCCCACGGCTGTCACACAAGTTCCTTTCTAATGGTCAGGAAAACTAACAATTTAATGGCATTCGATATTTGATGTTATTGTAACCAGTAATTTTAGAACATGAGCTGGAAATAAATCCAATTTATCGGCTTGTAGGCTACTTGATAGCATAGCCACCTGTAATCTTACACAAGGAATAATTGTTCCAAAGCCTTTGGCCGGTATACCCTTCATTTGATATTACAGACCTTGGACAGTGATGAGACTAAGCGCTGTCGCTCTTACTTGGTCTGATAATTAGTACTCTGCAAAGATTTTACGTTATATATTTTCAGAAAATGAGATAATCAAAGGCTGTGAAATAATATATCTCATAAACAGAAAAATGTAAACAAATGTTGGTGAAGCTATTCCTGAAATTGATGTACCTCAGGCTTCAAACGAACCAGTGAACAAGATTGAATACAATGAGCTCACGTATCGGGGGTCTCCAACAACTTCTTCTATAAAGACAGCTGAGTTTTAACAATAAAAATCATATCAAGCTACTAATAGAAAAACCTTTACAGTAGTTGCCACATCAGACACGTTCTTCATATATATTTATGTTCATATACGCAACATTTGCAGTCTCACACTTGAGGAACCCTGCTTCTTCCCAGCTTACACACAGTAGGGCACACATCTTCAGGGTCTGCTTCCGCAGGAACTTTGCTGCATGTATATTGATTATGTTACTGGCTTCATTCTGTCAATCAGATTGTAAGTGGTTTGAGCATGGAACTTTGGAATCGGTCAGGGTGGCTGCCACTTCTAGGGTCTACCACTTAGCAGTGCTAACACCTGTACAATGCAGAAGGCAGCACGGCTAAGTTTCAGATCCTTGGAATTATGTATTAAGCTGGGCTCCATGTCCAAGAGTTACCTGTTGGCAGCTGCTGAGTTTCTAGTGCCTCTCCAGCTATCTGTTGAGATCCCTAATGCACAGGATGTTAAATAAAGCAGCACCCTAGTCATCTCTACTTGTCAACCATGAATATGATAAGTGGAAGTGGTTTACTCCTAAGTTAATATTTTAAAGTTTGTATTGAAAAGATTAACAAAATGGAGAAGTAATTATGGGCAGCAGAACAGAATTAGTTATCTAAATCACCTAATTGGAGAGGTAAAAAAAAGTTATTGAGGAGAAATTAAAGCTAGTACCGTTTCAATTGAGCTGTTTAGGATCCTAGATTTGTTTGGCAAATCCCCGCACAATGAGTAATGAATTACTACCCTATCAAATTCAAGTGTAGAGATTTAGTACTTATTTATTTCCATGAAAATGAAACCAAAATCAGAAACTGATTTGTGAATTCATGATGGCTATTGTACTGTAGAGACCCTATGGACTGAGTAAGCTAGTAGACTGGTCAAGTTTGAGGAGTTCCTTACCCTTTCACTCGTGGAATTTGAAACACTTTGCTTGGTTCTGCTAAATTTAGGCTACGTGGCCCTAATACATTTGCAAGTACCACACTCTGTAATAGACCAAACTAGTGTACGTTTGTCAGTTGGAATACCTGGATGTGTAATGTTTATTACAGTGCTGAGTGTTGTCTTTAGTTTTACACTAGCTCCGGTGACTTTCTGTGTGGGAAGTCGTAAGTCTTGTAAAATACAACCCTTCTGTTCATGTATAATGATTGCATTTAAGGGTCTTCTTAAAAATGAATCCATTCTAGACGCTTTTGTTGTACAGTTTATTTGAGATGAAAGTAGCCTTGAACTGAATTATTATATCTATGCATCTCTAAATGGTTTCTCTGTTTTCGATGTCAGATGATCTTTACTGGTTTTCCGAGCTCTTCGAGCAAAATGATCAAGTTCAGGAAGAACTTACGAGAAGCCAAACAACTGCGGTGGGAGGAGAGCTGGGATCAGACTGTGCTTCCCTTGCTAAGGAACAACTAAATTACTTGAGACGGTTGATATGATTGTGCAATGCAAGGAATGATAACAGTCTTCTGTGTTACACCAGGAGCAGCAACATGTGCTGTATTTCTGTCATTTTGAACTGCACTGGGAACACCTTCGCAGAGGAGAATAAATATAAACGTTACTTCTTAAAATTATTTACTGGACCTTTGGAGACTAGAACTTTGTTTTGTAAACTTGCACTGCTCTCGTTGTCATTTCAGATACAAATTTATTTTCTTATTGTGTTTATAGACAATGCGTCTGGAACAGTAATCGAGAAAATGCAACCTGAACAAGTTTGCTAGATTGCATCAAACTATTTAATGCAATTATGAATTGTTTCCTTATACTGGTCAGCTCATACAAAAAGAATATTAATACAATCATGTAATGTTGTATGCTGTTGTACTTAAAAACTAATGTCTATGTATTGCAACATATCTAACAAAAGTTCTTCTATTTTTATATTTGCTTTTTGTTGTATATTATGGTTGGTCCTAGCACAAGACGTATTCACTCCTGGTTGAAATTATATGAAAGACTAATGTAATAATTACGGACAAAGTGAATTGTTTCAAGAAATAGCCAACATGAAATTGTAATCAAAGACTTTCTAGTGTTTACATATGCAAGACACCAGACATTGAAGTTTTTATCAAAATGGTCCTTAAATTAAAGTCTTCTCACTGGAGTAAGCTTTTGAGTCATTAAATGGTATGTCTTTTCCATTCTTCGCACAATAACATGATAACTCCACACTTAATTCATATAAGGCATTAAGATTGCTGCAACCATCATCATCATCATAAAACCTTATTCCATTCGAAAAGAATCATAAAAGTATACATTTGGAACATACAAATTGACAAATGATATATCAAAAAGGTTCAGATGCACAGCATACAGAAAGTGATAAGCACATTATCAGTAAACATTATATTCTATAAAAACAGAGTTCAATAAAACATCTAAAAAACACAATCTAACATGTATAATGTGCACTGTGCATTTTTAAGTTACAATATCACATATATAAGTTGGTTAGCCTCTCACACTATCCAACCTAATTTTACAAACTTTTAGTTGCATATTTGCATATTCTGTCAACTAAAGAGACCGAAATAAAATTTACTATAGATTGTCAAACTACAGCATCCTATATATCAGTGTGTTAACCTCTCACGCCAACCCACTTGGTTTTTGCAAGATAGCTGCAAAGCAAAGAACAGATAAACAAAAAATATATTCATATAAATTATACATTTCATGATTTTCAATTTCTTTCAATTTAAAACACAAGGTGTCAAAACAAGAATCATGTTATCAATAACGATTCCTAATTAAAAGTGCCAGTCTAATGAAGCTAAGCATAGCGCTACATATAGCAGCAGTGTGTAATGATCTTAAATGCTCAAAACCTTCTTTAAAATTACAAGGTCTGATTTCCCTTAGAATGGGTTTAATAAATCGGTCTCTTGGAGTCTTATAGAGAGTGCAAAAGAGTACAAAGTGCATTGTTGGGCTTCATTATCACATGGGCATGGAGGTAGCCTCTCACACCAACCTCCTTGCTCCGGGAAGGCAACTAGAAAGTGCAGTGTATTTAATCGAAATCTTGTCAGATAAAAACGCCATTGTGTGTGTATAGTTAATGATGGATAAAATTGGTGCTGTAGTTTACCTGCCTGGTGTAATGGTAGTTCATCATTTTTTGACGAACCCAAATTATTACGGTAAGCATTCTTAATTACCATCTTTGTATCTAATTTCATAGAATCTGGGTTATTATAAAAGTTTCCGAGGCCAATTTTGTAAAAAGTTTCCTTCACATAACACAACCATGGGATCTGCATGGCATGATCCAAATTTACACAATCTTTTAGGATTTCTTTTGAAAGCTGCAAATCCTCCAAGGACCAGATTTTTCCCCATAGGAGCAATGGGGACACATGGATAATATCGCTCACAAATTCTAAACCCAACTCATTATGACAAAAAATGCTTGGAGAACTAATCGGAGCTGATAAAAGACGTTTTAAAAACTTGTTCTCCATAACTTGTAGTTGGGCGCATTTATGGTATCCCCATACCCCCGCTCCATAGGTCGCGACAGGCAAGCATTTAGATTTATACAATATCTTCAATTCAGCAATAGGTTTTTGGCCTAATTTACTTGCAAAACGAAAGAGGGTCTCTATTGATCTTTTGGTATTTTGTACTCGTGACGTTATTAACGGGTCCCAGCTCAGAGTTTTGTTAAAAAGATTTCCCAAGTAGTTAAAATTTGGGACCTTTTCAATGATCAAATTATCTACAACAAACCTACGAGTTTTTGTTCCGCTTGGACCGCAGACCATTGTGAAAGATTTTGTGAAATTGACCTTAAGGTCTAAATCCAGCATAAATTCATTGAAAGCATTCAAACATGTTTGCATACTGTTTGCAGTTAAGGTCATTAACACTGTATCGTCAGCGTAGGACAATAAAGGTATTTGTTTGACGTTTATTTTAGGGAAGTCTGAACATTTTTCCAATAAAAATATTTCTAATCCATTTGGATAAACTAAAAACAAAAAGGTAGCCAAAATACAGCCCGGACGGACACCTTCGGTTGATGGGATGGGCCTTGTCTTTTCGCCCCCAGGGCCATATCTGATGGCCACTGAAGTAGCAGCATGTAATCTGCGCAGCAGGGTGACTAAGGGTTCCTCAAACCCCATAGCCTCCATTAACAACCACAATTTCTCCCTGCACACAGTATCGAAGGCACTGGATAAGTCCATGAAGGCCAGGTGCATAGAAACACCCCTGGCCTTCATGTACTTACCCATGATCAGGGCTAAATTGAGACATTACTTCGTTGTCCCCCTACCCTTTCTAAACCCATACTGTGAGTCCACAATAAGGCCACAGGAATCTGCCCATGTCTCCAGACGGGTCAAAATTACTCTCCCCATTAACTTGCAGGAGGCGTCTATTAAAGAAATTGGCCTGTAACAGCAAGGATCGCTTTTTTCACCTTTTTAAAAAATTGGCACAACTACTGCCTCTTTCCAGGATGACGGGATATGCCCAACAATAATTGCCTTAAAGACATTAAGGAGCAATGGCGCCTATACATCAACATTATGTTTAAAAAGATCCAATGGTACAGCATCAGGGCCTGGTGCCTTGAGGGGAACACCTTTTCTTAATGCCTCCTCAACTTCACCCAAAGAAAGTGAGAGGCTGAGTTGTTGTGCAGTTTCGGTATTAAAGCCAATTTCGTCCTCGCCTTCATTTGTCAAAACGGCACCCTTCGGGTTAAAAATTCTAGAATAATGGGTCTCCCAAGTCTCCCCGGTTATATGGGATATTATACTTCTTTTTTCATTACTGCGGAAGGGGTGATTTATTACCTCCCAAAACAGTCTACTGTCCCTCAAATCAGATGCTTTTTCAAGGTCATCCCAGGCTTGCTTTTTCAATTCCAGTTTTCGTTTGTCAATGGTATCCTTATAATTTCTCCTTGCCTTTTTTACCATTTCCTTATCCCGGGGAACTTCATGTAGTGCCTGCTTCAATAATATTTTTGGTGCGGAGCATTCAGCATCAAACCATTTATACTCCCGGGTATCGCCCTTCCCAGCAGGTTTAAGAAGGTATGTGGCCACACTCCCACAAAGCTTCAAAATTCTGGATTATCAGTTCAGGCTCACAGGTACTCATTAGGCAAGTATCTACTTGAAGATAATTGGCTCCAAAAATCGTTTCCTCCAACTTTTTAGAATCAACCCTATCCCACTTTAACCTAAGACCTGACTGTATTTCATTGGTTGTTCAAAGGACTGCTTCCTGGCAACAACAGTACTCAACAGACAAACAAGAGGATTGCTGCAACCGAAAAAGTAGCTCCCTGTTTTGCGTGACATCATTTTGTGAAATAGAAACGTTAATGCTTTCAAAAGACGGTAAATCTTTTTAATAAAAGTATCTTCCTACAGCGCCTTCTGCTGTCTTAAAATACTGCATAACTTGTTATTCTGTTTGATTACTTGAATTTTCAAAGGTAGTATCTGAGTATGTCCATCGAGAGGAAGTGTTGTATTCAGAGTAAGTTCCTGCTTAACCTGAAATACTTTCAATGCTTATTACAAGCGTCAAAATGCATATGGATGTAGATTGTTGTCTGTTTTGGTTCTTAGTATGCCATTGGGCAAACGTGGTGTTGAAAGTTCAGCCACTTTTATAGCTGTATCTTTTACAGCTACATTCAGCCTTATCCAGTCCAATGTTTTCTGATACTTAGTTTCGACTGAGTGTTCAACTTTTTTTGTTGGCTCTTGGCAGCTACATTTTGAAAAAGATTTTGAGGAAGCTGTCTCCACAAATAGTAAGAGGACTTTCCTGAATATAGTTGAGGCAGTAGTTTATGGTTTGAATGGATGTCCTACTCTAGTTCCTGTCACCTTTTCTTCTGAGAGGAGTCCTGAACTCTGGTAAGGGTTTTAGATAAGTGGAGACAAAACGATCAAGTGGTCACCTGAGTTTGGTCTTAAGGTAAGGCTGTTTGTTGTGATTGAAGGCCTGTTCTGTCTTTTAATGTATTGCTGTCTCCTTCAAAAATGCATTTTTATGAGTAGCAGTATTGCTGGGGCAGAGCTAAAACTGACCATGTGTAGCTTTGTGGCTGTGGTGTGCATTTTAGTTTAAAGTCTGATGTAAACACTAATTCGTTTGGTGCCTATGCCATGTATGTTCAAATCCAAGACCTCCTGGCTGAAATAACATGAAATGGCACTAGGAGAACCCAGGCATTCGTTTTCACAATATAAAACCGGATTCTCAGGTGGATAAGTCTCACTTCTGACATCTATAGCTGGCAAAGGTCAAGGCAGGTGCTTGAAATGCAAAGAATCTCATGTAATGGACTTTTCCCGGATGGTGAGCAGTTACCATTTGTTCTTTACTAGTCACAACCTTCAGTGGGTCAGCATCAAAAGGATCACCAGACTTGCGTTTCTGTCTGATGATAAATTGGTCTCCTCTGTTGAAATCAGTGCTCCAAGCACAGCAGCGTCTGCCAGCATAGGTCTTCTTTTTGAGTTTGTGAAACAAATCAGTAATGCGAAGTTGATCAATGTCAGTTGATCTCTCCATTGTGGCAGTTTGGGTCCTCTGGCTCTCCCAAATATTATGGTGGCAGGGCTTTCACCCGTGGAAAAATGGGGGGTGACTCTGTATTCACAAAGCGTAGATGGAAAAACTGATTTGAGTTTGTCTTTTCAGCGCAGCACTCTTTACGGTCTTCTTGAGGGTGCTCATAAATCTCTCGACCACACCATTAGCCTGTGGCCTGAGAGGTGTGCTTTTCTGATGCTTGACATGTAGATGAGTGAGAACATCTTTACATTTTTGACAATTGAAAGACGCGCCATTGTCCGATTTCAAAATCGAAGGAACACCCCATGTTGCAAAGATACTTTCTAATCTCTCAATGGCTCTGTTATGAGTAGGTGACGACATATCTTCCACAAGGGGAAAACCGGGAATATTCATCAACAATTAGTAGTAGATGATATCCATTGTCCAGGGGTTCAAAGAAATCAATTGCAATCTTCTCCAATGCATGCTTTGGAAGATCAGACCTGTTTAACAGATGTGAGGTTGTCATGGATGACAAGCAGTTGCACAAATTACATGCCTTTAACTATTTTTTAAATCTTTCATCAAGACGAGGGAACCACACTCGGTCCCGTAGGGCTCATTTCATAGCAACAACTCCACGGTGTCCCTCATGAGCCAGTTCAATAACTTGTCTCAGACTCTCAGGTATGAAAATCCTCGTAAGATGATGTCTTCTGGGGTAACAAAGTTCTTCCTGCGCATTTTTGAATTTCTTCTATTCAAGGTCATCAGTAAGAGGTTGATTATGTTTTTGCCACAATTGGTGTGTAATAATATATTTTGAGCATTAGCAAATCCCTGTCAGTACTTGTGGCAGTACTGATTTGTTCTATCGATATGGCAGCAGAGGTACTAGACTCCACAGTGAAGTTAACATAGGTATCAGCCGCTTTAGAAATAGTGCCATGACAATGTATTGTCACACATTAGAAGTAGTCAGCAAGATTTTGGTCTTTCCTGGCTGTTGTACAATCGTACTCCTGCAGTTGCAACCCCTACTTCTCTTAATGCGAGGGGCATCTTAGTTTTAGGATTGCTGTGAAATGGTCACCATTTACTACTTTGAGATGCATGGCTTCATCATCGTTGAACTAATTGAGATTGTCATGCTTTATGAGCGAATCAAGTCTTTCTGCAAACTCATCCACCGGTTCACCAGCTCTCTGCCTTTCCTGACAGAAAATGCACTTTTCTTAGTCAACATTTGGCATTGGATTGAACCTGGTGTTTAACACCTCTTTAATTTGACGGTATGTCACTTCATCACTTCTTTTACTCCTTCACCTGATAAATTATTTAGACATTTAATGATCTTTTCTTCATTTGCTTCTTCCACCACATCAATGAACTCATCTAAGGTTTCAAACCAGGCAGTCCATCTGTCGCCAATATTTTGCTTTCTGACAGTATCGATGGGAGATGAAGGTTTCAAGAAGGCGGCGGCACAATATTTTGCACCCTTTTCAGCAGCCATTGAAAAATTGCACTACTCCGACCGCCGCTCACTGCCTTTGTTGGTCCAACATGATTCACCAGCCTGGTAGGCACAACCCTTGTGCTTCTGCTTGGGTTGCAGCACCTGGAGCTGAGGTCGGATGGCTTTACTGAGTTTCTGGTAAGTGTGATCATATTCTTTGTATCTTGTTATCACCACCGCTAATGTTTCTCTGCATTTACCTGCTTCTACTCGCAGCGTTCTCTTGCACAGGGATGTCCCTGCTTGTTCCACTTTCTATACCTATTTGTCACTGCCTTTAGTGTTTCTTGGTGCCAAAAATGTTACTGCTTTTAGTTCCTCATTGCACTTTCACAGCCTTTAGCGCTTCTCTGTACCTGGTTGTCACTGCCTTTAGTGTTGTCTTACTGTATGAATAACGCCTCTGTCTGTGGCACAGTACCTCTGGTCTTGACTTTACTAGCAAGTTTTCTAGCTGAGCTGGAGCAGAAGCAAGGACTTCCAGGACCACTGCTTTACCAAAGTCAGCCCTTTCATGCAACCTACCTTGTCCAGGTCCCTGCAAATCAAATCCGAGATGATTCCAGCCTCAATCTGAGACTGATTTGCAGCTTCTGATCTGGTTAACACAGCTATGCCAGGGCCAATTAAATCATTGCCAAAAAGACATCAGCTACTTGTTTTTTTCTTACCCCGAGATCAATCATGGCCATCTTAACCCAGGTAAGAGGATATTCCATGCCCTCTCTACTGGCTACCAATCCTGTATCCTTGGTGTCAGGGAGTGTCTCCTAAGGATTAAGGTACTTCCTCTCAACCAGTTTGGAACCAGTCTGTGGGGGAGGTCTCCACTTTCGGCTTAGAACTATGCTGCTCCATCCCTCTGTGAACCCTGTCAGCAAACCACTTTTTAAATAATTTCACGTTTGTTGGATCCATCTGTCAAATCAGACTGGTACTGGCTAAATGGGGTAGAGCACCATCAACTGATTTAGGGATTGAAAATACTTGGCCTCCACCCCCTTACCCACTCATTCCAATCATGAAAGGCACCATGAATCCAAGTCTGAAATTTAACACCATCCGCTCTCTGGCAGTTGCGGATTCTCTGTAGGTATTGTGCTGGCTTCAGTCCAAACCTATAAAACTCTTCAAATAAAATAAATAAATAAAATTTGTGATAGCTTCCTTCATTCGCTCATAGCCCATTTGATCTGTCCCAGGCATTCTCCTCAATGACTGCTGCCCCTTCCTATGGCAATTGCCCCATTAAGGTAGGTGCCCTACACACCGCTATCCAAGGCTTGCACCTTACAAGCAACCTCAAAGCTCACAAACCATACCAAATATCCTGACATTCCACATGCACAGAATCTTTTGGAACCTTGGCTTCAACAGTAGAGTCACTTATCCAAGATGGTTTTGTCATTGCTTCCATTCTAATTTTGTGTCACAAGGGTTAACCTCTCCCTTTCCAGGTCTCTTTCCTTTTCCTTCACCTACCATGTTCTGTTTCTCCTCTTTCACTTGCAAGTTCTCTTCTCGGTCACTATCTTCCTGTTTCTTCCAACCCCTCTCCTCCTGTTCCCGGTGACTTAGTCTTAGCTTCTCCTTCACAAAGTCTTTGGCTTCTCATTTTCTTCAGCCTTGTGAAGTGCCAACAGCAAGATGAAGGTCTCCGCTAGAAGCAACAAACCCAAGGGATTTACCTCTTGAAATGGTGACAGTGATCCCCTAGAAAATGGAGGTGGTGTACACACCTGAGATATCCAAGAAACTAAAGGTGGCGAGTGTCTTGGTGAAACACTGGATAATGAATTTGGGGTCACACTCCGCATGTGTTTAAGATATATCTGTGTTAAGGGAGTTCTAGGGCTTGAATCCACAGTGCCTCTTCTTGGGTTCGTACTATGATTACAGCCCAAGAAACCACTACAGCCTATTCCCTTTCACCCAGTATCTTAAACTGATCCCAAATTTAATTAGCACCCTGAGAGCGCCGCAACCTGGGATTGAAAAACAGCTGCAATTTGTAATACCACAAGTTATTTTCAATAAGATGATGGTCTTCATTTACCAACCCCAGAAGGATGAAACTCCAAAGCCTGTCCTGCTGTGACAGCAACATGATTTTTAGCAGAACTCACCAGTGAGTACGTAAATCCATCAGTAGAGCCACCTTAGCTCTATTTGACATGCAAATCAAGTAGCTTGGTTAAACTGAATGCCCCCTCAAGCTGTCAGATTAAGTGCTAAAGGGGCGATGGAGCTGGGTCAAGTTCAATCACAAGTCAGGTCAGTAGCGCTGGTGAGTGGTCAGTCACCTCAAGTTGTTGACTAAAACAGTGGGGTCTGTATGGAGGTATCGGGAGTGACGCAGGACCACTTGGCAGCTATTGCAGGTTTTTCAAAAATAAATAAATGTGTACTTCGCAGAAAGGAGTACTAATAACACAAATCTGGAGGACCTTGCGAACCCACAATAAGGAGCAGGAAGGTGTGCAGTTCGTAACCTGAACATCCTACCCACACCCATACCTGTTCTGCAGACTCCCACGAGGCGCCTTTCTCACGCCAAGAACATGTCCGGGCTACGTGGAGATCAGGAGACGCAGCGTTCACCTCGGAATTAGAGCGGCAGTGAAGGGAAGAGTAAGCTTAGAAGAGCCGAGGTCAGGTAAATCCGCCAGATATGGGGCTGTGACGTAACGCAAAATGATGGAGCCTGCCAGCAGAACGTGGTCAGGGGCCTCTGAGACTCCCATAGCTAGCACTGCAGATGCTCATAGCTTTTGGCTGAAACGAGTGGGTGTTGCGCCATAGAGGCTTGTAGGGGCGCACAGCTGCGAAGTGCCCCATGGTCAGTGCGGCGCCTACCTTTTCAACCTGGAATGTTCAGCCCTCACTTAAAGAGTATTAACTTGGTTTCAAAAAGAAGTAATTGACTTAAGTTGTCACTCGAGGTGCCTAAATCATTTACGTCAGATTTGGCTGTGACGTCTGAAAGTTATATATGGCTGAGGCTGAGTCAGTCACATGCAGTCCAATTTATCTGAAAGACCGCAAGGCAAAGGCTAGCGTAACGTCAGCTAGAGATAATCAAGTCAGGTGGAAGCGGCGTGTCCGGAACGCGAGAGATCGAGTCAGAGGTGTGTGCATGTCAAGTCAGCCTAAAGGGGCCCAGTCTATTTAACGGGGCCTGTAAAATGGCTAGGTTTGTTGGGGACAGATGCCGTCTCGGGTCTGGTCTCCCCCTCTCCTCCCCCCGGCTGATATATGTATTTATCTCAATGAGAGATGAGCAGAGATGGCCGGCAGTTCCCGACACGAAACAAGCTTGCGAGTGGTGCGCGCGCCACTGCGAGCCATGGCCTATTGGTATCTATTACGCACACCAAGCATATAATAGACACCAATAGGCCATGGGAGGAGCTATCCGCGCGCCTCGGGCCAATTGCGTGCAGTCTTTTAGAATAAGAAGCACGCAAAGGCCAATGGGGGAGCTCAAAAGGAAAGGCACATGCACGAGGGTGTGCGATTCCTAGGTCAGCTCACATTCCCGGTTTTTCACATACAAAATGTCTCAAGCTGCGCGAGCACTGCTGCGCAGTGCACCAATAGGCACGAGACCTAAAAATGCATGCAACTCTAATGCCATGGTAAAAGAAAAAGAAACAGTTTCCTGATTGGATGAATTTTATCTTTCCACTGTATACAATCAGAAATACTGTAAAATAGCTGTGCTCTGGGGAGGGACAGGCACAAGAAGAGTAAGGAAGGTATCTGAATAAGAAGCAAGTAAATGCGACTGACAAAGCCAAACAATGATAAGCAATTGTCTGACCCAATGTCCACTGTATTTGTAGTGTACTCATTAGAACTTTGACAACAGACCGCATAAGCTGTAGGTTATATTAGGTTGATTTGTGTGGTGCAACTTATCACCCATGAGGGTATCCAGGTGCTAGAGCAAAAATATAGGTCTGGCGGAGCTCCTAGATGAACAGCCAGGTCTTCAGTTTCTTGCAGAAAATGAGTATTGGGGGAGCTGTCTTGATGTGCTGAGGAAGTTAATTGTAGGTCTTGGCAACAATGAAGGAGAAGGGGCACTCTCCAGACTTGCTTCTGGAGATGTGGGGGTCCGGTGTGATGGACAGAAAGGCTGAGAGTAGTAGCTGTCTGGATGGTAGAGTTGAAGTCGGTCATTGAGGTAAGCTGGCCAGTTGATGGGGAGGACTTTGTAGGCGTAGACGAGCAGTTTTTGAATTGGCAGCGTTTCTGGATGGGTAACCAGTGTAGTTCAGTGAAGGAGGGAGTGATGAGAGTGCTGCTGGAAACATCTAGGATGAGTCTGGCGGTAGTGTTTTAGATGGGCTGTAGTCTTTGTGTGAGTTGGATGGAGATGCGGGCGTAGAGCGTGTTGCTGTAGTCCAGTTTGCTTGTGATGAGGGCCTGGGTAACTGTCGCATGGGGTGCCATTTGAAAATCTTGCAAAGCATTCTGAGTGAGGCAGCAGGATGTGGTCACAGCTTTAAGATGTTTACTCATCGTGAGTTTGTCTTCTAGGATGATACCAAGGTTTCTCGCATGGTTTGTTGGGTGGGCCATAGTTCGGATAGCCATCAGGAGTCCCATGGAGAACGCTTGTTTCTTAAGATCAGGATCTCCATTTTGTCTGTGTTCGGTTTAAGGCAGTTCTCCCTCATCTTGTTGGCCACGTCGGCCATGCAGGAGGTGAAGTTATTCCTGGTGGTGGTGTTCTCATTGGAGAGTATGAGCTATGTGTCATCAGCGACAATTCTGATGCCAGAAACTCTTAAGATGCAGGGGAGGGGGGCCATGTACACGTTGAGAAGGACTGGGCTGAGGGAGATTCGGAAGACCAGTCCTAGGTAAGTGGTACCTGGAGTCCAGGCACCTGCTCAATGGGGTCACGCAGAAGCTGCCATTAAGTAGGTCCTAGGAAAGGGAGGAGTGTGGGGAAGGGGGGCTCTGGAGGGGCAAGAATCCAAAGGTGGGACAAACAGGTAAGGAGAGAAGGGAGCTAAGAAAGCTGGTGGGGGAGGCAGGAATAGTCCATTAAGCGAGGAGAGAAGTGGGGGAGAAAGGAGAAAAACAGCCACAAAAATGAGTCCCTTGCTCATTGCACCATCAGGATTCAAGCAAGCCGGGCCGACGACGGCTGAAATGCCAGAAACCGGTCCCCGGAAGCTTGTTTCCTTCCCAGTGTAAGAATTGGCTTGGTAGTTTGGTTTGCCCTGTTCCCATCATGCACTGGGACAGGAACAGACTAATTTGCATATAGCCAGGTTCTGAACTGGGATGGTGCAGGAGCTAAAAAACGGTGTTGGATCTAGCCCTGATCTCTTGACTGGGTGAGAGTATTCTGCTTAATTCAGAAACTCTGTCCATCACCACCCCTTGTTGTTAAATATTTTGTCCACCCTAAGCGTGGAAGGGTATACTCAGATGTGAGTCCCTTGCTCATTGCACCATCAGGATTCAAGCAAGCCGGGCCGACGACGGCTGAAATGCCAGAAACCGGTCCCCGGAAGCTTGTTTCCTTCCCAGTGTAAGAATTGGCTTGGTAGTTTGGTTTGCCCTGTTCCCATCATGCACTGGGACAGGAACAGACTAATTTGCATATAGCCAGGTTCTGAACTGGGATGGTGCAGTGAGCTAAAAAACGGTGTTTGATCTAGCCCTGATCTCTTGACTGGGTGAGAGTATTCTGCTTAATTCAGAAACTCTGTCCATCACCACCCCTTGTTGTTAAATATTTTGTCCACCCTAAGCGTGGAAGGATATACTCAGATGTGAGTCCCTTGCTCATTGCACCATCAGGATTCAAGCAAGCCGGGCCGACGACGGCTGAAATGCCAGAAACCGGTCCCCGGAAGCTTGTTTCCTTCCCAGTGTAAGAATTGGCTTGGTAGTTTGGTTTGCCCTGTTCCCATCATGCACTGGGACAGGAACAGACTAATTTGCATATAGCCAGGTTCTGAACTGGGATGGTGCAGTGAGCTAAAAAACGGTGTTGGATCTAGCCCTGATCTCTTGACTGGGTGAGAGTATTCTGCTTAATTCAGAAACTCTGTCCATCACCACCCCTTGTTGTTAAATACAAAAATGAGTGAAGGCAACAAAAAGGGCACACCAATTAGGCAAGGCACAAAAACGGGCACACAGATGAGATGGGAACAAAAGATGGGACAAAGCAACAAACAGTGCAGAAAAGACCGAGCACCGAATTGGCACATTAACTGGGAAAACAATCAAGAGCGGAAGAAGCGAGAGTGCAAAGAGTGAGTGAGAGCAAGAGGCCAGGAGACAGAGAGGAGAAGCGCAATACGGCAGGTCCTTGAGGCAGACAGCAGGGTTGAAAAGGGCCTTAGACTGATTGGAGGACCAGTTCAATGTAAGTGAGTGCTGGGGCATAGGCACCTGCTCATTGGCACTTAAAATCCTAGCAGCATTTTGAAAGTATGACTGGAAGTGAAAGCAAAAAAGGAAATTCCTATAACCCTTGGAAGCCATAAAAACGCAACTAAGAAAAGATAGAATATTGTTATCCATAAACCGTGAGTTTGAAATAAATGCTGCAGAGTGCTGTATGGTCACGGACGCACTCAGCAAGGAACCGCCCACCTCCCACTTCTCGCGCTGCACTCCTCGCGCTGCACCTCCGACCTCTGCTCCTGCCGCCGACTTCCGCTCATGGCCTCCGCTCCTGCCGCCGCCGTCGAGACCTGTGAGACCCGCGGCAGGGTGGTCGAGTGTGCCGTGCGCAGGGCTGAAAACTGGAATTTGGTCTTTTTTTTACTGCCGCCTGCAGGGAACCGCCAGCTACTCGGAGGGTGGTGCCGTGGGCCGCGAGCCTGGTTTGGGAGGCGCGGGAGGCGCTGGCTGCAACCCCCGAGCAGCGTGGTTGGCAGCAAATGCTTGTGTGGGCCTGGAGCACGGTAAATTTTAACTCGCACGAGTGAAGGCAGAACAGTGGGTCTAAATCCGACGAAGGAAGCATTCAATAAAAGAATTGTAGCCGTGAAGGGGTGAATGGTAGACACTAAACACCCCGTGGGAGCTTAAGCTAGCAGTAAGCCTTCAGCCTGAGCAATTGGAGTAGAGGCAGTCTGACAAAGGAAAGCAGTTGAAATCGAGAAGTGGTGGAGGCAACAGTGCGGGCCGACAGAACAGAGGTTAGTGGAAGGATATTTTATTCCCTTTTAAATAAAAATAATAAGGGAAAATACAAAGCGCTCAGAAAGCCTGAAGCTGTAGGGTACCAAAGTGTAGTGTGATTCAGGAGAAAGTGAAGGAAAAGTCCATCATAAATTACGTACACTGGAAGGAAGGAGCCAAGAGAAGTAGAAGCAATGGCCCTAGGGAAGCCTAAACCCCCGAAAAACCTCAAGAAATTAAGAAATAAAAGCTTTGGGATGGAGGATACACCTGAATTACCAGAAGACTCGAATGATATGAATGGTGATATGGTGATACCGTCTGGAAGTAAAACACCGGTGAGGGGGTTTACCCCCTCTTTGGGCTCAGGCCTACAGAAAAAGACGACAACCCCCAAGACTGCAGGCGCAAAAGGTGGTTCGGCAGTTTCAAAATCCATCAAAGACTTTATTGGCAAACATTTTAAACTGAAGGAGATGCCAGATAAGGAGATAAGTGAGACAAATTATAGAGGACGATGCAGCCATAAGTGTGTAGTCTTTGAACCTGACTAATTTTAATATCGAAGAGATCCCGATGGAACAACATTTGTCCTCCTCGCCACGGTTATTCCAGTCGCTATTTACTCAGGACAGGGATGTAGAAGTGGTGGAGGAAGAAAGAGCAAAACAGAGTAAATCAATGCGTGAGGAAGACTCTGCCCAGAGGGTATTTAGTCCGACGGGGAAAGTAAGAGTATTAACTTGCTTTCAAAAAGAAGTAATTGACTTAAGTTGTCACTCGAGGTTGGAAAACCCCTATGCCGCCCAAATTGATTTATCAGGCCTCCCCCGCATAGCCTGGAGGTGACTGGTTCCTCCAGTTTATCTATGCTTGAGGTTATGCTGATGCTGCAGAAAACTTTGCAGGGCATTTTAGAGGTGTCAGTTTTAAATAATGAAATCCTAAAAACACAAAGTAATCAGTTTAGGAATATAACTGGGGAGCTGACACAGATTAAAAGCCTAATGCCCTCCCTAGTAAGATCAGTAGAAATACAGGAGGGAATTATTGCAGATACGGGGATAAATGTGGAAAGGAAAATGAACCTTCAGTATATATATATACCGTTGGCCTATGATTATAAAGAGATACGGGGAAAGGAGGGGTATAAAACTAAACACCCGGTGGCGAAGTACGGGAAAAAGGCCCCAGCTAAAAACTAACAGGAGAAAGGGAAGGGTGTAACTTTAGATCAAAGGTTAAGTGATAAGGTTGTAAGGATAGAAACAAAGAAGCTAACCTTTGTAGATACAGGAGTGAGTACCTGCAGACCTGAGGGACAAATAAGGTGGGAACTAGGAAAAAGTTTGGTAAAGAGCACTGAGGGCACTTTGAGGAAATACCCCAGGGAAAAGGAGGACGTTCCATCAGAAGGGGGAGGGAGACGTCCGTAGTTGTAGGGCCTAGCAACCAAATTGCTGGGATGAGGCGTAGGAATAGAGGAAGAGAAGAAGTATCTTGCCAAAGAAGGGAAGAAATGTTAGAGGAAAGATCACCGGATATGCAGATAGATAGGCCTTTAGACACTTGGGGGCATATTACCAAGCAATAGCGATAATTATCGCTATTTCTTGGTTAGAGACAAACATTTACCGCTGCGCTGCGGCGATTATTATCGCAGATAAACCTTGGTATTACCAAGGTTTATCGCAAATGCGATAAAAAACGGCCGCAATGCATGAATATCGCTGAAAAGTCAGCGATATTCATGCATTACCGAGCTAATGCTCTTAGCCATGTTATCCACCTCCCATTGGATAACATGGCTAAGAACTGCTCAGGGCAGGTGTTAGCTTTTGGAGATATTCGCGCTTAGCGCGAATATCTCCAAAAGTTGGTAATAGGAGATAGCGATGTTAGCGACTGTTTCCAGTCGCTAACATCTTGGCACGCCCACTTTGCATGTCATTAGTGATAAATATCACTGACATGCAAAGTGGGGCCCAAGATGGTCGCTATCTCCTACTAGCTGTCGCTAACTGGTGTTAGCGACAGCTAGGTAATAGGGAGATAATTTTATCTCCGCTTTCTTGGCTTTTAAAGCCAAAAAAGCGGAGATAAACCCCCTTGATAATATGCCCCAAGGTTATTTGTAGAACCAACAGGACAGAAAAAGGGAGGAAAAAGAGTTAAGAAACTAAACCCCCTTAATCGTTCCCAGCTCCTCTCTTCATTCGCAAAATGCCCTAGCTTAAGATACGTTAGTACAGAAGATCTAAAGGAAGTGGGGTTCCTGAGGAACACAAAAGGGAAAGAAATAACAAAGGTTTTACTCTACTCCGCATTAATAAAAGTCGCAATGGAAAAGGCAGAAGCTGAGATGCTAAGGGAAGGAATTAGGTTGATAAAAAGAGAGGATGTGTTGACGGATAAACAAGGGAAACCATTCCTAAGGAACCATGCAGGGTTGGGAGAATGGCAAATAAAAATGATCAGTTCGGGACGAGGTATGAAGGTAGCCCTTGAAATCACTATAACCCCTAAAAACCCAGGGTGGGAGAATGCAGATGTACTGGCCGGGATAGGTTTAGAGAATTGGAATATATGGATAGTGAGGAAGACGGGTACCTGAGTAATGTGGATTAGGATCTAGGGTGGTCGAGCAGCTTGGCCATTCTGTCTTGAAATGTCAATGTATACAAAAGAATAATGGTTCAAGAAAGCTTCAAAGAGATTCTTAGGAAGACCGATATTGTTTGCTTACAGGAGACTTGGCTGTGCGATGAAACCCTTGTTACGAAAGGATTTACACACCAAGTAAAACCAGCTATAAAGAATTTATTAGGTAGGCCATCAGGCGGTCAGTTGACAATAGTTTCAACAAGGATAGCGAGAGATATAAAATCCCTGGAACTTAAGTGTAACTGGGCGTTAGATAGTAGAGTGTTGATAACAAATAATAACGCAGGTGGGGAAGGTCTATGCATTATGAATGTGTACATACGTAAAGGAAGAATAAATGAGTATAAAGTGGATTTGGAACGACTAAAAAAGGACCTGGAGGGCTTACAAGATATATATCCTAGAGATGTGTTACTGTGATTGGGCGATTTTAACCATAGACTAAACCCATAGAAAACTGACTCCTGGCAGAGGGAGCTGCTAAGAGTATTTAATATAGAGTTTGCTAAGTTCCCAAGGTATGACAGCTCAACCCAAGATGTGGAGCTTGGTAAGATGCTGGTGGCCATGAGCCTGCTCTGTGCCAATGGTAGAAAGAAATCGGATCGGCCAGCAAAGCGTACTTTTAAAATAGGGCAGCAAAAGTGCCCCATAGATTATGCATTTATTCAGGCATGAAGCTTCCATCTAATTAAGCACTTTGAAATAGGCAGGGCAAAGGGTAGTGATCACTACCCTCTATTGATAGAATTAATGGTAAATAAGGCACGGCAGAGACAAAAAGCGTTACAAATAGAGGTTGAATACCCTAAGCATCTTACAACCAGGATTAGTGAGGAATATATAAAAAAAAACTGAGTGCACTCCAGATAACAGTGGGGGTTCAAAACTTACCACCAGGAGAGGATATACCCTGATATGAGGATATAATAAAGCAGCTGGTAGAATGCCTCAGGATGAAAATTAAATGGGGTAATCACAGCCCACAAATGTAAAGCTTAAGTAAACCCCAACAATAAACCATGGTTTGACGACGATTGCCGGAAGGTAAAGGCCGCTATTAGGCGGCATGAAAGATGCCTCAGAGGTAGTTATAATGATGTATATTCTCTTGAACGTAAGAAATTAAGGATAAAATATAAAGTAACTATCAGAGAGAAAAAGAGATCCTATAAAGATAAATGCTGGGCGAATTTACTAGAGGCAATTGAAGACAAAAACGTCAAAAGTTTTAGGAAAATGGTACAAGAATGTACGGGGTAAGTTGTAGGGACATTGCAGTGCTCCGTTTTGGAAGATAAGTGGGTAGCCTATCTTGAGGAAATCTATGGCAAATGGCCAAGGAGGAGTGAAATAGGATTAAATAACTGGCATGGGGTTAGGGAAGATGTGAAATTGCATTTCTCCCCAGGCCAAATTAAAAGTATAATATCTTGGTTAAATTTAACAGGAGCTGCAGGACCAGATAATTTACCAGCAGTAGTTATAAAAACGAATTCAGACTGGTGGGCCGAGTTTTTCTCGCATATGTTCCAGAGGATAGTGAGTACAGGAACTCTGCCAGATAGTTGGAAAGGGGCGATCGTGAGGCCAATACATAAAAAAGCAATGTAAACTCCCCTAAAAACTATCGCCTAATAAATCTCCTGGACATAGGCGAAAAAGTATTCCCCAAGGTAATCCCGGGCTTGTTAAAGGAGTGGGCGTATGATAATCAGATAGTATCCCCAGAACAGGGTGGGTTCAAAGAAGGTCATTCGACGGTGGACCACTGATTTGCCCTCTGGTCTATCGCTCGGAAGTCTATAAAACAGAGGGGTAACTTATTCTGCTGTTTTGTGGACTTCCGCGCGGCATTTGATCTTGTGGCCAGGGAGCAGCTGTGGTCAACCCTGATAGGGTATAAAATACAGGACGACCTTTTGGCTCTGATCCAGGCCTTACACACTAAAAACTTGGCCCAAATAATTTTGGATGAGGAGGGAGATCTGTTTGGGAAGATCCAGATTGGAAATGGCTTGAGGCAAGGGTGTGTGCTTGCCCCTTTACTCTTTTCCCTGTTCATGGCCGATCTACCTCGAAAATTAAGAGAGGTTAGAGGGGCTAGCCCGAAATTGGGAGGGAACCATGTATCCTGCCTACTATATGCAGACGACCTGGTGATTATGGACCAGACGGAGATAGGTCTGCAGAGAAAATTAAACATGTTTAAAGAATATTGTTTAATGAAAAAATGAGTGGTGAATATGGAGAAGACCAACATTTTAGGTTTCGGGAGGAGGAAAACAAAGTTCTCTTGGTATCTTGGTACAGAACTTCTCGAGAGGGTAAATTATTTCAGATATTTAGGAATGTGGTTCACGAATAATCTAAAATGGTACACCCATCTGGAAACCTTAAAAATGAGTGCAGCGGCTTTGGTGAAGGGCCTAAAAAGATTTAACAGTATTTACGGAGAAATGTCGGATAGGACGGTTATAAAGGCCTATCTAGCAATGGTCTCTCTACAATTCCTGTACGGGGCAGAAGTACTTTACTTAAGTGGCAAAATCTGTTGGGATAAAGAAGAGGGAAGTACGTTAAAAAGCTTGTTCTTGCTACCAAAATCATCTATGGTACCAGCAGTAAGATTAGAGTTGGGAATTACCTCTTGGACCATAGCAGCCTGTACAGCCCTAATACGTTTTTGGCAGTGATTAGGGGCAGAGGAGTGCCATAAAATTTCCCAGTGGTGTAAAGCTGAAATTGCCATTAGTGAGCTGTCTTGGGCAAAAGAGACAACAGCCTCACTAAGGGAAGCGTATGGAGTGCTACGTTTAGAGCTTTGCCCGCAGCTAGGTCACCCACAAATAGACAAGAAAGAACTTAGGTCTCTGGGCCTCGATACGTCCCGTATATATGATCGGGAGTATCTTTTGCGAAAAAGCTCAGTGTCCCACATGATCTCGGCTTGGGAAATGGACCAACATTACCCTTATGTAGATAGGTTACCCAGTTACAATTTAAGACGTGAGGTGTTAAAAGTGCGAATTGGGATAAATCCGTGTTACGCAAACAATGGGGCCAAAAACTTCATGATAGAATATAATGGGAAATGCACCTGGACTTTGGGTACCCGCTGCAATATTTTACATGTTTTATTTGACTGTATGAAATTTTTAGATATACGAAAGGAGATATGTCCAATATTAAAAAAAATATAGGATTACGAATAGGGCGCAAGCTGTCAATCTTCTGATGGGTTTGATGAACTTAGACATAGCCTGTGCTATGGGGAAATTTATGTGTAAAGTTAAAGTGTTCCTCAAATGTACAGAGTAATTAACGTATGTGTTCCCAGAAGATAATATGATATTGCGTATTAGAAGGATAACAGTAACATATTTAATCTATCAGAAGTATTGGACGTATAGAGATACACTTTTGGTTTTATTAATTTTAGAACAATATGTAATTTTTATTTTTATGGTCATGGGTCATTTTAGGTGTGATGAACATGTGCTATATTTTTTAGAAATGTATTCGCCTATTCTTTTAACAGAAGGAATATATGTAATGTGTATACTTTTATGGTTGTAACAAACTAAATAAAGTTTTATTGATTGAAATAAATATAAATTATATTTCCCTTTGTTACACATGCATTTTCAGAGACTGTTATTATGGTTTGTAAAAGCCAGTGCTTAATAAAGCTACCAATTGCCTGCTGGTAATGGATAATGCAGTTAAAAGCAGTAACTGATATGTGCTTCTTCACGTTACCATCAAAGTTACCAAGCATACTCATATGGTGACACACATATGAGCCGGTCCTGGCTTTTAATAAACAGCACTTGCCTTTCTACGACTCGCAGTTTTGCATTTAGTATTAGAAGTATTGCACTAATCATCCAAACAGGAAGAGTACTATTGGCTATGGGACACGTTGGTATTTTATTGAATTACAATTAAAATACAGTTCTTCAAAAATATTTGTTTTCATTTTACAAAGTCTTGATATAGTTTTGTGATTTATAAAATATTTTTTCGTAAAACTCCACTGAGTTATTTTGAAGTCTCGTCTCACTGTTTGCCTCTTAAATCCAAGTCAGACCTCTGGCTTTGATCTTTCAAAGAATTTTCTGGATTGTCTACCTCTACAAGAAGCAAAATAAACAAGGTATTACTTACCCTGTGGCGATCACACTATACAAGCATTCTGTAAGCTACTGGCTTGCCTCCATTAACCCATGCTTTCATCAACTGTTCGTCTGCTATTCTCTGCTAAGCAAGGGGTGCATCAACACTAGGGGTGGGCGAAGAATTCCACTCTGCAGTGGATTTTGCAGAGTTTTGCCCACTCAGCGCGGAAGTCTGAAAAACTCTGCGAAGTGATGTGGAGCGGAGTTATTTCTCTCGAGTGGCTCGCCAACACTAAGTTGGCGAGCGTTTGTGAGAAACAATAACGCGCTAGACCTCCAGGCAAGATATCTCACCACGAGCAGTGGCGTCAGGTCGCGACCGCTCGCAGTGAGAAGTTTGTTACTTGCGTTGAGGAAGCTGCTGCTCAAGTAGAATGTCTACTTGAGCAGCAGAAAACAGCAGCGCCCTCTGGTGCAATGCGTGGTGCACTTGGCGCCGACAAACTCCTGGCACTGAAAATCAGTGCAAGCAACGCAACTTAATAGACTCTGCTGAACGCAGCAGAGTTTTTCTGCCACTTCGCGGAGTTCTGTGGAGTAAAACTCTGCGAACTCCACTCAGGCTTAATTAGCATTAGGTATGTGCCCCTCCTACTGCTGCTGTTCGTCCTCCGTCTATGCGGGGACATTCCTAAGATGTGACATGGCAATGTGAGTGCAAGCTAGGTCTCCCTCGGGGTATTGCTGTGAAGCTCTCCAGTAAACCCAGTTTGTAAGAATTCAATAACAAATCGTATAAGCATTGATGCGTCTATTCAAACTTGCCCCCCATGCGTGTTCACACTAGATCCTTGAGCATTGCTCTTTTGACTAAGTGCTATCACAGCACACATCCGTTTTCCAAGTGTTCAGCATCTACACCTTATATAACAGGGGTCTTTCTTCCTCAGCAGCTAAATTTCACCAATGCGTAAGAATAAAATCTAGTGCCTTTTTTGTATTTGACTGATTTCATGTGTATATTTCCAAACCACAAAAGAAGTAGCAGCATAACATGTGAATGCAAATTTTCCTTGGGCCCGAACAACCACTTAGTTGATCTACAGCCTATACTATTTCCAACAGAAAAATCCGGTGACTCGATAGGTTTAGCACTAATGCTAGAAATGTATGCGCCTCTTGTAAATCTCAGTGATACCAAATAGTGCCGACCTACAGGCAGATTCATCAACCAAAATTGCGATCGCAATAGCTGTGAATTAGCTATTGCGATCGCAATTCAATGATCTGCAATTCATGATACGAAAAATGAACAATTTGCGAAATCGCAAAATAGATTTTGCGAAATCGCAAATTAAATCGCAGAATCAAGGTGGAACCCCCTTAGCGAATGGAATTTGCGAGATTCCAATGAAACTGCGATTTAGTTTGCCAATTCGCTAAATAATCGCAAACCAAATTCATCAAAAATCGCAAATTGCGAAAAACCACAAAATCGCAATTTGCGAGGCGCAATTTAAGGAGAACCCAAACCAGGTGGTAACCATGAAGTCCATAAAAAATATCTTTTTTTTTAAATTCCTAAACTAGCCACAGCCCTGACCAAACACACTTAAGGAGACACAGTAGGAGCATGAGGACATTCACAATGCCAGGACTATAAATGGTGGTTAGGCGGCGAAGGCTCCAGGCTGCAGCAAGGAACAGACGCAGGATCCAGGAGCGAATTTTCCGCCAGCGGATCACACTTCTGGGCCAAACTGAGGAGCAAATCTACTCAAAGTACCGGCTGAATGGGGCAATGATTACAAAGCTCATCCGGGATCTTGACCCCCTGATGCATCACCCAACAAGGAGGACCAATGCCGTGCCCACCCATGTCCAGGTCTTGTGCAGCCTGCACCTCCTAGCCTCGGGAAGCTTCCAGGGGATAATTGCTGTTGCAGGGGGGGATCTCCCAGAGCACCATGTCACGCTGCCTAAACAGTTTCCTGGAGGCCATGCTGACCCGGCTACACCATTACATCAAATTCCCAACCACCCAACAGGACTTGAATCAAACCAAGCTTGATTTTTACAACATTGCGCAATTCCCCCATGTTATTGGATTCATTGACTGTACCAACATCCACATCTGCCCACCTGCACAAACAGAATACTTGTACCGGAACCGCAAGTGCTACCACTCACTGAATATCCATATGGTGTGCAACGCTAAGACAATCATCACTGACATAGTGGCACAATACCCGGGGAGCACACATGACTCCTTCATATTCCAGCACAGCGGCATGCACACACGACTGGCCAGGGGAGACTTTGGCGAAGGACACCTCCTAGGTAAGTACACATGCCAACAAACAGTACATCGCAACCATGTAGCTGCGCATAACAGGCACTCACCCTCTGCTCCTTTCATTCAGGTGACAGCGCCTACGGTCTTCGTGAGTACCTCCTCACCCCATACCTCAACCCTGCCACACCACAGCAACGGCGTTACAATGCTGCACACATTCGCACAAGAAATAGCATTGAGCGGACATTTGGGCTTTTGAAGAGCCGATTCCGCATACTACACAAGACTGGTGGGGCCCTCAAATACCAGCCTGAACTCTGCTGCCGCATCGTGGCCGTGTGTGCAATACTCCACAACATTGCTACCAAGCGGAGGATACCTGTAGAGATCTCTGGCAGTGAGTCGGACGGGGATAACCGCCCACCTGCACATGTGCATCATGCACGGGGGGAGAATCCTGCTGAAGGACACAGGCGCCGCAACCAAATCACAATGAACTGTTTCTAGTGCACCCACTCCCCTCACCCAACACTTCACTCATGCATGACAAATGAAATAATGACATGAGTCAGATTAACTTGTGCATATTAAACCTTATTGTTTTTTTGCACAATAATGTAGTCATATTATTTTTACATTGCAGGAGAGCAGTATTAACTCATACATCCCCATGTTTGTGAAGAGGGCATGCTTGTATCATCAGCATGGCCCTGCAGGTACATTAGGAAGAGTCAGTGGCGCCTCCGGGCGGACGCTCGCAGTCGCCTTTCGACTTCCTCCACTTCAGCATTAGCCTGTGAGGCTGCAGTGGGCCTGGTGCTGCGGCGGGGTACCGTCACCAGCAGCAACGACAGGCTGCTGTGGCTGGAATTGCCCTCACTGGCATCACCCCCCCCCACTAGCTTGTCCATGGCTAGTCGCCTGCAGACCCTGCACTGCTGTGGCGACTTGCTCCAGTGCCCTAGCGACGTCCTGGCAGCACTGCACCATTTGAATCTGCATCGCTAGGGAGCGACGCGATAGTTGGGAGGTGGCATTCCCGATAATGTGATTGGAGCGTGTGTAAGCTGACAGGCGGGTCAGCAGCTGGCGGCGGCGGTTGATATCCTGCTGGGACAACAGGACCTGGGTGTTTTCTTGGACAGCAGCGGTCATGATTTGCATGCTGTCAGTGAGCTGTCCCACATTAAGTACAGTCTTGTGCAGCTGCAGGTGGATGGCAGCCAAGTGACGTGCCTGCTTCTGATGGACTCGGAGCATGCGTCGTTCAATGGACAGGCCAGGATCCCGAATATTTCCCCCACTGCCAGCGCGTGTTGTTGTGTCGCGCTGCTCTCTCACCAGTCCACTGGACTGTGATCGCACAGTGTCTGTGCGCCTTGTCTGCCTCCGGGCTGCAACTGTTGTGGCCTGTGCCACTGCCATGGGTGTTACACCGGCTGGTTGTGGCGCGCATGTGGCTGCAGGGGTGGCACTGTCCACAGGGGCAGGTGGTGGTACTACTGCTGCTGGTGCTGCCTGTGATGGTCCCGGTTGGTGTACAGGACGGCCCTCTCCCTCGGTGTCCTCGGGGTTGTCGCCAATGTGTAGGGCCTCACTGTCCGAGCTGGGTTGTTCTGTGCCACCTGTGATGTAAATGGGACCGTGATTACTGACATGTTTCTTGCACATGGGAGGTTGCTACATGCATGCAGGCTAGCATTCCCTGACTGGCTTTAGGAATGACTCTCACTTGACAGGTCTGGCTGTATGGGGCTATCTGAAAATTGTGGTCACACTACAAGTCCCACAATGCAATTGGGCATTTCTGGTGTGCATGGCCTGCATGACTGGGGTTTTCTAATGGTTAGCTCTGGAGTCATGGCCATTGTCAGGGGACCGGGTCGCAGTCGCATGGCACTTACCTTGGGATTGTTGGGTGGGTCGGGAGGAGTCCAGCCGGGTGACCCCCACGCATGCTTCGGGATTCAGGGTGTCCTCCACAAGGTCCTCCAGTGGGGTGTTGGGTGGTAGGGTGGGCTCTCCTCCTCCGGTTGCAATTCGCTCCCCCAACCTCTTTGCAATTCTTTCTTTTGCACGCCCTCTGAGGTCATACCACCTCTTTTTGAGTTTGTCAATGGAGCGCTGGGTCACTCCCACTGCATTGACCTTAGCGCGGATCCGCAGCCAAATGCACCTCTTGTCCGCCTCAGGCACCCTCCTTGAATTCTTACCGAAGAGCCGGTCATGGTCCTTGGTGACTCCCTCAATTAAATATTCTAGTTCCTGCTCGGAAAATTTAATTTTCCTTTTTCTTCCAAGGGCACTGCTCCCTGCTGCTTCCTGGGACATTTTCTGGGGTTGATTGTGTCCTGGTTTGCTGCTGCAGGTGCGCTGTAGTGGAGCTCTGGCAAGTGCTGCTTCCACTTTCAGGCTCAGTGAGCAGAATGAGGCAGGAAACTGCCTACTTCCTGGTTGTGATGTCATCATTGTGCTCGAAATGCGACTTCCCGTTTTTGCGATCTCGAAATTAGCGAGATCGCAATTAGCGATTTCGGTAATTGCGAGATTGCAATTTCAACACGGAAAAAGGGTGAATCTGCGATTTTTTTGCGATTTAGGCAAAATCGCAAACGGCAATTGCGGCCGATTGCGATTCGCTTTTTTTGATCGCTTTTCTACATGAATCCCATTCTGCGAATTCTAAATTGCGATTCGGTAATTTTCGCAATTTGGAATTCGCAGAATGTGGCTTTCATGAATCTGGGGGCTAGTCTTTCATTCCACCAATTAACACACAAGCGTTATTGTGATGAGTAACAGTTCTACCAGTTATTTTAAAACTGGTTGTGGGGAGCACTGTACAGTCAGTTCCTCTGCCACATTGGTTTTTCCAGGTGAAGAGCTTATGTTTATTTTCAAGCGGTGTATATTCTTTTCCCTGCTAAAGAACAGTTGGATGACAACTAGAAGACATCCGTAGGCCAATATCTCTATTTTCGTCTCATGAATTATCTTCAATATTGATCAACGGAGATATGCCAAAACAAAGCTAAACAATATTGGCATGAAAGCAGGCCTATAGTATTAACGGGAGTGCATTATAAAGTGAGGTAAGCAAAAACAACACCAATACAGAAAACTCTCTAGTGATGGGATGTGGCTGGCTGTGAACAACTACTACTCTGCTCTAGTGTATGGACTTGTGGTAACACGTCATTCAGAATCTAAACCCTCATTAACCCCTCCGCGGCGGGGGTAGGGGCGCACGCATAGCGCCCCGGTGCTCGTGACGAGCTCAGCTCGTCACACAGCAAGGTGGCCGTGTGCTCATGACGAGCTGAGCTCGTCACGGCCACACCCGTTTCTGTAGAACGCTCGCACAGCGGGGGAATTAGCCCCGCGTGCGAGCGTTGCGGACGTTATGACGAGCTCAGCTCGTCATGAGCACCCATGTGGTTTAAATGCTTTGGCTAGACATAGTTGCCTGAATAAGGAAGCATTCTGGGTCTGTGGCACATTTAAAACAAGCATTGGCAAAGGCATTGCAGTGTCGCGATAACTTGGGCGATACCAAGTGCACAGGGGCGATGTGTGTTTTAACCCAATGAGCGTGACTATAATAGTATCATCTGGCTCGAAGAAAGTAATAAATAGCCTGGAGGGCAAGGCGTGGTTAATCCATGGAATATCTACTATTGAACTTGGCAGTTCGGTCTGGACTGTTCCCATGAGGCACAAGGTCACGACTGATTTGCATATGGCTGGATCTGAATTGGGGTGGCAAAGTGAGCTAAAGAACAATTATGGATTCAACCCAGATCTGTGTGGGGGAAGTGTCTGAAAATTTTTAGAGCTCTGTCCAACATCTCTTTGTGTTTGCTATGTTTGCCCTATGTTGGCAGGGTATGCCCAGACGTGTCACTTGCTCACTTTTCCACTGGATTCAAACTAGCCTGGTGATGAGGGCTGTTACTCCGAAACTGGTCCGAGGATGCTCGTTTCTGGTTCAGGGAAGACCTGGCTTTGCAGTTCGATCTGGACTGTTCCCATTAGGCACAAAGTCAAGACTGATTCTCATTTGGCTGGGTCTGAACTGGTGTGTCAAAGTGAGCTAAAGATTGATGATGGATTCCCAGATCTGTAACTTGGGTGAGTGTCTGAAAATTTTCAGCGCTCCGTCCATTATCTCCTTGTGTAACCACTACTGAAGCCAAGGTGTCTGTGACCATGTTGTTGGGGCAATACGCGGGGCCCAACCTGAAATCACTACACTGGCGACAGGGGGGCCTGCTCTCTCTTTGTGTGCATCCCCCATCACCCACATATCCGGCCACTCACCCGGCGCCTTCCGGATCCCAGCGGCAGCATGACAGTGTTGCTGGCATCCTCAAAGGCATTCATCGAGCCCCTCCCCTGAGTTCGAGGGTATGCGCTGCAGCCTGCCCTGGCTTGATATCGCTGCTCTCCTTCACCGATGGTCGGGCGGTGCTCCACTCAGCAATTGGCCCGGTCGCCCCCAAGACCCAGCCCGATCGTAGACCCCCTCCAGCCCATGCTGGCTGGCCACACCTGCACACCACAATCTCTCTTCTAGCCCAGGAATGTATGACGTTACAATGCATACATTTACAACGCATGCCTTTACAAAGCAGTTTTTACATTGCAGCATCCTTTACAACGCACACATTTACATCGCATACCACTACAACAATTTATTTTAAACTACATTTACAACGCATTCCAATACATCGCATGATACCTTAAATGCAATGGTATGCGTTGTAAAGGTAAGTGTTGGATAGTGTAGGGGTAAAAATTACTATTCTAACTCCAGGAGGTGCAACAGTAGGGTAAGTGTTGGATAGTATAGGGGTAAAAATTACTATTCTAACTTCAGGGGATGCAACAGTAGTGTAAGTGTTGGATAGTGTAGGGGTGCTATACGTTGTAATAACATGCGATGTAATGCCTGCGTTGTAGTGACATGCGTTGTAGTGACATACAATGTAATGGATGCGTTGTAGTGCTATGCGTTGTAAAGGATGTTGCGATGTAATGACTGCGTTGTAAGGAAAATGCTACTTACCAGTATGCATCTGTTCTTGGCATGTAGAGCTGCAGAGTTGCACACTGTACATAGATCCCCACCTAGTGTTGGGCCCAGATATTTGCAGTTTGTTTTTGTCCTGAAAAGTTCTTTGGAAGTCACAAGATGGGTAACTCCTCCCCTGGACCATACTGCGCATGGACATTGGCTCCATCCTCAGGTTGTTTTTCGCCATTTAGGGAAATGATGAAGCTTTGCAAGAAAAGGAAGGATGTCTGTGTAAACTGTATCTAATTAAGATAATACTGGAACAGACAAGGGTAGCCGGGGAGGCGGGTGGGCGTGTGCAACTCTACATGCCAAGAACAGATGCATACTGGTAAGTAGCATTTTCCGTTCGAAGCATATGAGCTGCAGAATGCACACTGTGCATAGATTGTATAGCAGTACCCACCGTTAGCGGCGACCACCCCTATCTGTTGCAGTACTTTGAAATAATATTTTGCGAACAGCTTGGCCCACATTAGCTTGTTGCTTGGTTTGCACATCTACACAATAGTGTTTTGTGAATGTGTGCGGTGTAGACCATGTAGCTGCTCTGCAAATGTCATCTAGGGGAATGTTACCTAAAAATGCCATTGGAGCCCATATTTTGCTTGTAGAATGGGCTTTAGGAGGAACAGATAACGTTTGTTTAGCTTTGTGGTAGAAAATTTGTATGCATTTGACAATCCATCTAGCTATCCCAGATTTTGATATGGGATTACCCTTGTGTGGTGGTGAGAAAGACACAAAAAGTTGTTTGGTCTTAGGAAAAGGTTGTGTTCTCTCAATGTAGTACAGCAATGCTCTTTTGACATCTAGGGTATGAAGAGCTCTTTCTGCTACTTTTGTGGCTGCGAGAAGAAAACTGGCAGTTCCACAGATTGATTGAGGTGGAAGGGAGAAATGACTTTGGGTAGGAATTTTGGATTAGTACGGAGAACGACCTTATTCTGATGCATTTGCAAGAAAGGTTCTTGAATGGTTAGTGCTTGTAGTTCACTAACTCTCCGTAGAGAAGTAATAGCTACTAGGAACGCAACCTTACATGTTAAAGATTGTAATTAACGGGGGCGTGGCTAGCAGCCGGCAAGATGGCTGCTCACTAGAGAAGCTCCAAGGGTAGCATAGCCCTCCAAGTCAATCCGGACAATAATCCGATACATTTCTGCACTCCAAGGACCTGCACCGACGGCCGGGACCAGGCGGCGGCCACCTACCCCACTCCGGTGTGAATCCGACATCGGGTGTGTGCACTGCTCGAGGGCAAACTGCCGCGGCCCACCACCAAGCCGAGACCGGGGCCTAAATTAGAAGTGCCTTCCGGTGCGGGAGGCAACGGCGGCCGCCTGACCCCTGCGGCGGAGTGAGGAGCGAGAAAAATCAAGCCTGCGGCGGGAAAGAGGACACCGCGCAGGCCTCCAGGAGCGCGTGTCTGCGCATTGCGGAGCATACTCCCAGAGTCCTGGCCAGAGATCAAGCTGGAGTCGAGGTGAGGCCTGTAAGCAGGAGAGCAACCGGGGGCTAAAATAAAACGAGGGCCCAGCCACCCGGAGAGCCCAGGAGTGGACCCACATATCAACGGGCGCCCCTAGCCATCTGGGGACACCACAGAGCATCGAGTCCCTGACGACTCACCAGGCATCAACTACCGCCACACGAGATCCTGAGGCGCCGCGACGCAAGGTACTATACGATTTGCGCAGTTGCTCCACTGAGCGAGCGCAGGCCAGATCCTCAAGGGAGGGGATCCATCACCAACCCACCCCTCCTGCAGCCACCCTATCGAGAGGGCCTCTCAGGACCTTGCCCAGTTGGGGGGAAAGCTTTGGGGGCAACATGGGGGGGGGGCGAGGCCCACGCAATCAATCCACACAGCCCACGCTGGACAAATACGCCTATGGGAAGGACTTTCCACCACTCCCAGAGGGACGCAGCGCCTCCGGGAAGACCAAGGAGGGCGATGGATCACGCAAAGTAACTTTGGATGACATAATGGCAGCCCTCACAAACGTACAGACAACAGTGGGATCTATTTCCACGGATGTGTCCCTGCTGCGGGCAGACTTCCAGAAAATGTCAGCTAGAGTAACAGACGTTGAACAGGTCACCAAAACCTTGGTGGCAGACACTAACACACTACAACAAACAGTGTAGCGACTCGAGCTGGAAAATAAATTAATGGCGGAGAAGCTGAACGACCAGGAGGGACGTGCTCGAAGAAACAACGTCCGCATCCTTGGAATTCCAGAGAGCGAAGGGCGCAGGCTATGGACCTCTTTGTTGAGGAGCTGATACAAACCCGACTGCAGCCCAAAGGACTCTCCACTTTCTTCTCTATGGAAAGAGCCCACAGAGTCCCAGGCGGCAAACCCAAACCAGGAGCACCCCCCAGACCGGTGCTCGCGCGTCTATTCAACTTTCGCGACAGGGACGCCATCTTACAAACGGCGAGAATATCCCCGCCGATTCGGATCCAGATTTCGACAATCTCACTCTTCCCGGATTACACGGCAGCGGTCTCACGACGCCGGAGAAGTTTCTTGGAAGTCAAAAAAGAGTTGAGGGCCCAAGAACTACCCTATTCCATGTTGTTCCCCGCAAAGCTCAGAGTGGTGGCAGAGGGCAAGACGTGGTTTTTCGAAAAACCGGAAGAAGCCCACAATTGGCTCGAGGGGTGGCACCGAGTGGACGGACCACGCCGAGGGAATAAAGCCCATCGCCACAGAAATATGGCAGGAACTTCTGACAGCCAAGATCCACTACAACCGGACCTGGAGGACTCACAGCGATCAGACACGAACGAACCCAACCACGGATGACAATTGAAACGGTCGAGCAGCCACAGGAGACCTACCCACGTATAGACATAATAGTGGTCGTGTCGGCCTTGGACACTGGTCGGCAGCAGGCATTGGAAGGGAGGGAGGGTCTACCACTTCCCCCTTGGACTTCTCACCCCCAGCACGCAAATACAATGACTTGGGGTGGGACGAAGCACTCTGCTGAGTAGGGGTGGTGGACGGTTTTGAGTCCGTCAGGCAGGGAGGCAGGGTGGGTGGGTTACGGGGAAGGGAAGTTCAGTTTCAGTTTTTCTTTGTTCTAGTTTGTTACGGCACACATGACAGGGCGCAACATCCTTGGGTTAACGAATCCCCAGGGGTCACAATTAGGAAATGGTACATGCTCACCAATCATTACTTCTATGGCGACACGCACCCCAGCTGATCTAGCACAGGGCACGACCCCCGAAGCAGAGGTGACCCCCCTCACGTTGTTAACCTGGAATGTCCACGGGCTAGGGGACAAAATTAAGAGGGGTTTAGTGTTGCGGGCCCTGAAGCGCCAGGCTCCGATACTGGCGCTACTGCAAGAAACCCACCTCACGGGCACGGCATGTAAAGCGCTGGACAGGTGGGGATATAAGATGGTAATACACTCAGAATTTTCCTCAGGCTCCAGGGGTAAGGGCATTTTGGTTCGGAAAAACTCTTCCTTTATAGTGCTTCAGACTAGGATAGATGACCAAGGTAGATTTGCCGCACTACAGGGACAGTGGGAGGGTAGGTTGATCAATGTAGTGTCAGTTTATGTCCCTCCGGCGCTCCACGCCGTGGCCCTCCCGGCACTTAGTGAATTTTTACTTAACCTGCCGGAGGGAGACCTCCTTATCGGAGGAGACTTTAACGCCACAATGGACGCTGACTTGGATAGGTACCCGATCAGGACGCCGACAACTGGAGTCTCACGCCTCCAGAGCTTTGCGGAGGCATTGGGGCTGGTCGACATTTGGAGACACACCCATCGCACAGCACGTCAGTACACGTTCCACTCAAACCCACACAACAGTCTATCTCAGATAGACTACTTTATGACGGTGGAATCCAATCTGCACAATGTCAAAGACATTGCGATTAAGCCCAGAGGCATATCAGACCATTCACCGGTGGTGCGGACTATCTCTTATCACCATAAAACGCAGCGCAGACTCTACCCCATCTACCCTGGGTACATACAAATCCCCAAAATTCGGAAACAGCTCCGGACAGACACTAAACATTTCTTTGCCGAAAACGCGATGTCGGTTAATTCCCCATTGGTGGTGTGGGAAGCATACATGACGGTCATTAGGGGCAAGCGATAGCAACCATTACGGGGCATAAGCGAGACAAACAAAGAGAGTTAAGGGACCTGGAACTGGAACTACACAAAGTCAAGGCGGCTCACGCAACAGACCCCACACCTGAGAATACACGCACTCTACATCTTAAGCAACAACACTATAGGGAATACCTGAGAGATGCAACAGTGTCTGCCCACACAGCGACCAAACACCGAATCTATGATGTGGGGGACAAGGCCGGGAAACTTCTGGCATGGCTAGATAGGCGAGAAAGAGGCGGTAGAAGCATATTGCAAATACGGACGGAGGAGGGGAAATTAACAACGGACCCCCGGGATATAGTGAAAGAATTAGCCAAATACTTCCGAAGGGTGTACACATTCACATCAGGGGTGTCAAAGACGGAGGCAGCAGCATTTCTAACCGATATAGCAATGCCCAAGCTGACACAGGAAGCCTCTCTGGAACTAGAGGCTGATCCTACAGAGGACGAGATACAGGTGGCAATAGGCTCACTGCAGTCAGGAAAGGCACTGGGACCTAATGGGATCCCGATAGAATTGTATAAACAGCTAGCGCAAACTGTCAGCCCACATCTGCTTAAAATGTACACCGAAAGTCTGGAAAAGGGCGAACTTCCACTTGATCAACGTATCACCACGATAGTAGCTATCCCAAAACCGGGAAAACCTCCATCCGAAAGTACCTCCTATCGCCCAATCTCACTACTAAATGCGGAGGCTAAAATTCTGGCTAAACGCTGGCAAATAGACTCATAACTTATCTCCCACAATTAATCCACCCGGACCAGTCCGGCTTTATGCCCAATAGGAACACCGCGCTTAACCTTAGGCGCCTTTATGGGGCACTGGCTAAAGCGCAGTCACTGTCGGACCCGGGGGTTCTCGTGTCCCTGGATGCGAGGATGGCTTTTGATATGGTGGAGTGGAACTACCTTTTCGCGGTCCTCACACACCTGGGGCTTGGCCCTAAGTTCTGCGCATGGATCCGGCTTCCCTACACAAAACCAATGGCACGCGTAACAGCTAATGGGCACATATCGGAGGCTGTGCTGTTGTCGAGGGGAACACGTCAGGGTTGCCCCTTGTCGCCACTCCTCTTTGCTTTAGTGTTAGAACCCCTAGCGACGTGGATCAGAGGTACACCGTTGCTGAAGGGCATACAGTGGGCGGAGGGATGGGAGGACCGCCTCTCTCTATACGCAGATGATGCCCTGGTATATCTTACTGACACCGAGAACTCCATATCAGTGCTGCTGGAGGCATGTGATAGCTTCGGGAGGATATCAGGATACAATATTAACTGGTCGAAGTCTGTCTTGTACGTCCTAAAGGGCCCCGCTCCACGACTCCCGGATAACTGGCCACTGATGGTCACACAAGACTCATTTCAATACTTTGGTATACACGTTACGGCAGACGCAGCATTGTTCAAAATGATGGCGCTACCTCGATTCTTATACGCCCTTGAAAACACACCATATCCAATAGCACCAACATATTTCAAACAGATAGCAGCACAGGTATCCACACTACTATGGAGTAACAGGCCAGCACGAATTGCGCAAGTAAAGTTGCACCGTAGCTGGTATGATGGGGGAATAGCACTCCCTAACATCCAGATGTACTACTGGGCAGCACACCTCAAAATAGTAAACCAATGGATACATGAATCACAAGCAGACCCAGCTTACAGGGCAGACAGGGCCCAATTAGGCACAGGAAATATGCTCGCAATACTATATCACAAAGGACAAACCACAACACTACTGGGTCCCACGAAACACACGGTTATGCTATGGCACGTAGCACAGACTCGGATGGGGTGGAAAGGGACAATTACAAAACTAACACCTGTATGGGACACTAAAAGGTTAGGACAACTGAAAAAAAGCAGAGGGTTTGACCAATGGGACAATATTGGTATTTCAACAGTGGGAGACCTTTGAGACAAGGGGAGAGTATTGCCATTTGATCAGCTCCGGCAACAATACGATCTAGGCCCGACGGAGACTTTCCGTTATGCTCAAATACGCCACGCGTTGATGGCGGTAATACCACCAGACACTGAGGTCCCTGAGGCGTCCCCTTTAGAAGATCGCCTGCTTACGGACCACATGCCCAGGAGGGCCACGTCTTTTACGTACCGTAAAATAATTAATAATCTACCGGACCCAGTTAAAAGAGAGATGGGTGGAGAATGTAGGCGACATGGATGAAACTGAATGGCAGGAGGCCCTTGCATCACCTAGGGAAGTGGGAATACCAGCCAGGCTTCGCTTGGTACAATTAAAGATCCTACACCGCACGTACCATACTAGGACCACACTACACAAAATGGGGAGAGCACAACACCCATTTTGCCTCAGAGGGTGCGGGGAGGAGGGATCCTTTTTCCACACAATATGGGACTGCCCAATGATAGCAGAATACTGGCGAGCAGTTCTGCGAACAATATTGCAAGCAATGGCAGTGTCACTTCTGCCAGAACCGCGCAGGTGCCTTTTAAATGTATGGGAACCGAATGACTTAACACGCCATGGGCAAATATGGGTCACGCTGGGACTCATAGTAGCAAAACGTAATATAGCGCAGAAGTCGGGAGCGAGGGAATTGCCTTTGCTGGGGACCTGGTGCAGGGATATGGACCTTAATATGCTAGCGGAAAGAACTGTCTACATAAACCGTAAGTGCCCACGGAAATGGACTAAAATATGGGCAACATTGAATGCATGCCGGGGGGATATATGCGATCCGCTATCGGACTCTGATGGAGGCAGTTCGGACGACGACTGGGGAAGAATAGAGTGATAATTGTAAACAAATTGCCCAAGGTCATGAGTGATGTTATTCAAATGTATGGGGAGGTGAATTCGAATAATTGTCTTTGGTCAAGTAACCTAATTGTGCATTGTGAATGTAAACAACCTGTGATTTATGCCGCTGTGTTAAATGAAAACAATAAAAACAGTTTAAAAAAATTTTTTGTAATTCACATTTATGTAAAGGTTCGAAGGGAGATCCCATTAGCTGTGTGAGAACAATGTTCAAATTCCACACTGGTGAAGGTGGTACTCTGGGAGGAATTATTCTCTTAAGGCCTTCCATAAAGGCTTTAATAGCAGGCACTCTGAAGAGAGATCGAGGCTGTCTGTTTTGAAGATATGCTGCTATGGCTGCAAGATGTAGTCTAATAGACGTGTAGGCTAAGTTACATCTTTGGAGGTGCAGTAAGTATCCTATGATGTGTTGAATAGACACGTCTAAAGGATTAACATTGTTGTTGTGACAATATATTACAAAATGTTTCCACTTAGCTGCATAACATGCTCTAGTGGTTGGACGTCTAGCTTCTTTTATGACATTCATGCAGTCTGGAGGAAGGTTAAGATATCCAAATTCTAAAATTGCAGGAGCCAGATCGCAAGGTTGAGCTGAGCTGGGTCCGGGTGCCTGATGTCTCCACGGTTCTGTGTTAAAAGGCGTGCAGACAGGTATAGTTTTTGGTGAGGCACTACAGACATTTGTAGAAGTGTGGTGTACTACGGCTGTCTGGCCCACGTTGGAGCAACTAGGATGAGGGTCAGAGAATGCTGCTGTAGTTTGCATACTACTAGTGCATGAGTGGTAGAGGTGGAAAAGCGTACGCAAATTTGTTTGACCAGTTGATCCAGATCACATTGCCTTTGGACAGTAGGTGTGGATATCTGGCGGCGAAGCTTGCGCATTTGGCATTTTCGTGGGTGGCCAAGAGGTCTATCTGAGGTTGTCCCCACATCTGAAAGAATGGTTGAAGAACTTTCGGATGAAGTTCCCACTCGTGGATCTGTTGTGTCGGACGACTTAACAGGTCTGCTATGGTATTCTGAATTCCTGGGACATGTTGGGCTACGAGGAATATGTTTTGAGGTATAGCTCACAGCCATATGTTTGTGCTAGCTGATAAAGTTGCAGGTAGTGTGTTCCGCCCTGTTTCTGTATGTAATACATGGGTGTCATGTTGTCCGTACGGACTAACACAGCTTTGTTTGATACTTGCTGTTGGAAAGCTTTTAGTGCTAGGAATATAGCTAGTAACTCCAGATGATTAATGTGGAGTAACTTTTGTTGCGGAGTCCACCTGCCTTGCGTGGTGTATTGCAGTAGGAGGGCCCCCCAGCCGGAGAGCGATGCGTCCGCTGTCAAGATTATTTGAGGAACTGGCTCTAGGAACGGTCGTCCCTTGGAAAGGTTTTTGGTGTTCCACCACTGCAGAGAACGATGAGTCCGACTGTCTACCAACACTAGGTCTGCTAATTGACCTTGAGCCTGGTTCCATTAACGTGATAAGCACTCTTGGAGAGGACGCATTTGAAGTCTTGCATGGGGCACTATGAAATTACAAGAGGCCAGCATCCCTATAAGTTGCCTAAACACTCGTGCTGGAAGGGAGTGTTGTGGCTGAAACTTTGTGAGAATAGTTTGCATGCTGGCTATCCTTACTGGAGTGGGATAGGCTAGCGCTGTTGGGGTGTTTATTGTGGCACCGAGGTACTGTTGTACTTAGAATGGTTGTAGATGAGACTTGGTGTGGTTTATTGTGAACCCAAAGTTGTGAAGCAGTTGGATTGTGGCATGAGTGTGTTGTACACACTGGTTGTATGAGCTGGCTTTTATGAGCCAGTCGTCTAGGTACGGGAAGACGTGGATGTGCTGTCTTCGTAAATGTGCTGCCACTACTGCTAGGCATTTGGTGAATACTCTTGGTGCTGTAGTGACTCCGAATGGGAGCACTTTGAATTGATGGTGCTGCCCGTCTATTACAAATCTGAGATACTTCCTGTGAGCTTTGTGAATGGGAAAGTATGCGTCCTTGAGATCTAGAGTAGCAAGGAAGTTGTTTTGTAATAGGAGAAGAAGGACTAGTTGGAGTGTGACCATGTAATGGTCTGACTGGATGTATATGTTTAGTGGTCTGAGGTCCAGAATAAGCCTTAGAGAGCCGTCCTTTTTTGGGATAAGAAAGTATAGGGAGTAAACACCCTTGTTTTGTTGGTGCAAAGGAACTGGTTCTATTGCACTTTTTCCAGCAAAGATATTACTTCTTGCTTTAACAGTGATAGATGTTCTTGTGACATTGGGTGCTGTTTGGGTGGTATGTTTGGGGCGGTAGATGTTAGTTCTAGACAGTAACCTGACTGAATAATTTGTCGCACCCACCTGTATGATGTGATGTTGATCCAGTCAGGAAGGAATTGTTGCAGTCTTGCCCCACAGGAGTGGAATGTTGGGGGGGGGGGAAGGGGTGGAAAGTCATTGGGTAGGGGTGGAGTCAGAGCGGGAGTTGGTGGTTTTGCCTATGCCTTTGTTGTTGTTACCCCTGTAACCCCCTCTCTGGTAGCCCTTAGTGAATGTGGATTGGCTAGGGGTCTTGTAGGAAGTGGAGGGGCTTTCGGAGGAGTAGCCGCTTGTGTTGCCTCTGTATGATGAGCGACGAAAAGAACGTCTGGGAGCTTGCAGCTGCAAGGCTCCCATAGATTTTGCCGTGTCGGTGTCTTGCTTCATTTTCTCTAAAGACACATCGACATTCGGGCCAAATAAATGTGACTCATCAAATGGTTGATTGAGGATGGAATTTTGTACCTCCGGTTTAAAACCTGAAATACGTAGCCAGGCATGTCTACGCAATAGTGTACTGGTGTTGATTGCCCTTGAGGCAGTGTCTGCAGCATCCAGGGCACAACAAATAGAAGTATTAGTAATAGTTTTACCTTCTTGTATAAACACATGCTAACAAAAAACACACAACGAGTGGAGGACCAGAAGCTCCCCACGGAACTATGCAACACTACGAGATACCATCACAGTCTACTTCGAACCTATGCCAACACCGATTAGGAGTGATTCATCGTGCTCCAAGCCCAGTAGTGTAAAGAAGAATCCGTGGATGTTTTCCATGCTCAGCTGAGAGCTTGCCAGCACCTGTACTCTCCCCGATAAAGTTGACGAAGTCTGCGCCCAATTTATCCAGGGGTGTACTTCCACCAAGCTTAGAGAAAGAATCCTCCAGGAGCCCAACAGGTCTATGAGGGACATACTAACTTTAGGTCGCTCAAAGGAGCTCTCTAAGGCCTGAGCAGCCCATATGGACCCAACCTCTTCAGTTTTTGTCAAAGAATAGTCCGTCAATGCTGTCCAAAAGAAACTACACATGGACAAACGTGAACTCGCCGAATGCCCGAGCCTCGCCAAACAAGGTGTGCAGTCCCACCCATGTGGATGGTGTGGTTTCCCCTACCCTCACGCTGGCACACCAGCGAATGCACAGACATGCAGCACATGTGGCAAGCCTAACCCTTTCGTAAAGGTCTGCAGATCCTCACAAGGTTCTCAACCCAAATCTGCCGATCCTCGCAAGGGTGTCAACCCAAGCCACCACAGAAGGCTGTCCACACGGTAGAGCAACTTCGGGACACCCTTTCTGGCCCAGCGGTACGCCTTCAGATCGACAAATCCATGGCCCGGTCGCTCTCAGACACCGCTGCATAGCCTTGCACCTCAGGTCAAAGGTAGAAGCAAAATGGAGACTCTTGGAGAAGGCTGGCATTATAGAGCGGTACACTCACCTGAACGTCTGCATCTCCAGCACCGCTGTAGTGGTCCAGAATATTGTGAAGACCATACTGCAAAGCAACCTGGGGTGCTGAATGTGAGCAATGACATCCTTGTTCATTCAGCCACCCTGGAAGAACACCTGACTCGCCGTGTTTGCAAGGCTGGCAGAGTGCTGACTGACGCTCCATAGTGAGAAGTGTGACTTTCTGCACAGAGATATCAGTTTCTTCCGATACCATTTTTCAGACAAAGGAATTGGTCCTGATCCTGAAAAGGTGAAAGACATACGGAACACCCCTGCTCCCTATTCTCTGTCCGACTTGTGCAACTTCCTCAGAATGGTGACGAATTGCGGCCACTTCATGAAAAACCTCTCAGCTGTCAGCGGTCCCCTTTGGAAGCTCACCAAGTCATTCAAGCTGATGAAGAAAAGGTGTTTCACCAGACGAAGGCTGCCCTGTCCACAGACACCACTCTTGTACACTTCAACCCACAAAGAGTCACAGTTGGCAGTGGATGCCAGCCCTACCGGTCTGGGAGAAGTGTTGGCTCAAAAACAGGAGTGGGCCCCAGTCGCGTATGCCAGCCGTACACCTACACCAACAGAACAGCGCTACTCCCAAATTGAGAGCAAAGCCATTGTCCTCCTATGGGGTTGCAGGCACTTTCACATTTACGTGTATGGACACTCGTTCTGAGTCATCACGGACCAAATGAACTCTGGTCCCCTTATTCCAAGGTTCCCTATCACGCCCTCCTCCCAGGATCGAGAAGTAGATCCTACAACTACAGGAGTTTCAGTTCACCGTGAGTTACCAACCAGGCCCCCAGAACCCAGCGGACTGCTTATCCAGACACATTCGGCCAGCCAACCTGCCTGAGACAGCCAAAACCAAAGAAACCGAAGAATATGTCAGGTTCGTTGTGGACCAATCCAGACCCCTGAAGACAACTAATCTTAATGAGGAGCCTCTACGGGGGATAACAAGCTGGTGGTAGACATAGGTCACCATTGGGAGCTACCCGTTTGCTTCCAGGTCTCACAATGAGGTGCAGGAAGTCCAGAACCCGGCGTGGGCGGCTGTTCATGGAAACAACTGCAGGCGTGCCGGGCAAATTAAGGAAGGTGCCGCAGGCGGGGAGCTCTGCGTCGCCACCCGCTTGTGAAGACTCAGACACAATTGTCCATATTGGGTGCTTATTTCTTCTTTGGAAACGCAATCACCATGCTCTGCGGGGCATGTACGCTGATACACCAGGAAGGAACTCTATTGCAGCTACACATTCGGCTCACGGTCAAGCCGCATTTGTCCTTATACAACATACAGCCATAAATATAGCAATAAACAGTGTCCCCTTATTGTGGGTGCTATTTGAGACCATCCATTTTTAAACTTGAATGATGCCTGCCTATAAAATGTACTGTGGGAATTTTCGAAACATTGCACTCTTGAGGCCCATGTGTTACCTATTTTGTGAGTGAGGGAAGCTTTCTGTAATGCTGCCATGAAAAACATGTATTTTGTGTATGTTAGAACTGGGGGTCTCTAGTTGGCAGAGGTAGGTACCTTAGACCAAATAGGGACCCTTGCTTCTAGTCAGGGTAAGGGACTAAACTTCTAAAATAACCCCTGCTCACCACCTAGGTAGCTTGGCACGAGCAGACAGGCTTATCACAGAGGCAGTGTGTAAAGCATTTGTGAACACATACAGTTATACAGTGACAACACTACAAATGGACACCACACCAGTTTAGAAAAATAAGTAATATTTACTAGACTTAACACAAGACCAAACAACAAAAATCCACAATAACGTAATCAAAAATGGACTTTAAAATGGTAGAAAATAGCTTAGTTCAATGTAGATGGTAAATGCAACATTTTACTCTCAAAGTACCTTAGATGCGTCACGCAAAACAAACAAAAGTTTTTTAGGGAAGTTGATGCGCCGTTCCTTACACTCGGAGTGGATGCGTTTGGCTCCTTACTGCTGTGCAGGGGAGTTGAGGCTCACTTCCTTACTGTGTGGGGAGTTGATGCGCCGTTTCTTACTGCGGCCTGGTGACAATGCGACAAGATGGAGCCTTAATGAGATGTGAGGATCTGGTCAGATGCGACAAAATGGCGTCTTGATGCGATGCGACAACGTTGGATGCGATGCATGCATTCCCAACAGCCGTGCGGCGAACTCGGTAAGTTCTGAGTCGCGACAGGCCCTGCGACACACTTCTCCAGTGATGCGACGGCGACCTCTGAGGCGGCGACACGCTTCTCCAGGGATGTGACACACTTTCGTTGATGATGCGATGACAAACAGCGGCGGCGGCACGCTTCTTCGGCGATGTGACGGCAACTGCTGCGGCGGTGGTGACATGCTTCTCCTAGTTGCGTTGCGCTTCCGGCGACACGCAGTCTTCTCAGAGGGCCCAAACAACAGTAGGCACCTATCCGCAGGCAGAATTCCCAGCAAGGGAATTCAGGGGATGTGGTGGTGAAGTCTTGTATTCCAGAGACTTCAGACAGGAGGTAAGCACAATGCAAGCCCTTGGAGATTCTTCTTCAAGATTGCAAAAGTACACACAAAATTCCCTTTCTCATTTCCTTGGCAATAAAGTAACCACTGCAGGCCAACCCCAATAGCACAGCACAGGGGCAGTCTCCTCCTTCAGCTTCCTTGGCTCTTCTTCTTGGCAAAGGGTCGTCTTGATTCCCAGAAGTGATCTAAAGTTCTGAGGTCTGGGTCCCCCTTTTTATACACACAAATCCGTTGTCTTTGAAGGCTGAGAGTATCTGTACCTAGTCCAAACTAGTTGTGTGTGCATTCTGCCAGTGCACAACATCTTCCTTTGTCAGTGTGGGCCAGGGTCATCAGACGCACCACAGGAGGTGGAGCCAGCATTGTGGAAGGCAGGCACAGCCCTGTTCCGGTCCAGGTGCTACTCCTCCCACCACTCCCAATGCAGATAGGTCTCTTCAGCCTAGTGCTGACTCGCCCTGCCTCCGGGAGCCACCTTAACCAATTACAAACCAGACATGCAATACACAACCAAGCAGAGGCATGCTGGATGGTTAGGCAAGAAAATACCTATTTTCTAAAAGTGGTATTTTCAAACACAGAATGTTAAAACCAACTTCACTAAAAGAGGTTTTTATCGTTCTAAGTTCAGGCATACTAAACTCAAATTTTGACCTAGTTCCCTGAGTCAGTTAGGATTACAAAATGTTATAATCAAACTGCCCATTCTGGCCTATGGGAACAGGTAGCCTTGCAATAGTGAAAAACGAAATTGGCGGTAATTCACTATCAGGAAATGCGACACACATCAGGGCACGTCCTACCTTTTACATACAATGCACCTGCCCATGGGGGTACCTTGGGCCTACCTTAGGGGTGACTAATATGTGGAACAGGGAAGGTGTAGGGACTGGAAAGTGGGTGCACTTGCCAAGTCGACATGGCAGCCCCAGGCTGCACACAGGCTCTGCAATGGCAGGACTGAGTCACATTTTACAAGCTGCTTCTGTGAGTGGCACAACCAGTGCTGCAAGCCCACCAGCAGCATTTGATGTACAGGCCCTGGGCACACATGGTGCACTGTACTAGGGTCTGACAAGTAAATCAAATAAGCCAATCATGGCGTCACTAATCCAATACAACACTTTACAATAGGGAGCACTTGCACTTTGGCACTGAATAGCAGTGGCAAAGTGCCCAAAGCATCTAGACCAGCAAAAACAGCAAAAATACAGGAGGCAACAGCCCAAAAAAATGGAAGAGAGACCCACGTCAATGGTGCCAGTTCTAACAGTGTATAACAGAAACGTGCACTGCCGATGTACAATACGTTTTGTCTGCGGTGGTTCTGCTCCACCACTGCAGTCTCTGGTTGACTTGTGCATGCAAGATAGGCTGTTGCTGCTGTGCTGCACCCGACCTGTGTGAAAGAGGCATGCATAGTTACTGCCAGAGCTGTACCAGTTTTGTGTGCATGAAGAAACCTGTGTTGCACATCTTTATTTATGCCATTGGAAACGTGTGCTTAGGCTTGTGCACGTTTCTTGTCTGTTACAGGAATTGTGTAGGACTGTTTCTTGCAGTGTACCTGGTTGCGTGGGTGTAAAGAAGCCTTTGTACTCGCTCTACATAAGACAGATTTGACTCGCCAGTGCCCCTGTTCCTCTGTGTTAAACCTGATAAACCTATTTATAGCTCAAAACCAAAGCTATTGCTTCGGGCAATGCTTCTTTGCATTTGTCTCGATACACCGTTCATAAACTACAAGAAACATTCCTAGATTCAAATTTTAATACAGATATTTTCTAGCAACTTACTATGCAATTTCCTTTAAGTCTAATATACATGTTTCTGGTTACACATTAGTTGGTCCACTTTACCCATGACATCACCATTAAAGAAACCATCTCCTGTTGCCTTGTTTTTTATTTTTCTGGAATTCTACATGTATTGAGGGAAGCTGTCCTATTGTTCCTCGAGTACGTAGAGATACATACCCTGCTGGTTTAAATTCCATATCTATACAACGTTCTAGACGGCTTGGAATTTTTTTAGGCAAATATTATTTCTGAAATTTATTATGGTGTTCAGACCTATTTTACCAGGAGCGGTTGTGTGGTTGAGACAGTAAGTGTATTATCTCATCCCCGTTTGTATTTGTAATATTCTGTACCTTTCCTTACTGCTGGTCTAATCCACGTTCTCCTCATCCTTCACAGATATGGAAAACTTCCAAATTAGTTGTCCTTTGTATTTATGATTTTTGTGGCAGAGAAAATGATGCTGCTTTAGAAACAAATACAGCTTCCGAAAGGCAAAAATCCCAAAACTATCGTCAACAAGTATTTGTTGCACATTATGCAGATATTGTATTTGTGCTGTCCGCGGTCTTCAATTTGCAAAATGTATGTTTTCAGCAACAGCCGGTCATTTGTAGACTGCACCTAATGTTCATCCACATAACAGACTTCTATACCCGGTATTCCATTCTCTTATTTTTGGGAACATCACTTCAATTTTCTTCAGCTTAAGCTGTCTTTTGCTCATTACTTCATGCTGTATGCCAGTCTACGTATGTAATCTAAATATCTCTACAGTGGACTGTTCATCAGATGGAAAGAATCTTTGTATGTGACCAGGAATCACTTCCCATCGAATTCCAACATTTCCTAAGGAATAATAAACAAGACATGTTATAATGTTTCAAATTGTTCAAAACAATATTTAATTTGTAGACTCAGGAGCTCTCTAGCCTGAATTAAATGTTACCATTGTGCATGACTGGAGATCATTTAAATAAACATAGACATTCCAATTATTGTTCATCAGCCTGCCTAAAATACAACTTTACATGAGCCTTGTTCCAGTGCAGACGTGAGCTGTCAGTAATATCAGATGTGCAGTACGTTTCTGGACTGGCTAGGTCACACTCAAGTAACTGCAAGCAGAGGTAAATAAAGTGCGATGTTGAGACCAGATCATTAGAACTCAAAATGAAAAAACAAGTTTCTAGTAAATTGGATAGAGCCACCTCTTTACCATAAGTGAATGCAAAAATAAATAATTGCAACTACCTGACTAGTAGGAATATATCGACAGGATGAGCAGACAGGGAAGCTCTGTCCTCCTCCTTCCCAGATATAAACAAGCATTTGCAATGCAATAGGTCTCACATTCACACGAGTTTGAGCTATTGGTATTGTAAATGGCAATGCCTTTTAGTTACGTGTTGATTTTTAAAACATAAAAGGTATTGGTATTTACAATGCTAATAGGTGAACCCCCCCCCCGTAATTATTTGCCCCTTCATCACACCTGGTGAGATTGGGTACATGCGCATAGGCCGTAGGCATGCTGCGCCTAGTACATGCTTATAAATATTGTACAGCGCTCCGAGCCCCTGGGGGGGCAGGCTGCCCTCTGTAAAATCCCATGAATAAATGAACAGTTTGAAAGGACGTGCAGGCTGCAGCACGGCCCGCCCCGCTTACCTAGTGCTGCACCTCCTGTGATGGCACTAGAAAATTCAAACATTCTAAGACACCTTGGAAAAAGCTGTGCCCCGGCACACATACGGAGTGCTGCACACCCACACGCAGCTATGGTGCACAAAACACATCCGTGGCACACATTGATGGCAGCCACAAACATGACGCACATTGAGGTTCAGCCACGGTGCACACAGACACAAAATGATAACCTACACAAACAAGTAATATTACTACACAGCTACACGCGGAGGTGATGCACACCGCAGTCATCGGTGGCTAACAAAGCCACACAGTGGTCGCACACACACCACACCACACATCTCACACTTTAACAATGCTGTATGTACACAGTCACTCAGAAATGCTGTGCATTCGCGCACAGTGGTGACGCGCTCAAGAAACACCAATCGCTACCAATGGAACACTGCTGTCACACACACACACACACAGACAGCTCACAAACAGCGGTGGCTGCCAATGGCACACCTTGCTGTCTCACAGACACACACCTCACATTCACACTTTAACAATGCTGTACAAAGTCACACACAAATGCTGCATATTCGCAAACAGCGGTGACGCACTCAACAAACAGTAGTGGCTACCAATGGCACACAATGTTGTCACATAGCAACACTGCACACACACAGTTCGCAAACAGCGGTGACGCACTCAACAAACAAGTGGCTAACAATGGCACACAGTGCTGTCACTCACACACAGCGATACAAAAGGGGATGATGGACGGAGCGTTTGAGCAAATCAAACACTCACCCCCAGTCAACTGATCTGGGTTTAATCCATCACCATTCTTTAGCCCACTCAGCCACCCCAGTTCAGACATGGCCATATGCAAATCAGTCTGACCCTGTGCCTCATGGGAACAGTCCCGCCCGAACTGCCAAGCCATGTCTTCCCTGGACCGGAAACAAGCATCCTGGGACCGATTTCGGATTCATAATCCTCATCAGCCAGGCTATCTTGAATCCAGTGGCCAAGTGAGCAAGGGACTCACGTCTGAGCATATCCTGCCAACTTAGGGCGAACAAAGCGATGACTGGGGGTGAATGTTTTGCCATTGTGCAACATTCCGTCCATCATCTTGTTTGTTTTGCTGTTCACCCTATGTGGGAAGGGTATGCCCAGACGTGGGTCCCTTGCTCACTACGCCACTGGAGTCAAGCTATCCTGGCTGATGACGGCTGATAGCCAGAAACCGGTCCTAGGATGCTTGATTCCGGTCCAGGAAAGACATGGCTTGGCAGTTCGGGCTGGACTGTTCCCATGAGGCACAGGGCCAAGACTGATTTGCATATGGCCATGTCTGAACTGGGGTGGCTTGGTGAGCAAAATAACAATGGATTAAACCCAGATTTGTGACTGGGGGAGAATGTTTTGCCATTGTGCAACATTCCGTCCATCATCTTGTTTGTTTTGCTGTGCACCCTATGTGGGAAGGGTATGCCCAGACGTGGGTCCCTTGCTCACTATGCCACTGGAGTCAAGCTATCCTGGCTGATGACGGCTGATAGCCAGAAACCGGTCCTAGGATGCTTGATTCCGGTCCAGGAAAGACATGGCTTGGCAGTTCGGGCGGGACTGTTCCCATGAGGCACAGGGCCAAGACTGATTTGCATATGGCCATGTCTGAACTGGGGTGGCTTGGTGAGCAAAATAACAATGGATTAAACCCAGATCTGTGACTGGGGGTGAATGTTTTGCCATTGTGCAACATTCCGTCCATCATCTTGTTTGGTTTGCTGTTCACCCTATGTGGGAAGGGTATGCCCAGACGTGGGTCCCTTGCTCACTACGCCACTGGAGTCAAGCTATCCTGGCTGATGACGGCTGACAGCCAGAAACCGGTCCTAGGATGCTTGATTCCGGTCCAGGAAAGACATGGCTTGGCAGTTCGGGCTGGACTGTTCCCATGAGGCACAGGGCCAAGACTGATTTGCATATGGCCATGTCTGAACTGGGTGGCTTGGTGGGCAAAATAACAATGGATTAAACCCAGATCTGTGACTGGGGGTGAATGTTTCGCCATTGTCCAACATTCCGTCCATCAGCTTGTTTGTTTTGCTGTTCACCCTATGTGGGAAGGGTATGCCCAGACGTGGGTCCCTTGCTCACTACGCCACTGGAGTCAAGCTATCCTGGCTGATGACGGCTGATAGCCAGAAACCGGTCCTAGGATGCTTGATTCCGGTCCAGGAAAGACATGGCTTGGTAGTTCGGGCTGGACTGTTCCCATGAGGCACAGGGCCAAGACTGATTTGCATATGGCCATGTCTGAACTGGGGTGGCTTGGTGAGCATAATAACAATGGATTAAACCCAGATCTGTGACTGGGGGTGAGTGTTTTGCCATTGTGCAACATTCCGTCCATCATCTTGTTTGTTTTACTCTCACACACAGCGAAGATGAAGCCAAGAAACATCAACGGCTACAACTGGCACACTCTCTCACACACAGTGTGATGCACGAAACACATCAATGACTACAATGGCATGCAATGATGTCTCGCACACGCACAGATCGACGATACACTCAACAAACATAAGTGACTACAAATGGCACACAGACACACGCAGCGGTGATGCACTCAACAAACAGCAGTGGCTATCAAAGGCACACGGTGCTGTCGCTCTCTCCCTCGCTTTCTCTAAAAAACACACACACACAAAAATCATCCATCTGTTGTGTCTACTCAAATAAATCCAATCACTTACTAAGTTTAGTCTGAAATAAAGTGTAGGTTTCTGGATTTCGGATTGTGGAAGCCACATACACATCCGGGGCTTTCTCGTTTGTTCTGCAGTCTAAAAGTTTCCTCAGTACATGGATAAGTGAAACAATTATCTCAGGATCATACACCACATCTGCAATAAAAATGAATAATTGTATGCACTCAAACTGAATCCATTCACTATTAAATGTTTTGTTGGATTGAAAATCTGCTGAAAAAAAATATACTTACATTTTTTTAAAGCTCACATTACACCCACCATAGCCAGCATAAAGAAATAGGAACACTGTAAAATAAGATCTAGTGTTTCTTGCTGCCATATGTTGGCAAAAAGGACTATGCTATAAAATGTGCATATTTATTTCAGAACCAATAGTCAAACTTCAGAGAAAAGGATAAATTACTTACCTGTAATCCTAGTTCTCTTCCAGGGGTATCCTCATCAAAGTCATAAGCACTGAATATTCCCGCCCACGTGCGGGGACCCCGGAAACAATATAAAAATATATATGTAAATCACATATAATATCTCCACATATGTGTACGCACATGTATCATTTTTTCTCACACCAATGGAGCCCCAAAATTGAGGCTAAACAATGTAATCACTCATACATGCACTGAAATTAGCAAGGAAATAAAAAACACATTAGGTCAAATAGCCCTTGAACTTTGTGTTTTAATGAGCAAAAACACTAATGAATCCTGAAAACTGCTAATAAATAGACATTGTTAGCCACAGGCTGCATTGAAAAGCACTAGCATAGAAAATGAAAGCATTTTCAACAAAAACTGGCACCGTGCCTTTAAGGAAGCCATGACCCCTGGCTTCCCATCATGCCTCAGGGGTGACAGTTAGGTCAGTTGTTCTTTGCATAACCCTGAAGTCAGGGCTCAACCATAACCCAGAAACACACCAATCTCATTCACCTGGGGAGGCGGGTGGGTTGCTTATGACTTTGATGAGGATACCCCTGGAAGAGAACTAGCATTACAGGTAAGTAACTTATCCTTCTCTTCCAGGGGATCCTCATCAATAGTCATAAGCACTGAATAGAATAGCAAGCCCATCAACCACCTGCAGGTAAATGAGACGTACATGACCCAACCATAAGAATTGTAACAGCCGAGAACTCAGCCGTTAAACAGATTCCGCAAGGAGGCCTGGCCTACCTGGGTATCTGCTCTAGTGTCAGAATCAAGACAGTAATGTCTGGTAAATGTATAGACGGACCTCCAGGTCGCCACCATACAGATCTCAGACATGGGCACATTATGGAGAAACGCTGTAGTAGCAGCTCTACCCCTGGTAGAATGTGCCTTGGGAGAAAACCCTAGAGTCTTCTGCGCCAATTGGTAGGCAAGGTTGATACACGAAACTATCCACCTTTATATAGAACGTTTCAAGGCTGCATGACCTGATCTGATCGATCCATAGTTGACAAATAGTTGATCAGACTTACCTACAGACTTGGACCTATCCAGATAATTTTAAAACTCTTTTCAGGTCCAAAGAATGCAAAGCCCTCTCAGCTGGAGTAGAGGGATTGGGAAAAAAGGCGGGCAGAGAAATGGTCGATTTACATGGAAATCTGACACCAACTTAGGAAGAAAAGAAGGATGTGCCCTCAGTACCACTCTATTCAAATGAAACACAGTATAGGGTTCTTTGGAACAGAGAGCTTGAATCTTGCTCACCCTACGAGCTGACGTGATTGCTACCAAAAAAGCTGCTTTCCAGGAAATATGCTGCAAAGTAGCTTTATGAATGGGCTCAAATGGAGGACCCATTAATTTTGATTTCACCAGGTTCAGCTCCCAGGGAGGAGACGGAGGGCGCACTTGAGAGGGTACACTTTTTCCAACCCTTGCAGGAAGTCCTTTACAGCTGGCAACTGGAAAAAAGAAGGTTGTGAAGGTGATCGCCTATAAGCTGTTATAGCAGCTAAATGCACCTTAATAGAATTAAACTTTAAACCTGCTTCAGCCAGATATAATAAATAAGGAAGAACGACTTCTTCCTGACCCTTAATAGGATGATGACCATTCTGCATACACCACATATAGAAGCGCTTCCATTTACATGCATAAGAATTTCTTGTGGAAGGACGTCTCGCTTCTTTCAGGATGGACATGCAGTCCTGCGGCAGTCCTGGATGGCCGTATTGTATGACCTCAGGAGCCATGCTGCCAAGCTCAGTGACGGAAAGTTGGGATGATGAATCCTCCCGTTCATTTTGGATAACAGGTTCAGTCTGCATGGCAGCCTCTTGTGAGGAGTCACTGACAGGTGAAGCTGGTCTGTGTACCACCATTGCTTGGCCAGTCTGGGGCAATGAGGATCATCGTCGTGCAAGAGTGTGTCAGCTTGCTCACCACCTTCAGGATCAGCGGAAGAGCTGGAAAGGCGTACACAAATTCCCCTGACCAGTCTATCAAAAGGGCATTCCCTTTTGATCCTGGCCGGTAAAATCTTGAGGCGAAGTCTCGGCATTTGGTGTTTTCGCCGTCCGCGAACAGATCTATGGTGGAACGACCCCAAGACTGGAAGATGTCTTCGACTACCTCGTCGTTGAGAACCCAGTCTTCTCAGTCTTCGAAATGCCGACTTAGCGAGTCCGCCCTCACATTCTGTTATCCTGGGAGGTGGACTGCTGTGACTGACAACTTGCGAGCTAGAACCCAATGCCAGATGTGCTGGGCTTCCAATGAAAGAGTCCGTGAGCGTGTTCCTCCCTGATTGTTCAAGTAGTACATTGTGGTGGTGTTGTCCGTTTGTACTAATAATGAAGCTTCTTGAATCGAGGGCAGGAACGCTTTGAGGGCTAGGTGGACTGCCCTCAACTCCAATATGTTGATGTGGTAAGTACGTTCTTTGAAAGACCACAGACCCTGCACTTGGAGATGACCCATGTGTGCTCCCCAGCCTTGCAGAGAGGCATCTGTGATCAACGTCTGTGCAGGAGGAGGTTGATGGAACAGAACTCCCACCTGCATATTCTGCTGTTTTGTCCACCACTAAATGGAGGCTCTGGCTGTTTCTGACAGAGTAATCTGGTCATCCCAGCGAGCTGACTGTTGGTCCCACTTGACCTCCAGATCCTGCTGAAGAGGGCGCATCCGAAGCCTGGCATTCGGGACCAGGAAAATGCATGACACCATCGACTCTAGCAGGGAGGCAATTCTTCGCACTTTCTGAACCTTGTTGCGGAGTACCAGCTGACACTTCTTAGCTATAGAACACTGTCTCTCCTCTGAAGGAAACACTTTTCCTACCTCAGAGTATAGCAGAGCTCCTAGGAAGTGAATCTTCTGGGTGGGCTGAGAGACTGACTTGCTGAAGTTGACATGCAACCCCAAACGGTGACAGAGCTCGATGAAAGGTCAGGAACTGATTTCTTACACTGTCTGGGGAAGGACCTTTCAACAGCCAATCGTCCAGGTTTTGGTAGACGAAGACACCCCTGCGGCGTAGTGCGGCCGCTACCACTGCGACACACTTCGTGAACACCCGGGGCGCCGACTTCAACCCAAACGGAAGGACTTTGAACTGATAGTGAGAGGTCCCCACCCGGAACCGAAGGAATCTTCTGTGGTTGAGGTTTACCAGGACATGAAAGTAGGCATCTTGTAGGTCCAGCGAACACATACAATCTCCCCTCCTGAGATGTGGATATATTTGATGAAGCGCCAACATGCGAAACTTTTCTTTTATGATATGCAGGTTGAGTGTTCTCAAGTCCAGAATGGGTCTGTATTCTGCCTTTTGGCCCTTTTTTCTGACCAGAAAATATCGTGAGTACACTCCTTTCCCCCTTCGAGAGATTGGTACCCGCTCGATGGCTGACTTTGAGGAGTATAGCCACTTTCTTTTTCAAAAGGTTTAGCTGATGACTTGATGTTGGCATTGGAGGAGCTGGTGGAGGCAGATGTTGGAAACGAAGACAGTATCCATTCTGAAGTGTAGTCAACACCCATTGGTCTTTTGTAATGCCTTGCCACTCTTTCATATGATGCACAATGCTTCCCCCCACTGGAGTGGTTAACGGCGCTGGGGGAAGGAAGGATTCATTGTTTGGACTGGGCTTTGCTGGAATTGTTGCCCTGGTGTTGATTTCCACCTCCTCTGGAATTACGCCTGCCTCTGAACTGAGACTTCTGTTGCCACTGTTGGTCCTGACCCTTCTGCCACTGAGGGGTTTGAACCCTCTGTTTAGAAGAGCCCTTGTTGTAGGAGCGAAACCTTCTCCTAAACTCTTTCTTTTTCTCAAGCCCTACGGCTTTAAGAGTGTCCAACTCTGACTTCATTCGCTGCATTTCCTCGTCAGTACTTGCCCCAAACAACAATGTCCCTGAAAAGGGCAAGTTCAAGATCCGAGCCTGAGCCTCTGGTTTTAAGGCTGTAAGACGCAACCAGGAGGACTTCCTTGCAGATATCCCATGCGCATAGCCATGCGCTGCGAGGGTAGCTCCGTCCGCTGCGGCGCCAATGATCTGATTGGAGACCTGGCTGTCCTCCAAGAGAATCTCTTCAAAGTCTTTTCGGTCGTCTTGCGGGAGTTTCTCGACAAAATGCTGCAGAAAATCCCATAGGGACCTGTCATAACGTCCCAAAAGGGCTTCCGCGATGGACACCTTGAGAAAAGAGGCTGAGGTGTTACAGACTCTTCTGCCCCACAAATCCTGCGATTTACTTTCTTTATCCGGGGGCACTGTGGAGGAGGAAGCTACCGCACTGGATTTTCTCGACGCTACGATAATGACAGAGTCTGGTGGTGGATCGGCCCTGAGGATAAGAGGATCCCCTTCTGGCGAGCGGTACTTTTTGAGAATCCTCGCTGGGGCGGCCTTAATGGTCGCTGGCGTGAGGAACACCTTCATAACGGGTTCTATAATGCCAGGCACCAAAGGCAACAGAGGTTTGGGTGCAGACCTGTGATGTAACGTTTCGAAGATTACCGAGGTCTTGACCTGGGGAGTTGTCATGGGAACTCCCAGCTTAAGAGCTGGTCTCCCCAAAATGTCCTGAAAAGTAAAGATGTCGTCTATTGGAGAAATTCTCGATGGAGGACTGTCGGTCAAAGTCGGAGAATAATCTCTATGAGAGCGGGTTGGAGAAGAAGAAGAACTAGTTGGAGACCTGCGTTCCCGTCGCCTGCTCCTAGACCTTGACCTTCGTCTGCTGGAGCGCACCTGAAAGCATGATGATTCTCTGGATCTGGAAACCTGTCTGCCTTGATCCGCTTGCATCCTGGCCGCTGTTTCCTTGTCTGGAGCCCAGTGCTGAAGAGGTCTATACCATCTTGGAGATAATCTGATGGGAGGTGACTTCTGGGTGTGCTCCCTCGCTGGTGAACGTGCCGGAGGCGGTAAATCCGTCTGTTCATGCAGCGAACATGCAGCGAACATGCAGGAGAATGCCTTGACCTCTCACTGTCGGATGAATAGATGACCACAGCTGTAGACCTATTACAGTGAGACAAACAAGAGCCTGAAGAGGATGAAGAAAGGCTCACTGGAGGTGTGTTCTCCCTTGAAGGGTCTCTAGAGAGGGATCTTGTGTGACTCAGAGAAGCCCGATCCTCTGGAAATCTCTTCCTTTTAGCCAGATGGCTCATGCTCACTGGAGAGTGTTCTACAAATCTAGACCTTCTCCCTGAGACTGATTCTCCTTCCGCAGCTGAAGCCGATCTTGGAGACCACTGTTGCGACCGAGACTTATGACCTGGCGACGGAGTTGGCAAACTCGACGTCGTGGTTTGCTGGGTCGGCGTTGACGTGGGCAGAGCCGGCCTTGACGCTGTTGATGGAGACTGCGCCGAGGGTTGATGAACTCCTTGCGGAGATCTGTGCTCCAAAGTCGACCTCCTCTGGGATCGTGAAGGAGAGACTTGCCTCGACGTCGAAAGCCGATGTTTTGACTTCGACAACAGATGCCTCGACGTCGAACGTCGATGGCGTGACGTCGACGGAGAATGCCTCGACGCCGAACTATGGTGATGCGATGCCGATGGAGACCGTCTCTACGTCGAGCGCCTGTGACTCGACGTCGACCGAGGGTGCCTCGACGTCGAGCGCCGCTGACTGGGCGACGACGGAGGATGCCTCGACGTCGAGCGTCGATGACTAGGCGTCGACGGAGGAAGCTGTGACGTCGAAGACTGCTGATGAGGCTTCGACGACGGCTGTCTCGACATCGAGCTCCTATGCTCAAACTGAGACCTCTCTTTCGACGCTGCATGTCGCCCTGCTGACGGCAGAGGAGGTAACTTGTTTCTCGACGCTGAAATCTTCGTCGTTGAAGGAAGGTGACTCGTCTTCGCCGTCGGAATTTTCAACGCCAATCCCGACGCCGATGAAGAACAAGTCGGGACTTTTCTCGACGTCGATCGCGTCCTTAGCGTTCTCTGTCTTTTAGGAGACCTACCCCTTTCAGAGAGTCCATAAATCCTTATCCTCTCTCTATCTTTGAGGGTTCTCCTGGACAAAGTCTTGAAGTGTTCACAGGTGGCTGCAGAGTGTGTCTCAGGGAGACAGAGGATACACACAGGATGTGTATCAGTCCTGGCCTTCTTCTTCCCACAGGAAGGGCAGGTGTCAAAAAGAGAAGGCATTTTGACAAAAATGATCCTTTTTTGAGGCTCAAAAAAGGCAGCACTAACCCTCTTAGGTCAAAAACCGCCGAGTGAAAGAAATTCACCAATAATTTTTGACAAAAAGTACAAAAAGGTGGGAGCTGTTAAACCAGGGTCCTGACAGAAGGAGCCGGAAAGAACAACTGACCTAACTGTCACCCGTGAGGCATGATGGGAAGCCAGAGGTCATGGCTGCCTTAAAGGCATGGTGCCAGTTTTTGTTGAAAATGCTTTCATTTTCTATGCTACTGCTTTTCAATGCAGCCTGTGGCTAACGATGTCTATTTATTAGCAATTTTCAGGATTCATGAGTGTTTTTGCTCATTAAAACACAAAGTTATTTCCTTGCTAATTTCAGTGCATGTATGAGTGATTACATTGTTTAGCCTCAATTTTGGGGCTGCATTGGTGTGAGAAAAAATTATATATGTGCATACACATATGTGGAGCTATTTATATGTGATTTACATATATATTTTTATATTGTTTCCGGGGTCCCCGCACGTGGGCGGGAATATTCAGTGCTTATGACTATTGATGAGGATCCCCTGGAAGAGAACTGTCTGTGGGAACCAAGCCCCTGGTAGGGAGATAAAAGTATTTAGTTTTTGGGATACGCGTTAGGTGGAAACGAAGAATTTGTTCTGGTGTGTGTAACATTTGAATGCTTAACCTTTTTCCTCATATACTTTTTAACATATAAAATTGTGATTACAGATTGTGTCCAAATAACATGTAAAGATTCAGCATCTCCATGTGATACCCTTCTACTGCATATGTTTCTAGTCAAGTTCAGCAAACCTTCTGTGTGGGACTTACTGAAGGTAATAGGAGGGGTGGTAGTCCCCTAAGGACGCCCTTGGGGGCCAACTACTCATCATGTTATCTCCAATAAGACCCACACAGTTGGATTGCTGATACAACGCTCTCCAAACGTGGCTCCTGCTGCACTACTGGTTGGGGGATGAAGTCTACTTTACTCCAGAGCATGGGTACTCACAAACATTCTGTCGGGGCCAAAATCACAGTGTGGTTTGTGGCCGAGGGCCGAACCAGCAGGGGCGGGGTCAGTGGGGGCAGGGTCAGTGGGGGGCGGGGCTAGAGTAAAAAAAAAATCAAACCTGTTTCAAAACCTTAGACAATGTGACAATGCTATATTTCAAAAGCAGATGTAACTACAAAGAGCAAATTTTCACAATAAATTTGTATTAGCAGACAATGGCAATCTTAAGAGGCTTTGCATAGCTCCATACACACTTTGACCTCAATTCCATCAGTCTCTCTCTCTCTGTCAGTGTCTCTCTCTCTCAGCCAGTAAGTCTCTCCATCAGCCAGTCACTCTCTCTCAGTCAGTCTCTCTCTCTAGTCAGTCGCTCTCTCTGTCAGTCTCTCTGTCAATCAGTCGCTCTCTCTGTCAGTCAGTCTCTCTCCCTGAGCCAGTCTCTCTCTCTCTCTCTCTCAGTCGGTATCTCTCTCTCAGTCAGTCTCTCTCATAGTCAGTCAGTCAGTCTCTCTCTCTTTAAATAGCAGTATTTCTCTACTATTAACAGACACGCAACAGAACCTAAAAATAGATTTTTAGATCAAACTACGGTGATATATACACATAACTGACATGGATTGCCTGGTTACAGGGCTTTTAGTGGGATGAAAAACCTGGGGGTTCCCTCAAAGGGCCATGACTGATAAAATTAAGGGGTTGGCTTAAAAACATGTAAACAAAAATCTTTGTTTAGCATAGTGTGCCACCCTACTGGTATGTTGCTGTTTGTCATTGGATCCAGATAAATCAGATACAACCAGTAACATTATACCTGCAACAAATCAGGACTATTGGCTTTGCCAATAGTTGTTAGTTGCATGAGATAAATAAGCAACAACTATGGCTTTGTTGTATATAAATTATAATATTGAAAATGCGTCAGTTCTGAAACGATGAGACTGTGAGAGAAGTAAAACCAGTCTATTTGAAATTACTTCAAAATCTTTGTGCAATGATGCCACTGAGATGAGATTTTTTTTGTTTACCCGGAGGGCGAAAATGGAGACCCCGATAGTTAGTTGCATAAGATAAATAAGCAACAACTATGGCTTTGTTGTATATAATATATAACATTGAAAATCCTTCAGTTCTGAAATGATGAAACTGTGAAAGAACTTACACGAGCCTATTTGGAATTACCACAAGGGCTTTGGGCTGCTGTTGAGTTGAGATTTATCTAAGGGCGGAAATGGAGACCCAAGTGGTTGTTAGTTGCATAAGATAAATAAAACTATGGCTTTGTTGTACATAATACTGAAAATGCTTCAGGTCTGAAATGATGAGACTGAAAGAATGAAAACATGTCGATTTGAACTGACAAAGGCTTTCTGAGCAATATGTGAGGAAATTGAAACTTGCCAAAATTCACATCAACAAACGGATTCCTAATAACAATCTTCCAGGAAAAAGTAAATCAGATGTCTTGCAAAATTCAGACTCAATGACAATTGAGGAAATCCCACTCTTGAAAGATCTATATGAACTAGAGCAGAACACTGAGGAGAATGAGAACTCGGAACTAACAATATTAGAGTCAATGGACATTATAACAACATCACATGAAACTAGTGGTTTAAAAAATAAATCAAAATTTTGTCCTCAACTATCACCTGGAAATAAAATAGATGCATTTTCCGAAGCACTAATGTGTGACTTGGAAAAAATTGAAAAATTGAGAAACCAAGGTAAAAGAGAAAATATGTCCAACAATGAACGTCTAGCACTACAAACATTGGCTAAAAATGACAAAATCATAATAAAGCCAGCCGATAAAGGCGGGAATATTGTCATCCAAAACACAACAGATTACATTGTTGAAGCATATCACCATCTACGAGATGAAACAAAATACAAACCACTAAAAACAAATCCAATACAGAAAATGATTGAGGATACGAGACAGCACTTAGACGAATGGCGGGAAAAAGGAGTAATAAATAAAGATGAATACACATTTCTACTCAAGGAGAAACCAACTATCCCTACAATCTATTTCCTGCCTAAGGTTCACAAAACCCTAATAAATCCTCCGGGGAGACCTATTGTTTCGTCATGTGACTATCTATGAAAACATCTCTTCATACATTGACCAATATTTAGCCCCAATGGTTAAAAACTTACCATCACACATACAAGATACTTGTGATTTCCTGAGAGTTCTCTCAAACATAACTTGGAATTCCACATACCAACTGTTCACCATTGACGCAGTCTCTCTATACACGTCTATTGAACATCCAATAGGGTTAGATGCATGTGCCTACTTCCTAAAACAAAAAAATATTGGAGAACTAGAACATTCTGCCATGCTTCTAACCATGATCAAAATATGTCTGGAAAATAACATCTTTCTATTTAACCACGTGCTATTTCACCAGCTTTGCGGATGTGCTATGGGAATGTCCTTCTCCCCCAACTATGCAAATTTAACTATGGGTTGGTGGGAGAAGGAGGTCGCATGGGCCCCAAGATACAATGATGTTATGGACAAAATTGTCCTTTGGATCAGATACATCGACGATCTGTTTTTAATATGGGATGGAAGTAAATCAGAGTTCAAGGAATATTTCAACTCCCTCAATCAAAACAACAATGGCCTCTCATTTACTTACAACATAAATCGTAATCATATAGATTTTTTAGATATTAAAATCTATATCCAAGACAATCAGCTGCAAACAACTCTCTATCGGAAAAAGACTGCTACCAATAGCATTCTACATGCTGCAAGCTTTCATCCAAAACCACTGAGTCGCAGTATTCCTTACGGAGAATTTCTCAGAATGAAAAGAAACTGCTCCCAAGGAAAAAATGCAGAACTTGAAATCAAAAATAGTGCCAATCGTCTGCGTAAAAGAGGGTACCCTGAAAAAGAGCTCAACAAAAGTAAGAAAAAATTGGTCAAACTGACTAGAACCGAGCTGCTGATCAAAAAACCGAAAACATCTAATACAGAAGAAAAAGAACAACAACCACCAAGACTCATACTAACTTACAGCAAGGAATCCCCAAAAATTCGCCAAACTGTGCAGAGATACTGGCCGTTTTTAAAACAAGATCATGATCTAAAGAAAATCATAGGCCCAGGACAACAAATTACTTTCCGCAAAGCACCATCCATAAAAGACATTTTGATCAAAAGCCATTTCAATCCACAAAGTACAAAAACTAATTGGCTAACTAATCAACAACTGGGCTTCCGAAAATGCAACTCATGCAAAGCATGCAAAATAGGGTCAGTAAACAGAACATCAGAGACCCGGAAGGAAGATTGATCACGACAGACAAAAAAATCACATGCACGACAAAACATGTAGTCTACGCAATACAATGTGATTGTACCATGCTATACATTGGAAGTACGGTTTGCATGCTTAAAAAGAGAATTCTTGAGCACATCCGTGCTGTCAAGAATCGGGATCTCACATATGCCACTGCGAAACACCTTTTGGATTGTCAAAATGGGAATTGGCTACATACGAGTTTTTTTGCAATAGATGCAATCGAAACACATGAGAGACCAAAAGAAAAAATTACGACAACTGGAGTCGAAATATATCATTCGGATGAAGACAAAACAGCCAAGAGGAATGAATTTCGATGAGGAAATGTATGTCCATTTGGAATGAATCAAATCCAAAGACATTTTGAACTGATATGAACCTGTGTTAATACAGTCCTATAGATATCCTGTGACACTGCAATCTAATTACTATTGGTTGTGTTTTTGATAATTACCAAAATCTATACAATCTCTGACATCTTTGTTGGTCCCTTTGAAATATGTTCTAAATTCACTTGGTATTTGATTTTATAATACTAGGGTACTATACCCCCAATCAGTCCTGACCAAAAACCAAAATTAAAGGAAGGTATTAGTCTTGTGTAGAAATAATTCACAAGCTAGAACCATTTAATACTGGAATAATGGTGATATAAAAAATATAATGAACGAATAAAGCTTTGTCGGGAAGGTACAACTTTCCAAGAATAAATGTGAAAACTCTACCAAGTTTGAGATGTTTAGAAATAGGACCTAAAAGTGATTGTCTTATGGTAATACACCAAAAAGTAACATCTGCCGCTATAAATATTGTGAAAAGGGTAAGAAATGCACCAAAAACTGTTTATATGTACATAGAATGTCTGCACTGTGGTTCAATTGTGTTAATATTGAAACTACATGTCCCAGAATTCATGGGCATGACAAACAGGAAGTTGTATAAAAACAGTTGCTGAAGGTATTACCACTTACCGTGACCAAGGCCGCAAGGCTGAAACGCGTCGGTGTGCAGACTGGGCTCTGTTGAATAAATTCTAAAAAGAAAATCAAGTTCCTGAGTGCGGCGCCTTCTTGTTGCAAAAAAATATATATAAAAGAGTACTGCAATATATATATATATATATATATATGGCGTAGCTTGTCACACCGAACCAACAAAAGTCCAATAGTAGCAACAAAGAGCCGACCCATAAAGTGCTGGTGAACAGTGGTTTATTCTTTGAAAGCCAGCGCTGCCGCCATGACGCGTTTCGCCTCCCAAGGAGGCTTGATCACATGACAAAATATATATATATATATATATACACATATATTATTTTTTTCCACCCTGAAGGCAAAAATGTCACAACAGCGCCATTTTTGAATTTTGAAGACACCTTATAATAGTCTAACATGATGCTTGTTGAATTATTTGCAAGCCATATATTTTCAGGACGTGCATGGGCTCTTAAAGCCAGAGCCCACTCTTATCTCTGCTCACCCTGTTAATTTGAGGCTCGTTCACCTCTACTTCATCACTCGAGTTCACTCAGTCCATCCGGAAGTAATATCAGTGAACTGCAAATTAGGAAATTTGTTTTCAGTTAATAGTTCTCTCCTCGAAGAATATTTTGTGTGGTGAGGAAAACCAGAGGGCGTGTTCTTCTCCATTTTTAAAGGAAGTGGTGGGGGGCGTGGCCAAGATGGTGGCGAGGCAGGACGTGTACTTCTGAGCTCCTGCTCGCCGTCCGCCGTCTATAGCTTCTAATTGTTCCTACGACTATTGGGAAGCGCCCAAATCAGTGGCGGGAGTCTCCGCGGTCCCTTTCTGCCATCGGGGAGCCGGCGACTGACAGTGGGTGCTGTGCAAGGGCTGTGGAGAGATCAGCCCGGCGGCTGCATCAGCGAAGCGGCGGAGGCCTAGAGGAGCGGCCCGTGACGGGAACCGCTGCGGCCGGCTTTAACCATAACGGCCGCTACCTGCCCCATTAGCAACGGTCTGGCGGGGGCTGTGCTCCCGGTTGGGGGCCCGCGAGACCTGTGGAGCCGGTGGCCTGACGTGAAGCGGCTCGGGAGACGCTCGCTGAGCACTGCGGGCCCGAGGGAGCTGTACAGGGCCTGCGGCGGTAGCCGCGAGCGGGGGTGGGGCCTTTCCGTCCTGCCACCTCCTCCCCCACGGCATTCCGGTTTGGCGGCTCGGCGACCGGCCGAGGGTTGGGGTGCCCCTAGCATAGCGGCACCCGAGACTGGCGCCTCCCACCCCATCGGAGCGACTGAACAAACCTGCCATTGAAGGCACCGACCCGGAGAGGGCCGCCCGGGGCACCAGGAGATGGAGGTCTGTCTCCCTCATTGCCACGTGGTCCGGGCTTGCTGAACTGCTATGCAGGGCATGAGAATCGGCACCGGGGCCCGGAACCAGCGGAGATTTCTGGAACTTCGCGGAGGGGGCGGATGGAGCCCCGCCTCAGCACAACTTCCGAGGTAGGCCTCCACTGAAGCGCGGCGCCTCACGCAAATAGACTTTGGCGGCCGCAAGCCCTGGTTTGCCTATCACACTTCAGGCGCAGGCTATCGGGACACCTAGCAGGGGCCGCAGGGTGGGCCGGAGGGGCCCAGATTGCACCAATCCTACCTCATTCACCCGACTACTGGAGGGACGGCGCTGGCGGGGTTGGCTCGGAGCCCGAAGCCGCAGGACCGTGTGTTATAGTCCGACCACAACGGCGGAGCGTGGAACTGTGAGCTTGGCACACCTGGGAGCCGGTGGAGGTCGGGGGCCCTGCCGGGCGTGATCAGGGGAGCTCCTCAGTGGGGATACGCAGCTGGAGGTGGAGTGGCTGCTCTTGAGCGCTGGACACCCCCCCCCACCTTCGCAGTCCTTGTAGAGCGAACTTTACTGCCTGGCGAGAAGGATTGGTCTGCAGCTCAAGGGACTCTGCCGCTCTGCAGTGCCACATGCGGGGGTGAACCAAGTGGGACCTTGGAGGTTCGACAGAGACGGTGTCCCGCGGTGGTGGAGACTGTCTGACCACCCTGGTAGAGTGCGCACTCGCAGCCCTGTTCGTATTAGACTGGCTCACCTTACGGCTCTATTGGGAATGGTGGCGCTTCTAGTGGCCGTGAGTCGACGTCTCTCTGGCCTGCTGGGGGCTTCTTCCTACTGACCACGTGCGCGGCTCCTTTGGGCCATAAAGGCTGTCGGTCCAGCTTCACAGCGCAACAGACGACAGTGCCGGGGGGCCTTCTCCTCTCCTCTCCGCCTCACACGACCGCCTTCACCGGCCCAGACTTTCTTTTGAAGCCCTTAAGACTATGTCCTCGGCCCGGACGAGGAAGCAGAAAACATTGCAGGACATCTTTGGGAAGACCCAGCCTGTTTCCGTCGCGACACCCCTTTCAATGGCGACCACGCAGCCCACCACCCAACGCCGGAGCGGAGCTTCTCACCAAGGCATTCCTGGAATCGCTCTTTACCACTCTCAGGGCAGACATACAGATGGTGAAGACGGATCTGACGGTCGAGATGCGGGAAATACGCAGAGACGTGGACGAGGTGGGGGAGCTGGTCACCGCGCTGGAGACTAAACACGACTCTACCACGTCGGAGGTGACCATGCTCCAGCAAGAGGTCCTGCATCTCCAAGACCAGCAGTTGGATCTTCAAATGCACATGGAGGACCTCGAGAACAGATCGCGTTGGCATAAAATCCGAATCCGAGGGGTGAAACTAACGGAGGACACCAATGATCTCTTTGCCTTCACACAGGGCCTCTATCGCCATATCCTAGCATTTGCTCAAGATGTGGACATTGTAATAGATAGAGCACACAGAGTAGGCTCCCCGAGGGCGCCCAACGCCCTCCCAGTGGACATTTTAGTATGCCTGCAAGACTTCAAAACCAAAGAAGCCATCCTGGTGAAGGCGAGAATGCTCCACCCTCTCACCTACCAAGGTCACTCTCCTGTGCTGTAGCAGGACCTTTCCTTGGTCACCCTACAGCGCCAGAGGCAATTGCGCCCGGTGACGGACCATCTCCGACAACATAACATCACCTACTCCTGGGGGCACCCATTTAGCCTCATTTTCAGCTTTGAGGGCGAGCTCCGCCAGATGCGCTCTTTCACAGAGTCCTCTCGGTTGCTGGGCCTGACGGTACCGGATGGTGAGGACGATGGGGGCCGCAGCGGTAGCCCTGGGTCCGAAATCACACCCTCAGGTTGGCAGTTTCAGAGGAGGAGGCGGCAAGTCCGAAAGCTGACCAAGGCAGACATTGTCCAGGGGCAGCGGGAGGCCCTTGCCTCCGCGGTGATGCCCTGGCAGGGGCGAAACCCGCCACTGAGTGAGACATTAGCCGTTAGATACCATTGTCACGATTCTTTGACTTCTGGCGGATGGCGGGGGGAACTGGTCCTCTTCACTTGGTCACATCATGTGCCCCACTCGACGACCGCCCGGCTCCTCCGGGTTGGCAGACTGTACCCTAGAGACTGGGTCTTCTTTGTATTCCTGAACCTTTTGTTGTTGGTAGATGTATTAGTGCTACTAGAACTATTTTTGAGCCTTTTTTTGTTGGGTTTGGGTTTCCTCGTCCACCTTCCCTGGTGGTCCCTAACAAGTTGCCATATTCTATGTCACTGGCCACCTCATGCTTTCTTTCACCTTCGTAGATTGGAGGCTGTGCAACGTGACTGGCACCCTATATCGCATTTCTCCTTGATCGCAGGTTCCTGATGGCGCACAATTCCCTTAAGGTCCTCACCCTTAATGTACGCGGCCTGAACAACCCAATCAAACGCAGAGCCATACTGCATTATCTTGAGCATTCTAAAGCGGACATATGCTTACTCCAGGAGACCCATCTCCTATCGAAAGATCATCACAGATTAAGGGCTAGGGCATTCCCCATCCAGTTATTCTCCTCTAATTCCACTAAATCAGCGGGGGTGGCCATCTTTGTCTCTAGATCCTTTTCGGGGAGGGTTCTACAGAAGCAGGCTGAGATCAGGGGCCGATTACTGACGTACCAGTTCTTGCTAGGAGAAACAACCTTTGTCATGGGATCTATCTATGTACCTAATGAAAGGCAGACGAAGTTCCTCCTCAAGGCAATAAGAGAGGCAGCCGTAGTCGCAGATAGGCATTTGCTGATTGGGGGAGACCTTAATGTTGTTTTTGACAATGATTTGGATCGCTCCTGTAAGAGGACGACGCAGGCCGGGGTTTTCCCGCCTTCTGGGCAACCACTGCTCTGGGAGCTGGGATTGTCTGACCTCTGGTGCCACTCCCATCCCCACACTCGTCGCTACACCTTTTACTCAGGGGCACACAAGACCTACGCGCGCTTAGACTACCTTCTGGGCTCATTTTCCCTCCAGACCCATATGACCGACATTGAGATCCTGACGGCCTCCCTCTCGGTCCACTCCCCTGTCCTGGTCAGCTTTCGCCTCCCTTGCTCACCGCGTCCCCTTAGACATTGGCGCCTGCGTGACACGCTGTTGCGCTGTTGCAACTCCCGCCTGTACTGACTCAAATCCAGAAGGCCATCATAGATTTTTAGGTCTCGGCTAAGCGCGCGGAAGCGCGTTCTCGCCGAGAACCTTTTGTCGCCGTGTCTGCTTTCCAGTAGACAATCCTGGCTGCGCGCATCTCTTTGGAGGCGATTTGAAACTTGCACGCGCACAAGTACGAGCGCTGTTGCAAGTTTCTTGCAATGCGCGCAGCTCCAATACAACACACGCATGCGCATACACAGAAACACACACACAAGGGCACACGCACGCACATACATACATACAGAGACACCCCCCCCACACATACACACACGCGCGCACACACACACAAGTGCACCGAGGCGCCCCCCCCGCCACCGTCGCACACATACATACACACGAGCATACACACACACACACGAGTGCACCAAGCCCCCCCAGCCCTTTTGAACTTACCGGGCCAATCTCGGGGGACTCCGCCCTCAGCACGCGGCGCGCAACCTCCTGCTGGCGGCCCCGGGGCTCTCCACCGCTCACAGGGGCCCCGGGCCGTGAGACGCATTGACTCCGCCTGCCTCCTCTTCCGGTCCGGACGCGGCCCCGCCCCCGTCACAGGCGACCTTACCTGACTTCCGGTGCGGCCGCGGCGGGATTCCGGGGGCATTTTCTGCACAAACCTTGTTTAATGATTGCAATTGTACTTGCGATTGACGTAGCTTGGAGAATTCTCACTGATGTAGGGGCACAAACGGACACGCTGGTAAGGTAATTTGCCCGTCATTCAATGAAGCATCCTGTAGCTACGAAGCCATCTCTCGATGAACCCTTTCTGAGCTATACGAAATTGTGCCGCATCCGTTGGTGGCTACCAGCGCAGTGCTGAGCATTAGACATTGACCTCCCGTGATGACTCTCCTTGGGCAAGATTTCAACATGTTTTAAGTTGAAGTTTTTTTCATGAGACGGTCACTCCAAGGTTCCACTGCCGCTGTTAGACTAGAATTGATCTCGAATGCTACTTCATGCTAACCTGAAACCAGTCTTTATTGGGTAATTATGAAGGGCATTGTTCACCAATAATCTGTCCTGTGTTTTGGCAACACATGGATTTGATTGTGATATTTGCCAACTTGGTAAGGTAATTTGCCCGTCATTCAATGAAGCCTCCTGTAGCTACGAAGCCATCTCTCGATTAACCCTTTCTGAGCTATAGGAAATTGTGCCGCATCCGTTGGTGGCTACCTGCGCAGACTGAGCATTAGACATTGACCTCCTGTGATGACTCTCCTTGGGCGAGATTTCAACATGTTTTAAATTGAAGTTTTTTTCATGAGACGGTCACTCCAAGGTTCCACTGCCGCTGTTAGACTAGAATTGATCTCGAATGCTACTTCATGCTAACCTGAAACCAGTCTTTATTGGGTAATTATGAAGGGCATTGTTCACCAATAATCTGTCCTGTGTTTTGGCAACACATGGATTTGATTGTGATATTTGCCAACTTACTAGCCATTGGGTGAATTGTTCCCAAAACCACATTTGGGTCTAGGCATCAACTGGTTTGTTTCCTTGTGGAAAAAAAGTGGGTTGGGCTGGTGGCGTGACTTGTTTTTCTTGCCTCTGTGTGGCTCTGTGTGTGTGGCTCTGTGTGTGTGTGACTCTGTGTGAGGGTGGCTCTGTCTGTGTGAGGGTGGCTCTGTGTGTGTGTGTGTGGGTGGCTCTATGTGAACGACTGTGGGTAGCTCTGTGTGGGTGGCTCTGTATGTGTGTGTGGGTGGCTTTGTGGGTGGCTCTGTGTGTGGGTGCAAATGCAATAGGTCTCGCATTTGCGAGAGATTAAGCTATTGGCATTGTAAATGACAATGCCATTTATTTATATGTTTTAAAAACAAAAACAGAAATAAAAAATGTCATGAGCAATGCCAATAGCTCTAACTTTAACAATGCCGAGACCATTGCATTGTAAATGCTTGTTAATTCCTTCAACGCTAACCTGGACAAGTCACTAGCTACGCAGTGGGTAACCTTAAAACCTGTCCTTCGGGGGGAATTTATAGCGATCTCTTCAGCCCACAACCGAGATAGGGAAAATAAGAGGGCAGAACTTACCAGGAAAGTTTCAGAGCGTGAGCAGCTACATCAGAGGACGCTGGCTTCCAGAGCATGGCGCCAACTTTGCCTAGAGAGGAAACAACGCGCAGCCCTGGATCAGGATAGGGCAGAATACGCAGCCCTTCGGCTGCAACACTCTTACTACACTGGGGGGGGGACAGGTGCGGTCGCCTTCATTCCAACAAACTCTGCGAGGCTAGGCAGCAATAAGGGGTCCAGACCATACGTACGCCAGAAGGCGAGCCAGTGACAGATGACGCGACTATAGCTGAAACCTTCCGGGATTTTTACGCAGACCTCTATGCCGGAGACTCGCTTGATCTCCAGTGTGGTGCAGACTGCGTAGCTGGGTCTGGCATGCCCTCCTTTTCCTCGGCGCAGGCTGAATATCTCGACAGGGCCATACAAGTGGAGGAGGTAATTTTGGCTACCTCCTGCCTCAAAGTGGGTAAGTCGCCAGGCCCAGACGGCTATACTGCCGCCTTTTACAAGACCTTCTGCAATCATTTGGCCCCCACTCTGACGCGACTGTTTAACTCTTTCGAGCACACTGGGGAAATTCCGGGAGAGATGCTGGAGGCGGCGGTGGTCATAATCCCGAAACCTGGGAAAGATAAGACGACCTGTGGCGCATATAGGCCCATCTCACTGCTTAATATTGATATCAAACTTTACACTAGCATTCTATCGACCCGATTGGCGCCCTACATGACACAATTGATTGAACCCGACCAAGCCGGCTTTATTTCTCAGAGACAGACTAGTGACAACATCAAGCGCATACTACACCTCATGGAGAAAGCACCCCGCAACCAAGGCGAATACATCCTCCTAGGCATCGACGCAAGAAAAGCCTTTGATAGGGTGAACTGACCCTATCTGGAGATGGTGCTGATTGCAGCTGGCTTTGGCGAAAAGCTCCGCACCTGCATCCTAAACTGCTATAGGTCGCCAATGGCGACAGTCCGCGTTAACGGCCACACAACGTCTCGGTTCTCTGTCGGGAGGGGAACAAGACAGGGATGCCCCTTATACTGAACAATAGAACCTCTAAACTGACCTGTATCTTATTCGCAACTGAGAATTAATCTAATACATTTCTGTAGAGATGCAATCAAACTGAAAGTATTCACATGAACATGGAGTACTTTGATTCGTTATTTATTGTCATTTAACATTTAAAATCAGGTAGACATTTCATAATTTTTTCTTATTTTATAGATATTTAGGTGCAAAATAAATTTTTAGCAAGTGAAATAAAGTTAATACAGACCCCACAACAAAAAGTATTGCTATCAGGAACTCACACATACTTCATCATGCATACTAAAACATACTTACTCTCAGTAGTGACATAATGAAAACCAAAATACATACAAAAGACAACAATATATTAGAGATCCCAGAAGATTCTTTACAGTTTAAATATCCTGTTTCTTCATCTTTTATTGTTTCTAAATTTATAGATTTCTTTTTCTCTTGGTTTTTCTCTTCTATTGATCTTGTTCTACTCGGGTCTCAGGTGAGAAATGGCCTACGTACGTTTCGGTGAGAAAGGTTATGTCACCTTCATTAGGGACAACATTGAACATAGACTAATACAAATAGAATTAAAATCAAGGGGTCCTTTATATTCTTGTTGAGAGGAGTCACGTTTTTTAGTCCAAAAGGAAGATAATATCCAGAAATGTGGATGGTGTATACTGCTGCAGAGGTCTTGTAGGGTGGTAAAAGACTACCCTTTTATGAAGGTATTTGGCTCCTGACGCATAAAGAGCTTTATGAGCCAGAGTCAGGGCTTTGAAAGTTATCCGCTTCCGGATGGGGAGCCAATGAAGTGACTGCAGGAGACCAGAACTTCTCTGACCCGATCACGTCCGTGCGAGCCCTTTTCATAGAACTACACAATTTTACTCAAGCGTCGGGCTTTAAGATTAACATGGAAAAATCTTTGGCCCTTAGCCTCTCCCTCCCTCCACGTGTTCTTGCCCACCTTCAAGAGGTACACCCGATGCAGTGGTCCAAGGAGGGAATCCCATACTTGGGCATCCAACTTGCTCCCACCATTCAGGCCACCTCCGACATTAACTACTCCAATCTCCGAACACGCGTCAGAAATGAATTGAACAGGTGGCAACACTGCGCAATATCTTGACTGGGTAGGATAGCAGCCACTAAAATGACTATACTCCCCCAAATCTTGTACATATTTCAGACTCTTCCTCTCCGACCACCGTTAGGCTGGATCCGGCAAACACAGGCAGACCTCTTGCGTTGTATATCGCATGGCCGCAATCCGCGCTTCCGCCATCAGATTGCAATGCTACCCCCGGAGAAGGGAGGAGTAGGAGTGCCCGACCTTCAGTCATATTTCCATGCCGCCCAGCTCAGATATCTGGTAGAGTGGCAGTGGCTGGAATCTGAAAAGCACTGGCTGTTTCAGGACCAGGCAGTGGCTGGCAGACCACTACAAGGGATCCCCTTTCTCCGCAAGCCCCACCGGCCAGCTAATCTTTATGCATAATACATCACAAGCACTATCATGGACTCCTGGGATCGCACCAACACTTATGCACAATTGACCACGTTCCCATCACCTCTCGCACCGCTATTTGATAGCCCAGAGTTCCAACCCGGCACTGAAGCCCGAGCCTTTCAAGCCTGGTGTTCCTCCCCTCGCAGAGCCCTGGGACATCTCTTTGACTTTGAGGGCATTATCCCATTTCCGCAGATTAGGGAACACTACGGCCTCCCCAAAGCCGTACGCCTGTCATACCTTCAGATTCGACACTGGGCACTACATCCTCACAATAGACCGCAAGCACAATGACTACTATCCCCTTACGAAAAATGGCTGATGATGTGCACCTCTGATAAAAGGATCATATCAGATCTCTATAAGATGCTCATAGACCCCACCGTTCATACTTATAATGCAGGCCGCGCCCAGTGGGAGAGAGACCAGGGGAGAACCCCAAGTCATGAGGAATGGGAGGGTATTTACCATAGAGCACGGCACTCAGCGTACCATATAGGCCTCATGTAGACCTTGACCAAGATAGTTACTTATTGGTACTATACGCCGGAGCGAGTACACCGCTTTGACCCTCAACGCAGCGATCTGTGCTGGAGAGAGTGCGGGGAAAGAGACACACTGGAACACATCCTCTGGAGTTGCACCCACATACAGCCTTACTGGTCCCAAGTGCTAGATGAAATAGACCTTCACTTAGAAACTCAGCTCCCTCGTTTTCCCGCCTACATCCTCTTGGGCCCACCCAATCCATTAATGTACCCGCTTAAGTCCAGAAGGGGACAACTAATAGCGATTGCCATAGGAGCGGCCCTACAAAACATCTTGATCCACTGGCACATGGCCCAAGTCCCCACACTCTCTGGCTGGCTTCAGCGGCTCTGGATGGTGCTGGGTATGGAAAACTTACACTCACGCTGGCTGGTAGGGGGTCGGAATTCCCTGAACTGTGGAGGCCTTTCCTGACCCTACTGGTGTCCGAATTCCGAGAGTTGACATGCCCCAGGTATCTTTAACTGCTTCGTCTCCCTGACACGCAGATTCCAAGCGACAGCTCCACGAAAAGTCGTAAACAACGTCGCTAGTCTAGGTGAAGCCTTCTCCTTCCTCCCCTCCCCTTTCAAATGTCTGTTCTGGTGGACGAGGGATGGATGGGGCGGGTGGGGGGTTGGTTGGGGACACTTTCTATTTGTTCCTTTTTTGTTGATTGTGCGACCCGCTCCATGCTTCTTGCTTATGGCAATGTTGTACACTGCAACCTTTTGGTCTCCGCTCTTTAACGTGGGAGCTGTGGGTCTTGTTCTTATTCTGTCTTACACTCAATAAAAAGATTTAAACCATAAAAGGAAGTGGTTGCCTCTGCCCAATGCAACGAAGCATGCAAGTTATTTAGGGATGTGGTAGTGTATTCTAGGGTGCTCTGTAGTAATTTAGGTAAGAGGGGTATCTAATGTGACCAATGGAGTTGGATAAGAAGGGTGCTGCCCAGAAGCATTGGAACTCCGATAGATGCAAGAGTGCTGTAAGCAGTCCAAGTCACGCATCTCATTTGTGTTTAATACTCTTGAAGTGTGACACACTGAAATCTGCATGGCCTTTGGCACTGTGTTAGCTACTGGCAAAGTGTGTTGGTGCTACTAATATTTCATGTTGTGACAAGGGCCCTGGATTAATCTGTCTTACAGTGTGTATGGCTTAGTGAAGACGACTCCTGCAGGGTCTGTGGACAAACAACCAGGCAGAACAGGCACAGTGATGAAAAACTCCCCAAGATGTTACCACTGTGTGTTTCGGTTCAAAAACGACCAATGCTAGCAGCCTGGAATATAGTGACATGGCTGATCTTTACCATTCAGGGGAGCTCAGGGTGAGGAATATAGACTACATAACCCCTCATTCCTATCTTCCTGTTGCATAAGATAAATACAACTATGACTTTGTTGTATATAATATTGAAAATGCTTCAGGTCTGAAATGATGAGACTGAAAGAATGAAAACATGTTGATTTGAACTGACAAAGACTTTCTGAGCAGTAGTGATGCTAACGAGTTAATATATATATATTTTTTCCACCGTGAAGGCAAAAATGGAGCCCCCGATAGCTACCCGTCTCAGCATCTGCTTTGAAGCACCTGGCCCACTAAAAGCCCTGCCAGTTAACTCCGGGAGAACAAACTAGCATAAAAAGTACATTCAAGCTGATGATTAACTCACAACTGGCCACAACAGCACCATCTATTGTCGCATTCACTTAAATTAATGTGCAAAACCACTCGCAATAAATAAGGGCAGATAAAGAAAGGCAGCAACTTGCGTGCCTTCTTTTAAAATCCTCACCTGCCGTGACCCAAGCCTATGACCTCACGGTGGCAGATGAGGGCGGGGGCCGAAGGTGAGCATGCAAGACACTACTTGTCTACGCATGCCCCTTTGACCTCTTCTCTGCAAATGCGGCCCCTGAGGAATCACAACAGCAGTAATGGCGCTGAGTCCCTGACTGCTGTTGTTTTCCATGGGGGCCGCAAGGGAAGGTCTGGCGGGCCGCAATAGATTGCGGAGCGGTCATCAGAGGCCATGCCCCCTTTCTTCACCACTCTGCAAACACGAAACCTAGTTAAAAAAAGAAACTGAGAAATTCAAAGAAAAAAAAACCAAAGGTTACAGGGACGTTATAGTTAGGAATTAGCATTAAAAAAAACTTACAAATTCACTGACAAAAACAAAGGTTACAGAGATGTTATTGTTGGGAAATAAAATAGAGAAAACCTTCGAAAATCACTGAAAAAAAACAAAGGTTACAGAGACGTTATAGTTAGGCTCAGGTTTCACTCGTAAAGAGAAATTCAACAGTTATAGTTAGCTGAGCTAACTATAAATCATGCCTCCGCAATGCACTACTTATGACCGCACATTTTACATCACTCTAGACATCGTCAGTGACATAACTGATGACATTTCAAATCACATCACTGATGACATCATGCAATGAATCTCTGACGCAACCACTCAGACCCCAATATAACCTTTCATACACTCACTTCAACCTCCACACTACTGTTCTCAAAACCATTGACACACCCATACCAGTACTTACACACCCACTCACTGATTCATAGGTCTACAAACACATCCACTCAGTCACTCATACAGCCACTCACACACTGTCAGTCATCCATAGAGCTACTCACTCACCCATAGTCAATCACATAGTAACTCACTCACCTATACAGTTATACAAACACCCACTCACTTATTCATACAGATACTAACGCAGACTCACTTACCTATACAGTCACTGACATAAACACACACTTTGACTTCTGGCGGATGGCGGGGGGAACTGGTCCTCTTCACTTGGTCACATCATGTGCCCCACTCGACGACCGCCCGGCTCCTCCGGGTTGGCAGACTGTACCCTAGAGACTGGGTCTTCTTTGTATTCCTGAACCTTTTGTTGTTGGTAGATGTATTAGTGCTACTAGAACTATTTTTGAGCCTTTTTTTGTTGGGTTTGGGTTTCCTCGTCCACCTTCCCTGGTGGTCCCTAACAAGTTGCCATATTCTATGTCACTGGCCACCTCATGCTTTCTTTCACCTTCGTAGATTGGAGGCTGTGCAACGTGACTGGCACCCTATATCGCATTTCTCCTTGATCGCAGGTTCCTGATGGCGCACAATTCCCTTAAGGTCCTCACCCTTAATGTACGCGGCCTGAACAACCCAATCAAACGCAGAGCCATACTGCATTATCTTGAGCATTCTAAAGCGGACATATGCTTACTCCAGGAGACCCATCTCCTATCGAAAGATCATCACAGATTAAGGGCTAGGGCATTCCCCATCCAGTTATTCTCCTCTAATTCCACTAAATCAGCGGGGGTGGCCATCTTTGTCTCTAGATCCTTTTCGGGGAGGGTTCTACAGAAGCAGGCTGAGATCAGGGGCCGATTACTGACGTACCAGTTCTTGCTAGGAGAAACAACCTTTGTCATGGGATCTATCTATGTACCTAATGAAAGGCAGACGAAGTTCCTCCTCAAGGCAATAAGAGAGGCAGCCGTAGTCGCAGATAGGCATTTGCTGATTGGGGGAGACCTTAATGTTGTTTTTGACAATGATTTGGATCGCTCCTGTAAGAGGACGACGCAGGCCGGGGTTTTCCCGCCTTCTGGGCAACCACTGCTCTGGGAGCTGGGATTGTCTGACCTCTGGTGCCACTCCCATCCCCACACTCGTCGCTACACCTTTTACTCAGGGGCACACAAGACCTACGCGCGCTTAGACTACCTTCTGGGCTCATTTTCCCTCCAGACCCATATGACCGACATTGAGATCCTGACGGCCTCCCTCTCGGTCCACTCCCCTGTCCTGGTCAGCTTTCGCCTCCCTTGCTCACCGCGTCCCCTTAGACATTGGCGCCTGCGTGACACGCTGTTGCGCTGTTGCAACTCCCGCCTGTACTGACTCAAATCCAGAAGGCCATCATAGATTTTTAGGTCTCGGCTAAGCGCGCGGAAGCGCGTTCTCGCCGAGAACCTTTTGTCGCCGTGTCTGCTTTCCAGTAGACAATCCTGGCCGCGCGCATCTCTTTGGAGGCGATTTGAAACTTGCACGCGCACAAGTACGAGCGCTGTTGCAAGTTTCTTGCAATGCGCGCAGCTCCAATACAACACACGCATGCGCATACACAGAAACACACACACAAGGGCACACGCACGCACATACATACATACAGAGACACCCCCCCCACACATACACACACGCGCGCACACACACACAAGTGCACCGAGGCGCCCCCCCCGCCACCGTCGCACACATACATACACACGAGCATACACACACACACACGAGTGCACCAAGCCCCCCCAGCCCTTTTGAACTTACCGGGCCAATCTCGGGGGACTCCGCCCTCAGCACGCGGCGCGCAACCTCCTGCTGGCGGCCCCGGGGCTCTCCACCGCTCACAGGGGCCCCGGGCTGTGAGACGCATTGACTCCGCCTGCCTCCTCTTCCGGTCCGGACGCGGCCCCGCCCCCGTCACAGGCGACCTTACCTGACTTCCGGTGCGGCCGCGGCGGGATTCCGGGGGCATTTTCTGCACAAACCTTGTTTAATGATTGCAATTGTACTTGCGATTGACGTAGCTTGGAGAATTCTCACTGATGTAGGGGCACAAACGGACACGCTGGTAAGGTAATTTGCCCGTCATTCAATGAAGCATCCTGTAGCTACGAAGCCATCTCTCGATGAACCCTTTCTGAGCTATACGAAATTGTGCCGCATCCGTTGGTGGCTACCAGCGCAGTGCTGAGCATTAGACATTGACCTCCCGTGATGACTCTCCTTGGGCAAGATTTCAACATGTTTTAAGTTGAAGTTTTTTTCATGAGACGGTCACTCCAAGGTTCCACTGCCGCTGTTAGACTAGAATTGATCTCAAATGCTACTTCATGCTAACCTGAAACCAGTCTTTATTGGGTAATTATGAAGGGCATTGTTCACCAATAATCTGTCCTGTGTTTTGGCAACACATGGATTTGATTGTGATATTTGCCAACTTGGTAAGGTAATTTGCCCGTCATTCAATGAAGCCTCCTGTAGCTACGAAGCCATCTCTCGATTAACCCTTTCTGAGCTATAGGAAATTGTGCCGCATCCGTTGGTGGCTACCTGCGCAGACTGAGCATTAGACATTGACCTCCTGTGATGACTCTCCTTGGGCGAGATTTCAACATGTTTTAAATTGAAGTTTTTTTCATGAGACGGTCACTCCAAGGTTCCACTGCCGCTGTTAGACTAGAATTGATCTCGAATGCTACTTCATGCTAACCTGAAACCAGTCTTTATTGGGTAATTATGAAGGGCATTGTTCACCAATAATCTGTCCTGTGTTTTGGCAACACATGGATTTGATTGTGATATTTGCCAACTTACTAGCCATTGGGTGAATTGTTCCCAAAACCACATTTGGGTCTAGGCATCAACTGGTTTGTTTCCTTGTGGAAAAAAAGTGGGTTGGGCTGGTGGCGTGACTTGTTTTTCTTGCCTCTGTGTGGCTCTGTGTGTGTGGCTCTGTGTGTGTGTGACTCTGTGTGAGGGTGGCTCTGTCTGTGTGAGGGTGGCTCTGTGTGTGTGTGTGTGGGTGGCTCTATGTGAACGACTGTGGGTAGCTCTGTGTGGGTGGCTCTGTATGTGTGTGTGGGTGGCTTTGTGGGTGGCTCTGTGTGTGGGTGCAAATGCAATAGGTCTCGCATTTGCGAGAGATTAAGCTATTGGCATTGTAAATGACAATGCCATTTATTTATATGTTTTAAAAACAAAAACAGAAATAAAAAATGTCATGAGCAATGCCAATAGCTCTAACTTTAACAATGCCGAGACCATTGCATTGTAAATGCTTGTTAATTCCTTCAACGCTAACCTGGACAAGTCACTAGCTACGCAGTGGGTAACCTTAAAACCTGTCCTTCGGGGGGAATTTATAGCGATCTCTTCAGCCCACAACCGAGATAGGGAAAATAAGAGGGCAGAACTTACCAGGAAAGTTTCAGAGCGTGAGCAGCTACATCAGAGGACGCTGGCTTCCAGAGCATGGCGCCAACTTTGCCTAGAGAGGAAACAACGCGCAGCCCTGGATCAGGATAGGGCAGAATACGCAGCCCTTCGGCTGCAACACTCTTACTACACTGGGGGGGGGGACAGGTGCGGTCGCCTTCATTCCAACAAACTCTGCGAGGCTAAGCAGCAATAAGGGGTCCAGACCATACGTACGCCAGAAGGCGAGCCAGTGACAGATGACGCGACTATAGCTGAAACCTTCCGGGATTTTTACGCAGACCTCTATGCCGGAGACTCGCTTGATCTCCAGTGTGGTGCAGACTGCGTAGCTGGGTCTGGCATGCCCTCCTTTTCCTCGGCGCAGGCTGAATATCTCGACAGGGCCATACAAGTGGAGGAGGTAATTTTGGCTACCTCCTGCCTCAAAGTGGGTAAGTCGCCAGGCCCAGACGGCTATACTGCCGCCTTTTACAAGACCTTCTGCAATCATTTGGCCCCCACTCTGACGCGACTGTTTAACTCTTTCGAGCACACTGGGGAAATTCCGGGAGAGATGCTGGAGGCGGCGGTGGTCATAATCCCGAAACCTGGGAAAGATAAGACGACCTGTGGCGCATATAGGCCCATCTCACTGCTTAATATTGATATCAAACTTTACACTAGCATTCTATCGACCCGATTGGCGCCCTACATGACACAATTGATTGAACCCGACCAAGCCGGCTTTATTTCTCAGAGACAGACTAGTGACAACATCAAGCGCATACTACACCTCATGGAGAAAGCACCCCGCAACCAAGGCGAATACATCCTCCTAGGCATCGACGCAAGAAAAGCCTTTGATAGGGTGAACTGACCCTATCTGGAGATGGTGCTGATTGCAGCTGGCTTTGGCGAAAAGCTCCGCACCTGCATCCTAAACTGCTATAGGTCGCCAATGGCGACAGTCCGCGTTAACGGCCACACGACGTCTCGGTTCTCTGTCGGGAGGGGAACAAGACAGGGATGCCCCTTATACTGAACAATAGAACCTCTAAACTGACCTGTATCTTATTCGCAACTGAGAATTAATCTAATACATTTCTGTAGAGATGCAATCAAACTGAAAGTATTCACATGAACATGGAGTACTTTGATTCGTTATTTATTGTCATTTAACATTTAAAATCAGGTAGACATTTCATAATTTTTTCTTATTTTATAGATATTTAGGTGCAAAATAAATTTTTAGCAAGTGAAATAAAGTTAATACAGACCCCACAACAAAAAGTATTGCTATCAGGAACTCACACATACTTCATCATGCATACTAAAACATACTTACTCTCAGTAGTGACATAATGAAAACCAAAATACATACAAAAGACAACAATATATTAGAGATCCCAGAAGATTCTTTACAGTTTAAATATCCTGTTTCTTCATCTTTTATTGTTTCTAAATTTATAGATTTCTTTTTCTCTTGGTTTTTCTCTTCTATTGATCTTGTTCTACTCGGGTCTCAGGTGAGAAATGGCCTACGTACGTTTCGGTGAGAAAGGTTATGTCACCTTCATTAGGGACAACATTGAACATAGACTAATACAAATAGAATTAAAATCAAGGGGTCCTTTATATTCTTGTTGAGAGGAGTCACGTTTTTTAGTCCAAAAGGAAGATAATATCCAGAAATGTGGATGGTGTATACTGCTGCAGAGGTCTTGTAGGGTGGTAAAAGACTACCCTTTTATGAAGGTATTTGGCTCCTGACGCATAAAGAGCTTTATGAGCCAGAGTCAGGGCTTTGAAAGTTATCCGCTTCCGGATGGGGAGCCAATGAAGTGACTGCAGGAGACCAGAACTTCTCTGACCCGATCACGTCCGTGCGAGCCCTTTTCATAGAACTACACAATTTTACTCAAGCGTCGGGCTTTAAGATTAACATGGAAAAATCTTTGGCCCTTAGCCTCTCCCTCCCTCCACGTGTTCTTGCCCACCTTCAAGAGGTACACCCGATGCAGTGGTCCAAGGAGGGAATCCCATACTTGGGCATCCAACTTGCTCCCACCATTCAGGCCACCTCCGACATTAACTACTCCAATCTCCGAACACGCGTCAGAAATGAATTGAACAGGTGGCAACACTGCGCAATATCTTGACTGGGTAGGATAGCAGCCACTAAAATGACTATACTCCCCCAAATCTTGTACATATTTCAGACTCTTCCTCTCCGACCACCGTTAGGCTGGATCCGGCAAACACAGGCAGACCTCTTGCGTTGTATATCGCATGGCCGCAATCCGCGCTTCCGCCATCAGATTGCAATGCTACCCCCGGAGAAGGGAGGAGTAGGAGTGCCCGACCTTCAGTCATATTTCCATGCCGCCCAGCTCAGATATCTGGTAGAGTGGCAGTGGCTGGAATCTGAAAAGCACTGGCTGTTTCAGGACCAGGCAGTGGCTGGCAGACCACTACAAGGGATCCCCTTTCTCCGCAAGCCCCACCGGCCAGCTAATCTTTATGCATAATACATCACAAGCACTATCATGGACTCCTGGGATCGCACCAACACTTATGCACAATTGACCACGTTCCCATCACCTCTCGCACCGCTATTTGATAGCCCAGAGTTCCAACCCGGCACTGAAGCCCGAGCCTTTCAAGCCTGGTGTTCCTCCCCTCGCAGAGCCCTGGGACATCTCTTTGACTTTGAGGGCATTATCCCATTTCCGCAGATTAGGGAACACTACGGCCTCCCCAAAGCCGTACGCCTGTCATACCTTCAGATTCGACACTGGGCACTACATCCTCACAATAGACCGCAAGCACAATGACTACTATCCCCTTACGAAAAATGGCTGATGACGTGCACCTCTGATAAAAGGATCATATCAGATCTCTATAAGATGCTCATAGACCCCACCGTTCATACTTATAATGCAGGCCGCGCCCAGTGGGAGAGAGACCAGGGGAGAACCCCAAGTCATGAGGAATGGGAGGGTATTTACCATAGAGCACGGCACTCAGCGTACCATATAGGCCTCATGTAGACCTTGACCAAGATAGTTACTTATTGGTACTATACGCCGGAGCGAGTACACCGCTTTGACCCTCAACGCAGCGACCTGTGCTGGAGAGAGTGCGGGGAAAGAGACACACTGGAACACATCCTCTGGAGTTGCACCCACATACAGCCTTACTGGTCCCAAGTGCTAGATGAAATAGACCTTCACTTAGAAACTCAGCTCCCTCGTTTTCCCGCCTACATCCTCTTGGGCCCACCCAATCCATTAATGTACCCGCTTAAGTCCAGAAGGGGACAACTAATAGCGATTGCCATAGGAGCGGCCCTACAAAACATCTTGATCCACTGGCACATGGCCCAAGTCCCCACACTCTCTGGCTGGCTTCAGCGGCTCTGGATGGTGCTGGGTATGGAAAACTTACACTCACGCTGGCTGGTAGGGGGTCGGAATTCCCTGAACTGTGGAGGCCTTTCCTGACCCTACTGGTGTCCGAATTCCGAGAGTTGACATGCCCCAGGTATCTTTAACTGCTTCGTCTCCCTGACACGCAGATTCCAAGCGACAGCTCCACGAAAAGTCGTAAACAACGTCGCTAGTCTAGGTGAAGCCTTCTCCTTCCTCCCCTCCCCTTTCAAATGTCTGTTCTGGTGGACGAGGGATGGATGGGGCGGGTGGGGGGTTGGTTGGGGACACTTTCTATTTGTTCCTTTTTTGTTGATTGTGCGACCCGCTCCATGCTTCTTGCTTATGGCAATGTTGTACACTGCAACCTTTTGGTCTCCGCTCTTTAACGTGGGAGCTGTGGGTCTTGTTCTTATTCTGTCTTACACTCAATAAAAAGATTTAAACCATAAAAGGAAGTGGTTGCCTCTGCCCAATGCAACGAAGCATGCAAGTTATTTAGGGATGTGGTAGTGTATTCTAGGGTGCTCTGTAGTAATTTAGGTAAGAGGGGTATCTAATGTGACCAATGGAGTTGGATAAGAAGGGTGCTGCCCAGAAGCATTGGAACTCCGATAGATGCAAGAGTGCTGTAAGCAGTCCAAGTCACGCATCTCATTTGTGTTTAATACTCTTGAAGTGTGACACACTGAAATCTGCATGGCCTTTGGCACTGTGTTAGCTACTGGCAAAGTGTGTTGGTGCTACTAATATTTCATGTTGTGACAAGGGCCCTGGATTAATCTGTCTTACAGTGTGTATGGCTTAGTGAAGACGACTCCTGCAGGGTCTGTGGACAAACAACCAGGCAGAACAGGCACAGTGATGAAAAACTCCCCAAGATGTTACCACTGTGTGTTTCGGTTCAAAAACGACCAATGCTAGCAGCCTGGAATATAGTGACATGGCTGATCTTTACCATTCAGGGGAGCTCAGGGTGAGGAATATAGACTACATAACCCCTCATTCCTATCTTCCTGTTGCATAAGATAAATACAACTATGACTTTGTTGTATATAATATTGAAAATGCTTCAGGTCTGAAATGATGAGACTGAAAGAATGAAAACATGTTGATTTGAACTGACAAAGACTTTCTGAGCAGTAGTGATGCTAACGAGTTAATATATATATATTTTTTCCACCGTGAAGGCAAAAATGGAGCCCCCGATAGCTACCCGTCTCAGCATCTGCTTTGAAGCACCTGGCCCACTAAAAGCCCTGCCAGTTAACTCCGGGAGAACAAACTAGCATAAAAAGTACATTCAAGCTGATGATTAACTCACAACTGGCCACAACAGCACCATCTATTGTCGCATTCACTTAAATTAATGTGCAAAACCACTCGCAATAAATAAGGGCAGATAAAGAAAGGCAGCAACTTGCGTGCCTTCTTTTAAAATCCTCACCTGCCGTGACCCAAGCCTATGACCTCACAGTGGCAGATGAGGGCGGGGGCCGAAGGTGAGCATGCAAGACACTACTTGTCTACGCATGCCCCTTTGACCTCTTCTCTGCAAATGCGGCCCCCGAGGAATCACAACAGCAGTAATGGCGCTGAGTCCCTGACTGCTGTTGTTTTCCATGGGGGCCGCAAGGGAAGGTCTGGCGGGCCGCAATAGATTGCGGAGCGGTCATCAGAGGCCATGCCCCCTTTCTTCACCACTCTGCAAACACGAAACCTAGTTAAAAAAAGAAACTGAGAAATTCAAAGAAAAAAAAACCAAAGGTTACAGGGACGTTATAGTTAGGAATTAGCATTAAAAAAAACTTACAAATTCACTGACAAAAACAAAGGTTACAGAGATGTTATTGTTGGGAAATAAAATAGAGAAAACCTTCGAAAATCACTGAAAAAAAACAAAGGTTACAGAGACGTTATAGTTAGGCTCAGGTTTCACTCGTAAAGAGAAATTCAACAGTTATAGTTAGCTGAGCTAACTATAAATCATGCCTCCGCAATGCACTACTTATGACCGCACATTTTACATCACTCTAGACATCGTCAGTGACATAACTGATGACATTTCAAATCACATCACTGATGACATCATGCAATGAATCTCTGACGCAACCACTCAGACCCCAATATAACCTTTCATACACTCACTTCAACCTCCACACTACTGTTCTCAAAACCATTGACACACCCATGCCAGTACTTACACACCCACTCACTGATTCATAGGTCTACAAACACATCCACTCAGTCACTCATACAGCCACTCACACACTGTCAGTCATCCATAGAGCTACTCACTCACCCATAGTCAATCACATAGTAACTCACTCACCTATACAGTTATACAAACACCCACTCACTTATTCATACAGATACTAACGCAGACTCACTTACCTATACAGTCACTGACATAAACACACACTCACCCATAGAGCCACTCTCACAATCACTCTCTCACACATAGTCACTCATATACTCCAACACTCATCTATAATGCCTTTCACATATGCCGTTACTCACCCATATACCTCTGACACATCCATTCATTCACCAACACAGCCATACACACACTCAGTCAATCATATAGCCCCTCACAGACATACTCACTAACCCACACAGACTCACCCATTCACTTATGCATGCAGGCAGTCACACATCCCCTCATCCACCCAAACAGACACTCATACAGCCATACAGGTACTCAGACAATGAATCATTCACCCATTCAGCCACTCACCTACCCACTCACCACCCCATACAGCTACTTAGACACCAACTGACAGACTGATACAGACATTCACACAACCTATGCACTCACCCATACATTCACTGAGGCGCCTAATCACTCTCTTATACAGTCAGTCATGCAACCACTTAATCATCCATGCAGGCACTCATACACCTTCTGATTCACCAATACACCTTGGTATTCATATTTAACCCTCAAACTTTTTAAAAACAGTTTTTAAGAACTGAGTAGTTCTAGAGGGTGTAAAAAGTCATGTGACATCACTGCTAACACATTGATGGCCCACCTGCGATCAAAGCGTGAATGAGCTGAAACTGAAACACGTTATGAAGGGTTTATGGATTTGAAAGCTAGCTGCCAAAATGCTGTTTGGAAAAAAAGCACATGTTATCCTGATGGTCTGGTGTGCTTCTTTGCTGGCAACAAGGAAGGTGTTTGAATGTATGCTGGGAACTTTATCCTCATGCGCCGAGGCCGCTCTGTGGAGGATGGGGCTCGGACACGGAGTAATTGGTATCTGATATATATATATATATATATATATAATATATACATACACACACACATATTTTTTCTCCAACAGCTCACAAGGAACAAAACGCACTCCACGGGTTTTCAGAACTCCGAGTTTATTGACCAACAGATGCGTTTTAACCGGCAGTGTCTTTTTCAATGTTGGCTTTAAAAGGGTGATTTCATTGATAGGTTTTTATATTTTTGTGCATGCTCCCATTGGCTGGTAAATCATCGTAAGCAACAAAGGACTGTTGTAGCCCCAATCATGTATCATCATGCCTGTTAATAGGAGTTTTGGCCCCTCTGGGTACAAGTCCCATAATGTATCATCCTTCCTTGCAAGCACACTTAAGTGAGACTGACAAAAGGATCAAACACAGATATGTATTCTCTTAATGGACATTGCGGCTGAACGAGGTCAACAGGACAATTTATTATGGGGCTGCTCCAATTGAAAAATGTGTAATCGAAGCCAGCGTGCTTGCAAGGAAGGATGGTGCATTATAGATTGACTGTACTTTCCATATAACTCACCAATGCAGCATTCAATTGCAAATGTAAAAAAAATAGTGTTTTTCTATCTGCAACAGTTCAAAAGTTAAAAAAGTAAATACATCGACACGTGAGGCCACAGAGTGGTAGGCCCTTGGTAAAGTTTAAATGTCCATCTTTACGCCACTAATTGCTATATATTCAGGTGTTAAGTTGGTACTGATCAAGTGAAACCACCGATCAGACAGTATTAATGTGTGTTAAAATGTCAAAATAGTGTTGTTACACTGCCACAGAAGGATGCGCATTAAACTGAAAAAAATGCTTTTTGTTTCAAATTGTTAGTCAACACTGCCACATAATTTCATCCTCGATTACCGGATTATCCCGTTGCCCTTGAATAAGTGATGGTCAAATATAACTTCCTACGTACCTGATGCAATGACAACTTCAACTTGGAGTTGCGAGAGCTGCGCCTCTGTAACAGTTTCCCAATCAAGCTCCAGGACTGTTATTTCTGGCCTCAGTTCATGACTTAAGCCTTCGCCTAGAGCAGGAACGTGCTCTACGGGGCAAGAAGTGTTTTCAGAGCCCACTCGAAATCCATTCAGCTGAATATTCTTAGAAAGCTGCTTCAGCACATGGTGGTGGTAATCACTGAATATAAACCTCTTGGGATTGCAAGTCTTGCAAATTGTAAGCCCTGTCAAGCCAATCCCACTTCCCAGTTCCAAAACTGCCCTAAAGTGAAATCAAAGCAAGCAGGAGTTAACATACTAGTTATGTCTATACTAGATATAACACAACTGCTCAACCTATCTACTTAGTAACAATAGACTTGGATTTAATCTCTAGACCAACACTGGTGTACACTGTAAGGTGTACGAGTAGATGGAAGGCAACACTGGTGAACTCAGTCAGCGTACTGCAGCAAGTGGTTCCCCTGGAGATAACTGGGCACTGATTAAACTAGTCCATCTTCAGCTGGGAGTGTGCCAGAACTGCACAATGGACCTGGCTGATATCTCAATTACACAAATAGTTGTGCTTTTCCAGTGAGTCCAAACAGGTGTAAAAATGTGTAGGAAATATACCCTCCTTAACAAGCATGCACCTACAAAAAAAATCAGCACCCACAGAAAATTGAAATAATCTTTACTCATTTAGGACGTCTACTTTGTAAATATTAAGCAATGACGTTCTATTGCTTTGATCAGGGGCGTGAGGATAAACAACTTGCTCTAGAAGATAAGATCACAAACGAGTGGATCAGGTAACATGCAGATCGCTGCCACGTGTATATTAACTCACTGAACTATGCCAAAAGGTAGAAATTCACCCTCATATTATGCAGAGTGATAATTGAAGCCGGAATCCAACTAACAACTGTACACACTTATACATTTCGGATCTTTACTGAGATTAAATATGTCAATTTTACTTAAATTACCTATTTTTGAAAAGGTCACGCTCTTGCATGGCCCACTGGGCAAGATGTAGGGCAGCCTCCCACGTGACCAGACCAGTGGTTCCCTCTGATATGATAGCCAAGTTTTCAGAAAGAGTGATAGTCTCACCAGAGGGCTGAAATCAGAACAAGAAAACAACAAATTGTCAAGAAAGAGGCAATCTATGTAGGATGACCATAGACAAAGGATTATCAAAATATAAAACTCAGAAGTCGAGAAAAATCAAACTCAAACTAAAACTATACAAATGTAGGTCACTGAAATGTCTCTTCATCTGCACATCAAAATTTTCTTAATGAATTCACCATCAAATACTATAGAGAACTCAAAGAATTGTTGACAAAATTGCAGAAGGGTATTCATAAAAATGCTTTGTTACACATCTACAAATACTTCCCTCTACAGCATATTGGGCTCGAACAACTTAGCAAGAACGTCTACCTCAACGTATACATTTTTTAGGGCCCCACAATACATTGTGTGGAATGGTATCTTAGAAGAAAGGACCAAGCCCAGTCATGTTAGGAATTGTAGGACTTGTATATTATCCCATTTCCAGGCTAAGTACCTCGTATATGCCGGTAGCTGGGGTAGAGATACTGCCAAGGACCAGTAACCACGTTATCTCTCCCTACAGATATTGGCCATCTTATAATGATGGTCTGAATACAAAACTTCCCAGTAATCGTAAAGGAACGGTTATAATTTTGTTAAAAACATGGAAGCGAGGATTGTGCTGTTCCTTCTTCTCTTTTAATAACAGCAGCCATAAGGAACGATTTATGACAACAATCAACAAACTACCTTTCCCATAAACACCAGGGAGTGTAGAAATAAAAGAAAAATTTTGGAACATCCAATCACTACACAGTTCATTCAAATAAAGTCCCTTGCCAGTGTTGAAGTCCCCCTCTTTCTTCGTGCTATGATCTATATCACCCAAATCTTCTATTCTTGTTTGGAGGAATCAGTATTTGCGAAAACAAATAGTATATAAATAGGAGTATAAATTGGAGTACCACCCAACACTGATATCATCAATTAAGCAGGTTAAAAACGTCATCCAATTTTTACAACACTGTTTAGACCATTGCAAACACACCAAATTAATATTCAACTTTAACAGAAGAAAAACACTGAAACCTTACTTTGTCTCTGTTAAATATCACAAACCCAAATAGAACCCAAAATCAAGGGTGGGATCTACTGGTTTGCTGATCAGTGGATGGGAATAATCCTTGCCTCCAGGTCCTTAACAGAATTGAAAACTTTCCATTATGATAGATAGGAAGTTTAGTATTCTATTTCAGGACCGGAGGCGAGGATTGTGCTATTTGAAAGTTTACTTCCCTCCAATGAAGCCATACCTATTACCGGCTTAAAATAGAAAGTCTTAAAGGTGGAATCGGTAGACCAGACAGCGGCGTTGATAATACCCTCCAGACGGGCACCCAGCCCAAACGCTTTAAAGGTCATGGCACCTCTTGCAGAATGTGTGCCAAAAATACAGTTTTCAATACCTGCTTCCTGCATCACCCATCAAAGCCAACGAGCTGTGGTTGGAAAAGTAACCGCCTTGAAAGGCTTCCTGAGGGAGATAAGAAATGGTATCTCTTCAGGGAATCCTAACTCGTCTGTCATTGCTTCATAAGCTTTGATGCATCTTACAATACAAAGTTTGGGATTATCAGGAAAAGCCGGATAAGAAATGACCCTGGAATGTAACAGGTGCATCTTGAAATATCAAACAAAACCCCCTCTACCTGTAATTTCCAGAGCTCGGACGTCAAACAACTCTGCAACATAGTAAGATTGCAAACTTACCAGAAACATCCTTCCTTGAGAGATACTGTGCCATGAGAGAAAAAGATTAAGCACTCTGTAACATTCCATAGGGACGAATATCTGGGCTCCGGGGTAACAGAAAGTCAAACGTCCCTTAACAACTACTGCACTAGCAAATGTTCTCCAACAGGAAGACCCTCAATAGGATCATGACCAGCCAAGATCGCCGATCACAAGAAATGTACTGACCTGGAAGCCATTCCTTTGCCTGTTATGTAGGTAAGGAGTTCAGCACCACACTGGAGTCAACGGGATTCTAATCACGTGGCATACATCAACTGGCCCAGTTGGACAAAGCAGACTTGTATCTTCATACTGTAGAGGATGCCATGCCTTTGTGAGGAGATCCTGAGCCTGTTGTAAAAGGCCTGTTACTTGCATCCTCTTCGGTAAGCCACCACACCATGAGACAGAGTGACTACTTTATCACTAAGTTGTTGTGATTCCCTGAGGGATCTTTCAGGAGATCTGGATAGCTGGGTAGAGGGATTGGTAAATGCCAAGAAAGTTCCATCAGACCTGGATGCCAAGCTTGAGGTTTGCATATGTGCATCACCCAAACTATGTTCGCCTTCTGCCTTTTGGCGATAACCAAGTTATCTATGAAAACAGCAGAAATGCGTACCCCTGTTCCAAGCTCCAAACCTGCAGAAACGCACCCGTTGCTACCATCAGTGGGTCCAGTGTCCAACTGAAGAGCCAGTCCAGCTGTTGGTCCAGACACCATACAAAGAGATCTACAGTGAATGGGCCCCATCGGTGAGCCAGAGACTGGAAGAGCTTGAGTTCGAGTTTCCACATGCTCGAGTCATAGAGATATCTGGAGCTCCAGTACGCTACTGTATTTTAAGTACCCAGAAGATAGTCGCTCGTCACTGAGACTTTGTGGGCAAGGAAATAGTCCCAGAAATCCCTGGCCAGATCCAACAAGGCTTTGGATCTCATTCCCCCCAGAAGATTGATATAAAGGACCGTAGGCACATTGTCCATCTTTAGGAGGACTCAACATTGTATTTTGTCTTTGGTCCAACACCGGACTGCAAAAAAGCCTGCCAGAAGCTCCAGGCAATTGATCTTGAAAAGACCAACTGCCGCCTCTGGATAACCCCCTAGAGTGGGCGCTCTAACCCATCACACTGGCCACTGATTCGATGATGAGTTCAGGACTGCAGCTGAATATGGCTCTGCCGTTCCATGAGTCCGAACCTAATGTGGGAGTCCTTCAGACGCTGTAGGGCACAATAATGTAGAGGAACTGGAAATACCGTCTGGATGGAAGAGGATAAGAGACCTACTACCTGTGCTACTAGGCACAGAGATGTCTTGGGTTTTGCCAGAGTTTTCCATAACGTCTGTCTGATGTTTGCCAATTTCCTGGAAAAGAGACTGAGGCTTCTCTGTATTTATGATGATGCCAAGGGATTCGAGGAGAGATACCACCATCTGCAGATGTTTGGAAATACGGAGGACATTGTTCCTTTAACAGAATGTTGCCCAAGTAAATGATAAGACAGATTCCCTGGGCCTGCAGATGTTCCACCACAGGTTTCAGTACCTTGGGGAAGAACCAGGGAGCTGAAGATAGGTCCAGCGGGAGAGCGGTGAACTCAAACACTGTACCCTTCCAATGGAACTACAAGAATCTGTGTTAAGGGGAAATTGGAATCGATATATAGGCTTTCTTGAGATCGAACCAGGCCATTCATCCGCCAGGACGCAGCAGAGAGGAGGTAGAACCCTACATTTTGAAGTGGCGAAGGACTAGCCACCCATTGAACTCTTGGAGGTTGATAACCGGGCGTTGACCCACATCGCGTTTTTCAACCTGAAAAAGATTGCTTAGGAACCTACAAGGATGAAGATGGGAGAGAGTGATGGCCTGTTTCGCTAGGATTGGTCAAATCTCCAGATCTATGAGGGCCGAGTCTTGAAAGGAAAATATTAAAGGGCATCGACGATGGGGGTTTGACGGGAAGCTGTAAAATTCTATTTGGAAACCTTGGACAGTTTGCAGCACCTATGCGTCTGAGGTAACCTCCCTCCAATTGTGCAAGAATTCCTTCAATGTGCTCCCCACCTCCACGTGAGAGGAAAATGTTGGACTCCTTATTAGAAAGTCCTTGGGTGGGCAACATCATGCAAGCACTTCGGGGACCGCCTCTAAAGAAACAGAAGCAGCTAAATCAACTGGAGTCCTGCCACTGCAGCCGTGTTCCTTGACCTATGAAAAAGGGCTGTGCTATGGGGCAGCTGGCTGTGCACCCTCAACCATGAACGACTCTGATGAAAATCCTAGGGCTAAAAATGCGCTTAACTGAGACCTGCGCTTTAGCTAGGGAATTAAAGGTGGAAACAAACTTCCTAGCTCCTTAATGAAAGGGTCTCCGAACACACCGCCCTGGGCTATCGCTCCTGCCTCGGAGGTCGCCAAGTCACCCGGCTTGGGGTCAGCTTTGATTAGAAAGGACCAATGGCGCTCCTTAGACAGGACACAGTTGGTGTTCCCCAAAAGGATTATTGCCCACTGGACCCAAGGAAAACAGCACCTCAGGAAATATGAGACCTCAATGCCTTGGCATCCTCCACCATGTCTAGCATTTTTGTGATGGGCCCTGTGACGTCAAGGAGCTTGTCCTGAGGGGGGCGGAGCTTGTCTAGCTCAAAGATGGCCAAGCTCTGAGTGAGCTCCTTCGGCCGCTAACATAATCAATCAATATCCTGAGCCAAACATCGATTTCCACACGCCCGTAACACCGGCCCGGTGCTACCAGGAGGCGAAGCCAAGAACTGGAGCACAAACTGCAGTCTGAGCCTGGCGACGGAGTCAATCAGATACTGCGGCCGGATGGCCTGGGGTGAGGCAGAACCGCCGAATGAGACAGTTGCCCGCTGGTCCTCATAAGCCGGGGCTGCTGAAGAGACCGCTCGATGCTCCTTCAATACGGCCTGAGTCAGGGAGTTTGCTGCCTGGGGATCAGACGGTGGCTGACCAGGAGAAACCTACGCATGGCAGGCGGAGCGGTTTAGCGGATTTGGGGGCCTGCGGCATTGAGCTGGTGAGTAAGGGCATGGCCCACTGCTGGCGCAGCAGGGCAGCCTGTAGAGAGAACTACCATGAGCAGGGGGCCTGCGACCGGGGTGGTGGCGACACTCCAGCTTAACCGGCTTGCTGCCTGGGCACGGGCCCTGCGGACTGTGCAGCGCCCGTCTGTGTGCGCTGTTGTCCAGGCTGGGACCTGCGGGCGATGCCGGGCCGCTCTGCACTTGCCAGCAAAATACGCATTACAGCCCCATCTGTAGAACCCAGAGCAGAACCAGCTGGGCTGTATAGCATGGTGGAATTGTGCTGACCTGTACAGTACGAGATCTGCAGGACCTATTAAATAACCGGACTGCCGAAATAGGCAAACCGCCCACAGATCTAAAAGGACGAAGTGAAGGCAACAGGATATCTTGGTAGAAGTGGGGGAGCGACCTGGCTCAACAGCCGATTTCATCCTCAATCCACATTATCTGACCACCTGAAACCCCACCAGGCTATAGAAAGAGGTACCGTCACTTACTTTACTGATAGATAAGCAACAGGGTGGCAATCAGCCATCGTCCTCATCTTATCTCTCATTATCTTAAAGCACTACAGAAATGGGGAAAGCGGATAAGATACAGTCGAAGATACAATTTGAACTCCGTGGGACACAGGGTTTGCACAACATGGACCAGGAGGCGTCAGAAGCAGAGGCGCCACCTCTGGACTCTGAGATCGGAGGATATCGGTGCCAAATCCTAAGAGTGGTGCAGGCTACGTTAACAACTATTGATGGGAAAATAGACACCCTAACATACCGTGTAGACAAAGTGTCAGAAAGAATGGATAAGCATGAAGAATGATTAGATACAGTGGAATGTAGAGTGTCCGACACAGAAGATGCACAGAATATCACTGCAGAGATTCTGAAGAATATGGAAAAAACACTAGCTTTATTGTAGGCCAAGGCAGAGGACCTGGAGGTGCGCTCCAGGTGCAACAACCGTAGATAACTAGAATTGCTGAAACCACAAACACAGGCAACATGGAGCGCATTGTAGAAAAACTGCTGATTGAGATGTTGGGACAAGAAGCCTTTTCTAACATATTTGTGGGTGAGTGAGCACACGGATCACTTACACTGCAACCGCCACCCAGGGCAAGTTCCCATCCCATCATAGCGAGGATTCTAAACTACAGAGACCGAGATGCGGCGCGGCGTCATTCCATGGAGCTATAGACCCTCAGATATGAGGGCATGGAGATCTCCATTTACTTCGACTTTACGACACAGTTCCAGGAGGCAGGTAAGAAGTTCTTGCCAATGAAGAGAAAGCTGCAGGAAATGAACATCGCCTATGCCATGTTATACCCAGCTCGCCTCAAGATCACTACAGACGGCAGGCAAAATATATTCAGAGACACTAAAAATTTACAACAAAGCCTACAGCAGAGGGCAAAAGCAAGCACCCAATGGAAATCACCTGGACGAGATGATAACAAACAGGAATGCAACTCCGGTCTAGACGACCCACCTAATACCATGTTATCAACTCTGGTCCTACATCAAGTTATGGCCTAACGTAAATTAGTAAACTTTATATAGACTAGGAGGATGAACAACATTGTCACCACTGCCTATTTCCTGCCTAAATAGAAAAGGACCAAAAGTCACTCTAGTGTCCTAATTTTGGGAACGGACAAAACACAGACTAATGCATGGTCACACTGCTATTGGCTCACTGAAAAATGTTTGTTGAGTGGCCACCCTGCAATACCTGATCATGGGGGTACCTAGCAGGCCGATTCCACCCCCATGTGTATGTCACATCAATCATCTAAAGTTGAAGGGGGAGGGGGATGTTGGGGAAATCGAGTTATGGGAAGGGAATGTCTCTGATACAATTGAGGTGTCGGAGTGAGAGGATATATGTTGGGGTTAAGAATAGTTCACACCGATCGATATAGCACACCTGATTTATTGCCTGCTTCTGGCTATCATACTCCTTTGCACTCACTGAAACTCAGCACCAAAACGCACAACAGCACCAATCAATAGGCCCCTGACCCTGCTCACGTGTAATTTTAGAGGCTTAAACAACTCACGTAAGATCAGACAGGTACTGGCGTACAAAGATAGACATGGAGTGGAAGTGGCATGTCTACAAGAAACTATTGCTGGGTCGAGTGCGTTACAGCACGTGTAAACGCATCCCTACATTTGGGCACACATTCAGTGAATTAATTCGTTGTGCTTCATACAGCTAAATTCATAGTGTCAACATCCTTCCATGAAATTTTCATCGTTGTAAAAACAAAGGTATAATCAAAACAATGCTCCGATGCATTTCGGGCTAATGGAGCCCTTTGTCGAGGAGCGCTGTGGGTAAACACAAAATAACGCACTTATCAATATATGTGTCATAATTGACACAACACAATCATGTACATAACGAATGTAAACAGTCAGAAAAAATGTTTGCCATCTGTTAAAAAAGGTGACTAATCGTGTGAGCATAAGAAATCATGCATTGTAATGAAAGTGGTTCGTTTGCAAGCAGATAATGAAAAACGTGCGTAATTCACTGAATGACGTTTTGAAAATCAAAAAACACTGGTCATTTGAACTTATTGGAGTCAGTTGTATGTCTACAACGAACCACTATAATGTGTGCCCAAATGTAGGGATGCGTTTACACGTGCTGTAACGCACTCGACCCAGCAATAGTTACTCGACGTACTTGGACAGTTACGTTACCTACTGGAGCACCTTGAAATTCATGAACTTTTACTCAGAGCCATTAAACTTCTCAACGAAATTTACACTGTGCGCCGTGCCGTAACCTATTGTATGCCTACAAGAAACACATCTCGTGGCCCACACAGAGTTAAACGTGGGCACTTGATGGGGGTCTACATGTAGAGTGTCCTCCCACTGGACATATGCTCAAGGGGTATTATTGATGGTTAAGAAAGCCATACCATTCACGTTATTACATAGGATTACAGATACCCAAGGCCGGTACATTATTGTGCAAGGTAAATTTACCCGCACAACCCTGATGCTAGTCAATGTATATGGCCCCAATACGGATGCACTTGCATTGACTCAACAAAGGACAGATCGACAAACATTGACAGATATGGCAAGCAGGCAGCTAGGGTATTCAGAGATGGCATGGAGGAGCAAAATCTAATTGATCTCTGGAGGCTAAGGCATCCAGGCAGGCAGGAGGTCACGTACTCCTCAACCACTCATAACTCATGGTCCAGGATCGATTTCTGTCTGGCATCTCGGGAGGTCAGCACCTGGACAGAAACTATAGAGCACATGGCCAAAACTCTGTCTGATCATGCTCCCGTCCGACTAGTGCTGCAACTTCCTACACATACACCTAAACAGTTTGTATGGCGCTTCCCGACAACAGCAATGCTGGATCAGGTCTACAGAGTTGACATACACCAGGCCATAGTGGAATATTTTGAACACAATACAGGCTCAGTTAAGAGCACACTAACACTCTGGGAGGCCTTTAAGGTAATACTGTGGGGTGGGGGTATGTATCAGCAAACAGACTGGTGTACTACATGACATACGGCGACAACTCGCTGATTTGGAAAAAACTATTCAGGCACTGTAGAGGGAACATAAGCAGACTCTAGATGCCTCACTACTAGCTACCATCAGTGGGAAAATGACTGAATACCAGAAGATGGCAGAGTGATGTTAGGTTTCTATCACGCAGACACGCGGCACATAGATATGGGGAGGGGGACCGCCCAGGTCACTCGCTTGCAGCAAGACTGCAGACTGTTCGCACCCCCCACGCAAATAGTGAAGATAGCAGACGCTCAGGGCAGGAAGCATTATGACACACCGGATATAAAAGGGGTATTTACAAACTTCTACTCGCATCTCTACTCCATGCAGCTGACAGCACCAGATGATGAAATCTCAGATTACTTGGAGGGCTGACGAACATAGGGAATACTTCATGCAGCTCATATCCATAATGAGGTGAAGGACCCGATAAGGACTTTACCAACCGGTTAGGCCCCCGGAACGAATGGCCTGCTGGGTGAATTTTACAAGGAATATAGTGACGTACTAATCCCACACCTACTAACATTGTATGCACTAGGCCTATGAACAAGGCGCACTCACCGACCCTTTGAGAGGCCCTGTTAATAACACTGCTCAAGTCAGACAACAACCCAGACCACTGAGATTCCTACAGACCTCACTCATTTATAAACACAGATGCAAAAATTCTAGCCACCAGAATACAGCCCCTAATGCAAAATCTAATCTTACCTGACCAATCAGGATTTATCCCCGCAAGCTCCACAACTCATAACCTACACACGGTATTCGCTCTATTTCACCAACTAGATCCGGAGATGCACGCGGTGTCAGCATTACTCGCTGCCACCAAGGCATTTGATTTGGTGGAAGGGAAATATATGTTGCTGTCCTACCGAAAATGGGGTTCCCGCAGAGCTATCTCTGCTGGATCCAATTGCTGTACACCGGGCCAGTCGCCAGAAATCATATAAACAGCAACATAGCAGATCCCTTGAGCATTAATAGGGGAACTCAACCAGGCTGTCCCCTATCCCCATTGCTGTTCACGCTGGCCCTTGAGCCGCTGGCATGTAAAATACGCCAACACGGCAACCCAGCACTACGGTTCCGGTTGCAGCCAATAAGTATTCACTACACGCAGATGACATGCCCCTCTATGTCCACAATCCGGGAAGACAATCTAAGGCCCTTGATAAGGGCATACATCCGCTTCGAGAAATACTCCAGACTGAGCATAAACTGGTCCTTCAGACATTACTCCGGACACTGCACACACTCCATTAACACTCTTCACATATCTGCAGCTGCGACTAGCAATTAAAAATGTATAAACCGACATTTCCACGGGAACTCCCAACACTCCATACCCTGCAGACACTACTGACGGCGCCCACACGTATTCATCTCACCGTCAAACTTTACGCTACAGCACAGCAAGAACAGTACAGACCTACTGAACAGGCACTAGAGAAATGGGATACCATGCTAGACACACCTCGATCTGGGGAAGATTGGGACATCTCTTGCACACTAACAAAGATGCTTACACCAAACTACAATCTAGGCATTATCCACTTTAACTTCCTGTACCAAACTTATTACACTCCGGTGCAACTTAACAGATATGGCCTGGGGGAGGATGATAAATGTATACATTGCAGAGCCATGCAAGCAGGCTTCATACATGTTACATGTGCATGCCCCCCGATACGGTAGTGGTGGGATGAGGTGACAGAATTAGAAACCATGCTAACAGAACTTATAGCCAATTCCCTACAGCTCTGTTTATTAGGCCTGGTTAAATCCAAATAACCATCAAATCGCAGGCTACTGGCCTTTGCTCTCTTATTAGCCAAATGGTGTATTGCCAAGAAAGCCCCGAACATCAGTCAAAGATTTCAGTCAAAGATGCTTTATTCGAGTTTTTCTCATAAAAGCACATACAGTCACAAATATAAAAAACATTGATAGAAAAGCACCACTACATTTGTAAGACATTAATTCATAATTAAAAATTGCGAATAAAATATGCAGGTAAAATAAAATACAGACAATCCCTGAATACAATAAAAACAATCAGCTGCCTAAAACCCTCTGTCTGATAGACCATGCCCATCCAAGATATTTAGCTGTAGCTATAACTAGGGGCAAAAAAGTGCTAGTGTAAATATTTCTTAAAGCTACATCACTACTGGTGGTGCCTAGGTTTTTGCACACGGGTGTTAACCAAATGCGCCTGGGTTCTACAAGCAAATAAGAAGTGACCAATTGTTTCCTTATGTGCTCCACAGGCTGGACAATTGCTATTAGATAAATCCCCCACCTGCCTGTTAGACACCTAAGGGGAAGAGCACCAGCTCTAATTTGAAAACGGAGCTTCCTATCCCTAGGCGAGGTTCAGCCCCGAACATCAAGAATTGGATAACGGATATGGTATATTCAAGGAACAGCTGACAACAAATGCAGAGGAGCTACCAGCTGCCTCAGGCCCAAAGGATTTCTGGGGACCGTTAATACAATATTTGCAAGCACAGCCTGTAGTTTGAGAGGGTGGGGGAAGTTGGGGCCAGTTGCATGATGAACATCATAATGGGTGGGAATCTAAGTTGCAGTCAGTTTCTGAACAGGAAGCAAAGGTTTAAAAATTCTCTAGATAAATCATAACATATCATGTATTCTGTCACGGTGTCGACTATCATCTGTATGTGTTACATGCTAATAATTACTAAAATAAAAAGATTTATATATAAAAAAAGGAGCTTGTCCTGGCAAGCCCATCATGACCGATCAATGCCATTTTTTGGGTCCTGCATTTATTCGGAGAGGAAGGTCGCCATTTTGAATTCCAGCTCAAGGGTGAGCACAACTTTTCACTCTAGAGAGAGAAGGGGACATTCTGCCCATAGGTGATTTTGAACCAGTTTGTCAAGGAGCTCCCTAAGCCCGCCACCACGTAGGACGCCACTTTGGGTGCCGGGACTCACTCGGAGGACCAAGGATGCATAAGGATGTCAGAAAACAGCATGTCACTATCTGGTAGGGCTGGTGAATGAGAGACCGAAGGAAAACCATTGGATGATGGATGCAAAGGTCCAGATTGTTCGCTATCCATGTCCAACCCCGCTTGGGAGTCATCAGCTTATGGGTCTACATAGGGGGAACAATTCTATCTTGACTTCCAGCTGGGAGCGATAGTGTGGAGTTATCAGAATGTGGGGCATCCCTGGCCAAGAAGGCTCGCTTGAGGCATCAGTATCTATGTTTTTACATCTTGCCAGGCACAGGGATAGGGAGCTCATGAGGTTGTGAGCCAGGGGAGACTCCAAAGTCTTCCCTCTCAAAGAGGGATACAGGGCAGGCCCAGCCAGCCATTGGAGTTTCCTCTCAAAAGGCTCCATGGCACAGGACACAGCCTTGATGATAGATTCACCCACTACATCACAGAATTTGTCGTCCATTGGAAAGTATTGGACTTGCTCTATCTCCATGAAGGAGGTCTGCTCGTCCTGCATTGCACGTTGTTTGGGGCGCTGGGTTAAGCGCAAATATAGCGGTGAAAAGGCACTAAATAACCAACAGGGGATTTCCCATGGGCAGGGCCGTTTCTGCCATTAGGCAGGACTAGGCAGCCGCCTAGGGCGGCAAAAGGTGGGGGGCGGCAAAAAACATGCAGGCAGCAGCAGCACCACGAGCCAGCAGTGCACCACGAGCCAGCAGTGCACCACGAGCCTCGGAGCCTGAAAACTGTACATCCGATTCCAGGGTCTGTTCTGCTAGAGCGGACTTGCGTGTGGATGTGACCACAGGTGAGTAAGAAATTAGAACATCATCATTCAGGCCTGCTGCGTGTGACTGCGAACATGCAAAATATTTGTAATAAGTCCTTACTTGTAATTTTAAAAGAGGCCTGTGAGTGAGTCTATGAACTCATCCCGGTCCTCACAGCCCCAGAGACGGGCGCACAACTGTGAGGGATATGGATGTTGGCGTGGGTTTCATTTGTTTGTTGCAGCAGCAGGCCCTAACCCTGATTATACTTTTTAAAACAAAAGCCATTAATGGAAACATGGAGGCAATAAGGCGAAGCTGCTCCTAGCTAGCACTAAAGACATGCGTGGAGGCATCCGAAAAAAATAAAAAGAAGATAGCGAGCCTCTGAGCCACAAGCTTTGGCAAAGCCAATAGAACTGATGTTAATGTGCAAATTATTTAAACTGTATGTGTGCAAAATATTTGAACTGTATGTGTGAGTGCCTGTGCTTCATGCATTGCCAGACCTATTCGTTTAGCCAATGCTATTATATTTTAGATTCCTTGGCTTTTTGGATAGAAGTTTTTGAAAATATGTGTGTGTATGACTCACGCACATTTCCTGACAAAAAGAGCAAAGAAGCCTGATGCACAGAAAAACACCCAGATTTCCTTTCTGTATGCAATGCACACATAAAATGAAGAAAATATTGTGCAAGAATTCCCTGTGCTTTTGAGATGTACAATAATCCGTCCTGCATTGCAATGGAAGCAGGAGTGGTACATTAAACATCCAGTAGCAAGAGGTGGGAGAGGGAAATTCTCTTCCGGGCTACTCTGTGGATATTTTGTAGACTTGGCTACAATAGGTCTTTCCAAAGCTGCTGCGTTTAGCCAGGCCTAACAAATAAAATAAGGTAGACATGGAGACATTGAACCAATAGGGCTTAGAGAGTAGTGATTGGTGCAAAGGGTGAGCAGAACTGTGTCCCTGGAGATCTCACATGATTCGACCTTCTACCAGAGCTGGGAAGGGTTCGCTCTGGCTGTTTCGTCTACAATGATGCTGAGAGAGGAAATGTATGTAGTAGCGTCTGTTGCCTATATAGTGTTCTCCAGGTACATGGAATAATTCCTCTAGCCTGGGGGCGATAGAGATCCTAGTAAAAGGGAGGGGGCGGCATTTTTCAATTCTCGCCTAGGGTGACAAAACACCTAGAAACGGCCCTGCCCATGGGACAATTATTTACCCTTAGGATACTTGGGCAGCGGATATGTCCACAAAAGTGCATATGCACACTCTGATTTTACAGAATTTTACCGACTGTGCTGTACATGGCATTATGAGCGATGTGCGCCAAGCACCTGCAGCGCTGTATGCAATGCGTTCTCACAGGGCGTCTCACTCCACGCCCGACGTGGCAAAGGGGCTGCGATAGGCGTCTGAGCAGCGCACTTAGCCCTCTTCAATGCTCATGCCGAAAAACGGAGCCGACGAAGAGCGTCACACTCTATGGTGGAGCGCAGTGCCCTCTAGCAGTCAGTAGCACACACCGCACACCATGCCCGTCAAGCACACCGCTCGTGAAGGGACAAAACTGATCCCCGCAAGCAAAACTAACAAAAGCTGCTTGCAAAAACCTGAAAAGAAAGAAAGAGCCCATAATCGATAATAGAGTGAGGAGAGCCAGGGGATTGGTCAGTGAACGCAGAGGTCCATCTGATGGGCAACAGTGTTAGCACACACATCCTCTAGCGGTCCCTGAGAGCACCACGCACAGCCAGACCGTATTACTCCAGAAAATTCCACGGTATGTCAGCACTGCATAGAGCAATCAGAGAAAAAGAGCTATAACCAAACAATTTATGGCATTATGGGCCCCCAGGGGGACTGGGCATGAGCCGATGTCCCCCTGGGGTATTTCGCGCGAGGGACGACCTCACGCGACCTGATTGGGAGGGTGGGAGGGGCTGTTCCAGGCGCGGGGAGGGAGAGGGAGGGCGACGTCACTCTGTGCGAGTGAAGGAGCGGTGGTGTCTTTTTGAGTGGCGCAGTTCGTTTTGGCTGCTCCCCCCCCCCCCCGTTTTTCCTGTCAAACTGCATGTTTTCACGGAGCTGAACTGTTTTCTGTCAGCTGAGGAGACTCTTTCTGTCAAGCGTCGAGCCGTTTTCTTTCTTCAGGCAAAGACGAGAGGCGAGTTGACATGACGAAAGCTGCTATCGTGAGGGGGGCTGAAGATCGTGTCAACATGACGTACGTCGTCAGCGCGAGGAAAGCTGTGGAAGCTTTTTGGCAGTAGGGAGAGGTTTTTTACAGCGTCTTGGAGCTGCAGTGAACCCGAGGGCGTCAGAGCGCTTCACATTAGGAACTGGAAATTACGAATGAACGATATTACAACAGCAAGATAAGTTACATGGGGTAAAAGTGACAATTGTGAGCAAACAAAATACATGAGGTAGCAAACAGTGCAATACAGGGGGAAAGAGTGTCAAGTGTGCAGGTTACAAGAGAAGACAAAGTACACTTAGAGGATAATACTGCATTATATGCTAGACAGAGGCACAAGAACAAACGTTACGTAGGCAATGGTGGCACTTGGGCAAGTATCAACAACAAACAAAATATGAGAGGTAGCAAAACAGGTGTTACAAGAGAAAAGTGATGTGTGCAAGTTACAAAAGGGTACCATACACAGGTACAAGGATAATACTGCAATAAATGGTAAACACTCTAACTACCGGAACACACTGGGAAATCCCTTCCATAGTTGTGGAGAATAGTTTTTTCGGTGATGGAAGGAGGGCTCAAGGCAAAGCAGCGCCAGTGTTGTACATAGCCTCTAGCAGCTTTTTTATGAATGAAGAACCATTGGTTATAGACGGTGCAGCAGGAGTCAGAGATTCTAGCAAGTCCACAGCGGGGCCAGTGGTTGTGGGTTGAGCACTCACATGTGTCCACTAATGAGGCGTCTGGTCTACGCAAGGATCAGATAAATGGTAAGTTGGTGGCGGTTCCTGACTGGAGCGGCGAGGAATTGTTAGCGGACTCTGGGAGCAATTCTGGGTCTCAGATTTTTCTTCCAGCTAAGGCAAAGCAATTGCGGCTTTTGGTAAGTCAGATTATACCCGAGGCGGATCTTTGGCGGATCTGGCGGCTTCGGCTGGGTACTCTTAAAATGTCATGTGACCTCATGGGTAAATTTGGATGGGGGTATTGGAGGTGGAGAAAGCAGAGTATAAAGGTTGACGAGAGCAATTTCGCTTGGGGCATAATACATATCATGGTTCTGATAACGAGAATGGGATATTAATGTTGAAAATTTGGTCCAAGAAGCGGCTCCTGTTTTGGTTAGTCAGGAGTTTTGGGTAGCTGGGGCAAGGGTCATTTCACGTTTGCTAGTTTCTGACAGAGATCTGGAGCGGATTTCTCAACATTTTCATCATGGGCGTGATGTTCTTAAAGAAGTTGGGTAACGGGGATAGGGGTTATTTCACGTCTTTTCGTTGTTTACAGAGATCTGGAGCGGAGTTCTCAACATTTTCAAGGAGTCGTGGCGGGCATCACTGGGCGTGATGATCCTAAAGATAAAAAAAAGAAATAAAAAAAAGTAAATAAATAAATAAAAAGGGGGCTACGCAGTTACTTCAGGTAGGAACAAATGGTGGGCGGTGTGGTTTTGTTCTTTACTGGGCGGCAATTTTGGGTTCGTGGGAGTTGAATTGCGGTTTTTTTTTCGGTTTCTTTCGTAGCACAGTTAAGGCAGTGCTACAAACCGCTGGGGTGCCATTATTTCATTGCAGTCCGGTTATGAATGTGGCCAGTAAACGAAAGAGTGTGGTTTTGGGTCTGGCCGGGCGAAAATACTTTATATGGGATTGGCTATGTCATTGAGTACACATCTCTACGGCAGGACTGGTTACAAAATTTGGAACCACAAGTTTGCGGATGTTTGTAGATTGTTGCGCAGAGATCTGCAGGCCACACAGGGTTCGAGAGAGGAAGAATTTGGGATTGTTCTGCCACCTAAGGTCCCCAGCAACGTCGGAAACGGACGGCTGCCTTTCTCATTTTCGCTAGTGTACTTGAGAGACATCTGGAGAGGGTGGTGGCGCGAGGTAAATACATTGACATTCTTAGGAGGGAGCAATTGTAGGTGGGTAGATCGGACTAGCTCAATTATGCTGCCGAGTTAGGGCCAGGGTATGTATTTACAATGACAAGCCATTGGGGGGAAGTGGACCAAGAGCTTTGGCTGCATGGGTGGTCTGTTCATCTGACATCGACGTTTATCCATACAGTACGTGTCCTCCCCATAATTTTTCGGCCTTTTATACAATGTCCCGCTCCAAAGGGCGGCTGGTGGGGTTGGCAGAGCACAGTTGCCGGCAACAAGAGCCTGTTGGGATTTTTTAACTGCGGTTCCAGTAGCCAATAATCTTGCATATTCAAGCACAAGTGTCCACAGTGGGTGGAAAGACACCCAATTTCACAGTGTTTTTTCCAGTCAGCAATTTAGGGTCCATGGCAGACGTCAGAAAAGCAGTAGGGCTGGTGCATCGGTTGTCCCAGAGGCGGCCCTCACATTTAGAATACAGGCTATGTTACAAGATTTGGTTGAGTACCCGGATGGGTAGCCACCTCTGAGTTGTTTGGAGTAGTTAATTAGTTTTTTCGCATTGGTTACCGAGGCACTGGTGCTCAGTGTTGGACGGACAACTTGAAATCAGCAAAAGTTATCTCGGGTGGTTCGTGTGAAATTGTGAAAGGTAGTGCACTTCGGTAGTATAGAAGGTCCTTTTAAGCGGTGGGAGATGACTCGGTAATTTGGCTGCGGTTTTTTAGAAGATGTCATGGGGGTCTCCATCAAATTTTTTAGAAGATGATATGGTGTGGCAGTTTAAAAAATAAAATAAAATTTAAGATGCCTCTGGGGATCACGGCTTCGGGCTCTTTTGGGATGGACAGGGTGCTGAGCGCTGGCCGGATCATTGGTTCCATCAAGGTAGTAACATTGCTTTCATAGAAATTTTTTTTTTTTTTCCTATACTGGTGGCTTTACAGGTGTGGGGTGAGGTTTACAGGGATTCGCGGTGTCCTTTTTTCTCGGTGACAATATGTTTGTTGTGAACCGGGTCAACTGGCGAAGTGCTAGATAGGTACGTGTTAGGCATTTAATGCGGTTTTCTTAGGTTGCAAACTATTCAATGGAACATGGTGTTAAGGTGAAGCACATACCAGGAATAATTCACTTAACTACAGATGCTCTGTCTCGTGGTAATTGGTAGACAGGTTGTGCGTTTGGGGATTGCTGAAGGGGTGGAACACCTTATGGCTCAGTCAACAAGACGCAGTTACCACCAGGTGTGGTCCGAATTTTATAATATGCTTCTTCACAGGGCCAGGGTGATGCAGCAGTTGGGTGAGGAGGAATTTGTCATGTTACGTTTTGGGCTGTATCTGGGGGGCGGGGTGAACAACTCAATCGCCGATGCTCTGTCTCGTTGCAATTGGCGGAAGTTCCGGCATTTGGCGCCAACAGCGACAAGAAGCAAGATGGTGATTCCACCGTCCATCTGGGTTCTGGGGGAGTGAGGATTGTGGCAATGGTGGAGCAGTCTAATGCTAAGTCCACTTGCAGGAGTTACCAGCAACCGTGGTCTGAATTTTGACTTATGCTTTGTCATCTACTCAGGATGGAGCAGCAGTGGAACATGAGCTAGATAAGGTTGTCGCTTACAACGATTTCTGGCAAGTGGGAGGATATTTCCTTTTATAGTCAATTAATTTTTGGGTATGGTAGGGCGGGTTGGGTTTTTATTGAGGATGATGCTGAAGGTGTTTGGGCGTTGCAAAGTTTCTGTTAAGTTTTTGAGGGAACATGCTACTTTTGAGTTGTTAGGAAGGATTTTAAGTGTGTTGTCTAATTGCTGCCATAGTGATTGGGAATTAGTTAGGTGCAAGTTGTGCATGGTCTGGTTGTTCTTCGGGGCGTTCCGGGATCGGAACTTTTGGGTTTAAGAAATTAACTGTGGATTCAGACATTCGGACATTCTGGTTGGGACTGGGGGAAGTTTTACGGATCAGGTGGAGACAGTCAAAGACAGACCAAACAGAGGTTGGAACTTGGATTCATTTGAAAGCAAGTGGGGTTGTGGGATGTGGCCCATTGGGGGAGTGGGATTCCTCTTTAATTCGGGTGTTTTCCGTTCTGGGTGATTTTGCCAGGAGCAAGGGGGGCAGTTGTCTGGTTTGCAGTTTTTATCGGTACTGCGGAAAGGGTGTGCATTGGTGGGGAAAAATACTCAATGCTTTGGGACACATTATTTTCGGTTAGGTGCGGCTACGGAGGCTGCCAGTTGGGTTGGGGGAGGGTGGAGATATAGGGCATGGAGAGGTGGAAGTCCAACTGTTCTTACTGATATGTACGGTTATGACATACAGTTCTTTTCTCGTAGGTTAATTAATTATGGGTTTTTTCCTCATAGGTCTAGTTTTGGTTTTTCCCCCGAAAGCACAAGAGGTGTGGGGGGAATAAAATGGAGGGATTTATTTCCTTCGCTATCCAAACTAGCTGCGGCTTGGGGAATTCCAGATTTGTTAATAATACACCTGGGTGAGAACGATCTGGTGGACTTGTCTGGATTAATGCTCATTAAGCAAATGAAGCTGGATTTAGTGGTAATTAAAGACAATTGGGTGGGTACTCGGGTGGTTTGGACGGAATTTTTGGTACAGGAATCAATGGAGAGGTGCCCGGGTACATGCGGCGGTTGAAAGAGCTCGCCGCAAGGTGAACAGAGCGCTAAAAACTTTCTGCACAGCTATGGGTATCACGGTGCTGGCCCACGAGCATTTTAACAGCGAAATGCTTCATTTGTTGCGAATATGATGGTGTACACCTCTCACAGATGGGCCAATCATACTATCTCATGGAACTGCGGGATACATTGGCTAACTTGTGTTGCGTGGATTCATGGTGATCACAGAAAGACATATTAAAAAACAACAACAAAAAAACAGAAAGAGAGATTGCTCACATGAGGTGCCATGGCAGTACAGTTGGTGCCACTTGGTTTATGATAAGTGTTTGGGTGGGGCAGGAAAACTCTGAAGGTTTTCCTGGGTGGCGTGTTTTAAGGGATAGGATAATCTAGAGCGGATTCATCCTTTCTCTAGGGGGAGGGGTTGGGAGGGTAGGTGGGAAAGAAAAGGAAAGATGGAAATAATACTGATGGTTATGGAAAACAAGTTATGGATTGTTGCGAAGAATAAAGCATTGGGGAAAGGAAATGTATACAATGGGAAAAAGGTTTTGGGGAAAATAGTACAAGGTATTGTTGGAAAAAGTTAATGTTGCGGGGTCTGTCTTTGGCTGTCCTACTAATAAAAGTGACCTTTTATGCTAATAAACAGAGTCGTGTGAGAGTCCTTATTTGCGCGATGGGCCCCCAGGGGGACTGGGCATGAGCCGATGTCCCCCTGGGGTATTTCGCGCGAGGGACGACCTCACGCGACCTGATTGGGAGGGTGGGAGGGGCTGTTCCAGGCGTGGGGAGGGAGAGGGAGGGCGACGTCACTCTGTGCGAGTGAAGGAGCGGTGGTGTCTTTTTGACCCACCCACCCACCCTGGCTTTGAAGGAAGTCGGGGAAGGTGTTTTTTGTTCTACGTTGACTGTATTGTGGTCCTGTTTGAAGTCTAAAAAAAAAATTAAAAAAAAGGATGTCACTTTAGGGCTCTATAGGCAGACTCTTTTCGTTCTGTGTTGTTGGCGTGTTTTAAGGGATAGGATAATCTAGAGCGGATTCATCCTTTCTCTAGGGGGAGGGGTTGGGAGGGTAGGTGGGAAAGAAAAGGAAAGATGGAAATAATACTGCTGGTTATGGAAAATAAGTTATGGATTGTTGCGAAGAATAAAGCATTGGGGAAAGGAAATGTATACAATGGGAAAAAGGTTTTGGGGAAAATAGTACAAGGTATTGTTGGAAAAAGTTAATGTTGCGGGGTCTGTCTTTGGCTGTCCTAGTAATAAAAGTGACCTTTTATGCTAATAAACAGAGTCGTGTGAGAGTCCTTATTTGCGCGAATAAGGCAGTATCTGAAGGAGAAACTCAAGACCTGACCTAATTGACTGCGTAGCAGCAAAGAATAAGGGGGGACTAAACAGTGACGATAGACTTTATTCAGATGAAGTATGTAGTAATTGGATGTAACAAGATTGTTGTTATTTCTAACTTCCGTGGTGTCTATGGGAAAAGTAGTTTGTTGATTGTTGACATATATTGTTCCTTGTAGCTGCTTTTAATAAAGAGTGAAGAAGAAACAGCATAATCGTCGCCTCCAGTCCCCACATAACATTTGTGAGTAGCCCGAAAAAGCAGGCATAACCTTCTAAGCCGATTAGAGCAAGATAACACTGGAGGAATGTACCAAAGCCCCTCCTCCCAACAATTTTTCTCCTTCTCCTTATTTTAATTTTGCAGAGTTTTATATAGTGCGAACTTTCCCCGAATCGTGTATCAGGGCACCTTACATAGCACCAGTTGCATTACATGAGGACACATCCATTTTTGTTAGGCACGGGGAGATTAAGTGATTTGCCTAGAATCACAGGAAGTTCAGCGTCATTGCCGAGAATCGAACCCAGTTCCCCAGATTTGAGGTTGACTGCCCTAGCCATTAGGCCAGCTCCTCTCCCCGAGATATCCTTGAGATATTTTTCCAACAAGGAACCCTGCTGAGAGAAAAAAACTCCCATTTATTAAATGAACACCCTCATATAATCAATGCAAAGGCACAGACACCATGCATAAGAACTGTCTTCTCTGACATTGTCAGGGAATCTCTCCTTCTGTTCTCCTACTGATCAGCGCAGGTGGAGGTAGACATGTCTCCTTAACAGAGAGAAGAAGGAAAATAAAACATTCTTGGTGTCCTTCTGAAATAAACATTGGTGTGTGTATGTTCCATTTCCTCAAGATTAGTTACATCTCACCAAAGTAAAATGCCTCTCCCAGAAGTGGGAATTTGCATTTTAATTTTGTCTCATACACAGAAGTTGTAAATATAACGAGTGTTATTAAGCCCTTGTGGTGCTAGAATGGACCTCGTGCATGCTTCTTTTGAGAGCATTAGCTTACAGGCTGAGGATGTAATAATGATAGTGAATGTTTTACTGCAGATGGCACTAGACCCTGATTTTTTACAACATGCATGGCTACCTCCCTCATAAACAAGGCAAGTTTGGGTTCAAAAGATGCAGCACACTCTAGGCCTCTTTCAAGGCTGCCATTTGTAACTAAAATAATTCAGTCATCTGTTGCCACCATGAGGCAGCATTACTTAGACACAAACACTGTTTGGCGTTCCAGTTTTAGACACTTCTGAGGTAGGGCATGAAGTACAGGATATTATGGAACAGAAGGGGGATGGGAGGACACTGCTTCACCACCCAGCACAGTGCACCCCTTAGCATTATGGTGAATGCAGTTCACTTTAAATGCTTACTTGAGTTTTTGCTGAAGTGTTTCACCAAAGTTGGTGCAGGTTAGTGCTGTGAATCTCTAGACACATGTGTTTCTAGATATTATACTTCATCAGAGGAGATAAAAAATGAAATTCATCTGGGGTTGCTGAGAAAGCTGCCACAATCCTCTCAGGTCTCAGTACCTCCCTCTGGCGTACAGGTGCATCTCCAAAAGCTCGTCAGCTCCATGGCTCAGTTGCTGGAGAAGAGGGACTGAGGCCACGCTGTTGAATTGATCCCTTTAATCTTTAATTTGTTTTTGACACTGTGAACACGAGCTGCTCATCACCCCGTTGGAACATGAGTTGGGAGTGAGCAAATGGCAATCCTCAAAAGTTTCATTATTTGTTCATAAGCCATCCATCCGAATAGCCTCTTTCCATACATTGGGATAGCCAACACGAGTTTCATCTTTCATGGAAAATTATCAAGGCTGTAACAGGTGATATGTTTTAATATACAAGAAAAACATTTTTCATAACAAAGTTTATAAACCTCACTGTGATATTTGCGAAAACAATTATATCTGACCTCATGCATCATTATGTACCTATATGCAATGCATTATGTACACATGCTATTTCTTAGAACACAAATACTAATACCGCATGTCCCATATGCAATGATACCAAAGCCTACATGACTATTGTACTTTTCATTTTATGACCTATGAACAGTTTTGTTTTCTTTTACTTTTATAGCCACAGAGTTATGTTATGTTATGTTATGTTAATATAATTTATACCGCGCGCAGCTGCCCCAGCAAAAGGGTGTCCCGGCGCTAAGACAGCCAATAAACCAGCTACCAGATGGAGTGGAGGGTAGCAGCGGCAGGTACAAAGCAGAAATATAGGGCAAGTATTAGATCCTAGGTGGAAAAAGGTGCGTCTTGAGCGTCCTTCTGAACAAAAGAAGGTCGTCTATTGCCGATTCTTCAGGGTCTGATCCTACCTCGTTTCTACCCCTCCTCTCATAAACGTTTCTCTAAAAGTCATGTATGTGGTTAGTAAACTGCTTTAAAGAAATGTCATAAAATTTAAAGCATATTGTCAACTTTTACAGTCGTGTAAAAGTCATCGAGTGACAAAACATGCTGGTTGTCTAAGAATGCACGAAGGATTTTCTGAAAGACTGGCTTATGACCAAATATATGTGTTTTTATGTAATGCAGAAACTAAATAACTATAAAACAATTGGCTTCTACCTTCAATAAATAACCAAACCTTTTTGCTGTGCTTCGATTATGTATTGTCAATTTTGTAAAAGCTCTGCTACCATTTTAATAGACACCATTGGTAGGGAGGTGGTGCAGAAGCAAGACATTCCTGCTGTCCCAACTAAAAGTTCTTGAGTCATTGAGAAATATTAGTACATTTCAATCAATGTCAGAACCAGTAGCTATGGCTGGAAGTTTTTTTGAATAGACTAGAGGTATGCTAATCTGCATAGTCGTTAACTTGAAGCGATTACATATTTTGTATTTGCAAACTATTATAGAGATAGCAGTGGATCAATTGTTGCTGCACAACCACAAATTGCAATATTCTATATTATTCAAAGTCACAAGCAGTTTTAGAAGGTACAACATGGACACTTCATTCAAGCACCATCTGGCTGCCTATGGTGTTAAATACAATTATTGCAGATCAGTAATTTACAAAATTCCCAAAACGCAATGGATAAGCACTTAAAATGTTTACTCATTTAAAGAAGGGAGATACTAGTTTATCATAGTCGTATATTATCAGCAGTTCAGCAAAAGTAAATTATTGTTCATAGACCATCCATCAGAATTAGTTTTGTAGTATACATCTGGGCTGTCAACATATATATCGTCCTTCAAGAGAACTATTTCAAGGCGGTCAAGGACGTAATGTTTTAATATACAAAAAGTATTTTACTTAAGAAAGTTTACTAACAGCACCTGTGACAGTTATAAAAAAAATTGATACGAGAAATATTGGACATTAGATTTCAGTATTTGTACGAGAAAATAGTATGGGTACATAAACAGATTGCATGTAAGTGGATGAGGTCAGTTGTAACACATAGCTGCCAAGGTTCCAGATTGCTATGCATGACATTTTCATAATTTCCGTGTAATTATGAGCGACAATGAATGACTGAGTGACACTTTCACACAAGCCAAATCAAGCATTGAATACGAGGGAAACATATCAATATCAGAAATTACACCCATTTGAGCAACGAGATATTCTAAGAAGGTTTTTAAACTGCTGCAAAGCACCAGAAATTGAAGAGCCAATCTTAGTCTAACCACCATCTTAAGCAGGACTTTAGCTTCACTACCAAAAGTATTACATGGTAAAAGTAATGAGTATACTATATTTTGAGATATGAGGTTTGCTTAGTAAAGTAAGCATATTTTAATTTATGTGTGTTAAAAACGTCTGTGTGGCTTTTTTTTCACATGTACTCCCCAACCTGTGCCAAAGTTTCACTAGTTAAAATGATATAATTATATTTTCAACATGCACTCAGAGGAAGGAACAGTACTTTCCAGTTCACAGAATTACCTGGACTTTGTCAGTCAAAGATTTACGGGGGCTATCTATTGCCCTCACCCCTACTTTCAGCTCCACTACTGGAGCTTTGTAGATAGACTACCTAGGTTACGGTGTATAAAATCTCCACATCTGAATACGTTTTCAGTGGATTAGGGGAAGCAATGTTTTAGCCACACAACGAAAGACCTTTCTTGGGGCAGAGTCTGCTAGTGAGCACCTACTGTCTAACTCAGACTGCAGGCGCGGCCTGATCGTGTGGCGGACTCCATTGGAAATGTAGTATTTATTATACACAGACTTACTCGGGTGTGTGGCTGGTAAACAACTCATACTTGTAACTGACTGTTCTCATTCATCTTCAGCCAGGCAGCGCTAGATGACTGGTGCATTGGCGACTCAAGGCTAGTGGCAGCCCACCTCCCCCAGCGGCAATCCGCCTTAGTCAGTCCAGGTGGCTATGGGCAGCGTGTTCTCAATGAATCCTGGCGGCCGCTGCAACCATGACTCTGTTCAGTCATGACTCCATCACTGATGATCCGTCCCACTGCACTCTCCCTCAACTGGCCCGGAATTAAATTATAATTGAAATCAGTTCAGTTGCGGGTGTGCGGCCATTAAAGCCCACAGCCACCACAGGGACAGTGTGGGTGGCTGGCTGGTGCGAGTCGCAGCACTGCGTACCTAGCACCATTTGTGGCCGGCCCGCCTGCAAACCAGTGAGCTGCCAGCCTTAGTTCCTCACACAAACTCCCCGCGCACAGGAACGAGACGTTCCCCCACGTAGCCAATCGGGTCACACGTGTGTCTCACGCAACCTGACTGGACCCCGGGCTGTCTTGGTAGTAGCTATTAATCACTACCAGGGCCTAGAGTTCAGGCAGGCTGTGTGACAGTGGCTCGGCCACGTGACGCTGTGGGAATCCTTGATGAAGAGATACATTGTAGCTAACTGAGCCTGCAGGTATTAGCTCAGCTAGGAGCCGAGCGCCTCAATCCCACGGGAGCAGCGATGCAGCGCAGGCAGGCCACAGGCAGCGCGCTGCTAGCCAGCTGAGCTGCCACACAAACACACACACCCACTTTGCAGCGCTTCAATCACAGTGATAGCTGAGACACTATGCATTATGCGTGACAATGCATTTCAGTGCAGTGATGCGAAGCACCTCAATGAAATGCGCTAGTCTAACACCTGATGAGTGATACTTAGCAGGACTGGATGTAATCCCAAACCAGTGTGAATATGCAAGTGAATGAGCACTGAAACAAATAAAACTGTGGAAATATCATGTAATCATTTGCACTCCTTAATGACTTCGGAAGGGGAAGCGGATGTTGCTCAAAACACGTAGAATGTTTGTAAAAAAGGCAAGAATGTATAAAGAGCTTTTAGTATTGCGAAGAAGGCTATAAATTATTGCACTGCACATGTTAAGAACATCATTATCACACGAGAGGCAATATTACAAGTGTATCAATAGGGTTATATATATGAACCAGGTATAATAAAATGAAGCTTCAATAATGTACATGGAAATCGGAGTATACTGTGCAAAGTGGAAAAGATTTTTAAAACTTGATTTAGTAACTGGTATTTCGAGATTGGACACTGATGGCATATTATCTAAAAAAAAATTGGTGCAAATGCATCTGGTACACCATATAAATGGTAAAGCATGAACATGGGGCTATCAATGAGAGACAGGAACTGAATAAAGAGTATGTTAGTGGTTCATTTGTAGGATACAGATGTGTGGATTTAGGGAACTGAATTGTATAGAAAATTAGAAGAACCAGGTGGTTCGGGGGGGGGGACTACAATCAGAGTATTTAAAATGTTTAAAAAATGGATACAGGCTTAAAACGCTGTAAGAATTGAAATGTTTTGAAATTTTAGGTGATCTCCTGCAAACAGACCGTAAACATGAACAACCTTAACATAAATGTAGCCATTCCGAAAGTTTGAAGGTAATAAAGTAAAGGTTAAACAGCAAGTTTGAATCAAAAAATATTTGAATGAGTGTAAATATATGTTAACATGTTACGATAGTGCTCATAAATGCTTCCCATAGCATATTCAAAATTTGGACACTATGGGCCTTATTCCGAAGTCGGCTGGCCCACCACTGACAGGCCGTTGGAGGCTAGCCTACTGACATCCATGGAAGAGGTCCAACCACCGGATTATGATCCGGCAGTCGGAGGCATCTGGCAGAGGGACTGACCGCTGCTTTTCCAATGGGCTCAAGGAGCACGTCGGGCGGCAGCGGAACTGTTATCCCTACAATTAGGGCTGTGCCTGCTCAGCCGGCGTCGTAGGCTGTCCGTTTCCCTCGGCCTGTACATGGCGGTTTGCTCATTGTAAAGACCTGGTTGAATTCTGTGAGGTAGTTTTGGGAATTAGGAGCCCTGGCAGGCCAGCTGGTCAGGCATTCTAGAGATTAGTTAAAACACAGCAGGTGCACTGGAGTGTTCAATAGGAATGGCATTTCCTTGTTCCTAGTTAATTTTTCCAAGGTGCCACATCCCTTGTTGGTCTAAATATATTTGGGTGAGGCGGTCTCCCACGTAATGTAGCAAGCTTCATCACTGGTCACCTCATCCCACCCTGGTAAGGTATTACTACCAGGGTGGACTCAATCCTAATTTATGACAGAGTTAATTACCCGTTTAAGACAGGGATGCAGTTCATGCTTAAAAATACCTTAAGGAATACCACAGGTATATACTTTATTAGGTGGTACCTTAAGTATGATTGTACGCTTGTGAATCTAGAAATGCAATAATTTTTTGGTCAAGGGAAGAAGCTGCAAGCGTATACAGCTGGTGTTTTTATGGTAATTAAAATATCAAAATTATGTAGAGAAAAATGATGGTTTAACTAAGATGCCTCAACTTTAGGCATGGGTGTTTTTTTATTAATCAACCATTGATGACTGGAGATGGCAATATTGAATGAAGAAAACGCTTAATTAAGGCCATACAATCGAAAGAGACAGAGGTAATTCGGCAAGAAAGAAAAGTGTACAATAATGTAATGAAAGTAGCTCATAGGAATTGGGAGGATGCTAGCTGGGAGGATTTGATAGCTGCTGTGAAGACAGGTGATCAAACCTTATTCTGGCGGATTATTGCAAATGGTACTAAAATAAGAAATCCGGTCCAGGATTATAATTTAGACCCAAATACATGGCATAGACATTTTGCCCAACTATATGCATGTTCAGGGATGCCAGTTGGAGACCATTTAGATATTATTGAAGATTTAATGATGTCAAATGAGATTGAACCTCTACATTTTAGTATGGAAGATACCATGCTGGCAATAGCTGCTATTAAGCCATCTAAAGCTCCTGGCCCTGACAAAATTCCTGGAGACCATTTTAAACACTCTCCTGAGGTGTGAGCCCCCTATATCAACCTTTTATGTAATGCAATTAGTGGAGGGCAGCCCATCCCTGCATCTTGGAAGGGCGCGCAGATCGTCCCGATATACAAGAAGGGTAGTAGGGACGATCCCGCTAATTACAGGCCTATCAGCCTGATGAATATTATGCAAAAGGTTTATTCCAAACAGATCTTAGCCAAGTTAAATGATTGGATGACCGAAAATGAAGTGCTCTCCCTGTGCCAGACGGGTTTTAGAAAGAGAACTATCACTATAGATCAAGTGTTTAGGCTTCTAACTCTAGCCTGGAAATATACAAGGCTAAGATCGGGTCATTTGTAAGTGGCCTTTATTGATTTAAAGGCCGCATTTGACTCAGTCCCTAGCGATCTGTTATGGATAAACCTGATGCAACAAGGGGTACCAAAATATATTCTGGTCCAGCTGATTAGACTTCATGAAGACAACTTCGCAAAAGTCCGCTGGGGTAAAGGGGGGAACTCACAGAGGAAATACCAGTCAAGAGAGGAGTGCGCCAGGGGTGCGTCCTGGCGCCAACTTTGTTCCTCTTATACGTTAATGACATGGTTGAGTTCTTACAAAAGTCAAAACATGACTCCCAAGGTTAGGCAGGAATCATATCTGCGCATTGACATTTACAGATGATACTATTTTGTAGTCATAAACACCTCCAAAATCTGCTGAACAAGCTTGATGAATATTGTAAACTAAAAGGCTTGGAAATAAATCCAGTTAAAACTAAATATATGTGTATTAGGCCCCATAAAAGTTTTAAGAACAACATAATGTTGAATGGTGCAATTTTAGAGCGTGTTCCCAGCTTTGTTTATCTAGGGGTAAACATTGATTCAAAACTTTCATGGTATCCGCATATAAAGAAATCAAGAACCATTTTATTGCAAAATTCAGCACCTATTTTAAAAAAACTCCATGCAACCAGGACAAAGGCCATAACAACAACCCTGGAAGTGTATAAATCCATGGCTCAAACTGCCGCCTGTATGGCTCAGAGTTGGGGGGGAGATTACTTTCTACCCTAACTGTGGGGGAAAAGAAGGTTTTAAGAAGGTTGATTCCCCTCCCTCAAAATACACCAGTGATTCCTTTTATGTATGACCTGGGCATAAAACGTGTTGAGCAAAGGGTAGTTTGGATTACTGATGAACTTTATACTTATAGAAATGCATTGGGTGAATTACTTGTATTAGATACCCATGTCACTTTTCCCTGGTTGGCCAACATTCGTAAATGGCTTTTGGAGCTGGGCCTGAGAAGATTCTGGGAACATCCTAATATGTTGACTGCAGAATCAAAAAGGGAAATTAAAAATATCTACTGGAATTTTATTATGCACAAAGTCACTTTAAACTGTGGATCTGGTTCACTTACAACTCAATTTTTGATGTTTAAGATAACTCCCTGTTTTGAACCGTTTTTAGATGAAATTGAACCCCAACTTGCGAAGGTACTATATCTGAAATTCAGATATGGTATTTTTCAAATAAAGGCTTTTATATCCAAGTGGGGATCGGTACAGAATGGGGAGAAAGATTGTAAGTGTACATTGTGTCACCTAGGAATAAAGGAAGATATAGCACATGTCTTATTTTTCTGCCCTGCTTATGCTAATGCTAGAAGAAAATGGATAAAACCTTTGGGCAGGAATTTGGGCGTTAGGAAATTCATTGACATGTTGCATATCCTAAAAACTGATAACTCAAAGCTTATCGTATTTGGTGTCAGTAGATTTTTATTGGCTATTAATTTTATGAGAATGAAGAAAGGGCTGAAGTTTTAATTGTTCAATTGTACTGTTGGCACTACAGCACTTTACTACTTGAATTGTGTACAGTTGGAAGGCCTTGCCGAAATTACACCTTGTACTTTGCACTTTATTGAATTTTTACACATCAGCGTCACATGTAAATAACAGGAAATCCATGTATTGTATTCTAACTTATTAGAGGATTAATGTATTATCTATGTTTTATGAAACAAAAGATATGTTTTTATTGCTTTGTTCTTTTATGATTCTATGAATCGAATAAAGATGTTTTTGACTTGACTTGAATGAAGAACTGTTATAAAAAGGCAGAAGGTTAACATAAGCTCACGTCCAGGAAGAGAATGGATGGTATGAAAGGGGCCTAGTCGAACAGTAACCAATTAGGACCCCAAGGATGAAAAATGTGCTATGTTATGACACATTTGGACAGTGCTCTTGTACAGTAATGTAAGAAGTAATTGTGATATGCAATAATTGTGCTTCTTTGTATTAATTTTATATGGTTGTATTCGAAAAAAATGTATGCTTTAAGTGTTGGTCAAATTATAGTTTGTTTTCAAACTTCCTAGCGTTTAGGGGAGTGGTAGTCACATCATAAATAAAAACGCAACCACATGTTACAAGGTAACTGTCAGTAAGCAAAAACAAAACAAAGTTGATTCCAAAATAAATACCAGGAAGTACATTTTGTGGCACTGGGCAGGCTCATCCATATTCAAGACATCGCCAAGTGCTTCATACAGTTCATCGAGAGGCTCCACCAGTGTTGATTCATGCTATGATGAAATAAGCAAAATCAATCGTTATAAAATATACAAACAGATCAAACTTTTTTTTATATCTCGTTTGTTTATTTACCAAAAATATGGTAGTAAACAATTTAACACAAGAACAAGCCCTTAAGATTATAGATAAAGAAAACGGTACAAAAGGGGGTGGTGATGGACGGAGCATCTGAACCAATCAAACACTCACACCCAGTCAACAGATCTGTGTTTAATCCATCACCGTTCTTTAGCCCACTCTGCCACCCCAGTTCAGATATGGCCATATGCAAATCAGTCTGACCCTGTGCCTCATGGGAACAGTCCAGCCCGAACTGCCAAGCCATGCCTTCCCAAGACCGGAAACAAGCTTCCTAGGACCGGTTTCTGGCATTTCAGCCGTCTTCAGCCAGGCTTGCTTGAATCCGGTGGCAAAGTGAGCAAGGGACTCACGTCTGAGCATACCCTGCCAACTTATGGCGAACAAAGCGGTACAAAAGGGGGTGGTGATGGACGGAGCATTTGAACCAATCAAACACCTTTTGTACCGCTCTGTCCAAAAGACACAGAAACAAAAAAAAAAAAAAAAAACAGGTGGGGCCGTTCCTAGGACTGGGGCTTACCATCAACCCTAAAGCCTTTGTGCACCCCTGTGGGATGGGGCGCAATGTCTCCTAGCTTTCAGGGTGATGTGACAAAAAAAATTATGGGGGCAGCCCTTACTTGTATTGGGTTTCACCACTCACCCATAATGTCCCATAAGTCTTTCCTCCCTAAGGTGCAAACTCGCCATCCCCACGGTAGGCAAGAGGAAATTTTGATTCTTTTGGGCATATTTAACATATTTAGAGGCAGAGAGACTTTTAACTGCACCATTCTATTGCCTTTGGGTGGTTGGAAAACTGTCTGGTGCCCTGGGTGGGGGCTGCAATGTAGTCCCAGGAGGGAAAGCCCCACACCCCACTCTGTTTTCCACTTTTTTCCCCTCATGGTCTGGTGGTTTTAATGCCACCTAGGAAAGACAGAGTTGACACAGCCCAATCTCCCACCCTGGAGGGGAAGCCCACCAGATTAACAGGGAAAGAAATAAGAAAAGCAAAGGGGAGGAGTGGAGTGGAGTGGAGTGCTGGGCCATCATGGCATCGGACCCAGCCTTGGCACTACACTGTATTTATGCCTCTGAGGAGAAGCAGAATAGAGGGTTTACCATATCTCTCTCAGCCCATAGATTTAAACTACACCCAAATGATTCCCAATATCCTCTCACTTTCCATGGTGTACTAATCTGGGTCTGGGTCAGTCGGCAATCATGAAACCCTACCAACCTTGGACATTCATGAAACCTACAAACTCGGGGAAACTCAGGGTTGTATGCCTCATATTAGTATTCCAAAATGTTTTCTTAACAGGAATGCCCTGCAAAAGATTATGGATTAAATAAAATATTTATTTCCCATGTTTATGTAAGAGAAAACTTGCCCATTTCGAGACAACAGCTAAAGTCTTACCACATTAAATTCTCACACTTCTCCATAGTGAAATGCTGCCTCACACATGTGGGAGGATCCACTGTACATCAGGAGAACATACCAAACCTGAACCATGCGATAACTTGATTTACAACACACTAACATCACACAGTGCAAGTTCAGAGCGGATCTTGTTGCAGGCGATATGCCCAGTCATACATGAACTGCTGTTTTTATCAAGAGAAGAGTTGGAACACTGGGTGGTAGGCATTTTATCGATCCCCGTAGATTCTGGAACTTTCCTTCAAAGAAATTTGATGAAAATCCATTATTTTAGCAGGGTACAATAACATAATGGGATCCAAGCAGGCCACAACAAAACAGACTCCTCTTGAACTCAAGTTTTCAGAAATGGCTGGGGTTGATAGGTTTCCCTGTGTGGCGACCAAGCCTGGGGCAAAACAGCAGAGCCACCCATACCACTGGCATGAGTAAATTCCAAAAGAAAAATCTTGACATTTTCATGTGGCGTTTTGGAGCCTTTCCTGTTGTGGGTGATGAGCCCACCCACGCCAGCGGGGTACTGTGAGAACCATGGGTGATCGGAATGTGGCTGATCCCCATAGATTCCAAAACTTTCCCTCAAAGAAAAGAGATGAAAATCCATGATTTTAACTAAAGTTTGACCTCTGCGGCCAATCTGGGTAAGAAAACATAGTGTGATTCATGCAAGGCACACAACACAGACTCCCCATTTGTCTAGTTTACAAAAACACCTGTTTTTTGTATTTCTCAATGGGTGCTGGACGGGCCTGGGCCCAAATACCAAAGTTATTCACATTGCCAGAACAAGTTAATTTTAAATAGAGAATCTTGATGTTGCCTGATTTTGTTTTGATGCCTTTCCTGTTGCACGTCTCTTACGCTGATGACACCCAGCTTCTTTTCACCTGCGGCAAGAATAGGGACTTTGATGGAGAGCTGATTAAGAACTGCCTGGGTGCTGTGTTCGGCTGGTTTCATATAAACCAGCTGAAATGCAACCCAGATAAATCTGAGGTCCTTTTTTTTGGGTGCCCTCCTGACCCTTGTTGGAAGTCCTGGTGGCCGGCTGACATCCACCCCCCCCTCTGTGGAGACGGGGATGGCAAAGAACCTGGGAGTCAAGATGGACACCGGTTTGTCCCTAAAACCTCATATCCTGGGCCTGGTGGGTCAATGTTTCAGGATACTGAGAATGCTCAGGAAATTCCTTCCTTTTCTGTCCATTGCCCACAGGAAAAGTACAGTGCAGGCGTTGGTAGGATCGAGGCTTGATTACGCCAATGTACTCTACCTCAGCCTCCCTTATTATCTTCTCTCACGTCTGCAGGTGGTGCAGAACTCGGCCGCTCGTGCCATCTTCGGCCTTGGCAGGAGGTCTCATGCTGCGGGCCTGTTGAAATCCCTCCATTGGCTTCCGATACGGAAATGCATCGAGTTTAAGACGTTGACCTTGGTATTTAAGGCACTCCATGGCTCTGGTGCAGGCTACCTAAGGAAGCGGTTGGGACTTCACATTCCATCCAGAGCACTTCGCTCTGCGTCCCTTTCACTGGCCACTATCCCGGCAGTCAGGCGCGCTCGCATTGGGGGCCGCTCTTTTGGATATCTTGCTCCCCGAGCCTGGAATGCACTGCCACTGTCACTTAGGAAATGCGGGACCCTTGTGTCTTTTAGGAAGGAGTTGAAGACGTGGTTGTTCCGCAATTAATTCCCCTCGGCCGTGATGGTTGTGTTGTGTTGGGTCTGACAGCGCCGGGACACTCGGTCCGAGTAGCTGAGCGCTTAATAAAACTCGTTATAACTTAACTTAACATAACATAACATAACATAATATAACATGTGATAGGCCCATCTAAACAAGTAGGGTGCTGCTTTTGATTGTAAGAAGTGTGAGAACACCGAATAGTAAACAATGTGTCATTATGAATTTAATTTCTCTCATTTCTGGGTTGGAAAGGAGCAAGGAAGAACACATTTTGAAAAACAACCTGTGATAATATGGGTAACCTCAAATTCAAAGTTGTCCAAATAACCAATATTCCTAAACTCATTATATAAAGCACATTTGAAAAAGGCATAGAATTTCTTTCATACTTATTTTCATCCATTCGATTTTACCTTAGAAACTGATACTTGGTTGGTATATATAACTAAACCAATAAACACTACATATATGCCTGGAACCACAAGAGTCTGATGGAAGTAATCGTACTTTACTTTTGTAGATAGCTCATCAGGGCAAAATATTACAGACAAATATATTGTTACATGTTTACATTTTTTTTACTTGCTCTAATTAGTTTTTCATTTCAATTATTAAGTAATTTGGGGGAAACCATAAGCAACCTACAGATATGACCCTTTGTTTGCTTAGTTCTGAATTGTGTCTACTTTTCAAAAAATGGATAATTTCAGGTTCACCTCTTTTCACCACAAACTTCAAGTAGGTAGAAACCACCAACATATGAAAAATTGACTACTACTAACAAAACTGCAAAAAAGGTTATTAAAAAAAGAATATATTTTTTTACAACTCTGCCTATTACTGGAATCTGGGAAGTGGTTAATCGTAACCCAACAAACCTTTTGATGCTGTCATTCTTAGAAACACAAAACTGCATTCTTTCTTGCACAACACATGTTACCCCAAAATCACCCAACATTTTGCTACTTTTTGGCTACTTTCTCCATTCCCTCCAGAAAATCCACAAACCTCCTCGCACCTCTGAAATCCCCAGAAATGTAGGGAAAAAACGGACACAAATGGCTACCTTTTAGAAGTAGAAGTTATGAATCCATAAGAGCACACAGTCCCAAAAATAAACAAGCATTTGCAATGCAATAGGTCTCGCATTAGGAAAGTTTGAGCTATTGGTCTTGTAAATGACAATTTTTTTATTTATGTGTTGGTTTTGAAAATAGCAAAATTAATAGCTTTGTCATTTACAATGCCAATATTTTTAACTTTCACAAATGTGACACCTATAGCATTTGTAATGCAATATATGTTGTATTTACGTGACTTAGATGTATTGATATTAAAAATAACATTGGGTTTAATTTTTTTTAAATAATTAATGGACAGAGGGTGCTCAGCAGGATATAGCACTCAGAAGAGGCTTTTGTGGTGTCCAGCATTTCCTCAGAATCATGTTCATACACTGTTTACTCCGCTGTTTCCACTCCAAAGTCAGTAGGTGGCGGTATTGTCCCTTGCACCTCTCCTCTTAAACATCTGGAGGAGTTCAATCTCCCCTTTGAGCCCCCACCTGATCCTACGCCCTTAATCAGTACACTTTTCAGAGGACACTGGAGTGTAAACTTACTCCATTTACTACGTTTTCATCAACCTCTATTTGGACTATGCTGCTTGTTAACATGCATTTTCTCTCTAAAAAATATTTAAGACAACAATTAAGACCCAGTATGCAAGGAAATCGTCATACTGAATGAGAATCACTCACTTGATGTATAAGGGAAGTTATCTTAAAGAACACAGTATTTTGGAGAGGATACTTAAGTGCACAATGTCTACAAAAACATAACTGTAATAAACAAGTTCACGCCTTGTTTCACCAGCCCTAGAGGTCTATCGCACAAAAGAGCAGAGCTCTGCACTTTATGGTGCAGAGATCTGGCGCTACACAGACGTGCACCCACTATCCATTACTGAAAATAAATTAGCAAGAAAGCTGGTCTCTGTTACCAATAGCATCCATTTAATTCCTAAAGGTAGGTGTGATGGGGTGGAGAAAAAAGGAAGTGGATAGATGGAGAGAATAGAAAATCTAATCCCACCTCTGCTCTAACCCAGTTAAAAAAAACAACCTTAACAGTGGTGGTCACTAAGTTTAAGAGGTGCTGTGCTGACAACCATAGACACGCAAGACCGAAAAGGAAACACACACACACACAGCTCCTTCATTATCAGACCTCTATTTGACATTTCAAACACCTGCGCCTAGCCAATCCACAGTGTACCCATTACTACTCACACTGCCATGGCCCAGATAGTCTGCTATTGTATATAGCAGAGTATGCTGTAGTTGGAATGGAGTCAGGACAGTTATCAAGAGTTGCAGTTTGATATCCATGTCAGTTGGCAGAGTTGTGACAGTTTACTGCTGCTGTTGGTAAGCAATGATGTTGTGCCTCTTGGGTGAGGTTGCATGTTCTTAAGATAAGGTGTGTCACTGATGAAACATGTGTATCCATACGAAACAGCTGTTCAAGTTTGTATACATTATTCAATAAGGCAAAGCCTTTACTACTAAGGCAAGCATTACTAGCAATGGTTCCAGTGTAAACATGTACACCCTGAAGCAACACATACCAATTTAAGGCTATTTATAATGCTGCCACACTGTTTCCTATTTACATGCAAACAAATACATAACCATGTAATTAAGATAAGCGATTGTTGCTTTCAAAACATAATACACACAAAAACTCTGCAAGAAAAAGTTGTTTGTGTTTTTTCAACTGGGGTGCAGCTTTAAAAGCTATTTCTCCAAGGCACCATTTAGTAAAATGGGTTTAATATACGCAAAGAACGCATACGAAGATTAATAATCGAGAATCACTGTAAAACCATGGGCAACATTACCAGTAACATGAAAATAAACACATTAACACCTAAAACCTTAAAGAAAGTCTCAAAAGGGCACCTCCATGTACGTGATGGCATTCGTGCAGATTTACGACTATCAGGAATTCACAAGAGTTTATAGAAGTAGGCCTGTGAACCGTACTCATAGCAAAAGTGTAAACATTTATTTTTTTATTAGCAAATATACTCAAGCATATTTGTGCATGCTGAACGCCACCCCCCGTGGATTTTTTTTTTTATAGATGTCTGCGACAGGAGTATATTTCCGACCTCTCCCAGCGTAGGGTTAGATGGGAGAGGAGTTGGTGATTTAATGCGTTAGTGCGTGTGGGTGCAGACTGGTTTCCAGGCTGTATGCATTTAGATTTGCATAAAGGAGTAACTAACACACAGGGCATTGGTAAAATCCAACCTCTCATATAATGTGCCCCAACATAATCAAAGAGATTATTAGAATTCCACAATGACCAAAACGGGCTTACCCCTACGGTAAGCAGATCATTTATAAAATGTTTACACATCTGCCGATAATTCCAACATGCTTGTCCAAATGGACTATACATTTACCATTAAGCGGGTTGTATGCAAAGATGGGAGTGATTGAACTGTAACCCGAGATTTTAATTTTACAATGAGATGCCGTATAGAATAAAAAATTTGGACTGATACAGAGTAGTATCACGAAGGAATGGCCACATTCAAGTAAGCTGAAAAGGGTAGGACCGGCAAGTGAGAACCTCGGGCTAGGCAGGTAGAAGCGGGATCGCGGGATAGACGGCCTCACATACCTGTGATATGTATCGGTGGTATGCACAAAACGATGGTGCTTTTGTTTCTGGTTGTCAATGAGGGCGGACCAAGCGTGTTTGATCGTAAGGAGGATACAGGTGTAGGGTCAGGAATGCTGCTCAATCCGGGGGGAACATGGAGTATCGGAGAGGCAAGGGCAAGAGCTACTTACTGGGGAAACTTAATGTAGACAGTGAGCGGTGAGGCAAAAAGCATAGCGGGACGACTGGTCCCAGTCTCTAGACGTCCAGCGTGGGATCGAAGATCCTGGGGGGGTAAAGGCGGGACGTAAATAACCGTGATCACGGAGTGGTGGGGGCGGGGAATGTGAGTGCAGCGCTGCTGATTTACCTGAAAGAAAACAGGCATCTGCGGCGGATCAAGAATTCCATATTGGTTCAAAATTGGCCGGGGAGGTGACACTGCATGGTTACTAAGGATAACAGGAAGTGCCTAGTCATCTCATCGATGATGCGCCCGTGGCAGGCCATCCAGAGCGAGTGGAATGTCAGTGTGATCACCATAAAAACTTTATCGGTCGATGTCAAGAGAAAACAAGTCAGGTCCCGGGCCGGCAGCCAATCACAGCGCGGCCCGGGAAGTGACGTCACGGGGGTGTCCCGGGCCGGCAGCCAATCACAGCGCGGCCCGGGACACACGGCAACAAGGGGCGGGACTTAAAAAAGAGGCAGAAACGCCCACGGATCGCATCAAGGCGGGTAAAATAGTAATTGACACACATCTCTTCCAATGGCTAGCCTCCATTTACGAAGCTAGCCAATGGAAGAGAGAGGCGTGTTGGAGCACCACTGTTGAACTCATTAAATCTTCGGCTCCGCCCCCCACAGCTTCGCAGTGGGACGGTAGCCTCGACCTAAAAAAGAACTCAGCACTGGTGGGAAAGTCCCACCACTTAAGGGGTTAATAGCATAGAGGCTCGAGAGAGCCAAGAAAGAACGTAGGAGAGTAGTGAGATCAGAACGTGAATAACACTTACAAAAGAATGTTATTCCTCTCAGTCCACATATCTGAAAAGTCATTCCCCAGGCCTACATTTGCCGTGGTATGAATAACTGCCCCACTCCAGGACCCGACAAAACATCACCTTCTTTCAGCAGGATTTTCTGAAGGTTCTCTAAAAAAACTTTAGCCTAGTCAGTCTGTGAGAATTGACATCTCTTCAATCCAGGTATCAACTTCCAATGGTACCAGGTACACAACCGAAGCTTGGTATTCTTTTGTCAACAGTTCCCAGTTGACGGACAGGAATTTTTTTTTTCAAGCCAGAGGGGAGTGATTTAAGTGTGGAAAGAGTAATAGAATATTCTCGCCCAGCATCACCATTTTATTCGCACCACTACAACATAATTCTGTCCTTCCAATCGGTACAGTTTATAGCTACCACCAGAGTACCACCTTATAGTATTCCAGAAGTCGTTGACCACAAGGAGAGCCTTTAGACTTACTAAACCACCTCCTGCTTAAGGTTACACCGTCTGCCCAGTAGCCCAGCTGTTACCTCCGGGATACATGGCACTTTTCCTAAAAGCTTAGAGGTTCCAGCACACTAGCCACTGTTTCAGTCAATGAGCCCACAAGACTGCACACTGAGAAATCTACTTCCTCCTGTTTCCATTTGCTGCACTCTGTTGCTTAGTCCATTCCACATCCACTCCATGCTAGTAATCTTCTTTCCTATTATGCCTGACCGCTCGTGCAGATATGCCCTGAATTTACAGGTGGATTTTGCAGGGCTCTCTCCTCAGGCAGCAAGTCCACTCCTTCATTTGATTCTCTGAGATCTTCTGGTTACTTTTAGGAGTCGCTGCCCACGAGGCAAAAAAACTATTCTTTCATGTTTCTCCTCCATGCAATAATGGTTCCCAGTGAGATGACCTACAGTTACGGTGGGAGATAACCTATGGAGCCTTACTGTCCACTCTGTGAGGGCTGCGCACAGAGGTGTAAAGGAGAGGCCCCTTCAAGGGCCGCAGATGAGGAATCCCCTGCGCTCAATTTCTTCCACTAGGCCTCACAAGCTCTCTGTAGCAGCCAGGTTTCACGCAGCTCATCGTCATTACTCCATCCAGCACCAGCCAATGTCTCATATAGAATCCGATGCAAGAAGGCTCTATTTTAGCTGCCTCAGGCAGCCACCAAAGAAGTTTGTATTTCTGCATAACAACACTGATAGACAGTAGAAAGATGACACAGAAGCCACAATCAGGACGTCGGCCTCATTAAACTGCACTCCACTGAGCCTTCCTCAGGCTCTGCTCCTATCGCTTCACTTGTGCCACGAGAAAGGCCAGAGCCAGATCTGCAGCTTGCACAGGAATGTGCCATCTTGAAGCCCAGTTGGCCCTACTCCTACCATTTTTATTGTGGACATTTTCTTGAGGAGAAATATCACTTAGGGTAATACTGTAAAGTGTAAAGACAGGGTTTCTAGGATTGGTTTCTAGAGCTTCCCAGGTGGCAAATCACAGTTTTTTTTAGCACTAGAAACTGAGTTACTCTGCTTTGCCAGAGCAAATAAGTAATTTTTAGTTCACTACATATCGAACTGTTTTTGTTCTTACGGCTCTGTGGTTAGTGGCAAGTTGACATTTACTGCTAAAAGAAATACAGAGGTAGGCATACGTCTCGTCCTAAGGTGTGCCTGTTCTAATTAGGTTAAACATTCTAAATCAATAAAATATTTTTTTTATTTTTAAATTATCGGTTCCACCGTCATCCTGCAGGATTTCATTTAGGCCATGCCACGGTAAGTGAAAGGTCAGTCTGACGCTTCAGTCACTAGGTGCTAGTTACTCGTTGCACACAGTAACTGAAAAAGGTGGCATGTGAATTCTGAAAGACCCCTGCAATGGTCAAGTTTACATACCTTATTATGTCAAGACCAATGAATATTTATGATCTGCATGCCACAAACTGAATAATTTGAAGGCACTTTAATATTAATTTGTCTTATGGCTTGCAGCTGATCAAGAGGACACTACATTTAAACGTGTGCTTTGTGCAAACCTGTCAAACTGCTCTCAATATCTAATGTGACTGTGTTTGCCTGCTTTGTTTACATAAAGTAGTGAGCAGTGTTCTGGAGAGTTAACATTTGAGGAGAGCAACAGAAACCAGCATAGTAATTTATGCAGCCCTCTTCAAGAGCTTAAAACACAAAAGGTCCATGAATCTTTGGCTAAACGAACAGTTTGCTCTTGTTTAAATAAGTACAGCTATTCACATAGCATAGGTAACAGCAGCGCGCAGCCTCAATACAGAACTTAATACAGAAATTCCCAGCATGGAATCCAGGGGCGCATTAAAGGACTCATTCAGGATTTTGCGGCTACACCAGAGGCAGCAAAGAGGAGGGGGCTCTAATCCCCAGAGGCACCCGCGCCAGGGGCTGCTCCCGAGTAGCGTCACTCCTGCCCATTAAACCAACACAGGGCCTCCGCAGCCCGGGCTAAGAGCGGGCCCGTCCGTGCCCATCAGGGGCCGGTAGAGGCTGGGCTGGGCTAGCCCTACCCCTTTTGCCCGTTACCAGAAAAATCATCGCTGCTGGTGTTTTTGACGTCTACCAACTTGAAGGATAAGGTAGAGAGGCGTGGACCTCGTTTGGTTTTATAAACACCGCGCCTAGTTATAGTTACATCCTGTACTGGGTCACTGTTGAGGAAGTTGCAAGTTGAGTGGGGGCGATCTGTGTAATTAAGGGCAATAATGAGTAAAAGAAATAATCCCAAGGAAAAACAAGGAACTGGTCATGTTGGGACCTTGGATGCCTTTTTAACAAGAGCAGAATCGGTTTTGGCGCATGAAATTGAACTTACAGAGAGAGGCTCTCCTTGGACACTTTGATCATGCAAAAACGCTCCTCTTTAGGACAAGGGTATTTAGCCACTGCCACTAACAGACTGAACCTGAGCCAACTTGTAGGTGAATCTGGCTCTGTTGGAGTTCCAACTGTGGATCCATCTTTACCCCCTAACACCACCACAGATGGAGACTCCAACATTAACCACAAGCAATCAATGACCAACCAAGTGGGAACAACCCATCTAGATACGAACGCTAAAAAGAGAAAGGGAGCTGGACCGGTAAAACAAAGAACTACAAAACGGATCTTTAAGGAGAAAGATACTGGGGGTAACAACTCGGACACAGGACTCTCACTACAGCTAAGATCTACTAGATGCACTAGACAAAATGAAATTGTTAGCCATCTTGCTGTGGGGGCTGAGCATTCTTGTGACTCTGACTTAGTGAAGAGATTAGAAACTATGATGACTGTCTTATTGAATCCTATATTGTACAAATTGTCTCAAATAGAGGAAAAATTGACAGCTTTGGAGACCTCTTATCTCTCAAATCACCCCCCCCCCAATATCACTGTATTAACTGATGTAGTTAGATCTAATTCCAAGCTAGGTATAGACTCCTCTGCAAGGTCCGATAGGCCTAATGTTGTCACTGTTGTGACTGATGGGATGGGAAACCATGCCCTACAACAAACTACTGGGCTTTCTACTGTTCCTCCTGGCTTTGTCCGTGATTCTGCTAATAACCTGAGAGCTAACGTATGTAAAACCCACGATAGGACCCAAACGCAGAAACAGCTACAAGGTAATCTTGAGAATATTGGTTGCTCAAGGTTGTATGACGAACAACAAATATCCACTACTTCTACTGCTACTCTCCCACGTCCTATTAGACCTATACCTGCAACTTGTCTGGCGGGAGGGCCACAGGGAGGGTTACAGTCTTTAAGCTCGACTAGGGGAGTTTCTCAGCATCAAGATGAATTTGCGAAACCAAAGTCAGCAATAGATCTCCCTCCAGCTGCTTGTCCGTATGTTATGGCTCTAGCTAACATCCCAGAACTTAATTCTAATACATTAGAAAATACGGAGCAGCTAATAAATAAATCCCATCATTGGTTATCTAAATGTTTAGGTGAAAGTTCTAATGTTTATCATAACATTATCATGGCGAGGAGGGTATCCTGGGTTTGTGAGAGCCCCATAAACTATCAAAGGCAATTGTATCGTAGTACATTTTGATAGCTGCCATGTTGTGGGTGATTTATTATCAATCCTTCCAAATATGCCTTAATTTCATTCTGAAATATTTGTTCTACCTCTGGGTTTCTTTTATAAACCTTATTCTATCCCACAGCTGCCACAGTTCCCACATTTTAGCCAGCAAACTATCTGGAAGCCTCCTCGCCACCTGTTCAATCAACCTCTCCCAACTCCAGTTCCCCCGCTTTCTTTAAGAAATAGATTTGCCGCATTAGAAGGCCTGTCTGTCTGTGACTGACTGGATTCTCAGTCTATGTCAATTAGTGGGAATGTTGCTCTAGATCTGCACAAAAGGTCTCCCTTGCACACTATTACTTCTATCACCTCTGTAGTGACCCTAGTCAGACGTAAAAGCAGTTCTAACTTGTCCCAGTGCCTGACATCTTGAGGGAATTCTACTGGTTTCACATCGGCTATGTCTTGGAACATTGCTGGTTATAACCAAAAAAAGGTCTAATAATGAATCACTTTCCTTGTTGACTTCTAGTGATATAGTGTGCCTTCAAGAGACCTGGGAAAGGGACCCAATATATCTGAACGGGTACCGCTCCTTTCACACTGCAGCTGTTCAGTCATCTGCTGGTCGGGCTAAGGGCGGTCTTCTGACATTTTTCTCTAACTTTCCACCGTTTAAGGTGAAGGTATTTTTGCAGCGGTGTTGGCAACTCTGGAAAGAGACGTTATTGAGTTACAGGATAAATCCAGCGAACCCTGTAATATAATCTGGCTTGGGGATTTTAATGCTCACCCTTGTGATAAGCTTAATGCGTTAGTTTGTGGAATACAGGATGACGAAGGAGACTGTGTCCCCCATTTCTGTCATAATGAATGTGGTAATACCCTGAATAGATTAGTAATGATAAATAATCTTGCTTTTTTAAATGTCTCTGATGACTTAACTGGTCAGTTTGAATGTACTTTTTTAAACCATTTTTCGTCTTCTACCCTTGATTATGTCTTGGTTTCTGATGCAACAATTGGTCTTTTTTCTCACTTTAAGACTCTGTTTTATTCATTAAGTGATCATGCTGCAGTAACCTTCCACATGCAAACCACTAAGGAAATGGAGTGTCCCTATAAACTCCCTACAAATCCCGTGATTGCAAGAGAGAACGGTATCGCCTTAAAGTGGGAAAAGGTGGACACTGGGAGTTTGTTTGGCAAATTTTGTCTCTAAACGTTATGGGGAAATAATCCGCTGTTTAGACTCGGATTTGCACAATAGCATGCACCTGGATTTTGACTCAATTTTAACTGGCCAATCTAAAAAATATAGTTGGTTTGATAACAATTGTGACAAAACCTTAAAGAGTCTGCATGTAGCCTTGAAGGCCAAACCACGAGACACAATACTGGTAAAAGGCTTGCGTCAAGCCTACAAAAATGCAAGGACCACTAGACTGAGGTTTTTAAAAGAAGAATGGAGGGAAAACTTGCAAAAGGCTGCTATATTAAAAAGTTCACAAGCTTTCTGGTCTTTGATTAATGCACCGTTTTTAAAGCACGAGCAGGCTATGACTACAGATACCAATGTTGACTAAGAGGAATGGGTGACTCACTTTGAAGCCCTCTTTGGGATGGACGACATGACATTTTCTCAATCCTTTCCCCATGCTTTGGAGACTGATTAGCCTCCTGTTAGCTTTACACTTGCTGAAACAAGGCATGCTTTAAATCAAAGTAAACGAGCAAAGGCTCCAGGACCGGATGGAGTTCCTATAGATTTATTCTTAGATAATCAAGATCTACGGGCTCCACTTTTAACAAATGTGTTTAACAAAATTGCCCAATCAAATGCACCGCCATCGTGGAAAACAACTGTAATCATTCCCATATACAAAGAAGGGGATAAGTCAATTTCGAAAAACTATAGACCTATCTCCTTAATAGACTCTACTGCAAAGTTAATGGGCAGATTGATTTTAAATTGGTTAGAGGATTGGGCACTGGAGAAGAATATTATTATCCCATGCCAATTTGGTTTTAGAAAAGGGAAAGGCACGGTAGATCAGTGTCTGAACTTGAGTCCAATTATGGCAAAATACACGGCTGCAAAAAAAGGTCATCTCCGTTTAGCCTTCATGGATCTGTCCACAGCCTTCGACTGCATGGCACAGCCTAGGCTGTGGCAGATCATGGAGGAGATGGGCATTGACCTGAAGATCATTAATATTATTTCTGACCTGTACACAGATGCTTCAGCCTGTGTCCACTATGGGAGGAATGGCGAGTGCACAAGGTTTTTTAAATTGCAAGAGGTGTGAGGCAGGGGTGCGTTCTTGCCCCCTTCCTATTCACACTCTATACCAATGGTGTAGAATCTGCACTGTTAAGCTCTACACCAGATGTCCCTTATATTAATTCAGTAAAAGTGGCAATTTTATTATACGCGGACGCTGCCGTAATTTTAGCTCACACTAGTAATGCACTGCGTTGTCTAGTCCAGGATTATACACAATTTATGTGCAATTTAAGCATGAAAGCAAATTACTCAAAGTCATTTATGTTAGTAGCACGTTCAAAGCATCAAAACTATCCGCAAATTACTACTGAAGGGGGGAAAATGGGGGTTGTCGATTCTTTTAACTATTTAGGGATTATGTTTGACTCAATCAAAATGGCAAAAGATGATTGCTAATAGAGGAACTCAGAGGGAAAAAATAATTGGGGCTTTAAATAAGTTTATTAAAAAAAATGGTTTAAAACCAATAGACTTAATAAAAACAGTGTATCAAGCCAAGACTGTATCAGCCGCCAGTTATGGGGCAGCTGTCTGGGGAAAGAAAGACTATACAAAATTGCAGATTATTGAAGATAATTTCATAAAAAGGGTCCGTTCGTTACCAAAGTCATGTGCCAACTATAAGTGTCACATGGAATTGAGTGCCCCCTATATAACCGATATAATTGCAATGGCCCCTATCCTAATGTGGCACTCAATATGGCGAAAGGAGTCCCTTGCTTTGACAAGAGATATTAGTAAAGATGTCCTGAAACTAGATGGAGTAGGTAACATTGCTTGGCTAAATTATGTTGAAACAGAAAGCTTCCAGCTTGTCTACAATTAAATTCAACCCTCACAATGGTTGCGATGAAGAACAACAGACTGGTGCCTCTGCCTTTCTCTCAACTTTATGTGCTTTTTATAGTCCAGCTTTTATGCTCTGAACAGATTATGGCAGGACTTTGGCGATTTTATTTTTCCAAAACGCAAATGGCGACTTCTGTAAAAACCCTAAGATTTCAAAAGCCTTTCTCTAGGACGGTTCTATGGCGGTGGAGCCCTTATCCAGAAGCTGAAGCTGTCAGCACAGCCAGGAGGAAAAACAACTGCTGAAGACTGATATTAAACTGGCTTGTAAACATCCCGGCTTCATTTGTCAGATGTTCTCCTGACTCTCTGTGGCACTAGTTTTCCTTCACACTCATTCCCTTGCTCCTCCCTCCCCTTGTGACTCCCATTCTCCTCCTCCTATTGCACCTGTTTTCCAGCCTTCACCCAAAGAGTGCCACAACTTCTTTGATTCTCCCCACTTCCGGTACCTTCTTCACACTTCATTTTGTTACCCATATGAAATACATGATGCTGGAGAGGCCTGTTAGTGTAGACCCAATCCTGCCTCTTGCCAGTAGATGGTAGTAGTATGTAAGGGGCTATAGTACCAGCACCATGTAGTTCACACTGAGGATTTAAAGCTGGGAAATGCCCCGGTTACTTACCGGTAATCTTCATTACTCCGAGTCCTTGTCTTCCTTGCCACAGTAATCACCATTGAGCCTCCGGATCCCACAGAAACTCCAAGCAAAAGTCATCATTCTAGTCTCCCTCTCCCTCTCCCAATATGGCCTCCGGTGGTGACAGCCAGGAGGAGGCGAGGAAGACGGACGAGGAGGTAATGGGGTGAGAGAGTGGTGCCTGCAGGAGCACAGCTTGTATATTGAATTCTCCACTATCCCAGGCTCCAGGCATCGATCTTTCCAGCTCTACATTGCTGACAGGCACAGGGCAACTTTGCTGGTTCTGTATATAGGCATGCTTTTTGCGACAGGCACATTTTGTGGCTGTTGTAAGAAAACCACAATTTTTGCTTTTTTTGATAACATTGTTTTGTTTTGGGGTCTGCAAAATGTGACAAACATTTCTGCAATATCCTGGGTGCATATCTGAAATAAATGCGAGGACCCCAGAAGAACATCCTAAAACTCCTTTAAGAATATAAATACATTTTAAAAAGAACATTAATAGTTTTAAACATTGTGCATTTTATAAACATTATGGTTTTCCTCGCATTACTGATGAGTCTTGCTTCTGTATAGTTTTACAAACCTTTTTAATGAGCTCTGTCAAGAATAGTCGCCTGTATTTCACAGAGGGTGGGTGTCTGACGCAGAGAGGGTCAAGAACTGTCTACAACAACAACAGACAAATATGTTACAACAATATCATAATTTCAGAAGATGCAGACAAACAAACTTAACATTCTTAATATATAGGAATTGTTGTTATGGTGTGATCAAAACTAATGAGTCACTGAGTTACATTACAACCTCAGAGTGGGGCGTAGATGAGGCCTCAAATGGTATATAGGGGGTGTCAAGTAGCAGAGACTATTATATACTTCAGACGGCTTATCACAAACAAGCATTTGCAATGCAATAGGTCTCGCATTAGGAAAGTTTGAGCTATTGGTATTGTAAATGACAAATTTTGTATTTATGTGTTGGTTTTGAAAATAGCAACATTAATACCTTTGTCATTTACAATGCCAATGTACTATGTGTTGTATTTACGTGACTTAGATGTATTGATATCACAAATAACAAGGCCTTCTTTTCATTTTTTTAAATAATTAATACTTAAATTAAAGTTATTGTAATTTATAATGGCAATAGCTTAAACTTTTGTAAATAACTTTTGTGAAGATTATGTTCAGTGTATTTTATTGTGACGAAAATCCAAGAACAGAGTGAAATATTAACATATTTTTGTGACATTTGTAATAAAGCTTGAAACATTGAGAGAACATATTTGAACCAGTTGTTGTTGAATGGTTGCACAGACTGGTGCTGTGGTGGCGCGGATTGATGTTGTGGTGGCGGCGAGTGATGCTGTGGTTTTCAGTGATGCTGTGGTAGCACATAGTGATGTTGTGGTGCCCCTGAGTGATGCTGTGGTGGTGCTGAGTGATACTGTGGTGATGCGATAGATAGAGTGAGTGCGATAGATAGATAAAGTGAGTGCGATAGATAGAGGGAGAGCGATAGATAGATAGAGTGATGGCGATAGATAGATTGATGGCTAGATAGAGTGAGGGCAATTGATAGACAGATAGAGTGAGTGCAATACATAGATAAAGTGAGTGCGATAGATAGAGGGAGGGCGATAGATAGATAGAGTGATGGCGATAGATAGATTGATGGCTAGATAGAGTGAGGGCAATTGATAGACAGATTATTGCTGACGCTACGCAGAAGCTTCGCTGCAAGGTAAGAGACGGCGTTCTCCTGCGCTTGCTTTCTGGTTCTAGACAGGGGAAGCTCAACCCCCCTACGCCGCAGCCACCAAGTCAGAGTTCGGCGCCTACCTCACGCGCTGCGAACTCATTGAAACCATCAGAGCCTCCCTGCGCTGTGGGAGAACTCCTTCAGCACCAAGCAGGTGTAAGGCTACTTTAGGAGCATTGTGAGAGAACCGAACTATAACCGTTCCAGACCTGACTTTGTACACTGGGGAGAGAGTGCCTTAACTGCTCTCTCGGTGTTGCGGACCTGTGTACATTCTGTGTTCTGAGAGCAGTTTGAAAAAGTACTGCATCACGCTCTGGGAGAGCTAGTGACATAACTGCGCTCCCTGCCTAGCGAAATTGTTAGCAGGAGTTTTACCTGGCATATGGGCTGACTAACATTGGGTCCAAAAGCCCCTGGTGATTCTAACCCGGATTACTGTACCCCACGTTGGAGAGTGCCAGGACTGGCATTCGTGCGGGGGACGGTTTGAGACCGGAAATTCGATTGTCATTTTCGGCCATTGCTGTGTACAGTGCCCTCCGTTGGGGAGTGTCCGGACGGGCACTCATGCGGAGGACGGGTAAAGGAGGTAGGGAACATTAGGGTGGTGTTAACCCTTTTTTGTGCTGCTAGGGAGTATTATCCCTCTATTGAATCTTCTGTTTACTAGTAAAGAACCTTCAACCCTTTTCCTTGAACTGAGTCTGCTTTCCTACAGTACAAGAGCACCACAGGTAGACTATAGGTTACACCCAATCCTGAGGGCAATCAGGGATTACACAGTATTATTTTATAATCCTCCTTTTACTGTACGCACTTTAATTTACTATGGGGTGCCGCTCGTTCTGAGGTTCTTTGCCCAGCAACCTTCGCCCTTCGCTACAGGAGTAGCTTTGCAGTCTCTCAACTCCCAGGGAACTGTTTGTGTGGATAAGACCAACTCCGTGGCCGCAGAGGAGGCGAGAGGCGCGGCCCCCGGGACTGCGAGGACCAGCATTCACCACCAGCAGCTGGGTCCTCTTCCCGCGTGAGCCGCGCCCCCTCCCAGTGGCCGCCACCAGCTGACCGTACTTCACCTCTCGCGGCCCCCGCTACGTGGGTGCCGCTCGTTCTGAGGTTCTTTGCCCAGCAACCTTCGCCCTTCGCTACAGGAGTAGCTTTGCAGTCTCTCAACTCCCAGGGAACTGTTTGTGTGGATAAGACCAACTCCGTGGGCCGCAGAGGAGGCGAGAGGCGCGGCCCCCGGGACTGCGAGGACCAGCATTCACCACCAGCAGCTGGGTCCTCTTCCCGCATGAGCCGCGCCCCCTCCCAGTGCCTGCCTCCAGCTGACCGTACTTCACCTCTCGCGGCCCCCGCTACGCGGGAGCCGCTCGTTCTGAGGTTCTTTGCCCAGCAACCTTTGCCCTTCGCTACAGGAGTAGCTTTGCAGTCTCTCATCTCCCAGGGAACTGTGTGTGTGGATAAGACCAACTCCGTGGCCGCAGAGGAGGCGAGAGGCGCGGCCCCCGGGACTGCGAGGACCAGCATTCACCACCAGCAGCTGGGTCCTCTTCCCGCGTGAGCCGCGCCCCCTCCCAGTGCCCGCCTCCAGCTGACCGGCTGGACTGGGCCTATTCTTTAACATCTGTCTCCGGTATCCCCTTTGTATGTCAGCCTTATCTATCAGATACGTTTTTTGTCTTCACGTGACTTTTTAGTTAAATCATGTCCACAAGGGGAAGCAGGAGCAAGACGGCCCAGGGATTGGGCCAGATTACCGGCCCAATAGACCAATTTATCACCAAAGCTAATGAAGCAATTAATCAGGGGATCGTACTCTTAGAAAGACGTGTCTCGCAGGATCTTGCTGCTGCACGAAGGTCTTCAATGGGCCTTTTGGCCCTAGCTACAACACCTATCCAGACGGGTGCAAGCGCCCCACTACTGCATGAAGCTCGTGCCGATATTCACACTATTCCAAGGAACGTTGATCTATCTGCTACACGTCTCTCACTGGACGTAGATACCATGGAAGACTTGGAGAAATCGCCGATCATGTTGATAAGCCCCACCCAATCGGTCCCGCAAACTTTAGTAGACCTTTCGAACATACCGGACAAGGGGATAAGGGAGGGGAGCTATCCCTAAACATAACGGCGTTAGGCATAAAGACAAATATAAACGGCCTTGCCCTTTAAATCAAAATAGACCTAGCAAATCCCCCAAGTGTCTCCAAGAAATAACGTCACAAATTCCTCACTTGCAGATATAGATGACCTTCCTACAGCATCTGTACTTACGGGTGCTGACGAGAGGGGGGTGGCAGCTAGTAAAAATATCAATTCTGTCCTAAATGTGCAACTGCTGGCCACCATTGAGGATCTAATAAAGACTCATTTACTTCCAATTGAACGATCCTTAATGAGCATTGAGAAACAAATTGCCAAGCTCATTAATCACTCAAATCATTTAAATCATCCAAACAGTGTCACTGCACATAATACACTAGCTCCTCCTAATGTGACTGTCAACAAGGCCACTATTGCACAGAAAACTATTGCACAGAAACCTTTAGCTTCGTTATCAACACCTAAAAAACCCACGATTCCTACCAACCGGCAAGTCAATGCAAAAGAGGCCAAGGGTATAACACAGCAAATACAGGGGAAGACTGGAGCACCCATTGACTTAAATAAATCTAAACTTAAGTCTCTTCCACCTAAGACCCCAGATATACAACAGGGAGGTGATACCATCAAAAAGCCAGTAAGACCCAAGAGGCCCATTCATCTTCCCCCAGAGGCAAGCCCCTTCACTGTGATCCTCACGGGGGTTCCAGAACTTCTGGAAAACTCGAGAGAATCTACTTGGTCCCTAACAAATAAAGTGAAGCAATGTCTCAGCATAAATAGACCTATTCCCCCTAACTGCAACAGTAGATTTTCTATGGTACGTAGGGTCTCCTGGATCGGGGACACAAGGAAAAGAACACAGGGGGACTGTGTCATCATAAATTTTGATGACCCAGGTACGGTAAGATACATTTGTTCTTGGACAGCTTTGGAAAAAAAGGGAAGTATAGATGCCAACCGCCTGTCCTTCTTTTACCCTCCATAGTTCTCCTATGATCAAGACCCCCCCTTTAGTTGGAATCAATCTCCTGGGTGGAGCTGGTCCCAAATAGACACACGCAGCAGGAGACGGGAATGGGAACCCTACTCCTGGAATTCCAGGAGAGAGCAACCGTACATAGAGGGATGGAGAGGGGTACCAACCAGCAACCGTTTTTCAGCTCTAGAAATGGTGGATTGACCACTACACAACCAAACATCCCCAAAGTACGAACCAACATATCTTCTGCCACCTGTAACCTTAGGGGTACCCCAAAGTCAAGGTAATGAACTACATGTCCCTTTGGACAATTGGAAAACAGAGGTACAGACCAAAAAATCAGGGGCATCCAATAAAAACTTATATACGCAACAAACACCCCCTAGTGCACATGTAATAAGAACTGATGCCAATGAAGGCATAATTATAAATTCTATCTCTAGTCCTAGGTGTAATGTGGAGTCTATCCTGACATGCCCATACCACGGTGCACAGACGTACTATCTGAAGGAATTTCAGACTTACCCCCGAACTCAGTCCTTGGATCAATACAGACCAATATTCCGTCAAATAGCCACGATATAAATCAAAACATGTATTTTTTAACTTGGAATGTTGCTGGTCTTTCAAAAAAAGCGAATGATCCAATCTTCCTGAAATTCATAAATAATTTTGACATAATAGCATTGCAGGAATGCTGGGATCTGGTACCTACTAATTTAGATGGTTTCAGCACTAATTTGACCCCAGCTATCCAGTCAAATAAAGGTAGATGTTCAGGCGGACTCTGTTTATATGCCTCAAATAGGGCAAATTTCCTACTAGAGAGAATAGAATTGCCTCCAGCCAGCCCCAATAATAATAAAATTGGTCATTCTCTGCAGGCCTTCCGATTGACTGGGAAAGAGGTTGTCAGTTCCCTTATAATTAACCTATATAACAACATAGCGAGGGATGACCAACCTGCATTTACAGATCATTTGTCTAAACTTCTGAAGAAGGGAGCGGGAGGGGACAGATCTGATAGCCGTATAGTAATTTTGGGAGACTTTAACTGTCATTTATGTCCATACAGCGGAACAAGGGTCTGTGATATAAGAGGCCTAAATGGTGACTATACTACCCATTTTGAGCACACACCTGTTGGAAACCGCTTGAATAACTTACTACATGAATGGGATTTGGGCTTCTTTAACGAACTAACTGTACCCATGACCGACTTTCAACCCACATTTCATGGAAGGGGGTTACTTACGACAATAGATTTTATTTTGATGTCCAATAGTTATCATGGCGATGCCCTAGAAGCCAGGAGAGAAGATATAGTTATGAGCGATCACTACCCGATTAGTGCTAAAACTTACACTGCCTCAAGTAGGAGCCAATCTGGGGATACAACGGAAAATCTTTATTCTCATTCAATATCCCTGGCATCCATAAATGGCTATTCCATAAAATGGTCCAAAGTTGATACGGTTAAATTTTTGGAAAAACTGATTACGTCTGACCCTGACCTCTTTCAGACATGCCTTGAATACCCCCCTAAACCACGAGCAATCAAATTTGCCTTCGAAAAAATTGCAATACTAATTAGAAAAAATCTAACTAGAAAACAAAAAGAAAGTCTTGGGGCTAAGAGTTTAGGTTGGTTTAATTCTGAATGTTCAAAAACACATAACACTCTTGGACATACTTAAAAAATCACCTAAAAACCAATCTGAGATAAGAACTGCTCGACTTGCCTATGGACAGGCAATCAAAAATAGGAAAAGGGGGGGGCGTGGCTGGCAGCCGAACATGGCGGCAGCGTAACGTAGGAGCTCCGGAGAAGAGGCGACATCCATTCTAAATCCGGCACATTTATCCGCCCTGAAACGTTCCCTGACGGGGCACACCGGGTCTAGGTCTGGGCGGTGACCAGCGGAGCGAATTTGGAGGCTGACGGACACCGGAATCAGCGGCGGCAGCACTCGGCGCAGTGAGGCCTGTGGTGGGAGACTGACAGCGGCCTATCCTGAACCTGTGGCCCGACCGGAAGTGAGTGAGTGAGTGTGGAAGGGTATGCTCAGACATGAGTCCCTTGCTCATTGCACCATCAGGATTCAAGCAAGCCGGGCCGAAGACGGCTGTAATGCCAGAAACCGGTCCCCGGAAGCTTGTTTCCTTTCCAGTGAAGAATTGGAAAAAAATCAGATACTCTGTCCATCACCACCCCTTTTTGTAATCGGAAGTGAGGGGTCGGCGGGGTCCCTACACCGGAATCGGTCGCCAGCGGAGAAAGACTGAAACTCGTCGGAGTCGGTGGGTGCGTCGACCTGAGCAAAGCCGGCGGATCCTACACCGGTGTGAGTACTCCCGCTGAGGGAACCGGTAAGGAGGAGGACGGCTGCAGCGGAGGTAACGAAAATCCGCCGGGCGGCGGGGGAGGCGCAGCACACGCGAGAACCGGTGGGGGACTGAGGCCAGATCCAGTGACTGCGGGCAGTGGGGTACAAGGTTGGTTAACTCCGTACGCCCCATTCTTTGGATTCGGAGCCCGGATGGAAGGTTGCGCTGGGGCTCGCGGCGCACAACGGAGACCGGGTGCACTTTTGGGGCAAGGCACGTCCGGGTGGCGGCACTCCGTCCCTACGCCTGCCTCTGGAAGCGCTGGAATTGGACCCCCACACGACACCCGAAGAACTGCACGGGCCGTCCCCTCCCCCCCCTGAGGTGCGGAAAACAGATCACGCGGACCCCGTGCAGCAGCCGAGAAGGTCCTTGAGGCCAGTGGTGGGGCAAGCGGGAAGGGAGGCCTGGACTTGGCGTGCTGCCTGAACATCAGCGGACGCCGGTGGACCCACCCCCCCCCATACGCGAGGGTGGACTGTTAGTAAAGTGGACATCTACGTCCTCGTCAACCCACTCCACCTGTGGCCTGCTACGAATTCTGTACCAGAGGTCGGCCGCACATCCCGCGCTGGCGGACGAAGGTCGGCAAGAGGATCGGAGGCTCAGATCGGAACGAAGATACCGCGACTCGCGGAAAACTACGATCACGGACGCAGCCATGGCTGGTAGGGGCCCTAGACAGACAGCAACGCAGGCCAAACTTGAAAAATTCGCCTACGACAAAGCTAATCCACAAACGGATTCGCGTCACTCCCCTGGAAAGGCGCAAGATGGTGACGGGACGAAGAAAGCGACATTGGAGGACGTAATGCACGCTCTGGCACAGGTTCAAACAACAGTGGGCTCTACAGCAACAGAAGTCACCCTGATCAGAGCAGATCTGCAAAAAATGAACGAAAGGGTAAAGCAGGTGGAAGTGGTGACGAAATCCTTGGTGGAAGATGTTTCAGAACTACAGACAGCGATGGAGAAAATGGTGGCCGAAAACAAATCACTCAGAGACAAGCTGGACGACCAAGAAGGACGCTCGAGGAGGAACAACGTACGAATCCTGGGGGTCCCGGAATCAGAGGGTAAAGGGGCGATGGACCTCTATGTGGAAGACCTGGTTAAAACCCACCTGCAACCCAAGGGACTCTCCCATTTCTTTTCGGTGGAAAGGGCTCACCGAGTGCCAGGCGGGACAACAAAACCGGGGGCCACTCCACGACCGATCCTGGCACGATTGTTCAATTTTCGTGACCGGGACGTCATCCTTCAGGCAGCGAGGACGTCTCCAGCTCTCCGTATCCAGAACTCGACTGTTGCCTTTTTTCCGGACTATACGGCTGAAGTGGCGCGCCGGAGGAAAACCTTCCTGGATGTTAAAAAGGCGCTGCGGGCGAAGGAGTTGCAATATTCCATGCTTTTCCCGGCGCGTCTTAGAGTGGTGGCTGAGGACAAGGTCTGGTTTTTCGACACACCGGAGATGGCCCGGGAGTGGCTGGAGGGATGGCGACCCGCTGGCCGCCCTCTGCACGCGAATAGACAGGAACGGAATCACCGAGACAGTGCATGCGAAGACTCCAGTGCATCCGGAAGAGCGGAGATGAATAAGTCACCGACATCAGAAAGCCGAGGAGCAGAAGGAGGAATTGAATGATGAATCAGAGGTGTCACTCACGTCATTGACTACCGAAAGACTCTGCTGGGTGGAACTGCCTGGACGTTGGACCTGGGGGGACCAGAGGGGGGCAGGGATGTCGCCTGCTCCGGAGGTTACTCCACCCCAGCGCGCAAGTACATGTTTCAGGGAAGGGCTAAGCACTCTGCTAAGTTGGGGTGGCGGGCGGTTGAATGTCCGTTGTGCAGGGAGGCAGGGAGGGGGGAGGTGGGGAGGGATTGTTTACTAGTTATCACAGTTTTATGGTTAGGGTCTACACACGTAACAGAACGCATTGATGGTCTAGGCCAGGATCGGGGGAGGTATGCCCCGGATTACACGCCCATTATACGCTGTCGAAGCGCCACACTACAGTATGCAGGACACGCGAACGCACACACCTGAGGAGGTGATGCCGAAAACACAAGTGGTTCCACTCCGCCTCATGTCATGGAATGTGAGAGGGCTGGGGGATAAGATCAAGAGGGGGTTGGTGATGAATGCGGTTAGACGGCAGGGGCCAGCTCTGGTGTTACTCCAAGAAACACACCTCACGGGAAACACAACCAAGGCACTTGATAGGAAGGGGTATAAGATGGCGGTACACTCGGAGTTTACTGCAGGTTCCAGGGGCACGGGCATCTTAATAAAGAAATCAACTTCATTCATCACACTGAGCACTAAGACAGACACGCAGGGATGCTTCGCAGCAATCCAAGGGCAGTGGGAGGGGAAATTTATGAACGTGGTGTCGGTGTATGCTCCTCCGGCGCTTCACTCAGTTACGCTTCCGGCGTTGGGGGACTTCCTGTTGACCCTGCCCGAGGGAGACATTATCATCGGAGGAGACTTTAATGCAGCGATAGATCCTCTCATGGATAGGTTCCCAATAGTCACCCCAATGGGAGGCCCCTCACAGATCCAGAGATTCATGACCGCCATGGGATTGATTGACCTCTGGCGTTATACGCACCCGCCACCAAACAGTATACCTACCATTCCACAGTGCACAATAGCTTATCGAGAATTGATTACTTCTTAGCTCTGGGTACCGGTGTACAACGTGTAGACGCAGTGGAAATCCACCCTAGAGGAATATCAGACCACTCCCCGGTCACGCTCACACTCACCACACAGGAGAAATCGCGTAGGCGAGTCTTCCCACTGCACGCATCATATCTCAAAATCTCCAAGTTCCGCAAAACCCTTCGCACTACGACATCGCACTACTTTACAGAAAATACCGAGTCAGTGCAGTCATCAGTCACACTGTGGGAAGCATATAAGACGGTGCTGAGGGGGCAGGCCATTGCCTCCATAGCAGGCCATAAGAAAGATAAGCAGCGTGATATTTCGGAGTTGGAACTAGCGCTGCGCACTGCTACAGTGGACCACGAGGCAAACTCTACACCTGAAACGGCGCTGGCCTTGCTCCTAAAGCAGCAGCTACTTAGGGAACACGTACGCCAACAGACGGTGTCTCAGGTGAGAGATAAGGCATACAGAGTCTACGATGTCGGAGATAAGGCGGGGAAAATGCTGGCATGGCTGGACAGGAGGGGAGATAGCGCCAGGGGAATTCAACGAATTCAAAACAGCCAAGGAGAGGTGTTCACTAGCCCAGAAGAGATAGTGGAGACACTAGCAGATCACTTTGAAGGGGTATACACGCCTGACAATATTGTATCAGCGGAATCGGTACGAGGGGCGCTGGGCGGCATCCCCCTCCAGAAGCTTTCGCCGGAAGCGGCTGAGGAGCTGGAGGCGGATCTCACAGAAGAAGAAATACAACGGGCGATCCATGACATCAAGCCGGGAAAGGCGTCTGGACCGAATGGTATTCCGATAGAGTGGTACCAGGCAGCGGCGGAGGCGCTTGGCGGTCCCCTGTTGTCCATGTACGTGGAGAGCCTCCACCAGGGCGTCCTTCCGAGTGACCAGAGGGAAGCGACCATTGTTGCAATCCCCAAGCCTGGGAAAGACCCGGGAGACTGTGCGTCGTATCGACCTATCTCTCTCCTCAACGCAGAGGTTAAAATATTAGCCAAACTCCTCGCCACTCGGCTAATGGCCTGCCTGCCGAACATTATTCACCCTGATCAGTCTGGCTTCATGCCACATAGAAACACCGCCCTCAATTTACGTAGGGTGCATAAGGTGTTGGCCAGAGCGGACAAATTGAAGGAAAAGGCGGTGATACTGGCACTCGACGCCAAAATGGCGTTCGATATGGTAGAGTGGCAGTACTTGTTCGAAGTCCTCGCGCACATGGGGGTTGGCCCGAAATTCGTGGCCTGGGTCCGGCTACTATATACTGAGCCAGTGGCACGGGTGGTGGCAAATGGCCACATATCCCGAGCGTTCCGGCTGGGGAGGGGTACCCGTCAAGGATGCCCCCTATCGCCATTGCTATTTGCGATCGCGCTGGAACCACTGGCGACCCGAATACGCTCCACCCCGCTGTTGAAGGGAATCACCTGGTCGGAAGGATGGGAGGACCGCCTGTCGCTGTACGCAGACGACATGCTGGTGTACTTGCCGGAACCGGAGCGGAGTGTGCCTGCTCTACTGGCACTATGTGACGAACAGGGGAGCATATCAGGGTATACCTTAAACTGGAGCAAATCTGAAATGTATGTCCTGCACGGCCCGGATCCCATTCTGGAAGCCAACTGCCCTCTTAAACTAGCGGGATCCGCTTTTCGATACCTGGGGATACACGTCACAAGAAACCCAGTGGAATTCTTTTAGAAAAACCTACTGCCGCTACTTGACCGCCTAAAACAAGACGTCAAGTTCTGGGCGGCGCTACCGCTGACACTTTTGGGCAGAGCGGTTCTCTATAAGATGGTGTCCCTGCCCCGGTTCTTGTATGTTCTGGAAAATACACCATACCCGGTGGACACGAGATACTTTGGTAAAGTATCCGCCCTGCTGGCAGGTCTCATGTGGAATAACCGACCAGCACGGATAGCGCAGGCCAAGTTGCAAAGAGGATGGTATGACGGCGGGATTGCATTGCCGAACCTGGAACTTTATTATTGGGCCGCCCAGCTAAAACCCATCAATCAATGGCTACACGTACACCAGGGAGATCCAGCCTATAGGGCGGACAGGGAACAATTAGGCGCCACTACGCTACTGGCGCCCTTATACGATCAGGGGAAGCTGCGCTCACTAGTGGGACCCACGAAACTTACCGTGTCGTTGTGGCACAAGGCACAGGCAAAACTGGGGTGGAAGGGGAAGCTCACACGACTCACCCCTCTGTGGGACACAAAGGCCCTGGGTAATCTGCGCTGCAGCAAAGGGTTTACATCATGGGACAACATAGGTCTATCCACGGTGGGAGACCTGTGGGACAGAGACACGGTGATCCCATTCACACGGCTGAAACAGCAATACGAACTCAGGCCCACAGAGCTATACAGGTATATACAAATACGGCACGCCCTGCTGTCGGCCATCCCTAGCGGCACGACCGTCCCGGAGGCGTCACCCATGGAAGACCGCCTCCTCACAGACTTTATGCAGGAGAAGGCGACATCGCTTACGTATCGCAAACTCTTGAATAATTTGATAGATCCCACCCTAAAACTGAAAGCCAAATGGGAGGAGAATGTCGGAGACTTAGATGACTCTGAATGGAATGAGGCCCTAGCCTCGCCTAGGGAGGTGGGAATATCAGCAAGAATTCGGCTTGTGCAATTAAAAATCCTGCATAGGGTGTACTATACGAGACATATGCTTCACACAATACACAAGATACAGCACCCGTATTGTTTGAGGGGATGCGGGGAAGTAGGGACCCTGTTTCACACACTCTGGGACTGTGCACGTGTTCAGGAGTACTGGAGGCGGGTCCTGCGTACTGTATCACAAACACTAGGTTTGTCCGTGGTTCCTGACCCACGACAATGCTTACTTAACGTATGGGGGCCTAACGACCTCTCCAGACACGGTAGGCAATGGGCAGTGATAGGGATGGCAATAGCCAAACGCGACATAGCACAGAAGTGGGGAGCGCCGTCTCTCCGACGCTGACACAATGGTGCACGAATATGGACAAGATCATGGTAACAGAAAGGTCAGTGTACACTGTTAGGGCATGCCCACGTAAATGGAACAAAATATGGACCCCATGGAATACATTTAGGGGGAACACCTGTGAACCACTAGAGGAGGAAGAGCAATTGACGTCAGATGAGGAGGAGGAGGAAGACTGAAGCAACGTAGAGGGGGGAGGCGGTGGAGGTTCTAGATTGCGTACTGGTGCTGATAGGGGGTGGGCGACGAAGGAGCGATGGTTCCGCACCGGTATCCACGGTGAGGGACTATACTAATGTAGATGACTACAGGGGCAGCAAGCCGAGGGGTAGGGTAGAGGCGCGCACGCACTAACCGTAAGGTACCCCACGCCGGGCTAGACATATCACAACCGTTGTAAGTAATATCACTAATCGTGTGAAATGACTCCATGTTCAAGTTGTTCTTAGTTGTTAATCATAAAAGTGGACCTGTTTGATTCTATACTCTGATGATGTAGTATCTGCAACAATGTACAATATTGCCGCCGCACTTCCGGGTTGGCGGCTTCTCGGCTGTGTCAAGTCCACCCGTTGATAACACGAGAGTTATGATGGCGGCCGGCCCCAGAGGTTGTAGGCCAGAAGCTGTGTGAGTGTGCAGAAACAGAATAAAGGTCTTTAAAAAAAAAAAAAAAACATTTGGAAAAGGGAATTAAAAGATGCTGCATGGGAGGCACTAATAAAAGCAAGTACGCTAAGGGACAATACGGCCTTCTGGAGGGAGGTCAATGCACCCTTTTTTAGGGACAGGACGTCCGACCTCATAGAAATTGCCATCACCGAGGATGTTTGGATAAATTATTTTACCGAGTTGTACAAATTAGACGAGCTGATTGAACCACCCAACCCCGAAGTACAGATAGCGAAGGAGAATGACTCGCAAAGAAGTCAGACAGAGTCATTTCCGCTTTTTACTCATTTTACCTACCCAGAGGTGGAATTGGCCATACTGGAAAGCTCTAACGCTAAAGCACCAGGTCCCGATGGAATTCCCATCGATGTCTTCAAAGACAACATTCATCTCTGGGCGCCAATCATTACAAATGTACTAAATTCTTATGCTCTCGAAGGCTTCCCCACAACATGGCAAGAAGCCATAATAATACCGATTTTCAAAAAGGGAGAGAGAATGGACCCAAAATGCTACAGACCGATTTCCTTACTGGACTCCATGATGAAGGTGGCCGGGAGAGTCTTGTTAAATCAACTACAAGCGTGGGCCTTGGACAACGACGTTCTTTCTAAATTCCAATATGGATTTGTTTCCGGCCTTGGGACGGTGGAGCAATGTCTCAACTTAGCCCTGATTACAGACAAATATTTAATGGCTAAGAAAAGCAACTTATATATGACTTTTGTAGACTTAAGCTCTGCTTTTGACTGTCTTAATCACAGCATACTTTGGTCCACCCTCATAGACCTGGGAGTTGATTCAAATATTCTTGTTTTTATAAAGGAATTATACCGTGGAGCTGGGGCCAAGGTCCGTTATGGAAAGAATGGAACATGCACACAAAAATTTCCTATAAAAAAAGGGGTTAGGCAGGGGTGCATCCTTGCCCCGTTTCTTTTTAATCTTTATATAAATAGCGTTGCAGACTGCCTGGCCAAATTAGACGTCGACTATCCAAAAATTACTGGCCTTGCAGTCCCAATCCTATTATATGCGGATGACGCTGTTATCATGTCCAGGACACAGTTAGGTTTACAGAAAGCGTTGTCAGGCTTCTCCACATTCATGGCCTCGAGAGGTCTCAAGATTAACGTGAGCAAAACTTTTACTATGTGTTGCAGTAATAAAAAGAACATTTCATGTAATATCTTCCTAAATTCAACAAAGATAAGCTTAACGAAAACTTTTAGTTATTTGGGTGTACATTTTAATAATAAAGGGACATGGAATGCAGCTATTCATACACGCAACTTGGCTTTCATTAGACAAATTGGAGCTCTAAAGAAGTTTGCTAAAAAACTAGGTGGGAAACCGGTTGGGATTTTGCTCAACATCTATGCAGCTAAATGTGTCTCCACAGCGACATATGGTGCTGGTATCTGGGGCATGGCGGACTGCCGCGAGATACAAACCAACGAGAACGCATTCCTGAGATATTTGCTAGCTGTTCCACGTTCCATCTCTACTACAGTCTGCCACAATGAGCTTGCTCGGGTCCATATTTCAGATATAATTAAGACCACCCCAATTTTATTATGGCATAAAATATGGTCCTCGGAGAAAACAGCTTTTAATAGAGATGTGATCACTGACTGTATGGCTCTAACAGACTCAAGGAAAATACCCTGGCTTCTTTATGTCAAGAAATTTTTAACCTCACTGGGGCTAGCTGAATTATATGAAAATCCTACCTCATGTCTATTAAGCTCGAAAAAGGATCGTAAGGCTCGCTGTTTAGGCCTGCTTGAGGACAGGCGCTCCTATTTAGAGGGTAACAAACCAACAATTGTTTATCACCATCTCTTGTTGGATGATGCAGGCATCCCGCTTTATCTGTCTCCGCCCCGCACTGCTTATACGAGACTCCTGCCTACTAGGATGAGGACTGATTGTTTATATCGACTGTTAACATTTCCTATTATAAATGACTGGACTGCTGATCTGGTGGCTTGCCCTTGCGACAATATTTCCAAACAATCCAATATCCACGTTGTTTTGTTTTGCAAATTTTATGAATGGGGAAGAAAGAAACACCTACTCCCATTGCTAAAATTATGGGGTTTAAGACAATGCAGACCAGCCTTACTTAAATTATACATGCTTGAAGACGAAATTACGATTACCGCAGCTGCCAGGTTTTTGAAATATGCAGTAAGGTGTAGAGCGTCCATGAACTGATTTATTAATTAAATTTAAATTTGACAGTCATTACTTGATTATCTTACATATCTTTGTAAGACATCTTTTTAATTCTTCATACTTGTGTTTTTAACCAATTTTTATGCTGTATCAAATTGTGCTTTTATGATTTTTATGTCAAAAATCGAATAAAGCTATCTTTGACTTGACTTGATAGACAGATAGATAGAGTGAGGGCGATCGATAGATAGATAGATAGATAGGTATAGATAGATAGATAGATAGATAGATAGATAGATAGATAGATAGATAGAGTGATGGCGATAGATGTTAGGGATCCATAAGTAATATGCAATAACACAGCACGGCACAAAGTTATGGTTTCTCCATCTCTCTCCCGCTTACCTTTCCGGTTCCATACTTCCACCTTTTGACTTTTTATTCCATCACAGCTGCCAACAATATCCATGAAGTAGCTTTTTGTGCTCTTTAAGAAACTAGCACCAGTTGGATGAGAAGCAGCACAAAGGCAACATTATACCCATACATTATTTGCATTGCGACTGCCAAAATTAGAACAGCACTGAAAAATAGTCCCATAACCTCTTTAGCACGCACCAAAAACCTTAAGTGGTAGGGACAATATGTTACCCTACTAGTCACTAAGCTGGCAGACAGTTCTTTAGATAGCACAGCAGAACTCTTACATTTCCAATGATCATGTGTGGGTAGCTCATCCAAGCTTGCTTTTTCCTTTGTATTCTGAGAATCATATTTCTATCTGTATTATGTGATAAAACAGGACTTGTCCCATAAAGCATAGCAAAAAAAAAGTGAAGTGAATGACCAACTCATGCATGAACCTGGAAAACTTGAGAGCTCTGTGGCAGTTGGAGGTGGGGTGGGAGAGGGTGCTGCTTTAAGAAAGTGGCTTCACTTGTGTACTCGCTGGTAAGTGATGAACTGCACTTTGAAATGGTTTTAAAGCAGTATACGCACATTGACAAAAACTGTGCTCAAACAAACCCACTGTGAAACCACACACTCAGACATATATATTTTGTAACCTGGTTACATCACACGGAGTGTGTAGAATCGCAGCGATGGCGATTTCCAGGTGTGAGCGAGACTCCTGTCAAGGAGCTCAAAAGAAAATGGTCCAAGTTGCGGGCCTTGCAGACAAAATGTGAGACTTGTAGGTGTTATGGACTATACAAAAAAGTAGCACACAAAAATATACAGTTCACGTTTCACTTGGTACAGACCGTTTTTAAAGTCCTGAAAGATTAGGGCGGAGGTAAGGGAGATTATGGCTCAGAGGCCACAGATGGCGAACGTGCCTCGTTTTCACTGTGCCCTGAATTAATTAATATAAATGACTCGACCCCTTTGTGCAGGGGGTAACCAACCGTGTGTCGGAAACAATGGGGCCATTAAAGCCCCCTTTCTTCCCTGTACCGCTGAAAGGGCAGACACGAGCGACTTGTGACAGGCCCCACAATTGGACACACGGGCCGGACCACCTGTGGGCTCCCTGCCACCCCCACCAGCTGGAAGCGGGACGATACGGTGGTGCTGGTACAGGGACGTAAGGTAGAGGAGGAATCGGTGTGCAAACTGTTCAGCTCCAGAGGCTTGTAAGAGGGGGCATGCTCTGCACCACAAATTTACATTTTTCTATATAAAGCGGTACATATCTCGGAGTAAGTCAACAATCACAGCCGGGGAGTGACGGCAAGAAAAGGAGTGGAAAAAAGAGTAGGCTAAAGTAAACAAGAGAAGTAAAGCTGAAGACCACGCACGTTCTGCGTGCTAAGGAATGCATTTGACGCTCTTGCAGATCGCGCAAGAACCACACTCCACGCTGTTACTTGAAGTGTAAAATGCCATTTTATTAGGACAAGGTTGCAATCCTTTCAACTTTATTACATAGTACATAAATGCAATAAATATACTCTCCCTATCTCCTTCCGACTCACTCTCCATTCCTCTTTCTCAAACCATCTCACCGGTTTGACTCTTCCCCATTCACTCGGTGACGTCCTTCCTCTACCCATTCTCACCTTCACTTGCCCTCCGCGCACCCTCTGTTAAATTTCCTTCATTGCCTCCCGCGCCCCGCTATCAGTCACCCGTGTACCGTTCTCCCCCCGAGGGGTGGATCCGCCCGTATGTGACTCACCACCCCTCCAAAGAACCGCCAACCAGGGAACCCCCTGCCCCACCCCCCCGTGTGCATCGAATGCATCCGCCACCCTGTGGCGTCCGGTGGCTGACCAGCCACCACCTTACCGCTCGTCTCGGGCACACAAATAACCTAATGCGAGGCAATCCCGACCAGTAAGATGCCCCCCCATTCGCGGTAAAGTACCAAGCCCACTTTTGTCTGCAATCCCTGTAATCCGACCTTCGTCGTGCCAAACCATGTCCGGGACAAGAGTCCCCCCTCGCCGGTGAACGACCATCCACCACCTGTTTCCGTGCCCCAGATTCCCAATCACATTCCCAATCAGTTGTCGGGAAGCTGCCTGCCTTTTTCCAAGGTGAACGACCATCCACCAACCATCACTGCGTCCCGCAACAAAGCACATTTTCCGGGCCATTTGTTGCGAAAGGCCCCCCCCCCCTTCCCCCCCAGCCCCCCCATGGTGGCTGACCATCCACCACCATTCCTGCACCTCAAGGAAGTAAATAGGAATTCAGTCCAACACTGAGCACAACGAAAGTACCCCTCCAGATGAAAACGGCCATCCACCCTCTGCTCGCCGCCAGTGCAACAAAGAAAAAATTCACAGGCCAAACATCCACAAGTGCACCCCCCCCCCCGCGGTGAGTGGCCACCCACCCATTTGCTCATTCAAATAAAACAGATAGGATCCTTAGACCAAAACCCCGCTCATAGAAAAAAGAGCCCCGATTGCGGTGAACGATCATCCACCCTATGCTTGCCTCCAATCGAAAAATGCCAGGACTCTCGCGGCCGAAACCTGCTCCTGTCAAACGCCCCATGAACGGTGAACGACCATCCACCCGATCGCTGGTCTACCACCAAAACCAAAATTCGACTGGGACCGCAACTGTATGCGTTATCAGTGCACTCCCCGTGGCGGATGACCATCCCCCATGCACTCATCCCAATTGAAACAGATAGGATCCCCAGGCCAAACCTAGTCAGTGCCAAGTCCCCCCTTTTTTGGTGACGGCCATCCACCTTCTCGTCCACCTCCACTGCAAACCCATATGATTCACTGTGACCGACACCTTACTTGGGAAGTGCACCCCCTCCATGATGGAAGACCATCCACCCCAAGCCTGACTTCAGCGTATCCAAAGATTCATGCGGGACCAAAGCCGCATGTAACAAGCACCCCTTCCAAGGTGAACAACCATCCCCCTCACAAGGCCACATCCCGTGTACACAGACAGCATTCTCGTTCTCCATTTCAACCTGCGCCAAGCTCCCCCATTGCGGTGAACGACCATCCACCTTCCTGCCCGCAACCAGTAACGGAAAAAATCCGTGCCCAACTGTGCTGTTGACGAGATCCTCCTCATCGGTGAATACCCATCCACCCTCTGGCTTGTTTCCAATGGAGATAGATAGGATGCGGAGGACCCCAAAACCTCACTGATGCCAAGTGTTCCCTTCAGGATGGACGACCATCCACCCTCCTGCTCGCCACCATTGTAGACAGTTAATATTAAATCCGGCTGAACTTGGTTTGTGTCACTTGCCCCCCCGCCCCCCTGCTTTGAACGATCCATCACCATGGCCTGCTCCCAATTGCTCCAGTAACAAGTATGGACGGGCTGCACTGCCCCTGCAGGTGACCCACCCCCCCCCCGGCGCAACTCACTACCCCAACCTGTACCTCCGTCATGCAATGGCTCCCCTTGACGGCTTATTCCGCTGCGAGGCCCAATGCCAGCACAGCGATCTCACTGTCTCCATCATCCGCTTCCTCGCAGCATGTCCCACTCTGTGCATCATCACGTCAAGCCATACCACAACGTCTGCTGGGAGAAGCAGACATCCGCCTCCCATTCGAAACGTTGGAATGGGCGACTCCACATTTCGCATGCACACTGTCAGCATCCAAACCCAAACCCTCAAATACGTCCCCCACATTCCAACATCCTCGTACATCCCTTAGGCAACTGGCGAAATCGCCTCGTCTGACGGTCCACGCCCAGGAGAAAAAAGGGGGACCACACCTGCCAGGCGACCGCCCGGGGTCCTGCTCCACTCCCAACTCCTGTAGTAGAAAAGAACAATTAGTCCTGCCGGAAGTGCGGCCTCCGTCCTTCTGCCCCCCCCCCGTCCGACAAATGACCAGTCGCTACGTCAACCCAGAAACACCGTGACGAACACCCGCAACCCTGAATCCTGCAGCCACTCCCCCCCCCCGCCTGTCAACTCTGAAACGGCCCCCCGAAACCCCAGAAACGTGGTCCACCGTAAGCCGTCCCCTTGCGTAGGAAGCCTAAACGATCTACGGCAACGACTCCCCACCGTTCTTCGAAAAAACCAACACTCCCAGTCACATGCCCCCGATCACAAGAATATAATCTCAGTGCCCGCGGAGATCGCCCCCCCCCCCCGACCGTAACCCCTAAAACCACCCAGATTCCAGGCACCCTGACAAAACCTCCTCACAAGGCTCCCAAAGCACCAAAATCGCCCCGCTTGAGAATCAGGTGCCCCCCAGCAAGCACCCGAAAGCACACCAGCCACAAGGCCGTTCACCCATCCATCCGCTGCCCAACGCTGATCACTGCAAACCACCTCCAGGGAGAAACTAAAGCACCTCCAAGTCTCCTGTAACTCATGAGAAGAGCACCGTGCCAGTCTCCCCTCCACAGCCATGCGCGCAGGTGCCATAGAAAATTGTACTTCAACAAACAGTGGCAGCATATCGGGCAAACCCACCTCCTTGGAGCGCAAACTGCACGCCCTACCACTCCTACGCCGGACTGCAGTATCTGCAGCATCCATGGCAGTCATCCACGTCCACGCAGCCGTCTACTCCCGCCCCCAGCGTCCCCCGGGTACAATCCTGCCTACGCGCCGGACACCCGGCCTCCTCCCCATGACAGTGAAACTCCATGGACCCCCATGGCCTCAACCCAACCGCCAGACTTCCTAGCCCCCTCAATCCCTCACCCGTCAGGCCGCGTATTCCACCTATTACTGTGTCGCAGCAATCGGCCCCCCCGGTCCCCAAGCGCTTCCCCCACTCCGAGAAATGCACCGGGACCCTTGGCAAAGAATGTCAACCACGCCGAACCAACAAAACCCCTTATTCTCAACAATCCAACTAGCACCCGGCGTGCCCTGTCAGTCCCCAGTCCAGTCCTATGCCTACCCGTCACCCGACCGTGAACCGTACACAAGCCTCCCTCGTCCCCCCCACCACCCCCCAATGCACCCCGGCCAACCAGCCGTTGAACCATTTCCGTGCAGCTCCCCCTTTCGCCCCATCGATAGATCCGTACCTGAGAGTCCATCCAGGACCTCCTCCGCCTTTCCAGTCGCTGGCGTTCCCGCATTTTCCGTCCCCGCGGACGCCTGTTACCGTACTTGACTCCTGTAGTAACACAAACAAATTACCTGGAACCCCCCCCCTTGGGCAACCCTCTTGTACTGCATCCTGTACTCCCCTAACCCACTCCCTATTCACACAGCATACCCCGCACACATGTCCGCACCCTTCACCTCCTCAGCAGACCACCATGCCACACGTCAACTGTGACACACTGGTCATTGTTGCAAATAAATTCAGAACGCTGCCATGCTTGAGCTGCGCGATCCCACGATGGAGGGCAGGCCGCCGCGGACCCCCCTACTGATTCGGGCCAGCATCTGGAGGCCGTTGTGCGCCCCGCTGGCGTCCTCTTCGGCCGGAACAATCCGGTCCTGGATCCCCCCCACCCCCACCCACCAGACCGCTCCAACCAGGTGGGGGCCGAGCACCACCGGGCCTCACGCCGTGCTGGCGGTCCCTAACACTGCCCCAGAGCCCCAAACCTCATCTGCACACCCCGACCGCCCCCCCCTGACCCTCCCACGCAGCACTCCAACAAAGCCCCCGGCAAGGACAAACGTGCACGCTCCTGGGGGACCTGCGCCAAAACTGGCCTAAATAACCACACTAGCCAGGCATCCGCAGTATGCAGAAGGGTATGCAGGAGGGGCAGGAATAAAAACACCATAGGACGCCCCCCCCCACGAGCTCCTCCGCCCCCCCCCCCCCCAGGGATGAGAACCGAAAGGCATAAAGCGAGCAGCAGCCGCACACTGCCCCTGCCCCCCGCCCGCGCACGTTCCAGCCGGCCATGCGATAAGACATAAATGCGCACTGGCGGGGCCCTGCTCCGCTATCCCCACCAAGAACAGCCAACTCACAGCAGCACCGGGCGGAGGAGGGGGCCAGAGCGCACCCGCTGGCGACGCCCCCCCCCCCGCAGCAGCCAGCTCACTCCCACATACCGGGCGGTGCCGCGCCTGAGCCAGGTGCCTGCCCGCCGCGCCCCCCTCCAGGTGCCTCCAGGTGCCTGCCAGTCAGCCCTGGCCATGTATATCACCCCGAGAGCCCCGCCCGCCATTGCTCCGAAACAACCCACGGGCGCCCCAGGGACTTACAGGAAAAACGGACACGCATGGGGGGTGAACGACAGGCCTGCCTCCCACCCACCCTCGTGCTATACGCCCAAACAGGGGGGGTGGGCCCTGCCCTGCCAGACAAACAATTAGGGGCGCCGCGCCTCACGGCCCAGGGGGGGGGGGAGCGAACACCCGCACATGCCCGCAGGCCGACACGACACCCACCAAAAGGGGGGGGGGCGCCGGCCGCAGTCCCCCCAGACAGCCCACACTATACCGCAGATTGACCAATCGGCCCCTTCCCCAACCACCCCTACTGACCGACTACAAAGTTTTCATGCCCTCCCGGTGGTGCTCTGGAGTTAGGAAGAGGCTGTTTCCGCCTCTTCCGACTCCTTATGGCCTCCTAATCCCATCCCTTCCCCTTGACCCCTCTAATCCCACCCTCCACCTTGTCCTTCCGGTCCCGCGCGAATTCCCCAGGGGCAGACTGGTCTGCGACCTTTACTTCCCCTGGGGGCCGCAATGGTGTACAACAAAACGGGTAGCCGCTGCGGAGATGTGGTTTGTGGTACAGGTCTGCGGGTGGGCGCTTGACGCAGCTTTGACGCCGCCGGGTTACGGGCTCCGGGCTTTGATTAACCTGAACTTGAACTTCCCCAACCACCCCCTACTGACCGATTACAAAGTTTTCATGACCCTCCCGGTGGTGCTCAGGAGTTAGGAAGAGGCTGTTTCCGCCTCTTCCGACTCCTTATGGCCTCCTAATCCCACCCCTTCCCCTTGACCCCTCTAATCCCACCCTCCACCTTGTCCTTCCGGTCCCGCGCGAATTCCCCAGGGGAAGATTGGTCTGCGACCTTTACTTCCCCTGGGGGCCGCAATGGTGTACAACAAAACGCGTAGCCGCTGCGGAGATGTGGTTTGTGGTACAGGTCTGCGGGTGGGCGCTTGACGCAGCTTTGACGCCGCCGGGTTACGGGCTCCGGGCTTTGATTAACCTGAACTTGAACTTCCTCGGGCTGACACCTGGTGGCGGCCGAAAACAACCGAGTCCCTTTTACTGCTGCGAGGAATAAACTTTACCTTTGACCAGAGGCGTCTGCGCTCGGGACCTGGCACGATCCGCGCTTTGTCTTCTGTGTGAGTGTCACATGGACGAGACAATCAACTGGATCCGCTGCAGTCATAAAACCGAGCCCCGTCCAAGCTACCTGACACCATAAACACACACGTTACATCATGGCGCATGCACTTTATGTATCACACCAACTTGTCTGAAGAAGTTTACCCTTCTGATCACTGAAGAATCTTGTTCCTCGTAAATAAAACAAAAAGTGGATTTAAGCAAATTTATAAACCTTGTGGTTAACAGGTTTATCGCGTCGTCTTCACGGACTGTGTGCTTGCTCTTTAAATATCTAAATCAATCGGTGTGTGTTGGCGCTTGTGTGCACGGTCACTCTCTCATCTGGTTATCACGGTTGGTTATCAACCTAGTTTATTGTGTTGGAGGTATTGAGACAGAGGAAGAAAGAGGCACGAGCCCACGGAAACTTAAAATGTTGAAATTAGAGTTTAGTAATAAAATAGCAAAAGCTTGGAAATGCTGACTGATCAGAAGCAAAGCGTAGCAATACATCTGGGCGTAGCGACGTTTAAATGCAAAAGGACTTGCTCACCTGGATACACATCATGAGCCCAAAGAGTGTTTATTTTTTTTGCTGAGGAAAATATCACAAGTCACATCAATGCTACTGTAAAAATGTGTATGGGGACACGGGGCATGCGTGTACCTTCTGACGGATTGGGGCCATCCATCCAGAGAGATCGCGAAAGAGAGACAGGGGGTTTTTACAGAGTACTCGTTAGACTTTCATGTGAGGTCTTTCCTATATCCTCGTCCCAGTAAACCAATAATGTCAAGTGTCTTCTCTTGATCACCCAGACACATGTAATAGTGCCGTAGGAGCGTGTCATCGGTGCACAGAAGCGTCAAGGACTCCTGGAACCCTGAGCATTGCTTTATTTTACTACGCATACATCAGGCAGAGCCCCCAGTTGTCCTGACTGCACAAAGGTACAAAGAATGCAGCGTTGCGACGCAAATGATAGTGAGCAGGGGGGGTGTCTCTTTCATAATGCTCATGGGACGCAATAAGAGTAACCCTCGCTGTCTCCTCGTGAAATCGAGCAGGCATGTTCTCTAGTAGTGTCCCTGAGATGCGAGAAGGATGTCTCTGACTGGTGTTCATGGGCTATGAGCAGGGTATCTTCTGAACTGTAAAGAAAGCACTGGTGGCCTCCGGCATGAGAGCAGCAGGGTGTCTCTCACTGAGCTGTGAGATGTCTCCTCTGGGATGTGATGTGGGTATCATGCCCCCACGGTCGTCTCCCTGGCAGTGCAGGCACGCGGGATGTCAGTCAGTGGTACCTGAGCACGCGCCGCCTGGTTGATAGCATTGTTGATTGGCGCCGTGGGAGTTTACTCGGCAAACAAGGCGGTGCTTAGTGCGGCCGCGCCAATCCGCTGCAGGCGGGGCAGGAAGCGCGGCGAGGCACCGCCCACCGGCAGTAGAAGTCTAGCCGGGCAGAGGCGGCCGGATAGTGACGGATGCCGCGCGGACACCAGGGCTGGCGCTCGTGGGACTCCAGGACACCCCGCACCACTGACTGACACCGGGACTCTGCGAGGCTCATTACAATGCGTCCCCGTCTTCGAACAGGCCAGGTGATGCGGCGGAGATACCAGGGGAGTCGCGACAAAAGAGCCAGGTGAGTGGGGGGGGTGGCTGTGTGCGAGCGTGTGTGTGTGTGTGCGTGCGTGTGTGCGTGTGTGTGTGTGTGCATGCATGAGTGTGGCTGTGTGTGTGTTTGCGCACTTCAGGGAATCTGAGGCAGGAGATGGGCACGGCGCCGGCCTGGACGTGCGGGTCCACAGATCCCAATCGCCGCGCGTGCCCGACCCCTGTCTCAGATTTCCAGGAGACGGGCAACATTAGTTGTCGAGCTGGACGCTTTGCTTTCTCCAGCTCGACCTAAAAAGGCAATAGTACATTTATCGTCTTTGATCCCACTGTAATTTATATCCCCCATCTCCGTCCGGTTTTTCCTTGGTTCAACATAGATTTAAAACTCAGTATACTGCGAAAAATACGCTCAAATGTCATAATGCGTTGTTACTCACAAGCAATCGGATTACTTAGTTCCATTCTTTTTCTGCTGTTTTTAAAGAAAATTATTTCATGAAATGAAATGAAATGAAAAAAGACTTATATAGCGCAACTTAGCCCTTCGGGCGTCAAGGCGCCTAACCAAATCATAATCAAAACATAATCTTAGGTCCGAGAGCATGTCTATGGATAGGCCTCGATGAAGAGCCACGTTTTTAAAGATTTCTTAAAAAGCGCCATGGAAGGTAGTGTTTTTAGCTCGGCGGGAAGGGCGTTCCACAATATAGGGGCCACAGAGGAAAAAGCCCTTCCCCCCCATCTGACTCTATTTGTCCGAGGGACGGATAGAAGGTTCTTAGTAGCAGAACGTAAGTTTCTACTGGGGGTGTAAGGAACCAGAAGGGAACTTATAGCTTCAGCGCAGCCGCCAGAAAGAGCGCTGAAAACCAGCCACAGGATTTTAAATGAGATCCTGGCCTGGATCGGGAGCCAATGCAGGCTCTTCCTGGCGAAAGTAGCTGAGGAGAAGTTAGGAACATCCAGTACAAATCTAGCAGCCGCGTTCTGGATGGTTTGAAGACGTCGGATACGGCCTTTATTGATGTCTGCATAGAGCGCGTTGCAGTAATCCAACCGTGATGTAACTAAAGCAACCACAGTCTGTTTGCGGGCTTGGGGGGAGAGGTAGTGAGAGATTTTCCTGAGAATCTTAATAACTCCCCAGCAGGTGGACACAGTTCTATTAACCTGCTGTGTCATGGCAAGGGAGGTGTCGATAATCACACCCAGATTTCGGGCGGATTTCGAAGGCTGAGGACAGGCTCCAAGGGAAGGGGGCCACCAATCACTTGACCATGTGTCTTGATCCTTGCCAAAGACCAGGACCTCGGTTTTCTTCTCCGTTCAGCTTTAGTGAGTTTAAGATCATCCACTCCGAGACTGCTTGCATGCAGTTCCTGAAACTGAACGCGGAGGTACTCACCGAGTGAGAGAAAGACACCATGATCTGGGTGTCATCAGCGTATGACACCACCTCCATCCCCTGCGATCTTACTAGCCTGGCAAGTGGGGCCACATAGATGTTGAAAAGGGTCGGACTCAAGGCCGACCCCTGTGGTACCCCACATTGCACAGGTGTAGTAGGGGAGAGGTACTCTCCTAGCTTGACCCTCTGCTCTCTCTGGTTAAGGAAGGAGGTCAGAAGGCTCAATGCTAGACCCTCCACCCCTATCTCCCTCAGACGGGCTGTTAAAGTCGAGGGAGATAGGGTATCAAAGGCTGATGTAGTGATTGGTTTGATAGTTACATGTCAATATAATTATTAGGGGCTTAGGGAGTGTCCGACATGGGAGGTGTGCTCCCCGGGCTTTTTAGGCAATGGTGCAGTCAACAGGATTGCAAGTTAAGAAATCGGGCTCTTTAGGTAGGAGAGGTGAGGCACTGTAATTAAGAACGGGTCAGTTGTACTACCAGCCACCATTTTGTAATAGGTGACACTGATTATTAGCCTAGGCAGGGTCAGATTTTTGTCCAGTTAGCAAGTTTTGTAGCCGTGTGGGAGGTATTGTAGGTGCCGTGGGGCTGTTATGGAAGGCCCAAGGATTGTGGAAGCTTTCCACTTGCTACAGTAAACAGTCAACGCGGACATGCTGGTACACAATGCAGAAGAGGGTGCAGAGCTCGGAGGCGGAGTGAGACCCAATTGCAAGGCATCAGGAGTGGCGGCAGAGGTTTTCACATGCGTATGGTCGTGCCCAAAACTAATAAGCATTGGCATAGCCAATAGGTCTCGCCTTTGGGACCTTATAAGTATTTAGTTATGCAGCAGGTCCCAAAGGCAAGACATATTGCCTATGCCAATGGTCAGAGAGAAACTAGCTTCAATGCCAGGCTGATGCTGTCAGAAACGGCTGATGTCGGACCAATCTGAGGCTGATGTTAAGAGACAGCTGAGGCTGGGGTCAGAGGATGATGTCAGAGACAGCTGAGGCTGGTGTCAGAGACGGCTGAGGCTGGTGTCAGAGACGGCTGAGGGTGGTGTCAGAGACGGCTGAGGCTGGTGTCAGAGACGGCTGAGGCTGGTGTCAGAGACGGCTGAGGCTGGTGTCAGAGACGGCTGAGGCTGGTGTCAGAGACGGCTGAGGCTGGTGTCAGAGACAGCTAAGGATGATGTCAGGGATGGCTGAGGCTGAAGTCAGAGACAGCGGAGGATGATGTCGGAGCAATCGGAGGCTGACGTCAGAGACAGCTGAGGATGATGTCGGAGCAATCTGAGGCTGATGTCAGAGACAGCTGAGGCTGGTGTCAGAGACGGCTGAGGCTGGTGTCAGAGACGGCTGAGGCTGGTGTCAGAGACGGTTGAGGCTGGTGTCAAAGACGGTTGAGGCTGGTGTCAAAGACGGTTGAGGCTGGTGTCAGAGAGGGCTGAGGCTGATGTCAGGGATGGTTGAGGCTGATGTCAGGACCGCATGAGGCTGATGCCAGAGCTGTGATGTCAGACCTGTGAGAGTGTTGCAGTAGTAACATGCTCTTGCGCGCTCTCTAACGCTCGAGTGACGTCATGGTGATGTAGTTGCATGTGCACGCACAACGTTGTATTCCTTTAATTCAGTGTTGTTTTTTGTAGGGTCTGACACTCACTACAACGAGCCTCTTCCAAGTGTTTAGTGGTCACTTGGAGCTCTCCTGCCAGTGAGCAGTCGCGTACACGGGCGCCTCCTTCTGAAGAAACTGGCCACTTTTCTACTCCCTCGAAAAGTGAGTGAGTGACATCATTCCACGGAGGCTGGCGCCTGGGGCTCCGCTGTTGTGAGAGGCTGGGGGACAGACCAGCTGCCATTTTTTGTGGATGCCCTGCCACAAGAGGCACTGAGGCGATATTGTGTGATTAAAGCATCAGACGGTATCTGAGCTCCAGGCCTAAGACCGCCTCCTGGAGATTACCTTGACTCCTCCTCCCGGAGGAGGGCTTGATGCCAGGGCAGCACTTATGGGACGGGAGTAGTCACGGAAAGGAGGGCACGGTCGGGCCCAGTGGTCATGGTCCAGCAGGCACCAGAGGTAAATAGAGCTCCCTACCACAAACACTACAGCAGCCCCACAGGAATGCATCGCTTCTCTCCTTCCTCGGGGAGGTGCCGCTGCCCTCGAGCTGGCAATAGAATGCCCAGGCTCCAGGCGGCACTCCAAAGTGTTTACTGATGCATCACCCGCATGCGCCCTGGCGCCGCCAGAGTGAAAAATAGTGCGGCTGTCTCACACCGCAAGTAAAGCATCCAGTCCCCTCGTGCACATTTTCTGTCCCACCACGTGCACGCTTGGAATCCGTATCGATTCCAAAAGGCCCTCGCCATGGCGAGAGCAGCGCATGCACGTTGCTAACGCCAGGCGAGACCTAAAAAAGTCTAGCAAGTCTTGGCAGGGAGGGTCTGCGGACAGCAAAGGCCAGGCGGACCCCGGGATGAGGCAGCACAGGTGCATGCTGGGGGGATGAGGCACAGCAGAACGAAGTTGGCGACGGGGAAGAAGACGGCTGTGGCATTTTGGGAACCCTAGAGTCGCACATAATTCTGGGTCGCAGCCAGTGGGGCATAAGGCGACTTTGGGGAGGGAGGAAGAGAAGTAATTTCAGCAACCGATGCTCTAGAAACAAGCATTTGCAATGCAATAGGTCTCGCATTTGCCAGAGTTTTAGCAATTGGCATTGTAAATGGCAATGCATTTTTTTAATGTGTTTTGAAAGGCTACAATTAGTGCTTTAACACACACTTTGTACTTGTAGTCATTGCTTGCAAGAAGCCAGACTGGCAGTAACTGAGCCTCTTTTTTTTGTGTAAATTATTTTAATAACCTTTTTCAAATATGCTCACATTACCTTATGATACACATAAGTACACAAGAGAGGTACGGGTACGCTACATGTAGGCATGGTGTGTACATACAGCAGGAACATTGGGGGAATAGTCCACCCATCTTCATGGTAATGCAAGTTCAAGGGGGGAACAGGGGAAGATAAAACTAGGGACGTCCAGTCAGGGGAAGGGTGGGGGGGGGGACCTGGTCAGGGACTGTGAAGCATGGAGGATGTTCGGGTCGCGTCAGCCACTATCTGTCAGTAGGGTGTCACATCGTGCATAAGGGCCGTCCGGTAAGGAAAATCCGCAGGCGGAGTAGGAAGAGTCGCATGCCATGGTGTGTCCGTATCTCTTTAGGTGGCCTTGAAGCATGGGGGCTGCCGCACATGTACTCTAGTGCGATGTGTGCGTTGCCGGGACCGTAGGATCATCTTGGGAAGCGTTGGAAGCCATGCGCGTGTGTGCCTCTGTGAACTGGTGGGTCAGCATGGCCCACTCCAGCAATATGGGATGTTTTCGCTGTCCCTTAGCTTCCTCCTCCCTCAGGGTTTTCTCCTCAGCTTTCGCCCATTTCTGCACCGCTCCCACCCATGCCTCCAACTTAGGTCCCGATGCTGTTCGCCACTGCATGGCGATGTTTCGTTTGGCTAGGAGTAGGGACAGAGTCCCACGTGTGTAGGTCCATGAGGCCTATGAGTGTTCGAACTGTGTCGAGGACGGTGGACCAGTATTGTCTCAGGATGAGGCAGCTCCAGAACATGTGTTGGAAGTGTGCGTCCTGCGAGTGACATCTGGGGCAGAGAAACTGTGTGTCCGGAAAGAACCTCTGAAGGCGCGCCGGTGTCTGATACGCTCTGTGCAAGATGTAGAATTGGATGTTTTTGAACCGCGCGTTTCTGGATACTTTTTTGGGAAATTCCAAAGCCCTGACCCATTCCCCATCATGAAACTGTCATCCGATTTCGTCCTCCCAAGTGGTTCGCAGATTGTGCAGTGGCCTTCTCGTATGGACTTATACAGCCAAGTGACCAAGTGCTGGCCTACACCCATGTACAGAATGGTGTGGACGACCTGGTGTGTTGCCGGTTCGCCGACTCTGAGGTCACAGTGTGGGCGAAAGTTATCTATGAGCTTACGGTGTGTTAAAAACTGTCCCGGGGGGAGGTCATGGTCCTCCACAAGCTGCTGGTAGGGGTGAAGTCGTCCCTCCGCAAACAATCCCTCCGCCTCAGGTATCTCGCAGTCTGTCCATGCGCGGAGCATGGTGTGTGTGAAGTGGAATTCCCGCTGCGGCCAGCCGACCAGCGGCAGCCTAGGGGAGTAACACGGGGTACCCGCCGCTATGCGGTGTATCCTTTGCATACACCGGCGAGCTACCGACACTTGCAGTGGGTATGTCCGACGGGGCTTGGCACCTGGAAGCAGGAGACGGCGTAATTCAGGAGTAGGGATTGGGCCCCTTGCTGTGTAGGTTTCCCTGGTATGTCTACCCGCCGTCCAGTACGACAGCCACTGGAGCTGCGCCGCCAGGAAATATGACTCGAAGGCCGGAGCGCCTAGATCTCCCTGCGTGGTGGGCAGCTGCAATTTGGTGAGAGCTATTTGGTGGCGGCCAGTCCCCCATACGAGTGCACGAAGGAGCGCATCTAGTTCTCGAGAAAAGGCCCTGGGTGGAATAACGGGTAAATTCGTGAAGTAGTACAATAGGCAGGGTACTATGATCATCTTGGCTATAGCTACTCGACCAATCGGGACCAATGGAAGGTCCCTCCAAAAGCCCACCGACAATCTAATGCCAGCTAACACTCTACGATGATTGCCCTCGTAGATGTCAGCAGGGGAGTGATAGAGATGGACACCAAGATATCGAGGGGCGTCCGTGGTCAACGGCAGGCGCTGCCTACCCACTCGTATCTCCTGTGGTTCAAGGGACTGGCACAATGGGTAGATCGTGGATTTATCCCAGTTCACCTGGAGGCCTGACGCCTCCGCGAACTCCGTCAAAGCTGTCCATATGGGCGTCAGATCCGCAGTAATATCCCGAATATACAGAAGGAGGTCGTCCGCGTATAGGGAAGCGCAGTGGACCTTGTCCGCTATGGGTATACCCCATGTAGCCCCTTCTCGCCTCAGACGTATCGCCAGGGGCTCCACTGCCAGGGCAAAAATCAGGGGTGACAGGGGGCAGTCCTGTCTAGTGCCCCTCTCAACCCGGAGTGGGGACGAGATGTAGCGACCCAGCCTGACACGAGATGTAAGGTTGGTGTAGAGTAGCTGCGTATATTGCAGAAGAGTGGGACCTATTCCTATCCTGCGCAGGACAGCAAAGAGGTAAGGCCACGTTAAAGTATCAAAGGCCTTTTCGAGATCGAAAATTATGCAGGCCGCTCGGGGGAATAAGTCCCCTACCTGATCTTGGATGTGGAACAATCGCCCCATGTTGTGGGACGTATTCCTGCCGGGGACGAACCCGCATTGGTCCGGATGGATCAAGGGGCGCAAAATTTGCTCGTATCAAGCCGCCAGGATTTTCCCCCGGATTTTGCAGTCTGCGGAGAGGAGGGTGATGGGACGGTAGGAGGACAGTTGTTGCGGGTCTCGGTGTGGTTTGAGAAACATGACTATGACGGACTCGCGGAGAGAGCCTGGGAGTTCTCCCCTCTCAAGGGCATCCGCAAAAGTTTCCGTCAGCCGAGGGACCAAAAGAGTAGAGAAGGTACTGTAATATTCTAGGGGCAGACTGTCCAGTCCCGGTGCCTTGTTCTGGGCCAGCGTGCGGATCGCACTGGAGACGTCAGCCGTCAATATTTTAGCATCTAGCTCGGTCTTGTCTGCATCTGTGATATTTGGGATCGGCAGGGGATCAAGGAAGTGGTTCAGCACCTCCCGTCGGAGGTGAGTTGGGGTGCGATAAATAACGGTGTAGTTTTGCTGGAAAGCGTGTAATATGTCTATGTGGGAGCGCACTAGGTTACCCGAGGGAGTCATAATCTCGGTGATGGGTTTAGTGTCTGTGTCCTCTTTCGCTAGCCATGCCAAGAGTGTGCCTGTTTTATCTCGCTCCTTGTGCATCAGAGTGGCATAGGCCCTAAAATTATATTTGCGCATGTCAGCTAGGGCAGTAGAGTATTGTGTTTTGGCCTCCGCTACCTGGGCCACCGTTGCGGTGTTTGCATCCTCTTGTTTCGTGAGTGTTGCTAGCTTGCATTCAGTGTCAACGAGTGTTTGTTCCAGTGTACGGCGCACCCTCACTATTTGTTTGATGCATGCCCCTCGCGCCACTATTTTAAAAGCGTCCCATTCCATCAGTCTAGAGGTGGCGGACCCCGCATTGTGTATGAAATAGTCTTGAATACTTTGCGCGTGTTCGTGCCGGAACACCTGTTCTGTCAGACAGTCACGTGGGAGGCGCCATGTGGGGACCGGGGGATGAGGAGGTCGCCATTGAACGCGCATTATGTGTGCATCGTGGTCTGAGATTACCCGGCCAAGATAATCTGTGTATTGGACCTTAGAGATCAGTGACAGGGAGCATAAAAACCTGTCTAAGCGGATCCGCAAGTTGTGGGGAATGGAATGAAACTAGTAAAGCCTCGTCTGGGGATGGGTAGCTCTCCATGCGTCCACTAACGGCCAGTGGCTGACCCAGCGGCGGATGCGCTCTGATCGCGCGAGGGCGGGGAGCGCGGTGGTGCTGGGTTTGATCTGTCGACTGCAACATCAAGCTCGTAATTGTAGTCGCCCCCTAAGATCCATGGAAGAGATGCAAATTGGGCCAGAGTGTCTGTAAGGGAGTCCCAGAACTTATCCTGCTCTATATTCGGCGCATATATGCTGCCCAGTAGTACGGATTGACCGTCCAGTATTCTCTCCAAAAGGGCATATCTACCCTCCCTGTCCACTACTCTGCGTATTTCCTGGAATGGGGTGCTGGGCAGACCCAAACCAGTGCGCCCCGCGCGAATGCCGAGTATGACGTGGCACATATTGTTCCCCGCCATCGGGACCGTAGTTTGTCAATCTCTGATGCTGTGAGATGTGTCTCCTGCAGGAACGCAATTTGTGCATGTTGGCGTTTGATATAGGCGTAGGCAGCATATCTCTTGCGTGGTGTGTGGAGGCCCCGTGCGTTTAGGGTCAGAAAAATAACATCTGCGCACTGCATTGGGGAGTCTAATTAGCGTTATCTGCGCCCAGCAGCGCAACCTCGAGTGTGGGGGTTGCTGGTGTGAGTGGCGACCGAGTGGCCCGGTCCCCTTAGAAGGCCCATCTAACTCCCACCCAGATGTGCTGGTGGCCCGGATACTCGTGTCCCCCGCGTGGTGTAGGGTGAAGAAAACTAGGGTGAACAAAACATGTAAGGGGGGGAACTGTCCCAATACCTGGGGCATATCGGTAGGCCCGATACGTCCAAACCAGCGCTCATAGAAACAAAAGAGCGAAAAAGTCAACATGTGGGGGTGGTGGCACGTGGCTGCGTGGCTTGGTCCTGCCAGGGCGTTGAAAGGATTAATGTTCGTCTTGTATGAGAGTAGAGCGCTGTATCCGTCGTGACGCTTAGTGCGGGCAACTCCCTCTTCCTGGGGGTGCCTGCTTCCATGTGCCCACAGAAGCGGAATGTTTCTGGTCTGTCACTGTCTTTTCACTCAGTGCAGGGTGTCTGCAATTTGTGGAGTGACCGGGGGTAAGGTAATGGAGTCAGCTGCAGAATGGGCCGCGTTGCTGTCTTCTTCACCTCCCGAAGACAAGAGGTGGGGGATTCCCTCAATGTCCTCCTCAGAGGGCGGCGCCCTGAGTTCAGTAACTGCCTGGAGGGCCTTGCGACGCTCCTGTATAATCTGCTCCAAGTCCGGGGAGTCCATCCCAAGACGCCCCGCGGATTCCCTCCAACCCTGTCGTCCTTGCGTTTGCGTCGGTTGTGGGGCGCGCCTCCTATTGCGCGGTGCTCTTTGAGTGCGCCCTCGTGGTGCATCCATAGGGGGGTCTCGTGTGCAGTGGTGGTCCGCCCATTCACATGCATCTGCGGCAGTGGAGAAGAAGTGCGTGGTACCGGCATAAATGACTTTTAGGCGGGATGGAAATAACAACGAATACTGGATATTGTTCGCTCGCAAGCGACGTTTCACCTCCAGGAAGGATGTTCGAAGCTTCTGTACCGCTTTAGCATAGTCAGGGAAGATCATGACGTGTTGATTTTCTACTTGTAAGGGACCCGCGCGTCTGGCGCCCGCAGCACCGCGTCGCGATCCTGGAAATGTAGGAACTTTGCAAGAAGCGGGCGGGGTGTGTTACCAGGTGGTGGTTTGCCAGCCGGCACCCGGTGGGCTCGCTCTATGGAAAAGAAAGCTGTACCATCCGTTGTTGGAGTGAAGGATATGACCCATGCCTCCACATATTCGATCGGGTGGGACCCCTCGATGCCCTCCGGAAGACCCAGCACGCGTATGTTACAGCGCCGAGAGCGCCCTTCTAAGTCATCCATGCGTTCCTCTACGGTTGTCAGGCGGCCCAGGACCAATCTAAGTGTTTGCTGTGGTTTACTCGCGGCGGGATGTAAATCAGCGAGGGAGCGCTCTCCTTTCCTCACCTTGTCGGCCAGCTTGGTCGTCGCGTATAAGGGTGATGTCCGTGGTGAGGGTGCCCAGGCGCTACTCCATGGAGGCTCTGGAGAGTTCAATGGCCGCCAGGACTTGGTCCAGTTTATCTGATATGGTCAGATCCGGCTGGGTTGTGGATGGTTTAGCCAACGTGTTGGTGCGAGGTTGGTTCTCCGGCGCTGTTTCTGGAACCGCCGTCTGCTGCGTGGCCCTGGGTTTTCCCACTCTGCCTTCTGAAGTGATTTCCCTCACTCTGTGCCGCGTCAGCCGTGGGGGCGCGGTCGAGGTTGCGCGGTCGGGGGGTCGGTAGACCTACTCGTGGACCTCTTGTTGTAGGGGGCGTAGTGCGCGCGCAGGTCTCCGGCACCCCAGCGGGGCCCTTTCCCCCGTTCCGCCAGGTGTGCACACAGCGAGGGTCCGTATGGCACAGTAGCTCCCCCTCTAGGTCGTCGTCCTCCTCCGCCCACGTTGCGGTCTTACAGCAAACGCCACAGCGCTTGTCTTGCCCAACCCGGGGGGGTCACCACGGGAGGGCCGAAGCCCCGCATCACTCCATCGACCCGGTGTAGTACTCCTGAGCAGGGACGGTCTGAGCACCCACTCGTAGAGTCCTGGAGCGTTGTGGGGGTCTGGTGGCGGTTTGTTCATTGCACCCCAGTTGTCCTCGCAGCCGCCATAGGGAGGTCAGGCAAGGGTGGTCTGTAGTCCAGTCCCCCCGACGGTGTGACAGGCCGGGAGGCGTATGGGCAGCAGAGGGGTCCGCGCTTGTGGTCTTGTAGCGCTGTGGGGGTCCGGCGGCGATTTGTTCAGTGCGCTCGATCTGTCTCCGCAGCCGCCATGTTGGGGTCAGGCAAGGGTGGTCTACAGTCCATTCCCCTGGACGTTGTGGCTGGCAGGGCGTGTATGGGCAGCGGAGGGTCCGGGCTCGTGGTACTCACCCTCCGGTGCTCTGCGGAGGTCCTGTTGGTGTTCACAGGGCAGCTTCACTGCGCGGGCGCTATCTTGGGAGCAGGCAACCTCGGCGCGAGAAGCAAAGAGATGGGGGGGGCCCTCGCGCCACCGTCCCCGAAGTCTGTCCCCTGTGAAGTGCCGGTGACGATCGCCTATGCCGCCGTTGGTAATTGCTTCCCCGCCACTGCGGGGGGCGCTGCCGCCAGTCCCCGGCTGCTCCCTGACGTCCGCCGTGGCCAAGCAGGTCATCGTTAGTTGGTGTCGGAGGTGGGAAGAAGTCGCCGCCAGGCCCCGACCGACTGTGGAGAGTCCTCTAGGTCCGCCCACCGCAGGACATCACCTGGTGGGAGCGCCGTTGCAGGTCGGTCCAGGCTAGAGGTAGGCAGCCGCCGTGCTTTTCCCCCCGGGGCCCGGGGATTCGTCTCTCCGCCTTTTCACCCACAAGCGCCACTGATTTCTTTGGACCGGAGGCACCTTCCGGCACTGTTGCGGTTCAGATGCAAGGGGGGACAATTTATCCCCCTGGCCGACGAGATATTACTGTCTTCTGGGCCGCCCGGCTGCGGAGCCTCAGCAGACCGTGTCCGCCATCATGGCTTACTTAGCCACGCCCCCCAGTAACTGAGCCTCTTTTACTGCCAGTATTGCTTCTCATGAGCAAGGACTATAAGTACAAAGCATTTATGAAGTGCTTGCTACTCCTGATGAGGTGTCTAAGCTCCTTTAGGCGAGCGGCACACTACTTTAGAACCAAAAAAGGATTTGTTGTGAATTAGTCTGGGGAAATATGAAATTAATTTGAGCAGTGGATATCTTAGTTTTTGGATTGAAAAGGATAGATTTTACTCTTGCTTGAGTCTTGCCTTTTCTGTAACAATATTTTAGGCCGACTGACTATAATTAATTGTACAGTTTTACTCCTAAATAAATATTATATCTACGGCTTAAAAACGGGTTCATTAGAATCCCAAAGGTTACTTTTTTTAATGTAGTTTCATGTTTACACAGATACCCTATATGTGCCTTAGAGAATTCTATATCCCATGAACTTGCTGGAAAGCAGAGGAGGAGGTTGTTTTACGTTTGATAAATTAATAATACTATCAGCATTGAGGACTGGATTGATGCTCATGGCTTGCTTTCTTCACCAGCGTGTTAGTACTGTGAAATAACAGGGGTCAGTATCACCCAACTCAACAGTTCATATTTTACCAACCTCAGATTAATGGTGGAATGGGTCTTTTCCATTCTTGAACTTTTACTTGCAGGTTAGCTGAATAGCTCAGCACTTAAATCATTGACATCCAGAGTGAAATATCTCGGACACCAATTTTGGATTGTCCATTATTTATTGCGCCAGAGCCCCCTGAGGTACATCAGCTTATAAATACATTTCCCTTGATCACTAAGGAAATGTTGGCCAGTCTAGTAGAGAGAGTAAATTCTGGCTCGCAGGCAGATCCCTGCCCACCTAATGTTTTCAAACTAGCGATGTCAGATCTGGAAGAGGATGTACTTACCCTCTTCAATAGATCTTTAGAGATGGGTCAGGTTCCCACTTCGTTCAAAGAAGCTAGACTGATACCGCTCCTTAAGAAACCGGGTGCTGACCTTAAAAATCAAAAAAACTATAGGCCCATCTCTCAATTACCTTTCCTGGCCAAAATGATGGAGCAGCACGTCTTGATACACCTTTCAAAACATTTGGAAACCAACGCTCTGTTAGAGCGGAATCAGGCAGGCTTTCGAAAACACCACAGCACGGAGCTGGTGATGATATCCATTTTGGATGAATTAAGATGTAGAGCTGACAAAAAGATCCCCGGGCCCTGGTGCTCTTAGATCTCTCAGCTGCGTTTGACACAGTGAATCACAACCTACTGCTGAAATGCCTGAGAGATCTAGGCATCGGGGGACCGCACTGGGCTGGTTGACCTCATTCCTGCAGGGAAGATCGCAGAGGGTCCAGTTGTCAGATTTGATCTCTACATCAGCGGCAATAACCTGTGGGGTACCGCAGGGATCCGCCCTCTCGCCGCTCCTTTTTAATATATACTTGCAGCCTCTGATTGCCGCTCTAAATCAGATGGAGTGTCAGATTTACAACTATGCCGACGACACGCAGATTATCATACAAAATGAGGATCCATCTGAAGCCCAAGCTAGGTTGCACAACATTCTAAAGTTCACGAGTAACTGGATGTCCTCCAACTCCCTAAAGATCAACCCAGAGAAGACCGAAGTGTTGCCCATCACCATCTCGGGCAACCCGTGGAACGATCTTCTCTGGCCTCAGGAGTTGGGTACGGCCCCGATACCAGCGAAGGTGGTGAAAAGCTTGGGTATCCACATCGATGGTAATCTTTCCATGAAAGATCAAGTGTCGTCGGTGGTAGGCACATGCGTTGGCCTCCTCAGGCAACTCCGGAAAATCTCGCCAATGTTGTCTTTTTCCACTCTAAGGACGGTGGTGTCGGCAATGATTTTAGGGCGTCTGGATTATGGGAATGCCCTCTATGTTGGGCTTACCCAGCAATTACTCTCGAGACTGCAAATTGTGATGAATGATGCAGCTAGACTGATTTTCGGAATAGCTAGAGGCACGCATGCCTCTCCTCTTCTATACCAATTGCATTGGCTTCCCATCAGGCAGAGGATCCTATTCAAAGGTCTATGCATCGCACACAAGGCGGTCTTTGGTAATGCCCCCAGTTACATTAAAGCTAGAGTGGTGCAGTATATCCCCAGAAGAACTTTGCGCTCGTCTGAGGACACTCTTTTGGTAAGCCCGCGTTATCGTCTGACCACCCTTGGTGGACGCGCATTTTCAACCACCCTGCCGGCAGCTTGGAACAAGCTACCACCAGTTCTACGGAAGGAACCAAATTTATTGCCTTTTAGACGAATGTTAAAAACTGTGCTTTTCCGAGAAGCCTGGGGTTTATTATAATTTGTCTTGCCTGTCCTCCTGCGATGATTAGTTTCCCAAGTACAAGCGCTTAGAGACCAATCGGTGATAATGCGCGATATAAATGTAATAAATAAATAAATTGAGCTTTACGTCGATAAATTCCTGGTAAGAGCATGCAAAGGCAAACACTGTATACCTCTCACCATAAACAACTGCTCATATAGTAGCGAACTGTCCAACTGTCCAACTGTCCAACAAGTCCAACACATTTACTGCTAACCCGGAAACAGCCTGGAAAGCCAGGTTTTTTTTCAGTTAAGAAAATATTTTTACAATACGCTGTTTATTGTGCTAACGTTCAGAGAGAGAATACGATGTACTGATATGTAGCTTAGCTTAATGCAAGCATTTCTATCCATCTGTTTTTTAAGTGAAATGTCCTAAGTGCGACTGGTAAAGCCAGATATGGGTCACTTAGTTCAGAGATCCTAGGGCTTGCCCTGGACCTCATTGGTAGGGCCCAACAACTAAGCAAAACGGGTCAGAAAGGACAAGCCTGGCAGTTCGGACTGGACTCTTCCTATTCTGAGGGAACGGGGTTGATTTGTTTATGTTTTTCCCAGTTTGTAAAGGCACGGTAACCAAAAAACGGATGGACTGCATTGCGGCCCAGAGGAGTTATCTGCGGCTGAGATTAATCATGGACCAAAACTGAGAATGGAGATCTGAGCTCCGTCTCAGCCAGCAGAGGAGGAAGAGAGATGCGGTGAAATTAATAGTCATTACAGAGGAAGGACAGGGGAGGAAGAATGTAAAGAAGAGAGAGAGATAGGGGAAGAGCAAGCGAGATATCACAGCAGAGATGGTTCTTGGCAGGCTTTTTCATCACGATATAAGAGGCGATAATGAATCCCTCTTCTCTTCATATACAACAGTGCAGGTGTGAGCAGGTTCTGTGCACTCTTCTGTGCACCGCTCACCCGATGTGTCCACTGAAGTCACCAGTGTGATCGAAGACCTGCAATGCAGTGTAGACTTTTCTAACACACTATAGCAGTTGTACAGGGTTGTGATGGGACCCGCTAGTGGAACCAAAGCAGCAGTGAAACCAAAGCAGCTGACCAATAACACCAGTTCCCACAAGCCATAGCTCCTACTATAACATTCAACCCATTTCTCTTATTCGCTCCTCAACCTAAAAAACCCAGGCCTCCCGCTAGTGGAGTGGCGGCATCCGCTGCCGTTGTTAAAGTAAAACAAAACTGAAAGCGTGCATGGCACGCCGAAAATAAAACAAGAACAAAAAATAGTGTTAAAACAGAGCAAAAAGCAATCATTACTTTAACACGGGCTGAGCAAATAGCAGCTAAAATTTACCTTATTTTATGTGTGGCGCATGAATGTTGTGAAGGGTGGAAGGGAGGAGCTCTGGAAGAGAGACTCGATGCTTGGCTCTTTAAATATAAATTGAAAACGCTTGCTCTACAGTGCTGTGTAACGAAAATAACACACCTCTGTGCTCAGGAGGTGGTAGGGGATGTGGGTGATGAGAAGCAAACGGGATGAAGAGGTTAAGGGTGGTGCGCATGACACACACAGCACAACGAAAACGAATGGGAGGAAGCCGAAGTTACGATTGCAGTGTAAGATTAGTCGAGCGCGCACCAAGCGTAGCGTAACAGGACAATTAATTGTTAGAAAGTTTAATAAACATCGTGCAAAAGAAAGCAGATATTCTACCGTGCAAGGGGATCGGAGGGCTTCTTACGGCATTCCAGCTTCCTCAGAGACACAGTGGTGTGCATGTCATACACAGCGCAACAGGCTCTTTAAATATAAATTGAAAACGCTTGCTCTACACTGCTGTGTAACGAAAATAACACTCCCTGTGTGCTCACAAGGGGGGCAGGGGTTTGGGGGCGCTGAGAAGCAAAAGGGAAGAGTTAAAGGGTGGGTGCATGGTGGGAAGGTGGTGCGCATGTCACACACACAGTGCAACAAAAATGAACGGGAGGAAGCCGAAGTTACGATTGCAGTGTAAGATAAGCCGTGCTCGCACCAAGCATAGCGTAACAGGACAATTAATTGTTAGAAAGTTTATTAAACATCGTGCAAAAAACAGTTACTCTACCGTGCAAGGGGGTCGGAGGGCTTCTTACGGGATTCCAGCTTCCTCGGAGACACGGTGGTGCGCTTGCCAGACACAGCGCAACAAAAACGGGAGGAAGCCGCACCTCAATAAAATAAATAAATAATACAAGTACAAGTGACAGCGCGCCAGCTTGTACAATGACAAAATGCGTGCTAAAGCATCTGTGTATATATAACAATGCCGCGTGCGAAAGTGAAAGCGCGCAATGTGATAAAAGAAACGCCCGCGGGACTGGGGAAAATAGAATGTTAAAAAGAAATGGGAGCGTGTGAAAGTGAAAGCGTGCCATGCGCGCGCTGTGATGAGAAGAGACGCCCGCTGGACTGGGGAAAATACTATGCAATTATGCGAATGCGTGCACATCTCCTGTCCGGGAAGGCACGGCGAGCAGGAGACAGGGAGGAAACAGAACATGCCTCCCTTCTAATGAAAACCTCACATTTTGGAGCCCCGCCAATCAGAAGCATGGGTAGATCTTCCACCCCTGCTTTGGAAGCTAAATCGACGACAATAGTCTCGCAAGCGAACAGCGCATGCAAAGCGTCGCTAGGTGAGACCTAAACCTAATTTGCATTCAGTACCTTGCAGGGTAAAGGGTGTAGGTGGGGGGAAGGAGCGAGTAGGATGTTCAATAACCGCATAGGCGGCGTGTAGGTGTGGCTCTGAAGAAGGCAGCCTAGCACGCAGGAGCCAGAGGAGGAGCAGATCAGCCAACCTTATTGGAGTTCTGCCTCGGTGGTGGTTCAAGCCCTTCTTGAGTGGAGCGGTGGGGTGGAGGGTAAACAGGGGGGTGAACAGAAGGAGGGGGAACAGTGCAAACTAGAGTAGTTTTTTGGACTGAGGGAGGTACCGCAGAAGCCCTTGAAGGGTTTTTTTTGACTGAGGATGGGGGATAGGGGCCTGACAGCAGTAAGTGGGGGGGGGGGGCGAGAAACAAGAGGGAAGTGGGGCCTGGGGATCAAAAGAGGTAAGACATGCGAGTTGACGAGAGGGACAGGGTGGGAAGTACCGTGGGAAGAGGCAGGGAGACTTGTTCGCAGGGGAGATGGATATGATTGGGTGAGGAGGGAGATTGCATAGACCAGCAGAGAGCATTCCTAACTAAAGCAGGCATCATCACTGGTGATACGTTTTTTTGCAGTGGACGTCTATCTGGACTCGAGAGATGTGTATGGTTGCAGGTAGCCAACTTAAGGGAGGCATTGGAAAACAGAGCATCAGCCTGTGGAAGGTCTGGTGGGGCCCCAGCAGGGTCAGGACAAGGGAAAAGTCTGGTGTGGCTGCACAGGTACGGAAGGAGCAACAAATGCCACATGATTGGTGGGACAAGAGTTTTTTACGATGAAATGCCAGGGCAAACCTGTTTGCGAATGAAGAGGGGTGGCTGAGGTGAAGGAGTTGGTGCTTGATTAAGAGGAGGATGATGATGTGGAAGAGGGGTAGCTGGTTGAGGTTGATGAGGAGAGGAAGTATCTGGGTGGCACGAGTGGCAGCAGGGCAGCGGAGGTGCGGTGTCAGAATAAATAGACGTTCATTAGTGTTTTGCAGGATGGAGCACGGGGGAAGATGTCAATGGTGACACAATCAGGGTAGTAGACAACAGGCAGCTGGTGGGACAGCAAGCACTCGGGTGGGCCCTAACCCTGAAGCCAGGTAAGCAGATGTCTAAGAAGTTGCGAGCAGTGATGGCTTCAAAGGGGCTTGGGAAAGGCAACTGTGGTCCAGCAGGTCACAAGCGTACGGTTGAAGACGGGGAGTTATGTAACAAACAAAGGGGTGGTGCCAGTGAGGAAAATCGAATTTTGCCCTGTCATGTGTCCCTACGTGTTCCCCATTATATGTTATATGTGCATGATCGATATGCATATTTACCCCCTTGCCCGAATAAAGACGCAATTATAGTTGTGTCCAACGTTAATATGCCAGTTATCCAGTCCTCGTGAAAGCAACGAGTATTAGGCCTGTGTTGCCCACGTTTTTCCATTGTGCACGTTAATTCATCGAGTTGTCCCCGTTTCTAGGCCTCGTAGGGCCCGGACACCAGATTCAAGCTCAAGTCTCCTGAAACCACTCCGAGGAGCGATGCAGCCCCTCCCGCATCCCTGACCCTTCACTTACTTCCTGCCAAGCAGCGCGGTGCCCGGCCTGGCCTGTCTGCCTGTCTGCCAAGAATATGTTATGCCTCTAGTTATCAGTTCAGCTCCCCGGCTTCACATTCCTAAGCTAACGAACCGTATAAACATCTTCATCTATAGTCTAGTCTTTCTGTCTCCATGCAAGAGAATTACTGAATTAGTATCCCTAATAGATTCATAGCACACGCAATACATAAAGAATATATGCATGCACCAGCCTTAGTGTCAAGTAGCCTTTGCCCTGATGACTTTTAGATTCTATCAACATGTACTCCAAACATGAGATACCAGATATGCTATAGGTACATGTCGTCCTGACATCCCAGACTTTAGTCTCCTCTTCTAGTGCAGAAGTCAGAGCCCCCAGCTCTCCCCAGTTACACGTCATGGCCCGTTTGCGCGCACCAGTAGGTTAAAGGTTCCAGCTGCCCAGGTAGCCCCCTCCATGTATCCACCCATTTATGACACTTCTGTGACGTTTACATCACATGTCTCCGTGCACGCCCTGTGCACGCCTTCTTTGTACGCCCATATGTTCTTATCTTCCGTTTGTCACTTGTTACGCCTACTGTATGCAATGCAATTATACTGTTTTACTATATATACTGTATGATGTTAATATGATGGGCGCGCGACTGTCATTTCCCATCCTGATCCTTTGCAGGCTCGAGCCATCTGATTAAAGCCCATCTGACTCAGATACCACGGATCCTGCCTCTTATTTATTGAGCTATCCTTTTCAGTTAATGCATAGAAAAATAGTACCGGTAATTAATTATTTATTTACCACATAATGGCGCCCGAATAGGGACGAGCCCCTTCCCCACGCGCCGGCGATGTAACGCAGGCCCCCTGACCCTTCTACAGCCGTGACGGAACCCTACGTGCACGTGCAGATATTTCTGCTTCAAGTCTCCCTCAGGCCCACGGAGGAGACGGAAACTGCGGTCCGGCATCCAGACGAGGCGGTGAGGAAGGCGGTTCGTCCCGACCAGAGCCCAAGCCGAGAGAGCAAGGTCCGAGGTATCCGGAGGCCCACCTGTAACCGAAGCCCGAGGCGCATGCGTAGTGCGTAGCAGTAACCAGACGTCGTAGCAGTCCAGTCCGAGGCCTTCAGTTTTGCTTCCCGGTGAGTACCGTTGCTGGGACGTATCTAGACGGGTTCATTCGTTTGTGCCCGGTCCGACGGGTTTGGGGTACACAGATCCGGTCCGACGTGTTCACCTAGGTGGATACGGTATGACGTGTCTCTTTAGGAGACCGGTATGTTCTGTACTGTTTTAGCAGTGCATCCAGTAATTCTAGTAAGTCTGTTCTCGAGAAATTCAAGTATTATGTTTTCAATGTATCAGGTAGTATTCTGTTCGAACTGTTATTAATGTGTTCTTGATGTCGTGGTATGAATGATTGTTTTGCTATTCATTACTGTGTTCATTGTGTATTGTGTTCAAGTTCAAGTACGGTTTGAATATGCCGCTGTTTTCGAAGTTACGTCAGATAAAAACCCGAAAAGGGTTACTTGAAGAATCAGTTCCTGTCCCTCCCAGGGACAGTCCTGGACATTTCATGTATCATAAGCATGGCTTAGATGCCATACTGTATCTAGATTTATGGGTTGATTACACGAAGGATCTCGAAGAGAAATATAAATGGCCTGTTTCAGGAACATGGGATGCCGAGTGCATCATGAGAGTAGAAGAAGCATTATGGAAAAAGAAAGCCAGACAATCCCAGAAAGATGCCATAGAATTATGGCGTAAAGAATCCCATAAAAGAACAGAGAAAGAATTCAGAAAAGCAGAATTAAGTAGGGAATCCTCAGAAAAAGCCCAAGAAAGGGAATTACTAGAAGAAGGTGAACGAGTTAGAGCAGAACAGTCAGACAGACAAAGAAATGCCCTTATTAAAGGTATGTATCCTCTTCTCGCCGAGGGTTTGCCTAAAGCAACCCCGGAAACACTCTGTAATTTACCGCCACCCTTGGTCCCGACTAAGCTGCGTCATAAACCGACCGCGGCTGAAATTTTCCTTTCTTCCTATTTGGACGACACTGTCCCAGAATATGCTAATACGAATCCTGCACCGGTTCAACTTTCACCTCCTGTTAATGTAATTACTGTGCCTCCAGTCGTTGGTCCTGTTAATGTGCCAGCACCCCAGGATCAACCCACATTACGTACTCCCACTTTGCCAGTCACGTTACCAGCAGCCGCACATTCAGTATTAACTGACGATTCCAGTTCAGGAGGAGCAGGGGGAGGTATTCCTATCACCCCGCCTCAAACAAAGCGACTGACGCTGAGAGATGCAGCAATACAACGTACGCCAAAAGTGACTACGTACGAAGCCCTCAAAAAGTATTTTAATGAGTGTGGATCTGATTGTAGATATGACCCAGTACCAGGCGAAGATAGCATGATAATATATTCCATACGTTTACGACGAGTTGCAAGCTTCTTAGTTACCATATCAAATATGGAACAACATCTAGACAGAATATATCACTTTATTCAAACAGGGGAGAAACCAGAAAGTATTCACGAAGCCATGGTACACAGAAAAGTCGAGATTCAAGGCATGATTTTGCAATTTTTAATAAATTGTTTAATAAGAGAACAGGATTATCCTGATAAAAACAAAGAAGATATGAAAGTCCTGACAAGATGGAGTGACAATATAGCAGAAGGAAAACACAGAACACAAAATTGTATAGAAACCATGTACAGAAAGATTCGTAAAGAAATTATAAGTATGCACCAAAAGGAGGAAGCAATGAGAGTAGCCGAGAAAGAGAATGACTCTTCAGACGAAGAGGTAGACGACGAGAATCTCACCAGAATAGCGTATGTAGGCAGAACGAGACCTTCAAATAGACATACACGCCTAGATTGCAAGAAAGCTTTTCCTCCTCCCGTACCAGAACAGTGTTCTCTTGAACAAGTATTCCAGGCTACCGATAAAGTTCTGAAATTACGAATAGGTTACAGTGAGCTTAGTACCATGCATGAACAAGAACTAGCCCGATCAGCAGTCCGATGGACTAGTGATTCTACCACGTTTCCAGACGAAGTAGTGGCTCAAATGTTTCTGAAACTGCCCCCAGCCGAGCAGCGACTGGTGGGTATGTATATGATCCAGCACCTCATCACACTGTACGAGAGTCAGCATTCTGATCCAGGTCCTTTATATAATGTATTAAACGAGTTACTCCTAAACAGATGGAAAGGTCTAGGTACCGATTTAATTAGTGTCATTTTAGAACAGCGCCACAAATACAGAACGTTCCTGACTCCGCATTTTGTTCCTGTTTCACCTCCGTTCTACATAGACAGACAGAATCCGTTACGAGAAGTGCATCCAGTTAAGGGAGCGGGGGGTAATCTCGAACGAGTATTTGTTTACACCGCTATAACGAAAATAGAACTACTAGAAATGAAAAAGTTAGTGCCCTGTCACGATAAAGATCCAGCAGGGTTCCACCGTGAATTAAAAGACATGCTCCGTATGGGAGAATACACGTATCCAGATATCATCAAAATGTTAAAGGTCCTGTTGCCTGCGGGCATATATGAAAAACTGAAAGAAAAAGAATGGGAGGTGGGAGAGAAAAAGATTGACTGGACCGCGTTAGAGAACGAAGATAATGCACGAGTCCCAGGTACTGGTCTTGGGGATAGAGCCAAAGAGTTGCCCGAACTGTTAATACAAGTCTTGCCAAGATTACTAGCCACGAAAAAGGAAGATTGGGATGCCATCTCAGCCTGTAAACAGAAACAAGACGAAGACACTAGTGATTTTTATTCCAGATTTGAGAAATGTTTCATTATTAATAGCGGTCTGAAAACAAGTAGTGAATCGTATCCACATCTTTTTGTTACTAAACTAGTTGAGAATTCTTTACCGCAAGTTAAAAATCGAGTATTGAAGGTCGAGAGTACTTGGCAAGCTAATACCCCGTCTCAAATGCTCCAGATGTTACAGTATCACCAGAACAGAATCAGGGAAGAGCAAGAACACGAAAGGAGACGTATGAAAGACACGAAAATGAAAGTTTTAGTTGCACAGTCTGTTCCACCAGATAGTCAGAAGAGGGGTCCGAATCAGACTAGTCATTCTGCAGCTCCCGTTAAAGGGACATGCAATTACTGTAAACAGCCAGGCCATTATATAAACGAATGTGCAGTTCTGAAACACAACATAGCTACAGGTAAGACGAAAGAGAGACCGCGTCCTCCTAGACAAGAACATGTTCCGCAGAATTCGCAGCAACCACCGCAGAATGCACAACAGACAGTTACAGTACCGCAGCCTATAGCTGCCACACAACACGTTATACAACAGATGTACCAGTACGCACAGTCAGATTATCCAGAATATCAGCAGTATTCATGAAACAGCCTAGAGAGGGAGGTTGGCTTGCCTCTCATCGAGGTTCCTGTAGATCAAGAGGGTCCCTATGTACACAGTCAAGTATTAGGGAAAGACAGAAAGTTTCTGATTGATACAGGGGCAAGTAGGACTACCATTAGTCATGACGAGGTTCCAGGGGCTCCACTCTCAGGCTCAAGAAATGTTTCCCTGGGATTTTCAGGAAAGCCTATTGTTAATGAAATATCGAAACCAGTTTCTCTAGAAGTTGGTCCATTGTCCCGAACTACAGACTTGTTACTTACGAAATCCTGTCCTGAAAATTTACTTGGTATTAAAACATTGAAAGAATTAGGAGCGGTTATATGCTGCTCCCCGGAAGGAGTGAGATTGTTTTTACGTGATTTTAAAGGTCATTATGTGTTACGTGATTTTGATCCAAGATTGCTGAATGTACCACAGCATTTATGGGCGCAAGGTCCAACTGATGTAGGTTGTATGCACATTACACCATATCGTGTCACTCTGAAACAAGGTGTTGTATTACCAAGAATCCGACAGTACAAATTGCCACCTGAGGCTGTAGCAGCCTTATCGAAAATTATTGACGAGCTCATTGCTCAAGGAGTAGTTGTAGAAACTGACTCCAATGTATGTAATTCTCCTATCATTCCGATTCTTAAACGTACTGATCCAAATGCACCCCCAGTTTATCGATTAGTGATTGACCTCCGAGAACTTAATAAATGTATCATACCCCAGTACCCTGTGGTCCCAGATATCTCTTCCCTATTGACTGCCATTGATTCTGAAGCTACGTTCTTTACTGTTATTGATCTCAAGAACGCATTCTTTAGTGTCCCCATTCATCCAGATAGCCAGTTTCTTTTCGGATTCTGTTTAAATGGAAGAAGCTATAAATTCACACGTGCACCTCAAGGTTTCACAGAAAGTCCTAGTATTTACAGTCAAGCACTCAAAAGACAACTAGACAGTATTCACATGCCAACTGACACTGCCCTGCTCCAGTATGTCGATGATCTATTGATCACAGCCCGTACCGAACGTGACTGCGAACGTGCGTCACTGACAGTCTTGTATTTTCTGGCAGAGATGGGGCACAAGGTGTCCCCTTCGAAACTGCAATTCTGTGTCCAGCAAGTGGTATACCTTGGACACTTACTGTCCAAGAGGGGTAGACAGTTGACACCTGACCGTATCCAGTTAATAGCACACCTTCCACAGCCCAAGACACAGAAGGAGGTACGAGCTTTTATCGGCCTCACTTCTTACTGCAGACAATGGATTCCTCAGTACGCATATCTAGCCAAACCACTGATACAGTTAACGACACAGGAGGCAGCCACATCGACTGTCCTCCCTTGGACCCAGGAACATACACTTGTTTTTAATGAGTTAAAGAAAGCTTTATGTAATGCACCTGTGTTAGCGACACCAAACTACAGTAAGCCTTTTACACTTTTTGTCACTGAACGTGATGGTACAGCATTATCTGTTCTCACGCAAGATCAAGCAGGACAACACAAGCCTTGTGCTTATTTTTCTAGCACATTAGATCCAGTAGCCCAGGCTCTGCCTGCGTGCCTCAAGTCAGTTGCAGCCACAGCTCTAGCTATCAGACAAAGTGATTCCATAGTGTTAGGACACTCCCTGACAGTACAAGTTCCACACTCCGTGGAAGTTCTTTTAAACCGAACACAGACTCAGCACTTGACAATTGCACGTTTAACAGGATACGAACTGACACTGTTTCAGCCACACATAGAAATCAGACGCTGCAACATTTTAAATCCTGCTACACTGTTACCCTCGATTACATCAAACCCTGCCACACATGACTGTGTGGAAGTTATTAACATCATGACTAAGCCAAGACAAGACTTGACTGACATTGTATTACCTGATCCCGACCTGACACTTTACGTGGATGGTTCATGTATGAGAACAAGTACAGGAGAACTAGTAGCCGCGTATGCAGTGACTACTGAAACTGAAGTTATAGAAACACATCGTATCGACACCCTGTCTGCCCAAGCAGCAGAGCTCATTGCTCTGACCCAAGCCTGCATACTAGCCAAGAACCTGAAAGTAAACATATACACAGATTCACGTTATGCATTCGGAGTCGTACACGACTTTGGAGTACTCTGGCAAGAAAGAGGTTTCATGACCTCTCATGGAGCCAAGATTCAGCATGGCCCCCTCATTCAAGCTCTGTTAGAAGCAATACATTTACCGAAAGCCATTGCCATTATGAAGTGCAAAGCACATACGAAAGCCACTGACACCATTTCCCAAGGTAACGATCTAGCAGATCGAACAGCCAAGCTTACAGCTCAGACTCCAGACATTCCAGTTAACACGACAAAGACAGATGTTCCAGATCAGACTACTTGTATGACAGTTAAAGACCCTACACAAGATGTACTAGACATACAGTCACATGCTACCCCAGATGAAATCAAGAAATGGTCTGAACAAGGAGGGGTCCAGACAGATCAAGGATGGTTGACGAAGGGAAAAGCCACATGGTTTCTCCCCGACTCTATGGTTCAAGTCATTATTAACACCGCACATAGTCCAGCACATTTAGGAGAAAAAGCCATGTTAGATAGTATCCAGAACCTTTAACAAGCATTTAAGGGCAGCAGCCAAGCAGAAAGTGCGTACCTGCATGATATGTTGTCAGTTCAATCCAGGTAAAGGTGTTCCGGTGGAACAAGGTGGATTCCATCCTCCTGACCACCCTTTTGAAGTCCTCCAGATGGATTATATTCAGATGGATCGATGTCGAGGTTTCAAGTATGTCCTTGTAGTTGTATGCGCTTTGTCCAGATGGACAGAAGCATATCCAGTCCCAGATTACACTGCCGCGACCACTGCCAGGCAGTTGGTTCGTGAGTTTTTTCCCCGCTATGGTTTGCCCAGGGTCGTGTATTCAGACAACGGCCAGCCATTCTCATCCGAACTCATGAAACAAGTATCTCTTCTGCTAGGGTACCAGTGGAAGTTCCATTGCGTACGACACCCCGAGGCAGCTGGCCTCGTCGAGAGACATAATCAGACTCTGAAAATCCGCATTGCAAAAGTTTGCGCAGAGAAAGGCGTAGATTGGATGGTAGCCCTGCCAGTCGCCCTTTTTTACATGAGAATGGTCGCTCACTCCCGTTCAGGTCTGTCACCTTTTGAGGTCGTATTCGGTCGTCCCCCGAACATGTGGGGTACACCTATGCCACGTAAAATAACCGATGTTTACAGTAATATGCTGACAGATTACCTAGCTTCCTTGATGTCTGCACTACTCTCTTGTCGTTCACAGGTTGCGGCTGCCTTTCCAGACAACACTCAAGTGAAACCGCACGAGGTCATACCAGGCGACCTCGTATTAGTGAGGAACTTTGATCGTTCAAGTCCGCTGGAGCCCCGCTGGAAAGAGCCGAAACTTGTTCTGATGACCACAAGGACCGCAGTGAAATTGGAGGGCCGGAAGGGGTGGCTACACTCCAGCCACATCAAGCGTTTTCATGGACTCCGTCCAAAGACTTTTTTCAAGGACTGCCCCGATACTGACTCTAAACTTCCACTGTTAGAGAAAACTCCGCAGCAGGAGTATAAAAACAAACTACGGTCTAGCAAGTCAGACAGTTTAATTGTCTAAGTCCCTCTCGGGTGAAGCGGTTAGACAGGTTCCTGACATGTATGAGATAGACCCCCATAGTGAGAGAGATAGAAACTCCAAGAAAATACGTTATTGTAAAAATCTGCGCAGCAGATGCGTGATTACGTTATGGTTTATGTTATTTCTGAGTCTTACGATTACATGCATAAGTTATGTTTTACATGTATTTTTTCCTCCTATTGATTCGCATGTACATCTTTCCTCTAATGATACAGTAGAGCACACTTTTAGTGAACTACCTCCTCACGAGTTATCCTATCGACTTGCTATGCGCAACAATACTTTTATCCGAATGTTACACTATTCACACCAGACTAGCAATGCCACTAATTGTTGGGTGTGTGGTCGACTCCCCCCTTTCCAGACACCGAAGGGAGTTCTGCCACTCTTTCCCTATCCGTTTTCACACAATGGTTCGTGTGGAGCATGGTTTACGATAACATCATCCTCAGACGATAAGTCCCTTCTGAATAGAACATGTTTCCCGGACAAGGAAGGTCTTTCCCATAGAACAGGGTTAGATCTAGAAAATGAAGTATATGATCTAGGTAATTTCTCCTCGAATTTCATGGTTTTGAATGTTCAGTCCGAGACTACTCCAGATTTGCCCGCTATTACAGTCCTACCAGTGAAAGGCGAATTATGTGTTAGAAGGAATGGTTCAGTACATCTAGGACACAGTGATTGTAATACTGTGGTCGAGTATAGTGACAGTGGGAAGTCTACTTTCAAAGCCTCACGTCATTCGTATTTTGTGTGTGGTCAGACCGCATATGTACGTCTGCCCCTAGATTGGGATGGAACATGTTACATTGCCTTCCTACTGCCACCAGTTTTTCTAGCCCCATCCGATTATCACAGAAATACACATCTAGTACATGTCAGACATAGAAGGGAGATCGAGTCCCCAATTGTCGATCAAACTGAAACTGCCTTAGAACAGTATACAGACTTCAATAAAGGTTTCTTTTTCTTCATAGGTCCCGTCCAGAATAGTAAGCTAATACGTAGGTTAACCAGAACCCTTGAGGCAGTAGTGAATGGACTACTTCCGCTCTAGGTAATTTAACAGAAGAACAATCTGCTATGAGATTTGTCGTTCTTCAGAACCGCCTCGTTCTTGACGTCATACTGGCCAATAGGGGCGGAGCTTGTAGAGTCATCGGATCTAGTTGCTGCGTTTTTATTCCTAATAACGCACCGTCTGTTTATTCAGCTATAACGAGACTTCATAAAATAGCCCATCAGTTGCACCAGAATCCAGGCACCTGGACATGGTCCGGTTGGCTCTGGAGTATAATATCTGCCTGGGGATGGAAAGTATTGTCATTCCTAGGAATAGTAGTAATGATCATATTCAGTTGTTGTCTATGTTTACAATGTGGCCCTGCGATTTGCGGCTTGTGCGCTACCTCTTGTATTCCAAGTCCTAAGTCCCATTCCAAGAAGATAAGAGACGAGCAAATGATGCTGTATGAACAGATAGATGGTATCATGAATATTGATGTTTCCTGAAGGAAACGTAGGGAACAAGGAGGGAATGAGGAAAATCGAATTTTGCCCTGTCATGTGTCCCTACGTGTTCCCCATTATATGTTATATGTGCATGATCGATATGCATATTTACCCCCTTGCCCGAATAAAGACGCAATTATAGTTGTGTCCAACGTTAATATGCCAGTTATCCAGTCCTCGTGAAAGCAACGAGTATTAGGCCTGTGTTGCCCACGTTTTTCCATTGTGCACGTTAATTCATCGAGTTGTCCCCGTTTCTAGGCCTCGTAGGGCCCGGACACCAGATTCAAGCTCAAGTCTCCTGAAACCACTCCGAGGAGCGATGCAGCCCCTCCCGCATCCCTGACCCTTCACTTACTTCCTGCCAAGCAGCGCGGTGCCCGGCCTGGCCTGTCTGCCTGTCTGCCAAGAATATGTTATGCCTCTAGTTATCAGTTCAGCTCCCCGGCTTCACATTCCTAAGCTAACGAACCGTATAAACATCTTCATCTATAGTCTAGTCTTTCTGTCTCCATGCAAGAGAATTACTAAATTAGTATCCCTAGAAGATTCATAGCACACGCAATACATAAAGAATATATGCATGCACCAGCCTTAGTGTCAAGTAGCCTTTGCCCTGATGACTTTTAGATTCTATCAACATGTACTCCAAACATGAGATACCAGATATGCTATAGGTACATGTCGTCCTGACATCCCAGACTTTAGTCTCCTCTTCTAGTGCAGAAGTCAGAGCCCCCAGCTCTCCCCAGTTACACGTCATGGCCCGTTTGCGCGCACCAGTAGGTTAAAGGTTCCAGCTGCCCAGGTAGCCCCCTCCATGTATCCACCCATTTATGACACTTCTGTGACGTTTACATCACATTTCTCCGTGCACACCCTGTGCACGCCTTCTTTGTACGCCCATATGTTCTTATCTTCCGTTTGTCACTTGTTACGCCTACTGTATGCAATGCAATTATACTGTTTTACTATATATACTGTATGATGTTAATATGATGGGCGCGCGACTGTCATTTCCCATCCTGATCCTTTGCAGGCTCGAGCCATCTGATTAAAGCCCATCTGACTCAGATACCACGGATCCTGCCTCTTATTTATTGAGCTATCCTTTTCAGTTAATGCATAGAAAAATAGTACCGGTAATTAATTATTTATTTACCACACCAGAGGAGGCAGAAGCTAAAGGAGAGGTCAGGGCAGAGATGGAAAAGGTGAAAGACAGCATAGGAGTGGGGGGTTCAGGAGTGACGAAAGCCAGCAAAGGACTTAAAGATACGGAGACGCTGTCAGATAAGAGGAATGAAGGACAGTGGAATTAAAACATGGGCAAAAAGGACAGCAAGGAGCTTAAGGTTAAAAAAGCTGCACAACATGGGCATAACAAACCTATTGGGACTCACTTAATGGGGCTCACAAAATAACCCATATGGTAAGGAGAGTATATAAAGGTTTTTAAGTTTTTGCACAGGAAAATAGGAGCCAAGGATGGGTCAAATGTAGAAGAGTACGAGTTTGCAAATAGGCCTAGACTCCTAGTACCACTGAAAACTGGACTGCGTAGTTTTTTGGTATACGTCAGTGTGTATTGTGAAAATAATTACTGAGCACTGTGTGGCTTTATTTAAGGACATGGACATTATAAGGAAAGCTCACATAACATTTGGTGGCTATTCATGGGTGCAGTATAATGAGGAATTCAGGGTGTGCCTAGCAGATGGCAAGTAAGTTGAGCTGGATTTCTGGTTCCACACAATGGGGTCTGTGTGACCTGCACCAATTGTGTTTACTGCTAGCGGGTTACCAGTAGTCTATCTGCCTTTTCAGAGGCATACCACTCAGGGAGGGGTGGGAACGGCGGGTAAGGGAAGGTCGGGACAGGGTGGAGCTTGTTGGGCATCTAACAGGGAATCCTTCATCAAGGAGTACCGCATACTTTGACACAAGTTCTTGAAATGTGCTGTCCGGCACCCGCTCATTCACTGTGTAAGACACATGGGAGGAACACAAGGACTGCAAGCAGGAACTTGGTAACAACAGACAGCGAGAGGGGGAGGTAGGTGGACAACGAGTCCTGCAGGAAAAGGCTTTTACGCTGATTAAATTGGACAGGCTTTTTGTACTAGCTGCAATGGTATGAAAAGACAGTAGATTATTACAGGAGAGGTTTCAGCAAGGGTTTCATTTGGGTTATACAGGACCCATGAAAAGGAGGAGAGCAGAGAATGTGAAATCAGAGAAGGAACACCACCAGGTGGTAAGAGAGAAACTGGAGAAGGAAGTCAGGGCAGGCCCATTTGATGACTGGCTTTTGGATAGACTGATTGTGTCACATACTAGGTTGATCCAAAGAAACAGAAGGGACAATGCAAACTCATTTAACTTTTGTCTTAGCTGGAAGGACAATAAATAAATGATTACTTATCGGTTGAAATGGCCTCTGCTTCCTACTCATCGGCTGATGTAGCCATAGACAGGGTAAACCCTGTGGGGCCAAACAGTGACATGAAGTCAGCATTTTGCCTGATACACAATGCACACTAAGCTGCTGAGTATACAGTTCGCAGAAAATGGTATGTGGATAAAGCTTTGTCCTTGGGCTGCTCCGCATTGTGGGCATGTTTGAGAGATTTAGTTCACTTTTACAATGGCAATTTATATTTGTGACATTGCACGCGATGGTGACACACCACTTGGGAAACTTCTTCTTTGATTGATATCTTGTTGGGCAAGAAAAAAAGTGCAGGTGTGGGAGGTGCAAGTACTTTGCATGCAGGGTGCTGTGGGCAGGAAGGACGTTCTGCAGGAGGCTGATTTGGTGTGATTTAACACTGCCACACCACAGACTGAGGCTGAAAGAAGGAGTTAAGGAGGATTTGAGAATGTGGCTTTTTTTCTTGGAGCATTTCAATCGAATTTCCTTGGAGGGGCTGGGGGGGCTGAATAGACGATTACAGATACTTTCTGGTGCCACAGGAGGATTGGGTTTTGGTTAGTATTGGCAAAGACATTCATGTTTAGAACAGTGGCCAACAGACTGGAACAATGGAGGAACTAGTACTGCGTTCTTGGAGTTTTTCCCCCATAGTGGTTGACTTGTTTCTGTGGGCGATGAGTTTGCCAACAATAGGGTACTGTTTAATATGGAAACATGCCAACAGTTCACGCTGTTACAGGGCAGTGCAGTCCACATTGGGACACACAGGTGCTAAAACTGTTGAGGGTTTTTGTGTTGGCCTGTTTGAAGCATGCAGTTTTCTGAGCACATCATGTTCCAGGCCTTGAGAATGACACTACGGAGGCTTTGTTTTGTTTGCAGTGGAAGAGATTCAGTGGTCTTGCTTCGCGAGCAGACAACGACAAAATGCCAATACCAGATGAGTTATGTCAGATAGGCTAAAGAGGATGTTGCAGTTGGTAGTGGGTTCCTTGGAAAAGTTCTTTAGAATTGGTGTGAGAAGTTGGCCTGATATATGATGTTTCCAATTCTGGAACCACCTTGTATCAGTCCAAACTATCCCTTATGGTGTCTGGTTGTAAGTCAATCTTGTAGACAAGCTATCTTAATGGTAGCATAGACTAAGCAGCCTTAAAGGCTAAACTCAAGAGGTCGTGTTAAGCGAGCTGTTTTACCAATTACAGTCCTGTAATATCAAATGAAAGGACACCACACAAGTATATATTATAAAAATATATGTGTTTATTTCTAAACATAATCCCTAGTACTCTTTATGAACAAAGGGGCACAAGCGTTAAATCAAAAGCACAGTATAACATACAAAGTTGCACAATTATGGATGAGGGCGGGTGGCCACTCAGACCATATATTAAGAAAGTGGTATAAGAGATACCAATCGAACAGTGGTTAGGCCTAGGGCCTAGGGAATCGCTGGGAGCAGTCGGGACAAGCAATGCTGAAGTCAGGAAAAGCCCGCGGGATTCGGGTGCAGTGCTTAAAGCACACGCATGCACCAATGTTAAGTCAATGGTGCGTAAAAGTTACACAAATAGAGTTTTAGGATACTTCCGATGAACCTAGAAGGACAAAACTTTAGACACAGACCCTAGAGGTGTGTACCAGTGTGGGAACAGGCGTTGCAATGTTACCTCACCCACAGGAAGCGGGTGCATAGGGTCGAAGTGGCGTCGGGTTTCGTCACGCAGGTTCTGGGTGCTTGAAGCTGAAGATGCTGCAGGCGATGTAAAGGAGAAGTGTCCGGTGTGATCTAAGGGTGGATCAGAGTAGAAAAGTACCTTAAAGCAGAGGGGACAGAGTCTGGGTCACTCAGCAGTGACCAGGGTGGAACCAGGACGGAACCAGGCAATGTCGGGCGCAATCAGGTGGTTGTCGAGGAGCTTCTCTCCGCTGCCACGTGGGCTCTGGGGCATCTGCGATGTCCAGGAGTGGGTCACGCGCTGTCCCACGTAGGCTCTCACCGTCGGCGCTGTCGGCTTCAAGATCGGAGCAAACAACACTTGGCAAGAGCAATCCACGCGGAACTGGAAGATTGCTTCTCACTCGGACCAGGAGGGTCAGAGTGGGTGCTCCTTTTCAGAGGAGCGGGTGCAAGTCTGGAGCAACCAGAATCACAAGTCGTATTTAGGTTTTCGCCGGCACAGGGGCCACAAGCCAGCTGGAAAGTGACTGGGCCAACGCGTTGAGCCAAAGAAAGCAAAAGGGCCCCACGCAGCACTCGTCGAGTGTGGAGGGGTGAGCTTCGGTGCAAGAGTGGCTCAGGGTTGGGGCTTCTCAAACCCCGGTGTACAGCTTCGAGGGTCACTCGTGGGCTGCACGGTCAGCGTCTCGTGGTCTTTCCAAGATGGCGTGTCCCACGCCTCCGGTCGCCTCCACGGGTCTCAGCTCTGCAGGGACTGTGGATCGGGCAGCAAGAAGGCAGGCAAGCTTGATCTCGTCGATCTCTGTCGCTCGAGTTCCGACGGGAACTGCAACAAAGCAGACGTCGAGGTGCTGGATGGTGCCTGTTTGCACAGGGTGGTCACTCCTTGACCACAAGGGAGATTCTTCAGTCTTCTACGTTGAGTAGGATGTCGAAGGGTCCAGAGTTTCGTTTCTTATGTTTCATCAGGATAATCTGAAGTGCATTGGCACTGCTCCCATTCTTATACCAAACTAGGGGGCTGGATTACCTGCTAGGTCCCCTCCTATGGGTGGGACCCAAGAAGGGGGTGGGTACACCCCTTTCCTTTGATCCAGGCCGCGCTGGGACGGGGGCTGGTGTGCCCCAGAACCGGTTTGGCCGGATTATGCAAGGGGCAGCCTTGTGCTCCCCAAGCAGTGTCTGGTTTCTTTCAAACCTCCCTGCTACAATCCACTATCTCCTGTCTGGGGGGTGTGACACCTCCCTGCGACAGGAAACCCTTTGTCCAGGCCTCCTTGGCTGAGTTTCGGTCAGCTGCAGGAGGTCAGACCCGTGTCTGTGGCAGAAGCATCCATTTTGTGGATCTGAGGCTCTTTTAAAAATCAACCGCATTTCAGCAAAGTAACATGTCTTCTCCCTCTAGAGGGGTGGAATGCTATCCCCGTCGCCAGGACTGGCGAGGGGATAGTATTCCAAATCGTATGACACCTTACACGACATGTTTTGATAAAGCCAAACCAAAGTTGCTATATAACCGCAAGTATTATAAGGCACTTAATAGTATATGGTATGGTATTATCCCGGAACAGCTTAGGGAGTTGTTCCCGACAGCTGCAGACAGGCTCAGCTCATGCTAGAGCTCCAACTCACATTAAACCACGCACTCTGCCTCCAGGATTGATAAGGCCTTCCATATGAGTGGCTCACAGGTTTATATGTGTCCAGATATAGGTTTAGATATAGGTATACTATATCTAAGCAAGAGGTGATTACACCATCTTGCCCCAGCTGAGTGATCAGCCAGTTGTGTCAATTTAAGAACCAGCCAGGGGTGGCAAAAGATACGATGCAGCCCCTGGTAGGCCTTGGTGGCACCTATGCCCTGAGCACCTATAGTGCATAGTACAGGGGCTGACAAGGAGTCCATTTCCAATTGTGGTATGTACCTAGGGTACATGGAATCCATTTTACAGAGAGAGCAGATAGCCTGGGGCCCTGATTAGCAGGGAACCAGGCCAACTAAGTCGAAAACCAGCTAAACACAAGGCAAAAACCTGGGGTAACCATAGTCAGGTAGCCACCTTCCTACAATTGGGGTAGCAGCAAGCAGAGGAGGCTGAGACAAGGACAGGATTATGCTGCTGGGGAAATGGTCATCGGACTACTATAGGAGGTATGTGCGTCACGGCGAAGAACCAGAATGGTGATTCTATTACCTAATCGCTGTGTTTTTTTCATAGGTTCTGTTCCGAGACCGGAGAGTGAGGAGATGAACACCGGATAGTGGAGAGTTTGTTTGTGAAGTGGGAGGAGGGAAAAGCGAGTTTGAAAAGATGTGGAACACAACTTGGCCCACCAGAAAATGGGGTTAGAGTGCATTGGCAAGGAAAAGGTGGGACGTTATGGGTTGAACTATTACCATGTTTAAACAAATTGCATGTGATTGGCAGCTGCCCAGACATCTTGGCTATTATTTTGGTGACAACGATCTGGAGAGAAAGATTTAGCACTGTTGAAGGCCATGAATGTGGATTTGGGACAATAAAGAGAGGCTGTGCAGGAACCCACATTTTGTGGACAAAGATGAAAGTGGTGAGGGGCAGACCAGCTGGCTGTAATAGATAAGCCAGAAGGATGACTAATAGGGAGTTGCATACGATTTGCAGAGAGAAAAGCATAGGCCGGATTGTTCACCCGCAGTGGAGGTTTGAATTTGTTCAGTTTTTATGGGGTGATGGAGTGCATTTGTCCACTATGGGCATGGACCTATACTTACTACAGTTACGTGAGGCATTAGCAGAGGCATTGAGCATAAGGTTGTGAGCAGCAGATTAAGATGCATGGGAGGAAGCCTTATTGTGTGGGGTGGGGCTTCAGTAGAGGTTCGGGGGTGGGGGGGATTTGACTAGTGTTTCTGCGTGGTGGTTTGCCAGGATGTTTTTATGGTGTGAATTGGTTTTATTGCTGTTGGGGGTGTGTGAAGCAGTTTCAAATCGGGTAGGGGGCTGCAAATAGGTTTATACTTGCAAAGGCAGAAGTTAAAGATTTACAGTTTTAGGAAGCAAAGTTAGTTATTTTATGATGTAGAGTAGAGCTACAGTGACAGATGGTTGAGTTTGGGGACTTTTAGAGGGTGGGGACAGTTAGGAGTGGGAATAGGACTATCAATAAGTGTTAGTGGTGTATAGTGAGGCTATAACACAAATTACCTCGGGTTATGTAACATTTTGTGATTTGCACCACCTGTTTCACACTAAAAGCTGTCAGCGATCTGTGCTGTACCTTCTCACCCAAATAGCAATTAAAGCAGCTGTTTATCAGAGGCCTTACTACAGCCACACAAATTTATGATACTCAGTGTATCTATCACTTTTGGAAAGACGAAGGACTGAGTTTGTTCCTTCAGGACAACAGGTGTCAGCAGCATGCACTCAACTCGCTGACACACCTACAGCTCCATTTAGCCTTCACATAATATGTAATGGGCCATAGAGGATTCAAATGCACATCTACAAATTTCTATTTGTAATTAAATGCTCAGCACAGAGAATGGAACAGACAGTGATTGATGTTGCCTAGTGATAGCACTACTAGTGATCACAAACCGACTTACTCAATTAGTAACAGGTAGCCTCATGTACTAACAGTTTTAGCATTCGCAAGTCCTCTAATTTGGTAAATCAGAGGATTTGGAATGCTGAAATCTTTTTTAGAATGTACAGAGCACATTTAAAGTTTTGGAAAAGGTTTTCCAAATTATTAAATAGGTTTACGAAACCACTAAGAATCTGCATTTTAAAAAGGTACATGTTAAGGGTGTCCGTCCAAATACCAATTTCTTAAGGCATATATTAAAGTTTTGCGACTGAAATTGGTTGCAAAATAATAATATTTTATCACCACCTAAAATGAGGTGATACCCAAATGCCCCTTGATCCTTTCCCTTTTTGAGTATTAAAAAAAAAAACATTTTGTAGGAGTAGGTGATGGTCCAAAATGTTTGTAAAACATTTTGTTTTTCTTTTTAAGCGCAAATGAGGTCACTCTTGCATGTCGTCAAAAAATCTCTTATACCTTGAAGGTGTGAACCTGCACCGTCCATCTGCTTTCTAGTCATGTGACTTCGGCTCCAAGTACTAAGGAAGAGTGCATGGATGAGTCAGTCAAAGCTACCCGTCAAGAGAATAAGTACACAAGAATACTGTCATGGCTCTCAATTTTAGGCCAGACTGAATTTACTACAAGCATTCTAACAAAACACAACACAGCTCCTCAGAAAGCAAAACACTCTACCCAAAGTACAACCATAGTTCGCAGATATCAAAAAGAAAATGCATCATTAAATCGACCACAGTGAATGAGGAAAAAAAATACTCTACATTTCACTTTACAAATAAGGTTAAATGAGCTCCAGATGAGACCAAAATATATTTGTTGAATAAGATATGGGATCCACAACAGATACCTGCGTTCACAAGTTTGAATGTCAGAAAATTCAGCCTTACATCCCACTGAGAAATGGCTAGAACACCAGTAAACAGCAACTAAGGGGTATTCAAAAGAGTTCATATCACATCTTACAGGAGTATAATTATTAAGTTGTCCCCTTTAGAATCACATCACATTCTATGCAGTACTCAACATAAATAAAGACATTAGGGCACAAATACATGAATAAAACAATAGTTAAGGCATAAAGGGCAAATTGTGAAGCCTGTGACCATACCTTCTGTAAAATGTCCAGCAGTATCACTCGATTCGAGGACTCCTTCAACTGCTGTTCCAGTTCCTAACAAAAAAAAGAATATTTTGTTTGTTAAATAAAACAAGCATAAAGTATTGGCATTTAAGACAGAAAATTTGCCAAATACCATCTTATGCAAAATATGACAGATCCTAGAGTAGATGTAGCTCATGACAGTATAGAGCAGTGACCCTGCAATTACAGTGTAAACAAAATGCATAAGTCACCAACAGCATGGCACATGCGATTTTCGTTGTCCAAAAGAAATCCTTTTTTTTTTTTTTTAAAGAGCTACTTTATCACGGAAATACCATTTGACAAATCAATGTGAACTTACTATCTCTAGTATTACCTACCAGCTTCAGTGGCACACGTTTTAAGTCTGGCCTATACAAGGATACGTAAGGAGTCTTGAGGGCAGCCCTCTTCACTCTTAGGTCTGTTCAACTGTAATTCACATTTTGCTCCAACCAATTTAGCATACAGCATGGGGCAATGGGGGAGCCCCCTTCAACTATTGGCTCTCTTGGACTATGAGTGCGGCATTTTGCCCAATCACATGTGCACATGTGCCCAAAAGGAACATACTTCAGTGCAAGCGCTACAAACACTTTGATTTGCCAATCCTTTCTTCTTCCATTTCTTTTATAATCATCCTTTTGTGGTTAAAATGTATTCATGTTACATTACTTAAAAGCTGATCATATATTTGGTTAGCATCAATAACTACAAGCTTGGACTACAAAGAGTAACCTTGAGTTCTGGGGGACGCTGCCTCTATCGGTCGCGGGGCGGGTGGCGCTGCTGAAAATGGTCACTCCACCGCGCCTGTTGTATTACTTTGTCACGCTCTCACTCTGGATACCCGGGAAGTACTTTGCCCAACTCAACTCGATGGTCTTGAGCTTTCTATGGGGCACAGGGAGACGCAGGGTGGCGCCGACTACTATGACACGCCCCTGACAGGAGGGGGGCCTCGCAGTACCTGATTTCGAGGCTTACTACCATGCGGCCCAGTTGCAGTGGTTCACGCAGAGGATGGTGGAGAAGCTGGGAGGTGAGCCAGATCAGAGAAGTAGGGATCAGGATCTCAGTCTCCTGACTCGGATCCTGTTGCAGTTTCCGGTGCGGGAAAGAGAAGTGCCCAAAGATCTGTGGGTGGTGCGACAATGCTGGAACAGGGCTATACGGCGCAATAGGGCGGGCCCTGCGTATGCCCCTGAGATTCCGGTGTGGTGCTGTGAGGCATTGCCCCACGTAGGGGTTTGGCAGCGGCTGCAGATATGGGAGGAGCTGGGGATCTCCTCTATTGGGGCTCTATATGAGGATGGTGCCCTCTTACCCTTTCAGGACCTCATGGACAGGCACGAGCTGCCTGCTCAGGACTTCCTCCTCCATGCGGCAGTAACGGCTGCTCTTTCCTTTTGGAAAAAGGGGATGGAGGAACCGCAGGTTTTCCTCCCTTGTCAATATGTGGTCACCTCTCCGGGTAAAATCAAGGCGGTCACGTGCTTATATCAGAGACTGACGCAGGGCTCCAGAACTCCTTTGGAGGGACTGCGCGTGAAATGGGAGGCTGATCTGGGTATGCCTATAGAGGCTAAAGCCTGGGAAATGCTACAGGAGCGAGCATGGAAATGTTCTCGCAATGCGAGATTCCAACTCATACAATTCTATGTGTTTCACCGGGCGTATCTTATGCCTTGCAAAATTAATGAATTTTTTGGCTCCCACACAGCCTGCCCGCGGTGCAGGTTGGAGGATGCAGCGTTCATGCACATGTTCTGGGATTGTCAGTTACTCCAGGGATATTGGGGGGAGGTCATGGTCAAACTGACAGAGGTGACAGATAGGAAGTTGCAGACCACTCCAGGAGTGTGCCTGTTGCATTGGTTCCCTCACACTTCCCGCAATAATACCACTTGCAGATTCTTGGACCTGGGGTTAGTACTAGCCAAGCGTGAAATTACCAGCCATTGGAAGGCAGCCACAGGCCCCAGTGTGACGCGTTGGCTCCGGGAATTCATAAAGTGGGCAGACTGTGAAGGGACCCTTCGGCTCCAGCTAGCCCAGAGAACTGATAATGACAAGCTGTGGGACGCGGCGAGAGCTTGGGCGGCGATGGTGGATCTCCTTAAGAACCCGATGGGTGATGAAGATTGATAGTGTGGATGGTTGGTATCACCCTTGTGATGCGGGAGAACATAATCTTGGGCCGCAGGGGGCAGGGGTAGATGGAGAAAGGGCCAAGCAGATGCACCCACCCAAGTGCGACCTGGATCAATGCCATTGGGTACTCAGCGGATCATGGGACACACTTATTGTATAGCGAGAGTGCTGATAGGGAGAGCGGCATGTCTGAGGGCAGGAGGGAGGGATGGCTATTGGGGTAGGGGTGGGGTGGGGATATGAGTTGGGGGGATGTTCCTTTCCTGGTTAATTGGTATGGTTTGCAGATGCTTGTAGTGCTTATGTAGCCCTGAGATACCTTGGCACAGACTCTTCGGGCTCACCTAAAGGCTGGATGCGATTCGTCCATGGCACATGCTGGACTACTACCCTTGTAGGGAAGGAACTGTTGGCCTGAACGATCCGACGAGACATGGGGATGAGATAAGGTGGGGTTATAACTGTATGATGATTTGCACAACTGCGTTGTTCTTTATGCGAACCTATGAGAGATACCTTTGTATGGAATGTGAAAATGGAATAAAGTCTGTTTAAAAAAAAAAAATCAATAACTACAAGCTTCTAGCAGGCACATGAGGGTGGAAGTGTGATTTCTTTTCTTCTTTTTTTAAATAACATATGCTTATTAAAAAAATAAAAAGTAACCATCACATCAGCTTGTTATGGACTGACCTCTTGTCCTTGCCAGTGTGTGTTCTTAGTGGTAGCTTGCAGTCATGGGTGACCACATTTTCTAAATCAGGGCTCTAGACCCTTTAGCCTAAAGAGCACAATGCACTCAAGTAAAAAGCATCAACTGTTGCATGGCTAAACACTTATAAGGTCCCAAATGCGAGACCTATTGACTATGCCAATGCTAGTTTTCCAGGGGGCCGATATTGCAGCACTGCTGCAAAACCGGCCCTGCCGGCACAAAACTGGCCCACACCCCTCAGGCCCATCGGGGAAATGCCCGGTGTCCGCTACGGCCAGTCCGGCCAAGGTTGAGTCCCAAGCAAATGTCATACAGGCCGCAGCCAGGTAACTAGCTTGTTCCCACTGTAACCGAAAGCAGGCTTGTATGCTGCTTCAATTCATGCCGGGTATTCCAGCCAAAGAGTACAAGGGACAGGAAAAATACACTTCTCCAATGTCTAGAAACAGGCAGGGGCTCAGCTATTGTTAGTGCAGCAGGTGCAGTGGCGCCAGAGTCCATGGATGTGAGTCCCACTACACCCCAACTCTAGCTGTAATTTAGATAGAGAACAGTGGGACGGGTGTATTGTTCTTGCATGCTTTAGGGCCCAAGTCACCCTTGAATTGCCCCTGTAGGAAAGCTCAGTGAGGCTGGGTGGTGGCTACGAGGAGTGACCTCAGCTATAACCTGGTGGATAAAGGTGGTGGTCCCCACCATGTGCGCATTGAACTCATAGCCCCAGCTTCCCACCCACGTGAAGGCCCAGCAACATCACATTATTACCACATGACTCAAAACTCTGCAGCAATGGAATAACTGTGCAGTAATTATGCGTTTGCCACTCATTTCTCCAGTTTTGTAGGCCTCAAAACGAGCCTATTGTTATATGGACGGATATATAATAAATAAGAAAGTCAGGAACTGTATATATCACACTTTTTAAATTGACCATAAAACTTGTTTTTTCTGTAGTAGCTAATCTTTATCAAAATTTAAATCGTTACTGGTGGTGCAAGTGTCACTGCGTTTGTCAATTTCAGAAGTCTACATGCAACAAATGTAGCAACATGAAACGAGCAGCGGAATCAGATACCGAAGTTACAGAAATTAGAGATAAAGGGAGGAAATATGTGTAGGGAACATACTATAGATTACTCTGAGGCAACACACAGGGCTGGGCGAGAGGTTGCCAAACTTGAAACGTTGTTTTGAAGTGCTCCCTTGAGATAACATTTCAAAGCCAAACATGGTGCTCTTGTAAGGTATTGTTAACACCAATAAGAGAAACAGCGCTAATTACTGTTAGTTAACGTGAGAACTATAAACTACTACGGTAGTAAATATTGTTGCTGGAAAGCATGGTTTCATTTGTAAAAGATAATAAACAAGCCTTCTCTCTGGTGTTCACGTAAACATTACTAAATCTGACATGGATTCTTTCCCAGTGGTGTAATCTCGAGCAAACCAGCCTGTTGTATTTGGGAGAAAGCAGCTGATCCCTAAACTGGCCCCAAGCAGCTCTTTCAAAGAATGCAGACTTGCTAAACTTCTGCGCAAAAAGCAAGCTATATTTATATTATCTGCGAATACATAGATGGGGGCTGCAGCGGGAGAGAGCGGCGGAGGGAGTTGTGTACGAAGCACTTAATGAGCCATGGCGGCTCGTAAATGTAAATTAATGAGATAAGATAGGCAATTGGCGGCTGCGCGCGTTCACGCACACATGCACGCAAGCTTTAGGCCAGGAAAAGCTTGTGGGGTAGCACTTCGAAAATCCCCTTACTAAAAGTCGAGCAGCAGCGCATGCGCTGCTCTAGGCTCGACCTAAAAAATCTCGGATGTTAATTCTATTTTTATTTGAAGTAACCGATTTTAAACGATGGCTACACTAAGGGTACAGGTCAGCAGTGCAGAGCTTTGGGCAAGGGATCGAAAAATTGCCATAAAATCTTGCAGAGTGCAAACCAAGCCTGGAGGTAATAAATAAAGAACCATTCATTATCTTACATACTAGGGACAATTGCCTTTGACATCATATATACAAATATACATTAAACCTTATAAAACATTATGGAGGACGGGACCGACCGAGACGGTGGACGCGCCGAGTGCTCTACTGAAGACCTGGTAGGATGCTGAACTATACCTGCCTTTTGAAGATCTCTGTTGGCTTCTTGTGCTACACCTGCCATTGCACCCCCCACCCCTGGTCGGATACATTGGAGCAAGCAGGCAGGTCTGAGTGAGATGGGGAGAGTTCCCATTACAACAGCACCGCTGGGTCGCATCCCCCTCCAGCCCACAGACACACGGACTAAGGACGACCAACTTGTGGAGCTGATCTGTCTCTGGCACCACAAGCTCCCCGCTAGGGGTCCTTACAGTGAGCAACAACACTAAGGGGAAGGATAAAAGCTCTGGCCGGTGCCCAAACCAAAATGGATACATTTACAATCTTGCCCCCTGGGGCCTCAGCACTTACCTGGTATTCCCCTCTCCCCAAAACTATCTGCCCCATGGACTCTGGGGACCATGGGCCAACACAGTCTGGGAAGTAAACTACCACAGACTGCCCGGATTAAGCTACAAGCGGCCCTAGCCCCGGACACGTGCATTTGGCTGGAGTGAATATTGGCTAAGCTATTTTTTGTAGCTAAGTTTCCTTAAGCTGAAAAGCAATTTATCCTAAAATAGGAGGAGGTCCATCTGGAATGTCTACAATCTGTTATAGCTATAGTTGGTTGTGTTGGAACTTATGGGGCAACAGATGATTCTTAGGAGGAAGTGTTGGGGGGAAGGGGGTGTGTGTGGAGGGTTCACTGTGTTATTGTTATCTTTTGTTCCAAGCACGCCATAATTATTTTTTTTTTGTTGCAGACTTTTATATAGCGCGAACTAGACCCAAACCGAATCGGGTATCGGAGCGCTTTACATAGCACCAGTTACGTTACATGAGGACGGACACACATTCATTTTAGGCACGGGGAGATTAAGGGATTTGCCCAGAATCACAGGAGGTTTGGCGTCGTTACCGAGACTCGAACCCAGTTCCTCCAGGTCCGAGGTCGAGCGCCCTAGCCGTTAGGCCAACTCCTCTATAGATAGTTTAGATTCCCACACAAGACGCTTGCTGTGCTTCTGGTCCTATACTATGTCCCTTTGCTTCTTCAACCGGTCGCCTGTGAGGGCCCGGTTCACCAGATGATCGCATACCCTATCCATGTATCCCCCATGAAGTACTTTTTCCTTATGTTATGGAACGTCAATGGGCTACTTGATTGCATTAAATGGACAGATGTCCTGTGCTGCGCCAGATGCACCCAACCATTAGTCCTTACGTTGCAGGAAACCCATTTGTTAGGTTCCTCATGGTGCTCTCTGCATCCTTTTGGGTATGACAGAGTCTTCGATTCAGGACTCACAAGAGGGTCCAAAGGAATGGCTATGCTCCTTCCCCAAGGACTTTCCCGGCGGTGATTGCTAATTCCTCTTTAACCCACTGTAGATTTGTCGGACTGTAGGGTCTTCTAGAGGGCAAACAATACAATTTCCTGAATGTTTAAGTGCTGCCTCAGGCGCCCACTCCCACGCTTAAGGGAATTGAATCCACCATTCTAGCTTTACTCCAGGGCACCACCATAATCTGACGTCCCCGAGTCCTCCACTGCGACATGTACTCAAAGAAGCGAACAATTCCCAAGATGGATGAACTTTCTGGGCCTATGCAACGTCAGGAGGGCCTGGAACCCTTAAACTGAGGAGTACGGTCACACCTCCGCAGCCAATAAAATGCTCTCTGGCATTGATTTTGCCCCGTTTCCAGTCCCTAACATCCTCTGGGCTCACACTGTCGCCATCCTCCTTAGGAGAATAACAAGGTGATGGATTGAATGCTTGAATTACTTTCAGACACTGGCAATCACTTGGGGCCCCATCTCGCCCCCACGGTTTTTGCCCACCATGCCGCCTCAGTTTGGACCCAGCCATATGCAAATCAATCTTGACCCTACGCCAATGGGAATAGTCCAGTTCGAACTGCAAAGTCAGGTCCTCCCTGAACCGGCATACAAGTAACCTCGGACCGGTTTCATCCTTAACCTCGGACCGGTTTCATCCTTAATATGGGATCTTCAGTCAGATATAGCATGATATCAGTGGCAGGGTGACGGGACCCCAAGTCTAGGCATACCCATTGCACTTAGGGCGTCAACTGCAACAACAACAAGGTCACAGATGGAATGCTTGAATTAATATCAGGCTGATTTGCATATGGCTGGGTCCAAACTGAGGTGGCATGGTGGGGTGAAAAACGATGCATTGGGATGCAACCCGAGCGATTGCCAGTGGCTAGGATTGATTCAAGCACCTTAGATCACCAGCGCCTAGATACCCTCACATGTGATTAATCATGCTATACTAATATTGATTGATTGATTTTTGCATTTGACGCCATCCTCCCTAGGGGCATCTCAGACCACGCTCCCCTCGTTCTCCACTATGATTAAGGCGCATGATTGGATGGACACAGCTGATCATGCGCCTTAAGATCAGACACTTTGCGCATGTCCAATGCTCGGAGTATATATCCACTGAACTACAATCCTACTTCGACTGAACCCAGGGCACAGTGACCTCCCCGAGAGGTCCACCATGAAAGGCATAGCAAAAAGGTATATTCGACACCAAGAGCATGACAGATCACACAACAATAACTTCTGATAACCTACCTGCGCAAACTCTATTTTGACGAGGCGCACCAGTGTTGGAGAGCCTCGACACACTGGGTATATGGACAGGTGGACAAGACTGGGAAATTGCTGTGTAGGTTGGCCCCCAGGGAAATGGCTTCCCGATTTGTTCCAGCGATTCAAGACTCCGCTGGCCATCCCGCTGAGATAGTTTCAGTCTTTTCGACTATTATTTTAAACTCTACACCCATAACCCCAGGCCAACCTGTGAACATCACCAGGCCCTGTTCTCAGAGATCACCCTTCCTTCACTCCCCAGGGCATCTAGCACAGACCTGGACATGTTCCACACAACCGAGGACATAGAAGAGGCGATCCAATGGATGAAGTTCGGGAAGACACCTGGCCCGGAAGGTTAATACCGTAAATTTGATATCATACTTGCATACTTGTCCTCTACCAAGAAGCACTGGGAGCCTTCCCAGTGAATCAAATAACCCAGAACTCCATTGCGTGGCACAACACCCCCATTTCCATAGTTAACAGAGAACAAAATCTTTACAAAAATCCTCACCAACAGGCTCCAGCGTGTCCTACCTGACCTTGTCCACCCAGACCAATGTGGCTTTATGCCGGGCCGTAGTACCCACCACTGTATAAGATGGGTGCATGGAGCCCTGGCCAGACTTCAGGAATTCCAAGACCCATGCACTCTCCTTCTAATTGATTGTGAGAAGGCGTCTGACTCCGTCAATTTGCCCTTTCTGAGTGAGGGGTTCTTAAACATATTGGTCTTTGTCCTCGATTTCGTAGATATGTGCAGCTACGCTACTATCAACCCTTGACACTAGTGCAGATAAATGGTGTGTTGTCGGACCACTTCCCTATTCGCATTGGTACCTGGTAGTTGCCTCTGCTCCTCTTTGCAATGACCATCGAACCTCTCGCCAGACTTATACGCTGCGATGCTCAGATCCCCGGCAGGCGATGGAGGGGTGGGGAGAAGGTAAGAATTGCGCCGTATTCGAATGACATCTTTCTGTTCCTAGCTAACCCCCACCTCTCCAGATCCTGTTGCCTTCAACTCTTAGACCTCCACGAAGAGGCCTCTAGCCTCCAAATGAACAAAAACAAACCTCTGCTAGTTCCACTACATGGGACAGCAACATCACAGACTGGCAATCCTAGATCTCATTACACGTCTCAGCTTCCAGTGCCTGAGCTTCTATATGGCTCGAGAACCGGACCTGACGTGGACTCTCAATCTTAACCCTCTCCTGACCAGAACAGAAATGGACTTCCAGCAATGGGTATCACTGCTGATAAATGTACTTGGCAAGGTAACCCTCTTAATTAACATGATATTTTCGCGATTCCTCTACGTAAAATTTCCCACTGAAAAGGAGAGGTCTCAGTGTCGCACGCTGGGGAACCCCACAGAGCAGGGGTTTTTCGGCAGAGATGAAAGGGCGGAGAAAGACTTATTGTGATTGGTTAGCCAGAATAGATCGAATCCAGGACAGGGCCGTACCCTGGATAACAAGCTCACTTAGTCTATTAATGAAAATGGGTAGGCAACTGTATAGAAGGCCGCAGACAGGTTGAGAAGCATAAGCATGGCTGCTTTGCCCTGGTCAACCTTCTCGCGATCACTCTCAGATACTTCAAGGAGCGCAGTCTCTGTGCTGTAGCCAGCTCTAAAGCCGCATTGGGAGTCGTGGAAAAGATTCCTAGATTCTAAGTGATTCGACAGTTGCTCATGAACTATTTGTTTGAGGATTTTAGCAGGTGCAGGGAGATAGGTCTGAAGCTTTTAAATTCAGCTGGGTCGGCATCCGTTTTTTTAAGGATCACAGGAGGTAGGCTTGTTTCCACACTGCAGGGAAGATCCCTGAGCTCAGAGAGGAGTTCCAAATTTGATTTAACGGGACGTTAATGCATGGTGGCAAAAGTTTAAAGAACTCTGCCAGGCAAGGATCACTCGATGACCTGGATTTACAAGATAATAATTTTTGCAATGAATCAGCAGGAGAGAGCGGGTGGAAATTAGTAAGCATGTCATTGTTGTTGGACGAGGTGGGGAGCTCAATGGTAGTCTGAGGGGGAGGTAAAGGTGCTGTAAAAAGTTTGAATTTTATCTTGGAAGAAGTCCAACAAACCAGTACAAAGGGAAGCAGTGTGGAGAACCGTACGGGTTGTGGCAACAGGTTTTACAAAGCCTTGGACAATTTTAAAGAGAGTTTTTGCTGAGTTGCCAGCAGAGCTAATCTGGTTGGAGTAGAAGACCTTTACGGTATTGCGCTTAAATCTGTGAAAGCTTTTTAGAGCTTTCCTACATGCCAGTTTGGCAGAGGGGTCATAAGATTGTCTCCAGGCGCGCTCCATTTTTTTACAACGACTTTATCAGCGCGAAGTTCAGGGGAGAACTTGGTGTCTTTTCATAAAGGCTTCAGTTTGAGAGCACCCTACCTTCTCAGAAAAGTTATTTGCAGACAGCCCTGAGTTGTCTGTAGTCAACAAGTGAACAGTACTGTGCACTTGTCACCATGGAAGAACTTTGCATGCTAATCATTTTTAGCAAGGGAAAAGGTGAATTTGTTTAATGTACTATGTTATCTGTATTTACTCTCTGTTCATTCATAAATCACAACAATTATTTTAATATATTTATTTATAGCTTTACATAAGATATTAATGTGAATAGCCTCCAATTGAGGCTTATAAAATAGATTTCATATTTCCCACGTGTGCTCTGTTATGGAAAAATAAACCCCAGCGCCTCCAACAGGTACTACTCAATTTCAGTTATGTTCCAAACAGGATTTCTCTCTGAATGAGATCAGCAGATACGGATTGAATACCACCTGTCCATTTAAACGGCTGAAGCTGGTAGGTTGGCATACTTGTGCTTGTCCGAGTTCTAGGGGACCATACTGAAGGTGGTCACGATTGACTCCTGACACATAACATCAGGCCGCTGCTCTCATGAGCATGAGAGCAGCGCCAGGATTGACTAAGGAGCCTGCCTTGAAGAGAGAATACTATTGCGGACGTCGCGCTTGTTAAGTGTGTTTTATTTTATTTAATGTATTAAAAAAAATTGCCCCCCACCCTCGGGACATGCCAGCCGCCTATGCATAAAATGGCACCTTTTGTGATGCCATAATAGATTGAATATGCTAAGACACTCGCAAGAATGAGTACCAATATGGAGACTTCAGAACTTTGGTTTGATGGGAACAATTTTAACTGGAATGCGTTACCTTGTTCAAGGGTTTGTTAATTTTCACTATTAAAAGGAGTCACCCATTATTTGATTGCGCTTGGAGACTTTCTATAAACTGTGGTAAAATGGCAGCTGGCGAAGTACTAATAATAATGAATGTGCAGTCTGCAGAAAAATTATCCGATGTCACAAGGCTTTCCAGCTACTTTGTTGTTACAGCAAGCCAAACGTATCGGTTTTAAATCTTTTACTCATTGCTAGAATTTTCACCAACTGAAACTGATACTGGACACTTTTCAAGTACAAGCCATCTATAATTCCTGCTAGATGTGCACCATAAAAAAAACTTGCATACCTATTAGTTACCATGAGCATATTCATTGCTTTAATGGGGAATTACTGCATGTAGAGACATTTATTAGGATCAGACAGTCAAGTCTTCTGGGACCCCCACTGCCGTGTGCTAGGATGATGTACACCATATTCAGCTCCAAAGACTTTAAATTCAGGTCAGTTAAGAAGATCGCTCACATAATAAACCTGCAGGTTCTTAATGCAGTTATGAGTAAAGCGCCCACAAAGCGAGATGAAGTACCCTTCTGGATAACTTGCAAAATGAATTAAAAGCAAGGTATCCTCAGACACCTTCATAGGATACAAACTATGTGCTTTCCTATTTGAATGAAACCACCTATCAAAGAGTGTCCTACATGGGAAAGTATATTTGGTATTGTGTATACAAGTACGCATGGAACAACCTCTGGTGTTCTGTAATAGATACAAAACGAATATGGAGCTGCTCAGGTGGTTTATTTGGATATCAAACTCATGAGGAATTTTGATGCCACCTTTTCAATTGTTTGAGTATCATTCAGAGCAAAGCTGTCGATCGCTATGGTGACTCCCTCTCAAAAGGAGCATGACTTTCCTACAATTATTTCAGAAATATACACATTCTTAGGTCAAACTACCCTGGGTACTAGAACACCTAAACATAAACTTAAGCTCAAGTGTGAGGTAGAGGGAATATCAAGAGATAAATCTCCAATGTGAAAAAGAAGCAAAAGGGTAAATAGAAAAGATGGAGTGGATCACCTCAATCACAAACGTTCAGAGGGCATTAGCAAGTGAAGGACTATAAAACTGTAGGCTGAGGACCATTCTCCATATTACTCACAAGATGTCTGGAATAACAGACACTGAGAGAATAATTCAGAGGATAGAAAGAGTGACTGAACGAGCATTCCAGAGATGACTAGTGTGCTCTTATGAACTCTGTAAAAGTCAGCTGAGGGACACTGAGCAAAGAGCAAAGAAGGAAGTCTGAAAAATTCACTTCACGAAAGAAAACAGAAGATTTAACTAAATAATATCATGCCTCAAAAAAATCTGAGTACTTCTGCAAAAGAGGAAATGGGCAATGGAGAGCTTACATAGGGCAGCAGAAATAACGATAGCATGCCAGACTCCCAAGGAGAATCGTGTCAAAAAATCGACAGACGAATATATTCATACAGAGACGCTAGATAGACATGTAAATGCCCCTTATAGGCACTATTAAGTAGAAGTTCAAATAAAGCGGATAGATCATGCATAATACACACACATATTAAAAACCTACAATATTATCCTAGCTGAGGGTAATCAGCCACCAGCCTTTGTTAGCGATATGCCTGTGGAAAAGAAGTATTGCATGGAGCATTCTCTCCCCTAGTACCAATGGGGGCTTTAAGATAAACTCCCTCATTGAATTGAAGTAAAAAAAGGTGCGACAAGGGCCTCAAATAGCAAAATAATCACATTCACGTTCAACTGCTGAACTGGAACAGTGATTCACTCTGGCAGACAACATTCTCACAACGGTGCAGACTGCACTCCTGAAGGACATAAAGGTTATACTAGTAATTACTAGATCTACAATAGAGTGAGTAACTAAGGCAACCATTCCTAATATTCGTGCACTACATCTTTGTTGGGAGCAATGGGCCTCAATTCGGACATCAACTGACGTATTAAATATACCCAGAGGAATCAGGAATTCTTATATCAACAAGAGATACAGCAACCTCTTCATATGCTACCCATGGATATAACCGTTTTCTATACAAATAGTTGTGCACTGCCTGTAATAGGCAATAAACAGAAGTATTCTGCTATTTGTGCTGCAGAATCAGGAGTACCACAAGATGGAGAGTATGAAGTGTGAAGGTTCATCCTAAAAAGTTTGGGGACTCTACTGCCCTTATCACTGAGCCTCAAGCACTTTCGGTTTCCTTCAGGAAGCAGATCCATTAGTTCTCAAATGAATAGTGTTGGATTCTGCTTTCTAGGTACACGTCTGCAATGCAGACCTGACTTTTTTTAGAGAATCAAATGTTAAATTAATAAAAACTAAACAGATCTGGAGAAACAAGGTCATCCTACAGGATAGGAGAACATTGGTCCATGTATAGTATTCAGTAGCCAAAAACGTGAAGGGATTCACTCTAAAGAGAACTGTGCAACTGGTGAAGCTGCCAAGACAGTAATACGAATCTAGAAAGTTGCTGCTGTGACTTGATCAACATCTAAGACTGCTGCAGATATTATGGTAGAAAAAACATTAAAAGTTGAAAAATGCCTCAACGAATTCCCTGTTAAATATCCCTATAGTCATACTTTGGAGAGCATCATTAAAGTGTGGCATTATGACCTTTTCCCTGAATACTAAGTATGTCTTTTCTGATGTTTAATGTGAAGAATTCTGTGCTATGGTTTCATCTGAATCCTAACTGGTTGTCAGAGTAAGTGGTTTACTTCTAGGAATTTTCTCAGTTGATATCTAACTTTCGATTCAATGATTTTTGTCAAAAAGGGTAAGGACGATATGGGTCTATATTTAGAAAAAGATGTGTGTCACTTCCTCAGGGTAAGGTTAATGATCGATTGTTTCAGAATCTCTGAGTATATCTCAGAGAGGAATAGGTGATTTGTGACATGTCATCTGCAAGGATCTAACTTCGAGTCAAAGGGTTAGAGTTTATTGGTAAGGATTAGGGCGTTATTCAGTCAAATTAAATTAGTTGAAGTTTGAGGAGGAGGGTAGAGACATTATTGGATTTTAAAGCAGATGGGGGAAGAGAAACAGCTTTTACCACACATGGTATGTATATAAGGTAAGTGTATGTATCTTACTGCAGCATTAAAATAGCACTCACTACACCTATGTGGGGTGCTGCAGTGCCTGTATAAATGAGTAGCATGCTACACTGCGTAGTATGTGGGTGTGTATATATATATATCTCACTATGCCCGTTCCCAATCCATAAACGGGTTCAGCACGTTCGGGTTCACAGGACGAACAAGTTTATTTCTGGCTCTGGTAACGCGTTTCACCTATCAAAGCAGTCTTTTTCACAAAAATATGTCTTGCGAGATTGAAATAAACTAGGTTGAAGTAAAGATAGTAATATGCTCAGGTATCAGAGGATGGTGTGAAAGAGGTTGAACAGGTTTTAGGCTGCCATGAGATGGATCTGGTTATCTGCAGGGCAACATGGGGAGGTTTTAGAGGAGCCTGTGCCAGCTCTAGGGTCCTTCCGTAGAGGCAGCTCTCTGGGCATAAGCAGCCCAGGGGATGGTCATCGAGAGAACCAGGTACTGCTGAAGGAAGCCTTAAACACGCATGCAGGAAGAGATTTGTGCAGCTTTATGGTGCCATTCCAATGACAAGGGGATTCTAATGTGCCCCCAGATGCTGAGGAGCACTAACACATCACACCACAGTAACCCTATTATAAGTCGGCTGAGTGCCAATGGTATGATGGGAGAGTGGGTGATGGAGAGCTGCCGGGAACAAGTTGGTGTGCAAAGTGTGTGGTTTGCGGATGGGGTGTAGGAGGATATGGATCTAGATTATAATGAGAATGAGGAAATGATGGTGGAGATGTGAGGCCTGTGTAGGCTGAACAGGTAAAGCTGGTGCAGAAATGGGCAGGAAAATGTCTTTGGGGCTAACCATAAGAGTTATGAATCTGTTTTGTTTTGTAGGACATTTCGAAGGACACAGTGGTAACAGCAGTGTTGGTACAGCAAAGTTCGGAGAAGGGAATCAGAGTGATCAGCATATGCACAGGAAGTGAGCTGTGAGACAGCCAGCAAGGTATGGGGAAGTGGTGGGGTGATTGGGAGGTTGGGGTTAGAGAACTAAAGAACTGCACAAATTCTGTATGGCTAGTGTTGGGGAGGAGTCGGCACAGCTAGGATGAATTTGATGAATTTAAGATTAACAGCAAGCGGTAAGTACAGAAGAGATGAGCAATAAGAAAGGTACATTGGGGGAAGGTGAAGATAAAAGGGCTGATAAGCAGGAAAAGGCAGAAGAGGGTGATGCAGATTCAGATAAGGAGGGGTAGAAAATGGATGATTAGAAGAAGTTGCACTATATGGCTTTGGTGAAACCTTTAGAGGCCCATTTATAGAGTAAAACCAAGGAAAAGATTTGCAATGGTGAATTTATGACTGCGTACAAGTTACTGCATAGGGAAATTCAAGCTAAGAAGGGTTCTAAAAAGGAGTGGGAAGTGGCAAGGTCATCCACTTGCCAGTAACCATAGAAACTTGGTTATCATTATTTTTAATATGTACCAGTGTATTTTGTGTGAAGCATCTGGAGAAAGCAGAGGCAATTGTTAAACATATGGACATAATCAGTAAGACACCTATGGTTTTAGGGGGATTTTCTTGGTTGAGATATGACGAGGAATCTCAGGTAAGGCTTAGCGTGGATACAGATAAGACATGGCGGGAGACAGGTGGGGAGTTATGACTGCAATGGATGGCCCCTATGAGTCCTGCACCATCAGCACATAGCCAGCAGTCTGCCAGTCCCTTATTGGCCCTTTGCTGAGACACCCCAGCCAGAAAGAGGGGTGCAGGGTTTGCAAGAGACCAGAGTGCTGTTGGTGGGCAATAAAGGAATTAACAGCGTTCTCTTCCAGAGAAACGGCTTGTTTAAAACACTAAAACTTTAGGTGCAAAGAACGCCAGTTGCGTATGCCAAGGGGCCCTTACAACAGTTAAGTGGAGAGACTTAGGGTTCGGCTGGCCAAGGATCCAGACAAGAGAGTAGCAAAACTCTGGAAAGGTGGATTTGGGGAAGGTTTCCGATTGGGATTCTAAAGGTTCTCAGATACAGTTGTTGGCAGAGAACTCTAATTATATAACGATATGGAGGAAGTCAGAGTGGCTGGCCATTTGTTTTGCGGCCTTTACCTGACAAAATGATATCACCTCTGGGGTGGTTTCAAAAAAGGAACATGACCAGTATAGGTTTATTCATCATTGTGGAGAAGTGTGGCTCACTGGTTAGAGGAGGCAGACCTGGAAGCAGAGGTCAGCCCGGGACCAGGGTTCAATTCCCGGCTCGGCGGGGTCTTGAGTCCTAAAATGTCCATGGACTCGACAATTCTCGCTCCGGTGCCTACTCGATTCACGGGTTCACACTCTGCGACTCTGGGCAATAGCTTGCTTAATCTCCACAACGGCCCCTCGCGGTGGGATGCCTGGCTTTCACCTTGCGGATACCCTGCTGGGGTTATCTCACAAGGGAATACCAGGACGGGTTCCCTAAGCAAGCGCTTAGAAACCGCTCGGTGATTTGCGCTATATAAATTCCTGTACATTGATCTTGGCCAGTGGGTGAGCCCATAAATTATTTTATAGCACAAGAAGACGTGACAGTACAGTATGCATTACTGGATGATGCCATGAGAGTGATACAAGCAAAAGGGATGGTTTTCAAAATGGCAAAATGTGATTTGAAGTCAGCTCTTTACATTCCAACAGTGCTCCCAGTTGATTTTTTGCTTTTTGTGATGTAGTTTGAAGGGTTGGTTTCATTGACAAAATGTTACCGGTGGGCTGTGCCATTTCCTGTTCACATTTTGAAATACCACTTTTCTCAAATGCATCAAATGTGAGAAAGATTGGAATAACACATTATTTGGACTATTTTGTTCATCGGATGAGCTGGCATGGGGAATATGAGACAGGCTCACTGCACCTCACGTTTCACTCAATTGTCAAAGTTCAAAGTTCAAATTAACTTTATTCGGATTCTGAAAAATCCATAAAAGCACAGGATCACAACAATTATACAAAAATAGTAATAAAATTCATATCAAATTAGACAGTTTATGGCAATGCACAATAACAATCCATCAATAATTTAGCAAGGTATTCATACAGAGATAAAAATGTTCAGAGGTTAGACATCATCTTACGTGCTCGGGTGGCAATTTTCAGAAAAGTGCTAGTGCGAAAGACCAATTCTCCATTGTTCAAAGTAAGCAACCACTGGTAAGCTTTATCCAAACAAACAGGTCTCTGCTTTTTTAAAAATGGGATTAAAAGCCACTTTGCATATTTTAAATAATATTTACAAAAGAACAAGAAATGCAGATTAGTTTGTGCACTCACTCCATCACATGGGCATGGGGTGTGATCAAGGTTAGACTGATAGCCAAAAGGGAAACATAGCAAAAATTGTACAGTGCCCGCTCTCAAACGGAATAAAAGGCTCCTTTCCCAATGGGTCATTGATATGGTAAGATAAATTGGTAAAGGATGCCTGTACAATTCTATGCTCATATAGCTTAATACAGAGGATTTCTTCGATTCCGTACCAATCCTACCTGTGTTATATAATGTATAGAGTGCGCTTTTTAACTCATTTTTATGGAATATTTCGGCTGTGCTCGGGTTCAAAAAGAGGCTACCTTTGTTAATACTACAAATGCTCTGATACACTCCTGACAGCCAAGGGATATCCATTCCTCTCTCACATTTAACACAGTCACTGATAATTTCTCTGGTTAGGGACGCGGATTGGTTCCTCCAGATTGATAGCCAGAAAAGAGCAGGGCGAGCATTAATAAAATCATTGATGTAATTTAAATTAAGTTCCCTATGGCAAATGTATTGAAATGTGGAAAATGGAGCACCAAGCAGCTCTCTGCAAAACCTATTTTCTTCCTGCTGGATGCAGTGACTGTTCACAATACCCCAAATCTCAGCCCCATACGTGGCTACTGGAACACATTGCGTCTTAAAATGTTTTAAAAGAGCTAAAATAGCACCTGTGTTCTTTGGACGGGGGAGACTAAGGATGGAATTGATGGCTTTTGAGAACTTGCTCCTGGAGTGAGCCAAATGCTCAGTCCATGAGCCGTTTGCAGCAAAGACCACCCCAAGATAAGGAAAAGTACTAGTGTACATCAATGTTTGACAACCTACAGTGATAGAATTAAGCTGGCGCTTTCCGGGCCCGCAGGACATTATAAAGGATTTTTTTTAATTTACACATGGATCTAAACTGCCCATATAATTTACAAAGGTCTTTACTAAAATACGCAGAGAATTTTGAGTGCGGACAATGAGGACCGCATCATCTGCGTATAATAGTACCGTTAGGGGTTTTCTATTAATTCTGGGGACGTCTGGGGTCGAGGGTTTCAGGGAGTTATTCAATCCGTTAATATAAATAATGAAAAGGAGGGGTGCCAAAACGCATCCCTGACTGACTCCCCTACCCACCCCAATAGCTCCAGAGACCTCACCCCCTCTGCCGATCCTGACTTGGGCTTTAAGAACTTTATGAAGATGGGCCAAAAAGTGTACCAGTGGTTCATTCAGTCCATAGGCCAATAAAATTGACCAAAGCTTGCACCTGTTAACTAAATCAAAAGCGGAGGATAGGTCCATAAAGGCCAAATAGACTGGAGAGGATCGAGCAATAGTATATTTCCCAATGACCAGGTTAAGATTTAAACACTGTTCATTGGTCCCAACCTTACTACGGAAATCCAGTTGGCATGGCTCTAAAATGCTACTTTCCTCTGACCACTTTAGAATCTTATTATATAAGACTCTGCCCAATATCTTTAAGGTATTATCGAGCAAGGAAATGGGCCTGTAATTAATGGGTTCTGATCGATCCCCTTTTTTAAAGATTGGAACGATAGTACTTATGGCCCAGGTACTAGGCATCGGGGCATACGGTAAATTATTAAAAACATTCAGGAGAAGTGGGGCCCAGAACTCTGGTTTCCATTTGATTAAATCTATGGGCAACCCATCCGGGCCAGGAGCCTTATTCCCAAGGCTCTGATCAATAGCATCTTCCACCACAGACAGGGTTATTTGCAGGCTAGACAGTTGGCCGGGTTCATACTGATCTGACTCTTGTAAGGGAGTAGCATAAATTTTAGAGAAATGGCTCTTCTACGACTCGCTTGAAATAGTGCAGCTAACAGGTGTTAATAGCTGACCCATAGAACGCAAATCCCTAACAGCAGACCAGAATATGTTGCTCTTTTTTATGCCAGCAGCCTTAGATAAGGCTTCCCAACAGTCATTAAGGAGGGCACCCTTCCGCTCACTAATCGCTATATTATACCTCCGCCTAGCTATTCTCACATCTGCTATGCACCTTGGGTTGGATGATAAAACCTTACGTAGATTCCTGTTCGCCTCAGAATACTCATGATTGAACCACCTTGTATCATTTTCAACCCGGGGGATTGGTTTTGACAAAAGGGTTTTAATTGCCAAACAAAGTTTAGTGAAATCCTCAATTACCCCTGGGTGTGGTTCATAAATCGATAAACATGAGCTGATTAAATGCATATTCTCCTCTACTAGTGTCTGAAACTATTTACCACTATCAACACCCCTCCATTTTAATCTTAGATTTTCAGTTGATGGTATTATATCCCTAGCCCCACATTCATTAGTGAACACGGGGCGGGATGCTAATCTCAGGACTATTTTAAGAGGGTTATGGTCCCCATAATCCGTAGCAGTGACCTCTGCAGGCATTAGACGGTCCGCGAGGGAAGGGGAAATAAAAATAAAGTCAATAGTTGAGGAACAATTCCTTCCTCTAAAAGTAGGTGCTTGGTAGTTAATATCATATAAGACACCCATAACGTCCATGACGTTAACAAGATTCTGTCGGGTCAGTAGAATGTCCAGCTCTGCACCCCTGCGCAAAGCAGGATCTGGGGTGGGTGTACCCACACCATAAGATGTAAATGAGAATTTTGCATTAAAATCACCACTTAAGAGAATCCCAGTAGCCCCTTCTAAATTAGAGGTGTGATTTAAAAGCTCACTAAAATGCCTATTTGAAGTAGAATAAAAATCATTGTTATAAAAATTAATCAAATTGTCATTACACTAGACTGACTGGTGCAGGCTTGTAGTACCTTGACCCCTCTTTGCGCTTTTGTGGGAATATGAGACAGGTTTTAGGAGCTTTCTATCTTTAGCAGAGGAGTTGGGAGTTCCTTTGGCAGTGAAATAACAGAAGGCCCAAGTACAGTGTTGTCATTTATTTGCCTTCAAGATGGATACAGTTCTCACGCAAGCAATGTTGCCAAAAAAGAAGAACGATGAGATAGTGTTGTTACTCAGGATGTTATAATTACAGACTGGGCACAATTTTATTTCCTTAAATAACTTTCTCCTGCCTCTTTTTTTTTTTAACCATTGTTTCTCACCGAATTCTATCTTGACTTCACACTACATAATATATTTATTTAAAAGCAGCATGGCTCGACGCGCTGTGTTTTAAAAGTATTTTTTTCAGTCACTGAAATATTAGGTTTTAATTTCACTGTCGAAAATTTCGAAATCTATTTCAGCAGTGTTGTCTTCAGAGTAAACAATGGGGCTGTGGCTTGCACAACTTGATTAGAAAGAGATGGGTTTCTTCCTAGGATTGTTTGGCTGCATTTGGAAACACGATGCAGAAAACTTTGCTTGCCGAACGCTCTCCTTCATGTCAGACGTAGGAGCCCGACAATTATATGGACACATTTCCTGAACTTGCCCATGGAGTGCCGCCTTCTAGCACCTTTCTCGGACAGCACAGCCTGCACCCTTCCACTCAACTGTGGTCCACAATGACAGCATATGGTAATAATCTCTTAAACAGTCTATCTCACATCTTAAAATATTGTTGGAGCTGCACGCCATTAATGTTGTGTTTGGTGCTGAGGCACCACTGCTGATCAGGCCCTTAGCGTGACAGGGAAGCGCGGCCTGCTTTTAAATAAAGACACGGAGCCTGTGGTGCATTGCCTATGGCTACCGCGTACGCGCGCCTACTGACGTCACATCCGCGGAGTCCCTTTATTAAACTGCCGTCACATAACATCTGGCCAGGTTCTAAAGGGGGCAAGACCCCAGGCACCCCTACCTCGGACCAGAGGTCGGGACAACCTACTGAACGCACCGTTGCGTCACGGGTGCGACATAACATTCTTCCCCAAAACAAAATTTCAAACAAACGTCCCAAGTTAACCATGGGGAATGACCACAATCACAATGCGGGTCAGCTCAGGGTCTCGTCGGAGCCGGTACTGTGAGCTTCTGCACCCACTTGATTCTTCTTCCGCCTTGCCACTTCAATCAAGGCGTTGGACCCCAGAATGGCTCTCTTGCACTTCGGCATTTCCTGACGCAATGGTGTCGTCAGGAAACATTTCAGTGTTCGGATTGAAGGGTTGTCAAGTCAACAGCTCCCTCCGGTTGATCCTCTTCTAGCCAGGCATCTCCAGAGAGCCTATTCGACCTCCCAGTGCCGCTGTCCGATGATGCAGTCTCGGATGAGTAAAATTTCTAGAAATGTGAGACGTTGCGGGTTACTGTTTCGCCATCTCGCCTGGCCATCACCCGAGTGCCCTTCACATGAATGACAGTCCTGCGGTGCCTTTCATATGGGAGGCCGAACTTGCTGCTGGTCATGTGGTTCTTGAGTAGAACTTGATCACCCCGTTCCAGGTGCACCTGCTGGGCTCTCCGGTGCTGGTTGACTTATGCATGCACCTGTCGCCTCTGTTCGTCTATCCGGTGGTTGTCAGGGGATGTCGGGCGCCACTGGCGGTGATGAGGGATGGAGTCGGTGATGACCTGCCCCAACGATAGATGCCCCAGAGCAAGACCAGTTGTTGTGTAAGGAGTCTGCCAATAATTATGTAAATATCAAGGACCCCCTGTTAGTGTTCTAGAACTCCTAGGCCAGGGTAATAATACAATAGAAGAAAAATTCCTAGGAAGTTACTACAATTCAAATTACATTAGTCTACTCTTAACATGACATAACATAACGTGGGGGATACCCCAGACTTAGTGCAATAGATCAACACTATTTAAAACATATAGAATTCTTTCTTTATTGAGATTTATCTAAAAATTGAGACATGATAAAAGACGAAAAAAAATTTTTTTTACACACATTGGTGCATTATACATCTGATACAATGTATTCACCACAAGTTACGATTGGTGAGCACTTAATCCAAACCAATGTTAGTTGAATATCAACATATACATACATTACATCAACATACATATAATCAATACAAACAGTTATAACGTATGACTAATATAGTGTGGCTGGGTGATGAGAGCTCTCAACGCGCGTTTCGGCACAGAACGTGCCTTCATCAGGAGGTCTACAAAGATATATCAGAAATGAGCAGTTTTTACAAGCACAATTACTTTGTCAAGCGAGAGAATCAACAGGCGCGGTATATTGTGGTGGTATGCACCGTGCTGAATCTGACAGATCTTGCTCTGAATTTCGATGGGGCGGTTCACAACTTGCTTGGTCTAAGTATATGCAAAAACAATACCCGGAGGTCTCTGGTGTGCAGCCACTGGGAATCTAGCTCTTAGTCTGGCGTGTCTTTCGTTATTCAGGGGGCTCGATAGAAAAGGACGCCATAACTGGAGACCTCCAGTTATGGCATCCTTTTCTATCGAGCCCCCTGAATAACGAAAGTACGAGTTTATATCGCCACCGGCTTTCCACTTCAATGTGCAGCGTGCTCTTGCCCATCTGATTGCCTTGGAACACTATCTGCGCCCCCCCAGCGATCCCCTACAGCCTTCTATTAGTGCCCGTGCTGGCACCTCGATCAACTCCACCGGCCCCATTTTGCGCACAGTGCTCCTCCACCAGACTGAAGCCTTAAGACACGCCACACTAAGAGCTAGATTTCCAGTGGCTGCACACCAGAGACCTGTATGTATGTATGTATGTATGTTGATGTAATGTATGTATATGTTGATATTCAACTAACATTGCTTTGGATTAAGTGCTCACCAATCCAGCGAATGTTAGTGCCCCACTACATATCACATGCACTCTTCCCACGTGACTCTGACCACTCCGCCTTATATTCCCAATTTTGCTTTAGTCACCTAGCGATCACCGCAGCATAGCGCCGACCGACTACCGCCTCGAGGATTCACTCGGTAAGTGTGTGCCTTCTCTGCTCCGTTACTGCTCCCGTTCCCAAGCCCAGTACACTTAGTTTATTTTCCACCTTACAGATTTTGCCGTATCCCGCTACCAGCGACGGCCTGCTTTCCATTGAAAATAATTTTCGGTAAACTACCTAAACCGATACTTGCTAAAGGGTAAGAATTCTTTATGTTCTTCCCCCGTAACACACTGTCCCACCAGCCGCTTTGTACCTCAACTGTGCGTTCTCTACTCTAGGTTATTACTCCCACCCTTTGGACAGGATCCCTTGATCTCGCTGGACCCTCACCTAAAACTGCACCCTCCATTGAAAGTGCAGTCACCCGACCTCTCGGTAAATTTCGCTGCGCCCGAACCGTCCTTCCTAGCATGTGTCTTTCCCCGCACCGCGCCGCTTTATCTTGCTGCGCCTTTACATCTGTGCACTGGTTACAACTCGAAACACGTTGGTTGCAGCGTATGCTTCCTTTCTCCCCCGTACTGCACCGGTTCACTAAGCCCAGGCGGACAACCCAACATGTAGACATAATTTAGAGGTACTAACATTCGCTGGGTTGTTTTTGCGTCGTTTACCATTAACATCTCCACGCTCATTGTGATTTCGCAAATAATACCGTGCTTATCTCGCGTCGCCCTCACTGCATCAAGCCATTGTTCTTAATCGTTTCTCCAACAATCTGATTTCCTCTGAGACTGTTCCTGCCTTAACCTTGTGCCTATCGCTAACCATGTTGAAATCGCAGCGATTAGTGTGCTAGATCGTAATCTTCCACTTCCTCACTATGTGCATAAAAAGTCACTTAAAGGCACTGATTATTTGCCTTTATTGGTCTGTACTTAGCAATTGTTTTAACATTACCTTTTCTTTTTTGCCCCCCTTCTTAATCCTCATTCCTTCTTGTGACTGATTTATGTTACAATGCTTGTATGAAAGGGTTTCCATGTATTCAAGACAGGCATGCTTTATAACCACTGTCCTGAAGATGATCCCATACATCTGAGTTAAGGGATCGAAACGTCGACACTAATGTACCATATGGCTTCAAATATCTTGAATGTATTGCGCAATGGTACTTACATACAATCAAGTCTGTCTACTGATTACTAGAAAACAGACCATCTCTCTTTTTGCCTGAATCCTCCCCTTCCTATTGCTGTTTTGTTTTGTTTGTGTGGGTCACAGGTTGTGCCCACTTGATAATAATTTTGTTATCACTTATATTGTTCAAATAAACTCTGTCCGGCTGGACAAAGAGCATATTGTCTATTTAGCATATGATGATTTCGTCGCCAGTATTCGTTTTCTAGGGACCCCTGTCTTTAGTAACAATAACAATCACCAGCAGCATGGACCCGCCCTGTAGGCGTTCCCTCTGTTCGACAGAAGGGGCTGACTTCTGTGGTCTGAAGTCAGTTTGGAGTTGCTTCTTTTTGTAAAAGTGCCCCATACCGCACTTTCACTTCAATTGCAGCCACGCAACATTCTTTAGACACGCTTGTCTAAGGAAAAGAGAGCAGCTGACATTAAAGTGAAAGTGCCGCATGGGCGCTTTTACAAACAAGCATTTACAATGCAATAGGTGTCGCATTTACAAAAGTTTCATAAATGCGAGACCTATAACATTGCAAATGCTTTTTTAAAGGTATGGAGTTTATTGGGGCTACAGGCAGCGTAGTATGGAACGCAGTGGTTCTGAATTGGGGTAGAAAGATTAGGTTTTCCCCAAGAAGATATCAGATGTATATATTGCAAGAGCTATATTAGTCTATTTAGGGGATTGAGGTAGGTGTTGAAGTTGATTAGCTCGATGTATATTTCTTGTAGGACATGTTCGAGGCCCCATGAAAAGACATTAATTTGGATCATGGGGCACGCGTTGATTAAAGGGTTGGCTGAATAGGACAATTCTCGTCTTTTTGGAAGATCCTTTGAACTTCACAGCAGACAGAATAGGGTCTCTTGACAGGGAAGTACCGGCATGGGTTGGGTACAACTTTTGCCCTATTCAGCAAACCTGTTTGTAAGAAGAGGCTGTCCTGATGTTCTGATCACACACAGCGGAAATTGGATTAGTGCAGCCCTCGGGCTAGCACACCTTAACATGATGATGGTGGATTTGTCACACTAGAAGCAGTTATGGTCTGGCACATACACTTGATTAATGTTGTGCCAAGAAGGTTGTGGAGTGGGCACTGGGTCATGAGCTATGGACATAGTTAGATACAAGATGAATAGGGAGAAGAGGGTGTTTTGTCAGGAGCATAGATGTGGTGTGCTGGTGCACTGAAACATTGTTGAAGAAGTGTAATTGGTTTGTCCTGATTAGGTGCCTTATTTTTTTTTTAAGGCAGCGAGCGCCATCTCTTGGCTGAGAGGAAAACGAGTGGCGAGTATCTAAGGTGTGGATTTGTGATGCCACTATAGATGTTTGAGGTCCTAGGGTGGGGCCAGAAAACACCTTTGTCACATTTTTCTGGATGGCAAGGGCTGGTTAGCCACAGTGTGGGTTTAGCCAACTCAGTGTGCTTTTGAAGAGAGGGGGAGGGATGGGGTGGGCCAGAAGGCACATGAGGTCTATGGTGAAGGTTATAAGACGTTTGCATGGGCTGATAGGGAAGGGTGCATGAATGATGAGCAAATTAGGGTGAATGATAGTACGAATGGCGCAATAGGGAGAATATTGGGAAATCAGGGAGTTTTAGGGATGGGTGTTATGTTTATGAATTGTATTAGTGACATTTTTTTTTTCTATTTGTAGCATAATATAGTGCCATGGTCAGATTGGGAAGGCCTTTTCGATTTCATGGGCCCGGTAATAAGACTCCTCGGGCTAAGTGGTGGGTTTTTAATAGAGCATTACTCACAGACCAATCCATTTTTTCTCATGCAAATGAAGTTACAGCATCTGTTTTTTTAATGAAAATTAACACACTTTCTCATCAAAGACCAATTGGAAAGTGTGTAAAGCTACTATGAAGGGGGATATCTCTGCCTTTCAAATGTTCTCTAATAATCTAGCAAGGGCACAGTTTAAGGATTTGTCCTTGGATTTTCAATAAGCACAGAATTAATTTTCTAGGGTCCTCAATGGAATGAACTCTAAGAGGATAGAACAAGCTAAGGATACGTTGCAGATGTTTCCTTTAGAGTAGCAAATTATTAGCGCTAGAACTTATGGTGAACAATTGTAGGAGGAGAGGGAAGTTCGGGGGAAATTGCTAGCCTAGCGGGCTAAAGCCTGACAAGTTAAAAATACTGTGGATACAATTTGGGAGCCACTAACAGGTGCCTTGGTCAGGGAAGTCTCGCAAATTGAAAGGGTATTTTAGCTATATATGTAGCTGGCCCATCTTTGGATTGGAGAGATATGCAGGTTTTTTATGGTATCACTCTCCCGAAGCTATCAGATTGTATCTATTAAATGTGGTACATCCAATTTAACGATTAGAAAAAGAGGCTGCTGTCAGATCCTTGTCAAGAGGGAAAGCACCAGGAGAAGATTGGTTCCCCGTAGAGTGGTACCAGGCATCGATTATAGAGGTGACAGCCCCTTTGACTGTCTTATTTAATATCTTGAAAGATGGTTCTGTTCCACCCTCTTTTCGAAAAGGCCTATTAACGTGCTTTCTTAAAAAGGATAAAGACTCAGAGGATCAATACTCATTCTGCCCAATCTGAACTCGGATTACAAAAATCTGATGAAAATCTTAGTAGCAAAATTGGTAGAAGTTAATTGGGAAAGACCAATCCGGGTTTATTACTGGCAGTCAACAATATTATAACACACATTATCTGACAGAAGCAACTGATTATTTCAATCTCACTAAGACTCCTGCAGTGGGGCGGGAACATGGCGGCGGCAGGCTAGCGGCTGTCGCCGAGCTCTTCACCTGAGCCCATCGGACTGACGGAAAGGATGTCCCGATAGAGCCCCTACGGTGAGAACAGGTAGCGCGAAGTCTGCGTGTAAGATTTCAGCAGGAAAATGAGGTTTTTCTTTGCACTTACTTGCTACTAGCGGACGAGGAGAACTGAGGCGGTGGAAATCTACGGAGGAAATCTACGGAGGCTGCGGTCAGCGGCCGGCGCTAGGACCCTGGAGCAGGGGGATGGTTGCAGCAGGCACAAGCTGTGAGGACGCGGAGGAAGGGCGGACGCAGGACGTGAGAGACAAGGTGGCGAGAACGGCGATAGCTGACCTGGGAGACTCGGCGGTGGAGTCTGCTACAAACGTGGGAGTTTCTCTAAAGCACCCCTGCAATTCTGAGATAAGTGCCAAATTAAGACGCTGTGGTGGGATTCAGGAGGGGGTTACTTGGAAGTGGGATATTTTGCAGCGCAGGAGAAGCGTTTTTCCACTGCAACACTACCGAGGTCCTGTCTGCTGGGGGCATTTTTCAATTAATAAGCACCTTTCCTTAGTTTCTCCAGTCACTCCTGCTAAGGGTAGAGTTCGTATGGAGGCAGCTTCACCTGTAGCTTCACCTGTAGCAGAAGTAGTAGTGCCAGTTCTGCTGAACCAGAGGGAAGGGAGCACGGATTTTGTGTCTGATACTGAAACTCCCACGCAAGTAGAACTACATTCAGCCAAAGCTACTAGAGTCTTAGAGTATAAGGGGAGAGACCGGGCAAACAGTAAGCAGGCGAAGAGCCGAGGAGAGGTAGTCAAGAATAGATACCAGCTGAGGTCAAAACTAGAGCTAAAACAGCAGGGGGTCCTAGATTCAGCCGAACTCGGTGAGAAGGTGAGGCCCTCACCTTTAATTCCACATAAAAGTAAGAAGAAAACGAGTTCTAAGAAAGCCATTAGTAGTAAACCTCCCCAGCAGATTTCAACGCAAAAAAGTACTCCTTCTCTTAAAAGTTACTTCAAGGTGTTAGAGAAAATGAATTCTTTAAAAGAAGGAGCTAATATGGGAGATGCCCGGCAGCCCATCCAGAATACGGCACCCCCCTTCTCACCAGGTCCAGTCTTAGTCAACAGGTAAAGTCCATTAGCTGAAATTCAAACTGAGGAAAATCTTGAAGACCTAGAGAGTCCAGCTGATATAGACAACGACATTCTAATAAGCTGTAATAAAACTAATAGTCCCTCTGAGAATCCTCCTCTTCATCAAGATTCTCTGAATCTACAGACACTAGAGAAAGCGGGAAGTAGTAATATTGATGTTGTACATTGATTCTTCATGTAATTGTAGTCTTAGTCCTTTCTTAGTGTTCTCTCATTCTCTGTCTACCACAATGCCTATGTATGTTCTTACTTCCACCTAAGAATTCTACTAGTGTCAGTTGATGGTCTGGTCAGCTGGCGAGGTTGTGTGCTCAGCTGTGTCCTACAATAAACCTACCTGTAATCAACTAGAAGTATCCTGTCATCCTTTACCATCCTATATACAACATTTTGGCGACGTCTTCTGCTGACCAGACCAGAGAAGAAACCATCTAACACAGCCTGAGACACACCTCGTGAAAAGAACCCACTCCTCTACACCTATGTGCTGCCAGTCTTGTGATCAGAGGAAACAAGAAAGAAGAAACTGCATGAATGAGAGATAAGTCAAATGAATTTTGCGCATCTAAGATAAGCTTATCTTTTACAAGCGTGTGTTTATTACTGAACTCTGGCAGCGCTGCGCAACAAGAACTCAAGTCTCTGCGGCAATAAGTAAGGTGCAGAGAACCTATAAACTGTAGAAACTATCCTCAAATATTTTTAGCGCCTCGAGATTTTAAGGAACATGTTTATAGTGGCAGCAAAAGTCAAACTAAACTACTTTGCAACCAGCTGCAGCTTAAAACAAGGAAAAAGGAACTGCCTATAATGTGAAATTCATCACAAGTTTGAAAAGAAACCAACACAGATATTTAAGGTGAATACACATTCTGCCAAAAGTGAAGAAATCACAAATAGATAAAGAACTTTCTGCCAAAAACGAGAGAGTTACAGACTTATACAGCAAAAGAAGAAGACAGATTTGCAAACCTTCTACTAAATATAAACTAGTGAATCGGAGTGAATAAACAATCACATGCTGGAAAAAAAAAAATTAGTGAATTACAGATATAAACGAAGAAAGGAAAACAAGAGGCAATCCTCAAGGCCATCTACCGTGAGTCTTTTGTCCTGCTGTATACCGTTATTTTGAAGGGCAGTGAGAATAAAAGAAACTGGCTGGAGATATTTAATTGTTAATTGAGAAAACTGCCTAAATTGGTAGCAGAAGTTAAACTGATCTTTGATGGGAAACTCCTCCACTACTATCAGATGAAAGCTCTGTTTGTTAAGAAATGACTCTTCTGTTTCCTGAAATGCTTCAAATGAAGTGACACACAGAGATCAAGTGAGTACTTTTTAAGTACAAATTACAGCTGCTGTGAAAAACGAGTGAATTGGATGAAATAATGGTCACATGCTAAATCAATACTATCTAGAGAACGAGTGTATAAGTGACACGAACGCAGTAAGGAAATGAAGAAATGAATTCAAGTTCTACCGTGAGTTTTGTTTTGAACTATGAAACTTATACTTGCCTTTGAATACCGTTTGACTGCAACCGTTTGTCAGCCTTTACACCGACCTGCTCTCCATCATGCCACTTTCATAATTGATGACGTGGTGGAATCTCCGTGTGATTCAGCGGAAAAGCAGCCTACTCCTAGGCGTCATTGCGTGTCAAGCCTCATTCCAGCGTTTTGAAGAAGTCTGTGTGCCTTCAGTCTGTCATCGTGCAAGGGAAGACGTCACGACGCGACGTGAGCATCCATTTTATATTTATTCTGTACTTCTGTTCCTATGGCAATGAGGCTACGAGAGCACAACGCAATGGAGAACACTTGCGTATTATTGAAGGGATGTTTAGCGTTTCCTCGTGTGTGTGGCGCGGAATGGGAGCGCTTAAAACGAGGATTTTCAGCAACTTTGTGATGTGCTACCAGCTTCATTGCCAGAAGTTTAGGTAAGCGAGCATATCCTCTCTTGGTTCTAAAATGTCAGCATTCTTCATCAAGTTTTAAGCTGCAGTCATTATGCGAGTCATCCAACTGCATTCAACACGGCAGTACTGTACCCTCGTATCAACATTTTAAGACAGCATTTTTAAGACTGTTTAATTTGTTTTCTTCACAACAGTGCCATCTCTGTATTCATTAATATTTTGGCAGAATATATGAAACGTGTCAGTGAGCAAGCATAAGAAAATGTACTGTGTTACGTGAAGCCTCTATTATTCTGATCATTTTGCCTATGCTGTTTACTACCGACTGGAAATTATAATTAGTTAAACTTCAACGTGCAGATTATTACCAGGGTACATAGCTGGGGCAAAGAAGCCAAGTGTGACTGAAGTAAATAAAAAGTACAGTGCGTCCAGGAACAACAAAGGGAAGCACTAATGAGTTAAGGAGCAGAGGCTGTTCAGAGGATCTAGAACAGAAATTAAGTTCCACACAATTAGAAGCTGGTCAAAGAGCCTGAAAATAAACAGAGCATGGGCAGTGGTCTTGCAAGTAGAATCAAGTTTGCAAGATGAACAAAATGTTCACAACCGGGACAAAGGTCCCAGGTGAGAGTCTCGACGGAAGGTCCACATCGGGGTCAGAGGTCCCAAGTGAGACTCTCGATAGTAAGTTCGCAACGGGGACAAAGGTGACAGTAAGTCCATAATGGGGACAGTGGTCAAAGGTGAGAGTCTCGGCGATAAATTTATAACGGGAACAGCGACTCCACGTGAGACTCTGGACGGTAAGTTCACAACGGGAACTGTCAGAGTTTGGTCAAGAAGTCCACTACGGAGGAACAGTGAGTTCTGAACTGGGTCTGTGAACAATATAGAGTCTAAAATCTGTGTTCGGGACTGAGAATGTACAGGATAATGGCTGTAAGTGAGGTGACTCCAAAACTTAAAGGAAAAGATCTGATATGAGACAGTGAGTCCAGAAGCAAGTCAAGGAATCTAGGAGAGGATTGAGCATCTGAGCGATTGTGACTGAGAAGTTTCCAGTTGAATTAAGAAGAAGGTTTAGAGTCCCGGAACCTTAAGGAAAATTGTGACGGTGGGGCTTACAGAAGTACCAGGACTAAGGTCCCAGATTCACGACAGTGAGTTGTGACAGAAAGGTTCTGAGAAGAACCAGGACTAGAGTTTGTCTCACAACAAATGTTGTGTGTGAGTTGTGTATAGTTGTTAGGCAACTCATCAGCTTGTCTAGGAGGGGGCTATGTGGTGTGTGTGGTCACCCCTGTTTAGTTGTGTTGTAGGTGATTAAGTCACCAAGTGCGTTGGTAAGTGGTGCATGAATGAGGTATGGGAGTGCTCGTACTAGATCAACACCAGGTACTCGATGACAGTTTCAAAGTTACTTATGAGACTTGACTGGTCTTGCCTGCTGCAGGTCACGATACTTGTGTCAATGGTTGGGTTGACTTGTTGATAATGGTAGAGGACAACCTTCATGGAGCCTCTTAGAGCTACATAGAATGAACTTTGAACCAGTTTCATATTGGTGTTTACTTCGGGTGAGGGACCGCTCACCGGTGTTCAGGTTCTTTCCCTTTGTTTGTTTATCCATAGTAATTTCCCATACGTGTACTCTTTTTATGGGGTCAAGTGTGGACAGTTACTGTCTCAATCCAGTTTGTTCTTGCATTTAAGGGAAATTGCACAGTTTGCAAGGGTGATAAACGTTTACTTAGGGGAGGTTGTATGAGCGATTCCCTCTTCATCCAGTTTCAAGGGTCCGTTCTCCTTTTGTTTTCTTCATGGAGAGGTTGTTCTGACATTCAGTGCCTTATTCTAGTCTTAAGGGCTAATACCCCTGATGTACTCTATCTAGGTGAGCTCATATGATCTTACCTGGTGTGTTTAACCTATTGTTTGTTTTGGGGGTCATTGTGGAAAGTGTATTGAGAGCTGTTGTGGCTGTACTTTCCTAGGGCGGTGTCTATTACCCAATGGTGTACCCTTTTTTTTTGGCGAGTGTGTGGGGCCTGTCGGTACCCATGGTATACCCTATGTAGGGTATGTTGTAGTTTTAGTTCCAGGGTGTGAACTTGTGTGTTTTGGGGGTCATTGTGGAAAGTGTAAGAAGAGCTGTTGTGGCTGTACTTTCCTAGGGCGGTGTCTTTTACCCAATGGTGTACCCTTCTTTGGCGAGGGTGTGGGGCCTGTCAGTACCCATGGTATACCCTATGTAGGGTATGTTGTAGTTTTAGTTCCAGGGTGTGAGCTTGTGTGTTTTGGGGGTCATGGTGGAAAGTGTAAGAAGAGCTGTTGTGGCTGTACTTTCCTAGGGCGGTGTCTATTACCCAATGGTGTACCCTTCTTTGGCGAGGGTGTGGGGCCTTTCGGTACCCATGGTATACCCTATGTAGGGTATGTTGTAGTTTTAGTTTCAGGGTGTGAACTTGTGTGTTTGGGGGTCATTGTGTAGGGCGGTGTCTTTTACCCAATGGTGTACCCTTCTTTGGCGAGAGTGTGGGGCCTTTCGGTACCCATGGTATACGCTATGTAGGGTATGTTGTAGTTTTAGTTCCAGGGTGTGAACTTGTGTGTTTTGGGGGTCATTGTGGAAAATGTCTTTTACCCAGTGGTGTACCCTTCTTTGGGGAGGGTGTGGGGCCAGTCAGTACCCATGGTATATCCTTTGTTGTGCTGACGTTCGGTGCCTCATTCTTGTTTTACGGGTCAATACCCCTGTTGTACCCTATCTAGGAGAGCTTATATAATTTTACCTGGTTTGTTTAACTTATTGTGTGTTTTGGGGGTCAGTGTGGAAAGTGTACCTACTCTTTGGTGTACCCGTGTTTGGGGAGGTTGTGGGCGTGATCACCTTTCCTTATCTAAACCACGTTTTGGTTCCACCAAGGGAGGGGGATGGAGTGTGTACAAATGTCTACTATCTTTTTGTATTTGTGTATCTCGTTTTTGTACTACATGGGGTAGGTGTTGTAATCTCGGTTTTTGTTTCTTTTTCATTTCTTTTCTATAAAGGAGGGAGATGTGTTGTACATTGATTCTTCATGTAATGTGGTTGTCTGTAGTCTTAGTCCTTTCTTAGTGTTCTCTCATTCTCTGTCTACCACAATGCCTATGTATGTTCTTACTTCCACCTAAGAATTCTACTAGTGTCAGTTGATGGTCTGGTCAGCTGGCGAGGTTGTGTGCTCAGCTGTGTCCTACAATAAACCTACCTGTAATCAACTAGAAGTATCCTGTCATCCTTTACCATCCTATATACAACAATTGACTCTGTGGAAATCCTCAAAAGTGCATCCACAATCACCCCTATAATCCATGTTGCGTCAGAAGAAACCACAGAGAAAGACACTGGTTTGATCTCCACTCCCTCCCAGGAGTTTGACAAGATTGGCCTTCTACTCTGTTCTTTAAGAAGCGACCTGATGGAGAAGTTTGAAACTTCTGAGACAAATCAGAAAAGACTACACGACAGGTTCGATCTATTGGAAACCAGATTAGAAGGAATAGAAGCGCGAACAGCTACCTTGGAGAAAAAGGTCTCTACCCTTTCAAATTCTACAACAGAAAATAGTGAGGAATTAAACGCCTTAAAGAAACAGAATAAGGCTTTAATGATGGACATGGAAAGATTGGAAACCCATTCGAGAAGGAACAATATTCGCATTTTGAAGATCCCTGAAGGAGAGGAAGTAGGGGATATAATAACTTTTGTCTGCAGACTCCTAAGGGAGGGGGTATTGAAAGACCGCCCGGATATAGACCTCGAAGCGTAGGTCCAGAGAGTCCACAGAGACCCTTTTAGAATACACCAAGACCGTAAAGGGCCCAGGAAAATATTGGTCTATTTCCAGACCTACACCGTTAAAGAGCTGATACTGAGTAGATCTCTAGCAAGTGCCTCTCTCCATTATAGGGCCAACCCATATCAGATCAGGTCTGACATAGGAGGCAGAACGGCTCAGAGACAATGGGAACTGGGATCAAGAATGCCGGAGCTAAGATCATTGGGAGCAAAAGTACAGATGAAGTTTCCAGCCCTGCTTAAGGTTATGTGGAATAACAAAACTTTCACTTATAACCAGCCGGAGGAGGTAGACAAACTGCTACAGAAAATGAGGGAGTAGGTAAGGGAGTAGGTTAGTTAAGATCCAATTTAGTGACTTAGCGATTTAGGAGAAGCATAAAACCTGTACATTAAACTGTACGATGTATAAAAAAAAAAAATACTCACACACAACAATGGGGCTCGCACATCACACCAGAGAAAGTTAAATATAAAATTTTAAAAAAAAATACATTTTTGGGGGAGAAGGTAGGCGAGGAGAAGGGAAGAGGGGAAGCATTAAAAATACACTAATTTACACTAATTCACGCTGATGATAGCAGATATAGCTAACGAGGCAAGGGACAAGTAGGTAGACATGGTGCTTGTGAGGTGGAGAGCTCCATAGGGGCAGGACAAACGCCCAAGATGAAGGGAGGGTTCCTTGGGGGAGGGAGGGGAGAGGGGAAAAAGAAAAAAGTCCTCATTTTTACATAGAAACTCTAAAATTAACATTTACATATATAGACAAACACAAATATATAAGTATCCACATGGACATTCAGACAATACCCTGGAGAGTAATCTGGAGAGTAAAATTTGGCCATGGCAGTAAATCCCCATACAAGTAGTAAGATTATCTCCTGGAATCTTAATGGAATAGGAAGCTTCAAGAAACAACAGAGAATATGTGACTTTCTAAAGAATCTCGAAGCCAGTATATACTTACTTCAAGAGACACATCTTGAAGAAAAAGTGTGTAAAAAGGTTTTCGAGAAAAGGCATTGTGTTCAGGACATTCTATGTTCAAGGCAAAAGGGAATATCCAGAGGAGTCGCAATAATCATTAGAGCAAACAAGGGCATTAAAGTTCAGAGATGGGATACAGACCAGACCGGGAGGTGGTTGATAGCCGAGTTCTTAATTACTGGCTCACCATACACTCTTGCAGTATTCTACGGCCCGAATGAGGACAATGAAATTTTCCTGGGCAAACTTGAAAGGACCTTAATCCCGAGTAGGGTACCTTTGATTCTTGGGGGGGACTTTAATCTTATTTTAGATATTCAACTGGATCACACCTCTAGAGAAAAATACATCCTGCCCCAAAAATGCCACTCTGCTCTTAAAAATATAATGAAAGAATACAACCTGTTGGATGCCTGGAGAACTAAGAACGGCAACCTCAGAGAATATTCCTTCTACAGTAAGAGATACAAGCAATTTTCGAGAATTGACTTATTTTTGATAGATCATTCTTTGAAAACAGTTTTGGCATCTGTTACTCACATTCCCGTGGGCCTTTCTGATCACTCAGTAGTACAACTTAATATCAATTTCACAAATATCGCTACTGAACGAAGATGGACCCTAGATAGAACTATTCTCTTAGATGACAACATTGGAGTTAAAATCAGAAATAGTATAAGGGAATTTTTTTCATTTAATGAGGGCTCAGCACTAGAGCAGTTTGTTTGGGAATCATTTAAGGCCTTTCTTAGAGGTCTATTGGGATATCACATGAGGTTAAAAAGAAGAGAGATAAAAGATATAGAAACTAAAGCACTAGATTTTATTAAAAAAGAAAGAGCAGGAGCTCCAATACGCAGCCTTGGAGGAAAGGGAGATGATTCCAGAATTAGAAAAGGAGCTTCAAAGATTACAGCTGAGTCTTAAAGTTAGAGCTGACAAACAGACCCATGATAGATGGGAGATTAGTAAATTAAAAAACTTTGAATATGGAGAGAGGTGCGGGGCACTGTTAGCGTGGAAGGCCAGAGCAGACAGGACCAGAAACAACATCGAAACTCTAAACCAAAGGTCTTCCGGAAAAGCAGTTAACTGAGGAAGAAGAGATCAGGGAGGAAGCCAGAAGATTCATGGAAGAACTGTATCGAGAAAACATCAAGGTTGGAATAGAAGACTTGGAGAAATGGTGGTACCAAAGGACTTTACCCCAATTGAATGAAGAAGATAAAAATACCTTGTCGAGAGACATTACTGAGGGGGAAATTAGAGTTCAGTTAAAAAAGATGAGTAGGAATAAAGCGCCAGGCCCCGATGGTTTGCCAACTGAGATTTATAAAGATAATGAAGAGGTGACTATTTCACACCTATTGTCCCTTTTTAATAATATTTACCATCAAAGAGGAGATATTCCACCCTCCAGGTTTGAGGCAACCATCACTTTAATAGCAAAACCAAATAAGGACCCAAAGAACATAGAGTCATACAGACCTATATCTCTCTTAAATTCGGACCTTAAAATATTCTCGGGGATTTTGGCTGAGAGACTATCCAAAGTTATCAGATCTGTCATTCACCCTGATCAAAGGGGTTTTATCCCTGGACGACAACTGAACAAGTTGACTTTTCAGGTCATCGGTGCAATCGATTATGCCGAAGTAAAGGGATTGCCACTTACCATCGTGGCAATAGATGCCGCGAAGGCTTTTGATCAAGTTAACTGGGTGTTTCTGTGGGACACCCTTACAAGGTTCGGCTTTCCACCACTCTTTATTCAGGCTGTCAAAAATCTATACGGGCGTCCTAGAGCTAAGGTTTTAATTAACGGGATCTTGTCAGAGTGGTTCGAGATATCAAGAGGGACGAGGCAGGGTTGCCCCCTGTCTCCTCTCCTTTTTGACCTTTATATTGAGCCTTTTGTGATAGTGATACGTACTGATCCAACAATTCTTCCTTTTAATATGGGTGGGCTGGAGTTAAAGACGGCATTGTACGCTGATGATCTGTTGCTATACACCATTAACCCTTTAGAGGCCATCCCGAAGTTATTTAATCTAGCAGAGGAATTTGGAGCAGTCTCAGGTTATGGTATTAACAAAAATAAAACAGATGTAATGAATTGGAATAGTCCCGTTCTTATACCAGATACAAAAACAAAGATCAGGTATCTGGGTATACACATCACTCAGAAACTACAAGAGACACCCAAAGTATCCTGGCAGATCGTGGTAAAAGAGATAACTAAGCTTCTCCAAAGATGGTCCAACCTTCCTCTCAGTATCTATGGAAGAGTTAATTTAATTAAAATGGTAGTATTACCCAAAGTGACTTTCCTATTTAATAACATTCCACTAACATTTTGTAATAAAGACATTTCAAATCTTCAGGGAAAAATCGCTCATTTATCTGGGCATCTAAGTCACCCAGAATAGCATGGAAGAAGTTGAGGAGGGGGCTAAAAAGAGGAGGATTAGCTCTCCCAGACTTGTTATTTTACTGTTATGCATTTCAGTTGAAAAATGTTAGACTCCTAGCCAACAAGTTAGACTCATCATCACACGGCCGTTTGTTTCAAGCTTTGTTATCCGACCTTCCTAAGGGTCTTCAATATTTTTTGTTTAAATTTGGTGCGCAAAAATTTTACAAAAAAGTCTGCCTTAAAATTTTACTAACAGCCTTAAAATTATGGCAAGCAGCCTGCAAAATTTGGAAAATCCCCTACTATAACTGCTTGGCACCAATTTGGGACTCCCCCGGAACACCTGAATGCTTACTAGATCGACTCTCCCTTCCCCTGAGAGAGGCTGGTTTAAAACGATGGGGAGATGTCCAGGTAAATCAAGAACTATTAGATTGGACATCTATATCTAATCTGACGGGAGGGTCCCTAGCGAGGTTTAAATACTATCAAATATCATCATGGTGGGGAGGCCAAAATTGGGTGTCAGAAACAGTGGGTTGCAAATTTTTAGATCTAGTTAATAGACAAGAAGGGTGGAAGGGTGAGGTTTCAGCATGGTATAACATACTAATTGGGGCAAATGATAGGCAGGAGGAAGAGATTTCGAAACTTTGGGGGGATACAATAGGAGATAACCCGGAGAAACAATCGGAGGTCTGGTTAGACTCATTTGCAACATCTCAAAAAATAGTGAAACCTGCTAACCTCAGAAGAAATCACCTATACACGGCATACAGGGTCTATTGGACTCCCTCCAAGCTTTCAAAAATATCGGGAATACCACACCTCTGTCCCAGATGTAAAAATATAGAGGCAGACGATGTACATATTTTTGCAGACTGCATAAAGATTAAGAACTATTGGTCATCGGTCTGCACCTTTTTAGAGGAGGTATTGTCCAGATCAGTCACGTGTAACCGTAGACTGATATTGATGGGTTTGCCAGAGGAATATGATATTAGAGACAGCATCACCCAGTTTATATTCTACGTAATTATTATTGCCAGGAAGGAGATATGTAGAGAATGGAAATCCCCAATCCCCCCTAGGTTTGCAGATTGCCTAAAAAATGTTATGACTATTAGCAAAATAGACCTATCGTGTGGAGGAGAGGATCTGGGCTCCATTGATAAGATGGTCGGACAGTTAGACAACAAATGTCCAATGATTATGCCAGGGGTTTGTGGTCCGGTCCTCCCCAAGACAAGACAAGGTACAGAGACGTTGATCAGGGGAGTTGGAATGGTAGAGAACCTACCTCTGGGAGACTTCTTGAAAGCTAAACGCAATAACAAGAACACTCCAGGGCGCACAGTTAGGTATTGTGTTGGCAGAATTGAGAGTTTCCATCTAGAGTCATTCCATCTGGTGGCAAATATGAGGACAAAAAAGAAGAAAAAAAAGATTTAAAAAAAAAAAAAAAAAGACTCCTGCAGTGGTCTTGTTTATTGATGCAGAGAAGGCTTTTGACCTTGTGAAATGGGAATTATTTATTTTTGATAGTAGACTCTATGGGGTTCCCATCCCAGTGCACAAGGACAAAAGCGTAATTGTATCAGGGAGCTACTGTGACAGTATCACTTAATAGCAAGGTATTGGAACCCTTCCAGATTTATCCAGGCACTAGGCAGGGTTGCACTCGCTCTCCAACTCCTTTTGTCCTTTTAATTTATTCTTGTGCTCACCTTATTCGTCAAAAGGAAGGAGTTAAAGCAACACTGCCTAGAATGTCCAAACTTAAACTGAATGTGGATCCCCTTGTGTTATATTTTGCACCTGAAAGGGTGGTATTCCAAGAACTGTTTAGCATCTTTTCCCAATTTGCACAGCTTTCAGGATACCGAGTGAACATATCTAAGACCGAGATTCTGGTTTTTAATACAGATATTTCCGTTTTACCTTCAAATCTTCAGAAGGAGTATCAGCAAAAGTATTTTCCGGTATCTATACGGGTTTCAGAAAAATATGAGAATCTGTACGAATTAAATTATTTCGCCCAGTAAGACCAAGGCAATATTGAAACTGTGGGGGATGATGCCAATCTCAATCATTGGCAGGGTGGCACTAGTTAAAATGCATATTTAACCTCCGTTTAATTTTTTTTCACATCCATTTTCTACATGCTACATCATTTTTTCCAAAGGCTCAATAGATCGATTACTGTTTTTATATGGGATAAGAGAAGTCAGAGAATTAGTGTGGAGAGGCCATCTTTGCAGAAGGTCCAAGGTGGGTTGCCTTACCAGATGTTAAATTGTATTACTTAGCAGACCATTTGCTGAACTGTGCTAGATATGGAGTTCTGAACCAGTGCAAACGTTTCATAATTCTTTTCTTTGTGCCATGGCTGTCTAGATCCCAACATTTCCTTGGAGAAGTACACCAAAAAGGTTTGGTATCGCACACTCATAGTTTTTAGAACTAAGCAGAAGCAATTGTTTCGATGGTTACAAGTTCCAAATATTCATGCTGAAAGTTCCATTCGGTGTTGCTGTCCTGTGGAGCTGAAGGTGGTAGCTTCGATATTGGAGAAATATAGTTTGGGGGAAGTTGGAAACTAGATGGTGAATAAGGCCCTGATTTCATGGGAGAATGCTCAGCTTCTTTTTCTTATATTTTGGAGGAAGAATCAGCTGGTATATTATCAAATTATGTCTATCCTAAAGAAACTCCAGCCACTGCAAGTTTAAACAATCCGGGAGGTAGTTGGAGCTCTTTTTCATTATGTGCAGGTTTATGCAAAGCAGTCTCACTTGGGTAAAATGGTTGAATTTAGAGGAAACTAACTTCTAGGCCCAGTTCCTAAGAATGCAAGTCAAGTGGTCACATGAGAATGGGGTGAGTTTAACCCAGGCTCAGTGGATGGAAGTTTCGGACCTTCATTTCAGAGTATTACACAGTCCCAGTAGATGCAAATGCTGTTTTGTTGGGCTGCTCATAATATTTAAGTATTAGCCGAGTTTCAGTCTGGTATTGGTGGTATATAGCAATGTTGTTGGCCAGATCAATAATAATGGCATTCAAATATAGAATTACTCCACCCCATTTATACAGATTTGAAATAAGACAACAATAAGACTAATAAATTCACCGTGAAAATATTGAGCTCCAGAAACCTGCAGTGAGGAGGCACGCTCTGCTGAAATCAGTGCAGGGTATGGAGAATTATCTTTTTATCCTTACTAGGGCAAGTGATAGGTTTCTGTTGGCCCGATTTAGGTTGAATCAGCTTCATCTCCTGGCTACCCCGTCTGGTTATAGTCACTCAAACTCGAAAGGGCCCTTGGGCTGTGACTCTAGGTCTCCACAGGATACCCAAATGTTGTAGTTTTATGTAAATATCTTAGTCTCCCTAGGAGGCAGTTTCTCCGACTCTTTTTAAAATCTTTAAAGTTCAGGCAAGCTCGAGTGGCGCTCATTTCCTTGACGTTCCTGCCCAACGAACGCACCCTTTTTGTAGTCACAACCTTCCTGAGGGTGGCCTTTAGGTGAAGACAATCAAGACCCGATTGATTGTGGTGTGGACTTAACTTTCTTTATTTTGTTTTTAGCTGGATGTAACCTGGGATCTTTATTTCTAACTTTTTATGGAGAGAGAGAGAGAGAGAGAGAGAGAGAGAGAGAGAGAGAGAGAGAGAGAGAGAGAGAGAGAGAGAGAGAGAGAGAGAGAGAGAGAGAGAGAGAGAGAGAGAGAGAGAGAGAGAGAGAGAGAGAGAGAGAGAGAGAGAGAGAGAGAGAGAGAGAGAGAGAGAGAGAGAGAGAGAGAGAGAGAGAGAGAGTGTGTGTGTGTGTGTGTCCGTCTGTGTGTCCGTCTGTGTGTGTCCGTCTGTGTGTGTGTGTGTGTGTCCGTCTGTGTGTGTGTGTGTCCGTCTGTGTGTGTGTGTGTGTGTGTGTGTGTGTGTGTGTCCGTCCGTGTGTGTGTGTGTGTGTGTGTGTCCGTCCGTCCGTGTGTGTGCGTGTGTGTGTGTCCGTCCGTGTGTGTGTGTGTGTGTCCGTCCGTGTGTGTGTGTGTGTGTGTGTGTGTGTGTGTGTGTGTGTCCGTCCGTGTGTGTGTGTGTGTGTCCGTCCTTCCGTCCGTATATAATAAAGAGAGAGCCCAAACCTTTGAGGCGGGTAATCTCAGGAACCACAGTACCAATCACAACTTCCAATACAGCGTTGGAAAGGGCAGTTGCAGCAGAAGGACATAGGCTATGCAGACGCCCACCATATACATTTAAAAGGTAAAAGAACCGTGCCAGCAAAGTAGTCCCTTGTGGGCGTGTCTGCGTTGTGCTGTGGGCGTGTGCTGGGGGCGTGTCAAACGCTGGGGGTGTGTGGTACGTTCCGCCCTTCATGCCATGTCTCATATTGTGTGCTAATCACACCCTGCTCCCTTTAAATACCCCTGCAAGCCATAATCATAACCCACCCTTACTCCTTAAAATACCCCAACAGCCTCAAACACTAACCCATCTTAACCCTATAAATAAACCCTGTACCCCAAACCCAAACCTATCCCTAAACCCTAAAAATACCCCTGTACCCCAAAACCCAAACCTATCCCTGAACCCTATAAATACCCCTGTAACCCAAAACCCAAACCTAGCCCTGAACCCTTAAAATACCCCTGTACCCCAAAACCCAAACCTAGCCCTGAACCCTTAAAATACCCCTGTACCCCAAAACCCAAACCTACCCCTGAACCCTAAAAATACCCCTGTACCCCAAAACCTAGCCCTGAACCCTAAAAATATCCCTGTACCCCCAAACCTACCCCTGAACCCTAAAAATATCCCTGTACCCCCAAACCTACCCCTGAACCCTAATATACCCCTGTACCCCAAAACCCAAACCTAGCCCTGAACCCTAAAAATACCCCTGCACCCCAAAACCCAAACCTAGCCCTGAACCCTTAAAATACCCCTGTACCCCAAAACACACACCTACCCCAAAACCCTAAAAATACCCCTATACCCCAAAACCCAAACCTAGCCCTGAACCTTAAAAATACCCCTGTACCCCAAAACACATACCTAACCCTAAACCTACCCCTGTACCCCAAAACCCATACCTAACACTAAACCTACCCCTGTACCCCATAACCCAAAACTATATCTGAACCCTTAAAATACCCAAACACCCCAAAACATATACCTCAGTATCCCAAAACATATATCCCTATACCCATACTTACCTTATCCAAACATTTAAAAAAAAACATGCTTTTACCATTCATGCATTTACAACGAATTTCGTTGTAAATGTATGCGTGGTAAAAGCATATAAAATGTAATGCCATGCTTTATAATGGCATTGCGGAGTCATGGTACTTTTGTAATGAAAGTATGCGGAGTGATGGTATGCGGAAAGAAAGTTGCGGAATAAGGGGTGTTTACCCTCCCCCGGTAAGTACATTGGTGGCACGGCGGCCCACATCTCCAGCAACATACTCATATTTTTTCACCACCCATTTGATAAATGCACAGATCTCTCTCATTGATGGCCAGCACCGACATACACTTTTAGACACACCTCCCGCCACAAGTTCTAGAATTGCAAACTTTAGAGCTGGGGAGCTACATTCGAATCTCGGCATCAGCTCAACATCCTGTGATTCCAGGCAAATCGCTTTGTCTCCCCGTGCCTACCACAAATGAATGTGTTCTTCTGTAATGTAAATTGTGCTCATGCCATGTTGTCGAGTTCGTGCTACATAATATTGCAAGGAAAAATAAAGTAGGGAAACTCGAGTTTACACACTACTGAACGCTCACTCTCAAGTGCATCAGCAGTGCACTGTGAATCGGAGCTTTTCACAGGCCTGTCACAGATAAGAAATGCTATCTAAACGAAATCCTACAAAACAATATACTACTGGCCGGCAGCAATTCATACCCGGACAACGTCGGGACGGGCTGCTAGTATGTATGGTAGTAAACGGGGGGACATCAGAACTACTCCATCTTGGACGAGGGACCAGGCAAGGGTGCCCGCTCTCCCCAGCCCTGTTCCTGCTAGCGATAGAACCGCTACCAAACATGATCAGAACCAATACAGACATAGCAGGGATACCGGTAGAAGGGGTAACCTTTAAGCTAGCGGCATATGCGGACGACGTCCTAATAATCACCGAAAACCCAGAGAAGTCAATCAAGGCACTGATGGAAACGATAGAACAATATGCCCAGGTCTCGGGATACAAATTAAACAGGGGAAAATGCGAGTGCAAACCTTTAAACGTCCACACCACTAAGACAGTACTAGGCTCATCTGGCCTGACATGGCAAAAGGAACCAATTAAATACCTGGGCCTCCTTTTCGAGAGGGACCTTAGATCCACACTAGAACACAATGAACAAACCACACTACGCAAAATAAAGGAAAGAGTGGAGGGATGGTCCCCCAAATTCACCACGTGGTGGGGGAGAGTGGAGACGATTAAAATGATGCTCACACCAATGGTGAACTACATGCTTAACATGCTGCCATTGATAAATACTGAAGACTTCCACAAGAGATTAGATAAAATGCTTAACACCTTTCTGTGGAGGGGGAAGAAGCCTAGAATCAGCGTCCAGAAGCTTAGACTGACGAAAGACCTAGGGGGCCTAAACATAACAAACTTCAAAACATTTCAAAAAGCGTGCATAGCTAGACAGGGACTATACTGGCTCACTCCAAGACAAGATTATACCCCGGCATGGCTCACACTTGAGAGAGGACTACTGGAAGGGATGAACCCCATCGCCCTGCTAACCGCCACTCGACACCCAGCAATCAAAGACAACCCCATCCTAAGGAGTACCAAGACGGCACTCTTGACAAGCTAATGGGAACAAGCATAAAGAAAACTCAGTTTGAGTCCATATGGCACAACCCTAGAATAAAATACAGGGACAAGACTTTGAACATGCACTCATGGTACAAGCACGGCATTTCCACAGCGAACAATCTACAGAAGCGAGGCACAAACTTAACCTTCAACACACTCTAAGAAGAACACAATCTAGAGAGCATAGAATTGTACAACTTCCTGAAGATTAAGGTAGCAATAAGGAAAGCAGGCCTGAACGGACTAATACCATCACTCCTACAATACGCCACTAACCTTAATAAACTAGGGCACAAAGTCGCACACCTCTACAAGGCCCTTTGCCCAAGATCCACCAAACTCAACGAAAAAGTCACGACCTACTGGGGTACACTAGTGGGTAGGGTGCTAAATGATGAGGAGAGGGCTGAGTTATGGGGATCCACATCTAGGAAAAAGGTTACAGCAACCCTAAACCAGACTAAATTCTGGCTCATACATAAGGCATACTGGACCCCCGCCCGCCTAGCCTCCGTGGGAATCCGCGACAGTGATTCCTGCTGGAACTGCAACAAAGATAGGGGGGACCTCGCACACCTACTCTTTCACTGCACCAAGGTTAGGAAGTTCTAGAACATAATTGAAACACTAATAAGCGACATCACTGGGGTCGCCATGCAACTAGACTTCCACAGCCTGGCACTGGGGTTCACGTCTCCCTCAATCACAACCAAAGAAGACAGGGACCTCATTGATTTACTGCTGACAGCGGCAGTCAAAACAGTTCTGAACAATTGGAAAGACACAGGGAAAGCCACGTCCAGAGCATGGCTCAACTGGGTCACTTTCCTAAGAGGGGCAGACACCATAACAGCGACACACTCACCAAAAACACACAGGCAGTCAAATATGTGGAAGTCCCTAGACAACTACCTATCATCGCACAAACCCCCATAGGCATTACAGCCAGACACCCAAGCCGACAAGTGCCAAACACCCAGCCCACTTGATAGTGCGAACACCGGAAACCTGTGCCGCTCCTTTCTCTCTCTATCTTTCCTGTCCACGGTCGAGGAGAGGGTTTAAGAGTGACAATCGATTCAAGACAAGGGGAAGGAGGACCCAAGCGACACGGCAGAGTTCGAACAAATGGCGGTCGGACTAACACCAATAAGACTGTAAAGCTGGAAACAAGGTGGACCCCCCCCGGGCGTTTTCTTTTCCTTTCCTTTCTCCTTTCTTTCCCCCCTCGTCTTCTTCTCTTCCTACCATGTATATATTGTGCTCCATGTAAATATATCTTTTTTTTTTTCAATAAAAAATTACAGAAATAAAAAAAATAAGAATCAATGTCGAACGCCAGTGGTTTGGCAGATAAGGCTGTTTCTATACCATAAATCATTCCGGTGACCAAAGCTTGTACAACTAATTAGCCAAATCGCTCCTCCTCTGCAGACCATGGTAGAACCTACTAGAAGTGTCACAGGGGATGCTGTTCTCTAGTCTCTCAACTATCCACAAGTAGCGTAATAACATGGCTCGGTCACCGCTTTTCCATTTATGGATTGTACTATTACATATCAATATTATCAGAAGTATTGATCCAATTAATGCAAATCAAACTAACCAATACTACAACTCCCAGACTGCTAAGTCCAGGAATGGAAAAGTAGTGCGCCGGTCACATGGCGCCATCTGGTCAGCCTATCCACTTTGTGTATCGGAAACAGTGTAACGATCTTTGATGTCGGCAACACTTAAGAAACCACGTGACACCAGTGAAAGCAATCCGTGGGAATAAACACTCGGTAACAGATCTGCATTAGACTTCCGGGAGTAAAGGGGCGCTCGTTGTACTCACCGCCCAGGGAAAGGAACACAACCGTCGCCCAGCGAGGAAGAGACGCTGGAAGGAAGCAATGAGCTGTTGCTGCTCCATAACCACGCCGCCCGGGTAAAATACTTAAACGAGAAGCCCACAGAATCTCGCCGGTCTGTGTTCCTGGCGTTGGTATTTTTCTGTGTCCTCCGGAGGTACACGGGCAATACCGAACGTTTCCAGCACCACCACGTGTTTTCTGCGTGCCCTACCCGGAAGTAAATAGTCGGCAGCCGGCAGGGCGTGATTCATTTCAATGCGTGAACGATTTAACTGTGCTGTTATGGAACGGCAGAAGCCTTCCTTTATGAGTGCTGGAAAGCAAACCAATATACTCTACCATTCTATAAATTGGTAGTCAAGAGGTGGCAGCCGAAAGGAGGTGGAGTTTGACATGCAACAAACATTTATTTTTTAAAACTCTTCCCCACAGAAATTGGAAGTATGGACGCATGTTATACTAAATCTGTTGCGGCTTACTTCAATTGCAAGAAATAAGCTGCAGTGTTATGAACGAAGCAAAAGATTGTCTAGAGGAAAATATAGCTAATGTCATGACAAACAACCCTGTCACTCATTAAAGATCAGACACCTGTAGTATCAACAAACAGCCCTGCCAAGTTTCGTTTCGTACAAGAGCTATATTTCGGCTCAAAGTCATAAAAGCACATAAATAAGCATGGTAAAACGTTGACAATCATAATGCAATAAATTACATGGTCCGAAAGTAAATGTGGGTAAAAATATTAAAACTGTCTTGTGGACAGAGAATAAGAACCCAGCATGTCTGCCAGTTTTGGGGCATTGTTGTCACTAGGTGCTTTATAAGGCCATTGATGTAGAGCAGAGTTCTTCAATCTGTGGGGCGCGACCCCCAGGGGGGCCATGGAGTCCTGGGAAGGGGGTCATGCATTCCCCAGCCTTACTTGTGCCTGGATTCCAATATTCGCTTGATAAAATGCTTCAGCTGAGTCTCCTGTCTGTGAAAAGCTTTAGTGCCAGTGTGCCTGGTCACCTGAAAGTATTGCAAATGTGTCCTATTAGGTCATCCGCAAGTGCAAAGGGTGTTTGGGACCAAGTGAATCACCCCAGCCTTTGTGATGACAAATATTTTTTTTTTTTTGTGGTAGTGCAAAGAGTTAACAACTGGGCTGTGAAGTGCTTGCTTTTAATCCTAACTGCATTTATTTACACAGCCCACAGTACTCCTAAGAAGGTGTTGAAGGGACAGTTATGTAAAAATCTACATTATGGAAGCACCATTTCATCTTAAAGCAAATTGCGCACTTTTTATCATTCTATCTTATACTGTGGGTATTCACAGTGCTTTCTGTCATAGTGTGACCTCATACCACTAAAAATACACGTCACTATTCTCCACTGCACCAACGAAGATTTAATTTTGTGGCTCCCTAGTTACACGCAGACCTTTGCAGTGCATTAATTAATAGAGGTTTCATAATGTACTACAGTGCATTTCCGATTGGGTAACAACTTTTTTTAATTTATTTTTCATTTACACTGCCCATTATTTTACATGTAGGTAATTGATGGTGAAAGACCTAAAAAACGTACAGAATATTTTGGAACTTATTTATGAGAGGCTCGCGCCACCAGAGCATCACTTTTTTTGATGCTCCAGTGTGCGCAAGTATCTCAACCGTACCTATGAGGCGGCGCTCAGTCACCCTGCATGGCTATGTGTGGTCTCATAGATATGGAGTAAGACAAAGCAGCACAATGTTGCCTTACTCTGCGTCAAGGAGGTGTTCCATAGGTGTTGTGTGGGAGTTTCCACGAAACACCAATGGATTTTGATGTTGCCCCATATTTACAAAATCACATAAACCTGGGGCAGCGGCAAAAAAATGTTTTCATTTCTCTTTGTTTTTTCCCTCTTTCCATGTGTGCTGCATTCTGCAGCTCATATAGAAAGAGGAAAACGCCTCTTGGGATTGTTTTTGTGAAGGAGGGTGCCCCTTCCTGCACAAAAACAATCCTGCCTATGTTGGTGCTATGCAGCATTTAGTTCGCCAACGCAAGGGGAAAGGACAGGAATACACTGTATTTCATAAATATGGTGCATTTCTGCCCTTTCACATTGGCGTAGGGCAGTGCCAATTCCTCGTAAATGAGGCCCTTTGTTTTTAGCTACACCTCTGACCATGCCCACACGCTCACTTACCTTACTAACCACTGTTTGGTATTATTTCCCCACCGTAAAAATGGTTTTCTGTGGGGATTCTTGATGATGAGGAGCACCAGGTTCTAGAAATTTTTGTCAGGAGGGGGTCCGTACGTCTAAAAGATTTTGAAAAGGGGGATGCGGCATCAAAAAGTTTGACGGCCTCTGATGAAGAGTGAGAAATCAGTGGAGGCAAGCACGCGCCCCTTCCTGACCCCTTCATTGACTGATAATGGCTCTGTAAACTCACCGGCATTCCCACATCTGACCTGTGCATAGTTATTGTTGTGCAGCCTCACTATGATATTTTGTTAATAATTTGGCACCCCCAGCTCCTGCAGCACCCGCCATAGAGTTAACCTAGGGACTAGATCAAAGGAAGAGCAGAGGTCCACAAATACGATGTACAGGCGACCTCCCTCCAGGGTGACCGTTTTCCAAATTAACATAAGGAGTCAGAACAGCTGGTCAACTGTACTTGTGGCCTTCCTAAACCCGCCTAAAACAGGGACAGGATGTTAGTATCTGTCATCCAATCCTATGCTCTGCCCAATAGGATGCTGGAAAATAACTTTTGAGAGCTATCAAGCAGACTAATAGGTCTGTAGTTGATTGGAAGTTTACGGGGTCCTCTTTTATGAATGGGGACAATTTCTGCCCCGGCCCACGTTGGTGGTAGAGGTGTCCCTTGCAGGAAAGCTGTGAGCAATGGTGAAAAAGAAGCTCCCCAAATTTTAACCTCACCCTGGAACAGGTCCTCAGGAATGTTATCCAATCCTGGTGCTTTATTCGCGACGATGCCCTTCATTGCTGTACAAATTTCCTCTACAGATATTTAAAAAAGCTATGGTTGTTCCCGGTTATAGGGTTTGACGTCCCCCCAATATCATCCTCTACCTCGCCAGGGCTTCCAAGTATCTGTTTTGCAAGTACTGTGTTCAATGATTTGGGTGAATAAATGGTGGTTTTACCTAGCTGTACATACAGGTCAGAAAAGTGTGCTACCCGGTCGCTCGCAGCAATATTAGTCACTATAGTACAGTGTCCCTCCCTAGAACCAAAGGACATTAAATTCCTGAAAGCACGATGGTCCTTTTGCTTAGCAGCGGATAAGAGGCTCTCCCACCTTACCTGTTCCCACTCTTTTTTGGCTAAGTTGAGGGGCTGTTTGTGGGCACCCCGTGCTGCCTGAATTTGGGGCCTATCTTGGTTGCTCATTGCTTATGTTTTGCCACTCTACACTGTTGGTTGTATCAGGACGGGGGTCGCTTTCTATCGTTTGCCTGGCATCAATATAAAATAAGATGTTCAGTTTTTCGAACGACCCTTGGTGGATCTGAGCAATTCTCCCTAATGATGGACTGTATTCTCCTGTTTAGATTTGCAACCCCACTCGCTCCATCCCATCAGCTACCACTCCATTATTCTGTCCCAAAGTCTTCTGTGAGTTCTACACCCTACTCCATTTGACCTTGCACTTGTTACTGGAGACTCTCGATCTTCATCTCTCTGGAGATGTTGGTTGACCCTTTAACATTTAATCTTAATTTGAGAGACAGGGCATTGTGGTCGCTGTCCTGCCGAGGTAGAACCATCATATCTTCCAAACCGGGCCATAATTTAAGATCCAGCAAAAAATATTCTAATAGGCTAGTTGATGTGATGCGATTGAAGGTGTGCGACCCTGCCTTTTCAGAGGTAGATCTGTCATTGCAGGCTCGCAGCCCCTGGTTTAAGACCAGTGTGTTCATTTTTATTGCAGTGGCTGTCCATTTCCTAATTGGCCCATTGGTCCATATCTTCCAAACCGGGCCATAATTTAAAATCCAGCAAAAAATATTCTATTACGCTAGTTGATGTGATGCGATTGAAGGTATGCGACCCTGCCTTTTCAGAGGTAGATCTGTCATTGCAGGCTGGCAGCCCCTGGTTTAAGACCAGTGTGTTCATTTTTATTGCAGTGGCTGTCCATTTCCTAATTGGCCCATTGGTCCATATCTTCCAAACCGGGCCATAATTTAAGATCCAGCAAAAAAGATTCTATTACGCTAGTTGATGTGATGCGATTGAAGGTGTGCGACCCTGCCTTTTCAGAGGTAGATCTGTCATTGCAGGCTCACAGCCCCTGGTTTAAGACCAGTGTGTTCATTTTTATTGCAGTGGCTGTCCATTTCCTAATTGGTCCATATCTTCCAAACTGGGCCATAATTTAAGATCCAGAAAAAAATATTCTATTACGCTAGTTGATGTGATGCGATTGAAGGTGTGCGACCTTGCCTTTTCAGAGGTAGATCTGTCATTGCAGGCTTGCAGCCCCTGGTTTAAGACCAGTGTGTTGACATTTATTGCAGTGGCTGTCCATTTCCTAATTGTCTCAATCTCCAAAGATGGAATAGACCACAGTTCATCCTCGTCTATCAGAGGGCAAGAGGACCCTATATTCAGAGGTTCAAATTGACAATTAAAATCATACACTACAATTTTCCTGGCACTAGCGGGTAATGAGGCTCAATGAGCTTTTAAGTGCTCCAGTACTATGGGCTTATTGTTATTCATGGCAGACCTACAGTAGATATTATAAAGATAAAAGGTTTAACCCTGGGTGGTTGCAAGACAAACACACAGTAAGTTTGGGGAGTCCACCGGACCTCTCTTGACACCCCCTCCACTGTAGTCCTTACCCAGGTTGTAAATCCCCCTGATGGTCTTCCCTTTCCAGTGGGTGATACAGCTGCCTTTGAAAAATCACATAGCCTGCATGCTAAAGTGGCTGGATAGACCGGGTCTCTTGGAAGTGGCAGAAATCAAACTGGGTGATCCAAGTTTTAGTGCCAAACCTGCCACACTCCAAGAAATAAGATTAGTCTGGAGTCCTGTGGTTGTCGTTAGAGTAACCCCCTCCATGCTGCTCTTTTGCTTTTGCATGATCTGTCGGAGTGCCACCTCTGTTCTTGGTGTGATGTTTAGTTCAAGTATGAGATTACTGCCGCCTGTGGGGTTTGGGGTGTATGTTCTGATAATGCTGCCAACTGTGACGGTAGACAGAATCTTGATTTGACCCAAATGCTGTTCTCTCAAGTCAGGGTATACCTGTCAGCAGTTTCTCTCTCCTTTGTCCGTATACGGTTTCTTGGTATTCCTTATATGGTCAGCCCTGCTTGAATTTAGGACCCCAGGCACTGTTTTCCCTTTCAAAACCATACAACCCCCTAGGGGTAAGAGACCTGCTTACTTTCAAACTAAATATGAGTGAACTGTCTTGTGGACTTTTCCCCATCAGTAAAGGTCAATCAGCCCCTTCCAAACAGTCAAAATGGTGTAGGTCGGTATGGTGTAGTAGTCCTCACCCCTCCTCCGGTTTTGGTTTGAAGCACCATTAATTCTACCAGGGTCAATTATGCAATTTGGTTCTGCATATGGCAGCTGAGATGGGAACGGTAGTTGTGTGTGGTGCTCGCAGGTGGAGGAGGTTCTTGGCTTGTAGAAATAACCCAGCAGTAAGAGGGCAATTTGTGACTCCCCTATTGGCCCCCAGTTTTATCTGGTAAAGCGAATGATTAGAGGTCTTGGAGCCGAAACGATCTAAACCTCTTCTCTATTGGCCTATGGGCAGTGTCGAATAGATGCTTCTGCACCATATTCGGGTTTTAAAAATTAATTATGATGCTGTCCCCAGGACGTTCTGCCCGGTCTTGCCCAATCCACCCCATTCTGTGTGTTAGGAGGATGCTATGTGATGCAAAGTTCCTATTTCTTGCTAGCCAGTTCAAGCATTTATTGGAAAGTTCCTCTTGGGGTTCTCTCTGCCCTTCCGTAGTTCAGGGACTCCTGCAAGTATAGTCACATAGGGGCATGTTGAAGGTGGTACATTTATAACAGGTAGCTTGTTACTGATAATGCCAGGTGGGCTCATTGGCCTACTTTAGCTCCCATTTTGGCACTGTAAGCCCCTTTGATGTCCTATTGAATGCCCAGAGGTTGATGTAATGGCTCTGGGTGCTAGTGCATGGATAGTGGGAGTAGGGCTTTTACTCACATAGTTCGATGCTAGACTCCTAGGGGGGATAGTGGGGTTTCAGCAAGCGTCCTTAACTCCTCCCATAGTTGCCAGCTTGTTTAGGGTTTTATATGATTGTTCAATTGCGACCATCCGTGCCAGTACTAGTTTGAGTTCTGTACTCAGGATTTCCTTGACCCTTTCCACTATTTCTTCTGCTAAACAGTGCTAGTACTAGTGTGAGTTCTGTACCCAGGATTTCCTTGACCCTTTCTACTATTTCCTCCACTAAATGGGCCAACCTGGCAGGTGGTATGTCAGCCCCCCTTCTCGTACTCCCTGCCTTGTTCTGTTTACTCAAAATTGCCTTCCGTGTTTTTCTTTGAGCTTGATGGATTTCTGTGCAGCAGGGCTCCTAAAAGTTGCCTCCACTGGCTGCATTCGGAGATGTGCCAGAACCCCCCGTTGTTACTATATACTGCCTATCGATCGTCGATTGCTGATCTTGAACCTGGTGAGCCAACTGATAGATGAATGGATGCTGCTGAACCCAGAGACAGTCTTCTTTCTGTCAATTCTATCTCTGTTGATACCTCCCCTACCGCCCTCTGCAACATCGGTCGATTGTGGTGGGTTAAGTGTGGGGAGAAAGGACCTGTGGCCTTCCAGCGCACTTACGTTTGCCTATGGCTGTCTCACTAAGGTGCACTGTAGTTAAAGGTTGCAGCCAGCAGGAGATAGCAAACCTCAATAGCAAAAAATGTGAACAAATGTGAACCTTGCAAGAGTGTGGGATGTGTGCTCTCTATCCCGTAGTCTGCAAGCGAGTGAAAATGCAATGTAAAAGCTGCTTTTCCTCCCTGATGCAATAGGTTGAGGAGTTGAGGAGAGTTGAGGCAAGCTGAAACTGGTTGGGAGGCTGGGGCGCAACAGCAGGCACAGGGCAAAGAGATTGTCAATGGGCTGTCGTGGGTTACTGCACATCGGCACAGCAGCAATGATGGAAGCGATATGGCCAATAATTGGCAGCAGAGCCAGAGCAGAAACAAAATGGCAAAAAAGACAGCAGACTTACCTCTCCTGGTCCTTGTTGTAGCTACCGTCGCCCCTGCCCGCAGAATCAAGTGGAGTCAGCCTCATCACAACGCACCCCAGAAGGCAAATCAGACAGTCCCCAATTCAGGTAGGGTGAAGAAGCAGTACTTTCCATGCTCCATGGGATGGATGAAGACACACAAGCCCAGGCAGAAGCCGGAGTCCAGGAGGAGACGCTGACCAGTAGGAAGACTGGAATAGAGAGTGATGTGGGAGCCTACCAGTGTTAAGTACAGGTATGTAATGGGAAGGCTCTAAACCCGTTATAGGATTGTTTTAAACAAATGCAAGAGATTTCATAAGCACAGCACAAACGCTGTGCAGGTGAAACCTAAAGACAGATTTGGCCCAAAAAATTTCTTGTCCTAAACCAGCAATGTTCTTGCTTGGCGCAGTGTTGTTTTTTTTGTATTTCAACCACTAATATCAGTAAAGAATATGAATAATATCTATGTCACATTCATTCTTTTTTCACAATAAAAGTTATTATTGTGCCAAGTAGATTATGTGTTTTGACTAAATTAGCCTAAATAAATAGTTCAAATGAGTAACATGTTGTCAAAAATGTAGTTTACCTCTGCAGGAAATGTTATCAGCCACAAATAAGGGAGAAGAGGAAAAAGTAGAACTGTTGGACATTTGCCTTTGCTGCAAGGTCACCCCAGATTTTTTGCATTCTTTTACTGAACACTTTTAGGTTGGCAATAGCATGCCTGACTCCTGCTAACTAAAGGCAAGGTTCTTGTGCTCTCCCTTTAAACATGGTACAATTAACATATTGCTAATTGGCACACATAATTTACTTATAAATCCCTAGTATGTGGTACTACATGCACCCAGGTCCTTTAACTTAAATGCTACTAGTGGGCTGTAGGACTTATTGTGACACCCACCAAAGCAGCACTATAAAACATGAGCGTCAAAGGGTGCCCACCCCGACACTGGCAGATGTAGATCACCCCTAAGTCTGCCTCCATTTGTCTCCTTTGTCAGCTTGCTCCAAACCCAGTGGGGGAGGGTAGCTGCCCCAGGACGTGTTTGGGGTGACCACAATGGAGGCTTTACCCATTTCGTAGTCACCCGTCTGGGTAGACATAGGCAGCTCTGAACAGGAGAAGAAGGGCTTTGCCATGTTGGATTCAGGTACAAAGGGGCACAGTTGGATAGTTTACTATAAAATACACAGGAAGTGCTGCAACAGTGTGTAGGGTCTCCCCAGGAACTATTACCCCATTGGTTAGGGAGTGGCCTGGAGTTTCCCCCATCCACAGACTGGCACTAGGCACAAATATGGCATCCTAAGTACTCTCCTGAGAACACTCTTGGACCTGTGAAAAATCCGAAGAAGGATTAACCTGCTGTCTGTAGGAAATGTTATCAGCCACAAATAAGGGAGAAGAGGAAAAAGTAGAACTGTTGGACATTTGCCTTTGCTGCAAGGTCACCCCAGATTTTTTGCGTTCTTTTACTGAACACTTTTAGGTTGGCAATAGCATGCCTGACTCCTGCTAACTAGAGGCAAGGTTCTTGTGCTCTCCCTTCAAACATGGTACAATTAACATATTGCTAATTGGCACACATAATTTACTTATAAAATAAATGAAGGAGTACTGACCCTGCTTGCCTTGAACCCAGGACCCTAGGAGTGACTCGAAGGTTTGGGTGGCTGACCTCCTGTTTGAGCTACATGTACACAAGCTTCCAGAGGTCTTAGCTGCAACTGCCCAGCTGACCAGTTCCAACTGGACCTACCCTGAATCCTGCCGTTGGCCTCTGCTAGAGTGAATCTCGACCCACATGTGCTGTCCCCTAGGTCGTTAACCCTTGGCTGGTGTCAAAGTGTACTCCTCCTAAGGTTTCCTGAAACATGGGATGTAGAAACTTTTTTGCCAACTTTTGGCATCTAGAATCGACGGGGGACTGGGACTAACCTGACAAGCTGATCTGACAAAGATACTAAAAATCTGGGCCAAAGATTCAGGTTGCTCCATATACATTCTTCTCTGCTCTCGTAGAGCCCTCTTTGGTTGAGGCCTGGAGCTTTGCCCTGCTGGAAGAATCCGTGCTCCAAAAAAGTGACTAAGTCTGAAGGAAGAAATCTCTACCAGGTGAATGCACAAAAGTATCTGAGCAGTGAGGGACCTCCTCGGGACATGAAATTCAAATTTCTCCCGCCTAAAGCTTTCCTACCAAAAGTCAACAGCTTTACCAAAACCTCATCCAAGAGCAAGCTGACAGTATGGAGCTCTATTCGGCCACAGCCTGCTTGCTGCTTTGTCCCACTATGGATTTTTGACTTCCATCACAAAGTCTGAGTGCCTGATTTGCAAAGGTAAACTTTCATTTTTGTGTAAGGTCACAATTTGTTTCAATTCACAAAGCAATTTTATGAGTAGTATCTTTACGTCTTCCTATCTTTTTATGTGTGGAGACTCAGCAGATACTACTTGTATCATTTGTTTGTGAATTGCAAAAAATCGTAAACTTACACAAAAGTGTACATTTACCTTTATTAATCAGACTCTAAGTTAGAAGGTAAAACAGTTCAATGGGATGAATCTGGTCTCTGTATCCAAACATCGTTTCATCGCAGTCAGCCTTAACTTTTGACTTTGACTCGGTCTGGCGCAATCAGATAACCGCAGTTGGTGCCTAATGCTTTTTGGCACAATTGTGACCTTAAAAAAATTACAACTCTAGTTCCACTTATTAGGTGTTATTCCGGTGTCAATTTATTAATTAAAATACACTCTATTTTTCTGAATTGGTTTAATATTTTCTTTTTGGGGTTGTATTTTCACTTTATTACTGTTTGAGTGCTCCATAAAACCTTTACATATTGCCTCAAAGTTAAGCCTGACTCTATTTGTGCCAAGGTACGGGAGAGTTAAGCAGAGGTTTATCTAATGACTTTTGTGATTCACCCTGACAAGAATTGTGGTTTTTATTTAAGGTCGGTTCTCATCGACCCCGCCCCTAAGTAATCGAATTTCTTACAAGGATAGACAACGTTAAGAGGGAGAGTGTTAAGAAAACTGAGGTTGAATTGCTAGGGAGAAAGAAACAATTATGGAAATGTGTGGAGGACAGAGAGAGACAAACAGATGAAAGAGAGAGGTGGGAGGATAGAAACACCGTTGGAAACAAAAAGGGGGGAGTGCTGGGTGATTTGGAAGTATCAAGAGAGAAAAGGAGGAGAGAGGAAAAGGCAACGGTTACATTAGAGCTGGTTGAGGGGAGGAGAGAAAGAAATGCAAAAGTGGGACAGAAAGGGTGTAATTGGATAAGTGAGAAATAAAACAAGGAAAGACACAAAGATGATATAAGAGAGAAAGATTAGGAGGAGAAAAAAGATGAAAGATCTAGAGATGAAGAATGGAAGGAAATGGTTGAGGATAAATGAGGAAAAGAATGGAAACATAAAGGGAGTTGGAGGTGTGAGAACGAAAGGGAGAGAGATTGTAAAGGAAGGAAGATGTGAAGGAAAAGTGGATAGGAGTTTATAAAGGAAGGCTAAGGTGGTGTCAGGAGTTTTCTGGTCCGGACTAACAGGAAAATAAAGGATAGGGTTGCACACACAATTATGTTGTTTTATTTTTACAGAGATAAATCTAGACCTGAGACCGTGGTCACTTCAGAGCGCAGTCTAAGTGCTCTTCCACTCCAGCAATCTGGGGCCAGGTTTGAAGCTGGGGGTTGGTGGGAGAGGGGGGAACTTCCTCTTCCTAGTGATGATGCTCAGTCTGGAGATGAAAGGGATAGCTGTTAAATTTCCTGCATCTAGCGACAGTATGGTGAGGAGGGTGGTAATGGTGCATTTTCCTCTGGTTTTAGAACTCCATCAGGAGTTGGAGTTTTTTCAGCTCTAAATCTAGCCCTTGTCTAGGAGCAAAACAAGGTACCTTCACTTCCGCGGCTTGTCTTTGGAAGCCTGTGGAGCTTGAGGTACTTGCAAAACAGATATTGTAAGCCATTGAAAGTCTATGTGGAATGGTGCACATGTGAAAATGTCAGAGCCCATTATAGTGGTCTCATTTATAGAGGATTTCCATGTTTATTTTTTCACATGATATGAGTGCCATTCTCAGTTCTGGTCTAAAATTATTCACAAAGACAGGGCCAGGAGTACATCGCTGTAAGAACGCTTTGGTACCAAAGCTGCCAGGTGGCGCAAAAGTGTTAAAAATGGATGTTAGTGACTTGGCATAAGCACTTCAGGAACATTATAGTTATCTGGAAACTGATTTAGAAAAAGAAATGCGTTACTTACCTGTAACAGCAGTTATCCAGTATTGGTGTCTTTCATAGATTCACATGCCTGAATCATTCCCCGTCGTCGAGACGGGAGTCCCCGGTACATAGAAAAGTAATGTCCTATAGACATACATAGAGAAAGTAGGCCTAAGGGCCTTGCCTTAGTAGCCTATCTATGTCCTTTTGTAAAAAGGACCAAATTCCAGAAGGTAGCCAATCAGCTACCACCTCCCTCTAGAACCTTCCTGTCAGGAGCCTCAGTCTCTCAGATTTTCGTATGCACCAAGCTAGGTAGGTGTAATACATGTTAGAGAGAGTGGTGAGACCTTCCAGGGGAGGCGGGAGGGTTGCATGTGAATCTATGAAAGACACCAATACTGGATAACTGCTGTTACAGGTAAGTAACGCATTTTTTATCCAGTATTATGGGTGTCTTTCATAGATTCACATGCCTGAATCAGAGTAGCAAGCAATACATTATGCACATTACTGATGGAACAGTATAAGCAGTCTGAGATAATACATATCATGCGACTAAGAACCATCAACAAGTAACAAGAAGTAAGTAAATAAATGTGCATACCAGTGAAGGATGGTGGGAAGGAGGAAGGCTCACCTCACTGGAATAGGTGGCGGAGCACAGCCTGGCCCACAGCTGCATCCTGCATCAGTTCTGTCTCCAGGCAGTAATGCCTGGTGAAGGTATTCGGCGATTTCCAGGTCGCCGCCCTGCAAATGTCCAGTATTGGCACTCCAGCGAATAGCGCCGCTGATGTGGACACAGCTCTTGTAGAGTGAGCTCTCACCTTGGAATGTAATGGCCGTCCGGCCTTGTCGTGGCAAAAGGCAATTGCAGAAGATATTCATCGTGAGATACTTTGTTTGGAAAGTGGCATGCCCTTTCTAGGTCTGCTGAAGGCGATGAAAAGCTGATTAGTTTTTCTGAAGTGCTTTGTTGGTCCAGGTAAAACTTGAGACACCTCTTTAGATCCAGAGAGTGCAGGGATTTTTCCGCTGCAGTGCTGGGATTTGGGAAAAATGAACGGAGGACCAGGGGTTCATTAAGGTGGAAGTCCGACGGGACCTTAGGAATAAATCGAGGATTAGTTCTTAAAATCACTCTATTTTCCTTGAACTGCATGAAGGGATTTTGTATGGAAAGAGCCTGTAGTTCGCTGAACCTCCTGGCTGAGGTCAGAGCAAGTAGGAGGGCTGTTTTCCAGGAGATTTATTTGATATCCGCCCTGTGGATGGGCTCAAAGGGGTACTTCATCAACTGGTTGAGCACCACGTTGAGATGCCATGATGGTGGAACTCTCCTTGGACGAGGAAAGGATCTGTAGAGCCCTTTAAGGAATTGTTTTATTTACCTGTGGGACCAGAGAGAGGGTCCTTTTGAAGTTCTTGTAAACCGAGAGATTGCTGCTAAGTGCACTCTGATAGAAGCATGCGCAAGACCTGATTGTGCCAGTTGTAAGAGGTATGGAAGCAACTGCTCTGGGGTAACTTGAAATGGATGGAGACCTTTGTCCCTACACCAGATGCAAAAGCGTTTCCATTTTAAGGAATAGTTCTTATTAGTGCTATCTGCTCTTGCTTTTGCGAGAACATCCTTGCACTCCAGCGGAATGTCTAGTTGGTAGAACTCTCTGTACTCAGGAGCCATGCCGATAAGTTGAGTGCGTTCAGGTTCGGATGAAGTACTTGGCCTTTGGACATCGTGAGAAGAGACGGATGTTGGCTTAGACGGATTGGGGGTTGGACTGAAAGGCGATGGAGGTCCGTGAACCAGTGCTGCCTCGGCCAGAACGGTGCAATCAGAATTAGGGTGCAGTGTTCCGTCTTCATTTTCCGAAGTACTCTTTGGATCAGGGGAAATGGCGGTAATGCGTACGCAAACACGTTGCGCCAGGCGATGGAAAATGCATTTCCGAGGGACCGCGATTGGGGATGCCAACTTGCGAAGTTGCGGCATTTGGCATTCTCCCTGGTGGCAAAGAGGTCTATCTGCGGTCTTCCCCATTCTGAAAAGATGTGGTTCAGCACTGTTTGGTCGAGTTCCCACTCGTGGGACAGCGATCTCCGTCTGCTCAGAGCGTCTGCTATGAGGTTGTCCTTGCCTGGGACATACTCCGCTGTTAGAGTGATATTCTGGAGCACAAGCCAGTTCCAAAGTTTTTGCAATTTGCGAGATAGTGTTAGCGAACGCGTTCCTCCCTGCTTGTTCAGGTAATGCATTGTTGTGGTGTTGTCTGTCCTGACAAGCACTGTGGAGTTCCTGATGCGCGGGAGGAAGGCTTGTAGAGATAGAAAGACTGCTCTTAGTTCGAGGAGGTTGATGTGGAGCTGTCGTTCTTGGTCTGTCCATTTGCCACTGATCTGCAAATCTTGGAGGACCGCTCCCCATCCCTCGAGGGAGGCATCCGTAGTTATGACGTGCGGAGTTGCAGGCAGCAGGAATGGTAGACCTTGAGAGAGGTTCCTGGGTGACGTCCACCATAGCAAGGCTTTTGTGATCTGCTGAGTGATGACGATGTGATCGTCAAAAGAGCCGGTGCTCTGGGTCCACTGTCTGGTCAATGCTTCCTGCAGAGGGCGCATTTTGAGCCGGCAGTGTGGGACAAGCAGGATACATGAGGACATCATCCCTAGGAGGGAGTTGAAAGTGCGGACCCGTAGGGATGGCTTTGAGGCCACAGCGGTAGCCAGCGAGATAAGTTTGTGTGTCCTTTCTTGTGATGGGAATGCTTTGGAGCATTTCGTATTCAAGGTTGCCCCGAGAAAGGTGAGAACTCGGGAAGGTTGTAAGGCAGATTTTTGGTAGTTGAGTGTCAAACCCAGGTGCTGGAAAAGATTGAGACAGGCGTTGGAGGACTCGGCTGCGTCTGTCAAAGATGGTGCTTTCACCAGCCAGTCGTCCAGGTAAGGGAAGACCTGGTGTCCATGTTGTCGTAGGAAAGCTGCCACAGGGGAGAGGCACTTGGTGAAAATTCCAGGTGCCGATTTGAGGCCAAATGGGAGGACGCAGAATTGGTAGTGCTGACCTGCGACTGCGAATCTGAGGAATTTCCTGTGGCGTTTGTGGATAGGGATGTGGTAATACGCGTCTTGCAGGTCTAAAGACGTCATGAAATCTCCCTCCTCCAGCGACCCTAAGATCTCTTGGATAGTCACCATGCGGAAGGATTGACTCTTCAAGAATGCATTGAGTGCCCTGAGGTCTAGAATGGGCCTCCATTTCTTCGCCTTCTTCCGTATGAGAAAGAAGCGGGAATAGAATCCCTTCCCTTTTTGAGCTGGAGGGACTCGTTCTATTGCTCCTTTCTTCAACATGGAAGATACCTCTTGAAGGAGTAAGCGTACATGCCTCTGTTAAAGTTGGCGAGGGGGAGTTGGTGGGGGAATTGAGTTGAATTCCAGTGAGTGTCCAAATTGGATCAATTGGAGTACCCACCGATCTGTAGTTATTGATCTCTAATTGTGGAGGAAGTGTGTTAGTTTTCCTCCAAGTTTGAAAGAACAAGATGGTAGATGGACTGGCTGGAGGAAACGGTCATTGGCGTCCGCCAGTGGCCTTCCTCTGGGATTTTCCCCTGTAGTTAGACCTTCCGTACGAGGTCTGGCGGCCCTGTGGCTGTTGTCGCTGTTGGTACTGCGATCGACCTTGGCTATAAGAATAAGAGGATTTGCTTTGGTACGATCCTCTGTAAGAGGGCTGACCTCTGCCCCTGCTCCCTCGAAAGGACTGGCTTTTAAATTGTAATGTGCCCAGTGCTCGTGCCGTATCTGTATCCTTTTTGATGGTTTGTAAGACCTCGTCGATCTTTTCCCCAAAGAGGTGCTGGCCGTCATAGGGCATATCGAGGACCTTTGTTTGGACTTCTTGACGGAAGGATGTGGCTTTCAGCCAGCCTTGTCTCCTCAAGACCGCGGCTCCCGCCAGCTGTCTGAAGCCGGTCATTGCCACGCCCACAGCACAGTCAATGATCTCCAATGCTGATGTTTGGCCTTCTTTAAGGAGTGATTGGACTTCCTCCTTGAGATCATCAGGCAGTTCCGTGAGGTATGGTGCAATATCCTCCCACAGTTGTCTGTTGTAACGGCCTAGCAGCGCGATGGCATTAGCTACCTTAACGGTCATGGCCGATGTAGTAGAGAATCGTTTGCCAATTCCGTCTAGTTTCCTGCCCTCCTTGTCCGGTGGAGCTGACAAAGGGGATGATGGATTCCTAGAGTTCTTTTGGGCCGCTTGGGTAACTACGGAATCTGGTTTAGGATGTCCATTAAGGCATGCTGGAGCTGTCGACGGTGCCTTATACTTTTTGTCGAGCCTTGGTACCACAGCGGAGACCGAGGCCGGTGTCTGCATGAGCTGTTTTCCTTGTTCCCAAATGTGATCAATGATGGGAATTGATCTGGAGGTTTTCTTGGCAGGGTCTTTAAAGTCGTACAAGAAACAGTCTGTTTCGTGGGATTCCATAGTCATATGGAATCTTTTGGCCGCTCTCTCCACCAAATTGTGGAAACCGCCAATATCCGCTGGCGGCGAATCTGATGTAGTGGGCTCAGGTGTGGCTGGGGAAGGAGCGATGTAGTCCTCATCGTCTCTGTGGTCTGACTGGTCGTCCTGTACCTCCCCTTCTTCGGGTCCTTCGTCTTCGTCGCCCGAAGACGGGACATGGTGAACTTGTTCCCTTTCTGGACGGACCACCAAAGGTGACTGTCTAGGTTTTGAGGATGTGGTCTGCCCTGGAGTAGGTGGATTCTTCTCCTTTGCTGGGGCTGATGACGATTCAGGGAAGCGCTGTTTATAGTCTTGTATCAAGAATTGTAGGTCTGAGACTATAGACACCGGGAGGCATACCATTGGTGTGACATGCGTTTGAACCTGTGCATGTTCAGACTCTCCCATACAAACCACATCGTCGCCTTCATCATCAGTGCTTTGGCACTTGACTATGAGATCAGATGGACTGGTGGCCTGATCGTATTGATCGTCGTCAGAGTCCTCACCTTGTAGCAAGCAAGCTGGTGGAGATTTGTGCACCCTACTTGGCGAGGTTAAATCCGGTGTAATGGGTATTTTACTCTTTTTTGCCGGTGCAATCGACGACGGCTGTGTGGAAATCAAGCCGGATTGTTTCCAGAGCGTTTGTGGTGGCGTCGTCGACTGTGTCGTCGTCGACTGGGTTTCGATCAGCAATGGTGATTTCGTCGACGGTATCTTCGTCGACGGTGTGCCCGTCGACGGAGTCTTCGTCGTCATTGTCGTCGCTGATACGCTCGTCGACGGTGTCTTCGTCGTCCACGGCGCGCTCGTCGACGGTGTCTTCGTCGTCGATGATGTTTTTACCGTCGTCGATTTCTTCGTCGACGGCGTGGAGGTCGACGATGGCGTCTTCGTCGACGGCGTCGACGGTTTTAGTTCCGTCGTCGACGTTGATGTCGTCGTCGCCGGTGGGATTTTGATCAACGTCGAGTGCTTCTTAATGAGAACAATCGACGACACCGGCTTACCTGCCGTCGACGATGGAGTAGTCGTCGTCGTCGATGAAAATGCTGACAACGCCATCGTCGTCGATACCGTCGTCGTCGATGTGGAGACATAGACGGTAGAGACGGTTTTCTTCAGCGCTGATGGTAGCGTCGACGAGCCCGTCAACGATGACTGCGCAGGCTTCCTGAAGGCAGGAACTTCCTTGTCAGACGTTGTAGATGTTTCCTCAGAAGACTTTTTAGTAGTCTTTTTAGTAGGAACGTCTGTAGGGCTAGGGGAAGTAACCCTTGGCCTCTTCAAGGATATTTTAGAGGAAACTGAAGCCATCTCACCGTCCTCTGAAGACTCCAAGTTGTCTCTGGTTTTAAGCCTGTTCAACCAGAGCAGCAGTCGACCTTCTCTGTCTTTTAGTGTTTTTGTAGAAAAGGTTCTACAAATTCTACACTCTTTGGGAGAATGGTCAGGATAAAGACAGTACAGACAGGTTTCATGCTTGTCATCGACGTGGAGCCTCTTCTTACCACAAGAAGAGCATGCCCTGAAGAGACCCTTCTTCTGCTGTTCAGCCATAGTTGGTTTTTGATAGAAATATCCAAATTCTGTGAGGAAAAGAGATAAAACTAGTAAAACCTGAGGAGAACTCAGGTGGAGACTCCCTAGCACAACGTGCGGTAGAAAATCTGAGAGACTGAGGCTCCTGACAGGAAGGTTCTAGAGGGAGGTGGTAGCTGATTGGCTACCTTCTGGAATTTGGTCCTTTTTACAAAAGGACATAGATAGGCTACTAAGGCAAGGCCCTTAGGCCTACTTTCTCTATGTATGTCTATAGGACATTACTTTTCTATGTACCCGGGACTCCCGTCTCGACGACGGGGAATGATTCAGGCATGTGAATCTATGAAAGACACCCATAATACTGGATAACTGGTTAAAGATATAATTTCTGGTATGTGAAATCAGTACATGAGCAAGTCACTTAAATTATCCCTGAAATCGTAACACATAATGCATTGAAATGTCACACTTAAGTACCCTGAAAACAGAAAAATGTCACACATAAACAAACTGAAAACGTGTTATCTATGAAACAAGTTCACGGGAATCATAGTGGCAAGTTAACTCTGATGATTAATGTATTTCCTGGATACATCTGCATACCTGTCAAATCAAGCTTTATTCAGTTTCAACATAAACCTTAAGTAGCACAGTAAAAACAACATTGCAAATAATAATATAAATACAAATTCATACTAAATATGCTAGCATCATGAATGTTAAATTATTAAAAAAGAACCATAAAATCTTGCCTACAGTCAATCATCCATAGTATGTCTCACTCTCACAGCAGCTTTTAAAAAACACGCAACATTTAAAATAATATCTTCGGATTTGACTAAATTCTTGTGCTTTCAACAAAGGAATGATGTAAAATTTCATAGGCTCAGTGTCAAATCTACAGAACATTATAAAACGCATTGAATCCTGTGGAGACACCGGGTTGCATCCGCAGGGTCCTAATAAATGAGACTCTGACCAACCCCGTGGAGACACTAACAGTTGAGGCAAGTGGTTAATCCTGAATCTAGTGAGTAAAAATTGTTCATGGTGTAGCTGGACTATTTTCAGCATGGTTTAACTATGCACTGTGGGTTTCTGTAATGTTTCTTGGTCTTGATCCATTGATCTACTTCTCATGAAATGCTCCTTCACCCAGTTGCGATCTGCCTCAACTACTCCCTCTGGATTGGTAAACAATGTGTCCCTCCTTATGTTGTGCATCAAATCCTTGATATATTAAACCTTTTTGGCGTGGCTGGAATTCCCATGCGGGCGAATTCCACGCATGCGCAAATCGGACAGCCTCTGGCCGTCCGACGCACATGCCCAACGTGACGTCGGATGGCTGGGGGGCGTCCGACGCATGTAAGGGGTTAAGCCATGGAATATGGCGAGCATGTTAAGGGAGAGACAGTCCTTTAAGATCAACTTGTTCAGCTTGGTTTCCCCTTTAGTCCAGACATCAGCCCATTGTAAAATTGGGTGGAGGGCCAAGGCATCAGAGAGATACCTCACCCACACTTCCTCATGCGCCATAAAAGGCAGGGGGCCTCATTTATGAAAAGTGACGCATCGCTGCGTGAAAACAGCGATGCTTCACTTTTCACAGCGCCCTCCTTGCGACACCAATGATGCGTCATATTTACAGTATGACGCATCATGGCGCAAGGAGTTACAGATACGTCAGTATTTCTGACGTATCTGTATGGCGCAAAAGTGACGCATTGCTAGAGTGTGTCACAAAAGTGTCGCAACTCCAGCAATGTGGAGTAGTGTGGCTCACTGGTTAGAGGCGGCAGGCCTGAGAGCAGAAGTCAGCCTGGGACCAGGGTTCAATTCCCGACGCGGCAGGGTCGTGGACCTTGGTCAGCGGACTCGATAATTCTCGCTTCAGTGCTTACTCTAATCAGGGGTTCCACTCGGCAACTCTGGGCATTAGCTTGCCTAATCTCCACAACGGCCCCACCAATTCCGGGGATGCCTGGCTCCACCTTGGGGACTCCCAGCAAGGGACCATCCCACAGGGAAAGCCAGGACGGGTTCCCCAGAGTTATACAGCGCCGGGACGCCCCGTTGCTGGGGCAGCTGTGCGCTTTACAAGTATACTACATTTACATTTACATTTATGTGTCCTTTCACATGGGGCAAGCCCCATGTGAAAGGGCTTGCATCAGTCTTACGCCTGCTGTGAGGCAGGCGTAAGAAATTGACACCTTTGTGTCCTAGAAGTGGCGCAGTGAAATCCTATAGATTTCACTGCGTCACTTCTATGACCCTTTCTTGTGTCAGAACCCCCCACCCTGCATACATTATACCTGGCGTAGGTATAATGTAGCACAGGGATTTACAAAGGGACGCATCTACCTAGATGCGTCACTTTGTAAATATGGTGCAACAAGGCACATTTTTTACGCTGCTGCTGCGTCACAAAAAGTGACGCACCGGCGGCTTAAAAGTGACGCACGGCCTCATCAATGAGGCCCAGGATACTTTTGGGTACACAAAGAAGCCATTTTAGGAACTTATTTTCAACAGTCTGTTGTTGATTTAGTCTAACATACCACCAGATGGCACTCCAGTATAATACTTTGGAGACACATTTGGGATGATACATCGGGGATAAAGTACTAATCGGTTCCCTGCCCTATCTAGAAGCAAAGCTAAATTTCGCTGCAATAGTCCTAATGGGTTCAGCTATTTGCCTTGTAACAGGGGATTACAGCTCAGGTGTGATGCAAACAGAATACCTAGATATGGGAAAGCCCTTACCATGGATAATAAATGAGTCCCCGATGTAAATCCTTCATATTGGAAGAACAGAGATCTGCCAGCATTACACAGGATTTGCTAACCACATTTATTGTTAAATCAAGCTTATCCGTGAATGTCTCAAAAGAATCTCGAAGGGTTTGCAGGCCAATAGCTGTTTTAGCGTTTAGGATCATCTGCTTAAAGCATAACTGATAAGGGGCGTGTTCCTACCTGAGTGCAATCTGCTTGGGTGTCGACTAGGAATTGTTTGAGCTTATTTATGTATAATATGGAAAAAACAAGGGGACAAGATGCACCCCTGCCTAACCCCACTTTCTGTTTCAGAGCAGCTAGTACAGGTTGAATTGTGTAACTGACACAACAGTGTTGGCGTGGAGGTCCCACAAAAAGTATACAAGGTCTACTTCCACCCCCATTGTCAAAATAAATTGCCATAGTTTGTCTTGATATACCCGCTCGAAGGCCCAGGTAAGTCCCATAAAGACTAGATGAATAGATCACAAGTGGGCCACTGTGTCTTTGCTCATAACCATTGTAAGGCTTGTCATCCTTAGGGTGGTATTCCTCCAAAGATTTTGCCTGCTTACTTCCTCTTTTTGCTTCATCTTTTTGTTGGCCTTAGGACTCTGAGCACTTTCCCACTGCCAACCTCTGCTAAACATTGTGTAAATGTAAATGTAGGTGTACTTATATAGCGCAAACCTGTCACCCAAAGGGCATCCTGGCTCTTGCTTAGGGAACCCGTCCTGGTATTCCCCTGTGAGAAACCCCGGCAGGGTGTCCACAAGGTGAAAGTCAGGCATCCCGCCGCGAGGGGCCGTTGTGGAGATTAAGCAAGCTATTGCCCAGAGTCGCAGAGTGTGAACCCGTGAGTCGAGGAGGCACCGGGGCGAGAATTATCGAGTCCGTGGAATTTTTTAACCCAAGACCCGCCGAGGCGGGGAATTGAACCCTGGTCCAGGACCGATCTCAGCTTCCGGGTCTGCCGCCTCTAACCCCTGAGCCACACTTCTCCACATTGTGACATTGGTGTACGCATGATTGGCATTTTTAGTTTACTTACAAGTCCCTTGTAAAGTGGTATACCATCTGCCCAGGGTCTGTAATCTAAATGCTACTCATGAGCCTGCACCACTGGTTGTGCCACTCACACTAGTAGCCTTTCAAACCTTCTAGTGCAAGGCCTGTGTGTTCAGTTTACTGCCACTTTAACTTGGCATTTAAAACTACTTACCAAGCCTTAAACTCTCCTTTAATTACACATAAGTCATCCCTAAGGTAGCCCCTCTGTAACCCTAATAGCGGTGTGCTATGTAAGTAAAAGGTAGGATGTGTACTTTTAAGTTTTACATGTCCTGGTAGTGACAAACAGCTACATTGATTTGTCACTTCTGTGAGGCATACTCCTCTCATAGGCTAGCATTAGGAATTCCTTAAAACACCTTTAAGCTGTATTTTCATGATTAGAAAAGAGTAGCTGTATCATGTTTCATATCTTTGGAATGGTAATGAGAAACCCTCTTTACTGGTAAAATTGGATTTAACATTACCGTTTTAGACTGGACCCATCTCCCCTGAACCCTGAGTGGCTCCAAGGGTTTACTGGCTTGCTCCCTGTTCTGAAGTCTCAGGGCCAGGAAAGATTTCCTTTAACTCTGCAACAGCACCTGAACTCTGCCCTCTGTGAGCCCTGCCCAGCCAAGTGGTGTCAATCCAGACCTGGGCCATTGAAAGGTAGTTTTGGCTGTGCAGAACCATCAAAATTGGCACAGTGATTACTTTACGTCACTCAGAACCTATGCACTGCCCTTTGACACTGATGCAGGAGCTGATTGGCAACATCGCCTTGACAGAATGCATAATGTGCAGCTGGACGACGATAGACAGCTTGTCTCGAAGATGATGCTGCGCCTGCATGGTAAAGGGTTCAACACCAATGCCTTCATAGACTGCGTCGATCGGCGCTGATGCTTCGCCTCCATCAAGGGTATCGACGATGACACGGCACGTCGTCAACTTCTCACATTGAGTCTTCAACATCGACGTGTGCTCCATCCGAGGTACATTCTTGGAGGGACCTGCTTGAGTCCTGTGGCCGGCCTGCCCTCCATCATGGTCAGCCTAACCTGTGGATTTGCCCCAAACCCGCGCGAACGGAAGAAACCCCTAAATGCTAATGGGTTTTAAGCACTAATTTTTGATTTATTCTTTAAAAATTCATAGCTCTGGTTCTACTTGATTGGATTTTTTTTCAGTTTGGTCTAGTTTTATTCATAAAATTATTCTTTAATTTTCTAAAACTGTGTGGAGTATTTGCTTGATGTTTTCATTGTGTTACTGTGTGTGGTGCACAAATACTTTGCACATTGCCTCTCTAGATAAGTCTGACTGCTCTGTGCGAAGCTAGCAGAGGGTAAGCACAGGTTATCGTTTAGTGTGATCTAGCTTACACTGACTAGGATTGTGGCCCCTACTTGGACAGGGTGCATACTTTTGCCTATTAGAGACTTTGGTGATCAGTGGTGAGGATAAGACTTGTGTAATACCATATAGTAACTCATTGTTCATTACAACTCTATAATACAAACAATTAAAACCTTTTTCAATTCTCCCTAATTGGCTTTTTACATTTTCTGCTTAAACCATGTCTCACTCTGGAGAAGCAGCACCTGCACCTGCAGTAATTTAATTTTTGGGCTGGCTAGGTTAGAATCCTACACTGTGCGCTAGCTGAATGATTTCTGGAACACTTTCAAGTGTCTACAAGGGGTTTCACCAGGAAGGTGGAGCTACAGAAGGCTTTGAGAGCCTGAGTGGAGACCCAGGAAGCAGGGGATGACGATCCAGGGAGGGGAGCAGGAAATTCCTGAAGAGGAGGATGACCTGATTCTGGAATCCAATGTGGATTTGGGAACGCCTATAGAAGGGGCCAATACCTTGCCGGGAGCAGTAGTAGTTCCTAGACCAGTGTCTCCTTCAGGAACCTGTCCCCGGAGGAGTTGTCAGACAAGAGGGAGGAAAGGAAATTAAAGCTGGAGCTTGCTATGTTGGAGCAGGCTTGAGAAGAAAGAAGGCTGGCCATGTAGGAGAGGAAACTGCCCTATGAGCTCAACCTCAAAGAGCTGAACATTAGAGCCTTACAAGTGGGGTCCAGCAATAGCAATGGTGGCAGCATACCTGCAGTGTCCAAGGGTGAGTCCAGAGTCAGGATACCAAATGATTTGGTGCCCAATTATGTGGGTGAGGGCAATGTACAGTAACAGGTTTCCCAGAGGGAGTAATAACTGCACCTTAAAATCATCCGATTCAGAGTGAGGGCCAAAATGTATTAATTTGAGTTTATTGACAGGTACTGGCTTTACTATAATTAATTTTAATGCTTCAGAAACCCAGGCCCAGATTTACGAAGCCCTTGGTTGCCACAGTGTCACTCATAAAAGGCATCGCAATACAATGAAAGGGCTTCAGTGAGATTTATAAGCCATGTAAAGCCACTTTTGGCTACTCTGCCCTGGGAAGGTGTTTCATGGGTGGAGCATGGGTGTTCCCGCACATTCACCCTTGATTTTTGGTTTCTTCCCATATTTACTAACACTAGCACTAGCAAACCTGGGAATGCATCAGAATGGTGCGTCTTCCCAGGTAAGGTTTAATGAGGAGAAATATCTTTATTTCTCCAAGTTCTTTCCACTTTCTACGTGTGCTGCCTTCTGCATCACATGTAGAAAGAGAGAAAAGCTTTAGAGGATTGTTTTTGTGCATGAAGGTACACCTTCCTGGACAGATACAATCCTGCTTGTAATGCAGGCACCGTTGCCCCATGGCGCAAGGGTGCCTAGTTAGTGCTAGGCTGCACTCATTTCACCAGCAAAAGGAGAGATCAGGAATGCATCATACCTTAGTAAAAATGGCACATTCCTGCTCTCTCCCTCATGCAGCACAGCAAGTTGTCTTGCTGCACGTTAGTAAATTTGCCCCCAAATGTACAGAGCTAGTGCATTGCACGTTCTTTTGCTTTGAGTACTATGAGGCAGCCGGAAGAGTCCCAGACTGCAGGCGGGACCCTAGCAGAAATGGAGACCTGTCTCAGATCAGCACGCACCAAGACCAGAAGACGACAAGTCTCCTCTGTATTGCGCAGCGCAGATCGGCCTCCAATCGCAGTATCTGACTCTCAAGATCAATCAACCGTGCCTGTTGGTGTGCCTCACAACAACGCACAAAGGCCCTTAGGTGTCCTCTCAAAGAGGGTTTGCTCGATGCCCATAGTGTGATCACTGATGACACTAAACCTACATTAAGCCAGAAGAAGGCCTGTAACTCCTCCTCCACACATGCAACACTTTCAGGGGCCTCCAAGTGCCAGGCACTGAATCTCCAGGCAGGGCAGAGGGTGCTGCATCGGGTGCCCCATTGCATTAAGAGAGGCGCATTAAAACACACTTCTTCCCAGGAGCATCTGTCGCCCTTAAACAAACCCCAGCAGTAACATAGAAAACCAGGAGAAGCATGTGTGGTATCTAGGAGCCCCGTTAACAGGGGAGGTTTCCTGACACCATACTGGAAAGTCCCAGTTGGGGGCTTCAGCACCAGCGAACAATGTGCCATCTCAATGACGAGCAAATCTTAAAGCCAGCCCCCAGTGACCCAGGACCGGAATCATTCCTTCAGTGTCCCAGCAAGGCGTGAGGACTCCAAGGATTTGGGAAGACCAAGGAGCCAGAGGTTACTAAGCCTCAAGCAATTCTCAGTGCCTTCCACTCTCTCAGAGAGGGTCGCTTCAGAGATGGATAGTTTGGACACCTCATGTTTAAGTGAATCAACTTCGTACTCGGTTGTAGAGATCCGCATTTCAGCTGCGGTCATTCTGTCTGCTACATTACGCATATCCTAGCACAGTAGGGAAAAGTCCACTCAGAGGCAATCGACTTTGGATTCTTCAGCATCTCTCGAGTCCTGGATGGCCTTAAGAATCGCTCCCAGGTGTGCTGCAGCATGCTGTGTAGAGGTGGCTACCGGGGCCTCAGCATTCCCCTTGGCATTGTGTATTGGTCCATTTTGGGCTGAGCAGGTGTCAGCAGTGCGAGCTTCTCGCGCCCCATCATCCAGTTGCGGTGCAGCCTGATGATACACAGATAAATGGCATAGGCGGGGCAGGCCTGCTTCTACTCTTATTTGGTCCCCTGCCGCACCAGCCATCGGCCACACCAGGGGCCAGTGCACGTTCAGGCACCAAAGAAGAAAAGGCCACAGGAGTGGGGAGTAGTGGCAGGGTGCATGTCAGAAGATAGACCAAGCAGAGGGTGTAATCAGGTGTAGTAGTCGGTGAGGCCCAGCGGATCTGAGTTTCACAGCCCATCAACGCAGTCCTTGTGCAACGGGGCCCCCCAACAGCATATATGGCCTAGGAGATGTCAGAGTCTAGAGATGGCAACAGCTACCAGTGATGAGGTAAGCCTCAGCCCGCTCAGTAGGCGGTTCCAGCTGCCACTGGTTACAGTGTGGTAGTCAGCAAGCAGCCCCCTGAGGCAGGCCACAGAAGCGGCCACAGGTCCGCATGGCTGGATCTAGCCCCCCAACCGCCGAACACACCACCGGCACAGATGCCCAACGCCAGGCCCACAACAGGCCCCAGCACACTAGTCTGGGGGCACACCCTGCCAAAAGTCCCATACAATCTGAACGTCCCTCTGGGGCCCAACAGGGTCAGCCAGGAAGAGTTCATTACGGCCCCAGCATAGGACCTGATAGGGCTCACCACCCAGAGAGGAGGAGCAGGCTACACCCATCTGTCGCAGCTTGCTCCAAGCCTGTGATCCTCAGGTCTGCCAACAAGGTAGAGGGCGGCTCATCCACGGTGGTCAGCACATCTACCAGTACACTGGGCCCTAGACAACCAGCCCAGGATCACTGCTAGTTGCAGTCAGGTCACACTCCACATGTCCTCAGCAGGAGCACAGCCACAGCGGCACAGCCATAATACACAATGCTGCTCCGCCCTCGGCTCTGTGGCCACTACATGCCCAGCAGGGCCTCACAGGGGGAGGGGTGGGTCAGTGGAGAGGCTCACCCCTTCCCCAGCCTGGGGCAAGCAGCACAAAAAAGGTCCCAATGGATGAGGGACAGTGGAAAGGCCCACGGCCGGTACTCGGTCAGCCGAGCAGGGCCCAAACAGGATGGCTGGGCCAGGAGCAGAGTGTCTCCAATTGCTCCAAATGGCCTGAGGGCCAGCAGGATGGCCACACCACTGGTCCGGATTCCCCGCAGTCAGGAGGAGGTTGCTGTCAGGAGGGATGGAGCAGGAACAGGATTAGGAGACGGGAGCTTCACGAAAGCTGGATCGCCATCTTGGCGGCCTTGGCCAAACCCCCACAATTACATATTTAAACTGATTGTATGGTGTAATGGTTAATTGATCGTTAGTTTCTGCTGTCATTTATCTTTGCTCTGGCCAGCTAGATAACTTATCATTCTTCTTTTCTATCGCACTCTCCCTCTTCCTGTCTCTGTGTCCCTCCATCCTCCCTCTATTGGACTGGGGAAAGCTGTTCATAGTACCAAACTATGGGTCCTATTAGGATGTCTGGGAGTTGGATCATAGACAGGCTATGGATGGCGGTCTGACTGCCGACATCCCTTCGTTCCGACCACCGCTTTACGATGCTGGTGGTTGGACCCACGGCTGTCGGACAAAAGACTGCTGCTTCCACCAGGATCAGAGATCCCGATGGGGCAGTATTCGGAGCAATGTTGTAGCATGGTGGAGGTGCCGAGGCAGGCACCGTCGTCGGAATTACAATATCTCTTTCCGACAGCCCATTTCATGGAGGGAACAATTCCATATAAAGCTTGTCTGAAAGGGATATGGGGGGGGGAGGGGCACAAACATGGCCCCTATCTGTCAAGGGCCACAGAAAAGGGCCCTGAGGGCACATGTAGTGCCCCACTCACCTCCATACACAGTGCATGCCACACGGTTACAGAACGTGCAGGAGGGGCATGTACGGTGTCAGCTTGTTCTGCAGCCCATTCCCAGGGCTGCAGCATGCTTCGCTGTTTCCAACTGCCAACCCAGCGGTCGCATCCAAATAGGATGGTCCCACCACCTGCATGCTCGCGGTTTAATGATGCCCTAAATGTTTCTGCTCTTTTATGCTCACCTAAACACAAAATGGAAACTGGTGCTCATAATGCTGTGGTCTTCACACCAGTAATATTTACCTGATTTGATCAATGCTCAACACAGCTGTGGTGGCTTACCCGGTCTGCAAAATGCGGGTAATACATGACACACAAACACACATTACAACCTCACCTCATCTCACTCATCAGAAAGCATGGTCCCCACCTTCAGAAAGGGCAGCTGGGGAGAATGCTCTACTTGCCAATAATTGACATCATAGACAGTGACACAATATGGCAGATACCAAAACCACAGCATGTACCCTGTTTTAATTTATTCTGAAATCTCTTCCTGAAATTACCTATGGCAAATAAATTACATCGAAAGAAACGTTTCATTTAAAAACATCACAGCTATCAATACTGCCTAAAATAGTGAATTAACAGGAAGGAATATCTGCTCAACTTCTAAGATACTGTCTGCCACTGTTTGCACATCCAAGTTCCAAAGTAAAGAGCATATTTTAAGGATGCTTGACCACAACACTGCTTTGATGGGACATGGCATGGGAATACATGTCACCACTGAAAGAAGCACCAAATTTCAAGGGCCTTCATAGGACACTTATTTGATAATCCACAGTAAAGGTGACACAAACTAATCATAAAGATCCTGTGTGCAGTTCTCCATTGGCTACATATCTTTTAGGAATTCCTACTACTATGCAAATATGATCTAAACAGAACATTTTTGTTGTCACCTTTTTGCACATATCAGAAGTTCTAATTAGCATATGGTCAGGAAGATGATGATGCTCAAAATTAGAATTTAAGATAACCCCAGTTCACTGCACCCACCATGTCGTTGTTGCTTGGAGAGGCACAGCCTGGGACAACTCCACACAATGAAAGGTGACATTGCAGGATTTTGAAAAAGGCAATTTGAGACATTTTTGGGCTAAGCAAATGGGCAGGTATATGAATTTTATTGTCCACGGCAGAAGTGCAGAAATTTCCATCAGCATTTGAATTTCCTTTTTTCTGACAAGTAGACCATAATAGTGCAGACGTTTCTCCTCCAGAGCTTTACTTTTGCGACCAGAAGTGTCAAAATGTATGACAACAAATGACAGAGTCCCACAGTTCATACACCAAATGTTTATGTATCTCTTGCAGAGGTAAGAAGTATTAGAACTGTCGCAGCTCCTTTATAGGGCCTCAGGAAAGTAGCTCAAAATGATGTCGTATTTTTCTGCAGTTTTTCCTCATGTTTATTTCTGCAAATCAAAGAGGAAATTTATGTTAAAGAGGCTGTTTTTCTTGTTCAAGAACTGATACCAAAACATCACAAAGACCATTTATGTGCATTTTCATTGTCTCTCTGATACATTGCTCACAGTACATGATCACAGGAAGGTAATGTTAACACTGCATAGAGGTTATTTGAGAATTGGATTGACTCATCCCTAGAGACTCTGATCCCCCAAAAACTGAAATTCCACTGAACCAGGACTACTTGGTTCACACCGAAATCAGAGAAATAAAGAAAATCTGTAAGACAGAGGAAACAAAGTGGAGGTTGCACTATGAGGAAGAAATGAAGGCCATCTACAAAAAAGCATATAAAAATTCCCAGTATGCAACTAGGAAAGCGAGACTAATGGACTTTGCCAACAGAATTGCTCAGTCCTCACACGCCTCTAGAAAAATATATAGGATCATAAACTCTTATCTGAAACCCGATCTTGGTGGGGCATGCCCGCGCCCCTCCAGAGAATGGTGTGACATCCTTGCCAAACTTTTTGTGGATAAAGTTATCAGCATTTATGACTCTCTGGGAGGTGAAGATGTTCCGCCTCAAGATGCAAATGAGCGATTTTTAGATAGCAAAATCACCCCTACCTTCTCGACTTTCCCTCAATTAAATAATAGTGTAATCTGGGAAGCAGCAAATACAATTAAATATGGATCCTCTTTAGATTCAGCTCCTGTAGGCATCCTGTTAAAAAGAGGAGATATTATATTGTCAATATTGACCACCTTGTATAACCTTTCACTGCAAAAGGGACATATACCCCACAGTTGGAAGCATGCATTATCAGTCCATTGTTGCAAAAACCCTCTCTGGATCCTGACATAGCAGAAAACTACAGGCCTATATCTCTTCTCCCTGGTGTTAATAAGATTTTAGAGAAGTTGGTCAATGGTTATTTGACCAACTTCTTGGAGTCCTACAATCTTCTGCATGCAAATCAAACTGGCTATAGACCCCGTTGGCACAGCACAAAGATGGCTCTTCTACTAGCCACAGAAGACCTTAAGAAAATACTAGATCAAGGCAGTTCAGCGGCGCTGATCCTGCTGGATTTGAGCGCAGCCTTTGATACTGTGTTTCACTTCATCCTTCAGCACAGGATGGAAGCACTAGATATCACAGGCAACATGCTAAAATGATTGGCTTCCTTTCTGGAAAAGATAAGTTTTCAGCTTAGAGAAGGGCCTTGTCTGTCAGAGGACTTTCAGCTTAAATGTGGGGTTCCTCAGGGCTCATCCTTGAGCCCCACGCTCTTTAATATGTGTGTGCGTCCCTTGGGAGACATTATTTGCTCAGCCAGTTTTACAATAGTATCATACGCCAATGACACACAGATCGTCGACTCCCTAGCATCTAATATCCGCCAAACGGTGGCCAATCTATCTACCTGATTGGAACAGGTGAATAAATGGATGTCCTTCAGTTGCTTTAAATTGAACGACGACAAGATGGAGGTCATGGTGATTGGCAATAACCCCTTCCTTTAGGACCAGCTCTCTATGTCTGGGTAACTGTCCCTCCCCAAAGGAGGAAATTAAGAGTTTGGGATTTTACCTGGACAAAGAGCTTACCATGACCTCTCAGACTGAGAAACTGGCTGGACACTTTTTTGTTCTTTAAATAGCTCTCAGGAAGACAATAAAATGGCTTCCTGTGGAAACCCAGAGGACAGTGATTCAGGATTCAGGAGCTCATCCTGTTGCATCTGGATTACGCCAACTCATTCTAACTGGATAGCCCTTTTTACATCACCAGAAAGCTGCAGGTCATTCAAAATGCTGCAGGAAGAATTCTGCGGAACATTCCAAAAACACAATTGGCGCGTTCACTGGTTACCTGTCAGAAAAAGAATTGAATTCAAAACTCTCTGTATCGTTCATAAAATATGCCCAGAGACCACATGTCATGAATCAATTCATAGCTCTAACTAATACAGCACAAGCCCTCAAATCCAATAACCATTTCCTTCTGACCGTTCCTAGAAGTAACAGGGCTAGAAGGGGTGGGCGATCGTTCGCCTATTTGGCATCCAGGCTCTGGAACTCCCTTCCAATTGATCTAAGAGCTAACAGAAATTTGCTTAGCTTTAGAATTCAAATGAAGACTCATCTGTTTAGAAAAGTATCACTTGTAAATGAAAGGAGGGGGGGAGAAGGAAGGGATTAGGATTCATTCAGCTTCCTTGTCATAATATCACTGGTTACTCAGGTCACTCGACCTGAGTAACCAGGGCTGGCAACTTTGTAATGAAAAGCCCTCAATCAGGTTTAGCAAGGTCGTAGGGCGGTATATCTTGGTTTTCCGCCAAGTCAAAAAACATGTAAGCATCATCATTGGGCTCCCTTTTTAGGTCTCGTCCTACACAACGCGCATGCGTTGCATAGGAGGGGCCCTAATGCCATCGCAGAGCTTTTGCAGCAAAGAAGTGCACGCGTTGCATTGCTTGCAATGCAACGTGTGCACATCTTGGCGATTTCCTTTCGGGAGCGAACGGCGCCGTATGGTTATGCCATATGGTCGCACGCTCCCGAAAGGGAATCGCCCATGCCCCCTCCCCCTGCTGCCACTTTTACTGCTGCACGGCTTTACTGCCGCGCGGCCAATGCTTGTTTAAAATTTCCCTGCAGAAAAAGGGCTTCTGTCATGCGATGAATCAGGGGCTTGTGCTTGTTTGTGTTCCATTTGCATTGATCTGTAACCAATACTAGTCCAGTAATAGACCTGAGTAGGGGTTTCTGTGCCTGTGGGATGTTTTTAACCTGTGCGTAGCATAAGTGCGGAATGTAATGAAGATGTACATACATCAGCAGTTGAGCTTTGGTTCCAGTAGCTTAAGTGTGATGAATTTTTGAACGACGAGTCACCATTTAATTGTGCTATCAGGAGCTGTCTGAGTTAATTTTGTCACGTGGACCAAGAGGAGAATTTTATTTACTCAGGGCGAGGGTCCGTAAATAAAAGTCTGTATGTATATTATGTTTCCTCACAGGAAGAGTAAGACTCATCTCAGGTTCTGAGCGATGACGTAATGTAAGGTTTAGTCGGAGTGTGTCTTTGAAGATGATCTATCCCTTAAGAAGTACGCCAGGCCAAGGGAAGCAGCCTCGTCGAGGGGCCTGGCACGGGCCGGTGTCCAGTGTCCTCTCTAGCAGCGGTGCCATTCCAGCGGCACCAGCTTTGCTGCTGAAACAGACCTAATTCCAGGATGCGGTTGCTATGTGAAGGGCATCCTGCCAATTTACTAGCGATTGTCGCATCTGCTAGAAGAGTGGAATAAATGTCTACCGAACAGGACGGCAAATTGTCCACTCTCTGCAGGCGGCCTGCTGATCCGAAGCCCGTCACAGTGGAGCGATTCTTTCAGCAGTGGGAGTGATCAGAGGGACCCTGCCACTGACATCCCGCAACATATCCATTAGAGGGCCGCATTTGTGAAATATATACATCACATTATCTGCTTCTGCGGATGCATCATCCGTACTAGGGGCTGCGAGGAAACGTAACACGTGCGTGCCCTTTCACCGCCATTCCAACTCACACGGCTGGCTCTCCACTGGCAACAAACAGCAAAATATTTACATTTTAAAAAGGCCTACTAAATTACAGAAATTCTGTTAATACGGCGCTGACTTCATCATACTGCCTGATCAATGTATTAGTTAGACCAGGTACCAATAACTAAACATTTGGGCTTGTAAAACGCACAATGAAAGTGCCAGTGTGCACTGAGGATTTGAACGGAGCATCTCCGGGAGTAGGAACTTGCTTCTGAAGAGTAGAATGAGGATATCTGCACCTCCATTTAATGCCTTGTCACTAAATTCACGAAGTGTCACACTGTTTTTGATTTTTGGTGTAGTGAGATTCTGAGGTCATTGTCCAGTTTCTCTACCGTTCTGACACTTTGAAAAGGCTCAAATCCTCTGCCCTGGAGCATCTCTGTGAGTAACTCAGACTTCAGGACAGCTGCTCTGACCTTTGCTGATCAGCCCTTGAGTGTCACATTCACGGACAGGGGTAGTGTGCAAACTCACAGCCTCCCAGAGTTCCTAGGGGCACTGCTGGTATTCGTGCATTTATTATTTATTTGCAGTTTTATTAAGGGCAATGAGGCCAAGCAGGGTCAGAGAACTGCATGCAAGGGGATACCACTTTGGTAAGAGAGAGATTAAAGAATGACAAACACATTTAAAAAAAAGCTACATTAATACAAAAGTGAAAAGCATATTACATCGTGTACGAAGTTAACGAACTCAGAAAAAACAAAGGGCGATAGAACCTAAAAATCCCAATTTGTAAAGCGCGTACTACTCGCCCTTCCAGGTCTCAAGGCGCTGGGGGCTCAATCAATCAATCAATCATATAATTTGTAAAGCGCACTACTCACCTGTGAGGGTCTCAAGGTGCTGGGGTGGGAAATGCTGCTACTGCTCGAAAAGCCAGGTCTTGAGGAGTTTTCTGAAGGTCAGCAGGTCTTGGGTCTGCCGTAGGGGGATGGGGAGGGTGTTCCAGGTCTTGGCGGCGAGGTGGGAGAACGATCTGCCGCCTGAGGTCGCTCTTTGGAAGCGGGGGACGGTAGCGAGGGCGAGGTCGGCGGAGCAAAGCTGGCCGGTGGGGGTGTAGAAGCTGAGTCGTCTGTTGAGGTACGTTGGTCCGGTGTTGAGGAGTGCCTTGTGCGCGTGGGTGAGGAGCTTGAAGGTTATCCTCTTGTTGACCGGGAGCCAGTTCAGGTCTCTCAGGTGGGGTGTGATGTGGCGAGGGATGTCAAGGATCATGCGTGCAGAGGCGTTCTGGATACGTTGGAGCCGTCTCAGGAGTTTGGCCGAGGCTCCTGCGTAGAGGGCGTTTCCATAGTCCAACCTGCTGCTGACAAGGGCCTGGGTGACTGTTCTTCTCGTTTCAGTAGGGATCCACTTGTAGATCCTACGGAGCATGCGGAGGGTGTTGAAGCAGGAGGAGGAGATGGCGTTGACCTGTTTAGTCATGGAGAGGGTGGAGTCGAGGATGACCCCTAGGTTGCGTGCGTGGTCGGTGGGTGTTGGAGCGGTTCCCAGTGCGGTCGGCCACCAGGAGTCGTCCCAGGCCGAAGGGTTGGATCTGAGGATGAGGACCTCCGTCTTGTCCGAGTTCAGCTGTCGGCTGTTTCTCATCCATTCAGCAACGGCCTTCATTCCTTCGTAAAGGTTGGCTTTGGCCGTGTGTGGGTCCTTGGTGAGGGAGAGTATCAGCTGGGTGTCATCAGCGTAGGAGAGGATGTTGAGGTCGTGCCGAAGGGCGACTTGGGCGAGCGGTGCCATGTAGATGTTAAACATAGTTGGGCTGAGGAATGAGCCCTGGGGTACGCCGCAGATGATCTCGGTGGCTTCGGAGCGGAAGGGGGGAAGGCGGACGCTCTGTGTTCTGCCGGAGAGGAAGGAGGTGGTCCTGTCCAGGGCCTTCTCTTGGATCCCAGCGTTGTGGAGGCGTGTTCGTAGTGTGTGGTGACAGACCGTGTCGAAGGTGGCTGACAGGTACAGGAGGATGAGGGCCGCCGTTTCTCCGTTGTCCAGCAGGGACTTGATGTCATCGGTGGCGGCGATGAGGGCAGTCTCGGTGCTGTGGTTGCTGCGGAACCCGGACTGGGAAGGGTCCAGGATGTTGTTCTCCTCGAGGTAGTGGGTCAATTGTTCGTTGACGGACTTCTCGATGACCTTTGCCGGGAATGGGCGCAGGGAGATGGTCCGGAAGTTCTTGAGGTCCTTGGGGTCCGCCTTGGGTTTCTTGAGTAAAGCGTTGATCTCGGCGTACTTACAGCTCTCCGGGAAGGTTATCGTCTCGAAGGAGGTGTTGATGACTTTCCAGAGATGGGGTGCGATGGATGTGCTGGCTTTGTTGAAGATGTGGTGTGGGCATGGATCTGATGGAGATCCGGAGTGGATGGTGTTCATGATCTTGATGGTGTCATCGTCGTTGATGTTGGTCCAGTAGAGCAGGCGGTTGGTGCGGATGCTGGTCGTGGGGGTGGAGGTCTCAGTGGTTGTTGGGGTGGTCGTGGCGTTGAAACTGTCGTGGATGTCTGTGATCTTGCGGTGGAAGAAGGTGGCCAGCGAGTCGCCCAGGTCTTGCGTGGGTGGGACGTCGTTGGTGTTGGAGAGTTCTTTCACGATATTGAAGAGCTCTTTGCTGTTGTGCGCGTTGTTGTTTAGGCGGTCTTTGAAGGAGGCCTTTTTGGCGAATCTGACGAGGTGATGGTGTCTGTGGGTGGCATTCTTGTTGGCGGCGTGGCTGTCCGGTGTTCGTTCACGGAGCCAGATCTTCTCCAGCTTTCGGCAGGTTTGCTTGGAGGCCCGGAGGTCTTCAGTGAACCAGCTGGCTTTCTTGTTGGTATGATTGTTGGAGGGTTTCTTGATCGGGCGAGGGTGTTGGCGCAGTCGTTGATCCACTGTCTGAGGTTGCGGGCGGCGGTGTCAGGGTCGGTATGGTCGGCGGGTGGGCTCTGGGCGAGGTTGGTGGTTAGCTGGTCTTCCGTGACTTTGCTCCAGCAGTGGTGAGGCATCTGTTGGGTGCGGTGGTGCGTGGTGGGTTTCTTGAAGGTGAAGTGGATGCAGCGGTGGTCGGTCCAGTGGAGTTTGGTGGTATGGTTGAAGGAGACGTGGGGGCTTGCGGAGAAGATGGGGTCAAGCATGTGACCGGCGGAGTGGGTGGGTGTTGTGACGATTTGTCTGAGTCCGAGGTTGGCTAGGTTGTCGATCAAGGTGGTGGAGTTGGTGTTGTCATTGTTCTCGAGGTGGAAGTTCAGGTCCCCGAGGAGGATGTAGTCCGTGGAGGCGAGGGCGTGTATGCTGACGAAGGGGGCGATGGGGTCGCTGAACTGTGGTTGGGGTCCGGGCGGTCTGTAGATGAGGGTTCCTCTGAGGGTGGTGTTGGGGTCGGTGTGGCGCTGTCGTGGAAATTAAGTGAGCTATTGCCTAGAGTCACAAGGTACTGAGCTGAGCTGCCCCCGGAGCCGGGGATCAAACGTGAACCCTGTGTTCCGAAGTCAGCTGCCCTTGTGCACCTCTGCGCCACTCTTGTGCACCTCTGCACTCTTCGCCACTTCATTACTCTGAAACTGTCTACTCTATGTCGCTCTACTCTGCGCCAATTTTATTCTGCATCACTACTCTATGCCACTGCATGCTACATCACTGCACTCAATGCCACTCTACCCCCCTATGCCACTCTACCCCCCTATGTCACTCTACACCCCTATGTCACTATACCCCCCGTGCCACTCTACCCCCTGGTACCACTCTACCCCCCGGTGCCACTCTACCCCCCCGGCACCACTCTACCCCTCTGGCACCACTCTACCCCCCCAGCGCCACAATACCCCCCAGCACCACACTACCCCCCTGGTGCCACATTACCCCCCCGGCACCACACTACCCCCCCTGGTGCCACACTACCCTGCCTGCGCCACACTACCCCCCTGTGCCACTCTACCCCCATGCGCCACTCTACCCCCATCCACCACTCTACCCCTGTGCCACTCTACCCCCATGCACCACTCTACCCCCCATGTGCCACTCTACCCCCCACGCGCCACCCTACCCCCCATGCACCACTCTACCCCCCATGCACCACTCTACCCCCATGCGCCACTCTACCCCCATGCACCACTCTACCCCCATGCACCACTCTTCGCCCCCATGTGCCACTCTACCCCCCATGCACCACTCTACCCCACATGCACCACTCTACCCCCATGCGCCACTCTACCCCTCATGCACCACTCTACCCTCATGCGCCACTCCAACCCCCAGCGCCACACTGCGCCACTGCACACTGGCCACTGCAATTGAGTCCTGCTCCAGTAAGCGCCACTCTACTCCCCTCTATGCCATTGCATTCTACTCCCCTCTATGCCATTGCATTCTACTCCCCTCTATGCCATTGCACTCTACACCCCTTCAATCTACTCTGTACTGCTCTACTCTAACTCCCTGCACTGTATGTTAATAGATTCTACACCACCTTACTCAAAACCAGTGCTCTCTGCTTGGCTCGGCTCTGCTCGGCTCTACAACACTACTTCCTCTATGCAACACACCGTCTATGCAACTGCACTCTGCTGTACACTGCTCCATGACACTCTATGCCACTCTACTCAGCTCTGACACTGAGCTCCACTCAACTCTACGCCCTTCAACTCTACGACATTGTACTCCCTCCACAACACTGCGCTACTCTGACACTCCACTTTACTCCTCTCCACAACACTCCAGTTCCCTACACTCCAGCCACTCTGGTGTACAAAATTGATAAAACATTGGCAGAGGCAAAAGCTCTTGCCTAGGCGAGACCCATTGGCTTTGCCAATGTTTGTTGAAGTTTGCTTACCTCCACCAGGAGGAGTACCACTGGTTATTGCAGTAGTGATTGAAGATAAAGTGAAAGTGCTCTAGTGAAGTGAAGCTTAAAAACTTGTATGTCCTTGACCAAATTTTAATAAGTCAGGAATCAAGTACTGATAAAAACAGCGTGGTGCGTGTGTGGACGAGTTACTTGTCCTACGCAATATTAGTGTCCAAAAAATGTATAAGAGTTGCAATTAACTTTGAAAACTCATACTTCCAGAAGGAATCCCTTGTTTTTATCTTGGTGGGGTCGCCTGAACGTGATAAAAATGATGCTGGTTCCTATAATACTCTTCTACATTTCCAATCTTCCTATAAATATACCTCATTCCCAATACAAGATAATATACTCTATTTCATCTAAATTCTTATGGAACAATAAAAAAACCTGTATGTCTCTTCATAAACTCGAAAGACCCAAACTTATGGGAGGTGTTAACTTCCCAGATTTTCATTCTTATCATACTGCATTTTTCCTCAAGCAATCTTCCATGTTATTACAAGAAGACAATGTTTCAAATCTAACTCTATGGACTAATATTGAAAAGTGTTTTTCCACCCTTTTTCCTTCAAAGAATTCCAGTCCCACTCACATAGACCTTTGTCACTATCCCTTCCTATTTTTAATAACATATCAAGAATTTTCCAGCCTATATTTCTCTCCTATAAAATTGCTAAAGACCTATTCTTGCAATCTTCAATTTGGTACAATAAATATATCCAAATTAATAACCTACTATTTTTTGGAAAGAAATGCACACTTAAGGACTTTATTGGACTTCTCAACTCTTTCATGGTGATGCATCTATCTCTTTTATTAGTGCCTAAATACTTTTTTCCCTACCTTCTTTCTATGAATCTAAATATAATTCTTAAATTGCTGTGATTCAATCCGCTTATAATAATCTCTTATCTGACCCTGTATCTTCTTCTCCTCCATGCAATATACTTTCGATGTTGGACTCTACCCCCTCTGCTTCTCAAGTATATAAACATCTCCTTCCTCATCCTGTCAATTGAGACAAAGCGGAAGTGGAACTAGTGATAGCATATGCTGACGATACTCAGCTGCTATTCACATGGAAGGGCCCGGATCTGGACACTACCATCACCCAGCCTTGCCTAGCATCAGTATTCTGCTGGTTAGCCCAGGCCTCTTTGAAATGCAATGAGGACAAGTCTGAGGTTCTCCTGTACGGCCTGTTTCCCTCGGACTTCAGAAAATCTCTTTGGCCGTCCCAATGTCCTTGACTGCGCTTTGATGACGAACCTGTAAAAAATCTGGGGGTGTGGTTCAGCAAGGACCTTCGGTTTATTGACCATATTGAAAAATTGACCGGGGTCTGTTTTGGAACCCTCAAAATACTCAGAAGGATCTTCCCCCTGCTCCCGAGAGTGGCCAAAGAGGCAGTTGCTCATGCTTTATTCCTCCCGCGGCTAGACTATGCAAATGCTTTGTTCATAGGCTTACCTGGCTATCTGTTGCAAAAACTTCAAACGATACAGAATGCCACGGCTAGACTCTTGCATAATGCCGCAAGTCGATCCAGCGCTAGGCAATATCTACGGGATCTGCATTGGCTGCCGGTGGCGCAGCGAGTTCAGTTTAAGGCTATCACCCTGGCCCACCGGGACCTGCATTTGCTCGGTCCTACTTATCTTAGGAAGCGCTTTGCCTTCTATGTGCTGAACCGGCCTCTGCGATCTGCCTCCCTCCGCCGGGTGATTGTCCCGCGCTTCCACAGAGTCCGCATGGGAGGCCAGTCACTGTCTCTTAAAGCCGCAGCAGCCTGGAACTCGCTCTCTATAGATCTGCAGTCGACTCAAGAGTTTCATCTCTTTAATAAACGCCTTAAAACTCATCTGTTTAGTCTGACCATCTAACTGACCTTCCCTTCTGCCCCAGCTCGCCCGCGCCAGGACACTCTTGAGTATTAGTGCGTGCTATAAATATGCTATATCATATCATATCATTGCAGGGACAAGGAGGCAATGAGCTGTGCCACACATTTGCCTCATCAGAAAAGCACATTAAGTGCCAGACTGTTCTGGACCTAAATCTAAAGGAGGGACCTGTCCCAACGCAAGAGCTCCAGATTAAGATAGACTGCTGTGTCTCTTGTCACAAGAGTGAGATAGTAGTTACAAATGGTATGCTTTCTAAGAGATTCCTGGATTCTCTGTGAGGAAGTACATTCAGCATACCTGGACTTGACCATCCTCTTATCAGATTTAATAATTGAACCTGGAGCACTAAACAATACAGGGAGACCAACGTCAGCAAAAGATTGGCTGATGTAGTTCAACCATGGGATGGAAAGCCCGTTATACTGGATAAGACAATCCACTATCACTGCTCTGTTAAGACTTGCATTATTGTTACTCCACACACTCACCCAAATGCATGAGAGGAGCCAGTTTGATGGTACCTAAAATATAATCTAAATTCAATTCAGAATATAAAATAAAATTAGCACTGGCGGGCGGGAGATTCATCAATCACCTGCAAGTACTATTTTCTTCTAGCTGTATGGCAGTAACATTATGGTATCCCCACACCCTTGCTCAATATGTTGCTGTAGGGACACATTGCATTTTATGGATTTTGAAGTAGGGGGAGACGGTGGTCCTACCATCCTTCTTGGCTAGATTAAAAAGTGAAGCTGCCGCTCTTCCAAGTCTCAAACGTGCTGAGTTTACTTGTGGCTGCCAGGAATTGCCTGAATCGAACATCATACCCAAATAGCAAAAATTCCGTACTGTGTGGTTTGTTCAGGTCTAAGGATGTCAAGATTTCTTACCAGGCCCACAGACCATTCTATGGAATTTCCAAAAATTAGTTTTCATATCAAGGGTACCAATAAATGACACAAAAGATTCTACTAAAATATGCAGAGCACTGGGTATGCTAGCCATCAAAACTGCATCATCCGCATATAATAATGCGGGGACAGCAGAGTTGGCAATTTAGGCACATCCCCTGTATAGCTAATTAAGTGAGTGTTCAAGTCATGAATATATAAAATAAAAAGCAGAAGTGCTAGCACCCACCCCTGACACAGCCCACTTGCTAGAGGGAAGGTGTCCAAGAGCTCTCCTGACTGTCCATGCTGTACCCTTGCCCCTAGTTGCTCATGAAGGGTGTGTAAAAAATTAACTAAAGGGACTTCTACCTCTAATTTGATTAACAGCAGCCACAATTTACTTTTATTCACCCAATCGAATTCAGACATGGGCCACTAACAACAAAATCGTATCCATTAGCTAGTATGATTTTCATCCTGGGCTATGTACAGCGGAGAAGTGCTTGAATTTACACTTGATAGCTAGTAAATACACCATCGCTAAGTGCTGCCCACTGTACCTGGCCTTTATAGTCCTGTCAACTGCTTTCAATTTCTGTATATGAAGATGGACATATAGATTATAGATATATGAGCAGAAACATGGATAGAAATGTTCATGAGAAGGGTTTGTATAGGGACACTTAAGCGAACAGCCATAAATACACAAAAGTTAGGATAGAAAAAGGAACTTTTTTCACGAAGTTAGGGACCTTGCAACATTATGCGATACTGCATGAAGTTAGGGACCTTGCAACATTATGCGATACTGCATGAACACGACACTGTTTAAGTGATGGTGTGCTGTTTCTTTTGTAAAGAGTGTACATTATCTTTTGGAGTTACAGGAATTGTTACAAACCTGCTACAGAAAGAGAGTATATTGAATGGATGAGTGGGTGGTCCAATTTGGGTTAGTTTCTGGAAACTTCAATGATGACTGAATAGCGTAAAAAAGTTGTGGTTCCTTGAATGGAGAAAGATTGTGATACAGAAAAACTCCTTTGTGGAGTAATTTTCATAGCATTTTGGGTCAGATGGTTCACTGTCACCAGACTTCTCAAGATTCCCAGTTCATTGTGTGAATAGCTCCTCCTTTCCATGTTGTCATGTGTCTTAGTTAGGCCGACTGAGGAATGCTGCCATTATTACCATATATACATTTCCTAAGACGACTTCTCTTTCACACAATGACTTTTGACACACATTTGGGTGCGTGACAATGCAGGATTAATTTCCCTAAAACTACATTGTTTACAGATTCCACCTAGTAGGGAACATTATAACAACACCTTGAACACCACGTACAAGGCCTTGACACACATTGTGAAATGTTGTTATTTGTTTCCATCCATAAGGCGACTGAGCTATCAATAGATCCTAAAAATGTCAGCCTGACTATGGTCTCGTCTCAAGAGCAAGGATGCTTTTGGTTATAAATAAACAAGCATTTCCGGAGTTAGGCAGAGAAGCACTTGCTCTCATTTGTGAGATTACTACATGCTGAAACCTCAGCCCAGCTGCTTGCTGATGCCTCTGCGAGGGATGTCCAACTTGTGACCAAGACACAGACCTACACTTTTCCCTTCAGGTAATGGGGTTGGATCATTCAATGGGCGATTCCTGGCAGAAAACATATATATACATTTAACAAGCCCTTTCACTTCCTTTCGGCGAGAAAAGAGAGCACGAACTCCACTTGTAATGGTGTGATTTTCTTTTATTTCTTCATTTTTTCCTTGTTATAATGCGTTTCGGTCACCGAGTGACCATGATCACATATATTTATGTATATATGTTTACTGTCTTTATATTACTAATCACTTTCATCTGCTTCTGTCTATTGATCATTGCAGCGCATATATTCTATTCAATAATCACGTTGGTTCGATAAATATTGAAAGCACCCACTGTGTTTTCCCTGTATCCTTCTCTGAGAGAAAGAGAGCATGAGTGACTGAGTGAAAGGGTTCTAGATCTGTTATCATAATCCCTGGGAGAGCTCAGGGTTGTCATGTTCTGTGGTTGCCAAAACCATTTTCTACCTGTCTAGGTTTAGGGGTGCATATGGTGGCACTGTGAGCCAGTTGGTCTCTAGGACAACATATCCTACAGGAGTGCTTGGAATCTGTCTGGTACCATCCCTACGTTTATGTTGCCTGACAAATGTGTAGTTGCTACTGAGAAGTGGGTAACCACATTACATGGTGCCGCAAACGTTGGTAGAATTGGTTCTTATTTAATGGATCGCCTGAGTAGTTCTACCTTACCTTCTCAGAGACCCCTACTTACCTCCTAACTGGAGGTATCCGTGGTGGTAGGGACTATCCTCCATAGCTGAGTAGGTAACTCGTATGAATTGGTTGTAAGTTGTTCAAGCTTGAACTTATCAAAGGATCTATTTCCCATTGTGTTACCATCTCTGTAATTCAATAATACATTTTTAATAATGTCTACATATGAAGATGCTGCAACACTTAACACCCCTGAGAACTGTAAACATGTGGTTACTCAGAAGTTAATACAACATGGTATTGCAGCTACGGGCAGAGACATGGTCATTGTGGTTGAGGCTCATGAAGCATTTAGACAGAGGTATTCTATTCATGGGTTAACTTCCCGGCTTCAGACCACACAGCTATTTTGCACTTAAACAGGGTGAAGTACCAGAAAATTATACACCATATGAAGAAATACAAATACCACTAACATACCAAGACAATACAAATTGGTTTAATGGTGCCCTACCACACACAACATAAAACGTTAGACTCAGTCCTCTCAGCAATGAGAGAGAAACATTGACTGTCTTAGCCAGTTACACACTGCATCCTAATGTTGATAATTTACAGACAGGAGAGGTGCAAAGACTATACAAAGATCTAGTAACAATATATAGATGCTTGACTCAGTTTGTTATAAGAACATTAACACTGAACCCTGTGCAGGCCACTACAGCTACACAAATGCAATTGGCAACACCAAGCATTAGCCCATAAATGCTAAATGCAGTCATGGGAAAAGTTCCAGTAAGACGGGAGGAGATTCCGTTCTGGATTGCGCAAAAATCAAGTCAGCTTAAGATGAGGTTTCTCTATACAGGCCTGCAGGAATAACACAGAATACTAACAATTTGCTTGCCAATGAGAATGGCTCCCCCTGTAGAAGACTGCACAACTTTAGGTAGTCTTTGCTGCAGTACATACCAGAACACACAGGACCCATTCGTTGGCTGTTTTGCCTGAAGGGCTGAAACAGCTCTAGATTGTGAATGGGGCAGCATGGCCCCCCGGACTTGGGGATAAAGCTGATGGGCAATTTTGCTGTAGTAGCTGCCATTATATTAAGTAACATAAAGAGGGAAACAGCAGCGTTGGCTATATGCCAGCGCATACGTGATTTGGCTCCTGCACAGCAGGAGCGTGAATTGCCTAAAATTATCGAGGAAACCGATGATTGGAAGCCAGAGCCGGGAAACCACAATTAAAGAGTAATTTTGGAAAGGATAACTCTAAGCAAACATTCTGCTCTTCTACAAGGAAGACTTGGGGCAATAAGACAAACAAAAAACAAGACTAAGTTACGGGGATGGGTCTCCTCAACAGGAACCCACTGACAAATGCTATAACCTGCGAAACTGTGATAATATTAGACCGCATGACAGGTTTCAGGATACTGATACACGTTCGTCTTGTTCCTTTCTTGATTCTTTCTATAAACATTCGAAGAGAGGTGGACGGTCAGAGCGCAGATCAGAAGAGCACATGAAACTGAAGAAGACTTCCAAGCCTCAATTAAAAAAGAAGGTAGTCTGACTTAAGGCCAGGCATGCCCCTGGATATTGTAGACTCTGCTTCTGAGCGGGGAATGGGCGGTGACATTGCTTTGCATTCTGGGACTTGTAGTTTTGCTTTTAAAATGGAATAAACTGGCACAACTCTGGTTAACTCATAGCACAGTTCTCAGAGCATCCCTACTCAGCCCCTGGTAGCTATGGCACAGGTAGCAGAAAAATTTAACAGACGTGTCTGTTAAGTGCAAGAAGTATCAACAGTTTTAAAGTAAAGAACTCAACACAATAACATTCCTAAAATAAGTTACAGAAATAGAGGAAAATGTAATCAGCAAAAAGACATCAAGATCAGCAACATATGTTAACGCGGACCAGAGATCGGAAGTTTTTGACGTTTTATGGCAGAATGCATATAGAATAAATCAAGCACTGTGGAAAAACAACAGTTTGCAGTATAATGGGACCCTGGCACAATACCAGGCCAACAGCGATGGAGTGGAGTTCGGATGCCCCAACAAGTCATCTTGGTCAAATAATTTACCTTCACACTCAGTTACCAATTACTGAGAATGTTTCTCCTGGTCAGTCAGGTATGGGCTATACCTCATCAGGGTAGGCTTCTGGATGGCAGTCCTCTCTCCAGCCAGGTCATCTGCAGGGTTTCATCCTCTTTAGTCAGCTGGGCCCTCTTGGAGTAAGGAGTTCTTCTGATTTTTGTGTCCCTGATGCAGGTAAGCAGGAGGTCAACTCCCTGACCCTTGAAGAGCAGTTCCAGTCCCAGGGTGCCATCAAGATTCAGGAGTCCTTGGGTAAGACCTCTTATTCCAGCAGGACTCATGGGTCAGGAGTCATTCTCCAGCAGAACCTTCTTCTTCGGGTGGAGTCTTCCCAGGTCTAATAATGTTTTGTGGATGTGCCGGTTGAGGTACCAGATTTAAACTGTATGCTAAAAAGTGATTGGAGAAATTCTACCACACAATCTTAACCATTTTCTTGCAGCTCTGCCGCCTTCCTCTTTGCCGTTGTGTAACATTACTCAGGAGACCATGTTCCAGGATGACAGAACCCAGCTGCCACCTGCCATGTCTGTCCTCAGGCCCTTAGCCATGCCCCTACTCATATAAGCTCTCCTTCCACTTGACAGAATCAGAACTGGTTCTGCTTTCTGGTGGCTGGAGTCTGGCTGTACAGTAGAGGTTTGAGAATGAATAAGAGAAGTCCTCCTTGACATCTCCAAATCACAAAATGTAGTAATAAAGCTGCCCTTTGTTCTTCCAACCATCCCAGTCCACACCGAGATAACGAGTTCCTGCTAAGCGATCAGCAGTTAACCCCAATTTTCCTTCCTGAGCTGTGAGGTTGGGCATTGTCCTCTGAGCCAGAGTAGTTAACTCTCTCAGGCAAGGCTGTGTATTCCATTTCTGGAGGTGTGATAAGAAGTAGAACTAGTTTTAAGCCAGCTCTGCCTCAAGCAGCCCAGAGTACATTTTTACAAAGAAAAATTTCTGCTTAATTGATCAAAAACCTGATTTCACCATTAAATCCGATTGTATATGAAACATTTTCCTAAGCAGAGATAGACAGCCTATATAGGGCTATTCAGGGAAAAGCCAAGTTAAGCCTACACAGTGAAATAGCAAGGCAGCCTATCTAGGGCTATTCAGGGAAAAGCCAAGTAAGGCCTACACAGTGAAATAGCATAGGTATGTATTTCTCTTTGAGGGCACACTAACCCTCAATATGTAATGTGCCCTATAGTAGCACCCTAACCTGTGGGATTACAGGCCACATTTTAGGGATGATTTACAAATAAATAAAAATAGGCTTTTCCTAGAGAGATAATGCAAAATATTAAACAACACCATCTCCCCCGACCTTGACAGCTTGGTGGGCAGCCATGGACTGGTGTTCTAAACTAGAGGAAGTGACTTACACAGCAAGAGTACGTCCTCAGAAACATCACACGATTTGTGGGAAGTGGTGGGAGTACTATGGGCTTACAAACTGTGGCCCAGTATACAGGAATGTCTATATTTGCTAATATGTTCTTATTGGATGTACTTTCGCTCTATGAATGCACTGAAGTTGTTATGCATTAATCAAAAATCCATACAGTTTGTTTATTAAAAAAATGGGGGTTTCCTACATGGCAAAGGCATATTCCCTGCCATGTATCACTGCAATGCATTTGAACTGCAGCTTAGCAGGAGCACCTTGGTAATCCTGGAAGAGATTTATTTTACCATATATATGGGGGTGTAAGTACACACTGCAAGCCACATATGATATTTAACCTTCCATGCTATAGGTGAACTTTATGCACACTTTGCCATGGACCTATAAGAAAATCAAATAGGAAAATTGAGTAAAGCCAATTGAACCCATACAATTTTAGGGCAAGAGCAGGCGTAGGCACGCTGGCACGGAATAGCATTGTCACAGAGCACAGCTAATACCCACAAAAACAGAGTGCAGAAAAAGACAAAAAGCTGGGGTGGCCATGCAGAAAAGGGATATTTGCTACAGGGGTGCTGTAGGCTTAGCAGGTGTTAGAGAATGGGTGAGGTTATAAAACTAATAACTTGTGCCTCCGTAGTACACTCTTCTGTTGTTTCTAAACTTTGTAAATTACAGATGTTACCATTACCCATTTTGATGATATATGTATAGTTTTCAGGTTAGTCTGTAAGGTGAGACATGCAAGAATTGTTATTGCAGACCTATGACAATAAAGTGCCCAAGACATAAACTTTTAGCAGTCTTGTAACTATACTCAGCACTTACTGTGATGCAGTTCTAGGGTTTGAGTCCAACAAGATGAAATCCCAGTTGAGAAGGAGGACGTGTCACATAAAGTACTGGAGGTACTAAATTAAGGCCTGATCTGTGCCACAGTTTGGGGCTGACTGGTGTCTTAAACTGTTGAAGAGCTGGAGCAGTGCTATTTTACTATCTTAGACAATGGGGCACAACAGAACACAACACGGTGGCATAAATGCAGAATAACAACGTAAAAACATCAAGGCACAAAACAGGAATAAAGTCAACACAGATGCAGCCCAAGAATCACAGTACAACACAATGGAAAATGCAGCACGAAAAAAGACAACAGCAGAAGAATACCCAACGTAACACATCAACACCACAAAAATTACAACACAGCAAAAATGTACAAATATTATTTTCCCAAATTCTCTCCTCCATAAATCGCCATTCATATTGCAGTGCTAAAAGGTGGTTTGCAGCAAGCGCTGCCTCGATTTAACACCGTGATAATATAATAGTGCCTTTCAAAAATGTATTGTGATTCAGAGGCCCACCTCCCTCCAGGCCATTACAGAAAACCATTTGCAATCCTGAACGTTTGTGTGATAACCTAATGCAGTCTCGGTCTTGTATTCTTAATTTGCTTCTATTAACGTAACTATACTAACACACTTGAAATTCAATGATTTGCAAGGGGAAAGTTCTGTAGCGACTGTAGTGAGTGTCAAAATGACCTGAGGCGAAGTGGTCACCCTCATTTTGATTTGCCCCACCCACATTCTCTTCCAAATTGCATCAGTTTCACAACAACGAGGAAAGCTTACTTGTATCGTGAAACATCCGGATTGCTCTTTATAGCGGCAACCCGGTATAGCATTTTCAAACTATAGTGTGATAGATTGCAATATAAATCCCATTTTACGCAGTGCGATGGTGGCACAACATTTCACCAAATCTAGCTTTTTTGATAATGCCTCCCCATGGGTTGAATTGTACTATATCGAGGACCTGTGTATTTTCTTATTACAACTTTTAAAGAACCTCATTATATTTATAAATGAACTTCAAATGAAATCCTTCTCGAACCTATCTTCTTACCCTTCTCCTACACACAACAAGTTTTTTCTTTTTTGAAGCTTAAAGAAAACTTATAATCAAATATTTGCTTCTCTTTGCATACGCATCTGTATATTGAAACTCAGAGAATGAAACTTACCCCTTCTTACGCTGAACAGCCGTGTATGGCACATAGATGATGAAAACGAATATAAGAACACCTAATATTGAAGCCATGACTATGGCGGCCACAAAGCCAGCTGATGTTGCTTCCTTTCCTGGGGGATGGAAAAAAAAACCTTTTTAGAAATCCATCAGAACAAGTGATTATCTTCAGAATACTGATATCTGTCACAAATAGATTTCTCTAGACTTCCACGTGATTCTAATTTGTTTTCAAAGGGTTCTAATGACACCTATTTCAAATCATACTATGACCACAATCATATTACGACCACAAATAGAAATATAAAACCAGCTAAATATATCTGACACATTTCTATGGATGGCCGAGACAGCTCTCTGGGAGAGCTGAGTGTGAACTAAGCCAGTTTCTAGCTTGGCACTAGTGGCAAAAGTATGAGGCAAACCACCAAAAGGCTTATCATGTGAACAGATGACATGTAAAACTTTGACAAACACTCTTTAGGATTCAGGACAGTAATACTTATTTTAAATCTGGCTCTGGCTGGAGACAGCTTATATGTCAGCGCTCGTACTGACAAAAACAAATTAAAAAGTAGTATAGCGAAATAGGGTTTTGCTCCACCCCTTTATTGGTCTTCCTCTTTATAGACATTGATTGGGTACTAGTTGACCCTCCAATGAAGTAGTTCCATTGTTCATTACTGATGCAGAAATTTACGACAGAGACCAAGGGGCATATTTAGCAAATGGTTTGTATCGCCCTTGACCCAGGCAAGGGGATTAGGGACGACGCAAAACCTATAATAGATTTACCAAGCCACCAAGGTCACCTTGCCTGGCGCTGCGTGGTTTGTTAAATCTGGAGTAATGCAAGGCAGCACACGTTGCTGCCTTGTGTTGCTCTGCCCCCTTTTGTACCACTTTGTTCGCCATAAGTTGGCAGGGTATGCTCAGACGTGAGTCCCTTGCTCACTTTGCCACTGGATTCAAGCAAGCCGGGCTGAAGATGGCTGCAATGCCAGAAACCGGTCATCGGAAGCTTGTTTCCGGTCCAGGGAAGGCATGGCTTGGCAGTTCGGGCTGGACTGTTCCCATGAGGCACAGGGTCAGACTGATTTGCATATGGCCATGTCTGAACTGGGGTGGCAGAGTGGGCTAAAGAACGGTGATGGATTAAACCCAGATACGTTGACTGGGTGTGAGTGTTTGATTGGTTCAGATGCTCCGTCCATCACCAACCCCTTTTGTACCGCTCTGCCCCAGGGAGGCGTTCCATGGGTGAAGCAGGGTTATTTCCATTCATCCACCCACGAATTTCGGTGCATTTCCAGATTTACCATGAGTGGTAGATCTGGGAATGGTATACAACCTTTACAACGCAACTTTTACGACGCACTACCATTACAAGGAAACTTTTACAACGCAACATCCATTACAACGCATGCATTTACAACGCAGTCATTACAACGCATGACACTACAACGCACACCACTACAACGCATATCATTACAACGCAGTCATTACAACGCATACCATTACAATGCATAACTTACCATCCAACACTTACCCTACTGTTGCACCCCCTGGAGTTAGAATAGTAATTTTTACCCCTACACTATCCAACACTTACCCTACTGTTGCGCCCCCTGGAGTTAGAATAGTAATTTTTACCCCTACACTATCCAACACTTACCTTATATGCAATGTAATGTAATGCGTTGTAATGGTATGCGTTGTAAATGTAGTATGCATTGTAATGGAATGCGTTGTAAAGGTAGTTTCAAGGAATTCGTTATAATGGTATGCGTTGTAATGGTGTGCGTTGTAATGGATGTTGCGGTGTAAAAAATGCGTTGTAAAGGTATGCGTTGTAAAAGTGTGCGTTGTAACGTCATACATCCTCTGGGAATGCGTTAAAAAGCTTCATCTCCCCTGGGGAGGCGTAACATGGAGATATCATTTTATTTGTCCTCATTTTCTCATCTTGCCATGTGAGCTGCATCCTGCAGCACACGTGGAAAGAGGAAAAACGCTCAGTTGATTGTTTTTGTGCAGGAAGGTGCACCTGTCTGCACGAAAATAATCCTGCAGGCAGCACATAGTACACAAACGCAAGAAGAGGGCAGGAATATGCCATACAATGTTAAATATGGTGCATTCCTGCTCTCACACTCTCACGCAATGCAGTGCAGCTAGGTGTCTTGCTGCGCTGCGTTGCATCACATTTTGATAAATATGCCCCACGTGCCAGATACTGCAGGAAGTGGCTTTACATGATGACGTGCCCCAAAAACTTTATGCACCTGTTTTGTGTCGAGGTTTTGACACTAGGGGAGAAATCCTTGGATTATCATCAGGACTAGAATTGAGTCTTGATGGACCGTCTGAGAAACATCATCAAGAAGAAAGTCAATTAAGTAATTGTTAGTATATTTTGTGGAAATTTGCACAATCTCCACGTTGTGGAACACCAATATGTACAACCATCTGCTCTAAAAGCTTTTATCAGGGTCTAAAGCAGAATCATACACAGGCAAGGAGACCAGCTGATGGTACAAGAATGGCGCCTGGGTCTAAAAAAACAGCCACACTCTATAAGAATTTCACACACCCGTTGTGCATCACATTGTGTCACATTTCTGACCTAATGCAAGGAACTTGGGAGGGTCCAGGCTGTGGCCGTGCCAAATAATGGCTGGAGGAACTTTGGCTCCTGACTTACCGGTAAGATGGATTCAGAAGGGTTTAGAGATTGAGATGGGTGATCGTGCAGTACTGTCTTTTCCAGCATATGATACATAATTATGTAATGTGCACGAAGGGCTCCTCTATACTAACATTACCTCTACGTCCCTCGTCCTCGACCCAGTCATCACACATGAGGTATTCCACACGACAGGAAACAAAACAGGAAACGCTTTTAGACTCCACCCTCCCTCCTGTCAGGTGCTATAACACACCTCACCACCAGAAGCATATCCTGTTTTGTTTCCTGTCGGATGGAATTCTGATGGGTGACGCTTGGGTGAGTGCCGGGCACTTACCTGCTACGCCTGTCCTGTGGTTTCCTACTTTGCTGGGCATTGGGGGTGCTCATGGACCTCCGTGGGATTTTGGAAACCGGGCTGCTGGGCTTCCTATGCTTTCCTGGATCACAGGGGACCTGGGTTGCAGGGCCTCTCGGGTCCCCGGGGATTTCTTCTTGTCTTTGGACTCTCTGGCTTCCTGTGATGGTCGGACGTGTGTGTGCGTCCCGGGGCCGTCTCTGCTTTCTGCTGTGTTACCGGAGGGTTCCAGTTCCTTCTTCTGCCCTGTGCCTTTCGGTGGGGTTTCGCTGCCTGGCACACCGCAGCTCCTCGCGTCCCGGTCCGGCTTGTCTTCCTCATTTTGCCGGGCGCGCTCGATGCTCCTGGGACTCGGAGCTCGTCCTTGGGGCTGTCCGGTTTTGCCTCTGGTGTGCGCGGCCGTTTCCACTTGGCTGCGGGGGCTGGAAGCTCCGGGATGTGTCGGACTGCGGCTGGGAGGCCGGTTCCGGTTTCTGCCTCGTTTTCCTGTGCAAGCTCCTGGGTGGGCTCCGGGATGCTCGTCTTCCGTCTTGGATTGGACGGTGGGGGTGACGTCATCGTTTCCTTTGGTGTCGGTGCCTTCTGGGGAGTTTCATTCGTCGGCCGCTGCTTCGGCCCCTCCTTCCCCCTCCTTCTTCCTCATCAGTTCTTCGCTGTGGCTCAGCTGATGGGTGAGTGATTCTTCATTTATAAGGCGGGATTCTGCTGTTATTTCCTTCGTTTCTGCTGCTTGGGGTGCTGCTGTGTGTTCCAAGTCTGCTCTGTCTGCTGGTTTGCCGTGGCTCGTGGGTGCTGCTTTGCTATGGGGAAACACCACGGGAAGAGAAAGCATGTCTCTCCTGTTCGGTCTTCCTCTTCCTCCTCGGATAGTGGGGATTCTGCTCCTGCTGCTAGGAGTACCAGTTTGGGTAGCACTAAGCGTCTGAAGCGCCTGATTTTGGAGACGCTGTCTGATCTCAAGGCTTCCAGAAAGGGTGCTGGGGTCGCTCTGAGGCTGCTGCTCCCCTGTATTCAGATATTTCTTCCTCTGCTTCCTCGGATGAGTCCACTTTGGGCGCGGTGGATCTGCAGGGAAAGTACATTTCCAAGGACCTGATGCCTGATCTTCTTTGTCATGTTAGGGAGAATATGGGCTTCCCTGAGGACTCTGTGCCCAGCACCTCCCAGGACACTGTTCTGCCGCAGTTTCGGAAGCCTGTGTCTTCTTCCATGCCCATCCACCCCTTTGTCATGGATGTCCTCCTTAAGGAATGGAAGGATCCGGACCATATTTCTATGCCCCGATTTACGTCAAAGCTTTATCCTTTGCAGGATATGGAGGTTGCCCTGCCTGATTCGGTGCAGGTGGACTCTATTGTTGCTTCTCTGGTGGGTCGGCCTTCCATGGCGGATGATAATATCCTGAAGGATGACGTTGATAAAAAGATGGACTCTGCTCTGAAGAAGTCCGATGCTGGTTCTCACCTGGCACTTAGGTCGGGGGTGTATGGTGCATATGTTGCGCAGTCTTTGCTGGCTGACTTCAAGACTTTGTTTTCTACTATGCAAGAGGGGGGCACTTGTCCGGAGTTACTGGAATCTATGGAACGTCAATCGGAGTTCCTTTCGGACATAGCCTTTGACTCAGTCAGGGCTTCAGCTCTGTCTTGTGGTTCCTCTGTTGCTGCCCGTCGGAACTTGCTGCTCCGGGGTGAGGTTCTTTAATTTTGACTCCATCTTACATTTGTCATCAATTTGTGTTGCCTTTATACAGACTGCTCTATTCATGAAGTGTTTCTGCCCTTTGGACTGCAACGTGTAGAAAACCCCCCTCTGTCCTTGCTTTGAAAGCAATCTCAGACACCAGCTGGCCTAACTGCATACAGACATGTTCTGCCATTACTGATTGATCTATAAGTGCTGTAATTGATTGACTTATGGGTTGGGCAGAAACACGACGTAAGGGGGACATTCTGATTACATGATGTTTTTCTATTGGCTAATATTTTGCAGATCTTGTATGTCCATATTAGGTATTTTGTATGCTTGCAGAAGCTAGGACTGCCCCTTTCTTTTATGCTGAGTTTGCAAACCTAAGCATATAAAGGCCTCTGTGTTTTGTACTCTTTAGACTGCCTCATTCAGTTGCTAAAGGCTCCTGTGTGACGTAGTCTCACTTAATTAAGTTTAATAAAGATGTCTTTTCATATTTCAGCTTCTGTGCCAAGTTCTTTTGTATTAGTGAGACCCCTGAGAATGAAGATTACAGTTCTTCAGGTGGCGCGGCCAACGCGGGCTTCATCAGAGAAGTGACTTTCTGTGGGAGTGATCTTGTCAGAAGACTGAAATCTACTGAGGAGGACAGAACAGGATTCTACTAAGAAGGTACTCTGTGCACAGGGATTCTGGAGATTCTTCGTCTCTGCAGCCCAGTATATTTGTGCTCTTCCTGATTTTGATTATAATATTGTATATTTTGCAATATTTTTGGCATGCCTGTTTGAAAGCTCACACAGAGGAATGTGTTGCTTTATTTGGAAGGTACCATAGTGTGATGTGAAATTAATTAGCCGGCTCTCCTAGAAGGAATACCTAAATAGGTTTAGGTATATAAACATATTTCTTCCTTGGTGATTCTGTATCCCCAGGGAATTAAAATATGGACATAATACATACAAGGATCCTTTGTTCTGTGCAATTTTATGAATGAAGATATGCAGAGCGATTTTTGGTGTTCTGCTAGTCAAAGCTAGTGAATTGAGTTTATTTTCGCTTCTTGGACATACATCAGTCTGTTGGGCTGTTTTTGCAGTCTTGTCTTCCAAGAGAAGCGTTTCTTGTAAATATGACTTACAACTAGTATTTACAAATGGTTTGGTTTAAGTACAGTCTGTGGGCTGTCCTTTGTTTTTGTTTTGAGTATTGGTTTGTGGGTTAAATGTGTGTTTAAATGTCTATGTGGTTTTCCCATTAGTGCAATTTCTGTAAGTGAATAGCGTTGGCGCTATTTATGAAATGCATGGCTAAAGCGCGCCGTATTGTGTGTCCTGAGTGTTTGACCCTTTTCTGTTTATGTCTGAAATGAGCTCAAATGTGTGTTTGTGTTTCTTTTTGATGTTTTCAGTCTATTAAGCAAGATGTCTAAATGTTTAAAAACTAAAATATAAATTCACATTCACTAGGAATAAAAAAGCCCCCAAAAAACGAAATTGGGTGTTTTGCAAAAAAATAAATAAACTTACAGCATTTTCCTTAGATACATTGTGTTAGATATTAACAGGCAAACAGATCAGCTGAAGTAAATTCCTGCTGAACTCAAAATAATATAGAACACGCATTGATATGTTTTAGTTTGAAAAAGACTGCCAGCTGCTCATGTTACAAACACTTAGAGACAAGCTAAATAAACAGGAATATTTATTCAGCCAGGACTTTCCCCTCAGTTGCACAGGTGAAACTTTGCATTTCAGAATGTTGTTTTAAAAAGGTTCCAAAACTAAGGTTCATTATTTTGTATTATAGGAAGACATTTCAAGTAAGGGTTTTCCTCTCTTTAAGCATTTCTGTAAGCATATTCTTGGCTCAGTTGCTAAATAATAATTAACCCATGTAATGAAGAAACATTTAAAAAGAAAGAAAACGTAACAGATGCTGAAACAAGATAAGGCAAGTCCAAGGAAACTAAAAAGTTAACGATGTCTTGAACATTGATTGGCAATCTCAGATAAAGATCAATCAGGGAAATTGGTTTTGCGAGGTCAGTTTCGGGTGAAGAGGTTAGTTTCTTACAGTTTAATCTGGTTAATGTGTACATGACCTGGGGAGGCCAGACCACTTTGTCCGTCAGGCTATCTTTGCAGGCCTACGTGGCACAGAGAAAAAAAAAAAAAGAAAATGAAGTCAGATTCGAGGAATTACAGAGCCTTAATATGTGGAATTATCAAAAATAATTGGGTTATAAAAATAAGTGCTACAAAATTCGTTTTTTACTATTCATGAAGCTTAATACTTATACTGTGACCTCCTAGCATTATAATTTAATTTAAGTTATGGTATACTGCATAATGAGGACGTTAGCATATAGAATTTCACTTGGCGCAGGTGTGACAAACTCATTTTTCTCAGGATTTGCATGAGATATGTCTAATGTCCAATCTCTGCAATTTGTAATGTACATTCTGAGGATGATTAATAAGTAATGCAATTGTAGGATCTTTATTAAGTGCCCCAAATATCAAAGTCGAATTTGGGTAAAATGTGGGCATTTTTGCCATTTACTATAGCTTTAAAGTGCTTTAGGCTTCAGTAAATGCATATATTTAGGTATAATACAAATTTGCAGGTTGTTCCCATTTGGGTTTGCTTTTAAATAGGTCAGTGAGCCAATGTGCCTGGTGCAGAGGTTTGAGTTTAATATCAGGGTGGAATGTTTTAACTTTTGGTAGACCTAACTGAGACCTTCATCCATTTAAGGTTGATGAAATGAGCACCATTGCAAACAAGCATTTGTTCTAAAAACTGGTATGTGTGTTATTATGTTTTGCAAATTAGTCACAGTAACTGTTTTAATAATCTAAGTATAGAAATAAATTGTAGCCCCTAACAGGGGTAATATATATATCATGTGTTTTTAAATAGGGTTGGTTATTGCAGGTTAGAAAGAGTTGGGAAGGTTTTTTGTCTTTTTCAGCCTTAGAGTGAGGAAGAGATAGAGGGCTGAGGAGCCCGCAAGGCAGATTTTGACCTTAAGGTCAGTGAGGTAGGATAGGAGTAAGTGTAAACAGATGGAGAAATCATTGCTTGGAAAAGCAGGGCCTCAAAGGGTGTTGGCGCACGGGACACGCAGAGTGTCTGTGAAAAAGTTTTTGGAAAGTTAAAAAGGTTTAGCATGTTTTCAAAAGATGGTTGTTACAGTTCATATTTGGTGTGTTATGTGCAGAAATGTTCGTGCATTTTACATATTTTTGCATTTTATCCTTTTATGAATTGTTCCTGCTGGGCCTGACAAATTAAGCAGGCCTGAATATTCTGTTTTGGGCTGCAGGTTCACAGTGCATAAAGTTCATGCAATGGTGTTGTGTGTTACTGCTTATTTATATATTCTATTGTACTTTGTCTATGCTTTTTGTGCTTGGTATACAGCGCGTATATCTGATGGCTTGGCATATGTGTGTTTTTTGTTTTTTGCGCTGTTACTAAATTTCACAGATATGATTTTTCGCGCTGTGAACAAAACAAGACAACACTTCACCAGTGTATGTCAAATTTGGCTATATAGTATTGAAGTAAAATAAAAGAGATATACAGGATCAAAGTGTGTCATCTGCTGTTAGTCACGATACTGTCCTCTTCCTTTAAGGAACAGGCAGCCCTAAATTTATGTATCCTGATTGGACGTAAGGATAAATTTTAGATTTGTGACTCTTGTACATGGTGACCTAATTTCTATATTACATTAGTCAGTTTTGTTCTGCTTCCTAAGTAGTGTATGGCTTTGTACCATAAAGGAAACAAGGTTTCATTTTTCCCTGAAGAAGGAACTGGAACATTAGCTGAGATTACCGTATATGGTTTAGCGGCCAGTGGTAGAGTTAACATTTGTGAACTATTTTTGATTTTTTGTTCACCCAAGTAATTCCTTGTTCTTCCTATAGATTTTTCTTTTGCTGCTTCTCCCCTGACCGATGTCGCATCGTGCCTAGCTATTGGGGATTTTAGCTGTGACCTAGTCCCATTTCTCTTTTCCATATTCCTTTCACCATTTAGCTTTTATTATTGTAGGTGTATTGCTCAGGTTCACACTTCCAGATTGCAGTAATGTACTAGGAACCCCCATATTATGTATAATTCCCTTTTGTATGACCAGACTGGTTTTCAAGATTTTTCTTTAGGCCTACTTTGATGTTTTCCAGTCTGACTGTCAGGGTAGTGATGGACTGGTTAACTGACTCAATACTATAGTAAGATACGTTTTCCACCTCAATAGGAGACACCTTACGTTTTTTTTAATATGACAAATTCAATGCCTATTCTAATTTGGTTTTTAGTTCCTTTTTTTCTGCTGCTTTAATTTTTGGTGGATTAGATGTGTTCCAAATCATGGAAATACCAGGACTTTCTAGTTCTTGTCTTTTGTTTCCCCATTTTGATCATTAGCTTTTGTATTGTATAGTGCACCTGATGCACAGTTATTAAAAGGGAGGTATCTACATGTCCTTGATAATATGTATTATGCGATTTCTCTTTTGAGGTGTTGTAGATAAGGTATTTAGGAACACCTATATGTAATCATTGAGAGAAAAAAATGTGTTTACCCCATTAGATGATGCCACCATATGTGAGGACATCCATTCAGATATAATTCCCATGTCGCTATCTACCCTTAGATGGTAGAGGATATGCTCTCACATGGAAACCCAATTAAAGAGGCTAGAGGCACTGTTTTGCCTACTGCCTTTGTCTTTGTATTGCCTTTGAGAATGACAGTGTGTTCTAGACCAGAAATGTCCCATGACGTATGGCCACTCCTTTAAAGATTGCAGGCCACTTGCTTGCAGTCCCCTTGTTATACAATGAACTGTTTTTGTACTTAATTGAAGGAAACAACTGTGTCACATTCCTGCGGAACTCACCCACAATCCAATCAGTGACAGCGAACAGATGAAAAGTCCCAGCACCCAGAAAAGTAGCAAAATTGGACAGCGATCGCCAGCGTGCCATCAGTGGTATCTCCAACGTATTGTACTTGCTTCATCAGAAGGCGTTGAACATCAGAAAAGAAGGAGGATCTGGTTTTGCCACAGAACCAGAATTTCAGTGCAAAAGAGCGAAAGAGAAGGATTCTTGTTGTTTTTGAGGCTTCAGTTTTCCACCTGTCATGTGCTGGTAACCTCTGACAGTGTGCAGTCCCTTGAGCCCCTTGGCCTGAGTTTTGGCCACACAACCCCTTTTTCCTTTGCTCCAACGGAAGTGCAGTGCACCGGAGGATCCAGGATTGGCAAAAGGCACTACATTGTGGTAGCTATGATTAAATGAAAGAGCAGCATCCTCTGACACTGAATAGAGAGTGTTGGAGCCTGAAAGTGTTGCTGAGAGTGACAGTCTGTTGCTCTTTCCCGATTAATAGTACTTGGGTCTGCATGAGATCATCTGTGCCCTTGATCAATGAAGAGCACACTATCTGTAGTGCCTGCAGCACAGGAAATATTGGTGCACTGCATTGAGACATTGAGACTTTCAAGTGAGCTGTGAGTGTTTGCCAGGAAGGCACTCCAATGGATACTGAGTAACATCATTTTCATGAAAGGCCTGAATGAAGAGGCCCATGCGGAAGAAAACAACAGAAACAGGATTTGATGGACAATAGAAGCCTGCCAGAGAGGCTTCGGCGGACTCTGGGTATTTCCTGTGCGATTGCATAGAATGGGTGTTTGGAGACTGATTCTTATTGTTTTATTGGCATTGTCAATAGTAACTGAAATACATAATGTTTGCAAAATAATTTTAGGATTTGCCTGTGTAATGGCAAAAGGAGGGGCTGAGGTTCTTTAATTTTGACTCCATCTTACATTTGTCATCAATTTGTGTTGCCTTTACGCAGACTGCTCTATTCATGAAGTGTTTCTGCCCTTTGGACTGCAACGTGTAGAAAACCCCCCTCTGTCCTTGCTTTGAAAGCAATCTCAGACACCAGCTGGCCTAACTGCATACAGACATGTTCTGCCATTACTGATTGACCTATAAGTGCTGTAATTGATTGACTTATGGGTTGGGCAGAAACACGACGTAAGCGGGACATTCTGGTTACATGATGTTTTTCTATTGGCTAATATTTTGCAGATCTTGTATGTCCATATTAGGTATTTTGTATGCTTGCAGAAGCTAGGACTGCCCCTTTCTTTTATGCTGAGTTTGTAAACCTAAGCATATAAAAGGCCTCTGTGTTTTGTACTCTTTAGACTGCCTCATTCAGTTGCTAAAGGCTCCTGTGTGACGTAGTCTCACTCAATTAAGTTTAATAAAGATGTCTTTTCATATTTCAGCTTCTGTGCCAAGTTCTTTTGTATTAGTGAGACCCCTGAGAATGAAGATTACAGGTCTTCAGGGGTTGGAAGACGGATGCTGCGCAGCGTTCTATGGCCTTGAGGTTGCCGTTTTCTGGTACTCATCTTTTTGGGGACGCCCTGGAGGACAAGCTCCATAAGGTCTTCAAGGAGAGGAAGCATTCGTTGTCATTCCGTCATACTCCTTCTCATAAGGGGTCCTCCTTCTCGAATGCGCGGTCCTTTCGCCAGCCTTCCAGATTTCAGCAGTCCTCGTTTAGGGGCCAGCGTGGTGCTCGAGGTCCTTTCCCCTGAGATTCCAGAAGAAGCCCCAGCCGGATGGTGGGTCTGGCGCCCCTCGTTCCTGACTACGCCGTTCCGGTGCCCAGTCTCGCTGGTGGTCGGCACGCGGTTGGTGGGAGACTGCGGCTGTTCCTCCATGCTTGGATGCTGACGACCTCCAACCAGTGGGTGCTGGATGTTCTTTCCAGGGGTTACCGGATAGAGTTCCTGTCTCCTCCGCCTCCCTCGGGTGTTGTGGTGACCCCTTTGCCTTCGGACCCGTCTCGCCATCTGGCGTTGCTGGAGGGTGTTCAGGTGCTGTTCGACAAGAGGGCGATTGTCCCGATCCCCCCCTGGGAGCGAGGGCTGGGGACTTATTCCATTGTCTTTGTGGTTCCGAAGATCACGGGGGGTTTCTGTGTTGTCATCAATCTTCGGGCCCTGAACTTATTTGTGCGGAAGATCCCTTTCAAGATGGAGACTTTGCAGAAGGTGATTCCCCTGATCCAGGAGGATTGGCAGTTCACCTCGCTCGATCTCCAGGATGCCTACCTTCATGTTCCGATGGAGTTGCTGGATCAGCAGTTCCTGCGCTTCTGCCTGGAGGGTCCTCACTGGCAGTTCTGCGTCCTTCCCTTTGGTCTCCGGTCCGCCCCCAGGGTGTTCACCAAGGTGGCTGCTCACTTGGTGGCTCATCTCCATCTCCTGGGAGTGTCCGTGTTTCCTTACCTGGACGATTGGCTGCTGCAGGCTCCGTCTCCGGAGGTCATGTCTCGCCACCTTTCCTTGACCATGCGTACGCTCGGAGATCATGGTTTCCTTATCAATCTGCCGAAGAGTCACCTGCGACTTGGAGGACCTTCATTGAGGCGGTGTTCGACTCTGTTCAGGGCAAGGTCTTTCTCCCCGAATCCCGGATTCTTCGTCTTCAGTGTTTGCTGAGGAGATTGCTCTCCCGGGTTTTGGCTCCTCTCCTGCAGTGGCTGGTGGTTCAGGGCCACATGTCTGCAACTGTGTTCACGGTGCCCTGGGCCAGGGTTCATCTTCGGCCTCTGTTGTGGCATGTTCAGAGTTGTGTGCCCTTTCCTGTCCTGGACTTCTCGGTTCCTGTGCCTGTGTCTCCGGAGTTGGTGTCTGCTCTCCAGTGGTGGCTGGATTCTTCGAATCTGTCAAAGGGCATGTGGTTCCATCCTCCACCCCCCTTGGTGTTGACGACGGATGCCAGCGCTTTCGGATGGGGTGCGACTCTGGGCCCTTGGGCGGTGCAGGCGCGTTGGCTTCCTTCGGAGTCGCGCCGTTCTTCGAATTGGAGGGAGCTGTCTGCGGTGGAGCCGGCTCTTCGCCTTTTCAAGGATCGTCTTCTGGGGTGCAACATGTTGGTGAGATCGGACAACTCAGTGGCCGTGGCCTACATCAACCACCAGGGCAGTACCCGCTGCCTTTCCCTGAACTTGGTGGCATGTGCGATTGCGAGTTGGGCCGAGTGTCATCTTGTGGCCCTCTCTGCTCTGCACATTCGGGGTGTGAACAACGTGGTTGCAGATTCCTTGAGTCAGAGGTTCCCGTCCTCTCTCTCCCTGTGTCTGGCCCCTCGGATTTTCCGGTTGCTCTGACGGAGGTTCGGGACTCCTGTGCTGGACCTGTTTGCCTCCCGGACCGATGCCCTGCTTCCCCTGTTCTGCTCCAGGACTCCGGTGTCGGGGGCTTGGGGAGTGGATGCCTTGTCGGTCCTTTGGCCTCCTTGGTTCCTCTATGCATTTCCCCCCTTTCCTCTGATCCCTGCTTTCTTGCTGAAGGTTCAGCGGGTGGGGGCTCAGGTGGTGGCTGTTCTCCCTTATTGGCCGCGCAGCTCCTGGTTTCCTCTGCTGCTGAGTCTGGCGGTGGGCCCTCCATGGATCCTGCCCCGCTGCCCGTCTCCTCTGGGTTCCCCGTCTTTCTCCCTGATGGTTCCTCTCACCTTGGCGGTCTGGAGGTTGAACGGCTGTCTCTTGGAGTCCGGGGTTTGCCCGACCACCTCATCACTGTGATGCAGGCTTCTCGTCGGAAGACCACTCTTTCCTCCTATTCCAAGCACTGGGTTTCCTTTTCTTCTTGGTGTGCTGCCCTCGGGCTGTCCCCTGCCTCCTGTGATGTTTCTTCTGTTCTTCAGTTTTTTTTGGATGGCTTTCAAAAACACTATGCTTTGTCCACTTTGAATGGTCAGTGGGCTGCTATCCGGGCCTTTCGGGATCCGACTTCTCTTCTGCCTTCGGACGGGTTGTTGGTTTCCTGTCTGTTTCGGAGTTTCTCGCTTTCTACACCTTCTGTCCGCTCCCCGGTTCCTCCTTGGGATCTTTCTTTGGTGTTGGGTGCCTTGCAGTCCCCTCCTTTTGAACCTTTGGAGTCAGCGGACTTGAAATTCCTGTCTTTCAAGGTGGCCTTCTTGCTGGCTGTTACTTCTGCTCGGAGGTTGGGCGAGCTGACGGCATTGCGTTGCTCTCCCCCTTTCTGAGGTTTCTGGACGACGCGGTGGTCCTTTCTTTAGACCCCGGATTTTTGCCAAAAATTCGTTCTCGTTTCCATTCCTCCCAGGAGTTGATTCTTCCTTCTCTCTGTCCTTCTCCTTCCTCACCTTCTGACGTCTTGCTCCATTCTTTGGATGTGCGGCGTGCCTTGTCTGTCTATGTGGCACGTTCTGCTGGGTTTCGGTCTTCTGACTCCCTTTTTGTGACCTTTCGTTTGGCTGGTAGGGGTAAGGCTGCCTCCCGTCTTACTTTGGGTCGCTGGATCAAGGCTGTGATCTCTTTGGCATACCAGGGCTCTGGTTTGCCTTGTCCATCTGGGGTTCAGGCGAGATCTACCAGGGGTGTGTCTGCTTCTTGGGCCGCTTTCCATGGAGTTCCCCTTGAGGAGATTTGTAGGGCGGGGACCTGGGCGTCCGAGTCCACTTTTGTGCGACATTATTGCTTGAATTGTGCTCTGTCTGGCCGCCCTAATTTTGGTTCTGGTGTGTTGCAAGCTGTGGGGGTCCCCCCCGCCATGTCTGATTTGTTTATTTCTGTTTGTTAATAAATGTCTGTCATGCTGCACTCCTTGGTGTCTGGTCTGTTTTTGTTTGTGGTGTGCCAGAGGCCTTTGTGGGGTTGCTTTGGTATGTCTCATGTGTGATGACTGGGTCGAGGACGAGGGACGTAGAGGTAATGCTTTGATTACTGGGGGTAATCCCCCTTACTCTTAGTCCTACTTGTCCTCGACCCAGTCATACATCCCGGCCGCCCTCCCTTTCCAGGCCTTTGGTGCTTGGTACATCAGGATATGCATTTGGTGGTGAGGTGTGTTATAGCACCTGACAGGAGGGTGGGTGGAGTCTAAAAGCGTTTCCTGTTTTGTTTCCTGTCGTGTGGAATACCTCATGTGTGATGACTGGGTCGAGGACGAGTAGGACTAAGAGTAATGGGGATTGCCCCCTGTTAGACGGGGACCTGGAGGGTCGGCCGAGCACAAGGGGAGAGGCCTCCGGTGAGGGCCGTCTCCAGCGATCGTACAAACAAGTAACTTCCCCCCCACAGATGGACACCACCCGAAGATCAGATTAACACCTTTTATAGGCAGTTCTTGAAGCAAGGTAGTACGATACAAGGAGATCAGGACACGATGATCCTCTCAATTCTAGTCTCTAGTAGGGAAGGGGGTAGCGGGACAGTCTTGGTACCTACGGGTACTGAAGTGAAACAGCGGTAGCTCACAATCCTCGAGCTCGGCGGTAGGACGGGTCGGACCGCGGCAGCGCCAGCAGGTCCCGAAGAGATCGTAGGTGGCAACGGGCCGCGGCAGCGCCAGCAGGTCCCAACGAGGATGACGGTTACACCGGGCCGCGGCAGCGCCAGCAGGTCCCACGAGGATGGAAGTTACAACGGGCCGCGGCAGCGCCAGCAGGTCCCACGAGGATGAAGGTTGCAGAAGGCCGCGGCAGCGCCAGCAGGCAGGACGATAGTTCAAAAGGCAGGGCTGCGGCAGCGCCAACAGTCCGTCAAGGATGAGTTCTTCTCGGTGTCTCTTGACTCCAGGATACAACTGCCTTCCTGCTCTGGGGCTGCCTCGGTTATAGGTCTGGCGCCCTTTGATGTCCGGACCCTCGCACTGGGAGGTCGGGCGGTCCGGGATGAGGGAGTCCAGACACCCAGCAGGGGGGTGGAGCCAGCACCCGGGGAGGCTGGGGGCGATCGGCACCTGGCGGGGGAGAGCCATCGACACTCCTTTCTCCCATTAGCCTGCCAAGTGGTCCGTTCACCTCCTGGATGGATGGTGGTGCCGGGATGGCGGGGCCTGGCCGGGCCCAGGGTCGGGGTCGAGCTGAGGCCACGCGGCCGCGTGCTGCAGTGTCCAAGATGGCGGCTGGGCCGGGCAATGGGGCTGACGGGGGCCCGGGCCCGTGACACAGAGATATCCGGGAGCAAGCGTCCCGGAGGGGACGGGTTGCGGGTTGCTTCTGCGGGTAGCCCCCGGAGAGCCGGTGTCTGGGCCCTGTCATGCGGGGAGGGAGCGAGCCCTTCGTGGGGCCTGTCCAACATGCGTCCCCCCCAGCTGAAGGCGGGGAGAGTCACCCATCCTCTTGGGGACTCTCCTCGTCGAGGCGGAAAAAGCGGGACAGGCCATCCGCGTTGGCGTGGTCTTGGCCAGGGCGATGCTCCACAGTGAAGTCCATCCCCTGCAGGGAGATGGACCATCGCAATAGTTTGGGGTTCTCCCCCCGCATTTGCATTAGCCATTGCAGGGGCCGATGATCTGTTTGTACCCGGAAGTGGGTTCCGAAGAGGTAAGGCCGGAGCTTCTTGAGGGCCCATACTACTGCGAAGGCCTCTCGCTCAATGGTGCTCCAGCGCTGTTCTCGGGGCAGGAGGCGTCTGCTGATGAAGGCCACTGGTTGGTCGACTCCCTCGGGGTTCAGTTGGGAGAGGACGGCCCCGATGCCATGGTCTGAGGCATCAGTCTGGACGATGAACTCACGGCTGTAGTCGGGGGCCTGGAGCACAGGAGCAGTGCACATGGCGGTCTTCAGCCTCTCGAAGGCCGCTTGACAGTCGGGAGTCCAGTTGACTGTTTTTGGGTTGGTCTTGGATGTGAGTTCCGTGAGGGGCCCCACAATGCTGCCATAGTCCTTTACGAACCGCCGATAGTATCCGGTGAGCCCCAAGAAGGCTCGGACCTCGGTTTGGGTCACGGGGGGGCGCCAGGACTGGATGGCAGCGATCTTGAGCTGGAGGGGGGCCACCAGACCGCTCCCCACTTGGTGTCCGAGGTAGGTCACGGACCCCCGGCCGATTTGGCACTTGCTGGCCTTGATTGTGAGGCCGGCCCGTTGGAGGGCCTGCAGGACCCCTCGGAGGTGGCGGAGGTGGTCTGACCAGTGGCGGCTATACACCGCGATGTCGTCCAGGTATGCGGCGCTGAACTCCTCGAGGCCCGCCAATACCTGGTTCACAAGTCGTTGAAACGTGGCTGGAGCGTTTTTCATGCCGAATGGCATCACTCTGAAATGGTAGTGTCCATCCGAGGTGGAGAAAGCGGATCGTTCTTGTGCCCTGGGGGTGAGGCCGATCTGCCAGTAGCCCGCCGTCAGGTCGAAGATGCTTAGGTAGCGGGCCGCCCCCATGCGGTCAACTAGTTCGTCGGCTCGGGGGATGGGGTGAGCGTCGGTTCGGGTGACAGCGTTCAGACCCCGATAGTCGACGCAGAACCGGAGCTCGGGGGTGGTGCCCGGGGCCGCAGCTTTGGGCACCAGTACAACCGGGCTGGCCCAGGGGCTGTCCGAGTGTTCGATGACTCCGAGTGCGAGCATCTTGGAGACTTCTTCTTGGATGCAGGTGCGTACCCGATCTGGTACTCGGTACGGCCGGTGTCGGATAGGAGGACTGTCGCCAGTGTCCACGTCGTGCAGACACCAGGGGGTGACCCCGGGTGTGAGGGAGAATAGGTTTGCAAATTGCAGCAGGAGGGCCCGACAGTCTTGGCGCTGCTCCGGGGTCAGAGCCTCGGAGAGTTGGACCCCGTCCACCGAACCATATTTTTCCCCGGCCCCCAGTAGGTCAGGGAGGGGCTCGGAGTCCTCTTCCGCCCCACTGTCTGTAGCCATCAGCAGGCTGAGCTCCGAGCGCACGAAGTGGGGTTTGAGTCTGTTGGCGTGGAGGACCCGGAGGGGGTTCCGGGGGGATTCCATGTCGATGAGGTAGGTGACGGGGCTCTTCCGCTCGATCACCTTGAAGGGCCCCGTCCATTTGTCCTGTAAGGCACAAGGTTCGATGGGGGACATCACCCATACCTGCTGGCCAGGCTCGAATTCGATGGAGGAGGCATGTTGATCGTACCACTTCTTCATGTCCTCCTGACTGGCTTCAAGATTGGCTTTGGCGAGCTCTCTGAATCGCCGGGTCTGATTACGGAGGGTCAGGAGGTACTTGTAGACGTCTGGAGGGGTCTTCAGGGGGGCCATTTCCCACTCTTCTTTAACTAGGCTGAGAGGCCCGCGAACAGGGTGTCCGTACAGGAGTTCGAAAGGGCTGAAGCCGAGGGACTTCTGGGGGACTTCTCGGTAGGCGAAGAGGAGGCACGGTAGTAGCACGTCCCACTGGCGGCGTAGGGGTTCTTCTAGCCCCATGATCATCCCCTTGAGAGTGCGGTTGAATCGCTCGACCAGTCCGTTTCCTTGCGGGTGATAGGGGGTTGTGAATTGGTAGGTGACTCCGCACTGTTGCCATAGGGATTTCATATATTTTGAAATAAAGTTCGTGCCCCTGTCACTGACGACTTCCCCGGGGAAGCCCACTCGAGAGAAGATCCCCATTAAGGCTCGACCTACCACTGGTGCTGTTACAGTTCCAAGGGGAACCGCCTCAGGATAGCGGGTGGCGTGGTCCACCAGGACCAGGATGAATCGATGCCCTTGTGCTGTTCGGGGGTCCAGGGGCCCCACAATGTCTACTCCCACCCTCTCGAACGGGGTGGTCACAACGGGGAATGGTTGCAGAGGTGCCTTGAGTTTGCGGCCGCTCTTCCCGCTGGCCTGGCAGGTCGGGCAGGACCGGCAGTGGGTGGAGACGTCATTTCTCATTTTCGGCCAGTAAAAGTGAGTCACCAGGCGGTTGTAGGTTTTGTCTTGCCCCAAGTGTCCAGCCAGGGGGACATCATGGGCCAAGTTCAGAAGGAAGTCCCTGAAACGGAGGGGCACCACCAGCACTCGACTGGCCCCCAGCTCCGCTATTCTTTGTTCGCTGTACAGTAGGTCATTGTCCCAATAGATCCAGTGGGCCCCTGCGGTGTCTCCTGCGCCCGGGGCGAGCGCTTGCTGTCGCAGTCCCTCGAGGGAGGGACATGTCTTTTGCTCTTGCCGGAATTGTTCTTGGGTGGGCCCCCCTTCCTGACGCCACTGAGCCAGGTCCGGAAGGTCTTGGGGCTGAGCGGGCTCTTCGTGGGTTTGTTCCGGGGTGTCGGTAGGGATGGAGTCTCCCTCTGGAGCGATCGGGGGAGGAGGTGCTGGCCATTCGGGTTCTTCAGATCTAGGGATGGTGTCGGCGGCCATGGACCGGGTTGTTACGCACGCCCAGCCCGGGAGGCCTAACATCCCCAGGTGCTCTCTTCTTTCAACGGCTGCCCACGGGGAACTCTCGAGATCGTTCCCCAGGAGGCAGTCCACGGGGGCATCGTCGCGGACAGTCACTTTTAACATACCGGAGACTCCTCCCCATTCGAAGGGGACGCAGGCCATCCGACACAGGCTCTCCGAATTGTCGGCCGATCGGACGGGGCAAAGAACGTTTGGCAGAATTTGTTCTGGGGTCACCAGGTGACAACGGACGGCCGTCACACTGGCCCCGGTGTCACGCAGGGCTTCGGCCTTACGCCCATTTATGTTCACCCACTGGCTGTATTTCCTGGTGTTGGCTGGTAGGGGAGCCCGCGGGATCAGGTCTCTTCCCCCTAGGCAGGCCAGGGTCATGGCGGCAGGTTCCCACTCGGGCTGCTCCTGCTCATACTCTTCAGGCTCTTCGGAGACTTGCTCTTCTCCTAGGGCGGCGGCAGCCACCTGGCGGGGTCCGGGGGTCTGGTTCTTTGGGCAGGTCGGGTCACTGGCATAGTGGCCGACTCGCTGGCATCGATGACACGTAACGTTGGCTCGGAACCCCGGGCGCATCGGGGGGTTGCCCCGGCCGGCCGGGGGCGGGGTGTTGTTGGCGGGAGCGGCCGGGACGGCGTCTCTGCCCCGGCCCTGTCCTCCTCCTCCTCCTCGGGGACGATGAAGACCTTGGTTGGTTCTGTTCTGCTCGTTTGGCCCACTCCGGGTCACTCGGGTGCTCTCCCATCGGTCAGCCTCGGCGGCGAGCTGCCGTGGGTCAGTCAATTTACTGTCGAGGAGGTGCTGCCTGAGCTCGACGAAGCAGTTGTTGGAGAGGTGCTCCCACACAATGAGGTTGAAGAGCTGTTCGTAGGTTGTTACGTTGCTACCCTTGATCCATCCCTCGAAGGCTCGGCTGAAATAGTTCACATATTCTATCCAGGTTGTACCCGGGATCCGGGTGCAGTTGCGGAACCTCTGGCGGTACATCTCGGGCGTCAGCCCATATCGACTGAGGAGGGCGGCCTTCATGTGGTCATAGGACGTCATTTGATGGTCCGGAAGCTGCAGCAGGGCATCCCGGCCTTCATTGACGAATCTCCCCCATAGACCGGCTCCCCAGTCACTTCGAGCGATCCGGTGGGCAGTCATGGCGATCTCGTAGGCCTTGAACCACTGCTGTATGTCGTCGTTCCGATAGTATTCACGGACCACATCCTTGGGGATGTGGACCTTCTGTTCGGTAGTACCTGGGGGGCGCGGTTGCTCGGGCACCCCTAGGTCTTTGTTCTGTTTGCGCATTTCTATCTCCGCTAGCTTGCACTCGTGTTCGTATGCCAGTCTTTTTTCTTCGAGTTCTCTCTGTCTCTGCTTTTCCTCTCGCTCTTCTTGGAGCCGTAAGTGTTCTAAGTTCATCTTTTGTTCTGCCAGTTTCAATTCTCCGTCTAATTTGAGCCGTGCCAACTCTAACTCGTGTAGTCTATTTTTCTCTCGTTCTCGGATCTCTTCCCGGGAGAGATCCGTTCTCCTTTCTTCCGTCAGAGTGGTGTTTGTCTCCGGGGCTTCGGGGTCCCGGGGTCCCGGGGTCCGGCGATATTTGTCTCTGCCCAGGATTCTAGGGCGTGTTTGAAGTCCTCTTTCGTGCTCAGACCGGTGGTGGAAATGCCTAGTTCTATGCAAAAATTTTTTAGCTCTCGGTGGTTGTACTCTTCCAGTTTTTCCATCTGGAATTTCTCTGCAGATCCGCTCTCTCTGGTCGTCATTGTGGATTAGTCGTAGGGTGAGTTACTCTCTGTACGGTTGCGCGTTGGTTCGGATCGCGCCGCTGGCCACCAATGTTAGACGGGGACCTGGAGGGTCGGCCGAGCACAAGGGGAGAGGCCTCCGGTGAGGGCCGTCTCCAGCGATCGTACAGACAAGTAACTTCCCCCCCACAGATGGACACCACCCGAAGATCAGATTAACACCTTTTATAGGCAGTTCTTGAAGCAAGGTAGTACGATACAAGGAGATCAGGACACGATGATCCTCTCAATTCTAGTCTCTATTAGGGAAGGGGGTAGCGGGACAGTCTTGGTACCTACGGGTACTGAAGTGAAACAGCGGTAGCTCACAATCCTCGAGCTCGGCGGTAGGACGGGTCGGACCGCGGCAGCGCCAGCAGGTCCCGAAGAGATCGTAGGTGGCAACGGGCCGCGGCAGCGCCAGCAGGTCCCAACGAGGATGACGGTTACACCGGGCCGCGGCAGCGCCAGCAGGTCCCACGAGGATGGAAGTTACAACGGGCCGCGGCAGCGCCAGCAGGTCCCACGAGGATGAAGGTTGCAGAAGGCCGCGGCAGCGCCAGCAGGCAGGACGATAGTTCACAAGGCAGGGCTGCGGCAGCGCCAACAGTCCGTCAAGGATGAGTTCTTCTCGGTGTCTCTTGACTCCAGGATACAACTGCCTTCCTGCTCTGGGGCTGCCTCGGTTATAGGTCTGGCGCCCTTTGATGTCCGGACCCTCGCACTGGGAGGTCGGGAAGTCCGGGATGAGGGAGTCCAGACACCCAGCAGGGGGGTGGAGCCAGCACCCGGGGAGGCTGGGGGCGATCGGCACCTGGCGGGGGAGAGCCATCGACACTCCTTTCTCCCATTAGCCTGCCAAGTGGTCCGTTCACCTCCTGGATGGATGGTGGTGCCGGGATGGCGGGGCCTGGCCGGGCCCAGGGTCGGGGTCGAGCTGAGGCCACGCGGCCGCGTGGTGCAGTGTCCAAGATGGCGGCTGGGCCGGGCAATGGGGCTGACGGGGGCCCGGGCCCGTGACACAGAGATATCCGGGAGCAGGCGTCCCGGAGGCGACGGGTTGCGGGTTGCTTCTGCGGGTAGCCCCCGGAGAGCCGGTGTCTGGGCCCTGTCATGCGGGGAGGGAGCGAGCCCTTCGTGGGGCCTGTCCAACACCCCCAGTAATCAAAGCATTATTAGACCTGCAAAAAACATCTTTTAATAGAGCGCTATAGAGAAAAAAAAGCTAGTGGAAATAGGGATAGAGCGCACATTGCTTGCAGCAACCCACGTTAGGTCCAATGCCAATGTGATATAGCAAGCCACAACTAATTGGTAGCTTCCCAGCTCAGAGGGGATGACAGTGGCGGCTCCTTGCAGGAGTGCTGCGGGGTGGTGGGGCAGGGGACGGGCAGGGTGGGGGGTAGTAAACTCCAGCATACGGCCGAACCGAGTTAAGTACATAAATGAATAAATAAAACGCATTACATTGCGCGCGCTGCACCGCCGATTGGGTTGCAGCGCGCACAATGTAATTCGTTTTATTTATTTATTTATGTACTTAACTCGGTTCGGCCGTATGCCGGAGTTTACTACCCCCACCCTGCCCCTCCCTGCCCCACCGCCCTGCAGCCCTCCCTCGAGGAGCCACCACAGGGGGATGATGCAAATGTTTCTCCTTCACCGTGACATTTTATAAATGATCTACATGTGCAGTTCAGGAAGCAACACAAGACATCCAGCCTGGGAGCGAAAGGGTGTAACGGCAATACTGTATAGTGTCAGACTCTGTGGAGTGAGGGCAGGGTGTCAGGCAAGAAGCAGTCCATAAGGAAAAACACCTTATTAATGGTATGGAATGGAGACACCTCCCTTTGATTGGCATTAGGAACAGAATCTCTCTTGAATGTTACCGAAGACTATACCTGACCAAAACCGCTAATGTTTTTTGGCTAGGTTGTGTTTCCTTCTATAAGCCCTGCAACTGACTCATTGATCGAATATGATTAATGTTTGAATTAGTTTTAAAGGCATTGTAATTGGCCCCAGTTAGGCCTGGCCTCACAGAACTAGATCTTACACAGTTTAGGTATGCACCAGACGAAAGCAGGGAGAGGAGCATGGAAGAGCTCTTGAAAAGGTGGTGTCCATTAAGATGTGCATTGAGCCTGGTATAATTTAAGGTAAATGATTGTTCCTTACCAATCTCCAATAATTTGAATCAACCCTTATATTTTGGCACGACCCGCTTATGTACAATATGTCATTACAAATGATCCCACGGAGGCTATAAACATGAGGTATGTGAACACTGTAAAGTCAGTCGCAAAACGAGCAAGGCCTCTACTTGCAAAGTAGGCATCCAGTAGAAGGTTAAATTCAGGCATTTTGTGAGTGCCCACTTGGTGTATTGGGGGTTTATGACTACAGGCCAGAATAGCATGGTGCTCATCATATTTTTTAGGTCTCGAAAAAACAGAAGAAGACGCATGTTGTGTTTAATATGTGGGTTTCAGCCTGCCCAGAGGCTTCCCATTTGCTCGCTCCATCGTCTGTCTCATATTCTTTGTCACAATTTGTTCCTGGCATGCATGGTCACGCCTCGTCTTGTGTTTAACCCTCAACACAGAGCATGAATTTGTTAACATCCACTGCTCTCTTTTTTACAACCATTTAGGACCTACTTTTTTCTTTCTTTTTCAGCACTCTGCACTGTGCTGGTGCTTTCACCAGCTCCTTCTCCTCCCATCTACCCTCATGCCTTATGAACAGATTACGCCCTCCCCATCACTGCTTTTCCCTTTGTTGCTGCTTTCCATTTACCCCACCTCCTCTCTCCAGTTTCTGCTTGCTCCTTTACAGCTTCCGGTGCTTGTCTCATCCACAAATCACCCTCTCCCAGTGGTGTATCAAGGGGGAGCCGGGGGGGGGGGGGGAGAGGGGGGGGGGCTCCAGCACGGGCGGCTTACATTTTAACCTCATAGTTGCTGGCGACGTCCAGTGGACGTCGCGTGCACTGCACGTCCGTTGGACGTAACGGCCCCGCCCACGCAATAGAACGTTCCGCACTAGCGCGGAACGTTCAGTGCAGTAAAGGGGTTAAGGGCAGCCGCCTCCACCTACCTGTTCTTCAGGGCGACAAAGGCATGGACCGCCACGGGCAGCAAAGTGCCTAGCTACTCCACCTCCCCCTTCCCCCGACCCCATCACTGCTTTAAACCCCCATTGTAGTCTGTTTTGTTCTAGTGAGTGGTAGTGTTCTGCCTTTTTATGTCCTGTTAGTGTATAGCTGACATGCTGTTTGGGGAATGTGTGCACTGCTGCTATTACTTGCCACATATGTAGCCTCTCTTTATTTTCCACAGGTTTCGGTGCTAGAGGTGTGTATGTGTTTATACCGTGAGTGGTTATTTGGCAATAGTGGTTATAGCTGGAAAATCAGACCTCAAATGAATAAGGTATGCTTTATCACAGGGCATGTCAGAGCTTCTAACGTTCCTGTGTCTTCTGCTGTGATTGCATAGCCATGTTTCTCCTGTGTAGAATGATTGGCCTGTTCATGTCTCACCTTGTTGCTTCTTATTTCATCGGGTGGGACTCTATTTCTTCAAATTTCTCCGGTCTGAATACTTTCTTTCTTTTTCCGCATTCACCTGTGAATTATTTCCATGAGTTGCTGTTGCTTAACTTGAATACTCTTCCAAGGAGCCAGGCTGAGGCTTGATGTCATCAAGGTCTGCCTGCCCTTCAGTGTTCATGGTAAAAGTAGTCCTTTTAATGGGTTGCAGATGCAATGTATTTTATTCATGTTCATTACAGTAAACCAGCCTAACACTGTAATTCAGTTTTTGTGTGCAGCTATATATAGTGCCAACAGGAGCCGAAGGTTTTGGAGCTCTTTACATTAACACCAGTTACTTTTCATGAGAACACTGTAAATTTAGGCAAATCACCTAATCTCCCCATGCCAGCCAGCATTTTCTGTTGGTTGTTCGTCAACCTCCCGCCCGTTGTTGCTTTCTCTTGCTGAACTTTTGTTGCACAGATCCCCTCTTCCTCCAGATCCCCATCTCCCCGACACTGCTTTTCACATTTGTTTTTTTAGCAATTTTATGGTTTAAGTTTTTTTATTGTAGTTTTAAACATAGCATATAACAGCAGCATAATGGCCTGTGAATGACAGGGTACAAAGCATATGATTGTATAATTCCCCCCAAACTCCCCCCGCCCTCCCAAACCCGAACCACCTCTAAAGTATAAGTAAAAAAGATGCCATTGCCGCCCGCCCAGTTGTGCCCTGGTTCAGGGTTTCTTAGGTTGTATCTATAATGGCCTCCGACGGGTGTAGAAGGCGTAAATATTTGGGGCAGGTGAGTTTATGGAATTCTGACACCAATAAGTTAGAAAATGGCTTCCAAAGCTTGGGGAATATTAAGACTTGATTTGTTAGTGCGAGAGTGTTTCACTCCATCCCCATTATGTACCACAATCGATGCAGCCATCCTTGGTATATGGGAATGTCACCAGCGCCTCAATGCAATAATATAGGGCCAGATGTAGGAGGCCATTTACCGACCGGTAACGGACGATTTCGGCCGTTACCGACCGGTAAATGGGTATTTGGGATGTAGGGGCATCATTTTACAGATTCGGTAAATTCATCGAATCAGTAAATTTACCGATTCTGTAAAATACCGAATCTGTATTTTTACCGATTCGGTAACGGCCAGATGTAGGTGGGACTCTTCAGAGTCCCTAAAGCCTTACAGATTCGGTATTTTACCACCCAATCCAATTAGGTGGTAAAATACCGAATTCAGGTGTGCATGCACATGTGTGCATGCACACCTAGCCATGTGACAGACAGACATGCCCTTAGGGCATGTCTGTGTGCCACATGGCACACATGCCTGTCTTTGGGGTGCTAGAGGGTGTCAAAGTGACACCCCCTGCACCCTTGCTGAAATCGGTATTTACCGATTCTGTAAATACCGATTCGGTATTGCCCATTGATTTCTATGGGCTTCAAGGCCCATAGGAATCAATGGGCATTACCGAATCGGTATTTACAGAATCGGTAAATACCGAATCTTAACGATTCGGTATTTACCGATTCTGAAACACCTACATACCCCCCCTCTATTTTACCACTTCGTAAATACCGAATCGGTAAAATTCGGTATTTAAGAAGTGGTAAAATAGAATTACCTACATCTAGCCCATAGGGCTGCCATTAGTGGTAACCCGATCTGTCTGCCTCTACGAGATTTTAATGGCAAACTGAGTGCATAGGAGAGGCCTAAGAGAATGCAAGCAGGAAATCTAGGGAGTTCAGTTTTGTGGTGTGTATCGATGTCGTTAAGGATCTGAGCCCAGTATGATGTTAGATTTGGGCGGTCCCAAAGGATGTGTGAAAGTGTGCGGGGGGACCCACATTGGCGCCAATACTCAGAGGATCTAGATGGTTTATACTTGTGTAATCTGGTGGGGGTGAGATACAAATATGTTATGATCTTTGTTGCTGTTTCAATTCCTGGAACATTGCGGGCGGTGTGACGAGCACTGTAGTTGATGTGCTCTCATTCTTTCGAGGTCAACTCCCACCTGATCTCGACTCCCAGAGCTTTTGGCCTGCGGATGTATACGTTTGTACAGGTATGTGACAAGCTGTCATTTCGCCGAATCTGAAAGCATCCAGCCTTCAAACGGGGTGAGGTGTCGTTGCGCCCCTGGGTGAACCGAGGGCTGTGTCACCCATTGTCATATCTGGGTCTAATGCCAGCATTCACCTTCGGTTAGGCCATACTCTGAACAAAGGAACTTGAACAGGATAGGGCCCTCTGTGTCAAATAGGTGTCCGACAGATCTACAGCCCGGTTGATTCCAGCGATTAAATGCTGGGTTGTTCAAGGCAGGTGTGAATTTGGAATTCTCCACAATGGGAGTCAAAGGGAAAGGGAAAGAAGTGAGGCTCCTCCAGATCACCAGCTTATCCAAAAACTGATGATGCTGGTTTGGTGATCGAGGAAAGGTATAGGTTGGGGGGCCAGCAAGGTTGTCCTGCCAAGACCTTGTCCATAAAAAAGCCAGTACTTTTCAGACTCTAGGGGGGACCACTCCACAAAAATTCTTATTTGAGTAGCCTGATAGCATCGGGAAAGATCTGGTACTCCTAGACCACCTTCCAGGGGGGCTGATAGGATAGGTCTCTGCGGAGGCAAGGTCACCTATCTGACTAAACAAAGCGGTTTAGTTCATCTTGGAGGACATAAGTGATCCCGGGGGTGGTTCTGCTGGTAGGACCTGGTTAACTATAAAATCCGGGGAAGTATTGCCATTTTTACTGCCGCTAGCCTCCCAAGCCTGGAGAGAGTGTGCTTTTGCCAGCGGCTGAGGTCAGCCCTTACCTGGCGAATCACGGTTCTGTAACTGAGAGCTACAGTCGCAAATATCGTAGAGGCAATTTGAAGTCCTAGGTAGGGAAAGGAAGACAAGGCCCACTGAAGAGGGAAGGTTTGCCGAAGAGTGTCTAGCATGTGGGGCTGCAAGGTCAGGTTGAGGGCCTGGGATTTATCGATATTCCTTTTAAATCTGGCCGCTTGGCTGAATGCCGCTAGCTCATCTAGAAACGCCGGTAAGGATGCAAATGTGGTCTCTAGGTTTGCCAAGACTTCGTCTGTCTGCATATAGGCTGATTGTGTGGTGGTCACTGCCAAATTTGATCCCTGTTATCGCCGAGTTGGTTCAGACACTGTATGCCATGGGCTCCATGTATAAGGCACAGAGCAAAGGTGACAAGGGGCATCCCTGCCTGGTGCTCCTGGTTTTTGAGAATGTAGCACAAGATTGGCCATTGACCCAAATTACTGCTGTTGGGCGATCATAGCTACTACAGATCCATCCCCGAAATCTGTTTCCAAGGCTGAAGAGTTCCAAGTTGGCCTCGAGGTAGCGCCAGTGGACTCTGTCAAACGCTTTCTCAGTGCCGACTGCCAGGAGCATCCATTACCGGTTGTGTTTCTGGGACGACCCTCCTTGTGTTGCAGCTACATTGGCGTTGCGGGCGAATCTGGACTGATCCGGATCTATGAGGCATCGAAGGAGGGGGTTGAGGTGAGCCGCTAAGTTTCCCAGAAAGATTTTAAGGTCAACATTTAAAAGGGAAATTGGCCTGTAGGAGGAGCATTGTGTTTTATCTTTCCCTGGTTTGGGGATTATTGCATTGGATGCCATCTTCATAGATGGGGGAAGAGCTGAAGAAGTCCCCAGAGCGTTGAAAAGTCAAGTGAGAAGGAGTGCCAGAATCTGGCAGAAAGTCTTGTAGAAGATGGCTGGGAGGCCTTCTGGGCCAGCGGATTTATATAGTTTCTGGCCGTCTATACAGAAGATAACCTCCTCAATTCGGAGGGCGCTGTCCAAGTCATCTCTCTGTTCTAGGATGACGGTGCAGGTGTGCACTGCCCAGAGGTATGCCTATGTGGCTTCTGACGGGAGATTCTGTGCTGTGTATAATTCCTGATAGTATTCCTGAAATGCCTCTTCTATGTGCGGGTCTTCTTTCCGTACCTGACCTGTGGAGTCTAGTATCTCTTGGACCTGATATTCCTGCCGTTGGATCTTCAATCTGTTGTCAAGGAGGCACCCACAGCTATCCCAGCCAATGTAGAATTGGTGCTTGAGCTGGAGCGCTGCAAAATCCACCCTATCCGTATCAATACCTGCCAATTGGGACCTGGCAGCTTCCAACTGCCTCCAAACTCTAGGTGCCCACGTCCGTTTATGGATGCATTTGAGTTACGCAACTTGAAGGGAGAGACGCTCCATTTTATCCTGGCGGGTTTTGTTTTCAAAGGCTGATATGAGGATCATCTTCCCCCTGATAACTGCCTTTAGGGCATCCCACAAGGTGGAAATAGCAGTGTCTGGGTTGTCGTTGATGGCCAGATAATCGTTAATAGCTCTAGAGATTTGGTTTATGTTTTTAGGGAGTTTTAAGAGACTTTCCCGTAGGTGCCAGGTTTTGCAGTAAGGGTTATGTCGTGGGGTTTCTGTTGTGACTACCACAGCTGCATGATCCGACAGGGACCAAGGCTCAATAGTGATTCCCTGTACCAAAGGGGAAAGATCGGTTGAACCCGAGAAATAATCTAGCTTGTGTGCGAATCTCGGGTCTGTGCGTGGGTGGTTCTCCAGATGCCAGTTAGGCCCAGGCCTTTCAGCCAGTTAGGCACAGGCCTTTCAGCCAGTCCACTCCCCCCATGGAAAAGGCACCCATCTGGCCGTGTCTTTGTGCTGATCTATCTTGTTCATTGTCAAAAACGAGGTTTGAGTCTCCCCCCACTAGGACCAAGCAGTTCTGGATTCCCCGAATCTCTGTACCCGCCTTCCGGAGGAAAGGTTCCTGCCCCTCGTTAGGTGAGTGCAAAGTAGCTACTGTGATTGAGCCTGAGGCTAGTTGTAATGAGTTAGCTAGCATCCCACCCTTTATTCAGCCGCCTTAGATATCACCTTGCCCTCAAAGTGCAGAAAAGCCAGAATGCCCATTCCTGCTGTTTTGTTCGGGAGGGATGAAAAATACTGGTGAGAGACGTTTTGGGAGCGGAGCCTGTGTTCGTCCCTGGGGTGGAGGTGTGTTTTGTTGTAGTAGACAGACATGCACCCCAGATGGTTCCAAATATGATAAAATGGAATGCCAACAGCGACTCCAGGTAATGGCAGGTGTTTGGTTCTTCCGGAACGCCGGCACAGGGGGACCCGTCGAAGGATGTCGTTGACGTTGTATCACCCATCTGGCCTCCAGTGGATTTTAGGAGCATGTCCTTGAGATTGTGATCTTTTTTCCTCCTCCAGGCCGCCATGTTGAAAGATAGGTAGACTCCCAGGGAGTGATCCAGGCAGGGGTTTGGTAGGAAGTTGGTAGATCCTTTCCTAGTGAACCTGCTGGTCTAAGTCTAATATGCCCAAGGTAATTTTTCTAGTCAGATCTAGCTGTCCGGTCCCTAGTGCTGGGTCGAGTTGTTCGGCGTGGGTGTATCTACCAAGATTGGATGGGTAGATGGGTCCGTGCTGTTGTTCACAGGAATCCCAGGTATGTATTAGGCCCTTTGAGTTCCCACTTTCTCTGGTGTTGTAGTGCCCTTTACTAGCTCCGATCTAGATGGGACCGGGATACCAGGAGCCACGGCTCACTGTGCATGCCATGGTGGATTTAAGGTAGTGTCAAAGCAGCAGCTCCACTGAAAGACTCTGCAATGCCCAAGAGTAGGGCAGGTAGGAGCAGAGCTGATCTGTTCTTGGGCCCCTGGGGTCAGGCAGGGCAAGGCAGCCATGCTCAGCCTCCCCAGGATCCTGTGCACTATATCCCTTGTGCTGATTCCGGCCTAAAGAGCCCTGCTCCTGGGATTGTGTTGTTTTCGATTGGTCTGCTTCTCCCAGATTTGTTGGATGACAGATCTGTGCTGCCGCTCGTGGAAAGCACGGCTGCGTGTTAGGCCTGTAGTTTTCTCCCCTCCCCGGGAGCTGCGATGCTCAGTGTGGGCTCAGTCTGGATGGTGCCGGCCTCCCAAGGGTGCGGTCATCCCTGCGAGTTGTGTAGGCCCAGGGACCCGTGCAGGCAGAGTTGCCGCAATGCCATGGCCGGTGGTGGCAAACACGTAGCTGCCCTTTTCTTGGCCACCTAGGGTCGGACAGGGGAAAGTGACCATGCCCTCTCCGGGGGCCTTTGCTTTGAGTCTCTTGTGCTAGTTATTGTTTGGTGGGCCCCGCTCGGATGACATCCGCCCCCCCCCCCACCAGGACCAGGACATTCCCCCAAGATCGCCCTCAGCTTGCGCCTACCACCACTCCATTTTGTCGCCTATTCACAGGGGTGCTCCGGTGGTTGCTGCTCGGTTCAGGGATTGTTATGGTGCCTTTTGCCTCCTTCTCCTCCGTCCATCCTGGTGAGCACCCAGCCCTCCTGCAGTCAGCCATTGAGTGGAGCTGCTGATGTTGTGCTACTTCATCAGTCTGATTCCATGAGGAGGAACAACCTAAGCTGGTGATGGCGAAGGACGGGCTCCTCGAGCTGATGCGCACAGGAGGTTGGGTGCTCGTCAGGCCCGTCAGAGTACAGGCTGCAGCACTCGCAGCTCCGCCCGGCTGCCTTGGGATCAGGAACAGCATGTCTAAGCCCCCGTAATTCTCCGGGGTGATCCCCCGCTGGACAGCAAAGTGACCGTATGTCCCCGTAGGCTCCACCTCTCTGAAGCGTTGCTCTATGTGGATGGGCCCGGTAGCAGGGGGCGGAGAGACCCGAAAACACATCTCATCCAGCAGCCATTTTGGCCACGCACCTTTTTGGCAGTTTTATGTAGAGCCAACGCCATCCGGAGGTATTGAATTGCTTTACATTAACACCAGTTACTTTACACAAGGAGACATTAATTTTTGTAGGCATGGGGAGATTACGTGATTTTTCTTAAATCAAGGATGTCAAGCTGACGCCGAAACTTGAAACCAGTTTCCCAGCTCCATAGTCGGTAGTTGTGGCCCTTAGCCCACATCCTCTCCCAAGAGGGCGCCACATTGTCTCCCTAGCTGCGTCCTCAGGTCCACATTTTGTGATTATGTCCTATTAATTTAATCTCCCTGTGACAGCCCACATTTGCTGTTGGTTGTCTATCCACCTCCAGCCCATTGCTGCTTGCCCCGCTGAACTCAGTTGAACATATCTCCTCCTCCCCGACACTGCCTATTCAAATTTTTTTGTGCATTTTTATATAGTGCCAACACCACCTTAAGGTATTGGGGAACTTTACATTTGCACCGTAACTTTGTGCCATTTTATATAGCGCCAACACCACCCACAGGTATTGGAGCGCTTTACATTAACACCAAATACTTTTCACGAGGACATCATAAACTTAGACAAATCACTTAATCTCCCTGTGGCAGTCTGCATTTGCTGATGGTTGCCAATCAAGCTCCTGCCTGTCTCTGCTTGCCCATGCTGAACTCCCGAATTCAAGATCTCCTCCTCACTCAACTCTACATTTCACATATGTTTTTGTGGTGCAGTTTTATGTTATGTAGTGCCAACAACACCTGAAGAGTTTGGAGCGCTTTACATAAGCATCAGTTACTTTTTTTGTGCAGTTTTGTATAGCGCTACACACCACCCACAGTTATTGGAGCACATTAAATTAGCACTAGTTACCCTAGACAAGGGCACACTTTTGTAGGCATGGGGAAATTATGTGATTTTCCAGCTCCATAGTTGGCAGCTCTGACCCTTACGCCAAATTCTCTCCTGAGAGGATACCACACCGTCTCCCCAGCCTCAGCCTCAGTTCCACATTTTCTTATTATGGGCAAATCACTTAATCTCCCTGCGGCTACTCACATTTGCTGTTGGTTACCCGTCCACCTCCTGCCCGTCGTTGCTTGCATCTGCTGAACTCCATTGCACAGATCTCCTCCTCCACCAACTCTGTTTTTTCTTTTTTTGTGTGCAGTTTTATGTAGCGCCAACACCAGCCGAAGGTACTGGAGCACTTTACATAAGCAACAGTTACTTTTTTAATTCAGTTTAATATAGAGCCAACGCCACCCGAAGGTATTGGAGCGCTTTACATTAACACTAGTTACTTTTTCTTGTACCGTTTTATATAGCGCCAACACCACCCAAAGGTAATGGAACGCTTTACATTAGCACCAGTTACTTTTTTTTTGCAGTTTTATGTAGTTGTTAAAAAACAAACAGCACTTGCTTATTGTTTTTTTTTTTTTGCACAATTCATGGTATTGCCATAGTGTGAACACGAGTGAATGGTATTTGAGCTCTTTAAGTGCTCACCCGGTTACATTTCAAATGACACATTCCTTTTTGTTGCTAATCCTGCTTCAATTAAGGTATTTTTCCCCCCTTCTTTGTTGGTTCCTCCCGCCCTCTCCAGCCGTTGCTTGCCCATCTCCCCATCCCCTCCTACTTCCCTGCTTGACCCTTCATTGCTGTTGCCGTTTTTCTTTTTTTTACAGGATCCGAAGGTATAGAAGCACTTGTTCTATCCTCCATCTTGCCATAGCACTAACACCAGCTGATGGTACTGGAGTGATTTAAGTGCTCACCAGTTACATTACACAATGACACTTTCATTGTTGTACGCAGGGGGAAGCATAAGTGATTCGCCAATAATCATAAACTGTTCAGCAAACCCAGTGATTCGAACCTAGTTCCCCAATCCCCCTGTCTGCAGCTCTGGCTGTTACGCCACATCCTCACTTCACTTCAAAGCTCCTCAACTGTTTCTCACTATCACTTCCACAGTTGTTCAGCAAGACCCTGTCAACACCGAACAAGCATTGAGAAAGCCGATAGATCTTGGCAACGCCCAAGCTATTGGCCTTGTCAATGTGAATGTCTTTTGTCCATGTTGTCTATTAGTACGTCTACAGTTCAACATAACTGAAAGTCATTGAAATACGCACTATGATGCAGTCAGCACAGGACACATCATAGCGCTTTGTGTAAGGAGAGGCAGGGCAAAAAACTCAACATGAGGGGAGAAGAGACACAGCATCTGCTCAACATCCTGTGATTCTGGGCTTTCAGTGACTTTCAACCATGCTGAACAACTATGATGATAGACACATTGACAAGGCAATAGCTTGGGCATTGCCGAGTCCTATTACTTTGCCAATGCTTGTTTTCTTTTATTTAAAAAAAAAAAACACAGCAAGGGTTTGCTTCTAAAATAGAAAAGACACAAATTTCCCTGATGCGTACAAAGTTTCCTACTTGCGAGCAGGGGACATTTCTGCATTTTGCGACTGGGGTTCACCGTGCCTCACATGCAGATTGGGACGGGAAAAACTAACGCTTAATGGTCCGCCTCAAGGAGGGTGGGTCTACTGGCCTTCATACACATTTGACCATGTGGTGGATGGAGACTTGCCATTTTTAGCTTCCTTTTTCAATTTTTCTTAAAATCCTTCCTGAAGAAGACACTGATTTCTGATCTCCTGTTCCATATTATAGCCACTTTCGATCATTTTCACAAAAAAGAAATCACTGAAAACATGTTAAAATCTTAAAATTAAAAACAAAAATGCTCCTTTCAGAATCACCAATTTAAATCTAAGAGTTTAATGCAGCCACTTTAGGGTCTGTCTGGTTTTTCTACTGTAAAGTGGGATGCAGCAATCACTAGGTGAATGATGGCAGGGAATGGGGTGGTGGACGCGTGCATGACAATGCATTATCCGTACAATGGAGAATATGTTGTTACGTTTCATGAGGCTGAGACACTATGGTGCAGGCTGAATAAATCCTAAGGTATGTCAGGCTAGTAATGGCTTCCTGGACGACATAGGATAGTTCACTGGTAGCACACCTCACGGGGAACATCACTTACGACGCAACTTTTACCACGCAATGCATTTACATCGCAGCTTTTACAACGCAAACCATTACAACGCATTGCGCTGGGGGGCGCTCTAGGATAGGGAATATATTTAATTTACTATCCAACACCTTCCCTACTATCCACGGGGACTGGAGTTGGAATAGTAAATTAAATAATTCACTATCCAGCGCCCCAAAGCACTATGCGTTGTAATGGTATGCGTTGTAAAACTTGCGATGTAAAAGCATGCGTGGTAAAAGCATGCGTTGTAATGTCGTACATCCCACCTCACTCTATCACATTAGAGTAGCTTTGGTTGCACACTCATCGGAGGAGAGACTACTGTCAGCGATATACATAACTTTTTACCTAGAGACTACGCCGACTGGATACTGGCCATGCCCTGTTCTCGGATCATGTAGCTTGAATTGCTGCTGAGCACAGGGCTTGGCTTTCAATCACTCCTTGCAAACAGTCCCTGTGGTGCCTGGACCAACTGTATATGGCCGTTGGTCACACTCTACGTCCAGCCACCGTGGCACCAGAGCCTGTTAGACACAACCTTAGGCTTTACTCAGCATAGTCTAGCCTTAGGTTATAGACATTGACTTTGCCTTTTGCTCAAACCCTATAGCCCAGGAGGCTACTGCACACAATCCTTCTTCTGCCTACAGTGGGTTTTTAGCAGAGGGCGTGGTTTTCAATCTCACCCTGGAACTAGTTCATATGACCCCAGACCCCTCTGCTCATGGTCTTCGGTCATGTGCAGTGGGCGCTGGGCTTGGCCATGATCCTTGCCCCATCTAATTTGATCTTTGAGTCCATTGCCATTTGAACACCTGGATACCCTCACGAGTGATTAGCCACGCTCTACAAATTCACATAACATATCATAACATATAACATAGCATAGCATAGCATAACATAACATAACATCGTTGCACTGCTTTCAGCCACATGCAGGGGGCTCTAGATGCCAACACTAACCACTGGTAGGAGCTAGCTACTTCCCCTCAAGAATGTAATGTCAGTGTTATAGCTTCCAGAAGTCATTTCCAAACACTAAACAAGCTTTGATTCATAAATATTATTATGCGCTTTTTCATTGCATCAAATATATAACTGTGTGAAAGCAGTTTATAAGATACTAGCAGCCCGTCCCGACGTTGTCCGGGAGCAATTAGGCTTCAGAGCCCCCGCCTGCACGTAGAAAAAAAGATCGGTTAGGCTCTGGGTGTATTTAAACCTTTTCTTTCAGACCATGTTTTGGGTTTCATAAGAGCCCACTTTTCCACCTCCTGGTCACCTTTTTAGATGCTAGGGCAGCATTCTTTCGACTTCTGTAGACACATCTGCACCACTCTTGTTAGTTTGCTCACTGACTTTCTGACTGTGCTGAAGGATGATCGTACTGCAAAAGCCGCTATTTGGTTCTCTCTACGCATACCAGCCCTCTCAAGCCTTCTGCCATATCCCTTGCGCTCCAGCTGGCTGTATACATCATACCTGTTCCCTTCCCACGCGGCATCTACTACACCTTGTCACAGCACCCCTTCCCACGCAGCATCTACTACACCTTGTCACAGCACCCCTTCCCGTGCGCTCGGTCTTTGTACCTCAATACCTGCTCCCTGGCCGCCTCAGCATCACGTCACTCCGCCCCCTTCCCAGCGCTGTTGCCTTGTGACTATCACACAAGTGAGTGACCCCTTTCCTGACCCTCTCTGCTACTCGCCACACGTCTCTCGTTTATCGGGTCCCCCTTTCTTCGCCTCTCGGTTGCTCCAATCACGTCTCACCAGTCCTCCAGTCTCCGCTCTTTGCAATCAATGCTCGGACGTCAGCGTCGGTTGCTCCAATCACGTCTCACCAGTCCTCCAGTCTCAGGTCTTTGCAATCAATGCTCGGACGTCAGCGTACGCCGCTCCTCCTCTCGCTCCTGATGTCATGACGCACCTCGCGGCCGGCGCTACTTTCAAGGGACTACTTTTTTATGGTAATTTTTTTTAATTACGTTTATTTTTTATTTTTATATAGCCTATGTCCATCTCCTGGACCTCCCCTTTCCAACGCTGTATTGGGTGTTGCGATTGGTGGTGTACTTTTTGAGTTTACCTGGCTCAAAGGACACAGTTCTCTCTTTATAATAGTAGTATAGATGCATGGCTGGCAAGAATTCAATCAGGGTTATTTGGAGAGTTTTGCAGCTCCCTGTCCCATAAAAAATAGCCAAGAATTCACAATGTGCTCTCATATCTCCTTATTGACTGCATCTCAAGTCAAATAAAAACGAAAAGCTACATTAAAAACTTTAATAATTTATAGCGGCATGTCCAAAAAGACGATTTGAGAGGGAATGCAGCCCTGAGCTTTTAGGCAAGCTAAATTTTCCTCTAACGAAACAGTTCCAATGAAAGCTAAATTGGTTCACGAAAAAAACATTAGTTGGTACACACACCGCCATGAGGAAGTTTATAGACCTGTTCTCTTAAAAATAGACCAGGGGATTGCAACTTAAGCTGATAAAGAAGAGGAAGCGCCTCGTGACCAACAAAGTTGCTCTCCAAAATGGCCGAAACACAGCCTGGTAAAGGGCAGATTATTCTCTAAGTAAGAAAATCCTTGGGGATCTGAGAACCATCCCCAGGATGGGTTGACTTGGTCTGTGTCCTTGTAACAGAGGTCTAGGAGCACATGGTCTGTGGACGACATCCAAACACTGAGGAGTGAAATTGCGAGTCTGAAGAGGCAGCTGCAGAAGAGTGCTATCCACGACACAAAATCCAAGTTAGAACTTCTATGACAAGAAAAACGCACTGGAAAGGAAAGGAGCCTCTCTCTGTGAAACAAGATGGGAGTATCACACTCTACCCTGGTCTCTGGAAGTAGAGGTGAAGTGGTGTCTGTTTTGAACAAAATGCCACCAGACAGAAAGGCTGTGCGTAATTGCTTCATAAATGAAGTTCAAGAACGTGTGACCTAGAGAGTGGGATACAAGTGGAGAAGTGAAAGGTGCAAAGAGACCAGCCTTTGTCTTATAGTGCTGCCCGTGAGAGGAGAGAAAGGAACTTGTAGAATTCCTGCATGAGTGACTAATGAGTTCCCTTGACTGACTCTTTGTGAAGTAGGTGCCAAAGATGAACAATGAGATGTGATTGGCAACCAGACAACTTATTTCAGGCCACAAGAATAGAGGTTCCACCATGCTATAGAATGAGCATAATTATATAATCCTGTAGACAGTGATGTAGAAACGGGTCATGGAAATGGACGATTCCAAGATAGATGTGTTGCTTGCTTCCTGGATATAAGTCAAGGAGAAGAAAAATGTCAGCCAAGTTTAAAGTAACTCTTGCAGACAGGATGATTTTGGGGGCATGGGAATAGCCAAATAATTACTGAACTTGCTAATGAGAACAGAGAAGTGGGAAACGGTGTGCAAACTAAGGAAAAAATAGACCTGCAGACAGAATTTATGACTAATGAAACCATCGGGGTAAAAAGATGTCCTTTTGTAAATTAGGATACTCTACTTAGGGGCAGACTGAAAAAATGTTGACGACGGAGCTTACTCCGGCTCCATCACTGACATTCTGCTCCAGTGGCCAGGCGGAGCACAGCCTGTCGTAGGTTAGCCATTTAACTGCCCGCCTAATTGAAAGTGTACGATCTGATTGTTTTTTTGGCTATCGGTCTGAGGGACAGTAAAAATAACTCACATGGTGTAGGGGTTATTCGTTTTTCATCTTTCAAGGATATACTCCAGTCACTGCGGTTCCTGTCAATGTTTACAGTTGTCTGAGGCTGTTGGATAACTCTCGATTTGGTGGTCAAAAGTCACTCAGGATGGCGGGGGCAATATCCTCTGACATCTCGACTGAGTACCCTCTGTCTGCTGAAACTCTAACTCAGCACCTTACACTCTAAATAGGAGTTCAGGGCTACATTTCGATCCGAGTTTCATAGGGATAAAAATTATGAGCTGTGTGATGATTATCACACTCTCAAAGTTTTTCCACAGAGACTGTGGCAGATCAGACCTGCCACAGTCTATGTGGAAAATGCCCATAGATGCTCAGAAACGAATAAAAATGCAAATGTTATGAGTTAAATCCCAGTTCTATCGGTTATCCCACATTTCAAAGTTGAAAACTAAGAACAGTAGGTATTAACTACACCCTTTAAAAACCTGACCCCAGGATAATGATATTTAGCTGGTGTGGTAAATATCTTACTACCAGACCCCAGTTTAGGTGGGGGGAATATGATAAAGGGTGATAGGGACTACTGGGCTACAATTATGGTGGTTGAGGGCGTTTGCCACTGGTGTGCTCATATCTGTCCTACTAAGACTCTGCAAACTGGGTCAAGTACAACCCTTTCGGCACTTGACTCTCAGGAGAATTAAGGAAAAAAGTCACAGGTTTCTTAGTGAGGTGGGGTGGAGGGCAAGAGCTCAGAACTCAAGAGCCAAAAAATAGACATAACATAATGTCCAGGTCAGTGGTTATTTGTAATGCCAAAGAAAGAACTTTAATCACATTGCAAAATGAATTAATACACAACACGATGAGAGCGTAATGGGGAGTGGGAATCAGTTGCACCTATCACGGAACCACTATATCCTCCCTTCTCCCTGGCGTCCCACTCATCCCCTCTATGGTCCACTTTCTGTGGCTATAGTTCTCAAAGCTATACGAATTAGGTAGGTTTAGTCACAGGTGCAGGTAATACAAAGCAGTCTCACTCGGTAACAGACTAACTCAATTTAATGTATTTTTCAAACCTTGTTTAAAAAAATCTTAAGCAGCATGGCAGTCTTGCCAGTGGGTGTCAGGCTTTGTCACTGTAATCAGGCCAAGCCCTGCATTTACTTGCTCTTGGTTGCATTACAGTTGATATCTCTATGGCAGTGGTGGCTTCCAGACTGATCTTGGCCTCCTGCTTTGGCAGTGGTGCGACTTTCGTTCTCTCTGCCCGGAGCAGCAGTACCAATAGCTCAAGCCTGGGGCAGACGCCTGGGTTGGACTGGATTCTTTGGGCCTGATGTACTAAGCATTTTAATGGTCACAACCATTCCAATTCGGTATTTGTGACTTTTAAGATGTTTTTCCTATACACTAGTCGAATTTTTGCAGTAGGAAATAGATTTCCAAGTGGGAACCAGTTGCGTATCAGAAAAGGGCATGACTTAGGCATCAATTCCAAACATCAAATTGGTATCGTATGCATTCATACACTGAAAACCTACGAACACCTCAAATGAGGTGGCAATGCATTTGCAAAAGGGGAGGGGTGCCCTTGGGAATCCTACCCTTTTATGAATGTTAAAAAAAAGTTTGTTGAAAACTAGGCAGTGGTCTAAGGGATCACTGCCAAATATTGAATGGCAGATCTCTATAGAGCAGACTTGCATCTATGGGCAAAGGTTTTAACCTCAGTTTTTAATGCAGCTATCATAGTGGGTCCCCCAGCGTCCTGGGGTAAAGCAGTCATAGTTCCAATATTTGAAAAGGGCTCAAGAGAGGATCCGGCATGTTATCGGCCAATCTCTCTTTTGGATTCAGCTGCCAAAATTATGGGGAAAGTAGTCTTGGAACGGCTGTCAGACTGGTTGGAAGTGAATGCAGTCATTTCAGACTTACAGTACGGGTTTAGAAAGGGAAGAGGTACTGCTGGGCAGTGCCTCAACTTACATCTTCTTATAGGGAAGTACACGGTCGCAAAGCAGGGGGATATACATCTAGCTTTTATGGATTTGTCCACTGCTTTCGACCTTGTAAATCGCCAGAAACTCTGGAGTGCCCTGTCTGACATAGGACTAGACCCTGTGCTGATTTCCTTCCTAGCCGATATGCATAAAGACACAAGCGCAGCAGTTCGCTACAATGAGGACGGGAGCCTGACAGACGCATGGCCGATAAAGCGAGGGGTAAGGCAAGGCTGCATCCGTGCTCCTCTGTTATTTACACTCTATATAAATAAGTTGGGTGTAGCCTTGATTTTATCGTGTAAGGACATCCCCAGAGTTGGTCAAAAAAAGATACCTGCATTACTATATGCAGATGATGCTGTACTAGTAGCTAGGACTGCACGAGGTTTACAATCCCTGTTAGACTGCTTTATTAACTTTATGGACTCTCTGGATTTAAAAACTAATTTTAAAAAATCACACGCTATGTCGCTAGGCAGCAGACGGGCGAAAGGGGCATCGTTTGTCTGCAAGGGGCTGGAGCTCAGTAAAGTACCCACCTTCCCATACTTGGGTATAGTTTTTGATGACAGAAGATCATGGGCCACGCAGCCACATTAGCGAGGGCGACAGGGGCTCTGTTGGGCTTTGCTAAACGTTTAGGCTGTAAGCCATTACCGGCCATTATGAAAATTTATAACGCTAAGTGTTTGCCCATGGTGTTGTATGGGAGTGAGGTGTGGGGCTATACTAACTCAAGCGAGATCCAAATGGCAGAAAACGTCTTCTTTAGGAAATTTCTATCGCTCCCTCAATCCGTAGCATCTTTTAATGTGCATGAAGATTTGGGGGCTGGCTATATCTCTGACCAGATTGCGGTAGCGCCGTTACTAGGGTGGCTAAGAATCTGGGTACAGCAAGCGCCGAACTTAAACCAACTAATTATCCAGGATTGCCTGTCCCTAGATAAGGCCTCGGCGATACCATGGATCCGATACATCAAAATGCAAGCAGACTTAATGGGTAGCCCTGACTTGTTCACAAACCCTAGGGCCCTAAGTAAAATTATGATTAAGGCAGTAAAATCCCAGTATTTAAACAGGTTGAAGGTACAGAGGGAAGAGGGGGAATTGGCTAAACCTTCAGTGAGAAAATTCGTTATGTTAAGCACGGGGAGAGAGATCCAGCCGTACTTGACATACATAAATAAGCCATTCCACCTGTTTGTTCTGCTAAGGTTTAAACATGGTATGCTGCCTTGGCTGTTATCTTTCCCTAGGGGATTTGCTAAACGTGGGATGTTGGGGCCGTGTCCGTGTGACAATAAATCGGAACAAAATGCCCTTCATATGATCTTTTTCTGTAAATTTTATGCATTGCAGCGAAAGAAATTTATTCTCCCACTATTAAGAGGGTGTAATTTTGAACAGGCCCGACCAGCCCTGGTTTATTTGCAAATGTTAGGATCTGTTGTGATATGTTTTGGGGTGGCGAGCTACATCATAGGGGCTGTGAGATGTCGCAAGAAAATGCTGCTACCATAATTACCCCCCTTCGCATTCCTTGCACGTAGTTTATTAGATAGTTTTTATATAATTGTATGTGAAAAAATTTGGATTCTTGAATTTTAAAAATTATTAATTCTCCGTTTGGTGACAAACTTTTTTATTGTATATATGTATTCACCAATTTATATTGTAATATACTTTGTCGTGTAATTAGGACCCAGTGACGTGATTAACTGTGAAAAGGAATTTATTGTGTATGCTTTGATGGTTTTAAAATTTTTAACCGAATAAAGCGAAACTTTGACTTGAACAAAGTTAAAAAAAATTGTATACCCCGATCCATTTCTTTTAAGGGAACAGGCTTTTAGAAACAAATAATGCTTTATTGGTAGTTCAAATCTGTTTTTATTTGTTTTTCTAAAAAAACAAAACCTTAACTCACCCACATTCAGTGACCAGAGAGGTGCAACAGTGGTATAGGTCAGAGGGGATAGAGCGTCACAGACATGGTGGTCTTCAGACCCGAGCAGGCCACCATCCATGTGGTGACATTCAATCGTAGTGGGTCACAATGCGCAACCTACTTCATGGAAATTCACGAGGAAGGTCGGATAGACCCCTACTAAGATTTAAAAAAATTAAACTGGACCAACTGTTCTCACATTTCAACAATTTATACACTTTCCATTTTTTCAGTGAAGACGATATGGGGGGCACGAGCCTAAATATGTTCTTTTCTGACATTCTTTTGATTTCATAGTAGTGCCATGAGAGGCAATTGTCACTGTACTGTGAACAAAACAAGGCGAATGAAGCACTCAGAAAAGACAGAATTGGGCAGTGTGTTTTTCCATGAGTGTAGTAGGAGTGAATGACATTGAAACTAAGTTCTAAACTGTAGTATGTTTCTATTCTTTTTAATTTGCAGCTCTTCAAGTGTGTTGTGTCCTGAGGAGAACCCTTCACGAGATCTGGGGGTTTGAAACGCATCAACAGTTCTTTTTGACCAAACAGGTGTTCAGGTTGATGCAATACCACTAATGCTCACAAAACATCCCTGTCTCTTTTATGTCTAAAACAACTGGAATGAGTAGAGTAGGGTCACCATTTGGTCACTACCTCTAAAAACAGTTAAAACATAACCTAGTGAGACAGTATTCAGAGGTATTGGTGGTTAATGTGAGTGTGGTTGAAAAACCTATACAGAACCAGAGCTATATTTGTGGTTTATGTTATTTTATTGTAATGTGTTTTTTTGTATTTTGAAATTATACTGTGTCATTTAGTTTGTATGTTTTATTTTTTCTTGTTGTGATTTCAATGTATGTTCAAATATCCAAAAATGTTGTATGTACCAAAACAGATCAATAAAACTTTTTTCTAAAAAGAGATGAAATCAAAAAACGAAAATAATCAAAAGTATAGAGAAAAAAAACACATTTTCAGATCATAGTGATTAGGTCATGTGATCTTAAAATGAAAGGTTTAGTAAATGTTCATCAGTATTGGCACTTCTTGTGTTGTTTTCTAGTTTGTGGCCTGGCCTTACCGATTGAGGACCAAACCCTTTTTGTGGTTGGCAACCCTGAATCAAGGCATTATAAGTAGCAGCCCACGGAATGAGGAATGACCTGTACATCGAGGAACACCAGGTTCTTCACTGATTCACGATTTCAGAGCCTTGTTGTGCTTTCCTCATGCTACTACCTCCACTCATACTGAGATTAATTGTTTTTGAGACTATTGCTGAATTTGTGCTCTGATGTTGGAAATCCAGAATATTGCCTCCTGTATGGCCTCCAGCTAGATTCTCAAAACATTTCTCTATGTAAGTACACTCGCTCACTCACTCACTCACTCACTCACTCACTCACTCACTCACACACTCAATCCCTCCCTCCTTCACTCAATACTTTTCAAGTAGTTGATGCTACAAAAATTCAATGTCTTACCAGGTGGAATTGTAGGCTGTATGGGTTCAAGCATTTGCTCTGTCCAGGCCAACGAGCCATTATTAGGCTCTGGATTTACTCCTAGGAGTTTGCACATGAGAGGATAGATGTGAATGCTGTCAAATGGTTCAGAAACATAATCCCTTTTGAAAGCAGGACCAAAGGCCCTGAATATAGTCTTCATGTCCATGTCCTTGTTGTCGAAACCATGGTCTCCTTTGTTGACATAGATTATGACTCTCTGTAAAAAAATATCCATTTATATTAGAAAACCCAAGTCAATAGTTATAGCAGACTTTTTATTTCCTTCTCTGTGCAATTCTTATTTTATCGCTTTCAACTTTCATATATATATAACAATCTTATTACGTGATCCCTAAAATACGTGCAATTTCACCCATTATGACAGATTCTCTTTTGACAATATGAATTGGCATGCCCAATGTTGGGGAATGCTAACATCTGGGTAACAAGTAATTCTAATAGAAGCTTCACCAAAATGAAGGGAATTCACAATGAGACCATACAAGTTCTAAAACCATATGGACTTAGCCTAGTCTCTACATGCTCCCATGTCTGTCAGGTAGCAGAAATTAGGCTTAATGAGGTATAATATCCAGGATCACACAATTTGGTCTGGTGGGGAATACAAAATTGGTATCACAGCTGCTGAGCGTGGGCTGGATGACGGATAAGCCCACACGACTAGGGAGCAGTGAGCTAAGACATTGGTGGCGACTGCTAGCAATGGGTGCTGGAGCTCCTGTCTGGCCCACAAGTGATCCTGACCTCCCCACTGGGAATGTGGAGCAGAGCAGTGCATCAGGAGCAATGTGGTGGCCCCATTGGGTGTACTGGATAGAAGCGCTAAAGAGGTAGGCCTATATGCCTTTGGGGATCAGGGGAGCCCAGGGCCTGCCCCAGAGATGGACTTTTGAGGGCAGTTAGGTATTGTGGCTACAACATCTGCAGCAAACAGGAAGATACCTCATCCCTGGATTTCCCCACTCGAGGACAGGGACTGACTTCCATGTCAGTACCGAAGGCTTCAGATTATGCTTTTCCTTCTTCGCTGTTTATTACAATCCAAACTCACAGCAGCCCACAAAAGCACCAAAACAAATGCTCACATATCCCGAAAACAAAGGGAAAAAGCATTACACAGGAAAATTACAAATGTTCTCTGCATAAACAACTACATATCCCATCAGTCCATGAGATCAACACAATATTAGTCCTTTCACAATGTCCATAACATGAAGATAGGGCGTCCATCTTGTGCCATCTTCCTCTTTCTTCACTGCTTCGCAGCCAGTTAAGTGCTTTCTACTCATCTCTCTAATTTTGCGTTGTTAACTTGGGTTTTTTATGCCGTTGTCAATTGTTATTTGGCTTTTTACATGCCTTAATGTTTGGGGAGGTCTGTGGTGACATTGCTTTGTATATGTTTCCCTTTTTTCTTTCAAGAGAGCCCCATTGATCGCGGGGACGCTCTCCGCCCCTCACGCAATCTTTCCTGTTGGTGCTGCGGTGCGCTTCCGCCCACTAGAGGGAGCCATCGTGTCTCGTTCTCTGCAGCGCGGTTTTTCTCTCAAAGACGGGAGCCACGCTGAGGAGAATGAGCTGTGCCGGAGCCTCATCCGCCCCCTCACCTTGAACGCCCGATCATGGTCCGTATTTCCCCCCTTAAAGTGAACGCCCGAGTGGGTCAGTACAGCAGTAATACCGCGGAGACGCCTGCGGGCGAATTCAGTGCACAATAAGCCTTTTCACCTCATGTTGATTGACAGCCCGATGTGGCAGGTGATAAGCGGTTCAACCGCGTGTTAATTGACTGCCCGAAGTGGCAGGTGATTTGCAGCGTGTGACAGCGGGCAGGGAGGTGGACAAGACCTAGTCTACTAGAGAGGGTCAGAGCTCTGTGAGGCTGGTACTGCCTCAATTTTGCCTGGTTTTACCAGATCCAAAGCTATTGCTAGCCTAAGGCCTGCCCATATTCTAGTGCTGTGCTTGTCAGTGCTGCCCTCAGCCTACCTTGGGTTACTAGCCCTTTCATTAAGGAGTTAGGGAAATTCGTTTTGACTTTCACCTCCCTGGACAAGGCCCAGTCCAGTATAAAGAGGGTGTTCCAACAGCGTTTTTCCCGAGGGGCCGGTCGCGGTAGGGGCCACGCGACCGGCCGTGGCTGTCAAAATTTTGCCAACAAAGGGCAAGGGTCCGGCAGAGGCCAGTACAACACCTCGGCAAACTACACAAACTTTTACCGGACCAGAGTCCAGCGCTTCAGAGGGCGAGGTGGCTTCAGGAACAATGCTGGCAACAATAGTTCCAACAGTAAGTGTGATTTCTGCAGATCAGGTTCAGATTGGCGGCCGGCTAGCGGCCTTTCCAGAGGTTTGGGCAGCAATTACGGCAGACGCATTGGTCCTTCAAACCGTGCGTGGGTTCCGTATAGAGTTCTACAACCGACCCGCCAATTAAGGCCTCCCCGCCCTATAAGGTTTTCCCTGGCCGATGCGCGGGTGTTTGACGAAGAAGTCTCAGCGCTTCTCCGCAAAGGGGCCATTTGTCGGTCAGCTCAGCACCCCTCCGGTTTCCTCAGCAACCTCTTCCTTGTGGAGAAAACCGACGGGGGCAAGCGGCCCGTGATCAATCTCAAAGAATTTAACGGGTGGTTGGTCTACCATCATTTCAAGATGGAGGGAATCCATCTTCTCCGGGATGTTCTGCTTCTGAATGAATGGATGGTCCATGTGGACCTCAAGGACGCGTACCTGGTGGCACCCATTCATCCTCCTCACCGTCGTTTTGTAATAAAATTTCTCTGGGAGGACCAGGTTTTCGAGTTCACTGCCCTTCTGTTCGGACTTTCCTCGGCTCCCTGGTGCTTCACCAAGCTGCTGCATCCGGCGGTGGAAGTCCTGCGGAGCCAGGGTATTCGGATGATCGTCTATCTGGATGACATCCTCTTGATGGCCCAGTGCACAAGGAAGTTGGACCCGCAACTTCAACAGACAGTCTCCTTGTTACAAGGTCTGGGTTTCATTATCAACAAGGACAAATCGGTCTTCTCTCCGTCTCACAAAGTGGTATTCCTGGGGTTTGTCTGGATTCTCAGCAAGCCTCCCTGAGCCTTCTGTCCTGGAAGATGGCCATAATTCGGCATGTGCTGAGACAGACGATTTCCAGATCACACACCTCCCTGCGCCAGATTGCCAGAGTGGTGGGACTCCTGTCCTCCTCCATTCAGGCAATCTTCCCAGGGCCCCTTCATTATCGAGCCCTTCAGCGCCTCAAGGCGCATCACGTCAGGAGGGGTATGACGTACGACCAGCTAGTTCCCCTCTCCGAGGATGTGAAAGGAGAAATGTCCTGGTGGCTTACCCATATGGAGGCCTGGAATGGCCGAGCAATTTTCGGGTCGACTCCGGACCTAGTAATAGAATCTGAAGCCAGCAGGTCGGACTGGGGCGCCCGCTGCAGAGAATTCTCCACAGGCAGCGCCTGGTCATCAGAGGAACAGGAACTACACATAAACTGTTTAGAGCTGCTGGCAGGGTCCTTTGCAGTCCGCTGTTGGACCAGAGATTCAGCAAGGTCCTGTGTTCTCCTACGCATGGACAACGTCTCAGCAGTTCGATACGTCAACCATCTGGGCGGTCCACGTTCTTGAGCTCTAGCAGCTCTGGCGAAGGATTTTTGGGACTATTGTCTGGCCCATCACATATCCGTGACAGCGGAATACTTACCGGGCCGAGCCAATCAGGCACTCGAGATACCTGCGGGACTCCAGCCTATGGAAGCTGGACGTTCACGTATTTCAATGGCTGAACGGCTTGTAGGGTCCGTTCTCAGTGGACCTCTTTGCGTCCCGCTTGGATAATCAACTCCCGGGATTCTTCAGCTGGAGGCCGGACCCTCTGGCGGAGGCCACGGATGCTTTTCTCCAGGACTGGAGTCAGGAGAAGGCTTACGCATTTACCCCCTTTTCAATGGCAGTGAGGGTGGCGGCCCAGCTTCGCCGCAGAGGGCGGAAGTGATGGTGGAGATGCCTTTCTGGAGGTCGCAAGTGTGGTTTCCAGTTCTTCTGGAACTTTCTTGGGATTCTCCAATCCTACTTCCCCGGCTTCCTCGTCTTCTTCTCAATCCAGGCGGGGACCTGCATCACCTCATAATGCAAAAATGGGATGAGGATCTGCAAGTCCCCCTGTCCGACGCTGAATGGGCTCAGGCTTGCGGCCAAGTCCTGGAGGTAGCCAGCAATGCCAGATTTAAGCTTGTGCATTTATACTATCTACACTGGGTCTATATGACACCTGACAGTCTACACAAAATATACCACACCAGACCGCCGACATGTCCAAAATGTAACAAACCAGATGCCACATTTATTGATATGACATGGGCATCCAGGAAGTTAGCAGGATACTGGGAGGAGGTGGTAGGGAGACTAGGAAGAGTGACAGGGGTGGGTGTCCAAAAGTCGATCCGCCATTGCCTGCTTGGCATGATACCCAGACCAAAGAGGGGAGCAATGCAGAATAAATTTGCAAAATCAGGCCTTTTGATTGCCAAGCACCATATTGCGATACAATAGATAACTAACGATGAGCCCACAGTAACCAAATGACTTCAGGGCCTGTTGGAGTGAGTATTAGCGGAGAAACTGTGCCTTAACCGCATGCGTGCAGCGCATTTTCCCGCTGTGCGCTGACTTTTTGAAAAACCTGCGGTTCATGACGAGCTCAGCTCGTCATGAGCGTACGAGAGGTGTACCTCATGACGAGCTGAGCTCGTCATCAGCGTCGAAGGGGTTAAACAAACCCAAACTGATGGGAAGGTTGAGGAGGATCTTAGAGACTGGGCAGACATGATGCACGAGATGGCGAATGACACAGAGATGGCCGACGTTGATCGGTGGCAAGGGGCAGCGGGAATCAGAGCAAGGGACCTAAGCAATTTAGTAAGCGACATATTGAGAGCACTGCACTAGTTGGGAAGTGGTGGTCAGGGTGGTGGTGGTGGGTCGTCACTGGTACTATCCTTGACCTAAGTAGTGTCAGTATAAGGAGTGGAAAATCTGACTGTGTCCATGGGTACCTGGTTAATGTTCGTACTGTAAATTACTTGTGCAAACTTAAAATAAACATGTAAAATAAAAAAGAGAAATGTGCAATGCAATGCAATAAGAAGTATGCTATATCACTTGGGTGGTATGACTATTTACACCACCATGAAATATAACTATCTGAGAGTTTGGTTTGCACAAAATACTAAATCCACCACACATGTGAAAAAACTCTGAATAAGAAAGGAGCTGCAATCACCTATGGTATCACTCAATTGAACTTGATGCTAAGTGTTTCGACAGCTGCCCCTATACTTAGATTCATTAATGAATACTTCTCCCTGCTTTGCAGTATGGGCACCAAGCTTATCCAGAAGCCTTTTAACGTGCCTTGGAACACATTAATTGTACTGCCTGTAGGAAATATTCTAGTTGCTATGTTAGGTTCGATGGTCAAAGTTCAGACTGCTTTTGGCTTGGTTAATCAGTCCTCAGAATGTAAAACCGCCTTATTAAAATATTACACCAGAACAATGAATGCCCCAGCTAACTCACTATAGGCATGGTTGACAGTCATCTTGGAGTCCATGATGATCCGTGACATAATTATCTCCAGTGAGCCACTGTGTCCCTCCAAATAGTGGAAATGGCTTTAAAGAATGTGGATATATCCTACACAGCCTGGAAAAAAGTAATAAACAGACAACTGAGGGACATTTCAAGGGATTAATGTTTGAAGCTGTTCAATAACTGTCCCCTAAACAGCTCCTATTTGGTGGGGAAGCCGCAGCCATACCTCCTGGAAGCTATACACGGTCAGACCCGTAGGAAGATCCTGTACATTACCTGTGAGAGACTTTAACCCCCGGCCAAGGAGGGCTCGGGGAATGTAGGCTGTGCAGCTACAGACACGAATCCTGGTTGCATCTACTGTGCTGCTGTTCCAAATGAGACACATCTAGGAGGCAATTGTTGAAGGTGATTTTTCTGGCCCTAGGGGTATGCGGTGTTAGGAAGCATCCATGCTCTGATTTACGCACTCTGCTCCAAATGTATTGTCAAGATATGAGAAATGTGTGAATGAAATCAGGGCCATACTTCACCAGCAATCCGAGGACATGCCCAGTCCACAGAAAGCCCAAAGACTGATAACTCACTACTTTACCTAAATGGGACTGATCAATCGTGCCGGTGTGATTGGGATAGACAAACTGTAAATGGTTGGGCCCACTTAAACACATAGGGGCCCATTAGGATGGCGGGCAGATCGCCCCCGCCTACCGCCGGCCTGGCGGGGGCGATCCGCCCGTCATCCGCGCCGGAATGACCCCCCACCATATTAGCAGCCACGGCCGGCAGTGGGAGTACCTGTAGGGCGGTGACTTGGGGAGGGGGAGGGGCAGGGTGGGGGGTAGTAATGTATGGATTACGGAGTTTTACAGGTAAGTAAACATTTAAATAAATAAAACGAATTTCGTTGCGTGCACTGTATCGCATTTGGGGATGCAGTGCACAGTGTCTTTCCGTCCGCCGCTTTTCCGCCCCGGTCGCAAAGGGTTTATATGGTGGCGGTGTCTATCGGACACCGCCAGCCATTTTAGGATGGGCATTTAGCAATGCCTTTCTGTGGCGGCGGAAAGGCATGCAGAGTCTGCTTTGGGGGACCGTTGCGGGCCCCAAGGACTCCGGGGAGGTGGGGGTGCACATGGGGGGTACCTATGGTACCCCCCAGCAGTTCCATGGACAACATGGCAGGCACCGCGCGGTGCCTGCCATGTTGTGCATGGAAGTGCACAGCATGCCTGCCATTGTGGCGGGCGGTGCTAAGTGCACTGCCCGCCACAATGGTAGGAATGCTGGATGCGCCCGCCACTGTGGCGGGCGCATCCTAATGCCAGCATCGGGACCCCCGCCTTTATGGCGGGCGGTCCCTTTTTCCGATGGGATGGCGGGCGGACAAAGTCCGCCCGTCATCCTAATGGGGGCGATAGTTTTGTCCTGTACACTGAGCAGAAGTGGCCAACATTTAGCCAGGTCTGATTGTTTGGGCTCTTTTTGTGTAACTAATTGTGTAATGGTTTAGGAATAGATCACTGATATAAGCAAGCACCAGTGTGATTGCGAGTGGCGATGCGAATAGAAAGCATTAACACCACCGCTATCCCACCTAGCCCAATGGCGACGGCTAACAGCAAGGCATTTTTAGTTCAGTAAAACACTATGTTTTAAATAACCCTAATGAAATAGATCTAGCAGTTTTTAAAAGGGCCTAACTGCAAAGTTGGTTCATTCCTTAATATTTTAGGTATGGCTTTTTATTAACGCCCTTTATTTCAATAACACTTTTACATAGTGTATTTTTAGTACCTCCTAATGGGAACATCTATTATGTTTTCCGCAAGGTTTCCTATAAGCACCATTGCTCTTTATTATTCATTGCTCTTTATTATCGAGAGGTGTAAGTAAGCATGTCACAAAATTGATGTTTCCTATCTGAATATCAGTGAAACAGAGGCAAAGCATTGTAATAGCCTGACACCATGTGGATTCGTTTACTGCCATTGTTTGCCCAATTTGTGTCTAGCCTGTATTGCTATCTCTCCTCTGATGTATTTATCCTCACTTTAGTGCTTGGCACTACTAAGTGAGGCTTGGCAAAAGATTATCTCAGCATCTGAAAGTTTACATTGTTGCATCTTTTCATGCTGCAAGGATGCCTGTGTTACGAGTTGGATTGTTTTTTGTGCAGGAAGGGACGCCTTCCCGCACAAAAACAATGCTAGGAGACAATTTCCTCTTTCTATGTGTGATGCAGAATTCTCCTTGTTACGCCCCTCTTTGGTAGGTGACCTATTTATGCACAATCCCAGGTTTACTGCCTTTAGTAATTCTGGGACTGTGTAAAATTCAATGGGTGGATGCATGGGAACACTTACGCTTCACTCATGGAACACCAACCACGTAGCGAAATGTAACGCAACACAGTGTAAGCCGCTGTATTACATTTCTTTACAGACATGCAAGGAACTGCAATTAGCATCTTGCATGGCTTTGTAAATCCCGTTTTCGGACGTACATTGCGTGACGACTACTTGCATTACACAAGAACAACGCAAGTCCTTAGTAAATCTGCCCCATAGTCACTCAACGGAACAGGGGGCAGAATGCCATGGAAAGTGCCACATTGTGGATGAGACATCGGGCGAGGGTCCAGTGGTCTCTAGGACCAATCGCTGCTTCTCTTTAGCCTCAGAGATTGCATATGCAGAAGTTAACCACTTCCAAGCATCGGACGGCGTGTGCGGAAGACGGCCCCCAGCCGTCGGAACCGCGCACGTGTGGAATTCTCCCGCACGGCTGCAGCGAAGCGGTTAAGGTGCCAGTAATTGACAACGTACACTTTCTACATGTTACTGCCTGATCTTGACAGTAGAGAACTATCCATGCTTTGCGGCAGCTGGAGCATACATAAAACATGTACATAACCTTTCCAGCTGCCAGTAGAAGGAATATCCGCCCACCGTTTTTTAACCGCCTTGGGATTCAGAAGAGTTCCCAATCTGTGCACTGTGATTTGCCGGGGCCTTTGTGAACTGTAATACACAGGTGTGCATTGTGAATTGGAACTTTGCCTTTACTAAGCCAGTTTTGTGTCCTTTGCAAGCGCAATGTCCCTTTGCGCATTTGGCCCGCAATCTCTGAAACACCTTTTGAAATCAGAGGATCCATAAGAATTGTTTTAAATTATGACTGTTAACCCCAGACTGTCTCGATAGTATCCAAATGACTCAATTTTTTTTAAATTTGTTTAATTTCGTTTTTTTTCCGTAAACAGTTGTACCTATTTTGTGCCAAAAATGAACCACTGAGATAGATTACAATGCCGGAATCTCAGATCACTGGGAAAGAACATCCTCATCGTCATCGTCAAATATTAGTTTAGTGAAAAAACACACGAACCTTGTGTGCCTGTTTGAATGTGGAGAATAATTATTCACACCTAAGTGCACACACTCGCATCCTTTTTTATCTTTGGCCAAATTAGATGTTAGCTGTTCTTTTCAGAAGTGTATCCAAGTTATTAGGTTAATATTCCCAAACATTCTCTTTCTTTCAGTTCTCACTTATCTTTTCTTTCCGCTTATATTCTTCTCATAAAGCCCTTCAGTCATTTTGGTTCTCCAGTTATTAAGTTTTGGCAGACTATCATCTAACAATTCCATTACAACCACCATTCGTCAAACAGTGATCATCACAAATGTTACATTGGTCTCCGGTTAAATATTTCAGGTGTGGTCCCACATTTAGCATTGACCCTGATGTTAATTTCAGCTGTCTACCTACCATTTACCCAAATCTCGAACAAGAGTGAGTCAAAGAACATGTGTGATGTGGCTGATTCTAGCATCTTGGGCTTCCTGCTTCTTGTTTATTTAATGTTCATTTTATTATTCATTTCGTGGATCTAATAGAAGTTTTGAATATTCTGAAAATATTTATGCCTATACTTAGATTTTGCCAAAATTGCAAGCACTGTTCATTTAGATGGTTGTATGTTACCATTTGGACCTCCATAATTTAAGGTTTCAATTATTTTCAATAATTTATTATAGGTTACCATTATGTCGTCCTGGTAAGTGCCTATACATTTATTTTGTATATAGGTTTTTAATGTATCTGTTATCTGTTCCTTGAATATTTTGTAGAATGGGCTCCAAGAGCTGAAATTCCCAATATTGAGGCCAGTGAAGCCAATTTAATTTCTTCTTCTTTGATGGGGATTTTCACTCTGGCTGCTCTCTATGGGCTAAATATGTGAATTGCTACTTTGCATAAGCATAATGTAATTCCTACCTGATCAGCATCAAATGAGAGCTTATAACACCACTTTTGTAGGTTCAACTACAGTCCAGAAGCATTTTTAAATTTGGTTATTCAAGTATGTGTCTTTTTTCTCTAGATTAGCCTACAGTAAGGATTCATATTTTCTTTGAATTTTCCAACATGGTGACCGTCCTGTCCTGTGACCGTCCTGTCCTGTGCAGAAGCGGTCACTCCCCTCACCCCCTCTCCTCCTGGTATCGTGCTGATTGCGCTTTGTGCCTCATAATTGTTTTTGCTATCCTTTTGTGTTGCGCTTTCAATCGCTCGCCACTGCTAATCACTCGCTCTACTGCTGGGCATTACTTTGTATTGTAAATCGATTTTTCTGTGTGTAATATTGCTCGCCTGCTGCTGAGTGCGTAGCGCTATACCACTGCTGCCTTGACATTAAAATCACCCATAGCGCTCCATTGCTGAAACAGTTCCTTTACTTTGTGCCCAATCTCACCCTGCTTCGCAGTATTTGTTATTGTTACTGCCATTTTGTTTGCTGTGCCGTCCCAGACCGTCCCTCCACCTCGCTCCCGCCTCCCAGCTGCCCCTCCCACCCACTGAGACTACAGGCTGCCCTCGTCCTCGTGGAGAGCTGTGACCGTCCTGTCCTGTGCAGAAGCGGTCGCTCCCCTCACCTCCTCTCCTCCTGGTATCGTGCTGATTGCGCTTTGTGCCTCATAATTGTTTTTGCTATTCTTTTGTGTTGCGCTTTCAATCGCTCGCCACTGCTAATCACTCGCTCTACTGCTGGGCATTACTTTGTATTGTAAATCGATTTTTCTGTGTGTAATATTGCTCGCCTGCTGCTGAGTGCGTAGGGCTATACCACTGCTGCCTTGACATTAAAATCACCCATAGCGCTCCATTGCTGAAACAGTTCCTTTACTTTGTGCCCAATCTCACCCTGCTTCGCAGTATTTGTTATTGTTACTGCCATTTTGTTTGTTGTGCCGTCCCAGACCGTCCCTCCACCTCGCTCCCGCCTCCCAGCTGCCCCTCCCACGCTCCGCCCCCCTCCACTCTCCATTTAGGACAGATGGACCTACGCGCAGCGTCTACGCGCAGCGGTCACGTCGAAGGTGCGCCAAAGGTAAGCCCATCTACGCCCGTCCGCGCCTGGACCGCGCCCAGTGCCGGTCCCCCTGGTCCCCGTAACACCTACCCCTCCCGCATTACGTACGATACCACAACCCTCTCTGCACTCAACCCCAGCCGCCTCCAAAACTGCTACCAAGCCGCTCCTGGACACACCCATGGTCCCTTCGCCTGCCACTCCTGCAAGTTTGACTGCACCAAGACCCACACCAACCCCACTAACGCCAAACAAAGCTCCGACACTAACCACCTGAAGTGCATCCTACTCAACACCCGCTCGGTTCACAGCCACGCCATCGCTCTCTGGAACTTACTCGACACTACATTGCCGGACGTCGCCTTTCTCACAGAAACCTGGATGAACGCCTCATCAGCGCCTGACATCGCAACAGCCATGCCTGACGGATACAAGATTATACGTAAGGACCGCAGCAACCAAACAGGAGGAGGCATCGCCATCGTCCATAAGAACACCATCCGCATCACGACCTGCTCCGACGACACCCTCGCAAACGCCGAACACCTTCACTTCCAGATCCACACCGACCCCAAGACAACTCTCAGGGGCACCCTCATCTACAGGCCACCAGGACTCCGCACACAATTCTGCGAAGATATCACTGACTTCATCAGCCCACACGCCCTCCCCTCCGAGAACTACATTCTATTAGGAGACCTTAACTTCCACTTGGAAAAGACCAACGACAGCAACACCACCACCCTTTTGGACAACCTCGCCAATCTCGGACTTAAACAACTTGTTGACACCCCTACGCACTGTGCCGGACACACACTCGACCCAATCTTCACCTCCAGCAAATACATCTCCTTCTCTCACACCTCAGCGCTACACTGGACAGACCACAGCTGCGACCACTTCAACTACAAGAAAACCACAACCCACAACATCCTAAAACCAATTCCCCGCAGAAAATGGAACAAAATTACCACGGACCAGCTCTTCACATCGCTTCTCCATAACACCCCCTCAAAATCATCGGACCCAAACATCTCAGCCACCTACCTCACACAATGGATCACTCACAGCGCTGACGAACTAGCACCCTTGAAAAAACACCATATCAAACAAGGTAGCAAGAAAGCCCCTTGGTTCAACGATGAACTCAAGCAATCCAAGAAGTCCTGCCGCACACTCGAGAAATCCTGGAGAAAAACCCCAACCACTGAAAACCTAACCACATTCAAGAACGCCATCCGCAAACACCACCAACTGATCCGCTCCACTCCACCAAAAAAGCAGCTTTCAAGGTCCGACTTGACAACAACTCCCACAACAGCAAAGAATTATTCAACATCGTCAAAGAATTCACCAACCCCACCGCCGGCACCAACGACATCACTCCCTCCCAAGACCTCTGCGACTCCCTAGCCTCTTTCTTTCACAACAAAATCGCAGACATACACAACAGCTTCGAAAACAAGCCCGGAGATCAGCCCACCCCACTCACACCCGAAGATAAACTCCCCCCCAACATCCTTTGCACCTGGACCCCAGTCACCACTGAAGACACCATCCGCTTGATGAACTCCATCCATTCTGGATCACCTACCGACCCATGTCCCCACCACATTTTCAACAAAGCCGACTCCATTATCGCACCCCATCTCCGAGACGTCATCAACTGCTCCCTCAACTCCGCTACCTTCCCGGAAAGCTGGAAACATGCCGAACTCAGCGACCTCCTGAAAAAACCCACAGCAGACCCCACTGACCTTAAGAACTACTGCCCCATCTCACTCCTTCCTTTCCCCGCCAAAGTCATGGAGAAAGCCGTCAACAATCAACTTGCCGCCTTCCTCGAATCCAACAAATCCCTCGACCCATCACAATCCGGGTTCCGAGCCAAACACAGCACCGAAACCGCACTCATCGCAGCAACCGATGACATTCGAACACTACTGGACAACGGAGAAACAGCTGCCCTCATCCTACTTGACCTCTCCGCAGCCTTGGACACAGTCTGTCACAGCACCCTTATACAACGCCTCAGCAATGTTGGAATTCAAGGAAAAGCACTGGACTGGATCACCTCGTTCCTCGCCGGAAGAACTCAAAGAGTCTGCCTACCCCCCTTCAGATCAGAAGCCACTGAAGTCATCTGCGGCGTACCTCAAGGTTCCTCACTCAGCCCCACCCTCTTCAACGTTTACATGAGCCCCCTCGCTTCCATCGCACGACAACACAACCTCAACATCATCTCCTACGCAGACGATACCCAACTGATCCTCTCCCTCACCAAAGACCCAAACACCGCCAAAACCAACCTACACGAAGGAATGAAGGAAGTAGCCGAATGGATGAAGAACAGCCGCCTTAAACTGAACTCGGACAAAACTGAAGTCCTCATCCTAAGATCTTCACCCTCCGCTTGGGATGACTCATGGTGGCCACCGGCCCTGGGAAACGCACCCACCCCCACAGACCACGCACGTAACCTGGGCTTCATCCTGGACTCCTCCCTCTCGATGACCAGACAAGTCAACGCCGTCTCTTCATCATGTTTCAACATCCTACGTATGCTTAAAAAAATCTTCCGTTGGATCCCCACCGAAACGAGAAAGACGGTCACTCACGCTCTGGTCACAAGCCGTCTGGACTATGGTAACACCCTGTACGCCGGAACAACAGCAAAGCTACAGAAAAAACTCCAACGCATCCAAAACGCATCAGCTAGACTCATTCTAGACGTCCCCCGCCAAGCTCACATTTCCGGTCACCTGAAAGAACTCCACTGGCTCCCCGTCAACAAGTGAATAACGTTCCGTCTCCTCACCCACGCACACAAGGCACTCTACGACCTTGGACCCGAATGCCTCAACACGCGCCTGTCCTTTTACACCCCCACCCGCCAACTTCGATCGACCAATCAAGCCCTCGCCATAATCCCACGTATCTATAGATCCACCATGGGTGGAAGATCCTTTTCCTACTTAGCGGCCAAAACCTGGAACTCTCTCCCTGCCTACCTCTGCCTTACCCAGAACCACCTCTCATTCAGAAAACAATTAAAAACCTGGATATTCGATGAGTGAGCACCCTCCTTCCCCCAAGCGCCTTGAGACCCTCTGGGTGAGTAGTGCGCTATATAAATGCAGAACTTGAACTTGAACAGCTTTGACTTATAGTATGCCTTTTGAGCATGTGCCTGACCAAGCTGGAGCTTCTCAAATTCAATAATTACTTATATGTCTATTCCATCCTCCTGGCACACAGAACCACCACCGTAGTTTATATGGCACGGCTTTGACCACCATGACTTAAGGATACACCTAAGACGAGGGCAAGTAAATATTGCTATTGTGAACTTATTTCCGCCTGATTCTTTTCAAATCTGAGGATCCATAGGAAAGATTTTGGGATAACAACAGATGGTGCCATACATTCGCAAGAACACCCTTATTAAGATATTTTGAATCTAAGGCTGCATCTACTCACTTTAAAAGATAATTACTCCAGTATTATAGCTTCACAATGTAAGGTTTGCTCATTACATTAAACTGAACTCACCCCATTGATGCTGTAGCCCAGATCACCATAAACCAGGATTGGTAAAATGCGCTTATTGTGAGCATAGTGGAACTGCGGTGGGAATTCTTCTTTCTTGTAGACCTTGAGGTTAGGATGAGCAATCTTCAAAGCCTGGTACAACTCCTCTTCCTTTCCTGGCTTTGGAAGCACCATCCCAGCTCCGCCATAATCCACTATGTCAAACTTGACGAGGTTACGGTAATTTATATAGTTTGACAGTAAGATCTCCTTCACTTCAGGTTGTTTCTTCACGGTGGTCATACCGTGATCAGATGTTATGATGACATTGAGTTTATTTTTCAGGTTGTTCCTTTCAATGACTTCCACCAGGTAGCCAATGGTCCTGTCGATCTGTCTAATGATGGCTTTTCTCTGCTCTGTCTCTGGGCCTGGACTGTGACCAACTTTGTCTGGTTCTCCGTAGTACAGTGTTACAAAGTCAAAGTCTTCTTTGGTAAACCAGCCCATGACAATGTCAATATTCTCTTTCCATTCTGTCTCATTACTGTCAGGATGGTCAAACGATTCCACCAGGGACCTGTAAACAGGCTGTCCACTGTAGTTTGCCCCGCCTCCGGGATAATGGAACGAGGCAACCTTTTTCCCCTGTGTAATGAAAAAGACATTAACCTCATTTTCAGCAGCACTAAAATGACAACAACTGTTTCACAGATAAAACTATTACACGTGATAATTAAGGCATGGCATTGCAAACAGACAACCGAGCATGTTTGTGTGTGTGTGTGGTGCTGTGTGCCCATATGTCAGTGGACTTAATTACGAGTTTGAAGCTACTGATGCGATTTTACCACAAGGTAAAATTGAATGTGATTTTACAATTTCTATGTTGTAAACTCACCCCAGTACCATGGAATGGGGAACTAATGTGTGAGGCAGATTGTATACATCCTTCTGTGAAAGCATATATGCAAATGTGCAGAAGGTAATATGCTATCACTGAGATATCCATCCACCCATCCATCCATCCAACCATCCATCCATCGTGTTGGTGCTTTAATTGCACAAAATACAGTTTTATTAAACCCATTATGGGCCTAAATGGGAAATATTTCCCAGTAGCCTGTGAAATACCGATTTCATTATCAAAATGACAGTCCTCAAACCACTCTGCAGAGCTTTAACATCGTCATGGCAACTAGGATTATGCGGCCTGTAGGACCAAACGATGCAGTAGGGTTGCCTGAATTATGCAGTAAAAAATGCAAATTAAGTGTCACATTCTCTCTCAGTATTCTTTTTTATCCACTGCAGACAGAAACAACAATTGTGGTCAAATCTGCAAATTTTGCCTAAATCCACTGACCCCCCATATTGCCCATTGTTGTATTAACGATTTATTCAAAAAAGGTAAATGTAGCCTATTATTCTAATTCCATTCAGTGTCCACTGTTTGCTGCACTTTGATCTCATTAAGATAGCTGACCAAAACCAGGTAATATAAAAATACTTAACAGGTACCCTGTATAATATGGTGCTATATTGCTGTCCTGAGGTTCTGGTGATATTTACAAACCACTCCACCTTCGACATTGTTCATGATTTCACCAGAACTCACTGTATTTGCTCTTTCCTGCATTCTCTTGTGAACCAAGGTCTAATATCCCTTAGAACCACAATCATTCTCAGCACTTACAAAAGTACCATTTGATTGAACTGCATCTCCATCCAGTCAGCTCTGGCTCCAACATATGCTTAGTTTGATTATTTTTAATACATTAATACTTATACATTTGCAACCGAGATTGCACAGGGCAAACCATATTTGGCTAAGACCACGCACTGTATCAGAGATGAACAGAAAGGTGCGCTAGGAATATAATGTGTATTATTATTGATATATGAGACATGAAGTGCGTAATTGCGCGCAGAGCATACACAATGCCTAAAACCTTCACTTGTTGAAAAGTTTATGTTGTTACAAGAAAACTAAAACAAATGTTGAAGAAACCTGAAACCCAAAGCTCAGTAAATTACCATTTATTTTCAACATGTTTGTCTTGGTTTATTTGCATACATGTTCATCATATCATTTTCTGTGATTTACACAGAAAAAAACTCATGATTCCTTTGCTGGCTCAGCTAAGACTTAGGCCAACTGGCTTGCCTCTGGCTCAGCTCGTCCCATAAATTATCTGGCTTACATGTAGGGGGACTGCTCCAGTTGGTCTCTGTAGACAGCAGCCAGGTTCCCTTTCCCAGCTCAGGCTTTGGGGTGGTTCAACCTGTGCCATCGAACCGGGCACTAGAGTTAAGGGAGCGCTCTCTGCATGAGAGGCTGAACAAGGATAAGAGCAGCCTCCAGAGGTCCATGTGTGTGCATCATTTTTCAGGGGATAATTAGAATGCCATAATAACTCTGCTGGTCAATGCACTTGAGAGTGAGATGTGAAATGGGTCTAGTCACAGTTTTGACTCATTATAGAGTAGCATAGAGAGTTAATGTTCCAGCTGCAAAGATCGGCCTGTGACATGCAGATCAAATATTAGTATTTTAAGAAGATAGCTCAGTGGGTCATTGCTTTTGTCACAGAGATCCTTTTGTTACTTGGAGTTCGAAAGTAACAATACTTCAAATATAGCACACTGAGCTATGAACTGGCATCAATGCGCAAAGTGGAAATTGAAATGCATAGGTTTAGAGTCCTATTGTTTTTTTTTTTTACCATTCTGTTCTTCTAAGGGTTCCTATGGGCATCAATACAATTTTATTTGTATGACTCCCCAATCATTCTGCTATGTTTATGGGGTGGATTTACTAACACTTTGCACCCGATTGTCATCACAAAAGTGATGTAAACCTGGTGCAAAGTGCTATTTTGGGGCTTACTTTCTAGTGTAAATCCCTTTGACTGAAGCCCTAAAGTAGCAGAAAGTAGCAGTGTGCGGCACTTTACTTCAAGGAGGCATGCCATGGGTGGTACATGAAATTTCCCATGGACTCACAGATGTAAGTTGACAATAAGCCCTATCTACTGGCATCACAAATTAGCTGGCATATAGTTGGAGAAAAGGATTATTGTCTCCAACCCTTTCCAACGTTGCATGTGTCCTGCACCGTACAGCACACAAACAAAATAGTAAAGTGTTAAACTTTGTCAAAGGATGTAACTTTCTGCTGGAAGGGTACCCTTCCTGTTTAAAACCTAAGCTTGACATCATACAAGCACCTTTGTACTATGGTGCAAGGGTGTTTGTATTGGGGCAAGGTAGCCTAAGGTACACCAGCACTAGAGGCGAGAGCAACAGCACCATATCTTCTTAACTATGGTGATGCTGTGCTCTCCCTCCTTTTCACGCAAGGCAGCGCAGCAACTACTGCAAATCGTAAAAACTTAGTTAATCTGCCTCTTCATTTCTCCGGACCAAGCACTCCTATCAAACAATGCCTACCAATATGGATGACTTATGACTCCTACATCTAGTAATCCTCATTGTCTTAAGTACCATTTCCTATACATTGAGTTACACACTTGTATGACTCATTGCTTTTGTAATATACTTGTAATTTAAAGCGCTCTGACAGTCTACATTGGGAAGAGTAGCACTCTAAAGAAATAAATGTGAGAGAGAGAGGCTGAGGATAGATGAGGAGCACCATTGGAAGGGTCTAGTCAGGGAATCCATCAGGAAGGAGATCATGGGAGGGGTTCCAACAAAGAATTTCAACGCTAAAGCCTGCCCTTTGCTATTTCACAATGGTGGTTGGTTGGGCACTGATGGTCGGATACACTCCAAGTTCGGTCGGAGTCTCTGAGATTCCACATTACCGCAGGCTCTAGCAGTGCCTAATTTAGAAAACAATAAGTGTGCAAGGGCCAAAGATTTGCTCAGAACCTGCAGTCAGAGGCAAAAATATTGCAGTTGCCTGATACCAAGGTTGCATAGTGTTGACTCCATTGCATGCCTCTTTCATTCACTACCTGACATTCCCTGACCCTTTATTCCACTCTTGTAGGTTCTTTTTAATTTCTGGTTTTCCCCCCTCTAACTGTTTTTTGTATTTTCTGCCTCTTTCTTGCCACCTTTTATAGGTGTTTTTCCAAACACGTTTTTATGAGCATTTATAAAAAAAACATTGCATAGTAATCAGTAGTACAATTGGCGAGCGCCACATAATGATACAAAAGAGGTTGAATCTGAACACCGTGGCCTATACATTAACTCTAGCATTGCTGTCTCAGCAGGCCTATTTAGTTAGGTTCAAGGACATTGCGCATTATGATAGATTACAGTGCTGTCAAAAAACATCGTCATACAAACGTAGCTCTGGCGCAGGCATCGTAGAGTTATGGTTGTCCTGTGACGATAGCTAAGTCACCGAGGCACAATGCTGTGTGCTACCTCTTCAGAGCTCTTTCTCCAATAGCCAAACCAGAACTATACATAGGCGCCGCCAATAAAGCTGTAGCCGATATACCAGTAATAAAAAACAATAACAAGAGAGGGGGAGGGCTATGGGAAAGGGGAGAAGGTGTGGCGGTGGAGGCAGAAGCAAAGTGACAGTGTACCTGGGGTAACTCACAGTGCTGGGGGGCACAGTTGCAGCTATGCAGTTTAATGTCACTAGCGACGTGCAGGGTGGTGCTGGAAGTAGCTGCAGGTGCCGAGGTGTCAAAGATTACAAGACCCAGGTCATATTGGGTACTTAAGGGTGCAGCGCAGGGTAGTCAGTCAGTGGGGTTCCAAAGTCTATCTGGGTCTGTGGGGTGGACGGCATCGTTAAAGAGATGTAGAGCCCATAGCCTTGGTGGCTGTAGTCTAGGATTCTCCAATCGTCCTAGGTGATCTACCAGTGGTTTCCACAATTTCGTATATTTTGTGTCTCGATACTGTAGGCGCGTTGTGAGCAGTTCCATTGCCACTATGTGCCACAGGCAGGTGAACCACATGTTTATTGAGGGCGTTTCTGCCTTTTTCCAATAGAGAGCGATGGTCTGCTTAGCAGCTCCAAGCATATGGAGACTGAGATGCCGGCCACGGCAGGTCATAACTCGTAGGTTCACCGGCCTGAGGCCCAGAACAACCGTAAGTCGGTTTTCATGCAATGGGTAGCCTAGCACCCGTTTAATATGGCTGAGAACCTCTTTCCAGTAAGTGGCCAAGTGGGGGCACGACCACCAGATGTGTATGAAATCTACTAGTGTGTGAGCGCAGCGCCAACAAAGAGGTGATGAGTTGGGGAACATTTTGTGTAGCCTGTGGGGAGTATAGTACCATTGGGTCATTACCTTGTAAGCAGATTCCTGCTGGGGGATGCTATGGAAAGTCTTCGGGATGTTACGCCAAAGGCGTTCCCACTGGGAGGGTGCAATGTCGGCGTCGGGAAGAGATTGCCACCGCTGTTGGTAAGGGTGAGGGTTAAGGCGTTGTGAGTGCTGGAGTACTTGGTATATGCTAAATATTAATCCCTTAGAGTTGTCAAATGTCCGGTCCGCCGTTCAAATGGTGTGAAAGGTCGTGTAGCCGCCTGTGATAGGGAGGATGCCTGTATCTAGTGCCGGAGTTGTATGTATTGAAATCTCTCCCTCTCTGATAGTTGGAATTCCTGTTTGCATTGGGCAAAAGTTTTGATGCTATCTCCTATGAATAAGTCTTGTATCGTTCTACATCCCCTGTCCGTCCATTTTGCAAAGTAAGGCGGGCGAAGAGCGGGGGAAATTGCGGGTTGCGAGCAATTGGAGTATGCGGAGACGGAAAAGAGGTGAGACCCCTGCGGACGGCCAGTTTGTCCCAAATCTCGAGTACAGTTCGGGTCCTTTTGTGTTTTTTCTATCTTGCTCTTCTGGGCGAAAGTCTGATTTTGACAGTTAGGTGCGGTCCCAAAAAAATGAGTGCAGATGGGCTCCACTTGCATCCAATGTGTCAAATTAAGCCTGGGCTTTAGTCTGTTGCATGCCATCTGTCCTTAACAAAGATCCAACAGTAGCCACCTCACAATGGTTAATATCATGGGTTAAAATATATCAAGTTCAATATGAAGTATAAAATGCAAATGTAATGCTAACTTTAGGTGGATGGAATTTTTCTCAACACTACCTGTGCTCTATAGGTGTTCTAAATATTATTCTTGCAGGAGAGAGTAAGCAGGGAGTTTTTGTAATATTTTCCTTGCCCTAGATGAGTGGAAGAGAAGGTGTTACCCTAGATATAATTTCCAAGAAGTCTTGAAAGACATGGTTAGTATCATTAAATTTGGTAGTAGTAAGATCTGTTATTCACAGCACATAAAGAAACCAGGAATGCATTATAAAGTGCTATGTTAAAACTAAGGGCCTAATTTATATGTTGGTTGTATGTATATTCCGTCGCAATACTGATGGAGTATACATACCGCCAACATAATGACCTGACCGACTCATTTAGATGTGGCTGGACCTTTGATTAATCACGGCGGAGGCTACTCTGTCTTGCCATGATTAAAGTCCTCCAATGGCCTTGAGGAGTACTGGGCCATCAGAGGCAAACCTCTAATTCTGACCACCTAATTTAAATGGGTGGAATTAGAGGTCAGTTATTGCTGCTAGTCACCATCAGAAAAATCCATGCGGGAAAACTGCTAAATGCTTCCCTTGCCATGGGAGGGGAATGCCGTGGTAAGGGGAGCATTTTCTTTTTTCTTTTTCAGAAAGAAAATCCAATTTTGAAATTTTCTTTTTGAAAATAAAAAAGAAAATTGTTATTTTATTTATTTAATCTGTAAAGTGCATCCACAGAGTGCACTTAAAACCACAACAAAGAGCAGTATATAAATACAATACAAAAGAGATTGTTTAAAAATAAGTACATGAAATTAAAACAATACATATATAATAAAACAGTCAGTATAAATTGTAATACAATAAATTAAACAATAAGAAAATAAGTCAATATACTTTGAGAAATGATCCAAAAAACCTTATTAGACAACAACAGACATTCACAATAGGTGGATTTAATAATAAATAAGTGCTTCTTCATGCATTACTTTGAAGGACTTTGAAATCAGAGGATATATACATTTTAAGGCAGACACAAGACATCCAGATAAAAAAAAATAAAACATTCTGAGGTTAACCCATCCTTCCTAATTCACAGGTTTTCACTAAACAGTATCTGATTAAACATAAAATTCATAACAATTCTTCATACAATTGGACATTAATTGCCCTTTAAATACATTTGCATCTCACCACATAATAAATACATATATCTCAACTAAAGCCTTTTTATCTCTAGACAATGTTGCAATTCATTGTGAAAGCTTCAATTTCATCTTTCGTATTTTAAGAGGCACTTAAAAGCACTGCACGTCAGACAGGTTAGCACCCAGAAAGGATAGCACCTCATTACTATTTAGGGCCATCTGATGTAAATTGTGATTGGAAACATTCCCAAATGTATAAATTCCTTTATTATCCCTCGAAAGTTCCTGTCAAAAAGTTTTTTACAATGTATTTTCAAGACTACTTAACAACTGAAAAAAATAACGAATATTCTGGCAATAAGCTCGAAAGATTATACTGGTAAAACCCAATTTGAGACAAATCAATTCAATCGAACTGGAGTAGCTTACGCCAAGGAATCATTTCCACAGAACAGATTCAATGTTGGATATAGTTTTAAACGAGGAAAGCAACCTTGCCTGTAGAGCGTACAATGCAACAGGAAATACACTAACCATATACACCTTTAAAAGTGATTGAACACCTTTTCTTCCCTGTGTGTTAAAAAATTGCAAAAGACCGATTCCTGTAAACATTGATTTAGAAAACTGCAGGGAACCTTGAGGCGCCCATGACAAGTTTTTGGAAATACTAACTCCCAAGTATATATACTATTTTACCACCTCTAATGTCCACCCATTAAACTACTAGGATCTGGGAGACAACACTTCTGACCCCTATTATCATAATTTTAGTATTCCTCTCATCTACAGAAAGATTATGTGCAAGTGCAAACGAGGCAAGAAGTAAACCAATAGAGGGGTGAGTGAGATTAATACTAAATCATGAGAAAACCTACTAGGTGGAAACAGCCCTTGAACCAAATTCGGGAGTATATGTCACATTTTGACTTAAACAACAGGAACATCAAAGAGAAAATAACAAAGAAGCCAAAATACAATCTTGTTTAAAACCATTATCTACTGGAATTTTGTCTGAGCATTAATTTCCAGTGCCCAGGGGTACTTTCGACCAATTATCAGAATGAAACGTGGGAGTAACAAATCATGCAGAATGCACAGTCTCAAACGTTTATGCCAACGATTGGGACGAATGACAGATTCAAAAGCACTACTGAAATCAACAAATGCTGCATATATCTTCATTCTACGTGACCTCACATACTTTTCACTGGTGATATGAAGGCACACAATATTGTCAATTGTGGAACGAGCCTTCAGTATGCCTGGCTGTTCGATAGGCATTAAATAGCTGAGAAGTTTCCACCCCAGAAACTAAATAATTTTATAAACATTTGGCAAACATCTTCTCAGTAATATCTAAGAGTGCAGTTGGATGATAATGTTTTGGAAGATTGCGATCCTTTTTTATAAGGGGTATATATTACTAGATTGAAGACTTGGGGACTATGTCTGCCTTCAAACAATGATCAAACAGCGACTTCAGGATACCTACCCATAAATGAGGATCAGTTTTAATGAGACAGGCAGGTATACCATCCTGTCCCTCAGTGTAACTACTTTTTAATTCTATAATGACAGAAGCAATTTTATCCACATAAATTCGAGAAAATTAGAGCATCTATAACAAAGTAATTGTCTCAGATCAAAAAGGCCCACTCAAGCTACAACAAGGTACGAGGCAAGGTTGCCCTCCCTCCCCTTCCCTCTTCCTTCTAGTATTAGAACCCCTGCTACTAGACTTAAAGAATACCCCAGACATTGCTGGAACTGACTTCAAAAGTAAACGGGTTAAACTCTACCTACTCGGATGATATTTTAATAGTCGTGGAAAACACAGGTGCCTCTATCCGGGCTCTCAGGGACACCATAGAAAAATACTCGGAAGTGTCGGGCTACAAACTTAACAGAGATAAGTCTGAAGTTAAACCCCTTAATCTATATGCTACTAAAGATATTTTAGGGAACTCTGGCAGAACCATTACGTCAAATATCTTGGATAGAATTTGGATCAGACCTTATAGACTCTATTAAACATAATGAAATAATAACCCTCCAAAACACAAGAGCCCATCTAGACACCTGGTCACCCAAATGTATCACTTGGTGAGGTAGAATAGAGATAATAAAAATGGTGATCACTCCCATCATTAATTACTTAATCAGTATGCTCCCTCTGCTTCTATCTGATGATTTCCATCAAAAATTAGATACACAGATATCGAGATGTATATGGCAAGACAACAAAGCAAGAATAGCAAGAATAGCACTGAAAAAACACACGAGAGGAGTCGACTTAGCCAACTTTAGAGATTACCAAACTGCCTTCTTAGCCAAACGGTGCTCAAACTGGTTCTGAACCCCGGATAGCTACACATCAGTTTGGTTGATAGTAGAGAGAGCGATATTAAACAATCTGGAACCACTACTGCTTCTCACATCCAGCCACAACCACCACACTAATCTAAATATACAATCAATAACACCAAAAATACCTCACTAACCATAGATAAAAAGTTACCTTCACAACTAAAATTGTCTGCTTTAGCCTCTCTTTGAAAATAACCTGAACATTAAATACCGCGGGAAAAAGCTATATTGGCTATCATGGATCAACAAAGGGATCTTCTTCCCGCAACAACTTGTATCTAAATCTGCACCACTATCCTTCACACATTTACTAACACAATTCCATCGAATGCGTACAGAATTTTATAACTTACTCAAACTTAAAGCGGCCATTTCAAAATATAAGAGCAACTACAGGGACCCATCCCTACCTTCACTAATCTATAAATTCAACAAATTGGCTCACTAAGAATCCAACTTTTATCAATTACTACGCCCCAAGGAGACGCAAAACTCAACTATAATATACCAAACTTCTGGCACTCTCTCTTCTCCAATCCCATATCCAAAACTGATTGGAACAGTACTCTCCCACACAAAATGTTGACTTCTACACAAAGCCTATTGGACCCTATACCGCCTCAACTCACTGCACATATATGATGACCGGATTTGTTGGAACTGCAAAGAAGATAAAGGAAACCTTGCTCATGTAATACTTCAATGCAAATCATTGATCACTTTGGAACCAAGTTTTCTCTTTTCTCTCAAAACTGTTAAAATTCCAGCCCACAAAAGAATTTTCCTTCCTCATTAAAGGTTTTCTCAACCCCTGCATTAAGCAACCCTTAGATCGTGCTCTACTAAGCCTCCTACTTACAACCGCAATCAAAATAATTCTATATAATTGGAAGAATTCTTTACCACACCAAGCTTCGAATAAAAGACGGCGCTGACTCCGTGAATCTGAATCCAAAAACGATTTATTGCATGATCAGTTGCTGCTTAGATGCGTTTCGGCGGCTTGCTCCCGACTTGTTCACTACATCTGCAATGCATTTGACTTAGGTTATTTATACATACATGTAAGACATGGGTTCAATTGCAAACTGGTTACAACTAGCTGTTGCTAAGGTTACGTGGCTACTCCCCATGTATGGACATAGAAAAGTTCATGACTTGCACATTCGAATGCATGGCAGTCTTTCTACACTTTTCTGTCAAAAAAACGTAAATTTCATTAAATTAAATACGAAAAAACATTACAGTTCTGTCCTTAAATTTAATATGTTGCTTCTTGTTCAAACACACCCATTGACATACAATCTTCCCCTCTGTGTTAGTTCACACCATTACGCTCTGTTTACACAAGTTCGGTTTGAGTACATGTGAATCGGCTCATACATGGTCCCGTTCACGTTAGTGATGTAGGCCGTGATTGGTTACAGTGTTGCTGCGGCTAAACGTGTTCATTCAATAGGTATGGCTTGACGCAGAGGATATATGAAGGGCGGCTCCCAGCGGGTTTGTTAACTCAGGTAGTCAGCTCAATACAACACTCTAAAGATAAATACAGTAAGTGCTAAAATTGTTACATACTTTAACCATATATCCCCGTGGGCAGAGCCCGTTCTTTTACCAGTACCTCTCTGAATACCAATTTGTACCAGCGCCGCGGTCATATCTGCAGATACCTGCACAGAGCATTAAAGTCTATGCCAACCGCAATGATCACATTACTTATTATTCACTTGGACCTACGTTTTAAAGAATATTACGCATCGGGGCCTGCTCTCTCCAAATGGAGCTAGTGATTTGAGCGCTTGTGTTGAATGTGTGTGGTGAGTGGTGGGTGAAAGGTGAAGGTGACGTGAAAGTGGTGAGTGTTAAAAACTAGATAAATGTAAGTGCATTGTTCCTTATTTACAAGTGAGGTGAAAGAAGTGTTTATTAAAACGTGAACTGCAGATGTTGAAGAATGGTACTCGGGAAAGAGAAATTACTGGCTGGGTTACAGGTGTACACTTAAGGCTTCATCCGCATTCAACCCAAAGGGGATCTTGGAGTTCAACAGAATTATGTATCTTGACTCCAGGCGGCGTAGTGCAAGTTTCCGGTTACCACCCCTGGTGTTTTGGGGGATGCTGTCAATGACGAAGTATGTTAGACCTTGGGCACTGCCCGAGTGTGTCTCATGTATGTGCCTTGCCACAGGGTATGCTTGGTCGTTATTTGTGATTGCTCGCAAGTGCTGCAGGATTCTCACATGGGCTGGGTGAATGGTCGAACCTACGTATCTTTTACCACAAACACACGTTAGTACGTACACCGCATGTTCCGTCTTACATGTGAAGTGTTCCCTTATGGTGTAAGGTGTTCTTCTGAAGGGGACATCTACTATGGTGGTGTTAGTGTCGTGGTTGCAGGCCTTGCATTTACTGCATTTTTTGAAGCCCTTCTGCGATTGTAGCCAGTTGTTTTGTTTCTTTATGGCAGGAGCATTGCAGACCAGTTGACTACGCATAGACTTGGCTTTTCTAAATGACACTAGTGGTGTCTTGCCCACCGCCTGGCCGATGGTTGGGTCATTACGGACCAAGGGCCAATGCCTTTTCAAGATCTTGCGGAGGTTCGTGTGGTATCTATTGAATCCAGTTATTAGCCTGGGAGGTTGACTCTCCTGGTGGTTAGCACTATTTGTCTGCTTCTCCTCTGGGAACAGTAGTTCCTGTCGTGTTTTTGTACTGCATTTTAATTCTGCATTACGGCATGTTTTTTCTGTGTACCCCCTCTTTCTGAGTCTAGTACAAAGTTTTTGTTTTGCCTCAGTGAGTCCCTCAGGGGTGCTACAGTTACGTGTCATCCTCTGATTTTCAGCATAGGGGATAGATTGTTTGAGGGGTGTGGGGTGGAAACTCTGTGCGTGTAATATTGCGTTCTCTGCCGTTGGTTTGCGGTATGTTCTAGTTTGTATCCTGTTGTGTTGGATAAACAGTTCTAAGTCAAGGAATTGTATTGTCTCAGTGCTTGTATTACATGTAAATTTTAAATTCAACGTGTTTTCATTCAATTCACATGCACATTTCTCAGCACTGTCCACACTCCCCTTCCACAGAATAAAGATGTCGTCGATAAACCTTTTGTATAATACCACATTATTTGTCATTGTCTCGGAATGCAGTACTTGTAACACCTGCTCCTCCCACCAGCCCATATGCAGATTGGCATAGCTGGGGAAGAAGCAAGTTCCCATGGCTGAGCCTTGGACTTGTTTGTAGTGCAATCTGTCAAATATAAAGGTGTTGTTCGTTAGGCACCACTCCGTCATTTCAAGCAGCATGTTTGTGTGTTGGTATAGGTTAATCGGTCTTTTTCCCAGGTAATGTTTTATGGCATTTAAACCGTCTCTGTGCCTGATGCTGGTGTATAGCGACTGTACATCCAATGTCATGAATAGGTAGTTCTCCTTCCATTCTACATCATAGATTTTGGCCAAGAAATCACCTGTGTCCTTTATGTAGGCTGGAAGCTTTTTTACTTCTGGTTGCAAGAAGTGATCTATGAAGACACTCGAGTTCTCAAAGAGGCTACCAATCGCTGATATGATGGGCCTCCCAGGTGGTATCATGTCATTCTTATGGACCTTAGGAATTAGGTAGAGTTGGGCGGTGACAGGATAATCATTTTTCAAAAATTCAAATTCTTTTCTGCTCAACAGTCCCATGCCTTTCCACTTGTATAGTTCATTGTGGTATCTCTCCTGGATTCCAATGATGTGAGTTTGACTGATTCTAGTGTAGCATTCTTGGTCTTGTAATTGACTCAGAGCCTCCTTGTTGTACATTTCCAAAGGCCGTAGGACAATGTTGCCCCCTTTATCCGACCATCTCACAACGATGTCTGATCTTGCTTTGATCTTTGTCATCAGGTCGTTGTACTTTCGTGTTTGGTCTTGGGTGTAATGTTTCTTGGTGTTTAAAATGGACAGTTCCTTGAGTTCTTTTGTTACACACTCAGAAAAGAAGTCTAACCCATCTTTCGGCATTACTGGCATGAACACTGATTTGGGTTTAAATCCTGTTTTGATCGTTTGGTAAATGTCAATATCTGAGTTCTTTGCTGCTCCACTTGGTGTGATACCATCAGTCTCATTTTGTAGCTCCAGGTCAATCATATCTTGTAGTGCTTCCATATGTGCCACGCGCAGCATCTGGCTTTGATCATTGAGTGATGGTCTTCCAAGTGTTTGTTTGCTAGAATTGAAAAAGTACTTTTGTAGTTTTAATTTACGGACATATAGAAACAGATCGATTCGCGTTTGGGTATAGTCAAAGTTTGTGTTGCTGCAATAGCTCAAGCCTAGCGATAACATTTCCAGCTCCTGTGGTGACAACTCCATGTTGGTTAAATTGATGACTGTGTTATCTTTTTGTGTATCCATCATCGGCGTCGGTTTCGTCTGTGTTGTGCCTTGTTTGTTTTTGTCCTTGATTTCCCCCATCTCCTGTTTTTTCTCCGCCTGCTTTTTGTTGCTGCCGTTCGTTCACTCGGCCTCTTCCTCCCTGATCCAAGTTTGGCGGGTTCCTCGGTCGCAGTGACCTGAAGCGTTGCATGCGTATAAAAGCAAATTCTTGAACTGGAGTTGGTGCTGGGCCTGTTGCACTTGCGCCGTGGTTACTTTCTTTGTCGGTTTCATATTCAGAGCTGATTTCATTCTCACTTTGTTCTACAGTCACCGTATGTCCACCACTTGTTGGGACTGGTGCTTGTCGTCTTATCTGATCATACTTTCTTGCAAATGTATAAATTCTTCCATTCGTATAGTCATTGCGGTCCCTTTGAAACTTTATCGCTTTCCTTTCTTTGATGTCAGATTCGTGTTTTTCCACCCTTGTTTTTATTTCTATCATCCTCTCAGCAATTTCATCTTTGTTAGGTTTAGAATCCAGTTCTTTCAATATTTCCTCAATGCGAGTAATCATTTTGGCCCTATCATTTGCTGCAAATTGTATGAGAATTTTTAGCATATTTTCCGATGATTTTGCGCTGTTATCTGCCCACATTTGTAGCATTTCAGGGTCAGGGTCCTCGTATGTTGGCGCCACTAATACTCTTAGTCCCTGTGGTATTCTCCCCACATCGAGGTATCTGGTGAGTGATTTCACTTCCCACCATTTCGCTACTTCTTTCTTACGAAGCTTTTCCAATTCATTCAATAGTTTTTTTGTTTCATCTTTTTCAGTTGTTACCACTTGGGCGCTTGCACTGCTCTTATTGCCTTTTCCTGTGTCTATGTCTGTGAAGATATCCAGCGCAGCCTCTTCCCTTCCCCTTTCCCATTCCGCAGCCATGCTGATAATCTTTTACAATGTGTACAGTTTTGCATAGATTCACTGCCCGTGTATTAATTGGAAGAATGCACACAAGGCTTCCTTTCATAACTGAATTAATTGCATAATATTCATCAGAGGAGCGGACAATATCGCACTACAACACTCCCCCTGAAATTCACAATTCTGACCCATTTGGGACTCTCTGGATGACTATTTCACTACTAACAAACCACCATAAATTCACACCCTCCCACCCGCTTTCTCCAACTTACCCCCTCACTCTTTGCTCGACCGTAATCCCACCATGTGCCAAAATCTTCCAATCTGCACCTAAACTCTTGATCTCTATCTCACCTCGTAGGGCTGTTAAATGTAATAAAATCATACAACAAATTGCACAGCTTATTCCATGTACGTCAATGCAATAACTGTACCAGGTTTTCCCATGAAACTGTGTTCCAGACAGACTGTGTACTATATCCCTATTATGATGTCCTTGTTTTATCTCTTAATTCTGTATCCTTTACTTCCGTATCCCATATTTATTTTTTTGCCTTATTTTATGAAACGTAATTGAATTGTTTTGAATTTATTTTAAAAAAGGTACTTAACTAAACTTTTGGCTAGAACAAACCAAAGTTTACATATATTTGGAGAGGTAACCGCAGACTTACAACCAAACCAAAGCTTTGCCTTGTGAGTATCTTTAATAATTTTCTGTCCAACGGAGAATATTTAGAAGATCATGTAAGTGGAAATTATCTAACTGCATCAAAACCACCCCATGGACTTTTTGCTAAGATGTCCCGCAATTTGCGTAAGATGATTTCAAAAGCAGTAACCGTCAGTGTCATAGGAAGGGCCTCTAATACATTCTTCAACCAGTTTGTAAGGATATTTTTTGGTTCATGCTTCCAAATATAAAAATGATATGAGAGAGATCTTATATCATGACTGGAAACCTTAGCCCCCCTCCACCACCTTGTCGCTGGATGAAAATGAAGTGTAACATTAAGATGCGAATGATCACTCCATGATTGAGGGCATATTAAAAATTGGTAAATCACAATAATGCCCCAAAATTGCATGAACATATAATCAATCAATGAACATTGCTGACATCTCTGCAGGTGATTTGTTAAACTGACCATTAATCACAGCCCGGTTAAACCCCAGGGCTCAAGATAATGGAGTAGAGGAGCAAAAACAACACTTCTTGTGTGGAAAACAAGGAGACAAAAGACCCCAGAAGGCATCTAATTCAAAAAAGTCTACTTTCCTAATCTCAGAGGCTGCTATTCTTTCATTAAATTCACCGGACACGATTAAAATTAATTTTGGGTACAAAGCCAATGAACTTAACAGAGCCTTTTGAAGAGTGGTTATTGATTAAATAAAATTAATAGAGGGCTCTGAATAAACATTGCAAAATCAGCCACTTGGATGATCTTTAATTAAGGAATGGCAGGGGAGCAAAATACAAAATATTCATCTTAGTCAAAAACACTTGTTAACCATGTTTCATGAATACAGATACTAAATGCATCATTGAACCAAAATTAGATACAGACAAACAATCCTGAAGCCCAGTCACATTCCAACAGTATAATTTCCACAAAGAGCTAGGGAGAACAGAAGGTAGTAAACACAGTGTGGAGTCAAGAACAACTATTGTCCTTCAAGTTGTCATCATTAGCCACATAAGGCACTTTTTCCTTTACTAACCTAAGACTATTGCATTACCAACTGTCAAATTGGCGGCAAGGAACTTCAACATAATAGGTGACTTAGTTTGAGTAGTAGGACTATGTTGATGCCCAAGCGAAATATTAATAGAAGTACGTATAATATTATACATGTCGCACCCAAACACGGGTAAAACATCAATGCCTGATTTGAAAAAGAAAAATTACTGTGTTTTAATATCAGAGCAGAAATTGACTCAGAATGAAAATGTACAATAGTTTCACAAATGTCTTGTGCCTCATTGACATATGGGGTCCATTATGATGACGGGCGGACTTAGTCCGCCCGCCATCACATCGGGACCCGGGACCGCCCGCCTTAAGGGCGGGGGTCCCGATCAGGGCATTAGGATGCGCCCGCCACACAGGCGGGCGCATCCTGTACGGGTGCAATTGCGGCGGGCGGAGCAGAAATCTCCGCCCGCTGCCATGTTAAAAGTGCACGTTTTCATTTCAAAGTGCAACATGACAGGCACCGCTCAGTGCCTGCCATGTTGCACTTTGAAATGTGGGGGGGTACCATAGGTACCCCCTATGTGCAACCCCCAAGCCACGACTCCCAGGGGACCCGCAACGGGCCCCCGCAGGGAGTCTCCGCATGCCTTTCCGTGGCGGCATTGCCGCCACGGAAATGCAAAGTGAAATGCACATTGTAATATGGCGGGCGGTGTCTACAAGACACCGCCACCATGTTACAGGCTTTCCGCCCCGGCCGCTAGGCGACCGGGGCGGAAAACAGGCGGGCGGTGTTTCGCACCGCCACGGTCCCCTCCGCCATCCTAATATGGCGGAGGGGAATTGTGCTGATGATGCCAGGCTGGCGGTGGAAATCCGCCCGACATCATAATGGACCCATGATGTCAGCTCAACTAAAGCAATATCCTGAGAAGAGATGATCCCGAGGTCATATATAAAAAATATATTTAAAAACAGCTACTCGATTTAAAAAAAAGAAATGAGTGTTAGGTGTAGGAAAAATGTCAATACATTTTAAGACATGTGTATGTCAGAAAATTATTTTTCATGCAAGGTGATCTATTCACCATTACTGAAATCTATCACAGTTTTAGCAGAAAACCTCACAACTTTAGGGTTAAGTTGTAAAGTATTCCCTGATCTAACAACATATACTCCAGAACTACACTCACCACTGGAATTCCTCCTACTTTCACTTACTAAATTTACACAATGAAGAGGCAACACCTTATTATTTATAGTGTCTTCAGACGTGCATAAACTATCTTGTAAGATTATGGGGGAGGGAGGGGCCTCTAATGTAGTGGACCTTACCTCTGGCTCAGCTAATTCAGATAATTTAGCAAATCTAATTTCCCCCACCGGTTTCTTTTTTATTCTACAAACTTTAAATTGTTTCTTCTTCCTCTGACATTTAAAAACTTCAGAAATGGATGTATGCTCAGAAGAAGCAGACTTATTGTCAGGCATACCAAGGCCAGCTTGAATGACATTCTCAATTTCAATGTTAAATTTTGAGGGTGTTTTTCATCTCCCCCGCAAAAGAGAAGCTAACCAATTGATTTATTTCACCCAATGCCTTAAACCTAAAAGAGTGAAAAGGGGACAGGAGTTCTTTGCAATCCTGATGACTAGAATCCGGGACCACTGTTCTCAAAGGATCTGTATACATCACAGAGATTTGTATGGAGGATAAAGATGATTTACACCTCTCTGCAGATCTAATGTTGCAAGAAAAACTATTCCCAGAATGTGACAAATCTACTGTGACAAGATTACCCTGACCATTACTATTGGATAAACACTTTTTCGTAAGTGCTTTTAAAATTGATGAAAACATTGATAATGAATGCTCTTGAAGTATTAACTGTTTGTTATTTAGTTTTTCTACAATGAAGAAAGAACCAAATGCATCGAGTCATCATACTAGATATCAACGGTTCCACAATGTGGGGATGAGGCACATTATCATCTGATTGAGAAAAATATTTTGTCCGCTCTAAAATTGAGGCAAATTGATCAGAAGAAAGTGAATCCTCCATACTAAGATCAGAGTTATGAAAAACGTAATTTCTTAATTGTTCCTCACAGGACTCATAAACATTTATAACATTAAAAATAGGTAACAAGGAAGCCCTCATCCTTATTGGTTTATTCGAGTTTAAGGATGTAGTTTTTATCTGTGAACTGTCCAATAGGCCATTGCCCCCCATAACTGCCCTTTGAAGATTTCAAATGATGCATTGTAGTATTCTCTCTTTCTGTGATTCCTTTCGGAATCAACTGGGTAAAATCTAATCTAGATTCCTTTAAATTTCTACTCTCAAGGGAGGAGAAAAAATCCGTATTAGTTCTCGTTAGGTGTGGAGATAATTCTTGGGCCCTCTTGGGAGACAGAATACATTCTGGCTGCTCCATACTAGAAGTTTGATACAAAATGGACCTGCTTCATAATTCTTGGGAAAACAATGACATATCCACCTATGCTTACAATCCAAGTGGCCTGTCAGAGCCACAAGAGAGGCATAAAATGCCAAAAATAGATGGTCCTTCCTTGTCTGAATTCTCAGGGCTTATCTAAAGCAACATAGGCTTGACACCACCACCCTCCCCGGTTAATCATCCTGCCAATTACCCCCAACTTGCTGAAATTGGGTTAGTCGCAGTAAGCCAAGCTCCCCCGTATTAGGAGAATAAAGAGGGATCAAAGTAAAAATAAAACAGTACTGTAAAACAGTTTTTGCTTGGTGCTGCTTGGGTGTGCTTTTAAAAAATATTTTTTAAATGTTAAAAAGAGTAGTAAATATGAAAGATGTTGTCTTAGTGTAGTCTCAGTCCTCTCTGCATCACTGAAGAACTACAGCTCCACCCAATAACAAACACCAAAAACAACAGAGACCTCCACGCCTCAGAAGTCCTGAACTCCACCAAGTGAAAACCACTGAGGCCTTAAGAAGTGCCCAACATTACTCCTATAACCTGTGAGAGCTGAGTAACTGTTTAAATAGTAGATTTGGAGACGGGCAAAGGGGAGACAAGTAGGTGACAAATGGGTAGCAAATGGTCTGGCTCTACTATGTGAGCAAGCCGCCCTGCCAAAGCCTTTATTCCCTGCGGGGTCCCATTGCCTTTAGCACTGACTGGCTGGTAGGTTTTGAGAGAGCACAAATCTGAAAATGTAGAAGTGCACCATATTTACAAGCACGTAGTATTAGTTTAGCGTGGAATATACAAGAGTGTCAACTTATATAGAGAAAATATATGAGTGTTTAATTAGAATAGATGCATATATATAAGTGTGAAAAACTAATGTAGAGGTTGTAGAAATGTTAAAATGATGTTGGAGTCACATGTTAGATGGCTAAGAGAAAACGAAATGTAATTCTGCAAACCATGAAAATGTGTAGGCCACATGGCATTTCACAAGAAACGAAAGATGCTGCTACACTTTTAGTGACTTGGATTCTAATGTCATTTTACTGCAAGTGTATTATTAGGCATAGAACTGAAGTATATGTTTTACATAGATGTGTTATATTTTAGTAATGTGTGTTAGTTAAAAATATTGTTTAAACAGGGAAATTAAATGTGCATATTGCAGAGGCCCGTTTCATGTAATTTTAGTAGGCCTGAATAGATAAAGTCGCTTCTTTGATCTGCATGAGCTCGTTAAGGAGAGGTCGCACAGAGCACGAACGATAGGTCTGTTCAAGATGTTTTATGACTTCTAGATATGGCAGAGGCTGGAATTTGGGGCCTACCGAGAGAGTGTCTGTTTGCAGGTGCAAGGGGGACTTAAATCAGAAATAATGAATAGGCCCTTGTTCAGAGGCGCCAGGCACAGGTCTGTAGGAGTCTTCAGGAATTTTAGGGGGTACCGCCTGGTCGGAGAGAAGCCTGGGAAGCAAGGTCAACTTTAATGAAGAGTCCCGAGGAGCACCAGCACGGAATTTGCCGCTCGAAACTGCACCACGTGAGAGGCGTCTCAAGGGGCGTTCCTATTGGAAATGTGATTTTGTATTAGGGAAAGCACCCCGGGGTGGAGTTAGGGCAGATGATCTGAGGAGCCTAAGAGAGCGGATGGGTAGGCAGATAGAGAATTGAAAGACTTCGACTTTGAGACAAAGACTAAGGGAAGTGTGTGATCTTCTTTGGAAGTCACCACTGCTGACACCTTTTTAGGTAAAGATCTTGTTAAGTAGTGATGTCACTTAGTCTAGTGTAGGGACAGACTAACCTGTATTTTTCTTTTCTGTAAATGACTCTCAAGTTGCAACTCACAGCGATTCTTGCAACTCTCATGGTATTTGAGATATTTTTGATAATTTCCTTTTGTCGATTGAGAGCATTCAGAGAGTACCTTTTTATATTGATTCCTGTATATCTTTTGAACCTTATTCTGAGATGTTTGTATCTCCAGATACTTTTGGCTTTAAATTAAACTTTTTAACCTTTTCCAGTGGTAAGTGGTTCTTTAGAGTGGTGTAAGTTCTTTCTTGATTAACCTAGTAGTGGATTGCCTTTTACTCAATGACAGGTGCCAACGATTCAGTCGACCTGAGCTGGGATCTGGTAAGATAACAATAGACCAGAAATCCCGCGTTATCAGTTTTTTAGCGTAGCTGCTGATTGCTGCCGCTGCCACCAATGCTGCGGCAGAGGCTGGACTTCTACCACTCCCTGCATCTATGCCGTAGTTCCCCTGCGGCTCCTCGTGGCTCACAGCTTGCGGCAGTGGCCCTGACTCTGACCAAAATGGCGATGGTATTTTAAATATAACTAGTTCCACCGGGGCTGCTTTCACTGAAAAAGAGGTGAGGGAGGCCATTAAAAACCTAGCTGCAGGAAAAGCCCCGGGCCTCGATGGAGTCCCAGGGGATCTCTTCAAACAGGAACCGATGATATGGACACCATACCTCACACTGATATTTAATGCCATTTTGGGGGGAATGGAGGTGCCCGATACTTGGCTGGGAGCAGAGGTGGTCCCAATTTATAAAAAGGGATCCCCTCTGCTTCCCGCGAACTATCGCCCTATCAGTCTCATTGACATCTCACAAAAACTTTTCGGCAGACTGATTTTGAATAGATTGCAGGCATGGATAGAAGAGATGAACATTCTATCTCCCTACCAGGCAGGATTTAGGCAGGGTGTGTCAACCATAGATCAAATATTTAGACTAAATCTCCTTTACTGGAGAACAGCTGCAATCGAGGGCGGAACTCTTTACACCATTTTTGTAGATCTACGCGCCGCCTTCGATTTGGTACCCAGAGAGAGGCTGTGGAAAGTGATGGCGGAGCTAAACGTTCCAGGTGATATATTGGCAATCCTAATGAGGCTCCACCACAATAATTATGCCCGTGTAAGATGTGGCAAAGGAGGCAAGTTAACCGAAAGATTCCCCGTTCGCAGAGGGGTAAGACAGGGTTGTGTGTTAGCTCCGACCCTGTTCTGCCTCTTCGTGAACGGGGTGATTGCCCACCTAAACAGGATTCCCAATACTGACGCACCAAAGCTGACAGGCAGCAGGGTGCCTGCAAATATGTTTGCAGATGACACCCTGCTGCTGTCTAAATCCCCTATGGGGATTCAACGCATCCTGGACGGTTTCTTAGAATTTTGCTCCGAACACGGTTTAGAAATAAACCCACAAAAAACTAAATTTATGATCTTAAACCCTAACCCCCAAAATCGAGTCCCACCAAGGATAGGTTCTGTTCAACTAGAACGTGTGCGCAGCATTGAATACTTGGGGATCACCTTAAATGAACATTTAACGTGGACGAGTCACCAGACTAAAGTGTCCATCAAACTGGCACAGTTGGCGGGTGGCATAATGCGTCTGGCGAACAAATCTTTCTATCGCCCACTAACCCCAATTATGCACATCTACAAAATCCAAGCACGGGCGGGTGTCACATATGGGGCAGAATTGTGGGGTCACTCTCAATCACATAACTTACAGTCCACAGAAAATAAATTTTTAAGGCAGGTTGTTGCCCTTCCCCAGAGCACCCCCCTATTCCCCCTCAGACTAGACTTGGGAATCCGTCCAATAATAGAGGAGCTGGGACTCAAACCCCTAACCTTCTGGAGGCGGTTGTGGTGTAGCCCTGACCTCACAAACTATAGAGAGGAACTTCAGGAATTTTTGGAGCTACGGAACGCCAATAGGATCCCTTGGATGACCTATGTCAAGGGAATGCTAGAGGAGATAGGATACCCGGAATTATGGACGGATCCTGCAAACTCTTGTACAAAGATTCCAAAAAAGGCATTAGTGAGAGCATATTACGAACTGATGCTCACAAGAGCTATTAATGCTACGCGTGAAGGATCCTTGACACACTTCTTCCTGAAAGTGAAAGACTCTTATTGCCTTGAAAGCACTCTAGACGCAATCTCACCTGTAATAACGAGAAAACTATTTTTACAGTGGAGATATGGATGCCTCCCACTAGCTTCATTTACAGCGTCATGGCAATCTCGCTCTAGTGTAGCAACTTGTCCAATATGTGCTTACCAGAAGGAGGACGACGTGCACGCTGTCTTTTTCTGCAAAGGCTACGAGAGGAGTAGGAAACACTGGTTAGTCCCGCTACTTAGGAACTTGGGCTTCAGATCATTTCAACCAGCCTACAGAGTTTTAAAATCTGACCTCTCTCCCACTTTAGTTTTCGCCTTATCAAAATTTCTGACTTCAATGTGGTACGTCCGAACCCGAGCGATGAAAAGACTGGTGTAGAAGGAAAAAATAAAAATGAAAGAAGGACTAGTTGAATGAAATATACTGGATCATTTTACGATTCGTTTAAACCATTTTAAATATTGGATCACTTTATGTTTAATAAGCTTTTAAGTTGTATATATGCTATGTGTCTTTTATGATCTGTGATCGAAATAAAGATTTTTGAAATGAAAAAAAATGTGCATATTGCAGAGGCCCGTTTCATGTAATTTTAGTAGGCCTGAATAGATAAAGTCGCTTCTTTGATCTGCATGAGCTCGTTAAGGAGAGGTCGCACAGAGCACGAACGATAGGTCTGTTCAAGATGTTTTATGACTTCTAGATATGGCAGAGGCTGGAATTTGGGGCCTACCGAGAGAGTGTCTGTTTGCAGGTGCAAGGGGGACTTAAATCAGAAATAATGAATAGGCCCTTGTTCAGAGGCGCCAGGCACAGGCCTGTAGGAGTCTTCAGGAATTTTAGGGGGTACCGCCTGGTCGGAGAGAAGCCTGGGAAGCAAGGTCAACTTTAATGAAGAGTCCCGAGGAGCACCAGCACGGAATTTGCCGCTCGAAACTGCACCACGTGAGAGGCGTCTCAAGGGGCGTTCCTATTGGAAATGTGATTTTGTATTAGGGAAAGCACCCCGGGGTGGAGTTAGGGCAGATGATCTGAGGAGCCTAAGAGAGCGGATGGGTAGGCAGATAGAGAACTGAAAGACTTCGACTTTGAGACAAAGACTAAGGGAAGTGTGTGATCTTCTTTGGAAGTCACCACTGCTGACACCTTTTTAGGTAAAGATCTTGTTAAGTAGGGATGTCACTTAGTCTAGTGTAGGGACAGACTAACCTGTATTTTTCTTTTCTGTAAATGACTCTCAAGTTGCAACTCACAGCGATTCTTGCAACTCTCATGGTATTTGAGATATTTTTGATAATTTCCTTTTGTCGATTGAGAGCATTCAGAGAGTACCTTTTTATATTGATACCTGTATATCTTTTGAACCTTATTCTGAGATGTTTGTATCTCCAGATACTTTTGGCTTTAAATTAAACTTTTTAACCTTTTCCAGTGGTAAGTGGTTCTTTAGAGTGGTGTAAGTTCTTTCTTGATTAACCTAGTAGTGGATTGCCTTTTACTCAATGACAGGTACCAACGATTCAGTCGACCTGAGCTGGGATCTGGTAAGATAACAATAGACCAGAAATCCCGCGTTATCAGTTGGTAGCAGAGTAGGATGGTTATCTTCTTGAGGAAGGTAATCTAGACTAGGTTAGTTTACCCCAATGTCCCTAGAGTTCGAGAGGTGGCCTGCCGAAGAAGGCGCTGACGGAGAGAGAAAAGCAGCAGTATCGGACGAGAGTGAGTATAACAAGGGTCATGCGTGGACAGATTGCGGTGTTTTGTGTTGTATTTGTATTGTAATGTCTTGCGGAGTTGAATGCCTGTAGCGTGATTGTGAGAAGGTTGTGAGCGCGCGCAACCTGGTAAAATCTTAAGTTCGGGGGAGAGCTTAAGTGGTTCGGGTGTATCGAACATCCAGAGTAATTGTCGACCAGAGTAAGGGGGTCATGAGGTACCATTGACCGCCGCAGGACCGAGATAGGGGGAGCGTAAGAGTGAGTGTGTGAGTAACGGACGCTGGTCGAAAGTTACTGTGTGTAAGTAACCTATCAGAGAAGGCGATTGTCTGGACGTAAACGGAAAGACATTTCGCCAGTTAAGGTGACAGTTACAGATTGACTGTGGGCGTACAGTCAAAAGAAAAGTGATCGCTTGGACGGAAGTAATCATTTTTCGGAGTATGAATGGGACGCATGCATAAACGCGGAGATGAGCTGAGAAAGGAGGGGTACCGCTGCGAAGGGGGACGAGTGACGTCAGCGAGAGTCGCGCTGAGATAGGGCGGTTAGTGAGAAGCCGCGACGTGATAGGACGGTTGGTGTGACGTCGGCAAGAGCCGCGACGGGATTGGGCGGCTGGTGTGACGTCAGTGAGAAGTCGCGTTCTGATGGGCCAGTTAGCGAGAACCGAGCTGAGATTGGTGGATTGTCATCGGGAAGTAAACAAACGCGGAGAAAATAGAAATATTGTAGGTTTTGAACATGAAGTGTTTTAAATGTTTGAGAGAGATTTTTAAGAGAAAGAGAAGGAACTCTTATTACGGGGAAGAGGCACCGCCAGAGGGTACACCAGCTTACTATATGGCAGCGAATGTTGGCTTGCATACGATACTATGGATTAGTGAATGGAATAAGATTTCGGAAGGGAATGAAGAACTGACGTTTCCTAAGTATGGGACGTTCAAGTTAGAGGCGTTACATCGGTTGAAATCAATTATGTCCTCATTGAATCCTCCGCCTAGACCAACCCAGTTTGAGGCCCTTAATGCGTGGCTTAGGGCGGCACACGACAGAAATCTGAATAGGCGCCAAGACAGGCTGAAGTGATCAGTAAGGGCAGTGCGAGATGCCAAATGGGATGCGGACGCCAAGAGATGGAGGGTACAGGCTATTGAGGTGGATAAGTTATACCCAGTGAGAGAGGTGACAGGAGAACAGAGGCTCATGGAAGAGGATGAGGAGAGCGAGTCGGAGGACAACTTGATAAATAGGTTGCTAATAGATAGACCGCCTCCGAACGTTGGGAGAATGGAGGATAGGGGACTCGCAAGGGATGATGGGCCTGCCGTAGAGGGATATGTACCACTCCCTATATCAGAGTGGACACCGCCCAAAGGAGAGGAGACACCTCAGCCTAGTACAGTACCGACAGTAGTCGGAAGGTTTGTGGTGCAGAAGGTACCGGAAACAGAGAGAGTTGAGTCCTATGGGTTGCCAGACGCTCTACAAGTACCCGTTACCATAGGTCCTATAGTATCGATTTACAACCCCGAGAGAGACAGAGAGGAAGAACAGATGAGGTTAGATAGAGAGAGAGCAGAAATGGAAAGGAGAAATAACACGACAAATGCCTGGAGACAATTGCCAGGACCAGTGACGTGGAGCATCCCATTTGATCCAGCAGTGGGTCCCGCAGCTGAACAGGGGGGTCAGAGAGGACCGATGGACCTGAGGGGACCACGGCCGAAATCCTTTAAGGAGTTGAGGGCCGATTTGAGAGAATGGGAGGGGTCCACAGAAGCACCAACCAGTAGGCCAAGAACAGAAGCAGAATGGGGAAGCCGAGGCAACGGAACATTGTCTCACTGCGGGGCTAGTGCAAGTAGTCAGGAGTGGGATGGTAACAGGCCGGAGAACAGAGGAGTAATACGTCCTAATGATGGGAGGGACCAGAAGGAGCGAGATGGTAGAAGCATGGAGTGTGAAGAGATGTCTCGGCTCTTTGAAAAGGGTGGAGACCAAATGGTACTAGCATACAGAGATAGGTTTAGGTGCACTCATCACGCGCCAGGGGAGAATGTGCAACACTGGAATAGGGGGAACAATGAAAGATCTTGCCATACATCGGGTGATCAGAGGTCACAGACCAATTGTGAAGAAAGGGGGAGTAATGGAATGTCATACCATGCATCTAGGGAAATCATGCAGGATGGGACTGGTGGGATTCCGAGAAATGGGAAAGTGTTTCACCATACACCCAGAGAGGATGGAACTGCATGGGACCTGGAGAGGTGGGAACAAGGGAGGACTCCCCATAACTCGCCTGAGCCTAGACGTAGGACTCGGAGCTGGGATGGGAGAGATGTGAATGGACCCCCTAGAACTAGCATACTGAGAGCTGCAGTAAAGGCCAAAAGACTCGATGTCACTAGCTTAAAATCTGACCTGGATGAGATAATAGATGGAACGTTGCCTTTAGAAAGGATTGACCTGTATGAACAAGATGAGTTACTGTTTATAGCAAAAGATATTACCCGAAAGGCAAGAGCAATTCATGAGAAACTGTCTGGACTGGCAGACAAGTATATGGTAGACTTGTCCAGAACGAGGACATTACAGAGTAACCATAGGTTGCAGTATTCAGATCAAGACTTAGATGAGAAGAGAACTACAGGGTTAAAGACACACATAAGGGAACTGATAGCAGGAATAAGAGTGTGGAGAGATCTGGACAAGTGGGAAGAGAGGTGGTCCAAACGGGGTACTGTCAGGAGGAGCACGAGTGTGATGTCTCCGGAGGGAAGGGTAATGCAGATGGAGGCATTTCCTTTGAGGGAAATATCGAATGGGAACTATGTACATGTGCCCTGGAGTAGAGGAGATTTGGCTGCATTTACCAACTCATTTCCGAAGTTAAGGGACAATCCTGTTGAGTGGTATAAGCAGGTAGAAAGGTTCGTGAAAATATCGAAGGTATTGTGGATTGATTTGAACACCTTGTTTGACATTGTGGTGCCAGGAGATTTGTGGACAGCATGCAAGACAAGCGTCGAGTGGCCAACGGTAGAACCAGAAAGGAATGCTGCCACAAATGGACCGTCTGAAATTGTAACGTTGAAATATGAAAGAGTAATAACTTGGTTGAAGGAAAAGGTCCCACCACAAGACATAGATTGGGTAAAAATAGACCGAACAAGACAGGAACCCAAGGAGACAGTTCATGAGTTTTATGAGAGATTGCTGAAAACATTCAAACAATACAGTGGACTCGATGTAATGGACCCCAAGGATATAGGACAGTTTGTGTCAAAGTTTGTATTGGGGTTGAGACCTGATATTTGTTTGATGATTCAGCAACATTTGATTTGTTGGCAAAACAGACCATTAGATGAGATTTTGAGGTATGCCAGGTACTGCAGCGATGAAATAGATTCCAAAGCAAAGAAGCTAAAAGAGAAGCTGATGGTAGTGCAGATGCAGTCAGCTGGAAAGGGTGGACAGCAGCAGCAGGGTACAGGGACAATGAGACGGAAATCAAGCAATCAAAATAAAGACAGTGAGGAAAAAGTGGGACCTAGAATTGACATTGCTACATTGAAAAGAACGACAAAGTGCCACCAGTGTCATCAGGTGGAGCATTGGAGACGCGAGTGTCCCTATAACCCTGAGAATGGAGAATTAGAGGTAGAGGAGGAGGTTCCAGAGGTTCCAGTTCAAGGGGTACCAGTGCCGAGAATCAAGGTGGCCAAAGGGGGGACTTCGGCTCCACGAGCTCAGTTTCCGCAGCCACCAAAGATTTCGACCGGGGGAAAGGTTTTTAGACAAATGCCTCTTTTCATAGATGAGGAAAAAGGTTATTACATTGATCCATTGACTGGCCAACGTGTAAGCAAAGAAGAGGACTGTACCCTCGGGGCAGTTCTGGAAGTGGATCAAAGAGGACCGTTTGTTGAGGCTGAAGTGGCAGGGTGTCCTATGACATTCTTGGTGGATACTGGAGCTACTCGATCAACTTTGAGATCAGCAGTGGTTCCGGATCTACCAATGTCGGGGGAAACAATTCAGGTGGTAGGAGTCGCAAACAAGAGAATGACTAGCCCTTTGACGGAACCAGTGTCAGTAAAAATCGGAAATTACATGAATGAACATCAGTTTGTAGTATGTGATTCAAGCCCTGTGTGTTTGTTAGGAAGGGACTTATTGTGCAAACTAAATTGTACCATATACTGCACGCCTCAGGGAGTAGAGGTAGAAACGACAGATGATGATGCTACCTTCAAAATTGTGAACTCTAGAACATGCATAGAACTGTATCCTACTCTAACTGTGGAGGATCTCCCTTGGGACTTACGCGAGGCAGTATCATCAGAAGTATGGGATTTTACAGGAGAAGAGATAGGATTAGTCAAAGGGGTAGAGCCAGTGAAGATCATAGTGAAACCAAATGTCGATTATCCAAGAACGCCACAATACAAGCTGTCCCAAGAGACGATTGCAGGAATAAAACCCGTGATCGACTCTATGATTAAACAGGGAATACTGAAAGAAATCGTGGATAGTCCATGCAACTCCCCGATTATGGGTTTGCAGAAACCTAGTGGGAAATTTAGGATAGTACAGGACCTACGAAAAATTAATAACATTGTTGTTTCATGTTGTCCAGTGGTACCGAATCCATCAGTAATACTGTTTCAGATACCATTCCAAGCTGAGTGGTTCACAGTGATAGATCTTTGTCAGGCTTTCTTTTCAATCCCATTAGACGAAGAGAGCCAGTATCTTTTCGCGTTTAAAATGGAGAATCGCGTCTTAACATGGTGTAGAATCCCACAAGGGTTCACAGATAGCCCATCAATCTTTAATCAGTTACTGAAAAAGAATCTTGAAAGTCTGGTACTGCCCCAGAATTCGGTTCTGGTCCAGTACATAGATGACCTACTTGTTGCGTCAGGAACAGAAGAGGCTTGCAAGGAAGACACCATCGCCTTGCTGAACCATTTAGCTGAAAATGGACACAAGGTATCTCCGAGTAAATTGCAGTACTGTCTGACAGAAGTACAGTACTTGGGTCATCGGATAGAAAAGGGAAAGCGTAAGGTGTCACCAGATAGAATAGAGGCAATCATGAAGATGAACTCGCCTACAACACAGAGAGAAGTCAGGATGTTTCTAGGAATGGTTGGTTATTGCCGACAGTGGATAGCTAACTTTTCACTGAAAGCAAAACCCTTACAGAAACTGACGCACAAGGAGGTGAGTGATCCGGTACCATGGGACAACGAGTGCTTGATGGCGTTCCTACAGCTGAGAGATGACTTGTGTCGTGCTCCGGCTCTGGGGATGCCGGATTATGAAAAGCCATTTTCCCTCTATTGCTGCGAAAGAGAGGGCTGTGCTTTGTCAGTTTTAGTGCAAGTACATGGGAATGCCCGTAGACCAGTTGCATACTTTTCGGCTACCTTAGATCCAGTAGCCGCAGCGTTGCCCGGATGTCTTAAATCTGTTGCTGCAACAGGTGTCAGCATTGAGCGTTGTGAAAGCATAGTGATGGGACACCAGTTAGTGGTGTATGTACCTCATTCTGTGGAACTGTTAATGACCAGGACCAAGACCCAGCACTTGACCAACAGTAGGCTCACGCGCTATGAGCAAGTTATTCTTGCTGCAGAGAACGTGACCCTTAAGAGGTGCTCTGTCTTGAATCCTGCTACTCTGATGCCACTTCCTAATGACATAGAAGGCGAAGACTGTGAAGATCACGATTGCCTTGATGTGACTGAACTATGCACGAAGCCCAGACCAGATATTGTGGATGAACCATTGATCGACCCCGATGAAACTTACTTTGTCGATGGTTCATGTTTAAGAGACGATACTGGTCGGTTGAGAGCAGCTTATGCTGTTTGCACCATTACTGGAGTTGTGGAAGCCGCTTGCCTGGAAGGAGTACACTCCGCTCAGGTAGCAGAAATTGTTGCATTGACACGTGCCTGTATAGCAGGTAGCAAAATTAGAGTCACCATCTATACTGATAGCCAATATGGTTTCGGTGTAGTTCATGATTTCGGGCAATTGTGGTCTCAGAGGGGTTACATGACCTCCTCTGGTTCGCCAATCAGAAATGGAGAATTTGTGCGGCTGTTGTTAGAAGCATTACAGGGTCCAGCTGCAATAGCAGTTGTAAAGTGTGTAGCTCATACGAAAAATTCGGATTTGGTGTCACAGGGAAACAGATATGCAGATGAAGTTGCCCGCTATTGTGCGGAGCATGATTACTCTTTCACGGAGGTGGAAGTAAGTGGGGCTCAGGAAAGGACAGAATTGAGCATGATGTTAGAAACAGTCGATACTTGGGAAGATTTGAAACAAATGCAAGACAATGCACCTGAATCTGAGAAGCAGGCATGGGAAACAGCAGGGTGTGTGAGAAGCGAAATGGATTTTTGGATTTCAGCAGATGGAAGGGCTGGTTACCTGAGGAGTTAGCGAGCCCAATGGCACGACAGATACATGGTCCAGTGCATTTGGGAAGGGATGCCATGCTGAGGGTGTTCAGGCAGACTTGGTATTGCCCAAAGTTTAGGATTGCAGCAGAAGCAGTGTGTAAGCGATGTGTCACTTGTCAGCAGTTGAACATAGGGAAAAGAACACCAGTTACACTGAGTCACATTGGGAGGTCTGGGGGGCCTATCAACAGAATGCAATTAGATTTTATTGAAATGCCAAGGGTCAACCGCCTTAGGTATGTTTTGGTGGTAGTATGCATATTTTCCAGATGGGTTGAAGCGTACCCTACACGCAGGTGCGATACACTCACAGTAGCAAAGTTGTTGCTTAGAGAGTTGATACCGCGCTTCGGGGTGCTTGCCTCTCTGGAATCGGACAGAGGGACACATTTTAACAGCGAAGTTGTGAAGATGCTTTGCTCTGCATTGAACATTGATCAGAAATTGCATTGTAGCTATCGACCAGAGGCTTCAGGTATCGTGGAACAGATAAATGGGACGTTGAAATGTCGAATTGCTAAAGTGTGTTCATCAACTTCCCTAAGTTGGCCTGATGCTCTTCCTTTGGTCCTTATGAGCATGCGTAGCACACCCGACAGGAGGACAGGTCTCTCTCCACATGAGGTGTTGATGGGGAGGGCAATGAGACTTCCTACTATCCCCACAGCTGCATTACTGAACATTACAGATGACCTGATCCTGGATTACTGAAAGGGGTTATCTGACGCCATTCATTCTGTGTCTCTTCAGGTACAGGCCGCAGAAGTTCCAGCTTCAAGAAATCAGTGCCACGACTTGTGCCCAGGGGACTGGGTGCTGGTGAAGAAGCACGTCCGGAAGAACTGCTTGGACGTGCGCTGGAAGGGGACTTTCCAGATAGTCCTAATCACGAACACCGCCGTGAAGTGCGGAGGACTGCCAAATTGGATCCACGCTTCCCATACACGAAGAGTTCCAGCACCCCTGGAAGAAACAGCTCCTCTCACAGACGAAAATCCAGTGGTGGAGGAAGAATCACAAGAGGGGGTCAGTCAAGCTGTGGGGGTGTCTGAAGAAGTTGGGAGTGTCACAGATCCAGAAGAGGAAGGAAAACAGGACGGCAGTGAAACTGAAGTTGCTACTGAAGGAGAAAGCTGTTGTGAAACCAACTCAGAGACAGAGCAAGTTCAGAGTGATCAAGAACTGAGTGAACGGACAAGAAATAGGAGAACAAGGCGTGGAGCGGCTACCTGGCCTGAAAGAAAAAGGAGGCCAAGCTTGAAGCCAGCTCGAGAGGAAACTCTTGCTCCTATAGCCAAAGATTCAGATCCAGAAGAAAGTGCACAAGGACAAGAGCAGGAAGGTCCGAGAAGATCAAGGAGGGTGCGAGTGCCTTGCAGAAGATACGCTACTCCTGAGTGGACCTACCTCTCTACAGATGTCCTCAGCGGGACGCAGAACTGGGAGGGTGAGGGAAGTGACCCTGACCAGAACTGACCCAATCATCACAGTGGAAGTAAAGTTCCTGTTACCAGGATTGGAGGTCGAAAGACTGCTGACACTCAACATCGTCTATCCTCCTCTCCTGAGCGGAATAAGAAAATTGATCTTTGAGACTGTTGAATTTCCGTGTTGCTGTTCAAGGTGTCCAATACTGGAGGGAGTCCTTCTTCGTATGGAAATATTTGAGCTAGTGGTGGAAGCTCTGGGAACACGCATAGTTTCAGACTATTAAAGACGTTGTAAAGAACTTTGTAAATATTGATTGAAAGATAACCTAGCGCCGAGTGGAAGAAGAAAGAATTAGGGACTTCCCTTTTAGTGGATGGAGAAGGGCTAGGGTTGCCTATTGCTACAGAACTCAGAGACTGTTTTTGCGGAGGGGATTTTTCAGTTTCCAGGAGGTGTGGTTAGAAAGATTGGAGAAGCAAAGAAAAGAGACTTGTGCCGTGAAAGAAAACCAGAACTACACTGTTTTGAGACCATGGAGGCTGGCAACCCGAACCGCAGGGCAAAATGCATAATAGGCACACTTTTAGGGGTAGTGATTTCTCTTATAGTTTTAGTAGTTACTGTATCATATATAGTGGGACATGAAAATGATGTGAAAGCAGAAAAAGAAGCAAAAAGTGTACCAACACAGAAGCCTCCTACGATTGGTAAACAGGGGGAAAATACAGCGAAAGAAAACGCTTTATTAGATGCTGAAATAAAAAGATTACATGCAGATGAGTCACAGGGGAATTTTAAAACGAATGCTTATGCCAAATTGCTTTATGAATATATTGATGTCATGGAGGCGAAGAACTGCTACGTCTGTATGCAGTTGCCAGCTTCTGTAGATGAAGGCATCAGATATCATCATCTTCCATTGACCTATGGAATCTCATGTAGTCTGTTGCTGAGCATATTTTATGAACGAGAGGGGTTCGAGTATTATTTTTCGAACTTCGATTCGGTACTGCCAGAGGTACCGAATTATAAACATCTAAATAAGTGGGATTATTATAAGTGTGAGGACAGGTTACAGAAATTTTTCATTCCATGGAAAACATTAGATACTTTGCATGCTCGAAGAAATAATTTGACTTGTAAAGTGTCAGAAATTGAGAAAAAGTTTATAGGGCAGGTGGATGATCGATATAGGAGACAAAAGATCCTAAAGGCTTCGGGACAATGGAAAACAGATTGGACCCGGGAAGAAAGAGAACACCAAAGAAAGGGTAGCAGTGGTCCAATAGCTTTAGACCGGGAGAAAAGGGGAGAGCTATGTATACACAGAAGTCAAACATATTATGAGAATGTGTTTGTAGGAGAAGTTCATTGTGAACATGCTTTCCAATTAGAGTACTATTCTAAGGATTTCCTGAAGGAAAGGCAGGTGATCCCGAATGTGTATTTTGTCTGTGGAAGAAATGCATACGTGAAACTACCAGATAATTGGTATGGATCATGTTATTTAGCAATTGTCTTCCCCAAAATATACCATGCTGAGGACTTAGAAACCAAAAAGAGAGAAACATCAGCTAGAGGAAGAAGGGATGTAAGCGCTGAGGAGGTAGTTGGAGATGTGTTTGGTGCTATGTTTCCTATTTTAGGGATAGCACTAAATGATGTTAAGATAAGAAGATTGGCAACAGTTGTAGATAGGTTGTCCGCCAGTACTGCTAGATCCTTAATGCTGGTAGAGGGAGAGATGCAATCGATAAGGGCAATGGTTCTTCAAAACCGACTTGCTCTAGACGTTTTGTTGGCCAAAGAGGGCGGAGTCTGTAAGGCTTTGAAGGTCCAGGAATGTTGCACTTACATTCCAGACAATTCAAAACCTCTCGAAAAGTACATTCGAAACATTACTGAAATACATAATGAGATAGAAGATTTGACGAAGGTAACAGTGTGGGAAAAGGTAGGTCAAGGAATGGGTAAAGTTGGAGGTTGGTTTGCCAATCTGGGAAAGAATATCATTTGGTACATATTGAAACCTATCATCATAATAGTGATTTGTATAATCTCTTTGTGGGGATTGGTGAAACTGTACAAATGGTATAGAGCAAACAGGTTGCAAAGATCTATGCGAGAGCAGGGGAGGAGATTAGCTGCGATGCAGGAGAATCAGTACCGGAGTCTGAGGGCTCTAGAGGAGATGAAACGAGGGAAGATTGCAACGACTTCAGTTTGATACTCTGTACCTTAGAGAGGTTGTTGTGATGATGATGACTACTGTAAGTCATCAAAGGGGGGATTGAGAGAGCACAAATCTGAAAATGTAGAAGTGCACCATATTTACAAGCACGTAGTATTAGTTTAGCGTGGAATATACAAGAGTGTCAACTTATATAGAGAAAATATATGAGTGTTTAATTAGAATAGATGCATATATATAAGTGTGAAAAACTAATGTAGAGGTTGTAGAAATGTTAAAATGATGTTGGAGTCACATGTTAGATGGCTAAGAGAAAACGAAATGTAATTCTGCAAATCATGAAAATGTGTAGGCCACATGGCATTTCACAAGAAACGAAAGATGCTGCTACACTTTTAGTGACTTGGATTCTAATGTCATTTTACTGCAAGTGTATTATTAGGCATAGAACTGAAGTATATGTTTTACATAGATGTGTTATATTTTAGTAATGTGTGTTAGTTAAAAATATTGTTTAAACAGGGAAATTAAATGTGCATATTGCAGAGGCCCGTTTCATGTAATTTTAGTAGGCCTGAATAGATAAAGTCGCTTCTTTGATCTGCATGAGCTCGTTAAGGAGAGGTCGCACAGAGCACGAACGATAGGTCTGTTCAAGATGTTTTATGACTTCTAGATATGGCAGAGGCTGGAATTTGGGGCCTACCGAGAGAGTGTCTGTTTGCAGGTGCAAGGGGGACTTAAATCAGAAATAATGAATAGGCCCTTGTTCAGAGGCGCCAGGCACAGGTCTGTAGGAGTCTTCAGGAATTTTAGGGGGTACCGCCTGGTCGGAGAGAAGCCTGGGAAGCAAGGTCAACTTTAATGAAGAGTCCCGAGGAGCACCAGCACGGAATTTGCCGCTCGAAACTGCACCACGTGAGAGGCGTCTCAAGGGGCGTTCCTATTGGAAATGTGATTTTGTATTAGGGAAAGCACCCCGGGGTGGAGTTAGGGCAGATGATCTGAGGAGCCTAAGAGAGCGGATGGGTAGGCAGATAGAGAACTGAAAGACTTCGACTTTGAGACAAAGACTAAGGGAAGTGTGTGATCTTCTTTGGAAGTCACCACTGCTGACACCTTTTTAGGTAAAGATCTTGTTAAGTAGGGATGTCACTTAGTCTAGTGTAGGGACAGACTAACCTGTATTTTTCTTTTCTGTAAATGACTCTCAAGTTGCAACTCACAGCGATTCTTGCAACTCTCATGGTATTTGAGATATTTTTGATAATTTCCTTTTGTCGATTGAGAGCATTCAGAGAGTACCTTTTTATATTGATACCTGTATATCTTTTGAACCTTATTCTGAGATGTTTGTATCTCCAGATACTTTTGGCTTTAAATTAAACTTTTTAACCTTTTCCAGTGGTAAGTGGTTCTTCAGAGTGGTGTAAGTTCTTTCTTGATTAACCTAGTAGTGGATTGCCTTTTACTCAATGACAGGTGCCAACGATTCAGTCGACCTGAGCTGGGATCTGGTAAGATAACAATAGACCAGAAATCCCGCGTTATCAGTTTTTTAGCCTAGCTGCTGATTGCTGCCGCTGCCACCACTGCTGCGGCAGAGGCTGGACTTCTACCACTCCCTGCATCTATGCCGTAGTTCCCCTGCGGCTCCTCGTGGCTCACAGCTTGCGGCAGTGGCCCTGACTCTGATTTATGACATGAGGAATCAGGCCTCCCTTATTTGGAGTATCAGATGGGTCTTGCCTCGCTTTTTCTATAGATCAATATAGGGGGAAATCTGGAGGCAGTCTTGGTTAGATCCTGCGTTTCTGATTGTTTATCTCTGGATGCGGTTGTCCGCATTCCTTGGATTGCATACTTCAAGAAATCCTTTGAGAGAATAGGCCCGAAAGAACTGTTTGATAATCCTCATTTGATAACTTTAAAACCTAAAGTGGAAGTTAAGCAACGTTTCTCTAAGCACTGTTCAGATCTAAGGCTACAGAGGGACCGGTATTTGGTGTCAGTTGTTAGATATGTACCGATATCAACTGCTAACAATTTAGAATTGTCCTTATTTTGGTTTTTAAATGCAATGCATGATACATTTTAAGGTTGCCTTCCCTCTACAATGTGTATGGTCACATGATCTACCCACATGTTGGTGTAATAATGTTGTTAAGCAAAGTCACATTATATTATTTTGTCCTCTATATGCAGAACCTGGGCGCTCACATTTGTTCCCCGTTTTACATAGATCAAAATTGAGAGTACACCAGGAAGACCTGATATTTTTTTCAGACTCTTTGTATGATAGAGACTTGTTATGCAATGCTCAATTTTATTAGAAGAGCTCTATCTATTAGAAAAAGGTATGAGGTCCTTCTTGTACGGCTCTATTGAGCCTGTTAATATGTTTTTTTTTTCGCCCAATTGAATGTGTACCTCTGATTTTAGATGGAAAATGTATTTATTTAAATGTCTTTTATGACTTTTACGGCTTTTTGCTGAATAAAGATTTGTTTTGATTGATTGATTGAGTAGAAAAACAGAAGCCAACATTTTTTATATTCCTCTACAACAAGCAGGGCAGATTCAACAAAATTCAACACATTTCTGTGGTGTTCTTTTGCATCCACTTGAAGACCTATTTGGAGACTCCACTATCTGAAAATTAGGCCTTCTTAACCATAATCTTAACCTCGCCGTGAGTGACAGCTTCCACCAGTTTAATGTAAAGCATTTCATACAAGGATGAACACAGCAATGAAATTAGAGTTCCAAATTTGCTTAGCAGTTTAATATTTCATTCCTCACAAATGTTTTAACCACAAGGGATTTGAGACATTGCAAAACTCATCCCTAACAATTCAATGCAGCCCTGTACATGCCAGCCTACCTTTTCCACGTGTGTTTTACTGACTCCCACACACGAAATCAGTACTCAGATGTAGGTTACAAACATATCACCTGCTGCTTTGTTGAGTTAATGCTCTCATGCTCTCTACAACCTTGGCTCAGGCGGCCATGGAGCACTCAAGTACTATAATATTAAATAATATTAATATTAACAATCCGCATTTGTAAAGCACGAACCTATCACCCCTTAGTGTTTTGAGCTTGTGACAATAACATAAATCAAAACACCTGGTTTAGTGTTGTAATTCTTAGCATTGGACCCAGGGAGCTCAATGTCAACAGGGACATGTTGGGACTATGTGATTGTCAGTTGGCCAGAGGAAGCTTGCCCCCCAAGGGTGTACGATGTTTGTATCTTCTATTTCTTTTACCAATATATGTATTTGTACCAAACTGATGACTCAGCTGTTTTCATCTGAAAACGAATTTGAAAAGAACACTTTGAACCCAGTAAGTTGCCTACTCAAATTTTAATGCTTCAACTGAATGCCTTTATCATTTACCTGCCAAGGGTAGAGTCTCAGATCCGGCCAATATGTGGATTATTCCTGATCAATCCTGTGTGGGAACTGATTAACAGTGTCCTTCACTGCTCTCCTGCTTCCTCCCCAGCTCTGGTGATTTTAACACATTTGGAGTCTACATTGTTTTGGAGGGCATGCCACTCTAACACGATGGGGACCATCATAGGAAACAATTACAGAAAAGATTCTAAAAATATTTTTCTGCCATTGTTTCTGGGTGTTTCACAAGTAGCTTGTTTGTTGTTCTTCATTAAAGTCTGGGTCGTTCTTCTATGAGACAATGCAAGTTGAGTCCATCATTTAATAAGCAAACATTTTTTGAATCATACCTGTGGTGCTCGAAAAGCACAGCTCTGATAATGACAGTGTCTCCTAAACCACTAGCTCTCATATTACAACTGGGTTCTGCCACAGCGAACTGAACGACCCCCTGGCCCGTAGCCCACTGTGGATGCCCCGGCGCTGAAAGAACTGCTGCTCGCTTAACCCCTCCCCCCCAATAGCCCAGCACACCTCTGCGCGGGGGCGGCACAGCAGGCCAAACACAGCTTTCCCAAGGGGTCCAGCTGCAGCGCGCAGCAGTGCGTGCAGAACAGGAAGCTGGCTGCAGCTTTCGACTTTGAGACATAGCTAAGTGCCCCATCTGACCTCCCCTCGGTGAGAGCGGCCACACAGTCTCGGTGGCTGTCTCAAAGCACGGCTCGTTCAGAGAGATACACAAACTGTCTCTGGGGAACAATGTGCATCTCACAGGATGTCAGTGAGACCAGTGTCAGGCGTCAGGTCACGCCGTCTCTCTTAGTCCGAGCGAGACCCAGGTCAAGGGTCACATCCTCGGCGGTGTACTGTAAAGAGAACATCCCCTGCCGGAGCCACATTAAAGCGCATCAACCACTCGTCAAGAAAATCAGCGCTATATAAATATAATTATAGAGTATTACATCTATCTTATAGTGAGGCCACGTCCACGGTCAGGTCCATGGCTACCTACTAGTTATAGACACGCCCAGCATTAGGGATCACGCGCAGCTCCCCATGAGCCTCAATAGCCTCCACCCCACCATTTACCCCAATGCAGTGCATGGAAAGCTCTAAATCTAGGAATGCACTGGGGGTGGTGTGTATTCACTAAAGTGCAGTGCACTTTTTTGTGCACGCATTATATGGTGCCTGGGGATCCGGATCTCTGCAGTTATTACACCACAGGCTGGAGTAATGGACACCACAACCCCAGGTGTTCTACGCCCCCCAACATACAACTCAAACCCGCCAACTTTCCCCGAAATGCAGTGCATTTCCGTTTGCTCATAGTCAGTGTTCCGAGCCCCGGCAGTTCAGTGCCCCGAATTAAATCCAGCCCCCTCTGTTCCAAGACACACGTAGGCGCTCTAGGCCCCAGGTAGCGCTGAGCTGCCTGGACTCCAGTATAGCGCTGTGCTGCCTAGACTCCAGTGTAGCGCTGTGCTGCCTAGGCTCCAGTGTAGCACTGTGCAGTCGGCGTCCCTAACGCAGCCCTCGGAGGCCGCCCCTTCCCTGACGCTCCGCATCATTCCTGCTCTCTGAGATTAGTGAGCGCTGCCAGCCTCCTATTGTGAATGAGTCCCACATGCCAGTCCCACTCCAGAAACCATCTTGTGTCAGGGCAAGCTGTACCCCGGCCCAGCCTTGCAAACCAGCAGCTTCAACAGGGGGTACATCTCGCTCCGGGGAGGTGGGGGGAGAAATACACACCTGCCTCCCTGTGGCACGCAAAAACACGTCCGTAGATTAAACACATAAACAGAAATCGCCCGGGGGCACACAACCTGCTGCTCTCTACCAGAGGCGCACAAAATGTAGATGTCACATGTAATAAATGTACCGCGAGGGTACATGGCACGAGGGTGAAAATGATGGAAGTACAGCTCTCCTTGGCCGCATCGTATGTACACCTCTCCTATACCGTGAGTGGAAGTGCAAACTATACATGAGGCGTAAGTGTGTAGCCCCCACCGCAATCTACAGATTCAGTGTTAAACAAAAGGCGTGGCTCGCCTCGGGTGCATTGTATAAAGCTTATTGCACTGTATACACAATAAGTACATCTCTTTTGGGGTGCACCCCTTGCAACTTTCTCGGGGAAACTCACCACACGGAGCTCCCTGCGCTTTTCTCCTGAAAGGAGACATTGAGGGACCCGCACTGAGGTACAATCATTCGTTTTCTTTAATGATGTGTTCACAATATGGAGATCACTCCAATAGGTGCACACAACGCATATGTCACCCGTGGACATGTTTTATACAGCTATCAACTATTCATCTCTTCAGGTGTCACACTGGACAGGCCTCCTACTTCGGAAGAAACGTGCAGGTTTGTCTTAGGATGCAAAACATGTCTATCTCTCCTGTGGTACGCACACAGAACAGATTACACCTACAAGGACTCAATATATGCACTCTCTTACGAATACAGTATATTCAGACGTCTCTCCGATTGCACAACGTGTAGATCTTCTACGGAGCTTACACTATGTGCAGCTGTACCCTTGGGGTACCAATGTGCGGGCTTCTCCCAGGTATACACATAAAACTTATGCGGCGAGGGTAGCCACAACATGATGCACGGCACACAATACACATTTCTTTACAGGGGCACACTACACAATGAGCAGGTTTCTGAAGATACACAACATAGGTGCAGAAGATCGCTCTGCAAGAATCGGTCTCCCCCGGGGGCACAAAATGAACGTGTGTGTGTGAGGGGGGGGGGGGTTGCATTCTATGCAGATTTTCAAATCTCATTTCTTACGCGGACACAAAATGCCAGTTCTCCCCGGAGTGCACAAAAATACATATTTCAAGAGTGTGTTTAATTGCCCCTGGGGTCCCGTCCACCCCGCTGTTCAATGGGGGATGTTTAATGACTAATGCCTCATGCATGGATGGGTGACACCAGACTGAAGTCTTGCACACTCACTGCTCCAGAAAGTTTTTTTAAAGGGGGGGGGAGCGCATATACTCTCATGCAAAGCTGGGGTGCAATGGACCTGTCACACAAAGGATTGAGTTAAATGGCACACAGCAGCCTCCTCACTCTAACGCACATAGATCGGATTGAACACTGCGTTCCTTTGTGCTCTGAAGTAATAGAAAATGTTCACATAACGTGTGGTGTGGAACAACGGATGAAACTCTACGCAACTGTAAGGACTGTTTCAGGCTTTTGCTTATTACCTCAGGCAACGTGTTTAAAGTTCCAAGTGAAAAGCATTTTTAACAAACTAAAGATCTGTGCTTAGCATGGTGTGCCGCCAGACTTGTATTTTGCTGTTTCTGTCATTGCGTCCAGATATATGATACAACAAGTAACATCATACCTACAACAAGGCAGGACTATTGGCTTGTTAATAGTTGTTAGTTGCATAATATAAATAAACAGCAACTATGGCTTGTTGTATATAATACAGAAAAAACTACCACTTAAAGCCCTGCTGACACCACGACGATGTTGCTGCTCCTGAGTTTCAAAAAGAGACATTTGCAATGCAATAGGTCTCGCATTGACACAAGTTTGAGCTATTGACATTGCAAATAACAATGCCTTTCATTTGTATTTTCCTTTTAAAAACATAAATAAAAGGCATTGTCATTTGCAATGTCTCGCATTTGCGAGAGTTTAACCTATTGGCATTGTAATTGACAATGCCTTTTATTTACGTTTTAGAAACCAAAACATAAATAAAAGACAGTGCCATTTACAATGCCATGGCTCAAACTCTACCAACTGCGAGACCTATTGCATTGCAAATGCTTGTTTTTATCTTGCAGAAGGTACATTAACCACCAAACTCTGTTTCTTGCATTGGAACTTGTGACCTGCGGGTATTCACAGATGAATGCAGCAGACACTCATTTGCTCAAGCTATCTAATTTGAAGTTTAGTCTGTAAATCCTATAGATCATTCTGCTCGAGATACCCTCCCAATTAGTTGGCTTCACCATGGTAGTTGTTGGGAAATTTTGGATTCACACCCCCTGAATCTCACAGACTAAAATGTGCCCCTGCTGCCACTCGGTTTTCTCTGTCCCCAGGACAGACTCTTTATTTTACAGGGCCTCACTGAACATCCTCCTTAAGGCAGGCAATACTCTTTGCACCACTACTCATGATCTCTGCTATGTTTTGTCTTATCTTGCCTGATCCTATAGCTTTCCCATGTCTCCTGATGTTTTGGACAACATGAAGCAGTCTACTTCTCCAGATGTCATCAAGCCAGGTGATTCCTCTGTGCCTCTGTCCCGTGACTGATTGTTGGTTCTTTAACCCCTGAGGTGGTCTCTCAATGTCAAATGCCACAGTGTCCCGGGAAAAGTTGATCAATTTCAAGCCTGCTCTGCTTCTTCACCCATGGATGGACATCTTGATTTCACCTCAAAGGGCAGGGATGAGGGAATACTAATCATCGTTGTTGTACACAGTCCTATGTACACTTAAAAAATGTCGACCATTGCTTACTGTATCTGCTAGGGCATCTCTTACAGTTGTTCAGCGTCTTCCTCAGGCATCCTTTGCCAGATCTACACTTTAGTGGTGGGATCCTCCCGAGCTTGTGTCAGCTGTGTTGTTTGCCTGGCCAGGCAACTATCTCACCTACACATGGTCCCTTTCTAAAAACAAGGAAAAGTGAGGTCCTTAACTTATATCAACGAAACTGCATTCTAAATTTACACTGACCGCTGGACCTATAGAAGCCATCTCGAACTGGACACTATGGGCCTGATTCACAAACTGCATTTTGTAGTATTTAAAGAAGTACTCCAGTAGTACTTTATACGTTTTACAAACATACCTGTGAAGATTGCAACCTCCACATTTCCTATTTTGTTCTATGGGAATATCTCCATGCATGGAAGTGTACGACATAAGGTCTCATTACTAGTTGGTCAGACTTTGCTGCAAAGATACTGTAAAGTAGGAATTTGAATTACTGGCTAATATCACAGTTGAACAGTCCAGCCATTATGAGACTTTTGCCAAATGAGAATAATTACTTGGACGTGGATTTACTGGATTCCTTCCGGGCAGTTTTTAACTATTTCTGTGAAAAACAAAAACAACATTTTTTCCACCACCTTTGAGCAGGTTGAAAGTGCCTGTGGACCTGCTGGTAGTGGGTAAAAGGGTGGGGTTGAGGGGTATGGCGGAGGTCACACTTTTGTCTGTCTGGTAGAACATCGTCTGCTCCCTCCTTGACTGCTGCAGGAAGTGGGTTTGGTTTGGGCAATTCAACTGGTCACAGCCCCTGCCTTGCAGCAAATCTTACAGGCCTGGAGTGCCCAGGCCTGGAATTATCCAGTCAGAAGTTTTCAGACCTGATAATTCTAGGCCCCGACACACGTATAATAATGGCTTGGGTTATGTCACCAGGAGTTATCGCTCTGGGTTAAAGAAATTGACTAGTATTGAGGCCCTTAGTAGTAAATGTGGGAGGGACTTGGGGAGTGATGGGAAAATGATAAAATGCCTACTACTGAAGCAGGGGGTGGTAGGGAGAAGTAAGGAAGGGTTTTGGGGAAGGACATACTGATACAAACACCCACCCACAAAAGAGTAAGCCTATTCGTATTCACAACCTATATTTTTAAAGTTACTACAGCCCAAGATGCCACACAGCTGTCTTAAATGTATTTTAGCTCAACCTTCGAGTAACTCTAGCCCCACATATGGCCATTCACATGTACTACTACCTATCCTAGTAAAGGTGTAATTTGTGTCAGCTTATTTTAAAAAATAATGTATATAATTTAAATTAATATATTTCAATTATTTACATATTGAATACATATTTAATTTAATGAGTTACTTTGCTGTAACATCTTATTTTATTAGTTCTAGGTCAATAATAATACTCAGAAATGATGAATAGCAAATACATGCAGACGCACTCCTAGGTGCAAGAGTAAATGTACTCTTGAGTAAATCTACACATGTGAATTTTCTTTGTGAATTGGCCCCTTAGACTCTTGGCATACTAAAGCCACCATTTACTTTACTTGGGTGAGATGCTTGGTGTTTGGGTAGTAGATTTTTAGGTCAAGGGATTTTTGCACCATTTCTGTCAGGAAATGTAGCTTCTTGGGTGTTATGCTCATTGATTTGTCTAGTTTATACCTAGAGCCACAGAAGGCAACCATGGCGAAGTCCTTTCTAAATTCCAAGCAGAAATACCATTGTTCTTTTTTTCTGCAAGTCCCCAATCTAAAAGAAATCTAAAAGATCTTCATGGCATGATCTGCAAGTAATGAAACCAAGTGGCAAAACGTTCTCAAATTTGATAGCTTGAATATCTTGAATTTGGTTCTCAGCACAGCCTGGCAACTAAATCCGAACGTAAAAATTTTCACCGCAGCTTTGACCCAAGGCCATCTGACAATGACATTCCTAACTCGGACACCTCCTGCAACCTTCCCCCACTGAACTTTACCTTCTTAGACATTTGCCTTCAACAGTTCTTATAGGTCTGAAGGTAAGCACTGACAGGGCCCAATCCACTCTTATCCAAACCACACTCCATTGCGGTCTGCCTTAAATTTCGACCTTGTCCTGGTCTCGCGCAACTAGCTGTCCACGGTTGGTGCTTTGATTTGTTTATGCGCCAGCATTTACTAAAAATTGTAAAGATTTATAACTCCAATTCTATTGATTACATATTTGTTGTTTGGGTGTCAAGTAATTTATTAAAATTCATTCTATTTTCCAAAAGTGGTTGTGTTTTTGCTTTGTTACTATTTGTGTGCTGCATAAATACTTTAAACATTACCTCTAAAGTAAGCCTGACTGCTTCTTGTACAAAGCTACCCAGGGTTAAGCACAGGTTAATTTAGTGACTTTTTGTGGTTCACCATGAAAGGGATTGTGGCTGTTGAGTGACCCGGGCCCACACCCCTGTCAACCAACAACCCAATTTCTCACAGATACATATACTTACGGTGCCTTATTCCGCAAGAATGCTGAAGTGGCTAATGGAGTTGCAAATGGAAGGGGCTTTAGCGTGTGTTGGAAGCAGCCGGCCACCCCTACCACCCATCAACAGAGAGGTGGTTCAGCTGCTACAGCACCTCTTGAAAGCCATAGGATGCATCTTGCCCTTGCCATCGCCCTCCCCCATACCACTCCTCTCAAGAATGTGCTAAGAAATAGTCACTGTTGTCTGGGGAAGTGTATTAGATATAAAGAAACAGTTATCTTTTGATGGACAAATGGAAGATGGTCATACAAGTTATTTGGCAGGTGAACCTGGTACTGACTGTTGGTGACTATAAGAGTCTAGGGTAGTTTAAGCATGAATGTGATACCTGATGAAAAATGTGTTCATAGGACAGAAACCAAAACCGTAGCTCCCTCTGACATGTTATTCAAAGCAGGGCTGGCCCTAGGCTTGGGCGGTGTAAGCAGCTACCCAGGGTCTCGCACTCAGACCACCAGCATGGGGTCCACACCAGCACAACACACAACGGGTCTTCTTGTACCCCTGCTGATCCTACTTAGGGAAAGGTGTCTCCTTGCAATTGGGCATGGAAAGGGCCCACCTCCCTGGGCCTCTCAGGGATGGTGGGTGGAGACCTAGGGGAGGGAGACACTACACAAGTTTGTCCTGCAATTCGGCCTCCTGCCTGGCTGCCCATTCAGAGACATTGCGGTACGCACTTTGTCCAGCACTTTAGTGCCCCCGTGGTTTTAACTTTCAGCCCACAAACTATTTTCACACCTTCAGCTAGATAGGAGCTGTAAAGGAGGTGCTTGTAGGTCGATAAGAGAAGGAACTGCGGCCTATTAGGAGTCTGCACAAAGCAGCTTCCGTAGCCCTGAATGTGTCATTTATTAGGTTTAGCATTCAAGACCTCTTGTATATACTTTTGTATATATATATATATATATTATATATATATATATATATATATATATATAATATATATATATATATATAATATATATATATATAATATATATATATGTATATATATATATATATATATATATATATATATATATATATATATATATATCTGTATGTACTTTGTGGGCTCTGGAGATCAGCCCTAGGACATGTCTGCTTCCGCTTAGGGACTTTTTTTCTGTTCAACTGCCTCTATTTAACTTTCTTGTTAGAAAACGACCAGCAGAGGTCAGTAAAATACCAGAATCACTTTAGCATTCTCTAGATTCCAGTCCATAGAAATTGTCTTCACGGGCACCCGTAGACAATAACACTTTTTTCAAACCCTGATTTTATATTAAAAACAGAGCTTTGGACTATACCATTTCCTGCTGAAAGGTAATTTTTTGTTTCCGCTCCCAGGCTAATGCGCTGCATAGCAAAATACATATAAGGTCCCAAAGGCAAGACCGCTTGCATTGCAAATGCTTGTGTTAGTTAGACGGGCCTCACACATTCCCTTTCTGACGGGGTCCCAAAAATCCTAGAACCGGCCCTGATTCAAAGGGGCGTTCAACTGCTCTTATATTACCAGTGTTACTGGATCAATATACATTTATGTGTCTTATTTTCTCTGATGTGTTATTAACTGTCAATAAAAATAGAATTGTCTGTGACTTTTTATTTGAAAGGGCTAACTGCTCACTTGTGGTATGGAAGTTATGCAAAGATTACAATGGAAATGTGAGATTTTTATTGATTACACATATTTTTTGTCTTAACCAATTTTTTTGTATTGGCGAAGGCAGTCATCTGACCCAAAAATAAAGTTTTCCAAAAGCCATGATTTTCTATCTGACATCCTTGGAGTAGTTGTCTTCCAATGTTTTTCCTTCAATCCTCCTGCTTTTGTTGACTTCATTTTTGGTGGTCTTAGGTCTCTGCACACTTTACCTCTGCTAACCAAAGTGCTAAAGTGCTTGTGCTCTCTCCATTAAATATGGTGAAATTGACCTACACCCATGGGCACATTTAATTTACTTGTAAGTCCCTAGTAAAGTGGTACTAAATGTACCCTGGGCCAGTAAATTAAATGCTAATAGTTGGCCTGCATCACTCATTGTGCCACCCACTTAAGTAGCCTTTTAAACAAGTTTCATGCCTGCCATTGCAGCCTGTGTGTGCAGTTTTAAATTACCATTTGACCTGGCAAAATAAACAATTTGCACGACCTAAACCTTACTTTTGAATACATAGAAGTCCCCCTAAGATAGGCCCTAAGCACCCCATAGGACAGGGTGCATTGGGAATTTAAAAAAGTGGGCCATGTATTTTTTACTTTAAATGTTCTGTTAGTGAACAAATCTTACATTTGTTTTTCACTAATGCAAAGCCTACCTCTCCCATAGGACAGCATTGGTGCCTTATTACATTTTCAATTGGGAGCAGGTGGGAATATAGAGTTTTGTGTCTAAGGAACTGTAGTTTAAAGCCCTCTTTAATGGATCGTAAGTCATAAGTCTGAAAATGCCATTTTTAGAAAGTTGGCATTTTCTCGTCCAAACCATTTAGGGCCTGCAGCCTGTGTCCTGGATCACCTGACTAGGTGTAGCTGGCAGTTTGAATTTGTGTATTTCTCCCAGACAAAATACAGTGAGACAAAGGGGAAATAGGTGTTGGCAGGATGGGACACCTCTGTCAGGATGTGGCAGAGTTACTGTCACCTAACACACTGTACATCAAAAAGGTTCTGCCTGAGCACTCACAAACGGTTTGACACTAGTCGTTTGTGCCCCCAGACAAGCTGGGACTTGGCAGGGAGGCTGGAAATTTCAGACATCTCTGTGGGGGGGGGGGGGGGGGGAAGGGACTAAGGAAGTTTCTCCCACCTCAAAGTGGGCACCAGTTATAAATAGTGGACCCTCAGATCTAACTCTTCAATACACATCTGGACCTGTGGAAGACTCAGAAGAAGGACTGCTGTGCTACTCTCCTGCAAGAAGGACTGCTACCCTGCTGCCTGAGTGAGAAGGACTAGACCTGTATCTTGACCATAGGACCACTGGAGTGCTCCAAGGGCTAGTCTGTTGGCTCTTGATCAGAGCCTAAGTGACAAGAAAGGCTCCATCCACCTTGAATCCTGCACCAGGAATCTGCCTGTTGTGAATTGTGTCCGCTCAAGTGGTGACACCCCAGTCCTGGATTCTTGCGAGTGTGCCCGAAGGTACTCTGCCAGCCCTATTATGGTGTCTGGGGTAAAAGCGATGCAGCGTGATGCATCTCCTTGAAGCTCTGCATCGGAACTGCTGCTGACCGATGCATCTCCGACGCAGGACCCTGCAGCTCTACAAAACTACTACTGCACGTCACCTCCTCGTTCCAAGACCTAGCATTGCAGTCCCACAACTCCTTGGAACTGCTGCTGCATGATGCATCCTCGACACAGGACCTTGCACCACAGCCCTGTAGCTCCCCAGAATCACTGTTGCATGATGCATTCTCGATGTGGCATCTTGCACCGCTCCGCAACCAGAATTTACGGTACTTTGTTCAGTGACCCTAGCTTGGTCCCTGTATCCAGTCCGCACACCTTCACATGACCTTGTGATTTTGTCCCAGTCTGGCATGACTAGATCACCCCAGTTGGTGCTTTCTGTGTTTAAACACTATTTCTACATACATCTTTGAAATGTCATACCTCTGGTTATAATAATTGGATTTTTGTTGTTTTTGTTAAAAATATATTACATTTTACTCTATTTTTCTAAATTGGTGTGGGATTTTTCTTGTGTTGGTGATTTCACTTTATTACTGTTTGTGTGGTGCATAAATACTTTGCATATTGCCTCTAAGTTAAGTCTGGCGGCTTTTGTGCCAAGTTACCAAAGGGATAAGCACAAGTTAATTTGGGGGTTTCTTGTATTTCACCCTGACAAGCATTGTGGTTGCTGCTTAAGTAGGGTTTGATCCCCCTAACCAGTAACCCAATTTCTTACACATGACAAAACCCAACAAGCAGTGGAAAAACAGCAAAAGGTTGGCAATTAACACCAGATCTATTGGCTTTGCTAAAGCTTGTTGAAAATCGATGTAATCAAACATTACCTAGAATGACAGTCCATCACTTGATAATATGAGAATGTTTGTCTGTGGGATCAAGGTGGGTGAAGGGGTACCTCGGAGGATTTGAATGTTTGTTCCACAATGTTCTGTTATAGATGTATCCAAGTGTGAATGATAAATCGTCAATTACCTGATTCTGAGCTGTAATCCACAGAGGCAGTACACCGTTGTCCCACCATTCGGTCTTGTTTTGCGTTGCTTTGTGGGAATACTTTTTCTGAGTTTCTGGATCAAACATCAAATTGTGAATAACTCCGTGCTCTTCCACCCAACGGCCTACAGATTGTGGAGAAAGAAAGGACGTACACAAATAACACAAACTTGATTCCGTGAATGTTGTCATTTTGATTCAGATGTATCAGCAACACTATTTGCTATCAACAAATCTAATTTGTAGCAAATAAATAACTATTTATAACTATAAACAGTCAATAAGTACAGAAGAAAATTTTCCAGGCCATATGAATTGTCAGCCACACCTTGATGCCCCGTTTTACTTCCTAGAAGATGTAGATTTGTCAACCAGGAAATGTCACGGTCAGCAGAGTGGATACTCACAAAGAAAAAATGTATTCATCTAATGGACAGAGACATGCTGTTTTATAAATGTTGTCTGACAAGGTAATTACTCCATATCCAGTTAGGTTCCTATTATAAAACTCTTTTACAAATCTTAAATGGTGCATCAATGATTAAATTAATTTCTCAGGATTTTAACGAGCAAGCAAGCATAATCAGTCAGTCGAGCTGCAATGGTATCTCTGGCTAAAGAGCTTTTGTTGCTCATAACCTCGACTTTCAATGTAACAGTCGTTGATCCTTTCTGAGCAAATTCGGGTTCAGATTTACTAACTTTATGAACCATCCCAAAGTCAGGCGCAGCAGCTCAAAGCAATGAATTGGTATTTCCTTTGCAGTGCAAAAGGCGCCCTTTTTCAGGACCAAAAGCACCAATTTTCATATAAATGTGCTAAAATGTCATAGCCTTTGAAGGCACATTCATTAAATATTCCACTCCTTTGCCGGTGTACCAAGCCATTGAAACCTGGCGCTCCCCAGGAGTTGACCGCATTTTGTCAAAATGTGCTGGAGGTGACTCTACGTGTAAAAAACGAACTGTTGTGCCAAGTCCCGCATTTTGTCATAGGTGCCCCATATGACATGGGTGCCCCCAATATGCTAGTGCTGCCAGAATCTTGCCATTTATGCTGTCCAAATGCCATAGGTGCAGTGCTTAATTTGTAAAATATTAAGCGCCAGGGCTCTGACCAGGAAGCCACTGCAGCTTGCACCACCCATCGCCCTTGTCATCGCTGCCAAAACAACTACTATCCATTTCTCCTGGATGTAAATGCGACAGTTCAGATTATTCCAGGTCCCCAAAGCTAAAGGAATCACTGAGGAGACAGGTATTAGAAATTTTAATATATATTGTATCCCCAAACAACCGTTGTTCTGCACATCTCTAAAATAGATGAGCAGCACCATCATGTAGTAGACTGTTGTAAGTACGGTGTTGACAATTAGGTGCTGGTGCCGGGCACCGGAAACCAATTAAGTGCCGGTGCGGAGCACTGGAAAGCACCGGCTCAAATTAAGCACTGAATAGGTGACCCTTATTTCAAAACTTACATCTGTATGCCAGCGTCAGAATTTTGTCTTGGTTGTCACCCACTCATATGTGAAGTTGTCTTCCTTTATGCTAGGAATTACCTGCAATGTGCTGGTCTCGGCAATTTGCCAATCTTTTTTTCCACTGGTTCGCCGTATGTAATAATTACCCCTAGTATGTCAACACAAGTATTTTACCATACGTGCCCATTGTGCCAAGAATTACTGCTAGTGCTAGTATTTTGTAACAGATGTCTATCATGTTAGGAATTGCTTCCGGTATGCCAGCGCCAGTATTTTGCCATGGGTGTTTTCTATAAGACAAGAATTGCCTTCAGTATGCCTGGGCAATGGCAGACTCACACGCACAACACCACATTCCCACTCACTCACATTCTCTAATCCTCTCTTACACTCATTCTTATTCACTCTCACTTGCAATCAGTCTTAATCTTAATCACCCATTCTTACTCACTCTGACACAGGCATACTTACTGACACTCAATCTCAAATATTCTCACTCACTACCCGTCACTCACTTTCACTCAAAAAAAGTCAACATTTTAATTATGATTTGGAACTTAAAGAGATCCACATAAAATATACACAAGGTTTTATAAAAAACAATTCACACAGTATAAAACATACGGTACTACACAAAAATGCCAATCAGTATGTGAACATACTCTACTCTGATAAAAGACCCAACGGACAAATAAAGTGCGAATGCGCAATTGAATCAGTCAAACATTACAAAACAATTCTTAGATAATGCAGGAAACTATCCAAGCATAATCAAATTCAGCAAAGAAATTGTGAAAAAATATTTTACAGTGCAACACTAATACAGTAGTTCTGTTTCTACAGTATGATCAACATTACTGAACAATACCAATACAGTAAATCTATTCATACTGTGCAAAATCGTATGACCTAAAATGCACTATTTCTCAAATGCGGGGCCAAATACGGTTCATATAGAGTTACAACATACAAACAAATTTTAATTTTTTTAAAAATGTGTTCAAAATATCTGAAAAAGTTTGAGCAGGCTATTTGCCATGGTAGTACAAAAAGACATTTCCGGGCCCCCACTACCAAAGTAATATTATATTTTAAAAACAATGGTCTTAACAGTTGACATCACAATGGATATGGGAGAGGACAAACAAATAACACACAATTTAGATCTTGGACATAATTCTCACAAAGATCACAAAACCTTTAATTCTTAGGTTATCTTTCCCAGGCTCCTTTGATAATTCGTAGCGGAAGCAAATTTAGCCTTAATAACGAAATAGGTCTATGCATACCATGAGGAAGATTCCAAAGAACATGCAGTTGTGGTTTTTAACAAATGCTACTCCCCGCTACAATTTCATTCTGGGCATGCTGAGTACACAGTACAATATCCCTTTCCTGACTAACTTCATAAATTGATTTTTTTAATCAGATTTTTCAGAATATGCCTTGGGAAGGGTGCCACTTTACTCGGACCAATTTCAAACATATCCAAAACTTTCATATACTTTGAGAATATGGCACTCCTTGCCTTCAAGCAATAAAAGATTGAAATCTATCAGGACAACATCATCAGCGCAGAGAAGAAAACCAACATTCATCATTCTTAGTTTAGGTGGGTCCCCCTTACGCTGTCAGCTCTGTTAGGTAAGTCATGGATCTAAAGGGAGAAAAGAAAGGATGAAAGTAATAGTTTAAACCATTGTATGTCTCTACTGGACAGACCCTGGTTCCCTAACTCACACACTTTTACACAGACACACACTCACACTTAGACACACATACTCACATATACACACACTCTCTTTTGCATAAACACATTCTCAACTGCAAGCACACACACAACATTCAGCTAAAATACGGTTTTTAATTTACATCAGCTGGCACCAAAGGTCACGTTCCAGCTAATTGTCCTCCATTTTTAGTGAATAATTGAATAATGAAAAATGTACAGAGCTTCTCCTGTGTTTTTGGCACTGCCTTTGCCACCTCAGTGGTCGAATCGCAAGGGGCAAGCCAGGGGTTGCAGCTGCGACCTCTGACAACCGCTAAATGACGTCAAGGACAATAACAAAGAGAAATGTGTTGATTTCTCAAACAAATCCAAGGCATTTCGTGTGTGCTGAAGTTCACAGCACAATGCACTGTGTGGTATGTTTCAGGAATTTTACTGCAACAGTTTGCTTTCCGTATAATTCCTATGCTATACAGGCACACACTCCCTTCTGTGAGGCTGTGTGCCATGCAAGACAACCTTTAAGAGCATGAACTCAGAGAAAGACAACAGGCCCGTTTTAACACAAATGGCACTCTTTTTCCACATTTGCACAATGCAATGCAGCAAAATGATTTGCTTGAGCTGTGTTCGGGTAAAAAAATGTGAATCTGCCCCTCAGTCTGCTATCCAGGTGAACCGCTTCCTGCACTTCATATCTAAAGAGGATCCATTCTTCTTCCATTTCATATCTTGAACTACTGCTCCAAGCACTCATTCCTTCTCATGTCAATTACTCTTTTTGTAGACTTACCTTATTCAGTGTTATACTACTATATCCTGGTCTTTATATCAGCATGCAAATATGTCCTATCCATGATATCCACTGCCAACAAATCAACTGCAGTTGCTAAGGTTCCCATCTGTAGGGGACTTGGCTGGGGGTTCAAGCTTGACTGTTTCTATTGACCAAGCCTGCTGTGCATATGCCTGATCTTTGTCTGGATTGACATAATGGTGCAAAAAAAAGATGTGAATGCGACTCAGAATATTTATTCACCAGTAGCTGAGATTAAGTCAAACACTGCGCCCATTACCTTTTTGTTATCTTCCTCACATCTGTCCCCATGTCTAGCACACTTACACTGGCTACCTCCCTCATGCAGGTTCAGATATATTTTCTCTTTTGCATTTTTTACTTCTGTTCACATTCTGTTAACTTACCATTTGTATTCACTCAAGTTCCTTTAGCTTGTTTGCTTTCTGCAGGGCCCATGCGCTTGTGTGCCTTCCAGAATCAGGTCCTCTACATTATGTTTGTGATGTAGTAAATTTGTTACCATCATGCTTCTATCTCTCGCACAGTACCATAGTTAACAGTTTTCAGGACTTCATGTCTTCCAAATGCCAGTGTAGGAGGGGGTTACTCGCGCAGAAGATTCTCGAACATAGGGGCAGTCGCCGGGGGAGGATCTATGCCAGATTTGTTGGATAGCCACATGATTTCCATTTAAAGTTGTAGTATGCAAAATTATTATATGCGGGTATTCTAAAAATCCGGCATGGATCCTACCCTCTTGGACCTTTGATGGATGGGCAGAGCCTATTTGGTGCCTGGAGAGTGGAGGCGTTGTATGAAACCATATTGAGGGCTATTATATTGACCTACAAAAATATTGCATCCACTACAGAGCATACCACCACAGAATAGGGCAGGTATTTGTCAGCTCCCAGCCCCATTGGTCGGCTAAACAAAGTAGGCCACGTGCAGGAAGTATAATGCCTGGCAAGTGCTACTAACAGCAGTCAACGGATCAATGTTTGTTACTGAAACATAGCATGGAAATGTTAGCAGCACATGGGAATGTTGAGAGCACCATTGAAGACAAGAAAGTGATATTGAACCCTCGACAGCAGAAATCTGCCATTTATTTCAAGATTCTCTTTCTTCAGTTTAAGTTAGAAAATTCTACCATTTGTATCTGGAATGTTCTAATAATATTATGGGCACCTGCCTTTGGGGATATGTGTTGTTACATCCCCTTAAACCCCTCATAGGCCTGAGCCTGTAACTTGGGAACAGGGCATTCTACAACTGGTATAGCCCACGGCAGCTGACTACAAAGATACGTTAGGAAAGTTGTTGGGTTGTGGTATTGTAGATGGAGAGGAATTAAGCTTCTTGGATTATAAATTTCCCCTCATACCAAAAACACATAAATCTATGCTGAATCCACTCGACAGACCTATGCTTTCTGGTATAGGTTATTTCAAAGAGCAAACTTTGTAGAACCTTTTTCCCTGATCCCTCTATGCTAGAAGTAGATTAGACTTCGATCATTTACACAACATGATGTTGATTGGGTGCAGGAGTTCATACTAACAACTGCTCACCCTCAACAGATTTTTTTTCTGGGGACACAGGGCACAACCTGGGGCTCTTGGCCTGTGACTACATGCACCAGACAATGGAGTGCTGAGAAAGTACTCACATCTGAAATCTAGAATTTGATTTTCTGAACAAATGTAGTACTTTGGTATACTATGCATATCCAGAGTCATAATTTTGCTTTTTACAAAAATGAGTCAGTTGATTTAAATGTTCCGTTTACTGACTATAATTTAGGGACTATTTTATATAGGAAGGCATTTGCGACAAACTCTTTCCTGTGCATAAAGAAATCCATATTCAGCAAAATAGATCATGAATATACCGTTTGGAGATTATCTGCGTATACGTAGAAGCTAAGCCGTAGTGGATTTGTAGAATTTCTTTATAAATCACATAAAATAAAAACTAGATCCGCTTGACCTCATTATGAATGACAACCTATTGGCAAGTCAGCCCCCGGAGTTACTACCAGTAACTTCAGTGCACAGTTAGTGTCAAGTACAAGGCGGAACACTAAAAAATGGAGGATTGCTGGGGAAATTTGTAATTTCAGTCAGAGTTCCCACATCAACTCCTCATTTTCTCTCAGAATTTTAACAAGAGTTTTTTGGGTGAAATAAACAAGGCACATAGTAAATCCACAGACCTTGTAATTGTGATCAGGGCTTGAAATAGGCATTACCGGCCCCATCAGAATGACCATAAACCTTACAACGAGGCCCGGATATAGAGATATTGTTTGGCTTTGAACAGAGCCTAAAGATTAAAACTGAAGAATCTTTCAATGTAGAAACCCCAAAATATTAAGATCAGAGATGAGTGTCTCAAGTTTAATACAAGGCACAGTAACCAGGTTGAAGGTTAACACAGAACAGTACGCAAACATCGCTTTATATTACAGACATGCTCAACTGAATAAAATAAATAAACTTGACCATACTATGAGCTGACTTGCTTATTTTAAGGCTAAACTAATTAACAGTCCCATGATTAAGAAGGGTTCAGGTTGCCTAAATCTCCAATAGATGTCTTCAATTGAGGTTCATGCAGCTTTTGCGAGCAACATCTGAGTTAAACCAAAAATATATAAAACGGACTTGCAGAAAAAGAATTTAAGATATGCTGACTTTATATATTGTTTAACATCTTTTGTAACCTGTGAGCTTGTTTATTATCCCGCATGCATACTAACATTAGAGCCATGAAAATCCTAATTGGTAAGTCCATATGCGCCTTACGACATTACACAAATCCTGTTGTGGAACACTCCTGCAACCATTGTGATAGTAATCGTGAAATGTAATATTTTTTCAGTCTAGAACGAGGTCAATATTCATCCTAACGAGTTAGTGTTCAGTTGGAAGTGATTCAAGTGGCTAACGTCATTAGTAGATCTATCACTAAGGTACCATGTACATGAATAATGATGACATTAAAGCCATATAGCCCACTATAGCGGGCTATACTGGACAATAAAGGCCCGCTCCCTTGTTATAGACAATGAGGGCTAAATGTTCTTATTGAGAAAAAGCATCCAGCTGGGAGAATGCTTGCTTCCTGTCACAGCTCTTGCTGTCTGTGTGCCCAGCACTGTGCAGTATGTCCTTGCCCACAGCCTCCACCTCTCTCATTCCTCTGCATAATCCACATAGACTGTAGAGAGGCAGGGAAGGGTCAGCGGGCGTGGATTAGAACATTAGAACGTAATGTAGGTGGCCACAGTGATGTCAGCGCAAACTAACTCCTAATTGTACAGAAGTGTACTATAGAATGTTCTTGAGGTGCTTCAGCAGTGAGGCAGGCAGCCACACCTACACCCCTCAAGTACCGGCCATACATCTTACAAACACACAAAAGGACATTCCATTGGTTTCGCCATTGTATTCTTAAAATAGAGTGGGGTTTCAATCAAAGGGCTATGAAGTGAGCCACAAAATTTTGCTGATTGTGTTATCAACCAGCAGCTGTCTAATGTTGATCGCGTCAATGTCCCTTTGATGGAAACCATGAGAAGCATCCTTAATATGGTGACAGTACCCTTTAGGAAATTAAGATTCATGTGGGTACTTTTACCTATTACTCGTGTGCACTCTGTGATTGGTTGCCTTTTGGAGGGAAATTATAATTTGACTCTGGAACTCAACTCTATTTTGTGAATGTCATAATTGGAGGGTAACCAAAAATGTTAAGGCCTGAGAAACTCTTGGTGATGAGGCCAGACGAAACACGCGTTGGCTAGAAGCTCTTTGGTTAGGAATACAGAATAACCACAGTTTGTTGGAGCTTTTATAGGGAAATCAAGTTTATTATATTTTTTTTGTGTGCTTGCAAGGACTTTATTTAAAACATTAGAAAGTTGACAGCAGCATGCCTGTACCAGTAATTATAGCCCGTTGCTACTCCATTGTCTTCAATTTACCCGTCTACATTCCAATGTTCTAATTGTTTTTATGAATATTAGAATTTTCCAACCGGATTCGCAGGTTTATTTTTTTGGCTTTCTAAAATAGTTGTGATCATTTGGTCATAAATATCTTTGGGTTATAATATTTTGGTCTAGATAGTATTTGACTTCTCACATTTGAACAGGCCACAAAGGCAATTTTGAAACATACTGTATATTTCTTTTCTTATTTTACGGATAATAAATCTCCTATTTTGTGAGATCAGTATGTGTTGGATTTGGCCCTTTTTGCAGGGCCATCCCTGAACTTTTTGCCTTCCTCTTGTATTTCCTCTGACCTGTTTTTGTTGGTTTTATGACTCTGGGCACTTTTCCACTGCTGATCAGTGCTAAAGTGCATATGCTCTCCCTATTGTAAAATTGATGTATGAATTAGTGATTCTATGATTGGCTGGTTTGGTTTACAAATCAGACCCTTGTACAGTGTACCGGGAGTGCCCAGGGCTGGTAATCCAAATGCTGCTGGTGGGCTTGCAGCACTGGTTGTGCCACCCACAGAAGCAGCCTGTAAAAGTGTGTCTAAGGCTTGCCATTGCAGAGCCTGTGTGCAATCTGGTAATGCCATGCTGAGTGGGCAAGTGCACCCACTTGCCAGTCCCTAAACCTTCTCTTTTCTTCATTTCAGACAACCCTATGGTAGGCCCTAGGGCAGGGTGCATTGTAAGTATAAGGTAGGACAAGCCCCGATGTGTGTGGCATGTCCTAATAGCGGATTACAGCCATTTTTGTTTTTCACTATTGCAAGGCTACCTATTCCCCCTAGGCCAGAATGGGTAGTTAGCTTATTACATCTTATAATCCTAACTGACTCAGGAAACTAGGTAGAAATTCGAGTTTAGTATGCCTGAACCCAGAATGATAAAATACATCTTTTAGTGAAGTTTGTTTTAACATTCTGTGTTTTAAAATACCACTTTCAGAAAGTAGGTATTTTCTTGTCTAAATATCCAAGCCTGCCTCTGCTAGGTTGTGTATTCCTTGTCTGGAGTTTGAGTGACAGGGGCTGGGGGATTCCAGGAGACAGTGTGAGTCAGCACAGAGATCTGCATGTAGATGGGTGGGAGGAGTTGCACCTGGGACCTGAATAGGGCTATCCCTGCCTTCCACAATGCCGGCTTCACCCCCTGTGGTGTGTCTGATGTCCCTGGCCCACACTGTCAAAGGAAAGGAGTCATGTAAACAGAGTGCTCCAGAACTGACCAGAACTGGTTTGGACTAGGCAAAGGTCTCGCTGCCTTCAGAGAACAAAGAGAAACTGTGTATAAAAGAGGGGATCCAGACCCCAGAACTTTAGATAACTTTTGGACAACAAGAAGAAACCTTTGCTGAGGAGTGGAACTAGAGAGATAGAGGAGAGACTAATCATAGGCTGAAGTGCTGCTTGGGGGATTGGTCTGCAGTGGTTGCCTGACTGCCAAAGAAAGGAGAAAGGAACTTTGTGTGCTTTGTCCAACTTGTAAAGGATCTCCAAGGGCTTGAGAGAAGAGCTTGCCTCCTGCTGAAGTCTCAGGGACAACAGACTTCAACCACCAGCTCCCCAAGAGTTCTTTGGAAGTGCCTGCAGCTGTTTTGGGCCTTTTGAGGGACTGGGTGTCGCAAGGAGCTGGAAGCGCGACTCACGAAGAAGAAGCGTGTCGCATCCGCTGCCGTCGCATCACTGAACAAGGATGTCACCGCTGTAGCTGTTGCATTGCGCAGTATCACAGGAAACGTCTCGCAACATCGAAGAAGCGTGTCGCCGTCACAGCCGCTGCGTTCGCATCTCTGAGCAAGGGTGTCACGGCTGTAGCTGTCGCATTGCACCGCAGAAGCGCCTCGCATAATCGGAGAAGAGTGTCGTGATTTCCACTGCACCCAGCATCCGGATAACTTCCCTGAGTGACGCCCTGCTCCACAAGGACACGCACCTGTCTGTGCAGCGGCCGGGCTTGGCTCCGCCATTCAGTTTGAATCGCCGACCGGCCGGGCTTGGCTCCGCCGGTTGGACTCCACCTCCCAGCAGCCTCCAGGGGGAGGCGGCGACGACATCCACCAGCGCGCCAGGCGGCGCATAAAGTCCCGGCAGGGGCCGAGTCCCCTGATTTCCACTGCACCCAGCATCCGGATAACTTCCCTGAGTGACGCCCTGATCCACAAGGACACACACCTGTCTGTGCAGCGGCCGGGCTTGGCTCCGCCATTCAGTTTGAATCGCCGACCGGCCGGGTTTGGCTCCGCCGGTTGGACTCCACCTCCCAGCAGCCTCCAGGGGGAGGCGGCGACGACATCCACCAGCGCTCCAGGCGGCGCATAAAGTCCCGGCAGGGGCCGAGTCCCCTGATTTCCACTGCACCCAGCATCCGGATAACTTCCCTGAGTGACGCCCTGATCCACAAGGACACACACCTGTCTGTGCAGCGGCCGTGCTTGGCTCCGCCATTCAGTTTGAATCGCCGACCGGCCGGGCTTGGCTCCGCCGGTTGGACTCCACCTCCCAGCAGCCTCCAGGGGGAGGCGGCGACGACATCCACCAGCTTGCCAGGCGGCGCATAAAGTCCCGGCAGGGGCCGAGTCCCCTGATTTCCACTGCACCCAGCATCCGGATAACTTCCCTGAGTGACGCCCTGATCCACAAGGACACGCACCTGTCTGTGCAGCGGCCGGGCTTGGCTCCGCCATTCAGTTTGAATCGCCGACCGGCCGGGCTTGGCTCCGCCGGTTGGACTCCACCTCCCAGCAGCCTCCAGCGGGAGGCGGCGACGACATCCACCAGCGCGCCAGGCGGTGCATAAAGTCCCGGCAGGTCCCTCCTCCCGCGAGGACGCGCGCGGGACGCGCCGAGCTAAGCCCGGGCAAAGGGCGGGCCCTCTGTGGCCCTCAGAGGCCCGAGGTGGCCGGGCCGAGCCACCCCCTTTAATTTCCTCCGTGAAGACACCCTGCAACAGGGTAACCTACATAACCAACATAAGGTGCTTGGATATATGTTTATTGTTTGAGGATGACTAAAGTACAGAAAACCCCGATGGCAACGAGATCAACGACTAGATTAAAAACTGTGAGTACACCATTACCCACTATAACCGCCATTGATATCATGTTACAAAAAACGATAAGCGTAGTGGCGGACGCTATCCAGAATACAGAGAGACGACTCTCCCTGACCCCAGATATGTGCTTTCCAAACTTGTCAATGCATACTACCAACAACACACACATTTTGGACGATACATCCAACTCCCAGGAATCCTTGTTAATGCAATCTTTTACAGATTTGCCAAGGTCGCATATTAAAGATAATACCTCAAAATCCCTGTTTACATTTCCCACAGAGAATACAATGGAGAGTTGCCCTTTGGTTTCGACTAATCGTGGTAGTAACATATCCTGTCTGCATACATCATCACCAGATTCTGAGGTTCAACCAATTGAGAGCCACATATCTGCCACTCAATTGGCATCGACGTTAATTCCTGAACAAATAAGCAAAACCCAGCGACATAAGAAAAAACGAAAGACAAAACATCCCATGAAAAAAACCCACCTCCTTCTAGGCAAATCGAAACGTTCAATTAAAGATATGTGGCAGAAATTTGTACAGGGGAAACCCCCTGAAACTACCATAGCGGGGCCCCTGTTGATACCCTCTCAAGACCTGGACACACCCCGAATTGACAAGAACAACGTGGAGAGTAGCTCAGTCAAAGAGCAGACAAGGCAAATTGACCAGACACTTATAACAAAAACACCCTCTCTGAGTGAAATAGAAATTATGATTAAATCTCTTTTACAACCCATCAGCAAACGGATTGTCAATATTGAGAAGGCCTTAGGAAAATTCGAGAGAACACAAAATGAAGTATCGTCTAGCATTCTCAAATCGCTAAAAATGTCTAATGCAACCTCTATTTTTGTTCCAGCAAGTACAAGCCTCAAAGTAAGCAACCCAAAAACTGTAAAAAAATACCAGTGACCCAGCAAACAGTACTGTTAAACAGATAATCTCACAGCAACAGGGATCTTTTCCCATAACGGACCCATTATTAATTTCACAAGTAGCACCCATCTCAGTGAAGGTGATAGCTACACCCACAAATAATACACAAATCACACAGATACGGGAGGACACCAATGACAGCGAATGGGCTGCGGAGGGTTACCCCTCAGAAACAGTCAAAACAAACGTCGAGTCATTGAGGCACCCCCTCTTACCAACGACGAATATTCCTATCAAGCCAGCAGGGGTTGATCAGCTCGAATCCTTGACGGTAAAAACTCCTACCCATATAAATCTCCCACCTGAGTCTAACGCTTATACAATAGTTTTGATTGGGGTCCCTAAAGTAACTGATAATAGGAGGGAAAACTACGTGGAATTAAAGAACAAGGTCATGCAATGGCTAACCACTCACAGGCCACTTCCCACCCATATAATAGGGACCATCTCTTATGTGCAGAGAGTAGATTGGGTGGGCTCAAGATTTAAATCAACAGAGGGAGACTGCATCGTAGTCACCTTTAAAGACAGAGGAGCAGCGAAATTTATCGCAAATTGGAGGAGTCCCTCAACAAATAGTCTGATCCGCACAATGGGTCTAAGTTATTTTTATCCACATAACACAACTGGTCATAGGGAAAACCCCAACCGTTATTACGGTCAAGAGGGATTTCCGATGCCCCAAGCCCATTTCCATCTTCAGGCATGCCCTTCTATTTCTAAACAGGGGATGACCCTAGATTTAAATTCGCAAAGATACGCTCACTCATGGGAAGGTAGAGCATATAATCATCCACCTCAAGCAACGTATGAGAGATTAGAACCTGTCCAACACTCATACAAGCAAGATCATATACGTCCCTATCTGTATCAAAACCATTATGAGATTCCAACATCAAACAGATATGACGCCCTATATACTTATGATCATCTGGATGAGGTGGATTGACTGCCATCTGTTCTGCCCCTTAGCATTTCATCTGAGCGGTTAAACCCCCAAGATCATATCAATGTAATAAGTACTAACAAATCAGTAAGTAGCTTTGATTTCCCAAGTGCGGTATCAGATATTAACGTAACAGAGCCGAAAACATCTAGTCCTGAAAACTTCTCCTCACAAAGAGCACTTACCCCCACCATACTTGAAGCAGGCAGTTCTTTCTCTACTGCAGCCCATAATCTGTTAAACAGTACTAGAAATCATCAGACAGCTATAACAAGTCATCTTAACCCAAACCTGCACCCATCACCTAACGCGATTCAAGAGTTACGGAGTGATCGTAATGATCTTAACTCCATAAAAATTCTGTCGTGGAATATTGCAGGACTGTCCACAAAAGTTAATGATCAGTTGTGGGTAGCTTTTGTTAGGAATTATTCTATATTGTGCTTCCAGGAAACTTGGCTCACAGATAACAACAATGTTTTCATTGAGGGGTTCCAAAGTTTCTTTGTCCCAGCATCTCCATCGCCCAGTGGAAGGCCAAAAGGGGGCCTCGCAACATTCATTAGCCTCGCTCTTATCTCCCAGATAAAAAACAAGCAGATGGACAATAGGAACATCCAGATCATGGTGATCGGGAAGGGTAAAACAGCACTAACCTTGGTCAACTTTTACAACTCTGTAATGCCAGCAGGAGAATGTAACATCATCAAGCTCCAAATCTATCTACGAGATAACTTGGCTAAATTACCACGTAACAAAATAATTGTTGGTGACTTTAATGCACACATTTGTGGAAACCCGACCACGACAACCTTGGATTCCCTGGGATGCGGATACAGGTCAGGACTTCATTTTGCGCATTGCCCGCGAGGAACAAACATGAACAACTTAATAGATGGTCTGAACTTGAGGGTTGCAATGTCTCTGAATGAGGACTCCTTCGTTTTTGAAACACCAACTTACAAAGGCTCAGAGCATGGCTCTTTCATAGACCATATACTTCTCTCCGTTGATCTGGCAATTTCAGCGTTAAATTTCAACATACATGAAAGCATTTTTAGCGACCACAATCCAATCTCAGTGGAATTAGAAAAGGGCCCTTTTCAACTACGGAAAAACAAAAAGGACCCGGATGTTTTAAAACTGACCAGTAGAAACCGCCGTTTGAAATGGACCATGATAAACAGTGATACTTTGCATGAATCTGTTAAAACGAGCTGTGAACAGGAACTCTATCTTTGTGCCTCTGACTCTACACCTCCTGAATCTATTGATCACTTGCTTTCTGTTCCATCAAAAGGCCCAATTGACCAACAGCCAAGATGGTTCGATCATGCCTGTTCAGCAGCTAGTCGAAATTTGAAAACGGCTCTCAAGAATAAGCCAAGGGACCCTGCACATATCAAAATCCTGCGAGCAGAATATAAATCAGCCTTGGCATCCCGTAAAAGGGACATAAAAGCGAACATCTGGGAGTCTTTGCTTGACCCATCAACCCTGGGTAATAGTTCCAAATTCTGGGGTATAATCAACAAGCCGATGTTTGACGACCCTAACGCTGCCAGCCTTGGAACTATTATACCCGAGAATGAATGGATCTCTCATTTTAGTCTAATATTCAAGAGTGACGATCCACAGATGACACAAGTAACCAAACTTCCTGAAGAAGCACCCCTGCTTTTCACAGTTAAGGAAGTTGAAAAGGGGATCCGTTGTCTAACCAGTAACAAGGCCCCGGGCCCAGATGGCCTTCCGCCAGATCTATTTAAATCAAACATTCCATTCTGGGCCCCAATCCTCACGGCGGTTGTCAATGCCGGAGCTGTAATTGGGGCTCCAAAGTCCTGGGGGACCTCAACTATTGTACCCGTTTACAAGAAGGGTGACAGAAGCAACGCAGCAAGTTACAGGCCAATCTCTTTGATAAATTCAGTCGCCAAAGTAGTGGGAGGGATCATTTTAAACAGGCTGACCACATGGGCCAAAAACAACAATGTAATGTCACCCGTGCAATACGGCTTTAGACCAGGGCACTCAACAATAACTCAATGCCTGAATCTATGTCTAATTAGTGGCAAGTACACCCTGGCTAGAAATGGAACCCTAAACATGGCCTTTATGGACCTTTCATCGGCCTTTGATTGCGTTGACAGAAGAAAACTCTGGGACGTCCTGTTAAAAATGGGAGTTGAAAAAAATCTAATCAATTTCTTAGCTGACCTCCACAGTGACACACGAGCGAATGTTCGCTATACTAAAGACTTGAAAGTAACCAGAGATTTCAAAATAAATCGGGGGGTCATGCAGGGCTGTATTTTAGCGCCATTTCTTTTTAATTTATACGTCAACGGTCTTGAGGAGCATTTTTTAAAAACAAATACTGATTACCCATATATAGGGAAAAAGGGCGTACCCGTTCTGCTCTATGCAGACGATGCCGTCCTCATCTCCAGAACTGCACTTGGCCTTCAAACACTACTTGACTCTTTCTTCCAATTTATGAATTCACGGGGCCTGTGTATCAACAACACCAAGTCATTTGTTATGAAGGTAGGATCTGGCTCAAAAAAATCCTACCCCTTCTCTGTCAACGGGGAAAAAATACCCATAACAAAAACTTTTTCATATCTTGGTGTATTGTTTGACCACAAACTCACATGGGGTTCCGCAGTAAGGAAAAAGAAAGGAGAAATAATAAGGACCAATGCTGCAATAATTGATTTTGCGCGCAAAATGGGAAACACACCAGTGGTTGCTACGATGAAATTATACCAAGCTAAAAGCATTGCTGTCGCCAGTTATGGGAGTGAACTTTGGGGCTTTGTCCCAGTGGGCGACCTTGTAATCACTGAAAATAACTTCTTAAAACAAGTTTTGTGTCTTCCAAAGAGCACAGCTAATTTTTCCATCCATGAGGAACTGGGCATGCCACACCTAGGGGACAAGATCGCTGTAAAACCCCTGCTGTGTTGGCTTAATTGCTGGCTGAACGATGAAATCCCATTTACCCAAAACATCCTCCTCGAAGCACTTAACTGGGAAGGGAAACTCAAGATACCCTGGTTAAAATATATCAGAAACTGTCTTCAAGATCTGGGTAGGCCGGATCTTTTTCTGACACCACAGCAAGTATCCAAGTATGACATAACATTTGTAAAGGACACTTTCTTGTTGTCCCGACAGCTCGCCAGGGAAGAGTTAGAATTGAAGAAGGATAGTGTGATGAGACATGTTTTAACTAAATCTTGTATGCAAATTGAACCATACCTATCCTGGCCCATTTCCAGATATGAGCGCCTCCTGTTGACCAGATTTCGATTTGACTTATTTCATCTGATGCTAGCTGTGCCCAGTGGAGCCCATAGGGGACAAGTGTTGCCAACTTGCGGCTGCGACAACAAGTCTCCACAAAATTTGGCACACTTTTTATTTGTATGCTCCTATTATATGACATCACGGAAATTGTTTTTAAAACCTCTTCTTAAAAAAATGAACTTTGTGCAAATAAGACCAGCACTACTTTATCTTCAAATGCTGCACTGTGAAAGCACTTTGTTCATATGTAATTTTTTAAAGACAGCCCTGAAATTCAGAAAAAGCATGGAAGGCTAATCCCTATTTGAATTATCCTACCCCTGTAAATATGTTTCTGATTAACAGTATACCTACATTTGTTCGAGAACTTATATCCTATTCTGTGATCTCTTGCTTCTGATGAACTGTCTTTTTAAATATATGAGTTGTATATATATATGTGTATTTTTATGGTACTTTTATGACTGTATTGCACACAGTCGAATAAAGAAATTTTTTGATTTGATTTGAGTGTCGCCACCAAAGCCGCTGTTGTCGCATCACTGGACAATGGTGTCGCTGCTGCAGCTGTCGCATCGAGTTGAGACATCTCGCAACATCGGAGGAGCGTGTTGCATCAAGAAGAAGACGCCATCTTTGTTTCTTTGGACCGGATCTTCAACCCATCGCCGTCTTTGCTTGTATGGAACTACTGCATCACCATCCCTGCAACACTTTTGTTGTAGAAGTGTTACGCATCTTAAGGTACATTGACTTAAAGTGTCGCATTTTAAGATTTAAAGGGAACTAAGCTAATTCTACCATTTTAAGTACAATATTGTGTATTTTTATCATTTGTGGTCTTGTGTTAAATCTTTATAAAAGAATACTTATTTTTAATATACAACTTGTGTGGTGTCCATCTGTAGTATTGTCACTGGGTTACTGTATGTGTTCACAAATGCTTTAAACACTGCCTCTGAGATAAGCCTGTCTGCTCGTGCCAAGCTACCAAGGGGGTGAGCAGGGGTTATTTTAGGGGTGTACCCCCTTACCCTGACTAGACGCAAGGGTGCCTATTTGTCACAGGTACCTACCTATGCCATCTAGAGACCCCCAAATCTAACAGTATTCCTCAACTACAATGAAGTGATTTTACAAAAAGGAACGCATTTTATAATCAAAAACTCTTGTGGCTATGTAGGCTGTCATTTAAAGTTGAGCAGGGCGGTTAATGTGGGGCTAGCGGGGGGTAGAGCCTTCACCGGAAGAGCAATCGCTGGCCCATCAACTTTAAAGATTTCCAACTGTTTGGCAGGGACTTTCACTGAAAGCACTTTTAGTGCCAATTTAAGGGCATTACTCACAAAACTACACAATGCAGATGGCACACCTTGGCCTGGCAACATGACAGGTCACCAGCAAGACTGATATATCGTCATTTTTTTCTACTTTTCACCTGCAAATTCCCACAGTAGGGGTTTGTGCCCAGGTGTGAATTCGGTGATGGATGCCAGGTCATGTGGCCACTAGGAGATGGAGGTCACGCTTCACCAGTGCTAGTCAGTAGCAGGGAGATCCTTGCTGGTGGTTCTCCCTCAGATCCAAACATCCACTACTTAAACAAGTAAAGAGCCCAACCTGAATTACAGCTGTGCTCCAGTGGAGATTGCTGTGGTCTGTGATTTTGTCATAATGCCAACCCTCATAAAGCACTTTCGATTTTGTTGAGGGGACCACGACGGTGCAGTCTTAATGTTTCAGGCACCCCAGCAGTCACAGGCACCTGTTTCCTTGCAGGAAAACCAAGAGATGTGGTGGTGATCTCTTTGTAGCGCTAAGCCTACGCCTGTGCTTTAGCTTCTAGGCATGGCTCTGAAGCCACAGGACCTAAATGCCTAAACACATGGCTTACATACGTGTATCAAGAGAGAGAGAGAGGACCAGAAAGCTAGTCCATATCCCCCGGTTTATATATTGTAAATCAAAAAGAGACTAGCTTAATTAAACAAGAAAGGAACAAAAAATTAATTTAATTTTTTCAAGGACTCAAGTATGTTTCGTCACGGGTTAGTGGCACCTGGTAGGTGTGCTCATGAAGCCCTCACCCACCAACCTAGTTGGTGGCATGCTTCATCATCGGGCCCACCCAGTGACACCTAGCGTGTCCCGGGTGTGCTTCGACGCCTGATTACAGCGGAGCAGGTATGTCGCTGTGTGTGCGATGAAGATTGTTATGAATAGTGGGTTTAAAACGGCTTGGCGGGGATCCCAGTGCCCGGGGGCAAATTACACTTTAATAGCTGGGTCACCGTCAGCGGTTAAAAATAATAAGGCTATTGGATGTTAGAGGCGAGTTACGACCTCCCACATCCTGGAATATGTCAACATGTTTCAGCCAGTGCCTTATGATTAAGCTGGCTTTCTTCAGGACAGATAAAAACGTGTGTGTGGTTAAAACTAGTGGGTGTATATTTCAGACTATGTGTATACACGCCCTAAAGCGTTTTTCTAGGTGTGAGTGGGGGATTCCCATCTCAAAAAACACCTGTACAATTAACATATAGGACAAGGACAAAACATACAGGGAGAAAATAGAGTCACTTGACTGTATAGTTTTATATACAGTTGATTGCCGACTTTATAGCGGTGTGGGTGCTGGCTATAAGCGGCTATGGTGTAATGGCATTGGTGGTACCATTAGAGTGGGGTTCGCACTGGATTTCGGAGGTGGGGTGGCTAAAACACGAAATGTACAGTTAGTGCATAGTGGTACAGATGAAAACATAAGAATTCATTCTTACGCTAGTTTTTCAATAGTGCTACTTCAAGGTTTGAGAAGTGGCAAGGGTTGACCCTGTGGGGTAAAAACAATGGTTTTGCCACTTAGTTAGAGAAAGAGAGAGAGACCTGTGGGAGAGAAACGCTTACCAGTGATGATGGTCGATCATGATACTCACAGAATTCTTGGTCAGAGCCTGCTGTGGACCTGTAGTGCCTCCTTCGCAGAACCGGTAAGTAATGGTCCTGATGGTGGAGGTTTTTATACTGTTTGTTAATTGCCTAATAGCGCTCACCTGCATAGTGGAAGAAAGGGTAGAGAGACTCGGTCTGTCTAGTCATCGCGCTCGCGTGCGCTTAGGAATGCATGGTGCAGCGGTGCGGCTTCGCGCATGTGCGGTGCACTGCGCTTTTACCGCGCATGCGCGGGGGAGAGCTGTCTCTGCGCATGTGCGCCTCAGGAAGCGCATATGCGCTATGTATTCGCGCATGCGCGATCGGGATGAAACGAGCTATACTGCTTTTGCGCATATGATGGGAATGGCAAGTGGAAACCCATCATGTGAGGGTGGCATAAAGATGGGGTATTATCTGACTGGAATGGCATAAGGTTAGAGCCATGAGTGGAAGATGTTAGTGCCAGTTTTAAGATATGAGGTTCTCACTCCATTAGAACCAAATCACGAGGTCTGTAAATTGATGACACAGTCTGAGGGTCACGTGTATATCAAGGAGTTCCAGGGGATGGCATCGTTGAGCCCATTGGTGGCTGTTGAAAGACGATATATCCATCGTTGTTCTTTGCCTAGGAGTTTTTTGTCGTTCTCAACAATGCTTTCGGGGATTTGCTCAATTACTGTCCAATTGAAGTCATTGGGTGTGTGGCAGTGGGTGATAAAGTGGTTAGTCAGTTTGCTCACGTTTTTCTTGCATCTTATGGTGCTTCGATGCTCAGTGATTCTGGTTTTGATCTTCCGTGTGGTCATCCCCACATAGCGGAGACCACACGTGCACGTCAGGAGGTATATTACATTCCTGGAGTTACAGTTAGTGTGATTGAGCTGTGTCCAGATTTTGTTAGGCTCAAGGTTCAGCGTTTTGGTGTGTGTGGTCAGATGACACACACTGCAGTCGTTGCAGGGGTAATGTCCAATAACTTTGGGCAGTCCCCAAGCGTTCAGAATGGTGTTCATGGGTTGTTTAGGCGGTGGTCTTGGTCGGGTGCTCACCAGTTGGTCCTTGAGGTTTTTGTTCCTCTTGTAGGCAAATCTTGGTGTGTCCCAGTTCCTTTGTCCAGAGTTGATTATCCTCCAGTGTTTTTTGATGATTTTAGTCACTTAGTTTGATGCCGTATTGTAGGTAGTGACGCAAGTGATTGGTTGTTCCTGGTTCTCCTTCACGTGGGTCTCTAGAAGGGCATCCCGGTTTTGATTTCTCGCCCTTTTCTGAGTTTTGCGGACGATGGTTTTGGGATAGCCACGGTTCTCTAGTTTGGTGGCTAGTTCGGCTGATTGTGATTTGTAGTCATTCACGTTGGTGCAGTTTCTCCGGATGCGTAGGAACTGTCCAAATGGTAGATTTTCCTTGAGGGGACGGGGTGGAAGCTTGTGAAGTGGAGCAGAGCATTCCTTGCGGTTGGTTTGTAGTAAGTTGTTGTGATTAGAGTTCCATCTTTTGCTCTGATGTCTAGGTCCAAGAAGGGCAGTAGTTCGTTACTGGCTGTGCTAGTGAACTTCAAGTATTGATCTCTAGTGTTGAGCCAAATCATGAATCTGTCCAGGTCAGTCTGTGAGCCTCGCCAAATGACCAGGATATCATCAATGTATCTGTGCCATTTCAGGATGTGGTGGTTGAACGGATTATTGGACGCAGCAATGTGGGAGCATTCAAAGTGGTGTACATACAATCCTGCCACGCTGGGAGCAAAGACGCTGCCCATGGATGTCCCATTTGTTTGTAAATAGAAGTTGCCTTCATACTCGAAAAAGTTTTGTTTAAGGGCCAAGGTGGCACATGCCAGTATGAAGTCCCTGGGGGTATGGTAGGGCCAGGGTGATGCCAATAGGACATCGTGAAGTACTTTTAAAGTGGCGTCCTGGGGCAGGCTGGTGTATAGGCTCTCCACGTCTAACCCCACCAGAAGTTGGGTGTCGGGATCGAAGTCCATTTTGTCTATGACTTGTAACAGGTGTTTGGTATCCTTTATGTACGTTGGAGTTCTTTGCACCAACGGATTTAGGAAGAAATCACAGTATCGTGACAATGGTTCCAAAAGGGAGTTTATGCCTGACACGATGGGTCTGCCAGGGGGTGGGAGTTTGCCCTTATGTACCTTAGGTACTGTGTAGAAGTACGGTGTCTTCGTGTGTTCGGGACATAGATATTCGGCTTCCTGTTTGGAAATATGTTCCGCATCTGCTGCCCTCTTGACAAGTTCATGGATAGTTGTCCATAGTTCGTTGGATGGATCCTGTTCCAATCTGCGATAGTTCCTATTATCGCTTAGGAGTCTCCGGCATTCGTTATCATAATCTGTCTTGTCCTGTAAGACAATGCCTCCCCCTTTGTCTGCAGGTTTAATGACAAGTGTGGGGTTGTTTTGTAGGCGCTGTATTGTTTGTCTGTCTTCCCAGGATAGGTTGTTAAAGTGGTTGGTTGGGTTCAGATGCTCAATGTCGTGGTACACAGCTTGTTCAAACGTTGTGATCTCAGGGGGAACGGTGGACGGAGGAGGGACAAATGTGGATTTGGTTCTAAGGCCGGTGACATTGGGGTTTTCTTGAGATTGTTCGTTCTCCGGGTTCGGTTTTTCAAAGAAAGACCTCAATTTGAGCTTTCTAAAGAACTGCGCCAATTCAACATGTAGTTGAAATTTGAAAAAATTTAACTACGCCAAAGTGTACCCCTACTCAGAAGAGGATTACACACCACAAACCAACAATACCAAGATGTCAAACTCCTCTGGGGATGATAGCTCTATCTCCAGCAATTCAAGCAATGGCTCACAAAAACGAGGAAGAGGAGGAAGAGGAAGAAGAGGACAACACTGGCCAAATAATTGGCAAGGAGGACAACAAAGCAATTTCTATGGCTTTCCACCTAACCTGGGTCAAATGCCGAATCCCTACTATGGCTTCCCTCCCATGTACCCCCCGGGACCTATGCCCCTATTTGCAGGCAACCAGGGCCCACACATTCCTTTTTTAGGACAGGGCCGAAGAGCTCGGGGACGACGAAGAGCATTTCAACAACAAACACAGGTCCAATGGGCCAGCGAAGAGAACCCAGTGAGCTCGAACACTCGCCAGAAGGCGAAGGAAGCAACCGCAGGGCCGAGCAAAACCTAAGTCACACCAACCAACCATCGCTGGTATTTAATCTATCCAGCACCCCACTATCCCAAAAAGAACAATCAGTCCTAGAGAAGGGACTGTCTTTTGTGCCGACCACCAGACTCGACAAATTTCAACTACATGTTGAATTGGCGCAGTTCTTTAGAAAGCTCAAATTGAGGTCTTTCTTTGAAAAACCGAACCCGGAGAACAAACAATCTCAAGAAAACCCCAATGTCACCGGCCTTGGAACCAAATCCACATTTTTCCCTCCTCCGTCCACCGTTCCCCCTGAGATCACAACGTTTGAACAAGCTGTGTACCACGACATTGAGCATCTGAACCCAACCAACCACTTTAACAACCTATCCTGGGAAGACAGACAAACAATACAGCGCCTACAAAACAACCCCACACTTGTCATTAAACCTGCAGACAAAGGGGGAGGCATTGTCTTACAGGACAAGACAGATTATGATAACGAATGCCGGAGACTCCTAAGCGATAATAGGAACTATCGCAGATTGGAACAGGATCCATCCAACGAACTACGGACAACTATCCATGAACTTGTCAAGAGGGCAGCAGATGCGGAACATATTTCCAAACAGGAAGCCGAATATCTATGTCCCGAACACACGAAGACACCGTACTTCTACACAGTACCTAAGGTACATAAGGGCAAACTCCCACCCCCTGGCAGACCCATCGTGTCAGGCATAAACTCCCTTTTGGAACCATTGTCACGATACTGCGATTTCTTCCTAAATCCGTTGGTGCAAAGAACTCCAACGTACATAAAGGATACCAAACACCTGTTACAAGTCATAGACAAAATAGACTTCGATCCAGACACCCAACTTCTGGTGGGGTTAGACGTGGAGAGCCTATACACCAGCCTGCCCCAGGACGCCACTTTAAAAGTACTTCACGATGTCCTAATGGCATCACCCTGGCCCTACCATACCCCCAGGGACTTCATACTGGCATGTGCCACCTTGGCCCTTAAACAAAACTTTTTCGAGTATGAAGGCAACTTCTATTTACAAACAAATGGGACATCCATGGGCAGCGTCTTTGCTCCCAGCGTGGCAGGATTGTATGTACACCACTTTGAATGCTCCCACATTGCTGCGTCCAATAATCCGTTCAACCACCACATCCTGAAATGGCACAGATACATTGATGATATCCTGGTCATTTGGCGAGGCTCACAGACTGACCTGGACAGATTCATGATTTGGCTCAACACCAGAGATCAATACTTGAAGTTCACTAGCACAGCCAGTAACGAACTACTGCCCTTCTTGGACCTAGACATCAGAGCAAAAAATGGAACTCTAATCACAACAACTTACTACAAACCAACCGCAAGGAATGCTCTGCTCCACTTCACAAGCTTCCACCCCCGTCCCCTCAAGGAAAATCTACCATTTGGACAGTTCCTACGCATCCGGAGAAACTGCACCAACGTGAATGACTACAAATCACAATCAGCCGAACTAGCCACCAAACTAGAGAACCGTGGCTATCCCAAAACCATCGTCCGCAAAACTCAGAAAAGGGCGAGAAATCAAAACCGTGATGCCCTTCTAGAGACCCACGTGAAGGAGAACCAGGAACAACCAATCACTTGCGTCACTACCTACAATACGGCATCAAACGAAGTGACTAAAATCATCAAAAAACATTGGAGGATAATCAACTCTGGACAAAGGAATTGGGACACACCAAGATTTGCCTACAAGAGGAACAAAAACCTCAAGGACCAACTGGTGAGCACCCGACCAAGACCACCGCCTAAACAACCCATGAACACCATTCTGAACGCTTGGGGACTGCCCAAAGTTATTGGACATTACCCCTGCAACGACTGCAGTGTGTGTCATCTGACCACACACACCAAAACGCTGAACCTTGAGCCTAACAAAATCTGGACACAGCTCAATCACACTAACTGTAACTCCAGGAATGTAATATACCTCCTGACGTGCACGTGTGGTCTCCGCTATGTGGGGATGACCACACGGAAGATCAAAACCAGAATCACTGAGCATCGAAGCACCATAAGATGCAAGAAAAACGTGAGCAAACTGACTAACCACTTTATCACCCACTGCCACACACCCAATGACTTCAATTGGACAGTAATTGAGCAAATCCCCGAAAGCATTGTTGAGAACGACAAAAAACTCCTAGGCAAAGAACAACGATGGATATATCGTCTTTCAACAGCCACCAATGGGCTCAACGATGCCATCCCCTGGAACTCCTTGATATACACGTGACCCTCAGACTGTGTCATCAATTTACAGACCTCGTGATTTGGTTCTAATGGAGTGAGAACCTCATATCTTAAAACTGGCACTAACATCTTCCACTCATGGCTCTAACCTTATGCCATTCCAGTCAGATAATACCCCATCTTTATGCCACCCTCACATGATGGGTTTCCACTTGCCATTCCCATCATATGCGCAAAAGCAGTATAGCTCGTTTCATCCCGATCGCGCATGCGCGAATACATAGCGCATATGCGCTTCCTGAGGCGCACATGCGCAGAGACAGCTCTCCCCCGCGCATGCGCGGTAAAAGCGCAGTGCACCGCACATGCGCGAAGCTGCACCATGCATTCCTAAGCGCACGCGAGCGCGATGACTAGACAGACCGAGTCTCTCTACCCTTTCTTCCACTATGCAGGTGAGCGCTAAAAGGCAATTAACAAACAGTATAAAAACCTCCACCATCAGGACCATTACTTACCGGTTCTGCGAAGGAGGCACTACAGGTCCACAGCAGGCTCTGACCAAGAATTCTGTGAGTATCATGATCGACCATCATCACTGGTAAGCGTTTCTCTCCCACAGGTCTCTCTCTCTTTCTCTAACTAAGTGGCAAAACCATTGTTTTTACCCCACAGGGTCAACCCTTGCCACTTCTCAAACCTTGAAGTAGCACTATTGAAAAACTAGCGTAAGAATGAATTCTTATGTTTTCATCTGTACCACTATGCACTAACTGTACATTTCGTGTTTTAGCCACCCCACCTCCGAAATCCAGTGCGAACCCCACTCTAATGGTACCACCAATGCCATTACACCATAGCCGCTTATAGCCAGCACCCACACCGCTATAAAGTCGGCAATCAACTGTATATAAAACTATACAGTCAAGTGACTCTATTTTCTCCCTGTATGTTTTGTCCTTGTCCTATATGTTAATTGTACAGGTGTTTTTTGAGATGGGAATCCCCCACTCACACATAGAAAAACACTTTAGGGCGTGTATACACATAGTCTGAAATATACACCCACTAGTTTTAACCACACACACGTTTTTATCTGTCCTGAAGAAAGCCAGCCTAATCATAAGGCACTGGCTGAAACATGTTGACATATTCCAGGATGTGGGAGGTCGTAACTCGCCTCTAACATCCAATAGCCTTATTATTTTTAACCGCTGACGGTGACCCAGCTATTAAAGTGTAATTTGCCCCCGGGCACTGGGATCCCCGCCAAGCCGTTTTAAACCCACTATTCATAACAATCTTCACCGCACACACAGCGACATACCTGCTCCGCTGTAATCAGGCGTCGAAGCACACCCGGGACACGCTAGGTGTCACTGGGTGGGCCCGATGATGAAGCATGCCACCAACTAGGTTGGTGGGTGAGGGCTTCATGAGCACACCTACCAGGTGCCACTAACCCGTGACGAAACATACTTGAGTCCTTGAAAAAATTAAATTAATTTTTTGTTCCTTTCTTGTTTAATTAAGCTAGTCTCTTTTTGATTTACAATATATAAACCGGGGGATATGGACTAGCTTTCTGGTCCTCTCTCTCTCTCTTGATACACGTATATATTGGCAGCGCGCAGCTGTGAGAGTATATACTCAACCATGGCCGAAAACCATGGCCTAACCTTCTCTGAAAGTGACGTGACGGATATATTATCCGACCCGTCCCTCCAAGCGGATTTCAACATCGCTAACACCATCGCACAGACCACCGACTGGGAAACCTTAACAGAGAGAAAACGCAACAGAATACGGACCATCCTGCATGGAACCATCCTGGCCCAGTATCTCAGAACTAACACTGCTCCTAGGGGCCTTCAGGTAACCAACGCACCCAGAATCTTCCTCGACGACCCCACCTTCAGGAAGGACTGGGCCCAGATCGCCTGGCACTGCACCAGGGACTGGATGATACTGATCATAAAAACCTCAAAACGATTATCTGACGGCATCATGATTGAAATCCAGACCACAGAAAGCCATTTTAAAGCCACCATCACAGCATTCAAGAAAAAATTGGATGACCAAAACAGGGATATCAATGAGTATAAAGAATACCTAACTCAAGCAAAGATCAAAAAATTCGACAAAGATTTGAAAAAATTTAACTACGCCAAAGTGTACCCCTACTCAGAAGAGGATTACACACCACAAACCAACAATACCAAGATGTCAAACTCCTCTGGGGATGATAGCTCTATCTCCAGCAATTCAAGCAATGGCTCACAAAAACGAGGAAGAGGAGGAAGAGGAAGAAGAGGACAACACTGGCCAAATAATTGGCAAGGAGGACAACAAAGCAATTTCTATGGCTTTCCACCTAACCTGGGTCAAATGCCGAATCCCTACTATGGCTTCCCTCCCATGTACCCCCCGGGACCTATGCCCCTATTTGCAGGCAACCAGGGCCCACACATTCCTTTTTTAGGACAGGGCCGAAGAGCTCGGGGACGACGAAGAGCATTTCAACAACAAACACAGGTCCAATGGGCCAGCGAAGAGAACCCAGTGAGCTCGAACACTCGCCAGAAGGCGAAGGAAGCAACCCCAGGGCCGAGCAAAACCTAAGTCACACCAACCAACCATCGCTGGTATTTCATCTATCCAGCACCCCACTATCCCAAAAAGAACAATCAGTCCTAGAGAAGGGACTGTCTTTTGTGCCGACCACCAGACTCGACAAATTTCAACTACATGTTGAATTGGCGCAGTTCTTTAGAAAGCTCAAATTTAGGTCTTTCTTTGAAAAACCGAACCCGGAGAACGAACAATCTCAAGAAAACCCCAATGTCACCGGCCTTAGAACCAAATCCACATTTGTCCCTCCTCCGTCCACCGTTCCCCCTGAGATCACAACGTTTGAACAAGCTGTGTACCACGACATTGAGCATCTGAACCCAACCAACCACTTTAACAACCTATCCTGGGAAGACAGACAAACAATACAGCGCCTACAAAACAACCCCACACTTGTCATTAAACCTGCAGACAAAGGGGGAGGCATTGTCTTACAGGACAAGACAGATTATGATAACGAATGCCGGAGACTCCTAAGCGATAATAGGAACTATCGCAGATTGGAACAGGATCCATCCAACGAACTACGGACAACTATCCATGAACTTGTCAAGAGGGCAGCAGATGCGGAACATATTTCCAAACAGGAAGCCGAATATCTATGTCCCGAACACACGAAGACACCGTACTTCTACACAGTACCTAAGGTACATAAGGGCAAACTCCCACCCCCTGGCAGACCCATCGTGTCAGGCATAAACTCCCTTTTGGAACCATTGTCACGATACTGTGATTTCTTCCTAAATCCGTTGGTGCAAAGAACTCCAACGTACATAAAGGATACCAAACACCTGTTACAAGTCATAGACAAAATGGACTTCGATCCCGACACCCAACTTCTGGTGGGGTTAGACGTGGAGAGCCTATACACCAGCCTGCCCCAGGACGCCACTTTAAAAGTACTTCACGATGTCCTAATGGCATCACCCTGGCCCTACCATACCCCCAGGGACTTCATACTGGCATGTGCCACCTTGGCCCTTAAACAAAACTTTTTCGAGTATGAAGGCAACTTCTATTTACAAACAAATGGGACATCCATGGGCAGCGTCTTTGCTCCCAGCGTGGCAGGATTGTATGTACACCACTTTGAATGCTCCCACATTGCTGCGTCCAATAATCCGTTCAACCACCACATCCTGAAATGGCACAGATACATTGATGATATCCTGGTCATTTGGCGAGGCTCACAGACTGACCTGGACAGATTCATGATTTGGCTCAACACCAGAGATCAATACTTGAAGTTCACTAGCACAGCCAGTAACGAACTACTGCCCTTCTTGGACCTAGACATCAGAGCAAAAGATGGAACTCTAATCACAACAACTTACTACAAACCAACCGCAAGGAATGCTCTACTCCACTTCACAAGCTTCCACCCCCGTCCCCTCAAGGAAAATCTACCATTTGGACAGTTCCTACGCATCCGGAGAAACTGCACCAACGTGAATGACTACAAATCACAATCAGCCGAACTAGCCACCAAACTAGAGAACCGTGGCTATCCCAAAACCATCGTCCGCAAAACTCAGAAAAGGGCGAGAAATCAAAACCGGGATGCCCTTCTAGAGACCCACGTGAAGGAGAACCAGGAACAACCAATCACTTGCGTCACTACCTACAATACGGCATCAAACGAAGTGACTAAAATCATCAAAAAACATTGGAGGATAATCAACTCTGGACAAAGGAATTGGGACACACCAAGATTTGCCTACAAGAGGAACAAAAACCTCAAGGACCAACTGGTGAGCACCCGACCAAGACCACCGCCTAAACAACCCATGAACACCATTCTGAACGCTTGGGGACTGCCCAAAGTTATTGGACATTACCCCTGCAACGACTGCAGTGTGTGTCATCTGACCACACACACCAAAACGCTGAACCTTGAGCCTAACAAAATCTGGACACAGCTCAATCACACTAACTGTAACTCCAGGAATGTAATATACCTCCTGACGTGCACGTGTGGTCTCCGCTATGTGGGGATGACCACACGGAAGATCAAAACCAGAATCACTGAGCATCGAAGCACCATAAGATGCAAGAAAAACGTGAGCAAACTGACTAACCACTTTATCACCCACTGCCACACACCCAATGACTTCAATTGGACAGTAATTGAGCAAATCCCCGAAAGCATTGTTGAGAACGACAAAAAACTCCTAGGCAAAGAACAACGATGGATATATCGTCTTTCAACAGCCACCAATGGGCTCAATGATGCCATCCCCTGGAACTCCTTGATATACACGTGACCCTCAGACTGTGTCATCAATTTACAGACCTCGTGATTTGGTTCTAATGGAGTGAGAACCTCATATCTTAAAACTGGCACTAACATCTTCCACTCATGGCTCTAACCTTATGCCATTCCAGTCAGATAATACTCCATCTTTATGCCACCCTCACATGATGGGTTTCCACTTGCCATTCCCATCATATGCGCAAAAGCAGTATAGCTCGTTTCATCCCGATCGTGCATGCGCGAATACATAGCGCATATGCGCTTCCTGAGGCGCACATGCGCAGAGACAGCTCTCCCCCGCGCATGCGCGGTAAAAGCGCAGTGCACCGCACATGCGCGAAGCCGCACCGCTGCACCATGCATTCCTAAGCGCACGCGAGCGCGATGACTAGACAGACCGAGTCTCTCTACCCTTTCTTCCACTATGCAGGTGAGCGCTATTAGGCAATTAACAAACAGTATAAAAACCTCCACCATCAGGACCATTACTTACCGGTTCTGCGAAGGAGGCACTACAGGTCCACAGCAGGCTCTGACCAAGAATTCTGTGAGTATCATGATCGACCATCATCACTGGTAAGCGTTTCTCTCCCACAGGTCTCTCTCTCTTTCTCTAACTAAGTGGCAAAACCATTGTTTTTACCCCACAGGGTCAACCCTTGCCACTTCTCAAACCTTGAAGTAGCACTATTGAAAAACTAGCGTAAGAATGAATTCTTATGTTTTCATCTGTACCACTATGCACTAACTGTACATTTCGTGTTTTAGCCACCCCACCTCCGAAATCCAGTGCGAACCCCACTCTAATGGTACCACCAATGCCATTACACCATAGCCGCTTATAGCCAGCACCCACACCGCTATAAAGTCGGCAATCAACTGTATATAAAACTATACAGTCAAGTGACTCTATTTTCTCCCTGTATGTTTTGTCCTTGTCCTATATGTTAATTGTACAGGTGTTTTTTGAGATGGGAATCCCCCACTCACACATAGAAAAACACTTTAGGGCGTGTATACACATAGTCTGAAATATACACCCACTAGTTTTAACCACACACACGTTTTTATCTGTCCTGAAGAAAGCCAGCTTAATCATAAGGCACTGGCTGAAACATGTTGACATATTCCAGGATGTGGGAGGTCGTAACTCGCCTCTAACATCCAATAGCCTTATTATTTTTAACCGCTGACGGTGACCCAGCTATTAAAGTGTAATTTGCCCCCGGGCACTGGGATCCCCGCCAAGCCGTTTTAAACCCACTATTCATAACAATCTTCACCGCACACACAGCGACATACCTGCTCCGCTGTAATCAGGCGTCGAAGCACACCCGGGATACGCTAGGTGTCACTGGGTGGGCCCGATGATGAAGCATGCCACCAACTAGGTTGGTGGGTGAGGGCTTCATGAGCACACCTACCAGGTGCCACTAACCCGTGACGAAACATACTTGAGTCCTTGAAAAAATTAAATTAATTTTTTGTTCCTTTCTTGTTTAATTAAGCTAGTCTCTTTTTAAACACATGGCTTGCCAGTGAAGAGCCTTCCCTAGATTGCAGCAGACTGTGTTCCACTCCTTTTGTCTCAGCTCTTCACAGACCTCCTTTTTAAGCCAGCTTCTTCTTCATGAAAGGCATCTCCAGGACTCAACCCAAGCAGTCAGCCAACTCCTTCCCTCAAGCTCCTCCTGGCAGTTATGCAGAGCATCCTGTTGTCTGTTCCTGAACCTGGTAAAGGGGAGCTCACAGTAACTTCCAACAACCTTAAATCACAAAAGAGTTTCTCGTCACCATTGGTGTGGAACCCAGTGATTTTATTAAAGAAATCTTGGCATACTGACTGGTAGCTACTGCTCCTCCTTTAAACTATTTTTGCAGACAAAGGAACATATTTGCTAGAAATTGACATAGCGTGGCACTGCAATCCATATTGCTGCACCAAGCTGCGTCATTAGGAAGGTGCAGAGATGCATTGTATTTACAGCAATACTTTGCTTCCCTGCAATTTCCTCTGCGCTGGTGCAAGTCAAGTCAAGTCAAGTCAAAAACCACTTTATTCGATTTAGTTAAAAATCATAAAAGCATTCTACAATCACAAAAAAGGGGCAATACACATTTATGAGAAGTTGACAAGATCAATAGATCAATAGTATTTACATATTCACAATATTAAAAACAATTAAAAAACATCAGAAGTAATTAATATATTCACAATATAAAAATACAGCTAAAAGGAAACAAAGAATTTTTTTCAAATACAAAAGACTTTTTCCATTTTAACCTACCATGCAAAACCCTTATGTTACATTTTAAGTCTTCTCCTCCTGATCCTAACAGCAGCAACAAGATAATTGGCCACGCTAAACATAGCCAAAGCAGAGTCCAATAATTGGAGATACAGGAGGGCAGGTTTTGCCTGATGGAAGGCTTTATCCTTCAGTAATGGGACCAAGTATTTCTGTCTGGGCTCATTAAAAAAATGACAAAACAGCATAAAGTGCATGTTATCTTGCTTTGAAAAGTTGTCGTAATTACAAACAGGGGCGTCCTCCTCCTTATACCAGCCTTGACTATCACAGAGAACCGTATAAATCTGGTTAAACCGAAGTTTAACCAGAAGCCACCTGTGAAAAGGAATGTTGACAATGTTAAGGTACGGTTGTATAGAAAGGCTGGTGATGGTCAGGTAGTGGGCTCTGACCGTGGATTTAATCAATTGGCGTTCCTCCCTCTCCACATGTTTCAGTTTGATAAAATTAAGCTTAACCCAATCTAAATCAGATTTCTTCAGGCCTTGAGGGACCGAAAAAATATCAGGACGTCCCAGGTCCGAAGAACACTTTTGAATGTATGATAGCCAAGCAATATTTTTCGAATTGTCCAATTTTAAACAGTCCACCAGTATTTTGTGATTCAGGCCTAGATTATTATTGGTCCAGGTCCTTATCCATAGCAAGATGGGAGCCAATTGAAGGGTGTCAGAAATATACCCTAGACCAAGTTCCTGGTGAACTGAGAACGTGGCTGTGGATTGGGCGAGCCCTAAAATGGAACGCAGGAACTTGTTTTCTTCCCTTTGAACAGATTCGCCATTTACATAGCCCCACAAACCTGAGCCATACCTGGCTATTGCCACAGATTTCGCCCTGTACAAATTTAATAAAGCGCCAGTTGGCTTCCCACCCAGTCTCCTGGAAAAACTTAAAATAGCATTGGTCGAGCTCCTCACCGCTTTAGTTTTAGCTATAATTTGGGAGGCCCAGCTCCCCTTGGTGTCAAAGATTACACCCAGGTAGGTAAAGATGTTGACGTTAGTGATCACGTCACCATTGCAGTAGAACTGTTTGGAATTATTTTTGACAGCCCTAAAAGCCATGACGTGAGATTTAGAGTTGTTTATCACTAAGTCGAGTGAAAACATGAAATCATTAAAAGCATTTAAAAGTCTTTGCAAACCTATGGGGGTCCGAGATATCAGAGCTGCGTCATCCGCGTACAGGAGAACCGGAATACGAGTATCCCCTGCACGCGGAGTGTCCAAGGTAGCAGTTAAAAGTGTCTTCTCAAGTGAATTTATATAAAGAGTGAACAGCATGGGAGCGAGAATGCAGCCCTGCCCCACGCCCCTACTCGATTTGAACCAAGCTGAACGGTTACCTTCTTGGTCCATTCTGATGGAAGCTTTTAAATCCTTATGTATTTCTGCCAAAAAATATACAAGGGGAGGATCAAGACCCAATTTTAACAACATTGTCCACAACCGGGCTCTATTGACCAAATCAAAGGCCGTGGACAGGTCCATAAAAGCAACAAAGATTGACCCCTTTTTAGCAATAGTGTATTTAGAAATTAACAAATGAAGATTTAAGCATTGGTCCTCTGTCCCTCTGCCTGCACGGAACCCGTACTGGGCATCTGCTAGAATATTATTATCTATGGACCAAGTGTTAATTCTAGCTAGCAATACTTTGCCCAAAATCTTCATAGAAGAATCCAATAGAGAAATTGGTCGAAAACACTTGGGGTCACTTCTTTGGCCCTTTTTAAAAATGGGTACTATAATTGAACATGCCCAGGTTTTTGGCAAACCCCCCTCCTGCACACAATTAAAAACATTAGCTAAAATCTCAGCCCACAACTCAGGGTTGAGTTTATAGAGGTCTAGGGGTACCCCATCAGGGCCCGGAGCTTTATTCGCGGCCGAGCCTACAATTGCCAGCTCCACTTCTGATTTGCTAAAGTATAACTTAGTAGGAGAGGATGGGGAGTAGGGTATTGCAAACACCTCAACTATTTCATTTGAGCCATAAATATTAGAAAAATGATTAATCCAGTCTGCTTCAGGGATATTTACTTCAAGATCCATGTTATTGGTATGAGCAAATAAAGGATTATTTATTATGGCCCAAAATTTGGAGCTTTGTTTAAGAGTTGTAGCGTCCATCAAAGAGTCCCATGCTTCGTCTTTGATGGCTTTTTTTCGAAATTTAACCGCCAGGACATATTCTCTTCTCAACTGTGCCACCAGAGACCTGTCTCTAGGGGATTGTTTAAGGGCTTTCAGCAAAGACGAGTGTGCCTGCGAGCAAGTGCGGTCAAACCACCTAAACACGGGAGCAGGACCCCTCCTTGGTTTTGCTCTGAGTTCTTTCTCTACTCTGGCACAAATAGCTTCAAAGGCACTCACAACCTCCCCCTCCCTCCTCTCTTCAGCCCTGCATTTCTCGATTTCAACTGCCATATGTTGCACAATCAGACCATGAAAGTCCTCTGGACAAACTTTACACCATTTAAGGCATCTTCCCTGGTCACTGCTTCTTACATCCCTTGTAGTGGTGGCCCTTAATTCCCCTTTACACAGACCAGAGAGAGTGTCCAGAACCAGTAACACCGGGTTATGGTCACTGAACCCACTTACAATTGCATTATAAAACACTACATAACGTAGGAGCCCCGGGGACATAAAAAAGTAATCGATAATCGATTCACTGCCCCTTGCGTTGTACGTGACCACACGGTTTGTTGGATCTGAAAACCCTGGTTCATATAAGTCATTAGAAGATAGCAGATTTTCCATTGCCACACCCTTAAGGCTATGTTCAAAATGAGGCAACGAAGTGTGTTCAGGACCAGTATCATCTACAATCTGGCAGTGAGACTCACACAAATGAACATTAAAATCACCCATCATTAATAACTGAACAAAAGTGGTTTGTTTTGACATATAATTGATTAAAAAGGCAGACAAACCTTCTAAAACAAAATTAGGGTGCCCCCCCTGCATAGAATTATAACAATTTATGAACACAATCTTATTCTTGTCTGCCAAACGAATTTCCACCAGCTGAAAGTAATGAGAGGAACTGGGGATTTCTCTGACATTCCCTGCTATTTTGACTGAAACAAGGAGTAGCAGACCCCCTCTATCCCTTCCAGCCGTGGAGCTCTGGGCATCAACAAAAAATGAAGTGTAACCATCTACCCAGAAGCCCTTATCTTTTGTCCAAGTTTCTTGTAAGGCAATTATATCATGATCCTTCACTAATTGTAGCCAAATCGGATCATCCTGTTTTGCCCGTAGGCCCGCAATATTCCATGATAGTAACCGGATATGCCCTCTGCCTGGTTGTAATGGGACATTTATAGCAGTATCAACCATGACATCAGATGTGGCAACCTCTGCATTACCTAGGCATGGGGGAGTCAGGTTTCCGTGTTCAGGCTCTAGTCATTCATTATCTATACTATCGGCTAGGGCCATGAACCTATTTGACAATAATAAATCATTTGCAGGTATATGCCTTGCAACATTGACTAAGCCACTATCCTTGTTTGGCTTTGTCACCCAGTCATTAGCAAACATTGGTGTAATAAGTTTGTCCTCCGCCCAAGCGTTATCAGTAGAATGTGACTTATTGTTCTCCGCAGCACCTGGTCTATAGACTCGGGGGTAAAAAAAACCAAGGGGCATCGCCCGAACACCTTTACTTACAGAGTCCAAAGGAGAGACGTCCCAGAAAAGTCGACTAGCGACATATCTAGCTGGTGCACAATTGGCTGCCTAACGCCAACGCAGGCACCCTTGCACCACGGTGCAAGTGTCCCTGTGTTGTAGATGATTGTTTTAGTGCAGGAAGAGACACCTTTCTCCACTGAAACAATCATTGATTGCATTTTCCTCCTTCCACGTGTGATGCAGAATGCAGCACATAGGAAGAGCAAAAAACGAAGAGAAATAAAGGTATATCTCCTCGTTGCACCACTTTAAAGCCTCCCCTGGGGAGGCGTTACAATCTGACACATTTGCAGGTTTACAAAACTTTGTAAATGTGGTAATGCAGCAGAATCCATGAGTGTTGTGTGGGAACACTCACAGTAACACCCATGCAACACCCCTTTCACGTATAGTAATGTGTGAACGGAGGCCATATTTACAAGGCCATGTAAAGCCATGCAGGGTGGCTTTGAGTAGCCTTTTAAATATGTCTCGGCACTGTGTACCACCGAAGTGTAAAATAAATGATACTACAGTGGCACAGGGGCCTTATAAATATGCTCCAAAGTTTATGTATTCCACAGGTCTACTCAGGGACCAGCTTCAGGAAGTTCCTGACATTTGCAAATTCCTCCTAAGTCGTCCAGTCACAGGCTTTATCTGACAGTGTCAGCAAGTTGGTGGAGTGAAGTTGGGAGTCTCCTCCTCCATGGGGTGCAGCATCTATTTTGAGGGGGCTGACAGACCAATTCTATGATATGGCAGAGGCCAGTAGACAACTATCTCCTACAGGTATCTACTAAAAAGGCCTGTTCTGTCCTATAATCTGTTGATGCCCTATAATCTGTTGACGCCTGAACTGGGAGTCCTTAGAAGTCCAGTGAATTGACAGTAGTCACGCTCAGAAAAGGAGAGCACACTTGTTGTGCACCTCTAGACCATAGAGCATCACTCTGGGTCACATGGCGTTTCACAAGGGACTGAGCGCCCATGTATGTGCATAGAGTGTAAATCATAAGGAAACAGAAGCTTGCTCTGGGACCAGAAGACAAAGGCGCACACTCTCATGCAGAAAATAGCTTATTTCCCAACTCAACACTTCCAAAGTCAGTAGAGAGGTTCAATGAGCAAAATGTTTGCCACTCAATCATGTGCTGATCTACAGCTCATGAGTCTGAATTCAAGAAAGCGCTGCTCAGACTTTCATTCTTCTGAAGTCAGTAAACTGAGTATAATTACATCAGTAATAGGAACATTTGGTATTTATGGTCCTTACATACGTCTGAAGTGTGGAGTGAAACTCTCTGTAAAAAGTGTGATAATATCATTATTATTAATATATGGGATAAAATACATTAGAAGAATATTCTAAGCCACCGAGGAGCTCTATGACTATGTAGAGGAATAAGGCGGAGGGCCGAGTTCCTTTATAAGGTTATGGAACTACAAGGTGACTAGCAAAATCCATATAATGTATGGCAGGGCATATTACATTCCTTATAATACAGTCATACCATCTTTCTTCACATAAATCATTTAAATCCTTGGTGTCTTGCTTTTTCGAGTTTGCTGCAGACAAAAGGCAGAATACGTCATTTGAAATTAAACACATCAAACAGCAGTTGGTGAGTTTTTGCGAAAAAAGTTTTTCGAAATAATGGAAAAAAGATAACATGTTGCAATAAATAGCTCCTTTCTGTGCTCACTTTTTCTTTTCAGAAAAGTTATCTAGGTGAAGGAAAAGTCAGTTCCCTTTTTTCTTGTTTAAACTCAGGGGCGGCTCCTCCATTAAGGCGGAGGAGCGTCGCCTCACTAAAAAGTTGCCCCAGAGAAAGAAAAAAAATGCCAATAAAGTTAATCTACTACCATTTTCTTTTTCAAAACCCCATCCCGAGCATCAGGACAGGCGGCAGGGCTTCCTGATATCTGCTGCTGTCTGTTAGTGCCAGTTAGGCAGCAGCAAAATGCAGTGATGGTGATGGGCAGGGCCCTTTAAGTTTAAAGTACACATGTCTTTGTGGCCGGCCGTCTTGCAGCGGCCAGCCAGACATGCTAATTTTAAACCGCTAACATACAGCGGTTTTAGACAGCTGGGTTAGAGACAGCATAGGGCATAGGGCGCTGGAGCGCAGAAGGAGGCCGGTTCCTCCAATCCTGCCGCTTCTTTCATGCTGCATGAGAACAGTGCCAGGGAGGTAAGTGGAATCATTTTTTGGTTACATATTTTTTTACTTTTTTTTTTACCCCCCTCCCCACCACCCTCCTTACATACCAGCCGCCAGGGCCGTTTCTAGGTGTTTTGCCGCACTAGGCGAGAATTGAAAAATGCCTCCCCCTCCCTTTTACTACGATCTCTCTCGCCCCCGTCATCCGTGCTAGAAGAATTATTCCATGTACCTGGAGAACACTGTATAGGCCACAGACGCTACTACATACATTTCCTCTCTCAGCATCATTGTAGACGCACCAGCCAGAGCGAACCCTTCCCAGCTCTGGTAGAACGTCGAATCATAAGAGCCAGGCCCCTCGCCAGGAGGCCACTGCAGCTTGCAGCACCCATTGCCCCTTGCGAGTGTTGCCAATGACAGTACAAACACAACTAGTAATCATCACACCCCAACAGAGTGACAATCCAGAATATTCCAAGCCACCAGTGTTAGAAGAATGGCTTAGGTGGTAGATGTAGTCATTTTTAATGTATATTGGATTAATAAACCACTGTGTTTGTGCTCATCTCCAAATTAGACCACCAGTGCTACCATGTGGCAGACTATAATAGGTGCCGGTGATGACATTTAGGTATCGGTGCTTAGCACCGGAAACCACCTGCTCAAATTAAGCACTACGTACAAGAGATGTGTGATAGACCAGACATGAACACACCCTCACAGAGCAAAAAGGAGGTTGAGAGAGTGACCAAGAGGGAGAGGAAGAAATATAGAGTGTGCACACCTCCACATGTTATCTACCACCATGGAGGTTATGCCATAAGATCAAAGTCAGAAATATAGTCTGACATAAGTAGATTGTCCTAAATATCCGTCTATTGAATTAAGAATTTCTCTTACTAACTCCAATTGGGAGATATTTTAGCAAAAGATATTTATGTCAGATTGTATTCTGACTACGACATTCTGGCCCTGCACCCTCCATGGATACAAGCACTTGAATGCAAGACTTTCTCTTGGCAGTGTCTCTATAATACTCATCAAGCAGCAGTAGCGGCTCGTGGTGAGAATGCTGCGGGCGGGGCTGGGGTCGGGAGGAGCAGGGTGGGGGGTAGTAAACTACGGCATACGGCCGACCGAAGGGAAGTAAACAAATAAATAAATAAAACAAATTTAATTGCGCGCGCTGCATTGCCAAATGTGATGCAGTGCGTGCAACAAAATTAGTTTCATTTATTTATTTGTTTACTTACCTCCATTGGGCCATATTCCGTAGTTTACTACCCCCCACCCAGCTCCTCCCCCACCCCGCCCCACTGCCACGTGGCACTCCTATCATGAGCCACTACTGTCAAGCAGGAATACTGGTGCAAACAAAAGAGCCCACTCACATCTACAGCTATCAAGGAGACTTGTTGTTAATAAGGTAACTTTAAACAATGCAGGTCAGCAGAGAAACACGGAGACAGACTAAAACAGTTTATCTGAAAGGCCCCTCTGGAGTCCCTCCATTTAAGAGAGAACATATATATTACCGTTCTTGCAATCAGGACATCTTAGATAACATGGCAAACCAATGTAAATCAATTCTGTATCCATAGATGCTGAGAAGCCTAACCTGCCACTAAACAATATTTTGCATTTAGACAGCATAAGGAACATCGAGGAAAGAGAACTGCATGATGATTTCTCCCAGGCATATATGGTAGAAAACTGTTACACAGGAGTATACGGGGGGGGCACAAGTTCTCTTCAATTTCGAATATTTCGGTCTGTTCGTGGCTGCAATTTTATAGAATTTGACTTGCCCTTACCGATGAATAAAGTTCCTGTGTTTCCATTTTGAACCAAAATGGAGTTGGTACATGAATTGACCAAATGAATAGGAACTTGGTCTGACCACATAGTTTCAGAACAAGGTGCCATTGTGCTGGTGTCATCTAAGATTTCTTCAAAGACTTGCACAGGTCATGAAGTAATCCATCAAAGCCTTGCACCGCTCATAAAGATGATCCAGAAATTCCCTTGGGCTAGAAGCCACCCTCCAGTAGATCGAAAAAAGCACTACACACACTGCAGGAGGAAGGTACATGTAATTTAAACAAGTGATGCTTGCAGCCTTTATCATCTCTTCCAGTCAGCCTGTATTGAACAGGAAGGACTCCGCTAATGAACATCTGTGCAATAGGGTAGATGCTTCAAACCATCACGACTAATGGCTGCCATTAGCGGAGCCACAGGACCCACTTGCGGACAGTTCAGCAGAAACCACTCATCGGCAAAACACCGAAGCTTCTAAAATGCATCAGTTGGCCTGTCAAACTACCCCGAGCAGCGAATGGCAAGCTGTTGGAAGCAGCTTGCTCAGTATAAACACACTATGCTGACTCCTGTTTCATTGCTGTCAGCAACCCAAATACATGAAATGATTTGTCGCAGCCAAAGTCCAAGTTCCATCCCCAGGTCTGCATATCACATTGTGAACATAGCTAAAATCTGAAGGCTACAATAACAGCATTTTATAGTGATGCAATACCAAAATGTGGATGTGACATGGTTTTCCATTAAATGTAGTGGTGATCCAAATGACCTCATAGGCAGCCAGACATTTATTTAAATTATTTCCTTTAAAAAACGGACAACAATAGCATACCGGTGTCAGGCTTCTGCCAGTTTAGTAATGAGCACTTCCTGTATTCCAGTGGCCACACAACTGCATGTTGTGGTCTCTGAAGGGTGGCCAGACTCTGACACTTGCTGATGGAGTGTTTCAGGTGGCGGTTGCAAAGAGCAGTAAAACTGTGATTGGCAAGGGGGCGCTTCCGTTCAATAACAAATGTATGCAGCCGTGGTGGTCCTCCTGTCATTTGTCATATTCAATATTTGAATCCCATTCCACACCAAACCTACCATGGGGTTATTAACAAATATTACAAAGCAGAATGGAGGTTCAGCTATTAAAGCACACACTTTGGCTGGAAGCATGAATCCTCCTCCAGAGAAGTTCAAGCTAGACCCCTGCAAGGAACCCTTCCCAGCATATTTTCTCTCTCTTCTTCCCCTGACACTTCTAGCTACAGCAATCAAAGCGCTACGATACACAGTCTATAATATAGACTGTGTATCGTTTAAAGCTCCTTTATGAATGTTTTACGGTTCTGACGAAGTGAATGAAAATGTCTCTGAACATTTAAACCGACTGACTCGGCGATGGCGCAGGTACGGCTGAAACGCTGCCACTCCTTCTAAAGCAGGTGCGCTTGCACTCCCCTTATAGGTGCTGCTGCTGCCTGCATGTTTTTTTGCCGCCCCCCACCTTTTGCCGCCCTAGGCGGCCGCCTAGTCCTGCCTAATGGCAGAAACGGCCCTGCCAGCCGCCTCTGTTTAAACTGCGGCTGTAATTATGCTACGTGCCCTTTCATCCTGGGTGCTGGCAACAGGCATTTTATCATCAAAGCTCAACTATCATAAGTTATGTTAGCTTATTTCACTTGCCCCTTTAAACCCTTTTAAGCATGCGGGTGCTTCTGCTGAGTAATCATTTAACCAACGATAATGAACAGCTCATTGGTCACAAATGAAGATAATGCCCTAATATCACTTCTTAAATGCCCAAATACCACTCCTTAACTGATAATGCATGACCTTGGCTTCCAGGACTGCAGAGCATTTGTTCTGCAGTCAGTGGACTCTGCCAGGGTTTCAGCTGCTGCAGTGTACTAAAAACAAGGAAAGCCTTTAGGTAGGCAACTTTGTATCACTGTGAGCTTTCCGCGATACGAAGAGACCTCATTTTTTACTGAGACTCAAATCAAAACTAATCAAATCAAAAGAGACTTTATTCGATTGCTTTTTGAGACAATCATAGAAGTACATTTAAACAGTTCATTCGTTAAAATTGTGAGTTACAAAAAACTAAACATGATTACATTAATACAATCAACATACAAACAATCTTAATAGTCTCCAAAATTACAAAGTGATACATTTCCTGTGGCTAAGAAGCTAAGGACTTTTTTTTTTAAATATGCCAATCCGCCAGGCTCTATGTACATCGTCCAGAGACTCATTATCGAAAGATTTGGCCCATCGTTGCTTTCGGTTGCAGATGCAAAAAGAACAATTGATGGACAAAATGTTGAACAATGTTAAACATTCACCCCAGTACTGAGATCTGGGCCTAAATCCATCATTTTTTTGCTCACCATGCCATTCCAGTTTAAATTCAGCCATATGCAAATCAGTCTTGACCCTGCTTGCCATAGGAACAGTCCAGCCCAAACTGCCAGGCCAGGTCCTCCCTGGACCAGAAACAGGCATCCTGGGACCGGTTTTGCAGTATCACCCCTCATCAGACAGGCTAGTTTGATTCCAGTGGCACGGAGAGCATGGAACCCACGTCTGGGTTGCAGATGTGCACATTTACCTGTCTGAAAATGTGTAAGAACCACAGAGTTTGACAGTTATTTGTGGAGATGATATTGGTAGAAAGTGCCTGGTTAGGGTTATCACCCCCAAGCACCCCCACTTCTCCCTTTACGCCCAGGTGTCTTTATCTGGACTTTTTCAGGCGTTTCTCTTCCTAAGGAGGAGATACAAGCTTGTTTACAAGACGTAGATTGTAAACAATGTTTTGCTTTTAAGAAGCAGTGATGCGCCGCAGACACCGCCCGAATTGACTAAATGGGTAACTTAGACAAAATATTTAAATTGTTTATATAGACAATCTTGCTGCTTCTGGGTGATGGCTGGGGCTTGTTTTCACGTTTTAAACACTAGTAAAGTTTTAAAGTCCACTCTCAAAGTGTTCTAGTGTAGTTGGCACCATGCCAGCGCCTGAATAATGTGTGGGGGCCTTGATCCAGGGGGCACCACCATCATCTGGTATCAAGCTAAGCAGAGTGATCGTAGGGTGAAGAGCCTCTAAAAGGTTACGGGGGGGTCAGTTTAAATGATCTTCTGTGGCCTCTTCAGATAGGTAGTTCCTTTTTTAAAAAAAATCCATCTGGATTTCACTTTAAGGAGGTTTTTTGTCCTGCTCTGACCTCTGTTATGTATTATTCCATGTGAGTGATGCGAGGAGGGGGTTTCGGTATGAGGTGCCCAGATGTCCGCATGACCAGGTAGCATGACATCTCTTGGGAGCTTTATATGACTGATTACCCACAGAGACACTAGCAGTGAGTGCATTAACCAACTGCACTTTCAGAACATATACGAAGGCATTTCCGACCGATTACAGTAACTTGCTTTTATTTTTCAACTACGGCGTGTGTGTTATAGTTTCTATATATGTTTATCTGAAGGCGTAAGGCCAAAAACATAGGTGTTAAAAGTGTTGTTGCTTTTAGCCATATCTCTGGCCAACCCTCAAACTGCCTGGACTTGCCCCCATAGCATTCACGATCACTGCTCCCACACGTTTATCTATACACTTCGGCCTTTGGATGGACTGCCAACAATCTTTGTAAGAGGCTGTCATTGGGACATTTCTCCTGGCATGGGTCATCACACATCAGCTGAAGAACTGTATGTGCCCTGGAAGCTGCAGCAGCCCGAGCTGAAGGCACACGACTGGGGAGGAAGCGTAAACAGGGTACAGGGGCTGAAGCACTTTTAGTCCAATGGGCATTGCACGCCTGGAATTAAAGGTGAGTAAACATGGCACTGATGAACTGCGGCTACCTACCTGTGCCAGAGCGGTATCACCGTCTGCTCTGCACACCAAAGGCCCCTGGAGGGACAGTAAGTGGTAATGTTCATTAGGTGAGCTCCAGCAGGCATCTAAAGCTACCTTTACACCAGACCTAAAAAAATAGTCACCTATGCCTACTGCATGCTCAGCAGAAGGCAGGCATAAGCCAACACTGTGAATCATTTACTAGCTCTGACTACAGGTTTCCGTGAACTTATCTAACTGTGTTTTTTGCAAATATTCTGGAACCTTCTAGCGTGCGTCTGGAAAATTCTCCTCATTGGACCTTCTAAAACTAGTTAAGCAAGGAGTCGCATCGCAGCTGAGATATACATTGCTGTCAAGCTATGGAGAGCAATGAACCTGCTCTAGGGGTGAATACAAAATAAACCGGTTAGGAAAAGGAAAAGCATAGGAAAAGAGGCTTTTTTCTTTCCCCAGGGCTTGTGCCAAAGGTGTTTCTTGTTATCTGTGAAGGTCCTTCCATAGTGCGGGTGCCAATGCTATTCCATTGCACACTCCTCAAGAGAAAGTCGTGGTGTCACGCACTGAGGAAGTGCACTGAACAACAAGCCTCAAGTGGGATTTTCTCCTCACAGAGCGCACATTGAGACCAATTAACATGAACAACTACAAACATGTCATCTACTCAGAAGAGTAAGTTAATATATAATGGACTGATTATATTATGACGGGTCCTTGTGAGGTCCTGCTTGAAACCATGGAGAGTTTTTTTTAAAGTACTTTCACTCAATTAACTATGTGGCATGCTTTATCCAAGGGTCCTACACCCCGAATAACTGTGCATCTGGGTGGGCTCAACCTCCTAAGACTGGGTGCACTTGATTCCCCACCCTACTTAGACCAGAAGTCTTTGCAATGTGGTACTACTTCACGAAAACAGCACAGAATAATTGTGAAGTTTCACACATTTTTTTATTTACTGCTTTCTATAGATGGATTTTTAATTTGAAGACTTTTTCTTACTTCGCATCCCCATGCTCATTAGGGGCTGCTTGGAACACAATTTCTGCTACATTTATACGTCATTTAGTTAACCCTATGTTTATAGCTGCAAATAAATGCAGAACAGTTATTGGAAATTCGTGTGCATATCAACAAAGATGTGTGTGTGTGGCCTTGTGCCTGTGTGCGTGAGTGAATTTGCATGCAAGACCTATTGCATTGCAAATGCTTTTTTTAGGATGTGGCGAGAAACGTTGTTGCTGCAAACAGCCATATATATTTGCACCCTATTGTGTCTCCTTCAACTTGTGGATTAGAATTGTATTTTAACACTTACATGTTCAAGTATTTTATTGAAACACAGTAAAGACATTTAGACCACGTATTTTTACTTATATTCACTTTGGCGGTTGGCACAGGTCGGGGGTGGGGTGGTAGGGCAGGGGAGGGGGATGTAAAATAAATAAATAAAACCACTTACCTTATAGCCGGGTCCTGCATTTCTTCCTCGTTGGACTCGGCTGAACCAAGAAGCACTGCCAGGCTCCGCTGACCAATCACAACGGTGTGATGCAACGGTTTAATTGGTCTGAGTGCCAAGGCTCAGCGCTCTCCATTATGTCTGCTTAAGTTGATCTCAGACTTCCATTTGCATTAAGACATCATTCCTCAACCATTTTTCCAAAGACATCTGCGTGTATATGTGTGCATGAACGAATTCGTGTGTTTGCATGCATGCTGTGTGTGTGCATGTGTGGTGGTATGTGGGCATAAGCTTGCAGCATCTCTGTGTAAGTGCACTTGTGGGTGTATGTGCTCATCTACATGAGTCTGCTTGTGTGGTGGACTGTTAATTTGACCAGCATGAATGGTGCAAGCATGCAATTCTGATGCCAATGTGTGCATGTGCCTGCATATACGTGTGTGTGGTGTCCTTGTGTGCATGTGTGTGCGAACGCACATGTGCTGATTTGTGTGTTTACCTGCATGTGCGTGTATGTGCTCATGTACATGTGTGTGCCTGAGTTGGCCTGCTAATTTTATCTGTATCTGTGACTGGGCCAGAAAATTCTAATGCCAGTGTGCCTATGTGTGTACGTAAAATGTGAGTGGTGCGCCTGAGTGCGTGTGTGTGTATCTATGAGCACATTAGCATGTACATGAGGTTGTATATATATGTGTGTGTGTGTGCGTGTGCTGGCATGCATGTGTGTGAATTCACACGTGCTGTAGCCTGGTAGTGTAGTTCTGATGCCTAGCTTTCCGTGAGTATTGAAGAGTATGCCCTCACTTACCCCGCTTCTGTAACATTCACTAACCACAAGGCAGCTATTGTTTGGCTTACGTGTGTGTATGATAGTGGGTGTGGTCGTGCAGCAACCTGTCTGGGAAGGTCAGAGCTGCAGCGATGTGTCTGCGCATTCAGCGCCTCTGGGTATTTGTGAGTGTCTCTCTGTCAGGCGGTGTCATTATGCGTGTCACTAATGAGCTGCCGTGTGCCCGGGCTTGTAAACTGACTGCTCTTGAGCGCGATGATTGCTCACGTTTTTTATTGCTATCAGGTCAGGGCCTTGCGGCCGTGGGTGTCAAGTGCGTCTAGAGCGTGCGCGAGTCTTCCAAGGGTTGCCCAGACCGTTTTCGGCCGCGCGCCTCAGGTGTTGTCAGAAATATCGGCGCCTCTTCCGCCTGCCAATATGTTCTGAGATTGTCCGCGAGCTGCATACGGGTAACACGGATAAAAGAAGCGACAGTGCAAACATACGTTAGGTGTGGCGTGTTTACTGTATTTAATATAACACTGATAAGTGCGCTGCCACTAGACCCTCGCCTTAATTGTGGGTTCAATATTACAATATTCGGCGCTGTACTCACTATTAAACTGACATGTTTGCCACTCGTAGGTGTTGTGCTGAATATCACACGTTAATGGTGTCAATAGGTGGTGTATTGTGGCACACTGTGCAAAATGCTATTCATTGAAATGCCATGTGCAACAAAAAAAACAGCATAGGACGTCAGCGCTTCGCCGTGAAATGGATCAAAAAAAAAAACAAAAAAAAAACATAGCTGCTCCAGCAACAGGAAGGAGGGGGCCGCTCAGCGAAGCTTTTATCAGCATCGCGCACCTCTCTGCAGACTCCCCTGCATTCCAGAAAGGCGCGCGACGCGATCCTGTCTGCCGTGCCATGCCGTGGAGACAAGACCTGGCCGCGCGCACAACGTTATCCTATGGAAAAACGCTGCGCGCGGCCAGGTCTTGTATCCCTTCGTCGGTCTCAGACTGCTGAGACGACGGCTATAGTTCTCGCTTGCGAGAACGCGCTTTCAGCGCGTTCGTCGTAGGCGAGACCTAAAAAATGAAATGTGGCTTTTCCACAGTCATAGGCAGAAAGGAAAGATTTATGGCAACATGTTTATTTTTTCCACATTCTAAGTAACTGAAGGAAGATGGAATATTTCTACATGTTTCCATACATTCTGAGTTACACAATTTTTCGTAACACTGCCTTGTATTTAACAGATTCATATATCTTTTTGAAACAAATATCTAATTGTTTTTGGTGTGTTTAATTTTGTAGTAGAGATTCTAATGATAGTCTTTACGTTTATAAAAATCTATCTCTTTCATATGAAAGAGCCCGACATCCAGGGTTTAAGTGGTTTGTGGGAAGGGTTATGGTGTGTCCATGTATTATAAGGAACAAATTACCCTCTGGTATACATTGTATGGTTATTGCCTGTTATGTGGAGAACCATGATCTTATAAAGGAACCCAGCCTTCAGTCTTGCTCCTCTATGTGGTCAAAGAAATCCTTGGTGACGTGCAATATCCTTATAATGTACGACAGTGAAGTAGTTTGTCCCATCTAGTCATTCATTTTTTATGAAACACTGACCTGCCATGAAGGTATTAAATGCGCAATCTGAGCTAGGTAATATCCAATTAAGGAAAGGCCCACCAGAAATGGTCTCTGTGGCACACATGACAAAAACACGGATATTTACACAAACAGGCAAATGCACATTATTGACATTTGTGTGTGTCTTGCTGATACAAGTCTGCACTTGCAGAAGGGTCTAACTCAGTTCTTCGTCCTTTAAGGGTCAAAACATTGAATCTTATTGAATTTGGTAAAGTATCAGCTCTTATTTATAGTGCTATGAGTGGACAAGATAGACGTATATAAAAACAAGTTAATCGCTGAAAACTATACTAACACACAACAGAAACGTTTACTACACAAAAGACACTGAAATGACAAAGGCAAAGTATATAGGTAGAACAGAAAAAGGATTCAGTGTATGTCATGTGTATCATATGATATGCAAAGCAAAATAGTATAGGACAATGTGAATCAAACAAAAACTTTGGCAAGATGCACATAGGGTGAAAATGTGCAATAATATTATAGGAGACGCCGAGGACAGAGTCATCAAATAGAAACACAGCCAATAAGACAGGCCTACAAACAGTACAACAGACGCATAACTAAACCACAGCACACTCAGACTACAACAATATATAATAGGATTCGCAAATAACAAATAACGTAAGAATGACACTAGAAAAAAGCATAAGAAAAGGCACGCAGCAATAGCACATGATACACACTAGTCCAAAACGAAAGCTTAAAGACAATGTTAAACCTTAAGCTTTATACATGACAAAGCCACAGGTAAAAGAAACACATGGCAAAATCATGAGTTCTATTCAAAACCAAAATCTGAGATGCACACACGGCAAAAGTATGTACACTGCACAACAAAAACGTAAAAGGCATATGGCAAAGAAAGGACACACACGACATATCTTAAAATATACACGATAAAAAAATTGGATCTGCACAAAAGAAAAGCTTACATTGCACATTCCATAAAATTGAAGGATATACACATAACTAAACCATAAGACAACGGCAGAGCAAAGTATAGCCGAACACTAGGGGAAAAAACATATGCTGCAAACATATACAGACTCAAATAATGAACACATAGCAAGCAGTCATGGCAAAACCAGATCATGCACACACCATAGAAGAATAGACACACACTCGGCGTGGCTGGCTGAACAAAATCTATTCCTATGGGTGGCTCTGTGCCACTCTTCGCTGGAATTCTCCTGGATACATCATGGTCACATGGCAGATACCCTACCCAGAGCTATGACAAATAGTACAAGTGCAACTAACTACAATGTAAGTCGACAGAGACACAGAATCCACACAAAGAAATGTAGAATACACACGATACATGCACATGCTAAAAGCATAAGTAGGATACGCGGTAATAGCATAGTCCACCCATATTAAACAAACCGATGGAGTCATTTTACGCTATAAAAGCTTTTACCATACAACGTGGAAAACATTCGACAATGACAAAACAGAAAACACGACAAAAGAAAAGGATACACACAAACAACCACAGGCTACACCCTCATGACAAAAGTAGACGATACAATTATAAGAAGAGTATAAGGCACACACATAACAAAAGCTTAGAATACACACACGCGCAAATGGGGCACTCATTATAAAAGCATAACATTCACACTTCACAATAGCTACGGTCTGCGTTTGAGGCAGAATATAATTCCCACTCCCACATGGAGACACACACAGGCTCAGGCCTCATAGGCAGCTGTCTAATAAGTAACACATAATGTAAAAGCTTAGCACTAGACGGCAGAGCTATCTCTCAAGTTACACAGACCAAGAGAGTCCCGCTTGAGACATCAGAGCTTACTCGCAAGGGGCACCGAATTTACAGACTCGGGGGTTGCATAACAGAGACATAATTGGGTGTCTAATAATTCACACCCTCAGGGCTCAAAGAGCAGAAAACTTCTGTAGATTACACAGGTCAGCTTTCAGAAAGCAGAGCTATCTCTCAGGTTTCACTAATCATACAGGTTGAGGCATTAAAGGGAATTGCCATGCCTCAGGTAACACCTCATATTTGGCTTTGGATTGGAGAACATATTGGCTTTGAGACTGTACAGCAGAGCTATCTCTCACTCTACTTAAAACTTGCAGGTTTAGGCCTCAGATACTAGAGATATTCATAAGGTAATAGAAATGCACTTTTTTTACGCAGCAAGCCTATCCCTCAGGTGTCACTGCTTCAAATACATGACTAGTTGGAAATGAAGATCAACAAAGCTAGTTGCTCAGAATCATACCAAGTGTTCGCTAAATGCTAGGACCAAGTCACTCCAGGCCTAGCTCGTTGTGTTGTTGTTTTTTTGTTCTATACATTGACCTTCCCAATCTATGATGGATTCGGCGTCCCTGATTTTCAGTATAGCACACTTTTTATCCTCACCCTCATGTGGAGGCTGTCACCCTCTTTGAATTGATCTTCGCCCTCCAGACAAGCAAAATGTCTCCCCTACCTTTAATGGGACCGCCCACCGTAAAATGTTGCTCACTTTAAAAAACCTGCAGCTTGCAGTGAATTTCATGGGTCCCCTTCCAAAATCACTCAACCTCCCCCTTTTCGGGAACTTAGAATGTGCATATGTGGATTGGGGCCCCTGAGACACCCATATTTGGCTGAAAGAGGGACACCCTGGCGGGAGAGCCTGTGTTATGCCCCTGATCTCAATACCATCTCCTTTATGTAATACATCTTTAACCATCTTAGAGTATATCATCAACGTGTATCGCCTCCTTGTGTGACTTTACATCTTGTACATTTGCAATTTTTTTCCGTGTGTATACTTTTTGTAACGCATGTAATCCTAAGTCCTTATGTTTCTCAACTGGTGCTTATATGAAGCGCTCTGACACCTTCGGGTAAAGTTCATAGAAAATCGCATAAATAAATAAATAAATACTGTTCTCTGAAAGAGTTTTTCTTTGCAACATTAAGCCTCGAGGCACCCTCATGGCCTGGAGCTCCACGTTGTGGCTTCTACAGCCTATGTTAAAAAAAATGAAGTCTCTCGGGCTTTCAGCTTCTCCCTTCACTACGGATTGAACACCTGTGGCACTCTTGGGAACTTAATATTTAATATACGATTAAAAGTTTCCAACTGTCCACATTATGGATGTTTCATTTCTGAATTAACAACTTGATTTAGTAATAAAAAGTCGATAAACACCTCCTATATGTCTCTAATGATCACTTACCAGTAATGGTTGTGAAGTGGGAGGGCGATGTCATTGTCACAAAGGGTGGGGTGATGTACTTGGCCTTCACCCCTTCCTTTGTTAGGCGGTCCAAGTTGGGGGTGTCCACGTCCTGGTCGTAGTCCCAGCGGAACCCATCGAATGAGACGACCAGCAACTTGCCTGCGCTGGGGCTGATGGGGGCGCACGCGCCTGTCGCCAGGAAGGGAAGCAGGAGGAGCATGGCGCTCTGGATCCTCATGGTGAATGCCTCGGGCTGTGAGGAGAGTCTGGATTCCATCCCAACCCTTTTCTTCCACTCCTTGCCACTATCTTATCACTCTATCCATTACTCAGTGCAAAGCTCAAAAGAGGAACGCCTCCACGGTCTTGTGCATGGATCTCACTGTGATGGACCGCGTCTAACTGATAAGTGATATTTAATGCAAACATTTCGATTTTTAGACGGTTTTTCTTTATTTCCTATTTTTTTTTACAAATAGAAATTATTGACAAAATATACTTTCTGGTAGTCTTCATTACTCTGGGTCCAGGGCTCGAGTCGGGGTACTACGCGGGTGGACGGCGTCCTCCCACTTATTTTACCGGGGGGACGCAGTTCCCTTGCCAAACAGCTGGACTTCACTCTTTGGCCTCTCTGGGACGAAGAGCTCGGCACCTTTCGCGATGTCACTTCCTTTCGCGATGTCACTTCCTTTCGTGACGTCACTCCCGGTGACAGCGTCCCCCCACTTCTTTTTTTACGACTTGTGCCCTGTCTGGGTCCTAGTTTTCTTCATCATAGTCCTTGTGTTGTGTGTTTTTATCGTCATGTGGACAGGATTTACCTACCTCAGGGTTTGCAGGCCTCTTTTCTTACGCTCCAGACCACCAACCCCCGAGTTGTTGAAGGGAGGGTTCTAACAGAAGAGACTCACAGAAGAGATGAAACAATAGCGGCTCCGGTGGGCAAATATAAAGATCACTTGTAATAAGTATCTATGCTCAATGGCAATGTGGGTGGTACAGAGGATGTCAAATAAAGGAACTTCATACACACTTGGTCAGTTTGTTATGGTATTTCCTTGGTTTTATACATGCATAGATAATACACGTTATTGATACAAAATATATAAGACATTTATATACACAGTTTATCAAGTGACAGTGTGTCCCAAGTGAATAAATTAAAGAGCCTATATGAGAAAATAAATAGCATAAACAAAGGTTTCTTTTAGGTATATGTTTTTCATCAGAAAGAGACAACCAAAATGAAGTATCTACAATGAATGTGCAATAGTTGGAGATATATGCAACTATTGTGCCTGGTCTGTTTCTTTTTAACTGTTGATGACGTGCATGGGATCTTATAAGCATTACACTCATTATCATGGTATTTCTAATATGAGACACACAATGTCATTACACACCTTATTATGGCATTTCTAGCTAGTAACATCCAATATCAAGACATAACGGCGGGACTCTGGATACGTGAGTAGTGTAGAATGTATTGTTGGCCATATAATTACCACAATTTCTGTTATAGGCTTGTTATTCTTATATATATACCACTTCACTTCGCAGACCCTGCAGGGGTTACACTATCTGCCCGGTTTGTGTTTCTGTGTAAAATTTGTCAAGACTAGTTACTCATACTGGTACAGAGATGACGAAGCCTCGCCACTGTGACATTTCCACAGCTCCCGGTCGGGAACCCTGTGAGTCCTTTTTATTCACTAATATCACATGGTTCCACCTCCTTCTTGTCAGCCAGCAGTGCTAACCTACCTCAGGTAGTCCCTGTTCCTAAACAAAGCGTACTTACTGTTTACGAGAATTCCACTAGTTGGGCCCCTAGCTGTCTATTTCCATATATTATACCTCATAGGTGTCCCCATATTTACAAGTCCTGAAGAGACCCGATACCCAAGAGGGGTCGAAACGTCGTCGACAGTTAAAAAGAAACAGACCAGGCACAATAGTTGCATATATCTCCAACTATTGCACATTCATTGTAGATACTTAATTTTGGTCGTCTTTTTCTGATGAAAAACATATACCGAAAAGAAACCTTTGTTTATGCTATTTATTTTCTCACTTTAGAATCGTAGGTTCTTTAATTTATTCACTTGGGACACACTGTCACTTGATAAACTGTGTATATAAATGTCTTATATATTTTGTATCAATAACGTGTATTATCTATGCATGTATAAAACTAACGAAATACCATAACAAACTGACCAAGTGTGTATGAAGTTCCTTTATTTGACATCCTCTGTACCACCCACATTGCCATCGAGCATAGATACTTATTACAAGTAATCTTTATATTTGCCCACCAGAGCCGCTGTTGTTTTGTTGATACTTTATACCCAGGCTCCTAGTGAGTAGGGTTCCCTTGTTTCCCCTTCCATCACAGAAGAGATGGGCATGTGGGGAATATCAAAAGAGACTGAAGTGAAAGCTGATGTAGGAGAAGAAACCAGAGTTTCAGGGGCCAACAAGGAGTCAGCAGGAGGAGCTCTTCTTTTTTGCCTTAATCTTTTGGAGACCCATAACCCGCAGCTGAAATGATGAGAAAGAAAAGAAGGAGACTGCTTGACCAGGGAAGAGGCAATGCTTCATCTCCCCTAGCTCCTGAGGAGTGGTGTAGGGACCAGAAAGCTGGACAGATTATGTTCTAGGGGGAAGCAAACAGATCCAGCCAAGGGATCCTGATCCACTCTGTTATGGATTGGAACTAGATTGGTCAAAGACGTTGTAGAAAGGGAGAACAGCTCAATTGATTCTCATGTCCATTCTCTTTACCTGGCAGATAGACTGCATGCCAGGAAAGAAGACCTACCTCTGTCCACGTTGTGACATTCTAAGGCCAGGCTGTTAGTCTTGGAGCCTTGACCCCCCTGCCAGTTGATATAGGCCTTTGCTACCTGCTTGCCTTTGGGTAACTGGACTGTCTAACCCTGAGGGAGAGGTGCAAAGATCAAAGAGACTTGATGACTTTCTGCATACTCTGGAGATCAAAGATCTTGAACCGTATCCTCTTCCTGAGCTAGTCCCCAATCTCTGCCTCTGGCATCTGTTGTGAAAACGATCTGAGTTGGAGGCTGACAATGCTCTCTGTCCAGGTGTTCCAAGGCCAGCTACCATTGCAGATCCTGTCAACATTGAAGGGTGACAAGGATCATTGTTTTGTAATTCTCTCAGTATGGGATCCAAAAACCTAAAGGGTGTTTGACCAAGATCTGTAGGTGTAGGCAAACCCGAGGAAACACAAGCATGTAAGCTGTCATCTCCCAGTGAATTTGAAGTAAATCCAGACCCATAGCATGGTTTGGAGAGGATAGCTGACAATCTGAGACACCTATCTGTGTTTTCAAGGAGAAGGAAGGAACACTTGACCTTGCATGTCTGGAAAACAGCTCCTATGAATCTGGAAAGGCACTAGATGTGGATTGGACAAGTTGAATAGGAAGTAGTATGACAGACGAAGGTCCCAATTCCAGTGAATGTCCTTGAAATCCTTTGAAAAAGAAAAGGAAGAGCTTAGCCAATCATCCAAGTATGGAAAAATCTGAGAATGAAGAATACCCACCAAAGGTGTCAGAATCTTGGCAAGGACAATTGGAGCTGCTGCCATGCCAAAAGTAAAGCCTTTACACTGGAAATGCTCACCTAGGAGATTGAATCAAAGGTATCTTAGATATGCAAGTGCATGGAATCATGAAGGTAGGCGTACTTGAGGGCAAATAAAGCCACAACGTCAGAAAGTCTCATAGAGACAGAAGAGGCAAAATGTTTTGCAGTTTGGTCATAACCCTTATGCATGACTACTGGGGTAGAAATAAATCTACTCCTTTCAAATCCAAGAAAGGATGGAAATTCCCTGATGGTTTCTGGACTACAAATACAGTGAAATAGAATCTGAGGCCCATATTCCTCTGGAACATGAATTCTCACCGCCTTGGCCAACAAGTCCTGATTTGATGGAGAGCAATTGAAAAAATGGACTCCAGGGCAGTACATAGGTCCAGAAAAAGTCCTCTGGAGGCACCATTAACTGAATCTGATATCCCAAGTGTAACAGTTAAAGAACCCAAATATCCCATGCCAAAGCTTTCCAAGAGGCGCTGAAGTCCATCAGTCACCCACTGACTTGGCTGGCAGCCTTGCTTTGGGAAGAGTGGTGGGGAGTAGGGTGGAGACATGATTTGGCAGCATAATGGCTGATAGCCATGTCTCCTGCCTCGAAAGGTCTTGTCTGTGCCCCTTAAAGGTATAGCAGGCTCGAAGAACTGTGATCTGAGCCCCTATTGTATGTCCGGGGATTACCCTGCAGTCTTCTGTTGATTTTCTGACCATGTGTTCGAAGAGATCCGAAAACTGAAGAGCAGATAACCCAATAGTGCTTCCTGGGAGTTCTCATCCTTCCATGATGTTATCCAAATGGGACGCCATGCTGCAGTCAGACACAAAGACAATCAAATGAAATGTCTGACATAAACCGGACCTGTTGCTTCATCATAGAAAGCTGTGATATGCAATCAGCTCCCTAGTGCATCTCCTCTGACCAGGTCTGAAAGTCATGCAAGATGCACTCAATAGTCTATGTGGAATAGGTGTTAGCCCTTTTAGCAAATATTCAGGCTGTGTTAGCTTGTTTTCTTTGCATCATCAGCTTTTTTATCTACAATATGCGTTGGTGAGGCATGATATCATAGACCCTTGTGAAGAGAGGTCAAACAATAATAAATCTACTTTGACCACTGAGGGGAATTCTTCTGAGAACTGAGACAGTGGGTATCTACTGTACCAAAATCAAGGTTCAACTTTTTCCATTCCCTGGCTAGGACTCTTCTCACTGCCCAATGCAGAGAAAAAATGTCCAGCTTTTTGCATATTGGGGAAATATATCATCTTTCTCCTTAGGGAATAGTAGGTCTGGACAAGCCAAATTGGAGCACAAGTGTTAAAGGAGTTCAGACATATCTTCACTCACATATTGCCAATTCTATTCCAAATGACCTGCAGATGCAGTAGCACCCTGTTCCCATCTTCGGGGATGCAGAACTGGCCTGACTAACCAAGGCCAGAGAATGTCTGGTGGTGGTAACCCAAAGAGTTAATGAGCCACATGTGATGAATGCTTTCTTTCAGAGAAGAGAGGAGACCACACAAAGGTGTCTTTTATGGGAACATTTGTGATACTCAATAATGGCTACAGGTATGCATGAATGTTGCCTCTATGTGAACACAGGCACCAGAGAATGCTTCTTATGGTCCACTAATGCGCCCCACCACATCCTGCGACACTACCACCATCTTTGAAACAGGCAAGGTGATGGGTTGTGGATCAGTCATGATGTGCCAAGAATGACACAAATTTCAACAACCCCGTCAAGCATGCAAGAGAGGATGCTGAAAAATCCATGTGACACGCTCGAAATGAGCGCTCAGTGCTCATAGTCCAGACTGCTCACTCCACTCATGACCAGGCGCGGTCTACCCGATGCCAGTGGGTAGAAGGAGCATGAGGGTGGAGAAGGCACTGCCCTGCTCTGAGGACACATAGATGTGCATTGGTACAAACAAGCAAGCTTTCTGCTTTTCACTTACTGTACCGGAAAACATTACCCCGAGTGATAAAGTGATAAGCAAGGTGTCATGGTAGGCTACAGTCCGTACACACTGGATGCTTTTTAGGGTGTCAGGGCCTATTTTGCAATTTCCATCTGTTCTTTCACAGGATTTATGTGAAGCACTCTGATACCTACGGGTCTAGCTAGCGCTATATAAAACTTTTAAAATAAAATAAAAAATACCTCTACTTTAAACAGAGGCGCAACTAGAAGAGTCACATTTCGGAGGGGGGGTAATTCATCCAGCCATATGGAGAGTGGAGCTGCAGGGGCTCCAAGAAGTGGTGAAAACACAACAAAAGCCTGAATTACAAGTGAATGATCTTTTAAAGACCTGTGTGAAATACTAGGGTGCTGCTGTGTGTGCCGGTGAAGGTTTTGGGGTGCTACGGGTAATTATAGGGTTCAGGGCGGGTATGGGTTTTAGGGTGCCAGGATAATTTTAGGGTTCAGGGTAGATATGGGTTTTGAGGGCCTGGGGGATTATTTTAGGGTTCAGGGCGGGTATGGGTTTTGGGTTGCCAGGGGGTAATTTTAGGTTTCAGGGCGGATATGAGTTTGGGGGGGCAGGGGTAATTTTCGGGTTCAGGGTGGGTATGGGTTTTGGGGTGCCAGGGGGTAATTTTAGGTTTCAGGGCGGATATGAGTTTGGGGGGGGGCAGGGGTAATTTTCGGGTTCAGGGTGGGTGTGGGTTTTGGGGTGCCAGGGGGTAATTTTAGGTTTCAGGGCGGATATGAGTTTGGGGGGGCAGGGGTAATTTTCGGGTTCAGGGTGGGTATGGGTTTTGGGGTGCCAGGGGTAACTTTAGGGTTCAGGGTGGGTATGGGTTTTGGGGTAGCAGGGGGTAATTTTAGGGTTCAGAGTGGTAATGAGTTTTGGGGCGCCAGGGGGTAATTTTAGGGTTCATGGTATGGGTTTTAAGGGGCCAGGGGGGTAAGTTTAGGGTTCAGGGTGTGTATGAGTTTTGGGGGGGCAGGGGTAATTTTAGGGTTCAAGGTGGGTATGGGTTTTAGGGTGCCAGGGTGATAATTTTAGGGTTTATGGTGGATATGGGTTTTGGGGTACTAGGGGGTAATTTTAGGGTTCTGGGTGGGTATGGTTTTTTGAGTGCAAGGTGGGACATTTTAGGGTTCAGGGCGGGTATGGGTTTTGGGGTGCCAGGAGGACAATTTTAGGGGTCAGGGAATGTATGAGTTTTAAGTGGCCAGGGGGGTAATTTTAGGGTTCATGTGTGCTATAATTGTTGTCCAATTTCAAATGCAGAATTCACCGCTTTTTTTCTCAGCTTGGCCTGAGCATTACCCAATCCTGGTTGTCTGCCATTGTAGCCCCGCCCCTATTGATTAAAATTAGCCACGCCCCTTCATTTGCCAGGTTTGCCACCACCTGGAAAAATTTCTGCGGACGCCCATGCCAGGCGGGAGAAATTAAAACTACCCCAGGCCACAGTACTGTGGGAGAGGCAACCAGGATGGGAGCCTAGGGTATGGGGGAGAGCAATAGGGACCACTTTCTCTCTCTAATGGAACTGCCTATCAAGATTCAAGCCCTGGCTGTGGCACAGAGGTAGGGATACAGTCACATCAAAAATAAAACAATACTTAACTATGGAAAAAGCAATACGTTACCTTGAGATCGGAAAGGCATTGCAGCTTTCGTGATACAGAAAAAAACAAGATGAATGTTCGTTGCAGTCCTTCTTCTTGACAAACAGTTTGGGGTGGAGCCTGAGTAAGCAACCTTGCAAAGAGGGATTTTGAATTAGTTTTTTAGGAAAAAAATTGAATTCCATTTACATTTTTAATAGCGCACTATACTTGATTAATCGGCAATGTGGTTTAAATAAAATTGTCAGCAATTTGGAATTCAATCCATCCCCTTTGCACAGAAAGATTATAAGCAGCATTATTACTTATTGTGAAGGGAGGAGGGTGGTAGGTGGAGAAGCCCAGGGCTGTATTATCAAAAGTGCCCCTAGTGCACAACGCGCTTCTTTGGCTACTTTTTGTGCACCAGGGCACTTTGATGTAACAGAAGGAGTAACAGCTGCTTGTGCAGACCCTTCTGTAACATGAATCATCCTGGTGCACATATAGAGTGCTAGGGTGCTCTCAAGAGATTGTTCTCTCATATGCATGGGGATGTAACACCATGCAAATGAGGAAACACTTTGCCTCTGTACTGTATTATTGAAGCAGGTGCAAAGGTAATTGAGGTGTCACTGTTACACTGGCTGAGCAGCAGAGAGGGGGAGGACAGTCAGTGTAATTCCTGAGGGTGCCCCTGAGAGAGGGAACGGGGCATATAAAGTAAGTATGGGCGAATTTTGCGAATTTGCGTATTCGCAATCCGCAAAATTTGCAAACTCTCGCAAATTTTGCGGATTTTTTTGTGTGTTCGCAAATGGGTTTCTGCCAGTTCGCGAGGGTTTTTTTACCAGTTCGCAAACGCGAACTTACTTGTCGGGTCGCAACGGTCGCGACCATGTTGTTTTTACGTCTGGTTCATCACAGCACCCTCTGTTTCACCACTGCCACCCTCTGTTTCACCACTGCCACCCTCTGGCTCACTCATGCCACCCTCTGGTTCATCACTGCCACCCTCTGGTTCATTACTGTAGATTATGGGGGGAAGAGCACACCTGCCCTGCCTCAACCGACATGAATTAATTTGGGGCTGATGAATGTGTCACTGAATTTGAGCTGGCACCTGCTTCCTTAGCTGTAAGTGCTTCCTGATTAATGATGAGCTTGAACTTTTGCACCTGCTAAGTGCTTTCAGTTTTGTAAAATTCGTTAGCACACCTGCCCTGCCTCAACTGACATGAATGAATTAGGGGCTGATTAATGTGTCACTGAATTTCAACTTCCAGTCTGGCACCTGCTTCCTTATCTGTAATTGCTTTCCGTTGCAGTGTAATTTTTTTTAACAGGACCTTTGTGGCATACTTGTAGCTATTCTCTGAGCCTGCTGTGAGGGTCAGAGCAGGGTCATAGAATAGTTGCAAGTAGGCAACTGAACTCTGATGGGGCCCCTCAGGAAGCACTACAGGGAATGGTTACTAATGATGAGATTGAACTTTTGCACCTGCTGAGTGCTTTCAGTTTTGCAAAAATTGTTTTTCTGCAATTTCGCGCAATTTGCGGGGCGCAAATTTGCGCGAGATCGAATTCGGAAGCTGCGAATTCGTGCGAATATACGATTTGTTTTTTTGCGGCGTGTTAGTTCGCATGATTTTTTGCGTTTTTGCAAGCCGCTTGTAGAGCAACGGCGCTAAGCTACCCTAGCGGTAGTACATGGGCGCGGCCATCTTATTTGCGTGACGTATTTCCGTTTCCGGGCGCTATGTGTAATCTCGCAAAGTGTGCGGCTCGCTAGTACAAGTTCGCGTGTGATTGCGGGGGAAATCTCGCGCGAACTTACCCACGAGGTCGTGAACGGGCGCGGCCATCTTGTTTTTCATTCATTGCTATGGTTCTGGGCATCCTTTCTGTATCCTCTATCAATCTCTGCCATCCTTTGCTTGTTTGAAGTTTTTTTAATCTATTTTACTTATTATCTATCCCTCTATTTTTCTAGCTCTATATTTTTGTGTTTTCTGCTACTTTTGGTTAATTTTAAACTACTTTTTTAAACTCTTTTCTTTTTTTCTTCCCTATTCTATTTCTACTTTAATATTTACCTTCCTTTCTGCCCAGACCATGGTAAAGGGAGCCGGGAAGCAGCTCGAGAAGGGGAAGGGTCCCGCACCCCGTGCCCGGCTCCCGTGCAGGCGTTTGAGGGGGGAGCTAGTGATGCCACGGGAGATCTTTAGCGCGGAGGAGGTGGCCGCACTAGTGTTCTTTGTACAGCACCTCCTCCCCAGGACCATTGCGGCAGGCGGCAAGATCGCAAGCGGCTACGAGCTCCGGGAGCGATGGAAGCGGTGGGTGAAGGTGTGCCGGGCCATGTTTCAACACTCTCGGGTCCGGCGCACCTGCAACCAGGCCACCCACCGTTGGACGGATCTCCTGGACCGGGAACGCGACTTGCTCGACCTGCTCGGCGTCGAGATCCCCGGGCTTGGTGAGTAGTTGTAGCTATTTCATCACTACTCTGTTTTCTCCTGCTCTGTGTGTTATTATATTGCAAATTTTTGTTTTTTATCAAGAGCAATAATGCTGCCTATTACATTGTAGGTAAATTATATTTCAAAATCTTCTGTGCATTTCAGGTGCACTGCTCTCCTTCTCAGTAGCGTTGCTAATATGCTTATTTGTTTTCTATTTTGTGTTTATTTCATTGGCCTGAGAAATTATGTATGAGAGTAGTTTACAGAACTGCGTAATGCTAGACACTAAGGGGCAGATTTGCAATTACCGGCGCATCCCTGCAAAGTAGCAGGGATGCGCCAGTATTTGTGCGCCACGCCACCACCACCCATGGTGCGCCGTATTTACAATGCAGCGCACCATGGACCCAAAACGTCACCGAAGCGTTACGCATCTGTGCCGTAAAGGCGGTGCATTGCTGGAGTTGCGTCACAACGATGGCGCAGCTCCAGCATTGCTCTGGGGTGCCCTATCTCCCCAATGCTGCGTCAAGCCATACGTCTGCTTCAAGCAAGCGCAGGGTTTGAGTGACGCATCATTGTCCTAAAAGTGACTGATTGAAATCTTGTAGATTTCCCTCAGCCACTTTTAGGATGCGTTCCTGCGCAGGAACGCCCTCCCTTGCGCCGGAACGCCCCCTGATGGCGCAGGGCTTCACAACGTGATGCATCTCCCATATGCGTCACGTTGTTAATATACGCCACACCATGGCGCCTCTTTTGTTCTGCCGCTGCGTCACAAAAGTCACGCAACAACGGAGTTAAAGAGCCGCAAGGGGCTTGTAAATCTGCCCCTACAGACTCAAGTCCAGTCCTTCCTTTGTACACCTGGCAATAAGAAGAAATAGTGGTGGTGGATTGATAGTTTGAGTATTTTAATGACTGGTTAATGTAGTAGGAAACCTTTTAGTGTTGTCACTGATCTGCAATCACGATGGAGTTTGTATGTCACTTCGCGTGCTGCGGACTGCTGCCTGCCAGTCCTAGGCTAACCTTTTTAGTACTTTGTTTAGTGAGTTACATAACTTTCCAAGTCGACGGGCCTCAAATCAAGCAATACTAATATCGTAGTAGACCACATGAGACAGGTCAATATATCCCGTGGAATAGTTGTCTATTTGCTATTTTGCCAAAATATTTTGTTATTGTTCTTTTGAAATGTTTGATTTGGTTGACAACAATCATCCATGTTTTCGGGTCTTTCTTTCTTTCATGTTGTACATCAGCTCCCCCCAGGGGCAAGAGGACAGAGGAGGAGGTGGTTGCTGCTGCTGCTGTACAAGGCCAGGATCGGCCAGGCGAGGGCTCCTTTTTTTTATTTATTTTTTTTATTGAGAATTCATTGATACAAAACATGCAGCAGAAGAAAGAACAAATTTTCTTTTCAATACATACACATAGTTCTAGCGAAGATGTATTGCTCAATAAAAATAGTTTTGCAAAACAGAGATACAGGCTAAAATATATTAATACAATATATATACAAATAAATACCTATTTACACATATATTATAAATAAATATAGATAATAGTGTACCCAGCCTCATTTAATTATAACTGTCCATCCCTCCAAACTTTTAGGGGATCCCACATCCTATTGCCGAAGACCCGTGTTTTCTTGCCCTTATAAAGATATAAGGTGGATTCAATATTGTGTATACCAAGAAGTCTGGACAGCCACATTTGGAATGTTGGGCCATTAGAATCTTTCCAGGCGGCTGCGAGTAAAATGCGTAATACCGCCACGGCCAGAAAAATAAAAGCCTCTATTTCCCTGCCGACAAGAGCCGTATCCCTGTCACTCCCAAAAATCATCACCGTCGGGGATAGGCTGATCTTTATGCCTAGCAGCCCCTCCAAAAATTTCTCAATCTCGGTTTTTATCAAACTGAGCTTCTCGTAATTAGAAAACATGTGTAAAAGATCTCCAGGGCCTTTCTGGCACCTGGGACAGTTGTTATCGCTCCTCATACCCCAGTCATGGAGTTTAGAGGGAGTATAATACAGATTAAATAATGTTTTAAAATGTTGAGCCTTCAAGTTTGAGGAGCGCAGTATTTGTTTATCGAGCCCCAAAGCTTTATCAAGATCGGTATCAGGATCTTGTAGTCTGTCTGCCCACGCAGCCTCGTGCTTCTCGAGATCATCTGGTATTCTTTCTATAAGGGCTTGATATATATTCCTTATCTTATCTCCTCCTCTTATCAGATATCCCAGCATTGGGCAAGGTGGGCCTAGAGCTATTTCTGAGGCAACAGTTTTAAGCGTTTGCGAGATCTGGAGATATTTGAAAATGTGGTCGCTGGTCAGACCGAACTTCTCCTGTAACCTGTTAAAGCTCAGTATGCTGCCATTTGGCATTACATCTCCAACCGTCCGAATACCCAGTAGTTCCCATTGTTGCCAGCCTCCATCCACACTCAAGTTTGGGAGATGCCCTGAATTCCACAGCGGGGTATACTTATTAATCTTGGGGATATGAAGCAATTTCTGCAGCTTTTTCCATAAATCCCAGGCACTGAGCATACATTTATGCCGGGATTTTAAAAAAAATCTACGGCTAGTTTTCCTCAGCAGTGCTCCTACCGCCTCCTTGCCCATCAATAGTTCATAGATTAATGGAGGTTCATATAAATCAGATGTCGGGTCATACGCATACCTTCTATTGGGTGCTGGCATTAATAATATAGGCAACTGGGTCAGCAAGCAAGCCCAATGGTAGAATCTTATGTTTGGGACTGCTAGTCATATACCTGGCTGCCCTCCTAACCTTACCATACTGCCAGAGAAAACTGTTAAAAATAGACTCAAACTTTTTTAGCAACCCTTCCTCAATTAAAAAAGGTATGCATCTAAACAAATAGAGGAGCTTGGGTAACATAGTCATCTTTAGCACATTGGTCCTCCCTATCAAAGATAAGTGCAGTGAATCTATCCGCTTCAGCTCTGCCTCGATTTTTTTTAAGAGTGGAGCATAGTTATCCTGAACAATAGAGCCTGTCTCTGCGTTAATTACTACCCCAAGATAAGTCGCAGAGTCTACATATCTTTCATCGGCTTTAATGACCTGATTTGAGCAAATCACCTGAGTTTTTGACTCATTCAGTCGGTACCCCGAGTACATGCCAAAATCCCCGGTGACTTCCACCAATATCCGCATGGCCTCAACTGGCTCTAGAGTAATGACTGCCAGATCATTGGCATAGGCCAATATTTTGCTTTCGAAACCATTGGTTACTACTGGCAGGATTCCCACATTCCCTAGAATTTGCCTAATCAGTGGATCGATGTATAGTGCAAACAGGATCGGTGAGCAGGGGCAGCCTTGACGGGTACCCCTGCTAATCCGGATCCTATCAGAGCACTGACCCATCAACTGAATGCGGGCTGTTGGATCACGGTGCATGGCCTCTATAGCCATCAGGAATTTTGGGCCGATGCCTCTGTCTATCAGGATGTCCCACAAATATATCCACCTGACACGGTCGAATGCTTTTTCCGCATCAAGGAGGATCATGGCGACCCCCCTCTCCCCGGCAGCATGGGCTTCAAACAATGAGATTGCTCTCCTAACATGGTCCGTCGTTCCCCGGCCGGGGATGAACCCGTGCTGCCAGGGAGAGACGAGCCCCCCAATGATCCTCCCTAACCGTGCGGCCAAGATCTTTGCATACAACTTGTTGTCTGAGTTGATCAGAGATATGGGTCTGTAGGATCCCGGATTCTCCCTTGGCTTCCCCTTTTTATGAAAGACTATTATGGTAGTGTCTTTCAATGTTTCCGGGATCCTACCAGTACCCATAATGCCATTAAATAGATCCAGCAAAATTGGAGCCAGCACCACCGAGAGGCATTTATACAACTCCAGGGGAATGCTGTCTGGCCCGGCGGCCTTACCGGAGGCCAGTTCAGACAGCGCCCCGCGGATCTCTTCCAGTGTTATGTCAAGCTCCAGTCTTGCTCTGTCCTCAGAACCCACTCTGGGCCAATTGTCCGGATATCTGCCAAGTGGGCGCTCCCCAGCCAATTCTTCCGTATAAAGGGTTTGATAGTAATTTGCGAAAACTGCAAGGATACCCTGAGGTTCCACAACCTCCTGACCATTCTCTTGAATGCTAGTTATTGTATTCTTAGTATAGCCTTGCCTGACCCTTAACGCCAGCTCCTTCCCTGCCTGCTCGCCGGTCTCATATACTCTCCTCCTATATGTCCAGTATTCTGCTGCCGCTTTCTATGCCAGTTGTTTTTGTATTTCTGCTTTGATTAGGCAGATACTGGTTTGACTCTCTCTGCCTTCCTTTCCTTGAATTAGAGCTTGGCAGTGCTGTTCCTCTGCCTTTACTAAATCTGCCATGAGCCTGTTCCTATTGGCTTGAGCTTTTTTCCTGGAGTTGGCAGTGTAACTAATAACCTCCCCCCTTAGTGCTGCCTTATATGAATCCCACACACCATTTCTTGATGCGCTATATCGGTTTGCATTGAAGTATTCTATGGTCCATTTTTGCATATATTCCACAAACTGTGCATCTGACAGGAGTTTTCGATTGAATGTCCAAGCCCTACGACTCCTAACCAATGCTATGCCATTATATAGGATTGCCAGAGGATTATGATCCGAGAGTATCTTGGGGAGTTTCCTGATACTAATCTTGCTAATTTCCGTGGAAGAAATAAGAAAGTAATCCAACTTGCTATACCTCTGATGAGGGCAGGAAAAATATGTGTAGCAAGGGTCAGTAGGCTCCTTTGCCCCCCAGGCATCCGTTAAACCATGAGATAGCATCATAGACCGAAGAGCTGCAGATACCCTGGGTTTTCTGCCTGCATACGGACTCCCTGCAGAAAGATCTATAGAAATATTGAAGTCCCCGCAAACGAGGATGGGAGCTGGCCAAGTAGCCAATTCCACTTCCAATATTTCAAAAACCTCTGGGTCGTCCTGATTTGAACCATATATGCCGCAAATTGTAAGGCCACACTCCAGTTCCGCCAGGACCCATCTACCATGTGCATCAGACTTAGCACGTTTTGCCACCCCCAGCATAGTTTTCCCTAAAATTACAACCCCTCTTACTGTTGATGTTTGAGTGGAGCATGCCAACATATTGAACCCCTCAAGCCTAAGGAGTTGCTTCTTAGCCCATGGTAGGTGGGTTTCCTGTATGCAAAGAATGTCGATAGGTTCAGTTTTGACAAACTGTGCCAATCTTGCTCTCTTCCTCCAATCGTTCAACCCACCTATATTTATTGAATATACACTAAGGCTCGACATACCCACTATAGGAAAGGCGCCCTACTCTTACTTGCAATACATACAGAGAAGAGACTGTTTCCGCAACATTTGCGTCACTTCCTGAAAATACAAAAACTACAAAAATCACTGTATCATAAATTCTCATTTTATTTTGCTTTTCCCCCCCTCACCCCCAACCCGTGACCCCCCCCACACCTCGAACTGCCCTTCTGCCCCCCTCCCCCCTGCTACCCCCCCTCCCTCTTGAAGCACTCAGACCTTGGTCTGAGGTAATGATGGTTGAGTGTAGCAGCACGGATCAAGGGCACAGCAGTTAGATAAACTTAAACAATCAAGTGAACCATATCTTACCACCCCCCCCCCCCAAAAAGAGAAGTGGGATCAAAAGAATGAGGCTAGGCTAAGAGAATAACAGGTCCTAAGCATACATCATTTTGATCCTTCTAAATCCCTATATAAAAAAAAAAAAAAAAAAAAGAATACTAGCAACCTAGGCAAATTTAAGCAAACAAAAGAGGAACAATTACATTATGCATTTTCCTTTTCCCCCTTTTTTTATTCCTTTTTTTTCCTTTCCCATTTTTTTCCCTCTCTCTTCTCTTTCCACCCCTTCCCCCCTCTCTTTAAATCCCTCAGCGAACTAAACCCTCTGGTATACAAGCTAATTTATTTGAGTTACAAAGAATCCAAAAACTCCCTTGCTTTTACTTCTGACGAGAAGTAGAGAGTCCTTCCATCCTTAATTATCTTTAACTGCGCTGGATTCACTAAATAAACTTGGAGATGTTTGTCCTGGAGGGGGGCTTAATCATCTGGCGGAGTCTCCACCGCCTCTCGACCGTTGCATGACAGAAATCCGGTCTCACAAAAAAGGTCACACCCTCGCTAGATCTTTTTGCATCAGGGCGAGCCTTTTCGGAGACAAGCTGTCGAAGGACAAAGTTTCCAAAAAAGATCAGGACTGCCCTCGGTTTGTCGCTGTTTCCCGCTCCCTGGCGAGGTCTAAACGGTGTGCGTTGTATTCTCTGCATTTCTGCCTCCCAGTTCCACACCGACAATTCGGGGAATGCTGACTTAAAAAGATTGATCATAAAGACCCTGATGTCCGAGCCCTCTGCCCCTTCCGGAACTCCCAGAACGCGCAGGTTATTGCGCCTTAACCGATTTTCCATATCCTCCAGTTTCCACTGGATGTCAATAACCTGAGCGCTCTGGGAGTCTACCTTAGACGATGCTGCAGTGGCTTCTGCTTCAGTTGCCACAATCCGTTCCTCCAGGTTAGTGACCCTATCCCCCACATTAGTGTATGCTTTAGACAGTTTTCTGACGACACCCTGCATCTTGCGCATAGCTGTCTGTGCTTTCCGGGTATCCTGTCTAGCTTCTTCCCTGTGCGTAAGGATGGTCTGGTAGATAACATCTAATAATGGAGGATAGGATGATGGGGCCTCGGTATTAGAACTTCCCTGAAGGGGTGTAGCGGAAGAGTGATCCCAGGCCAGATCGCACATAGGTTGTGTATAGGCGCTTCCATGGGCAGCAAGTCTTTTAGCCGTGCTGGGGGGGTTCTGCTCCAAATCACTATCGGAACCCGAGATACTTTCCCCCTCAGAGGATCTCGCCTCATAGGACCATTCCGCATCTTCTGATACTGAGAAGAAACATTCGCTACTATCTTTATCCTTCTCTTGTTCTATATACCTTTCACCAGTGAGAGTCATCTGAGCTAGAGGAGGGCAAAGTTGTGTAATCTCATTCTCCTTTACTCTTTCTGCGTCCTCATTAATCGTTATAGCTTGACCCAAAGTCATCACTGGCTGGTTGCTTGACCGCGGGGGCTGCACAGGCACTGATTGTATGATACACGATACAAGTTCAACTGGCCCCCCGCTTTCAGGTATAGTCCCACCAGGTTGTTTATCTGTACCTGCAAGCACCAAGAGTGCGTCAGCTACCACTTGTCCCTCGGTTTCGACTGTTTCTTCTGCCTGCACAGCAGCACGCATCGTCTCGTCCGACGGCTCCTCTACTTCATCCGGAAGGGGGGTAAGTGCAGGATCCATACCTGCTTCTTTAAACTCCTTGGATTTTTGTGTCATTGACTCCTGGGCTAAGGGCTGCGGCACCGTAGCATCAGCGTTCTTTTGGTTCTTACCACCACGGATCAGCAGTTCCGAGATAGAGGGCGATTGCCGCAAGCGCTGTGCCGCCAATTTTCCTCTCTTGGATTGCGCCGGCGTTTCAACATTTTCACCCATATTCGGGATCCCTGAGGACGGAGATAAATCCGCTGTCTCATGCTGTGTTTGCTCCATACTTGTGGCTGCAGCTTGAGCCAATTGTGTAATCTGTATTGCCTGTGCTGATTGTGCTGCCTGTGCTGCCTGTGCTGCCTGGGCTTTCTTCTTTGCAGCAGCCGCTGCCTTTGCTGCTGCTCCTGCTGTCGTTTTCAGGGCCATTATTGATGCAGTGATGGCTGAGTGCAGTCTTTGTTGCAGGTTTCTGAGCAGAGATGCTCCTCCCGCTGCTCTCCCCTTGCTCTGCACGGCCTGCTTCTGCCAGCTCCTGACACGCCCCCAGCGCTGCAGGCGTCGGCTCCAGAACGCCAGAGCGGCTGCGAGCAGCAGCCCTAGAAGCCCGTCTGCGGTCTGCCTCACGCCGAAGCCCGTCACTCCGAGCCGCCAGAGACCGCAATTCATCCGCACAGCTTCCAGCCACAGCTCTGAGCCGAGCCGAGCCTGCACCGGCGCTACGCGGCTGCTTCACACAGCCGACAACCCGCCCGGCCAGCGCACCTCCCTCTCAACCGGTAAGTCCCTTCCTCGATGGGGGGAAAGAGGTATGCTGCGCCGCGCCCGTGCTGCTACTCCGCGGCTACCTCACACAGCCGCCATCTTGCTTCCGTCCGGCGAGGGCTCCTTTGCTGGCCCCAGTAAGTTTTCATTTTAATATAGAGTACCTATTTTTTCCTAGCGTTCCTCATTCGATTTTTTCTAAATCGTCTTTGATCTTCTTGTAGACTGTATCTAAATTCTTATCCTGCCTCTACTATGACTCCTTGTGGTATTACTAGATTATTCTTAATAGTCTGTCTGTGTAGCTAACTAAGATTGCACAGTTGCCAAAAGGTGTCAAACGAAACTCCCATTCTAGTCATCAATATCTCTATGAACTCAGTGCAGTCCTCTGGGATTGTCCATAATGTCTTTTCAAGTCTTCAAAATGTTTATGCTGTGACAATTCCCAACAATAAAATGCGAATGACCACCAAGAAAGAATAAGATATTACTTTACTTTTGGTTTGGATAGGAGGACAATCCATACTACTACTGTTGCAGGGACAAATCTGCACAAACAGAACTATGGACACTAAATAGTGCATTGTTTATCAATTATAATAGGCGCAGGTAGACTTTCCACATACCTCAGTGATAACAGACTTTGAACTTAGAACCCCCAATCTCCTTACTGACTAGATAGTGTGGCAGAGTCATTTAGCTCCCAAATTCATCGATGATTGACCCCCAATGATGATTATCCAACGCAGGACAAGAGTACAGAGTCAGAGTCCAGAAGTGTCAGAGGCACGGACTCATGCTTGCAAATTGCAAAACCTTTTGCTCAGTCACTCTTGACCAAAAACCACAAAGTCTATTTAAGTTTTAAAGCTTTATTAAAAGTAAAAACATTTATTAAAAATCAAGTTTGTCATAAAACATAAACGGTTGATTAAAAATTTCACACATTTATTGTGGGCGAGCCGAGCCCTCACCTGGTTTGAACTTTAATTTTTCTTTTTGGTGCTGAATCGTTCGTCACTCCGTCCTAGTGATGATGATCTGATCTTGCTCTTGTTCTTAGAAGTGAAGCTTCTGTCTGTTATGAGAAAAATGGTGCGTGTTAAAAAGCAAGCATTCATCAGTTGTGCCAAAAAGTGCAGCAAGACAACACCCTTCCCTGGAAAAAGGGACATTTTTACTTTAGAGTAGACAGTCACAAATTATTAGATTGGTTTCTATATTCCCATTTCTTCATTCCTAGACAAAATACTAGTGAGTGGTGTATGTCTATGATATCTAACATTCTTAAATGTACTTTGTAGGTGGAACATCTGGTGCCGGGGCCAGCGCTGAGGTGGAGGAGGACACTTCTGGGGAGGAGGCGGTGCAAGTGCCGGAGGAAACTGCTGTGAGGGTTGCCACGGTAGTGGCGGGCAGTGGTAAGCTCTTATATTCCTTACTTATTGAGATTGCAGACTGCAGAGTGTGCTCTCTGCACGGGTGTAGTATATATGGTGTACAGTTAAGTTACTATACTGTTAAGAAGACTTTCAAATTTAGAACAAAGTTTTTATCAACCAGGTAGTAGCCTCCTCTAAATGTACTTCAACTCAGCGGTGAATTTTTTTCGAGAATCCAAATCAGATCTGAGATGAACTTGATGGATGGAATGAACGAAAAGCGAAAGAAGGGTGTAAGTAAGTGTGGAAGGACGAGCACGTTAAAAGTAATGATGACTGACAAAGAAGAATGATACATGTTTGATTGGTGCCCGAGGTGGCTGGGAAGGAATATGATGCATGGGTGGAAGGAGAACAGCCTTGGTGGGTGAAGCAGAAACTGTATGTGTGCGCAATATATCCTTTGGTTGAAATTCAAATGCAAGTCAAGCACGGATGTATGGCTTGTGGTTTCCCAAATAAAATGAAAAGGTTGTTTTCCCGTGAGAAAACGTAAGGTTTGTCCAGATGAGAGACATGAAGAAGAATGAATGACATATAGTTTGAATAGATGGATGCCTGGATCATGGTACTATCTGACTCTTAGATAGCATATGTGTATCTAGAGAGAGTAGACGGTCACTGGATGAACTAAGTGTTACTTTGAAGAGCATGTAACACCGCACCCGCACGTCCGTTATAGTGTAGGAAAGGCAAGGAAAAGAAGTTTTAATTTTGTCCGAATACTACCATGAATAGTAGCAGTAGTTTGTATTGCAAGCACAGCATATATCCGGCTATTACGATGGCCACTCACTACCTCTGTTAAAAAGTTTAGTAGAACTCGGTCATTCATGTGTGGATGTATCACTGTTCACTCAATAAAAAGCAAAGCACCTAAAGTCATCCCATATGTAAGCAAATACATACCATGTGCAGTGATAGATAATCAGATTATTTATCTTCTTCATTTTCCTTTTCTAGTATTCATTGGCACTGTAGGGTGAAAGTTAAATTAATTAAGCAGTAGCCCTTGTAACAGAGTGTTCTCAGTGCCACCCGTAATAGAAAAGTAAGAGCATCGCCACCGCAATGTACTGGACCGGTACAGTAACGCAAGTCTGTCTCACTCATCATGGTGGGCGTCTGTTTTTCTCGGGTGCAAGTTGACTGCGCTGGCATTATGCCGGCTAGCAGAAGTTAACGTACCAATTTTGCTAAACAAGAGAGAAGAATAATAATAAGACTGGTGTACTGTCATAGTCGACTCTAATGGAGTGAGTCCATAGTGCTCGTAGAATTGATTCCTTAAACTCCCACTAATGTTAGAGCAAGGATGAAGAAGTGGGAGGTTAGATAGATACTGGCCACAATAGTAATGTACTGCGCTTGCAAGTTGCTAGTTCTACTGTGACACAACTTTCTGCTGAATCATTTTGTGTTAATCTTAAAGAGCATTGGTTACAGGCTATGTCTTTCTTTCTTCATATAGATGCTCCTTCCAAACCAACACGGAAGGAGCTGGCTAAAAGGGCCCGGCAACGGAGGCTGGAGGCGACTGTCGCCGAATATCGGCGGCTGGTGGCCCAGGAGGAGGGGGACACGCAATCGACCACAACATCGACCGGTACAGCTGCATCCTCCTCGCGCTCCCTGGGTCAGCCAGTCAGCGCAGGTCTCCAGCGGTACGGAGCCGGGGTACCGCAGCCACCCGCCACCGCCGAGCAGCAAAAAAATCAGCTGCCCTCCACAGCAGTACCAAAAAAAGGTTGCACTGCCTTTCACTGAGGGTGTCCTACCTCGAGCAGGAGCTGCTCAACACCAAAACCCTGCTCGAGACTCTCCGCAAGGAGCATGCCGACCTGGCCCGAAAAGTCAACAGCAGTCAGCAGTAGGAGGAGACTGTCCCCTGCCCCTTTTTTAAAGACTTCTGGGGGTGGGAATTCGGAGTTGGGTTTTCTACTTTTTTGGACTTAGTTTTCACGGACATTTGTTGGGGTTTGGGAGGGGGGTGGGTTGGGTCTTGCGGGAGATTATTTATGTTAGGGATATAAATATACTTTAAACTTTATCTTAGCATACATGTTTTTACTTTTTTACTGCTTTTGAGGCTGGTGGGTGGGGGTTTAACAGTAAGTTTGTTTTCCTGAAACTTAAGTGGCATCTTGATTCAAGTTGTGTAAGTAATTGCCCCAATGTTTTCAAAACTAAGTGCCTCTCACAGAGTAAGTGAATTCAATAGTCCTAGGACCGTCAATCTCTCGTCTCTCCTAATACTCCATTATACTACCTCCCCCCAAACGCTTATCTTACCTGTAATTTGTGTTTGGAAATAGGGCTAGGCACAGGGCTGGCTGCACGGGAAATGGCGATTAAGGTTGGCAATCCTGGGCGGATGAAATGTCGTCATTGCGGTGTTACTAGTGGTGTTACACAGTGGCAGTTGCAGCATCTGAAAAAAAAGAAAATGAAACCTTGTTTGTCCTTACCGTAGCATTAGAACGGTACGATAGAGAAAATAGCAGGTGACAGTACACTAGAGCAGTGCCACAATGTAGCCTAACAAATGGTGAAGTATTGAAAGTATAACTACTACTTGCGTTGAATTTCTTTGACATTGGCTACTACTACAAGAAATAGTACTGAAGGTGAAGGACGCAGCAGCGTAATCATTTGCCACGCCTAGGAGGAGGATGTTCTTGATGAGCAATCAAGTTGATGGCGCACATGAAAATCTGCTTTCATTTGCCAATAGTCATGGGTCTGTGTCAAGCTGAGTAAGATATATCCTCGGATTCCTTCACCAGCCTGTTGCTATGACCTTATCCTCCCCAGCAAGTGTGTGGAATTATTGCTGTCATTTAGTCACACATCAATCAAAACCACACAGCCCGGGGGAAGGGGGTTAGGGTTTGGAAAATGGATGGGAATGGGGTTTTTTGGGAAAGTTTTGTTGAGAGAAGAAAAAAACCACAGCATGGACAAACAATAATTGAAGATAAACAAATCTTTGGGTACAAAGCTATCCATAAATCCTTTAAGTGACATAAAGGAAGTGCATGCACTACTGCATGCATGGTTACTGAAAAGTAAGTAGTACTTTAGACAACCGTGAATGAAAGAATGCGACAGTACAGGGCTGCAGTAATGATGCGTTTTCACTTGCCTATCTCTGCACTCAGAGTAACACTTCGTACTTTAAATTAGGTTTGAAAAATAGCAGAAGTAAAACCTATACAATGGCTGTAGGGATGAATTTAGAAGCAGAGATCAAAGAAATGCAGGGTCACACTCATAGAACTTCACAGCAATAACATTACTTAAAAGATAATTAGAAAAGAACGGATACTGTATCTGTATGTTGTTGTAGTTGTCCTGTTGAATTTGGGAAGTTGCATGCATCCAACCATTCCTCTTATTAGCGGGACTCCTCCATTCCATCTGACGCTCCGTCCATCAATGTTGGTGACCAGAAGACACCCTGTCCACTGCCTGCCTGGCGGATGCTGAATTGCGGCTCGCTAATGTGAAGCCTGACTTCATCCTTTTTTTCCCATTGCACAGGCTGAAACCCGGCCTGTAATTATTGATGGAAAAACAGGAAGTTATATTAGAACACCACTGTTAAATACATATAAGGTATGTACGCTGTGTAGTGCAAAAAGTCACACTTTGAGTTTCCTAATAGACAGTACAATATTTTTGAAAGTGCGTACTCTGTCTGAGTCTCCTTTTGAAGGATAAATAAGTATGGGCGAATTAATTTAGCGGATCTTTCCCCTCAAGCTAGGTGTACTGTAAACTGTGTTTTAGAATAAAATTAGACCTTCCCAGCAGTGCTCCCAGACCCTTACTAAACCCAGTCGCAAAAGTGTAGAAGACCCCCAATCAGGTCTCAAAAACGTGCGATACTGCTACCTGTCAGAGGCCTAGTAGAAAATGGTGACCAAACGTACTTTGAAAGTAAAGTAGGCCCAAATCCCCCCTTACCCACCATGGATTGTATTCAAACCACTTGCAAGCAAGCAAAAGTATCCATACCCAGCATTGCTCCAAGACTCGCAACACCAGGAACCTCCACAAACAGCCCCCCGAAAACGGTAGAGTGAGCGAAATCTCTGAAAATGCAAAAACTTTTTCCCCAGGGATTGTCTCCAAAACACTTTCTTTCGGGTATTAGACCTTCCCAGCAATGGCCCCAGAACTGTCAACCCGGGCGAAAACAAGTTTAACACCCCCAACAAGCCAAAAGGCAAAACCCGGGAAAAGCCACACTTAGAAAACTTTGGGCCTACCTGGAATTCAGGCCAAATGCGCTCTGCAGCTAGGCCCTAACTCCCCTTTTCCACCATGGATTTCCTGTAAAACAAATGCAATCAACTTTAGAATGTGCCAACAGTGCTCACAGACCACAACCCACCCCCAACAACCTAAAAGCCCCCCAAACAGCACCCCAAAGACAGGCAAGTGATCAAAAGCGCAAAAACTTTTTCTGCTCCGATTTTCTCCAAACCCCTTTTAGCCGGTATTACACCTTCCAAGCAAGGCCCCCAGACCCGTGAACCCGGGCAAAAACAAGTTTCACCCCCCCAAAAAGCCGAAAAGCAAATCCGGGAAAAGCCACACTTAGGAAACTGTGGGCCTACCTGGAATGCAGTCCAAATGAGCTCTGCAGCTAGGCCCTAACTCCCCTTTTCCACCATGAATTTCCTGTAAAACAAATGCAATCAACATTAGAATGTGCCAGCAGTGCTCACAGACCCCAAAACCCACCCCCAACAACCTAAAAGCCCCCCTAAACAGCACCCCAAAGACAGGCAAGTGATCAAAAGCGCAAAAACTTTTTCTGCTCTGATTTTCTCCAAACCACTTTTAGCCGGTATTACACCTTCCAAGCAAGGCCTCCAGACCCGTGAACCCGGGCAAAAACAAGTTTCACCCCCCCAAAAAGCCGAAAAGCAAAACCGGGAAAAGCTACACTTAGGAAACGGTGGGCAAACCTGGAATGCAGTCCAAATGAGCTCTGCAGCTAGGCCCTAACTCCCCTTTTCCACTATGGATTTCCTGTAAAACAAATGCAATCAACATTAGAATGTGCCAGCAGTGCTCGCAGACCCCGAAACCCACCACAACAACCTAAAAGCCCCCCAAACAGCACCCCAAAGACAGGCAAGTGATCAAAAGCGCAAAAACTTTTTCTGCTCCAATTTTCTCCAAACCACTTTTAGCCGTATTACACCTTCCAAGCAAGGCCCCCAGACCCATGACCCCGGGCAAAAACAAGTTTCACCCCCCCAAAAAGCCAAAAAGCAAAGCCGGCAAAAGCCACACTTAGGAAACTGTGGGCCTACCTGGAATGCAGTCCAAATGAGCTCTGCAGCTAGGCCCTAACTCCCCTTTTCCACCATGGATTTCCTGTAAAACAAATGCAATCAACATTAGAATGTGCCAGCAGTGCTCACAGACCCCAAAAGTCCCCCAACATCCTAAAAGCCCCCCAAACAGCACCCCAAAGACAGGCAAGTGAAAAACTTTTTCTGCTCCGATTTTCTCCAAACCACTTTTAGCCGGTATTAGACCTTCACAGCAATGCCCCAGACCCGTCAACTCACCCGCAAAGAAGTAGAACACCCCCACAAGTGCAGAGTCTTTCTTCATTGGGCGTAATCCAGCCATCTGCTTTGAGGGAAATAGGAGTCTGGAGGAGGAGGATAGAGGAGCATGTTCTTGTGAACTTGTGAACCTGAGGAATGCAGACTGCGGCACCTTCAAATCAATAAGCAAATAAGTGAAGACAGTTCTGCTGATGGGCTTGTTTTTGTGATTAGGTGATTAAAGTTTTTTTTATATAGATTTTGCAAAACAAAGAAAGACAGACACACAGGAATAAAAGTGAATAAGGACGAAAAAGAAAGTTAGTGATTCATTGACTCATTTTCAGGGCTCAGTGTCAGAGAAGAAGAGCTCGTCCTCAAACTCTGCTAATTCAGACGGGAGTAGGTCAGTTAACAGGGAAGAACTTCCCTCATCTAAGTTGGTGTCCTCCTTGTCTTCTTCCTGCGTGCATTCTCGTATTTTGTAATCTGGTGGTATGAAGTGCTGATTCATCTTGATCATTGTTAACCTCTCCACATTTTTGGGTGAGAGGCAGGTCCTTTTGGAAGTTACAATGCCACCAGCAGCACTGAAAACACGTTCAGAAGACACACTTGCGAGTGGGCAAGACAAGTAATTTATAGCCAGGTTGGTGATCTCTGGCCACACATCTCTTTTCCCATGCCAATACGCCAATGGGTCATGAGAAACATGGACCTCTGTTGAGTCATTCAGATAGGCCTGCACCATCGACTCAAGGTTCTCCAGGGTTCCTCCACTTTGCTTACTTTTTTCTGGGACCATTTGAGAAGCAAACCCAAGCTGAGTTAGCCAATCCTCTTCTTCACACAATATTACTGTTGTGTCTGGTGCAGATGATACAGTTGCTGGTGTCATTAATGGCTGAGAGGGAAAATCACTCACTTCTGCCACAGCCACAGATGCAGAAGTGGATTTTTTTGACTGCGGATGGCCTGCTGATTTACTGCCTTTTCCTTCAATTCTTCAATTTCCTGCCGTTCTCTTTCAAACCGAGTGGCTGACACAGCTAGTCAATGTTTGTACTTTGTAACATCTGCGTCATCAAAAGGAAAGAATACTCTGCCTGCCACTGCCTTTTTGTACCGTGGATCCAGAATAGTAGCAGAAATGTAATGCTGTTCTGTGTGGATCATTTCAAGACGATCATCGCGAAGTAGGCGCTGTAATAACTTCTCCGCCAACTCAAATGCTTTCCATCTTTTTCAAACGTAGAAGACACCGCCTTCAGTTGGTGCTCTAGCATGCGCAACAATGGGATAGCTTTTCCCAAATTACAGTCCTCCCTGCTGACTGCACGCGTGAAGACCTCAAAAGGACGAAGCATGTCTGTCAGGCTTTTAACTAGCTCCCATTGCTCCACCTGTATCCTCATGTCTATCATAGGTGTACCCAGTTTAAAGAAATACTGATCGACTACCGCATACTGCTCATACAGACGCTCAAGCATGTAGAAGGTTGAGTTCCAACGTGTTGCCACCTCCTGGATGAGTGCTTTCACTGGCACTTTACGTTCATGTTGCAGGCACCTCAGCTGCTTCCGGGCCTTAAAAGAATGGTTGAAATGTGTGCACATTCTTCGGCAGGTGGTCAGTAACTCGGAGACGGGACTTTATTCACTCAAGAATTTTTTAACAACCAGGTTTATACAGTGCGCCAAACACGGCACTCTGAAATAGTTACCCTTATCCAGGGCCTTAACTACATTGGCGCGATTATCCGTGGAAACATAACCAATCATGTGTTTTCTTGGGGACAGCCATTCAAAGACCTTTGTGTTAAACTCATGCAAAATGTTTTCTCCTGTATGAGTTTTCTCCATGGCAAACATGGCTATTGTTGCATGTTTCTGAGCAGCTTTATAAACTTTGTCCGTGTCAACACCTGCGTTTAGCTTTGCTTTAACCCCTGAAAAAGAGACCCAGTGTGCAGTGATGCACATGTAATCAGTGGCTGCGCAACTGGTCCACATGTCTATTGTCAGATGTATAGTGTGAACAACACTCTTCTGCAAAGCTGCCCCAATCACCTCCAGCACATCTTCATGTAGTGCTGGAACCGCAACTCTGGCAAAATAGAACCGGCTAGGAACCTTCCATTTAGGGCAGAGTGTTGCCACCATTTCAAGAAAACCCACCCCTTCCACAAAAGAAAAAGGGAGAAGGTCCAGCGCTAGCATGTTAGCCAGCTTAGTGTTATACAGACGCGCCGTTGGGTGGTTGCGTTCAAATGGCGCATCTGAAAACAACATGCTTCTAATGGTGGGCTGGACCATTTTACGGGATGATGATGACTTCTTCGACCCAGTTATGCTGTGTGATGATGAACTTTTTCGCATTGGTGTCTCACTCTCTCCCACACTCTCAGTGTGGCTCATATATCTTGCAGGGGGTGTGCTGCTGACAGGGGTACTGGGTGAAACTGAAGAAATGTTTGACGCTTCTTCCTCCTCGTCATCATCAGATGAAACATCAACGGATACAATTTGTTGACTTGCAATTCGAGCTGCCTTGATCTCCCTTAGGTGTGCATGCCATTTGACAGTGTGCTGTCTCTCAAGATGACCTCTCTGGCCTCCGGTACCATAGTTGGTACCAAGCTTACCACGACTAACTCGAACCTTACAAATGGTACAAATGGCTATGTTTTCCCTTGTTGGGCTAACACTAAAGAAGTCCCAAACTGCGGACTTCAAATGTCAGTGGGGGGCGGAGGAGGCGATACTGGGAATGCTAATGCCAGATGAAGTGGAGGATGTGTGTTGCCGAAATTTACTACGTTGTGCACTTACAGCACCACTAATTGAGGAAATGGAGGTCGAGGTGGATGGAGGTCCCTTCTGGCGAGAAAATATGGAAGCTGTAGGTGATGGTGTACTAGTTAACTGCATTGGTGGTGGTCCCATTGACACGTCTTTTTTGAAAACAAGGGGGACCCATTAGGTAGCAAAGGACCATGGGTGTAAACTATTTTGGAAGACAAGGGTCCTAAGCAAATTAACAACACAACAGTGATGGACAGAATGTGGATCAATGTCACACATTCACCCCAGTCCAAAGATCTGGGCCCAAATCCATCGTTTTTCCACTCCACACCACCCTGGGTTAGACAATGGCGATATGCAAATCAGCGCTGACCCTGTGCCCCATGGGAACAGTCCAGTCTGAACTACAAAAGCCATGTCCTTCCCAGAACGGAAACAAGCATCCGAGGACCGGTAAAATATGGCACTACGTCTACACAGTGACCCCCGAGACACAAGTCCCTTTTTCACATTGATTAGGCTGTAGGACTAATTCATCCTCTCTGCATCGCATGGTGCACATCCGGCCTAAAATAACAATTCTTCACTTACAAACACTGCCCTCACAACCTGAATCCTGGCATGATTTTCGCACTTTTACACGAGGCTTGCGCATTGGCACATAATCCGGCATGACTTTTTCGGAAAACGTTATTCTATCGAACTGGCGACTCACATGTTGCCCTCTCCACACGACAACCGGCATGTTCACTACGGTTTCTGAGTTGTGTAAATGAACATGAAAGGCGACCAAATGCTGATGTTTAACATTGTTAAGAATTCTTTAAACAAGAAACCTTTTTCTCTCTCTTTTCTCCTGTTCCCTCAAAACAGGTGTGTGAATTAATTCAGGCAAATTTAAAATGAAATTTTAGTCCTGAGGATGATCCTTTCATATTAGAGCAAATGGATCGAAACGTCGTCGACTTGTACTAGTAGACATACATGCAAACCACTGTATATATTTTGTATGTGCTACTCTGGAGAACACTTTTTTCGCACTGATATTACTAGTGTCCAGGCTGCTCTATGTTTTCTCTTTGCCTGTGGAATCTCTCTTTTCTATTTTATCTATCCCCTTTTTTCTCTCAGTACGGCACAGGACTGTGCCCTTTCATTGACCAATGATTGTTTTACCTTGTTTACTGTGTGATTAATTGACAATAAATTCCTGGTCCGGCTGGACAGGATAATTATATAGCTTCCATTGCGTTCTATATAACATTTGGGTTGTAAAATTGCTTAATTTGCTTAGGACCCTTGTCTTCCAAAATAGTTTACACCCATGGTCCTTTGCTACCTAATGGGTCCCCCTTGTTTTCAAAAAAGACTAGAGCGCAATCGCTAGATTGCAGGGGTTTCTCTTAAAAAACCTTCTCCTCGCCAGACGAGGTGGGCTCTCCTAGTGCCCTTGTACACTTAATTTCTTCACTCTTTCCTATTTTCACTGTGAAATGTCAGCACATGCCCCACTTTACACAGCAGATTACATCAAGCAATTGTGTTCAGGTCCTTCTCTCCTTTCTGATACACCTGATACAACTGTATCAACCGACTCCTCTCTACCTGACCAACTAGAAAAATTGAAGAAAAAACAGGTCCGACTTCAGTTGATGGTGCGCATGCTGACAGATTATTTAAAGTCTGATGTAATACCACTAGGTCTTCAAGTTAGGAATATTCCTGGGATCTTTACTGATAATCCGAAATATACAACCAACTTCAGCTATATAGGAACCACTTGCTCCAGGCATTGGCTCGCTCTTGGTATAGATATTGCAACAGAGACGTTGAAATCTCTAGAACAAGAAATAGATGACATTCTAAAACAAAATGATAATTCTGACCCCACAGCTGGGACCAAGAAATTGCTTGAACAGGTTGAGAAAACTGTAGCGGATTTCCACCGGATAGAGCAGAATAAAAAGGCCAATAAAATTAAAAAAGACATTAAGACATACAACGTTGAAAACACTTATCCCTACCTCAGAAAAGATTTCTATACCAACAGATCGTACTCCAATCCCCAGCATAATAAACCGTGGGGACGTTACAATCAACGCCAAACACTCGTAGGGTTTTCTGACACATCTGTAGAATCCTCAGATAACTCAGACCCTGACGAGGGTGCAAGCAATTCAAGAGGGGATGGCAGAGGACAACACAATTTTTTAGGGAGAGGCCAGCAGCATACTCCACTAAGGGGCAGAGTAAAAAAACCCCAGAGATGGGTCAACCCACCCGGAGAACGCAGGACGAGGAACAACTTTTACCAATGGTAATGCCCAATGCGGTACCAGATCCAACAGGTACGGTCACGTTAACCTCTGCATCTGAAATGATTCCGATTTTCAATTTGTCATCCCATAATCTGCTAAATTCCGAACTGGAACTGCTAAAGAAAGGGCTGTCATTTGTCCCTACAATTCGTCCTAACTTTATGGACCTTCAGACGGAACTCTTAAGGTTCTTCAGGTTGATCCGCCTCAAGGCCTTTTTCCAACTCCACCCCTCTCCATCTTTGCATCCAAGCACACCTTTTCGGACACCCTCCACATTTTTGCCCTCATCCAGCATGGTCCCACCCGAGATAATGACCTTTGAAAAACTAGTTCAAAACGATCTTCGTATACTGGAAAAGAAGAAACTGTTCATTCCCTATAACATTCCCCGCAGTGAAAAGGATGCCATAAGCACACTAAAAAACAACCCCTTGCTAATAATAAAAAGCGCAGACAAGGGCGGCGGAATTGTCCTTCAAAACATTGATACCTATAAGGACGAAATCTTGCGACAACTGGCGAACACCGACCACTATCAGAGAATGGCAGGCAATCCCACCAAGGACCTTCAGGACACTATACTCAGAATCACGTCTGAGGCGGTCACTGAAGGCTTCCTGAGTAAAAAGGAGTTCAACTATCTCAATGTGAAATCTCCACGACTACCTGTCATATATACTCTCCCTAAAGTACACAAGAGCACCAGTAACCCTCCAGGGAGACCAATTGTTTCCGCCTGTGGCTCAGTACTTGAACCTTTAGGGGCCTTTGTTGATTTTTTTATAAAAGACTTCGTGCCAAGCACTGTCTGCTATATCAGGGATACCATGGCTATGGTGAACCTAGTGGAACATTATCCCTTTGACCCACTGATTAGCACACTTTGTACCCTTGACGTAGAGTCACTGTACACTAACATCCCCCAAACAGCGGCTCTACTAGTCATCCAGAAAAAACTTGACACACGCCCTCATCCACATAAAATTCCAACCCTCTTTATCCTCCAACTCTTGGAACTATGCCTGACAAGGAATTTTTTCACCTTCAACAATGTCTTCTACCAACAGATAAAGGGGACATCCATGGGGGCTATTTTTGCTCCAAACCTGGCCATTCTTTTTATGGATGAACTTGAGACTAACGCAATTTTATCAGACACTAACCCTTTCCATTCAGGTATTGGGCTATGGCGTCGATATATCGATGACATTTTCCTCATTTGGAATTTGGACATCGATAAATTACAACAGTTTCTGCACTGGCTGGATAACAATTGTGCTGATCTCCATTTTACACTCTCACATGATAAAGAGCAGATTGCATTCCTGGATCTCACAATTTATCATAAAGAAGGAGAGTTACTCACACGCCTTTTCAGAAAGCCAACAGAGCGCAACACGCTTCTGAGCTATGGAAGTAATCACCCCAGAGCATTGAGGGACTCTTTGCCTTATTCGCAATTCTTACGAATAAGACGCAATTGTTCATGCAAATCCGATTACTTCAGGGAGGCCACCATCTTATCCGACAAACTAAAAAACCGTGGATACCCGAGAAGATTAGTTAAGAATGCATCCAAAAGGGCATGGTACTGCCCCAGGGAAGCTTTGCTAACTCCTAAGGTACGTGAGCAAACAGAAAGAATAGCCTGTGTGACTACCTTCTCACCTGTATCAAACAAAATTCGTAAATCTATCCTGAAACACTGGCCCACACTGAACGCAGGCCCTGTCCACTTAGAGAGACCCGTTTTTGCATTTAGGAAAAGCAAGAACCTGAAGGACCATTTGGTCAGAGCAGCACTTCCCGCTCCTGCCCCCAAAACAACTCTTGAAGCAAATTGGAACCTTCCCCCATGCTTGGTCACGTTAAATGTGGTGGATGCAATGTTTGTATGTACACAATTGAGACACGAAATTTTGACCATAATGGTATCAATGTGGAGTTGAAAGCCTTTTCCAATTGTAACACTCATAATGTTATTTATACGATATTGTGCCCTTGCCCAAAAATGTATGTGGGACAGACTACACAGAAAGTAAAGACCCGCATCTGCCAACATAGGAGTCGGATAAGATGCAGGACTCCCAACGCTCCATTGGTGGAACATTTTGTGGAAATGAACCACAGTGAGGATGAAATCAAATGGACAATCTTGAAAGTCATCAAACTCCCACAAAGAGGTGGAAGCCTTACCCAACTTTTGAATCGGGAAGAACTTAAAAGCATAATTCAATTTCATTACAAGACAGGAGGCTACATTATGCATTAATCTTTTACATCACAAAGGTTAAGAATAGAACTAAATGACATAACAGTGTCCATAAAAGGCGTGTGCCAAGATAAATCAGCCTCTTTTGAATGCGGCTCACAACAGATAAGTAACTCCTCTTCAATCCTTACTACTATTTATGCACAGTTTATCTTTGTATTCTCATATGGTGCCTATATTTCGATATAATGTCTATATTCTTTAATACTGTGACTGTTCTCGAACATGCTTACTGTTTTACGGTATTATGACACCTTTTAATCTGGAGCTGTGGTGTGACTCGCTCCCCACTCTTCCCTCGATCGCTGTCACTCGCTGCGATCCCCCGCCCCCACCCCCACCCCCACAAACTGGAGGAATGGCCCTTGGCAACAGCAACGCAACGCTGTGTGCCTGCTAGGGTCCATTCCTCCGTTTTAACCACTTGCAGCTCGAGCGTTTGCCGTTTCAAGGCTTTTCCGACTGCGCTCCTACTGAACAGCTGTTCCTTGCTCCGAATCCTCCAGACTTCGATTAAACTAGTTTAACTTCAAAAATAATAACAATACTGCACCCTCCTTAGTTAGTTTAGGTCCCCGATAAAAAAAAAAAAAAAAAAAGAGAGGTGATTTATTAACTAACTCTATTATTCTACTTATGGGAGCTAATTCCAAACCCTGTAATCCTACTTACCTGTCATGTCCGATCTAGAATCAGACGACGCCATGGCAAGCTCCCCCAACCATAACTCTGATAATCTCAAATCCTTCCTTCAAAAGGAGATGAGGACCTGCATGTTAAATACATTCCGTGAACTTATGTCCAATAAAAGGTCCCTCTTACCTGATGATGACACTTCAGACCTGGAAGCTGATCACTCCAAATCTACCAAAAAAATTAAACACTGTATGAATACCAGTGGAGGTCGCGCTACCTCATCCGAGATGGGAGGTCCAAGCACCTCAAAGGGCATGGGAGGTCCAAGCACCTCAAAAGGCATGGGAGGTCCAAGCACCTCAAAAGGCATGGGAGGTCCAAGCACCTCAAAGGGCATGGGAGGCCTAAGCGCCCCAAAAGGTAACGTTGCCCATAGCGGCATGGATTTAACAAGCGCCAACTCTAGTTCAGAGGAAGACGAATTCTTCCTGGATCCTGAGGACGAATTTGTCCTAGACCTCGACGAGCAGAATACCGATGAATGGGATTTTAACCCTCCCTCAGAGGCGAACTCCTCCCCCTCGTCAAAGGACGCGATCCTTGATCCTCTCGGTGCCGAAATGTTCTCCCCAGAAAACATCTCCCACCCTAACAGCAAAAGGTGGTACCCCCACGACCACGTAGCTAAGTTTGTCACTAGATGGCTGAGAAACTCCCTTCAAAGAGAATCTCGTAACACCATGAGATCTGAGTGCCCCCGTCCATTCATTGAGGGGAAAGTCTGCCAGACTCCCAATCTAGACCCCGACTTAATCAAGTTCCTATTCAAACTAGGCAAGGACCCAAGAAAAGGCCTAGAAAGAGCCCTTAAAACATGTCAAGACTACCTTCTTGACCTTCTGGGTCCCCTCACCAGAATCCTAGACCTCGCTGAGGAATCACATATCTCCCACACACCCCTAGACATTAACCTGATTAAAGGTTGGAGCCAGAGAGCCATTGTACTACTGGGCAATGCCAACTCCTCCCTCAATATCGAAAGGAGAAAATCTGTCCTCATCAGAATCAACCCCAAACTCGGGGACCTTGCAGAGAAAGAGCCAACAACTAAACCTAATGGCCTCCTCTTCGGACAAGATATGATTAAAACCCTCGGCAAGTACGTGGCAACCTTTACAGCCTTAGACAAAGCCCAAAACAACATGAAGCGTGTTTTTGGCCAGGCCGGTGGAAGAGGCCGTTCTTCCGGCCGTGGCAATTTCCGGCCTTTCACCTACGGAAGAGGAAGAGGTTCTTCCGGTAGAGGTAGAGGCTTCTACCCCTCCAACTCCAGACAGTACTTCCCTCAAAGAGGAAGAGGCTCACGCGGAAGAGGCTTTCCCGCTCGTGGTGCTCCCAACAACACCACCTCAAGTAAGTGCACCCCTTTCTTCTTCCCCTCCAAAAGTCGGCGGCAGACTAAAACATTTCCTTCATGTTTGGGAATCCCTGACCCAAGATCCATGGGTTCTAGAAACAGTTCAGGGCTTCAAAATAGACTTCACAGAGATTCCTTTTCAATCTACCACTCCCAATCCTATGACTCTTTCTCCGGAGCATCTAGAAATCGTCGAAGAAGAGGTTTCCTCTATGTTAAAGAAGGGCGCAATAATAGAGGTCCCTTGGTCTCAAAAAAATTTCGTGAGTACCCTTTTCCTAGTCAAAAAGAAAGACAAGGGTTGGCGCCCAGTAATAAACCTTCGAGAGGTAAACAAGTACCTCGTCTACCGTCATTTCAAGATGGAGGGCATCCATCTGCTCAGAGACCTTCTCCTCCATGGAGATTGGCTAGTCAAATTGGACTTAAAAGACGCCTATTTTACCATTCCCATGGCAATAGAACATCAGTCCTTTCTCCAATTCATCTGGGACAATCGCCTTTTTCAATTCCAGGCCCTCCCTTTCGGTCTTTCTTCCGCCCCTTGGTGTTTCACCAAAATCATGAGAACGATAGTCTCCATCCTAAGAGCCAGGGGTATTCGTCTCATCATTTATCTAGACGACATACTAATAATGTCCCAATCTCACTCTCAAATTCTAGAAGACTTGCAAACCTCTATGAACCTCATAGAAGGTCTTGGGTTCATTATAAACAGGGAAAAATCAACCCTTTTACCCTCCAAATCTCTGGAGTTCCTCGGCTTCACCGTGGATACTTCGACCTGTCTTCTCTTACTTCCCAAGAAGAAGATTGCCAAAATCCGGAAGGAAATCAGATTTGTTCTCAAACATCACTCCTTATCCCTGAGAGAACTAGCCAGACTCCTTGGTCTACTCTCTTCCTCGATACAAGCTATCTTCCCTGGCCCCCTCAACTACCGTGCTCTTCATAGAGTAAAAGCCAAAGCTCTCAGATCTGGACTTTGGTATGGAGACCAAGTCTCTCTAGACGAAGAAGCCAAACTGGAACTTTCCTGGTGGCTGGACAATTTGGACGCCTGGAATGGAAGAGCTATATTTGGTTCATCTCCAGACTTCGTTCTCGAGTCAGACGCCAGCCTTCACGGTTGGGGTGCTCGTCTTCTCGACCAGGACACTGGTGGTATATGGACCCCTTCGGAATTCTCCCACCACATAAATTTCTTAGAAATGACAGCCGGGCTCTATGCTCTCATGAGCTTCAGACAATCTCTCCAAGGCAGATCTGTCCTCCTGAAGATGGACAACATCTCCGCAGTCTCGTACATCAACCGTCTTGGCGGTACGAAATCTGCCGACCTTTCGGACCTAGCCAAGAAACTCTGGATGTTCTGTCTGGAACACAAGATCTCCCTGAGGGCCGAATACCTCCCCGGGAAATCCAACCTCTCCGCAGACTGGAACTCGAGGTTCCTAGTAGACTTCAGCGACTGGCAACTCAATCCAACCATTTTCAATTCCCTATCCGACCTTTGGGGCCCCTTCGATGTGGACCTCTTCGCGAGTCGCTTGTCCTCCCAACTTCCACAGTATTTCAGTTGGATGCCAGACCCGGGTGCTCTCGCTGTCAACGCTTTTCTCCAACCTTGGGCCCCTCTCAGACCCTACGCCTTTCCCCCCTTTGCCATGATTCAGAGGGTTCTTCAGAAAGTGAGACAAGAAAAGTGCTCCCTGGTCCTGATAACTCCTTTCTGGCCGTCTCAAGCTTGGTTCCCCACAGCCTTGGAACTCTCTTACGACATTCCTCTCCTAATCCCGGCCTCTCAAGGTCTCCTCCTAAACGCAAACGGAGAAGATCACCACCTGGTTCTTTCAGGGAGCCTGAACCTTCTTGCTTGGAAAGTGTCAGGCAATCTAACCAATTGTCTGGACTTTCGTCATCTGCTCTTACACTCCTCGGAGAATCTTGGGCACCTGGAACGCACTACAGATATAATAACATCTGGAAAAAATGGTCTAGTTGGTGCTTGGAAAGGGACTTGGATCCCGTGGAAGCTCCTATCGTTAATATAGTCAATTTCCTCGTGGAACTTTTCGACAGTGGCCTCTCTTATAGATCCATTAACTGTTATAGGTCTGCCATTTCCGCAGGTCACTCTATTGTCAACGGTAAAACGGTAGGTAAAAACCCTATTGTTTGTAGGGTCCTTAAAAGTATCAGACTTAAAAGACCCCCCAGACCTAAATATCAATCTGTTTGGGATGTTAAATTGTTACTTGATCTTTTTTGCTCCTGGCCTGATAATTCCCTTCTTAACAGAAAATGTCTTTCAATTAAACTTGCCTCTCTTCTTTGTTTAATCTCCTGTCGCAGAGTTTCAGATGTTAAAGCTTTGGACATCTCCAATAGATGTTATGAGATGTTCGGTGTTAAATTTGAAATTTTTAGGAGAACTAAGACCATGTCTGACTCTATCTTCTATCCACGTTTTGATTTTTGTAAAAAGCTCTGTGTGGTTGGTTGCATGAAGGAATACGATTCCAGGATGTCTAATCTTCGACCCCCTGATGCAAATCAACTCCTCGTTTCCTACGTTAAACCCTTTAAACCCATCTCATCCTCCTCTATCGCAAGGTGGGTTAAATTGGCTATGAATTTCGCTGGTATTGACCTTTCAAAATTTCAAGCTCATTCACTAAGAAGTGCAATGGCCAGCAAATCATACTGGTCAGGTGGTAAGTTGGATACTATCCTTAAAGCTGCTGATTGGTCTAATGCTTCTACCTTCGCTCATCATTATTGTAAACCAATTGAACATGTTTCTGATGTTGTGATTCAGGGCTACCAACATGCATAATGTAGCCTCCTGTCTTGTAATGAAATTGCGATTCTCCTATTAACATGACCAGAGAATCTGGATTTCATTAAAGACATGGAGGCTAACATTATCCCTCCCGTCCCTCCCTTGAGGGATATTGAGGATTAATTTGGTTTACAATGTTCTGAATGTTTCATACCTCTAACCTTGCTTTTCTTTGCTTCTGAAGGTTTCCTTGTGCCTTTCTTGACTTACCTTATTTTCTTTCAGACAATTCGAATTGATGACCCGCATGGATTTTACAAGTTTCAAGTATACTTCCTTCAAGTTTCAAGATCTGTTCTTCGTTCAAAGCATTCTAAAAGAGGCTGATTTATCTTGGCACACGCCTTTTATGGACACTGTTATGTCATTTAGTTCTATTCTTAACCTTTGTGATGTAAAAGATTAATGCATAATGTTAGCCTCCGTGTCTTTAATGAAATCCAGATTCTCTGGTCATGTTAATAGGAGAATCGCAATTTGACACTATCCGCACAGGTCTTAACAGGAATGAGGACTGGACCACCCTGCTTTAGCCTTAAAATCATGATTGCTACTGGAGGGCCGCATGATTAACCGTCTTCTGGAAGGTCTAAATATGCAAATGTTATTTTCCAAAATGTTACTTTCTTAAAATGTTTTTTTAAAAATTATCCGTGTCACGTACACTTCACCCACTTGCGCCGCAATTTAATTTTTAAAAAATAACCCGTATCACGGACACCTTTCACTCACTTGCGCCGTGTTTCTAAGATGTCACTGCTTTTCACTTAATGCACGTGAAGCCAACTCCATTCCAAGATGTCCGCCGCGTTTTAACCTTCACCCTATCACTTAGATCCAGGATCACCTGACCCCTGACCTATAATATGGCCGACCGCACTAGCTCACCATTCGGCGAGTGCACTCCGTCGGACTGCCACGGACCTCGCCTGGGACCCCCTGTCCGGTTTCCAATTATCAACTAACTTGGTAAGGATCTACTACTCAGCTAATCACCCTGCACTCGTATAGGCTGGTTGATGTTTTCTCCGCTTAACGAGAGCCCGCCTGACTGCATTATTTCCTCCTTAGTTTCATAGCGGAATCCGTACCCAGAAACCGCTTGGGGATAAAGGTGTATCCCAAACCTCCGAATGGAAACTGGATTCATAATTGGTAAGCCTTCCACTCACACTCTCAATGGAGATTGTAACCATCCTCCCACCCCACGACTAAATCCCTCCTTGTTTTTACAGCGGAATTGTGACTACGAACAATCCGCATTTTCTAACGTGACTGCCATACTTGGTATACCTTTAGCAGCAGTCGACACCCTCCACAGCGAGGTAAGCGTCTGTCAGTACTTATGAGTAACCATTTAGTAAAATATGGCACTACGTCTACACAGTGACCCCCGAGACACAAGTCCCTTTTTCACATTGATTAGGCTGTAGGACTAATTCATCCTCTCTGCATCGCATGGTGCACATCCGGCCTAAAATAACAATTCTTCACTTACAAACACTGCCCTCACAACCTGAATCCTGGCATGATTTTCGCACTTTTACACGAGGCTTGCGCATTGGCACATAATCCGGCATGACTTTTTCGGAAAACGTTATTCTATCGAACTGGCGACTCACATGTTGCCCTCTCCACACGACAACCGGCATGTTCACTACGGTTTCTGAGTTGTGTAAATGAACATGAAAGGCGACCAAATGCTGATGTTTAACATTGTTAAGAATTCTTTAAACAAGAAACCTTTTTCTCTCTCTTTTCTCCTGTTCCCTCAAAACAGGCGTGTGAATTAATTCAGGCAAATTTAAAATGAAATTTTAGTCCTGAGGATGATCCTTTCATATTAGAGCAAATGGATCGAAACGTCGTCGACTTGTACTAGTAGACATACATGCAAACCACTGTATATATTTTGTATGTGCTACTCTGGAGAACACTTTTTTCGCACTGATATTACTAGTGTCCAGGCTGCTCTATGTTTTCTCTTTGCCTGTGGAATCTCTCTTTTCTATTTTATCTATCCCCTTTTTTCTCTCAATACGGCACAGGACTGTGCCCTTTCATTGACTAATGATTGTTTTACCTTGTTTACTGTGTGATTAATTGACAATAAATTCCTGGTCCGGCTGGACAGGATAATTATATAGCTTCCATTGCGTTCTATATAACATTTGGGTTGTAAAATTGCTTAATTTGCTTAGGACCCTTGTCCCCCATTGACACGTCGCCATCATCACGCTCAGCAGCATTTCGGGATAGGGTAAAAATGTCTGTTTGCTGCATGCCCGCTGAGGCTGGAGTGACGTCTATGATGACTGCGTCGTCATCGTGAGAGTCTTGAAGGGGGCTTGAAGAAGATGTAGACACCATCCTTGATCTTTTCCTTGCTGGGGATCTGGAAGACAATGAATCATCAGGAGGAGTGGTTTCCTCAGATGATACCTCGGCTTGAATGTCGATTTCCTGATGTTCCCCTACTTCGGGAGGAACAACTATTGTGGGCACTTGTGCCGCTCCATGCACCTCTGCTTGCGCCTCTCATTCCACATGTACTTGGGCTTGTACTTGCACATGTGGTTGTTGTTGCGGCTGTGGTTGTTGAACACTTGTCAGATGAGTTACAACAACCTGTGTTGATTTAGGGATGCTGCTACTTTCTTGCGATGAGCCAACATCACTGGTCGATGGTGATTGAACAACTACACTGGCTGCCTCTGAGCACTCAAGGGCTTGGACCTAAGTTGGCGTGGTGGTGGTGGCACTGAGCCCAATGGAGCGGAGGTGCTGCTCCCAGCTTGGTCCCCAGCAGACCACGCTGCTGCTGCAGGCGTATTTTTTTTCCCCAAAAAATGTGGCGGTCGTCACACCAGTCTCCTTGGTAAGTGGCGCCACTTGCTTCTTCTGCTCCTTACTGGCATCTTTCTTGCTAGAGGAGCTACGGGCAACTTTTTTTGGGGCCATCTTCTTCAGATGTCAGAACAGCAGGCCGCAGTTGCACAAGTTGCAGAGTTGTCTGTGGCCACACGTGACGTTGTGCTGCACACACCGCAGCAGGACTTCTTCCTGGCACTGATGAGGAACGATGAGGCTGATGATTCGTCTTTCTGCACCTAAAAGCAAACGAAGCCAGAGGAACATCAGTTAAATAAATGTTGCATATGTAGCGCTTCAATTAATAGTTTGCAAATAAGCATTTTTATTATACCCACCTCCCTAAATGGAAAGACCAATAAAATGCACCACTGACAGAGTACCCCTGGGCCCTGGGCATAATGGATGAAAGCATGGCAGACTGGGTGCAGGCCTATGACACAACAAAGCACACTGCCTGACTTCAAAATGGCCCCTAGACCCCCACCCACATGGCCAGGCCCTGCCTGGACCAGGCCTCAAAATGGCCCCCACCCACATGGCCATGCCCCATCAACACCCCAAAAAATCAAAAAACACACACAAATCACCACAATCCAATGCCATCCATGCCCTCAATGATGTATACATTCAAGACACCCCACAGAAAGACTAGGCCCATGCACCACTGAGTACCCCTGGGAAAAAAGGCCCCAACAACAGCCAAAAAAATCGAAAAATACATAAAAATCACCACAATCCAATGCCATCCATGCCCTCCATGATGTTTACATTAAAGAGACTGATTGGTAGTGGGATCAGTGGGTCACTGTCCCATCCTGTGTTGCACACCCTAGTTCCTCTCCAAAGGAAAGGAGGTTCCAAACTTTGTTTTAACGTTTCAACTATGCTTTTATTCAGCAATATTTCATTTTTAGCGTTTTTCAATGACTTGTTTATGTCATTTTTACGACATTTTCACGATTTATCTTCACATGTTTAATCATATCAACACTGTCCTTTTAAAGCCATCCAATGCATTTCGAGGCTTTTCCGCCTCTTCGTCAGGGAAAAGGATACTGGAATGAAATAAAGTGTACAGAATAATAAATGTTGGGTAAGAAACGTGGAACGTGGCTGGTGTTTAGGGTTGTTCTGTGAGGGAAAGGAGGGGCTGTGTTTGGAATCGTGTAGTTTTATGGTAACACCTTAGAAAAATTAACCCGCAACCTGTGTAACGTGATCTGTAAGTATCAGCTCTAAGCTTACGTGTGACTCTTTCTTGGGGGCTCGTGCGTTCTGTGGATTGCAAAATAGCTGTTAGAATACTATTGGGATTTCTCAAACGAGAAGGCTATCAGAAAGTTAGTGCTCTATGGAGCTATCGGCGTCACGGCGGACTGACCTGTTAGTTAGTGCTGGTGTCTCTGGAACGGTATCGCGCTGCCGCCATCATCCGAACGGGAGTGTTTGTGTGGGTTAGGTGCTGGCATCATGTGATGTTAGTTTGGGTCATGTGGTCATAGAAACTAAAGGGAGCCTCTCAGTATGCGTGTTAGTCTGTTTTTCTATGGCTTGTTAATCGGGTGTGAAAACCAATACGGTGATTGCCACCATGATGATATTATGTGATTTTAACGGAAGTGAAAAAAATAAAAATTAAAAAAGAATAAAACGATAACAAAAGTTAACAACAATTAAAATTAGAATTAGAACAGTGATACATGACAGTAATTAACATAAAAACGAGGGTCAGCCTGAGGATGCACAGGGTTCCGTTGTCACTCCATTCATGAATCCTATTGTGCTTCATCATAAATAGCAAGAGAGTTCAATTCTTTCATTAAGCCCAGAGGGCTTCTGGGTAGATAATCTTTGAATCCATACATTTTCACGTTGAAGGAGATGTTTCGTGTTGTCTCTACCTTCTATTTTCACAATTGTTTCCAATACAATGAATTTCAATTGAGAAATGTTATGGGCATGTTCTTGGAAATGCACGGCCACCGTGGATTTACTGTTCTTTAGCCGTATGTTTGATTTATGCTCAAACAGTCTTGTTTTAATTTTTCTTTCGGTTTTTCCGACATAAAGTTTGCCGCATGGGCATTTTAAGGCGTAGATAAGATTGCTGGAGTCGCATGTGGCGTTCACATGTAATTTGATTGCGTTACCTCTCATAGGATGATTAATCACATTTCCTTTCATCACGTTATTACAGTTCCCACAGTTCAAACATGGTTTAGTACCCATGTGTTTGGTAGTTGGTGTCTGTTTGTGTTGAACTAGTTCACCAATGTTTGATGCCCTTGTGAATGCAAACTGGGGGGGTTCTTGAAATATCTGGTTGAAATCTGGTTCCAGGTTAAGGAGTGGCCAATGTTGGTGTATGATGCTTTTGAACTTGGAACTAGCAGTTGAATACTTGGACACTGCAACAATGCGGTTTTGTACTTTATCCTGTTTAGGTTCTAACAATTTAGATCTTTCAATTGTATTGATCTTGTTGATGGATTCCTTAATGATTTCAGGGGGGTAGCCTCTTTGATGAAATTTCTGAGCTACTTCTGAGATTCTCAACGTGATTTTGTGGGGATCTGATGTTATTCGTTTAGCTCGCGCCATTTGGCAAAATGGGAGGTGTTTTCTAAGGTTTGGTTCATGGAAGCTTGAAAAATGAAGCATATTATTCCTGTCCGTAGGCTTCGTGAATAGATCAGTTTCAAATCCTTGAGAGTTCACTGTGACTTTTACGTCCAAAAAATTAACACTTGTATCTGATATTTCCCAAGTTAATTGGATTCGTTCGTCAATCAGATTGAATTGGGTTAACAAGTTGGTTAGTGTCTCCTTGCTGTTCTTCCATACGATAAAGATATCGTCGATATATCTCGTTAACAGTTTGAGGTTGTCCGTCCATTCCTTTTTTGTGAAAATGTGGGCTTCTTCATATTGTTACATGAACAAATTGGCATAGACAGGAGCTGCCGAGTTGCCCATGGCCATGCCCACGAGTTGTAGATACCAGGTGTCTTGATGTTTAAAATAGCTATGATAGAGAGTGAACAGCGTAAGTTCCATGAGAAATGTTTGAAATCTGCTGTCTATTGAGGAGTCTAGCAGGGCTTTCTCAATCGCTTCAATGCCCAATGAGTGAGGTATTGACGTGTACAGGGAACGTACGTCAGCTGTACATAGAATTAGTTTCTCTTCCGGATTGATTTCAATGCTATGTAGTTTAGAAATAAAGTCAGTGGTATCCCTTGTGTAAGTCCTCATCGATTGTACTGTTGGCTGTAGATATTTATCTATTAGTTGTCCCACAGGTTCGTGGATGCTTCCACATGTGGAGACTATTGGTCTCATGGGAGGATCCATCAGATCTTTATGTATTTTTGGCACCATTCTCAGGGTAGGACTCTTCGGATTTGTCTTGGTTAGGAATTTCTTTGTGCGTTCATTAATGATACCTTGGTCATATGCCTTTTCTAGAAGGGTCATCAATACTTTAGTGAATTCAATAGTTGGGTTATTGTCCAGTCTCATGTAAGTGTTTGTGTCAGTGATATGTTCCATGACTTTAAGGCTATACATGCTTTGGTCCATAATGACTAGGGCTCCCCCTTTGTCAGCTTTTATACATTTAATATGTTCATTTGATGAAATCCTTTTTAATGTATCTGAGTCTTTTTGTGTAATGTTTTTGTGGTGTTTCTTTCCGTGACCAATTTTTGTGAGATCTTGCTTTACTCTGTTTTCAAAAAGATCCAATGTTTTATGGCTTATGGGTGGTTGAAATGTACTGTGGGGTCGTAGTCCTAATAGTTGGTCTGGTTCATCTTTAGATGGTTTGGGTACCACGTTCTCAAAGAAATGGCGTAGTCGTAACTTCCGCATGAGTTTAAAAAAAGCTACTTCCAGTTCTAGATTGTCAGTTTGGGTGGTGGGTACAAATGAGGTACCTTTTTGTAGAAGTTTTTCCTCATGTTGGGTTAATTTGTATTTGCTAATGTTAATGACTAATTGATCTGGTTTTATTTTTTCGTGGATTTCTTGTCCTTGATCGTTCCCGATGTGCTCCTCGTGATAGGGGGTTCTTTCTCCCCCCTTGTCTTTTTCTTTCTCTCTGTCCTTTGCTATGTCCTCTCCTGGGTCGCCTCTTAGCGACTGGCCTTGTTCTAAAAAAGAATTTGGTTCTACTGGTCGACTCGTGGTTGGTTGCTGCGCTTGGTCCGTCTCCGGTTGGGTTCTTGTGGGTTGGGCTCGTCTGGGACGTTGTGAGTTATCACTACCTGAGGAGGACGTGTCTGTTTGCGAATTGTAGGGTCTGTTCCTTCTTTTTTGGGCGTATATATCTGCCCATGTATACACTTCCCCTAGTCGGTAGTCTAGGGTGTCCCTTTTGTATTTTCGGATTTTGCGTTCGTTTATTTCCGCGGTGTGTTTATCCATTTGTGTTTTTATGTCCTCTAGGATGGTGCTCAACTCTTCCTCAGATAGCATTTTAGATAATTCTGTCGATGTTTGTGTGATCTCCACAGTGAGTTCTTCCAATATTCCGGATAGTTCTTCAATAATTAAAAGAATGAGATCCAATGAGCATTTGTTAAGGATTTCGTACCACTTCTCCTGGAATTTTTGGGAATTCTTGCACAGGGAAGGCTTGAGGGCAATCCGTAGGCCCCTGGGTATGCGTTGATTCCGATGGTATTTGACCAATGTAGTGGCATGCAGTTGTTGGTTTACTCGTCTCTTGCTTAGATAGATCAATTGTCTGATGTGTTGTTCTTTGGAGCGTGTGTTGGTTTCCTGTGCATTCTCTTCCCTGATCAGTGCATAAATCCGATCTGCTTCATCCGGTTTGAATGCAAATGTTGAGGCTCTGGCCTCCGTGCTTTTGGCAATATCCTCATATGTGTTCATCTTGACTTCTATTAGCGTGCTGTCGGTCCTGGACACGAACTATATAACAAAGAAATTTTGACTCGACGCACAGCAAATTTTGTTCGACTGTGTGGGTGTATTTCTGGGTGCAATCACAGTATCGTCGCGTATCCCACGGCGTGAACTGTAAACTGATTGGTAGTGGGATCAGTGGGTCACTGTCCCATCCTGTGTTGCACACCCTAGTTCCTCTCCAAAGGAAAAGAGGTTCCAAACTTTGTTTTAACGTTTCAACTATGCTTTTATTCAGCAATATTTCATTTTTAGCGTTTTTCAATGACTTGTTTATGTCATTTTTACGACATTTTCACGATTTATCTTCACATGTTTAATCATATCAATACTGTCCTTTTAAAGCCATCCAATGCATTTCGAGGCTTTTCCGCCTCTTCGTCAGGGAAAAGGATACTGGAATGAAATAAAGTGTACAGAATAATAAATGTTGGGTAAGAAACGTGGAACGTGGCTGGTGTTTAGGGTTGTTCTGTGAGGGAAAGGAGGGGCTGTGTTTGGAATCGTGTAGTTTTATGGTAACACCTTAGAAAAATTAACCCGCAACCTGTGTAACGTGATCTGTAAGTATCAGCTCTAAGCTTACGTGTGACTCTTTCTTGGGGGCTCGTGCGTTCTGTGGATTGCAAAATAGCTGTTAGAATACTATTGGGATTTCTCAATCGAGAAGGCTATCAGAAAGTTAGTGCTCTATGGAGCTATCGGCGTCACGGCGGACTGACCTGTTAGTTAGTGCTGGTGTCTCTGGAACGGTATCGCGCTGCCGCCATCATCCGAACGGGAGTGTTTGTGTGGGTTAGGTGCTGGCATCATGTGATGTTAGTTTGGGTCACGTGGTCATAGAAACTAAAGGGAGCCTCTCAGTATGCGTGTTAGTCTGTTTTTCTATGGCTTGTTAATCGGGTGTGAAAACCAATACGGTGATTGCCACCATGATGATATTATGTGATTTTAACGGAAGTGAAAAAAATAAAAATTAAAAAAGAATAAAACGATAACAAAAGTTAACAACAATTAAAATTAGAATTAGAACAGTGATACATGACAGTAATTAACATAAAAACGAGGGTCAGCCTGAGGATGCACAGGGTTCCGTTGTCACTCCATTCATGAATCCTATTGTGCTTCATCATAAATAGCAAGAGAGTTCAATTCTTTCATTAAGCCCAGAGGGCTTCTGGGTAGATAATCTTTGAATCCATACATTTTCACGTTGAAGGAGATGTTTCGTGTTGTCTCTACCTTCTATTTTCACAATTGTTTCCAATACAATGAATTTCAATTGAGAAATGTTATGGGCATGTTCTTGGAAATGCACGGCCACTGTGGATTTACTGTTCTTTAGCCGTATGTTTGATTTATGCTCAAACAGTCTCGTTTTAATTTTTCTTTCGGTTTTTCCAACATAAAGTTTGCCGCATGGGTATTTTAAGGCGTAGATAAGATTGCTGGAGTCGCATGTGGCGTTCACATGTAATTTGATTGCGTTACCTCTCATAGGATGATTAATCACATTTCCTTTCATCACGTTATTACAGTTCCCACAGTTCAAACATGGTTTAGTACCCATGTGTTTGGTAGTTGGTGTCTGTTTGTGTTGAACTAGTGCATAAATCCGATCTGCTTCATCCGGTTTGAATGCAAATGTTGAGGCTCTGGCCTCCGTGCTTTTGGCAATATCCTCATATGTGTTCATCTTGACTTCTATTAGCGTGCTGTCGGTCCTGGACACGAACTATATAACAAAGAAATTTTGACTCGACGCACAGCAAATTTTGTTCGACTGTGTGGGTGTATTTCTGGGTGCAATCACAGTATCGTCGCGTATCCCAAGGCGTGAACTGTAAACTGATTGTTAGTGGGATCAGTGGGTCACTGTCCCATCCTGTGTTGCACACCCTAGTTCCTCTCCAAAGGAAAAGAGGTTCCAAACTTTGTTTTAACGTTTCAACTATGCTTTTATTCAGCAATATTTCATTTTTAGCGTTTTTCAATGACTTGTTTATGTCATTTTTACGACATTTTCACGATTTATCTTCACATGTTTAATCATATCAACACTGTCCTTTTAAAGCCATCCAATGCATTTCGAGGCTTTTCCGCTTCTTCGTCAGGGAACAACAAGATCAATACAATTGAAAGATCTAAATTGTTAGAACCTAAACAGGATAAAGTACAAAACCGCATTGTTGCAGTGTCCAAGTATTCAACTGCTAGTTCCAAGTTCAAAAGCATCATACACCAACATTGGCCACTCCTTAACCTGGAACCAGATTTCAACCAGATATTTCAAGAACCCCCCCTGTTTGCATTCACAAGGGCATCAAACATTGGTGAACTAGTTCAACACAAACAGACACCAACTACCAAACACATGGGTACTAAACCATGTTTGAACTGTGGGAACTGTAATAACGTGATGAAAGGAAATGTGATTAATCATCCTATGAGAGGTAACGCAATCAAATTACATGTGAACGCCACATGCGACTCCAGCAATCTTATCTACGCCTTAAAATGCCCATGCGGCAAACTTTATGTCGGAAAAACCGAAAGAAAAATTAAAACAAGACTGTTTGAGCATAAATCAAACATACGGCTAAAGAACAGTAAATCCACGGTGGCCGTGCATTTCCAAGAACATGCCCATAACATTTCTCAATTGAAATTCATTGTATTGGAAACAATTGTGAAAATAGAAGGTAGAGACAACACGAAACATCTCCTTCAACGTGAAAATGTATGGATTCAAAGATTATCTACCCAGAAGCCCTCTGGGCTTAATGAAAGAATTGAACTCTCTTGCTATTTATGATGAAGCACAATAGGATTCATGAATGGAGTGACAACGGAACCCTGTGCATCCTCAGGCTGACCCTCGTTTTTATGTTAATTACTGTCATGTATCACTGTTCTAATTCTAATTTTAATTGTTGTTAACTTTTGTTATCGTTTTATTCTTTTTTAATTTTTATTTTTTTCACTTCCGTTAAAATCACATAATATCATCATGGTGGCAATCACCGTATTGGTTTTCACACCCGATTAACAAGCCATAGAAAAACAGACTAACACGCATACTGAGAGGCTCCCTTTAGTTTCTATGACCACGTGACCCAAACTAACATCACATGATGCCAGCACCTAACCCACACAAACACTCCCGTTCGGATGATGGCGGCAGCGCGATACCGTTCCAGAGACACCAGCACTAACTAACAGGTCAGTCCGCCGTGACGCCGATAGCTCCATAGAGCACTAACTTTCTGATAGCCTTCTCGTTTGAGAAATCCCAATAGTATTCTAACAGCTATTTTGCAATCCACAGAATGCACGAGCCCCCAAGAAAGAGTCACACGTAAGCTTAGAGCTGATACTTACAGATCACGTTACACAGGTTGCGGGTTAATTTTTCTAAGGTGTTACCATAAAACTACACGATTCCAAACACAGCCCCTCCTTTCCCTCACAGAACAACCCTAAACACCAGCCACGTTCCACGTTTCTTACCCAACATTTATTATTCTGTACACTTTATTTCATTCCAGTATCCTTTTCCCTGACGAAGAGGCGGAAAAGCCTCGAAATGCATTGGATGGCTTTAAAAGGACAGTGTTGATATGATTAAACATGTGAAGATAAATCGTGAAAATGTCGTAAAAATGACATAAACAAGTCATTGAAAAACGCTAAAAATGAAATATTGCTGAATAAAAGCATAGTTGAAACGTTAAAACAAAGTTTGGAACCTCTTTTCCTTTGGAGAGGAACTAGGGTGTGCAACACAGGATGGGACAGTGACCCACTGATCCCACTACCAATCAGTTTACAGTTCACGCCGTGGGATACGCGACGATACTGTGATTGCACCCAGAAATACACCCACACAGTCGAACAAAATTTGCTGTGCGTCGAGTCAAAATTTCTTCTACAGTAAAGAGACCCCACAGAAAGACTAGGCCCATGCACCACTGAGTACCCCTGGACATAATGGATGAAAGCAAGGCACATTGGATGCAGGCCTATGGCACAAAGCACACTGCCTGGATTCAAAATGGCCCCTTGACCCCCACCACATGGCCAAGCCCTGCCTGTACCAGTCCTCAAAATGGCCCCCACCCACATGGCCATGCCCCATCAACACCCCAAAAAATCGAAAAACACACAAAAATCACCACAATCCAATGCCATCCATGCCCTCCATGATGTTTACATTCAAGACACCCCACAGAAAGACTAAGCCCATGCACCACTGAGTACCCCTAGGCAAAAGGCCCAACAACAGCCAAAAAATCGAAAAACACACAAAAATCACCACAATCCAATGCCATCCATGCCCTAAATGATGTTGAAATTCAACAAAACAGTTGCATCATGCACCCATAACTAACCCTGGTCCTACTGGATACTGTGGCTACCCACAATATATTTTATTTAATGTTCTGAAAAAGTTCCAAAATTGTAGTTGCAGCAACTGTAATGCCCCAAACAAACAACATCAACTTACTTGTGAAATTTCTAATCCAAAAGTGATCCCAAGAAAGTCAAAAAGGCCTCAAATCCAAATATCCAGCAGCATCCACAAAAAGTAATCCTTCCAGGTCAAGATCCAAATCAAAGTGACCAGGACATGAACAAAGCACTGGGAGGAGCCTGCTGGACAGGAACAGGAAGTTGGAGACTGTGGGGCACTTCCTTCCTCCCCCCCCAAAAATGGACTCCTTGCAAAAAAAAGTGCAGGCAAATGTCAACCTGAGGATTTATTCTGATAAAAATCATCATTTTCAGAAGGTTTATGCTGCCTGCTGCTGAATTTCTTGTGCAGAATTGCAAATTTAGCAATTTCGCAAACGCGAGATTGTCGCTGCCCGCCGCATCTACGTGTTCGCAAGTGTTTACTCCCGCGATGCGTGATCACGGGCCTTTATGACGTACTCGCGTTGACAAACTCTCGCTGTGCAAGGTGGCAAGCCGCGATGACGTAATCGCGGTCGACAAAATCCCGCGGGATCCCGCAGCAAGATCCAAAATGGCGCAGCACACGCAAACATGGAGAAAAACAACTCTTCAAACGCTGAAAGAAGGTAAGTGAATGCCGTGGGCCGCAATATTGTATTTGTCAAGCGCGACCCCAAGCAAAAAAATCCGCTTCGTGCGAATTTGCGAATTTTCAGCAAATTCGCGAGAGTGCGCGGATTGCGAATTTGCCGAAAATCCGCGAATTCCGCGAGCGGAATGGATTTTACGCCCATGCTTAGTATAAAGATCCCCCACTACACATTCCCCCTCCCCCTGCAGGTTGGTGGGTGCGGTCATTCACTGCACCCTTCTGCAGTGGGATCTCTGTCTGCATTTACAATGCAGGCCGAATGCATCTTACACAGTGAAATACTGATTAAAGCTTCTACCTGCTAGTTTGCCTTTCAATAATACTTTGTCCCTAGGCCAGGGATGAGTCCATGGCTGCACTGGGGCAGTACATTCACTGTGATTCTCTGAAACCCTGCATGTGCTCCATCCTGTTTGGAAGAGCAGATCTGGCAAAAGCTGAGGAGAACAGCTCTTAGGTCAGCCTGGATTTCATGCCCTGCTGAAAGCTTCAATAACGGTCACTTCATATGTGAGGTACACATTTTGACATAAAAAAGATGTGTTTTGGATCGTTTAACTTTAGCACATTATAGTATATCACTGCTGTCAGACTGGAGGGAGGGGGGCGAACAGACAGGGGCTATGACAGGCGCTACTGAGCTACAGCTGTGTCGTAGTTGAGGTTGTTTGCTCCTGATGTCCCGGGGTCTCTCCTCTGTTGCCCTGGAAACCAGACCAAGTACACACACTTGACTCTCAAGTTACCAAGTGAAGCATTTATAGGGTTTTCAGGAAGTTCGTGTGGGGCGCAGGAACTCACAACTCAACAGTCAATCAACAGACACAATATATGCTGTCCAGCCTAGTGCCATAGTACCATTCTTGTAAAACGAGAAGTACTTAACACCATGAAAAAATTAAATATTACTCACAAGCACCATGCTCAGTTACAGGGTTCTTTCAACACTAGGGATTACTTCCAATAGTAAAGGGTTTGCCACAGAATATTGAAGCCACAATATCGATGGGACATGATATAAAGGACAGAATATTGAAAATAAAATATCAACAGGTAAGTACGTTTAGATTTTCTACACCTAACTCTACATATATGTACCTACGAGTTAGAAATAATAAATCTATAGTTCCCCATATTCACTTACCTTTCCACTATTTTTTCCTTGATAGTCTGTCCTCAATATTCTTGTACAACAATATTTATGGTGTTGATTATTCAATAGTGCAATCATTGTACAGTGTGAGAGCTTTATGGGTGATTCAAGGCAAGGGCACTATTTCCCTCCCTACTACATTGATCCAGTACTGTAGCTCCTACCTACCTAAAAGGGTGTTTTACAGTGAGGGCACAAAGGTGAGAATTGACTCCTGTGCAAGTACACTCTTTAGTTAGTGGGTTTTTGCCCAAAGCGGGGACTCTTAGGTACGTTAAAATTGCATCCTGCTAATATCTTATGTGGCACTTGTGCCAGACTTCAGTATGCACTTCTAGGGCAAGATACAGTGTTTCAGTTGTTTATACACAGCCTTGTGTTACCAGTCTGTTCGGGGGCTGCTGTGGTCATTATGCACACCTTTGAAGGCACATGGTAGAGACCTTTGGCAACAGGAGCAGGGTCATAGTAGGGGCACTGCCTCTCAGGTCAAGTCAGAATTCGGCACAGCAGTCCAGGAGTAAACAGTTATCTTTTCCTTTGCAGCTGCAGCCTAAGTGCTGTCAGGCAAGTCCTCAGCTGCAGTGACGCCTGGATGCAGAGCTTGTCAGCAGAAGCAGGCAGGTCCTTCAATTCATAGTGGAGATGAAGACTGAATGATAAAATATCAAAGTTAAAAATATTCTGCTACCAAAATATTGTGGTAAAAACACAGTAGGTAGTTATAGATAGGACCTTGTTGCAAAAGAAAAAGCATTTTATTGTTTTGTCAATAACTTTAGTGTCGCTTGACGAATGTTTGCGAAAATTTCAAAATTTGTATGACAGGTGGTTCAGCTTTTATGCTGAAAGTTTTGGGATGATTCATCAGATGGGGGCTAAGTAAAAGGAAGGACCCAAAACATCCCACAGGCCCTGTGGGATGGGGTCCTCGGGGCTGTAATCGGACCAGGGAGTGAGGCACGGGGACGCCCTTTCCCTTTAAGAGTGTTTTAAGGCAATTCCTTATTGATAAACGATCTGAGCATAATCTGTATGTGACTGTGACCAGTGGGTTTTTTGTTTTACTTCTTCGTGAGAGCAGAGTCCATAGTTCTCCCTTTAAATTGCTAGGAGTATGAAATGTGGAAATCAATCAGATGCTTCCCTGTTACCTTTTGCCCACATTAGCAGTCTCCAAGGCCGTCCTGTCTTTTGCCAGGATGATGGAGAGCTTAGCAGGGGGCCTCCCCAGTGATTTACCCGCTGATTTTGGTGAGGCATTATTGATTGCAGGAAATATGAGGACATCTCCACCAAACAAAGAGCACTTACTTCATATAGTTAAGAGGAAGGAGCCTTGTTTAGTGGATATTTACTAGGCCTGGGCGGTATTCCGTTCCGCTCGCGGAATTTGTGTAATTTGGGTAATTTCGCGTTCCGCGTAGAACGTGAAATGGCACAAAATTCTGCGTTCCGAAACTTCGCGAAATTTTTGCTTGTTCGCGTTCTCAAAATGTGTGTTTGCGAGATATTTCCCCCCCAAGCACGCAAACAGAGATTGCGAACAGGAAAAAAAGTGTTTGAGGAATTTCTGAGTGTTCGCGGAGATTTTTTACCGTTTTGCAGAGATTTGCGTAACGCGATTACGCAAATTCCGCCCACCCCTAATATTTACACATTTGTAGTTTCATTGTCTTCCCTTTAGGAGTGTTCATGTTATCACATATTTCGGGATAAAGACGCACCAGGAACAATACTTTTGCCAAAACTCCCACAGTGTCACTGAGACGTTTGCTTGTGCTCCATTGCACAGCTGTAGTATAGAACACATATTGGACATTTACCAAAGGAGGATGAAAGAACTCCACTTGGGTACATATTCTGTACAGAAATGTGGCATCTTGTTGGATAAAAGGGCAGATGTGGTTCCTTTGTGGTCAAGTTACTCACACAGCTACTGGTACACCGACACAGACACTCTCATACCCACTCACAGACACACTCAGACACTCACTAGGACACTCATGCACCCACTCCTCACAGACCCATACAGACACTCACAGAGCCACTCACAGACCCATTCGTGAGAGCAGAGTCCATAGTTCTCCCTTTAAATTGCTAGGAGTATGAAATGTGGAAATCAATCAGATGCTTCCCTGTTACCTTTTGCCCACATTAGCAGTCTCCAAGGCCGTCCTGTCTTTTGCCAGGATGATGGAGAGCTTAGCAGGGGGCCTCCCCAGTGATTTACCCGCTGATTTTGGTGAGGCATTATTGATTGCAGGAAATATGAGGACATCTCCACCAAACAAAGAGCACTTACTTCATATAGTTAAGAGGAAGGAGCCTTGTTTAGTGGATATTTACTAGGCCTGGGCGGTATTCCGTTCCGCTCGCGGAATTTGTGTAATTTGGGTAATTTCGCGTTCCGCGTAGAACGTGAAATGGCACAAAATTCTGCGTTCCGAAACTTCGCGAAATTTTTGCTTGTTCGCGTTCTCAAAATGTGTGTTTGCGAGATATTTCCCCCCCAAGCACGCAAACAGAGATTGCGAACAGGAAAAAAAGTGTTTGAGGAATTTCTGAGTGTTCGCGGAGATTTTTTACCGTTTTGCAGAGATTTGCGTAACGCGATTACGCAAATTCCGCCCACCCCTAATATTTACACATTTGTAGTTTCATTGTCTTCCCTTTAGGAGTGTTCATGTTATCACATATTTCGGGATAAAGACGCACCAGGAACAATACTTTTGCCAAAACTCCCACAGTGTCACTGAGACGTTTGCTTGTGCTCCATTGCACAGCTGTAGTATAGAACACATATTGGACATTTACCAAAGGAGGATGAAAGAACTCCACTTGGGTACATATTCTGTACAGAAATGTGGCATCTTGTTGGATAAAAGGGCAGATGTGGTTCCTTTGTGGTCAAGTTACTCACACAGCTACTGGTACACCGACACAGACACTCTCATACCCACTCACAGACACACTCAGACACTCACTAGGACACTCATGCACCCACTCCTCACAGACCCATACAGACACTCACAGAGCCACTCACAGACCCATTCAGACACTCATACACCCACTCACAGACCCACTCTGACATACTCACCCACTCATAAACCCACTCAGACACTAATATACCTACTCACAGGCCTATACAGCCACTCACACAACCATTCACAAACCCAGTCAGAGACTCACGCACCCACTGACAGACACACTTCGAGACTAACACACCCATTCACAGACCCTCTCAGACACTCATGCACCTACTCACAGACTGACTCGTACACTCGGAGGCACTCTCAAACTCACACAGACACACTCACTCACTCAGACACTCATGCACCCACTCACACTCCTAGTGAGACACTAACTCAGGCATTCACTCACATACCCACTCAGACACTCACACACCCTTTGAGACACTCACACACCCACACACCCACTGAGACACTCATGCACTCACTTACACACTCATTTTCAAAAGTTATTTATTTATTTTTATTTTATTTATAAAGTTTTATATAGAGCTAGCTAGACCCGTGGGTATCGGAGCACTTTACATACACAAAGGAAAAGATAAAAAATCCCAATATTTTTCAGGACATGAGGATGCACAAATATATAAGCAAAGACATCATACTTATGTATACAGTGCAAGGGAGAACAACGCAAGAGGTTGAAACAGTTAGATAACCACCATCTTTGAAGGTCAAAGTGAGAGGGGAGTCCATTAGATTATTGATGCCTAGATTGGTTGACTTGGTCGGTAAGGTATTGGTTGAGGAGAAGGAGTTTCAGGTCCTTTTTGAAGCAAGAGAAGGCGGGGTTGCATCTGAGGTCAATAGGGAGTGCGTGCCACATCCTGGGAACGTTACCAGAGAAGGATCGGCATTGGGTCGTTTTCCTTTTTAGTTTAGGGGGATGAGAAGAAGTGAGTTGGTGCTTCTCAGAGTTCTGGATTTTCCTGATTTTACCAGTTTGCAGTTTAGGTAGTTGGGCAATTGGGTGTGAAGGGCCTTGTGTGTGATGCAGCCAAGTTTGTAAATACATCTACCTTCCATGGGAAGCCAGCGAGTGAAGTTACAGTTAGCAAATTACATTAAAAAAAGTAGAAATTCACTGAAAAACCAAAGGATACAGGGACATTACAGTTAGGAAATAGAATTTACAATCTTAGAAATTCGCTGAAAAAAACAACCCTTACAGGGATGTTATAGTTAGGAAACAGAATTAAAAAAAACTAAAATTCACTGAAAAAACAAAGGTTACTGGGACATTATAGTTAGGAAATAGAATTTAAAACATTTTAGAAATTCACTGAAAAAGTAAAGGCTACATGGACATTAAAGTTAAACTCTGATATTACTCATAGAAAATCAGTGAAATTCAGCAGTTATAGTTACCTCAGTTAATTATAACGCACGCCCCCGTAATGCACTGCTTATGACCTCACATATTACATCACTCATGACATGGTCAGTGACATCACCGGTGACATTATCCAGAGAGCCACTCACACACCCACACACACCTCCATACAAGCTCTCATATATTCACTCCCACTCCCATACAACTACTCACTTACCCATTCACCAACCCATACAAGTACTCACATACCTACTCACTGATTCATATAGCCACTCACAGATCCACTCACTCAACTTCTAACTTACCCATATAGCCACTCATGCACCCACTCATTCACTCACCAATACAGCCACTTCCACATCCAGTCATTTAGACGTACATACACTTACACACCCACTCATACACCCATACAGAAACTCACACACAAAATCAGTCACTCATATAGCTACCTACACACCTACTCAGTCACCCACACCGTCACTCACACAGCCACTCACTCACCCATACAGTTACTCACATACCCATTCACTTACTCATACAAAAACTAACACATATACACGCTCAACTATATAATCACTGACACAAGCACACACTCACCCATACAGTCACTCTCACATTCACTCTCTTACCTACACAGTCACTCACACACCCACTCACGTACCCATACAGCACTTATGCACCCATTCACTCACCCATACAGCCACTCACACACCATATCACTCACCTTTACATGCCTGTCACCCCTCACTCACCATACAGCTACTCACACAGCCACTCACCCACCCATGCATCCAGTCACATCTACTCACTCACCCATACAGCTAGACACACAGCCACTCCCACACCCTCTCACACACCCATACAGTCACTCAGATACCCACTCACAGACAGATATACAGTCACACAGCTACTCACATAATATATGTAAGAAATAGTATCACTCATTACTAGTACACAAAGTATACTAATTTAAGTTAGGTAGTAGCTTACTATATATATTTAACACAAAACCTATAGAAAACACTGACACTCACCAGATGATGTCACCAGTGTTGTAATCAGTGCTGTTATCAGTGATGTCATTGACAGTGTCATGAGTGATGTAATATGTGAGGTCATAAGCAGTGTATTGCGAGGGCATAAGTTAAAGTTAGCTCGGGTAACTATAATTGCTGAATTTCATTGGTTTGTATGTGTGAAATCTGAGCCTAACTATAACGTCCCTGTAACCTTTGTTTTTTTCAGTGAATATATATATATATACCCTGAGGGCAATACCACAATGCTTTTTTAAACTTTCACAGCAAGTTTTTCCCCAGTAAAGAGAAAGGCTGCACTCATTTCATTTATTTGGAGACAGCGCTTGCCACAGGAATGCGTTATGGCTGTTCACACAGCCTTTTTCAACCTAAAAAGAACCTCAGTTTCTCCACAGATTAAATGCTCTCAACATGTATGCGATCACGTAAACAAAAACAAAATAGTTTCTATTTCAAGCAGTAATTCTAGCAGTTTGTCAGGGCTAATTTGAGATAAGCATCAGATAAGAAGTATTTTGAAAGTTAAAGAAATCATACATTTTTGAGACTGCATAACGAATTAATAGTGCTCTTGAGCTGGGAAAGAACTTTAAATGGACCCTCAATTTGCAGGATAAATTGTAAAGGAAGTGACAGTCTCAAATGTTATGAGCACCAGAAAATTGTATGGGGGCCAGGTGACCCCTCTCTGGTTGAGCTGGCACTTAGCACATGCCAGAATGGGATAGCTTCTTCTAGGTGTCCCACACACCAGACACACCGCTGTTCTGATCGCCCTGGGCAGTCTCTCCTCCTGCAAGGCCAGGTACTTTTCTTTCCTATCTGAGCAGGCAGACAAGTGTCTACTCTGTAGGCAGAACCACAAGTTGCACAGACTTGAAGTGATGTCTCCCTCACCTCTGATTAACTATCAATCATGCAGACACCAGCCCTAACCTTACAGCAGCTCCTTTAGGATTCTGCGGAGCACTCCCTTCCGTGCTCAAGAAGAACTTATAACTTAAAGAAAGGGGGATGGGTTAGGCTCCACGTTTATACTCATTTTCTAGATAGGGAATGTGCATCCATGCTCTTAGGTCCTGAAACCCATTCGGGTGGTGCCTTTAAAAAGTAGCTTTCTGTCTATAGTGCAGACACAACCTTTGTGCAAGGTGATAGATCGACAGCAGGTAGCGAGGATGGTGGCTCCAGGCAGGGCTATTAAAAACATGGGCACAATGAAGGGTGACGTCTCTGCACCCTACTGGCATCTGGATGTAGAAATCAGGAATGGATAAAAGGGGAGGCCCTGCCTAGAAATGTCCCCAGCTTTATCAACAGAATCGTCTAACTCACCTCCTCTCCCCCACCATCCACCACTGAGAGTATTCAGGAAGGCCTATTCAGCAATTGTTCTCAGATAATTTTTAAAGGTAGCCTTACGTCCATCCTTCCTAACTTCAGTGTCTGGGTCTCTATTCTGAAGCCATGGAATGCAAGCAATACACTTTCACTGTCTGGGAAAGCTATTACTACCCTCAGTCATATCCCATGCCAAACCAGGGGAAATTCAAAATCGATCTCACTTGTCAAAACAAACATACCCTCACCACACACAAAGTATTGCTGCTATACTTGTTCTACTCAAACACCATGCATACACACACTCAACATGCACAAAGAATGCCAGCGCATGGATCTGGGTATTACATACTTGCAAAAATGTCTGCTCAGTATTATGAAACTCCAAGCCCTGCTGTATAGCAAAAATCCAGGATATTGATGGTAGTTCCATGTTGTCAAAAAGGCCATGCTTGCTGTTCCCTTTCAGGTTACAGAACAGGCTCTGGTTCTTGGTTTTACCATGGACCGGCCTAAATGTCAGTTTACTTGCTGGATTAGTGTACTAGCTGGACCAAAAATAAGTAAGGACACCAGTTTCACGTGCAGTCGGTTAACTGTGTAAATGTCTGCATACCGTTCCAGGAACATTCCCATCCCAACAACTGTACCGAGTGGTCTTTATTACAATCACTGAACCTCAATCCTTCAGCCCTGTTGATTTTATTAACGAGTCCAGAGGCAAGTCACTTTTCTCTTGCCTCCTATACAAGCATTTATTGTTATAGACAGAGTAGCTTTATAGTCTATTACACCACATGCAAGAGAGCTTTTTGAACAGTGTACATCCTGGACTGATTTATTTCAAGATGTTAAAAATGTGATGAGCATGGAAAAGGAGGCACAGTGAAGAAAAGTAGTTGTGCATGGTGATGCTCTTTGATCAAGCTGGGAAACAAGGAATGAAATCAGGCTTCCTGGGTTCATTGCTCTGCAATTAATTTTTGCCTAGGCCCCACAAGAGTTTCTCACTGGACTGACACCTCATACTCAGAAGGGTTTTGGTGAGCTTTGCAAGTGATGCAAACACTTTTTAAAATGCTTCTGTTTTCTACTGGAAGCCATTTTCTTTTTTAAGGACTGACGTGATTGGTTCTCTTTGAGTAGGTGTAGGTGAGTTGTCTCATAGCTGGACTGAGAAACGCATTTAGCTGGCAAAGGCTTGATTTGATAATCCTGTCAGTGGTGCTAACCCATAGTCTAATCTGGAGAAGACTAGAGTACAAAGATGGTGCTCATTCACTAGGGTGCACATGCATCAATATAGGCAGTTGTGATTCTTTTAATTTTGATTATTAACCTCTTGGATGCTATGGGAATTCCCCTGCTGTGCTGGGATTTCGTGATCCTCATTGGTTCATGACGAGCTGGGCTCGTCATGAGCGTGCGAGGAGGCTACTGCATGACGAGCCCAGCTCGTCATGAGCGTGGAAGGGGTTAAGGAATCACAATTAAGGAATCGCAATTGCCTATGCATGTAGGAATCGCAGAAAAATGTGCGATTCCTACACATTCCTTAATTGCGACTCACAATTAAGGAATGGCTTCCCATAAATTCCTATGGGCCTAGAGGTCCATAGGAATGAATGGGAATTGCATGGGCAATTTGTGAGTACCCAATAGGTACTCACAAATTGCGCATGCAATTTTAAGGGTGCCAAAAGGACATCCTGATTACCCCTGAAAGTGCATTTAAAAAACACGTTGCACACACACATGCCCCAAGGGCATGTTTGTGTGCAACATAGAACTTTGAAAAATGCACTTTTGTGCCTTTTTCAAAGTTTTCGCAAATTACCATCAACTTTAAGTTGATGGTAATTTGCGATTCTTAAAAGCAAAATCACGAATTATTGTTGTTGCATTGCATTTAGGGAATCACAATTTGCGATTCCCTAAATGCAATTGCAATTTAAGTAATCGCAAATTTTGCGATTACTTAAATAGCGATTTTATTTAAATAGCGATTTTTGCATTTGGGATGATGCATTCCAAATGCAAAAATTGTGGTCGCATAGGGGCAGATTAGTTTGCGAAAGCAATGATGCATGTGCCCTAGATCTCTTAAGTTCCCAATGATGTGTAGTTCCAATTGTGCATGCTTCATTATATTATGGTATAGTTTTGTAGTGAAAGTTTGGTGACCAGGATGAATTCCACGATGTTGCATTATTTACAGTGGCTGCAATGTCCAAATTGGGATTCTGTCTGCACTGTTAGGGGTAGTTTGGGGTGTCCACATATGGTCATTTTAGAGCAAAGGAACTTAAAGGGAATCTGTAGATGGTTTGAGCATTATATTATTACTGTGGTGTATACTTTACCCGGTGGTAGGATGACTCAGCCCCTGCCTACTATCGTTCTATGATCCCAAGCATAGTTCTGTGACTCCGCAGAATCCCTGCAACACTTCTATTCCAAAGCTGAGACTCTCACACAGCTCTGCTGATACACCTCATGTGTAAACTACAGCATATCTTCTGTGGCAGTGCTGACACTCTCACACAGCTCTGCTGATGTACCTCATGTGTAATGTGCTGCTCATCTTCTGAGACTATTACATTTCTCCACCGATGAGCCTCATGTGTGTAGTATCACTCATCTTCTGTAACAGAGGGGAGACTCTCACACAGCTCTGCCGATGCACCTCATGTGTGATGTGCTTCTCATATTTTGTTCCAGCACTGAGAGTCTCGCACAGCTCTGCAGATGCACTTTTTGAGTTATTTGCTGCACATCTTCTGGTCCAGCTCTGATACTCTCAACCCTGCTCTGCTGATGCACTTCAGGTGTGATGTGCCGCGCATCTTCTATTCCAGTGATGAGTCTCTTATACAGCTCTGCTAATGCACCTCATGTGTCATGTGCCACACATCTTCTGTTCCAGAGCTCAGATTCTCACTCAGCTTGGCCGATGCATCTTATATGTGATGAACAGCTGATCTTCCTCTAAACTGCTGAGCTCCACTGATGCAGGACATGTGTGTTGTATCACTCATCTTCTGTCACAGTGCTGAGACTCTCCCGGGAAACAACCTTTACCACGTAGTCAGAACCACAACCTTCCTTTACAACAAAATCATTGGCAGCACGGCATTGTTACCATGTGTTCCTTTACCGTAGGGGGCGTGTTTTTCGATTGGTATTGGATTTTAAGTCCAACACATTCCCTCCTTTCGCATAGCCTGGAATTGGGATAGTAATTTACACTATTCCAAAATTATAACGACATGCGTGGTAAAGTAAAGCGTGGTAAAGTCACAGTTGTGGTACTGACTGCATTGTTAGGGCATGCATGCATAATGTTTGCAGGGTTCCCTCATATATCTGCCTTTCACAAAGCTCTGCTGATGCACCTCATGTGTAATGTACAGCACATCTTCTGTCCCATTGCTAATTCTCTCATACAGCTCCACCGATGCGGTGTGATGTGCAGCTTACCTGTTCTAGTACTGAGACTCTCACACAGCTCCGCCGATACACTTCATGTGTAATACTGCAGCATATCTTCTTCTGCAGGGCTGCCACTCTCACACAGCTCTGCTGATGCACCTCATGTGTGGTGTGTATCTCATCTGTTCAAGTGCTGAGACTCACCCAGCTCTACCAATGCACTTCATGTATGATGCTCATGTTCTATTCCAGTGCAGAGAATCTGAATAGCTCATTTGATGCTCCACGTGTGTGGTGTGTCACACATTTTCTGTTCTAGAGATGAGACTCTAGTACAGCTTTGCTGATGCACCGGGAAACATCCTTTACAACGCAACTTTTACCACACAGTGCCTTTACGACGCAACTTTTACAACGCAAACCATTACAACGCATTGCGGTGGGGGACGCTCTAGGATAGGGAATAGGTTTAATTTACTATCCAACACCTTCCCTACTATCCACGGGGACTGGAGTTGGAATAGTTAATTAAACAATTCACTATCCAGCGCCCGAAAGCATTATGCGTTGTAAAGGCATGCGTTGTAAAAACCGCGTTGTAAAGGCATGCGTGGTAAAAGCATGCGTTGTAATGTCATACATCCTGATGCACCTCATGTGCGATTTGTCGCTCATCTTCTGTTCCAGCGCTGAAAGTCTCGCACAGCTCTGCAGATGCACTTCATGCGTGATCTGCAACACATCTCTGTTCGAGTGCTGAGATTCTCACCCAGCTCTAATGATGCACCTCATTTGTGACTGCTCATCTTCTGTTACAGCACTGAGAGTCTCACACAGCTACGCCAATGCATTCCATAATTGATGCGTCACTTATCTTCTGTACCTGAACTGAGAATCTAAAACAGCTCAGCTGATGCACCACGTTGGTTGATGTGCCACTCATCTTCTGTTTCAGAGCAGAGACTCTCACACAGCTCTGCTGATGTACTGCATTACTGATGTGCAACGCCCCTGCCTTTCCAACATTGAGTCTCACTGCAGCTATCTCAAGTACAACATACACTGGTATTCTAGCACTGAAAACTACAAAAGGCTCTACCACTGGACCTCATTCTTAATGCGCTTTACCTTCTACTATTTTCTTATTAAGACTCATGCACAGCTCTGCCTATGGACATAGTTTCTAACATGCATCATCCTCTGCTAATGAAACACTAAGACTCACGTAGGGCTCTTCTGATGCACAAAACCAAAATCAGATAGGACAGGACACTTGTAACTACGTTACACAGGGTTTAATTCAGACAACCCTCATAAACGCTATGTTGTTAACGTTGCGGTTTATATCGTTTTTCCGCCCCACATCGACGTTGTGGCATTTATCATCGGGTTGTCCGAATGTGCTGTATGCCAGCCTCAAACCCGAGGCAACCTCTGGTGCTGCGTAGTAGTGTCCAGAGATGTGCACAGGTACCCCCGAAAAAGTGAAGGTTAGGATAAAATACAAATACACATCCTAAGGACTATTTTAATTAACACAGGATGTGGTTTGTCGTTAAAAAAAGGTGGGTATGCTCAAGGGTTGTCTGAATTAAACCCTGTGTAACGTAGTTACAAGTGTCCTGTCCTATCTGATTTTGGATATCTGACCAGGGGAATTGACCGGACACTATATTCCTCCTCCCTACTTTTGATTAAGAATATCTTCTGATGCACCTCATTCCTGATTTGCAGTCCAATCATCTATTTCACTACTAAGACCCTTAAACTACTCATCCAATCCACCTCAATCAGATATGCACTACAATGTTGTAGGAAAGTGCATCGTTTTGCATGGTTAACCCCCCTTTTTGCCTGATTCCTGATGTGATTTTGAACTGTAAGTGCACTGGGTCCCTGCTAACGAGGTTTCCAGTGCCAGATCTCTTTCCCACACACTGGACCATGATTGGCACAACTTTAGCTACCCCTGTAAGTCCCTAGTAATTCGTACCCCTGGTACCTAGGGCATGGGTACAGAAGAGGGTCCCCTGGGGCTGCAGCACTGGTTATGCCACCCCAGGGCCCCCATACCAAGGCTAAGAAATCTGCCATTGCAGGCTGCATGCCTTGGTGCAGGAAAATACGAAGAGTTGGCATGGCACAAAAACTCTGTGTGCCATGCCACCCATACACTGCATTAGATATAAGTAAGTCACACCTACTGCAGGCCTATAGCTCTAAGGCAGGGGGCACTATATCCTATATGTGGGCACATCAGCATGAGCAGCTATGCCCCTAATATGTCGAGTCAATTCTGTGATGTTGTAAGTAAACAAGGAACCCATAAAGACTGCATGGGCTGGTTACTTGTTAACAAGAGTTACCTAGCTCCACGGTGGCTTCACTGAATTCTAAGATATTTGGTACCAAACACCTTGTTTTAATAAATTCTCACGGATGCCAGTGTTGGATTTATTATTAAATTCACACAGGAGACCATTTTAGAGGGTCCCCTGAAACCTAATTAAACATTGGTGTGTTCTATGGCTCGTTTTCACCAGACTGCCATCACCAGACTTGTTTCTGACCTCATAGGATGAGAGCCTGTGGTCTCAGAGGACAGAAACAATACCTGCTCTGGGCAGAGGTGTTTTACACCTCCTCCTGGACAGGATGGCCTTCCTGAGCTGGAATCTTCAAAGGGATGCCGCCTTTGAAATCCAACCCAGTAACCTCTAGATAGTGGGGGGGGGGGGCAAGCCTCCTTTCCTGCTCCACTTTTGGAGGGAGGAAAGGCGGTGGAATTAGTAAGAGGAGGAGGAGAGTCCCACTTAGCCTGCACCACCCATAGTGCGGGGCAGGTGAGGTGAACCCCTCTCCTCAAATCTCACCATCTTGAGATGGTGAAAAACAAAATATCAGGGCTTGGGTAGTGCCTCTTCCCTCGGGAACTGGTCACACTCCTAAATTCAGTATTTAGGTGGTTCCCGAGACCTGAACCTCAGATTCATTGTACCAAAGAAGACCAGGACAAAGAAGACCTGCTGCACAAAAACTGAAGCCCTGCTGCAAAAGAAAAAGGTGCCATACCCTGCCAGCTGCAACAAGGACTTGACGATTGCTGCCTGTCGTGTCGTTCTGAACTTGCAAGGACTACAAGCCTTTAAGAAATCACCAAGAAGCTCCCTTGGAGTGAAGGTATCACTCCCCTGCACCCTGCAGGCACCGATCCTGTGAAGTCCGGTTTGTTGACTTGCTGATCCCCAATGACCTCGACGCAGCACCAAAGCAAGAAGAGGTACAACAGCTCCGGAGGATCAGATCTACCTCCCCACCAAGGTTGAAGGCGCCAGGACCTACCAAATCCACGGCGCACCCAGGAACAGGCCCCACAGCGGCAAACACCAAGATGAAGAGTCCACTCCAGACTCCCAAAGCACCAGAAGCAAGCACCCATCAAGGGACATTGAGATACCTGAGACCCACTTACTGAATGGGCCAGCTGTCCTGAGAGCACCTCTCCAAGCAGCCTGCTCCTGTCTGCGAGGACCTCAAAGATGCACGATGCCCAGCTGACCTGTTTGCTCTGCACCCGGCCTCATCGGCCCTGGCATCGACTAACCTGCTATGCTCTTGTGGTCCCCAGGCCCTCCTGACCTCCTTCTTCCAAAAAGACCCACCCGACTTATCCGTAAATCCACCTCTAGAGTGTGTTTCTAAGTGTCTTCCAAGACCCTCAGCACTCTGCTCCTGGCTGATCTGGAATGCTCCTGAACTTCTCCTACTGGAACTTTGGACCTGGTAACAACATCAACCTTAAACAAGGAAGGTGATCTTTGTGAAAGCATTGCTGGATTTTCTCTGCATTTGTATTTCTTTTTACCATTGTTTCCTATGGTGCTTAATTGTGCTAAAAAATGATATATTTTCCAAACTTTGAAAAATCATAACTCTGAAGGTACTTACCTTTCAACTGTATTCTTGGTCCTAAAACGTACATAAAAATCAACACTATTTGTATCAATTGGCCGTGGATTTATCCTTGAGTTTGTCTCATTTATTGCCTCTGTGGAGTACAAGAAATGCTTAGCCTCTGCTTCACGTGTACAGTTTCTTAGCCAACACGTGTTTCGTGGCTGTTAAATGGGATTACCCAGCGACTTACTCGCGGCTATAAGCAATCTCTTGAAGTTTCTTAGTTTCGGGGATAATTCCAACCCGCTGCAGACTGCATTGGCGCACTCTCCTAGGGGAGAAGAGAGACTTGGATTCCAATTATACCTGCCGGATTTCGGCAGCGGTTAGAGATAGAACAACCACGCTGCCAAAACGATAAATAAACTAAGAATCCCGGGTTTAACTTTACCCAACAGACTGAAAACCTTCCGGGTTGGAATTATCACCGGAAATAAGAAACTTCAAAAGATTGCTCATAACCCTGAGGAAGTCGCGAGGTAATCCCATGTAACAGCAACGAAACACTTGTTGGCTAAGAAACTGACCACGTAAAGCACAGGACGAACTTCACGTTCAAAAGACATGGATTAAATCCTTATGAAAAACACAAGACAATCCGTATCATGACTCATACATGCAACATGCAGTACACTGTTTGAAAGAGTCAAGAGTGGAGGTTGATACATTATCTGCAGTCTTTGTCCTGGTCTTGGCATGTCTTTCGAAACAGAGGGGCTTATTCCCCATATTAAAAGTGATACACCAGCAGTGCAAGGGGCTTGCAAATACACTTGTAAATAAGCCCCAAAGTATGCCACTTAACACTGCAATGTTTGTGTCATGTGATCAGAATAGGCAGACACAAAGTTTATGACACTTGGTTATTAATAGAAAATGTTTGGAGCAGACCGACATTCCGTTGGGAAGCCAACTATTTGTGAGATGCCTTGTGTAGGCAGATAGACTAAGACACATCACTAGTAGTAATGTATGACGAGTGCAGGCAGAGTCTGCAAACACCGAATTTTTTATATATGTCCTTACTGCAGCTAGACATTGTGAGAAGTTGGCCTGGCATATGATGTCCACTATTCTAGTGGGCACCTTGCACCAGTCCAAACAACCCTTATTGATGGTAGGTTTGAAGTCAACCTTATAGAAAGCTATCCTAGTGGTAGCTGTGGAGAGCAGCCTTTAGGCTAAGACTTAGAGGCGAGTTAAGCAAGTTGTTTTACCAGTCTATAATCTCTTAAATGACCAAATGAAAGTACAACACACAAGGTATATATCAAATATATATGTATTTATTCTAAATACAACCCCTCTGGACTCTTTATAAGGTCAGAGGTAAAAGTACAATATAAGGAACCTAAATAGCATACAATAAGTTGCACAGTATACGTTATGCCCTAGGAGCCTCACAAACCATATACTAAAATAGTGGTATAAGAACCACATGAGGCTTAGAAAGCAGGCCTAGGGCCTGTAGAACCGCTGGGGCAACCAGGAACCACCCACGATAGGGATGCAGGAGGCCCACGGGGGATGCGTGCAGTGTCTAAACACAGCCGCGGATCACCATTGACTTTGTATGGCGAACGCACACGTTTCAATTTTAAAGATTAAGGATACTTAGAGGTGAACTACAATGGAACCCTTTTAGACTTAGACACTTCGAGAGTCAAGACCCACGGAAGCACCGGAGTACTTGTGTTATCTCACCCACGGAAGCCGATATAGGTGTCTTTTGGTGTCGGGTTTGGTCGTCACTTCCAATGGAGAGCTGCGAAGAAGTGCTGCAGGCGACTAGAGGAAAAGTGTCCGGGTGGATCCAAGGGTGGATCGGAGCTGTGAAGAACCTGAAAGCAGAGGGGACAGAGTCTGGGTCACTAGCCAGTGACCAGGATGGCGACAGAAAGATGCCAGCCAATGTCGGTTGTTTTCGGGTGAAAGAGGTGAAGCTTGAATTTTCAGCCGCGAGGACCAGGAGGCGTCGAAGAAAACCAGGAGCTGGATCCAAGCTGTCCCTTGAAGGATATCGAGTGCTGCAGCGTCAGAATCCGGATTGGACCTAACCAGCCTTGGCAACAACAACCCACGCAAGATGACAAGATTGGCATCAGTGTAGACCAGCAAGGTCTGAGGGACTCACCCTTTGGAGGGAGTCAGAGCACGTCTAGAGCAACCAAGAAAGCTCAAGAAACAAAGGATTGTCCTTCGTGGGGGCCCACTAGCCAACGGACTAGGAACAGCGAAGGAGCCTCAAGATGTGGTGAAGAAATGGGACTCACGGGTCACTCGTGGAGTGCTGGCCTCTGTACTTCGGTGCAAAAGGTGCTCGGGCAGGGGCTTCAAATACCCCAATGCAGAGAGGTGTGGCGCCGCGGCCAGGGCTACTGACGCTGGAATCTGGGGACCACGGTTCGATCCCCGGCTCCGGCGGCAGGTTAGCCCAGCACCATGTGACTCTGGGCAATAGCTCGCTTAATCTTCCCGACGGCCCCCAGCGCCTAGAGACCCTTACGGGTGATTGTGCGCTTTACAAATGTGGACTTTACTTTACTTACAACTTTGGGAAACTTCGAGAAGTAGGTGCAGTCGCACAAATGCAGGATGTCCAGGAGTTCCGGTCCCACATCTCTCCTGTCAGCTACAGGTCTCAGCTCTGCTGGGAACTTGTGTCAGCTTCAGAGATGTCTGGAAGTCCATGTCCTGTGTCACAGATTCTTCGGGATCTGGCGGGAGCCTCGAAAATGCAGACTGGCAAAGATGCTTCTTTGGTGCCTGTTTGAACAGGGGGGTTACTCCTTGACCCCAAGGGAGATTCTTCAGTCTTCCATTCAAAATGAAATGTCGAAAGTCCAGGATTTCTTCTTCAGAGTTTTGTCCAGGGTAATCTAACGTCCTAGGGACTGGGTTCCTATACTTATACTAAGTTTAAGGGTTGGGCTAACTCTAAGGTCCCACCTCTGGGTGGACCTGGGCAGGGGGTTGTTACACCCCTTCCCCTTTGTCCAGTTTCAAGCCAGAGCTGGGGCTCAGTGCCCCAGCAACTGGTTTGAAATGGGAAATGCATGTAGCACCTTGTGTGCCCCAGGCAGTGTCGGAAAAGCCTTCACTGAATGTAACCCACCCTGCCCCAATACACTAAAGCCTGTCTGGGGAGATGCTAGCACCTCCCTGGACAGGAAACCTATTGTCCAGGCCTCCCCTGCCGGAGTTTCGTCCAGCACAAGGAGGTCAGACTCGTGTTTGTGGCAGCATTATCCATTTTGTGATGCTGGGGCTCTGTTTAACTTTACCGGGGTATACCAGTGTGTACATGTTTTATCCATCTAGAAGGGTGGAATGCTACCCCCGCCGCCAGAACTGGCGGTGGGGTAGTATTCTAAATCGTTTGACACCTTACACAACATGTTTTGATACAGCCAAATCGAAGTTAGCATTAACCGCGAGGATTATAATGCATTTAAGAGTATATGGTATGGCTATATCATAGACCAGCTATAAGGAGATATTTCCGAAAGCTGCAGAGGGGCTCAGCTCATGTTAGGGCACCCTCTCACACGAAACCAAGCACTCTGCCTTCGGGATTGTCAAGGCCTGCCATAGGAGTGACTTATAGGTTACTATATGTCTATATGTTAGGGTAAATATAGATATACTATATCTAAGTAAGGGGTGCTTACACCACCTTACCCAGGCTGCAAGTGCAGACCTGTGGTGTCATTTTGAAAGGCTAACCAGGGGTGGCACAATACATGCTTCAGCTCCTGGTAGGCCTCTGGGGTCCCTATGCCCTGGGTACCTAAGGTACCATATACAGGGACTCACAAGGGTGACCCAGTAACCAATCTGGTATGTACCTAAAGTACATGGTATCAATTTAGAGATAGAACAGCTAGGCTGTGGTCCTGATTAGCAGGGCCACAGCCATACTAAAGTTAAAAAAACAGTGAAACACAGCAAAAAGTGGGGGTAACCATAGGAAGCAGACCCTACTCTCCTACAGACATGCTATACAAACTGCATTCTTTGTGTTATGCATTTTTGTACGATGATAAATTGTAAAACTTGCACTATCAATACTGTGCCCAAGAGAATGAAGACTGTTGTAAAGTGCAGTTAACTCTGACTTCGCCATGAACTGGTGAAAAAGCCCCACAATGTTCATTACTGTAGTGACACAGGCAGAGACGATCAATACATCATGCATCATCTGCTCCTGTGCACAGTGTAAACACGTGCACAGATTGGGCACACAGCACTACATGGATATGTTGCACAGACAGACTGTAAACACATTTGTTTACATGTTGTTTGTGCAGACACAAATGGAGACTAAAAGCACTGCATAACACCCTAACATAAAGGGCGTTTTCAGCCACATGGGCGCTCTGTGAACACTGCATTGCTAGTAAGGTGTATCTAGGGCTGCCAGACACATAGACAGACTGTAAACACTGCATAGAGCAGTAAAGTGAATGGCACTGTCAGAAGAGGCGAACCAGCACATTACTTTCAGGTGAGTTATTAAGGACTGGCCTATGACTATCATGGATATTGTTTAGTAATATCAACTCTTATATAACTGTTATGGCCCCCACAAAAACTAATACTATAACACTTAGCAGTCTGCAGCCAACTGTAGTACCTACAGAAATAACTTTCTCAACTTAATCTCCTTACACTCATATATGACACATCTGCTACGGGTCTTGTCCATCACTCAGTATTGTGCCAGCACATGGACCAGCCATATCCAACTGAATAAGCATGGATTAAATGAAGAGCCCTGCCCTTCTAGTCAATTGGAGGACTCTAATCCAGGCGCCAACTAGCTACATATTATGATCGCTTCTTGACATCTCACAATGACAATCAGATGTGGGATGACATTATTAAAGTCCAGTCCAGCAGACCTCACCATCACCTATCTCTCCAAACATGCCTGAGTACGTTTTGATTGGGCAGAAGTTGTGTGCTTCCACAAAAAGTGCTTGCTCTCCACACAGATGTGATCATTTTGTTTATTTATCCAGCTGAATTAGGTTGACCGTTCAACGGCCCACATGTTCGATTAAAGTGTCTTAGATAACGAGAAAATTGGTGTTTTTTTCTCTGGCACTAGCACAGATGGGAGGAGGGCAATTATTAACCAACATGGATTTTTAGGTCTGGCTTGACAGTGCAACTGTCACCTGACCCTTTAGCCTACACTAATATTATTCTACAGAACTTTGTTCTACACAAATACATATCCATTCTCAATCTATCTACTTGTAATACTTCACATTACCATACAACCAGGGCCACTGGAATCATGTGGCAGGGGAAGGAAACAATAGGTTGCACCACATTAGTAGCACTTTATCACTGACGTTTAGGAATAAGCAACAGAATGGAGACCAGTGAACCTTTGCAAATGGCCTTCCACTGTGCAGCAACATTTTTCATTGTGTTTCAGTAATTTTTGAACTGTTTGAGCTAGAAACAACATTTGTTTGTTAAAATCTACAGATTTTGCAGCAGATGATGAATTATGTGAAATGTGGCAAATTCATAATGTTTCATACAACACACCAGCCGCACAGTTGCATAATTCTAGTGGCCCTGCCTTCCAACATTCTTTTAGAGTCAGACCTAGTGGCATATCTTTTGATAGAGGTTTCCACTAATAATATGTGATGCTAATAAATTAAGTAGGTAATGCATGTAGCACACTAGATCGAGAGCTGTAAAGTGTTTTTAAGACATGATATTAACAGATGAAAATGATGTTGTTTGAGTATGCTTACCAAATGGCCTTTAGGACGAAAGATTAATACACCTAACAAAGGGTTCAGGGGGAGAAGAACATTAAAATTGGAAATACATCCAATAGTTTAGGAAAGAAAATAACTAAAAATGAAATAGTGGTTAAAGAAGCCCTTCCAAACAAATTACTAGTATCAAAATCAAATATTTATTTTAACATATTTCAACAAGTTTTAAGAGAATTCATAAACATACAGATCAGCTCAAGACAAAAAATGCTGGTATACAAAAAGAAAGAAACATACAGACCAGACATGTGGCACAAAAAAACTACACATCAGAATAAAGGAACAACATAAACATAAAAACTGTGTCCTTAGTACAAATTAAGCCACAGAGAAGCGTCGACGGCGTTTCGACCGATACATTATTTTACGGTCATCTTCAGGACTTGAGATTTTCTTGAGCAATAATTATCTGTGCAATAAAAGGTAGCAGTTACTTCCTTATTTCAAAATATACAATTATATCATCGTAGGCTTCTTAAGAAGAAAAGGGTACTATATGAAAAGCCACGTGAAAATTTAAACGAATGAGAAAGAAGATAGCCCATTACCAAACCATATTCCTGAGGTGGCTGAATTCTTGTTCACCAGATTTAGGGTTTACTTCGAATTCTAGTAAAACCCAAATTGATTTTTTGGACCTGACAATTTTCCCGCATGATGGAGGTCTTTCCATCAAACTATTTACTAAGCCTACGGCTCGTAATACTTTATTGGAATATTCGAGCAACCACCCCAGAGGTCTTAGGGATGGTTTGCTTTTTGGGCAGTTTTTGAGAATACGCCGGAATTGCCGCTTTAAAGAAGATTACTTCCATGAAGCTGAGATCTTGTCTAAAAAACTCCAGCAGCGCGGATACCCTTGCAAACTGATCAAACGATCAATGAAGCGAGCGTGGTTTAATCACCGAGAATTTCTCCTTATACCGAAAACTAAAAAACAGATGAAGCGTATTCCATGTGTCACTACATGTGGAACACGCAGTACTCAAACGTCGACGCTTCTCTGTGGCTTAATTTGTACTAAGTTTGAAAAAGGCCTATAACTAGACATACAAACCAATAGGGTATTAATTTCTAGAGGCCCACTATACACAAAGTATCACTGACTACACAAATATATATTTATTCAGGATTTATTTTTTTGTTTTTGTGAAAAATATATTTTTTTGATTATTATAGATAAATATTTTTAAGATGCATTTTGATACATTTCAAAATCAATTGGAATTTGTCCTTCAAATATACAAAGACATACAAATAACTGGACATAAAACAAGAAAGAGAAACATGATGTAGGCAAAGCGGTAGATGCACTACGCGCGTTTCGGCTTGGGAGCCTTCATCAGGTGACCCGTCTTTGACTTAAAACAGCTCAAGATGTGTAGAAAAGCTGATTGAAAATTCTAAATATATAATTCTTCAGTCTTGTGTACCAAACGTCGTTATAGGTAATGCGTAGATTCAGATTTTTGATAGAAATATGGTATCCTTCGACATAGTTGATAGTGACGTAAAATTCTTTGGATACTCGAGTTGGATTCCTTTCCCTATGTATAACTAGCAATCTTCGTATATAGGGGTCCCCTACTTTCTAAATTATTAATTTGTACTAAGGACACAGTATTTATGTTTATGTTGTTCCTTTATTCTGATGTGTAGTTTTTTTGTGCCACATGTCTGGTCTGTATGTTTCTTTCTTTTTGTATACCAGCATTTTTTGTCTTGAGCTGATCTGTATGTTTATGAATTCTCTTAAAACTATTTCATTTTTAGTTTTTTTCTTTCATAAACTATTGGATGTATTTCCAATTTTAATGTTCTTCTCCACCTGAACCTTTTGTTAGGTGTATTAATTGCTTGTCCCGGGTTCGGTGTTTTGGACAGCCCCTGTGGTTGTTAATCATTTTAGGACAAAAGTTCATATATCTAAAGCCTAGGTTAAATATATTTCTGGTAAAAGGAGCCATTATGTTTTCTACTCTGCATAGAGTAATTGTAGTTGCTATAATGGTCACATCTCCAAAAGGAAGTATTTTGCTAGCTGTTTCTGGTACAGCACCTGAAAATATCGTCCAATGAAGTGCCCTGATGGGTAAAGACCCGAAGTACTAACAGGCACTAGCAGCGTTTAATTTGTGGAAAAATAAGTGCAGTGGCCCCAAGTTTTAATCAGAAGCCCTTGGCTGGTGCTATCGAAGTCTGTAGTCGAAGGGCTTCATAGTCTTGATACCTGCTGATGCCTCTTTACTGCACCATCAGATACATCTCACCCCTATGTCTTACTTTTTATGTTTTTTCATCCCTGCTTTCTCACTTTGCCACTGTTATTCCAACTTTCTTTTCCTTCTTCCTTTATTCTTTTGTATTTTGCTCTCACTAGCTATGGATCAAAGTCCGATAAGGAAACATAAGTTCCAGTGCTGGTGAGCCCCGCATGCAGCCACTGCTCAAATTGAGCACTATGAAAAGGCAAAGAAATTAAACAGGAACTGAATTCCTCCAGAGCTACCTACCATTAATTTAATGGAAATGGTATGACCACAGTTAAATGCTATTTATGGATACATTCTGTTTATTGGTTTATTATAATTCATACACCCGCGTACAACATCTAGGCGGTGCGGTCTGCGTTAAGTATTAACATGAAACTGAAACTGCCCCTCCTATTTATTGAAATTGTATTTAAAGTGGTTATACAAACTGGCTAACAAGGCAGAGTTTGTCTAAAGGCATCAATATTCTTGAGCACTGATTTCCAGTGTAAACCTGAATGACCTAATTCTATGGCACATTTTTAACATTAACTATCAACTCTGTAAATAATTAGAGTCTTGAAAATCTGGACTGAATCCTGTCCTCCAGGACCTACATTAGCCACCATTGTTCTAAAGAGAAGGTGGTACCTATCTGCCACCAGACCCACAGTACAAATGGGGTTCATATGTGTTCATAATTCTGGTGGCTGCCTGGTCCTTCGGTGAGATACGTGAAGGTGGGCCAGCTGGCCACCTCTGATTCTGTTTTTAGGAAGGTGGTACCATGTTGCCCAAGTGATTGGGGAATAGCTGCTGTGTCCGGCTGCCAGCCTGAGGGTTCTGGCGACCATTCAGCAATTGCCACTTCATCTCACATCTGGATCTTACTTCCTCAGTCTGCTCTATTGCTGTAGGAGTGTGTTTTGTGTGTGGAGTCTTTCCGCTGACTGCCGACCATGTGGAGCCCTGGTGAATCTCACTCTGCATGTTTCAAACTTGGCTAAAACTTTTGATGGGACAAGTTTCACTTACCACGTCACCTCTCTGCTCTATTTGGAGATATTGAAGCTGGACTCCCCTACTTTGACTGAAAACTGACAAACATATGTGGAATCGCTGCCATTGGGGCTTAGATGGGTGCCCTCTTCCTCCCACTGTGTTGGTGTGCCAGACAGCACAGATCGGTACATTTAGTGCTTTTATATAAAGTGGGCTAATGAACGCTGGCTTCATTCACCTAAGTAATCTCAGGCGCTTCTTTCTCCTGGCTCGATACACAGAGGCCCCTTTTCTGTTTGCCTTTTTGGATTAGTTGGGTTGGAATACCTGATAAAAGTGATCTTTGAATTTGATACTTGCTGCACTCCACCATACTGTTGCCAACTGATTTGTGCTTGGGAGTTGGGGGCCACTTTCAGTATTGTGGCTTTGTGCATTTCTGGTGCTGATGTGTGAAGCTCTTCTACATTATAATATTCCCTTCCAAGATTAAGGACCAGCAAAATATGAACATGAGGGGGATTCATCAGCCCCCTCATCTCCTCTCGGGAGCTGCTGCAGAAGAGGTATATGGTACATATGTTTTTATAATACTGGGATAAGCGCAGACTCCTTTGGCTATAGCTAGACCGCAACTCTGAATTTCAGTTTGAGATATTTGTGAAACACTGGGGTGGGCCTCTTACACTGAAGGCCATGCTTCTCTCAGAAGGCAGGAGATATGGACTATGTTCCTCACCAGAAGGTTGCACTCAAGACGACCTCCAACTGACCTCCAAGGTACGACTTAAGAATTTGCTGCAGTGGCCAGAGCTGCCCACTGGGGAGCTGGGGAGCCGGGCTCGAGTCTCGGTGTTGGCGCAACATCATGTGATTTTGGGCAAATAATGTAATCTCCCCATGCCCATGGACAGTGCCTGGATATCCTCAAGCTATATGATAAGCCAGCACTACATAAATCTACAAACTCTAAACGCAATCACAAGTTGGCTGAAATCAAGAAAGAACATAATAAATGTTAATTCTGGGAAATTTGAGTCAATCACTGGCTTTGCCATGCATATTGAACCACAAACAAATTTAGTGCTTGTGCTCTGTAGAAGAGAGGTTCAAACCATTGAGGGGGTTTCGGTTAAATGTTAAGACTATGAATTAGTGATATTGCTTTGTTGATAAGTCACTTAAGCAGAAGGAAAAATTACGTATTTTGATGACAGAAGAGGAAGTGGTGCAGAGATTTTACCTACCACCCATGTTGTCCTCCACATGTTTAAGAATTAGGATGGTGAGCACACCTACTGCCCACTCTCATGCCATTACTGCCTATGCCGAGGTACTTGCTCCATTGCTATGGACTCCTTTCAGAAGACAAGAGACATCTTACCAGCTATCCTGAGGCGTGACCACTTGGATTGGGCCAGATTTCCAAAGTTTGCGACTTACTCTAGAAAATCCATTGATAAATTGGAACTCATACTCTGTGAAAGACACTTGAGAACCATTTCTATGCTGTGGCTCATTACCGCTGTGTGCTTATTACATAGGACTGCGCATATGTAGAATTACAACTTTCATGACCAATTAAACATCTGTCCCGCAAGCACTATGACTCAATCAATGTACAAGTCATCTGAGATTACAGACGACACATCATGTCTACGTATGCTAGTTTCATGGGTCCAGAACATAACAGCTATGGGCCCGATACACAAAGGTACCGACTTTAGATATTCACAAAGGGCATTTACTACTCGTAATTGCCCTTTGTAAATACTGAAAGTCATAAAGTTCAACTTTAAGTATTCAAAAAGGGAATTTATGAGTAGTAAATGCCCTTTGTGAATACCAAAAGTCGTAAAGTTAGACTTTTGTCTAACTTAATCTTTGTGAATCGGGCCCAGCGTCTTCAGGGGTCATAGTTCATAAAGTAACCCTAGGCACAACAGGTGTGTGTGCCCACTTTCTGCACCGCAAGGGCACTTTGGAATAACACAAGTGCCTGCAGACACTAGTACAGCCTGTTCTGTAATACAGATCACACAGTAATATATAGCACTGGCGTGACTCTAAGCGGGCATTCCTTCAATGAGTGAGACATTGCGCCAGTGCTGTCTTATAGATGCGGGCGCAGAGGCAAAGTGGTCATCGGGAGGTGCACTGACTGACACAGGGAGGTGGCACACAGTCATTGTGCACCGATGGTGCCCTCTGACAGAGGGCAGATAGGGTCCCAGGGATCCCTCTGACATACCCCAGGAGGCGGGTTGAGTCACTAACAGCTGGTCTACCTTTTACTAAGCACTGCCGCCATGGCAGGGGCGATTTTTCAGCTGCCCTGAAGGCAGCACATTATCCGTAATAGGGGGCACTGACCAGATGTGTGTCAGAAGCACTTGGGAAAATCATTGAAAAAAATATCGCCACAAAACAACTAAAATGCGGCTCTACCAATAACCTACAACATTTCTATCATACTGGATTCTGGCCCATTTACAGTACGGAAATTGTCACAATATAGAGAATAGATGATGCCTTAAATATCCTAGAAAAGTTTGTCAGCTGCCTCTTGTCTTTCAACAGGGTAGACCACAACCCACTATTTCATATAATGAAAGTCAGAATCGAGGTAAAAGGAAATGTTCTTAAATGGTGTGAGTAATTCTTCTCCGCAAGATATAAATTCGGGAAACTTAAAGGCTTTGAATCAGACTCACACCTGGTAAAAATCTGAATTCTACAAGGTTCGATACTTTCCTCTTATCTCTTCAACTTATATCTGGAAACTCTTATCTCAATAGTTCCAGAAAGATCCATCTACCTACAACAAAACACAGATAATACCAAGCTGTACCCCATGCCTCTTCCATCACAAACCTTAAAATCTTGGAGAAATACATGAATTGACGTATTCTCTCTCTAAAAATGTGCTTGACCAAAAATAAATTATTTCTACTCTTTACAAAATACTCTTCACCTCCAGAACAAAAATGACTGGACTGGCTACATCCATTATGCATTTTCTCTCACTAAGTCACTTGTGAAGTCTCTTGGCTTCATCATCAACCAATATCCTGCTTAAATTTGGTTTGGATCCTTAAGGTGTGGTCTGTTCTTTACATGGAAGGCTGTCTTCCATTGCAGATGCTTTTGACCGTGTGCCTTTTCAAGAGACTTCTGTGACTTTAGGTTCAATTTGTGGTGCGGCCGGACGTGATACTTCTTTTTGCCTTCTCTGTACTTTCGTGATCCTGCAGTCAATGCATTTCTCAAGCGTTTGGTTGAATCACCATGATGAGACGAGTGTAGCAGCAGCATGAGGTGTTGGCTTTAGTGCAGCAGTGAGAAATTTGGATAGGCATGTAAGGACTTCATTTTATTCATCTAAATAGTTGAGAACATGGGACTGTACTGCCTTTCTGAAACCTGGTAGAGGGCTTGAATGCTTAAAGATCCTGAATAACTATAGGTGATAAGAGGAAAATCTGGTTAGTTTGGCGACATCGCCACCCAGTTTTAGATTACGTGTCCCACATGAACGTTTGCCCTGAAGAAGACCTTCCACATAACTACAACCCAGGTCCACCGCAGAAGGTCGAAACTCGGCGGCGTATTCTACATTGAGGCCAAGATCTAGCATTTCCTGCAAAAGTTACTGCATAGGTGGCACTACAAAGAAAAAACGTAATTCAGGACGTTACACCAGCTTATTAACAAAAGTACGACCTCCCAAGGGCCACAGTACAGTGTTGTTATGTAAATTAGAGGGATGACCCAAGGGAATCAGGTCCCCATGACAATAAGTAGAAGGACACCAGCAACAACATTAGATGCCTAATCACATTAAGGACTTATCCTCAAATATTGTGAGGTGTGAAGAAATTGTAAATATATGTTGTATATATTCGGTGATGAACAATGTGTCGATTTATATAAATGTAATATACATTCAAGTTGCAGTGACACACATTGTCTCAAGCGTCGCCACAGACTTTGTTTTGTCGGGTGTAGATTGTAAATAACCTTTGCATATGTGAATATGTGAATATATATATATATATATATATATATATATATATATATATATATATATATATATATATATATATATATATATATATATGGAAAAAGAAATGTTGATAAAAGATCCATATGGCAAACTCCCGACAAAAGAATTTTGTGTTGAAGAAATTGCTTTGAGAAACAAGTACGGGGCACTACTTTCCACTAAAAATTAATACAAAACAAATAGTTCATTACGTGAATCTGAATAGGAAAACTCGTGCAGTTTCATATTCTTAATTAAAACTTGATCTATGGTCTGGGAGGCATACTGTTGCTGATAAGCTACTCTTGTCACAGACACCCAAACAAATCCCAGAACATATCACAAAATTACCCAGTGGCTTCGCAAGGGGCGGGGTTGCGGTCAGCCATGGGAGGCACAAGTTTTGGGGGTGGCGGTCCCTCACCCCGGCTCTTTCATGATTTTTATGCGGGGCGGCAAACACAGGAAACATCACCAGCACCCAACCCCCTGCTCTTCAGCTCGGCTGCGGGGCAGCAAAATGCCTAGCTACACCACAGAAATTACTAGGCCTTCATAGGTCAAAAACAATCTGGAGTTACTTGTGCTCCTGCTTGGACCGGACCTGGCCTGGCAATTTGGGGTGGACTATTCCAATTGGAGCAGGACCAAGGCTTATTTGCATATGTCTGGTTCTTATCTGTGAGTCAATTGAGGAACCCATGAGTTGACCTCTGTAGCCGAAGTCTCCAAATTTCCCATGAGTTGACCTCTGTAGCCGAAGTCTCCAAATTTCTGAAGGTAATGAAAAACGACGGGGCTCCTGGGCCCAACGGCCTTCCTGCAGGGGTATTTAAATGTGCACTGGAGGAGTGGGCCGAACTTCTTGCCTCACTATTTAACAATGTGTTTGTGACCCGCCAGCTACCAGACTCTTGGCTTGGCTCGATCTTATGCCCCATCTTTAAGAAGGGAAATCCCATGCTCCCAGCAAACTATCGACTTATCGCCCTACTAGATCTTGAGGCGAAGGCATACGCCCGGTGTCTTCTTAAGCTCTTAGAAGATTGGGTAGCAGAAAATAATATTCTACCTTATTTTCAAACAGGATTTCGCTCCTCAGCCTCCACCATAGATAATATTACAACACTTGCTTTTTTGAGTCATCAGTCGACACAAAAAACCACCTCCCACTATATTGCTGCTTTATCGACTACAGTGCAGCCTTCGACAAAGTGTCTCGTGACACTCTATGGAGGAAACTGGATAAATGGGGGATTCCACAGAACCTGCTAGGAGCCCTTATCTCTCTGCACAAGAACACCTGGGTGCGAATTAAAATTGGCCCTAAGACAGTCTCCAGAAAAATTGCCACCGGAGACGGTTTAAAGCAGGGCTGTGTTCTCGCCCCGCTTTTGTTCAATCTTTATACTGCCGACTTGGGAACATATCTGAAGAAAAGCAATCTACTTCCGCCAAAGCTGGGTCCTGCAAAATGGGATCTGCATATTTTACAATATGCAGACGATATTGTCATAATGGACCACACAAAAACGGGGCTTCAACGAGCATTAAGCTAGCTTCATATATATAATATGGCCAACACACTAAAAATAAATGAAGAAAAGACCAAGGTGATGATATTCGGCAGATGCAAGAACAAGAGAAGTGCAAGGTGGCACATTGGGCCTGTAACGATCAACTCAACAGCAAAATATAACTACTTGGGAGTATGGTTCTGCGAGTCTTCAAGATCAACAGCTCATTTAGCAGCTATGAAAAAGAGAGCAGGTGCAATATCATACTCCCTGACTCGACTGAATCAGTCTCTGAGCAGCCCTTCAGCAGAACCGATCTTGAAAGTGATCAAAGCCACATTACTCCCCGCCATAAACTATGGGCATCAGGCCTTTCCCGGTGCATGCTCTGCCAGTCTTGACCACGCCCAAGTTTCCATTTACAAAAAAATCTTCCGTCTCCCGAAATTCATTCAGAGGGCAAGACTACGTCTGGAGTTGGGCCTACAAAGGCAATCCATCTACTGTGAGGCAGACATTCTGAAACATTTTATAAGGTCACTAAAAGCAGCAGATACCACCCTAAAATTCTGCCTAAAAGAGATCTTTACCACCCCTGGAAATCCGTGGAATCGTCAGATTACAAAGGCCATCAAATCATTAGAGATTGGCAGCTCCCTGCTAACTTCAGACACAATCCCATACTCAGTGTGGAAAAAAGTCATCAACAAGCAGGTGAAACTAATCTCCCATCAGATGGACCTAAAGGCTTTAAATACTCCAACTGTATTGCTTCCTCTGAATGCTTCATACCAGCCTGGGGTACCGCAATTTTACCTATTGGCCAATCTGAACGCAGTTGCACGGATAAATATAATGTTTTTGCGCCTTTTAGGCCTGTGCTCCACGGCCTCTCACAGATGGGCCCCTCTAAAGGAGGGGGGGGGGCTGCAGACTGTGCTCATACCATAAAGAATCATGGCCGCACCTTCTGTGTTGTTGCCCTGCTATGGATGCCCCCAGAAGGCATTTATTAAAACCTTTATTTTTAAAATGGGGCACCAGGTCATGCTGGGAGGCTACATCTCTGTGTTTTACCTCTACAGACATTCAAGCGCTTGCCAGGGTCGGAAAGTTTGTGAGACTCTTGGCTAACTTCTTATTACCCTCCCCGGCTCCGGCGCTTCCTGCCCCTCCCATCCAAAAACGTATTACTGACTTTTTTTGTCCGCTGGTTTAGCACCTCCTGTCTTAATCTTTTTATTCTTGTATTTTAAAAGCAACTTAACATTGGTAGTAATAAGACTGTTTTTAAATGTAGAGATCTTTCCTTTTGAAAAATAACAGTGTATCTCTCCAGTTTCGTCTTTTTTGATGTGATAATTGTGCTAATACGGATTTTTTATAGCAATGGTTTTAAAAAACTATGCTAAATAAATAAACAAACAAACAAACAATTGAGGAACCAAAAACACAATGGACAGGGATGTCACCTTGAGTGAGATTAATTGAAGCATTCCATTCACCATCTTCTTGATTTTCTCAGTTTGGCACCGTATGTGCGATGGGCATGCCCATCCATAGATTCGGTGCTAGCTGTGCCACAGGAATCAAGCTATATCTCACTGAAATACCTAACTAGAGTGAGACTGCTCTGGGGTTCCTGGTGTTCCAGCTTAGAGGGTTCTGGTCTAGTAGTTCAGGCTAGACTGTTCATTTTAGAGCAATACCAAGGCTTATTTGCATGCAATTTGATTCTTTCTGAGACAGCATGTTGAGCAAAAAATAATGAACTCAGATGTGGTCTCAATTTCCAGCGTCTGACATTAATTCAGAATTTTCGCCCTTCTTTTTATTTTGGTTTTCTCACTTGGCCAAATACAACACTTGTAATTACTCAAGGCTGCATTCCATTCCATCTTGTGCTCACTGTGACACTGTGACAACAGGTTTGAGGGGTCGTAATTCCCGTGACCCACACTGTAACGGTGATTTATAGGTTTTAAAGGAAGCCTGCTTTAATCAATAAAGCTGAAACATCCAACATAGCTAACACCAGTAGATGACCAGATGCTATGAGTTTGGTAACCTTGGTCCCGCAAAAACTTCTAAAATGCGTGTGAGGATAAGGCCTGGGAATTTGACCTCAATGAGCAATAAAAGATGGACTGGAATGCAACCCAGAGCAATTACCAGTGGCTATGTGCAACATTTATACCCAGACCTGGGTCACCAAGCTTTCTTTTTTTTAAATTATTATATTTTTATTGAGATGAGACATGATACAGTAGGATGATTTGATAAAGAAGACTATACAAAAAGTACGCTAAATAAACAAAGCAAAACATAACCTTCTGGCATTATCATTTCATTGTCATTCACTATGAGCATAAGTACAGTCTATTCCTTTATCAGACCCCTTGTCTATTTCGTTCCTCCATCCAAATAATAAGTGGTTTCCAAACTTTCATACCTTTCTGCATAATTTTTCGCCCTTTACATTTATACAAAGCAATTTCCTGTTTTCCAATAAATATTAACCAATTTAACCATTGATAGTAAGTTGGTGGTTCGGAATCCTTCCATACCGTGGCAATCAGGAGACGTGCTATTGATAAACTTAAGAACACAAAATCCCTTTGTGACACATCAAGTTGCAGCCTTGCATCATAGCCTAATAACATTAACGTAAAGGATATCTTAACATTTCTCCCCAATGTCTGTGCCATAAACAGCTCAATCCCCGTTTTTAAGTTATCTAATTTTACACAGGAATAAAACATATGTATCATGTCAGCTGGCCCATTTTGACATCTAGGGCAGCAATCTGATTCTCTTTTTTCCCATCTGAAGAGTTTCGACAGTGTATAGTATAGACTATACACCGTTTTGTATTGTTGAGCCTTTAGGTTAGATGACATAAAAACATTTTTACCGATCTCCAACACCTTATCTACATCAACCTCCCCATCGCGTAATTTGCTTGACCAGTTTGCTTCTATTCTTTCCAAATCATTGGGCACAAATGTTTGTAGCTCCTGTTAAAAGTCTTTTATACTGTTCCTATGATTGCTCATGAGCTGGAGTATTGGTATCGGCCCAGAGATGATACTCTCCTTTGAAATGCCTCTTATGCACCTGTAGATATTTAAACACGAATCACTTTGCAGGCCGAATTTTTGTGCAATTTCTATAAACCTCACCATTTCTTGATTTGAATAAACATCTATTAGCATTACAATCCCCTTTTCTTCCCACTTTCTAGCCAAATCATCATATATAATTGGGCGCAGGAGGTCAGAATGCCAAAGTGATGTAGAGTTGGAGAACCTTCTTATCCTACACGTTTTCCCTACCCTTCTCCAGATTTTAAATGCACACTCAATACATTCATAGCCTTTCTTTTGGTATTTTATCAGGTCATCTTGACGTTGAAATATTCCATCTGCGACTTCCCCAATTGCCAGTTCATAGATGCTTGGTACCTCAATCATATTATTTTGCATACTCTTATGATAATACAAACTACCTAGATGTTGCAGGGCCGTAGCCCAGTAATATAGCTGTATATTAGGAGCATTCCACCCTCCCTGATCAATTGGTTGGCTCAGATACTTATAAGCACGTCGAGTTTTCTGATATCCCCAAATAAAGTTAGTAGACATCCCCTCAATTTTCCGTATCTTTTTTACCGTTATCTCTAGTGGGATAGCCCGAATTAGATATAAAAGTTTAGCAAAGATTTTCATTTTAATTATGTTTATCCTGCTGATTATTGTAAGGTGTAAATGGTCTAGTCGTTTCATCTCCCCATTGATTGAGCCCATCAATGGATCTATATTTATTGTCCAGATATCCCGAGCTTTGGCTGTTAATCTGACTCCTAAATAAGTTGCTGACTCCTTTACTGGAAGATGGTGTAGTATACAGTGGGGGGAGCAGATGATTTGTGTCTTTGAGCTATTTAGAAGATATCCTGATCTCCTACCAAATTTTTCCGCCAGCTTTTCTACCTCTGCAATGGCTTCTTGTGGGGCTGGTGTTATCAAGGCAATCTCATTGGCATATGCCAATATTTTTGTCTCATGCCTATGACAGACTACTGGTTTAATTATAGGATTGTTTAAAATCAGGGAGATGAAAGAATCCAAATAAAATTCAAAAAGGATTGGGGAGCACGGGCAGCCCTAGTGAGTACCTCTTTCTATCTTCAGCCTCTTAGATGTATAGCCCATTATCTGAATCTTGGCGTGAGGGTTATAATACATAGCCTGTATCGCCCGGATAAAGCCTGGACCAAAGCCTCTCTCAGCCAGTTTATCCCATAGGTAGCCCCATGCCACCCGATCAAAGGCTTTCTCAGCGTCTAGGAGGACCACAGCCACCGCTCTTTTCTCTATCTCGGCAATGTCTAATATTGATATTGCTCGCCGCATGTGGTCTGTGGTCCCCCCGCCAGGAACAAAGCCATGCTGCCATGGTGAAATAATTGCAGTGATGTTCTTTTGAAATCGAGTGGCCATAACTTTCGTGTATATTTTTGCATCTGTATTCATAAGCGAGATTGGACGATACGACAAGGGGAGTTCTGGGGGTTTGTCTTTCTTCAGAAAGACTACAACGTCTGTGTCCTGCCATGACATTGGGGGTATTCCATGATATTGAATATCTAAAAATAGGTCTTGCATAAGAGGTACTATTTGTAATGCCAGCATTTTATATAGCTCAATTGGGATTTTGTCTGGTCCAGCTACTTTGCCAGATGAGAGAGACGATAATGCCAATTGTACTTCTTCTAGCATAATTTCCTGCTCTAATTCTTGAGTCATTTCATTATTTATCCTAGGGAGTTATATACCGCAGTTATCAATATCTTCTAGATCGTCTTGCTCCCCTTGATCTCCTACCAAAGATCCAGCCTGATATAATTTGCTATAGAATTCCTCGAAGATTTTAATAAGCTTCTCAGGATCTGATACTAGTATACAATTTACATCTTGCATTTTTGATATATTATTTCTACACTTTTTTGTCTCGTTCTTAGGGCTAATAATCTCCCAGTTGTTTCTCCATATTCATATAGCTCCTTACGATATATCTGGAATTTTTGGGCCACTTTCTTGTGGAAATGCTGATTAACTTCAGCTTTGGCCAATGCTATTTTAGATAGATGTTGTAGTAATACGTGTTCCGCAGCCCCATTATAGATTATTTGTACATGCTCTGATTCCAGTTTACCTAGTTTTTTAATGAATTGATCCATCTGTTCTTTACGCTCCCTCCGTGTATGAACAACGGAACCTATTATTTCTCCCCTCAGCGCTGCCTTATAAGAATCCCATACCACTGCTCGGGATGCGCTAAATCTGTTACAGTCAAAAAATTATTGGGTCCATTGTTTAATATGTATACAAAACTTTTCATCTAATAATAGCTTTCTATCAAAAGTCCATGAGGTTAGTCTATTCAAACCCTGAACCTCCCTGATTTCCAAAATTAATGGATTGTGATCTGAATAGAGCTGTGGAAGTTTTATTATATCCAAATTATCTGACCATTGTATAGGGGCCAAAAAGTAATCCAGGCGGACAAATTTGTTGTGGGGATGTGAATAGTATGTAAAGCCTGGGTCATTTTGTTGTTTCTCTGTCCAGATGTCCACTACCCAATGAGTATTTTTGAGCGAGGAGAGTGCTTTAAATACTTTAGGTTTCCTTCCTTTGTATATATTATCAGCATTACTTCCACCCAAATGTATGTTGAAATTGCTGCAGCTAATCAAAGAGCGTGAACACTGTGCTAGTTCCACCTCTTTGTCCTCCCAAATATTTGGATCCTCTAAATTTGAGCCATATATATTAACAACAGTAAAGCCCAACGATACCTCCATTTTGGCCCAGCGACCCCATTTATCAGCTTTTGTTCGGTGAACCGTACCGCTCCGGTGTTTAATATATGTAGCCACACCTCATGTTGTTGTTGTTTGGGTGGAACACACTGCTAGGTTATACCCTCTGATCTCAAGACATGTTTTGTTTGCCCATGGGATGTGCGTCTCCTGTAAACACAGGACATCTGGGTTCAACACAGTAAAAACCTTTGCACGTTTTGCCTTATCATTCAGACCACCAACATTTGATGAATAGATTTAGAATTTACCCATATTTTCCTAATTGGCGTACCTTATATATCCACTGCCACTGATTATGCCATCTTTTCCTGGTACAGCATACCCCTTCATACATCCGTCTGTATCTGTCTGATTTCTGTCCTTCTTCTTTTCTGCCCAACCACCCCCTCCCCCTCCTACCCCTATTTATTACCCTCATTCCCCACCCTTCCGTGACCCAAACTCTCCTCTCCCCCCTCACCCCCACCACCATCCCTTGTGCTTTCCCTCCCCTTCCCCCACCCACCCTCCACCCTACAACTAAGGAAAAAGGGATTATGGCCCTTAGCGATGAAGAGAGACTTTACTCCAGTCTCCGCTCTGCTCCGGCTCTTTGTACCTTAGTGACCGCATTTTAAATATCAACAATATTAATATATCATATTCATATTCTATCTTCTATGAATTCCTCATTATCCTACCCGTGTTAAACATGTAGACAGCTTAATATTATTTCAGAATTCTTATTACTATCTTAAGCACTTTAGTATTTCAAATTTCAGATCTCATAGTGTATTTAGATATTCTTGAGCTTGAATCTCTGATATGAAAAACTGTGTCCGACCTTTGTATAGTACTTTTAGAGTTGCTGGGTTCAGCAGGAAAGCTTGTGCACCCTTGTCTTGAAAGGGAGTGTTTAGTCGCCTTAAATGCCACCTCCTTTCCACAGTATGGTGGCAGAAATCAGGTCTCACGAAGAATTGGAATCCTTTCCCTTGTCGTTTCCTATCAGGCCTTTCAAGATCATATAATGCCTCTCGTGCTAGGAAGTTATTCAAATTAATCAGTATGGCTCTAGGATATTTTGCTGTTGAGCCTTTTTTTCCTTTGGACAGCTTAAATGGGAATCTGTGAGCTCTCTGTAGCTCGCTGTCCCAATTCCACATTGTTAACTCTAGAAAGGCCTCCACAAAAAGCTCCTGTACAAACTTACGCACATCCGTCCCTTCCACCCCCTCAGGTATTCCCAGTATCCTGTGATTATTTCTCCGGAGACGGTTTCCTAGGTTGACTATTTTCAGTTGCATATCCTTACGGTCAGACAACATCATATCTAAATCATTCTTTAGTATCGTCATTTGATATTCTATTGCTGATATCCGCTCTTCCGCTGCAGTTATCTTTTCTTAAAATTTGTTGCAGTTCTTAGGAATTCTCCTCACTGAATTATGCAGTTTACGACAAGCCGTTTGTGTCTTCTGGCTTTCTGAGCGAGTTTCTGCTCTATGTTCCACTATTAGTTGGTAGATTGTGCTCAGTGATATGTCTTCGGGATTACTAAATGTTGTCAGTATGCCTGCTGAGGCTCCCCCTGTTGTTCCTTTGGCTGTCCCGGGGACATGTTCAGGATTAGCTTGCACCTCTGGGGAAAGAGATATTTCCCAGGCTAAACTTTTGCCTGTTCCAGCTTGTAATATATCTAGCGTTGGAGTCTCGTGAGACGACATTTCCTTGTGAACTATTGTAATGTTCGGGGTCTTCTCTTCAGATGTTGAATCCATAACTGAGTCATTCTGCCCACTTGCCAGAATAGTTATTGAGCCCTCTAAAGACTCAACTTTTTGTCCTTCATCGTGCTCCTCATCCGAACTATCTATGATCCGAGAATGAAAGAAAAGGCTCGCTTGAATCGCTCTCACAGATTACCTTCACCCCTTTTTCTAAGCTCAGTCCAGACCCTGAATTCTGGGCGAAGTAGGAGACCAGCGATTCAGTGGGCTGTATTATTGCTCGTGTCATCTGATCTCCCTTTTTTGCTTGACTCCCGGCTTGTTCCTTCTCTGTTATTTTCACAGTTTTTAATTGGTTTATTATCTCTGGTAGGGGATTTTGCTGACACTCTATGTTTTCGTTCAGGTCCCCATTAGTGTTTGGACAGCTCATCTCCCCGACAGCACCTTCCAGAGCTCTTTTCCTACTACTACCTCCTATTTGGGGGTCCTGAAGCCGATTACCCAGCGGAGTATCCATCAAACCTCTGCTCTTTCCACCTCGCGCTGTCTTTGGCGGCATCTCTGTGTGTCAATAAGTAGGAAAAAAGGCTGCAGGTTAATTCACGTAGTGCTCCCTCGTGTGCCCTTATGCAAATGTCACTAGCATTATTTCAGATTTAGCTACCCAAGCTCAAATGTTCAGTGTTCAGTGTTCACTTTTAGGGCGCTCTTTTGAGGAATAAATATCAGCACAACAGGCACAATAGCAGAAATCAATCACTCCCCCGAGATTGTAGCACTATCTGCTAGATCATATCATCATTATATAGTCATTTGTGCTCACCGCAATATTGTCAGCAATCTGCAGTATGTTTTCCCAGCATGATATCCAGTGCTGCTATCCACACTCCAAGGACCAGAATGCATCGGTTAGGCTGCTGTGCCTGCTAAGGTCTGATTTCAGGCTCTCTTATTGTTACCTGCTACAGAACCTTTCTTTTCCTGCTTTCCTCTGTAGCAAGATCGTGTAACTCCACTGCCCCCAGAGAGCGAGATGACAGCACCCATCGCACCCATGAAATCCGTGATGTTTGCCGCAATCTGTTCGGCTCAACACCCCCGACGCTCCGACGCTCCGGCACTCCGACAGTCCCAGGTCACTCCCAGGTCAGCTGCAAGCGGCTGTTCCCCCAGCAGCAGTTGTGGGATAAGACTCCGATTTTTGGTGAGGTTGCGGTATGAAATCCTATTAAGTTATCACTTCTTGTTTTCCTTCATGCAGTATCAGCGTCTTCCTACGATTTTCCACGCCGGGTAGAGAGGAGCTATAACTGAGCTAGCCTCTTACTCGCCCCTCACGTACGCCATCTTTTCCCTCACCAAACATTCTGTGCCACAGTAGCCACAATTCACCCAGCTGAAGAGGCCTACCCAGGTTAAGACTAGGTTTGTTTGTTTTCCCATTAGAGGAGAGGTGGACCACTAGCTTGGACTGGTTTTTCCCATTTGATCAGGACCACAATACATTCTGTTTCGTTCATCCCTATCTGTAGTTGTACAGTGAAAAAGAAAAGATGCCCAGGAATGTAGCCAAGTGTAATTACCAGTAACTGAGATTAATTGAAGCATTCCTCCATCAGTTATCTGTTTTCTCAATAAAATCTTGATGGTTAGCCTTTCGCTAAGTGCTTCCAGTGTTAGGAAATAAGCAAGCTGAGGATAAGAGAATTTTCTAATGTCACAGCCTTGGACTTCAAGTGTAGTGTTTTCCTTATGTTGCTGACCTTCGCCCTTAAGCGAAAACCAAAGTTATGTAGCATTCCTTGTAGAACATGCAGACCCCCCTTTAGATTTAAAATGGTATATTATTTAGTAATTTAACTTACAGATAAATAATGATACCTTATTACAATGCTTTATTTTCACAATAACTCGTAACACATTAATGCGCTTGGGAATTTCCAGCTGATTACATGACCGTCAATAAAACTCTGGACTTTGATCGTACTATCTTCTGATTATCAGCAAGAACGGACCATGCACTAAACTTCCTTAAGAGGCATGAAGGGCTGACTGTTATATAGGGATGATCGAAAGTTTACATTCTCGGTGTAAGAGTCATTCCATATTATCAAAGGGAAAATGTAAAACAAATTACACTATAATCGCGGTGTAGCTATTTAGCAATGGTGAAGGCACAGCTTATGGGGTGCATTTGGGTGAGAAGGGGTTGCAACTACTGCTCATGACGTGTACTTTGATACCCTTGGCACTGCCCGTGATAAAGCTTGTCACCAGCACTAAAATCATTTTTCTGCAGCTTCCACTCCATACCCTTTCTCTGGCTCCTCAGCAGTACCAAATGAGGGCCATGACGCCATTAAGTATCACAGACAAGGGAGTGGCCGGAAAACTAAAATACTCCCTCCCCCCTACTTTGAGTCACATGGAACGAACTGTCCTAGCAAAGTGAGTGATCCCAACACTTTCGATTAATGAGCCAGTGGGAATTGTTCACCCAAGGAAAAAGCTTCCGGATAATGCATTTACAGCATGATTTTGAAAGTATTTGGCCAAAAACATAACATTTAACAGTATTGAATTATTTCTTTAATTTATTCTTCCCTTTTTACCTCCATCATTCTTTTCTTTTATTTCTTTATGTCCTTTCCATTCTCCTCTTATTCCTTCTTGCCATCTTTCTCCTTTCCTTCTGTTCATTTTTCATGTGTATTTTTTAGCTCACTGTCCTTTATATGCCTGTTTAATTTTCTTTCCTGCTTTCCATATTTTTTTCGTTGTACCCATTCTTTTATTCTTGTTCCTTCTTTTCCTCATATCAACCTCCTGTCTCTCTCACCCCTTCTCTCATCCCATTATTTGCCCATTTCCTCTTTACATTATTTCATTCTATTTTTTCTTCCTTCCTCTCCTTCCATTTTTTTTTCATTCTTTTTTCATCTTGATACCCCGTTGTCCAAGTTTTATTCTTTCCTGCCCTCTCCCATTCTTTTTCCCTTTCCACCATTCTGTCCCTTTTTCTGTTCTTCTTTTGTGCCTATGTTCTATACTACTTAGTTTAGACTTTCCTTCTTTTTTTCTTATTTGCATTTTTCTTTCTTCGCTTCCAGCTGTCTCATTGCATTTGCCTCTAACTGATTTTTTCTCTGTCATTTAAAAATCCCCTTTTATTATGTCACCGTTTGAAAGTTTTATTAACCTACCTAGCACTTCCCCATCCCAAGTTTGTACCACTGTTACATATTCTTCCATTATTTATAGGTCTCTGTTTCTGTCTTGCCATTAGAGATGAAAGATAAGAAGGGTCTTAAAAAACATGTAACCTGTCCCTGGCACCCCTGCTGAAGCTGGTAAAGCTGGTGCTTCACTATATTCTTGGTCACAGGGTGTTTGTAACGCCACCTCAACTTGCCTGGCATTTTGGTGAATCGCCAGCCATGATCACTGACAGGTTTTGCCTATTAGGTCTCGTCTACCTGACAGATTTTAGATGTCTGGTTGCAAAAGATCTTTTGTGGGCGATACCAAAAACTTACAGTGGGTTTAGAGGCAGGCCACTGCTTCTATTGGTTTGCTTTATTGTCACTATCAGTTTGCTTGCTTATTAATCTCAGGCTTTCTCTCCTCTTCCTTTCTCTTCTTGTGTTTGTTCCCCTTATCTTGGGACACATACCCTCTTTACCATCCTTTCGATTGTCAAACTCATATTCTTCCACAACTCAATTTTGCAGTACTCATTTTGGGCCATATGTAGGTAAAAAAAGAATTGTGAGTTCTTAATAGCGATTATTACCGATTCACTATTAAGAACTCGCAAAATCCGATGTAGAAAACAAATCGCTAAAAGTTAGCGATTCTGTAATAATTGTAAAAAATAATACTGAATCCGCATTACCAAATCGGTATTTGCAAAATCGCCATTTAAAAAAACCCGCAAATTAGCGAATCCGCTAATCGGGTGCAGCCTGATGACCTCACAACCAGGAAGTGGCCTGACACATGCTGTTTCACTGAGCCTGAAGCTGTGGGAGAGGCAGGGAGCAGGAGCACAGACCCAGGAATTGCACAGTAATCCCCAAGCAGACACCAAAAACAAACATGGATATACAGGAGAAGGGAAAGGAGCAGGCAGAGAGGAAGAGGAAACACAAATTCTCAGAGAAGGAGTTGGAGGTCCTAATTGTGGAGGTGGTAAAGGATCACGACCAGTTGTTTGGCAAGAACTCTTAGCATGTTCCGGAACCCCAGAAACGGAAGATATGGCTCATAATACAGGCAAAAATTAATGCCACTGGTGTTCCCCAGCGCTCCATTGACGAACTCAAGAAGCGCTGGTATGACCTCTGCAAACGTGCCAAGGAGAGGGTGGCTGACAGGCTCAAGCAAGCCAATAAGACAGGTAGCGGAACATCCAATGCACGAGTACCAACACCCCTGGTGGAAATGGTGGAGTCCACCCTCCAGCCGGAGAGCATCATTGGCATTGGAGTTGCTGAAAGCTCAGTCAGAGGAAACAACTGACAAGGTAAGAAGCATGCATAGCATGCTGTGCCTCCCAATCCCCAATCCCCAATAAGCAAGTATGAATCCCACTCCAGTCCATGATTTGCTAACAATCAGCAATGCATCTTGGGAGATGTAGTCCTAATTAACACATAGCATACCAGTTATTCCAATGAACCCAAGTGCATGTGACCCACATCTGTAAATAAGCAAGCTGGCGACTGTCAGTTTGTATGGCAAACATGTAATTTAACGGAACACAAGTGCCGCCAGGCAAGTCAGTAAAATGACATTCTGTATCCACAGACAAACCTGTGCCCCAGACTGCTGAGCAGGAGACAGAAGAGGCACCTATGGAACACAACACTCAGGATGATGAGGTCACACCTGCAGATGTCACGTCACCACCGGCTTTGCGCTGGTGAAGATGGCACCGCTTCGCATCCTCTGAGCGCCGAGCTGCCGCTTGAGCGCAGAACGTGTGGGACAATGCATGGCAGCAAGGCGCCGATGTACCGGCTGTACGTGGAGGAGAGTGAACTCTGAGGGCAGTGTAATAGCCGCCTGATCGTCATTACGGAGGGCTGGTGCGGTACGGAGGTGGGACTCCCTGAGCACCTCTGCAAAATGGCAGATGGGACCCGATGTGGCGGCGTCCTGTGCTGAGCAGGTGTACAATACTGGTACAATCGGCGCTATGGATCGGGGCGCGCTCCTTCATTGCACACATATACTAACGCTATCAGGTACCAGACTGTGCGCGCCAGTCGCCAGGTTGTAGGCCACATCCGGGCCAGGTAGACCTGTTTGGATTATTAAAATGGTGGCCCCTGGTGTAAATGACAGAATCAACGGCGCAGGTGGAACCTAATACATGCACAGTCCTCCGAGTAAGGTGTGGGGGCGGCAGATATCTATGGGTGGCAGCTGTCTCCACGAACTTTGGGGAAAATGCAAAAATGCCAAGTAAAGGGGGCGTATAATTTGGAAGGCAGTTGTGGTGTGCAGGCAGAGTGCGCCTCACTACAGCACTTATACAGCATAAGCATCAATGGCAAGGTGCTTCACAACTCATATTATCTACTTCATATGTGCATTGGAGATGACGGCGTCGCACACGTTACAGTGGTAATGGTGATTTTGTCCTACTATCTGGGCGCCCTAGAATTAAACGCTGGTCCGACCTCGCGACTAAGTGCGTACTATTGTGGTCTGTGGGAGGAACACCGGTGACAGTGGCAAGCCAACGCTGCTGGGTGGGATCACAACGTTGTGCTGTTGTAGGCTGCTGGGGGCGGCGTGCAGATCATCGCGGCAGCCGTGCGTGGAGGGGCCACACTGTCCCGCGCCAAGTGAAGCTCGTGGCGCAAATACCGGACTATACAGTGTTGATTTCACCGTCCATATTGTGCTCTTTAAGCGATCGAATACCCCACAGGAGGTACTGGGAACTGGGACGGTACTAGAGGTGTTGCAGGGTACGCTGTCTTGGTTGCCGTGGATGGCGGGGCACTGAGTGAGAAGGAGGAGTTGTGTTCGCAGCGCTTTCAGCTGGGGCGCACCTATCTGCGCTCTCCAAGGCCAGTAACTCCCAGCTACAGACAAGGAGACAACATCAAGCATGGAGCAGATTCCCTCTTTCGGCGCGCCTGACCCCAACATGGCGGCTGCAGAACAAAGGCGGACAAACCCCAGTCAAGAGGCCCAGGAGGCACTAGATAAGTGGGAGGTCAAAAGCCAGAGACCTCTGGGTCCTCAGAGGAACAGAGTGAAGACCCAGCCGGACCTTGGACATAGTTCTCCTCGTCTCTACCCCTACCTCTGTTCCCTTACCTCTCCCCTCTTCCTCCCATGCCACATTCGTCTTGTATCATGTACCTTTGTAACATTGCTATTTGTTTGTCTTTTTTGAGTATGCATCACCATGCCCCAGTAATTGTTTGCAACCATGTAACTGTTACCAAATTACCTACTCCCTACCCGTCCCCGTTCTACTCCTCTCCACTTTCCTGCAACTGACCTCTGCCCCCACCTGTTCCTGGCCCTAGTCCCCACCCTGTTTACCTGTGAATTTTCCCTCATAATTTTAGATCTAGCTATTTTGTCTGATGCCCGATGGAGCTACCTGGTTTAGCTATAGGGGAGACAGGACGGGGATTCCCTCCTTGGACGTCACCTACCCAGTCGGTCTTTAGCCAGACTTCCTTTCGTCTCTCCTTGTCGTCTCTTCCCGCATCCTCCCTCTATTTATGTCTCTCCTTCTCTCCTCTCTCAATGTATTGAGACTGAACTATTTTGTCTGATGCCTGACGGAGCTACCTGGTTTAGCTATAGGGGAGATGGGCTGGGGACTCCCTTCTTGGTCGTCACCTACCCAGTCGGCCTTTAGACAGACTTCATTTCCTCTCTCCTTGTTGTCTCTTCCCCTATCCTCCCTCTCTCACCTTCTTTGTCCCCTCACCTCTACGCTCCATTTATTTTGACCTCCATGTTCTTTAAATGTTTCCCATTAAGACATAGCTACTTGGCCAAAGCCCAATGGAGCTACCTGATAGCTATAGAGGAGATAGGTTTTGGGACTTCCCCCTCGACCGTCACCTACCCAGCCGGACTTTGGGCAGACTTTCCTTCGTCTTTATGCCGTATCTCCCTCCCACCCCTTTACCCTTACCCCCTTCCACTCTACACTTCACTTATCTCGTTTTCTATGCTCTTGTAATTGTTTGTCTAGCAACGGATGTAAATTGCAACTGATGTAATCTTGTAATTTTGTGGAACCTCATGTAAAGCGCTCTGATACCTCCGGGTCTAGCCAGCGCTATATAAAACTGTTAAAATAAATAAATAAATAAATAAACACCACCGAGACACAGAAGGTATACAGTGGGTAGCCTTCAGGAGATGGAGGGTCCAGAGGAGGAGAGCACGGGAGCCCCACAGACCATGCAGTAAGAGGCAGGACAGACTCCAGGGACACAGTCACCCATGGAGTGTTGCCACACAAGTGCCCGACGACACAGACCAAGGGCACACGGTCCAGATGCACAGGGAGAAGATTCCAGTGTAGCTGCCGGTCTGGAGGGAAACATGTTGAAGGTGCAGAGGCTGCAAGGTAAAACAATGCGGTCAATGCAACACCAGATGGTGTACATGAACAGACATATGAGGGACATGAAGGAGGGCATAAATGCTCTAAATGTGGGACATGGCCAATGCTATAAGGCTGTTGTGCAGCAAAATGGAGATTGAACGTGGGGCAAGGCGCAGTGAGAAAAAGCACATGGAAGGGTATACAAAGGGGGTGAACTGGCTATGCAATGCCACCTCTGTCCTCAGCAGACGCTCAGTGGCCATGCCGTTGGAGATGGCCCACTGCAGCCGTGATGTGGCTAGGGGGTTGTCACCATTGCGTTGGAAGAGCTCCAGACAACACACATCGCTGCCACAGGGTCTGGGGATGGTGGTGAAAGTAAGGAGGTAACAAGCCGCAGCAGCATCACTCCACCAATACCAGAGTCCAGGAAGCGCAGTGCAAGGCACAGTCCAGCCGCAGGACAGTCCTCTAGGGAGGGCAGTGTGCAGAGTGAGCGGAGCAGTGCGGTGCATGGGCGCAGGAAATTAAGCAATGCTTCAGCTGACATTGGGAGGTGGGTGAGGTAACCCATTGTTGCGGGGTAGGAGAAAAAGCCGGGAGACTAGATGGAGTACAGGCGGCTCTGATGGCCTCTCTGGAGTGTCTTGGTCCCTCGGTGGGGGTCCGTCCTCTCCTTCTCCAATCAAGCGCGAGTCCGCCCAGTCAGTGGGAAGCGTGTTTGTGCAGGGGGAGAAAACAAAGGAACTCGGTGTAAGTATGGTGCTTTCAAACAGAGATAATGAGGAAAGGGGAAGTATGGAGTCACACAGTGCGCAGCACTTCTAGGTAGGTGAGGACAGTGCTCAGGGCGGGAATACCGGGAAAATGGGGACCTTAAAACTAGGTATGTGGTCCCCCCTTTAACACACCCAGCCCGTAAAACGCTTGCGTACCTGCGAGAGCCACGCTCCTCCTGGAGCGTGGCTGGGCGACACACGGAGTCGTTGGCCTCCTGGCTCCTGGTGGACTTGCCACCGCTCCGCCTCTGCTTCTCCTCGGGATACTGTCTGCTTCTCTCCGCTCTTGATTCCCTCTGCTTCCTCGACTCCTCAGGTGTTCACACACAGGGAAGTCCGCCTTCTTCTGGACTTTGAAGGCCAAGCCTCCTCCTCTGCATCGCTGGGGGCATGGCTTAGAGAGAAGTCTTCCCACTTAAAGTAATAGTGTCCTTTATCCTCGTCATCGGCATGGGTTTGCACATCTGGGCCAGTCCACTCCTCCTGCTGCTGAGACAGAAGAGGGGAAACAGTGGTGGTCACATTCCCCCGGTTATTAGGTTGGTCCGCCCTGCTCTTGGTTCGACCCCCCCCTGTTACACCCATGTAACCAAATTATAAGGGATGACAATGACCATGCAGTGTTATCAATGCCATGCTGGGATTGTTGAGGCACTGAGGGCCCAATATGGTGCTGCCGTGTGCATTCCTATTGCCTGACGTAAGGTCAATAAAACACTGTTACACATTTGCAATTACTTGCTTTGTCTCATTACTTACTCAGAAATAGTTGCGTGTGATCTCAGCCCGTCTGTGTCTCCCATCTGGAGCTGCTGCGACACCTGCTGCACGGTGCAGTGGCTGTGGACATGCCTCATCATCATTTTCTGAATCAGTGAGTTCCACGGGTGTTCCATTCTTTGTGGCCAGGTTATGCAGCATGGCACATGTTGCTATTATCTTGCAGCATATCAGAGGGTGGTACTGTCGTGCACTTCCACTTTTGTATAGGCAGCCGAACCTGCTCTATCACATTCCGCGTTGATTTATGCTCCACATTAAATCTCCTCTCACTTGGAGTGATGGGTTGAGGTATGGAGTCAGGATAAATGAGATTGCACCGCATATGCGCTGTCCCCTAAGTGGTAAAGGAAGAAACATCATTCACAGTCAGCAACAGATACATTCATGGTATACATCAGGGTGTGTCACATTGATTTACCTAGCTGGTATCCTTCTCCAAATTCACTCCCAGCCAGACGTGTATAGATCCCACTGTTCCTGAAGAGGTAGGAGTCATGCGTGCACCCTGCAAATTTAGCTACAATATCGGTGATGATGTGAGACGCATCACAAAAGACCTGTACGTTGATTGAATGTGTTGATTTGCGGTTCCGATATATGTACTCAGTAGCAGAGGGGGGGCAGATTGGAATATGTGTCCGTTCGATGCAACCTATGACATGTGGGAACTGGGCAGTCTTATGCAGTTCCATCTGTGTGCTGGGGAACCAGATGTAGTGGTGCATTCTTTGCATCATGGCATCCAGGAATGTGTTGAAGAAGCGTGACAGGCAACTCTGTGAGACACCACCAGCCACAGATATGACCCCCTGGTAACTACCTGATGCAAGTAGGTGCAGGCAACAAAGGACCTGTACATGTGGTGGTATTGCCTGCGCCCTTGGTGTCTGGTGCTCTAGGATTGGGTGTAGGTCACGTATCAGGTCTAGGATGGTGGTGGGGTGAAGCCTGTACCTGTCATTGATATCTGCCTCTGTGAGTTGGAATAGTGTGATGCGCAATCTGTATACGCGTTCCTGTCATCTCCAGATCCTCAGTGCTGCTGCTTGCATCCGCATTCTCCTTGCAATGACATAGAGGGCCTCCATTGTGTTCACGCAGATGCATTCTGGGGCTGTTTATGTGCAGTGCACCTGGCAACCACATTCTTTGAGTCAGTGTTAATTTGTGACTCTAAATTTGCGATTTTTCCAAAAATCGCTATTTGTGATTTTATGTACTTTGGTTTGCGACTTTATATTGCGATTCCTTATTTAGCGACTCACAAAATAGCGATTCGGTTTTTCTGCTAATTTCTGTGGATGTGATGGCTATTTGTCTACCTACATCTGGCCCTTTATCTTTTTTGTTAAGCACTCCACGGCAGGGCATATGCTTTCTAGCTCCCTCCCTTGTATGGTTCTACCCCTGCCAAATACCCCCATATTCTGTGCAGCACTCTCTCTTGTGTCCTGCTCTCTCTCTGTCTCAAGTGTGCCTCCTCTGCCAAATACCCCATGCTATGTTTTGCTCACTCTCTTGTGTATGACTTTACCCCTTCTCTCCTCACCTGACATCATTTTTATTTTATCCTCCCTCATTCTCCCTCCTGCTTAGCCGTTATTCCACCATCCCTCATAGGGATTTATGCTTTATTAAGGGAACATTCCTTTGCACACCATGCCACCACAGTTTCGACCCACCTACATGTTAATCAGTCTTGACCCACCTCCAATGGGACCAGTCCAGCCCAAACTGCCACTGAGATGGCACGGTGTACAAAATAATGAAGTACTGGGATGCAACCTGAGTGATTACCAGTAGCTGAGATTAATTCAAGCCTTCCATCCATCGCTTATTTGTATACTTTTGTGTTTTGCCTTAAGTGGGACGAGTATGGAAAGACATGGGTCCTGTGCACACTGTGTCACTGGAGCCAAGTGATACATGGCTAATGAGCCCATAACAAGGGTGAAACCGTTCCTGGCTTGTTGTGTTCCTGTTCATGGAGGACCTGGCCTGGCAATTTGGGCTAAACGGCTCCCAATGGAGCAGGGTCAAGACTGATTTGCATATGGCTGGGTCCAAACTAGGTGGCATGGTGTGCAAAATAACAATAGACCGGAGCGCGCCCCAAGTGATTACCAGTGGCTGAGATTAATTCAAGCATTCCATCCATCACTTTTTTGTATTCTTTTATGTGTTGCCCTAAGTGGGATGGGTATGCCCAGGCGTGGGTCCCGTACACACTGGATATGGTGCAGCCTTGTGTTTCCCCTGCGCTGGCGCTCAACACAGGCACCCTTGCACCATAGTGCAAGGGTGTCTGCATGCAGGGGAAAGACGGGAAGGTCCTCCGTTCTGTACATAAACAATCTTTAAATGCCATTTTGTCACTTCTATGTTGCTGCTTAATGCAGCACACATGGAAGTCACAAAATGGCATTTAAAAAAAAAGATTGTTTATGTACAGGAAGGGGGACCTTCCTGTACATAAACAATCCAAAGCATTTTGCTTTTGCCATGTGTGCTGCACCAGGCAGCACACATGGAAAAGCAAAAACGAGGAGAAATAATATATTTCTCCTCGTTTTGCCAACTTAAGACCAGGTTTTCCCTGGCCTTAATTTTGGCGTTGCCTCCTATTTACGCTGCCCTTATAAATAGGGGGCAGCGTCAAAATCAATGGGTGTTGCGGTAAAACGTCCACCGCATCTTCCACTGCCCACCCCTTTCACGCTAAGCATAGCGTGAAAGGGAACCTTATTTACAAGGCAGGGTTAAGCCACGTTAAGTGGCTTAACACTGCCTTGTAAATAAAGCAATGCCCCTATCGCCATCCCAAAAACGTAAAAATTTATACTATGGTGGCGATAGCGGCTTGTACATATCCCCCAGTCTTTTCTTAAATCTGCAGATTATTCAGCAGATGATGTATTGGGTGGCAAATTCAGAAAATCTATTATTATGCTGAAAAGGAAGAGGCAGCAGAATTGCTTAATTCCTGTGGCACAGCATATACTTTCCAGCACTAACAGTGGCCTCATCTAAGAGCCTATGAGGTGATCCCATCACTTTCATCCACAACGGAATTAACACTCTAAGGGGCCCATTAGGATGTCGGGCGGATTGCCCCCGCCAGGCTGGCGGTGGCTACCGCCGGCCTGGCGGGGGCAATCCGCCTGACATCTGCATTCGAATTCCCCCCCCGCCATATTAGCATGGAGGGGGGGACCTTGGCGGACGGAAAGACCGTCAGCCGCTTTTCTGTCCTGGTCACCTTGCGGAAAAGGATTAATATGGTGGCAGTGTCTATTAGACACCACCAGCCATATTACAATGGGCTTAGGGAGATGCCTTTCCGTGGCGGTGATGCTGCCAGGGAAAGGCATGCGGTCTTCACTCTGGGGGCCCCCTGCGGGCCCCCAGAGTGAAGGAGAGGTGGGGGGTGCACACGGAGGGGTACCTGTGGTACCCCCCTGCATTTGCCTAAACAAAGCGGCAGACAACGCGCTGCGCCTGCCGCTTTGTTTATGCAAATGTAAAAGTGCATTTTTAGCATTGTGGCGGGCGGGGCTGAGAGCACTGCCCGCCACAATGCTAAAAATACAGGATGCGCCCGCCACAGTGGCGGACGCATCCTAATACCCCCCGCGGGACCCCCGCCCTTATGGCGGGCGGTCCCGATTACCGATGGGATGTCGGGCGGACTAAGTCCGCCCGCCATCCCTAATGGACCCCTAACTGTTAAATTTACCCCCCTCCCCACAGTAATCATCCCACAACTGTGGACCTATGTGGTTGGCACTCTACCCTGCCACACTCCTCGTGTGTATTCCGCTTCAGGAGCTGGTAGGATCCAAGATCTAGTTCAGCAAACCCACTACCACACTAGATGAAACCTTCAAACACTAGGATGTCCTCGAGCTGCTCAAAGATGCACAAACTGCTGAAAGAGCCCAACAGCAACTGTGAGTCCCTACCCAACAACAGAGCACTCTCTGGGCCTTTCTGCTTCTCAAGGAGTCTAGTCCGCTTTAAATGCTAGTCTCTCTACTTGTATGGAACAGAAGAATGAACGTCCTGGGTGAAGTCCAGACCCGACACTAACCCCAGAGTCAACTCTGAAAAAAGTTAGAGAACTACCCACTGCTTAAGGAAGGTGCCAGGCTTGCATGCTCATCCCAGCCGCTTCCAACATAATATACCAATTTAAGGCCAATTTAAGGCCGAAATCCGGAACACTCTAGTCAATGACTAGCCAGAGGTCTGATCCAAATGTTTATAAAGCACTTAGGAGCAGGCAGCGCCGTCAGTTGTGCAGTTGAATATGGGTTTGTGGTCCCAAACACCACCCACGAACCCAATATTCAAAAACCCGTGCCGCGCTTCAACTAAGTTCCACGCTGATATACTCCAACAGTGGGTGGCTCCAATATACACTTCTTTGGGACAAAAAGCATCAGCGTGTAAGGAAGGTGGGGGCAACAATGAATGAAATACACACCTCTATTAGAAGTGTACACACAGAGGACAATACTTCAACCAGAAGCAACAATAAATCCCCGAAACAATATCTGGATTTGAACAAGGAAGCGCTTGAGGCGGATACGGATTGCTGCAGTGTTTGATGTACAAACCTACAGAGAGGAAACTAATAACACCCCGTGGGCACAGTGGAGTAATCACAGTCAAGGGACTTGCACATTTGCCTGACTCTCCCTTGAGTTCTAGAGACCAATAATATTAGCACAAATGCTGTTCTTATCACGCACATGGGAAATATTTTGCTCTGTGTGGACAAACTGTAAGGATTATTTTGAGTATATTGTGTAAAGCAAAACTGAAAAAACGTACATTTTAACATTGATCTAGATGTCTCGACCCCTTCACTGAAGCCCCATCAGAGCTAGAACTCTGTGAAGGGATTACTGATGATGTCAGAGCCGCTTCGAGTGATGTCACGAGGTGCAGGGTTCCTGAAGTCAAGAAAGCCTGCACAGGAGAGGCCGCCATTGTGGCAGACAGAAACAGAGAGAACGCTGTAGATGCTGTATGTCAGGTAAAGGGATCTACTTTTGAGAACCATGACTCGGTTTTACAGACTTTGGGACACATGCATCATTGGAAATACCAGTCGCAAACCGTCCGATTCTGTGAATTGGCCCCTTTACGACCGGTATTTTTTAATTTGGGATGCATCAACCAAATGCAAAATCACAATTTAGGTAATCGCAGATTTTGCGATTACTCAAATGCATCATGCACTTCCAAATTGCGATTTTGCAATTTGGAATTGCAAATTACCATCAACTTCAAGTTGATGGTAATTTGCAAAAACACAAATGCAAAAAAGTGAATTTTTCAAAGTGCCATGTGGCGCACACCCATGCCCTTGGGGCATGGGTGTGCACCACATGCACTCACATGCTAATTTCAGGGGTGCATCAGGGTAGCCTTTTGGCCCTCTTTGCACCCTTGAAATTGCATGCGCAATTTGCGAGTACCTATTTGGTATGGCAAATTGCGCATGCAATTCCCATTCCTTCATATGGGCCTCTAGGAATGAATAGGAAGCTTTTCCTTAATTGCGAATCGAAATTTGCAATCCGCAATTAAGGAATATGTAGGAATCGGAATTTTGTTTAGCAATTCCTACATGTATAATGAATTGTGATTCCTAAATAGCGATTTCTAAAAAATCGCTATTATGGAATTTCAATTCCTTATGTTGATGCATGTGCCCCTTAATCCTTAATCGTGTCAAGAAACAGGCTATTTTCCGCAGGGTTCACTGCCCCCACATAATGACCTGGAAACAGATGGAATCACCCACGGGCTAGTGATGTCACAGTGACATGCTGAAAGGGGTCCACTGTGACGCGTCCCTTGTATAAAAGGCTTATACCCTGGGCGCTGCAGCATTCGTCGCAAGGAAAGTAGCCAGGAAGGATCACTTCTGGGGGCTGGAGTTACTAACACAGAGAGGCCAACTCTCCGTGGATGAAATAGCACACAAAGGAAGAGGGCGTGAGCAAGGATACTAAGGTGAGTGAATAAACTATATCAAAACTGAACTAAAAACCAAACCGAAAAGCGAATTTAAATTGACTTGAAGCTGGCTTGAACATTCCTAGATTCCTGCCCTTAATTTCCTCACCCCACCCACTACTCATTACATTCTTAACTCCAAACACCCCTCCTTCAATCACAATTCTACCTCCCATATCTCCAATAAATTAATCCCTTCAATCCTTTCTGTCCCTTTCCTACCCCTTCTCTTTGCCTGTCCTTTTCCATTTTCCATTCCATACCTTTCTCTTCCTTGCTCTTCCATGCCCTCTAATTCCCTTATGCAACTCTCCTCAACTTTCTTCTCCTCTCCTCTGCTTCCCATCCACCATCGCCCGCCCCTTGCAATTTCCCTCACTTTACCCTCTCAATTTCCCCAGCCTTACATTCCAGCTTTTCTGATCCCTTACCTATATTTTCCTTATGCTCCATCCAATGCCCTTCTACCTCAAACCATTCAATGTCCCCCCTACTCATTTCATTCCCTAAATGTAGCCATTCTCTTTGCTAAACTTCATCTTTGCTTGTCTTCCCATCTCTCCTTTTCCAATTCCTCCTCCCCATCACACCCTTTCATTGCTTCGAATTTTCTCTTCTCTTTTCTTCTCTTCTCTTCTCCACCCCACCCCTCCCCTTCTCTTCTCTCCTCTCGTCTCTCTCTCTCACTCTCTCCTATCCCTCTTCCTTTTCCTCTTCCTCTTCTACATCCCTCTCCTCTTCCTCTCCCTCACCCTCTCCCACTCCCTCTCCTGTCCTCCCATTTCCTATCCTTCACTACCTTTCTATTTCATCCCCCTCTCAGCCCTCTCCTTTCTTTAATTTCATTCACTACATTCCTTCCAACCGATTTCTTTCTGTTCTCTGCCGCTTTTTATTTCCCTCAAGTTCCTTCCACTTTTCGATGGTTCCCTCCATTGTCCTTCCCTTCCGCTTCCTTCTACCCTTCTTTCTCTTCATTTTGTAGCTCCTCTCCTCTCCCCCTTCCTCTTCCCTCCCATTGTTTGCCCTTCCCACCTCCCTTCCCTTTTTTCCTTCCCTCTTCATTCCTTCTCTTCCTCTGCTTCTTTTCCTTTCCTTTTCCTTCTGTTCCGTTCCCTTCCTTTGCCTTCCTTTCCCTTTGCTTCCCTTCCATTCCATTCCATTATTTTCCTTTTCCTTTCCCTACCCGTCCCTTCTTTCCCTTTTCTTTACTTTCCTCCCTTCTCCTTCCTTCCTTCCTCTCCCCTTTCTTTCCATTGCTTTCCTTCACATTCCATCCCATTCCATAACCCATCCCTTCCCTTCCCATGACCCTACCTGTCTCTTCCCTTCCCATCCCATTCAATCCCTTCCCACCCCATCCCATGCCATATTCCTTCCCATCCCATTGCCCTTCCCATGACCGTCCCTTTTCCCTCCCCTTATCCTCTTTTCTCATTTCATCTTCCCCTCCTTCCTGTCCGCTTCCCTTCACTTCCCTTTACATCCCATTCCATCCCATCCCTCAACCCTTCCCTTCCCATAACCGTTCCCTTCCCATAACCGCTCCCTTCCCATAACCATTCCCTTCCCTTCGAATCCTATCTCATAACCCATCCCTTCCCTTTCCCTTCGCCTTCCCCTCCCCTTCTTCCCATCCTTTTTGCTTTCCCTTTTCCCTTCCCACACCCTTCCCTTAACCCTTCTTCTCCCTTCCCTAAGCATGAAATCCTATTCCATCCCATAACCCATCCGATAACCCAACCCTTCCCTTCACATCCCATAACCCATCCCATAACTCAATCCTTCCCTTCCCATTCCTTCTCTTCCCTTCCCACCCCATCCCATCTCCCTTTCCTTTCCCTTATTTTCCAGTTCCTTTCCTTACCTTCTTTCTCTATCCTTTCCCCTCCGATCACCTCCCCTACCCCTCCCATCCACTGCTTTCCCATCCCATCCCCTCCCCCATCACCTCCCATGCCCTTCCCTCCCCTTCTTCCCTTCCATTTCCCTTTTCCCTTCCCTTCACTCCCCTTATCCTTCTATCCCTTTTCTTCTTCCCCTCCCCTCCTGTCTGCTTCCCCTTCCCTTCCCTTCCCTACCCATCCCATCCCATAACTCTTCCCCTCCTTTCCCTTCCCACTCCCCTTCTTCTCATCTCTTTCTCTTTCCCCTTCAATTCCCATCCCATAACCCTTCCCCTCCCTTCCCTTCCCTTCCCATCCCATCCCATAACCCTTCCCTTCCTTTCCCTCCCTCTTGCCCCTCCCCTTCTTCCCATCCATTTCCCTTTCCACTTCCATTCCCTTCCGTTCCCATCCTGTAACCCTTTCCTTCCATTCCATTCCCATCCCATAACCCTTCCCTTCACATAACCCTTCCATTCCCATAACCATTCCCATGACCCATCCCATAACTCAACACCTCACTTCCCTTTACATCTCATCCCTTCCCAATTCCCTTCTCCTCTCTTGCTTTCCTTCCCAACTCCCCTAGCTCTTACCTTCCCCTCCCCTCCCCTCCCCTACCCCCTCCCATCCCCTGCCTTCCCCTCCCCTTCTTTTCTTTCCCATTCCCTTCTCATATCCTCCTTTTCCTTATCTTCATTCCCTCTGCTTGCCTCCTCTCCTGTCAGCTTCCCTTCCCCTTCACTTTTCTTCCTTTGCCTTTTGTTACCTCCTCTGCCCTTCTCTCCGTTCCCCTCCCCTTGCCTTCCCTTCCATTTCCTTCACTTCCTCTTCTCCCCTCCCCTCTCCTCTCCTCCCATCCTCTCCCCTTCACATCCCATCCCATAACCTATCCCTTCCCATAACCCTTTCCTTACCTTCCCATATCATCTCATTATCCATCCCTTCCTTTCCCATTCCCTCCCCCTTCTTCCTATCGCTTTCCCTTTCCCTTCCCATCCCATCCTATCCCATATCCCTTCCTTTTACCCTTCTTGTCCATTCCCTTGCCATCCCATCACATCCCATCACCCTTCCCATAACCTTCATTTCTCTTCCCTTCCCTTAACTCTTCTTGTCTCTTCTCTTACCCTACCCTACCCTTCCCTTCACATCCAATCCCTTCCCATAACCCTTCCAATCCGATCTCATCACCCTTTCCATAACCATTCCCATAACCCATCCCAACCCTCCCCCTTCCAATCCCTTCCCATCCACCTTTCCCTTCCTTTCTCTTCCCTTCACTCTTCTCAGCTCTTCTCTTACCCTACCCTTCCCTTCACATCCCATCACTTCACTTAACTCTTTCCATCCCATCCCATAACCCTTCCCTTCCCATACTCATTCCCATATCCCATCCCATAATCCAACCCAACCGTTCCCTTCTCATCCCATCCCTTCCCTTTTTCCCATCCCATCCCATCCCTCATCCCATAACCCTTCCCTTTCCCTTCCTCCTACCCCTTACTTCACATCCCTTTCCCTTTCCCATTCCATTCCCTTCCCATCCCGTAAACGTTCCTTCTCTTCCCTTCACATCCCATAACCCTTCCCTTCCAATTTCCCTTCCATACCCATAACCATTCCCATAATCCATCCCATAACTCAACCCTTCACTTCCTTCTACATCCCATCCCTTTTCCATCCCATCCCATCCCATCCCATCTCCCCTCCCCTCCCTTCTCTTCCTTCTCTTCTCTGTCCTTCTTCCCTATCCCTTATAAATACAGTAACAAAGGGGAAAATATATTAAAGGGACTAGTTGAAAGGGAAAGCCAGGAAGAGGATAAAATGACAGGAAAGGAAAAGAAAGAAGGGGGAATGTAATAAAATTGAAGGTGAAAGAGAAGGGAATAGTAAACAATGAGAGGGGAGTAAAAGTGAGGTAGGTAGAAGAGCTAATGTGGGAAGCATAGAAAATGCCAAGGGGTGTGTTTGAGAAAGAGAGGAAAGAAAATGCCAAGAGTAAGGAAGAAAAAAGTGTAGGTCCATGAAGCAAATGTAAAGGAAGGGAGAGTGGAAGAGCTGTAAAGGGAAAAAGGGGGGAATCAGAGGGCAGGCAGGGGTGTAGCTACCATAGGTGTAGCAGATGCAGTGGCCCCGGAGCCCAGAGCCCTGAGTGGCCCATTGAACCCCGGCAACAGAGGTATTTTATTACCCCAACAGCATTCAAAGGGGCTATTTTCCTTGCATGGACCAGGGACCATGGAATCCTTGTTACGCTACTGAGTGAACGGAAAGACTAGGGTAGGTAATACATAGGCTGGGTAGATAAGGGACAAGGAGTGGAGGGCAGGAGATCTTTGGGAAGAGAGTGGGACAAAAGAGTGATGGAAAAGATTGGGAAACTACTTGGGTGGGAAGAGGATGGTTGTGATGGGAGAGGAGGGGAGGCATAGGGAACATTAAGGAAGCAGAGATGATGAAAGAAGAAGAAAAATAGAAAGTAAGAGAGGAGAGGGGGAGGGATTTCATTGAATTGATTGGAGGAAGGGTTGGTAGAATGCTGATGGGATCAGGCTGTTTTGACTTTGGAGGATCCTTCATAGTCAATGGGGTAAACAAATTAACATAGACATGTTAGCCCAGCACACTCAATATACAAATATCACAACATGCACAATCAGTGATAAAGAAGATATTTCAGGGGCGAGTCGATGTTAAGCTTCAGTGCATCCTTTATTTCTCAGTCTTTAAAATCTTTTGTAACCGCCCAGTCTTTAAAATCTTTTGAAACCGCCAACGCGTTTCGTCCCAACCAGGGGCTTCTTCAGGGCTTGTGAAACAAAAGTACAGATATTCTGATCGGTAATCCCTCATATATTCAGGATAAAAAATTCTGTGAAATGATCAAGATTTTGAATTTAGTTCATGCGCTTCCTCAACCTTTATTTTCCAAAACGTTTTAGCAGGTAAATTTTCTTTAATCAGCACAGTATCCCGTATGAAGTAATTCCGGTCCGAAAAAGGGTCCTCGGTAAAGTCCGTCCCACTACACGTCAGAAAAGCGGTTTCAAAAGATTTTAAAGACTGAGAAATAAAGGATGAACTGAAGCTTAACATCGACTCGCCTCTGAAATATCTTCTTTATCACTGATTGTGCATGTTGTGATATTTGTATATTGAGTGTGCTGGGCTAACATGTCTATGTATCTTTGAAGAACGCTAGGTTCTGTTGAATCAGCTTCTGATTTTAGGAGGTATAGGGAATTGTGCCTCCAGCCTGTGTTTTGCACCTCGTCGTTTCTTGGGTACTGATAAGGGACTTTAAGATTTGTGCAGGCATTTATGCTTTGATTCCCAGTTCTGTATATTTTGGTAAACAAATTAACACCTTCCCTGCTGATGACTGAACCACGCCGTCATGAGCCATGGGCGCCGTGTGCTCATGACGGCGTGGTTCCGTCTTGCTGCGGCCGCTCCGCCCATGTGGCACTGAATCCCCGCCTGCGCAGGTGAATTAGTGAGTGGGCGGAGTCATGACGGAACCACGCTGTCATGAGCACAGCGCACCCGTGGCTCATGACGGCGTGGTTCCGTCATGAGCATGGCGGCGCCGCTCTGCCCTCCTCCCCCAGCGCAGCGGCAGAACTACCGCCGCGGCCTTGGGTTAAGGTTTGTGCTATTTTGGTGATTTTCCTGTCAGTTTCAAGCAGTGCTTAATTTGAGCCAGTGATTTCCGGTGCTCGGCACCTTGTCAGCACCGAGGCCTGTGACAGTCTGTCACAAGGTGGCACTGTTTGGCTAACTTAGAGATGATCACAACAACAGCTAATTATGAACTCAATATACATTCAAAATTAATATTACCTGCTGTGAGAAGTTGGCCTGGTATATGATGTTCACTATTCGAGTGAGCACCTTGCACCAGTCCAAACAACCCTTATGGTGATGGTTGTAAGTCAACCTTATAGACGAGCTATCCTAGTGCTAGCGTGGACAGAACAGTCTTAGGCTAAAAGACTCTTGAGGGCGTGTAAAGCCAGCTGTTTTACCATATGTAACCCCTTGAATATCAAATGAAAGGACACCGCACAGGATATATATAAAATATATAGGTATTTATTCACTAACACACTCCTCGGAACTCTTTATGAGGTCACAGGCAAAAGCACACAACAAGTTACAATAAGAAATACTTTAAATAGCACAATTTACAGTTAGGCCCTAGGGGCGCGTAAAACCATATACTAAGTAAGTGGTATAAGGACCACGACTCGGGAAAAGGAAAGGCCTAGGGCCTCGAGAATTGCTGGGGCTACACTATCTGACCCTTAGGTTAGGAGTAGGAGGCCCACAGGCGGCGCGTGCAGTGTCTTTACACACACGCGGGAGTCAATGTTAAGTCAATTGGAACTTAGAAGGTAAGTAAATGAAGATTTAGGACACTTCCGGTCTAGCTAGGAGGAAACAACTAGTAAATCTAGACACTAGGATAGTCAATCCCTACTGGAGCACCAAAGTACTCGCGTTACCTCACCCACGGGCTGCGGGTGCATAGGTGTCAAAGTGTGTCGGGTTTCGTCGTTATTCTCAATGGAGCCTTGAAGAAAGATGCTAAAGGCGACCAGGAGGAAGATGTCCGGGTGGATCCAAGGGTGGATTTAGGATGAAGAGGACCTGAAAGCAGAGGGGACAGAGTCTAGGTCACTAGTCAGTGACCGGGTGGAACCAGAGAGGAACCAGACGTCGTCGAGGAGCAATCAGGTGCGGATGTGAAGCTTGTTATTGCAGCCACGCAGACCAGGAGGCGTCAAGGACAACCAGGTGCTGGAGAGGAGCTATCCCACGAAGGTACTCGCAGATGGAGGGGTCGACTTCAAGATTGGAGCCAACAAGCCTAAGCAAAGGCAACCCACGCAGGATACACAAAAGGCTTGTGGTGCAGACCAAGAGGGTCTGAGGTACTTCACCTTTTCAGGGAAGCAAGGGCAAGTCTGGAGCAACCAGACCAGCGATGGATTTTCACAAGGATCGTCGTCAGAGGGCTACTAGCCAACGGGCCAGCAACCGGACAACGCGTCGAGCAGAACACGAGCAGAAGGGCCCCACGCAGATCTCGTGGAGTGTGGAGGGCTGGACTTTGGTGCAGGTGGAGCTCGGTGTCGGGGTGTCTCAGTCCCCAGTGCACAGCTTCGAGGATGCCTCAGGAGCTGTGCTGCTAGCAAGTTGAAGACTTTCCAAGTTGCCTGGTTCCACGGATTCCGACGCCTTCCACAGAGCTCAGCTCTGCTGGAGTCGTGCAGTGGGGTCAGAGGAGTCCTGGAGTCGAGGTCTTGTCAGGCTCTGCACTCGAGTTCCGGCGGGAACAGGGACAAAGCAAGCTGTCGAGTTGCTGAATGGTGCCTGGTTTCCCAGGGTGGTCACTCCTTGGCCACAAGGGAGATTCTTCAGTCTTCACGTCGGTTGAATGTCGAAGGGTCCAGAGTTTCGTTTCAAAGTTTCATCAGGATTAATCTAAAGTCTCCCGGGTCAGCTCCTACCTTTATACAACTAAAGGGGGCTGGTTTACTCACTAGGTCCCTCCTATGGGTGGGACCAGGAAGGAGGGTGGTTACACCCCCTTTCCTTTGTCCAGTTTCGCGCCAGAGCTGGGGCTGGAGTGCCCCAGCACCGGTTTGAACTGGACTATGCATGGAGCACCTAGTGTGCCCCAGGCAGTGTCTGTTTCTTTTCAGCCCTCCCTGTCCCAATACACAAAATCCTGCCTGGGGTGGTGCTCGCACCTCTCCAGGTAGGAAACCTATTGTCCAGGCCTCCCTTGCTGGAAGGACTCCCAGCAGTAGGAGGTCAGACTTGTGTCTGTGGCAGCAGCATCCATTTTGTGATGCTGGGGCTCTGGTTAACTTTAACCGGGTACAGTAGTTTCAACATGTCTTCTCCCTCTAGAAGGGTGGAATGCTACCCCCGTCGCCAGAATTGGCGAGGGGGTAGTATTCCAAAGCGTATGACACCTTACATGACATGTTTAGATAAAGCCAAACCAAAGTTACCATTTAACCGCGAGGTTCATAATGCACTTAAGAGTATATGGTATGGCAATATCATAGAACAGCTATAAGGACATGGTTCCTAATGCTGCAGACAGACTCAGCTCATGCTAGAGCACCATCTCACACATAACCAAGCACTCTGCCTCCAGGATTGTTAAGGCCTGCCATAGGAGTGACTTATAGGTTACTGTGTGTCTATATTTAAGGGTAGATATAGGAATACTATACCTAAGCAAGGGGTGATTACACAACCTTGCCCCAGCTGAGTGATCAGCCAGTTGTGTCAGTTTGAGTGGCCAGCCAGGGGTGGGATAATACATGCTGCAGCCCCTGGTAGGCCTTGGATGCACCTAAGCCCTGGGTACCTATAGTACACTGTACAGGGGCTCATAAGGTGACCCAATTCCCAATTGGAGATGTACCAAAGGTACATGGAGTCCATATTACAGAGAGAGCAGATAGCCTGGGGTCCTGAATAGCAGGATCCCAGGCCAACTAAGTCGAAAACCAGCTAAACACTAGGCAAAAAATCTGGGGTAATCATAGTCAGGTATCCACCTTCCTACACCTGCCAGGTTCGGGGGCCTGAAATAGTCTGAATTGTCACGCTTGTAGGAGAGGAATTTTAGCACTTGTGGTGTTACTATCATTGGCAGCATGGCAGGGGCAATGAGTGGTACAAGCTGCATTAGCCGCCTGACGAGAGACACTTGTATTTTTGCAAATTAAGCACTGGTTTTATTCAAGTCAGTTTCAAATTTGTTTTCAATTACGATGTTATGGTTTATTCACTCACCTTTGCCCCTTGCCCCTCACACACGACCCTTTGGCTTTAGGGCCCAGTCACGGATGGAGAGCTGGCCTCTCGGTGTCTTCAGCTCCAGGCTCCAGGCTCCAGCAGTGATCCTTCCTGTCTGGCGTCCTTGCGAGGAATGCAGCTGCCCCCGAGTTACAAGCCTTTCATAGAAAAGATGCGTCACAATGGAGGCCTTTCAACGTGTCAGTACGACTTCACGTATCCGCGGATGATACCAACTTCATGAGTCTGTGGGTGATTCCATGTGTTTCTGAGCTGTAGGGGAAAGCCGTGCAAGACATGGGTAAGTACCTGTGTCGTGATAGGATCAACTATTAAGTTACTAAACCGAATCTAGCCGTGAACCTACAAACAAGACCCCCCTGTTCCTTAATATGGTACCTAAACAATGCTCTGATTCTCTCTGAAGCGGTAGCGGCCGCCTCAGTGCAGGTTTCCTTGTCGTTATGAACGCTGGACCTCGCGACGTCACACAGAAGTGCCTATGACATCACCCGTGTTCGCTTCACAGAGTTCTGATTCTAGTGCCGCTGTGAAAGGATTAAGGCTTTCAAAACAATTTTAATATGTATATTTCCCAGTCCCCGTTTAAAATAAATGCTGAATTTATTCACCATTGTGCTAGCCCCGACGATGTCTCTGCAAGGAGCCCTCAAAGTCCTTATAAAGAGTTCACACTGTCCACTTCCATAACTGGATATGACCTGCTCCTAGCAATAATGCCCAATAATTTCCCCTCATTTCTTTTTTTTTAAAATTGATAATACCTCGGGTGCCCCGATCTCAGGAATCATAAAAAAGAAAGTTTCCAAACTATGGTTAATTAGTTCAGTGTACAGACAAGTGGTTCTTTGAGTATCCCCTCTGGAGACCTGCAGTTCAGTCCACCCGCGCCATTGAACAGAAAAAGAGACAACGTCTGAACCGGTTTCGTCGAGTTTCATGCGTATCTGAGGTAAAGAGGACGTTACATGGATGCTATGGTAGTGCCAGGCTCCTGACTCAGAAGAAAAGTCCAGTCAGAAGAAATGTGAAACTGGGCGCAGACGGCATTAGCGCAGGGTTTTGGGCCGGGCCCTCAGGCACGAATTGGGAAATTGGGGAGAAAGCGGCTAGCTCAGAAGATGTGATATTTGATCTCAACTGAATGGGCTTGAATTAGGGAATTAGGGACTAAACACAGGGGACCTCATTTACAATAGAATGGCGCAGCGCAGTGCAGCAAGCAAATTTGCAGCGCCATTTTGCGTCACTCAAAAAGTGCAGGAATGTTCTGTATTAACAAGAATATGGTGTATTACTGTACTGATCCCTGTGCCGAAGCTAAAAAAGTAGTCTAGCGCCAACGCAGGCACTCTTGAGCCATGTTGCAAGGGTGCCTGCGTTGTGGGGATAATTGATTTTGTGCCGGAAGGGACACCTTTCTGCACAAAATCAATCAATGGAGGCGATTTCCTCCATTGATTCCTACATAGGAAGAGGAAACAAGCATTTACAATGCAATGGTCTCGGCATTATTAAAGGTAGAGCTATTGGCATTGCTCATGATTTTTTTTTTTTTAAATCATAAATAAATGGCATTGTCCATTTACATTGCCAATAGGCAGGTCCAGGGGCACCTAAGTCTTCCTTTCTCCCTCGTAGTGCGACTGGGTGGTAGCTGCCCAATAAAAAGGCAAGTTATATGGCGGAAGAGATTGCTTTCACAGAACCTTTACGCCACGCAACTTTCACCTCATCACCAGGGCAGTGTAAGTGTTTGACAGCCTGGCGAGCAGCAGAGTACCTGGTTCGTAAATATGGAAAGAAAGTAAAAAGTAAAGTCCACATTTGTAAAGCGCGCAATCACCCGTAAGGGTCTCTAGGCGCTGGGGCCCGTCGGGAAGATTAAGCGAGCTATTGCCCAGAGTCACATGGTGCTGGGCTAACCTGCCGCCGGAGCCGGGGATCGAACCGTGGTCCCCAGATTCCAGCGTCAGTCGCCCTGGCCGCGGCGCCACACCTCTCCCTAAGAAAACTCCGGCCAGCAAAGATCACTGCCAGGGAGTTCAAGCAGAAAATAAACAGAGACAGAGAAAGTGCAGACTTGTTTGACAACCCCAAGAGGAAAATGCAACTTCTGAGGTAGCATGGCAAGGAAGGGTGTGGACAACCTTCTGCACATACACACAGAGAGGTAGCTGTGTGTACAGGTGCAGTGCGGGGGAGGGTTAAGAGGTGGCAAGCACGCAGCGGCCGGTTTTCATTTCCTGGATCCACTTTACTGCTGATAGTGCAAAGCAACTCTTTTCGGTTTGACCAAAAAATAGCCTGGCCTGCAGATTCAGGGAGCTGCCGGTGATGGGGTCGTCTTGCCCTTACCTGTTCTTGGTGTCTGCAGTTGATGGCGGCTGCGCTGCTCTCCTGCTCCTCCCGGTGCAGCTCCAGCGGCGCTTCCACGTCCAGCTGCTCAACGTGGCATCCAAGGCCCAGCCCCTGCCGCACAGTCGCCGCGAACCAAAGACAGCGATGAAGGACTAACTTAGCAAACATCACGGCCATTATGTAATGGTTGTTACCTGTGTGGTATGTACGTTATGGTTATAACATACATACCACACGGTAGGTCAGCGGTCTTGCCTGTAATATAGCGGCCAGGTTGTACCCGCTATATTACCGACAAGACCGGTATTTCGATGGTAAGGTAAACAAAAACCAATGAGAAACACAACAATGACAATAGTTTCCCAATGTAAAACACAAAGTAGTTTCCCAATGGAAATAATATTCTAAGGCACAAAATATGAGAAATAATCACAACACTCCTTTCAACACTGTAATACAGCCGTAAGGCGAGAACATTTTGTATCCCAGCAACTGCAGCTTGTGATAACAGTCGTACGGCAGATATTGCGGCCATGTTGCGATGGTACTGCTTGGCCCGTCTCTCTGAACAGAAGGTGGCATTTTCTGTCTTTATTTATGTGTGTTTTTATATAGCGCGGACTTTACCCGAAGGTGTCAGAGCGCTTCACAATAGGAACAGAACTGATACATGAGAACAGTACAAGTAACAAATTACAAAAGCAAACGTTACATTCCATGAGGCAAAAGTGACACAACCACGTTTCTCCGAAGCGAGGCAGAAATGCCTCTGAGAAAGCAGGGTCATTTTTCGGATTGAGGGGAGTGTTTACGTTCTCTCCTCTTCCCATTGGCTGGAAGGTAAAATTCCAGCCAATGAGAAGAGGAGAGAAAGTAAATAGAAAGAAACGAAAAAACACAACCCTCAATCCGAAAAAGACGGGGCTTGAACCGAGTGACACCCCTCTCCTCCAATGGCTGGCCTCCGTTTAGGAAGCAAGCCAATGGAGAAGAGGGGCGGGTTCAAGCCCCCATACTAAAAAACCCTAAATCTTCTGAGCTCCGCCCACACTGCTTGCAGCAGTGCGACGAGTCCTCGTCCTAAAAACGAGGAGAAATGTGGACATTTCTCCTCGTTGTGCCTCCATATGCCACCCCAGGGGTGGCATTCGAATCCAACGAATTTCCCAGGTTTACGATTTCTCATAACTCTGGGAATGCTTCAGATTTCATAGGTGTTGCGTGAGAACACCCGCAGCAACACCAATGGAATGCCCCTTTTACGCAGTGTTCTGCATGGAAGTGGCACATATTTAGAAGGCCATGAAAAGCCACATTAAATGGCTTTGCGTTGCCTTGTAAATATGCTGCACATGGCGCCACAGAGCATAAAAAAAAATGTGCTATGGTGTTGCAAATGTGCCGCTAGTGTCTGGTAAATTGGGGGCCTTATTTACAAGCCCATTGCGCCCCTGGTGTGTCACTTTTTTTGATACACCGGCGGTGCAATGGGCTTGCCCATATTTACAAGGCCACGTAAAGTCACCTTGCGTGACATTTCATGGCCTTGTAAATATGGGCCCCTTTCACGCATTACTCTGCGTGAAAGGGGCGTTTCATGGGTGTTGGTGTGGGTGTTCACATGCAACATCCATGGAACCTGACACATTCACAGATTTACAATGTTTTGTAAACCTCGTAATGCGTAGGAGTGGCGCAACAAGGAGAAATACTTTTATTTCTCCTTGTTTGTTCCTCTTTTGCAGCAGCATAGAAAGAGGAAAATGCCATCAATTATTGTTTTTGTGCAGGAAAGTGCTCGACTCCTTTTATAAATGCCATAGGGATTTAATTTGCTGGCTAGGAAGGAATTCGCTTAAGTTTAATGGGGACAAAACGGAAATTGTCCACTGCTCCATTGGCAATCCTTCATTATGTTACCGGACAATTTTTGTCTTCTACCTTCCAACTTTACTCTGATTGCCTCCACAGTGGTTCGTAATCTGAGGGTTTACATAGATGCTAATTTTTCCCTTCTACTCAAGTGAATAACTCTCTTCTATGTGTCTTTGCCTTTTAAGAACACTACGCCAAATCTTACTGTTTCTACACGCTCAACATCGACAGCAAGTAGTCCAGTTGCTTATTTTGAGTTGTCTGGACTATTGTAATGCTCTAAATTTAGGGGCTCTTGACTATCTCATCAATGGATGAGTCGGATTCAGACGGCTGCTGCCAAGCTTGCTCTGTACTGTCCTCTCTGCTCTTCTTAAGCAGTGCCGGTAAATTGCATTTGCTTCCTGTCTCAAAGAAGCCTAAGTTTAAGTACACAGAGGTTTGCATCATTCTGGTCCTCATTTTTTACAATCAAGATTCTGTAGTTGCAGAATTTTCCTTCCACTGCGCTCTGCCAATGTTACCTTATTATTGTGTCTCAAGTGAAAAGATGCTGACTTGGAGGCCACTCTTTCTTGGTGCAGGCCAAACATTGTGGAACTCTCTTCCAATATGATTTCACCAAATTGATGACCTCCTGATGTTTGGGAAATCCACACAAACCTGGACTTCCACCCTTTAATAATTCAGCTTTTGATTTATTTGCCTCAGAATTTTCCCACTGAGTTAATCTTTTTCTTACTTCCCTGTCCAATTGCCAGGACACCTTCGAGTAACAATAGTGCTATACAAGTAGAAATAATAACAATAAATGTCCAATCAATGCTTTAATTTTATATAGTGAAAAGTGTATTCTTACACATATACTGGTATTCTGCACTGTGAGGAAAAGGGGTGTATTAAATGGTGTGGTTGTGTGACATTACTGTGAAATACACTGACCAACCTCTTTAAGACCAGTAGGTTTCATTTGTTAATCCCACTAGCTCAGCCAATCAATCAATCAATCAATCAGTGCATTTATAAAGCGAACTACTCACCCGTAGGGGTCTCAAGTCGCTGCGGGGGGAAGCTGCTACTGTTTGAAGAGCCAGGTCTTGAGAAGTCTCCTGAAGGTTAGGAGGTCTCCGGGCTGCCGCAGGCGGATGGGGAGGGTGTTCCAGGTCTTGGCGGCGAGGAAGGAGAAGGATCTTCCGCCGGCGGTCGTTCGTTGGATATGGGGGAGGGCGGCGAGGGAGAGACTGGCAGAGCGGAGCTGGCGGGTGGGGGTGTAGAAGCTGAGTCAGCCATTGAGGTAGGCTGGTCCGGTGTTGTGGAGGGTTTTGTGTGCGTGGGTGAGTAGCTTGAAGGTGATCCTCTTTTCGACGGGGAGCCAGTGTAGGTCTCTCAGGTGGGGGGTGATGTGGGCACGGCAAGGGATGTTGAGGACCATCTGGGTGGAGGCGTTTTGAATGCGTTGCAGTCGTCGGAAGTGTTTGGCCTGGATTCCTGTGTAGAGTGCGTTGCCGTAGTCTAGCCTGCTGCTGATGAGGTCCTGGGTCACTGTTCTTCTTGTTTCAGTTGGGATCCACTTTTAGATCCTGCGGAGAATGCGAAGGGTGTTGTAGCAGGATGAGGTGACGGCGTTGACCTGCTTCGACATGGAGAGGGAGGAGTCGAGGATGAAACCCAGGTTGTATACGTGGTCGGTGGGTGTCGGTGCTGTTCCTAGCATGGTCGGCCACCAGGAGTCATCCCACGCTGAGGGGGTGGAGCCGATGATGAGGACCTCCATCTTGTTCGAGTTAAGCTTCAGTCAGCTGTTCCTCATCCAATCTGCGACAGCCTTCAATTCTTCGTGGAGGTTGGTTTTGGCGGTGTGTGGGTCCCTGGTGAGGGAGAGGGTTAGCTGGGTGTCGTCGGCAAAGGAGATGATGTTGAGATCGTGCAGGCGGGCGACCTGGGCGATGGGGGCCATGTAGATATTGAACAGCGTCGGGCTGAGGGAAGAGCCCTGTGGTACGCCGCAAATGATGTTGGTGGCTTTGGAGCGGAAGGGGGGAGACAGACGCTCTGGGTTCTGCCGGAGAGGAAAGAAGCGGTCCAGTCCAGGGCTTTCTCTTGGATTCCAGCTTCTTGGAGGCGTGTCTTAGTGTGCGGTGGCAGACCGTGTTGAAGGCGGCTGACAGGTCCAGGAGGATGAGGGCCGATGTTTCGCCGTTGTCCAAGTGGGCCCTTATGTCGTCTGTGGTGGCGATGAGGGCTGTCTCGGTGCTGTGGTTTCTTTGGAATCCGGACTGGGATGGGTCCAGGGTGTTTTTGTCTTCGAGGTATTGGGTCCGTTGTGTATTGATGATTTTCTCGATGACCTTCACCGAGAACGGGAGCAGTGAGATGGGTCGGAAGTTCTTGAGGTCCCTGGGGTCCGCCTTGGGTTTTTTGAGGAGGGCGTTGATCTTGCCGTGCTTCCAGCTTTCCGGGAATGTGGCTGTCTTGAAGGAGGTGTTGATCACCTCCCGAAGTTGGGGTGTGATGGCTGCGTCAGCTTTGTTAAATATGTGGTGGGGGCAGGGGTCATACGGTGATCCTGAGTGGATGGAATTCATTGTCTTACGGGTTTCGTCGTCGTTGGTTCAGGAGGTTAGGCTGTTGAGGCGGGTGGGGGTCGCAGGTGGTGTGGGGACTGGAGTTGTCAGGCTGGTCGTTGTGTTTAGGCTGTTGTGGATGTCGGCGATCTTGCGGTGGAAGAAGGTGGCCAGCGAGTAGCACAGTTCCTGGGAGGGTGGGATGTAGTTGGCATTGGCGCTGGGGTTGGAGAGTTCCTTCACGATGCTGAAGAGCTCTTTGCTGTCGTGTGCGTTGTTGTCCAGGCGGGTTTTGAAGGAAGATTTCTTGGCGAGTCTAATGAGGTGGTGGTGTCTGCGAGTGGCATCTTTGTGGGCTGTGTGGCTGTCCGTTCGTGGAGCCATTTCTTCTCCAGTTTCCGGCAGGTGTGTTTGGAGGTCTGTAGTTCTTCGGTGAACCAGGTGGCTTTCTTGCTGGTGCGGCTGTCTGCGGGTTTCTTGAGCGGGGCGAGGGTGTTGGCGCAGTCGTCGATCAAGTGTCTGAGGTTGCGGGCGGCGGCGTCTGGGTCGGTGGATTCGGTGGGTGGGTTCAGGGCGAGGGTGGCGGCCAGCTGGCCCTCAGTTACTTTGTACCAGCAGCGACGGGGCAACTGTTGGGCGCGGTGGTGTGTTGTGGCCTTCTTGTAGGTAAAGTGGATGCAGCAGTGGTCGGTCCAGTGAAGTTTGGTGGTGTTGTTGAAGGAGACGTGGTTGCTAGCGGAGAAGATGGGGTCAAGCGTGTGGCAGGCGGCGTGGGTAGGGTCGGTGACCAGCTGTCTGAGGCCGAGGTTGGCGAGGTTGTTGATCAGGGTGGCGGAGTTGGCGTCGTTGTTGTTCTCGAGGTGGAAGTTCAGGTCCCCGAGGAGGATGTATTCCGTGGAGGCGAGTGCGTGAGTGCTGACGAGGTCGGGGATGGAGTCGCTGGACTGTGGCCGGGGTCCGGGGGGGTCTGTAGACGAGTGTTTCCCTGAGGGTGGTGTTGGGGTCAGTGTGTATCCGGAATTGCAGGTGTTCGGCCGTGTTGAGGGTGTCGTCAGAGTGGGTTGAGACCTTTAGGGTGGACTTGTGGACGATGGCGATTCCTCCTCCAAATCCATTGGTGCGGTCTATGCGGGCGATTTTGTAGCCGTCTGGGATGGCAATGGCGATGTCGGGAGCCGAGGCGTGTTTGTGGGCGGAGCGGGTGTTAAGGAGTAAGCAGCAGAGGTGGTTGGGTAGGGTCCTAGGTTGTCTGTCGCAGGCGAAGCTGCAGGTGCGGCAGGAGAAGGGTCCGTGGGTGCGTTTTGGGGCGGCCTGGAAGCATCTGTGGTCTCGGCCGGTGTTGAGTGCGTGGAGGGTGCTGTCGTTGTATCGGAGTCTAGCCTTGTGAAGTTTTTGGGGGCCAAGGGTTCTCGCGCTGGGCATGGTCCAGGCGCGGACGGGCACAGACGGGCGCAGAGGGGCGCAGACGGGCTTGCATCTGACACGCTGGCGTGCCCGCAGCTCACGGCCGCCATAAGTAGGGAGGTGGGAGGGAGGAGCAGCTTGGAGGAGGGTGGGAATAAGCAAAAGGGGCGGGGCCTCAGGGGACGCAGCGGCGGGAACCGGCGAGGGAACAGAAGGCAAGGGGGCGGGGCCACAGGGAAGGCAGCGTCGGGAGAAGGGACGGTGAAAGGGGGCCGAGGACAAGCAAAGGTACAGAAAGGAACAAGCAGTCAAAAACCAAGTAGTGAGAAATACAAAACAACAAAAATACAAATTACAGTTCAGGCAACAGCAGAACCTGCAGTGACATGGCAGCCCAGGGGGGCCTTGAACACTCTACAGCAGCGGCACGGGGACGAGCGCAGTCAGGTGGAGCTGTGCAGCGTGGGGAGCGACCTGCCTGACACCAGGGTCAAGGGTCGCTCAATGGGTTGCAGTGGCTCTGAGCAGCAAGACTTATATAAAGGAACAAGTGTAAAGTATTTATACAGCACCAACACAATATAAGAAGAAATGACAGAGCCAATTAAGAAATCCAACACCAATTTATAAAAATAGACTGTATGTGTATTGTATGTATTTTTAGATCCATAATGAAAAAGATCCACTGGAGGGTCCCAGAGATATAGATTTAACAAAGTACAGTAAATATACACTTTATACTCAACCTTAAACAAGCACTGGCACATTCCACACATTTGCCACTTAGAATCTTTTTGAACAAAAACTTTGGCTAATTATAAAGCAGTCAGTTAGAGTTACTTTGCATGACCACCACCAACATTGAGCCAATCGGGAGGACCATCAAAGCCTTCATAAACAGTAACATTGGTCAGGGAAGCAGTCTTCAGTCAGTTTTAGCCATTTTTATCCTTTGCCGTAGGTTCCTATGGAAGTGGTCCTGCTTCTGCATGGGCTACAGGATGCTCAAGGATGTTGTAGATATGATGCGGTTGACGTGGGTCTTCCTGCTGATACTCGTTGGTCCATGGAGAGGGTGAGACGGTCCTGGCGCACCGGGTCAACATCCCTTGATGTCTCCTCGGTCCTGGCATAGTCCAGTTCCCACTGTACTACCAATCACCTGGTATTGTTGTCGGCCAAATTATTTTCTGGGTGAAGACTTGTCTTCTGGGTGACCCAGCTGAACTCTTATGACATTCCTGGGTCCAGCGGACTCGGTGCAACTTTGAGCATTGGGTCCTTGTCTCTTGTGCTGCACTGTGGTGGTTTGCAGTGGTGTGAAGATTCTTAGCTACCAACTTTCCCCAGCAGGCTTCTTCAGCTTTTTTTGCACTGTGGTGCAAATAGGAGGTCAGCCAACAGTCTCATGGTGTCTCTTGCTTTGTCTGGGGTTTGGAGATGACTTCGCAAAGAGCAGGATACAGCAAGCACAGCCCCTTCTCCTTTGCTAGCCACCAGGTTCAGCAGATGCAATCCATGCCGGTGCAGCCTCTCTTTGTTGGATTCCCGGTTCAGCAAGGCAGTCCTACTTTTGTCCTTTTTGAAGTCCAGATCTGACTTTGGGGTGCCAAGGGTGCCCGTTTATGCTCAGAAAAAATGCCCTCAGGGTACAGTGCTTTTGGTTGTCAATAGGCTATCAGGTTCCTTCTCTCTTGTGAAGTGTGGCATCTGGTTATCCTTAGATGCACCATTCTGCCCACTTCCAACATCGCAGACTTCTCTGTTGATGCCCAGAGCTCCCTAGCCCAACACAGAGATGTGACTGGATCACTGACAGAATATCGAGGAGCAAAATATCGACCTGCCAAAATATCGAGGAAAAAATATAGAATGCCAAAATATCGAATTCCTATCTGCAATCAGGTAAGTACAAAAATATTGAATCCAAAATATCTTTGTAAAAAATATAGTTAGTCAAAGTATCGAATTTTTTAAATGTCTTAAAAGTAATGTAAAATTAATGAAATGATAAATATAATTAACTAAAACATACTTAAAAATACTTAAATAACCTTAAAATGAATAAATAATTAATGTAAGTAAAAAAAAAGAAACAGACATTTAAATTTTTTAATACATCTATATCTATTAACGTAATATTAATAAAACATATTAAATATTTTTAGTGTAGGATAGCGTAGCGGTAAAAATTACTATTCCCAGTCCAGAGAGTGTAACAGTAGGGAAAGCGTTGGATAGCGTAGGGGCAAAAATTACTATTCACACTCCAGAGAGTGCAACAGTAGGGAAAGCATTGGCTAACGTAGGGGTAAAAATTACTATCCCCACTCCAGAGAGTGCAACAGTAGGGAAAGCGTTGGATAGCGTAGGGATAAAAATTACTATTCCCCCTCCAGTGAGTGCAACAGTAGGGAAAGTGTTGGATAGCGGGAGGGTAAAAATTACTATTCCCACTCCAGAGAGTGCAACAGTAGGGAAAGTGTTGGATAGCGGGAGGGCAAAAATTACTATTCCCACTCCAGTGATTGTAACAGTAGGGAAGGCATTGGATAGCGTAGGGTAAAAATTACTATTCCCACTCCAGTTCGTGCAACAGTAGGGAAAGAAATGATTTAATATTTAAATAAAAATAAATTAATTATTAATACCAATAAAAATTGAATTACAATTAACTACCAATTACACAATATTTATTAATTCATTAATTATAAATACCAATAAATAGTATTCATTACAAATTAATCACCTATTAATAATCAATTAACAACCAATTAATTTTCAATATAAAAAATTAATAAGCAATAAAAATACCAACTAATAATTAATTAACAGTCAATTAATTATCAATGCACAAATATAATTTCATTAATTAATGAATTCCAATTAAATTACTTCCCACCTATAACTCACAACCTGCTACAAATAATAAACTAATACAATGAATATAATTATCAATTAATCAATTAACAAATAGTAATTACCAGTTAATAAAAAATAATTACCAATTAATAAAAATTAATTACAAATTCATAAATAATTAACAATACATTAATTATCAATACCAATAAGTAAAAATAAATAATTACTTAATAACAATGAAATTACTTCCCACCCTAATACCCTTTAAACCCACAACCCGCTACAGAACTAAAACGCAAAATTAAATTAAAAATAATTAGTACTTCCTAAAAATGTATATTTAATTTATTGTAATTAAATTACTTCCCACCCTGTTCCCCTATAAACCCACAACCCACTATGGAATTAAATTACGCAACAATTAAATAACATAAAATTAATTACTTTAAAAAAATACAAAAATAAAACACACTTTTAACACATATACTAACACTTAAAACACTATAAAAAAATCGATATTTTTAACAACTGTATTATAACTGTCGATGTTACTAACTTCGATATTATGGAAATCGATATTTCCTACCTGAATTTCGATATTCTGCACCACTATATTTTTGCAATTTGATATTCTGTCCATTCTATATAAAAAACTCGATATTCTGTCAATTCGATATATTTTTTTCGATGTTATGACTGTTCACCATGTGGCTACCAAGGGGATACATGCCCCTGAAAAATGGTTAGACAACTGGTTTCCCCTTCCCTAGTGCCTGCCTGTCTTATCTAGACAATGGAGCAGCCCCTCTCCTAAGTGTTACCCATTTTTCCTTCATAGGCCACTTCTCATCTGAAGTTCTCCTTTTGAGCCAACACCTGCGTGGCTTCCTTCAGGTTTGAGGTAACACCTCTCTCCACTGCAGGCTTCTTTTGTCTCCTTTCCTGGGAGTTGCTAGCACGTCTTCTCAGGAGGGCAGAATACTGTTTCAGGGACAGCCTCCTTGTGCAACCGTTAAGGGCAGAGGAGACTAATGGAAACACATTGTAAAAGTTGCAACCTGCACATGTTATATTAATTTTGGCTTCAGAATCAATTCGGGCTTAATGCAAAGAGTTGTTTGATATTTTGGAATATCAACTGTGATCGTACCGCTAAGCAATTAGTACAACTGAGGGGGCAGAGTGTAACCCTGTACTCGCCAATGGGGTGACCAAGTCTTTACACAGTAAAACAACAGTAACACGTTTTTACTTATTGAACATGTAAAATACATGTTCTGCTCATGAAATATGCTGCACCCTGCCTTAGGGCTTGGTAGGCCTGCTTAAGGGGTCACTTACACACATTGCAGAGGGAAATTGTGCTTTGATGTTGCTCTAAATGGCAAATTTGGTTTGGCTTTGCCAGTGCTTCAAATGGCAAAATTGGGCTAGCAGTTTTAAACTGCTCTTCCAGTGTGCAATGTCAGACTGGGAGGCTCATTTTATTTGTGTTGACCCAAGGTGACACACCCAGTGCTGCAATCACTTGGAGGATCATCTAACTTACAATCCGGGGTGAGAATACTAGGGATTTATAGGTAAGTTAGCCTATGCCAATTGGGTATAGCCAATTTCACACACACGCTTTGGGGTCAGGGCACTGAAGTCTTGTTAGCAGACCTCAGTGCACTCTCAGAGTCCAAAAAACAGCCGAATCAGTCCAAAAAAGTATGGGTGACTATACCTAAAGGGGCATTTCCTTACATACACACAAAATGAAAATGAGCCTAGAACACTTGATCGCTGTAGCCACTCTAGTGCCATCCCAGCTAGAGATCTGAGTCCAAATGTCTGTCTAGTGCTTAGGTGCTAGGCATTTTATTCTTGTCAGTATTTCTTTATCGGAAGTGTCTTTCTCATGTTGATCACAAATACTAGATCCTTGCTTCAGATTAGTGAACCTGGCAATCAATTGCGAAGCAGCACACTTTAGCTCAGATTTACTAGCACTTCATACCGGGTTCGCATCACAAAAGTGACGGAAACCCAGCACAAAATGTTGTGTTGTGATTAACTTTCCAATGCAAATCCTGATTTGTGTTGTAAAGTTGCCTAAAGTAATGGAAAGTAGCAATATACACTACTTTGGATCAAGGGGACATTCCAGGGAACCATCTGTGGGTTTGACTCAAATCCCGATCTAGACAGAGATTTGTGCTAAAAATGTATGTCTTCTCGAGGCAGGTGTAACCGTGGAGCAAGTTTCGAAACTCTCCACATTTTTCCTACTCTTTATGTTTGATGTACTGCTTGACAGATATACAAAGTGGAACAAGTAATAAAGCAAAGTTTTTGTCTTGGAAGACTATCTTTCCAATACAAAACCTATGCTTGACAGAAGTCACATCTTTGCACTACAGTGCAATGGTGTGTGCATTGGCACAAGGCAGCAAAAAATGCTCTAGTACAAGGGAAGAGAAAAACAACACCATGAGGTCGATTCCAATTCGTAGCTGTTTCCGTACGAATCGTAGCAATCTGTCCGAATCGCCTAGTACGATCCGTTGGCTCGAAATACGTACGAATCGTCGCGAACCGTACGAAAGTCAAGGGTGAGTCCGTACGACATAGACCCGCACAGTAAACCGTATGAATCGTAAACATGCCGTACGACCCGCCAAGTACGATCCGGACCGGGGAATGGGGACGCGATTCGTACAGATACGTCGGGTATGAGCAAATTGTACGGAGATCTACACTATCGCATAAGCACCGTACCCCTAAATTCAAGGGGAGTACGCAGGGGGTGTATGCACCGTACGCGTACGACCTTGGGGTACGGACTGTACCCCTATGCACCGCACACCTACATTCATGGGGGGTACGCACGGGGACATACGCACCGTACCCCTGTAATCCAGGGGTGTACGCATCGTACCCCGATGCACCGTACCCCTGCAATGATGGGGTGTCCGTTCCGTACGCATTTCGAGTCAAAATCTGGTTTTCCGGATGTTTTAAACTCCCGTAGCAAAAGCGTCGTACGGAGTGCTGTCGACACGAATCATACTTGCTGGGTCGGAAAAAGCTGCTTCGAACCGTACGGACGTCGCGTACTGCGTGTTCCGAATACGATTCGTACGGATCATTGAGTCGTACGGTCTTTGATACAAATCGTACGAAGAACTGCATTGGGTACACATCGTACTACATCGTACGTACGGGTACGGTTCTCCGTACGATTCATACGGGAAAAAGGCTCCGTACAACGATTCGGACGGGATTTTACCAAATCGGAATCGGCCTCCATATTGTGATAGATATGGAACTGTTTTTCTCGCTACTTTTGAAGCAATGCAGCACTGGAACTTTGTTTGCTGTGCTGTGTTGCATCAAAAGTCGATGTCCAATCAATGCTTTCATTTCGTAGAGTGCTTTCTCACACACAAACCCACATTCTACATACAAACTGAAGATGAGCAACAAAAACAAAAACAAGACCTTTCTAGCCTCCCCAGTCCCATCCCAGCTAGAGTCCAAATGTCTTTCTAGCTCGTAGGTGTTAGGCACTATGGGCCCAATGTAGGTAGGCATTTACCGGTCGGTAACAGCCGAATTTGGCTGTTACCGACCGGTAAATGCCTTTTCCAATGTAGGGGGCATGTATTTACAGATTCTGTATTTTTACCGAATCTGTATTTACCGAATGGGTAAAATTACCGAATTGGTAAATACAGACTCGGTAAAAATACCAAATCTGTAAATGCAGATGTAGGTGGCGCTTTATACAGTGCCACAGGCCCCTAAGAATTCGTTATTTACCATGTAATACTATTGCATGGTAAATAACGAATTCAGGTGTACATGCACATCTGTGCATGTACACCTGTGCCATGTGACACACAGACATGCCCTTAGGGCATGTATGTGTGCCACATGGCACACAAGCCTGACATTGGGGTGCTACAGGGTGTCAAAGTGACACCCCGTTCCCCCTGGCAGGATTCAGTATTTACCGATTCGGTAATTACCGAATCGGTATTTGACATTGATTCCTATGGGCTTCAAGGCCCATAGGAATCAATGGCAAATACTGATTCGGTATTTACCAAATCGGTAAATACCGAATCTTACAGATTCGGTAATTGAAAAAGAAAAATTACCTACATCTGCCTACTTCCAATTTACCTACTCTAAAATACCGAATCGGTATGATTCGGTATTTAAGAGTAGGTAAATCGGAATTACCTACATCGGGCCCCCAATCCCTGTCACTATTACTTCAGTAGTAGTATCTTTTCCATGGTGTTCACAAATACTGGATCCTCGAACCAGAACAGTAAACCTGGCATCAAATGTATAGCAGAACACTAATTTTTTAGGTTGAAGACTGTCTGGTTTGCTAATGACTTCTTGTGGGCATTCTGTAAGCTTCTCTGGGAATGCATTCCACCCATTGCTTACCATAGGCTTTGTGGTCTGTAATTCACAGTTACTTGCTTTCTATTTGCTGGATTTATTAGCTTTAGACTCTCCATCTGTCCAGCTTACGTGTGTCCCCCTGTTATCCATACCCTGTTAACTGTATTCTTCCACAAACTCTCTTTCTGTAAACAGGCCTTTAAATTAAATATTGTTCTTATCCATCTGTGACAGCTGCAGGTAAGAGCGGTGGGACTGGGTGAGGGGGGATTTTGAGAGATGACCATGAGGGAAAATTAATAATTTATTTATAATTAATTTTCCCTCGTGGTCGTCCCTCGACATCCCTCCTCACCTGGGCTCACCACTCTTACCTGCAGCGGCCGTGGCTGTTCTTCTCTTGTCACATTTGGACAGCCAAAGACAAACATCAGGCTCTGTCTTCATAGAGAGCTTGGTGTTTTCTTTCAGAGCAAGATTGTCACATAAATTCTTGCACTTTAAAGTCAGAGAAAGAAAAGTAAAAAAATTTTTTCTAGCACACAACAAAATTAAAATGTCTGTAAATTAACTGTGCTGATATTTCAGAATATATCAGAATTAGGAACATATAAATGAAGCACATTTTGTTGCAATTCTGAAGTGTACTGGAAACAAATAGTTGAATACGATCAAAACACAGCAATACACTAGGTGTTAACATTTCCCCGCATTATGCTTTTTGTGCAGTAAAACTATATGTCTTTAGAATGAAATGGTCATTTCAATAAAAAATGTTTTGCCTATAGTGGCAATGTGCTACCACATCATGCATACATCACACTACCCCACTCCATTCTCCACCTCTCTCTGCCCCTCCACTGTACACCACTGCATTCTATGACATTCCATTCCACTCTACAAGTCACTCCATGTTACTCCACTCTAGGACATACCCCTCCACTCCATACCCCTCCACTTTACTCCCCTTCACTCCACAACACTTACCCCACTCCACTCCAATGTACCCATCTGCAGTCCACTGCAATCTACCCCACTCCACTCCAATCTTCCCCACTCTACTCCTCCCCAATCCACAACACTCCACTCTACTCCACCCCACTTCCCGTTACTCCAGTCAAATCCAATTGAACTCACTGCACTCCAATCTACGCCACTCCACTGCAATCTACCCCACTCCAGTCTACCCCAAACTACTCCACTTTACTCCAGTCTACCCTAGTCCAATCTAATCTACCCAACTCTACTCCACTCCATTCTACCCATGTCCACCACAATCTAATTCTACCCCAATCACCCCACTGCACCCCAATCTGCCCCATTCCATTCAACTTCACTCCAGTCTAACTCAGTCAACTCCAATCTATCCACTCCACTCCAATCTACTCCACTCCAGCCCAATCTACCCCACTCCACTCCAGTCTACCCCACTCTAGTCCAATCTACCTCACTCAAATCTACCCCAACCCCACTCCAATCTACCCCACTCCACTCTACTCCACTCTATTCCAATCTACCACATTCCGCTCCGTTCTACCCCACTCCAATCCAATCTATCCAACTCCAATTTCCCTAATCTACCCCACTCCAGTCTACCCCATCTACTCCACTCTAGTCCAGCCTGCCCAACTCCAATCTACCCCACTCCACTCCAATGTACCCCTATCTAGCCCACTTCAAACTACCCCAATCTACCCCACTCCACTCTACCCCAATATACCCCACTCCCCTTGATCCCAATCAACCCCACAGCACTATACTCCAGTCTACTCCAGTCCACTCTATCCCAATCTATCCCACTTCAGTCTACCCCAATCTACTCAACATCACCCCATCCCACTAACCTTTAGCCATGGTGACAGCAGCCACACTGGTGTGCAACATGGCTAAAACACATTAGCAAAGCCAATGGCTCTCACCTAGGTGAGGCCTGTTGGCATTTATAATGCTTGTTTTTCAGATGTAGTCAGTGCACACATGTTCACTGATCTAAGGGGAGGGCCTTTACATCTCTTCAAACGATGCAGTGTGTTACATAGGTTCTGTGTCCACGCACAGACACTCCTAGGTTGAACCAAAACTTGCTGCCGCTCCCCAAAATGGCACAAGAGCCCCCATACATTTTTTGAGAGGTTGCTTCAGACACATAAAGCGGATTTTAAATGCTAAAACAGGCCCCCAGAACCCTGGACACAGCTCATAATATCCAGTGTTAGGTGACAATTGAATATATATGTATGGGAAAGGGCACACTCAGGAGAAATAATGAATCTTACAAGTCCATTTATTAGTTTTCTTTTAACATCTCTTGCTTATAAAGTTGTCATCTCTGTGGTCCATTGATGCAATTCATTCATATAAAGGCCATATGCCTGCGGCAAGTACGCACAAAGCTTCTCCCAAGATGTTTCTTCAGCCAACACAACTGTCACCCTTATACTGCTAGTAGGCCTAGGGCTTTTTCAAGGCTGGAATTTTTCAAAAGTATTATGTATTAATGAATATTCTAAAACAGTTTCCCACTTTTGTGGTATTCAGTCCTGCTGCACAGCAATGTAACATAATTATAAAACTCGAAAGACTGGTGGTCGTGAGTGGTGAAACCAAAACCTTAGTGAAACTCAAATGAATGAATGAAAGAACTGTTTTGTATAGCTTAGACAGCTGCTGCGAAGGGCGTCCGGGCGCTCACATGAGCAGGTCTCTGCATCCACCCACTACCAAAGATTACGGAGATGAGAACAGCCAGGTTTTGAGCTGCTTTCTAAAATGTTTACCCGTTCACGAGCTGGCACAAAACCAAAGAGAGACTGTTCCTTGCTCTTGATGCCACAAGGGTGAAGAGCTTCCATTTTGGCTTGCCGTAATCACCAGGGCAGGGCTGAGAACCAAAACTGGCCCTGGCAAAGAGCTCGGCCGGCCCCCCTGGGAGAGGCCGAGCTGTTTGCCAGGGCCGGTTTCGGCCGATTTAGTTTCAGGGGACGATTTTGCAAAACGGCCCTGTAACAAAAATGGCACCCAGGGGCCCAAAACCGGCCCCCACCCTAGCGGCCCGCCAGGGAAATGCCCGGTGCCCTCTACGGCCAGTCCTGCCCTGCTAATCACCTTCGGGGCCTTCACCTGGAGTATCCCTGATGACCTCAGTATTCTAGTGACATTACAAGCCAGAAGCCTATTTAAAAGATAAATGGAACCAGCACCATGCACCAGAACTAGAGACTTACACAGAATATGCTTTGACACTGATACCCAATATAATAGTTTGAGCTGTTGGGAGACAGATACACGGTAGGGAAGACTCAGAATGAGGTGAGCTGCAGCGTACTGTACAAGTTGCAGACACTTAAGCCGACAATCAGGAAGCCATTGATAGAGACTGCCCCCTAGTCCCATCTCGACGTGATGAGGGCATGCACTGAATCCACAGGAAGAAGATCCAGGTATTTCCAGAGAGTGCAAAGTAGTTCAAAACATGATCGATGTACTGCCAGGATCCAGGTGCGGGAAGAAAATTCAATGTCAAGTTTTACACCAAGTTTGTCAGTCTAGAAGAGGACTCCGGGGATTGGGCAACACTGTAGGCCACCAGATTTCAGCCCAGGTCGCCTCCACCTTGCCGAAGAACAATACTTTTTTTGTTGCTACATTGCATGTAAGATAATTTTGGTTTATCCACAAAATGATACTCCTGAGACAAGCTTTAGAAGTGACCTGTCAAGACATAGAGTTATTCTCAATAGTCAGAAACAGCTGTGTATCATCAGCGTAAGAGATCACCTTTGATGGTTACTGAAGCTTGATAGGTTACAAATCAGTTTGATGACCTTACTATACAGTGATGTGGCAAGGAATGTAATGCACCGCGCAGATACACTAAATATATCATTGCACTTCAAATGCAGAACCATTGTTTGCAACTGCCTCCGCTTACCTCAGACAGATCTGTGCAAGATGTCTACTCATCATCATGTTGCATTGTGTCATAACAATATGCCACTTCATTCCCTAATGGGATTGTGATTGCTATGTAACTGACTGTGTCTTGCCACTGTAATGTTAATGCAAAATCTCAATAAAAAGATTAAAAAAAAAAAAAGAAATCTGCGTAAGAAATCACCTTGATGCCAAAAGATTGAATTACATGCTTCAAAGGACCCATGTACACGTTAAATAATGTGGGGCTAGAAAAGCCACGCGGGACCCCCACCTTCAGATGTTTACCACCGGATGTGAACGAGGAGACCATCACAGGCTGAGCTCTGTCATTAAGGAATGAGTGTAGGCACCTTAAGGCTAATCCACCGATGCCTATGTCCACCAGACACTGTAGCAGTTAGCAGTATGAGGTGGTAGACAGTGCCCACCACTTCAGACAGATTCAGAAAAATCAATGCGGAGTTCTGACCATGATCTAACAGGTGAACAACCTTTACAACAAAACTTTTACAACGCACTACCATTACAACACGGTCATTACAACGCAAACCATTACAACGCATTGCGCTGGGGGGCGCTCTAGGATGAGGAATATATTTAATTTACTATCCAACACCTTCCCTACTATCCACGGGGACTGGAGTTGGAATAGTAAATTAAATAAATCACTATCCAGCGCCTAAAAGCACTATGCGTTGTAATGGTATGCGATGTAAAAACCGCGTTGTAAAGGCAGGCGTTGTAATAGCCTGCGTTGTAACGTCATACATCCGATCTAACAAGGTCTTAATAGATTCTGTTACTTCCAGGAAACAGTTTCCATGTAGTGCCTTGGTCATGAACCCGTTTGGCTAGGGTGAAGGAGACCAAGGTTTTCCAGGTGCTCCATTAGTTTGCTATTGATTAATTTCTCAAACTTTTTCAAAGCGGCAGGAAGAAAGGTAATTGGCCTGAAATTAGGCAAAATTGCTGGGTCTGCAGAAGGTTTTTTGAGTAAGGGAACACTTGTCGCCTGCTTCCATGCCCAGGAAACCACTGCCTTATCATGAGATGTATTCAAAAATGTGTTTAACACAGGATTAACCAAATCTGCAGCGGAAGCTAATATATGCGAAGGGCAGCAGTTCGAAGGGGAACCTGACTTGCAGCTAAGTATTGCCATCTTGGACTCTTCTATAGAAATCCATCTAAATTTATAGAGCATGCAGTTGACTCTTTCCGGAGAGGGCATGGAAAAAGCAAAAAGCCTTGGATTGTTTATGTACAGGAAGGCGACCCTTCCTGCCCATAAACAATTTTTTTTTTTAAATACATTTTGTGACTTTCAGGTGTGCTGCATTTACCAGCACACATAGAAGTGATAAAATGGTATTTAAAGATTGTTTATGTACAGGAAGGGGGACCTTCCTGTACATGAACAATCTTTCCCCTGCACTATGGTGCAAGGGTGCCTGCGTTGGCGGTAGGCTGCTAAGTGTACCACCAGCGCAGGAGGAAACGCAGGACTGCACCACATTCTAATAAATATGGTGCAGCCTTGCGTTTCTGAAGTGGCAGAGTGAGGCGTTGAGCCATGACGGCACGATTTGGGGTGCAGAAATGATTTGGCAATCTGGAAGATTTCATATGGCTCATTTTTGGCCTCCTCGACTTTTTGTACAAAAAGACAGTTTGTGCAGCTTTGATGAGTTTCCGGAAGGATTTCAGTGCAGCTTTATATATTTCTTAGTCTTTCTCCATGAAACCTCTATTCTACTTCCTTTCCAAGGGTTTGCATTTCTTTTTTTCCACAGCCAAGGACATAGAGAACCAAGATGCCGACAACCGCTGTCTCTGTGTATGAATTGTTTTAAATAGAGCTAGCTGAACCACATCTGAAAAAAACACTGATCGAAACTGCATCCCTGCCAATCTCTCCCATTAACCTCAGGGCAGACTGTGTTCAAATCTTTTTTTTTTTTTTTAAAACCTTTATTGTACAAAAATGCTCACAAATACGGGCCTACAACCCAGCGGGCTGGCCACCACATAGCAAAAGCAAAATTAGCATTACAAAAGTGTCCACAGGATTTGACAACAAAAACACAGGAGATATACCAAAAGCCATAGAGCAATCAGCATGGACAGGAGATGTGAAGGTTGATTTTCTTTTATGGGACGGGGAGTACAGGATCATGACGGGCAGTGAGTCACGCAAAAAGGGAGGGGCCGTGGTGAGCCGCGATCCGGCGAGCATAGAAATTACAGGATAATCCAACAAGAACTAAACATATCGGTAAATACAATCCCAACAGAAGCACCACAAGGAGAGGCAATGGCGCTCGCCGTCCAGCGCCCACCCACCACAGCTACAACCCGACTTAATAAACAGATGTAAAAAAGGATCCCATCGTATAAAACAATACAGTACACACCCCAATAAAAGGAAGGAATCCCCCACGAAAGAGGGAGGGGAAGGAAGAAAAAGGGAAAAGAAAGGGACTCCTCCTCAATCACGCGCCCCCCGGCGACGAAGCAGGAAAACATAAACCGGTACACGGCATCCATGAAAGATCGGTGACAGAACACGCAGTGAGCCATAATCACAATAAGACCGGAAGGGCAGTGCATCAAAAACACCCCAGGGGGACACATGACGAGAAGGAGTCCCGAAAAACAGAATACGTAAGAGCCATAGAACAAAAAAGGTAGAAAAAAAAGGGGGAAAAAGACCCCCCAAAGTGACAGACCCCCCCACCCACCCCGCAAGCCCACCCTGCACCCCTGCAGAAGGCTATGGCCTACCCCCCAGCAGCGTGCCTGTCGCCCTAATTAGAACCCGAAATATAGAAGAGCAAAGACAAGACGGAAACAAAGACAAAAAAGGGGGGGGGAAAGGGAAAAGGGAAGAAAACGCACGGGAGAGGGCCAAGGAACAGAATTATCTGCACCCACCCACCTGCCTGAGAAAAAGGGCAGAGCCCTCGGGAAGTCAAAAAGTATCAGGATACACTCCAGGAGCACCACAAATTAACACATAGTCATACCGTTACATGCCGATCATCCAACCAGTACAAGACTACCGCACACAGAGGCAAGGTCGTCTCAGCCCTGTCCTTGTTTGGCCAAAGTTGTAGCCGTCCGATTCACTAAGAACCAGACCGCGAAGAACAGAAGGCAAAGAACAGGGAGATCAAACGGCAGTCCAGATAAGACACGTGGAGTCAAACCCGGATGATCCAGAAAAGTCAGAGAACATCGCATACAATGCAGGCACAGTTTCAGGGACAGTTCGATAAAGGCCGACCCAGCTGGGCCGGCACAGGAGCCAAGGTCGGTCAATCGAGGCGAAAAGAGGCAGAAAGAGTCATCGAGTCCAGTCCAGATGGGATCCGGCCCCCAGACCAGCGGCGGAGGAGACAGCACAGGACGATGAAGGGCAACGGAACACCGCACACTCACAGACGCGGCAATCGCCGGGCCCACGCTTCCCAGGATAGTTCCAGCCGCACCCTTCAACGGCGAAGCCGCACCCAGTTTAGGGGGCCCGAACGGCCCGAAGAGAGGTTCCACCTCCAGGGTGACAACGGGTGCGGCCAGAGAAGCTCGCCAGGAGTGTAGGGCGTCCAGGATGTCCTCAAGTGTAGGAAAACCTTTACAGTATCCGGCACCCGGGCCATGCGGCGGGCCTCCAGCGCTCGTCCAGGCCCGGCTGAGACATTCAGGGTCGGCCGCCATCTTGGAAGCCCGGCGGGGCCGCGGCGGCCGTCAACCCCCGTCCGGGCAACAGCGAGGCAAATGAAGACCAGCCGACCGGCAGCAGGGCACTCCAGGGCAAGAAGGGGGGCCACCAGAAGATGGGGGATCGCCGGCTCCCCAGTGCCGCCGGTCCCGTTCTCCGAGTCCGGGCGGAGGAAATCAAAATGGCCGGACCGGAGAACAAAGGGGGAGCAAGCCGAATGTACGGTCAGCCCCGTCAACTGAAGGCAGCGCCTCCACCCAAGGCCGCCGGCCCACCGGAGCCGGCCAGCAAGCCACAGCCGGCCTATACGCACAACGGCCTCTACGACCACGTCCACTGCGCCATCAAGGGCCGATCATCGCGCTCCGCCCCGTCCGGGCGCCGCCGAGAAGATCCAGGCCAGCCCGCTCCGGAGGCCCCGAAGCGAGCGGAAGCGCCGAGCAGGATCCACGGCACCCAAGGACCACCGGAGCAAAAGGTGAGTGCCTGCAGGGTGTCTTAGCGCCACAGCACAGCAAAGAGGACTTCCCTGTGTTCAAATCTTAGCAAACCCCATCAGCTCGATTTTACTCCTGGGATGAACTTGTAGTTTGGTGTCCTGCTTTACAATTGAAAACCACATATGGTAGCCCTGCTAAGTGGTATAAGTCTATAATGTGATGAAATCAGGAGTTTTGAGTTCTTAACCAGTGCAGAGTAAGAATATCGATGTAAAAACATCGACTTGCACAAATATTGAGTTAAAAATATATCGCGGGTCGTAATATCATCAGACAAAATATGGTCAATAATATTGATTTTAGGTAAGTAATATTGATGTAAAAAATATCGAAGTGTTTAATATATTTTTATTAAGGTTATGTATTTTAGTATATATTGTATATGTGTGTGATGTTTCTTTTTTTGTATAAGAATTATTTGAGTTTTTATTACGTGTTAAAATTTTAGTAGTTCTTTTTTTATTGAATTTTGTGTTTTTAGTTCTGTAGCGGGTTGTGGGTTTATAGGGGAATAGGGTGGGAGTAATTTATTTATATAAAATGTATTGAATATTTATAGCAGTTATACATTTTTTTTATTTGACATTTGAGTTTTTAGTTCCATAGCAGGTTGTGGGTTTATAGGGGAATAGGGTGGGAAGTAATTTAATTACATAAAATGTAGTGATTTTTTTTATTTATTAATGTTTGTTTAATTGTGATGTTATAGTGTTAAATGTGGTAATTCATTTATTAACAATTGTTTAATAATTGGTTGTAAATTAATTTAAATAATTAATTAGTAATTAATTATGGTAATTGTGTAACTAATTTTAGGTGTGTGTTGTGGTGTTTATAGGTGTAAATGTTGTGAAGGGCAGGAAGTAATTTATTTTTTATTGATGAATTATTAACTATGTGTTAATTTAAATTCATTAATTAGTAATTAATTGTGGTAATTGTGTAATTAATCTTAGGTGCGTGTTGTGGTGTGTATAGGTGTAAATGGTGTGAAGGGTGGGAAATCATTTATTTTTTATTGAACAATTATTAATTATTTGTAAATTAATTCAAATTAATTCATTAGTAATTAATTATGGTGATTGTGTAATGAATTTTAGGTGCATGTTGTAGATATTATAGTGTTAAAGAATGTCTACTCAATGAATGTGTATTATTGATAATATATTTTAAATTCATTATTAATTTGATTAATTTTGGAAATCATTTTAAATAGAAACGTTGATGTCTTTTTTTATTGGTGTGTGGTGTTATAGGGTAGGAAATACAATAAATACATTTATTTTTTAAATAATTTGTTTGTTTATGAATATTTGCTCCTTTTAAATAAATATTGTTTATTAATGTATTTTTTAAATCATATTTGTGCCTTTTTGTTGTATGTAATTAACATTATATGTGTTCTTTTTATATGTTTAGTATATTTTTAAAATCTTGTTTATTTATTTTTAAGATTTTTTTTAATTGTTTAAATGTTAATTGTAATTTGTGTTTCTCTGCTATCCAATAGTTTCCCTACTGTTGCACTCATTGGAGTGGGAATAGTCATTTTTACCCTTTTGCTATCCAGCACTTCCCCTACTGTTGCACTCACTGGAGTGGGTATAGTAAATTTTACCCATCGGCTATCCAACACTTTCCCTACTGCTGCACTCTTTGCATTGGGAATAGTAATTTTTACCCCTCCGCTATCCAACACTTTCCATACTATTGCATTCATTGCGGATGGAATCGTAAATTTAATTATTTTGCTATCCAACATTTTCTTTAGTGTTGTATTTATTGTATTGCGAAAAATACATTTTAATTTTGTTTTAATAGTTTAATGTTTTAATTAATTATAGATTGTTTTACATTTAAATGATTGATATATGTATATATTTTATTTTTATATCATTTAAAAGTTTAAACATTAAATAAAGATAATAGTAAATTATTTTAAGTAAATATATGTATATGTATAAGTTATTATGTTTGCGTGTTTATATTTTTTAAAATTGTTACATTTTTATATTTAGTTAACATGTATATTAAATGTAATTCATTTTGTTAAAGATAATATTAATATTTTATATATTTAATATATATTATTTTATTTATATTTTTTAATCAATATGTTTTATATCTATATTTTTAACTTTGATATTTTTGATTCAATATTTTTGTACTTACCTGTTACCATCAATACTCTACCAGTGAACATCCTCAACCATGGTAGATGGTGAGTTTACAAAGATAAGGTCAATCATATGCCCAGCAGAGTGGGTAGCCTGGGCAAGCAAGTCATTAAAGGTGTTCTCATGGAGATCAAAATCTCAGAGTACACAGAACTGAGCACAAAATAATGAGCTATAACTTCCCCTATTGAAGCAACACAATTTCTGACGTTTGCAAGTAACTGATAAATCAGTGTGCTCTTCTTTGGGAGAACAGAATAACGTCTGCATCTGTTGCTAGAGACCTGTGAAGAGACCTGAAGTCCTGGACCTGCAGGTACTTGTACCGAGGATGAAAAATCTGGGCTCCAAGGGTCCGTTGACTGACTTCTATGTGACTACAGGGACTCAACAAGCTGCAAGAAGTCTTTTTCTTGATATGCCTAGCTGACCTATAGCAATTGGACCTGGAGTGGACCCTGTTTGGTGGCCTCTACTGAAGGATTGCCCCCAAGTACAGTTTCTGAGGTCCTTGGACCCTTGGCTGTGTCTAATTGGACTTTTCCTGACAGCTCAGAAAAGTTCAAAAAGAACAATTGATGGACAGAATGCAGAATATTGTCATACATTCACCCCAGTACATAGATCTGGGCCTAAATCCATCGTTGTTTTGCTCACCATGCCATTCCAGTTTGGACCCAGCCATATGCAAATGAGTCTTGTCCCTGCGCCCAACGGGAACAGTCCAGCCCGAACTGCCAGCCTAGGTCCTCCCTGGACTGGAAACAAGCATCGTAGGACCGGTTTCGGGCTTTCAGCCCTCATCAGCCAGGATAGCTTAACTCCAGTGGAATGGAGAGCACGGGACCCTCGTCTGGGCATACCCATCCCACTCTGGGTGACAAATGCAAAAAAAACAATTGATAGACAGAATGCAGAACAATGTCATACATTCACCCCAGTCCATAGATCTGGGCCTAAATCCATCGTATTTTTGCTCACCATGCCTTTCCAGTTTGGACCTAGCCATATGCAAATCAGTCTTGACCCTGCGCCCAATGGGAGCAGTCCAGCCCGAACTGCCAGGCTAGGTCCTCCCTGGACTGGAAACAAGCATCCTAGGACCGGTTTCGGGCTTTCAGCCCTCATCAGCCCGGATAGCTTGACTCCAGTGGCATGGGGAGCATTGGACCCACATCTGGGCACCCCCGTCCCAATCGGGGTGACAAATGCAACAAGAACAATTGATGGACAGAATGCGGAGCAATGTCATACATTCAACCCAGTCCATAGATCTGGGCCTACATCCATAGTTTTTTTGCTCACCATGCCATTCCAGTTTGGACCAAGCCATATGCAAATCAGTCTTGACCCTGCGCCCAATGGGAACAGTCCAGCCCGAACTGCCAGGCTAGGTCCTCCCTGAACTGGAAACAAGCATCCGAGGACCGGTTTCGGGCTATCAGCCCTCATCAGCCCGGATAGCTTGACTCCAGTGGAATGGAGAGCACGGGACCCATGTCTGGGCATACCCATCCCACTCGGGGTGACAAATGTAAAAAGAACAATTGATGGACAGAACGCAGAACAATGTCATACATTCACCCCAGTACATAGATCTGGGCCTAAATCCATTGTTCTTTTGCTCACCATGCCATTCCACTTTGGACCCAGCCATATGCAAATCAGTCTTGACCCTGCTCCCAATGGGAACAGTCAGGCCCGAACTTCCAGGCTAGGTCCTCCCTGGACTCGAAACAAGCATCCTAGGATCGGTTTTGGGCTTTCAGCCCTCATCAGCCAGGATTGCTTGACTCCAGTGGCATGGAGAGCACTGGACCCACGTCTGGGCATACCAGTCGCACTCGGGGTGACAAATGCAAAAAGAACAATTGATGGACAGAATGCAGAACAATGTCATACATTCACCCCAGTACATAGATCTGGGCCTAAATCCATTGTTTTTTTGCTCAACATGACATTCCAGTTTCAACCCAGCCATATGCAAATCAGTCTTGACCTTGCACCCAATGGGAACAGTCCAGTCCGAATTGCCAGCCTAGGTCCTCCCTGGACTGAAAACAAGCATCCTAGGACCGGTTTCGGGCTTTCAGCCCTCATCAGCCCGGATAGCTTGACTCCAGGGAGATGGAGCATGGGACCCATGTCTGGGCACCCCCTGTCCCAATCGGGGTGACGAATGCAAAAAGAACAATTGATGGACAGAATGTGGAGCAATGTCATACATTCACCCCAGTCCATAGATCTGGGCCTATATCCATCTTTTCTTTGCTCACCATGCCATTCCACTTTGGACCCAGCCATATGCAAATCAGTCTTGACCCTGCGCCCAATGGGAATAGTCCAGCCCGAACTGCCAAGCCAGGTCCTCCCTGGACTGGAAACAAGCATCCTAGGACACGTTTCAGGCTTTAAGCTCTCATGAGCCAGGATAGCTTGACTCCAGTGCAATGGAGAGCACAGGACCCGCGTTTGGGCATACCCATCCCACTTGGGGTGACAAATGCAAAAAGAACAATTGATGGACAGAATGCAGAACAATGTCATGCATTCACCCCAGTACTTAGATCTTTGCCTAAATCCATCATTTCTTTGCTCACCATGCCGTTCCAATTTGGAACCAGCCATATGCAAATCAGTCTTGACCATGCGCCCAATGGGAAAAATCCAGCCCGAACTGCCAGGCTAGGTCCTCCTTGGACTGGAAACAAGCATCCTAAGATAATAATAATAAAATAATCCCCATTTGTAAAGCGCACAATCACCCGTAAGGGTCTCTAGGCGCTGGGGGCCGTCGGGAAGATTAAGCGAGCTATTGCCCAGAGTCACATGGTGCTGGGCTAACCTGCCGCCGGGATCGAACCCTGATCCCCAGATTCCAGCATCAGTCGCCGTGGCCGCGGCACCACACCTCTCAGACCTGCTGTGGCATACGTTGGCTCCATTGAATGGTCACACAAGGAGATGGTCATTCCTTGACAAACTAAATATTTTGTTTACTAAAATTACCATAGGCAGGGCTATGGTAGGTTGGTTAAGTGAAAAGTCAGGGCTTCAGGTTCTTTTGCAATTCAAGGAGAAAGTATAAGGCCCCGATGTGGAGTGGGAGGACGTTCAATGCATTCAGATGGGTGTAAGGGAATGCACGTCCTCTTGATCTGGTTCTGTGTATGTGTGGGATGTATGTGAGTAGGAGCCCTGCAGATATGACATGTCTGCGTGGTTGGTAGAAAGAGATCCAAAAGTGGGTGGGGTCTACATTTATAGTGCCTTAAATGTGTGTGTGAGGAGTATGAAATATGTGTGTTTGTGTATTGGGAGCCAGTGGAGCTCCTTGAGGTGTAGTGTGATGTGAGTTCTGTGAGGGAGGTTGAGTATCAGTCTGGCTGCCGAGTTCTGGATGGTTTGTAGTTGATCTTCTAATAAGTTGTTTGATGATCCCAGTGTAGATTGTGTCCCATAGTCCAACCTGCGTGAGTGACAGTTTTCCTAGTGTTGCTTGGGAGCGATTAGAAGATCTTCCTCAGCATCTTCAAGAAGTGGAAACAGGATGCAGTGATGGTCACATCCAGTTTGCTATAGATGATTACTTCGAGGCTACTGACATCGGTGCTGAGTGTAGGTCTGAGTTCTCCCTGCCACCATTCGGAGTCCCATGGTGAGGCATTCCTGTTGCAGACCACAACTTCTGTGTTGTCAGTGTTGAGTTTGAGAGAGTTGGCTTTCATCCACTTAGCGATCATGCAGGCAGTGAACTTGTTTCTTGTGATGGGGGTCCTGTGGGAGAGGATGAGTATGAGTTGCATGTCATCAGCCTAGGAGAGGTGTGCGTGGACGACACTGTCCAGAGGGATCATGTATGCATTGAGGCGGGTCGGGTGAGTGATCAACCATGAGGCACTCCACAGAGGAGTTTGTGGGCTTCTTAGGAGTAAGGTGCCGGGCTGACAACTTGTGTTCTATCTGTTAAGAAGGAGCATAATCCAGCAGCAAGTGGGTCCTTGAATGCAAATCTCATGCAGGCACCTGATTTTTTTATTTTTTTTAAAAATAATGTTTATTGCAGATTTACCCAAAAACAAAATAAGACATACAGTTGTATACATCTGCGCGCCCACTCCCCTCAGATCCCACCTACAAATCGTCAATCAGTTCTCTTACACAGCCATTATGCCCACATCCCGGAGGCTGGGCGGCGTCATTTAGCTAGTGTTGATCCAATAGTGGTTGAGGAAGGCCCGGGCGCTCCCCTAGTCAGGAGAATATATATCTGCTTTTTTATCCCTAACGTCCCTTTCCCCTTCCCCACTCCTTACAGTTGAATGGTCTATGTCTGAGGCCTAATGGGTAATCCTAGCTTATGCTCTTATTATGGTCCTTTTGACCCCACATCAGCCAACTCGTCCTTTGGTGCAGTTACTCTTGGGGTTATGCCCCGCAGGTACTCATTTCATCCCACACATCTCGACCACACTGCTCAGAGCACCAACCTACTTCATTCTACTACCGATCTCAACCCTTCAAAACAACTTGGGGTTTTCCCACCCTCCCCTCCCTCTCCCCTATCAACCTCAACTGGTGTGGGCCTGGCTCGTAACGATTATCTATCCTTGGTAAGAGACCACTGTGACCTGATTCGCTATCTTGTGTATCTATAGGACCTACCTGTCACCACCCTTCCCGTCTAGCCTTCTTCAGTCTCTAAACTGTTTTTGAACGTTTGAGTTGGGTCTTCCCACGCCCTTGCCATTTCTAGGCTCTTCTCATTAGCTGTGTGGGCAGCTTGCCTGCGCCTAATAGTGCCCTCGCTACTGGCCCATTTGCACATTTCACTCGCCCATCTTTTACTCGAGGGGCCCTCCCTCAACTTCCAGTGCCAGGTTATCTCTCTCTGGGCCAACATAAGGCCCAAGTCGATAAACTTGCTGGTGATTTTAGTATTTTTTGTGTGAGGAAACCACAGGAGCAGACAAGTCGCCATGTCGTATTCTATCTGCCTGTCCGTGGTCTTGTTTAAGAGCTCTCCTACCTCAGCCCATTCCGGTCCCAACTTAGGGCAATCCCATAACATGTGTTCGAGTTCTACAGCAAGCATCCGGCATCGCGGGCAGGCTGCGTCTTGGACCTGGAAATACTTCTTTATTTTCCCCGGGGTAAGGTAGACTCTATGAAGCACAAAAAAGTACACTTGTTCATGCAGGCACCTGATGAGGACAAGGTGTGAGACCCTGCCAAATGCTACAGAGAGACCCAGAAGATTGAGGGCTTCCGTGCCTCCTATGTCAAGAATCATGTGTATGTTTCCAGTGGTGGTGATGAAAACTTTTTCATTATTGTGGTTGGGCCTAAATCCGGGCGGCTTGGCATTGAGGAGCTGGTGGTTACTGAAGTGGTCAGTGAGGCATTGGTCGATTAGTTTCACTAAGACCTTTGCTGGGTATGATAGGAGTGAGATGGGTTTGTATTTGGAAAGTGTGGCTGGGTCAGCGGGTGGTTTCCTGAGCAGGGGCATGATGGTGACATGTTTTGAGGTGTCTGGGAATGTGGCTGACAATGCAGGCATTGAGGGTGGGTGTTAGTGCTTTGCTGATTAGTAGGGGTCCTTTGGTGAAGTGAAGTTGGGGTCAAGGGTTCCCAGTGGATGGTCTTCATGGTTGCAGTGAGTTTGACAGTGGAGGTGGCAGGTCATGAGGTCAGGGTTCGTTCTCCGGCCATGATGGGAAGTTGAGTTGCAATGGTGATAGGGTCCGGTTGACGTTCAAAGGTGCTTTATATGGAGGTCATTTTGTTACAGAATTCCACGAGCTTGTTGCAAAGATCTTGTGAGGGGGTGATGCTGCTGGAGGCAGCAGGAGGCGCTGTGAAATCTATGATGATGGTGAAGATTTTGTTGCTGCTGTTAGTGTCATCATGAATGTGATCTGCAAGAGCTGTGCACTTGGTGTCCAGTATCTCCTGGTCATAGTGTCGGCTTGAAGATGTCTTTTTCTATGATGTGTTGACTTGTTCTCTATTTGAACTCCAGTTGCTTGCAGTGGCATTTCTTCAGCCTGAGTTCCTCTGTGTACCAAGTGGCCGCTGTTTGGAGTCAGGATGTTGGTGTAGTGTGTTTATCTAAGGATCTGTATCAATACTCCTATTTCTGACCCTTGTCCGGTTATAATTCACTAATATCCATACAACGGCACAGAAACCCGTTTCAGATTAAGTCATAGCGCATGCTGTCACATTGAGCAAGCACTATTCCTCCAGCCCCCTAGAAAGCACACCGAGTTCTCAAAACAAATCAAACCTCCAGCAAACCTGGGAAATCCCCCGCTGCTATTGTTTTGATTTCGTTCGAGAACTCCTGTAAAGAATGTAAGAACGACCAGTTCTTAATGACATCCTTAATGACGTCTTATGTCCATCCTTACGTCAAACCCGGCATCTTTCAGGTATAAATATACCGACACTGCCCTAAGTAAAGACACGGTGGTGATGAGCTTGGAGCAGCGATACTTGCCGGAGAGCCCAGCTGATGCAGAGAGCCCACGGACACTGCCCCTCCCTTTTGAAGCTCTGAGGAAGACGCTGTCTTTCCTCTTGCTGAGGAATCCAGCCTCCAGCGTTTCCAGCTTGCCCTCGCGGGTAACTGGGATACCGAGTCCTGAGAAAGAGATACCAGCCCTCCTGCCTTCTAAATCCCAGGTACTGAACTGACTAACCCCTTACAGAGAATTCTTGAGTCAGATTCTTGGCAAAATAAACTTAACTTAAACTGCTACTTACTTACTCCCTCCCACGTATTAGGCTTAGGTCAGGTACACCGGGGTAGGCGTAGTTAGAAGCACCAGTTGAGTATGATTAGTCAATGTATATATGTATGTATATCTTTTATCCATTTTAAAGTATCATATGGCTAAGAAACCATATCAATGCTATTACAGTATTATTTTATAATCCTGCTTTTATTATATGCATTCTACTTAACCTTAAGTATTGCAATTGTAGCGATTCATTTCTCTTGTATGAGAAAGGAGACTGATCAATAAATAACACCTTTTTATTGAACACGCCCGTCTCTTCTTTTCTCTACAATATGGTGAAACTAAGTATGCACGTATTGACTGAGTAAAATAGCTGTCTTTTGTTTTCACACGACTCTAGAAATATACTCTTGATTAGGGAGAGCAAAGTTGTCATGTTCTATGGTTGTCAGAAACTAAATCCCTTCTTGTCTATCCAGGGAGGTTAAACTCCTCCTCGCCTATTCGAGAAAGTTTCTAGTGAACTCTGAGCTAGCTGGCACACACAAATTAAGTTTAATATCGTCAGTAGAAGACCTAGTTAACCTCTGTCCTACGTCTATACTATTGAAGATATTATTCCAATGCGCAGAGCCTATTGGGATAATAGGAACTACACTACATGGCGCCCAACGGTTTGGTAAGGCGATAAATCTAACGCAAGGCATTAGAGTAACTCAGTCGTGCTTTTTCACACAGACCCTTTCTCCCATAAATACTCCAAAGACGTCTGGAGTGGGTCAAAGGTTAAAAATCCGCCAAACTTAGTAGGAGGAGACTCCTATGTATGGTTTTTGCTTTATTCAACGTTGAAGGATACAGTGTTCCAAAATATTGTGCACCTAATCTTTGTTTCCTTGAAAACCTGATCTGCAACAAAAAACCTTCCTGTCAGTAAAATGTCAGACAGCGAAGGAGAAAGGGAGGCGGCTAGAATAGCAGCTCAACTCCTAAAGGATGACACAAGTCTCCTACAGCAAGACCCGGACGCAATACTCATCCCGGTCAACATAAGAAAAACTATAACTTTAAAACTTTTAGAAAATGGACTGACATCGAGAGGTGGTACAGTCATATTCGTAATTGAGGCACATGAATATCGGCAGACAGAGGTATTCTATTCATGGATAAACTTTCCAGCAGCAAACGCTGTAACAAAGGAATTCCACTATTACAAAATAGAGGAACCTCCGGAAGAGTACACTCCTTTCGAGGAGGTGGAAATACCACTAAAATACCAAGAGCACCTGCTCTGGTTTAAAGGTGCCCTAAACATAATAACCACATCACCAGGCTCGGTCCACTAGGTAGACCAGGAGCAACGTGGCCGGTTCTAGCCAGCTACACATCACATGCTGACATTATTAGAATGTCAAGCGAAGAACTCTTAGTTAAAATAAAAGAATTAACACAGGCATACAGAGAATTGGTTCAATATGCAACTGAGGATATAACTTTCCTCCAGAAGTTGAAAGAAACAGATATAGCAGAACAACCATTTGAACTTGCCAGAATCATAGAAAAATCCTATGAAGAACTAGGAAGAGATAGTTTGGGTGGGAAACCAGTGAAACCCCAACTAACTGAAAATCTTGAAAAGGTATTTATTAAAAATAATCTAAACACTCCAAAAAAGAGCTGGGATGGAAATAAACAATTCACTCCCAAAGAAAAAAGATTCCGGTCCAGAGGAAGGTCTCCTCGGGGGAGAGAAAGATCTCCGGACCAAGGACACAAGTCTCCCCAAAGGGAGCCCTCTGAGAAAAGATACAACCTTAGAAATAGGGATAATTTGAAGAAACCTGATAGATATCAAGATGTTGATACACGTCCCTCTCGATCTTTTCAGACTTCCTCGCAGAAATCGGAAAGAAGAGGACGGTCAGAACACAGGGAAGAGCACGTCAAGTCCAAAGACAAGGAACCTGCTCATCAAAGTAAAAATTACAATTTCCAAAGAAGAAGGTAGCCAGTATTAAAGTAATCAAACATGCCGAGGATACTGAGGACACAGCTGAAAAACGGAGAGTGGGCTCAGACAATGCTAGACAGCGCAGCAGAAGTGAGCATAGCTCGCAAGATCCTGATGAATCATCTGGAGACAGTGGACACTAATGAATACATTCAGGTGGAAACTGCAGATAACAGAGTCAGCAAACCTCATAAAATATATGAAATAACATTGCGTATAGAGGGAGATAATCTCTCCAAAGGTTATGACATCCTTTTAGCAGAAAAAGACTGGCCACCGGAGTTTGTCAGGGAGTGCCCTCATGGCGAAGAAATGATTATGCCTGCCTTCTCAAATCATATTCCAATTCATAAAAAATATACACTTGCAAGAAAGTGGGCAGTAGCCCAAGCTCCTGCATTATATAAAAACCATGTGGGATGGGATGAGGACTCTTTTCCTCACAAAATCAAGTTAAAATCTCAACCAACTGCTCAGAGGCAGTACCCAATTAAGCAAGAAGCTAAAAAACAGGTCAGGGAGATCTTAGATCAACTTGAATACCAGGGGGTGATTGAAACTTGCACCTCACAAATGAACAATCCTTTGTTTCCTGTCTCCAAACCAGACGATTCATATCGTCTAGTTTTGGACTACAGACACCTAAACTCATGTTGCAAAACGTTTGCAGTACAAAACTCACACAGTGCAGCACTAATGAATAGCATAGTGCGCAGAAAATACAAAACAACATTAGACATCTCTAATGGATTCTTTTGTCAAAATATAGCACCTGAAAGCAGTTATTTGACCGCTTTCTCAATAAATGGCTCGCAGAAAAATTTCTGTTGTTTGCCACAGGGGTTCAAGAACAGCCCAGGATTATTCTCAGCGAGAGTAACAGAGTTACTACAAATATATGATGATGAGGCATTATCTTATGTCGACGACATCTATCTAACAGATGATGACTTGGATACTCACTTGAAAAGAGTGAACACCATAATACTTGGGTTCGCAGCAGAGGGTTACAAATTCAACTTCAGAAAGTCAAGAATTGCCCATCTGACTGTCCTGTTTTTAGGATATGAACTATCAAGTGAAGGCAAAAGCCTGGCTGACAATTTCTTAGAAAAATGCCCTGTAATCCAAGCACCAAGAACGCTGAAAAACGTACAATCAATTCTAGGTTTCCTGAATTTCGGAAGAACTTACAATCTAAATTATGCAGAGAGGGTTAAACCTCTCTATGACCTAATAAAACCAGACTTTAAAAGAATCAATTGGACTCAAAAACACACAGAAATTTTGAGATCTTTACAAACAGACATGTTAGTTAAAACAAAACTACAAACACGCGATAACACACGCAACCTTGTAATCCGGGTCATCCCAGGAAGATGCGGATTCACATACCTGACCTCTAATGAGGGAGAAACGGTACCAATAGCATACAAATCTCATTTGTACACAGAAGCTGAGAAAACGTTCAGCATTAAGGAAAACATTGTTCATGCGGTTCAGACAGCTGTAGCAAGAGAAAGATACCAAGCTGACGGAAGACGGATTACAGTCAGAACAGCAGAATCAGCCTTTGAGGCATTAACAAGCCCATGTAATTTACCTACTATGGCATTAAATCCAAAATGGATACAAGTGGAAAATTCTCTTGCTACAGACAAAGTGAAATACTATTTTGACCCGGAAATGAAAAAATTGAAATATCTAGAATATGAAAGAGAATATCCTCTGCCAATCGAAATTCTGCCCATACGACAATACGCCTGTGTAATATATACAGACGGACATGCTCAACCCTCAGAGTGGGGAGAGCAAGCATATAACGCCACATGCGAGATTGTGAAAGACGTGTGGCGCGGAGGTAAATTGAGACCTCTGTTTACGAAAACACACTCGGTAGAAAATAATTCAGAACAACAAACTGAAATAATAGCGTTAAAACTGGCGCTGGATAATGCCGATCGCGAATTCCCGACACTAATAGTGTGCGATTCGTATTACTGCGTCAAATCATACAATACCGATTTACAGAAATGGGTTCAAAACGGTTACAAAGATGACACAGGTGCCACAATAAAGCAAAAATCGCTTTGGGAACAAGTAGTTCTTTTACAGAAAGAACTACCAAAGACTCACGTGATACATACACTGAGTCATCAGCGTGATGGCGTTCGCGCTGCAGGGAATTCATTGGCTGAGACAGCCACAACGGAAGCAACTAAATCAGCTTCCGTAGCTACAAAAAAGCGTTCAGAAAAATACATTGACGGGGAAACAATGCTGGCGGTGAAAACGTCATCAAAAGGCGACTGCTCAGCGCTACCCATCAACTATCCACTCAATTATACATACATAATCGATGCAAACTCCGTTCCTTTTGCTCAAATCCCTGGAGTGGGGGATAGAGTAATTCCAAACACGAATAGGAGAGTCTTGTTAATAGCAGACGCACATATGGGTGAGGGTCTTAGACACCTTAAGCCTAAGGATTCTCTGGAAGAATTACAATCAATATACTGGTGGCCAGGAATGAGCCTGGAACATCACATATTTGCAAAAAACTGCCCGGACTGCAACAGAGATCGCAGTGGCGACCGAGACGGTATATTACCATGGCGTTTCGCTCCAGATTGGATTAAACAATAAATATAAATAAAAAACCCAGTATGAATAATGCGTCATGTTAACATGTAGAGACTATTTTCACTTATAATGTAGACCCCAGCTCTCGGCTGACGTCTGAACTGTTATGAAAAGATTTGCGAGTCTATAATGGCATATACGCTAGGAGCATGCTACATTCTGACCAAAGTCTTGCCTTTAGCTCTCGAGCTTATAGGGGGGGCATGGCCAGCATGGGCATTACATTGCGAGACTCTTCTCACTTCCTTCCTGAGGGAAACGGGATGGTGTAAAGAAAAAACCAAGGCATAAAGCAATCTATAATGGCAAAGGTATTAGGTTCGGGAGCTGGGTGGGTCAAACATTTAATAAGTGTCCAACGTAGTCTTAATAATCTACCAAGAAATTCTCTGAGAGGTCTCAGTCCGTACGAACTATTGTTTGGGACTAGAATGTTAATCCAGGACCTCGATAGTCACATTTCAGTGGTTAAAGAAAAATGCTTTGATATCAAAGATCGTTTGGCTATTTTACAGGACTTAAACGAAACAAGAAAAGACCTGAGCAACATAAAGTTGAAACAACAGCCAACAACCACTGAAGAGAAACCACCTGTCCCAGCAAGGCCTGTCTGGATTCCAAAAATCAGCGATCTGGTCAGAGAGAAAATCGCGGTAAAGAAGGAATTTGGGCCTTCTTACAGAAAAGCAGTACCTGTCTTGGCTATCAACGGGACAAGATCAGTAGTGTTACCGCCCCTTGCTGGTAAAAAGGAGAACCGAGTTGTATCCATCGACCTGGTTAAACCACAATCATGTGGCCGATAACAAGTAGTAGGCCAAGTGGACTCCCAAGAAGTAGTAGAACACCAAAGTTTGCTACAAACACAGAGGTTCAAACTGAGAGACTAATCACATTTGATAAACCTACAGTGAATCAACAAGGACTATGCAACAAAGCCATGGAACTTAAACCTCTTGAAACCCAAATCCAAACTTTACATCAAGAAACACCAATCTACAATGATGTAACCACTGACTATGCTAATGAAACAAAGCAAATTCCAAAAGCAAAAAGGAATCCAGAAGCAATTGAAACAATTGACAGAGCAGCATCAGGCTACTTCATCAACTTCGATGATTTTTCTGAGGATCCAAGTGAACCTGAGGAACAGCCAACAACATCAAAAACTTTTAAAGACAAAGCAAAGGAACTCATTCATCAACTACAAGAAACCTATCTGATTTCTCCATGGATTGAATTTTGGGTGGCACTCGGTGTATTTGTCCTCATACTTTGGCTCATCATGGTACTATGCTTGGGGCATTTTATTGAGGGGAAATACGTTACAATGGACACAGCAAGTCAGAAAATCAACTTGGTCCTGAAACCACACAAGTCTTCACACATCGAGAAAAGAGAACTTTCTTCAGTAAACTTCACAGCCAATCCTATACCCGGTGGGGTAGCATGGGACAAAACTGATTACGAAATCTATGGCCCGGTTGAGCTCCTGAAGTATCCTCATCAATTCAAGATTTCATTAAGTGACTTTGTAAAACCAAGCACATTCACTGATGATTGGGACTTTGAAAGTATTAATGATATGATGTCAGATCTAGTGATGTCAGCTAAATTTACAGAACATGATTATTTGCAAGGTTCATCTAATTATGACCAGATGTATTGTTACAACCACTATGGTCACCATTATCTGCATAAATCTGCTCAACCTAGAAATGTTTTTAATTATAACCAATGGGAACATTGTGCAACTCCACCAAAAGGCAGTTCAAAAACATTTTATGAACAATTTTCATACTTCTCAGGGTTTAACATAAGTAATGCAGAAACATTTTATTTTAGAATGTTAAATAAGACAGGAATGAAAACCATGCTTACAAATACAAAATTAATCTATTCAGAGACATTTTTTGAAAAAATGAAAACATTCGGTTTTGATTTCTGGAACAATAATATTGAAACGAAAACAATCTGGGGTACTAAAGATTGGCAAGTGCAAGGTATAGAATCATTATTTAGAGCCTGCATGATCCCAGAACAAATTATATTTTTGAATGACACAATTCAACAGACTACCTGTCTTGGCCTAGCCAAAATTAAAGACTTGAACAAACCGTCTATTCCGAAACCAACACCAGACAGTAATCACACTGAAGATGTTGAGATAGACGTATCCCATATTTTAAACCAAAACAGAACACATCCTGATTGGAAAAAATGGTTGATCTGGCCCACAGACACAAATAACTGTCAAGATAGATTCCTGAACAAAATACAGGGGTTCACATTGACCAGGCCAGACCCTAGATACTCCCAGAGACAACATCCAGGGATTATAACTACATACAGTGTAGGGAAACTCTGCCTCGAATGGCTACAAACATCCACACTGGTTGAAATTAAGCAACACTTGACTTTACTTAAAGAAGGTGCTGACTTATGTGATTTCATTATGGGACCACGCAAACAGCGTCAAAAACGTTTCATAGCGGCCTCTATATATGCAGCTTACAACGAAGCTTGGAAAGAAACTCAAATTGAGACAGCAGAGAAAATACGGGAAATTGACCGTGTTCATTTGGAAAAATCACTTTCTGTTGTAGACAATGGGTTAATGACTCTGTCTTCCAGAATATATTCACTGGACAGTATTGTATCCTCTGCAATCGATATAATAGAGCAGGACTTACTAATGTTACAACATGGTCAGTCTCAATTGCGTTCTATTGTACAGCTTGGCTGGACGTTACAAAATCTGCGTTCAGGCTACGTGCCTTGGCGTCTAATCAACACAACGTCATTATTCACTATCTTTAACCTTACTGATACACAAATCAGCTTGGCACAAAAGGGAGCAGAATATACAATTCTGAGCATTGAAAAACTTGAGAGATTACCATTGACAATGTCAGAACGACCTGTCATTGAATGGATAAAACATGGAATCATAACTATTCCGATAACGACTTTCCAATTTCGATACTGCCAAAAATATATACAGGCAGGCCAGTATGAAAGGTTGGGTAAAGGATACATTAAGTCAACATGGAACTTACCTTATACACACACATGTTACAGTAATAAAGGACAGAGTGTATTTCTTAGTGGTAATAATTGTGAAAAATCACTAAGTGGTATACTTCTGTGTCAGGGTATAAGTTTGCATGGGGCCTGTAAGGGGACTTCAAATAACCTTTCATGTCACCAGCTCGGCACACCTGCAACACAAATAGAACCATTCTTTAGAAGACTTTCTAACGGGAGTTACATTCTAATTGTAGATCACAGATGTTGTGGCTTGCTGCCAGGAAAACCTTATCTCGTAAGCGTGAGCTCCATGGTCACTTGCTGTGAGCGAGTATTGTTTCCGAATGACACTCCAGACAGGGAGGAAAAAATTTGGCCCAGTTTGAAAATCTCTTCTATTCGAATTGATACTTTAAGCAGAATGAAGACTGTGCTCCTACAGACGCCAGTTAACTTGACGTCATCAAAAGAAACGTATGATCTCCAAGTTGCAAGGACAACGGGAGAGATACATTCATTGTTATCAACAAATTGCCCCCTACACTTCGCAGAAATGCTAAGCGAAATCTTAAATATTTCTGATACAAATGGTATCGCGAGTGTATTTAAGACCGTTTTTTCGGGACTGTTAACACCATTCAAAGCAGTCCTGGGTATTTTTCCTAATTTCGTCCATTCCATCTTTGGCGGACTTCCACTCCTGTTGGGACTCGTAGCAGGCATTTTATTTGTTCTACTCCTGCTTCGTTATGGCAAGCCATGTCACAGACAAGACTCCAGCAGCAATGGAAGAAACGATCCTAGCTATACGCTACCGGGACCGCATAACTAAAGTCCTTGTATTAGCCCGGCTAAGAGATCTGAATATGACCTGGTTTCTTTCATTCAGACCCATATGGCAGAATTGTGTCTTACCTGTATTGAGATGCATGCTATGCGGCGAAGAATGCGTGTTGGACACCTGTCTTACACTACAATCAGAAGTACCATTGGATGCAGATACTTTGTTGGGTCCGGTAAAGGCTCATGCATTGTGCTGTCCCCAGCGGCTACCTATCCTGATGACGGCATTCGTGGAGACTTCACCACTACGACTGAAGGGTAGTGAAGTACAGGATGAAAGCAGCATCAACCAGGTACGGCCTTCTGTAAGCAATGCTGATCAAAACATCACTGAAAGCGAACATGCGCACGACTGCATGGTAGCGACATTTTCCAACTTGGTCGAACTTTCAGCCGAGGCAGTAAACTGTTTTATTGAAAGTCTGTCTGAAATGATGTTTTCACCAGAACAGAGAGAGTGACTTTAAGCAAACGTGAACACAGCGTTCCCTGAACTCTGAATTTGGCCTTCAGCTTTAAAAAACAAAGCTACTGGGAACTTTGTCCTTCTTCCCCTGAAAACAAAAACTTTTTTCCCAAATCCAAAATATTTACCTTTTTGGCACTTATCTTCTGCTCAAAGTAGAACTATTCCTAGAGAACAGAGCTTCTATTTTTAGGAATTCTAGAGACGATACATTACCTCAACCTCTAGCTTATTTACAAGTAATTGTATTTATATGTGATGAAGTGGTCTCGCCCCTTTTTTCTTCTGTATTAAGAGCCATTTCATGTGTTATTTTCGCAGATCATTCTTGCTGATATAAAATGTGCATCCTTTATTGAATGATTACACTGCTTGAATGCATACAGTACCTATACTCATTTTCGTGTATTTCGCAACATGCCATTTTTTCGAAAATGCAAAAAAAAAGAATTTCTTTTTGGGTGGTTCGGTATACACATACACTATTAGTTATGTTTACTATTGATTAGGTTAGTAAATATGGACATGAATTCGTGGAGTGGGTGTAGTGTGTTTATCTAAGTATCTGTATCAATACTCCTATTTCTGACCCTTGTCCGGTTATAATTCACTAATATCCATACAACGGCACAGAAACCCGTTACAGATTAAGTCATAGCGGATGCTGTCACATTGAGCAAGCACTATTCCTCCAGCCCCCTAGAAAGCACACCGAGTTCTCAAAACAAACCAAACCTCCAGCAAACCTGGGAAATCCCCCGCTGCTATTGTTTTGATTTCGTTCGAGAACTCCTGTAAAGAATGTAAGAACGACCAGTTCTTAATGACATCCTTAATGACGTCTTATGTCCATCCTTACGTCAAACCCGGCACCTTTCAGGTATAAATATACCGACGCTGCCCTAAGTAAAGACACGGTGGTGATGAGCATGGAGCAGCGATACTTGCCGGAGAGCCCAGCTGATGCAGAGAGCCCACGGACGCTGCCCCTCCCTTTTGACGCGCTGAGGAAGACGCTGTCTTTCCTCTTGATGAGGAATCCAGCCTCCAGCGTTTCCAGCTTGCCCTCGCGGGTAACTGGGATACCGAGTCCTGAGAAAAAGATACCAGCCCTCGTGCCTTCTAAATCCCAGGTACTGAACTGACTAACCCCTTACAGAGAATTCTTGAGTCAGATTCTTGGCAAAACAAACTTAACTTAAACTGCTACTTACTTACTCCCTCCCACGTATTAGGCTTAGGTCAGGTACACCGGGGTAGGCGTAGTTAGAAGCACCAGTTGAGTACGATTAGTCAATGTATATATGTATGTATATCTTTTATCCATTTTAAAGTATCATATGGCTAAGAAACCATATCAATGCTTTTACAGTATTATTTTATAATCCTGCTTTTATTATATGCATTCTACTTAACCTTAAGTATTGCAATTGTAGCGATTCATTTCTCTTGTATGAGAAAGGAGACTGATCAATAAATAACACCTTTTTATTGAACACACCCGTCTCTTCTTTTCTCTACAATCTGGTGAAACTAAGTATGCACGTATTGACTGAGTAAAATAGCTGTCTTTTGTTTTCACACGACTCTAGAGACATACTCTTGATTAGGGAGAGCAAAGTTGTCATGTTCTATGGTTGTCAGAAACTAAATCCCTTCTTGTCTATCCAGGGAGGTTAAACTCCTCCTCGCCTATTCGAGAAAGTTTCTAGTGAACTCTGAGCTAGCTGGCACACACAAATTAAGTTTAATATCGTCAGTAGAAGACCTAGTTAACCTCTGTCCTACGTCTATACTATTGAAGATAATATTCCAATGCGCAGAGCCTATTGGGATAATAGGAACTACACTACATTGGTTCATGCCATGATCCAGCAGGTGAGGTTCTTGATGGCTTTCAGCAAGTTACTGATGTGCTTTGGCTGATGTGCAGAGAGGGTGGAAGCCCACTCCTCTTCTGTGATGCTTTTCCAGCTCCTGTGGATAGTTCCAGTGGTGGTATGTCTGGGGTGGTGTGTGATGGCTATGCTAAAACTGACAGGGATGTGGGCTCACCAGATCATAGTTTCGGTTTTTCGACTGTAATGTTGCTGATTGTGGAGAAAATCAAGTCTGGCCTTAAGCACCAGCATCAACAGGCAACCACTGGCAGTGCAGAGTGGATGGTAGGGTCTAACCTCTGGCCTGTCCCTACAACCAATCATTCATAGGTGGCTAACAGTCACCATGGACTGACATTGATTTTCTAAAGTGGGGGTGGGACCAATGTACTCAAAGTTGTACATTGCATTGGTGGGGTGCAGTGTCTGGTAAGAATCCAGGCCATGGCCATTCAATTCTTATTGTAGACAACCTTTAGCCATGCACAGCTGAAGTGGGCTGCAGGGTCTGGCCTCTTTTCAGACCCTGCGCCGCACCCTCTGGGGTCTGACCTCCATTATTCCCAGCCCTTGGTCATACACAGCAGGGGTCAGCTGCAGGGCCATGCACAGCCAGTCCCTGCAGTCCTTGAAGCTTGCCCCTGTGTTAGTATGCTGGGTGGGGAATAGCTTAGTGGTACAGTTGATACCATGCCTCCGGGCTATGTGCAGCTGTGAAGCTTTCATTATTGATGATGTACCGGGTGGGACGTACTAGCCCTTCTGCATTTGGTCCACTTAAGTGTGTGACTCTTACTCCTGACACTGGTGTACCGGGTGGGGGGTGCTAGTATCTCTGTAGCTGGGTCTCTGAGTCCATGGAGCATATCTATGGTGGTGTTGTACCGGGCAGGTGGAACTAGCCCCACCGTAGGCGTCTGTGAAGTGTGCGGTGTGCAGTGGTGGGTTGGACATCCAAGCAACCAGCAAGCACCAAAAGGCCCACTGCACATGCCCTTTGGCTATGCACTGCACGGGGTTAGGTGCAGGGCATAGCCTCTGGCCAGAACATGTGCCTATTACCCCCTTCCGATTGCTGAAAGCCTAAGGATACCCAACCTGCATTTCCTTCATCATTATCTTTTCTTAATTGTTTTTTGGGTGCCATGGAGCTACCTTGGTACCTGACACACAGGTTTCCATCCAATGGTACCACATTACCATGCATGCTTCCTCAATTAAGTTTGCACAGTACGGAAGTAACATGGGCTGGAATCTTGCACAGTTGCTCCCGCCGGATTAACAGTATCTCACGGGAGGCCCACAATGGGTTTCCAGAGAGTAGCACAATATCTGCGCCCCATAAGACAAAAAAATATTTTATGCTCTTGAGAGGTCCCTCCCAAAAGGGCCTGGGGCTATGGTGCCCCCACACACACCCGTACACACACTTTCCCCTTTATGCTCTCAAGGCCCAGATTTACTAAGATTTCATGGAATGCAGCGCTGCAAAGGAAGTGGCTGCTTTGCATTGCACGAAAGGTAGAGATAGCAGAACTGTGCTTTAGTTACAAAGATATGGCACAGTCCAGCTCCCCTACCTGGTACACTTTGAGTTGCACAGTGTAATTACAGGCACCCTTGTGCCTTGGCACAAGAGTGCCTGTATTAAGATCTGGAATTCTTTTGTGCAGAAAGGAATACCTTTCTGGACAAAAACTATTCTTTGAGGTTTATTCCTCTTTATATTTGTGCTGCAGAAGGCAGCACACCTGAAAAGAAGAACCAATATGGAGAAATAAAAACATTTCTTCTTGGTGTGCCACCCGTGGATAGGCACACCATTTTGGCACAAACCCATGTTTACACGTCTTTGTCAATCAATATGGGTTTGAGTAAAAATAAATGGGTGGATGCACGTAACACCCATGCTCCACCCGTGTAATACATACTTGATGCAAGGTAAAACAAGGCATCCCTATGCACTCTGTTGCATTACTTTTTTTTAATTTACAAAGCCACACATTATTAGACCTGGCATCCTTGGTGTTCTTTTCCCCCTAACTGTTTGCCTTCAACCCTCCTGTCCTGCTGATGCCGTTGTTGTTGGCTTTAGGACTCTGCACATTTGTGCTCTCTCCTTAAAACATGGTACAACTGGCTTACACCCAATAGGCATATTTGATTTACTTGTAAGTCCCTAGTAAAGCGGTAATACCGTGCCCAGGACCTGTAAATTAAATGCTAACAGTGGACCTGCAGCCCTGATTGTGCAAACCACTTAAATAGCACTTCAAATATATTTCAGGTCTGCCATTGCAGCCTGTGTGCGTAGTTTTAAACTGCTATGTTGACCTGCCAAAATATACCTTTTTGCCAGGCTCAAATCTGCCTTGGCACAAGAGTGCCTGTATTAAGATCTGGAATTTCTTTGTGCAGGAAGGAATACCTTTCGGGACAAAAACTATTCTTTGAGGTTTATTCCTCTTTATATTTGTGCTGCAGAAGGCAGCACACCTGAAAAGAAGAAGCAATATGGAGAAATAAAAACATTTCTTCTTGGTGTGCTTCCCTTGGATAGCACACAATTTTGACACAAACTCATGTTTACAAGTCTTTGTCAATCAATATGGGTTTAAGTAAAAATAAATGGGTGGATGCACGTAACACCCATGCTCCACCCGTGTAATACATACTTGATGCAAGGTAAAACAAGGCATCCCTATGCACTCTGTTGCATTACTTTTTTTTCTTTTTTTTTTTACAAAGCCACACATTATTAGACCTGGCATTCTTGGTGTTCTTTTCCCGCTAACTTTTTGCCTTCAACCCTCCTGTCCTGCTGATACCGTTTTTGTTGGCTTTAGGACTCTGCACATTTGTGCTCTCTCCTTAAAACATAGTACAACTGGCTTACACCCAATAGGCATAGTTGATTTACTTGTAAGTCCCTAGTAAAGCGGTAATACCGTGCCCAGGACCTGTAACTTAAATGCTACAAGTGGACCTGCAGCCCTGATTGTGCCTCCCACATAAATAGCACTTCAAACATATTTCAGGTCTGCCATTGCAGCCTGTGTGAGAAGTTTTAAACTGCCATGTTGACCTGCCAAAATACAACTTTTTGCCAGGCTCAAATCTGCCTTTTTAAAACATGTAAGTCACCACCAGAGTAGGCCCTGGACAGCCCAAAGGGCAGGGTGCACTACTTGAAAAGGGTTTGACATCTATTTTTTAGTTTTACATCTTCTGGTAGTGAAAAACGCTTACATTTGTTTTCCTCTACTGCCAGTTGTGCCTGTCCAGTTGGATAACACTGAAGTTACCTTAGTACATTTAATAAGTAATCATTTTCCAAATGGTAACAGGTAACCAGTGTATGTCTGGTATCTTTGCAATTGTGATGAAAAGTCCTCTCTCATGCTGAAGTTGGATTTTAAATTACAATTTTGAAAGTGCCACTTTTAGAATGTTGCCATTTTCCTTCCTGCAGCCTGTCTCTGGGTCACATGAATGAGTGTAGCTGAAAGTTGGGCTTTCTGTATTCCTCCTAGACAGCTGCACACAATAGAGAGCTTAGGTGGGCCTGGATGGGCCATCACTGGCAGGATGTGAGGGCGGTGCTGGACACACTCCATCTTACACTTGAATAGGCTTTGTCGTGCCTCCACACAGAGGGTTGCACACCACCTTTAGTTAGTCTGGAGCCAGGACAGTGTAGCCAGGATGCCTGTGGACTTCAAAGGGAGTGGGTGAGAAGCACTGGCCCTGCATCTGTTGAACCCATGACCCCAAAGCGACTCCAAGGGCAAATTGCCTGGCCTCCTGACTTGAGCCTCAGAGATAGAAGGCTCCAGTAACCTTGAACCAAGCACCTGGACTCTGCCATCAGTTAATTCTTCTTTCCCAAGTGGTGCCACCTCAGCCCTGGACCCTTGGAACTGGGCCTGAAGGTACTCTACCAGCACATCTGTGGATCCAGCAGGACTGATGCATCTCCTTTGCTGCGCGGCGCATACCCAAGTAGAACCAATGCATCACCTCTGCTATGCAGATTCCATCAGCGCAAAGACTCTGCCTCAACCTCACAACCTGCATTGGAGACACTGCTGCGTTGAACTTTACTGAAACAAGCCCTCCCATCACAAATTCTTGTCAATAGCAGCCTCAATGATGACACAGGTTCTCACAGCACAGCCCTTTAGAACGGATGCATCACCTTGACTGAGCGACGCATCCTTGACGCCAGACTTTGCATCACAAGCCCTCATTGATGGGATCCTCGATGACGATGCAGGAACTCACTCGTGGTCTTATTTATTTTACTCAAAACATTTAGTTCCTACTTTCAAACAAAAGCCCTTCAAAGCATGGCAAGTACAATTGTGTATTGCATTTATATTTTTATTTAGTATTCATTTTTTTACTTTTTCTTTTCATTTCAAATTCATATTTCAAGAAGTGTTTTTTTTGGAATCAATATATCAAAAAACATTTACATAACATATAAAGACAATTAAAATGAGAAATTCAATTCTATATACATGATACCACACAAGGAGCACACCTGACATTCAGACAACTTACACACATCCTAATACATTCACTAAAAAAAGATTCTTTATCCTGTATCTGAGGAGTCACAGATATTTGTGTGAACTGTCACGCTAGGTCTACGCGTTTCGGTGGGATGAGACCACCTTCCTCAGGACCCTTGACAGAACAGAGTTCTTCCCAACAATGTGTGCCCTCTGTATGGGTATCTGCAATTACAAATGAAATGTATCTGTATCATATACATACACAAATAGACGTACTTAAATATCTAGGAGAAAACATCTCATCCAAAAATAATTCATGAAGGGCTGGCAGTCTTAGAATCTTTTAAAGAAATCTTTATACATTATCTCAATCATTGTCTCTCTGTGACACTATAGCACCAGGATTTTTCATATGGACAGTGTCCGTAAAGGCCTTAATGAGAATATCTCCTGGTATGTAACAAAATAGTTACAACAAGTACATATCTATTGACTTACAAATATGGGTACTCTCTGTATATACCGACACATAGAGATATTGGATTGGAGTTAATCTTGTTATAGAGTGATTAACTGATAACAATTTTATGGATTGCATTCTCTGCAAGTTGGCGTACAATATACTACTGTTATAAATCCTAATTTCTACTGGTACCAGTAAACATCATAATACTCTCTCCTGATACTACAATGCTTACATAATATTACATGAATGTGTTAATAACAAATATTGGAGGCCCTATCAATTAATACTGGCTGTACAAAAATACATGCACAGATGTGGGACTGTTGTTTAAATTGTTTACGTCTTGTTTATAACTCTTTGAGTATTTAATTAAATAGCAATGAATTTGCAATCCTTCGTAGTGATACGCAATATCAACATTAATGTTCCATATGTATTGGTATAATTAGAAAAGAAATCAGCGAGACTTTTAAATCCAATTTATATTGGCGGAGACATCTTAATTAGTGACATGATGATGAATAATCTCATCTGCCTCCAAATGTTAGTAAAAAATATAAGAAATACCATAACTAAGTTCATGGGGACAAACCGCCTACCTAATGTGGTAAATACAGCTTCATAACAATATCGTTTACATAAATACCAATGGTAAAAGCTGGCGAAGACACCACTTAGTAATGGCGGCCAGCGATTGTACAACTTCCTATATGTGGACGCACAAGGCGCCAAAATGACGCTACTTAAACCGACGGGCTATGGGCTTCCGGTTCCTTGTGATCGGGCGGTGTTGCGGTTAAGGAAATACGTGATGAAAACTCGGGTAAGAACCGTAGTTAGAGGGCTCCCAATAATTGAAAGGTGTATCTCACCTTTGTCGAATTATTCGAAAATACAAATGCCTCTTGTAAACAGAAGGGCATTGTGTGTTTATGGGTATTTCTTTACCATTAGCAATACGAGTGGTTCTCTCGGACAGTGATACTTGTGTATCGCTTTGCAATAAGGAGAGAGTGGGCAGTTTTTGGTATGTCTCAACTGCTAGCAATATGAGTATCGTTCTGATCGGAGACATAAGTTACAACACAGGTCTCCTAATAAATTGGTGAAATACAACAAGAGAAAGATCTCTGTGAATTATCTAACTATACACAACACAGGGATGTGATGAAGTCCATATAAAAAGGCACATTTAGAGTTATCTCGATAAAAATAATAACTGACCAAAAATAATTAAGTAAACCACAAACTTATAATTAAATCATCTGCTAATACTACAATTATTGAAATTCTTACAGTGCCAATGAACACTTAGAACATTGGGAAAAATTGAAGGCCAACTGTATTTAATGATAATGGACCAACACTTCATATGAGGTGAGTTGTTTCTATGTGGCAAGAAATAATGGCAATCATAAAATTGTTGGGAATACGTTTGACATGCTTTTTGCATTTCTGATTAGATCACAAGGGCACTAATACCAATCTGATGGAACATCTAATAAGGAAATACAAGTTATGAAACACAAGAAGCATTAAAAAAAATTTAATACGGTGAGCAGATCTGTAATACAGATATAGGATATCTAACTTGGAGAGTTGAAAAGATCTAAAATTATTGTTTTTCTAAAATTGTCACAGGTTTAATTACCTATCTGAAAGGAAGTGTTACTCCATTTTTTTTTGTGTAATATATTTTTATTGCAGGAAATGTAAGGAAGTACAGCGTTGCCACCTGTAACAGTACGCAATCCAGTGTGGGTGGGGACCACGTGTTCTCCATACACGGCCATTTAGCCCACAACCCGGAGGTCGGGCGGCGTATGTTAGTCCTTTAGAGCGTGGTTCACCCCAGCCGCATTACAAATCACAGGTATTAAAGTAATTCACATCTGCTTTTATTCAACTGCCTCAAAACTGACCCCCCATCCTCCCTCCTCTCACCCATCCCCCTAGAGGAAGATGGGATTGTCCATCACTATTCGTCGTTTCAATGCTGCATAGGATCAGAGACATCCCACTTCCCCTAGCCCCTACCCCCCCCCCCACTCGTCATCGGTAGGTCAACCTGTGTGTGGTCAACTGAGGATAAAGTGGCCGTGAGTCTGCTGCGGTATCGCCGTGTTAAGTTATTACGGCGCTACAGTGGGATCTAGGCCGTCTCCCTCCGTACTGTCTGTGTCAGCATGTGCGCCGTGGTCGCGCAGGGTCTGCACTAACTGTTCCCAAGCCTGTGCCGCCTCTAACGCCCGCTCATCATGTCTTCGCTTCGCCTGCTGGAATCTTAGTGTGCTTTCACTCCCCGCCCATTTAAGCATTTCATTGCGCCATTTATCGTCCGACGGACCAACTCGCGCCTTCCAGTGTCTGGTAATTTCGCGTTTAGCTAACAGTAAGCCCAAATCAATGAATTTACTGGTGATTTTAGTCTTGGGAGTATGCGGAAACCAGTGTAAAAGTCCTACCGCCACGTCCACCCGTATCGATCTACCAGTTACCACGGTCAGCGTGTCACCCACTATTGACCAAAAGGAGGTCAGCTCAGAGCAGGACCATAGCATATCCAGAAGGTCCGCACCGGGCGCCCTACATCTAGGACAGGCCGCCGTCTCCAGACCAAAATACTGCTGCAGTTTCACCGGGGTCAGATAGGCTCTATGCAGCACATAGAAGTGGACCAACTGGAAGCGTGCATTCCTCGTCCCCTTCCAGATCCTCCGCAGCAGCTGGGACCATGTGGCCTCTGGAATATCCCTACCTATGTCTGTCTCCCATCTGGATTTAAGGGTCGCCAAGGGGGCCAATCTCTCCTCCACCATTCTGGAGTAGAGGCACGACACCGCCTTAACTGTCCCCGCAGACATCATTACATATTGACATGTCGTTGACAGATGCGGTTCCTCGTGACCGGTCCTCCAGTGAGCCTGAATCGCTCTCGCGAGTGCCGCGTAGATCAAGAAATCGCCTCTAGGGATGTCGTAGCGATCCAAAAGGGTCTGGAAGGGCAGCAGCCCCCCATCCTCGTAAAGGTCGCCCATCGTCTGTATCCCCATGTCTTCCCAAACACTGAGACGGGACCAGTCTCCGCCGTGGGGTAATGCAGTAATCATTCCCAGCGGGATCTCCGGGGCATAGGGTCGCGAGCCACCGAGCTTGCGATGTGCCCGGTTCCAGCAGGAGCGCACGGTCCGGTCCTCCTGAGTGAGGTGTTTCAACTCTAATGTCTGTTGCAGCGCAATATATGATAAAACATGCCTGGGTGTGCCACAGCCCCTCAGCTCTTCCGGGCCTCGAAATTCACGCACGATTTCTTGGGTGTAGAACTGTAACTGGGCCGCTAAATAATACGTCTCGAAGTCCGGAGCCGCCCACCCTCCTTCCGCTCTCGGTCGCATCAAAGTTCCGAGCGCCACTCTACGGCGGCCTGCTCCCCATAGGAACGACACTATCATGGAGTCCAGGCCCCTAAAAACAGATCTGGGGATCCATACCGGGAGCGTTCGAAAGTAGTACAGCAATCGGGGCAGCGCCTCCATTTTTAAGAGAGCAACGCGCCCCGCTAGCGATAGGGGCAGGGCAGACCAGAAGGCCATGCTGCCTTTGAGCGCTCAGATGCCCCTGGAGACATTACCCTCCAGGATGTCGATCGGGCGATGATAAATATGTACCCCCAGGTACTTAAAGCAGGCCGGTTCCCATCTGATTGCTCTGTGAGTATCCGGCTGGGGGCCATCCAGGCGCATCGGAAATAGGCAGGTCTTAGCCCAATTTACCCGAAGTCCCGACAACTCCCCAAAGGACGTGAGCGCCGAATCTGCTCCCGCCAGGGCCGCATCAGCGTCTTCGAGGAAGAGCAACAGGTCATCAGCGTACAGGGAAATGTATTGGGGACCCAGCGGAGTCTGTAGTCCCCTAGAGTAGGCTCCTGTGCGAATTGAGATAGCCAGCGGTTCCACAGCTAGAGCGAACAGCAAAGGGGACAACGAGCACCCCTGCCTCGTGCCTCTTTCCACCGGGTACTGTTGGGACACCAGCCGGCCCGATTTCACTCTGGCCACCGCCGCGGTATACAGCACTTTGGTCCACTTCAGGAATCCCTCTCCTAATCCAAATCTCTCGAGAACTCTGTGAAGGTAGACCCATTCCAGGCTGTCGAAGGCCTTTTCCAGGTCTATCGAGAGAATCATAGGGTTGGGAACATTCTCGTGCGCCATCTCTAATAGTCTGAAAAGTCGTCGGATGTTCATTGTCGTGTTGCGTTTGGGGATGAAGCCTGCTTGGTCGGCGTGTACCAGGGAGCTCATGTGTTCCAGTAACCGCTCGGCTAAGATGCTACTCAAGATCTTGTAATCTACCGTGAGCATTGATAGTGGTCTATAAGAGGCCGGGTCCGTGCCCTCACGACCCGGTTTCAGAAGAGGAATCACCAGTGCCTCCCTCAACGAGCCCGGCAATCTTCCCAAGGACTTCGCCTCCTTGTAAACCTGTAGGAACTTTGGGGCTAGGATATCCGAGTATGTGGAATAAAATTCCACCGGCAGACCGTCCAGGCCCGGCGTTTTGTTACGCGCCATTCTTTTGATCGCCCCCTTGATCTCGCTTAGCTCCACATCGCGTCCCAGGGCCTTCGCCTGATCCGATTCAAGGGTGGGGATAGGCAGGTACCTCAGGAAAGCATCCGTCGGGGAAGTGTCCGGCTGTAACCGGCTACGATACAGCCGCTCGTAGTAACTCCGGAAGCAATGAAGGATTTCAGGTGGAGTGTAAACCTCCCTATTCCCGTCTGTCCTCATCGCTACGGTGGGTGAAAAACTTCTAGAAGGGTTAGCAAGCCAAGCTAATAACGCACTTGATTTGTCGCCTTCTGCCAGCGATCTAGATAGGTAGGTCTTATAGTCGTAGCTACGTAGTCGCTCAACCTCCACCGCCACTGCCTCTTTAGCCGCTAGGGCCTGCTGTTGAAGCTCCGGGCGGCCAGGGCGGGAAAGCTCAAGGTCATGGAGGACCCGGTCAGCTCTGGCTAGGTCTTCCAGAAGTACGCGGCGCACTCCCACCTTCTGCGATATGCAATAACCTCTCACCACAACATTAAAGGCATCCCACTCCGTGGCTCGTTCTGTCGTCGTACCCTCGTTAATCGCAAAATAGCTCGCTATCTTATCCTCCAGGGCTCCGCGAAACACCTGATCCTCTAGCAACTCCGGCCGCAATTTCCAGGAAGGCACACAAGGGGCCCCCTGAATCCATCTAAGGTCTATCAACAGTGGGTTGTGGTCAGAGATCGTCCTCGTTAAATATTCAGACCGTACCCCCGTAGTGGCCACCTCCCTAGACCCTAGGAAGCTGTCCAACCTCACATGTAATTCATGCATCCCCGAAAAGTGTGAGTAATCTCGAGTACCCGGGTTATGGGCCCGCCATATATCCGTTAGTCCCCACCCAGTCTGCCAAGTCAGTCTACCCTTTGCCACTCTGTGGGCCGGGGAGTCCAGAAGGGGAGGATGTGATCTATCTAAGTCAACGTCGAGCACCGAGTTAAAGTCCCCACCCATCAGGACAGGTCCCGACAAGTAACGAGCCAGTGAGCCGGATAGTGCGTAAAAAAAGGCGAGCTGGTCCGTGTTGGGCGCATAAATGCAGCAGATGCTCAAATCCCTGCCCCCAAGTTTCCCTGCTAACGCGACATACCTCCCTTCTGGATCTATGGTGTGATCATCTACCTGCAAGGGTATTCCCGCCTTTATCCAGATCAGCGCGCCTCTCGCATAAGCCGAGTATGAAGTGCAGTATACCTGTCCCCGCCATCTACGCTGTAGCGCAAGTCCCTCGTTTTTATTGAGATGCGTTTCCTGTAGCAGAGCGATCTGTACTCCTCTACGCACTAAATAAGCATGGACCTTGTGACGCCTGGACATGGTGTGCAGGCCCCGTACGTTCCAGGTGACGCATTTCAGGTTTGAGAAATCAGCCATTGTCCCATGTCGCATTCATCCGTCTCTCCGCGCACTGCACAGCTAATGGTATATGTCCAACAACAACCTCCCCGATAACGAGTCCCCCCCTCATTGACTGTAACTCAGCTTGTAAACATGAACCCCCAACCACCCTCCCCAGAACAGGTTCCAAATAACAATATCTAGTCCCCATCCAAACTATAGGTTCTAAGACCTCCTCTCCCTCTATCCTTCCGGTAGTCACCGTAGGCGTGCCTTAAGGGCAGTGTGGGGGGCCGAGCGCCGACGCGGGATCCCTCCGCAGGTCGCAGCGCGGCCGAACTCCGCAGTATCAAAATGTGCATAAGGGAGTCCCTACAACCCCCCTCCCGTAACCATTGACTGCACCATTCGTTCTCCTGAGCCCCTCGCCCCCGCGTATATCCTCTTCCCCGCGGCCCCCCATGCAAAGCCTCCTCACCCCATATCCTTATTGTTCATCCAGTAGTCCTTCAGCTGTCTCGGGGGTAACCACCGGAAGTCTCACGCTGTCCGTTTCGGAGCCCTCCGTGTCCGATTGGCCCCCACTCTCTCCCGGATCTGAAGGAGCTGCACCACGCTCCGTCCAGATATGGAAGAAACCATTTCCAATGCCCCACGTCGTTCTGCCGCAGTCTCCAGCGTGGACGGCCCAGTAGTCCTACCTCTGCGGTGTCGGAACCTCTTCGATCTCCTCGGTGGTACAACATCCATCGTGGATTGAGATGAAGCTCCAAAACCATCCTTGCCCGCTCTGTACAGTTCCAACCAACCGCATACCTCATCCGGAGTGTCAAAGAACTTGGTGGTGCCATCCACGATGATACGAAGTCGTGCCGGGAACAGTAGGGAGTATTGGATGCCTTCAGTTCGTAGTTCTCGTTTGACGGCTAGAAAGGATGACCGACGTCTTTGCGTTTCATAGGTGTAGTCCGGGAAAATGTTCACTCGGCTGTTGTCCACCTGATAAGGACCTTTCTGTCTGGCAGCTTGAAGTAGAAGGTCTCTGTCTCGGAAATGGAGCAGCCGCACCACCACCGGACGGGGGGGTCGGCCCTGCAGCGGGGGTCGGGCAGGTACTCTGTGCGCCCGCTCTAATGTGTAGAAAGGGGACAAACCTTCCGGCACCACAGTTGTCCGCAGCCAGTTCTCCAGGTACTCCACCATGTCCCCGCCTTCAATTTTTTCGGGAAGGCCAACCACACGAATGTTATTCCTCCTGTTTCTCCCTTCCGCATCCTCCGCCCGCTTTTCCAGCGCTTCTATGCGGGCCAAGGCGTCCTTCATTGATGTGTCCAAAACCTTCTGCGCCGGCTCTAGTTGTCTCACCGACCCCTCAACTTCCTTCACTCGGTCAGAGAGCTTGCCATGATCCGCTCGCAGTAGACCCAATCCCGTCGCCACCTGCGCAATGTCCTCTCGCAAGGCTGATCTGGTCTCTGTGATGGCCTGTAGTATCTTGTCCAGCTGTGCCTGAATAGGGGAGTCCCCCGGGTTGTCCACACGAGAATGTTCCTCGTTGTCCGGCGGCTCTGCGTCCGATGCCGCCTGAGCACCTCCCTTCGGGCCTTTCGGTTTCCCCATGGTTGGAGGTGCACGCCGGCCAGGTGCCTCCGAATCAGGGCCGATCAAGCTCGTGCCGGTGTCGCTCCCCCCTGTGCCGCCTCCAGTCCAGTCAGTAGGTCGTCGGACGATGGGCAGGGCGGCGCAAGCTCTCGGGGCGCTGGTCGTGGCTGTGTTCGGTCGCTGTCCGACCAGAAAGCACGTGTCTGCTGTTTCACAGGAGTCCAGGGGGACGGCAGCAGCAGAAACGCCTCCCCTCAGTGGACCGGGGTTGTATTCCTGGGCCTCAGGCCCTCTGAGGGTCCCCGCAGGGCCACTGCGTCTTCACCCCTGTTCATCGTTCGGTGCAGGACTCCTTTCCGCGATTACGTGGGGCAGTGCCAACACCCCGGGCAGCGTCCAGCGTCTCCCCCAGGCCAGCAATGCTCCCCAGTCCCCCTCGCGTAGCGTCTCGTTATGACAGGCGGTCTCACCAATGGGCCCCCCGTCGGCACCTCCCCTCCTCCGTCCGCCGCACCTCAGAGCCTCGTCATGGGGCTTGTTGTCTCGCAGGTAGTTCTGCCAGGGGCTCAGGGGGGTCCCGCTACGGCCACAGCCGGTCCGCCAGCGTCACTCGGCGAGCTCCGGGTCAGGCGTACACACTGCCCCCGCCGGCGCAAGTTCCAACCTTCTCCCGGCTGCGGTCGGGTCTCGCCGCCCCTCCCCCGCGTCTCCGCCGCTCCTCTGGTCCCAGCCTCGGGCCCCCGGCCTGGAGGTCCCCGGGGTGACAGGTGATGGTCGCTGTGTCGGCAGGGGTGGGGAACGCCTGATGCGTCGTCCCTCGACTTTTCTCCCCGCCCAGGGGTCCCCGCGGGCCACCAAGGTTGTGGGGGGGCAAGCAGGTCTTCCGGAGTGTGCTGGAGGGGTAATGGTGTCTCCAGGGACCCCCCTTGTCAGGATAACTAGGAGCTCGGCCGCGGAGCTGAGACGCTAGGCGACCTCCGCCATCGGCGTCCAAGCCACGCCCCCAAAGGAAGTGTTACTCCATAGAAGTCATCGCCAAAACTCGTGCTAGGGTAAGAGTAATAGTCAATCATCATGTACTATTTTGTGAATAGGATAGACAGTCAATCCAGCAACTGTATAGTTTAAACAGGTGCTGCTTTTCTTTTCTTTTCTCTTTCTATCTTTGAGTTACCGGTTAGAGGATACAAATCATGCTCAATTAGCATTCTCCAATTAATTTAGTCAAATACGAGGTCTGGTCCTGGTGCTATTGTGTCACAGAGGGACAATGATTGAGATAATGTATAAAGATTTCTTCAAAAGATTCTAAGACTGCCAGCCCTTCATGAATTATTTTTGGATGAGATGTTTTCTCCTAGATATTTAAGTACGTCTATTTGTGTATGTATATGATACAGATGCATTTCATTTGTAATTGCAGATACCCATACAGAGGGCACACATTGTTGGGAAGAACTCTGTTCTGTCAAGGGTCCTGAGGAAGGTGGTCTCATCCCACCGAAACGCGTAGACCTAGAGTGACAGTTCACACAAATATCTGTGACTCCTCAGATACAGGATAAAGAATCTTTTTTGAGTGAATGTATTAGGATGTGTGTAAGTTGTCTGAATGTCAGGTGTGCTCCTTGTGTGGTATCATGTATATAGAACTGAATTTCTCATTTTAATTGTCTTTATATGTTATGTAAATGTTTTTTGATATATTGATTCCAAAAAAAACACTTCTTGAAATATGAATTTGAAATGAAAAGAAAAAGTAAAAAAATGAATACTAAATAAAAATATTAATGCAATACACAATTGTACTTGCCATGCTTTGAAGGGCTTTTGTTTGAAAGTAGGAACTAAATGTTTAGAGTAAAATAAATAAGACCACGAGGGAATTTCTTTCTTATTGTGATACTATTGTTCCTCTCTATTCCCTGGTCTAAAGTACTTTAAGAGGGGGTCCCTTTGATATGTTGATGCAGGACCTCACATCGCAGCTTAGCAGCTCCTCATAACCAACATATCGCCTCTGCTGTGTGACGCATCCTCGAAGCAGGACCTCACAACGCTCCACCAGCAGGATTTAAGGCACTCTTGTTCAATAGGCCTTACTGGGTTTTTACTCCACTCTACATGAAAATATATTTGTATTTAGAAAACCATTTCTGATGTTACATTATTCACTTTATACTCTTTTTGTGTGTGTGTTCCTCTAAGAACAATACAGTAACCCCAAACTTCATTTTTAGATTCCTAATTCAGTCGGAATGCTTGATGCCAATATATAGGGGAGTAACGGTAAAGTACCAAATTCATTTTTAATTCCCCTTACATAAATATAATTCTCCAAGCAATTCCAGACAGTTATTATTATTATTTTTAACACAATATTTTCTGAGAGAGCAAGATAATAACCTTTCATGTTTTATTTTTTATGCATGTGGTTTTTCATGCCACATCAATAGGCTTCATGTGGTTTTTCATGCCACATCTATAGGCTTAAAGTGCTAAGTACTCACTTAAAACCCTAATAAGGTGCTCTACAACAACAACAACAATAAATTCTTATAAGACAATTTTTCATGCTCGTCTTATTGGATTCATACGATGTAAATATTCATTAAATGATCCACAATAAAAATATGCAGATGCCAACAGATGGCCAGGCTCAAGTGCCTAAGTCTCCTCTTTATGATTAGACAATGACTTATAACATTTGCTGATGAAACGCCTAGATAATCTCTGTTTCTAATAATGTTGAAGTGTAGTTCTGATTTGACCAAACCGATATGGCAGATTTAAAGTGCATTGTGCTGTCTTAAAGTGCTGAGTTATTATGATCCCTATGGAGTGTTAGCAATTTATACTAATACACGTTACATAAATTACACATAGCAAATTCAAAGTGCCTCATGCTAGCTTATTTATTGATAAGGTATTGATTTTATCAGCTGAAAAATCACTTGTGATGTACTTAACACATGGTGCAACAATCAAATAAATCATTGTTGCACAATATTAATAGGTATGGCAGGTTTACAGTGCTGTGCTGTCTTGGGATACTGACCCAATAGAATCTCTGTAAAGTGCTAACAGTTTTCCCAATCCACATTGTGTTGTTTGAACATAGCAGATTTAAAATGCCTCGTGTTAGATTATTTGATGATAAATTACTAATTGTAGAAGCTTTAAAAATAATTTGTAAAGACCTTAATGAACAATAAAGAATCAAACTATTATTGCACAATGTCCACCTAAGTCTACATCATCAGAACCTATTTAGTAGGCTTCTAATCAGCACAAATTCATTAGCATTTATAAAATTACACCTCAATGCATACCGTGGGAGACTTGTTACATCAGCCTTTTGAGCTTTGTTAATCCACTACATAGAGTTTCCAACACAGTTCAGAGCCAATGATTTACATTATTTGTATGTATAGTTCTTGGCATCCATAGGTCATTAAAGAAGTATATACAGTTCAGTATCTGTATTCAGTCCCCACGGATTTTCAGTACCCATTCATAGAATACATCTTGATTCTGCCCTCCGTAAATTTAGTTCTCTATCACCTCCTCCTGGCTTCAATACAACTTGTTGGATTCCATAATATACAAAGTTGCTAACATCTCCATTATATCTTTCCTAAATATGTTTTGCAATCACATAGGTGCGTGGTGGCTGGACTGGAATTGCATTGAGAGATGCATACATGATTGGGCATGAGAAGGAAAATGGCGGCTGACTGACAGCGCCGATGAGTCGCTCTGCTGAGCATCTCCCCGCGTACGGAGTTCACCGATGCTGAACCTGTAGATCTGCACCAAGAAACCCGATGGGAGCAACCGCAACACCTTTGAAAACTAGTGCTGAGTGAGAGGATCATGAGGAATGGTCTTGAAACACCCCCCCGGGACGTGCACATTGTTCTGACTTGCAGCCTCTGGATCAAACAGCCGTGTCGCCGCGAGGCCTGGAAGCAGCTATCGTGGATCTGCGCAGGGCTGCGTGCAGCCTCATCCATTGCTCCACAGCATCAATTCCACAGCGCTGCTGCCGGCTGCTCACGCTGCCGTCTCCACACGAGTCATCAGACCCAGGCTTGTACCTTCGGCTGGAGAACCCTCTCGCCGCGCTGCCCTTCCCTGTGGCATCCCGTGCTGACCGTAACTCACAAGTAAGAATGACAGGGAAGGGGGTGAGTGGGGAAAATCCTAGAATACACCCATAATAGAAAATACTCTCCCAGTCACCACCTGGCAGAAGAAACCGGATATTCTGGCTACAGGGGGGGGGTGGGGGTGGGGGGGGGAGAAGGGGGAAAATGCGGGGTGCCCAGAGAAAAGGCCAAATAAATTGGATGGCAGACAGGACGGGTCACAAAAAGAGCGAAATTCACTTTAGGCATCACAAATTTGGCAGAGGGATGGAAACATTGGGATTGGCTATCAGCTCGGCTCTGCTCAGGTTTCAACTCTTTTAAATACATGGGGGCAGTAAAAATACTATCTATAAACATCTGTGGCCTAAACCATGTAAAAAAAAAGGCAAATAGTAGCATTAGGATTACGGGCTTGGGGGCAGACATTGTGTGCCTCCAAGAAACGCACATAGAGGGGTTTTAGAGACAACTGCTGAACTCACTTGGGTATAGGCTGATTTGAGCAACTTCACAGGGGAATCGGGTTCAGGGGGTTGCTATTTTAGTTAAAGGTAACAGACTGACCTTTAGTCGATCTAAAACCAACTAATTTGGTAGATGGGTTATTACCGAATGTCAGTACGACAAGGGCTTAATATTTACATTATGTATGGTCTATGAGAGTAATAGTGACGGCCCGGCTGTTTTTGATGTAATCTTCAATCAACTCGCACACTGGCCCTTAGCGATGCTGGTCTGCGGGCATTTTAACATTAATCTTCCTACTAACTGGTCAATCAAAGATGAATGGGTGTACAGAGGCAGTAAGGCGCAAGTATTCAAATCTCTAAAAAATCTATGCCTCTCACATGGATTAGTAGATGCCTGGCAGATATCTAATCCCAATAATACAGGGTATACTTTTTTTTCTAACCCACACTTCTCACGCCAGAATTTACTTTATGTTTATGTCTAACTCCCTCAAGACCAAATGTCAAACGGAGAAGCTGCCCCGAATACTCTCCGATCATAATCCCCTAGTTTCCTCTTTAAATGTAATGGCGGCCAAAACTGAGCCCATATATTGGACCTTTGAAAAAATCATTCTAGAGGATGATAAATACCGTGCCCATATGAAGGAATGGATCCCCAACTTCTTATCTTATAATTCAGGCAGCGCTCCGATCAATATAGTTTGGGACACCCTGAAAGCTGGGATCCGTGGTGAGACCATACAATATTCTATGAGAGCCAACAAGGTAGAGAGGGAGACATTGGGTGGCCTGCAAGAGAGTCTTAGGCAATCAGAAGAAGAACTATCAGGAGCTACTAGGCGGGCCAATGTGGCTGACGAAATCTCCAAAATACAAAGTCAGATTGCAATTGCCAAGGGGGCTATTACCAATATTTTCACTGAGAAAGCAGTGAGGAAAGCTGCTGCCCGGAAAGAGTTGGTTTATGAAGTTAATGAATTAGTGGGTCATCAGCTAGCGTGCGCATGCGTCAACAAGCCACCTCTAATCTGATTCGTGAAATACACAATCCTGTGGAAGGTTCTTTATCTGACCCAGAGATTATTAGAGAGGCCTTTTGGAGATTTTACCGGACTTTGTATACGGAGGAAGGATGGGGGTTATAACGGAGATAGAAAAATACCTAGAGAGTGATGACTATGACAAATTAGAAGAAGAGGAGCAGAACATGTTGGGACAATCCCCCAAATTGGAGGAACTTGTAAATATTATTCAAAATCTCCCGAAAGTGGAAGGCCACTGGACTGGATAGTATCCCTTCTGAGTTCTATTTAATCTTTCTAGAGCAAATCAAGGATATTATATTAGAACTATTTATTCACATTTGTGATGGGGGTCAACCTCCTAGCTCCTGGTCCAGAGCTAAAATAATAATATTCCCTAAAAGGAAAAGAATAAACCCCTGGAACAGCTAGGATCTTACCGCCCTATCACACTCATCAATGCAGACTCAATAATATACTCCAAGATGTTGGCAAATAGGGTTGCCCCTATTGTGCCTAAGGTGATTATGCGATGTCAACACAGCTTTGTCTCGGGGAAATCTACTATCAATCATATACATAGAGTGATTACCTTATTCGATGGTACAGAGGTGGCAGGAGACCCTATGGCACTAATTCTCCTAGACGCCGAGAAGGCGTTTGATAGGGTCTCCTGGCCATTTTTATGGGCTACAATGGCCAAAGTCGGGTTTGAGGAGTGCTTTATTAAAGCAGTACAGAAACTATATGTTCACCCTAGAGCAGTGGTATCTGTGAATGGAAGCCTCACCAAAGAATTCATAATATACCGTGGAACTCGACAGGGGTGTCCATGCTAGCCACTCCTTTTCGCCATATATATTGACCCCTTTATTCGGAAACTTGAGAGAAATGTAAATATACCACCAATTCTGCTCCAGAATTGTCCAACTTAAACTCTGGCATACGCTGATGATGTAGCTATTGCCACCGCTGATCCTAGCACAGTTATGCCCTATATTGAGTAGGAAGCTAGTAAATGTGGGCTAGTGTCAGGGTATGCTCTCAACCAAGGGAAGACGCAAATTATTTTAAATAAAACAAGCAAGATGATTGAACCCCGGGTGGTGGAGTCAGCTACTCCTTTGGGGGTGGCCATTTGTTCCAATTTGGAGTATTTGGTAGACATAAACATAAAACCAATGTTAGGCGCAATCCAGAAAGACCTACGTTGCCTTGACCATCTCCATCTGTCCATCATTTGCAGAGTGAACGTTGTAAAAATGGTGTACTTTCCAAAGATCTTGTACTTATTTACATCAATCTGTTTAGAATTCACTAACCATTGGCTAAAGGCAAGAGACCATACATTTACTAGCTTTGTTTGGGCCTATTCTCAACCCCGGCGTGCTTACAAATTCCTTACCCTCCCTAAAGATAGAGGGGGCTTAGCTCTCCCTAACATAAGGATGTATTATTGGGCGTTGCTAGTACTATACAGCAGCGAGCTCATACAAAACTCAGGGGATGAGGACCCAGTGGGGGGCAATTCACCAACAATTTTTCAATTACTGCTTGGTAGCAAAAGTAGAGGCTATCTTTGGAGACATACCCATGATAGCTACCATAAAAAAGTTAAATTTAGGACTCTTTACAGAGGGTTTAAAGTGTCGAAGGCGGTGATGAAGATGCTGAAGCTAGGTCAATTTTCATACTACGCACCCCTAGTAGATAATCCTTTACTTCCAGGAGCCATCTTTAAAGACAACTGCCTGCTTAAATGGAGTAGGGCCGGTTTATCACAATTAGGTTGCATTTTCACCCCAGCTGGAATTAAATCTTTTGAAATATCAAAAGCAGAGTTCCACCTAGACTGGCGAGACTTTTTTTACACGAAAACTAAGAGGGAAAGTTTGGAGTCAAGAGACAGCTTTTATTGAGGTAATCATTCAATCCAGGGCCCACACTATTGGAGGAGTTTACTACTCTCTGATAGCAATGCTTCCAGATGATCTTGAGAAAACTTCCCAGAAATGGCAGGATACAGTAGATATATCCACTGAGGGATTTAAACATGCCTATTCTCTCTCTCAATCCATCCTCATGTCTACCAAATTACAGACCCAGTTTTATAAAACCTGCTTTTCTCTTTATTAGACGCCAGACAAAATTGCCAAAATGGGAAATGGTATGGGAACATGCTGTCCTAGATGCAATGCCTTTAAAGCCGACTCAGTTCATATTTTTGCCTTATGTAGCGGGCTAACAAAGCTAATACGAGACATAGAGACATTTCTGACTACTGTCTTACAAAGGAATATAGTTCTATCTAGTGAAGTAATTTTGCTAGGGGCTGCCGATGCGTTTCACTCTGCAATGGCCATGAGTTAATATTTATTGCAATGGCAGTTTTACGTCTATGCATAGCCTCTGCGTGGCTAGACCCAACGGCACCGTCCTTCCAACAATGGTTAGCTAGGCTCTTAGATATCTCTAACCTGGAGGTTGCAATTTATAAACGAAAGGCTAATCAACGGCCGACTAGGGGTCTAAGCATTTGGTCTCCATTGCTTCAATGTAGTTTGGCTCAAGGCTCTACTCAGAGCATAGCTCCAACTTGACGCCTCTAGCGATTGCTCGTTTAACTGTATTTGGTGCTTCTGTTTTCTTTCTGTTAAGCTCTTTAAAGTTGCTCTAGTCTCACATGTTGGCTATAAATGTATGATGCCTTAAAATACATTTGCAGTTTACAAAAGGAAATGTTAAATGCTATTATCACATGTGTACCTCTCTGACAGGGGTGGATAGGGGGAAGGGTGTTGATAAAAAAACAAAAAAAAACAATCACATAGGTGAAGTCCTTTTTCCAGATTGCTCGAATATGCTGTAAAATCTGAAGCTTTAGTCTGTTGATGGTGCTCCCTATGTATGTCATTCCACACTCACATTGCAGTGCATAGACTACATGGGTACTTTCACAATATGTGTGTTCCTTATTCTTTTTAACTCGACCATCAACTTGTTTGACTTCTGCCCTATTGTCACCTCATTTGCATGCTGCATTTGGCACATTTATAGAAAACTGGTTTCTTCGACAAAAATCAATTGCATGGCTGGTCTTGGTTAGGCATGAAGCTTTGAACTAAAAGATGTCCTAGTGAATGTATCTTTTGACAGGTTATATTCGGTGTGATACCGGCAATAGGGCATCATTAGGATGGCGATACTCATGGTAAAAGCGACCGCCCGCCATAAATGCGGCCATCCCGTGGGGGCAATTAGGATGCGCCCACCACAGTGGCGGGTGCATCCTGCATTCCTGGCATTGTGGTGCACCGCCTGCCACAATGCCAGGAAGGCATGTTGTGCATGGAACTGCTGGGGGGGTACCATAGGTACCTCCCAGAGTACCTGGGGGCTCGCAACAGGCCCCCGCGGTCAATTCCCGCATGCCTTTCTGTGGCGGCAATGCCGCCACGAAAAGGCATCTTTCCGCACCCATGTTAAAATGGCTGGCGGTGTCTAACAGACCTTATTAAACCCTTTTCCGCCCAGTCAACTCGTTGACTGGACGGAAAAGCGGCGGACGGTCTTTCCGTCCACCGCGGCCCCCCCGCCATAGTAATATGGTGGGGGGAAATGGGTGGCGGGCGTTGTCGGATCACGGGCGGATCGCCACCGCCATGCCGGCGGTGGCGATCCGCCCGTGATCCTAATGGGCCCCATAGTCTTTTAAATCTTCATCTTATTCCGAAATTCTCAAGTTGTTTCCGATTAATGTTTTTACTTCCTTTTCGGACTTACTTAAGTCCATGATGTATCTAATTTTGTCTTCTTCATTTTTTATCCTTTCTCTTCGTTGACAGTAAGAGATCATTTCTGTTTTTCTCCTTAGTTATTTTCAAAGCATACATCAAGACTGAAGTTGGATATCTACGTCTTAAAAATATCTGTGTCATCTCCAATGCTTGATCATCAAAATCTTTTTCTTCAAAGCAATTCCTTTTGACCCTGAGATACTGGCCATATGGTATGCTCCATTTCAGGGATGTCCGATGTGCAGTATTCGCAAAAAGGAGATTGGTCCCACTTGTGGGTTTTCTAAAGACTTTTTGCAGATCCTCCCCTGGGACACATATAGTTGGATATCTAAAAAGGTCAATTCTATTTTAATTATTGTATACGTGAATTTGAAATTCTAAGGATTGTCATATATATTATATTATAACATTAAAAAAATATTACATTATAATAGAAATTTAAATTATTCGTCTGATAATATTTGTAATTAGATATATGCAAATACATATATATATTAATATATTTATATGTGTTTTACTTTTTGAAAATATTTATAATTATATATTTTTTTAAATTGCATATATTTAATTTTTATTACATTTGTGTTATTATTTTATATATTTAAAGTTTACTATTTCCATTTATATGTAGTTAAAAAATAGTATTTTATACAACGATATTAGTGACAACAATATTTTTGTTTAATATTTTTGTAATTTAAATGATAAAATAGCATGATGATATTTTTGACAGCGATATTTATGTGACAATATTTTTGTATGGGGATATTTTAGGGGGGTCAATTTTTGTCAGTGAACCCTCACAGATTGCATGTAACGATTACATTTCACAGGGAAACAACTTGTAATATTTATGAAGGCTCTTGAATTGATTTTACCATGCTGCACACATTTAATACCTTGCACTCAGGTTTCCATTAAAAACCTTTTGTTAACACAAAAAAAAAGTATTCAAATACTTTGAAAGCAAAATCATTAGGGTGGTGATAATGTGTTACATAAATATTTCTGTATATTTGTTGTAGTGTTTTTTTGTTGGCTCAGTGGTGATGTGTTGTTTTTAGTGCTGTTAGTTTTTTATACAGCATTATTGCATATTGTTATCATTTTTTACTGAGATTGCTATGGTGTATTCTGTTTGACAGTTTTGTTGTGTAGTGCCCTGCTATTCTTGTCTACTGTTGTTTTTTGCTTTGTGGCATATTAGTGTGTTGTACTTTGTAGTCCTCTGTAGTTATTCTAGAAATTTCAACAAATGCTGCTATATCTTTATGGACGTTGATTCACCAAAATGCCTTGGGTAGCGGAAGTGAAACCATTTACCCTTTGACCTTAATGATGTCACAGGAAGTGACATCATATGACCTTTGACCCTGCATTGTTCCATGAAGTGATGTCACATAACCTTAATCCTAATGCCATCACAATAATTAACATTGCTGAAGTAGCATAATTGTATAATTAATATTATATATTCTTCTAGGGGAGAACAAAGGGTGGGAGTTTCTCTTCCCTGAAAAAACTGTGAAAAAAGGGGCTTTACTGGTGCATTTTAATGCACAATTTTCACACACATTTGCTAAAAAGCCATAGGCTTTATAAAACACTCACTAAATATTCAAGTCCTTTCATGGTGTGCCAAGTTACTAAAATCTGACAGTCCACATGAGTTCACCCAATTACTTATGCATGCCCCCTTATGTAAAAAAGTACCTCCATTGCTAGGACCAGCATGTTGCCATGGTGTGCTATTTTGACCAAACATTGCAAACAATATGCTAGTGCCAGAATTTTCCTAATACTGCTTGGGGCCCATCGGGAGACGGGGAGGGGAAAGACTGACCGGAGACAAGATAAGGTGTGATAAAGGCCGCTTTATTGGGAAACAGGTGCATCTTAACCATACCACATCCTTGGCCTTTGCCGTACAAAACTAGGCCTAACTAAATATGCACATACCTGGCCAAACCCCCCACCCCCACCCCTAAAACATTGCCCCCCGCAAAGAAACATAAACATAAGTACCAACTCTCCAAAACACCTGCCTCAACTGTTTAACTCTTGCCATCTGTACACTCCCTCCCCCTCTGTCCAGGAAAGTCCTTCCTCCTAACCTACCCCCCTTAACTAGGAAAAAGCGCCATCCCAACAAACTTTTACCAGCACCTGCCCTCAGCGACATCAGATCTCAGCCACCTAACCAAAAGAAGCACCTGCTCCCAACAAAGCCCCTCCAGGATATACCCTCCTATTACCAGGCAACCTAAAACCCGCACCCACTCGAAACAAAAAATCATAGGGAGGGCGGGAGGGACAACAACTTCCCTGCCTAACTCGGCTGCTGGGTCACTGTCCCTAAAATGGTGCACAGTGACCCAAAATGGCCGTATTTACTTAACCCCAGCCCAAAAGGAGCCCAAACCAGCCCAATGCCACCCAACCAGCCCAAAATCGCCTTCCTGTCCCCTTCCTATTCCCTCCCCTCCCCTTCCTCCCGGGGCCCCAAACCTCCCCGGGGGGGCGAGCCTCCCTCCGGTCGACCCCCCACCCCCACCCCTAAAACATTGCCCCCGCAAACAAACATAAACATAAGTACCAACTCTCCAAAACACCTGCCTCAACTGTTTAACTCTTGCCATCTGTACACTCCCTCCCCCTCTGTCCAGGAAAGTCCTTCCTCCTAACCTACCCCCCCCTTAACTAGGAAAAAGCGCCACTCGGAAGCCCCATACGGCTTCCGACCCCCCCTAGGGCCCCTGTACCTTCGGATACCTACGCACCCCTACAACCCGATCCACTGCCTCCTTCAGCTGCACAATGGAAAACTCCATCCCATAACGTGATAAATGCACCCCATCCTCCCTGAAGAAATACACCGCCCCATACCTCAGCTCCAGGTGTTCCATCCTACCCAAACCTTCCTTCTCACAGAAAACCCGCATTTCCCTATTAATCTTCCTCCGTGTCCTGTCTATAGCTTCCGGCCTCTCTGCCCCCCTCCAGCATCGTCTGGGGATGAATTCCGACCAAATGACGTGAGACCCCGCCCACTGTCTCCTAATTTCCAGCAAATCCCTCTTCATTTGTTTTACCAGTGCCAGTCCTTTACGCTGCACCAAATCATTCTCCCCCAGGTGAATGACTACCACATCCGGACAGACCCCCCCCCCCGCACCACAGTATTCAAAACCGGCACCAACTCGTGCCAACGCATGCCCCCTTTTCCCAACCAATGACACCTAAACAACTGGTCATCCAACTCCAAATTGAGGCTCCTGTGATTTTCCCATTCGGCCCTCTCCGCCCTCTTTACAAAGGAATGGCCCACCATGTAAATACTCATCGTTGCCGCTGTAGGCCCCGCCACTGCACCTGCAAAGATACATATATACGTAATGGGCCAAAAAATGCCCTCACTCCACTCCTTCACCCCGCATCCTGACGTACGTCTTATAACAGTCCGATTTCCAGCGCCCCAGCCTTTTTATCTACTCCTTTCCCCAACCCCTGCGCGCCGCCTCTGTCGTTCCGAATTCCTTCGGGTCCTCACCCATAGACCGCAGGGCGTGCCGCAGGACCCACAGTAGCTGAGCCGCCGTCACCCGACCGGCCTCTCCCCGACAAAAAACCTCCACCCCGTCCTGCGCCTGCCCCCTCGCCAGTCGCCTCCCCCACTCCGCCAGACAAACCGCCTCCGTCCCGGGACCCAGCACCACCCATGTACCCTCACCACGCTGATCAGTCTTTGACCGTCGCAGCCGCACCGCCACCTCCTGGCCTCGCAGCTCTACTTCCCTCCACTTCACCCCCGGCCGTCCTTGCAACCCCACCAACTCCGACACCCGGAATGCTCCAAAAAACATCCACGACATAAGCGTGAAAAACAAAACCGTCTCCGCCTGATCTCTGCACACTCCCGGTAAGAGGCGCACTAAGCCCTCCAGCATCACCGCGGTAATCGGACGTCGCTGCCGCGCCCGCGCCCCCTTCTCCCGCTCCCAACCCTCCAAGAGACGCCCCCCCAACTCTCCTGCCGAAGGCGCATAACCCCACCAGAGCTTCCCCATGAGCGCCACTCCTGTCAATTTCCCCGCAATCGTCACCCTCGCCAGCCCTTTGTCCATCAAACTGAGCATGAACCGCACGACCTGCTCCTCCCGACGCCACTTGCCACGCTGCCTTACCGCTCCGAAACGTAGAAACTCCAGCCAAGCTTGGTCATACGTCTTCCACGTGGATGCCGCCACAGACGACCTCACCAACTGAACAACCCGCGCTCTCCCACCAACCAAAGCTCCTCCAGCCCCGGCGTCTTGACTGCGGCCGCCTCCGTGGCTAGCCCATGGAACCTCTGCCACTGTGAACGAGACAAAGCATCCACAATGTCATTTTCCACCCCTGGCACATGCTGGGCTTGAAACAGAATGTCATGTTCCAGACACTGCAGGACAAAAACGCGCATCAGCTTCAGCACCTGTGGCTCCCTTGCGGACTGCCCATTCACCACCTGCACCACCGACATGTTGTCCACCCTGAACAAGACTCGCTTGTGTGCCAGCTCCTGCGCCCACACCGTCACCGCCACCACCAACGGGAAAAGCTCCAGGAAAGCAATGCTCCTCCCCCCCGCCTGCCACTGAGCCGGCCACTGCTCCGCACACCACCTCCCTGCCCAGTACAAACCGAAGCCGCCGACTCCCGCCGCGTCCTATGACATCGTGACGTCCCACTGCCAGTCCTCCGGTGGCGCTATGGGCACCCCATTAAAACGCCCCAGGAAAGCCATCCACGTGCTCAAGTCCTCTCTCGAACCCGCCGACAAGCGCACGTGATGATGAGGCAACGTCAGTCCGGACAATGTCAGCCCCAAACGATGGCAGAATGTCCTCCCCGCCCGGACCACGCGGCACGCAAAGTTCAAATGCCTGAGCCACACCTGCACCTCCGGCACTTTCACTTGCGGCCTGGCCAACATGCCCCTCACCAAGTCCATCATCACCACCCGCTTATCCTCCGGTAGGCGTGCTTCCATGGCCGCTGAGTCGAGCTCTATCCCGAGGAAGGACAGCACCGTGCTCGGACCCTGAGTCTTCTCCGGCGCCAAGGGAACCCCTAGGTAACCCATTAGGTCGGTAAAACCGCCCAGCCGCCGCTGGCAGTCCGTCGAACCGGGCCGACCCACCAGGAAGAAGTCATCCAGGTAGTGCGTCACTGCCTCAGAGCCTGTGCGCCAGGAAAAAGCCCACTGCAAGAAGGAGCTGAACCTCTCAAACAATGCACATGACACCGAGCACCCCATAGCAAGTGCCCTATCCACGAAAATGAGTCAGTCGAACTGGATCCCCAACAACTGATGATCAGCCGGATGCACCGGCAACAACCGGAACGCAGACTTCACATCACATTTTGCCATGAGCGCACCCTGCCCCGCCGTCGTCACCAACCTCCTCGCCACGTCCACCGACGAGTACGACACCGACGCCAAATCCGCCGATATGTAATCGTTCACAGACGTGCCCTCCGGCCAAGACAGATGCTGGATCAGCCGGAGCTGACCCGGCTCCTTCTTTGGAACCACTCCAATCGGCGAAATGATCAAGTCCGGCAGGGGCAGCTCCTGAAAAGGCCCCACCATCCGCCCTTCCTTCACCTCCTTAAAGGGCTTCTCCCGGACGATGCCCCTGTGTGCGTTCACGGACTTCAGATTCTCTGCCCACCGAGCAATCCGTGGACCCTCGTACCCCAAACGGAAACCCTCCCTGAAACCCCGACGTAACACCGCTGCATCGTCCGCCCGCGGATACGCCGCCAGTAGAGGTTCGAGCCTGTCCAACCTAACCGGTGTACGAGCCTTTTCCCAAGGCACTGCCCCCTCCCCTGCCGCCACTTCTCCCCCCACCGTGAGCCGCCGGCAGTTGCCCCTGAGCTGGCCCTCCTCCGAGCCCCCAGCAGCGCACCACTGGGTGTCTCCTCCCGCACTTGGAACATTCGTGCCGAAAATGGCACGTCTGCCTGAGACAGGACCCCCTATTGAAGTCCCAGCAGGCCCCGACGCTGTTGGTACTACCGGCGTCTCCCGACCCCACCCCTCCACGGGTGGGGCGGGCTGTAAAGGGGGTCGATGCCATCGGAAGCCCACTGGCTGTATAGATGGTGCGGCCAAATTTCGCCCCACTCATCGTCTGCTGATACAAATCTGCATCCAACTCGCCCCACTGTGCCTCCGGATCCGACGCCATGCGCGCCCGGAACTCCTCGTCGTAATGCGACCAAGCATAACCCCCGTACGGCACTTGAGCCTGCCGCACCACGTCCATATATTTGAACAACGCAACCGACCGGTCCGGATACTTTTCGCAGTATACACTAGCGTAGATCAGGAAGGCAGCTGACCAATTTTCAATGGTCACCGGGACCTTGGGGCGCCTAGCTAACTCCTGCTCCTCCTCCTTCGAACCCTCCTTGGCCATCAATTCCCGGTGAAGTAACTTCAAGATCTCTACGTATTTCCCTTTCCAAATGTTCTCCTTCATCGCCAATGACAAGTGCGCCCCCAGTGGCTTCGCCACCCCCATATAGGGCATCTTCTTGATTGGCACCTCACAACTCTCCTTTGCCCCGACGCCAGCCACCGTCGAACCCCCTGCCGTCCCCGCATCTCCGCTCGCAGCGCTACCCAATGCCATGTTGCCCGCCGCCTCCGTCGTCTCCGTACCTACCCCCGCATCCATCACATACCTGCCCTTCAACAATCGCACTGCCTCCCCTCCCTCTGCATCCGTGCCCACCGACACCTGGCCACCACCAGACACCCGGCCTCCATGAGGCTCGCTCAAGCCACTCCCCAACCGTGCACCATCCTTACCTGGCGCACCGGATCCCGCCGCCTAACCAGTTCCACTGGGGGGGGCCGTCACTCGCGGCACCGTCTGCCGGGGACGTTCCTGCAAAATACTGCCAACGACATTACTCGTCTCCCCCTCCCCCTCCCTGATCTCCCCCTCCTCCTCCGACTCCATTTCTCCTTCTCCATCCCTCCATTGCCTCAGCAGACCACTGCCCGTACTCCTGCTCAATCCTGCCTTGTCGCTGCAAGCCCTCATCAAGGCTCCCAGGTCCACACTCTCTCTCCTCCCACTCTCAGCATGATAGTCCGTGTATCCGGTCACATTCGCGCTCCATCCCCGTCCCCCGGCGCCGTCTCGACCCATCGGGAGGGGGGCGACGGAGACCTATAACCGTGCCATCTGTTGTCTGCACGTGCCTGGTCCCTCGGTGGAGCGCGGCCGCCCGTACAAAGCTGAGCCGGCCCATCCTCTCGGCGGGTTGGAGCCGCATGCTGCTCACCAGAGCCCCCTGCCAACTGCTCCTGCCAAGAAAAAAGCGGGGAAGTCCAGCATGCCGAGGTAAACTCACCCCCTTCTCCTCCCCAATCCCATGGCGCCCCTCTCCCCCACGCCGCCGAATGCCCACCCCGCCGTGCCGGTCGTCCCCACCACCCCCCTCCCCCCCATACCCCGCTCCCCCTCGGCTGCCCCCTGCGCCCCCCCAAACCCTCCACACGCCCCACATCCCCGCGATCCACCCCCGCTACCCCCCACTACCCCTCCACCTTCATGGCTCCACTCACCGCACCCCCCCCTCCCCCTGGGCAACCCCTCACCCCTCCCCCGACCCCCTCTTTCCCCACCCCCCCTCTGGCCTGCCTCTGCCCCCCCGCCCGAGGCGACACCGGCCTGCTGGGCCCCACCATGCCCCCCTCCCCTCCTGATGACGACCCCCAATCCAGGTCACTCTCTCCCCCCCCTCCCCCCGCCCCTCCCTCCCCCTCCCCTTCCCCCTCCGAGTCCTCAATAAGTAATGGTGACCCCCCCTGCCCCCCGTCTCCCACCTCGGCATCCTGGCTCACCCCCCCTCCCCCCACCTCCCCCCTCCCTCCCACGTGGGTTCCTGACAGCCCCTCCGTACCCCCTCCCCTGTTGGGCACCCCCTCCTCCTGCACCACGGGTCGATGATCCCCCGTCCCCCCTTCCACCCCCCCCAGCCTGGCACTCCTCCTCGGCTTCTTCGCCCCCCCCCTCTGCCCCTCCCGCCACTGCCTGCCTCCGTCCTTCCCCCGAGCCAATCCCTCCCGGTCTCTCCCCCCCGCCCCCTCCACGAACTGAAGCGGCACCTTCCGCGCCACCCCCCGTCTCCTCGCCGCGCCTCTCGTTTTTCGCGGCGCACCAACCACCCGCTGGCCGCCACCGCGCGCTGCTCCACCTCCGTTCCCCGCCCCCTCCTCCCTCCTCACCCTCGACCTCGGAGGTTCGCATGCCAGAACCGCCGCCGCGGCGCCGTCAGAAGCGCGCTGCGGTGGCCTTACCCGCAGTCCCCCACGCAGGAGATCCATCCGGCCAGCTTCCCCCAAGAGGCGCAGAGCCTCTCGCACTCGGGGATCCGCCAGTGCGTCCGCCGCCATGCCGCCCCAGGTACACACCGCTCTGGCCGTCCGCGTCGCCACACAGCTCCCGCCGACCTGCCTCGCTCAAAGTCTCTGCTACACCGCCAAAGCCTCGCCGCTGCTCAATGGAACCGCTCCGCTACCGCTCCCGCCTCCTATTCTAACACCCCACTGCTAACTCAATACGCACTGCAAACCAACCACCCTAACTGGACAACAACTTCACTGCCTAACTCGGCTGCTGGGTCACTGTCCCTAAAATGGTGCACAGTGACCCAAAATGGCTGTATTTACTTAACCCCAGCCCAAAAGGAGCCCAAACCAGCCCAATGCCGCCCAACCAGCCCAAAATTGCCTTCCTGTCCCCTTCCTATTCCCTCCCCTCCCCTTCCTCCCGGGCCCCAAACCTCCCAGGGGGGGCGAGCCTCCCTCCGTTCGGCCACCCCCAGCAAAGCCCCATTCTCTTGCCCTATTGAGGCCCCTTATGCCAAAAGGCATGTCTTAATGTCAAGGACCACATTTTGTAATGAAAAGGAACAGAAAGCGAGGTTACAGCCTGACTCTGATATTGTGAGATACCCCTGTGTTCTTGTCACTGATTTTGCCACCTCTACGGACAGGGGTCGCAAAGGCAGTGCCAGGGGCAATAAGGGGCAAGCTAGGGTTGCAACTGCGACCACTAAATTATGTCCATGTATATCTTCCAAAATCAGCACATTATTTTAAAGTTGAGTGACAAGCAACCATTTACCACTGTCCGACATAATAAAATAGCACTTCTTCACTCTCCCACTGATTAAGACACCAATCAGCCCAAAACTGGGGAGCAGATTAGGTTAAATTTGTATGAAATCAGAAGATAGCGGTCTAAACGTGTATGAATGCATGAATAGATGAAAGAATACAATTGCTAATACTCTTGTATATAGTACTCTGATAATACGATACAATTAGATACATGTTTTTTAGAAAGATTTGCAGAGGTGTCACTACTGAAATCTGGGTCACCCTGCTGCCCACTCTCCCTTCCTGGTGACTATTTATTTCATTCCCCTCATACATTTCTGAGAATGTACATAGCTCTTTCTTTTGCCACATAAAAGGGCTACTAAACATTCATAAAATAAAAGAGAGAAACATTGCATTGAATCAGATTAAGAGTGAATGAAAGAAAACACAAATGGTAAAATGACAGCTATAATCGCGGAAGACTTCACATAACTAGATGCTATGATCGGTGTAATTCTTTATGCCCCCTGTTCTGCAAATAGAAACATTTTTTTTAAATATTTTGTTCACCTCAAACTTACCTACAATTCACACGCTTTGTGCAGCATTTGAAAAGAATGTTCTCAGAATATTTATAAATGCGACCAACGTGCTTTTATAAATAATCCTAGTACTAAACAGATTAAACATTAGAACAGAATGTTTAAATCTTATGCAATGCTGCTACCCAGTGTTACTTTGCAGATATGTACATTTCCGATTAAAATGCATTCTTCCTTATCGGTAAATTGCATACACAACGTCTCATAGAATGTTAACCCCTCGCTGAATGAAAGGGGTTTTAACACAACTAGATAAAGAACTTTGGGGCATATTAGCAAGGAACCTCGTTAAAATTATCGCCGTTTTATCGGCAGGAAAGTGCCGATAAAACGGCGATAATGGGCTTGCTAATATGCGTTATAGAATTCCTATAGAATCCCAGGTTAGATGTGCAGGACATCTAACCTGTGATTCTATAGGAATTCTATAATGCATATTAGCAAGCCCATTATTGCCGATTTACCTGCAGTTTCCTGCTGATAAAACAGCGATAATTTTAATGAGGTTCCTTGCTAATATGCCCCTTTATTATAACTAGTGTACAGAAAGCCGCAAGGGCAGTACCATGATCCTCTACTCTGTGTCGGCGCAGAAGGGGTCTTTGCGTTTCAGGGCAGGCTTTAGCGCTGGTGGCGCCCAGTGTTGGCACCCCCCAATGACCACCTATTTCATGAATTCCCTCACTACCACCTTTTAATAGTGACCCTCAAGCCCACATAACCACTCTCTCACATGCTTTTTTTGTTTTATAGCACTACTCCTGGTAGCGTAAGACGTCAGAGCAGTTTACATCACACGCACATTACCCAGAGACAATGTGTCACATGTATGTAAATCAGTGTATAGGAAATGTTACATAAAAAGTGGACTACAAAGTACAGGAGTCAGATGCCATCTATACTGGTAGGCAGTATAGTTTAAGAGTCCTTGATCTGGAGATGCACAGGCTTGGAATTTCACCATGGCTGGCGGTTGGCTTTACTAATAATAATTGATTTCTACCTAAATGAACCATTTTGTAACATTAGGATGATGAAACACTGGAGAAAAAAATCATAGCGCTCTCACCTATACCTTGAAGTTCCCACGCAGCACTTTGATGAACTCACTGTTCTATATTAGGGGTTTTAAGTTATAAACTGAAAGTACCAAAAGGAGCTTGCCGACAAAAACAGTAACCCACTAAACAATTTGCATTATGTGCACTTCTGTGGTGTGCACGTACACATGTTTTGCGGCAGGCACAACAACCCTCTAGGCTACTTTATGATGAGTCAAAACTTCCACTCATCACCAGAGTTATCTCGACAATTTTGTTGTTCCTTGAAAAGTGCTGAAGGAATGCTGCAGCAAGTGCTTTTAAATACTCTATGGGGCTTATTTACAAGCCCCTTGCGCTAAAAGTGCTTCACTTTTAATATGGGAAAAGGTGACGCACTTGTGGCGCAAGGGGCTTGTAAATAAGCCCCTATATATCTTACAACACTACACCCTCAGAAGTCAGTGCCCGGTGCGGTGGCACCGAATGCACCGCCCTAAAGCCTTAATGCACATTTGAAGGCACAATTTTCACATACATTTTTTAAAAGCCAAAGGCTCTAAAAAAACACTAACTCAATATTCAAGTTATTTCATGGTGTGCCAAGCTACTGGAATCTGACAGTCCCCATAAGTTCATCAGTAGGTTTTTTAAATGTCTTATGCGTGCCCCCTTATGTAAAAAATGACCTCCATTGCTACGACCAGCATTTTGTCATGGTGGCCACTTTTGCCCAAACATTACATACAATACACCAGTGCCAGAATTGTACTAAAACTGCTTCTCTTGCACTATGGAGGTCCCTTATGCCAAAAGGTATGTCCTATATGTCAAGGACCACCTTTTGTCATGGATGGCCCCATGACCTTGCCACAGTTGTCTTCCCATATGCCAAGAATGTCCTCCATTGTGCTATCACAAGCAACTTGCCACAGGGGCCAACTATGTCAAGAATTTCCTCCAGGAGGCCAGTGCTGGCATTTGTTCACGGGTGCTGTATGCCAAGAGTGCCAGCAGTAGAATTTGGTGAGGGTATCCCACTTGCAAGTATTGCCTCCAGTATTCCAATGCCAACATTTTATAAAGGGTGCTTCTATAAGCCAAGAAAAATGCCAAGTCCAACAGTAGATCTGCAAGCATAACAACACATGCTCACTTGCATTCACTTATTCACGCTCATTCTAATATTAGCACTGACTTGCACTCACTCAGTTTCACCTACTCTTGTGCACTCTCTCTCACTCTGAATCACTCATTCACATTCTCTCACTCACTCTTACTCTGTCTAACTTTACTTACTCATTTTCACACACACACACACACACACACACACACACACACACACATACATCCACGATCCCATATACTAACAGATATGCTCACACATATATATACACACGCTCTCTCACCCAAACTCAATCTCCCCCACATGCACGCACGCAACATACATTAAAAACATTTTTTTCTTATCTAAGATGCCAATGAAGGCCCAGATTTTGCTGCTCCACTTTTTATTATGCTAATAGTGGATAAAAAACGATTGTTCACTATTCGTGTAATGAAAATTAACAGAACACGAGGTTACAGCTTGACTCGGATATTATGAGACACCCCAGTGTTGTTGACACTGATTTTGCCACCTCTGACGACAGGAGCGTAAAGGTAGCCCTAGGGGTAGCAAGCAGCAAGCTAGGGGCTGCAACTGCGACCCCTAAATTATGTCCATATATATCTTCAGCCAAAATCAGCACATTATTTTAAAGTTGAGTGACAAACAACCATTTACCACTGTCCAATGTAGTAAAATAGCACTGCTTCACTCTCCCACTGCTACACCAATCAGCTCAAAACTGGGGCGCAGGTCAGGTTAAGTTTGTATGATAGCAGAAGATAGCGGTTCAAACATTGGCAAATGTTATTGTATCTTATCGTTTACACAAATATGTCTCTTTGGAGTTGCTATTAGGAAACCTGCACCCTATGGAACCTGCTGTTGGGAACGTTATTTAGACCTAAAGATTTATGGCAATACCATTGCTAATACTCTTGTACATAATACTCTGATAATACTATACAAATAGATACGTGTTTTTTTAAAAGAAAGATTTGCAGAGGTGTCACTACTGAAATCTAGGTCACTCTGCTGTCCACTCTCCCTTCCTGGTGACTTTATTTAATTCCCCTCGTGTATTTCTGAGAATTGATATAGCTATTTTGTGCCGCATAAAAAGGCAACTAAACATTCATAAAATAATAGAGAGAAACATTGCATTGAATCAGATTAAGAGTGAATGAAAGAAAACGCAAATGGTAAAATTACAGCTATAATCGCGGAAGATTCGCATAAATAGACGCTCTGGTGGGTATTTTTTATGCCCGCTTGCGCGGCAAACAGAAAACACTTTTTAAACGATTTTGTTCACCTCAAACGTAACTACAATTCAAACGCTTTGTGCAGTATTTGAAAAGAATGTTCGCATAATATTTCTTAAATGCGATTAACGTGGTTTATAAATAATCCTACGAGTAAACAGATAAAACATTACAACAGACTGTTTAAGTGTGATGCACTGCTGACACCTAGTGTTATTTTACAGATTTGCACATTTCCGATTAAATGCAGTCTTCTATATCGGAAAATGGCTTACACGACTTCTCAATGAAGGAATGATTAACCCTCAAGCATTATGAACGGGATTTTAACACAACTAGATAAAGAACTTTATTATAACTATTAACTAGTGTACAGAAAGCCGCAAGGGCCAGGGCCGGCGCTAGGCATGGGCAGTGTGGGCAGCTGCCCAGGGCCTCGCACTCAGGGGGCCCCCTGCTTCACTGTGAAAGGCCACGCTTTCACAGTGAGCCTCCAGGGCCCCCTGCCCCACGCAATCAAATTAGAAATGCGAGGTGTCTTGACCTTGCTGTCAGGGTGTGATGGCATTCCTGGGGGCGCAGAGGTGGGGGGGAAGGGACAAAAAAAGTAGGGACTGCACAGCAACTGGGTCAGCAATTATGTTGGCTCACAGTGTCAGGGGCGAGGCAACACCTCTGCTAAGTACCGGCCATTGCCTTTCTGCATTTTGTTGCTAGGTGACAGAATGCCCCCTTTGTTAGCAGAACCAGCCAGACACAGGTAAGGAGAGGTGGGTGAGAGGAGGAGGGAGCAGCCAGATCAACTAGCTCCTGTTTACTTTTGTATCCCCTGTTTTTTTTATGGGAATGTGCATTTAAAATGTATGTAGAACTGTCACGGTAGTGTTTTAAGAAAATGCTTCTTTACTGCTTGGAGGCCCAGGGGAGGGGGCCCCCTTTCCCTGGCCTCTAGGCACTAGAGCAAGATCCAGGCGTGGGGCCCCCCTCCTTGTGCCTTGAAGCCATTACTCCCTCTTTTCTTTCTTCGTCCCCCCACCAAAAAAAACATGCTTGCTGGAAAGGTTGTCTTTTTCTGACATTTTTCACTTTAAATGTGCTCCCTCGGGACGGACAGAAATAAAAGGTTAAAATTGAAAAATAACTAAAGCAACACAGTGTGGATCGAAAAAGGTGGCAACATTGATTTTATTCAAACCCAAAGCACATTAGCGCCACTTTAAAGAGTTTGCCAGTGAAGCGCTACTTTTGTTTTTATGAGATGGGGCAGAGGCAGGGTGACAGACGGAGGGTGACTAGGGTGACAGACGGAGGGAGACAGAGGGAGAGAGACAGAGGGAGAGAGACAGAGGGAGAGAGAGGGAGGGAGAGAGATAAGGAGGGAGAGAGATAGGGAGGGAGAGAGACAGGGAGGGAGAGAGACAGGGAGGGAGGGAGGGAGACAGGGAGGGAGGGAGACAGAGGGAGGGAGAGAGAGGGAGGGAGAGAGAGAACGAGATGTGGGTATGCCGGGTCTGGTGGCTCAGTGGACAAAGGCGTCTGCTGCAGGGACCTGTGTTAAACCTCATGGTCACAATTTTTTTTTGCTTTCCCCCTCTGACCCCGCCCCCACCGGTGCGGCCCTCGGCCAAAAACCACACTGTAAATTTGCCCTCCCCCAGAGAAAGTTTCTGAGTACCCATGCCCTAGAGGGTCAGTGACCCTGTCATTAAGGTCACAGGACCCTTGAGCAGGGAGGCTCTAAGGCGGTGGGACCGGTGATATCGCACTGAGCGCTCACTTCGGGTGGGGGCGTCATCTTTGCAAGTATATTATGTTTTTAAAAGCACTTGCTGCCTCCTTCCTGGCCTCCAGCAATTTTCGGCAACAATAAAAATGTCATAACTCCAGTGATTAATGTTCCTCCTTGAGAGAGATCGAAGTTTAGTCTAGTGGAAGTTTTGACTCGTGGAAAGGTAGAGCAGAGGATTAATGTGCCTGCTGCAAAGAACATGCACCATGCAGATCACAAACTGCACATATTGTAAATAAGTCAGTTAATAAGTCAAAATCCTAACATTGAACAGTGAGCTATTAACTGTCATCTAAGAGCTGCATGCAAACTTCAAGGTATGAATTGGAGGGTTATGTTTTTCCCCCAGTCTTTGGTTATCTTAATGTTGCAAAAAGGGTTCGTTTGGATAGAATTCAATTCTGGCTATTAAAGAGAACCTCCAACCATGGTATTACGTTCTAAATTCAGAGTTTGTGTTTATCCAGACCAATCACTAATAAACTATAATGGCTGGTAACATGATTGTCTGATGACTCCTACACCTTGTAGTCCTTTGTCTTATGTAACATTTCCTATACAGTGATTTACACATTTATGACAGATTGTCTCTGTATAATGTGTGTGATATACATTTCTCTGATACCCTACACTGGTATCAGTAGCGCTGTAAATCAAATTAAATGCAGCTCAGTGAGAATGTGGTTATGGAGACTCGAGGGGCACTGTTAAAGGGTGGTAGTGAGGGAATAAGTGGCAGAGGAAGTAATTAGGGGCACTAACAAACATTGTTGCATAGGGCTCCACCAGCGCTAAAGCCGGCCACTTGCATTTCTACAGTTCTCACACCAAATCAAAAACGTTGATTTAAAAAAAAAACTTACATCTGCAGCATACCTTCAAGTCAATGTATGATTTAGTAGTGGTCTTGGTTGTTCTAGGTATTTTTTATTTATGTACAATCTTAATTTGTTTGCAATGGTGTCTTGTAATTTTGTATTGTATGTGTTGTGTTTTTGCACTCAACATAATTCTGGCAAGTAAAGAGGCCACACACAAAAAAGATTGTCCTACTACTCTTAGCATGTGCCTGTGGTATACTGGTGAGAAGATATACGTTAAAAGAAATTACTTAGTATTTATGTCATCCTAAGGTGGCAGCATAATGACACAAAATGGTAAAGGAGACTTTTGAAATGTGCGAGGTTTGCTTTTGTGTAATTTTATATTTTGAATGATCCCGCCCCTCATTACCTCAACAGGATCTCCCCACTTTATGAGACAGAACTGGAATTTCTATCAAGAACTCATCTGAAAACGATCAGTTAACATTAAGTGAAAAAACATCCATCTTTCTAAGACCTGGAACTAGCTTTTCCATCCAATGTGACAAATGTAATCCATTTAATACAGTTTGAAAATATATGGACTTATTTCATTTGTATATTTATCTTTTTGTCATTGTTACTGATATCCACGTTAGGTCTCTTCAGTGATGCCAAATAAGATCAATAGTCCCGCGATGTCACTTTCTGTGGTCACTTCTTGTGATGTTACATGCAAATTAGAGGGGCCTCACATCTTCCTTTTCGCCCGGGGCCCCAAAAGTTCTAGGACCGGCCCTGGCAAGGGCAGTACCATGACTCTCTTCTCTGTGCCGACGCAGAAGGGGTCTATGCTTTTCAGAGCCGGCTTTAGCGCTGGTGGCGCCCCCCAGTGACCACCTTCTTCAGGAATTCAATCACTACCAACTGTTAACAGTGACCCTCAGGCCCCCATAACCACTCTCTCATATGCTATTCTTTTGTTTTATAGCATTACTCCCGCTAGCGTAAGACGTCAGAGCAGTTGAAATCACACGCACAGAGACAAGGTATCACATGTATGTAAATAAGTGTTTAGGAAATGTTACATAAAAAGCGGACTACAAAGTATAGGAGTCAGATGCCATCCATACTGGTAGGCAGTATAGTTTGAGGCCTTGATCTGGAGATGCACAGACTCCGAATTTTAAAACATACCACCATGGTTGGGTGTTGGCTTTACTAATAAGAATTGATTTTTACCTAAATGAACCCTTTTTGTAACATTAGGACGATGAAACAATGAGGAGAAAATCATAGCGCTCTAACCTATACCTTGAAGTTTCCACGCAGCTCTATGATGAACTCACTGTTCTATATTAGGGTTTTAATTTATAAATTGATCTTGCCGACAATAGCTGTAACCCACTAAACAATGTGCATTATATGGACAGGAGGCCTCCACCAGCTCCTGGTGGCTCACCCACTCTCTGCTGCTTCTCTACACCCAGGGGGGCATATTTACGTCTTCTGGCGCATCTCTGCAAATTAGCAGGGATGTGCCAGAACAGATGTGTCAAGTAATCCCCCCCCTTGCCCCACCACAGATGCGTCGCATTTACAATGCGGCGCACCATGGTGCAAGGAGGGGCAGATACGTGACGCATCTTGAGGCGCACGGGCGGCGCATTGCTGGAGTCGCATCGCAAGCGTGACGCAACTCCTACAATGCACAGGGGCCCCCCATACTCAACATGGTGCCTCACGCCTTACGCCTGCTTCAAGCAGGCATAAGGATTTGACGCAGCAGCGTCGTAAAACTGACTCAGTGAAATCTTGTAGATTTCACTGCGTCAGCTTTACGTGGCCCTGCGAGGGAACGCCCAACCTGCGACAGAACGACCACATGAAACCTGACGCAGGTTTCATGTGGCGCAGGGCTTTACAACGTGACGCATCTGCCTAGATGCGTTACGTTGTAAATAAGTCGCAACGTGGTGCATGGTTTACGCCGCCGCTGCATCACAAAGGGGACGCAACGGCGGCGTAAAAGTGTCGCAAGGGGCTTGTAAATCTGCCACAGGGTGCTTTGCCCACACATGCGCAGGATTATACACCAAAGATGGTGGAGGCACTTGGAGTCCATGTACTGCAGCAGGGGCAGCACGAGTGCCAGGCCAGTGAGAGGGACAGGTGAGCAGAGATGATGGCGAGAGCAGGGAGATGTTCCATCTCAGAGGGTACAGATGCAAGCTGGTTCTTATGCACCTTTACCAATGGAAACTAAATTAGTTTCACAAACATGAGCAGGGTCACATGACTGAAGCCTCCTTCCCCAATTATATTGACCTCTCTTTAACAAATGCAGACTAACTCACTACTGTTATTCATATATATATATATATATATATATATATATATATATATATATATATATATATATATATATATATATATATATATATATATATATATATATATATATATATATATATATATATATATATATATATATATATATATATATATATATATATATTACCTACTGGCGGTCGCCAGTAGGTATATATAGTTAGGATTTTTTCTCTATGGGTTTTTTGAAAATTCTATGTCTAATAACTTTGGCGTTTGTGGACGGAATTGGCTGAAATTTTCAGGAAAATGGCACATTTTGTTTCTGAGCAGCCCCTGAAAATTGGGGGGGGTTTCGTCCAGGGGGGGTCGAGAAAAAAGGGGGGTCCCAAAACGTGTTTTTAACATTGAGTTTTCCATAGGGCGGTTGGCCTCACTTTTAGCCCGAACGGCTGAATGGATTTGCACGAAACTTGGCAAAATTGTAGGGACTGGTAGCCCGATGTGCCTTTTGTAGGTCTCAATATATGTGCTCCAGTGGATTTTGAGAAATTAACGTTTAAAAAAAGATATATATCTGTAACAGCGGACCAGGCAGCGGCCCAGGACGCGTACTTTTCGCGCAACGGAGCTTTGTGAAGCGAAGCTGATTGGTTCTCCGGCGTCTGTCAACATTCCAAACAGTCCGTAGCGGCCGCCATCTTGTCTCTCGGTAGGATCGAGAGACAAGAGGAGGCCAAAGCGAAGGGGCAAATGACCATAAGGGGGCATAGTACATTGTCGCTGACCCCCTAGGTTTGATGTGGAGGTTTTAAAAGGGCCCCGCGGGGCAAAAAAAAATAATAATAATAATAATCGAACGGCTGAATGGATTTGCACGAAACTTGGCAAAATATTAGGGACTGGTAGCCCGATGTGCCTTTGCTAGGTCTCAATATATGTGCTCCAGTGGATTTTGAGAAATTAACGTTCAAAAAAAGATATATATCTGTAACAGCGCTCCGCTTCGCGTAACGGAGGTTTGCGAAGCTGATTGGTCATTCTGTCACTGGGCTATAGTTGGGCTACATCTGGCTGATATTTGGGCTACATTTGTTTTTTTGTGTGTCTGGCGGCCATCTTTGGGCTACATTGGGCTACATTGGGCTTCATTGGGCTACATTGGGCTACATTTGGGCTCCAACATATATATAGGCCAATGTAGCCCAATATATATTTTTCAAAGTTAATTTTCGTAAAAACCACTGGAGCATATATCTTGAGACATAGCAAAGGCACATCGGGCTACCAGTCCCTACAATTTTGCCAAGTTTCGTGGAAATCCATTCAGCCGTTCGAGCTAAAAGTGAGTCCAACCGCCCTATGGAAATGAAGGAAATGAATGGGTAATTTGTAATTAGCAAATAGCTAATCGCAAACTAGGAATGGTAAAGAATCGCTATTTATTCCTTAAAGTTCGCTATTTAGGAAATGCAAAAAACTTTGATGATACATATGGCGGTTCATCTCTAACAAGATAAGAAGCATAGGGATACATTTATGATGACTGGCGCATCACCAGGGATGTGTTAGTCATTCTGTGCCGCTGTTCCGTCACCTATGGTGTGCTGCATTTACAATGCGGCGCATCATGGGGCAAAAACAGCAGAGATGCGTGATGTATCTGTGCCGTAAAGGTGGCGCATTGCTGGAGTTGTATCGCAAGTGTGATGAAGCTCCAGCAAGGGTCGGGGGTGCCCCTGTCGCAGGGTTTCTGTTCTCACACAGAACTGTGGACAGAGGATTGGAACCTCGGCGAATTAGGGTGTCCCAAAACTCACGTTAGTAATCAAAAACTCCTTAGCAAGCTAGGTACAGTGTCACATTGGATATAACAAACTCTCAATGTTTAGACAATCCAGAATATGAACTTATAGTACCTCAGGATACGTGGAACTCATGAACAGTCGGTCGTTATATATTTCTTAGAAACCAGAACATGGAGTTAAGAAGAACACATGTGTATTTGAAATGTTTATTTACTAATGCCGTCTTCTCAGGCGTAGTATCTTAGATAATACAAGTACACATATTATCAGTAGCAAAATTACCAGCATAGTTACTAGTACATAAAAAGCGAATGGTGATAGTATGTTAACATGCTGTAAATGAATAAGAGTTAGCAACACTTATAAGCAGCCGCGGGCCGTGGAGGGAGTTACGGTGAGGCAGGGAGGCGGGGAGGGGGAGAAGCAGGGTGGAGAATACAAGTACACATATTATCAGTAGCAAAATTACCAGCATAGTTACTAGTACATAAAAAGCGAATGGTGACAGTATGTTAACATGCTGTAAATGAATAAGAGTTAGCAACACTTATAAGCAGCCGCGGGCCGTGGAGGGAGTTACGGTGGGGCAGGGAGGCGGGGAGGGGGAGGGGCAAGGTAGAGAGGGCTCCACCCTGCTTCTCCCCCTCCCCGCCTCCCTGCCCCACCGTAACTCCCTCCAAGGCCCGCGGCTGCTTATATCTCACCCTCCCTAATACACATATTATATTATTTGCTAAGAAGGTCTCTTTGTGTTGGTTTAGGGCGTGCCCATACTTTAGTGTCTTAGATTTGAAGGAATCACATCAGCATACACCAGCTCTCTCTTCATGTGAACCGCATCAACTGTTGTGTATGTGTGTTCGGCAAAGCAATATAAAACCCGCCTCATGCCCAGAATTGGCAGAAGTTGCACTTATGTTATGAGTATGAAGTCGTGGAGATCAGACCTCATAACAATTCTGTATCGTGTTGTTCTTGAAACTTTAGCACTCGCTGTACAGATATAGTTTAACAAGCAAAGCAGATAGTAGAGCAATAACATATTATTCTCATGTAAACCACGATGAACTACTAGGTGGAAAGCTAAAGCAACAACTAAGTGTTGTGTGCAGAAGTTGCAAAAAAGGAAAAATGGCGTTTAAACCGGTAATGAGCCCATGCTAACTTAACACGGTGTAAAGATATCCAGGACCTAGATGACACCTCCCCATGATCCGGAAACGAACTGAATAAGATAATAGAAGTGCCATCTCATGAGAGCAGATTGCAAGTTTATATGTGGACGGTCCGCAAGGTAAAGCATTAAAAACTAGGAAAATTTAATGCTAAAGAAAAATAAAACAGCCAAGTACTTTATCGAGTCTTAAGCCAATAGGCAAGGTAAATAATAAAAACTTGACAAATAAGTCAATGAATTGTCAATGAAATGCTAGTACTCAGCATATCAAACATGAAAAAGGTCTATGACATAACTGTGTATGCAAAATAAGCTGCAACAGCCTCCAATAGGAAGTCACCGTCTTCATCCGAAAACAGTTCAGCCATCCAATTTAAAAGCGGAAAAGAACATACGTGCTCTCCCAGCACCGGATCCTCTATCACCATCAGAGGACAGCTCGGTGGGTTTTCAAGAAAGCTCTGTTCCAATAAAGACTGTGCTGCCGCCAGTAAATTCCAGGGACCAAGTAGTCCATGCATCAATGCCACAGCCATAATCCTTTCGCCAGGACAAACCAACTCGTGAGTAATGATAGGAGTCATCAGCTGATTAAAGTCGACGTCAGGAGAAACCGGTCCGCAGAGACACAAATCAATGGCCCAATCGAAATCACAGGTCAGGCAGTGAAATACAGGCTGGACACAGGTGAAGTAGGAGAATCGAAAAGATAATCCATATGCCGTGCTTAATATCGCCAACGGCATTGTGCCATAATATTCTAGCATGCGATTGCGGAACAGTGTCAGCAGCTGCAGGGTGGGAGGTTGCATAGGAGGGACATCCATATTTAAAAATGTAAAAAAGCACAAGAGCGTCCGCTGGTAATGCAAGTAAAAATGCCAATCCACGAACCAGAGTGGAGAAAATAGAATGAAAGGAAGCAGGGATGACTCCAAAGATTTTCTCAAATGAAGTCACGAGACCACTGGTAACAACTTTAAAAAAGTGCGCCAGGGTCTTTGTGGAGGATGCGTTAAAGATAGTCGGAACCATCTTGCTGAAATTGAAAGGCAAATCTGAATTGAAAAGTGTGTGCACCTCTGTACGGGTGTTCGCTATGTGAAGCACGAAAGTTTCACGGGCCGAACTCAAGGCCACCTCTCTCTGAGACAAAAGAGCTCTTATTCTTGCCATGCCGTTGAAATCTGTACCAAGGTTGGTATTTGTGGCCAGATTGAAAACTCCCTATGTTCATGTGTGGGAGGAAATAGAACATTTCTGCAGCAAATAACCCGTTCACTTACTGTTACGATAAAAGGAATACTTTTAATTAACTCAGAACAATCTTCATTATTGAGCATCAAATAACTACCATTTTCCAACAACTTGAACGTGGGGATGATAGCAGGAACTGGCGTGCCTTGCAACACGCAAGCCATATTTGGTCGGTGTTTGTTGCATGAACCGTGTAACTGTATGTGCCTAGACATTAGTGAATGATCTGGCGTCTCAGTGCATTCCTCTCCATTCAGATAAACTTCTTGATCATCTTTGAAACATCTGTATGTGTATGGAAGCGACCAGACCTCATGAAGAAAAGCACTACCTAAAGGTTCATAACGACCTATTGGTATATATTTCATACAATTTGAAAACTTATATAAAGCAAAAGGCAGCGTTATTAAACCGTGGATAAGGCACGTTGCCAAAAAACCCGCAATCCTCTGCTGATGATGTCACTGAGCATGTCATGAATGATGTAATATGTGACATCATCAGCAGTGGATTACGGGTAATAGTATCTCTAGTTTACTCCCCTATAGCTGTCTTTCTTTTAACATAAGTGTCTGTTTCCTTCCCTTATACTTACTGTTTTTGGTTCGCTTTCGGTTCGCGTACCGGCGAGCGAACTGGGAAGCGAACTAAGAGAAATAGAGGTTGGCACAGTTCCAAATATTGTACCAATTTTTTAATAACGGGGAGGTAGTTCTGAAAAGAACTTTTTTTTTTATTGTTTTTGTTGTTTTATATTTTTTTTATTATTTTTCGGAACATTTTTTTACTGTTTTTGAATTTTTCTGAACAGTTTTATATTCTTTTGGGTTTTTCTTGGAGGGGGCAATGAAAACGATTCATTGTAAAGGGCTCAACAGGAGCAACAAAACAAAAAAAGAAGTATTTATTATTTTGGGCGTTTCGTACAAACTTGCATATGATAGTCAATAGCTCTGTTGATCAGAGTGATGCTTTTTTCTCCGTAGGAAATGAATCCATCGCAAAATACGCAGATGTGTTTTACATCACCAAATCTCATTTGTATATTTGGCACCATCTCCCTGCCCTCTGGTCCCGTTACTTCCGGTACAACAGATCTTCTGGCCATAATAGGGAGATTATCTAGGTCGTTCCGAAACTGTGCAGCACTGTAGTTGTTAGGATGCCACCTAGTCATATGGCGATGCATTGTGTAGTTTCCGAAACTGTATTTTTTCTCGGTTCCTCTGGACAGTCTATCTTGACATATAAGGCAAGTTACGTATCTTGCATTTACTTTTTTCTGACCTTTGGGAATTTTAAAAAATTGCCAAATGAAGTTTTCTTTCCGGTGAGACGTCCTGGGCTGCTCAGGCAAAAACTGCCTCTCTTCGTGCTCGTCGTCCTGTTCTTCTTCTTCCTCTTCTTGTTGAATTATAACTTGAGCAGGTGGTCCACTCTTCCTTGGATGTGGTGGAGGTGGTGGGGAAGCACCAGCTGAAGCTACTAAAGAAGCCATTGCTCAGTGATCACAAGGGTCTGGAATTCCAATCGAAGCCCATGTTAGATGTCTTCACATCTAACATGGGCTTCGATTGAAATTCCATAGTGCATATTATCAAGCCCATTATCGCCGCTTTATCAGCAGTTTTCTGCCGATAAAGCAGCGATAATTTTATCACCTGTCTTGATAATATGCCCCCAGAAGCCTTAATCATAATATAAGTTCCAGAATTATTCTACAAGCGGTACCACCAGGTCATCGGTGTCCAAAATATGTAAAGAATTACCCCTATTCTGCCGCAGACAATATTGGTGAGGGATGAGCTTTTTCATACCTTGGATGGTCACATTACGTCAGGAATCATGGGGCATATTACCAAGCAATAGCGATAATTATCGCTATGCATGGTTAGCGGCTAAAATTATATCGCGGCGCTCCGACGATTTTTACCGCTGAGATACCTTGATATTATCAAGGTTAATCTCAAAAGCAGGAAAAATCCAGCGAAATGCATGAATATCGCTGAAAAGTCAGCGATATTCATGCATTACCGAGCTAATGCTCTTAGCCATGTTATCCACCTTCCATTGGATAACATGGCTAAGAACTGCTCAGGGCTGGCGTTAGCTTTTGGAGATATTCGCGCAAATATTTCCAAAAGTAAGGCTTTGTTGATAATTGGAGATAGCGATATTAGCGACTGTTTCCAGTCGCTAACATCTTGGCACGCCCACTTTGCATGTCATTAGTGATAAATATCGCTGACATGCAAAGTGGGCCCCAAGATGATCGCTATCTCCTACTAGCTGTCGCTAACTGGTGTTAGCGACAGCTAGGTAATAGGGCGATAAAATTATCGCCACTTTAGCGGGAAAAAGTCCAGCTAAGGCGGCGATAATGGCCCTTGGTAATATGCCCCCATGAGGGCTATGCTAGGAATCATCTATCGACGCCATATTACTAGAGGTGGAGCCCATCATGTCTGAACTGTGCTCAGTATGGGGGCCGGATGAAGTCAGCAGATGCCGTCGATGACCAGATATAGGGATTTATGTATCGTGTTCGCGCTGCACTCAATCTATGCTGTTCAATTTCGGTTTTCAAAAATATTCTGGAGTGTATGATGATCATGTTCAACATAAACACTAAACTACACTAAACACCGCCTGCACCTCTCATAAAACAAGTATTCACTACTTGTGACAAATGTTGATATTATAAGTGCGTTCACCATCCCTAGCTTGAATTGTCAATGTTTCAGAATCTCAATAAATGACAATAAAATTGTATCTATATTATTAAATGCGATACAGCACTGCCATCTAGCGGAACTGTTCAGAAGCGATTATAGCTAATTAAATTATTTTTTTGTTCTGGTGTTATTTAGGTGAATCAAATAACAGCCATGCACCAAAGAGCCTAAATGAAGACTGTGTCACATGAGTTTGGACCTAGAGGCCGATGGATGCAGCTTTTTTTTCGGGCACACTACTCAATGAGACAAACTATCACCTCAAATAGGCTAATGGAGGCCAGGGTCTGCAGCTCCATTTGAGACAGTGCATTAACTGGAATAGTATGGGTATTTCTAGGACACTTACTACCCCCGACAAGGCATAGCAACACTTTGAGGGTGGGGCGAATGCCACTCTGAAGGAACAAGGGGGCATATTAGTAAGAACTTCGTTAAAATTATCGCCGTTTTAGCAGGAGGAAACAACCGCTAAAACAGCCATAATGGGCTTGCTAATATGCTTTATAGAATTCCAATAGATGCCCAGGTTGATGCCCTTGGGCTAAGTTGCGCTCTACAAATCCCTCCTCACTCACTCACTCACTCACTCACTCACTGCACATCTAACCTGGGCTTCTATTGGAATTCTATAACGCATATTAGCAAGCCCATTATCTCCGTTTTAGTGGCAGTTTCCTGCCGCTAAAACGGAGATGATTTTAACGAGTTTCTTGTTAATATGCCCCCCAGTTTTAGATTTTCCTATTGTTTGTAGTCATGAATTTGAATAATCTTAGCTCCCAAGTTTTCATTTTGCCTATGTGTCACATTTGCATGCTTTCAGTGCCAATGGGTGGGCATTTTTAGAACTTGTGTGTGACACTTTGAGTGATGCTGTATCACGAATAGAATAAAGCGGCCGTGTCCATGTGAGAAAATGTGATTCCAGAACTATCCCCTTTAGTATAATATAATTGCGTAGAAACAGCCTTAAACAGTTCCAGCACTCCTAAGGGTTCATGCCCGGTCACTCGCCAACACTTGTGCCTGTGAGAGGCCCTTATTTGTGTACTTAGGAGAATGTGAAGGAAGAGCTGTAACACTTACGGTGTAATGTGCAACACAACCAACACACTCCTGGCTAAAGAAACTTACGAAGATACAAGTACAACAAGCCCACGCATAGTATATTCAGTCACCGAAAACGTAGGGGAAGATACCTGCCAAACAGACACAGGTAATAACTCATACGCGGGAAGCAACCAAACAACCCGGATAAAGGACCATAAACATTTAACCCAAAACCCCGCAGACGTAACCCTGATCACTTTTTCGAGAACTACAGAATCACCACCGGCCGATAAAGCTTTGGAAAGGGCTGTACACCTAGCGTCGCACCAGGAGTCCTCCTCAAATTCCAACAAATTGGGCTTTATCCCCCATTATGTATAAAGGGGAAACCACAACATCTTAAACAGAATACGTACTTCATGGGACAAGAAATCACCACAGCCTCGTTCTCAGCTACCTCTTTCATCGAACAAATTTGGCAGCAGAGGGACCAATTTGCAAAGTGGGGCATCAAGTTAAAAAAGATCGACCCCCCTTGCTATCCCAACCTGCTCCAACCAGTCTACCAACCAGAGGGTCTGTCAAAGGGGGCAAAAGGCCCAGACCACCAAACTCCCCAAAAAAGAAATGAGTGCATAACGAAGAACATTACCATCACCTTTGCTAACCCAGAATCCATTAAGCCCTCTGGACTTCGGGACCGAATTGCAGCCGGATCACCTCAAGATATGGCATGACCTCAAGATATGGCATGAATCAACACCCATGTAGCTACCAACCCACCCCAAGGCTGCAACATCTGCTCCTGGAATGTGGTCGGGCTTAGCACTAAACTTGAAGATCCAGGCTTCATGGAATTTATACAATATGGAGAGGACACACACAACCGTCTATATATCCGATATATTCAAAGTAACTAAGTGTCGCGTGCTCCTGGGGCTTCACTTTCCGTTCCCACAAGTGTTACCGAGAAATCAATGTAGATGCAACTCCTGCATAGAAGTTGTCCCCCAGTGCACAGCGTGAAGGACCAAAGCGTTGGTTTAATCCCCAACCCAGTGGTTCAGGTGAGCAAATCCTTCAGGTTGGGACCTCTGGTGTATGCAAAAATGGGTTTATTTTCAAAGAGGCCTCTCAAATCCACTTCTCTACTTAGTAGTGGCCAATGTTTTAAAATGATGTTGCGGTACCGGTTGCTAGTTGTCGAATATTTGGAGACCACTACCAACTGATGATATGTTGACAAGGTTCAACGATCGTGGATATCCGGAAGATATTCTGGACACCTCCAAAAGCAGGTGTGACGCATTCAGTAGACAAGGCTTACTGCCACACAAGAAGAAACAAGACATTAACCGCATGGTGGTGGTCTCCAAATATTCGACAACTAGCAACCGGTACCGCAACATCATTTCAAAACATTGGCCTTGATCTTGAATGGGGATAAACATCGATTTAAAGCTTGGAGGCTTCCACTGATAAACCACTACATTTGATTATTGTGAACTTCTTGACAGTGATGGTTTGTTTAACGCAATGAACATTGAAACCGACGGTTGGTCATTAAAATCAATCGATAACGAACTTTGCTGCACTTCAACTTTTATTCACTTTACAAATTGGATTAAACCAACGCTATGGTCCTTTACGCTGTGCACTGGGGGACACCCTCTATGCAGGAGTTGCATCTACACTGATTCATGGAATTTATCTCAAAGTATAAAATTATTTTCTTCCAGTAAACTTGGATGATTATTCCTACACCCATAACCGGATACAAGGAATTTCAGAGGCATGCCAAAAAAGCCGGAAAACTAGGGAGAGCCAAAGGAGGTCTTTCAATGTTTGTTTCAACCGATATTCCATGGCAAGCTTCAACAATAGACCTCGAGTCCTCTTGGCTGCAATATGTCAAACTCGAAGCCCCGCCTCTCATCTGTCTGCTGATACTTAACATCTACATTCATCCATGTTCAACCGAAAAAAGATAAGTGTACTTATTAGCAACAGTGACAACTCTAAAACTCGCTCATCAGGATGCAAACATCATCCTGTCAGGGGACTTTAATATGAACTTATTGCAAGTCATTAACGAGCATACACATGCACCGACCAATGAGACACAATCTCGGCAAGAGATGTGCGGCCAGTCTGGTGGAGCTTTCAATGAGAATGCTAAATGGGAGCAGCCCGACAGACAGTCCAGCATCATACACCAGGATCACTCAAAAATCAGCCTCAACAATAGGCTACACCTTCACGGATCATGAGCTCTTCCCATTTATCACGAATTTTCAAATATTGGATAGGACCGAAAGTGACCACCAACCGCAATCATTTATGTTACTAAGTAACATAGATAACCCAGTGCCATCCAGAGTATTATCCAACCAAACGCAATGCTTCAATTTAAAACGTCTGGCATGGAAATCCGATTTGATCAACGACATCATGGGGACATGCACCCACCTCCTAGAAGGATTTCAAACAGAACCCATAAACATTCAGGCATGGAAGCGCTTCACCCTAGAATTAAATCAAAAATTTTGCAAGCAGGCCACAGGAAAAAAAGTAAAAAGACTCCAATGGGCTGATTGGTTCACAAAAAAACTCAGGATGCAAAAACAACAATTGAACAAATACCTTAGGAGACTACGCACCCAGTGCCCCGCCCCCTCCCAGGACCTCTTGCAACTAGTTACCAAAGCCAGAAAAGACCTAAAAAAAGACATTAAGGCAGCAAAAAAAGCGTTCCAAGAACAACTCTGGGCCAAACTCCACCATTCCCCCAAACAAAGGGACTCTAGGCTCTTCTGGGAAATAATCAACCAGTTAGCAAATGGCAAGAACCGGCATCACAATTCTGACATCTTGTAGGACTCCTGGAGAGCCCACATGGATTACTTATACAATGATAAGTCAATGGTCTGCCCAGCAATTCTTGGCTCAGAACCAGGCGTGAAGCCAATTGCAGCAGGCCGCATCAAAATCACCCCCAACTCTGAAGCATTCCAATATTCTCCGCAAATTCGGAAGGAGCAAGTACTAAAAATCATTTAAAAAACTGAGATTCGAGAGAGCACCAGGACCCAACGGGTTGCCAAATGCCTTGTTCCGGCATAATCCCTCATTCTGGTCCGAACTCCTCACGCCACTTTTCTCTTCAATCCTAGCATCTTCTACCATCCCAGACTCCTGGAGGGGCAGTATTTTAAACCCAATATATAAGTCGGGTGCCCGCTCCGACCCCTCTAACTACCGTCTGATAGCCTTAATCGACGTGGAGGCTAAAATGTATGCATCAAACTTGCTGGTTGACTTGGAGGACTAGGTCAGAAGAAGAAACCTCATTCCCTACATCCAAACAGGATTTAGGGCAGGGATGGGCACACTCACGAACATTTCCGCGGTCACCCTGCTAGCCAACCAAGCTCTCGTAAAGTCCAGGCCTTTGTATGCATGCTTCATAGACCTGAAAGCAGCCTTTGACAAAGTCCCAAGAGCCAAGCTATGGGCAAAAATGCACAACTGGGGTGTCCCAACCAAACTCTTGGACGCTATAATCAACTTGAATTCCCAGACGTAGATTCAGGTCAGGCAAGGTGACGGGCACAGCATAACCAAAAAGTTCCAAACCCTTAATGGGTTAAAACAAGTGTGTGTGCTGGCACCCTGCCTCTTTAACATCTACATTGCCGACCTTGACAATCAACTACGGTCAATTCAATCAGACCCCCCAAAACTGGGCAACGTCCCCACACCCAGTCTTCAATACGTGGATGACATTGTGCTCCTTGCTCTAACACCTGTAGGTTTGCAGCGACACATCACCAAACTAGGAGCTTACACCACAAAGGCCCAATTAACCATTAACCACCAAAAAACTAAAGTGATGTGCTTTGCCAGACGAGTTAAAATAAAGGCTCACCGCAAATTCATCTGGAACCTGGACGGGCTACCTCTGTCACCGGTAGACTCATACAAATATCTAGGTTTCCTAATAGACCGTAACCTCAACTTCAAATCACAATTGGGACAAGACCGTACCAGAGCTAAACAACTGCAGTTCGCCTTCAGAGTCTTAAAGAAAAAACTCCCAGGGTGTTCTACAGGCCATTTGCTTGAAGCCATTTCAGCAAAATTCCTACCCTCGATTTCATACGGCTCGGAAATTCTAAACCTGAAAGATGCCATCTCCCTAAACTCTGTTCAATAAACCCTCTTCAAGGTCCTGTTCTCAATCCCCCGACACATTTCACAACCCTAAATTCTTGAGTATGGTCTGAGAAACCAGACTCCCGACAGATAAGGAGCGTTAGCCAAATATTACTGGAGAATGAGGGATGCAGAGGACAACACCCTTGCACACCACTGCTGGAAGGAAATTGAAATCCAAGCCAGGCTAAGTCAGTGTTCTGAAGGACTCCCTCGCGGTATTGCAGGTTGAGGAGGCCTGGCTCACCTTCCCCACTTACTCCAGTTTCAAAATCGTAGTGAATAAGGCAATCAAAAGGACTTCCTTAGTAATGGACAAAACAGCAGTCTCAAAAAAAAAACCACACCTGGGCCATGATTCAAGGCTATCAGCGGCTGAAACTGCAACCATTCTTGCTAGACCACTTCTCCCAGGAGAAAAAGCACTACCTAACGTTACTGCGGCTGGGGTCATTTCCATCAAAAGACCTGACACCAAAATGGAAATACCCCTGGCAATCCAAGGAATGTTGCTTATGCGGAGGATGGGATGAGTCTTTTTTTGCACTTACTATGCATATGCCCTTCCCTGGTGGAGACCCGGAGAACGGTCCTCCGGGAAGCCTTCAAGAAGGAACAAATACGGTCATGTAGAGCAGTCGTCATCCAATGCCTGGGAGGTCTATCAATCCAACTGTCCTGTACAGCAATAAAATTCCTCAAAATGGCAGCAACAGAACTGGAAGAAAAGGAAATCATTAACTAATTTATTAAGTTCCAGCATATCCACTAACGGCATTGTCTAAATGTTTTAAACTCTCCTGTTTTTAACTTCAAAATGTACATCTTACAAATGGTGGTTCCCCACCCTTTTATGATATTGTTTTAATGAAATCAAATAAAAGTATTTATGACTGACTGACTGACACTCCTGGCTATTAAGAGTATGGCAAAGGCAGAGAGATGACGCACTCCTGACACTGCTGGAGCTATAATGACCTGTGACTGAAACCCACTGCAAGTGCCCCAAGTTCATGGTTTTCATTTTGTAGCCAATGATGTGGCATCCACAAGGCACAGATTTAGATGCACATTTCTAGTTAGTCATGCTTTTAAAGAGGGATGTAATCCAAGTTCATACTTCATGGAATTGCGCTTAAAGTAGCTTCTTAATGTGCGAAAGGTTTAGCCTTCTGAGTTTTTTAAAGCAAGCTAGGTGCTGTATTTTGGGACATGTAGTTTTGCTTTCGCTTTTTTTAGAAGATATTGACTATGATACCAGAATATGCTGAATGTGCTACAGATACCTGACCTTTAAGGACAGCAGCATAAGTGACACTGTCAAACAAGGCGACCTCCCAATTCAGCAATTGTTGCTGCTGTATTTTCCATATGGGTCTAATACTGCCCTTGCATATCAACAATGACTTTAAATGGTGAACATGTGAGCAGACAAGTTTGCCTGGGCAAACTGAGGACTCACTCACTCCTCACTCAGCTTCCCAGTGCAGGTAGTAGCATGACTACTCACCCGTAAGGGTCTCAAAGCACTGGGAGGGGGAGTTGGATCTGACGTTCAATTGAAGAGCCATGTCTTGAGGTCCATCCTGAACTGCAGTAGCGATGGTGATTTCCTGAGGTGCAGAGCCAGGGAGTCCCAGGTCTTCGCAGCGAAGAAGGAGAAGGATCTTCATCCATCCATCGTCTTGGAGATCCATGGGATGGTGACCTGGGCCAGTTGGGTGGAGCGGAAATGTCTGGTGATTGAGGTATTCAGGTCCGGCGTTGTGAAGGGCTCTGTAGGCGTGTGTGAGGAGCTTGAAGGTAATTCTTTTGTTGATAGGTAGCAAGTGAAGGTCTCTCAAGTGGCTGGGGATGTGGCTCCAGCATGGGATGTTCAGGATGAGTCTGGAGGAGGCATTCTGGATGTTCTGCAGTTTCTTTAGGAGTTCCTGGATGGTGCCGGCATAGAGTGTGTTGCCGTAGTCGAATATGCTGCTGATGATCACATGGGTGACCATTTTCCAGGACTTCATGGGGATTCACTTGAAGATCTTACGAAGTAGGCAGAGCATGTGGAAGCAGGAGGATGAAACTTCATTGATTTGGCGGTTCATTGAGAGTGAGGAGTCCAGGATGATGCTGCAGTTTTGTGCGTGGTCTGTGGGTGTGTGGGGGCTCCAAGCACTGCAGGCCACCAGAAGTCATCCAGGTAGACGGGCTGGAGCCCAGGATGAGGACCTCCATCTTGTCTGAGTTAGGCTTGAGGCAGCTGTCCTTCATCCAGGTGGCGACTGCCTTCATCCAGTTGTAGAAGTTGCTCTTGGTGGCTGTGGGTTCATCTGTGAGGGAGAGAATAAGCAGGGTGTTATCGACGTAGGAGACAATGTTGAGTCCGAGACTTCTACCGATGGCTGCAAGTGGGGCCATGGATGTATGACGTTACAACGCATACATTTACATCGCGGTAAATTACATTGCGGTTTTTACAACGCAAGTAGTTACAATGACTTGCGTTGGAGGGTGCTGGACTTAGGAGTAGTATAATTTACTATTCCAACTCCAGTCTACGTACAGTAGGGAAGGTGTTGGAGAGTAAATTATACTATTCCTTGTCCTAGAGCGCCATCCAGTGCAAATCGTTGTAACGACTAGTGTTGTGAGAACCGCGATGTAATAGCATCGCGATGTAATCCCTGCGTTGTAAAGGATGTTTCCCGGGGCCATGTAGATGATGATGATGTGTGGGGCTCAAGGAGGACCCCTAAGGCACCCCGCTGCTGATCTCTGTGGGTTCTGAGTTGAATGGTGGAAGTCTAATTCTCTTTGTTCAGCTAGTGAGGAAGGAACGGATCCATTCTAGGGTTTGGACGCAGATGCCGGCGTCGTGGAGTCTGGCACAGAGAGTGTGGCGGTAGATGGTGTTGAAGGCGGCTGAAAGATCCGGGAGGATGAGGGCAGCAGTTTTGTCTCAGTTGGGGAGGGTGCAGATGTCATCTGTGGCGGTGATGAGAGCTGTCTCAGTGCTGTGGTTGCTTCTAAAAACCAGTTGGGAGAGGTCCAAGATGTGGTTCATTTCAATGAACTCGGAGAGTTGGGCGTTGATGGCTTTCTCGATAACTTTGGCTGGGAACGGGAGCAGACAGATGGGTCTGTAGTTCTTGAGGTCTGTCGGGTCCGCAGAGGGTTTATTCAGCAGGGTGTTGATCTCTGCATGCTTCCAGTCTTCCAAGAAGGTGGCAGACTCGATGAAGCAGCTGATGGTGTGGCAGAGTTTGGGTGCGATGGAGGTGCTGGCTCTGTTGAAGATGTGGTGAAGGTAGGGATCCGTGGGGGCTCCAGAGTGGATATTCTTCATGATCCTGAGGGTGTCTTCAGAGGTGAGGGTGGTCCAGTTGTACATGGTCTGCTTGGGTCTGGAGCCACTGAGTGCAGTGGTTGCGGGTGGATCTTGGGTTGTGAAGCAGTTGTAGATCTCCTTGATCTTGCGGTTTAAGAAGTTGGCCAGGTTGTCGCAGAGGTCTTGAGAGGGGGTATTGTCTGCTGTCTCTGTGCTTGGTTTAGTGAATTCTTTGACAACGGCAAATAGTTCTTTGCTGTTGTGTGCATTGGCATTGATGCATTCCTGTATGGCTGCTTTCTTTCTTGTTCTGATGAGGTGGTGGTGTGCGGTGATGGTGGTTTTGAAGGATGTGTCGTCTGGCATGAACTTGCTGTTTCTCCATATTTTCTTGAGCTGGCTGCAGGTGCACCTGGACTCTTGGAGGGTGGAAGAGAAACAGCTGGCTTTCTTGGAGGACTGCATGCCTGAGGGTTTTCTGAGGGGATCCAGTGTGTTAACACAGTCAGAGATGCAGTGGTTGAGGTTGCATGCTGAGGTCTTGGCAATGGCATCTGTGGATGTCTGTGGTGGGGCTTTGCTGATGAAGGTGGTGAGCTTGTCTTTAGTGATATTTTGTTCCAGCTTCTGCGAGGATTGCAATGGATGTGGTGGTGTAAGGTGGGTTTTGGTGAAGGAGAAGTGGACACAGTGGTGGTTGGTCCAGTGTGGCTGACAGAGCTGTTGTTACTGGCGGAGAAGATGGGGTCCAGTGGGTGTCATGTTGAGTGGGTTGGAGTTGTGATCAGTAGTTTGGGTTCGATGGTGGTGAGATTCTCCAGTAGGGCTGAGGTATTGTGGTCGTTGAGGTTGTCCAGGCAGAAATTGAGGTAGCTGAGGAAGATGTAGTCCATTGAGGCGAGAGCTTGGTGAGTGATAAAGTCAGCTACGGCTGTACTGAAAGGGTGGGTGGGGTCCGATAGGTCTGTAGATGAGGGTGCAACAAAGGGTGGCATTTTGGTTGGTTTGGATCTGGAAGTGGAGGTGCTCCATGTCAGGTGAGTGGTCGTTAACCCAGATCTCTTGGCTGGGGGTGAATGTATGATTTATTCAGCATTCCGTCCATCATTTGTTTGCGGGCACTTTTCGCCCTAAGTGAGATGGGTACACCCAGACGTGGCTCCCTTGCTCACTGTGTCAGTGGATTCAAGCTAGCCTGACTGATGAGGAGTAATACCCCAAAACTGATCCCAGGATGCTTGTTTCCGGTCCTGAGAGGACCTGGTTTGGCAGTTCGGGTTGGACTATTCCCATAAAGAATAGAGTCAAGACTGATTTGCATATGGCTAGGTCTAAACTGGGGTAGCATGGTGAGCAAAAGAACAATGGATTTGACCCAAATCTCTTGACTGGGGGTGAATGTATGATTTATTCAGCATTCCGTCCAGCATTTGTTTGTGTAGTGGTTAAAATATTCATGCAGCACACAAACAGTAATAAATTGAAAACACAACAGAAGAAAAACACCAAACCAATTTTTCCAAAATAGAGCAAATGTTAGGAACTAAATGTAACCCCTTACGTGCGGGGCTGTTTCCCCCGCTGTGCTGGGGCCCTGGGGGGCGCGTACAGCGCCCCGGTGCTCATGACGAGGTAAGCCCGTCATGAGCTACGGCGCTCCGCTGCTCATGACGAGCTGAGCTCGTCATGGTCACACCCGTTCCCATGGAACGTTCAGCACAGCAGGGGAATCAGCCCAGCGTGCGAGCGTTCCACGGAACGGACGCGGTCATGACGAACTCAGCTCGTCATGAGCACCGTAGCGCCGTAGCTCATGACGAGCTGACCTCGTCATGAGCACCCAAGGGGTTAACCCAAAACTAAGTAAAACAAAATCTTAAGTGAAAAATAGCGCAAATTAGATCAAAGCGACAGCCGTGAGTATCTTGGTGCTCAAGCCCGGATCAAAGTCAAAGGTAGGGGCGACAGCGAGGAAACAAGTGTCAGATACACAAGACGGAGGGCCTAATTTTGGCTAAGCTTTGGATTTAGAAAATGTTCATGGCTAAAGTCCAGGAGAAGGTAGAGTTCAGCGAGGCAAGGCAGTAGTCTGTGTCTGAGGAGGCGTTGTTATTGTTGGAGAGCTTTCTAGTCAATGTCTCAGTGATGCCATCAACAAGGCGGGATAAAGTTCAGTGCAGCAAAATGTGGATTTTCAGGCTGAGTAGTGCATTGTCGTCGATGAGGGGCATTGTAAGCTGGAGCTCAGTTGTTGGTTCTTAGTATTACAGTATTTGGACAACCAACAAACACTATATATTCCTGCGAGCACATGGGTCTGACTGACATAATGGTCATTTACTTTCGCATTTTGGCCACTGGCGCACAAACATTAGAGATACAAATGTTGTCATCTCCTTCTATTTTCCTTCTATTTTTCCATACTTATCATCATTAATTATTTATTTCAATGTTTAATTTCTTTTAGCTATTTGAGAAATCTAAGGGCGATATGTATCAACATTCCGTTTTGTGATTCCTAAATAGCAATTTTTAAGGAATCGCTATTTAGAAAACGCAAAATGGTATGTATGTACAAAATCGCTTCTTTTTAGCGATTCCTTAATATTCCTTAATTGCGATTAGCAAATTGCTAATCGCAATTAAGGAATAATTTCCCATTCATTTCTATGGGCCAGGAGGCCCATAGGAATGAAGGGGAAATTTGCGATTCGCAATTTGCTAATCGCAAATTGTGAATAAACTAGAAGTTGGTGGTAATTTGCGATTCCTTAAGGCCAATTTGCTATTTTTTTTGCTTCTTACATTGCATTTAAGGAATCGCAAAATTTGCGATTCCTTAAATGCAATCGCAAAATAAGGAATCGCATATTTTGCGAGTCCTTATTCTGAACCACGTTTTGTGTAATACATACCATTTAGCAAATTCGCATTCGCAAAGGCCGAAATTCTGCGAATTTCGGCCTTTGCGAATGCGAATTTGCTTGATACATATCGCCCTATGTAATTTGCTTACAAGAAATTCGAGCAAAATGACACATAATGATGTGAAATGCAAGTCTGCCATTTCACATTATTGTTTAGTGTGAAATGCATCCTTGTGTCAATTTTTGGGTGATGACTTATTGAAGTTGCTTAAGTTCTCTTGTTCCCGTGCACGTGCCTTTAACATGATTGATGCCATTCATACTAAGGGCCCGATGTAGGTAATTTTTATTTACCTGTTCATAAATACCGACTCATACCGAATCAGTATTTATGAACCGGAAACCCAAATGTAGGTAAAAATCCGGTAAAATATACCGATTCGGTATCAATCGGTATTCAAACTCGGAAAATACCGAATCGGTATCTACCGATTCGGTATTATCCGACTCGGTAACACCCATACAACCCTATGGCCTTCCAGTCCCATAGGAATGAATGGGAGACACCGAATCGGAATTTACCGATTCGGTAAATACCGATTCGGTAAATTCCGATCTCGAAATTTCGAATACATGACATGTGAGCCTGTGCACCAATCAGGGACACCCACCACACCCCACAACCAAGCATCTGAGAGATCAGCCAATCAGGTGCAAGTACCACACCCCAGTACCTGGAGGTGGCCACACCCATGCAGGTGCAGAGCAACAGAACTGCAGAGAGAGCTGGAAGGGAGACAGAGGAGCAGGCTGCACTGAGACCAGAAGAGAAACAGCATGGAGTCCCAGGAGGCACAAAAGGATGGAGGGGACAGAAAGAGGAAGGTTAAATTCAGCCCAACAGAGCTCCAGGTGCTGGTGGAGGAGGTTGTGGAGCACTACAGCCAGCTGGTCGGAGACAGTCTCTGCAGGTTGCTGAGTCTGTAAGAGGAACACCTGGCTGGCAATACAGAGCAAGGTCAATGCCCTAGGAGTGACCCACAGAGAAATTGACGACATGAAGAAGAGGTGGTATGATCTGAGGATCACCACCAAAAAAAACTAGCCACCCAGAGGAAGGAATCAGCAGCAACCGGTGGGGGGAAGAGCCGTGCCCCAAGCCTCACCTACCTTGAGCAGCTCGTCCAATCAACCATGGAGCCTGAAAGCATACATGGGATCGGGGATGCTGATAGCTCAGCCAGAGCTGCAAGTAAGAAAGGTAAGATGCATGGATATGTACCCCACCCATTCCCAGGCCCCTTCCCCAATGTGGGTGAATCACTCACAATCTAGCACACATGACTGTAGTCCCCAGCAATGCATCATGGTAGTTGTAGTCATAGGTACATACATCAAAGCTGCCAACACCGAACCCTGCATGGCATGCCACACTCCCCATGCACAAACAGTCTAGGCAAATGAAAATGTGTGTTAGGAATCTGTGTTGGGAAAACAGGCAGCTGATCATTGTCCATGTCTGTTCACAGGAGAGTCATCGCGCAGAGCAGCGCTGGGAGGGGAGTATAGTGCCACAACATCGTCTGCGAGGGAGAAGGCCAAAGACACTGCTGGACCTAGCACTGTCCCTGAGGAAACATCCACACCCCAGGCACCCACAGCAATGGAGCACGACACCACTGCTCAGCCACTCTCGCCCCTGCTGTTCGACACACAGACTCAGCCAGCACCAGCAGAAACCACAACACCCAGCTCAGGGTCCCCTGTGTGCGTGAGGCCAAGGGGGCAGGATGTACCACCTTTAAGGGTCCTGGAGAGCTCCGATGAGGAAGTGGTAGTGGCTCCCAGACCTAGTACACCAACAATGGCTAGCCACGCTGGACAACTTGGCTCACTGGGATCTGGCTGTGCAGGTGACCGTGTCCGTAGGGCACGAGAGCAGGATGAGGGGCAGGATGTGCAGGGTGTCTTCACTGGGCTTGAAGCCACAATGGTGAAAGTCCAGCGTATGCAGACCAAAGGCATCATGGCTGTGCACCGGCAGGTGCGCATCCTGAATACCAGGATGTCGGACATCGATCGGGGGATAGGTGCCATGGCAAGGGGAATGGAGGCCATGGGCAAAGGGATGGAGGCAAAGGGATGGAGTCCATGGCAGAGGGGGTGAGGGGCATGGAGGTGCGCATGGGCACCCTCTGTGACAGGCTGCAAAGTGACCAAGAAGAGAGGCGCAGGTATAGGCGCGAGGTCAGGCTGCTCAATCAGTCGATTAACCGGTTGGCAACTTCCACCACCCTGCAGTGTCGCCGCTCTGTTAATCTGCAGACTGACATTGTTCACTGCTGCAGTGACTTGTCCCGGGGGATGGGGAGGGTGACCTCAGCAATGGAGGCAATGCTGACACAGCTGACAGCCACAGGTGGCAACATGGTTGTTGGGGACGCTGAGGAGTCAACGAGCAGGAGTGGGTACAGCACGCCTGTTCAGGACATTCGTAGGAGCAGCAGACTCCGTGCCGAAGACACCGGCACCATTGCACATGTAGACCCCCGTGCCTCGCAAAACATCATGCGTAAGCGCAAGCATTGAGAGACATATTGATCACAGGACAGGTCAAAGTGAGGAAACTTTGGCTAAACATTGTGCAAAGTGCATTTAATTTCATATATGTTTTTTTGGAAGGTGCAGTTGTGTACATTAAAGTGAGTGTTCCAATTACTGGACATGGCTGTGTGTCATCGCTCAATTAGAAGTATCTGTTGGTAATTTCAGCACGTCGCAGTCGACCATCTGTTGCTGGTGCTGCTCCTGCTGCATTGTGATCTGCTTGTGCTGTCCCATCATCAATGTCCTCATGATATGTGAGTTCTATCTCTGTGCCCTCCTTGGTGGCAAGATTGTGCAGCATGGCGCAGGTCGCAATAATCTTGCAACAGATAATTGGCGTGTACTGACGTGCACCTCCACTCTTATGGAGGCACCTAAATCTACTTTTCAGCAGCCCAAATGTATGTTCCACCACACAACGTGTTGTTCTGTGTGCCACGTTATAACACCTTTCACTCCTGGTGGATGGGTTCAGGTAGGGGGTGAGCACAAATGACCGCAGGGCATATGCACTGTCACCTGGGTGGGAAAGGATAATTAGATTAGTCACATACTCAGGAGTGCTCCTTCTGCATGAACTGTCAGGGTGTCTCACACATACTTACCCAGCAGGAATCCATCACCAAAATCACCAGCAACAAGGCGTCTGTATATCCCACTGTTGGTGAATATGTAGGAGTCGTGGGTACTCCCAGGATATTTGGCTACAATGTCCGTTATCATGTTGCTAGCATTGCAGATCACCTGCACATTGATTGAATGTGTGGACTTCCGGTTTCTGTATATGTGCTCAGTTGCTGCAGGTGGGCATAGTGGGATGTGTGTACCATCGATGCAGCCTATTATGTGCGGGAACTGTGCAAGTTGATAGAATTCGGTTTTTGGCCTTGCTAGTTCTGCAGGTGTCTCAGGGAACTCAATGTAGTGCTCCATCCTCTGCATCATGGCGTTTAGGAATTTTCCGAAGAAGCGTGACAGGCAGCTCTGGGACACTCCACCTACAGAGGCTATCACGTGCTGGTAGCTCCCAGAGGCAAGAAGGTGTAGGCAGCACAGCACCTGTACATGGGGTGGGATGGCGTGTACTCTTGGGGTTGGGTGTTCCAGATATGGGTGAAGGTCCCTGATCAAGTCCAGGATTGTTCTGGGGTGGAGTCAGTACCTTTGCAGGATCTCTGCTTCAGTGAGTTGGAAGAGGGTGATCCTCTGCCTATATACCTGCTCCTCCCTTAGCCAGACCCTCTCTCCTGCTGCCTGTATCCGTAGCCGCCTTGCAATTACGTAGAAGGCCGCCATTGTGGGTGTACTGTTGCATTTTGGGAGCTTCTTATATATCCTGTTCCTGGTTTCCACCTGCTTCCAATCCATGTTAAATACCGACTCTTAAATACCGAATTTCTCGAAATTCGGTATTTCCTAACTTTGCTACATCTCAAATGGCCTTTTTTACCACTTCTTATTTACCGACTCGGTAAATATGAATCCGGTATTTACCGATTCGGTAACTTACCATTTCTTATTTACCGATTCGGAGATTATGTATTCGGTAAATTCCGAATCGTGTAATACCGATTCGGTGTTTTACCGACTGGTATTTACCGATTCGGTACGTTTTTGGTGACATGCATCTCGATGCACTAATACCGGTCGGTAATGGCCGATTTTACCGATTTTCGGCCGTTACCGACCGGTATTTGGCAACCTACATCGGGCCCTAAATGTTTAACATGAATTGTGCATAATGACGCAAAGTGCGTAATTTTGTGAATTTTATGTAACCAACATAAAGCAAAATTCTAGAAATTACACGAATTACACCAACATAATTTAAATTTCCCCAGACCTAGTTTAACTGAGAAAACCATAAGTCAGCCATACAAATGACCATTCGATAAATTTGAAAATGGGTTTCACACTTGTTTAAACCAAACACTGCAAGTATGTAGAAACAGGAAAGAGGATGAATTGGCTACCTCTTAGAAGAAGCCAAAACTGTGATAAAAATGTATTATTTTTTACCTCACTGATTGATCCTGAAAGCTAGAAAGATGGTGAGTATGCACAGCAAACCCTTTGCTGATGCCATTCATAGAAAAACAAACATATCTTTTAATGAACAGCACTTTTTTCCCATTTTGCTAGGTTTTTGCTATTTTCTCGGTTCCCTTTAGGGGAATCAACAATCCCTGAGTATCTTTAGAATTCCCAAAACGTTAGGAAAAAAAGGACACAAATTTGGCCTGGATATATTTTGTGGAAAAAAAGTTATAAAGGCTTAAGTGCAAAGTGACATAAACATAAAAAAGAGTCAGGTATGTTAGGAAAGGAGTAAGGGTGGCAGCCAGGATCCTCAACAGGTAAGGGTTGAATCTCTTTGAATGGAACACAGGCAGCTTTAGGCCTGATTTTACACGCAAGTCTCATCCCTCATGGATGTTAGAACACACATAGGAAAGCAAGTACTTTGTTGACCCTCTCTCTCTAGGTCATTATCGACGTTGTTTACACTCTTGGACTGTATCTGATAGGCTAATGCCTTCTGGGTGTTGTAGGTGTGCTTTGCTTCCATAGAGTTGACTAACATATATGAAATCAATAATTTTCAGATGAGAAGTTCATGATTGGAGACAGTGGCCTTTATAACTTAGAGTGAGGTGGTCATGCTATGCATACCCCACATGATTGTAACTTTAATATTACAGTATTTAAGTTCCAAAGGCTCTCTATGGGTGTGTGGCATTGTCTAAAAGACTGTTACCTGGCCTGGCAGACAGCTGTAAACAAAATGTTATGATTCTGAGTTACGTTGTACATGCATCCTCTCATCAGGATCCCACTCCTTTTCCTTTCCTTTGTCCCTGCTCTCTTATTCTAAGAACAGTAAGTCCTGACATATTAGTTGCTAGCTCATTGGAAGTAGGCATTTTAACAGTTATAATGGTAAAGATGAAACTACCACTATCAGAATGGTAGTAATGGTAGCTGTGCCCTTTTGTCCTAGAGTGTTGAGGGAAATAACTAAAGTGAGCCATACAAGACCCTGAATTTAAGGCATCATCTGTCTTTAAAAAGATGTAAGTATTAGGAAACACGGCGAGAAACCAAATTATTCATTTTGGAGGGATGCTCCACCAACTGAATGAAGCTGGCTCTGTATATACTATACCAACATGAGGTATAGTGTGCACAGAGTACAGTGGAACCCCAAAGGTAGGCAGAGGTTAAAGTAGATAGCACCTTACTCTCTATTTGTGGTAGTGTGGGTGAGCAGTAAGGCTTTATCAGAGGGTAGTGTTAAGCATTTGTTGTACAGAGTTAAACTGCAAATGATGTTGCACACTTAAAGACTGAACACAGATCAATTTTATTTGTATAAAAATATTATTTTGTTAAATGTATTTCCTAGAACCAATTAAGCCTGGTCTAGGTAGGTTTATTTAATAATTTTCAAGGCCGGTTGAACAATACAAGCAAGCTGAATGAAAATGACTTTGTTACAGGTGTGTAAATCTTTTCAATACAGTGGAAATCACTGTTGGATTCCTTTTGGTTACTTTCTGGATTACTTTTTCTACTCAGTGTGATACACCTAGATATCACGCTGGGACATTTCTTAGAAAAAAGGCAAGTAAGCAATTTTCAGTTCTTTGCAGTTTTTCAAAGTTCCATACAAATCAACTGCACACTTAGAAATTTTTTCAAGGAACAACAGTCCATGTATTCGTATGGAGAGAAACAAAGTTGTCGGTGAACAGGTAAGCCCAACAAGTGGTACAGAGACCTGAGAAGACATTGGGCAGCATTTCCAGCACCCCCGAAAAGAATGTATTGCTCTCTACTGAAGAAGGACAACTATCCTGAAACATGTGTCTAGAGATACAGAGCACTGGCTGCACCAACAAGGGTGAAAAACTAAAGCCTGATTCCAAATTAAGCGTTATCATGCAATGCATTTACTATGATGCATCGGGGTACACTGAGTGCTGGGATGTGAGGCAGTGTATGCTCACCCTCCTCCTGTTTGAAGAGGCTCCCTTGAGCTAATGAGCTGACGAGCTCAGGTTGATGCATCTGCGCCCAGCGCCTGCACCCCCAAAAAGAATGTGTTGCTCTCTACTGAAGCAGGACAATTATCTTGTAAGATGTGTCTAGAAATACACAGCACTGGATGCACCAACAAGGGTGAAAAACTAAAGCCTGACACTGAATTAAGTGTTATCATGCACTGCATTCACTATGATGCATTGGGGTAAACTAAGTGCCGGGATGTGAGGCAGTGTGCTCCCACCCTCCTGTTTGTAAAGGCTCCCTTGAGCTAATGAGCTGACAAGCTCTGTTTGATGCACCTGCGCCCAGCGAGTGGTACAGAGACATGAGAAGTCTTTGGGCAGCATTTCCTGCACCCCCTAAAATAATGTGTTGCTCTCTACTAAAGAAGGACAGCTATCCTGAAACATGTGTCTAGAGATACACAGCACTGGATGCACCAACAAGGGTGAAAAACTAAAGATTGACACCAAATTAAGTGTTATCATGCACTGCATTTACTATGATGCATCGGGTCAAACTGAGTGCTGGCATGTGAGGCAGTATGCACCCACCCCCCTCCTGGTTAACAGGTAAGTACTTTGCTGTGGGAGTTGGTACTCTGGCGTTAGAACCAGAGTTCCCCCAGGGTCAAGGATGCTCTCTCAAAGCACCCTCAGCAGCACTATGGCAGCCGGGTGCAGAGGCCCAATGTTATCCAATAGGGGATAGGGGGCCTTCGGTTGGTGGCTGCTCACGGGCACGCCACAAGGTTGTGGTGACAAAGCTCCTGATGTTAGGATAAGGGCAAAGGGGAATCCGGTTTGGCACATAAAGTGCACCCACGGCGGCGCAGGGTCAGCTGGCGCAGGGTACTGTTTTGGCGTTGGATGCCCTGTTGTTTTCAATGGGGATTCTCATTTTTGGTTTTTAGCTGCAGGCTTGGTAAAGAAGACTTCTGGGAGGAACCAACAGCTGGGCAGGTAAGCTGGGGGGCTCTGGCACGTAAGTGCACCTTGGCTTCTTTTCTCCAGGGTACAGGGCGGCTGAAGGCAGGGGAGTCATGGAGGGGTCAACCCACAGTGTACTCAGACTCTGAAGTGCTGGGGGACCTTGCTGTGACCGGTGGGCGAATCAAACTTGGGCTGTAGGTTTACGGGTGCAGTGGTGGTTCCAGGCATCAGGATTCTTGGTCCTCAGCAGGCTCAGAGTCTGTCTTTGGAGTTTCTTTTGAACAGACCTGCTGTTCACAGGAGATCCAGTCTTTATTGAAGGCAGTCAGTCCTCCCAGGGGTTCTGGAGGTCGCTGGCTGCAGGAAAAGTTGACTTTCAGCGCAGTATCTCTGGAACCTGTGGACGGGCCGGTAGGACTGGGCCACATCAGTTCTTCTCTGCAGTCTCCTCTGCTGGGCGTTTTCTTTTGTCCCTCTACTTCGTGGGTTTGCTAGAATCTGAATCTTGGTTCAGGGCTGCCCCCTGAATACTGTATTTAGGGTGCCTTTCTGGGTCTCGAGGTCAGTAGCCAATGGGCTACTGACCTTAGAGTGACTGACTACACCCTTTGTGTGCTCACCCCACATGGTGGAGTGGGCACAATCCCTAATCCTGATTGGAGAGTGCCTACCATCTGCAAGATGGAAGACACTGAAGAGTGGGCTTCACCTCGCCTCTCCCACCTGAGTAGTGGGGTTGGCAGAGGTGGGCACACCTTCTGGGCTGTGATAATTTTTCCCACCCATCTTCCCACCAAAACAGTGGGGAGACAGGAAGGGGGCCTGCTCCTGAAAGCAGGGGAGGCTGGGGGTCGCATTACAAAGGCAACAAGACTTTCGAAGCTCCCCTGACACAGATAGCTCTTCCTGGCCTGGGAGAGGTGGGACCACCTTCCCCCAGGAAAGGCTTTATTTCTGGGCTCAGGGAGCGAGAGCTCCCACCCCAGGGGTCCCAAACCATGTCTCGTGGTGGCAGGCTTTTATGTACCAGTCAAGGAACCCACCAGAGACTGACCATTTTTCAGGGGGCATCTCTAAGATGCCCACTGAGTGCATTTTTCATTAATTCCAATACTAGCATCAGTGTGTGTTTAATGTGCTGAGAGGTTTGATACCAAACTTCCCAGTTTTCAGTAAAGCCATTATGGTGCTGTGGAGTTTGTAATGACAAACTCCCAGCAGCATATACTCTTAATGGGATTACTGCACTTATAATGTCTAAGAATTGGTCTAGACACTGTAGGGGTACAGGGCTCATGCACCTGTACCCTCACCACTGGTATAGTGCACCCAACTAGAGGGGTGGTTGACCTATGCCAGGGCAATGGGTTGTAGGCATGGCACACAGGGATGAGTACTATATCAACTCTTTACTTTGTTCTGCACCAAAACAGGCAGCCTGTAATGTGTGTGTGTAAAGGTACAGGGCCCCTAAGGGTAGCACAATAATTGCTGCAGCCCTTAGAGGCCTTCACTGGCCACAGTGCCCTTGGTACCCATGTTACCTTTTACAAGGGACTGACATGTGGCCAGAGAGGTGCCAACTGGGGGTACAAGGTACAGTTTTGGGAAAGCACACAAGCCCTGGGAACCTGATTAGCAGGGACCCAGGGCACATCAAGTCAAAGTGCATCAGTTGTCTGGCAAAAAGTGGGGGGGTTACTGCAACAGGAACCCAGCTTCCTACAGGGTTGGATTGGGATAAAAAATTGGCCAGGGCACGCTAAAAAAAGAGTGGCCCACATCTGCATATTGCCTTTCTGAAAAACACTGCTTCAGCGCAATTTTATAAAAAAGGGGGGTGGGGTTAAAAAAATGCACAGATTAGTTTACACTGGTGAATCACACCTGAAACAACTGAGGCCACTTTTGCTCAGGCCCCGGGCCCCCGCTCAATATGCATATATTAATGGGCCAGGCCAGCGAGAGATTGTTGATTAAAGGGAGGTAATGGGCGCCCATCTGCCTCAAGGAAGGCCACTCAGGCACCCACTAGGCGGCTGGCGGCATCGAACAATGCAGAAAACTACCAAATCTGTCCCCCAGGCTGCAAAAAAGCAGCCCACAGCTGGAATTAGGATACCGGCCCCTTGAGCATTACCCAAATGCCCACGTTAACAATCCGGCGCTGGCTTCCTACACCAACCTAATAAGACAATATTGTGTCAGTTTCACAGTTTACCTGAGAAAAGCATAATAGCTTTGGAACAAGCATAAAGCTTTTCCTTAGAGACACGCATCATAGGTTGAAGCAATCTAAACAGCATTAGTCAAGAACATCACAATAAAGATTCCAAACCGATTTAGAAAATTCAAGTAACATTTGCTAAGCAAAATGACACAGATATAGGAATATGTTGAATTAAGGGAAACAGAGCTATGATTTTTTTTACATAGTAAGTCAATTGATTACCATAGGGAAAATTAAGTTAAAAAAGTCAATGCCAGTCTGAAGGTCTGATAACAATAGGTCCTTTAGATTATGATCCCTAATTACAAGTGGTATGATGTTTATTGCACCCAGTAATTAACAGGTGAGATAAAGAGCACACCCTTCAGTAAATTTCTGCCAGTCAATTTGGGCGAAATTTAGCAATGAGAAAGTGCCTCCTATTTAAAGAGGCATGCCGATTTGGAATGAAGCACTAAAATCTGCATGTTATTCTCAGTAACCTTGAATATGTGATAATTATTGCATTTAATAACTTCTGCAAACCTCCTGATCACATATAATAACCATTGAGTTTAAGAGGGCTAACTTGTAATCAGGGCTTTGTGTCTTAGCAAAAGAGGCTCATGGATGGCACTCTTGCACCAAAAGTGAAAAGCATTCACCACCACTGCTCACTCAAAGAGGCTGACTCCCTCACAGAGGATGGGAGAGCTGAGAGTGACACATTTCAAGTTGGTACCCTCAAATGCTCCCAATTTTTAAGCATTCTTCTACGGAACACTCTAAGAGAAAGACATATCTACTTCTTGCCACAGCCAAGAAGTCCTAGTTTTCTTGAAGTATCTCCTGCAGTTCCCAGACCTCCAGACAAAGTTCTGATGGACCAGGCATCTTTTGAGCAAGGGACCCAGCAGGCACCTGTGATATTGCTCTCAACTGAACCTTCTTCCAGCCTTTTCTATCCCTGCAGCTGACAAGAGGCCAGCCAGCAGACCCTTTGAAAGCTCTTCCAGTTTTTAGGTACATGTGGAGGGCAGGACCCTTATGAGACCCTGTGCTTGCTGCAAAAGCATGTGCACATATGCACATAGACAGGGCTGGAATTGGAAAATAAATACTACAGGAACCCATAAATTAGGGGCCAAGGGTGGCAGAGGAAGGGGGTGGAGTCCCGAGCGGCAGAGCTTGAAAATAAGTTTTACAGGCAATTTATATATTTATGGCATAAAAGTTGGCCACAAGGATAGATGTGACAGTAGATTTGTTCTAGATTACTTAATTGGTCACAAAGAGGCTGCTGAAGAGATATTTGTGTGCCCAGCAATATTGAGGGGATTATAATAGCAGTAAGATACCTCTAGTGGTTACCACAGTTCTGGCAGAGTTTTGAGTTTTGTCCAGTCACACTTTTGACTCATATAGTAGCACAGGGGTTACTGTGTCTACTGCAAAGTACATCATTTCACATGCAGACCACAGATTTGTATTTTATTTGGATTGATAAGTGGGCTATTGATTTAACACTGAGATCCTTTTGTCATCTTCAGTTCTTAAGTTGCAAGCCTTCTAATATAGTACAGTGATCTATTTACCTGCATTAAGGAGCTGCGAGCAAACTGAAAGGTATGGGTTTAAAAAGATGCAATGAAGCCAATCGCGATACAAAAAGCAGAGAAAATCAGCGACAGGCCTGCAAATCCCAAGTGTCAAGAACATACCAATAACAATTCAAAGTGAGTAGCACCATGGATGCACCCGGACCGAGTACAGAAGCCAACGCAAAGCCCAACAAGCCACACAGACCACCAGCAAGGAACCTCAGGGTCAGGGAAGGGCAAGGAGTAGAGGAAGAGGAAGACGGGTTGCAGTCCGCAGCAAAACCAGATCAGCGTCACTGAGGTGACAGAACACTACCATCAACTGACCCACAATTAGACTAACCTGAATGCAGGCGGAGTGTCAAGGAGGTCAATGGAGGAGGCCAAGAGGCGCTGGCATGATGTGAAAATCTAAACCAAGCACAAACCCGTTGCCAACAGGAAGGCAGCAACGGCGGCAGGAGATGGGAGTCCAGCGCCACGTGAGGAGGTGGAGGAAACGGAGGTCACAGTCACCAGTGTGGAGACCGTGCAAGGAGTTGGGAGTCTGTACACAGCTCTAGAGGACATGACACAACATCAACAGGGTGAGTAACGACCAGGGACTGGGGGGACGGGGGGGATAGGCATAATGACACACATGCACAACGATGTGTAGCACACTGCACACCCACAATGACCCTGGAACATGTCCCTTATCCCCGTGGCACACTGCAGCACACACACATAGCAATAACAGCACATCCACATTGACAACAATGTGGTACAATGTGCAACCCCGACACTGCAGAACAGAGGACACAACTGGCTCCGCACATGCGCAGAAACAAGCCAACTACATTTAACAGAGCAGGAAACTGTGAGATAGAAATGTATGCGTACAACCTTACATCTTTCATGTAGTCCAAATGTCCACTGTCCCGCATCAAAATCCAGCACCTCCCAAACAGTCAGAATGTACATTGTCATACAGTCTGCATGTAAACAAGAACAATGCTCCAACATACATGTCAACACAATATCACATGCATCTCCCCTTCACATTGCAGAGGAACAAAAACACCTCCAGCAGAGCAGACCGGACAACTCATCAGTGATGCTGGAGAGGACCACCACACCTTCGACACTGATGCCCTACAACATCTCATGGACATCCCAGACAACCCACCACCAGGACTAGGGCAGCCAAGCTACATAGAGGAGAACCCAGCCCCTGTACAGACCGCACAGCAGGAAGCACCCGTCACCACAGCTGGCCCCCAACACTTCACCGAGCCACACATGGCATTCCAATACCAGCTGTCAGAATGCCAAATGGGGGTGGCTGAACAGGTGCGGGTTTAGTCCGAACCCCCTGGAAAACAAACTAGATCATATACAAGGGTGTCTAATTCCCTTCAGGGACCACCTACACCCCACAAAGGAGACCCACACTGCAACAGAGACACATGCATTTGCACATGTCCAGTACTGAACCACGACCAGAGGCACACAATTATCATTGACACACCCAAGCTGGACCTGTGTACGACAGCCCAGTCCACTCCTCTTACGTACTGAGTGGGTGACGACAAAGCTACATGTCGAAGTACTGCAGTGACATGTTTGCATCCTCTCTACACAGCACAATGTTATATTGTAGGGCCCGAGGCCCTCATGAATACATCATGACCACACGGACACATGCAGATAGTTTGTGGAACGGGCTATGGGCAAGTGCACCCGGCCCCTTTATTGGCAGGGTCACATGTACAGTGATGCCTGTGCTGGATGTGTGTGGGGTGAGTGTAAGCCAGCCCTCATGGAGTGGTTGGTGCTGGCAACAACCTGAACAGCGAACACTATTAAAACAGAAATAGAAAACACCAGCATTACAGAAATAATTGCGGAGCATAATGGAGGTAGCCGGAGCAAGTACAGAGGACACCCAATATGCAAACAAAAGTGTCAGTGAGTTGCAGTGCATTGAGGTTGGGGCACCAGAGTTGCGCGCGCTCATGTGAAGAAAATGTCTAGGATTGTGTCCCTTCGGGATATTCCTGATGCAGCTGCAGTGAGGTGTGTTACACCTGCATCTTCGTCCTCATCATCTTCGCAGGTCTCCCACACTGCCTGAGGTGACATTGCTGCATAACCTCTCCACAGCACAAAACTCAATCAGTAACGGCCCATGGGTTGCGGTACACTTGGAGTACTGAGCAGGGTATCAGGCAGATGATGGCATCCACGACAGGTGTGAGCAACTCCGTTAGTCTGCCACTACGACTGTTTAGACTCTGGCAGTTGGCGGTTGGAGGTGGTCCTGGCGGTGGTGGTGTGTGCCTCCTGAGCTGATGCGACGTCCGGGTCGGTCAGTACTCGATTTGATGTGTGAGCCCTGGTGTACTGCAGTTGAGGCCGGAGGCAGCGGACAGCGCAGGGCCACAGACACATGGCGTTGATGACCCCAAGGCCATCGTCTCAGAGGACATCCACTATCTCAGAAGACAGGGTCCTTGACTTGAGCTGCACAGAGTTAGTGGCCTAGATGCACTACGGCCGGCACAGGCACACCGCCACGGGACAGTGACTTGCGGTGCACTGAGGCAGGGCCACGCTGTCTGAGCGGGTCTTCATTGATGTCGGAGGTGAATGTGGCGGAGGGTTGCAGGAGACAGTGAAAGGAGTCCTCCAGGGCATGATGCAGAGGGCAGAAGCCGTCCGGAAGCAGCAAATGGAGGAGTGGAATGCTACGGCCTTGTTTTCACCACCAATTCGGTATCAGCTACACGAGGATGAAGACAACCCCCAGTCCATAGACTCAGACACCACTAAAGTTCAACCAGATGGTGTCCATGAATGTCGGGGAACAGACTTAGTGGTGCCGGGGCTGATAGGTGTTGCAGTCTGCGATGATGCCGGTACAATGATATGAACTCGGCCATTGCTAAATCAAGACTCAGACCAAATGTGTGACCTACTCGACCGCAGTCTAGGCCGGAGGCAGCGGTCAGCAGGGGCCTACAGCCACGTGCCGTTGGCTCGCGATGCACAGAGTTAGTGACACCAGGGCAGTTGTCGGTAGTGTTCGATCACCTCCGTAACGATGATCCTTTTTTACTCCTGACTGAAACGCGTCATCCTCTTACACCTCTCCTTGCGTGCAATGATACGTACTCTTATAAGCAGAAACAGTGGTTCCTGTAAAACATTATAGTATATTAAGAATGATAATAAATATAATGCTCAATCGCAATGAACAAATAGGTTATAAAGATATCAAAAGGAGAAGGACCGTACACGACTCAGTATTAGGTGTAAACAATGGTAGCTTTTATATAAATATGACAATAATTACAAAACTTAACAGTGCATTGTGTCCCCAGTGAACATGGAACCTACAACAATTTGTGAAAAAATTACAACAATTATAAATGGTTTCCAAAACAATATGAAAGTCGACCATCCAAAGAAATCTGTAATAGGAATGGTTTGCTTTTTTTTCGTCTACAGCATTTCAACCCCTGTGGGGATAAGGGGTCTCTTCAGGACCTAGCGATATAGGGACATCTGCAAAGATGATAGCCAGTCATCGTGATATGTGTACACCACAGGAAGTTATGTTATGTTATAAGCTGTTTTGTAACGCGCTCAATTACTACCGGAGTATCCTGGCGCGGTATACCGCTGGGGAACCCGTCCTGGCTTTCCCTATGGGATGGTCCCTACTGGGAGTCCCCAAGGTGAAGCCAGGCATCCCCGGTGTTGATGGGGCCGTTGTGGAGATTAGGCAAGCTAATGCCCAGAGTTGCCGAGTGGGACCCCTGGTTAGAGTAGGCACCGAGGCGAGAATTATCGAGTCCGCTGACCCTGGTCCACGACCCTGCCGCGTCGGTAATTGAACCCTGGTCCCGGGCCGACTCCTGCTTCTGGGTCTGCCGCCTCTAACCAGTGAGCCACACCACTCCACTGTGGTGAAGAGTGAAAACCAAAAATGTTACTCACATGGGACCCAGCCGGGCACCCAGCGAGGGGAATGTGAGAGATGACAGGAGAGCTGAACTGCAACACTATGCAGCCGCTGGTACAATCATTCATACGCCCTGGATGCGCGTATTGCAAGGTCTGGCCTTACAATGGCTATCCTTATTCAATAGTATTTAGTAGAATTGGTGTTTTGGCTTCAGGGCATGCAACGTGGGATGAAGACGGAAGCAGCCCTGTTCCAGCGCGTAGCGGAGGCACGCGCTGATGCTTGATTGAGACTTTCATCGAGTGAAAGTCAGGTACACGGATTGGCGTGACCTTCTATAATCATCTTCCCTGGTGTGGCTCTTTACTGGGCTCCCTTTTCTGGTGCAGGCTGTCATCCGACTTTACACCAGGTCAGAACAGGTGTTAATTTCCTGCTGCTAACGCGCCTTATCACATGTTTTGGGATCTTATCGCCGATCTGGTTGGTCATTGGGAATGTTGCGGTGTGGTGTTGTTGTGGCTTTTTGCACGGAGTGCCTACTCTGCATCTCATTAGCGATAGTTGCTGGGTTCATCTGTGTGATGTTTTTGAGGCTGCTATCGCAGTTAAACTGATGATATTGGCTGTTATCACCAGCTTGTGAATGGGGAGATAAATTTATCGCCACTTTGGCTGCGATAAAGTGTTGTTAATTCGGAAATATATCCTTGAGAATATGCCCCTCATTGTTTTTTTCTCAACTGATCTTATTCTAAGATTGCAGAGACGGGTTACTTTGGGAAGTAATAAAGTCTTATTAGTGCAGACAACCACAATCACTTTGTTACGATTTATAGCCTGACTATGTGTTAGTCCCGACCATAACTCTTAACATATAATCTCTACAAGTATAGATGATGTATGAATTCTACACATGTTCATTGTCTGATGTAACATTTTCCTGTACATTGATTTACACAGTTTTATGATTTATTGTGCCTCTGTGTGTAATGTAATGTGTTCTGACATCCTACACTGGAATGAGCAGCAGTGTAAAATAATTAAACACAAAAAATAATAGATGCATTTTACATCTGTATTTATATAATTACTCTTGCAGACAGATAAAAATTGCTTTCTTACCATGTAAGCACATCTCTTACATAGGGAGTTGAACAAAGTTAAAAACCTTCCTTCAAGTTATACTTTCTCTTGAACACTTGTGAAGTGATAACAAGCTGTGGACCTTTGTTTTCTTTCATTACACTGGCATCTATGTGTTAGGCTCTAGATGGCTCCCAGCCAGGATGAAAAGATGATGGCCCTTTGAGTTGGGCCTTTTTATGAGGCTAGCTGAAAGTGTAAATGAGAAAGCTCCAACCATGCCTGCATGTTACTACTACAAACCCAACTCAGACAACGTGCGGGCAATCCTGAAATATGTCCTGGTGTCGGAAAATGACAAGAGGACAAATTCAGCATGTTTTGCTTCCTCCGAGGGCATGCCACCCTGTGCACTTTGTTGAGGCAGTATTTATACAGTTTCTTACAAAATACTATGCTCGAAACAAGGGAAATGTAGGACTTGGCCTCTTTGGTTAAAGTTCCCCAAACGTTTTGCTTTTCCCCTAGACTGTTTTCCTGACCTAGGGAGGCCAATTTAGATTCTTTGGGTACTTTGCCACTGCTGATCAGAGTCAAAGTATGGGAGTTCCCTATGTAAAATGTCATGGTGATTAGTTGGCTATGATTGGTATGTTTGCCTGACTAGTAAAGGTCCCTAGTGATGTGCACTGCGTGTGCAAGGGCTAGTAATGCAAGGGTGCGCAGAGAACGGAACTCAGGCCTTCAGTGTAGGGCCTGCGCGCAGAATGCTATGTTAGTATGTAGTCCTGACAAGTGCAACCACTTGTCAGGCCTGACTTTCCCTTTTACATACACGTGGGGCGCCCCTGTGGTAGGTACCAGGCAACCCCAGGGCAGGGTGCAGTGTAGGTAAAAGGCAGAACATAAACTGAGGTGTGTGTTATATTCTGACTGTGAAAAACTCTCCATTTAGTTTTTCATTGCTGAAAGGCCACTCTACCCATTGGACAGAATGGGGGAACCTGGGTGTTGTGTTTGTTAGCCTAGTTTCCTGTCAGTTTATAATGGAGAGGTGAAGTTTTGTATGTATGGACTCACAGTGTCATAATGCATCTTTCTGAGAAGGTGGTTTTGTCACGGTGTGTTTATAAACCACTCTTTTAGAATGTGGCTGAGATCTGTGCTCTAAGCATTTCTGTGTGTCTCTGAAATGTGGATTTTCTGTCTGGAACTGAAAGGTGAGAGGAGCTGGGAGAGGTCTTGACCCATGGAGGGGTTGAGATGGTACCAGGCTGCCCTGCATCTGAAGAGTAGGGGAAGGAGAAGCCCGGGAGGTGAAAAGGCCTGGGCTGGTGCTATAAACCAATTGACCCATCTCCTGCTAAGTGATTAAGGATCCAGACCCCAGTATCAAAGGGAGAGAGGTGACACTTGGAGGGAGACACCCAGAACTAATTTAGGGGAGGGGTCAGGGACCCCTGAGCACATACAAAGTTCAAAGACATTAAGGGGTATAACTAGGAGAGCTGATGCCCCTGAACATTGGAATGAAACAGATATTGATTGAGACTGAATAGGCTTGGACCCATTCTGTGGTCAAGAGGAACCTTTGCAATAGAAGGAACAACTGAAGAGACTGCTGTGGATAGACCAATACGTGCTTCGTGATCTGGGGCTGGTCTGCCGTTTGCTGCTCTAACTAAGAAAGAGGCTGTTGGGACTGTGCTTGGAGACGCTGGGTCCCCCTGCTTGAAGCAGACTGTGCTTTGTGCTGTGTCTTGTAACCCCAAGGACCTGAGGTGAGCTGGCTCCCTGTTTGGAAATACTGGATCATAAACGTTTCTGGAGAAATCCCAAGCAATGTGGTGTGCGTGTGCTTTTTGCCGCTTGAGACCCTCAGAAGTTGTGCCTTGTGATCGTGGGCACGCAGGAGCGAGCTAAGTCTCAGACGCGCAGAGTGCGTGTCGTGGTGTAGGCCAAGGCATTGGTGAGGAGCGTCTGGTCGTGGTGTGCATGGGGAGACGAGGCGAGGCTCGGATGCGCTGGAAGCGTGTCGTGTTGGTGAAGAGCTACTGGGCCTCGTGTGCACCAAAGGAAGAAGCTAGACTCGGACGCGCTGGGTGCATGTTGTGTGTTAGAATTGTTTTTTTTTAGTTGGCACAGGTAGGTACTTGTGACAAATAGGGACCCTCTCCTCTAGTCAGGATAAGGGGATCACACTCCTAAAATAACCCCTGCTCACCCCCTTGGTAGCTTGGCACGAGCAGCAAGGCTTTACCTCAGAGGCGTTTTAAGTTAAGCATTTGTGACCACATACAGTAACCCAGTGACAACACTACAAATGGACACCACACAAGATTGTATATAAAGAATAAGTATATTTTATATAGAGATACCACAAGACCAATAAACGACAAAAAGAATCCACAGTACTATTAGATTTCAAGAGTTCTGGTTAAAAGGCTTAATTCAAGGTTCTGTGCGAGTCGGTAGCCCGGTCTGGCTACAGCATTGTTGAAATAACAAATAGTCTAGCAAATCCAGGGGACCACATTGGTATGGGCCCACTCAAACGTCGACAGACTCAGTCACAGTACCTTTTACTTGAGGCGTCCGGCACGGATGTGCGAGCTGGTTCCGGTGTTCGTCGCGGTGCAGAAAGGAAGCGTTGCAGGATGCGTTGTCCCTTGATGCGGTGCAGGCAGCGGCCCGTTGACAGAGTCGGTAGATCCAAGGCGTGAGTGCAGGGCGAGACAGTGCTTGCAGCTTGCGGTGCGGCACCAGAGCCGGAGTTCGGGAGCTGGCGTCGATCAGTCCTGACAGCGGTGCGAGTCGGGTGGTGCGTCGCAAAGCGTGCGAGGCGGTGCCCAACTCCAGTGCGTTCACAGGACTCGAAGTCAGCATCAGTGACCGCGTCGGTCAGACCAGTGCGAGTCGGTGTAGCGAGGCGTTGCACGTCGCGGTGTCCACCAGTCGCGGTGCAGGCAACGGCTCGGTGACAGCGTCAGGACGGAGTCGGTGAGCTCAGAGCTTGCGTTGTTCGAGGCAGATTTTGCTCGATGCGATGCCTACAGGACACCCGGTCGATCGTGAGAGTCGGTCACAGCTCCCTGCCTCTGTAGCCACTGAAACAGTATTTCCAGCAGCAATTCACAAAGGCTGGTGAAGTCCACTGGTCCTGGGACTTCGGTCAGGGGGCAAGCTCTCTTCCAAGCCCTTGCAGATCTTTTGCACAAGTTGAAAGTAAAGTCCACAAAGTTCTTTCTCCTCTCTTTGGCAGTCAGGCAACCACTGCAGGCCAATCCCCCAAGCAGCACTTCAGCTTGGGAATAGTCTCTCCTCAGTTTCTTCAGGTTCCTCTCCTCAGCAGTTGTTTAGTCTTGTAAGTCCAGAAGTGATCTAATTTCTTGGGATCAGGGTCCCAATATTTATAGCCCAAAATTCGTTGTTCTCTGAGGGGAGAGGGGCCTGTGCCCAGTCCAAACCAGTTCTGAAGCACTCTGTTTACCAGAATTTTCCTTTCCTTTCACAGTGCAGGGCAGGAACATCAGATGCCCCTCAGGAGGTGGAGCCAGCATTGTGGAAGGCAAGTACAGCCCTGGAGCACTTTGTCGACAGTCTTCCTTCGCTTCTTTCAGTGTGCAGGGCAGAGACATCAGACTCACCACAGGGGGTGGAGTCAGCACTGTGGGGGGCGGGCACAGTCCTATTCAGGTCCCAGGTGCAACTCCTCCCTTCCATCTAGATGCAGATCTCCCTAGTCACCACTAGGCTGACTCATTCTGTCTCCTGGAATCCCCCAGCTCTGTCACTCAAACTCCAGACAAAGGAATACACAACCTCGCAGAGGCAGGCTTGAAAGGTTAGGCAAACAAATACCTACTTTCTAAAAGTGGTATTTGCAAACGATGAATGTTAAAACCCAGTTTACTAAAAGATGTATTTTATCATTCTGAGTCCAGGCATACTAAACTCGAATTTCTACCATGTTCTCTGAGTCAGTTAGGATTATAAAATGTAATAATTTTAACAGCCCATTCTGGCCTATGGAGAAGAGGTAGTCTTGCAATAGTGAAAAACAAAAATGGCTGTAATTCACCATTAGGACATGCCACACACATCAGGGCTTGCCCTACCTTATACTTACAATGCACCCTGCCCTTGGGCCTACCATAGGGGTGACTAATATGAAGAAAAGGGAAGGTTTAGGGACTAGCAAGTGGGTGTACTTGCCCAGTCAGCATGACAGTACCAGACTGCACACTGGCTCTGCAATGGCAGACCGTAGACACATTTTTACAAGGCCGCTTCTGTGGGTGGCACAACCAGTGCTGCAAGCCCATTAGCAGCATTTGGAATTACACGCCCTGGGCACACTCAGTGCTCTGTACTAGGGTCTGACAAGTAAACCAAAGAGTCAATCATGGAATTACCAATTAATACATTCATATACTATAGGGCGAGCATATGCACTTTAGCACTGATCAGCAGTGGTAAAGTGCCCAGAGTCATAAAATAGCCAACAGCAGGTCAGAAGAAATATAGGAGGAAGGCAAAAAGTTCAGGGATGACCCTGCAAGAAGGGCCAAGTCCAACATTGTGGTGCAGCCTGGGTGTTGGTGTAGAATGCCGGGGCCTCGTAGGGACCAAAAGAAGAAGTGAGTCTCTGACGTGCAAGAGTGCGTGTCCTGGTGCAGCCAGGGCATTAGGGAAGAGCGCCTGGACATCGTGTGCACCAGGAGGAGAGGGGAGATTCGGACGCGCAAGAGTGCATGTCGTGGTGGAGCCAATACCGGAGTTTATTCAAGCGCTTTATGAACCGGCAAATAAATGAAATAAATAAATAAATGCATTAGGGAAGAGTGCCTGGACATTGTGTGAACCAAGAGAAGAGGAGAGGCTCGAACACGCAGGTTGCGTGTTGAGGTGCAAGCGGAGCGTTGGTGAAGAGTGCCGGATCGTCGTGAGCACCAGAGAAGAGGCGAGTCTCGGATGTGCAGTGTGCGTATAGAAGTGCAACCTGAGGTGCTGGTGAGGAGTGCCTGGTTAAGGTGTGCACCGAATTGAAGTAAAGTCTTCATAGTGCTGAGGGCGGGTCTTGGTGTGGACTGAGACTGCCGGAGTGAGGGCCAAGTCATTGGGGCCCTCAGAGTCAATCAGCAGCGGCCCGGACCAGCAGCCATGGAAGAACTGAGCCGCTGGCCCGAGTCCTCCGCAGCCCGTGACAAAGTTTTGGATCAAGGCCCAAGTCGTTACCCCAGGTAACGTGGATCGATACCTGGGGTGGGGTGCGGACCCGGAGGGACACTCTCTCGGCCTCCCGCTTCAGTCAGCTGTGCAAGTGGTTCCTTCAGCTCGGATCCTGGACCCTGCTGACCCAAGACGGGGCAGTACTGGGGCCAGAGTGGGAAGCAGTATTTTTTGTCTCATGATTTGACCATTACGGGGGCACTGTTAACGGAGCACGTAAAACTGTCGTATTACACTTTGCATTATTGCTGCTACCGAACTATCGAACTGTCGTATGATGCCTGACCTCATTTGTGCCTGACGAACTTTATGCTTGATGCGTTACGCACTGCGTTATTTCTCCCTTGCATATTACCTGATTGTAACGTGGCGCATTGCATTATTTATTCAGTGCGCAGTATCTGAGAATAACGTGGCATAGTATATTATTTCTTCATTGCACCGTACAGGATTGTAGAGTGACGTATTGCTTTGCTTCTTCCTGGTACAGGGCATGCTGGTGGTGATACGCATTGCATTATTCCTTCAATTGCAAAGTATATGACTGTGGCACTCCGTATGGCATTGTTTCTCTGTTGCACAGTATAAGAGAATATTGTTACGCATCGCAGTATTGTTTCCTTTTACAACATGTGTGATTCTAGCAATATGACTTGCCTAACCTTTTGGGAAACGGTTAGAAGTGGTGAGCTTAACCGTTGGTTAGAAGGGGCGGTTGGGATTAGAACCTACCAACCCACCGGAAAGAATACTACCCATTCTTTTATGTTGATTTTGTATCGTGTGGTCATATCGCATAATTGCTTATATAATGATTATACTAATTTTTATCAATACTCGTGTGGAGTCTCTTTGTGATGACATCATGGGGTTACTGTGAGCGTGGTTGCACATGCTGAACACTCAAGCCTTGGAGATAAGCCTGGCTGCTCTTGCCAAGCTACTAAGGTGGTGAGCAGGGCCATCTCGGACGGTGTCCTTACTTAGCCTAACGTTGAAGCGAGGGGTCGGGGATGCACGCCTCCAGCATTTGGTGGCGGCAGTAAGAGACATGGACCTCCACTTCCAACAGGAAAGCTTTTCCTACTCTGTATGCATGCTGCATGGTGCAGCACGCATGCAAATTCGGAAAAGGAAGGAGAAATTAAAGCATTTCTCCTTCCTTGCGCCTAGTTGAAAAGGGCACAGTTTTCTCACGCCAAACCCAATTTACAATTTTTTGTAAATTGGGTTTAGCGTGAGAAACCTTGGGTGGTTGCATGGGAACGCCCATGAACCACCCTTTGTACGCCCCCATGGCGCAACGTAATGTGAAGCAGCACAATGCGCTGCTTCGCATTACTTTTACGTTATTTCCAGCGCTAAACTTGAAAGTAAATTACAAAAAAAGATTCTGCGTCATTTTGTGTCACTTTTGTAACACAAACACGGCGCAAAATCTTAGTAAATCTCCCCCTGTGTTTTCTGAAACAGTGCAACACCATTTTTAGGTCGAGCCTAGACATGCAAGCAAGCGAAGGTTGCTTGTGTCTGGCTCGAAACCTATTGTCACCCGTATTTGGGAATGTGGACAAGAAATATGCACGAGCGCAGATTGCACCTCGTGGACGCGCACGGCGCCGTGCCCCTCTCCTGCCTCGGAAGCTCCAACACGCATGCGCATACCCAGAGACACACACACACACACGAGCACCCATGCACGCACCCATACATACAGAGAACCCACCCCCGCCGTCGCATACACACACGCGCTGCATACACACACTGCATACACACACGCTCCCCCCCTTACCTCACCAGAGACACACACACGAGCGCACATACAAAAACGCACGCATGCACACGCACACGCACAAGACCCCCATTCTATGTACTCACGGGTCATTACTGGCCGTGCTCCAAGGTTCGCAGACACCGAAATACTCTCCTGACATCACTGATTGCCACCGGACCGACCAAGCGCCGTTTCCCTCCGCCCTCGAGACCCTACACCCTATTGGTTAACTGGACACCACGTGATTCGTGCTTGTTTTTATCACTTTCCATTCACAGACTGCGTGCGGCCTGAAACACTAAATATCCAATCCCGATCTGTCTACTATTCCCGAAGATAATGCGCCTTGATGATTCTGCCCAGATCGAGGTGTTTATTCAATATTATTCCGCTGTTTAAACTTTGGATTAAATAAAAGCTCGGATATGCGCCACTCAAGGCGTCAGGTGTGAGTTGTTGTCAACGGTAAAAGGTGAGAAAAAAAATTACACTGCCATAGACTGTCATCAGGATGCATCTTTCTGTAACACATTTTAAAGTATTTACGTCAATAAACAGAATATTAGAGTTTTAAATCCACGATCCCTTTCCTAAACTTTGCATACAGAAAGGCCCTCATTGCGTGTAGACTTGTTAAAATCCCGGCTATTTTCGGGGCCTCAAATTACGGTTACCGGGGTCCAGGGAACTTCAGGTGCGGGGAAATACCAATTTGCATTTTTTGGGGATAACATGGAGCAATCGGGTTCTTCGCGTCAATTACAACGTGTTTTTCTCCAAAGTCTGTATGTGACCTTCAGCCTCAGGTGATTATGTGAAAGGCAGATGTATCCACTGTCTAGAACGTAAAGGAGATTGGACGGCGATGAGAAGTTATGAATTCCAAGGCACCACATTGAGAGGATTCTGGGACACAATAACATTTCAACATGCCTTAGATAAGTGAAATACATACCATTGAGGGCATATTAATTTAAAATATATTGTATGTGTTGAGTGGTGAGAGTTAAACAATGATTGTAATTAAAATAGGAGGCATAAAACAAATGGTGAAAACTCCGAAAATAAAGATAGACACAGCTTATAAAATACAGATGTACTTTCAATAAACAGATTCCTTTGCCGGCCTGCAGCTGCAGAGCTGTTAAATCGTATAGACAAAATGAAGCAAATTAAGTGTAAAGATAAATACCTATACTCTAAAATTTGGCATCAAAACTAGACAATTCCAAAAACAGAGATGTGAGAGTTTCAGTTTGGTATCTTCCTCTGTCTCCGCCTTTTATTAATGCAACAAACATGTGGTGAGTCAAAGCAGCGAAGAACAGAAGAGTGAGCTTTTTTAGCTAACTAATCATGAGAAGAAAATTCTGATTATTTGATGTGAATAATGTCAGATGTTAATTTTACTCCAGACGGGTTAATTCAGACAACACAAGCAACAGACATCCACAAGCAACAGACATCCACAAGCAACAGGCATCAGACATGCACAAACATCAGACATCAGACATGCACAAACATCAGACATCCAGAAGCATCAGGCATCAGACATCCACAAGTGTCAAGCATTCACAAGCGTCAGACATCCACAAGCGTCCGACACCCACAAGCAACAGACATCCACAAGCAACAGACATCCACAAGCGTCAGACATCCACAAGCGTCAGACGTCCACAAGCGTCGGACGTCCACAAGCGTCAGACGTCCACAAGCGTCAGACGTCCACAAGCGTCAGACGTCCACAAGCGTCAGACGTCCACAAGCGTCAGACATCCACAAGCGTCAGACATCCACAAGCGTCAGACATCCACAAGCGTCAGACATCCACAAGCAACAGACATCTACAAGCGTCAGACATCCACAAGCGTCAGACATCTACAAGCGTCAGACATCTACAAGCGTCAGACATCCACAAGCGTCAGACATCCACAAGCGTAAGACATCCACCAGCGTCAGACATCCACAAGCGTCACACATCCACAAACATCCAGAGCATCAGACGTCCACAAGCAACAGACATCCACAAGCAACCGACATCCACAAGCGTCAGACATCCACAAGCGTCAGACATCCACAAGCGTCAGACATCCACAAGCGTCAGACATCCACAAGCGTCAGACATCCACAAGCGTCAGACATCCACAAGCGTCAGACATCCACAAGCGTCAGACATCCACCAGCGTCAGACATCCACAAGCGTCACACATCCACAAACATCCAGAGCATCAGACGTCCACAAGCAACAGACATCCACAAGCAACAGACATCCACAAACAACAGACATCCACAAGCAACAGACATCAGACATGCACAAACATCAGACATCAGACATGCACAAACAGACATCAGACATGCACAAACATCAGACATCCACAAGCATCAGACATCCACAAGTGTCAGACATCCACAAGCAACAGACATCCACAAGCAACAGACATCCACAAGCAATAGACATCCACAAGCAACAGACATCCACAAGCAACAGACATCAGACATGCACAAACATCAGACATCAGACATGCACAAACAGACATCAGACATGCACAAACATCAGACATCCACAAGCATCAGACATCCACAAGTGTCAAGCATTCACAAGCGTCCAACACCCACAAGCAACAGACATCCACAAGCAACAGACATCCACAAGCAACAGACATCCAAAAGCGTCAGATTTCCACAAGCGTCAGACTTCCACAAGCGTCAGACAGCCACAAGCGTCAGACACCCACAAGCGTCAGACATCCACAAGCGTCAGACATCCACAAGCGTCAGACATCCACAAGCAACGGACATCCACAAGTAACAGACATCCACAAGCATCAGACATCCACAAGCGTCAGACATCCACAAGCGTCACACATCCACAAGCGTCACACATCCACAAGCGTCACACATCCACAAGCGTCACACATCCACAAACATCCAGAGCATCAGACGTCCACAAGCAACAGACATCCACAAGCAACAGACATCCACAAGCAACAGACATCCACAAGCAACAGACATCCACAAGCAACAGACATCCACAAGCAACAGACATCCACAAGCAACAGACATCGACAAGCATCAGACATCCACAAGCATCAGACATCCACAAGCATCAGACATCGACAAGCATCAGACATCCACAAGCATCAGACATCCACAAACATCCAGAGCATCAGACGTCCACAAGCATCTTGAAGCATCAGACATCCACAAGCGTCAGACGTCCACAAGCGTCAGACGTCCACAAGCGTCAGACGTCCACAAGCGTCAGACGTCCACAAGCGTCAGGCATCCACAAGCGTCAGGCATCCACAAGCGTCAGGCATCCACAAGCGTCAGACATGCACAAACATCAGACATGCACAAACATCAGACATCCACAAGCATCAGGCATCAGACATGCACAAGCGTCAGGCGGCCACAAGCGTCAGGCATCCACAAGCGTCAGGCATCCACAAACGTCAGACATCCACAAACATCAGACATGCACAAACATCAGACATGCACAAGCAACAGACAACCACAAGCAACAGACATCCACAAGCAACAGACATCCACAAGCAACAGACATCCACAAGCAACAGACATCCACAAGCATCAGACATCCACAAGCATCAGACATCCACAAGCATCAGACATCCACAAGCATCAGACATCCACAAGCATCAGACATCCACAAGCATCAGACATCCACAAGCATCTAGAAGCATCAGACGTCCACAAGCGTCAGACGTCCACAAGCGTCAGACGTCCACAAGCGTCAGACATGCACAAACATCAGACATGCACAAACAGCAGACATGCACAAACATCAGACATGCACAAACATCAGACATGCACAAACATCAGACATCCACAAGCATCAGGCATCAGACATGCACAAGCGTCAGGCGTCCACAAGCGTCAGGCATCCACAAACGTCAGACATCCACAAACATCAGACATGCACAAACATCAGACATGCACAAGCAACATACATCCACAAGCAACAGACATCCACAAGCGTCAGACATCCACAAGCGTCAGACATCCACAAGCGTCAGACATCCACAAGCGTCAGACATCCACAAACATCAGACATCAGACCTGTACAAGCGTCAGACATCCACAAACATCAGACATCAGACATCCACAAGCGTCAGACATCCACAAGCGTCAGACATCCACAAGCGTCAGACATCCACAAACATCAGACATCCACAAACATCAGACATCCACAAACATCAGACATCCACAAACATCAGACATGCACAAGCGTCAGACATCCACAAACATCAGACATCCACAAACATCAGACATCCACAAGCGTCAGACATCCACAAGCGTCAGACATACACAAGCGTCAGACATCCACAAACATCAGACATCAGACATGCACAAGCATCAGACATGCACAAGCGTCAGACATGCACAAACGTCAGACATCCACAAACATCAGACTTCCACAAACGTCAGACTTCCACAAGCGTCAGACTTCCACAAGCGTCAGACTTCCACAAGCGTCAGACTTCCACAAGCGTCAGACACCCACAAGCGTCAGACACCCACAAGCGTCAGACACCCACAAGCGTCAGACACCCACAAGCGTCAGACATCCACAAGCGTCAGACATCCACAAACATCAGACATCAGACATGCACAAGCGTCAGACATGCACAAGCGTCAGACATGCACAAGCGTCAGACATGCCCAAGCGTTAGACTTCCACAAGCGTCAGACTTCCACAAGCGTCAGACATCCACAAGCGTCAGACACCCACAAGCGTCAGACACCCACAAGCGTCGGACACCCACAAGCGTCAGACACCCACAAGCGTCAGACACCCACAAGCGTCAGAAACCCACAAGCGTCAGACACCCACAAGCGTCAGACATCCACAAGCGTCAGACATCCACAAACATCAGACATCAGACATGCACAAGCGTCAGACATGCACAAGCGTCAGACATGCACAAGCGTCAGACATGCACAAGCGTCAGACATCCACAAACATCAGACATCCACAAACATCAGACATCAGACATGCACAAGCGTCAGACATGCACAAGCGTCAGACATCCACAAGCAACAGACATCCACAAGCAACAGACATCCACAAGCATCAGGCATCAGACATCGAGAAGCATCAGACGTCAACAAACATCCAGAAGCATCAGACGTCCACAAGCATCCACAAGCAACAGACATCCACAAGCATCAGGCATCAGACATCCAGAAGCATCAGACGTCCACAAGCATCCAGAAGCATCAGACATACACAAGCATCAGGCATCCACAAGCATCCAGAAGCATCAGACGTCCACAAGCATCCACAAGCATCAGACGTCCACAAGCATCAGGCATCCACAAGCATCAGGTTCAAATATGTCCTCTCTATGTTTCAAGCTTTATTACAAATGTCACAAAAAGATGTTAATATTTCACTTCTGTTCTTGATTTTTCGTCACAATAAAATACACTGAACATAATGTTTACAAAAGTTATTTACAAAAGTTTAAGCTATTGCCATTATAAATTACAATAACTTTTAAGTATTAATTATTTTAAAAAATTAAAAGCCATTGTTATTTGTAATATCAATACATCTAAGTCACGTAAATGCAACACATATTGCATTACAAATGCTATCGGTGTCACATTTGCAAAAGTTAAAACTATTGGCATTGTAAATGACAAAGCTATTAATTTCGCTATTTTCAAAACCAACACATAAATAAAAAATGGGTCATTTACAATACCAATAGCTCAAACTTTCCTAATGCGAGACCTATTGCATTGCAAATGCTTGTTCAGTCTGCAGCCTGGCAGACCCACTTCTCAAAAGCATTCAAAATGCAAATAGCAGATGGGTGACTACCTTATTGGAGGCGCCGAAATCCATGAATGCAAATTAATTACTGTTCATGCTGTCTTTTTCACAGTTTGAATAGAGGAGGTTATTAAATAAATCATTCTAGGAGCATTTCTGATGCATTAGAGGCGGCGTCAGTTCAGATACGCTGTTGTCCCATTCACGGTGACCCAAAAATAATAATAATAATAAAAAGACAATGTACTTCTAGGTCGTTCACACTGGTAGCTGCAGCTCCGCATTTACGCGGCTATTAAACCAAGCAGATCTAATAATTGTGATTACAGCGACTGGCAGTGATGTGATGAGCTAGGGCTCATCCTTGGAATCAGTGACCTTTTTATTATGTAATCACGTACCAGGGGAAATTTGGGTGGCGTTTAGATTCAGGTAAAGCAGCATTTGCGTATCAGAATTTTTAATTTTAGTGATAAAAGTCACTTTGAAGAAACGATTCTCCCGAGGTCAATCCTGAGCACCTATGCGTGCTGTTCACGTTGTTTCAATAATGCGCACACTTTATTGCTCAAGCATCTGTCTAGCAATCAGAGACCCTCATCTCTTGGCAACCTGGTTGGTTATCTCAGAGCGACATGCATCAATTTGCACACGTTGGGGCATATTACCAACAACTAGCGATAATTTTTGTCTCTAACTTGTTTAGAGACAAAAATTATCGCCGCACACCGGCGATTTTTAGCGCAGATAAACCTTGCTATTAGCAAGGTTTATCGCAAATGCGATAAAAAACGGCCGCAATGCATGAATATCGCTGAAAAGTCAGCGATATTCATGCATTATCGAGCAAATGCTCTTAGCCATGTTATCCACCTCCCATTGGATAACATGGTGAAGAACTGCTCAGGGCAGGTGTTAGCTTTTGGAGATATTCGCGCTTAGCGCGAATATCTCCAAAAGTTGGTAATAGGAGATAGCGATGTTAGCGACTGTTTCCAGTCGCTAACATCTTGGCACGCCCACTTTGCATGTCATTAGTGATAAATATCACTGACATGCAAAGCGGGGCCCAAGATGGTCGCTATCTCCTATTAGCTGTCACTAACTGGTGTTAGCGACAGCATGGTAATAGGGAGATAATTTTATCTCCGCTTTCTTGGCTTTTAAAGCCAAAAAAGCGGAGATAAACCCCCTTGATAATATGCCCCGTAGTCTTTAAGGAAGGGCCTTCACAGTGCTTGTAAATTAAAAATATCACAGACGCATATGGTAAAGAGAGGGCCACTGGAAATTTGGGGGAAACGAGGGACAGCACAAACCACTGACACCTAGTTTGTGTGAAAAAGGCTGCTTTATTGAAACATGTACATATCACATATAATAAAACCCGGGCCTTTGGCCTTACAAAACTAAACCTCACTATTCAAGCAATGTACCTATTTAAACTACCCCCTACCGGGAGGTGTGGCTTGACCACGGAGAAAGATGGCAGAGTCTGAGTGAGATTCCTCGGGTCGACGCAGCGGGTCAAACGGCACCTTAGTCTACTTTCCGACATGGAAGGATGCCTCTGAATTGTGATGTGGGCCTGAACAAGGAAATAGCTTTTTCGGCTGTTTTCGCGGCTCTGGGACTCCGTTTTCATCACAAATAGCCCCTGTCTCTGCTTCGTAACGCGCTCTCCACAACAAAGCTCTACAATGATAGTTCTTTCATCCTCACCCTCTTTGGCTTAATTCTTTCAAGTGCTTTTTGATATCTCGCTCTGAAGAAATGTTACGTAGCATCCTGCCACTGAGGTCTTACTGCTTTGGAATTACATCATTAACGTCTGCCATTTTGATCATGCTTCTTCGTGGAGCGACTGATACATGACAGTACTGTTCAAGTGTTATTTACATTCACATGAGTCTTCATTTGTATCTTGGTGTACTTAGAAACCTGGGTGTTAATTTGGTCCTATTTCTTCTTGAGTTACCTCCTAGCTTTACAATTATTCTTTTATGCGACAACTGAAAAAGGTGAGCCCCTTGCTGGTTCGCTCAACGCAGCCATCTGTTAAGAATTCTTCATTCTTTTCAAAATTATCCAAGATGGAGGACTCTTTGGTCTCGTTAACTAAGGGTTTCACTTCTTCAACAGTGCCCTCTAATATTGCAGGGAAAGCTCCACAAAAAATCTGAAAAAAGACCCACCATCTCCTCTGAAATCATCTTCGCCGGTCTCTTTAGACATGTTGTTTGACCAAATTCACTCCTTGCGTCCCTTTATGGAGGAAACTAATGTTAAACTGCAATTTCTCATAGAAAATTGGTCAAAAATGTCCGAAAGACTAACTTTGGTGGAACATAATGTATCTTCACAGATGGTGAACTCAACACTCTTCAATCTCAAGTCACCTCTCTTCAGAAGCAAGTCGAGGACCTTGAAAATAGAAATAGGCATACTAATCTAGCATTTATGGACTGCCGGAGGGCGTGGAGGGAATTGACTCTCTCACCTTTTTCAAATCTTTCATTCCAAAGACTCTAAACATGCCAGCTGAGACTTCTCTCAACATTCAGCATGCTCACTGCCTGGGATGGTTATCAAACTCCCTCTGCCAATGTACGACACCCTAGAGCAGAGGTCATCAAACTTTTGTAGGTTGAGCCCCCCAGCTGAATTTTTTTAGATGTTGGCCCCCCCACCACCTGGCAGAAATTTCTGGAATCGACCGCCACGCGCACATTCCGGCCATATCCAGCAAATGATGTTCAATACAATAAGAGTATTTAGTAAACTGCAGGTTTGTGAGTGGGTGTGGTGAAATGAAAAAGGCTTATTACACAGTTCAAAACACCACTTTCCAAGATAAAATGTGCGCAAATTGTTTTTACTAGGATGCTTTGTTTTACACATGACATGGATTGATAATAACGCCACCAACATTAATGTGACAGGTATGCCTGTTTTTCAGAGACGGTCAATCTGTGGATCGATTTTTGCTACTGCCATCCTCCGGTTGTGCTCCACATCCAGTCTTGAATGGTACTTAGTCTTTAATACTGCAAGTGCTGAGAACCCAATCTCACATAAACAGGACGAGCTGAAAGGCAAGAGAGTTTTGATAGCAGTTTCTCCCAAAGCTGAATATTCTGCCGACATTTTCAGCCAAGACTGGTACTGTAAGGGAGACAGTGTTGTCAGATGTTTCGAGCACTCCCTAGCTCAGAGCTGGTACACAAGAAATAAATCTTCTCTAGATATCATTAACAAACGTTTTAGGCAGCATTATAATGGGATAATTGCTCACCAACCAGTTATGGATCCGAAGACAGTTGAAAGTCCACAGAGAAGGCGCTGAACAAACACCTAATTGAGAATTCCTTAGTGGTACGATAAGTTGCTTGCCTGAAGCAGTGGGGGTTTGGGACACGTCAGGCTTATGTTTAAAAATAGAACTAATAATAAATTAATGATGTTGTCTAGTTTACTTCAGAGTAATGTTTTCTGACAGACTTTGTGATGTCAGGGACATGTTAGGCATTTTGGGTGCCCTGGGCCAAAACTATTTTGGGGGCCCCTGTTCAGTACAGCTTTGAGTTTAAATGATTTACTTTCAGCTCTGCCATACCCTATTTAGCCAGGCTACTAACGGTGCACAGGCACTGTAGTCAAAATTCTAAAAACGTTTACATCTAATATTCAGAGAAGTGATGTGTTTTCACTGTTGTAACAAAGCAGCAGCCCACTAATTTTACAGTGAATAATATCTGTGATATCCTCCAATTTCTCATATGTGAGGACCCACTTGGATCTAACTTTTTTATGGTTGTTCCATGAAACAAACACATTTTTCTGCAAATAGTAATATACTCCCTCACATCAATTACATTGAAAAGAAATTAAACAAAACAGTATTTGCAAGAATCTGTTTAGGAATTATTCCAGTCCATCAGGGCAAAAACAGAACTGTCTCTATCAAGGGGCCTCTGGAAGGCTGTATTGCAGTGCATTTAGATGTCTCCTTTTGTAATTCAGGACGAAAACCTTAATGGGGCACAACATGCCCATACTTGTGTACAGGGGTGAGTGAGGTGACCATATGAATTTGGATGCGCATGTTAGTGCAGAGAGGGACAAATGAATGCATGGTTAGTGATGGGCTTATTGGAGTGAGATTGCAGATTGAGCAGTGAGGAGGACAGGTGAGTAAAGTGTCATGAGTGCAGGTTGAGTAGTGTGCTTGTGTGACTGCAGGGTGAGGTACAGGGTGAACAGCGCAAGTGTATTGTGAGTGCAGAGTGATCACTGTGACTGGAGGGTAAGTGGGTAAATGGTGTGAGTGCATGGTGATCAGTGAGAGCGCATTGTGATCTCTGTGAGTGCAGAGTGATCACTGTGAGTGGAGGGTAAGTGGGTAAATGGTGTGAGTGCATCGGAATCAGTGTGAATGCTGGGTGAGCGTGAAAGTAAAGGGCGAGAATGAGGAGTGAGTAGTCTGAATGCAGGGTGCATTACCAGACACTTGAAGTAACTCAGCATGTTATTGACGGCAGAGTAGGGTTTCAAATGTGTTATTATGGCAGTAACCAGGGATCAGGGTGGAGGAAATAAATAATGTACTGATCCCTCAACAAACTTCCAGTCTTATGATTAGGGTTGCCAGCTCATTATTTTGATGTCACAGATGGTATAAAAATAAGCAGTCACCTAAAGCTGTATTTTCAGCACTTGTCTGTGCATACTTTGAACAGCTAATGTAAATAGAAAGAACTTTTAATTGTTTTCTAGAGCTGCCCGAATGATCCATGACTGATAGTAAAAGGGAACAAAGACAGAAAAGCCACATTGCAAATGAACACATACTTCTTATTTATAACCATATTTAGCAATTTGCAGGCTGTTTAAACAACACATGGCTGGCTGGCATTTTGCGGGCCTGCCTGTGTAATTTTAAAATAAACTTTCTGGGTCGTTTTAGGGATTTTGAGGGCCCTGGGCCAAATGTATTTAGGGGGCCTCTGTTCGGACCAGCTTTGACTTTATGATCCAGTCTTTGGTCAAATACAAAATCTGTGTACATCTAATATTCAGGGATAGCGATGTGTGTTTTCAGTATGTAACACAACAGCAGTTCACTAATATTACAGCAAATAATCTCTGTCACACCCTCCCATTTCTCATATGTGAGGTCCTGTATTGAGCTCAAATAAACTTTTTAAATGGATGTTGCATGACTCATAAACACATTTTGTCTGGAAAATGTCTGTAATAGACTCTTACACATTAAAAACGAATGATAGAAAAACGCTATTTACAACATTGTATTTAAAAATGATTCAAGGTCATGAGGGCAAGGCTGGGACCCTGGGCCAGAGCCCACTTTGCCCATGCCTTAAAACTTCCCCTGGAAACGTTGTCTCCTTTCTGGGAAGAGCTAACTCTCCCAGGAGGGGGTTAATTCATAGAGCTGAAATGCTTCAGCTGCAGTGGGAGGCAAGGAGTTTCCTCTGCTAAAACCGAAAGTGTGTCTGTTTGTTTGCTTCCGGTTTTAAGTTTTAGGTTTGTTTGCATGTCAGCTCTATGAATTAACCTCCTCCTGGGAGAGTTAACCAGACAAAAGAACGGGCACGTAGTGCCCCATTGATTTACCCTCCAACCATACCGGAGTTCTCCAAGAAGACTTGCGATGGACGCAGGGAACAAAGGTAAGATTGGAGTGAAGTGCGTGGCCCCCCTGGGATGGTGTCGCGCCCCCCCAGGGGGGCACGCTCCACAGATTGAAGAACTCTGCTCTAGAGGGATTATCCTTTATTTCTTGGAGTACACTGACTTACTCAAAGTTCTTCCAGCAGCTAGGTCAATCAAACAGGTTACCTGTTCTGGCAATAATTTAATTTTTTCTCAAGACTATGTTAAAAGCACAGCTGACAGGCAAAACGAGTTTCTCAATTTGAGGTCTGATCTGAGATCCCTTGGAGCTCGCTACGGTCTTTTTCACCCTTTCATAGTCAAAGTCACCTATAAGAATAAAACAACGACCTATGAAGATCCGATCAGACTTTAAAGTTTTATTAATTCACGCAGGATGGAAACTATGGATTTCTCCGAAGCATCTACATCCCAGGCTGTTTAATGCTGCAAAATCTACTTAACCTTATTCCTTTTAAGTCGAACTGGTATGTTCTTGTTCCTAAGGCGATGTTGTTGGCTATTGCAATGTTGTTTTTCTTAAGCTGATGTAAATTGTAACTTGGTTCTTTATGTTGATTAACTTTTTTCTACCTTCCCTTTCATGCTTGTTCCTGTTTGTCCTTCCCCCTGTTCTGTGAGCCGTGGCCCTTCTTGGTTTTCCCCTCAGTCATTCTTGGGCGTTTCATTTACTCCTCGTGGTTCCCCTCCACTCCTAATTGGATTCTTAGGTATGTACTTCTCTTTTCTTTGTATTGTCCATCTTATCTTTGCTCCTTTTTCACTCTGGTTTCTGTCAAGGATACTTTTGATCTTATTGCTCTTTTTCTATTGCAGTGCCTTCTTCTTTCTCCCCCTCATCTTTTTTTATTCTTCCTGCTTTCTCTTTTCCTCTCTCTCCTATCCTTTGCCTCCTTTTTTACTCAATTTGATGTTTAATATCCATATCTGAACTGCTTTCTTTTAAGATTTACATATAATCATATCACATTCACACATGACTTAGTTGTTATTACAGTTGCTCTATGCTGTTGGTTGGTTTGCCTGGATCATTATCTCTCTCATTGTATTCATGTCTTTGAAAATTGTGTCATGGAATGTTCGAAGTTTGAATTCACCCATCAAAAGACAACGTGTTTTATCTCATTTATCTAAATTAGAAGCTGATTTAGCTTTCATACAAGAATCTCACCTAATGGCTGCCGAATCTTCAAAGGTAAAAAAAAATTGGGTAGGGGAAGTCTTCTTCTCCCAAGGTGATGGTAAACGTAATGGTGTAGTGACACTGTCCCATAAATCACTTTCTGTTAAACTAATATCTCAATTATCTGATGAAGATGGGTATTTACTAGACTGCAGGTTGGCAATGCTCCGGTTTCCTTGCTTAATATCTATGCTCCCATTAATGGTGACCATTCTTTTTGGTCTTCTCTCTCCCAACAAATTTCGTCTTGTATTGATGAGAATTTTATCCTCGGTGGAGATTGTAACCAAATCGTTGATCCTTTCATAGACCTTATTTCATTGGCATCATTTAAATCACCAAAACAATAAAGACCCACTCCCTCGGCGTACGACCAAATCAGTGACTAGAGGGGGGGTGTTCCAACCGTCCTACTCCCTACCACTCTCTTACCAATATTGTAAGAGACAATATGCACTGTTCTCCGCCAATGTATAAAAACCTGTTCTCCAAGGCAACACACCAGAACCAACACATAAGGTGTACCCGGATCCCGGGAATTACCACTGTATCCACACCCAACGTTGGACACTGCTCTTGTTAGAGCAAAAAATGTGAAAGACGCAAGTGACACCTCACGGAAACACCACCGTCGGGGTAACTGGTATCAAATTTCCAGACAGGCCCCTGTCTCATCATCGGTTGTCACATGCGTCTTAAAGAAAAATAAGATGAAAGGAAAGGGGTGTCCAAAACAACAAACATATATAGTGACAAACTAGTGAAGGTGCAGAAATATCTGCTAGTGACCAACACGTATAAACAAAGTGAAAATAAAGTAACAAAGTGCATAAAAACACACACCCAATCAACCGTCCCTTACCCAACTTTATTCATAGGGCGGAGATGGTGTGCTGGTATAAAAAAGGGGGGGCTGGTAGTTAATCATATCTACCACAACCTCCTGCCAGTGCCGACATGTTTCACTGCTATGTTGTATTAAAGCAGTTTCTTCAGGGCTGCACTCTGGGAATGTCACTTCACTGTCTTGGACACTAGTTCTATAGTGTGCTGCCAAAAGAGAACAGGTAAAAAGACCAAATTAAAACCATGTGGACCTGCACCAGGAGCCAAAGCACCCTGGATGTACTGAGAAAATAATGGGGTATATAAAGTGAAATATTACCAAAGGGCAGCCAGGCCATTCATACCGGCCGCTCCTGTATCTATAAGGGCAATCAACACTTCTCACGTAAGTCTGTGCCTTATTGCTCCATTATCAAATCTGTAAAGGGTAAAATGTATGCGTTTGTATCATGATCAAACTGAGATATATTGCTATCTCCTCATTTGTACCAACACACTCCGCAAGGTTCAGCCCCATTATCATAACTAAGGCGTGCCAGTAACTGATGTGAGGAACGCTCTATTAACAAATGCGTACGCAAGGAGGGGCGGTACCCGGCCGGCGCGGCAGCCTTGTAGCTCCGGTGGCTGTTTGGGCGTGCACGGCTGAGGAAAGGCGCCTTCCGAGCACGGCACGGTGAGAGGGTGCCTGGTAGAGATTCTGAGCAGGAAAGTAACTTGGGCATAGGGTTGGGTGCTTTGCGAGGCATAGATGTTGTTAGCCCCAGATTCCCTACATGCCACTCGGTATCGAGGGGCAGGATACCTAACAAGTGAAACATTGTTGTTTCCTGAAAAAAGTGTAAAAGCGGTTGGGCATTAGGTTGTGCGATTGTGAGATTGTTTGCATCATGGCATTTTAGGTGATGGGGAGCATTTGTTAATAGAGCGTTCCTCACATCAGTTACTGGCACGCCTTAGTTATGATAATGGGGCTGAACCTTGCGGAGTGTGTTGGTACAAATGAGGAGATAGCAATATATCTCAGTTTGATCATGATACAAACGCATACATTTTACCCTTTACAGATTTGATAATGGAGCAATAAGGCACAGACTTACGTGAGAAGTGTTGATTGCCCTTATAGATACAGGAGCGGCCGGTATGAATGGCCTGGCTGCCCTTTGGTAATATTTCACTTTATATACCCCATTATTTTCTCAGTACATCCAGGGTGCTTTGGCTCCTGGTGCAGGTCCACATGGTTTTAATTTGGTCTTTTTACCTGTTCTCTTTTGGCAGCACACTATAGAACTAGTGTCCAAGACAGTGAAGTGACATTCCCAGAGTGCAGCCCTGAAGAAACTGCTTTAATACAACATAGCAGTGAAACATGTCGGCACTGGCAGGAGGTTGTGGTAGATATGATTAACTACCAGCCCCCCCCTTTTTTATACAAGCACACCATCTCCGCCCTATGAATAAAGTTGGGTAAGGGACGGTTGATTGGGTGTGTGTTTTTATGCACTTTGTTACTTTATTTTCACTTTGTTTATACGTGTTGGTCACTAGCAGATATTTCTGCACCTTCACTAGTTTGTCACTATATATGTTTGTTGTTTTGGACACCTCTTTCCTTTCATCTTATTTTTCTTTAAGACGCATGTGACAACCGATGATGAGACAGGGGCCTGTCTGGAAATTTGATACCAGTTACCCCGACGGTGGTGTTTCCGTGAGGTGTCACTTGCGTCTTTCACATTTTTTGCTCTAACAAGAGCAGTGTCCAACGTTGGGTGTGGATACAGTGGTAATTCCCGGGATCCGGGTACACCTTATGTGTTGGTTCTGGTGTGTTGCCTTGGAGAACAGGTTTTTATACATTGGCGGAGAACAGTGCATATTGTCTCTTACAATATTGGTAAGAGAGTGGTAGGGAGTAGGACGGTTGGAACACCCCCCCTCTAGTCACTGATTTGGTCGTACGCCGAGGGAGTGGGTCTTTATTGTTTTGTTGACTTTGAGTGGAGGGCGACCCGCTCCAGCATCCCTCTGTGCTCCTTTATTGTTTAAATCATTTAAATCACACAAGACCCAAACAATTTCTCTAGACGTTATACAACAGTATAAGCTTATTGACGCCTGGAGAATTTGTAATCCTGTTACAAGAGAACTTGTTGCAAGATATACTTTTTATTCCTCACCCTATCAAACACAATCCTGAATAGATAATTTTATTGTGACTCATAACGTAGCTCAGCCTTTGAGAACGCAGAAATTGGGACAATTTTAATATCTGACCATGCTCCTATTTCTATCCAATTGGATATTTGATCAAAACCTAATACACCGAGGAGATGGCATTTTAATAACTCTCTCCTTCTGGATCAGACTCTCAATTACTCTTTTATCTCTTTTTTTAAATAACATTTCTCTTTATAACAGACAGATACCGTACGCTTTTCTGTTATTTGGGATGCATTTCAGGCAGCTGCCAGAGTTTTTATTATGGGATTTGTCTCTAAGAAGCATAGAATTTCACGTGAAACCACTAAAGATATCTTGGTAAAAATAAAGAAACTGGAGCATTCCTATTATGCTTTGAAATCAAAGGACTGTTTAGCGCATCTTATTGAAGCCAAACTCCAATTCAACAAAGATTCGACTGACAATGCTTCACTGTACTTGTTAAAGTCGAGTGCAAAAATGTATGGAGGCCAAAATAAGGCGGTAAGCTTTTGGCAAATTATCTAAAGCTTAAGAATATCAAACGCGACATTTAATCAATTCTTGATAAACAAAACATATTAAGGTTTAAAAATTCTGATATTTTGGATGAATTCCTCCTCTTTTATAAAGATGTATACAAACCAGAATCTGCACCCTCAGATGCTGATATTCTCAGTTCCTTGCAGGTATTCAATGTACCTCTGATTGTCAACCAGACTATACTCTTTTAGAATCTGACATCTCACAACAAGAACGTCCCAGTGAACTTCAGACACTCAAGAAAGATAAGGCTCCAGAACCAGATGGGTGTTACAGTGGAATTTTTGCACACTTGGCACCACTTCTCCTCCCCAAGTTGCATACCCTTTTCAATTCCTTTTTGCAGTCAAATGAATCCTCTGGATCTTTTTGTCAATATATAGAGTACAGTACGAATTTCTGAAACTGGTCATTCAAAGGACATCCATCCCTTGGCGGTCCTTCATTTCCCGAGCCACGCCGAAGAGAACCAAGATGTCCTATTGATGTGAATTATCACCATCTAGGACCTTACTCCAGTCATTGCCTTGTGAGTCCACCCTACAGTGAACCATAATGCTGGCTGTCCCTAGTATCCCCTTGTCCTGAGGAAGACCCGCGGTGCCTAGTAGTCAATCACGCACCACATTTGGTCGAAACATCGACGTGCTTGTGATAAACCTGACCCTACTCTCTCCGCTGGAAATTTAAAACCCAAGAGGTGCGGAGCTTTATGAACCAAGGGATGGATGTCCTTTGAATGACCAGATCAGCAATTCGTACAGCACTGTATATATTTTGTTCACATTCAGCACTTTTTTCACACTTTTTTCACTACATCACCTGCAGCGTTGGAACAAATTGTATGTTGTGAACTTTGACGCCCTGTTATGTCATCTCGATACCATAAAATATAATAGAACATATGGATTTATCCTTAAATACAGACTTTGATTGATTTAATTTTGGTTTATTTTTGGTTTTTGATTCATGGTGTTTGCCTTTCTTCCCTTTTTCATTTATTTTTCCTGAAAAGTTGGGAGTATTGTCATTCATTGTTGTTTGTTTCTATTGGTTAGTATTCATCATCATCATAAACTTTATTTCGATTCACAAGAACAGAATCATAAAAGTACAACAAATTTAAAAGAAGCATTACACATTATACGAATTTAAAAGGACCATACAGTTATATTGACGTCCATAAACACATTATATTTTCCATAGATTGATTTACAATACATTGGGATACATGTAAGTTAAAAAGTCACATATATTAAAAGGAGAAATTTTGAAAGTGCAAGTGCAATCGATATTGATATCAGTCTACACAATAATTCCATGATGATAAACAGTATCGATTTCTGATGGTGAGCGCCACTCTAATAAAATTAAGCACAGCACTGCATATGGCTGGAGTTGATAGTGAGAGTAAATATTCATATCCCTCTTTATAATAGCGGGATCCAAAGGTTAACAAAACAGGCCTGATAAATCGATTTCTTAGATCTTTGTACAAAGTACAGAAAAGAACAAGATGCACAGTATTTTGTGAGACTTTGTTGTTACAGGAGCAAGGGGGTAGTCTCTCACACCACCCCACTTGCTTTGGGAAAGCAAATAAGAAATGCAGTGTGTTAAGGCGGAACCTGGTCAAATAGAAGCGCCATTGAGTATGCGCTATATACGAAAGGTAAGGCTGCTGCTGCAACCTTCCCCTGTGGTATACCACGCTCTCGCTATTTCTTAACATGCCTAACCTGGTGCGGTAGGCCTCTTTAATTATTAGCTTAGTCTCACTACCAGCAGTTTCGACATTTAGAAAAATATGACCCAAGCCTATCCCTGACATATAATAACCATGGAATCTTCGCAAAATATTCAAGCTTAAGGCAATCTTGTAGTATTTCCTTTGTGAGTTTCAAATCATCAGAACTCCAAACCTTGCACCAAAGCAGCAAGGGGGAGACATGGATAATGTCACTCACAAATTCAAGACCCACCTCAGTATGGCAGAAGCTGTTTGAAGTACCAGATGGGACAGATAAAAGGCGCTTTATAAACTTATTTTCCATGATTTGGATTTTGTTACAGGATTGTGTACCCCACACGCCCACACCGTATGTTGCAACTGGGATACATTTTGCTTTATATAAAGATTTTAATTCTGCAACCGGCTTCTGACCCAATTTGCTTGAAAAGCGGAAGATAGCCTCTACGGCTTGGGTAGCCTTTGGCACACGGGCCGATATTAGAGGATCCCAGCTCAAGGTTTTATTAAATAAATTCTCCAGGTAATTACAACTATCAACTTTCACAATGGTTGAGTCCTTCACCATAAGCCTGCGAGATTTTACCCCTTTTGGGCCGTAGACCATGGTGAAGGACTTTGTGAAGTTGACCCTTAGGTCTAATCCTTGTATGAAAGTTTCAAAGGCATTCAAACAAGTTTGCATGCTGTTGGCAGTTAGGGTCCTTAAAACCGTGTCATCTGCATAAGATAACATCGGTATCCGTTTACCATTAACCAGGGGGAAATCTACACAGCTTTCCAACAAAAAAGCTTCCAAACCATTGGTGTACACCAGGAACAAAAAAGGAGCCAATATACACCCCTGGCGAACACCTTCGGTCGATGGTATAGACTTTGTCTTCTCCCCGGCGGGGCCAAATCTGATCCATACTGTTGTGGCCGCATGGAGTCTGCGGGGGAGGGTGACCAACGACTCTTCGAACCCTATAGACTCCATCATTTGCCACAATTTATTTCTACATACAGTATCAAAGGCACTGGATAAGTCCATGAAGGCCAAGTGGATACAACCACGCTTAGCCCTCATGTACTTACCCATGATTAATGCCAAATTTAGGCCCTGCTCGGTAGTGCCTTTTCCCTGCCTAAACCCGTATTGGGAATCAACAATAATACCAGTTGACTCGGCCCAGGTTTCCAGGCGGGCCAGAATCACCCTACCCATCAATTTACAAGACGCATCTATTAGCGATATTGGTCTGTAACAACAGGGGTCGCATTTGTTGCCCTTTTTAAATATCGGAACCAATACAGCCTCTTGCCATGAAGTCGGGATGCGTCCTACCACAACTGCTCTGAACAAAAGTAATAACAGTGGTGCCCACACCTCTATGTTATGTTTAAAAAGGTCCAGAGGGACTGAGTCCGGCCCTGGAGCCTTTAATGGGGTGCCTTTTCTTAATGCGGCCTCTACCTCAGGAAGAGTCAATGAGAGGCTAAGCATATTTGCTGACTCCAGGTTAAAATCACAAATCCCCTCATTGACAATTGGCAGGGGTGCCCCTTTTGGATTAAAAATCTTCCCATAATGTGCTTCCCAGGTGTCCCCTGGGATATGGACCTGCATAGTATCCTTTTCTTCACTTTTAAGAAAGGGCGGTTTATTACCTTCCAAAAGAGTCGGGTGTCCTTTAACTCTGAGGCTTTGCCTAAATCCTCCCATGCCTTTTTCTTTAAATCTAATTTACGCTTAATAATGACATCTCTATAGGTTTTCCGTGCCCTTCTGACCAACTCCCTATCCCGTGGGGCTTGATGTAGTCCCTTCGTTAGTCTAGATTGTGCTCTAGAACATTCTGCATCAAACCATTTACAAGTATTTCCCTTTTTTGCTCCCACAGTTTTTAGGAGGTGGGAAGCCACATTACCTAGAAGAGCCTCGAAGTTCTTGATTACTACGTCTGGCTCATTTGAGGGGGTTAAGCAAGCATCTAACCTTTGTTTGTTTGTTTTGAAAATCTCCTCCTCTAAGTGACTTACATCTACCTTATCCCACTTTAAGGTGACCCCCTGATTCTGGCTAAATTTGATTGGATGGTCCACAGACTGCGTTCTCTTGAAAACGGGACACAGACTCAGAATTAGGGGGTTATGGTCACTAGCTGGGTTTGCCTCAATCTGAAAATCATTGATAAGATGAGTATATTTTCTGGAGACTAAAGTAAAATCAATTACACTCATCTGACCTCCCGTACCATGGAAGGTAGGGATACTCAGAAACCTTGAAAAGTTGGACATATCCAGGGCACAAAGGTCATTAATCATTATAATATTATTTAAGACCTCTCCTTGTTTTGAGTGCTTAAAGTGTGCAAATGGCTGATCATTTAGATCTACTAAACCACAAACTCTGGAGCCACTAAATTTACACAAACTACAGTTAAAATAACCTACCCACATGATAAAAAGAGGAAATATAGTATTGGTTACTTTAACAATCTCATCCTGTAATTTTTCAATGACCACTGTAACATGGGAATCGAATATATTATTGTACCAATTGATTAAAAGCAAAGGCACCAGAAATAAGTCCTTAATCACAAGCAATTGGTACCATGGAGATTCCGCCAGTGTGACAGTTTTTATCCTATTATGCTTTACCGAAATAGCTTTCATAAGACCGCCCTTGGCTCTTCCAGCATGTGAGGGTTCAGCACAAACATTGAAAATTTGATAGCCATCCAGGCCAAGGTCCCCTCTGCTCCAAGTCTCCTGGAGGCAGATTATATCGAAAGATTCGACAAATTTTAACCATACCGGGTCCTCTAACCTCCGTGAGAGACCAGCTATTTTCCATGAGATCAAGCGAAAGGAGTAACCCTCAACCAAACTATCTACTTCCTCCAGGGGTACTGTAACTTTCAACTGGGTTGTGTCGCTCACTCTCGGAATTGCTACCATTAGGCTAGTGTCTGCAGCCAGAGGGACCGATTCTACCTGTCTGATGTTAACTCTCCCACCCTGTGGTGGGGTACAGTCAAGAGGCGCCCGATCTCCAATCAAAGGCCCGTTTGATGCTGGTGGTCAATCAACCATCTCCAGACAGCTATACCTGTTCGTAGTTGGGATTCCTCTCCAGGTATCCCTAAAAACTGGTTCCCTAATAGGATATCTGGTGGAATTTCTTCCCCAATCCTCCCTGGTATGATATCTGGTGGGATTACCTCCCCAATCCTCCCACTCTCTTCCTAAGTCTCGGTGGCCTACTCTATGCCAATTCTCTTCATTGGCTAAATCATTTTGGGACCCAGGGGGATAAAAAAAGAGAGTTGTTTTGTATCTATGCCTTTGTTGTTGTCTTGGGTACCCCATGAACAAATATGATTCACTGTGCGTGGATCCTTAAAATGAACTAGGACGCAGTCACCCTGGATTGATTTCCTTCCATGCCCCACCCAAGAAGCCCTTCGAACCATTAGGATCTTACTCGTCCAATAGGGTGGTAATGGTCGATTTTTATTAAGCCAATATTGGACCTTGTTCTTTAGTGCCCAGGTAGGTTCCACTGTGGTGTTTAGCAACTCCGGGACGCCAGTCATCACCACCACAAAGGGGCTAGCCTCGGGGGGGAGATTAACAGTGAGTCTACTATTGGGAACTCCCCTGTAAGAATCCCTATTAACGTCTGTCGGAGGAGCTTTGGGGGTATTACTAAACCTCCTGACCTGCGCATTGGGTTCTTTGGGGTTATCTATAGTTTTCTTCTCTGCTGCTGCAGGGGTTTTTGATGTTACATTTAGCCCTGTTGCCGCAGTTTTTGTTACTTGTGGACCCGCTGATTTAACGGTAAATAGTTTGTTTCCCCCAATCTTTGATATCCCAGGAGTTGATGTTTTTTTTCTTTTTGAGAGGGCAGTTAATTCAGATAGATGTTTTTCAATATGCTGTAATCTAATTTCTACCGGGGAGAGATAAGATTTAAATAACCCTCCCATTTGTATTAGAAGTTGGTTATCTACCACTTTGTCGTTTTCTCCCCCTACCGTATTAATCAAAGCCTCAGTGCTTTCATTTCCCAAGAACTCACTTGTTACAGGATTTGGTGGCTCAATATTCCTGTTTTCCCCCCTTCTGTACAGTTTGGAAACTCTCCCCCTGATTTTTAAGTGGCTCATGTGTCTTCTTAGCCCTTATAATTTTCCGTTTGTCCCGTTTTTTCCTTACAGCGCCCTCCCTCTTTCCCCTCAGCTGTCTTGTTGCTTCTGGTGTGGTATGAATAGATAAATCTGGAGTTCTTTCCAGTTCCAGACTTATTTGGGAGTCAGACAGAAGTTCTGATGCTGATAAGTCCACCACATTTGGTAGGCTATGCACATCAGCACAAACTTCTATGGGGGTAAGTTTCCTGACCTGCTCAGGCGTTCTAACAGTCGCAAGGTGACCCAAGGAAGATCTTTTCTCCAAAGCCAAGGCTAAGTCTTGGGATACTCTGCGTTCCAAGTCGGAAATTCCCCGATCTTTGAAGGAGTTCGCCCTTATAAGAAAGTTATCTATGGGACCTACTATCTGACCCCATTCTGCAGCTGTTTTACACCTGCTTCCACGTGTAGTCATGCTGCTGAAGTAACACAATATACAATCCCAAACTAACACTTATATTAAATAAGGAGCAGCTCAAAATATGTCAATGCAAGTGTAGAGCATACATACTATTCATTGGGCATATAAAAACAGGGTTAGAGAGGGGGCCCGGGCCGGTCTTACACGGTCTTTAACGGGCTTGAACGGGCCCGCCCTTGGCCCGGGCTTCGCCCGGCGCCGGCCCGCACGCGTCCTGCGTGCGCGGATGGAATGATGCTTAAATAATAGAAGGTGGGGCAGTGAGAGGACCAGCTGCGGCATATCACCAGCCGCTCTGAATGCTGGTCCTCGCAGTCCCGCAAAAAGCCTTAGTCACAAGGGCGCTTCCACTCCGACCCTTAGTGTCAAGATTCCGTCCCCTCAGCTGTTCCTGGCGACCTCAAGCACGAGCGGCCCCCTGCGTAGTGGGGGCCGCGAGAAGTGGTGATTTCACAGCGTGGGTGAAGCAGCACCAGTCTCTGCAAACACCGGACTCTCCCCTTCAAAAAACAACACAATAGCAGCACCCGGTAGGCGGCGTCCGTAGAGGGCTTTAACCAGGCAGAAGGTGGGGCGGGAAGAGGACCAGCTGCGGCATATCACCAGCCGCTCTGAATGCTGGTCCTCGCAGTTCTGCAAAAAGCCTTAGTCACAAGGGCGCTTCCACTCCGACCCTTAGTGTCAAGATTCCGTCCCCTCAGCTGTTCCTGGAGACCTCAAGCACGGACGGCTCCCGCATAGCGGGGGCCGCGAGAAGTGGTGATTTCACAGCGTGGGTGAAGCAGCAGCAGTCTCTGCAAACACCGGACTCTCCCCTTCAAAAAACAACACAATAGCAGCACCAGGTAGGCGCCGTCTGTAGAGGGCTTTAACCAGGCAGAAGGTGGGGCGGGAAGAGGACCAGCTGCGGCAGATCACCAGCCGCTCTGAATGCTGGTCCTCGCAGTCCCGCAAAAAGCCTTAGTCACAAGGCCCCTTCCACTCCGACCCTTAGTGTCAAGATTCCGTCCCCTCAGCTGTTCCTGGAGACCTCAAGCTCGAGCGGCCCCCGCGTAGCAGGGGCCGCGAGAAGTGGTGATTTCACAGCGTGTGTGAAGCAGCAGCAGTCTCTGCAAACACTGGACTCTCCCCTTCAAAAAGCAACACAATAGCAGCACCAGGTAGGCTGCGTCCGTAGAAGGCTTTAACCAGGGAGAAGGTGGGGCGGGAAGAGGACCAGCTGCGGCAGATCACCAGCCGCTCTGAATGCTGGTCCTCACAGTCCCGCAAATAGCCTTAGTCACAAGGGCGCTTCCACTCCGACCCTTAGTGTCAAGATTCCGTCCCCTCAGCTGTTCCTAGAGACCTCAAGCAGGAGCGGCCCCCGCCTAGCGGGGGCCGCGAGAAGTAGTGATTTCACAGCGTGGGTGAAGCAGCAGCAGTCTCTGCAAACACCGGACTCTCCCCTTCAAAAAATAACACAATAGCAGCACCAGGTAGGCGGCGTCCGTAGAGGGCTTTAACCAGGCAGAAGGTGGGGCGGGAAGAGGACCAGCTGCGGCAGATCACCAGTCGCTCTGAATGCTGGTCCTCGCAGTCCCGCAAAAAGCCTTATTCACAAGGGCGCTTCCACTCCGACCCTTAGTGTCAAGATTCCGTCCCCTCAGCTGTTCCTGGAGACCTCAAGCACGAGCGGCCCCTGCGTAGCGGGGGCCATGAGAAGTGGTTATTTCACAGCGTGGGTGAAGCAGCAGCAGTCTCTGCAAACACTGGACTCTCCCCTTCAAAAAGCAACACAATAGCAGCACCAGGTAGGCGGCGTCCGTAGAGGGCTTTAACCAGGCAGAAGGTGGGGGGGGAAGAGGACCAGCTGCGGCAGATCACCAGCCGCTCTGAATGCTGGTCCTCGCAGTCCCGCAAAAAGCCTTAGTCACGAGGGCGCTTCCACTCCGACCCTTAGTGTCAAGATTCCGTCCCCATAGCTGTTCCGGGAGACCTCAAGCACGAGCGGACCCCGCGTAGCGGGGGCCGCGGAAGTGGTGATTTCACAGCGTGGGTGAAGCAGCAGCAGTCTCCAAACACCGGACACTCCCCTTCAAAAAACAACACAATAGTATTCAGTAAACCAAAATCAATTCTGTACCTAACAGAACCAACTTTTCCCACATTCTTGTACTCTCAGGTTCTGAGGGGCACTGGGTCACCCCGTTATACTAGATGTACATGTGATATGAGGCACACATCAATCAAGTTATTCATAGGCCTGGGTATTATGTAGGAGTCAAAGAGCATATTAGTTCCACTGTGGAACTCTTCTTGAGATGCTTAAAGTGTTTAACTGACAGCTTTCTTTTTGCTCATCTGCACTATTCCTAATTTTCAATGTACGATCAGCATGAACAAACTTCCATTCGTGTTTATACTTTAATTTATTTGTGTAACTGCAACATCACAGCTGTGTCCATTAACATATATGAGTTTATATTGATGTGCTATTTTCACATGAATGGACTTTTGCAGTAGACAAATATGCTTTATTAATTACTTTGGCTGTGGGAAATGTCTGGTTTCTTGGACTCAGCAAATGTACCATATTTAGGGCCAAATTACAAACTTTGCTGAGTAGTTTTTCTGCACCTTATTCTCTTGAAATACAACTTTACAGATTACAAGTACTACCAGATGAGAAATCACATCAATTGTTACCAGATGAGATTCAGCACCTGGTACTAACACGCCTAATAAATAATACTGCAAGCTTTTTGTCACAACCCACCAGCTAAAAGCAGAAGACAGTGCCAATGAAAAATTGGGATATTAAAACACAAGGTGGAAGTGAAATGCATTAGGAAGTTATTAGAACATGCCTCCTTGAAATCAAAAGAGGCCTCTCCCCATCAAGAAATTTCTCTGGTCTTGTTATGAGAGCACGATCATTTAAAATTTCTGTTAATTGTATAATTGCGGCAGAGGCAGTAATTTAGCTCTAGCTGAAGACACCTTAGCGCTTGTTAGCTTAATCTGTAACATAACATATGTTTGTAAAGCACACGTTCACCCAGGGCATCTTGGCGCTGAATAACGTGGGCCTCATTTATGAAAAGTGACGCATCGCTGCGTGAAAACAGCGATGCGTCACTTTTCACTGCGCACTCCTTGCGACACCAATGATGCATCATATTTAATGTGTGACGCATCATGTCGCAAGGAGTTACAGATACGTCAGTATTTCTGACGTGTCTGTAAGCGCAAAAGTGACGCATTGCTGGAGTGTGTCACACACGTGACGTAACTCCAGCAATGCTCCCTTTCACATGGGGCAAGCCCCATGTGAAAGGGCATGCGTCAGTCTTACGCCTGCTGTGAGGCAGGCGCAAGATTTTGACGCAACGGCGTCCTAAAAGTGACGCAGTGAAATCTCATAGATTTCACTGCATCACTTCTACGACCCTTCCTTGCGTCAATACGCCCCCCTTGCATACATTATACCTGGCGCAGGTATAATGTGGCGCAGGGGTTACAAAGTGACGCATCTACCTAGATGCGTCACTTTGTAAATAAGGTGCAACAAGGCACATTATTTACGCTGCTGGTGCGTCCCAAAAAATGACGCACCGGCGGCGTAAAAGTGACGCACGGCCTCATAAATGAGGCCCCAGAGGGGGGACCCAGGGAGAGTCAGGGGCGAGCTGGTCTCTCCCTGGGCGTGTTCGCGCGAGAATCAGTTAAGCAGGTGGGGTTGATTGGGGGGAGGTATTAAAGGGAAGTCAGGCTGGCGGTTGGGCACGGCGTTAGAGGGAGGCAAGGGAAGGGAGGTTCTTTTTGCCCCGCCCGCTTACTGTTCTCCGTCAGGGGGGCCATGGAGGAGGCGGCGGAGGTCGGGCGGGCTGTCCGGGCGCTTTACGACGCCGGGTGCTAGGACCTCAGGTTGCCTGGGAGTGCCGGCGGTAGGCGTGGGTTGGTTCGGCCGGCCCCTTTCTCCCCCCCCCCTCTCGCAAGGCTGCTGAGGGCGGGCCGCGGGCGGCGGCTGCTGGTGTCGCTTGACATGGACGACGAAGGCGGCGGAGGGGCCGCCATGCCGGCGGCTTTCCAGATGCCGGCCCAGGTTCCTGCTGACTCGGGGACCCCGCCGGCGACCCGGGCGCCCGCCAGCAGGTAGGCCTTTGCCTTTGTGAGTTGCTGAATTGTGTGGGGCGCCCGGGGGGTGGGCGGGGTCGCTCCGTGGGCCGGCAGGCCCCGCGTATGTTTGGGTCCCCTCCTGTCAGGACCAGGAAGTCTCCTGTTGTTGCTGGGGGCCCGGCGAGGGCGGAATTTTCGGCCCTACGTGCCTCACCGGGACACATGTTCATGCTCCTCTCGCCGTGGGCCCCTCACCCTTCAGTGCCTGGTTTGTCAGGCGGGGCTTCGCCCCATTTGGGTGATTGGGCAGCGCTCCCCGCCGCCTCGCTCCACCCCTGTGCTTGGGCCAAGCCCTCCTGCATTTTACCCCAGCAATTTGGCCCAGGGCTGCCCAGAATTGCCCCCACCCCCTTTTTTTGCTGTACTTCTCTTCCCCCCCCCCCTCGGCCCCCCCCCTGGCTCATGGTTTCTGGTTCCGCTGCCCCCCCCCTTGTTTCCCTCCAGCCTCTGGCCATGGTGGGCGTCCTCTGTCACCAGCCCGGTGTTGTTCCCGGCTCGCCGCGGGATGCCTGCCGCCCCCCGGGGTGGGTTCGGCGCCCGGGTTGGGTGGTGCCCCTGGGTTGGCGCCGGTTGCTGGGTCCTCTTGGGGTGTTTCCCTTGCCTCTGTGGGGGGGAGGTAGTTTTTGCGGATTTTTCGGTCTGGTTTGAGCGGCCGCAGTTTTCGAGCTGTTCCTCCGGCTGAGCGGCTGAGGACTGTTTCTTCGGGCTTGGGAGCTGTCCCTACGGCTGTTTCCAGTGGTGGGATCACGGGAGAGGGATCTGGAGCGGATCTCTCTTCTGGAAGTTTTCTGCGCGCGCGGAGCTTTCATGATGTTGACTGGCAGTTTTCTGATGGGGGAATTGTTGATGGGGCGCTGCCAAGTGGCAGGGCAAAAGTTTTCAATTTTCTGGGAAGATTTCTATTTGGATGTACAAGATGATGAATGGGTAGGTGGGGAGTTTGCGGGGTAAGGGAATTGGGCTTTTGGCAGCACGGGCCCAGAGGGGTGGGCTGGGGCAACCCCCTGTTTCTCGTATTTTTGCAGGAGTCATGTGGGACCACGCGGCGGTAAGTGACACAGGGGGAGTGGGCTAGCTAACTGGATGGTTCAGCGGAAGTCGGCACAGTTGCCGGGAGGTAAAGATGGTCCGTGTGGAACCCTAGGGAGAGTCTCCCTGTTACGAGTACCACATCGTTTTGGTACAGGGGATGGGGTTCTTGGTGAGCGAGTCGCTCTGGCAACGGGGCTTGAGCGGCCTGTGAGTTTTTGAATGTTTCTGATGTGCAATCTACAAGGGATGTTTCTACAGTTGGGGATGGGGTGGCTGTAAAAAAAAAAAATAAAATAAAAAAATTGTCACGCAGCAAGGGAGAGTCTCCCTGTTAAGAGTATAAGATTAATTGGTGCGGGGGATGGGATTGTTGGTGAGCGAGTCGCTCTGACACTGCGGCTTGAGCGGCCGTGGTTTTGAATGTTTCTACTATGCAACCTACGGGGGAAGATTTTCTACAGTTTGGGGATGGCGTGGCTGTTCAAAACATGGTTGCGGAGGATAGTATCCTGCCAAACCGATTGCCACGAGTGTGTGCAGTGTGGGGGGGGGGGCGGCATGCTCTCACACAGTGTTTTCACGGACTGCGGGTTGCAGGACGGGGGAGGGGTTCAGGGGGTAGGTGACAACCTCCGCACTTTGCACATGAGGGCTCCTACCCCTATTGAGCAGCACATTCTGATTCTGCGGTTGGTGGACTATCCTGACTTTGAGGCTGCTGCGATTTTGTTCTGGGTTTTTCAGGGTTGGGTTTCGGTTTGGTTATCAGGGTCTCCGGGTGGGGTGGTGGTCTGACAATCTGCGGTCGGTGAGGGAGTGCTCTCAGGTTTGTGCAGCAGAAGTTGGATGCTGAGGGATCGGTTTGCAGGTCCTTTTTCTGAGTTGTCCTCTCTCTGATTGGATCGTCTCTCCACTGGGGGGCGGTCCCCAAAGGGTGATGGGGGAGTTTTCACCTCCTCCATCGTCGGTCCTGGCCTGGAGGGTGCATCCGTCACCGAATTCATTGACCCAGCTGCCTCAACCGTGCCCTATGCTTCAGGGGATGACGCCTTACGGCTCGTTCGCTGGGCAGGCGTTGGGGGTTTTTTGCTGGCAAAGAGTGACATCAGTCGGCTTTCCGGCTCCTTCCGATCCCTCAGTGGTTTTTGTTGGGTCTCTTTGGTATGCATTTTGGGGGATGTTTTTATGTTCATAAAGTATTACCCATGGGCTGCTCGGTGTCATGTTCCCTCTTTGAGACCCTCAGTACCCTTCTGCAGTGCGCTTCAATTTTTGTCAGCGGCTGCTTCTTGGTCTGCCATTACCTTGATTAATTTCTTTTACAAGGGGGGGTGGGGGGTCAGTCCGGGCAGTATCAGGCGGCTTTGGTAATCTTTCGGCTTTGACCGGGGTTTGGGCTTTCCTCTGGCGCCGGTTACGGCCGAAGGTCCCTGTACATCTCTGAATTTCTTCGGGATTGCGATTGATACCGCGACTATGCTGCTGCGCTTGCCTGCTGCTATCGTGCGGGAGATGACTGATTTCATACGCTTGGTGTTGGGAGTCCACGAAGTGGGCGGCGGAACGTACGGAAACTTTTGGGGTGCCTCAATTTTGCTTGTTGGGTCGTTCGGGCGGGTAGGACGTTTTTTGTCGACATCTGGGCCTCTCGATGTCAGGCGCCGGCATTCCTCATCATTCGTGTGCGCCTTACAACTGCTGTCCGTGCTGATTTGACTATCTGGTTGCGTTTCCTGCAAGATGTCAGTGGCGTGTCCTTGTTTTTTGCGGATGAGGACATGGTGTGGCAGGTGGCAGCTTTTTCACGGATGCATAAGGAGCTCATGGCTTCGGCATATTGGGAAGGTCGTTGGTGCGCGGCTGCTGGCCAGTGCGCGGGAAAGGATACGGTCGCAGCATTGCGTTTTTTGGAACTCTTCCCGTTGTGGGTTGCTCTGTGTATCTGGGGGGGGGGGGAATTCAGATTCGCGCCGTATTGTTTCATGTGGCCAATATAGCGGTAGTTGACCTTGTTCACCAACAAAGAGCCCGCGATTTGCGTGTGCTACAGCTCCTGTGCGGCTTCGTGTTGCAGTGTTTCTCAACTGCATATTGCCTTGGAGCTCGGCATGCTCCGGGAGCCATTAGTTGTGTCGCTGATTCTTTATCTCGCTTTCAAGGGTCCGTATTCCGCGAGTGGGCTCCCGGGCCGGATCTGGCACTAACGGCAATTCCACGGTACGTATGGGACTTTGGGAATTGAGGGTCCGCCATTTTGGTAGCACATTCCGTAGCTGCCTCTGCACGGCGGATTTCTTTGAAGGCCTGGCCTGAGTTTTTTGCAGTTTGGTGGGGATGGCAGGTACGGTCAGGGCTGGGTTAGCTGATGCACAATTTTTATTGCGGTTTGTTTTACGTTTAGCGACCTAAGGCCTTTCCCTCACGATGATTTCGGTTGGCAGGGGTGTCTTTTTATGGTCAGCTTTGGTGGGGGAGGGTTTTTCGGTTGGGGGGGGGGTATTGTTTCGTACAGTTCTGAAAGGGTGGGTAGGCTCCGGGCTGGTGGTTGGAAGCTACGGCGGCCGGTGCCCCTTTGATTTGATTCATTTGCTTTTATCGCACTGGGAGGTGTGCTGCTATGATGCTTTGGAGTGCCACAGAAATTTCGTTTGTGCTTTGTGTGGGTATTCTTCAGGGCATTTCGGGCCTCTGATCTGCTGGGTTTGAGGGGTTGAGTGGGGGAGGGTCCACGGCGAGGTGGTGGGGGGACCATGTCAGGGTACGCCTGTGGCCGAGTATGTCCAACACTGATCAGATGGGGAGGGGTAGGTGGGGTGTTTCTGGGTAGCAGCGGTGTGTATGCATGCTGCCCTGTGGGGGACTGGGAGGTTTTTGTGTCTTCTCCTCGCCGTATCTCGGGGGACAAAGTTTTTGTCATACTGATGGCGGTCCCATCCTTGTTTCTCAGTGTTAGCTGTCCTCCGCAAGGTTTTGTTGGAGAAAGTAGTCCGCCTTTGCTTTGCCGGACCTCTCTTTTTCCCCTAGGTCTTTGGCCCCAGTCGCTGGATAAATAAGGGGGTGTGGATCCTGGGCGCTCTTTTGTTAAACTGGCTGCTATAGTCGCTGCGCGTCAGCTTTGTGGGAGATCTCTTGGTTTCAGCAGTCTGACACTTGAAGTCTCCTGGCATGGCGCAGGGGGCATGCGTTTGGGCGGTATTTTCCTGCTTTGGCTTCTATGGTTTCACAGGGTTGGGGGGGGGCCCTTCGGGTCTACTGGTGCTGCATGTTGGTGAATTTGACTTAGTTTCTCTATCAGGTTTGACCTTGCTAAAGTTCATGTATCATGATCTCGTAGTCCTCAAGAGCACATGGGTGAGCACCATGGTGATATGGACGGAGTTCGTGCCTCGATTGCGATGGCCTGGGGCAAGGAGCTATTCCGCCATGGAGAAGGCAGGACGCAATGTGAAGAGAACGATACGACGTTTTGTCATCATTTATGTATATACAGTTGGCTCATCATAATTGGAATATTTCAGGGAAGTATGTATTCTGTGTGGACGGGGTCCATCTATCTGCATTAGGCAGTTCTTTTTCCTTCTGGAGCTTAGAGATTTACTTGCCACAGTTCTTCAGGTGCAGTTGTGGGGTGCTCCTTCCCTTCCTTCTTTGGGTGGGGCAGGAAAACGCTAAAGGTTTTCCTGGGTGGCGGTTTTGGCTAGTGGGGTGGGCAGCCTGGAGCGGGTTGGCCATCCTGAAGGGTAGCTCGTTGGGTAATCCTGGGGGTATTAGTCAAGAGTTAGTTTCGGGTTCTGTTAGGTAGGGAGTTTAGGCATAATGTGTAGATTGGAATTTTATGATATAAATAAATAATGAATGTGTTCAAGAAATGTATTATGCACCTGTCTTAAAATAAAGTGGCCTTTCTTGCTCCTTGAAGAAGTGTGGACAGTGATTTCTTGCGCGATGTTTATTGTTACCCAACTCAATGGTACTCATTTGATCGACCCCAGAAGGATGAAAGGCTGAGTGGACCCTCCATGATTTTTTTTTCAAAACATATTTTATTGACTTTTTATGGTACCATGTGGGCTGCAGCCCGACATATATGAATTTAAGACAAGATAATGCAAAAGTACCAAGCTTGTAAACAAAATTATCTACAGTTTGCATATATAACGACAACGAGAAATTTGCACAGACATTTCCATTCCACATACAAGGGTATGTTTGAGTAAAGTGTTTCTTCCCTAATGCCATGTAAAATAAAGGAATTGGTGCCATTACTTGCGCTGGGAATGCGTTTAGTTTGCATGTGTAACACAATGATGTCCATTTTATTGAAAGGTGCTGTGTGTGGTTCTCTGTGTCTCCTCTCTGTCATTTTATGGAAAACTGCAAAGGTGTTGCTGCTGGTGGGGGTGTTTTAGGTTTCGCATGCAGTGATAGTGTCATTGGTAATAGTGTTATGTGTTTCTCTGCTTCTTTTTACAATGAAAAGTTCAATCTTGACTGAATTAATGAAACACTTAATAGTGATAAGAGTTGAAGCAGTGTCCTGGCAATAAGAACGCTAGTGGCAAAGTGAACTAGGGGAAGAGACAAGTTTTAAGGCCGTTGCAAAAAATGGTTGCCTTCTGAGAGTAGGTTGTGCAGGAGGAATGTATGATTATACCACGCATACAAATACCACGCATGGCTTTACCACGCGAATTTTACTTCGCAAGTGGCTTTACCACGCTGGAATTTTCAACGAAGGATTATACCACGCATATAACGTAATGAAGCACCCAACGTCCATCAAGCACAAATGACACTGAAATAAACACAATGATACTAATAGGTTAAAAAAATATGCGTTACGTAGTGACAGCGTTTGTCTTTTGTCACTTTCACTGACCCTCTAAAAACGTGTCCCCAAGCAAGATGGAAGAAAAATTCGACGAAGAAGGTCAATTGTTATTAAGAAAAAAGCATTTTAAAATACACTTTTAGTCACCATTTGAACCAGTTTTTAAAACAGATTAAAACACATATTTTATTTCAAATTACCGTTGTCACTCAATTAACATATATAAAGAGCTGTCCACCATTTTCTTATCAGTGGTTCGCCGCTACCTAGAGAGTAAACACTGTTGTGAGCAACTGGAGAAAGAAGGATACATTTTAGACCGTTACTGCCATCTACTGACCAAAGTAAGTACACGTTTTAACACACATTTAATAATATAAACGAATAGTAAATCTGGTAAAAGATTTAACAAAATGTATTTTAATTTTATCATAACAGAACTTATCTGAGGAGAGTGACAATTGCTTTCAACTGAAAAAAATATCGCAAAAGTAAGGAAAACATGTATTCCTTTTTTTTAGCTTGATTTTGTCAAAATGTCACAGAAACCATGTTTCCAAAAAGCAATGTATGCCATAATGTCCGTGAAAGATGATATATGTCTAGAATTAACTCAAATTGAAAAGTAACTAATAAATTATTATTAATTTGATGAGTAGAGAGCAAAGAACATGTTGGGGCATATTTACAATTACTGGTGCATACCTGCAAATTAGCAGGGATGCTCCAGTAATTGTGCGCCATGCCTCCGCCACCCATGATGCGCCGCATTTACAATGCGGCGCACCATGGGGCAAAAACGGTAAAGGTGTCGCATTGTTGGAGTTGCGTCGCATGTGTGACGCAGCTCCAGCAATGCTCTGTGACCCATTTTACTAATGCTGCGGCAAGCCTTACGCCTGCTTCAAGCAGGCGCAGGGTTTGACATAGCATTGGCCTAAAAGTGAGTGAGTGATATCTTGTAGATTTCACTCAGCCACTTTTATGAGGCGTTCCTGCGCCAGAACGCCCCCCCCTGCACCGGAACGCCTGCTTAAAGCAAAGAACTTTAAAACGTGACGCAACTCCCAGATGCATCACGTTGTAAATAGCCCGCACCATGGCGCATCTTTTGCGCCGCCGCTGCGTCACAAAAGTGACGCAACAGTGGTGCAAAAGAGGCGCAAGGGGTTTGTAAATCTGCCCCAAAGTAACTAGTCAATATTTTGATATTAAAATGCTTGTGTTTTTAAAATTCTGTCTTTTTGTAATATTTCCACTGAGTATAAAAATGCATGGGTTTTGAAATTTAAAATATATAATTATTTTACTTTATACTGAATCGGATAAAGAAGCAGTTTAAAAAAAAAAAAAAGCAGGTATGAACTAATTTTCTGCAGGAAAGATGTTTGGCCATTGTCTATTGGCAAAATATTTCATTCTTAATCAGACTGGTACTTAGCTCAGGGAATATGATTGGGCATTGTTTTGTAGACAGATTTACTATTCATACACCGCTGTGTACTTACCTCAGGGTAGGTGTTGCACAAAGTTTGGGAGCTAGATCAAGGGGCCGATTATGATGGCGGACGGACCTGAGTCCGTTCGCTACCATAGAGTAGGAGGGACCGTCCGCAGGGGCAGCAGCGGTCCCTCCGTGTAGATTAGGATGTGACCGCCAGGGTGGCGGTCACATCCTTTATCTTTAACATTGCGGCGGGTGCAGCTACAATGAAATGTAATATTTCTAATTTAGAATTTTAAAATATGCTATGTCTTTATTTTTCTAACAAGAAATCAGACAAAGAACCATTACCGTCAATCAAAAATCTGGTAAAAGGAAGAACATCTTAAGAGATCAGTTGCATGAAAGACAAATACAACCAATCTTCAGGTACAAATAAATCAACTTATTAATTTGCCTTATCTAATTTTAAAAGTTATACTGGTGCAATGATGTAACTGTTTTTTGAGAGCACATTTTCCAATTCTTACTCTGCTTCAAACTTACCTCAGGGAGGATGTTGGGTATTAACTGGGGTCAAGTTTTATTATTTTTAGACAGCTGAGTGCTTTCATTTAGGTAGATGTTGGACAGAGTATGTGGACCAGATTAAGTAGTCTTAAACCACCATGGACTTACCTCAGAAAAGTTTATGGACAATGTATGTGAGCCAGATTAACTATTCTTATTATGCTGAATAATTAACTTATGGAAGGTGTTTGTTGATACATATTAAATTTTCAAAATACGTTACAACAAATAAATGTAATATTTCTAAATTGTAAAATATACTATGTCTTTGTTTTTTAAAACAGATATCTCCATTACCGTCAATACATAAACTGGAAAAAGGAGGATCAACTTAAAACATCAGTTGCATGAATACATCCAAATTTCAGGTATAAATGAAAGAACCTTTTAATTTGTCTTTTGTATTTTTAAAACCAATACTGGTTCAACAATCTAACTCTGTTTTCTGAGAGCACGTTTTTTAATTTTTACACTGTTAAAAACTTACACCAGGGAGAGTGTTAGGCTGAGTCTGGGGTCAAGTTTTACAAATCTAACTCCGCAGGATACTTAAATTAAAGAAGATGCTGATTAGTGTTGAAGAGCCAGATTAACAATACATAAACCACTCGTTACATACCTCAGGGAAGGTGTTAGTCAGTGATTGGGGGCCTGATTTACTATTCTTACTCCGCTGGGTACTTACCTCATGGTAGATGTGATGGTGTTTGTTAGCATCTTTGCGCCAGATTTACTATTCTAACTCCATCGGTTACTTACCTCTGGGAAGGAGTAGGTAGGTGAATGGGGGTAGATTTACAATTCATACTCCGCTGGGTACTTACCTGAGGATAGGTGTTGGACGGTGTCTGGGAGCTAGATTTAGTATTCTTACTCCGCTAGGTACTTACCTCAGAGAAGATCTTTGTCAACATATAATAACTTTACTAAGAAAGATACAACAGAGAAGTGTAAAATGTCTAAATAATAATTGTTTAAAATATGCTATGTCTTTTTAACCAGATATCGCAAAGAGAACCATTAACATCAAACCATAAACTAGAAAAAGGAAGAACAGCTTACAACATCTGTTGCAGAAAGAACAAAACATCCAATATTCAGGTATAAATTAAACAACCTTTTAATTTACCTTATCTTTTTAATTAAACCTCTAATAAAACAACCATCTTACTTCGTTTTTTTAAATTAAGGATTTTTATAGTAATATTAGAAAATAATGAAACAGTTAAACAAACTTAAAAAAACAATTTAAAATTTGCAGATTAACCAATAATTTTATGATAACTATTCTAATCCTATTATTAATACATGTAATTGCAGCTACGTCTACAACATTGACCTGGAAAACCAAACAGACTGGAAAAGAGAATACAAAGGAAAGCAACACATACAGCAATACTATTGGAAACGTAACTTCACCGCAGAAGAACAAAAAAATGCAAGCCTCAGGTACAATCGAAAACATTTCTGAAAAACAAATCTATAATTAACTTTTTTTAATCAGATATTAAAACTGTCAATATGCATCCTGTCTCAACACATGCCTTTTATTCGGGGGGGGAAATCCCCCCAACCCCCCTTTCTGATTTGTAAGCTTTTTTGGGGGGGGGGAAAACCCCCCCAAACCCCCTTTTATAATTTTTCCACGCATGAGTTACAACGCGTATTCCATTACCATGCATAACTGTTACCACAAAAAAACCTTAAAAACCAAATCTTTACAATGATTTTCATTGAAAACGCAGGCATGATATATTATTATTTTTTATATATATATATAAAACGCATCACAAAGAGACTTTTTTGGGGGGGGAGACCCCCCCAACCCCCCTTTTTAAATTTCCTTTAAAACACATGCCTTTACTACGTATCTTGTAGTAAATGTATGCGTGATAAAGGCTATTAGTGGTAAGTAACCACCCATGCGTTATAATGCATGTGTGGTTATGGTTATGGGTGGAAACAGTTGTGTTAAAGTGTCTGAATCCAGTTTTTATTGATTTGTTTAAACTAAATCTTGCATCCATTCTAAAACAGAAAAAATCTTGATTTTAGTAATTTTATTTAGATACCATAAATTTTCTGTACAGAAAAACACAAGTAGTTTTAAAAAAATAAAACCTCATTTATCATCCTCTTCTATTTACAGGATCATCAACAGATAATTCAAGTCGCCGAGCAAATTACGTTCAATCTAAGAGGGGTAACAGGCTATTAAAATTTGGTGGCTACATTTACTGTAAAGATCGTTTAACTGAGCCCAGGAGTCATTGGAGGTGCGTAGAATATTTCTCATCACATTGCAAAGGCAGAGCGGTTACTCTGGGAGACATAGTGGAGAGGTCCACAGAGCATAACCACTCTGCCTCTGCAATGGAGATTGAAGTAAGGGAAAATCTACAGCAGATACACTTTTTGGCAGCCACCTCCAATGAACCCTGTGGCTCAGTTTTACGGGAAGTTGCACAAAACATCCCCATGCATGTTGCCAGTAATATGCCCACAATCTCCAATTTAAGGCGCATGATTCAAAGAACAAAACAGGCCATCAATCCACATGCAATAAGACCACAAACTTTCTCCGATATTAACATCCCCCCAGAACTAACTGTGACTTTTACTAATGAAACATTCCTTTTACATGATAATGATAATCCTCAAAAATGTCTTCTAATCTTTTCTACAACACGTAATTTGGCCACTCTTGGAAATACAGAAATTTGGATGATGGACGGCACATTTAAATCTACCCCCCATCCTTTTAACCAAATTTATACTATTCATGGTAATATTAACCACACAACTATCCCCTTAGTATTTGGTTTGCTGCCTGACAGACAATCTTCGACTTACACTGAGTTTTTATCAGTTATAAAAACCAAAACTCTCAACAAAAGTCCTCGGAAAGTAATAATTGATTTTGAGATACAAATGATTAATACTATTTGTAAATTATATCCAGACACCCAAATTCAAGGTTGTTTTTTTCACTTTTCTCAGGCGTATTGGAGAAAAATACAGAAAACATCCTTAGCCGAAGATTATATGTCAGACAGCAAACTACAATACGAGTTAAAAAAACTAACAGCTTTGTGTTTTGTTCCTCCTGATTTTGTAGATGACTTCTACACTGCAATTATACAATCAGAATATTTTATAGCAAATGAAGAGAAATTGGCACCTCTTTTAAATTATTTTGAGGGAACCTGGATTGGCAATCTTAGCAGGTCAGGTAGCAGGAGGAAGCCAAGGTTCCCCATTGAGTGGTGGAACTGCTACTTAACTTGCTTAGAGGGAGGAGCAAAAACGAACAATTCCATCGAAGGATGTCATAACTCTTTTAATAAAGCCATAGGTAGGAGTCATCCAAACTTTTATCATTTCTTAGAAATTTAAAAAAAAGAACAAAGTTTTCAAGAAATGAGGATGGCTCAGTCACTTTCAGGTATGCTAAATCCTCGAGTGACACGACGTAGCCGAGAGATTACTGAAAGACTTCAATCAAAACTCCAACAATTTCCTTTAATGGGCACGTCTGACTACCTTGAAAGTATTGCATATATTCTTCATTTCTAACATGTGAATTGATCGCCTGTTTTACAATTCTCCCAAAAGTTATAATTGACATTTTTCAAAATTGACCCAAATATCAAATAAAAATTACTTTTCCTATCTTACCAACTAGCACAAATTTTTTGAACTGACGTCACATCAATTTTGGATCAATATGTTTAATTTGAAACACTTTTCTTTAAATTTCTTTTTCAAATTAACAAAGTTAGGCTAGGTATGAATAAAAGAATGTTTCTGAGTTCATCTACAATAACTTTCTTGAACAATTTATTAGTCAGAAAATAATTGTTCCAAAGTGTGTATATTATGGCAACCTGCATGGGGATCAAAGTGTAGTTCTTAAAAATAAAAAATGATACTCACCACAGAATTTGAAATTAACGTACAGAACTTTCCTTACAGTAAATGTACCTTCCAAATGTTATAATGTATTTGGTAAAAAAAGAACAAAACCTAACCGGACCCCGTCTTCATGCCATTGCATGCTGAGAGGAACCACCGACTACAGAATCAAATGTGAAACAATTAGTGACTACGAAGTATCTATAAAATTAGAATGAACTATTATAACGATTAAACTGAATTCCAAATGGATTAATATATCATATTAAGAAAATATTTACTAATGTTTTTGTTTTAAAATAAAAATTTGTTGTGCATTATTACAAATTTATTGATCTCTTTTTCTGAAAAATATTTTAATATTTACTCAAATAAATAATTTTTTTTACTGAACAATATCTTAATTTATTTTCTTAATTCATTATTTAATCTTAGATTCTATTTTATATTTGATTTGTAAAGATTTAAAATGTGCATGATTGTATTAATAATTGCATTGATCCATTGCTTATAATGTTAATTGATTGTACAACATTTTTAAAACATTTGGATTTAATACCTGGTTATTAAAACACTACCCCACCCAATACCCCTATACCCCAAGCATCCCGCTCCTAAAAGTTAGCGTAGAAATTTCTTGTTGAATACACTTCTTGTTTTTGTCATAAATAAGGAGTAGCCACTTACAAATTAATACTCAGGTATTTTTTGCCAACTATGAAAAAAAATACCTGGGTATTAAAACACTACCCCACCCAATACCCCTATACCCCAAGCATCCCGCTCCTAAAAGTTAGCGTAGTAATTTCAAGTAAAGTATACTTCTTGTTTTTGTCATAAATAAGGAGTAGCCCCTTACAAATTAATACTCAGGTATTTTTTGCCGACTAGGAAAAAAATACCTGGGTATTAAAACACTACCCCACCCAATACCCCTATATCCCAAGCATCCCGCTCCTAAAAGTTAGCGTAGTAATTTCAAGTAAAGTATACTTCTTGTTTTTCACATAAATAAAGAGTAGCCACTTACAAATTAATACTCAGGTATTTTTTGCCGACTAGGAAAAAAAATACCTGGGTATTAAAACACTACCCCACCCAATACCCCTATACCCCAAGCATCCCGCTCCTAAAAGTTAGCGTAGTAATTTCAAGTAAAGTATACTTCTTGTTTTTGTCATAAATAAGGAGTAGCCACTTACAAATTAATACTCAGGTATTTTTTGCCAACTAGGAAAAAAAATGCCTGGGTATTAAAACACTACCCCACCCAATACCCCTATACCACAAGCATCCCGCTCCTAAAAGTTAGCGTAGTAATTTCAAGTAAAGTATACTTCTTGTTTTTGTCATAAATAAGGAGTAGCCACTTACAAATTAATACTCCGGTATTTTTTGCCAACTAGGTAAAAAATACCTGGGTATTAAAACAGTACCCCACCCAATACCGCCATACCCCAAGCATCCCGCTCTTAAAATTTAGTGGTTATTTCAAGTGAAGTATACTTCTTGTTTTTCACATAAATAAGGAGTAGCCACCTACAAATTAATACTCAAGGATTTTTTGCCAACTAGGAAAAAAATACCTATTAAAACACTACCCCACCCAATACCCCTATACCCCAAGCATCCCGCTCCTAAAAGTTAGTGTAGAAATTTCTTGTTAAATACACTTCTTGTTTTTGTCATAAATATGGAGTAGCCACTTACAAATTAATACTCAGGGATTTTTTGCCAACTAGGAAAAAAAATACCTGGGTATTAAAACACTACCCCACCCAATACCCCTATACCCCAAGTATCCCGCAACTAAAAGTTAGCGTAGAAATTTCTTGTTAAATACACTTCTTGTTTTTGTCATAAATAAGGAGTAGCCACTTACAAATTAATACTCAGGTATTTTTTGCCAACTAGGGAAAAAAATACCTGGGTATTAAAACACTACCCCACCCAATACCCCTATACCCCAAGTATCCCGCTCCTAAAAGTTAGCGTAGAAACTTCTTGTTATATACACTTCTTGTTTTTGTCATAAATAAGGAGTAGCCACTTACAAATTAATACTCAGGTATTTTTTGCCAACTAGGAAGAAAAATACCTGGGTATTAAAACAGTACCCCACCCAATACCCCTATACCCCAAGTATCCTGCAACTAAAAGTTAGCGTAGTAATTTAATGTAAAGTATACTTCTTTATATTTAACATAAATATGGAGTAGCCACTTACAAATTAATACTCAGGTATTTTTTGCCAACTAGGAAAAAAATACCCGGGTATTAAAACACTAGCCCACCCAATACCCCTATACTCCAAGCATCCCGCTCCTAAAAGTTAGTGTAGAAATTTCTTGTTAAATACACTACTTGTTTTTGTCATAAATATGGAGTAGCCACTTACAAATTAATACTCAGGGATTTTTGCCAACTAGGAAAAAAAATACCTGGGTATTAAAACACTACCCCACCCAATACCCCTATACCCCAAGTATCCCGCAACTAAAAGTTAGCATAGACATTTCTTGTTAAATACACTTCTGGTTTTTGTCATAAATAAGGAGTAGCCACTTACAAATTAATACTCAGGTATTTTTTGCCAACTAGGAAAAAAAATACATGGGTATTAAAACACTACCCCGCCCAATACCCCTATACCCCAAGTATCCCGCTCCTAAGAGTTAGCGTAGAACTTCCTTGTTAAATACACTTCTTGTTTTTGTCATAAATAAGGAGTAGCCACTTACAAATTAATACTCAGGTATTTTTTGCCAACTAGGAAAAAAATACCTGGGTATTAAAACACTACCCCACCCAATACCCCTATACCCCAAGTATCCCGCAACTAAAAGTTAGCGTAGTAATTTAATGTAAAGTATACTTCTTTATATTTAACATAAATAAGGAGTAGCCACTTACAAATTAATACTCAGGTATTTTTTGCCAACTAGGGAAAAAATACCTGGGTATTAAAACACTACCCCACCCAATACCCCTATACCCCAAGCATCCTACTCCTATAAGTAAGAAAAGTAAATTCACCAGAAGGAACACACAGCCAGTAAGCCCAAGGCCACCAGGGACCAGCTCACCTTACTGAACAAGTGAAATAGGTCCTCAAAATAGCAAAATCGGAACTGCTTTTCAAGCCCATGAAGTCTGAAATAAGGATGATGCAATTAAAATGAAATCTGTATGGCCTCCTAAAATCCACAATGGCTCCACTAGTGGGAATCCTACACTATACGGCATGTCTCACCCAGGATACCATATTAGCATATACACAACCTTTAAAAATGCTGCTGCTCTGACTTTGAGCCGTATGTTAAACGCACGCAATCGAGCTGGGAACAGATAAAGGCCGCTATTAATATGCTTGCCTTGCACATAAATTAGAGTTGACACATGCTCTAGAAAGAAGCAAGGGCTGCTCACCGTTTCTAGCTTAGCTGTCTACAGCTTCCACAAGTGCAGAACAAAGCAATGATGTCACATACATCAATTACGTAAAAATTAAATATGCATTTAATTTTAAGTGCGCTAAAATATTATGTTTTAACGTATCACTTACCTGTCAGCCGCACGCCTTTCACCAGCAGCCCTTACTTCGACCACCCAAAGAAACAAGAGTGAAAACACTTCCAACAAAATAAAAGAAGGACTTCCTTTTAGACGTACACGTATAACGTAGGATGACCGGAGTGTAACACGCAGAACGTAGGATGACTTGCGTGGTAAAGACTGTCGTGGAAGGCATACGCGTGGTAAAGACGTTTGCGTGGTAAGTGCCTCGTAGTAAACGTCACGCGTAGTAATGCCTTCGTTGTAAATGATGTTTCCCGTGCAGGAGGGAGTTAATACTTCAAATCTAAATGTTTTACTACATGCGAAGCAAGCAATACGACCATTACTCAATGTACGTATAAAATAATTTAAATGACAATTTCTGATTTTCTGATGGATGTTTCTAATCGCGGATTCCTTATCTTGTGACATCGTATTGGATAAAAGGTGTGTATTCAAAACAAAATAGACACAGAAGTGTCGAGTTCTACAGGCCAAAAGAAAATAGGCACAGAGTAGTATCACGTTACACAACAAATAGGATAACACAGGATGATAACAGCCACTCCACATTTATCTTCAGGGTCTCTCCCATTTGCCTGAACAATGATTGATCCCCGGCTCCTCCCAAGGGATGCCCTGTGATATCACTTGTGACATGTGTGACAATGATCCCTTCTCATCCTCCTCCGCTGGACTGGTTACACTGGTTAAATGAGTATAAAACAGGGGTGGTCTTCAGACTCTGACAGGGTATTAATGGGACTCTGCAAATATAACAGTTTTTCTTTGACGTCACACCACTCACCCCACAAGCCCCCTCCAATCCACAGTTTAGGGTATAATCCAGTAATTAGCTGTGTCTTGGCAAAATGCAAAATTCAGACTCCAGGTTTAGTGACATCTGAAGCTTTCTATGGTTGAGCGTCACACACAGCTGTCTTCCAGAAAATAATATTTTAAGATGCCAGTTGGAACAAAAGAAATGAGAAAGGACAATGACGTGTCTCTACTCAGCCACCTTTCAACATCTCAGTGCGGGCCACACAGACAACACCAACAACAAACTCCAGCCACCACTGCTTCATTCTTATGTTTTTAGGTCGAGGACCGGAAATGCTGGCTTGCCTTTTTCCGGTCGGAGATTTAATGATTTTGAGTACGGGGCTTGAACCCGCCTCTCTCCTTCATCTCTCCTCCATTGGCTGGCTTCCTAAACGGAGGCCAGCCATTGGAGGAGAGAGGCATCACTCCAAACAAGCCCCGTCTCTTTCGGATTCGGGGGCGTGTTTTTAGCGTTCTTTCGCCTTGTGACGTCAACCGTCACTCAGAAGCCAAAACACGCCCCCGAATCCGAAAATTTTCGGAACCTTGCGGCCGCCATTGTTGGCCAGAACAGCCTCGCTGCCACAGGTAACTTTTCCTCTGCCCCGATTGTTCCGTGATTGTGCCGTTTTTATTCAACTCCCTCCGAACGTCCCTGCGCTCTTTCCTTTCTTCTGCCCCGATTGTGCCGTGATTGTGCCGTTTTTTATTCAACTCCGTGATTGTGCCGTTTTTTTATTCAACTCCCTCCGAACGTCCCTGCGCTCTTTCCTCCGCCGGCCCCACATCCCTTCCTCCCACTTCCCCTTTCCTCTCCCCCTCCCCTCTTCCTCGCTCTCTCTGCCTGCCTCCCTCCCCGCTCGAGTGGTGACGCGCCCCCTCGTGGGCCTCCCCTGCACATCTTTACGTCTGGTGTCCTGTGCTCTCCCCGGCCCGGCTCCTCTGCATCCTCCTCCACATGGCTCGCTGATTTCTAAACTGCTGGAGCCACAGACCCAGTCTCTTAACTGTTCAGTAGAAACTCATTGAACGCTAAAGGCAATTGCTTTAATGTGTGCACCTCCCCCTAACTTTTCTTGGGAGGGGGGGGGGTGTCTATGGGAATGCAGTGCGACTGTAGCTTCGGCACGTAGCAGAAAGGAAGGAGACAAACAAGTCGGCTCTTGTGGGAGGCTCTGATCACTTTCACCCGCCCCTGATCGCCACCAACCCGCCCACTCCCCTCCCCGTTCCTCCATGCAAAGCTCGAGCAGGCTTGCATCTGTCAGTGCTGCTATGACAAACGCTGCTGACCGCGGTCACCCCGCGTAAGGTGCTGCCTAATTTCATCAGACGAGAAGGCATCCCGGATAGGTTCGGACTCGCGTCCGGGACACTGCCTGTGGCCATATCACAAGTGCATTATGCGTTAAAACACGTAGCGCTATACAACACCACATTATATGCGCGTGACATCTCTGCAAAGAGTGGACGTGTGGGTGATGTCGCTGGCTTAAGTATAACAATCGCGTAAATAGTTACAAACCCAGATCGTATTGTATATAAACGTTGCGCTTAAGACCCCTTTGTGCATCGTTGTTTGTTTTCTATGTTCATGTGCACCACCAGTTACATTATTCTGTGCACCTTGGTTCTATTCAAAACTGCAGTGCTGCTTGTGTTTATGGAATGTTCCAGTTGTTAAACTCTTGTAGCCCTAAGCAATGTGCACAGAGCAGTGGTTGTGAAAATTACACTCTGCAGCGAAACAAAATAATATGTATGGGGGGCACAGGGTGAAATGCAAAGGTGAGGGTTTGCAGGGGTGGACGCAGAGGACACACATGGTGCTGTGTGCCAGGGCAGCACACGGCGGTGCACACCTAACAAAAGCCTTGGGTGATGTGGCTCATTTGAGCGCTGTGTGTTGTGTATCGGTAGAGCACTGAGTGTTGGGCATCAGGGGAATAATGAGACCAACCCAGCTTCCTTTTCATTGGCGAAAGCAGGCATGTTGCAGGACGTGTTTCTTTTTCCCACTGTTTCATTGATTTTCCTTTGTCTCCTTCTTGCTATTTCCTTCCGTCTATGTTTTCTTTCTTTTTTCTCTACCCTTTTTTTCTTGCTTTTTCACTTCGTTTCTCCTCAATAATTTTCGAGGCTGTTTGTTGTTTTCCCTACTTCCCTCCCGCACTTATAGTAACGCACAGTGGCCCGAAGGGTGCATGGTTGCTCCCGACACCCTCTTTCGAAATGAACATAACATTCCTGTACTAGCAGACAGCCTTCTCCCCTGAACATCTAATGTCCACTATGTAAAGCACAACATCCTGCCTCTGATGGTTACAATGAAACACCCAGGCTCCTTGGAAACCCCAACGAATGCAGCCAGGATTGACATCCGTGCGGCCAATGGCCATCAAGCTTCCAATTAATCAACACCTTCCTGCACCCTAAAACACACTGTCTGCATGCGTAATTCTCCCTGTCAGCACCGAAATGCACACAATTACCGTGCGAGATACGCATTCTCCGTAAACTTATTGCACACCAAGTTTGCCTATAATAAAACTGTTCCTGCATGTAAACAGGTTTCCACCATCAAAAGGGTCTGCCTTGCTGCGAGTGTGCAGACTCCTTTATGAAGCGGCTACCAGGGCTTCGCCACCCCTCCTATGAAGAACACATGGTCTCCGGGACAAGCAATAATCCAGGGGCCTTATTTATGAAAGCCTTGCGCCACCGGTGCGTCACTTTTTCCCATGTTAAAAGTGACGCACCGGCGGCGCAAGGCCTTCAGAAATAAGGCCCCAGGCATTTACAGTTAAAGGAACCCAAGACACAGTACACACACATACACACCTGCTGCAAGCCGCATATTCACCAGCTTCCGTTTAATGCCCACCTTTTATTCATTTACAACACCATTCATTCATTCAGTCACCACTATTTCTTCATTTCCCTAGTTCCTTCATTCAGAGAGAAACCTTTCATCATGTTCACCATTCCTTTGCACAGTGGTCATTATTTCTTCATTTTCGTCTCCCTGCATCCAGAGAAAGAAGTACCAATGCCCCGTATCCTTAGTCATTTCCACCATTTCTTCTCAAGTGGTCCCCGTTTATTGATGTTTGCCATTCCTCCTGTCAGAGTCCATTATGTATGGGTTCACAGCTCCTCTGTTTGGTGGTCATTCTTCCTTCATGGCAGGTGTCCACTATTTCTTCATTTTCACCGTCTGCTTATTCATTTTCACCGTCCCTTCATTCAGTGGTTATCCTGTCCTTGTGTTCGCCATTCCTTCATATAGTGGCCATTCCTCCTCCATGGTAGCCATCCCTTCATTCATTAGTCATTATTCTTCGACATTATTTCTTCGTGTCCTGTCTATTCGTTTTTCGTCATCAGTATCCCACGTGATCCGTAATCACAATTTCCCCATCGTCACTTTCCCTTGATTTAGTTGCGTCCCCTATAAGCGCTCCTGTGCAGTTCTATACACAATTATATTCCTTCATTTATATTTTTTCATAGTTCTTTACAATCACCATCAAACTAGTCTGTAGAACACCTTCACAGACTTTCAATAAGCCTCTACAGGTCACCCCCTCCCCCATGCACCCTCCCAGGCATGCAGTACCCACTGGCCCCCTCACGGTCCCTCCCGGCACAGGTGGCACTGTGCCCTGTCCCCCCAGGCCGGGGCCTATCTTGGGCTCCCCGTGCAGCAGCAGCCCCTGGCGGCTGTCGGTGCGGGAGCAGCAGGAGAGCCGGGGGAAGAACCCGCGGCAGCCCTATGTGCCCGCATGCTCCCTGCGCCGGCTCCTCCGGGCGGTCCTCCTTCAGAGTGCAGAGTGCAGATTCAGAGTGTGAGTACAGAGTGCAGATTCAGAGTGCAGAGTGCAGATTCAGAGTGTGAGTGCAGATTCAGAGTGTGAGTGCAGAGTGAGTGCAGAGTGTGAGTGCATAGTGTGAGTGCAGAGTGTGAGTGCAGATTCAGAGTGCATGCAATAGGTCATGCATTGCGAACAATTACGCTACTGTCAATGTAAATGACAATGCCATTTATTTAACGATTACGCTATTGGCAATGTAAATGACAATGCCATTTATTTAATGATTACGCTATTGGCAATGTAAATGACAATGCCATTTATTTATGATTTAGAAAAAAAACACCCCAAAAAAAGTTATGAGCAATGCCAATAGCTCTACCATTGGATTGTAAATGCTTGTTTTACTTTATTGAGCAGATGCGCAACATTACAATCAAATATCAGAATGCATTTAAATATGTTATAGATAACGGAAGTAGATATTCCAAAATACAGTACATATACATTTTTCTAAGATATATTTCATTTCAATTATAACTTTACAAAAGAGAAGGGAACAGATTTATTGCAATACCCTAGCTAACATCCAAATACCAAACAAAAAACTTTTAACAAGATTCATTACTAAAATTCCAAATACTAGGAGTACTATAAATATAAAAGGTTTTTAAAGCATTTTATACTAGACAGGCCTTACTATAAAGTTCTAAAGATTAAATTAAGTGCCTTATAGTAAAAAAAAAGTGCTTTGATATGTGCAAGAATTCTAACAATTAAATAAAGTGCCTTACTGTTATTAAAGTGCATCAATAAATGTGCTTAATAAGAATTCCTACTATCTCAAGTGATGAAACCAACTATTTCATGAGATTAGGCCCTACCTGATATCTATACCTATACACACAGCATTCCTAATGAGGCTGCACCTTCTCGGTCAAAGGACTCTCAAGTGTGATGAGATCTAAACTTATTCTAAACCAGACCTCCCTATCCTAACTGCTAATTAAAACCAAATATTTCCAAGAGGCGTTAAGTCCCTTCAACCCCTGCCCCCTTCCTGTTTGGCATATGCTTCCTCAAATTGTTTTGTTCTAATCATTGTAGTATACCATTCTTGACACCCCGGAACACTAGAGGTTCCCCACTTTTGAAGAATCAATGAAAGGGCCACTGTGAAAGTTATAGCCAAAAACTTCTGTCCCTATTTAGATACATTCCAGGATTGTCCATTATGTAAAAAACAGAATAGTACCAAAGCTGGGTCTAAACTAAAAGGCACACCAATTGCCGAATTGAGAGCTGCACCTAGCTTAGACCAGAAGTCAGTTAATTGAGGACAGGAATAGAAAACATGAAGCCAGCCCCCCTCCCCTGCTGCTTACACTGAACGCAGCAGTTGTCGAGAACCGGTAAAATGTTGAGTGATGCCTCGGGTGAATAATAGGCCATCCAGCGCCAGATAAATGATATTCTTTTCAAATTTGCCACTCTCAAGGATTTATGGTCTAAAAGTGAGATTACCTGCCAATCTCTCAGAAAAATCGCAGTGGGTTGTTAGGCGTATTGTGTCTAGGATTTGGTTAATCCCATTGCTGTGTGTCCCTAAATCGTATCAGATACCAATTCCCTATTGCAGCTAACTTTGACCTGAACAGGGCTTGGTATAAAATATGACTCCCCTGACCAAGATCTGAGCAATAGTCTTTAAAAAATGACATATTATCTGATGATAAGAGAAAATAAGCTGTGGGCCTAATTCACTACTGTGAGCTGCGATTTCAAGCCAGGTCAGAAAGAAATGACCAACCCCTCTAAGCCCGGCTTGGTCCCAAAGTAGAAAAAAATGGGTGATGGAATTCTTAAGTCCAGATCCCCTAACTCCCTAAGTTTGAGAAATGCCCAGACCGAACTAATTTTGTTACAACGACATGAGCTCAAAAACATGCCACTTAATTCTGCTAAAACCTTATATCTAGTCATCTTCGTGAATTTAGGAACCGCAATAAAAACTGAAAAATGGATGCCAGCTTCCTGAATCATTCTGTCTGAAAAAAAGGAATCCATTCTTCCACTACCGTCCACAATTCTTGCATAAAGATCGAGAAGAGACACTTGATAATAAGATTGGAGTTTGGGAGACGCCAGTCTACCATGGAGAATATCGAGCTGGAGAATGGGATAATTTACCCTAGACACATTGCATATAAAACATCTAAGAAGCACATCTAAGTCAGAAAAAAAAGAATTCTTGACTTTAACAGGGATGTTTGAAAATAAAAACACTAAAAGCTGGAGGACCAACATTTTGATAAGAGCTACTCTACCCACTCGGGTGAAAGGAAATAGAGTCCATTTTTCAAGCAGAGCCTGTATCTTAAAAAACATTGGAATGTAGTTTAGCTCGAACAGTTTAGAATAATCATGGGAAACATATACTCCCACACAATAAATTGGTGCCTGGTACTCTGCCTGTACATGCAGAAGTAGTGGAAGGACCTTGAGAAGAGAGTTAAAAAGCAAAACTTCAGTTTTTGTTGGGTTGATCTTATGCTCCCCTATATCTTTAAACTGATGAAACTCATCTAAAACCTGTTGAACAATTCGAACATCAGGTTTCAGATATAAGATGATATCATCTGTGAACAATTTCAATTTGCATTCAAGCTAGCCTGGCTGATGACGGCTCATTACCCAGAAACCGGTCCCAGGATGCTTGTTTCTGGTCCAGGGAAGACATGGCTTGGCAGTTCGGGCTGGACTGTTCCCATGAGGCACAGGGTCAGACTGGTTAGCATATGGCCATGTCTGGACTGGGTTGGTGGAGTGGGCTAAAGAATGATGATGGATTAAACCCAGATCAGTTCACTGGGGATGAGTGCTTGCAATGTTCAACACTCCGTCCATCATCCACTTTGGTTTTGCTTTGTTTGCCCTAAGTAGGCAGGGTATGCCCAGACATGGGTCCCTTGCTCACTTTGCCACAGGATTCAAGCTAGCCTGGCTGATGACGGCTGATTACCCAGAAACCGGTCCCAGGATGCTTGTTTCCGGTCCAGGGAAAACATGGCTTGGCAGTTCGGACTGGACTGTTCCCATGAGGCACACGGTCAGACTGATTACCATATTGCCATGTCTGAACTGGGTTGGCAGAGTGAGCTAAAGATTGATGGTGGATTAATCCCAGATCAGTTGACTGGGGGTGAGTGGTTGCAATGTTCAACACTCCGTCCATCATCCCCTTGGTTTTGCTTTGTTTGCCCTAAGTTGGTAGGGTATGACCAGAGTGGGTCCCTTGCTCACTTTGCCACTGGATTCCAGCTAGCCTTGCTGATGATGGCTGATTAGCCAGAAACCGCTCCCAGGATGCGTGTTTCTGGTCCAGGGAAGACATGGTTTGGCAGTTCGGGCTGGACTGTTCCCATGAGGCACAGGTTCAGACTGATTTGCATATGGCCATGTCTGGACTGGGTTGGTGGAGTGGGCTAAAGAATGATGATGGATTAAACCCAGATCAGTTCACTGGGGATGAGTGCTTGCAATGTTCAACACTCCGTCCATCATCCACTTTGGTTTTGCTTTGTTTGCCCTAAGTTGGTAGGGTATGACCAGAGTGGGTCCCTTGCTCACTTTGCCACTGGATTCCAGCTAGCCTTGCTGATGAGGGCTGATTAGCCAGAAACCGCTCCCAGGATGCGTGTTTCTGGTCCAGGGAAGACATGGTTTGGCAGTTCGGGCACGACTGTTCCCATGAGGCACAGGTTCAGACTGATTTGCCCATGGCCATGTCTGAACTGGGTTGGCGGAGTAAGCTAAAGAATGATAATGGATTAAACCCAGATCAGTTGACTGGGGGTGAGTGCTTGCAATGTTCAACACTCCATCCATCATCCCCTTTGGTTTTGCCTAACAATTTCAATTTAGACATACCAGAAAGAGGTGGCTCTATAATCTGAGAAGCCCTGATCCTAATCGCTAAAGGCTCTATAAAAAAGGTAAATAAACTAGGCATTAGTGGGCAGCCCTGTTGGGTCCCTCTCTTTAATTGAGAACCCCACCCAGCAGATCCTGCAGCAGAAAAACACCATGGTTCACCGACGAACTCAAGAGCTCCAAGAAGAACTGTCGAGCCCTCGAGAAAGCCTGGAGAAGGGAACCAACGACGGACAACATGACCACCCTCAAGCTCGCCACCCGGAAACACCACCAACTGATCCGCGCCACCAAGAAAAATGCATACAAGGACCGGCTGGACAACAACGCACACAACTGCAAGGAACTCTTCAACATCGTGAAAGAGCTATCCAACCCCAACGCCGGAAACAATGACATCACCCCGTCGCAAGAACTCTGCAACTCCCTCGCGTCCTACTTCCACAACAAGATCACGGACATACACAACAGCTTCAACAACCAACCAACGCAAGCCACAACCGCAACGACGCCACCCACCACCACCCTCCGCACCTGGACCCCGATCAGCACCGAAGACACCATCCGCACCATGAACTCCATCCATTCCGGATCTCCGACTGACCCCTGCCCTCACCACGTCTTCAACAAAGCCGACGCTGTCCTCGCACCCCACCTGCGGGACATCATCAACACCTCCTTCGACTCCGCCACCTTCCCTGAGAGCTGGAAGCACGCCGAACTCAGCGCTCTCCTCAAGAAACCCACAGCAGACCCCACCGACCTCAAGAACTACCGTCCCATCTCGCTCCTCCCGTTCCCGGCCAAAGTCATCGAGAAGACCGTCAACAAACAGCTGGCCGCCTTCCTCGAGACGAATGGATCCCTCGACCCCTCACAGTCCGGCTTCCGAGCGAACCACAGCACCGAGACCGCCCTCATCGCCGCCACCGACGACCTTCGAACTCTGATGGACAACGGAGAAACAGCGGCCCTCATCCTCCTGGACCTCTCCGCGGCTTTCGACACTGTCTGCCACCGCACCCTAGTACAGCGCCTCAGCAACATCGGAATCCAGGAGAAGGCACTGGAATGGATCACCTCCTTCCTCGACGGAAGAACACAAAGAGTCCGCCTACCACCGTACAAGTCAGAGGCCACCAAAGTCATCTGCGGCGTCCCTCAAGGATCCTCACTGAGCCCCACCCTCTTCAACGTCTACATGAGCCCCCTCGCGACCATCGCACGCCAACACAACCTCAACATAATCTCCTACGCTGACGACACCCAGCTGATCCTCTCCCTGACCAACGACCCCGCCACCGCCAGAGCCAACCTGCACGAAGGGATGAGAGACGTAGCCGAATGGATGACGACCAGCCGCCTGAAACTGAACTCAGACAAGACGGAGGTCCTCATCCTGGGCTCCACGCCCTCCGCCTGGGACGACTCCTGGTGGCCCCCCGCCCTGGGCACCGCACCCAAACCGACGGACCACGCACGCAACCTGGGCTTCATCCTGGACTCCTCCCTCTCCATGACCAGACAAGTCAACGCCGTCTCCTCGTCATGCTTCAACATCCTGCGCATGCTACGTAAGATCTTCCGGTGGATCCCCACCGAGACGAGGAAGACGGTCACCCAAGCCCTCGTCACCAGCCGACTGGACTACGGCAACGCCCTCTACGCCGGAACCACTGCCAAACTCCAGAAGAGACTCCAGCGGATCCAGAACGCCTCGGCGAGACTCATCCTCGACATCCCCCGACGCAGCCACATCTCCGGACACCTGAGAGATCTGCACTGGCTCCCGGTCAACAAGAGAATCACCTTCCGTCTCCTCACCCACGCGCACAAAGCCCTACACGACCAAGGCCCGAGCTACCTCAACAACCGGATCAACTTCTACACTCCCAAGCGCCTCCTCAGATCAACCAATAACGCCCTCGCCGCCGTCCCCCGCATCCGAAGAGCGACAACAGGAGTAAGATCCTTCTCCTACCTGGCCGCCAAGACCTGGAACTCACTTCCGACCAATCTGCGCCTGACCCAAGACCACCTCTCCTTCAGGAAGAAGCTCAAGACCTGGCTGTTCGAGCAGTAGCGGCACCCCCCCCCTCCCAGCGCCTTGAGACCCTACGGGTGAGTAGTGCGCTCTACAAATGACCTGATTGATTGATTGATTGATTGATTGATTAATTGTAAACATCCAGGCTAGATGAGAGTTAATCAAAATAAAATTTAGAGAGCATTGTAACAAACCCTAAAGGAAACTCTAACCTTTGCAATCTAAAAACGAGCACCTTCCAGTTAACCATATCAGAAGCTTTCTCCTCATCAACCAAGATGACCACCGCCTTTGCAGGTTAACTGGGTGAATAATAACTATTGCCTGATGTAAAAAACTCGTATTAGCAGCCATTATCCACTTGGCGACAAAACCCGCTTGATATCTATTGATTACAGCCTGAGCCAGCGGAATAGTCCGAATGGCCCACAGATTAATCAGTAGCTTATAATCGGTGTAAAGCAAATTTATGGGCCTATACGAATTGTCGTCTTCAGGATTTTTCCCTTTATTTAGGACGCTAACAATTGTTTATTCCCTAAAATAAGGGGATAATGGATCGCCATCCTTAATATTATTAAATAGATTGGTCAAGAACGGGAGTAGCTTGTGTGGGTCTCAGCTGGTGTTTTTCGCGGAAACGAGATGCAAGATCCGATGCTAGGACCCAACTTCCCACACCCACTAAAGTCAGTTCAATATTGTCAAAGCTAGTAATGGTGTGATGGGAAAAACACTAAACAAAACAAATAAAGTGAAAAGGAGATGTATCATAGTCTGATGCCTCTCACAATGTTTGGATGGAGCAGGTAGTCTGTACTTCCTGAACAGAAAATAAAACACAAGAGTTAATCTATACTACACTAGGGAAGCGGATCTATACATATGTATGCTCCTGTAAGTATGTCTACCTGTTTGCAGTCCCTTTTCCTCTCGTAGTAAGGTATAGAAAGACAGAAAACAGAAAAGACAGTCTTTTCGTAACTGGAAAAGGTAAACAAAAGTAGAAGCATAGATTTGTTTAACAACGTGGTCTAATTAAGCATATCTTTAGATTATGTAATAATAAGGGATGTATGACATTACAACGCATGCTTTTACATCGCATGCCTTTACAACGCTGTTTTTACAACGCATGCCTTTACAACGCATGGTGCTTTGGGGCGCTGGATAGTGAATAGTTTAATTTACTATTCCAACTCCAGTCCCCGTGGATAGTAGGGAAGGTGTTGGATAGTAAATTAAACCTATTCCCTATCCTAGAGCGCCCCCCCAGCGCAATGCGTTGTAAAAGTTGCGTCGTAAAGGCACTGCGTGGTAAAAGTTGCGTTGTAAAGGATGTTTCCCAATAATAAGTTATGTAAATAACCTCAACATGTGTTACGTCACTATTCAGTAAAGCCCAAAAACCTCACATCCAATATAAACCAGAAAAAAAGCTAAAAACATATTCTCCCATAATGAATAAAAATACACATAAAAAGGTGCTGGGCTAAGTGCTATCATTAATTATCACCTTGTAACATCAGGATACTAATAATATGTATTCTAGGATTAATTAGCATCTTGTAACGTAAGGATACTAATAAAATATAATTTGTGCTATTTTTACAGGCAGGAAGAAGTTCCAGTAACTTGAACCAAATGTCCACTCACCATGGAAGGTGTACTTCAGATAAGTATTTCATAATTGTATCATCAAATATTGCATAAACATTGTTACCATCTCTCATGTAATGTAGGTTCTTCAGAAATTATCTGTTTTTTTTCTCGTTAGTTACAGGACACTAAACGAGAGGTTTTCCTCAAGGAAATGAGCAGGGACTGCTGAAGAGCAACTGGAGGAACTGCAGTGCCACCCAGGGAGCTGACAACGACCTAGATGGGAAAAGGAAATCGAAATGAAGGACCGGAAGCAAAGCACACGGAAACCCGACATAGGATTACTCCAGCGTGTCTGACATCGGAGCAGGAATCGGGTAAGAAGTGCAGGCAGAGCGGAGACTAGACAAACACTGATGGCAAAGCGAGTTTGTGATTTCTCTAGCCCTTAACATACAGGCTTGGCACCGCCCCTATCACATGTGCAGGAAAGTGCAGAGCATGCCCGACACTTCACCAGCAAAGGTTTTGTAAAATTCGGCTGGAAAGCTATCATTACCTGCAGCCTTACCACAACACATTGGAGCTAAAACATCTTTTAATTCACTAACTGTAATCGTTTTTATTCATTGAGGTGCCCGGGCAGCCTCAGTGGATGGAATTTTAACAGACTAGAAGTACTGTGCTATACGTATCGGAGAGGTGGAATAGGTGGCTCGTATACAGACTTATAATGATAAAGGAAAACCTTAGATAACTGTTCTTTATCTGTAACGAAATTAACGGAAACAGGGTTCTTCAATTTTCTTACATAAGCAGACTCCAGTTTTTGCTGGACAGACCAGGCTAAATACCTCCTGATCTGTTGACTCTGTTGATAAGCCCTGGAGCTAGAGATTTCCTGTACTATAAAAAAAAAACTCAATTCCTGTTTAGCTTTTTCGAATGCAGTGGAGTATCTGTTTTCTTGTGATATATGATCTACAGCAGCTTGTAACCTAATTAATTTTTGGCGATGCTCTTTATGTTGGAATGCCTTATAAGAAATAATATGACTCCTGGAAGTAGCTTTAAATGCCTCCCATATCGAAAAAAAGAGAGCCTGTACACTGATTTATTTGGAAAAAATCCTTAATAAATTACCTCATCTCTCAGACCCATTGTTTGTCTGCTAGCAACGAATGGTCCAGCTGCCACCTGGGACTATCGTTGCAATTTGCCTTGACATGAATAGTTACAGAGATGAGGGCATGATCAGAAAATTTATTGGCCCAGATATTGGAACCGGACTCTATTACTGAATGCGAAATTAAAAAAAAAAATCAATGCGGGAACCAGTACGATACTGACTAGAGAAACAAGAAAATTGTGCAGTTGTGGGGTGGTCAACTCACCATGGATCAATCAAATGAAGATCTTCCTTGAAGGTATCGATAACCTTTTTAGTTCACTATTCTGGTTGTTGTTTTGTTTTATTAGAAGCATTCTGCCTAAGATCCTCAATAAAATAAAAATCTCCCGCCAAGATAATTGGTCCTACTGCACCTAATGAAATTTTATATATCTGTTGTAGAGGGTCAGGTACATTTGTCACTGGAGCATAATAATTTGCCAGTTTAATGAAAGACCCATGAACCAACACCGTTACCTAAAGCCAGCGACCCTGCGGGTCCCTTATAATATTGCTTAGAACCCAAGCTAGTGCTCTACCCAAATAAATATCAATGCCACTTAGTGCCAGACCGGCTGAGGCATACACTGCGTGAATGTGCTGCCTTGGTACAATACTCTTTGGGCATTTATCCTTAAGATGAGTTTCTTGGAGGGATAATACTTCCCGGCTAAAGGAAGTAAGCCATCTAATCATCGCCCCACGATTTTATCTATTCACCATCCAATTAACATTGCAAGATAGAATATTGATTTTATAAAAAAAAATGTTTTTGGTCGCAATGTACATAAGGTATATCATGATATTAACATGAAGTAAATCTGCAATTTTTTTCCAAATATGAATCTAATGCTGCCCCAAACCCCCACCACCCGCGTACCGCCCGTGGACCCAAGAGGAACCCTGAATAAAAAAAAAGAATAATGAATAAAAAAATAAAAGAACCCTAGTGGGAGAGGAAGAGCCCGCCATACCCTTCCCAGTGTGAACTTATTTAAGAGTGGTTCCATGGCATTGCACCCTTACACCTTCCCTCCCTCCTACCCCACCCACAATCTAGAAGATAGCATAACAAGATTGATTACATATATCATGCAGCCGAATATCAGACTTCAAAACAAAAGGGAAGGGAAGGGAAGAAAAGCAGCAAGGAAATCACTATTAAGGCACTTTAGAAATTTGTTGGAATAGCTCCTGAGCCTCAGAAACATTAGAGAGCAGATGGAACTGCCCTTTCAGAAGAACCTTCAATTTAGATTGTTGCGCAATGCTAGCCTGTACCCCCTGTGCTTTATAAAGATGAGGCATTTTTGGAAACAGACAGATCAGAAAAGATTCGATACAAGGGTACTTCCGGTGATGAAAACTGTCTCTGCGGTATTGCTTTTGACAGCACTTGCTCTTTATTTCAATAATTCCCAAAATTCACAAGAATTGTATGTGGAAATTTTGAGGTAGCAGAACATTGTGCTGGGACACGATGGGCTCTCGTTAAGGTTAAATCACCAGGAACAGCAAATTCTCCCCCCCACAATGCGTGAAGCTGTGATTATCCTTCTTCCGAAGCTAGGCAAGGACCACAAACAGTGCGGCTGTTACCGGCCACTGTCCTTGATTAACTCGGACTGCAAAATCTGAGCGAAAGATACTCGCCAACAAGCTTTCACAGCTGATGGAGTACATAATTTCCCCAATGCAGTCTGGCTTTGTCCCCAGATGCTCCACACCCTTGAACCTCCGAACACTGTTCACTGTGCTGCACAGAATACAGTCCGAGGTGCCGGCGGCGGTGGTGTTACTTGAAGCAGAGAAGGCATTTAACTCTTTGGGGTGGCCGTTCCTGGTGAAGGTTATGCAGCTATGGTTCTACCTTATGGCTTCATTGCAACTGTTTCCTTACTATACAGCAGCCCCATTGCATGAATCTGCTTAAATGGCACTGTGTCAAGGCCATTTCGGTTATACCGTGGGACCCGACAGGGATGCCCCTGTCTCTCCAATTGTTCATTCTAGCAATGGACCCACTAATTAGGCATTTCCAAGAGCGCCATCTACATAGAGGGCGACAATTCAAAACGGACCCCCTTTTAGCTTCCCTGTATGCGGACGATACCATCCTGTATGTCCGTGAGCACCACTTAAACCTGGCTCCTCTGATTCGTGAAATAATCCGTTTTGGTAGATTTTTGGGGCTGGGCATCAATTGGCATAAATCCATCATATTCCCGTTAACGGAGAGCACAGTTAAATGGGATTGGAAATCCCCTCTTGAATGGTGCCAGGACTCGCTGAAATATCTAGGCATCCATATCCACCTGGACACCACTCAGATCATACGCCTAAACTATGCACAGACCTTTCAAAAACTAGAAGAAAAGGTAGACAGGTGGCTGAGGCTACCCTTGTCACTAGCGGGCAGGGTGGCCATATTAAAAATGGTGGTTCTCCCCAAACTCTTATATCTCTTTAATAATATCCCTGTGCCCCTGTTGGGTGGTTTCTTTTGCACTCTACGGACACTCATGATCCGACTAGTATGGGGTGGTAAATAGCCCGCGTGCGCTGGTCCATCTTGACCCTGCCATACGACAGAGGGGGTTTCAACGTCCCAGACTTCCAATTGTACTACTTAGTGGCTCAATGCCGCTACACGCATGCTTGGTTTCATCCTGGCGCCCGTTTCCCATTTTTGAGACCAGAGGTGGACCTAGTTCTCCCGGACAAATTGAGTGAGGTGCTACCGGGTGGTTTCCCACGGGACAGGCAGGACATTCAGACGGTGTCAACTACTGCTTGGGCTTAGGACAAGCTGAGAAAGCGCATGGGTGCTACATCTCTATACTTCTCTGCCCTACCATTACCCAATACCAGATGGTTCCTACTCACTGGGGAAGGAATAGTACGGACATTGGGAAGATGGGCGATCTGTTCCCTGGGTGTCATATTTTCTCCATAGACGATGACGACAGTTTCTCTGATTGCAGCTTCATGACTCGCTTCCTAATGAGCAGAATGAAATAAATCCGCATTGCGTGCAGCGTTCCCCTCATAACCGGTTGACCCGGATTCGTTCCCCCAGCTGGGTTTGGTCCTGCAGAGAACGAGTGGTGCACGCCTCATTTCCAAAATGTACAAGACCTGCGCCCAAATGCTCCCTGTAGAAGACTCCAAGATTAGACAGGAATGAGAGGCAGATACGGGTGGAGTGATCACAGATGAACAATGGGAGAAGTGTTGTATGGTCACCAGGGATGTCTTGCTTAACAGTCGCCATAAGTTATTACATTTCAAATTTCTCTGACGTGCCTATTTTACACCAGCCATGGCCCACAAGATTGATGCTACTAAGTCACACAATTGTTTAAAATGCTACTCCCCACATGCTGGCTTTCTGCATCTGGCTTGGACCTGTCCTCGCTTATAGATCTACTGGACAGCGGTGCATGAGACACTAGGGAAAATCATTTGGATTCCACTTGTCCCCCTTCCTGAAATTGCCCACTTGGGCTATACAGTTCAGATTCCCAAGAAAGTAAGGAGATTAGCGTCCCTGGCGCTATTGCTAGCGAAGAGGAAGGTGGCCATTCACTAGGGCAGGAAGACAGCCCCCAAACTACAAGATTGGCTGAGCAGCTTAGTATTTTGCAACACCAAAGCAAAATTGTATGCCAGTCTTATGTTACCGACATCCCGACCCAAAGACATATGGGGACCACTGAGGGTACACCTGGACGTAGCCAAGTAGGCTTCCAGCACACAGGTAGATAACGGCATAGTGCCGGAGGGAGTGGGCTGAGGGAAAGTTGCTGAACACGCAGCTGCATGGCACGGCGTGGCGGGACCACGATGCGTGGCCACTGCTCAGAATGCTTTCAATACATTGACTGCCTTAGCATTACGGATCGGAGTGAAATTGTGGGTGGAGGTGGGGGGGAGTGTGGGAACTGATGGCTGCTGGGTGTTGCCACTGTACTGGCCGATATATTGTCCATTTTTGTACCACAAAATGTCAGGTTCGATTTGTTTTGGGTGTAAAGAAACTATATGCAATGCAATGTAAACTTTCTCCTTTATTTAAAAAATAAGTTGTTTAAAAAAAAAAAAAAAGGTTAAATCACCAGAAAATTCTGGCAAACCATGGGATTTAATGAACACATCAACCCACAGAATCATTTGTTGACCCTTGCGGCCCTCAGGAACTCCCACTATACGCAGATTGGAATGGCGTGAATGGTTTTCAGCTCTTTAATCTTTTTTTCCAACAGGGACTGCTGTTTGTGAAAATGGCCAATTTCCTTCTGGGTCATACTGAGCTAGTCCTCGAACTTCAAGATCCTGAATTCGGCCTCCTTTAGCCTTTCTGGGAGTTGTGCTATAGATTCCTCTATTTTATTGAGTCTGACATGGAGAGCTGCAGTTTTCAGTGGTTGTGAGGCCTCAAATCCCTAATTTCCTCAAGAATAAGATTGAGAATATTTTTTTGTTGCAGCTGCAGAGTTGGGATTTTGGTACCCTGCTGTAAGGTTTCTTGCTGAGTCCTGGTCCCCAGAATACACCCCTCTGCCCCAGTGAATCGATCTTTCAAAGCTTTTGGCTGCAAAAAACAAAATGCAGCCGCCTGAGAACCGTGTGGAGATAATTTCTGTATTTGCTGTTCACCTGCTAGGGCTGAGGCAGGTGGCACCAGGGGAGATGACAATACCGATACCTGAGAGTTTTCAAGTACATCCTTGGTGACTATAGACTTCGATTTCTGAAACAAGGGATATTCCTTGACTGAAGCCGTAAGCCTCTCCAGGTCTGATTTGTGCTGCACAGGCAGCTCGGCTATGTCTCCCCCATCTCCCTGTTTAGAGGGAAACATTGCTATATCCTACAGATTTTTACGATCCGGATGGGGAAGAGTACCTGAAGGCTCAGAATCAAAATGCTCAGCAGTGTCTGGGGAATCAGACTATCCTCAATGTTACCGAGCCTGGGCCTGCGTTTGCCGCCATCATCTGATCCTTACATAAGAGGGAAGTGTGAATGGCTCTTGCTGCTGCCTGGCCCCATTATTTTTGTGCCCTTTGTACCAAGACTTCAGCCTCTGGGTTGGCGGAGGCACCTGACGCCTTAGCACAGTTCTGAATACTATTCAGGGTGTCTTCCTGAACACTACCAGTGACCCCAACTGGGCAGAAGACCTAGTCCTTTTCCGAAAACCAAGGTTAAACAGAGAGTACTTACTGTCCCAGCTGGAAACCTGGTGGTCCAGTGCTTCCTCCAAACATGAATAACTGCCTATTGCTATGTAAAAGCAACCTGGTAGCAGTGAGAGAACAGAAAAGGGCTTAGTTCCTGTCCTCCAAGTTGTTGTTTTGTAGCCTTGTAAGCATGTGTTTATTATGATTAGAAGGGCTGGAAGAGTAGAGCACCGTGCTTCCATAACAGGCACCCGTACTCTCTCTGACCTGTGACCCACCTGGCAAGCCGAGCCACGAGCTCCGTGACCCTCTGCCAGTCAAAGGGGGATCATGGGTCCATAAACTTCGGACCTTCTCCGGAGCCTCTTCCCGGGAAAGCTGGCTGTGCCACCACTGAGGCTCCTAGCTCCTCATCAAGACCGGGAACCGGAATGCCACATTGGATGAAGGAAGGGGGAGGGACTGCGCTGCTCAGCTGCTAAGCATGTGGGATTCGCTCCGGCCACCGGTTGCAAAAATGTGCTTCAGTCTAATGTGTTAGGTAGGTAATGCTTCTTCAAAACTTCCTCCGTAGTCTTTCCCACTGTGCTACCAGCTCTGCTGGCTCCACAAGAGGCACAAGAAAGAGCGGATAGATGTGGGGCACAGACATGGTTAAGACAAGAAAGGGAAAGCAGGCAATGCAGTACAGTACGGCTAGGCCAAAGAGTGCTGCTGAGAGTCTCCGTGGTGAGGAAAAGAGGAAGATCACATGTCCAAGCATCAGCGCCCAGTATTTGGAGAATGAAGATACCTACACACACATTTAGGTGCAAGATGAGAAAAGATATATAACCCCTTGACATTCCCCGCAATGTAAGGGACTGTTAAGAGTGAAACGTCAGAGGAGGGCAATTTCTGAGCAGGTACATTGAGGACAATCCTTGTATAAAGCCTGGTCCTGATTTGTTAAAAGCCATGTGACAGAATCTTAGTACTTTAAAGATAAGATGTTGCTGCAATAACAGCCAGTGTAGCTCACTCAGATGACACGAAACATAACAGCGAGGGGTCAAGCCTAGTGGGCCCAAGCAAGACACAGAATTAATTGCAAACCATACTTTGATCTTTTCGAAGTCCAATATATAAGAAATGACAATAGTGAATGTGGGAGGGGATGGTGGCTTGAACCATGCGAACCCCATAATTGAAAGGTAACAGTGGGAGCACTTTGCATAACACCTGCAGACTGAAAAAAATACATGGCTGTTAGTGTTTTAATCTGTTTTTAAAATGAGATAGTAATGTCAAATACAACACCTAGGTTTCTACTTGACTTGGTAACCTGTTTGCCCCCTGGCAGAACCCAAATTATGAACGCTCCTTGAAAAAAATAATAGTGCAGTTTTATCACCATTGAGTTTAAGTGAGTGCCGTTTCATCCAGGAAGCTACTTCCAGCAGGCAAGCATGAGAATTCTCTGGGGGTGGAGCTGAATCTGTCTGCAAATGAGACAACAATTTGAGTATCATCTGCATCACAAAAGTTAGGTTAATAGATATACATAGATGAGGGTTTAATGTAGAGCTCTGAGGGACTCCACAAATGAATGGTTTGGACATTGAGCAGTACAATCACAAAGTGACTGCTTTAGAGCAATTTGACAAAAAATATATATGAGCCATTCCAATAAATGGCCCTGTATCCCAACTGAGTGAAGCTTGAAACACTGACTTCTTGATTGAGCAGAGTATGGATAACATCTGTGACTGCCAGCAGTGTAGTTGTGTAGAGGCCGAAACACTGTTTGAGTAACATCCAGAATGTTCTTTAATGCATACCTGTAGCATTGATTTCACCTATAATTCATGTCTGAATTTAGTTTGGTTTAAGCAAAAGAACTATTGGAAAATAATGACATGGCTGCCTTGAAGAAGTTTCTTAAGAAGGACGAAACATGTTGTATTATGGTTGGTCTACTGCTGACAATTGTGGAAATAATACAAGTCTGGAGCTAAAAGAACATTCAGCAAAACAAAAGAATTGATGCCTGTGACTATTTTCTACGACAACTTTTGTAACTGGTTGATCTTGTATGCAGAATTGAATGCGTTCCAAACCAAAGTCGGGTCTAGTCCTTAGCACGTCATTGATATCACAAGCACTGACAACAACCTAGATGCTCTATTTTTCATTGAGGGTAGCAAGTCCTCTTCTACATTCAATTTTAGTGTATTTAACCCAGGACGTTACACATTCTCTGACGAAACCCACTCACACACACCAGACCATGACCTGGTCATCATGTTCAGGAACATGCACACATTCAAAATGTTGACAGTTTCTCTTCAAATTGCATGAACTATTTAACCATGTATCTCTCATTTTGTCCACTCCAAGGCTGTCCCTATAACATGGAACACCCGAACATTTGCCTGGAGCAGCTAGACATAGGGGGTGGCAAAACTCTTTCATTATCTGAAACCGCTTCATCAATGCAAGGAGGATCTATTGCCAATGTGTCTATTGGGGAAAGAACAGGTGTCAAAAGGGTTCATATGCTCTTACTTGAGCATCATCACCATCCATTAACTTATTTGTAAAAACGAAAGCAGCATGATTGAGTAATGCATCGCCAGTGAAAAGTAGACTTTTTAACTCAGGTAACTTCACATTTGTTTTGAGTCATTTCTAAGCTCGATTATCCTTCTACGTCACATACAATAGGTGAAAATCAAAACTGAATGTTATCTCCATATTTCTATGTGTGAAAATACAGATTGTATCTATTGTTTATATATAGTGCTCAAACAATCAGGATGATGCTTCAGAGCTCTAATGAAAATTTTACATGATAAGAGATAGGATATCAATTTGATGAATTTTACATATCTAGGAAAATAAGTATCTGACATCAAGTTGATAAATTTGAATAAAAAAATATTGATGCATAGCACCTCGAACAAAGTTTATAATTATTACAGTTGTATTTTTTAATTATATGGAAGATACACATGAGTACATGAATGGTCAGACTTGAAAAACAATCACTTTTGTAAAAGAAAACTCACATTAATACATTGAATATTATCAGAAATTAGGACTTTTATTTTTAAAAGTTTATTATTTCCTGCTGTGACCTTTCACATGATCTCTTCAATCCAATGCATTTCAAAGAAATGTTCAGCTGGGACAGCATTGTAATAAATGAAGGCCCTCCAAATCTTGAAAAAAGATGACAGCTATGCATCAGGCAGAGGCATGTGAAAAGAGGTAGAGGTGTTGATATATTTTATTGGGGGGTAGTAGCATGGTTGTATACAGGTCATCCAGAGCCCAATCCCCTTGGCCAGGATTTTTACCTGGGCAATTTCTGTAGCTTGCCAGGAGATACTCCCATGTGACCTGCTTTGAGGAAGTAGCTGACAGCTGCTTTAGATGCACATTGGAAGTGCCCTTGTGCAAAGAAGATGCTGCCTAGAAGAGAAAGACAGCAAAAGAGCTGAGTCATGTCAAACTGAGAGGCCACTGCAAGCCGAAAAAGATCTCCATTGATAACGTTGAAGAGTGAGGTCTGTGTGACACATGTGTCTCCACAGCAGGTAATGGACCATTTCAGTCATCATGGGCCCCTCCTGAAGATTAACAGCATGCTTTGTGGGCAACACCACTAAGAGAAGGTAGCAACTAGAAGTATAAAGCACAGATTGACTTACAACTGAATTCAGCAGTCTTATCAAATTTTCGTATCTCAAGAGGAATCCTTCTCCTGTAATTGGAAGTGGGCATCAATCAACATCAGAAAATCATCACAGCAACTCATGGTGGGCATCTAGCTTTTTTGGGTGGTGGTTTTTATTTGAGCCTGGGGAAGATCCAGTGAAGCAAGACTCTCTAGATCATGAGTAGCAGGTCTTGCAAACAGTTGTTCCACCGTCGGTACTGGTGCTGCTGATGCTACCTTAACTGGGCATATGCAGACATACACAACCCAGAACACAATCACATTGTCTGGTCTAGAGGAGGGTGCACACAATCCCAGCTTGATGGGCCATGCAAGGTGCAGACTGTCTTGAGCAGTGATACCTGCCACTTGCTTACAAGTGAAGGCCTACACTGCTTGACTGTTACTCCGAGGGTCAAGTTGCCAATGGGGTGTACTTGGTACTCAGTTTTGAGCATTATTGTAAGCATTAATTCCAGCACTCTGGCTATGAGTGTCACAATCTGAGCTCATCCCCTTCTATGCCCTGGGACTTCTTAAATGGGGACTATTTGTCGAGCACTAACATGTTTAGCATAAATAATTTATACTGAAAGTGTTGTCAGCTACTCCAAAACTAGTTGTAATATAAATCACACACAATCAGTATGGGAAATCCATGATCTGTATTTTGTAGTGCCAGTATCAGGGCTTAAGATTCTGCCAGCTGCACTGTACAGTCCCCTAGGGACAGTGTGTGTGTTTTATCAGGACACAATTTTCCATCATGCATGCATCCTTTTACTACTGTGCACACTGTGGAATATTGCTGTCTTGCCCTGCAGCAGGCTGAGTAGATACATCGGTATAAATGATGTAATTATATTGATCTAGAGACATTAATTAATTCGGCAGAGGATATTCTTGTCCATACTGCAAGAATGCTTTTGTTTGTAATTTTGACTCAAACCTGTAATCTACGTCCCTTGCAGTGAGAGAGGTAGCCCATTGTCTCCATCTTGGATGCAAAGCTTTGGCATTTGGAACACTCGCTTTGGTAACGACCTCTAAGTTAGGTACCCGGGTTACGACAATTTTGCGTTTTCCCTGAGTTAGTGCTCTGTTTCTCACTACAGCAGTCTGTACTGCTGTCAGAATTCTTTCAATAGGTGCAAAACACATTTCAATGTTTGTGTCCAAATGCGTCCATTGTTGAACGTGATGTATGTATACCCAGTTGGTCCCGCAACTACGCAGAGCACCAATTTTGTTGTGTTTACACATATACGTGTACATTTTTAGAAGCTATCATATCGGCTTGTACGGAACGTAATGTGTTTGTGTGTCCAATGGTTGATTGAAAAATCTGGTCTAATTAAATTGTATAACGGTTTGAACCATTCTACGTAATCCAAAACACATGTTCTGACAAAATTTTAAAAATCTAAAATGGATTGTAGTCTTTTCAGAGTCATAGGAGGTTGGAGCAATGCATATGTTTCTAAAAAATGTGTCGCCAGGCTTTTGCCTGCACTTGACAATATATATCCCAGAAACAAGACATTATTTTAAATTAAATTTGTAGCCCAGGTGAGCAAACCCTAGAATTATATGGTCTAATCTGTCCAAGTGTTCCATTAATTCATCATCCATCAGATAAATATCATCTAAATGAGACAGTGCCGTGTCATAACATTTTTGAAGTAACTCTGTGACTGTGGCTGAAAATAGCCCTGGGCTATTCTTATACCCTTGAGGTAAACTGCAAAATTGCGTCTGTGAACCAAGCACTGAAAATGCTGTCAAATATCGGCTTTCAGGTGTTATATTCTGGCAGAAGAATCCATTTGAGATATCTTGTGTTGTTTTGTATTTTTTCCACAGAATGTTATTCATTAGTGTGTCATTGTGTGTATTTAAATGACGGTAGACTAAAACTAGACAGTATGAATTGCCTGGTTTCATTACAGGAAACAAATGGTTATTTACTGATGAGGTGCAATTTTCTTACACCTTGGCCTTCAAGTTGTTCTAGGATTTCCCTAACTTGTTATCTTGCTTCATGCTTTATTGGTTATTGTCTCTAAGGTTGAGAAATGTATTTCAATGGCATCACATGATTAGGTGACTCATCATCTCACCCAACATTTTGATTGCAGTATAGTGCAGGACCTAGCGCTAATGCCCACTCCTTGGCATATGAATGTTGAATTGATTTCAGAACGAGGTCGGAGAAAGCTGGTTAAATTACTGTTTCCCTGTTTGGGCATTTGATTCTGAACAGTCTTTTTCAACCAAAAGAATATCGTAACCATATGTCCGGGTCTGCCAAAAGAGAGCCTTAATGTTCCTGGGTATGTCCTCCTCCAATTGGAGTGTAATTTCATATAAACAATAGGGGACACTTACCCTTGTATCAGGTGTTTCCACTGTGACATGCTCTCTCACCACTACTGGCACCAGTTAATCCATCAGATTCTGGGGAGCTATTGTGACTTCTACCACACTGTCCAGCATTGTCACTGCCCATTCCCCATTCAGAAGCAGAGTCTTCAGTAGCCTGGGCATGCCTTAGTTTAATCCCAGCTGCTTTCTTCTTTTTGAATTGAAGTTTAGTATTCTTCTGTTTGTATTCTTTTTTTTTAATGATGTAGTCTGATGAGCAATGTGATTCCTTCTTCGGTTTCACATGCTCTTTCGATCTGCGCTCTGACTGTCCACCTCTCTTCGAATGTGTATCTGATGACTCCTGAAGTGAACAAGAGGAACGTGTATCCGTATCCTGATACCTGTCAGGATTCTTAATGTTATCACAGTTCCTACAATTTTATTTTTTTCAGTGGTCTCCTGTTGAGGAGACCCACCCCATGATTGTTTGTTGTTTTTATTTTTTTTATTATTATCCTGTTTCTTCTTGGAAGAATCGATTGCTTGCTTAGAGTTATAGTTTTTAGAAGCACTCTTAACTTGTGGGTTAGAATATAATAACTCTGCTCTGAATGCTTCATGTGCCTCAACCATGAAGGTAACGTCTCCACTTGTTGCTGGGTGACCATATTGTAATAATTTTATTGTAACAGCATGTCAGCAGTGTTCTGTAATGTTTAGAGCTCCAACTTCTTCTCCAATGTTGTCTTCATTTTCGCAGTTTACTGACATTGTCTTTTATTGAAGAAGGAAATTAGTAACTGAATTTATGGAGATAGGGTTTACTCAATGTCGGAAGTTTTTATCATACAAGCTTGAATAAGCCACAGCCAATATACAGGGTATACCTACTCAGCTGAGGCGGTTTTCTCTACCACCACGGACATCTCCAGTTTGGAGGTGAATAGGGGTCTCTGAGAAAAGTAATTGTCTTTGCAGCTGCTGAAGTTGTACAGAGTAGCATTGAGTCTTATTATTGATTTTATGATTTTTGAAGCTTTTAAGTGACCTTCAGAAAACATAAAGTAAAATAGTTTCAACACATAGGTTAGTCTTAGTGCAAGAGCTATAATTGTCTCCTTTAATCCTTATGAAAAGCAGTGTATTATATGTTAATCCGCAGTTTTATTACAACAAAGATTAATAATTCACACTTCAAAGGTTGCCTCTTTAAGAAAGACATAGAATGGTTTTAACAGTTGTGTTTGTGAAATATACATGGGGAATTCCATACTCAATGCATTTTTTCCTTGAAGACCAAACTGCATTGTTAAATATAAAACTCTATTCCCGCCCTAAAGGAACATCTCTCATATGTAAAGAGATACATTTATATACCGAATACAACATAACAAATTCAAATAATATATGCAAGCTAAAGGTTTTACTGAAAGCAGAATTTACTGAAATATTTATGATAATGAAAACAGTTTACATATATGAACATTCCAAAGAAATTGCTGTTCACTAGAGGAGATTACACGTACATAGTGACTGTGAGTGATATGATTGAGTATTGTGGTTATAAATTATATTCAACTAACAACTAAAGAGTGGCTACCCAGATGTAGTTTAAAGGGGAACACACAAATGTTTTAAAAGGACCCTCACTCATCAACCTGGTTGATGACATGCTTCATAATGGGGTCCCCACCAGAGAGGCAGAGTGCCTCCCCGGTGTGCTACGACGCCTGCAACTGCAGCGGAGCAGGTTTTTTTGTGCGTGTAGGGTTCAGTTACTATTAAAAATAAGTGATGGATCTGTGCCATCTGATTAGCGTAGCTAGGAGGACCCTAATAGGTTAAAAAAAGAAATTAATGGATGACATGTTTCTGCTATTCGTGCAAATTGTGCGAAGCTTTCATCAGGACCTCTGAAAAAGACCACGGCGGTATACGCACGCTAAGGCGTACCCTAACCTGTGGTCTGGTGCAATGGATAAAACTCACGGTTTTACCCGAAAAAAGATCCTCGAGATTTTCTCAGATCTTTGGTAGCCTGAAAGAGAATAACAACAAACAACCGAAATACATCATAGATTGGCATTGCTTATGTTGACTCTAAATAGTGGATATCACGTTTATAGAGATGTGTGCTCAGAGTGAGTTTGTGTCTGGGAAACATACAGTGGACCCAAGTCGTCAGTGATTTGCTCAGGTCATTATCCATTCATGCCATGCAATATAAATGTGTGATGGCTACATCAATAGGAATTACCTATCTTGCATACATTTTGCGACTTTCATAACAAAGCGCCAGATTCTGGTGCCTGCTTGTGCGGGGTTGTCTTTGCCCTTACCCCCTTCTTTCAGGGCATGATGTTGTATGTAGACCCTATAATTCTGCGTACCCAATATAAAAGGAGGCGTAGTGCTGCAAGACTATCAGTGAGCTTTAAATCAATGTGCAGGAATACCGGAAGCATCGGGGTTCTATTCGGCAAAGACAATAGCTTACGAATAGATTTATTTTCTCCTATTTCGAAGCTACGTTTTCAGAAAGGACCCCCAAGTTTCCGCCCCATACAAGGCGGATGACTGAGCCTTGAATTTAAAAACCTTGATAGCGGGGGAAACTGACTTAGTGGTACTCCCTCCATGTTTCTTTGCAATCGGAATACTATTTTGTAACAGGATTCATCTATTTTTCTCCAGCTGTGGTTTCCAAGTTAGCTTAGAATCCAGTGTGATGCCTAAATAATTAAAGCTACTCATATATTCTAATCTTTGACCATTCAGCTCCAAATTATTTTTAAAAGCTTTTTTTGGGATTAATAGACATATATTTTGTCTTAGATGGATTAATCTCAAGCCCTTTTTTAGTACAGTAGCAATGGAAGGAATTTATCACGTTTTGGAGACCGCTGGGTGTCTGAGAGATCAAGATGGTGTCATCTGCGAAAAGTAATGCAGGTCTCACCTCCCCACCCAACTTGGGTGAGTCATTTGTGCATCCTCCCAAGAAACTGGGGATGTCATTTACGTATAACGTAAACAAGGGAGGTGCCAGCATGCAACCTTGCCTAACGCCTCTTTTCACAGGTATTTCTCTCGTCAGTTCTCCCCTCGGTCCCCATCTAACTTTTGCATAATTCGCTTCATGCAATCTGATTATCTGTACTAACAATTCTATAGGGATCCCAATATCATTCAGATGACACCATAGTTTGCTCCTGGGGACCAAATCGAATGCGGCTCGTAAGTCCACAAAAGCTATATATAGAGTGCCCTGCCTAAGCGTTATATATTTCCAGCAAAGGCATAGGAATCTAAAGACTTGGTCGATAGTACTGGTCTTCTTTCTGAATCCAGCTTGGAATTTTGTCAATATATCAACCTCTTCCATCCATAACGATAAGCGAGCCAATATATGTCTAGCAAATACTTTCTGGGGAATATCGATCAAGCTAATAGGGCGATAATTTGCCGGGTCGAGTCTGTTTCCCTTTTTAAAAATTGTGACTATTTCAGCCCCCTTCCATGAATTGGGTATAGAATAGAATTTAGCAATCGCATTACAGAGCTGATTCATATAGGGACCCCAGATGCTCACGTCGCGTTTTAAAAGATCACCAGGAATTTTATCCGGGCCTGGTGCTTTACCCGGTTTAACTGTTTCTAGGACTAAACTCGTTTCCTTCAATGTGAAGGTCAGATTTGCTGCCTTTGCTATAGTAATCATGTCCTCTGATATTGTAAAGCTGCTGCTGTCATCAGATTCAGAATAGAGGGCCGAGAAATGGTTCACCCAAGTATCTTCATCTAAGAATAGGTCCCTTGGGGCTTTACCTGTCCTATTACCCTTAGCAATCAGATTCCAGAATCCCAACTGATCCTTTGCCTTGGCTGCCTGTAATAGATCTGCCTATACGTCCTCATCCCATGTTTTTTTTGCGTGATCTAATGTCTGTGCGCCTTTCCACCCTTATATGTTCTACATCTTTGTCCTTAATGGCTTTGATTAGCTCATACTTCGCTAGTCTGCAATCCTTGTTATACCAAGGTTCACCATTTCTAGCCTTCTTGGAATTTTCTGAGTTCATTTCTTTGGGGATTTTACTCAATACAGGGCCCAAAGCCTCTACCAGCCTGCCATGCAGGTCTGACACCCTTGCTTGTCCTACGTCATTTTCCAAATACAAGGAGATTAGATCTGAAAAAATTAAATAGGTGCTGGCCATTGTTCTATTGTCCCCATGAATAAATGGCCATTTGACTACTCTATTATTCCTCTTTAGTATGATTTCATCATCTAGTCTGCCAGTGTCACCACCACCAGGTAAAGTTATAGAAAATATTTCTGGTGAGGCTGACAAACTCAAGGGTCGGTGGTCACTCTCTGTTCTAGGATCTATTCTGAAATCACGCAAATGACTCCAGCATTTCAATGATACTAGTATGTAGTCTATATGACTGCGTGAATTGCCTCTATTAAATGTATAAGCTTTGGGTCTATCCGATGGGAGTCTCCCATTGCAGGCCCTAAGGCTATGGGCCATTGTAAATCTCAAAAATTGTGTAGTGGATACTGTACATTTAGCTGCTTGTTCGCTAACCAACTCTGGGATATTATATGCTTCGTCTTCATCTTCCATTAGTTCCCCGAAGCCCACTACAGGTTCGAAGTTGGAGATGAAATCACCCCCTACTACGATATTTGGGTTATGCCCCAGTGACTCAAGAGCAGAATCCAACTGGCTAATCACAGCTGATTCACTACTTACAGGGCAAGGTCTATTGTAGAAGTTATAAAGGTGTATAATCCTGCCATCCTTAGCCGTTAGTTTTAGGCCTAATATATCTGGGGAAGAAACATGGTGAGGGGCAATAGCTATTTGTAAAGATTCTCGTATCCAGGTCACCAATCCACCTGAGGGCCTGCCTTTTACAGAGGGAGTCGCCCCCACCCAATATGTTTTGTAACCCACTCTATGAGGAGTATGTAGTAGCCAAGTCTCTTGCAGGAGAATAATATCGTGATCCTCTATGTATTCATGCCAGGTGGAGTCCAGCATGTTCCTTTTTAAGCCCGCAATATTCCAGGATATAATATTTATAGCTGGTGTAGACCGTGATAATTCATTTTCCAGCCTAGGGATATTGGGGTTTAAATCAGGTACTATTGGTGGACAAAATGAAGGAGCCTCAATATCTACAACAGAATTGTCACTGAGTCCTTTTAATGATGCCATATCCAGCACTTCAATAGTCGGTTCTTCCTGACCTTGGGAGTAATTGCCCAGCCCTGTCTGTTGGTCCAGCATGACTCTCTTGTCCATACGTTTGCCCTTCCTTTCACTGTTAGTATGTCCAACCCAACAATCCTGTCCTTTACAAGTCAATCTAGATCATCCAGAGTGGATATGATCTCAAAACAGTTATTCAACTGCACCACTGAATTGGGGGTTGTTTCAAAGCCTCTCTCTTTTGGTCTGTAGAAGTATCCCAATGGTAGGGTGCTGATGCTTTTGTACCCCCGGTCAGACATGTCCAAAATTGCCCTAATCGTTTGTGGCCGCCTAAAATTTACAACCACGCAATCTCCACTTATATTCTTCCTGGATTCACCCACCCAGCCTACCCTGCGTACCATCAGAATATCCGCTTCTCTCATTGGATTGAATTGTCTGAATTTTGCTAGCCAATTAATTACTTTACTTTTCAAGCTTAGCCAATTTTCTTTCTGTCCTCTCCTGAGCACGGGAACCCCTGTTAGTATTAGGGTATATGGGCTTGATGCTGGTGGAAGCCTAAGAACATCTTCATTGGTAATTAAGTCTGTGTCTTTTGGGCTATATAAGGGCGTTGTGTTCACCTGGAGGCTCAGTCTTTTACTTCCTCTGTTTTTAGGAGGATAGCCTTCCGATGTCTGTTGTATATTATTTCCTTGTCCGCCCCCCGTTACTATTCTATTCCCTGTTGTGTGTTTACTCTTTACACTGGGGCTACTTCCAATCTGTTTGCGACAAATAGTTATTTCAGGTTCAAGTGGGATGGACCTAGATTCTAGTCGGTTTCCCTTATCCTTGCCGCGGTCCCCAGTAATGCAGCTTGTAATATTCTGCTGCCCCCATGAGTTTTGAAGACGAACTAGCTTCTCTTCCAGGGGTCTTAGCGCCTCATTAATGTGCACTGCTAGGGCAGATATAAGATCTTCCTTTGCAGCATCTAGGGACCTTTTTAGAATCGACTCAAGATCCCTATTATGATCTTCAGGGTCGGTATTATTCTCATTTGTGTTATGCTCTGTCTGGGTGGACACACTCCTCCCAACAATTCTAATTGGAACAGTGCTAGATTTGGATTTCCCTCTTTGTGTCACTGCCCCAACCGTCCTGGTCTTTGACTTCCTAGGGAGTACTGATTTCTTTTTTGTGTCCTGTTTTTATACCGGCAGCTGTTTCTGGTTCCTTAGTCTAGTCCCTATTGGTAGACTAGAGATGTCGGTTGATTTTATTGAAGTGGACAGATTTGTACAATCAAAAGGTAAATCATCCTCTATTTCTGTTCCTATCGACATCGGCAATGGGATTACTGGAGTCCCTGATAGTCTTGGTTGATTACTCTGCAAAAAGATAGGATCTAAGGACAACCTCTTTTCAGCAATTTGAATGTGGTGATTTAAGAGGGATTCTGTTCTAAGAATAAAGGCGTTGTGAGGACGTGCAATCACTGGACGATGCTTCGGGACAATTTCCACCCTTTCTATCCCCGTTTCCCCTTATGTATTCACAGACCGGGCAAGGAGAAGACTGGCCCTTTAAGGAGTTTGATGGGGCATACCAGGTGACAGAGTCACGTGGTCCGGAGGGCAGCTACATCCAGGAAGACGCGAGAAGGTTACGGCATTCACTGGGACCACACCACGTCGCAAGCCAGGAGGAGACGCCGGTGAGGACCTTCCTTGTACCACCGTGGGAGAATACAGGGACGGAACCCGAGTACCTGAAAGGCTCGACGTCGACGGAGGAAGCCTACGCCGCCGGAGGAGTGAGGACCGGAACAGACGGGCAGCCAGACCCTACCTGGCAACGCGAGCAGGCCAGCCACGGCCACAGGGGGTCATGGCTGCACAAGGTACGGGGTCGCTTGCAGTTTCCTTGGGGTCGCGGAGCAGAGGAGGGAAAAGGAGGGGGTGAAGGGAGCGGAACCCAGTAGTTTGTGGGTATAACGGGGCGCAGAGGCTCGTTTTGAAATAAACCGCATGCACGCTGGTGAAGGTTCGGTGGCAACTTCCCCCCACTTACCTGGCTTCCTGCGCTGTTCATCGTGTCAGAACCCCTACCTGGCGGCTATTCTTGTTCTTGTTTTCTTTTTCCCTTCCCGATATCTGCAAGCCTATCAGTCCGATAAACCAGTCCAGAGGGCCATTTGTTTGGAATCCCAAGAAAGAAGAAGGAAAAGCAAGTGGGACAAAACTACGTCTCCCAGAATCCCTTGTTTGTTTTTGGACTTGCACAACTATAGCTCCCTGAATCATTTGTTTGGTTTTGACTGTAAATAAACCCTAGCAAGCACAAATCAACCCCGTTATCCTGGTCTGCTTCTCCACTGCGCTACAGGCGTCCAAAGTGCCTGCCGGACCTTTACGCTTACTCATATTTACCTCTACTTAATGAATGAATGAATGAATGAAAGTGTGTCTTGTAAAGCGCACTGCTACCCGCACCGCAGGCCTCGTAGCGCTATAGACCGCTGGGGAACCCGTCCTGGCTTTCCCTGTGAGATAGTTCCTCCTGGGAGTCTCCAAGGTGAAACCAGGCATCCCTGGCGTTTGTGGGGGGCCGTTGTGGAGATGAGGCAAGCTTAATGCCCAGAGTTACCGAGTGTGGTCCCTGGATTGAGTAGGCACCAAGGCGAGAATTATCGAGTCCGCTGATCATTTAGGTCCGAGACCCTGCCACGACGGGAATCGAACCCTGGTCCCAGCCCGTGCTCTGCTCTCGGGTCTGCCGCCTCTAACCAGTGAGCCACACCTCTAATCCAGTTATATAAGGGTAAAAATAAGAGAGGGACACACGATTTGACAATAAAGCCCAACAATGGAGAAATACGACGGTGAATAACAGACCCGGCTACTTCTTCAAGTTCTTTCTTACCGGTAGGCCAAGTCTTTATCTCGGGCAAGATGTTAGGGAAATTGCCCTGTCCAGTCTCTGTCAGGCTATGGTGGGCGCGGATGGGCCCGCCCTAGGCCCGGGCAGCGCCCGGGTATGCCCGCGTGCGTCCCGCACTGCGGGAGTGTATTGCCGGTCTTAAGGGCCTCAGGTGCCCTGTTACCGCGTCACTGCCGTGCGCGCTGCGAGGCCCCCTGGGAGTTGAAGTCCGGGGCCTCGCGTGTGACCAGCGCGTCTCCGTTCGCTCCACCGCCAGCAGGGGATTAAGACACCAAAGGGTCCGGGAGAAGACTGCTCCGCCAAGGGCCCAGGTAGGGAGCAGCAGAAATGATGCCCGCAGCAATTGAAGGATTGAAAACTATTGTCTAGATTTCTAACACAAGGAAGACAAACACACATTAAAAAGCAGCAATAACAGGAATAGTAGATATATTTAGAAAAAACTTTTTTTACAGCATTGGATCCCATTTTTATCAACACACAATGAGCTGACAAGCATTTGAATGTTTCTGATCTCAGAATTGATGGCCTGTGGAACAGGTGAAGGATATGACTTGGCACTCTTCCGATCCACTGCAGAATTACACAATGAAGAAATCAAGTCTGAACTAATGAGAATCAGCTTAAACCCTCTTAGCTTTTCTTTTTTGCTAATGAAGCGTTTCCAATACATTACATTAGATTATAATACATAGGTATAGCTATAGGATTAATAGATTATGGAAAAATATTTGCAAAAGTAACATTGTATACAAGACGGAAGAAAATCTGATGATTATCAGACATAGGTGTAGCGTGTGGTGTGCTTCTTTGGGAATCATGTTAAAAAACAAGCCAGGCCTGATTGTGTGCTAGCATGGATGCACTAATGCCTTAGCGTGTGCTTGTGACAGCCTTAGGGCCTAGAATTGTAATGATAACAAATGTGTGATTGAGCGCCATTTTTTATTCGGAGATGGATTTTGACATTTCGAGTCGCTTTAATAATCCAGAGAACTGACAACTTTCAGCTCTCTTAAAGCTGCAGAGCTATGTTTAAAGAGTATCGTCTCAAAGCCATCTTGCCCTTTATATATCCAACTTGGAAGGAAGCAGAAATAGTAACATTTGCTTGCCTTCCATACCATTATGTAAAAGAGACATTGTCAGTGTTCTGAAACGAGCCCCCTATCCTCTGCATAAGTGTCACTGGAGACAAAGTTATGAAGAAGGATAGAATTAGGGGAGGAAGGCACACATATCGATTGCTCAGAAGGCTAGAAGGACATGCTGAGAGATTGATTTCTAACTGCTGGCTCAGTGGCACCCTGAGGTATGCATGGATACTGATATGACTTGGCATAACAAAGTTTAGTTTGAAGACTGTGTTATCTGTAGACCAGTCTGGAAATTAGGTAGGTTTCAAACTGATAGAGTAGGGATGTGCGGTAAAATACATTGAGGGGATTTCTACGAAAGCTGTCCTGTTTTGGAAAGACGTACTGATACAGATAACTCCCATGTTGCAGAGTGGATCAAGGGTGCACTGGATCAGATTGTGCCAGTTGCCAAGCATGTTGTCAGAAGACTGAAGCCTTCGGCTCAATTGGTTCAGGGAAGAATTTTACATCTTGAAGAATATCTGCAAGCGACTAGAGCTCATTTCGCACACAAATGTTGACACTAATGATAAGACCAACTATTGTGTAGCCCTGAAGTACTATCATAGGCATATCAAGTACTGTGCAACGTTTATACTGCCAAAACATAGACAGTGCAGAACTCTTCCCGTGAACTCTTCTCAATGGTTAAGTTACTTTCTTCTCTTAACCGTGTCTCAAAGGCTATTCCTCCACCCAAGGCCAGTGCAAAACCCTTGGTCAGTATTTTTTCGTGAAGGTTAACTCCATTTATTCTACCTTTCCTGAGGCGGTCAGAAATTCTCCTGTCTCAAAGTCTGATTTGAGCCCATAGAGGAATGGGAAGCACTCGAGTTTCAAACCAATCACAACTGAGGAATTAACCCTGATCATAGCAAGTGTGAAATCAGGGGCCATCTCTGACCCAGCCTCACCCGCTATCCTGGAGCGTGGTACTACTTGCATAGCTCCAGTGCAATTTAATCTATTTAATAGTTCCTTCAGAATTGGAACCCCTATCCTAGAAACATTCGACCATAGTGCCTATGCTAAAGGAGTCTCTGTTTAACGCCACTAAGCCAGAGAACTTTAGACCCATCCCACTGCTTCCCTTAGTTTCGGAGGTAGCAGAAAAATACATAAGCCAACAGTTCTCCACTTTCATCAAAGCAAGAGAGCTTGAGGTTCTGAGATTCTGAACCCGTTCAATAAAGGTTGTCATATCGTGACGATTTTGGTATCAGCAGACCGAAAATGGCGAGTATAGTATGTACGAGTGTTTTCATCATGTTTGAGTGATGGATTCACTATGATATATGGGATTCCGTTCTGAACCCTCGGGTTCCATTTTATGTGCGGCAGCCATTTTGTGGTTGCCCTCACATGGGCCGATGACTGCGGCCGAACGAGTCTTTTGGGACACGTACACCTTTAGCTGACTCTTGTGTGACCTGGGCAAGTTGACTCTGTTGCCCGAGGCCAAGCTTGTTAGGTCAGTTCCTTTCCCAGTAGCTGATCAAGATTAACGATCAGGGCACAGGACATCATAAACCTTTATCACACACACAACTATGTCTTATCTTACTTGCACCTGTCTCTGCTCCTTTCTTTATGGCCTGTTTACGATGGGGATGTTCCCGTTTTTATTATGGGTTTCTTTTGACTTGTCTGATGAAGAAGGTTGGGTTCGACCATTAATTGATGGTGGGCTGGCCGATGAAATGTGGGTTTGTCTTGCAATGCTTTTTTTGTACACATGAGATTGGTTTACCGTAAATAAGGAATGTTTGCCTGAAGCGTAATATTTTGTATAAAAAGGGTTGACTGGCTTTGTAAAGTTGAGCAGTCTCCTACGAATATACGTCATTGTACTTCGTGGACCTCTGTTACTGGCTGCAGCCAATAAATTTGATCTTTGACGCCACCAAGAAGAGTCCCGTGTCTTTGTAGGCCGAGGCAGGGGAATCCGGAGACTTCGGGCGTTATCCCTGGCGCCGCTGGGTTCTGAAAAACCCGGTTCTTCATTAGGCGCCCAACATGGGGCGACTTCAGCGGTTCCGGTCCAAAGCCTGAAGATCGTGAGGAGCTTCGTGTGAAAATTCTGGAGGAAGGCCAGCCACTTCATCGACCCCTGTATGTCGTCGTGGTCCGAAAGCCTTTACTGCGATGTTCCCCGCTTTCCGACGGCTACTAAGGACTGCTGCCCTGACTGTCGCCCTGTCTTGAGCCCCTAGACGATTTGTAGAGCAAGATGATAGACGGGTCTTCTGGTGACGTCATCGATACCTCAGTTAAGTATGAGTGGAGCGTCTCCCAGTCCTTAGTTTTGGTATCCCCTTGGGATTTTTGATTTGGAGCTTGCAAGTACCAAAGCCGAGGGATTCGTGTATTCACGAGATTATCGTATTCGATATTCCCTTGAAGTTTGAAGCTAGACTAATGAGCAAAGATGCCTGGTCTTAGCAGACTTGGAAATTTGTTTTGTTGTGGTCAGAATAGGGATTCCCGTTTGGAAGATTTGTGTCCGGTTCCTCCAATTGGAACTCCAACCTATGAGCTCTATGTGAAGCGCGGTGTGGGTCCTATCACGTATAATGAAGTGTGGATCCGGTACACTAGGAAGGACGGGGTCCTTAAGTGGCCCTAATATGGTAGTTACGACACGGAGATCTTAGATAATCTAGAGGTTAGACTCTTTAAGAAGAAAGCCCGGCCGGCGATGTTTGACTCTTTCCGCCTATGGTGAAAGGAAGCCAAACAGAGGGAAATTAAATTAGCGAAGAGAAATAAAAGAGAGAAAGGTGTTTCGATCATGCAGTCTGCTATACAGTTTAAAGATAACGAAGAGGAAAGAGAGAGTGAGCAGTTGCACAGGCAACGTAAAATGGCGATTGTCAAGTGTTATCCTGTTCTGCCGCTTCTTCAGCAAGATGCAGTGAAGGAACTTGAGAAAGATCCCTTGATGTCGCATTTGTTGAGTTCGCCACCCCCTTATATGCAGAGTGCTACAGCACCTCCGCAACCTTTAGTTGTGCAACCTCCAGTTGTGCAGCCTCAGGTTCTTCCACAGCCGCCAGCTCCTCTTCAGTTGGCTCCTATTGCTATGGCGCAGCCTCCTCAAGGGCCGCCGACTTTTCTACCTGCTCCGCCTTTACTTCCTATGACTTTCCCTCCTGTATTGACTACCTTTTCTATTTTGGAAAAGGGGTTGGTGATGGACAGAGTTTCTGAATGATGCAGAATACTCCTACCAAGTCAAGAGATCATGGTTTTAATCCATCACCGTTTTTTAGCTCACTGCACCATCCCAGCTCAGAACCTGGCTATATGCAAATTAGTCTGTTCCTGTCCCAGTGCATGATGGGAACAGGGCAAACCAAACTACCAAGCCAATTCTTATACTGGGAAGGACACAAGCTTCCGGGGACCGGTTTCTGGCATCACAGCCTTCGTCGGCCCGGCTTGCTTGAATCCTGATGGTGCAATGAGCAAGGGACTCACGTCTGAGTATACCCTCCCACACATAGTGTGGATAAAATCGATTTTGGAAAAGGGGTTGGTGATGGACAGAGTTTCTGAATGATGCAGAATACTCCTACCAAGTCAAGAGATCATGGTTTTAATCCATCACCGTTTTTTAGCTCACTGCACCATCCCAGCTCAGAACCTGGCTATATGCAAATTAGTCTGTTCCTGTCCCAGTGCATGATGGGAACAGGGCAAACCAAACTACCAAGCCAATTCTTATACTGGGAAGGAAACAAGCTTCCGGGGACCGGTTTCTGGCATCACAGCCTTCGTCGGCCCGGCTTGCTTGAATCCTGATGGTGCAATGAGCAAGGGACTCACGTCTGAGTATACCCTCCCACACATAGTGTGGATAAAATCGATTTTGGAAAAGGGGTTGGTGATGGACAGAGTTTCTGAATGATGCAGAATACTCCTACCAAGTCAAGAGATCATGGTTTTAATCCATCACCGTTTTTTAGCTCACTGCACCATCCCAGCTCAGAACCTGGCTATATGCAAATTAGTCTGTTCCTCTCCCAGTACATGATGGGAACAGGGCAAACCAAACTACCAAGCCAATTCTTATACTGGGAAGGAAACAAGCTTCCGGGACCGGTTTCTGGCATCACAGCCTTCGTCGGCCCGGCTTGCTTGAATCCTGACGGTGCAATGAGCAAGGGACTCACGTCTGAGTATACCCTCCCACACATAGTGTGGATAAAATCGATTTTGGAAAAGGGGTTGGTGATGGACAGAGTTTCTGAATGATGCAGAATACTCCTACCAAGTCAAGAGATCATGGTTTTAATCCATCACCGTTTTTTAGCTCACTGCACCATCCCAGCTCAGAACCTGGCTACATGCAAATTAGTCTGTTCCTGTCCCAGTGCATGATGGGAACAGGGCAAACCAAACTACCAAGCCAATTCTTATACTGGGAAGGAAACAAGCTTCCGGGGACCGGTTTCTGGCATCACAGCCTTCGTCAGCCCGGCTTGCTTGAATCCTGATGGTGCAATGAGCAAGGGACTCACGTCTGAGTATACCCTCCCACACATAGTGTGGATAAAATCGATTTTGGAAAAGGGGTTGGTGATGGACAGAGTATCTGAGTCAGACTGCTCTCATCTTAGTTCAGAAATCCAAGAAGGGGAAGTAAGGGCTCAGATGGCGAAAATGGCTAAGGGCAAGGCCGCTGGCCCAGATGGGCTTCCAGTGGAGATGTTTAAAATTGTTATAGAGCAGATCATAGGGGTTCTGACCCCATTATTCAACGAAGTTCTACTCAGGGGAGGACAAGTCCCCAGGTCATGGGCGGAGGCAACGGTCACATTATTGTTGAAGCCAAACAAAGATCCAAGTAGGATAGAGTCCTACAGGTCCATTTCACTTTTAAATGTGGACTATAAAATATTTGCGGGGGTACTGGCCACGAGACTAGCAAAGGTAGTAAAATCAGTAGTTCACAGTGACCAAAGGGGCTTCATTCCGGATAGGCAGCTCAACGAGTTGACTTTTCAAGTGGTAGCAGCGATTGATTTGGCTCAAGAAAAGAAGCTGCCTCTGACTATAGTAGCAGTGGATGCCGCCAAGGCATTTGACCAGGTTGACTGGAACTATATGTGGTTGGCGATGGAAAAATTTGGCTTCCCGATGAACTACATAACAGCCATCAAGCACTTATACTCAGCTCCGACAGCAAAGGTCTTAGTAAATGGTTCATTGACTGAACAGGTCCATATTTCCAGAGGTACTCGACAGGGATGCCCTTTATCCCCCCTATTGTTTGACTTGTATATAGAGCCTTTCGTTTGTTTATTAAGAGCTGATCCAATAATTAAACCCTTCAAGATAGCGGATATGGAGCTTAAGCTGGCATTGTACGCAGATGACCTGTTAATGTACACTATAAATCCGGATATAGCGATCCCCAGATTACTAGAGGTTGCAAAGGGGTTTGGTAACATTTCGGGGTACTCAATCAATGCAGAGAAGACGGAAATAATGGAATGGAATCAGCAGTCTAGTTTGACGGGGAAGAAGAATAAAATGAGGTATCTGGGAATCCATCTGGTCACTGAGATAGAGGAAATCCCCAAAATTAATTTAGAAAGGGTCATTAGAGACACAATTGTTTTATTGCAACGTTGCTCCTCACTGCCGTTAAATATATATGGGAGAGTGAATCTCCTGAAAATGATAGTGCTTCCTAAGGTTACTTTTTTATTTAATGCAATTCCATTATCTTTTCCAGCACCTTTAATTAAAAAGCTACAAGGAAAATTGGGCTCATTCATTTGGAATGCTAAAGGCCCCCGTATAGCATGGAAGAAATTAAGAAGGGGTCTCAAGACAGGAGGGCTTGCATTTCCAGACCTAATGTTGTATTGCCATGCCTTTCATTTTAAGCATTTCAGAATTATGGCGGGTAATATGGATCAATCATCAATGGGGTTGCTATTTTCTATCTTATTAAAGGACGTCCCTCAGGGATCTAGTTTCTTTCTTTACAAGCTTGGGGACCCAAAATTCTTCAAGAAAGTAAGGTTGAAGATTTTAAGGTCAGCTCTGAAAAATTGGGTATTTGTAAGGACTAAACTAAACATCTTGTATTATGCGCCACAGGCTCCTATATGGGACTCACCAGGCCTCCCTGCTTGCCTTAACGATCAACTATCTCTACCTTTGAAGCAAGCAGGGTTGGAGAGGTGGGGAGACCTGCAGGGAGATGGCCAACTTTTAAGTTGGGACACTCTGTTTAATCTAACTAGGGGAGCCTTGACACGGTTTAAATATTATCAATTGTCAGGCTGGTGGACAACGAGACCCGATATACCCAATGACAACAACCCCCCCAACCCCAAATTTGAAGAGGTAGCTAGAAGGGGTAAGTGGAAATCGCAAATATCATTTTGGTATTCGGCAATGTTGGAGGGGGAGGATGTTACAGAGACTGAAATTTGTAAATTGTGGAGTAACGCTCTTACCCCAGCTGACGGGTCCTTTTTAGATTTCTGGCACGATTCTTTCAGGGTGTTAAAGGCTGTAATCAAGCCGGCTGCGCTGAAAAGGAATCACATATACACCATGTATAGGGTTTACATAACACCGAAGAAACTGTCAAAATTCTCAAATATCGACTATAACTGTCCAAGGTGCGGCCTCCTGAGAGCAGACGATATTCATATGTTTATAGACTGCTCCGAACTGGCGGATTACTGGGGGAAGATAAAGGAATTTTTGGAAGAAGTACTGTTAATGTCTATAGCACTTCCAAGGCTTACAGTTATGTTTGGGCTGGTAACGAACTATCAGGTGAATGACCTCACCACTAAATTCGTATTCTTTATCATCCTCTTAGCGAGGCGTGAGATCTGTAGGGCATGGAAAGATCCAACTCCCCCTACCTTTGCTAATTGCTTGAGGCAGATTATGTTAACTTGTAAATCAGATGTGGCATGTGATCCCAGAAGTGAGACGAATGTTTGGGCAGCCTTGGTGGCATGGCAATCTCGATGACTGGTTTTCCTATGATTTGTCTGGAGCCCTGCTGGTTCCCCGTACTCCTAAGTAGCAAAGGGCGCACCAAGATCGGCGAAATAAAGGAGTTTGGAGGGGAAGGTAGTGGCCGCTTGAGGGTACGGGCAATCCAACTTGCATTAGGCCAAAACGAATGAGGGTCGGTGCAGAAAGGCCAGCAGTGCATGGAGGAGCCAGTGTCCCATCAAGAGTTCCATATGTGATATATGAGGATTACCAAAAAAAAAAAAAAAAAAAAAAAAAAAAAGGAAACAAGCTTCCGGGGACCGGTTTCTGGCATCACAGCCTTCGTCGGCCCGGCTTGCTTGAATCCTGATGGTGCCATGAGCAAGGGACTCACGTCTGAGTATACCCTCCCACACATAGTGTGGATAAAATCGATTTTGGAAAAGGGGTTGGTGATGGACAGAGTTTCTGAATGATGCAGAATACTCCTACCAAGTCAAGAGATCATGGTTTTAATCCATCACCGTTTTTTAGCTCACTGCACCATCCCAGCTCAGAACCTGGCTATATGCAAATTAGTCTGTTCCTGTCCCAGTGCATGATGGGAACAGGGCAAACCAAACTACCAAGCCAATTCTTATACTGGGAAGGAAACAAGCTTCAGGGGACCGGTTTCTGGCATCACAGCCTTAGTCGGCCCGGCTTGCTTGAATCCTGATGGTGCAATGAGCAAGGGACTCACGTCTGAGTATACCCTCCCACACATAGTGTGGATAAAATCGATTTTGGAAAAGGGGTTGGTGATGGACAGAGTTTCTGAATGATGCAGAATACTCCTACCAAGTCAAGAGATCATGGTTTTAATCCATCACCGTTTTTTAGCTCACTGCACCATCCCAGCTCAGAACCTGGCTATATGCAAATTAGTCTGTTCCTGTCCCAGTGCATGATGGGAACAGGGCAAACCAAACTACCAAGCCAATTCTTATACTGGGAAGGAAACAAGCTTCCGGGGACCGGTTTCTGGCATCACAGCCTTCGTCGGCCCGGCTTGCTTGAATCCTGATGGTGCAATGAGCAAGGGACTCACGTCTGAGTATACCCTCCCACACATAGTGTGGATAAAATCGATTTTGGAAAAGGGGTTGGTGATGGACAGAGTTTCTGAATGATGCAGAATACTCCTACCAAGTCAAGTGATCATGGTTTTAATCCATCACCGTTTTTTAGCTTACTGCACCATCCCAGCTCAGAACCTGGCTATATGCAAATTAGTCTGATCCTGTCCCAGTGCATGATGGGAACAGGGCAAACCAAACTACCAAGCCAATTCTTATACTAGCAAGGAAACAAGCTTCCGGGGACCGGTTTCTGGCATCACAGCCTTCGTCGGCCCGGCTTGCTTGAATCCTGATGGTGCAATGAGCAAGGGACTCACGTCTGAGTATACCCTCCCACACATAGTGTGGATAAAATCGATTTTGGAAAAGGGGTTGGTGATGGACAGAGTTTCTGAATGATGCAGAATACTCCTACCAAGTCAAGAGATCATGGTTTTAATCCATCACCGTTTTTTAGCTCACTGCACCATCCCAGCTCAGAACCTGGCTATATGCAAATTAGTCTGTTCCTGTCCCAGTGCATGATGGGAACAGGGCAAACCAAACTACCAAGCCAATTCTTATACTGGGAAGGAAACAAGCTTCCGGGGACCGGTTTCTGGCATCACAGCCTTCGTCGGCCCGGCTTGCTTGAATCCTGATGGTGCAATGAGCAAGGGACTCACGTCTGAGTATACCCTCCCACACATAGTGTGGATAAAATCGATTTTGGAAAAGGGGTTGGTGATGGACAGAGTTTCTGAATGATGCAGAATACTCCTACCAAGTCAAGAGATCATGGTTTTAATCCATCACCGTTTTTTAGCTCACTGCACCATCCCAGCTCAGAACCTGGCTATATGCAAAATAGTCTGTTCCTGTCCCAGTGCATGATGGGAACAGGGCAAACCAAACTACCAAGCCAATTCTTATACTGGCAAGGAAACAAGCTTCCGGGGATCGGTTTCTGGCATCACAGCCTTCGTCGGCCCGGCTTGCTTGAATCCTGATGGTGCAATGAGCAAGGGACTCACGTCTGAGTATACCCTCCCACACATAGTGTGGATAAAATCGATTTTGGAAAAGGGGTTGGTGATGGACAGAGTTTCTGAATGATGCAGAATACTCCTACCAAGTCAAGAGATCATGGTTTTAACCCATCACCGTTTTTTAGCTCACTGCACCATCCCAGCTCAGAACCTGGCTATATGAAAATTAGTCTGTTCCTGTCCCAGTGCATGATGGGAACAGGGCAAACCAAACTACCAAGCCAATTCTTATACTGGGAAGGAAACAAGCTTCCGGGACCGGTTTCTGGCATCACAGCCTTCGTCAGCCCGGCTTGCTTGAATCCTGATGGTGCAATGAGCAAGGGACTCACGTCTGAGTATACCCTCCCACACATAGTGTGGATAAAATCGATTTTGGGAAAGGGGTTGGTGATGGACAGAGTTTCTGAATGATGCAGAATACTCCTACCAAGTCAAGAGATCATGGTTTTAATCCATCACCGTTTTTTAGCTCACTGCACCATCCCAGCTCAGAACCTAGCTATATGCAAATTAGTCTGTTCCTGTCCCAGTGCATGATGGGAACAGGGCAAACCAAACTACCAAGCCAATTCTTATACTGGGAAGGAAACAAGCTTCCGGGGACCGGTTTCTGGCATCACAGCCTTCGTCAGCCCGGCTTGCTTGAATCCTGATGGTGCAATGAGCAAGGGACTCACGTCTGAGTATACCCTCCCACACATAGTGTGGATAAAATCGATTTTGGAAAAGGGGTTGGTGATGGACAGAGTTTCTGAATGATGCAGCATACTCCTACCAAGTCAAGAGATCATGGTTTTAATCCATCACCGTTTTTTAGCTCACTGCACCATCCCAGCTCAGAACCTGGCTATATGCAAATTAGTCTGTTCCTGTCCCAGTGCATGATGGGAACAGGGCAAACCAAACTACCAAGCCAATTCTTATACTGGGAAGGAAACAAGCTTCCGGGGACCGGTTTCTAGCATCACAGCCTTCGTCGGCCCGGCTTGCTTGAATCCTGATGGTGCAATGAGCAAGGGACTCACGTCTGAGTATACCCTCCCACACATAGTGTGGATAAAATCGATTTTGGAAAAGGGGTTGGTGATGGACAGAGTTTCTGAATGATGCAGAATACTCCTACCAAGTCAAGAGATCATGGTTTTAATCCATCACCGTTTTTTAGCTCACTGCACCATCCCAGCTCAGAACCTGGCTATATGCAAATTAGTCTGTTCCTGTCCCAGTGCATGATGGGAACAGGGCAAACCAAACTACCAAGCCAATTCTTATACTGGGAAGGAAACAAGCTTCCGGGGACCGGTTTCTGGCATCACAGCCTTCGTCAGCCCGGCTTGCTTGAATCCTGATGGTGCAATGAGCAAGGGACTCACGTCTGAGTATACCCTCCCACACATAGTGTGGATAAAATCGATTTTGGAAAAGGGGTTGGTGATGGACAGAGTTTCTGAATGATGCAGAATACTCCTACCAAGTCAAGAGATCATGGTTTTAATCCATCACCGTTTTTTAGCTCACTGCACCATCCCAGCTCAGAAGCTGGCTATATGCAAATTAGTCTGTTCCTGTCCCAGTGCATGATGGGAACAGGGCAAACCAAACTACCAAGCCAATTCTTATACTGGGAAGGAAACAAGCTTCAGGGGACCGGTTTCTGGCATCACAGCCTTCGTCGGCCCGGCTTGCTTGAATCCTGATGGTGCAATGAGCAAGGGACTCACGTCTGAGTATACCCTCCCACACATAGTGTGGATAAAATCGATTTTGGAAAAGGGGTTGGTGATGGACAGAGTTTCTGAATGATGCAGAATACTCCTACCAAGTCAAGAGATCATGGTTTTAATCCATCACCGTTTTTTAGCTCACTGCACCATCCCAGCTCAGAACCTGGCTATATGCAAATTAGTCTGTTCCTGTCCCAGTGCATGATGGGAACAGGGCAAACCAAACTACCAAGCCAATTCTTATACTGGGAAGGAAACAAGCTTCCGGGGACCGGTTTCTGGCATCACAGCCTTCGTCGGCCCGGCTTGCTTGAATCCTGATGGTGCAATGAGCAAGGGACTCACGTCTGAGTATACCCTCCCACACATAGTGTGGATAAAATCGATTTTGGAAAAGGGGTTGGTGATGGACAGAGTTTCTGAATGATGCAGAATACTCCTACCAAGTCAAGAGATCATGGTTTTAATCCATCACCGTTTTTTTAGCTCACTGCACCATCCCAGCTCAGAACCTGGCTATATGCAAATTAGTCTGTTCCTGTCCCAGTGCATGATGGGAACAGGGCAAACCAAACTACCAAGCCAATTCTTATACTGGGAAGGAAACAAGCTTCCGGGGACCGGTTTCTGGCATCACAGCCTTCGTCGGCCCGGCTTGCTTGAATCCTGATGGTGCAATGAGCAAGGGACTCACGTCTGAGTATACCCTCCCACACATAGTGTGGATAAAATCGATTTTGGAAAAGGGGTTGGTGATGGACAGAGTTTCTGAATGATGCAGAATACTCCTACCAAGTCAAGAGATCATGGTTTTAATCCATCACCGTTTTTTAGCTCACTGCACCATCCCAGCTCAGAACCTGGCTATATGCAAATTAGTCTGTTCCTGTCCCAGTGCATGATGGGAACAGGGCAAACCAAACTACCAAGCCAATTCTTATACTGGGAAGGAAACAAGCTTCCGGGGACCGGTTTCTGGCATCACACCCTTCGTCGGCCCGGCTTGCTTGAATCCTGATGGTGCAATGAGCAAGGGACTCACGTCTGAGTATACCCTCCCACACATAGTGTGGATAAAATCGATTTTGGAAAAGGGGTTGGTGATGGACAGAGTTTCTGAATGATGCAGAATACTCCTACCAAGTCAAGAGATCATGGTTTTAATCCATCACCGTTTTTTAGCTCACTGCACCATCCCAGCTCAGAACCTGGCTATATGCAAATTAGTCTGTTCCTGTCCCAGTGCATGATGGGAACAGGGCAAACCAAACTACCAAGCCAATTCTTATACTGGGAAGGAAACAAGCTTCCGGGGACCGGTTTCTGGCATCACAGCCTTCGTCGGCCCGGCTTGCTTGAATCCTGATGGTGCAATGAGCAAGGGACTCACGTCTGAGTATACCCTCCCACACATAGTGTGGATAAAATCGATTTTGGAAAAGGGGTTGGTGATGGACAGAGTTTCTGAATGATGCAGAATACTCCTACCAAGTCAAGAGATCATGGTTTTAATCCATCACCGTTTTTTAGCTCACTGCACCATCCCAGCTCAGAACCTGGCTATATGCAAATTAGTCTGTTCCTGTCCCAGTGCATGATGGGAACAGGGCAAACCAAACTACCAAGCCAATTCTTATACTGGCAAGGAAACAAGCTTCCGGGGACCGGTTTCTGGCATCACAGCCTTCGTCGGCCCGGCTTGCTTGAATCCTGATGGTGCAATGAGCAAGGGACTCACGTCTGAGTATACCCTCCCACACATAGTGTGGATAAAATCGATTTTGGAAAAGGGGTTGGTGATGGACAGAGTTTCTGAATGATGCAGAATACTCCTACCAAGTCAAGAGATCATGGTTTTAACCCATCACCGTTTTTTAGCTCACTGCGCCATCCCAGCTCAGAACCTGGCTATATGCAAATTAGTCTGTTCCTGTCCCAGTACATGATGGGAACAGGGCAACCCAAACTACCAAGCCAATTCTTATACTGGGAAGGAAACAAGCTTCCGGGGACCGGTTTCTGGCATCACAGCCTTCGTCGGCCCGGCTTGCTTGAATCCTGATGGTGCAATGAGCAAGGGACTCACGTCTGAGTATACCCTCCCACACATAGTGTGGATAAAATCGATTTTGGAAAAGGGGTTGGTGATGGACAGAGTTTCTGAATGATGCAGAATACTCCTACCAAGTCAAGAGATCATGGTTTTAATCCATCACCGTTTTTTAGCTCACTGCACCATCCCAGCTCAGAACCTGGCTATATGCAAATTAGTCTGTTCCTGTCCCAGTGCATGATGGGAACAGGGCAAACCAAACTACCAAGCCAATTCTTATACTGGGAAGGAAACAAGCTTCCGGGGACCGGTTTCTGGCATCACAGCCTTCGTCGGCCCGGCTTGCTTGAATCCTGATGGTGCAATGAGCAAGGGACTCACGTCTGAGTATACCCTCCCACACATAGTGTGGATAAAATCGATTTTGGAAAAGGGGTTGGTGATGGACAGAGTTTCTGAATGATGCAGAATACTCCTACCAAGTCAAGAGATCATGGTTTTAATCCATCACCGTTTTTTAGCTCACTGCACCATCCCAGCTCAGAACCTGGCTATATGCAAATTAGTCTGTTCCTGTCCCAGTGCATGATGGGAACAGGGCAAACCAAACTACCAAGCCAATTCTTATACTGGGAAGGAAACAAGCTTCAGGGGACCGGTTTCTGGCATCACAGCCTTCGTCGGCCCGGCTTGCTTGAATCCTGATGGTGCAATGAGCAAGGGACTCATGTCTGAGTATACCCTCCCACACATAGTGTGGATAAAATCGATTTTGGAAAAGGGGTTGGTGATGGACAGAGTTTCTGAATGATGCAGAATACTCCTACCAAGTCAAGAGATCATGGTTTTAATCCATCACCTTTTGTTAGCTCACTGCACCATCCCAGCTCAGAACCTGGCTATATGCAAATTAGTCTGTTCCTGTCCCAGTGCATGATGGGAACAGGGCAAACCAAACTACCAAGCCAATTCTTATACTGGGAAGGAAACAAGCTTCCGGGACCGGTTTCTGGCATCACAGCCTTCGTCGGCCCGGCTTGCTTGAATCCTGACGGTGCAATGAGCAAGGGACTCACGTCTGAGTATACCCTCCCACACATAGTGTGGATAAAATCGATTTTGGAAAAGGGGTTGGTGATGGACAGAGTTTCTGAATGATGCAGAATACTCCTACCAAGTCAAGAGATCATGGTTTTAATCCATCACCGTTTTTTAGCTCACTGCACCATCCCAGCTCAGAACCTGGCTACATGCAAATTAGTCTGTTCCTGTCCCAGTGCATGATGGGAACAGGGCAAACCAAACTACCAAGCCAATTCTTATACTGGGAAGGAAACAAGCTTCCGGGGACCGGTTTCTGGCATCACAGCCTTCGTCAGCCCGGCTTGCTTGAATCCTGATGGTGCAATGAGCAAGGGACTCACGTCTGAGTATACCCTCCCACACATAGTGTGGATAAAATCGATTTTGGAAAAGGGGTTGGTGATGGACAGAGTTTCTGAATGATGCAGAATACTCCTACCAAGTCAAGAGATCATGGTTTTAATCCATCACCGTTTTTTAGCTCACTGCACCATCCCAGCTCAGAACCTGGCTATATGCAAATTAGTCTGTTCCTGTCCCAGTGCATGATGGGAACAGGGCAAACCAAACTACCAAGCCAATTCTTATACTGGGAAGGAAACAAGCTTCCGGGGACCGGTTTCTGGCATCACAGCCTTCGTCGGCCCGGCTTGCTTGAATCCTGATGGTGCAATGAGCAAGGGACTCACGTCTGAGTATACCCTCCCACACATAGTGTGGATAAAATCGATTTTGGAAAAGGGGTTGGTGATGGACAGAGTTTCTGAATGATGCAGAATACTCCTACCAAGTCAAGAGATCATGGTTTTAATCCATCACCGTTTTTTAGCTCACTGCACCATCCCAGCTCAGAACCTGGCTATATGCAAATTAGTCTGTTCCTGTCCCAGTGCATGATGGGAACAGGGCAAACCAAACTACCAAGCCAATTCTTATACTGGGAAGGAAACAAGCTTCCGGGGACCGGTTTCTGGCATCACACCCTTCGTCGGCCCGGCTTGCTTGAATCCTGATGGTGCAATGAGCAAGGGACTCACGTCTGAGTATACCCTCCCACACATAGTGTGGATAAAATCGATTTTGGAAAAGGGGTTGGTGATGGACAGAGTTTCTGAATGATGCAGAATACTCCTACCAAGTCAAGAGATCATGGTTTTAATCCATCACCGTTTTTTAGCTCACTGCACCATCCCAGCTCAGAACCTGGCTATATGCAAATTAGTCTGTTCCTGTCCCAGTGCATGATGGGAACAGGGCAAACCAAACTACCAAGCCAATTCTTATACTGGGAAGGAAACAAGCTTCCGGGGACCGGTTTCTGGCATCACAGCCTTCGTCGGCCCGGCTTGCTTGAATCCTGATGGTGCAATGAGCAAGGGACTCACGTCTGAGTATACCCTCCCACACATAGTGTGGATAAAATCGATTTTGGAAAAGGGGTTGGTGATGGACAGAGTTTCTGAATGATGCAGAATACTCCTACCAAGTCAAGAGATCATGGTTTTAATCCATCACCGTTTTTTAGCTCACTGCACCATCCCAGCTCAGAACCTGGCTATATGCAAATTAGTCTGTTCCTGTCCCAGTGCATGATGGGAACAGGGCAAACCAAACTACCAAGCCAATTCTTATACTGGCAAGGAAACAAGCTTCCGGGGACCGGTTTCTGGCATCACAGCCTTCGTCGGCCCGGCTTGCTTGAATCCTGATGGTGCAATGAGCAAGGGACTCACGTCTGAGTATACCCTCCCACACATAGTGTGGATAAAATCGATTTTGGAAAAGGGGTTGGTGATGGACAGAGTTTCTGAATGATGCAGAATACTCCTACCAAGTCAAGAGATCATGGTTTTAATCCATCACCGTTTTTTAGCTCACTGCACCATCCCAGCTCAGAACCTGGCTATATGCAAATTAGTCTGTTCCTGTCCCAGTGCATGATGGGAACAGGGCAAACCAAACTACCAAGCCAATTCTTATACTGGGAAGGAAACAAGCTTCCGGGGACCGGTTTCTGGCATCACAGCCTTCGTCGGCCCGGCTTGCTTGAATCCTGATGGTGCAATGAGCAAGGGACTCACGTCTGAGTATACCCTCCCACACATAGTGTGGATAAAATCGATTTTGGAAAAGGGGTTGGTGATGGACAGAGTTTCTGAATGATGCAGAATACTCCTACCAAGTCAAGAGATCATGGTTTTAATCCATCACCGTTTTTTAGCTCACTGCACCATCCCAGCTCAGAACCTGGCTATATGCAAATTAGTCTGTTCCTGTCCCAGTGCATGATGGGAACAGGGCAAACCAAACTACCAAGCCAATTCTTATACTGGGAAGGAAACAAGCTTCAGGGGACCGGTTTCTGGCATCACAGCCTTCGTCGGCCCGGCTTGCTTGAATCCTGATGGTGCAATGAGCAAGGGACTCACGTCTGAGTATACCCTCCCACACATAGTGTGGATAAAATCGATTTTGGAAAAGGGGTTGGTGATGGACAGAGTTTCTGAATGATGCAGAATACTCCTACCAAGTCAAGAGATCATGGTTTTAATCCATCACCTTTTGTTAGCTCACTGCACCATCCCAGCTCAGAACCTGGCTATATGCAAATTAGTCTGTTCCTGTCCCAGTGCATGATGGGAACAGGGCAAACCAAACTACCAAGCCAATTCTTATACTGGGAAGGAAACAAGCTTCCGGGACCGGTTTCTGGCATCACAGCCTTCGTCGGCCCGGCTTGCTTGAATCCTGACGGTGCAATGAGCAAGGGACTCACGTCTGAGTATACCCTCCCACACATAGTGTGGATAAAATCGATTTTGGAAAAGGGGTTGGTGATGGACAGAGTTTCTGAATGATGCAGAATACTCCTACCAAGTCAAGAGATCATGGTTTTAATCCATCACCGTTTTTTAGCTCACTGCACCATCCCAGCTCAGAACCTGGCTACATGCAAATTAGTCTGTTCCTGTCCCAGTGCATGATGGGAACAGGGCAAACCAAACTACCAAGCCAATTCTTATACTGGGAAGGAAACAAGCTTCCGGGGACCGGTTTCTGGCATCACAGCCTTCGTCAGCCCGGCTTGCTTGAATCCTGATGGTGCAATGAGCAAGGGACTCACGTCTGAGTATACCCTCCCACACATAGTGTGGATAAAATCGATTTTGGAAAAGGGGTTGGTGATGGACAGAGTTTCTGAATGATGCAGAATACTCCTACCAAGTCAAGAGATCATGGTTTTAATCCATCACCGTTTTTTAGCTCACTGCACCATCCCAGCTCAGAACCTGGCTATATGCAAATTAGTCTGTTCCTGTCCCAGTGCATGATGGGAACAGGGCAAACCAAACTACCAAGCCAATTCTTATACTGGGAAGGAAACAAGCTTCCGGGGACCGGTTTCTAGCATCACAGCCTTCGTCGGCCCGGCTTGCTTGAATCCTGATGGTGCAATGAGCAAGGGACTCACGTCTGAGTATACCATCCCACACATAGTGTGGATAAAATCGATTTTGGAAAAGGGGTTGGTGATGGACAGAGTTTCTGAATGATGCAGAATACTCCTACCAAGTCAAGAGATCATGGTTTTAATCTATCATCGTTTTTTAGCTCACTGCACCATCCCAGCTCAGAACCTGGCTATATGCAAATTAGTCTGTTCCTGTCCCAGTGCATGATGGGAACAGGGCAAACCAAACTACCAAGCCAATTCTTATACTGGGAAGGAAACAAGCTTCCGGGGACCGGTTTCTGTCATCACAGCCTTCGTCAGCCCGGCTTGCTTGAATACTGATGGTGCAATGAGCAAGGGACTCACGTCTGAGTATACCCTCCCACACATAGTGTGGATAAAATCGATTTTGGAAAAGGGGTTGGTGATGGACAGAGTTTCTGAATGATGCAGAATACTCCTACCAAGTCAAGAGATCATCGTTTTAATCCATCACCGTTTTTTAGCTCACTGCACCATCCCAGCTCAGAACCTGGCTATATGCAAATTAGTCTGTTCCTGTCCCAGTGCATGATGGGAACAGGGCAAACCAAACTACCAAGCCAATTCTTATACTGGGAAGGAAACAAGCTTCAGGGGACCGGTTTCTGGCATCACAGCCTTCGTCGGCCCGGCTTGTTTGAATCCTGATGGTGCAATGAGCAAGGGACTCACGTCTGAGTATACCCTCCCACACATAGTGTGGATAAAATCGATTTTGGAAAAGGGGTTGGTGATGGACAGAGTTTCTGAATGATGCAGAATACTCCTACCAAGTCAAGAGATCATGGTTTTAATCCATCACCGTTTTTTAGCTCACTGCACCATCCCAGCTCAGAACCTGGCTATATGCAAATTAGTCTGTTCCTGTCCCAGTGCATGATGGGAACAGGGCAAACCAAACTACCAAGCCAATTCTTATACTGGGAAGGAAACAAGCTTCCGGGGACCGGTTTCTGGCATCACAGCCTTCGTCGGCCCGGCTTGCTTGAATCCTGATGGTGCAATGAGCAAGGGACTCACGTCCGAGTATACCCTCCCACACATAGTGTGGATAAAATCGATTTTGGAAAAGGGGTTGGTGATGGACAGAGTTTCTGAATGATGCAGAATACTCCTACCAAGTCAAGAGATCATGGTTTTAATCCATCACCGTTTTTTAGCTCACTGCACCATCCCTGCTCAGAACCTGGTTATATGCAAATTAGTCTGTTCCTGTCCCAGTGCATGATGGGAACAGGGCAAACCAAACTACCAAGCCAATTCTTATACTGGGAAGGAAACAAGCTTCCGGGGACCGGTTTCTGGCATCACAGCCTTCGTCGGCCCGGCTTGCTTGAATCCTGATGGTGCAATGAGCAAGGGACTCACGTCTGAGTATACCCTCCCACACATAGTGTGGATAAAATCGATTTTGGAAAAGGGGTTGGTGATGGACAGAGTTTCTGAATGATGCAGAATACTCCTACCAAGTCAAGAGATCATGGTTTTAATCCATCACCGTTTTTTAGCTCACTGCACCATCCCAGCTCAGAACCTGGCTATATGCAAATTAGTCTGTTCCTGTCCCAGTGCATGATGGGAACAGGGCAAACCAAACTACCAAGCCAATTCTTATACTGGGAAGGAAACAAGCTTCCGGGGACCGGTTTCTGGCATCACAGCCTTCGTCAGCCCGGCTTGCTTGAATCCTGATGGTGCAATGAGCAAGGGACTCACGTCTGAGTATACCCTCCCACACATAGTGTGGATAAAATCGATTTTGGAAAAGGGGTTGGTGATGGACAGAGTTTCTGAATGATGCAGAATACTCCTACCAAGTCAAGAGATCATGGTTTTAATCCATCACCGTTTTTTAGCTCACTGCACCATCCCAGCTCAGAACCTGGCTATATGCAAATTAGTCTGTTCCTGTCCCAGTGCATGATGGGAACAGGGCAAACCAAACTACCAAGCCAATTCTTATACTGGGAAGGAAACAAGCTTCCGGGGACCGGTTTCTGGCATCACAGCCTTCGTCGGCCCGGCTTGCTTGAATCCTGATGGTGCAATGAGCAAGGGACTCACGTCTGAGTATACCCTCCCACACATAGTGTGGATAAAATCGATTTTGGAAAAGGGGTTGGTGATGGACAGAGTTTCTGAATGATGCAGAATACTCCTACCAAGTCAAGAGATCATGGTTTTAATCCATCACCGTTTTTTAGCTCACTGCACCATCCCAGCTCAGAACCTGGCTATATGCAAATTAGTCTGTTCCTGTCCCAGTGCATGATGGGAACAGGGCAAACCAAACTACCAAGCCAATTCTTATACTGGGAAGGAAACAAGCTTCCGGGGACCGGTTTCTGGCATCACACCCTTCGTCGGCCCGGCTTGCTTGAATCCTGATGGTGCAATGAGCAAGGGACTCACGTCTGAGTATACCCTCCCACACATAGTGTGGATAAAATCGATTTTGGAAAAGGGGTTGGTGATGGACAGAGTTTCTGAATGATGCAGAATACTCCTACCAAGTCAAGAGATCATGGTTTTAATCCATCACCGTTTTTTAGCTCACTGCACCATCCCAGCTCAGAACCTGGCTATATGCAAATTAGTCTGTTCCTGTCCCAGTGCATGATGGGAACAGGGCAAACCAAACTACCAAGCCAATTCTTATACTGGGAAGGAAACAAGCTTCCGGGGACCGGTTTCTGGCATCACAGCCTTCGTCGGCCCGGCTTGCTTGAATCCTGATGGTGCAATGAGCAAGGGACTCACGTCTGAGTATACCCTCCCACACATAGTGTGGATAAAATCGATTTTGGAAAAGGGGTTGGTGATGGACAGAGTTTCTGAATGATGCAGAATACTCCTACCAAGTCAAGAGATCATGGTTTTAATCCATCACCGTTTTTTAGCTCACTGCACCATCCCAGCTCAGAACCTGGCTATATGCAAATTAGTCTGTTCCTGTCCCAGTGCATGATGGGAACAGGGCAAACCAAACTACCAAGCCAATTCTTATACTGGCAAGGAAACAAGCTTCCGGGGACCGGTTTCTGGCATCACAGCCTTCGTCGGCCCGGCTTGCTTGAATCCTGATGGTGCAATGAGCAAGGGACTCACGTCTGAGTATACCCTCCCACACATAGTGTGGATAAAATCGATTTTGGAAAAGGGGTTGGTGATGGACAGAGTTTCTGAATGATGCAGAATACTCCTACCAAGTCAAGAGATCATGGTTTTAATCCATCACCGTTTTTTAGCTCACTGCACCATCCCAGCTCAGAACCTGGCTATATGCAAATTAGTCTGTTCCTGTCCCAGTGCATGATGGGAACAGGGCAAACCAAACTACCAAGCCAATTCTTATACTGGGAAGGAAACAAGCTTCCGGGGACCGGTTTCTGGCATCACAGCCTTCGTCGGCCCGGCTTGCTTGAATCCTGATGGTGCAATGAGCAAGGGACTCACGTCTGAGTATACCCTCCCACACATAGTGTGGATAAAATCGATTTTGGAAAAGGGGTTGGTGATGGACAGAGTTTCTGAATGATGCAGAATACTCCTACCAAGTCAAGAGATCATGGTTTTAATCCATCACCTTTTGTTAGCTCACTGCACCATCCCAGCTCAGAACCTGGCTATATGCAAATTAGTCTGTTCCTGTCCCAGTGCATGATGGGAACAGGGCAAACCAAACTACCAAGCCAATTCTTATACTGGGAAGGAAACAAGCTTCCGGGACCGGTTTCTGGCATCACAGCCTTCGTCGGCCCGGCTTGCTTGAATCCTGACGGTGCAATGAGCAAGGGACTCACGTCTGAGTATACCCTCCCACACATAGTGTGGATAAAATCGATTTTGGAAAAGGGGTTGGTGATGGACAGAGTTTCTGAATGATGCAGAATACTCCTACCAAGTCAAGAGATCATGGTTTTAATCCATCACCGTTTTTTAGCTCACTGCACCATCCCAGCTCAGAACCTGGCTACATGCAAATTAGTCTGTTCCTGTCCCAGTGCATGATGGGAACAGGGCAAACCAAACTACCAAGCCAATTCTTATACTGGGAAGGAAACAAGCTTCCGGGGACCGGTTTCTGGCATCACAGCCTTCGTCAGCCCGGCTTGCTTGAATCCTGATGGTGCAATGAGCAAGGGACTCACGTCTGAGTATACCCTCCCACACATAGTGTGGATAAAATCGATTTTGGAAAAGGGGTTGGTGATGGACAGAGTTTCTGAATGATGCAGAATACTCCTACCAAGTCAAGAGATCATGGTTTTAATCCATCACCGTTTTTTAGCTCACTGCACCATCCCAGCTCAGAACCTGGCTATATGCAAATTAGTCTGTTCCTGTCCCAGTGCATGATGGGAACAGGGCAAACCAAACTACCAAGCCAATTCTTATACTGGGAAGGAAACAAGCTTCCGGGGACCGGTTTCTAGCATCACAGCCTTCGTCGGCCCGGCTTGCTTGAATCCTGATGGTGCAATGAGCAAGGGACTCACGTCTGAGTATACCATCCCACACATAGTGTGGATAAAATCGATTTTGGAAAAGGGGTTGGTGATGGACAGAGTTTCTGAATGATGCAGAATACTCCTACCAAGTCAAGAGATCATGGTTTTAATCTATCATCGTTTTTTAGCTCACTGCACCATCCCAGCTCAGAACCTGGCTATATGCAAATTAGTCTGTTCCTGTCCCAGTGCATGATGGGAACAGGGCAAACCAAACTACCAAGCCAATTCTTATACTGGGAAGGAAACAAGCTTCCGGGGACCGGTTTCTGTCATCACAGCCTTCGTCAGCCCGGCTTGCTTGAATACTGATGGTGCAATGAGCAAGGGACTCACGTCTGAGTATACCCTCCCACACATAGTGTGGATAAAATCGATTTTGGAAAAGGGGTTGGTGATGGACAGAGTTTCTGAATGATGCAGAATACTCCTACCAAGTCAAGAGATCATCGTTTTAATCCATCACCGTTTTTTAGCTCACTGCACCATCCCAGCTCAGAACCTGGCTATATGCAAATTAGTCTGTTCCTGTCCCAGTGCATGATGGGAACAGGGCAAACCAAACTACCAAGCCAATTCTTATACTGGGAAGGAAACAAGCTTCAGGGGACCGGTTTCTGGCATCACAGCCTTCGTCGGCCCGGCTTGTTTGAATCCTGATGGTGCAATGAGCAAGGGACTCACGTCTGAGTATACCCTCCCACACATAGTGTGGATAAAATCGATTTTGGAAAAGGGGTTGGTGATGGACAGAGTTTCTGAATGATGCAGAATACTCCTACCAAGTCAAGAGATCATGGTTTTAATCCATCACCGTTTTTTAGCTCACTGCACCATCCCAGCTCAGAACCTGGCTATATGCAAATTAGTCTGTTCCTGTCCCAGTGCATGATGGGAACAGGGCAAACCAAACTACCAAGCCAATTCTTATACTGGGAAGGAAACAAGCTTCCGGGGACCGGTTTCTGGCATCACAGCCTTCGTCGGCCCGGCTTGCTTGAATCCTGATGGTGCAATGAGCAAGGGACTCACGTCCGAGTATACCCTCCCACACATAGTGTGGATAAAATCGATTTTGGAAAAGGGGTTGGTGATGGACAGAGTTTCTGAATGATGCAGAATACTCCTACCAAGTCAAGAGATCATGGTTTTAATCCATCACCGTTTTTTAGCTCACTGCACCATCCCTGCTCAGAACCTGGTTATATGCAAATTAGTCTGTTCCTGTCCCAGTGCATGATGGGAACAGGGCAAACCAAACTACCAAGCCAATTCTTATACTGGGAAGGAAACAAGCTTCCGGGGACCGGTTTCTGGCATCACAGCCTTCGTCGGCCCGGCTTGCTTGAATCCTGATGGTGCAATGAGCAAGGGACTCACGTCTGAGTATACCCTCCCACACATAGTGTGGATAAAATCGATTTTGGAAAAGGAGTTGGTGATGGACAGAGTTTCTGAATGATGCAGAATACTCCTACCAAGTCAAGAGATCATGGTTTTAATCCATCACCGTTTTTTAGCTCACTGCACCATCCCAGCTCAGAACCTGGCTATATGCAAATTAGTCTGTTCCTGTCCCAGTGCATGATGGGAACAGGGCAAACCAAACTACCAAGCCAATTCTTATACTGGGAAGGAAACAAGCTTCCGGGGACCGGTTTCTGGCATCACAGCCTTCGTCGGCCCGGCTTGCTTGAATCCTGATGGTGCAATGAGCAAGGGACTCACGTCTGAGTATACCCTCCCACACATAGTGTGGATAAAATTGATTTTGGAAAAGGGGTTGGTGATGGACAGAGTTTCTGAATGATGCAGAATACTCCTACCAAGTCAAGAGATCATGGTTTTAATCCATCACCGTTTTTTAGCTCACTGCACCATCCCAGCTCAGAACCTGGCTATATGCAAATTAGTCTGGTCCTGTCCCAGTGCATGATGGGAACAGGGCAAACCAAACTACCAAGCCAATTCTTATACTGGGAAGGAAACAAGCTTCCGGGGACCGGTTTCTGGCATCACAGCCTTCGTCGGCCCGGCTTGCTTGAATCCTGATGGTGCAATGAGCAAGGGACTCACATCTGAGTATACCCTCCCACACATAGTGTGGATAAAATCGATTTTGGAAAAGGGGTTGGTGATGGACAGAGTTTCTGAATGATGCAGAATACTCCTACCAAGTCAAGAGATCATGGTTTTAATCCATCACCGTTTTTTAGCTCACTGCACCATCCCAGCTCAGAACCTGGCTATATGCAAATTAGTCTGTTCCTGTCCCAGTGCATGATGGGAACAGGGCAAACCAAACTACCAAGCCAATTCTTATACTGGGAAGGAAACAAGCTTCCGGGGACCGGTTTCTGGCATCACAGCCTTCGTCGGCCCGGCTTGCTTGAATCCTGATGGTGCAATGAGCAAGGGACTCACGTCTGAGTATACCCTCCCACACATAGTGTGGATAAAATCGATTTTGGAAAAGGGGTTGGTGATGGACAGAGTTTCTGAATGATGCAGAATACTCCTACCAAGTCAAGAGATCATGGTTTTAATCCATCACCGTTTTTTAGCTCACTGCACCATCCCAGCTCAGAACCTGGCTATATGCAAATTAGTCTGTTCCTGTCCCAGTGCATGATGGGAACAGGGCAAACCAAACTACCAAGCCAATTCTTATACTGGGAAGGAAACAAGCTTCCGGGGACCGGTTTCTGGCATCACAGCCTTCGTCAGCCCGGCTTGCTTGAATCCTGATGGTGCAATGAGCAAGGGACTCACGTCTGAGTATACCCTCCCACACATAGTGTGGATAAAATCGATTTTGGAAAAGGGGTTGGTGATGGACAGAGTTTCTGAATGATGCAGAATACTCCTACCAAGTCAAGAGATCATGGTTTTAATCCATCACCGTTTTTTAGCTCACTGCACCATCCCAGCTCAGAACCTGGCTATATGCAAATTAGTCTGTTCCTGTCCCAGTGCATGATGGGAACAGGGCAAACCAAACTACCAAGCCAATTCTTATACTGGGAAGGAAACAAGCTTCAGGGGACCGGTTTCTGGCATCACAGCCTTCGTCGGCCCGGCTTGCTTGAATCCTGATGGTGCAATGAGCAAGGGACTCACGTCTGAGTATACCCTCCCACACATAGTGTGGATAAAATCGATTTTGGAAAAGGGGTTGGTGATGGACAGAGTTTCTGAATGATGCAGAATACTCCTACCAAGTCAAGAGATCATGGTTTTAATCCATCACCGTTTTTGAGCTCACTGCACCATCCCAGCTCAGAACCTGGCTATATGCAAATTAGTCTGTTCCTGTCCCAGTGCATGATGGGAACAGGGCAAACCAAACTACCAAGCCAATTCTTATACTGGGAAGGAAACAAGCTTCCGGGGACCGGTTTCTGGCATCACAGCCTTCGTCGGCCCGGCTTGCTTGAATCCTGATGGTGCAATGAGCAAGGGACTCACGTCCGAGTATACCCTCCCACACATAGTGTGGATAAAATCGATTTTGGAAAAGGGGTTGGTGATGGACAGAGTTTCTGAATGATGCAGAATACTCCTACCAAGTCAAGAGATCATGGTTTTAATCCATCACCGTTTTTTAGCTCACTGCACCATCCCAGCTCAGAACCTGGTTATATGCAAATTAGTCTGTTCCTGTCCCAGTGCATGATGGGAACAGGGCAAACCAAACTACCAAGCCAATTCTTATACTGGGAAGGAAACAAGCTTCCGGGGACCGGTTTCTGGCATCACAGCCTTCGTCGGCCCGGCTTGCTTGAATCCTGATGGTGCAATGAGCAAGGGACTAACGTCTGAGTATACCCTCCCACACATAGTGTGGATAAAATCGATTTTGGAAAAGGGGTTGGTGATGGACAGAGTTTCTGAATGATGCAGAATACTCCGACCAAGTCAAGAGATCATGGTTTTAAGCCATCACCGTTTTTTAGCTCACTGCACCATCCCAGCTCAGAACCTGGCTATATGCAAATTAGTCTGTTCCTGTCCCAGTGCATGATGGGAACAGGGCAAACCAAACTACCAAGCCAATTCTTATACTGGGAAGGAAACAAGCTTCCGGGGACCGGTTTCTGGCATCACAGCCTTCGTCGGCCCGGCTTGCTTGAATCCTGATGGTGCAATGAGCAAGGGACTCATGTCTGAGTATACCCTCCCACACATAGTGTGGATAAAATCGATTTTGGAAAAGGGGTTGGTGATGGACAGAGTTTCTGAATGATGCAGAATACTCCTACCAAGTCAAGAGATCATGGTTTTAATCCATCACCGTTTTTTAGCTCACTGCACCATCCCAGCTCAGAACCTGGCTATATGCAAATTAGTCTGTTCCTGTCCCAGTGCATGATGGGAACAGGGCAAACCAAACTACCAAGCCAATTCTTATGCTGGGAAGGAAACAAGCTTCCGGGGACCGGTTTCTGGCATCACAGCCTTCGTCGGCCCGGCTTGCTTGAATCCTGATGGTGCAATGAGCAAGGGACTCACATCTGAGTATACCCTCCCACAGATAGTGTGGATAAAATCGATTTTGGAAAAGGGGTTGGTGATGGACAGAGTTTCTGAATGATGCAGAATACTCCTACCAAGTCAAGAGATCATGGTTTTAATCCATCACCGTTTTTTAGCTCACTGCACCATCCCAGCTCAGAACCTGGCTATATGCAAATTAGTCTGTTCCTGTCCCAGTGCATGATGGGAACAGGGCAAACCAAACTACCAAGCCAATTCTTATACTGGGAAGGACACAAGCTTCCGGGGACCGGTTTCTGGCATCACAGCCTTCGTCAGCCCGGCTTGCTTGAATCCTGATGGTGCAATGAGCAAGGGACTCACGTCTGAGTATACCCTCCCACACATAGTGTGGATAAAATCGATTTTGGAAAAGGGGTTGGTGATGGACAGAGTTTCTGAATGATGCAGAATACTCCTACCAAGTCAAGAGATCATGGTTTTAATCCATCACCGTTTTTTAGCTCACTGCACCATCCCAGCTCAGAACCTGGCTATATGCAAATTAGTCTGTTCCTGTCCCAGTGCATGATGGGAACAGGGCAAACCAAACTACCAAGCCAATTCTTATACTGGGAAGGAAACAAGCTTCAGGGGACCGGTTTCTGGCATCACAGCCTTCGTCGGCCCGGCTTGCTTGAATCCTGATGGTGCAATGAGCAAGGGACTCACGTCCGAGTATACCCTCCCACACATAGTGTGGATAAAATCGATTTTGGAAAAGGGGTTGGTGATGGACAGAGTTTCTGAATGATGCAGAATACTCCTACCAAGTCAAGAGATCATGGTTTTAATCCATCACCGTTTTTTAGCTCACTGCACCATCCCAGCTCAGAACCTGGCTATATGCAAATTAGTCTGTTCCTGTCCCAGTGCATGATGGGAACAGGGCAAACCAAACTACCAAGCCAATTCTTAAACTGGGAAGGAAACAAGCTTCCGGGGTCCGGTTTCTGGCATCACAGCCTTCGTCGGCCCGGCTTGCTTGAATCCTGATGGTGCAATGAGCAAGGGACTCACGTCTGAGTATACCCTCCCACACATAGTGTGGATAAAATCGATTTTGGAAAAGGGGTTGGTGATGGACAGAGTTTCTGAATGATGCAGAATACTCCTACCAAGTCAAGAGATCATGGTTTTAATCCATCACCGTTTTTTAGCTCACTGCACCATCCCAGCTCAGAACCTGGCTATATGCAAATTAGTCTGTTCCTGTCCCAGTGCATGATGGGAACAGGGCAAACCAAACTACCAAGACAATTCTTATACTGGGAAGGAAACAAGCTTCCGGGGACCGGTTTCTGGCATCACAGCCTTCATCGGCCCGGCTTGCTTGAATCCTGATGGTGCAATGAGCAAGGGACTCACGTCCGAGTATACCCTCCCACACATAGTGTGGATAAAATCGATTTTGGAAAAGGGGTTGGTGATGGACAGAGTTTCTGAATGATGCAGAATACTCCTACCAAGTCAAGAGATCATGGTTTTAATCCATCACCGTTTTTTAGCTCACTGCACCATCCCAGCTCAGAACCTGGTTATATGCAAATTAGTCTGTTCCTGTCCCAGTGCATGATGGGAACAGGGCAAACCAAACTACCAAGCCAATTCTTATACTGGGAAGAAAACAAGCTTCCGGGGACCGGTTTCTGGCATCACAGCCTTCGTCGGCCCGGCTTGCTTGAATCCTGATGGTGCAATGAGCAAGGGACTCACGTCTGAGTATACCCTCCCACACATAGTGTGGATAAAATCGATTTTGGAAAAGGGGTTGGTGATGGACAGAGTTTCTGAATGATGCAGAATACTCCTACCAAGTCAAGAGATCATGGTTTTAATCCATCACCGTTTTTTAGCTCACTGCACCATCCCAGCTCAGAACCTGGCTATATGCAAATTAGTCTGTTCCTGTCCCAGTGCATGATGGGAACAGGGCAAACCAAACTACCAAGCCAATTCTTATACTGGGAAGGACACAAGCTTCCGGGGACCGGTTTCTGGCATCACAGCCTTCGTCAGCCTGGCTTGCTTGAATCCTGATGGTGCACACGTCTGAGTATACCCTCCCACACATAGTGTGGATAAAATCGATTTTGGAAAAGGGGTTGGTGATGGACAGAGTTTCTGAATGATGCAGAATACTCCTACCAAGTCAAGAGATCATGGTTTTAATCCATCACCGTTTTTTAGCTCACTGCACCATCCCAGCTCAGAACCTGGCTATATGCAAATTAGTCTGTTCCTGTCCCAGTGCATGATGGGAACAGGGCAAACCAAACTACCAAGCCAATTCTTATACTGGGAAGGAAACAAGCTTCAGGGGACCGGTTTCTGGCATCACAGCCTTCGTCGGCCCGGCTTGCTTGAATCCTGATGGTGCAATGAGCAAGGGAGTCACGTCCGAGTATACCCTCCCACACATAGTGTGGATAAAATCGATTTTGGAAAAGGGGTTGGTGATGGACAGAGTTTCTGAATGATGCAGAATACTCCTACCAAGTCAAGAGATCATGGTTTTAATCCATCACCGTTTTTTAGCTCACTGCACCATCCCAGCTCAGAACCTGGCTATATGCAAATTAGTCTGTTCCTGTCCCAGTGCATGATGGGAACAGGGCAAACCAAACTACCAAGCCAATTCTTAAACTGGGAAGGAAAAAAGCTTCCGGGGACCGGTTTCTGGCATGACAGCCTTCGTCGGCCCGGCTTGCTTGAATCCTGATGGTGCAATGAGCAAGGGACTCACGTCTGAGTATACCCTCCCACACATAGTGTGGATAAAATCGATTTTGGAAATGGGGTTGGTGATGGACAGAGTTTCTGAATGATGCAGAATACTCCTACCAAGTCAAGAGATCATGGTTTTAATCCATCACCGTTTTTGAGCTCACTGCACCATCCCAGCTCAGAACCTGGCTATATGCAAATTAGTCTGTTCCTGTCCCAGTGCATGATGGGAACAGGGCAAACCAAACTACCAAGCCAATTCTTATACTGGGAAGGAAACAAGCTTCCGGGGACCGGTTTCTGGCATCACAGCCTTCGTCGGCCCGGCTTGCTTGAATCCTGATGGTGCAATGAGCAAGGGACTCACATCTGAGTATACCCTCCCACACATAGTGTGGATAAAATCGATTTTGGAAAAGGGGTTGGTGATGGACAGAGTTTCTGAATGATGCAGAATACTCTAACCAAGTCAAGAGATCATGGTTTTAATCCATCACTGTTTTTTAGCTCACTGCACCATCCCAGCTCAGAACCTGGCTATATGCAAATTAGTCTGTTCCTGTCCCAGTGCATGATGGGAACAGGGCAAACCAAACTACCAAGCCAATTCTTATACTGGGAAGGACACAAGGTTCCGGGGACCGGTTTCTGGCATCACAGCCTTTGTCAGCCCGACTTGCTTGAATCCTGATGGTGCAATGAGCAAGGGACTCACGTCTGAGTATACCCTCCCACACATAGTGTGGATAAAATCAATTTTGGAAAAGGGGTTGGTGATGGACAGAGTTTCTGAATGATGCAGAATACTCCTACCAAGTCAAGAGATCATGGTTTTAATCCATCACCGTTTTTTAGCTCACTGCACCATCCCAGCTCAGAACCTGGCTATATGCAAATTAGTCTGTTCCTGTCCCAGTGCATGATGGGAACAGGGCAATCCAAACTACCAAGCCAATTCTTATACTGGGAAGGAAACAAGCTTCCGGGGACTGGTTTCTGGCATCACAGCCTTCGTCGGCCCGGCTTGCTTGAATCCTGATGGTGCAATGAGCAAGGGACTCACGTCTGAGTATACCCTCCCACACATAGTGTGGATAAAATCGATTTTGGAAAAGGGGTTGGTGATGGACAGAGTTTCTGAATGATGCAGAATACTCCTACCAAGTCAAGAGATCATGGTTTTAATCCATCACCGTTTTTTAGCTCACTGCACCATCCCAGCTCAACCTGGCTATATGCAAATTAGACTGTTCCTGTCCCAGTGCATGATGGGAACAGGGCAAACCAAACTACCAAGCCAATTCTTATACTGGGAAGGAAACAAGCTTCCGGGGCCGGTTTCTGGCATCACAGCCTTCGTCGGCCCGGCTTGCTTGAATCCTGATGGTGCAATGAGCAAGGGACTCACGTCTGAGTATACCCTCCCACACATAGTGTGGATAAAATCGATTTTGGAAAAGGGGTTGGTGATGGACAGAGTTTCTGAATGATGCAGAATACTCCTACAAAGTCAAGAGATCATGGTTTTAATCCATCACCGTTTTTTAGCTCACTGCACCATCCCAGCTCAGAACCTGGCTACATGCAAATTAGTCTGTTCCTGTCCCAGTGCATGATGGGAACAGGGCAAACCAAACTACCAAGCAAATTCTTATACTGGGAAGGAAACAAGCTTCCGGGGACTGGTTTCTGGCATCACAGCCTTCGTCGGCCCGGCTTGCTTGAATCCTGATGGTGCAATGAGCAAGGGACTCACGTCTGAGTATACCCTCCCACACATAGTTGTGGATAAAATCGATTTTGGAAAAGGGGTTGGTGATGGACAGAGTTTCTGAATGATGCAGAATACTCCTACCAAGTCAAGAGATCCTGGTTTTAATCCATCACCGTTTTTAGCTCACTGCACCATCCCAGCTCAACCTGGCTATATGCAAATTAGACTGTTCCTGTCCCAGTGCATGATGGGAACAGGGCAAACCAAACTACCAAGCCAATTCTTATACTGGGAAGGAAACAAGCTTCCGGGGACCGGTTTCTGGCATCACAGCCTTCGTCGGCCCGGCTTGCTTGAATCCTGATGGTGCAATGAGCAAGGGACTCACGTCTGAGTATACCCTCCCACACATAGTGTGGATAAAATCGATTTTGGAAAAGGGGTTGGTGATGGACAGAGTTTCTGAATGATGCAGAATACTCCTACCAAGTCAAGAGATCATGGTTTTAATCCATCACCGTTTTTTAGCTCACTGCACCATCCCAGCTCAGAACCTGGCTATATGCAAATTAGTCTGTTCCTGTCCCAGTGCATGATGGGAACAGGGCAAACCAAACTACCAAGCCAATTCATATACTGGGAAGGAAACAAGCTTCCGGGGACTGGTTTCTGGCATCACAGCCTACGTCGGCCCGGCTTGCTTGAATCCTGATGGTGCAATGAGCAAGGGACTCACATCTGAGTATACCCTCCCACACATAGTGTGGATAAAATCGATTTTGGAAAAGGGGTTGGTGATGGACAGAGTTTCTGAATGATGCAGAATACTCCTACCAAGTCAAGAGATCATGGTTTTAATCCATCACCGTTTTTTAGCTCACTGCACCATCCCAGCTCAGAACCTGGCTATATGCAAATTAGTCTGTTCCTGTCCCAGTGCATGATGGGAACAGGGCAAACCAAACTACCAAGCCAATTCTTATACTGGGAAGGACACAATCTTCCGGGGACCGGTTTCTGGCATCACAGCCTTTGTCAGGCCGGCTTGCTTGAATCCTGATGGTGCAATGAGCAAGGGACTCACGTCTGAGTATACCCTCCCACACATAGTGTGGATAAAATCGATTTTGGAAAAGGGGTTGGTGATGGACAGAGGTTTCTGAATGATGCAGAATACTCCTACCAAGTCAAGAGATCATGGTTTTAATCCATCACCGTTTTTAGCTCACTGCACCATCCCAGCTCAGAACCTGGCTATATGCAAATTAGTCTGTTCCTGTCCCAGTGCATGATGGGAACAGGGCAAACCAAACTACCAAGCCAATTCTTATACTGGGAAGGAAACAAGCTTCCGGGGACCGGTTTCTGGCATCACAGCCTTCGTCGGCCCGGCTTGCTTGAATCCTGATGGTGCAATGAGCAAGGGACTCACGTCTGAGTATACCCTCCCACACATAGTGTGGATAAAATCGATTTTGGAAAAGGGGTTGGTGATGGACAGAGTTTCTGAATGATGCAGAATACTCCTACCAAGTCAAGAGATCATGGTTTTAATCCATCACCGTTTTTTAGCTCACTGCACCATCCCAGCTCAGAACCTGGCTATATGCAAATTAGTCTGTTCCTGTCCCAGTGCATGATGGGAACAGGGCAAACCAAACTACCAAGCCAATTCTTATACTGGGAAGGAAACAAGCTTCAGGGGACCGGTTTCTGGCATCACAGCCTTCGTCGGCCCGGCTTGCTTGAATCCTGATGGTGCAATGAGCAAGGGACTCATGTCTGAGTATACCCTCCCACACATAGTGTGGATAAAATCGATTTTGGAAAAGGGGTTGGTGATGGACAGAGTTTCTGAATGATGCAGAATACTCCTACCAAGTCAAGAGATCATGGTTTTAATCCATCACCTTTTGTTAGCTCACTGCACCATCCCAGCTCAGAACCTGGCTATATGCAAATTAGTCTGTTCCTGTCCCAGTGCATGATGGGAACAGGGCAAACCAAACTACCAAGCCAATTCTTATACTGGGAAGGAAACAAGCTTCCGGGACCGGTTTCTGGCATCACAGCCTTCGTCGGCCCGGCTTGCTTGAATCCTGACGGTGCAATGAGCAAGGGACTCACGTCTGAGTATACCCTCCCACACATAGTGTGGATAAAATCGATTTTGGAAAAGGGGTTGGTGATGGACAGAGTTTCTGAATGATGCAGAATACTCCTACCAAGTCAAGAGATCATGGTTTTAATCCATCACCGTTTTTTAGCTCACTGCACCATCCCAGCTCAGAACCTGGCTACATGCAAATTAGTCTGTTCCTGTCCCAGTGCATGATGGGAACAGGGCAAACCAAACTACCAAGCCAATTCTTATACTGGGAAGGAAACAAGCTTCCGGGGACCGGTTTCTGGCATCACAGCCTTCGTCAGCCCGGCTTGCTTGAATCCTGATGGTGCAATAAGCAAGGGACTCACGTCTGAGTATACCCTCCCACACATAGTGTGGATAAAATCGATTTTGGAAAAGGGGTTGGTGATGGACAGAGTTTCTGAATGATGCAGAATACTCCTACCAAGTCAAGAGATCATGGTTTTAATCCATCACCGTTTTTTAGCTCACTGCACCATCCCAGCTCAGAACCTGGCTATATGCAAATTAGTCTGTTCCTGTCCCAGTGCATGATGGGAACAGGGCAAACCAAACTACCAAGCCAATTCTTATACTGGGAAGGAAACAAGCTTCCGGGGACCGGTTTCTGGCATCACAGCCTTCGTCGGCCCGGCTTGCTTGAATCCTGATGGTGCAATGAGCAAGGGACTCACGTCTGAGTATACCCTCCCACACATAGTGTGGATAAAATCGATTTTGGAAAAGGGGTTGGTGATGGACAGAGTTTCTGAATGATGCAGAATACTCCTACCAAGTCAAGAGATCATGGTTTTAATCCATCACCGTTTTTTAGCTCACTGCACCATCCCAGCTCAGAACCTGGCTATATGCAAATTAGTCTGTTCCTGTCCCAGTGCATGATGGGAACAGGGCAAACCAAACTACCAAGCCAATTCTTATACTGGGAAGGAAACAAGCTTCCGGGGACCGGTTTCTGGCATCACACCCTTCGTCGGCCCGGCTTGCTTGAATCCTGATGGTGCAATGAGCAAGGGACTCACGTCTGAGTATACCCTCCCACACATAGTGTGGATAAAATCGATTTTGGAAAAGGGGTTGGTGATGGACAGAGTTTCTGAATGATGCAGAATACTCCTACCAAGTCAAGAGATCATGGTTTTAATCCATCACCGTTTTTTAGCTCACTGCACCATCCCAGCTCAGAACCTGGCTATATGCAAATTAGTCTGTTCCTGTCCCAGTGCATGATGGGAACAGGGCAAACCAAACTACCAAGCCAATTCTTATACTGGGAAGGAAACAAGCTTCCGGGGACCGGTTTCTGGCATCACAGCCTTCGTCGGCCCGGCTTGCTTGAATCCTGATGGTGCAATGAGCAAGGGACTCACGTCTGAGTATACCCTCCCACACATAGTGTGGATAAAATCGATTTTGGAAAAGGGGTTGGTGATGGACAGAGTTTCTGAATGATGCAGAATACTCCTACCAAGTCAAGAGATCATGGTTTTAATCCATCACCGTTTTTTAGCTCACTGCACCATCCCAGCTCAGAACCTGGCTATATGCAAATTAGTCTGTTCCTGTCCCAGTGCATGATGGGAACAGGGCAAACCAAACTACCAAGCCAATTCTTATACTGGCAAGGAAACAAGCTTCCGGGGACCGGTTTCTGGCATCACAGCCTTCGTCGGCCCGGCTTGCTTGAATCCTGATGGTGCAATGAGCAAGGGACTCACGTCTGAGTATACCCTCCCACACATAGTGTGGATAAAATCGATTTTGGAAAAGGGGTTGGTGATGGACAGAGTTTCTGAATGATGCAGAATACTCCTACCAAGTCAAGAGATCATGGTTTTAACCCATCACCGTTTTTTAGCTCACTGCGCCATCCCAGCTCAGAACCTGGCTATATGCAAATTAGTCTGTTCCTGTCCCAGTACATGATGGGAACAGGGCAAACCAAACTACCAAGCCAATTCTTATACTGGGAAGGAAACAAGCTTCCGGGGACCGGTTTCTGGCATCACAGCCTTCGTCGGCCCGGCTTGCTTGAATCCTGATGGTGCAATGAGCAAGGGACTCACGTCTGAGTATACCCTCCCACACATAGTGTGGATAAAATCGATTTTGGAAAAGGGGTTGGTGATGGACAGAGTTTCTGAATGATGCAGAATACTCCTACCAAGTCAAGAGATCATGGTTTTAATCCATCACCGTTTTTTAGCTCACTGCACCATCCCAGCTCAGAACCTGGCTATATGCAAATTAGTCTGTTCCTGTCCCAGTGCATGATGGGAACAGGGCAAACCAAACTACCAAGCCAATTCTTATACTGGGAAGGAAACAAGCTTCCGGGGACCGGTTTCTGGCATCACAGCCTTCGTCGGCCCGGCTTGCTTGAATCCTGATGGTGCAATGAGCAAGGGACTCACGTCTGAGTATACCCTCCCACACATAGTGTGGATAAAATCGATTTTGGAAAAGGGGTTGGTGATGGACAGAGTTTCTGAATGATGCAGAATACTCCTACCAAGTCAAGAGATCATGGTTTTAATCCATCACCGTTTTTTAGCTCACTGCACCATCCCAGCTCAGAACCTGGCTATATGCAAATTAGTCTGTTCCTGTCCCAGTGCATGATGGGAACAGGGCAAACCAAACTACCAAGCCAATTCTTATACTGGGAAGGAAACAAGCTTCAGGGGACCGGTTTCTGGCATCACAGCCTTCGTCGGCCCGGCTTGCTTGAATCCTGATGGTGCAATGAGCAAGGGACTCACGTCTGAGTATACCCTCCCACACATAGTGTGGATAAAATCGATTTTGGAAAAGGGGTTGGTGATGGACAGAGTTTCTGAATGATGCAGAATACTCCTACCAAGTCAAGAGATCATGGTTTTAATCCATCACCTTTTGTTAGCTCACTGCACCATCCCAGCTCAGAACCTGGCTATATGCAAATTAGTCTGTTCCTGTCCCAGTGCATGATGGGAACAGGGCAAACCAAACTACCAAGCCAATTCTTATACTGGGAAGGAAACAAGCTTCCGGGACCGGTTTCTGGCATCACAGCCTTCGTCGGCCCGGCTTGCTTGAATCCTGACGGTGCAATGAGCAAGGGACTCACGTCTGAGTATACCCTCCCACACATAGTGTGGATAAAATCGATTTTGGAAAAGGGGTTGGTGATGGACAGAGTTTCTGAATGATGCAGAATACTCCTACCAAGTCAAGAGATCATGGTTTTAATCCATCACCGTTTTTTAGCTCACTGCACCATCCCAGCTCAGAACCTGGCTACATGCAAATTAGTCTGTTCCTGTCCCAGTGCATGATGGGAACAGGGCAAACCAAACTACCAAGCCAATTCTTATACTGGGAAGGAAACAAGCTTCCGGGGACCGGTTTCTGGCATCACAGCCTTCGTCAGCCCGGCTTGCTTGAATCCTGATGGTGCAATGAGCAAGGGACTCACGTCTGAGTATACCCTCCCACACATAGTGTGGATAAAATCGATTTTGGAAAAGGGGTTGGTGATGGACAGAGTTTCTGAATGATGCAGAATACTCCTACCAAGTCAAGAGATCATGGTTTTAATCCATCACCGTTTTTTAGCTCACTGCACCATCCCAGCTCAGAACCTGGCTATATGCAAATTAGTCTGTTCCTGTCCCAGTGCATGATGGGAACAGGGCAAACCAAACTACCAAGCCAATTCTTATACTGGGAAGGAAACAAGCTTCCGGGGACCGGTTTCTAGCATCACAGCCTTCGTCGGCCCGGCTTGCTTGAATCCTGATGGTGCAATGAGCAAGGGACTCACGTCTGAGTATACCATCCCACACATAGTGTGGATAAAATCGATTTTGGAAAAGGGGTTGGTGATGGACAGAGTTTCTGAATGATGCAGAATACTCCTACCAAGTCAAGAGATCATGGTTTTAATCTATCATCGTTTTTTAGCTCACTGCACCATCCCAGCTCAGAACCTGGCTATATGCAAATTAGTCTGTTCCTGTCCCAGTGCATGATGGGAACAGGGCAAACCAAACTACCAAGCCAATTCTTATACTGGGAAGGAAACAAGCTTCCGGGGACCGGTTTCTGTCATCACAGCCTTCGTCAGCCCGGCTTGCTTGAATACTGATGGTGCAATGAGCAAGGGACTCACGTCTGAGTATACCCTCCCACACATAGTGTGGATAAAATCGATTTTGGAAAAGGGGTTGGTGATGGACAGAGTTTCTGAATGATGCAGAATACTCCTACCAAGTCAAGAGATCATCGTTTTAATCCATCACCGTTTTTTAGCTCACTGCACCATCCCAGCTCAGAACCTGGCTATATGCAAATTAGTCTGTTCCTGTCCCAGTGCATGATGGGAACAGGGCAAACCAAACTACCAAGCCAATTCTTATACTGGGAAGGAAACAAGCTTCAGGGGACCGGTTTCTGGCATCACAGCCTTCGTCGGCCCGGCTTGTTTGAATCCTGATGGTGCAATGAGCAAGGGACTCACGTCTGAGTATACCCTCCCACACATAGTGTGGATAAAATCGATTTTGGAAAAGGGGTTGGTGATGGACAGAGTTTCTGAATGATGCAGAATACTCCTACCAAGTCAAGAGATCATGGTTTTAATCCATCACCGTTTTTTAGCTCACTGCACCATCCCAGCTCAGAACCTGGCTATATGCAAATTAGTCTGTTCCTGTCCCAGTGCATGATGGGAACAGGGCAAACCAAACTACCAAGCCAATTCTTATACTGGGAAGGAAACAAGCTTCCGGGGACCGGTTTCTGGCATCAAAGCCTTCGTCGGCCCGGCTTGCTTGAATCCTGATGGTGCAATGAGCAAGGGACTCACGTCCGAGTATACCCTCCCACACATAGTGTGGATAAAATCGATTTTGGAAAAGGGGTTGGTGATGGACAGAGTTTCTGAATGATGCAGAATACTCCTACCAAGTCAAGAGATCATGGTTTTAATCCATCACCGTTTTTTAGCTCACTGCACCATCCCTGCTCAGAACCTGGTTATATGCAAATTAGTCTGTTCCTGTCCCAGTGCATGATGGGAACAGGGCAAACCAAACTACCAAGCCAATTCTTATACTGGGAAGGAAACAAGCTTCCGGGGACCGGTTTCTGGCATCACAGCCTTCGTCGGCCCGGCTTGCTTGAATCCTGATGGTGCAATGAGCAAGGGACTCACGTCTGAGTATACCCTCCCACACATAGTGTGGATAAAATCGATTTTGGAAAAGGGGTTGGTGATGGACAGAGTTTCTGAATGATGCAGAATACTCCTACCAAGTCAAGAGATCATGGTTTTAATCCATCACCGTTTTTTAGCTCACTGCACCATCCCAGCTCAGAACCTGGCTATATGCAAATTAGTCTGTTCCTGTCCCAGTGCATGATGGGAACAGGGCAAACCAAACTACCAAGCCAATTCTTATACTGGGAAGGAAACAAGCTTCCGGGGACCGGTTTCTGGCATCACAGCCTTCGTCGGCCCGGCTTGCTTGAATCCTGATGGTGCAATGAGCAAGGGACTCACGTCTGAGTATACCCTCCCACACATAGTGTGGATAAAATTGATTTTGGAAAAGGGGTTGGTGATGGACAGAGTTTCTGAATGATGCAGAATACTCCTACCAAGTCAAGAGATCATGGTTTTAATCCATCACCGTTTTTTAGCTCACTGCACCATCCCAGCTCAGAACCTGGCTATATGCAAATTAGTCTGGTCCTGTCCCAGTGCATGATGGGAACAGGGCAAACCAAACTACCAAGCCAATTCTTATACTGGGAAGGAAACAAGCTTCCGGGGACCGGTTTCTGGCATCACAGCCTTCGTCGGCCCGGCTTGCTTGAATCCTGATGGTGCAATGAGCAAGGGACTCACATCTGAGTATACCCTCCCACACATAGTGTGGATAAAATCGATTTTGGAAAAGGGGTTGGTGATGGACAGAGTTTCTGAATGATGCAGAATACTCCTACCAAGTCAAGAGATCATGGTTTTAATCCATCACCGTTTTTTAGCTCACTGCACCATCCCAGCTCAGAACCTGGCTATATGCAAATTAGTCTGTTCCTGTCCCAGTGCATGATGGGAACAGGGCAAACCAAACTACCAAGCCAATTCTTATACTGGGAAGGAAACAAGCTTCCGGGGACCGGTTTCTGGCATCACAGCCTTCGTCGGCCCGGCTTGCTTGAATCCTGATGGTGCAATGAGCAAGGGACTCACGTCTGAGTATACCCTCCCACACATAGTGTGGATAAAATCGATTTTGGAAAAGGGGTTGGTGATGGACAGAGTTTCTGAATGATGCAGAATACTCCTACCAAGTCAAGAGATCATGGTTTTAATCCATCACCGTTTTTTAGCTCACTGCACCATCCCAGCTCAGAACCTGGCTATATGCAAATTAGTCTGTTCCTGTCCCAGTGCATGATGGGAACAGGGCAAACCAAACTACCAAGCCAATTCTTATACTGGGAAGGAAACAAGCTTCCGGGGACCGGTTTCTGGCATCACAGCCTTCGTCAGCCCGGCTTGCTTGAATCCTGATGGTGCAATGAGCAAGGGACTCACGTCTGAGTATACCCTCCCACACATAGTGTGGATAAAATCGATTTTGGAAAAGGGGTTGGTGATGGACAGAGTTTCTGAATGATGCAGAATACTCCTACCAAGTCAAGAGATCATGGTTTTAATCCATCACCGTTTTTTAGCTCACTGCACCATCCCAGCTCAGAACCTGGCTATATGCAAATTAGTCTGTTCCTGTCCCAGTGCATGATGGGAACAGGGCAAACCAAACTACCAAGCCAATTCTTATACTGGGAAGGAAACAAGCTTCAGGGGACCGGTTTCTGGCATCACAGCCTTCGTCGGCCCGGCTTGCTTGAATCCTGATGGTGCAATGAGCAAGGGACTCACGTCTGAGTATACCCTCCCACACATAGTGTGGATAAAATCGATTTTGGAAAAGGGGTTGGTGATGGACAGAGTTTCTGAATGATGCAGAATACTCCTACCAAGTCAAGAGATCATGGTTTTAATCCATCACCGTTTTTGAGCTCACTGCACCATCCCAGCTCAGAACCTGGCTATATGCAAATTAGTCTGTTCCTGTCCCAGTGCATGATGGGAACAGGGCAAACCAAACTACCAAGCCAATTCTTATACTGGGAAGGAAACAAGCTTCCGGGGACCGGTTTCTGGCATCACAGCCTTCGTCGGCCCGGCTTGCTTGAATCCTGATGGTGCAATGAGCAAGGGACTCACGTCCGAGTATACCCTCCCACACATAGTGTGGATAAAATCGATTTTGGAAAAGGGGTTGGTGATGGACAGAGTTTCTGAATGATGCAGAATACTCCTACCAAGTCAAGAGATCATGGTTTTAATCCATCACCGTTTTTTAGCTCACTGCACCATCCCAGCTCAGAACCTGGTTATATGCAAATTAGTCTGTTCCTGTCCCAGTGCATGATGGGAACAGGGCAAACCAAACTACCAAGCCAATTCTTATACTGGGAAGGAAACAAGCTTCCGGGGACCGGTTTCTGGCATCACAGCCTTCGTCGGCCCGGCTTGCTTGAATCCTGATGGTGCAATGAGCAAGGGACTAACGTCTGAGTATACCCTCCCACACATAGTGTGGATAAAATCGATTTTGGAAAAGGGGTTGGTGATGGACAGAGTTTCTGAATGATGCAGAATACTCCGACCAAGTCAAGAGATCATGGTTTTAAGCCATCACCGTTTTTTAGCTCACTGCACCATCCCAGCTCAGAACCTGGCTATATGCAAATTAGTCTGTTCCTGTCCCAGTGCATGATGGGAACAGGGCAAACCAAACTACCAAGCCAATTCTTATACTGGGAAGGAAACAAGCTTCCGGGGACCGGTTTCTGGCATCACAGCCTTCGTCGGCCCGGCTTGCTTGAATCCTGATGGTGCAATGAGCAAGGGACTCATGTCTGAGTATACCCTCCCACACATAGTGTGGATAAAATCGATTTTGGAAAAGGGGTTGGTGATGGACAGAGTTTCTGAATGATGCAGAATACTCCTACCAAGTCAAGAGATCATGGTTTTAATCCATCACCGTTTTTTAGCTCACTGCACCATCCCAGCTCAGAACCTGGCTATATGCAAATTAGTCTGTTCCTGTCCCAGTGCATGATGGGAACAGGGCAAACCAAACTACCAAGCCAATTCTTATGCTGGGAAGGAAACAAGCTTCCGGGGACCGGTTTCTGGCATCACAGCCTTCGTCGGCCCGGCTTGCTTGAATCCTGATGGTGCAATGAGCAAGGGACTCACATCTGAGTATACCCTCCCACAGATAGTGTGGATAAAATCGATTTTGGAAAAGGGGTTGGTGATGGACAGAGTTTCTGAATGATGCAGAATACTCCTACCAAGTCAAGAGATCATGGTTTTAATCCATCACCGTTTTTTAGCTCACTGCACCATCCCAGCTCAGAACCTGGCTATATGCAAATTAGTCTGTTCCTGTCCCAGTGCATGATGGGAACAGGGCAAACCAAACTACCAAGCCAATTCTTATACTGGGAAGGACACAAGCTTCCGGGGACCGGTTTCTGGCATCACAGCCTTCGTCAGCCCGGCTTGCTTGAATCCTGATGGTGCAATGAGCAAGGGACTCACGTCTGAGTATACCCTCCCACACATAGTGTGGATAAAATCGATTTTGGAAAAGGGGTTGGTGATGGACAGAGTTTCTGAATGATGCAGAATACTCCTACCAAGTCAAGAGATCATGGTTTTAATCCATCACCGTTTTTTAGCTCACTGCACCATCCCAGCTCAGAACCTGGCTATATGCAAATTAGTCTGTTCCTGTCCCAGTGCATGATGGGAACAGGGCAAACCAAACTACCAAGCCAATTCTTATACTGGGAAGGAAACAAGCTTCAGGGGACCGGTTTCTGGCATCACAGCCTTCGTCGGCCCGGCTTGCTTGAATCCTGATGGTGCAATGAGCAAGGGACTCACGTCCGAGTATACCCTCCCACACATAGTGTGGATAAAATCGATTTTGGAAAAGGGGTTGGTGATGGACAGAGTTTCTGAATGATGCAGAATACTCCTACCAAGTCAAGAGATCATGGTTTTAATCCATCACCGTTTTTTAGCTCACTGCACCATCCCAGCTCAGAACCTGGCTATATGCAAATTAGTCTGTTCCTGTCCCAGTGCATGATGGGAACAGGGCAAACCAAACTACCAAGCCAATTCTTAAACTGGGAAGGAAACAAGCTTCCGGGGTCCGGTTTCTGGCATCACAGCCTTCGTCGGCCCGGCTTGCTTGAATCCTGATGGTGCAATGAGCAAGGGACTCACGTCTGAGTATACCCTCCCACACATAGTGTGGATAAAATCGATTTTGGAAAAGGGGTTGGTGATGGACAGAGTTTCTGAATGATGCAGAATACTCCTACCAAGTCAAGAGATCATGGTTTTAATCCATCACCGTTTTTTAGCTCACTGCACCATCCCAGCTCAGAACCTGGCTATATGCAAATTAGTCTGTTCCTGTCCCAGTGCATGATGGGAACAGGGCAAACCAAACTACCAAGACAATTCTTATACTGGGAAGGAAACAAGCTTCCGGGGACCGGTTTCTGGCATCACAGCCTTCATCGGCCCGGCTTGCTTGAATCCTGATGGTGCAATGAGCAAGGGACTCACGTCCGAGTATACCCTCCCACACATAGTGTGGATAAAATCGATTTTGGAAAAGGGGTTGGTGATGGACAGAGTTTCTGAATGATGCAGAATACTCCTACCAAGTCAAGAGATCATGGTTTTAATCCATCACCGTTTTTTAGCTCACTGCACCATCCCAGCTCAGAACCTGGCTATATGCAAATTAGTCTGTTCCTGTCCCAGTGCATGATGGGAACAGGGCAAACCAAACTACCAAGCCAATTCTTATACTGGGAAGGACACAAGCTTCCGGGGACCGGTTTCTGGCATCACAGCCTTCGTCAGCCTGGCTTGCTTGAATCCTGATGGTGCACACGTCTGAGTATACCCTCCCACACATAGTGTGGATAAAATCGATTTTGGAAAAGGGGTTGGTGATGGACAGAGTTTCTGAATGATGCAGAATACTCCTACCAAGTCAAGAGATCATGGTTTTAATCCATCACCGTTTTTTAGCTCACTGCACCATCCCAGCTCAGAACCTGGCTATATGCAAATTAGTCTGTTCCTGTCCCAGTGCATGATGGGAACAGGGCAAACCAAACTACCAAGCCAATTCTTATACTGGGAAGGAAACAAGCTTCAGGGGACCGGTTTCTGGCATCACAGCCTTCGTCGGCCCGGCTTGCTTGAATCCTGATGGTGCAATGAGCAAGGGAGTCACGTCCGAGTATACCCTCCCACACATAGTGTGGATAAAATCGATTTTGGAAAAGGGGTTGGTGATGGACAGAGTTTCTGAATGATGCAGAATACTCCTACCAAGTCAAGAGATCATGGTTTTAATCCATCACCGTTTTTTAGCTCACTGCACCATCCCAGCTCAGAACCTGGCTATATGCAAATTAGTCTGTTCCTGTCCCAGTGCATGATGGGAACAGGGCAAACCAAACTACCAAGCCAATTCTTAAACTGGGAAGGAAACAAGCTTCCGGGGACCGGTTTCTGGCATGACAGCCTTCGTCGGCCCGGCTTGCTTGAATCCTGATGGTGCAATGAGCAAGGGACTCACGTCTGAGTATACCCTCCCACACATAGTGTGGATAAAATCGATTTTGGAAATGGGGTTGGTGATGGACAGAGTTTCTGAATGATGCAGAATACTCCTACCAAGTCAAGAGATCATGGTTTTAATCCATCACCGTTTTTGAGCTCACTGCACCATCCCAGCTCAGAACCTGGCTATATGCAAATTAGTCTGTTCCTGTCCCAGTGCATGATGGGAACAGGGCAAACCAAACTACCAAGCCAATTCTTATACTGGGAAGGAAACAAGCTTCCGGGGACCGGTTTCTGGCATCACAGCCTTCGTCGGCCCGGCTTGCTTGAATCCTGATGGTGCAATGAGCAAGGGACTCACATCTGAGTATACCCTCCCACACATAGTGTGGATAAAATCGATTTTGGAAAAGGGGTTGGTGATGGACAGAGTTTCTGAATGATGCAGAATACTCTAACCAAGTCAAGAGATCATGGTTTTAATCCATCACTGTTTTTTAGCTCACTGCACCATCCCAGCTCAGAACCTGGCTATATGCAAATTAGTCTGTTCCTGTCCCAGTGCATGATGGGAACAGGGCAAACCAAACTACCAAGCCAATTCTTATACTGGGAAGGACACAAGCTTCCGGGGACCGGTTTCTGGCATCACAGCCTTTGTCAGCCCGACTTGCTTGAATCCTGATGGTGCAATGAGCAAGGGACTCACGTCTGAGTATACCCTCCCACACATAGTGTGGATAAAATCGATTTTGGAAAAGGGGTTGGTGATGGACAGAGTTTCTGAATGATGCAGAATACTCCTACCAAGTCAAGAGATCATGGTTTTAATCCATCACCGTTTTTTAGCTCACTGCACCATCCCAGCTCAGAACCTGGCTATATGCAAATTAGTCTGTTCCTGTCCCAGTGCATGATGGGAACAGGGCAAACCAAACTACCAAGCCAATTCTTATACTGGGAAGGAAACAAGCTTCCGGGGACTGGTTTCTGGCATCACAGCCTTCGTCGGCCCGGCTTGCTTGAATCCTGATGGTGCAATGAGCAAGGGACTCACGTCTGAGTATACCCTCCCACACATAGTGTGGATAAAATCGATTTTGGAAAAGGGGTTGGTGATGGACAGAGTTTCTGAATGATGCAGAATACTCCTACCAAGTCAAGAGATCATGGTTTTAATCCATCACCGTTTTTTAGCTCACTGCACCATCTCAGCTCAACCTGGCTATATGCAAATTAGACTGTTCCTGTCCCAGTGCATGATGGGAACAGGGCAAACCAAACTACCAAGCCAATTCTTATACTGGGAAGGAAACAAGCTTCCGGGGACCGGTTTCTGGCATCACAGCCTTCGTCGGCCCGGCTTGCTTGAATCCTGATGGTGCAATGAGCAAGGGACTCACGTCTGAGTATACCCTCCCACACATAGTGTGGATAAAATCGATTTTGGAAAAGGGGTTGGTGATGGACAGAGTTTCTGAATGATGCAGAATACTCCTACCAAGTCAAGAGATCATGGTTTTAATCCATCACCGTTTTTTAGCTCACTGCACCATCCCAGCTCAGAACCTGGCTACATGCAAATTAGTCTGTTCCTGTCCCAGTGCATGATGGGAACAGGGCAAACCAAACTACCAAGCAAATTCTTATACTGGGAAGGAAACAAGCTTCCGGGGACTGGTTTCTGGCATCACAGCCTTCGTCGGCCCGGCTTGCTTGAATCCTGATGGTGCAATGAGCAAGGGACTCACGTCTGAGTATACCCTCCCACACATAGTGTGGATAAAATCGATTTTGGAAAAGGGGTTGGTGATGGACAGAGTTTCTGAATGATGCAGAATACTCCTACCAAGTCAAGAGATCCTGGTTTTAATCCATCACCGTTTTTTAGCTCACTGCACCATCCCAGCTCAACCTGGCTATATGCAAATTAGACTGTTCCTGTCCCAGTGCATGATGGGAACAGGGCAAACCAAACTACCAAGCCAATTCTTATACTGGGAAGGAAACAAGCTTCCGGGGACCGGTTTCTGGCATCACAGCCTTCGTCGGCCCGGCTTGCTTGAATCCTGATGGTGCAATGAGCAAGGGACTCACGTCTGAGTATACCCTCCCACACATAGTGTGGATAAAATCGATTTTGGAAAAGGGGTTGGTGATGGACAGAGTTTCTGAATGATGCAGAATACTCCTACCAAGTCAAGAGATCATGGTTTTAATCCATCACCGTTTTTTAGCTCACTGCACCATCCCAGCTCAGAACCTGGCTATATGCAAATTAGTCTGTTCCTGTCCCAGTGCATGATGGGAACAGGGCAAACCAAACTACCAAGCCAATTCATATACTGGGAAGGAAACAAGCTTCCGGGGACCGGTTTCTGGCATCACAGCCTACGTCGGCCCGGCTTGCTTGAATCCTGATGGTGCAATGAGCAAGGGACTCACATCTGAGTATACCCTCCCACACATAGTGTGGATAAAATCGATTTTGGAAAAGGGGTTGGTGATGGACAGAGTTTCTGAATGATGCAGAATACTCCTACCAAGTCAAGAGATCATGGTTTTAATCCATCACCGTTTTTTAGCTCACTGCACCATCCCAGCTCAGAACCTGGCTATATGCAAATTAGTCTGTTCCTGTCCCAGTGCATGATGGGAACAGGGCAAACCAAACTACCAAGCCAATTCTTATACTGGGAAGGACACAATCTTCCGGGGACCGGTTTCTGGCATCACAGCCTTTGTCAGGCCGGCTTGCTTGAATCCTGATGGTGCAATGAGCAAGGGACTCACGTCTGAGTATACCCTCCCACACATAGTGTGGATAAAATCGATTTTGGAAAAGGGGTTGGTGATGGACAGAGTTTCTGAATGATGCAGAATACTCCTACCAAGTCAAGAGATCATGGTTTTAATCCATCACCGTTTTTTAGCTCACTGCACCATCCCAGCTCAACCTGGCTATATGCAAATTAGACTGTTCCTGTCCCAGTGCATGATGGGAACAGGGCAAACCAAACTACCAAGCCAATTCTTATACTGGGAAGGAAACAAGCTTCCGAGGACCGGTTTCTGGCATCACAGCCTTCGTCGGCCCGGCTTGCTTGAATCCTGATGGTGCAATGAGCAAGGGACTCACGTCTGAGTATACCCTCCCACACATAGTGTGGATAAAATCGATTTTGGAAAAGGGGTTGGTGATGGACAGAGTTTCTGAATGATGCAGAATACTCCTACCAAGTCAAGAGATCATGGTTTTAATCCATCACCGTTTTTTAGCTCACTGCACCATCCCAGCTCAGAACCTGGCTATATGCAAATTAGTCTGTTCCTGTCCCAGTGCATGATGGGAACAGGGCAAACCAAACTACCAAGCCAATTCTTATACTGGGAAGGACACAAGCTTCCGGGGACCGGTTTCTGGCATCACAGCCTTCGTCAGCCCGGCTTGCTTGAATCCTGATGGTGCAATGAGCAAGGGACTCACGTCTGAGTATACCCTCCCACACATAGTGTGGATAAAATCGATTTTGGAAAAGGGGTTGGTGATGGACAGAGTTTCTGAATGATGCAGAATACTCCTACCAAGTCAAGAGATCATGGTTTTAATCCATCACCGTTTTTTAGCTCACTGCACCATCCCAGCTCAGAACCTGGCTATATGCAAATTAGTCTGTTCCTGTCCCAGTGCATGATGGGAACAGGGCAAACCAAACTACCAAGCCAATTCTTATACTGGGAAGGAAACAAGCTTCAGGGGACCGGTTTCTGGCATCACAGCCTTCGTCGGCCCGGCTTGCTTGAATCCTGATGGTGCAATGAGCAAGGGACTCACGTCCGAGTATACCCTCCCACACATAGTGTGGATAAAATCGATTTTGGAAAAGGGGTTGGTGATGGACAGAGTTTCTGAATGATGCAGAATACTCCTACCAAGTCAAGAGATCATGGTTTTAATCCATCACCGTTATTTAGCTCACTGCACCATCCCAGCTCAGAACCTGGCTATATGCAAATTAGTCTGTTCCTGTCCCAGTGCATGATGGGAACAGGGCAAACCAAACTACCAAGCCAATTCTTATACTGGGAAGGAAACAAGCTTCCGGGGACCGGTTTCTGGCATCACAGCCTTCGCCGGCCCGGCTTGCTTGAATCCTGATGGTGCAATGAGCAAGGGACTCACGTCTGAGTATACCCTCCCACACATAGTGTGGATAAAATCGATTTTGGAAAAGGGGTTGGTGATGGACAGAGTTTCTGAAAGATGCAGAATACTCCTACCAAGTCAAGAGATCATGGTTTTAATCCATCACCGTTTTTGAGCTCACTGCACCATCCCAGCTCAGAACCTGGCTATATGCAAATTAGTCTGTTCCTGTCCCAGTGCATGATGGGAACAGGGCAAACCAAACTACCAAGCCAATTCTTATACTGGGAAGGAAACAAGCTTCCGGGGACCGGTTTCTGGCATCACAGCCTTCGTCGGCCCGGCTTGCTTGAATCCTGATGGTGCAATGAGCAAGGGACTCACGTCTGAGTATACCCTCCCACACATAGTGTGGATAAAATCAATTTTGGAAAAGGGGTTGGTGATGGACAGAGTTTCTAAATGATGCAGAATACTCCTACCAAGTCAAGAGATCATGGTTTTAATCCATCACCGTTTTTAGCTCACTGCACCATCCCAGCTCAGAACCTGGCTATATGCAAATTAGTCTGTTCCTGTCCCAGTGCATGATGGGAACAGGGCAAACCAAACTACCAAGCCAATTCTTATACTGGGAAGGAAACAAGCTTCCGGGGACCGGTTTCTGGCATCACAGCCTTCGTCGGCCCGGCTTGCTTGAATCCTGATGGTGCAATGAGCAAGGGACTCACATCTGAGTATACCCTCCCACACATAGTGTGGATAAAATCGATTTTGGAAAAGGGGTTGGTGATGGACAGAGTTTCTGAATGATGCAGAATACTCCTACCAAGTCAAGAGATCATGGTTTTAATCCATCACCGTTTTTTAGCTCACTGCACCATCCCAGCTCAGAACCTGGCTATATGCAAATTAGTCTGTTCCTGTCCCAGTGCATGATGGGAACAGGGCAAACCAAACTACCAAGCCAATTCTTATACTGGGAAGGAAACAAGCTTCCGGGGACTGGTTTCTGGCATCACAGCCTTCGTCGGCCCGGCTTGCTTGAATCCTGATGGTGCAATGAGCAAGGGACTCACGTCTGAGTATACCCTCCCACACATAATGTGGATAAAATCGATTTTGGAAAAGGGGTTGGTGATGGACAGAGTTTCTGAATGATGCAGAATACTCCTACCAAGTCAAGAGATCATGGTTTTAATCCATCACCGTTTTTTAGCTCACTGCACCATCCCAGCTCAGAACCTGGTTATATGCAAATTAGTCTGTTCCTGTCCCAGTGCATGATGGGAACAGGGCAAACCAAACTACCAAGCCAATTCTTATACTGGGAAGAAAACAAGCTTCCGGGGACCGGTTTCTGGCATCACAGCCTTCGTCGGCCCGGCTTGCTTGAATCCTGATGGTGCAATGAGCAAGGGACTCACGTCTGAGTATACCCTCCCACACATAGTGTGGATAAAATCGATTTTGGAAAAGGGGTTGGTGATGGACAGAGTTTCTGAATGATGCAGAATACTCCTACCAAGTCAAGAGATCATGGTTTTAATCCATCACCGTTTTTTAGCTCACTGCACCATCCCAGCTCAGAACCTGGCTATATGCAAATTAGTCTGTTCCTGTCCCAGTGCATGATGGGAACAGGGCAAACCAAACTACCAAGCCAATTCTTATACTGGGAAGGACACAAGCTTCCGGGGACCGGTTTCTGGCATCACAGCCTTCGTCAGCCTGGCTTGCTTGAATCCTGATGGTGCACACGTCTGAGTATACCCTCCCACACATAGTGTGGATAAAATCGATTTTGGAAAAGGGGTTGGTGATGGACAGAGTTTCTGAATGATGCAGAATACTCCTACCAAGTCAAGAGATCATGGTTTTAATCCATCACCGTTTTTTAGCTCACTGCACCATCCCAGCTCAGAACCTGGCTATATGCAAATTAGTCTGTTCCTGTCCCAGTGCATGATGGGAACAGGGCAAACCAAACTACCAAGCCAATTCTTATACTGGGAAGGAAACAAGCTTCAGGGGACCGGTTTCTGGCATCACAGCCTTCGTCGGCCCGGCTTGCTTGAATCCTGATGGTGCAATGAGCAAGGGAGTCACGTCCGAGTATACCCTCCCACACATAGTGTGGATAAAATCGATTTTGGAAAAGGGGTTGGTGATGGACAGAGTTTCTGAATGATGCAGAATACTCCTACCAAGTCAAGAGATCATGGTTTTAATCCATCACCGTTTTTTAGCTCACTGCACCATCCCAGCTCAGAACCTGGCTATATGCAAATTAGTCTGTTCCTGTCCCAGTGCATGATGGGAACAGGGCAAACCAAACTACCAAGCCAATTCTTAAACTGGGAAGGAAACAAGCTTCCGGGGACCGGTTTCTGGCATGACAGCCTTCGTCGGCCCGGCTTGCTTGAATCCTGATGGTGCAATGAGCAAGGGACTCACGTCTGAGTATACCCTCCCACACATAGTGTGGATAAAATCGATTTTGGAAATGGGGTTGGTGATGGACAGAGTTTCTGAATGATGCAGAATACTCCTACCAAGTCAAGAGATCATGGTTTTAATCCATCACCGTTTTTGAGCTCACTGCACCATCCCAGCTCAGAACCTGGCTATATGCAAATTAGTCTGTTCCTGTCCCAGTGCATGATGGGAACAGGGCAAACCAAACTACCAAGCCAATTCTTATACTGGGAAGGAAACAAGCTTCCGGGGACCGGTTTCTGGCATCACAGCCTTCGTCGGCCCGGCTTGCTTGAATCCTGATGGTGCAATGAGCAAGGGACTCACATCTGAGTATACCCTCCCACACATAGTGTGGATAAAATCGATTTTGGAAAAGGGGTTGGTGATGGACAGAGTTTCTGAATGATGCAGAATACTCTAACCAAGTCAAGAGATCATGGTTTTAATCCATCACTGTTTTTTAGCTCACTGCACCATCCCAGCTCAGAACCTGGCTATATGCAAATTAGTCTGTTCCTGTCCCAGTGCATGATGGGAACAGGGCAAACCAAACTACCAAGCCAATTCTTATACTGGGAAGGACACAAGCTTCCGGGGACCGGTTTCTGGCATCACAGCCTTTGTCAGCCCGGCTTGCTTGAATCCTGATGGTGCAATGAGCAAGGGACTCACGTCTGAGTATACCCTCCCACACATAGTGTGGATAAAATCGATTTTGGAAAAGGGGTTGGTGATGGACAGAGTTTCTGAATGATGCAGAATACTCCTACCAAGTCAAGAGATCATGGTTTTAATCCATCACCGTTTTTTAGCTCACTGCACCATCCCAGCTCAGAACCTGGCTATATGCAAATTAGTCTGTTCCTGTCCCAGTGCATGATGGGAACAGGGCAAACCAAACTACCAAGCCAATTCTTATACTGGGAAGGAAACAAGCTTCCGGGGACTGGTTTCTGGCATCACAGCCTTCGTCGGCCCGGCTTGCTTGAATCCTGATGGTGCAATGAGCAAGGGACTCACGTCTGAGTATACCCTCCCACACATAGTGTGGATAAAATCGATTTTGGAAAAGGGGTTGGTGATGGACAGAGTTTCTGAATGATGCAGAATACTCCTACCAAGTCAAGAGATCATGGTTTTAATCCATCACCGTTTTTTAGCTCACTGCACCATCCCAGCTCAACCTGGCTATATGCAAATTAGACTGTTCCTGTCCCAGTGCATGATGGGAACAGGGCAAACCAAACTACCAAGCCAATTCTTATACTGGGAAGGAAACAAGCTTCCGGGGACCGGTTTCTGGCATCACAGCCTTCGTCGGCCCGGCTTGCTTGAATCCTGATGGTGCAATGAGCAAGGGACTCACGTCTGAGTATACCCTCCCACACATAGTGTGGATAAAATCGATTTTGGAAAAGGGGTTGGTGATGGACAGAGTTTCTGAATGATGCAGAATACTCCTACCAAGTCAAGAGATCATGGTTTTAATCCATCACCGTTTTTTAGCTCACTGCACCATCCCAGCTCAGAACCTGGCTATATGCAAATTAGTCTGTTCCTGTCCCAGTGCATGATGGGAACAGGGCAAACCAAACTACCAAGCCAATTCTTATACTGGGAAGGAAACAAGCTTCCGGGGACTGGTTTCTGGCATCACAGCCTTCGTCGGCCCGGCTTGCTTGAATCCTGATGGTGCAATGAGCAAGGGACTCACGTCTGAGTATACCCTCCCACACATAGTGTGGATAAAATCGATTTTGGAAAAGGGGTTGGTGATGGACAGAGTTTCTGAATGATGCAGAATACTCCTACCAAGTCAAGAGATCATGGTTTTAATCCATCACCGTTTTTTAGCTCACTGCACCATCCCAGCTCAACCTGGCTATATGCAAATTAGACTGTTCCTGTCCCAGTGCATGATGGGAACAGGGCAAACCAAACTACCAAGCCAATTCTTATACTGGGAAGGAAACAAGCTTCCGGGGACCGGTTTCTGGCATCACAGCCTTCGTCGGCCCGGCTTGCTTGAATCCTGATGGTGCAATGAGCAAGGGACTCACGTCTGAGTATACCCTCCCACACATAGTGTGGATAAAATCGATTTTGGAAAAGGGGTTGGTGATGGACAGAGTTTCTGAATGATGCAGAATACTCCTACCAAGTCAAGAGATCATGGTTTTAATCCATCACCGTTTTTTAGCTCACTGCACCATCCCAGCTCAGAACCTGGCTATATGCAAATTAGTCTGTTCCTGTCCCAGTGCATGATGGGAACAGGGCAAACCAAACTACCAAGCCAATTCTTATACTGGGAAGGAAACAAGCTTCCGGGGACCGGTTTCTGGCATCACAGCCTACGTCGGCCCGGCTTGCTTGAATCCTGATGGTGCAATGAGCAAGGGACTCACATCTGAGTATACCCTCCCACACATAGTGTGGATAAAATCGATTTTGGAAAAGGGGTTGGTGATGGACAGAGTTTCTGAATGATGCAGAATACTCCTACCAAGTCAAGAGATCATGGTTTTAATCCATCACCGTTTTTTAGCTCACTGCACCATCCCAGCTCAGAACCTGGCTATATGCAAATTAGTCTGTTCCTGTCCCAGTGCATGATGGGAACAGGGCAAACCAAACTACCAAGCCAATTCTTATACTGGGAAGGACACAATCTTCCGGGGACCGGTTTCTGGCATCACAGCCTTTGTCAGCCCGGCTTGCTTGAATCCTGATGGTGCAATGAGCAAGGGACTCACGTCTGAGTATACCCTCCCACACATAGTGTGGATAAAATCGATTTTGGAAAAGGGGTTGGTGATGGACAGAGTTTCTGAATGATGCAGAATACTCCTACCAAGTCAAGAGATCATGGTTTTAATCCATCACCGTTTTTTAGCTCACTGCACCATCCCAGCTCAGAACCTGGCTATATGCAAATTAGTCTGTTCCTGTCCCAGTGCATGATGGGAACAGGGCAAACCAAACTACCAAGCCAATTCTTATACTGGGAAGGAAACAAGCTTCCGGGGACTGGTTTCTGGCATCACAGCCTTCGTCGGCCCGGCTTGCTTGAATCCTGATGGTGCAATGAGCAAGGGACTCACGTCTGAGTATACCCTCCCACACATAGTGTGGATAAAATCGATTTTGGAAAAGGGGTTGGTGATGGACAGAGTTTCTGAATGATGCAGAATACTCCTACCAAGTCAAGAGATCATGGTTTTAATCCATCACCGTTTTTTAGCTCACTGCACCATCCCAGCTCAACCTGGCTATATGCAAATTAGACTGTTCCTGTCCCAGTGCATGATGGGAACAGGGCAAACCAAACTACCAAGCCAATTCTTATACTGGGAAGGAAACAAGCTTCCGAGGACCGGTTTCTGGCATCACAGCCTTCGTCGGCCCGGCTTGCTTGAATCCTGATGGTGCAATGAGCAAGGGACTCACGTCTGAGTATACCCTCCCACACATAGTGTGGATAAAATCGATTTTGGAAAAGGGGTTGGTGATGGACAGAGTTTCTGAATGATGCAGAATACTCCTACCAAGTCAAGAGATCATGGTTTTAATCCATCACCGTTTTTTAGCTCACTGCACCATCCCAGCTCAGAACCTGGCTATATGCAAATTAGTCTGTTCCTGTCCCAGTGCATGATGGGAACAGGGCAAACCAAACTACCAAGCCAATTCTTATACTGGGAAGGACACAAGCTTCCGGGGACCGGTTTCTGGCATCACAGCCTTCGTCAGCCCGGCTTGCTTGAATCCTGATGGTGCAATGAGCAAGGGACTCACGTCTGAGTATACCCTCCCACACATAGTGTGGATAAAATCGATTTTGGAAAAGGGGTTGGTGATGGACAGAGTTTCTGAATGATGCAGAATACTCCTACCAAGTCAAGAGATCATGGTTTTAATCCATCACCGTTTTTTAGCTCACTGCACCATCCCAGCTCAGAACCTGGCTATATGCAAATGAGTCTGTTCCTGTCCCAGTGCATGATGGGAACAGGGCAAACCAAACTACCAAGCCAATTCTTATACTGGGAAGGAAACAAGCTTCCGGGGACCGGTTTCTGGCATCACAGCCTTCGTCGGCCCGGCTTGCTTGAATCCTGATGGTGCAATGAGCAAGGGACTCACGTCCGAGTATACCCTCCCACACATAGTGTGGATAAAATCGATTTTGGAAAAGGGGTTGGTGATGGACAGAGTTTCTGAATGATGCAGAATACTCCTACCAAGTCAAGAGATCATGGTTTTAATCCATCACCGTTATTTAGCTCACTGCACCATCCCAGCTCAGAACCTGGCTATATGCAAATTAGTCTGTTCCTGTCCCAGTGCATGATGGGAACAGGGCAAACCAAACTACCAAGCCAATTCTTATACTGGGAAGGAAACAAGCTTCCGGGGACCGGTTTCTGGCATCACAGCCTTCGCCGGCCCGGCTTGCTTGAATCCTGATGGTGCAATGAGCAAGGGACTCACGTCTGAGTATACCCTCCCACACATAGTGTGGATAAAATCGATTTTGGAAAAGGGGTTGGTGATGGACAGAGTTTCTGAATGATGCAGAATACTCCTACCAAGTCAAGAGATCATGGTTTTAATCCATCACCGTTTTTGAGCTCACTGCACCATCCCAGCTCAGAACCTGGCTATATGCAAATTAGTCTGTTCCTGTCCCAGTGCATGATGGGAACAGGGCAAACCAAACTACCAAGCCAATTCTTATACTGGGAAGGAAACAAGCTTCCGGGGACCGGTTTCTGGCATCACAGCCTTCGTCGGCCCGGCTTGCTTGAATCCTGATGGTGCAATGAGCAAGGGACTCACGTCTGAGTATACCCTCCCACACATAGTGTGGATAAAATCAATTTTGGAAAAGGGGTTGGTGATGGACAGAGTTTCTAAATGATGCAGAATACTCCTACCAAGTCAAGAGATCATGGTTTTAATCCATCACCGTTTTTTAGCTCACTGCACCATCCCAGCTCAGAACCTGGCTATATGCAAATTAGTCTGTTCCTGTCCCAGTGCATGATGGGAACAGGGCAAACCAAACTACCAAGCCAATTCTTATACTGGGAAGGAAACAAGCTTCCGGGGACCGGTTTCTGGCATCACAGCCTTCGTCGGCCCGGCTTGCTTGAATCCTGATGGTGCAATGAGCAAGGGACTCACATCTGAGTATACCCTCCCACACATAGTGTGGATAAAATCGATTTTGGAAAAGGGGTTGGTGATGGACAGAGTTTCTGAATGATGCAGAATACTCCTACCAAGTCAAGAGATCATGGTTTTAATCCATCACCGTTTTTTAGCTCACTGCACCATCCCAGCTCAGAACCTGGCTATATGCAAATTAGTCTGTTCCTGTCCCAGTGCATGATGGGAACAGGGCAAACCAAACTACCAAGCCAATTCTTATACTGGGAAGGAAACAAGCTTCCGGGGACTGGTTTCTGGCATCACAGCCTTCGTCGGCCCGGCTTGCTTGAATCCTGATGGTGCAATGAACAAGGGACTCACATCTGAGTATACCCTCCCACACATAGTGTGGATAAAATCGATTTTGGAAAAGGGGTTGGTGATGGACAGAGTTTCTGAATGATGCAGAATACTCTAACCAAGTCAAGAGATCATGGTTTTAATCCATCACTGTTTTTTAGCTCACTGCACCATCCCAGCTCAGAACCTGGCTATATGCAAATTAGTCTGTTCCTGTCCCAGTGCATGATGGGAACAGGGCAAACCAAACTACCAAGCCAATTCTTATACTGGGAAGGACACAAGCTTCCGGGGACCGGTTTCTGGCATCACAGCCTTTGTCAGCCCGACTTGCTTGAATCCTGATGGTGCAATGAGCAAGGGACTCACGTCTGAGTATACCCTCCCACACATAGTGTGGATAAAATCGATTTTGGAAAAGGGGTTGGTGATGGACAGAGTTTCTGAATGATGCAGAATACTCCTACCAAGTCAAGAGATCATGGTTTTAATCCATCACCGTTTTTTAGCTCACTGCACCATCCCAGCTCAGAACCTGGCTATATGCAAATTAGTCTGTTCCTGTCCCAGTGCATGATGGGAACAGGGCAAACCAAACTACCAAGCCAATTCTTATACTGGGAAGGAAACAAGCTTCCGGGGACTGGTTTCTGGCATCACAGCCTTCGTCGGCCCGGCTTGCTTGAATCCTGATGGTGCAATGAGCAAGGGACTCACGTCTGAGTATACCCTCCCACACATAGTGTGGATAAAATCGATTTTGGAAAAGGGGTTGGTGATGGACAGAGTTTCTGAATGATGCAGAATACTCCTACCAAGTCAAGAGATCATGGTTTTAATCCATCACCGTTTTTTAGCTCACTGCACCATCCCAGCTCAACCTGGCTATATGCAAATTAGACTGTTCCTGTCCCAGTGCATGATGGGAACAGGGCAAACCAAACTACCAAGCCAATTCTTATACTGGGAAGGAAACAAGCTTCCGGGGACCGGTTTCTGGCATCACAGCCTTCGTCGGCCCGGCTTGCTTGAATCCTGATGGTGCAATGAGCAAGGGACTCACGTCTGAGTATACCCTCCCACACATAGTGTGGATAAAATCGATTTTGGAAAAGGGGTTGGTGATGGACAGAGTTTCTGAATGATGCAGAATACTCCTACCAAGTCAAGAGATCATGGTTTTAATCCATCACCGTTTTTTAGCTCACTGCACCATCCCAGCTCAGAACCTGGCTACATGCAAATTAGTCTGTTCCTGTCCCAGTGCATGATGGGAACAGGGCAAACCAAACTACCAAGCAAATTCTTATACTGGGAAGGAAATAAGCTTCCGGGGACTGGTTTCTGGCATCACAGCCTTCGTCGGCCCGGCTTGCTTGAATCCTGATGGTGCAATGAGCAAGGGACTCACGTCTGAGTATACCCTCCCACACATAGTGTGGATAAAATCGATTTTGGAAAAGGGGTTGGTGATGGACAGAGTTTCTGAATGATGCAGAATACTCCTACCAAGTCAAGAGATCCTGGTTTTAATCCATCACCGTTTTTTAGCTCACTGCACCATCCCAGCTCAACCTGGCTATATGCAAATTAGACTGTTCCTGTCCCAGTGCATGATGGGAACAGGGCAAACCAAACTACCAAGCCAATTCTTATACTGGGAAGGAAACAAGCTTCCGGGGACCGGTTTCTGGCATCACAGCCTTCGTCGGCCCGGCTTGCTTGAATCCTGATGGTGCAATGAGCAAGGGACTCACGTCTGAGTATACCCTCCCACACATAGTGTGGATAACATCGATTTTGGAAAAGGGGTTGGTGATGGACAGAGTTTCTGAATGATGCAGAATACTCCTACCAAGTCAAGAGATCATGGTTTTAATCCATCACCGTTTTTTAGCTCACTGCACCATCCCAGCTCAGAACCTGGCTATATGCAAATTAGTCTGTTCCTGTCCCAGTGCATGATGGGAACAGGGCAAACCAAACTACCAAGCCAATTCATATACTGGGAAGGAAACAAGCTTCCGGGGACCGGTTTCTGGCATCACAGCCTACGTCGGCCCGGCTTGCTTGAATCCTGATGGTGCAATGAGCAAGGGACTCACATCTGAGTATACCCTCCCACACATAGTGTGGATAAAATCGATTTTGGAAAAGGGGTTGGTGATGGACAGAGTTTCTGAATGATGCAGAATACTCCTACCAAGTCAAGAGATCATGGTTTTAATCCATCACCGTTTTTTAGCTCACTGCACCATCCCAGCTCAGAACCTGGCTATATGCAAATTAGTCTGTTCCTGTCCCAGTGCATGATGGGAACAGGGCAAACCAAACTACCAAGCCAATTCTTATACTGGGAAGGACACAATCTTCCGGGGACCGGTTTCTGGCATCACAGCCTTTGTCAGGCCGGCTTGCTTGAATCCTGATGGTGCAATGAGCAAGGGACTCACGTCTGAGTATACCCTCCCACACATAGTGTGGATAAAATCGATTTTGGAAAAGGGGTTGGTGATGGACAGAGTTTCTGAATGATGCAGAATACTCCTACCAAGTCAAGAGATCATGGTTTTAATCCATCACCGTTTTTTAGCTCACTGCACCATCCCAGCTCAGAACCTGGCTATATGCAAATTAGTCTGTTCCTGTCCCAGTGCATGATGGGAACAGGGCAAACAAAACTACCAAGCCAATTCTTATACTGGGAAGGAAACAAGCTTCCGGGGACTGGTTTCTGGCATCACAGCCTTCGTCGGCCCGGCTTGCTTGAATCCTGATGGTGCAATGAGCAAGGGACTCACGTCTGAGTATACCCTCCCACACATAGTGTGGATAAAATCGATTTTGGAAAAGGGGTTGGTGATGGACAGAGTTTCTGAATGATGCAGAATACTCCTACCAAGTCAAGAGATCATGGTTTTAATCCATCACCGTTTTTTAGCTCACTGCACCATCCCAGCTCAACCTGGCTATATGCAAATTAGACTGTTCCTGTCCCAGTGCATGATGGGAACAGGGCAAACCAAACTACCAAGCCAATTCTTATACTGGGAAGGAAACAAGCTTCCGAGGACCGGTTTCTGGCATCACAGCCTTCGTCGGCCCGGCTTGCTTGAATCCTCATGGTGCAATGAGCAAGGGACTCACGTCTGAGTATACCCTCCCACACATAGTGTGGATAAAATCGATTTTGGAAAAGGGGTTGGTGATGGACAGAGTTTCTGAATGATGCAGAATACTCCTACCAAGTCAAGAGATCATGGTTTTAATCCATCACCGTTTTTTAGCTCACTGCACCATCCCAGCTCAGAACCTGGCTATATGCAAATTAGTCTGTTCCTGTCCCAGTGCATGATGGGAACAGGGCAAACCAAACTACCAAGCCAATTCTTATACTGGGAAGGACACAAGCTTCCGGGGACCGGTTTCTGGCATCACAGCCTTCGTCAGCCCGGCTTGCTTGAATCCTGATGGTGCAATGAGCAAGGGACTCACGTCTGAGTATACCCTCCCACACATAGTGTGGATAAAATCGATTTTGGAAAAGGGGTTGGTGATGGACAGAGTTTCTGAATGATGCAGAATACTCCTACCAAGTCAAGAGATCATGGTTTTAATCCATCACCGTTTTTTAGCTCACTGCACCATCCCAGCTCAGAACCTGGCTATATGCAAATTAGTCTGTTCCTGTCCCAGTGCATGATGGGAACAGGGCAAACCAAACTACCAAGCCAATTCTTATACTGGGAAGGAAACAAGCTTCAGGGGACCGGTTTCTGGCATCACAGCCTTCGTCGGCCCGGCTTGCTTGAATCCTGATGGTGCAATGAGCAAGGGACTCACGTCCGAGTATACCCTCCCACACATAGTGTGGATAAAATCGATTTTGGAAAAGGGGTTGGTGATGGACAGAGTTTCTGAATGATGCAGAATACTCCTACCAAGTCAAGAGATCATGGTTTTAATCCATCACCGTTATTTAGCTCACTGCACCATCCCAGCTCAGAACCTGGCTATATGCAAATTAGTCTGTTCCTGTCCCAGTGCATGATGGGAACAGGGCAAACCAAACTACCAAGCCAATTCTTATACTGGGAAGGAAACAAGCTTCCGGGGACCGGTTTCTGGCATCACAGCCTTCGCCGGCCCGGCTTGCTTGAATCCTGATGGTGCAATGAGCAAGGGACTCACGTCTGAGTATACCCTCCCACACATAGTGTGGATAAAATCGATTTTGGAAAAGGGGTTGGTGATGGACAGAGTTTCTGAATGATGCAGAATACTCCTACCAAGTCAAGAGATCATGGTTTTAATCCATCACCGTTTTTGAGCTCACTGCACCATCCCAGCTCAGAACCTGGCTATATGCAAATTAGTCTGTTCCTGTCCCAGTGCATGATGGGAACAGGGCAAACCAAACTACCAAGCCAATTCTTATACTGGGAAGGAAACAAGCTTCCGGGGACCGGTTTCTGGCATCACAGCCTTCGTCGGCCCGGCTTGCTTGAATCCTGATGGTGCAATGAGCAAGGGACTCACGTCTGAGTATACCCTCCCACACATAGTGTGGATAAAATCAATTTTGGAAAAGGGGTTGGTGATGGACAGAGTTTCTAAATGATGCAGAATACTCCTACCAAGTCAAGAGATCATGGTTTTAATCCATCACCGTTTTTTAGCTCACTGCACCATCCCAGCTCAGAACCTGGCTATATGCAAATTAGTCTGTTCCTGTCCCAGTGCATGATGGGAACAGGGCAAACCAAACTACCAAGCCAATTCTTATACTGGGAAGGAAACAAGCTTCCGGGGACCGGTTTCTGGCATCACAGCCTTCGTCGGCCCGGCTTGCTTGAATCCTGATGGTGCAATGAGCAAGGGACTCACATCTGAGTATACCCTCCCACACATAGTGTGGATAAAATCAATTTTGGAAAAGGGGTTGGTGATGGACAGAGTTTCTGAATGATGCAGAATACTCCTACCAAGTCAAGAGATCATGGTTTTAATCCATCACCGTTTTTTAGCTCACTGCACCATCCCAGCTCAGAACCTGGCTATATGCAAATTAGTCTGTTCCTGTCCCAGTGCATGATGGGAACAGGGCAAACCAAACTACCAAGCCAATTCTTATACTGGGAAGGAAACAAGCTTCCGGGGACTGGTTTCTGGCATCACAGCCTTCGTCGGCCCGGCTTGCTTGAATCCTGATGGTGCAATGAGCAAGGGACTCACGTCTGAGTATACCCTCCCACACATAGTGTGGATAAAATCGATTTTGGAAAAGGGGTTGGTGATGGACAGAGTTTCTGAATGATGCAGAATACTCCTACCAAGTCAAGAGATCATGGTTTTAATCCATCACCGTTTTTTAGCTCACTGCACCATCCCAGCTCAGAACCTTGTTATATGCAAATTAGTCTGTTCCTGTCCCAGTGCATGATGGGAACAGGGCAAACCAAACTACCAAGCCAATTCTTATACTGGGAAGAAAACAAGCTTCCGGGGACCGGTTTCTGGCATCACAGCCTTCGTCGGCCCGGCTTGCTTGAATCCTGATGGTGCAATGAGCAAGGGACTCACGTCTGAGTATACCCTCCCACACATAGTGTGGATAAAATCGATTTTGGAAAAGGGGTTGGTGATGGACAGAGTTTCTGAATGATGCAGAATACTCCTACCAAGTCAAGAGATCATGGTTTTAATCCATCACCGTTTTTTAGCTCACTGCACCATCCCAGCTCAGAACCTGGCTATATGCAAATTAGTCTGTTCCTGTCCCAGTGCATGATGGGAACAGGGCAAACCAAACTACCAAGCCAATTCTTATACTGGGAAGGACACAAGCTTCCGGGGACCGGTTTCTGGCATCACAGCCTTCGTCAGCCTGGCTTGCTTGAATCCTGATGGTGCACACGTCTGAGTATACCCTCCAACACATAGTGTGGATAAAATCGATTTTGGAAAAGGGGTTGGTGATGGACAGAGTTTCTGAATGATGCAGAATACTCCTACCAAGTCAAGAGATCATGGTTTTAATCCATCACCGTTTTTTAGCTCACTGCACCATCCCAGCTCAGAACCTGGCTATATGCAAATTAGTCTGTTCCTGTCCCAGTGCATGATGGGAACAGGGCAAACCAAACTACCAAGCCAATTCTTATACTGGGAAGGAAACAAGCTTCAGGGGACCGGTTTCTGGCATCACAGCCTTCGTCGGCCCGGCTTGCTTGAATCCTGATGGTGCAATGAGCAAGGGAGTCACGTCCGAGTATACCCTCCCACACATAGTGTGGATAAAATCGATTTTGGAAAAGGGGTTGGTGATGGACAGAGTTTCTGAATGATGCAGAATACTCCTACCAAGTCAAGAGATCATGGTTTTAATCCATCACCGTTTTTTAGCTCACTGCACCATCCCAGCTCAGAACCTGGCTATATGCAAATTAGTCTGTTCCTGTCCCAGTGCATGATGGGAACAGGGCAAACCAAACTACCAAGCCAATTCTTAAACTGGGAAGGAAACAAGCTTCCGGGGACCGGTTTCTGGCATGACAGCCTTCGTCGGCCCGGCTTGCTTGAATCCTGATGGTGCAATGAGCAAGGGACTCACGTCTGAGTATACCCTCCCACACATAGTGTGGATAAAATCGATTTTGGAAATGGGGTTGGTGATGGACAGAGTTTCTGAATGATGCAGAATACTCCTACCAAGTCAAGAGATCATGGTTTTAATCCATCACCGTTTTTGAGCTCACTGCACCATCCCAGCTCAGAACCTGGCTATATGCAAATTAGTCTGTTCCTGTCCCAGTGCATGATGGGAACAGGGCAAACCAAACTACCAAGCCAATTCTTATACTGGGAAGGAAACAAGCTTCCGGGGACCGGTTTCTGGCATCACAGCCTTCGTCGGCCCGGCTTGCTTGAATCCTGATGGTGCAATGAGCAAGGGACTCACGTCTGAGTATACCCTCCCACACATAGTGTGGATAAAATCGATTTTGGAAAAGGGGTTGGTGATGGACAGAGTTTCTGAATGATGCAGAATACTCCTACCAAGTCAAGAGATCATGGTTTTAATCCATCACCGTTTTTTAGCTCACTGCACCATCCCAGCTCAGAACCTGGCTATATGCAAATTAGTCTGTTCCTGTCCCAGTGCATGATGGGAACAGGGCAAACCAAACTACCAAGCCAATTCTTATACTGGGAAGGAAACAAGCTTCCGGGGACCGGTTTCTGGCATCACAGCCTTCGTCGGCCCGGCTTGCTTGAATCCTGATGGTGCAATGAGCAAGGGACTCACATCTGAGTATACCCTCCCACACATAGTGTGGATAAAATCGATTTTGGAAAAGGGGTTGGTGATGGACAGAGTTTCTGAATGATGCAGAATACTCTAACCAAGTCAAGAGATCATGGTTTTAATCCATCACTGTTTTTTAGCTCACTGCACCATCCCAGCTCAGAACCTGGCTATATGCAAATTAGTCTGTTCCTGTCCCAGTGCATGATGGGAACAGGGCAAACCAAACTACCAAGCCAATTCTTATACTGGGAAGGACACAAGCTTCCGGGGACCGGTTTCTGGCATCACAGCCTTTGTCAGCCCGGCTTGCTTGAATCCTGATGGTGCAATGAGCAAGGGACTCACGTCTGAGTATACCCTCCCACACATAGTGTGGATAAAATCGATTTTGGAAAAGGGGTTGGTGATGGACAGAGTTTCTGAATGATGCAGAATACTCCTACCAAGTCAAGAGATCATGGTTTTAATCCATCACCGTTTTTTAGCTCACTGCACCATCCCAGCTCAGAACCTGGCTATATGCAAATTAGTCTGTTCCTGTCCCAGTGCATGATGGGAACAGGGCAAACCAAACTACCAAGCCAATTCTTATACTGGGAAGGAAACAAGCTTCCGGGGACTGGTTTCTGGCATCACAGCCTTCGTCGGCCCGGCTTGCTTGAATCCTGATGGTGCAATGAGCAAGGGACTCACGTCTGAGTATACCCTCCCACACATAGTGTGGATAAAATCGATTTTGGAAAAGGGGTTGGTGATGGACAGAGTTTCTGAATGATGCAGAATACTCCTACCAAGTCAAGAGATCATGGTTTTAATCCATCACCGTTTTTTAGCTCACTGCACCATCCCAGCTCAACCTGGCTATATGCAAATTAGACTGTTCCTGTCCCAGTGCATGATGGGAACAGGGCAAACCAAACTACCAAGCCAATTCTTATACTGGGAAGGAAACAAGCTTCCGGGGACCGGTTTCTGGCATCACAGCCTTCGTCGGCCCGGCTTGCTTGAATCCTGATGGTGCAATGAGCAAGGGACTCACGTCTGAGTATACCCTCCCACACATAGTGTGGATAAAATCGATTTTGGAAAAGGGGTTGGTGATGGACAGAGTTTCTGAATGATGCAGAATACTCCTACCAAGTCAAGAGATCATGGTTTTAATCCATCACCGTTTTTTAGCTCACTGCACCATCCCAGCTCAGAACCTGGCTATATGCAAATTAGTCTGTTCCTGTCCCAGTGCATGATGGGAACAGGGCAAACCAAACTACCAAGCCAATTCTTATACTGGGAAGGAAACAAGCTTCCGGGGACTGGTTTCTGGCATCACAGCCTTCGTCGGCCCGGCTTGCTTGAATCCTGATGGTGCAATGAGCAAGGGACTCACGTCTGAGTATACCCTCCCACACATAGTGTGGATAAAATCGATTTTGGAAAAGGGGTTGGTGATGGACAGAGTTTCTGAATGATGCAGAATACTCCTACCAAGTCAAGAGATCATGGTTTTAATCCATCACCGTTTTTTAGCTCACTGCACCATCCCAGCTCAACCTGGCTATATGCAAATTAGACTGTTCCTGTCCCAGTGCATGATGGGAACAGGGCAAACCAAACTACCAAGCCAATTCTTATACTGGGAAGGAAACAAGCTTCCGGGGACCGGTTTCTGGCATCACAGCCTTCGTCGGCCCGGCTTGCTTGAATCCTGATGGTGCAATGAGCAAGGGACTCACGTCTGAGTATACCCTCCCACACATAGTGTGGATAAAATCGATTTTGGAAAAGGGGTTGGTGATGGACAGAGTTTCTGAATGATGCAGAATACTCCTACCAAGTCAAGAGATCATGGTTTTAATCCATCACCGTTTTTTAGCTCACTGCACCATCCCAGCTCAGAACCTGGCTATATGCAAATTAGTCTGTTCCTGTCCCAGTGCATAATGGGAACAGGGCAAACCAAACTACCAAGCCAATTCTTATACTGGGAAGGAAACAAGCTTCCGGGGACCGGTTTCTGGCATCACAGCCTACGTCGGCCCGGCTTGCTTGAATCCTGATGGTGCAATGAGCAAGGGACTCACATCTGAGTATACCCTCCCACACATAGTGTGGATAAAATCGATTTTGGAAAAGGGGTTGGTGATGGACAGAGTTTCTGAATGATGCAGAATACTCCTACCAAGTCAAGAGATCATGGTTTTAATCCATCACCGTTTTTTAGCTCACTGCACCATCCCAGCTCAGAACCTGGCTATATGCAAATTAGTCTGTTCCTGTCCCAGTGCATGATGGGAACAGGGCAAACCAAACTACCAAGCCAATTCTTATACTGGGAAGGACACAATCTTCCGGGGACCGGTTTCTGGCATCACAGCCTTTGTCAGCCCGGCTTGCTTGAATCCTGATGGTGCAATGAGCAAGGGACTCACGTCTGAGTATACCCTCCCACACATAGTGTGGATAAAATCGATTTTGGAAAAGGGGTTGGTGATGGACAGAGTTTCTGAATGATGCAGAATACTCCTACCAAGTCAAGAGATCATGGTTTTAATCCATCACCGTTTTTTAGCCCACTGCACCATCCCAGCTCAGAACCTGGCTATATGCAAATTAGTCTGTTCCTGTCCCAGTGCATGATGGGAACAGGGCAAACCAAACTACCAAGCCAATTCTTATACTGGGAAGGAAACAAGCTTCCGGGGACTGGTTTCTGGCATCACAGCCTTCGTCGGCCCGGCTTGCTTGAATCCTGATGGTGCAATGAGCAAGGGACTCACGTCTGAGTATACCCTCCCACACATAGTGTGGATAAAATCGATTTTGGAAAAGGGGTTGGTGATGGACAGAGTTTCTGAATGATGCAGAATACTCCTACCAAGTCAAGAGATCATGGTTTTAATCCATCACCGTTTTTTAGCTCACTGCACCATCCCAGCTCAACCTGGCTATATGCAAATTAGACTGTTCCTGTCCCAGTGCATGATGGGAACAGGGCAAACCAAACTACCAAGCCAATTCTTATACTGGGAAGGAAACAAGCTTCCGAGGACCGGTTTCTGGCATCACAGCCTTCGTCGGCCCGGCTTGCTTGAATCCTGATGGTGCAATGAGCAAGGGACTCACGTCTGAGTATACCCTCCCACACATAGTGTGGATAAAATCGATTTTGGAAAAGGGGTTGGTGATGGACAGAGTTTCTGAATGATGCAGAATACTCCTACCAAGTCAAGAGATCATGGTTTTAATCCATCACCGTTTTTTAGCTCACTGCACCATCCCAGCTCAGAACCTGGCTATATGCAAATTAGTCTGTTCCTGTCCCAGTGCATGATGGGAACAGGGCAAACCAAACTACCAAGCCAATTCTTATACTGGGAAGGACACAAGCTTCCGGGGACCGGTTTCTGGCATCACAGCCTTCGTCAGCCCGGCTTGCTTGAATCCTGATGTTGCAATGAGCAAGGGACTCACGTCTGAGTATACCCTCCCACACATAGTGTGGATAAAATCGATTTTGGAAAAGGGGTTGGTGATGGACAGAGTTTCTGAATGATGCAGAATACTCCTACCAAGTCAAGAGATCATGGTTTTAATCCATCACCGTTTTTTAGCTCACTGCACCATCCCAGCTCAGAACCTGGCTATATGCAAATTAGTCTGTTCCTGTCCCAGTGCATGATGGGAACAGGGCAAACCAAACTACCAAGCCAATTCTTATACTGGGAAGGAAACAAGCTTCCGGGGACCGGTTTGTGGCATCACAGCCTTCGTCGGCCCGGCTTGCTTGAATCCTGATGGTGCAATGAGCAAGGGACTCACGTCCGAGTATACCCTCCCACACATAGTGTGGATAAAATCGATTTTGGAAAAGGGGTTGGTGATGGACAGAGTTTCTGAATGATGCAGAATACTCCTACCAAGTCAAGAGATCATGGTTTTAATCCATCACCGTTATTTAGCTCACTGCACCATCCCAGCTCAGAACCTGGCTATATGCAAATTAGTCTGTTCCTGTCCCAGTGCATGATGGGAACAGGGCAAACCAAACTACCAAGCCAATTCTTATACTGGGAAGGAAACAAGCTTCCGGGGACCGGTTTCTGGCATCACAGCCTTCGCCGGCCCGGCTTGCTTGAATCCTGATGGTGCAATGAGCAAGGGACTCACGTCTGAGTATACCCTCCCACACATAGTGTGGATAAAATCGATTTTGGAAAAGGGGTTGGTGATGGACAGAGTTTCTGAATGATGCAGAATACTCCTACCAAGTCAAGAGATCATGGTTTTAATCCATCACCGTTTTTGAGCTCACTGCACCATCCCAGCTCAGAACCTGGCTATATGCAAATTAGTCTGTTCCTGTCCCAGTGCATGATGGGAACAGGGCAAACCAAACTACCAAGCCAATTCTTATACTGGGAAGGAAACAAGCTTCCGGGGACCGGTTTCTGGCATCACAGCCTTCGTCGGCCCGGCTTGCTTGAATCCTGATGGTGCAATGAGCAAGGGACTCACGTCTGAGTATACCCTCCCACACATAGTGTGGATAAAGTCAATTTTGGAAAAGGGGTTGGTGATGGACAGAGTTTCTAAATGATGCAGAATACTCCTACCAAGTCAAGAGATCATGGTTTTAATCCATCACCGTTTTTTAGCTCACTGCACCATCCCAGCTCAGAACCTGGCTATATGCAAATTAGTCTGTTCCTGTCCCAGTGCATGATGGGAACAGGGCAAACCAAACTACCAAGCCAATTCTTATACTGGGAAGGAAACAAGCTTCCGGGGACCGGTTTCTGGCATCACAGCCTTCGTCGGCCCGGCTTGCTTGAATCCTGATGGTGCAATGAGCAAGGGACTCACATCTGAGTATACCCTCCCACACATAGTGTGGATAAAATCGATTTTGGAAAAGGGGTTGGTGATGGACAGAGTTTCTGAATGATGCAGAATACTCCTACCAAGTCAAGAGATCATGGTTTTAATCCATCACCGTTTTTTAGCTCACTGCACCATCCCAGCTCAGAACCTGGCTATATGCAAATTAGTCTGTTCCTGTCCCAGTGCATGATGGGAACAGGGCAAACCAAACTACCAAGCCAATTCTTATACTGGGAAGGAAACAAGCTTCCGGGGACTGGTTTCTGGCATCACAGCCTTCGTCGGCCCGGCTTGCTTGAATCCTGATGGTGCAATGAGCAAGGGACTCACGTCTGAGTATACCCTCCCACACATAGTGTGGATAAAATCGATTTTGGAAAAGGGGTTGGTGATGGACAGAGTTTCTGAATGATGCAGAATACTCCTACCAAGTCAAGAGATCATGGTTTTAATCCATCACCGTTTTTTAGCTCACTGCACCATCCCAGCTCAACCTGGCTATATGCAAATTAGACTGTTCCTGTCCCAGTGCATGATGGGAACAGGGCAAACCAAACTACCAAGCCAATTCTTATACTGGGAAGGAAACAAGCTTCCGGGGACCGGTTTCTGGCATCACAGCCTTCGTCGGCCCGGCTTGCTTGAATCCTGATGGTGCAATGAGCAAGGGACTCATGTCTGAGTATACCTTCCCACACATAGTGTGGATAAAATCGATTTTGGAAAAGGGGTTGGTGATGGACAGAGTTTCTGAATGATGCAGAATACTCCTACCAAGTCAAGAGATCATGGTTTTAATCCATCACCATTTTTTAGCTCACTGCACCATCCCAGCTCAGAACCTGGCTATATGCAAATTAGTCTGTTCCTGTCCCAGTGCATGATGGGAACAGGGCAAACCAAACTACCAAGCCAATTCTTATACTGGGAAGGAAACAAGCTTCCGGGGACCGGTTTCTGGCATCACAGCCTTCGTCGGCCCGGCTTGCTTGAATCCTGATGGTGCAATGAGCAAGGGACTCACATCTGAGTATACCCTCCCACACATAGTGTGGATAAAATCGATTTTGGAAAAGGGGTTGGTGATGGACAGAGTTTCTGAATGATGCAGAATACTCCTACCAAGTCAAGAGATCATGGTTTTAATCCATCACCGTTTTTTAGCTCACTGCACCATCCCAGCTCAGAACCTGGCTATATGCAAATTAGTCTGTTCCTGTCCCAGTGCATGATGGGAACAGGGCAAACCAAACTACCAAGCCAATTCTTATACTGGGAAGGACACAATCTTCCGGGGACCGGTTTCTGGCATCACAGCCTTTGTCAGCCCGGCTTGCTTGAATCCTGATGGTGCAATGAGCAAGGGACTCACGTCTGAGTATACCCTCCCACACATAGTGTGGATAAAATCGATTTTGGAAAAGGGGTTGGTGATGGACAGAGTTTCTGAATGATGCAGAATACTCCTACCAAGTCAAGAGATCATGGTTTTAATCCATCACCGTTTTTTAGCTCACTGCACCATCCCAGCTCAGAACCTGGCTATATGCAAATTAGTCTGTTCCTGTCCCAGTGCATGATGGGAACAGGGCAAACCAAACTACCAAGCCAATTCTTATACTGGGAAGGAAACAAGCTTCCGGGGACTGGTTTCTGGCATCACAGCCTTCGTCGGCCCGGCTTGCTTGAATCCTGATGGTGCAATGAGGAAGGGACTCACGTCTGAGTATACCCTCCCACACATAGTGTGGATAAAATCGATTTTGGAAAAGGGGTTGGTGATGGACAGAGTTTCTGATTGATGCAGAATACTCCTACCAAGTCAAGAGATCATGGTTTTAATCCATCACCGTTTTTTAGCTCACTGCACCATCCCAGCTCAACCTGGCTATATGCAAATTAGACTGTTCCTGTCCCAGTGCATGATGGGAACAGGGCAAACCAAACTACCAAGCCAATTCTTATACTGGGAAGGAAACAAGCTTCCGAGGACCGGTTTCTGGCATCACAGCCTTCGTCGGCCCGGCTTGCTTGAATCCTGATGGTGCAATGAGCAAGGGACTCACGTCTGAGTATACCCTCCCACACATAGTGTGGATAAAATCGATTTTGGAAAAGGGGTTGGTGATGGACAGAGTTTCTGAATGATGCAGAATACTCCTACCAAGTCAAGAGATCATGGTTTTAATCCATCACCGTTTTTTAGCTCACTGCACCATCCCAGCTCAGAACCTGGCTATATGCAAATTAGTCTGTTCCTGTCCCAGTGCATGATGGGAACAGGGCAAACCTTTTCTGACATTCCTTCTGATACTGCCTCTGCGTCTGCATTGTATAATTCTGTTTTTCCTCCTGTTCTTTTGTCGACTTCTCCTTCTGTTCGACAAAGAATGACTGATACTGTCGCTAGTCTTTTATCTCCTTTCTTTGGGTCATCGAGTATGACCCCTGCTTCAGCACGTAAACAGTTGCGTAGTCAACTGCCTGATTCTAGAGAGCGGGAAGTGTTGGATCATTTGGCGCGTAAATGGATTACTCGTCCTTCAAGTTACGATGTAGGTTCTGTCATGGATGTCTTCCATCAATGGGAAGCACCGAAGCAGAGATATGTTTTTGATAAGATGTGTACTTTTCTTCGTGAAGAATGGGAAGATGGTGATTTGGAACAGACTCCGTCTGAGTTGATCCGCATACAGTCTGAGTTTGCGAAGGGAACTATAGTGGGTTCCGATGTCGAGAAAGCAGTTGCAACGTTGTTGTCGTTTAGGAATGAGGATCCTTCTCAGTCGTTGTTTGAACCTGATCTTTCTGTTAAGAGAAAGGTGCGACAATACCCAATGAGGCAGGTTCCTCCTGTATGGAAGGAAGCAGTTCAGGCTGATGCCGCTCATAACATTGATGCCGTACCAGCTGATTTTCAGCGTGTTTGGGTGCATGTTCCATGGAAGCGATCTGAAGTTTTGGCTCTTAAGCAGACTTTGCCTGACCCCCGTAAAAATCCTGCAGGGTACTATAAGGAATTATCACAGACTGCAGACTCATGTATTAAGAATTTAGCTGATATAGACATGTTGTTTGGGAATGTTGTTCCACAGCCTTTGTGGGGATTGATTCGTCATACGGATCATGCGCAAGAGTTGGGTGATACATGGGTTAATATTGCTGCTGCAGATGACAGCCAAGTAGGTGGTGCTAAACCTGAGCCTTTAGTAGCAGAACTCCCTGGTAAGATTGTTACTTACATGAAGACTTTAATGCCGGCTATGCGTGTAAATTGGGATAAATTGTCTGTATGTAAGCAGAAGAAAGAGGAAGGCGTGTCTGATTTCTTCACAAGGTTTGAAGAGACGTTCATCGACCATAGTGGTCAAGACATGAGTACGGAAGGTGGTCAAAGGTTGTTCGTTGACAAGTTTGTGCATAATTTGCTTCCGAGTTGTGTAAGAAGTTGAAAGATTCAGAGAGTTCTTGGGCCATTTCCTCTTCAGCGCAAATACTGGCTACTGCGCAGTATTACGAAAATAGAGATAAGGATGAGAAGGATAGAGCAGACAAGAAGACTAAAGAGTTAAAGACGAAGGTTCTTTTACAGCAGGCATATCCGCCACTTAGTGGTCAGCGTGATTATCAGCAACCTCAGCAGTTTCAGCAAAGAAACTCGCAAAGGTTCGAGTCTCCTCAGCCGCGTTTTCTTGCAGGCCCTAATCAGTGTGCATATTGTAGGGAAGAGGGCCATTTCAAGAGTAATTGTCCGGCTTTGTTACAGCGCGGGAATAATGTTTCTAATGTGAGAGGTCGAGGTGTTCAGCAAGCTTCTAGAGGTAGAGGACGTGGTGTGATCCCCCAGAATGCACGTTCCTTTCCTCAACAGAATACGATGAATTGTTTTGATCAGCAGAATGGTGCGTCTGGAAGGACGACTCAATACTATGATGACGACTACTATGTCGAAGGTGAGCAAATGGATGGTAATGATTGCTAGGACAGCCACGGACAAAGAGAGGGAGTTGTTTCAGTTCCGGTAGATCAGAGTGGACCTTATGTTGAGGTGATTACATCAGGTGTGTCAGAGCCTTTTCTGTTGGATACTGGTGCTACGAAGAGTTCTATTATGCACTCTAAACACCCTGGCGCACCTTTGTCTGGCAAAATGAATGTTTCAGTAGGTTTTTCTGCCGCCCCGGTTAGGAACCCGATTTCTAGTCCTATGTCTCTTTCTGTTGGACCTCATGAATTCAAAGCACCCCTTATTCTGACGACAGGTTGTGGTGAGAACTTGTTGGGATTGGATCTGTTGAAAATATTGTATGCGACGTTGTATTGTTCTCCTTCGGGAGTACAACTTACATTGGGTAAGAAAGTGGTCTCCCCGATGTATTTGTCAAAGGATAAACTTCCGACAGAATTGTCTTCCCTTCCTAATACTCTTTGGGCTTCTGGTCCTAATGATGTGGGACTCCTGGAGATTCCACCATATGTTGTGACATTGAAGATGAATGTGAGAATGCCACGTATTCCACAGTACAGGATTTCTAGTGATGGTGAAAGAGAGTTGCTAGCGATCATTTATGCTACTCACAACAAATTTACTGGGGGGTCTAAGGGATGTTTTACAGACCTGCAGGGTGAATATCCCCTATTCACATATATACTCAATACAAAACACCCTGGGTCTACACAGAAGGAGTGTGAGAGAAGTGAGTCAGCCAAGTGAAGCAAAAACTAGGGTACCAGTTTGTTGGAGTGGGAGCAAGATATCCTTATACCAAGACCCATCAATCACCCAAAGTGATGTCTCATCATCTGGGTTTAGGTACCATCCTATCAAGGAAAACCGATCTAGGTATTTGATCGGAAAAACCTTGACTAATAGGAAGGCTACAGGATGACTGGTTAACCCACAAGGAGCTTGCTCACATCAATAGACTCATTTGAAAAGGTGAGAGGATCAAAAGAGTGTGAGTAAAGTGCAGCGCTAAATTAAAGTAGGAAAAAAGTGGTGTTCTAAAAATTACTAAGGAGTACTTCTCACAACTTTATTCATCAAGTCCCCTTGCCATTATTAAAAAGCAGGATGTTGACGCTCTAGATATTCAAGACGTCAAACACAGTGAAAGGTCGACATGTTTCTGCCCTCACGAAGATCTAACTGTATCGGGGCATTCTTCAGGACCAGGCTATAAACAAATACAGCTGCTGCTACACACGTGTAAATTATAATGGTGCAAAATTATATTATATAGTACATATACTCCACCGGTAATGTCCAACTTGAATGGTTTTACTGGTACATTAACCGGAACCTTTAAAAAACAAGCATCATGTATATGTCAAAAGAAATACTCCTCAACTGAACTCACTCTCAAACACATTGTATTAGCGCAAAGGAACGCAAATGTATTTCTTGTTTTGTATGGTGATACTCATAATTGGTTTATCACTTACCCATAACAATTGGGTGTAGCCCTCACCTCTACCTGGCTCATTACTCAGGGAAGGGGGCCCCGCTCTAAAATAAAGACAAAAAACACAGTCAGTGATATACCTGCATCACTACTATGAATGTCTTCTGTTTACTGAACTCTCTCATGACTAGGGCCAATGATTAGTACAGCCCCGCCGATCCCTTCCTCAAGGGGTACCTATCATTACAATGAATTAAATCTCTGAATATCAAGAGGATGGTGTCCTCTCCATAGTGAAAACTATTTAGATACATTACACATCTCAGTGTTATATGGCTCCTCATTGAGGTATCCTGATGTCAAGTGTGAAAAAAAGCTAGCGATATCTCAAAGGCAATACCAAGGAAGACACTAATATAATTACGGTTAAGCATGCTCTTCACTGATAATACTTCCAGCGCTTACCTACATCATCCATAAAGTCCTTGCATTTGGGACTCACCTATCCGTCGGTACCCCGGGCCGTCAGGAGTAATGTCCGGAGGTACCGACGCTCGTTTTTAGAGTGGTTTTTATGTGTCAAAAGGCGGGCTCGTTAGTGGCGCGGGGTCCTGTAAATGCAGGGCGTCCGCGACTCAGCCTGCTCGTGTGCGAAGTTCAATGCGCATGCGCGTAACTGAACAGGCTACTCTCCAAGCACTCAACTACACCGCGCATGCGCGGTGCAGAATGCACTACAACGGACTCGTTCGACCTGCACCGCGCATGTGCGATGCAGAGCACACTACGACGGGAGAAAAAGCATTTCTTTCGCTGGACACTTCTAATCTCAGCCAGTGTTCTCCTTCCTGTATGCCTAGAGAGGCAGAATGTCTATTCCCGGCCTCATCTATTCGAGGGTCAAGCAAGGAAAAAAATATATATATATCCCTCAGTCACTACACTCATGCCTAGGACTTAGCTATTCATATCTATATATTTTTTTAAAGCTAGAGTGGTGCTGATGTAAGTTGATTGATTTGAGTACCAATGTTCGATCAATGTCATTATCTCAGATCAATGTACTGGAAAAGTGAGTGTCTAACCCTTGCTAGACTATCAGTCTATTGATCATGTCATAAGCACTTTTAACCCAAAAGGTTACTTTGTGTGAATACTAACCATATTCATAAAGTACGAGTATTGCAGTTATGTTTTCTTAGTACTATGTTAGTTCTTATGTGGAATGATGTCATGTTAATCTAGTGCCAGCCACGGAATGTCATCATTAAGCCCATCAACATCAGTCTGCAAGCGGAACACCCAACGTTGTTCACGCTGTAGAAGGAATTTATTGATGTCCGTGATGTGAGTCGGAATAAATGGCTTCTCTAGAATTACCCAGTGTAATTCTGTGTCAGAGTGTCCTGTCTCTAGATAATGATTGGTAAGTTTTGTGGCACTTCTTTTACACCGAATGGTACTGCGGTGTTCGGAAATTCTCACCTTGATCTTCCTAGATGTCATCCCTACGTACCTCTTTTTGCAGGGACACGTAATGAGGTATATGACCCTTTCAGTATTGCAGTTTGTGTGTCTATTAAGGGTCCAGGGTCTAGTAGTGCCTATATCTACCTCAGTCGTGTGGCAGGTTAGTGGGCATACCGAACAGTTGCCACATGGGAAGTGACCCGTCACTGGTCGTAGGCCCCATATCCCTGGTTCTGTGGGGTCAGGTTTTGATTCACGTGGTCTGGTATGTACCAATCGATCTTTAACATTCATGCTTCTCTTGAATGCAAAAAGAGGAGGGGGTAATGTCTTTCCTCCGATTTCCAGGATTTTCCAGTGTTTCAGGATACTCTTCTTCAGGGCATTAGAATGTCCTGAGAAGGTAGTTACACATGTCATTCTTTGTGTATCTGTGCCATCCTCTGATGTTGTTGCTTTGGGCTCCAGTAGTGCATCCCTGTTGTTATTGGACGCTCTTTTTAAGGAAGTCTTGATTGTCTTTTTCGGATACTGCCGTTCCCGCAGTTGCCCAGAGAGTGCAGCTGCATGTTCCTTGTATTTTGCATTATCCGAACAGTTCCGCCTGACCCTCAAAAACTGTCCAAAGGGCAGGTTTTCCCGAAGTGCCTGAGGATGATAACTCTGGAAGTGTAATAGGGAGTTCCTTGCCATCGGCTTCCTGTACAGTTCAGTATTTAGATGTCCGTGTTGAGGGTAGATGTTGACATCTAGAAATGGAAGATTGTCCTTGGAGAATTCACATGTGAACTTTAAGAATCTGTTCTGATGGTTCAGCCATTTATGAAACTCATTTATGGTCTCAACTGTCCCTCTCCAAATGACTAAAACGTCATCTATGTAACGTTTCCAGGTGACAATATGGTCCAAAAATGGGTTGGTGTTACACAGGACATGGGTCTGTTCAAATTGATGGACATATAGATTCGCCAGAGATGGGGCAAAGACACTGCCCATAGATGTCCCGGACACTTGGAGGAACAGGTCTTTGCCAAATTGGAAGAAGTTTTCTTTCATGGCTATAGAGGCACATGCCATGATAAAACTAACTGGAGTAATGCTATCCAGGTCGGTCTGTAGCAGAAGTGTTTCAATCACAGAAAGAGTTTCGTCCTGTGGTATACACGTATACAAGGACTCCACGTCAAAAGACACAAGCAAGTCTTGGTCTTCATCATACGGCATGGTTGTTAGTGCACGTAGCAGGTCTTTAGTGTCCTGTATATACGTGGGCATTTGTTTCACGAGGGGTTTGAGAAAAAAGTCTACAAATGTGGACAGGGGTTCCAATAAAGACCCAATGCCCGAGATTATCGGCCTGCCAGGAGGAGGTGTGACTCCTTTGTGTATCTTGGGTAAGATGTAGAAATACGGAACCACCGGATAAGTGGTGACCAGATAAGCTGCTTCTTGGTCCGTGATCCAACCCTCCTCTTTCGCTTCTTGTACCATTCTCTTGATAGTGGCACTGAGCCTATGAGTAGGATCCATTTTCAAAGGACGATAGAAGTTATCATTCTCCAGCTGTCTCCTGCACTCATTGTTGTATGTATCTGTGTCAAGAATCACGGTGGCTCCCCCTTTGTCGGCAGGTTTAATGACAATTGACTTGTCATTGGCCAAAGTTGATAGTGCTAGATGTTCCCGTTTCGATAGGTTATTGTATTGTTGGTGGTTTGTTTGAAAAAGCCGTTCCGTGTCATTAAGTACTGCTTTCTCGAAGGTTAGGACCTCGGGTGGAGTGAGACCCTGCGGCGGGTTGAATGTGGACTTGTTGCGAAGACCAGTGTTCCTCTCTTTAGTCTGATCATCATCCTTGGCCGTCTCGTTTGCGAAAAAGGCACGTAATCTTACCTTTCGAAAGAAAGCTGCCAGTTCTAGTCTGGTCTCAAATGCGTCTCCTTTGTGCGTAGGCACAAAACCCAGCCCCTTCTCTAGGACCTGGATCTCATCTGTTGTCAAGATGCGATGACTCAGATTCACAATCAGACTCGTGCCGTGCTCGGTCCCGGTGGAGCCGATTCCTGTTGGTTGCTCCTGGTTCGTGAGGACGGCGGAGGACTCCAATGTACATTGGCCTGTGCTGGTCGTCTCCTGCCCCTGGAGCGGCGTTGGCCCTGGCCTAAAAAATGCTGCTGTTGTGGGTAGTTGGTGAAGGGTTGAAAGGGATAACTTTGTCCCGGAAAGGATGGATAGGCAAAATCATACGGACCAGGTGGCCACCATTGTGGTGGAGGTGGTTGTTGAAATTGGTTTCCTCTTCTTGGACCTCGAGGTCTGCGATTCCAGCCCCTCCCTTGGTTGTTAGCAGAGGAGTCAGAGTCTGTGGAGTTCCCATCGCTCCCAGAGGTAGAGTAATTTGACCCAGGTTTCCTACCTTGCTGGTTGTATACTGGTGGAACATAATTCGCACTGGTATATGGATATATTTTCTCCATTGTGAATTTTGCCAGGTCCTTCTTGAACTTGGTAATCTTTGTGGCCAAGATATTATCCCGGAATTCTTTACTGGTTTTATCATTCTCCTTAGCTTGTTTATTGTAAACAGTTGTAGTGACTATCACTGCTTTTATCTGTGCCTCTAAGGTCTGAATTTCTATCAGGATGTTATCGGCTATCCTCTTTGCCGTGGTGATTATCAGAATCAGCCAATCCCTAGTGCATCGCCATGCCACTAGGGACCAGTCCTTCAAGAAAGCTTTGTCTTCAAGAAATAACCTTGGGGCGTTTGTAACAATCAGGCCTGTTGGTGCACAGTCAGCCCTTAGATACTCTGTCATAATCGCACCATGTACCTGGGTGCGTGAGTGTGAGCGTTTTAGAATAAGAACTTTATTCCAGTCATCGATGTTTGCTGTACTCTGGTTAATAGTGCTGTCGATAATACTTGGTGTAGTCAGTATATCAGAAGCTACCGCATCATCAAAGGCTAAACCTTGCCTCTCTGCCATGATCTAATGTAGGTGGGATAGTATCTACCCAACGTGTGTTTTATTTCTGTAAAGGAAAAGGTTCTCAGATCTAGGAATGTACCAAACTTATAGGAAAAATTAGCGGATGCCGCACCATATCAGAGAGACCCAATCAGAGAGAGAAAAGGAGCGGCCTGATCCTTTTAAGAAAGATCAGGACTAATAAAAATAAGACCCGTGGCCATGGCCACACATACTCTACTCACAACAAATTTACTGGGGGGTCTAAGGGATGTTTTACAGACCTGCAGGGTGAATATCCCCTATTCACATATATACTCAATACAAAACACCCTGGGTCTACACAGAAGGAGTGTGAGAGAAGTGAGTCAGCCAAGTGAAGCAAAAACTAGGGTACCAGTTTGTTGGAGTGGGAGCAAGATATCCTTATACCAAGACCCATCAATCACCCAAAGTGATGTCTCATCATCTGGGTTTAGGTACCATCCTATCAAGGAAAACCGATCTAGGTATTTGATCGGAAAAACCTTGACTAATAGGAAGGCTACAGGATGACTGGTTAACCCACAAGGAGCTTGCTCACATCAATAGACTCATTTGAAAAGGTGAGAGGATCAAAAGAGTGTGAGTAAAGTGCAGCGCTAAATTAAAGTAGGAAAAAAGTGGTGTTCTAAAAATTACTAAGGAGTACTTCTCACAACTTTATTCATCAAGTCCCCTTGCCATTATTAAAAAGCAGGATGTTGACGCTCTAGATATTCAAGACGTCAAACACAGTGAAAGGTCGACATGTTTCTGCCCTCACGAAGATCTAACTGTATCGGGGCATTCTTCAGGACCAGGCTATAAACAAATACAGCTGCTGCTACACACGTGTAAATTATAATGGTGCAAAATTATATTATATAGTACATATACTCCACCGGTAATGTCCAACTTGAATGGTTTTACTGGTACATTAACCGGAACCTGTAAAAAACAAGCATCATGTATATGTCAAAAGAAATACTCCTCAACTGAACTCACTCTCAAACACATTGTATTAGCGCAAAGGAACGCAAATGTATTTCTTGTTTTGTATGGTGATACTCATAATTGGTTTATCACTTACCCATAACAATTGGGTGTAGCCCTCACCTCTACCTGGCTCATTACTCAGGGAAGGGGGCCCCGCTCTAAAATAAAGACAAAAAACACAGTCAGTGATATACCTGCATCACTACTATGAATGTCTTCTGTTTACTGAACTCTCTCATGACTAGGGCCAATGATTAGTACAGCCCCGCCGATCCCTTCCTCAAGGGGTACCTATCATTACAATGAATTAAATCTCTGAATATCAAGAGGATGGTGTCCTCTCCATAGTGAAAACTATTTAGATACATTACACATCTCAGTGTTATATGGCTCCTCATTGAGGTATCCTGATGTCAAGTGTGAAAAAAAGCTAGCGATATCTCAAAGGCAATACCAAGGAAGACACTAATATAATTACGGTTAAGCATGCTCTTCACTGATAATACTTCCAGCGCTTACCTACATCATCCATAAAGTCCTTGCATTTGGGACTCACCTATCCGTCGGTACCCCGGGCCGTCAGGAGTAATGTCCGGAGGTACCGACGCTCGTTTTTAGAGTGGTTTTTATGTGTCAAAAGGCGGGCTCGTTAGTGGCGCGGGGTCCTGTAAATGCAGGGCGTCCGCGACTCAGCCTGCTCGTGTGCGAAGTTCAATGCGCATGCGCGTAACTGAACAGGCTACTCTCCAAGCACTCAACTACACCGCGCATGCGCGGTGCAGAATGCACTACAACGGACTCGTTCGACCAACGCCGCTCCAGGGGCAGGAGACGACCAGCACAGGCCAATGTACATTGGAGTCCTCCGCCGTCCTCACGAACCAGGAGCAACCAACAGGAATCGGCTCCACCGGGACCGAGCACGGCACGAGTCTGATTGTGAATCTGAGTCATCGCATCTTGACAACAGATGAGATCCAGGTCCTAGAGAAGGGGCTGGGTTTTGTGCCTACGCACAAAGGAGACGCATTTGAGACCAGACTAGAACTGGCAGCTTTCTTTCGAAAGGTAAGATTACGTGCCTTTTTCGCAAACGAGACGGCCAAGGATGATGATCAGACTAAAGAGAGGAACACTGGTCTTCGCAACAAGTCCACATTCAACCCGCCGCAGGGTCTCACTCCACCCGAGGTCCTAACCTTCGAGAAAGCAGTACTTAATGACACGGAACGGCTTTTTCAAACAAACCACCAACAATACAATAACCTATCGAAACGGGAACATCTAGCACTATCAACTTTGGCCAATGACAAGTCAATTGTCATTAAACCTGCCGACAAAGGGGGAGCCACCGTGATTCTTGACACAGATACATACAACAATGAGTGCAGGAGACAGCTGGAGAATGATAACTTCTATCGTCCTTTGAAAATGGATCCTACTCATAGGCTCAGTGCCACTATCAAGAGAATGGTACAAGAAGCGAAAGAGGAGGGTTGGATCACGGACCAAGAAGCAGCTTATCTGGTCACCACTTATCCGGTGGTTCCGTATTTCTACATCTTACCCAAGATACACAAAGGAGTCACACCTCCTCCTGGCAGGCCGATAATCTCGGGCATTGGGTCTTTATTGGAACCCCTGTCCACATTTGTAGACTTTTTTCTCAAACCCCTCGTGAAACAAATGCCCACGTATATACAGGACACTAAAGACCTGCTACGTGCACTAACAACCATGCCGTATGATGAAGACCAAGACTTGCTTGTGTCTTTTGACGTGGAGTCCTTGTATACGTGTATACCACAGGACGAAACTCTTTCTGTGATTGAAACACTTCTGCTACAGACCGACCTGGATAGCATTACTCCAGTTAGTTTTATCATGGCATGTCCCTTTATAGCCATGAAAGAAAACTTCTTCCAATTTGGCAAAGACCTGTTCCTCCAAGTGTCCGGGACATCTATGGGCAGTGTCTTTGCCCCATCTCTGGCGAATCTATATGTCCATCAATTTGAACAGACCCATGTCCTGTGTAACACCAACCCATTTTTGGACCATATTGTCACCTGGAAACGTTACATAGATGACGTTTTAGTCATTTGGAGAGGGACAGTTGAGACCATAAATGAGTTTCATAAATGGCTGAACCATCAGAACAGATTCTTAAAGTTCACATGTGAATTCTCCAAGGACAATCTTCCATTTCTAGATGTCAACATCTACCCTCAACACGGACATCTAAATACTGAACTGTACAGGAAGCCGATGGCAAGGAACTCCCTATTACACTTCCAGAGTTATCATCCTCAGGCACTTCGGGAAAACCTGCCCTTTGGACAGTTTTTGAGGGTCAGGCGGAACTGTTCGGATAATGCAAAATACAAGGAACATGCAGCTGCACTCTCTGGGCAACTGCGGGAACGGCAGTATCCGAAAAAGACAATCAAGACTTCCTTAAAAAGAGCGTCCAATAACAACAGGGATGCACTACTGGAGCCCAAAGCAACAACATCAGAGGATGGCACAGATACACAAAGAATGACATGTGTAACTACCTTCTCAGGACATTCTAATGCCCTGAAGAAGAGTATCCTGAAACACTGGAAAATCCTGGAAATCGGAGGAAAGACATTACCCCCTCCTCTTTTTGCATTCAAGAGAAGCATGAATGTTAAAGATCGATTGGTACATACCAGACCACGTGAATCAAAACCTGACCCCACAGAACCAGGGATATGGGGCCTACGACCAGTGACGGGTCACTTCCCATGTGGCAACTGTTCGGTATGCCCACTAACCTGCCACACGACTGAGGTAGATATAGGCACTACTAGACCCTGGACCCTTAATAGACACACAAACTGCAATACTGAAAGGGTCATATACCTCATTACGTGTCCCTGCAAAAAGAGGTACGTAGGGATGACATCTAGGAAGATCAAGGTGAGAATTTCCGAACACCGCAGTACCATTCGGTGTAAAAGAAGTGCCACGAAACTTACCAATCATTATCTAGAGACAGGACACTCTGACACAGAATTACACTGGGTAATTCTAGAGAAGCCATTTATTCCGACTCACATCACGGACATCAATAAATTCCTTCTACAGCGTGAACAACGTTGGGTGTTCCGCTTGCAGACTGATGTTGATGGGCTTAATGATGACATTCCGTGGCTGGCACTAGATTAACATGACATCATTCCACATAAGAACTAACATAGTACTAAGAAAACATAACTGCAATACTCGTACTTTATGAATATGGTTAGTATTCACACAAAGTAACCTTTTGGGTTAAAAGTGCTTATGACATGATCAATAGACTGATAGTCTAGCAAGGGTTAGACACTCACTTTTCCAGTACATTGATCTGAGATAATGACATTGATCGAACATTGGTACTCAAATCAATCAACTTACATCAGCACCACTCTAGCTTTAAAAAAATATATAGATATGAATAGCTAAGTCCTAGGCATGAGTGTAGTGACTGAGGGATATATATATTTTTTTTTCCTTGCTTGACCCTCGAATAGATGAGGCCGGGAATAGACATTCTGCCTCTCTAGGCATACAGGAAGGAGAACACTGGCTGAGATTAGAAGTGTCCAGCGAAAGAAATGCTTTTTCTCCCGTCGTAGTGTGCTCTGCATCGCACATGCGCGGTGCAGGTCGAACGAGTCCGTTGTAGTGCATTCTGCACCGCGCATGCGCGGTGTAGTTGAGTGCTTGGAGAGTAGCCTGTTCAGTTACGCGCATGCGCATTGAACTTCGCACACGAGCAGGCTGAGTCGCGGACGCCCTGCATTTACAGGACCCCGCGCCACTAACGAGCCCGCCTTTTGACACATAAAAACCACTCTAAAAACGAGCGTCGGTACCTCCGGACATTACTCCTGACGGCCCGGGGTACCGACGGATAGGTGAGTCCCAAATGCAAGGACTTTATGGATGATGTAGGTAAGCGCTGGAAGTATTATCAGTGAAGAGCATGCTTAACCGTAATTATATTAGTGTCTTCCTTGGTATTGCCTTTGAGATATCGCTAGCTTTTTTTCACACTTGACATCAGGATACCTCAATGAGGAGCCATATAACACTGAGATGTGTAATGTATCTAAATAGTTTTCACTATGGAGAGGACACCATCCTCTTGATATTCAGAGATTTAATTCATTGTAATGATAGGTACCCCTTGAGGAAGGGATCGGCGGGGCTGTACTAATCATTGGCCCTAGTCATGAGAGAGTTCAGTAAACAGAAGACATTCATAGTAGTGATGCAGGTATATCACTGACTGTGTTTTTTGTCTTTATTTTAGAGCGGGCCCCCTTCCCTGAGTAATGAGCCAGGTAGAGGTGAGGGCTACACCCAATTGTTATGGGTAAGTGATAAACCAATTATGAGTATCACCATACAAAACAAGAAATACATTTGCGTTCCTTTGCGCTAATACAATGTGTTTGAGAGTGAGTTCAGTTGAGGAGTATTTCTTTTGACATATACATGATGCTTGTTTTTTACAGGTTCCGGTTAATGTACCAGTAAAACCATTCAAGTTGGACATTACCGGTGGAGTATATGTACTATATAATATAATTTTGCACCATTATAATTTACACGTGTGTAGCAGCAGCTGTATTTGTTTATAGCCTGGTCCTGAAGAATGCCCCGATACAGTTAGATCTTCGTGAGGGCAGAAACATGTCGACCTTTCACTGTGTTTGACGTCTTGAATATCTAGAGCGTCAACATCCTGCTTTTTAATAATGGCAAGGGGACTTGATGAATAAAGTTGTGAGAAGTACTCCTTAGTAATTTTTAGAACACCACTTTTTTCCTACTTTAATTTAGCGCTGCACTTTACTCACACTCTTTTGATCCTCTCACCTTTTCAAATGAGTCTATTGATGTGAGCAAGCTCCTTGTGGGTTAACCAGTCATCCTGTAGCCTTCCTATTAGTCAAGGTTTTTCCGATCAAATACCTAGATCGGTTTTCCTTGATAGGATGGTACCTAAACCCAGATGATGAGACATCACTTTGGGTGATTGATGGGTCTTGGTATAAGGATATCTTGCTCCCACTCCAACAAACTGGTACCCTAGTTTTTGCTTCACTTGGCTGACTCACTTCTCTCACACTCCTTCTGTGTAGACCCAGGGTGTTTTGTATTGAGTATATAAGCGATCATTTATGACCTGATTGAGAAAGATGTGATTGAGGAAACGAGAGGTAATGTGTGCAACAGTCCGGTTTTGCCTGTTTTGAAACATACTGATTCTTCGCAACCACCTGTGTATAGATTTCTGATCGATCTTCGAGAAGTGAACAAGATTGTAGTGCCACAATTTCCTGTTGTTCTGGACATTACTGCTTTACTGACTATGATTCCAGCTTTGGCTGCTTGGTTATCGGTAATTGACTTGAAGAATGCTTTCTTCAGCATTCCGATTGCCGAGGTGAGTAGAGATATTTTCGGCTTCTGTTTGGGAGGCCGAAGTTTCCGCTTCAAGTGCGCTCCTCAAGGCTATTGTGAGAGTCCGTCGATATACAGTCAGGCTTTAAAAACACAACTTGATACGATTGTCTTACCGGATAGTGCTGCTCTTCTTCAGTACGTCGACGATTTGTTAGTCGCTGCCGATACTAAGGAGATTTGTAAAGAAGCTACTTTGTCGTTGTTACGTCATTTGTCTGACTTCCATCATAAAGTATCTCTTTCGAAGTTGCAATATTGTCGACAAGAAGTGACCTACTTAGGTCATCTCTTATCGAAGGAGGGAAGAAGATTGACCCCAGAACAAATTCAAGTGATTGCGAGAATGAGTGTGCCAACCACACAGAGAGAAGTGAGTGCTTTCCTGGGTATTACATCATACTGTAGACAGTGGATCCCAAATTTTTCGCTTCTTGTGAAAACTTTGATAGCTCTTACTGTTAAGGATACTCCGAATCCTATTCCTTGGACTGATGAATGCCAAAAGAGCTTTTCTGAGTTGCGCGATGTGTTGTGTTCGGCTCCTGTGTTGGGTACTCCCGACTACAGTAAGCCCTTTACACTCTATGTCCACGAGAGAGAAGGTTGTGCGTTGTCAGTGTTGACACAGCAGTTTGGCGATAAGCAGCGTCCATGTGCGTATTTCTCGTCGACTTTGGATCCGGTAGCTAGAGCGTTGCCGAGTTGCTTGAGAGCGGCAGCGGCAGCGGCTGTTTCTATTTGACAGTCTGCTGGTTTGGTGATGGATAACACATTGGTTGTGATGGTTCCACATGCAGTGGATACTTTGTTAAATAGAACCAAGACACAGCACTTAACTAGTGCTCGATTGTCAGGTTACGAGTTGACACTCTTAGCGAGTCATGTGCACATAAAGAGATGCAATACGTTGAATCCAGTTACGTTGTTGCCGATTTCAGTGGAGACAGATGTTTCTGAAGATCATGATTGTTTTCTGAGGACAGAGGAAGAAACGAAAGGGAGAATAGACCTTAGGGATACTCCTCTTGCGGAATGTGATGGTACTTTATGGGTGGATGGTTCGTGCTTCAAGCTTCCGAATGGTGATACGACTGCGGCATATGCTGTTACGACTTTGCATACGATTGTTGAAGCTGCACGTATCCCACATAATTCAGCTCAAGCAGCAGAGTTGATTGCTTTAACGAGAGCGTGTGTGTTATCAAAAGGGAAGCGAGTGACTGTGTACACCGATAGCCAGTATGCGTTTGGTGTGGCTCACAGTTTTGGACGTTTGTGGAGGGAACGTGGTTTCCTTACGTCTCATGGTACGAGGATACAGCATGGTCAGTTGGTGAATGAGCTTCTGGAATCACTGACCTTGCCGTTGCAAGTTGCGATTGTGAAATGCAGTGCACACAAGAAGGTTACCGATGACGTTGGTCGCGGTAATGCGTTTGCGGATGAAGTTTCGAAAGATGTGGCGAGAGATGTGATGAGTCGAATGTTTGTTGAGGGTCCGACAAGATGGGTTCCGGATAGAGGTATGTTTGAAGATACGATAGAAAGTGTGAAGTCAATTCAAGCTGAAGCTACAGAGAAAGAGTTGAGCGTATGGAGAGAAAGTACGGGTAGATTGGATGCGAATGGTTGTTGGGTTGAATTGTCAGAGCATCAGCGATGGTTGTTACCTGATGCTTACGTGCTTGCAGTGGTTACAATGGCGCATGGAATGGCTCATATCAGTGCGAAAGGGATTTGTAAGTTGTTGGCTCTAGTATGGCAAAATGCTGGAATTCCTAAATGTGCAGAGAATGTGGTTAAGAATTTTGTGATTTGTTTGCAATACAATCCTGGTAAGGGAACTCCAACTCCAGCTGGTCATTTTAAGCCTCCGACGTATCCGTTTGAGGTTTTGCAGTTAAATTTCATTCACATGGAGAGATGCAACAACCTGAAATATGTACTCGTGGTTGTTTGTGCCTTTTTGAGATGGGTAAAAGCATATCCCCTGAAAGATAATACTGCCTTGTCCACAGCTAAAGCCCTTGTTAAAGAATATTTCCCTAGATTTGGTTTGCCGAGAATGGTTTGGAGTGATAATGGGAGTGAATTTGTGGGTCAAGTGATGAAGAGAGTGTGTGAAGCGTTGGGAATACGACAGAAGTTCCATGCTGCAAATCACCCACAATCAGCTGGTCTAGTTGAGTGCTATAATGGCACACTTAAACTGAAGCTTGCCAAGATACAAGCGAGCTCTGGTCTTAAATGGCCTGATGCTTTGCCTTTAGCACTTTTGTCGACAAGGAGGACTGTGCATTCACGAGTGGGACTTACTCCCTATGAAATAATTTTTGGTCTCCCGGCAAACATATGGGGAGTGCCGAGGCCGACAAAATTTTGTGAAATTGAACACCCTGTACTGCTCGATTACTTGTATGAATTGAAGGCTAAATTGCGTGTTTTACACCAACAGGTTCACGATACTTTGCCTCAGGCTTCTGAAGAATTGGGACATACCATTGGTCCTGGATCGTGGGTATTTGTGAAAAACTTCCAGCGAATGAAGAACGATCAGCCCCGCTGGATCGGCCCCTTTTGGTCCTGCTATCGACACGATCCGCAGTGTGAGTGCAAGGGAAAAAGAACTGGATCCACGGCGTACATTGTAAGAGGGCCCCTTTGCCTCTGCCGTACGACCGGTGGGTCCAGGAGGGTATTCCTGATTCTGAAACTGAGACTGTGCCTCGTTTTCTGCCTTTCAGCGATGCACGTTTAATGGGGACAAATTCTGAGTGTGAAAGCGACGATCTTCTGTAAGAAGCTGTGCCATCTTCAGTTCGATTGGACACTACTGAACCTGACCTGTTGTTTCGTGATGAGACATTACCAGAGAAAAGCCGTTTTAATTTGAGGTCGAGAATTGTGGACTAATAAAGTTGAAATCCTTTTTCTTTGCTATTTTTGAAAGTGCAGCTCTCTCATCTGAGAAACTGTTTTGATTTTTGTTTTTCGAACCGCCATCCGGGTTCAGCTGTAGGGTCGTGGTGTCAAAGTCTTTGGAGTGCAAGCCGAAGACACAAGGTCGACGGTTCTGGTAGGTCCTTGGGCGTTCCCTTGACTGACAGGCACATTCCTTAGCACGGAACACCCTACCTCCGCGAGCAGCAAGGTTAGAGGATGGAGTTTTTCGAGATGGAGAGACCTGTTAAAGAGATGAATTTTAGAGCCAAAATGTGTACAATGATGAGTAGAAAACGTTTTCTAATATTATGCCTTTTCATGTTGCTTGGTTTAATGATGTTTTTAATGGGATATGTTCTATTCTCTTTTCAAGTGACGTTTGCACCCACTACACAACTCATACCTTCTTCTACTGTTTCTTCGCATTCTTTTCATCCTCTGCCCGAACATGAGTCCGTTAGAAGATTAGAGTTCGTTAATAACTCTTTTGTTCAGCTTCTGCACCAGCACCAGCTAGTGGTGAACACGACTAACTGTTGGGTGTGTGGCCTGATGCCCCATACTACTGATAAAGGTATTCCTTACCTGGTCCAGCCATTTAGCTATAATGGTTCTGTGTGGGCATACAGAACGATGTTCATCTATGCTCACGAAGTCTATCCCCTACGTTCTGTGAAAGACAACCCAAAGAATAGTGCTCTAGTTAAGGGAATAGTCGATATGATTGGAGGAATAGATTCCTATGAGACTATCCCGAAAGATGAGACACTAGCGTATATTGGATGGAACGTGACTGGATATGGAGCGAGTCTGAGTGAGAAACAGCGAGCGAAAAGATCTTCTCCGGTTTGGATTGTACCCCATCAGGGTCATCTATGTCTGCAAGGTAATGGCAAGAATCCGGGAGCTCAGTTAGGGAGAAGTATCTGCACTGAGACGTATGTTTTTGCGTCCCAGACTGCCCCATCGTTTCTAGCAGCTAAGGGTACCTATTTTGTCTGTTACGATAGAGCGTACACGTGGTTGCCCCCTGATTTCTCGGGCACGTGTTTTGTCTCATTTCTGTTGCCTCCCACCTATACAGCTGCGGCAGTTTACCACAAGATAAGAGTTGTTAGAGGTGTCTTCAGTAAGGAAGATACTGCAGGACAAGAATTAAATGATTACTTGAAGGGTTTTCTGCCGTTTTGGGGACCTATGGTTAACAGCAGGAATATACGGCAATTGGCGAGAGTGGTTGAGTCCACCGTAGTTGAAACTGCCGGTGCCCTTAGTAACTTGACTGCTGAGCTCCAGTTGGATCGACTTATGACCCTTCAGAACAGAGTTGCGTTAGATGTCATACTTGCAGATATAGGAGGGGTATGTAAATTGATCTAATCGAGCTGCTGCATTTTCATTCCAGACAATGCTCCGACAGTGTACCAAGCCATTTCCAGGCTACACAAGATCTCTGAGTCTGTACATGTAGACAAAGGAGATTGGTCGTTGATGGGATGGTTTTGGGGGTTGTTATCCACTTGGGGATGGAAGATTCTGATGGTCATTGGGATGATCTTAGCCATTCTTTTCCTGTTCTGTCTGTGCGTACAGTGTGCTCCTGTTATATGTGGCCTCTGTGCTACTTCGTGTGCAAGGAGACCTGTATCAAAAGACGTGCTAAGTAATAGGATGATGCTACAGCAACATCTTAATGATCTGATGAGTATAGACCTAGATTCAGACTGACGTGGGTTTAGGTGATTGCCTATGTAAGAGCAATAGGAGGGTCTGAGGTTCTGAGATTCTGAACCCGTTCAATAAAGGTTGTCATATTGTGACGATTTTGGTATCAGCAGACCGAAAATGGCGAGTATAGTATGTACAAGTGTTTTCGTCATGTTCGAGTGATGGATTCACTATGAAATATGGGATTCCGTTCTGAACCCTCGGGTTCCATTTTGTGTGCGGCAGCCATTTTGTGGTTGCCCTCACATAGGCCGATGACTGCGGCCGAACAAGTCTTTTGGGACACGTACACCTTTAGCTGACTTTTGTGTGACCTGGGCAAGTTGACTCCGTTGCCCGAGGCCAAGCTTGTTAGGTCAATTCCTTTCCCAGTAGCTGATCAAGATTAACGATCAGGGCACAGGACATCATAAACCTTTATCACACACACAACTATGTCTTATCTTACTTGCACCTGTCTCTGCTCCTTTCTTTATGGCCTGTTTACAATGGGGATGTTCCCGTTTTTATTGTGGGTTTCTTTTGACTTGTCTGATGAAGAATGTTGGGTTCGACCAATAATTGATGGTGGGCTGGCCGATGAAATGTGGGTTTGTCTTGCAATGCTTTTTTTGTACACATGAGATTGGTTTACCGTAAATAAGGAATGTTTGCCTGAAGTGTAATATTTTGTATAAAAAGGGTTGACTGGCTTTGTAAAGTTGAGCAGTCTCCTACGAATATACGTCATTGTACTTCGTGGACCTTTGTTACTGGCTGCAGCCAATAAATTTGATCTTTGACGCCACCAAGAAGAGTCCCGTGTCTTTGTAGGCCGAGGCAGGGGAATCCGGAGACTTCGGGCGTTATCCCTGGCGCCGCTGGGTTCTGAAAAACCTGGTTCTTCAAGCTCCTGCATAAATCCCAATCGGGCTTCTGCCTCTAATACAGCACTGAATCAGCACTGTTGTTTGCCTCTGAATCCATCCACCAAGCTGGGACAGGAGGCACCACTGCACTGCTCCTGTTGAACCTAAGCACCACATATGACACAGTGTCCCATAGCCTGCTTCTTGAATTGCTGCACAACCACGGAATTGGTGGCAAAGCTCTGTGGTGGTTGACCTCCATTCTTCGGCACTGCATCTTTCAGGAGGCACAAAACCTTTTTCTTCAAAGGTTTTTCGACTTCAGCAGGGTGTGCCCCACTGCTCCTTCTTCCTGAAACCAACACTATTCAATCTGTACATGCACCTCCTGGCTGAAATCATTAAGTGGCTTTAACATTGTGTCTTATGCCGATCATACACAGTTAATAGTCACTGTTATAAATGGGGGTCTCTAGTTGGCAAAGGTTTGCACCTTTGTCCAAGTAGGGACCCTTCTTCCTAGTCAGATTAAGGAGGATACATTTCTAGAATAACCTCTGCTCACCCCTTGGTAGCTTGGCACAAGCAGACAGGCTTATCTCAGAGGCAGTGTGTAAAGCATTTGTGCATGCATACAGTAACACGGTGAAAACATTACAAATAGACACCACACCAGTTTAGAAAGATAAGCAATTCTTTATCTAAACCAAGCCATACCAAATTCAACAAAAATCTAACATACAATATTGTAAAAATAGTTACGTTGCAAGATAACCTTTAAATTGCCGAAATAACTTAAAAACACAGTTCTTCCGAGTTGGTAGCCCTGTCCCGGGCTACTGCGATGCCAAAAACAAAAGAGTCAAATAGTCCCAGCCAACCATGTTGGTATGGGCCAGCTAAAGTGTGGACAGACTCTTGAACAGTACCTTTCTCATTGCGGCCGACATGTGGGTGCGGGGGTAACCGTCACGGTTGCATTGCAAAAATGGAAGTGGTGTAGGGTGCGGTGCCCTTACGATGCGGTGCAGGCAGTGGTTTGTGACGATTGTCCAGATGGGGTTGGTGAGGCCAAGGCTTACGGTGCGGGTGAGGCGGTGCTCGATGCGGTGCTGGCAGGTTGCTGTGCAGGTGATGGATCCGGTCGATGTTCGGGTCGGGTAGCAATGATGTCAGTAAAGTCCAGGCAGGGTGAGAAGTTGTGATGTGGAGTGCACTGCCCACAGGATGCGGTACAAGCATCGGCTCGGTGGCGATCATCCAGACGGCGTCAGTGAGACCAAGGACGCGGTGCGAAGTGCGGTGGAGCCTTCTGCAGGGCCTCCAGGACACAGAATCCTGCAACGGACTTGGCAACAGAGTTGTTTGCTCTTTCTTCTGTGGTGACTGAGACCAGCGGTTCCAGAGTCGGTACTCAGAAGGATGGTGAGGTCTTTGCAGTTCCTGCAACCTCTTGAACATGGGGAATGCTTCACTTTCAAGCCCTTGGAGATACTTTCTCAAGCAGGATACACACACATTTCCTCTCATTGGTAGAAACAGCTACTGCAGGCAAACCCGAGACAGCGCACAGCAAAGGGGTACTCCTCCTCCTGTTTCTTCCAGCTCTTCTCCTTGGCAGAGGTTCCTCTTGAAGTCCAAACGTGATATAAAAGTCTGCACCCCACCATTTATAGTATAAAATCCTTTTTTCTCTGGTGGCAGTGAAGCTCTTTGCCCAGCCAAAACCAGTTATGTTCTCTCTGGTGCAGCTTCCTGGCAGGAGGTGGAGACAGCATTGTCCAAAGCAGACCAGGCCCATTCAGGTGTGAAAGAAATATCTTCCCTCTACTCTGAATGCAGCCCAGGTCTATTCATCCCAGCCCTGACTCACCCTGGAAAGGCAGGACACACCTCAACCCCCAAGTGGCTGTCCAAGCAGAATGCACATCCCCAGCCCCTGTGACTCCAAAGCCAGACAGTCAATACACAAACCTAGCAGAGACACACAGGATGGCTAAGCAAGAAAAGACCTACTTTCTAAAAGTAAAATTTTCAAACACAGAATGTAGAAATCATCCTTACTAAAAGATGCATCTTTACATTCTCAGTTCTGGCATACTAAACTTTATCTTTTCATCTTGTCCCAATGGCAAGTTATATTTTTAAGTTGGTATTAATAAACCCCCATTCTATCCTGTGGGACAGATAGCATTTCAATAGTGAAAAACGAAGTTGACAGTCTAACACTATCAGGACATGCCAAACACATCAGAGCATGTCCTACCATTCACATACACTGCACCCTGCCCATGGGGCTGGGTTGGGCCTACTTTAGGGGTGACTCACATGTAAGAACAGGGAAGGTTAGGGCTGGCAAGTGGGTGCACTTGCCAGGTCGACATGGCAGTTCTACACTGCACACAGAAACTGCAGTGGCAGGTCTGAGTTACATTTACAGGCTGCTCATATAGGTGGCACAATCAGTCCTGCAGACTCACTAGCCGCATTTGATTTACTGGCCCTGGGCACACATAGAGGCATACGTACAAGGGGCGTGGCGGAGCGTGTCATTAGAATCCTTGGCTTAACAACACGCTCTGCCACTTCTGAAACCCAGGGCTGCACCATATTTACAAGAATATGGTGCAGCTCTGCGTTACTCCCTGCGCTAGCACTATGTTTAGCAGCTTAGCGCCAATGCAGGTACCTTTGCACCATAGTTCAAGGGTGTCTGCATTGAGGGGAAGATTGTTTATGTACAGGAAGGTCCCCCCTTCCTGCATATAAACAATCTTTAAATGCTGTTTTGTAACTGTTATGTGTAGGGGGACCTTCCTGTACATAAACAATCAATGGCCTTTTGCTGGTTTCACGTGTGCTGCATAACTCAGCACACATGAAAACAGCAAAAACTAGGAGAAATTAAACATTTCTCCTCACTTCGCCGGGTTAAGACCAGGTTTTCCCTGGTCTTAATTCTGGCGCTGCCTCCTATTTACTCCTCCCTTGTAAATAGGAGACAGCATCTGAATCAATTGGTGTTGCGGTGGAACGCCCACCGCAACAACCATCAGCCTCCCCTTTCACGCTAAGCATAGCATGAAAGGGGGCCTTATTTACAAGGCAGCGTTAAGCCACATGAAGTGGCTTAACGCTGCCTGGTAAATAAGGCAAAGCCCCTATTGCCACAGGAACATCACAACATATTACATTCCTGTGGCAATAGGCGCTTGTACATATGCCTTACAGTGCACTGTAGAAGGCACTTACCAATAAATCAAATATGCCAAGTATGGAATCCCCAGTTCTTAACAACAATTTATGGAGGGAACACTTGCACTTTGACACTGAAAAGTGCCCAAAGAATCTAGACCAGCAAAAACGAAGTCCAACACCCAGCGAAATAATAGGAGGCAAAGCAAAAATACAAGGGAAACCCACACCAATTAAGCCAGGTCTAAAAGTCACTCTTTACCAAAATTCAACAAAACTGCAGCACTGCTCCACTCCTGCCTCACAAAGGTGGCTGAATGGATGAGCTTCTGTTGTCTCAAGTTAAATGCAGGAATGATAGAGGTCCTCACCCATGGCAAGCAGGCTTCAATCTGACCTGGGGGCCTGACTGTCTTGGCCCTTTACCTTTACCCAAGCCGAAAGTCAAAAACTTGGGCATCTGGTTTTACTCAAAGTTGTCATTTGACAATCAAATCATGAGCCTAGCGAGACAATGCTTTGGGATTTTAAAATCTCTGAAAAAATCCTTCTTTTCTTGGCAGAGGCAGCTGTGAAGACAGTGGTCCAGTCTCTAACCATGTTTATACTTGACTATTGTAACATACTTTATCTAGGTGTCTCTCAGTCAAGACTAAGGAGAGTCCAGCATGTCCAGAACATGGCAGCTTGGCTGCTATTAAACCAGCCTAAGCGCTTCCCCAAAGCTCCTGCTCTGCCAAAGCTGCATTGGCTGCCCTTGAAGGAATGGGTTTCCTTTAAAGCCGTGTGCTATTGCCACAAAATCCTCAACAGCAAATGTGCCAGTTATCTACATCCTCTGGATGCATCCTACTCCCCAAGGAGAAACTTGAGATCAGCTGACACTTCCAAAGCGTGCATCCTAGAATTAAAACAGCTTGTATCGGAGGATGATCTTTTAACTTTTTGGCAGCCAAACTGTGGAACTGCCTTTGGTATCGCTTTGTTTGCCCTGAGTTGGCAGGGTATGCCCAGACGTGGGTCCCTTGCTCACTCTACCACTGGATTCAAGATAGCCTGGCTGATGAGGGTTATGAACCCGAAACCGGTCCCAGGATGCTTGTTTCCGGTCCAGGGAAGACATGGCTGGCAGTTCGGGCTGGACTGTTCCCATGAGGCACAGGGTCAGACTGATTTGCATATGGCCATGTATGAACTGGGGTGGTGGAGTGAGCTAAAGAATGATGATGGATTTAACCCAGATCAGTTGACTGGGGGTGAGTGTTTGATTTGCTCAAGCGCTCCGTCCATCATCCCCTTTTGTATTGCTTTGCCTCTTTCGCTTCGGCAGGAAAAATTGGTCATCCTTTTGCAAAAACTAAAAACTTGGCTCTTTAGATCTATTTAATTCCAGCCATTTTGGGACTTTATGCTCAGTGTCGTGGAAAAGAGAACTCAGCGCTGGGACACGTCAGCTGACGTAACTATGCGCTCTATAAAACACCTCATTATTATTATTAATATTATTTATTATAATTATTATTATGGCTTGCCGTTACTATAGCTGTGACTGCTGAGGTTTTTTTAATAATGTCATGATTCCAATATATATATATATATGATTTGCAGTCAAATTATGCATAATAATTAGCCAATCATTGTAAAATACCAACTATTGTGTGTGTGATCTGTTTCTGGGAACCAGGGTGAGGGTTTATCCACGAGATGCCCTGGGTGTGAGAGATCCTCTGACTCCTAACACTTTCTATCTAGTAGAGCATAATCCATTAGAGAGAGGAGACAGCAACCTGCCTGTTCTCATTTTCTTAGAAAAGAATACTAGTTTTATTTGCCCTTGGGGCTAAGATCCACCTGGTGAGCCCCTCAAACAGTGGGGAACGTGACATCACCTTCTGCTTAAATTCTAAATCATGATGCAGAAACAGTGGCAAAGGCACCTATTTATTCATGTACCATATCCATCCTTCAGAAACTCCACTGCCTATCTCTTACCAGGGAAGCTGGATTGAAAACGATAACAATGATTTACAAAGCATTGAAGCAAGATTGGACAGAACACTGATATACCTTGTCAAGACTAATGTCTGTCAGAGTAAAGCTTCCATCTGTAAGACAACACCAGAGCAGCACCCTTGGGGTAAATTGATACAGGTGGTTAGGTCCTTCCCTGCAGTTAAATTCCTTTAGAACACATATATGTGTGCGCGTGTGTGTCTGTGTGTGTGCGCGCACAGTCGCTTTGGAAGGTTTGATGGTTTGTTGCGTGATCATAGAAAATTCTACATATTGACTACAATATATATGTATATATTTGCGTGTGTATGTGTGTGCACACAGTCGCTTTGGAAGAACAGATGGTTTGTTGAGTGCTCTGGGGAAATTCTATATATTGACTTTACAATATGTTTTGAGCAGATTCTGCTTCACTGTCTACTCTGGCCCTATTAGATCCAAACAGAAAACTGCCCTTGAATTGCTTTTTTATTCCTTTGACCCTTTGACAGTTAAGTCACACTCTACACTCATTGACATTTGCATGAATATAAATGTTCATACATTGCCTGATACAGCAAGATTGCTCATAGCATAAAGGGTGTAGATGATGTCATAGTAGAAGGTGATTTATGATTGATTGATTTGGGGTGCTTACAGCATGACGACTTCCTGTTCCAGTGGAATAGATTGTCTAAAGTAAATAAATGCCGATAGACCCGTCACCCGACTCAGGCGGGAGGCTCCCACTTTTTAAAACCAAAAATGGCTTTATTTTAGCTGTCTCCCGCCTACAATTGTCTATGCTTTAAAATAAACTAATGGGAATAAAATATTCCCACGATTTCGATTTTTTTTCAAACTCTCCTCTCACTGTCCAGTTTAACATTTTTGGTATATATGTAAACTGCTATATAAACACCTCTTGCACTCATTCTGAGAACAGCACATTTCACAAGATGACAATCTTCAATTTATAATTCGCAGCAGTCGATCACCAACGCCCCTGCTTCTCTCGAATGCGTTTGATTCTAAAAAGAGGATTTCTACACTTAAATTGCTTTTATAGCCAGCTGAAATCGATTTCATTATTAATAAACCTTTCTGAATTATTGTTGCTCTGTGGACTATAGTGATAAAGCAGAAATTGCTGTCTGGCACAGCTGAGCAGATTGAAGCCTTTCCTTCAATCCATAAAGCGTCTTATTGACTTTGACAGCGCAACAGCAGTAGTAACCTCGGAAAACCTTAATTTAGTCAACATCGCCACAGTTCATCTGCCTTGTCTTCACTATTACAGACAATTCCGAAAGTAGACAATTAACGGCTCCTGCTGCCGGCGTTGATAACATAACTCTTAATGCCACCCTAATTACTTACATTTTAAATCTGTCTGGTCTGGTACATTTCGTCTCTAGAGGCAGATTTCCAATTAATCTTTTCTTTCTTTTTTTAGCAGGGATGTTAGCCGTGTAATTTTATTGTTTTGTAAGACTAGAACAATGGAACCGAGGCCTCGCGAATGCATGTCCTCGTTTGATATTTATTAGCCGAGAACAAGATGGTGCGCAGTGTTATTGACCCGCTGACTGAGGGAAACAAAAGACTTACGCACAGTGGAGACTCCCATAGCGTGAATTTCGCTTGCGCACAAGGCAGAGGGAGACAACACCGAGATAAGAAAGAAAACTTGCCCGGATCTCCCGTGCACGGGCTCTCACTTTAGTGAAGTACCGGAATGGATGACTTGGGTAAGCTATCTAAGGGCAACTCATGCGGCTTTGGTGTGGAGCCGGATAATTCTAACGGGGGTGCGGGAAGGAGTGAGGAATTTCCCCACTTCCCACATTGCCATTACGGCTCCACCTTAAACAAACTGCTATCTAAATTAGATTTATCCCTATTAAACTGTAACAAAAATAAGCAGAATGCCACATGTCCCACCTTTACAGGGAGGGAAGCTGGGACTTTCCTATTTAAGCTTGTACGTGAGAGAGGAAAGTCTTAGCGATCACAACAGTATTTGTGTCACCCTTCCTTCAAGGGGTGTCACACAAAGAACTGGGGAAACCTGCACCACCGATATAGTGTCCCAACGACCCAATGGTCCGAGAATCAAATGGACGGGGGTCAATTCTGCGGCCAAACAAAGGGAGGTAATAATCAGCTGTAAAATAGAGATTAGTTATTGCCTTAAAGATGTTTTTAACCACGATCTTCTGATATCCCAATTTATTAATATCAATACCATCATCGAGGGTATCTTCACCAAGAAACCCTCAGCTAATAAAACGATTAAACTGGGATGGTTTGACAAGCCCTGTACCGTAGCCCTACGGGAACTAAAACGTGTTTTAGGGCTCAAACCTCGCGATGGCATTAGCATCAAAGAAGCAAGGGTTAATTACAAACTGGCTATCTCTAACAGGAAAAAGGTACTACAGAGAGAAGCCTGGGATAAATTGAATGAAGCAGTTGAGACAAAAAACAGTAAACTCTACTGGGAAATAGTCAACAGTCCATTTTTAAACACAGAAGGTGTCCCAGAAATTACTTCTTATGTTGCCTGTGAGGACTGGGTCTCTCACTTCACTAATATTTTTAATCCAGAAAGGGTATCATTAACCCTACCTCTTGCTGATTCGCCAATGTGGTTACCTATACCGTTAGAGATTACGCTGCAAGAGGGACTAGAAGGCCTTGCTAATAGCAAGGGGGGGAAAGCCCCGGGACCTGATGGGGTGCCCATAGATTTATTAAAAACAGAACCTAATCTGTGGGCCCCCATTTTGGTCAGGTCCTTTAACTGTGCAGCGGAAGGCAATTTTCCTCCCTCTTGGGGTCAATCGGTTATCATCCCCTTATATAAAAAAGGCAGCAAATCCGAGGCCTCCAACTATCGGCCAATTTCTTTATTGGATGCCTCAGTAAAGGTTATAAGTAGAATTCTGCTTAAAAGACTAGAAACTTGGGCAGAAGATATGAATATTTTAACTAAAGTGCAATTCGGCTTCAGGAAGGGGATGGGCACCCTGGAGCAATGCGTGAATTTGGATCTTTTAATTAATAAATATACAGTGGCCAAAGATGGCAATTTATTTCTATGTTTTGCAGATCTGAGCAGCGCATTTGATTTAGTTGATCACGGCATTCTTTGGCAGGTTTTATTGGAGTTAGGAGCGCCGAAAGAAATAGTACATTTTCTGGCTAGGCTTTACCAGAAACTTTCCTGTAAAGTCCGATATGGCACCCATGGTGAATGTACACCATTCTTTAAGGTATCTAGGGGCATCCGCCAAGGATGCGTACTAGCTCCTCTTTTATTTTCTCTTTTTATTAACTGTGTTGACCGCACCTTGGCTACCATACCAGCAGACGCCCCGCAGATTGGAGGCAATTCTGTCTCAATCTTACTTTACGCGGATGACGCAGTACTTTTATCACGCACTCAGATAGGCTTACAGCGTCTCATTGATGGTTTTATGTTGTTTATACAAAACAGGAGACTCTGTGTAAACAAATCCAAGACCTATGTTATGTTGTGTGGTGAGTCAGCCAATAAACTAAAGTCGAATTTCTATCTAGACAGCGATAAAATGTTACAAGTTAAAACATTTTGTTATTTAGGAATTACCTATGCTAACGATGGGTCCTGGAAATCAGAGCTTGATAATGCTAGGTTGAAAATGACTCGCTGTACTAGCAGCGTTTTTCGATTTTCTTCTAAGCTCGGTTCGAGAAGCATCCGTGATATGATTAACATCTATAACATTCGCTGTGTTCCCTCGGCATTGTACGGGGCTGGGGTGTGGGGTCACATAGACGGCACCTCTCTCCAAAAAGAGGAGAACAAGTTCCTAAGAAAAGTGCTATGTGTTCCCCACTCCGCTTCCATTCAATTAATTCATGACGAGGTTGGGGTCGAGTTCATCTCGGACTTAGCAGCCGTTCGTCCACTCTTATTGTGGCGTTCTATTTGGGCTAAGCCAGAAACTCGATTCACTCAAGAAATTATTCTTGACTGTATAGGCCTGGACTTTTCTTTACGTATTCTTTGGCTGAAATATATTAGTTTTTGGTTTAAGACTTTGTTTGATATTGATGTTCTTACCAACCCCGAACTCGCGGTAGAAATACCCAAAAAAGAGATTAAACAAACTTTTTTGATGTACAAAAAGAAAGGGCGAGATAAGGTATATGGTAAGCTAACTACTGTGAAGTTCTATAGAGAACTTAACTTACCATCGGGGTTACAAGCCTATCTCCTATATGTCTGCCGCCCATCTCATCAATATGTTTTAACCCGCGTCAGGTTGGGTATTGTACACCATCTAGTTGCGTTCCCAGTACAGAAACAGAAATCTGAAACCCCCTGCCCTTGTGACAACGTTTCACGCCAGAGTTGCTGCCATTTCTTACTTTTTTGTAAATTTTATCACTTTTTAAGATCAAGGTATTTAAAACCTATATTTATTAAATATAATATACGGTCTTTTAAGAAAGCCCTTGTGTTACTATCAGCTTTAGAGAATGTGGACATATGTTTTTTTGTTGCCACTTATATTTTGAAATGTACAGCTGCCAGGAAAAGTATTGTATTGCTATGATTTCTATATTCCTGTCTGTACTTCCTCAAAATGTACAGCTGCCAGGGTGAGCACTTGTTTAGCAGTGTTCAACTTATTTTCAATCCTGTCTGTACATGTTTTTTTCCTTTTGATTTTTCATACTTTTATTATACAGCTGCCAGGAAATGTTTAGTGCTGCTATATTTTCCATACTTTCCTGTCTGTATCAAAATTTTAAATCAAAATTTTCTTGTCCCATGATCTAGGCAGGGGCTTGTTATTTAACGTACAGCTGCCAGGATAAGCATTTTGTGCCAATTTATTTATTCCTGTCTGTACGATTTTAACTTTTATACCTTTTTGTCATCTTCATGTCTTTTAATTGAGATCCAATGTTTAAACGCTTGTTAGTATGTGTCCTATTCCCATATGAATTATTTTGGATTCCCCTGTAGAAACTTTGTAACAACTTTTTCTTTTATTGCAATGGACTGATTTCATGTTTTGCTTGTATGATTTGTTTGCAAATCGAATAAAAGCTTTGAAATTGAATTGGGTAAGTACGTGTCGTGCATGTGCCCACCGACTATGTGTGTGTTAAGTGACACATTGCATTCCTGCAAAACTTTTCCTTTGTTTAACAATGAGTAACTCAATTGAATTAAAAGCCCTCAACTTGTGCCTGCAAAACTATTGGCACCGGTATCTCTTGCATGGCAAAATGCTGCAGACATAGGGGTGAATTTACAAGAAATCTTCCCTGCCCCAGCCTGCGATACCCTTGCGCCACCATGGTGCGCCGGTGTACTATTCGAAGCACCATGGTGCAAGGATTGACAGATACGTCAGAAATTCTGATGCATCTGTTGGCCCAAAAGACACGCGTTGCTGGAGTCGTGTCGCAAGCATGACGCAACTCCAGCAATGCATGGGGAGGCCTATACTCATTGTACTTCGTTAGTCCTTATGCCTGCTTCAAGCAGCCGTAAAAGGTTTTGACGCAGTGGCACCTTAGAAGTGGCACACTTCTACAAGGCTTTCCTACGTGGGAACGCCCACCCTGCGTACATAATACCTGACGCAGGTATATTGTGAAGCAGGGCTTTACAACGTGACGCATCTTCCTGGATACATCATGTGGTAAATTGGCCGCATTGTTTACACCGCCACTGCGTCACAAAATTGATGCAACGGCGGCACAAAAGTGTCGCAAGGGGCTTGTAAATCTGCCCCACAGTCTTTACTCTTTGGGGTTGGCTATTCTGAGGTTGCAAATGATAGGGACCTCCACGGGACGGAGGGTCCACAGTGGGGGGTTGTGTCTCCACCATTCATGAGGTGACCCTGGCTTTTCATCCTGATTTGGTCCATGCACTGTCTCTTCTCATTCAATCATTCAACTCTACTAGGTCAGGCTTGTCACCATCTTCTGAGCAGCCACTCACCATTTTCAAAACGCAGATACGTTTCTTCTGACATGTTCATTTCCCCTCTGTGCTGTCACTTTCACCCTCCATGGCGGTTGCACGCTACCACCAGTCGCCAGCACAGATGTTTGACTCCCTCAAGTGACGATGTAGACTGGCTCTGCCATCTCCGCCTTTAGGTGGCCGGCTGCATGGTCTATTGGGGGCGGATGCCATTTTGAGCATGGGGTCCACGTTCACCATGGTCTAGCTAAACATGACCTTAGCAGGGGCTCTCCTCATAGTGCTATGAGGTGCTTGCCTGTACGAGCCAAGGAACTCATCAATTACTTCCTAGATGTGCATTAGCCTTTTGACCTCTCTGGTTGCCTGGGGTAAGCAGAGTGTTATTTTCTGATTGGCAATATTGCAAGCTGCCAAGTAGTCAGTGCTGTGGAAGCGGTGCCCATTGTCAGTTTTTACATGTTAACAATTTTCCCTTAGTTTGTCTATTGTTTGCTCAAAGGTGGTGGAAAGCACTATCTCTACCACTGGAAACTTGGAATATGAGTCTGAAACACTAACATATGGTGTCCATTAGGGAGAGACCGAAAGTCAATGCTGAGGCCTTGCCCCGGCCCCTTACTTGGATCTTAGGCCATGATGGAGGCCAGCATCTTAGGTAGGATTGTCACTTAGCACCAATGACAGGTCGTTACATGGTGTTCCACATTGCTATCCATTTCCCAGAATCAGACATTCCCCCAGAGCCTGGCCTTTGTCTTATTCAGCCCTTGGTGTCCTATGTGAGCAAGACACAGTATTCGTTGTCGCAGAGTACGGTGGATGATTATCCGGTAGACCTCGGAGAAGGATGCCATCTTCTGTTATGCTGGACGCATCCCTAACTCGCCAGAGGGCTGGGAATTCTCTACTACTGGCCTTTCACAGTCACTTACTTTCCTCAGGAAATATTTCTGCTGGTGTGACTTGATAGTGCAGCAAGCATGTTGAAGGATGAGTCAGATTTTGTTGCTTCTGCGATTTTCTGCAGACTTATCCACTCACTTAGGCAACCCACTCCAGTTAGTCACCAGTGACTCAATTTGCGGCCCTGTATCCTAATTTTTGGAAGGAGAGTGGGATAAATAATCCACTAAATTAATTCACCAGCACTTGTACCCTAGTGTGAACTGATATTTTGGGAGTAAACTGACCCACTTTTACGTTTTGCCTGCACAGAGCTTGCGCTCTGCTTGTGAAATCTATTACATTCAATATAAATCTTAAAAGGGGCTTACATTCCACCTCCTTGCTTTTCATTGGTTTCTGTACTTGCCAATCACTTTTCCTCGATTGATATTGGCTGTAGCATACTATTTCCTGTTGTTCCTCTTGTGTGTTTCTCTTATCAGTGTCCCAGTGCCCAAGTACTGTTTTCATCCTCCTTTGTGGTACTTTTTTTTAAAGCTGAGTGCATTGCACTCTCCATCTCGTATGTTGCTTCCCCCCTTTTTCCCTCCTTCCATGCACCACTTAAACGACAATCCTCAACCATCTCTACACATCCCTGTCTGAGTCCTTGTGACCCTGCTGCCATCTTGGAGTTAGGCATCAGTCACGCTACTAAGAAATTGGGAGACTATACTGCTCTAGGAGTTATTATCGGCTGTGCTTGAGTGCATGGGGCTCGTAGGCTTTGTAAACTGCCTGCTGTGTGCAAGTAGTGTCTTCTGTGTGTGCATGCGTAGTACGGGATGCAACAGCTACAGTCCTTGGGTACCTTTGCCAGGAAACGTTTGTCTCGTTTGCGCATGCGTAGTCTTTTGCTATCAGTGCCTTGTGTGCACATGTGCAGTCCTTTGGTGACTGTGCCACAGTCCGTGCATCCTGTGTGCACATGCGCCATCAGTTTTTGCAGCAGTCCGGATGTGTGCAGTAAATAACACCGACTCTTTTACGATTGAGGCTTGTTTTTGTCTCCACCGGAGAGTCTCCGCATAGATGCCCTGTGTGGTAGAACAGACAAGCAGTGCCTCGCCAGCAGCTGGGTGAGGTGAGCGGTGCCCAGGCAACTGTCTCTGGCATATAAGGGCACAGCATGACCTTGCCTCATTTCATAACTTTGCACCCCTCACCCTGACCATTTACTCTGCACAGTCACCCTGACATTGCACTGGCAGTCAGATATTGCTCATCCACCACTAACTCATTGCTGACTTGGCACTCACATACCATTTACATACATCTCACCCAGCAGTCACATTCCTCTCAACCACACCTCTCACCCTGAACTCAAACCGCTCATCCTTCACTGATACTATTGACATATCGCTCACCCTACTCTCACACACCTCTCACCCTGTACACTCGCACAATTCTCATTCTGCACTAAACACACATCAATCACCATGCATTGAGGCACCTTCACCCAGCACTTGGACACTTAACAATCTTCATTCATGCACCACTCACACATTCTCCCTGCATTAATACACTGCTCCCACACCACTTACCTTATTATTAATCCCATAGGCGAAACCTAATGCAATTATCAATTCTTGTTTAATTCTTGGTGGTGAGTGATGTGTTGATCCTGCAAAAAGTGGAATTAGGGGCTTATGATCTGTAGTCACCTTGATGGTGGGTCCATGCAGATATACTTGAAAATGGGTGTATCTCCAATAGATGGCCAGTGCGTCCTTTTCAATGTGAGCGTGGTGTCTCCTAGTGCTAGTGAGCACTCTACATGCAAATGCCAATCATTGCATCTCACAATCAGTTCAGAGTGCTTGGAAATAAGCCATTGTTGTGTCCTGCAGGAGGGCCTCTTTAATGCTTTAGAATGCCTTCTGTTCTAGTACACCCTACTGGCATGTGCCAGATGCTTTGGTGAGCTCTTTCAGTTGGCCAGCCAAGGTGGCTAAGTTGGAGATGAAGCTTCTAACTTGAGAAGGGGACTGAAGTGGTTCTGCGTGTGTGATATCGACCACTTTGGCCAGGTAGAATCAATTGCCTTCTGCTGAAAATATATTGCCATAAATCTCAACTTCCTGCTGAAGGAATTGGTACTTCCCTTTGTTGAGTGTCAGGTCCATGTCTGCTATCCACTGAAGTGTGGTTGTGAGTTGCCACTGGTGTTCTTTAAAGGATAATGTGTAGACACGACTGTCATCACTGACATTCAGAATGCCGTCAGGGCATGACAACATCTCCCACTCTGCATTTTTGAAATATTTCTGCTGCTCATGAGAACCCCAAAGTGTGATGATGTATCATCAAAGAACCATGTGCGTTAAGAATGTGGTGATATAACAACATTTCATAAGTAGCTCTGGCTGGTGATAGCCCCCATTCAGGCAGAGTACTGAAAACCAGCAGGCTCCATTGATCCAATTAATCAAGTTATCGATGGTGGGAGTAATGTGCTGCTCTCGTCGTATGGCCCTGTTGAGTAGCCTCACATTTATGCTACTGCAAGTGCATCCCAGCTGCTTGGGCTCGTAGGCCACCACCAATTGTGATACCCAGGGTGTTGGGCCTGACAGCTTCTTGATAGCCCCTAGATATTCTTGATTCTACAGCTCAGGTTCCACCGCTAGCTGAAGGTGGAGCGGTGACCTCAGTATTTGAAAGCAACCAGAGTGATGTTTTTATCTACGTGGTTGAGTAAGTCAACATTAGTAGCACTGGCAATTTTATCAACCCTCTGCATTTTTGTTGAAACTGTGCCAGCACACTGTCCACATCTCTGGATTGGATTGATGCAGCAACTTGGATTAGTTTGAGCTATTCCACTGTGCTGCAGCTTAGCATTGTATCAATACTGCTGGTGGCAACAAAAACACCTGGCATTGCGTAAGGTGCTTCTATGGAACAAAGAACATTCAAACATTCCTTCCGGGAGAATAGGCCTATCACCCCATAGGGGAATATCTTGGCTTTCATGGGATGCAGGCAGCGGCTCGGCTGTAGGATGTCATATTGCTTCTTGCTCATCATGTTGACTGATGCTCCGGTATCAATCAAAGATGTTGCAGGCATTCAGTCCACTCGGATGTGTCAAGTGGGCCTCATTTGCCAGCGAGGATCATGGCTCTCACTCATATATGAGAGGAGGAGTATGTCATCTCAATTGTCCTTGTCCAAGTCAGCGAAGGTAATTGGTCATCCCACTCTTGCATTGCAAGATTTGGTACTTAGAATACTGCTTGAATACCCTTACTAATGGGTCAGGCCTCTGGTACGCTGGGGCTGGGCACGACGACCACCCCTGCAGACATGTGCAAAATGCTTCGGGCATTGATAGTTGGAACACACTTTACCTCTTGCAGGGCAGTCCTGTAGAGGGTGTATGATATATCCACACCATAAGTTTACATTGCTGGTATTGCTTCAGGCAGTGTCCTGGGTGGCACCTGGGAAGTTTGGTCATGTAGCAGTGCTGCTACCTGCTCTGATTTGATGGTGTTGGGATTACCCTGTTCTGCCTTGATCGTTATCTGGGAGAACACCATATCCAGTCCATATGTTCCGAACAGTTATTTGAGAGTTAATGCATGTATGTCAGTGTTAAAATGTCCTCAAGTTTGATACCAGGTTGCCTGAGGGTGTGCCTCTTCAAAGTGCTAGATCTGCAGGTCAGATCAGTTGAGCTCTCATCTCCTTCTGCTGGTTGCCATCTGTATACATGCCAGTGAGCTCATGGAGCCTGGTGTAGAATACGCTGAATGCGCCAGGCAGCCATAGCAATTCTGACAACCCCCTTACAGGCATGTCATCAATTATGTCATTTGACACTTCATGAGTGATGCAATATGGAGGTCATAAGCAGTGGATGCCTGGGTGTAAGTCATAATTAGCTCAGTAAACTACAAGTGGGGAATTTCAGTGGTTTTGTAAACTTTAGTTTTTATATTATTACAAGACCTAACTATAACATATATATTTAGCTCTATCTATCTATCTATCTATCTATCTATCTATCTATCTATCTATCTATCTATCTATCTATCTATCTATCTATCTATCTATCTATCTATCTATCTATCTATCTATCTATCTATCTATCTATCTATCTATCTATCTATCTATCTATCTATCTATCTATCTATCTATCTATCTATCTATCTATCTATCTATCTATCTATCTATCTATCTATCTATCTATCTATCTATCTATCTATCTATCTATCTATCTATCTATCTATCTATCTATCTATCTATCTCCTTAAAGTGTTTTGTTAGTATGTGACAGAAGTTTGTTGCATGAACACTTAAATGTGTACCAAGAGCAGGTTTGTGATCCTGGCCTCGGTGACGTTCTCTCCAGAAGCAGAGCCACTCCTCATTAAATACTGCTGTGGTGCATCAATGAGGCCTGTGGGCATCATTTAGTAGGTAGTAGGTAACTGGTTAAAATTGGGAAACAATCTCTATACTGTATTGGTTATGCAGGAGTTACCAACTTATGGTGTGATTCCCACCTACTAAGTAATGCCCACGGCACTTTGTACACATATATATTACTTACCCTAGTCCCGTGGGCATAAAGGGTGTGGTAGATCTTCTAAGACAAGGGCGCATACAGAGGAGGATCTCAGAGGTCAAACCTAAGGCGAATGAATACAAAGAAAACAATATAGCACTGGTGCACATGTAGCGGTAGCACTATCTTGAAATATTATTTCCTCATTTGCAGGGAGTGTGGAATCATGCAAATGAGGGAATCTCCTTGTCTCTGTGCCTGCTCCGTATTATGGACGTGGGAGCAAGGGCAAAGAAGCTGTAAGGAGGGGCCCCGAACCACACCCTGTGGCATGTTGTGAGATGATGAGATGTGATCATGACTCCAGTCCCATGCGCCTGCGTGAGCATAGCTTGTGCCTACATTTCAAATCAGGTTGTGTTTGTGAGTGTTGGGGTAATATCGGTTCATGTGAGACCTGTGCACTGCCTGTCAAAGATAGGCTGGGTGTTCATATTTGAAGGATTCAGCGTATAGAACTTATGATGTATGTGTCGCATACACAGCATGCACTTGGTGGCCATCTTAGGAGGAAGGGAGAGTGCATTCATGAACACGTAACACATTGACTTCCAATGCTGCAAGATCCAGACGGCAAGTACGGGGGCCATCTTAAAGGTTGGAGAAGGGGTAGAAGTGCTTATATGATGGTTACAGGCACACCAACATCATAGTGCCAATATCAGCAACACACTCCCCATCACAAATACAGCAATCTCCTGATGAAATAAACAGAAGACACCTTTTTTTCGTGGAGAAAATTGCGGGCAATTTATTTGCATACCAAAATATGCCAACATGGTGCGTTAGCTTACGGGCGATCCAAGGGCAAGCAGCCCCTCCGCTGCCTGGCAATCTGATGAGCCAAATTGCACTGTGGCCCTAGCCAACAGTCCACCCCTCTACTCACGCTCCTTAAGGGGGTGGAGCTTTCCAGGCAACACCTGGTTGCTCGGGTTTACAACCACTCGTAGGACTAGCGGGGCAACGTCGCTCCTCCAGGGTCTACCGCGAGGACTTTCTGGACATTTGCACCCTTGTGCTCCTGAAGAGGGTACCCCTGTGTACCTTTCACCCTCTGAATCTCCCTGTAAGTCCGCCTGCAACAAGTTGAACACCTCTTCCACCCCACCCCCTGAATTTACCCCAGGTAAGCGGTAGGAAGGGAAACGATGTGAAGGGTAGCGGCCAAAAGAGTACGCCAGGTGGGCTGGAGAGGTACTTAAACCTATCTCCCAGCCCACCCGTGCCCAGAAATGATGTGGGCCCAGAGGGGATCCCTCAGCACTAGGCTGTATTGTGTACCCTCATGTGGCACTAAGGCCGCTGCCCTCTTATGAGGGTTCCCTGCGTGGACTGCGAGCAGCCAGATAGTGCCAATATCGGCAACACACTCCCGATCACACATACAGTAATCTCCTGATAAAATAAACAGACAAGACACCTTTTTTTCATGGAGAAAATTGCTGCAGGTTTATCTGCATACCAACATTTTGGGGTTACTACTGTGGCACTTCTTGTACCTGAGGATGTCTCCATCTGTACTTCTCTAGAATTTATAGGAGTGGTTTTCCTGACCGAGTCACTCACTGGTTCTCTTATTGACAAATCCATCAGGGAAATCACTGACTCACATTCACTTGCTTGATCATCAATTATTAAGGGTTCTTTTCTAGGCTGTACTACAGGTGTAGTTAGTACGGTATTTTTAGGACTAGGTTGTTTATCGCCATACAGAGGAACAACTGGGCCAATGGTTACCGGAATTGTCAAGGCTTCAGGACTCGTATTCAATTGGGAAATTTTCTGAATTAACTAATTTCTTTGTTTATTTAATGCTTCTCTTTCCCTGTCTTGTAGTACTTTGTCTAACGAAGTCTCATGTACCACTTGCGGTATCAGAGGTGGTTTCAGGAACGGAGCATTTGGATTAATTGTGCTTGGCTCCTCATTATAAGGTGGGGGATTTTTCATTAATAAATCCTCCCAAAAATCATCATCCGATTCACCACTAGTCATTAAATGTTTCGTTTTCTCAGTCCTTTTACTTCCAGTGGGTTCTTCTAAAGTTAATACAGGATATAATCCTTCCACTAACATGGACTGTCTCCATTGTTTTATTTGTTTGTCTCTTGTCTCTTTTGGAAATTGGGGATAAAACTTACTCCAATTCCTGTTACTCCTGGGTCTATCTCGCTCAAAAGCCTCAGTTTCCCATTCCTCCAATGCCTCATATTGTGTTAATCTAGGTCTGGGATCTAATTCATTCATGGGAGTTCTGAAATTATACAAAACTCTGCCATAAACGTGCCATTTTCTGGAAATTCTAAAACATTATCATCTTTTGTATACTCCATCCAATTTTCTAACCATACACAAGTGTGATAGCCACTTTCGACCATCATGTATGATGCGGGCGTATTTTGTGGTGGAATAATAATCCCTTCTCTTGTTTTAATTGCTTTATCTTTCTTTAAATAATTCTTAATTCTTGTAATGAATGACATTTTTCTCTTCTCTCCATACATGATATAAGGTCTTCCTCTTATATACTGTTCTTGTGCAAACCCTAAATATTTTCTATCGGGTCTACCTCCTACAATCGGACCTATATGCCACATATATTTTAAACGCAAATCTTTAGGATAACTCTCAATTTGTTTACAAAATTACTTCCAATACCAGCGCATCTTTTATTTTTCAGTGACCAATCAAAATTTTGAATTAAAAATAAATCCAACCAATAGTTACGCTGCTTTTCTCATGAGATTAGTTCTCACGCTCCTGTACTCACCCCTCCCTTACAATTACTATCTCAGCTACACACCCACTGTCTCAACCAATACCAGCGGCTCTGAGTGACGTCAGCCCAGTTTCGCAACTGACTCCCTCCTTTGCAAGGTAATACAAAAACCTAATTTCTTTCACTTCTAATGCATATTTTATTATTCAACAACATGAAAACATTCGCCACTGTGCCCGAGTGACTAATTCAAAGAAAAGATCATTTCATTCACTGCGAGTAAATCCCTTCCGCTTACTCTTCACACACTACAAGTAGATCCCTTCCGTCTACCCTTCACGCAAGCATTAGAGAACCTGCTACTTCTTCAGACTTATCCCCTCTGGGATATACTAAGGCCAAAGTTTCACCAGCCAACCCCTTTTCTATCAATCAAGCTCAGAAGAACATGCTACTCCTTCAGTGTGACCCTTTCTAGGTGATATCACACAAAAAGTTTTGCCAGCGAACTCTTTGCTATCAACTATTCACACATTTATACAGAAAATTCCCTAAAATAGTGCTTCCGGTTCTATCTAACCAAGCACTTACTTCCTACAGGCAAGTGACCTCACTGCAGTGTGGCTTCCATTTACCACCCGCTATTCTGCCCCTATGGATTCCAGACAAAACATGAAACAGGTACGAACAATTTTGGTTAGTACATAAAATCAATACAATCAATAATACAATTTCAAATATGCAAAAATATTTTCATTAACCAACTAACTACAACTAACTACCTGGTACACAGTCAAAATATTGAGTTTTAAATATCGACCTACCAAAATATCGTGTTTGAAATTTCGAAGGTCCAGAATATCGATGTCAAGAATATCGTTGGACAGAATATCGACCCTAAGGTAAGTAATATCGAATTTATTTATATCGATATAAGTAATATCAAAGTTAGTAATATCGATAGCATATATATCGATGTAACTAATTTCGATGTCACTAATATCGATATTTGTATTATTTTTATGTTTTTTATTATGTATGTGTTATATGTTTTTGTTAAGTATTTAATTTAATTTATATTATATGTGTATTTTTTTTATATATTAATACATTTATTTTTAAGTAAATTATATGTTTTAGTACCGGAGCGGGTTGTGGGTTCATAGGGGAATAGGGTGGGAAGTAATTTAATTGTAAATAATTAATGATTTTTTTATGTGTAATTAGTTTTTAATTTAATTATTAATTGGCAATTAATTATTTTAATTGATAAATTAATTATTTAATTGGTAATTAATGTTAATTTTTATTAAATGTTATGTTTTAGTACCAGAGCGGGTTGTGGGTTTATAGGGGAATAGGGTGGGAAGTAATTTAATTGAAATTAATTAATATTTTTATGTATAATTAAATTTTTAATTATTTATTAATTGGCAATTAATTATTTTAATTGATAAATTAATTATTTAATTGGTAATTAATGTTCATTTTTATTAAATGTTATGTTTTAGTACCAGAGTGGGTTGTGGGTTTATAGGGGAATAGGTTGGGAAGTAATTTAATTGTAATTAATTAATTTTTCTATGTATAATTTATTTTGTAATTATTTATTAATTGGCAATTAATTATTTTAATTGATAAATTAATTATTTAATTGGTAATTAATGTTAATTTTTATTAAATGTTATGTTTTAGTACCGGAGCGTGTTGTGGGTTTATAGGGGTTTTGGGTGGGAAGTAATTTAATTGTAAATATTTAATTATTTAAAAAAAATTTTAAGGATAATTAATGTATTAATTAATTGACAAATAATTATTTTAAAACATAATTAATGTATTTAATTGGGAATTCATATTTTTAAATCGTAATCATTTTTTAATAACTAGAAAAAATCATTAATTAATTGGTAAACTTTTTTTATAATTTTTTTATATTTTGTATATTGTTTCTTAAATTTTAATTGTGATTTAAATTTAAATTTTGTTTTATTTTTATGATAAATAGTTTATTTTTTTATTTTCATTATTTGGTGAGTAATATGTAATTATTATTACTTATTGGTGTTTGTTGTTAATTTATTGTCAATTAATTATTCAAATGTCATTCGTTTTATTAATTATTATTGTTTTTTATTGATGTTGATGTATTAAAAAAATTAATTATACATTCTTTCAAATATAAACATTATTTATAAGTATGTTAAAATAAAATTCTACGCTATTAAACGCTTTCCCTGCTGTTCCACCCTTTGGAGTTGGAATAGTAATTTTCCCCCCTACGCTATCCAAAGCTTTTCCTACTGTTGCACCCATTGGAGTTAGAATAGTTATTTTTCCCCCTATGCTATCCAACGATTTCCCTACTGTTGCACCTTCTGGAGTTGGAATAGTAATTTTTACCCACCCGCTATCCAACGCTTTCCCTAGTTGGAATAGTAATTGTTACCCGTACGCTATCCAATGCTTTCACGACTGTTGCACCCTCTGGAGTTGGAATAGTAATTTTTACCCATACGCTATCCAACGCTTTCCATACTGTTGCACTCACTGAAGTGGGAATAGTGATTTTTCACCCTACGCTATCTAACGTTTTCTCTACTGTTGCACCCTCTGGAGTTGAAATAGTAATTTTTCCACCTACGCTATCCAACGCTTTCCCTACTGTTGCACCCACTGGAGTGGGAATAGTAATTTTTACCCACCCGCTATCCAACGCTTTCCCTACTGTTGCACTCTCTGGAGTGGGAATAGTAATTTTTCACCCTACGTTGTCCAACTCTTTCCCTACTGTTGCACTCTTTGGAGTTGGAATAGTAATTTTACCCCTATGCTATCCAACGATTTCCCTACTGTTGCACCCTCTGGAGTTGGAATAGTAATTTTTACCCTACGCTATCCAACGCTTTCCCTACTGTTGCACTCACTGGAGTGGGAATAGTAATTTTTACCCACCCGCTATCCAACGCTTTCCCTCCTGTTGCACTCTCTGGAGTGGGAATAGTAATTTTCCCCCCTACGCTATCCAATTCTTTCCCTACTGTTGCACTCTTTGGAGTTGGAATAGTAATTTTACCCCTATGCTATCCAACGATTTCCCTACTGTTGCACCCTCTGGAGTTGGAATAGTAATTTTTACCTGTACGCTATCCAAAGCTTTCCCTACTGTTGCACTCACTGGAGTGGGAATAGTAATTTTTACCTACCCGCTATCCAACGCTTTCCCTACTGTTGCACTCTCTGGAGTGGGAATAGTAATTTTCCCCCCTACGCTATCCAACTCTTTCCCTACTGTTGCACTCTTTGGAGTTGGAATAGTAATTTTACCCCTTCGCTATCCAACGCTTTCCCTACTGTTGCACCCACTGGAGTGGGAATAGTAATTTTTACCCACCCGCTATCCAACGCTTTCCCTACTGTTGCACTCTCTGGAGTGGGAATAGTAATTTTTCACCCTACGTTGTCCAACTCTTTCCCTACTGTTGCACTCTTTGGAGTTGGAATAGTAATTTTACCCCTATGCTATCCAACGATTTCCCTACTGTTGCACCCTCTGGAGTTGGAATAGTAATTTTTACCCTACGCTATCCAACGCTTTCCCTACTGTTGCACTCACTGGAGTGGGAATAGTAATTTTTACCCACCCGCTATCCAACGCTTTCCCTCCTGTTGCACTCTCTGGAGTGGGAATAGTAATTTTCCCCCCTACGCTATCCAATTCTTTCCCTACTGTTGCACTCTTTGGAGTTGGAATAGTAATTTTACCCCTATGCTATCCAACGATTTCCCTACTGTTGCACCCTCTGGAGTTGGGATAGTAATTTTTACCTGTACGCTATCCAAAGCTTTCCCTACTGTTGCACTCACTGGAGTGGGAATAGTAATTTTTACCTACCCGCTATCCAACGCTTTCCCTACTGTTGCACTCTCTGGAGTGGGAATAGTAATTTTCCCCCCTACGCTATCCAACTCTTTCCCTACTGTTGCACTCTTTGGAGTTGGAATAGTAATTTTACCCCTTCGCTATCCAACGCTTTCCCTACTGTTGCACCCACTGGAGTGGGAATAGTAATTTTTACCCACCCTCTATCCAACGCTTTCCCTACTGTTGCACTCTCTGGAGTGGGAATAGTAATTGTTTCCCCTACGTTATCCAACTCTTTCCCTACTGTTTTTTTTTTTGAAAATCTTTTTATTGACAGTATATTAATAGAATGGCACGGCGCGGCAAGTACATTTGCATTGATCACACATCATATTAATTTTGAAGTACCGTTTCTTTGTTGTAATAGACATTTTCATTTTATAATCAAAACAATCCCGGCCCAACTCCCTCCTCCCCGTCCCTCCCACCCCGGCACTCGTAGGGCAAATATCTTCCATTGTGTTGCTTATTCCACCACATGCAAACATATTACTTGTAGCGTGTCTTGCGCATTCCTACTGGGAACATACCTAAGGTTCCCCGTGAGGCAAGTCTGGTGCGGTCGGTGCACCCAGTCATAGTTATAACAGGCCGTATACTGGCAAGTCACTACCAAAGCACTATCAACCCACCTCTGTAGAGGTGTCAGATGCATCACTTCCCTCTGCCTCGAAGGACCCAACTAAAGTATTCCAGTCCAGGGAGATAAGGTTCTTTCTGAGTCCCCTACGCTCCTCTCGTTGTAGCGTCACCCCTTCAGCCTTATCCCATCTTATCACTTCCGCCCTCCACACTTCCGGGTCAGGTGGCCTTGGCGACTTCCATTTCATTGTTAGGGTGCGTTTCGCTAGTAACAAAGCCAGATCAGTGAAGCATGTACCTACACTTTTCCTCCTCTCTACAGGTCCCAGCCCTAGCAATGTGTATTCCAATGTAGTGTACGGTTTGGAAGGGACCAGTCTAACCAGATGGTTATGAACGGCCGTCCACTAGTATCCCAGTTTTGGGCATTCCCAGAGCATATGGATCAAGTTAGCGTCTGTCGCACCACAGCGGGGGCACGTGTCTGGTGCAGTGGGGAACATTGTATGTATGCGGCGCGGTGTCAGGTATGCTCTATGTAGTATCATAAGCTGTATAAATTTGAATTTCGGATTACGTGATACCTTTTTCGGAAATGCAATTATTCTGTCCCATTCCTTGTCCCTGATAGGTCTCCCCATATCATGCTCCCATTTTTCCCGTATCGAGTGCAACGGGACTGCTCTACCCTCTCGTATACCATGTGTTAGCCATCTGGTCAGGTGAATGCCGGATCCCATTAAGTATTGCATCGTGATTAGGGGGTTCATGGGAGGCTCCTGGCCGTCTGTTGCCCACACCAGTGTGATATAGTGGCGCACCCCAGCATGCAGTAGGAACGACCCTCCCGATGTGTGGTGCGTGTTGCGGAAGTCTTCAAATGACATGACCCTGCCTTCATGAAAGAAGTCCCCTGTCTGTGTTACGCCCGCCTCCTGCCACTCCGTCAACTTTAGATTCGAAAGTGGCCTTAGTCCCACTGGTAGTCCCAGCAGCGGTATCGTGGGGGCATAGGAGGTCGTTCGGGACGTATACCTCACTGCCTGTCTCCAGTATAGAATCGCAAGACGAAGCAGTGGAGGCGCCTGTCGGGGGATTTCAGCTCCTGGTAACTATAAAGTGTGTACACCCCCCCTGCTCCATTCCGTTACCGAGACGTTGATTTCATGCATGTTCCTTCCCGCCACCCAGTAGGCTAGCCATTGTAATTGGCAGGCAAAGTTGTATGCCCGCAGGTCCGGTACACCCATACCGCCTGCCGCTGTAGGAAGCTGCAATTTGGCCAAACTAATCCGTCTCCTCCCAGCACCCCACACCAGTTCCGTCAGGAGCGTATTCAGTGTAGTAAACATGGATGCGGGAATCAGAAACGGCATGCTTGTAAAATAATAAAGAAGTTGGGGTAGTACCACCATTTTAGAGATGGTCACCCTGCCTGACACCAACAGTGGCAGTGCCGTCCAGAAGAGCACCTGGGATTTCAGCGCCCTAATTGCTCTCCCTAGATTGCCGTCGAGCATGTCCCTCGCTCCTCTGTAAATTTGAACCCCAAGGAATCGGAAGGTAGTTTCCGCCACCTGGAAGCTATGTGGTGCGAAGAGGATGTGGGCCTCCTCCTCCGTTACCGAGAAGTAGAACCCATAGGATTTCGGCTCACTTATGATGAGCCCAGACAGCGAGCGAAAGTTTTCAAATATGTTGGGTACCGGATCAAGATCTCCTCCCAAGTCCCTGAAGTACAGAATGATGTCGTCGGCGTACACCGATACTATATGTGTGACTCCGTTCCTATGGATGCCCCTGTGTTGTGCCAGTCCCCGAAGTTTGCCCAGCAAGGGCTCTAACGCCAGTATGAACAATAGCGGAGACAGTGGGCATCCCTGTCTTGTACCCCTCGCCACATCTATGGGCGCCCAAATGCAGCCATTTGTACGGACCCGTGCCGTGGGGCAGGTGTATAGTAGTCGAACCCATGATATATATTCGGGCGGTATGCCGAAGCGTGTAAGTGCCGCCAGCATGTAGTCCCATTGGAGGGAGTCAAAGGCCTGTGTCAGGTCCAGAGAAATACAACCCTCTCCATGCATAGCCTCACTCCCGCTGAGCATAAGTTGGCTGAGTCTCCGCAGGTTCATTGCCGTGCTTCTTCCCGGCACAAAGCCCCATTGGTCAGGGTGTACCATGTGCGGTATATATTGCGCCAGTCTCGTCGCTAGAATCTTACTTAAGATTTTATAATCTGTGTTTAACAAGGAGAGGGGTCGATAATTAGCCAATTGTAGGCCATCCCTGCCCGGTTTCAACAATGACACTATCAGGGCTTGAAGTGACGTCTGTGGCCCTTTCCCTACTGTTACACTCTTTGGAGTTGGAATAGTAATTTTACCCCTACGCTATCCAACGCTTTCCCTACTGTTGCACCCACTGGAGTGGGAATTGTAATTTTTACCCACCCGCTATCCAACGCCAAGGGTTATCGAATCTTCTGACAGAGTGCTCTGCCAGCACCTCTTCTCTCGATCACCTATAGAGTGCGTTGGGTCAGTGACAGGTCAGCTATTCGGACAAGTTGGACGAATTTGCTAACTAAGCCTACTCTAGTTATACTATTTTCCAGGACAGTGTACCACCCCTCAACGTTGTAAGTGTAAGGATCCCCAATTTTGCTTGGACAAGAGATGGGGAGAGATCATCACACCATACTAAAATGAAACTTTTACTTCTGAATATTCTATTAACATTCTCGCCCATCAAATTTAATTTTGCCATGCATCTTTATTCCACCCAACAATGGATGTTCTCATCGAAATACAATGTTAACAATATTTTCTTCCGCTTGGGGTCAGCAGGTTAGATTCCCAGGCGCATCTTCTACTGTACTGTAAGCTTGGCATGGCTTCAATGCCAAATGACTTCAGCTTCTTCTGGAGTTTGACATGTGCAGTGTGGGTTTTCAAGATGGAGTAACAACACCTCCCAGGCCCAGGATTATCGTTACATGAAAAAATAGAAAATAAACAGTTTTAGAACACAGAATAAATGAATGTACTGTATACCACTTATCTCTACTCTATTCCCATTACTTTAATTTAACAATTGCTTTAATGATTAGGCAAAACGAACAGTTTAGCAAAAGCAGCAATGCAAGCTTCATGCATGCTGTAACACAGAGCAGCCATCTAGTTCTAGTGCGCAGAAGCGAAAGTTTCCCTCCATGCCGAAAAAGACGTCATGTCACATGAGTATGACAGACGCATGCGCAGTAGGAAATCCCGCGTAGCAGTGGCCATTTTAGTGCAAGCAGATTATTGTTAGTAGAAACACATAAGCAAGCTTATTCTAGATACCTAACATGTTGTGAAGTGCAATATTAATAAGACAAACATGTCAGTTAGTACATTAACGTTATGTCGAGAGGACTGAATACAAGCAAGTCGCATTACGTGCGAATCCTAGCTCCATCAGTGCCAGCTGCTAAATAATAAAATGACAATTGTTGGTTTATCAAAGTTCACAACGGTGTTGCATGTGTGCCACGAGAGCTATCAGTAAAATTACCTGTTGTCAGTGACATAGATGTGAAATACCAGTGCAATATGCAAACAAAGAATTTGTGATCCCACCTCATACATACCGCTCTTAGCTTTCACGTGAGCTGCCTTGCGATACTTTTTTTTCCTCCCCTTGAACACAGGGCAATAAGCAGAGCAAAGTTTACCAGCATATTTTCTAAAATCTCTCTATCTGTTTCAAATTTCAACATGTCGTGGGACATCAGACAATTAAAAAATATGTGAGAATCACACCAAGACATTGTCACTTGAAGCATTGTGGGCACATGCACTATTGAAATGCACCATTGACACTTGCCAAAGTGACAAGCGCACTGCTGCAGAGAAAATACGGAAAGGCACAGGTAAAAGCAGCAAAGGAGACCAATTAGAAAGAGCCTATTCTTTACCCATGTGTATCTGTGCTACCTGCGATCACAAAATGACTTCTGGGGAGGACAACTACGGGAGCGATGCCAGACAGTGACATACAGACTCATGAAAGTCAGAGTTACGGCCAATTTTAGCTTTCGCAAACAGAGATTTGGGCCGTTTGCGAACGCTAAAAAGGGTTGTAGCGTATATCAACCCCATTTTGCGAGTCAGTAACTTTTTACCCAACTCACAAAATAGGGATTGCGTGTCACTATTAGGAAGGGGCGTGCCAATGGCGTCCTTTTCTAAAAGCGAGCCACAAGGACATGTGCGATTGTTTTGTGACTGGAATGTGGTCGCAAAACATTCGCACTTTACCACCTACTTCAAGTAGGTGGTAAGCCAGTCGCAAACGGGAAGGAGTCCCGAGAGGACCCCTTCCCTTCTGTGACAGGCAGTGAAAACACTTTTTTGTAGCTGGCAGTATATGTGGCCCATGTTAGCTGCAGATTAAAAACAGAGATATTGTGCCAATTGGGCAATGGGCTAATATTAGGGTTCGTGCTCTTCTCTGTGGGAAAATGATGTTTGGGATAAGGAGATTCTAGAGAAAAGACAAAATGCCCCTGAATAGATTTTGAAAAGACTTAGCATGAATATGAATCTATGCAGGTGTTTCTCGTGAAATACTGTCCAGGCAATGCTCGGGTGGTATGTACAGTACATGGAATAGTGTGTAAATACTTTGTTGACAATATATACACAGTTGCTAAAAATATGTTATCAATTGATCAAATGCCTTTTGCTGAAATTGACCTACACAGTGTCATGCACATGAACATCCCCAACCCAGATGCAAATAAAATATATAAGCAATAGTTATTTTTTCATTTTCTTGATGAAAAATAATTTTGGGCCTCATTTACAAGCCCATTGCACCGTGGGTGCGTCACTTTTTTAGATGCACCAGCAGCGCTGTGTGCCTGCTCATATTTACAAGGCCACGTCAAGTCACCCTGCATGAATTTTCATGGCTGTGTAAATATTGACCCCTTTGATCAATTATTCTTCCATGGGTGTTACTGTGGACGTTCGCATGCAACATCTGTGGAACCTGACACATTACCAAATTAAAAAAGTGCGAGGGGAGGCATAGGAGTGGCGCTACGAGAAGAAATACTTTTATTTCTCCTCGTTTTTTGCTCGTTCTATGTGTGCTGCGTTCAGCACACATAGGAGGAGCAAAACACCAGTAATGACTGTTTTTGTGCAGGAAGTTGTCCCTTCCTGCCCAACAACAATCATCTCTGCAATACAGACACCCTTGCACTATGGCGCAAGGGTGTCTGCGCAGGCCCATGGCTGCTGGTTGTGCACTGGCACAGAGGAGAAGGACAGGAATGCACCATATCTTGTAGATACAGCACTTCCTAGCACTTTTATTTTGCTGCACAGCAGTCCGCAAGAAGGCTTCCTGTGCTACTGTGCATCAAAATATGGTAAATAATGCCTTTTGTTTGTTCCAGAACTTCTGTGCTTAGGGAAGGGGGATATATTTACAAGGGCATTGCGCCACCGGAACATCACTTTTCCCAACATTTCGGTAGTGTAATGCCCTGCTCCATATTTACAAAGCGACGGGTAAGCTACATTGCATGGCTTAATGACGCTATGTAAATATCGTCCCCTTTCATGCAGGTATCTGCGTAAAGGAGACATGCAATGGGTGTTGCTGTGGGAGTTCCACCACAACAACCATTGCTTTATGAGGCTGCCCCAGATTTACTAGGGTCTGTAAATCTGAGGCACAGCCAACAACTAACGCTACAGAATAGCAGGCGTTAGATTTTCGCAAGGAGGAGAAATACTTTTATTTCTCCTTGTTTTTACACGTTCTATGTGTTCTGCATTCTACAGCACACATAGAAAGAGCAAATCGCCTTTGAATATTGTTCAAGTGCAGAAAGATGCCTCTTCCTACATATAAACAATCATCCTTACAACACAGACACGATTTACACCATGGTTAAAGGGTGTCTGCTTTGCAGGGAATCATCCCTGCAATGCAGGCAGCCTTGCTCTGTGGCACAAGGGTGTCTGTGTTGGCAATAGGTAGCTTTGTTTAGAGTCAGCACAAGGGAAAACACAGGGGTGCTCTGTATACTTGTGAACACTGTGAATCCCTGCATTTATTTCAATTTTACAGAGGAGTGCTGCTAAACTGTGTGCAGTGCTGCGCCATTTCCTTGTTAATATCCCCCTTGGTTTGTGTGAATTCCTTGTACTGTTTTTTTTTATCAAACTATGTCGGTAACTCACTAACGTTTCCACCCCCCCCCCAAAATAAAAAATATTGATTGCACCTGTGTCTTAACTAATAAGTTATAGATATTAAAACAACATATTCCACAAAATCATACTGCTTTTGCACTTTTTTGTTAAAGAGAGACATGAGTTACCCTTACACTAGGATGTTTGACATGCCAAAATCTATTTATGTAATAAAATAAGCGTTGGAAAACTGCAATTAGTCTGCTCCATTCTTTGACACCCTTTCTTTGCCATCTTCTATTTGCATTTTAAGTTGTCACCTAGATCCTTGTATTGTCAAACAGTGTTTCATCCATAACTAGGGGTAAGTTACATTAGGTTTCCACATTCCATAACATGGAGAACATCACAATGAATCAACAGATCACCTCTAGAGAGCACATGAGGTCCCTGATCGACACGTGCAAATAACAAAACGTAGTTTTCCGTAGTCAAAATGTCCTTTAAGTAATACTCCTAGTTATACATTTGAATGCCCAGTATCGCTGCTCGTTGTATTATGGATGTAGTATGGGAGTCAGATGCCTTGGCATCTATGGGTAGGTAGTACCCTCTTCAGAAAGATAAGTAATTGTTAACAAGTTGCAGCTGCACTGTTAAAAAACAAAATGATCATATTAAGGAACTGTTCTATGTGTAAATAGAGAACATCCTATTTTCATTCAACATAGACATAATTTTACTTCAGTTGTTCTCTGCAAGTATCATTTGCCCTGTGTAGGAACCAGTCACACTCATGGGTGGTGTCCTATCACAGGTGGTAAGTCCCATAAGGTGCCCACTTGCCTCACTTCCTTGTTACGCGGGCGTGTGTGGACTAATTGATCTTTCAGATTACGTCCTCTTTTGTAAGCAAACATAGGCTGAGGGATGTCATCGCCTCCGGTTTTGAGGATGGACCAGAAAACACTGGTCCATCCTCAAAACCGGAGGCGATGACATCCCCAGACCAACAAGTCTACTGAGATTGACATCGGCACTAACCGCCCATGGATACAAAGCAAGTTTACGAACTGCAATAGCAGTAATCTGATTTACTTGATTACATGCCCATGTCGATTACAGTATGTCGGCATGACGACCAGAAAGGTACGGACACGCATCCAAGAACACAAAAGCACGGTGCGTTGTCGGAAACAAGCTACCCGCCTCACTGCACATTTTCTGGAGAAGGGTCATGGTCCTGAGGAATTCCACTGGACAGTACTTGAACAACCACACATCCCTGACTCATGTGCGGATGTCAGCCGTTTTTTGTTTAAAATTGAACAAAAATGGGTGTACCGCCTCAACAGCGACAAAGAGGGCCTTAACGAGCCTATACCCTGGATGTCCCTCTGAATGTTGCTCTGTATAGTGTCATTAAATATCCTACGGGAAATTTTTCCATCAACCTGGTTTTGGCACATCTTAGATACTCCATCTGATATCTATGTCTAATTTTTCTGCCTTACATAATGCTTTCCTATACATAATGAAGTGGGTTTTCATCTACCACACACACAACAACATACTATTGACTTATTATATGCATCACACTGTGTTGTGCTGCCTAGAATGTGATTTAATATACATTTCACATACTTTTAGTGCAGTCCACACTGCAAAGCCGGCAGAAATGCTCAGCGAACTACTTTTCCCAGGATCCTAAGCATCACGTGACTGCCCTGGTCACATGACTCCTAGAGATTACTGACGAGTCTACATAACATCACCGTGTTCCGCGATCGGTGCCCCCCCAAGCAGTACTGAAGACTGCCTGGAGACATCGACGGAAAGGTGAGTGTATCTCGGCCAGTGCGCAATGATCTCTCCGCACATGCCGTCTACCTTTCCAACGCGCACACTGAGAATCACACGCCACTAATGGCGACTCCGTGGTTTGACATAGCGCTTTGCACTCTGCATTCTTCAATATTCTGCATGTGTATCTCGGCCCGTGCGCAATGATTTCTCCGCACACGCCGTTTACCTTTCCAACGCGCACACGGAGCATCACACGCCACTAATGGCGACTCCGTGTTCTGACATAGCGCTTTGGACTCCGCATTCTCCAATAATCTGGTGTTGATTGAATCTGATAGTCTGGGGCGGGCATGCCTAGAAGCCTGTCACAATTTGATATATAAGAGGCCCAACTCGCCTTTTTGTCTCGTAGTATACTCTATTCTCTCTCTTTCTTTTTCGTGTGTCACAACCTGAAATCGCTCTGTAATTACCTTATGATTATCCCCAGAGCGGTGCTCCTTTTACCTGCGCTGCAGCCAGGTGGGGTGAAGCCTCTCAACCTACGTATAAGGGTGAGTGAATACTTGAGATATGATCCTAGTATGGGTGCACATATAGCATTGCCAGTATGATTACAAACAGAAACAATGTGAATAACATTAAGTGTCCTATTTGTTTCTCTATTTGTTTGTTTGTTTGTTTGTTTTTCATGTCGGATCCCTTACCATTATGCACTAACAGTATACGGTTGAGTACGCCTGGACTTCCAGGTGATATTTTTTTCATTATTTATCTTTTCCTTATTTACAAAGCAGTAGTGTTGTCCCTAGGTCCTGAAGAATGCATTAGAAACTTTTTTCTTGTGAATGCAGAAACATGTCGACCATCAATATGTGCGGTTATTATTTAAAACCTGCACCCACACCTGCCTTTTAATCTTAGGGATTGGGGGATATTAATAAAATTTCTTTATTCCACCCGATTCACCTAATTTTATGATTACCCTTCACTTTTTCACTCCAATCACCAGACACTGCTTTTCATTAGCCACTACCATACCTTTCTGTTCTGTCCTCACCTCACATCTCGGTCACGGTAATTACTTACCGTCCGTCGTGTCTCCTGGGTAAGGAGAACCCAAATGATGATAATAAGGGCAGTACAGTGTGGCTTCTGATGGGAATAATTTTTCTCCATATACTCTTGAGCCTTGACTTGGCCATTCACTTATTATTACCACTTAGTGATACTGTTTTGCATGCTTTTGGTATAGTGGTCCTTCTTGTTTGACTTACTGACTTACTTTATGACCCCCAGATATTATTTGTTATTGTGAAATGATATCAGTAGACATTATGGGTCCTGTCCTCGACAAAGCTGGAACTCAGAAATATGCAGTAGTAATCATCGACAAATATTCAAAGTGGCCGGAGATGGAAATAATGGAGCACGCTGACACGGAGGCGGTGGTACGTTTCTTACGAGCCACGTTTGTCAGGGAGGGAATCCCAAAAATAATCACGTGCGACAACGGGGCCCAATTCACTTCGGCGAAGTGGATTGCCTTTACTGACAGAAATGACATTGAAGTGAAACACACACCCATCTATCACCCCGCGGGAAATGGCCAGGTGGTGCGTTTCAATCGAGTGATTATGGGCACCATCCAAGCGGCCATAGATGATGGTCTGGACTGGGAAAAGGAATTGGAGAAGATGATTTGGGCGTATCGCATCACACCAGGGAGCACAGGATACAGCCCATTCAATGTTTTAAGAGGAAGGGAGGCTTTCACGAAGGACAACACAGCATGGAGGAAATTGGTGGTGCAGAGTAAGTGGTCACCAGCCGTGGTCAGAAGAAATCTGGAGAGAGCGCAAGAGGTATACACGGCTCACTACAACAAGAGACGGAACACTCAGGAAGCGGTGTTGGAAAAGGGTGATTGGGTTCGAGTAAAGCTGGCCATCTTGAATAGAAAAGGAGAAAGCAAGTTCTCACCACCCTTGAAAGTGGTGGAGCCCTACGGACGATCAGCCCTGCTAAGTGACGGAAAGATATGGTCAATGGACAGAATGGCGAAGTGCAGCAAGATCCTGAAGTGGGAAGAAGAGATTACGGAAGGAGCAGAGCATGTCGACGAAGAAAGAGAAAGTGAACGTAGCGGAAGGAACGGAGAGAATGTGGAAGAAGGAATGCAGCAGGTGGCAGATGGAGAAGGAGTAGAAGGAGCGAGAATGAGAGAGAGAAGCGGATGCAAGGTAGAAAGAGAAAGGGAAGTGACGGACAGAGATGGAGATGGAATAAGAGAGATGACAGAGAAGGCATCGGAAGGAGAAGGAAACGGTGAGAGTGTGAAGACCCGAGTGGGACGCAGAGTAAAGGTACCGGAGAAGTTCAAGGACTATGATATGATCTGGAAGTAAGAACTTTTTGTTACACTGTTTGGTAAATGCATAAAGGGGGGAGATATGTAGTAGCGGTCTAGTGTTCCGTCCCCGGAACAGGAAGCTAAGGGACAGGAAGCGGAAGGCGGCCATATTGTTCTGTGGCGCCGACCGCAACAGGCTAGCTTCAGCTCCCGGCGCTCCGGGAATAAACATCCATTCATAACCTTCACTTGTGCGTGTGGTGATTTACTGTTCCTCCACTCCTGGCAGGGTCCCACTGCTGAAACAAGAAAAAGGCAGCCTCCCTCCCCTCCCCTAAGCCAATCACAATGCTGCAATGGCAGCATTGTGATTTGTGCGGTATTATTGTATTTCTTCAGCAAACAGTCAGCAGGCCACGTTCCAATAAATATTCCAATTTTTATTCCAAAATTGTTGCAGATGAATCAATATGTCCATATTCATGACGTCTTTTCAGCCTACGCATTTCGTCCTATACCGGACGTCATCGGGGCATATGAATAGCTGCATTAGCTTATATTCTATTCCAGCTTCCTTGGTATTCAAGTCCAAAGACCCTTAACGAATACACATAAATATTCGGTCTTCGTAAGTAGTTTTCCACAGTATCCACTGCGCCATGGTATCTATTTGTTCCTAGTTTTGCATTATCAGCCAGATAAGCCTCCTCCATCTGTTCAGCAGCGCCCTTTGTTGGAAAAATACAAAGTTTTTTTTAAATGGGGTTCAGAACTTGCTTGACTATCCTCGGAAAAGTTGCTTTTGATACTTTAGCTGAAGGCACAGCTTTTGGTATGGAAACTGCATCGATTCATTAAAATATATAAATGCTAACCATTCGTGAAAACATTGAAAATTCATGGGTATTCCCTTAAAAACCCAAAGGTTAAACTAACGTTATAGTTAGAAGAATATGTCAGTGACAACATTAATATTTTGAACTATAAAAAACTCAGAAATTCACCAGTTACAGTTTGCACCCCGCCATGCACTGCTTATGCCCTTACAGATTGCATCACTTAGGACTTGTTCAATGATATTACTTCTGACTTAGCTGATCACATCTGATCACATTTCAAATGACATCACTGATGACATTTGACCCTTCTTAGAGAAGTCTATGGAAAATTCATTCATGGGGTTTTTGGGTTTTGGGATATATAGTCTTGGGCTAAGTCTATAATAGTCAGCGGTCGAAGTGAAAAAAGTAGGGTAACTGTGGTCGGAGAATCAGAGGGTGGGAATAACCTAATGATTGAGTCAGTAGGCGGAGTCAGAGGTGTGGCCAGAAACAGCAACACATCCCAATTTGTATTATTTGTGTGGCATTTCACTGGGCAGTTATAACCTATTACGTTAATTCAACCAATGGATACACCTGTTTATTTAAGGGTAAATATGACTTATTGACATTAAAATACATTCACTGTGTGGGATACATTTCGAATCACAAATACGCTTAAAAGTGGAATCACAAGCCATTTGTCTCCGAACCATGGAGTTTCTGTCATCAGCACTTCCCCTCCCTTTTTGCACAAAAGCACTTCAAACGTGAATGGCAAAATATCCTAGTTCGCAATGTTTTCCACATATTTATGGCCCTGCCATATTTGCCTCTTAATATATCATCTGCTGCATAATCTGATGATTTCAACTAATACATTGTTTGTAGCTCAAACGGATCGAAAATTACCAAATCATTTGACTTGTGTTGTTGCAAAGTGGAGGGCCCTTTGTAAAGGTCAACTGGTCACCTTTCTCACTCCTGCATTTGTATGCTACACTGGTACTAATAAGGGAAAATCTTTGCAGCGACTGTTAGTATGTGTAAAAATTGCAAAATAAAGTATCAGAAAATATACCCCATTATGCTGCAGTCTTTTTTGCTGCAAGTAGTCAACACTGCGGCATGATTTTGTCCTCCTTTGCTGCATAATTCCAGTGGGTACAAAACCCGGCAGTACATGTTAAAAGTGCTTGTGCATGAATCAGGGAGACTGTGAAGTTTGCAAACTAAGGGGCAGATTAGGATGGTGGACGGGCCTGCATCCTTCCGCCACCCCAGAGGTGGAGGGACCGTCCGCAGGGGTAGCGGCGGTCCCTCCGTGCAAATTACGATGTGACCGCCACCCTGGCGGTCACATCCTGGATTAATAACATTGCGGCGGGGGCTGCTTCAAGCAGCACCCACCGCAATGTTAAAAATGCATGTATTACATTTACATGCACAAAGCAGCAGGCACCGCGCGGTGCCTGCCGCTTTGTGCATGTAAATGTAGGGGGGTACCATAGGTACCCCCCATGTGCACCCCCCACCTGATTCCCCAGTTCCAAGTTCGGCAGCTCTGGCCATAGTGTCATATCTTCTCCCCACTGAACACCATACTGCCCACCTAAGAGAAACTCACACTACTTTCAGCCACAACCCAATTGTGTCCCTCTATAAACACCTGGATGCACCTCAATTCAATGTATGCACTAGACAAGAGAAATATGCTGCCTGAAAAAAAAAGTATCAACTTCCTGGAAAAAGCAAAGACTCATAGGGAATGCAAGATTAAGTAAAGCATGTGAAATGTAAGCAGGAGCAACATGGTTGGTTACCTTAACGCTTTTACACTCATTATTGAGAAATCAATGAGTGTTTTTGCCTTAAAAGTCAATGACATGACTGTGGTGTCCAGAAGGGATGAGTTTCAATGTCCATTATTTATATCCTTACAAAACATTAGCAGCATGGTTTAAAAAGACCACATCTATGAACATAGAGCAGCCGTACACCCGTTATGAACTAAAATAAGGAATACAGCTGACAATGATCATATTAAACGTTTTCCAATCCACCCATCAACCAGGTATTGCAGTACCTCCAGGAATGGTGCACTTCCCCACTCGGGCAAAACAATGCTGTTCAAAGAAAGACCAGAAAAGGAAAGTAGCGCTTCACTGGCAAACTCTGTGAAGTGGCCTTAATGTGTGTGGTTGTCAATAAAACTAATCTGTCCACCTTGAGACCACTCTGTTTAGCTGTATTTAGTTATTTATTTTTCATCTTTTGAACCTTTTTTCTTCTCTCCCTACCCGAGGCTGCACTTTTGTAGTAGAAAAATGTCAGAAAAAAGATGACATTTCCATCAAAAGTGTTTTTCTTTTTTAGATCCATTTCACAGGGGAACAAATAAAGGAAAAAAGAGGTTAGGTGCTGTTTCTGGAAGTCACAGGTTTCATCAAGTGATGCATAGGCAGAGGCAGAAAGAGAGGGAAAAAGATGAAGAGAAAGAAAAACAGGCGGGGTAGTGGCAGAGCTTTTTTTAAAAGATCAAATAAAGATTTATTGAATTGAATTGATTATATAAATGTCAGGCTTCTGGCGATAGCGCTGACATTTGGGGGCAGACCTACCACAACGCTGGTCTTCCGCTGCTGTCTCCCCGAGCGCCGCTCTGACCACCACGCGGCCGGAGACTACAGCCCCCAGGTGGCTCGGCGGTGACACGCCCACCGGCACTCGCGCCCGGAGGCGCAGATAAGGGAGAGGAGCCTCACGCCCCGCGGGACGCGCGCGGCCAGCGCCGGGCTGAGCCCGGGCAGAGGGCGGGCCGTCTGTGGTCGTCCGGGGCAGGAGGAGGCAGGGCAGGGCCACGCCATATACATCTGCATCGCCCCACCATATATTAAGGTACTGTGTGATTACGGATAACTGCAATGGGGAAGAGGAAATGTATGGAGGGTGTCATAGACGGTACTAGCACGCGGGTGAAAAGGAGAAAGTCTAAGAAGGCCACCAAAGTACCCAAACATGCCGGAGATAACTGTGTAATGTCACGCATCGAAGATTTGATAGAAGACTGTAGCCTTATTCTCACATCCAAGCCCCCAACAGAGTATATCTCGAGTGAAAACAGTGGGGAAGATGTAATTGATTTATTGCAGAAAAATGGCAAACGGGGTGTGACTGTTGTGCCTGGGATGTTCCTGAAGAAAAAGAACAGTCGCAATGTTGATGAAGGCATAGGGGATGCTTTAAATGCTGGGTCAATAAGAGTAGATGTAGAAGCAGAAACAACTCCCCCTAGCTTGCTTGATCCTACTGTATTGTGTTAAAATAGGTACTCTCCTCTCACTGACATTGATTGTTCCGATAAGGAGAACGGGGATTCTTTGATTCAGCTAATCCCATCTGATGCTTCCCACGGCCAGGGGTTGGAAGCGAATTCGTACATGCCCACTCCTGGAACCGGGAATGACATTTCTGAGGTATGTAGCCTTGTGAACCGATTGTGTAACTTTATTCATTGTATGCAAGACAAAGTTGACATTTTAACTTCTAAAGTTCACAGAGTAATCACTAATGTAAATATATGGCCCAATTGTAGCCCAGCCAAAAAACTATCGAGCATTGCTACGGTGGAGAAGCAAAAGGCAATAATTCCGCATCCAGTGTCTCAACAACCTAGGGGTGGTATCTTGACTAAAGTACATACGCCTCACAGTAAAGTAGGTAAAGTTATAGAGGCGCAAGCGAATCCCTTGCCTGTGAAAACCCCTAAACCCAAATCTCCCGACAGAGAAAAAAATAATGGGCACACAAAACACAATGCTAGGCCAAGAAACATCCCCAATACCACCAGGTATACCCCCAAAAATTGGTCGGGCAGATGCCCTTCCCTGCCTCGACCTAGGCCCCCTGATTTATCTAAAGTGTATATGGTAAATGTCCCAAAAATGAGCCCAGGAAAAGACATAGAGACAAAAGACTCCCTGACAAACAAAGCTATACACTGGATTAGGTACACCAGAGGATGCCGATCAGTGATAAGGGAAGATATTGTTAGGGCCATTAGGCTCTCGCAACCAGGACACAGAGCCGACTGTATCGAACTCACACTTAAAAGTGTAAACATGGCACAAAACCTGATACTATTGGAGTACAGGTCCTGCTCCCCTGATCACTCATCCATCCAAATTAGATCTTCACCCCCCCAACAGTGGTTATAAGATATGGGAACTCAACCTCAGGGGGTAGGTGTGGGTGAGTCGTCCCTGGAATACAATGACTGACTAATGCCAGATGACACTAATTCTAAACAGCACGTTGATATATCATCAATCTCCCTAACTGCGCCACAGGACACCATCATGGGATCACCTCGTGTAATATCAGATTCAGGGGTGTATAATGGGGAGGGTAGCTCCTTAGATCAGAGCCTTGACGAAAGTTTGGTGACAGATTTCGACACATTTGGCTCCATCATGTCATGGAATATTGCGGGGCTGAGTACCAAGGTACAAAGCCCAGAGTGGGCTTTGTTTGTCAGTCAGTTTACCATTTGTATCTTTCAAGAAACTTGGCTCCTTGACCCCCAGCACTTCCCAGGGTTCCTACATTTTAGTGTCCCTGCTGAAAAAAGCGATGGAGGACGACCCTCTGGTGGACTAACAATTTGGGTCAAACAGGACTCTGGAATCATTGTAAATGAGCTTATCTCGAATCATAAGGATATACAGATTGTGTCCCTCACGTTTAATCAGGCTAAATCCCTAGACATTTGCAATGTGTATGCTAGGAGCACAGGGGGGCGGAAGTCTGATACCCTTGCTGTCCTCGATGGCCTTATTGAAAAATTCTCCACCCATTCACGTTTGATAGTTGCAGGAGATTTTAATGTACATTTTGAACCTTGGTCAAGTGGCGATTCTCACTTTGTAGATGAACAAGATAGCCAGTGGGGAGTTCCTAAGTTAGAACTGGACCCAGTGAAAAGGTGGACTGATCTGGTGATCCAGATTAACTCTACCTGCTTAAACAAAGGACTAAGGGCGGCCAATGGCAGAACTCCTAAAGATAGGGTGGGTGGGGTCACATTTAAGAGCGGCAACAAAGAAAGTAGAATCGACTATATATTAGTCCATCTCGAGTTGTGGCACCATCTGGAAGATATGATGGTTGTAGACCGCCTTGAGAGTGACCACAACCCCCTGTGTATGACTTTCTCCTACTGGGAAGTGCCAGTGACAACAGAGGGCCCAAGTGATGGAATCTCCCAAACCGTATTTCTTGCAAATGATATGCGCCATTTGAAGTGGGCTAAAGTCGCCCAAAGCCAGTCAACATTGACTTTATTTTAAAGAATTTAGAGCAAGCTACCATGGAACTGAGTGCCTGCACCAATGCCGAACCTTCAATCCCAGAGAGAGACAGTGCAAACAAGGTGCATGAAACCTTCTTTGCACAAATAAAAGGTTTATTTGTCAAAACAAACAATCCGAATAAAATCATGTCCGATAAATCTCCGAGGTGGTATAATAAAGACTGTAGGAAGGCTCGGCTGGATCTAGGGCAGGCCATTAAAACTGGATCCAGCGCCAGTGTTCGTATAGCTAGGAGCGCATATAGAACTGTCATCCAAAAATCCAAGCGCGCCTGGGATGTAAAAAAATGGGAGGAGCTTAAAGAAACTAGCTCAATTAAGAACTCCAAACAATTTTGGGACTTGTTGAAATGGGGATCTGAAGGCCGCCCAGAAAAACCCCAAAATTGGGTAGCCCAGGATGATTGAGTAGCTCACTTTAGGCCCCAATACGCCAAAGGGCTGGAATTACCCTCAGAACAGAGAGAAGGTATTTTATATACCCCCTGGGTGGAAGATGCGTTTACTATTATGGAAATCCAACATGCATTGGACTCTATCACACCTAGAAGGGCGCCAGGAATAGATGGTGTCCCGGCTGACATCTTCCTAAGCAATAGAGAACTCTGGGGAAAGTATATATTATTATTGGCAAACTTGATAGCCAGTGGATCCCCAATACCTGAATCCTGGAACGGGGCAGAAATAATCCCTGTTTTTAAAAAGGGCGACAAATCGCTCCCAGGCAACTATCGCCCGATCAGTCTAATTGATACCATTCAGAAGATCTATGGTAGACTGGTATTAAATAAAGTCCACGAGTGGGAGCGTGAGATGAATATTTTGTCTCACCTTCAAGCGGGATTTAGAGCTTGCATAAGCACAGTCTACCAAGTCCTACATTTTGCCATGCTTTATTGGAAGGTTGTTCAACTAGGGGGGCTGCCTTCATCGATTTGAGGGCAGCCTTCCATCTTGTCCCGCGTGCAAACCTTTGGTTTGTCTTGAATGACATGGGCATGCCTCCTACCCTTCTTTCCCTGATTGTCAAACTGCATGAGCATAACTACGCCCATATAAGATGGGGCCCCCCTGGACGTGTCACAAATCAGTTTCCCGTAGAGAGAGGAGTGCGCTAAGGTTGCGTGTTAGCGCGGACCCTCTTCTCTCTCTATATTAATAATGTGGAAAAGGTCTTGATAGAGGCAAATGTTGATGCTCCAGTTTTGGCAGGCGCCAAAATACCAATCTTGTTTGCCGACGTCTGTCTCATTGTTTCCAAGACCCCAAGTGGCTTACAAAAAGCACTTGGGATCTTCGAAACATTTTGCATTAACCACGGGCTGGAAATTAATGTTTTAAAATCCAAATTCATGTCTTTTAACCAACACAAGTCATTCAGAGGGAAGGTATTAATGAATAACCAACCCCTGGAACAAGTAAAATCATTTTCATATCTGGGTGTAACCATCCAGCATGATCTCCAATCGAATGAACAGATTGACCTAGCAACCCTAAAGCATAGACAAATCGTAGGGGCACTGACTAGTGAACATGCCAAGTCCCTGACAAAACCGATGTCTCCTGCAATCATGGTCTATAACGCGAAGGCTGTGAGCGCAGCACTCTATGGGGTTGAGCTATGGGGGTATGGGAATCTAAGCAAGCTAAAAGTTTCTGAAAATATGTTCCTACGTAATCTTATCATGCTACCACATAGCACCCCCATGGGCCCGGTTCTCCAGGACCTTGGCATGAAACCAATCGAGATCATTGCAAACCTCCGCCCAGTGCTATACTGGAGGCGAATATGGGTAACGCCGGAGCTGAAAATATTTGCCAGGGGACTCCTGGACATTATTAAAAGTGATGTCTTTCATCAGATAAAATGGCTCTCTGGAATTAGAGCGGTTCTCAGAGAGCTGGGTCTGGCGGAGACTTGGGAAGACCCAAACAATGCTATATTTCCTTCGAAGAAGGCAATTAAGGGATTGTACTGGGAGATGATATTCTCAAAACTGTTTAGGACCATTCCCCCACTTTCACTAACGGGGGTGTTTATGGAGTTCAAGGATCAGACACGCTTTGAGTCATTCTGGGACGACATAACGAAGCCACTGGACAGAAAGCTCTATTTCCAACTGAGCCTCGGTAGTAACCCTGTCAGAGCATTCACATCCAGATGGTCTAATGGTGGAAGCGCCTCCTGTCCATCTTGCCTAGATCCCAAAGAAACAGTCAGTCATTTACTTTTTGTGTGCCCTGTATACTCTGCCCCGCGCAGAATCTGGTTGCGGCCCATGGCTAAACTGCTGGGCACTCGGAGTGGAATTGTCGCTGAAGAATCATCTGTACAAACCCACGTCCTTTAATATATATAGAGCTGTTGCAACATTTTTAGGATGGGCCTGGATTATTAGAAATAAAAATGTAAGGGGTTAGGCCACTGAATAACTACCTTTTCCTGAATACTTGATGTATTTTAACATGATGATATCCTTTTATTGTAATGATTTTTAAATTTTTGTGTACATTTTAACTCTATCTGTAATGCTTTTATGACTATGTCGAATAAAGCTTGTTTGACTGACTGACATATATATATATATATATGTGGTCAAACACAAGAATCAAGTCAACGAGTAATAGGAGAGAAAGCTGCGTTGTGGTGGATGGTTAATGGATTGTGTTGTAGAGTTCTTCAAAAGGGTGAGTCTTCAACTCTTTCCTTAAATGTAGCAGGGTTGGAGCGGTCCAGCTGGATACTTTGATGTTATCCAAGAGGCCTGCTGTCAGGGCCAGACTGACTACCGGGCAGTTTGGAATGCTGCCGAGCTGGGGGCTGATTTAATTGCAGTGGGGGCTTATTTAATTGCAGTGGGGGCTACACTTCGTAACAGAATCATCTTAACACTATGGTCACGTGCAAATGGAGAGTAAAACAGAAAAACATTGTGCAAATGCAATACGAGCAAACCTCAGCCTAAACAATTATCTTGGACATGTAGCTACCAATTTGGATGATACATGCTATTTTTTTAATCAATTGAGTGCCTGGAAATAGGCTGAACTTTAAAGTAGTCTTTTAACAAGCTTTGTGAAGACAGTGCAGTGCTATAGGGCACCTCTGCTTAAATGCTGTAGTGGCACTCACTTTGAAGCAGACAACATTTTTCGCCACTGGGCAGAGCCGCTTTTCTTTTTTGTTTCTCTCTATTCCAGTGCTTAATTTGAGGCGGTGGTTTCCGGTGATCAGCACCAGCACTTGATTGTCGACACCAGCGCTTGTGACAGTCAACCAGTGGTGGCACTGGTTGGCTAATATAAAGATGACCACAACAACAATTATTAATTCAAGATACATTAAAAATGACTATCACCTGGCCTGGAATAGTCCGAATTGTCACACTTGCAGGAGTGTGATGGTTAGTAGTTATGTTGTTCCTATCACTGGCAGCATGGCAGGGGCAATGTGTGCTGCAAAGCTGCAGTGGCGTCCTGACGTGAGCGGGGCACGTATTTTTTTTTTTTACAAATTAAGCACTGATTAAAACTCGTCATTTACATAGTGCACTGCCTCATCTGACAGCTATGCTGCTATGACCCAAATCAGAGGTAATTTTGTTCACCTAAGTTGGATGACAGCATCAATCATCCCCATGAGGATGTGATCCTGCTACTTCTAGGTGACAAAGAGAACTCTGGAATGGAAACATAACTAAAACACTGTCCTAACCATTTAGATATTTTGTCCTGAAAATGTAATTTGCGCTTTTTTGCTATATTGCATGCTGGTCATGTCTGGACAGAATTGCAAGACCAACGTAGGTGGCAAAAAGAAAGTCCCCTGGGAGGCAGGTCATCCTAATTACTGTGTTCAGCTGTTGCAGTTATTATTTCCACCGAGATTAATGAGGTGAATTATTGTAATACAATTAGACAACACCTAATCGTTTGCATACTCTTGGGGGTAATTTGTACTTGAGTGTCATTTGAAGGTGGAATTCACTTGGCTGTTGTATGTCCAACTTCATATATAATATTTATATGACAGATTATTCTATGTATGCTAAAAAAAATTCGAAAATTGCCGCGTTAAAATGAAGAATACAAGATTCACTGCAAAAATAATGGAAGATAAGATAAACAGTGCTCATAAACATTGAAGCCATAAGGGAGACGTCATTATAGGCAATTTTCTTTCAACATTTCACAATCCAACACCAAAACACACTGGGGTGTCCTAGAAGTGACGTAGTGTAATCTTGTAGATTTCAATGTGTCACTTTTACGAGGCTTTCCTGTGTGGGAACGCCCACCCTGCATACATTATACCTGACGCAGGTATAGTGTGATGCAGGGCTTTACAACGTGACACATCTCCCTAGATGCATCATGTTGTAAATGGGCTGCATTTTCTATGCTACCACCTTGTCACCAAAGTGATGCGACGGCAGCCCAAACTGGTAGCAAGGGTCTTGTAAATCTTCCCCGCTGGCCGCATTTTAAATATGGTGTACTGAATACTCCATCACAAGAGTGGCGGATGTCATGGCGGCCATGTTCCACGTTCGTTATAGCCTACTGCACTTTTGATACAGTGGATGGGATATAAGTCACATTTTGAAAGAGTATACCGTCAGGAAACTTTGAAAGAGGCCAAATGTATTTTTATATTGTGTATGACGTAGCATTTCTTTTTTCTTTTCCGCGTGGCAAGTGATATTTTCAATAACATCTTTAGAGATTTGATCTTAAATATATGATCACTGTAATCCTCATCTCCACAGGATCCTAATGGATTCTTTCAGTATTCTACAATTTCCTAAATAATTTTAAAACATATGAAATTACACCTTTAAAAGAAGGAGCATGCAGACTCATTTAGGTTAGTACAAGCCTTTTATGTCAAACTAAGCCTTACTCCGAGAGTTCCAAAGGACAGCACATGATATTGTTACATTCCAGATACAGTGGCCATAATTTATTTGTAAACTGGCCATCAGGTCTTACACCAGTACATGATGCAAATTGTTCCTCTCCTTGAAACAAGATTAACAATTCTAGAGGTGGGAGATACAGCTGGGTCTGTGTTTTGTTTTAGATGAATTCGCTGACTTCAAAGCAAAAGATTACTGGGCCTCATTTAAGAGGCCTTGTGTAACTTTTACGTCACTGGTGCATCACTTTTTGTCGCGCACCAGTGGTGTAAAAAATGCGCCATGTTGCGCACTATTTACAAAGTGACGCATCTAGGCAGATGCATCACTTTGTAAAGCCCTGCGCTACATTTTAACTGCATCAGGTATGATGTATGCAGGGTGGGCAGTCACTCGAAAAAAGCCTTGTAGAAGTGGTGCAGAGAAATCTATAAGATTTCATTTTGCCACTTCTAGGACGCTACTGCATCAATATCTTACGCCTGCCTCACAGCAGGCGTAAGACTGATGGAGGCCCTTTTACATGGAGGTTGCCCCATGTGAAAGGATACATTGCTGGAGTTGCATCTGTTTTCAGACACACCCCAACAATGCATCATTTTTGCGCTGACAGTAATACTGACGTATCTGTCGTTACTTGCAACATGATGCATCATACAGGTTTTTTTTTTAAATATTTTATTTCTGCGTTATTACATAATCATACAATCTTTATCTTCGTGTCATCAGTTACAATTCTCCTTCTTATGCATTACAGATGTGAGTATGTTGTACGTTGCAGTTTTCTTTTTTTTGTAAACTCCCATATGTTTATAACTCCCCCATGATGCATCATACAGTTAATATGACGCATCCCTCATGTCACAAGGAGGGCGCAGTGAAAACTGTTGCATCGCTGTTTTCATAAAGCGATGCAACAGTTTTCATGAATGAGGCCCTACTGTGCTTTGGACAAGCAGCTGGTGAGAGGTGTCTATAGCTCAACATCTGGCTGATGACTCCTGAAGGAAACAATATTATTCCTAAGAATATTAACCCTGTGAAGCATACAGAGGGCTATCTCCATAAATGGAAAGTTCTTCATACCCAAAATAAAGCTTGAGGAGAAGAAAATTGCCCAAAACTCTTGACTGAAAACTGATATCAGCTTTACAAAAAATGTTCAAAGCAGCTCCAAATGGTAGGAGGCCTTGACTACAAGAGGCCACAGGGGATATGGTTGAGTCTTGGCGGCCCATCCTGCACTGAAGGTAGCCTTGTGGCCTGCAGTTTACCATGGAAATGCTGGAGTGGCAGTATGGCTAGCACAGACAGTCCTTGTAAACACACTGTTATCATGTTAAAATATGAAATTCCATTGAAATATACCATTGTGAATATCATATCATTATAGATTTTAAATCTACTCCTGAATATCTATTTGCCCTATTCGAGCTTGTGTCTCTAATAAGAAATAGACTGAGGGTGGGATCAGAGATCAAATTGTTTTGATTTACTCCACTGCATTAATTAGACCTATTGAATTGAAATATTTGAGAAGTGTTTGTCAAACCTTTCCAAAGCCCAAAGCACTTTCTGGCTGGTTTAGCATGCACCTACAGCATCTGTTGGACAAGATTTGAAGTGTTGGTTGAGGTAAGCCATATGAGTAGCATGTTTTGATGTGGTACATGAGGCTCAGAGAAGCATGAAGTGGTAAGGGAGAAATGAGTAATGGGTCGACTCCCAGGTTGCTTATACAAACCAGCATTACTTGTATCCTAAAGTTGGATGAGTCATAATTAGCTAGTTAAGAGATTTATAGTGGACAATAGAAGTGATTGCTGAAGTAAATGAAGGTTGAGAGTTAGGGAGGGTAGTTAGATATGTATGTAATTTGTAGTGCTTTCAGTCTGATGATTCCTACTTCATAGAGGAACTAACTAACGGTTGAGGGTCTATTACATAAGTAACAGAATCGAGGTCAAGCGTGTGATTTTTGTGATCAGATCTTGATGTTAGAAGACCTACCCCTTCCATGCATTTATTAAAAGCGGAAGCTATGGTGGAATGACCTGAACTGGTTATAAAATGTTTTGTCTTCTATAAAAGTCATGGAGAATCACTTTATCTATTTGCATAAATGAATGCTTCTCATCCATTCACAACTAGGAAAACTTTCCACTCGTAAAGCTGGACACATTCCTGACCTGTTTTGTAGTACTTACTATGATCTTACAAGTGCTTGCAGACCTGACCTTTCAGCCTGAAATTATCCCTCCCACATTGCTTCTTATGTTCCAGGTCCTTCTTTGAATGGTAGTTGAACCAAAGAACAGACTTACGGCCTTATTTACAGTGTAGTGCATCAATCAATCAATCAATCAATCAATCAATCAAGTTACTTATAGAGCACGCTACACACCCGTGAGGGTCTCATGGCGCTGGGGGGGGTGGGTTCTGCTACTGAACGAAGAGCCAGGTTTTGAGGAGTCTTCTGAAAGCCAGTATGTCTTGGGTCTGCCGTAGTTTGGTGGGGAGGGTGTTCCAGGTCTTGGCGGCGAGGTAGGAAAAGGATCTGCTGCCAGAGGTTGTTCTTTGGATGCAGGGTATTGTGGCGAGGGCGAGGTCGGCGGAGCGCAGCTGGTGGTTGGGGGTGTAGAAGCAGAGTCGTCTGTTGAGGTATGCTGGTCCGGTGTTGTGAAGAGCTTTGTGTGTGTGGATGAGGAGCTTGAAGGCTTTTCCTGTTGTTGTCGGGGAGCCAGTGCAGGTCTCTCAGGTGGGGTGTGATGTGGGTTTGACTGGGGATGTCTAGGATCAGACGTGCAGAGGCATTCTGGATGAGTTGCAGCCGTCTCAGGAGTTTGGCCGGAGCTCCTGCGTAGAGGGCGTTTCCGTAGTCCAGCCTGCTGGTGACGAGGGCCTGAGTGACCGTTCTTCTTGTTTCGGTGGGGATCCACTTGAAGATCCTGCGGAGAATTCGGAGGGTGTTGAAGCAGGATGAGGAGACGGCGTTGACCTGCTTAGTCATGGAGAAGGTGGAGTTGAGGATGACCCCTAGGTTGCATGCGTGGTCGGTGGGTATCAGGACTGTTCCTAGCGCTGTTGGCCATCAGAAGTCATCCGAGGCTGACGTGGTGGGGCCGAGGATGAGGACCTCCATCTTGTCTGAGTTTAGTTTCAGTCAGCTGTTCTTCATCCATTCGGCGACGGCCTTCATTCCTTCGCGAAGGTTGGTTTTTGCGGTGTGAGGGTCGTTGGTGAGGGAGAGGATCAGCTGGGTGTCATCGGCGTAGGAGATAATGTTGAGGTCGTGCTGTCGGGCGACGTGAGCAAGGGGTGCCATGACGATGTTGAACAGCGTCGGGCTGAGGGAAGAGCCCTGGGGTAATCCGCAGATGATCTCAGTGGCATTGGAGCTGAAGGGTGGGAGGCGGATACTCTGAGTTCTGCTGGAGAGGAAGTAGGTGGTCCAGTCCCGGGCCTTCTCTCGGATTTCGGCGTTGTGAAGGCGTGCTCGTAGAGTGTGGTGGCAGACTGTGTCGAAGGCGGCTGACAGGTCCAGGAGGATGAGGGCTGCTGTTTCTCCGTTGTCTAGCAGGGTCCTGATTTCGTCGGTGGAGGCCATGAGGGCGGTTTCAGTGCTGTGGTTGCTGCAAAACTCGGACTGGGACGGGTCCAGGATGTTGTTCTCTTCGAGGTGGCAGGTCAGTTGTTCGTTGACGATTTTCTCGGTGACCTTCACCCGAAACGGGAGCAGGAAGATGGGTCGGAAGTTCTTGAGGTCCTTGGGGTCCGCTTTGGGTTTCTTGAGTAGGGCATTGATCTTTGCATGCTTACAGCTTCCCAGGAAGGTTGCCGTCTCAAAGGAGATGTTGATTACTTTCCGGAGATGGGGTGCGATGGTTGTGCTGGCTCTGTTGAAGATGTGGTGAGGGCAGGAGTCTAATGGTGATCCGGAGTGGATGGTGTTCATGATCTCGCAGGTGTCCTCGTCATTGATGTTGGTCCAGGAGAGCAGGTGGTTGGTGCAGGTGGTGGCCGTGGGGGCGGTGGTTGTCGGGGCGGTCGTGGAGTTGAAGCTGTCGTGGATGTCGGTGATCTTGCTGTGGAAGAAGGTGGCCAGTTAGTCGCACAGGTCTTGCGAAGGCGGGATGTCGTTGGTGTTGGAGCTGGGGTTGGAGAGTTCCTTCACGATGTTGAAGAGCTCTTTGCTGTTGTGTGCGTTGTTATCTAGACGGTCCTTGAATGAGGCCCTTTTGGTGGCTCTGATGACTTGATGGTGTCTGCGGGTGGCGTTCTTGTGGGCTGTGTAGCTGTCCGGTGATTGTTCGTGGAGCCAGTTCTTCTCCAGTTTCTGGCATGTTCTTTTGGAGGCCTGGAGGTCTTCGGTGAACCAGGTGGCTTTCTTGCAGATATGGTTGTTGGAGGGTGTCTTGAGCGGGGCGAGGGTGTTGGCGCAGTCTTTAATCCACTGTCTGAGGTTGCGGGCAGCAGTGTCGGGTCGGTGGGGTTGGTGGGTGGGCTCCGGGCGAGGGTGGTGGCTAGCTGATCTTTCGTGACTTTGCCCCAGCGTCGGCGGGGCATGTGTTGGGCGCAGTGGTGCGTGGTGGGCTTCCTGATGGTGAAATGGATGCAGCCGTGGTCAGTCAAATAGGGTTCAGTAATGTGGTTGAAGGAGATGTGGGGACTTGCGTAGAAGATGAAGTCAAGCGTGAGACCGGCGGAGTGGGTGGGTGCTGTCACGAGCTGTCTGAGTCCGAGGTTGGCGAGGTTGTCGATCAGGGTGGTGAAGTTGGTATTGTTGTTGTTCTCGAGGTTGAAGTTCAGGTCCCCGAGGAGGATGTAGTCTGTGGAGGCGAGGACGTGCATGCTGATGAAGTGGGCAATGGCGTCGCTGAACAGTGGTCTGGGTCTGGGGGGTCTATAGATGAGGGTTCCTCTGAGGGTGGGTTTGGGGTTGGTGTGGATCTGGAAGTGCAGGTGTTCGGCTGTTCTGAGGGTGTCATCGGAGTTGGTCGAGACTCTGAGGGTGTTTTTGTGGACGATGGCGACTCCACCTCCTACTCCGTTGGTGCGGTCTCTGCGGGTGATCTTGTAGCCTTCCGGGATGACTAATGCAATTTCAGGGGCTGAGGTGGGGTTCAGCCAGGTCTTCGTCAGGAAGGCGACATCTGGGGAGGTTGAGTCGAGGCGGTTCCAGAGTTTGATGGGGTGTTTGCGGGCGGAGCGGGTGTTGAGAAGGATACATCTGAGGTGGTTGGGTTCTATGGTTGGCGGTTTGGCAGGCTGGATGCTGGTGAAGCTGCAGTTCCGGCAGGTGAAGGGCCTGTGGGTGCGCTTCGGGGTGGCCTCGTAGCAGGTGTGTTCTCGTCCGGGGTTGAGGGCATGGAGGGTGCTGCCGTCATAGCGGAATCGGGCATCGTGGCGTCCATGGGGGCAGGGGTTCTGGTGCTGGGTGCGGTCCAGGCGCGGACGGGCATAGACAGGCTTGCCTTCACGGCCTCCATATGAGGGGATATACAAAACAATACAAGGCAATACAGCAGATCCGGGCAAAAGCAGGCTGGTTACCTATCAATCAATGGGCAGCAGTAGCAGCCGAGCACTGGTCATACAGGGGGCTGTGTGGCGGTGAGGGGAGCGACTTGCCTGGTGACAGGGTGTATTGTTTCAATAGAGCTAATTGAGCCACATTGCAGGTAATGCTACATTGTTCTATGTCTTATCACCTGATTTAGCATGAAGTAAATAGAGCCTAAAGATGAGTTATCACACTAATACATGGAAGAATTAAGGTAGAACTGCTATAGGAAAGGACATATATTCTAATTGATGCTTGTATTGTGTGCAGCTCCTCTTGTAGAGATACACATTCACCTGTCGACTACATACATATAAGACAACAGTATCTTTTATTTGATTATATGTAGGTTGTAAAATTAATATGCATCTAAAGAAAACTGTTGAGTTAGCATGATTGTGGGCCTTTTGCTTATAGCCGAGACATTTAATACTACCATGAAAGTTGTTTTTCTTCAAGTTTTCTCCACTGCAGATGCAGACCAAAGACATTCATTAGTTAATAAAAAGCACATTTTTTTTTCAGAGATAGTGAGGTGAGGAAAAACTGGCAAGGTCAAATACTTTTAATGAAGAACAAATGCTGTCTTACCAGTTGGTACTATCAGACGAAGGGAGGAATCCAAGGATGCCTTGGAAGCAGAGAATAGATTATGGGAGCAGTGTTTAAAGTGCCAAGTTCTTTCTTTTTTTTTTATGTATATTTTTATTGATTATAACACAAGAGTAGAAATGTACATACCGGGTATCATTAGGAGGAACATATTATAATGGTGAACGGGCAAATGAATTGAGGAAATATACAGCAATTATAGGCATCTGAAAGTCAACAATACAAGCTGTGGGCTGTGGCAAAGCAATACGGTACAGATAACCTCAAGCAAACAGCATCAAAACCCGCCCACCCAGGATACAGGATATAAAGATCGGACACTCGACACCCGGATATGAGGAAAAGAAAGCTCAGGAGAATATGCCACATCTCTTGTGAAGAAGGGAAAAGGGAAAAGAAAGGTCATAGAACAAAATAAAGGGAAAAAAAAAAACTCAACCCCCCACCCTGCACCCCTGCAGATGGCTACGACCTAACCCCACTAGCAGCGTGCCTGTCGCTCACTAAACTACACCCCAAGGAAGGGAAAAGACGGAGGAGGAAATATCATACAATACAATACGGGCTCCCGGACTCCCCTCCCCCCGCCAAAAGCAGACATCCCCCACCGACGTATTAACGAATCAAAGCAAACTAATAAGCAAACAGACAGGGGAGTCACAGAAAGAGAAAAGAACTTCCCGCCCAACCCCCGGCACTACAGAGGCGGCAAATCCCTCATCGAACATAGCCATCGTATCAAACCCAGACAATCAAACTTCCATCTGGCCCCTACGCTCACGGACACAACCCAGCAGAGCCAAAAGAAAGTCACTGTACCGAACTCAGAAAGTCAAATTCAGCCCTGGCCCTTACGATCCATCGCACAAACCCCATCCAGTAGGACCAACATAGTCGCAAAAGAGTCAAAACGTTGTAGTATAAGGAGACCAGTACATCCTGAAAGGGTAAAAAATGTTAAGTCTCGAAATAAACCGGATACACGAAAGTCAATCCAAAAAGTAGTAATGGAAGTCTTCAGACGCGAAGGAAGAAATGAGTCCTGCGCGGGCGATGACTCTGCCGAACTTGCTAGTTGTTCAGGGGCTCCAGTAACGTACCGCTGTATTCGTTCATAGACAAATGGCACCAGGTCTTGATTATGTTCGGGGTTCTCCTCTCGAGTTAGAGCATGCTTCGCGGGAATCGCCTCATGCTGCAGGTCTGACACAGGGCTGGAGTCCGGTCTCAAACACACAGTCTCGATGCTTACAGTCAATTTGTGGAGAGCCGCCTCCATTTGCAGGTGAAAAGCCCCGATGGCGGCCATTACGGTCCCCAGTGTTGGTCCACACATCGTCCGATCCATCTCCGCTAGCACGATGACAGAGCAGGTCCTTAACCCCGGAGGCCGGCTTCTCTGGGGAAACAAACAGGAGCGGGATGGACGGAGGCGACGGGCGACTTACAGGCTTGGCGCTCTTTACACCGCTGCCGCGAGCGGGGGCCCCACCCGCGGACCCCGCAGGATGCAACAGGGTCCCGGGACCTGGCCCCCCACCCACCGCAACAATCACGTCTCGTCGCCGTCTGTCTAGTATTCGCCGGGACCAAAGACCACCACCAAGATCGAGGATAAGTTCCACTCCGATGAGACCGGACTCCGCCAGGTACCCGCGGCCGATGTTGTTCAACTGAAACCCGGCTGGGTCAGTAATCGAGGCCCCGGCTCACACACTGGAGTAGGCCCAAAAATGAAAGACGGTGTAACTTCGTCAATCAGAGCGATAAAAACTCCTGGATTGCCCCCCTGGGCTCAGCAACGATTCAGACACACGGGAGTCGGGCGGGAGGTCAGGATAAGTTTCAGGATAGGTCCGCCAGCTACGGAGGTCGACGGAGCCGGGAGCTTATGCGGCCATCTTGGTTGCTAGCGTAGCTCCTCCCTCGCCAAGTTCTTTCTTGAGAATTGGGAATGTACTATGATGTGTATGAGGTCATATTTCGTGAATGTTCTTTGTGCATTTTAATTAGTGAAACTACCTTGGTTTGGCTAGATTCCCTTTAGACTTAAAGAAGTACAGACCTGTCTTGTCATCTCTGATTGTGTAGCTTCATGCTATACCTCCTTACCTATAGAACCTCTACAGAGCTTCTGATGCTGACCTTTTTTTTGCTTCCTTGATTTAATTGGATTTCTTCTATCCTTAGTTTAGTGTAGGGCTTAGTAGATGTTATGAATCTTTTCCATGTATGGGGAGAAGGATCAAAACCATTTGTCTAGTCATCAAATCCTATTACTTATTTTGTGAATAGCTGCGACAGAAATTCTTATATGTTCCTTCCTGTTGAGAACCAATATTGTACGTCGCTTTGGTCTTCCTTTGATCATCCTGTATTTTAATGGTATGTTCTTGAGATTGATTTATATTACTTTGGCTTTGAGTTTGATTTGTAATAAACCTTTTAAAATCAAGTTACTGGCTCAGACTTTTATTGTATGATCCTAATGGTCACATTGTACCTTAAGATTTAAATTGATGTCAACCCCTTTTCCTTTCAGGCTATTAAAAAGATCCAGAGATGAATTGTAAGGAACTGCCCAGAGTGTTCTCAGATGGTAGCATACCGAGGATGGTTAGTACCTGAAGTAGAGGGGTTGGAAAACTGTTATTTTATATTAGTTCAGATCTAATCTCACTCCCTAGTGTCCATGTTTTGACTTGGAGAATTTGTGTCGGGATGTTCTAGTGGTTTGAGAGCGAGTTGTAACAGTGGAGGAGTGAATATCAATAGGGCTGTGTATAAACAGCTTATGCTTAGCTTGTAATGTTTTGTGACAATTTTGTGGTGTTTCGTGGAGAAAGCGTGATATGATGCGGTAAGTTGATGATGTGAGTGTAGCGTTTATTGTGGAGAAGTTGTTCTCGGGTTCGACATGGCCTAAGATTCTGGGATGATATTAAAAAGTGTAGAAAATAATGGATTGTAATCTTTTGTGTGAAAGTAAGTTACGATCAGTGTGCTCGGAGGAAAGCTGCACTAATCCGAGTGATTCCCCACAGGACAAGGTTTTATTTGAAGGCGTGGTTGTGTTAATTTTTAATGCTTGATTTCTGTTGATTCTTTAGTAAAGCAGACAATTGTTACTTGTTGCTATTGCATACGCATTGTATTTAGTTGTAAGTGTGTTGCTGAAAAGAGTGAGTTTGTGAAAGTTGTAAGGGAGGGTGAACGGCGGCGAGGAGTGAGATTGTCATCAGGTCGTGCTGAGCTGGAATAGGTTGACTGGTGTAAAGGTGCACTGTCTATATACATCACGAGGTGCCGCACTGTAATTGGTGGATGATTTAGGAAGCGATTTTAAGTAAAATATTAGTTTTAGAGTTGAAACAGACAAACCTTTATCAAAAAATGTTTTAAAGTTTTATGAGATTTGTTATAGAATAGACGTTCAGATACCCCTTAGAGAGGGCATTAAACGTAGGGTTACACACATGTATTTGGCTAGAACAATGGCACAAGATCACTGAAAAAGAAGGGGCACTGGCGTTTCCGCGTTATGGTACATTTAATCTCAGAATTATTGAAAATTTGAGGAGACTTTCATTTGAAATGAAACCACAACCTAGACAGACATAATTTGAAGCACTTAACGACTAGGGTCATGTAGCTCACGTGAGAGAAAAAGAGAGATATCAGGGACGAGTCAAAGAGACACTGCGCACTTATGCAGATGCAAGGTGGGATGTAGAACAGAAAAGGTGGAGAACTGACGTGATAGAAGGAGCGATATTATAACCCCATTATTGCAAAGCAGAGAAGGGGAAAAAGGGACCGAAAAAAAGAAAGAAGGATAAAACAAGACAATACGGAAATAAAGACGAAAATAGTGCTGGTATGATAGGGATTTCTCTTGTGCAGAAGGAGCAGAGCATAATGGGGAATATTACATTGAATACAAATATGATAAGATGGAATCCAGGGTCTTATGTTCCTGAAAATTCACTGTCTGTAGAGTCCTGGATGCACTTGCAGCTCCTGTTACCAGTGGAACGGTGGTTTCACTGTATAAACCTGTAATGATGTTATTGAAGTCTAAGGTGACACCCCAAGTTCTTGACTGAGTGGACTTAGGAACTGAAAGAGACTATTCATGCATACTATGAGAGACTGTTATAGGCATTTAAACAGTATAGCAAAATTGAAACACTGGAGCATAAAGATACTGGACATTTTCGTCCAAGTTTGTGACAGGATTGAGGCCTGAGATTAGCATCATTAAATTCCAGAGCATTTGATTTGTTGGAAGAATAATTTGTTTGATGAGATTTCGCGATATGCTAAATAACGCGACAATGAGATTGAAAGGAAGCTGAAAACGTAAAAAGAGAAATTGATAGTGGTACAAATAAAGGCTGCCCAGAGAGGAATTCAAAATACACCATTTGTAGAGAATGCCCCTCCATCACCACCCTGCATCAACATGGAACTCTGGCGATGCAGGCTGGTGGTGGATTTCAGTCATAAGGTAGAGGTCCAGGTGTCCCCATTGACCTGAGTACTGGAATTGATGTGGCTAATTCCTGCCACTACTTCAACAGGATGGGGCAATGGAAGTGAAAATGTCATCATAATCCTGCAAATCATAGTCAAAATTTAGGGTTTGTACTACCTCAGAATAGTAATTCCAGGCAGCAACAAAACGTGCCCAGACCTAGATCTCAGAATTTTAATGTGCCACAAGCCCCAGTGTTGTGGGCTCCCTAACCTCCGATGCCATAGCAAGCTGATAATGTTCCCTTTTCTTCAAACCAAACAAATGTAAATCAGAATGCTTTCCAGAATAGTAATCGTCACCAACAAATTCCCATGTTCTAGGCAAGTTAAAATTTCAGCATCGATCAATCACCCTGACGGTGCCTGATGGGGGAAGGAAGATTGCATGTTTGGAGATGTCTTGGAGGTAGACACGAGTGGCCCATTCATAAATGCTGAGGTAAATGGCTATGACGGATCATTTTTGTTTGATACTGCTGCTACTGTCGTGTAGTTCCTATATTACCTATACAGGATCTGTGCGCTTCGGATAACATAAACTATGGGTTTGGTGGCAGACTGGTTCCGAGCATCCCCACTGGATACGTTAGCCTGGTTGTGTTAGCTCAAAGTGCTCAAAGTGCCACTAGAATCTCCTCTTATCGGGGAGAGAATAGTTTCTAGCAACCTCAGAACATGACAACCCTGATCCTTCAGGATCGTGGAAACAATGCATACTTTTCGCTCAGTCACTCGTGCTCACATAGGGCCCTATTAGGATGGCGGGCGAAGGCACCACCACGGTGCTGGTGAAAAATGCCATTTTCTGCACGCCAGCAGCGGTTCTCACACCCACCATATTAGTATGGTCAAATATAGCCCATTTCGCGTCTGCCGCTGTGTGACATGAACCGCCATCAAAATGCGACCGCCACCACGGTGGTGGGTGCCAATGGAGACTCACCGCAGTGCGGAATGATGTCCCCACCGCCATACAAATCAGGATGCCCCAAACAGCCAGTTGCACCGCAGTGGAGAAACCGTCCAACCAGAGACAGAGGAATCACGACTGCGGAGCGCAAAACCAGATTCCCAGTCCCTTCCACCTGGTCCCGACCGCAATGGATCCAGCTCTACACATCTTCCCGGTGCTGTACCTGATACACTACCAGCAAGTTATGCACCGTCGCGGACGCTGCTGCTGGTACGCAATAACACAACTTCGGACACAACCACAACACACAACTCATGGGCAGATATAGGGTTCCTGTCCACACCAGACACCCTGGTGGGGACAGGAACACATCCACAAGTGTACCCACCCATGTCCTACCTGTCATCAAATCACCCCTCTGCATCCAGTTCACCTACCACCCGCAATATCAATGCAATGTCCCGGTAACGTCACCGCAGCGGTGAAGACGCAGGAAAACATGCACACGATGTAGAAGGCAGGGCCAGCGCTCAGTATGGGCAGTCCACAAAGATAATAGGGCCACCCCTACACACACTAGACACCCCCCACAACCATTAAGGGACATGCTATGTGCCCCTCCTGTGCACCCCCATGCACAATAACCAGCCAGGGGAACCCACACCCTGCACCACACAGCACATAACCAGGGAGAAAGTCTCAGCAGGTGGGTCTGTAGAGGAACACACAGCACTTAAGCTCAGGGCCGAGGCAACCCTTACACCACACCCACACTACACTCATGTCGAGCAAACTGAGTCCAATCACAAATTTAACACTCACAATGAATATGAACAAACACTCAACTAGACACACCCCACACTGACATACAGCCACATACACAGACCAGATGTCAGTAGCAATGGAGGACAACAAATGGGCAAGACCAAAGTGAGGTGGACACTAATGGAAATCCAAGGAGCTAGCCACAAAGCATGTGTACATCACATGCAAGAGAAGGAACATATAACAACACCCTTAGCCCATCAAATCACACATGGTGGCACAGTGAGTGAAATCAAACCACAGTTACCCCTGTGCAACAACTCAGGGAGTCTCTGAAGTCAAACAGTGATAAGCCACATATCTGTATCCAACAACTTGACAGGTGTATGTCATCAGTACAACACACAGGGCCCATTGACACACTCCATGACTGTCAAACACAAGTTGGATCCTTCACACATACCCCTTCACTACCCACATCACACCTGCAACACCCGTGTCAAAAACACAAAATGGTGCCAATAATCTCCAGAGAATACACTGACAAGCAATCACACTCCCTGGGGGGCATCCACAAATATCACACACACACAATCAGGGATGCCTGAACCAATGCTGGCACAAAAACAACAGCCAAACACAAAACTCACTAACAACATACACAGATGTATAAGATGCCCAGACCAGTGCAGTAAAACAGTGGAAAGGCAATGGGAGACCAGACAGAACAGGAGTACACAACATCATCACTCAAGAGCAATGCACAGACAAAATACCTCAACACAGACAAGAAGTGCATCATCTCAGAAGCAATCGTGGACACAAACTGGGAGCAATGGGACAATAAGAAACAACAGACAGACATACCACACCACCCATCAAGTCAACATGGTGTCATAGGGTTCCACATGCTTGCACATGTAGAATCCTGACAAGTGACTGGTAAAATATAAGAGGAGAAAAGACCAAGGATGTACCCAAAACAAGCCCAGGAACAAGAATAGCCCTAAGTGCATGTGGCAGACACACAAGTAATGGACACTACACTTGCAGCACATATCTGAATGTATCACAATGCACAAACAAATCACACAGAATGATAGGCAAATAGAACATCACACACAGAACATCTGTCAACTGAAAGAGACAACACAGGCCAAACACTGCACACATCCACATCAAACACACAACAGATGCACATACCAATCCATCACTTTGCAAACACAGCTGGACATCAGGGAATGCACACCAGGCAAGGACAAGGCAACATACACTCACAGCACTGCTTGCACGACAAGCAATGTGTGCACACCAAACATACTAATTCCACACAGACATGAGTGCCACACCATGAACACCCACAACACCAATCACCATAGCACACAGACAACATCACTCTCAGGAAGGGAATAGGTACCTCAGCACCTCAGGTGCATGCAGCCTCTGGGAGTGGTGCTCCTGTGTAGCACAGATAACGCATATGAACATTGCCTGAAGAGAGGCAAATTATGAGAGCCCCTCCTTGGCACTGAATCTGATTCCGGTGCATACTGAGGGCCTGCGCGGTGCCTACAAGAGCCGAGTGAGGCGAGCACTGGATGACATGTCCCTCCGCTACACAACACTGAGAAGGACCACATCTGTGACACTGTTGGGTTGTCGAGGCTGACTGCCAGTTAGAGTGGCTTACCTTCCGGGTCTTCCTCAGCACTTCCGGGGCATCGGGATCCTCATCCGCGTCCTTGCTTCATTGCGGTGTTGTTCTCATTCTCGGATCTCCTTTCTCGGTGTTCCTGTTCGGTGTGCCTTCTCCGCCTGCTGAATTCCATCTTCTCCGAATACCCCCTGACCTAAAAAAAAAGAATATAGAAAAAGGCGGCAATACTGAAATAAGACAGTAACAGTGCTTGCGCTGACATTTATTTCATTTTTCCTTGCCCTTGTATATACTTTTCTAATCCTGTGTTCCTGACGTTGTAGTCATCCGTTCTTTCTGTCAGGGATTTAGTTACCTGTACAAGGAAGAAAAAGGACATTAGATATTTATACCTGAATATTAAGGTGATACCCTTTGTTTGGTTATTAGGAAACATTTATTTTGTGAATCACATAACGCAAACAGAAGTCTTGTAAGAAGACCCAGACACATGCCTGACAACCTTGGTTATTAGAATGACAGGGGACTGCCTTGGCCTTTGCCGGGTAAATTCTGCCACTACTGCCACAATGGACTTGCCTTCAGCCCACTTCTCAGCCACCGGGGCGGCACTGCTGCCTGCTTTCCACGCCGCAGCTGGGGGCTGTCCCGGGCTACAGGAGACTCCAGTTCCCAGCATCCTCATGTGGCGCCCTCTGTTCGCGTCATCTCAAAGCGCCTGGAGGTGCTTAAAACAACTCGGCGCCTCCCGCAGAGCGGGACGCGCACCGGCGTGCCCGGGCCAAGCCCGGGCCAAGGGCGGGCCTGTCCTTGCCCGTCGTCGCCCGGAGGAGGCTGGGCTGGGCCAGGACTTTTGGCTTTTAATTTCAGTAAGACTTTTCAAGAATGTTTATATGGGGTATTCAGTGTTTTTAAGTAAACTAGCTCACTAGACAAGGATAGCGATCTGCCCCTTTTTGCCTATCTAAGCTGGGTATATTGAGTGCGAAGAATCCTCTCGGGTCTACACGCAGCTAGTATGGGAAAAAGAAAACTGCATGTTTCAGCGCAGGGCCCGAAAACAAAAAAGGTACCTGACTCAAGTACTTCTCTAATGAAATACCTGACTGAGGCGTTGGAGCGCTAAAAAGGCAAATAAATAACGTTGAAGAGGCCCTGAATAAAGAGTCGCTGAGTTTGTCCTCAAATAGGATTACTATGTCTCCCATCGATGTTCAGGGAGCTGGGGGGGCAACACCTAAGGGCTCACTGGTGTCACCTACTGGCTTCAACGCCCCCAATGGATGCGTCCAATTAGGGTCGGATGAAATATCCGATATTGATCATGAGGGCATAGTACTACCCTCACCTAAACGACCCTGTAATCAAAAGAAAATGAGATTGAAATTGAACTGCCACCTCTGGTTCATGGGGTCTCTATTACAGCTGACCCAGGAAAATCTAACTCTGTCCCAAACCCACGAAAGGATCGCTCAACCTCAACCAAGATTAGGGATCGAATACCCTGTCCTACCAGAAAACCTAAGTCCAAAAATAAAGGCCAAGAGCCAATTGGCATGCCAGAGCTATCAGATATGGTAACCCAGGTAACCACTTTAGTTAAAGAATCGATTAATACTCTGGTAACCAGACTAAATAAAATTGAACAAGATTTAGCAATTATTATTAAATCCACCAGAGTAACTACAGGGGACAATTATAGACAGCCTTTACACACTAATAGTAGTAAAACTAGACCAAAGAACGCTACGAAGGCCCAATGTGATCCACTACAAAGTGCTCCATCCCTTTCAACTCCTACAATTGCGACTCTTAGCGGCCTGCAGAGAAGGGGGGGATAAGGCGACTGAAACCACGACATCTATTTCTCAACCTGACAATGCACTTAAGCAGAGTAAAAACACACCTCAGGCCCGAGAATGTTCTTCTAATAGTGTAAACCTAAATCTTCCACCTGCTGCAGTCCCTTACACAATAATTCTGGCAAATGTCCCACCACTTCTTGGGAGCACAAATGAATCTTGGGTTACTTTAAAGAACAAAACAATCTACTACCTAGGTGCCAAGACAAGGCTAACAAGAGAGATGTTCCAGCTATTTAAAATGGTTAGACGAGTATCATGCGTAGACCCCCATACTAAATTTTTTAAGGGGGATTGTGTTCTTTTATCATTAGGCTCACCTACATTGGTCCATGAGATATTGACAAGATTAAATTCTAAAGAGTTCATGGTTGACGGCATTAAGGTTTTTCCCCTGGGGTTCTTCTATAACCCGATAGGACAGCAGAAAAACATCAACCAAGTGAGATCTTCCCGTTTGAACAATGATTGGAACTAGAATCTGGAAGTATCAAATAGGTATCGCCCATTATATTCCTTAGAGGAGGTTGATTGACTCGAGGATAACAGGGGCAATCAATCTAGTGCAATAGTCCAGTTTTCTATATTAGAGAGCCCGGTGTTCATCACAGGGGAATCGCTGGGAGGTAATACTCCAGAAGGGAGGGAAATTGAATTGCTACCTGTCTTGCTACGCAGCCCTGTACATTTTAATGCCTGCAAGGACATTGACGCATCAGAGAGTCTACTGAATGTTAATATGGAGAATGAAGCTTACAGTATTGAGCTACGCGAACAAACAGTGTTGATTCCACTATAACAAAGGTGATAGGTCCTGATGTTACAAATACATAAGAAGGGTCAATATTTAATCCGATTGTACAGGCACAGGTACTGGACCCCCCAAAAAAGTTAACAAACGAGCAGGTGAGAGTAATTTTTTGGAATGTTTCAGGGCTCCAATCTAAGGTTTCCAATAGGGAATGGACTGATTTTGTTAGGAATTTTGATATCCTGTGTCTCCAGGAAACCTGGTTATTGGCTGAACTGCACATAGATGGTTATAAAACATTCCACATTCCACCACAACATTCTTCTCATGGTAGGAATAAAGGGGGGATTTGCGTATATATCTCAAACTTGGTGAAGGTTAGGAAGATCATAGTATTTAGAACCAGTACCTATTACCAAATAGTAAACATTCACTTTTCTAAAAAAGTTGTTGTAGCAGTTATTAACTTCTACAACAACATAGGCAAGGGCAATATAAACAGTGTTTTAAGGGATCTCAATGAGGACTTGTGTGAGTTATGTACGCTGACAGGGTTGGATGTTATTATTATTTGGGGGGATTTTAACACAGGAATTTGTGTGCAGTCGCTCTGTAGGCCAGGGGAAAACGAATTAGAGGACAATACTCTTACGCACCACTTCGTTCATACTGATGGCGGGGAAATTTGCAACGAGATCCTGGTTTCTCATGATCTTGGTTTTTGCAAACAAGCTGTGCTTACCCCCCGTTTTATTTGGTCCAACTTTTATTGGGAGAGGAGCTAGCTCTATTATAGATGTTATCATAGTTCCAAATCGTTAAGCCTCCTGGTTTAGCAAGTTTATTATTCACCCTAATGGGTTAAGTGACCATTTGCCGCTGAGTGTTGAAATTAGTCTCCCTCGTAATAGTGGCATCTCGGTGGTTGAGAGCTTGGCCTGGACACAAGACCCTGTATTGGATAGGCAAAATGGATATTCACTGAGGTGGGGCGAGAAAAACTCAGAGGCCCTGAATACAAAAATCATGTCCAGGGCAAAAGATAATATCCTAGAGTGTCTTAGTGAAGAGATGGCCCCCAAGGATATCCTTATCACGTATTCACAGACAGTGCTGGTGATTCAAGAGATACTGAGTCGCCCGGGCAGAAATATAGTACATAATAAGAACGGCTGGTTCGATACAATCTGTACCAGGACTTATTCTGCCCTAAAGGCTGCCCTCCATAAGACAGCCAGAGACTATGACAAAATCAGGGGCTTAGGAAGGCGTATCATATTGCGAGGAGGAATAGAAAGAAGGAAATTAAAGAGCAGGCATGGCAGAATCTCTATGAGGCTTCTCTTATGAGGGATTGCTCACATTTCTGGCAGGCAGTGAAGGCGCCATTCTTCGCAAATAGGGAAACTCCCAGAATGGAGATCGCTATTAGCGAGAATACATGGGTTGATTTATTTTCCAAAGTCTATGGGATAGTAGACAATGATTCAGTTACCCTGGTAGATCAGTCAACAGTGGAATTTGTTCCTCCTCTGTTCCCAATAGACATACACCTTACCCACGGCGAAGTACTGATGGCAATTAACGAGAGCAAGGGGAGAAAAGCTCCCGATCCTGACGGGACTCCGATAGACATCTACAAGTTTACAATGGACGTTTGGTCACCACTGCTAACTCAAGTACTAAATGCCTGCTGTGCGGAGGGATTCATAAAAACTTGGTCGGAGTCCGTCATCATACCAATTTTCAAGAAAGGGGATAGGGAAAACCTCGCTTGCTATCGACCTATATTCCTCTTGGATTCATTAATGAAAGTTGCGGATAGAGTGATTCTTAATAGATTGCAACAATGGGCAGAGGATAAAAGTATCCTAAGCCCCGTTCAATATGGATTCAGGGAGGGCAGGGGTACGGTGGAACAAGTTTTAAATTTGATTTTAATTCAGGGGAAGTATATTCATGCCAAAGAGGGGAAATTATTAGCAGTTTTGGTTGATCTAACCACGGCCTTTGATTCAGTTGTCCTCTCTAGGTTATGGCAGAATTTGGAGAGCCTCCAGGTTGATCCATCTTTGGTGCAATTCCAGAGGCAGCTTTATGCAGGCGCTTCTGCAAGGGTAAGGTATGGCCTAAAAGGAGAATGCACTAAGTCGTTCCACGTGGAGAAGGGCGTTAGACAAGGATGTGTACTCGCTCCATTCCTATTCTCTATTTATACCAATGCTTTAGAGGAGGAATTGGTGCCCTGTGTGAGAGACCCCCCAAAGATCAGTAACAAACAGATTGTCTCCCTTCTCTACGCGGACGACGCCGTGCTGATGTCTAGAACTGAACTGGGCCTACAAAAAGCCCTCTCTACCTATATTAACTTTATGGGGAATAAGGGCTTGCAGCTTAACGTGAAGAAAACCTGTGTCATGTCCTGCTGTAAGGGGAGAAATAATCAATGCAACCTAGTTGTGGACAAAGGGAAAATTGAACAGACAAAAAGGTTTTCTTATTTGGGCATTATGTTAGAGGATATGGGATCTGGGAGATCCACAATTAAGAATAGGTCCCTTCTGTTTAAAAGATCAACTGTAGCAATGAAGTTATTTTCCCAGAAAATGGGCAAAAGGCCCCCTAGGATCCTGCTAAAAATCTATCAAGCGAAATGATTAATTATATCGATGTATGGGGCAGGTATCTGGGTACTTTATAATATCTCCCCGATCCAGGTCATAGAAAATGCTTTTTTAAGATTCTTATTAGCTGTCCCACAAAGTATATAGGTTTTTAACTGCCAGAGTGAACTAGGGATTTCATACATTGCTGATCTGATTAAAATGCAGCCCATGCTACTTTGGCACAGAGTTTGGACATCGTCACACCTAGCACTAAACAGAGAGATTTTAATTGATTGAATGGGTCTAGAACAGGCAGGAAAAATCCCATGGTTAAGTTATATAAGAAAATTATCTAATGACCTAGGGAGAACAGACTTTTATACCAACCCTAGTTTTATGAGCACTATGTCTAGAAAAGAGCTAAAGAGAATCTGTCTAAGTCATTTGGAGTCTTTACGAATTGTGCTTGAAATCAATAAGAGCACTGTCCTGCGGCTTCAAACGACCCTGATCTGCGACACTATTCAACCATACTTAGTAGTGTGTCTTGGTGGTTATGACAGATACGTCCTGACTAGGTTCAGGTCGATAATTTTCATCACCTAGTATCCTTTCCTACCACCAATGATTGGTCCAGACAGCTCTGCCTATGCCCATGTGACAATCTTTCCATACAGACTACAATGCATGTGACTCTCTTTTGTAAATTCTATATGAACGAACGTGCTAAATGGATTATGCCTTTTTTTTAAAAAGGAGCATGGAGGCAATGTCGCCCAGCCTTTTTATTATTACAGTTTTCGGAAAATGTTTAAGTAATTGTAATTATGACTGGTTTTCTGAAAAGTGCAATAAGAAAAAGAAAAAGTTTAACTTTTTAAAAGAAATCATTTTAACCAAATATATGTACTCTGAGGATAGCTGACGGATGTATCTTATCTTGTAAATGAAATGAAATGAATTGTATTCTTTATGATATTTGTGGCTTTTATGGTTTTTATGATATTTAAAAATCAAATAAAGCATTTTCAGATTCAGACCTCAGCAAACACACATACAGCTCACCCATCACCCACAGACGCCCACGTCTGAGAAACCCAGGTGAAAACCACATGACCAGAGGACTGTGCTGCACAAACAGTAGAACTGCATATGAGCAACCATGACTGCAAAACAGTACAAGAAAATCATATATAAGCAATTGGGAAACTGTCCTGAGTGGCACATTGGCCATTGTGCACAGATCAGCACCACAATGCATAGTGTAACTAATAAAGTGGTGGGGATGCAGACACACTGGCAACCCGAGGGGACAGCTGACATGAGATTGAAGTGGTATGTACGTCAGTAGTGACCATGTCTGGAGAGCACCATACAGAAATAGATGGAGTGCTCACTCACAATGGGTAGGCTTCAGAAGCACAGATAGTGGATGTCATAACTTCACACACATCCAGCTTGCCATACTGGAGCCAAAAATGCCTCAAGTGACAGCAATGCATGAGAAAACACACCCACAATGTGGGTGTGGAGAGCAGGTCTGCACAGTGAGCACCAACAGTAACAAGGCACATGGCTAATCACCAAAACACAACACTGACTTGCCAGTTACACGCTCTGCATACTCACAATTGCCACCAACAAGTAGGTGTCCCCCCAGAAGAACAAGGACACACCAACACACTGCACAATGCACAACCTACAACTCCCACATGTGCACACAATCACAAGCAAAGGGCTGACCAATCAAACTAACAGGCACTCCATTCCAGGTTGACATATGTGTGCAGTTTCCATCACAGGGGCACACACACATTAACACTACTGACAAAGTAAGCCCATTCACACTGCACACTTCATGACCACCCAAGTGCACACACTGAAATGTAACCATGTGACTGTGATGACTGACCATCACAAGATGACCATACACCAACACTACTGGTCACACATCAAGAAAGATCACACGGACATGATGGACCCTGGCCAACCTGCCTGCAATACTGTGGATAGAATCCTACTCTGTGCTGGCAGTGCAAACAAACATGGCTTGTGTACAATTTAGCTAACATCACCATAGTTTGTTTAGGATAACAGTAGCATTGCTGTTATAACTGGGTGTCTCTAGTTAGCAATGGTTATGACCTTTGTCCAAATAGGGACCCTTACTTCTAAGTCAGGATAAGGGGATTCAACTCCTTAATAACCCCTGCTCTCCCACTTAGTAGCTTGGCACGAGCAGACAGGCTTATCTCAGAGGCAGTGTGTTAAGCATTTGTGAATATACACTGTAATACAGTGAAAACACTACAGATGGACACAACACAGGTTGTGTAAAAATAAATATTCTTTATATAGACTTAACACAAGACCACAAACGACAAAAATCCATAATACTACACTTAAGATTACTTAAAAGATGATTAAAGTCTCTTAGTTCAAGTTGTTGGTAAATGCGACAAAGTTCTCAACAAAGTACCTGGATGTGTAACGCAAAGTGAACAAAAGGCTCGTAAAAGCGGAGATGCATCCGTTCCACGACCCGGGGGAACGGTTGCGTCCTTCCTCAATGCTTGCGCAGAGTAGGGGACTCGTCATGAGCCTTACCGGTGCGGAGGTGATGCGTAGATTCTCGGCCTGTGGGCCCGTTGCGGTGCGCAAGATGGCGCCTTGATGCGATGCGATGATCCCGTTGCGATGCAAGAAGATGGCGCCCTTGATGCGGCGATGCGATGACGATGCGATGACGCCCTGGCAGCCTTGTGATGACTCTGTACTCTGGGGCCGCGACAGGTCCTGCGACGCGCTTCTCCGGTGATGCGATGGCGACTCTCTCGATGGCGTCCTGCTTCTCCGGTGATGCGACAACAGACAGCTTTGATGAACACACGCTTCCAGGGAGATGCGTTGAAGGCTCGCTTCTCCGGCTTTGTGACGATCTCAGCTGCGGCGGCGACATGCTTCTACTCGACGCATCGCGCTTCCAGCTCCCAGCGGCATGCAAGTGACTGGAGTCAGAATTCCCAGCAAAGAAATTCAGGAGGGAGCTGGCAGAGGGGTAGTCCAAACTCCTGCAGCTTCCTTGGTTCTTCTCCTTGGCAGAAAGGTTTCTTGTTCCAGAAGTTATCTATTTTCTTGGGATCAGGGTCCCAATATTTCTACCACAAAATCCTTTGTTCTCTCTAGTCCAAACCAGTTCCTGAGCACTTTGTTTACATGACTCTCTTCTTCCTTTCACTGTGCAGGGCAGAGAGATCAGCCGCACCACAGGAGGTGGAGCCAGCACAGGGGAGGGAAGATACAGCTCTGGAGCACTCTGTTGACATGATTCCTCCTCTCCTTTCACAGTGCAGGGCAGAGACATCAGACAAGCCACAGGGGGTGGAGCCAGCATTGTACAGGGAAGGCCCAGCCCTATTCAGGTCCCAGGTGCAACTCCTCCCTCCCATCTAGATGCAGATCTCTCTATTCACCACTGGGCTGCCCCAGCCTGTCTCCTGGAATTCCCCAGCCCTGTCACTCACAAACCCAGACAAGGAATACACAACCCAGCAGAGGCAGGCCTGGATGGTTAGACAAGCAAATACCTGCTTTCTAAAAGTGGTATTTGCAAACACAGAATATTAAAATAAACTTTACTAAAAGATGCACTTTGTTATTCTGAGTTCAGGCATACTAAATTCGAATTTCTACCATGTTCTCTGAGTCAGTTAGGATTATAAGCATGTAATAATCGAACTGCCCATTCTAACCTATGAGAACAGGTAGCCTGCAATAGTGAAAAACGAAAATGGCTTTAATTCACTATCAGAACATGCTACACACATCAGAGCATATCTTACCTTATACTTACAATGCACCCTGCCCTTGGGCCTACCATAGGGGTGTCTAATATGAAGCAAAGGGAAGGTTTAGGGACTGGCAAGTGGGTGCACTTGGCCAAGTCGACATGGGAGTGCTAGACTGCACACAGGCCTTGCAATGGCAGGCCTGAGACACACTTTACAAGCTGCTTCTGTGGGTGGCACAACCAGTGCTGCAAGCCCAGCAGCAGCATTTGATTTACAAGCCCTGGGCACACATGGTGCACTGTACTAGGGGATGACAGATAAATCAAATAGCCCAATCATGGAATAACCAATTAGTACATAACTTTAACATAGGGAGCACTTGCACTGTGGCACTGATTAGAAGTGGCAGAGTGCCCAAAGCATAAATCCAGCAACAACATATCAAAACAGAGGAGGCAAGCCGTCAAATAATGGCAGGGAGACTCACGCCAATGATGTCAGGTCTAACAATCACAAACAACCATCATTGCACCCCCAGCCTCAGAGTCAACAAGAACTGAAGTGCCTGTCACCTCTGCAAAACCCTGAAAAAGTCAAAACAGCCATTGGCAATGTTAAAGTGGCATACAGAGCATGTGTCACATTAAAGCAAACCCACAGATGGAACCCTTTATTTAGCAAGGACACTGACAAAGCAGACAACAGGAGTAACTGTCTTTATTTACATATTACACAGATAGGCATCAAAAGTAGACAAGAGCAAGACCAGTGGCCAGTCCAAGGTGCAGAGTAGGCACATGAGAACCTGCACACGGAATGGGCAAACTCAGTAATAAACATCAATGCCAGTGGCCAGTACACACTGCAAAGTAGGTCCATGAGAAGCTGCACATTGATTGGGCAAACTCAGTAATAATGAAAGAAAGCACTAAGTGTGAATACTTAGTGTCCCTCGGTTGTACTCTGTGTTGGTTGGAATAACCTTTTTGTTCAAAATAAAGAAAGTTCCACAAAATGAATTCGTAGTATATCCAATTAGAAGATACCTTGTTTATTATCATGTGTAGATAATCATAATGATACTTCTTAAGTATGATTATGCATCAATTGTGTGTGTTCTTAATAATGCAACATTTGTAGACCATCCCAATGCATTTCAGGTCGAAGACCCTTCATCAGGGGACTCAGTATCCTGAAAGTAAATAATTCACAATCAAAATTCAGGAAGGGAGGCCTTCTGGTATGGACAAGTTGAAATGAAAATACATGTTGACAACAATCAAAGCTCCTAAGTGGTTATAGAAGTGAAAACGGTTTAAATCAAAAGTGGGTGTACTTCATGCCACTAAGGTCGTGTGAAAATGCGTCCCGGGAGAAAATGAGCATGGTGAATTGGTAATATGTGCCATGCAACATGTGTATACAAACATAAATGCGGATATCGTCATGGTTGCACACTTAAGTCAACCATGTCGAAAGTAAATAACACACAAATACGTGCAACGCCGGACAGTGACGCAGCACACAAGGACGCCATCCGCAACCAGCACCACCTCATCAGGGCGGCCAAGAGGACCTCCTTCAAAGACTGCTTCAACGACAATGCACACAATAGCAAGAAGCTCTTCAACATCGTGAAGGAACTCTCCAACCCCAGCTCCAACACCAACGATATCCCCCCGTCGCAAGCCCTGTGTGACTCCCTCGCCACCTTCTTCCACCGCAAGATAGCAGACATCCACAACAGCTTCAAAACCCAGACAGCCCCAACAGACAGAAACACAACAGACCCTCCGCACACCATCGACTATGACCCCCTGCTAGCCTGGGCCAGTGTGAGCATCGATGACACCATAAAGACCATGCGCACAATCCACTCCGGCTCTCCGTCAGACCCATTCCTGCACCACATCTTCAACAGAGAAAGCAGCTCCATCGCACCCCACCTGCGCAACATCATCAATCTCTCCCTCGAGATCGCGACCTTCCCGGAGATCTGGAAATATGCCAAGATCAACGCACTACTCAAAAAACCTAAGGCAGACCCAAGAGATCTCAAGAACTTCCGGCCCATCTCTCTGCTCCCATTCCCGGCCAATGTCATCGAGAAAACCGTCAACAGACAGCTAACCACATACCTCAAAGAAAACAGAATCCTGGACTATTCACAACCAGGGTTCCACAGCAGCCACAGCACCGAGACTGCCCTCATTGCCACCACCGATGACATTAGGCCCCTGCTGGACACCGGCGAGACCGCAGCACTCATCCTCCTAGACCTCTCTGCCGCCTTTGACACCATCTGCCACCGCACACTATGCACACACCTCCATGCCACAGGGATCCGAGACAAGGCTCTGGATTGGACCACCTCCTTCCTCTCTGGCAGAACCCAGAGCGTCCGCCTCCCTTCATTCCGTTCCAAAGCCTCCGAGATCATCTGCGGCGTACCCCAAGGATCCTCCCTCAGCCCGACGCTGTTCAACATTTACATGGCCCAGTTCGCACATGTAGCCCGACAGCAAGACCTCAACATAATCTCCTACGCCAACGACACTCAGCTGATCTTCTCCCTCACCAAGGGCCCCATCACCACCAAAGCCAACCTCCACGAAGGAATGAAGGCCGTCGCCGACTGGATGAAGACCAGCCGTCTGAAGCTGAACTCGGACAAGAGAGAGGTCCTCATCCTCGGCTCCAACCCTTCAGCCTGGGACGATTCCTGGTGGCCGACGGCACTGGGGGCAGCCCCGACACCCACCGACCACGCACGCAACCTTGGAATCATCCTTGACTCAACGCTCTCAATGACCAAGCAAGTCAATGCCATCTCCTCCACCTGCTTCAACACCCTTCGCAAGATCTACAGATGGATCCCGACTGATACAAGAAAGACAGTCACTCAGGCCCTCGTCAGCAGCAGACTCGACTACGGAAACGCCCCCTACATGGGAGCCCCGACCAAGTTCATCTAATAACTACAACGGATCCAAAATGCCTCAGCACAACTTATCCTCGACGTACCACTCCACGGCCACATCACCCCCCACCTGAGAAACCTGCACTGGCTCCCCGTCAGCAAGAGGATATCCTTCAAGCTCCTCGCCCACGCACACAAGGCATTCCACAAGACCGGCCCAGCCTACCTCAACAGACGGCTCTACTTCCACATCCCCAAGCTACGTTCCGCCAACCTCCCACTCGCCACAGTCCTGCGCATCTGAAGAACAACAACCGGTTGGAGATCCTTCTCCCACCTCGCCGCCAAGACATGGAACACCCTCCCACTGAGCCTACGACAGACCCAAGACCTGCTGACCTTCAGGAGGATACTCAAGACCTGGCTGTTCGATCATTAGCGCCCCCCCCCCCCAGCGCCTTAAGACCCTCACGGGTATGTAGTGCGCTTTACAAATGATTGATTGATTGATTGATATATCTCCAAAAATTTTCAAGGTTTTGACTCCGATTCGGATTCGATAGAATGTGGTCCGTCTCAAATTTGTGCATGTACAAATTTGCGTAGCAAGGAGCTGCGCAATTGCACATGGATGTACCGAACAGTTGTTGGTAATACTCGTTGTTCCATCAGTAATAACTGTGTTGAAGAGTGAATTGTAGTAGTTCTAAGAGGAATATTTGAAAATCTTCTGCGATAGGGTGGTGCATCAAGAAGAATTCAACAGCGTCAATTCCTTCAGAATGTGAGATGGAAGTATAAAGAGCACATACATCTATGGTACATAATGTGATTAGATTTTCATCTTGCAGTTTTATTGTGTTTATTTTGTTAAGGAAATCTGTAGTGTCCTGTAAATAAGTTGTCATATTTTGAACCAATGGTTGTAAGTGCTTGTTGATGTATTTGCCGGTCGGTTCATGGATTATATTGATGGTGGACACGATTGGACTGAAAGGTGGACTTGACAGGTGTTTGTGTACTTTTGGGAGCATGTATAAGGTTGGACTACTAGGATGGTCTGACATAAGTTATTTCTTGTCTTTCTCTGTGATGATTCCTAAATCCCTAGCTTTTCCAATGTTGATGTTAAGAATTTCTTGAAAAGCTCATGCGGGATCTTGCGGTAATTTCATGTACGCTAGTTCATCTTGGACATGTTCATTAACTTACTCATGGTAAAATGAAGTGTCCATGATAACAAGGGCTCCCCCTTTGTCTGCTTTGCAAAACGTTATATCCTTGTTGTTGGCTACGTTTTTGATGGTTTGTCTTTCTTTGATGGTTAAATTGGAAATTCTTGGGTTGGACTTTTTATGTATGTTTTTGATTTCTTTGGATACAATGGTTTCATAAGAAACAAGAATTTTATGGCTTGAGGGAGCCATATACGTGCTAGATTTCTTCAAACCCGTGGTGGTATCGTTGGAGGTTGATGGTTGATATGGACTGATGTTATTGAAGAAATGTTTAAGGCGGAGGTTCCTAATGAATTTGAATAATGCTATTTCCGTTTCTAATTCATTGGAATGGTATGTGGGTATGATGTTCCCTTTTGAAGTGTAGTTATTTGATGCTTAGATAGTACAGTATTCGAAATGTTAATGATTAACGGTGACTCCGGGTTGACTTGGCTATCGGTACTTCCTTCGATTTTGCGCTTTTCCCTCCTGGTTCTACGTTTGGATGTGAGCCTGCCTCTAAAATAGACTTCCCAGTGGTTGAGCTGGTTGATGGTGTTGCTTCGTTGTCTCTTTGTTTGTTGGTGTCTTTGCTTTGATCATTTTTGTTTGTTTTTAATCTTTCAATGGATTCATTAGATGTTGAACTGTCACCATCTGCTGATCGATTAGAGAAGAGTCGCTGTTGTCTACGTTGGGCGTATATGTCCGCCCAGTTATAAACCTCGCCAAGTTTATAATCAATTGTATCACGTTTGTATTTCCTGATCTTTCTTTCATTGATTTCTTTTGCATATGTGTCCAATTGATTGATAATATCATTCAGCATTGTACCAAGCTCATCTGTTGTCATTTTTGAGCTGAGGTCAATGGGCAAACTCAGTAATAAATATCAAGGCCAGTGGCCAGTACACAGTGCAAAGTAGGTCCATGAGAAGCTGCACAGGGAATGGGCAAGCACAGCAAGGAACATCAAAGCCAGTCCAAAGTGCAGAGTAGGTACATGAGAGGCTGCACAGGGAATGGGCAAACTCAGTAATAAACATCAAGGCCAGTGGTCAGTAGACAGTGCAAAGTAGGTCCATGAGAAGCTGCACAGGGAATGGGCAAACCCAGTAATAAATATCAAGGCCAGTGGCAAGTACACAGTGCAAAGTAGGTCCATGAGAAGCTGCACAGGGAATGGGCAAACATAGCAAGGAACATCAAGGCCAGTCCAAAGTGCAGAGTAGGTACATGAGAGGATGCACAGGGAATGGGCAAACTCAGTAAGGAGCATCAAGGCCAGTGGCCAGTCCAAAGTGCAGAGTAGGTACATGAGTAGCTGCACAGGGAATGGGGAAACACAGTGACAAACTGCAAGGCCAGTGGCCAGTCCAAAGTGCAGAGTAGGTACATGAGAAGCTGCACAGGGAATGGGCAAACAGTGACAAACTGCAAGGCCAGTTGCCAGTCCAAAGTGCAGAGTAGGTACATGAGAAGCTGCACAGAGAATGGGCAAACACAGTGACAAACTGCAAGGCCAGTGGCCAGTCCAAAGTGCAGAGTAGGTACATGTGTGCATTAGATCCTGCACAGGGAATGGGTGAGACTGTACCCTGCCATGGTCAGCAACACAGTTAGGGGGATAACAATGGGCAGTCCAGGCACTGCTATGAGAGAGACAGGTGTGTGAGTGGGACTTTGACTCAGACTTGGCTGTCAGTCAGACTGGGAGGTGGCTGAGTGTCGGGGACAGTTGGAGGATTGCACCTGGGAGAGAGAGGACCAGCTGAGATAGAGGCATCAGTGGCTTTGGAAGCTGGAGGGCTGCGTGGACCAGGTGGTGTGGTGGCAAGTGGAGGTGGAGTCATGCTGCCGTGAGACACAGTGTGGGTGGGAGATTGTGGAGGGGTGCCTTTCCACTTCTTGGGGACTCGATAGGGAATATTGACAGGAGTGGTAAGTGTGGTGGGCACTACAAGCACCCTCACCACCAAAGCTGCATCAGATGCAGCCGGTGGGCCTCCCTCTGGGGACCTGCTGGATCTTGAGGCATGCTTGACCTGGCCTTGCCTATTCCACTCCACCACTTGTTTATCAGGGGAACCCCCTGCGCTGACCTCCTTCCCCTGCTTCACAGGGCTCTGGATGGGAGTTGAGGTTGTGGGTGAATCTGCCTTAGCGGGATTTTTCTGTGGACCCTTAGCTGGCACTAGCTTCACAGCATGAACGGGAACAGACTGCTTTTCTTTGCGAGACGCTTTTGGGACAGGAGAGTCCTTGGCTGGGGGTGCCTCTGAGGCATATGAGCCTGAGGTCTACTTCTTGGCTTTATGCCCCTGAGTGTCGCCTGAAGGCCTTTTGGCTTTGCGCTCTGGGGTGGCTTTGGTTTTTTGGGGGGGATGGTGTCTGTGCTCTGGCCCGCTTGGGCTGCTGCTGTTGTGTGCTGCGTGAGCTGTATCTTGAGCCAGAGGTCTGTGGTGTGTGGTCACTATCGTCAGAAGTAGCCCTTTAGCAGGGGGGTGGCCAAAGGGACTGGAGCTGGACTCTGAGACTGTGCCAGTTGAATAGCTGCCGTCACTGCGGAAGACAAAGACTGAACAGTCTGCTGTAGCCCACACATGTCTGAATGAATGCCCTCCATGAAAGCAACTACCTGTGCCAACTTTTTGTCGTGGTCTAGGAAGGCGTTGATGAGAGTTGTTTGGCCCACACACAGCTGGCGCAAAAGGTCCACAGACTCAACACTGATGGCAGCAGGGGAGACAGGGTCATGGGCAGCGGTGCCTGGGGTGAAGGACACTCTTCCCTTCTTACTGGTGGGAACACGGGCAAAACTAGTGGAAGTAGCTGGCAGTGTGGGCACTGAACTCTGTGTGGTGGAAGAGGAGGCAGAGTTCCCGCTCCCTGTGCCCACCAACATAGATGTGTCACCGCTGGCATCAGATGATGTTGAGGTTGGTGTCTATAGCTGTTATTCCCCATTCAGACTCCTGTCCCCCTCTGAGGTGCTGGTCACATCAGTGCCACTGTGCTCGTGTGCGTGTGTAGGAGTTGTGCTTGATGCCTCACCACTGGTGTCCGTCCCCTGTCCTTCTATTCCCATGGTAGATGCTGTAAGAGACAGAGACTTAGGGTTAGTTCAGTGGAATTAACACAAACATCATATACAAGCAAAGCACTGAACAAGATGATGACATCCCCATGTTGCACACCACCCTGTGCAGTAACATTGTGCGACCTCAATTCCAAACTTGAATTTTGCGTGTGATCATGCAAACTTGGCATAAGTGATCCATGTGATGACCACACAGCCAAATAGCCTGCTGGTGGCTCCATGTAACCAGACACACAGATCCCTCTGAGCACACCTAGGGCCCTGAGGGGGGAAAAGATGTACCTCCCAACATGTTGCCACTGTCACATCTGGAGGCAGCAGAAGTTGACAACACAGATACAGACCCCAACATATCAGTCCACAATGGCCATGAGCTCACGCCATCCACCATGTCATACTTTGTGGCACAAATAAAGTTGCATATTGGTGTCAGATGTGTGGTCCTCACAATTCTGACGTCAGGCAATGCACACATTGATGAAAGCACACGCAGATGAGGCACACTGCCGTTCCATTTGATGGGATGTTCTGACCACCCCAATGTAGACGATGCCAGAAGGCCACAACTCAGAATGCAATGTCAAGGGCCATTACTCCAATGATATGAGAAAGTACAGGTAAGGGAACATGCATGGCAGCTGCATCCAACACAGAGGCCACTTACAAGCCATTGCATCACACTAGCAACATCACAGAGCCCAGCACTGACCCAGGCTTGGAACACATGCAGCCACTCACAACTAAAGTCACCCTTCCCAGAATACTCACCCCCAGCTTGCTGCTGATGCTCCTTCAAACGTGCATCCAGCTCAGGCTGTGTCACAGCTAAGATGTGGGCCGTTAGTGGTGTCATGTTCCTGAGCGCCAACCTTCCAGTCCATGCGCACAGCCCCAGCATCATCTCTGCCACGTTTTTGCTCAGCCAGCAGATGTCATCCCACCTCTTGTGACAGTGTGTGCGCCGTTGGTTAGAGATACCCAGAGCCCGCACCTTGCGTGCAATGACCATCCACATGGCCTTACGCTGGTGGACTTTGAGCTGTAGGCATGGGAGACAAGATGGGGGAAATCAGTGACACAGTGTTATGTACCACTATCTCACAGTACAGAAGAATGATATTAACTCAGCACATCTTCACAGATATGTCTAGCAGAGACAATACAGCATCTCACATAGTACATTAGCATGGGAGAATCAGGCGAAAATGTATGCAGGCATGAGGCTGGACATAGTACCTGGCCATCTCATACACATGCAGGATGCCAGCACAGAAATCTGTGTGTAGGCTACCCACATCTACTATCCAGGTTGTGGGTGAGCAAGACATACATTACATAGGGAATTATGTTTTGGGGCAGACTCACGACATCCAACACTGCCCAGTCCTCATTGTCCTTGCCCTGTGAATGGACAATGAACTTACTATCTCACACCCTTCTCCCAAGGCCTGTCATGTGCAATCTACAGGGCTGAGATGGCTCTTTGATGGATAGTCTAGCAGACAACCCATATGTTTCACTCTGTACATTCAGTTATTTGTCCTTGTCAGATTTGGTTGTGACTGTGCAGGCCAGGTGTGCTCACACTGAGGTTCAACGTGAGGCATCAGAAATGTCACATGAATGGACAAATTGAGGGCGTAAACAGTGCCCACAAGTGCAAGTCAGTACACATGCTGGTGGAAATGGAAGGGGCTCTGCACAGTAGTACAACAATCTGATGTGTCATAGGTGAATTGCCACCAAGAGTGTCACCCTCTGGCATTTAACTCATGAGCATAGTGCTGACCTATACAAGATGACAATTTAGAGTCAGACCCACTTCCATCAGTACACTCTGGACGTAAACCCTTGGTAAGGCCACAGATGAGCCTGTGATGAACATCAGGGACCCACACATCCATTCATACAGGCAATTTCTGTCCTGACTCCTGCATAACCGACTTGCTGCGTCACTGTATGGCTGACAAAACAACACATGCCCCTCCAATTTTAATGTGCAGGCAGGGAAACGTGTGCACCCATGTCTCCTGGGGACAGCATGCTAGGCAGTGTATGACACCAACCCACAATCTCAGGCACATACTTAAGCAGATCAACTTCATGTGTGCACTCCCTGCACTCTCACTTCTACTCTGTAACACTTACCATGACATCTGGAGCACCATACAGCCTTGCATACTGTGTGAGCACCTCGTCCACCAGGACCTCCAGCTTCTTGGTGGTGAAGGGACGCGCCCGGATGTTCTCAGTCCTCAACATCACTGGGTCCAGGAGACAGGAGCAGCAGCAGTTGGTGGTGAGGGGTGTCAGGCAGCAGGCTCTGGAGATGAGCAGCAGCGGTTGGTGGTGAGGGGTGAAGGCAGCAGGCTCTGGAGACAGGAGCAGCAGCAGTTGGTGGTGAGGGGTGTCAGGTAGCAGGCTCTAGAAACAGGAGCAGCAGCAGTTGGTGGTGAGGGGTGTAGGCAGCAGGCTCTGGAGGCAAGAGCAGCAGGAGTTGGTGGTGAGGGGTGTCAGGCAGCAGGCTCCAGAAGCAGTAGAAACGTGAGGCTCTTTCCTACGCATATATAGCCCCCTGGGGTTGTTTCAGTTGTTCTGGGCTGCTGCAATTGGTGTTCCAGGTCAGCTTTTTTCAAATGCATCCAATGACCGTCTCCGCGGTGGCGGAGCAAGCCTACTGTGATTTTCAAACTTGCATTAGGCTACCGAGATTGCGGTTCCCATTGGCTTTAATGGCTTTGGCATTGGCGGTGACACACTGCAGGGGCCAGGCGGTTGCTACCGCAATTGTGCATCTTTCAATTGCAGCCAGTGACCAACCCGCGGCGGAGCATGCCTACCGTGATTTTCAAAATTGCATTAGGCTACCGCGATTGCGGTTCCCTTTGGTTGTAATGGCTTTGGCATTGGCGGTGACACACCGCAGGGGCCAGGCGGTTGCTCCCGCCATCATGCATCTTTCAATTGCATCCAATGACTGGCCCCCCGCTGGCGGAGCACACCAATCGCGATTTTCAAAATTGCATTAGGCTACCGCAATTGCCGTTCCCATTGGCTGTAAGGGCTTGGGCATTGCCGGTGAGACACCACAGGGGCCAGGCGGTCGCTACCGTGATATGGCTGCCATTTTTAGACCAGGTGTGGACCAACACCCCATTTGTAACAACCCCGATAACCTTGCCCTGCCTTTGGTTAGACCACTTGTTTCAATCTAATTTTTTCCTCCGCTAGGACAATTACGACGGCTACAGGTGGCCTAGCTAGGAAATGGAACACTCTGGATAGAGCAGCATTCTTGCAGACACTAGCCAACACTATTCCCACCCCTCATTGCGACATTAATTCCTCAGAATCCAATCTTTCTGGCTGGCTACAAGCGGCTAGTGATTTGCATGCCCCTTACAAAAAGTCAGACTGGCACGGCGCGCCGACGCCCAAAGATGGTTTTCTTTCGATTTAAAAACCAGGAAATTAGCCTTGCGGCAGTTGCAACGTCAATGGCGACGCAACTATGACCCTGATTTAAAGATCGGGTTCACTAAGGCAAGGAAGGAATATATGAATGCCATTTCCGCTGCGAAAGCGGCTTATTTTTCTTCTCGGGTCCTTAAATCCTCAAACAGATCCAAGTCAAGTCAAGTCAAGTCAGATAATTTATATAGCGCACTACATACCCAGAGGGTCTCAAGGCGCTTAAGGAGGGGTGGGGAATTACTTGTCAAATATCCACGTTTTAAGTTGCTTTCTGAATGCTAGGTGGTTCTGGGTAAGGCGAAGGTAAGTGGGAAGTGAGTTCCAGGTTTTAGCTGCCAGGTAGGAGAAGGATCTACCTCCCATGGTGGTTTTGTTGATGCGAGGTACAGTGGCAAGGGCTTGGTTGGAAGATCGAAGCTGGCGGGAGGGGGTGTAGAAGGACAGTCGTGTGTTGAGGCATTCTGGTCCGATTTCGTAGAGTGCTTTGTGTGCGTGGGTTAGGAGCCGGAAAGTGATCCTCTTATTGACGGGAAGCCAGTGGAGGTTTTTCAGGTGACCAGAGATATGTTCTTTACGCGGGATGTCTAATATGAGCCTGGCTGAGGCGTTTTGGATTCGTTGGAGTTTTTTCTGGAGTTTAGCGGTAGTCCCGGCGTAGAGGGTGTTTCCATAGTCCAGTCGGCTCGTGACCAGGGCGTGGGTGACCGTTTTCCTAGTTTCGGTGGGGATCCAACGAAATGTTTTTTTGAGCATACGAAGAATGTTGAAGCAGGATGAGGAGACGGCGTTGACTTGTCTGTTCATTGAAAGTGAGGAATCCAGGATGACGCCCAGGTTCCGTGCGTTGTCTGTCGGGATGGGTGCTTTTCCAAGAGCTTCTGGCCACCAAGAGTCGTCCCATGCGGAGGGGGAGGTACCTAAGATGAGGACTTCTGTTTTATCTGAGTTCAGTTTCAGACGGCTGTGTTTCATCCATTCGGCTACTTCTTTCATTCCTTCGTGTAGGTTAGTTTTGGCGGTGCTAGGGTCATTGGTGAGTGATAGAATCAGTTGAGTGTCATCCGCGTAGGAGATGATGTTGAGGTTGTGTTGGCGGGCGATGGCCGCGAGGGGGCTCATGTATACGTTGAAAAGGGTGGGGCTGAGTGAAGATCCTTGTGGTACGCCGCAGATGACTTCAGTGGCCTCTGACTTGAATGGTGGAAGGCGGACTCTCTGGGTTCTTCCGGTGAGGAACGAGGTGATCCAATCTAGTGCTTTTCCTTGGATTCCGATGTTTCTGAGGCGCTGTAGAAGGGTGCTATGGCAGACTGTGTCGAAGGCTGCGGAGAGGTCGAGGAGGATGAGGGCGACTGTGTCTCCATTGTCCAGTAGAGTTCGAATGTCGTCTGTTGCTGCGATGAGGGCGGTCTCAGTGCTGTGTTTTGCTCGGAAGCCGGACTGTGAGGAGTCGAGGGATTTGTTGGCTTCGAGGAAGGCGGCGAGCTGGTTGTTGACAGCTTTCTCGATGACTTTGGCCGGGAATGGAAGGAGCGAGATGGGGCGGTAATTTTTGAGTTCGGTGGGTCCGCTGTGGGTTTTTTCAGAAGGGCGCTGAGTTCAGCGTGTTTCCAGCTTTCCGGGAAGGTGGCAGATTTGAAGGAGCAGTTGATGACGTCTCGGAGGTGCGGTGCTATGATGGAGTTTGCTTTGTTGAAGATGTGGTGAGGGCATGGGTCTGTGGGGGATCCTGAGTGGATGGAGTTCATCAGGCGGATGGTGTCCTCAGTGGAGATTGGGTTCCAGTCATGAAGGATGTTCGAGGGGGGAGAAGGTCCAGCAGATGGTTGGGTGGTTTGGTCTCCGGGTTGGTTGTCGAAGCTGTTGTGGATGTCTGCAATTTTGTTGTGGAAGAATGAGGCTAGGGAGTCGCAGAGGGCTTGAGAGGGGGTGATGTCGTTAGAGTTGGCCGAGGGATTGGTAAATTCCTTGACGATGTTGAAAAGTTCCTTGCTGTTGTGGGCGTTGTTATCTAGTCGGTCCTTGAAGGCGGTTTTCTTGGCCTTTCGGATCAGTTGGTGGTGTATGCGGGTGGCGTTTTTGAAGGCGTCCTTGGTGCTGGTGGTTGGGTCTTTTTTCCAGGACATCTTCGCTATTCTTAATGAATTAACAAACCTGGATAGTGTCCGTCCCAGGATAACTCCGACTCAGTCCTTCTGTGACTCACTTAACATGTATTTTAGTGAGAAAATTGTGGACATTAAAGCCAGCATCCCACAGTCTGGGACTCCAACTACTATTGGTATGGCAATCAACAATAGTTCTGGCACTCTTAGCAGTTTCCCGCTTATCACCCAGGATCAATTTAAGGAACTGTTAGCAAGAGTTAAATCCGGCGCTCCGTCAGACAGCTGCCCCCCATACATCCTAAAAGAGTGTTTCTCCGCCCTCCCGGCCCCTGCCCATACTCTCCTGAACGACTCTTTGACCTCCGGACTAGTTTCACTGGCCTTTAAGGAAGCGATGGTCTTACCGCTCCTAAAAAAACCTGGGGCTGACCCATCTTGCAAGGCAAACTACCAGCCCATTTCCTTACTACCCTACCTGGCAAAGGTGCTGGAGGCCCATGTAGCAAAATGCCTTTCTAACTTCTTAGAGGAATCCGGCTGCTTTGAACCCCATCTAGCCGGGTTCCGGCCTGCACACTCAACGGAGGCAGTGGTAACCACAGTCCTGGATACTCTTCGGGACTGTGCAGATAGGCGCTCTCCCCAGGCACTGGTGCTACTGGATTTATCGGCCGCATTTGACACGGTCGACCATACCATCTTGATCGACCATGCCAGACAGGCCGGCATCCGGGGCATGGCAGCCCGCTGGTTGATGTCTTTTTTGGAGAACCGCTCTCAGGCAGTACAGCTTGGAGATCTAGTCGGCACCAAACAGTCCATCACATGCAGAGTTCCACAGGGTACCTCCCTGTCACCTCACCTGTTCAACCTCTATATCCTCCCATTGATTCAGGCCCTCAGAGATGAGCAGGTGAAGGTATTTAACTACTCAGACGATTTACAGCTGCTGTTTACGATTGATAATTCTGAAACCTCCATCTTGAATTTTCAATCGCCCATGAGGAACATCAAAGCCTGGATGGACCAAAACCAGTTGAAATTAAATCCGGGCAAAACTGAGCTAGTCTTTACCGGAGATAGCGTAAAACACTGGGGCCCCCACTATTGGCCATCAGACTTGGGTCAAGCTCCGACCCCCTCATCGTCGGCAAAGACTCTTGGGGTCACTGTGGACTGCGATCTTTCGCTAAAAGCCCAAGTGGGCCAGGTGGTCTCTAAGTGTTTTTTTCAATTAAGAAAAATCCGGAAGGTTCGGCGTTTTCTCACCTTGGAGGCAATTACCCAGGTAGTGATCGCCACCGTTTTGTCCCATCTGGATTATGCGAATTCCATTTATCTAGGTCTCCCCCTCTATCTGTCGAAACACCTCCAGATGGTGCAGAACTACGCCGCCAGATTGATTCTGAATCAACCCAGATGGCACTCAGCTACTCCTTTACTTATGAAACTCCATTGGCTTCCGGTGATCCAACGTTGCACCTTTAAAATAGGATGCATGATCTACAAATCACTACATTGTAAAAGCCCTAAATTCATTGACCAACTTATCACAAAGTACGTACCGTCTCGCAACCTCCGCTCATCCCATCGTGGCCTCCTTCAGATACCCCCTTTTAAACGCAAGCGCTCTGGCGGCCGCAGGTTTGCCACTTTGGCTCCTTGTCTGTGGAACACCTTCCCTCTTGAGATTCGGACCTGTCAGGACCTCTTCTCATTTCGGAAAGCTTTAAAGACCTGGCTTTACAGACAAGCATATCAATAACTCTCTATCCCACGTCCCTGTTTATGTTACTGTCGATTTTAGCACCAAGAAACCAACCGGTGATAGTGCGCTCAATACATTTTTTGTTAACATAACATACATTGGGGCCAGTGACCGTGATTTGGGTGGCGGAGCATGCTAAACGTCATTTGGTAATACACATATATGTATCAGTAACGCGAGTGTGGCTTTGGCATTGGGGTGACACACCACTGGGGCCAGTCAGTCACTACCACAATATGGATGCCATACATTGGTGCCAGTGACTGTGATTTGGGTGGCGGAATATGCCAACCGCCATTTGGCAATACACATATATGTATCAGTACCACAAGTGTAGCTTTAGCATTAGGGGTGACACACGGCTGTGACCAGGCGGTCACTACCACAATATGGCTGCCATACATTGCAGCCAGTGACCGTGATTTGTGTTCAAGATCACTTTGACAGCACCCATGGATACATCATGCTTTGTGAATGGCCAATGGCCAGTTCTCAACAGTGCACAGCAGACACATGATTCATGGCACAAGATTGTTTACTCAATGCCTATGTAACATTTACCCCACTGCTGACTACACATGCTAAGTTGTTGCATATGTTTGGACACATTGGCATGTACTCCCTCACATGTCACTTGTGATATTGCTGGGCATGTACACAGAACAGTGTTGTGATGGACTCTCCAATGGGTACACATGTCAATGTGTGAAAGGGCTGAGAAACTCACAGTGATGAATGTCATACTACACAATGTGCATATTTGACTGTCAACCTTTCTTGGCTCATGCACATACTTGTGTTTTACGCACAGACTGGGCTCATTGTGTGGGTGATGTGTGCTCTGTTTGACTTACGCAAGATGGCGTGGCAGGTACGGCAGCTAGGTAGGAGACAGTAGTGTTGCTGTTTCACACATATACTGTTGGAACTACTCTCAGGGCTGCTCATGCAAGATGTGCCCATAACCATTTGGGCATTCACATAGTCGGAGTTTGTTTGGAAGGTGCTAGCTGTGTGAAAAGTGGACAGGTGTACGGGTGGTGTAGCTGAAGGTTTCCCTACATGTAAGTTGTGCTGTCAGATGAACTATGATGCTAGTCATTCTTGGCGTTGTGCCAGTCAAAACATAAGATGTCGGACACATCTCCTGGTGGATTGCATGGACATGTGTCTGTTTTCATCTCACCTAGGAGGAGACCAAATGTGCATCGTCCCTTCACAGTGCTGGCAGACATGGAGGATGAGGAGGTCATATGGAAATTCTGTCTGGATCGACCCATTCTACAAGACCTATGTGCTATGTTGGAGCCCCACCTGTTGCCGCGCAGGAGATATTCAACTGCTTTCACACCAACGTCTAAGGTGATGGCGGTCCATCATTTGTTTGCTTCTGGATCATTCCAGTACACGGTGTCCAGCGCAGGTGGGATGTCGCACCTATGTTCAGCATGGTGCTACGTGATGTCTTGTTCACCATGATGATCTACAAGGACAGATATATAAATTTCCCCAGGAGGCATGAACTGGCGGCTGTGAATGGAGATTTGTATGCATTTGTTGGTGGTGCCATTGACTGCACACCACAGGCACGTGAACACATCTACAGGAACAGTTAGCATTTCCATTCCATCAATGTGCTAGTGGTGTGCCAGGTGGGTATGATCATCTCACACGTCTGTGCCAAATTCCGTGGCTCGGCCCATGACTCGTAAATCATGCTTAACAGCATTGTGCCACAGCTGATGGATAATCTGCTTCCGGAGCATGCATGGATTGTGGGAGAGCACGAAGAGTCAGGTAGCGTGCTCCGTGTGTGACATGCTGTCCTCTGCCACAGTTACATTACAAAGTTGCTCTGTGTATTTCCCACCTTGGTGATTCTGCATATCCAAACCGTCCTTGGTTGCTGAGCCCACTGCGGAATCTCAGGACCCCGGGTGAAGTCCGCTACAATGATGCCCATGGGAGGACACGTTGTGTGGTGGAGCATACTTACGGTCACCTGAAGTCACGTTTCCGCTGCCTGGACAAGACCGGAGGTGCAGTGATGTATTCACCCAAAAAGGGGTGTCAGATTGTAGTTGCATGCGGCATGCTCTACAACCTGGCCATGTGCAGGTGCTTTGCCACGGGTTCCTCCCTCGGATTTCTTTAGACGGCCCCTTGGTCATTTTGTAGGGGGGCCTCTGCTGTGGGCCAGTAGGGTCTGAGGAGTCCCCCCTCTCCATGCCAACAGGGGAGGATGTGGAACTGTCATCCTGTAGGACAACAGGGGGGAGGTGGAGGTGTTGGTTGTGCTGCAGGCCTGTCCCTCAGAACCGCCACTAGCTGGCCCAAGAGGTCCACAATTTGGCCCATGCGGGTGTCGATGAACCTCAGCAGCAGGCAGAGCTCATGTGAATCTTCCTCAGCCTGGTCCATTCATCCCTGGGCCTGTTCATAGGCCCCAAGGTCTCTGTAGATGTTGTCCAGAGCTTTGGTCCCCGTGTCCTGTTGGCTTTGACTTCCCCTTGTCCTCCTACCTGCCCTGCTGTTGCTGACCTGTTACCTCACCACTGTAGGCACCCGCCTCCTCTCCCTGCCCTCCTCAGTTGGTGGGGTGGGGTGGTCATCCTCTGGGGCAGGGAGAGTGTTGCAGGCAGCACTGGTGGTGGTGATGGTGGTGTAGGCAGCACAAGTCGTTCTAGCAGGGGTAAGCATAGTTGTTGTTGGTGCTGCTGAGGTGGTGAGGGGGACAGTGGGGTCCTGGGACCTGTTGCGCCCTGACACACCAGATGTTCCGGCTTTGAACTCTGCATCCTAAAAATCCAGGGAATCCTCATCCAAGAGTCCATGTTCCGGGGGTGGAGACTGGCTCTGCAGGTTGATATTGTCATCCTCTGCAGTCTGTTGTTGGTCAGCTGTGGGACAGAGGGGAAATAGTCAGTGACGTACACCCCTAAAGCTTTGTGGTCGATGTATCTTATTTACTGGTTATGCACCACACATTAATTATTTCACACATTGTATGTCTGCATAGTGATGTGCATCATGACATGATTTGGAGATGCATATATTACATTTCCATGGTGTGACATGCCGATGGATACCATGCCCCATGTGTAGATTTTGTGATTACAAGGACATGTTGTCATCTGACAACTGGCGGCAATACAACTTGATGTGAGGCATCGTTGCTGATTACTCTGCCTGGCAGGCATTACATTCGCACATGTGCTAGGCAATGTCATCTCATGCATACCTTTGTCATGTCCTGGGCTTAGATTTATTTGTTTGACAGACCATGCTTGTTTTGTTTTCATATGGTTGTTCAAGCTCAGCCCCCATGTAACATTCAGTGCTGTGCATGTTTCTGCCCTGATTTGCCTTGAGAGGGGATTTTTTGCGTCACACTTCTGTTTCGGTGACTGTTACATACACTTAGCTGTCTGCACGCTGTGAGTGGCAATTGTATCTGTGTACATTTTGGTGATATGTGAGGGCTGGTGTTGACATTTGGCTGCATGCTTTTTGAGAGGAATGGCAGGGTGCATGCATTGTCTACTTAACCTGTTCTGTTGTCACATTTGGGTGGAATTTGTGACACATCTCTTGGGTGTGTGGTTGAGTGCTCCATCCTGCTCAAGGGTGGGACAAGGGAGCAAAAGATGGGTACCTACCTATTAGTTTGAAGTGAAAATGCAATGGCTGCCACATGCTTCTGGGTGGGAGGGAGTGCTCCATCCTGCTCAGAGATAGAACAAGGGGGACAGTTGGGAGTTGTAGTGCTGGCCTCACACACACACACACACACACACACACACACACACACGCACACACACACACACACACACACACTCTTCCATGTTATGATGGTTACCTACCTGTTAGGTGAATGTGAAGGTGAACAGTACAATGGCTACCACATGCTTCTAGGTAGGAGGGAGTGCTCCATCCTGCTCAGGGGTGGGACAAGGGAGACTGTTGGGAGTTGAATTGCAGGCCTCCCACCCCCAAACACCCCTCCCTGGGAAGATGGATACCTACCTGTAAGTTTGGTTAGTGTACTACAATGGCCGCTACATCTTTCTGGGTGTGAGGGAGTGCTCTATCATGCTCAGGGATGGGACAAGGGGGACTATTGGGAGTTGCAGTACCGGCCTCCCACCCTCAAACACCCCTCCCTGTGAAGATGCCTACCTACCTGTATGTTTGGTTGGTGTGCTTCAATGGCTGCCACATGCTTCTGGGTGGGGGGAGTGCCACATCCTGTTCAGGGGTGGGACAGAGGTGCCTTGTGGGAGTAGTAGTGCAGGCATTCCACCCCCCAGACAGCCCTCCCCTTGAAGATGGCTACCTACCCGTAAGTTTGGTTGGTGACATACAATGGCTGCCACATGCTTCTGGGTAGGAGGGGGTGCTTCATCCTGCCCAGGGGTGGGACTGGGATGCCTGGTGGGAGTAGTAGTGCAGGCCTCCCACCCCCAGACAGCCCACCCTGTGAAGATGGCTACCTACATGTAGGCTTTGTTGGTGTACTACAATGGCTGCTGCATGCTTCTGGGTGGGGGGAGTGTCACATCCAGCTCAGGGGTGGGACAGGGGTGCCTGGTGGGAGTTGTAGTGCTGGCTGCCTGTACACATACAACACTGGGAATGTAGCTGGCAACCTTTGGGGAGAATCAGATGTGCTGTATGTTACATCTGTGAGACATGTGTTGGGTATGGTGGTGCAGATGAATGGGATTGCACCTAGGAGGTATAGCTTTGGAGTTGTGTAAGACAGTCCATGGCAGTGTATGGTATACGTTTGGTTGTACTTACCAACCTGCACTCCCTTGGCTATTCCTGTGAGACTCTCTGGATGCAGTATGGCAAGCAACTTCTCCTCCCAGGCAGTGAATGTTTTTGGTGGGATGGGAGGGCCACCGCCAGTCATCTGAGCCAGCTCATGGTTCTTGTTCCTCTTTTATTTCACAACCCTCTTCAGGGCATGCCACCGCTTCATGATTTCATTTCTGGAGCGCAGGGTGGTGCCTACTGCAGTGACCTTGTCGACTATCCTTGCCCACATTTGTGCTCTTGTGGCTAATGGTGTCTGTTGGACCAGGGTACCAAACACTTGTGGTTCTACTCTGATTATCTCATCTACCATGACTGACAACTCATTCTGTGAATTTGAGCATTTTTTCTGGTGCCATGGTGTGTGTTGTGCTAATGTGTTGAGGTTTAGTTGTGAGGGTGGTGGAGGTGGTGTAGGTGGTGTGTGTGTTGTCATGCAGGTGAGATGTATGGTGTTTGCCTATCCAATGTGCTGCAGGGTTTGGTTCCTTCAGTGCTGGAGTAGTGCAAAGGATTCTAGTCAGGGAAGGGGCAGGTTTTATACTCAGCTATGTGGGTGTGTAAAAATGGAGTAATGCTGTCAGGTGTGTAGTGTGGGTTGTCCTGGGATTTGTATTTTTGAAGTTGCTATGGGGGTGTATCAATGGGATGTGTTAGGTGTTTTTGAGGGCAGGGCTAGTTTCCTGTGTGCACTTGGTTAACTTATAGTGATTTTTTTTTTGTCGACCGCCATATTTGTCAACAAGCTTCCGCAGCGATGGCTATGCTACAGCCCTTCCGCCGGCTCTCCCATACATCACTGTTAGCGACCGCGGCGGTCAGAAACAGCGGAAAGTCCAGCTGTCATATCGGGGGCATCCAAATTTTCTGTGCGATCTCTCCGCTGGCCTGGCGGATTTTCACCTGCTCCGCCCACTACGGGCAGTTTTTGGGGGCCTCGTTCCTCCGCAGTCAGTTTTTTTTTGGTGGTTGATCCTAATCAGACCGCCGTTTTTCTCGCCGGATCTGCGAACGGTTGATTTCCGCTACCATGGCGGTCGGGTGAATTTGCGACCACCATCCTAATGGACCCCTAAGAGGGTGCTATACTGGCCATGTTTGCTCTACCCACAAAGAAGTCATCCAAGCAATGTGATTTCCAAGTATTCTACATGGATTGTCCATTCCATGAGTGTACTAAGTAAAAAGTTAGAGAGGAGAATAGAGTAGCCCGTGGGCAAGTAGTTGCCATTGAACTGAATGTCCAGCAGATGAGAGCTGTTAGGATGTACTGACAGTTGCCGAATGCAAATTCACTGTCATGATAGCATGTGAAGGGAGTGAAATTCTGCCTATCTGAGGTAATATTCCTTGAAGGGGTGAGTTTTCAGTTTCTTCCTAAATTGCAGAAGGGGTGGTGCTGTAATGATGTCAGAGGGGATGTTTTTCAAGATCCTGACTTCATAGGCTGAGAAAGAATGTTCTCTTCTTTTCTCCTTCCTCCAGTGCTTAGTTTCCTATCTAGCAATTTTATAATTATATGGGAGGCTGGTCTGGTGTTGATCTCCACTTATTGTTAGTTTGTTAACTTGAAAGTTACGCAGCTGACCTTGAAAATGATCTGTCCTTGCATGGGTAGCCTGTATAGATTCTCAAGTGCAAGGGTTATGGGGTTGGATTTCATCTGCCCATTGATGAGCTGAGTTGTTGCATGCAGAATGTCATTCAGCGAAGTGAGGGTAGTCTCTGTGATGCAGTTGAGCAGAACATTACCTCCATCTAGGTAGAAGAGGACTAGTGCTTGAAATGTCAATCCAAATTCTTCTCCTGGGAGAAAAGGTTCCACTTTTGTTCAGGAAAGACGATTGGAGCCAGGTTGTTCCGGTCTTCCTGCCAATGTGTCCTTTGAGTGAGATATTTGAGTCAAGGGTGAATCCATAGGGATATGACCTGTTCTGTTAGATGCAGTGTGAAGCTTGGTCGGTTTAAGTTGGAGAACCATGACTGCACCAGAGGGTGCAGGATGTGGTATTGCCTACTTGAATGAGTTGCTGACCGTGGGTGAGCTAGGATGTAAATCATTGTAGGATTGTGCCAGGGAAGCCAATGTGAGTTTTAAGGGTGTCGATCAATACAGGAATGTCAATGGTGTTGAAAGCTGCAGGGAGTTTGAGCAGGACCAGGAGGCAAGAGTTGGTTTTGTCATTGATGAAGAGGGCATTTTCGACTAATTGAACATGGCTTTTTCGACACAGCAGCATGGTCTGAGGTCTGACTGATAGTCTTGAAGACATCATTTTTGCTGATGTGTTATTTTATCTGGGTGGAAACTGCTTTCTTGATGATTTTTCCAACAAATGGGAGTGGGTTATAGGATGGATTTTGGCACCGTTGACTGGATCTAGTGTAGGCTTTTTCATCAGAGGGAAGATTTGGCCAGCATTGAGGCAGTCTGGTTTAACAAGGCATTTCCATGTGGAGAAGAGGTGTGAGAGTTTCACCTTAAAGAGACTTGATAAAGGAAACAACATAAATCAATGAAGACTTCAGTACACTTATTTGTACTCTGATTGAAGCTTCATGACTAGCAAACACAAATAACTCAGAAAGGCAATAGATGTATGCACTACAACAGCATACCAAAACAACAAACCCCACATATGCTTGAAATTTAAAAATCTCTCCCAGCGTCATTAGTAGAAGGCCCTGGAAGACTTAGTGTGCCACACTTTATAAAATTGATGCAGGTAACCCTTGTAGTGGATTGTCACTCTCCTAGCAGTACCCAAACAAACTTCAATACTTTTGGCGGCTGCTCTTCTGGAAAACCACTTAGAAAAATATGCCAATACTTTTGAGAACGAAGAGGCATATAGGCTGCTCCAATGGTCTGAGACAATCCTTTAAAACAGGCTACAGAGATAGCATGTAAACATTTAGTTTTTAATGTATTTCTCTTTCATGCTCATTTGGAGTTCTTTACTCAGCACAGGTTTTTGGAGAACCGAATGCCAACTGCCCCTGCCTAGGGGATACCTGCACAACAGTCAAATGGACAGTAGAGATGTTCCTAGCCCACGCAGTCACTGTTGGCTTTTCATTCATCTCAGCACTTTCTTCTTTAGTGCTGTGCTTGTGAAACAGAGCTGTGCTGCTCCAATCTACTACTTCTGTTCCACTTCATTTCTCACTGCATGAGACAAGTGGGCAGGCAGGATGAAAGCTGCAGAATGGCTGGGGATCTCTGTGCTCATCACAGGGTACATTGTTCATACCAAGTTCCTCCATGATCTAGGAATTCATGCTGGGGGCCCACCCCTCCTGGCCAAGGGCCCATGAAAACATAAGTCCAACATGCTCAATATTCCCCTAGTTCTACAAGGGGACCCAACAGGCCACAGGTAGTTCAGGGGTATATCACAATTTGACCCCAGTAGCCACACAGCTCTTGAGGTCCTGATAGGCATACAACAAAGCAGTGCACAAGCGGTCTCTTTAATTCAAGATATCCACTCATCTCAAAAAGCTGATTTTCAGACATTTTGTTGCTCTTGGCAGCATTTTTTAGGCTTTCTGGCCTCTACATTTTTCAATGATATTTCCAGGGGCCCTATTACATAGAGGATGCACTTTCCCTGGTTGCATCATGGCGCCCCTTCAAACAGATGCACCATGCGCAAACAGCGAATGTGCGCCCTATTATGTTGAATGTGTTGCAATGACGGCAGCCACAACTTGCGCTGCCCTGAGGGCAGCACATTCAATTGCAGTATGAAGTGGCAGCTTCAAAGCTGCTCTGTGTTACACTGTGCAGGTGGCAACCTGCCTGTACTTTTAAGAGAGGAGAGAGGGAACACTTGGCAAGCGGGTGCAGTGAGTGACTGTACCACCTGCAGGGGGATGTCTTTTGGTCCATCTAGCCCCCTTCCCCCCCTTCAGAGGGCTACCATCATGGGGCACACTGACAGTACGCCACCTTTTTGGGACACACTGTCAGTGCGCCTCCAGACAGCTTCTTTGCCTCTGCACCCACATCTATAATGCAGCATGGATGCAGAGGTAAAGATGCCTAATTTGCCTAGGGGTCCACCCCATATCAATGGGGGAATGCACTCACATATGCACCAGCGCTATCTATATTACAGAAGCAGGCGTAAAAGTATCTGCGGCCCCTTCTGTATTACTCAAGTACCCTGGAGGCACACAAAATAAGTGCAGCTGCCTGGGGCGCCTCCTAGTGTACTTTCTATAACATGGCCCATGATGTTTCTTTAATTTGGTTGACTGAGATTGATACTTCTGCTTCCCCTCCTAGCAGCAATAGGTTGAAGAGAGCTTTTCTTTTGTTTTTTTAGAGTTTTATTAGCGCGAACAAGACCCGAGAAATCGGGTATCAGAGCGCTTTACTTGAGCACCAGCTACGCTACAGATGGACACATTCATTTTTTTTTATAGGCACAGAGAGGTGGGTGGCCTGTGTATTCAATAGTAGCCTGCATAATGCCCCCTTGCTCGCCCACAAGCAGGACAGGAAACAAAAGGTAATGTCTCAAAAGGTAATATTTTTAAAAGACAATTAGATAGGGTGCAAAATCAATTGCAAGCAACCAGAAACGGGAAATTACACCAAGATTGGAGTGTGTGGGCTGTGTTGAAACTCTTAATACAGTACATTCAATTATGTTAGCAATATATTATCATTTTGCAAGTGTAATCCAAAGTTTTAATACACACAGCATATTCGTGAAAGGCGGAACTGCACAAATGAGACATGTGTTATGGTGGAATAAACAGTGAAACAGCGCAATATTTTAAAATGGATACATAACATGAGCAGTGAGAGAACTTAAAGTTTATTTTGTTATTTTTCAAACATAAAGGCCAAAAACACAAAGATGCCATTGTGTCATATAGGTCACAAGTGAGCAGGATTCTCTCTATAAACCCACCGTGGCACACCTCATAGCAATATGCACTGTAGGGGCTTGTTTTGAAAAAGATTTGCAGGGACAATTCTAAATCCCAATGGTCCTCCCCATAGGCTGTAACCCCTGCCAGATGCCGGATGAAACTCAATTCCAAGATCCCTAACAGGTCCCTTTTTTAAACCCCTCCAGATCCAGCAAGTGTCACAAAATATTTGAGCCCCAGAATGGGGTCTCCATTTTGAGTTTGTCATGCCTACTCATCTTCTGATTGACCTTTTGCCAAAAGTCTCCTACTTTATGCGTCTGTCATGGACCTTTCCTGAGAAGATGCCACGCCACATACGGAGCCTCAATGTATCCCCACCTATGTCTGCTCTCACCGCGGATGGGGTAAGGGCACAAGGTGCACAGTATTTAACAATTATCAACTGGGAGGTCGGGTAATATTTCCATAGATCAAGGAGAGTGATACGTTTCGCACATGATTCTCTCCAAAGCTTTTCCAGTGCTGTTCTTGGTGTACCACCACTCCACAGTAATGTTCTCATTAGAAACAGTTACTATTAAACAAAATAACTGCCAGTATTGCCTCTCTATTTTAGGGGAAATTTCAAAAGAACGTATTGACTGTTAAACAATATGTGCCAAAGACCTTTTGTTTAGTCTGAAATCAATCAATTTTAATTAATCTTTCTTTTTTCACATAGCAAAAAACATTTCTACTTTTTCTTTTTCTTTTATGTAATCCGAAAGATTTACATTTGCACCATAGAAAATCCTAGAAAACCATTCACTCGACTTCTCTCTCTCTTCACATTCATTCCAGCATTCACAACCAATTTTTTTCTACAACAAATATTATCACAACATTACAATATATACATATATCTAACAAAAGATTCAACATTAACAGCCATGGAATCTTTTCATAGAAAAGTCTGTGAAGTGGAAAGCATTGACTTTCCCTCATTGATGACAAACCCCAGTCCTTGGAGGAGGTTTACCGCCATCTGAAGATGATGAAGATGGCGATGCGGGCAGGCGTCCATGATCAAGATGTAGTTGAGGTAGACAATCATCTGAATACCTCGAGCTCTCAACCATTCCACCACTGCATATAGGACATTGGTAAAGCACCAAGGGGCTGAAGAAAGGCCAAATGGGAGAGAGGCGAACTCGAAAACTTGGTCACGCCAAAGCAACTGCAGGAAGCGGCGATGGGGAGGGTGGATCGGTACTACCAGATAGGTGTCCTTCAAGTCGAGGTGTACCATCCAATTGTGTGGTCGCAGCACATCCTGTAGGAGATGGATGCCCTCCATCTTGAAGTGGCGGTAAACCAGCCACTTGTTCAAGGTGCTCAGATTGATTACTGGGCGTTTGCCCCCATCCGTTTTGTCTACGAGAAAAGTATTGCTTAAGAAACCCCGTGGGTGAAGGGATGAGGGGGCTATACCTTGGAGAGGAGAGAGGTAACTTCCTCATCGACAAAAGTGGAGTCGTTGAGGTAGAACAGCTGGCGGCAAGGCCTGGTGTGTTAGGAAGGAGTCCCCTGGTACTCTATATGAAAATGCTGAATGGTTTGCGGAACCCACGGGTCCCCCTTGACAGAAGTCCAGGCCTGGAAAAAATTCCCCAACCGCCCCCCTATTTTTAGACGGGAAGAAGGGAGTAGACTCACCATTGGAAGAGGAAGCAGCTCCTCGGAAGCCTCGTGCCTTGCCTCTTTTGCCCCTCGTCGTGTAGAAGTTGCCAAAACGGCCTTGGTCTTGGTACTGGCCTTTAGCAGAGCCTTGCCCACGTGGCTGGTTGTTGATACCTTGGCCGGTCGAGTGGCCCCTGCCTCGACCGGCCCCCCGGAAAACCCGAGTGAAGACTCTCTTGATTGTCGACTGGGCCTTATCAAGGGAGGTGAAAGTATTTACAAACTCTCCCAGTTCCTTACCGAAGGGGTCCCCGAACAAACCCCCCTGGGCCACTGCCGTATCCGCGAAGTCTCCCAGCTTGGGGTCCGCTTTAATCAAGAGAGAGCGTCGGCGCTCTGTGAAAAGTGCACATTTGGCGTTGCCGAGGAATACAATGGCTCTCTGGGCCCGACCTGACAAAGTCTCTGGGGAAATGAGGGAACCAGATTTTTTCGCATTCTCCGCCATGTCGATGATCTTTGTTAAGGGACCGAGGATGTCCATAAGCTTGTCCTGGCAGGACCGCCAGGTCCTATCAATGCCCTTCTTGGGGTTGCGCATGAATTTTTGCAAGAAAGGCACCATGCGGGTATCTATTTCAGGGGTTAGGGCAACTTTGCCCTCCAAAGAGGGGCGAGGGCATTCCGCTCACAAACAACTACAGGCATCTTTGTCTAGGGGTTTCCTGATGCGCATTGCCACATAGTCTGCCACCTTGTCCGCTGGAGCCCGGTCTGATGAGCGAGGGTGCACAATCTCGTCCGGGTCAAACATATCCGAAGGGTCAGGCAGAGGAGAGGTGATGACGGCATTGGCCGAACCCGGCTCGGGGTCGGTATTCCCAGGGGATTGGGAAATAGGCGAGCGTTGCCCCTAGGGAAGGCTTGGCTGGGTGGCAAGGAAGGCCTGCTTGAGCCTGTCAAAAGTGGAGGTGGCCATCTTCGCTTCACGTCGACATTTGGCCAGCTGGGGAGAAAACGCCGAGGCTGCAGGGGTAGGCATCGCAGGAGGTGGGGGAACCACCAGGATATTTGCCAGGCACGCCAACGCCTGATCAATGCATTGGGTAAGTCGTTCCTCTAAGGGGGCCATGGCTTCTCCCACAGCACAGTATATTGTGGTGGTGTCCACTGCCTCATAGAACTCCTCATCCCATTGGAGGTCAGTCAGGGCATTATCCCCTCCATGGGAGTCATCATCGTACTCATATTCCATGATGACGGGCTGAAGAAACACGCAACCCGAGGAGGTAAGTATTGAATAGGTCTGGGTCTCAGACGCTGCTGGAAGCACTCCAGAATAAGCAATGGCTGGGTTTCAGCCTGTGGATGGGTGAGAAACTCGCAATTGAATTAGTACAGTGGGGCTAAGAGGCCACTGGCACCCGAGTCTGGTGTTAAACAAAAATACATATATTCCAAATACTCTAAACCAACTGGCCTGGGCAGGTGCCTTAAAGCCCTGTGGTAATGCAGCTGTACAGACCCAGCAGGGCGTGAAAGGAATCATACAGACTCCACATAGCGTGCCGGGTGGAATGTTAACTGCGTACAACGAGCGGCTGCCAGAAAGACAATAGAGAGGCAGTGTGCTCGCGTGAAGCCTCAGGCCAGCGTAACCCTCCTACAGCACGTTGCACAGACCCTTTGGGGTTTAAAATGTGCACGCCGTAGGGAAAAACAGCAACCGCGCCCCCTGATGGGCGGAGGAGCAAGGGTCAGGTCACCAGACCGGCCGTGTAGGAGACTGAGCTCCTGCGGCCCCCACAACGGGGCGGGCACATGCCCCGTGATGAAAGAATCTGACAGGAATTAAGGCTGAGCGCGGGCTCCGTGCTGCCATAACAGAGAGAAAAAAAAACCTAGGAATACAACACTGTAAAAACACCTCAGGCAGGTAAACAGAATCGCAGCAGAGCACGCGCGATCATTAATAGCACATAAAACAGTGGTAAAACATACAAGGTAATATCATCAAATACATAAGTGATTGTTCTTTGCATTACTGACTAGGTGTTTGAGTACCTCTGGATGAGTGGTCGTGTGTGTGTTTGTATAGGTGTATGAGTGCCTATTATATTGTTGTATTAATCAGACACTGCATCTATGAGTGACTGTATGGATGAATGAGAGGATGTGTGTGTAGACCCAGGAATCCGTGAGTGCATACGTAGTAACTGGTATTGGTGGCTCTATTCCTTCCAAAATGGTAGTTTGTATTTTAGAGTGGGTGTATCAAAGATTTTATTAAGGTTATAGAAGGTGCATCAGATTTTCATGTGGATGATGTCATCAGTGATGTCATCAGTGATGTCATTTGAGATGCCATCAGTGATGTCATCAGTGATGTCACTGACCATGTCATAAATGATGTAAAATATGACGTCATCAGCAGTGCATTACGGGAGCATGAGTTACAGTTAGCTCAACTAACTATAACGGCGGAATTTCTATGGTTTTGTATGAGTGAAATGTCCAACTAACTATAACATCCCTGAAACCTATTGTTATTTTGTGGATTTCAAAGATTTTTTAAATGCTAATTTGTAACTATAACGTCCCTGAAACCCATGTTTCTTTCAGTGAATTCCAATGATTTTTTTAAAATGCTAATTTCTAATTAGAATCTTCTTTAAACCTATAGTTTTTTCAGTGTTTTTAAATTATCACTTCATTATGAACCTAGTGAAAACAGTTTATATTCCCAATTTCCTAGCAATAGCTTCCACAACATTTTTTTTGTCACAAATGAGAACAACAACTAATGGTAATACACGCTGAGCGCCAAAGGTATTACTAACTCAGTGCACCATAAGTCATCGCCACGTGGCATTATTGAGGCAGAATTCAATGGACAAAAAGACATTAATCCGAGTGCGGCTCCCTCGGACCATGCATCACCGCAGGCTATGTACATGCTGAGCACCAAAGGTACTAATAACTCAGTGCATCATAAGTCATTGCAAGGAAGAGTGAACAGTTTTATGTCAGCAGTGAGGCATACTATCACCTGAAAATCACCCAAAAATACTTATAATATAAAAAGAACAGAAGAATCGAAGTACATTAATGATTACAAACCAGTGATTTTGAAGATGTGGACATACAATATGTTGCAGATAACTCAATTGCTGTTGCTCGCTATGCCACGTCATATATTACCACGTCTGAGAAGACAGAACTGAAAGAAATGTGGGAGGAAATTTCACAGGAGAAGACACTTAGCAAAAAATTGTACAGCTTCAGCTTGAAGATGCTTTCACATTGAGAAATTGGATCCTACGTAGGACCCTGAAACAAACATATTCCAACAGTGTATTCCATAAATGTTTCATCTTTTGTTCCCTACACCTACACTGCTGTCAGAAGAGCTCAGAATTTGAATTGAGACCTATTTTATTTATTACAGAGAATTGTACTCTATGTTCTCGAACTTTGTCAAGAGGAAGTGAGTAAAACATTCCTCGCTGTCTGTGCTGACTACTGCACCCGAGAGGTGGAGAACGTTACAATGCCAGATGTGATGTGGCAGAGATCGTACTTGCACCTTTCTTTACAGCTGGACGAAGTTACCAATAAATTATCACTGAAATTACAAATACGTCTGTGGAGTGGTCACTACAACCCTTTATGATAAAATATTTTATGTATAATTTCACTTCTGCTGTCCTACCTCAGTGTACCACAAGTCATGAACCCTTTACGATAGAATCTTTTCTGGATTATTTCATATCTGATGCCCGTACCTTAGTGCACCACAAATCATTCACCCTTTATGACTGAATCTCTGTGTCTGATCCAATGATTACTGTTGTACTTGTTGCCAGCACCAACCATTCCCGGAGGGTTGGCTTACAATCACCCCACACGCATCCACCACAAACGTCACTGGACATGTGGCCCTGGTAATAAACAGGAGTCAAGCGCACATGTCCGTACCCAGTTCCACTATCTATCTGTGTCTGAGTGTTCATTATGTATGCAACATGATGCCCATAGGCCCTACTGTTCCGATGCCGACCGGCCCAGCACCGCAGGAGTGAAGAACGTCCCAATCCTCTACCCTCACCGTGACCCCCAACACCCGCAATCAAAACTCCTGGTTCTTCTGACGCAGGGATTGACTTCACCCTGTATGTGCGCTAAAGCCTGCATGATTTCCTGCATCGAAGAAGCCCCCCCTGCTGCCTCCTCAACCATTCTTCACTCGGGCGGTGTGTTAATTCGTGGGCTTGGTTTTCTCTTCCGATGCCGACCGGCACAACACCGCAGGAGTGAAGAACGTCCCAATCCTCTACCCTCACCGTGACCCCCAATACCTGCAATCAAAACGGATGGTGGAGAACACGACACCGGGAGAAGGTGGGTAACAAAACAAGGGAACCCAAGGTCTTGGGGAACACAACTCGCCTCCTCTGGCTTCTCGGCAGCTGACAGCTTGACACAGATGAGAACGCTAAAATGAAAAGAAAGAGACAAGATTAAACACACCCCTACTACTATTACCAGTGCCAAGTACACACACGAACCACCGACCTCCCTGCTTACCCCAGATAACAAACGGGAGTGGCTTGATACGAAACAGGAATTCTTCCACTGCAATCAATCGTATTGTTTGTTTCTTGTGTAACCCCAGACCAACCACGCCCCCTCGGGAAACACCGAGAATGACTAAGGGGGTGGAATTCACAATTCTTAGGACAAAAAAGGACAGGGGAAAAATGGCATCAAAGGGAATACGAAAGACACCCAAAAAACCCCTGGAATCTAAAAAAGAACACAAAGGTAGCACAAAAACGGCCGTTATTCAGCTCCTTCGTGAAACCACCCAAACACAGCGTATAACAAGATGGTTTGGATACAAAAAAGGGATAATAACGGGACGTTAGAACTCATAGGAAACGCAGCCGCGAATCCCAGAACGTCACCGAAGATCAAAAACAGGTCCCCAATAAAGGATTCAGAAATGCCCAAGGGAATAGGAAAACAAGGGAGCAGGGGAAAAAAGGGGATCAAAAGCCCAGCACTAGAAAAGACCGCTGGAAAGGAGCTCGAAGGAAGGGAAACAAGGTAGAACCACATGAACAGGAAACACACGGCAAGGGACCAATAAAGAAACCAAGCACCTGTTTCCTGTTGGCAGCCCCCTTTTAAAGCGAGCTCTAGGGAGCGTCCATAAATTCGCATATGCACTTGGCACTTTTCAGAAAAACCGCTAACGGGGAACTAGACAGAAGGAACCAGGCCCCCTTGAACCCCAACAGTACCCCCTCCCGAAAGCCTCCCTACAGGCCTTGGCTTCCCAGGGTGCAGGCGATGAAACAGACGAACTAACCGGGCAGCATGAACCCTACTTGCCGGAACCCAAGAACGGTCCTCTGGGGGATAACCCTTCCAGTCAATTAGATAATACAGCCGTCCCTTCATCCGCTTGGAATTCATGACAGTTTTAACCTCATACTCCACGTTATCATCTATTAAAACGGGAGGAGGAGGTGGCAACTCTTGAGAAGTGGTGACGTATGGCTTCAACAAAGAGGTGTGAAATACAGGATGAATACCATACTCAGCCGGTAAAGCCAACCTGATCGCAACTGGATTCACCACCTTCTGCACAGGAAAGGGACCTACAAACCGAGGCTGTAATTTTCTTGGTCCTGGCAACTTCAGATTCTTCGTTGATAGCTAAAGTCTATCCCCAACTGCATACAGAGGAGCTGGCCATCCATGCCTATATGCCTGTTCTTTCATGGCTTTCTTGGACTCAAATACATGCTGTTGGGCTTTCTTCCAGATTTCAATCAAACCCCTACTCAGGGAATCCACTGCTGGTACCCTCTCAGATGGCTGAATAGGAATGGTCTTGGGATGGAACCCCATTGAACAATAAAATGGTGACATGCCTAAAGCTGAGTGCATGCTGTTATTATATGCAAACTCAGCCACAGGAAGGGCTTGTACCCAACTACCCGTCAGAGATGTTAGCAAACAGCGCAAATACTGCTCCATGGTTTGATTGGTACGTTCTGTTTGCCCGTCGCTTTGTGGATGGTAAGCTGTTGACAAACGTACTTCCATCTTTAATGATCGACACAGGGCAGTCCAAAAATGTGAAACAAACTGTGCCCCTCTATCTGAAACGATGGCGGTAGGAACCCCATGCAGTCGGATCACTTGGGCCATAAACACATCAGCCAATTCTCTAGATGTAGGTAACCCTGGCAAGGGAACAAAGTGAGCCATTTTTGTGAATAAATCCACAACAACTAAAATGGCCGTAAACCCTGAATCAAGTGGCAAATCGGTCACAAAGTCCATACTGACCATATGCCAGGGGGAAGGAGGCACTGGCAATGGGAGCAACAACCCAGACGGAGACATGTGCGAGGACTTACTAACAGCACACACCGGGCATGAGGCCACAAATACCTGTACATCATGGGCCAGAGACTTCCACCAAAACCAACGCATACACATCTCTTTGGTCTTATTGACCCCCGGATGCCCAACGAAGGACGATGAATGACAATATGTAAGAACCAGTGTACGCAATTCGAGGGGGCACAAACAACTTCTTTGCCTGATACAATAACCCATCCTTTAACGTGATTCCAGGTTCCGACAGCCACGGAGCCAGATCTAACTGCTTCATTTCATCCTGCACTTTAACCATGAAATCGTCCATGGAAGCACAACCAACTATCTTATCACCAGGAATCATAAAACAGGACTCCTCCGTCTTGTTTCCTTGTGACGGATCCGCATAAATCCGAGATAATGCATCAGATTTCCCTTGTTGAGCAGCTGGCCTATACGTGATGGTAAAATCATATTCATTGAAGAATAGCACCCATCTCATCTGTCTGGGAGTTAAAGCCCTAGCGGACCGGAAAAACTCCAAGTTCTTGTGATCCGTATAGATGGTGATGGGGTGACGAGCCCCCCAAAGGTAATGGCGCCATTCCTCAAAAGACAACTTTATGGCCAATAGTTCCCTTTCGGCAAGCGTATAATTCTGCTCAGCAGGTAGTAGTTTCTTTGAAAAGTATGCTATTGGATGCATCAACCCAGATTCATTGTCACGCTGAGACAACACGCCCCCCAACGGCTAGCTGGGACGCATCTGCCTCTACATAAAACGGAAGAGCAGGATCAGGATGCATCAACACAGATGTAAAAAGCTCAATCAATCTTTCCAAAGCCAACTGTGCCGCAGGCGTCCACTCAAACACCACTCCCTTCTTCAACAATGAAGTCATAGGCGAAACAATGTCAGAGAAATGACTGATAAAACGCCTGTAGAAGTTGGCGAAACCAAGTAGCACCTGTATATCCTTAACACATGCGGGTATGGGCCAGTTAACTATAGCTTCGATCTTCCGGGGATCCATCTTTATACCATCCGCAGATATCAGGAATCCCAAAAACTCAACATGTGTCGCACCGAAAGTGCATTTATCCAGCTTGACAAATAAACGGTGTTCCAACAACTTAGACAAAACCTGCGAAACATGAGCATCATGTTCCTCAAAGGACGGGGAAAAAACCAAAATATCATCAATGTAAACAATCACACTGACATCCAAAAACTCACGCAAAACCTCATTTATAAAAAACTGAAAAGCGGCAGGGGCATTACACAAACCAAAAGGCATAACACAATATTCAAACAAACCAAACTTAGTACGGAACGCCGTTTTCCATTCGTCGCCCTCGCGGACGCGAACGAGATGGTAAGCATCTCTTAAATCAAGCTTTGTGAACACCTTGGCATGTCGCAGCTGGTCTAACAACACCGGTATAAGAGGTAATGGGTACTTGTTCTTTATTGTGACCTTATTCAACGCTCTGTAGTCTACGCAAGCGCGAAGATCACCCTCCTTCTTTGGTATAAAAAATATGGAGGAAGACACAGGTGAAGAAGAAGGCCGAATAAACCCATTCTTTAACATCTCATCCAAATACTGCCGTAGATGTTTCTCCTCCGGTTCTGACAACGCATAAACCCTACTACAGGGCAAAATGGCCCCCGGAACCAAATCAATACGGCAATCAAAAGCCCTGTGTGGTGGCAATACACACGTCTGATCCTTATCAAACACCTCCTTATATGCCACAAACGAAGGAGGCAAACCGTTCTGATCGCAACCACTCGCTGCACAAGACAACGGAGACACCCTATCAGTCGCCTCACAATAACAGTGAAGTAGACAATACTCCGAATCAAGCGTAACCATCCTCCGTGCCCAATCGATTCTATGATTATGGGCCTGTAGCCAGGGTACCCCGAGTACCACCCCAAATGCTGGTGCGGCAATCAGATCGAAACAGACCGTCTCTGAATGCCCATTATCAAATGTCATCAACAAAGGTTCGGTTTGTTGTACAATCGACCCAGAGGTTAGCTCCGTGCCGTCAATAGCCCTCACGGGTTCAGGTTGTTTCTTCATCACACAGGGAACCATCAACGACTCGGCCAACCCAATGTCCATAAAGTTCCCTGTGGCCCCACAATCCAATAATACCGACAAGGAAGCTCTACCACAAGATGAGTAAGCGAAGCAAGCCGATATCGTGAAATGATGCGGGACTCTTTGAACCACCCCTTGTACGTCATATGGGTTATGAAAACCTCTTTCATTGACTAAAGGACTCTCGCAATCCCTTCCCACGAAAGCCACAGCCTTATTCTCCGGGATCCGAGACGGTTTCACTGGACACTCTCGAGCAAAGTGTCCACCCCTCCCACAATACAAACACAACTGCAACAAGCGCCTTCACTCCTTTTCCTCCTTGGATAAAGGACCCCGCACCCCACCCAAAGGCATAGGTTCAGGATCTATTTTCACGCCCCCATTCTCAGATGTTTCTCTCTTGGTTACAGTTGTCCTTGGGGGTTGAAACTAAGCATGGGCGGATTTAGCGAATCTGGCGTACGCGAACTTGCGTATTTACGGATTCGCAATCCGCAAGATCCGCGAACTCTCGCGAATTTGCGGATTTTTGTGTTTATTGTGTTCGCAAGGGTTCGCGAGGATTTGTGTACCAGTTCGCAATTGCTAACTTACTTGTCAACTCGCAACGGCCGCGACTATGTTGTTTCTACGTCTGGTTCATCATCACAGGTTCACAGCACCTTCTGTTTCACCACTGCCACCCTCTGGTACACCCATGCCACCCTCTGGTACATCCTCACTGCCACCCTCTGGTTGGTTTATCACTGTAAATTATGGGGGTGAAAAAAAACAAGCACACCTGCCCTGCTTCAACTGCCATGAATTAATTTGGGGTTGATTAATGTGTCAGTGATTTTGAAACTTCCAGTCTGGCTGGCACCTGCTTCCTTCCTTATCTGTAATTTGCTTTCTGTTGCAGTGCAATTTTTTTTCACAGGACCTTTATGGCCTACTTGTAGCTATTCTATGAGTCTGCTGTTTGGGTCAGAGCAGGGTCATAGAATAGTTGCAAATAGGCAACTGAACTCTGGAGGGGCCCCTCAGGAAGCACTAGAGTGAATGGTTACTAATGTTAAGATTGAACTTTTGCACCTGCTGATTGCTTTCAGTTCTGCAAAAATCGTTTTTCTGCAATTTCGCGCGATTTGCGGGGCGCGAATCCGTGCGAGATCGATTTCGGAAGCCGCGAATTCGTGCGAATACACGATTTGTTTTTTTTGCAGCGTGTATGTTCGCGTGATTTTGTGCGTGTTCGCAAGGCGCTTGTAGCGCTACGTTTGCGAAGTTACCCTAGCGGTCGTACATGGGCGCGGCCATCTTGTTTGCGTGACGTAATTCACTTTCCGGCCGCTATGTGTAATCTCGCAAAGTGTGCGGCTCGCTAGTACAATTTCGCGCGTGATCGCGAGGAAAATCTTGCGCGAACTTACCCACGCGGTCGTGAACGGGTGCGGCCATCTTGTTTCTCATTCATTGCTATGGTTCTGGCTATGCTCTCTGTATCCTTTCTTAATCTCTGCCATCCTTTGCTTTTTTGAAGTTTTTTTTATCTATTTTACTTATTATCTATCCCTCTATTTTTCTAGCTCTATATTTTTGTGTTTTCTGCTACTTTTTGTTAATTTTGAACTACTTTTTTAAACGCTTTTCTTTTCTTCTTCCCTGTTCTATTTCTTCTTTCTTATTTTGCCTCCTTTCTGCCCAGACCATGGCAAAGGGAGCCGGGAAGAAGCCCGCAAAGGGGAAGGGTCCCGCACCCCGTGCCCGGCTCCCGTGCGGGTGTTTGAGGGGGGAGACAGTGATAGCTCGGGAGATTTTTAGTGCGGAGGAGGTGGCCGCACTAATATTTCACGTCCAGCGCCGCCTCCCCAAGACCATCATGGGAGGCGGCAAGATCGCAACCGGCTACGGCATCCGGGAGCGCCGGAAGCGGTGGGAGAAGGTGTGCCGGGCCATGTTTAAACTCTCTGGGGTCCGGCACACTTATAACCAGGCCACCCCCCGCTGGACGGATCTCATGGACCGGGAACGCGACTTGCTGGACGTGCTTGGCGTAGAGATCCCCGGGCTTGGTGAGTAGTAGTAGCTATTTCTAGCTATTTCATCACTACTCTGTTTTATCCGGCTCTGTTATTTGCAAATGTTTGTTTTTTACCAAGAGCAATAATGCTGCCGATTACATTGTAGGTAAATTATATTTCAAAATCTTCTATGCATTTCAGGTGCACTGCTCTCCTTCTCAGTAGCCTTGCTACTATGCTTATTTGTTTTGTATTTTGTGTTCATTTCATTGGCCTGAGAAATTATGTATGAGTGTAGTGTAAAGAACTGCGTAATGCTAGACACTAAGGGTCATATTTTCAATTACCGGCGCATCCCTGCAAAGTAGCAGGGATGCGCCAGTAATTGTGCGCCATGCCACCACCACCCATGGGCCCAAAACGTCACAGAAGCCTTACGCATCTGTGCCGTAAAGGCGGCGCATTGCTGGAGTTGCGTGCCAACGATGGCGCAGCTCCAGCAATGCTCTGGGGTGCCCTATCTCCCCAATGCTGCATCAAGCCGTACGTCGGCTTCAAGCAGGTGCAGGGTTTGAGTCACGCATCATTGTCCTAAAAGTGACTGATTGACATCTTGTAGATTTCCCTCAGCCACTTTTAGGATTTGTTCCTGCGCAGGAACGCCCTCCCTTGCGCCGGAACGCCCCCTGATGGCGCAGGGCTTTACAACGTGATGCATCTCCCATATGCGTCACTTTGTTAATATACGCCGCACCATGGAGCCTCTTTTGTTCTGCCGCTGCGTCACAAAAGTCACGCAACAATAGAGCGAAAGAGCCGCAAGCGGCTTCAAAATCAGCCCCTACAGACTCAAGTCCAGTCCTTCCTTTAGACACAAGGCTATAAGAAGAAATAGTGGTGGTGGTCGGTGGATTTATAGTTTGAGTATTCACTGATCTGCAAGCACGATGGACTTTGTCTGTCACTTCGCGTGCTGCGGACTGCTGCCTGCCAGGCCAAGGTAAACCTTTTTAGTAGTCTGTTTAGTGAGTTACATAGAAACTTTCAAAGTCAACGGTCCGCAAATCAAGCAATACTAATAACGTAGTATACCACATGAGATCGGTCAATATATCCCTTGGAATAGTTGTCTATCTATTTGCTATTTCGCCAAAATATTTTGTATTGTTATTTTGAAATGTTTGATTTGGTTGACAAATATCATCCATGTTTTCTGGTCTTTCTTTCTTTCATGTTGTACATCAGCTTCCCCCAGGGGCAAGAGGAGGACACAGGAGGAGGAGGAGGGTGCTGTTCAGGATGCAGGCCAGGATCGGGCAGGCAAGGGCTCCTTTGCTGGCCCCAGTAAGTTTTAATTTTAATATAGAGTACCTATTTTTTCCTAGCGTTCCTCATTCGATTTTTTCTAAATAGTCTTTGATCTTCTTGTAGACTGGATCTAAATTCTTATCCTGCCTCGACTATGACTCCCTGTGGTATTACTAGATTATTCTTATTAGTCTGTCTGTGTAGCTAACTAAGATTGCACATTTGGCAATTCCATTGGACTCCCATTCTAGTCAGCAATAGCTCTATGCACTGAGTGCAGTCCTCTGGGATTGTCCATAATGTCTTTTCAAGTCTTCGAAATGTTTATGCTTTGACAATTGCCAACAATAAAAAGTTGAATGACCACCAAGAAAGAATAAGATACTACTTTACTTTTGTTGTGGATACTAGGACAATCCATTCTACTACTGTTGCAGGGACAAATCTGCACAAACAGAACTATGGACACGAAATAATGCAATAAATTATTACATTGTATTTAGTTTTTTTCACATTTCTTTATTCCTCCTAGAGCAAATATTATATAGTAGTGAGTGGTGTATTCTAACATTCTTAAATGTACTTTGTAGGTGGAACATCTGGTGGCGGGGCCAGCGCGGAGGTGATGGTGTTGGACGAGGACTCTGGGGAGGAGGCGGTGCAAGTGCCGGACTTTCCTGTGAGGGTTCACACGGTGGTGGCGGGAAGAGGTAAGCTATATATTCCTTACTTATTGAGATTGAAGACTGCATAGTGTGCTTTCTGCACGGGTGTATTATAAATCAACCAGGTAGTAGCCTCCTCTAAATGTACTTCGACTTAGCTGTGAAGTTTTTGGCGAGAAGAATCCCAATAAGATCTGAGATGAACTTGATGGATGGGATGAACGAAAAGCGAAAGAAGGGTGTAAGTAAGTGTGGAAGGACGAGAAATGTAATGATGGCTGGCAAAGAAGAATGATATGTGTTTGCTTGGTCCTCGAGGTGGCTGGGAAGGAAAGAAAATGGTATGGTGCATGGCTGGGTGAATGATGAAGCAAGGATGGGTGGAAGGAGAACAGCCTGGGTGGGTGAAACAGAAACTGTATGTGTGCATATACTTTGAATGGATGGATGCCTGGATCATGGTATTATCTGACTCTTAGATAGCATATGTGTATCTAGAGAGAGTGGACGGTCACTGGATGAACTAAGTGTTACCTTGAAGAGCATGTAACACCGCACCCGCACGTCCGTTCCAGTGTAGGAAAGGCAAGGAAAAGAAGTTGTAATTTTGTCCAAATACTACCATGAATAGTAGCAGTAGTAGTTTGTATTGCAACTGCAAGCACAGCATATATCCGGTTCTTACGGTGGACACTCCCTACCTCTCTAAATAACTTTAGTTTAGTAGTAGTACGTCATTCATGTGTGGGTGTATCACTGTTCACTCAATAATAAGCAAAGCACCTAAAGTCATCCCATATGTCATCAAATACATCCCATGTGAAGTGATAGATAATCAAATTATTTAGCTTCTTCATTTTCCTTTTCTAGTACTCATTTGCACTGTAGGGTGAAAGCTAAATTAATTAAGCAGTAGCCCTTGTAACAGAGTATTCTCAGTGCCACCCGTAATAGAAAAGGAAGAGCTTCACCACCTGCATGTACTGGACCGGTACAGTAACGCAAGTCTGTCTCACTCATCATGGTGTGCGTCTGTTTTTCTCGGGTGCAAGTTCACTGCGCTGGCATTATGCCGGCTTGCATAAGATAACGTACCAATTTTCCTAAACAAGAGAGAAGAAGAAGAATAAGACTGGTGGACTGTCATAGTCGACTGTAATGGAAGTCCATAGTGCTCGTAGAATTAGTTCCTTAAACTCCCACTAATGTTAGAGCAAGGATGAAGAAGTGGGAGGTTAGATAGATACTGTCCTCAATAGTTATGTACTGTGCTTTCAATTTGCTACTTGTACTGTGACACAACTTTGTGCTCAATCACTTTGTGTTATTAATCTTAAGGATCATTGGTTACAGACTATGTCTTCCTTTCTTCATATAGTTGCTCCTTCCAAATCAACTAGACCATCACGGAGGGAGCAGGCTCGAATGGCCCGGCAACGGAGGCTGGATGCCACTGTCGCCGAATATCAGCGGCTGGTGGCCCTGGAGGAGGAGGACACGCAGTCAACCGGTACGACAACAACAACATCTACTGGGACAGCTGCATCCTCCTCCGTGTCCCCACGGGCTGCCAGCCAGCGCAGTGCTCCAGCAGTACGGAGCCGGGCTACCAAAGCCAACCGCCACCGCCGAGCAGCAAAGACACCAGCTGCCCCCCACAGGAGTTGCAAGGCACGCCAGCGCCGCTTATCCCTAAGAGTGTCCTACCTGGAGCAGGAGGTCCATACCTACAAGAACTTGGTGGAGGGCCTCCGCTTCGACCATGCCACCCTCCGCAAGGAGTATGATGCCCTGGCCACTAAAGTCAACAGCACCCTCCCGTAGTGTAGTGTCCCTTGCCCCTTTTTTAGAGACTTTTGGGGGGGGTGGGAATTGGGAGTTGGGTTGTGGGACTTTTGAAGGACAATCGTTGGGGTTAGGGAGGGTCTTGCGGGAGATTATTTTGTTAGGGCTACTAAAATATACTTTTTGAAACTTTATCTGACCATACCTGTTTTTTACTGATTTTGAGTCTGGTGGGTGGGGGTTTAACAGTAAGTTTGTTTTCCTGAGGAGTCCTAGGACTTTAGTAGTACTACCGTCAATCTCTCGTCTATTCGTAATACTCCATTATACTACCTCCCACCAAACGCTTATCTTACCTGTAATTTGTGTTTGAAAGTAGGGCTAGTCCCAGGGCTGGCTCCACAGGAAATGGCGATTAAGGTTGGCAATCCTGGGCGGATGAAATGTCCTCATTGCGGTGGTACTAGTGGTGTGACACAGTGGCAGTTGCATGCATATGGAAAAAAAGAAAATGAAACCTGGTTTGTCCTTACTATAGCATTACAACGGTACGATAGAGAATATAGGAGGTGACAGTTCACTAGAACAGTGCCACACAGAGCCTAACAAATGGTAAAGTAGAAAGTATAACTAGTACTTGTGTTGAATTTCTTTGACATTGGCTACTACTACAAGAAATAGTACTGAAGCTAGCTGAGTAAGTCTAGAATATATCCTCGGATTCCTTCACCAGCCTGTTGCTATGACCTTATCCTCCCCAGCAAGTGTGTGGAATTATTGATGTCATTTAGTCACACATCAAGCAAAACCACACAGCTCGGGGGGAGACGGTTAGGGTTTGGAAAATGGATGGGAATGGGGGTTTCTTTTTGGGTAGGTTTTGTTGAGAGAAAAAAAAAGCACAGCATTGACAAACAAGAATTGAAGATAAAGAAATCTTTGGGTACAAAGCTAACTATAAATCTTTTAAGTGACATAAATGAAGTGCATGCCCTACTGCATGCATTGTTACTGAAAAGTAAGTAGTACTAGAATGCGACAGTACAGGGCTGCAGCGTTTTCACTTGCCTATCTCTGCACTCAGAGAAACACTTCTTACATTAAATGAGGTTTAAAAATTAGCCGAAGTAAAACCTATAGAATGGCTGTAGGGATCAATTTAGAAGCAGAGAGAGATCCAAGAAATGCAGTCACACTCAGAGAAGAAAACAATGGATACTGTATCTGTATGTTGTTGTAGTTGTCCTGTTGAATTTGGTAAGTAAGTTGCATGCAGCAAACAATTCCTCTTATTAGCGGCACTCCTCCATTCCAGCTGACGCTGCGTCCAGCAATGTTGGTGACCAGAAGACACCCTGTCCACTGCCTGCCTGGCGGATGCTGAATTGCGGCTCGCTAATGTGAAGCCTGACTCCATCCTTTTTTCCCCATTGCACAGACTGAAACCCGGCCTAACGAGCCCTAAGTTAAGAATAGTAGCAAAGGCTTTCTTTAACTATGCCAAATGCCCCCTTTCTTAACATACTACTGCTTTTGAATCTGGTGGGTGGTGGTTTAACAGTAAGTTTGTTTCCCTGAAACTTAAGTCTGTGTCATTTTCTTCCTTTAAGTGTAAATGGCTAAATCTTTTCAACACTAAGTGCCTCTCACAGAGTAAGTGATCCCCCCTTTCCCACCATGGATTTTCTTCAAGTCGCTTGCAACAAAAATTACACATTCCCACGAGTGCTCTAAAACCCCAGAACTCAGTTGCAAAAACCAAGAACACCCCGAAACACATGCAATCCTGCTGCTAGGGCTTACCCTAACGAACCCTAAGTTACAAAAAGTACCAAAACCTTTTTCATCATGGATGTTGTTAAAAGCACTTTTATCCGGTATTAGACCTTCCCAGCAATGGGCCCAGAGCCGTCAACCCAGGCGAAAACAAGTAGAAGACCCCCAAACAGCCAAAAAGCAAAAGTACAAAAATGTGGACTTAGTCACTTTTCTGAAAATTTGCCAAATCACTCCGCGCGCACTCTGCAGCTAGGCCCTAACTCCCCTCTGCCTCCATGGATTTCCTTCAAACCTCTTGCTATCTAAACTATACATACCCAGTAGTGCTCCCAGGCCCCGAAACCCACCCACAAACACCAGGAAGCCCCCCAAACAGACCCCTGAAAACGCTACATTGAGCAAAAAGTCAGAAAAGGCAAAACCTTTTTTCCTCATGAATGTTGTTTAAACCAGTTTTATCCGGTATTAGACCTTCCCAGCAATGGCCCCAGAGCCGTCAACCCAGGCGAAAACAAGTAGAAGACCCCCAAACTGCCGAAAAGCAAAAGTACAAAAATGTGGACTTAGTCACTTTTCAGAAAATTTGCAAAATCACTCCGCGCGCGCTCTCCAGCTAGGCCCTAACTCCCCTCTGCCTCCATGGATTTCCTTCAAACCTCTTGCTATCTAAACTATCCATACCCAGTAGTGCCCCCAGGCCCCGAAACCCACCCACAAACACCAGGAAGGCCCCCAAACAGGCCCCCGAAAACGCTACATTGAGCAAAATGTCATAAAATGCAAAACCTTTTTCATCATGGATGTTGTTAAAAGCAGTTTTATCCGGTATTAGACCTTCCCAGCAATGGCCCCAGAGCCGTCAACCCAGGTGAAAACAAGTAGAAGACCCCCAAACAGCCAAAAAGCAAAAGTACAGGTGATTAAAGTTTTAATTATATTAACTTGTGCAAAACAAAGAAAGACAGAAACACAGGAATAAACGTCAATAAGTACGAAAAAGAAAATGTCTGAATTCATTGGCTCATTTTCAGGCCTCGGTGTCAGGGAAGACGAGTTCGTCCTCATACTCTGCGAAATCATCAGGCAGGAATAGGTCAGTGTCACCTAACGCAGAAGAAATTCCCTCATCTAAGTTGCTGTCCTCCACGTCTTCTTGCGTCGTGCGATCCGGTACTTTGAAATCTGGTGGTATGAGGTGCTCATTCATCTTGATCATTGTCAATATCTCCACATTTTTGGGCGAGAGGCGTGTCCGTTTGCAAGTTACAATGCCACCAGCAGCACTGAAAACACGTTCAGAAGACACACTTGCGAGTGGGCAAGACAAGTAATGTATAGCCAGGCGGGAGATCTCTGGCCACAATTCTTTTTTCCCATGCCAATACGCCAATGGGTCAGCATTAACATAGACCTCCGTTGAGTCATTCAGATAGTCCTGCACCATCGACTCAAAGTTCTCCACGTTTCCTCCACTTTGCTGAATTTTCGCTCGGACCTTTTCAGAACCATAACCAATCTCAGCTAGCCAATCCTCTTCATCACCCGATATTTCTGTTGTGTCTGGTGCAGATCATGCGGTTGCCGGTGTCTTTAACGGCTGAGAGGTCACTTCTGCCACAGCCACAGATGCAGAAGTGGAGTCTTCTGACTGGGGATGGCCTGCTGATGCTGATGTACTGCCTTTTCCTTCAATTTGCTTCCGTTCTTTTTCAAACCTGATGGCTGACCAGGCTACCCAACGTTTGTACTTTGTAGCATCTTCATCACTAAAAGGAAATAATGCAGAGCCTGCCAGCGCCTTTTTGTAGCGTGGATGCAGAATAGTAGCACAAATGTAATGCTGTTCTGAGTGGATCTTTTGAAGACGTTCATCGCCACGTAGATGCTCTAATAATTTCTCCGCCAAAAGAAAAGCGTCTTGCTTTTCTTCATCGTTTTGAAACTTTGAAGACACCGCCTTCAGTTTGTGCTCCAGCATGCGCAACAATGGGATAGCTTTTCCCAAATTACAGTCCTCCCTGCTGACTGCACGCGTGAAGAACTCAAAAGGACGAAGCATGTCTGTCAGGCTTTTAACTAGCTCCCATTGCGCCGCATTTAACCTCAGGTCCTCCTTCACAGCTGTACCCATTGTTAAGAAATACTGATCGAGTACCGTAAACTGCTCATACAGACGCTCAAGCATGTAGAAGGTTGAGTTTCAACGTGTTGGCACCTCCTGGATGAGTGCTTTCACTGGCATTCGATGTTCATGTAGCAGGCTCCTCAGATGCTTCCGGGCCTTAAAAGAATGGCTGAAATGGTTGCACATTTTTCGGCAGGTGACCACTAACTGGCATGCTGGACTTTCTTTCTCCAAGAATTTTTTAACAACCAGGTTTATACAGTGCGCCAAACACGGCACTCTGAAATAGTCACCCAGTTCCATGGCCTTAACTACATTGGCGCCATTATCCGTGGAAACATAACCAATGGCGCGTTTTTTTGGAGACAGCCAGTGAAAGACCTTTGTGTTGAACTCATTCAAAATGTTTTCTGCTGTATGACGTCTCTCCAAGCCAAACATGGCTAGTGTTGCATGTTTCCGAGCAGCTTTAAAAACTTGGTCCAGGTCAGCACCTGCGTTTAGCTTTGCTTTAACCCCTGAAAAAGAGACCCTGTGTGCAGTGATGCACATGTAATCAGTGCCTGCGCCACTGGTCCACATGTCTGTTGTGAGATGTATAGTGTGAACAGCACTCTTCTGCAAAGCTGCCCCAATCACCTCCAGCACATCTTCATGTAGTGCTGGAACCACAACTCGGGCAAAATAGCACCGGCTAGGAACCTTCCATTTAGGGCAGAGCGCTGCCACTAATTCGAGAAAACCAACCCCTTCGACAAAAGAAAAAGGGAGAAGATCCAGCGCTAGCATTTTAGCCAGCTTAGTGTTATACAGACGCACCATTGGGTGGTTGCGGTCATATGGCGCGTCTGAAAACAACATTGTTTTAACGTTGCCCTGGACCATTTTACGGGACGATGATGACTTCTTCGACCCAGTTACGCTCGCTGATGAACTTTTTCGCATTGGTGTCTCACTCTGTCCCACACTCTTAGTGTGGCTCCCAGGGGTACTGGGTGTAAGTGAAGTGTCTTCCTCCTCGTCATCATCATCAGATGGAACATCAACGTTTTCTCGACTTGCAATTCGGGCTTCCTTGATCTGCCTTAGGTGCGCCAACCATTGGACAGTGTGCTGTCTCTTAAGATGACCTCTCTGGCCTCCAGTCCCATAGTTGGTACCAAGCTTACCACGACTAACTGCAAGCTTACAAATGCTACAAATGGCTATGTTTTCACTTTTTTTGCTAACACTAAAGAAGTCCCAAACTGCGGACTTGAAATGTCTGTGGGGGCCGGAGGAGGCGATACTGGTGGTGGTCGTGCTGCTAATGCCAGATGAAGTGGAGGATGTGTATTGCTGAACTTTACTATGTTGTGCACTTTCACCACCACTAATTGAGGTCGAGGTGGATCGAGGTCCCTTCTGGCGAGTAAGAAATATGGAAGCGGTACGTTGTGGTGTACTAGTTAACATCAATGATTCTGGTGTTCCCATTGCCTCCTCGTTGACTTCATCATTACGCTCAGCAGCTTGTCGGGCTAGGGTCAAAATGTCTGTTTGCTGCATGCCCGCTGGGGCTTCAGTGACGTTAGTGATGATGACTGCGTTGTCGTCGTGAGAGTCTTCAGCAGCAGAAGTATACGCCACTTCTTGTTGAGCGTCATCACACTCCATAACTTTGAGAGTTTCGACGACCTTCCTTTTACGCTTAGCTACCTTTGTCAGATCATGGTGTGCCTCCTCAACCTCACTCTCAGACGGCAGTGGTGCTGGTTCCCAAGTAAGATCCATATCATCAGAAGGAGGTGGGCTTGAAGAAGATGTAGACACCAACACCCTTGATCTTTTCCTTGCTCGGGATGTGGACGACAATGAATGATCATCAGGAGGAGTGGCTTCCTCGAATGATACCTCGGCTTGATTGTCGATTTCCAGATGTGCCCCTACTTATGGAGGAACAACTATTGTGGCCACTTGTTGTGCCCCTCCATGCACCTCTGCTTGCTCCTCTCCTTGCACCGCCTCTCCTTCCACATGTACTTGGGCTTGTACTTGCACATGTGATTGTTGTTGCGGCTGTGGTTGTTCAACACTCGTCAGATGAGCTACAACAACCTGTGTTGATTGAGGGACATTGCTGCTGCTTTCTTGCGATGAGCCAACATCACTGGTCGATGGTGATTGAAGAACTATACTGGCTGCCTCTGAAGCACTCAAGGGCTTGGACCTAAGTTGGCGTGGTGGTGGTGGCAGTGAGCCCAATGGAGCGGAGGTGCTGCTCCCAGCTTGGTCCCCAGCAGATCCCCCTGCTGCTGCAGGCGTACTTTTTTTCATCCCAAAAAATGTGGCGGTCGTCATCACACCACTCTCCTTGGTAAGTGGCGCCACTTCCGTCTTCTGCTCCTTACTGGCAACTTTCATGCTAGAGGAGCTACGGGCAACTTTTTTTGGGGCCATCTTCTTCAGATGTCACTCTGAACAGCAGGCCGCAGTTGCACAAGTTGCAGAGTTGTCTGTGGCCACACGTGACGTTGTGCTGCACACACCGCAGCAGGACTTCTTCCTGGCACTGGTGGTTCTCTTGTGCACCTACAAGCAATGGAAGACAGAGGAACATCAGTTATACGCCCCAAAAAAGCGACAAAAACCACAAAATTCAGCACAATCCCAGCCCATCCATGGCCTGAATGGTGTTTAAATTCAAGAAGACACCCCACAGAAAGACTAGGCCCATGCAACACTCACCACCCCTGGGCAAAGGGCCCCACCAGCAGCCCCAAAAAAACGACCAAAAACACAAAATTCAGCACAATCCCAGCCCATCCATGGCCTGAATGGTGTTTAAATTCATGAAGACACCCCACAGAAAGACTAGGCCTATGCAACACTCACCACCCCTGGGCATAATGGATGAAAAGTAGGCAAAATAAGTGCAGGCCTCAGACACTGCCTCTCTTCAAAATGGCCCCTTGCACCCCAATCACATGTTGCCTGTACCAGCAGCACTCAAGATGGCCACCACCACCACCAACCACGTGGCCAGTCCACATCAACAGTACACCCCAAAATAAAACGAAAAACACACAAAAATCACCACAATCCAATGCCATCCAGGATGTTTACATTAAAGAGAGTGAGCCCCCACAAGCAGACTCAGTCCATGCACCACCACCCCTGGGCAAAGGGCCCCACCAGCAGCCCCAAAAAAACGACTAAAAAACACAAAATTCAGCACAATCCCAGCCCATCCATGGCCTGAATGGTGTTTAAATCCAAGAAGACACCCCACAGAAAGACTAGGCCCATGCAACACTCACCACCCCTGGGCAAAGGGCCCCACCAGCAGCCCCAAAAAAACGACAAAAACCACAATATTCAGCACAATCCCAGCCCATCCATGGCCTGAATGGTGTTTAAATTCAAGAAGACACCCCACAGAAAGACTAGGCCCATGCAACACTCACCACCCCTGGGCATAATGGATGAAGAGTAGGCAAAATAAGTGCAGGCCTCAGACACTGCCTCTCTTCAAAATGGCCCCTTGCACCCCAAGCACATGTTGCCTGTACCAGCAGCACTCAAGATGGCCACCACCACCAACCACATGGCCAGTCCACATCAACAGTACACCCCAAAATAAAACGAAAAACACACAAAAATCACCACAATCCAATGCCATCCAGGATGTTTACATTAAAGAGAGTGAGACCCCACAGGCAGACTCAGTCCATGCACCACCACCCCTGGGCAAAGGGCCCCACTAGCAGCCCCCAAAAAACGACAAAAAACACAAAATTCAGCACAATCCCAGCCTATCCATGGCCTGAATGGTGTTTAAATTCAAGAAGACACCCCACAGAAAGACTAGGCCCATGCAACACTCACCACCCCTGGGCAAAGGGCCCCACCAGCAGCCCCAAAAAAACGACAAAAAACACAGAATTCAGCACAATCCCAGCCCATCCATGGCCTGAATGGTGTTTAAATTCAAGAAGACACCCCACAGAAAGACTAGGCCCATGCAACACTCACCACCCCTGGGCAAAGGGCCCCAGCAGCAGCCCCAAAAAAACGACAAAAAACACAAAATTCAGCACAATCCCAGCCCATCCATGGCCTGAATGGTGTTTAAATTCAAGAAGACACCCCACAGAAAGACTAGGCCCATGCAACACTCACCACCCCTGGGCAAAGGGCCCCACCAGCAGCCCCAAAAAAACGACAAAAAACACAAAATTCGGCACAATTCCAGCCCATCCATGGCCTGAATGGTGTTTAAATTCAAGAAGACACCCCACAGAAAGACTAGGCCCATGCAACACTCACCACCCCTGGGCAAAGGGCCCCACCAGCAGCCCCACAAAAACGACAAAAACACAAAATCCAGCACAATCCCAGCCCATCCATGGCCTGAATGGTGTTTAAATTCAAGAAGACATCCCACAGAAAGACTAGGCCCATGCAACACTCACCACCCCTGGGCAAAGGGCCCCACCAGCAGCCCCAAAAAAACGACAAAAAACACAAAATTCAGCACAATCACAGCCCATCCATGGCCTGAATGGTGTTTAAATTCAAGAAGACACCCCACAGAAAGACTAGGCCCATGCAACACTCACCACCCCTGGGCATAATGGATGAAAAGTAGGCAAAATAAGTGCAGGCCTCAGACACTGCCTCTCTTCAAAATGGCCCCTTGCACCCCAATCACATGTTGCCTGTACCAGCAGCACTCAAGATGGCCACCACCACCAACCACATGGCCAGTCCACATCAACAGTACACCCCAAAATAAAACGGAAAACACACAAAAATCACCACAATCCAATGCCATCCAGGATGTTTACATTAAAGAGAGTGAGACCCCACAGGCAGACTCAGTCCATGCACCACCACCCCTGGGCAAAGGGCCCCACCAGCAGTCCCCAAAAAACGACAAAAAACACAAAATTCAGCACAATCCCAGCCCATCCATGGCCTGAATGGTGTTTAAATTCAACAAAACAGTTGTATCATGCACCCATAACCAACCCTGGTCCTACTGGATACTGTGGCTACCCACAATATATTTTATTTAATGTTCTGAAAAAGTTCCAAAATTGTAGTTGCAGCAACTGTAATGCCCCAAACAAACTTACTTGTGAAAGTTGATTTCTAATCCAAAAGTGATCCAAAGAAAGTCAAAAAGGCCTCAAATCCAAATATGCAGCAGCACCCACAAAAAGTAATCCTTCCAGGTCAAGGTCCAAATGAAAGTGACCAGCACATGAAGAAAGCACTGGGAGGAGCCTGCTGGACAGGAACAGGAAGTTGGAGACTGTGGGGCACTTCCTTCCTCCCCCCCCAAAAATGGACTCCTTATAAAAAAAGGGCATGCAAATGTCAACCTGAGGAGTGATTCTGATAAAAATCATCATTTTCTGAAGGTTTATGCTGTTTGCTGGTGGATTTCTTGTGCAGAATTGCAAAATCTCTATTTCGCGAGTGCGAGATTGTTCCTGTCCGCCGCAACTACGTGTTCGCAATTGCTAACTCTCGCGAGGCGTGCTCTGCAAGGTGGCAAGCCGCGATTACGTATTCGCGGGCGCCAAACTCCCGCGGGATCCCGCAGCAAGATCCAAAATGACGCAGCACTCGCAAAATATGATCGAGAAAAACAACTCGGCAAACGCTGAATGACGAAAGTGAACGCCGTGCACCACGCCGCGCGCCGCAATATTGTATCACCCAGCAAAAAATCCGCTGCGTGCGAATTCATGGATTTTCGGCAAATTCGCGAGAGTTCGCGGATTGCGAATTTGCCAAAAATCCGCAAAATCCGCGAGCGGAACGGATTTTACGCCCATGCTTAGTTGAAACCTGATCTTTTCCCCTTTTCTTTCACTCATACGATGGTTGAGTTTGACAACCAAATCGATGAACTCAACACAATCTTCAGGGGTACAACCTGAGAGACTATATCTTTTAAGTCCTCGCACAAGCCCTGGTAAAACAAAGAGGTTCTTTTTGCCATGGGCCATTGTGTCTCTGCTACTAGGCGATTGAAAGTAGCCACATAACCCAAAAGATCCTGCTTACCCTGCCGGAGCTTTAACAATTCAACATCGGTTGCCTGCATGAAAGCATGCTTAGCAAACAGACTATGCATCTGGTTCTTAAAGGCCGGGAAACTATTCAACACAGCGTCATTATTTTCCACTAAGGGGACTGCCCAACTAGCTGCAGTACCCGAAAGATATGAGATCACAAACGTTACTTTAGTAGTGTCGTCAGGAAAAGCGGTTGGTCGACACATAAAGTGCAAATGGCACTGGTTCATAAATATAGCATATCTGCTACTATCCCCAGAAAACCTCTCTAGAGCTGCTAGAGGCACCGGCACGGGAGTGTTCACTGTAACGGACAAAGGAGAAGGAGACCCACTCTGCCCCCCACTCCTCTCATATTGAAATGTGGCTGGTTGAATATGTGGAAAAGTAAATTCTGCCATGTTCTGTGTCCCTACGCGTCCTCCATCTTATGTTATGTGTGCATGATTAATATGCATATGTATTCCCCATGTTTGATTAAAGATGCAATTATAGTTGTGTCCACCTCTAGTATGCCAGTTTCCAGTTCTCGTGAATACTACGAATATCAGGCCTATTTAAAGCTACGTTGCCACGTTTCTCAGTGTGCACGTTATTTCATTGTAAAGTCCCCGTTTCTAGGCCTCAAAAGGGCCCGGACACCAGATTCAGCTCCTGTTTCCTGAAGGCCTCGCTGAGGAGCGACACGGCCCCCACCTGTGTTCCTGACCCTTCACTTACTTCCTGCCTCGCAGTGCCCGGTTCAGCCTGGCTCTGCCTCTGAGTCTGCCAAGAGTATGTTATGATTCTAGTTATCAGTCCAGCCCTCCTTCTCTGCATTCCTAAAGTTACTGAATCGCATCAATAGTTTCCGTCATTGTCTAGCCTCTACGTCTCCATGTAAGAGAAATACTGCATTTAATGGTCATTTAATATTCCTCATCACGCACTACATGTAGAATAATGCATGCTCCAGTCTTAGAGTCTGTTAGCCTTTCCCCTCCTGATTCTTAGTTTATATCAACATGTTCTCTAAACATCAGATACTAGATACTGTTTAGGTACATGTCGCCCTGACTCTCCAGACTTCAGTCTCTGCTCCTAGCACAGAGTTCGTAGCCCCCAGCTTCTCCTAGTAACACGTCATTGTCAGCTTGCGCGCACCATCAGGTTAGAGGTCCCGGCTCCTTAGGTAGCCCCCTCCATGTTTCCGCCCCATTCATGACATATTCTGTTACGTTTGCATCACATGTCTATGTATACGCCCTGTTACACCTACTTTCACCCTTATCTTTCGCGACTGCTATTGACCACACCCACTGCTCCGCCTATCATATGTACTGTAATGCAACTGTTTTACTATATATGCTTGTGTATTGTTATTAAATGCTAGCGCGCTCATCCCAGATCCTGCCCCAGGCAGCTGCCATCCTATTCCTGTGCAGGTTGTCCTGTTCCTGTCCTTTATGCTGTAATAAACCTGCAAACTCCTACTACCTCGAATCTTGACTCTTATTTATTGAGCTATCTGTTATTGCTATGCCTAGTCAAACCTAGATCCGGTATTATTTATTTATATACCACATAATGATGCCCGAATAGGGACTTGCCCTTTCCCCACGCGTCGGTGAAGCCACGCCGGCCCCCTGACCCTCTGCAGTCGTGACGGAACTCTTCTGCACACCGGCAGATATTTCTGCTTCAAGTATCCCTCAGGCCCACGGAGGAGACGGAGGTGGCGGTCCAGCATCCAGACGAGGCGGTGGAGGAACGCGGCGAGTCCCGACCAGAGCCCAAGCCGAGAGTCCAAGGTCCGAGGTATCCGGAGGCCCACCCGTAACAGAAGTCCGAAGTTCGTCCGTCCGGCGTCGAAGCAGTCCAGTCCAGTTCGAGGCCTTCCGTTCTTGCTGCCCGGTGAGTACCGTTGCTGGGGTAGTATCTAGACAGGGTCAATCTAATTGACTCTGGTCCGTGGGTTGGTGGTACACAGACCCACAAAACGAAGTGTCCACTTCGGTGGATGCGGGTCCTGACGTGTCTCTTTATGAGACCGGTGAGTTTCGTACTGTTTCAGCAGTGCATCTAGTTTCTGTTCTAGTCAGTTCTGTTCTCGAGAAAATTCATGTATTCTGTTTTCCGTATTCCAGGTAGTATTCTGTTCGAACTGTTATTTTAAATGTTCTTCATGTATTTTAATGTCGTGGTATGAATGTGGAGTAGTTATCGTGTTCATTGTGTATTGTAATTACGTATTGTGTCTAAGTTACAGTTCAGTCATGCCCTTATTTTCGAAATTACGTCAGTTAAAAACTAGAAAAGGTCTGCTAGAAGCAGCAGTTCCTGTCCCGCCTAGGGACAGTCCAGGTCATTTTATGTATCAGAAGCATGGCATAAGCGCCATATTGTATCTAGATTTATGGGTAGAGTATACCAAACAGTTAGAGGAAAAGTATAGATGGCCCGTATCAGGTACGTGGGATGCCGAGTGCATCATGAGAGTAGAAGAAGCATTATGGAAAAAGAAAGCCAGACAGTCACAGAAAGATGCCATCGAGTTATGGCGCAAAGAATCTCATAAAAGAACCGAAAAAGAAATCAGAAAGTCAGAACTAAGTAGAGAATCCTTAGAACGAGCCCAAGAAAGGGAACTAATCGAGATAGGTGAACGAGTTAAAACCGAACAGTCAGATAGACAGAGAAATGCCCTCATTAAGGGTATGTATCCTCTTCTTGCCGAGGGCTTGCCAAAAGCGACCCCGGAGGCATCCAGTAATTTCCCGCCGCCATTAGTTCCGCTCAAGCTACGTCACAAACCGACCGCAGCTGATATTTTCATTTCGTCCTATTTGGACGACACGGTCCCAGAATATGCAAATCCCGCTCCGCCAGTCCCTGTAAATAATGTAAATCCAGCTCCTCCAGACACCGGGGCACCCCTTGCAGTACCTGTTACGGTACCCCTGGTCCAGCCTACATTACAACTTCCCGCCACTCTGCCAATACGAAGAGTGTCAGTCGACGGTTCCAGTTTAGGGGCCGCAGGAGGAGGTCCTCCTCAGACCCCGCCGCCAAATAGACGTCCAGGAGCAGTTGAGTTACATGAACGTGCGTTACAGCGTACGCCTAAATATCAGTCCATTGCAGAAATCAGGCGAGCTCTTACTGAATGCTGTTATGATCCAGTTCCAGGCGAGGATGGTATGGTTATATTTTCCGTGCGTGTTAGGCAGGTGTCCGAATACTTGGTCACTTTACCGAATATGAAGGAGGATCTAGACAGAATATATCGTTTCATCCGTACAGGGGATGATCCAGAAAGTATTAGTGACGTCATGTCTCAAAGGAAAGTTGAGATCCAGCTCATGATATTAAAGTTTCTGATTAATTGTTTAATAAGGGAACAAGATTATCCGACCAAAGATCAAGTCGAAATGAGAACTCTGACAAGGTGGAGTGAGAATATAGCCGAGGGTAAGCACAAGACTATCAGTAGTATAGAGAGTATGTACAAGAAAATTCGTAAGGAAATAATAAGGTTACATGATCAACGTAAGGCAGCACAAGTAAGCGAGAAAGAAAATGACTCTGCGGAAGAGGTAGAGGACGAGAATCCCGCCAGAATAGCGTATGTAGGAAAATCTAGATTTCCAGACCGCCATTTACGCCTAGAACACAAGTCAACTTTCCATCGTCCAACACCAGAACAAGGTTCTCTAGAACAAGTATTTCAAGCTACCGACCACATTCTGAAATCACGAATCGGTTATAGCGAGTTAAGTACTATGCATGAACAAGAACTAGTCTGATCAGCAGTCCGATGGATTACTGATTCTACCACTTTTCCAGACGAAATAGTGGCACAAATGTTTCTGAAATTGCCCCCAGCCGAGCAACGACTGGTGGGTATGTATATGATCCAGCACCTCATCACATTGTATGAGGGTCAACATTCTGATCCAGGTCCGTTACGCGATGTCCTGAACGAGTTACTCCAGTATAAATGGAAAGGTTTAGGTACCGATTTAATTAGTGTCATTCTAGAACAGCGCCACAAATATAGAACGTTTTTGAACCCGCATTTTGTTCATGTCTCACCCCCAGAAAGTAAACCCTTTTACATAGACAGACAGAATCCGTTACGAGAAGTGCATCCAGTTAAGACAGAGGGTGGTGAAATGCAACGAGTGTTTGTTTACACCCCGATCACAAAGATGGAACTCTTAGAGATGAAAAAGTTAATTCCCTGTCATGATAAAGATCCAGCAGGGTTCCACCGAGAATTAAAAGACATGCTCCGTATGGGAGAATACACGTATCCAGATATTATTAAAATGTTAAAAGTCCTATTGCCCGCAGGGGTATATGAGAAACTCAAGGAAAAAGATTGGGAGGTGGGAGAGAAAAAGATCGATTGGGCAGTTCTAGAAGCTGAAGATAAGGCACGAGTACCAGGTACCGGTCTTGGAGATAAATGTAAAGAATTACCAGAATTGTTAATACAAGTTTTGCCCAGATTATTAGCAACTAGAAAAGAAGACTGGGATGCAATCTCAGCCTGTAAACAGAAACAAGATGAAGATACTAGCGATTTTTACTCTAGATTTGAAAAATGTTTTACCATAAACAGTGGCCTCAAGACAAGTAGCGAGTCATACCCTCACCTTTTTGTTACTAAATTAGTCGAGAATTCGAGTCCACAAGTTAAGAACCGAGTTTTGAAAGTCGAAAGTACCTGGCAAGCTAGTACCCCGTCCCAGATGTTGCAGATGCTTCAATATCACCAGAATAGAATCAGAGAAGAGCAAGAACATGAGAGAAAACGTATGAAAGACACGAAAATGAAAGTACTAGTTGCACAATCTGTTCCTCAAGACAGTCAGAAGAGGGGTCCGAATCAAGCCAGTCATCCTGCAGCTCCCGTTAAAGGAAACTGCAATTATTGTAAACAGCCAGGTCATTTTATAAACGAGTGTGCAGTTCTGAAACACAACATAGCTACCGGTAAGACTAAAGAAAGACCACGTCCGCCTAGACAAGAGCAAGTTTCACAGACTCCTCAGCCACAGAATGCACCACAGACAGTCACCGTACCGCAGCCTATTGCTGCAACACAGCATGTTACACAGCAGATGTACCAGTACGCTCAGTCAGAGTATCCAGAGTATCAACCGTATTCATGAAACAGCCTAGAGAGGGAGGTAGGCTTGCCTCTCATCGAGATACCTGTAGATCAAGGAGGTCCCTATGTTCACAGTCAAGTATTAGGGAAAGATAGAAAGTTTCTGATTGATACAGGGGCAAGTAGGACCACTATAAGTCACGCCGAAGTTCCAGGGGCTCCGCTCTCAGGCTCTAGAAATGTTTCCCTTGGATTTTCAGGAAAACCTATCGTAAATGAAATTTCAAAACCAGTTACTCTAGAAGTAGGTCCATTGTCCCGTACTACTGATCTGTTACTTACCAAGTCATGTCCAGAAAATCTATTAGGCATTAAAACACTGAAAGAGTTAGGTGCAGTTATATGCTGTTCCCCAGAGGGAATACGATTGTTCCTACGTGACTTCAAGGGTCACTATGTATTACGAGATTTTGATCCGAGATTGTCTAAAGTCCCGCAGCATCTATGGGCGCAAGGCCCAACTGATGTTGGTTATATGCAAATCACACCCCATCGTGTGACTCTCAAACCAGGTGTAGTCCTGCCACGAATCAGACAGTACAGATTGCCACCTGAGGCTGTAGCAGCCTTATCCAAAATTATTGACGAGCTCATGGCTCAAGGAGTAATTGTAGAAACTGACTCCAATGTATGTAATTCTCCGATCATTCCCGTCATGAAACGTACTGATCCAAATGCACCCCCAGTATATCGATTAGTGATTGACCTTCGAGAACTCAATAAATGTATTATTCCCCAGTACCCAGTTGTCCCAGATATCTCTTCCCTATTGACAGCCATTGATTCCGAAGCCACATTTTTTACAGTCATAGACCTCAAGAACGCGTTTTTCAGTGTCCCCGTTCATCCAGACAGTCAGTTTCTTTTCGGATTTTGTTTAAATGGAAGGAGCTATATGTTCACACGCGCTCCTCAAGGTTTCACAGAAAGTCCTAGTATTTACAGTCAAGCACTCAAGAGACAACTAGACAACATTCACATGCCAACTGACACTGCCCTGCTCCAGTATGTCGATGATCTACTAATCACAGCCCGTTCTGAACGTGCTTGCGAGCAAGCATCCCTTACAGTCTTATATTTCCTAGCAGAGATGGGGCACAAGGTGTCCCCTTCTAAGCTTCAATTCTGTGTCCAGCAAGTGATCTATTTAGGCCACTTACTGTCCAAGAGGGGTAGGCAGTTGACACCAGATCGTATCCAGTTAATAGCGAGTCTTCCTCAGCCCAAGACCCAGAAGGAGGTACGTGCTTTTATCGGCCTTACTTCTTATTGCAGACAATGGATTCCTCAGTATGCATTTCTAGCTAAACCACTGATACAGTTAACGACACAGGAGGCAGCCGTATCGACTGTCCTCCCATGGACATCTGAACATACACTTAGTTTCAATGAGTTAAAGAAAGCCCTATGCCAAGCCCCAGTTCTAGCTACACCGAACTACTGTAAGCCTTTTACACTTTTCGTCACTGAACGTGAAGGTACAGCATTATCTGTTCTCACACAAGATCAAGCAGGACAATACAAGCCCTGTGCTTATTTTTCGAGCACATTAGATCCTGTAGCCCAGGCTCTGCCTGCGTGCCTCAAGTCAGTTGCAGCCACAGCACTAGCTATCAGACAAAGTGATTCCATAGTATTAGGACACTCCCTGACAGTACAAGTTCCACACTCCGTGGAAGTTCTTTTAAACCGAACACAAACTCAGCACTTGACAATTGCACGTTTAACAGGTTATGAATTGACACTGTTCCAGCCACACATAGAAATCAGACGCTGCAACGTTTTAAATCCTGCTACACTGTTACCATCAGTTAACCCGAATCCTGCCACACACGACTGTGTGGAAGTAGTTAACATTACGACAAAGCCAAGACAAGATCTGGCAGATATTCCATTACCAGATCCCGACCTGACACTTTATGTGGATGGTTCATGTATGAGAACAAGTACAGGAGAACTAGTAGCCGCGTATGCAGTGACTACTGACACTGAAGTTATTGAAACACACCGTATTGACACCCTGTCTGCTCAAGCAGCAGAGCTAGTTGCTCTGACTCAAGCCTGCATACACGCCAAGAACCTGAAAGTTAATATTTACACAGATTCACGCTACGCATTTGGAGTCGTACACGACTTTGGAGTGCTCTGGCAGGAGAGAGGTTTCATGACTTCTCATGGAACCAAGATTCAGCATGGTCTCCTTATTCAAGCTCTGTTAGATGCCATACACTTACCGACATCCATTGCTATCATGAAATGCAAAGCACATACGAAAGTTACTGACACTATTTCTCAAGGTAATGATCTAGCAGATCGCACAGCCAAGCTTACAGCTCAGACACCAGACATTCCAGTTAATAAGACACCGACACACACTCCAGATCCGACTACATGTATGACAGTTAAGGACCCTACACAAGATGTCATAGACATACAGTTACATGCTACTCCTGAAGAAATCAAGAAATGGTCCGAACAAGGAGGGGTCCAGACAGATCAAGGATGGTTGACGAAGGGAAAAGCCACATGGTTTCTCCCCGACTCTATGGTTCAAGTCATTATCAATACCGCACATAGTCCAGCACATTTAGGAGAAAAAGCAATGTTAGACAGTATCCAGAACATTTGGTTCAACAAGCATTTACGAGCTGCAGCCAAGCAGAAAGTCCGTACCTGTATGATATGTTGTCAGTTTAATCCAGGTAAAAGTGTCCCGGTGGAACAAGGTGGATTCCAGCCCCCTGACCACCCTTTTGAAGTCCTCCAGATGGATTACATTCAGATGGAGCGATGTCGAGGTTTCAAGTATGTCCTCGTAGTTGTATGCGCTTTGTCCAGGTGGACGGAGGCATATCCAGTTCCAGATTACACAGCCACGACCACTGCCAAGCAGTTGGTTCGTGAGTTCTTCCCCCGTTATGGACTCCCTAGAGTCGTATATTCTGATAACGGCCAGCCATTCTCATCTGAGTTGATGAAACATGTTTCCCTTTTGTTAGGATACCAGTGGAAGTTTCATTGTGTACGCCACCCTGAAGCAGCTGGTCTCGTAGAGAGACATAATCAGACCCTGAAAATTCGAATTGCAAAAGTTTGTCAAGAGAAAGGTGTGGACTGGCTAATAGCTCTGCCAGTTGCCCTGTTCTATATGCGCATGGTCACACATTCCAGATCAGGTCTGTCCCCGTACGAGGTCGTATTCGGCCGCCCCCCTAACATGTGGGGTACACCTAGACCCCGAAGTATTACCGATGTTTCAAGTAATATGCTGACAGATTACCTAGCTTCCTTGATGTCTGCCCTCAACTCTTGTCGTTCACAGGTTGCCGCCGCATTTCCAGACAATACCGAGGTGGCACCGCATGAAATCGTTCCCGGATCCATGGTCTTAGTGAGAAATTTTGATCGTTCAAGTCCGCTGGAGCCTCGCTGGAAGGAGCCCCGACAGGTCCTCCTGGCCACCCGTACAGCCGTGAAGTTGGAGGGACGCAAAGGCTGGGTGCATCTTTCGCATATCAAAAAGTTTTATGGATTGAAGCCCGTTTCAAAGAACATTTCCGAGGATTTAAAGGACTGCCAAAGTACTATTCTTAAGGACTGTCCCGCAAAAGACACTGTTACTGCACCCTCCCTGTTAGAGACAACTCCGCAACAGGAGTATAAGAAAAAGTTAAGGTCTAGTAAAATAAGTCAGCCAGTTTGATTGTCTAAGTCCTCCCCTAGGTGAAACGGTTAGACCGGTTTCTGACATGTGTAAAATAGACCCCCATAGTGAGAGAGTTAGTCAAAACTCAATCCGATGTATCGTTTTTCTAAGTTTCGTTTTGTTTCTCAGCATTATGATTTCCTGCACCAGTTATGCATTTTACCTGTATTTTCCAGTTTCTCATGTAAATAAGTCTTCTAATGTTACAGTAGAGCACACGTTTAGTGATCTGCCTCCTCATGAACTCTCTTACCGCCTCGCTATGCGTAACAATTCCTTTATCCGCATGTTACATTACTCACACCAGACCAGCAATGCCACTAATTGTTGGGTGTGTGGTCGACTCCCCCCTTTCCAGACACCGAAGGGAGTTCTGCCACTCTTTCCTTATCCATTTTCACATAATGGTTCGTGTGGAGCATGGTCCACGTTAACGTCATCCTCAACAGATATGTCTTTCCTTAACAGTACATGTTACCCAGACAAGCAAGGTCTTCCCCACAGAACAGGGTTAGATCTAGAAAATGAAGTTTACAACTTAGGTAATTATTCTTCGAATTTTATGGTCCTGAATGTTCAGTCTGATTCCACTCCAGACTTACCTGCTATTTCAGTACTACCAGTCAAAGGCGAATTATGTGTCCGAAATTATGGTTCCGTACATGTAGGACACAGCGATTGTACTACTATTGTCAAGTATAGTGACAGTGGGAAATCTATTTTCAAAGCTTCACGTCATTCTTATTTTATTTGTGGTCAGACCGCATATGTTCGTCTGCCCCTCGATTGGGAGGGAACCTGTTACATTGCCTTCCTACTGCCACCAGTTTTCCTAGCCCCATCTGATTATCATAGAAACACACATCTAGTACACATTAGACATAGAAGGGAGATCGAGTCCCCAATTGTCGATTATACTGAAACTGCTCTAGAACAATATACAGATTTCAATAGAGGTTTCTTCTTTTTTATAGGACCCATCCAGAATAGTAAGCTAATCCGTAGGTTAACAAGAACCCTTGAAGCAGTAGTGAATGAGACTGCCTCTGCCCTAGGTAACTTAACTGAAGAGCAATCTGCTATGAGATTTGTCGTGCTCCAAAATCGTCTCGTCCTTGACGTCATACTGGCCGATAGGGGCGGGGCATGTAGAGTCATCGGATCTAGTTGCTGCATTTTCATTCCAAATAACGCGCCGTCTGTTTATTCAGCTATAACCAGACTTCATAAAATCGCCCATCTGTTACACCAAGACCCAGGCACCTGGACATGGTCCGGTTGGTTCTGGAATATAATTTTCGCTTGGGGATGGAAAGTATTGTCCTTTCTAGGTATTGCAGTAGCGATCATATTCAGCTGCTGCCTCTGTATACAATGTGGCCCTGCGATTTGCGGCATTTGTGCTACCTCTTGTATTCCTAGTCCCAAGTCCCGTTCTAAATCCCGCCCCAAGAAAATTCGAGACGAACAAATGATACTGTATGAAATGATAGATGGTATCATGAATATTGATGTTTCCTGATGGAAACGTAGTGACAAGGAGGGAATGTGGAAAAGTAAATTCTGCCATGTTCTGTGTCCCTACGCGTCCTCCATCTTATGTTATGTGTGCATGATTAATATGCATATGTATTCCCCATGTTTGATTAAAGATGCAATTATAGTTGTGTCCACCTCTAGTATGCCAGTTTCCAGTTCTCGTGAATACTACGAATATCAGGCCTATTTAAAGCTACGTTGCCACGTTTCTCAGTGTGCACGTTATTTCATTGTAAAGTCCCCGTTTCTAGGCCTCAAAAGAGCCCGGACACCAGATTCAGCTCCTGTTTCCTGAAGCCCTCGCTGAGGAGCGACACGGCCCCCACCTGTGTTCCTGACCCTTCACTTACTTCCTGCCTCGCAGTGCCCGGTTCAGCCTGGCTCTGCCTCTGAGTCTGCCAAGAGTATGTTATGATTCTAGTTATCAGTCCAGCCCTCCTTCTCTGCATTCCTAAAGTTACTGAATCGCATCAATAGTTTCCGTCATTGTCTAGCCTCTACGTCTCCATGTAAGAGAAATACTGCATTTAATGGTCATTTAATATTCCTCATCACGCACTACATGTAGAATAATGCATGCTCCAGTCTTAGAGTCTGTTAGCCTTTCCCCTCCTGATTCTTAGTTTATATCAACATGTTCTCTAAACATCAGATACTAGATACTGTTTAGGTACATGTCGCCCTGACTCTCCAGACTTCAGTCTCTGCTCCTAGCACAGAGTTCGTAGCCCCCAGCTTCTCCTAGTAACACGTCATTGTCAGCTTGCGCGCACCATCAGGTTAGAGGTCCCGGCTCCTTAGGTAGCCCCCTCCATGTTTCCGCCCCATTCATGACATATTCTGTTACGTTTGCATCACATGTCTATGTATACGCCCTGTTACACCTACTTTCACCCTTATCTTTCGCGACTGCTATTGACCACACCCACTGCTCCGCCTATCATATGTACTGTAATGCAACTGTTTTACTATATATGCTTGTGTATTGTTATTAAATGCTAGCGCGCTCATCCCAGATCCTGCCCCAGGCAGCTGCCATCCTATTCCTGTGCAGGTTGTCCTGTTCCTGTCCTTTATGCTGTAATAAACCTGCAAACTCCTACTACCTCGAATCTTGACTCTTATTTATTGAGCTATCTGTTATTGCTATGCCTAGTCAAACCTAGATCCGGTATTATTTATTTATATACCACATGGGGGCTTAGCCTTAACTGAGGGATCCCTCCCTCTTCTTTTAGTGCTTTCCTTCACCTCACTCAGTGTCCCCTGTAACTCCTGGTTCTTCTGACGCAAGGATTGGACTTCACCCTGTATGTGCGCTAAAGCCTGCATGATTTCCTGCATCGAAGAAGCCCCCCCTGCTGCCTCCTCAACCATTCTTCACTCGGGCGGTGTGTTAATTCGTGGGCTTGGTTTTCTGTTCCGATGCCGACCGGCCCAACACCGCAGGAGTGAAGAACGTCCCAATCCTCTACCCTCACCGTGACCCCCAACACCCGCAATCAAAACGGATGGTGGAGAACACGACACCGGGAGAAGGTGGGTAACAAAACAAGGGAACCCAAGGTCTTGGGGAACACAACTCGTCTCCTCTGGCTTCTCGGCAGCTGACAGCTTGACACAGACGAGACCGCTAAAATGAAAAGAAGGAGACAAGATTAAACACACCCCTACTACTATTACCAGTACAAGTACACACACGAACCACCGACCTCCCAGCTTACCCCAGATAACAAACGGGAGTGGCTTGATACGAAACAGGAATTCTTCCACTGCAATCGTATTGTTTGTTTCTTGCGTAACCCCAGACCAACCACGCCCCCTCGGGAAACACCAAGAATGACTAAGGGGGTGGAATTCACAATTCTTAGGACAAAAAAGGACAGGGGAATAATGGCATCAAAGGGAATACGAAAGACACCCCAAAAAAACCTGGAATCTAAAAAAGAACACGAAGGTAGCACAAAAACGGCCGTTATTCAGCTCCTTCGTGAAACCACCCAAACACAGCGTATAACAAGATGGTTTGGATACAAAAAAGGGATAATAACGGGAAGTTAGAACTCATAGGAAACGCAGCCGCGAATCCCAGAACGTCACCGAAGATCAAAAACAGGTCCCCAATAAAGGGTTCAGAAATGCCCAAGGGAATAGGAAAACAAGGGAGCAGGGGGAAAAAGGGGATCAAAAACCCAGCACTAGAAAAGACCGCTGGAAAGGAGCTCGAAGGAAGGGAAACAAAGTAGAACCACAGAAACAGGAAACACACGGCAAGGGACCAATAAAGAAACCAAGCACCTGTTTCCTGTTGGCAGCCCCCTTTTAAAGCGAGCTCTAGGTAGCGTCCATAAATTCGCATTTGCACTTGGCACTTTTCAGAAAAAACGCTAACGGGGAATTAGACAGAAGTTACCAGGCCCCCTTGAACCCCATCACCTACCACATTACATAGTGCTCTGGACAGAGTATGCAACCATCTTACCTTTGACAGTGGGGAAAAACTTTAGTTATGTAACTTTGTCTCAGTCATTGTACAAGTACGTATGTAGAGACTGTCTCATTAGAGTACTGCAAGGAGAGTGTATACTGAATGTATAAGTGTGTGAGGATCGTCACAGTGCTTGTATAAGTACATATGTTGACACAGCCTAACTCCGAGAATGACCTTGTCTCTAATTGACTGCCCTCCATGTGCCAAAAACTGAAACTTCAACTTTCCATGGCCCTGTATTGCTACAGCTGCAACACTCCACTGAATGTGCAATAAACATTCATATCTGCACAGATATCTCATGTCCACCATCTTTCTTGTGTGGAACTATGGATGAATATAGGGTCAGTAATTCCCAGTACCTTCCATGTTGGCCATATTGTGGGACTTGGCTTACAGAGGGACACTTTGGCTTTTGCAACCCGGGGGACTGTAGCACTCCAACACGGACACCCACATGCCACAGCCACTCCCTCACGGCTGGTATACACCCACACCACACCCATCCAGCGCGGGCCTCTCAGGACACGTGACCCTGCTAATATAAAAGACCGGGCGCACATGCTCTATGCCATTTTAGAGTTTAGAGTACGTGGCCTCACTTCTTACTGAGTTAGTAGCACCGCAAGCACTGAGCAGGTGTACAACCTGCGATGATGATAGGTGAATCAGTATGTCCTCTACCATGGCCACGTCAAGACTCAGTAGCAAATGTGAGACCTATTACCTTGCATAACAGAGCTGCATGATGTGGATGGTGCCCTGACCGTGTAAAGGTGAGCAGTGAGGCCTTGGAGCACAGCGTTGGACAGATAACTCTGCGTGGCAGGAGTGGATGGGATACCGCATCCTGAATGCAGAAAGACGGCAGTGCGATTTAGGCATACACACTCGTATATACTCTGCCACAGCATCGGATTGGTAATGCAAGCACTGGTGCAATGCCCGAGGAGCCAGTGCTGATTTCCAACTGTGGGCTCTCACAGCTCGTGGCTGCCTTGCGTCACTTTGGGAATGTTATGTTTTGAATGTGAGAAGGTTGGGAGGTAGAAGTTAACGGGGATTCAGTCATTCTTGCTTTATACTTGCTACTTACAAAACATGTTCTGAGGATTAAACCACATCAAGAGAATTACAGTCTCTGTTTTTCATTCCTACATACTGGTCTTTCCTACAATTACTAATTCTGTACTATCTTTCAGATGTGGGAGCTTGAGGGGGCACTATGTCCCGGCACGTGGTTGGAGTCACACTGGTGACACAAAGGTGAGCTGCGAAGATTTTCTCCAGTGTCACTCTCTCACTCTTTCTCTCTCTCTCATCTTCTCTCCTTTGATGGACGCATGACACACAATCTTATCTTGCTTTTTATCTAATAGGTTGACGTCCCCCCCCAAACACCACCAGAGCTGAACACGTCTTGAACCTACGATGATGCGTGGCCATCCTGGCAATCAACACCCAGCCAGAATTGTGAGATCCGTTGACCCCGTGTATTGAGGCTGAGGAGGTTCTTTCAGCATGTGGTTGACTCTCTTTGACACAGGCCGGTGGCAGAATGTGAGCAGAGAAGCTTGTTTGCACAGCAGTGGGTACTCACCTCCGGCCAGTGGGAGTGGATGGGGTATAGCAGCCTGGATGCGCAGCGTCATGCAGTCAGCTCTGGAGAGTGGGAGTGCATGGGGTGCAGCAGCCTTGGTGCGCAGTGACTGGTATACACCACTGGGCAGTGCAAGTGTATGGGCAACAGCAGACTGGGGACTATAATATCAAGAACGGCAATAACAGTATCACTGCTTTGGCGGCATGAATTTGCTGCTAAAGTGGCAATAAGTGGCTTGATAATATGCCCTTGAGAATTCCCATAGAAGCACAGGTTCTGGTGTGTAGGACATCAAACCTGGGCTTCTCTGCGAATTCACAAGGGCATATTATCAAGCCCCTTATTGCCACTTTTACTAGGTGCGCAGCAGCTATCAGACACCTCTGGGCAGTGGAAGTGGATGGGATGCAGCAGCCTGGGTATGCAGAGCCGAAACAGAGAATTACGCGTGTGCAGTTGTATGTCATCTACTATTACTAATTCTATACTAACTTTCAGATAACTAAACTTGACGGTGCACTATGTCCCGGCACATGTTTGGAGACACACCAGTGACACTAAGGTGAGCTGCGAAGATTTTCTATAGTATCAACACTCCCTCTTCATCTCTTCCTCCCTCTCTCTGTCACAGTTTCTCTCTTTCTCTGTCTCTTCCTCTCTCTTATTCTTTCTCTCACTTCCTCTCTCACTCTCTTTCTCTCTCTTACACTATTTGTCTCACTTTTCCTCTCTCTCACACTGTTTCTTTCTCGCTTCCTTGTATCTTACTCTTTCTTTCTTTCTTAATCTTTCTCTCTTCTTCTCTCTCACTCTTTCTCTCTCTCTATCTCTCTCTTCCTCTCTTTCACTCTTTCTCCCTCTCTGTTCCTCTCTCTCTCTCTTCCTCTTTCTCACACTGTTTCACTCTTTCTCTCTTCCTCTCTCTCACTCTTTCTCTCTCTCTTTCTCTCTCTCTCTCTTCCTCTCTCTCTTTCTTCCTCTCTCTTTTCTCTCACACTGTTTCTCTCTTCCTTGTATATCTCTCTTTCTCTCTCTCACTCTTTCTCTCTTTCTCTTCCTCTTTCTGTCTGTTTTCCTCTCTCTTTCGCTCTTTCTCTTTCACTCTCTCTCTTCCTCTCACTCTTTCTCTCTCTTCCTCTCTCCCACACTGTTTCTCTATTTCTATTTTCCTTGTATCTCACTCTTCCTCTCTTTCCCTCTCCTTTACTGGACACATAACGTACCATCTTATTTTTCTTTTTGTCTTGCAGGCTGTGATTCACAAATTATCTAGGGATGATACGCAATGGCTGTACATAGTTTTATTTGTTGTTTTCTTTTAAGGAAATATTTTACACACATAGTTTTATTTGTTGTTTTGTTTTAATAAAATGCGTTATATGTACATCCATACATGACTAAGATTCTTATTTGTCCAACCTCACAAACATCTTTTTTGTTAAAACTGCAATACCAGCCGATTTGTTAGGCTCCACATTTAAAAACGTTCCTGTCACATTTGTTTGTGGGGGGTGAGCGGGGATGGCTGACAAAGAGCTGCTACTCGGGGATGTCGGAGTAGTGTTGGGTGTCCGACCTGCATCATCGTTTCTTCCATTGCATCTCTTCTCAGAGACCTGCAAGCCGGCCGGCTGGCTAGTAAAAGTGTGGGCCTGAGAAGGCGCACCGGAATAGCTGTAAGCCCACCAGTGGTTCGTAGAGGGAGACTTGCGGACCCAAGAAGGTTGTTGATGGTATGCTGGTGATGTGGGAAGAGGGTGCGTTACCTGCTGAAGTGGGAGAGGCAGTGTGAAAGGGGTATCTCTCACAGACAGAGCTCCGGTATGTTTTCAGAAATGCCTTGGACAGATGCCAGCTGACGGACTGAATCACAAAATGGCTTTTCACTGCTCATATAGTGAGACTTAAGAACAGTTTGTACCCAGGCTCACAGAGGGACAACTGCGGCCCATCCGCTCAACTCACAGAGGCAGAACTACGAGCCGCTTGCCCCCAAAAGAACAGCAGCGTAGTAGCTCGCAGAGGTACAGGCACAGCAGCTGACTAGCTGGCAAACGTAGACAGCTGCTAGCGGATGGACTGGCTTCTAAAGGCAAGTGGTGATGTTGGGCACAGGGAGCATGAAAGGGTGATCTTCATACTAGTGTCCTGGAGTGGAAGTCGTGCTGCCTAGCGCTCACCTGTCTCTCCTTTATCTTTAATAAATCTTAAATCTTCACTGCGTCCAAATCATCAATACACAGAGCTCCACTATATTAAATTGCCCCGAGAACCTTTCTTTTATATTTTCACTTAATGCGAGGCACAAGATGGCTGCTAACAGTTCCTGGTTTTAAATGTTAGCAGCCCATCAGAGGACACTACCTGCTTTAAAGAGTTAGCAGCCATTCAGAGGCCAGCTCGTGCTCGGGAGTAAGGCACCGACCAGATATATATATTTCTTTCCCTTTATTATCTCAAAAACTACTGAACAGATTTACACCATTTTCACACAAACTCGCTTTCTAGACCAAGACCTTTCTCCCTGCCAAATTTGGAGTAATTCCGTTCAGCAGTTTGACCTGTAGCCTTGTCTAAAGTTTCCTACGGAAAATCCATTGAGAAAACACGTTTTCACCCCCCCCTTTTTTCTCAGCCACCCCTTGACCAATCACCCCTAAACTTTGAAGATAGGTGCTGATCCAAAAAGAGAAACTTTTTGGAAAATTTCGTAAAGAATCATCAAACAACGCCAAAGTTATAAGCAGATGGAGAGCTCCAGGAGGTGGGCACGCAACCCCCCTCCCAACATGAGTGAAGCCCCGAGACTGCCGGGTCCTCAGCAGGCACCCGCAGCCTCAGCGAGCCCCCACTATTATTTTTTAAGAAATGCCCCCGGGACCTACCCACCCCGGGGTCTCATTAAAATGAAACACGGGAACCTGCAACCCCTGCGCGAATTAAGCCAATTTATTTATTTTTAAAAAAAATTGGGGCCCTGGGGGTCCTTCTGGGACCCCCTGACCAGACCTAGGGGGTCAGGGTGTTTCTATTCTGCCCCTTCTCTTGTTTTTTACCTTTTTCTCTGTTTTCTAGCGACTCGCTTCTACCGAGCCACAAGTTGGCTGCCAACACTTCCTGGTTTGGAGTGATGGCAGCCAATCACAGTGAAGCTCATGCACAGGACTTAGGCTCTGCCCAGATATCGAAGCTTTTATTTTTCAAATTTCTCAGCGACTACTGAACAGATTTACACCATTTAAAAAAAGTTGCTTTCTGACCCACACACTATCTTTGTGCCAAATTCGGGGGAATTCCGTTCAGTAGTTTCAGCTGTAGCCTTGCACAAAGTTTCCTATGTTAAATTAATTTTTTGACTCTTATTTTTTTAATTTCTCAAAAACTACTGAACGGAAATTTCCTATGGAAATTAAAATGGAGAAAACGTGTTGTGGGACCCCCCTTTCTCTCAGCCCCCACTTGACGAATCAGCCCCAAATGCCCCCGGGACCTTCCCACCCCGGGGTCTCATTAAAATAAAACACGGGAACCCGCGACCCCAGCGCGAATTACGCCAATTTCTTTACTTAAAAAAAAATTGGGGCCCTGGGGGTCCTTCTGGGACCAGACCTAGGAGGTCCGGTGTTTCTACTCTGCCCCCTTCTCTTGTTTTTTACCTTTATTTCTCTGTTTTCTAGTGACTCACTGATGACATCATCCAGTAAATGTGGTTTGGTTCCATATTTAAATATGTATTATATATATAGCATTGAAGAATGAGTGGCTATATAAAAATCTGGATAGTGGATTTAGTAGCAGTGTGATTGATGATTGATTGTTTACTTGAGTACTTTATAGTGTCTCACTAAATATATTGGATAGCGACTAAACTGTGTGAATATCTGTATTACTTGGTCAGTTGCTGTGTAAACTGCTGCACCAGTTGGTTACTAGCTGTGTGAAACTCTATAATAGTTGTTGATTAGTTATCTGATTATTTGCAAAGGAGAGAGAATGTGTGTGTGCTTCGGTGGGGGTCTGTGACTGCCCAAAGATATGTGAATAGTTAATTCAGTACGTATATGAGGTAAAGACCACGTATTATAATACTTGTTTGGGTGAGTGAATATCTTTATGGGTGTGGTGATGAGCAAAAACATTTCTCAATGGTACATGTCCAACAAAGTAGAACAAATAAAAGACAGTGAATGTAACAGTTCTTGTATATAAATAAGTGTACATAAAACTCATTGATTGCATGAGGGACTGTATAGATAATTGTACACTTGTAATAGTGATTTTATAACATACTAAGTATGAGTTACTATTTATATGATTAAATGAAGTGATATTTGTATAAGTGTGTAGCTGAGTAAATGTAAATAAGGTACATTGTTTACAAAAGTGAGCAGGATAACTGCATAACTGAATAGGATGTGTGCTGGTGTGTAATGTTAATATAAGTGTATAAGTATATTTGATAGTGTTCTGTTGATCATTAACAACATGTATGAGTGAATCTATAGGTAAGTGATTAGATTTGTGTGTAGATCTAGGAAAGAAGAGGAGTTGGCCTAACGGCTAGGGCGCTCGACCTCGGACTTGGGGATTTGGGTTCGAGTCTCGGTAACGACGCCAAAATCTCCTGTGATTCTGGACAAATCACTTAATCTCCCGGTGCCTAAAATGAATGTGTGTCTGTCCTCATGTAACATAACTGGTGCTATGTAAAGCGCTCTGATACCCGATTTGGTTCGGGTCTAGTTCGCGCTATATAAAACTCTGCAAAAAAACCAACAAAAAAAACCGTTTTATATCAGCAATGAGGCATACTATCACTTTTAAGTGGAATTCATGCAGAATCCAATCGACAAAACACATTACTCCAATTGCTGTGCCCCCTGAGTACGGGACCGACGTCTGGGCATACCCTTCCCACATAGGGTGAACAGCAAAACACACAAGATGATGTACGGTGCTCACTAAGCCACTGGAGTCAAGCTATCCTGGCTGAAGACGGCTGATAGCCAGAAACCGGTCCTAGGATGCTTGATTCCGGTCCAGGGCAGACCTGGCTTGGCAGTTCGGGCTGGACTGTTCCCATGAGGCACAGGGTCAAGACTGATTTGCATATGGCCATGTCTGAACTGGGGTGGCTTGGTGAGCAAAATAACGATGGATTAAATCCAGATCTGGGACTGGGGGTGAATGTTTTGCCATTGTGCAACATTCCGTCCATCATTTTGTGTGTTTTGCTGTTCTCCCTATGTGGGAAGGGTATGCCCAGACGTGGGTCCCGTGCTCACTAAGCCACTGGAGTCAAGCTATCCTGGCTGAAGACGGCTGATAGCCAGAAACCGGTCCTAGGATGCTTGAGTCCGGTCCAGGGAAGATATGGCTTGGCAGTTAGGGCTGGACTGTTCCCATGAGGCACAGGGTCAAGACTGATTTGCATATGGCCATGTCTGAACTGGGGTGGCTTGGTGAGAAAAATAACGATGGATTAAACCCAGGTCTGTGACTGGGGGTGAATGTTTTGCCATTGTGCAACATTCCGTTCATCATCTTGTATGTTTTGACCTCATTTAGTCACATCGGCCTATTTTTAAACACTAATTTTCTTTTTTGTTTTGTATATTACCTACCGTACTTCTATTGGAGTCCATATCACATTTTGTTTATTATATTGTTTTGTTACAGTTATGTTTCTAGTTATGTATTGTATTGTTATCTTCAAGTTACATTTCCAGTTATTTATTGTTGTTTTAATAAAAGTTAATTAAAAAAAGTATATACGTCTTTTTTTTGGGGGGTGTCGGTCCCATATAGAAATGATATTTATAATTTGAAGTATAATTCTGATCTTTACCAGAGTCTATAGCTATGACTATCGGTTCCTATGGAAAAGTTTTAAAATTCCAGCACAGTAACTTTTCCATTAGCAACATAGTGTGGTGAACTTCTAACCTCTGTGCTCACGTAAGTGTTCCATGAACTGTTACTATGGTAACAGGCAGAAAGCCGTTCGGGGGTAGGGTTGAAAGGTACTGGCTGTACAAAAACCGTTATATTTACCCTGAATCCTCTACATGACAGAAAGAAAAGCAAAGTAAAACACAACACTGTGTACCAGATTTACAACCCCCTTGCACCACTTTCGCGTCCAAGGCCCCCCTACAAAATTAGAAGTGCATGGGCCTCAACGACCCCCATCAAGCCCCGGGAACCACCACCCCGGGGATTTGTGTATTGTGGGAGGCAGGCTGCGTGGCCCTCCGCCTTGTGCCCTCGAGGGCCCTGGGGACCACCACGCCCAGGGCCGGTTCCTACAGTGTCCCGGGGTGCCTACCCCAGGGACACTGCTGTTTTCTATGAGAGGGCGAGAGTCTCGCGCCTTCCGCCCTCCCATAGAAAACTTAGTTTGCATTTTGAAAGACAGAGCAGTGAAATCTGTTCTCACTTTCAAAATCCAAAGCAGATTGCATTTCCACATGCAAGTTAGCATCTCCCCTTGCGGAAAAGCAATGCTGGCTCCCGAAGAACGTGGAAAGCCGGCGGGGCCATGGGGACATTCTGGCTTCCCTCACGGCCCCCAACATTTTTTATAAGACCCGAAAGATATGATCCCCAGGAATACTAGAAAGTACTAATAGGTGCTATTTTTTTACGGAAAAAGTAAAAGTTGCGCACCCAGCGCAGCGTTCAGTGCGGCCCCCTGGTGAGCACGCGCTGGATGCACGACTCATAATCTGTAGGCTGCGCGACTCCAGCGCCTATGCTGCACAACTTCTACGCGTTTGGGAGCCGGCATTACTTTTCCACATCAGGAGCTACTAACATGCAGCTCCTCATGTGGAAAAGCAATCTGATTTAGATTTTGAAAGAGAGAACAGATTTCCTTGCTATGGGAGGGCAGGATGGGCACCCTGGGACACTGCAAAATCTAGTCCTCCCACAATACATAAAGCCCCGGGGAGTGGTGGTCCCTGGGGCTTTGGAGACCTTCAAACCCTCCCCCCACCATTTTTTTCTTTTTAGCCCCGGGGTGACGATCCCCGAGGCTGAGGGCCCCTCTGAGCACCACCTAAAATGTAATAATTTTGCCGCCGGTATTTAACCCCCGGAGACGAATTATTAAAAAAAACTCCATTTTATTTTATTTTTTTACGGCACAGTCCACGCACCCTACACGCACCTGCCTGGATTAAAAAAGAAATGCGAGCCCTGGGGGTCCTTTTGGGACCCCCTAAGCAGGTCTAGAGGGTAACATTATTTCTACCCTGCCCCCTTTCTCCGTTTTGCACACATATTCCACTGACTTCCTCAGCCTCGCCTCTACCGATGCACAAAATGGCTGCCAACAGTTCCTGGTTTTGAATGTTTACAACCACTTTTTTTTTTTTTGCAGAGTTTTATGTAGCGCGAACTAGACCCGAACTGAATCAGGTATCAGAGCTCTTTACATATTTTCCAGTTACGTTACATGAGGACACACTTTCATTTTTAGGCACGGGGAGATTAAGTGATTTGCCCAGAATCACAGGAGGTTTTGGCGTCATTACCGAGACTCGAACCCAGATCCCAGGTCCGAGGTCAAGCACCCTAGCCGTTAGGCCAACTCCTCTCCTCTCCTCTCCACTTGACAGCCAATACGCATTCAGCGCGTGATCGGGACGGTGCGCTTTTGGTACGATGACGATCCTCACACACTCCACGGATCCATCGCACCCATATATATATAAATGACTTTAACTGTAATTTTCTCAGGAACTACTGAACAGATTGACACCATAAAAGCAAAGCAAAAGGCACAAGTCGGAACTGAGGACTACCTCTTTGCCAAATTTGGCGTAATTCCGTTCACCCGTTCGGGCTGTAGCTGTGGCTAAAGGTCCTACGGGAAATTGCATGGGGAAAACACGTTTTGGGACCCCCCTTTTTTCTCAGCCCCCACTTGACCAATCCCCCCGATACTTCCAGGATGTGAGCGAACCAGAGCTGACCAAAAGTTCGGAAAATTTCACAAAGATTCATCAATCAGCACCAAAGTTATTTCGACTAGAATTTTGCGTATTTTCTATGGAGAATAGGTCCTACCTATAACTACCTACTGGCGACTCCAGTAGGTAATATATATGTATATATATATATATATATATATATATATATATATATATATATATATATATATATATATATATACATATATATATATATATATATACATATATATATATATATATATATATATATATATATATATATATATTCACTGAAAAAACCATAGGTTATAGACCATATATAGTTAGGAATTAGCATTTACAAAACCTTGAAAATTCACTGAAAAAACCATAGGTTATACACCATATATAGTTAGGAATTAGCATTTACAAAACCTTATTTTACTCACACAAAACCATTGAAATTCGCATATATAGTTAGTTGCACTAACTATATATCGCGCACCCGCAATCCACTGCTGATCATGTCACATATTACATCATTCATGACATGGTCAGTGACATAACTGATGACATCACTGATGACATCTCAAATGACATCACTGATGACATCACTGATGACATCTCAAATTACATCACTGATGACATCACTGATGACATCTCAAATGACATCACTGATGACATCACTGATTACTACATCCAGTGACTGTATGTTTCTGTAAAGTTAAAATATGTCTTACATATTGAAGAATGAGAGGATTTATAAGTGTCTGGATGAAGGATTTAGTATGTGCATGACTGACTGTATGAGTGAGTGATTAAATGTGTGTCACTGAGTGCATGGGTTAGTGACTAAACTGTCTTAATTTGTGCATCATTATGTCTGTTGTTCTGTAAACTGCTGCATGTGTTAATCATTAGCTATATGATTAACTATATGGGTTATTGATTGGTTGCCCAAGTATTTGTATGGGAGACTGAGAGTGTGTATGGGTGGCTGGGAGGTGTATGACTCTGTGCATAGATGTGTGAGCAGTTGATTCACTAGATGTATGGGTTCAAAAGTGCATGTGGAAACATCTGTATGGGCGGTTGACTGTGTGCATGAGTGTATTGGTAAGTGAATGGATATCTCAGTGCTACATGTCAAAGTAAGTACATATGTAAAACACAGTACATGTGAGAGTTGACATATATAAATAAATGTGCATAACAGCCAGTGAATGTGTGAGTGGCTGTATGGATCATTGTGAACTTGTATCCAGGATTGTATAAGAGAGTAAATATGTGTTAGTATATGTTTGAATAAGTAAGGTGTGTATAACTGTATAGTTGAGAAAATGGAGGTGTGATTGATTCTTTGCATGACTGACTAGGTGTGTGTGTAACTGCATGGATGAGTGACAGTCTGTGAGTGTCTGTTTACACTGAGTGTATCTAAGGTTATATTAGAGTCTGAAGAGGTTCATCGCATTATCACATGAATGATGTCATCAGTGATGTGATCAGTAATGTCAAATGAGATGTCATCAGTGATGTCATCAGTGATGTCATTTGAGATGTCATCAGTGATGTCATCATTGATGTCATTTGAGATGTCATCAGTGATGTCATCAGTGATGTCACTGACCATGTCATGAATGATGTAATATGTGACATGATCAGCAGTGGATTGCGGGTGCGCGATATATAGTTAGTGCAACTAACTATATATGCGAATTTCAATGGTTTTGTGTGAGTAAAATAAGGTTTTGTAAATGCTAATTCCTAACTATATATGGTGTATAACCTATGGTTTTTTCAGTGAATTTTCAAGGTTTTGTAAATGCTAATTCCTAACTATATATGGTCTATAACCTATGGTTTTTTCAGTGAATTTCAATGGTTTTTTAATAGCAAATATTAAAAGCTGTTAAATGTATTCTTTTTTTAAAGGAAAAATATATTTTATATGTATTTAATATAATTTTTTTATGTATATATATATATATATATTTTTTTTTTTGTTTCGGTACCGGTCCGCGCACCGGGTAGCTTCCCGTTAGCTCAATTTGTTGTCGCGACCCGGTCTGCGAACCGGTAAACGTTCCGTTAGCGCAACTGCCGCGTTACAAAACAACATCGTGACGCGTCACGTAAGCGCGACGCATTGCCGCGTAATGCGTCTTATGACGCGCCGCGTTAGCGCACCCGGAAGTGCTCCGGAGCGCGAACCGAGGCGCGAACCGCAGCTCCCCGGAAGTGATCCGGGGCGCGTCGCGTAAGCGCGACGTATTGCGTTGCCGCGTAATGCATCTTATGACGCGCCGCGTTAGCGCACCCGGAAGTGCTCCGGAACGCGAACCGAGGTGCGAAGCGCAGCTCCCCGGAAGCGATCCGGGGCGTGGAGCGGGACGCGTAACGTAAGCATAACAGGTCATGTGACCTGTAAATAACACTTTTCATTGGTTTAGAACTATTTTTTTTCCCAAATGATGAAAACCCCTCCTTTTTTCCTCACTCTGACTTTCATCTTTGTGAGAGGAAGACCTACTTATTGTAAAATGGCAAGTGTTGTAGCTGCAGCTGCTGGAGCCAATCCACCACCACCACCACCACCAAAAAAGGATGGACCACCTCCTCAGGTCATCCTTAATCAAGAGGAGGAAGAAGAGGAAGAAGAGGAAGAGGAGCAACAGAGGAGGCAGTTTTTTGCGTGAAGAGCCAAGGAGGTCCCATGTGAAGGATAGTTATATCTAGCAATTCTACGCATTTCCCCGGGGCCAAAAAAAAGTAAATGCCGGTACGTCACATGTCTGATTTGTGACAAAGTTCTGTCCAGAGGGACTGATAAAAAGTACAGCTTCGGGAATTACACCATGCATCGGCACATGGACAGGTGGCACCCTATAAATTATAGTGCTGCGCAGGTACGTGACCTGCAGGAAAACCCCCTCCTGTGGCCAGTACATCAACCGAACAGGCAGTGACGGGACCAGAAGCGAGGGAGACGGTCCCAAACATACAGATGAACTTCGGGAACGTGAAGCAAGTCTGCATTTTTTGCGGCAAATTAATTTGCTATAGGGAGAGTAGCATAAATCTAATCAACAGAGCTATTGAAGATCATAAATGTACAAAACGCCCCAGAAAGTAAATGATCTTTTTTTTTGTTGCTCCTGTTGAGCCCTTTATAATGAATGATTTTCGTTTCCCCCCCCAAAAAAACAAAAAAAATATAAAACCGTTCAAAAAATACAAAAAAAGTAAAAAAATGTTCATAAAAAAAATAAAAAAAATATAAAACAACAAAAACAATAAAAAAAATTTCTTTTCAGAACTACCTCCCATTTATAAAAAATTGCTAGAATGTTTAGCACTCTGGCAACCTCTATTTCTTTTGATTCGCTTCCCGGTTCGCGCGCCGGTACGCGAACCGGAAGCGAAACAGAATTTCTTTTTTTTTAAAAAAGGAAGAGTGAGTATAAGGGAAGGAAACAGAGAGTAATGTTAAAAGAAAGACAGCTAGAGGGAGTAACACATAGATACTGTTTAATAGATCTATTTACCAAAGAAAAGATGTAAGAGGGTATAATTGAGAAAAACAAAATAGATAAGGAAGTGAAAGAAAAAAAGGAGAGTAGAAGAATAATAAACAAGAGTTTCTTGGAGAATGTAAGTGAATGTTCAAATTAAGAAGAAAAACAGTAAAGGATGTGGAATGAGAGGTAGGGATAGAACCGGACTAAAAGAACAACCCTGAGTGAAAGTGTTAAGAAAACAGTGAGCGAAAGTAGATAGGAATAAAACAAGATGTATGACAGTGACTAAGGTTAAAACATGTGGAATAACAGAGAGAAAAAACAGAAAGCAGAAAAGAAGAAGTGACAGAAAATGAATAATTGAAACAGCAAAGAAATGTAAATAACATAGTGTGCTTGAACTACAGGGAGAACGCATAATGAACAAGTAGTGAAAGAGTGATGAGTCAGAGACAGTGAGAGTAATAGAGACGGAGTGATTGAACAGGAGTGAGGAACTATGAGAACAGAGGGACTGAGAAAAGGAGTGGAAGGAGTAGAGTAAGTAAGTAATAGAAAAAGGAATGAGGGAAGTAGCAAAGGCAGGAAACTGAGGGTTAAAGAAATGAAGCAGTGGAACTAATAGAAGTTAAATGTGATAGAGATGTAACGAAAAGAGTACAAAACACTTACCTTATAATTGTCGTTAACTTAGTCACTTGTTATTTTTATACTTTCAATCTGTGAAAGAAAGAACAAAAATTTGAAAAATATTAAAACATGTATTTAAAAATTAGAAAAGACAAGGGAAAAGATTGAAAATCATCCTATTTTACAAAGAAATAAAGTTAGAGATAAACATGCAGAAAAAAAGAGAAAGAAACGGTGATAGACACACAGAGACAAAAAGAAATTGTAATAGAGTAAATTACTAAGAGAAAAAAAAGGAAGATACTTTCAGTGACAGAAAAGAAGGATAGAAGAGAAAACTAAATTGAAGTTGTGTAAGCTACTAAAAGAAAGTGAGTAAGGTAAACTATATAAGGAAAGGGTGAATAAGGAAAAGAGAGTGAGGGAGAGAGGAAACAGAGGAAGTGACGGAAAGAGTGTAAGATACAGACTGAGTGAGGCAACAAAGAAAGATAAATGAGTGAGGGTGAGTTATACTAACTGATTGCACCAAAAAAGGAGAACCCAAAAATATTTAATTTAGAAAACAAAGGGAGGAAAGATGGAAAAGAGAAGCGAAGCAGAGGGTCTAAAAGCTGGAAAATGGTGCAAGGGAGAAAAGAAAAAAGCAGAGTTGGAATAGGGAAACAAAGGTTGAAAGATAAGTGGAGTCAGTGAACAAAGGTGAAAGAGAATAAAACAAAAGGCAATGTGAGTATGTAAAGAGGATTGATAGAAGGTAGTAAAAGACGAGTGAGCATGAGACAAGACGAGTACAAATTAAAATTCACTATACAAAGTACAGAATTAATTATACATGTTAAATGGTTTATTTTTGCTGTTCTCAGAATATATCAAATTTCACTAAAAACAGTGAGTTGAAGGTATTCATCATATAACAGCGGGGAAAAAAAACACAATCAAAATGATTGTGTTTAAAAAACCCATATAACATAACCAATCAGAAATCAGAACTCCTCAAAAGTAACTTACTTTCCATGACGTCGAAGGATGTCCTATGAACAGCTTCTACTCTGTTGTGCTGTTATTATTTTCTGCCCGCCACTTTCTGAAAGAAAAGCTCCATCGTTTTGACAAATATGTTACATACAATAAATGACTTCTCGCTTTCTACCGCACTTCTCCTCAAGGCCAAATAGTGTAAGAGCCATTTATAACTCTTGGAATTCTTCTAAGCAAATCCCGTCATTTTCTTTTTCCACAACTTTCAGAAAGAAAACGTCCAAGATCACTTTCACAATCCTGTACTAGTAATATCTCACCCTTCTTGCTCACTCATGTTCCACATTAACTTTTCACTCTGTACTACACTTATCCTCTAGGCCAAATAGTGTAGGAGCCATTAGAACCTCTTGAAATTCCTCAGAGCAAATCCCGAGATTCCTTCCCTAAAATTTTGGTTGTAAAAACCCCAGGTAAGAATTTTTAAGATCAAAAGGCAATCTTTTTTTCAAAGTTAAAACAGAATCATTGCAGAATGACCAGCCATTTCCAGACTTCAAATAAGCTGTGTAATGTCCTGATGTTGTTGAAGGACCGTCATGATATATAATTGCTGCAGTTACAAAAGTCCTTCCTGATATTGACAACTGCGAAGCCACAACATTTTTAATTAAAGTTGTCAATTTTGTTCCATCAGGCCTACATCGTTGGAACATTAAAATGACATACTGGCCATAACTTCTTATAAATAATGTGGACAGCATTGCAGACTTACATTGGCTACACTCCATGTTTTGATCGGCTGCCTTTACTAGCTTATTAAAGGACACTGATTTACAGTCTGGCAAAGTTAAATATATAAATCTTTCTGAGTCTACCCTAGTAGTACTTGATACCCTACAGTTCTCGCAGTCATGCTGCCATTGATAAGAAAGGCCAAACAGATGATCTACATCTACACCTTCATCTTGCAATACATCAAGCATATACATTAAAAACTCCTGACAATCTTGCTGAATATTTTGAGAGAATTGCGTTTGACCTGAATATTTGTCTAACAGATTTCGAATTTCAGACACACTTTCTATTTTTGTTCTATCAGTACTACATTTCTCTAACACAGAATTCAACAAACAGCAAAAACTTTGATCCAAATTGATCACAATCTGTTCTTTTAAAGTTTCTAGAGAAAAGACAACATTAACCACTACATTAGCATAGCAGTTGACACCAGAACTATTTTCAAATTGAAAACCAACAACATCTTCAACAGAATCCATTTTCTTTCTGCTTATAATTTCGGGTTCATCGACTTTTCGTCTTTTTGCTACAACCTCCATACTATTGGTCACATTTCTTCGTTTCCGGCCTATCACACGTTTCTCAAACAAAGCATATTGAGGCAAATGTGGCGCATACTCTCTTCTTAACCTATTGTATTCCTTAACACAATCTAGATCCGCACAAATGTTTGTGACATCACACTCAATCAAGTACAATCCCGATAAAGTTCTGACTCGTGACAATGCCACATATGCCATACCCTCCTTGAACACAGAACTGCCAATATTCACCAATGCACTGTCTACACTTAAACCTTGCGATTTATGGATTGTCACCGCATATGCCAAGCAAACAGGAAACTGCTTACGGCGAACATATAAGTCTTTTACAAGCAAAAACCTAGCTGAGCAACGACCAATTAGCTATACTTCCTCAATGCCATCAAATTTAATTTTTAAAAATTCAATTCCATCTCTATTTCTGTATTTCTCAAAATCAACAACATTACCCATTGATCCATTTACCAGACCTCTTTCAACATGTAAATTCCTTCTCAAAATGATACGGCAATTTAAGCACACATTCAGAGTCTTTTCAAAACCAGCAGTTTTAGATATAGTCTTCTCTAATGAATCCAATTTAGATTTCAAATTCTCAGACAAAATAATTGTTGCTCCCATATGCTCTATTCTGTCAATAGCTTCCAGTTTCACAATCTCTTGGTTTTCTAAATTCAATATTTTGTTGTTGAAGATGGCACATTCTGCAAGAGTTGGCATCAAACATATTCCAGATTTCTTCTCAGTAATTTTCCGAAAAATATTCTCTGGCAGATGTCTTCTTCTGGATACAAATTTGACAGTAATCGTGCATGTAAAGCTTCTTTCCCATGCTCGGTCACTTTCCCGATTCTAACATCTTGTAGAATATTCTTGTAATCTTCATCCTTCGCCTGACGCATATTTTCACGCAGCTCAGCATAATTGAAGTTTAACCATATGTTAACGTTGCCAATGCTTCCTAGGCACTTCCTGGTATCTTCATGCGTAAGCAGTTTAAACACTGGTTGTCCTTTCACTGGTGTCAGCTGCAGAAGATCACCGAAAACAATGATGTGTTTGCCACCAAATAACACATCATACTCTGTTTTAAGAACTTCCTGCATTCTCAAATGCACAAAGGCAAGCATGACATTAGAAACCATGCTTACTTCGTCAATGATAAGAAGTTTCATCTTCTTCAGGATTCTTGAAACTTCACAACAAGCATCTCCAGATAACTTGTGGTATTGTAATTTGTTATCATGCTCCACTGGCAGCATCAGTAGACGATGTAAAGTAATCCCTTTAATGTTATGTGCTGCCAGCCCAGTTGGAGCGGTGACAACACAAGACAGCGATGACTCAGTCCTTTTCTGCAGATAACATGAAATTGCTTTAATGAGGAAACTTTTTCCAGTTCCTGCTTCTCCACTCACGTACAGTCGGACAGGCTTCAACGACGTACATGAGCACTCTTTCTTCTCATGACTTAATCCATGATCAATTTGGTTGGTAACTTCGTCATATATTTTCCTCTGCTCAACGTTGAGTTGTCTTTCCAAATCTTCTAAGTTAACCGCATCCTCCTGAGCATGTGCCATGGCTCTTTCCACTTCAATCATGGCAGTGGCAGCTTCATTTTCGATAACTGGTCCTCCTAGTGGATCCTGACTCAATGAAACAGAACTCTGACTGTCCTGAGAACTGTCTCTAGCAATCTCGGCTGCAATTGTTGCTTCCTGCTCGGTTTCCGCATTCAGCATTTCTAGATATTTTGGAAAAACAGGACATTCTATGGTCTCCTTGGCTGCATTGAAAGAATCTTCGTAACAGAGGAAATCTCCAAGCAGTTCCTCTTCTGCACGCCAAGGCTTGAAAAGTTGCAAAAGAGCTAAATAGAAAAACTCTTTTCTTTCAGGAGATTCGCAACTCAATTTTCGATGATTTACCAATTGGCATTTTCTTTGCTTGACCAGACATCCCTCACTTCCAATTACAGCATACACTCCTTTATCAATATCTTCTTTGATGTTCCTCTTGAATATGTAATTTTGTAGAACCTCATACAGACAAACATTCTCGAGGTGACTGCTTCTATTTGGATAATATGTATCCAACATGTTGGTCTTCAAAATATCTGTACTGTTTGGCTCCTTCTCCGCCAAATACTCAATTTCCCGTACAGGTTTCAGAACTCGATTATGCGTTGCAGCAAGACCAAGACTCGCCCAAATGATACTCCTAGATTTGGCATAGAGACTTGCTGAAGATAACCGGTCAGAACATTCGTAAGCTCCGATTTCTCGATGCGACAACATCTTCAGACTGAAACTGTACAACTTCTTACTGAGGCTCTTTTCATGGGAAATGTCCTCCCACATATCCTTCAATTCTGTCTTTTCTTTTTTTGTGATGTAAGATGTCACATACCGAGCCACAGCCATACAGTTATCAGCCACAAACTGTTTATCCATGTTAGCATTCCACATGGACAAAATCACTGGGTTGTAGTCGTTGATGTACTTGGACTCTTCGTTTCTTTTCAAATTGTATGTATTTTTGGGTAATTTCCTCGTCACATTATGTCGCAGCGAAGACATCAAACTGTTCACTCTTCCTTTAGAAATCACCGGTCGTGGAAAGTCGAAACGACATTTTGTGTAGAACTTGTCCTTGTTTCTGAATTTACGACGACAGTACTTTCCACAACGATGGCTTTGAAAGCGTAAAACTTGTTCTCTTAGGCTTTTGCCTTCCTTTGTCTTTGAAACAGCACATGTAGAATACTGTTCTATGAAACTCATCACTAAGTCATCGGATCTGTTCCAAATTTGCGTGCATCTTTGATCCATAGCAGCATATGTATAGGAGGAGCACCTCTTGCTTGATACTCCTTTCTCCAGAAGAAATCCAACACCTCTCCAAGAGGTGGATTTTTCTTGTTCATGATGAAAGACATCATAGCTTCAAATCTATGATTGAAGTACCTGCATACATTCACTGGATCCAAAGAGCACAGTTCTCCGGGTGTCTTGAATTCGATATTTTCAATGTTTCCATTTGCCTCTCGTAGAAATTCAAGTAAGTCTTCCCAGCCATACTCGGCACAGCTGAGAGTGAGGAACCATGTGGGAGTTCCTAAGTTCCTCAACATACATTTTAAATCACCATGACGACGGTACCAGTACTCATTAGTACCACACTGACATGGCATGAGATTAATCAGGTGAGAATCCAAAATACTGTCTTGCACATTGACTTTATCCATAAAGTCCCTTGCCGAGATATTTTGCATCTGTACACCACTTTTCAAGATGTGGTTCACTGCATATGACAGTCCAGACAGATCACTTTCAAACAGTAGATGAAACAAATAGGGAATGCATTGACGAAACCTAGGTTCTTCTGCATACAATCGTAAAGTCCGGTATTCAGAAGCAGGAATTTGATCAGGTCGCTCATCATATCTTCCTCCTTGACCTGTTGGAAATAGCTGTGGGAAACACCGAGCTTCCAAACTTTCCTCCCAAACACTAATGGGACTCCCTTTGGCTTGTTTCATTTGAAACAACTCAATAGCATTCCCCATGACTTCCTTGGAATGCAAAGGATGAACACTATAATGTTCATATATTTCTTCATTTTTAGAGGCTTCTACTTTCTCAATTTGTCCAGCACACAAATCGCTGTCCTCTTCTTCACTTACTTCCTCTTCTGCAACACATACATTCTTGTAATACCTATTGTTTTTCATCAAATAAAATGTTGCCTTTTTGACTTTCCTAACATCCACTAAATCTTGCCAGATTTTCTTACTCTTTGTCGGAACCCCATTAACTAAGATAACCAGAGGTTCCTCTTCCACTTTCTCTACTCCGATTGTATTAATGTTTTTCTTCAAATCTAGAGGCAAATAAACAACTCTTCCCTTTAATCCTCTCTGTAAATCTGATGGAGGCCATTTCCCTGTCTTTGGCTCCATTCGTACAATAGCCTGAAAGGGATGGACACTTTGAATCAAAATAGATTCATAAGTATTTAAATCCTTCAATTCAGAAGGAATGTCAACCAATTCCAGATTATTATGAACCGCTCTAGCAGGCATCCGGTTTTGATTTAATTTGTTACAACAATAAGTACACACACGTTGATCCGATCCCAAATCAAAACAATTTTCTACCATCAAGTATGTTGCGAAATCCTTCCATTCACTATTATTTTCCCTTTCACTTTTTGCATATAAATCCACTAACTTAGTCTGATTCTTATAATAAGTGCGTCGACAACACACACAAGTGAAATTAGGCCTCTCACTTGATTTCACCTGAAACGTGGCAATTTCCTTCTGAAAATTATCTGTACTGGAAATCTGTACACTCTCTTCCACATTACCTTCTTCTTCTGGGTCAATTTCACATTCTCCTCTTTACTTGCAAAGTAACAAAACTCAATTTCTTCACAAATATTCTTCACATCTACTTCAGAACCATGCAAAAGAGCACTGCTTAATTGTTTAAGCTTAATTGCTGGACTCTTAGCAAAATACAACATTCTCACTAATTTCCTCACTTTATTATGATGGACTGCTAGCATCCTGAAATGATGAAAAACACTCTGGCATACTCTCCTGGAAAGACAAGCCAGTGAATGACCATGTAAACCTGTCACTTCTCTCCTTCTGCATGGATCTAATTCCTGCAACAACTTCATTTTCTGTTTTAAACTTTTCTTATTAAATGTCCGTACAAAATCACAAAGCAAATTGATGGAATCCTGTCGCACACTGCAAATACTACTACACTTCCAGGTGTACACTGGACCCTTAGGATCTCTCCCTAAAACGTCATCACCTAACACCTCTTCTGCCTCTGTTGACACAAGTTTTTCTTTTTCAACTAGACAACCGTCTTTCACCTCATATGCTCGACCACTGGTGTCAACTGCATGCACCAAATCATTGTCCTGGAAGTAACTCTCCTCATTGAAAAATGCCTCACAACTACTTGAACTATGCATCCATTCTCCAGAAAAAACTTTACAAAAATTAGTCCGATTAACTATTCTCTTCCATCTACTATTTGTTTTGAATTAATAAATTGCCTTGTTTAGTTTCCTAATTCTAATGATTACCAAAATAAATAACTTTCGTTTCATTTCCAAAACCTGATCAATAATTTTCTCAAAGTTTTTCTTTTTCTTATAAAAAGCCAGTTTCTGTTGACCTTTCTTTACATTTTTCATCAAATTTACAATTATCCTGTTGCAGAACATTCGTGTACGAATGTCCCTAAATTGATTGTGCCTTCTACCGGCACTCACAGAGTTTTCTCCTGCTCTACCACTAACTTTATTAAGGGGCCTTTCCTTCCTGTTTAAATTGACTCTCTTCTTCTGGACTAAAACATGTTCTGTAGTGATACTTTTTTTTCTGAAAATGTTTCTCAGGAAAGATTTTGTTGTCTTACCCGGAGCTTTTTTGGTGACTTGACGAGTTTTTATTGTAGAGGACTGCTGCAAGCATGTAGTAAGCTGCCGTGTTTGACGTTTTGTAGCCTTTCTCCTCCGTTGCCGTGAAGGCATTTTTTAATTTTGAAATGATCTGCAGTTGAATCTGTGGTAAAATATAATAAAAAATGTTATTAACCACTATTACCAAACAGTAAATCAATAACAGTCGTCAAACAATTAACACACTAGTTGTCAATTCTACATACAATAATTTTTAGTGCATTGACAAATTTAAAACTCACAAATAGTAGCAAAGAAATGGAATGCTTCTACATTTGACCTGTGCTCTTTTATATGTGAATCTGAACTAATTTTTTTAGCATATTTCAATATTTTATTAAAGACACTTCACACAAGTTTTTTTTGAAGTTGTATTTAATTTTAAATAAAACGGTTAACATGGTTACTTTTCATTTCCAGTAACTTAAATTTATTTTTAAAAGTCTTTATAGTTCAATAGGCTCGAGCAGATCAGCTGCCCACCCTATGTCATACAATTCTGACAAATCGGCATCCTCATCATATTCTTCATCATCCACAGGATATAAATCATCCAAGGGATCTACTTCCACTGACGTTTCAATGACAAGTTCAATGATAAGATCGAGATCAACAGATTGCTCATTATCACTCATGGTTGATGTTGTCGTTATCTTTAAAGAAAGAGAACAACAATGAGATGTTGCAGAGTACGAGACAAATCTCAGAGACTATAATAGTAAAATTGTTTAACAAGAGTAACATTTTGCAGATATTATTTAGCCATGTCCAGCGATGCTGAGGAGGTGAGGCCTATGTCCAAGTTTTCAGTGAACAGGACTCATCTCTTCTTAACCTTGGATAAGCCTCACCGACTCTGTGTCCGCTGCTCATACTTAAATGTAAAGGGGCAGATTTATGTTAACTGGCGCATCCCCAGGGATGCACCAGTTAACGTGCGCCGCTGCTCTGCCACCCATGGTGTGCCGCATTTACAATGCGGAGCACCATGGGGCAAAAACAGCACAGATGCGTCACGCATCTGTGCCGCAAAAGCGGCGCATTGCAGGAATCACGTCGCAAGCGCGACATGACTCCTGCAATGCACAGGGGCAAGCCACACATTGCATGGTGCGTCACTCCTTATGCCTGTTTCAAACAGGCGTAAGGATTTGATTCAGCAATGCCATAAAGCTGACTCAGTGAAATCTTGTAAATTTCACTGTGTTAGTTTTACAGGGCTTTCATGCAAGTGAACGCCCGCCCTGCAACAAAACGCCCACATGAAACCTGACGCAGGTTTCATGTGGCGCAGGACTTTACAGCGTGACACATCTGCCTAGCTGCATCAAGTTGTAAATATGTCGCAACATGGCGCATCTTTTGCGGCGCCGCTGCGTCACAAAAGTGAAGCAACGGCGGCGCAAAAGAGGCTCACGGCCATCATAAATCTGCCCCTAACATTTTGAACGATTGGTTCAGGATGCCGATAAGGTGTGGCCTATCCAGAGGTTTGTTTGAGGTGAGGCCTACTCAGGGTTGCAGATGAAATTTAGGCTTGTTGAACAGTACAGAGGACATAATACATGTGCAGGCCTACCAATGAAGTGAGTCATGTCCACTGCACTCTTGAACAAAGGCCAGACCTCCGCTGTCTCCCTGGACAGGCCTAAACCTCATCTGCACAATGTGATTCGTAATGTTAGGAAACACAGGTGATGTAATTGAAAAACATGCAAATATTTTTGCTCATTTCACAATCACATCACCTGTGTTTCCTTTGCTTAGGTATCTCATTGTGCAGATGTAGTCTAGCATATCAAAGAGTACGCAGAAGGTGAGCACTGTATGCAACAACTTTGACACTTACAGAAGCCTCAGCTTCTCCATGCCCCCTACACAGTCCTAAATGTATACAGTTTAAACTGACGGTATCTTGTTGCAGATGAAGTGAGGCCTATCTTGCAACATGGTGCATCTTTTCCGCCACTGCTGCGTCACAAAAGTGACACAACGGCGGCGTAAAAGAGGCGCACGGCCATCATAAATCCGCCCCTAACATTTTAAATGATTGGTTCAGGATGCCGATAAGGTGTGGCCTATCCTGAGGTTTGTTTGAGGTGAGGCCTACTCAGGGTTGCAGATGAAATTTAGGCTTGTTGAAGAGTACAGAGGAGATAATACATGTGCAGGCCTACCAACGAAGTGAGTCATGTCCACTGCACTCTTGAAGAAAGGCCAGACCTCCTCTGTCTCCCTGGACAGGCCTAAACCTCATCTGCACAATGTGATTCGTAATGTTAGGAAACACAGGTGATATAATTGAAAAACGTGCAAATATTTTTGCTCATTTCACAATCACATCACCTGTATTTCCTCAGCTTAGGTATCTCATTGTGCAGATGTAGTCTAGCATATCCAAGAGTACGCAGAAGATGAGGACTGTATGCAACAGAGCAATGTACATTACTCACCTCCCTTGACACTTACAGAAGCCTCCCCCAGGGATGCACCAGTTAACGTGCGCCGCTGCTCTGCCACCCATGGTGTGCCGCATTTACAATGCGGAGCACCATGGGGCAAAAACAGCACAGATGCGTCACGCATCTGTGCCGCAAAAGCGGCGCATTGCAGGAATCACGTCGCAAGCGCGACATGACTCCTGCAATGCACAGGGGCAAGCCACACATTGCATGGTGCGTCACTCCTTATGCCTGTTTCAAACAGGCGTAAGGATTTGATTCAGCAATGCCATAAAGCTTACTCAGTGAAATCTTGTAAATTTCACTGTGTTAGTTTTACAGGGCTTTCATGCAAGTGAACGCCCACCCTGCAACAAAATGCCCACATGAAACCTGACGCAGGTTTCATGTGGCGCAGGACTTTACAGCGTGACACATCTGCCTAGATGCATCAAGTTGTAAATATGTCGCAACATGGCGCATTTTTTGCGCTGCCGCTGCGTCACAAAAGTGACGCAACAGCGGCGCAAAAGAGGCTCACGGCCATCATAAATCTGCCCCTAACATTTTGAATGATTGGTTCAGGATGCCGATAAGGGGTGGCCTATCCAGAGGGTTGTTTGAGGTGAGGCCTACTCAGGGTTGCAGATGAATCTTAGGCTTGTTGAAGAGTACAGAGGACATAATACATGTGCAGGCCTACCAATGAAGTGAGTCATGTCCACTGCACTCTTGAACAAAGGCCAGACCTCCGCTGTCTCCCTGGACAGGCCTAAACCTCATCTGCACAATGTGATTCGTAATGTTAGGAAACACAGGTGATGTAATTGAAAAATGTGCAAATATTTTTGCTCATTTCACAATCACATCACCTGTGTTTCCTTTGCTTAGGTATCTCATTGTGCAGATGTAGTCTAGCATATCAAAGAGTACGCAGAAGGTGAGCACTGTATGCAACAACTTTGACACTTACAGAAGCCTCAGCTTCTCCATGCCCCCTACACAGTCCTAAATGTATACAGTTTAAACTGACGGTATCTTGTTGCAGATGAAGTGAGGCCTATCTTGCAACATGGTGCATCTTTTGCACCGCTGCTGCATCACAAAAGTGACGCAACGGCGGCGCAAAAGAGGCGCACGGCCATCATAAATCTGCCCCTAACATTTTAAATGATTGGTTCAGGATGCCGATAAGGTGTGGCCTATCCAGAGGTTTGTTTGAGGTGAGGCCTACTCAGGGTTGCAGATGAAATTTAGGCTTGTTGAAGAGTACAGAGGAGATAATACATGTGCAGGCCTACCAACGAAGTGAGTCATGTCCACTGCACTCTTGAACAAAGGCCAGACCTCCTCTGTCTCCCTGGACAGGCCTAAACCTCATCTGCACAATGTGATTCGTAATGTTAGGAAACACAGGTGATGTAATTGAAAAACGTGCAAATATTTTTGCTCATTTCACAATCACATCACCTGTATTTCCTCAGCTTAGGTATCTCATTGTGCAGATGTAGTCTAGCATATCCAAGAGTACGCAGAAGATGAGGACTGTATGCAACAGAGCAATGTACATTACTCACCTCCCTTGACACTTACAGAAGCCTCAGTTTCTCCATGCCTCCTACACAGTTCTAAATGTATATCATTACCATCATAGTGACTATGAAACTCTAGCAGAACATATTGTGAATCCTAAATGTCTTAAAGTAACGATTTTTTAACCGACAAACAAGCAAATTATTCTCCCAGATTGATGGTGAGAAGTGATATATTTATTTAAAGAAACAGACACCTTTTTGTCATTGTCATAAATGTAAAAAGCATTCCTTTTCTTTATGAACTATTTTCATGTCATAATTTGAAAACACAGCACAACTCGTATGTACAAGTACACCCTGTCAGTACTTAAATTTGCCAAGAACACATGCGGGTGTATTTACAAGAGCCTTGCACCACGGAGAAATGACTTAAATTTACCAAGCACTCATGAGGGCTTATTTACAAGGACCTTGCACCACCTTTAAAGTCACTTTTAACATGGGGAAAATGACGTGAATGTAGCTCATAAGCTTTGTAAATTTTCCCCCATGTTGACTATGAAACTCTTGCAGAACATATTGTGAAACCTTAATGATTTCAAGAAACGTTCTTAAACACATCAAGTAAGCAAATTATTCACCCAGATTCATGGTGAAGTGACTTAAAATGCCCTAACACACATGGGGGCGTACTTACAAGGCCCTTGCACCACTTTTGCGTCACTATTAACATGGGGAAAATGACGTGAAAGTGACTCAAAGGCTATGTAAATATACCCCAAGCAGGCTATGAAACTCTAGCAGTATATATCAAGAAACCTAAATGATTTCAAGAAACGTTCTTAAACACGTCAAGTAAGCAAATTATTCACCCAGATTCATGGTGAAGTGACTTAAAATGCCCTAACACACATGATGGCATATTTTACAAGGCCCTTGCACCACTTTTGCGTCACTTTTAACATAGGGAAAATAACATGAAAGTGGCTCAAACATGAGAGTGTATTTACAAGGCCCTTGCACCACTTGTACGTCACTTTTAATATGGGGAAAATAACGTGAAAGTGGCTCAAAGTCCTTCTAAATATGCCCCATGCTGGCTATGAAACTCTAGCAGTACATATCAAGAAACCTAAATGTCTTCAAGAAACGTTTTTAAACACATCAAGTAAGCAAATTATTCTCCCTAAATCATGGGGCAAGTGAAATATTTGTTTCAAGAAGCAGACACCATTATTTCCTTGTGATAACTTTTAAAAGCATTCCTTTTCCTCAAAAACGATTTTCAAGTCATAATTTGAAAACACAGCACAGCTCCTATGTACAAGCACACCCTGTCAGTACTAATACTTCACATTATCTCCAATTACAATTTCTCAAAGAAACAAAATCTATTTCTAAAACACTTGACACAAAGCAACATTTTAAATACACAACTTTCTTCCTAATTTTTTCCCTTAAGCATACTAATCTCTATCTAAATTAAATGAATCTTTTCTCACCTTAGCAAATACTTTTTGAGTTTCAAAACAGTCTCAGACACACACCAATATTTCTTTAGCAGAGCAAAGGGTATGCACTCCAGAGGCTGCAACCAACAAAGGCACAGATATGCTAATTCATCACACATATCTCTCATGTCACCCAATCAAAACTCTTCCCTCACTTTTTTCAAATCAACACCCTTCCCCCTCTACCCTTTCTGCCTTTTTTCCATAGCAACTACCTCCTGAAAGACCTCTCATGTTTACAAGTTCACACAACAATGTTTCAATTGAACTCTGAACTCTCAGTACACCTGCGTATCCAGTGCATTGTTTCTTAAAATGATTTTTTCTTAACCATTCAAATTTCATCTTTCAAAGAACTCATCCATGCACCCTAACTTTCTGTTTTCAGCAATCAAAATCCACCATTCACTGCTACTGAATCATTAGCACTGAAACTCCACAGTTTTTTTCATTACAAACTCCTACTGTTTCAACTGCCATTTCATTCCCACACTTCATCTGACTGCAGCAGAACCTCCTCTCACCATGTTTTCTGTCTGGATTATTGGACATAGTTATATCCACTGGGCTCAAAGGTATGCTAATAACAGAAATTTACACAACCTCAATTTACAAAATGTGGAAATTAAATGGATTGGCCACAGAGGATTGAGATGTCACCAATTAATACCATTGGTGAAAACCTTTTTGCATTTGCCAAACCCTGACCTGTTAATTGTGCACTGTGGAGGAAATGATTTGGGCACTTTGACTGGGGTAGGTCTGGAAATGCTTTTAAAGGACACCTTTGAACAATTGATGGCACTTTTTCCTCAAACTGCCTTGGTATATTCAAATATATGCCAAAGACAGAAATGGAGGTGGTCCAAGCAATTTTGTCCACAAATTGAGAAATCGAGGAAGCATGTAAATAAGTCTGTTTCAGCTTACATGAGAGACCATGGAATGGGCTCCATCTACAACAATAACTTACGTTACTACATGCAAGATATCTACAGAGGAGATGGAGTTCACTTCTCAGATGAGGGGAACAGAATTTCATCCTGAATTTAAGACTATGTATTGGTACCTACTTATAAGTACCTAAATCTACCACAGACCCAATAGCTCTTCTCAGAGCTACCCTAACTATGATCACTCTAAACAAATTTTAAATGTAACTTTTTTCTTAATAATTTTCATGATTTACGCTTTCCGGAGCGCTACCCGGTTCGCGCACCGGACGCTAACCGCGCGAAAATTTGAAAAAAAATTTTTGTTTTTTTTCCGCATATATGGGCCTCCTCAGCCACCCTCAGAAAACCTAGGGGGTCAGGATACGTCTCCCGTACCCCCTTATACCCATTTCCCACATTATTTTTCCTCCATCTTGTGATTAAATTTGACCGAAACACAAGATGGCGGACTCCCGTTACGCTACCGGTTAGCTAACCGGTTCGCGTACCGGGTAGCGCCTCTATCGCGAAAAAACTATTTTTTTTATTTTTTTTATTTTTTGCCCCGCGGGACCCTTTAATAGCCCCTCATCAATCCTAGGGGGTCAGGAGGGGTCTACCTTGCCCCCTTTCATTAATTTCCCCCTTCGTTTTTCTTCACCTCTTGTCTCTCGATCCTACCGAGAGACAAGATGGCGGCCGCTCCCGACTGTTTAGAATGTTGACAGACACCGGAGAGCCAATCAGCTTCGCTTCGCGAAGTTCCGTTACGCATCAGGTACGCGAACCGGGGCGCTAACCGGAGCGCTGTTACAGATATATATATTTTTTTGAACGTTAATTTATCAAAATCCACTGGAGCACATATATTGAGACCTAGCAAAGGCACATCGGGCAAACAATATCTACAATTTTGCCAAGTTTCATGGAAATCCATTCAGCCGTTCGAGCTAAAAGTGAGTCCAACCGCCCTATGGAAAATTGCATGGGAAAAACGCGTTTTGGGACCCCCCTTTTTTCTCGGCCCCCCCTTGACGAAACCCCCCCAAATTTTCAGGGGCTGCTCAGAAACAAAATGTTCCATTTTCCTGAAAATTTCAGCCAATTCCGTCCTCAAACGCAAAAGTTATTCGACATAGAATTTTCAAAAATCCCATAGGAAAAAAATCCTAACTATATATACCTTCTGGCGACCGGCAGTAGGTAATATATACATACACATATATATTTATATATATTGGTATTGCTCCTGTGCACCAGGCGTAGCGCGGCACCCTTAGGGCGGGTGCTCCAATGCGGCGGTGCTCCGTGAAAAATTGTCACTCCAAGGCTCCTTTTTTCTCAGGAAAGGAAATAGCACTCCCAGGGGTAAATTGCAGCAATTACTAATGTATTAACTTGTGCAGCAAAACAGAAGCGTTTCGGAACAAATCCTTCGCCAGTGTTTTACGTATTGTACTGTGAGGCGCCATGTTTTATACACGTCACTCATTAGGCATAAATTGAAATGATATCCTCCCATTTTCTGCCCCATGCCACCCCCTGGGAGCAGTGAATTCTAATGAATCTAGTTCCAAATTGGCTCAAATGCCAGTATGAACAGCAGGGGGGAAAGGGAGCAGCATTGCTTTGTCCTTTCCTCAAGATGGCCTTGTTAACCCTAAACCTTGCTTTGGTTCCAGGTATAATAGTGTCATCCAGGATACAAAAACTTGGGCCAAATCAAAATTTCCTCAGGATAGCAAGCAGGAAGGGCAATTCCAGTGAGTCAAATGCTATTTTAGCATCTACGCAGACTATCACTGTTGGCTTACTAATAGGTGCCCTCAACTAGCACCCAAACAGTCACTTATGATTATGTTTTGGCGAGCAATGTGGCATGAACCCTGATTTATCTAAGTGGGCTAACTTTAGCAACTTGCTAAGTTTTTTAACAGCTATGCTTATCAATGAAATCTGCCTATATGAGTTGCATTCCGTAGGTGGCTTTCCCTTCTCATGTCTGCTTTGCATTACTTAGCATCACAGGAATATTCCATGTGTGGTGCATAGGTATTCCCATGCAATCACCCATGGTTTTTGATACAAAATGATGTCTACTAAAAAAGTAGACATGGCTTTGCATTAAAAAAATAACGCCCTTTTGAAAAAGCAGAGAATGTTTTTTATTTTTCCTTTCATTTCTGACTGCTGTGTGCTGCACTTTCCACCAAACTTATAAAGTAGGAAAAGTTTTAAAGTTACTGTAACCATAATATTTTGTACTGGAAGGGCACCATTCTAGTACTAATCTATTCTAAATTCACGCAGACACACTTGCACTTTGGCGCAAAGTTCTGTTCTTGGCACGTAGCAGTATGATTGTGCACAGGCACAATGGAGAGAGGAGGAGAGTGCCACACCTCTGTAGAAATGGCTCTCTTGCTTTCTCTTTTTTACGCAAGGCAGCACAGCATTTTTTGGCGGCTGCGCTGCATTGCTTGATAATCCAGCAAATAGACCCCTGAGTGTCCACGCATGGGCATGGTGGGTCTTGCAACTGTTTTCACACGTGTGTGAACTTAAGAAGAAAAAAAGCTGCAGCTGCTGCCAATTTCAACCATGGTTATGCAAAAAAAAAATCATCTATTGTTTCCGACTGACGGGGAAACTGACGCATTGCGTCACTTTGCAAAAAAAGAACTATTTTTTAAAACTTAAGTTCGGCCTAAACCGTAAACAACTTCAACAAACAAATGAATCAAAAAAGTTGCCAAACTGCACTTTCCCATGTTTCCGTGTAAAACGTAAAAAAACCCTCAAAAAGGACAATTTTGCTAATAAAAAGAAAAATTAGGATCTCTCACCATCGCCTACACAACATTCAAATATAAATAGATCATTCTACAAGAAGCCAGTGCAAACCCAATTTCGAAGGAAAAACAATGTTAATGCAAATACTTAAATCTACAGTACACCTCTATCTAGTTTGATCGAAACGTAAACTATTTTTTTACAGACTGTCATAAAATCATCATTAAAATACTTCTAAAATGCCAATGCAGAAGGCTGAAATATACCTCTGAGTTTGATGTTTGTTGTACCCTTGAAGCTTCAGGTAAGGGAAACTGCTCGCGGTGTTCAAATGCAAGTGGAACTGTGTCCTTCACCTAACCCTCCCTGTAAGGCTAATAGTTGTGACGAAGGCCAATGCATCTTAATAAGAACGAACATAGCTTGCCCCCTGATTTAATTAATATTGTAACTGCATTTCTATGATAATGAATAATTAAGTGAGTTACAGTACTGACTTTGAAGTGCTCTTGGGAGCCATTTTTGCACTACTTTCCTGAGGAGAACGGTGCTTATATGTTTTTCATTTTATATTGATATGGGTTTGCTAATACTTTTGAATGCTGCTTGCCCTTTGAGTCAATTCCGAGGCAGCATTGAGTGCAGTGTATGGATTTGTTCCAGAGTGAATTTCTATAGAAAATTTGCAAAATGTAGTTTAGTTATTTATCGTTAAGAGCATTCCTCACGTTCATATCAGCAACAGAGCTACCAAACGGAGAAAATGTCTCCTGTGAGGCATCCCTCAGCTCAAGCCTGTCTCCTACGTGTAAATATCCGCTCAATCCAGAAAACTGTGGAAAAAATGTGTGTGAAATTTTGCACTAGAAAAGAATTTGGGACACATGCATCATTCTAAATACCGGTTGCAAAGGGGCTAATCTGCCCCTTTGCGACCAGTATTTTTGCATTTGGGATGCATCAACCCAAATGCAAATTTGCAATTTAAGTAATCGCAAAGTTTGCGATTACTTAAATTGCAAATGCATTTAGGGAATCGCAAATTGCGATTCCCTAAATGCAATGCACTATGCAATTTTAAATTGCTATTTCACAATTAGGGATCGCTAATTACCATCAATTTAAAGTTGATGGTAATTAGCGAAAACTTTGAATAATGCACTAAAGTGCATTTTTCAAAGTTCCATGTTACACACACACATGTCCTTGGGGCATGTGTGTGCGCAACATGTGGTCCCATGGCAATTTCTGGGGTGCATCCGGGTGTCCTTTTGGCCCTCTTGCACCCTTAAAATTGCATGCGCAATTTGCGAGTACCTATTTGGTACTCGCAAATTGTGCATGAATGGGAAGGTATTCCTTGATTGCGAGTCGCAATTAAGGGATGTGTAGAAATCACCATATTTTTGTGTGCTTCCTACATGCATAGGGAAATGAGATTCCTAAATTGTATTTCCTTAAAAATCGTAATTTCTTACTTTGATGCATGTGGCCCTTAGATTCGTGCATTTCCCTGTTAGTGCACTGATTATGCAATGGTAAATTGAGCTGTTCGAGTGTTGATGGGTACCACTCACTGATCCATAGTGACCTTCAAAACTGTCTATCATGCACTGTACCCAAGCTGGTACAGTGCCCCCTCACACTTCTCTGTGTCCCAAGTGTAGGTTCAACAATTAGTTATCCAATTTATACAATTTTTCATGTGTTTCATACACATCAAAACACTTATCCATGAAACCAAATCTTGTTTTAAATAATGTATTCTTTCCTGTTTGTCAATGTTTCAAAATAATCTTTCAACTTGAAGGAAAACAGCTCATCCAAATCAAAGAGATCCTAAATGCATTTCGAGCCTAAGGGTCCTTCATCAGGAGGTCATTGTAAACTGTAGGAATGAAAGAAAAACTCGTATTCAAAAATTAATTCTGGGAATATTTTTGTTCATCATGTTACAAATCACTTTGTGTCCCGCAATTATAATGAAAAATTGCCATCCTTAAATATCATAGTTGTACAGTATTCTTTGCAGTCACGTTGTACATGAATCTATATAAAAAAGAATAAATGTCATAACAATTCAAGCATCACTGCTGCTGTGTGGATCATATCCGTCACAGAGACTCGCATCCCATTGCAGCTGTGACCTCATTGGAATCGCTGATGTGTCACACATCAAAGGGCATATGCACTCACATGTCTCATCAACGGCAGCCTTGACTATGATGCCAGATTCTGCATTGCAGTCCCACAGCTTCTCAGAATTTATGCATCATTCCAACTGTGCGACACATTCTCGACACCAGACTTCGCATCGCAAGCTCTCATCGATGGGAACCTTGGCAATGACATAGGACCTTGCACCATAGCCTTGCTGCATCTCAGAACCGACGCATCATCTTGGCTGCACAACGCATCTTCGACATGGATACTCAAAACACTCTCCAAACCATACTTTAAGGTACTTTATTCAGCAGACCTAACTGCGTCCCTGTAGCAGGCTGGCACTCTATTGCAGTTGGACTGAACCTGCGACTTTGTCCCGGTCTGGCGAGACCTGATATCTACAGTTGGCTGTTGGTGCTTTTTGGTGCTATTTCACTGAAATCTATAAAATTGTATATCTCCTGTTCTACTGATTCAAGTTTTGTCATTTTGGTCTTGTTTTATTTTTTTAAACTTGCTCTATTGTTATTATATGCTGGTGTGGGATTGTTTTGTAGTGTATTTTCACTGTGCTGCTGTTTGAAGTGTTGCACAAATGCTTTACACATTGCCTCTGAGTTAAGCCTGACTGTTCTGTACCAAGCTACCAGAGGGTTCAGTACAGATTAATTTGAGGTTTGTTTGTGCCTCTCCCTGACAAGGATTGAGACTGCTGCTTTATTAGGGTTTCATCCCCCTCAATGAGTAACCCAAGGTTTTACACTGGTGTTCAGCAGTGAGGATTTGGACTTGTGCTTGTCTGATGTCATACAGTCATTTGGTGTTACACTACCATCCCTAATAAATAACTTGAGTCCAATTCTAGTTTTAAATTCTCCTTGATTGGCATATTTTTGCTTTTCAAATCCACTCTCAGTACTATTACCTGTCTGTCTGTGGCCATACCACCAGTATTGGAATATGAGCTGGTCAGCTTGGAAAATTACACTGTGACTGAGCTCCAGCAGTTCTGCTAGGAAAGGGGGATCCCCGCAAAGAAGGGTATCAAAAATTTGGATCTACAAAAAGCTCTTAATGCCTGGTGGGAGGTTTACTGGTCACTTACAGCCACAAAAGAGCAAGACAATGAGGATGATCTAGATGAGCATAACCAGGATCTGGACAGCAGCCCTGAATCACAGCTCTCAATGGAGGAGTATTACCATTCACCTGAATTAGAACTCCATTCCAAAGCAGGAAGGAGTGTGTCCGAGGAACTGGCAGACAGGATGGCAAATAAGGAATTCAGCTCAGGATGGAGAAAAGGAAATTGTTTCTGGAGGAGAAACATTTGTCTCATGAAAGAAGCTTCAGAGAGCTGTACCTTAAAGCTAAGCAAGCAGAGACCAGCAGTAATGGTGGCAGCATACCATCAGTGTCAGGAAGGCCCATAAAGCCAAAGAGCAGGTACCCAGTTATATGTTGGGCGATGACAAAGGCCAGTAGTTTAATGTATATGAGGTGACCCTGACGGTGCAAAGGATCCAGAGAACCACTGGGGGAAGGGAGGGCTGTGGAAGCATATGCCTGCAGGGACACACTTCTGACCCTAGAAGTAGAGGACTAACCCAGCTACACTCCCACAAAAGTCATTCTTCTAGGCAAAGTTGTCTGACCTCTGAGAAGTACAAGCAGAGGTTCAGGGACAGCCACAAGCTCCCACAGCAGTCTTTGGTGGATATTACTGACTACTCCAGCAAGGCACTGAAGGGCTGGGTGAGGGTCAGCAAGGTTAATGATTATGATGGGCTTTACAACTTGAGTCTCAGGGAGATCATGCTCAATATTTGTTTTACAGAGTAGTGCCACCACCTAATTGGACAGCAAGCTGATTGACCCCAGGAAACTTACTGAGGATACAGACCACTGGGCCGGCACCAGAGTGTCACAAAAAGACATCCGTGAGGACTCCCTAAAGGGTGGTCAGGGGTTCCACCAGAAGAAAGCGGTGGAAGAAAAACTTAAAAGTAAGGTCCCCATGAGAATTCCCAAGGGAACAGCGGTAACCAGTTCCAAATTGGCTGTGACGCTAAGGAACCTCAAATCGATGCTGACAGGAATGGGTAGTAGTGTTCCCTGTCAGGGAAACGTCCGCACATTCGTTTAGCCAGTATATGGTAGTGGAGTAATATAAACGTGGAGTATGGGTGTCCTACAAAAAAAGTCTAGGTATGGGTGCTAGATTCGCCCTAAAAACACCTACTACCCAACTGTGTTGTCTGCACACAGAATGTGCATCAGAACATGCAAAGAAAAGGGGCTTGGACAGCACACCTCTTGTCACTTTCTAGTCATCAAGATATGTATCACATTCATGGGTATAAGTAGCCCCATTTAACTCAAGTATAGATACATTAACAACAACACTAGTCCAAAACATAAGGATCCAAGACGTATAATGATCTTGGTTGTCTTTATTCCAAAAATCACTTCAATAAAAGCTCCCAGCACACGACTTGCCGACACGTGTTTCGTCTTATCAAAAAGACTTTTTCAAGGCAAAGGTAATGTGTATGTCCTAGATATTCAGATGGTGTAGGGACCAAGGCTGGTCACAACTACAGTAAGAATTTCACAGAACGCCACCCTGTAACTGCGGTCTCACAATGCTCAGTAATAAGCCACGGATTAATAAACAGAATAATAAATATGTTTCAATCCGACGCTCCAAGGTATAAATATACACTCCTTTTCTAATATCAAAGTGGCGAAATCACCAATATTGCCCTTTTTCTTTCCATGTTCGATTCTGACAGGTTTGATACTGTCATCTCTCCTCCGGGTGACTCAAGCAAAAATACTACCAGCAATGGAGACTCTACGATGCTAGACAGTACAGTCTAGGCTGATAGACTTATATTTAACATTCCAAACGCCTCCTCGACGGCACAGATACGGTTGGAGTTTGGTCATTTGAAAAAATCCTTGGAAAGGCAAGGTGCATTCATTGTCTGCTGGCATGAGATCAGGAAAGTCACTCCAAACACCCAGAATCCCCTTGTATGCCAAGAGATGCAGCATTGAAGCATATTGCCTGCCAGAAACGTTCTCCAGGGATCCCCCATAAATACTGGGCTGTCCCAGGCCTGGAACATCCCAACCAGTCATGCTGTTTTCAAAAAACTTGTTTGGAAATAAATAATAAGCCTTTTACTGGTAGAAGACAATGACACATTCTCATTCTGCAGTCAAGCCTGAATGACAATCAATGGATACTGATCACTTACCCATCATAAATACTTCTGCCTAGTCTACTCAAGGAACGTAAAAGAAAAGTTTTAAAAACATTGCTTGGGGATACTACCATCAACTCTGCATCTCCCACCGTGACAAAGAGAACAATTTTCAAACAGCTTTCGACTCTGCGGCTCAGCCACTGAAGGCCTGCCACACCTGCTTTGCATCTGCATTGAACTGCAGGATGAATGGATCAGACTGCTCAAAACTCACTTCAACTCAAGAGGGATTGTGGAAACAGGCAGTGCTGGCCTGCTGCAATAAAAAAGATCAACATCTGAACTGCAGGCTGGTAAAATTCCTAGTCCAAGCTGGAAAAAAAATGCCAAGTGCCAGCAAACACACTCCACCGTAAGCGTGTACAGCCACTACTGAAGCAAGCAACCTCTAATCTGCAATCTAAAACTGGGTTCACAAGAATGCTTAATTTGAAACAGTGGTTCTCTTCACCGGCACTTAATCATGAACACCGGCGCTTATAGCGCAAACTCGACTTAAAGTTATTGGGGTGCTTTTCATGAGCAACAGTTAAGAAAACATGATAGGCGCAGGGAGATTAAGTAATTTGCCCAGAATAACCAATGCCGAGGCTCAAATCCAGTTCACCAGCTTCAAGGTCAGCAGCTCAAGCCATTAGGCTAAATCCTCTCCCCACTTGCAGCGTTTCATGGTTAGTAGTTGGTTCTGTTTAGGTGGCACTAACAGGAGAAATGGGCTTGTGCAAGCTGCCTCCTGTGGAGAGCCCCAACACTCTTTTTTTTTTACAAATTAACCACTGGTTCACAACCACAATACTTTATACCATGACCTCTAAATCTAAATCCCTCCATGGACAGGTCAATAGAATACTCACTACTTCCCCTCAGGAATGCCCTACACTTTTGCACCTTCTATAATGCAGGGAAGTGTTGGAAGATTGACAAATTGTCTCCCTTGTAATGTAATTGCTGCTCAATATGCTTTTATTTCTTATGTGGTTTTATGTATTTTCTACATTTCATCCTACTTTTTTAATCTTGACTGTATTGCACTGGTTTTAAATTAACTATGTAAAAATAAAATACTTACTTAACAGTCCCAATCTGAAAAAACGATTAAGGGATTCTTTGCTACAAAGACAGGGAGGATGGCCCCCAGGTGTACTGAGTGTTACAAATATGGTCACTCCAAGAGAGACACCAAATGCGCCAAGAGGGTTCAGCTCCCCACCGGTGGTCAGACACCTGGGTTGATGGGTGTGGTGCTTGGGGAGGAAGTGGTCTCAGTTAGCTTTGGGGAGAAGACAGAGGTTGCCCTTGTGACCCTGGAGGATAAGGAGGTGAGGCCAAAAGTCCACATGCCTGCGAATATTTCCAAATGTAGGCAGTGGGTCACCATCACTGGGCAACGGATGGAGACTCTAAAGGACGTGGGAGCCAGCATGACTACTGTGAGGTGTCAGCTGTAGTTCTCAGAGCAGGTCCTCACTAACACATTCCACTAAGTCATAGTCGCAGACAACCGTGAGAGTCCCTTAACAAGAACGTTGGTTCCCGTGGGGGTGGGTGGTCTCAGTTTCTCTAATAACATGTGTATTTATAAAGAGCACGTTCACCCGGAGGTATCTTGGCGCTGAATAACAGATGTTTATTGTTACCCAACTCAATGATACTCATTTTATCGACCTTAGATGGATGAAAGGCGGTGGACCCACTGGGGTTTGAGCCTGTGACCTTGAGGTCGAACACAGGCTCCTTCAGTGGATGCATTAGTCCACTGAGCCACCAGACCCGGCTAATAGTATCTGGGAGCTCTGCCATGTCTATAGATTGTCTGTTAGGCAATGACTAAGTTCACAATCTGGAAGGAGTTAGAGCTCTGTTTATACTGGGAGATGTTGTGTTTGCCTGAATGGGTCTGTATGACCACAAATTCCATGGCTGTAAAGAGAGGGAATCAAGGGCACCTGGAGCCTGAAACAATGGCCCACAAAGCTGCCAAGAACACTAAGAACATAGGGTGCAGGTCATCCCTCTATGGTCGGTAACTGCATCTGCAGTGACCAGGACCCTAATGGGTATTTTTGCCCATGTGGGGTTCCCCAAAGAGGAAGTTTCTGACAGGGGCACTAGCTTAATTGTGGCATAGGTAACGGCCATGTGGGATGAGGGTGGAGTGACTAACATGATCTTCACACCATATGCAACTACACAAGTTGAAGGGCACAATACCTTGAAATTTAAAAATCCAATATTCAAGAGTTATATAATGTTCAAGCATATTTCCTACATCTCAAAATATTCGCCACACCATATTACACCCAAACCAACATGTTTGTGGAGATATTCAACAAGGCCCTTAAAGGCATGATAATAGGCCTATCTAACCCCATGAGGTGTAAGTGGGGCATCCTCCAGTCATGACTTCTTTTTACCTGTCTAGGTGCCACAGAAAGAGGTTGGGTTTAGCCCCTTCAAATTCCTCTATGGTCACCCTGTTAGGGGACCTCTCAGCCTTGTAAGAGAGGGGTGGGAGCAAGCAACCAGGAAATATCTCAGGATGTGGTCAGCTACATGCAGGAACTCCCCATCCAGATGCACAGATTCTGGAAAAAGGTGAAAAGCAATCTTGAGGCCAGTCAAGAAGCTATGAAACTCTGAGATGACCAGAAGGCCTCTCTTGTAGAGTTTCAGCCTGGTCTGAAGGTGTGGGGTATGGAGCCTGTGGAGTACACAACTCTCCAGGACTGCTGAACAGGCCCATATAAGGAACAGGAGTAGACCTCTAGAAACCCCTTAAGGTGCTCCACATAAAATGCCTCAAACCACACTTTGAAAGGTCTGAAGTCAAGATGTTTCTTGGTGACAGATAAAGAGGTGGAAGAGGAGTCTGAACCCCTCCCTGGCCTTCTGTATGTTCAAGAGCACAATGGGTTTGTAGAGGGTCTCAACCTCTCCCCTTTTCTGACCTCAGAGCAGCAGAGTGACTGTCGTCAGTTGCTGGGGCAGTTTGCCTCTATGTTCTCCCTCACCCCTGGGCTCACACATTTGTGCACCCATCACATCAACACAGGAGATACTCCTCTTGTTAAAAATAAAATGTGCAGACTGTCAGACAAGGTGAGGGCCAGTATCAAGGATGAGTTCTAAAAGATGATTATGTTAGGGGGACTGAGCTCTCCAGCAGCCCCCGGTTCAGATCTGTGCCTCTTGTACCTTAGGCTTCCCCACTAAAAACCACTCCAGAGCTCACGTTCTGTGTGGACTACAGGGAACTCAATTCCATCATGAAGAATGATGCACACCCAATGCCCCAAGTTGATGAGCTCATCAACAGGATGGGCACTGCCAAGTTCCTCAGTACCTTTGATCTGACCTCAGGGTGCCGGCAGATTGGTTTGACTGAGAGGGCCAAAGAGAGGTCTGCATTCTTGATACCAGAGGACCACTTACAATTTAGGGTGATGCTCTTCGGCTTAAAGACTGCCCCTTCGACCTTTCAGTGGTTGGTCAACCAGGTTCTAGCTGGGACGGCAGTATTCTGTGCTCCCTACCTGGGGCTGTATTACATAAAGTGCTCCTTGGGTGCAATGAGTGTTTGCTCCAGCTTTGCGTGCCTCCGGGGCACTTCGGTATTACAGAAGGGGCCGCAGACACTTATGCAGCCTCTTCTGTAATACAAATAGCGCTGGCATACAAAAAGCAACAGCCCTGTCTTCAAGGGGCATTCCTTTATTTGCATGCGGGTATGCCCCATGCAAATGAGGGAATCCCTTTGCCTCTGCGCCCGCTCTGTATTACGGATGTGGCAGGAGAGGCAAAGAAGCCCTCAGGAGGCGCAGTGACGGTGGATCACCTAAAAGGAGGCATACTGTCAGTGCTATGGACCCCTCAGACATCCCCTTGTAGGTCAGTTTGTCTCCTGAGAGCAGCCATCTGCATGGGGTAAAGGGGGTCCTATGGGCTCCCTCAGACATCCCCTTGCAGGCAGGTGCAGTCAATGACTGCACCCACCTACAAGGGGATCTCTATTCCCCTTTCAAATTGCAGACATGTTGTCATCTGCACAGTGAAACACAGAGCGGCTTTAAAGCAGCTGCTCCTTATTTCATGTGAATGCATTGCCCCCAGTGCAGCACGACTTAATGGCTGGCCTGGGGGCAGCGATTCCCCAATAATGCAGTGCATTTTACTTAATTGCACCAGATGCACCTTTTTAATGTTGCACCTAGCGCAATGAAGGAAAATGCACAGCCTGTGTAATGCGGCCGCTGGTTGATAAAGCTGCTTTCAGCCCCAGCTTGGATGGTCAGCGGTTCTGACTCCTGTAAGTGCCTGAGGCGCAGCAGCAGGTAGGCCTGACTATCAAGCCCAGTAAGTGCTGGATAAGACAGGGTTCTGTAGTGTACCTGGGCCACATGGTGGGGAAGGGCAAGGTGAAGCTCCTCCATTCTAAATTTGGGACTATCCTGGCCTGACAACCCCCTAAACACAGACTGAGATGAGGGCCTACTTGGGCCTCACCTGATACTATAGAAGGTTTGTTAATGGATATGGCATCATTGTTGCCCCCTAACAGAGCTGACTTCTAGGAAGCAGCCCAGAAAGGTAATCTGGAAAGAGGCCTTCCAGAAAGCCTTTGACACCCTCAAGAAGACCATGTTTATAGCTCCTTTACTCGAGGTTACTAACGTCCCTAAGAATTTTTTTGTGCAGGCAGACGTTTCAGAGCAGGGCATAGGGGCTGTCTTAGCACAATCAAATGAGAAGGGCCTAGACCATTCAGTAGCCTTCATTAGCTGGGGATTAAAGCCCTAGGAAGAGATGTGGAGTACGATTGAAAGGGAGGCCTTTGATGTAGCCTGGGCATTGAAGAAGCAGAGACCATGCTTGTTTGGTACTCACTTCTGTGTTTAGACAGACCACTCAGATGGCTGATGCAAATGAGGGGTGACATTTCCAAACTGTTGAGGTGGTCCATCTACCAACAGGGAATGGACTTTACGGTGGAACACCGTCCTGGTTCAGACCACCCCAGTGCTGAAGACCTATCCAGGTTTTTCCACCTTAGTGATCAGAACTCCCAAGGGGTTGGGTAGCTCTCCCCGCTTTCAGCTGGGGGTACACATGTAAGACTTGTCAGCCTAAGGGTGGTTTTCCTCTAAACCTTTTGTCTTCCAACTCCATTGTTATAGATCTAATTTTTTTGGCATTAGGACTATGCAACCTTTACCACTGCTAACCAATGCTATAGTAAATGTAAATGTAAATGTAAATGTAGTTGAGCTTATATAGCGCACAGCTACTCGCAGTGGGTGTCCCGGCGCTTGCTTAGGGAACCCGTCCTGGTATTCCCCTGTGAGATATCAGGGTATCCACAAGGTGAAAGTCAGGCATCCCGCCGCGAGGGGCCGTTGTGGAGATTAAGCAAGCTGTTGCCCAGAGTCGCAGAGTGTGCACCCGAGAGTCGAGGAGGCACCGGGGCGAGAATTATCTAGTCCGTGGAATTTTTAGCCCAAGACCCGCCGAGGCGGGGAATTGAACCCTGGTCCAGGACCGATCTCAGCTTCCGGGTCTGCTGCCTCTAACCCCTGAGCCACACTTCTCTATAGTGCATGTGCTCACTACTTAAAACACAATAACAATGGCTTATGCCTATACAGCATATTTAATTTACTTATAAGTCCCTAGTAAGGTGGTACTAGAAGTACCCAGGACCTGTGCATTAAATGCTACCAGTAAGCTTGCAGGACTCATTGTGCCACCCACTTAGGTAGCCTTTTCAAACATGTCGGAAGCCAGCCAATGCAGCCTGTGTGTGCAGTTTTAAACTGCCATTTCGACCTGGCAAAGTAATGCTTTTACAACACCCAAATCTTCCTTGTTAATACATATAAGTCACCCCTGTGGTAGGCTCTGAACAGCCTAGAGGTAAGGGCACAGTGTATTTAAAAAAAACCAGGACATGCGCTTTTAAGTTTTTCATGTCCTGGCACTGAAAAACTCTCACATTAGTTTTTATATACTGCAAGGCCTACCTCTTCCATATGATAACATTGGAGTTACCTTGTTACTATTAATAAGCTGTAACTTTCAAATGGGAACAGGGACCTAGTTAATGTTTGGTTCCTTTGGAGTTGTAATGAAAAATCATTTCTTATGGTAAAGTGCACCTCATGTTTATGTCACACAACTGGGTGTAGTTGACAGTTTGGATTTGTGTATTCTATCTAGACAGCCACACACAATTGAGAGTTTAGGTGTGCCTGGATGGGCCATCACTGGCATGATATATGACATCTCTATGATATGGGATGGTGATCATGTGTGCCTTAATGAGTTTGTTGCTTGGCAGTATTGATTTTCCTGGGTAATTTTGTCCTTCGACAGGCAATTGCGGATAAGGCGAGACCTGATGCCAAGAGAAATGTAGACAGGGTGTCCTTTTTTGTCCGCCCAGACTTTTGCCACGTGACCGTGGAAAGACGCTGGTGCCTTAGAGGGATGATAAAACCCTTTCATGATAAGAAACTTCAAGCCTATCTGATCAACCCTGCACAGTTAAAAGTAATTAACGACGGGAAAACGCTGTACTTTTCCTCTGAAGTGAAAGCTAAAGAGTATCTAGATAGTCTGGGCAAATAGATTAATTAAACTGTCAACTTATAAAAGGCTTAATGTGATAACAGGGTGAACTTAATGTACCTCTAGATGTATCTCTTGATTACTGGTAAGGATTCGTAGTGTGTAATCAACTCTATGTATTTTCTTTCTTTTGTTTTTTTTTAGGATTTCCTTGGTTTTGAAGTTAAAAGATGGTACACTTTAGATGTCCTCGCCGTAAACTTTGCATTCCATCACATGCACAGACTAGTTCTGTGCGTCTCACAGCGTGGGGGGGTAGAGGTTGTTGGGTTGGGGTGCAGGGGGGAGGGGTGGGAGGGCTGGGGTTGGTGGAGGGGTAGGTGTAGAGGGCTAAAAATCAAAAATGGGAATATAAAATGCACTACTGTTTTGATGGGTATGTCCGGACGAGTAAATCAGATAACCAAAAACTTTAAGCGACAGGATCTACAGGGTAGTCAAAGCAAAAATTACGATGGCAAACTGTAGTATTTGTACAATAAACGTGGGAGGTCCAAACGACTGGAGAAAAAGACAAAGACTGGCCCACTTTGTTAAATTTAATAAGATTGACGTACTTTGTCTCCAGGAGACGCATCTACCTTGGGCGAAGACACACCTTCTGTTCTTAAATGGCTTTGAGTTAGTTGCCTGTTCCTCTCAAACCACAACGATCAGGGGGGTCGCTGTATTGGTTAGAAAATCTTTGGGCAGGGCCAAAAGAGTGAAGGCAGATAGTCATGGGAGATGGGTTATCTTAGAGCTGGAAATGGGTCTAACACTATGTGCAATTTACGGCTCGAACGGGGATGACCCGGAGGTTTTTGACTTTTTGGAGATAGAGTCAGCTGGCTGGTCGGGACCTCAAATAGTCTGTGGTGATCTAAATATTTCGGCTAACTGGGATGATAATTCAAAATACGCTGGTCAGAAACCCAGAGTGTTTAGGGCAATTAAGGCACTTATGAGCTCATTGGCATTAGTTGATGTTTGGGGCACTAAAAACCAACAAAATTCTGGTTTTACATATTTTTCGAATCCAGCCCAGAAACATTCTAAATTGGAATATATATTTATCTCCTCATCCGAAATCAACAGGGTCACCATAACTAGGCTACCAAGGGTGTTGTCTGACCACAATCCTTTGGTAATCCAGTATAAAATGAGCGGGATCAAAAGATCAAAATCTTCTTGGATTTTCGAGAGAAGACTATTGGCGGATCCTAGATTTGTAGCCCATTTAAAGCTTTGGTCTGAAGCTTTTTTCGATTCCAATAGATTTAGTGCCTCTCGGAATATAGTTTGGGAATCCTTCAAAGCAGCTTTGAGAGGTGAGACCATCAGTTTTTCAGCTAAAATGAAAAAAATATGATAGAGTGGAAGAATTCAAACTACTCGAGAGACTATCAGATATTGAAGAAGAACATGATAAGATTATAGCATCTGTTGGAGATGGAAGCATTAGTTATAATACTCTTTCTGCTATTAAGGCAGAACTACAGAAATTGATCACACAAAAGGCATTAGGGGAGTATCAAGCTACAAGGGCCAATCGTTATGAAACAGGTGAACATGGGGGTAGAGCCCTTGCTCTCCGTTTGAGGCACGAGAGGTCCAAAAATGTAATCTCAAAGATTGTGGAAAATGGTAACGAATATACAGAAACTAATGATATTTTACATGTTTTTAGAGACTTCTATCAAAGACTATACGAAGAGGAGAATAGAGATAGTGAAGAACAGGATATTGTTGAAGATCAAGGACCGCTTCTAGATACATTATTACAAGAAGAACTAGATAAAGACATTACCCAATTGGAGGTTATATCTGCTCTACACGAGCTGGCCTCGGGGAAGGCAGCAGGACCCGCTGGCATTCCTCTAGAAGTCTATAAGAGTATAGGACCCGAAATGATTATCCTTCTTGTAGATCTCTTTAATGGGATAGTATGCTCAGGTCAAACCCCAGACTCATGGAAGGAGACTAATATTATTATTTTCCATAAAAAAGGGAAACCTAGTAAGAACCCGGGGTCATATAGAACTATCTCGTTGATTAACTCCGACACCAAGTTGTACTCGAAGATCTGGGCTAGGAGGTTGGGTAGGATCATAGGCGGTCTTGTTTCCCCTTGGCAGCATGGGTTTGTCCCCGGACGTGGCACGACGGATCACACCAGCAGAGCTATAGCTCTTTTTGATGCCCATGCTGCTATGGGAGGGGAGATGGCCATGATCCTGCTCGACGCAGAGAAGGCATTTGATCGTGTGGTCTGGAGTTATCTGTGGGATATTTTAGCAGGAAGAGGGTTCGGACAGAAAATCATTAGGGCACTAAGGGCAATGTACCAAGATCCAGTCGCCAGCGTGACGGTTATGGGGGAGAAATCGATCTTGTTTCCTATAAAGAGGGGAACCCGTCAGGGATGCCCATGCTCTCCGATCCTTTTCTCCCTATATATTGATCCGCTAATCCAGGCTATACTAGGATGTCCAAGGTTAAGACCAGTAATCTTTAATGGGTACGAAAACAAAGTCCTAGCTTATGCGGACGACATTGCGGTGTTCTCTTCTGAGCCCCAGCAGGCAATAGAGGTCTTGTCAGATTTTACGAAAAAATTTGGTGCTAGGTCTGGATACCTATTAAATGAATCTAAGACCCAGATCATTTGCACAAAAAAGATCGTGAAGGTTGATCCCAGATTTGTAGAAGCAGCAGTTTATCTTGGGGTGACAATTAATGCCTCGGTTGAGAAAATTGTGGAGGAAAATTATACCCCACTTATCAAATCAATTAAATCTGAGTTGAAAAAGTGGGATGGGCGGCATCTGTCCTTGATTGGGAGGGTTAACGCAGTCAAAATGACAATGTTTCCTAAGATTTTGTATCTATTTCGAGCCATCCCATTATTTCTGGAGGAGAAAATTATTGCAAATCTGGAGTCAACTTTTATTAAATTTATCTGGCAATTTGGGAAGGTAAGACGATCCACCAATTTGTTGTCCCTCCCGAAAGATAGGGGAGGTTTGGCTCTCCCAAATTTAAAGATGTATCATTGGACTTGTCTGCTGACACAAATGACAGTGCTTTTCCGGTCTGAGACATATGTCAACGACCTAACTTTAGAAATGGAACGTCCTCCATCCATATTTGAGTTACTGCTAGGCAGAAAGGCACAGGGGCTAATGCTATGTGAAACTAATCGTAAATTCTTCAAGAAGGCAAGATATAAGATTATTGATGGTGTCTGGAGAGTTTGGACGGCTTGTAGAAAGCACTGCAACATCCCAAAAAACAATCCATATTTACATATTTACAAATCCAGCCTCCTCTCAGCAATAGAAGCAGATAGGATCTTTAAAATATGGGGAGAGCTGGGTATTAAAACCCTGGGGCAATTAATGGATGGAGAGGGAGTAGTAAGTTTTGGTATCATACAAAACAGATATGGAATCCCAGATAATCACTGGTTTGTCTATACACAAATAACTCGTATAATGAAGGCTCAGAGACCAAAATTGTTATCTCCTGATGTCTGTCCCATATTGGATGTGCTTACTAGAGGGTGCAGCAAAATTAAGACTATATATAATCTTCTTATTTTCTTATTTCAGAGATCAAAGATGATGTAGATAAGACTGAGGTAGCCTGGGCAAGAAAATTGGGTAACCCAGATATAGATGTTGATAAGGCCCTATTACTGAATAAGAAGATCTTCAGAGCCTCAAAATTAAGGGCCCAGCACTATAAGACAGTTTTTAATCTGTATTACACACCGGCGAAATTATTCGCATGGGGGTCAGGATGGATGATTCATGTCCAAGGTGCGGGAATGATCAAGCAGACCTACTACATATGTTTTGTAATTGCAATCTCTTAACTCCGGTAAAGAAAGAGATTGAAAAATTCTGGGAGGGGCTGCTAGGGGCTGCTAGGTCATAGGATCGACCTATCCCCTACCCTAATGATCCTGGGCACGGATTCTAACCTAAAACTTGGGAAAGAGGAAGAAGCTTTGATTTTTATATCTGTGGCCATGCTTAGGCTTTTGATTTCGGCCGGTTGGAAGGATAGTGTGGCCCCTCCTTCCAAATGTGGCTCACCAGGCTGCTCGGAATCCATAATATTGAGTCTGCACTGTATGAATTAAAGGGAATAAGAACTCGGGACTTAATAACTGCTGCTTTTATCTCCGTATTTTATCAATAATGTTTTTTATTAAATGTAATTGCACTTATATTCCCAATAAAAAAAATAAAAAAAAGAGTTTGTTGCTTGGCTCCATGGCTAAGATCCTGATGTTAGATTTACCGGTAGCATAACAAGGAACAGATCAGTCACTTGAACATTTTAGTAAAACATGAGGATGGCAAGATGTACACTATATTGTAAGTAAGCCCACTGAAATGAACTCCCAGTTAGCATATGACAGTTTTCACCCTACATCACAACGCAACAATTTACCATATAGACAATTTCTTCAGATTAGACAGAGTTGCACATGTAGGAATGACTATTCCTGGGAAGCAGGATGACTTACTATTATTTGGTTGAGCAAGAATACCCCATAGCAATAGTGCAAAGAGTACTCAAGGGAACTTGGTACTGTCCAAGAGAAACAATTTGCACACCAAGGAATATAATAACATGAATACAGACTGCTCTATTATGGTCTCCACGTACAGTCCAATGAGTAATTTTGTAAGGAAAATAATTAACAGACATTGACACATAAGAGGGGAAGTTTGCCAACAAAGAGAATAAGAGTATAAGGGCCTATGTGAGAGAGGAAATGGGGAAGAACTGAGAGCGGAGACCATTACACAGTGTTAGAAATGGGGGTCTCTTGTATGCAATGGTTTGCACCTTTGTCCATGTAGGACCCTGCTTCCTATTCAGGGTAAGGGAGATGCACTCCTAAAATAACCCCTGCTCACCCCCATGGCAGCTTAGCACGAGCAGTCAGGCTTATCTCAGAGGCTGTGTGTAAAGCATTTGCACATAACCAACAGTAATGCAGTGTAAAACACTCAAACAGACAACACATCAGTTTAGAAAAATATCCAATATTTTATATATTTGTAACAAGACCAGTATGATAAAAATCCAACATACAGTACTTAGAAAAATATGCACTATGCAAGAATAACACTGACAATGTAGTTCATTAGAGTCGGTAGCTCCGTCCAGTGCTACCGCGATACTGAAACACTGAATCCAACAGTTCCGTCTGATGGCGTAGGTGGGAGGTTGGCAGACTAGTAAACCGCACCTTTTTGTTGCGGCCGACACGTTGGTTCGAGCCAGTCATGGCAGCCGTCGTGGTTGCGATGCGAAGCCTAGCATAGCTGTGCAGCGTGTGGTGCCCTCATGGCGCGGTGGAGGCAACGGCGCAGTGACAGTCATCCAGCAGCGTTGGTGAGACCAGGGCTGCGGTTTGTTGCTCATGGATCATGGGGCAGACGACAGAGCCTGTTGAGGGAAGCTGTCTTCAGTCGGACCAGACAGCTGTGGGACGGGGTGGTGCATTGTGAGACTTACAAGCGGCACCCTCAAGCCATGATGCAGTCATGGAATTCGCAGTCAGTGTGCAGTGATGGTGTCGGTGGGACCAGGGTGGCAAAGAGAAGTGAGGCGGTGCAGATTGTGTTGCCCACAATTCACAGTGCAAGCAGCGGCTCAGTAGTGGCGGTGTCAATTGTGTTTGCCGGTAAGACCAGGGTTGTGGTGCGAGATGCGGAATGTGCCCTCTGTGGTGCTTTCAGGACACAAAACCGGCAACAGAGTTGGTCACGGTGTCGGTTGCTTTCTCCCTCAGTGGCAACTGAAACCACGGTTCCAGAGGTGGTACCCCAACGTCGTGAAGTCTTTGTGGTTCCTGTGACTTCAGAAAAAGAGGCAAGCTCTACTTCAAGGCCTTGTGTTGCTCTCTACTGAAGAAGATACGATACTGTGGGGAGCGTGTTTAGACGCTCCACTCCCAGGCGCACAGCATAAGTGGATACTAGATCCTGCTAATAATTCAACATTTGACCTTGCTCATGAATAATCCCATTTAATGCATAATCTTTGCCAAAAGGTTTCCTTGATGTCCTTTTTCTTGTCCACATGTATAGCGTCATGCAATTTGAATGCTTCCCATATTTAAGTGTACCCATCTGGACCTCTTCAAATGTTGAATTATTAGCAGGATCTAGTATCCACTCATGCTGTGCGTCTGGAAGTGGAGCGTCTAAACGCACTCCCCACAGTATCGTATTAAATATGGTGCATGAGGGCAAGGCACAGCCCAGTTTTGCACGCAACTTTATAAAGTTTGAAGCAAGGATTATACAGAGAGAAATAACAGTGTGCATACCACCCCTTATGATGTCTCTACTGAAGAAGGACAACTATCCTAAAACACATGTCTAGAGATACACAGCACTGGCTGCACCAACAAGGGTGGAAAAACTAAGCCTTACACCGAAGTGTTATGATGCACTGCAATTACTATGATGCATCGGGGCAAACTGAGTGCTGGGATGTGAGGCATTGTGCGCACACCCTCCTCCAAGCCCTTGAAGATATTCAAAGCAAGTAAAGAAAGTTCAGTCCAGTCTTTTCACTGCCCAAGGCAGAAGCAGCAACTGCAGGCCAACCCAACAAAGCAAAAACACAGCAAATGGGCAATGCTCCTCCTAGCAGTTCTCCCAGCTCTTCTTCTTGGCAGGTTCCTTGGTTCCAGTGAGTTCTCTTTTATCTCCCTGAGACTTCCAACAGGAGGCAAGCTCTACTTCAAATCCTTGGAGAAAACCCTAACAGCAGGATGATGAAAGTGCAATCCAGACCTTTCCTTGGCAAAGACAGAAGCAGCCAGCAGCAGGCCAACACAGCAGAACACGCAGCAAAGTGGCAGTTCCCTCTTACAGCTTTTTCAGCCCTTTTTCCTGACAGGTTCCGTAGTTCAGCAGTAATCTGAAGTTCTGGGGTATCTGCCCCAATATTTATACTCAGTTTCTCTTTGTTCCAGAGGCTCTGTCACACACTCTTTGTTCTTATGGGCAGATAGTGTCTGTGCTCATTCCAAACCTGTTCTGTCTTCTCTGGTCCAGCTTCCAGGCAGGAGCAGGAAATAGCATTGTCCAAGCAGACCAGCACATTGAGGTGCAAGGAAATCTCCTCCCACTAGTCTAAATGCAGTCCAAGTATCTTCAGGCCAGCCCTGACTCATCCAGGAAAGGCAGGACACACATCACCCGCTCCCCCCAGTGGCAGTCTGAGATAATGCGCATCCCCAGCCCCTGTCACTCCAAATCTAGACAGTCGATCTACAAACCAGCGGAGGCACACAGGCTGCCTAAGAAAGAAAATACCCACTTTCTAAAAGTTGTATTTTTGAACACACAATATAAAAATCATCTTTACTAAACGATGCCTTGTATATATTTAGAGTACAGGCATACTAAACTCCATCTTTTTTTCCTGTCCCATTGAGAAGACATACTCGTGAAATGTTACAGAGTATTCCCCATTCCATCCTATGGGAAAGAGAGCCTTTCCATAGTGAAAAATGGAATACACTGTAATTCACTACCAGGACATGTCACACACACCAGTGCATGTCCTACTTTTACATACACTGCACTCTGCTAAGGGGGGTACATAGGGCCTACCTTAGGCGTGTCTTACATATAAAAAAAGGGAAGGTTAGGGCACTTGCCAAGTCGATATGAAAGTCACAACTACATGCAGGCACTGCAGTAACAGGTCTGAGAACCCTTCGAAAGACTGCTTGTGTGGGTTGCACAATCAGTGTTGCAGGCCCACCTGCAGCATTTGACTTAGAGGCCCTGCACACTAAGTGCACCTAGCACTTAGGGACCAAGTAGTAAATTAAATAAGCCAATTATAGAAACACCAGTCCATAATAACAATTTATACGGAGAGCATGTGCACTTTAACACTGAAAAACAGTGGTAAAGTGCACAGAGTTTATAAACCAACAAAAACAGAGTTAAAACAGGAGTCCAAAAAGTGAAATGTCTGGGGGTAAAACCGCAGAAAAAGGCAAGTCTAACACACAGTCTTAGGAATTGCTGCCCATTTTAGGCCATTTCGAATGTGGGAATTGACGGGCATGTAAATTTAATAATGACACAAAATTGATTGAAATAGATTTCTGAATACAATTGAAAGGACATTCAAATTGCAATAGCAAGAACATTGTATATTTGATTATATGCCCATGTAAACTTATTAACATGGGATACACTACACAAATGGTAAAACAGAGATTCTGGCAACATTAAAGCTGAATATGATGCGAGACTGAAGGCGCCACTGTTCAAGCATTGCACAGAGGCACACCATACAGAGGACATGCTATGGAAGTACGTCTTGGTAACATTGTGACCACTTGGAGATGCTGGCTACTTTGGACTCTGAGAGGGAATGGACCGATGCCTAGGCCCCACTGGGGGCCTGAGCAGCTGAAGGAGATGCTCCCCTTACAGGGAGAAACTAGAGGTTCTCTTGGAAGGGCAGTTAATGAGACATGACAAGATTTCGTACACCAGCACCACTGTTTCATGAACATAGAGCATTTTTGACCGAAAGGTTGAGGAAGCGAACAAAGAAACGTGTGACAGATGCTTCTACAGGGGGAACTATAGGGTGGGAGGGTTAGGGGTATTGGGAATTGGTTGAACAGTTTTGTTGTCGGTTTTGTTTTCAGTTTTTTAACCACACACCTTACTGACTCTGTCCTGCACGGCCCTGACCGTTTCCAACTTTTCTTGCTGGTGCCTGGAGAGAGGCGCACGAGTGGGCATTCCCTAGTTCTGGGTCCCTTCACTCTCAATCCTCACATCCTTAGCCCTGCATTTCTGTGTGGGCCACCATAACACATTTCACAGTACTGATGTGGAACATAAACGGCTCCTCGACCTTTTTAAAAGGGGGGCTGTCATGCAATTGCTTCATTGCTGTGGGCCTTGAATTGTTATGCTCCCAAAAACCTACCTTGAAGGGTCACAATGCTTTTCTCTAAAATGATGTGGCTACAGTAAGGTATACCATGCCGGGTTTGACCGAGGGTCCAAGGGTGTGGCCATCATAATCCATAAATCCCCGACGCTGGTAGATTTTGTATGTGTTATTGGAGAGTTTGTTGGATGGGGTCCTTTTCAGTTTCTTATGTGTCTATGTTCCCCCACAGTTGGGTGTCCTCATACTGACGATGCTAAGGGATCTTCTGTTCTCTCTCCCCAGAGCAGGACAATCATAGGGGGGATTTTAATGATATTCTGGGTCCGCTGGATTCCCTGTGACCCCTTAGAGACGGGAGGGGCTGCACAACTGGGTACTGGGCCCTGGCTTATGTGACACCTGGAGGGTATAGAACCCTAACGTTAAGGAACACACTCATGCCTTGACAGCTCACGGCTCCCTATTTTTGTTACAGGCTTTGGATCTCCTTCACACAAGGGGCTCTCATATCCGGTCCCGGGGCCTATTGGATCGCCCCACGGTGCTGCTCCAGTTGGCAGATCAAACAAGGAGAGGGGAGAAGCAGGTGTGGCACCTTAACACCCGGTTACTCCAAGATAGGTCTTTCACCTAGATCTTCCAGATTCAACTGAAGGATTTCCTGAGTGTCAATCAGGGAACAATAGACTCACAAGGGACACAGAAGGGAGCGTGCAAGGCCACTTTGTGAGGTAACGTGCGCTGTTATAGCAGGGGCCAGTATTGCAATATGCAGGACTGATTGATACAATCAAAAAGATCTATTCTATCCTCTGAGAGTAGGCAACCTAATTGAATAGCTAGGGCAGAGCCTGGCAGTGGAAAGTGCAGCCCTGTGCCAACTGTACTTGGACTAAACCCACCGACTTTTCAACCAGCCGTGTCGATGAGTGGGGAGATATATCCAGCAAACTTCTTCACTGGCTAGCTACTAAAGAACTGGAATCTAGGGTAGTGCCTAGTGTGATTAGGGCACGCCATGCTCACACTGTGATCGGGCCTACCAAACTCTCCTTGTTTGTATCTTACTATGCTCTTCTCTATACTGGGCAAACACACCTGAAGTGGGAGACATCTACTCCACTAATTGCTGTTATTCCAATACCCAGGCTCACCTCTGAATAGCGGGAGATCCTGGACCAGCCGTTGACCATCGAGGAGGTTGACAAATACCTAAGAGAGCTCAATACATGTAAAACCCTAGGACTTTATGAGATTCCGATAGAATTTTACCATAAAATGGGTCCCATCATTACACCTCCTATATTAGCTATGTATCTTTAAGCTACAGAATGGGGGCATTTCCCCTCGGAGATGGATCCAGCGACTATTGTGGTTTTGTTGAAACTGGCAAGCCATCAGACGAGTGTGACTCCTACCGGCCCATCGCCCATCATCAATGCGGAGGACAAACTATTCGGCAAAGTGTTGGCACAATTGACCAACCATGTCTTGACCCGGCTGATTCACCCAGATTAGTGCAGCTTTATCCCCCACTGTGGCACGAGACACTGCATCAAGAGGGTTCATCTTGTCCAGGCTCTCTTCCAGTCATTGCACTGTGCCACCACCATGATGCTTTTTGACTTTCAGAAGACCTTTGACTCATTGGACTTGACACTCTTACAAGAGGTTCTGGCTGAATGGGCTTTGGCGCTCAATTACAATCCTATATCCGGGTCTTATATGTCAAACCACAGGTGCAAGTGCAGGTGAATGGTGTGGTATCCCCCTGTTTTTTTTATCAGAAGAGGCACACGACAGCATGCTCCATGTCACTCCTGCTCTTCCCCCTGGCAATTGAACCATTCATGGCATGGATACAGTGTAATGCTCAGGTCTGGGGGTTTGACTGGGGGGTAGCCCTAGAAGAAAGGATAGCGTTGTTTAAGGATGACATCCTCGTATTTATGGCCTGTCTGGCAGAGACCTGACCCGCCTTCTCTCCATTTTGTTAAAGTATCAACAACAAGCTTGCCAATATTGAATGTACATTCTGCAAATTACTCAATTCAACCACACGTGACACTCAGTGTGATTAGAAAAGAATTGATTTATTTAATCTTTTTTAGATAAAGTTTAGAAAGAAAAAAGTTTGTCGTTATTTTTAGAAAATTGCCACTGTGACATATGAATCTATTTCATGTGTTTATGGGCCCCAAAGCTTGAACTGCAAACATGTTATCACTTACATGAACAATATGCATGTATAATTCAAACACCATTCAAATGAGAACCAAAAAACAGTTTATAAGTTCAGGTTCCACTCACAATTGAAAAAATAATAACAAACACAAAAATCTATTCTAACAAAAAATATAGAAAGACAATACCAAAGGGGTTGAATAATATTTCTAGAAAACTGTTTTGGAGAACTTTTTCTTTTTACAACCCACAAATAGGTGAAGACTAAGCAGTGTGATATTCAGTTTAACCCAAAGGATTCAATCAGTTTGTTGGTAATTTGGTATTAAGCCCTTGGTGTACAAAAATGGTAAACTGATATAAATATCATGTACCCTTTTTTGGTCAATAACAAGCTCTACGAGTTTTGAACCCCTGTATTCATTGTGGGGGGTTCTCTTAAGGACCTGGAGCTAAAACAAAGCTGAAAGAAAAGAAGAAAGAGAGAGGGGATGCTTGTGTTATCACTAGCAACTTTCAGACATACAAGATTGACTTCCCTGTTAACTTAATCTATTTGTTTACCTCAATAGAGATTAGCCAATCTCTATTCCAGTAGGGGATCTCATATTTGTTCCACGTTGGAAAGAAAATTAATTGTGATCTGCATAAGAAATGAAGAAGGAAGGGGAAAGCAGAAAGGGTATACGTTTTTTGGGAATAACCAGTCAAAAAAGAGGAAGGGGCCGTTAGGTCAGTTGATTGAACTTGACTTACTTATTGGTCCAACTATGTGCAGGAACAGGACTCTGAATGAGAGGACCGGTCTTGTGGCACTATGAATCCGCAAGAGAGACAAGAAGTAAGTGCATATAAATTGTTTGCTACACAACTTGGTGATTCCAGAAGCAAAGCGTATTGGAAAAAACGTACCCAGATTAGTTTTATGGTTTTTTGAACTAAGGCAATTTAATGCGTTGAGGCTCCATTTTGGACATCTTTGGGTCTGCCTTAGGATTAAAGGTGAGCTGTTCTAAATCGACACTGATCCCTCTGTAGGGTGACAGGAGAGATGAGAGTTGGCACCCAAGCCTCCCCATAAGGCACCTCACCTTCAACTACCTGGGGATCCAAATGTCCTGGGAAACAAACCTGGTGTGGAACTTTAACCTCAGACACCAAGATACCACTCAATGTGTTGAGGAGGGTAGCCCGGTGTAAAATGATGATCCTCCCATGCCTATTGTATACCATCCAGAATTACCCTTTCCCTATCCCAAATCACTGGCTGGCCACCATCAGTGCTAAAGCCTGTCACATCATATGGCCAGGTAACCCCACCCCCCAGGGTCTATTTTGCCACAAGTCTCTGATTGACATTCAATGGTGGCTTGGCCATGGCTGATATGCATCTCTACTACTGGGATGCACTTTGATGGTGAATGATTGGGTGCATTGAGGGTAGGCGGACCTGGCCTTCAGTAGTCTAGACACCTCATGGACCTGTTATACAGGATGCCTATAAAGTGGTCCTTCCTGGAGGTGACCAGGATGGTGTTTTTGACCTGGAGAGCCATGCTGCATTGGACGGGCTGGGACCGCAAGGTCATGCTGGAGATATTGCTTTGGACTGGCAGGTGGTTGAGTCAGGTGTCACAGCTGTGGAAGGCGTCAAAGACTGAGCTAGAATAGGTGTGTCAAAACTGGGCAATGTGTGGGAGGGTGATCACATGAAATCCTTTGCTACCCTACAAATTGAATTCTCTCTCTACAAGTCCCAATTCTACCATTATCTTCAGCTCAGGCGCTCCTCGGCAGGCCTCTTTGGGCCCTGGAGGTGTCCCTGGAATACAACACACTGGAAGCTCGGTTACTCCTAGGACCAATGGCAAAAGGGGGCATTTCACAGGTGTATAGATCCCTGTTCAACCACTTGCCATGTAACCGTTCATATCTGAGAGGCTAGTGGCAGGACTGGGTGGGGCCTATGGAAGATGCGAAATGGACTGAAACCTGTATGGCACCATTTACCCTGGCAATATCAGCCAGACTACACCTCATCCAACTACACTTTTTACACTGAACATATTTCACACCCAGATGGCTTTGGAAGATGAAAAGATTCCCTGAAGCTATTTGCACTAGATGTCAGGACAGCATGGACATTTCTTCCATATGGTGTAGGGATGCCATCCTATTCAGCAATACTGACTCACCATCTTCCGTACTCTCTCTGTTGTCTTGGGTCAACGGATCAAGGCCTCACATAGAATTGCTCTCATGGGGATCCTGGAAGATTTGGGTGGATCCAAGGATGAATGAATCCTGGTGGGAATGGGGATGGTCTTGGCAAAGAGAGACATAGCAAAATACTAAACGAGGCCAACGCCCCCCCACTAACAGACTGGAGATCAGGTATAGACCATTGTGCAAATAGCCTGTCTCTACATTCTACCCCAATAGGTGTTATGCCAGATGGCACCCTTATGTCCTGAAGAGACCTACGTTATGTGCATATAGGGTTGAAACATTGACATTTGTAATAGAGACTGTCTTCAAATATTTGAAGGCAGTATTCAGATAATATACATTGAACTGCTGATTTTTATGGAATTTTGAGACATCCTGATTGTAGACATGTTTCATTGTTAATGTGGCACAACAGTGCACCTTTGAACATTGCACCATCTGCATTATTTTTATATGTATATGATACATTACACCTATTTGAGAATAAATGGAGCTGACCGGTTATAACGTTAGGAGAGGGTGCTATATCAATTGTATACTAAAAGAGTCCCACGGAACCATCCAATTAGTTCTTGCTTGTTAGCTTGGTTCAATTTTCGAGCATAAGGGTTAGGTCCTTTGTAGTTTTATTTGTATATGTGCAGACCCAAACCATAGGATGCAGTTCTGCTCCTCTTAAATGTGTAGGTGAAAAATGAAGCGATAGGTGCTCCAAAAATACTGCTACAGCAGTCTGGGAGCCATTTGCTGCCGGTAGCGAGTCCAGGAGGCTGGCCTTTGATCTCCAGGTGATACCTGGAAATAATGTCTATAGCTGTCTCTCGGGAAACATCCTTTACAACAAAACTTTTACCACGCAGTACCTTTACAACGCAGGTATTACAACGCAAGTCGTTACGATGACTTGCGCTGGAGGGCGCTCTAGCATAGGGAATAGTTTAATTTACTATCCAAAACCTTCCCCACTATCCACGGGGACTGAAGTTGGAATAGTAATTTAAACTATTCACTATCCAGCACCCCCCAACGCAAGTCGTTACCAACGCAAGTTGTTGTAACGTCTTGCGTTGAAAAACCTGCGTTGTAAAGGCATGCGTGGAAAAAGCATGTGTTGTAACGACATACATCCTGTCTCTCAGTTCACCTAGGGGGTTTATTGATCTTGCATGCTAAGGTCATTGTCTTAGTGTGTTGTCTTGCCAGTGGTGGTTCTATTCACTTCAGGTTATCATTAAAGTGATATGCCCAGTAAATTTAATATGTTTCACAGCGTTAACCAGCCTTCCGAAAGTAGTATCTTTGACATGTTGCAACTTTTCTGTCTTTTGTCTATACATATTGTAAAAGCATTACGGCCATGTCCATGCCTCTGTTTTGTGCCAATGGCCAGTGACGTTTTCCCTATGGAATCTTGGCAGTGTGCAAACCTGGCAATCAACATCAAACTCCTGTAACATTTAACTTTAGAAGTCTGAGCTTTTGTTGTTTTTTTTTTTTTGCAGTTTCATATATGGCGAACCTTTACCCCAAGGTAATGGGGCACTTAACAGGAGCACCATTTATATCACACACTTACTTATGCCTACTACCCCATCTGGGGTATAGGCCATCAACATGGACTCTCTAGCCATCTCTAGTTATATTCAGTTCTTTATATGCGCTGGTACTCACCGGTACTAAGTACCAGCACTTCTAAATTTTCTGCCGTGGAGTGCCAGAACTTTTTCTTGTCTCAAAGAGAGTACCAGTACTCATGGGGCAGCAAGCCAACTCAGTGCAATTTGGCATATAAAGAAAGAAGCGTGACGCAGATGAGGAGTCGATCCGTTTTCGTGAAGCACTCGAGTGCTACTCTGCCTTCACAATCTGCTAATTGAGCAACGCCCATGTGCATTCAATTAGAGCGGGCAGGGAGTTTGGGAGGGGCCCGAGTCACACGGTGATTATTGACACAGTGTCCACTCAGGCTCTGTGAAGACAATTGCACTGTAGGTGTGCGAGAAGGACCAGCTAAGAGGCACATCTCCTGACTTGAGAAACCTAGGAGTAGGCTTCCTGCTGGCATAGCAGAGTAGGGCAGCGCTTGATTGGAGCCAGATTGGGGAGAAAGGTGGTGATGATGGCGCTGTAGCACAGCAGTGGGGGGCGGGGGGGAGCAAGGTAGTAATGTGGACATCAGAATATGCGTTTCTAAAACACATGAACTAAATACCCTGTCTGCGTGCACAAGTGCTTCTATGTCCCTGTGCATGTTCCTGTATGAGTGAGTGTTCTCTGCAGTGTGCATATCTGCACACCAATTAAACCGCAATCAAATTAAGTGTATGCTTCTGGCCCGGTCCCTTAGCACTGCCCGTAGCCCCACCCCTAGCCATGCCCCCTAACTCCACCCCCTAGTCCACATCTGAGGTGAGTACCTGCACTTATCTTTTTCCATTTAAAGCACTGGTTATATCACACAAGGTCATATTGTACATATTACTTTTTTTGGGAACAGGAGATTAAGTGATGTGACCATAATCAAAGGTTTTTGAGCCAACTCAGAGACTCAAACCTGTTTCCTCGTTCCAAAGTCAGCAGCTCTGCCTGTAAAGTCACATCCTTCACCTTGCACCGGCTCTGCAGCTGATGAGTGTACGCCTAAATAACATGTTAAATTAGCTTTCGAGTACGACTTATTTCTGGAAAGCTAAATGTGTTCCTTTTTCTATTCTTCCTTTCTTTGCAGTTTCATATATTGTGAACGTGGCAAAATGGCATTGCAGTGTTTAAATGAACCTCAGTAACATTACACAAGGACAGATTAGGTGATTTGCCCAGAATCACAGGATGTTCAGCAGACACCGGTAAACCTGAACCAGGGTCCCCAGTTTCCAAGTCAGCAACAATGGACTGATCCACATCTGTCTCTGGAGTTGGCAAATGTTGGCAACTGCCTGCTTGAGCAGTGTGATTCCAGGAGGCATTCGTGTGTGACACAGGGGCTGCAATCTGTATTTGCAGGTACATATCAAGGATAGGAGGTGAGCCGGGAGCCCACACAAGCAGGCAGAGGGATTTTTGTGTACCAGGACCTAGCATGTGCAGCCTCTGGTTACAGTGGCGGCTCCTCGAGGGAGTGCAGCGGGTGGTGAGGCGGGGTGGGGGAGGGACAGGGTAGGGGGTAGTAAACTCCAGAATTGGGCCGAACGGAGTTCCATTGCGTGCTCTGCAACGCCAAATCGGCGATGCAGAGCGCAATGTCATTCGTTTTTATTTATTTCTGTACTAAACTTTGTTTGCCCCAATTACAGAGATTACTACCCTCCATCCTGCCCCTCCCCCACCCCACCACTCCGCAGCACTCCCTTGAGGAGCTGCCACTGTCTGGTCACAGAGCAAGCAGCAAGGCCTCCACTCTTTTGGGTGTCAGCTGGTCCTGGGTTCTGATGGAAGGAGGCAGTCCTTTCACCCCGCCACTCTGGTCTCATGAGAGCTGATCATGACTGGTTGACACCTTTTTACAGAGCCAGCCTCCTGCTTCTATTATATCACCCTTCCCTACTCCTCATAAAGTGGGGTCGGGTCTGTGATGCTTACCAACACCACCACACCCTAGCCCGATTTGGTACAGGGTGTGGGTGGGGAGACAGCGATAAGTAGAATGAAGCCCCGGGCAGTACTGGGCTGTTACTCATGAGGCACATGGCTGTTTCAGAAAGTGATGCTACTACATGCCATGTGGGGGTGGACTACAAACCCCCCAGATGAGGACAGGCCAGAGCTGCAGTGAATGAAGCCCTTCAGCCTCCATGTAAATGTAAATGTGTGTATACATAAGCGCACTATCACCTGAAAGGTATCTTGGCGCTGTATACCGCTGTGGAACCCTTCCTGGCTTTCCCTGTGAGATGCCCCCTTACTGGGCACCTCCAAGGTGAGGCCATGCATCCTAGCGCTTTCGGGGCCGTTGTGGAGATTAAGCAAGCTATTGCCCAGAGTTGCAGAGTGGGACCCAGGATTAGAGTAGGCACCTAGGTGAGAATTATCGAGTCCGTGGACATTGAGCCCAGACCTCTGCCTCAGGGTCTGCCGCTCTAATCGGTGAGCCACACTTCTCCACAATGATGTCTGGCACATGCACACTAGCACAAGTGTCAGTGAAAGTGCTTGCCTGGCTGGCTGGTCAGAGTATGTCACCAACAGAAAGGGCAGGCACTGGTAATGAGGCATTGGGTATGCTACATTTTTTATACTTTATGTGCCATCCTCACTGGTAATTAAACCATCAGTGTATAATGCGATTATTTAAATACCATTGTGGATGGAACATGAAGCAGGAAAATTGGGAGGGCAGAGCACTGCCGCCAAAAGCAAGCAACCACCCCTGCTTGTCCCACTTGAGAACTCTGAGCTCCATTTCAGACAGTAAGTCCCATGGCAGAGATCTTCACCCTGCAAAGGTACTGAAAGTATCCAACCTACACAACAGCAGTCCTTGGCACAAAACTTGATTTTTCGCACCCTGAGCTGTTTTTGCCAAAATCAATAGTGTCAGCGAGACCTTGACAATTGCCTATTTGATATCGGTGATATCCTCCTGGATACAGCCTGCTGCCTGCTTACCCTTAAGATTTTAGCCATTTTCCAGACTAAGTCAGAAAGTCAAATCTTTGACAGGGCCTTCCAAGTGCTCCCAAGTTTCAAACTATGATTGACACGTAGTGCTTTTTGAAGACATTTTCACTTATATTTCCGGTTCCAGTTATTAGATTTTTGTTGTTTTAGGGTCATTTGGTTTCATATTTTTATTGTTTGCCATTTAGACTTTATTGCTGTTTTGGATCTTTAAAAATTGCCTTAAGTTAATCCTCTCTGCTCTGCGCCACATTTACACGGGGGCTGAACTAAGGATAATTTAGTGACGTTTGCGATTCACGCTGACAGGAAGTGCTATCATTCCTTGTTTTGGGTGATCATAATTCAATTTTTTACAATGTGTTATAATGTAGGTTGACTTGCTTTCACAAACAGATACATTTTGTGAGTCACCTTTATGAGCGCACTCTGAAGGTGTTAGTAGAAGACGGGCAAAGTATGTTCTCCTGAAACCTTTTCACCACCTGGATCTGAAAACACGTGCAGGGATGTATTACCAAAGCAGAAATGTCACTATCTGATGTTATCTTCACCTTCTGCATTTTCAAGAGGTCTTATTTAGATTTTTCAGGTGGGCGACTTCATCACAAATATGGAAGCTGTTGTGCCTATTATATTACAAGTGCATATTAGGCTACCGCAATTTTTATACAATGGATGGGATATGTGCCACACTTTGACAGACCATCCCATTCGCTACCCTCTAAATAAGACCTAAGGCATCATGTAAGAAATGCATAAAAAGGTAATATTCTGTATCCAGATGAAAGTCACTGCCTCCCCACTGATGACTGTGGACACCATTTCCTCCATCTCGTCCAGCTCCTCCTGTGGCGCTGGACTCCCACCTCCAGTCTGCATTGCTGCCTTCCGGTTGTTGGCAAGTTTCTGCTTGGTTTTGCGCTTCACATCATTCTAGCGCCTCTTGACCTCTTCCATTGTCCCCTCCAGCACTCCATTTGCATTCACCTTGTCCACGATGGACTGCCATATTCCATTTTTTGTTGCCAATGACACAGTGGAGGTGATGAACAATAGTTGATGATGTTCTACCATCTCCGTTATCAGGATCCTGTTTTCCTGTGGAATTAACCGCTTCTTCCTACTCTTCTTGTCTTTGCTTTTCCCTGACCCCGAGGTCCCAGGCTGGTCCACCGGGGTGCTTGTGGGGTTCTGGTTGTCCTCTCTACTTGCTCTGGCTACCTCCATTGTGCTTCGCTGTTGTTTGGCTTTTGTTTGTAGTTTTTTTTTCTACTTTTATAGTGATTTGTCCCGCATGACGCGTGGGAATTGCAGGCCTGTCGCTGGATTTCGCTGAGTTTTGTATCGCGATTGGCCTCATCTCTACTATTTTTGCGTTCGTGTTTTGCATTTTTTTGGCGTTGCGTTAATTTTTACACGGTCATTTGGCGCCTTAAAGTGAGACTATCGCATAGTACGCTATGTTGGGAATACATCGTTAAAACGGTGTTACTTTGCACGATAAACTGCGATATGCAAAGTTGAGTTAAGCTAATTTTGCGATGATTATCACACGTTCTTGAGAATATGCCCCAAAGTGTATGAGTTGGTGGTGCACCGGTGAGCACATCCTCCAAGACCCAGGTGAACATAGGGCCTGTTTTATTTACAATGTAGGAGGCATTGCTTATTTTTTAAATGAAAACAAGATGAGCCTTACAGACAGTAAGGACAAATTCTGAGCACTCTGATGGGCACCGTGGTGCGTAAGATCAATAAAGTTTTGAACTCAAAAGTTGAACGTAAACTTGTGGTAAGTTTATTTCAGCAATCCTTGTGCATAATAGTAGTCATTTGATCACGAATTCAAAATATCATCATCATATTATGGTCATATGATCCAATGAATATAAATATTTGCGTTTCTTTTAAAGTTATACATTCAAAGCTGTCCCCGATGCATTTCGTACAGAGATGCACTTCTTCAGGGGGAATCTGAAAGGTAAAAGGAAACCACATGTAGGGCGCTGATACAGGAGTCCTAGACACACAATGTGTGCAACGAAACTAAACAATGGTGAGTAAAGGCGGTGCCAAAGTATACTTTAGGCGAGAGGGTGAAAAAACAGTGTGGTTTCATCCGCGGTTAGTGGAAAAAGGACGTGACTAAAGGCCGTTTCAATCGTGAAAGTAACATGCCAGTGTGTTAAAAGATAGTGTCCAAGTTAAGCATTAAACAGCCAAAGAGTAAAACACCAAAGGAATCCAAAAATAAGAATATATATATTAATCGGGAGAAACACTGTGCAAAATTAAAGTATCTCAAAGTAGAGCACCCGAAATACCAACGTGTGGGATTGTAAAAGCGACGGTGCGTTGGGCATAGGATGCTGCTTTACCGAACTAAGAACGTGAAAAAGCGAAGCTCTTACCGAATATACAAAAGGTTAGACCCATTCCGCAAAGTAATCCGAGTGAGTACCGAGCTCAAATTCGAGAACCCGGAAGACGCCACGCATGCGCGTTGGATGGAGTTAAGAGCGCATGGAGACGAAACAGTGAAAACAGACTTAGCTAGCAACGCGAGTGAAAAGAAAAGAAACGAAGGTGTATGATTCAGAAATAAATTAGGGGTGAATATAAGAATCAAATGATAATATGAATCAATAAATTAGCAAACTAAGTAAAGCACAAAGGAGAGGCCTGTGCAGAAGAAAGTAAAATAATAAAGATACAGGAAGCGGTGTAGGTAAAAGAGTGACATGTATCAGGGACAGTACACAGATGAATATAATGAGAAAAACTCAAGAAAAGGATGATGCAAAGAACAGAGGGAGGGTCACAAAAAAATTAATTACCTACACCGCTTCCTGTATCTTTATTATTTTACTTTCTTCTGCACAGGCCTCTCCTTTGTGCTTTACTTAGTTTGCTAATTTATTGATTCATATTATCATTTGATTCTTATATTCACCCCTAATTTATTTCTGAATCATACACCTTCGTTTCTTTTCTTTTCACTCGCGTTGCTAGCTAAGTCTGTTTTCACTGTTTCGTCTCCATGCGCTCTTAACTCCATCCAACGCGCATGCGTGGCGTCTTCCGGGTTCTCGAATTTGAGCTCGGTACTCACTCGGATTACTTTGCGGAATGGGTCTAACCTTTTGTATATTCGGTAAGAGCTTCGCTTTTTCACGTTCTTAGTTCGGTAAAGCAGCATCCTATGCCCAACGCACCGTCGCTTTTACAATCCCACACGTTGGTATTTCGGGTGCTCTACTTTGAGATACTTTAATTTTGCACAGTGTTTCTCCCGATTAATATATATATTCTTATTTTTGGATTCCTTTGGTGTTTTACTCTTTGGCTGTTTAATGCTTAACTTGGACACTATCTTTTAACACACTGGCATGTTACTTTCACGATTGAAACGGCCTTTAGTCACGTCCTTTTTCCACTAACCGCGGATGAAACCACACTGTTTTTTCACCCTCTCGCCTAAAGTATACTTTGGCACCGCCTTTACTCACCATTGTTTAGTTTCGTTGCACACATTGTGTGTCTAGGACTCCTGTATCAGCGCCCTACATGTGGTTTCCTTTTACCTTTCAGATTCCCCCTGAAGAAGTGCATCTCTGTACGAAATGCATCGGGGACAGCTTTGAATGTATAACTTTAAAAGAAACGCAAATATTTATATTCATTGGATCATATGACCATAATATGATGATGATATTTTGAATTCGTGATCAAATGACTACTATTATGCACAAGGATTGCTGAAATAAACTTACCACAAGTTTACGATCAACTTTTGAGTTCAAAACTTTATTGATCTTACGCACCACGGTGCCCATCAGAGTGCTTAGAATTTGTCCTTACTGTCTGTAAGGCTCATCTTGTTTTCATATTCGTGCACCTTCTGGACCAGGAAGGTGATTTTCTAAGCACCTATAAACCAGACTACTGATCCCACTCAGTGTAAACACCAGCTTACCCTGGAGTGCAGCGGTTCTTCACATAGTATTTATTTTTTAAATGCACATTTTTGCATTTTAAGACATTTTACTATATAAATAGAAAACGTTTTTTCAAATTAAAATATTTATTAGAATACACACATAGTACAATATATTTAGAGTTATGTACATAGATGAATATAGCTATAGTCCGAACTAACACAATGTCCAACTTGAGATTAGTAAAGGGACAAACTATCAGCAGTTCAAAACACAGATTGATAACGTCAAAACACTTTTTATTAGCATTTTAAAAGGGTGCTTAAATGTTTGCCTTAATTTTTTTTTAAATACGGCAGAAGTAGCACATTGTAAAGCACAATAAAACATCTTGTTACGTGAAGTCATGTTAAGTTCAAAGACAATTTCTTTTTTTGTAGGGTTATTGTTTTGCAGTCGCACCTCTTGACATCAATTTCAATGCACTTAAGGGAAAAAATGGGTAAACATTATATCCCAAATCAAATTCCTGGGCATCTTTTCACTTTGCGTATACACCATACATTCCCACAATTTTATACACAATGTGGATCATCTCATTACACAGGCTGACAGCACTGAAATCTATAAACAATTTTGGTATCAATTTACTGACAAAGGAGATGCCAGGACATGTAAATCAATTCAACTTTTGAGTTCCACGAAGTTTATCAACTGAAACTTTTGTTCAGAAATTTTCAAAAATCTTCGCATACATTTCCATTGAAATAACACCCAGTACACCAATTATGTAGTTTACACACATCAACAATATTCCAATAGGGCTCAAGCATGAATTGGTTTCAAAGTCTGTCGGTCTCTCTAAAGCCTGCAGTCATAAAGAAGTGATGCAATTCCTGCAAAATTATACTATCTACATGTTTTATCTTCTGCACAATATTCAGGGAGGAGGATGTTTAAAACTTGATAATGTGATATATAGCCTAAAATGACAGAGGCCAAATGGAAACGATGGGAGTAGAATATGTAACAATTTTAGAGAGGACCATGAGCAGAAGGGTTTTCAGTTGTTTCCGGAAGGCGGGATGGCTGGGCTCTTTCCGGAGATGGAGGGGCAGTGTATTCCAAAGCTTTCCGGCATTCAGGGAGAAACGTCTGCCGCCACTTCTGGACCGTTTGATTCTGGGGGTGTTGATTACGTGAAGTTCGTCCGAGCGAAGCTTTCTCCTCCCTTTATATGGGCGAATTATGGCTGAGATAAGAGGAGGGCCTATCCCCTGTAAAGATCTGTGGGCGATGAAGAGGGATTTGAAGGTGGTTCGCTCTTTCACTGGGAGCCAATGTAGGAGGCGGGGGGCAGGTTTTGCGGAGAGGAATTTAGATGTTCCTGTCAGCAATCTAGCTGCGCAGTTCTGGCCTGAAGTTGTTGACCAGAGGTTATTGAAGTCCTATGTAGTTTTGAATCAATGGCTTCACCATGAAATTGATCGACTCTTCAGTACCACTAGGTCCAGGGCTTTAAGTGGGAGGAAAAAACTGGGGGGTCTCTCCTAGGGTCGTGGCTAATGTAATTAATGGCGTGGTTTAAAACACTTGAGCTAAAAATATATGCTTAGCATTGTGTGCAACCCCACTGGTATTTTGCAGCTGCTGCCCATAAATCCAGATATATAACACAACAATCAGCATTACACCTACACCAAACCAGGACTATTGGCTTTGGCAATGACTGTAAATTGCATAGGTTAAATAAGCAACAACTATGACTTTGTTGTATATAATATTGAAAATGCTTCCATTTTTGTAGGCGAGGTTGTGGCTAAGGCTAGAGCTACCGACTTTCGAGCTGAGATCAGGTTTGTGCCTCACATTGGCTAAAGATACTGTGATTCGACAAATGAATGCAAATGAAACCCTCCAAGCTTGCTCTGTAAAAAACATAAAAAGGGATTTTCTTTGAAGTTACATTAAAAGCAGTGACGGGTAGCACTATTGCAGAGTTCTTTTTTTAATGTGTGTTCAATCATACCAACTGTTAAAGTGGTACTTGGGGCACTTTCTGTGGGCATTTAAGAACTGCCGGTGCTGAGCATCGGCAGGACCCGGCCCACTTAATGCCCTGACTAGGTCCTACTACATACGTATTACTCGTGTGTTTGCTCAAACATTCTGATGTGTTAGACTCTCAGTGGAGTGCTATTAACCATGCAATACTTCCTGCTCCTCTCCATTCTCTCCTGCTAGCCTATAGCATAGACCTAACTCACAATGCCCGCATTTGATTGCATTAGGCATCCTCTCTTCCTGTTATGAGCCAGTTTAGCTTTTCCTTCTGATTTCAATATTTCTCCGATGTGAAGCACATCATACTCTGTATCCATATTTGGTGTTCTGGTCTCTCCTTATTGGTCGTTACACCTATATCCTCTTGTGCAGGCAGTCCATGAATTGGGTCACCACTCTCTCTGTCACTATGCCCCGCCTTGCCTGTGGTTTCATTCTAAAGTGCAGGTCTCACTGAATTACATCCTTTCCAGTGACATAATCATCTTCTAAGAAAATATCTGACTAGACAGTAGTAACAATTTGCAGTTGCTTAGAAGAGCAGTCTTTTGTTTGTTATTCTGCCCCTTTTATTTATATTATTATATAATTTGTCTAGTAAGAACTATTATTATATATTTATTTTATAAAGCTGTTTTTATCTGCACTTTTATCCAAATAGTTAATACTATTAAATAATGATAAAAAATAAAATATATTTTTCTTTGCATAAGAATTATCACCATCAGAAAAACTTTATATCGGCCAGAATGGCCATTAAAGCACAGAAATAATAGACTACATTACATTTAATTAAAAACGCAACTAAAATAGGCTACATTGCATTCAGTTCATTGTCATAACCATTGCACTGGGAGAGACACCAAGTAGCATATTAGAGGTATCATTTACAATCATGTTCCATGGTCATCTCAATTGTCCCACTAGTTCGCCTCACAGCCCCAAGTTATTACTTAGGTGAAGAAATTATGAAAAGTGCTTGTGCATTATACAGGCAATCTAAGGACTTTTACATTATCTGGAGAACTAGTTTCAATGGAAAACCTGTGTGCAAGCAAAGGGTGGCCATTTCGATGAACCCAACAATTCTATTCTTGATAGATATTATATATTGAGAGTATTTCAGGAGCTGCGCACCAAAGCCATTACAGTAGCATAACCATTGCAGTGGAGGAGGCTTCAACTGTCACATTAAAAATATAAACTTACAATCATGATACGTGGTCATCTCCATTATCCCACTAACTTACCCCACAACCCCAAGCTGTTTTTTGAGTGCGGGAATCATAAAGTGCGTGTTGGATATGCAGGCAGTTAAAACGCTATTGCATTATTTGAGAAATTAGATTCAATAAAATGCCTGCACGTGAGCAAAGGGTGTCCGTTTGGATAAACACCAGAAAACTCTCTTCTGAGCGAAAAATATCAACAATAATTTCCGTAAAGTGCCTTGTGCGCTACATCAGATCCATTACAATACATATCAACAATTATGTTGCAGTCAAAATGGCCCTCATCTAGCATCAGTAGACAGTCATACAAAGAAAAATGATCAGTGACTTATATAAGCATTATATTTTTACGATATTAATATAGTCTTGTATTGGTATTTTAGTTGTACTGCATTTGTTTGAGTGTATTATCAATATTTTTATTTGATGTATTTTTGATATTTTTAGATTTAGGATATTTTTTATTAGTGACATTCTTGTAGTCAATATTAATTTGATTTTCAAAGTGGGTAAAGAGAGTTGATATATTGGTTATCTGTGTTTTTGTCACACTATTTTTGCAACACAATATTCCTGCACTCGATATTTCAACATAAAAGCTGTGGAGGAAAGGCTCAAAGTTTTTAGTTTTGTTTTAAGAGTGACAATCCTCCACTTAGAGTGGTTCCTCAGATTCACAATCGCTTGGTATATTCTGGCTAGTTTCAAGTCAGCTATCTTGGTTTCCTTCCTAAAATGGAGAAAATAAGAGAAATCTGGGCTTCTCAGATAGGACCTGATTTATTTTGCAGGGCCATTAAAGTGCTTAGCATAGATTACACCCTTGACAAATCTAGTTAATAAAACTACCAAAACCTAGATTTATCACTTTTAACACTCTGAGGGCATACTTATGAAAAGGTTGTGCTGCCTTTGCGCCATGCAATGGGGGACTAGGGTGAGGCAACTGTTAAGTTTGATTTATCAAGTCATGTAAGGCCGATTTGTATGGTCCGGTACTGCTTGATAAATCTGCAGTAACACAACACATCCCCAATCGTATAACTCTCCCCCAGAGTGTTTTTCAGTGAATGGAGCGTTGTTGTTCCCACCCATCCTCCCATGAACTTTGGCACATTCCCAGATTTATCATCAGTTGTAGATGTGGGAATGGGTAGAAATGCTTTGCCTCATTCAGTAACACACATATAAAGAGGAAAATTCTTCAGCAGGTTGTTTTTGTGCAGGAAGGTGTCCTTTAAAGCACAAAAAAGTCCTGCTTACAAGTTAGGCAGTATGGTGCAAGGGTGTCTGCATTGGTGCTAGAATCCACATTTTGCACCAGTGCCGAGAAATGACTGGAATGAGCCATATATTGTTAAGTATGGTGCATTCCTGCCCTTTCCCTACAAAGCAGCAAAGTGCAGCAAGGTGACTTGCTGCGCTGTTTGAGTATTTTTTGTTAAATATTCCCCTCAGGTTTAACATGTTAAAAAATATTTTCTGTTATCTTGATCACAGCTCCAAAAGCTGCTTATCTGTAGTTATCTCTATAAATGAGATGTTTTTCTAGCCCATGGAGGTGTCAGAAAGAAGTAGTCTAGTTCTGCCCCAATCGGCAGGAGCTCCAGTCTCACACACAGAGGGGTTATCACAGGGCAACAGAGTCAGTCTTGGCCAGAAGCTGATGCAACTTAAGCAGGGGTATCACACAACCAGAAATAGTTGTTCAGACAACCTCTGAGGAAATTACCCAGGAGATGCAAAGAAGTAGCCATAATGTGACCATCCATAGTAAGCGGTGTGAGAAGTTCCCTGAAGAGCTTGTCAGGTGCAACCAGTCGGGTTGGTCAAGCTAACCAGTCATGTTATATGATCAGAGGAGACCACCCACAAGTGGCAGCTGAGCAGTCAATAGCAAAGGGCATCATACACCAAGCCAAACTATATAGTCTGAGGCGCACACTTAGGAGTTGGAGAGGACCATCACAAGGAATCAACTGACATCATACATACATGGGTTTATAGGAACCACCTGAGAGTGCTTATAGCAAACCCCATCTATGTAGGTGATGTCAAGGGAAATAATTAGGTCAGAAATGTTTTTGCCTAAGGCCCTATCCACCATCAAATGCTCTTAAAGAGCAGACACCACCAGAATATGCCCATGGCCAAAAAGGTTGGGTGTGCTAGGGAGGTTGGAGGGTGTGGCTAAAGACCAGTGTGGCCTACATAAAAATACACACAATGACAAAAATGTAAGCACCTCTTTTGTAGAGATATGCAGTCTCAGCTGCAAAATGCCAGTCTGATCATAAGGGAGAAATAAGTGTTGGCTGAATTAATTGCCTGAATTAATTGTGCAAGCTCAACAAAAGGCGATACTGACCTTCGAAACCTCATCTTATAGTACCTTCCCCTGCTAAGTGATATCAGTGAAAGTTGGCTAGGCATTCTCTAAGCAGACGAAGGTGCTTGAGAGGAAAAATGGGCAGTCATATGACTACAGAGGGCAGTTCTGCTAGACAAGTGGAAGTATTTTCCAAAACACCTCAGGGCAGAATCCTGTGCATTGGGATCATTGGGCCCTAAACAATGTGATTTGCTTGACAAAAGTCACCCAATGACTCAGGAAATAAAGGAGGATTACATATGTTAGATATAAAGATGAAGCTGAAAAATTTCAATCAATTTTATAAGATAGAAACAAGTGTTAACTAGCTTGTTTTCATATTCATCAGCATTCAGTCTGCAATAAAGGCTTTTAAGGCGGGAGTACCAACATGCCACTACCCATCTTTGGCTACCCACACCTGCTAGGACTACTGTCACTCCCAAGCCGTGCTAGGCACCAGGCTCGGTAAATCTGCAGTGTCATAACTACAAAGGGTGGACCTGGTAAAAAATCGCAGGGCCTTTTGTTTGGAGGACAACTAATCCAAATAATGTGGTTTACATGGCAACAATATAGCAATGGAAACAATGTATATGGAGCATGTTCTATGTGTTGTAATTCAATCCTCTGAAAGTGGGAGTAGAGATTTAAAAGACGAGCTTTAAATGCTCAACTCCGAAGCCAAATATCTTAAGATGCAAACCAAACTGACCGAGCACTAAACATAAAACAGGAACATTCCAATACATCAGCACACATGCATTCAGAACAAAGTTGAGAGGGAACCCCAACATATCAGATTACCAGTTTGGATGCAACAACATAACCTGAAGAACCTCAACAAGCAAGTACTAAACTGAATAAAACCAACAGGAATGGACTAAAAAAGGAAGCAGAGATGAAGGTCCAGAATCATCACAGCAGCTGTGTTGTCCCTGCTGCTACTGACTGACATATTTGCTTATTGGCAGGGCTTGTTGGCCCCATTATGCCACGTAAACCCTTAAACTATAGATGTTGTTCTTCTCACTGACAACTTTTGGTGTGCCCAGACATCGGGACAGTCTCCATTTGCCTCTTAGTCCCTTAATCTCAAGGAGGTAGTTGGCCTTGATTCTGTTTACACAAGCAGTGGTGGGTAGCACCATATGCATATGCCTACTGAGTTCCACTTGGAAATGAAGTACAGTGTCTTGGGAAAGATAGGGTTCTTTTTTACTTAGTATTTTTTTAATGTTTGTGCACAATAAGTTCAAAGCAGGTTGTAGTAATCGGAACAGATATGCACAATAAGTGTTTTATGATGTTATCAGTGACTATGGGCCTATTTACGATGGACTGCCGTAGTCACGGTATAGGTAAGTGGACAGCCTATTACGAGTTTGGCGTTTGAACTGCTACTCGACAACTGCAACCACCGGGAATTGTGCAGCGGTAGCGCAGCAGTCTGAGGCAGCAATACGCTGGCGGTGCCACCGTGGCACCGACGAGCATGTTACAATTTGCCTCAAAGTGACCCTATCCTCGGTGGTGAGCCCGTCATTGAAAGGGTGGCAGTAAGGATACTCAGGGGGCCCTTACAGAGCCTCTGTGTGTGAGGGTGCATGCAGGGGTGCATATGCTGTGCCCCCCCTCTATTTCTACACCCCAAATTTCTGCACAGGAAGAAATGCACTACATAGTGCATTTGTTCCTGTGCAGGAACATGCCTGGTCCCACAGCGCTGCATTCTTTATGGATCTCTTTTAAGCCTTAGAAAGGCACTGCTATGGAACACACCGCTAGCGAGGATTAAACTCGTAATCCGGCTGGTGGTCTAATTTTGAGTTTCGCGTTCTTCCTGTGTGGCAGCCCACAGGAAGTCCGCCAAACACTTTTGTAAAGTTATTGCAGTATGGCAAATGAGTGTAGTCCACAGAGGAAAACTCAATCCCCACTTTATGCTCCCCAGCTGTTCTTTGTTTCCAAGGCTGTTCGGAGGGAATTCACACATGTTGATGCCGGAAAAGCATGGTTTACATGGGAACGAGCACGTACAGGCAGCTTTAGTTTTCTTGTGGTAGTGGATCGATTGTCTACAATGCAAAATTGCATAGAGTTGACTTTGAATCAGCCAGTGTTCAAAATGGATGGATTTATGTATATCTTAGTTCAATGCCATTGAGTGAACGGCTGGACTCCAGATTGTATTGTGCCATCCCTGGAGCATAAAGTCTTTACCATCATATGGGTTGGATTACTTATTTTCCTTTCACTTCCGAAATTAAGGAACTATTTTCTTGATTAGCACCCACCACCTCCGTGGTCCTACGCTGCCCTACTTCCCACTTCATTTGCTTTCAAAATAATCCATCCATCTATCCATCCATCCGTCCATCTTGCTTCACCATTTCTCCCCACTCCCTTTCCCATCCATCCCTGCTCCACCCTTGCCCCACCCCTTGCTCTATTTCATATTTTGTTTTTAAAGAAATTAGCAACACCCTTGCAGCTGTACAATGCTAGCTGGCCACCTGCCTCTTTCTATATGCACTCCTGAAAACATGCTTCTCGAAATGGCCATAGACGTCGGCCATCTTCAAATGGCAAAGTCAACTTGAACTAATTAAAAATGTAAAATGGCCACCGGTGCAATACAGCTCATGCCCACGTAGGCATACGTAGGTCAGAAGGCTATTTTTTTTATGAGGAAAAGAAATAATTTGAAGACGCAGTCCTTGCATGTACATGTCTATTGAGGCCCAAGCGACCATGTTGAAATTTTTTCCACATTAACTAAAAGCATTTCAAGGTGTTCACGCATATGTGTCCATGAAGGTGCATGAGCTAGGATATCTTCGCTGCCGCTTTGTTATCAATTTTCGGTTATGTCAATAAAAACAAACTGGCAAAACCAACAGCTCAGCTCTTCCATTTTGTAAAGAAAGATTTCTTTTGTTTTGCCAATGCTTGTTGTTATTTTTGTCTATTTCCTACTTTTTAGTGTAATCGAGCAGTTTTACTCATCTATGTTTGTGCTGAGAAAATCGAAATATTCTATTAGAAGGTGCTCTGTAAATAGACCACCCCCAACCGTCTTGTTGCCTCAATGTGTTCAGCGCCTCCAGGCGGAGTCGGAAACAGCAGTGAATTATCGCAGTCTTTTCTCTTTTGGTAGCCTGTCCAGACCTTCCTCTGTTTTTTTCTGCTATATTTAACACCAGAGCATCATTCACAGCCAGCCTGCCAGTTCCTACTACTTTGCTGCGAAAACATTTTGTAAACATGGCTTACAGATTGATTCTGGCACAAGCAATTTAAACATTTCCCTTCGGCCAGCATTCGCTCCCACGCACCATATGTACATGTGATTGACAATATCACTGTCCAAGACGGGGTAGTGTGCAATCTGTCAGGGAAGCTGCTGTAAGGCAAGAGAGATTTATGCAGCTTTGCATTGGAAATAACAGCTTTTTTCTATGTCTGATAAATAGAGGATAATGAGGTTATACTGGACCACCTGGTAATCGGCAAAAACAGCCTGCTAAATTGGACTGAAGTTACAATCCATTAAAAGTGACAAACACTAAGGTAGTCTGTCGACAAACCTCAGATATTCTTTTTTCCAAGTAAATACATTGCCAAGGGAATTGAAGGGAAATATAGAAGCAGAGCCCACATATATTTTGCGGACATTTGCACGTATTTTTCATATCTTAGTTTCACAGCACTATAAATCGGTGGTTTCATGACAAAATATTGGGAAGAAAAATAGACACATATCTGTGAAAAAAATACCAGGAATCAAAATATTGTGATTATATACTTTGTAGGCTACAAACATTCGGGGCAAAATCATCACGGACAATGACTTTACTATATGCAATCATATTTAATTACATTTAGATATCAACGTTTAAAATAAAGCTACAATAAAAAACAATGAAAAAATATATAAAATACAATTAATAAAAAGAAAACACATATGAAATGAAAACATTTTTTGAACAATTAAAAAAAATGGCATCCGAGCTATTAATAAAAAAAATAATAATAATAATAATATTACAAAATTATATTACAAAATAATTCAAAACAATAAAAAAATACATTCCATCATACATTCAAAAATACAAATCATTAAAGTTAATAAATAAATAAAAAATAGTAAAAATATACAGGAAAAAATAAATATTATCATACCTAAGCAATAGTAGTTTTTGGTATTGCAGGGGTCAGATTTATTAATCTTAGTATTAGCAACACTAGAACAGCATTGTACTTTGCAGTCAGATTTACTTTTCCAATTCCAATTTAAGCAACAGTTGGAAAAGTGTTGGATTTAGGAGGGGCGAGATTTACTAAGACCACTGCAATCTGAACAACATTAGGGAAAGTGCTGGACTTTGAAGGGAGTCTGATTTACTATTTCCACTCCCAGGTAAGCAAAATTAGGAAAAGTGTGTAACTTCGGAGAGTTCAGATTTACTATTCCCACCCCAATCCCAGTCAAAGTATGAAATTCCTGCTCCATTCTGAGCACCAGTAGTGAAAGTGTTAGACTTTGGACAGGTAAGATTTACAATTCCCAATTTAATTTGAGCAAAAGTAGGGAAAGTATCACATTTTGGAGGGGTCAGTTTTGATATTCTTACTCCATTTTCTGCAACAGTGGGGAAGTGTTGATCTTTAGGGTGGATAAGATTTACTATTCCACTCCAATCTGAGCAAAAGTAGGAAAAGTATTCGATTTAGGATGGGTCGGATTTACAGTTCCTACCATAATGTAAGCAAAAGTAGGGAAATTTTTGGTGTTTGGGGGGTCCAGATTTCCTATTCCCACTTCAATTTTAGTAACAGTAGGGAAGTTTTGGCCATTGTTGGGGGAGGGGCAGGAGGGGTCAGATTCACTAATCCACCGCAATGTCAGCCAAAGTAGGGACATGTTTGGGGTTTGGATGAGTTAGATTTAGCATTGCCAATCTTTTAAAACCAACACTAGGGACTGTGTTGGACTTCAAAGGAGTCTGATTAAGTAATCTAACTCCAATTTAAATTTAAAGTCTGTTTTTATTCCACCCCCTAAGAAGGAAGTACGCAAAAAAGGTGACATGTACACGGCGATAAGCCTACAACCCCAAAGGGGCCGGCCGCGTCAGAAAAGCTGCAGTAAAATAATATGCCTGTAAATCGTGTTTCATTCCAAACAGCATACACAGCGTTCTGCCTACAACCCAATAGGGCTGGCCGCGTCAAAAAATAGAAATAGCAGTCTGTCATGCCCAATAGTCACTGCCACTGACACCCAGCCCCTAGGACCAGGTAGAAATCAAAGTTCAGAACTAACAAAACTATCGGACCAGAGTGGTCCAACTTACAACCAGGTGCCTAGAGAGAGGCATTGGAACAGCAAGGACAGCAGATTAGAAGAAGAGAAAAGAGTCAGGAAAGCAAGAGGCAGGAAAGAGGAAAGGAAGGACCTAGAGAACAGCGAAGGGACCAGCGGCAAAGGAGCTCTCAGAAATCCCCCCAACAACAGGGCCGTCTGCCACATGCCGCCGTGCAGGCTCCAGAGCAATCATACCAAGGGCTTACGGGAGGCAGGAGGGAGCACAGCATCATCTACTAGGCGTAATGCCCTCAGTCTAGGGGGCATGTTTCTCGCATGTTCAGTTTTGCACAAATAGGTCACCAGGGGTTGCCATACTGCCTTGAAGCGTGTATTGCGAGACTGCAGCCTAGCGGAGAGTAACTCCATAGTAATGACATGCCAGAGTCGCACAAACCACGCCGCAATAGGGGGTGTCTCCGTCTTCTTCCAGTACAGGGCAATGAGTTGTCTGGCAGAGCCCAGCATTTGTAGCGCTATAGTCCAATCACTCCGGGTCAGAGCCAGCAGGTTCGTAGGTTTGACTCCCAGCAACAATGTACTACCGGCATCAGGCAAAGGGAACCCCAGGACCCCTCTAATGTGACTCAAGACCTCCTTCCAGAAGACAGTGATCAAGGGGCAGGTCCACCAAATATGTAGGAAATCCCCAGGCGCAGCTTGACATCTCCAGCAGTCGTGGGAGGAGGTTGGGAACATTTTATGTAAGCGCTGAGGCGTATAATACCAATGGGTCATCATTTTATATGCGTTTTCTTGTTGCGGTATACTACGGTATACTTTAGGGATATCACGCCACAAACGAAGCCACTGTGTCTGTGTAATTTCGGCCCCTAACACTATATGCCACCTTTGTTGATAGGTCTGCGAAGGCGGCGCTCGAGGGTGCTGCAGTATCTGATATATTTTGGAGATCAAGCCCTTTGTTTCAGTACAAGAACGGGCTAGGCGCTCGAACGGGGTAAAGTCTCGGGTAGCCCCCGGGTATATTGCATCCGTCAGGGCCCAGTGGCGCAGCTGGAGATATTGCATCTCGCTTCAGGCGGGAGCCGAAATTCCTCCCTGCAGTGGGCAAAGGACTTAAGGGTGCCCCCATCGAAGTGGTCCGTAAGGACCCTACAATCACCCTGAGACCATCTACGAAAGGCTCTAGTCCGGAGAGCTGGCGGAAACCACGGGTTTGCCCTCGATAGGGGTGTGCGGGGAGGGAAAAGTCGTGAGACCTCTACGTACTGCTATTCTGTCCCATATTTCCAAAACTGTCTTCGTGGGCACTGCCAAATAGGCGCTCGGAGAACGCCCCGCTTTATGCTTCCACGCCAGGTCCCAAATGGTATGGCCGGTTACAGCCCTGTCCATGTGGAGCCACCCCTTTTCACTTTCTCTGGTGCCCCATTCAACTATGAAGCGCAAATGAGCAGCCCAGTAATAGTCCACCAAATTAGGACACGCCAGCCCTCCCCGGTCTCTTGAAGCCATAAGAAGCGCTTGGGAGAAGCGTGGCCTTTTCCCCCCCCAGATGAAGTTGGTTAAGTCCTTCTGCAAATTCCGAATATTATGTAAGGGGATGGGTGTGGGTAGACACTGAAATAGGTAAAGGAGTTTGGGTAAGATGGACATTTTTATTGCATTGAGTCTGCCCAACCATGATGGAATGAGTGACTTCCATCTCCGCAGATCCTCAAGGATCGATCTGCGGCAGTCCCTCCAATTAAGTGGTGACCAGCCATCTAGTGAAGGGGTCAGGTGTAGGCCAAGATAGCGAATGTGGCGTTCTGTCCAGCGATACGGGCACAGCAGCTCCAACGGGGGGACTTCGGATTTAGGGATAGTAAGGTTGAGTGTCCAGGATTTGCCATGGTTGATTTTCAAGCCAGAGGCGCGTTCAAAGGTGCATTGTGTAGAATGGAGTGCTGGTAAAGACTCTCGGGGCTTACTGAGGGTGAGGGTGAGGATGAGATCGTCTGCGTATAGCGCCACTTTATGGTCTCGTCCACCCATCGGGATGCCGTGAATGTCCGAGGCTCGACGAATCATATCCGCCAGAGGTTCAACCGCTAAGGCAAACAGTAAAGGCGAGAGGGGGCAGCCCTGCCTGGTACCTCTCCCTATGTTAATCGGATCCGTTAGCTGTCCATTCACTCGGACCCTGGCCTGTGGTGCAACATAAGGCGCCATAATTCTAGTGACCATCTTCGGACCAAGCCCCATTTTGCAGAGGACCGCCCGGAGGAATGACCAGTCCACCCGGTCAAATGCTTTTTCAGCGTCCAACGAGAGGAGGCAGGCCGGGATCTGCCAGTGTTGTACCTTCCCCACCAGGTGAGCCACCTTCCGCACGTTATCAGCCCCCTGATGGCCGCGTATAAATCCCACCTGATCCGGGTCAACCAGGTCAGGCATATGGGGGTCCATCCGCTTTGCCAGCACCTTGGTGTAGATTTTAAAGTCGGTATTTAGTAAAGCTATCGGACGCTATGACGAGCAAAGTGTGGGGTCTTTTCCAGGCTTTAGGATTAAGGCGATTTCTGCCATTCCCATATCTAGAGAAGGACCCTGTTCGTCAGTGAAAGAATTGAAAAGCCGGAGAAGGTAAGGTCCCAGCTGAGCCTGAAACAGGCGATAGAAGGAGAGCGGCAGCCCATCAGGGCCCGGCGTTTTCCCCAGGTGAAGCTCACCAAGAGCCGAGGTTACCTCTTCCTGTGATATTGACTTCTCCAGGAGCTCCGCCGAGTGTGGGCACAATGTCGCCCCACCGTATTGCTCCAAGACTTCTTCCACCAAGTCAGGAGATGGCGGCTCCGCAGTGTATAATGAAGCATAGTAATCCCGGAACGCTCGACATTTGTCCGTAGCCGCCGCTGCTCTAGATCCATTAGGCAGTACTACATTCGCTATATGGGACCTGGCAGCTCTGACCCGCAGCCTCCTCGCTAAGAGTCTCCCAACCTTATCCCCCCCCCTCAAAATATAACTGTTTCAAAGCCAAGAGGAGCCTTCAGCCCTATTCGTCGCAGTTGGCCTCGAAGATTCGCCAAGTGGCGTCTCGTTTGTAGGGTAGAGCCGTCTCGATCTAGCGCCTCCGCCTCCTTCAGGTCTTTCACCAGGCCATCCTCCACTGCTCTCGCCTCCCGCGACCTCGCGATCACAAGAGACGTAATATGACCCCGAATCGTGGCCTTAAATGCATCCCAGACCACTGGAAAAGGCGTCTCGGGAAAGTCATTTTCCGCAAAGTAGGAGGTAATGGCCTCACGAATGTCCTCCACATTCGCCGCATCTCGAAGGATGTTTGGCGGCAAATACCATTTCCTCTCGCGAGGGGGACACTCACCCGGGTCTCGAAAGAGCAGTTCCACGTGTGCATGATCTGAGATTGATATGTCAGACATCTGTACTCCCACTACATCCCGGAGAAGGTCGTGGGACAGAAACACATAATCAATGCGAGAGTAGGATCGGTGGGCACTCGAATAAAAGGAGTACTCGCGTTTATCCGGGGAGAGGTACCGCCACCCATCAAACAATCCTAGGTCACCGATCAGCTTGCGAAGCGCCAAAGACATTGCTCCAGCCCCATTAAAGGAACCCTCACTCCGATCCATCCTCGGGCACCACACCAAGTTGAAATCCCCCCCTAGAATTAGCGAGGGGCCACCCGAGGTATCTGATCCCGCAAGAGGTCCCGGAGGAAGCTATCCTTCGCCTGATTGGGGGCATACACATTATATAACGTGAAGCGGCGACGTCCCACCTCAACATGCACCCTGAGAAAGCGGCCATCGCCACCCCGGAAGAGCCTTTCTTTCCCCCGCCTGATGCCAGACCTGCACATAATCGCCACTCCTGCTGTTTTCGTGTCCGTCGCTGCCCAGAACTGAAGAGGGTATCTAGGATGAGCCATGCGCCCCGTGTCAGCCTGTAGAAGGTGGGTCTCCTGTAAGAAAATGATATCTGGACTGTGTCGTAAGAGATAGTGCCATACCTGCTTGCGCTTGTTGGGCGAATTAAGGCCCTTAACATTGAGAAACAGAATCTTTAGGGGGCCATTCACACTACCAGCCATACCAGGAGCCGCCAGGAGTCGCTAATGTGACCGTCATCATCGATCCGCACACAGCCCTCATACCCCACCCTGAGGCACAACCTCCATCCCTCCTCCCCGCCTCCCACAGTCCCCCCCAGGTCCCACACAGAAGAGAAGAGAAGCAGGAGGAAAGATAGAAAGGAAAGGAGAAATAGCGGAGGAAAGAAAACAAAAATCTGTCAGCCGAATAGGCTGGAGGATCGAACCATTCAAACATGGCCAACAGGGCCAGAGTTCTCTGTCTCCAGTATAGGGCATACTGCACCGGTAGGTTTGGACGCTCTCCTGGATGTCACTCCCCTGGGGACAGTTCAAGGGGGTCGTGATGAACATAGCGTATCAAGAAGCACGGGGCTCCCACCTCCCCGGATCCGGCCATTAGAGTCCAGGTGCATGGTGGACTAACTCCCCGCAATCCGACCCATAGGCCAGTAAAAGAAGATACGGGGTCAGCACATCAGGATGAATGCAGCTCAGTAAGTTCTATCGTCAGGGCGCGAGGGGGTCCCCCTCGACTTCAGACTTGTCTCCTTCTAAGGACCGGATGTGGGCTATGATGTCTTGTTTGACCTGACTGTGAGCGGGTTCTGCAGTTGAGAGAGCGCGCCGCCGTCTCTGTACCGTCGTCCAGTCCGGGCCTGCTGGCGTCCGCTATTGCGTAGGTGGCCGGGTCGGGCTCGCCGGGGGGGATGTCGACAGGCGGAGGAGCTGCGCCGCCTCAGTGTAGGATCGCAGAGCCCTGCGTCTCCCCTCCCATTGGAAGATCAAGGCGAAGGGGTGCCCTCATTGATAGGGAATATTCATGCTCCGCAGCTTCTCCGTCACCGGTCGGACCGCCCGCCTCCTCTTCAGCGTGTTAGGTGCCAAGTCTTGAAAAATTTGAATCTTGTGGCCTTTGTATTGGAGGTCTGGTTGGTCGCGCGCACGTTTCCATATCGCCTCTTTCTCCACGAAGAAGTGCACCCTGGTCAGAATGTCCGGCAAGAGGCCCGATTTGCCCGTTGGAGCCGCCACTCGATGCGCCCTGTCTAGGGTGGGGGGTGACACGTCATCATCTCCTCGGATCTCGTGCAGGAGTTGTGCCACATAGTCCATCACGTCCTCCCCCTCTTCTCCGAGCGGAACTCCCCGGATACGGAGGTTGTTTCTTCGGCCCCTGTTTTCCAAGTCCTCCTGCTTGATCTGGAGTTCAATATTCTGTTCCTCAAGGGTCAGCAGGCGCTGCCACAGTTGCTCCTGATCTTCCGTGCGCGCGTCCATGGTCTTCTCCATGCTATCAACCCTGTCTCCAAGCTCTGTTACATCCCTCCTAAGTTCCGTGACACAGGAATGCACCTCCGAACGCAGGGATCCGATCTCCGCCTTCAGTTCAGCCATAAAAGTCGCCATGAAGGCCTGGGTGACCGGCGGGGAGTCCGTCGCCGCCCGCGATGGGCCTTCTCCGGCCGCAGGCACCCCAGCCTTACCCCACATGGCCACCAAAGTGTTATCTTTAGGGGTCCCCGCCGAGTCACCCTTTGCGCCCCTGTTAGTGCGCGTCATCCCCTCTCAGGCCGTAGAAACCAGGGGGACAGGTCCACCTCCCGGTCTCAGAGGCAAGTCAGGCCGACTCACCACTTCCTCTACACAGCCGCAAGCAGTTAACGATGGCAGGAGGGGGGGGGCGATTAGGGAGGCCAACCAGGAGAGTCGCACCAGGTAAATCGCAGAGCAGGGAGCAGGCACACCCAAGCCCCGCAAGGGTCACGGACCCGGGCAACCAGTCCTCCGCCGCTGGGTAACAACAATTGGGCACCCTCACCCCCCCCAGACAGTCAAAGCAGCTCACCTCCTGTCCTGATGCACAGTGCCTGTTCGCAAGATGGCGGTCGTCGTACCCCTCGGCTCGCAAGATGGTGGACACCACACACACCACAGGTCCTCACCGCTTCTGTCGCCGCCTACAGCCAGGTCAGGGCCATCACCGGTGATCTTCCGATAGCTCGTCCCCGCTCCCGCTCACCTCCTTGGGGGGCACTCCAGCATCTCCAGCATGGGCCAATGGCCGAACCGCCACCGCAGGGGTCTGGGCTCCAATGTCACGCTGGGCCCCAGGCTTCAGTCCTCCTCGGCTGGCGCAGTGCTCCCTAGCATGGAGCGAAGCGTGTCGAGTGCTCTGCAACGCCCGTCAGGGCAGGCCGCCGCGCGGGACACACAGGGTGATCAGGGCTCCGTCTTCGGTGGGGCAGGGCGGGCAAGCTATCCCGACCCTCGGCCTCCCAACGCTTAAAGGCAGCGGGCCCCTGTCCCAGGCCCCGGCCGCAGGTCTCCGCGTCGTCAGCGCCCGCCCTTTGCAGGGCCGCTTAGGAGAGCCCCCAGTGCCCCTCGGTAGCAACCTCCGCTCCAGGGACCAGGAATTCCGCCCGTGATCGCCTCAGGAAGTCGCACTCGGCTGACGGCAGAGGTCGCGTCCGCCGACACCAGGCTCGCAAAATGGCGGGCGCCCCCGCCGAAGGTCCAGCCGTCCTGCTCCTGATGGCGCCCTGCAGCCGATGTCCCCTCGGGCCATTTGCCGGACACCCGAGCACAGTGTGCCCACACCTCCGAGGCACTCGGGGTGAGAATAAAGAGCCCCGGGACCGCAGGAAATAGCAAATTAAGGCCGACGGCAGCGGGAGCCCAACGAGAGCACGTCCGCTCACATCGCCGCTTAAACCACGCCCCCCTAACTCCAATTTAATCAAAAGGCTGAAGAGTGTTGGACTTAAGAGTGGTTAGATTTAATAATCCCTCTCCAACGTAACCAAATGCAGGCAACACATTGGACTTGGGAGGGGTTACATTTACCATTACGATGCCAACATAAGTAAAAGCAGGGAAAGTTTTGGACTTTAGAAGGGTTAGATGTATTGTTTTTCACTCACATTTAAGCAACAGTTTGGAAAATGCAGGCCTTTGGAAGGGTTGGAGTTACCACTCAAATATAAACAGTTGTAGGGAATCTTCTTATGTCTGTGACAATCTGGTCACAAGGAGGATAGTCAGTAGATAGTTATAGTTAGGACCAACATTACCCTAGACAAACCATTGTTTTACTTTGCTAAAAACTTTGGCATCGTTTGATGAATCTTCAAAAAATTTTCAAAACTAGTACGCAAGTTAGTTGAGCTGCAGTCTGCAAAGTTTCGTGGTGATTCTGGAAGTGGGGCTAAGTAAATGTGGAGTCCTAAAATGCTTTTTCTTCATGCCAAATTAATGAGGATTTTGCAGTTTGTAGACATGACTACAGCCCAAACCACTGAACAGAATCACACCAACCTTTGCAGAAAGGTAGTTCTTGGTCCCTTCTGTAATTTTGTGTAAATCTGTTCAGCAGTATGGGAGTAATTAAAGAAAGAAATTGATAGATATGTTGGGACGCAGATCGTCGGCGGATCTATGGGTACCCTTGAATACTTGCGGATTCAAAGCCAAATGGGGGAGGGGGACCTCACCCATTATTACTTTACATTACAAAAGCCATAGACATTCACTGATGTCATCAGTGATGTCATCAGTGATGTCATTTGAGATGTCATCAGTGATGTCATCAGGGATGTCACTGACCATGTCCTGAATGATGTAATATGTGACATCATCAGCAGTGGATTGCGGGCGCGCGAGTTATAGTGAGTCCAACTAACTATAACGTGGGAATTTCAATGGTTTTGTATGAGTAAAATGTTCAGCTAACTATAACTGGTGTGAAACATATGTTTTTTTCAGTGAATTTCAAAGTTTTTTTTAAATGCTAATTCCTAACTATAACGAGTGTTAAACCTATGGTTTTTTCAGTAAATTTCAAAGGTTTTTTAAAAGCTAATTCCTAACTATAACGAGTTTGAAACCAACGGTTTTTAAAGTGAATTATTCAGTTTTTTTAATAGCTATTTTTTATATCTATTAAATATTTTTTTTTTGTTTTTTTTTTTGTATCCTCATTTGCCTGACCCACTCTTATTTAGCCTCCAACTGCCAACCACTTAATCAAGGTGCAGGGTTTCCTCTGCACCTTATACTCCATTTGGTGGAACTCGGCAAGAGATGGCCCGAAGAGTATCGTGGGAAAAGACTCCAAACTTGACGTTTTATTCAATTGAACTAGCCATTTGCAGCCGACTGGGGGGGGCCTAGTTCTTGGAGTTTCAAGGCATAATCATAGGACCGGGGAAAAAAAAACAAAAAAAAAACAAAAAAAAAACAAAAAAAAACCCCGGTTATTGTCTCCAACGAACCAAAACGTCCCAAAAGATACGACTACGTTCACCACCTGATCTCCTCAAATCTGTTTTAGAGGTTGCGTAGAGAGACGACAGCCAGTTTGCGTGAGTTGGTGCTGAATTTTCAATCCAGACCTTGCATATCTCTCTTCTTGCAAGCAGTATGGCAAAGAACAGAAATGTCCTTGCGTGACCCTTTATATTGTTGTCCCATTAATTAATTAATTAATTAATTAATTAATTAATCATGTGCTTATATAGCGCTGGAATCACTCCCGAAGGGGTACCTCCGCGCTTCGACCGCTGCGAAACCCTTCCTGGCTTCCCTGAGAGATGGTCCCTTAATGGGTATCTCCAGGGTGAGACCAGGCATCCCCGGCGGTCTGGTGGGGCCGTTAGTGAAGATGAGGCAAGCTAGTGCCCAGAGTTGCCAAGTGTGATCGCTGATCAGAGTGGGCACCGAGGCGAGAGAATTATCGAGTCCGCTGACCCTGGTCCAGAAACCTGCCGCGTCGGGAATCGAACCCTGGTCCCGGGCCGTCCTCTGCTCTCGGGTCTGCCGCCTCTAACCAGTGAGCCACACTACTCCAAATATAATCAAGGAAAGTGAGATGGAAATCGAAGTATTAAGAATGGAGTCCAGAGTTACTTTAACTTCATTCCAAAACTGTAATATGTTGGGGCATTCCTTGAACATATGGATATCTGAGGCTGCGATAAGACCACATTTATTACATTTCTTCCCTGGGATGAATTTAGATAGTTTTAACGGTGTAAAATATGCACGGTGAATTGTGAAAAAATGATTACGCCTTAGCCATGCAGGTTTGACACATTTATATAGTAGGGTGCAGGATTTCTGCCAGGTTTCGATGCTCTGGGCACCCAAATCTGAGCCCCATAGTTGTTCCGGGAGGATGAAATCTCCGTCTGTCTCTTCTAGCAGGCACCAGTACCACTGCGAGACCTCTTTACCCCCTGCTGGCTGCGCTACCAATTTCTCTTCAGTAATGCTATACTTCCCTAGTGATACCCCGGACCTGTTTGTTGCCTTAACCCAACTATCTAATTGTAAAAACTTAAACCTCGAGAGCTCTATCCCCCGCTGCTCCCGCAGCTCCTCCCAGGGCCTCAGAGAGTCACCTGTCAACACTTCTCCCCATGTTAGTATCCCTCCTGCTCTCAACGGAGTAGTAAGCCTGTCATCCCAGCAAGAAGGGAGCCCTGGAGATTCCCAGATGGGTGCAAGGTTAGAGTAGTATGACAAACCCAGGTTTCTCCTTATATGTGACCATAGCTTCGCTTGGGACATAAGAATTTTTAATTTAACTTTCTTGAAATATTTCTGTTCTCCAAACTTAAACATGTAGCCATTAGTTGGTAAGCCAGCACCGATCAGCATTGCCTTGAACATGAGACCTATTGATGTATTGGATGGCACTTTTAAGAGCATTCTCGAATGGGATAGTTGGAATGCCCACGCATAGTATTTCAAATCGGGCAGGGATAGCCCCCCCTTTTCCCTCCTCCTCCTCAGCTTTTTCCATGATATTCTTGCTGACTTGTATCCCCACACGAAGGAGTTAAGCTCTCTCTGGCATTTCTCTAGCGCTGTTTTATCAAAGGCGAGGGGGATCGTGTTGAATAAGAAGGTAAACTTGGGAAGGATTGACATCTTTAACAGACTTACTCTGCCTAGGATAGTCAGAGGAAGATTAGACCAAGATTTTAATGATTTTTTAATTTCCTTAAGAATTCTCTCAAGGTTAACTTGGGCAATTTGGGCGATATCTTGCACTATCCGGATTCCCAAATATCTCATTGAGTTTGATGTGTTTAACCGTAGGTCAGGTATGTTCCATGCCATGATGTCTGTTTTGGATGCGTTTATCTCATAGCCCGAGAAACGGCCAAAGTCTTCAGCTCTCTTAATGACTATTGGGAGTGCGGTCTCCGGGTCTGAGGTAAAGACCAAGATATCATCTGCGTACAAAGCTACCCGCTTTTCCCACTCCCCGAACCTAAAAGATGGAATAGAATCTTCTCGTCTAAGAACTTCCGCAAACGGTTCTATATATAGGTTGAAGAGGAGGGGGGAAAGCGGGCAGCCCTGTCTTGTACCTCTAAAGATCCTGAGTGATTCAGACAGTTTGCCATTTATTAGAAGCCGTGCTGTTGGGGATTTATATATAAGCTTTATTGTTCGACAGAATTTCTCCCCTAAGTTGACCTTCTTCAGAACGTCGTTTAAATAGGGCCAGTTTACCCTGTCGAAAGCTTTAGCCGCGTCTAGGGTGAGGGTTGCCAGCGGGATAGAAAATGCTACCCACTAGATCGTATGTTAGGTCGGAGAGCTGACGCCCTATAATAAATCCCTTCTGGTCTTGATGGATTATTTCCCCCATTACTGAACCCAATCTAGCTGCTAAGATGGAGGCATATATCTTGTAATCGTTATTCAACAATGATATAGGGCGGTAAGACCCACATAGTGTTGGATCTTTTCCAGGTTTTAAGATCAAGACTATAGTAGCCTCGCTCTATGATTGAGGTGGGTCGTTGCCGTCCTTCAGGATACCGTTGAAAAGGGCCGTCAGGGTAGGGACAATTGTATCGGCCAAGGCTCTATACAATTCTCCGGGGAGTCCATCAGGACCTGTAGCTTTGCCATGTTTTAGTGCGGAAACGGCCTTTTTAACCTCTGCCTCTGAAATGTCCAATTCTATTGCCTCGCTTTGTGCTTGCGATAGGTGTGGAAGAGCTAGCCATGTATTCCTTGCCTGTTGGTCATCTATAATGTCATCCCTGTATATTTCCGCAAAGAACTGCGTGAAGGCAGTACTAATTCCTACATCTGATGACCTGAGCTGATTTTCCCCCGCAACCATAATCCCTCTTATGTGGTTTTCTGCTTGGTCTGCTTTAATCCTCCAGGCTAAAATCTTACCTGCGGTTTCTCCGAATTCAAAGCTGGATAATTTACTCGCCTCCCATTTCTTTGAGACCCTTTCTTGTAGGATATCTTCTATCTGACTTCCGAGGTCTGACATATTTTTTTGATCTTGTAGTGACCCAGTTGTGCCCCCAAGCCTTTGTTCAATTGTCTCCAGCTCCTGTTCTAGGTTCTGGATTTTTAATAGATAGTTTTTCCTCATAAAGGAAGCTCTGTTGGTAATGCAACCTCTCAGGTATGCCTTAAGGGTTTCCCAAACTAAAGCAAGGGAGGTCGAATGCAAGTTGATATCTAAAAACATCCTAGCTTCGGAGTTAAGGTGTGTCACTTCCTCCGGGACCAATAAAATGGTTCGATCGAATGACCAGGAGGGGTGTTTTTTTTTAGCTTGAAGTTTTAAGATGAAAGACAGAGCTGAATGATCGGATAGGTGAGAGGGTATATACTTAATATTAGCTATGGAGTTTTGGAGACAGTAGCTAAACAGGGCAAAATCTATTCGTGATGTATGTTTTTATTTTAGATTCTTATAAGATACCCCTGGTTTAGTACCGGCTCTTTCTCTCCATAGATCTGCCAGGCCCAGGTCCTCCATAATCCCTTTAAGAGTCTGTCTAGATTTTGAAGGGAGTTGACAACTATGCCTACTACTATTGGTGGTTTTATCTAATTTCGGGTTCAAAATAACTTTAAAGTCCCCTGTCCAAATTATGGGGTCAGAGGTGGTTGTTAAATCGTTCCTTATTGTTTCCAAAAAGGATGGATCATCAGTATTAGGACCATAATATCCAGCTAGATTGTACCTCTGCCCATGTATGGAGAGGTAAACTATGAGCCATCTTCCACTATTGTCCTCTCTAAATTCGAGAATCCGCACATTTGCTGATTTTTTGCAAATTAAGAGAATTCCTCTTATATTTGCATTGTGGTCGGTACTTAAAAATACGTCAATCCATTTTTGTTTTTTTAGTATTGCATCTGCCTCGTTTTTTAAAAGATGTGATTCTTGGATAATGATGATCTGCGCCGGGGAATCGCGCAAATATTGTAGAATGCGTTCTCTTCTCCCTTGTACGCGCAGACCATTCACGTTCCAAGATAAAAAATGTATCGATGTCATTTTTCCTTCCCAATATTCACTTCCATACCACCCAGTTTGGTGTTATTTACTTTGTTGCTTTTCGTTATTTTATCTAAGGCAGTTGGACTATTAAAAAGAAAAATCTGCTTTGAAGGGCCAAGCTTCTGAGGATAATTTTGAGTTTTTATGCTTTTGTGTCCCCCCCCCCACCCCTTTGGAGAACCCATCCGTTCTTACTCCGGCCAGTTGATGGGCCGGTTCGCGCTGATCTGAGCTCTCTTCTCTCAACACGGAGTTGCACTCCTTAAAATTATCTGGGAAAAAAAAAAAACAGTGTTCTATCTTGTGCTTTCACCATCACCATCACCTTCACCCTGTTGATTTATTTATTTACGTTCTCCCGATACTGTGGGTTTTATTTATTTGTTTATTTACTCAATTTTTTTTCCTATTTATATATTTTTTTCCCTTTTTTTTTTTTTTTTTTTTTTCTTCCTATTATTCCTTTCAATTTCTCCCCTCTTTTTTTTTTTTTCACTTCAGATTTTCCTTCTCCCCCTGCTCCCCCCCTGTTCCTCCGACCTTTTCTGCTTTTTTTTTTCTTTCTTAGTTTGCCCTCTATCATTTTTCCTTCTTTTTTTTTCCCTACTTCCTGAGGGTTCCCTTTTTTTTTTTTTTTTTTTTATTGAGTTGGATTAGAATAGTACTACATAATACAAAGAGAAATAGATACATTCATACATATGATAAGATATCAAATGGATAAGATGGCAGGTACAAAAATACAAAAGAGTTTAAAAAACCACAATTCTACAGTATATAATAATACAAATCTCCATCTAAAAATAATTTGCAAACAGATAGAGATTCAATCAATTCCTCCTCTTGTTTCCCTCCATTTACTAAGGGGTGCCCAGATTTTTTCACCGAATAATTTCTTCTTCTGTCCCTTAAATTTATATAGGCATTCTTCAATATTATGAATTCCTAGCAATCTTGTCAACCAAACCTGGAATGAGGGAGCAACTGAGTCTTTCCATGCTGCCGCTATTAAAATTCTTAACACTGCAACACAGAGAAAGACAAGGGCTTCCGCTTCATGTGTGATTTTCAGATTTTCATCCCTGCCAATTAGCACAATCGTTGGGGATAGAGAAATTTGACCCTCTAGCAGCCCCGATAAAAATTTCTCCATTTCAGTTAAAACAGGTTTCAAGTTTGGGCAAGAATAAAACATATGAATTAGATCTGCCTGGCTTTGATCGCATCTCGGGCACTTATCTGTATCCCTTTTCCCCCATTGGAACAGCTTGGATGGGGTGTAATATAAATTAAAAATCGTTTTATAATGTTGTGTTTTTAAGTTGGTTGCTCTTAATATTTTCTTATTCAGTGCTAAAGCATAGTCTACATCAACATTTGGATCCCCAATTCTAAGAGCCCACGCGTTTTCTACTTGCACCATGTCATCTTCCAAGCTCTGCAACAGGAGACCATAGCCTATTTTGATCTTACGACCACCATTCCTTATATATTGAACAATTGGGTGCATCTCTTGAATGGAAACCCTGGGTCTTATAGATTTCACTGTTTGTTCTAATTGATTATACAACATCCAGTGATTTGCTGAAATATCATATTTTTGTTGCAAAGTCTCGAACCCCACCAACTCCTCATTGCTCATTACATCTCCCAGATATCGGATACCCAGTATTTTCCAAAGGGCGCTGTTTCTATTCTGTCCAAGATGTTTAAAAGGGTTTGAATCCCAGAGATCTAGACTACCATTAATCTTCGGGATCTTAAGAAATTTCAACAATTGTTTCCATACTCCCCATACATCTAGCATCAATTTGCTTTTACTCTTCTTATAAAATTGTACATTTATTTCCCGTATCAAAATCCCCTTGGCTTTTTCTCCAATTACTAATTCGGAAATTGTGGGAATTCTTGATAAGCCAGACTGACCTACCGGGATGTTACAGCATAATAATTGTTTCATATGTAACGCTAAGCAGACCCAATGGTATAGTCTGAGGTTGGGGGCTGTTAATCCTCCCCTCTCTAAGGGTAGTGACATTTTGGCTAACGATCTTCTTACTTTACCATATTGCCAGATAAACTGTGAGAAGACTGATTCCATTCTTTTTATCAGAGGTTCCTCAATTAATAAGGGGATAGCACGAAATAAATACAGCAGTTTCGGGAACATTGTCATTTTAAGAACATTGACTCGCCCAATCAGAGATAAATGTAAAACATCAATTCTCTTCAGTTCTTTATCTATCGCAGCCAACACTGGTAAATAATTTTCCTGGATTATCTTTCCCACATCTGCATTAATTTTAACTCCTAAATAAATAGCAGCATCAACATATCTTTGATCTCTTTTCTGGGTATTCTTTGTTCCAATTATTAGGGTTTTTTCCGTATTAAGTTTATACCCTGAATATGCCCCGAACTGATAAGCCAGATTATTTAATTCCTGTATTGCTATTTCCGGATTGTTAGTAACGATTGCCAGGTCGTCCGCATATGCTAGTATCTTAGTGGTATGACCATGCGAAATAACAGGGGATATTCTATCTGAGGCCAGGATTTTCCTAATCAAAGGATCTATATATAGCGCAAATAGTATAGGTGAGCAGGGACAGCCCTGGCGAGTGCCTCTTTTGATTGTTACCTCCTCTGATTGAAGCCCCATAGCTGTGATTCTGGCGACTGGATCCGCGTACATGGCTTTAATACCTTTCCTACAATTTACACCGAAACCTCTTTTCTCCAACACATCCCACATAAAATCCCATACAACACGGTCAAACGCCTTCTCGGCATCTAATAAAATCATAGCCATATCACTCCCTGTCATATTTGCGGCATCAAATAATGAGATAGCCCTTGCAGTGTGTTCGGTAGTACCCCGTCCGGGAACAAACCCATGTTGCCAGGGCGATACCAATTTACCTATAATCCCTCCTAATCTATTAGCCCAAACTTTTGAATATAGTTTCGCATCTGTATTGATTAGGGAGATCGGTCTATATGAGCCCGGGTTTTCTTCCGGTTTTCCCTTTTTGTGGAATACCACAATGTTAGTTTGCTTCCAACTATCTGGAATAACACCTGAACATATGACTCCATTAAAGAGATCTTCCAGTATTGGCAAAATTTCCTCCCTCAGAGCCCTATAAACCTCGATCGGGATCCCATCTGGTCCTGCCGCTTTACCTAATGCTAATTCAATCAAAGCGTTTTCTATCTCCTCCTTTGTTATACCCAATTCCAGCCGATCTCTATCTTCCTCCTCCACCCTGGGTGTTACAAACGATTGGTCTTGTATAGGAAATACAGCCACTGGATCCTGATCATATAGTTTTTGGTAAAATTCATGAAATACCTGCAGTATAGAGTTCGGGTCATTATATTCTCTCCCATTATAACTTAGCTTACTAATGTTATTTCTATTCATATCTTGCCTTATACGCAATGCTAATGCTCTGCCTGCCTGCTCCCCGGTCTCATAACGCCTTGCTCTTTGTGTTTGGTATGCGCAGATCTCCTTCTGAGTGATTATTTTTAAAAGGTCACCCTTGGTCCTGGCCATATTTCTGGTAGTCTCACTACTATCTTTGCCAGTTATTATTTCTTCAATATGATGTCTCTCTATTTCAGCCAGGGTTGCTATCAAATTATCTGTCTTGCTCTTATCTTCCTTCCTGATTCTTGATGCGCAACTGATCGTCTCCCCTCTTAGTGCCGCTTTATACGATTCCCAGACACCATTTCTGGATGCACTGTATCTATTAAAATCAAAAAATTCTCTTGACCACATTTTCATGTGATTTAAAAATCTTTCGTCATTTAATAATTTCCTGTCGAAAGTCCATCTAGAGGTTTTCCTTGATACACTGGGAGCTTTATAAGTAAGTACCAGAGGATTATGATCAGAAATTATTCTTGGTAATTTCTGAATGTTTACTTTCCCGATCTCTCCCATTGAGATGAAAAAGTAATCTAGCTTAGAGTATTTTTGTACTGGATGGGAGAAATATGTATAGCCACTATCCCCTGGCATCTTGTCTCCCCAGACGTCTACCAGGCCGTAAGACTGTATCATGGAGCTTATTGCTGCTTTAACCTTTCGTTTCCGGCCTGTATATAAGCTCCCCTGACACCAATCTGCAGAAATATTCATATCCCCACATACGATCAACGGAGCATCCCAATTAGCCAATTCCTCTTCCAGCTTATCAAACACCACAGAATCGTCTTCATTTGGGCCATATATTACGCATAATGTGAACCCAATATTCATTTCCACCAGCAGCCATCTACCTGAGCCATCTGTTTTAATACGTTTCGCTCCACCAAGATGGTTTTTAGCTAACACTGCCACTCCTCTTATCATTGATGACTGGGTGGAACAACCAATCAGGGTAAACCCATACATTTCCAAAATCTTCCTTTTATTCCAGGGAATATGGGTTTCCTGAACGCATACTATATCAATGTTATTTAATCTAATTAGATGGGCCAGTCTCTGCCTCTTCCTCCAATCGTTTAAACCCCCTGTATTGATACTACAAATTCTAATGTCTGACATGTTTTAGATATTTGCCTTTCCTACCTTGAATCTTATCCAGATACCTGAAATTAACTTGCAGCCTATTCCTTTCCAACTCCTGTTTTTCACATTTTTTTTCCCCCCACCTTTCCCCCCCCTCCCCCACCCCAGCCCTCTCCTCCCACTGCACTTCTTCCCTCCCCCTATCAAGCTCCAGAATAGAGCTCACCCTCAACCCTCCCACTTGATTTGAGGCGCTCAGACCACTGGTCTGTGCATGTGATGGTTACAGCTCAGCGTGAGGAGAAACATCAGCAAAAGTAACTTTTTGTGCCCCTTACTTTACCCTCCACCAGATTTACATTCTCAGAGCAGAACTCCCCCACCCTTATACCAACCACTCCACCCTATGTGTTTAACTACCAGTTAGAATCCGCCAGATTTTCTCTTTGGGCTCCTTCAGTGGTACATCAGTATTACACGGGGGGTACCCCCCTACTCTTTTAATTACCCGGATGCTACGTTGCTCCCTTTTTAATTCCCTTTCCCATTTGTGTCAACGTCAGATCATTCTTTAGTACACCAATTACGTCATCAAAAACTCTTTAGCTTTGATCTCTGACGAGAAATAAAATGTTTTTCCATCCCGTATTATTTTCAGCTGGGCGGGATTAATCAGGTAGGCCTGCATACCCTTGTCTTGAAAGGGTTTGATCATCTGCCGCAGTCTCCAGCGTCTCTCGACTGTAATATGGCAGAAGTCCGGACGAACAAAAAAGGTATATTCATCAACTGTTTTTTTTTTGTCAGGTCTTGCCATCTCAGAAATTGCTTGTCTCAGATTGAAATTGCCCAGAAAGATCAGGATTGCTCTAGGCTTGGCTCCTTCTTTTGCTTTTTGATAGTTGTTTGCTGGGGTGCGATGTGCTCTCTGGATCTCCCTCTCAAAATCCCAATCTTTCAACTCTTTAAAGGCGGTCACAAAGAGCCTGACGATGAATGCTTTCATATCCGTCCCCTCGGCCCCCTCGGGAATTCCGAGGACACGAAGGTTGTTTTGCCGTGACCTATTTTCTAACGATTCCAGTTTCCACTGAACGTCGGTAAACTGTTTTGCTTGCATGTCTACTTTCTTAACTGCGGCAGCAGAGTCCGCTTCAGTGGATACTACTCTCTCCTCCAAATTGGTCACTCGCTCCCCCAGGTTTACACATGCCTTTGTCAGCTTTCTCACCTCACCTTGTATTTTCCTCACTGCCGCCTGGGATTTCCGACTGTCTTGCCTTGCTTCCTCTCTGTGAGCCAGTATCTCCTGATGGATAATCTCCAGGAGCGACATTTGTGCCGAGGCCCCCTCAGGGCTGTCTAGGGGCGGATTCGAAAGCAGTGGCTCTCCATTTTGGTTAAGTATTTTTGCTATCACCACCGTTTTCACCGCTGTAGTTGGTGGTGTATTTTCCTCAGGTTCTGAGTCACTGCCAGTCTCTATATCGCTGATTTCTTGTTCCAAGCTATCGTCTCCTTCCTCGGACCATTCGCCACCCTCTGATACCGAAAAAAATGCATCACTTTGAGCTTCTTTTTTGCTACCACTGCTTTCCCCTGTGTTATCCTGCAAGATCACTTCCATACCGTGCTGTGAAGATTTAACAACGCCCAGCTGATCTGCCTCTTGCAGGTCCCTTTCCTCAACCAATACTACATGATCCAACTGCTCTGCTATATCACCAGTTACATTGCTTGGTGGTACCTCTTCATTGCCATTGCCATTATCCTTATCCGGGGGAGCCTGTATGACAGACTCCTTCTGGTCTTTTATATCTTTAGTGTCTTTACTTTTATTCACCTTCAGGAAAATGTCTGAGATAGAAGCAGTACCCTGATTGTCCAAATTCCCCTTGCTAGCGCTCTGCTGGGTAAGTTTTTTTATCTGAGGGGAGCCTTGTCTCTTCCTCTTAGTACCATCAATGTCAGCCATAGATTCTGCAAGCGCCGCTGCAGCTTTCCTTCTAGCTGCTGCTTTAGCGCTAGCACTCATTTTTGGAGCCATAATCGCCCTCCGCCTCTCTTCTGGCCCAAATGTCTCCTTACCGCCAGACAGATCCTCGGTTTCCACAGTCTCCGCTTGTGAAGCTCCAATGCCCTCCAGATTGTTGACTCTCCGCTTCTCCCCGTCTTTTGGAAGGTGATTATCCTGTTTCAGTCGCTTCTTGGCTCGAAACTTCTTTCCCTGCTGGGATTGCCGATGTTGGAAACGGCTCCGCAGGGCTTCGACTCTGTAGATTGACTCCGTGAGCTCCGCTACCTCCGCCTGCAATCTGGAAGCAGCTCCGCCTCTGACCCGCCGCGTCAGCTGGAACACCTCCTGTAGCAGCCGCTGCAGCGGCTGACAGCGCGTAAGTCTCATGCGCGTCAATTACACCAGCCGCGATTTCTTGCCAATTGCCGCTTACTCGAGCACTTCTTGCCCCTGTGTCAGAGACCCTCGCAGATACCGCCCAGCATCCGAGTCACCGCTACTGTTAGGGGAAAAGCAGGGTCATTTCACAACTACACTCCTCCTCACGCGAGCCGTCTCCCGACCGTCTTACACGGTCGCCATCTTGCCCCTGTCTCCTTCCTGAGGGTTCCCAATAGCTCGCGAGATGCATTCTTAAATAACTTCGTTATTCAGCCTATTGAGTAAGTAAACTGAGTAGGGGGGAGGGTCCTGGTCGTTCAACATTTCCCCTGAGAATGGTTCTGGATAGACTCCAGGAGCTCATCCGCCTCGAATGGTGTTCTGACATTATGCACCTTGTTATTGTACATGATGCGCAGGAAGGCCGGGAACCTCATCTGGACTGTTGCACCAGCCGTTCTGAATCTGTCCATCTTCTGTCCGAGCTCCGACTGCCTGTCAAGTGTAGTCTTGGATAAATCCGAGCGAATCTCAAAAGGGAATTCAGAGCATTTTGTAGTTTTAAGTTTGAGCGCAGTGTTGAGTATTTTCTCCTTTAAGGCATAAGTCAGAAAGTTAACAAGGATTTTCCGAGGTTTAGACCTGCCTGCATTAAGACGAAACGGGTCACGATGGATCCTCTGGATGTCTTTCTCCAACACTTCAACTGTTTCCTCGAGATCCAAGGCTTCCTTCAGTAGGTTTACAACGAAGCTCTTAATGTCCTCCCCCTTCTTTCCCCTCCGTTATTTTGAGAAGACGCAGGTTGTTTCTACGTGAGAAATTTTCTAACGATTCCATTCTTTCTTTCATCGCATCCCCCTCCTTGCGTAGGTTGTGGATCTTTAACTCAGCTGCTTCAAGGTTGGCTTTTACTGCTCCGACTGTGCTCTCTAATGCCTCCGTTCTTTCACCCAAGCCATCTACTTTCCTCTCTAAAGCTTCACAGGATGAGCGAATGTCGGTTTGGTTTGATTTAGAAACCAAAAAGTCATTACGAATTTCTTCTCTCATTGAGGCGATTGAAGCCGCCAAAGCTGCCAATGCAGACTCGGTGGTAGTATGTGTCGTGATACTGCCCACCTCTTCCTCATCTCTCTCCCCTAAAGCTTTTGGGGGGCCTGTTGATGTCAGGTTCTGGGCCTCTCCTTCCTTGTACAGGATATTTACCCCTACCAACTGTGATGGAGCGGACAGTGGTGGGGGGAGAGTGGGTCTGCCATTTCTGCCATTCCTGTTCGTGGGAGTAGATTCACCAAAAGGATATCAGTACTCAGAGTGGTGTCAGGGCTCTCGTCCTGATTATTAACTGGGCTTAGATCTAGAACTTGAGGCATGACTTTAAAAAAAGAGCGTAAAGAGGGGGTTATTTTCACAGCACTATTGGTCGAGACCAGGGCCTTAGCCCCTCCTTGGCTGTTTTTACAGATTTTTTTATTTCCCTTTCCTTTGGCTTTCGTCCTTGTAGCTATCGGTTTGGTTTTCTGACTAGTTTTCCCTTTCCCTTTCTCTTTTGATAGAGCTGAGAGACTAAAAGGGATAGGCTCGCTTGAAGGCTTGCTTACAGCGGGGACGGGAGGCAAAACAGAAGCGGGGACAGAGGACTCAATTGCTGCTGCTGTATGTGGCATTGACACTGTCTCTGAAACAGGGGATTCTGGTAGCTGTAGTAACGACTGGCTAACCCTTTTAATCTCTTTTAGATTTTTAATTACACAGTTGAGATTACTTGCCTCCCCTAATGAGGCACCCTTGCCTCTATCAAGGCTCGTTTTCCCCGATCCCTCCGAATGCAAAAACACCCCCACCCAAGGCTCCTTACTGTCGCAGGTTACTGAGCCTCCGGCACCAGCTCGCGCCTGGGTATTGCTGATGGGTTCAGACTGCTTCTGTAGCAGCTGAACCACTGCGCCTCCAGAGCTCACGCAGTCAAGCCTGCCTCTAAGCAGACCTCGCGCCGAGCGACCCCGGCGAAGCTCCACGGCTGCTCTGCTCCACGGACACTGAGGGAGCGGAGAGCTGCCGGAGGGCAGGGCAAGACACATCCGAGGTGGAGCCGGCTGGCGAGGGAGAATCAAGCCGGCAGTCCTTTTCTTCAGGCCGCTATTACAATTCCGCTTTCCAATTCCAGCGGCTTCAAATCAGCGGACACTGTGAGACACTGTGAGACCGGAAGGCAGGGCGAAACACACCCGGAGCGGATCTGGTCAGGCGAGGGGGGTCAAGCCGGCAGTCCCCGACCTCGCTCCGTTATTCCAATCCCAGCGGCTTCAGTTCATCTCGCCGAATCAGGTAGAGGAAACGGAGCAAAAACAGCAGATTCTCAAGAGTGGCCGGTCTTAGTTTAGAGGCGGAGAGGAGTGCTTCTCCATGTCAGAGGAGCTCAGGCGTCTAGCGCGCGCACCGCACTAGCCTGCGGCCGCCATGTTCCCCGCTGGTCCACAAAAAAGCAATTAATTATTATAATTTTTTTTTTTATTATTCAAATATTCTATATTTTTGTAATATTAATTTGTCAACGTATTTTTGCTATGTTTCCCCAAATTTTTTTTTAACCCCGGAGCGCTCAGGGTACGCGCACCCGTAAACGCACCCGTACACACAGCGTGAGCGCTAGTCCCGCGAGCGAGAAAATATATAAATATGTATTTAAAGTAAATAATAATGCAAGACATTCAGTGGCATACTCATAAAAGTAGTTTTTTTGATTTTAAAAAAACGTATTTTGACTCTAAACACATTTCCGAAAATCAAGTAAAACATCATTCATACGCGCAGCGTAAGCGCCCCCGGAAGCGCATCCGTAAGCGCTTACGTACGTGCCGCGTTAGCGCACCCGGAAGCGCTCCGGAGCGCGTAGCGTAAGCGCGTCAAGCCATGTGACCTTAAAACAACACTTTTCATTGGTTCATAACAGGTTTTTTTTCCAAATATTGAAAGCCCCCACCCATTTCCCTCACTACCACTTTGAACTTGCAGAGAGCAAGACCTGGTCCCTGGTTCTTCTGCAGCATCTTGTCTTTTTCTGAAGAATGGCTGGAAGACAGCCAACCTCCAGTGACTCTGATGAAGGGTTTTTGCCTGAGGACCCTCCTCGGCGCAAAGTTAAATAACATTTTATTTGGAAATTTTTTTACCTTCCTCGAAGGTGAGAAAAAGGTGAATGCGGTGAAGGTGTGCTGCAAAATCTGTGGCACCACCTTGTCAAGTGGTAACCCAACAAAAAAGTACAGCTTTGGCAACGCCATCTTAATCAGGCATGTCCAGAGGAGGCATCCCAACAATTATGCGAGGGAGAGTGTCAGGGACCTGGCACGCAATCCCCCAACAGATGGCGCCAGCACCTCGACTGGTGGAGCAACACCTTCAGGAAGACAAGGTGTAAAACTAATTCCAAACGTGCAGCCGGTCTTTGCAGATCTTAAATTTCTCTTCAAGCACTGCGACAAACTGCTTTGCTATGGGGAGCAGAGCATAGAACTTATTGTTCGGAAAAAAGAAGAACACCGCTGCTCCACCCACCACAAATTTTTCCCCTTTTTTTGCTCCTGTTGAGCCGTTTTGGATTCCCTCGTTATGTTTTTCTCCCCCAAAAAACCCCAAAAAAGTATAAAATCGTTCTGAAAAAGTATTAAAAAAATATAAAATCGAAAAAAGAAGAAAAACAAAGTTATTTTTAGAACTACCTCCAATTCTCCAAAAAGAGCTATAGTCCTATTGTGTTATTCTTTTTTTCAATGAATGTGCACTGCATAAATGAATCGATAAAATGACTGAATGAAGGGTAGAAAGTGACTGAGGGAACAAATGAGAGAAGGGGAGTGAGTGAGGGTGAGTTGATGACAGTGAGACATGGAAGGTGAGTGAGGGTGAGTGAAGGGGGAGTCACAGAGTGAGGGGATGGAGGGAGTGAGGGTAATATAGAGGGAGTGAGGGAAGAGGAGTGAGGAAGTGAGAGGACAGAGTGACTGAAAGAAGGAGTGAGTGAACTGGAGTACAGTGAGAGAGGAAAGGAAAATGAGTGAGGGAGCGAAGGAAGGGAAGAGAGGGGAAGGGAAGTGAAGCAGGGGGACTGAAAGAAGATGAGTGTGGGAGGGAAGAGAGGGGAATGGGAGTGAACATGGGGAATGAGGATAAGTGAGGGAAGCGGAGTAAGGGAACGGGGGTGAGGGAGGGTAAGAGAAGAGCAGTGAGGTTGAGGAAAGAGTGGGATAGAGAGTGGATAAAGGCAAGTGAGCGTGAGACAAGGGGAGTGAGGGAGTGAGGAGACAGAGGGAGTGAAGGAAAGAGTGAGAGAAAGGTGCTGAGTGAGGGAGCATAGAAAGGTAAGCGAGGGAGTGTAGGTGAGTTAAAGAGAGTGAGCATGAGGGAAGGGGACAGAGAGTGAGGGGACGGAGGTAGTGAGGCTAAGAGAGAGGGAGTGAGGGAAGGAGAGTGAGGATGTGAGAGGACAGAGGGAGTGAGAGAAGGAGTGAGTGAAGTGAACCCCAAAAAAGTATAAAATCGTTCTGAAAAAGTATTAAAAAAATATAAAATCGAAAAAAGAAGAAAAACAAAGTTATTTTTAGAACTACCTCCAATTCTCCAAAAAGAGCTATAGTCCTATTGTGTTATTCTTTTTTTCAATGAATGTGCACTGCATAAATGAATCGATAAAATGACTGAATGAAGGGTAGAAAGTGACTGAGGGAACAAATGACAGAAGGGGAGTGAGTGAGGGTGAGTTGATGACAGTGAGACATGGAAGGTGAGTGAGGGTGAGTGAAGGGGGAGTCACAGAGTGAGGGGATGGAGGGAGTGAGGGTAATATAGAGGGAGTGAGGGAAGAGGAGTGAGGAAGTGAGAGGACAGAGTGACTGAAAGAAGGAGTGAGTGAACTGGAGTACAGTGAGAGAGGAAAGGAAAATGAGAGAGGGAGCGAAGGAAGGGAAGAGAGGGGAAGGGAAGTGAAGCATGGGGACTGAAAGAAGATGAGTGTGGGAGGGAAGAGAGGGGAATGGGAGTGAACATGGGGAATGAGGATAAGTGAGGGAAGCGGAGTAAGGGAACGGGGGTGAGGGAGGGTAAGAGAAGAGCAGTGAGGTTGAGGAAAGAGTGGGATAGAGGGTGGATAAAGGCAAGTGAGCGTGAGACAAGGAGAGTGAGGGAGTGAGGAGACAGAGGGAGTGAAGGAAAGAGTGAGAGAAAGGTGCTGAGTGAGGGAGCATAGAAAGGTAAGCGAGGGAGTGTAGGTGAGTTAAAGAGAGTGAGCATGAGGGAAGGGGGCTGAGAGAGTGAGGGGACGGAGTTAGTGAGGCTAAGAGAGAGGGAGTGAGGGAAGGAGAGTGAGGATGTGAGAGGACAGAGGGAGTGAGAGAAGGAGTGAGTGAAGTGGACTAAGGTGACTGAGGGAAGGGGAATGAGTGAGGGAGCGAAGGAAGATAATAGAGGGGAAGAGGACTGAAGCATAGGTACTGATAGAAGGTCAGTGGGGGATGAAAGTAAAGGGAAGGGAAGAGAAGGATGGGGAATGAGGGGTAGTGAGGGAACCGGAGTAAGGGAATGGGGGTGAGGGAGGGTGAGAGAAGGGCAGTGAGCGTGAGTAAAGAGGGGTGAAAGAGGGTGGATAAGAGTGAGTGAGGGTAAGACAAGGGGAGTGAGGGAGTGAGGGGATAGAGGTAGTGAAGGAAGGAGAGACAGAAAGGGACTGAGTAAGGGAGGAAAGAAAGGTAAGTGAGGGAGTGTGGGTGAGTTATAGGGAGTGAGCATGACAGAAGAGGAGTGAGAGAGTGAGAGGACGGAGAGAATGAGGCTAAGAGAGAGAGAGTGAGGGAAGGGGAATGAGGAAGTGAAAGGACAGTATGAGTGAGAGGAGTGAGTGAAGTGGAGTAAGGTGAGTGAGGGAAGGGGAATGAGTGAGGGAGCGAAGGAAGGGAAGAGAGGGGAAGGGAAGTAAAGCAGGGGGTCTGAAAGAAGGTGAGTGTGGGAGGGGAGTGAGGGAAAGGGGAGTAAACATGGGGAATGAGAATAAGTGAGGGAAGCGGAGTAAGGGAACGGGGTGAGGGAGGGTGAGAGAAGAGTAGTGAGGTTAAGGAAAAGAGTGATGAGAAAGTAAATTTAGTTTGTCAAACTTACCTTGTAAGTAATGTAAACTTAATGACATATTTTTATTAAATTTAATATCTGTGGAAGAGGAAAAAAATGTTATCATTTTTATAATATATATATCTCAAAATACAAGAGACAAGGCAGGAGATTAAAAGTCATAAAAGGCTACTAAGAGATAAAGTAGAAGTGAGGACACAGAAAGGGAAACAAAGGAATGGTGAAGGACAGAGAGAGGGAAAAAGAAATAGAGGGAGAGCAAATTACTAAGAGGATATTGAGGCGTATACATTCAGTGACAGAGCGGAAGAGAGGGAGAGAGAAATAAACTGAAGGTGAGTAAGATACTAAAGGAATGTTATCAAAACTAAATGAGGAAAGGGGAGTAAGGAAAGGGGAAAGAGTGACAGGGAAGGCAATCACAACAGGAATGCCTCGCTTCAATTGTTACCAAAGTCTTGCCCTACGCGTTTCGTGCAGCATCACACTTTTCAGGGGCAGCCAGGCTATTAGCAGAGATCGGCTTACGGCAGTCTTTTCAAACACCCAAATGTTCTTTCCCCGCCCAAATGGGCGTGGCCACGCTGTGGCCTTCTGGATGTTGTGGTGCTTGATGTTGCTACTCCAGTGAGTTGCTGTCGCCTGTCTCACACATATTTACTGTATTCCCCAGTGGGTTGCAAAAGTCACTCAATGCCGTTTGTAATGCTCTAAGTGTTAATCCATTTGGCACCTTCCGTACGTGAATTGAAGCGTCGTTTGGCGTCTCAACAGGGCTGTACCAGGTACAAAGGGGCTTCACTCGCGCCTCAGGCTGTGCTGCGAACTATCAAGCGTAAATTTGCCTGGAAAATGAGGAAGCGCCACACAGAAGGTGATGATCAGCCTTTTGTTTTAATGGATAAACAGCACACAATCACAACAGGAATGCCTCGCTTCAATTGTTGACAGGCGACAGTAACTCACTGGAGTAGCAACATCAAGCACCACAACATTCAGAAGGCCACAGCGTGGCCACGCCCATTTGGGCGGGGAAAGAACATTTGGGTGTTTGAAAAGACTGCCGTAAGCACGTTGTACTCTGGGACTAGTAGTCCCCAATACGGACACGAGCAAAGACAATTGGATTCAGGTGAGCCCGCCACCACTGGGAAGGCGGAGCTTATGATAAAGTTGAGTGGGAGCTGACACTGCATACGGAGAAAGGCGTTTTGAAGAAGGCACGAGCCGAAACCGGTCACGTCACAGATCCCGAATAAATATCTGTTTGAATTTCGCAGTGTCCCTGGTGGTCCTCTTCACAAAGGAGAGAGTGATTGGATGTTAAAGAGCAGTTCCAGTGAAGCGCACAAAGGGACCCTTTCAGGAAGCGGCCGTGGCTTTCATTGGAAGACAGGAGTGGTTACCGAGGAGTCGGATGCATCCACGGCCCGCCAAACAAACATCAGAGGCAGCTTGTTAACATCGGCAGATGACGGAGCGGAGAGACGCCGATTCCCAATCTGCACCCCCAAGCGGTTTTGCCTTTGATGTGATGGCATGAAAGAGCGGAATTCCAACATAAACAAAAAAAGTTTGTTTTACAAACGTGAGGCCCCACCATCCTGCAACCCGATTGCCAGCACGTTGTACTCTGGGACTAGTAGTCCCCAATACGGACAGGAGCAAAGACAATTGGATTCAGGTGAGCCCGCCACCACTGGGAAGGCGGAGCTTATGATGAAGTCGAGTGGGAGCTGACACTGCATACGGAGAAAGGCGTTTTGAAGAAGGCACAAGCCGAAACCGGTCACGCCACAGATCCCGAATAAATACCTGTTTGAATCTCGCAGTGTCCCTGGTGGTCTTCTTCACAAAGGAGAGAGTGATTGGATGTTAAAGCGCAGTTCCAGTGAAGCGCACGAAGGGACCCTTTCAGGAAGCGGCCGTGGCTTTCATTGGAAGACAGGAGTGGTTACCGAGGAGTCGGATGCATCCACGGCCCGCCAAACAAACATCAGAGGCAGCTTGTTAACATCGGCAGCAGACGGAGTGGAGAGACGCCGATTCCCGATCTGCACCCCAAGCGGTTTTGCCTTTGATGTGATGGCATGAAAGAGCGGAATTCCAACATGAACAAAGAAAGTTTGGTTTCCAAATGTGAGGCCCCACCATCCTGCAACCCGATTGCCAGCCCGTTGTACTCTGGGACTAGTAGTCCCCAATAAGGACACGAGCAAAGACAATTGGATTCAGGTGAGCCCGCCACCACTGGGAAGGCGGAGCTTATGATAAAGTCGAGTGGGAGCTGACACTGCATACGGAGAAAGGCGTTTTGAAGAAGGCACAAGCTGAAACCGTTCACGCCACAGATCCCGAATAAATACCTGTTTGAATCTCGCAGTGTCCCTGGAGGTCTTCTTCAAAAAGGAGAGAGTGATTGGATGTTAAAGCGCAGTTCCAGTGAAGCGCACGAAGGGACCCTTTCAGGAAGCGGCCGTGGCTTTCATTGGAATACTGGAGTGGTTACCGAGGAGTCAGATGCATCCACGGTCCGCCAAACAAACATCAGAGGCAGCTTGTTAACATCAGCAGCAGACGGTGCGGAGAGACGCCGATTCCCGATCTGCACCCCCAAGCGGTTTTGCCTTTGATGTGATGGCATGAAAGAGCGGAATTCCAACATAAACAAAGAAAGTTTGTTTTACAAATGTGAGGCCCCACCATCCTGCAACCCGATTGTCAGCACGTTGTACTCTGGGACTAGTAGTCCCCAATACGGACACGAGCAAAGACAATTGGATTCAGGTGAGCCCGCCACCACTGGAAATGCGGAGCTTATGATAAAGTCGAGTGGGAGCTGTCACTGCATACGGAGAAAGGCGTTTTGAAGAAGGCACAAGCAGAAACCGGTCACGCCACAGATGACGAATAAATACCTGTATGAATCTCGCAGTGTCCCTGGTGGTCTTCTTCAAAAAGGAGAGAGTGATTGGATGTTAAAGCGCAGTTCCAGTGAAGCGCACGAAGGGACCCTTTCAGGAAGCGGCCGTGGCTTTCAGTGGAATACAGGAGTGGTTACCGAGGAGTCGGATGCATCCACGCCCCGCCAAACAAACATCAGAGGCAGCTTGTTAACATCGGCAGCAGACGGAGCGGAGAGACGCCGATTCCCGATCTGCACCCCCAAGCGGTTTTGCCTTTGGTGTGATGGCATGAAAGAGCGGAATTCCAACATAAACAAAGAAAGTTTGTTTTACAAATGTGAGGCCCCACCATCCTGCACCTGATTGCCAGCACGTTGCACTCTGGGACTAGTAGTCCCCAATACGGACACGAGCAAAGACAATTGGATTCAGGTGAGCCCGCCACCACTGTGAAGGCGGAGCTTATGATAAAGTCGAGTGGGAGCTGACACTGCATACGCAGAAAGACGTTTTGAGGAAGGCACAAGCCGAAACTGGTCACGCCGCAGATCCCGAATTAATACCTGTTTGAATCTCGCAGTGTCCCTGGTGTTCTTCTTCACAAAGGAGAGAGTGATTGGATGTTAAAGCGCAGTTCCAGTGAAGCGCACGAAGGGACCCTTTTAGGAAGCGGCCGTGGCTTTCATTGGAATACAGGAGTGGTTACCGAGGAGTCGGATGCATCCACGGCCCGCCAAACAAACATCAGAGGCAGCTTGTTAACATCGTCAGCAGACGGAGCGGAGAGACGCCGATTCCCGATCTGCACCCCAAGTGGTTTTGCCTTTGATGTGATGGCATGAAAGAGCGGAATTCCAACATAAACAAAGAAAGTTTGTTTACAAATGTGAGGCCCCACCATCCTGCAACCCGATTGCCAGCACGTTGTACTCTGGGACTAGTAGTCCCCAATACGGACACGAGCAAAGACAATTGGATTCAGGTGAGCCCTCCACCACTGGGAAGGCGGAGCTTATGATAAAGTCAAGTGAGACCTGACACTGCATACGGAGAAAGGCGTTTTGAAGAAGGCACAAGCCGAAACCGGTAACGCCACAGATCCCGAATAAATACCTGTTTGAATCTCGCAGTGTCCCTGGTGGTCTTCTTCACAAAGGAGAGAGTGATTGGATGTTAAAGCGCAGTACCAGTGAAGCGCACGAAGGGACCCTTTCAGGAAGCGGCCGTGGCTTTCATTGGCATACAGGAGTGGTTACCGAGGAGTCGGATGCATCCACGGCCCGCCAAACAAACATCAGAGGCAGCTTGTTAACATCGGCAGCAGACGGAGCGGAGAGACGCCGATTCCCGATCTGCACCCCCAAGCGGTTTTGCCTTTGATGTGATGGCAAGAAAGAGCGGAATTCCAACATAAACAAAGAAAGTTTGTTTTACAAATGTGAGGCCCCACCATCCTGCAACCCGATTGCCAACCCGTTGTACTCTGGGACTAGTAGTCCCCAATAAGGACACGAGCAAAGACAATTGGATTCAGGTGTGCCCGCCACCACTGGGAAGGCGGAGCTTATGATAAAGTTGAGTGGGAGCTGACACTGCATCCGGAGAAAGGCGTTTTGAAGAAGGCACAAGCTGAAAGCGGTCACGCCACAGATCCCGAATAAATACCTGTTTGAATCTCGCAGTGTCCCTGGAGGTCTTCTTCAAAAAGGAGAGAGTGATTGGATGTTAAAGCGCAGTTCCAGTGAAGCGCACGAAGGGACACTTTCAGGAAGCGGCCGTGGCTTTCATTGGAATACTGGAGTGGTTACCGAGGAGTCGGATGCATCCACGGCCCGCCAAACAAACATCAGAGGCAGCTTGTTAACATCGCAGCAGACGGTGCGGAGAGACGCCGATTCCCGATCTGCACCCCTAAGCGGTTTTGCCTTTGAATTGATGGCATGAAAGAGCGGAATTCCAACATAAACAAAGAAAGTTTGTTTTACAAATGTGAGGCCCCACCATCCTGCAACCCGATTGTCAGCACGTTGTACTCTGGGACTAGTAGTCCCCAATACGGACACGAGCAAAGACAATTGGATTCAGGTGAGCCCTCCACCACTGGGAAGGCGGAGCTTATGATAAAGTCGAGTGGGAGCTGTCTCTGCATACGGAGAAAGGCGTTTTGAAGAAGGCACAAGCAGAAACCGGTCACGCCACAGATGACGAATAAATACCTGTATGAATCTCGCAGTGTCCCTGGTGGTCTTCTTCAAAAAGGAGAGAGTGATTGGATGTTAAAGCGTAGTTCCAGTGAAGCGCACGAAGGGACCCTTTCAGGAAGAGACCGTGGCTTTCATTGGAATACTGGAGTGGTTACCGATGAGTCGGATGTATCCACGGCCCGCCAAACAAACATCAGAGGCATCTTGTTAACATTGGCGGCAGACGGAGCGGAGAGACGCCGATTCCCGATTTTCACCCGCAAGCGGTTTTGCCTTTGATGTGATGGCATGAAAGAGCGGAATTCCAACATAAACAAAGAATGTTTGTTTTACAAATGTGAGGCCCCACCAACCTGCAACCCGATTGCCAGCACGTTGTACTCTGGGACTAGTAATCCCCAATACGGACACGAGCAAAGACAATTAGATTCAGGTATGCCCGCCACCACTGGGAAGGCGGAGCTTATGATAAAGTCGAGTGGGAGCTGACACTGCATACGGAGAAAGGTGTTTTGAGGAAGGCACAAGCCGAAACCGGTCACGCCACATATCCCGAATAAATACCTGTTTGAATCTCGCAGTGTCCCTGGTGTTCTTCTTCACAAAGGAGAGAGTGATTGGATGTTAAAGCGCAGTTCCAGTGAAGCCCACGAAGGGACCCTTTCAGGAAGCGGCCGTGGCTTTCATTGGAATACAGGAGCGGTTACCGAGGAGTCGGATGCATCCACGGCCCACCAAACAAACATCAGAGGCAGCTTGTTAACATCGGCAGCAGACAGAGCGGAGAGACGCCGATTCCCGATCTGCACCCCCAAGCGGTTTTGCCTTTGATGTGATGGCATGAAAAAGCGGAATTCCAACATAAACAAAGAAAGTTTGTTTTACAAATGTGAGGCCCCACCATCCTGCAACCCGATTGCCAGCACGTTGTACTCTGGGACTAGTAGTCCCCAATACGGACACGAGCAAAGACAATTCGATTCAGGTGAGCCCTCCACCACTGGGAAGGCGGAGCTTATGATAAAGTCAAGTGGGAGCTGACACTGCATACGGAGAAAGGCGTTTTGAAGAAGGCACAAGCCGAAACCGGTCACGCCACAGATCCCGAATTAATACCTGTTTGAATCTCGCAGTGTCCCTGGTGGTCTTCTTCACAAAGGAGAGAGTGATTGGATGTTAAAGCGCAGTTCCAGTGAAGCGCACGAAGGGACCCTTTCAGGAAGCGGCCGTGGCTTTCATTGGCATACAGGAGTGGTGACCGAGGAGTCGGATGCATCCACGGCCCGCCAAACAAGCATCAGAGGCAGCTTGTTAACATCGGCAGCAGACGGAGCGGAGAGACGCCGATTCCCGATCTGCACCCCCAAGCGGTTTTGATTTTGATGTGATGGCACGAAAGAGCGGAATTCCAACATAAACAAAGAAAGTTTGTTTTACAAATGTGAGGCCCCACCATCCTGCAACCCGATTGCCAGCACGTTGTACTCTGGGACTAGTAGTCCCCAATAAGGACACGAGCAAAGACAATTGGATTCAGGTGAGCCGGACACCACTGGGAAGGCGGAGCTTATGATAAAGTCGAGTGCGAGCTGACACTGCATACGGAGAAAGGCATTTTGAAGAAGGCACAAGCTGAAACCGGTCACGCCACAGATGCCGAATAAATACCTGTTTGAATCTCGCAGTGTCCCTGGTGGTCTTCTTCAAAAAGGAGAGAGTGATTGGATGTTAAAGCGCAGTTCCAGTGAAGCGCACGAAGGGACCCTTTCAGGAAGAGGCCGTGGCTTTCATTGGAATACTGGAGTGGTTACCGAGGAGTCGGATGCATCCACGGCCCGCCAAACAAACATCAGAGGCAGCTTGTTAACATTGGCCGCAGACGGAGCGGAGAGACGCCGATTCCCGATCTGCACCTGCAAGCGGTTTTGCCTTTTATGTGATGGCATGAAAGAGCGGAATTCCAACATAAACAAAGAATGTTTGTTTTACAAATGTGAGGCCCCACCATCCCGCAACCCGATTGCCAGCACGTTGTACTCTGGGACTAGTAATCCCCAATACGGACACGAGCAAAGACAATTAGATTCAGGTGTGCCCGCCACCACTGGGAAGGCGGAGCTTATGATAAAGTCGAGTGGGAGCTGACGCTGCATATGGAGAAAGGCGTTTTGAAGAAGGCACAAGCTGAAACCGGTCACCTCACAGATCCCGAATAAATACCTGTTTGAATCTCGCAGTGTCCCTGGTGGTCTTCTTCACAAAGGAGAGAGTGATTTTATGTTAAAGCGCAGTTCCAGTGAAGCGCACGAAGGGACCCTTTCAGGAAGCGGCCGTGGCTTTCATTGGCATACAGGAGTGGTGACCGAGGAGTCGGATGCATCCACGGCCCGCCAAACAAGCATCAGAGGCAGCTTGTTAACATCGGCAGCAGACGGAGCGGAGAGACGCTGATTCCCGATCTGCACCCCCAAGCGGTTTTGATTTTGATGTGATGGCACGAAAGAGCGGAATTCCAACATAAACAAAGAAAGTTTGTTTTACAAATGTGAGGCCCCACCATCCTGCAACCCGATTGCCAGCACGTTGTACTCTGGGACTAGTAGTCCCCAATAAGGACACGAGCAAAGACAATTGGATTCAGGTGAGCCGGACACCACTGGGAAGGCGGAGCTTATGATAAAGTCGAGTGCGAGCTGACACTGCATACGGAGAAAGGCATTTTGAAGAAGGCACAAGCTGAAACCGGTCACGCCACAGATGCCGAATAAATACCTGTTTGAATCTCGCAGTGTCCCTGGTGGTCTTCTTCAAAAAGGAGAGAGTGATTGGATGTTAAAGCGCAGTTCCAGTGAAGCGCACGAAGGGACCCTTTCAGGAAGAGGCCGTGGCTTTCATTGGAATACTGGAGTGGTTACCGAGGAGTCGGATGCATCCACGGCCCGCCAAACAAACATCAGAGGCAGCTTGTTAACATTGGCCGCAGACGGAGCGGAGAGACGCCGATTCCCGATCTGCACCTGCAAGCGGTTTTGCCTTTTATGTGATGGCATGAAAGAGCGGAATTCCAACATAAACAAAGAATGTTTGTTTTACAAATGTGAGGCCCCACCATCCCGCAACCCGATTGCCAGCACGTTGTACTCTGGGACTAGTAATCCCCAATACGGACACGAGCAAAGACAATTAGATTCAGGTGTGCCCGCCACCACTGGGAAGGCGGAGCTTATGATAAAGTCGAGTGGGAGCTGACGCTGCATATGGAGAAAGGCGTTTTGAAGAAGGCACAAGCTGAAACCGGTCACCTCACAGATCCCGAATAAATACCTGTTTGAATCTCGCAGTGTCCCTGGTGGTCTTCTTCACAAAGGAGAGAGTGATTTTATGTTAAAGCGCAGTTCCAGTGAAGCGCACGAAGGGACCCTTTCAGGAAGCGGCCGTGGCTTTCATTGGCATACAGGAGTGGTTACCGAGGAGTCGGATGCATCCACGGCCCGCCAAACAAACATCAGAGGCAGCTTGTTAACATCGGCAGCAGACGGAGCGGAGAGACGCCGATTCCCGATCTGCACCCCCAAGCGGTTTTGCCTTTGATCTGATGGCATGAAAGAGTGGAATTCTAACATAAACAAAGAAAGTTTGTTTTACAAATGTGAGACCCCACTATCCTGCAACCCGATTGCCAGCACGTTGTACTCTGGGACTAGTAGTCCCCAATAAGGACACAAGCAAAGACAATTGGATTCAGGTGAGCCGGCTACCACTGGGAAGGCGGAGGTTATGATAAAGTCGAGTGGGAGCTGACACTGCATACGGAGAAAGGCATTTTGAAGAAGGCACAAGCTGAAACCGGTCACGCCACAGATGCCGAATAAATACCTGATTGAATCTCGCAGTGTCCCTGGTGGTCTTCTTCAAAAAGGAGAGAGTGATTGGATGTTAAAGCGCAGTTCCAGTGAAGCGCACAAAGGGACCCTTTCAGGAAGCGGCCGTGGCTTTCAGTTGAATACAGGAGTGGTTGCCGAGGAGTCGGATGCATCCACGGCCCGCCAAACAAACATCAGAGGCAGCTTGTTAACATCGGCAGCAGACGGAGCGGAGAGACGCCGATTCCCGATCTGCACCCCTAAGCGGTTTTGCCTTTGATGTGATGGCATGAAAGAGCGGAATTCCAACATAAACAAAGAAAGTTTGTTTTACAAATGTGAGGCCCCACCATCCTGCAACTCGATTGCCAGCACGTTGTACTCTGGGACTAGTAGTCCCCAATACGGACACGAGCAAAGACATTTGGATTCAGGTGAGCCCGCCACCACTGGGAAGGCGGAGCTTATGATAAAGTCGAGTGGGAGCTGTCACTGCATACGGAGAAAGGCGTTTTGAAGAAGGCACAAGCCGAAACCGGTCACGCCACGGATCCCGAATAAATACCTGTTTGAATCTCGCAGTGTCCCTGGTGGGCTTCCTCACAAAGGAGAGAGTGATTGAATGTTAAAGCGCAGTTCCAGTGAAGCGCACGAAGGGACCCTTTCAGGAAGCGGCCGTGGCTTTAATTGGAATACAGGAGTGGTTACGAGGAGTCGGATGCATCCACGGGCCGCCAAACAAACATCAGAGGCAGCTTGCTAACATCGGCAGCAGACGGAGCGGAGAGACGCCGATTCCCGATCTGCACCCCCAAGCGGTTTTGCCTTTGAAGTGATGGCATGAAAGAGCGGAATTCCAACATAAACAAAGAAAGTTTGTTTTACAAATGTGAGGCCCCACCATCCTGCAACCCGATTGCCAGCACGTTGTACTCTGGGAGTAGTAGTCCCCAATACGGACACGAGCAAAGACAATTGGATTCAGGTGAGCCCGCCACCACTGGGAAGGCGGAGCTTATGATAAAGTCGAGTGGGAGCTGATACTGCATACGGAGAAAGGTGTTTTGAGGAAGGCACAAGCCAAAACCGGTCACGCCACAGATCCCAAATAAATACCTGTTTGAATCTCGGAGTGTCCCAGGTGTTCTTCTTCACAAAGGAGAGAGTGATTGGATGTTAAAGCGCAGTTCCTGTGAAGCGCACAAAGGGACCCTTTCAGGAAGCGGCCGTGGCTTTCATTGGAATACAGGAGTGGTTACCGAGGAGTCGGATGCATCCACGGCCCGCCAAACAAACATCAGAGGCAGCTTGTTAACATCGGCAGCAGAAGGAGTGGAGAGACGCCGATTCCCGATCTGCACCCCCAACCGGTTTTGCCTTTGATGTGATGGCATGAAAGAGCAGAATTCCAACATAAACAAAGAAAGTTTGTTTTACAAATGTGAGGCCCCAACATCCTGCAACCCGATTGCCAGCACGTTGTACTCTGGGACTAGTAGTCCCCAATACGGACACGAGCAAAGACAATTGGATTCAGGTGTGCCCGCCACCACTGGGAAGGCGGAGCTTATGATAAAGTCGAGTGGGAGCTGACACTGCATACGGAGAAAGGCGTTTTGAAGAAGGCACAAGCCGAAACCGGTCATGCCACAGATCCCGAATAAATACCTGTTTGAATCTCGCAGTGTCCCTGGTGGTCTTCTTCACAAAGGAGAGAGTGATTGGATGTTAAAGCGCAGTTCTATTGAAGCGCACAAAGGGACCCTTTCAGGAAGCGGCCGTGGCTTTCAGTGGAATACAGGAGTGGTTACCGAGGAGTCGGATGCATCCACGGCCCGCCAAACAAACATCAGAGGCAGCTTGTTAACATCGGCAGCAAACGGAGCGGAGAGATGCCGATTCCCGATCTGCACCCACAAGCGGTTTTGCCTTTGATGTGATGGCATGAAAGAGCGGAATTCCAACATAAACAAAGAAAGTTTGTTTTGCAAATGTGAGGCCCCACCATCCTGCAACCCGATTGCCAGCACGTTGTACTCTGGGACTAGTTGTCCCCAATACGGACACGAGCAAAGACAATTGGATTAAGGTGAGCCCGCCACCACTGGGAAGGCGGAGCTTATGATAAAGTCAAGTGGGAGCTGACACTGCATATGGAGAAAGGCGTTTTGAAAAAGGCACAAGCCGAAACCGGTCACGCCAAAGATCCCGAATAAATACCTGTTTGAATCTCGCAGTGTCCCTGGTGGTCTTCTTCACAAAGGAGAAAGTGATTGGATGTTAAAGCGCAGTTCCAGTGAAGCGCATGAAGGGACCTTTTCAGGAAGCGGCCGTGGCTTTCATTGCAATACAGGAGTGGTTACCGAGGAGTCTGATGCATCCACGGCCCGCCAAACAAACATCAGAGGCAGCTCGTTAACATCGGCAGCAGACGGAGCGGGGAGACGCCGATTCCTGATGTGCACCCCGAGCGGTTTTGCCTTTGATGTGATGGCATGAAAGTGCAGAATTCCAACATAAACAAAGAAAGTTTGCTTTACAAATGTGAGACCCCACCATCCTGCAACCCGATTGCCAGCACGTTGTACTCTGGGACTAGTAGTCCCCAATACGGACACGAGCAAAGACAATTGGAATCAGGTGAGCCCGCCACCACTGGGAAGGCGGAGCTTATGATAAAGTCGAGTGGGAGCTGACACTGCATACGGAGAAAGGTGTTTTGAGGAAGGCACAACCCGAAACCGGTCACGCCACAGATCCCGAATAAATACCTGTTTGAATCTCGCAGTGTCCCTGGTGTTCTTCTTCACAAAGGAGAGAGTGATTGGATGTTAAAGCGCAGTTCCAGTGAAGCGCACAAAGGGACCCTTTCAGGAAGCGGCTGTGGCTTTCATTGGAATACAGGAGTGGTTACCGAGGAGTCGGATGCATCCACGGCCCACCAAACAAACATCAGAGGAAGCTTGTTAACATCGGCAGCAGACGGAGCGGAGAGATGCCGATTCCCGATCTGCACCCCCAAGCGGCTTTGCCTTTGATGTGATGGCATGAAAGAGCGGAATTCCAACATAAACAAAGAAAGTTTGTTTTACAAATGTGAGGCCCCACCATCCTGCAACCCGATTGCCAGCACGTTGTACTCTGGGACTAGTAGTCCCCAATACGGACACGAGCAAAGACAATTGGATTCAGGTGTGCCCGCCACCACTGGGAAGGCGGAGCTTATGATAAAGTCGAGTGGGAGCTGACACGGCATACGGAGAAAGGCGTTTTGAAGAAGGCACAAGCCGAAACCGGTCACGCCACAGATCCCGAATAAATACCTGTTTGAATCTTGCAGTGTCCCTGGTGGGCTTCCTCACAAAGGAGAGAGTGATTGAATGTTAAAGCGCAGTTCCAGTGAAGCGCACGAAGGGACCCTTTCAGGAAGCGGCCGTGGCTTTAATTGGAATACAGGAGTGGTTACGAGGAGTCGGATGCATCCACGGGCCGCCAAACAAACATCAGAGGCAGCTTGCTAACATCGGCAGCAGACGGAGCGGAGAGACGCCGATTCCCGATCTGCCCCCCCAAGCGGTTTTGCCTTTGAAGTGATGGCATGAAAGAGCGGAATTCCAACATAAACAGAGAAAGTTTGTTTTACAAATGTGAGGCCCCACCATCCTGCAACCCGATTGCCAGCACGTTGTACTCTGGGACTAGTAGTCCCCAATACGGACACGAGCAAAGACAATTGGATTCAGGTGAGCCCGCCACCACTGGGAAGGCGGAGCGTATGATAAAGTCGAGTGGGAGCTGACACTGCATACGGAGAAAGGTGTTTTGAGGAAGGCACAAGCCAAAACCGGTCACGCCACAGATCCCAAATAAATACCTGTTTGAATCTCGGAGTGTCCCAGGTGTTCTTCTTCACAAAGGAGAGAGTGAGTGGATGTTAAAGCGCAGTTCCAGTGAAGCGCACAAAGGGACCCTTTCAGGAAGCGGCCGTGGCTTTCATTGCAATACAGAAGTGGTTACCGAGGAGTCGGATGCATCCACGGCCCGCCAAACAAACATCAGAGGCAGCTTGTTAACATCGACAGTAGACGGAGTGGAGAGACGCCCATTCCCGATCTGCACCCCCAAGCGGTTTTGCCTTTGATGTGATGGCATTAAAGAGCGGAATTCCAACATAAACAAAGAAAGTTTGTTTTACAATTGTGAGGCCCCAACATCCTGCAACCCGATTGCCAGCACGTTGTACTCTGGGACTAGTAGTCCCCAATACGGACACGAGCAAAGACAATTGGATTCAGGTGTGCCCGCCACCACTGGGAAGGCGGAGCTTATGATAAAGTCGAGTGAGATCTGACACTGCATACGGAGAAAGGCGTTTTGAAGAAGGCACAAGCCGAAACCGGTCATGCCACAGATCCCGAATAAATACCTGTTTGAATCTCGCAGTGTCCCTGGTGGTCTTCTTCACAAAGGAGAGAGTGATTGGATGTTAAAGCGCAGTTGCATTGAAGCGCACGAAGGGACCCTTTCAGGAAGCGGCCGTGGCTTTCAGTGGAATACAGGAGTGGTTACCGAGGAGTCGGATGCATCCACGGCCCGCCAAACAAACATCAGAGGCAGCTTGTTAACATCGGCAGCAAACGGAGCGGAGAGATGCTGATTCCCGATCTACACCCCCAAGCGGTTTTGCCTTTGATGTGATGGCATGAAAGAGCGGAATTCCAACAGAAACAAAGAAAGTTTGTTTTACAAATGTGAGGCCCCACCATCCTGCAACCCGATTGCCAGAACGTTGTACTCTGGGACTAGTTGTCCCCAATACGGACACGAGCAAAGACAATTGGATTCAGGTGAGCCCGCCACATCTGGGAAGGCGGAGCTTATGATAAAGTCGAGTGGGAGCTGACACTGCATACGGAGAAAGGCGTTTTGAAGAAGGCACAAGCCGAAACCGGTCACGCCACAGATCCCGAATAAATACCTGTTTGAATCTCGCAGTGTCCCTGGTGGTCTTCTTCACAAAGGAGAGAGTGATTGGATGTTAAAGCGCAGTTCCAGTGAAGCGCACGAAGGGACCTTTTCAGGAAGCGGCCGTGGCTTTCATTGCAATACAGGAGTGGTTACCGAGGAGTCTGATGCATTCACGGCCCGCCAAACAAACATCAGAGGCAGCTTGTTAACATCGGCAGCAGACGGAGCGGGGAGACGCCGATTCCTGATGTGCACCCCCAAGCGGTTTTGCCTTTGATGTGATGGCATGAAAGTGCGGAATTTCAACATAAACAAAGAAAGTTTGTTTTACAAATGTGAGGCCCCACCATCCTGCAACCCGATTGCCAGCACGTTGTACTCTGGGACTAGTAGTCCCCAATACGGAAACGAGCGAAGACAATTGGATTCAGGTGTGCCCGCCACCACTGGGAAGGCGGAGTTTATGATAAAGTCGAGTGGGAGCTGACACTGCATACGGAGAAAGGCGTTTTGTAGAAGGCACAGGCCGAAACCGGTCACGCCACAGATCCCGAATAAATACCTGTTTGAATCTCGCAGTGTCCCTGGTGGTCTTCTTCACAAAGGAGAGAGTGATTGGATGTTAAAGTGCAGTTCCAGTGAAGCGCACGAAGGGACCCTTTCAGGAAGCGGCCGTGGCTTTCATTGGCATACAGGAGTGGTGACCGAGGAGTCGGATGCATCCACGGCCCGCCAAACAAGCATCAGAGGCAGCTTGTTAACATCGGCAGCAGACGGAGCGGAGAGACGCCGATTCCCGATCTGCACCCCCAAGCGGTTTTGCCTTTGATGTGATGGCATGAAAGAGCGGAATTCCAACATAAACAAAGAAAGTTTGTTTTACAGATGTGAGGCCCCACCATCCTGCAACCCGATTGCCAGCACGTTGTACTCTGGGACTAGTAGTCCTCAATACGGACAGGAGCAAAGACAATAGGATTCAGGTGAGCCCGCCACCACTGGGAAGGCGGAGCTTATGATAAAGTCGAGTGGGAGCTGACACTGCATACGGAGAAAGGCGTTTTGAAGAGGGCACATGCCGAAACCGGTCACGCCACAGATCCAGAATAAATACCTGTTTGAATCTCGCAGTGTCCCTGGTGGTCTTCTTCACAAAGGAGAGAGTGATTGGATGTAAAAGCGCAGTTCCAGTGAAGCGCACGAAGGGACCCTTTCAGGAAGCGGCCGTGGCTTTCATTGGAATACAGGAGTGGTTACCGAGGAGTCGGATGCACAGATCCCGAATAAATACCTGTTTGAATCTCGCAGTGCCCCTGGTGGTCTTCTTCACAAAGGAGAGAGTGATTGGATATATATATATATGTATATATATATATTCACTGAGAAAAACATAGGTTTCACACATGTTATAGTTAGCTGGACATTTCACTCATACAAAACTATTGAAATTCCCCCGTTATAGTTAATTCAGCTAACTATAACGCGCGCGCCCGCAATGCACTGCTGATGACATTACATATTACATAACTCATGACATGGTCAGTGACATCACTCATGACATTGACACTTTCAAGGGTGAGCGTGTATATATATATATATATATGTATATATATATATATATATATATTACCTACTGGCGGTCGCCAGTAGGTATATATAGTTAGGATTTTTTCTCTATGGGATTTTTGAAAATTCTATGTCTAATAACTTTGGCGTTTGTGGACGGAATTGGCTGAAATATTCAGGAAAATGGCACATTTTGTTTCTGAGCAGCCCTTGAAAATTTGGGGGGGGTTTGTCAAGGGGGGGCCTAGAAAAAAGGGGGGTCCCAAAACGTGTTTTTAACATTGAGTTTTCCATAGGGCGGTTGGCCTCACTTTTAGCCTGAACGGCTGAATGGATTTGCACGAAACGTGGCAAAATTGTAGGGACTGGTAGCCCGATGTGCCTTTTGTAGGTCTCAATATATGTGCTCCAGTGGATTTTGAGAAATTAACGTTTAAAAAAAGATATATATCTGTAACAGCGGACCGGGCAGCGTCCCAGGACGCGTACTTTTCGCGCAACGGAGCTTTGTGAAGCGAAGCTGATTGGTTCTCTGGCGTCTGTCAACATTCCAAAAAGTCCGTAGCGGCCGCCATCTTGTCTCTCGGTAGGATCGAGAGACAAGAGGAGGCCAAAACAAAGGGGGAAATAACCATAAGGGGGCATAGTAGATCCTCGCTGACCCCCTAGGTTTGATGTGGAGGTTTTAAAAGGGCCCCGCGGGGCAAAAAAAAAAATAATAATAATAATCGAACGGCTGAATGGATTTGCACGAAACTTGGCAAAATATTAGGGACTGGTAGCCCGATGTGCCTTTGCTAGGTCTCAATATATGTGCTCCAGTGGATTTTGAGAAATTAACGTTCAAAAAAAGATATATATCTGTAACAGCGCTCCGCTTCGCGTAACGGAGGTTTGCGAAGCTGATTGGTCATTCTGTCACTGGGCTATAGTTGGGCTACATCTGGCTGATATTTGGGCTACATTTGTTTTTTTGTGTGTCTGGCGGCCATCTTTGGGCTACATTGGGCTACATTGGGCTTCATTGGGCTACATTGGGCTACATTTGGGCTCCAACATATATATAGGCCAATGTAGCCCAATATATATTTTTCAAAGTTAATTTTCGTAAAAACCACTGGAGCATATATCTTGAGACATAGCAAAGGCACATCGGGCTACCAGTCTCTACAATTTTGCCAAGTTTCGTGGAAATCCATTCAGCCGTTCGAGCTAAAAGTGAGTCCAACCGCCCTATGGAAATGAAGGAAATGAATGGGTAATTTGTAATTAGCAAATAGCTAATCGCAAACTAGGAATGGTAAAGAATCGCTATTTATTCCTTAAAGTTCGCTATTTAGGAAATGCAAAAAACTTTGATGATACATATGGCGGTTCATCTCTAACAAGATAAGAAGCATAGGGATACATTTATGATGACTGGCGCATCACCAGGGATGTGTTAGTCATTCTGTGCCGCTGTTCCGTCACCTATGGTGTGCTGCATTTACAATGCGGCGCATCATGGGGCAAAAACAGCACAGATGCGTGATGTATCTGTGCCGTAAAGGTGGCGCATTGCTGGAGTTGTATCGCAAGTGTGATGAAGCTCCAGCAAGGGTCGGGGGTGCCCCTGTCGCAGGGTTTCTGTTCTCACACAGAACTGTGGACAGAGGATTGGAACCTCGGCGAATTAGGGTGTCCCAAAACTCACGTTAGTAATCAAAAACTCCTTAGCAAGCTAGGTACAGTGTCACATTGGATATAACAAACTCTCAATGTTTAGACAATCCAGAATATGAACTTATAGTACCTCAGGATACGTGGAACTCATGAACAGTCGGTCGTTATATATTTCTTAGAAACCAGAACATGGAGTTAAGAAGAACACATGTGTATTTGAAATGTTTATTTACTAATGCCGTCTTCTCAGGCGTAGTATCTTAGATAATACAAGTACACATATTATCAGTAGCAAAATTACCAGCATAGTTACTAGTACATAAAAAGCGAATGGTGATAGTATGTTAACATGCTGTAAATGAATAAGAGTTAGCAACACTTATAAGCAGCCGCGGGCCGTGGAGGGAGTTACGGTGAGGCAGGGAGGCGGGGAGGGGGAGAAGCAGGGTGGAGAATACAAGTACACATATTATCAGTAGCAAAATTACCAGCATAGTTACTAGTACATAAAAAGCGAATGGTGACAGTATGTTAACATGCTGTAAATGAATAAGAGTTAGCAACACTTATAAGCAGCCGCGGGCCGTGGAGGGAGTTACGGTGGGGCAGGGAGGCGGGGAGGGGGAGGGGCAGGGTAGAGAGGGCTCCACCCTGCTTCTCCCCCTCACCGCCTCCCTGCCTCACCGTAACTCCCTCCACGGCCCGCGGCTGCTTATATCTCACCCTCCCTAATACACATATTATATTATTTGCTAAGAAGGTCTCTTTGTGTTGGTTTAGGGCGTGCCCATACTTTAGTGTCTTAGATTTGAAGGAATCACATCAGCATACACCAGCTCTCTCTTCATGTGAACCGCATCAACTGTTGTGTATGTGTGTTCGGCAAAGCAATATAAAACCCGCCTCATGCCCAGAATTGGCAGAAGTTGCACTTATGTTATGAGTATGAAGTCGTGGAGATCAGACCTCATAACAATTCTGTATCGTGTTGTTCTTGAAACTTTAGCACTCGCTGTACAGATATAGTTTAACAAGCAAAGCAGATAGTAGAGCAATAACATATTATTCTCATGTAAACCACGATGAACTACTAGGTGGAAAGCTAAAGCAACAACTAAGTGTCGTGTGCAGAAGTTGCAAAAAAGGAAAAATGGCGTTTAAACCGGTAATGAGCCCATGCTAACTTAACACGGTGTAAAGATATCCAGGACCTAGATGACACCTCCTCATGATCCGGAAACAAACTGAATAAGATAATAGAAGTGCCATCTCATGAGAGCAGATTGCAAGTTTATATGTGGACGGTCCGCAAGGTAAAGCATTAAAAACTAGGAAAATTTAATGCTAAAGAAAAATAAAACACCCAAGTACTTTATCGAGTCTTAAGCCAATAGGCAAGGTAAATAATAAAAACTTGACAAATAAGTCAATGAATTGTCAATGAAATGCTAGTACTCAGCATATCAAACATGAAAAAGGTCTATGACATAACTGTGTATGCAAAATAAGCTGCAACAGCCTCCAATAGGAAGTCACCGTCTTCATCCGAAAACAGTTCAGCCATCCAATTTAAAAGCGGAAAAGAACATACGTGCTCTCCCAGCACCGGATCCTCTATCACCATCAGAGGACAGCTCGGTGGGTTTTCAAGAAAGCTCTGTTCCAAGAAAGACTGTGCTGCCGCCAGTAAATTCCAGGGACCAATTAGTGCATGCATCAATGCCACAGCCATAATCCTTTCGCCAGGACAAACCAACTCGTGAGTAATGATAGGAGTCATCAGCTGATTAAAGTCGACGTCAGGAGAAACCGGTCCGCAGAGACACAAATCAATGGCCCAATCGAAATCACAGGTCAGGCAGTGAAATACAGGCTGGACACAGGTGAAGTAGGAGAATCGAAAAGATAATCCATATGCCGTGCTTAATATCGCCAACGGCATTGTGCCATAATATTCTAGCATGCGATTGCGGAACAGTGTCAGCAGCTGCAGGGTGGGAGGTTGCATAGGAGGGACATCCATATTTAAAAATGTAAAAAAGCACAAGAGCGTCCGCTGGTAATGCAAGTAAAAATGCCAATCGACGAAGCAGAGTGGAGAAAATAGAATGAAAGAAAGCAGGGATGACTCCAAAGATTTTCTCAAATGAAGTCACGAGACCACTGGTAACAACTTTAAAAAAGTGCGCCAGGGCGTTTGTGGAGGATGCGTTAAAGATAGTCCGAACCATCTTGCTGAAATTGAAAGGCAAATGTGAATTGAAAAGGGTCTGCACCTCTGTACGGGTGTTCGCTATGTGAAGCACGAAAGTTTCACGGGCCGAACTCAAGGCCACCTCTCTCTGAGACAAAAGAGCTCTTATTCTTGCCATGCCGTTGAAATCTCTCCCAAGGTTGGTATTTGTGGCCAGATTGAAAACTCCCTATGTTCATGTGTGGGAGGAAATAGAACATTTCTGCAGCAAATAACCCGTTCACTTACTGTTACGATAAAAGGAATACTTTTAATTAACTCAGAACAATCTTCATTATTGAGCATCAAATAACTACCATTTTCCAACAACTTGAACGTGGGGATGATAGCAGGAACTGGCGTGCCTTGCAACACGCAAGCCATATTTGGTCGGTGTTTGTTGCATGAACCGTGTAACTGTATGTGCCTACACATTAGTGAATGATCTGGCGTCTCAGTGCATTCCTCTCCATTCAGATAAACTTCTTGATCATCTTTGAAACATCTGTATGTGTATGGAAGCGACCAGACCTCATGAAGAAAAGCACTACCTAAAGGTTCATAACGACCTATTGGTATATATTTCATACAATTTGAAAACTTATATAAAGCAAAAGGCAGCGTTATTAAACCGTGGATAAGGCACGTTGCCAAAAAACCCGCAATCCTCTGCTGATGATGTCACTGAGCATGTCATGAATGATGTAATATGTGACATCATCAGCAGTGGATTACGGGTAATAGTATCTCTAGTTTACTCCCCTATAGCTGTCTTTCTTTTAACATAAGTGTCTGTTTCCTTCCCTTATACTTACTGTTTTTGGTTCGCTTCCGGTTCGCGTACCGGCGAGCGAACTGGGAAGCGAACTAAGAGAAATAGAGGTTGGCACAGTTCCAAATATTGTACCAATTTTTTAATAACGGGGAGGTAGTTCTGAAAAGAACTTTTTTTTAATTGTTTTTGTTGTTTTATATTTTTTTTATTATTTTTCAGAACATTTTTTTACTTTTTTTGAATTTTTCTGAACAGTTTTATATATTTTTGGGGTTTTTCTTGGAGGGGGCAATGAAAACGATTCATTGTAAAGGGCTCAACAGGAGCAACAAAACAAAAAAAAAGTATTTATTATTTTGGGCGTTTCGTACAAACTTGCATATGATAATCAATAGCTCTGTTGATCAGAGTGATGCTTCTTTCTCCGTAGCAAATGAATCCATCGCAAAATACGCAGATGTGTTTTACTTCACCAAATCTCATTTGTATATTTGGCACCATCTCCCTGCCCTCTGGTCCCGTTACTTCCGGTACAACAGATCTTCTGGCCATAATAGGGAGATTATCTATGTCGTTCCGAAACTGTGCAGCACTGTAGTTGTTAGGATGCCACCTAGTCATATGGCGATGCATTGTGTAGTTTCCGAAACTGTATTTTTTCTCGGTTCCTCTGGACAGTCTATCTTGACATATAAGGCAAGTTACGTATCTTGCATTTACTTTTTTCTGACCTTTGGGAATTTTAAAAAATTGCCAAATGAAGTTTTCTTTCCGGTGAGACGTCCTGGGTTCCTCAGGCAAAAACTGCCTCTCTTCCTGCTGTTCCTCGTCTTCCTCTTCTTCCTCTTCTTGCTGAATTATAACTTGAGCAGGTGGTCCACTCTTCCTTGGATGTGGTGGAGGTGGTGGGGAAGCACCAGCTGAAGCTACTAAAGAAGCCATTGCTCAGTGATCACAAAGGGTCTTTCTCTCACAATGATGAAAGTCAGAGTGAGGAAAGAAGGAGGGATTTTCATCATTTGGGAAAAACAAGAGTTCTCAACCAATGAAAAGTGTTCATTTTAGATTATATGACCTAGTCTTACATCATTAGGAAACCAAAAGTGAAATGAAGCAATGAAAAGTGTTATTACCAAGTCACATGACTTGCTGTGTTTACGTTAAGCGCTTTGCAGGGCCTCCCGGTTTGCTTCCAGAAACCTGCGCTTTGCGACTCGCTTCGCGTACCAGTTCGCTAACGTAGCACGTCATATGACGTATCACGCGACAACGTGAAACGTCATGCGGACGGGAGGCGTCACGATGTTGTTTTCTAACGCGGCACTTGCGGTAAAGAAACGTTTACCGGCTCGCGGGCTATTTCGCGGCATCAAGGTCAGCTAACGGGAAGCTTCCCGATTCGCGAAGCGGGAACGAAGAAACAAAAATATTTTTTAAAAAAATTATTCATAAACATATAAAATATATTTTTGGATTTAAAGAAGAATACATTTTACAGCTACAGATATTAGCTGTTAAAAAACCAATGAAATTCACTGAAAAAACCATAGGTTATAGACCATATATAGTTAGGAATTAGCATTTACAAAACCTTGAAAATTCACTGAAAAAACCATAGGTTATAGACCATATATAGTTAGGAATTAGCATTTAGAAAACCTTATTTTACTCACACAAAACCATTGAAATTCCATATATAGTTAGTTGCACTAACTATATATCGCGCACCCGCAATCCACTGCTGATGATGTCACATATTACATCATTCATGACATGGTCAGTGACATCACTGATGACATCACTGATGACATCTCAAATGACATCACTGATGACATCACTGATGACATCTCAAATGACATCACTGATGACATCATGACACACCAATACCAGTTACTACATACGCACTCACTGATTCCTACGTCTACACACACATTCACTCATTCACCCATACAATGACTCATACATACAGTCACTTATTATTACAACACTATCATATGCACTCATACACCTATGCAGACAGTCACACACTGCCACTCATCCATGGAGTTACTCACACACCAAGTCAGTCCTGTAAAGAATCAATCACACTTCTATTTCTTCATCTATACAGTTAAACACAGAACACCATACTTCAGTGACATCACTGATGACATCACTAATGACATCTGAAATGACATCACTGATGACATCTCAAATGACATCACTGATGACATCATGACACACCAATACCAGTTACTACATACGCACTCACTGATTCGTACGTCTACACACACATTCACTCATTCACCCATACAATTACTCATACATACAGTCAGTTATTATTAGAACACTATCATATGCACTCATACACCTAGTCAGTCCTGTGAAGAATCAATCACACTTCGATTTCCTCATCTATAGTTAAACACAGAACACCATACTTTTCACACATATACTAACACATACTTAGTCTCTTATACAATCACTGATACAAGTACACATTGATATGCACAGAGTCACACACCTCCCAGCCAGCCACACACACACTCAGTCTTCCATACATCCAGTCATTCTTCAATATGTAAAACGTATTTAAACTTTACAAAAACACACAGACACTAGATGATGTCATCAGTGATGTCATTTGAGATGTCATCAGTGATGTCATCAGTGATGTCACTGACCATGTCATGAATGATGTAATATGTGACATCATCAGCAGTGGATTGCGGGTGCGCGATATATAGTTAGTGCAACTAACTATATATGGAATTTCAATGGTTTTGTGTGAGTAAAATAAGGTTTTCTAAATGCTAATTCCTAACTATATATGGTCTATAACCTATGGTTTTTTCAGTGAATTTTCAAGGTTTTGTAAATGCTAATTCCTAACTATATATGGTCTATAACCTATGGTTTTTTCAGTGAATATATATATATATATATATATATATCGTTATTGTTTGTGCCTGTTGTCGGAGAGCCAAGCCAGTGATCAAGGGCAGATGTGCCTGAAACGCGTATGGCAGGAGGTTGCCAAGCCGATTCAAGCTGTTGAAGACAACGTTGTATGTCCTGCAGTTCCCCAGCAATAAAAGGATATGAAACACACCGCGTGTGGCGCCTCATTTGGGAGCACCCTTGTCTTTTGGATATATAGCTTCCCCTGTTCTGGTCGCGAGGACTCCCCACCACACATCATGCGGGTTTAAAGCGCCATAGGAAGTCAGGCGCTGTTGGAGCGGTGTGACCTGCTGGCAGAACACGAACAGTGTGGGGCATCTACATTGTGAGTAAACAGTCTCTACTAAAGGATTTTGAACTTTTTAAAAGACAAAAGCAGGCGCATACCTTGGACTGAAAACTACATAGACCACGATGCACTTACCTGACAAGCCCATTGGGGCGGGATTACTTAAAGCACTGCAAATACGGCATTACTGTTTGTGCCTGTTATCGGAGAGCCAAGCCAGTGATCAAGGGCAGATGTGCCTGAAACGCGTATGGCAGGAGGTTGGCAAGATGATTCAAGCTGTTGAAGACAACGTTGTATGTCCTGCAGTTCCCCAGCAATAAAAAGATATGAAACACACCGCGTGTGGCCCCTCATTTGGGAGCACCCTTGTCTTTTGGCTATATATATATATATGTATATTGAATGTATTTTATAATTTAAAAATTACATAAAACTTTAACAAATAAATGTGTATGTATATATATATATAAATATATATATATATACATACACATTTATTTGTTAAAGTTTTATATAATTTTTAAATTATAAAATACATTCAATATACATATATATATATCTATAGCCAAAAGACAAGGGTGCTCCCAAATGAGGGGCCTTGTCTTTTGGCTATATATATATATATATATATATATGTATATTGAATGTATTTTATAATTTAAAAATTATATAAAACTTTAACAAATAAATGTGTATGTATATATATATGTACCAAAAAATGCCTAGCATTTGAGGCCGCACAACACTGTGACGAGGCCTCTGAAGAGATGGTGAAAGTCCATCGAAACGCGTCAGGCCACAGGTTGTATCACGGAATCGGAAGCTGCCTGTTTCTTTTAAATAAGGATGTTTCCTTCGTCACAGTGTTGTGCGGCCTCAAATGCTGGGCATTTTTTGGTACATGTTTATACGGCTGCTTCAGGCCGTAGAGGGATCGCACCATCCGAAGAACTTCATGGATGCGGACAGGGGGAACCCCCCCCCCTGTAAATGGTACTGTGATCCGTAATTTACCAGGCAAAGTCCGATTCCGGAAGCCTAATGGAGGGCTTGAAAAACATTTATCCTGCTATCAATCGTGGGCATGTTACCCACTGGAGGGGATAAATAGTGCTCAAATGGACTACGCTGCCCAAAATGCAACAAACTCGGCATTCGGGAAGCCAATTAATATAATGGGTGGCGAGTCATGCACGTCATATTGTTTCCTGCTCACGAGGCCTCTAAAGAGATGGTGAAAGTCCATCGAAACGCGTCAGGCCACAGGATGTATCACGGAATCGGAAGCTGCCTGTTTCTTTTAAATAAGGATGTTTCCTTCGTCACAGTGTTGTGCGGCCTCAAATGCTGGGCATTTTTTGGTACATGTTTATACGGTTGCTTCAGGCCGTAGAGGGATCGCACCATCCGAAGAACTTCATGGATGCGGACAGGGGGAACCCCCCCCTGTAAATGGTACTGTGATCCGTAATTTAACAGGCAAAGTCCGATTCGGGAAGCCTAATGGAGGGCTTGAAAAACATTTATCCTGCAAACAATTGTGGGCATGTTACCCACTGGAGGGGATAAATAGTGCTCAAATGGACTACGCTGCCCAAAATGCAACAAACTCAGCATTCGGGAAGCCAATTAATATAATGGGCGGCGAGTCATGCACGTCATATTGTTTCCTGCTCACGAGGCCTCTGAAGAGAAGGTGAAAGTCCATCGAAACGCGTCAGGCCACAGGATGTATCACGGAATCGGAAGCTGCCTGTTTCTTTTAAATAAGGATGTTTCCTTCGTCACAGTGTTGTGCGGCCTCAAATGCTGGGCATTTTTTGGTACATGATTATACGGCTGCTTCAGGCCGTAGAGGGATCGCACCATCCGAAGAACTTCATGGATGCGGACAGGGGAACCCCCCCCCTGTAAATGGTACTGTGATCCGTAATTTAACAAGTCCGAATCGGGAAGCCTAATGGAGGGCTTGAAAAACATTTATCCTGCAAACAATCGTGGGCATGTTACCCACTGGAGGGGATAAATAGTGCTCAAATCGACTACGCTGCCCAAAATGCAACAAACTCGGCATTCGGGAAGCCAATTAATATAATGGGCGGCGAGTCATGCACGTCATATTGTTTCCTACTCATGAGGCCTCTGAAGAGATGGTGAAAGTCCATCGAAACGCGTCAGGCCACAGGTTGTATCACGGAATCGGAAGCTGCCTGTTTCTTTTAAATAAGGATGTTTCCTTCGTCACAGTGTTGTGCGGCCTCAAATGCTGGGCATTTTTTGGTACATGTTTATACGGCTGCTTCAGGCCGTAGAGGGATCGCACCATCCGAAGAACTTCATGGATGCGGACAGGGGGAACCCCCCCCCCTGTAAATGGTACTGTGATCCGTAATTTACCAGGCAAAGTCCGATTCCGGAAGCCTAATGGAGGGCTTGAAAAACATTTATCCTGCTATCAATCGTGGGCATGTTACCCACTGGAGGGGATAAATAGTGCTCAAATGGACTACGCTGCCCAAAATGCAACAAACTCGGCATTCGGGAAGCCAATTAATATAATGGGTGGCGAGTCATGCACGTCATATTGTTTCCTGCTCACGAGGCCTCTAAAGAGATGGTGAAAGTCCATCGAAACGCGTCAGGCCACAGGATGTATCACGGAATCGGAAGCTGCCTGTTTCTTTTAAATAAGGATGTTTCCTTCGTCACAGTGTTGTGCGGCCTCAAATGCTGGGCATTTTTTGGTACATGTTTATACGGTTGCTTCAGGCCGTAGAGGGATCGCACCATCCGAAGAACTTCATGGATGCGGACAGGGGGAACCCCCCCCTGTAAATGGTACTGTGATCCGTAATTTAACAGGCAAAGTCCGATTCGGGAAGCCTAATGGAGGGCTTGAAAAACATTTATCCTGCAAACAATTGTGGGCATGTTACCCACTGGAGGGGATAAATAGTGCTCAAATGGACTACGCTGCCCAAAATGCAACAAACTCAGCATTCGGGAAGCCAATTAATATAATGGGCGGCGAGTCATGCACGTCATATTGTTTCCTGCTCACGAGGCCTCTGAAGAGAAGGTGAAAGTCCATCGAAACGCGTCAGGCCACAGGATGTATCACGGAATCGGAAGCTGCCTGTTTCTTTTAAATAAGGATGTTTCCTTCGTCACAGTGTTGTGCGGCCTCAAATGCTGGGCATTTTTTGGTACATGATTATACGGCTGCTTCAGGCCGTAGAGGGATCGCACCATCCGAAGAACTTCATGGATGCGGACAGGGGAACCCCCCCCCTGTAAATGGTACTGTGATCCGTAATTTAACAAGTCCGAATCGGGAAGCCTAATGGAGGGCTTGAAAAACATTTATCCTGCAAACAATCGTGGGCATGTTACCCACTGGAGGGGATAAATAGTGCTCAAATCGACTACGCTGCCCAAAATGCAACAAACTCGGCATTCGGGAAGCCAATTAATATAATGGGCGGCGAGTCATGCACGTCATATTGTTTCCTACTCATGAGGCCTCTGAAGAGATGGTGAAAGTCCATCGAAACGCGTCAGGCCACAGGATGTATCACGGAATCGGAAGCTGCCTGTTTCTTTTAAATAAGGATGTTTCCTTCGTCACAGTGTTGTGCGGCCTCAAATGCTGGGCATTTTTTGGTACATGTTTATACGGCTGCTTCAGGCCGTAGAGGGATCGCACCATCCGAAGAACTTCATGGATGCGGACAGGGGGAACCCCCCCCTGTAAATGGTACTGTGATCCGTAATTTAACAGGCAAAGTCCGATTCGGGAAGCCTAATGGAGGGCTTGAAAAACATTTATCCTGCAATCAATCGTGGGCATGTTACCCACTGGAGGGGATAAATAGTGCTCAAATGGACTACGATGCCCAAAATGCAACAAACTCGGCATTCGGGAAGCCAATTAATATAATGGGCGGCGAGTCATGCACGTCATATTGTTTCCTGCTCACGAGGCCTCTGAAGAGAAGGTGAAAGTCCATCGAAACGCGTCAGGCCACAGGATGTATCACGGAATCGGAAGCTGCCTGTTTCTTTTAAATAAGGATGTTTCCTTCGTCACAGTGTTGTGCGGCCTCAAATGCTGGGCATTTTTTGGTACATGTTTATACGGCTGCTTCAGGCCATAGAGGGATCGCACCATCCGAAGAACTTCATGGATGCGGACAGGGGGAACACCCCCCCTGTAAATGGTACTGTGATCCGTAATTTAACAGGCAAAGTCCGATTCGGGAAGCCTAATGGAGGGCTTGAAAAACATTTATTCTGCAATCAATCGTGTGCATGTTACCCACTGGAGGGGATAAATAGTGCTCAAATGGACTACGCTGCCCAAAATGCAACAAACTCGGCATTCGGGAAGCCAATTAATATAATGGGCGGCGAGTCATGCACGTCATATTGTTTCCTGCTCACGAGGCCTCTGAAGAGATGGTGAAAGTCCATCGCAACGCGTCAGGCCACAGGATGTATCACGGAATCGGAAGCTGCCTGTTTCTTTTAAATAAGGATGTTTCCTTTGTCACAGTGTTGTGCGGCCTCAAATGCTGGGCATTTTTTGGTACATGTTTATACGGCTGCTTCAGGCCATAGAGGGATCGCACCATCCGAAGAACTTCATGGATGCGGACAGGGGGAACCCCCCCCTGTAAATGGTACTGTGACCCGTAATTTAACAGGCAAAGTCCGATTCGTGAAGCCTAATGGAGGGCTTGAAAAACATTTATGCTGCAATCAATTTTGGGCATGTTACCCACTGGAGGGGATAAATAGTGCTCAAATGGACTACGCTTCCCAAAATGCCACAAACTCGGCATTCGGGAAGCCAATTAATATAATGGGCGGCGAGTCATGCACGTCATATTGTTTCCTGCTCACGTGGCCTCTGATGAGATGGTGAAAGTCCATCGCAACGCGTCAGGCCACAGGATGTATCACGGAATCGGAAGCTGCCTGTTTCTTTTAAATAAGGATGTTTCCTTCGTCACAGTGTTGTGCGGCCTCAAATGCTGGGCATTTTTTGGTACATGTTTATACGGCTGCTTCAGGCCATAGAGGGTTCGCACCATCTGAAGAACTTCATGGATGCGGACAGGGGGAACCCCCTCCCTGTAAATGGTACTGTGATCCGTAATTTAACAGGCAAAGCTCGATTCGGGAAGCCTAATGGAGGGCTTGAAAAACATTTATCCTGCAATCAATCGTGGGCATGTTACCCACTGGAGGGGTTAAATAGTGCTCAAATGGACTACACTGCCCAAAATGCAACAAACTCGGCATTCGGGAAGCCAATTAATGTAATGGGCGGCGAGTCATGCACGTCATATTGTTTCCTGCTCACGAGGCCTCTGAAGAGATGGTGAAAGTCCATCGAAAACGCGTCAGGCCACAGGATGTATCACGGAATCGGAAGCTGCCTGTTTCTTTTAAATAAGGATGTTTCCTTCGTCACAGTGTTGTGCGGCCTCAAATGCTGGGCATTTTTTGGTACATGTTTATACGGCTGCTTCAGGCCGTAGAGGGATCGCACCATCCGAAGAACTTCATGGATGCGGACAGGGGGAACCCCCCCCCTGTAAATGGTACTGTGATCCGTAATTTAACAAGTCCGATTCGGGAAGCCTAATGGAGGGCTTGAAAAACATTTATCCTGCAAACAATCGTGGGCATGTTACCCACTGGAGGGGATAAATAGTGCTCAAATGGACTACGCTGCCCAAAATGCAACAAACTCGGCATTCGGGAAGCCAATTAATATAATGGGCGGCGAGTCATGCACGTCATATTGTTTCCTACTCATGAGGCCTCTGAAGAGATGGTGAAAGTCCATCGAAACGCGTCAGGCCACAGGATGTATCACGGAATCGGAAGCTGCCTGTTTCTTTTAAATAAGGATGTTTCCTTCGTCACAGTGTTGTGCGGCCTCAAATGCTGGGCATTTTTTGGTACATGTTTATACGGCTGCTTCAGGCCGTAGAGGGATCGCACCATTCGAAGAACTTCATGGATGCGGACAGGGGGAACCCCCCCCCTGTAAATGGTACTGTGATCCGTAATTTAACAGGCAAAGTCCGATTCGGGAAGCCTAATGGAGGGCTTGAAAAACATTTATCCTGCAATCAATCGTGGGCATGTTACCCACTGGAGGGGATAAATAGTGCTCAAATGGACTACGATGCCCAAAATGCAACAAACTCGGCATTCGGGAAGCCAATTAATATAATGGGCGGCGAGTCATGCACGTCATATTGTTTCCTGCTCACGAGGCCTCTGAAGAGAAGGTGAAAGTCCATCGAAACGCGTCAGGCCACAGGATGTATCACGGAATCGGAAGCTGCCTGTTTCTTTTAAATAAGGATGTTTCCTTTGTCACAGTGTTGTGCGGCCTCAAATGCTGGGCATTTTTTGGTACATGTTTATACGGCTGCTTCAGGCCATAGAGGGATCGCACCATCCGAAGAACTTCATGGATGCGGACAGGGGGAACCCCCCCCTGTAAATGGTACTGTGATCCGTAATTTAACAAGTCCGATTCGGGAAGCCTAATGGAGGGCTTGAAAAACATTTATCCTGCAAACAATCGTGGGCATGTTACCCACTGGAGGGGATAAATAGTGCTCAAATGGACTACGCTGCCCAAAATGCAACAAACTCGGCATTCGGGAAGCCAATTAATATAATGGGCGGCGAGTCATGCACGTCATATTGTTTCCTACTCATGAGGCCTCTGAAGAGATGGTGAAAGTCCATCGAAACGCGTCAGGCCACAGGATGTATCACGGAATCGGAAGCTGCCTGTTTCTTTTAAATAAGGATGTTTCCTTCGTCACAGTGTTGTGCGGCCTCAAATGCTGGGCATTTTTTGGTACATGTTTATACGGCTGCTTCAGGCCGTAGAGGGATCGCACCATCCGAAGAACTTCATGGATGCGGACAGGGGGAACCCCCCCCCTGTAAATGGTACTGTGATCCGTAATTTAACAGGCAAAGTCCGATTCGGGAAGCCTAATGGAGGGCTTGAAAAACATTTATCCTGCAATCAATCGTGGGCATGTTACCCACTGGAGGGGATAAATAGTGCTCAAATGGACTACGATGCCCAAAATGCAACAAACTCGGCATTCGGGAAGCCAATTAATATAATGGGCGGCGAGTCATGCACGTCATATTGTTTCCTGCTCACGAGGCCTCTGAAGAGAAGGTGAAAGTCCATCGAAACGCGTCAGGCCACAGGATGTATCACGGAATCGGAAGCTGCCTGTTTCTTTTAAATAAGGATGTTTCCTTCGTCACAGTGTTGTGCGGCCTCAAATGCTGGGCATTTTTTGGTACATGTTTATACGGCTGCTTCAGGCCATAGAGGGATCGCACCATCCGAAGAACTTCATGGATGCGGACAGGGGGAACACCCCCCCTGTAAATGGTACTGTGATCCGTAATTTAACAGGCAAAGTCCGATTCGGGAAGCCTAATGGAGGGCTTGAAAAACATTTATTCTGCAATCAATCGTGTGCATGTTACCCACTGGAGGGGATAAATAGTGCTCAAATGGACTACGCTGCCCAAAATGCAACAAACTCGGCATTCGGGAAGCTAATTAATATAATGGGCGGCGAGTCATGCACGTCATATTGTTTCCTGCTCACGAGGCCTCTGAAGAGATGGTGAAAGTCCATCGAAACGCGTCATGCCACAGGATGTATCACGGAATCGGAAGCTGCCTGTTTCTTTTAAATAAGGATGTTTCCTTCGTCACAGTGTTGTGCGGCCTCAAATGCTGGGCTTTTTTGGTACATGTTTATTCGGCTGCTTCAGGCCGTAGAGGGATCGCACCATCCGAAGAACTTCATGGATGCGGACAGGGGGAACACCCCCCCTGTAAATGGTACTGTGATCCATAATTTAACAGTCAAAGTCCAATTCGGGAAGCCTAATGGAGGGCTTGAAAAACATTTATCCTGCAATCAATCGTGGGCATGTTACCCACTGGAGGGGATAAATAGTGCTCAAATGGACTACGCTGCCCAAAATGCAACAAACTCGGCATTCGGGAAGCCAATTAATATAATGGGCGGCGAGTCATGCACGTCATATTGTTTCCTGCTCACGAGGCCTCTGAAGAGATGGTGAAAGTCCATCGCAACGCGTCAGGCCACAGGATGTATCACGGAATCGGAAGCTGCCTGTTTCTTTTAAATAAGGATGTTTCCTTCGTCACAGTGTTGTGCGGCCTCAAATGCTGGGCATTGTTTGGTACATGTTTATACGGCTGCTTCAGGCCATAGAGGGTTCGCACCATCCGAAGAACTTCATGGATGCGGACAGGGGGAACCCCCTCCCTGTAAATGGTACTGTGATCCGTAATTTAACAGGCAAAGCTCGATTCGGGAAGCCTAATGGAGGGCTTGAAAAACATTTATCCTGCAATCAATCGTGGGCATGTTACCCACTGGAGGGGTTAAATAGTGCTCAAATGGACTACACTGCCCAAAATGCAACAAACTCGGCATTCGGGAAGCCAATTAATATAATGGGCGGCGAGTCATGCACGTCATATTGTTTCCTGCTCACGAGGCCTCTGAAGAGATGGTGAAAGTCCATCGAAAACGCGTCAGGCCACAGGATGTATCACGGAATCGGAAGCTGCCTGTTTCTTTTAAATAAGGATGTTTCCTTCGTCACAGTGTTGTGCGGCCTCAAATGCTGGGCATTTTTTGGTACATGTTTATACGGCTGCTTCAGGCCGTAGAGGGATCGCACCATCCGAAGAACTTCATGGATGCGGACAGGGGGAACCCCCCCTGTAAATGGTACTGTGATCCGTAATTTAACAGGCAAAGTCCGATTCGGGAAGCCTAATGGAGGGCTTGAAAAACATTTATCCTGCAATCAATCGTGGGCATGTTACCCACTGGAGGGGATAAATAGTGCTCAAATGGACTACGCTGCCCAAAATGCAACAAACTCGGCATTCGGGAAGCCAATTAATATAATGGGCGGCGAGTCATGCACGTCATATTGTTTCCTGCTCACGAGGCCTCTGAAGAGATGGTGAAAGTCCATCGAAAGGCGTCAGGCCACAGGATGTATCACGGAATCGGAAGCTGCCTGTTTCTTTTAAATAAGGATGTTTCCTTCGTCACAGTGTTGTGCGGCCTCAAATGCTGGGCATTTTTTGGTACATGTTTATACGGCTGCTTCAGGCCGTAGAGGGATCGCACCATCCGAAGAACTTCATGGATGTGGACAGGGGGAACCCCCCCCGTAAATGGTACTGTGATCCGTAATTTAACAGGCAAAGTCCGATTCGGGAAGCCTAATGGAGGGCTTGAAAACATTTATCCTGCAATCAATCGTGGTCATGTTACACACTGGAGGGGATAAATAGTGCTCAAATGGACTACGCTGCCCAAAATGCAACAAACTCGGCATTCGGGAAGCCAATTAATATAATGGGCGGCGAGTCATGCACGTCATATTGTTTCCTGCTCACGAGGCCTCTGAAGAGATGGTGAAAGTCCATCGAAACGCGTCTGGCCACAGGATGTATCACGGAATCGGAAGCTGCCTGTTTCTTTTAAATAAGGATGTTTCCTTCGTCACATTGTTGTGCGGCCTCAAATGCTGAGCATTTTTTGGTACATGTTTATACGGCTGCTTCAGGCCGTAGAGGGATCGCACCATCCGAAGAACTTCATGGATGCGGACAGGGGGATCCCCCCCCTGTAAATGGTACTGTGATCCGTAATTTAACAGGCAAAGTCCGATTCGGGAAGCCTAATGGAGGGCTTGAAAAACATTTATCCTGCAATCAATCGTGGGCATGTTACCCCCTGGAGGGGATAAATAGTGCTCAAATGGACTACGCTGCCCAAAATGCAACAAACTCAGCATTCGGGAAGCCAATTAATATAGTGGGCGGCGAGTCATGCACGTCATATTGTTTCCTGCTCACGAGGCCTCTGAAGAGATGGTGAAAGTCCATCGAAACGCGTCAGGCCACAGGATGTATCACAGAATCGGAAGCTGCCTGTTTCTTTTAAATAAAGATGTTTCCTTCGTCACAGTGTTGTGCGGCGTCAAATGCTGGGCATTTTTTGGTACGTATATATATATATATATACATACATACACATTTATTTGTTAAAGTTTTATATAATTTTTAAATTATAAAATACATTCAATATACATATATATATATATAGCCAAAAGACAAGGGTGCTCCCAAATGAGGGGCCACACGCGGTGTGTTTCATATCTTTTTTATATATATATACATATATATATATATATATATAATAATAATAATAATCCACATTTGTAAAGCGCACAATCACCCGTAAGGGTCTCTAGGCGCTGGGGGCCGTCGAGAAGATTAAGCGAGCTATTGCCCAGAGTCACATGGTGCTGGGCAAACCTGCCGCCGGAGCCGGGGATCGAACCCTGATCCCCAGATTCCAGCGTCAGTCGCCCTGGCCGCGGCGCCACACCTCTCCCTCAATATACATACACATTTATTTGTTAAAGTTTTATATAATTTTTAAATTATAAAATACATTCAAAATTATTAATTAATAAAAAATGTTAAGTAAATATATATATTAATCATTGTATATGTGATTAACTTTTTTTAATGAAGTTGACTTGTTATATTTGTTAAGATGTGTATTAAATCTAATTAATTGTTTTAAATGCATTGTATTTAATATATTGAACATCTGTTAATTTATTTTATATATACATTTAAGAAACAATATTTTGTTCAACTTTAATTATGACCTCAATATTTTTTTCCAAAATTTTTGTTCTTACCATTATAAGTATAGGATGTAGATATTTTTACATCAATATTTTGGTCACAATATTTTTGAATGTGGATATTTTGAGTGTCGATATTTCATCAGTGTACCCTCCCTGACGTGGTTGGCCTTTCCCTGCAGAGCTCCTACAATGATTTCATCTGCAGGTAAGTACCTTTACGCTTCCTCTCTAATGGCGGTACTCAAAATGGGGTTGACCCAGACATGTCACTAGGACGTGGGTGAATTGCGGTACAATGAGGGGGGGTGGTCCCAGTGGAGACACAATATTACATAGACATCAACATCACCTCATTAATCAATTGCAAACAATATTTAGGCATATTGAAAATATTTAACCACATTGAACATATGATGTATCAAGTTCAAAGCATAGGACATTTATCAAAAACGTTCGTGCATAGGTGCCCCAGAAGGGGAAGGGAGGAGTTGGTGCATCAATGTGCAGAAGTGATGGTGACTGATGTAGGGAGTACAGTGAACAGTTTGTACATCCACATGCATAAAAAAGGCCTGTCCAGCCTTAACCAAGGCTAAATTATTTACAGATATAGAATGTCAAAAAAGGGGACACAGTGAGTTTATCACTGTTGTCCACATTCAATACAGAGAACATAGAGCTGTTGACGTTTCAACCAAAAGTTAGTGTAGGAAATTCCACTCCTTACATAAGGGTCTTCATCAGGACCATGGGGGGCACCCTTGGTCCACCGTGTAATGTGGTGGAAAGAACAAGAACAGGACCTGAGGCTGCAGGGGCAGAGATGGATGGACTCATGGTGATAGAATGTAAATATGTTCAGCTTATTCCAATGATTTAGGTGGAAGTGGCATAAATGAATCAAATTGCTTCATCCGTGTAGTTAAGCGACTTCACGTTTCTTAAGACATCCGTCTGCTGGCTTGTATGCATTTGGATGTACACACTGTTCACTGCCCTCCCTACATCACTCACCCTCACTTCTGCACATTGATACACCAACTCCTCCCATCCACTTCTGAGGCACCCATGCACACACTTTTTTGATAAATGTGCTATGTTTTGAACATGATGCATATATGTTCAACGTGATTAAATATTTCCTCTCTAGTGGCACCAGAACTTACCTCAAACATCAAGTAGCCACATTTGTCACTGGTTTTATCCCTTGCTAGGAACTGCATTCTTCAAACTCTGATTTCTAAGACAGTGTAGTGGCTGCTACACCTCCCTCTTTTCTACCTATTGGACCACACCTTGCTAGGTCACATTACCATGAGGGACCAATTGCAAAGGGCTGATTTAACACCCTCTATCCAGCAAGGAGCGCACTTCGACCTTATGCTTTTACCGGCTGGTTTGAGCCTCCCATCCATTGTGCTCACCAGTATTGTTTGCTTAGGTGAATACAAAATGCCACCTATTCATGATTTGGTCCGCTACTCATGTGCTAGTTACAAGCATTAAATCTTCCTTATCTCTGTCATCTAGGGCCAATTGGATGCTCTTTTCTCCCTACCCACTCTCCATTGGGAGTACCTCCCTCGGATTGACTTCTGTTATCTAGCTACCAGGCAAGTGAACTTTATGCATAATTAGACTTACCTTCAGGCCCAATTTCCTGACATAGATGTTTCTATACATTTTTAGATATTGATGCACATGTCCGGTCCTGATGGTCGCCTTACATTGCCAGAGGCCAAAAGGCCGTCGACAGTAGACTTGTATAAACACCTATTCCACTTTATAAAATTAACCTAAGGAGTTATATGTTGTTTTTCATGTGATGCACTTTTTCTTTCACTCACCTGTCACCTATCACGGCACACCTCTTCACTTAAATGTGAACACTGAATCCTTGCTACAACCAAAGAAAGCATGAGATTTTTTTAAATATGCAAGAAATAAATGAATTGCAATGCAGCATCAGTTATCTGCCTTGTTTTATTTACCGTGGTAAATTGCTAAATGTTTTATCTTTAATTAATTAAGACAGACTGTTTCATGATTGATGCTGATGCCTTAGTGACCCATTGTTTCCTTCACTACCTGCAGGCAGAGAAGACATCTTTGTTGCCACCTGGTGGAAGATTTAAAATTAGTCATACTGATGTGGGCAGTGACACTACTGTGTCTTTGAGCCGGCCCCTGGGACCTTAAGAGGCTTGAGGGGGAGAGGCATGCTGGCCCCCCTCCCTTTTTAAGTTCAGTTTGGCTCCAGGAGATGGGGTCCCTGGGTCCTTTTACGGCTCGGGGAGGAGGGCTGTGTGGCCCCTTCCCCTTTTTGGTGCAATTCAAACCCGTGGGATGGGGTCCTTGGGGCATTTTAAGATACAGTTAGGAGGGCTGTGCGTCCTCTTCCTCTAATAAAATTCAGCCCTGTGGATGGGGTCCCTAGGGCCTATTAACACTCGATGATGGGGGCTGTGCAGCCCTCTCGTCTTTTATTATGAATTTCAGCTCTGGGGAAAACGCCACTTGGGCTTTATTAGGCTCAAGGAGGTGAGCAGCAACTCACTCACCTTATATTATATATCGGCCATGGGGGTGGGGTCTCTGGCGCCTTACAGAGGTACAGGGAAGGGGGACAAGTGCCACCCTCCCCAAAGAAAGATTTTGCGCTGCCCCAGGGCCCTGGCCCACCTGGGGGAAGATACATTTAAAGAGAAGAGCGTAAGACTATTATCAGGCCTAGAATGTCAGGGTATCCCACCTTGCCCCCTTATGTCTTTGTTTTTACCTTTTTTGTTAGGACTTTGAACTGAGTTCTTAGTCCTAAGATAGCGCTGAGACATCATTGATGATGTGGTGGCTGCCGATCAGATCTCTCCATGAGATTTGTCAGGTCTGTGGACCATCTACAACATGCTGTATACAAATTTGTTGAGCATTAAATTCTCAAAAAATGCTGCATGGATTTACACCAAATCACAAAAAAGCACTCCATCTGGACCAAGATCAAGCCATCTCCCAAATTTTGTGTAAATCAGTTTAGTGGTTTGGCTGTAGTTTTGTCTAAAGTTACTATAGAAAAATGAAAGGAGAAAACATGTTTTAAGACCTCCCCGTTTTCTTCGCCCCCACTTACCGGATCACCCTGAGACTTCCAGGAAGGAGCTGAGGTGAAAAAAATAATTTTTGGGAAAGTTTTGCAAAGAATAAATGTTTTATCATAACATCCAGTTTTTTTTAAAAGAGGCCATATCAAACTCATTTTATTTAATCCTTGTATACGGGTTGTCAAATAAAAGTCAACAACTCTGCAGTTAGTGTCCACAATTTATGTTTAACTCCTGATACCTTCTTATGAAATACCTACACTGGTGCAGTACCAGCTCTCTTTCATCCAGATTCTGTCCTATGTTATAAGTGTACACCTAGTGGCAGAGAGGTTCAGCATTGACATTTCCATGCCGGAATTAAATCAGAGGCTAGAGGAGGGGCCTAGTGTGCCTCAGGGATTCTCAGTTATCAATCTTCCGCCAGAAGCTACCCCATATGTAGTTATACTGGGACACGTTCCCGCTCTCCCACCAGGAAAGAATGAAAGTTACGGGCAACTGCTGAATAAAATAGTTCATTGGCTTTCCCAGAATACCCTTGATGGAGTGAACCTTATTAATAACATAATCATGCCACGTAGGGTCAACTGGATTGGTAGATCCAGTAAACAAGAAACGGGTGATTGCATTATTATTAACTTTGACAACCCCCACACTGCGGGTCGCTTACTATCAAGGGGTCCGAGTCTACAGCCAACAATGGGTACCGTAATTAAACTATTACCCTTGGAGTTCTTTTGCAGGCCATCACTGTGGAGGTACCCGTTGAGATCCGGCCAGGAGGAAGATCACCGGAGGGGTGGTTGGTCTAGGGCGAGACCCCTATATCACCATGCTCTCCCTATGCTACCACAGACAACATCAAGTAGACAAAATAATACCGGGTACAGACTTCCAGTACACAACAGATACGAAACCTTGTCTGGCCTGGAGGCTTGTGATTGACTCAGGAAAACTGGTACCCCAGGAGGGAGGAAGGCCACCTCAGGAGCTGTAGGGGCTAAGCAACAAAGGGAGAGTTTGAATAATTTTATCTCTTGGAATATAGCAGGGTTGGCTGCCAAGGTAGGGAACCCCAGCTGGACAACCTATGTTAAGCAATTCTCGATAATCTGCTTACAAGAAACTTGGTCGGCAGAATGTGACCTTTTTTGGAAGGTTACAAGGCTTATTTTGTTCCAGCACTTGTATCCAACAGGGGGAGACCTAGGGGGGAATGGTGATTTATGTTTCCGTATCTGTGGCATGTAAAATCTGTGTAGTACCCACCTCTGATCTGGGCATCCTTGCATTAACACTACATAGTGGGAATTGTATGTTAGGCCTGGTAAATTTTTATAATTCATTCTCATCATGTCCTGATCAAAGTTATATACTTGAATGCTTTTATTAATAATTCCATTAGTCATAGATTACATAACCTTATGGTTGTAGGTGACTTCAATACTCATCCCTGTGGTAACCCCCTATTGTCATGTATCTCCGAGTTGAGTTGCCCACGAATGCATGGATTACATCTACCATGGTCATGACGGACCCATATACCCGATTTGTGGTGCCCACGTTGAGGGCCATGGGAAAGGGACTTTTATCGACTTTGTGTTAATTTCATCCCTAATGCAATCATTTGTACACTCCTTTTTAATTGATGAGAGTGAATTTAGCGATCACAACCCTTTCTTACTACATTTAACTGGCCCCTGGATAACAATAATAGGAGAAAACCCTAAATTAGGTGTAATGAGCACAACTGATGGAAAACGTAGATTAAGATGGTCGCAGGTAACCCCGCAGCTGTTTTTTAACAATATAAAAGTTGTATGTGCAGATGAAATAGTCCTCTGCACACAGGGGGGGCACCCATCTAGTAAGGTGTTAGCGACCTTTCAGACCATCACAGAAAAGGTTACGGAGCTGCTGTCAGCACTAGCCAAGAAACAGACAAATGTGGGTCCTAGATGGTTTGATCAGCAGTGTTCAAAGTCAGCAAAAAGCCTGAGGGAAGTCCTAGTCACCATCCCCAGAGTGCAAGCTGACGTAATAGCGTGTCGTAGGGATTATAAAGTAGCGCTAGCTAAACGTAAAGGAGCCTTAAGGGATGAGGCTTGGGATGAGCTATTGGATCCTGAAATTCATAAGAATAGCATAAAGTTTTGGAGTGTACTAAAAAAACATTTCTTGTCCAAGAGGCAGGAAGAGGCCTTGAATGTTATATATCCAAGGTGGAATGGGAGGCTCATTTTGAGCAGATGTACGCCTGCCCCTCTGAACAGAATGATAGGCTGGTACCCGGCCTCAATGTTGTTGATGTCAAGTTTGGGAGGGGTGAAATGTTGGAAGGAATTGTAGGCTTAACAGCTGGTAAAGCCCCTGGTCCCGACGGGGTCCCCCCAAATCATTTCAAGTCTGATCCCTCTTTCTGGGCACCAATCCTGGAATCTGTTTTTAATGCTGCGGTACAATGTGGTTGCCCACAGTCATGGGGGACTTCTACTATAGTCCCCGTTTTTAAAAAAGGGGACAAAAGCAGTCCGCACTGTTACTGACCCATATCACTTATAGATTCTATGGTGAAGGTAGTGGGGAGGGTTCTCCTGCAAAGGCTTACTTTGTGGGCAGAGGACAACAAGATCATGTCTGACTCCCAGTATGGGTTCTGTAGGGGGCGATTTACGATCTCCCAGTGCTTTAATCTCTTCTTGATTTTAAGTAAGTATACAGTGGCACACAGGGGGACTATACACCTTGCCTTCATGGACTTGTCCTCAGCTTTTGACTGTGTAAACAGGAAGAAGCTTTGGCAGTCCATGAGGGCAAAGGGGGTCGATTGTAGCATCGTAGATTTTTTAGAAGATTTACACAGATCCACCAGAGCAAATGTCAGGTTTTCTCAGGACCTGAGTGTGACAAAGGATTTTAACATTAAAAAGGGAGTCCGACAAGGATGTATTTTGGCTCCCTTTTTGTTTAATTTTATATTAATGACTTAGATAGCATTTTACGGGAGGTGGGGGCCGATTGTCCCAGAGTGGGACGCCGGGGCATCCCGGTCCTACTATACGCTGACGATGCGGTCCTCATATCTAGGACAGAAAGAGGTCTACAAGCACTTTTATTTTCCTTTGAGGCTTTTATGACAGACAGGGATTTAACAATAAATAACTCCAAATCTTATATTATGCAGGTAGGACAGCCACCAAAAAAGAATTGTCAATTTAACGTGGGAGATGCTAAAATTCCCCTCACCAGCACGTTCTCGTATCTCGGAGTCCTTTTATACAATAAGTTGAATTGGGGTCCCCTTGTCCTGAAAAAGAAAGGGGACGTTGCTAGGGTGAATGCAGCAATTTTTAATTTTGCATCCAAATTGGGGAAAAAGCCTACTGGCGCAATGTTGCAACTATATAAGGCTAAATCAGTGGCTACCGCAACATATGGAAGCGAAATTTGGGGGTATAACGCGGGAGAGTGACTACAAATTGTGGAGAATGCCTTCCTGAAACGCTTACTGTGTCTCCCACGAGGCACATCAAACCTAGCTGCTCATGAGGAACTGGGGATCCAGTATGTCAGTGACATTTTCTCCTTGCACCCACTGACCTGCTGGTTAAAAACGTGGTTAAACCCTGATATTCCGTTGACTCACATGATTTTAAAAGACTGCCTGTCTATGGATAACTCATCCGAAGTACCTTGGCTGAATTACATTAGGAAAGGCTTTTCAAGCTAAGGGTGGGGAGAGTTATTTGATACCCCTGAACGCATTAATAGGGGGGATGTGGAGGCAATAAAAATGGCTTTCCTCTTAGAAAGAAAATTGACGAGGGAAGCTAAAGAGGTACAGAAACGGAGTGTTAGGACATATATTATTTTAAAAACAACACCAAACACAGAGCCTTATTTATTGGGTACCTTGTCCTCACATGAGAAATTTTTATTAACCAGGTTTCGGATGAACCAGTTTTATCATTTGCTTGTAAGGCCACAAAGTTCTGTTTTTAACAAAGAAGCAGCTCCCTGCGGCTTCGACGGAAAGTCTCCGCAGGATATGCTGCATTTTATGTTTTTATGCAATTTGTATGAATTCCCCCGAAAACGCTATCTGGTCCCTCTTTTAAAAAAACTTATCAGATTAGGCCAGCCATGATGTATTTACAATTATTATATAGTGATTGTACCCTTTTTTAATTCGAATTTTTAAAATCAGCTGTCAAATATAGAAAATCCTCGGAATATAATGAATTTCTCTCAAAAACATTTTAAAAACTGTATGCTGCTATATAGATTAACAAAGAATGCACTGTTATAAACTGTTGTAAACTAAGTATTGATTGTATCTTAATTTTGGCTTTTTTCCATAATGAATTTTATCCCGCTGTATTTGTTTGTGTAACTTTTATGGTTTGTAAATTCAAACCCGATATAAAGTTTCATTAATTACTTAAAAAAAAAAAAGACATTTCCTTTGTGCCCAGCCTGCTCAAGGTTACAAATTTAAAAAAAAAAAGACTTATCTTTCTTGCCAAAGTCGACATATCTCGGAAAATGTAGTCGTGCAATGGGTCAATCACATTCATTGGGTACTGGTAGGTGTAGAGAAAACCTTTCCTCCCTCCACTGAACATTGGAAGTGTAGGATTATTCAACACACAACGTTCCTCCACACCATCTCATTAAGTAACAACTTAATGGATATAAAAAGGAACGGGAAGGTTGTCGTCCAATCAGTATGTACAAAAATAATCCTGGCATCCCTTCCATCTTAAATGAAATCCAAGTAGTGTGTTTTCAAATGAGGACGAAATATGCGATTTTGTGCTACTCAGCGCTCCTGATTTCTTACCTCGGTAGTGCTATAGCATTTAGCTGTCAGAGTTATGTTATGGTGAGACAGGCCAACGATATTCCGCATGGGAATGATGGATGATGTTAGAAATGTAACAGGTTTAAACATATGTGAGAGAAAACATGTAAGGAATATCGAATCCTCATCGGGTAATCAATTCCACTTGAATAAATATCCATCCACTTTGTGTGGTGCAGTCACAGTCACGCACACTCAGATATGAAATACATGTTCTTACTACAATATGTTCGATGAAAGATTGATGCACATACACCTAAGTTTAAGACCAAGGCAGAAACAACACATGCAGTTTAGGGCATACCCAGAGGCACAGGCATATCACAACAATACCCTGTAGCTATTTTGAACAAAATCACGGCTGCATCATATGTTGTAAACCACCCTCTTCCAATATGGGTAGTTTATACCAAGACAGTTGATACCATTGTTGATTGCCCCCTGTTATGTGTATAGACAGCCTGTTTACCCAGCTCTGTTCTCAGGGGTGGAGTACAAGCCCTAGTAACCTGCACTCTGTCAATAAGAGCTGAATGAAGGAATTAAGGTGTTTCCCATCATAGCTATGTGCAATTCATCATATTCTGTGTGAAATCTATCATACCTGTTTAATGCTTTCAGCATGGTCATGTGATCATATGAAAAAGATGATATGACCTTGTTGTTGTCAAGAGGTATTAAGCCCTAACTCAGCTTCCAATGTGAGGGTATATTTCGAGCAAATGCCACCTATGCCTCATGGGTTTGTTCATTTTCAGTTGAGCCCTATGTATCCAGTGATCAAGAAAAGTAGACAGACGTGTCCTTTCTTGGGTATGAAGCAGGTACACACCTACTATTAGAGGTTCCTGTGTTAGAGGATACTCTTCTATAGTCGGTTGGTCAGTGGCCTGAGCAATATCACTGCAACAGCTTGACCAATAATACTTCTTCAACTGCCATCTTGTCCTGTGACAGTATAGTTTCCATTTTCACTAGGTGAATCTCTACCAACAGAAAGGTAATTTGGGTGCTTGCACAGAGCCTTCTACTCTCAGGAAGGTGGCGCTGCTTGCTATGCAGGAGCATCTGAAGAATGAGCAGTGAAAGGTAAGGGGGCAGCATGGGAATAAGAGAAGGCAATGCCCGGTGGAACCAATAGCCAGCCATGGGTACACCCCTGTTGTAAAGAGTCCATTTGCATCCAAACAATATTAAGAGCCTGAAAGCCACAACCACCGACACAAAATGTACAATGCAGCAAATAGGAGCTCTTGAACAGATTACCCATCGTTTTTTTTTTACAAGCATCCAACTGGCTATTTATAGGAAACAGTCGTAGGCAGAGTCACATGTGTTCTGACTACGCAAGCCCTACCATGCTTGCCTTAACCACGCATTTGCGTTAACGATGCATATATGTGGTTAAGGCAGTGCACGGTCTAGCTGCTGCCTGCAGCTCGGCAGAAGCAGAAAGACTCCAGGAAGAGAAGGTGAGGTGAGGTAAGTGGGGCAGGCCCCAGGGCCGGGTTTGTCGGGGGTAGTTTGTTTGGGTTGGGGTTTTTGTTTTCAGGGATGGGGGTGTCGGGTCACTTTCAGGGAGGAGGGGGGTTGGGGGTTGCTTTCACGACTGGGAGAGGGTCAGGTAGTTTTCAGGCTGGGGAGGGTTGGGGTAGGTAGGGGTAGTTTTCAGGGCTGGGGAGGGTAGGGGTAGTTTTTTAAATTAGGGGTCATGGTATTAGGCTTAAGGGCAGTGGAAGGGGATGGACTTGTTTTAGGGACCGCACAGGGGTGGGAGGGAGGCGGTGCACAAGGTTTTAGGCCTGTGGGCAGGGAGAGGTGAATGGGTAGTAGGGTAGTTTTTAGGACTTAGGGGTGGGTGAGTTGTTTTTTAAGGGCTGGGGGGGTGGGGATTGGGGACGTTTTAAAAATAGGGTTTAGTGTTATATGCCTAAGGGTAGTGTAAGGAGTTGGGGTAGTTTTAGGGACAGTGCGGTTGTGCGGTGTTGGAGTAGTGTGTATTAAGGGTTAGGGACAGTGTGGGGGGTTGGGGTATTTGAACTGCTGGGGTGGGCAGGTAGGGGCTTTGTAGCTTCTGGAGGGGGGTGCAACCTTGACCACATATACTCATTTACCATTCAACCGTTTACCATGAAATTGTGTTGTTAAGGTATGCGTTGTAAAGGAATGCGTGGTTAAGACACATTCTTGGTTCAGGCTGCTTAGTATAGGCATGTGTGGTTTAGCCATGCTACCATCATTTATCAAAGCTAGTCAATCAAGGACTGCTAGTCCTTAAAATCAGACATTACTGGATGCGAACATGAATGGTTATAGGTCCTTTTCCCTGTATGTCAGACTGAAAGTGTCAGCGAACATATATTCCTCACCTTTTGCATTTTTGTAAATGATACATCGTGTTCCGTAACAGCTGCAGCATTGCTGTCACAAACTCACGCTGGAACCTTTGAAAAAATGAGATTCTCCCTGAACTTAATAACTTTTAAAAGCTTGGGAGATTGAAATTTTACTGAATAAGTTTGCTTGGCCTGGCTTGCTTTACAGGGTCTCGCGGTGTGGTGGCAATATCAATGGTGTGCACACAGTAAGCTGGAAGTGGAAACCCCAATATAGAGTAGGTTTTCAGCTTATTGTATAGAGCTCTGCAAAGGCAATGCTGTGCAGAGTTTTAGAACTTTAACAGTACTTTGGTGACAGAATCAGAAGCCTTTGTAATTTGCTTTTGAAAGGATCGTGGAGGGGTCTCATAATGCAGTGCTGATCTCAAATCTACCCCCTCTGTGGTTGGCTAGGTGATGATGGGCACAAAGTCTCATTCCCATTCTAGACTTTTCTAGACAACGGTTGCCCATGACCTTTAATATAGACAGTGGTGCATCGATTAAACTCATGCCACTCGAAAAGTTCAACAGCCTATCTCCTGTGCCATGCCTCAACCCATCGAATATTATGAACGCACATGAGCTGCATCTAAACTGTTGCAGTGTCAAGGATCATTCATTGTGATAATGAGACACAAAACAGAATCAGTGCAAGCGCCAATTCTCGCTCTTCAAGGAGCCTTGTCAAGTGGATGCCTACTCAGTTTTGCTACAGCTGATGACGTGGAACTGATATCTCTCAATTACAACTTCCACACTCAGTCTGAAGGTGTGAGCCAGTTTCTGTCATTATTTCATGGCCTAGGTGTGCTCAAGACAATGAAAATGTGACTTCACATCAATGAGGATGTTCTACCTGTTGCTCAGCAGCACCATAGAGTCGCTCTACACTTTCAAAAAGCTGTTGAGAAAGAACTAGAAATGCAGTTGAAGCATGACATCATTGAGAGCTTGACCGGTTCTACTCCATGCTTCTCACCCATGGTGGTGGGGCCCAAAAAGGACAGTGAGGGTGCAGTGTACATCTGTATTGATACGCGCCAGGCTAATAAAATAATCAAGAGAGAAATACATCCTGGTTCACACATAGTGGGCATGATCATGCAACTGAACAGTGCCAAAGTTTTCTCCGTTCTTGTCCCGAATAAGGGATACCATCAACTTGAGTTGGTAGAAAACTGCAGGTACAGCGTTTTGGTTCAGGTTGGTTTGTTCAAATACAAAAGGTAAAGTTTTGTATTGTCGTCAGCAGCAGAAATATTTCAGGATGTCATACGTCGAACAATTCAACCTGTTATGCATGCTTTTAATTACAGTGATGACATACTGGTATTTGGGACAACGAAAAAGGAGTATGACAATGCTCTTATGCAAGAATGCAGGTTACTTGCTGATGCAGATCTAACTTTAAATGCAGTAAAGTATGAGTTTAGCAAGACCAAACTCAAATTCTTTGGCCACATATTCTCTGATGGGGGAATGACTAAAGTACAAGTAAAATCAGCTACTTGCACCCCACAAGACATCACCATGCTACTTCTTAGACATTGACAGTTATTGTCAATGGTACATTTGTGATTTTTCTAATATGAGTGCCCCATTGAGAGACTTGACAAAATGGAATGTTCCTTTCCGGTGGTCTGCTGATGTGATCAAAGCTTCAGAAGAATAAAACATGTGATTGAAAATGCAACCAATATGGCTTATTTTGACACTAAGTTACATACTGAGATACCAGCCGATGTGAGCCAGGTGGGGCTCTGGGAGATCCTTGCTCAACACAGTGGCCATCCAAATGCTCAGAGACATATTGTGGCCTATTCCAGTTTCCGGTCCAGGGAAGGCATGGCTTGGCAGTTCGGGCTGGACTGTTCCCATGAGGCACAGGGTCAGACTGATTTGCATATAGCCATGTCTGAACTGGGGTGGCAGAGTGGGCTAAAGAACGGTGATGGATCAAACCCAGATCTTTTGACTGGGTGTGAGTGTTTGATTGGTTCTGATGCTCCGTCCATCACCACCCCCTTTTGTACCGCTATTCCAGTGAAAGCCTGTCTGACGCAGAACATGCCTACTGTCAGCCGAAGAAGGAGAGTCTGTCTGTAACGTGGGTCTGCTGCAGACATTTTCATGTGATTCTATACAGAAAACATTTTTCTATCATCACAGACCACCAAGCACTGCTCACTATTTTTTTGAGCTCGAAAGCTAAAATGCCTCCTCTAATTGAGAGGTGGCGTTTGAGACTGCAAGAGTATGACTTTGCAATTGTTCACAATCCGGGTAAAGATCAGAACCTTGCTGATTAGATTTCACAAGCCCGGTTACAGCAGCACAGTTCGACATCCAAAACAGCCAAGGAGTACATTAACTTCAATGTGAGTTTGAGCAATTCAGCAGCCCTATCCATTTAACAGATCATTGCTGCTAATGATGCTGGTAAGAACATGAACAAATACGGAAAAGGTGACTGGGTGCTAATTGCGCTGGGATGTGATAATAATTTAAATCCACAATCTTTAAAGCTCAAAGGATAAGGTAATGGTCACCCACCCACAACCAAAAGGGGTAATGTAAAACAAAACCAGCAATATCACAAAAAGCAGAATATATCCTGAGCTAAACTTGGACGTCAAAAAGTTCTTCACATAAATTCCGAACGAGATGTAGTCTTCATATCTTCTTTTTATTATTGATGCATTGCTTCATGAGACAAACTAGCCGCCAACATGTGTTTCGTCTTGGTGAATAAACCATAGACTTCTTTAGGGCTAAAGTAAAATCTGTAAATGTGAGTTGAAACATACTATCCACATGTAATATGCACACTAAGTATTGATTATTTATCTGAGGGCTCCCAAATCATTTTCAATGTAACGGTCCGACTTCAAACTCAATAATGAGCTCCCAGTATCCTGCGCGTGTGTTGTAAAGCCAGTAAACAAGTCCAAAACCGCCACGTTTTTGGAAGAAGATATGAAGACTACATCTCGTTCGGAATTTATTTGAAGAACTTTTTGACGTCCACGTTTAGGATATATTCTGCTTTTTGTGGTAAGAACATGCTTTTCTTCAAAAACATAATTTCAACTCAATCATGGTATAAGCATGCTCTGGAAGAAGCATGCTTGACCTTTTGCTGACAAAGATGAATTAAAATTTTTTACAAAATGGACTGTCTGTTACCAAGGAAGGTGTTGTAATGAGAGGCTCCCAAATCGACATACCTAAAAACTTACGACAGCAAGCCATTTAACTAGCCCATGAAGGACATTGTGGCATAATAGCCTCCACAAGAGCCCTCACGGACAGAGTGTGGTTCTTGCACCTGGATGAACGAGTGGAGAGGGAGCTAAAAGAGTGTCATCTTTCCTATTGCCTTTCTCCCAAAGTGACGCAGCACCCATTGACAATGTCTGACCTTCCTGTGGGAAAAAAATCTGTTAATTTCTTTGGGCCTTTAGATAATGGGCATCATCTCATGGTTGTTATGGATGATTTTTCACATTTTCCTTTGTCAAAGAATGTATTATTATCCACCCTGAACAAAGTAATTGAGCAGCTAGATCACATCTTTGCAGCATCTGATATTCCCGCCATTCTCAAATCTGACACTGGTCAGCCATTCAATAGAAAAGAATTCAAGAAATGTGTAGGCAGACTAAATGTCAAGCATCAAAAGAGCACACATCTGTGGTCCCAAGCTAATGGTGTTGTGGAACAATTCATGGGTACCCTCACACGAGTAATTCAATGAGCATTGATGGAGGGAATCAAGTTAGACCAGGCCCTGTGTCGAGCTCTCTGTGCCTAGCATTCAAATCCTCACTCACCACTGGTGAAAGTCCTGCCACTTTGTTAATTGGGAGAGCCATTGGAACCAAACATCCCCAGTGGACAGTGGACAGTATACCGCTCCTTGAATGCGGATAAGGTTTGTGTCACATGCACTTCTCTGAAGTGCCAAATGAAAACATATTGTTGTCGATGAGCTCAGGAAACAGCCTCTGATGAAGGTGACTGGGTCCTGGTAAGCAGAAACTAAAGCAGAAACTGGACACGCACATATGCTGTCGATCCTTTGAGGGTTGTGATGTTCATACGACACACGGCGAAAGGCACAGTGCCCCAGAAAGTCCATCACAGTGGGCTAATCACACTTTAAGCACCTCCCTCGACGGTCATCAGCTCCTGCAATCATGAATGAAGCGACCCCGACTGACAATCCAGATCAAGCATCTAAACCTGCACCATTGATGTAAAATCAGGGTGCATCTCAACCATATCATCCCACTCAATCTGGCCGACTAGTGTGAGTGCCTCCACGCCTTATTGAAAAAAGTGACATGACTATTGTTTTTACTTTTTATTTAACAAGGGGGAGATGTAGTGTTGTGAGACTCTGCGCCCTAGGACCCTTGCTGTTCTGGGTGGACTCAACAACGAATTACGTAACTTGCTGGGAGGTGTTAAGGTGTGGTTATTAATGATTATGACGTAATGAGAGAGAGGTGTGTGGCTGCATGCTGAGGAATTAAATACCTACAATCCAGAGCTCCATGTGGGGTATTCTTTTGCCTGCTCCAGAGGCTGAGAAGGCTGCTGCATATTATAACCTTAACAACGCTTTTGTTAGCGTGCGTTTGCATGATAATGTATTGGGCAGAGGGGTAAACAATATAAGCTTCTTTTTCCCCTACAGCAAAGCCTCAAGGTTGCTTAGTGCACGGATGACATATAAGCCACAGAAGAGTTTAATTCGATTCCTTCTCCAGATCTTCTGCCCTTCTGTATAGCACCTTCATGTATTTTTTCTAATTATAAACACAATTAAATGGCAGAGGAATAAAATTAGGCTGATCTATCCAATTCGCATGAAGCAGCTTCAGCTGTGCAGATTGGTAAATTCTCCTTGCAGTGCGCATTTCGGGGTGAAAATGGATGCATTAACACAGCTGGAAAACAACCTTGCCGAGAAGCAGCCCGCTTTCAACGATTATTCACAGTGTGAGAATTAATTTTCGAGGCAGCAATATACTCTGTTATTGTCGCATACAGATTTTACAACACGCAGACACTGGATTTGAGGGCGGCGTCGCACATTTCGGTTCGTTTTGTATCTTCATTGCGATGTTATATTCACGAATGCGAGTGAAGACACGTCTTGTTACTGGTATATTCGCAAAACGTGACAACGTGCCCGTGCTGATTTGCCTATGGCGGTAACGAGCTTAGGTGGGTGTTAGGCCTAACCACAAGGGAGTCCCCCTGGATGCCGCCAGTCTCTTTCCAGTGCTTTCCAGGTATGGAGTGCCGCAACCCAGGTGAAGGAGAGGTAACAAGTGGCAGTGACGCTGGGGGCGGCAATTGTGCCAGGTGAGAGACCAGACACCCAGGAGGTGACCTGCGTGTCTCTCTGAAGCCACCGGCGTATCTGTCGACCAGCTGAGACTATCTCTGTGTGCCAGTACCTCTCCCAGAGTGGCATTGACCCCTAGACTGATCCCTGCATCAGCATCCTCTCCCCCTGCCAGCTAGTTGTGTGACGTGCCGTTCCCTCGCATCTTTATTGCATCCGGACAGCGCACAGCATTGTGGGTCTTTGTGTAACAGAATGTACTGCAATGCGAGGTCGCTTGATATGACCCCTTGGGACCATAGTCATCTGGACGAGCGCTTCTTGAGTTGACCTTGGGCCTCCCAACGTGAGGTCAATTTTCTGAATAGCTGAGGCCTGGGGGAGATGGGGGGGGGGGGCAGCTACACACTACTTAGAGAGACCACTTCGGGGGGTAATGGTTAGGCCGGGTACCTTGATAAATAATGATTTTGGTACCATTTATTGTTTATGCTTTGCTGGTTTTTCAGCACAGGAATGAATCAGCAGAGCGCCTTTGGTAAGGGGCACATGTTTAGATATTAAAATGTATATAATGCGGCTGTTACCAAGGCATTTGCATATCTCAAAAGCATTGATGGGGGTCCCCCTGCAGAATATGAAGAGGGGCCCGTGAGTTTGTCCTCCTGCAGAATATGAAGAGGGTACCGTGAGTTTCCTACATCTCTATGATAAGCATCAGCCTTGGGCTGAATGGGGGCTGCCTGAAGGACTGGGGGCCCTAAAGGGTTGAGACCCCCCCTCTCCCGCGCCACAGGGGCCTGTGTTACGCCCTTCTTATCCAGAAGGGTGTGCTGGCTCTAAAAAGCTAAGCGAGCCAAATAACGGAACTAACAAGCATCAAGTATTTTATTTAAAAGGAAGAGGTTCCAGGTTTTCCTAAACTGAAAGTAATGCACTATAACCTTAAGAGATCGGTAAAGGGATTTCCGATACTTAGCTGCAAATAAGCAGAATGCCTGCCTGCATCTTCTTGCTTACCTAAATTGTGGGAGCTTTAAATTATGATTAGAAGCCGAAAGAAGATAATCTAAATATCAGATAATTAGCAAATGATGGAAGAGTGGTTGATTCCATGAGAAGAGAAGTGTGCACCAGGGTTGGAGATAGCAAGTCTATCAACAGGACAGTGCATCATTTAGCTGCAAAGATTTCAAATTGTTGCTGTCAAATACTCCAGTGCATTGTGGAAGATTGTAAGTTACTCTGCACCTACAGTAAACAAGTGGCATAACTAGTGCATTAATGAAAATCTGTGCGCCTGCTCTATGGATTGCAGCTTGACTATGGACCTGGTACTAAACCTGGGTGAAACGTGTGCAATTTCCTTCACTGATATTATTCATAACTCCAAATAATTACCTTAGAATATGCGTTATTTAGTGAAATGCTGGCCCTCCAATTTGCGTCAAAAATAGCACGAAATTGTACACCATGCAAATCAGCCAGCCACAGCTAGCTACATTTGGTTTATTCAAGTTGTTCCCGCGCTCCAGTTATAGGATGTTTTACTTGAACAAAATCCTGTTCACGTGAAGTGGCATTACGGCTCAATCGTGGACATTATGCGTCGCAACCATAATGGTCGTCTCACTAAACAATCGCTACGAGGTTTTATGCCGGTGTATTCACATTTACTGACTTCATCCTTCTTCTTCAGGGGTTATAGGAGAGTCTCTTACTCACTCCCTTGTGTAGAGTTAAATCATTCCGGTACTGAAAGGAGCTTTAGCAAGCCTGCAACTGAAAAGGGGGGGCTCTTGCCCCCCCCGCCCGCATGGAGGTGCGGCGATTGCCCCCTCCCCTGTACCTCTCGGTGGTGGGGCGTGTCCTCTGGGGCGCGCCCTACCACCGATTGGTTAGCGCCCTCCCTGACCCGGATGGCATTAAGTGAGGATAAAGAAGCGGGGAGCGCCCAGGTGACCCCCTTGTTGCCTGGACGCCCCCCCACACCGGTCGTGCCCCGCGCTTGGGGCTTCTTGTTTTATTTATCGTTTTGGTTTTATTTTTCAGGTGCTGTTCAGGAGCGGAGCGGTGTGCTGCGGCGGTGTCCGGACCCTCTCGGCGATCTTCCCTGGAATCGGCATTTGCTACGTGGAGCATTCGCCGAAAGAGAGGGGAGCTTCCTTAAGCGCCGCCTGAGTGTGTTTCCCGGCGGCTGAAGTTTCTTGTGGGGAAGACAAGGTAGTTATCGGGGCGGGTACGGGCGGCGAAGAGCAGAACTGATTGATTTGCCTGCTGCTGCCGCTCGAGTGTTAAGCCAGTCGGCAGACTGAAAAATTGCACACAGTGAGTAGTTAAGGACCCGCTGCACAGCAGCTCCCCAGAAGGTCCTAGGCGGAAATCGAATTTATTGTTTTATATTTTGGCACTTTCTGGGCCTTAGGAGGATCGCGCGATTAATCCCCGCCTTCCCCGCTCCATAACGGGCTAACCGATCGGTCCAGGCAGCGCTGGGGATCGGTGTTCTTGTAGGGGGCAAAGCAGGGTCGACTAGGGCAGGGCCTGGATGGGAGTCCTGATTGGGAATACAGGGTTTTTAGCACTTTGTTGTTAATTGCAAGTTGTGCTGAGTGTAACTGCTGGGATTTTCTTTGGGTTCTGCACTGGGCCTCGGAGGCTGAGGGGGTATGTGGAGGAGAGAATTTAAATGAAATAACATTGTGGCGTGCTTTATTGCCAATCCTCTACTGCATCTGAGACTGTTTTTTCTTCCAGCACTGTTGGACTTGGGCCTTAGGGCAGGTTCACCCCTAATCTTTTTGCTTTTATTTGTGACCCAGTGTTAGTGATTTTTGGGTCTTGGCGCACTTTTTCCCTGTGTCCCAGAGTAAAGTGCGTGCGTGTAGTATGGCTGGCCTGCCCTCCCATAGGAATGCATGGGGAATGTGTGTGTCCATGTTAGTTCCTGATGTGTGGGGAGTGCAGGCTCGAGTTTGGTATGTATGAACTCGTGAGAATGAATGCTGCGCAATGGTATGTGCGGCTTGTATGTGTCTAGAAGGGAAGTGCTACTTCTGGACATTGATGTATGTGTGCAGTGAGGGTGCTGGAGCGTGATTGGCTGGAGCTGGCTGGCATGCCAGGCTCCAGGAAGTCTGGATGGGTCTGCCCGGTGGTGAGTGTGAGATCAGCATGAGTGATGTGTGGGAGGAGTGCACCTGGGTCCTGGATGGGTTGGGTTTTTCCCCACACAATGCTGGCTCCGCCCCCCTGTGGTTTGTCTAACGACCCAAGCCTCCCCAGTGAATGAAAGGGGTGGTTGGGCCATCAAGGGTACTCCCAAGCCAGCTGCAACTGGTTTCCCCCCACCCTGCACCCTGAAACAAAGGATTTCACAGTATAAGAAGGGGCTGTGTCCCCTTACAATTGGTTCTACTTTTGGATCCTTGCCAGAGGGGGCTGTTGCTGCTGCTGGGGCCAGGAGGACCGCCACTTGGACTGTCTCCCTGCCTGGAGACCCAGTGTGCTGGCTCTGGCCCAGCCTTGCCCCCCTGCCTGCCTCCAGACCTTACTGGAGCTATACTTTTGCCAGAGCGCCTGGAAGCGCTTTCATTTGCCTTATAGCGCTAAGAGAGCTTTATTTTCCTCCCTGGCGCTGGGATCGCTTCTCTTTGTCCCCTAAGCGCTCGGTGCGCTTTATTTTGATTATAGCGCTTTGGAGCGCTTTGCCAGGCATAGCGAGTGCCTACCTCGCTTTCTATTTTAATTTGAGGCCGGTGCCCACCCGGCATTGCCCCGTCTTTATTTAATTTGAGCGGCTGCCCACGCCGCATTTGCCCGTGTATTCACCGCCGCGGCCCCGAGTGGGAGAAGGAAGCAGCGCCCGCCTTCAAGCCCGGGCCGCGCTGGGATTGGCCCAGCCGGCCAAGCCCCTTCCGCGTCATCGCAGGAGGAGGAGGAGAGAGCCGGAAGGAGGAAGCCGCCTGCACCGCCTGTCCCGAGGCTCCCGAGCACAGGAGGAGCCCCGGGGAAAGAGAACGTCCCTCAGCAGCCCCGGAGAGTCCCGAGGAGCGGGAGCTCTCCTCCAGCCGCCGCCGGACCCGGTGAGTGAGAGGCAGCTGCATTGTGCGCAGAGCGGTCCCGGTTGGCAGTGGGCCGCTCCGCAAGAGAGAAGGGGCATTCTTTGGAGAGTGGAGCCACGAGGCCCCTCAGGTCATTACCTGAGTCAGGGTCCCCCGTGAGGGACTCCAACGAAGCCCCCATTTGATTTAGGAGCCCCGAGGCTCCTGGGGGCAATTTGTTTATTTAGAGCCCGAGAGGCTCCCACGTCCACAGCAATTTACGAGCCCCGAGGCTCGAGGGGGCATTTTGTTGATTTAGAGCGCTGAAGCTCTTGATCCCAGCCCACATTTGTTTTGCGAGCCAGAGAGGCTCTTGGGACACGAGTGTGGTCAGTAGCCCCGAGGCTCCCACACAGTGTCTCCTCCCCACCAGTGTTCTTGAGCCCACGTGGCTCCAACGTTTGCCTACCTGTGATTTACAACTGTCCAGCACTTAGTGGACAGTTGCTACGTTTAGGCTTTGTGTTCTGGCTGCCTGCGCAGCCTTCCCTGACATTGAGACTCAGGGCATTCAGCCCCTTGCGAGGCCAGTTGGCCTGAAGGACAGTTCTAGTGTTGTGCCATGTGCACCCTGCGCATTATGATTTACTGCTTATGTGATTCCTGCGCAAATGTTCTACCTGCACCTCTGAATGTGTTTTAATGTTTCATGTGCAATTGTCTATGTTATTACCTTTGCTAAAAGTGACCTGCTTAGGTGATTCTTTATGTTTTATTCCCCTTTGCTAAAAGTGACCTGCTTAGAGGAATGTTTGTTATTACCTTTGCTAAAAGTGACCTGCTTAGGTGATTCTTTATGTGTTATTCCCCTTTGCTAAAAGTGACCTGCTTAGAGGAATGTTTGTTGTTACCTTTGCTAAAAGTGACCTGCTTAGGTAATTGTTTGTTTTATCCCCTTTGCTAAAAGTGACCTGCTTAGAGGATTGTTTATGTTATTACCTTTGCTAAAAGTGACCTGCTTAGGTAATTGTTTGTTTTATCCCCTTTGCTAAAAGTGACCTGCTTAGAGGATTGTTTGATATTACCTTTGCTAAAAGTGACCTGCTTAGGTAATTGTTTATGGTTTATTCCCCTTTTGCTAAAAGTGACCTGCTTAGAGGAATGTTGATGTTTTATTGCCTTTGCTAAATGTGACTTGCTTAGGTGATCATTTTAGGTTTCCTTCCCTTTGCTAAATGTGACTTGCTTAGGTGATGGTTTTCCTGCTTTAGGTCCTGATGATAAGGTCCTAGTTCCCTGCGTGATTTCCCTACAGTGTTTAGGGTGGCGTAGGAGGTATTTACCCTTTACCAGTAGTTACTGGTTGTATGCTACATTTACTATTTCTGTGTTACAGTCATTATATGTTTATGTGCTAAGTGTTATACCTACAAGTGCTATTTCTAAAAAGTGCATACCCCTGACAGTGGTCCAGGTGGCCCTGTCCTGTACATAATCCCTTGTAAATCTTGCCCGTGCCTGTTGGCACATTGTAAAGTGTGTGTGTTATCTAATGTGTTTTTATTATTATAATACAAAGGCTATTTTTGATATAACCTTGTGTGGAGTTTCCTTTGTGGTGGGCCTAGGGTGTTGTCGCTGGGGTGCGCGCGCAGACGCTTTGCACATCGCCTCCGAGATTAGCCTTGCTGCTCGCGTCACGTTACCTAGAGGGTGAGCAGGGGTTATCTTGGTGTGTAACTCCCTTGCCCTGACCTTAGAAATGGTGATCCCTGACTGACCTTGGCGTGAGCGTTGGGCGGCCGGGGGTCCCGTTTCTAACATTGGTGGCAAGCGGTGGGATTGGACTTGCGTTTGCGTTGTACCACAGTGGCGACAGGCCACACTACAAAACTCTGCAATTTTAGATAACCACCTTTTGGGGATTATTGTTTTTTAGAGAAGTTTAAGTATTTCTTCTCCTGAAAGGTGTCATTTTGTATTTGTGTCCAGTTCATTTGTTCCCCGCCCTGCTCCCAGAGTCTGGTACCTGTGTCGCTTATGGTCAGGTTGAGAAGTCAGGGGTGGTAGAAACTGCCTTACCGGTCCGAGGGGAGGGTGTGTGTGAATGAGTGGTGTGTTACACTGGGCAGAGGAGTGCAAGTTCTCTGAGATAGGAATCTTGCTGAATTTTGTAATTGTGTACTCCTGTGTAAGCTCAGACCCCCAGGTTCCCTGTGTCAAACTCTTCTTGAGAACGTCCGCCAAAATGGAGCCTACTTTTGATTTCTGTGATCTGTTTAGATACAGTATGTTGGAGTTGGTCAGATTCTGTGAAGAGAGAGACATAGGGGTGGATGAGTCAGATACTCAGTCCGAACTGAGGAGCAGCCTGATCCTATGGCAAAAGGATCAATTGGATCTTGAGCGCAGTGAGAGAGATAGTGAGGACCCCATAGGTAGGGAGTCCCTTGCTGGGTCCAGTGTCAGTACCAGCGCCCCATCCCTTTCCCTGTCCCCAGAGGAGTGGTTAGATAGGAGGGAAGAGCGGGAGCATCAGCTAGCGATGGAACAGCTCAGGTTGGAGCGCGCCAAGCTAGAGGCTGAGAGGACCTTGTTCAGGGAGAAGGTAACCCTAGAGAGTAGGTTATCCCCTGAGTGCAATTTTGATTTTCTGGATTCCCCAGGGAGGGTTGAGTCCAGTGGTGGCAGCTATTTAAGTGTTAGTGTAGACAGTCCCACTTCCAGTTTCCCGAGTGTGGTGCCTGTTTCCCCAGAAGAGGAGTTAAGGTTGAGATTCAGGAACCTTAGGAAACTGTCTCACCAGTCTTGGGAAGAGTTTGTGGATGAATGTCAAGGTGCACTGTCTGATTGGCTAGAGGTTCACATGGGAACTGAGTTTGCCAAGCTATTTGATCTGGTTCTAAGAGAGCAGGTGCTCAATAGTTGTTTGCCAGGGTTGCGCCAACACCTGTTGGAATATGGGTTGACTGATCCAGACACCCTCGCAGAGGAAGCAGAGCGCTGGGACAGTGCGAGGGGTTCTTTAGAGTCACTAGTGGGTGATTCCAACAATAGTGGGTCAGGTGTCCTCCAGCCCAGCGTGGTGGAGGAGGGGGAGAGTAGCCCAGCTAGGTCCCAGGTTAGTGAGGAGGGTGTAGGGGCTGACTGCCTGTCTCAGTGGAGCGGGAGTGAGTGTGTGACCGAGAGTCCCCAGACGCCCGAAGCCCTGTCACAGAGCCTGGATGGTTTCTTTAGGGAACACCAGGATGGGAACCTAGGCTTGCCTGTTAGTTCACTTGAGGGAGATCTCCTAGTGTGTAGAGGACCTGGAGCATCTGTAAGCGGAGCTTCTATGGTTCTAGAGTCTGGCAGTACCACTCCAGTAGGGAGGGTACAGGAGTCCAGCGAAAGGAGTGATTGGGGGATAGTATGTGAGTCCCCAGAAGTCCTGGAGTGCCAGGCATTGGTTCCACCAAAGGTTCTAGACCAGAGGTTGGAAGGCCAGGTTCAGGATCCGCCTGACCTGAAGGGTGGGACTACTGTAATCAGTGTCCTGACCAGTCCTTTTTCCAGAGGTACCACCCCGGTTGGGAGGGAGCAGGACTCTGGAAGGGGGTGCAGAGGGTGGGAGAGCCCACCTCTGACCCCGGTGCAACCTGAGGGGTTAAACCCTAGGTTGGGAGGATGGTGTTTAGAGGGTACCCCTCGCAGGAGGAGGAGGAACCCTAGAAGAAGAGGTACGGGGAGGAGAGCCTTCCCCGAGACTCCTGGTCCACCTAAGGTTGTAGACCCTAGGCTGGAGAACCAGTGGCAGTCTAGCCCTGTCTTGCAGACAGGAAGGGTGGAGAGTGGCTATTATGTGCCAGGGGTTACTACCCCCCACTTTGTGAGTAGGCAGGATCCAGTGGCACCTGGGTGGCCTAGGGCCTGGTCCTGGTCGAGGGCAGCTGGAGAGTACCAGTGGGGTACCCCAGTTAGTCCCTACAGTAGTTTTAGAAGGAACCCTAGGGGTTCACCGTGGCGTAAAACAGGAGGGTGTCCCTGCAGTTGTGGGCCCGCGTCCGTGTTTTATCGCCCCAAGCAGGGAAGTCCATCACGGTGATGATTGGTCTGCCCTGCGTTTTGGCTGGAAGGGGGTTGTGTTGGACTTCGGCCTTAGGGCAGGTTCACCCCTAATCTTTTTGCTTTTATTTGTGACCCAGTGTTAGTGATTTTTGGGTCTTGGCGCACTTTTTCCCTGTGTCCCAGAGTAAAGTGCATGCGTGTAGTATGGCTGGCCTGCCCTCCCATAGGAATGCATGGGGAATGTGTGTGTCCATGTTAGTTCCTGATGTGTGGGGAGTGCAGGCTCGAGTTTGGTATGTATGAACTCGTGAGAATGAATGCTGCGCAATGGTATGTGCGGCTTGTATGTGTCTAGAAGGGAAGTGCTACTTCTGGACATTGATGTATGTGTGCAGTGAGGGTGCTGGAGCGTGATTGGCTGGAGCTGGCTGGCATGCCAGGCTCCAGGAAGTCTGGATGGGTCTGCCCGGTGGTGAGTGTGAGATCAGCATGAGTGATGTGTGGGAGGAGTGCACCTGGGTCCTGGATGGGCTGGGTTTTTCCCCACACAATGCTGGCTCCGCCCCCCTGTGGTTTGTCTAACGACCCAAGCCTCCCCAGTGAATGAAAGGGGTGGTTGGGCCATCAAGGGTACTCCCAAGCCAGCTGCAACTGGTTTCCCCCCACCCTGCACCCTGAAACAAAGGATTTCACAGTATAAGAAGGGGCTCTGTCCCCTTACAATTGGTTCTACTTTTGGATCCTTGCCAGAGGGGGCTGTTGCTGCTGCTGGGGCCAGGAGGACCGCCACTTGGACTGTCTCCCTGCCTGGAGACCCAGTGTACTGGCTCTGGCCCAGCCTTGCCCCCCTGCCTGCCTCCAGACCTTACTGGAGCTATACTTTTACCAGAGCGCCTGGAAGCGCTTTCATTTGCCTTATAGCGCTAAGAGCGCTTTATTTTCCTCCCTGGCGCTGGGAGCGCTTCTCTTTGTCCCCTAAGCGCTCGGTGCGCTTTATTTTGATTATAGCGCTTTGGAGCGCTTTGCCAGGCATAGCGAGTGCCTACCTCGCTTTCTATTTTAATTTGAGGCCGGTGCCCACCCGGCATTGCCCCATCTTTATTTAATTTGAGCGGCTGCCCACGCCGCATTTGCCCGTGTATTCACCGCCGCGGCCCCGAGTGGGAGAAGGAAGCAGCGCCCGCCTTCAAGCCCGGGCCGCGCTGGGATTGGCCCAGCCGGCCGAGCCCCTTCCGCGTCATCGCAGGAGGAGGAGGAGAGAGCCAGAAGGAGGAAGCCGCCTGCACCGCCTGTCCCGAGGCTCCCGAGCACAGGAGGAGCCCCGGGGAAAGAGAACGTCCCTCAGCGGCCCCGGAGAGTCCAGAGGAGCGGGAGCTCTCCTCCAGCCGCCGCCGGACCCGGTGAGTGAGAGGCAGCTGCATTGTGCGCAGAGCGGTCCCGGTTGGCAGTGGGCCGCTCCGCAAGAGAGAAGGGGCATTCTTTGGAGAGTGGAGCCACGAGGCCCCTCAGGGCATTACCTGAGTCAGAGTCCCCCGTGAGGGACTCCAACGAAGCCCCTATTTGATTTAGGAGCCCCGAGGCTCCTGGGGGCAATTTGTTTATTTAGAGCCCGAGAGGCTCCCACGTCCACAGCAATTTACGAGCCCCGAGGCTCGAGGGGGCATTTTGTTGATTTAGAGCGCTGAAGCTCTTGATCCCAGCCCACATTTGTTTTGCGAGCCAGAGAGGCTCTTGGGACACGAGTGTGGTCAGTAGCCCCGAGGCTCCCACACAGTGTCTCCTCCCCACCAGTGTTCTTGAGCCCACGTGGCTCCAACGTTTGCCTACCTGTGATTTACAACTGTCCAGCACTTAGTGGACAGTTGCTACGTTTAGGCTTTGTGTTCTGGCTGCCTGCGCAGCCTTCCCTGACATTGAGACTCAGGGCATTCAGCCCCTTGCGAGGCCAGTTGGCCTGAGGGACAGTTCTAGTGTTGTGCCATGTGCACCCTGCGCATTATGATTTACTGCTTATGTGATTCCTGCGCAAATGTTCTACCTGCACCTCTGAATGTGTTTTAATGTTTCATGTGCAATTGTCTATGTTATTACCTTTGCTAAAAGTGACCTGCTTAGGTGATTCTTTATGTTTTATTCCCCTTTGCTAAAAGTGACCTGCTTAGAGGAATGTTTGTTATTACCTTTGCTAAAAGTGACCTGCTTAGGTGATTCTTTATGTGTTATTCCCCTTTGCTAAAAGTGACCTGCTTAGAGGAATGTTTGTTGTTACCTTTGCTAAAAGTGACCTGCTTAGGTAATTGTTTGTTTTATCCCCTTTTCTAAAAGTGACCTGCTTAGAGGATTGTTTATGTTATTACCTTTGCTAAAAGTGACCTGCTTAGGTAATTGTTTGTTTTATCCCCTTTGCTAAAAGTGACCTTCTTAGAGGATTGTTTGATATTACCTTTGCTAAAAGTGACCTGCTTAGGTAATTGTTTATGGTTTATTCCCCTTTTGCTAAAAGTGACCTGCTTAGAGGAATGTTGATGTTTTATTGCCTTTGCTAAATGTGACTTGCTCAGGTGATCATTTTAGGTTTCCTTCCCTTTGCTAAATGTGACTTGCTTAGGTGATGGTTTTCCTTCTTTAGGTCCTGATGATAAGGTCCTAGTTCCCTGCGTGATTTCCCTACAGTGTTTAGGGTGGCGTAGGAGGTATTTACCCTTTACCAGTAGTTACTGGTTGTATGCTACATTTACTATTTCTGTGTTACAGTCATTATATGTTTATGTGCTAAGTGTTATACCTACAAGTGCTATTTCTAAAAAGTGCATACCCCTGACAGTGGTCCAGGTGGCCCTGTCTTGTACATAATCCCTTGTAAATCTTGCCCGTGCCTGTTGGCACATTGTAAAGTGTGTGTGTTATCTAATGTGTTTTTATTATTATAATACAAAGGCTATTTTTGATATAACCTTGTGTGGAGTTTCCTTTGTGGTGGGCCTAGGGTGTTGTCGCTGGGGTGCGCGCGCAGACGCTTTACACATCGCCTCCGAGATTAGCCTTGCTGCTCGCGTCACGTTACCTAGAGGGTGAGCAGGGGTTATCTTGGTGTGTAACTCCCTTGCCCTGACCTTAGAAATGGTGATCCCTGACTGACCTTGGCGTGAGCGTTGGCCGGCCGGGGGTCCCGTTTCTAACAAGCACATTATCAGGGGGAATTTTATTTCCAGTTTTTTGTGGAGCTGCTTGAGCGTGCCACTCCCAGACATTAATAATTTTTCTATTGCAGGCAATACACTACAGTGTTTCCGCATATCGTGCACGGTGAGCCCAGAGTGGTGAACGGCGGACGTTGTCACAAACCCGATACCGGCTGTGGAAGGGCGCAGGATTGGATCGGTAAGAGGAGAATGGGGGGCTTGCATTTCATTGCTTCTGGTAGCCGCCGGGTGGGTCTACGTTAGAGTTTACTCACCCCTGACAAACCGGAGAAGCCGGGGCGTTGCGGTTACGGTTGCATGGTGCTTATTGCCCCCTGTGCATCCTCCATCTGGTGAAGGTACAAAGCACACGGTCACCTGAGTTGTAACACTAGGAGTGTAGGGTAGTGGTTTGCAAGCATGCCAGGGCCAAAGGTTGTTAAGGGGTCCAGAATGGAGGGTATGATGTAGGCCATGATGCGTAAGATGAGTGACATTAATAAGAGGTTGGGGAAAGTTGATGAATTAGAGGCCCGCATGAATGAGAGGTTTGCTGATCCCCCAGGCACATCAGGCAGGCCCATGCGGCAGAGATCGGCACCCTTGCCAAGGGGGGATTTCGCTCCCCCATCAAAGAGATCTAGGGCCAAGAAGCCCAGGTACAGTGCCCCAGCCCCCGTACCTGTAGTTCCGGTCCCTATTACACCTGTACCTGCGGTACCGGTTCCTCTTGCACCTGTGCCTGTAATTCCGGCACCCGCGGCACCGGCTCCTGCCATGCCGCCGGCGCCCCCTCCTGCGGGCGGGGCCCCCCCGCCCGTGGTACCGATACCAGTCCCGGGTTTGCCGCCGACACCCGCTCCCTTGCCTAACACACCAGTGCCACCGGACATGCCCCCAGGGGTTCCTGAGGTGCCAGCTGGTAACCTGGACCCGGTCCCTGTTGAGTTGGTATCTCAGATAGCGGCCTCATTGCCTTGGCTGCAAAAGGGGGGTGTGTTACCTGCCTCATCAGATCATGCGGCGGAAGCGGCGAAGTTGGTAGAAAAAATTAAAGCTGCAACTGCGTCCGACAGTGCTGCGGTGCCCTCATCTTCTTCACTTACAGGTTCCAGTCCCGCCCAACCGAATGGAGAGGGTGGTCTACCGGGCCAGGTGCCCGGAAATGGTAAGGAGATGGCGCTGCCTCTCTTGGGGGACGGCTCAGTGCCATCCAGGAGTGAAAATTTGGCACAACATGTGTCCCAGGCAGTGAAGGAGTTGATTTGGGCGGGAAAATATGTCTACATTTTTTCTTTGTTACTAGACAATAGGGAAATGGAGCATGCCAAGTTACTGAAGGAATGGATGCATCCGAGTGAATGGAGGGCACAGTGCTCCAAGTTCAGGGTAGAGGAGACTTTGAAGAATTGGATCAGGGCCTTTTCCGTCCTTACGGCTATCACGGCCGAACGCCCCCCTAATGTGCAGGCACAAATGGCTTGCTACCGGAGCAGGATTGTGGGGTGGAGCGATCAATACCCTGGGGATGCGTGGAAGGAGTATGATGTTAATTTCAGGAAAGCCAGGGAATTTGACACATCACTGGCATGGAACAGGGTGGACTCTATGTCTTGGCATAAGCAGTTCTCAGGGGACACAGCGCCATCCCAGTCCACCAGTGCAGTCAGGGTGTTCACCGCCAGACCCCAACAGCCCTTTCGGTCAGCCCAGGGGAGTGAGGTCCCGGGGAAGAATAGGGGGGGTCAGAGAGAAAAGGGGTATGCTGTGACTTCAATAAGCGTTCCTGCACAAGGGCCCCGGGCACCTGTAGATTTAGACATGCATGTGCTGTCTATGGTCACCCATCCCACCCCGAGACAACTTGCAGGTCCAAGCATGGCAACCACGGTCAGAGGGGAAGGGGAAAGCCAGAGTAGTGCAGACGATTGGGGTACCCCCACGCCAATAGACGTTTTAGCGATGATCCCATGGCTGAATAGATACCTGGACCACACAGCGGCCACTCTACTTCAGGAAGGTTTCTCACAAGGTGTTAGGATCCCGGCGGTGGGGTACACAGGTAGCGCACATTGCAGAAACCAACTGTCAGTTAAGCATAATCCTGCAGTGGTGGCTGCTAAGATTAGCAAGGAACTGTCTCTGGGCAGGATAGCTGGCCCTTTCCAGAAGGTGCCTGTCCCTAATTTTGTGTGTTCACCGCTTGGAGTAGTACCCAAAAAGGAGAAAGGCGAATTTAGACTGATCCACAACCTGTCGGCACCAAGAGGAGCATCCTTGAACGATGTGATTGATGAGGGGATTTGTAGTGTAAAGTATGCCTCATTTGACCAGGCTGTTGATTTATTGCGTGCTCTGGGGCCAGGGGCACTGATGGCAAAATCTGACATAGAATCTGCTTTCTGTCTCCTTCCAGTCCATCCGTTGGATCACCACCTCCTAGGTTTCAATTTCGAAGGCAAGTATTACATGGATAAGCTGAACAGACAAACTTGAAAAACTACCGACCAATTTCCCAGCTGCCGTTTATGTCAAAGATCCTTGAGCAGCATGTGTTAAAATCATTGGTTGCCTTCCTGGAATCACATAATCTCCTCCAGGGACGCCAAGCAGGTTTTCGGGCACATCACAGCACCGAGTTGGTGATGCTCTCGGTGCTGGATGAGCTAAGGGACATGGCTGACAGTAGGAAACCGAGTGCCCTGATACTTTTAGATCTTTCAGCGGCATTCGACACTGTCAGCCATGATCTGCTCCTGGACAGACTGGCTAGTGTTGGAATTAAGGACACAGCCTATAAATGGCTAGAGTCCTTCCTGACAGGCAGGCAGCAGAGGATTCAATTGGGAGAGGAGATCTCGGGGTTGGGCAGTCTGAACTGTGGGGTTCCGCAGGGATCTGCACTATCACCGCTGCTCTTTAATCTTTACCTGCAGCCCCTTATTGAATCCTTGGTACAGATGGGTTGTCGGGTGTTTAATTACGCTGACGACACCCAACTACTCTTTAGTATTGAGAACTCTAAAGTAGCCCAACTACATATACAGGAGGTACTTAGGCACACAGTCAGCTGGATGAGTAACAATCTGCTGAAGATTAACCCTGAGAAGACGGAGGTTTTGGTGGTGTCAACCGGCACGTCCCCCTGGGGAGATCTGTTTTGGCCAAAAGAACTTGGGCCCACTCCAATACCAAAGCCCAATGTAAAAAGTCTGGGTATAAAGATCGACAAGGACTTGTCGATGATTACCCAGATCTCGGGTGTTGTGGGCACCTGCACTGGCCTAATTAGGCAATTGCGTCGTTTAGTCCCTCTGTTATCCAAATCTATGCTTCGGACAGTGGTTTCGGCCACTATATTATCAAGATTGGACTATGGTAATGTCCTGTACTTGGGTCTACCAAAGAACCTGATCCAAAGATTGAAGGTCGTTTTGAACGACGCCGCACGCCTAATCTTTAAACTTCCAAGAAACTCTCATGCTTCCCCTCTGTTGTTTAAACTCCACTGGCTTCCCATAAAGCAGAGGATAGAATTCAAGAGCCTGTGCATTGCACACAAGGCAATTCACAGGCATGCACCTGGCTATATTAAGGATCGTTTAAAGTCCTATAATCCGAAACGTACCTTAAGATCATCTGATGCTTCATTGCTGACCTGCCCTCGTTTCAATTTAGCCACAAAAGGAGGTAGATCTTTTTCCATACTTACCCCATTGCTATGGAATAATCTACCAGTGTCCTTGCGTAAGGAGTCGAATCTTCTCTGTTTTAGGAAACAGTTGAAAACAATTCTGTTTAGAGAGGCTTTTGGTCATATAAGTTAAATTGACAATCTGGCTTGGGTTTCTGTGAGTAGGAATAAAGTGTGTTTCTTTGGTCTGGAGCGCCTTGAGACCTGGTGGTGAGTTGGCGCTATACAAACTAAAGTAACATAACATAACATAACATAACATAAATGCATGCCCATGGGCTGTTCCATATCATGTGCTTACTTTGAGACGTTTAGCTCATTTCTAGAATGGGTCATGAGACAGGCGACGGGCCACCAGCAGGTCATGCATTACCTGGACGATTTCCTTTTCTTAGGTGCGGCGGGCTCTCAGGAGTGTGCTTGGGCATTGCAGGAATTTTGCGTGCTCATGCGGGCTTTTGGGGTCCCGCTGGCGCCAGGGAAGACGGTCGGCCCGTCCACCTGCCTGGAATTCCTTGGTATCGAAATTGACTCAGTGGAGGGATGCTTCAGGTTGCCCAGGGACAAAGTGTCTAGGTTTAGAGCAGCTCTTCGTCAATGCCTACGCAAAGACAAGGTTTCCTTGCAACAGCTGCAGGAATTGGTAGGGCAACTGAACTTTGCTCTGCGGGTCATCCCAATGGCACGCCCATTCTCACGCTCCATTGCCCAAGCTATGAAAGGACTGCGAGAGAAACATCACCGCACGAGGTTGTCATCTGAGGTTCGCCAGGATATGCATATATGGATGGCATTCCTGGAGGATTTTAATGGCAGGGTAGTGTGGTCCGGTCCTCTCGCCACATCAGCAGAGTTGGGTTTATGGACAGACGCTGCTGGTAGTGTGGGCTTCGGCGCCATCTTGGGGACCAAGTGGGTTGCCCAGCGGTGGCCGGAGGAATGGAGAGCATGGGGTCTGACCGCCAATATTGGCTTCCTGGAACTCTTCCCAATATGGGTGGCTTTGAAGGTCTGGCCGGAACACCTATGTAACAAATCAGTGGTGTTCTGGTCTGATAACATGACAGTTGTGGAATGTATAAATCAACAGGGGGCGCACTGTCCGTTCATTCTGCGCCTGATAAAGGAGATTGTGTTACAGTGCTTAAAATGGAATGTGGTTTTCAGAGCCAAGCATGTCCCAGGAATCCTCAACAATGCAGCTGACTCCCTTTCTCGCTTTAAAATGCAGGTTTTCAGGGAACATCTTCCTGCAGCAGATCCCTCGCCAGCGCACTTCCCGGCAGTACTTTGGCAGATTGGTGCCCCAGATTACAGGACCTCGTGGTTGCTAGCTTAGCCCCCAGGACCAAGACAGCTTACGAAGGGGCGTTTTTGTCTTACCGTGCTTTCTTGGGGCTGGAATGGGAGGTTAGGTGGGCACAGGAGGACAGCTTTGCGGCCTACTTAGAATTGATGCACAGAGAAGGGCGCTCAGTGGCGGCTGCGAGCAGGCATAGGGCGGCGGTCTCCTTCTTTGCGCAGGCTATGGGCATGCGAGATCCCACTAACACCTTTATGGTGCGCAAGGCTTTGAGGGGTTGGCGCCATTTACAAGGTCACTCTGCAGATAGAAGAAGGCCCATTGGGCTAGCGCGGCTGACAGCCTTATTAGTGGCGCTTCACAGTGTCTGTAGCTCAGAGTGGGAAGTACTTCTGTTCAAGGCTGCATTTTCCCTGGCTTTCTATGGGGCTCTGAGAATTGGGGAATTAGTTGCAGGGTCAAGAGGAGATAAGTTGGGCGGCCTACAGCGGACCTGTGTAAAGATCAGAGAGGATACTATGTGGGTGACAATTCAGAGATCGAAAACTGACCAGGAATCTCGGGGTCACACCATAGTGCTCCACCGGGCCCGGGCTAACCCTTGCTGCCCGGTTTCTCAAGTGGAGATCTTCCACAGGCAGCGAGAGGGCACGGCGGGGGGTGCACTGTTGTGTCACGCCGATGGTACACCATTGACCAGGTACCAGTTTAGGCGAGTCTTGGAGCTGACGGTCAGACAGGCAGGTTTTGATCCCAAGGAATTTAGCACTCACTCCTTTAGGATTGGGGCAGCAACCAAAGCAGCCTTAAGGGGTCTCCCAGTTGAGAACGTGAAGAGAATTGGGAGATGGTCGTCTGAATGTTATAAACGATATGTACGAATTGACATGTTGTGACAGGATGGTGCTCACGCCTGGTATGTTTTTGTTTTTTTGCAGTTTCTCAAACCTTTGACGCAGGGGAGGAACTCGCCACTGGGCGTCAACGATCTACACCATCGCAGCACAAGCGACAGGAAGAACACAGGACATTGGTGACTTGGATTGTGGGCCACTCTTATGTGAGGCGTGCTGAACATGTTTTTCTTTCAGGAGACCGTAGGAAAAGGGCGGCGCAAAAGGGGTTTAATATCTCATTCTTTGGGAGAGGGGGTTTATGCCTCAGCCAGTTTAGGAACTTCCTCCAGGGACTCTTAGCTCAGCAGCCCGCCCCCGTCAGTGGTGATACTTCACTTGGGGGAGAATGATTTGGCCAAACTGGGGAGGCGCATCCTTATCGAGGAGATCATCTCCACTGCGGGGTGGGTGGCCAGGACTTGCCCGGGTTGCACGGTAGTATGGTCGCAACTTATCTCTCGGTGGCAGTGGCGAGGGGGGGACTCGGTCAGGGCGTTGAATCACTCGGTAAAGAGGATCAACACACAGTTGGACAAACTATTTCGAGCCCCCCGGTTGCAGACGATTCCACATGGGTGTATCTGGGGCGAGCAGTTCTATCTGGGGGATGGGGTACACTTGACTGAGGCAGGGAACGTCCTGTGGTCTAACAATCTCTGGTCCTGGTTGCAGGGATTTGCAAAGTAAGCACGCTTCTGGTTTAGGTCTAGGATGGGGGAGGCCAGATCATCGGTTAACAATGCTGGCCTGTGGCGGTAAGGTCATGACCGGTGAGCAGCTATTTTAAGGTCTGAGGAGGCGGCAGCCAGTCACTGACCATGTGAAAAGGGGGGGCTCTTGGCCCCCCCGCCCGCATGGCGGTGCGGCGATTGCCCCCTCCCCTGTACCTCTCGGTGGTGGGGCGTGTCCTCTGGGGCGCGCCCTACCACCGATTGGTTAGCGCCCTCCCTGACCCGGATGGCATTAAGTGACATCCGGGTCAGGGGGGGTGGGTTGCAGGAGGGGCTAGGTGGGGGGGCATAGCCCCTCGAGGATAAAGAAGCGGGGAGCGCCCAGGTGACCCCCTTGTTGCCTGGACGCTCCCCCACACCGGTCGTGCCCCGCGCTCGGGGCTTCTTGTTTTCCCGCCCACCATCCCTGGAACAACACGGTTGATGCTTTACTAGTCCGATTTAGTGTGTAATTTGCTAGGATGTCTGTTAGCCTGATTTGCCATGCATAGTAAACTGTATTTGGATTATGTATTTTGCTGAGGATGCTTTCTATTAGAATTTTTCTCCCCTTTTAGTGAATGGTACTGAAATATGTTATTGGTGTTGCAATTGTGTTTAGGTCTTTTTTCCCTTTGTAGCTCTACGGTCTTATGCGTGATGTATGACTTAGTCAGTGTAGTTGTCCTTTAGAATTTTCTCCCATAGGTCGTCGTATTTATTAGGAATGGGGCATGCGGTAAGGTCATGACTGGTGAGCAGCTATTTTAAGGTCTGAGGGGGCGGGCATCATCTTATGGAGGTTCCCGCCCAGGGGGAGGGGCCATTGGCCCCTCCTAGAACTTCAGGGGCAAGGTAACTGGTGACTCAAAGGGGCGCGGGTTGGGGAGTAGTCACGCTTTCCTTAGGCTGGTAGCCACCCCGCGCGCACATACTCATGACGTCAGCGGATGGCGCAGAGTAAGGGCCCTCCTTTAGTGGGTAAATGAAGTTCACGGCGTGGACCGGGTAATTACCGGGCCCGGCTGCGCATGCGCACATCTTTAGGTGAGGCGCAGCTAGTAGGACCTGACACCGGTTAGCGACCTTGCCATATGGCCAGAAATGTTAATATACAAAATTCAGATGAGGATGTTAGATTCGGTTAGGAAACAATCTGTATTAGAGTTTTTGTTAAGGATAGTTTCTCACACCTGTTGACAATATTGTATCTAATGTCCTGCTGAATTTTTGTATAAACTGATTATCGTGCAATTCAAAATGTATTGTTTTATATCTTAATAAATACGGCCGGGGAGTCTTGCGACCTCCCGCCTTCCAAAGATAAGCATGTTTCATGTTCATGTGTCCGGGGGGTGGTGTGGTCATAGGGAGGGTGCGGCAGCCAGTCACTGACCATGCTCTTTTTCATGGATGAGTGGGAACATTGCAGGCATTAGCCCCCAGATTGGATTCGATAGCCGGACTGGTGATTATTCGCCGATACTTTGACTGAAATTAATCCCTTATTGTGTGAGGGCTTTGCTTGCTTTCAGTTGCTGCTACTCCTCATCTATATATATAAAAACGATGTATGTCTGTCTGTCTGTCTGTTTGTCCTTTATGCATTACTACACCATTCATCCGATCGCCATGAAACTTTGGGAAGTTGTTGAGTACACTCCCGCAAAGGTTTCTGGCATATTTTTCTCCCATAGGTCGTCGTATTTATTAGGAATGGGGCATGCGGTAAGGTCATGACCGGTGAGCAGCTATTTTAAGGTCTGAGGGGGCGGGCATCATCCTATGGAGGTTCCCGCCCAGGGGGAGGGGCCATAGGCCCCTCCTAGAACTTCAGGGGCAAGGTAACTGGTGATTCAAAGGGGCACGGGTTGGGGAGTAGTCACGCTTTCCTTAGGCTGGTAGCCACCCCGCGCGCACATACTCATGACGTCAGCGGATGGCGCAGAGTAAGGGCCCTCCTTTAGTGGGTAAATGAACTTCATGGCGTGGACCGGGTAATTACCGGGCCCGGCTGCGCATGCGCACATCTTTAGGTGAGGCGCAGCTAGTAGGACCTGACACCGGTTAGCGACCTTGCCATATGGCCAGAAATGTTAGTATACAAAATTCAGATGAGGATGTTAGATTCGGTTAGGAAACAATCTGTATTAGAGTTTTTGTTAAGGATAGTTTCTCACACCTGTTGACAATATTGTATCTAATGTCCTGCTGAATTTTTGTATAAACTGATTATCGTGCAATTAAAAATGTATTGTTTTATATCTTAATAAATACGGCCGGGGGGTCTTGCGACCTCCCGCCTTCCAAAGATAAGCATGTTTCATGTTCATGTGTCCGGGGGGTGGTGTGGTCATAGGGAGGGGGCGGCAGCCAGTCACTGACCATGCTCTTTTTCATGGATGAGTGGGAACATTGCAGGCATTAGCCCCCAGATTGGATTCGATAGCCGGACTGGTGATTATTCGCCGATACTTTGACTGAAATTAATCCCTTATTGTGTGAGGGCTTTGCTTGCTTTCAGTTGCTGCTACTCCTCATCTATATATATAAAAACGATGGATGTCTGTCTGTTTGTCCTTTATGCATTACTACACCATTCATCCGATCGCCATGAAACTTTGGGAAGTTGTTGAGTACACTCCCGCAAAGGTTTCTGGCATATGCATTACTACACCATTCATCCGATCGCCATGAAACTTTGGGAAGTTGTTGAGTACACTCCCGCAAAGGTTTTTGGCATAAACTTTCTTTAAATATCGGCCCCCGAGGGCCCTCATAATCTTTCAAATACTGATGCACACACCAGACGGAAAAACAAAAAAACGTGTATCCACAAGCACTCGAATAATTAAATAGAATTAAAACAACACTTTGAAATGTTTTCCATATTAAAATGAATAAGTTTCAATAAAAATGACACAATGTAAATTGAATGTTATCATGACGAGTTTCCTTGAATTTCCCTTCTTCGGAGATCGCAGCAACGCGCAACGGATAAGCTAGTCATGAATAAACTAAGGGAGGCCTCTCAATCTGAGTTAATATATCGCTTAAAAGTTCGGTGGTTGGACTGGATACTGATTGCTTTGCCCTTCAAGCAGTGTTAATTAAGGATTCAAACTGTTCCTTTTATTTGATACATTTTTACAACGATGATTTTTCTAATGCACCCTGTTGTAATTTTGCCAAATTATTCTCTTTTTAGAGGAGCTTAAGGATCCTTGTTATGGGAGCCTGGCCAGCGAATTGTATAATTTGTGGTGACTTTAACGAAGGTTAAGGAGAGACGCCGAATGTTTGAGGGTAGTGACCACAGTTGATCATCTGGAGGATTCAGATCCTAGAGGTTCTGATGTGGGATCATATTTATCAGCGGGTTATTTGTCAGTGTTATTCAACTCTTTGAAACTCTTTGACAAAGTTGGACCCCTTGTGCCATCATACAGAGGTAGGGGCAGCCCCTCTACTAATGATGAAATGTTTTACAAACGTAACTTGTCCTCCATTTTTTCTGAGGGCTATATGCTAGAAACAAATTGGGCGATCACAATGCCTAGGCAGCAGTAGAGCATTTTTTAATTCAAAAGAGGCTCACCCTTATAGGAAAAAGCCCCCTCCGTCTTCTTATAATGATGGTCATAGGCTATGCTAGTTTTTCCCACCCCAGAGTGTTTTATTGCTACTGTCATTGTTAAACTTCTTGAGATCTTTCAAGTCTGTCTGCCCGAGGATATTGGGGGGTATCCAAGCTTAGTTATTGTGTTAAAGAAAGTTTAATGAAGCCTGTGAAGTTTATCCCAGTGCATATAACAACAAGTATTTCATAGCCAATCGTAACCTCAGGAAGACTCTAGCGGCTAAGCCCAGTTTTCAGGACAAGGTTATAATTGCACATAAATATTATAGGCATGTGCTATTAAAAAGGAAAAAAGAACTGCTCCAGGTGGACTAGGGTAAAATTGTATTATATTTTATTGTAATTGCATTTATGTAGTGCTTGGTACCCCTGACGAGGTGTCAAAGTGCTTTTTCGGCGAGTAGCATGCAACTCCGGAACCCCTAGAGGATTAGTGTGGAATTAGTATAGTGAAAAATGCAAGTACATTTTAAGTGGTGGATAGGTTAGTCAGGTATTTGGATTCGGAAGGATGGCAGAAGGATAGAAGAGGAAAAAAAGGTTTGTATTTTTATAGCGCTTGTTACCCCGGATGGGGTGTTGAAGCACGCTACTCCGGAAACCCATAAAGGATTAGTGGTGAATTATGAAAGTAATTTGAGTGGTGGATATTAGTCAGTTATTTGGTGTGAGAAGGATAGCGGATGGATAAAAGGGGAAGGAACGCTCTCAGCCTACCCACCGAACCCTCCAACACCGACGACGCTGCCCACAGCCTCAGACGCTGGATCGAGGACTGCGCCAACACCCTCACCCCCCTCACGGAGACACCAGCAAGAGGGCCAGCTGGTTCACCCCAGGACTCCTAGCCTCCAAGCAAGCCTGCAAGTAACTAGAGAAGAAATGGCACAGTGAACAAACTCCGGACAGCCACGCAGCACACAAGGACGCCATCCGCAACCACCACCACCTCATCAGGGCGGCCAAGACGACCTCCTTCAAAGACCGCCTCAACAACAACGCACACAATAGCAAGGAGCTCTTCAACTTCGTGAAGGAACTCTCCAACCAAAGCTCCAACACTAATGGCATCCCGCCGTCGCATGCGCTGTGCAACTCCCTCGCCACCTTCTTCCACTGCAAGATAGCAGACATCCACGACAGCTTCAAACACCAAGACAGACCCAACAGACAGCAACACATCAGACCTTCCGCACACCATCGACCACAACCCCCTGCTAGCCTGGGCCAGTGTGAGCATCGATGACACCATCAAGACCATGCGCACAATCCACTCCAGCTCTCCGTCAGACCCATTCCCGCACCACGTCTTCAACAGAGCAAGCAGCTCCATTGCACCCCACCTTCACAATGTCATCAATCTCTCCTTCGAGACTGCGACCTTCCCAGAGATCTGGAAACACGCCGAGATCAACACCCTACTCAAAAACTCTAAGGCAGACCCAAGAGACCTCAAGTACTTCAGGCCCATCTCTCTGCTCCCCTTCCCGGCCAAGGTCATCGAGAAAACCGCCAACAGACAGCTAACCCGATAAGAAAACCGAATCCTGGACCCTTCCAAGTCAGGGTTCCGCAGCAACCACAGCACGGAGACTGCCCTCATTGCCACCACCGATGACATCAGGCCCCTCCTGGACAACGGTGAGACAAAAGCACTCATCCTCCTAGACCTCTCTGGCGCCTTCGACACCGTCTGCCACCTCACTCTACGCGCACGCCTCCATGCCGCAGGGATCCGAGACAAGGCCATGGATTGGACCACCTCCTTCCTCTCCAGCAGAACCCAGAGCGTCCGCCTCCCTCATTCAGTTCCAAAGCCTCCGAGACCATCTGCGTTAAACCCCGGGATCCTCCCTCTTCCCGACGCTATTCAACATTTACCTGGCCCCGCACGCACATTAAGCCCGACAACACGATCTCAACATAATCTCCTACGCCGACGACACTCAGCTGATCCTCTCCCTCACCAAGGACCCCATCAACGCCAAATTCAACCTCCACGAAGGAATGAAGGCCGTCACCGACTGGATGAAGACCAGCCATCTGAAGCTGAACTCGGACAAGACAGAGGTCCTCGTCCTCGGCCCCAACCTTTTAGCCCGGGACGACTCCTGGTGGCCGGCGGCACTGGGGGCATCCCTGACACCCACCGACCACGCACGCAACCTGGGAATCATTCTCGACTCAAAGCTCTCAATGACCAAGCAAGTCAACGCCGTCTCCTCCTCCTGCTTCAACACCCTCCGCATGCTACGCAAGATCTACAGATGGATCCTGACAGATACAAGAAAGACAGTCACCCAGGCCCTCGACAGCAGCAGACTCGACTACGGAAACACGATCTACGCGGGAGCCCCGACCAAGCTCATCAAACGAATACAACGCATCCAAAACGCCTCGGCACGCCTGCTCCTTGATGTAGCATGCCACGGCCTCATCACCCCCCACCTGAAAAACCTGCACTGGCTCCCCGTCAACAAGAGGATATCCTTCAAGCTCCTCACCCACGCACACAAGGCACTCCACAAGACCGGCCCAGCTTACCTCAACAGACGGCTCTCCTTCTACATCCCCAACCGCCAGCTCCGCTCCGCTGACCTCTCACTCGCCACCATCCCACGCATCCAAAGAACAACCACCAGTGGGAGATCCTTCTCCCACCTCGCCGCCAAGACATGGAACACCCTCCCACTGAGCCTACAACAGACCCAAGACCTGCTGACCTTCAGGAGGATACTCAAGACCTGGCTGTTCGATAAGTAGCGCCCCCACCCCCCAGCGCCTTGAGACCCACGCGGGTATGTAGTGCGCTTTACAAATGATTGATTGATTGATTGATTGAAGGTTTGCATTCATAAAGAACCTGTTACCCCTGATGGGTGTTGAAGTGCTTTTCTGGCGAGTAGCACGCTGCTCCGGAACCCATAAAGGATTAGTATTGAAAATTAGTAGGGTAGGGTAGGTGGCGGGATAGAAGAGGGAAAGAGGTTTGTATTTATATAGCGCTTGCTACCCTTGATGAGGTTTTGAAGGGCTTTTTCATTTTTTGTTTTTGGCTAGTAGCACTCTACTCTGGAACCCATAAGGATTACTGTTGAATTAGTATGGAGAAACATGAAAGTAATTTGAGTGGTGGATATGATAGTCAGTTATTTGGATTAAGAAGGGTTGGGGAGGGGTAGAAAAGGGAAAGAGGTTTGCATTTATATAGCTCTTGTAACCCTGATGGGGTGTTGAAACGCTTTATTGGCGAGTAGCACGCTAATCTGGAACCCATAAAGGAATAGTGGTGAATTAGTAAAGTGGAATATGGAATTTGAGAAGTGAACATGTTAGTCTGTTATTTTGATTGAAAAGGATAGTGGAGGGATAGAAGAGTGAAGGATTTGGATTTTATTTTGTTATTTTCTATTTTTTTGAGGTCATAGTAGTAGGAGGAGGATTTTGGATGAGTAAAAAGGGGTTTTGGAGGGAAGGAGTCAGAGGGAAGAGTTTAGAAAGGTTTGTTTTGGGGGATCGGTATAGTAAAAAGAGTTGTCAGATGATGCAAGGAGGGGTAGAGTAGGAGAGAGTCTAGAGGGGTTCTTTTGGGTATCATAATAGTGTTTTGAATCCAATGTAGTCTTTTCATGATTGTTAAAGGTGATCCATGGTAGAGGCTATTCGCACAATCGAGCTTGGACAGAACAAGGGAGATGGTAGCTTGGACCTTGTGTGGAAATCCCAAATGAGGGAAAACTTGTTGCAGCGTTTTTATAGTGACAAAACTTGATCTTGCTAGTTTGTCCACTTGGGCATTCATCAACAGCTGGAGTCCATGGTCATTCTGAGGTTTCTTACTTCCTTCGATACTTTAGGCGGGGATCTCAGTCCATCAGGCCGGGCGGCAAGCGGGTCGTAATGATCCAATCGCCACACGTAAGTACTTCAGTTTTTGAAGCATTCATTTTGAGATTGCTCCAGGTCATCCACTGATCCACGGCTCTGAGACAACTGAAAATTGGGGATTTTCCAATGTATTTGGGGCATTCCAGTTGAAGGAGTATTTGTGTGTCATCTGCATAGCTATAGCACTTGAGGTGAAATTCATTGATCAGTACCGGTAATGACTTCATGTAGATGTTGAAAAGCATGGGCGAGATGATAGAACCTTGAGGGACCACTGCTTTTGTAGAATATGATTTGGACGAGAAAGGTGGGGTATGGATGACATTAGTTCTGTTTCGAAGTTAGGACAAGATCCAGTCTAGAGCAGTTCCCTCTATGCAGGCTTCATAGAGTCTTTGTTTCAGAGTGTCATTGTCAACTGTGTCAAAGGCATCCGAGAGGTCCAAGAGGAGTAGCACAGCAACCCCATTGAAGTCAACTGTATTCTGCAGGTCATCCCAGATGACAAGGAGGGCAGATTCAGTGCCTCTTCCAGGACAGAATCCTGTTTGGTCGTCTGAAAGTATGTCATTTTCTTCAATGAATTGTGATATCTGGTGAACACTGCTCTTTCTATCAGTTAGCTCAGGAAAGGTCCATTTGTAATGGGAATGTAGTTGTCAGGGTTCAGCGGGTCCAAGTTTGTTTTCTTCAGTAAAGGGCATATGTGCAATGTTTTGAGTTCTTCTGGAACTATTCCGGTAGTTAAGGAATCGTTGATGATTCTACTTACTGGAGTGGCAGCAGAAGTTGTTCAAAGAATTGTTTTGAAAGTTTGTGGTGGACAGGGGTCAGAAGGGCTGCCGGCAGGCCTGTTTGCTTTGACCAGGTCCATAAATTCATTGTGTGAGATGTGTTGGAAAGAACGAAGAGACTGTGTTAGAGTATTCTTGGATTGTTGTTTTTTTACAAGGGTTTGTGCTGGTGCTTTCTTTCTGTTTTAAGTACGAGTCCAATGTGTCTGCTTTGTCCCTGTAATGATTTGCCTGTTTGTCTGTAACATCTTGAGTAACAGAATGAGTTCCTTCTAGGCAATTTCGTTTATGAAATTCATTGAGTATTTTATAGAATACTTTATTTGCACATTTAGCATTTTGAATTCTGTCTGAATAGTACCTTTTCTTATCTTTTTTGATAGCTGACTTGTATAATCTGTTAATTTTTGTAGGTGAAGTTTGTCTTTTTTGGCGGGTTTTTTGAGCCAGGTACGTTGCAGCTTTCTAATTTGTTGTTTTATGTATTTTATTTCTATGTTTCTCCAAGGAGCTTTTTTACTTTTGTTCTGTTGTGTGGTTTTGAGTGGTATCAGGATGTCAAAAGCTTCCTGTAGCCACTCATATAGATTTTGAACAGAATTTATTGTTTCCAGATTTGTACTTGATGTTAGTTGTGTTTCTATGTCTTCCAAATTGAGTTTGTTCCACGGCCGATAGGTGGATGAATGTAAGGTAGTTTTAGGGGAGTTGCTTGGTGTGGTTTTATGTTGGAAAGCAAGCAAGTGGCGGTTTGACCATGTGACTGGAGTTATAGTTTGAAAGGTACCTAGTTCAGTATTAGCAAAAATGGCATCTAGGATATGTCCAGCGATGTGTGTGGGATTGTGGACAATCTGATGCAGGTTCAGTGCATTTAGGCCAGTGATTATTGTTTTTGGAGGGGTCATATTGGGTTTGTCAAAACAAATGTTGAGGTCACCCTGAACGCATAGGTTGGAGTGTATTGTTATCAGGTTTGAAACTGTGTCTAGAAGTGCGTCTGGGAATGTCGCCTTGCTAGGTGGAGGTCTGTAAAGGAGCAGGAAGTTACAGGAGGAAGACGGTGTAAGATTGCATCTTGTTAGAAGAGCCTCACAATTCTTTATGGAGATGTCGTCAACTTTAGTGATATGTAATGTTTGCCTGAATACAACAGCTAGACCACCTCCTTTTTTGCCTATACGATTTTGGGTGATTGTTTGATAGCCTAGAGGAACAGCTTCATGCAGGCCTGGAGTCATATCATCTCCCAACCATGATTCAGTTACGAATAGTATGTCTGGTTTTGCATCTGTGAGAAGGTCGTGGATGAGATGTTTGTTTTTAGAGAGAGATCAAGCATTTATTAGTAGACAGTTTAGAGAATGGACTTTGGTGATAGTGAGACTTTGTTTTGTAGAAGAGTGATCAGTATTGGTTGGGTTTGTAGCAGGTGTGTTTTTAGTGCTGGCGTTAGCTGTATTAGGATAGCAATCGTGTAGCTGTTCTGTATCATGTTCCTCATCCAGCATGCTAAGAATACATTTTGATGGGTCTGTGTGTGTATGTGGTGGAGATGGTGTGTGAGAGTGGGTTGGTGTGCTGTGTTGTTTTCTTGGTGTAACATTGTTGTGCAGTAGACATGGGGAAGCAAAGTTGTGAGGTGTGTCACATCGCTTGTATTGTTTGCATGTGTTTAGGGCAGAGGGTGAATGAGTGAAGGGTGGTGGTGCAGCATGTGGGTCATGTAGTAAGGTTCTAAATTGTCCAAAGGATGAGAGGCGATTAGAAGAGAGTTGCTGTGTTGCTGTATCTGTGATAGGTGTGGTGGAAGAGAGAAAACTTGGCATTGAAGTTGGTTCCTTTGTGTGGTTTGAAAGGTGGGTGTATGTTTGTATTTTGTGTATTTTGCACTTTGAAGATCTTGTTGTGCTGGTGTGTGTGATATGTTTTGTTTTTGAGAAGTAGTGAAAAGGGGTGCTGGTGTATTTGTTTCATGCAATGGATTTGGTTGATTAGTATTGTTTGTGAGAGGAGGTTGTAAGGTAGAGAGGGTGGTGATGTGTTTATGAGTAGAGTGTATGTTGTGTGTAGGAAGGAATGAAGTAGAGGTAAGAGTGTTTGTCTTAGACTGGTTTGTTGCAAGAGTTAAAAAGTGTGGTTGTGTGCAGTGTGTGTGTTGTGCATTAGTGTTATTATGGTAGAATGGAGACGAGGGTGTTGGTTGGACAAATGATGGAAGGATGATTATATGTTTGTTAGTGATAAAAGGTGGCCTGTTAGGTGTAATTAGAGCAGGGAGCATGTTTCTGGACGGGATGTAGTTATGTATGGTGTTGAATGACGTTGTGTTAGTGATGTGTGGATTGGTTAGTGGTATAGGACAGAGTTGTGTACTGTTTGTAGGTGATGGGTATGCGCGGTAGTTGGAATAGAAGGGTGTATAGATGTGGTTTGGTTGGGTTTGTAGTGCATGGTGGTACATTGACCTGTGCATAGGGTTCTGTGTAGTGTATATTTGGTGTGAATGTGTTACTATGTTTGTGGATGGTGTGGGTGGGTATTACTGAATGGGAACATGGGCAGCATTTCCGGCTCTAGTCATGACTAGTTGTGAACAGGCTCAAACAGGCAATTGCCCTTGTCCTCTTCGCCCTTAGCAATGATGCCCGGGCTGAGACGCCCTAAGCCTTGGTCTTTTATAGCCCTCGTAATCAGGTGACCGCTTCAGCCAATGGGAACCCTAAACCTAACCCTATCCAATCACAACACTAGCCCTAAAATCTAGAACCAATATGAGACCAGGACCTTACAGTCAATCTTAGCCCCAGTCCAAGCACCCTATCAGTTTCAAAAACCTTGATCTCTACGTCCAATAGAGGCCCTATCCCTACCTGTAGTCCCAACCCAAGTCCAAGCAGCCAATCAACACAGGAAGCCCTAGTCCCTACTTCCAATAGAAAGCCTAACCCTACTCTTAGTTCCACACCTAGTCCAGCAACCAATCACACCAGAAGCCCTAATCGCTACTTCCAATAGAAATCCTAACCCTAGTCCCAACCCTACACTGATTCAGTCACAGACCAAGAAACCAATCAGAACCCTCAAATACCCAACCAATGAGGACACTAACCCTAATCCAATAGAAACAACAGATAAAAACACCAATCAGTGTACAAATGTACCAATCACTAGCAGACTATATAAGGTCCCAGCGACCTCAGACAAGGTTTGCCGGCCAGGGAGTTGGAAGCTGCTACTTTATTCAGAAATCCCCTAGGAGACAGACAGGTTCAATCCACACTTTTGACTTCTGCAGGTAAGGCCCTAACAAGCTTGTTCTCTAACAATACTGCTTGTAGAAAACTTTACTCCCTCTCCTGGCCAGAAAACGAAGTGCACAGTCCCTATTAAACACAGTTTAAACATCTCACAGAAGAGTACTGCTGTCTCAGAGCACCCTCTGATGTAGAATATCCCCGTTGCTGGGGGTGGAGGGGAAGGGGGGCTGATTTCACTGACTTGTTAACACAACATTTTGGCGGAGTGCACTGCTTAACATACAGGTCTTAGCACAGAGTAAAGTTGAAATTTGGAGGGCAAAACTCATAGTCACCGGGAATGAGAGGGAAAAGCTACAGAGTTTGGACTTCAAATCCCATAATTCAACACGTTGAATGGAAGCAATCATGGGCAGCAAAAACCACAAGTTTGAACACAAAAACAGGTGATAAAATATGCAATCACGGGCATGTTAAAACTACAATTTTGAATTGCAACAACCACAGGCAAAGACAGTAATCATAGATATGGAAAATCGTTTTTTAACTTTTTTAGTAAGAGACAGCACTAGTCTTCCTCCTTACCACTTCCCGGACTCTGCTCACTGCAATCTGGAGCACAAGTAGGCTGCATCTCACAAGATGGAGGTTGTAGCTACTCACGAGGGTAGTTAAAGGTTCTGGAAGTTAGGCAAGGGATTCTGTTAGAGGATAGCCCCATCAAATATTTCCCATTTCCAGTCCATCTATCAAGCAAATGAGGACAGGGGTTTAAGACAGTTACTAGCTGTTAGGCTGGAGGGAGCTGCTTGTTTGTCACTATCAAGCCCTGAAGTTACCCTGGCTATTGAGCACAGCATGGGGTAAAGGCATCAGGGCCTGATGGTATACCTATATGTTTGATTAAGTTTAAAGCTGAGATCTGGGGCCCCTTGCATGAAAATGTGTTTAATATTTTCTTGAGCAACAGGCTACCTATGCCTTGGGCACTGTCTCAAAATGCCCTTAAATATTAATGGTCCATTTCCATAATCAACAGTATGGTAAAGAATGTAGGAAGGGTTGTGTTTTTGTGCCTTAAATTATGGACTGGAAGACAATTACATCATAATTGTCAGTATTATCTTAGGTCCTGGCTGGCTACAGTGCAGCAGTGCTTGAATTTACAGCTAATTTTGGGGAAATACAATCTTGCCAAGCACTGAGCCCTGTACCTAGCTTTTTTGGACCCATCTAGCACCCTTGCCTGCATCAGTCGATCCAAGTAGGGGCTGTTTTTGCTGGATTTGAGGGTTGAGGTTTGTTAGACTTGGCATCGTTCGGCATGTTTCTCCTGTCTTTTTGCTTTCTGACCTCCCGGTTTTGTTTTTGCTGCTTTAGTGTCTCTGTGCACTTTCTCACTGCTGTTCAGTGTTGAAGTGCAAGTGCTCCAATTTTAAATTGCATTATGGATTGATGTTTCCATGTTTGATAAATCTGATTTACTGGCAAGCCCTAGTAAAGTGCACTGGGAGTGGCAGGGCCTGTAAATCAAATGCTGCTAGTGGACCTGTAGCACTGATTGTGCCACCCACATGAGCAGCCTTTCAAAGAGTTCTCAGACCTGCCACTACAGTGTCTGCATCCAGTTTTTACTGCCATGTCGACTTGGCAAGTGCACCCACTTGCCAAGCCCTAACCTTTTCTTTTATTATATGAGAGCCACCCCTAAGGTGTCATCAAGTTACTCCCACGGTTTGTAAGGTAGGACATGTACTGCAGTGTGTGATATGTCCTGACAGTGAAATACAGTATGTTTCGTTTTTCACTATTGAAAGGCTAACTGTCCCATAGGATAGAATGGGAAGTACTGGGTAACATTTTATGAGTGCATCTTCCCACTGGGACAAAATAGAGAAATTAAGTTTAGTATGTTTGAAGTCAGAATGTAGAAATGCATCTTTTAGTAAAGATGATTTTTATATTCTGTTTGAAAATATCACTTTTTGGAAGTAGGCATTTTTTACTTAACCATCCTGTGTGCCTTTGCTGAGTTGTGGATTGACTGTCTGGCTTTGGAGTGACAGAGGCTTGGTTGTTCATTCTCTTCAGACAGCCAGGGTTGGGGTTGAGGTATTTCCTGCCTTTCCTGGATGAGTCGGGGCTGGGTTGAATAGACCTGGGCTGCATTTAGATTAGTGGGAGGAAATTTCCTTGTACCTGAATGGGCCTGGTCAGCCTTGAACAAGCTGGGCCAGAGAGAACTGAACTGGTTTGGACTGAGCACAGATACTCTCTCCCAGAGAGAACAAAGAGAAACTGAGTATACATATTGGGGCCCAGACCCCAGAACTTTAGAACTTGCTTGAATCAAGGAACCTGCCAAGAAGAAGAGCTGGAAGAACTGCTGGGAGGTGTACTGCCAGTTTACTGTTGTGTTGCTTTGCTGGGTTGGCTTGAAGTTGCGGCTTCTGCCTTGGGCAGTGAAAGGGTTGGACTGAACTTTCTTCACTTGTTGCTGAGTATCTCTTAGGGCTTGAAATAGAAATTGCCTCCTGTTCACAAAGTCTCAGTGACAGGAAAGACTTTCCTTTCTTCTGGGTATCGCCTCTGGAACCATTGGTTTCAGTTGCCAAAGAGGGGGAAAGCAGGTGACACCGTCACTGACAGCATTGCTGGCCCTGTGTCCTGAAGGCACAGCTGAAGGCACTGCTGCACTTTTCAATCCAAACCCCGGTCTCACCAATGACAATGCCCACCGCCACCACTGAGAAGCTGCTCGCACCGTGACCTGTGTGCACCGTACTCCACACCGCCTCTCTTCACTCCGCTGCCAAGGTCTCCCTCACGATGTCGCTGCACGCTGACCTTGACACCTGTGACTGCACCGTGGTTTGGGTGCACCAGTCGTACATCACACGATGGACCGCCCCATCCCACACCGCAGTCTGGGCCAACCAACACAAGCTCCCATCAACCGACACTGTCCCTTGCGCTGTGACCTGTTAGAACTGCAGTGAGCAGTGCTGCACTTCAAACCGCAGCCATAGTCTTACCGATGCTGCTCGATGATCGTCACCAAGCTGCTGTCTGTACCACAACTCAAGGGCACCACACGCCGCATGACTACACTTCAAGTCGCAACCGCTACAGTTGCCACAACTGGCCCGCATCAACGCAGTCGTCCGGAACCAAAAGTACTGTTTACGAGTCTGCTGACACTAACACCGGTCCGCACTGATGCGGTCAGCCAGAACTGTTGGATTCTGTTGTTTTCAGCACCATGGTAGCCCTGGATGGAGCTACTTGCTTTAAGGAGCTGCATTTTAATGTCAGTTATGCAAAGTGCATATTTTTGATTACTGTATGCTGAAGTTTTATCGTTTTAGCCCTGTTTACACAGATAAATATTTGTTATTTTTTCTAAAACTGGTGTGGTGTCCTTTTGTAGTGGTTTCACTGTATTACTGTGTGTTCTGTGCAAATGCTTTACACATTGCCTCTGAAATAAGCCTTACTGTTCATGCCAAGCTATCGAGGGAGTGAACAGGGGTTATTTTAGAAGTGTATCCCCCTTATCCTGACTATAAGTAAGGGTCCCTATTTGGACAAAGGTGCAAACAATTGCCAACTAGAGACCCCCATTTCTAACAAGGTTTCATTGGTCAGCTTTCTTCACACCTTTCATGCTAATTTGTCTGTTCCGGTCCATTATGGCACTTTGGGGGAACTGTAATCAAGAGGGAGGGACTAAGGGCTTGAAAGGTCCAGCATATGGGCCCTATTTAAAGTACAAAACAACAAGGGTATGCAGTTCCTGATGAGGGGAGAGAGAAGAGGAAGGTAACAAAAATGAGGGCGGTGCGATCCTAAAGTGTTAAACGAGAGGGAATGCTCTCACACACCCAGCCCGCTGGGTGTCATGCTTTATTATAGGGCATGCTGCTCGTCGGGTCGGCGCTGCAATACCCAACGGGCACCCTATGTAGGGGCTCTTTGGTTGAGATCTTTTATTCTTTGCCTTTTGGTGAAGTGGGGGTGTGGGGCCTAGAAATTGTAGAAGGGCAGAAGTTTAGGTCAAGTCGTTTCTAGCCTGTTAGTTGGTGGATCTGGCGGCAATTCTTCAGGACCTAGTGAAACAAGGGGGATTGTATGTGTCTACACTAAAAAAGAAGGTGGCAATATGGTGTATTGGCCTAGTTTTACATCAAGATGCACCTGAGTGGTGTAGTACCAGTTGATACAGCAGCCAATCTAAAAGGCAAATGAGAGAATTATTGCATACACTTGTCACTCTTTGTTCACAAAGCATGTGTAGGGACTGTGCAGCTCTGGTGTCAGGTGCAGCCATTAATTCTAGGTGCAGTGGGTAACTGACATTTGCAAATAACCTAGAAATAACAAATGCAGTGGTGAGAAATGACTCACCTATAAAATATTCATGATCGGCCCCATCAATTTACGGCATGGAATGGACACGTAAAAGTAACTAGTGTCCTAGGGAGGGGGGCAAAAATCATAGCGATGGTCAAGGTAGAAAGTTAAAAGTAAAAGCCAGTGTTTACAATGAAGAAGTAGGGAGAACGACCCAGCGTCTGCCTAAGCAATGGAGGCCGAAGTGGCCTCTGTTCAGAACTCAACCACATGATCTGAGAAACATGGTCTAGGTCGCGTCGGCCCCCAGCTCCCCAAGTACCAGACCCATGGTGGCCCCAAGAGGCCAGGCACAATGTCCAGTCCGCCAGAGAACATGCTGGCATGTTGCCATCCCGAGAGCAGACTTGTGGTAAACGTGCCCAGGGGTAGAGCGCTGCTGATACCAAGAGGCGGTATCAGAACCTGGAACTTCAAAATGCTCACTATGGATAGACGAGGCACTGGGTTCATCCTAGGAGTTAAGACAGCAGGTACTTATGTGTGTGTCATGCTTATTAAGCGGAACACCTACCCCACCATGCCAGATCCGGGAGGCGACTGCTAGACTGGTTCTGGTAGCAGAAATACTTCTGGAAATGGTGAGAAGCGTGATATAATTCCGTGTGGGTCTCACAGCTAGAAAGTGATCTTCCTAGGGGCGTGGCTTCGCCGTGCATCGTGATGGCCACTTACTAGAACGCTCCGCCAGCCGAGCCTATTAATCCATTGAAACCATCCGTACATATGCTTTGAACCATGGTCCACCCAGTGCGGAATCCCCAGTGCCCAGGTTGACTGCGCTGAGACCTGTTTATTTGCCGAGGAAGAAATCTAGGACGGCGGATAACACGCAACAGAAGGGGGCCTGAGAGTGAGGCTGCTCAGTGATGCCGGGGCCTCGATTGTGCGCTGCCCCGTAACGCGGGGGTTGAGACAGGGCGTGTGGAGCTGGAATAAGCTGCATCGGATACGAACTGTCTGCAGAAAGCGGCCATGCCTTTGAGGTGCGCGTGGCAGTGGGCTTGCTAGCGGCAGGAAAATACCCTGCTAGCGGGAGGCTCGGGCTGCTCTGCCAGGATCTGGGCACGCCGTTCCACCAACATGTGAGTAGAGTCCCTTCGATATTGGGACTGTGGCTGGCGAGTTGTGTGTGGCCTGGGGCGATGCCCGGAGTGTGCGGAGAGCAGACTTAGACATTGTAAGTGCCACACTAGGAGCGATTGCTGGTGAGAGGCGGCGAATGAATACGCCTAAATCGAAGTGCTGGTAGGCTGCCGGAGTTGGGGCTGCCATTTTATGAGTTGGGGCTAGGGACCGGGATAGCATCCAGTGAGTACTTGAGCCGACTCTGCGGGAGTACTACAGGCGGACATTGGATCTTGGGGCCAGCGCCATAAATAGGAGATAACTTCGGGGTGCCCTGCCTCGCACGGACACAGGGCCGGTGCCGTGATTGAGTCTGGGGCAGCGAGGCGCGGCACAACTGAAGCTTGGGTGGTGCATGTGCTGGGCGTGAGCCACTACGCGGGTGGTGGAAAGAGTTGGTGGTTGCTCTTGGCAGGGCCTGGCACCAGAGTAGACCCCCTTGCACTGACGCTGCAGTCGGGCTCGCATATTGTTGGCTGGGGCCATGAGCGGTCGGGACGTGCTTGGGGACTGAGACCTTGGTTCCCCCATCGGCATTGATGCTTGGCCTATTGGATATCCTGCTGCCTTCGCAGCTACAACTCTGACTGCTAATCGGCATGTGGTGACAGGACAGCGTTGGGGGTCATAGTGGCGAGTGGTGCTGCCCTGAAGATAGCACAGGACACAACGGAGCGGACGCAGTGGCGGGGGAGGCCGGTGCTGCCCAGCACTGTGGGACTTTGCTGGGGTAGGTGGCTCAAGCTCTTAGAAGTCACGCTTTTAGAAGCCAAGGCGGAGGACGCGGGGGCTCGGGCCCTTGCAAAATGCAGTAGCCAGAGTTTAAGTCCTGAGAACACCTGGCAACACACCCCACAGTTGCTGGACACGATTGCACCACGCCTGTTGACAATGGGATAGGGGGCAGGAGTGAGCCCCTAGACGCTGGTGGAGGGGTGATAGGTAGACAGCACAGGGCGCTTGGTAAAAAGTTGCATTTGAGGACTGTGTCGACCTTATGCCTCTATCGCATCGCCACAAGCACAGTTAGCCACAATGGGGTAGCCAGATACTCGCCAGCCGAGGATAAACTTTGACAAGAGGACTAACAAGATGGTGGAAGGTGCCACTGACCAGCCAGAACAAACCGAAGACAGCGCCGGGCCCACCCACCTGAAGAGGACATTAGATCAATGTTCAAAGAGCTGAAAACAAGTCTCCAAGGCATAGACACCAAAATGGACTCCCCTGCGGAGAGAATGGACAGGATAACGCAGTGAGTAGAAAAACAGGAAGGCCGCTTGAGTGTGCTGGAAACGAGAGTAACAGAAACGGAGGAAGGGCAGACGGACATGGACAAGAAACTGCGAGAAATGGATGGGGTGCTGTACGCTATTAAACAGAAGAACGAGGATTTGGAAGCAAGGTCAAGGAGGAACAACATAAGGATCACGGGTATTGCGGAGATGACGGATATCCAAAACATGGAGAAATACGTCGAGACGATGATGACAGACCTTTTCGGGCCAGACCTACCCGCAATGTTCTTAATAGATCGTGCACATCGATCATTGGGCCCAAGGCCACGACCAGGCGCTCCAGCTAGACCAATATTGGCCAGAGTACTCAACTACAGAGATCGCGACACAATAGTATGACTGGCAAGGGAGAAGGGAGATATACAGTACAAAAGAAATAACATTGCACTGTATCCGGACTTCACACTACAAGTTCAGACGACTAGGAGGGAGTTCATACCTGCCAAGAAAATCTTCCAACAGCTTAGAACTAAATATGCACTGATATACCCTGCCAAGCTTCGGGTTCAGGGCCACGGTAAGACCACGTTTTTCACAGACGCGAAAGCTGCATTGATATACGTAAAGCAGATGGCAAAGGAGCAGAAACAACGTGCAGCAACCAGTGACACGCAAGCCGAGAATAAACTGAGCGATAACGACTGAAGAGTGAAGACCCTCACGCTAGAGGCCCAGATAAGTGTTGCATTTGGAACATTGTATTAGTGAGAATGTGTGGACTATTGTTTGCATTGGTACATTGGACCTGGGACTGGGATTGCGTTATTAAGATGTCTAAAGTATAATTGGATCTGTATATTCGCTGTAGATTCATAAGGATATGTGGGTCCACGGTCCGTGGCCTCCAACTGCGAGCTCGGCCACCCTGTCAAGAGTGCAGGGGAGTTTTGCCGGTGGCCTCACGTCCCCCATGGGATGAATCCCTTATGTTCACTACTGTGGACAGTTTGTTTACGGTTAATGGGTGAGGGGGGGAAGTCACAACCTGGTTGGGGGGTTGGTGTGGGCGGGTGGAGGGGGGGAGTTGGTTTCTGTTGTCCTGACATGGTATGCACTGAATGGCACAACACAAAAAGGTTTGACAAGCACTAGTACAAATATACCAGCACACCAGACTGGACTTATTGACCTATTACGCTTGTCCTCCGCGCCGCAGATCTTGACCAATTCATCAAGGACCAGTGGTATACCTGTTGACCGCACATATATTGCTCTAATGATATGCTGATGACGTCTCTTACATGTTTAACATGGAATGTTAGAGGCTTGAATTATCGCAGGAAGACCAGATTGATACACTCTTATCTTATAAGGCACGGGTGGACATTTGTTTACTTCAAGAAACACATCTGACGACTGCAGCCGCGGGTATGCTCAGAAATAACAGCTGGGGTGTAGTGTTGGAGGCCGGCTATTCGAACTACTCTAGGGGAGTTGCCATACTAATAAGTAGGGGTTTACAATGGAGAACACATCATACGATATCTGACAGAGAGGGAAGGTATATCATGCTGCAGGGTACGCTATACAACACCCCTATGGTCATAATCAACACATATTGTCCTAACATAGACGACCCAGACTTTTTCCAGCACATTTGGCAGAAAATTCAAACACTGGGTAATGTAGCAGTGCTTTGGGGGGAGGCGATTTTAATGTTGTTTTTTCGGATATGGCAGATAGGCAGGGAGCCGCTCGTGTGCACCACCCCAGAGCAGCCGAGATGTTGTCTGGCATTATTTCAGATCTTTGGTTGGTTGATTCCTGGAGGGCACTACACCCAACGCTGAGGGGAGGTACTTGTGTGACTCACCACCGTAATGCGAGGTCTAGACTAGATTACTGGTTGGTCTCCAGAGACCTACACATCTGGGTAACAGAAGCAATGCATCACCCACGTTCTTTTTCTGATCATGTACCCACTCAGATAAAACTAACGGTTCCCGAACCATACATACAACCATTTACATGGAGGTTCCCGGCCAATGCCCTTCTGGATCAGATGTTCCGGGAGGAGCTGCAAGATAAAATTGTGGAATACTTCACGCTAAATGAGGGAACGGTGGATTCCCCTGGGACGCTGTGGGAAGCATTCAAAGAAGTCATGACGGGTAATTGCATAGCGCTTAAAGCTGGGATTCTCAAGCACATACATACCGCACTACATAGATTGGAACGTGAAATTGGAGGATTGGATTGATCGCAACAAACAAACCCTTCCCCGGGAATCACAGCACAAATCAGGGTGAAATTGACCGAATTCCAGGAGGAAGCAGAGAGGGAAACAACAATTTACATAAGTATGCACAGGTTAGGCACTATGGGGAGGCAGAACGGGCTGGGACGGGTATGCTCAGACGTGAGTCCCATGCTCTCCATGCCACTGGAATCAAGCTATCCAGGCTGATGAGGGCTGAAAGCCCGAAACCGGTCCTTGGATGCTTGTTTCCAGTCCAGGGAGAACCTGGCTTGGCAGGTAGGGCTGGACTGTTTCCATGGGGCACAGGGTCAAGACTGATTTGCATATGGCTGGGTTCGAACTGGAATGGCATGGTGAGCAAAAAAACGATGGATTTAGACCCAGATCTCTGTACTGGGGTGAATGTATGACATTGTTCTGCATTCTGTCCATCAACTGTTGTTTTTGCAATTGTCACCCCGAGTGGGACGGGTATGCTCAGACGTGAGTCCCGTGCTCTCCATGCCACTAGAATCAAGCTATCCAGGTTGATGAGGGCTGAAAGCCCGAAACCGGTCCTTGGATGCTTGTTTCCAGTCCAGGGAGAACCTGGCTTGGCAGTTCGGACTGGACTGTTCCCATGGGGCACAGGGTCAAGACTGATTTGCATATGGCTGGGTTCAAACTGGAATGGCATGGTGAGCAAAAAACCGATGGATTTAGGCCCAGATCTCTGTACTGGGGTGAATGTATGATATTGTTCTGCATTCTGTCCATCAACTGTTGTTTTTGCATTTGTCACCCCGAGTGGGACGGGTATGCTCAGACGTGAGTCCTGTGCTCTCCATGCCACTGGAATCAAGCTATCCAGGCTGATGAGGGCTGAAAGCCCGAAACCGGTCCTTGGATGCTTGTTTCCAGTCCAGGGAGAACCTGGCTTGGCAGTTCGGGCTGGACTGTTCCCATGGGGCACAGGTTCAAGACTGATTTGCGTATGGCTGGGTTCAAACTGGAATGGCATTGTGAGCAAAAAAACGATGGATTTAGGCCCAGATCTCTGTACTGGGGTGAATGTATGACATTGTTCTGCATTCTGTCCATCAACTGTTGTTTTTGCAAAGATCAAAAGACACCATATTTTTACGTTTTACCGAAAATACACAAGGACGTCAGCCCAGTCCCAAGGAGACCCATCATGTCCGGTATTGGTTCATTGTTGGAACCACTATCGAAATTCTGCGACCATTTCCTTTAACCGCTAGTAAAGGAGAAACCAGCTTTTCTACTTGACACTACTGATGTACTACGCCTCACAGAGGGGTTCCCTTGTCAGGATGAAATCAACTTTCTGGTCACCCTGGATGCGGAGGCATTGTATACTATTATCGTCCAACGTGCCACCGTAGAAGTTATTGAAGATGCCCTTAGCTCCTCTGAATGGGACTCACCTACTCCAATCCCCTTCATCATGGAGTGTGCAGCCCTAGCCCTCACTGAAAACTTCTTTGAGTACAACAACAACATTTTTAATCAAACGCAAGGAACTTCCATGGGAAGCACGTTTGTTCCTGGTGTGGTCTGCTTGTATGGGGCTGCTTTTGAGACAAGACCAATCTTCAACCCTGCTAACCCCTAGTCAGCCAATCTGATTTTGTGGAAGTGGTACATAGACGATATTCTGATCTTTTGAAATGGAGACAGAATTTGTTGCGATGAATTTTGCTTGTGGATTAACACCTTAAATCCCTACCTCAAATTCACCCACACAATCTCAGACTCAAGTATCCCCGTTCTAAAACTAAACATCAAACTAAACATCATTTGAGCACTACTCTCTGTAAAAAACCTTGTGACAGCAAAGCCTCTTACTTTTCAGCAGTCACCACCTCCGAGCCCTCAAAATAAATCTACCCCTTGGCCAGTTCCTTCGTATCAGGAGAAACTGTAGCTTCTTTGAGGATTACAAGATTACAATAATCTAGCTACCAACCTGCAGAAACAAGAATACCCACGGCAGACAATAACTCAAGCCATGAAGAGAGCAAGGAATAATAATAGAGTCTGTGTTAGAAAAAAACAGCAAAGAACCCACAGAGGCTATAACATGTGTTATCTCCTACACTCCTAATTCCAACCGGATCAGAAACATTATACGCAAACACTGGGCAATCCTCAACACAGGTGATCTAACACTTCCCACACCTAGATTTGTGTTTAAACGTACCAATAATCTGAAGGACTTGCTAATTAATACCAGGCCCAAAACAAATTCCTTACCCACACATAGACTTCTATGGGGGCTCCCCCCGGTCACTGGTCACTACCCCTCCGGCTCTTGTGCTATATGCCCACTGACCAGACACACAAAAGAAGTGACATTTGCCAATAACAATTTCACCTGCAAACTAACAAAACATACACACTGCAACACCTCCAATTGCATTTATATGATTTCCTGCCCTTGTAACCTGTACTACGTGGGCATGACAACCAGAACAGTCAAAACACCCATCACCGAACACAAAAGCAACATCAGGTGCCATAGGACCACCACTAGACTGTACACACATTTCGAGACATGTGAACATGTTTGCGACACATTGAGATGGGTGATCCTGGAGGCACATACTCCAATCTCCCCAGGGGCACTGTTCAGGATTGAACAGAGATGGGTCCACTGTCTGTCTACAGATAAATATGGGCTCAACAAGGACATCCCCTGAAGCACTCTCAGCAGATCTCTTCTGTAGAGATAATATAGAACACATGGTCATGGTTACTTAATAGTATGGGGTTTGTGTCGCCCCAGCTGGACTTAACAGTCAATACCACATCTTTGCTGATGCTACTACACTCATTTGGCACTACCACCCTGTCCCCAACATCTGCCAATTAGGTGGTAGACCGAGTAGATAGTACATACATGCGTAATTCAGTTAGCTTCTGACTTATACCTTCTGTACTTCATGAGATTTTCTCACCTTGAATGTACGTTTGCCACAGTTACACAATTCTTATACACCTCCTTATAAGTATCCCTATGGCGCTCGCATCAGACTTCTTTGTGAGATGTGACACCAAAGATGGCCACCGCCATACTCCTTTCCATTACAAGACAGTTGTCTTCAAAATCAGGAGGAACCATTTGCAAATTATTGCCCACTTCTTTCTTCGATTTGACTCAATTAGTAACTGTTTACTGAGGGCTCTTGTTGAAACTTGTTCTACTTACACCACCTTGCGTACTCCACAATGGCAACTTTGGTTGCTCTTTCTAGCTTTTACCCCCAAGATGGCCACCGCCTTACTGCCTCTCTTCTCTAGGCAGGTCACTTTCTAGCTGTGAGCCGAACACGGAATTGCATCACGCTTTGCACCATTTCCAGGAGTATTTCTGCTACCAGAACCGGGCTAGCAGTCACCTCCCGGATCCGGCATGGCGGGGTACGTCTTCTGCTTAATAAGCGAGACACAACCGGAAGTACCTGCTGTCTTAACTCCTAGGATGACCCCAGTGCCTTGTCTATCCACAGTGAGCATCTCGAAGTTCCAGGCTCTAATACTGCCTCTTGTTATCAGCAACGCTCTACCTCGGGGCACGTTTACCACAAGTCGGCTCTCAGGATGGCGACACGCCGGGATGTTCTCTGGCGGACTGGACATTGTGTCTGGCCACTTGGGGCCACCATGGGTCCGGTACTTGGGAAGCTGTGGGCCTGACCCCACCTATACCGTGTTTCTCAGATCATGTGGTTGAGTTCTGAACAGAGGCCACTTCGGTCTCCATTGCTTAGCCAGACGCTGGGTCATTCGCTCTACTTCTTCATTCTAAACTCTGGCTTTTACTTTTAACTTTCTACCTTGACCACCTTTATGATCTTTGGCCCTCTCGGACACAAGTTACTTTTATGTGTCCATTCCATGCCATAAATCGATGGGGCCGATCATGAATATTTTATAGGTGAGTTGTTTCTCACCACTCTGCTATCACATTTGTTATTTCTAAGTTATTTGCAAATATCAGTTACCCACTGCACCTAGAAATAATGGCTGCACCTGACACCATAGCTGCACAGTCCCTACACATACTTTGTGAACAAAGAGCGATGAGTGTATGCACATTGGTTTTTTAGGGGAGCAAGAGGGTGTGATCCTCGATACTTTCACAAATGCAATAATTCTCTCATTTGTCTTTTAGATTGGCCGCTGCATCAACTGGCACTACGCCACTCAGGTGCATATTAATGGTAAAACTAGGCTAATATACCATATTACCACCTTCTTTTTAGTGTAGACACATACAATCCCCCTTGTTTCACTAGGTCCTGAAGAATTGCCACCAGATGCAACCAACAGGCAAGAAACTTGTTGAGCGTATAAAACTGAGCGCAACAATCTTCAACATTATTGCAGAGAGTCGCCACTTCACCTTTTTAATCAGGGTGGAAGACAGGATCATTAAAATTATTTCTCCTGACTCTTCCAACTCCCTGTTTTAACTCACAAGGTCTACTTGACCTACACTTCTGCCCTTCTAGACTTTCTAGGCTCCACACTCCCACTGCACCATACGGCAAGGAATAAAAGATCTCCGACAAAGAGCCCCTGCATTGGGTGCCCGTCGGGTATTGCAGCGCCGACCCGATGAGGAGCATGCCCTTTGGTGAAGCGTGACACCCAGAGGGCTGGGTGTGTAAGGGCCTTCATTCCGAAAGGAAAGATTACCCGTCCTTCCTCTCGTTTGACACTTTAGGATCACACAACCCTCATTTTGTTACCTTCCTAACTTCTCTCCCCCTCCTCAGGAACTGCATACCCTTTTTGTTTTGTACTTTGTGGAAATTGGGAGAAAGCCAAGGCTGCATTTTTGCCCTGATATTGTTTACTTTTTACGTTATTGATCACATTCCCTCATCAATGAAGGTCTCTCATGATAACCACATTATGGGGGCTTCACAGGTACTTACTCTGTTATACGCAGACAACATGGTACTAAATGCCTGCACACAAATTCCCTCCATAAGTTGATGGGTTCTTTCATATTGTTTATGGGTGAATTAGACATAGTCGTGAACATTAAAAACAAATCTCACAATATAGCATGTGACCCAGGCAAAAGGTACATTTCTAATTTTCAAATTGACTATAGCATCTTCAGTAGGGTCAATAGTTTTCCGTATTAAGGTATACTTTTTGACTTTTCGGGTACTAGGCACACATAGGTTAGAAATGTTTGCTTGAAAAATGTCTAGGACAACAGATCCAATATTTAACCTGCCCCAGTCTCAAAGGCGCATGTACATTTTGCCTTTCCTTTCAATATACAAAGCGCAGTGCGTCCTTGCTTTATATGGGTCGGGCACATGGGGTTACTCCATTCCTGCACCACTTTAAATTGAGGAAAATCAGATAAGCTGATGCCTCATTTTTGTTCCACCTGACAGCTCACACTATATCCTGCATTTGGAGCTTGCATAGTATTATATCTCTGACTTAGTGCGCCTGGCTCCACTGATGCTTTGGGTATCTGCTTGGACCTCTCAGGAAGCAGGAATGAACAGGAACATTATTAAAGACTGCCTATGCTGTGAGTACGGGCGGAGGTTTACTTGGTTAGCTTTTGTGAAGAATACTCTAAGATAGGGTTTCCTGAATTCTTTGAGATACCCGAGTCTCTTTTCAAGAAATATAAGTTGCTGATGAAGCTCAGATTCTTTTAGTATAAGTGGTGTAGCAAATGGGAGGGGGGGGGGCTAGGGGGGAAGTCCCCTCACCCCCACCACCTTGCTATGCCACTGAAACTCAAAGTATCAGGCGGGTGGCGGCCTCCACCCCTGCTCTTACTTACGGCCGTCGCGGATGCGGCCATGGCAAAAATCACCCCCTTGGCCCCCTCCACCTCCTCGCTCTTCAGGGGGCTGCCATGGGGCGGCAAACTCAGGGGCTGCCATGGGCTGCCGCAGGTCTAGCTACACCACTGTTGAGTATAGATAGTCAATCTGAGAGGCTAGGGGCTAAATAGGCAAAAGTTCTGTAAAGAATTACATTCCTGTCAGGGGAATCAGCAACACAGGGTTATATTTAGATTTCCCTTTGATCTTGGTGGGAGAGGACCCTGCTATTCCTGGTTTAGGGTGCGGTCAGTCTGACGTTTATTATGTTTTCCTCTTGGGGTGGGTTTGTACAGTAATAGCTTGTTAGCTTTTCCGTGTGATGACGTGTTTTCTCAGCCATTATTACATATTATGGTTATTTTGTAAATATTTTAGACTGTATTTTAACTTATACTCAAATCCCTTTTTAAAACAACTTGCGGCCAGACACTGCCGAATATCCTTGTTTATCTGCAACTATTAGATAATGTTGAGGCATGTGTCATGGCTAGCAGCTTTTTCGTGTTCAAATTTTTTATTGGTTGTTTCCCAAAAAAACCAATACAGACAATATGAAATCATAGGAACATAGGAAAGAGACATACAAAACTTAAACAATGAATGTAAAAAATAGAATTTGAATGGGCAGTAGCAGACATCAAGAAACAAAAAATGTTAAAAGCAGCAGTAAGAACATGTAAATCAATGGAAGGTTATTTGCTTTTAGCATTTTCGTTTACTTTATTCTTTTATGTGTTATACATTTATCATTATTGTTTTTTGCATTCTGCATCCTTGTAAATGCGTTGCAGGCTGTTTCTCTTTGCACACTAGATAAGCACTTTATTATGACTTGTGGAACTCTATTTTATAATAATTATGATGTGCTTGTGATTGTACTTTTATGATTTCGTCTAAAATCGAATAAAGGTTATGAAATTACTCAAGATGCCGGAGTAAAGGAACTTTCACCCATGCTTTCCAGGTAAACCCCTTAGGTGCTACACATAGCCAGGTGTTGGCACTGTATTATGCGACCAGGCCTCCTATGCCTTTATTAGAATGCAATCAACGACATTGGAATATCATAATTGGTGAAATGTTGCCTTCTATTAATTCAGGGATTTCATGGCTACTTTTGTCACCCTGAAATCATAAAGCAAAGAGGCAAGGTCTCCCCTAACCCTGGGGCCTTCTGATTACTGATGCAGTCAATTGTGGCATCACTGCCCTGCTGATGCAATGGAGAAAACACTACCATGCTCTAAGGTGCACCTCGTCAACGTCAGTGTGGACCAAGTAAGCATTTTGATAAGCCGTTGCTGCAAACATCTGTGAGGTTCAATTTTAAACTACACCATAGTCAGAGTACTGCTACTGGTAGGGAATTTGTTATTGGGATGGTATGGAGGGTAGAAGGCTCTTTATCTATGATGGTGGCAGGATCAAACATTATTTGATGCATGTGTAACAGAGGCTCTAAAACCACCTAACCACTCGAGCATTTTTGAGTTCCTGGATCAACAAAATGAAAATCATTTAAGCGGCAATCAAAACATTGTGAGTTCATGATAAAAAAGGCCCTCATTGATATCTGCAAACACAAGGAGATGATGGACAAAGCGCTGAAACTTTACAGACACTCACCCCCAGTCACAATCTGGGTTAAATCCATCCATCCATCATCATTCTTTAGCTCACTTTGCCAACTCAGTTCAGACCCAGAGATAGTGAGTGTCTGTAAAGATTCAGCGCTCCGTCCATCATCTCCTTGTGTTTGATTTGTTTGCCCTTATTGATATCTGCCTGAGTTAACGAGAAGACAAATTGTAATAATACATTCCAAAACTAGCGCAATTAACATTTACACACACTATTTCCCATTTATTCACACCATGGAGTAAAGCGGGCACTAATTACACTGATAAATCCAGCAGAACATTAATCTACTCCCATTATTAGCATGGGTAACTTACACCATAGTGTAATACATCCCCCAGCCTTTAGGAGGCAGTTCTGATTCAGAAAAATGACTTTCCACAATTCGAATTGACTGGAGCAAGGGTCTCCAACAAATAGCTTGGGAACCACTGTCGTTCTCCAGCTACCTCTGAGTAGCTCACCTGTGTGCAGGCAACCTTGGGAAAAGCGCAGACTAGAATAGGACGTGCCGCCTTTATGGCGGTCGCCCTAGTCCCCAGACAAATAGGAAGGGGGGAGGCCGCATCAGCAATGACGCGGCACTCCCCCGCTCCGCAACCAATAGGGTCGGGAGGCTCCCCCACTTGAATCGGACGCACATCTGTGCTTCCGGCTCAACGTCCGTCTTATGCCCAGGTAGTCTGGTCTGGTCCGGATTGCCTGGAAGCTCCCCCTTATAAGGGGGAGGTGGGGAGCAGAACAGTCTCTTGGTCTTGCTCCCCGCATAAGCACGTCGCCGGGCCGGCTGCGGGCCCCATAACCCTTTCTTGTTTATTTTTCCCTCTGCAGGTTGCCGTGGTGTGTGGCAATAAGACGTTGGCCGAACAACACGGCTGGGAGGAGCAGCGGGAGCAAAGTGAGAGCGTTGGCAGAAGACGAAAGGAGCAGTGTGTTTCCTGCCTGTTTTTGCCCCCCCTTTTTCCTTCTCTCCGGAGAGTCGCGGTGGACGAGAAGGACGACAAGCACGTGGGGAGAGCAGCAGTCCCACGTGCAGCCCAGCGGGAGCCAGCAGCAGAGTGCGGCGCAGCAGAGAGGTACTGGCGTGTGCACCCGAAGTTAAGGCGCCGGTGCCTCTCCACGATTGTGTGCAGTCAGTGCGGGCCCCGGTGGGGTGATTGGGCTTTAGCGGGGAGATACTCGAGGGGTTCTTAACTCAGTGCTACAGCACACGATTTGCATGAACAAGGCCCCAGGTTCGATCCCAGGCATCTCCACTACCTTTTATGAGCCAGTATAACAGCGGGGGCAGTTAGTTGCTATAGTTGTGTTCCACGCTCGCTGGCAGTTAGTAGCTATAGTTGTGTTCCACGCTCGCTGGCTCATAAAAAAGGGGGTCTGTTAGTCAAGTGTGGGGGAATTCCCCAGGGCATTTAAGGGCATTTCACCCTAAGCAGTACCACTAGCATTCGCTGGTATACAGGACAGGTACTACGCATGGAGTAGTTATAGTGACTTATAGACAAGACCAGTGGGTTATACTGATAGTGCACTGGTGCAAACTAGCCGGCTAAAGCAATATTTTCAGTCAAAACAGTAGGGCACCACGCAGTGAAACCTGTGTTGTGTTTCTTCCCACAAGTTCCAGCGCACATCCTTGGGAGGACGTCACTCTTCCTTGCCCAGAAAGGTGGTTGGCGGTCATTGGAAGGACTTACTCGGCGGCCCCGGCTAGCCAGCATTTCATCGCTTCTGGGAGCCATAGAGGGTTTGAGCAGGCGGCTCACCTGAGCCTACTGGGCTAGCCAGTAGGTCGTGGCTCTGGTTGCCTGGCTGCAGAGGTTGGCTGGAGGCTGCTACTGCTTGGAGGTAAGAGGTGACACAGTCATCTGTTGGTGGTACACGCGTGGTTTAGGTTGCACACGGCCAGGCTCATAAACAGAACACTCATTCGCCATGGCCCCTAAGGCGCGGCGGAATGAGAAGCGCTCACACACGGATGTGATGCTGGAGACTTTAATGCAGCAAGTCCAGGCCATGGGGCAGACCCTAAACAGGCTGCAAGATAAGATGGAGGGACCGGAGGCACCAGAGGGGAGGCACAGGCAGCCAAGTGTGCCACCAGGAAAATATTCACCGCCCCAACCAAAGCGGGACAGGTGCAGACCCAATGAAAAAGGGACTGGGGGGACACCACAGGCGCCGCCTGCCCCAGCATTTAGTCCAAACGACGCGGTACCCGCAATGCCATCAGAGGGCCAAACTATCCCACCCGTGCTGCCTCAGGGGGAAAGGCCCCTGGGGCTAGCAGAGGGCCAAGCTATAGTTCCTGTGCCCCCACAAGGGGGGGGCGGGTGAAAACACACCAGCTCAGCCCGACATAGCAGCCAGTCTGGCGGCAGTACTACCATGACTGGAGATGGTGGGGAACTGGTCCCATGCCGCCGGGGCATCCTCCCGGGGGGGCGAAGCGATTGAGAGGGCAAGGAAATTGTTGGCCAAATTGGGTACAGTAAGGCCAAAGGAGGCGCCGGCAGTACCGGTGGTGAATGCAACGCCTGCGCACACAATCCCGGTTCCCAGTGGCATAGTCGTCCCGATGGTGGCAGCACCCCCGGACACCATACCAGGCCCCAGTGGCGAAGGCATTCCGGTATCAAGCAGCAACGCGAAGGACCTGGAGGCACACAAGAAGGCTGATGCGGCAGCACCAGCAGGTACAAGTGTGACTTTAGCACCTCTGGGTTTGGGGGAGATGCGCTCGGGGAGGGAACGTTTAGGGCGGCATCTGTCTAAAGAGACTAAGGAGAAAATCTGGAAGGGGGAATACGTCAACATGTTTTCCCTCCTGATTGATGAAGCAGAGAGGGAGGAGGCCAGGAAAAACAAGGAATGGACACATCACAGGGAATGTGCTAACATTCTACTGAAATTTAGGGTGGAGGAGAGCCTAGCCAATTGGATACAGGGTTTTTCCACCTACATGGCTGTCATGCTAGAACATTTTCCAGAGGTGGGGTCCGACAGGCATGCTATCAAAATAGGATCACCAACGCACACGCGACTAAGGGTGGTGAAGGGTGGAAGGATTACAACAAAGATTTTAGGAGGGCGAAAGCTCAGGACCCAACGTTAAGATGGGACCAGACTGGAATGTTTATTCATTTGAAACTGTCGTGCTCTCACCTTGTTGACTCAGGAGTGAAACGGAGTACGAAGATAGGTCCATAACTTCACCCTATCACCACCACATGCCAGAGTAGAAACTGATACATCTACTGGTGAATCGGGGGAAGGAGGGAAAACAAAGCAAGGGTAGAAGGGGATAACAAGAATTCTTCTCTCTTCACTAAGGTCAGGATACCTGCAAATCTTCGGAGTAAGGATACTGCATTAGGAGAAAACAAACAATTAATATCAGTCCCTACCTATGGCTATCCTATAGTGTATGTTCCCCTTATTCATGTATACCTTACTGTACTGTGGTTGTTTTCTTCTCTGTCTTTCTTTAATACGTGCATAAACAGTGTATTCTTGATGTGAGGGATTTCTGACTCTGTAATAAATAACTTGGGATTAGTAGTGGCTTTTCAATAAAGAATAATGAATATATCTATTATAAAACCCAATCCCTTGCTCACCTTGTGAAAATAAATAATGTAGGCAAAAGGAATCTAATATTCAATTAGCGTGTGCTTCGAATACTTTTCATCAGCATCCAAAAAACGCTCAATTTGTAACCCATGTTTATGATCTGCTCGAAATCACAAAACATAAAACAAATACCCGACAAAATGCGCACTGATTCCTCAATTTTGGAATCACCATAAAGTACAAAGCAGCAACACCTGCCTTGTGAATACAAATATAAGCCCACTCACGGGCGTGCAACTGACAAAGAGATCAATGCACCAAACTTGAACTATCCGAACCTCAGAACAAAATTACTGCACAATTCAAGATCACGCAAGAGCGTGAAATCGCAATAGGTGTTTACATTAAACACTAGACGCGTTACTCACTATAACGCTGCCTGCCGTGTCCCCTCGGACGCTTCACGAAAACGCTGACCGCCGTATCTCCTCGGACGCCACAACCGTGCCCCGGACGAGGAAGCAGGAAAACTAATGTGAACGCAAAACATTTCCAGGAAAAAGAGGCGGGTTTAAAACCAGCTCTCTATTCCCGACGCATGCGCTGACCTTTGCGCATGCGCTACAGAGGCAATGTCGGGATATTGCCAATCATTTCCACTGCTTTCATGCCAACCACGTTTGCAGGCATGACAGAAACATCTGGTGCAGGGCCCAACGGAGAATATGCGGGGACAGGTATCTGAGAGCGGGCGGTTTCAGCCGTTTAAGGCAAGCCCCGCTGGTAACGCGGGGGGGGGTACAGCTAAAACAGGGAACAAAAAAAAAGGAGTCTGTTTTGATTTAACAAACGGTCTTGCAGTAGGGCACCCGGCACGTGTAGGCTCAAGCATGCCTGCGGGTACTGTGGTAATGCATACCACCCTGAGTCCAAGTGCAACAAGAAATCCAGGGACAAAGGGGGCAAGAAACAAGACTAGAGAGGTGCTTTTGGGAAAGGCCTAGATCCCCAGTTAACGTTAGCACCATGATACCTTGGTTAGAACTTTACAATTGTCCCGAAACAGCCAGGATGATCAGGAAAGGATTTGTTGAGGGTTTCAGGATACCAGCCCAGGGACACAGCGGGGTGAATCACTGTAGGAACCAGCTGTCTGTTAGGTCCAATATGGACATAGCAATGACAAAAATACAGAAGGAATTAAGCCTGTGGAGGGTGGCAGGACCATTTGAGGACGTCCCAATGGAGGATGTTGTATGCTCACCCCTAGGGGTGGTGCCTAAAAAGATGCCAGGCGAATTCAGATTGATCCACAACCTGTCCGCACCTAGGGGCAGTTCCGTGAACTATGCCATCGCAGACACACTGTATAGTGTGAAATACGCATCTTTTGACCAGGCAGTGGACATGCTCAGAACACTAGGTCAGGGGGCTCTACTAGCAAAGTCCGACATTGAGTCTGCTTTCAGGCTACTGCCGGTTCATCCCTCAGATTTCCATTTGCTGGGCTTCCAGTTTCTGGGGAAGTACAACGTAGACAAGTGTATGCCAATGGGTTGCTCAGTGTCTAGTGCATATTTTGAAAAATTCAGCTCGTTTCTAGAGTGCGCATTCAGGAGAGACTCGGGGCATCAATGGGTGCTCCATTACTTGGAGGACTTTCTTTTTCTGGGGGCACCAGGTTCTGGGGAATGCGGAGCGGTGTTGGCAAAGTTTTGCACCCTCATCCAGGAGTTTGGGTGCCCTTGGCCCCTGGTAAGACAGTGGGTCAAAGCACCATGATTGAATTCCTAGGAATTGAGCTGGATTCTGTGCAGGGGGTGTCTAGATTACCAAACGACAAGGTCAGGGACTTTGGGGTCGCTTTGCAGCTCTGCCTTAACAAAGAGATGGTTAAACTACACCAGTTACAGCAAGTGGTAGGGCAATTGAACTTTGCATTGTGCATTATCCCAACGGCGCGCCCTTTCTCTCGCACCATCGAACATGCCATGGCAGGCCTTAGGGAAATGCATCATCACACCAGGCTGTCCAGCGAAGTAAGGCAGGATATGCGGATTTGGAAGGCATTCCTGCGTGATTTTAATGGCAGAGTGGTCTGGCCCGGCCCACCCGTGTCCAGCCCGGAACTGGGCCTGATGACCGACGCTGCAGGCAGTGATGGCTTCGGGGCTGTTTTGGGGTGCGACTGGGTGGCGCAGCGTTGGCCAGACTGGTGGAGAAGCTCTGGGCTCACCAGTAACATAAGCTTCCTTGAGCTTTTCCCAATTCTGGTAGCACTGTCTGTCTGGACGGAGGGACTGAAGAACCAATCCGTGATATTCTGGTATGACAACATGGCGGTGGTGGAATGCATAAACAACCAAAGTGCCAAATGTGGTATGATGCTGCGTTGGCTAAAGGAGATTGTGTTACAATGCATGAAGTTGAATGTCCTTTTCAAAGCTAAACATGTCCCGGGGGTTCTGAACCATGCAGCTGATGCACTGTCTCGTTTTAAAATGCAGGCATTCAGGTCGCACATTCCAGAGGCGGCGATCCACCCGACACCGTTCCCAGAACATCTGTGGCAACTTGGTGCCCCCGAGTATCGCACCTCGTTGCAGCAAGTCTAGCTCCCAGAACCAGGAGTGCCTACGAAGGGGCGTTTGGTTCTTTTTGTCTTATCTTAGGGGAAGAGTGGGAGCTCAAGTGGCATGACCAGGAGTCAGTCATGGTATATCTTGCCTTCATGAGGGAACAGGGGTGCACAGTTGCTGGGGCAAGGAGACATATCGCAGCCATATCATTTTTTGCAAAAATAGGTGGAAAAGGAGATCCCACAAAGAACTTCGTGGTACGTCAGGCGCCCCATAGGGTTGGAGACATTAGGGAAGCTAGTGGGGGCACTACCACAGGTTTGTGTTTCTCCAGGCAAAGCAGTCCTGTTTCAAGCAGCATTCTGCCTGCCATTTTACGGCGCATTCTGGGTAAGCGAGTTGGTTGCAAAGAATAAGAAGGATTGGTTAGGTGGCTTGCCACGTAAAAATAGGGAAGGATTCAGTGCTGATCTCCATCTTTAAGTCTAAAATGGATCAGGAAGGTAGGGGGACAGCGTAGTCTTACACAGGGCAGGGAACATGGCATGCTGCCCTGTCTACAGGTTGGAGGCCTTCATGGCCCAAAGGGCACAGGTCTCGGGAGGACCTCTCTTGGTACATGGGGACAGGTTACCACTCACAGTATTCCAGTTCAAGAGAGTCATGCTTCTAGCATTGGAGAATGCTGGGTTAGACACCGCTGATTTCGGGACTCATTTTTTCAGCAGGTAAGGGGCAGCCACTCAAGCAGCAGCGAGAGGGCTGGGGGCAAGCGTGTAAAGAGGATCGGTAGGTGGTCCTCCAACTAATACAAGAGGTATGTACGGCTGCACATGCTATAGCTCGGGTGACTGTTTGTTGTTCTGAGTGTGATTTGCTGTTCCCCTTCTTCCTGTGACTCAGAAACGGGGGGGTCTTGTACTAAATGATGGTAATTTTGTGCAGTTGTAATATTTAATGTGTTGCATGCCGGTGTAGCAATGCATTTACCTTGGCTCTTTTTGTTCCACGTTACTTGCAGTTTCTTCATCCTGTGACTCAGGGGAGAAGCCTGCATCCATTTACACTCACAAACCACAGGAGCGACCAGGAGAACGTGGGACAGCGGACTCCGGACAAACAGCAGAAGTGGTGGCGCAAGTTCACTCTTCGCACCAAAAAACCAAGAGATTTGGGTGGTAGGACATTCATTTGTTCGCCGTTTGAAGAATTTCTTTACAGGATCTGTCAGGAACAGGGCCATTCAAATGGGGGTGAGGTTATAATTTTTTGGACAGGGTGGTTTGTGCGTAGGTCAATTCGGGGAACTGGTGAACAACGCTTTGAAGGCAAGCAAGGGACCACCGGCGATCTGGATCCTGCACCTAGGGGGCAATGACTTGGCACGGGTAGGTAGGAGGATTCTAGTGGAAGACCTGCTCACAGAAGTAGGGTGGCTAGCGAAACAGTGTCCTCAATCGATTAAGGCATGGTCCCACATGATCCCCAGGTTTCAGTGGCAGGGGGGGGGGAATCAGTCAGAGCATTGAATCATGCGGTAAAGCGGATCAACAACAAATTTGATAAGTTATTCAGGACCCCCAGATTAAGGTCCATAGGACACCGGTACATCAGGGGGGAGCAGTACTTCCTGCAGGACGGGGTGCACCTCTTGCATAAAGGGAATCAGGCATCCATTCATAGAAGACATCCTAGCTTGGGTGAAGAGTATGAAGCGCAGTATGGGACCATTCTAGTGAGGGAGGGGGAGGCCAGATAGTCGGTCAACTATGCTGGCCTGTGGCGGTAAGGTCTACATTGGTAAGCCTAGTCTGCAGTCCTTAGCGGTCAGCACCTTGTAACTCCAGGGATAGTGACAGCTGGTAAGTAGGCTGTCAGGGTGCGGGGGCCAGGGGGGTCATCCTTCCCAGTGGGCCTGGGGCCACCCTGCACGCGCATGCGCATCAAGGTGCAGATATGCAGAAGTCTGCAGCCCCCTAATGGAGTACAAGGCACAGGGCATAGGGGGGGCCCGGGGGAAAGTATCCATCCGATAAGTTGTACCCCCTGCGCAACCTTACTCCGGGAGTAGTATTGGTAGTACCCTGGGACTGGGGAGGGAAGCTGCCAGTCGTTGACTTTGCCGTAGGCTCTAGATGGGACACGCAGAAAGTAAATTCATGCATTGTTAGTTTTACGGTAGGAGTGCCTTCTGTATTAGACTGTGTTAAGGTTAGCCCTTGGAACAACATGTGACTACCAATGTAACTGTACTTTCTGCGTACATTTCTGTAATGAAGGTTTTTAAATTTTTTTTTGTTAATTGTTAATAAATTCGGCCGGGGGGGGTTACACCCCCCTTATCCAAAATTTCTTATAACAATCTTGGTGTGGTTTCCAATCCTGTACGAATGGGGGGAGGGAGGAGACATCCAGAACCCCAGAGTCTGTAGTGGGAGTAGGGGAACTAAGGGCTAGATGTAGGTCGGTCGGTAACGGCCGAAAATCGGTATTTTAGGCCGTTACCGACCGGTAAATGAGAATTGGTATGTAGGGCCCATAATTTTACAGATTCGGTCAATTTACCGATCGGTAAATTTACCGAATCTGTAAAATACCGAATCGGTATTCATACCTATTCGGTATTTTTGATATGTAGGTGGGACTCTTCTGAGTCCCACAACCCTTACCGATTCTGTATTTTACCATCAAATATATTTGATGGTAAAATACCGATTCAGGTGTGCATGCACATGTGTGCATGCACACCTGTGCCATATGACAGGCAGACCTGCCCTTAGGGCAGGCATGCCTGCCACATGGCCCCCAAATCTTTTTTGGGGGTGCTAGAGGGTGTCAAAGTGACACCCCCTGCACCCATGGCAAAATCTGTATTTACCGATTCGGTAAATACCGACCGGTAATGCCCCATTCATTCCTATGGGCTTCAAAGCCCATAGGAATGAATGGGGCATTACCGGTCGGTATTTACCGAATCGGTAAATACAGATATTTACCGATTCGGTAAAAGGAACATCTGGATGTTCCTACATCTCCACCCCTTAGATTTACCGATTTTTAATTACTGAATCGGTATGATTAGGTAATTAAAAATCGGTAAATCTATTTTACCTACATCGGGCTCTAAGTAAGTACCAGACCATATTAGAATTATAGAGCTTTTGCTTGGTTTAATCAATGTACATTTACAAAAAAATTAGACAATACAACACTACTCACATTAGTAGCTCTCCATGTGTTTAATTGAACATAAGTATCTCTCAGTACAGGAAAGTTTGAAGACCTTTGCACTGGAGTTTCAGAGTAGCAGCCTACTGTAGCTCTTAAAATTGCAAATGTGCTGCTTTCTCCATTTTTCCAACATCACCTGCCAGTAGGTGACTGCTTTTCAGGGGTCCAGTTTAAAAAGTGATTGAGTCCGAATTGCCTTAGAACTGGTTTGTGCTTAAAATGTGACTGGGGAAGACATGTTTTTCAAAGGCACCATAGTAGTGTCCCTATGAATATATTCTCACTGGGCAGGTTTTTTTTACCTACAAGTAAAGTTCTTAAAAAATCTGATGGATTGTCTGGTCATCTCCATCCACCAGTTCGTGGATGATACTTACAAGTGTCAGCCATAAATTACATCAAGGGCCTGAAAGCTACCTTGGTGCATTTAAATGCTGGATGGAGCAAATCTGTCTTATTGGCATGGTTACACATATTTTTTTAACTGTTTCTTGTCCTCTATTTCTGCTGGTTTTTTAACTCTGTGCACGTTTCTATGTTAAATAGGAGTGAAGTGCAATGGCTTCCTCTTGAAACATGGTTAAATTGGCTTATCCTGATTGACACATTTAACTTTCCTATAGGTCCATAGAATAGTGTGTCATGCACAGGTTTGGCCTGTAAAACATGGCTTCAGGCCTGCCATGTGCAGCCCTAGTGCAGCAGCCTTAATATAAACCCACTTAAGTGTACCTGTGATGAAAAATATGTTCTTGGAATTTACACTTTTTATGTCTGCCTGACTTTTCCGGCCTGCGTTCGTGTTATTGCTGCTGGGGGTTGTTGGAGTAGGAGAAGGCTGCTTGGTTACTCGGAGTGATTGAATCATTCAGCCTGAGTCCCGTCTCACCTACCTGGCGGAGCCCCACATGCCGGACCGGTCCACTGTGGAGCAGTGGGTTGGAAGACCGACACCTGGTGTTCAGAATGGGGAGGGGCTAGTGCTGCGGCTCCCTGCATTTAGCGCAGAGGCAGCCAGCATTCGGCTGGTGAGGCTTGCACCTACAGAAGTCTGCTTTCCACAGCAGAATATTTACCATCTGCACCCACACCTGCATTGTTGCACCCCCCGCTGGATGAGGACTCAGGAAGCGGCATCTCCTCCTCATTGCTGGTGTTCGAGGTGAGCAGGGGAATCAATAGGTCTGCTGACTAGTGACCCAGCTGGATTCCTGGGATCCCCAGTGAGCAGGGTCTATTTTTAATGCTGCTGAAGCTCTTGTTGACAGGGAGGCAACTGGCAACAGACACCAGGGGTCACTTTAGGTCTCCTAGGCCTCCGGTCAGCTTGCTTTGGCTATGGGTGTGCTTGTGCCCCATATTGTATGTAAACAGCTCCAGGAGTCGAGGTAAGTTGAAATTAAGTAATTTATTTATGGTTGGAGAGAGAAGTACAAGTCTTCATGCCTCAGCAACCGCCCCGTCGGAATGGTAGGAATCTGGAATCAAGTTGATGTCATTCATGATTCTAGATTCTACTCTCTTCAACTCGAGGCAGAAGTAAAGGCCAATATAACATATCTTCTTTTCTTAATGGACAAAAGAAACATACAGGAAAAGGAAAACAGAATATAATAATACTGAACAATAGAATAAATTAACTACAATGAAAACATGTTAATCATGAGAGTATTGAATAAATTAACATTAATCATGAAAGTATTGAATAAATTAACACACGAATATGCAAAAATCAAAACAACACTCTACAGTTAAATCATGTAAGAACTGGAGAAAAGGACTAATACATGATAAAATCATCATACTTCTTGGGAGCATTGCGCTGTCTTGTAGAGTGTACATTTTCTTGCACAGATTTATTTACTTGCACAAACTCGCCTGGAATGTTTTTGGAATTAATAACAACCTTGGAACTAGAAGCATTCTTACTAGAAGTCAACTCCTCAGAAGCAGCAACACCACTACTCCCTTTCGAATACAAAGCAATTCTTCTGAAATTCCAATTCTGACCATTTTCTAAAACCACATGCCACTTATGTACTTCCTTAACCTTAAGAGGTTCCGAAAATTTATTTACTCCAAACTCTTTCCTACCTAATTTGATCTTGACATAGTCACCAACATCAACTCTACCAACCTTACCTTTGAATCAAGTACTAGAATTTACAGAGTTAGTTTTAGAACTCTTAACATCTTGAAATCTTTCTTCAAACAACCACTGAGGGACCATCTTAGTCTTGGGAATCCTACCACGCATGCACTCAAAGGGAACTTTATTGGTGACGCTATGAACAGTTGTATTATAAGACCAAACGGCTTCTTCCACAGCACTATGAATATCATGTTGACTTTGCACAGCCAATTGAATAACGCCTTTGACTAACCTATTCATGCGCTCCACAATACCGTTACCCTGCGGATTGTATAATGAAGTATACATATGCTTGACACCTTGATTAGATAAGAATGTCCGCATAGAAGAAGAAGTCAACTGAGAACCATTATCTGTCAACAAGATACCAGGAAAACTTTCTTTCATAAAAATGGATTTGAGTTGACCAATTACACTTTCAGTAGTTATATTTTTCATGAACTCGACACACAACCAACGTGAACATACATCCACCAAGACCATTGCGAAACGACATTCACCAGATAAGTAGTCCATAGGACCAATAAAATCCAAACATACTTTGCTCGAAAGCAAATCCTCATTCCAAGCAATTGAACCTAAAGGACGTGAGTCAATTTTCAATCTCTTCTCACTCTCTTTGCACAATGAGCAGTTCTCAACCCATCGCCATACATCATCATCTAAACCAGGCCACCAGAAATTGGCCTTCAAACGTTTGCCAGTCATACTCTGACCAAGGTGACCATCGTGTGCCAAAGTGAAAAGTCTTTTTTTAAGTGAATGCGGAGGTATAAATCGTTCACCTCTTAACACAAAGTCATCAGAACTACCCAAACTAAGTTCCTCTTGTAATTTCACAAAACTCCGCAATGAAGGCTTTATGTCACCTTCCCTTTTTCACCCAAGACGAATAGCACTAATCAATTCAGTAAAATCAGAGTCAGCTACAACAGCTTGATGCCACTCTTCTCTAGATATGGAGTTAAAACAATATGAACAAGCATCATCAAAGCCAGCAACCAAACAAACAGTCTCATCATCATAATCAACGCACTCTTCAGATTTAATAGGTAGACGTGACAAACAGTCTGCTTGTACATTTTTCCACCCAGAGATATGCTGCAATGAAAAATCATATTCTTGTAATTTTGCAGCAAATCTCATCAAACGAGGAGAACCGTTATTAGCACCACCAGGTGACAGTATCTTAATTAGTGGTATATGATCTGTTCTCACTGAAAAATGTGTGCCCCACACATACGTGCGAAAGTGAGAGACTCCCCAAACAGCAGCTAACGCTTCACGTTCTATTACCGCGTAATTGCGTTCAGAGGCACTAAGTGAACGTGACGCGAAGGCTACGGTTCTCTCTATGCCATTTTTTCTTTGAGATAGGATGGCACCAATACCATGAGCACTGGCGTCAACAGTTACAAAGGTGTCTCTACCAGGTTCAAATGTAGAGAGGATGCCTGCATTAATTATTTCAAGTTTAATTTTTTCAAAAGCATCAGATTGTTGTGAACCCCACTCAAATTGTACACCTTTTCTAAAAAGTAGTCTTAACGCTTCAGTCTTGTGGGCAAAATTAGAAACAAACTTGGAGTAATACTCCATCAATCCTAAAAAGGATTTCAATTGGTACTTATTTGAGGGAAGGGGAGCACATCTAATAGCCTTTAATAGATCTTCTTTGGGTTTCACACCAGAATGGGATATGGTATATCCTAAATAGTCTATTTCTGTTAACAAGAACTGACATTTATCTTTTCTAAGGGTGAGGCCAGCATTTGAAAACACATGTAACACTTTGGCTAAGTTATTATTGTGCTCTGATTCATCAATCCCCGTAATTAAAACATCGTCTTGAAAAAAATGAACATGTTTTAAGTCCTTTAACAAAGAATGCATCATGCGGTGCAACACGCTGGTCGCAGAGGCCAGCCCAAATGGTAATCTTTTAAATTGGAACACTCCCTCTACGGTGACAAAAGCAGTAAGATCCCTGGACTTGGGGTGTAAAACAATCTGATGATAGGCTGAACGGAGATCAAGTTTGCTAAAAAACTTTGCCTTGTCCATAAGAAGAACCATTTCAGAAATGTTAGGGAGAGGGAATTTATCCACGATAATATTCTGGTTGAGGGACCTAAGGTCCACACAAAAACGAAGTTTCCCATCCTTTTTTTGAGTAACAACGACAGGAGAAAGCCACTCTGAGACTTCTACAGGTTCTATTATATCTTGTTCCTGCATGTCATCTAACATTTCTTTTACCTCATTTCGAATGGCAATAGGAATTCTCCTAAGAGCATGTCTCACAGGAGGAGCACCTTTTTTAAGCTTTATTTCATGCATATAACCCTCTAATTTGCCTAGATTTGTCCGAAATACATCACTGTACTTATCAAGAATGGCATTAATGTTGGGAAAATCATCAACAACAAGAACACTTTCAACAGATCTTGGGTCTAGAATGATGTGCAGATCATATTGTTGTATCCAGCCTAGAATAGCTGGACCTTCATCTGAAATGTACACCTTCCCAGAAGAGCATCTGCCCTTGAATTCAAATGAAGCATTCATAATGCCTATGATGTTAATAATCTGACCATTATATCCTTTTGGAATAATGTCACTTTTATGGAGTGATAAATTGGGCCAGTATTCATTAAGTAAACGCCAAGGAATGATCGAAAACATAGATCCTGGATCAACCAAGACCGTTATAGCAACTCCATTCACTACAAAAACAGCTTTTGGTCTTTGAAGACCAACACAAAGACAATTTTCTAGGTCATTACATTCTTCTATGCATAAAGACATTTCATTAGAGACACTGTCGTCATCAACATATGCAACCTTATTGAGTGAAGAAAATCTACAGGCTTTGCTGATATGACCTCTTTTGCCACATTTCATACAAGTTTTATCTCTAGCAAAACACCCAGCAAAATCTGCTGCATGAGCCATGCTTCCACAGCGAAAACAGCCCACAAATTTACTTTTCGCAAAAGGACCAACACTCTTGGTTCTCTGTTTAAAATTTGAAAATTTGGGCTTAACATCAGTAGAAACAGAGTTTTTTTGTTTGACGTCCGTAGAGGCATAGTTTTTATCCACTCTGTTCACTACATTAACAGAATCATCCTTCTTTAATTCCAAACTGTGCATCTCCTCCATACACTTATCAGATTCTTCAACGACTTTGGCAATAGCCATAGCCTCCATTAAGCTTGGATTTCTGGCCGCCCAAAGTTTTTGTTGCATCCTCTTATTTTTGCATTGGACGATTAACTGATCTCTGATCATTTGATCAGTCATGGGACAAAAATCACATTTCAACGAGAGTTCCCTTAAACGTGTGACCATTTGATCTACAGATTCCTTGTCTTTTTGCGACATAGTATAAAATGTATGTCTTTGCATGACAATATTGACTTTTTTTCCAAAGTATTTTTCAAGTCTCATTTTTGCTTCTACATATGGATTGTCAACAGGTTCACCATCCGCACCACGTAATTCTGGTAAGAATTGAAAAGCATGTTGGCCTCCTTTACCAAGGGAGTTTAATAAAATTGCTTTTTTGCGTGTCAAATGAAATCTAATTCCATCGATGGCTTCCAAGTAATTTTCAAAAATACCTATCCATTCTTCCCATTCAATGGTAGCTGTACCTCCATCAATTAGAAACGGAGGAGGCGGTGCAATAGTAGAATTCGCAGGATCGCCGAAATACCGTGAACTGCAGAAGGAGTCGCATCAGGTCCGGGAAAGACGCGGTGGCAGAACAGAGTCGTTGAACAGGATCGTCGCCAAATATTGTATGTATCAGTCAACAAAAAGAGAGAGAGGGATTCGGGCACTCTTGGTCTCCAGTCAAATAGCAAATAAACAAAGGAAGAGTGTCCGTAGAATAAGCGTTCAGAATGAATATAGCACGTGAGATTGAAGCCAGTTGTAAGTGGCCAGTTGCGACAATACCCTTCTGCATATACAAAATTTCTGTATAACTTTTTGCACCCGTATTTTCTTCAGGTGCAATGCCTTGATTTCTTCCACTACATGTACCACCTCAGATCATTGCACTCCTGCTTTGAATATTACTATACAGCAGGCGAAACCGCTTCTAATTGCTAGGCTTGCTTCTCAAGCCTCGTTCTCACTAAAATGCTAGCCTCGCTTTGACCACGTTTTCCCAGCAGGCAAGAGCGCTCCCTATTGCATTGCAAGGCCGCCTGTGGCTTGCTTCTCAAGCCTCGCTTTCATTTTTAATTCAAGCCTTGTTTGATTAAACGTCTCGCGGGAGTATGGGACTTGTCCTCCAAGCCTCGCCCCGACCAGCGGCTCCCATTGGCCCCAGCCCTGTCACCTCCCTCACAATACCGGGCTTGCCCTTCACTCAGGATCCACGAGATCCAGTGAGGGAGCAGCTAGGTACCGAGAGGGTGCAGAGCGTTGCGGGCGTAAGAAATTTTCTCCGGAAATCTTACACCAAGATAAGTCTATTACACGAGACTCTGCCAGGTCTCTAAATCCTTTTTGTGTTTGTTTTTCCTTCCCAAACAGGGTGTGCCATTTTCGCTCCCACCCCCCTCCTTAGTTCTATGGGGCGTGGTTCATTTGTTTACAAGTGAGGATAACTTTTCCTTTCACGTTCATGTGCATGTGTGCTTGATCATAGCTACAAGTCACGGCCAGCAAGGTTACCGGCACCCTCGGTAGCTTTGCCTCCACGCTCACCACTTCGGGGACCGATTCCTTGTCCCCGACGATAGGTAGCCATGTAACAACGGGGAGCCACTTCTGGCCTCCCGCACGGATGGACTTAACACTGTAAGCCTCCGGTTGTGTCAGTCTGTTGCCCTAGATAAACGTGCATCAGAGCGCGCTGGACTACACTTCTCAGCGCTAGTTGAGGCCCACCACCCCGGGTTGTGGCACAACTTCCCTTCGCATCCCATTCATCTCGGCCACGGCCTTTGATAGGAATGCCAGCACGTGTCACGCCATCAAGTTGCATAAATGCCATCAAAATATGAACAATAATGATTGATTTTGTGTTCCTTGTTTGTTTATCTGTTTGTCTGTCCCACTATTTTGTCCACAGACTTCTAGGTTCCTCGTAATAGATGTAAAACCCCAAACTTACAAGTTTGTATGATTTTATTTTTCATGCACCTTTTTACACATAGTGCTATTTTTAACTTTCACTGCCTCTGGCAGGGTGGGCCTTAGCGTGCCCAGACCTGTCAAGGTGACACTCGCAAACTGGTCCTGAAGAAAGCCCTGTAAAGTCGCACATAACACGGGCAGAAACATGTCGACCTCTCTTTAAAAGGGAAACACCAGTATACTTTATTTGGCTAGTTTTTCCCCACACATAGAAAGTTTTTAATATGTCAGGTTGACCAACCAATAAATGATTTTTTGGTACAACCTTGGACATTTTTAAATTCACAACTTTTTCACTCCCTACCCTCACGAAAACCTGCTCCGCAGTCTCTTGGCGTCGCAGCACACCGGGGAGGTATTCGATCTCTCCCGGTGGACCCGATGATGAAGCATGTCACCACTAGGGTGAGTGAGGGTTTCCTGAAAAAATCCTGCATTTTTTCCTGAAATTGGTCTTTCCATACGACCACTTACAACTGGCCTCAATCTCACGTGCTATAATCAAATATTGTATGTAAACAGCTCCAGGAGTCGAGGTAAGTTGAAATTAAGTAATTTATTTATGGTTGGAGAGAGAAGTACAAGTCTTCCTGCCTCAGCAACAGCCCCGTCGGAATGGTAGGAATCTGGAATCAAGTTGATGTCATTCATGATTCTAGATTCTACTCTCTTCAACTCGAGGCAGAAGTAAAGGCCAATATAACACCACACCACAGCGTTACTTTGCACTTTTTAGCAGACAGTGCTTATCATGGGGAAGGAGCGGCGGTGCCTAACAGCGAGTGATTAACTGATTAACTGAGTAACATTTAAACCCTGAACCCCTAACCTCAACATCCTAGAAGGAGGGCTAGGGGTGAAATGCATAAAAGGAGTTAACTGCCCCTGAGATCACGCTCTACAATGTCTGGGAGACAAGCAGGGGAGAGACCAATCCCTGAAAAAAGAAAACCCAGCAAACCCCACTCTCACAAACAGAGGGGATATGTATTTGTATAGTCTCAAGACATCCGGTCACCACCCTTTGGGGGCATAAATAAATATTATAAACCAATAAACAGGACACAAGCAAGCTCAGAAATCCACTTTCCCAGCCTGCAACTTTGAAGTCTAACGACAACCCAGTAGTCGTAGTGGAAGGCGAAGAGCACCCACAGATCCTCTCTGGGAGCAAAAGGAGGTTTGCCCAGCTCACCAGCTAGTTGGAGTTCAACTGTCAAACGAACCTGCTCAATTTGAGGGGGAGAGGTTAGCCGAGGAGAAGGTCAGAAGTGATTACCTCCACAATTTTACTTTGCATGTAAGGTCCCCTACCCCCCTGCCAGACACAATAGGCAGGGGCATGGACTTGGAATGCCGTTTACCTTTACTGCCACGGCCCCCTTTGAGCATAAGGCTGTGGGATTGCAGCGATCTCTTGCTGTCCTAGCCTGCTACTGTGCGGAGAACAAACATGAAATTAACAACAGTACATTGAAAATGATGGCCTTTGGACTGAGAAACAAACGGACGGTCAAATTTAATTTCTGCATAAACAACGTGGTTCTGGAACAAGTGACGAGCTTAAAATATCTGGGCATCTATTTTAATACTCATGGCTCACTTGTAACACATTTAGAGCACCTTAAAATTTCTGCTTTGTCAATAACAATGATCTTTAAAAAGTTTACTTCAACAATGAATGGGCTGGATCTTACAGGCATATGCAATGTAATCAATGTCAAATTCATGGCCACTCTTACATATGGTACCTTGATTTTTATCGATCACATTGCAGGCTGGCTGGAGAAAGCCCAATTGAGGTTTTATAGATGACTTTGTAATCTCCCTAATACTGCTCCCTCCTCTCAGGTTTGCCTGGAATTCTGGCTTTTTAAACAAGCAGTAATTCCAAAGGCCTGGTTTCTGGGTGGACTTAAAGAAATTATTCTCCGAAGCATCCAACATAAAAATCTACCATGGGAACTCTACCTAAGGGATGCAATGGAAGCCCTGGAGATGTCGATTATTCCACGCCCTAATTTATCCCCGAAGCGCTCAGCAAAATTATTGCTAAAAGCGGGCAAGGATTCAATCAAGGGCCCCAGATATTCAAGAACTGTCCATGAACGCTCATGCTAACCTATGTGACTCACTATACCAAGAACCAGTGAGAGCCACGTATCTATCTTGCCATATGAAACTAATTGTGAAGAAACAGCTATTGAGAATGAGATGCGGGCTTGTTAGAATTGTGGGTCTCTAGTTGGCAATGGTTTGCACCTTTGTCCAAGTTGGGACCCTTCTTCCTAGTCAGATTAAGGAGGATACATTTCTAGAATAACCTCTGCTCACCCCTTGGTAGCTTGGCACAACAGGCTCATCTCAGAGGCAGTGTGTAAAGCATTTGTGCATGCATACAGCAACACAGTGAAAACATTACAAATGAACACCACACCAGTTTAGAAAAATAAGTAATCTTGATCTAAAACAAACAAGACCAAAACAACAAAAACTCCATAATGCAGTAATGAAAATATAACTTTTAGAAGGTAAAAACAGTTCTGTCCATAGCAAACTATAGCTGCAACACGCTCTACACAAAGTACCTTGGATGTGTCAAAATCATAAACAAAAACACTCACAGGGAAGGTGATTCCTTGGTTCCTTACTCCAGGGGAGGTGCTGCGTTGGCTCCTTACTGCCAAGCAGGGGAGGTGATATGTTGGTTTCTTTCGGAACAGGAGGGGATGCATCGGTTTCCTACTTTGCTGGGAGGTGATGTGTAGTTTTTTTACTGCGGCCCCAGCGTTCTTGTAGGCTTAGCGCCCCAGTGCAATGCGTGGGGATCAGGGATGCAGCAGTTCTCAATGCAGCAGAGGCGGCAACAGCTCTATGTTGGTCTCTCCAGCTGTGGACCCACAATGCTTTGGTTCTTGCAGTCGCACAGCAGGGCCTGTTTGGAAATCAGTGCGGTGATCTCGGACTTCGGAGATCGGTGCACGGGATTCAACGTGGAGCAATTTCTCCAGCCACGGGCAAGAGCGGCATCAGTTTCTTCAGAGGCACAGCAGTGATGCATCAGAAACGGGTGTGGATGCGTCGTGCTGCTTTAGTTGTATCACTTGTCCACCTCCCAGCAACAGGAACAACCTCCAGAGGACCAATACAGGAACAGGCACCTCTTGGCAGTTAGTTCAGAACACCCAGCGAGGAATTTCAAGGGATCTCGTGGGGGAAGTCTTTGTGCCCCTGAGACTTCAGAACAGGAGGAAAGCTCTACTTCAAGCCCTTGGAGATATTCTTCAAGCACGATACACAGCAAAGTCTTTTCCTCTCCTTGGCAGAAACGGCCCCTGCAGGCCAACCCCAGACAGCACAGAGCAAAGGAGCCATACTTCTCCCTTCAGTTGTCATAGCTCTTTTTCTTGGCAGAGGTTCCTCTTGAGTTCAGAAGTATTCTAAAGTCCTGGGGTCTGGGCCCCGGTATTTATGTTCAATTTCTCTTTGTTCTCTTGTGGCAGAGAGGCTCTTTTCTCAATCAAAACCAGTTCTTTCCTCTCGGGTCCAGCTTCCTGGCAGGATGTGGAGACAGTATTGTGTGAGGAAATCTCCTCCCCCCACACTAGATGCAACCCAGGTCTATTCAGCACAGCCCCGACTCATCCAGGAAAGGTAGGACACACCTCACCCCGTGGCTGTCCACAGTGACTGCACATCCCTAGCCACTGTCACTACAAAGCCAGACAGTCAATCCACAAACCAACAGAGGCACACAGGATGGCTGAGCAAGAAAATACTCACTTTCTAAAGTGGAATTTTCAAACACACCATAAAAATCTCTACTAAAAGATGCATTTTTATATTCTGAGTTCAGGAATACTAAAGTCCATCTTTCTATCTTGTCTCAATGGAAAGTTATACTTATAAGATGTTATAAATAAACTCCTATTCTATCCTATGGGACAGATAGCCTTTCAATAGTGAAAACCGCACTTTACTGTGTTTCACTATCAGGGCATGCCACACACATCAGGACATGCCCTACCTTTCACATACACTTCACCCTACCCACAGGTGAACCTTGGGCCTACCTTAGGGGTGACTAACATGTAATAAAAGGGAAAAAGGGAAATTTAGGGCCTGGAAAGTGGGTGCACTAGCCAGAACAACATGGCACTAGAGACTAAGTGCAGACACTGCAGTAGCAGGTCTGAGAAACTTTTGCAAGCTGCTTGTGTGGTGGCACAATCAGTGCTGTAGGCCCACTAGCACCATTTGATTTACACACCGTGGGCACACACAGTGCAATGTACTAGGGACTTATTAGTAAATAAAATAATCCAATCATGGAAACACCAATTCATAATAACCATTTACACATAGAGCATATGCACTTTAGCACTGAGTAGCAATGGTAAAGTGCCCAGAGTCCAAAACCCAACAAAAACAGGGTCAAATACAGGAGGCCTAAAAGCAAAAAGTCTGGGGATAAACCCGCTGAAAAAGCCAGGTCTAACAGGGCTAATCTCTTTTAAAACCTATAAATTTGGAAGACTAGCTGGGTCTCTTGATCAGCAATGTCGGTAATGTATTTTCCCAAAGGAAAGCTTAGCACACATAATATGTGTTTGCCCAATTAAATAAATTCTTAGATGCTTTTGGCTGAAACCGCTGTTTCATAATCTCAGCATAAGGGACTGTAACATAGCTATTTTTGCATTCTTGAGAGGTATGATCACACAACTAACAGCCCGTAGTGTGATATTTCTAAAATAAATTCAAAAACTATTGTCTTTGATACCAACAAATTCCTGAGTATTAATGTTTTTAAACGGGAGTCGGCCCAACCCCTTTTTAGGATTGGTTTTATTCTGTTTTAATCTTCTTTTCAGGTAACAAATTATTGCACTTTCCACTTTAGGGAAGCTGATCTTTGTCAGAGCCACATGACAGGACCTCCCACCATTGTTCTCTTTTCTTTTTATGCGGTATTATTACTATTTTACTGTGTTTTCTATATGGTTTTTAAGAACTTGAAACTATAAAATGTATATTTCTATTTATCTATCTATACGCTGTCAAATCTGTCAATATAACCTTTTGTGACTGGTGGGAAACCCTGCTTTTAATTATTAATAGTTCAACCTAAACACACTTTGCCACCCATAAGGTAGGGTGTCTGATATGTACACATTGAAACTGTGCAAAATTAAAATTGGAAGGTTCCTCCAGTGACTAGACCCCAAAAGCTATTTTCTGTTTCAGAGCTGTAGCTTGATCTTAGAAAAAGTATAGATTATAAACTTTAGGACACAGCTATATTCATTCACTTAAATTCGATTTTGTAGGGGGGTGCTAGGTGACGTATGAGCAGAATGGCCACCATTGTGTGAGGCTCCCGCAGTCTGGCGCAGACATCCTGAAATTATTCCGTCCCGACGACGTGGCTTTCCCAGCAAAATAGCGGCAGGTAGAGCCTAAAGTCTGGGGAATAAGCGTTCCAAGTTTTGGGGAGGTCCGACACAGACTGCAGCTGATGTTGCCAAGAGCAGAGGAGACCACGGCGCATCCCTGAGCGGCCTGGAACTGCCACGGGGTGAAGACACACACGCAAACACATTGACTCCCATGAGGCCATGCAGGCCGAGGGCCTGAAATGGCGGCGGCTGAAGGGCGGTGAGTGCCTCCATGTCAGCGCACGTACACACTTTCGCTGAGGCACTCGCTGAAGCATCAGGCCGCTACTTTGACTCACTGCGCTACCATAGCTGATTATAGATATAAGTAGGCAGTGAACTACAGGCTTTGAATACGGCGCGGATGGTGGATCGGCCATAAGCAGCGACAGGGCCACGCAAACACTCTGCAGGAGCGGTTGTCCTGAATATGGTGTGAGGTATACAGCATTTCAGGGAAGGATCCGTCTTTGGCAACGCAGAAATTGGTGCACAAGTGATACAGCCTCTTGTTACTGTTGTAATACCCTGCTTAATGACTGTGTGATGGGAGCAGAGATATCCGGTAAAAAATTGGAGGCAAACTGGCGGACCAGGGAAGACACACTGCTTGAAGCTCTAATACCACACGTCACTGAGACCTACACACATAAACGGTGGTACAGGGCGCGCTGTCCTTGCTACAGGCTTAGTGACGTGCCTAATCTGGAGCACCGGCTGCCTGAGCTTTACTCCCATAGGCGTCGTTAAAAAAGAGCAACATTTTGTGTCCCAGGGAGGCCCCCCTTCTGCTACCGCCATACCCACAGAACTCGCCACGGGTTCTACATAACTAAGGGATCCAAAATGGGGAAACCAGATGCGCCACAACCACGTCTCAACTTTGAAGCAAAGAAAAATACGCGTCTACAGACAGTGAGGTGGACAATGGCGCCAAAGACCTGCTGCAAGACTCCTAGCCCCCACAGGGAGAAGACATGAAAGCGATCCTCCAGGCATTGCTGACATTGCTGACAAAATGGATACCCTGACTAAGCGCATGGACGCGATATTCCACAAAATCGACGGTCATGAGACGCGCATAAAAGACACTGAACGACGAATATCAGAGACCGAGGACACTACAAACCGCATCCAAAGCACAGTGACGCAGATGGACGAGCTACTAAAGATTATAGCTGCCAAAAATGAGGATATCGAAGCAAGAAGCAGAAGGAACAACATTCGCGTACTGGGAATACCGTAAAGTACCAACACGGGCAAAATGGAGGAATACATCGAGAAGTTGCTGCTGGCGGTGGTATTGGTGGAGTCTCTATCCTCTCATTCCATTGTCGAAAGGTCCAATCGATCTCTTGGGCTGAAACCACCCACTGGAAGCATGCCCAGACCTATCATTGTGCATACTGAATTACAGGGATATAGATGTGGCCCTAAAGATAGGGAGAGAGAAGAAACAGCTGCACTTCGAGGGGGTGCCCTTCACCATATACCTTGATTTCACTACGCACGTCCAAAAGGAGCAACGTAAATTCCTCCCTGTGAAACAAAAGTTAAGACAAGCCCAAATTGATTATGCCCTTCTTTATCCCGCACGCCGCCGGGTCACGTACCAAGGCAAAAAAATGTTCTACACAAAGCCTCAACAAGTTGAAGAATTCCTAAAACAGGTCAAGAGACAAAAGGCCACATCCTCAACACCAGAAGATTCACCAAGGTCACACTCACCGACCATAGACTGATGGATACCATGACAGACGGCTACTCGTTGTTTTCTCGCTAATGAGAATGGACACTACATTGCTGCAGCGCGACAAACACTTGCATAACATGATTTCACATCCTTGAGATGCCTGACGGTGAGGGCGAGACTTACCTTCTGAGGGGACACACAGTCTGGAGGAGGTCAGACACCCTCAAAGCCCATTAAGTGACGTGCTTGACAGCACAGTCACTCCAGAACGGTGAGCGGTACCCATGGGCCACCCAGCAGAACTTCCCCCTAAGGGAGATCCCCTTGTTCAGGTTCACTCTGGTCACTGACTATAGAAGTGCCAAGTAATGGTTTGTTTACTGGGTACTAGGGAGGTGGGATGGTCGGATGTAACTGGTATGATTCGGATGCTTCAGTGGGAGGGGGAGGTAGGGTTATGGGTTAATGAATGCTTTGACGAGCGTACACTTCATTTTAAAACGTAATTCTCTAATTGTTCGATTACTGCCGGTTACAGCTTTGCAATATAGCAGACACTGCATTACACGAGGTTAGGGCGGACCCGGTAGATAAATTGCAATTGAAAATAATGTCCTGGAACGTCAGGGGCTTAGGGGACTCGAGAAAACGCAGACAGATCCTAGCCTATCTAGACCATCAACAGATAAGCATAGCTCTGCTTCAAGAGACCCACATTAACTCACAATCCCCAGTCATGTTTGCTAGCAAGTGGGCGGACAGTAGGCTATTTTCCTCATACTCCTCTTACGCTCGCGGCAAAGCCATATTAATTAAAAAGCAGACACTCTTTGCACTGGCAGGTGCGATAACGGATCCCCAGGGAAGATATGTAATAGCATGGGGACGCTTGGGTAGGGACTCGGTCACAATAGCAAACTGTTATGGCCCTAATGTAGACAAACCTGAGTTCTTTACTAACATCTGGGGTAAAATTGTAAACGTAGGGTCCACCCATATAATTTGGGGCGGGGACTTTAATGTAGCCCTTAATCCAGCTCTGGATAGGTCCAACACCGCAACGCACCATTATAATAACTCTCAGGCAATATTGCAGGGAATACTAGACGAGGGGGGTCTGATAGACAGTTGGCGCTACACCCACCCACAGGTCAAAGAAGGCACCCATTTCACAACATATGCTGGGACATGGGCTCGCTTAGACTATTGCCTACTTTCAAGGGGCCTGGGACCGGTTACACTAGACGTCGTCCATCCTGCCAGAACTTTTTCAGATCACTGCCCCGTGAAGCTTACGTTCATACCTCCGGGATATGATAAAACCAGACCTAGCTGGTGGTTACAACCTAATGCCCTACTGGATACGGTCTTTCATAGTGAACTAGGGGAGGAGATTCAGAATTTCTTCCTGAGAAACAAGGGGTCAGTAGACAGCGTGGAGACGATATGGGAGGTCTTCAAGGTCACAATTAGAGGGTTCTGTACCTCAAAAAGTTTTGGGGTGCTTAGGGATATACAGGGCACACTCAGGAAATTGGAAAAAGACCTGAAGATGTTGGAGGTGCGGATGGGGATGAGGGAAACGGGACAAGTGCAGAATGATTTCCGGGAGAAACTGTCAGAATATGAGGACGCTGCTATGCGAGAGGCGAAGTTCAGGGGACAATATTGGGTGGCCCGCAGATACGGTGAGGTGAACGGCCAGGGAAAGCATTAGCTAAAGTGATTAGGCGCCCTCGTTTCTCAACTCACATTCTAGAAATTAAAGGGCCTGGGGAGATAGTGCAAAAACAACAGTTGATGGACAGAATGCAGAACAATGTCATACATTCACCCCAGTACAGAGATCTGGGCCTAAATCCATCGTTTTTTTGCACTCCACACCACCCCAGTTCAGACATGGCCATATGCAAATCAGCCTTGACCCTGTGCCTCATGGGAACAGTCCAGCCCGAACTGCCAAGCCATGTCTTTCCTGGACCGGAATCAAGCATCCTAGGACCGGTTTCTGGCTATCAGCCGTCTTCAGCCAGGATAGCTTGACTCCAGTGGTGAGGAAAGCATGGGACTCACGTCTGAGCATACCCATCCCACTCGGGGTGACAATTGCAAAAACAACAGTTGATGGACAGAATGCAGAACAATGTCATACATTCACCCCAGTACAGAGATCTGGGCCTAAATCCATCATTTTGTTTGCACTCCACACCACCCCAGTTCAGACATGGCCATATGCAAATCAGCCTTGACCCTGTGCCTCATGGGAACTGCCCAGACCGAACTGCCAAGCCATGTCTTTCCTGGACCGGAATCAAGCATCCTAGTACCGGTTTCTGGCTATCAGCCGTCTTCAGCCAGGATAGCTTGACTCCAGTGGTGAGGAGAGCATGGGACTCACGTCTGAGCATACCCATCCCACTCGGGGTGACAATTGCAAAAACAACAGTTGATGGACAGAATACAGAACAATGTCATACATTCACCCCAGTACAGAGATCTGGGCCTCAATCCATCAGTTTTTTTGCTTGCCACACCACCCCAGTTCAGACATGGCCATATGCAAATCAGCCTTTACCCTGTGCCTCATGGGAACAGTCCAGCCCAAACTGCCAAGCCATGTCTTTCCTGGACCGGAATCAAGCATCCTAGGACCGGTTTCTGGCTATCAGCCGTCTTCAGCCAGGATAGCTTGACTCCAGTGGTGAGGAGAGCATGGGACTCACGTCTGAGCATACCCATCCCACTCGGGGTGACAATTGCAAAACCAACAGTTGATGGACAGAATGCAGAACAATGTCATACATTCACCCCAGTACAGAGATCTGGGCCTAAATCCATCGTTTTTTTGCACTCCACACCACCCCAGTTCAGACATGGCCATATGCAAATCAGCCTTGACCCTGTGCCTCATGGGAACAGTCCAGCCCGAACTGCCAAGCCATGTCTTTCCTGGACCGGAATCAAGCATCCTAGGACCGGTTTCTGGCTATCAGCCGTCTTCAGCCAGGATAGCTTGACTCCAGTGGTGAGGAGAGCATGGGACTCACGTCTGAGCATACCCATCCCACTCGGGGTGACAATTGCAAAAACAACAGTTGATGGACAGAATGCAGAACAATGTCATACATTCACCCGAGTACAGAGATCTGGGCCTAAATCCATCGTTTTTTTGCACTCCACACCACCCCAGTTCAGACATGGCCATATGCAAATCAGCCTTGACCCTGTGCCTCATGGGAACAGTCCAGCCCGAACTGCCAAGCCATGTCTTTCCTGGACCGGAATCAAGCATCCTAGGACCGGTTTCTGGCTATCAGCCGTCTTCAGCCAGGATAGCTTGACTCCAGTGGTGAGGAGAGCATGGGACTCACGTCTGAGCATACCCATCCCACTCGGGGTGACAATTGCAAAAACAACAGTTGATGGACAGAATGCAGAACAATGTCATACATTCACCCCAGTACAGAGATCTGGGCCTAAATCCATCGTTTTTTTGCACTCCACACCACCCCAGTTCAGACATGGCCATATGCAAATCAGCCTTGACCCTGTGACTCATGGGAACAGTCCAGCCCGAACTGCCAAGCCATGTCTTTCCTTGACCGGAATCAAGCATCCTAGGACCGGTGTCTGGCTATCAGCCGTCTTCAGCCAGGATAGCTTGACTCCAGTGGTGAGGAGAGCATGGGACTCATGTCTGAGCATACCCATCCCACTCGGGGTGACAATTGCAAAAGCAACAGTTGATGGACAGAATGCAGAACAATGTCATACATTCACCCTAGTACAGAGATTTGGGCCTAAATCCATCGTTTTTTTGCACTACACACCACCCCAGTTCAGACATGGCCATATGCAAATCAGCCTTGACCCTGTGCCTCATGGGAACTGCCCAGCCCGAACTGCCAAGCCATGTCTTTCCTGGACCGGAATCAAGCATCCTAGTACCGGTTTCTGGCTATCAGCCGTCTTCAGCCAGGATAGCTTGACTCCAGTGGTGAGGAGAGCATGGGACTCACGTCTGAGCATACCCATCCCACTCGGGGTGACAATTGCAAAAACAACAGTTGATGGACAGAATACAGAACAATGTCATACATTCACCCCAGTACAGAGAGATCTGGGCCTAAATCCATCAGTTGTTTTGCACTCCACACCACCCCAGTTCAGACATGGCCATATGCAAATCAGCCTTGACCCTGTGCCTCATGAGAACAGTCCAGCCCAAACTGCCAAGCCATGTCTTTCCTGGACCGGAATCAAGCATCCTAGGACCGGTTTCTGGCTATCAGCCGTCTTCAGCCAGGATAGCTTGACTCCAGTGGTGAGGAGAGCATGGGACTCACGTCTGAGCATACCCATCCCACTCGGGGTGACAATTGCAAAAACAACAGTTGATGGACAGAATGCAGAACAATGTCATACATTCACCCCAGTACAGAGATCTGGGCCTAAATCCATCGTTTTTTTGCACTCCACACCACCCCAGCTCAGACATGGCCATATGCAAATCAGCCTTGACCCTGTGCCTCATGGGAACAGTCCAGCCCGAACTGCCAAGCCATGTCTTTCCTGGACCGGAATCAAGCATCCTAGGACCGGTTTCTGGCTATCAGCCGTCTTCAGCCAGGATAGCTTGACTCCAGTGGTGAGGAGAGCATGGGACTCACGTCTGAGCGTCCATCACCACCCCCTTTTGTACCGCTTTGGCCGCCACAAGTGTGGCAGGATATGCTCAGACGTGAGTCCCTTGCTCACTTTGCCACTGGATTCAAGCAAGCCGGGCTGAAGACGGCTGGAATGCCAGAAACCGGTCCTCGGAAGCTTGTTTCCGGTCCAGGGTAGGCATGACTTGGCAGTTCGGGCTGGACTGTTCCCATGAGGCACAGGGTCAGACTGATTTGCATATAGCCATGTCTGAACTGGGGTGGCAGAGTGGGCTAAAGAACGGTGATGGATCAAACCCAGATCTTTTGACTGGGTGTGAGTGTTTGATTGGTTCAGATGCTCCGTCCATCACCACCCCCTTTTGTACCGCTTTGGCCGCCACAAGTGTGGCAGGGTATGCTCAGACGTGAGTCCCTTGCTCACTTTGCCACTGGATTCAAGCAAGCCGGGCTGAAGACGGCTGGAATGCCAGAAACCGGTCCTCGGAAGCTTGTTTCCGGTCCAGGGAAGGCATGGCTTGGCAGTTCGGGCTGGACTGTTCCCATGAGGCACAGGGTCAGACTGATTTGCATATAGCCATGTCTGAACTGGGGTGGCAGAGTGGGCTAAAGAACGGTGATGGATCAAACCCAGATCTTTTGACTGGGTGTGAGTGTTTGATTGGTTCAGATGCTCCGTCCATCACCACCCCCTTTTGTACCGCTTTGGCCGCCACAAGTGTGGCAGGGTATGCTCAGACGTTAGTCCCTTGCTCACTTTGCCACTGGATTCAAGCAAGCCGGGCTGAAGACGGCTGGAATGCCAGAAACCGGTCCTCGGAAGCTTGTTTCCGGTCCAGGGAAGGCATGGCTTGGCAGTTCGGGCTGGACTGTTCCCATGAGGCACAGGGTCAGACTGATTTGCATATAGCCATGTCTGAACTGGGGTGGCAGAGTGGGCTAAAGAACGGTGATGGATCAAGCCGAGATCTTTTGACTGGGTGTGAGTGTTTGATTGGTTCAGATGCTCCGTCCATCACCACCCCCTTTTGTACCGCTTTGGGGAGATAGTGCAGCGGGACACAATTGACATGCTCGAAATATTTACCTCACATTATACTACACTATATACCATGCAGCAAAATGTATCAGTGGACCTAGATAGCTTCCTGGGAGATGTGGCACTTGGGTGGCTAAGCGATACACAGAGGGAATTCCTATGCATTCCTTTTGAGCTGAACGAAATCAATGAGGCGATAACACCGCTGAAAAACGGGAAGGTGCCCGGCCTAGACGGCATCCCCGCCAAATTTTATAAACATTATATTGATATTATGGCTCCAGTTCTTAAAGAAATATATGAAGAATCCTTAGAAAAAGGGGTACTTCCTCCCTCGATGAGGGAAGCGCTGATCACATCCCTCCTGAAACCTGACAAGCCCCCTGATTCCTGCAACTTCTATAGGCCGCTGTTGCTTATAAATTGTGACACGAAAATGCTAGCTAAGGTCCCGGCTAACCGGTTAACCCTTTTAATGGAAAGCTTATCCTGAATCAGTCAGTCAGTCAAGAATCTTTATTCGATTTAGTTAAAAATCATACAAAGAGATAAAAACATTAATATACAAATAAAGACTATTTACAATATCATGCAAATCAGTGCATACAATAGGGTACAGTTTCGGGCTATATATGAAAAGAGAGAATTAATTCATTTTATACAAAGTTTAAAAATAATAAAACTCATTTAGGGGGGCCCATTACTAAGTTGCATTTTTTTAGTTCTAACTGCCGCCACCAAGAAATTTGCCATGCAAAATGTAATACGGATGTCGTTCAGTGATTGAAGATAGAGCAGAGCTGGTCTCACCTGCGTGAAGCCAGCCTCCTTTAAAACAGGCAACAGATATTGTTTCCTAGGCTCTAAAAAGAAACCACAAAACATAACGAAATGCATGGTGTCTTGAACAGAAAAATTGTCACAACAACAGGGAGGGGCTAATTCTGGTTTTTCCCAAGTTTTGAAGTTACCCAAATAAAAATGTAACAAATTAAACCTAAATTTAGTCAGGAGAAACCTATGAAATGGCTTCGTAACAAAACCAAGGTAAGGTGCTAGTGCAATGGAATTTACAAGCAGATAGTGTTTCCTCACTGCCAGTTTCTGCAGTTCCCTTTCCTCACGCCCCACTCTTGCCCTACTCATGAACTGCTTCTTGATTGTATCTACATCCTGTTTCTTGATATCCAGAGGGGATGTGAAGAGTTCCGGGCGTCCCAGGTCTGAAAAAGACTTTATCAGGTAGGCCAACTATGGCACCCTTTTGGAATGGTCCAAAGACATGACATCAGTCATGATCTTATGATTAAAGGACAGTTCTTCATTGAGCCACGTCTTTAGCCAAAAGATCAAGGGTGCCATGTTCAGTCTATCAGTGACGAAATCTAGGCCCTCCTCCATATTTATGGAAAAAGTCGGTGTGGACTGTGGGACAGACAAAAGGGAGCGTAAAAATCTGTTTTCCGCCTTCTGTATTGGTTCAAGGTTTACATAACCCCATAGGGGTGAACCATATAATGCCAGTGCAACAGATTTACTATGATACATTTTTAAAAGGGCTTCCATCGGCCTAGCACCCAACCTATTTGCAAATCCCATGAGGGCTGCTGATGATCTAGTCACCGCCAGCCTCTTAGCTCTAACCTGGGGTCCCCAAGTGCCCCTTTGAACAAAAAGGACCCCCAGATAGGGAAAAGTCAGGACTCTGGTGACAACCTCACCTTTGCATTCAAAGGTTTTAGATATCCCCTTATTTCTTTTGCGCCCAACAACCATTGTGTGTGATTTATTAGTATTAATTTTTAAATCTAGGTGGTCCATAAATGTGCCGAAGGCATCCAGGAGACGTTGAAGGCAGACACCAGTGCGAGCTATCAGCACCGCGTCGTCTGCGTACAGGAGAGCAGAGATCTTAGCTGCTCCTGCATGCGGAACGTCTCCCTCCACGTCTTCCAGGTAGGCACCCAAACCATTAATGTAAATAGTGAAGAGCAGCGGGGCCAATATACAACCCTGCCTGACCCCGCGCATGGAATTAAAACGGGGCGTGCACCTTCCCTCATTGGTAACCCGCACTGAAGCAAATAGCTCTTGGTGAAGTGACGCCATATACCTAACCAGTGCCTCATCTATCCCCATCCCCAGGAGAGTGGTCCACAACTTAGACTGGTTCACCAAGTCGAAGGCCGAGGAGAGGTCCATAAACGCTAGGAATAAAGACCCCTCCTTGACCACCGTGTATTTCGAGATCAACAGATGTAAGTTGGAGCATTGCTCTACCATTCCTCTCCTCTCCCTAAACCCATATTGAATGTCGGCCAGCCCCCCGCAGCTCTCAACGCTATCCCTCAGCTTGACCAGAAGGACTCTGCCTAATATCTTAACTGCAGAGTCCAAGAGGGATATGGGCCTGTAGCACCCAGGGTCGTCACGCTGGCACTTCTTGAAAATGGGGACGATGGTAGAAGTTGCCCAGGTGGTTGGTAGAGGGTTGCCATTAACGGCGGTGAAAACATTGGCCAGAACTCCCGCCCATAGCTTGGGTGAGTGTATGTAGAAATCGGCTGGCACACCGTCAGGGCCAGGTGCCTTGTTCTTGGTGGTGGGCAGAATAGCTTTCTCGACCTCTGCCCTCTTAGAACAAATGGGGGGTGCATCCGGGACAGCGAGGGGACATACTTGGCAGTCCATCTCGTTGTCTCCATACACTGTTCTAAAATGAGCCAACCATTTGTCGTCAGGGATAACACAATCCGTGGCGACATTGGCTGAATCAGAGAAGAAGGGCTGGTTGACTATGTCCCAGAATTGCCTGCTGTCCCGCAGGACGGCCGTGGAAAGAAGATTCTCCCAGGCTTTGTGCTTGATATTATCCTGTCTGGTCTTGACTGCTTGCTTGTATTCCTAACTCAATATGGCGATGTCAGCCCTCGGCCTAGGTTTGATCTTCAGGGCTGCCATTAAGGATTTATGTGCTTTTGAACTAGTGGCGTCAAACCAGCGCTGCTTGTTACAACCTCCCTTCCAAGTTTTTACCAATAAGTCCCGCGAGACCTGACCACAAATTGCTTGGAAGGCTCCTGTGATTTCGCTGTCTGAGGCATTTGGGTTTTGGCATGTCGCCACATGGGCCTCTATTTTCGGGAAAACTTCCGCATAGAAATTTTCCGGGGCCACCTTCGCCCATTTAAGCCTTCTTCCCTGATCGGCTGTACGTAAGATATGTCCTGGTTTTATTTGCCCCGGCATAGGCCCCATAAAATCTCCCCAGGCAACCTCAAGTATGACAGGGTTATGGTCACTGTAGAGAGAGGGAACTGTGCGATAGGAGCTGACCCTGTTTAAAATACCTGGTGTTACAAATATGTAGTCGATGATTGTTCCCGGGTCAGTCCCCTTAAAAGTAGCTATTCTTGACCCCCCCTCTGTAGACAGTGGTTCAAAAAGATTAAAATTAGCCAAGAGGTCTTCCAGCTCCTCACCTGGTATAGTATGCTCAAAGTGGGGTCCTTCAGGTCCCTCTCCCCCTCTTTGTGACTTGAACCACACATGAGCTTGCAGGGGTGAATGTTAAAATCGCCCAATAGTACGCACTCAAAATTGATATGTATGTTACGACTGACTGAAATTAAAAGAGAATCTAAGCTGGCGATATTATTGTCTCCACTGTCCCTATTCCAGGAATTATAAAAGTTAATATATAATGTCCTCCTAGTGGGGCTAATTTCCCTTTCAACAATAAGGATGTTAGGGGAAGCGCTTTTAATCTGTCTAAGGGACCCTTTAATTTCTAGAGAAAATAAAATTAAAAGTCCTCCCCTAGCTCTACCAGCAGTACTAGGGGTGGCAGCCACGAAAAAGCTAGTGAACCCGTCCAGCCAGAACTTAGAGGTGGTGTCCCATGTTTTTTGGAGTGCGATGACGTTATGTCCGGAGACAAATCTGATCCACTCCCTGTCATTTCTTTTGGAACTAACTCCTGCCACGTTCCAGCTAAGCAATTTACACATCCCTACCTCATCTTTATTTATGTTGCCTCCCTCCTCTGTCGGGAGAGGTCGATTGACTGTTAGTCAGTCTATCTCCTCCAAACCCGACAGGGGGTCGAAACGGTTATTCGTGGCCAACCCACAACCCTTAATGACACTCTGGTGATCACGGGAATGGCGAGTTGACAAGGTAGTTGGTCGCCCTGGGATTTGTAAGGATGTGCGTCCATGGGGGCTGCCCTCTGCCTGAGGTAACCTCCCACCCAACCTGCTCCACAGGGGGCGTACAGTTTGCATAGTGCGGACTGGGGGTGGGTAGAAGAAACCCAAGGGGACAGGTCTCAAATGGTACCTTAATGAAATGGGGGAGCCATCCCAGAAGAGTCTATCCGCCAGGTTAGCCCCGCTAAAATTAATGACCACACCGTCCCCCTGGGTAATTTTCTGCTGTTTACCAATCCAGCCCACCCTCCTTGCATAGATGATCTTGTCCGCGATGTTCTCCCCGCAACCTGTATCCGAACACCACCTATTAACCTTAACCATGAGATCCGAGGTAGATTCCTCCTCACCTTTCCTGAGTGGGGGTACCCCTATGAAGACAGCAACTAATGGAGCTGCTTCAGGTGGTAGGTTAAGTTTATATTTACTAGGGGTTTCCTTCTTAAGGACAGGTGTACATAACTGGTACTGCGGGTGTGGCTGAGCCTCCATATTTGAGGAAATTGCCTCCTTGACTAGAAGTGGTGTTTTAGTAGCCCCTGCGCTGTTCCCTCTGATCTCAATTTGCGACGCCGCACAGGGTGCCTGTACCCTTACCCCCTTACCAGACACCTCCATGCCCCCCCTCTCCCTCGGGGCACAACCCTCTATCACATGTGTCTAAGCAAGGGGAATGGGTGTTCACGAGTCTGCCAAGTAGGGCGCATTTCTTTAGCAGACCTTCTAGGCAGGTATTTAGTGTGTCCACTATGTCCTTCGCAATCCCAACAAGTAAGGGTTCAATCCTTGCGACAAAGAGTGCCTCCAGTTTGTCTCCCATGTGGTCAATTGGTAAGCTAGATGTGCTCGCAGTGTTGACATTATTCTCCATCACTCGCCTTGCTGGTTGGGCGGTTGGCTGGTGGCTCTGCTTTGTGTGTCTAGCTGGCGAATTGGGGATGAATGCCTTAGCTGCGGGGCATAGGGGTGGGGGATTAACAATTGTCACCACTGGGTCCAGGGGTAACGGAGGATTATCCGTGGGTACAATGTCACCCAAGTCCGTATGGGTAGATGGAGTACTGTCGGAGGGGGGATTGACAGGCCCAGTTCGTACTCAGCATTTGCAATCGCCTTCGTCAGAGCCCCCACTGCTGAGGAAAGATAGGTCATGATGGATTTAGAGTGTCTTGGGACCTTAGCTTTTTTCCCACCCTCCTCCATGTTCGACGGTTTCTTGCACTTACCCATGTCTGGCAGAAGATGTTAGGGATGTGGCCCAGCCCGGCCTCCTCCGGCCCTCTGACGGCCACAGACGGCCCGCCCTCTGCACGGGCTCCGCCCGGCGCCGCCCGCGCTCGTCCGCGACACAGAGTGAGCAGCTGATGTTTAAGCGCCTCCGGGCGCGCTCCGACAGGAAGTGGGCGGTTCTGGCCTCTGAGCATGCTGGGAGCTGTAGTCTTCCCCCTCAGCGGCCATGTGGTGTACCTGGCAGCGGCGGCGGGGAAGAACACACAGCGTCAGGGCCCCAGCGAAGGTGTGGGAGCAAGCGTGGCAGGTTAGTCTGGCCCCCAGTCCAAGTGGCGATGTTCCCCTGATGCCCGACCAGTCGTTGTTTGTCCCCGGACGAACCACCACCCATAACCTTCGCACCATGTTCTCCTTGCTCCAGAACGTGGTGCGTGAATTCCCACTACCTGCAGTTTTTTTGGATGCCACTAAGGCTTTTGATTCCGTGGAGTAGGATTATCTTTTCGGGGTACTATAGCGCATGGGCTTTCCTCCTCTTTTCATCTCCTGGATCAGTTTGTTATAGCAACAGCCTACTGTCAAAGTGTTGATCAATGGTCATCTTTCTCATGCTTTTTCCATTACGAGAGGCACCCGGCAGGCATGTCCGCTATCTCCACTCCTATTCGCTATAGCGGTTGAGCCACTGGCATCCAGGCTTTGTCAACGCCACCAGGACAAGGTGTTCCGTTGCTGCTTAAGCCAAATCTTGATATCCCTTTATGCAGATGACATTACTCTATATGTTAGGGATCCCCAACAAAACATCAACCCCCTATTGCAGTCATTGTTTTTGGTAGGTTATCCAGGGTTAGTATTCACTGGGGGAAGTCTCAGATTGTTGTTTTGACACCTGCGGTTACTAGATTTGTGCTCGACTTCCTGCTGGAATGGTGTGATACTGACCTTCAATTCCTGGGTATACAACTGACCAGAGACAGAGAAAACATCAAACGTCTCAATTATGGCACGGCTATCACACAACTTACCAGGAACGTCACTCGCTGGATTTTCTACCTCTCTCGCTCGCAGGCTGCACTTCCCTGATAAAAAGGGTTGTTCTCCTGCAGTTCTTATATCTCTTCATGAATATACCTTACAACCCTTACCCCTATTGTTTTTTAACTCTCCACACTGAATTACTTAGATTAGTCATAACAGCCCCAGCTGGAAGTTTAAAAAGTATGCTTAAGCCAACTTACAGAGAGACCGCTAACCCGTGGCATAGTTACAAGGAAAAAGCAGTGGAAACCTTGGGGCTGGCAATTGAAAATTGGAAGGATGCACCTATAAACTACCTGGCGATTAAAAATGCAACAAACAAACAATGTCTTCATTTGTCATACACAACTGACCTAGCAGAATTTGTAACAGGAAGAGGGCCACCCGGGCTGGCAACATCATACATCGGGCACAAAACACAGCCCTATCTTAGCCAAGCCCTAGGAAGGAAAGCACTCAAAAATATTATATGGGCCAGACTAGTGCCCCTTCAAATCAAAGAGCTAAACCCTGGGTGGAGGTCCCTTGAACACAAAATAAAATGCAGACTCTGCAACTACAAACACGAATCTCTGCTACACATGATTTGCTGCTGCCCTGCGATGCGCTTGCCCCGACGGATCCTTTAAAAAAAAATTGGCTACGACACGGGGCTCGAACAGTAAAAGAAGCCGTTTCGGTACTTTTCTCCTGTACTCTTCCATCGGACCTGGCCAGGTTTGGGAAATACATGGCCACGCTTCGAAATAGGTTTATGGAAGACGAGGGGTCGGGAATGATGAAAGTCACTTCAGTCTAATAAGCCAACTCGACCCATTAACCAGATGGAGAAGATATCATTTTAATAGCTAAAACATTTTTATATCACACAAGAAACTTACTAACGAGGACACACTGGTATACTTTGTTGTTTTTATTTACGAATGTATAGACATAAATATTTATACATCTATTGTCTTTTACACATTGTTTTTGAAAGTCTTGAATACAAATGTCTTTTTTTTAGGATTGTTGTTCAGCTTTTAAGTGGCATGCAAGATGTATTGCAAATGGTTTTAAGTAACTGTGCAATATAAATAAAATAATCTAATCTAAAAAATCTACTTAGATTGCTTTGGGGAGGTAAGCAGCCGAGGCTCAAATGGTCCATACTCACTAGACCCTATGCTCAAGGCGGCTTTGATATTCCAGAATTTGAGGTTTATTTTCTAAGCGTGCTAGCGCATTATGCTTATTATTGGATCAGCCCCCACAGATACATGCCGCAGGTGGCCACAGAGCAATGGCTCGCTGACCCCATTGCTTTAGATAGTCTCATACATGCCCCTATTTGGACTCGTGCAACACCACCCACCACGGTCATGGGTATGGTGGACGCATGGAACCGTTTTACAGACCTTCTCGATTTCCCCTTTCTATACTCATCGCGGCTTCCACTGTCCTATCATCCCCGTGTGCCATTGTTGCAGGAAAAAGGCTTTCACAAATTATGCAAAAGGATTAATGTTACTAAATGGGGCGGCCTTTTCCACAATGGCATATTCCATTCTTCAGACCAGTACTTCTAAAGGATTCAACCCTGGCCTCTAGACGTTTTCCGTGTAAAGTAGCAAGATCCCAATGGGTAGATCATTGAAAAAGAATTGTCACACACTTGATGAGACTCAAGATATCATTCACTCCTTTCACTCACCCACAACATACTATAGTCCCTATATCTATATATGCCTCAAAGACCAATGAATTCCTTACAATGCAATTTATTTGGTTGCAAATTCATTAAAACATTTCATTAAAAACTTTTTTGACCATACAATTGTATATGCCTTCTCACAATTAAAAACAATATGAAAAAACAATATTCATAGATAAATGTAAACATACGAGAGAATTTATAAAAAGGTAATGTACCAGACCTATTCACTTGGTCTTAATGGTATACACACACCCTATGTTGCTAAACAATACAAACAATACTTGATGACGTTTCCATATAGTTTAGCCGTTCAAGTAGTGCGATGCTGAGGGGTTGTGTACTACTTAGTGTGCGTCGACGCGTTTCGATGGTTTCACATTTTATTCCATCTTTTTCAAGACCAACAATTATTTCACTCTCGTTTAAGCAGGAAACTGTCGTAGATGGCAAAAGCCGATAAAAACATAAATTAAGTTCAGCAACCAACCTTCACAATATGAACATGCTGAGTTTCAACAAGTTATTAAGGGAGAAGTTTATACTGTCAATACTGTATCCCATAAAGGTGTCATAGATAATTTTACGAATGCACATGATGGAATTCAACTGGTCTTTACTAGTGAAGTTTATCCTATCACCACTACTACCCATGTGCTTGTACCTGCTAAGTCCTGGATATACCCAAAATATTGTTTCCTCACTGTTGAAACAAAAGGTGTGAGCCTTTTTAAAAGCAAACCCTGGTTCATATCCGCCTACTCTTCTAAACAAGTGCTAACTATTTGTGTATATCCTTTTCTTTAATACATCCTAACTCGCATGTCTTACCACACTTATGCTCATTCATACCGTGCAAGATGGCTTTTGTCTCCAATCAAACCATTCACAGGTGCTAGGGGCATGATGCACCTTGTTTAAATTCATCATATTTCAATGTCTCTGCTCACCTTCTATTTGTGTGATAGCTTGTTTTGTAGACAACCCGGCTACGGTCGCCCAAATGGGTCTGGTTCTGTGCCTGGGAATATATTCGGAAATCTTACTTCTTGGTGGATGCTAAGAAAGTAATATGAGAGCATAATAAGCATCAAGCTCCCCTGTTTGCAATGCCATTACATTTTACTGCTTCATAAAGATCTCACCCTTTTTGAAATAGTCGTGGGCTTTATCTCCACTTTTTTCTATTTCCTACTAGTCGTGTGATTGCAAGGTTGCCTGTAATGGAATATAATATATATTTTTTTATCTATTATTGTGTCCCTGTGAAACTACATATTTAGAAAAAGGCGTAATATCTGTGCCTATAGCGTAACAGGTATAGGGGGACTGACACATACCCAGGCTCAGAGGGCAATGCGCATCCTTCAATGAAAATGCTGTTTTAGTTGAGGGGTAACCCATTAAACTAGGAATTCAACCGTAATTTTAAATGTAGAAGAAAGGAGGTCTAATTAAAAGTAGCCTAGGCAAGACAAATTAATACAATACTTTGCGGCCGTTTATCTTCTTACAGATACGAAGTACACTGAAATTTACTCTAGCGTCTACCAATCTCGGACCATTCCCGGTAATACACCATGAGGAACTAAAACAGCATTTTTATTGAAGGACGCCCATTGCCCTCTGATCCTGAGGTATGTGTCAGTCCCCCTATACCTGTTACGCTATAGGCACAGATATTACGCCTTTTTCTAAATATGTAGTTTCACGGGGACACAATAATAGTTAAAAAAAATATATTATATTCCATTACAGGCAACCTTGCAATAACACGACTAGTAGGAAATAGAAAAAAGTGGAGATAAAACCCACGACTATTTCAAAAAGGTGAGATTTTTATAAAGCAGTAAAATGTAATGGCATTGCAAACAGGGGAGCTTGATGCTTATTATGCTCTCATATTACTTTCTTAGCATCCACCAAGAAGTAAGATTTCCGAATATATTCCCAGGCACAGAACCAGACCCATTTGGGGCGACTGTAGCCGGGTTGTCTACAAAACAAGCTATCACACAAATAGAAGGTGAGCAGAGACATTAAAATATGATGAATTTAAACAAGGTGCATCATGCCCCTAGCACCTGTGAATGGTTTGATTGGAGACGAAAGGCATCTTGCACGGTATGGGTGAGCATAAGTGTGGTAGGACATGCGAGTTAGGATGTATTAAAGAAAAGGATATACACAAATAGTTAGCACTTGTTTAGAAGAGTAGGCGGATATGAACCAGGGTTTGCTTTTAAAAAGGCTCACACCTTTTGTTTCAACAGTGAGGAAACAATATTTTGGGTATATCCAGGACTTAGCAGGTACAAGCACATGGGTAGTAGTGGTGATAGGATAAACTTCACTAGTAAAGACCAGTTGAATTCCATCATGTGCATTCGTAAAATTATCTATGACACCTTTATGGGATACAGTATTGACAGTATAAACTTCTCCCTTAATAACTTGTTGAAACTCAGCATGTTCATATTGTGAATGTTGGTTGCTGAACTTAATTTATGTTTTTATCGGCTTTTGCCATCTACGACAGTTTCCTGCTTAAACGAGAGTGAAATAATTGTTGGTCTTGAAAAAGATGGAATAAAATGTGAAACCATCGAAACGCGTCGACGCACACTAAGTAGTACACAACCCCTCAGCATCGCACTACTTGAATGGCTAAACTATATGGAAACGTCATCAAGTATTGTTTGTATTGTTTAGCAACATAGGGTGTGTGTATACCATAAAAACGAAGTGAATAGGTCTGGTACATTACCTTTTTATAAATTCTCTCGTATGTTTACATTTATCTGTGAATATTGTTTTTTCATATTGTTTTTAATTGTGAGAAGGCATATACAATTGTATGGTCAAAAAAGTGTTTAATGAAATGTTTTAATGAATTTGCAACCAAATAAATTGCATTGTAAGGAATTCATTGGTCTTTGAGGCATATATAGATTTAGGGACTATAGTATGTTGTGGGTGAGTGAAAGGAGTGAATGATATCTTGAGTCTCATCAAGTGTGTGACAATTCTTTTTAAATGATCTACCCATTGGGATCTTGCTACTTTACACTGTGACAGTGCCCCAGTCCCACTGGGTTCTGAAGGGGCCCCTCTCCTTTTATAACACTCTAGACGTTTTCCTACATGTTCGACTCAGATAGGGAATACGTTCGGTTGTCCCAGATTTCCCATGGGAGCCCACGAACCATGGCCCATTACACTAAATGTTGGGGTCCACAGATGGCAAACATCTAGTAACTGGACTCTATAACAGCATACGCACACAACAAACGGATGCCACTGGTTCAGCCCGCACACACTGGACTGTGGAATTGTAGAAGGAGGTGACTGATGAACAACGGATATACTGTGGTCTCCAAACTTCACTAATCTCTGCTAGTTGTAGACTGCAGGTAATACACTATAAATTCTTGCACCGCCTGTACTATACCCCTGCCAAAAAGTTTAGATTTAAATTGTCTCATAATGATCGATGTGAGAGATGTAGAAGGCTGGGAGCTGGATTTTTACATTTAGCATGGAAATGCCAGAGGGTGCAGGAGTTCTGGGAGCAAGTCTTTGTGGCACTTGAGAAAATGACTAATAGCACGCTAGAGAGAGATCCCCTGATGGCGCTCTTAGGCTATACTGCACAGATACCCAAGTCAATTCACAAGTTCCTAGCCGTGTCGTTCCTACTGGCCAAGCGCAGGGTGGCCTGCAGGTGGGGTAGGGGGAGAGCTCCGAAGTTCAAGGACTGGCTGGGAGATCTGCTCTCTTGTCAGGAACAACTGACTGTTTATGCTAAAACGTTTCCACGTGCATCTAGGCCCAGGGATATATGGGGTCATCTCCAAAGCTATCTCCTCATGCGAGACTCGGATGGGTCCGGTACACCCCCTCTGGGAAATGATGCTTGACTGTTGTATGAATCATACTTCTCCTTATCTCCCATGCTTCCTTCCTTCATGTTACAGATCTATGACATACCTTCCAGTATTATTGTTATATGCTCTGGGGTCTTCTGCCCCGCCACTACTGCTGGAGGCTTCATGGCGCGAGATTTAGGTGAGCTGCACATAAGAGGGTGCTGCATGCCTGCTGAAATGTACCCCATATGTTCTAAAATGTACTTCTATTCCATTATTTTCGAACCATGTAGCCTGTCTGTAATTGTACACTACCCAAGATTTGCCCACCTGATGTTTTGATATTGCAAAGAGAATAGAGAGAACCCTATGTCAGCTAAACACATGTCAAATTTATGGTTATCAGAAGATGTAATGTTTGTTACACATGATGAAAATAATTAAATAAAAGGTTTAAATAAAAAACAAAAAAATTCTATTTTGTATATTTTTTAAAAGTCCAGATTGTTGGTGGAGCTAGATTTTAAATACATATTTAGAGTGATTAATGTTTATAAAGTTACTTTTAGCCTGCCTGAAGGTCCTGGTGCTATTTTACATGTGCCTACCAGCAGCCGTCTAGCAAGTGCTTGACCTTAATAAGGTGTAAAAACTGGCTCTTAGAGCAGAACAATGGCTTAGGCCTTGTGACAGAATGGACTGACGGTGGGACATTTGATCCTTATAAGACCAGGAAGGGAAGTTTGGGTCTACCTAGGAAAGGGGACAGAGGTAAAGCCTCCCAATTCATAGTTTAGTATAAGAAGAGACTAGGCCTGGGTATTATTCGCAGGGGTCTGCTATGCGGAACTCCGTGAAGTTCTGAAAAAACTCTGCTGTGCTGCGCGAGTTCTGTGAGCAGCAGACTGCGGTAAGTCGCCCTGCTTGCACTGATTTTTAGCACCTGGGTTTGTCCAGCGCAGTAAAACCAGCGCAAATGACACCATTAGCAGCGCAGCAGGGTGCTGCTTCTTTCTGCAGCTCGAGTAGATGTTCTACTTGAGCGGCAGCTTTCTGAACATAGGTGGCAGCTTCCTCAGCTCAAGCAGTAATGGCCTGCCGCGACCGCCTGCATTAAGAAATCTCACCGGGAGGTCGTGCTAGCGTATGATTTTTCTTGCTTGTGTTTTTAAACTTAACGTTGGTGAGCCACGCAAGAAGAACAACTCTGCACTGCGCAGCTTCACAGAGTTTTACAGAACTCCCTGCAGTTTTGTGGAGTTTTGCGGAACTCTACATTGGGCAAAACTCCACGAACTTCTTCCTGTGGAGCGGGATTCATCGCCCACAGCTAGGAGAGACCAGAAGAAGGGAAATACTAAGTACCCCAGGCCCACACTAGCCCGGCTGACTCCAAGATCAGTGAGAGGGAAGCTACACCCAGACTGATCTGGAGTGGAAACAGGGGAGAGGACTGCTCATTTCCCTCGCCACACCTCTGGGTGGCACAAGAGCTCTGTACAAGGGAGGCTGGGTTCCCCCCATGTTGGATTGTAGGAGTGATGGGAACTGTGGGATTTGTTGAAGTAAGGCAAACAGGAACTGGTGAAAAAGTGAGTAGTATTGCACTGGATCTTTTGTCCCAATGGTTAGGGAGGAGCCAGGAGTAGTCTCCATTTACTAGCTAGCGCGAACCATAAATGTGGCATTTCCTTGAACTCTTCTCAGAAAACTTTCTGCACGTGCTGAAAATCAGAAGAGGACTGAGCCTGCTGTTTGTGACCTGACAGGAGCCTTGAAGGACTGGACTTGTGCCCTCTTGTACCAAGACAATGGGTGGATTTGCTGACCTTGCATGCGACTACAGAGACAAAACAAGCTGCAAGATGCCTTTTTCCTAAATTCACCAGTTGACAAGTACCAACCTGACTTGAACTGAACCTCACTTGTGGCCACTGTTAAAGTGAGGCCTGGCACCCAACACCTGTCCCTGAGGTTCTGGAAGCCTTAGAAGTGTCCCTGAGGAACTTCTCCAGAAACCCTGAAAAGTAGAGACTTTGAAAATGTTTTGACTTCCAAGATCTTCGTAGCAGCCAGGGGGATCCTAAAGCAAAGGTGTCTGATTTCAATAAAACTTCATCAGAACAACTTCAGGATTGTCGCTGGGGGATTTTGTGCATCATAGAAAAGGATAAGTAAGAAGGTAAAATCTTTGACCTGGATGAACCAGATTTTCAGATCGTATCCGTGCTCCATCGCGGTCCGCCTTAAATTACGTCTTGCTCCATTTCTTCCGCTTCCGTAGACTATCACCAGTGCTTACTGCTTTTCGTCACTATTTTACTTTAAAAATTCATATCTCCGGATCCTTTACTGGATTTTTGTTGTTTTGGTGTCATTTATCTTATTAATATGTACTCTACTTTTCTAATTTGGTTTGGTATTTTTTTTATTGTTTGGTATTTTGACTTTATTACTGTTTTGGTGCTGCATAAATAATTTTTCCATTGCCCTAAGTCAATCCTGTCGGCTGTTTGTCACAGCTACAGGGGGTTGAGCTCAGCTTAAATTAGTAACTATAAGACTCACCCTGACAAAAAAACAATGTTATTCCTTTAGAAGGGCGACTGCCCATACCAAATAATATTTTATGCTTCTTTGGTGATTTGCACAGGGACCTCTGCAGGGACTCGTAGTCTCATAAACCATCATCTGCTAAAGGAGGAGGGGCTGCCTGCAAGGAAGGTGCTGCTGGTGATGCTCTATAAAGAGATTGCTTTTACCCCGCACTGCAGGACAAGGGCATGTCCGTCCTGCACCTGTCATTGCCAGGAAGAGGGCTACCCCCTTGTCTCAGGAGCTTGATAGTGTGGGAGATATCTGCTCAATGTGATTTGGTGTATTCTACCAGGTACGTGGATGCCCATTTATGCTGCTATGGTGTTTGCAGCGCTTGTGAGATTAATCTAATTGGCTGGGTTAGTTCTTCCTGAGACTCAGAGACTTGTGAGTTTTCCTGCTGTACCTTCCCTGTGTTTGGCTGTGTGCCTTGGCCAGAAGACGAGGGGTGTCTGGCAACTAAGGGTCTCAAGTGACTTATTGGACACCTATCACTAAACTGTTGGCCATATATGATATCTTTTTTATTGCAGGGACAGCTGCTTTGTAATATTTTAAAGGGTGCTAGCAGGACCTGTGTTGCATTTTCTTTTATATCTTTCTCTTCACATGTGCCTCTTCTCCCCATGCTTGGAACTTTTAACCGAGTGCCTGCGCTGCACATCTTTAGTTCCAGGTTCCCAGAGTCTGACTTTGTCAGTTATTGCTGTTGCCTTGCATGGTGACTTTGTGCTGTGCCTCCTACAAATAATTCTTGAAGTTTACCTACCGTCTGATTTCCTCGTCTTTACAAGTGGCGACGATCCTATGAAGACATCGCTGGCTAAAATCTTACTGGAGGCACAAGTGCTGCGACGTCTTCCGAACCCATACTGCTAATACAGCTGTTTCTGTCATCCAGAGCCTCCCCATTGCTGTATCATCCATGCTCTTCCCTGGAAACTGCACGTTTTTTGCTCCTTTGTTGTCCTTTTTATGCCTTTTCCTTCATTTTGGCAAATTTCTAGTCACCAACGGCCATCTTCATTCTTCGGTATCTTTCCTTGACTACCGTTGCCTGGATGCATATTGTGACATAGGCAGCTCCTCCTCTCACTGTTGCCTGAGTAGCTTGTTGACGTCTCATCAACTGTACGTGACCCTACCTTCTGTTTCTCTCCTTGGCCAAGCTGTGCGTTGTTAGGCTGATGGCCATTTTGCAGCGGGAACTTCTGAGTGCGATTCCCTACATGAAAGCTATTTGAAGCAACTACATCTGAATGTGGTTCGTTACACGGATCTTTAAATACCTTCCCCTAAGGTACATAGCCTTCTATAATCGCTCCTCTGATTCTTTTGTTTAAGAGTTATGTTTCCTCAGGGAGTGAAGGAGGAGGAGGGAGGTTACCAAAAAAAGAGGATAAATCATGTTCAGTAGGGGGAGTGTCATCTGTGTACAGGGATTGGTAATAATTGTGGAAAACATCTGCAATGTCTTTATCAGACAAGACAAGTTTGTTAGATGACTCATTAAGGATGGGACCAACAGATTTGCGTTCAGACTTGATTTTAAGATAATTCGCTAACATTTTACCAGCCTTGTTCTGACACCCATGAAATTTAGATTTAATTTTCAACAGGGTATTGCAGGCCTCGACAGTTGCAATTTTATTCAATTCGGATTTAGCTTTAATCAAATTAAGAAGGGCATTAGGGTCTTTAGAGGAAAAATAGGAGTGTTCTAAGTTTTTGATTTTGGTAAGTTGAGCAGCGTATTTAAGTCTATTGGTTTTCTTTTTCTTAGAAACATAAGAAATTGTGAAGGCTCGTAGGGCCGCTTTAAAAGCATCCCAGTTGTTAGATGTAGAAGTATCAGTCGGGACATTAAAAGTAAAAAACCCAGCTATAAACTTTTTAACTTCTTCAACAAAAACAGCATCAGACAAAAGGAAAGTATTGTATTTCCAGCGGCTAAAGGTAGAGGAGGTGAGGGCAAGATCAAGAGTGGCATAAACGGGAGCATGATCTGAGATAAAAATAGATCCAATGTCAGACTTCTGGACTGTAGGGAGAAGAGATTTACTGACAAGAACATAGTCAATCCTAGATCTGGTATGATGGACATTAGAATAAAAGGTATATTCAAGGGAATCAGGATTACAAGTTTTCCAGGCATCAAATAGAGGTCTGGAAGACATAGCCGATTGGAAACATTTATGTGTCTTATCAGGATGAAATTTGCTCGTAGAGAGTCTGTCAGAAAAGGGGTCCAACCATTGGTTAAAATCACCAGCTATGACAATATTAGGGCAATCTATGGATGAAAGGAGAATTTTAATAGAGTTCCAAAATTGGGGATCAGGGCGAACCGGGCCATATACATTCAATAAAACCATATTTTTGTTTTGGATAACAACTTTAGCCATAACCTATCTACCTTCATCATCTGACTGTGAGGAGAGAATTTGGACATTTAAACCTTTATGAAATAAAATGGCGACACCACCTTTTTTTTCAATAGCAGGGGAAAAACCACTTGTCCCACTTGCTCAACTGGAGGTAGACATCTCCTCTCAGGAGATCCTTAAAGCTATCAACTCCCTGAAAAAATCCAAGGCTCCTGGTCCTGATGGATTACCTATTGAATTTTATTCCGCCTTTCATTCCATTTTTGTACCCCATCTCCTCCAACTCTTTCAATCTTTCATAGCAAATGCGAAGGCCTCAGGTTCATTTTTAGATGCCCTCATCATTATAATTCCCAAACCTGACAAGGACCACTCCATTTGTAAGAATTTCAGTCCCATTTCCCTGATAAACTATGATTGTAAGATTTTTGCCAAAATCCTTGCTTCCCGACTAGAATCCATCATCCCCCTATTGATTAAAACTGACCAGGTAGGATTTGTAAAGGGTAGGCTTGCTGCGGATAATGCTTGCATGTTTGCGAATGTTATTTCTCATGGCAAACATTATGGTTCCCCCCTTGCAGCTTTGTCATTGGATGCGGAGAAAGCCTTTGATCGTATTAATTGGCAATTCATGTTCCGTTCCTTAAAATGGTTTGGGTTTGGCCCCTCTTTTATTTCCCTGGTTAAACTTCTTTATTCAGCTCCCCGGGCTAGTATTTTTGTCAATAATCAATTTTCCAAATTCTTTCCCTTATCCAGGGGAACAAGACAAGGTTGTCCTCTATCCCCTTTACTTTTTATTCTTTGTCTTGAGCCCTTCTTGGAAAGAATTCGTTCCAATCCTCTAATAGCTGCTTTTAAATCCTCAGCCATTGAGATGAAGATCTCTGCCTATGCGGATGACATCTTGGTCTATATGGCTAATCCAGAATCCTCTCTCCAACCGTTTTTGAATGAAGTTAGTTTATACTCCGCTGTTTCAGGATATAAGCTTCATTTATCCAAAACAGAGGTCTTACCCTTAAACTCCTCATGTTTCCAATACATGTTTGCATCAACTGATTTCGCTTGGTGTCCTTCAAAACTCAAATATCTAGGTATATGGTTTTCCCCATCGCTTGTCGATACCCTTAAACTCACATTTGCCTCTCTTACTAAGAAAATTGACTCTCTTCTTCAGACTTGGTCCCCATTATTTTTATCTTGGTGGGGTAGATTAGACACCATCAAAATGATGATCACGCCTCATGTACTCTACACTGTCTCCATGCTCCCCATGAAAATTCCGAACTCATATTTTATTAGGTTGAATTCCATTTGTTCAAAGTTTTTATGGAACAATAAGCACCCCCGCATAGCACTACACAAATTGATACGCCCTAAGAATGAAGGTGGGGTTCGATTCCCGGATTTTAAAATTTACCACACTGCTTTCCTTATTAAACAATCCTTTTCCTTAGCTTTTGATTTTTCTGATACCCCTGTCCCTAAATGGATTACATTTGAGAGCTCGTTACTGAAGGATTTTCCTTTTCAACACACAGTTTTTATGTCAAATTGTTCCTTTCTGACTAAACACCCTGTATTAAAATACTCCCAATTAATATTACATAATACATTTGCCAAAGATTTGTCCTCTCTCCAAAGTTTTTTGTTATCTAGCGTATGGTATAATAAACATCTTAAGTACCAGGGCAAATCTTTCTACTACAAGCACTGGAAAGAAAAGAATGTTGTATTTGTTCACCAATTTTTCTCTAATAACTCCATTATTCCTTTTTCTGAAATGCAAGTTTTGTTTAACCTTCCTGCCGCTTATATCAAAGAATACAATATCATTACTACTGCTTTATCATCTCACTTGTTAACCCTTCCTGCATTTGATACTCTCCCTTCTTTATCTCCTTCCTCCCCTTTATATCCCTTGTTTTCACTGCAACAACCTAAAGCTGCCATAGTTTATAAATTATTATTGTCAAATGCTCAGGTTAGACCTAAATCTATTACTGAAAGTGCTTGGGAAATTGACTTATCTATTTCTCTATCTGTTGATGTATGGGACCGTTTATGGAGTAAATTGTTTAAGATTTCAGTTGCTGCTCGTATTACACAATCGTTACTTTTTATCTACCATAGAGTTGTTATTACTCCTGTGAGTATTGCTAAGTTTTCTCCATCCTCCAGTGATCTTTGCTGGTCCTGTGCTTTGCAAGCTGGTACACTCAAACATCAATTGTTTGATTGCCCCTCAGTTTTACATTTTTGGAAATCTGTTTGGAATATTTGCATGCGCATGTTTCATTTTTCTGTTCCAATATCGTTTGCTACTGTATTTTTAGGTTCTGACTCCGATGACCTTGATATTGTTCCATCAAGTGCAAAATTACTTGACTTGTTTATTGCTCTTGCTCTCAAAGTTATTCTGTCTTGTTGGAAAGATAACTCCAAACTGTCTGTTTACACTTGGTGGAATTTCATATGTGATGAACATCGAATTGCCATTGCCTCCTCTTCTTCTTCTGTACCCTTGAAAATTAAATCTGATCTTCTCTGGCTTCCCCTATCTAACTATTTATCTTCTCTTTCCTCCGTCTAATTTGTACCCTCTTCTTTTCCTCTCTTTCTTTCTCCCTTTCCCTTCTCCTCTCTTCCTACTTCTATCTTTCTTTTCTAGCTTTCTTTTCTAACTTCCTTTCTCCCCTCCCCCCTCTCATTCCTAATTGATTTAATATTCATAGTCATTCTATATCATCTTTATTACTTTATTTGACTGATATATATGACTTGTTATAATTATCTTGTATGTTCTTAAAACAAAATAAAAATTTCTTAAAATGAAAAAAAAAAGAGTTATGTTTCCTTTTTTTTTTTTTTTAATTTTTTATTGTTAGCCGGCTGACAGAAAAAGTAAAATAGAGAGAAAATACATAGAAGGTTTCATGACTATATGGCTATACAGGAAAAAAGAAACATTTAAAGTATATTTGTTTACAGACCAGATAATTTGATATATGGAGACAGTAGAAAGAGTTCCTGTTACAAAAACAATCTACGAACAGATTCTTCTTTACAGTAAAGAAAAAAAAAAAAAAAAAAAGAAATTTAACAGTTATGCATCATTTGAGTGAGCTTTTACTCAGAGAAGGTACCCCAGTTTCTATTAAATTTTAATAGTGAGCGTGTTCCCCTAAGATTTGCTAGGGCTAATTCCATGGCATATATGTCTATAACTAGTGTCCACCACTTCCAAACCGTTGGCGGTTCCGGATCTATCCAGGCCCTTGCCAAGGTTAGTTTAGCACAGGAGATAAGTATAGTGGTTAGGGCTGATTGTGGTGGTAAGGAAAGATTAAGATCTAATAAGACCGAGGCAGGCGTGATTGTGGAGAGCGAGATGTTTTTTAATCTAAGAACATATTAAATATCCGCCCAAAAGGTCTTAAGTTTCGGGCAGGAATACAACATATGCTCTAGATTGGCTGCATCAGTTGAGCATTTAGGGCATTTAGTGCGATTACTAAATAGGGCATTGGTAGACCATCTAGAAATTCTTTCGGGTGTGTAATAGAGCATGCAGGTCGTTCTGAATTGTTGTAGCCGAAGGCTGGATGAACGTACAAGACTATTTATGTTAGCCAGGGAGTGCTCAATCTGATTAGCGGTGATATTTAGATTTAGTTGTGTGCTCCATTTCATGGCCAATTTATCGCTATCATTCGTCTTAAACGTGCTGAGTGTTTTATAGGCTTCACTAATCGCTGATTTGTTTTTTTTCGAGTAGAGACACGACCATATGTCACATTCCGTGATGTTTTGAATCTTTTTCTTATTAATCAAATAGTCGTGCAGTTGCAGATGCTTATATCTTGTGGCTTCTGGTATTTCATATAGCTGTTTGAGCGTATTAAAATCTAGAAACCCCTGTAAGCCGTACAGATCTGCAAGTGTCTTAATCCCAAGAGAAGCCCAGTTATAAGTTATAGTATCCGTGAAAATAGCCGGGAGACCTGGGTTGCCCCATAGCGGTAATTTCGGGTGAAAAAAGGTTGTTTTACAAAACTTTAATACACTAAGCCAGATCTTACCAATGTCTCTAGCGGTCTTGAATCTAACCCTCTTGTAGTAGTTCGGGTCATTAACTCTGAGTAAAAAGAATTGTGAGTCTTGTTTCAACATAAAGAAGTGGAAAAAAAGAGATCTGTCTCCATGCAATAGGGAGCGTAAACGTGTAAAAAACGCGGACCAAAAGTACAGTTTAAAGTCTGGGAAGTTCAGCCCTCCTTTATTTGTAATATTTTTTAACATTTTTAGTGATCTTCTGGCCTTTTTATAGCTCCATATAAAGCTGCTCAAAAGTCCGTCTAGATGCTGAAAGAATTTATTATTTAGTGCAAACGGAATAGATCGAAATAGGTAAACAAACTTTGGTAAAACTTTCATCTTGATAAGATTAATTCTGCTAATCAGATTCATGGGTAATTTATTCCATTTTTTAAGTAAAAGAGTAGTTTTATTAATCAAATCGTTATAGTTTATATTATTGATGTCTTGTAGTCTAGCCGTTATTTTAACCCCTAAATAGGTTGCCTCTTTACAGATCTCGGGGATAGCCACGGTGGGGGAATAATTAGCTATAATTTGTGTCTTCTGTTGGTTAAGTTTATAACCTGACACCTTCCCAAATTTCCCAGCCTCTATAGATATTCCTTTCAGTGCTTTAGCAATATCGGTGGTGTATACGGCAATATCATCAGCATAGGCTGTCAATTTTAGCTCCTGTGAGCCGGAACTAAAAGGCACAATCAGGTTCTGAGTATGGAGGGCTAGCAGGAATGGCTCTATTGAGAGGGCAAATAGAAGGGGTGAGAGGGGGCATCCTTGACGAGTCCCCCGCAGAATGGGAAATTCTAATGAAGTCAGGCCTCCATAGCTGATGCAAGCAGTAGGTTTGTCATAGAGTGCTTTTATGCCCTTCAAAAAGTTCCCTCGAAAACCCATTTTAGACAGCACGCTCCAGAGATAGTCCCACCCCACTCGGTCAAATGCTTTTTCGGCATCTAATAAAATCATGCCGAGTGGGGTGGACTCGATCTCCGCAACATCGAACGCTGTAATAGCCATATTTACATGTGTCGTTGTATCTCTCCCAGAAATGAACCCGTGTTGTTGCGAATTAACTATTTTGGGCATGAATGGGGCTAGTCTAAGTTCCATAATTTTAGCAAATATTTTCGCATCAGTATTTATCAGCGAAATGGGGCGATATGACCCTCTCTCCTCCTTGGGTTTACCTTTTTTTAAAAAGAAAATTATTTTTGTCCTGTTCCAGGATTTGGGAGCCGCTCCGTTTTGTCCAATTGAATGCATAACTTCCAACAATAGCTGTTCTAGTTCTAATCTGCAGATTTTGTAAAGTTCCAAGGGTATCGCGTCCTCTCCTACCGCTTTACCGATAGGTAGGGAATTAATGGCCTGATGTAATTCAGTCGGCGAGATTCCGTTAGACAGTGAACCCAAGCCTGATAAGACCTCTGTGTTAAATAAATAATCATTAACATATTCCCGGACTAGGTCTTGATCTACAGGGTTTTCTGAGGTATATAGATTTCTATAATATTCAGCAAATTGGTCCAGTATGTCTTGTGGCTGATTGTATAGTATATTCCCTTGCCCTCGGATATTAGAAATTAAAGTGTCTGCTCTATCTTCTGCAACTTTGTAGGCTAGAATTTTGCCAATTTTGTCCCCCCCTCGTATTGCGCAATTTTAAATTTATGAATGCTTGCACTACTTTTCCGAATGAAATTAGTTTTCATGTCAGCTTTTAGTGCACTAAGTTTTAGATTGATTTCTATAATTGTTGGGAGGTTGAGCTGTAGAGCTTTAACTAGTAGTTCTTCATGCTTAGTTATATTTGCTATTAGTGTGATCTTATATTGCTTCTGTTCTGCGTTTTGCCTATACACATAAGCCTGTGTGAAGCCCCTTATGCTTGCCTTGCAGGAAGTCCCATACCATACAGCGCCCTGTTGAATTTTTATTAATATTTATAAATTCGCTAAGATGAGCTTTAAGCTGTGTCACAAAGGTTAGGTCTGAGATTAAGTGTCTGGGAAAAGAGAATGGTCGAGGAAGTGTCCTGATGTTTAGTGTATCGAATATCATTATTAATGGATTATGGTCAGATGTTATTCGGGGGCAGAGAATCATGGAGCCAGCCTGCAGTAGTTTGTCACTAGCAAAGGCCATGTCTAGTCTAGTGCACATCTTATGGGGTGCTGAGTAGTATGTGTACCCTGGTGTTTTTGGATACAGATATCTCCAAGCGTCTTTAATGTTATGTGTCTGGCATAAGTCCATTATAGATATCCTAGTCTTATGCATCCTATGGTGAGCATGTGGCTTAGTTGTGTCGATTTTATAATCCATGATGCAATTAAAATCCCCCATTATAATGATTTCCCCCTCCCAGTCCAAAAGTTTCATATTTAGTTGATCAAAATGTCTTGGTTCGTCTGAGTTTGAGCCGTAGACCACGCACAATACATATTTAATGTTTAAATATTTAATTTGCACAATAGCCCATCTGCCGTCTTTGTCGTGAGCGGTTCGTATGACTTCGGCCCTAAATCGCTTATCTTTAAGTATAGCAACCCCTCTAATGGGGGTCCCAAGAGTAGAGCATACCAAAGTATCATACCCCATTTGGCTTAATAGTTTCCTGTCTTTCCATATGATGTGTGTTTCTGACAGTAAGCAGAAATGGGGATTATGTAGTTTTAACTCTTCTGATACCAGAGATCTTTTGTTTTTGCTATTAAGGCCTGCTACGTTCCAAGCTAGGCATTTTATTACATGCATTTAAATATTAATGAGAATAATAATGAGAATATTGAGGCCCCCTTCACATAGTCACATAATAGGTCTAGAAATGTCGAGCTTCTAAAACAATCAATAATCCATTCCATAAGCAATGATTTACAGCCTTCATCAAAATTCTTTATAGTGTTTTCCCCTGTCAACCAGCAAACAATTTTTGTTAATTTCCCCCCCCCCCCATACCTCCCTTAGCCCCCTATCTGCGAAGATGGGGTCCCACCCCCCACCCAGCCCCCTGGTTCTCACCCCAGCCGGAGAGGAACCACCCTCCAGTGGTAGCTGCCGTTGGTGAGGCAGCTCGTGTGGTAGAACACCCTGAGAGACTCCTGCCCCCCTCCCCTTTTATCCCAGCATGCGTCGTTGTGCATAAAAAGACCATAAGAAAAGAAAAAGAGTTTTAAAGATATATAATTCTTACTATTCCTTTCTCTTATTTCATCCCCCTTTTTTAATCCGCCTTTAGCTCCCCTTTCTTTGTGTGCTTTGTGATCCCCACCTCCCTTTAAGTAGCTTAATTGTCACCTTTAGTGCTAATACTGATTACTAGTTGCTAATTACTAATACTGATTATTTTTTTAGGTCTGGCTCTGGCTCTGACTCTGACTAGAGCTAATGTTAATTAGATAGGTCTCTGCTTCCTTAGGGTCGTTAAAGAAATGAGTCCGCCCGTTTCTCATAACCTTAAGACGAGCAGGTTCTTGGAGGAACACCTGCCCTCCGAGGGCCTTAATAGGGTCCATCAGTTTACGGAGCTGCCACCTCCTATCCATTGTATCCCTGCTGAGATCAGATCGAGCAAAGAATGAAAACTCTCCTATGGCTATTGGAGAGTTGGGGCGGGCTCTCTGCCAGACCGCTTGGCGTAGAAGAAAGTTGCCGAAATAAATTAGAAAGGGACGTGGGAACTGGTTCTCTCTATTCCTCTGAAATAGAGGCAGACAGTGAGCCCGCTGGATTTGCGAGTCCCAGTCCCAGTCTGCCAGGTCTGGGAAGGCCTTCTGGAGCACCCCTACGATGTACGCTCTGGGGTCTGACCCTTCTGATCTCTCCGGAATACCAAAAAGTCTTAGGTTAGACCGCCTTTGCCTGTTCTCTAAGTCCTCGACTTTTAGCTGTAGTGCCTTCACCTGATCGTCGTGCTTTTCCACTGTTCCTATCGTTTTGGTATTTGACTCCTCCACCTGTACCATTCGTTGCTGAAGTTCTGTAGTTTCATGTGATACCCCCCCGATTTTAGCTGTGAGGTCCAGTAACGAGGATTGCATCTTGTTATTGTCCTCCCTGAGTTGAAGGTAGTGCTCCTGTGCTTCCGCCCGTTGATTGCTCAGTTGCTTACTCAGAATCATGAGTATTTCATCCAGAGAGGAGGTAGTAGCTCCCTCCCTTCCTGAATCCGCCATAGGAGAGACTCTGGCCGAACCTGAGGGTAGCTCCGTTGAAGAAGGGAGACTAGCCATTCCATGGGCAGATAGTTGAGTGGGTGAATGGCTAGCACTATCTTCAGGAGTTAACGCTAGCTCCGGGTTGTCAGGAGGCCCGTTGACCTGCTCTTGCGATAAAGCCCTCTCTGTCCGATCCATCAGGGGTGTATACCCCGGATCTGACAAAATACTTTTATCGGGGGAGATCGTTATTGGTGTGGAGTCTGTGGGACTTGTTCCTGATAGCCTTAGCGTCATAGTTTTGACCAGACCTTTTGCTTCAATCCATTTTCGGAGCGGACTTTTCTCTGGGATATTCTTCCTTAGGGCTGAGTTATTGCTTCCCCTTTGCTTTAGCCGTTTAGAGATAGCACCAGTCTTGTTACTTTTCTTTGCCTTTTGTTTGCCCTTAGTTTTTATCTTAAAGGTGTTCCCACCCATTGATTGATTGGCAGAGATATCATCCTCGTTCTCTGTTTCCGCCTCATAGTCCTCGTAAGAGTCTAGCTCGATGCCCTTTGAGGTCATTATATGGGCTTCTGCTTGGTTTGGTATCTCACACTCGTTGTCCTCCAGCAGAGCTTCTGGTATCCCCTCTGGGTTGTTCAGTATAGAGTCGCAAGAGGCTGACTTTGTGGCGTTAGGAGGATCCTGATATGGTTGATGGGCTATAATTAAGGAGGGATTGCTTCCCTTTACCAGTTATTGTGCAGTTTCCTCATTACAATCGCCATTGTTAACCTCCAACGAAATAAGCTGTACTCTTGAGGGATCAGTGGAAATTTTTTCTACACCAGTATCAGATTTAGCGTTATGGTCGGCGGCTTGGTAGCTTGTGGTCGTTGCTGACTCCCCCCCCTGTTGTGTTGCGCAGGGATTTGAGGGGATTGAGCATACTTTTTGCTGATGTTGTACACCGGTCACTCCTGCCGCCTCCCCTGCTTTGCCTGACAGTTTTAGCCCGGTTTTATCTATTTTGGGGGTGAAGCCCTTAATCTGTGACCCAGCTGAAAAAGTGGGTGGCCTCAGTACCTGTTTAGCAGTTGTAGTCGAGGTTTTCTTCTCCCCCGGCGCAGCGGGACCCTCAATGTTCTCAGCTGAAGCGCCCCCAGTAAGCACTTGCATGGTCGATGGAAGAGAAACCACTGCCGTGATGGGCGTTGTTGTTACTGCTGGGGAGATAATACCAGTAACGGCCACTACAGCTGGGACCACGGGAGGGGCCACCACTGTCGATGCCGTTGCCGTCGCCGCCGCCACCGCCTGCTTGCTGTTCCTTGTCTGGCGTGATGGTAGTGGATTCGAAAGAGTTATGTTTCCTACAACCTCCACATGGTGACGAGCACACCTTCATTGCTCATACAGGTAGGGAAGTCTGTTCCTTCTATGTTTCCTACAACCTCCACACGGTGACGAGCACTCCTTCATTGCTCATACAGATAGGGAAGCCTGTTCCTTTCAGTGACCGGCACACCTTGTTTTTTTTACTTTATTTTCCACAGCCTGTTGATTTGTGGTGACAGGCACACCTTTCACACCTATTTATTATTTGAATACTTCACAGCAGTGACAGGCACACTTGTACTTACTCATCTGTTTTACAGCCTGTTCACTGTAACTGCAACATCTTATTCTTCGTTTATTGAGTACTATATATATATCTTCTCTATATACTTCCTGTGTATTCGTAGTTATTTTCACAGCAATTTCACAGCTGTTTGAATATCATTATTGTGTGTATTTGCTGTTATTTTCTCAGCATTTTTACAGTCCATTATTGTCAGTGTGTTACCACTGTATTACTATGCAGTTCGATCCACCCTCAAAATTCTTACAAACCAAGGGAGAATCACCTATACCATGGACAAGATGGAAAGAGGAATCCATCACCTACTTTAAGGCCATTGATGGAGAATGCATATCGGCTGAAAGGAAAAAGAACATCTTCCTCCATTGCTTGGGTTCAGAGGGACAGGTAGTCTATAGAACTCTCCCTCCCTTCAGGTCAGGAGGCCATCACAATGTCTATGATGAAGCCATCTTGCACATAGAAATTCAATTTAGACCTACAACAAGTGTTGATCTTAATAGATTTAAGTTCTACACTACAGCCCAAGAGGAGGGGGAGAGAGTTTTGATGATTTCCTCGCAGCCCTCCATGCTTTGTCCTTACATTGTAATTTTGGGTTGATAACTGATGGAATGATCAGGGACCAGATCATTGTACATGTTAAAAGTAAAAAAGTGCAAGAACAGTTGTGGATAATGGGAAATCCTAATTTAGAAGCTACCATGAGCACAGCTAAATCCTTAGAACATTCTGAGAAGTGTATGAAATCACTCAACAAGGAGACTAAGTCTTCCACTTCCAGTGAAGTTAGCACTATGAACCCTCGTTCTAAAAACAAATTGCTCAAACTACAAAAATATTTCTGCTTCCATACAGTTTTACTGTTACAGGTGTGGGAATCCTGACCATGTAGCTTCTTTTGCACATTGTCCTGCTATTGGTAAAGAATGTGGTAAATGTGGACGTTTGGGACATTCTTCCAAAATGTGTAAGAATACCTTAAAAGATGCTCCTGACTCAAAGAAGCCCATGTCTTCTTCTTCAAATTTCTCCAAAGGAAAAGTCTCTTGTGTATCTTGTGATCTCCAGTCTTGTGATCATCCCCAGAGTGATTTAGAGTCTGGTATTGTTGTTTCTATCCAAGATTCTTTTGATATCGTCCAATTAGATAAGATTTGTTCCCCTGAATCTAAAGTGTCCATTCTTAGAAAAGAATTGGAGCCAATGGCAGACTCTGGATCGCCGAGGACTATAATCACAAAAGATTACTGCTCTGAATCCTTGGGAGAATTAGTTTGTTTAGATTCTTTACACAAACCTGATATTGTGGCACAGAATTTTGATGGCTCCAATATTGACTTTATGGGTTTCAAGGAAGTGTTTCTTGAATTCAAAGGAAATTCTGCCACAATCAAGTTGTATGTAGCTTTCAAAGGTGTTAATGTTTTAGGGTGGAATGACCAGGCTGAGCTAGGTATTGTTTTGAACCCCAGGAACAAATAAACGGTTTCTGTAATTGCATTTACTTCTACCAATACTATCTCCTCTAAAGAGTCCTTGATGTGTTCTCTGAACAATTTTCTACCAATACTGATTTAACGAAAGAGTTCCCAGAGGTATTTTCTGAAAAACTTGGCAAACTTATTGGTTTCTGTCAAAGAATCAAAGTTAGAGAAGGAGCTATTCCTGTTAAACAAAAATTAAGAGGGGTTCCCATCAGCATTAGGGCTGAGTTGAAGAAAATGTTAGATAACATGGTTGAGGATGGTATTATTGAAGAAATTGAATAGTCGAGTGGGTTTCCCCCATTGTTTTAGCCCGAGAAACTGACAAAAGTATTAAGCTGTGTGTTGATATGAGGGCATTAAATGCCAATTTGGTCATTGATTGCCATCCCCTTCCTAATAGTAACGATGGTATGCATGTTGGATGGTGCATGTATTTTTTTCCACTTTTGACCTTCGGTCAGCTTACCACCAAATTGAACTCACTGGAGATTCCAAACATTTTTACTGCTTTTATCACACCCAACAGTCTTTTTCAATTCTAAAGGATGCCTTTTGTCCTAGCCATGTACCACATTATTAAGGATGTCAGCTATTTTGTAAAATGCTTTCTGGACGATATCCTTATTTTTTCTAAGAATGAGGAGGACTAATCCCATCAGGTTATGGCGGTTTGCCAGAGGTTAGGAAAGTCTGGTTTGACGCTTAAGGCTGGCAAATGTAAATTTTTCTGCAGGTCGGTAGAATATCTTGGTCATACACTCTCAGGTGACGGTGTGGTTCCCAAAAAGTCTTTGGTGGATGCAATTATTAATGCTTCTGCTCCTGACAATAAAGAGAAACATCTCTCTTTTGCAGGCCTGTGTGAATATTATAGTAAATTCATACGGAACTTTACCACCAAAATGGAGCCTCTGAGGGAGTTGTCCAGAAAGTCCGCTGAGTTTTACTGGTCTGAAGGACAAGAAACAGCCTTCAAACAAATCAAAAATGATATTGTAAATGCTCCCACCCTTAAGTCTTTCTGCCTCAATAAGAAATGCATTATCACTGTGGACGCCACCCTTTCTGATCTGGGGGAGTACTTAGCCAGTTCTTGGGAAAGGAGGAATGGTGTGAAACTTTTGCTTCAAGGACCCTTTCTGTTACTGTGAGAAGATATGCTGTGATCGAGAGAGAGTTATTGGCATGCATCTGGGCTATTGAACATTTTCGTAACTATGTGTGGGGAAACAGATTTACCCTTAGGACTGATCATAAGCTCCTCATTGGCATTTTATCTCCAGGGGGAGGGTGGAACTCTACTGCTCGTTTTGGCCGCCTTTCATCTAGATTACAGGAATACGATTTTGAGGTAGTTTATGTTCCTGGCAGGAGCACTGTCACTGCTGACTGATTGCCTTGTTCCGATGAGTGTACTTCCTGTGACGAACAAGAAGTGAATGTGCTTGCCGCAATCAGGGGTTTTGTCTCTAATGAGTTTTTGTGTTTGTCTGAGACTGAGTGAACAACAGAGATGAATAATGATGTTGTGTGTCAGCAAGTCTTTGAACATTTAAAGAATGGCTGGCCCAAAGAAAGGTCCGCCACTGCTGAAGTTGCCCCTTTATGTCATGTCTAGGGTAAGTTTGAAGAGGTGGATGGTGTGCTTTTCAAGGGGGGAAAGGTCATCCCTCCTGCTTCCATGCAGAACAAGATTTTGTTACAGGCCCACCAAGGACATTTGGGTATGTCCTCAATGAAACGGCTCATACGGGCCAATTTTTGGTGGGCTGGGCTTTACAAAATGGTCGATTGAGCTGTCAGAGTGTGTCCCGAATGCATCAATAGTGACAAGATGCTCCAAGTCTCCTCTGCCCCTCTTCAACCTGCTTTCTGGCCTGTGTGCCCTTGGCAAAAGGTTATTTACAACAAGGGGTGGTGATGGACAGAGTCTCTGAATTAAGCAGAGTACTCTCACCCAGTCAAGAGATCAGGGCTAGATCCAACACCGTTTTTTAGCTCATTGCACCATCCCAGTTTCAGAACCTGGCTGTATGCAAATTAGCCTGTCCCTGGCCCAGTGCATCATGGGAACAGGGCAGACCAGACTACAAAAGCCAATTCTTACACTGGGAAGGAAACAAGCTTCCGGGGACCGGTTTCTGGCATTTCAGCCGTCTTCGGCCCGGCTTGCTTGAATCCTGATGGTGCAATGAGCAAGGGACTCACATCTGAGTATACCCTTCCACGCTTAGGGTGGACAAAATTATTTACAACATGGGGTGGTGATGGACAGAGTCTCTGAATTAAGCAGAGTACTCTCACCCAGTCAAGAGATCAGGGCTAGATCCAACACCGTTTTTTAGCTCATTGCACCATCCCAGGTTCAGAACCTGGCTGTATGCAAATTAGTCTGTCCCTGGCCCAGTGCATCATGGGAACAGGGCAGACCAGACTACAAAAGCCAATTCTTACACTGGGAAGGAAACAAGCTTCCGGGGACCGGTTTCTGGCATTTCAGCCGTCTTCGGCCCGGCTTGCTTGAATCCTGATGGTGCAATGAGCAAGGGACTCACATCTGAGTATACCCTTCCACGCTTATGGTGGACAAAATGATTCAGAAAAGGGGGTGGTGATGAACAGAGTGTCTGAATTAAGCAGACCACTGGCAAATGGTGGCCTTTGATATTTCAGGTCCTTTTGAACACTTACTTGCAAATGCCCGTTTTGCTCTTGTCATGGTGGACTACCACTCTAAGTGCCCAGAGGTTATGTTTGTGGCTAGTGCCTCCACCCAGGTCATCATTACTTTTTTCAAGGAAGTTTTTACATGTAAGGGGTCCCCTGAGGTTCTTGTGATGGCCAATGGGGTGCAACTAGTGTCACAGGCGATGGAAAGTTACCTTCTTATGTGTAACATCAAGCATGTAACCACATCTTTGTATAAATCGAGGGAGAATAGCCAAGTGGAATGGTTTAACTGGGTTTTTAAGGAGGGCATTCAATCAGCTGGCATGCACAATGAACCTTGGAAGGATGTGGTGAGAAAGAGGTTATGGATGTACTGCTTCACCCCCCACTCTGTGACTGGAGTGATTCTTTTCAGGCTTTTGAAGGGCAGAGAACTGTGGTTCTGGAAATCTGGGTCCGTGTAATCGTTCTCGACTCGAGAACTAAAAATTCGTCGAAACATGACGAATTTGGTATAAAAAGACCGAGAATGACGAGTACATCATGTACATATATTTTCAGCACATTCGAGTGACGATTTCACCCCGAAATCGTCATTTGCGTTCTAAACCCTTGGCTTCCATTTATGTGTTTCCCTTTACATAGGCCTTAATCCAGCTGAATTCGATTGCACAAGGACACATTCTCCTTAATCGACTTTTCCATGACCTATACAAGTTGGAACCATTGCCCCAGGCCAAACTCGTTAAGTCAGTTCCCCTCCCAGTGGCCGAGCAAGATAGCATCTAGGCTCGACAAACCATAAAACCATTTCAGCGCGCACACCTGCCATATCTCGCTCACATCTATCTCCACTCTTTTGCTTCACTTACTTTATGGTGGGGAGGTGCCAGTTTTTATTAGGGGTCCAGTGATATCTGATGAAATGTTGGGCCTTGCCAAATGATTTGTTGTAGGCAGCACGAAGTGAAATATGGACATGTCATCATGACTCTGCTTTTTCTTTGTATTAGAAATATGTTAACGATTTACTTTACAACCAAGAATGTTTTGCCTGAAGCCTAAAATTGTGTATAAGAAGAGAAGCCTGACTTTGTAAAAGCGAGCAGTCTCTTGAGAATATACTTCCATATGTTGTACTTCTAGGACACTTGTTACCTTGGTTGCATCCAATAAACTAATCTTTGACTTCACCTAGAAGACTCTGAGTTTCTGTGGTCTGGATCAGGAAGAACCCGAGGTCTCTGGGTGTGTATTCCCTGACACCGCTGGGTTACCGGTTCTGTGCCGGTTCTTAAAAACCCAGTACCTCAGCCGGCGCCCAACGTGGGGCGATTCCAGTGGTACCAGTCAGCCTGAAGATCGTGAGGAGCTTCGTGTGAAAATTCCGGAGGACGGCCAACCACCTCATCGACCCCTGCATGTCGACGTGGTCCGAAGGTCTTTGCTGCGAGGTTCCCCGCTTCCCGATGGCTACAAGGACTGCTGCCCTGGCTATCGCCCTGATTTGGACCCTTGAAGTTTGGTAGAGCGAAACACTAAGACGAGTCTTCTGGTGAAGTCATCGATATTTCAGTTAAGTATAAGTGGAGTGTCTCCCAGTCCTTAGTTGGTCTTAGTTTTGGTATCTTTGGGATACAAAATTTTGTGTTGGTACTTGCAAGCACCAAAACCGAAGGACTCGTGTATTCACAAGAAATATCGTAATCGATAATCCTTTGAAGTTTGGAACTAGACTAGAGAGCGAAGATGCCTAGTCTTAGACTTGGAAATTTGTTTTGTCTTGGTGGTAATAATAGGGACTCCCGATTGGAGGACTCATGTCCGGTTCCTCCAGTTGGAACTCCGACTTACGAACTATATGTGAAACATGGGGTAGGCCCCATCACCTATAACGAAGTATGGATTAAATACACCAGGAAAGATGGTGTTCTAAAATGGCCCCAATATGGTAGCTTTGATTCTGAAATCTTAGACAACCTCGAAGTTAAACTCTTTAAAAAGAAAGCCCGGCCGGCGATGTTTGACTCTTTCCGCTTATGGCGTAAAGAAGCCAAACAAAAAGAAATTAAATTAGCTAAGAAAAATAAGAGAGAATGGGGACTTTCAGTAATGCAAGCTGCTGTGCAGTTTAAAGATAATGAAGAAGAGCAGATGAATGAGCAGTTGCACAGGCAACGTAAAATGGCAATAGATAAGTGTTATCCAGTTTTGCCGTCTCTTCAGCAAGAGGCAGCAAAAGAGCATGAAAAAGACCCATTAATGTCGCATTTACTAAATTCACCACCCCCTATGCGCAGAATGCCACAGCACCCCCGCAACCTTTAGTTGCGCAAACTACGCCTCCTGCTCCTCCACAGCACCCGCCAGCTGTTCTTCAGCTGGCTCCTACTTCTTTGGTGCAGCCTCCTCCAGGCCCACCGACCACTTCTGTTTCACCTGTGTTTTCTACGATTTTGCCTACTGTATTTTTCACGTCGCCTAATGCTCCCTCTACGATTTTGCCTAGTGCCCCCTCTATTTCCCCTGATACCTCTTCTGCTATCTCTGCCCCAGCCTTATCTCACCCCGTTTTTCCATCCGTTCTTCCTTCAGTTTCACCTTTCATTCGGCAGAAAATGGCCAGCACTGTTACTAACCTTCTTTTACCTCTTTTCAGGTCGCCTACTACGACCCCTAACATGGGAAGAAGACAGTTGCGAAGTAGACTGCCTGATTATCAAGAGAGAGATTCACTGAATAGTTTAGCACGGAAATGGGTCATGGACACTGTAAAATATGATGTACAGTCTGTCATGGAAGTCTTCCATCAATGGGAAGCAGCGACACAGAGATATGTTTTCGAACAGATGTGTGTTTTCCTTTGCGAGGATTTAGAAGACAATGATCAGGAATGCATCCCACAAGAGATGTGTCGTGTACGGTTTAAGTTCGGAGAGGGTATGATTGTAGGTCCAGATGTGGAGAAAGCAGTTGAAATGTTGTTATCATATCGGAGTAAGGGGAGCAGTTCTGAGTCACAATCTGAGCATAATACATACAGTAGGAAAAAGGCGCGACAATACCCTATGAGAGAAGTTCCCCCACAATGGAGAGAGGGTGACACGACTGCTGTCCCACCTATTCTGCCACACTTTCAGCGTGTATGGGTACATGTCCCATGGAAGCGAGCTGAAGTTTTAGCACTCAAACAAACATTACCAGATCCGCGTAAAAATCCTGAAGGGTACTATAAAGAGTTGTTGCAAACTGCTGGGTCATGTATAATGAATTTAGCCGACATCGATATGTTATTTGGAAATGTTGTTCCACAGCCTTTATGGGGTAAAATTGGTCATATAGATCATGACCAGGAATTAGGTGACACATGGGCTAATATTACTGCTGCAGATGCCCGACAAGTTGGTGGTGCCAAGCCTGAGCCTTTGATAGCAGAACTCCCTGGTAAAATAGTAGATTACATGAAAACGATAATGCCTGCAATACGCGTAAATTGGGATAAGTTGTCTGCATGCAAGCAGAAGAAAGAGGAAACAGTCTCAGACTTCTTCACCAATTTGAAGAAACATTCGTTGACCACAGCGGTCAAGATATGACCACAGAAGGTGGTCAGAGATTGTTTGTCGATAAATTCGTGCACAATCTGCTTCCAGAATTGTGTAAAAAATTAAAAGATTCAGAAAGTTCTTGGGCATTCTCATCTTCAGCCCAGATATTGGCCACTGCACAATATTACGAGAATAGAGACAAAGATGAGAAAGATAGAGTAGAAAAGAAAACTAGAGAACTGAAATCGAAGGTTCTGCTACAGGAAGCCTATCCGCCAAGTGGTGGTGGTAATCAAAATAATAATGGGCAGAATCACTACCAAAATACCTTTCAGCAGCCTCAACAGTATCAGAGGAACTCGCAAAGAGTCGAGTATACTCAGCCCCGTGTACCTGTAGGCCCCAACCAGTGTTTATATTGCAAACAAGAGGGTCATTTACAAGTATAATTGTCCTATTCTATTACAACGTGCAAATGGAGTTTCTGGTGTGAAGGGTCGTGGCAGTCAGCAAGCACCTAGAGGTAGAGGGCGTGGAAACGCCCCTCAGAACACACGTCCCCTTCCGCCACAAAACTCTATGAACAGGTTTGATCAGCAAAATAACGTATCTGACAGGACAGCTCAATACTACGTTGATGATTACTATACCGAAGATGAGTATTTGGAGAATAATGATTGCTAGGACAGCCATAGGCAAAGAGAGGGAGTTGTTTCAGTTCCAGTAGATCAGAATGGACCTTACGTTGAGGTGATTACATCAGGTGTGTCAGAGCCTTTTCTGTTGGATACTGGTGCTACAAAGAGTTCGATTATGCACTCCAAACTCCCTGGCGCACCTTTGTCTGGCGAAACGAATGTTTCTGTAGGTTTTTCTGGCGCCCCAGTTAGAAATCCGATTTCTGACCCTTTGTCTCTTTCTATTGGTCCCTGCGAATTCGAAGCACCCCTCATTCTGACAACAGGTTGTGGTGAAAATTTGCTAGGATTGGATATGTTAAAAAGATTGTATGCGACTTTGTACTGTTCTCCTTCAGGAGTACAACTTACTTTAGGTAAGAAAGTAGTTTCTCCCATGTATTTGTCGAGAGATGCACTTCCAGCAGAATTGTCATTTCTCCCGGATATTCTTTGGGCCACTGGTCCTAATGATGTAGGTCTTTTAGAAATTCCACCATATGTTGTATCATTGAAAGCCAACGTCAAAATGCCACGAATTCCCCAATACAAAATATCCAATGAGGGTGAAAAAGCTTTGCTAGCGATTGTTTACGAATTGATTGAAAAGGATGTGATTGAAGAAACGCGAGGCAACGTTTGCAATAGTCCTGTTCTGCCTGTTTTAAAACGAACTGACCCTTCTCAGCCACCTGTGTACAGATTCGTGATTGATCTTCGAGAAGTGAATAAGATAGTTGTGCCACAATTCCCAGTTGTCCCCGACATTACCACATTATTGACTATGATTCCAGCTTCTGCTTCATGGTTTTCGGTGATTGACCTAAAGAATGCTTTCTTCAGCATCCCAATTGCTGAGGAGAGCAGGGATATTTTTTCCTTCAGTTTAGGAGGTCGCAGCTTCCGCTTTAAACGCGCTCCTCAAGGCTACTGTGAAAGCCCATCAATATACAGTCAAGCTCTGAAAACACAGCTTGACACGATTGTTTTACCTAAAGGTGCCACTCTTGTACAGTATGTGGACGATTTGCTCATTGCTGCAGACACTGAGAAAATTTGTAAAAAGGCCACGTTGACATTATTGCGTCATCTGTGTGATCTGCATCACAAGGTGTCACTTTCCAAGCTTCAATATTGCCGACAAGAAGTGACCTACTTAGGTCACCTCTTATCGAAGGAGGGAAGGAAACTGACCCCAGAAAGAATTCAGGCAATAGCGAAATTGAGTGTGCCAAGAACACAGAGAGAAGTGCGTGCTTTCTTGGGCATTACATCGTACTGTAGACAGTGGATTCCAAATTTTTCGTTATTGGCCAAACCCTTGGTGGCATTAACGTGTAAAAATACACCCAATCCCATTCCTTGGTCTGAAGAGTGTCAGAAAAGTTTTCTCGAATTACGCACAGCATTATGTTCGGCTCCTGTGTTAGGTACCCCCAACTACAGTAAGCCTTTCACATTGTATGTCCACGAGAAGGAGGGCTGTGCATTGTCTGTGTTGACTCAGTTATTTAGAGGTAGACAGCGGCCATGCGCCTATTTTTCGTCAACTTTGGATCTGGTAGCTAAAGCATTGCCAAGTTGTTTAAGGGCCACAGCAGCAGCAGCTGTTTCTATTCGACAGTCTGCTGGTCTAGTAATGAATAATACACTAATCGTGATGGTCCCGCACGCAGTAGACACATTGTTAAATAGGACCAAGACACAGCACTTAACTAGTGCTCGACTGTCCAGTTACGAATTGACGCTGCTAGCGAGCCGTGTGCACATAAAAAGGTGCAGTACCTTAAATCTAGCCACGTTGTTACCAATTGCAGAGGAATCAGATGCTTTAGAACAGCACGATTGTTTCCTCACAACAGAGGAAGAGACAAAAGGGAGAGTGGATTTATTTGACACTCCTCTTGCTGAATGTGATGGTACATTATGGGTGGATGGTTCATGCTTTAAGCTCCCAAATGGTAACGTGACTGCAGCATATGCTGTCACAACTTTGCACACAGTCGTTGAAACTGCACGAGTACCACATGGTTCAGCTCAAGCTGCAGAATTAGTTGCACTCACGAGAGCATGTGTATTGTCTAAAGGAATGAGAGTGACTGTCTACACTGATAGTCAGTATGCATTTGGAGTGGCTCACAGTTTTGGACGATTGTGGAGAGAACGTGGGTTCCTGACTTTGCATGGAGCTAAGATTCAGCATGGTCAGTTGGTGAATGAGCTTCTTGAATCACTGACCTTGCCTCTGCAAATGGCGATTGTGAAATGTAGTGCTCACAAGAAGGTGACGGATGAAGTTGGTCGTGGGAATGCATTTGCTGATGAAATCGCGAAAGAGACAGCAAAGAATGTGATGAGCCGAAAGTATGTTGCAGGCCCTGAAAGATGGACTGGGGAGGTTGGAATATGTGAGGACACGATAGAGAGTGTGAAGTCCATCCAAGCTGAGGCCACAGAGAAAGAGTTGAGCACGTGGAGAGAGAGTACAGGTAGAATGGATGCAAATGGTTGTTGGATTGAATTGGCAGAGCATCAGAGATGGTTGTTACCCGATGCATATGTGCTTGCAGTAGTTACAATGGCTCATGGAATGGCTCATATCAGCGTGAAAGGGATTTGCGAGTTGTTGGCCCCAGTATGGAAGAATTCAGGGATTCCCAAGTGTGCAGAGAATGTTGTCAAGAATTGCATGGTATGTCTGAAGCACAATCCTGGTAGGGGAACCCCAACTCCAGCTGGTCATTTTGCACCTCCTACGTATCCGTTCGAGGTTTTGCAGCTAGATTTCATACACATGGAGAGGTGCAACAACTTAAAATACGTGCTTGTTGTTGTTTGTGCTTTCTCAAGATGGGTAGAAGCCTATCCCCTAAAAGACAATACTGCCTTGTCCACAGCAAAAGCCCTTGTGAAAGAGTACTTCCCCAGGTTTGGAATGCCTAGAATGGTCTGGTCTGACAACGGAAGTGAATTTGTGGGTCGTGTGATGAAAAGAGTGTGTGAAGGGCTAGGCATTAGGCAGAAGTTCCACGCTGCAAATCACCCCCAATCAGCTGGAGTAGTAGAATGTTACAATGGCACTTTAAAACTTAAATTGGCCAAAATCCAAGCGAGCACAGGTCTTAAATGGCCTGACGCTCTACCCTTAGCACTCCTATCCACCAGAATGACTGTGCATTCGCGAGTGAAACTCAGCCCTTATGAAATTGTCTTTGGCCGGCCAGACAACATATGGGGAGTGCCTAGGCCCACGAAGTTCAGCGAGCTAGAACACCCTATTTTGCTTGATTACCTGTATGAATTGACGGCTAAATTGCGTGTTTTGCATCAACAGGTCCACAACACCCTGCCTCCGGTCTCTGAGACTCCAGGCCATTCCATTGTCCCTGGCTCCTGGATCCTCGTGAAAAACTTCCAGAGAACAAAGAACGACCAGCCCAGGTGGACCGGGCCACATCTCGTCCTTCTTTCCACAAGGTCAGCCGTTCGAGTGGAGGGGAAGGCCAACTGGATCCACGGGGTCCACTGCAAAAGAATCCCTTCACCTCCGCCACATGACCAGTGGGTCCAGAAGGGTGTCACTGACTCAGAGCTTACAACTGTGCCACGTGTCATACCTTTCAGCGATGACCGTGTAAAAGAAACTAACCCTGAATGTGAAAGCGAGAACATTTTTCAAGAGACTGTGCCACCATCAGAACGATTGAACTTTTTGGAGCCTGAACTCCTGTTTCAGGACCAGACAGTACCAGGAAAAGACGCTACAATCTGAGACCGAGAAAAACGAACTAATAAAAGTGATTCCTTTTTATGATTTGAGACCAAGAACTATGGACAAATAAATATATCTTTTTCCTCCCAAGTACTCTTTTTGAAAGTACAGCTCTCCCATTTAGGAAACTTGCTTATTTTTGTTTTTCGAACCGCCATCCGGGTTCCGCTGCTAGGGCCGCGGTTGATTAAAGTCTTTTGGGTGCAGCTGACGACATTAGGTCGGTAGTTCTGGTTAGTCCAAGGGAGTTGCCCTAGACTGACGGAAGCATCCTTTAGCAGAGGCAACCTCCCACCGCGGGCAGCACTTTGGAGAGGATGGAGTTTCCTGATGTGGAGAGACCTGCCAAACCAATGAACTTTAAGCAGAGACTGTGTAACACGATGACAAGGAAAAGTTTTATAATATTGTGTATTCTTATGCTATCCAGCGTAATGATCTTTTTGATAAGTTATGTTTTATTCTCTTTCCATGTAACATTTGCGCCCACTGCATCACCCATACCTCCTCCTACTGTTTCCTCTCATTCTTTCCACCCTCTGCCTGACCACGAATCAAATAGGAGATTAGAGTTCGTTAATAACTCCTTTGTTCAGTTATTACACCAACACCAACTTGTAATGAACACAACTAACTGTTGGGTGTGCGGTCTCATGCCTCACACAACGGATAAAGGTATCCCCTATTTGGTCCTGCCATTTAGTCACAATGGTTCAGTATGGGCATATAGGACAATGTTCATATATGCACGAGAAGTCCAACCCCTACGTTCTGTAAAAGACAACCTCAAGACTAGCACCCTAGTCAAAGGTATAGTTGACATGATCAAGGAAGTAACTTCTTATGAAGATACTCCGGATGATGAGATACTTGCATATGTAGGTTGGAACTTGACCGGATATGGCACTACTTTAAGTGAGAAACAGCAAGCCAAAAGATCGTCCCCTATCTGGATTGTACCCCATCAGGGTCACCTGTGTCTGCAAGGTGTTGGCAAGAATCCCAGAGCTCAGCTAGGGAAGAGTATCTGTACAGAAATGTATGTTTTTGGATCTCAGACTTCCCCTGCGTTTTTAGCCGCTAAGGGAACTTATTTCATCTGCCATGATAGAGCCTATACATGGTTGCCCCCTGACTTCTCGGGCTCATGTTTTGTTTCATTCCTGTTACCTCCCACCTACACAGCAGCGGCTGATTACCACCGGACAAGGGTAGTTAGAGGTGTCTTGAGTAAAGAAGACACTGCAGGTCAAGAATTTGGGGACTTTGCAAAGGGTTTTCTGCCGTTCTGGGGATCCATGGCTAACAGCAGAAACATAAGGCAATTAACAAGGGTAGTTGAGTCCACCGTGACTGAAACTGCTGGTGCCCTTAGTAACTTGACTGCTGAGCTCCAGTCGGATCGACTTATGACCCTTCAGAACCGGGTCGCTTTGGATGTTATACTTGCAGACCGAGGTGGAGTATGCAAATTGATCCAGTCTAGTTGTTGCATTTTCATCCCAGATAATGCTCCAACAGTGTACAGGGCCATCTCCAAACTACATAAGATCTCCGAATCTATTCATGTGGATAAAGCAGATTGGTCGTTAATGGGATGGTTCTGGGAACTGATATCTGCCTGGGGATGGAAAATTCTAATGGTCATTGGGATGGTCTTAGCCATTCTTTTCCTGTTCTGTCTGTGCATACAGTGTGCTCCTGCAGGTAAACACACATTACAACGCATTTTTTACAACGCACTACCATTACAACGGAACTTTTACAACGCAAATACCATTACAACGCATTTATTTACAACGCATGTTTTTACAACGCAGGTACTTTTACAACGCATACCATTACAACGTAAGTATTGGTAAGTATATAATTATATTTAAAATTTTATATGTTAGGTTTTTTTTAAAGGGGTATTTTTAGGGTTTAGGGTCAGTTTTGGGTTTTTGGGTAAAGGGGTATTTTTAGGGTTCAGGGTCAGTTTTAGGTTTTTGGGTAAAGGGATATTTTTAGGGTTCAGGGTCAGTTTTGTGTTTTTGGGTAATGGGGTATTTTTAGGGTTCAGGGTCAGTTTTGGGTTTTTGGGTAAAGGGGTATTTTTAGGGTTCAGGGTCAGTTTTCAGTTTTGGGTAAAGGGGTATTTTTAGGGTTCAGGGTCAGTTTTCAGTTTTTGGGTAAAGGGGTATTTTTAGGGTTCAGGGTCAGTTTTGGGTTTTTGGGTAAAGGGGTATTTTTAGGGTTCAGGGTCAGTTTTGGGTGATATATATATATATATATATATATATATATATATCATATGTGGCCTCTGTGTTACATCATGTGTAAGGAAGCCTGTGTCAAAAGATGAACTAAGTACTAGAATGATGTTACAGCAACATCTCAATGACTTCAGGAATATAGACCTGGACTCAGACTAACATGAGGATAGATTAATTACCTATGTAAGGGCAAAAGGAGGGATTGTGGTTCTGGAAATCTGGGTCCGTGTAATCGTTCTGGCCTCGAGAACTAAAACTTTGTCGAAACATGATGAATTTGGTATCAAAAGACCGAGAATGACGAGTACATCATGTACATATATTTTCAGCACATTCGAGTGACGATTTCACCCCGAAATCGTCATTTGCGTTCTAAACCCTTGGCTTCCATTTATGTGTTGCCCTTTACATAGGCCTTAATCCAGCTGAATTCGATTCCACAAGGACACATTCTCCTTAATCGACTTTTCCATGACCTATACAAGTTGGAACCATTGCCCCAGGCCAAACTCGTTAAGTCAGTTCCCCTCCCAGTGGCCGAGCAAGATAGCATCTAGGCTCAACAAACCATAAAACCATTTCAGCGCGCACACCTGCCATATCTCGCTCACATCTATCTCCACTCTTTTGCTTCACTTACTTTATGGTGGGGAGGTGCCCGTTTTTATTAGGGGTCCAGTGATATCTGATGAAATGTTGGGCCTTGCCAAATGATTTGTTGTAGGCAGCACGAAGTGAAATATGGACATGTCATCATGACTCTGCTTTTTCTTTGTATTAGAAATATGTTAACGATTTACTTTACAACCAAGAATGTTTTGCCTGAAGCCTAAAATTGTGTATAAGAAGAGAAGCCTGACTTTGTAAAAGCGAGCAGTCTCCTGAGAATATACTTCCATATGTTGTACTTCTAGGACACTTGTTACCTTGGTTGCAGCCAATAAACTAATCTTTGACTTCACCTAGAAGACTCTGAGTTTCTGTGGTCTGGATCAGGAAGAACCCGAGGTCTCTGGGTGTGTATTCCCTGACACCGTTGGGTTACCGGTTCTGTGCCGGTTCTTAAAAACCCAGTACCTCAGCACCTGTGTCAGTAATTTGTCCATGGTGGATCAAAAGAGCTAATATGGTTGAGGGCAGTGCTGATGTAAATCTTGTTGCTAAGCATGTGGAAGATAAGCAAGTCAAGATGGAAATCTTGTTTGACTCCAAAATTAATGTTAAAGGGCCTGACTTTGCTGTAGGTGACTGGGTTAGAATACAAACACCTGGCTTTTGGTGAAAGATGTTTCCAAGTTTAGTCATCCTATTAAGATCGTAAATGTTTGCAAGAACAGTGTCATTACTCAAGATGGTAGGGTATGGAATGTAAGGAGGGTTGCTAAATGCAAGTCGTTAGGATTTGGACTTGCTGCGGAAGGTGATGAGGTTTCACATGACTCCCCTAATTCCAATGATGACGCTTCTCATCCCAATCAATATGTAGGATCCAGAGTCAAGGGAAATGTCCGTCCCAGAATCTTACCTGCCAGATAAATCTCTTAATTTAGTTCTTTTTATTTTGTTCTTTTCATGTTTTTTTTAGGGGTGAGATGTGTTGCATTCTCTTTTATATCTTTCCCTTCCCTTGTGCCTCTTCTCCCCGTGCTTGGAACTTGAAGCCTTGCTCCTCGCTGCACATCTTTAGTTCCAGGTTCCAGAGTCTGACTTTGTCAGTTATTGCTGTTGCCTTGCATGGTGACTTTGTGCTGTGCCTCATACAATTTAATCTTGAAGTTTACCTACAATCTGATTTCCTCGTCTTTACAACCTTATTTTAAAGTTTTAAATTACATCAAATTGTTTGGAGATGGGGAAGAGATAGGTGGGTGTTTCTGCTTTTGCCTCCCTTGTGTGCACCTCAGAAAGCGTTTATTGAGGAGTTTCTTTCTCAGGCTGTGAATATGGTATCAAAAGATTGTCTATGACAGAGCAGGATTTTCATTTGATTTCCCTTGCCACATGTAGCCATGTGGAGACCTTAATTACACTTCCAGATCCATGCACCTTGTTGGTTGCACAAATACCGGTGCTTGGTGAGGAAGTGCCTCAAAAAGATCCTTGCATAATATCAGGAGGTGTTTTTAGTGAGGGTGGCGCCAAGGGGCCTCATACTGTTGCTAGTCTTATCATTAGCCCAAAGTGAAGCACAGAAAGTGGAGTGTTGCCCCCCAATCAAAAGTTCTTTTAGTTTCTGTTGGGGTTCAGACAGAGCCTTTTAGGTGCCCCCAATTGGAGGTTGAGCCTGGGGTCATCAGTCGCACAGAGATCCTGCAGTTAGATTCTATCCCCTCAAGATTGGAATTAATTGAAGTCAGTATTGCGCAGCTGGGGATTCAGTTAAAAGCCTTAGATGCCTTGTATAAGGATCAGAGACATCTGGTTGGAGATGGCTCTGCATCTAATGATGCTGTAAGACCTCAATGCCCTCAAGTGACCAGGAGCAGGCTGTGGCATTACCGTTGCAATTACCCAGGTTAGTGTCATCTGTGTCACATGTACACTTCTTTTACAGGCCCATGTTCCCCTGAAGGCGCTCAACCCTCTGCTACCTGATCTGGGGTAGTAATTAATTTACCCCATTATCAACCCCATATGTGGTAGTGCTAGGGAATGTCCCCCCTCCCCCAATAGCCTTACAAATAAGATTGTACATTGGTTAATAGCTCATGCTAATTCAGGCATGGAAATGTATGACTTTATCATTATGGTCAGGAGGGTGGGTTGGAGAGGAAAAGCTATCAAGAGATGGGCAGGGGATTAGATAGCGGTTAGTGGTTAGTTTCAACAATCCCCATATTGCAGCGTATATTTTATCTACAGTTAGTTTCAATAAGATATTGAAACCAACGGATAGCAGGGTGCTCCCTCGAGGGTATTTTTATAACCTGGATTATTCTATGTAATACCCAATGGATTACAATAAAAGGTGGTTTAGTGCACCCTGGTTATTCTATACTGCACTCATTCAGCAGTCCCGTTCTCTTTTCCTTTGAGAAATAGATTTGTGTCCTTGAGTCATCTTGATTCCTGTGACTGACTCCCTATAGTGGAGAAACCCCAGGCATTGGTTGCACCTGTGGACCCTGATCAGCCTATCTAATCTTGGAATGCTGGTGAGTTGGGGTGCAGTCCTGGAACATTGCAGGTTTGACCGCAAGGTTCAATTATAGCAACTGGGTGCAGTTTGTCAAGACATATCAGGTGAATTGTCAACAGGAAACTGGGGAGGTATGTAATTGTTTCTTCCTCGAAGGTTATAAAAGTTATTTAGTTCCAGCAGTGCCACCTACATCTGGGAGGGCAATGGTTGGCTTGGTTATTTTTGTGGCATTGAAGCTTTGTGGCTATATTAAAGACCTAAAGTGGGACTCACACCTGTTTCAGGTCCTTAAACTGCATGTTCCGGATTCTTCACCAATTGACCTGATCAATTATTACAACGCAAAATCAGCGTCTTGTGGGATATCTAATTTTTGCAGCTTATGCTTAGCAAGGAGGGGTGGGGCATGGGCCAGGGCAAGGTTTTGCTAGCAAGTGACTTCAACTGTCATCTGTGTGTTACCCCTCTAGATCCTGGTGAAGTGAGCCCGAGATGTTTGATTGAGAAGGTACTTCACTTGACACATACACTTGAAGACAGCACACTTAGGATCAGATTTACATGGAACTGACGCATCTGCATAGATGCGTCAGTTTCCTTGTGCCAGTGCCACATGTCCTTGCGCCACTATGGATGCGCTGTATTTAAAATACAGTGCTCCATGGCGCAAGGATTATCAGATGAGTCAGAAATACTGACGCATCTGTTGACACAAAAGTGACGCATCGCTGGAGTTGCTCAAGAAAGTGACGCAACTACAGCAATGTGCTACAACAGATAGGTGAGTCCCATACAAAAAGCCCTGAGTCATTCCTTACGAATGGTCTGTGAAGGCGTAGGGACTTTGACGCAGTGAAGGCGTAAAGTGAAGCAGTGAAATGTTGTAAATTTCACTGCATCAGTTCTACATGGCTTTTTGTGTGGGAACACCTAGTCTGCATACATTATCCCTGGTGCAGGTATAATGTGAGGCAGGGCTTTACAACGTGACGCATCTCCCTAGATGCATCACGTCGTAAATTGGCCGCATTGTTTGTGCCGCCATTGCGTCAAAAAAAGTGACGCAATGGCTGCGCAAGGAGGCGCAAGGGGCTTGTAAATCTGCCCCTTAATACTTTTCTTCACATCTATAATTTGGTTTTTGCTTTAGTAAAGATGGGAAACTCGATTAATCCTCATCTTACCCCAAGTCTTAAAAGGGAGGGGCTGTGCGTCAGTGATAGATTTTATTTTTGTTTTGGTGCCTTTGTTTCTGTTTATTTCAGGTTTTAATATAATTCATAGCCCTTTCACTGATCATAAATCCCTGTCACTGTGCATTGTGGGAGTTGGTGATGGGATTAAACCAGTGATAGTGATACAGGGTGGACCTACCATTTCTGACCATGGCAGACACTTGAGATGGTCACTTGTGGATCCTAAGGATTTTAACTTGTCACTTTTTACTAAGTGTTGATAGGAGATTCTTATTTTCTTGGATATGGGTGTCCCGGATGGGCATTTGCAGGGATCGCACTGAAGGTATCGACCTTGCTAATGGTTCCAGCGATTAAGTCTAAGTCTGATCATTCTAGAGGGTTCAACTAAGCTTGTTCTAAATGTCTTCGCCTCCTGAAATCCGCTCTTAAGCAGTCCTCTAGAGACAAGGTGCTTGTTGATAAATTCTGGAAAGATTACAAGATGGCTCTCAGGAATTGTAAAGATACATTAAATATATCTGCATGGGAAGACTTAGCTCAGGCTTGTGAATTGAAAGATAGCACTCTGTTCTGGCTGGTGATTAACAAGCCATGTTTCACTTCATTTTTCGGAGGAGCAGTGGGGAGAACACTTTGAGTGCATTTATAATGTAGGCCTTCCGGATGGCGGGGTGGGTCAGACATGCTTTACACTGGGGAGCGCTAATGTGGTTTTTACTCATGAGGAAGTTGGCCTGGGTATTCTGCCCTATCCTGTATTAAAGCTCCTGGCCCGGATGGTATTCCCCTGATTTACTTTGGGACAATATTGATGTTTGGGGCTGTTCTGTTCTATGAATGTGCCTCTTTGAATCGTGACCAGTTAGAACTTGGGAAACCTATGGTCCAGGATCATCTACTATTAAAATCTGTACACGTCATGGAACCATACCTCTCCCTGTTTGCTAATGAAAAGGATAGATTTGTGGTTGCCTGATTTAGGTTCAATCTGTTACATTATCTTCTAGTCCAGTCAGGCACTTTAGGTCATTTTCGCTGTGACAATGTGTCTCCACATGATACCCTACACTTTGTATTGCTGTATAAATATTTTAGTGTTCCCAGGAGGCGTTTTCTTCTTCCATTTTTGAAAACGATGGCGCTTCCCCAAGCCTGCATGTCTATTATGTATCTGCAGATATTGCCCAATGTGCACGTCCTTGCTGTGGTTTCTAGCTTCTTGCCTGCTGTTGTAACTTTGCTGTGTTTTAGTGCTTGAATTGTTGTCTGTATTTTTATGCTGTTGTTCTTATTTCTTCTTACATTTTTTTAAAACAATATATTGATGTATTTGTAAATGCTGTTTTATGATTGTATTTACATTCGAATAAAGATTTTCATTGATTGAATGTACTTCCTTACATTGGACAATATCTCTCTTTTTGAAACTGAACCTGTCACTCTAAGCTTTCACTCCTTTGTTCTATTCCGTGATGCTTCCTTCGGAAAAATCACTAAGATGGGATAGATCCCTCTCCTTTGTCTTCAAAATGTATTCTGGTAAAGTTGTAAAATTCCCCAAAATTCCCGGTTTTCAAAGGATTTTCCTCAATATTTAATTGAGAAATATAGCTGAAGATATAGCTGAAGTTATGGTTCTTTTCAGACTTGGTAGGGGCAGATTTGGGATGGTGAAGGTGGGCTGTGGGCCTTCCTGTTCCTCCCCACTCACTAATAAAGCACGTATCCCCTTTACATTCTACAGCTTATTTGATAAGAGAAACAAATAATCAGCTATATCAAGAATGTCAATCACAGGCTGAGTTTTGAGGTCAAATTCTGTTTCAAAAAGCCAGTTAAACAACATTGCTGAACCATCTAGCTCTGGGTATCTAAAATGCAGACTAATTATCACCAAACACTCGCCCTAAAACATGCTTCTCAAATCTTGCTACATAAGCAACTTGTTCTAGAACTAGGATACATTGTTTTGTTACTGGTCATCTTGAAGAAGCATTGGCAATGCCAAGCAATCTAAACTCTAAAATGGTGAGCTATTGGCTTTACCTACTCTTTTTTCTTTCAGCATTAACATGCCAAAATGACCAAAAGGCTATCAAATAGAAACTACCTGGCCACCGATGCAATATCCTGCTTACTTATTCAGCAGATTTAACATACAATACAGTTAGTCATTGTATCTTACTTTACCAATTGTACCTGATTCAAATCACCTTTAAACATCAATTATTCATACTTGGTGCATTAAAGGGTTACACATTTCATTCTTCACTGCATAATTTTCTGATCTCATAACAAAACATATGTACATGAACAAATAGCAAAAAAACATTAAAATCATATCACTGCATCAACTCTTTTGTGATTCTTATCACTACACCAGTCAATACTGTAAACTGCTTGCCTGCGCTAAGACTATTTTCACTTTTATGTTTTCCAGAGTGCGATGGCAGACTTGCTGCGGGGAAATAATTCTTTTTCCGGTTCTCTCTCGGGGTATATTTTGTGTTGTTAAACCCTCACTAGAGTCCCAATCAATGTGAATCCCTCGTAGACAAATATGGAAAAGCTGACGCGTTTCCAATCCCAATTCCAATTAAGGTACCTTATTGTTTCCCAAAAATTGACTACATGTAGAGGAAAAAGGGTTGTATTAGAGTTTTAATCTATGGTGTTGGTTTCTTACCCTTCCCCATTTGTTTCTTTAAATACACAGATTACACCGTGGTCCAGCACTGATGATAATTCCCTAATGTAGAGGGGGATTGGAAACGCGTACTATTGCTAAAGTAAGATACAATGACTAAATGTATTGAATTTTTAATCTGCGGAATAAATAAGCAGGATATGGAATGGGTGGCCAGGTAATTTCTATTTGATAGTAGTTTGATACGTCCTACCGTGCCCCCATAATGGACGTGACCCCTATGGTGGAAAACAAAATGACCAAAAGAGCATCACACTGTGTCCAAATACATGCTTCATGACACATGCACTCGCATGGCATGAATGGCTGGCTGTCTTGCAATTGCTTTTCTACAAAAAAAGGCCTTCGAAGATGATGGCTGGTGCATACACATGCATAGCGATGTATGCGTCTGACGTACCAGAACCAGTTTGCAATTTTTAATCCACAAACCTGCCAACCCACAGGGCAGTGCTTAACTTGTGTGGGTGGTTTCCGGTGCTTAGCACTGGCACATTTTTATCAGGCTTGTTCATGAAGGTAGGACGCACACCTCTTCTTGCAAAGTTTTTAAGTTGTACTTTTTAAACCATTTTAATCCTTAGGTGCGTGCATTTTCCGTAGTGCTTTGCCCTAAGCACAAAGGTACTAACTTCATCAGAGGTGGGACTGTCTCCAGTCCCCGGAAAAGCACAGCAAAACGCCACTTTGGGCTGTACCTATTTACGAACATTTTTAACTTATTCCACATTTATCCCTAGTAATCCAAAACAATTGTCATCAGTATTCCGATTTTTACACTGACGAGAAAACGCACTTCGTGTACACGTTAATTTCCAAGTTTCTACTATTCTCATGGTGTCACTCCGACTTTGACCAAGAATATGACGAAAAACGTGAATTCATTTCAGGCAATGTTTATTGTCACATAACCCAATGCATTTCGGGCATCCAGCCCTTCTTCGGGGGTCACTGTAAGTTATAAGAAAGCAACAAGATTACCATGCTGTTTGTCCCTGTGGATACATTTTACATTGTCTAAACATGTCCGACCTTAATTTATCTTTTACTTCTCCTAAGAAAGACATTACAATTTTTTCTAAATGAATAAACACATGTTAACCCAAAAAAGTACAGCCTCAGACTCGAACCCCTACTATTTGCACATTGTTATATGCTGCAGTAGCGCGCTAAGCCACCCCTTGCCCTAAAGACATCCGCCCTACTTTTCAAACTCAGTTTCAACTTTTTGCAATACTCTGACAAAGTACGTGAAATCATGTTTTATGAACAGTATGAACTCTGTGTTATATACCATGAACATATAGCCAATAATCTAACAGAAAACAAACAGTAAATCTTATCTTTGTCACATTTAAAACTAACGGTATTTAACCTAGGTGACATTTTCTAAGAGTCATTAAAAAAGTCCCATGTCCATTGCATTCATAAATAAACTGTTCTCCTAGTTTACACGTACCTGATGTTCCAACATTAACAGCTACATTGCCTCACTGCTGAAAAAAAGGAGTTACCATTTCACTCGTTTTCCCTCTTTTTAAAGAACATGCTTTGCGCTCTGATTGGTCCAAATTAGATGAAGGTTCCCACCCCCTCTCACCTGGTGAAATAATTATTCCTGAGATCTGTGCTTACAAAAAACTACATTTCCCACCTTTCCCTCGTTCCATGTGCAGTTAACCTTGACTGAAAAGGCATCTATAATCACAGAAGTTTTACATAGATCCGACAATGCTTGTTGAAATCATATTACTTATACTCTCTCAAACAGTCCAATGTTTAAATCCAGTGCTCCTGCTGCCGTCCCCATGAACCACGATGATGGTCTTGGTGCGTGATCTCGTGTAATCACAGAACATTATAATCGTTTCCTTATGGGTGCAGTCCTAATTTTGGGCTATAGTTATGATGCTTGTTCATGAAGGTAGGACGCACACCTCTTCTTGCAAAGTTTTTAAGTTGTACTTTTTAAACCATTTTAATCCTTAGGTGCGTGCATTTTCCGTAGTGCTTTGCCCTAAGCACAAAGGTACTAACTTCATCAGAGGTGGGACTGTCTCCAGTCCCCGGAAAAGCACAGCAAAACGCCACTTTGGGCTGTACCTATTTACGAACATTTTTAACTTATTCCACATTTATCCCTAGTAATCCAAAACAATTGTCATCAGTATTCCGATTTTCCCACTGACGAGAAAACGCACTTCGTGTACACGTTAATTTCCAAGTTTCTACTATTCTCATGGTGTCACTCCGACTTTGACCAAGAATATGACGAAAAACGTGAATTCATTTCAGGCAATGTTTATTGTCACATAACCCAATGCATTTCGGGCATCCAGCCCTTCTTCGGGGGTCACTGTAAGTTATAAGAAAGCAACAAGATTACCATGCTGTTTGTCCCTGTGGATACATTTTACATTGTCTAAACATGTCCGACCTTAATTTATCTTTTACTTCTCCTAAGAAAGACATTACAATTTTTTCTAAATGAATAAACACATGTTAACCCAAAAAAGTACAGCCTAAGACTCGAACCCCTACTATTTGCACATTGTTATTTTCCGGGGACTGGAGACAGTCCCACCTCTGATGAACATTTTTATCAGGGCCAGGTCTACACTCCCACTGCCAACTTACATCAACTTCACTGCAGTCTGCATGTCATGTGTCAAAGTAAATCAAATAAAATTGCCTTACTGCAGTGTTGTTTACTTCACACTCTGTTACAGTCTCCAGACTGCTTCGGTGAAGAAGAGTGTTGCTGTGCAGTGCTGCTGAGAGAGCACAGCGAGCCCTATGATGAATCCATATCCATTGTGCGATCATGCAAATCAAATTGCTTTCAGTTTCAGTGTTGCAGGTGAGCCGGGCCACTGATTGGGCTGCATTTGGTTCTATGGGAGTGGAGGGCTACGGCGGGCAGCCTGTGCCATGCGTAACTGTTTCCTTCCACAGACGGTGGACCACACCCACACAGACATACACTGCAGTGGAAGAATAGCACCAGACCAGTTATCATGAAGTCGAGGTGGAGGGAGACACTTTGAAGCAGCAGCGCAGCAGGCCTCTTAATAAAGGCAGTGCCACCAGCAGTAACCGACCACAGTTAGTTATAAAAAAAACAGAGCTGCTTTTTCTTGCACGTGGTGACGGTCACCTCCTGAACCAAGTCAGATGCCCAAGCAATCATGCCACTGGCGTAAAGCAGAGCACTGTGGGTAATGCTCTGGCCCCCGTGGCAGCCTGGCATTACTTCAGGCTAGGCGCTATTTGATGTTCCAGCTGTGATAACTTACCCTCACTTGGGCTGTGCATGCTGATGTGGTTTTTACCTTGGTCTTTCTGCTTTTTTCACCTTTGGTATTCATGTTGACTGGTTTTGTGTTCCAGTCTGCTCTTCTTCTGTCCTCTGGGTCTGGATGTGGGGTTGCAAGTAGCACTTCGCTGTGTTGCCCTTTGATCTCTGGTCCTCCTTCAGGGAGTTTTCTGTGGTGAAGCTCACCCTGGCTACAAATCTATGAGGCCTGGCACATCTTGTCCTTCCTTTGCTGGCTGGGCAACGTCGTGTTAACGTGTTAGACTTGGGGTTTTGTGCATATGTCATGGCTTCTGCATGCTTGGTGTGGGTTGCGTGTGATTTGCTTGGCGTGCCACCAGATTCCCTCCCAAGTTTTGTGTTTTCAGGGAGCCCGTGTCCGACCTCCGTTGTGGGCTGTATGTCCTTCCAGCTGGCGGCAGCACAGACTCCTACTGCGATCTGCTTTTTTCCTGAGGTTGGGGTTCTGGCCTTGGACTCCGATTCCAGTTCTGACCTGCGTCAGGACTCTGGGCTAGAGGACATGAGAGTATCAACCTGGGAACCCAGGAATGGAACCTCAGTTTTCAGGGGCCCATTTTTGAACTGCGTTCCTCACATTCTGAAGGCATCCGCTGTGTTGTGTGATGGACTCTCCCACGCCTGGGGCCCCAGGTTCCCTAGTAGGCCATTTGCTCTATTTTTTGTGGAGCTGGTGTCCAGTTGTTTGCAGGCTTTGGGGCAGTGATGCTTTCTGCTGACATGGTCTACGCTTGGTGTTTCTGTCTCCCTACCTGCTCCCAGTTAAATTTTGTATGGCATTGTGTTCATTTTGCACTATTGGGCATGACTTGAGATATGGTCAAATTCAAACTGCCCAGCCCCTAACTCTTCTCTTGGTCTAGATTCTTCTAGGACATTTTTAGGAGATGCCATTATTCCGTGCTTTATGTTAAGATATAGATCTTTAATTAAAAAGTAATATTTTGAACATATGCCTCTTTTGTAATCTCTGTTTTGTCTGTGATACAGAACTATAATTGGAAATGACAGTTAAGGTCCATATGTTTTTACTATTCTGAACTTCTAATAAATGCACATATATTGCTCCAGGGGAGTAAGTTATAGTAACACGTCCAATTGGTAATCAACTTTTTTTAATGGTTTCTCTAAAATTAATCACTTTAACTGAATACTCTATTTATGAACCAAACCCCGTTTGGCAAATGGAAGTGACAAAGTGGCTCATTGAAGTGTATTGCATGATTTTATTCAATTTTTCTGTTTAGAGAAGTTTCAGAACATTTTGATTTATTTTGTCACATATATGTAAAAGTTGCATGTTTGAACTCATGACACACAATAAGACTCTGTTAAAAATGGCATACCCCAGTATTGCCCATTCCCCAAATCGGCACATAGAGCACTGGCATATTTCACATATCTCTTTTCAATGCATTAATCGTTTTAGCTAATTTATTCCAAAATTGTACCTTAAATGCACTTTTGATTTAATCTTTCCCAAAATGTTCACAGAGCAGGGGAACCCCCTATCAAAACCTTACTTGGAGGAAGGGTCCCTTGCTGAAAATCAGATCGGGTATTACAACTGACTTTCAGCAGTGCCAGTTGAGGATGTAGGTGGGGCCAATAGAGCAGTTGGGTGGAGCCAGTGGAGGAAATGGGTGGGTCCAAGGCAGAAATGGGTGTGGCCTCCGACAAAAATTTGAGCACCAGGACTTCATATTTTGCAAATTAAGCTCTGCAACAGGGTGCCACCTTGTGTCACACGATTTCTGCTTGCTGCACACGGTCACCCTATGGGGAACCGAAATCACACAGTGGGAGGAAAAATGAGCTGAAACCCACTGTAAATAGTGGATTTTCAGCTGATTGGAGGCTGTATGCAGCCGATGTCCTTTAAGCGGTGACAGCCTCAATGACCCTTTGTTTTTATTTTTCGGGGAGAGGCGACGGGGATGGGGGGCTTGGTGAGTGAAGGGTGCCTTCTAGGTAGCTCTAGGTACGAGGCCCTCCAACCTCCATGGTCACGCCCCTCCTCACACCGTGGTATTATTTTGTAAGTTGGCAGGTATTGTTCTAGCATGGTGTATGACGCTGTGCTTGTGACGGAATGGTTCCGTCACAGCCCCGCCCGCACAATAGAACGCCCCGCGCAGGCGGAAATCACTGCAGCGCAGGCGCGGCAGCCGGGCCTTGACGGAACTATTCCGTCACCAGCACAGCCCCACCGTGACTCATGACGGAATGGTTCCGTCACGAGCATGCAAGGGGTTAAAGAACTAGCAGATCCAGGCAATCTTATAGTAATAAAATGCAGAAGAAGTGGATTGAAGTTTACTAATATCATTATAACCTGCTCCTGAGGGCTATGTCGGTTGTTAAAAGCCCTGAACTCAATTGTGAGGACCTAGAATGAAGATTAAGGCCTTTGACAACTAGTATAGCCAGAGGCAGAAGGGCTTTAATGCTATTAGAACATCTTACCCACTGAGGGTAGAATGTTGAACATTAACCCCTTGACCGCGGCACAAATTCCGCTGTGTTGTTGGGGAAATAATGAGTGGGCAGGGTTCGGACGGCCGAGGGCTGTCCTCCGCACACGCCCACCGTGACCAGTTTAAAATGGTAAATTGAAATTTGGTTGGTAGCCCTTTGCAACTGCTAGGCTCTTGCAATAAAAAGCATAAATAAATTCAAAGAGAAAACAAACAATTGACACCCGGGGAGCGAGATAGGGAGCAACGAGGCTTGGAGAAACTGAGTAAATAGAGGGTGCGCTGGGTAGCAGACGAGCAAGTGGTGGGGAGATCAAGAAAACACCTACACTCCTGAGTGCTGAATGCTAAAGAAACAAAAATTGCCCTGAAGTGAGTGAGAGGATAAAGTTCATTCGCTCAGAACTGTGGGGCAAAAACAAGAATTCATGGGGCATCAGTGCTGGAATTACCGATTACCCCTATAATTCATTTCTCCTGAGAGTCTCAGTATCTCACTTACATATGTAGAAATACAGGTGGATTACCGGCCACGTAGCAAGGTCCTAACAGGCACATTCATCAAAAGAAAAACCGGTCACAAACGGGCAGATTCTCAGAATCTGCCCCTTTGCGACTGGTATTTATGCATTTGGGATGCATCATCCCAAATGCAAAAATCGCAATTTAAGTAATCTCTAAATTGCGATTACTTAAATTGCGATTGCATTTGTGGAATCACAAATTGAGATGCCTTAAATGCAATGCATTAAAGTAAAAAAAATAGCGATTTCGCTAATAGGAGTGGCAAATTACAATCAATTTGTTCTTGATGGTAATTTACAAAAACTTTGAAAAATGCTCTAACATGCATTTTTCAATTTTACACACATACATGCCCTTAGGGCATATGTGTGTGTGTGCAAGATGTAACGAAGTTGAGTGTGCTACTGGAATGTAGGCACATCCCTGTGGTGGGCACACTTGTCTGGTTCAGTGCACCAGGAATGGTGCGAAGAATTCCAAATAAGAACGAAGTGCAAGGTTCCAAAATGTATTCAATTATTTTCCTTTAGGATGAGTTATCATATTTTCATCATATGAATCATCAAAACGATAGTTTTTTTTGCGGCATCACAACGCTAGATGGGCTCCAATGCATTTCGGACAGGAAGTCCTTTTTCAAGGAGCGCTGCAACAAAAGAATAAGCGAATTCTAAATCAATGGAGGTCCTAAACAACAGAGTGTAGAGTGTTACAAAAACGTGTGGGTGGATCAACCTCATGCAACCCTGGTGCGGTCGAATGTGGAAGGGGGAAGGATCCCGGTGTCTAAATAATCAATGGTGTGCAGGAGGGTAGGATGGGTGTGCGGGAAAAAGAGAGCTAACAATTAGGGTGAAAAAATGGTAGAGCAGTGGGTTTTAAACAGGGGAGTGGACTGCTCAACGGTGCGTGAGACTTATGTCCTCGTTTAAGGGGGTGCAGGCGAATTGCGGACAAGCTTGTCGTAAAGACAATAAAGTTCGGTGGGGTGAAACTTACTTCGGTGAAAAATCATCTGGCGTGCAGCATACGGGTGTCGGCTACAGCAGCTCCGCGGAGTTAATGCGGAGTTTGAGCAGAAGGGTGATGGTGAGAGTGAAAGAAGGACTACTACGGGCAGGGTGGAGGTTGGAAAGTGACGGGATGCGTGCGGCCATCTTGGAAGGGAGTGGGGGTGAGGACTAACAGTTAGAATCACAGTTAAAGGTAAACAATCAGCAGGACATGGATACAATGTAACAGTAAACGTCCGTTATAGGTAACAGCTCAGTTCGGTACGGTCATTAAGACCGAACGGTTTCTGGGACTGGAGTCTGTACATCCATGATGTTTCACGTTGCAAAAGAGTCTTGTTGTTGGCCCTCCCTTCAGTTTTTGGGACCAGTTCAAGGACCAAGTATTTGAGCTGAGCCACGTTGTGGTTTGCCTCGTTGAAGTGGGTGGCTACGTTAGATTTAGGATTTCTGGTGCGAATATTCGACTTATGTTCATTAAGTCGAGTCTTGATTTTCAGGCTGGTCTTGCCCACATAGATTTTGCCACACGGGCATTTCAAGAGATAAATCAGGTTGGAGGAGTCACAGGTAGCGTCCACATTTAATCTCATGTTGAAGCCTCGCATGGGATGGTTAAGGTTATTACCTCTAATGATATTATTGCAATTGTTGCAATGATGACAAGGACGTGTGCCAGTGTGTTGGATCGATGCAGCGGTGGTAGTGGTTTTGGATAGAATTTCCTTGAGGTTCATCGGTCGTGTATATGCAAAGATGGGCGGATCCTTGAAGAGGTTGTTGAAATCTGGTTCTAATGATAGAATACGCCAATGTTTCAATATGATGTTCTTATAACATTTGCTCGAGGTAGAGTACCTGGAAACAAGGACCATTCTTTGATCGTCAGTTTTAGGAGTGCTTCGTAGAGCTTCTGCTCTGGAGATGGCAGAAGTCCGGTTGACAGCCTCCATCAGGATTTCATCGGGGTATCCTCTACTCCGAAATCTTGCTATCATGGATTCAATTTGGGTCGCCCTTGTTTCAGAATCAGAAACGATGCGTGTTATTCTTAACATCTGGCTGTAAGGCAGGTGTCTTTTTAGTGAGTTCTGATGGAAGCTGCTGAAGAGCAGAGAGTTATTACGATCAGTAGGCTTGCGGAATAAGTCAGTCTCAATGCCCCGAGGGGTTAGTTTAATGAGGACATCCAGAAAAGTTATTTCCTGGTGGCTGATGTTCCAAGTGAACTCAATTCGGTCATCTTTCGTGTTGAGGTCTGTAAGGGCCAGTTCTAGATTCTCTTTCGAGTCTTTCCAAATGAAAAACAAGTCATCGATGTAGCGTACATAGAGCTTTAAGTTGTCCGTCCAGTTTGCATCCTTGTAAATGTGGTTAAGCTCAAAATTACCCATGTACAAATTCGCGTATGTAGGAGCCGCGCAATTGCCCATGGCCATTCCGGACATTTGAAGGTACCATTTTTCTTCATGTTTGAAGTAACTGTGATATAAAGTGTATATCATCAGTTCCAAGATGAAAGGTTTCAAAGAATCGTTCATGTCAGATAAAAGTAAGGCTTGTTCCACGGCATTAATTCCTCCTTCATGGGGGATGGAGGTGTATAAGCTTTTCACGTCTGCTGTGCATAAGTATACTTTTTCATTTTCAGAGATTTGTACGGTGGAAAGCTTATTCAAAAATTCCGTAGTGTCTTTAATGTAGCTTTGCAGATTTAAGACCATGGGTTGCAGGTAGCGGTCTATCAATTTCCCTGTAGGTTCGTGAATTGAACCTCTGGTGGAGACAATGGGGCGGAACCGGGGATCCATCAAATTCTTATGTATTTTAGGCAACATGGTAATGGATGGGCTTCTCGGATGTTCCACGTTGAGGTTGTGGAATGCGTGAAAGCCGATAAGGGTGGCGTTCTTGTAATTCTCAACACACAACTTTACGATCAGAGAGCTCGCGAACATGTGATGGACCACGATGTATAATTACCCTTGGATGGCAATCCCACCAATGAGTATAAAATGGAATTATCTCAAATCATTGATAAAGCTGCAGCCGATGGCATCATCGACGACAGAACGAAAAGATACCTCAACGTGGAACATCCGAGAAGCCCATCCATTACCATGTTGCCTAAAATACATAAGAATTTGATGGATCCCCCGTTCCGCCCCATTGTCTCCACCAGAGGCTCAATTCACGAACCTACAGGGAAATTGATAGACCGCTACTTGCAACCCATGGTCTTAAATCTGCAAAGCTACATTAAAGACACTACGGAATTTTTGAATAAGCTTTCCACCGTACAAATCTCTGAAAATGAAAAAGTATACTTATGCACAGCAGACGTGAAAAGCTTATACACCTCCATCCCCCATGAAGGAGGAATTAATGCCGTGGAACATGCCTTACTTTTATCTGACATGAACGATTCTTTGAAACCTTTCATCTTGGAACTGATGATATACACTTTATATCACAGTTACTTCAAACATGAAGAAAAATGGTACCTTCAAATGTCCGGAATGGCCATGGGCAATTGCGCGGCTCCTACATACGCGAATTTGTACATGGGTAATTTTGAGCTTAACCACATTTACAAGGATGCAAACTGGACGGACAACTTAAAGCTCTATGTACGCTACATCGATGACTTGTTTTTCATTTGGAAAGACTCGAAAGAGAATCTAGAACTGGCCCTTACAGACCTCAACACGAAAGATGACCGAATTGAGTTCACTTGGAACATCAGCCACCAGGAAATAACTTTTCTGGATGTCCTCATTAAACTAACCCCTCGGGGCATTGAGACTGACTTATTCCGCAAGCCTACTGATCGTAATAACTCTCTGCTCTTCAGCAGCTTCCATCAGAACTCACTAAAAAGACACCTGTCTTACAGCCAGATGTTAAGAATAACACGCATCGTTTCTGATTCTGAAACAAGGGCGACCCAAATTGAATCCATGATAGCAAGATTTCGGAGTAGAGGATACCCCGATGAAATCCTGATGGAGGCTGTCAACCGGACTTCTGCCATCTCCAGAGCAGAAGCTCTACGAAGCACTCCTAAAACTGACGATCAAAGAATGGTCCTTGTTTCCAGGTACTCTACCTCGAGCAACTGTTATAAGAACATCATATTGAAACATTGGCGTATTCTATCATTAGAACCAGATTTCAACAACCTCTTCAAGGATCCGCCCATCTTTGCATATACACGACCGATGAACCTCAAGGAAATTCTATCCAAAACCACTACCACCGCTGCATCGATCCAACACACTGGCACACGTCCTTGTCATCATTGCAACAATTGCAATAATATCATTAGAGGTAATAACCTTAACCATCCAATGCGAGGCTTCAACATGAGATTAAATGTGGACGCTACCTGTGATTCCTCCAACCTGATTTATCTCTTGAAATGCCCGTGTGGCAAAATCTATGTGGGCAAGACCAGCCGGAAAATCAAGACTCAACTTAATGAACATAAGTCGAATATTCGCACCAGAAATCCTAAATCTAACGTAGCCACCCACTTCAACGGGGCAAACCACAACGTGGCTCAGCTCAAATACTTGGTCCTTGAACTGGTCCCAAAAACTGAAGGGAGAGACAACAACAAGACTCTTTTGCAACGTGAAACATCATGGATGTACAGACTCCAGTCCCAGAAACCGTTCGGTCTTAATGACCGTACCGAACTGAGCTGTTACCTATAACGGACGTTTACTGTTACATTGTATCCATGTCCTGCTGATTGTTTACCTTTAACTGTGATTCTAACTGTTAGTCCTCACCCCCACTCCCTTCCAAGATGGCCGCACGCATCCCGTCACTTTCCAACCTCCACCCTGCCCGTAGTAGTCCTTTTTTCACTCTCACCATCACCCTTCTGCTCAAACTCAGCATTAACTCCGCGGAGCTGCTGTAGCCGACACCCGTATGCTGCACGCCAGATGATTTTTCACCGAAGTAAGTTTCACCCCACCGAACTTTATTGTCTTTACGACAAGCTTGTCCGCAATTCGGCTGCACCCCCTTAAACGAGGACATAAGTCTCACGCACCGTTGAGCAGTCCACTCCCCTGTTTAAAACCCACTGCTCTACCATTTTTGCACCCTAATTGTTAGCTCTCTTTTTCCCGCACACCCATCCTACCCTCCTGCACACCATTGAATATTTAGACACCGGGATCCTTCCCCCTTCCACATTCGACCGCACCAGGGTTGCATGAGGTTGATCCACCCACACGTTTTTGTAACACTCTACACTCTGTTGTTTAGGACCTCCATTGATTTAGAATTCGCTTATTCTTTTGTTGCAGCGCTCCTTGAAAAAGGACTTCCTGTCCGAAATGCATTGGAGCCCATCTAGCGTTGTGATGCCGCAAAAAAAACTATCGTTTTGATGATTCATATGATGAAAATATGATAACTCATCCTAAAGGAAAATAATTGAATACATTTTGGAACCTTGCACATCGTTCTTATTTGGAATTCTTCGCACCGTTCCTGGTGCACTGAACCAGACAAGTGTGCCCACCACAGGGATGTGCCTACATTCCAGTAGCACACTCAACTTCGTTTCAATTCAGGTCGCACTTGAACAGTTGCGACACCTGTAGGAGCACCTTAAAATTGACAAATTACCTCAACTTGTGTTTAAACTAGACACAACTGGCTGTGCGCCAAGCCCAAACTTCTACTGTCTTGTGTGCAAGATGTACTCATATGCAGATTTCAGGGGTGCAACAGGGTGTCCTTTTGACATCCTCGCACCCTTTAAACTGCATGCGCAATTTGCGAGTACCTATTGGGTACTCGCAATTTGCGAATGCAATTCTCATTCATTCCTATTGGCTTCTAGGCCCATAGGAATGAATGGGAAGACATTCCTTAATTGTGAGTCGCAATTTGCGAGTCGCAATTAAAGAATGTTTAGAAATGTTTCTCGTTTTGTACATGCATAGGCTTTTGCGATTCCTTAATTGTGATTCCTTAATAATTGCAATTAAGGAATCGCAAAAGTCTATCTTGATGCATGTACTTGTAAGTATTTTATAATTTCTTTTTATTCTTGAAATATTTTGACACGATGCTCCATTGCCTACTAATCAAGGAACATTTTAACTTGTAATTAAAAGTTTCACATATGTAGAAAACTCTGTCCCTTGTCTACAACCATTGTATGTCAATGAATGAATGGCACCAGTGGGCCAGTACACTCTCTATGGAGGCGTAATGCAGGTTTGCCTTTTACAGTGTCTTAGACGATGGTTCTGCTTTTTTTATTTAGAGTTTCGTCATCGCTTGCAAATGACTTTTAGATGGATGTGCTTACCTTTGTTTAACTTTACACTGATGGGTCAAGGACGCCGTCAATCATTCGTAGGCCCTTATTTGTAGCCAGAGAGAGAGCTAACCAGAATGATATAAGCTCACTCTGTTCAAATTCTGGCCTCAGCTGTCAGCGCGCGAGACAATGATAATGAAGAAAGATACGTCCCCGCAGCGTGTCAAAGGCCTTGGGGCTTTGGAGAGAGTAATGATGTTAAAAACAGGCTAGTACTGCGCGCGGAGCCCGTAATCTTCGGATAATTATGACGACCATTCTTCAAGGCAGGCCGCTCAAAGAGGCATTTTCCTCAGAATGCGGCCGAGGGAAGGGCAGGTGGATGCCATTATTGCAATATGTCCTTGTTCTACCAAATGGACAACAGATTGCTATTAAATAACATTTTGGCGCGTTCATTGCTGGGCATTTGAATTTCACCTTGAAATGTATTTTTATGCAGGGCTCGCAAGCCAACCATCGCAGGACTCTTCAACTGAGTAACAAAAAACAGCTCATCCTGTGAGGGATCCTGGGAGTGAGATTTGAGGTAACACCTGAAAGAAAAATGTGCAATTACCCCTTGGCCATGGCGGTAATTCCTCCACGGCGCTAGGGGGGAGGGAGGGGGGCCGCGCGGAGCCGCCATGCTCGTGACGGAACCACTCCGTCACGAGCCAAGGTGGCGCTAGGCTTGTGACGGAATGCTTGCGTCACGGCCCCGCCCGCTCAATAGAACGTGCCGCGCAGGTGCAAAATCACTGCAGCGCAGGCGCGGCGGCCGGGCCGTGATGGAACCATTCCGTCACCAGCACAGCACAACCGTGGCTCGTGACAGAATGGTTCTGTCACAAGCATGCAAGGGGTTAAAGAACTAGCAGATACAGGCAATCTTATAGTAATAAAATGCAGAAGAAGTGGATTGAAGTTTACTAATATCATTATAACCTGCTCCTGAGGGCTATGTCGGTTGTTAACCGCATGCGCGCTAGCAGTTTTCCCGCTGCGCGCTGCGATTTGAAAAAACCTGCGTTACATCTCGTCATCAGCGTGCGAGCGGCACAACTCATGAAGAGCTCAGCTCGTCATGAGCGTTGAAGCGGTTAAAGGCCCTGAACTAAATTGTGAGGACCTAGAATGAAGATTAAGGCATTTGACAACTAGTATAGCCAGAGGCAGAAGGGCTTTAATGCTATTAGAACATCTTACCCACTGAGGGTAGAATGTTGCACATTAACCCCTTGACCGCGGCACAAATTCCGCTGTGTTGTTGGGGAAATAATGAGTGGGCGGGGTTCGGACGGCCGGGGGCTGTCCTCCGCACACGCCCACCGTGACACATGATAGCTCCCGGCCGTCACATGCACGTAAGGGGTTAAAAAGGGAGAAACAGAAAGACACATTTTAGAATATTGGTGCAGAACATGTGTGTCAGCCAAAATTGCCCCCCAGCATCTTTACTTAATCCAGTGGACATCCTAACATTCAATTTTTCTAATACAACATGGTAACCCACTGCCACCGGCTATACTGGTGGTTATAGGGCCTGTGCTCAAAGTATAGGCCTGACCTACCGGCAAGGTTCTATAATGATGAGAGAAGGTATTTGCCGACCAGCATAGCCGAGGGCATGAGGGCAATAATGGTATCAGAACCTTCCACTTACTGAGGGTGAAATGTTATAGATTAAAAAAAGGAATAACAAAACGACAAACAGTGCAATACAAGAGAAGAAGGTCTGTAACAGCCATTAGAATATTGAATGTTAGGATATCCATTATAGATGATGAAGTGACAGAGTCCCAATAACATTTGGAGTCAAAAAACAGGGTAGAATTCCTTTAATGAGTGATATAGGCCGCACCTGCGGGTATAATACTATATTATTTGCCCTCTGTCACTTCCTTGCTTTCTATTGAGCGCCCAGCAATCCACTGTTCTGTTGAATATTAGTTTGAAATGCAGAGATTGGCTCACAGTTCAAAATGCTTTCATTGCTGGCACCAACTACTGTTGTTTACCTGCATTCTAGATGCTGTAAGAGTGATAGTAGACACATGACACAGAAAGTCGCTTTGTCTGCCTGTGTTGGGTGAGATTATAATAACTGCTGCTAACAGCCTCATTTACTTAAATATACGTCTTTGAAATGTTATTACTTTATATGTTTGTATCAAATGTATTCCTTTCATTTGTGCACCTTTATTTATTTCATACATTTTCAAAAATCTCATGCAGATTCCTTTATGTTTTCTGTTGTCTATTTATGTTTCTACCATTCATTTTCTCGGTACCGCTAATTGAATTGAGTTTGCGTTTTTCCAATGACAGGTGTTACTATAATTGAACTCATCACCACCTATTTTATCAACTCAAGAAGAATGAAAAGCTGAGTCAACCACATTGAGATTTCTACAATTGACTTGTCGGTTGCACACATTTGGCTGCACTGGTCGCTCAACTTCATACTGGCTTTCATGAAATGTTTGCAGACCTAGGGGCACAGGTACGACCAATTGTAGTGGTCACAAATGGAGATTCGACCCATTTGCGATTGCTAAAATGGCTTGTGCAATGTACCAGCCCTATTTTGTGAGTCGGTAACCTATTACTGACTCGCAGAACAGGGTTTGGCAGTCGCCGTTAGGAAGGGGCGTGCCAAGGGCGCCTCTTCCTAATACCTAGTCGCAAGGGCATGTACAATTGTTTTGTGACTGGAATGCAGTTGCAAAACAATTGCAATTTACTTTCTACTTCAAGTAGGTGGTAAGCCAGTTGCAAACGGGAAGGGGACCCCTTCTTATTTGTGACTGGCAGCGAAAACGCTTTTTAAGAGCAGGACCACTGTCTACGCTTCAAAAATGAAACAGAAACATTTTATTTTTATTTTTGAAACGCATCCCATTTTCCTTTAAGTAAAATGGCCTACATTTAAAAAATAAAACAAGTTGCTTTATCTTAAAGCAAACACAGACATGGTGGTGTGCTGTCCCCAGCAGGTCAACATCCCTGTGTTATTGCCTATTACCATTGGGTGGCAAATTGCGACCTGCCTCACGAATATTGATGAGGCAGGTCTTTTGCAACCCATTTGGGAATCACTAATGTGTCCGAGACAGATTAATACACTTTCATTCATTCAATCTGTCTTTATTTCGGTTCAAAGAACCATAAAAAAACTTAACAATAGTTTTGTTTTTATTTAAGCACAGATATTACATAAACAAATATTTGTGAAATTTAGTATATCCAAAGGTTAAAATTTAGAATACATTTCCAGAATAAAAATGTCTAATTATCAAAAGGCTTTCACGGCTAAGAGCGCCTTGCATTTAACCTATGTAAAATGCAAAGTGCATGCTAGAATAGCACAATCAGGATAGTTAGAGACACATTAATGCGCTTCATTTGGCGAGTCTCTAATTGTGAGTCGAAAAAAATCGCAGAGAAACGCAAAGTGAAATGTTCGCACATCTGGCCCCTAGAAACTGACTAAAATAGTTGGAGAGGGGATAACTTTGTTGTTGGAATAACTACATTTGTGCCATTTTATATAACAGCAAGCAAGTGTGATTGGAAGTATGTAGTGTGTGTGTGTGTTTTTATTCGCCAGACTCTGCTAAGGGCCCTCATTACCAGTGTATTGAAGGGGAAAGCTTTATTATTACTCCCGATAATCCCTGATACCCCAGGACCGGTATTTACCGGCCGAAAAATAAATGTTAAAATACAAGCTTTGCAACTCCTGTGCAAACACCGCCAATTTACTGGAACCAGTCGTGATGGGTATTCAGGCACTGCCTGATTGGCTGGTCTTACAATTCAGTGTGAAGACCGGTTTTATGGTCTTCTGCGCCGAGTTTTACTCTTGATCTCCATGACATTAAAACAAGCATTGCCTGCAACAATCTCAAAGCCATGCAGTCTTCCATACCTTTAAAAAAAACATAGACCGCATATCTTTCCACGTTTAGAACTGCTCCAATTTACAAGCATGAGACACTTTTGTTGGTATTTAATTCCTTTTATTTTGGTGCCCGGGGCTAGTTTTCGTCCATGTCCGACCCTGATAGCAAATAAACATTTTGAGTTTGTTACTCCGGGAGAGAAGTCATCAAAACATCATGCAAATAAACAAGGCGCTTTTCTGGCTGCACAATCGGTTTCAATAAACCCCACAGATGTCCTTAGACGAGAAAAACCGAGATAAATATGCTTCTCATTTCGGGAATTAGAATACTCCGAAATGTCACCAGTGGACTGGATGCTCGTGCCAGCAGGATGTGATGCTAGGATAATGCCCTCGCCCTCGGGACGCATTGCCTAACAACGATATAATTGAAACTTGGCACCGTGGCCAGAAATGTCAGCTTCCCTTTTCGAAGAACGCTTAGATAGTAAACCACCAGGCGGGCTCGCCGGGAAGCGATCGCCAGGTTCTGGGAGGAATCCAATTACCTGCACTTGTCGCGCGAGGATATAGCGACGCCAGAGCCAATAAGCTCAAATGGGCATCCTCGAACCGGCAGGAAAAACAAACCCTCGACGGATCAGGGGAATCAAATCATAGCTGACAGGCTCATTCCCTAAGACTGCATCGTAATGACGACGATCATTCCGAGGGACACAAGTGAAAAATTGGGCCCCTGGGCCGCGTGCGTGGAAGGATAACCGACGTTTGAGCGCTGGAATTGCTCATCGAAGGCCACCGTAGGTGTAAGTGAATTGATAGAATTACTCTGGGTGACCCTGTGGCGAGCCATGGATACCTGTGGCATCCGGACCAGAGGTAGCGGTCAGCGGAGCTGTGTTGCGGACGGTCAAAGTAGGCAATCGCCCGGGGTCAGGGCCCCGTGTTGTTGTGCGTCAAGAACGAGCACGACCATCCAGGGGGCAGATTTACAAGAAAGTGACGCATCTCTGCATTAGAGCAGAGATGCGCCAGTTTCCTTGCGCCGGGCTAAAAAACCCTTGCGCCACCATTGATGCGTTGTATTTACAATACGGCGCACTATGGCGCAAGGAGAAACAGATCTGTCAGAAATTCAGACGCATCTGCTGGTGCAAAAGTAATGCATTGATGGAGTCATGTTGCAAGCACAACGCAATTCCAGCACTGCATGAGGAGGCATATACCTAATAAACTGCGTCACTCCTTACACCTGCTCCAAGCAGGCGCGAGGTTTTGACTCAGTCGCGTCCTAGAAGGGGTGTAATGAAATCTAGAGGATTTCACTGCATCACTTCAACGAGGCTTTCCTGCGTGGGTACTCCCACCCTGCATGCATTATACCTGATGCAGGTATAATGTAACGCTGGGCTTTACAACATGAGGTATCTCCCTAATGCGTTACGCTGTAAATGGGGCGCAATGTGGCACAATGTTTGCGCTCCCGCTCCGTCACAAAAAGTGACACAATAGCAGAGCAAAAGTGTCGCAAAGGGCTTGTAAATCTGCCCTTAGGTACGCAATTACTGTTTGCTTCTGCGGACTAGACACCAGGCTCCAGTACTGTTTATTAATTACCTGACATCATCTTGGAAAGAACAATATATCCAAAAACAGTGGGGTCAAGTATTTCCCCACAAATCTCTTTGGTACAGCTCTAGTGCTGCTCACACGCACTGCTACATTCCTCCCAAAATATAAAACTTTCAAACAATTATTCAGAACAAACACGGGCCCATCCACACTGTTCTTACTGTTTATAGTCTCAGTCTCTCCTGGAAGGTGCGGGGCAGTGCTTAATTAGTAAAATATGAAGTCCAGGTGCTCAAATGTTTGTCGGAGGCTAACACATACTTTGCCCGGCTCCACCCACTCAATCTATTGGCTCCAGCCACATCCTCAACTGGCACTGCTAAAAACCAGATGTAATACGCGATCTGAATTTCAGCATAGGAGCCTTCCTCAAGTAAAGTTTTGATAGGAAGTCCCCCTCCCCTCATCTCTCCATAGCCCCTTTCTCATGTATTTCATTTGTTTTATAGTGCTTCTCATACCAGATTATGGTGACAGAGCACTTTACATCACACATAAAGACAATGAATAATATATGTGTAAGTCAGTGTATAGAAAATGTTACATAAGACTAAGGGCACTACCCAGTTATAGGCATTTTTTAAGAGTGCTTGGGCTGGAGAAGCACAAACTTGGGATTCAAAACGAAACACAGTGGTTAGGGTTACATTTTCTTATAAGAATTTACTTCTGCCCAAACAAACCCTTTTTTAGCAACATTAAGATAATTAAAGACTGAGAAAACATAACTTTGTAACATGTCCATGTAGTTAGCATGCAGCTCTTTGATGGCAGTTCATAGCTCACTGAGCTAGAATATTATTGTAACATATGAACTGTACAGACACAAAAGGATCTTTTGTGACAAAAGTAGTAACCCTCAGAGCTATGGACATAAAATACATTGATGTGATCTGCATGGTGCACATTCTTGCAGCACAGCTGAGTTCTCCGTCAGTGAACACCTTCGGCATGAGGCTCTTGTCTTCAGCCGGGTGTTGTCACCTCTTTTGGGCCTTGTTTGGTAGGGATGGGCGGGAGAAGAGGGAGCTCTTGCAGAAGCCTCGCTGTGAGACCATCTTTCCCAGGGGAAAGAACAAATTGGAAGTCGCTCATAGTCAGAGCTGCTGACAGAACGATGAGCAAGTCCCGGCGTCAGCTCAACTTCCTGTGATTCTGGGCAAACCATGTAATCTCCCTTCAAATAAGATTGTCTCACCTAAAAAAAAGTAGAGTGGATCTTGTGTAATGTTACTGGTGCTTATGCACACTGCCCCAGTGTCAATGGGCAGAGTTCATGCTATATAAAACTACAAAACCAATAACAAAAAAAATAGCCTGGCAGATTCTAATGAGACTAACTCTCTAGTGTGATTAATGAAACGGATGATCCTGGAATGTGGGCTGTTTTTTTTGTGAGTGCCCGGGCCTAATTATGTTCCAATCCGACCCTGCTTATGAATCTCACTGAGAGACTGGAATCTCGGTGGTCCCTCGCCACATTCTGCAGAGGAGCCCCAATTACTTTGCCTCAGGCCAGTAGTTAAACCGTGGCCTCACTGTGACAGTGACTTCCCTGTTTAGTTTGCACTTAAGAGCTGGCTGCACACACATTCACCTCGGAATGCGAACCTGGATGCTTTCGGTTTCCTCTCTCCACCTCAGCCTATTTTAGGTGAATTCAAAGGCAGTTCTTTGTGCCCAAAACAAAGGCTGACATCCATCTGGACAGTAGCGTGCACTGCATCACAATTCGTTTTATTTATTTAAATGTTTACTTACCTGTAAAACTCCGTAATCCATACATTACTACCCCCTACCAGGCCCCTCCCCCTGCCCACATCACCGCGCTACAGAAACACCTACTGCCGACCGCTACTGCATCTGGACCCTGCCAGGCATGACACTCACCACTGCGCCGCCGGGACACTGGTCTCTTTCGAGCTGCCATTATTATTCAACATCCCCAACTAACCACAGTTTGACATTGACCCCAAGGCGAGGTCAGGAGGCCTGAAATATTTCTGCATCGGGCGAGTTTCAGCCTGCCACCTTTTCACTCAAAGCACAATGTTTACTCAATAGCACAGTGTTAACAAAACAGCATGTCCGTGCTTCAAAAGCAAAGTTAAATTATGACTCATGGGTTCATATTTTTAATCTAATCTGCAAAACGAATGCTGTTTTGTTCCTGACAAAACTTGGTGTGTTTTTTTATTATAGCACAGGGGAATGTGCGTTAAAATTCTGCTATTATCAAGCAACAACGGTCCTTGACAGAATGCACTATAGACACTATTAAATAATTTATAGGCAATACTCTGCGCTATAATGAAAGGCGTGTCCAGCCGGACACTAATTTAATCAATGGTAAGATAAGGAATAAATAAAGTGAACAATAATACAGTGGGACACAATCCTGCATCCAGTACATAGAACAATGCAAAACACAATTCTTATTTACAAAGGTAGGGAATTTCTCAGGCAATTTCAGAATTAGTGAGACACTAGCAGGGTGAATAAATCAGACTAACTGCACTCATGTAGTAAACACAATTGGGTAACACAGTGGAGAACTAGTGTGTAACTACATAAACTGTCGACGGCGTTTCGATCCTGTTAAAAATAAAGGATCATCATCAGGACTAACATTGTATTGCCTGAATATGCAAGCCTGGCCGCATAGGAGATTGTGCGTAGTCTTGGTTCCACGTAGATTAGCGTAGTGTGTACGCTAGTGGTAGAGATCAAGAATTAGGTGAAAGGGGCGTCTCTTCCAGCAGTGGTTTCTTAACCCTGTGGTTATACGTAAGGGCTACTCCAGGTAGCTAATAATAGAAGGTGGCATAGTCAATAGCCAAGATCTAGAGTTAGCGGTAATCAGTGTGACCGCATGGAGGAAAGCCAGAATTGGTCTTGGTAGGATTCCCAATTATGGGGGAAGGCCAGAATTGGTCTCGATCGGGTTCCCAAGTATTCTAAGACCTTAATGTTCCAGATCGAACATGTTGGAGCCGCTACAGGGCACGATTGCACCAGTCAGCACGCCGCAGTCTGGCAGCTACGTTCACTGAAGGAGCAAGTGCCTGCCGTACTTTAAACTCGAGTACCAATGCACAGTAGGGCCAAAACCGAGGATGGAAGTGAGGTTAGTAAACGATCCTTCAGCGCACAGGGCATTAATCAGAGGGCAAAGAAACACAATACAAGTCACTGCTTCCGAGTTGCAAAGAGGAGTCTAACAAGCGCGTCACTGTTTCAGCTCTAATCTAGTATCCCTTAACAGTAACGCTCAAGAAATTCAACTGTTGGTTACTTACTGGTTATCAGCTGCTGCACGACACGCAGCTTCAAATAAAAGTGCCGAACTGCCTGTGCGTCATGCGTGTGCCCCATCATAAGGCGAGCGGCGGCGACAATTTAAAAAGGTTACACACGCTGCCTCACTTCACGCAGCCCAACATGACCAAATCCAGCCCATCAGTGACCTGCCTACGGCAGCGCTGACTGCAGGGAATGGATTTATTACTGGCACAGCTCTTCACGGAGACAAAGTGAGAATGTGACCACATTTTATTGTGTGACACACGTTATGCAGTCACACGCAGGTCAAGACCCGGGCTGATAATTAAGTGCCGGTGCTAAGCACCGGATAGCTCCGGCACAAATTAAGCACTGGTGCCGGTACACTCTGGGATGGAAGCTTGCGTGTAAACCATGAGCTGAGTGCTGTAAACTGATGTGCTCTGGGCGCAATAGCATACTGGCCGAAGCAAAGTATTTACCCCTACCGGTGTGAAAGTGCTGTTTTTCCCACTGTGAGATGGTGCGGAGGTGAGCGGACGGTGAACTCTGCGATGAAAGCGTGTGCCTAAACTGTGAGCTGAGCGCTCTGTAGCATCCTGGCAGAAGCGAAGTATTTACTCTTACCGGTGTGAAAGTGCTGTTTTGCCTAGAGTGAGATGGTGTTGAGGTGAGGTATCGGTAAAGTTGGGGATGAAAGCGTGTGCGTAAACTGTGTGCTGAGTGGTGAACTCCGATGTGCTGTGGGCGCTGTAGCATACTGGCCGAAGTCATTACTCCTACCGGTTTGAAAGTGCTGTTTTGCCTACTGTGAGATAGTGGTGACGTGAGGTGCCGGTACACTTGGGGAAAAAAGCGTATGCCTAAACTGTGAGCTGAGTGGTCTGTAGCATACTGACAGAACCGAAGTATTTACCATTACCGGTGTGAAAATGCTGTTTTGTCTAGATTGAGATGGTGCAGAAGTGAGGTTCCGTTAAACTCGGGGATGAAACCGTGCTCCTAAATTGTGAGCTGAGTGCTGCAAACTGATGTGCTCTGGGCAGTGTAGCATACTGGCTGTTGTAGCATATGTGTGCAGGTGGTGTTAGTATGCGTTTAGAGCACAGTTCTTCAAACTGTGGGGCGCGACCCCCTGGGGGGGCGTGGATGGGTTCCCAGGGGGGCGCAAAGGCCTCTGCCTGCACATGTAAATGAAGACACCTGGAAGTGCAGCGATGTTTATTTGCTGCATTTCCAGGCTGTCTTCATTTACTCCGGAGGCCTCAGAGTGCCGTGGGGCTAGAGGTCAGAGGGTGTGCTGCTGGGGGCTCGGTGTGCAGTGTCTGGAGTCTTATTAAGACTCCAGCACAGCCGAGTTTTTCACAGGTCTTTAAAGACCATTAGCATACATTTGGAAACTGGTTACCTAAGCTTAGTTTTTTTTCTTTTTCCAGTACCCCCTGTGCCCCGACTTTGCCTATTCCTTACATTTGCATTTTAAACTTACTGCTGTAGTGTGAAAATGCATTTCATGAAAAGGAATACAAAATAGGATTGCCAATAGAAAAAATGCCAGCGATGTATGTTTAAAGAGCCTGCAAAGACCTTGCTTTGACACTAAATAAGGTCTTAAATAAAAAAGTATGTATTCATTTGTAATATGACTTTCTGTCTGTTCCTTTTATTTTCAGTCATGAATCATTCATGCAGCCCTAGAACACATTTAAAAGTACTTTATATTTGCTTTTCGAAGTACGCACACATAAGTGCTGAAAATAGGGCTTTAGGTGACTGTTTATTTTTGTGCCGTCTGCAACATCAAAATAATGAGCTGGTAACCCTAATCATAAGACTGGAAGTTTGATGCAGGATCAGCACATTATTTATTTCTTTCACCCTTGATTCCCTGATTAATTCCATAATAGCAATAGTTTAACTTATATCTGAAATCCTGCGTCCCCCCAATACCTTGCTGATTAACTTCAAGAGTCTGGGAATTCACCCTGCATTCAGACAACTCATTCCTCATTCTCACCCTTCACTTTTACGCTCACCCTGCACTCACAGCGCATAGTTATGGTTTTCCCACATTTGCCACATAATCAATCATCTGCTGCATAATTTGCAGATTAAAAAATGCAGCAACACATGTTACCTCACAGTGGAAGGCCCTTTCTAAAGGTTGACTGGCCACCTTTCTGTTGCTTATTGCTATATGTGGGTGTTAATGTGGTACTTATGAGGGGCAATAAAGGCCAGGACAATGTTAACAAGTGTAAAAATAGCAAAATAGTGCAGTAATGCTATCACAAAATATGCAGCATAATTCGCCTTGCTGCAGAATTTAGTCAACCATGCTGCATATTTTGGGCTTCTCCTGCCGCATAATTCCAATGGCCCTGTTTATAGTGCTATGAAGTCCCAGCCTGTCGCAGAAAGCACTGTGAATATGTAAGTCATTATTTTAAAACAGTATTTACATACTCTAAGCTAGACTGCTGCAAAATGATGCAGTTCCTACAAAATATACTTTTTAGTAATAAGTAATCAAACTGTATCTAATGCAGACATTTTTGTAAGTGTCTCCACTATTCCAGATCCCAGCTGATAACTCTGTTACATTACATCTTAAAAAGAATAGATCTTTGCCACCATAAAACTTTAAGCCGATCCACTGGAATTATTCAGCAGAAAAGAACAAAATTATGCGGCAGGTTTGACTAAATTATCCAGCAAGAAAAGGTAAGTTATGCGGCACAATGCGCCACATTTTGTAGTTAGCATTACTTCATTATTTTGTCATTTTAACTCACAGTAACGCTGTCAGGGGAAATATTTCACCTTATTAGTACCAGTTTAACACCCAAATACAGCAGTAAGCAACTACAAGATTACCAGTCTTTGCAGGGCCTTCCACTGCTCCGGAACACTTTGTCACGCTTTAAGTAACTTTTGTTCCGTTTGAGCTAGAATCAAGTTTTTGTCATTGAAATCTGGAGATTATGTAGCAAATGCAGTAAACTGATAATTATGTGGAAAGCGCTGCTGCTGCAGAACCTCATAATTCCAGTGGCCCTGGCTGAAAGTGACTCAATCAAATAATGGCTGGTAAGAAGGCCGGTTTCTTTTTTAACTTTCTGCATTTTTACCGCCCACTTCGATTTCAGGCACAGGCATGTCAAAGTCATTATTAACTATTCAGGGGAATTTTTTTGTGTGAAAGCTGAAGCCATGGGGTGGCTGGTAGAAGGCCAGTAGGGTTGCATTCAGATGCAGAGCCCTAATCCTCTCGATCCTTGGGGCCTCACAGAAATGGTCTAGGAGACAGAGGAAAGGATCGATATTCATAGATATTGTCAAAGAGAAGGCCCAGAATAGTGAGCACTCTATGCAAACTCATTTTTAGGTTTACAAATGGCCAGATACCGCTTCTTTAGAGAGCTAACCCAAAGAAGGGGAAGATATAAGTGTTTTTTTTAAAGGGACATTAGTGAAGCTGGTACTGCTGCCAAGTGTGTAAGTGGCCACTGCTGGTTATCATGAAGGAGTAGATGCAGATGCAGAAGGACTTGGGCCCAGGAATTTGGGGGGCCCACTGCATCACAATTATGACTGTCTACCTTTAAAACAAGCATTTGCAATGCAATAGGTCTCGCATTTATGTGAGTTTGAGCTATTGACATTGCAAATGAAAATGTGTTTTATTTTTGTTTCCGTTTTTTAAAACATAAATAAAATGCATTGTTATTTTTAAGGCCAATAGCTTAAACTTGCGTAAATGTGAGACCTATTGCATTGCAAATGCTTGTTTAATGTATATGTTTGGTGTGAGTTGTTTTATTTGTAAGGATAAATGGTGGGGTGGTAATTAACTATCATTCTTTAGCAATACATTTTTATTATTAACATTTTAAGTAATATTTTATTATGTATCATGCAAATATTATCTTAAATACCATTTTCAGATATGTGTTGTATACTCTACCGCGTGTAGTTGCTGTGACTTACACTCCCCAGTGTTTCCGTCCGGTAACTGGTCCCACTGGCGGTAACTGGTCTGTTGTTAATACCAGATGCGGGCAGTTCACCCTGCTGTCCTATAGAGGGCGCTCCTGCGCAATTTACCGTGACTCCCACCGCCCGGTGTTTCCCAGCGGTAAGTGGTCCCACCGCTGCTGTTCTGGTGCTAACAAAGCCCTGGACAGCCAGGCCCTGCGGGAGGAAGAATGATGCGGTGCCAGCTGTGCGGGGCACTGCGCCACAGATTGCGTGTCACTGTTCTGAGTGGAGGGGGGGGGTGAGTGGGTTGTGTTCGGGGTGAAGGTTCACTCTCCCTGGTAGCAGTGCACTGTGGTGTGTGTGAGGGTGCACTATGGCGCTGCTGTGGTTACGCCACACCCTGGGAGGTGGTGCCCTTTGCCGCATGCCAGGTTCTGAGGGTGGGGGTGCAATGTGGGGGGGCTGCATGCGGTGCAGGGTCTGTAAGGGGCAGTGCCCTGTGTGTGTGGACTAACATAACACAAACACACCACGTCACGTGTACTTGTAAAGAGCACGTTCACCCGGAGGCACTTTGGCGCTGAATAGCAGGTGTTCATTGTTAAACAACTCATTGGTACTCGTTGTTCCGACCTTAGAAGGATGAAAGGCTGAGTAAGCCCACCGGGACTTGATCCTGTGACCATGAGGTCACACGCAGGCCCCACACTATGCCACTTTTCCACTGGTTGTTGTACACGAGGCAGTAGGTGATCTGTAGGGCACACAGCGGGTCGCTGCTGCACACCCCTGGTATGCTGTGGTGCACGTGTGCAGGGTTTTTTGAAGGTTGTCTGTGCTCCTCTCTGCCTCCCATCCTTGGTTCAGGCTCGGCCTGAGGTCTGTGCTGCTTCTGTCACCGCAGGTCCCTCAGGAGCCTTCCGCTGTGGACGCCGGACACTGCCAACCCCACAGATCTGACCACAGGAGGACTTTGTCTCCCTTCTTTTTTTGGCTGTTTGGGAGTCTCCCTTTGCTCCCTTTGCAATGCACGAGGCTGTTTTACATCTTGTAATAGCCCCCTAGCATTATGAAGTGACCTGGTCCTCTCCTCCGTGCAAGGATACACAAAGCAGTCCTTCACTGAGGGCCCCTGGAAGCATGTGCTTGTGCGGTGCGGCCATATTGATAAAATTATAGATTTGCCGCATTTGCCACAGAACCCATCATCTACCGCATAATCTGTACATTTTAGCAAAAAAGAATTTTGTTTGGAGCTCAGACGGTTCAAAAGTTGCTCACAGTGCACCGCACGTGCTGCTGCGCAGTGGGGGACTCTGCACAGCTGGAATGGGCCCCTGTCTGTCGCTACATGTGGGTGTTAAACTGCTCTTAATGAAGGGCCACCGATGCCCAGAGACTGTTAGCAAGTTTAACAAGGTCCCCATCAAAGTGCATTCTTCATGGGTGACAGTGTACGTTCATGCCCCCCGTGCAATCGAGGGCACCTTCCACAGCAGTGCATTTCCAAGTTCCCCCTCGCACTGTAGTGTTCGTCAGCGGCAGCACATTCATGCATCCCATAAAGTGCACTGTAGGTCAGTGGCACTGTACATCAGTGGGGGAATATTTCAACGTGCTCCGTTACACAACACTCTGCCCAGCACAAGTGTACATGTGTGCCCCCCCACACAGGACTGCCCTCTGCAGCGTGGAACGCAGGCGAGAGAGCCGGGCTCTACTTTGATAGGCAGGAGCCTGCGAAGTTCCGGGAGATTCCCCGCCTCTGTAGCAGGCTAGCGGTGACGTAGCTCGTCCGTAGCGCGGCACCTTGAAGGCAGAGGGAGCCCAGAAGAAAGCAGGGATTCCAGGAATGATGGGGTTCCCGGGAGAGAGCAGGCAAGGCATAACAGTGCGAGGAAGGTTCTCCAACTCACAGAACATCCCGTAGCAGCGCAGCGGGAAAAGAGCCTGGTGAGTGGGGGGCGGGGGGGGTGTGGGGGGGGTGTGTTCGCGTGTGCGTGTGTGGGTGTAGCTGTGTGTGTGCGTAGCTGTGCGTGTGTATATGTGTGGCTATGTGTCTGTTAGCTGTGCCTGTGTATATGTGTGTGCGTGGTGACTGAAGAGCCTGCCGGAATCGGAGCGCGTGTTCACGCGCGCGACCTGATCCGATTCCGGCAGGCTGCACGTGACAGTCTCTCGTCTCCTCTTGTTAGTCCTTGTAAGCAGAGCCGACAGCAATAGGCTCACTCTGCGACAGCAGGGCTTTTTGCCCTGCATCGCAGGTGCGAGACTTAAAAAGGGGCATCCGAGCGTATTGTCCTTTCAAGCATTAGGACAGAGGTGATGATCCATCATGGTGGGGAAGAGGTAAAAGAGGCAGAGGAGATAGCCTGCTACTCAGGACTGCAGTTCTCATTAGTGCAGCAAGTATATTTGCATTGGGGTCAAAGAATGTAAGGGGCTCACAACACCCCAATTATGGGGAGCAGTTTGTTTGGGATATCTGTTTTTTGTTTGATGCATTTGCTGTATTATACGTTTCGTATGTGGTGCAGTTCATAAGCTATAGAAAAAGTATTCCTGAAATCATCTCATAAGACCCGCTCCCTGCACGCAGCCATGTCCCTCCCGCTCCCCCAATCCTAGCCATAAAGTTTTGGAGGGGGGCCCGACCTCCAAACATTTTGCTTAGGGGGGGCTCAGAGTAAAAAAGTTTGAAGACCTCTGGTTTAGAGTATAGCAGGTGTGGGAAGCGAAGTACGCACTGGTACCGATCTGAAGAGTCGGGATGAAACTGTGAGTGTAAGGCGTGAGTTTATTGTTTTAAAGTGATGTGCTGTGGGTGCTGAAGGATACTGGCCGCTGTAGCATACCTGTGTAAGTAGAGTTAGTGTGCGTTTATACTATACAGGGCGTGGGAAGAGATCTAGTCACCCCTACCGGTCTGTAGACTCGAATAAAGTGTTTTAGGAAGCAGGAATAAAGAAATAATCGTGAAGAATATAATGTAGAATGTTGCAATGCCACAGGAGAAAAATGGTGAAATGAGGCGTGTCTAAGAAAGTGGGTTTGTGTAATAAAGGCATTGAGTTCGGAAATTATATAGAAAGTGTCTTTATTTAAGTGCCATAATTGGACCCACTGGTGCAAGAGCTAGGGCATCCAGCTGATGCAAAGTTAAAGCACTTCTGTTGTATTCAAACGTAAGCTCCTGCATCAGTGAATTGTACATTACATGTTACAGTTGCATGTGACATAAACAATAGCTACTACACTTGAATGACTCTCCATTATATAAGGAAAATAAAGGTAGGATACGATTACCACATGTATCCTTTAAGAAAAAAAAGAAATAAAACAGAAATTGCAAAATGTAATCAACAAACTTTTTAGGTATCTTGGCAGTGCTTTTTTCTACCACAAAATTATCAACATTAGACTAGTCAGCAATCTGTTGTACAATAGATTCAATGTGGTGCGTGTCAGAATTGGTACTAGTTCTACCCACATTGGAACTTTGAGACTGAATACAAACATTGCGCTTCGAAGAAGCACATTCGGTACCTTTGTAGTGAAACTATACATTATTGTCTTCAGCTGTTTTAAAAAAAACAATCTTGTGTAGAGAGCAAAGGCATCAGCTGAGACAAAATCCAACCGATTCTGCTGTAGTCAAATTGTAGCTCCTGCATCAGTGAATTGTACTTTATATGTTAGAGTTCTATCTGACCTACACAATAGCTATTAGACATGGATGAATAAATTGTATAATGAAAATAAAGGTAGTTTACGATTACTACACTGTGCCAACCAGTTGCTAAACAAAGTTGTCTTTTTTTATTTTTATTGTGAGGTTCTGAGCAGAAGTTGACTTTGAGTAAATTTGTGTGAAAGGGCTTTGTGAATAACAGGAAGGCAGAGAGGCGTGTGCACAAAGAATAGACGTGGTTTCAAAATGGGTGTCGGGTTTAGGCTAATTTAGGAAGTAAATAGCGTATTTGCATAGGCCATACATCACCGATCCCTAGTTAAAGTGGAGTTCAAATGTCTGAGTATACTTTGAAAGTTGTTATATGAAAGTAGTAGGATTGAAGTGTATTATGAAAAATTAAAGGAGAAAGTAAAAACGATGGAAATAAATCCATTCAAGAATAACGTGAATTTCTTACAAGTCTTGGAGATTCCAGTCCAGAAGTTCTTCAGCGGCTTGAGATGCATAATATTCCAAGAGGCTATTGTTGCCATCGTCTGAGAAAAGCGAAGCGATGCAATTCATATCTTTGAAGGGACAGTAATGTTCCTCAAATGTTGGAGCGGCAATTTGAATTGTCAGGCAAGCTGTGATGTTGTGAAAGGTCGCACGTTGCAGGAGATCTTTCGCGGCTATGCAGAAATTCCATTCCGCTGCGATTCCTTTTTGCATTGCATTCAACATTGCTCCACTGCCAGAACAATCCCGTTCATGGTTTTCAAGGTAATGCATTACCTGCTGGAGTGATTGTTGGGATGTTGGTAAGGCATACATCCATTCGCCAGTCAAATGGGTAAGTTTTGCAATTAAACGATGGTTGTACGCATATTGCATAAGTGTAGATAAATGCTATGTTGTAGCTAGCTCCGATACAAGATAGAGGCAGGTAGCCGAAAAGTTTTTCTGTTTTTTTACAGTATTGATGTAGCTTGGCATAGATGTGTATTCTGTCGGACATAGTTGTTACCACAGAGAGCGTAACCATTTCTAGAAGTAGAATTAGTAATAGGATGGCCGCAAAGAGAGCGAGAATTGTGGGCACTGTTCCTGTTATTCCAGAGATGATCGAATGAATGTAGTCTGCTATTAAAGGAAGAACAGTTTGAAAGCATGTCAGAAGGCTGTAGGACAGCGTGTTAAAAAAGTGTGCCAGACCTTGAGTGTGACATGTGTTGTAAATTGTGTAACAATTCACAAAGTGTAATGGGCGGTTTGTATTTAAGGGAGTGTATTTTACTTGAAGTTGAGGTATCTGCAGTCCATAAATTTCTTTTACATAAGTGAGGGAGACTACTGTTCTGAACAAAAGAGCTTTTAGTTTGGTTTGTTTCTTGAAATCTGTTTTCAAACTAAGAATTGAAGGCCAAGTTGAAGTTTGGGAGTTAGTTTGTGTGGGTGGGAATAGACATTGCCACAGGAAGTTACTCTGTTTGAAACAGTAAGGACATGCGGTGTGCCAGCTCACATTCTGTAGGAGTGCATGTTATTGAGAAGCAGATAACTGCCGTTCGAAAGCTGTGTGAATGTTAGTCGGACTGTGGGAGTTGGCTTGCTTTTAAGAAAGGACGCAAGGTTGGGGGCTGTAAGCTTAGAAGCACCAGTGTGCTCTGTGTGCACCACTCATACGCATCATTGCAGGCTTTGCACACGTTTTTTTGCTTCGCGTATTGCAAACTGTAGCGCTCAAGTCAATGCCATGTGGATGTGGGCCCTTGCTGACTGCTCTCTGTGGCCTACACTGTAGACAGCACTGTTCACAATTGAGATTGAGTCATTATTGTAGATGAGGTAGTCCTATAGGAAAAGACATTGCTCCAGTGCATACTGTCTGCACCACTCATATGCATCATTGTAGGCTCTGCACATTTTTTTCTGCTTCGCGTATTGGAAAACTGTAGAGCTCAAGTCAATGCCATGTGGATGTGGGGCCTTGCTGACTGCTCTCTTTGGCCTACTCTGCAGATAGCAGTGTTCATAATTGAGATCGAGTTGCTATTGTAGATGAGGTAGTCCTGTAGGAAAAGACATTGCTGCAGTCCGTACTGTCTGCACCACTCATACGCATCATTGCAGGCTCTGCACACATTTTATTTGCTTTGCGTATTGTAAACTGTAGAGCTCAAGTCAATCCCACGTGGCTGTGGGCCCTTACTGAACGCTCTGTCTGGCCTACACCACAAACAGCAGTGTTCACAATTGAGTTAGAGTCGCTATTGTAGATGATGCAGTCCTGTAGGAAAAGACATTGCTCCAGTGCGCTCTGTCTGCACCACTCATATGCATCATTGCAGGCTCTGCATACGTTTTTTTCCTTCGCATATTACAAACTGTAGAGCGCAAGTCAATGCCATTTGGCTGTGAGCTCTTGCTGACTGCTCTCTCAGGCCTACACTGCAGATAGCAGTGTTCACAATTGAGATTGAGTTGACATTGTAGATGAGGTAGTCTTGTAGGAAAAGACATTGCTCCAGTGCATACTGTCTGCACCACTTATATGTATCATTGCAGGCTCTGCATACGTTTTTTTTGCTTTGCGTATTGCAAATTGTAGAGCTCAAGTCAATGGTACTTGGATGTGGGCCCTTGCTGAACGCTCTTTCTGGCCTATACTGCAGACTTCAGTGTTCACATTTGACATTAAGTCGGTATTGTAGATGATGCTGTCCTGTAGGAAAAGACATTGCTCTGTGCGCTCTGTGTGTACCACTCATATGCATCATTGCAGGCACTGCACACGTTTTTTTGCTTCGCGTATTGCAAACTGTAGAGCTCAAGTCAATGCCACGTGGCTGTTGGCCCTTGCTGATCGCTCAGTCTGGCCTACACTGCAGACAGCAGTGTTCACAATTGAGATCTAGTCGCTATTGTAGATGAGGTAGTCCTGTAGGAAAACACATTGCTCTATTGCGTTCTGTCTGCACCACGCGTATGTATAATTGCTGGCTCCGCACACACTTTTTTGTTGCTTTGCTTACGACCCACTGGGCAGCTCAAGTCAGCTTATGTAGGGGTGGGTCGTTGCTGACCACTCTCTGAGGCCAACACTGCAGACAGCAGTGTTCACAATTCAGATTGAGTTGCTATTGCAGATGATGCAGTATTGATGGCAACAGCTATTGGTCCTAGTACGGCCTGTCTACAGCACGCATTATTGCTGGCTGTGCACATGCTGAGTGCTTTTGATGTGGCGATGCGAGTGCTCTAGAAATGATGGAGTGTTTATGATATCATCTTTTTTTGTATTATTTCAGATCTATTGATTGTGTGTCAGTATACCACAAGTTGTGGTTCTTTAATGATAGAATTATTTCTGTATTATTTCACATCTACTGTCCCTACCTTACTGCAGCACAAATTATTGATTCTTGTAATATTGAATCTCTGTGTGTGATGCAATGATTACTGTTGTAGTTGATGCTAGCAGCAACTATTCCCTGAGGGCTAGTTTGCACTCACCCCACACGCATCCAGCACAGACGACGTCACTGGATATGTGACCCTGGTAATAAAAAGGAGTTGAGCGCACGTGCCTATACCCACTTCCACTATCTATCTGTGTCTGTGTGTTCATTATCTATGCATGATACTGTCTCTGGGCCGTACTATATTATGTTGTGCTGTGGACAGTGTATGCAACCATGTTACGTCTGGTATTAGAGAAAATTTTGGTAATGTAACTTTTAGGTGTATGGCTATCACAGGTGGAAGGCTACTTTATAGATCATGAATATTGATGAAAATGATGGTTGCATGTTGTGTGTAGTGTAAGATATGTGTACATTGCAAAAAGTTTAGAACAAAGCTCTCTAAGCAGAAGAGGTGTGCTTCATGAAATGCAGTACAGATATTGACTACAATGGGTGGCATTTTGGAACTGTTACAATGGGAAATGTTATGAACGAATGAACTGTTTTTTTTTTATGGTCACATGGCAATTGCGCAGGTAGTGCGCAATGAGATTGCAACCGATGTGATTTTGAGAAAATATATTTACTATAATATAAGTTTATTACTGTTAGAAATATATAACTGTTTAAAATATTTTTAATTATCACTTGCTCTCATATACACTTTAAAGTTATTTAGCTATAGTTTTGAGACAAAGAAAATGAGGGAATGGTGTGCGGTGTGATATCGTACGTCTATGACGTAACACAGGGCGTGGCAGCGTGCATTCGTTTAATTTGGAACGCGCAACGGGTGCCACCCAATACGTACATGACGTAATGCGCCGCTTGGTAGTGCGTACCGGTCGCATCCCACAATAGCAGCTGGCGCGACCTCATACGTACATGTTGTTACGTGGGACGCGGTGTCACAAACCCATCGGAAACGAAATCCGCTTCATTTAAATGTGGTGGATAGGGTTCGCGTGCTGATCGAGCTTGGTAGACTACAGGTACGGGACTGTAGTTTTCTAAAAAAAAATAATAATAATATACATATTTTTTGGGGAAGATTTAAAACATTGCATAATTTTTAAAGTTGAAAAAGGATAATAGAGTTGCAAAATATTAAAAAACAATTAGACAAAATATAGGTTCTATAAATATGAAATTAACATTTAAAAAACCTTTGAAATTCACTGACAAAACCATAGGTTTTACAGACGTTATAGTTAGGAATTAGCATTTAAAAAACCTTAGAAATTTACTGATAAAACCATAGGTTTCAGGGACGTTATTGTTGGTTGGACATTTCACCCATATAAAACCAGAGAAATTCGCCAGTTATAGTTAGTTGAGCTTACTATAACTAGCGCGCCCACAATGCACTTCTGATGACGTCACATATTACATCACTCATGACATGGTCAGTGACATCACTGATGACATCACTGATGACATATCAAATGACATCTCTGATCACATCACTGATGACATCATCCACGTTATAATCTGATGCATATACTGATGCTCTAACATAAACTTTGATACACCCACTCTAAAATACAGACTACTATTTTTGAAAACATACACACAACAATGCCAGATACTACTTACCACCGACTATTTCCTAGGCCTATACACACATCCAGTGTCTTATACATACAGTTACTCATCAATACAGTACTATAATATGTACTGATACACCTATACATACAGTCACACTCTACCACTCATCAATAGAGTTACTCACACACATAGCCAGTCATGTAAAGAATGAATTACATACTCATTTACTCATGTATACAGTTATATACACCAATTGAGTTATTTATACACACACCACATCACTTATTTATTCAGATGCTAAGATATACTTAGGGGCTCATTAGGATATCGGGTGGATCGCCACCGCCCGCATGGCAGTGGTGATCCGCCCTAGATCCTACCCCGCCCGCCACCCATTTCCCCCGCCATATTACTAAGGCGGGGGGACCGTGGCGGACGGAAAGACCGTCAGGCGCTTTTCCGCCCGGTCAACAAGTTGACCGGGTGGAATAGAGTTTCCAGAGTCTTTGTGGACCCCCAGGGACTCTGGGGGGGGTGCACATGGGGGGTACCTATGTTCCATGCACAACATGCCTTCCTGGCATTGTGGCTGGTGGTGCTGAGTGCACCGCCCGCCACAATGACAGGAATGCAGGATGCCCCCACCGCTGTGGCGGGTGCATCCTAATGGGCCCCACGGGAGCCCCACCCTTATGGTGGGCGATCCCATTTCACAACAGGATGGTGGGCTCGGCCCATTAGGATCTCGGGCGGATCGTCACCGCCCGCATAGCGGTGGCATTTCGCCCGAGATCCTTCCCCACCCCCACCCATTTCCCCCGTCATATTACTATGGCGGGGGACCGCAGCGGACGGAAAGACCATCCGCCGCTTTTCCGCCCGGTCAACAAGCTGACCAGGCTGAAAAGAGCTTAAAATGGTGGCGGTGTCTGTTAGACCCACTCTTCAAATAGCTTATTCTAATGCATACCAATTTATATACTCCAACACTGACATATACTGCTTTAAAAAATTAGTAGTTACTTACACATATTCCACTGAGGCATTCATTCATTCACCAACACACCCACATACACACTAACTCACCCATACAGCCCTTTACAGATGCACCTTTGAATCCATACAACTAGTGAATCACCCACTCAGACATCTATGCACAGAGTCTCACACACCCCCACCCACCCACACAGGCACTCATGAACCCATACAGATACTCAAACAACAAATCAATAACCTATATAGACACTCATGTAGCTACTCACCAACCCATGCAGCCGCTTACACACCAACTGAGAGACTAATACAGACTTTAACACAGTTTAGCCACTAACCCATGCATTCAGTAAGACACGGTCAATCACTTATACAGTCAGTCACGCACCTACTAAATATTCCATTCAGGTACTTGTAAATCCACCTTGTCATAGATATATATGAAAAATATTTAAACTTTACAGACACACACATTCACTGGATGATGTCATCAGTGATGTCATCAGTGATGTCATTTGAGATGTCATCAGTGATTTCACTGACCACTGACCATGTCATGAGTGATGTAATATGTGACGTCATCAGCAGTGCATTGCGGGCGTGTGAGTTATAGTTAGCTCAACTAACTATAACTGGTGAGTTTCTCTGGTTTTATATGAGTCAAATGTCCAACTAACTATAATGCCCCTGAAACCTACGGATTTCTCAGTGAATATATATATATATATATATATATATATATATATATATATATATATATATTCACTGAATAAACCATAGGTTTCACACCAGTTATAGTTAGCTGGAAATTTTACTGGCATAAAACCATTGAAATTCCCACGTTATAGTTAGTTGGACTCACTATAACTTGCGCGTGCAATGCACTGCTGATGACGTCACATATTACATCACTCATGACTTGGTCAGTGACATCACTCATGACATCACTGATGACACCATCCTTGTGACAGAGTGACATACCTCCTTTCACTGTAATGTAACCCTTGAAACACATATTCAAAAGTAGAAACTAAAATGTTCAAAAAAATAGAGTTACCCATACCAGTTACAACAACCAATTCAGTAATTCCACCATCTATATACACATCCACTCATTCACCAACAGTTCTATGTAGTCACTCATACATATACTCACTCATCATATGTAGTGATACACCTATACATCCTGTTACACACCAACAGTCATCCAAAAGTTACTCACACACATACTCACACATGCAAATAAACTATTGAACATCCATTTATTTGCATATAGAGCTATACACACACTACCACCTTACTTCAAAGGAAATTTACACATATTTATTCTCTTAAACAATCACTTATAGAAACACATACTTATTTAAACAGGAACTCTTACAATCTCTTACTCTCACATATACTCACTTATATACATCAATATTCACATATACTAAATTAAAACATATGTAGTTACTGATAAAGACACTAGTGAGACAGTCATTCACTCACTAACATACACATATACACACTCATCCACCCATACAGTCCTGCACATATGCTGTCTTCAAAACACATACAGAGAGTCAGTCATTCATGCATCTATGTGCTAAGTAATACACCCACCAAACCATATAGACACTCATACTGATATTAAAACAAACATCTAATAACCCATATACATACACATGTAGCTACTCACCAACCCATGCAGCCACTTATACACAAAGTGAAACACTAATCCTTATATTTAAATATTTAAACATTACTCACTAATATATGTATTGCCTAAGATACACTTAATAAGCCAGTTAACCAATCAATTTTAAAAAAAAGAAACATCCATGTAAACACTTATTTAAACATTTATTCTTCCATCAACTTTTACATATACATATATAACACATATTTATTTTTCGGAAAGACACACATTCACTGGATGGTGTCATCAGTGATGTCATGAGTGATGTCATCAGCAGTGCATTGCACGCGCAAGTTATAGTGAGTCCAACTAACTATAACGTGGGAATTTCAATGGTTTTATGCCAGTAAAATTTCCAGCTAACTATAACGGGTGTGAAACCTATGGTTTTTTCAGTGAATTTAATAGGTTTTTTAAATGCTAATTCCTAACTATAACTGGTGTGAAACCTATGGTTTTTTCAGTGAATTTCAAAGGTTTTTTAATAGCAAATCTCTATAGGTATGAAAAGTAATATTTTTTATAACGAATTTTATATTGTATAATTATGTAATAGTATTTTTTTTATGTTTATTTTTTATTTTTTTGCCCCGGAGCGCTCCAGGGGCGCGTACCGATGCGCTCACCGGTAAGCGCCGTGCTACGGCGCGCCCCGGGTCGCGTACCGATGAGCGTCCCGTTAGCGCTATTCCCGCGAACGAAAACAACATTGTGACGTATCGCGTAGCCGCGTGATGCGTCATATGACGCACTGCGTAAGCGCACCCGGAAGCACCCGAGCGCATACGATCGTGCAACGTAAGCGCCGCCGGGCACGCCCCGGGGCGCGTAGCGTAAGCGCGTTGGGTCATGTGACCTGAAAATAACACTTTTCATGGGTGCAGAACAGTTTTGGTTTGCAAATGATGAAAGTCCAGGTCATGTGACCTGAAAATAACACTTTTCATTGGTCCAGGACAGTTTTTTTTTTCTCCAAATGATGAAAGCCCCCACCTTTTTTCCTTATTCTGACTTTGTCCTTTGACTGAGGAAGACCTGTTTGGAGATCTGTCACTAATCTTTTGTACTTTAAAATGGTTATAGTAGCAGCAGCAGCTGGAGCATCTGCACCACCACCACCACCACCACCACCAAGAGGACCACCACAACATCACATTGGTGGTCAAGAAGAAGAAGAGGAGGAGGAGGAGGAGGAGGAGGAGAAGGGGAGAAGGACATTCCTGCCAGAAGACAATACCCCATATAGGCCAAAGGAGCACATTGTATGGGAGTTTTTTTCCATCCCAGAGGGCAAGAAGAAAGTGAATGCGCCAAAGGTGACTTACCGAATCTGTGGCATGGAACTTTCAAGGGGGAACCCTAATAAGAAATATTCATTTGGCAATTACACCATGATTCGGCATATGCAGCGCAAGCATCCCAACAACTATGCTGCTGCAGAGGTGAGAGAACTGGCCAGTAACCCTCCCCAATCTTCACCCAGCACCTCCAAAAGAAAGCAACCCACTCCATCGGGACCAGAGACAAGGGAGATGATGCCAAGCATACAACCATGGTTTGGTGAATTCAGGGTCACATGTATTTTTTGTGGTAAGACCATCACCTATGGTGAGCAGAGCGTAAAGCTCATCATCCTTGCTGGTGACAACCACAATTGCCCCAAAAAACCCTAATTTTTTCCTGATTTTTTTTGCTCTAATTGAGCCGTTTACAATTCCCTGTTTTTTGTTTCTCTCCATAAAAAATACAAAAAAAATATAAAACTGTTCAGAAAAGCCAAAAAAAGTAAAAAATGTTCAAAAAAACAATAAAAAAATATAAAACAACAAAAGGAATAAAAAAAACAGTTCATTTTAGAACTACCTCCAATTTATAAAAAAAAGCTACATTTTTTTAAAACTCTGTCATTCTTTTTTCCTTAGTGTACGCGCACCGGGGCGCGCACCAAAAAAAAAAAAAAAAAAAAATAATGAAGGAGTAAGCATGAGGGAAGGGGACAGAGAGAGTGATGTTAAGAGAAAGAGAGCTAGAGGGAGCAACACAGAGGGACTGTGTATTAGATAGTAAGACAGAGAGAAGGTGTAATAGGGTGTAAGTGAGAAAAGGAAAATGAATAATGGAGCGAAAGAAGGGAAGAGAGAGGAAGAAAACTAAAGCAGAGGTACTGGGAGAATGTGAGTGGGTGTTGAAAGTAAAGGGAAGGACAGTAAAGGATGGGGAATTAGGGGTAGTGACGGAACCGGAGTAAAGGAGCAACGGAGATGGAGGGTTAGAAAAGAGCAGTGACTGTAAGTAAAGAGGGGTGAAAGAGGGTGGATCAAAGTGAATAAGGGTAAGACATGGGGAGTGACAGAGAGAAAAGAGAGAGAGAGTAAAGGAAGGAGTGACTGAAAGGTAGTGAGTGAAGCAGCAAAGAAAGGTAAGTGAGGGAGTGTGGGTGAGTTGTAGGGAGTGAGCATGACGAAAGAGTATTGACAGAATTAGGGGACAGAGACAGCGACGATAAGAGAGACAGAGTGAGGGAACGGAAATGAGGAACTGTGAGAACAGACGGACTGAGAGAAGGAGTGACAGGAGTAAAGTAAATGATTAAGGGAAAGGGAATGAGTGAGGGAGCAAATGAAGGGAACAGAGGGTAAGGGAAGTAAAGCAGGGGGACTGAAAGAAGTTGAATGTGGGAGGGGAGTTAGGGAAAGGGGAGTAAACATGGAGGATAAGAATAAGCAGAGTAAGGAAACAGGAGTGAGGTAGGGTGAGAGAATAATAGTGAGGTTAAAGCAAAGGGTGATGACAAACTACATTTTTTTAGTCACACTTACCATATAATTAATGAAACTTTAATTACATTTTTTTACTACACTTTGTATCTGTGACACAGAGAAGAAGAAATAAGTTATAATTAGTAAAATATATATTTTAAATTAAAAGATACAAATGAAGAGGTTAAAAATCATAAAAGTGTACTAAGAAATAAAGTAAGAGTGAAGGACACAGAAACGGAAATAAAGTAATGTAGAAGGACAAAAAGAGGGTTAAAGAAATAGAAGGAGAGCAAATTACTAAGAGTAAGGTATATAGATTCACTGACAGAGAGGAAGAGAAGAAGAGAGAAATGAACTGAAGGTAAGAAAGATACTAAAAGAATGTGAGTTAGCAAAACTAAATCAGGAAACAGGAGTAAGTAAAAAGACAATGACTGAGAGGGAAAGGAGTCTAATTAAGGATGCATTTAGAAGAATGAGGAATGGAAGATAACTGAGAGTAAGTGAAGGAGAGTCATAGAGTGAAGGGATGAAGGGAGAGAGGATAATATAGAAGGATTGAGGGAAAAGGAGTGAGGAAGTTAGTAGACAAAGAAACTAAGGCAAGGACTGAGTGAAGTGGAGTACAATGAGTGAGGAAAGGAAAATGAGTAAGGGAGCAAAAGAAGGAAAGATAGGGGAAGAAGACTAAAGCAGTGGTACTGAGAGAAAGTAATTCGGTGATGAAAGTAAAGAGAAGAATATTGAAAGATAGGAAATGAGGGGTAGTAATGGAACCGGACTAAAAGAAATGGGGTGAAGAACGATGAGAGAGGAGCAGTGAAGTTGTTGTAAGAGAAACGATAGAAGGTAGATAAACACAAGTGAACATAACACAAGGAGAGTGAGGGACTGAGGACATAGAGGTAGTGAACGGAAAATAGAGAGAAGAGGTCAAAAGAAAGGAGCAAACAAAGATAAGCGAGGGAGAGTGGGTGAGTTATAGTGATAGAGTGCGACAATACTGCTGAGTGAGTAAAGAGGAATTAGTAAAAGAGCAAAGGAGGAAAAGACGGAAAAGGGAAGTAAAGCAGAGAGACTGAAAGCTGAAAAGTGGTGCAAGGGAGAGAGGGGATGCAGACAGTTAAAATGGGAATGAGGGGTTGTGAAAGAATTGGAGTAAAGGAACAGGGGTGAAACAGAGTGAGAGAAAGACATTATAAGTGAGTAAAAAGAGCTGAAAGAGGATGCAAAAAGCAAAGTGAGTGTGAGACAATGGGAATACAATTTAAATTACACAATACAAACTATAGAACAACTTGTACAGCATGTTACATAGTTTATTTTTGCTGTTCTCAGAATATATTGAATTTCACTTAAAACAGTGAGTTCAAACTACTCATCATATGACAGCGGAAAAAAAAACACAATCAAAAAGATTGTGTTTTAAAAAAAACCCTTTTAAACTTAAAAATCACAAATGTACACTAATCTTTCATTCACTTACTTTTCCTTTAGGCCAAATAGTACATCATGAAGGTCCTTTTTGTTGGAAAGTACTCTACTGTTCTCTAAAAATTCCATTTCTTCGACTTTCTACAAGAAAAGCTCGAAGAACATCTGAAATATGTTTCAATGTTTTCATATACTCCTTTTTTTCAGTCATGACTCTGCTCATTCCTTCACTTTTCCTTAAGGCCAAATAGTGTCAGATGTATCAGTATATTTTCAAATTACTTAAAACAAATTCTAAACATACCGTTTTCCCGATGTTCTGAAATAAAGGCTCAAACAACATTTTCACAAAATTTAAATATTTATAATTCCAGCTCTGGCTCTCTCATGTTGAACATTTCCTATAATACTGATATCACTTAATATGCGATCCACTTACCGTACCTTTATGAGAACTATAATTTTTATATTATCTTCATCACTTTTACTCACAATATAATTTTAAACAGCAAACTAACATTTATTAACTGCTCCCGTCTTCATAGGGCAATTACCTTTACTTAAATTTTGGTTCTAAAAACACTAGGTATGAATTTTTTAAGTCAAAAGGCAAACGTTGTTTGAAAGTCAAATGAGTGTCATTACAGTGGGTCCAACCTTTACGACATTTTAAATACCATGTGTAATGCCCTGATGTTGTTGAAGGACCGTCATGATAAATAATAGCTTCAGTTGCAAAAGTTCTTCCTGAAATTGATAACTGAGAAGCCACAAAATTTTTAATAGAAGTTGACAATTTACTTCCATCAGGTCTACATCGTTGGAACATTAAAACGACATATTTACCATAAGTTTGTAAAAATATTGTGGACAGCATTGCAGACTTACATTGGGTACACACCATATTGTGATTAGCTGCTTTAACTAGATTATTAAAAGACACTGATTTGCAGTCTGGTAAAGTCAAATATATAAATCTTTCAGTGTCTATTCTAGTACTACTTGATAAACTACAGTTGTCGCAGTCATGCTGCCATTGATAAGAAAGGCTAAAAAGATTTTTTATATCTACACCTTCATCTTCCAATACATCAAACATATATATTAAAAATTCCTGACAATCCTGCTGAATATTCTGTGAAAATTGATTTTGACCAGAACATATGTCTAGAAGATTTCGAATTTCTGAAACACTTTCTATTTTTGCTCTATCACTGCTACATTTCTCAAACACAGAATTCAATAAACAGCAGAATGTTTCATCCCGATTTTCAACAATCTGTTCTTGTAAATTTTGAAGAAAAAAAACAACATTAAGCACTACATTAGCATAGCAGTTGACACCAGAACTGTTTTCAAACTGAAATCCAACAACATCTTCAACAGAATCCTTTTTCTTTCTGCTTACAATTACAGTTTCATCTACTTTTTGTCTTTTTGCTACTACCTCACTACAATTATTATCATTTCTTCTTTTTCGGCCTATCACACGTTTTTCAAACAGATGATATTGAGGCAAATGTGGAGCATACTCTCTTCGTAACCTATTGTATTCTTTAACACAATCTAGATGAGCACAAATCTTTAATTCATCACACTCAATCAAGTACAATCCTGATAAAGTTCTGACTCGTGATAATGCCACATATGCCATTCCCTCTTTAAACACAGAACTTCCAATGTTCACCAAAGCACTATCTACACTTAAACCTTGAGATTTATGAATTGTCACCGCATATGCCAAACAAACAGGAAACTGTTTTCGGCGAACATATATGTCTTTCACAAGCAAAAATCTAGCTGAACAACGACAAATTTGTTCTATTTCGTCAATGCCATCAAATTTAATTTTTAAAATTTCAATTCCATCTCTATTTTTGTAATTCACAAAATCAACAACACGACCCATTGCTCCATTTACCAGACCTCTTTCAACATTTAAATTCCTTCTCAAAATGATACGACAATTTAAACACACATTCAGAGTCTTTTCAAAACCAGCAGTTTTAGATATACTCTTCTCTAATGAATCCAATTTTGATTTCAAATTTTCAGACAAAATAATTGTTGCTCCCATATGCTCTATTTTATCTATAGCTTCCAGTTTCACAATCTCTTAATTTTCTAACTTTAACATTTTGTTGTTGAAGATGGTACATTCTTTCAGAGTTGGCATCAAACATATCCCAGATTTGTTCTCATTAATTTTCTTAAAAATATTCTCTGGAAGAATGTTTTCATTTGGATACAAATTTGAAATTAATCGTGCATGTAAAGCTTCTTTCCCATGCTCACTTACTTTTCCGATTCTTACATCTTGTAGAATATTTTTATAATCTTCATCCTTTGCCTGTCGCATATTTTGAAGTAGTTCTGCATATTTGAAATTTAACCATATATTAATGTTTCCAATGCTTCCTAGGCACTTCCTGGTATCTTCATGCGTGACCATTTTAAACACTGGTTGTCCTTTCACTGGAGTCAACTGCAGTAGATCTCCATAAACAATAATGTGTTTTCCTCCGAATAAGACATCAAAGTCTGTTCTAAGAATTTTTTGCATTCTCAAATGCACAAAAGCAAGCATTAGATTTGAGACCGTGCTTACCTCATCAATGATAAGAAGTTTCATTTTCTTCAGGACTCTTGAAACTTCAGAACAAGCATCTCCAGATAGCTTGTGGTATTGTAATTTGTTATCATGCTCAACTGGTAGCATCAGTAAACAATGTAAAGTAATCCCTTTAATGTTATGTGCTGCAAGCCTAGTTGGAGCAGTAACAACACAAGACAACGCTGATTCAGTCCTTTTCTGAAAACTTTTTCCAGTTCCCACTTCTCCACTCACATATAGTCGGACAGGCTTAAATGATGTACATGAGCACTCTTTTTTCTCATGACTGAATCCATGTTCAACCTGTTCAGTGACTTCGTCATATATCTGTTTCTGCTCAATGTTTAGTTGTTTCACCAAATCTTCTAAGTTAATTACATCCTCTTCAGCTTGTTCCATAGCTCTTTCCACCTCATCCATGGCAGTGGCAGCCTCATTTTGAATAATTGGTCCTCCTAGTGGATCCTGACTCAATGAAGTAGAACTCTGACTGTCTTGAGAACTGTCTCCCGCAATCTCTGCAGCAATTGTTGCTTCTTGCTCTATTTCTTCGTTCAACATTTGCAGATAATTTGGAAAAACAGGACATTCTATGGTATCCTTGGTTGCATTAAAAGAGTCTTCGTAACAGAGAAAATCTCCAAGTAGTTCCTCTTCTGTACGCCATGGTTTAAAGAGTTGCAAAAGAGCCAAATAGTAAAATTCCCTTTTGTCTGGATTTTCGCAACTCAATTTTCGATGATTAATCAAATTACCTTTTCTCTGTTTCACTAGACATCCTTCACATCCAATGACAGCATATATTCCATTATTGATATCTTCTCTGATGTTCCTCTTATAAATATATCTTTGCAGAACTTCATAGAGACAAGCGTTCTCAAGGTAAGGACTTCTATTTGGCTAGTATGTATCCAACATGTTTGTCTTCAAAATATCTGTACTTTCTTGTTCTTTCTCTGCCAAATACTCTATTTCTTGTACAGATTTCAAACCTTGGTTTTGTTTTGCAGCAAGAACTAGACTCACCCAAATGATGGTTCTAGATTTGGCATATAGACTTGCTGATGACAATCGATCAGAACATTCATATGCTCCAATTTCTCGATGTGACAAAATCTTCAGACTGTAACTGTATAATTTCTTGCTTAGACTCTTTTCATGTGAAATATCCTCCCACATTTCCTTCAGTTCTGTCTTTTCTTTTTTTGTGATGTAAGACGTCACATATCGAGCCACAGCAATAGAGTTGTCAGCAACGAATTGAATATCCATGTTAGCATTCTTCATGGACAAAATCACTGGGTTGTAGTCGTTGATGTACTTGGATTCTTCGTTTCTTTTTAAATTGTATGTATTTTTGGGTGATTTCCTCGTCACAGTATGTCGTAGAGAAGACTTCAAATTATTTACTCTTCCTTTAGAAATCACTGGTCGTGGAAAGCGGAAACGTCATTTTGTGTAGAACTTTTCCTTGTTTTTGAATTTTCAACGACAATACTTCCCACAACGATGGGATTGAAAGCGTAAAACTTGTTGCCTTAAACTGTTTTCCTCGGTATTTTTTGGAACAGCACATGTTGAATACTCTTCAATGAAACTCATCACTGTTTCATCCGAATCTGTTCCAAATTTGGGTGCATCTTTAATCCACAACAACATATGTATGTGAGGAGCACCTCTCGCTTGATACTCCTTTCTCCAAAAGAAATCCAAAACCTCTCCAAGGGGAGGATTTTTTTTGTTGGTAATAAAAGACATCATAGCTTCAAATCTATGATTAAAATATCTGCATACATTCACTGGATCCAAAGAACACAGTTCTCCAGGTGTTTTGAATTCTATATTTTGTATATTTGCATTTGCCTCGCGTATAAATTGAAGTAAGTCGTCCCATGCATACTCGGCACAGCTAAGAGTGAGGAACCATGTAGGAGTTCCTAAGTTTCTTAGTATATATTTCAATTCCCCATGACGACGGTACCAATACTCGTTTGTACCACGCTGACATGCCATGAGATTGATTAGATGAGATTCCAAAATATTATCTTGCAGATTGACTTTTTCCACAAAGTCCCTCGCCGAAACATTTTGCAGATGTGCTCCACTTTTCAGTATATGATTTACTGCATAAGAAAGCCCAGACAAGTCACTTTCATACAGTAGATGAACAAATATGGAATACATAGACGAAACCTTGGATCTTCGGCATATAATCTTAAAGTCCGGTATTCAGATGCAGGAATTTGAAGTGCTCGATCGTCATATCGTCCACCTCGACCTGTTGGAAATAAATGTGGAAAACAACGAGATTCCAAACTTTCTTCCCATACACTAATGGGACTTCCTTTTGCTGATTTCATTTGAAACAAGTCAATTGCATTCCCCATTACTTCTTTGGAATGCAAAGGATGAACAGTATAATGTTCATATATTTCTTCACTTGTAGACACATCAACTTTTTTAATTTGGCCAGATGAACAATCACTGTCTTCATCTGCAGCTGTTTCCTCTGCTCCAACACATACATGTTTGTAGTACTCATTGTTTTTGACCAAATACAACGTTGCCTTTTTGACTTTTCTAACATCCACTAAATCTTGCCAGATTTTCTTACTCTTTGTCGGAACCCCATTAACTAGAATACCCAGAGGTTCCTCTTCCACTTTCTCTACACCAATTGTATCAATATTTTTCGTGAAATCTAGAGGCAAATAAACAACTCTTCCCTTTAATCCTCTCTGTAAATCTGAAGGAGGCAATTTCCCTATTTTAGGCTCCATGCGAACAATTGCCTGAAAAGGATGGACACATTGAATCAAAATAGACTCATATGTATTTAAATCCATCAATTCAGGAGGAATGTCTACCAACTCAAGATTATTATGAACAGCTCTAGCAGGCATTCTGTTTTGATTTAATTTATTATAACAATATTTACAAATACGCTGATCAGAACTCAAATCAAAAGAATTCTCCACCCACAAACAAGTTGCAAAATCCTTCCACTCATAATTATTTATCTTTTCACTTTTTACGTATAAATCAACTAATCTAGTTTGATGCTTATAATGAGTTTGTCGACAACACACACAAGTAAAATTAGCCCTTTCACTTGATTTCACCTTAAACCTGGTAATTTCCTGTCAAACTTTTCTGTACTTGAAATCTGTACATTGTCTTCCACATTACCTTGTATTACTGTGTCAATTTCTACACTGTCCTCTTTTTCACAAAAATAACAAATCTCAATTTCTTCACAAATCTTCTTCACATCTAATTCAGTTCCATGCAAAAGAGCACTATTTAACTGTTTAAGCTTAAGTGATGGACTTTTTGCATTATAAAACCTTCTCACTAATTTCCTCATTTTGTTATGATGCACTGCTAACATCCTAAAATGATGAAAAACACTCTGACAGACTTTTCTAGAAAGACAAGCCAGTGAATGCCCTTGCAAACCTGTGTTTTCTCTCACTCTGCAAGGATCTAAGTCTTGCAACATCTTCATTTTCTGTTTTAGACTTTTCTTACTATATGTACGTAAGAAATTACGAAGCACATCGATTGAATCCTGTTGCACACTACAAATACTACTACACTTCCAAGTGTACACTGGACCCTTAGTACGTCTCCCTAAAACTTCATCAGCTAACACCTCTTCTGCTTCTCTAGGCACAAGTTTCTCTTTTTCAATCGGACAACCGTCTTTCAACTCATATGCTCGACCACTGGTGTCAACTGCATGCACCAAATCATTCTCCTGGAAGTAACTCTCCTCATTAAAAAATGGCTCACAACTTGAACTATGCATCCATTCTCCAGAAAAAACTTTACAAAAATTAGTCCGATTAATTACTCTTTTGCATCTACTCTTTGATTTGAAAACATCAATTGTCTTGTTAAGTGTCCTAATTCTATTGATTACTAAAATAAATAATTTTTTCTTAACTTCAAAAGCCTGATCAACAATCTTCTCTACACTTTTCTTTTTCTTATAAAAAGCAGCTCTCTGTTTACCTTTCTTAATATTTTGTAACAAATTTAAAACCACCCTATTGCGAAACATTCGTTTACGAATGTCCCTAAATTGATTTTGCCTTCTATTCCTATACATATTATTGTCTCCTGCTGCAGTAGTAACATTTTTTGGGGATCTCTCCTTCCTCTTCAAATTTGCTCTCTCCTTCTGTACATTCACATGTATATTATCATTTCTTTTGGATCTACATATGTTCCGAAAAAAAGACTTAGTTGTCTTACCAGGAGCTTTTTTCGCGTTTTTTGAAGTATTTGTTGTAGGAGACTGCTTTAATTCCGTTGCTGTTTTTGATTTTTTCCGCTTAGCATTTTTCCGTCTCCTCTGCCTTGAGGGCATATTTCCTTACTATTGAAATCTTGATTTCAATCTGTGGTAAACAAATTAAAAAAAAACTCATTATAGACCACTATTACCAAACAACAAAGCAATGACAATAAGCAAACGATATAAACACTATAATGCTTATACATATGACCTTATATGTTTTTAAATGTTATTCTAAACAAATATTTCGGGCACATGAATTGGTTTTACATTATTGACAAGGATTAGATAGTATCTGCATGATTAAAAAAATATTTGCACATTTCACAATCATATCACCTGTGTTTCCTCAGATTAGTAAGCAGATTGTACACATGAGGTAAGGCCTGTCCTGGGGAGCATAGGTGGTGAGACCGGTGTCTAAGAGTGCACTGGACTGGACTTCATGAAGCCTATCCCCCACTACACTCTTAGACACAGCCCTCACCTTCTTTCCACCCCTGGACAGACCTCTCTTCCACTACACTCTTCAACACAGGCATCACTTCCTATGCACCCCTGGACAATCCTCACCTCATCTGCAACCCTGAATAGACCTCAACACATCTGCACCATTAGACAGGCCTCAGTTCATCTACACCCCTGGACACGCCTCATCTCATCTGCACCCTGTAACCATCAATTATACTCAATGTATTGAGGTCTGTCCAAGGGGCACAGATTAGATAATGCTTGTCTAAGGGTCAGAGGAGGTAAGTCCTCTCCATTGCACTCATGGACACAGGTCTCAACTCCTTTGCACCCCTGGACATGCCTCACCTCATCTGCACAATCCACTTCCTAATTTGAGGAAACACAGGTGACATGATTGTGAAAGGTTCAAATATTTTTATGTAATCAGGCACACACTATTTATTCCTTCTCAAAAATGTAAAAGCCATTGATTTGTCCCAAAATCGTTTTTTAAATAATATTTTAGAAACAGAGCGCAGGTCCTATGTACAAGCATTCAAGTTCACTACTGAAACCTCACTATTTCACAGAATACAAATCCTCTATCTTGCAAATGTAGATACCAAGCATTATCAAAAAGCATGACACAAACCAACAAGAAAGAATTTCAATCTGCTTCCTAATCTGAGGTAACACAGGTAACATCATTATGAACTGTTCAAAAATATTTATTTAATCATGCAAACACTGTTTTTTCTTCTCACAAATATAAAAACCATTGACTTACCCCAAAATCATTTTTTAAATACCATTTTAGAAACACAGCGCTGATCCTATGTACAAGCATTCAATTTCACTACTGAAACCCATAGATTTGCCCTAAAGTCGTTTTTTAAATAACATTTTAGAAACAGAACGCAGGTCCTATGTACAAGCATTCAATTTCTCTACTGAAACCCATTGATTTGCCCTAAAATCGTTTTTTAAATATCATTTTAGAAACAGAGCGCAGGTCCTATGTACATGCATTTAATTTCACTACTGAAACCTCACTATTTCACAAAATACAAATCCTCTATCTTGCAAATATTGATACCATGCATTTTTAAAAAGCATGACACAAACCAACAGAGCGCAGGTCCTATGTACAAGCATTCCATTTCAGTACTGAAAACTCACTATTTTACAAAACACATTTCCTCTCTCTTGCGAACATTCCTATCAAGCATTACCCAAAAAATGACACAAACCAACAGCAAAGAAGCTCAGTCTGCTTCCTAATCTGAGGTAACATAGGTGACATGATTGTGAAAGGTTCAAATATTTTTATGTAATCATGCACACACTATTTATTCCTTCTCAAAAATGTAAAAGCCATTGATTTGCCCCAAAATCGTTTTTTCATAACATTTTAGAAACAGAGCGCAGGTCCTATGTACAAGCATTCAATTTCACTACTGAAACCCATTGATTTGCCCTAAAATCGTTTTTTAAATAACATTTTAGAAACGGAGCACAGGTACTATGTACAAGCATTCAATTTCACTACTGAAACCCATTGATTTGCCCTAAAATCGTTTTTTAAATAACATTTTAGAAACAGAGGCAGGTCCTATGTACAAGCATTCAATTTCACAACTGAAACCTCACTATTTCACAAAATACAAATCCTCTATCTTCCAAATATTGATACCATGCATTTTTAAAAAGCATGACACAAACCAACAGAGCGCAGGTCCTATGTAAAAGCATTCCATTTCAGTACTGAAAACTCACTATTTTACAAAATACATTTCCTCTCTCTTGCAAACATTCCTACCAAGCATTACCCAAAAAATGACACAAACCAACAGCAAAGAAGCTCAGTCTGCTTCCTAATCTGAGGTAACATAGGTGACATGATTGTGAAAGGTTCAAATATTTTTATGTAATCATGCACACACCATTTACAAAAATGTAAAAGCCATTGATTTGCCCCAAAATCGTTTTTTAAATAACATTTTAGAAACAGCGCGTAGGTCCTATGTACAAGCATTCAATTTCACCACTGAAACCCATTGATTTGCCCTAAAATCGTTTTTTAAATAACATTTTAGAAACAGAGCACAGGTCCTATGTACAAACATTCAATTTCACTACTAAAACCCCTTGATTCGCCCTAAAATCGTTTTTTAAAAAACATTTTAGAAACAGAGCACAGCTCCTATGTACATGCATTCAATTTCACTACTGAAACCTCACTATTTCACAAAATACAAATCCTCTATCTTGCAAATATTGATACCATGCATTTTCAAAAAGCATGACACAAACCAACAGCAAAGAAGCTCAATGTGCTTCTTAATGTGAACTCTCTATCTATATTGAATGAATCATAACTCATCTTTACCGAAGCTTTGGGAGATTGAGAACAGTGTCAGACACACACACCAATATTTCTTTAGCAGAGCAAAAGGTATGTACTCCAGGCACTGCAACCATGAATGGCACAGAAAATCTCTAATTCTACACACATATCCATCATGTTAACCAATCAAAACTCTTCCCTCTCTATTTTCAAACCAACACCCTTCCCCCCTCAGCCCTTTCTACCTGTTACCATAGCAACTCCCTCCTCACTGAGCTCTCAGGGTTAAACGTTTATTCTACAATGTTGCAAATGAACTCAGCAAGGATGTTTGACCTCTCAATACACCAACTTATCAGTTGCAATGTTTCTTTAAATGACTTTTTCTTAACCATTCAAATTACTTCTTTCATAGAACAGAACCATGCACCCTAACTTTCAGTTTTCAACTATCTGAATCCACCAATCTTTGCTTGATTCAAGAGCACTGAAACTCCACAGTTTTTTTGTGCAAACTCCTACTGTTCCAACTGCCATTTTATTCCCACACTTCATCTGACTGCACCAGAACCTCCTCTTACCATGTATTCTGTCTGGATTATTGGACATAGCTACATCCAATGGGCTCAAAGGTATGCAGCTCTCAGAAATGTCCACAACCTTGATTTACCAAATGTGCATATCAAATGGATTGGCCAAAGAGGATTAAGATGTCATCAATTGATACCATTGGTGAAAACCTTTCACCATCTGCCACACCCTGACCTTATAATTTTGCACTGTGGTGGAAATGACCTAGGCACTTTGACTGGGGTAGGTCTGGAAATGGTTTTAAAGGACACCTTTGGGCAATTGATGACACTTTTTCCATAAACTGCCTTGGTATATTCCAATATATGCCAAAGACAGAAATGGAAGTGGTCCAACCAATTTTGTCCACAATTTGAGAAAGCACGGAAACATGTGAATAAATCTGTTTCTGCTTACATGAGAGACTATGGAATGGGTTCAATATACAACAATAACTTGCGTTACAACATGCAAGATATCTACAGAGGAGATGGTGTGCACTTCTCAGATGAGGGGAATAGAATATTCCTCCTGAATTTAAGACTGTGCATCGGAACCTACTTGTAGGTACCTAAATCAGCCACAGAAACCAAAAGCTCTTTTCAGGGCTACCCTACCTCTGATCACTCAAAACAATTACTTTACTCTGTCTACCGTGCCCCCTTTTACCCATTCCCAACGTTGTTTGTCCTCCATCTTGTGTCTCAATTCTTCCGAAACACAAGATGGAGGACTTCCGTAGCGCTGCCGGTGCGCATACCGGGGCGCTCACCGGTAAGCGCTCCCAAAATTTTTTAAAAGGTCATTTACATAAAAACCTCTGTAGAGATGTTTACCATATATAGAATAGGCCATACTACATACCAGTCCCTACCATTTCCCCAAATTTGGTGATATTCCATTCAGCCATTTAGGCTATAGCCCTGTCTAAATATCCTGAGGTAAATTACATGACAAAAACACATATGAAAGTGTTAGAAATTGCAACCAATTAAAATGTTACTTACATTTTGTACTTTTATGTGCTGACATTTGATTGGTTATGTACATGAATATACATAAAAAAGAGAGGGAAACACAGCCATTTTGACTAGTACTTCCTTAAGTACATTTGAAAAGGATTTTCACTGAAAACTTCAACTGCTTTCACAAAGGTAAGTTGTTAATTTGGAAGGGAAGTATGTTGTGCATTTTAAGTTAATTTGGGAAAACATTTTCTGATAGTTATATACTATCCCTCTGTAATAGTTATAGATTGAGATAGGCTTCTCTGTAATAGTTATGGATTGAGTTAGGCTTCTCTGGTATAATTATGAATTTACTTAGGCTTCATCACACTTTTTAATAGTTCTACTTCCTGCCTGAAACCATACACTGCCCAAAATGTACTTCACTGTTAAAAACTCAGAAATACCTGTCTGAACTTAAACCCAAAAGTACCCTAACTCAACTGATAAAGTTATTTTTTATGAAATTTACAGAAAGAAAATGGAAGAAAAACCACAATCCAATGTTATTTCTTTCGAAGTAAAGATTGAAAACAATCCAGATGAAAAATCAGATGTCTTGAATTTCATGGATGACTCTATAGACCAACAATTAATTGACTGTTTGGAACAAATTGAATCATGCAATGATAATTATGAGGAAATTCCAGACAATATAATGTTAGAAGTTTTATTAAATTTTGAAAAAGAATCAGAAGAATACATTTATATTTATTAATCAAAAATTGTTTGAGACATTATTCATTTTTAAATGTAATTCATGAAGTACTACCAAAATGATTATAATATAAAGTGAGACTTATAGTATTCTCTGCAACTTTTTTGTCTTACATAGTAAGTTTACTCATTTTCATCCTCATAAGGGAGAAGGATAGACTACACATGATCCCCTAGGCCTTCTCAGGGAGTGCTTAAAGTATCTATTTCTGCTTTCCTGACAGACTATGATATGGATTCCATATACCACAATAACTTCTGTAACAACATGCAAGATATCTACACAGGAAACGGTGTACATTAAATTTAAGACTCTGCATTGGTACCTACATGTTCGTACTTAAAACACCCAAACAACACAACAACTCTATTCAGAGCTACCCTACCTCTAAGCACTTTAAATTATTATTGTACTATTTCACTGGGTTTTCCTCATGGTACGCTCCCCGGTACGCTCCCCGGTGCGCTCACCCCGCGAAAATAGAAAAAATAAACAAATTTTGTTTTGCACCGCGGAGCCCTTTTATGGCCCCCACATCAAACCTAGGGGGTCAAGGGGGGTCTATGCTGAACTTTTGGTCATTTCCCCCTTTGTTTTTGCCACCTCTTGTGTCTCGATCCTACCGAGACACAAGATGGTGGCTGCTCCGGACTGTTTGGAATGTTGACAGACACCCGTGAGCCAATCAGCTTCCGGGCGCGAACTCGCGTTACGCGCCTGGTGCGCTCCCCGGTGCGCGTACCGGGGCACGCTTATAGATATATATATTTTTTAACCTAAATTACTCAAAATACTCTGCAGCACATATCTTGAGACATAGCAAAGGCACATCGGGCTACCAGTCCCTACAATTTTGCCAAGTTTGGTGGAAATCCATTCAGCCATTCGGGCTAAAAGTGAGTCCAAAAAGAGAATGGAAATTAACATGGGGAAAACACGTTTTGGGACCCCCCTTTTATCTCGGCCCCCGCTTCACGAATCCCCCCCAAATTTTCGGGGAAGGAGCGGAGCGAAGCTGGCCACCTAATTTCAGACATTCGCAAAAATTCGTCCACCGGCGCCAAAGTTATTCCCAATAGAATGTTGTGGATTTCCTATGGAAACTAGGTCCTAACTATAACTACCTACTGGCGACCGCCAGTAGGTAATATATATATATATAATATATATATATATATATATCTATCAAAGGTCCAAGGTTCCCACCTGACGCACTCTGATCCACTGCAGCAGCCTTCATGAGGTAAAAGCCGGATCGGCGGGCGGATCCAGTTTACTGCATGCCTGTAGATTCACGCCGGACACGTTTTGTGCTCATCGCACTATTCAGCGGCGCGACAGTCATTTTAGCATGGAGGCCACACCTACCATTTAAAAACATGAGCCCTACAATGGGCGACTCAAATGAGTCTGCATTGGTCCGTGGGTCGTGTAGTGTGTGCTTCAGCTATGTGCCGCTATCTGAGATGTCTCAAGCCCACCAATGGGCCTCCACTCGCACATCCGGCTTGTCAATCCTCCATGGATGCCTCCACATTGAGACTTTGTGATTCGGAGCTAAGTGGCCCCAAATTTTCGGGTGGTGCATCTCCCGCGGCTGTGAGGGCGCGTCTAAATCAAAGCTCCAAGGTTCCCACCTGTTGGAGACGCACTCTGACATCCACTGCAGCAACCTTCATGAGGTAAAAGCCGGATCGGCGGGCAGATCCAGTTTACAGCATGCCTATCGATTCACGCCGGACGCGCTTCGTGATCATTGCACTCTTCAGCGGCGCGACAGTCATTTTGGCATAGAGGCCACAGCTCCCACTTAAAAATATAAGCCTTCCACCTTGGAGCTTTGCCCTTCAACCCAGCTGAAAATGCAATAAAGAAAACCTGTAATATATCCTGGTGGTCCTGGTGGTCCGTCTCCTGCTTGCTTCGCCGATCCGAGTTGGGATTGGAGGTGGTGTTTGGAGTTTTCGTGTATATATATATAAAACGTTTTTAATGCATATGACTGCAAGCGGAACATTAATCATATATATATATATATATATATATATATATCTATATATATATATATGACAAAGAAGAGACCAGACTTGGGAGGCCACGCACTTGGTAGGGCTCTTTACTCCAATAAGGCAACAAAGCTCGAACACTGTAAAAGCACAAATGTTTATCATGCCGGTGAGTTTCTCCTTACGCGTTTCGGGCGTCCCTGCGCCCTTGATCACAGGACTCTGGCAAAGTGGAGGGCAGAATGCCGTTCCTCCAGCTAATAAATTTTCTACCCCACCCGGGGGCGTGGCTGCAGTTTGCATGCTGGTAGTTGGAGTTCTACTGGTAGTATAGTACTTGCATAAAAACGGCTGCTTGCTCCACAGTAAAACAGTATATTCACCTTGGTAGGTATTTGTTAATTCTGCAGTTGTGGCAATGTTCGTAATCCCGGAGGCAAGAGGGATCCAGCCAAGCTCCATGCTGCGCTGTAAGGTGAGGCGCTGGACACCGCTGTGTGCGCGGGGGGGCCTCCCGCGACCCTGGAAGGCCGCAATTCAATATGACAAAGAAGAGACCAGACTTGGGAGGCCACGCACTTGGTAGGGCTCTTTACTCCAATAAGGCAACAAAGCTCGAACACTGTAAAAGCACAAATGTTTATCATGCCGGTGAGTTTCTCCTTACGCGTTTCGGGCGTCCCTGCGCCCTTGATCACAGGACTCTGGCAAAGTGGAGGGCAGAATGCCGTTCCTCCAGCTAATAAATTTTCTACCCCGCCCGGGGGCGTGGCTGCAGTTTGCATGCTGGTAGTTGGAGTTCTACTGGTAGTATAGTACTTGCATAAAAACGGCTGCTTGGTCCACAGTAAAACAGTATATTCACCTTGGTAGGTATTTGTTAATTCTGCAGTTGTGGCAATGTTCGTAATCCCGGAGGCAAGAGGGATCCAGCCAAGCTCCATGCTGCGCTGTAAGGTGAGGCGCTGGACACCGCTGTGTGCGCGGGGGGCCTCCCGCGACCCTGGAAGGCCGCAATTCAATATGACAAAGAAGAGACCAGACTTGGGAGGCCACGCACTTGGTAGGGCTCTTTACTCCAATAAGGCAACAAAGCTCGAACACTGTAAAAGCACAAATGTTTATCATGCCGGTGAGTTTCTCCTTACGCGTTTCGGGCGTCCCTGCGCCCTTGATCACAGGACTCTGGCAAAGTGGAGGGCAGAATGCCGTTCCTCCAGCTAATAAATTTTCTACCCCGCCCGGGGGCGTGGCTGCAGTTTGCATGCTGGTAGTTGGAGTTCTACTGGTAGTATAGTACTTGCATAAAAACGGCTGCTTGCTCCACAGTAAAACAGTATATTCACCTTGGTAGGTATTTGTTAATTCTGCAGTTGTGGCAATGTTCGTAATCCCGGAGGCAAGAGGGATCCAGCCAAGCTCCATGCTGCGCTGTAAGGTGAGGCGCTGGACACCGCTGTGTGCGCGGGGGGGCCTCCCGCGACCCTGGAAGGCCGCAATTCAATATGACAAAGAAGAGACCAGACTTGGGAGGCCACGCACTTGGTAGGGCTCTTTACTCCAATAAGGCAACAAAGCTCGAACACTGTAAAAGCACAAATGTTTATCATGCCGGTGAGTTTCTCCTTACGCGTTTCGGGCGTCCCTGCGCCCTTGATCACAGGACTCTGGCAAAGTGGAGGGCAGAATGCCGTTCCTCCAGCTAATAAATTTTCTACCCCGCCCGGGGGCGTGGCTGCAGTTTGCATGCTGGTAGTTGGAGTTCTACTGGTAGTATAGTACTTGCATAAAAACGGCTGCTTGCTCCACAGTAAAACAGTATATTCACCTTGGTAGGTATTTGTTAATTCTGCAGTTGTGGCAATGTTCGTAATCCCGTAATCCATAATCCCGGAGGCAAGAGGGATCCAGCCAAGCTCCATGCTGCGCTGTAAGGTGAGGCGCTGGACACCGCTGTGTGCGCGGGGGGGCCTCCCGCGACCCTGGAAGGCCGCAATTCAATATGACAAAGAAGAGACCAGACTTGGGAGGCCACGCACTTGGTAGGGCTCTTTACTCCAATAAGGCAACAAAGCTCGAACACTGTAAAAGCACAAATGTTTATCATGCCGGTGATATATATATATATATATATATATATATATAATCATATATATATATATATATATATATATATATATATATATATATATATATATATATATATATTTTTATATATATATATATATATATATATATATATATATATATATATATATATATCACAAAACAAGCGGCGTCCCAATGAGCACTCAGCAATACATCACAGGAGTCATAGGTCGTATGCCAAAGAAAAGGGGTTTATTAATTCATAAACCTTGCGACACGTTTCGCGCTTACAAAGAGCTTGTTCACACAAAGTTTGGAACTTTAAATCATGCTTTATGGACACAAACACTTCCGTGTAAATGGACATGAAAAGAGGACTGGAAAAACATCCGCCATAATGCAGTGGTCTTAGTGTAATCATACAAATGCATTGCAAGTTACTCTCAATGAAGTGCAATGGTGTTGCTCGTTGTTAAGAACAAAACGTATGTATTCCGGTTGCTCCGCCGGACACGAGCCACCTCTTTAATGCGTTTGGACTGCTGGTAGGAGCAACTTCGTGTAAAATATATATATATATATATTCACTGAAAAAACCATAGGTTTTACACCAGTTAAAGTTAGCTGGAAATTTTACTCGCATAAACCATTGAAATTCCCACGTTATAGTTAGTTGGACTCACTATAACTTGCGCGTGCAATGCACTGCTGATGACGTCACATATTACATCACTCATGACATGGTCAGTGACATCACTCATGACATCACTGATGACACCATCCAGTGAATGTGTGTCTTTCTGAAAAATAAAAATTTTTGAATAATGATTACATATTTAAATATATGTATTAGTGTTTCACTTTGTGTATAAGTGGCTGCATGGGTTGGTGAGTAGGTACATATGTATGTATCTAGGTTATTAGATGTTTTTCTTAGTATCAGTATGAGTGTTTGTATGGTTTGGTGGGGGTATTACTTAGCACATAGATGCATGAATGACTGACTCTCTCTTTGTATCTGTTTTGAAGACAGCATATGTGCAGGACTGTATGGGTGGATGAGTGTGTAAATGTGTGTGTTAGTGAGTGAATGACTGTCTCAGTAGTGTCTTTATCAGTAACTACATATGTTTTAATCTAGTATATGTGAATATTGATGTATATAAGTGAGTATATGTGAGAGTGAGGAATTGTAAGAGTTCCAGTTTAAATTAGTATGTGTTTCTATAAGTGATTGTTTAAGAGAGTAAGTATGTGTAAGTTTCCTTAGAAGTAAAGTGGTAGTGTGTGTATAGCTGTATATGCAAATAAATGGATGTTCAATAGTTTATTTGCATGTGTGAGTATGTGTGTGAGTAACTTTTGGATGACTGTTGGTGTGTAACAGGATGTATAGGTGTATCACTACATATGATGAGTGAGTATATGTATGAGTGACTATATAGAACTGTTGCTGAATCAGTGCATGTGTATATAGATGGTGGAATTATTCAATTGGTTGTAGTAACTGGTATGGGTATCTCCATTTTTTTCAAAATTTTACTTTTTATTTTTGAATATGTGTTTCAAGGGTTACATTTCAGTGAAAGGAGGTCTATCACTCTGTCACAAGGATGGTGTCATCAGTGATGTCATAAGTGATGTCACTGACCATGTCATGAGTGATGTAATATGTGACGTCATCAGCAGTGCATTGCACGCGCAAGTTATAGTGAGTCCAACTAACTATAACGTGGGAATTTCAATGGTTTTATGCGAGTAAAATTTCCAGCTAACTATAACTGGTGTAAAACCTATGGTTTTTTCAGTGAATTTAATAGGTTTTTTAAATGCTAATTCCTAACTATAACTGGTGTGAAACCTATGTTTTTTTCAGTGAATTTCAATGGTTTTTTAATCGCAAATCTTAATAGGTATAGAAAGTGAAACATTTTCAAACGAATTTTATATAATTTTTTTTATTTGTAACCCGGGGGTGCTCCCGGGGCGCGTACTGGTGAACGCACGGGTAAGCGCAATGTGACGGCGCGCCCCGGGGCGCGTACCGGGGAGCGTCCCGTTAGCGCTATTCTCGCGAACGAAAACAACATCGTGACGTTTGACGTAACCGCGTGATGCGTCATATGACGCACAGCGTAATCGCAACTGAAAGCACGCGATCGCATACGATCGCGAAACGTCCTGACGCACTTACGCTACGCACCGGCGGGTGTGCCCCGGAGCGCGACTACGGGCGCGTAGCGTAAGCGCAACGGGTCATGTGACCTGAAAATAACACTTTCTATTGGTGCAGAACAGTTTTGGTTTCCAGATGAGTATAGCCTGGGTCTTGTGACCAGTCTGGGTCTTGTGACCTGAAAATAACACTTCTGATTGGTTCAGCACAGTTTTTTTTCCAAATGATACAAAACCCCACCTTTCTTCCTTACTCTGACTTTGTCCTTTGACTGAGGAAGACCTGTTTCATCTACAGAGACAATTCTTTTGTACTTGGAAATGGCTACTGTAGCAGCAACAGCTGGGGCATCTGCACCCTCACCACCACCACAACCACCAAGAGGACCACCAGAACAATACATTGCTGGTGGAGAAGAGGAGGAGGAGGAAGAGGAAGAGGAGGAAGGGAGCAGATGGCTGCCAGAAGAAATTACCCCATACAAGCCAAAAGAACACATTGTATGGGAGTTTTTTTCTCTTCCAGAGGGCAAGAAAAAAGTTAATGCGGCCAAGGTAACATGTCGAATCTGTGGTGCAGAACTCTCAAGGGGCAATCCAGATAAAAAATATTCATTTGGGAATCATACCATGATTCGGCATATGACCCGGAAGCATCCTGCTAACTATTCTCGTGCAGAGATCAGGGAACTGGCCAGTCACCTCCCCCAGTGTTCAAGAACCAGCTCAAAAAGAAAGCAACCCAGTCAATCGGACCCAGAAACAACGGAGACGATGCCTTGCATTCAGCAACAATTTGGTACTTTTAGAATCACTTGTACTGAATGTGGCAAGCTCATCGCCTATGGTGAAAAGAGCGTAAAGCTGATCATCCTTGCTGGTCAGAATCACGATTGCCCCAAAAAACAGAAGTATTTTTTTTCGTTTTTTGGTTTTGTGCTCCAGTTGAGCCATTTTCAATTCCCTTTCTCTTTGTTTCTTCCATAAAAAATACAAAAAAAATATAAAACTGCTTTGAAAAGCCAAAAAAAGTACAAAATGTTCAAAAAACATTAAAAAAATATAAAACAAAAAGAATTAAAAAAAAAGTTCTTTTCAGAACTACCTTTCATTTATAAAACTAAACCTATATTTTTAAAGGATCTATGTCAATTTTTTGTCCTTAGGGTACGCGTAGCGGGGCGCGCCCCTCAAAAAAATCGAAAAAAAAATCTAATGAAGCAGTTAGCATGAGGGAAGAACACAAAGAGAGTTATGTTAAGAGAAAAAGAGCTAAAAGATGACCACAAAGGGATTGTTTATTACATAGTAAAAAATTAGAGAAGGTGTAATTGGATGAAAGTGAGAAAAGTAAAATGACTAAAGGAGCGAAACAAAGGAAGAGAGAGGAAGAACACTAAAGTAGAGATAGTGTGAGACTGTGATTGGCTGTTAAAAGAAAAAGAAAGGACAGTTAAAAATGGAGAATGAAGGGTAGTGGCGGAACCACGATAAATGAAGAACGATGAGGGGAAATGAGAAAAGACCAGATAGTATAAATAAAGAGGGGTGAAAGAGGGAGAAAAATTGAATTAGGATAACACATGGGGAGTGACAAAGAGAGAGGAGAAAGAGAGGAAAGGAAACAGTACCTGAATGGGCTTGAGTGAAACAGCAAAAAAAGATAAGTAATGCAGTGTGTGTGACTTACAGGGAGTCAGTGGGTGTAGGTCGGAGTGTGGGTGTGTAAGGTGTGTCTGTGGGTGTGGTTGTGTGGAGTGTTTCGGTGTGGGTAGAGGTGAGGGTGTGTGAAATATGTGTGAGAAGTGTATGAGTGTGGGGTGTATATGTGTTCGATGTATGTGTGTGTATGGAATGTGTGTGTATTTTTGAGGAGTGTGTGTGGGAGGTTTTTTGCGTGTATGAGGTGTGTGTGTGGTGTGTGTGTGGGGTGTATGTTACAGGTGTGTGTATGTGTTGGGAGGGGGATGAGGTGTATGTGTAGGAGTAAGGTAAATAATTAAGAAAAAGAGAATGAGTGAAGAAGCAAAGGAAGGGAACAGAGGGTAAGTGAAGTAAAGAATAGGGATCAAAAGAAGTTGAATATGAGAGGGTAAATAGGGAAAGGGGAGTAAACATGGAGAATAAGAATAAGTGAGAGAAGCAGAGTAAGGACACAGGAGTGAGGTAGATTGAGAAAATGTTAGTGACCTTAAAGCAAAGGGTGATGACAAACTACATTTCTTTAGTCATACTTACCATATAATAAATGTAACTTTAATTTTTTTACTACAGTTTGTGAAAGAGAGAAGAAAAAAAAATAAGTTATAATTAGTAAAATATGTATTTTAAATTAAAAGATACAAATGAAGAGGTTAAAAATCATAACACTCTATTTAGAAATAAAGTTAGAGTAAAGGACACAGACAGGGAAATAAACTAAGGTAGAAGGACAAAAAGAGAGAAAAAGAAATAGAAGGAGAGCAAATTACAAAGAGTAAGGCATATAGATTCACTGACAAAAAGAGAGAGAAGAACAGAGAAATGAACTGAAGGTAAGAAAGATACTAAAACAATGTGAGTTAGCAAAACTAAATCAGGAAACAGAAGTAAGTAAAAGATAATAACTGAGACAGAAAACAGTCTAATTAAGGATGCATTTAGAAGAAACGGTGGAAGAATGAGGAATAGAAGATAACTGAGAGTAAGTGAAGAACAGTCATAGAGTGAAAGGATGAAGGGAGACAGGATAATATACAACGATTGAGGGAAATGGACTAAGGAAGTTATAAGGTAGACACACTAAGAGAAAAACTGAGTGAGGTGGAGTACAATGAGTGAGAAAAGAAAATGAGTAAGTGAGCAAAAAGAAGGAAAGAGAGGAGAAGACGACTAAAACAGTGGTACTGAGAGAAAATAATTTGGTGATGAAAGTAAAGAGAAGGATATTGAAAGAAAGGAAATGAGGGATAGTAACGGAACCAGAGTAAAAGAAATGGGATGAAGAACGATGAGAGAGGAGCAGTGAAGTTGTTGTAAAAGAAGTGATAGAAGGTAGATAAACACAAGTGAAAATAACACAAGTAGAGTGAGGCACTGAGCACATAGAAGTAGTGAACGAAAAATAGAGAGAAGAGGTCAAAAGTAAGGAGCCAACAAAGATAAGCGAGGGAGAGTGGGTGATTTATAGTGATAGAGTGCAATAATACTGCTGAGTGAGTAAACGGGAATTACTAAAAGAGCAAAAGAGGAAAATATGGAAAAGAGAAGTAAAGCAGAGAGACTGAAAGCTGAAAAGTTATGCAAGGGAGAGAGGGCATGCAGACAGTTGAAATGAGAATGAGGGGTTGTCAAAGTAGTGGAGTAAAGGAACGGGGGTTACAGAGAGTGAGAGAAAGACATTATAAGTGAGTAAAAAGAGGTGAAAGAGGATGGAAAAAAGAAAGTGAGTGTCAGAGAATGGGAATACAATTTAATTTACACAATCCAAACTATAGAATAACTTCTACAACATGTTACATAGTTTATTTTTGCTGTTCTCAGAATATATTAAATTTCACTTAAAACAGTGAGTTCAAATTACTCATCATATCACAGCGGGAAAAAAAAACACAATCTAAAAGATTGTGTTTTAAAAAAAACCTTAGATACTGACAAATGACAAATGTACGCTAATCTTTGATTGACTTACTTTTCCTTGAGGCCAAATACTGTATCATGGAGGTCCTTTTCTCGTTGCAAAGTACTTTGCTGTTCACTTAAAAATCCTTTTCATCGACTTTCTACAAGAAAAGCTCCAAGAACATCTGAAATATTTTCAATATTTTCATATACTCCTTTTTTTCAGTCATAACTCTTTACTCATTCTTACACCTCTCCATTTGGCCAAATAGTGTCAGATGTATGAGTATATATGAGTACTCCTCCCATCTTCATAGGCCAATTACCTTTAACTAAATTTTGGCTGTAAAAACACTAGGTATGAATTTATAAAGCCAAAAGGCAAACGTTGTTTGAAAGTCAAATGAGTGTTGTTACATTGGGTCCAACCTTTAGAAGTTTTTAAATAGCATATGTAATGCCCTGATGTTGTAGAAGGACCATCATGAAAAATAATAGCTACAGTTGTAAAGGTTCTTCCTGATATCGATAACTGAGAAGCCACGAAATTTGTAATAGAAGTTGTCAATTCAGTTCCATCAGGTCTACATCGTTGGAACATTAAAATGACATAGTGACCATAATTTTGTAGAAATAATGTGGACAGCATTGCAGACTTACATTGGGTACACACCATATTGTGATCCGCTGCTTTAACTAGATTATTAAAAGGCACTGATTTGCAGTCTGGTAAAGTCAAATATATAAATCTTTCAGAGTCTATTCTAGTAATACTTGATGAAGCACAGTTATCACAGTCATATTGCCATTGATAAGAAAGGTTAAAAAGATTTTTTATATCTACTCCTTCATCTTGCAATACATCAAACATATACATTAAAAATTCCTGACAATCCTGCTGAATATTCTGTGAAAATTGATTTTGACCTGAACATATGTCTAGAAGATTTCTAATTTCTGAAACACTTTCTATTTTTGCTCTATCACTACTACATTTCTCTAACACAGAATTCAATAAACAGCACAATGTTTGTTCCCCATTTTCGACAATCTGTTTTTGTACATTTTGAAGAAAAAAAAAACATTAACTACTACATTAGCATAGCAGTTGACACCAGAACTGTTTTCAAACTGAAATCCAACAACATCTTCAACAGAATCCTTTTTGTTTCTCTTTACAATTACACTTTTATCTACTTTATGCCTTTTTGCTGATACCTCACTGCAATTACTCTCATTTCTTCTTTTTCGGCCTACCACACGTTTTTCAATCAGAGGATATTGAGGCAAATGTGGATCATACTCTCTTCTTAACCTATTGTATTCTTTAACACAATCTAGATCTGCACAAATCTTTGTTTCATCCCACTCAATCAAGTACAATCCTGATAAAGTTCTGACTCGTGATAATGCCCCATATGCCTTACCCTCTTTAAACACAGAACTTCCAATGTTCACCAAAGCGCTATCTACACTTAAACCTTGAGACTTATGAATTGTCACCGCATATGCCAAACAAATAGGAAACTGTTTTCGGCGAACATATAAGTCTTTCACGAGCAAAAATCTAGCTGAACAACGACAAATTTCTATTTCATCAATGCCATCAAATTTAATTTTTAAAATTTCAATTCCATCTCTATTTTTGTAATTCACAAAACCAACAACATGACCCATTGCTCCATTTACCAGACCTCTTTCAACATTTAAATTCCTTCTTAAAATGACACGACAATTCAAACACACATTCAGAGTCTTTTCAAAACTAGCAGTTTTAGATATAGTCTTCTCTAATGAATCCAATTTTGATTTCAAATTTTCAGACAAAATAATTGTTGCTCCCATATGCTCTATTTTATCTGTAGCTTCCAGTTTCACTATCTCTTCATTTTCTAACTGTAACATTTTGTTGTTGAACATGGAACATTCTTTCAGAGTTGGCATCAAACATATGCCAGATTTCTTCTCGTTAATTTTCTTAAAAATGTTCTCTGGAAGAATGTTTTCATTTGCGTACAAATTTGAAATTAATCGTCCATGTAAAGCTTCTTTCCCTTGCTGACTTACTTTTCCGATCCTTACATCTTGTAAAATATTTTTATAATCTTCATCCTTTGCCTGCCGCACATTTTGAAGCAGTTCTGCATATTTGAAGTTTAACCATATATTAACGTTTCCAATGCTTCCTAAGCACTTCCTGGTATCTTCATGCGTGAGCATTTTGAACACAGGTAGTCCTTTCACTGGAGGCAACTGCAGAAGATCTCCAAAAACAATAATATGTTTTCCTCCAAATAAGACATCATAGTCTGTTCTAAGAATTTCTTGCATTCTCAAATGCACAAAAGCAAGCATTATATTTGACACCATGCTTACTTCATCAATGATAAGAAGTTTCATTTTCTTCAGTACTCTCGAAACTTCGGAACACGCATCTCCAGATAGCTTGTGATACTCCAATTTGTTATCATGCTCCACTGGCCGCATCAGTAAACGATGTAAAGTAATCCCTTTAATGTTATGTGCTGCCAGCCCAGTTGGAACGGTAACAACACAAGACAGCGGTGATTCAGTCCTTTTCTGCAGATAAGTTGCAATTGCTTTAATCAGAAAACTTTTTCCAGTTCCCGCTTCTCCACTCACGTACAGTTGGACAGGCTTAAATGATGTACATGAGCACTCTTTTTTCTCATGACTGAATCCATGTTCAATCTGTTCTGTGACTTCGTCATATATCTGTTTCTGCTCAAGGTTTCGTTGTTTCACCAAATATTCTAAGTTAACTTCATCATCTTGAGCTTGTTCCATAGCTCTTTCCACCTCATCCATGGCAGTGGCAGCTTCATTTTGGATAATTGGTCCTCCAAGTGGATCCTGACTCAATGAAGCAGAACTCTGACTGTCTTGGGAACTGTCTCTAGCAATCTCTGCAGCAATTGTGGCTTCTTGCTCTATTTCTTCGTTCAACATTTGCAGATAATTTGGAAAAACAGGACATTCTATGGTATCCTTGGTTGCATTAAAAGAATCTTCGTAACAGAGAAAATCTCCAAGTAGTTCGTCTTCTGTACGCCATGGCTTAAAGAGTTGCAAAAGAGCTAAATAGTAAAATTCCCTTTTCTCTGGATTTTCGCAACTCAATTTTCGATGATTAATCAAATGGCCTTTTTTCTGTCTCACTAGACATCCTTCACACCCAATGATAGCATATATTCTATTGTTAATATCTTCTCTGATGGTTCTCTTATAAATATACTTTTGCAGAACTTCATACAAACAAACGTTCTTAATATGACTACTTCTATTTGGATAGTATGTATCCAACATGTTGGTCTTCAAAATATCTGTACTTTCTGGTTCTTTCTCCGCCAAATACTCTATTTCTTGTACAGATTTCAAAACTCGGTTTCGTGTTGCAGCAAGACCTAGACTCACCCAAATGATGGTTCTAGATTTCGCATAGAGACTTGCTGACGACAATCGATCAGAACATTCATATGCTCCAATTTCTCGATGCGACAACATCTTCAGACTGTAACTGTATAATTTCTTGCTTAGGCTCTTTTCATGTGAAATGTCCTCCCACATTTCCTTCAGTTCTGTCTTTTCTTTTTTTGTGATGTAAGGCGTCACATATCGAGCCACAGCAATAGAGTTGTCAGCAACGAATTAAATATCCATGTTAGCATTCCACATGGACAAAATCACTGGGTTGTAGTCGTTGATGTACTTGGACTCTTCATTTCTTTTTAAATTGTATGTATTTTTTGGTGATTTCCTCGTCACAGTATGTCGCAGAGAAGACATCAAATTATTTACTCTTCCTTTAGAAATCACTGGTCGTGGAAAGCCGAAACGACATTTTGTGTAGAACTTGTCCTTGTTTCTGAATTTTCGACGACAGTACTTTCCACAACGATGGGATTGAAAACGTAAAACTTGTTGCCTTAAACTGTTTTCTTCGGTAGTTTCGGAACAGCACATGTTGAATACTCTTCAATGAAGCTCATCACTGTCTCATCCGAATCTGTTCCAAATTTGGGTGCATCTTTAATCCATAACAACATGTGTATGTGAGGAGCACCTCTCGCTTGATACTCCTTTCTCCAAAAGAAATCCAAAACCTCTCCAAGGGGAGGATTTTTTTTTGTTGGTAATAAAAGACATCATGGCTTCAAATCTATGATTGAAATATCTGCATACATTCACTGGATCCAAAGAACACAGTTCTCCAGGTGTTTTGAATTCTATATTTTGTATATTTGCATTTGCCTCTCGTAGAAATTGGAGTAAGTCGTCCCATGCATACTCGGCACAGCTAAGAGTGAGGAACCACTTAGGAGTTCCTAAGTTTCTTAGCATACATTTCAATTCCCCATGACGACGGTACCAATACTCGTTTGTACCACGCTGACATGCCATGAGATTGATTAGATGAGATTCCAAAATATTATCTTGCAGATTCACTTTCTCCATAAAGTCCCTTGCCGAAACATTTTGCAGATGTGCTCCACTTTTCAGTAAATGGTTTACTGCATAAGAAAGCCCAGACAAGTCACTTTCATACAGTAGATGAAACAAATAGGGAATGCATTGACGAAACCTTGGATCTTCAGCATATAATCTTACAGTTCGATATTCAGATGCAGGAATTTGAAGTGGTCGATCGTCATATCGTCCATCTCGACCTGTTGGAAATAGCTGTGGAAAACAACGAGCTTCCAAACTTTCTTCCCATACACTAACGGGACTTCCTTTTGCTGCTTTCATTTGAAACAATTCAATTGCATTCCCCATTACTTCTTTGGAATGCAAAGGATGAACAGTATAATGTTCATATATTTCTTCACTTCTAGAGACATCAACTTTTTCAATTTGGCCGCCTGAACAATCACTGTCTTCATCTGCTGCAACATAAACATGTTTGTAATACTCATTGTTTTTGACTAAATACAACGTTGCCTTTTTGACTTTCCTAACATCCACTAAATCTTGCCAGATCTTTGTTGGAACCCCATTAACTAGAATAACTAAAGGTTCCTCTTCTACTTTTTCTATACCAATGGTATCAATATTTTTTTTTAAATCTAGGGGCAAATAAACAACTCTTCCCTTTAATCATCTCTGCAAATCTGTAGGAGGCAATTTCCCTATCTTAGGCTCCATGCGAACAATTGCCTGAAAAGGGTGGACACATTGAATCAAAATAGACTCATATGTATTTAAATCCATCAATTCACGGGGAATGTCTACCAACTCCAGATTATTATGAACAGCTCTAGCAGGCATTCTGTTTTGATTTAATTTATCATAACAATATTTACAAATACGCTGATCAGAACTCAAATCAAAACAATTCTCCACCCACAAATAAGTTGCAAAATCTTTCTACTCATAATTATTCATCTTTTCACTTTTTACGTATAAATCAACTAATCTAGTTTGATGCTTATAATGACTTCATCGACAACACACACAAGCAAAATTCGGCCTTTCACTTGATTTCACCTTAAACCTGCTAATTTCCTGCTCACACTTTTCTGTATTTGAAATCTGTACATTGTCTTCCACATTACCTTGAATTGCTGTCTCAATTTCTACACTGTCCTCTTTTTCACCAAAATAACAAATCTCAATTTCTTCACAAATCTTCTTCACATCTAATTCAGTTCCATGCAAAAGAGCACTGTTTAATTGTTTAAGCTTAAGTGCTGGACTTTTTGCATAATACAACATTCTCACTAATTTCCTTATTTTGGTATGATGCACTGCTAACATCCTAAAATGATGAAAAACACTCTGACAGACTTTTCTAGAAAGACAAGCCAGTGAATGGCCTTGCAAACCTGTGATTTCTCTCACTCTGCAAGGATCTAAGTCTTGCAACAACTTCACTTTCTGCTTTAGACTTTTCTTACTATATGTACGTAAGAAATTACAAAACAAATCAATTGATTCCTGTCGCACACTACAAATACGACTACACTTCCAAGTGTACACTGGACCCTTAGTACGTCTCCCTAAAACTTCATCAGTTAACACCTCTTCTGGTTCTCTAGGCACAAGTTTCTCTTTTTCAATCGGACAACCGTCTTTCACTTCATACGCTCGACCACTGGTGTCAACTGCATGCACTAAATCATTCTCCTGGAAGTAACTCTCCTCATTAAAAACTTGGCTCACAACTTGAACTGTGCATCCATTCTCCTGAAAAAACTTTACAAAAATTAGTCCGATTAATTACTCTTTTCCATCTACTGTTGGATTTGAAAACATCAATTGTCTTGTTAAGTGTCCTAATTCTATTGATTCTTAAAATAAATATTTTTTTCTTAACTTCAAAAGCCTGATCAACAATCTTCTCTACACTTTTCTTTTTCTTATAAAAAGTAGCTCTCTGTTTACCTTTCCTAATGTTTTTTAACAAATTTAAAACCACCCTATTGCGAAACATTCGTTTACGAATGTCTCTAAACTGATTCTGCCTTCTATTCCTATACATATTATTCTCTCCTGCTCCAGTTTTAGGATTCTTTGAAGTTATCTCCTTCCTTTTCAATTTGACTCTCTCATTTTCTTTTTCTACATGCTGTCCATCATTTTTTTTTAAAGTACATATGTTCCCAATAAAAGACTTAGGGGCATATTACCAACGTTAAGTGATATTTATCACTAACGATGTTTAGCAACGAATTTTTTAACGCTAAGCATCATCAGAAATTATCGCAGATAAACCTTGCTATTATCAAGGTTTATCGCAAATGCGATAAAAAACGGCCGCAATGCATGAATATCGCTGAAAAGTCAGCGATATTCATGCATTACCGAGCTAATGCTCTTAGCCATGTTATCCACCTCCCATTGGATAACATGGCTAAGAACTGCTCATGGCAGGTGTTAGTTTTTGGAGATATTTGCGCTTAGCGCGAATATCTCCAAAAGTTGGTAATAGGAGATAGCGATGTTAGCGACTGTTTCCAGTTGCTAACATCTTGGCACGCCCACTTTGCATGTCATTAGTCATAAATATCACTGACATGCAAAGTGGGGCCCAAGATGGTCTCTATCTCCTACTAGCTGTCGCTAACTGGTGTTAGCGACAGCTAGGTAATAGGGAGATAATTTTATCTCCGCTTTCTTGGCTTTTAAAGCCAAAAAAGCGGAGATAAACCCCCTTGATAATATGCCCCTTAGTTGTCTTACCAGGAGCTTGGTTCCTGTTTTTTGAAGTATTTGTTGTGGAAGAGTGCTGTAATTCCGTTGCTGTTTTTGATTTTTCCCTGTTACATTGTTTTCTTGTCCTTTCCCTTGTGGGCATCGTTGCTTACTCTTGAAATAACGATTTCAATCTGTGTTAAAGAAAAAAATAGCACATTATAGACCACTATTACCAAACAACAAAGCAATTGCAAAAAGCAAACGATCTATTCAGGGTTACAGATCAGGTGAGGATTCTCCAGGAGTGCACAAAAGGTGAGGCCTGTATTGAAGAGTATAGTGGAAGACAGCTCTGTCCACAAGTACAAAGAAGATGAGACCTGTGTATAAGTCCACTGCACTCTTATACACAGGCTTCACCACCTATGCTTCCCTAGAAAGGCCTCTCTCCCACTACAGTCTTGATCATAAACCTCACCTCCTCTGTCCCTCTGGACATGTCTCACCTCATCTGCACAATCTACTTCCTAATCTCAGGTAACACAGATGACATAATTGATCCTCATTTATAAAGCCATGCGTCAGTTTTGCGCTACTGAAGCGTCACTTTTTGTGACGCATTGGCGTCATAAAACAAGTGCCTTGTTGCACCATATTTAAAAAGTGACGCATGTAGGTAGATGCGTCCGTTTTTTAAACCTTTTGCACCACATTATACCTCTGTCAAGTGTAATGTACAGAGAGGGGTCATTTCTCCACAAAAAGCCTCGTAATAATGACGCAGTAAAATCTATGAGATTTCACTGCGTCACTTTTAGGACACTGTTACATCAAAATCTTGCACCTGCCTCACAACAGGGATAAGACTGAGGCAAACGCTTTCACATGGAGCTTCACAATTTTACAAAATACAATTCCTCTATGCAAACAAACTCAATATGCTTCCTACACTGAGTTAACACAGGTAACATCATTGTAAAGAGTCAAATTGACACCTGTGTCTAAGAATGCATACGGGGATAGGCTTCATGGAGCCTAGTCCACTGCACTCTTAGATACAAGCCTCACATCCTACGCTCCCCAGGATAGCCCAAACATGTACCTTTTTGCACCATATTTAAAAAGTGACGCATGTAGTTAGATGCGTCACTTTTTAAACCTCTGCGCCACAATATACTCAAAGATGTAAAAACCATTCATTTTCTCCAAAATCGTTTTTGACATCACATTTAGGAAACACAGCACAGATCCTATGTACAAGCATCTGCCTCACAGCAGGGATAAGACTGAGGCAAACGCTTTCACATGGAGCTTCACAATTTTACAAAATACAATTCCTCTATGCAAACAAACTCAATATGCTTCCTACACTGAGTTAACACAGGTAACATCATTGTAAAGAGTCAAATTGACACCTGTGTCTAAGAATGCAGACGGGGATAGGCTTCATGAAGCTTAGTCCACTGCACTCTTAGACACAATCCTCACCACCTACGCTCCCCAGGAAAGCCCAAACATGTACCTTTTTGCACCATATTTAAAAAGTGACTCATGTAGGTAGATGCGTCACTTTTTAAACCTCTACGCCACAATATACTCAAAGATGTAAAAAACATTCATTTTCCCCAAAATAGCACAGATCCTATGTACAAACATCTGCCTCACAGCAGGGATAAGACTGAGGCAAAAGCTTTCACATGAAGCTTCACAATTTTACAAAATACAATTCCTCTATGCAAACAAACTCAATATGCTGCCTACACTGAGTTAACACAGGTAACATCATTGTAAAGAGTCAAATTGACACCTGTGTCTAAGAGTGCAGTCGGGGATAGGCCTCATGAAGCCTAGTCCACTGCACTCTTAGACACAAGCCTCACATCCTACGCTCCCCAGGAAAGCCCAAACATGTACCTTTTTGCACCATATTTAAAAAGTGACACATGTGGTTAGATGCGTCACTTTTTAAACCTCTGCGCCACATTATAATCAAAAATGTAAAAACCATTCATTTTCCACAAAATAGCACAGATCCTATGTACAAACATCTGCCTCACAGCAGGGATAAGACTGAGGCAAAAGCTTTCACATGGAGCTTCACAATTTTACAAAATACAATTCCTCTATGCAAACAAACTCAATATGCTTCCTACACTGAGTTAACACAGGTAACATCATTGTAAAGAGTCAAAGTGACACCTGTGTCTAAGAATGCAGTCTGGGATAGGCTTCATGAAGCCTAGTCCACTGCACTCTTAGACACAAGCCTCACCACCTACGCTCCCCAGGAAAGCCCAAACATGTACCTTTTTGCACCATATTTAAAAAGTGACGCATGTAGGTAGATGCGTCACTTTTTAAACCTCTGCGCCACAATATACTCAAAGATGTAAAAACCATTCATTTTCCCCAAAATAGCACAGATCCTATGTACAAGCATCTGCCTCACTGCAGGGATAAGACTGAGGCAAACGCTTTCACATGGAGCTTCACAATTTTACATAATACAATTCCTCTATGCAAACAAACTCAATATGCTTCCTACACTGAGTTAACACAGGTAACATCATTATAAAGAGTCAAATTGACACCTGTGTCTAAGAATGCAGACGGGGATAGGCTTCATGGAGCCTAATCCACTGCACTCTTAGATACAAGTCTCACATCCTACGCTCCCCAGGAAAGCCCAAACATGTACCTTTTTGCACCATATTTAAAAAGTGACGCATGTAGTTAGATGAGTTACTTTTTAAACCTCTGCTCCACATTATACTCAAAAATGTAAAAACCATTCATTTTCCCCAAAATAGCACAGATCCTATGTACAAACATCTGCCTCACAGCGGAGATAAGACTGAGGCAAAAGCTTTCACATGAAGCTTCACAATTTTACAAAATACAATTCCTCTATGCAAACAAACTCAATATGCTTCCTACACTCAGTTAACACAGGTAACATCATTGAAAAGAGTCAAATTTACACCTGTGTCTAAGAGTGCAGACGGGGATAGGCTTCATGAAGCCTAGTCCACTGCACTCTTAGATACAAGCCTCACCACCTACGCTCCCCAGGAAAGCCCAAACATGTACCTTTTTGCACCATATTTAAAAAGTGACGCATGTAGTTAGATGCGTCACTTTTTAAACCTCTGCGCCACATTATACTCAAAAATGTAAAAACCAGGGATAAGACTGAGGCAAAAGCTTTCACATGGAGCTTCACAATTTTACAAAATACAATTCCTCTATGCAAACAAACTCAATATGCTTCCTACACTGAGTTAACACAGGTAACATCATTGTAAAGAGTCAAATGTATTTCTTTAAACATGCACACATTCTTCATTCCTTTTAAAAAATGTAAAAGCCATTCATTTTTCTCAAAATCGTTTTTGACATCACATTTAAAAAACACTGCACAGGTCCTATGTACAAGCATTCCATGTCACTACTAAAACTTCACAATTTTACAAAATACAATTCCTCTATGCAGTAAAAACTTTTTACCAAGCATTATCAAAAAGCATGACACAAAGCAACATTAAAAAACCACAATTTGCTTCCAAATCTTCTCCATAGAGTATACAAGTCTCTATGTATATTAAATGAATCATAACTCACCTTTACAAATGCTTTAGGAGATTCAGAACAGTGTCAGATTCACACACCAATATTTCTTTAGCAGAGCAAAAGGTATGTTCTCCAGGCACTGCAAACCATAAAGGCACAGAAAACCTCTAATTCTACACACATATTGCTCATGGTAACCAATCAAAACTCTTCCCTCTGTATTTTCAAACCAACACCCTTCCCCCCCTCAGCCCTTTCTACCTGTTACCATGGCAACTCCCTCCTCACTGAGCTCCCAGGGTTAAAAGTTTATTCTACAATGTTGCAAATCACCTCTGCAAGGATGTTTGACCTGCGAATACACCAGCTTATCTGGTGCAAGGTTTCTTTAAATGACTTTTTTTAACCATTCAAATTACTTCTTACACAGAACACAAGCATGCACCCTCACTTTCAGATTTCAACTATCTCATTCTACCAATCTCCACAGTTTTTTTTTGCAAACTCCTATTGTCCCAACTGCCATTTCTTTTCCACACTTCATCTGACTGCATCAGAATCTCCTCTCACCATGTATTCTGTCTGGATTATTGGACATAGCTATATCCTCTGGGCTCAAAGGTATGCAGCTACCAGAAATTTTCACAACCTTGACTTACCAAATGTGGAGATTAAATGGATTGGCCAGAGAGGATTGAAATGTCACCAATTGATACCATTGGTGAAAACCTTTTTGCATTTGCCACACCCTGACCTTTTAATTGTGCACTGTGGATGAAATTACTTGGGCACTTTGACTGGGGTAGGTCTGGAAATGCTTTTAAAGGACACCGTTGATCAATTGATGGCACTTTTTCCTCAAATTGCCTTGGTATATTCCAATATATGCCAAAAACAGAAATGGAAGTGGTCCAATCAATTTTGTCCACAATTTGAGAAAGCACGGAAACATGTGAATAAATCTGTTTCTGCTTACATGAGAGACTATGGAATGGGTTCAATATACAATAATAACTTGCGTTACAACATGGAAAATATCTACAGGGGAGATGGTGTGCACTTTTCAGATGAGGGGAATAGAATATTCCTCCTGAATTTAAGACTGTGCATTGGTACCTACTTGTAGGTACCTAAATCAGCCACAGAACCCAAAAGCCCTTTTCAGGGCAACCCTATCTCTGATCACTCCAAATGATTATCTTTTTCTAACTTTTTTCACTATTTTTCACCATAGTACGCTTCCCGGTACGCTTCCCGGTACGCGTACCGGGCGCTCCCCCCGCGAAAAATTATTTTTTGTTTTTTTGTTTTTTTTTGCCTATTTGGGCCTCCTAAGACCCCCTCACAAAACATAGAGGGTCAAGGAGTGCCTACGATGCCCCCTTATACCCATTCCCAATGTTGTTTGTCCTCCATTTTCTGTCTTAAATCTACCGAAAACAAAATGGAGGACTGCCGTAGCGCTGCCGGTACGCGTACCGGGGCGCGCACCGGGAAGCGCTCTAAAAAAAATGTTAAAAGTTAATGTACATAAAAACCACTGGAGACCCTTTCACCAAATATAGAATAGCTCATACTACATACCAATCCCTACCATTTTCCCAAATTCTATGGAATTCCATTGAGCCATTTAGCCTGTAGACCTCTCTAAGTAATCGATACAAAAGAGGATGATGAACGGAGTGTTTCAACAAATCAAACACTCACCCCCAGTCAACTGATATGGGTTTAATCCATCACCATTCTTTAGTTCACTCAGCCACCCCAGTTCAGACATGGCTATATGCAAATCAGTCTGACCCTGTGCCTTATGGGAACAGTCCAGCCCGAACTGCCAAGCCATGTCTTCCCTGGACCGGAAACAAGCATCCTGGGACCGGTTTCGGATTCATAATCCTCATCAGCCAGGCTATCTTGAATCCAGTGGCCAAGTGAACAAGGGACTCACATCTGAGCATACCCTGCCACACTTAGGGCGAACAAAGCGATTCAAAAGGGGATGATGAACGGAGTGTTTCAACAAATCAAACACTCACCCCCAGTCAACTGATCTGGGTTTAATCCATCACCATTCTTTAGTTCACTCAGCCACCCCAGTTCAGACATGGCTATATGCAAATCAGTCTGACCCTGTGCCTTATGGGAACAGTCCAGCCCAAACTGCCAAGCCATGTCTTCCCTAGACCGGAAACAAGCATCCTGGGACCGGTTTCGGATTCATAATCCTCATCAGCCAGGCTATCTTGAATCCAGTGGCCAAGTGAACAAGGGACTCACGTCTGAGCATACCCTGCCACACTTAGGGCGAACAAAGTGATTGTTTGATTTGTACAAACGCTCCGTCCATCATCCCCTTTTGTATCGCTTTGTTCGCCCTTAGTGTGGCAGGGTATGCTCAGACGTGAGTCCCTTGTTCACTTGTGTGGATGTGTCTGTGAGGTGTGTGTGTGTGTGGGGGGGAGGTGTGTGTGTGAGATGTGTGGGGTGTGTCTGTGAGATATCTGTGTGTGCGTGTGTGTGTGTTGGAGGGGGGGTGAGGTGTGTGCTTGAGTGTGGGTGTGTGGGATGTGGGTGTGGGTGTGGATGTGTAAGGTGTCGGTGTGGGGGTGTGGGGTGTTTGAGTGTGGGTGGAGGTGTGCGTGTGTGAGGTGTGTGTGGGGAGTGTGTGGGTGTGGGGGTGTGGGGTTGTGTGCGTGTGGGTGTGTGTGGGACGTACTTCTAGGTACCTAAAACAGCCACAGAACCCAAAAGCTCTTTTCAGAGCTACCCTACCTGTAATCACTCAAAATGATTATTTTACACTATTATTTTAACTATTTTTCACCAAAGTACGCTCCCCGGTATGCTCCCCGGTGCGCGTACCGGGCGCTCCCCCCGCGAAAATCGAAAAAAATAAAAAAAAAATGTGTCCCGCGGGACCCTTTCATGGCCCCCACATCAAACCTAGGGGGTCAGGGGGGGTGTACCCTGCCCCCTTTTGCTCATTTCCCCCTTTGATTTTTGCCACCTCTTGTGTCTCAATCCTACCGAGACACAAGATGGCGGCCGCTGCGGACTGTTTCGAATGTTTACAGACACCCGAGAACCAATCAGCTTGCCGTGCGCAAGTCGCGTGGCGCGCCCGGAGCGCTCCCCGGGGCGCGTACCGGGGCGCTGCCATAGATATATAATTTTTTTTTAACCTAAATTACTCAAAATCCTCTGGAGCACATATCTTGAGACATAGCAAAGGCACATCGGGCTACCAGTCCCTACAATTTTGCCAAGTTTGGTGAAAATCCATTCAGCCGTTCGAGCTAAAACTGCGACAGACCGCCCTATGGAAATTAACATGGGGAAAACACGTTTTGGGACCCCCCTTTTATCTCGGCCCCTCCTTGACGAATCCCCCCCAAACTTTCAGGGAAGGAGCGGAAAGCCGCGAGGCATAGTTGCTGAAAGATTCAGGCAGATTCCTCAACCGGCGCCAAAGTTATTCCCAATAGAATGTTGCGATTTCCCTATGGAAATGAATCCTAACTATAACTACCTACTGGCGACCGCCAGTAGGTAATATAGATATACATTAGTATATACATTAGTAGTTATAGTTAGGACCTATTTTCCATAAGAAATTCGCAACATTCTATTTGGAATAACTTTGGCGCCGGTTGATGAATCGTCACAAAATTTTCAAAACTTATGGTCCGCTCTGGTCTGCTCCGGTCCGCTCTGGTCCGCTCCCATCCTGAAAAGTCTTGGGGTGATTTGTCAAGTAATTTTACCCGTACTTACCTGTAACTTGAATTTCCTTCTATAGGATATCATTGCCTGCTTTTTGCTGAAAAAGTTTCTAAGTGTCGATGTTTCAAACTTACAAATATTCCTCTAAAATCAGCTGAATTACGAATTCCGATTTACTTGCCTGTTATCCGGAGAGACCTCTGTGCTGCATCTTTGAGCCCAGTACTGATCCTGAAAAGTAATTCCAACCGTACTCACTAGTAACTTGAATTTCCTTCCATAGTCTAACATTGACTGGTTTCACTTGGAAAATCTTCTAAGTGTGGAGTTTTGGAACTTACAAATATTCCTCTAAAATCAGCCGAACTACGAATTCCGATTTACTCACCTGATATCAGGACAGACCTCAGAGCTGCATTTTGTAGCCCAGTACTGATCCTGAAAAGTAATTCTAACTGTACTTACCAGTAACTTGAATTTCCTTCCATAGCCTAACATTGCCTGGTTTCACTTGGAAATTCTTCTAAGTGTGGACTTTTGGAACTTTAAAAGATTGATCTAAAATCAGCCGAACTACGAATTCCGATTTAATCACCTGTTATCAGGAGAGACTTCAGTGCTGCATCTTTGAGCTCAGTACTGATCCTGAAAAGCAATTTTAACCGTACTTACCAGTAACTTGAATTTACTTCCGTAGGATAACATTGCCTGCTATATAAAATATATATTAATATATTTTAAAAAATATACAATAAAAAAACCAATGTTAGAGTTTCAATATTTTTCAAAACATTTTCTTTCCAATTTATATTAAAATATGTAATGTAATTAAAAAAATAAAATATCTAAAAATAAATAGTTTAAAAAAATGTAGTAAATCAGTATCAACAAAATAAATATAACAATTAATACATTTAAAAATTGTCATTTACAAAACCTTTGAAATTCACTGAAAAAACATAGGTTTCAGACATGTTATAGTGAGGAATTAGCATTTAAAAAACTTAGAAATTCACTGAAAAAAAACATAGGTTTCAGACATGTTATAGTTAGGAATTAGCATTTAAAAAAACCTTGGAAATTCACTGAAAAAACCATAGGTTTTAGGGGTGTTATAGTTAGCTGGACATTTCACTCATACAAAACAATTGAAATTCCTCTGTTATAGTTAGTGTTACTAACTATACCTGGCGTGTCTGCAGTCTACTGCTGATGATGTCACATATGACTTTATTCATGACATGGTCAGTGACATCACTGTTGAGATCACTGATGACACCTCAAATGACATCACCGATGACATCACTGGTGACATCATCCACGTGACAATCTGATACATCTCATCATACACTAGTATACCCTTTCAACACTCATTATAAAATATGAAGTACCATATTTAAAACCATTGACAGGCCAATACACGTTTCTAAAAACCCACTCAGTGATTCCTACATCTACACACACATCCAAACACTTACCTATAGATTCACTCATACATGCTAACAAAGATCAATAGAACACTAATAAATATACGTATACACCTACATCGACATTACACACCAGCACACATCCTATTCACTTATGCAGTCATCCTACTCACTAATGCAAACAATTGATCATACTTACATTTAGTAAGCTACACACTTCTACAAACACCACTTAATTATTCATATAGATAGTAGCTCATACTTAGTGTGTTATAAAATCACATATATTGTACAAGTATACAGTTTTTGATACAGTCACTCATACAATCACTGAGTCTTATGTATACTTATTTATATACAACTGTCACATACACTGCCTTTTATATTTCTACTTTGTTGGACATGTATCATCGAGAAATATATTTACTCATCACCACACCCATAAAGAGATTCACTTACCCAAACAACTGTATCCACATACAGTCTCAACCTCATATACCTACTAAATCAACTATTTACACATCTTTGGACTGTCACACACCTCCCACCCAACCACACACACATTCACTATCCCATACAAATACTCACTTAACTAATTAATATCTAATATAGACTTCCACATAGCTAGTAACCAACTTATGTAGTAGTTTGCACAACAAGAGATAGAGTGATACAGATATTCACACAGTTTAATCACTATCCCATATATTTTGTGAGACACTTTAAATTAGTCACTTAGTCAATGCAGATTGCTATATATATAATACCTATTTAAATATTGAACCAAATCACATTCACTGGATGATGTCATCAGTGATGTGATTTGAGATGTCATCAGTGATGTCACTGACCATGTCATGAATGATGTAATATGGGACATCATCAGCAGTGGATTGTGGGTAGGCAAGTTATAGTTAGTACCACTAAGTATAACAGAGGAATTTCAATGGTTTTGTATGAGTGAAATGTCCAGCTAACTATAACACCCCTAAAACCTATGGATATATATCTCTCTCTATATATATATTTACGAAGGCTTCCTGAAAGCCGAAATGCATTTCTTTTACCTCTGGGATTGAGGGCAACCTTTCTCAATAAATCTATGCTGAATTTTAACACCTCGAGTCCGTGCCTTCTGCCATGAAGTTTTTGTGGGAGCTGGATTTGTGTGGTTCATATATATATATATTATATATATATATATATATATATATATATATATATATATATATATATATATATATATATATAAATAATATATCACTGAAAAACAAAGGTTACAGGGACATTATAGTTAGGCTGATATTTTACTCATACGAAACCAGAGAAATTCAGCAGTTAGATTTAAATGGGCTAACTGTAACTTGTGTCTCAGTAATGCACTGATTATGACCTCACATATTACATCACTCATGAAATGGTCAGTTACATCACTGATGACATCACTGATGACATCTCAAATGACAACATCCGGTGACTGTGAGTGTTTCTAAAAAGTTTATGAGTGTTACATATATATACACCAACATACAGTTTTTTGACAAATCAGTGGGTGTATGAGTACCTGTATGGGTAATTTAGTGGGTGCGTGACTGACTGACTGTATAAGTGAGTGCTTATATGTGCCTCAGTGATTGTGTAGGAGAGTGACTAATTCGTGTGAATGTCTGTATCAGTCTGTCAGTTAGTGTGTATGTGGTTGCATGAGTTGGTGAGTAGGTACATGAGTGCCTATATGGGTTATTGATTGGTTGTCTGAGTATCTGTATGAGTGCATGAGTGTCTGTGTGGGTGGGTGAGGGTGTGTGTGACTCCTTTAATGGATGAGTTAGTGGGTTAATAACTGCCTGTATGGGTTCAGGAGTGTATCTGAGAGGGGATGTATGGGTGAGTAAGTGTGCATATGGTTGTGTTGGTGAGTGAATGGGTATCTCAGTGGTATATGGGTGAGTAACTGATTATGTGAAAGGCACTATATGTGAGTGTTGGAGTATGTAAGTGACTATATATGTGAGTGAGTGATTGTGAGAGTGGATGTATAGCTGAGTGTGTGCTTGTGTCAGTGACTTTATAGGTGAGTATGTGTTAGTATCTGAATTAATAAGTGAGTTGGTCTGTGTATATCTATATAGATGACGAGTAAATGGTAGTGTGATGTGAGCTGCTCTATGAGCGACTGACAGTGTGTGAGTGGCTGTATGTCTGTATGAATGGATGTATCAGAGTCTGCATTTGTGAGTGAGTGGTGTACGAGTGGCTGTATGGGTGACTGAGTGGATGTGTTTGTAGGCCTATAAATCAGTAAGTGGGTATGCAAGTACTGATATGGGTGTGTCAATGGTTTTGAGAATGGTAGTGTGAGAGTTGGAGTGGTTGTATGGAAGGTTTAATGGGGTTGTGAGTGGCTGAGTCAGAGATACTGTGGATGATGTAATCAGTGATATCAGCAGTGATGTCATTTGAGTTGCCATCAGTGATGTCACTGACCAAGTCATACATGATGTTGTTTGTGAGATCATAAGCAGTACATTGTGGGGGTACGAGTAGTTAGCTCAGCTAACTATTACTGATGAATTTTTCTGGGTTTTTTTAAGAGTAAAAAATCAGCCTAGCTGTAAAGTCCCTGTAACCTTTAGTTTTTCCAGACAATGTCTAAGGTTTTTTAAATGCTAATTCCTAACTATGACTTATCTGTAACCTTTCATTTTTTCAGGGATTTCCATTTTTTTATGTAGCAATGGTCTTTGCAGAATGGTGTGGAAAGGGAACGGGCCTCTGACCAGCTGTCAGAAACCCCCCTGAGCAGGACATATAGAAAGTACCAGGAGGGCTTCTTGGTCCTCAAGGTCCTTTAACAGACAAGACAACGTTATTCCCCATTCAGTAGTATGTCAGGAGAAGTGTTTGCAGAGTCATGCAGAAAGGGTGTGTTGCCTCCGAAGACCTCTTTGCAAACTGACTGTATGGAACTTGCTGGAGGTAACAAGAGGGATACTTGGCCTCCAAATACCCCTAATAGCCAAGGAGACATCATCCCCCAACTAGTACTATGCTAGGAGGCACGTTTACAGAGTGATGGAGAAAGGACGTACTTGATGATTGCACAGGTAGTGCCTGTACGATTCTATGACTGCCATTGCCAAGGACAGACTGTAAATACCAGTTATTTTTAACAAAGTGTAGAATACATATATAGACATATTTTACATAAGGTTTCAGCGTAGCTATTTAGTAAGATACTAATTTAACTTTCCCCTTTGAAATCTTTTGAAGAGATTACTACATCAAAAATGCATTTTCCTTCTTCACAGCAACACCAGAGGTCGCAATAACATCAGTAGTCACAAATACAAATGAAAAAGTGTAAAGCAGACAATAGACTTATTTTACATAAACATTCAGTCTAGCTGTTCAGTAACCTATTGGGTTAACTTTATTGTAACAACATATCTGTAAAAAAAGAAACAGTTTAAAAAAATAACTTTCAACATCCGAACTTATGAACACAACATAACTTTCAAACAAACATAAAACTATTCATTGTTACCCAAACTCATGCGGAATCAAAAACAGCTGCAACCCTAGTGCAATCTACAATGTGCGTCAGGATCCTATGTTGAGGGATGAACACAAAATATTCATGTGGGAACGACGTCCATCTCATATTATCTTAAAACTACTGTCATAAAAAACGTCTCCAATTGACGATCTAGAAGAGGGAAGCTGGAGGACCATATACATCAGTGACAGCAGCAACAATACCCAGCCAGAAAGTCCCTTTAGAGGTACAGACTACAACAACAGGTATGGCTCCACAGTTTACAAGAATGGCCATGTATTGCATGGACTGTAGTGTTGTTATAACAGCTGGCGAGCAGTGTACATTTCTTAAGAGGAGTTCATAGTGAGCAGCAAAAAGGCAATGCAAAGCTGAAGGACCCTCAACTTCAATAGCAGCACAACAACACTAAAGCAGAGAGTACATTGAAAAGTCCAATCTCACATTCAAGATTTGGCTCCACAGTCTTCCCCGATGGCATCATACTGCATGGATCCCCAATGGCATCATACTGCATGGATTGTGGAGTTGTAGTTAGTGCTGGAGAGCAGTCCATTTCGGCCCTTCGCAATCCTGGAAAAAATAATAAATGTCCATTTTATTTTAATTTAGCCCTTCATAGTTTTTCTACATTAGCAGCATTTAATTATCTTACAAAATGGGTATGTAATATCTATGTGTTGTTCATTATATTATCTTCCAATTTTTTGTAATATTACTTACATATAACTTGCCATACATACAAGTCAATTAAAAAAGGGGGTGGTGATGGACAGAGTATCTGAGTTAATCAGAACACTCCTACCCAGTCAACAGATCAGGGCTTGATGCATCACCGTTTTTTAGCTCACTGCACCATCCCAGTTCAGAACCTGGCTACATGCAAATTAGTCTGTCCCTGGCCCAGTGCATCATGGGAACAGGGCAGACCAAACTACCAAGCCAATTCTTTACTGGAAAGGAAACAAGCTTCCGGGGACCGGTTTCTGGCATTACAGCCGTCTTCGGCCTGGCTTGCTTGAATCCAGATGGTGCAGTGAGCAAGGGACTCACATCTGAGCATACCCTTCCACACTTGTGGTGGCCAACACGATTCAAAAAGGGGGTGGTGATGGACAGAGTATCTGAGTTAATCAGAACACTCCTACCCAGTCAACAGATGAGGGCTTGATCCATCACCGTTTTTTAGCTCACTGCACCATCCCAGTTCAGACCCTGGCTACATGCAAATTAGTCCGTCCCTGGCCCAGTGCATCATGGGAACAGGGCAGACCAAACTACCAAGCCAATTCTTTACTGGAAAGGAAACAAGCTTCCGGGGACCGGTTTCTGGCATTACAGCCGTCTTCGGCCCGGCTTGCTTGAATCCTGATGGTGCAGTGAGCAAGGGACTCACATCTGAGCATACCCTTCCACACTTGTGGTGGCCAAAACGATTCAAAAAGGGGGTGGTGATGGACAGAGTATCTGAGTTAATCAGAACACTCCTACCCAGTCAACAGATCAGGGCTTGATCCATCACCGTTTTTTAGCTCACTGCACCATCCCAGTTCAGAACCTGGCTACATGCAAATTAGTCTGTCCCTGGCCCAGTGCATCATGGGAACAGGGCAGACCAAACTACCAAGCCAATTCTTTACTGGAAAGGAAACAAGCTTCCGGGGACCGGTTTCTGGCATTACTGCCGTCTTCGGCCCGGCTTGCTTGAATCCTGATGGTGCAGTGAGCAAGGGACTCACATCTGAGCATACCCTTCCACACTTGTGGTGGCCAAAACGATTCAAAAAGGGGGTGGTGATGGACAGAGTATCTGAGTTAATCAGAACACTCCTACCCAGTCAACAGATCAGGGCTTGATCCATCACCGTTTTTTAGCTCACTGCACCATCCCAGTTCAGAACCTGGCTACATGCAAATTAGTCTGTCCCTGGCAGAGTGCATCATGGGAACAGGGCAGACCAAACTACCAAGCCAATTCTTTACTGGAAAGGAAACAAGCTTCCGGGGACCGGTTTCTGGCATTACAGCCGTCTTCGGCCCGGCTTGCTTGAATCCTGATGGTGCAGTGAGCAAGGGACTCACATCTGAGCATACCCTTCCACACTTGTGGTGGCCAAAACGATTTAAAAAGGGGGTAGTGATGGACAGAGTATCTGAGTTAATCAGAATACTCCTACCCAGTCAACAGATCAGGGCTTGATCCATCACCGTTCCAGTGAAGAATTGGCTTGGTAGTTTGGTCTGCCCTGTTCCCATGATGCACTGGGCCAGGGACAGACTAATTTGCATATAGCCAGGTTCTGAACTGGGATGGTGCAGTGAGCTAAAAAACGGTGATGGATCAAGCCCTGATCTGTTGACTGGGTAGGAGTGTTCTGATTAACTCAGATACTCTGTCCATCACCACCCCCTTTTTGAAATTATTTTGGCCACCATAAGTGTGGAAGGGTATGCTCAGACATGAGTCCCTTGCTCACTGCACCATCAGGATTCAAGCAAGCCGGGCCGAAGACGGCTGTAATGCCAGAAACCGGTCCCCGGAAGCTTGTTTCCTTTCCAGTGAAGAATTGGCTTGGTAGTTTGGTCTGCCCTGTTCCCATGATGCACTGGGCCAGGGACAGACTAATTTGCATATAGCCAGGTTCTGAACTGGGATGGTGCAGTGAGCTAAAAAACGGTGATGGATCAAGCCCTGATCTGTTGACTGGGTAGGAGTGTTCTGATTAACTCAGATACTCTGTCCATCACCACCCCCTTTTTGAAATTATTTTGGCCACCATAAGTGTGGAAGGGTATGCTCAGACATGAGTCCCTTGCTCACTGCACCATCAGGATTCAAGCAAGCCGGGCCGAAGACGGCTGTAATGCCAGAAACCGGTCCCCGGAAGCTTGTTTCCTTTCCAGTGAAGAATTGGCTTGGTAGTTTGGTCTGCCCTGTTCCCATGATGCACTGGGCCAGGGAAAGACTAATTTGCATATAGCCAGGTTCTGAACTGGGATGGTGCAGTGAGCTAAAAAACGGTGATGGATCAAGCCCTGATCTGTTGACTGGGTAGGAGTGTTCTGATTAACTCAGATACTCTGTCCATCACCACCCCCTTTTTGAATCGTTTTGGCCACCACAAGTGTGGAAGGGTATGCTCAGATGTGAGTCCCTTGCTCACTGCACCATCAGGATTCAAGCAAGCCGGGCCGATGGATCAGGAAAATTGAATTTTGCCCTGTCATGTGTCCCTACGTGTTCCCCATCGTATGTTATATGTGCATGATTAATATGCATATTTTACTCCCTTGACCGAATAAAGACGCAATTATAGTTGTGTCCAACGTCAGTATGTCAGTTATCCAGTCCCCCGTGAAAGCAACGTGAATTAGGCTTTTAGGCCTATGTTGCCAACGTTTTACATTGTGCACGTTAAATCATCGAGTTGTCCCCGTTTCTAGGCCTCACAGGGCCCGGACACCAGATTCGAGCCTCAAGTCTCCTGAAACCACTCTGAGAAGCGATGCAGCCCCTCCTGCATCCCTGACCCTTCACTTACTTCCTGCCAAGCAGCGCGGTGCCCGACCTGGCCTGCCTGCCTGTCTGCCAAGAATATGTTATGCCTATAGTTATCAGTTCAGCTGCCCGGCTTCACATTCCTAGCTAACGAACTGCATAAACATCTTCATCTATAGTCTAGTCTTCCTGTCTCCATGCAAGAGAATTACTGAATTAGTATCCATAGAAGATTCATAGCACACGCAATACATTAGGAAATATATGTATGCACTAGCCTTAGTGACAAGTAGCCTTTACCCTGATGACTTTTAGATTCTAGCGACATGTACTCCAAACACGAGATATCAGATATGCTATAGGTACATGTCGTCCTGACATCCCAGACTTTAGTCTCCTCTTCTAGTGCCAGAAGTCCGAGCCCCCAGCTCTCCCCAGTTACACGTCATGGCCCGTTTGCGCGCACCAGTAGGTTAAAGGTTCCAGCTGCCCAGGTAGCCCCCTCCATGTATCCACCCATTTATGACACTTCTGTGACGTTTACATCACATGTCTCCGTGCACGCCCTGTGCACGCCTTCTTTTTACGCCCATATGTTCTTATCTTTCGTTTGTCACTTGTTACGCCTACTGTATTCAATGCAATTGCACTGTTTTACTATATATACTGTATGATGTTAATGAGATGCTGCAGCTGCCATTCCTTTGTCTTGTGTCTGTCCCTTCCTGAACCTTTGCAGGTGATGGAACCCGATGGTCCATTGGCTCGAGCCATCTAATTAAAGCCAATATGACTCAGATACCCCGGATTCTGCCTCTTATTTATTGAGCTATCCTTTTTTAGTTAATGCATAGAAAAATAGTACCGGTAATTATTTATTTATTTACCACATAAATGGCGCCTGAATAGGGACGAGCCCCTTCCCCACGCGCCGGCGATGTAACGCAGGCCCCCTGACCCTTCTACAGCCGTGACGGACCCCTACTGTGCACGTGCAGATATTTCTGCTTCAAGTCTCCCTCAGGCCCACGGAGGAAACGGAGACTGCGGTCCGGCATCCAGACGAGGCGGTGAGGAAGGCGGATCGTCCCGACCAGAGCCCAAGCCGAGAGAGCAAGGTCCGAGGTATCCGGAGGCCCACCTGTTTCCGAAGCCCGAAGCCCGAGGCGCATGCGTAATGCGTAGCAGTAACCAGACGTCGTAGCTGTCCAGTCCAGTCCGAGGCCTTCAGTTTTGCTTCCCGGTGAGTACCGTTGCTGGGACGTATCTAGACGGGTTCATTAATTTGTGCCCGGTCCGACGGGTTTGGGTACACAGATCCGGTCCGACGTGTTCACTTAGGTGGATACGGTATGACGTGTCTCTTTAGGAGACCGGTATGTTCTGTACTGTTTTAGCAGTGCATCCAGTAATTCTAGTAAGTCTGTTCTCGAGAAGTTCAAGTATTGTGTTTTCAATGTATCAGGTAGTATTCTGTTCGAACTGTTATTAATGTATTATTGATGTCGTGGTATGAGTGACTGTTTGCTAGTCATTACTGTGTTCATTGTGTATTGTGTTCAAGTTCAAGTACGGTTCAAATATGCCGCTGTTTTCGAAGTTACGTCAGATAAAAACCAGAAAAGGGTTACTCGAAGAATCAGTTCCTGTCCCTCCTAGGGACAGTCCTGGACATTTTATGTATCATAAGCATGGCTTAGATGCCATACTGTATCTAGATTTATGGGTGGACTACACCAAAGATCTTGAAGAGAAATATAGATGGCCTGTTTCAGGAACATGGGATGCCGAGTGCATCATGAGAGTAGAAGAAGCATTATGGAAAAAGAAAGCCAGACAATCCCAGAAAGATGCCATAGAATTGTGGCGTAAAGAATCGCATAAAAGAACACGAAAGGAGACGTATGAAAGACACGAAAATGAAAGTACTAGTTGCACAGTCTGTTCCAGCAGATAGTCAGAAGAGGGGTACGAATCAAACTAGTCATTCTGCAGCTCCCATTAAAGGGACATGCAATTATTGTAAACAGCCAGGTCATTATATAAACGAATGTGCAGTTCTGAAACATAACATAGCTACTGGTAAGACGAAAGAGAAACCGCGTCCTCCTAGACAGGAACATGTTCCGCAAAATACGCAACCACCGCAGAACGCACAACAGACAGTTACAGTACCGCAGCCTATAGCTGCCACACAACACGTTACACAACAGATGTACCAGTACGCACAGTCAGATTATCCAGAATATCAGCAGTATTCATGAAACAGCCTAGAGAGGGAGGTTGGCTTGCCTCTCATCGAGGTTCCTGTAGATCAGGAGGGTCCCTATGTTCACAGTCAAGTATTAGGGAAAGACAGAAAGTTTCTGATTGATACAGGGGCAAGTAGGACTACCATCAGTCATGACGAGGTTCCAGGGGCTCCACTCTCAGGCTCAAGAAATGTTTCCCTGGGATTTTCAGGAAAGCCTATTGTTAATGAAATATCGAAACCAGTTTCCCTAGAAGTTGGTCCATTGTCCCGAACTAAAGACCTGTTACTTACGAAATCCTGTCCTGAAAATTTACTTGGTATTAAAACATTGAAAGAATTAGGAGCTGTAATATGCTGTTCTCCGGAAGGAGTGAGATTGTTTTTACGTGATTTTAAAGGTCATTATGTGTTACGTGATTTTGATCCAAGATTACTGAATGTACCACAGCATTTATGGGTGCAAGGTCCAACTGATGTAGGTTGTATGCACATTACACCATATCGTGTTACTCTAAAACCAGGTGTTGTATTACCACGAATCCGACAATGCAAGTTACCCCCTGAGGCTGTAGCCGCCTTATCGAAAATTATTGACGAGCTCATTGCTCAAGGAGTAGTTGTAGAAACTGACTCCAATGTATGTAATTCTCCTATCATTCCGATTCTTAAACGTACTGATCCAAATGCACCTCCAGTTTATCGATTAGTGATTGACCTCCGAGAACTCAATAAATGTATCATACCCCAGTACCCAGTGGTTCCAGATATCTCTTCCCTATTGACTGCCATTGATTCTGAAGCTACGTTCTTTACTGTTATTGATCTCAAGAATGCATTCTTTAGTGTCCCCATTCATCCAGACAGCCAGTTCCTTTTCGGATTCTGTTTAAATGGAAGAAGCTATAAATTCACACGTGCTCCTCAAGGTTTCACAGAAAGTCCTAGTATTTACAGTCAAGCACTTAAAAGACAACTAGACAGTATTCACATGCCAACTGACACTGCCCTGCTCCAGTACGTCGATGATCTATTGATCACAGCCCGAACAGAACGTGACTGCGAACGTGCATCACTGACAGTCTTGCATTTCCTGGCGGAAATGGGGCACAAGGTGTCCCCTTCGAAACTGCAATTCTGTGTCCAGCAAGTGGTATACCTTGGACACTTGCTGTCCAAGAGGGGTAGACAGTTGACACCTGAGCGTATTCAGTTAATTGCACATCTTCCACAGCCCAAGACACAGAAGGAGGTACGAGCTTTTATCGGCCTCACTTCTTACTGCAGACAATGGATTCCTCAGTATGCATATCTACCCAAACCTCTGATACAGTTGACAACACAGGAGGCAGCCACATCGACTGTCCTCCCTTGGACCCAGGAACATACACTTGTTTTCAATGAGTTAAAGAAAGCTTTATGTAATGCACCTGTGTTAGCGACACCAAACTACAGTAAACCTTTTACACTTTTTGTTACTGAACGTGATGGTACAGCTTTATCTGTTCTCACGCAAGATCAAGCAGGACAACATAAGCCTTGTGCTTATTTTTCTAGCACATTAGATCCAGTAGCCCAGGCTCTGCCTGCGTGCCTCAAGTCAGTTGCAGCCACAGCTCTAGCTATCAGACAAAGTGATTCCATAGTGGTAGGACACTCCCTGACAGTACAAGTTCCACACTCTGTGGAAGTTCTTTTAAACCGAACACAGACTCAGCACTTGACAATTGCACGTTTAACAGGATATGAACTGACTCTGTTTCAGCCACACATAGAAATCAGACGCTGCAACATTTTAAATCCTGCTACACTGTTACCCTCGATTACATCAAATCCTGCCACACATGACTGTGTGGAAGTTATTAACACCATGACAAAGCCAAGACAAGACTTGACGGATATTGCATTACCTGATCCAGACCTGACACTTTACGTGGATGGTTCATGTATGAGAACAAGTACAGGAGAGTTAGTAGCCGCGTATGCAGTGACTACTGAAACTGAAGTTATAGAAACACATCGTATTGACACCCTGTCTGCTCAAGCAGCAGAGCTCATCACTCTGACCCAAGCCTGCATACGAGCTGAGAACCTGAAAGTAAACATATATACAGATTCACGTTATGCATTCGGAGTCGTCCACGACTTTGGAGTACTATGGCAAGAAAGAGGTTTCATGACCTCTCATGGAGCCAAGATTCAGCATGGCCCCCTCATTCAAGCTCTGTTAGAAGCAATACATTTACCAACAGCCATTGCCATTATGAAGTGCAAAGCACATACGAAAGCCACTGACACCATTTCCCAAGGTAACGATCTAGCAGATCGAACAGCCAAGCTTACAGCTCAGACTCCAGACATTCCAGTTAACATGACAAAGACAGATGTTCCAGTTCAGACGACTTGTATGACAGTTAAGGACCCTACACAAGACGTACTAGACATCCAGACACATGCTACCTCAGACGAAATCAAGAAATGGTCTGAACAAGGAGGGGTCCAGACAGATCAGGGATGGTTGACGAAGGGAAAAGCCACATGGTTTCTCCCCGACTCTATGGTTCAAGTCATTATTAACACAGCACATAGTCCAGCACATTTAGGAGAAAAAGCTATGTTAGACAGTATCCAGAACCTTTGGTTTAACAAGCATTTACGAGCAGCAGCGAAGCAGAAAGTACGTACCTGCATGATCTGTTGTCAGTTCAATCCAGGAAAAGGTGTTCCGGTGGAACAAGGTGGATTCCATCCTCCTGACCACCCTTTTGAAGTCCTCCAGATGGATTATATCCAGATGGATCGATGTCGAGGTTTCAAGTATGTCCTCGTAGTTGTATGCGCTTTGTCCAGATGGACAGAAGCATATCCAGTTCCAGATTACACTGCCGCGACCACTGCCAGGCAGTTGGTTCGTGAGTTTTTCCCCCGCTATGGTTTGCCCAGGGTCGTGTATTCAGACAACGGCCAGCCATTCTCATCCGAACTCATGAAACAAGTATCTCTTCTGTTAGGGTACCAGTGGAAGTTCCACTGCGTACGACACCCCGAGGCAGCTGGCCTCGTCGAGAGACACAATCAGACTCTGAAAATACGTATTGCGAAGGTATGTGCCGAGAAAGGTGTAGATTGGATGGTAGCCCTGCCGGTTGCCCTTTTTTACATGAGAATGGTCGCTCACTCCCGATCAGGTCTGTCACCGTATGAAGTTGTGTTTGGTCGTCCCCCAAACATGTGGGGTACCCCTATACCACGTAAAATCACCGATGTTGACAGTAATATGCTGACAGATTACCTAGCTTCCTTGATGTCTGCACTACTCTCTTGTCGTTCACAGGTCGCGGCTGCCTTTCCAGACAACACCCAGGTGAAACCGCACGAGGTCATTCCAGGCGACCTCATCCTCGTTAGGAATTTCGATCGTTCAAGCCCGCTGGAGCCCCGCTGGAAAGAGCTGAAACTTGTTCTGATGACCACAAGGACCGCTGTGAAACTGGAGGGCCGGAAGGGCTGGCTACACTCCAGCCACATCAAGCGTTTTCATGGACTCCGTCCAAAGACTTTTTTCAAGGACTGTCCCGATACTGACTCTAAACTTCCCCTGTTAGAGAAAACTCCGCAGCAGGAGTATAAAATCAAATTACGGTCTAGCAAGTCAGACAGTTTAATTGTTTAAGTCCCTCTCGGGTGAAGCGGTTAGACAGGTTCCTGACATGTATGAGATAGACCCCCATAGTGAGAGAGTTAGACGAAACTCCAAGAAAATACGTTATTGTAATAATCTGCGCAGCAGATGCGTTATTACGTTATTGTTTATGTTATTTCTGAGTCTTACGATCACATGCATAAGTTATGTTTTACATGTATTTTTTCCTCCTCTTGATTCGCATGTACATCTTTCCTCTAATGATACAGTAGAGCACACTTTAAGTGAACTACCCCCTCACGAGTTATCCTACCGACTTGCAATGCGCAACAATACTTTTATATGTATGTTACACTATTCACACCAGACCAGCAATGCCACTAATTGTTGGGTTTGTGGTCGACTCCCCCCTTACCAGACACCGAAGGGAGTTCTGCCACTCTTTCCCTATCCGTTTTCACACAATGGTTCGTGTGGAGCATGGTTTACGTTAACATCATCCTTAGACGATAAGTCCCTTTTGAATAGAACATGTTTCCCAGACAAGGAAGGTCTTTCCCATAGGATAGGGTTAGATCTAGAAAATGAAGTATATGATCTAGGTAATTTTTCCTCCAATTTCATGGTTTTGAATGTTCAGTCCGAGACTACTCCAGACTTGCCTGCTATAACCGTTCTACCAGTGAAAGGCGAGTTATGTGTTAGAAAGAATGGTTCAGTACATCTAGGACACAGTGATTGTACTACTGTGGTCGAGTATAGTGACAGTGGGAAATCTTCTTTCAAAGCCTCACGTCATTCATATTTTGTATGTGGTCAGACCGCATATGTACGTCTGCCCCTAGATTGGGATGGAACATGTTACATTGCCTTCCTACTGCCACCAGTTTTCCTAGCCCCATCCGATTATCACAGAAATACACATCTAGTACACATCAGACATAGAAGGGAGATCGAGTCCCCAATTGTCGATCAGACTGAAACTGCCTTAGAACAGTATACAGATTTCAATAAAGGTTTCTTTTTCTTCATAGGACCTATCCAGAATAGTAAGCTAATACGTAGGTTAACCAGAACCCTTGAAGCAGTAGTGAATGAGACTACTTCTGCCCTAGGTAACTTAACAGAAGAGCAATCTGCTATGAGATTTGTCGTTCTTCAGAACCGCCTTGTTCTTGACGTCATACTGGCCGATAGGGGCGGAGCTTGTAGAGTCATCGGATCTAGTTGTTGCGTTTTCATTCCTAATAACGCACCGTCTGTATATTCAGCTATAACAAGACTTCATAAAATTGCCCATCAGCTACACCAGAATCCAGGCACCTGGACATGGTCCGGTTGGATCTGGAATATAATATCTGCCTGGGGATGGAAAGTACTGTCATTCTTAGGAATAGTAGTAATGATCATATTCAGTTGTTGTCTCTGTTTACAATGTGGCCCTGCGATTTGCGGCTTGTGCGCTACCTCTTGTATTCCAAGTCCAAAGTCCCATTCCCAGAAGATTAAAGACGAGCAAATGATGCTGTATGAACAGATAGATGGTATCATGAATATTGATGTTTCCTGAAGGAAACGTAGGGAACAAGGAGGGAATGAGGAAAATTGAATTTTGCCCTGTCATGTGTCCCTACGTGTTCCCCATCGTATGTTATATGTGCATGATTAATATGCATATTTTACTCCCTTGACCAAATAAAGACGCAATTATAGTTGTGTCCAACGTCAGTATGTCAGTTATCCAGTCCCCCGTGAAAGCAACGTGAATTAGGCTTTTAGGCCTATGTTGCCAACGTTTTACATTGTGCACGTTAAATCATCGAGTTGTCCCCGTTTCTAGGCCTCACAGGGCCCGGACACCAGATTCGAGCCTCAAGTCTACTGAAACCACTCTGAGGAGCGATGCAGCCCCTCCCGCATCCCTGACCCTTCACTTACTTCCTGCCAAGCAGCGCGGTGCCCGGCCTGGCCTGCCTGCCTGTCTGCCAAGAATATGTTATGCCTATAGTTATCAGTTCAGCTCCCCGGCTTCACATTCCTAGCTAACGAACGGCATACACATCTTCATCTATAGTCTAGTCTTCCTGTCTCCATGCAAGAGAATTACTGAATTAGTATCCATAGAAGATTCATAGCACACGCAATACATTAGGAAATATATGTATGCACTAGCCTTAGTGACAAGTAGCCTTTACCCTGATGACTTTTAGATTCTAGCAACATGTACTCCAAACACGAGATATCAGATATGCTATAGGTACATGTCGTCCTGACATCCCAGACTTTAGTCTCCTCTTCTAGTGCCAGAAGTCCGAGCCCCCAGCTCTCCCCAGTTACACGTCATGGCCCGTTTGCGCGCACCAGTAGGTTAAAGGTTCCAGCTGCCCAGGTAGCCCCCTCCATGTATCCACCCATTTATGACACTTCTGTGACGTTTACATCACATGTCTCCGTGCACGCCCTGTGCACGCCTTCTTTTTACGCCCATATGTTCTTATCTTTCGTTTGTCACTTGTTACGCCTACTGTATTCAATGCAATTGTACTGTTTTACTATATATACTGTATGATGTTAATGAGATGCTGCAGCTGCCATTCCTTTGTCCTGTGTCTGTCCCTTCCTGAACCTTTGCAGGTGATGGAACCCGATGGTCCATTGGCTCGAGCCATCTAATTAAAGCCAATATGACTCAGATACCCCGGATTCTGCCTCTTATTTATTGAGCTATCCTTTTTTAGTTAATGCATAGAAAAATAGTACCGGTAATTATTTATTTATTTACCACAAAGCCCTGATCTGTTGACTGGGTAGGAGTGTTCTGATACTCTGTCCATCACCACCCCCTTTTTGAAATTATTTTGGCGACCATAAGTGTGGAAGGGTATGCTCAGACATGAGTCCCTTGCTCACTGCACCATCAGGATTCAAGCAAGCCGGGCCGAAGACGGCTGTAATGCCAGAAACCGGTCCCCGGAAGCTTGTTTCCTTTCCAGTGAAGAATTGGCTTGGTAGTTTGGTCTGCCCTGTTCCCATGATGCACTGGGCCAGGGACAGACTAATTTGCATATAGCCAGGTTCTGAACTGGGATGGTGCAGTGAGCTAAAAAACGGTGATGGATCAAGCCGTGATCTGTTGACTGGGTAGGAGTGTTCTGATTAACTCAGATACTCTGTCCATCACCACCCCCTTTTTGAAATTATTTTGGCCACCATAAGTGTGGAAGGGTATGCTCAGACATGAGTCCCTTGCTCACTGCACCATCAGGATTCAAGCAAGCCGGGCCGAAGACGGCTGTAATGCCAGAAACCGGTCCCCGGAAGCTTGTTTCCTTTCCAGTGAAGAATTGGCTTGGTAGTTTGGTCTGATACTCTGTCCATCACCACCCCCTTTTTGAAATTATACATACAAGTCAAAGCACAGTCTGTGTGTAAATTTCCTAGTAAGTGCATCGACAACATACACAAACATATACTGTTTTTTTACAGAACACTGTGTTAAATTTTGTAATCGCTTTTTTAAAACTATCAACTGTAATACGTGTGTCTTTTTCTACAACTCCTCCTCTTAACAACTCTTCATTTTCCCTAGAATCCTGCTCAGGACTAAAGAAACAAAACTGCACATCACCACAATCCTTTTCTACGAGTGCCACACTACCATTCAAAAGTGCTCTACTTATTTCTCCTAAACATAAAGCAGGAGTTTTCACATAATACAGCCTCCTACCTGAAGTTCGCATTGGGGACTGGTATAACTTATTTTGTGTTTTAAACTTCGCCTTGGAAAGATACGTAGGAATTTTCTTAATATATCAATGGATTGCTGTCTAATACTAGAAACACTATTACAATTCCTATTGTATACAGTGCCCTGACTATGCCTTCCTTGTACTTATTCTGCAATAACTTCTTCTATATTTCTAGGTATCAGCACCTTTTTTGCTATAGGACTACCATTCTTTAGTCATAGCATTGCCCTCTTTAATCAATAACATGAACTAATTTGTAATCCTGGAGATAGCTTTCTTTAATAAAGAAAGCCTCTGTACAGGAAGTATGTATCCATTGTCCACTAAAAACTGCGCAACAGTTACTTCTAATCCCTAATCTTTTCTTCTGGTTTTGTCTCCTCATGCAAAACATGATTTTGTCAAGAGTCTGCATTCTATTTAGAATCAAAATTAAAGCTCCCTCTTCAAAGCAAAGGCGTTGTCAACTACTCTCTCAACTTGTTCTTTCTGTTTCACTCCATCTCTCCTTCTTCTACACTTTTTTTAATTTACCACTAAATTTACATGGTTGTAACTATACAATCATTATAACATGTGTGCAGAACCTATGCAGCCATCTAAACACCCACTTACAACCCATGCAGTCATTGAAATACTGATGCACACAAGTGCACTAATGAAACACTCAGAATCTACTCATGCACTCATGTAATTACGTATAGAGTACCAGTAACATCCTTGGTAATTGCATAAGGCAATAGACAGTACCTAGGTGATTAGACAAATGTATACATAGCGCCTGCATACTTCAATAACTACATATTTTGAGCCTGCCTGATTGCAAGAGTACATTATAGTTTGAGGATAATTGAATAACTCCATGGATAGTGAATCACTGATTTGACGACAGCCTGAGTAGTAGCTGGGTGATTCCATGAGTGCCTGTAAGAAAGTACATTAATTCCTGTTAAATACATAACAATTGTTTGGTGTCAATCCATTCAGCAGTAGCTGGCGACTGCTATCTCCCAGGAACAAATATTAAATAAATGCTGGGGGCCCACATGGCCCACCCACAGCCCAGGGGACTGCCACCTCCCTGGAGCTAAAGTTAAAGTGAATTCAGGGGGTGTATGGCCACCTCCAGCTCCCCGGCAACCCTGGGGACCACCACCATCCCGGGGCTAAAGTTAAAATGAATGTGGGGGGCCACTAAGCCTTCCCCGCAGCCCCGGGACCACTCCACCTTCCCGGGGCTAAAGATAAATGATTGCGGGGACCGTAGGACCTCCCCTGCAGCCCCTCGGACTGCCACTTCCTTGGTGCTAAAGATAATAATAATGGGGGGCCCATGCAGCCCCCACCTCAACCCGGACATAGGGCCATATGTATCAAGGTACCAATTAGTGATTCTGTAATAGCGATGTTTAACACCTTCCATGCTCATGACGGAACGGTTCCGTCATGAGCGTCGGTTGAGCTGTGCTCAGGACGGAACCGTTCCGTCATGGTTCCATAAGCCCAATGGAACGTTCAGCACAGCGCAGGAATCTACGCCGCGCTGAAGCGGTTAAGAAATCGCTATTTCAGAATCGCTAATTGGTATGTATCAAGAAAATTGCAATTTTTTTAGCGATTTCTTGATATTCCTTAATTGCGAAAATTAAGGAATACTTTCCCATTCATTTCTATGGGCCAGGAGGCCCTTAGGAATGAATGAGAAGTTATTCTCAATTTGCGATTTGCAATTTGCTAATCGCAAATTGAGAATAATTTCAAGGGTGCAGGGGTGTCCAAAGGACACCCTTTTGCACCCCTGAAATATGCATGGGTGCACATGTGGTGCACATACATGCCCTAAGGGCATGTATGTGCGTCACATGGCACTTTGAAAAATTTGCAAAAATGAGCATTTTTCAAGGAATTCGCAACTTACCGCGATTCCTTAAGGCCATTTAGCAATTTTTTTTGGCTTCTTGGGGCCATATGTATCATGCCCAAATGCGTTTGCAAATGCCGAAATTCGCAGAATTTCGGCGTTTGCGAACGCATTTTCGCAAAATGGTATGTATCACCCAAATCTGCATGCAAAATAAGGAATCGCAAAATTTGCAATTCCTTATTTTGCGATTGCATTTAAGGAATCGCAAATTTTGCGATTCCTTAAATGCAATGTAAGAAGCCCAAAAAATTTGCTAAATGGCCTTAAGGAATCGCAAATTACCACCAACTTCTGGTTGGTGGTAATTTGTGATTCCTTATTTTGCATGCAGATTTGGGTGATACATACCATTTTGCGAAAATGCGTTCACAAACGAATTTCGGTGTTTGCGAACGCATTTGGGCATGATACATATGGCCCATAGCCACCTCCCCGGGGCAATTAATTCAGATTATTCTGTGAATGGGTATGTGAAGGGTTGTGTGGCAGTGGGAGTGTGAGTTTGAGAGGTTATATGGGGGTGTGAGTGAGTGCCTGAGTGGTTCGTTGGATAATGTCATGAGTGATGTCATTTAAGATGTCATCAGTGATGTCACTGACCATGTCATGAGTGATGTAATACGTGCATTGCGGGGCCATAAGTTATAGTTAGCTCAGGTAGCTATAATTGCTGAATTTTACTGGTTCTCTTTGGGCTGTTTGATGAATCTTCACGAAATGTTCCCATTCTTGTTGTGAATGGAAGAATTTGGGGTGATCTGTAAAGCAGAGGAGCTTTGAACATGACTACAGCCTAAACCACTGGGCGGAATTACACCAAATTTAGCAGAAAGGTAGATTTTGGTTCAAAGATCATGCTTTCAGTTGTCCAGTGTAACTTCATCCAGTAGTTGTTGAGAAATTTAGGGGAAAGTGAATAAGGATATCTGGACGTAGCCTAAGCACAGATCTCATGATGAGATCTGATTGGCCACCAACACTGCAACCAGGAAGTGCTGGCAGCCACCTTGGGACTTGGCTTCAGCTGAGTCCCACCAAAAACATTTAAAAAAAATAAAAGAGGACAGAGTAGGAATACCCTCATCCCACAGGTGTGGTGGTGGGGTCCCCATGTGACTCCAACAGAGCCAAAAATCACTATAAAAAACAATCTGTTAAAATCTGATGGAGCCTCAAATCCACAGCAAAAATAATAGAAAAAACAAGTGCAGGCTCCTGCACTGTTTTAAATACTGCCCATAGTGGACCAGGTCCTGGGGCATTGCTTTAAAATTGGAAGGGGCAAATGGGGCACCCTCCTAAGGCTTATTGAGCTGCGGGGACCACTGCGTACTCAGAATTTTATTGATTAAAAAGGAGGGGGCGCATGTGGTCCCCCTCTATAGGGTCTATAAGCCCATGGGACAACCACCTTCCCAGGGCTAAAGAAAGATTGATGGGGGGTCGTGCAGACTCCCCGAGGCCTATGGGACCAGCACCTTCCCAGGGACCAAACATTTAAAAACAAAATGGGAGAGGGGCCCCCCTCTTATGCCATAGGCCCTTAAAGACCACCACCTTCATGCAGCTGGCCCGTGCATATCAAAAGAGGGGGCAGAGGCAGTGCCCCACCTTGAGTCAAAAATGGCCTTGGGGACCACCAGCCCCCAGGGCCAGCTCCTGTTATGTTCCAGGTTACCCCGTACATAGCTGTTTGCTCTTACTTGGCGGGAGCTTTGACAGCCCCCACCAAGTCATAGCAAACACAGCTTCCAGCAAGCGTGAACTGATCAATGCAGCTTGCAGGAAGCTGAGTTTTTGTCTTTTTCCCTGACCGCTGTCAAGGGGGCAGGAAAACAGAAAAATTGATTGCTCTGACAGACAAGGAGCAGCATGCTTAGCAGCTCCCTGTCAGTCAGAGCAATGGCAGCGCCTGCAGGAGGCTGGAAGCCAGCAGGGAGTGCTGGGGCTTGAGTCTCCTCCACGTTCCCATGTAAAATACAAGAAAGAGGCAAAATAAGGGTCAGAAACCAGCAGAAAGAGGCAGAATAAAGGTCAGAAATGAGCAGAAGGAGGCAGATTGAAGGTCAGCATTGAGCAGAAAGAGGCAAGATAAAGGTGAGAAACGAGCAGAAAGAGGCAGAATAAAGGTCAGAAATAAGTAGAAAGGCGAAATAAACGTCAGAAAAGAGCATAAAGAGGCAGAACAAAGGTTTACACTGAGCAGAAAGAGGCAAAATAAAGGTGTGCAATGAGCAGAAAGAGGCAGAATAAAGGTTAGAAACTAGCAGGAGAAGCAAAATAAAGGTGAGAAATGAGCAAAAAATGGCAAAGTAAAGGTGTGAAATGAGTAGAAAGCGGGAGAATAGAGTTCACAAAGAGCAGAAAGAAGCATGATAAAGGTGAGAAATTAGCAAAAAGAGGCAGAATAGAGATCAGAATGGAACAGAAAGAGGCAAAATAGAGATCAGAAATGAGCAGAAAGAGGCACAGTAAAGGTGAGAAATGAGCAGAAGGAGGGTAAATAAAGGACAGAAACTAGCAGAAAGAGGCAAAATAAAGGTGAAAAATGAGTGGAGAGGTGCAAGATAAAGGTCAGCAACAAGCAGAAAGAGGCAAAATAAATGTCAGAAATGAACAGTAACAGGCAAAATACAGCAAAAAAATTAGCAGAAAGAGGAAAAATAAAAGACAGCAATGAGCAGAAAGATGCGAAATAAAGCTCAAGTGAGCAGAAAAAAGACAAAAAACTAGGTGTGGGCAATAAATTCTTCTCTGCCAGCGGAATTTGTGGAATTTTGCTACTCCATGCTCCACTTGGAATGCAGAGTTTGGCAAAAACTCTGTCAACTGCCAGCGGAGCAGAGTTTATTGGTGTGCTCACCTCTAGACTTCATCCCCAACTAGTAGTGCACCAGGAGGGTTATTTGCAGAAGGGTTGAGAAAGGGGGCCTGGGCCTCCGACCAGGTCTCAGCAGTCCTGTAGTGGGGGACTTACTTGCGGCAACAGTCGGGGTTCCTTTTATACCCCCAAACTGTGGTGTGCCAGGAGGTGCGTTTGCAGAGTTGTTGAGAAAGAGGGAGGGCCTCCAATGAGGTATCAGCAGTTCTGATGTGGGGGACTTACTTGTGACAACAATAGGGGGTCTTGGCACCCAACGACCCTCGGCAGCCAAGGGGATTTCATTGGAGTGGCCGATCAATTTTCTGCCTGCTTACAAGACTCTACAGAATTTGGTGTAGGTTTTCAGTAACTCTGCAGAATTCTGCGGAGAAAAACTCTGTGAGCTCCACCCAGGCCGACAGAAAATGAGCAGCAAATGACCAGAACCTACTCAGGTACGCATTCATGCACCCATTCACAGACAAACTAAAACATGTATACCCACTCACAGACACATTCAAACACTTTTGCACTTACAAACATACTCAGACACTCATACAACCACTGAGACAGTCCTTCACTCACTCCCACACTCAATGGCAAAGGTTAGTGGTTATAGTTAGGAAATAAAATAAAAAAACTTAACAGATTAATCTAAAAAAACAAAGGTTACAGGGACATTATAGTTAGGAACTAGAATTTTAAAAAATCGTAGCAATTCACTGAGAAAACCCCAAATGTTACTGGGACGTTAGTATTGGGAAATAGAATTTTTTTAAATTTATAGTCACAGATTTCACTGAAAGAAAACCAGTGAAATTTGGCAGCTATAGTTACCTGAGCGAACTATAACTTACACCCCCATAATGCACTGTTTATGAACTGACATATTACATCACTCGAGACATGGTCAGTAACATCACTGATGGCATCGCAAATGACATATATATATATATATATATATATATATATATATATTCGGTATGTAGACGATGCCAGACTCATAGGTAGTGCAGGAATATATTTTATTAGGAGACCCAACACCAGTCCGCCATGACACGTTTCGGCTTCACCAAGTCTTGATCACATGACACTGTCATGGGGGCTGATCACCCTTTTTAAAGTGCACAAGATTAATTAGCACAATGAATCTGGAAAAGTAGCGAGGCACTACCGCCGAGAAAGTCGACAGCCATAATTGCTGGGGGAACGACGTCCATATGACCGACTCCCATGAATGGTGCTCAGTGGCTCTGAAGGTGGACGAGGGGGCCCCCGGAGAGGGGCTCATCAACAACGCTCTCTGGTTTGTGGCACTGGTCTGTTAGGGTGCCTGTATACAACAGGATGCATAACATTGGTATGAACACTCGCCAAACCCGCAGACCACATTTCCCAGAATGCATCTACATGGGATAGAGACTTGGCTCCATGGAACACGTTAGTCCCTCTTCCATGTCGAGCCGCCACAACCAATGGACATCAACCTACTTGGTTAAATACATTAACTGGTTGGAGGGCGTTTTCTTTAAGCAAGCTGAGGAAGGCATCTTCGCCGAAACGCGTCCTTGCAATAAAGAATCTTTGAAAGGGGTTCCCGCGTGTGCCGTGTTTCTTCATTGGAACAGGAGCGTGAATATTGTATGTGGACCCACTTCCACATTTCCTGCACCCGTCCTCAAGAGTGCTCACCGCAGAAGTGGATTTGGAGTGTGAGATATATATATATATTCACTGAAAAAAACATAGGTTTCACACCAGTTATAGTTAGGAATTAGCATTAAAAAAACCTATTAAATTCACTGAAAAAAACATAGGTTTCACACCAGTTATAGTTAGCTGAAAGTTTTACTCGCATAAAACCATTGAAATTCCCACGTTATAGTTAGTTGGACTCACTATAACTTGCGCGTGCAATGCACTGCTGATGACGTCACATATTACATCACTCATGACATGGTCAGTGACATCACTCATGACATCACTGATGAGACCATCCAGTGAATGTGTGTATTTAAAAAAAAAAAATATTTGTTATATATGTATATGTAAAAGTTGCTGGAAGAATAAATGTTTAAATAAGAGTTTACATTGATATTTTTTTTTTTTTAAATTGATTGTTTAACTGGCTTATTAAGTGTATCTTAGTGAATACATCTATTAACAAGTAATGTTTAAATATTCAAATATATGTATTAGTGTTTCACTTTGTGTATAAGTGGCTGCATGGGTTGGTGATTAGCTACATGTGTGTGTATATGGGTTATTAGATGTTTGTTTTAATATCATTATGAGTGTCTATATGGTTGGTGGGGGTATTACTTAGCACATAGATGCATGAGTGACTGACTCTCTGCTTGTATGTGTTTTGAAGACAGCATATGTGCAGGACTGTATGGGTGGATGACTGTGTATATGTGTGTGTTACTGAGTGAATGAGTGTCTCACTAGTTTCCTTATCAGTAACTACATAAGTTTAAATCTAGTATATGTGAATATTGTTGTATATAAGTGAGTATATGTGAGAGTGAGAGATTGTAAGAGTTCCTATTGAAATTAGTATGTGTTTCTATAAGTGATTGTTTAAGAGAGTAAGTATGTGTAAGTTTCCCTAGAAGTAAAGTGGTAGTGTGTGTATACCTGTATATGCAAATAAATGGATGTTCAATAGTTTATTTGCATGTGTGAGTATGTGTGTGAGTAACTTTTGGACGACTGTCGGTGTGTAACAGGATGTATAGGTGTATCACTACATATGATGAGTGAGTATATGTAGGAGTGACTATATAGAACTGTTGGTGATTTAGTGCATGTGTATATAGATGGTGGAATTATTGAATTGGTTGTTGTAAGTGGTATGGGTATCTCCATTTTTTTCAATATTTTAGTTTCTATTTTTGAATATTTGTTTCAAGGGTTACATTACAGTGAAAGGAGCTCTGTCACAAGGATGGTGTCATCAGTGATGTCATGAGTGATGTCACTGACCATGTCATGAGTGATGTAATATGTGACGTCATCAGCAGTGCATTGCACGCGCAAGTTATAGTGAGTCCAACTAACTATAACGTGGGAATTTCAATGGTTTTATGCGAGTAAAACTTTCAGCTAACTATAACTGGTGTGAAACCTATGTTTTTTTCAGTGAATTTAATAGGTTTTTTTAATGCTAATTCCTAACTATAACTGGTGTGAAACCTATGGTTTTTTCAGTGAATTTCAATGGTTTTTTAATAGCAAATCTTTATAGGTATAAAAAGTGAAAAAATTTAAAACTAATTTTATATTGTATAAATATGTTAATTTTTAATATTTTTTTTTATTTTTCACCCCGGGGCGCTCCTGGGGCGCGTACCGGTGAACGCACGGGTAAGCGCAATGTTACGGCGTGCCCCGGGGCGCGTACCGGTGAGCGTCCCGACAGCGCTATTGCCGCGAACGAAAACAACATCGTGACGTATCGCGTAGCCGCCACGCCTTGCGTCATAAGACACGTATCGCGTAGCCGCGAGATGCGTCTTATGACGCACCGCGTAAGCGCACCCGGAAGCGCAAATGATCGCGCAACGTAAGCGCCGCGACGCGCTTACGTTGCGCGCCCCCGGACTCGCCCCAGGGCGCGTAGCGTAAGCGCGTCAAGCCATGTGACTTTAAAATAACACTATTCATTGGTTCAGAACTTTTTTTTTTCAAAATTTTGAGAAACCCACCCATTTCTCTCACTATTGCTTTGTACTTGGAGAGAGCAAGAGCTGTTCTGTGTATTGTCTTCTTTTCCTAATTTTCCTGATCTACAGCAATGGCTGCAAGGGAGTCATCCAGCAGTGTTTCAGATGGTTTTTTGCATGAGGACCCTCCTCACCGGAAAAAAGGAACCACTTCATATGGAAATTTTATGACATCTCTGAAGGACAAAAAAAGTTAATGCTGCAAAAGTAACCTGCAAAATATGTGGCAGTATTTTATCGAGAGGCAATCCTCTAAAAAAATATAGCTTTGGAAATGCCAATTTAATTAGGCATGTCAAGAGAAGACACCCAAACAACTTTGCCAGGGAGAGTGTCAGGGAGCTGGCACGGAATTTACCAACAGATGGCGGCAGCACCTCCACTGGTGGAGCAACACCTTCGGGACCACCACGTGGAAGAATGGTCCCTAACATACAGCCGGTGTTTGCAGGCATTAAATTTCTGTGCGTGGAGTGTGAGGAACTGCTCTGTTATGGGGAGCAGAGCGTTGAACTCATTGCTATAAAGAGACAGGAACACCGCTGCCCTCCCCGTCCCTAAATTTTCAATTTTTTTTGCTCCTGTTGAGCAGTTTTGGAATCCCTGTTTTTGTTTTTCCCCTGAAAAAAATCCCCCAAAAATATAAAATCGTTTTAAAAAGTATAAAAAAATATAAAACAACAACAAAAAAAAAAAGTTCTTTTCAGAACTACCTCCAATTTATAAAAAAATGCTATTTTTTTTAAAAAAAGTCTGTCATTCTTTTATCTCCATGGTATGCTCCCCGGTACGCGTACCCGGCGCTCCCCCCCGCGAAAATCTAAAAAAAAAAAATTTTTTTTTTGTCCTACGGGACCCTTTTATGGCCCCCACATCAAACCTAGGGGGTCAGGGGGGGTGTACCCTGCCCCCTTTTGCTCACTTCCCCCTTTGATTTTTGCCACCTCTTGTGTCTCAATCCTACCGAGACACAAGATGGCGGCTGCTGCGGACTGTTTCGAATGTTTACAGACACCCGAGAACCAATCAGCTTGCCGTGCCCATGTCGCGTGGCGTGCCCGGAGCGCTCCCCGGTACGCGTACCGGGGCGCGGCTCTAGATATATAAAAATTTTTTTAACCTAAATTACTGAAAATCCTCTGGAGCACATATCTTGAGACATAGCAAAGGCACATCGGGCTACCAGTCCCTACAATTTTGCCAAGTTTGGTGAAAATCCATTCAGCCATTCGAGCTAAAAGTGCGACAGACCGCCCTATGGAAATGAACATGGGGAAAACACGTTTTGGGACCCCCCTTTTATCTCGGCCCGCGCTTGACGAATCCCCCCCAAACTTTCAGGGAAGGAGCGGAGCGCCACGAGGCAAAGTTGCTGAAAAACTCAGGCTGATTACTCAACCGGCGCCAAAAGTTATTCCAAATAGAATGTTGCGATTTCCCTATGGAAATCAATCCTAACTATAACTACATACTGTGACCGCCAGTAGGTAATATATATATATATCTATATATTAACTGAAAAAAACTATAGGTTTGAGGCAGGTTATACTTAGGAATCCGCATTTAAAAAACCTTAGAAATTCACTGAAAAAACCATAGGTTTTGGGAATGTTATAGTTAACTGGACATTTTACTCATACAAAACCATTGAAATTCCTCTGTTATAGTTAGTTGTACTAACTGTAAATCTCACGCCCGCAATCCACTGGTGATGATGTCACATATTACATCATTCATGACATGGTCAGTGACATCACTGATGACATCTCAAATGACATCACTGATGACATCACTGATGCCATCATCGAGTGAATGTGGTTTGGATCCATATTTAAATATGTATTGTATATATAGCAATCTACATTGAAGAATGAGTGGATGTATAAGTGTCTAGAAGGACGATTTAGAAGCATTGTGATTAACTATTTACTTGACTAATTTATAGTGTCTCACTAAATATATTGGATAGTGACTAAACTGTGTGAATATCTGTATTACTTTCTCAATTGTTGTGTAAACTGCTGCACCAGTTAGTTACTAGCTACGTGAAAGTCTATATTAGTTATTGTTTAGTTAACTGATTATTTGTATGGGCGAGTGAATCTGTGTGTAGTTCGGTGGGGTGTTTGTGACTGCCCAAAGATGTGTCAATAGTTGATTCAGTAGGTATATGATGTTAAGACTACATGTTATAATACTTGCTTGGGTCAGTGAATATGTATGTCGATGTGCTGATGAGCAAATATATCTCTCAATGGTACATGTTAAAAAAACTAGAATAATAAAAGGCAGTGTCTATGACATATGTTGTATATAAATAGGTATACATAAGACTCAGTGATTGCATGAGTGACTGTATAGATAACTGTATACTTGTAATAGTAATTTTATAACACACTAAGTATGAGTTACTATCTATATCATTAAATGAAGTGGTGTTTGTATAAGTGTGTAGCTCAGTAAATATAAGTATGATCCATTGTTTGCACGATCTGCGCCTAAATATATCGTTGTTTTGCTGCGCATGCCATTCTAGTTTGGACCCAGCCATATGCAAATCAGTCTTGACCCTGCACCCAATGGGAACAGTGCAGGCTGAACTGCCAGGTCAGGTCCTCCCTGGGCTGGAAACAAGCATCCTAGGACCGGTTTCAGGCTTTAAGCCCTCATGAGCCAGGATAGCTTGACTCCAGTGGCATGGAGAGCACGATGGAGAGCACGGGAGCCATGTCTGGGCATACCTTTCCTACTTGGGGTGACAAATGCAAAAACAACAATTGTTGGACAGAAAGCAGAACAATGTCATACATTCACCCCAGTATAAAGATATGGGCCTAAGTCTGTCCTTTTTTTACTCCCCATGCCATTCCACTTTGGACCCAGCCATATGCAAATCAGTCTTGACCCTGCGCCCTATGGGAACAGTCCAGCCCGAACTGTCAGGCCAGGTCCTCCTTGGACTGAAATCAAGCATTGTAGGAATGGTTTCAGGCTTTCAGCCCTCATCAGCCAGGATAGCTTGACTCCAGTGGCATGGAGAGCACGGGACCCATGTCAGGGCATACCCGTCCCACTCGGGGTGACAAATGCAAAAATAACAATTGATGGACAAAATGTAGAACAATGTCATACATTCACCCCAGTACAAAGATCTGGGACTAAATCCATCGTTTTTTTGCTCCCCATGCCATTCCAGTTTGGACCCAGCCATATGCAAATCAGTCTTGAACCTGCGCCCAATGGATACAGTCCAGCCTGAACTGCCAGGCCAGGTCCTACCTGGATGGGTATGCCCAGACATGGGTCCCTTGCTCACTGTGCCACTGGATTCAAGCTAGCCTGGCTGATGAATGCTAATACCCAGAAACTGATCTCAGGATGCTTGTTTACGGTCCAGGGAGGACCTGGCTTGGCAGTTTGGTCTGGACTGTTCCCATGAGGCATAGGGTCAAGACTGATTTGCATACGTCTGGGTCTAGACTGATTTGCATATGGCTGGGTCTAAATTGGGGTAGCATGGTGAGCAAAAGAACAATGGACTTAACCCAGATCTCTTGACTGAGGGTGAATGTATGATTTATTCAGGATTACGTCCATCATTTGTTTGCGTAGCACTTTTTACCCTAAGTCGGATGGGTATGCCCAGACGTGGGTCACTTGCTCACTGTGCCACTGGATTCGAGCTAGCCTGGCTGATGAATGGTAATACTCTGAAATCGGTCACAGGATGCTTGTTTACGGTCCAGGGAGGACCTGGCTTGACAGTTTGGTCTGGACTGTTCCTATGAGGCACAGGGTCAAGACTGATTTGCATATGGCTGGGTCTAAACTTGGGTGGCATTGTGAGAAAAAGATCAATGGATTTAACCCAGATCTCTTGACTGGGGTGAACGTATGATTTATTCCCAGATCTTTTCACTGGGGGTGAATGTATGATTTATTCAGCATTCCGTGCATCATTTGTTTGCGTAGCACTTTTCACCCTAAGTGGGATGGGTAGGCCCAGACGTGGGTCCCTTGCTCACTCTGCCACTGCATTCAAGCTAGCCTGGATGATGAAGGGTAATACCCAGAAACTGATCTCAGGATGCTTGTTTGTGTTCCAGGGAGGACCTGGCTTGGCAGTTTAGTCTGGACTGTTCCCATGAGGCGCAGGGTCAAGCCTGATTTGCATAAGGCTGGGTCTAAACTGGGGTGCATGTTGAGAAAAAGTACGATGAATTAACCCAGATCTCTTGACTGGGGGTGAATGTATGATTTATTCAGCATTCCGTTCATCATTTGTCTGTGTAGGACTTTCACCCTAAGTAGGATGGGTATGCCTAGACGTGGATCCCTTGCGCACTGTGCCACTGGATTCAAGCTAGCCTGGATGATGAAGGGTAATACCCAGAAACCGGTCTCAGGATGCTTGTTTACGGTCCAGGGAGGACCTGGCTTGGCAGTTTGGTCTGGACTGTTCCCACGAGGCAAAGGGTCAAGACGGATTTGCATATGGCTGGGTCTAAACTGGAGTGGCGTGGTGAGCAAAGGGACAATGGATTTAACCCAGATCTCTTGACTGGGGGTGAATGTATGATTTATTCAGCATTCCACCCATCATATTGTTTGTGTAGCACTTTTCACCCTAAGTGTGATAGGTTTGCCTTGCCCAGACATGGGTCCCTTGCTCACTGTGCCACTGGATTCAAGCTAGTCTGGCTGATGAAGGGTAATACCCAGAAACTGGTCTCAGGATGCTTGTTCACGGTCCTGAGAGGACCTGGCTTGGCAGTTTGGTCTGGACTATTCCCATGAGGTCAAGACTGATTTGCATACGGCTGGGTCTAAACTGGGGTATCATGGTGAGCAAAAGGACGATGGATTTAACCCAGATCTCTTGACTGGGGGTGAATGTATGCTTTATTCAGCATTCCATCCATCATGTCCATCATTTGTTTGCATAGCAATGTAAAGGGGGAAGTAGTTAGCCTACAGGTGAGCTAGCGCCTAGAGGCGGTTGCTGACATCGATAAGCAATGTGAATTGCCAAAGATTATTGCTAAAGTATATAAATCTTTATTGCGCAGTAATCTAGGAAATCAAGCTTCTTACACAAACACAACAAAAGACTCACCCTGAGAAGGACAGGCATCCAGTCTTTCCTAAAAAGAATAGGAATAGGAATCAGCGGCAGCAACAACACAAGCAAGGTTCGCATGCTGTTTCACCGACACCTGAAGCTTCTGAGCGTGGATATGATTTGCGTGACCGCTCTCATAGTGAGACGCCAGAGAGGTTTCAAGTTCCTGATCGGCGCTCTCCTCGTTCTTTACAGGACTCATTGGATTCACAGTTTGATGGTGGGGAGCGCTAGGATCGCAGACAAGGCGAGACCACTCAACAGAGACGTGATCCGCCACGCTAGTTTGACGTGAAAGCCAAACCGGAGGGACTGCCTCCTTTTCGGGCAGCGTTTCAAAAGAAGAAAATTGCCACTTTGACAGCAAAATATGCCTCAGATGGTGAGAACCCTGCTCCTCGATTGGAGATGGGTGGTGACACTCCTCGACAGCGCGAAGGAAGTTGCCATACTGAGGGAGGCACTCCATCCTTGTTTGGAGGCGAGAGCAACTGATACTTTCATTACAGTGGAAACAGCAGATACACGAGTTGCACCCCCTGATAGGCTTCATGAGATAGTTCTCCAAATTTAGGGTGATATTAAAACAGCCACTAAGGGAGTCTTTTGGGACCACCTTACCTCCTCATATGACATTTTGTTGGAGGAGACAGATTGGCCTCCTCCTTTTGTTTTGTCATCTTCCCGGGGAGAGGACATGATACTCCTGAGTTTTTCCCGGTACGTCTCTGAAGACCGGTTATGTATTGTAAACAGGTAGGCTGGGATAAGGATTCACTAGCACCTGAAATTCCTTCATATTCTATGCCACAGCCATAGGCGGTTGTATGACGTTACAACGCATACATTTACAATGCATGCCTTTACAATGCAGTTTTAACGTCGCAACATCCTTTACAACGCATTCCATAACATCGCATGACACTACATCTCATTTTTAGAAACTACCTTTACAACGCATTCCATTACATTGCATAATACCTTTACAATGCACATCATTACAATGCATACCATTACATTGCATTTGTGGTAAGTATTGGATAGTATAGGGGTAAAAATTACTATTTTAACTCCAGTGGGTGTGACAGTAGGTTAAGTGTTGGATAGTATAGGGGTAAAAATTACTATTTTTACTCCAGTGGGTGTGACAGTAGGGTAAGTGTTGGATAGTGGAGGGGTAAAAATTACTATTATAACTTCAGGGTTTGCAACAGTAGGGTAAGTGTTGGATAGTGTAGGGGTACAATGCGTTGTAATGGTATGTGTTGTAATGCCTGTATTGTAGTGAAATGTGATGTAGTGTCATGTGTTGTAATGATATACGTTGTAATGCCTGCGATGTAGTGACATGGATTGTAAAGGATGTTGCGATGTAATGACTGCGTTGTAAAGGTTGTTTCCCGCCTCAGGCTCAATATCCGATCATGCATGAAGCAAAAGCATCCGTAAGTGAAATTTTGACTCCGTTGGAATATCAGGGTGTCATTGAACCCTGTGTTTCATCCATGAATAATCCTCTTTTACCAATAATGAAACGGGGCTGTTCATATCCTATAATTTTGGATTACAGATATTTAAACAGCCATGTTCGTACATTTGCAGTACAAACTACACACAGCTCTGTGTTAGTGAATAATATTGTTTGTAAAAAACTCCAAAACAACACTCGGGCCTCATTTATGAGAAATGAGGCATCGCTGCGTGAAAGCAGCGATGCGTCACTTCTCAGTGCACACTCCTTGCGACATACCTGATGCGTCATATTTACTGTATGACGCATCATGTCGCAAGGAGTTACAGATAAGATATGTCAGTATTTCTGACGTATCTGTATGGCGCAAAAGTGACGCATTGCTGGAGTCTGTCACAAATGTGACGCAACTCAAGCAATGCGACCTTTCACATGGGCCTGCGTCAGTCTTACGCCTGCTGTGAGGCAGGCGTAAGATTTTGACGCAATGGCATCCTAGAAGTGACGCAGTGAAATCTCATAGATTTCATTGCGTCACTTCTACGAGGCTTTTTGCGGGGGAACTCCCCCCTGCATACATTATACCTGATGCAGGTATAATGTAGCGCAGGAGTTTACAAAGTGACGCATCTGCTTAGATGCGTCACTTTGTAAATAGTGCGCAACAGGAGGCATGTTTTACGCCGCCGATACATCACAAAAAGTGACGCTTCGGAAGCGCAATACTGACGCATTGCCTCATAAATGAGGCCCTAAATATTTCCAATGTTTTTACAGTCATACTTTGGCTCCTGGTAGCTCTGACTTGACATTTGCCAGGGGCTGCAGTCAGAAGCCCTTTAAGCGTTTGCCTATGGGATATAAGAACAGTCCCGAGCCTTTTGCTGTGCATGCTGTGTCTCTGTTACACGACATTGACCCTGATGCGTTCTCATACATCAATGACATTTATCTGACAGATGACAAATTGATCCCGCATCTTGTGAGTGTGGATCACATCATTTTCTCTTTTGCTGACTTGGGTTACAAATTTAATTTAAGGGGAGACGCTTCGTGGATTCAGCCGGGGGATTCTTGTGTGGACTTTTTGCCCCAGGAGACAGCGGGGCAGCCAGCGTGTGGCCGAGCCCCTAACTGATCACCGGCAGCGCCTGATAAACAGCTCGTGCCTCCCGCTTCGCGGGAGACGCTTCGTGGATTCAGCGGGGGCATCCTTGTGTGGACTTTTTGCCCCAGGAGACAGCGGGGCAGCCAGCATGTGGCGGAGCTTCTCCCTCAACACCGGCAGCGCTATTTAAACACCACGCGCCTCCCGCAAGGCGGGACGCGCGCGGGCACGCGCCGGTCAAAGCCCGGTCCAAGGGTGGGCTCTTCCTAGCCCATCATCACCAGGAAGAGGCTGGGCAGGGCCCCCCCTGTCATTTTTGCTACGGGACACAAGGTACTGTTTCACCATCATTTCGTGGGACTTTTCTGGCACACACCTGGGGGCCTTTCTTATGTCTATTATCACCATTGGCATACTGTAGGCATCGAAAGTTGCGTTCTGTCAGCACGTTGTTGTTAAAGCCGCATTCTGATATCCATACAGGTAAAAGGAATGGGTAAAAGGAAATCGATGGAGGGTGGGGGGGCAGTTTGGAACAAGAAAGGTAAAAAGGTTAAAAAAGCGAGCCATGCAGCCAACAACTGTGTTCTTGACAGAATAGAGACAATAGTAACCGAATGTGAAGAGATTTTAGGAGGTAACAATGTAGCATCTGACACTGGTACAGATCACCAGGAGAAGGCATTAGTTAATAACCCCCAACAAATAATTCCATCTATATTAAAAAAACAGGCTCACCAATTCACTAATCCAATTCTCCATAGTCTACCGGTAGAGGGCATTGAGGAATTTCCTCCACCTACGTCTTTTTCACCATCTACAAATCGAAATGACCTAGAGGTCACAAGTGCCAGTCCAGGTGATGAGTACTTTCCTCCAATCCCCTGTTCCAATAGATTCGCAGTGCTGGAGCATTTGGCAGAAGGAACTGTACCATCAATAAGGAATGAATGCAACCCTACTGGCGCTGGTGACTCGGCGAAGAGATGTGAATGTAGAAATTTCAATGAGGGGTTGTTGCAGAAAGTCGAACTACTCCAAAAAAAGGTGGACTTTTTGAGGAAAATGGTGGAAGCTTTATACTGTAGGGCCAAGCTTCCTTTACCAGCTGCCATCTCGTTGTCCCAGCCTCCTCCCCCTACATTTTCTCCACATTTGAACAGACCATTGATTGGTGCTCTTCCTGAGGGGGGTGGTGGGACCCCTTCTGGGTTGCGAGATTCAGGAAATGCCATCCCTCCTATGGCCCCAGTCTTTAGTTCTAAAAAATCCTATGCTGATTTAATGAAAGCTCCCGGGGCTCGAAACATCCCTTCTAACACCTCGAAGGCCCCAGGGGCAACCCCTTCCGGACACGATCATGAACACTCAGGCAACAGTTTACATGGTAAAAGTCCCAAAACCCTCCTGTAGGCAGGGGTATCAAAGCAGTGAGTCCCTCCGCAACAAGGCAATACATTGGTTGCGACATGTGAGGGCCTGCAGGTCCATAATTCGTGAGGATATCCTCAGAGTGAGGAGGATTGCATCGCAAAATTCTGAGCTAGACTGCATTCAGCTGTTGCTAACTGATGCTCTTCTTGCTGAGAATTTGCTGGCCTTGGAGTTCTGCACCTCCTCTCCAGAGCATTCTGCCATTAAGATCAGACACTCTCCACTTTGGGCACCATCGGGGGAGGCAGACCACGATACAGCAGGGAGAAGGGGAGGGGATTCTGGCCTGAACAGGGTAGATTGACTAAACCCAGGGTCCATTGAAAATAGTACCACTGCTTTAATTGGAGCCAGACGTAGAGATACTGATGCCCCTGCCAACTCCCTTTCTATAGGAATTTTAAAGGGACATGGATTGGTTGCAGAAGATGCATGGTGTAGCAGTGGAGGCCACCACTAACTCAATAATGGTCAATCTCCTCTCGTGGAATATAGCGGGGCTAGAGAAGAAATTATTGCTCCCAGAATGGAATAAATTTGTTGAAAAGTTTGAGATATGTTTATTCCAGGAGACATGGAGTCTAACTCCCTTATATAAATCCGGCTATACTTCTTATTTTATTCCAGCAACTAGTTCAGGCAAGGGACGCCCTTCTGAGGGATTAGAAATCTGGATTAGTATTTCCCTTAACTGGACGATCGCCACACACACCTGTTTGACACGGGATATTTTGCACTTGACTGTTAGAGGCACACCCAATGGTACAGCCTTAGAATTATTCAACATCTATGCAAGAGGTTCTGCAGGTGCCCAGACATCACCGACCATAACATCTTTGAAAAGTATGCTATCTCGCATTCCGGAACACTCCCACATTGTAGCAGCTGGGGACTTTAACGTCACATTCGAACCTCTGAGTGCGGATGATCTTTTGTGAACCGCCGAAGAGGACGCAAAATGGGCTAGCCCACCCCTTAGTTTAGACCCATTAAGAAGTGGTCCCAGAGAGCTATTCAAATTAATGCCCTCACTCTGGAATATAGTCTAAGAGCTGTGAATGGGAGGACACGCTCTGATTTAAGCGGAGCCAATACTTTTAATAGGATAAGCTCCCCATCCAGAATAGATTATATTCTTATTGATGTTCGACTATGGGGGGACCTTGAAGATATGGTAGTCACGCCCTCTATAGACAGTGACCATAATCCGCTCTGTCTACAAGTTAACAATATCTGGCGACCCTTTGGGACAAAGGCACGCAATCCTCCTTTAATGTCAACCAGAGAGGTAATCCCCTCCAATTGCAATAGACGCCTTAAATGGCACAAAGTCTCCCAACAAGATTATAAACTGCAAAGCATCAGGGAGGTCCTTGAGTCTGAGAACAGTGAACTAGTGGTGCTTTATAGTGAAATAGGGAAGCAACCCAATTTTCATTAATTTTATCAAGAATCAATTGATAAGCTAAGTTCATTTTTTATCGTAGAAGGGAAACCGGCACCAAAGCGAGATCGAGTAAGCCTACCAATCCTTGGTATTCTCTGAGCTGTAGGGAAAAGAGGGTGGCACTATCTCTTGCTATTAGAAAGAAAGATTTATCAACAATTAACACAGCAAGGAAAGATTACTCCAAGGCACTGGTGGAAGCAAAACGTAATTGGGATGAGGCCCACTGGCAGGAACTTAAATATGCCTCGAAACAGAGGGACGCAACACTATTTTAGGATTTAATTAATAGAGTGAACAGAAAAGGATCTGACCTATTCCCTAACCATATCACAGGTCAGCAATGGCACGAACACTTCTCCAATCTCTATTTGGGAGAAGAATGTCTTGCATCCCCAAAGGCTGAGACCTCCCCAGCCATCACTGGTGCCGCCCAGTCATTGGACAGCTTTGAGCTCCAAGAGGTGGAGCTAGCAATAAATAGCATCGCCCCTGGAAAGGCAGCGGGTCCCGATGGTCTTCCCGGGGACCTGCTTTTGCACGATCCTAAGCCTTGGGCCCAATTTATATTACTTGTAATGAATTTAATAGTAAGGGGATCTCCTGTCTCTTGGAAAGGCGCGGAGGTTGTCCCAATATTCAAGAAGGGAAATAAGGAGGACCCTGCCAACTACAGACCAATTAGTTTAATCGATGTAATCCATAAGGTGGTTGGCAGGGTGCTCCTTATGAGGATCAGAAAATGGATGGAGGATGGAAATATCCTGTCTCACTATCAAGCGGGGGTTAGGCAAAAGGTGGGAACAATGGACCAGGTGTTCAGATTCTTCATGATCTATTGGAAAATAGTGACCATACGGAAAGGCAGCTTGTACCTGGCCTTCATAGATCTGAAGACTGCATTTGACCTGGTGCCCCGGGATAAGCTCTGGCAGGTCTTACAACAACTGGGTATCTCCCCCCAGATCCTTAACTTCTTAAAACATCTGCATAATGAAAACTATGCTAAAATTAGGTGGGGATCACTAGGGCAATTGACAGAGAGGATTGTGGTGAACAGGGGGGTGCGCCAGGGATGCGTGCTGGCTCCCACCGTGTTTTTGCTATTTAATAATGGGGTGGTGGATCACCTCAAAGAGGAACCAACTGATGCTCCCACTTTCGCGGGGGAGAAGACACCAACCCTCCTGTTTGCCGACGATACCCTCTTGATCTCCAAGTCACCGGGTGGCCTCCAAAAACTTCTAAATAGATTTTGTTTTTTTTTGCAATTCTCGAGGGTTGACAACCAATCCATCAAAACGTTTCAGAAATGGCATCGCCCTGAACAATACCCCTTTAGACACGGTCAAGTCTTTTGACTATTTGGGAATTTGGGTTTCTAAAAATATGAAATGGAGTTCCCATTTTGCCAAAATGCTCCTAAGCCACAAGCGGGTGTCTGGGGCTATCGTCAGAGAACAACATCTGTCTGCGAGTAAGCCAGTTGCCCCGGCGCTTGCGGTCTATGACGGCAAACCATTACCTTCGGCCCTATACGGGCCGAACTCTGGGGCTTCTGGAGAACACTAGCGAGGTTGCTAAGCAGAAAACACCTTTTTAAGAGACCTTATCTCCCTTCCTATTTCCACCCCTTTGAAGCAGTTATTTTTTGATATGGGAAGACGCTCCATTCATGATATTGCACACCTTCGTCCCCTGCTCTTTTGGGCGCGCATAAGAAGGACCGCTGAGTTGTCCAACTATGCTGCTGCCCTCGATGAATTGGTAACAGTCGACACAGGGAGCAGGATCAAATGGATAGTAGACCTTAGGCAGCTTTTAACCGATATTGGATTCAGAGAGGCTTGGGCTAGCCAGACCCCACCATCCAAACAGGATAAAAGCGTGCCTATTGGGATTGGGTGCAGATGCAAGAGCTATCAAATCTCAAAACAGGGAAACTTACTGAGGTGTTCTTCGAGCATAAATCCATCTGCAAATTAGAACCCTACTTCGATTTTATACAGGTTCCCAGGGACAGGGTCCTATATGTGAAGATGAGATTAGGGACCCTACCGTTTAATAATGTGACAGCATCTTGGAAGGGGCCCAATTCATCACCAGCGCCTTGCCCAGGCTGTGCCTATCCCAATGAGTCTATCGCCCATTTCTTTTTTGCATGCCCGGCCTACAGGATGGCTCAAACAGGTCTGTAAAATGGTAGGCCTAATGATCCATTGTGCTGCATTACGTATCCTAAAGACTGATACTTCTTCTTTGACATTAATTTGCAGAGTAGCCAAATATTTTGGATGTGCATAGTTGATAAGAACAAAGATCCAGGCGAAAAACGTGAAATGTTTCAACACCTGAGATGCGCATGGTTGACAGACAAGATAAGAGCGAAGCTCTAAGAGAACAATGTTTAGTGCAATATCCTCTATGGTTGTAATCCGATTTTATTGGACTTGTGAAAATGGATTTCCCCTTTTTTTTTATCCCCACTTACTTTTTAATTTTGTGGTTTTTAACTGTATGGAATTTAATGTATAATATGATGCATTTTTAGTGGTTACATGTTTTTAGTACTCAAATCTTTATATGTACATGCTTTTATGCTTTTATGATAAAATGTATCGAATAAAGATTACTACTACTACTACTACTACAAATTTAATTTTGCCAATTCACACATCTCTTGTTTGGCGGTTCACTTTTTGGGCTATGAGCTCAATAATGAAGGTCGGGGGTTGGCTCCACACTTTCTGGAGAAGTGTGCACGATTGCAGCCTCCATCTACATTAAAAAAATACACTCTTTGCTGGGATATTTGAATTTCGAGAGGACTTATATTCCTGATTATGCCCAGCGTATCAAACCACTTTGATCATTGCTACAACCCTCTTTTTCGTCTGCCAGATGGCTTCCTGCACATATGGAATTCTTCGATCTTTGCAGTCCGATCTGCTTGCGACCAACTTCTTGCTGACGTGTGATAATTCTACGAACTTATAAGAATTGTGCCAGGGACGGTAAGTTTCACTTACTTGACGTTCAATGAAGGTGACACAGTACCAATAGCATATAAATCGCATTTATACACATCGGCAGGAATGTGATTTTCCCCAGTTGAGACCATTTTGACTGCGGTCCAGATGACGATTCTGAAGGAACGCTCTCTGGCACAGGAAAAACGCATTCTCATGGTTTAACCTGTGCCTACTTTAGCAGCAGTGACTGAGGCGAGTATACCGAATTCTAAAGCTCTGCATCCACGTTTGATACAATGGGCGAGTTCTTTGACATGGGCTGATGTCACTTTTATCTTTGATCTCCCATTGCAGACACAGGAGTTTTTACAATTCAAATACGTTCATCCTCCTCCGTTGTCGTTGCTTCTTTTGGATCAGTACAAATGTATCATCTATACCGACAGATCTGCTCAGCCAGCCGTCGGGTCAAAGCATGCTTATTCTGCGGCTTGTGCTATTGTGGCTGTCTCAATTGTAAATGGTAAATTTAAGTCTTCTATAGTCCATACACAGGTACTTGGGGACTGTACGGCTCAATTGGCGGAGCTGCATGCTTTGATTTTAGCTCTAGAGTTCACAGATCCCTATGTGAACACTCTTGTTGTGTGCGATTCCTTCCTCTGTGTGCAGGCTTTCAATGACAATTTGTTCTTTTGGTCTCAGAATGATTATCGAGAATCTACAGGTAGTGCAATAAATATAAGATGCTTTGGGCCTGAGTGGCAGAACTTAAAGAACATTTGCCACTCACACATGTTATTCATACTCTCGACCATCAGCGTGTGGGAACACATGCTGTTGGTAACTCTTTGGCTGATGAGGCAGCCAAATCTGCAGTAGCCACATGATCAGTAGCAGAAGTTAATAGGTCCATCACTAAGATTGATAATGATATTCTTACGGGGATTGCTGCTACGAAGGGTGGGACAGACTTCCCACAAGGTTTCCCTATCATTTGTCACCTGAGCAAAATCCATTTGCTATGATACTGTTCATTGGGGATCGACTGATTCCCAATGAGGACCGCAGACATCCTTTGATCATAGCTGCACCTGAAGGCATGGCATCTGCACATGCCAGAGTTTCTGCAGCTGTTTCTATTTTACAGCAATGTTATTGGTGGAGTGGTTTATAGAAACAAACCCGTCATTTTGTTCTATCTTGTGACATTTGTCAACAGATTAATCCGTCTACGGTTACACGTCCACCACATACACAGCTATGAATTTCTAATCAACCATTTGGTTGTATTTATCTTGATCACTGCGGTCCTTTAACATCAGAAACTGCATACAAACATATTTTAGCTGCAGTGGATTTGTGCGCTAGATATCTTTGGGTTTGCCCATAACGCAGTGCTGACGCACGAAATGTCATTCGAGATTTGCATGTCTTTGTCAGGGTTTTTGCCCATTCTGACCAATGTCCTGCATTTGCCTCAAAGGCGTACAGGGACGCAATGAGGTCTTTCAGGGTTCTGGTGTAGTTTTCGTCTCCATACAGGCCTGAGGGCAATTCTATAGTGGAGCAAATGAACCATGACTTAAAGCAATCTTTGACAGCTAGAGTATAAGGTACTGGCAGGAGTTGGCTGACTCATTTGTATGGGGTTCGAAGTGCACTATATAATCTCCCAAGAAGATCTCTGGGTGGGTGCACCCCATACGAATAGCTTTTTTGCATTAAAATGTTTGTGTATCTCACACAAGGGGTAAAGGGGAAGTATACGCTACTGAAAACTACACTATACTACTTCTGAAATAGTTAAGCTCACACAGTGTATAGAGTAGCGAAGCACAAGAGACAAAATGAAAAACAAAACAGGAAAGGTGGTGGAGCACTACAAGTGTTTGGACGAGAACCCTCACTCACTCTAGGGTGACATGCTTCATCAAAGGGCCCCTCCACACACTGGGACCGCAAGGTACCCAGTGTGGGCTACGACTTTCCCACAGGAAAGGAGCAGGAGCATTTTTATGTGACACGTCTATGTACTAATACCTGCGGGGTAAAGAGAGGGGCAGAGTGTAAATGAAGACACTCATTTTCACTTGCACTCTGCCCCTCACTTTCCTATTTTGTTTTTCCTTTTCTCTCTCATGCTTCCCTACTCTATACACTGTGTGAGCCTAATTAAAATGTTTGTGCAAGACCTTGATGGTCTAGATGTTGTGGTGGCAGCCGCAACATTAGACGTAGATAACCGTTCTACTATATTGCAGGAACTACAAAAAACCTATGACAGACTGGCTAAAGATCATTCACCCTCGTCCACTGAAGCTGCTGTACGGATACCTGTTACTAGCTGGCTTTCTAAAATTGGTGGTCTGGTTCAAGAGAAGCTGGAGACCAAGAAAGAACTTGGTCCCTCTTATCGAGCACCTGTACCAGTTCTTGGATTGAAGGGTACCCATACAGTAATTTTACCTCCTTGGTCTGGCCACAAGGAAAACAGATTTATTTCGATTGGCAATTTCAAGCTACACCATAGGGCCAATCCTGAATAGTGTGACTCCCAGTATTCAACGCCAAGATGTTTCACTGAATCCGCTGGCTTCAGCTTCTTTGACTAGTACCCGTGTTATGGAGGGGAAGTTGGAAACTTCTATTGACCTCTTGCCTGTTGTACCTTCATCTTCCTCCAATGCAGATGTCGAGTATGATTTTCCTCCTATTGAGGTCCTCATTGATGTTCCTGAAAGTACTATAAATCATCCATCTGACGCTGCACAGCTTCCAATGTTGCGCTTGGGAGCAGGTATTGTTACATTGATCACACAAGTTTCTCTTCTGTTTCTTCTTCTTTGTACTCATCTGTGTAACAATCTTTTCCTTACCTGGTTCAAAAAGACTTACCTGGTCCTGCCCTGGACATACATCTGGATGGTAAGTTTATTTTCCTTTTCATGTGGATTGGGTTTGTGACAGTGTTCATTTAGCTCATTAATGGTCATTATTTGCCAGAACGCCTGGCTGTGAAGTTGTTTGATGGAATTCTGGCTCCCCATACATCATCCCATATCATGAAATGGGATCAAGCCCTCATGAACATTTCGGCCTTCCCTGTATACATTCAAACAAGTGGAATGTTCGGGCAATTCATTTCTTGTTTTCTGATTTAAAATATTATGCTGCTTTGATGCTGAAGATTTGTATTTGATTTCGGCCCATTATGCAGACTTACTCTGTTACCAACATTATGAACACAGAACAACCACGTTAAAATCGATTTTTAATTTTACTCAATGGGAGCATTGTCGGACTCCTTTACAGGGGAGTTCTAATGCTCTACTGAGTAAATTCACATACTTCTCCGATTATAATACATCCAATCCAGAGTCCTATTTCTATAAGTTAATATTGCTGTTGCAATCTAAATGCATATTAACTCACATTAAGTTGATTTACTCTAATTCCTTTAGAAGTGATTTGGCCTTACATGGTTATGAACATTGGAAGGGTACCATTGATTTAAAATCCATTTGGGACACTAAAGATTGGCAATTCCAAGGTACTGAAGCTCTGCATCATGCGTGTCTAATTCCAACTCAAATTTTGTTTTTAAATGACACAGTGCAACAGACTACTTGTTTTGGTTTGACTTAACCAATTCTAACTATTCCTTCATTGGCTGCGTACGATACAGGGCGGATGCACACCAATCTTACAATTGATGTATTGCTTGCCCTGTTAAAAAATGGTGGTATAAATGTCTCTGACAACGACCACTTGGGATGGTTGTTGTGGCCAACAGGGTACAATGCATGTCAACTGCATTTTCTTAATGCAATGGCAGGTTTCTAACAAACTAGACCTGATCCACATTTCCCACATTCTCATTCAGTCACCACGTATTCGGTGGGTAAATTGTATCAGCAATGGTTGGGCCACTCAACACTGTCCGGTGACATCAATTTGGCTGATTTTATTTTAGGTCCTAAATGACCTAGATCAAAATGATTTATTTTTGAAGCATATAATGAGTTGTAGAAACTGTCGCAGATGGAAGCTGTGGTGCCTCGGCGCCAAATTGACCTAGCTAATTTGGAAAAAGGTCTGGCAGTGGTAGTTAAAAGCATTAATCCTTTATCTTCCTGTATATACACCTAGGATAACATTGTTTCCTCTGCTTTTGATATTATACAGAATGATGTATCTGTGTTGTATCATGGCCAAAATCAATTGCGCTCTGTAATGCAATTTGCATGGACGTTACAAACGCTCAAAATGAGGAGAGTTCCATGGGATTATTTGAATGCTTCTGCACTGTTTTTACTGTTTAATTTGACTGATAAGCAGAGATTTATGTCCATGAAAGACGCAACTTACACGCTGTTACATATAGAACAATTAGAACAGTTAACTTTTTCTGTAGCTGAGATGGATTCAGCTGTGTGGTTAATTCATGGAGTAGTTTCACTACCCTTCTCACTATTTCAGTTTACTTCTTGCATGAAACAATTCCCGGTTGGGCGCTTTGAGCCCCTGGGAAGTGCTTTCATCCATGGATTGTGGTCATTGCCTTTCACCTTCAAATGTCAACATGCCGATAAGGAGGTTTTCCAAATGGGAGAATTGTAATTCCACAGTAGGGCATGCCCTCGTTTGCAAACAAGTTAAATTGCACGGCACCTGTAACGTGCCGGCACCTAATCTGGCTTGTTTTTTAAAAGGTACGCCCGTTCCAGCTATTATTCCCGCACTCAGGTTACTTTCAAATGGCAGTTATCTTATTTTGAATAACCACCACTGCTGTGGCCTACGGGTTGGTAACTCTTGTATAGTGATGGTTTCGTAACGTGTTACTTGCTGCAGCAATGTCCTTTTTCCACCCCCGCATGGAAGTGTACATAGTTCGCTTTGGCCTTCCATTCCAACTTTGAAAACAGATTTTAATAAACTAAGCAGACTGAAAGCGCTATTGTTTCAACAAGAAGTGGCTCTCACTTCAGTGTGAGAGACCTTCGATTGCAGGTGGTGAGAACAGCAAGTGACATACACTTGCTACTAGACACAAATCTCCCACTTCATTTTGGAGAATTAATTCCCCAAAAATGTAATGCGTCTGATACTGAAGGCCTTGCTCATTTTTTTTAACTTGTGGGATCGGGCCTTGTTGCCTCTTTACAGACGATTTTTGGAGTAATACCGGCCTTTATTCATTTTATTTTTCCATCGTCTTCTGAGGGTTTCCATTGACCCTCTTTCTGGCGGACGGCGTCCTGGTACTTCTGCTCTCGTTACGCAACGAGTGCCCATCTTCTGGTACTGCACAGACCCGGACAATTGCAACTGTATCGTGACCAAATGCAACAACTGTTTAGATGCTTACCATTGGCGATGCTTGGTATGAGTTATGGACTTACTTTTCACTTCGCCTACTTCACTTGCATGCAACCTGTGTTCTATTGCCGACGGTACCCTTTCTATTGGGCCTTGGATAAATGCCTTGCCAATGCATCCAGCACTGATCTGGTTTATAATCTGTTAATGGGTCCATTACTGACCCATGGGCAGGCCTGTTCTCGGGACGGCCGTTTGATGCTTGCGGCTGCACTTGGAGTGTTGGCAGACTGGCATACCTGTGAGGCTGCACAGCGCCTCTTTCAACAGAGTTTCGTTGAATGTCACTCAAGTTGCCCGGATAAGCTCCTGGAGAAATCTGATTATGAGGATCACGTGTGTTCTTTCAACCTGCTCAATTGGATGGCGTCCCTATTTGCTGTGAACGACAGGGATGACCTTTTGGAACGACTTGCATTCCACGGTTCACTTAATCTGTTGAATTTACCTAACTCGCATTTAAAACATTTTTAACAACGTTTTGGCATTTATTATGATTTGGCCTTTTCAAAGCATTTTGATTTTGCTTACAGTTGCATTCTATTTTTTCTATGTACTACAAAGTTACCAAGGGGAGGGCGTGGCCGATAGGGACCGACGACATTGCTAAGTTAGCATGAGCCCGGCAACTCGATGCTGCTTTTGTGCACATTACTACATGGCTTTCATTTTTGCAATGCTCTGTTTATGCCTTTCACATGAGAACCATCTGCTTTGTTTGCTCTCTGCCTGTTCCTAGAGTTTAGTCTGATCACTGTGAGCAAGGTCAATAAACAATGCCCCTTGCTATTCTGTTCTGATCTGTCCCTAGAACCTAGACAAAACATGCTAACACAGCTGCTGCTGGAAACTAGTACTTTGATATTATTGGGATGCATGTTTAGGATAAATACACTTGGAGAGGGAGCTTTCCAGGGAGAAGAGCAATGCGGTTCCTATGATGTAGATCAGGGGTCTCCAACCTTTTCTGTAGTGAGAGCTAATTCTGCTCAAGGAAAGTCCTGCTGACCTACTAGCATATTTTATCACTGTCAAATGCTGATGATATATATTAACATTACACTATGACCACCCTAAGCACAATTATCAGTAGTAACCACCAAAACATTCCAGGAGAAGTTATCAGCAGAATGCTAGGAAAACGTTTATCAATATTAAATGCTTGTAATCAAGTAAAATGCAAATCATCACATGCAGTGTGCCACAAACGGTATTACCACAGCAGTAATTCTCCCCAACTCAGATTTAAAGTGGATAAACATGTTTCATGTGGCAGACCCATAGGCCAACGCTGCAGCTTCCACATGCTTAAACACCCTTAACATACTCAGCAAGACCTTCAATTGAACCAACCCCAAATCAAGAAAGACCGTCACCCATGCACTCATCACCAGCAGGCTGGAGTATGGGATCGCCCTCTATACCGGAATCAACAAATCTCTAATCCACAAAGTTCAGACTGTCCAGAACACCGCAGCCAGACTCATCCTCAACATCCCACGACAAAGACCACATTACCCAGCATAAACGAGCACTCCACTTGCTCCCCGTCGAAAAAAAGAGTTACCTTCAAGCTGCTCACACACACCTATAAAGCCCTCCACAACACCGGACTCCAATACCTCAATCTCCTTCTACACCCCCAAAAGAAACCTCCACCTTGCTGACCAGGTCTTGGCTGAAATCTTCTGCATCCACAGAACCAGACAGGAGGCACCCCCTTTCTTACATCAAGGCCAATACCTGGGGAATGAACTCCCCTTCAGCATCAGATGAAGCCCCACACTGAAAGCATTCAGGAAGAGCCATAAGACCTGGCTTTTCGAATGACCAAAGCTGCATAAATCCCCACATACACTCCCCCAGCACCTCGGGACCCTCACAGGTGAGTAGTGCGCTCTATACATCCCTGATTGATTGATTGATAGGCCACCACAGTTTGTGTTTGAGTGTTATCAACAGGCCCTGCCATTGGTTTGGCTGTCTGTAACTCTTAAGGGTAGTGAAATGAGTCATGCTGCCTTCTTTAATATACACAGAATCTCTGAGATTGGCTTGGTTTGGCTTCACCTCTGAGAGCTATTTTGAGGGTGCTAGTGAGCTACCAGTAGCTCCCGAGCTGCTGGTTGGACACCCCTGATGTAGATATACCATCTAGGCACTAAGGTATGGGGTCTGCTGACAAAGCCCAGAGATGATCTATTATATAATAGTACTTGTTCTCACCAAGGGGATGGTGGCTAGGCCTTATAGTCCTTTATCCACTCTTTTTATATGATGACATCTGCCTTTATGATGTATGGTCTTGCTGCAATACTAACTGTATTAGTTTTATGCATTTTCTGCTGGTTGTGGCTCGTATACTGTGTTTTAGAGCACGATAGTTAAAATAAACATTTTAAACTATATTCCTGTTTCGGTCAGTTCTTATTGTGGACAGGTACGAAAGTGTGAGAGAAAAGGTGTGTCTTGTTACCGCGATTCCTGAGAGATCCGGGAGTGTTGTGTTCTGAGGTGTCTAATCATTTGCTTCTTCATAAGTTTGTAGGTGAGCGAGTGAGACAGTATAGCTATTCGGTCCTGGGTTTGTGGGCACTAAGGTGGTGGGAAGGCGTAACCTCTATACACTGAGTTCCCATATTCCTGTGCATAGTTCTGTGTATGTGCAGAATCCCTGCAAAAGTAGCAGGATACAATCGAGCAGTTCCATGGTATTCTTGATCTTGTGGGCTGGTGTGGGATGTTTCATAGGCTGTGTCGCAGGAGAAGTGGCAGTGTAGGCAGGTAAAGGGTCCTTTGTTGGATCCTGGGGAGAAGGAGACACAATTGTTGTTTTGGTGCCTGGGGTCCATGTCCAGGAGTTCCTTGGCATTGTACCGTCTGGTGGTAGGAGGGCCAGGGGTCCTGGTGCTGGGCATTGTCCAAAGAGTGGTGCGTTGGCGGCGCCCCCCCTGGCTTCATCCACTGCATGGCCATGCTGCTGCCACAGTTTGTGGTCCTTGTAGGGGGTCCTAATGGTCTTGGGCACAGGGCAAGGACATGGAATGGGCAGAGTGGGGGACCGGGACAGCAGATGGCACATGGACAGTGCAGAGGGAGCAGACATACATTGACACGCAGGGACCCATAGATACAGCAGGCAGCGCAGGGACAGCAGGTGGCACAGGGGCAGCAGGGAGAGACAGCAGGCAGGTACAGGACAGCAGGGTGGGCAGAGGGACAGCAGGGAGCGGCCGCACAAGGACAGCAGGCAACGCAGGGACAGGAACAATAAGTAGTGCACAGACAGCAGGCAGCACAGGGAAAGCAGGCTTTAACCTTTGGATTTTCACTAAATTTCTAGTTTTTTTTAACAGGTAAGTTCTTATTAGCATACGCAATTATAACATATATTTATTCAGCACTGTATAATCATAGGTCAGAGCTTCCTCATACGTTTGGATCTGGTTGACGAATCTGCATAATTTGTTACTGGGGGCCGGTTTTGTAGCAGTGAAGCAGTTTTAAGAGCACTGCAAATTTTCCTTGTATATCCAACAGTTTTCAGGCAACAGTAAAAGCACCAAGATAACTATGTTGTTTAATGTACCTGCTGGAGACAGATCAGACTCTTCTCTAGTGGCAGTTTTGATGCATCTACGGTAGCTCCGAGGGTTAATATGTCTACTGCAAGAAGCAAGAACCATTCAAATTACAGAACCTTATGTTATGTGCATAGCCTGGTGGGTTGCTGCTTTTGTCACAGAGATACTTTTGTTACTGTGCAGTTCACAAGTTACAATCGTAATCTAGGTTAGAATGTTATGGATTTTTTTCCAGTCTTTCATTATCGTAATTTTGCTAAAAAGGGTTTGTTTGGGCAGAAATTATTTCTTATTAGTAAAATCAACCCTAACCACTGTTACAGTCTGAATCCAGAGCTTGTGCTTCTCCAGACTAAGCACTCTAAAAATCCTACCAGAATGGATACCATGTGAATTCTACACCTTGTGTCCCCTTTGTCGTATGTAAAATTTCCTATATACTGATTTACACAAGTATGATATATTGTCTCTTTGTGTTTTTGATGTAAAATCCTCCAACACCCTACACTTGTATGAGAGGCGCTATAAAACAAATGGAATACCTGAGAGAAGGACTATGGAGAGATGAGAGGCACTGTTGGAGGGTGATAGGCAGGAAAGTTAGGCGTTGCAACAGCATGCGGTGTAGTAGCATGCATTGTAACGTCACATATTCTTCCTAAACATATGTATTACTGTTTTGCAAGCAAAGATGAGCTGCAAAACATGAATATTTTATCACCATCTCAAAGGAGCTGGCAGCCCATACACACATGGAAAAGGGTCCCTTTGTAAATATTAAGAACATCTGTTTGTTTTAGGAGCAGGCAGTGGTCCATGGGACCAGTGCCAACTCCTAAAAAAAGTTTGTTACATTTTTTCATTTTTTTAAAAACACTTTCCATTTACGAAATTGGGCTGCTCTTTTTAAAAAAAATGTAAAAGCATTCACAGACATGGTGGTCTGCTGACCACAGCAGGCCACCTTTCCTGTGATTGTGTTCAAGTGTATTGGGTCGCAATTTGCAACCTATCTCCTTTTTAATATTAATTAGGTAGGTCAAATTGTGACTTACTGAGATTCTGTATTTCGGTTTGTGAACCGAAATAGGTCGGTTCACAAACACAAATACATTCGGTAAAAGTCGGTGAACAAATCGCAATACTGTTACATATACATTTTTTTGTACATGAGGCTCCAGGTGCTTATATAGCAAGTGCAATGTACTAACCATTAAAGTATAGCAGTTCCTATTGAATGTGTCAGAACTATTACATTACTGTCCATCATGTAATTTTCTGTCCGTCCTATGCAGGAGCATGAAAACAATGTGAACGAACAGAGGGGCATATTACCAACGTTAAGCGATATTTATCGCTAACGATGCTTAGCAACGAATTATTTAACGCTAAGCATCGTCAGAAATGATCGCAGATAAACCTTGCTATTATCAAGGTTTATCGCAAATGCGATAAAAAACGGCCGCAATGCATTAATATCGCTGAAAAGTCAGCGATATTCATGCATTACCGAGCTAATGCTCTTAGCCATGTTATCCACCTCCCATTGGATAACATGGCTAAGAACTGCTCAGGGCAGGTGTTAGTTTTTGGAGATATTCGCGCTTAGCGCGAATATCTCCAAAAGTTGGTAATAGGAGATAGCGATGTTAGCGACTGTTTCCAGTCGCTAACATCTTGGCACGCCCACTTTGCATGTCATTAGTGATAAATATCACTGACATGCAAAGTGGGGCCCAAGATGGTCGCTATCTCCTACTAGCTGTCGCTAACTGGTGTTAGCGACAGCTAGGTAATAGGGAGATAATTTTATCTCCGCTTTCTTGGCTTTTAAAGCCAAAAAAGCGGAGATAAACCCCCTTGATAATATGCCCCAGAATGCGAGCGGCTGCTTTTGTGTCATGTACGATTCAGCAATATTTTTTGAGAAAAATGCACAATGGATGCGAGGATGCCTACTGCACACAAAAAAAGTGTTGCACGTTTACGGGTCATGTAATTTTTCCTAAATATTCTTCTTCACAACTTTTTCACTTCTTTCCAATGGTTAGATACAAGGCAATATATTCAGAAGGGTGAATTTGCCAATGCATGTTGCTTCGCTGATAGAGCTGCGGGTGTCTCCAAGGACCCGCTCCTTCAATTTAAAACCGAGGAATGTCGTGGAACAGAGATTTTCTGGCGGTGTGCAAGGAGGGGTTAAGAATAAGCGATCATCCCAGACAATATTGTTTTTTTACTGCCACAATACAGTCATTTCCGAAGGGAGATCTTTGTTGCCTCCCCAGCGTGTAGACACATCTGTTATGATGATCTTTCAAATGTGGCTCAACACTCAATAACAAGGTTAATGGGGCTTGTTAATGCCATTACAGGAAAGAGGTTATGGATGCTCTGTATTCTCTAAATTGCCACACTAATAATGTAGTCAGTAGACAATCTGTTTTACAACTCATTGCAGAAGTATTGAAAATTGGATTCCTCGTCTCAGTCTCATTAGCCTGTAAAATTGTTTGAAAACTATTAAAATGTGATGCGGAACACATCAAGAAATCAAAGTGCTGCGTGTACTAAAGCAGACATATTTCGATACACTATGGCACTAATATATTGGCCGTTCTATTTGCCATACACATCTTTTCTAAAGGTTTCTCCCTGGCCCTCTGTTGCATTATTTTAAAAAAATGTTGTGCCAATGTATTCATGTCAGTTTCACATCTTTATTTCTGTATAATGCCCACTGCCTAACAGAACTCCTACTAGGTGCCAGTGAGAGAGAACGTGGTGAATCAAATCACAGGGGAAGAGATTAAAGTTGTACTAAATCTGCTTATCTACTTACTTATATGTATTTGCTTTAACAATATAATGTTAGTCGATATTCTGGATAGAAAATTTACGTAGAGCAATATTTAATGCTAGATATTTCGGCAGCACACTTCTTTTTTTTAGTTTAAAAAAAGGTTTATTGAAGAAACATAAGATGTCTCTACATAGTACAGAAAGTTAGAATCATCCCAGATACATTTACATTATAAGGTTGTTACAGAGAAATACTTGAAAATAAAAATAAAAAAGTGAAACAACTAAGTGTGATGTACATATCTCTAGAATATAAAACATATTTGGAATATATTAGAGGATTCATGGTGGTTTCACAACTTCTTGTTGGGAGGGCAGAGGTTTAGAAAAATATTTTGCACAAACATCAATATACAATGTCCCTGGAGACCATAGATTTGAGCGTTTCATGGCCATACGCAAAGGGTAAACTAAGGTGGTGTCCAGTCTATGGTTATGACAAACGGCATACCACCAGGCCTTGTATGAAATTTTATTGGAGTTCTTCCAATTGGCAGTAATTTGCTGAAAAGCAATTGCTAACAATAAATCGATCACTTTGACATTAGATTGAACATTCTCCCAGACGGAAGAGAGACAACCCAAGAAAACATGTTCAACAGAGAAAGAAAACTAGGTGCCAAAAATCTAACTAATTTGAGTCCAAACTTGTTGCCAAAAATTATAAACGGAAGGACAAGAAAATAGCATGTAGAATAAATCAGCCATTGATTTCTTACATGTCCAACATGAATCTGGCACATTCGGTAAAAGCCTATTGTAGACAAAAAACAGTGTTTGTGTTGTATTGGCTGCTCTGGATGATTTGCGTAATTTATTCCATATTTTCCCCCAAAAAGATATTGTCCAGTCAGTTGTGAAATCCCGTTCCCATGCTTCTTCTGACTTGGATTTTTGTCTATCAACAACAAAATTGTGCAAAAATCTATAAATAGTAGATGCTTTGGGTAATGTTCTTAGTAAAGTATGAAGTCGTAACGGAGAATCGAAACTGGTGGGGATGTCGTGCATAGTTAAAAGTTGAGTATGCCCATCCATAATCGTTTTCTTAAGCAATTCATATTTGTGAATGTAGGAGTAGGGCAAACTGAAGGAGCGGCTAAGTAAGTTGAAGGACATCAAATTTGAGTCTAAAAATAGTTGATGAACCCAAATTATTCCCTTGAGTCTCCAAGTTTTCCAATAAAAAGGTTTACCTCGGATGGTCAAATTTTTGTTGTGCCAGATAGTTGATTCAAAGAAAGAATCAAAAATGAAGTGAGGTAAAGGGGAAGCTAAATCAAGGAGTTTAGAGGTATGTTTTATTATAGGTGTAGAGAGTTGGTGTGGTTTACGTGAGAAAGCTAGGTATTCGTGAAAAGAAAAGGGAGATAAAAAAAGGGGGTCAATAGAGGTCCAAAGAGGGCATCGTCTGTGGACACAAGCAGCCAAAGGGAAGCTTGCCTTAAAAGAAAAGCTTTCTGGTACTTCTGGAAGTCAGGATAATTAACTCCCCCTTCCACCTTAGGGCATGACAATTTTAGAAGAAACATACGAGGTTTCTTATTACTCCATAGGAAGGAGGAGAGAACAGCATTAACCTTCTTAAAAAGTTTAGCAGTTACAGGAATTGGGACATTGGAAATCGTATATAAGACTATGGGTGTTAACATCATCTTTTAGTGTCTAAACGGCCCCACCATGATAGATACAGGGGATGCTGTGATGTATTCCTATAGGTTCTGTATAGATCCCCCTATTCCTGACCCTATTCTGGTTAACAAATTAACTAGCAGCCATCCCATGATGCAGAAACCGTTATCTGATTAAGCCAGACCACGGCACAGGAGTGCGTTATCTGATTAGGTCATAACGCTTGCCATCTAATTAGGCAAGCAATATTCCTCCAGCCCCTGATAAGGCATACGGAGTTCTCAAAACAAATCAAACCTATGACAACCTGGGAAAATCCCTGCGGCCATTGTTTTGATTTCTCAAAGAACTTCAGTAAAAGAATGTGCTAACGACCAGCTCGTATGACATCCTTATTGACGTATCTATGTCCATCCTTACGTCAATCTCGGCACCTTACAGGTATAAATATTACCGACATTGCCTTAAGCAAACACACGCGGTGGTGACGAGATCGGAGCAGCGAGACTTGCCGAAGCCCAGCAGAGAGCGAAGCCCACTGGCGCTGCCCCGCCTTCCTGACGCGCTGAGAACGAGACGCTGCCTTTCTCCTGCCGAGAAATCCAGCTCCGGCGCTTCCGAGCAGCCCTTGCAGGCAGCTTGGAATATCGAGACCACAGACGAGAGATACCATCCCTCAACCATCCTAGATCTCAGGTACAGAACTGAATAACCCCTTGCAGAGAATTCTTGAGTCAGTCACTTGGCAAAACAAACTTAACTCAAACTGCTACTTTCTACTCCAGCCCACGTATTAGGCTTAGGTCAGGTACACCGGGGTAGGCGTGGTTAAAAGCACCAGTTGAGTACGATTAGTTAAATGTATATGTGTATGTATATATTCTATCCATTTTAAATAGCATATGGCCTAGAAACCATATCAATGCTTTTACAGTATTATTTCATAATTCTGCTTTTATTGTATGCACTTTACTTAACCATAAGTATTGCAATAATATCGATTCATTTCTCTTGTACGAGAAAAGAGACTGATCAATAAATAACATCTTTTATTGAACACGCCCGTCTCTTCCTTTTCTCTACAATCTGGTGAAACTAAGAATGCACGTACTGACTGAGTAAAATAAGTTGTCTTTTGTTTTCACACGACTCTAGAGATACACTCTTGATTAGGGGAGAGCAAAGTTGTCATGTTCTATGGTTGTCAGAAACTAAATCCCTTCTTGTCTATCCAGGGAGGTTCAACTCCTCCTTGCCTATTCGAGAAAGTTTCTAGTGAACTCTGAGCTAGCTGGCAAACCCAAAACTTTAAGTCTAATATCGACAGTAGAAGACCTAGTTAACGTCTGGTCTAGGTCTATACTATTGGAGGTATTATTCCAATGCGCAGAGCCTATTGGGATAATAGGAACTACACTACATGGCGCCCAACCGTTTGGATAGGCGATAAAACTAACGCAAGACTTTAGAGTAACTCAGTCGTGCTCTTTCACTCAGACCCTTTTTTCCCATAATACTCCAAAGACGTCTGGAGTGGGTGAGAGGTAAAATCCGCCAAACCTCGCAGGAGGGAACTCCTATGTATGGTTCTTGGTTCAATCAACGTTGAAGGATACACTGTTCCAAAATATTGTGCATCTAATCTTTGTTTCCATAAGGAACCTGATCTGCAAACAAACAGAATAACCTTCCTGACAGTAAAATGTCAGAAAGTGATGATGAAAGAGAGAGAGTTAGATTAGCAGCAGAACTAATAGAAGCTGATAATACTATGCAAGAAGCAGACCCGGATATAAAACTCATCCCGGTCAACATAAGAAGATCTATAACGTTAAAACTTATAGACAATGGACTGACACCAAGAGGTGGTACAGTCATATTCGTAATTGAGGCACACGAATATCGGCAGACAGAGGTATTCTATTCATGGATAAACTTTCCAGCAGCAAATGCTGTAACAAAGGAGTTCCACTATTATAAAATAGAGGAACCTCCTAATGAGTACACTCCTTTCGAGGAAATGGAAGTACCACTCAAATTCCAAGAGCACCTGCTCTTGTTTAATGGCGCCCTAAAACATAATAATCACATCACCAGGCTCGGTCCACTAGGTAGACCAGGAGCAACGTGGCCGGTCCTAGCCGGATACGCACCACATCCAGACATCGAAAGAATGTCTGCAGCAGATCTTTTAGTACAACTAAAACAATTAATTAAAATATATAGACAATTAGTACAATATGTAATGCGGACTTCAACTGTCCAACCAGTAATTAAAATTCCACAGCTGACCCCTCATCAGGGGAACACAAATAAAATTACACCACAGAACATACAGTCCTGCCTAGGTAAAGTACCAGCTAAACGGGAACAAATACCATTCTGGTTAGCACAAAAAATCACCCAAATAGAGGCGGTATTTCCAGATACCACCCCGGTAGAAAAACACAGGATTCTGACTATCTGTCTTCCAATGGGAATCGCACCACACGTGGAGGACTGTGACACTTGGGGTACAGTCTTTGCTTCCATTTACACAAAAACACATGGAGTTCCATCCATGTCAGTAATACCAGATGTGCTAAAACAAATTAAAGACGAATACGGTCCAGAACCCGCTTTAACTCTCGGTATGAAATTACTAAAAGACTTCAAGCAGGTCTCGGCAATATTACTAGCCAACATAAAAGGAGAAGCAGCGAATGTGGCGATCCGCCAGAGGTTAAAAGAGACAGATATAGCAGACCAACCAGCTGAAATTGCCAGAATTACAGAAAAATCCTATGAAGAACTAGGTAGAGATAGTTTGGGTGGAATACCAGTGAAGCCCCAACTAATTGAAAGTCCTGAAAAAATATTTATTAAAAATAATCTAAACAGTCAAAAGAAGAACTGGGATGGAAACAAACAATCCAATCCAAAAGAAAAGAGATTCCAGTCCAGAGGAAGGTCTCCTCGGCGGAGAGAAAGATCTCCGGACCAAGGACCCAAGTCTCCCCAAAGGGAGCCCTCTGTGAAAAGATACAACCTTAGAAATAGGGATAACATAAAGAAACCTGATAGATATCAAGATTTTGATACACGTCCCTCTCAATCTTTTCAGACTTCCTCGCAGAAATCGGAAAGAAGAGGACGATCGGAACCCAGGGAAGGGCACGTCAAGTCCAAAGACAAGGAACCTGCTCATCCAAATAAAAAATTACAGTTTCCAAAGAAGAAGGTAGCCAGTATTAAAGTATTCAACAATGCCGAGAATACTGAGGACACAGCTGAAAACGGAGAGTGGGCTCAGACAATGCTAGACAGCGCAGCAGAAGTGAGCATAGCACGCAAAGTCCTTATGAATCATCTGGAGACAGTGGACACGAATGAATACATTCAAGTGGAAACTGCAGACACCAGAGTTAGCAAACCTCACAAAATATATGAAATAACTTTACGTATAGAAGGGGATAAGACTAGTAAAATAAGGGGCCTTTTTTGGGATAATCTCTCCAAGGGCTATGACATCCTTCTAGCTGAAAAAGATTGGCCACCAGAGTTTGTCAGGGAGTGCCCACATGGCGAAGAAATAATTATGCCTGCCTTCTCAAATCATATTCCAATTCATAAAAAATATACACTTGCAAGAAAGTGGGCAGTAGCTCAAGCTCCTGCTTTATATAAAAATCATGTGGGATGGGATGAGGAATCTCCTCCACACAAAATCCAGTTAAAATCACAACCTACTGCACAAAGGCAGTATCCAATCAAGCAAGAAGCTAAAAAACAGGTAAAAGAAATTCTAGATCAACTAGAATACCAGGGGGTGATTGAAACTTGCACCTCACAAATGAACAACCCTTTGTTTCCTGTCTCCAAACCAGACAATTCATATCGTCTAGTTTTGGATTACAGACATCTTAACTCATGTTGCAAAACTTTTGCAGTACAAAACTCGCATAGTGCTGCACTAATGAATAACATAGTGCGCAAAAAATATAAAACAACATTAGACATCTCTAATGGATTCTTTTGTCAAAATATAGCACCAGAGAGCAGATACTTGTCAGCGTTCTCAATAAATGGCGCTCAAAAAGAATTCTGTCGGTTACCCCACAGGTACAAGAACAGCCCAGGATTATTCTCAGCGAGAGTAACAGAGTTACTACAAACATATGATGATGAAGCATTATCTTATGTCGATGACATATACCTAACAGATGATGACTTGGATACTCACTTGAAGAGAGTGAACACCACAATACTTGGGTTCGCAGCAGAGGGTTACAAATTCAACTTTAAAAAATCTAGAATTGCCCATCTAACAGTCCTGTTCTTAGGATATGAATTATCAAGTGAAGGCAAAAGCCTGGCTGACAATTTCCTAGAGAAATGTGCCGTACTCCAAGCACCTAGAACACTAAAAAACCTACAGTCAATTCTAGGTTTCCTAAATTTCGGAAGAACATACATTGCAAATTACGCAGAAAGGGTCAAACCCCTTTATGATCTAATAAAACCAGATTTTAAAAAAAACCAATTGGACTCAAATACACACAGAAATTCTGAGATCCTTACAAACAGATATGTTAATTAAAACAAAATTAGAAACACGTGATAACACACGCAACCTTGTGATTCGAGTCATCCCAGGAAGATGCGGATTCACATACCTGACCTCTAACGAGGGAGAAAAGGTACCAATTGCATTCAAATCACACTTGTACACTAAAGCTGAAATGAAATTTAGCCCAACGGAAAAAATTCTTACTGCAACACAGACAGCTATAGCAAAAGAACGAGCCCTTTCACAAGGTAAACGAATAATAATCGTTACACCAATACCAGCCCTAGAGGCTGTAACAAAAGCAAGCATACCGAATGCTAAAGCGCTCCATCCGAGATGAATACAATGGGCTAATTCTCTTGCTGCAGCAGACGTGGCATACGAATTTGATCCTAACTTAAAAACACAAGAGTTTCTCCAATACGAATTCGAATGTCCGCCGCCGACCGAAATTCTGCCTCTAGAACATTACGGCTGTATAATATATACAGACGGATCAGCACAACCCGCAGTAGGAGGTAAACAAGCTTACAGTGCTGCGTGTGCGATTGTAAAAGGTCGCTGGCACGATGGGAAATTCAAACCAGCGGTCACTAAAACACAATCTCTATGAGATTGTACAGCTCAGCGAGCAGAACTACTGGCATTCAAGATGGCGCTTGAAAATACCGATCGGGAATTCCCCACACTCATAGTGTGTGATTCGTATTATTGCGTTCAGTCTTACAATGAATACTTACAGATCTGGCTTCAGAATGGTTTTAAGGATGCAAAAGGAGGCACAATCAAGCATAAAATGCTTTGGGAACAAGTAGTTCTTTTACAAAAGGAACTACCAAAGACTCACGTGATACATACACTGAGTCATCAACGTGATGGCGTTCACGTTGCAGGGAATTCATTGGCTGATGAGGCCGCAAAGGCAGCTGTGCAAACGGCTTCCGTAGCTGCCATCACCCGGTCAAAAACAAAAATAGACAGCGATATATTACAAGCTGTCAGCGCTACAGTAAAAGATGCGATAGAAACACTCCCGAAAGGCTTTCCAGTAAAGTACTCATACATAACTGATGCGAATAATGTTCCATTTGCTCGAATCCCTGGAGTGGGGGATAGAGTAATTCCAAACATGGAACATAGGTTAGGACTCATCATAGCGGCACACGAAGGACTTGCTTCTGTACATGCTGGCGTCTCAGCCACAGTATCGTTATTAAAACAGAGATACTGGTGGCCACAAATGAGAAGACAAACCAGGAACTATGTTCTAGAATGTGAAATATGTCAAAAAATGAAAGTATCAACAGTGAGACGACCAGCACAGATGCCCCTTCTAATCTCGGATAAACCATTAGCCTGTGTTTACCTGGACCACTGTGGTCCCTTACAAAGGGATGGTAACTATAAATATATCTTGGTCGCAGTGGATTCATGCACGAGATTCATATGGATGTGGCCCCAGCGATCGGCTGACGCCAGAACTGTTATAAAAGATTTGCGAGTCTTTATCGGCACATACGCAATTGGCATGCTGCATTCTGACCAGGGTCCTGCTTTTAGCTCTAGAGCTTATAAGGAGGCCATGACCAGCATGGGCTTTGCATTGCGGTATTCTTGTCCATTTCATCCCGAGGGAAACGGAATTGTTGAAAGAAAAAACCGTGACATAAAGCAATCTATAACAGCAAAGGTATTAGGTTCGGGAGCTGGGTGGGTCAAACATCTAATAAGTGTCCAACGTAGTCTAAACAACCTGCCAAGAAATTCTCTGAAGGGATTCAGTCCGTACGAATTATTGTTTGGGACTAGGATGTTAGTCTTAGATCTTGACAGTCAGACTTCAGTGGTGAAAGAAAAAAGCTTTGATATCAAAGATCGTTTGGCTATTTTGCAGGACTTAAACGAAACAAGAAAAGACCTGAGCAACATAAAGTTGAAACAACAGCCAATAACCACTGAAGAAACACCGCCTGTCCCAGCAAGACCTGTCTGGATTCCAAAAATCGGGGATCTAGTCAGAGAAAAGATCGCGGTAAAGAAGGAATTTGGGCCTTCTTACAGAAAAGCAGTTCCTGTCTTGTCCATCAACGGGACAAGATCAGTTGTACTACCGCCGCTTGCTGGTAAAAAGGAGAACCGAGTTGTATCCATCGACCTGGTAAAACCACAATCATGTGGCCGATAACAAACAGTAGGCCAAGTGGACTCCCGATAAGTAGTAGAACACCGAGGTTTGCTACAAGTACAGAGGTGCTAACTAAAAGGCTAATCACATTCGAAACGCCTACAGAACAACAACAAGGACTATGCAACAATGCAATGGAACTCACACCTCTGAAAACCCAAATAAAAACGTTTAGTAGAGACACACCAATCTACAATGAAGTAACAAATGAATATGCAAGAAACAGTAATCCTGAAAAAATTGGAACAATTGATAGAACAGCATCCGGCTACTTCATAAACTTCAATGATTCCTCTGAAGACCTCAGTGAATCAAAGACACAGCCATCAACAAAAACCCTTAAAGACAAAGCTAAGGAGCTTTTGAAACAGCTGAAAGAAACCTATCTGATTTCTCCATGGATTGAATTTTGGGTGTCCTTTGGTGTATTTATCCTCATACTTTGGCTCATCATGGTACTATGCTTGGGACGCTTCATTGAGGGAAAATATGCAAAAATGGACACAGCAAGCCAGAAAATCAACTTGATCCTCAAGCCACACATGTCTTCACACGTCAAGAAAAGAGAACTTTCTTCAGTCAACTTCACAGCCAATCCTATACCGGGTGGGGTAGCATGGGACAATACTGACTATGAAATTTATGGTCCGGTTGAAATCCTCAAATATCCACACCAAATCAAGATCTCGTTGAGTGACTTTGTAAAACCAAACTCATTTGCTGATGATTGGGACTTTGAAAGTATTAATGACATGATGTCTGACCTAGTGATGTCTGCTAAATTTACCAAACATGATTATTTGCAGGGTTCGTCTAATTATGATAGTATGTACTGCTACAACCACTATGGTAACCATTTTCTACATAAATCTGCACAACCTAGAAATGTTTTAAATTATAATCAATGGGAACATTGTGCAACCCCTCCAAAAGGAAGCTCAAGAACCGTTTATGACAAATATTCTTATTTTTCAGGGTTCAATACAAGTAAAGCTGAAACATTTTATTTTAAATTGTCAAATAAGACAGGAACAAAAACCATGCTTACAAACACAAAATTGATATATTCGGACTCATTTTTTGAACAGATGAATACATTTGGTTTTGATTATTGGGACAAAAATGTGGAAGTTAAAAGTGTTTGGGGTACAAGAGAATGGCAAGTTCAGGGTATAGAATCATTGTTTAGAGCCTGCATGATCCCAGAACAAATTATATTCTTGAATGACACTATTCAACAAACTACCTGTCTTGGATTAGCCAAAATCAAAGACTTAAATAAACCGTCTATTCCAAAACCAACAATGAACAGCAATAACTCTGCAGATGAAGAGATAGACGTAAACTATGTATTAAACCAAAACAGAACAAATCCTGATTGGAAACAATGGTTAATCTGGCCCACAGATACTAATAACTGTCAAGACAGATTCCTGAACAAAACACAGGGGTTCACATTGACCAGGCCAGACCCTAGATATTCCCAAAGACAACACCCAGGGATAATCACCACCTACAGTGTGGGCAAACTCTGCCTTCAATGGCTACAAACTTCCACACTGACAGAAATTAAGCAACACCTAACTTTACTTACTGATGGTGCTGACTTGCGTGATTTCATTATGGGACCGCGCAAACAGCGTCAAAAACGCTTCATAGCAGCCTCTATATATGCAGCTTACAACGAGGCCTGGAAGATAACTCAAATTGAGACAGCAGAAAGTATACGGGAAATTGACCGTATTAATTTGGAAAAATCGCTTTCTGTAGTGGACAATGGGTTAATGACTCTGTCCTCCAGAATTTTTTCATTGGACAGTATTGTGTCTTCAGCAATCGACATAATATCGCAAGACTTACTGTTGTTACAACACGGTCAGTCGCAATTGCGTTCTATTATACAGCTTGGATGGACGTTACAAAATCTGCGTTCAGGCTATGTGCCTTGGCGTTTAATCAACACAACGTCACTATTCCATATCTTTAACCTTACTGATAAACAAATCAGTATGGCACAAAAGGGTGCTGATTATACAATCCTGAGCATTGAGAAACTCGAGAGATTACCATTGACAATGTCAGAACGACCTGTCATTGAATGGATAATACATGGGATAATTAATATTCCGATATCTACTTTCAGGTTCCAATACTGCCAAAAATATATACAGGCTGGCATGTACGAAAAATTGGGAAAAGGGTACATTAAGTCAACATGGAACTTGCCCTATTCACATGCATGTGTCAGTAATAAAGGCCAGAAAGTGTTCCTTAGTGGCAATAATTGTGCAATGTCACTAAGCGGTACACTTCTGTGTAATGGAATTAGTTTGCATGGAGCCTGTGAAGGGAACTCAAATAACCTTTCATGTCACCAGCTAGGCACACCTGCAACACAGATAGAACCATTCTTTAAAAGACTCTATAATGGGAGTTACATCCTAATTGTGGATCGCAGATGTTGTAGTCTACTGCCCGGGGTTCCTTATCTCATAAGTACGACTGCGAAGGTCATGTGCTGTGGACGCTTATTGTTCCCCAGCTCCTTTCCAGACAGGGAGGCAAGGACATGGCCTAACTTGAAAATTACTTCTATTCGAATTGATACTTTAAGCAGAATGAAAACAGTGCTTCTTCAGACGCCGACCAGGCTCACGTCATCAAAAGAAACGTATGATCTCCTAGTCGCAAGGACGACTGCAGAGATTCACTCATTGTTATCAACTAATTCCCCCATACATTTCGCAGAAATCCTGAATGAAATCTTAAATATTTCTGATACCAGTGGAGTCTCAAATGTATTTAAGACATTGTTTTCAGGAGCATTAACACCATTCAAAGCCATACTGGGTATTTTTCCAGACCTCGTCCATTCGATTTTTGGAGGAGTTCCCCTCATTTTGGGACTAATTGCAGGAATCCTATTCTTAGTCCTTATATTTCGTTATGGCAAACCATGTCACAGACAAAACACCTGCGACAAGGGAAGAAACAATCCGAGCCATTGGATACCGGGACCGGATATCAAAAATCCTGGGACTAACCCGGCTTAGAGACCTGAACATGACTTGGTTTCTTTCATTTCGGCCGATATGGCAAAGATGTGTTTTACCTGTATTAAGGTGCATGCTGTGCGGAGAAGAATGCGTGTTGGACACCTGTCTGACGCTACAATCGGATGCGCCAATGGATGCAGAAACATTGTTGGGTCCGGTAACGGCTCATGCATTGTGCTGCCCTCAACGGCTGCCAATCCTGATGACGGCATTCGTGGAAACTTCACCACTACGATTGAGGGGTAGTGAAGATCAAGATGAAAGCAGCATCGATCAGGTACGACCTTCTGTCAGTAATACTACTCAAAACGTCAATGGAGACAATCATGCACATGAATGCATGGTTACATCTTTTTCCGAGTTAGTAGAACTCTCACAGGAAGCTGTTGACAGCTTTTTCAGCAGTCTCAATGATATGATGTTCTCACCAGAGCAGAAATAAAGACTCTTGAGCAAGCTAGCACACGGCGTTACCGACACCTTGAATTTGGCCTTCAACTTTAATAATAAAGTAGCAAGAACAACTTTTCCTCCAGTTCACGGACAGCAATTTTTTTAGCAGCCCCAAAATATTTTAATAATTTTTTCGGGACACTTATCTTCTGCTTAAAGTAAGAACTATTCTTAGAGAACTAATTTCTGTTTTTAGAAACTTCATAGACATTAGCTGCCCGCTGGTATGTTCATAAATATTTTTGAACTGTGATGAAGTGGTCTCGAACTTTTCTTCTGTATTAAGAGCCATTTCATGTGTAATTCTCATATTCGATTACTAATAATGTATACATATGCATGATTAATTTAGCATTATTCTACTGCTTGAGTGCATATAGTACATGTGACTATTTTTTTCCCCGTATATTACATAATTTCGAAATGCATTATGTGTATTTTGGGGTGGTAAGGTATACACGATACTCTACAGTATGTTTTACTATGCCTAGATTCGTAAATATGGCCATAGTTAGCGTGGAGTGGGTGTGATGTATTCCTATAGGTTCTGTATAGATCCCCCTATTCCTGACCCTATTCTGGTTAACAAATTAACTAGCAGCCATCCCATGATGCAGAAACCGTTATCTGATTAAGCCAGACCACGGCACAGGAGCGCGTTATCTGATTAGGTCATAACGCTTGCCATCTAATTAGGCAAGCAATATTCCTCCAGCCCCTGATAAGGCATACGGAGTTCTCAAAACAAATCAAACCTATGACAACCTGGGAAAATCCCTGCGGCCATTGTTTTGATTTCTCAAAGAACTTCAGTAAAAGAATGTGCTAACGACCAGCTCGTATGACATCCTTATTGACGTATCTATGTCCATCCTTACGTCAATCTCGGCACCTTACAGGTATAAATATTACCGACATTGCCTTAAGCAAACACACGCGGTGGTGACGAGATCGGAGCAGCGAGACTTGCCGAAGCCCAGCAGAGAGCGAAGCCCACTGGCGCTGCCCCGCCTTCCTGACGCGCTGAGAACGAGACGCTGCCTTTCTCCTGCCGAGAAATCCAGCTCCGGCGCTTCCGAGCAGCCCTTGCAGGCAGCTTGGAATATCGAGACCACAGACGAGAGATACCATCCCTCAACCATCCTAGATCTCAGGTACAGAACTGAATAACCCCTTGCAGAGAATTCTTGAGTCAGTCACTTGGCAAAACAAACTTAACTCAAACTGCTACTTTCTACTCCAGCCCAAGTATTAGGCTTAGGTCAGGTACACCGGGGTAGGCGTGGTTAGAAGCACCAGTTGAGTACGATTAGTTAACTGTATATGTGTATGTATATATTCTATCCATTTTAAATAGCATATGGCCTAGAAACCATATCAATGCTTTTACAGTATTATTTCATAATTCAGCTTTTATTGTATGCACTTTACTTAACCATAAGTATTGCAATAATATCGATTCATTTCTCTTGTACGAGAAAAGAGACTGATCAATAAATAACATCTTTTATTGAACACGCCCGTCTCTTCCTTTTCTCTACAATCTGGTGAAACTAAGAATGCACGTACTGACTGAGTAAAATAAGTTGTCTTTTGTTTTCACACGACTCTAGAGATACACTCTTGATTAGGGTAGAGCAAAGTTGTCATGTTCTATGGTTGTCAGAAACTAAATTCCTTCTTGTCTATCCAGGGAGGTTCAACTCCTCCTTGCCTATTCGAGAAAGTTTCTAGTGAACTCTGAGCTAGCTGGCAAACCCAAAACTTTAAGTCTAATATCGACAGTAGAAGACCTAGTTAACGTCTGGTCTAGGTCTATACTATTGGAGGTATTATTCCAATGCGCAGAGCCTATTGGGATAATAGGAACTACACTACAATGCCATTTAGCAGTTAAACCCAAACTTTTTTTAATACATTTGTTCATACATAATGTTATTGTGTTGTATATGAATTTAGGAACCTAGTGTAATTTTCCTGATTCATGTCCATATATAGGTATAAATCACCCTATCCTTATATAGGCATAGAAATCATAACCATATTAAGACATAGTTTAAGTAGTCCTAATACAGCTTGGCTACTTCCACTAGTTCCGAAAATCCACAACAATTTCTTGGAAAAACCCGCTTTCAGCAGTCAGGGACTGCCCCCTGCATGAATATTGATTTATCCAAGAACTCATGGAGTTTTCAAAGAACTAGGTCTTTGATGACGTTATTATGTCCAACCTTACGTCAAACTTGGCACCTTCAAGGGATAAATATGCCCACATGTGCCCAAACTGACACACGGTGGTTTGGAGCAGTTCGACTATCTACTTGCCTGACGCCCTGCTACAGCAAGTGCCGAAGGAAGCCGACCCTCCAGCAGACGCACTGAGAGAGACGCTGTCTTTTCTCTTGCCGCGAAATCCAGCTCCAGTGTTTCCAACCTACCCTTGAGGGTTGTTGGGAAATCGAGTCCTGAGAGAGAGATACCAGACCTCCTTCATTCTCAATCAAGGTACGGAGCTGATTAGACCCTTGAAGAATTCTTGGATTAGATTCTTGGCAAAAAAATACTGAAACTAAGCTACAACTCACTTACTTCTTCCCTCATACTAGACCTAGGTTAGGGACACCGGGGTAGGCGTATTTTAGAAGAACCAGTTGAGTACTTTTAGTCTTTATTTATTAATGTATGTATTCTATGTATTTTCTGGCTTAGAAACCATATCATGCTTTTACAGTATTATTTTATAATACTCTTCGTACTGTACACATTGTACTTTGCAACCAGTATTACGATTGTAGCAGTTCATTTCCTCTGCATGAGAAAGAAGACTGTTCAATAAATCCTTTTATTGAAAACGCCCATCTCTCTATTTTCTCTGCACCTCTGGAGAAACGAAGCAAGCACAATTGACTGAGTGAAATAACTATCTATAGTTTACGCGACTCTAGAGATAGATTTCTTATTCTTGGGAAACAAAGTTGTCATGTTTATGCGGTTATCAGAAACGAATCCCTTCTTGTGTATTCGAGAATGTTTCTAGTGATCTCTGAGCTAACTGGCACTCACAATTAAGTCTAGTATATTCAGTAGAGACCTAGTCGACTTCAGTCCTACGTCAAATCTATAGGATATACTATTCCAATGCGCAGAACCTATTGGTAATATTGGAACTACACTACAATTGTATCCGAAAATGAGGAGGTGAAATATAGACCTAAATATTTAATATGAGTGGAACTCCAAGTGAAATTGTAGGCATCAAATTCTGTTTAGAAAGTGTATTTGGTCAGGGGCTGGATTTCGCATTTGTCATTGTTTAATGTATAACCAGATACTAGAAAATATGACTGCACTACCCTTAAGAAAGCAGGAATTGATTCATCCAGTTTTTATATAAATAGCAGAATAGCGTCAGCATAGGCTGCAAGTTTAATATGTGCATTGGAGGTTTGAAAACCATGTATATTTGGATGTTGGCATAATTTGGACAAAAAAGATTCTAAGGCCAAATTGAAAAGAAAGTGAGAGAGGGGGCAGCCTTGGCGTACACCTCTACCGAGGTTAAAATAGGGTGAGATCAAGCCATTAGCGCACACCGCCGCTCGGGGGTTAGAGTAAAGGAGAGAAACTAGAGAAATAAAATTCGGGCCAAAAGCAAACCATCTAAGAGTATGAAATAAATATTTCCATTCAACTCTATCAACAGCTTTTTCAGCATTCAAAGCTATTGCTGCTAAGGAATGTTTAAGGTGGGAAGTTTTAGATAAAACATTGAAAAACAATTGTGTATTATCTGTTATAACCCGTCCCTTAACAAATTCGGATTGTTTTTTCCCTAATAAAGTCGTCGGTAAATAGGAGTCCAAGCGTATGGCTTATGCTTTGGAGAAGATTTTATAATCAATATTGACCAATGAAATGGGTCTATAATTTTTGCAAAATTTTGAATGAGACAAATGTGTGCTTCTGGAAAGGAGCCTATGGAGCCATTCTCTGATTGAAAAAATTGAAGCAAAGTATGTAATTTAGGCAAGAGGAGTTTAGAAAAATAAAGATAAAACTCAACTGTAAAACCATCCGGTCCAGGCGCTTTTTCTTTTTTGAGGGCTTGAAGCGCCTTCAGGAGTTCTTGTCGTGTTACTCTATTGCTTCAAGGGAGGACAGCACTGATGGGTCGTAATGGGGTTTTTGACTATTTGAAAAGAACTGTGACAAAAGAAGATCAGAGGGTTTTGCATCCGACGTATATAGGGACTGATAGAAGAGAGAGAATTGATTTAAAATTTTGGTATCTTTGAATTTTAGAGTAGATTGATTATCGTATACAGATTCAATATTTAGTTTGTTTTTCCGCACCTTGAGATAGTTAGCCAAAATCTTCCCTGCCCCGTTTTTACCATCGTAAAATTTTGCACTAGATTTTGAAAGGTATAAAGAGGCATCATCAGTTGAGTTTTTGTTAAGTTGTAATTGGGTTTTTATCAGGGCTGTTAAAGTATCTTGCGAATGGGAAACATAATAGGAGTGCTCCAGTTTATTAATATTATTAAGGAGGTCATTGGTAAGATCACGTGCTAATTTCCTTTTCCTTGCTACAAAACGGATGATGAAATCCCTAGCTGAAGCCTTGAAAGCATTCCAAATCGTGGAAAAAGGTAAGGAATCATTCTGGTTTGTCTCAAAATAATCATTGAGGAATTCAGTGAAGGAGGTAGTGAATTTTGGTTCTAAAAGAAGTGCATTATTAAAACACCACCTTTTAGGAGTATTGATCTTAGGTAATATATCTATGCCGATTGAAAACGGGGCATGATCAGATAGAAGGATAGGACCAATATCAGCATATGAAAGGGACTGTGAGATATTGTGAGAAACAAAGATATAATCAATCCTAGATTGAGTATGATGCATTGGGGAATAAAAAGTGTATTCTCTAGTGGTTGGATTGCAGAGACGCCAAGTGTCTAAAAGTTTATGTTGGATTATAGTGTGAACAAAGAATTTGTGGGGCTTGTGTGGAACAAAAGGTGTTCTAGAGTTCCTACCAATAAATGGGTCAAGCACTTGATTACAGAGGGATACAGAAAGGATCTTGGAAGCCTTTCAGTTTTCTGCCCCCTCTAGAGAGCAGATATGCCAACTCATACAAACCACGAAGTCAGGTGGCCCAATGGATCCATGCCCACCTAGGGTGCTGCATTTGTTTCTAGAGCTACTTAGCTCCCAACTCCATTTGCTTCTGGGAAAAATAATACAGGCAAACTGGTTCCCAAAAGCATGGAAAGCTGCCTAGGTCCGACATCTCTTAAGGAAACCCAACCTTGACCCGTCGGTCCCTGCTAATTTTAGACCGATTTCAAGAATCCCCTTCCCCGCTAAAATTTTAGAAAAAGATCTGAATATACAACTATCCGGGTTCATTAGGTTATCGCAGGCACTTGATGTCTCACAATTTGGGTTCCGGGAGGAACACGAGACAGAAACTGCGCTGATTATGGCGGCGGAAGAGGTCAGGATGGTGCTGGATGAGGGTGGGAAGGCTGCCTTGATATTGTTAGATCTGTCTGCAGCCTTCGACACTGTTAATCATAGAATACTCCTTACCCGCCTAGAAGAAATAGGCTTACACCCATCTGCAGTATCTTTAATGGCTTCTTTTTAGGGAGAAAGATCCTTTACGGTTCAGCTAGGGGAACACTCATCAAAATCTTTTAGAACCCCATGGGGGGTACCTCAGGGCTCGTCATTAAGCCCGACCCTCTTTAATGTTTATGTAGCCCCTTTAGTGAACATCATCAGAGACTTGGGATTCATCCCAATATCATACGCTGACGACACCCAAATTGTAGTGTCTATCTCAAATAACACAGGCGAGTCAGCGGAGAGATTTAGGCTTTGTATGTCCCAGGTCAGCCATTGGATGCAGGCAAATTGCCTAAAATTAAATGGCGATAAGTCAGAGGTTTTATTGCTAGGGGCTGAACATAACATCTGGTCACCAGACTGGTGGCCTGATAGTTTGGGGTGTTGTCCATCGCCAGTGGATAGAGTTCGGAACCTTGGGTTTGTGTTTGATTCCAAATTAAATTTCAAGGCCCAGATCAACAAACTTTCGTCATCAATATGGTACACTCTTAAACTGATTAGAAAGCTACTGCCATTTGTTCCATTAGGCACTAGGAAAACCTTAGTAACAATGCTTGCACTTTCCAAACTGGATTATGGAAATGCTCTGTATATAGGGCTTCAAAAACAGCTACTACTAAAGCTCCAACGCTTCCAGAATGCGGCGGCAAGGCTTGTTTTGGACATACCTAGATTTGAGCCGGTGGCTCATAGACTTAACAGTCTCCATTGGCTAACAATAGAAAAGAGAAGCCAGTTCAAGTCAGCATGTTTAGCCTATAAGGCTTTACATGGCTCAGGGCCCCATTTTTTGAAGCAAAACCTAAGACACTATGATCCACAGAGAAACCTCAGATCCAGTAGCGCCATGTTACTGAGAACCCCCAGATTTAATCAGCTTAGATGGGGGGGAGAAGTTTTGTTCTACACACAGCAAAGATCTGGAATTTGATACCGATAGCAATAAAAAACAGCTCATCATTGCTATTCTTCCGAAAGACTTTAAAGACCTGGCTTTTCTTGAAATAATTCAGTTCCATCCAGTTTACGATGTCCTGATGCAACCATCTTCACACTGTGCGTGCAGTCCTCAGTCATCTTTAGCGCCAAGACGCCCTCGGGCATTCACGCGCTCTATAAATTCAATAATCAAATCAAATCAAATCAATCCCTAGCCAGTACAAAATTGTCTCTCAATGCTCTGAGAAATTTGTTTAGCTAATGTAGCCCAAAAAGAGGTATCTCCTACTGTAGAGGCATAAACATTAAGAAAAGAAACCGGAACATCCCTCAATGATAGCTTAACAAGTAACCATCTGCCATCCGCATCTGATTTTTGTGATACAATCGTAACTGGGAGAGACGTACAACACAATATCATGACTCCATTTCGTTTACCATCTCCTGGAGAGAAAAACCATTCCCCTACCCAACCTTTCTTTAATTTCAAGGATTTTGTATCCTTAAGATGAGTCTCTTGCAAAAAAACAATATCAGCACCTAATTTGGCAAGATGACTTAATAATCCTCTTACGTTCCAAGAGACCAACTTTAATGACATAAATAAACAATGAAGAGATGATAAAGAACATGAAGATAAAAGTCCGATACAATAAAATCATATATAAGAATACATAAGTATAAAAATGAGAAGAAATTATGTAAGTAAAACTCAAGCCAAAAAATATTAGGAGAAATAGATAAGAGAATCCAAAGGAAAGATTCAAGTAAAATAGTACAGTGAAGAAAAGCAATTGTTAGCGACCTATAAGAAAGTGATGAAAAAGAAAAATGTGAAGATAAAATGATGAATAGAATTTCAAATATAAGAAGGAAAGCAGAAGGAGAAAGAAAACAGACATCCTAAGAGAGAAGAATATAGACGTTAAGTACAGAACAAAAAGCAACAAACAAAACAAATAACATACCTACAGAAAGGGAACACGAAAGTGGGGGTGGGTGAAACCACATGGAGTAGATGAACCATCCGGGGTAGACTGGACAGAGCCGGGGAACGAGGGAAAGCATCACGACAAACCGCAGACATGACTGTTGGGAAAAAAAAGTATCAAAATTAATGCTATTGTAAATAGAGAGCGAAGAACGAATAATAGAAGAACCAAAAAAACGAGAGGTCATAAAGAAACAGACCACCATAAACTTTAACACACTTTAAAAATTAGCTAACAGAGCATTAATATAAAACAGATAACCAAATAACACCTGCAATGTAAGGAATGATAGCAGAATATGAATTCAAACCAGAAACCTCTAGTGATACTGGAGGAGGGAGAACCAGAAGAGTCCATATGAGTCAGCTTATGTGAATTGATGAAGCTTTGCAAACAAACTGGATCATCGTAGGAAGTAGTTTTGTTGTTATAGGTAACTTTGAATAAGCATGGGTGGAAAAGATTATTGCATAGATTCATCAAGCGAAATAGCGATCGCAATAGCTGCGAAACAGCGATTGCGATTGCAATTGCGGCTCCCGCAATTCATCAACTACAAAAGCAGCAAATAGCGAATTCGGAAAACAAAGAATCGCAAAACCAATTGTCAACCCACATTGCAATTCCGTAACAGCGATTTCCCACATTTTCAGCGAAATAACTTACGAATTCGCAAATATATCGCGAATTCGCAAATTATATCGCAAATCAAATTCATCATACATCGCAAATAGCGAATATGCCCATAGTTAATAACGAGTCGCAATTTAAGGAGAAGCTAAACCAGGTGGTAACCATGAAGTCCAATTGGGGAAAAAAAATGCAAACAAGAAACAGGTGTAGGGTAAAACAAACACACTTAAGGAGACTCAGTAGGAGCATGAGGAAAATCACAATGCCAGGCCTCTACATCGTGGCAAGGCGGCTGAGGATCCAGGCTGCAGCCCAGAACCGACGCAGGATCCAGTAGCGAATTTTCCGACTGCGCATTACACTCCTGGGCCAGACTGAGGAGCAGAGCTACTCAATATACAGGCTAAATGGGGCAATGATAAGGAAGCTCATCAGAGACCTTGACCCCCTGATGCAGCACCCAACACGGCGGACCAACTCCGTGCCCACCCATGTCCAGGTCCTGTGCTGCCTGCACCTCATGGCCTCCGGAAGCTTCCAGGAGATAGCCGCATATGCAGGGGGCATATCACAGAGTACCCTGTCATGCTGCCTACAGAGTTTCCTGGACGCCATGCTGAGCCAGATCCACCACTACATCACCTTCCCAACAACCCAACAGGACTTAACACAAACAAAACTGGACTTCTATCACACCACCCAGTTTCCCCATGTAATTGGCTGCATCGACTGCATCCACATTCACATCTGTCCACCCGCTGAGATCGAATACATGTACCGGAACCGCAAGTCATACCACTCACTCAACATCCAGATGGTCTGCAATGCAAAGACCATCATCACCGACATTGTGGCCCAATACCCGGGGAGCACGCATGATCGTTCATCTTCCGGCACAGCGGCATACACACCCGCTTGGCCAGGGGTGATTTTGGCGAAGGACATCTCCGCCCACATACAGTATGTCAAGACCATGTTGCTGCGCATAACAGGCACTGACCCTCTGCTCCTATCCTTCAGGTGACAGTGCCTACTGCCTCTGTGAATACCTCCTCACCCCATACCTCAACCCTGCTACACCACAGGAACGGTGATAAAATGCTGGGCACATACACACAAGAAATGTTATTGAGGGGACATTTGGCATGTTAAAGATTCGATTCCGCATCCTCCACAAGACTAGCGGGGCCCTCAAATACCAGCCTGAGGTCTGCTGCTGAATTGTCGCCATGTGTGCCATACTCCACAATATTGCCACCAAGCGGAGGATACCCGTGGATGTGTCTGGTAGTGATTCTGAAGGGGACAACCTGCCACCTGCACATGTGCATCATGCACGCGGGGAGAATCCTGCAGAAGGACACAGGCACCATAACAACATCACAATGAACTACTTCTAATGCACCCATACCCCTCACACAACACTGCACTCATGCATGCCACATGAATTAATGACATGAGGAAGATTTGTGTTCAAAATAAAATCTTATTTTCATGTTCTACAAGATGTAGATGTGCTTTGAATCATCCCAAAAAATTACAACTGATTTGCATCATACAGGCACTTGTGTCCAGGTCTGGCGTGCATGGTTTCATCACCATGGCACTGCCGGTATTGTTTGTTCAGTCACTGGCGCCTCCTGCAGGACGCACCCTGTCGCCTCTCCAACTCCACGTTGGGAGTGTCCGGCCGTGATGCAGCACTGGGCCTGGAACTGCGGCGCCTTTCTGGTAGCACCTGCACAGACAGGCTGCTCAGGCTCGATGTGCCCTCACTGGCATCATCACCCCCCCCTTGCACGGCCATGGCCGCACTCCTGTTGATTCTCAACTGCGGTGGTAACCTGCTCCAGGGCCCTTGCTACATCTTGGCAGCAATGTACCATTTGAAGCTGCATGGCCAGCGACCTGCACCACAGTTGTGATGTGGCGTTCCATATGAGGTGGTTCGACCGGGTATAGGCAGACAGCCAGGTCAGCACCTGGCGGTGGCGTCGGCGGGTGATGTCCTGCTGCGCCACCATCAGTTGGTTATTTTCTTTCAATGCAGCCGGTAGCTCCTGCACACTTTCTGTCAGCTGGTTTATATGGCGTGCAGTTTTGTACAACTGCAGCTGCATGGCTGCCATGTGCTGTGCCTGCTTGCGGTGCACAGCTAGCATCCAGGCTTCAATTCCTAGCCCTAGATTTTGGCCCTGTGGCTCCCTGTCTGGTCGTGTGGCCACGGTGCGCTGCTGCCTCAACCGGCCGCTTGCCTGGGACCGCACAGTGGCTGTGCGGCGTGTCTGCCTCCTGGGTGGTGGTGGGGTCTGATCCACTGCCATGCATGACGCCTGGGGTGGTTGTACTCCTCCTGTGGCTGCAGGGGTCGCCCTGTGCATTTGGGAAGGTGCTGGTACTGTTGCAGGTGCAGGTGCATGTGACGGTCCAGGTGCTGGGGCTGTCTGGCTCTCTCCCTTCCTCTCATCTGGAGTCTCAGCGATATGGAGTGCCTCGCTATCTGTGGTCTCAGCATCTGCGGCACCTGTGATGTGAATGAGTGCATGATTAATGATATGATTTGGGCACCTGGGATGTAGCAACATGCATGCAGACTTGCATTCCCTGACTGGCTTTAGGGGTATCTTTCACTTGACTGTTCTGGATGTGTGCGACTGTCAGGGCACATTGTCACACTACAGGTCCCACAATGCAATTGGGCGTTTCTGATGGGCAAGGACTGCATTACTGGGTTTACCAAATGGCTGGCTATGGAGACATGGGCATTGTTAGGGTACGGGGTCGCAGTTGCATGGCTCTTACCTTGTGATTGGTGTGTGGCTCGGAAGGTGTCCAGCTGAGTGACCCTCACGCAGGCTGCAGGGTTGATGGTGTCCTCAACCATGTCCTCCAGTGGTGTGTTAGCGGGTACTGTGGACTCTCTCCCGTGGCCAGTCTCTCCCCCAGCCTCTCCGCAATGCGTTCTTTGGCACGGCCTCTGAGGTCATACCACCTCTTCTTGAGGTCATCGATTGACCGCTGTGTCACTCCTACGGCGTTAACCTTCGCCCTGATGCACAGCCAGATGCGCCTTTTGTCAGCCTCGGGCACCTTCCTGGAAAGCTTTTCAAAAAGCTTGTCATGGTCCCTGCTGACTCCCTCAATCAAGTACTCCAGCTCTTGTTCTGAGAACTTGATTTTCCTCTTCCTGCCAGTTTCACTGGCTCCGGCTGCATCCTGGGACATTGTGGTTGCAATGTGTGTCCTGTCTTGGGTCTGCAGGGTGTGTCTCCTGGAGCTCAGTGCTGTGCCTCCTCCTCAATCCAGCTCTGTGTTCCAAATGAGTCATGGAGCTGCCTACTTCCTGGTTGTGATGTCATCATAGTGCTCAAAATGCGACTTCCCATTTTTGCGATCTCGCAATCTGCGAGATCGCTATTTGCGATTTCGGTATTTGCGAAAATTGCAATTTGGGGTTGGGAAACAGGCGATTCTGAGAATTAATAGCGATTTAGGGAAAATCGCATACGACGATTGTGGGCGATTGCGAATCGCACTTGATTTGCCATTTTGATGATGCATCCCACTCTGCAAATTCTAGATAGCGATTCGGTATTTTTCGCTATTTAGAATTTGCAGAATGGGTGCTTGATGAATCTGGGGGTATATCTGGCCCCCATAGATCAGAGATCAGGTCTCAAATTTAGGATAGCCTTGTGTCTGGCAACTGTAGCCTTGGAAAAATCTTGCGCAAAATACAATGTAGAGCCTGACCATGAAATACGTTGGATAGCTTTAGCGGCAGACAACGCTTTCAACAAGTCTGTGTACTCGAGAACATACAGGATGACTCCTCTTGTTCATTAAGAGGAGGAATTATTGATGGATGCTCGACCCAGTCTAGGCTCGTTATATATTTAATTCAACCTCCTCTGGAAAGTGAAGAATCTTGGGGAGGAAGGACTTAAAGAAACCAATAGGATCACCCCCTTCTTCTCCTTCCACCAGACCATAAATACATATATTATTTCTCCTGTTACGATTTTCAAGATCCTCGACCTGCTTTTGTAGTGACGATACTTGGGTTTGCATGAAGGACACACTTTTGGAGGTTTCCGTGAAGGAGGAGACATTTTGTTCCACTAATTTGAGCCTGGTGTCAAGAAGGGACCAATTGTCGGGAAGAATTTGTTATTTGGAGTTGGTTTCTTCAACAAAAGGTCTAAGTGCTCTTATTTCCTTTAGCAACAATTACGTAGATACTGGAGCGGATGGTTTTGGTGGTTAGGTAGGGTCTTTTTTTTGCGTTTTACGTTTGCCTTTCCTGAGAGAGCTGGCATGTTAATACATTGTTGTGGAAAAATCCTCTGTTTGACGCGCACCAGAATCCTCAAGTCTAGAAAGTTCCGAAAATGTTTTTGAGTTCTTAGTAAAGGAACGTTTAGGCTTAGAGGTGCTGCAGAAATTCTCTTTTGACCTTCACATCAATGTTATGGAATAGACGAGAGGCTAGTACAAATTATCCCTCACAGAGCGTGTAGCAATGACAGAAATGGTGATTGAGAAAGATTTACCCTGCAGGGTATATAATAACCTTTGGCAGGTGGCCACAAAAAGAGTGTAAGTACAGTAAAGTCACTCCGCTGAAAGCTGGGAAGCAACCAAGTGAGATACTTTCTGTGTTTGTTATCTGCAACTTTATGCAAAAAAATATTATTAATCCATCCTCCTAAAAATGATGTGCTCCTCACAAAAAATATGGCACTGACAAATAGCCTCCATGTAAATAATGACGGTAAGTTCATTAATTAACTCATATTGTATATGAGGGAGTCAGCAATCCAGCATTGAAAAAGGGGTCTCATAAAATGGCAGCTGCTCTATAATACCTCAGAGGCTCTGTGAATGAGGTAAATGGAGAATCAGCACTACATTCCAAAATAGAGAAGAGGGGAACCATAAGGCTCAAAGAGAACCTTTGAGCAGGCACGCATGTCGAAAAAGTACCCTTTATGTGAAGAATACCTTTATGAGCTGAGGAGGAGAGGCCGTCGCGGCTGTAGCGCGAGAAACAATCCAAAATGTTGATCCCTGTAAAATCTGCTCCGCCGCCGGCAATGAACGCTGGAAAAAACACTTCTTAGTGGCTATAAGAGCAGCAGGCGAGGTATCCTGAAGGTGAGCCGCACTTCAGCTCAGCATATCTTTGGTTAAACTTGCGTCTGCGGCACTCGGGACGCAACTCCCTTTTCCCGAGCCCTGGAGCCCTACGTGGACACCGCCATACTCTTTGGGCGCAAGCCACGCCCCGGCAGCACGCTTCTAATAAATCTCTAACATTTCTCTCCCAAAGATTCGATTCACGTTTTGCTCTCTATTTTCTGCAGTACATACATTAGCCACGAAACCCACTCCAAGTTACTGCGTTTGCTGCAGATAGTAGAGCTTAGAAACATGAAAAGGCAGTTACTTCTGGTGTATTTCCCCTTGAAACACCTTCCCCTGTGGTCCACTGCCTGCTCCATCTAATGTTTTCAGAAACAGGATTTTTTAAAAAGCTGCACCTATTCCTTTAGACAGCACTGGCCGCGTTTAACACAAAAATCCCATATAGGAAAGTAAACACATGGATGGTGGTTTGCTGTTCTTTGCAGTCCACCACCCCTGTGTCTGAAGTCAATCGCTGGGTGTTGCAAATAGAAACCTGTCTAATCAATATTAATTAGGCAGGTCATTCTGAGAGCCCTGGTGACAGGGGGTTATGTGATGCGACCATTTGTACATAGGCCACATCGCAAAATCAGAGACAGGTCACAAAATAATTCATGCACAATTTGCAATGTGACCTGCCTCTTTGCATTAGATCCTGGTTTTATCATCTAATGTGTGAGAAGTTGGCCTGATGTATGATGTTCACTATTCTAGTGAGCACCTTGTATCAGTCCAAACAACCCTTATGGTGGTGGTTGTAAGTCAACCTTATAGACAAGCTATCCTAGGGGTTGCATAGAACTAAGCAGTCTTAGGCTTAACTCAAGAGGGCATGTGAAGCCAGCTGTTTTACCATATGCAATCCTTTTAATACCAAATGATAGGACACCACACAAGTTATGTATTTATTACTAGAATAATCCTCTGTACTCTTTATGAGGACAGAGGCACAAGCGTTTAAACAAAAGCACAGTTAAAGATACAAAAGTTGCACAATTATGGATAGGCCCGGTGGCCACTAAAACCATATACTAAAATATTGGTATAAGTACCACGTCTCAAACAATGGTAAGGCCTAGGGCCTTGGGAATAACTGGGGCTACACTGGTCTAACAGTAGGTAGGACGGGAGAGGCCCGCGGGATTCGGGTGCAGCGCTTAAAGCATACGCATGCACCAATGCAAAGTCAATGGTGCGTAAAAGTTAGAAAGTTACTGTTTTAGAAGTCTTCCGACTGGACTAGAACTTCCCCATTTTAAACCAGGACACTAGAGGTGTAAACCACTACAGGAGCACCGGAGTACTCTTGTTACCTCACCCACAGGAAGCGGGTGCATAGGTGTCAAAGTGTGTCGGGTTTCGTTGTGGAGTTCTATGGAGCCTGGAGATGAAGATGCTGCAGGCGGTCAGGAGAGAGGAGTCCGGTTGGATCCAAGGGTGGATCGAAGATGTAGAGTACCTGAAAGCACAGGGGACAGAGTCTGGGTCACTAGCCAGTGACCAGGATGGAACCAGGAAGGAACCAGGCGATGTCGGGCGCAATCAGGTGGTTGTCGAGAAGCTTGTCTCCACTGCCACGTGGACTCGGGGGCATCGACGATGACCAGGAGTGGATCACGAACTGTCCCACAAAGGTTCTCACTGTCGGCGGTGTCGGCTTCCAGATCGGAGTTAACAGGCATTGGCAAATGCAACCCACGCAGGATTTGAAGATCACTTCTCACTCGGACCAGCAAGGTCAGAGAGGCTGCTCCATTTCAAGGGAGTGAGGGCCAGTCTGGAGCAACAAGACTAGCAGTGTAAATTCAAAGGTTCGTTGCTGTAGTGACCACTAGCCAACAGGCAAGTGACCGGACAGACGCGTCAAGCAGGAAAATGCAAAAGGGCCCCAAACCCAAATGCACAGCTTCGAGGGTGCCTCGGGAGCTGCACTGGAAGCACTTCACAGTCTTTTCAAGATGGCCGGTCCCACATCTCACGTCGCCTCCACGGGTCTCAGCTCTGCTGTGGCTGTGGATCAGGCTGTTGGATGTCTGGGAATCTGGTTCTTGTTGTTCTCTGTCACTCGAGCTCCGGCGGGAGCTGCAACAAAGCAAACCATTGGGCGCTGGATGGTGCCTGTTTGCACAGGGTGGTCACTCCTTGACCACAAGGGAGATTCTTCAGTCTTCCACGTCAAATGGGATGTCGAAGGGTCCAGAGTTTCGTTTCAAAGTTTCAGTCAGGATTATCTAAAGTCTATGGACACAACTCCTACCTTTATTCCAAATCAAGGGGCTGGATTACCTGCTAGGTCCCTCCTATGAATAGGACCCAGGAAGGGGGTGGTTACACCCCTTTCCCTTTGTCCAGTTTCACGCCAGAGCTGGGGCTGGAGTGCCCCAGCACCGTTTTGAACTGAGCTATGCATGGGGAGCCTTGTGCGCCCCAGGCAGTGTCTAGTTTCACTCGCCCTGCCTGCCTCAATCCACTATCTCCTGTCTGGGGTGGTATAACAGCTCCCTGTGACAGGATACCATTTGTCCAGGCCTCCCCTGCCAGAGTTTTGGTCAGCAGCAGGAGGCCAGATTTGTGTCTGTGGCAGCAGCATCCATTTTGTGATGCTGAGGCTCTGGTTAGATTTAACCGCGTTTAAGTAAAGTAACATGTCTTCTCCCTCTAGAAGAGTGGAATGCTACCCCCGTCGCCAGAACTGGTGAGGGGGTAGTATTCCAAAGTGTATGCCACCTTACACAACATGTTTTGGTAAAGTCAAACCAAAGTTAGCAATAACTGCGAGGATTGTAATGCACGTAAGAGTATATGGTATGTCAATACCCTGGAACAGCTATAAGGACATGGTTCCGAAAGCTGCAGACAGGCTCAGCTGATGCTAGAGCACTATCTCACATAAAACCGAGCACTCTGCCTCCAGGATTGTTAAGGCCTGCCATAGGCGTGACTTATAGGTGTATATGTGTCCAGATATAGGTTTAGACATAGGTATACTATATCTAAGCAAGGGGTGATTACACGACCTTGCCCCTGCTGAGTGATCAGCCAGTTGTGTCTATTTGGATGGCCAGCCAGGGGTGGAAAAAGATATGCTGCAGCCCCCGGTAGGCCTTGGATGTACCTATGCCCTGGGTGCCTATAGTACACTGTAGAGGGGCTGATAAGGTGACCCAATACCCACTTAGTTATGCACCTAGGGTACATGGAGTCAATATTAAAGAGAGAGCAGATAGCCTGGGACCCTGATTAGCAGGATCCCAGGCCAACTAAGTTGAAAACCAGCTAAACACAAGGCAAAAAGTCTGAGGTAACCGAAGTCAGGTATCCACCCTCCTACATAATGGATGAAAGATCTATGGCAAAGTAAAATAAAGTACCAAATAATAATGTGTTCAATGCTAAACAAAGATACCATACAGAAATAGGGCCAAAAATAGAAGCTTTGAAAAAAAGCAAAGATAGCAACAAATTCTTCGTGTTAGTAAGTTCACGTCTGAGATTACCCTAGAAAGTGTTTGACATTAGTATTGGTACAGTTGAGTGGCAAGCAACCAGTATATCATTGTATGATGAGAGTTCCTCCAAGTTCACACTGTGCGTAGCATTGTTTGGTTAAAAGCTCAATTGGTACATCATATGCACAAAAAATGAATCATAATTGATGCTAAATATTCTAAGTGCCTAGTCATTGGATCTGGTCATTTTTCTTGCCTTTCCAGGCTTTCCCTTGCTGAACCCATTCTTTGCTGGTGTGTAGGACTCTGTGCACTTCAGTGGTAAAGTGTGTGTGCTCTCCTTTGACATGGTAAAATTGGCTTACACCTAATTGGTACATTTTGATTTACTTATAAGTCCCCATTAAATGCTCCTACATGTGCCCAGGGCCTGTAAATTAAATGTTACTTGTTGGATGCAGGAGTCATTGTGTCACCCACAAAAGTAACTCTTTTAAAACAGGTTTCAGACTTGCCTACCAGTTTGGGCAAAATAAACCTATTGCCAGGCCTAAACCTTTCTTATAATGTTTATTTGCCACACCAGAGGTAGGCCATTAAAGCTCATCAGGCAGAATGCATTTGTATTTAAAAAAAATGGACATGTGTGTTTACATTTTACATATCCTGACAGTGAAAAACTCCTAAAGTAATTTTTTTCTGTTGTCAGGCCATTAGCTCCTAAATACCACTGGGTTATCCTATTCAATTTAATATGTGCTAACTTCAGTTTGGGACAGATAGAGACATGCTGTTTCCTATCAAATGAATTGCAATTTAAAATTCTATTTAATGGCAAAGTCAGATTTTAAATTACAATGTAAAAAACCCCACTAATTTTAGAAAGTTGGCATTTTGTACCCAAACCAACTGTGCTTTCCTGCCAATGTCTTGTGTAACATGAATGTGAATGGCTCTCAATCAATCAATCAATCAGGGGGTTTAAAGCGCACCACTCACCTTGAGGGTCTCAAGGTGCTGGGTGTGAGGGGGGTTGCAGATCCAGTTCAGCCAAAGAACCAGGTCTTGAGGTTCCTCCTGAATGTGTGCAGAGTAGGGGAGTTTCTGATGTTGACAGAGAGCTCCTTCCAGACTTTGACTGCGTTGTAGAAGAAGGCTCTTCCACCTGCTCTGGTTCTGCGGATGCATGGGGTTTCTGCCAGGGCGAGGTCAGCGGAGCAGAGGTTCCTTTTGGGTATGTAGAAGGAGACTCTTTCATTGAGGTATTTGGGTCCGATGTTGTGGAGGGGTTTGTAGGCATAGGTGAGTAGCTTGAAGGTTACTCTCTTCTCGACGGGGACCCACTGGAGGTCTCGCAGGTGTTAGATGATGTGCTCATGCCGTGGGATGTCGAGGACGAGTCTGGCCGCGGTGGTCTGGATTGTCTGGAGTTTGCATAGCAGGAATTTGTTGATTCCAGCGTAGAGGGCATTTAAGTAGTCCAGTTTGCTTGTCATGAGTGCGTGGGTGACGGTCTTTCTGGCTTCAGGGGGATCCACTTAAAGGTCTTGCAGAGGATGCGGGGGGTGTTGAAGCAGGTGGAGGCGGCGGCTATGATCTGTCGGGTCATGGTGAGGGAGGAATCGGGTATGATGCTGAGGTTCCTGACATTGTCCGATGGGGTGGGTGCAGAGGGCGGAGGACCACCAGGAGTTATCCCACGCAGAGGGGGAGGGTCCGAGGACTAGGACTTCTGTTTTCTCTAAGTTAAGTATCAGACAGCTGCTGCTGATCCAGACTGCAACGTCTTTCATTCCTTTTTGAAAACTAATTCTGGTCGTTTCGGGGTCCTTTGTGAGGGAGAGAATGAGCTGGGTGGCGTCGGCAATGGATACAATGCTGAGTCCATGCTGTTGGATGGTGGCTGCGAGGGGGGCCATGTAGATGTTAAAGAGTGTGGGACTGAGCAATGATCCTCGTGGTACTCCGCAGTTGATCTCCGTGGGTGCAGAGAGGAAAGGCGGGAGTCTGATCCTTTGGGTTCTGCTGGCGAGGAAGGAGCCAAGCCAGTCGAGGGCGGTTCCCTTTATTCCGGCATCGTGGAGTTTGGCTGCGAGGGTGTGGTGGGAGATGGTGTCGAAGGCTGCAGAGAGGTCAAGTTGGATGAGGGCTGCGATGTGGCCTTGGTCGAGGAGCATGCAGATATCATGTGTGGCGGCGAGGAGGGAGGTCTCAGTGCTGTGGTTGCTGCGGAATCTGGATTGGAAGGGGTCGAGGATGGAGTTCTCTTAGATTAAGTTTGTCAGCTGAGTGTTGACAATCTTCTCAGTGACTTTGGCTGCAAAGGGAAGGAGAGAGATGGATCGGTAGTTGTTCAGGGCTGTCGGGTCTGCAGAGGGTTTCTTGCGGAGGGGCTTGACTTCTGCCCATTTCCAGTGATCTCTGAAAGTGCCGGATTAGAAGGTGGCGTTGATGGTGCATAGTAGCTGGGGCGCTATGGCCTGTGGCGGCTCTGTGTAAGATGTGCAGAGGGCAGGGGTCCATAGGAGCAACTGAGTGGGTGCTCTTCATGGGTGTGGTGGTATCTTCGGTGGTTACCAGGGTCCAGGTGGTGATGGTGGCCGGCTGCCGTCACTGGAGGGAAGGGTGGTTTCTGGGGCTGCTCTCTGAAATTGTCGTAGATTGCTTCGATTTTCAGGTGGTAGCATGAGCCGAGCTTGTTGCAGAGGTCTTGGGAGGGTGTGACGTCTGTGCATTCGCTGTGGGGCTTGGTGAATTGCTAGATGATGTTGAAGAGTTCCTTTGAGTTGCTGGAGTTGGTGAGGATTTTGTTTCATATGAAGGTCATCTTTGTTGATCGTATGGGTTGGTGGTAGTCTGTCATGGCGTTCTTGTAGGTGATCTGGTCTTCCGTGGTTTTGCTGTTTCTTCATCGTTTTTCGAGACATCTGCAGGAGTGTCTGGCTTACTCGAGGTCGGTGGTGAACCAGGTGGTCTTCCTAGGGCATTGTCTGTCAGTGGTGTGGAGGGGTGCAAGCTTGTTTGAGCAGTTGGTGATCCAGTGGTGTAGTCCCTCAGCTGCAGAGTTGGCATCGATTGAGGCAGGGGGGGTCACAGCTGAGGGTGGAGTTGAGAAGCTCCTCTGTGACCTTGCTCCAGTACTTTGCAGAGGGTGAGGAGAGGATTTGAGAGCAGTGGCGGTATTGAAAGAGAAGTGTATGCAGTGGTGGTCCATCCAGAGGGGCTGCCTGGTGCGGCTGAAGCAGATGTTGTTCCAACTTGCGCAGATGAGGTTGAAGCTGTGTCCTGCCTTGTGGGTGGGGGTGGGGGTGGTGGCGAGCTCTTTCAGTCTGATGTTGGTGAGGTTGTCCAGGAGGGCGGAGGAGTCGGGGTAGCTAAGGTTGTCGAGGTGGAAGTTCAGGTCTCCCATGAGTATGTAGTCCATGGAGGCGATGGCGTGGGGTGCGATGAGATCAGCAATACTAGTGGTGAATGAAGCGCGGGGTCCGGGGGCCTGTAGGCGAGGGTGCCATGAAGAGTGGTTCTAGCGTTGGTCTGGATCTGGAAGTGAAGGTGTTCAGTGGTGGCGGACAAGTCTCTCGTGTGGAGGTTGACAGTCCAAGGGAGCTCTTGTGTGCAATGGTGAGTCCTCCTCCTGGGCGGTTGGGGCCGTCCTTCCACTGGATCTTGTAGCAGTCGGGAATGGCGGTGGCGATGCGGGGGTGGAGGAGGCATTGGTCCAGGTTTCCGTGAGGAAGGCAACATTGGGTGATAGGGTGTCGATCAGGTCCCAGATTTCTATGGCATGCCTGTGCAGGGAGCGCACGTTGAGGAGGATGCCCTTCAGGGCTTCAGTGGTGTTGGCGTCCGATATGGGGGCAGTGGCCGTGGTGGTGCGGAGGGTGGTGAAGGTTCGGGGCAGAGGAGGCAGGAGAACTTGCCATGGGTGGTGTTCAGTGTAGACAGCTGGCAGTTGTTGTTCCTTCCGGGGTTGGGTACATGGAGGGCAGTTAAGTCGTAGCGGTGGGTGGTCAGAGATCCAGGTTCCCTGGCGATGGTCACAGTTGGGTCGCAGACGAGCTTGCTTTTGGTGCGCCAGCAGTGCGGCCGCATAGCGGCTACCATTAAATGGGGGAGGGGGTGGGAAGCTCAGCTGGGAGGCGGGAACCAGTTTGGCAGGGGGGAGGGGCTACTGGAGAGCATCTAGGAAAAGGGCAATGATGAATGGGCACTGAGGAAAAACAAGGGCATAGGCTAAAATCTAAGAAGGGCTAAAAGCAGAGTTACAGACAAACAGGCACAGAAATCACTATGCAAATACAATAAAAAAGACAGAGAAAGACACAAAGACAAAACGGGCACAACAAGGCAAACTGACAACAGTGGACCAGAAGAAGAGCAAGGCTCTCCCACTGGACCGCCATGGATGAGGCGCAGGTAGGAACCTGCGGGTGGATGACTTCCTCGAACACCTACCAGGGAGAGAGGTGTCTGGGGCAGCGACAGGCGAGGCTGCAGCAGAGCTGCTTGGGTAGAGAGCAGGACCCTGGCCAGGAGGTCAGAGGTCCTGCTCATACACCCAAGCAGTGGCCGCCATTTAATAGGGAAGGGGGAGGGAAGCTCAGCTGGGAGGCGTGAGCGAGAGCGGTAGGGGACCCGCGGGGAGCAGAGGTGGGAAAATGGCGGTGATTAACGGGCATGGAGGAAAAACAAGGGCACAGGCAAAAAACTAAGAACTGCTAAAAACGGAGTCACAGACCAACAGGTACAGAAATCACTATACAAATACAATCAAAAAGAAAGACAAAGACACAATGACAAAACGGGCACAACAAGGCAGTCAGACAACAGTGGAACAGCAGAAGAGCAAGGTTCTTCCACTAGACCACCAGGGATGAGGCACAGGAAGGAGCTTGCGGGTGGAGGAGGGCCTTGAACTCCTACCAGGGAGAGAGGTGTCTGGGACAGCGGTCAGGCAAGACTACAGAGGAGCTGCTTGGCCGGAGAGAGGGACCCTAGCCAGGAGGTCAGAGGTTCTCTTCTTGTGGGTATTGTATTGCTTTCAGACATTAAGACAAAACAGGCTTAGATGTGAGGGGAGAAGGTCTTCCTGATAGCTTGGCTGGGAAAAATCTGTGCCTTGCCCTGATTAATTTTCAAAGGGTCCTGCTTGCAGCACAGAAAGGGTTTTGACACCAGGCCTGCCCTTGCCATGTTGGAGAGTTTGAAGCCACAACCAGGCGAAGGGCAAGAACTGACCAGAACCAGTTTTGTGTGGGGGTTAGGGAATTCCAGCAAACAAATGCTGTCACCAAGTATAAAAGTGGGACCTTCAAAATACACCTTGACCTGTCAAAGATTCAGAACAAAGACTGTCCCAATAATCAATCAATCAATCAGCATTTGTATGCTACGTTTTTGCAGAAAAAAATACTGGCCACCATTCCAGGTTTTAACAGTTTGCAAAGGCCTGAATTTGATTTTTAAGGGAACTTTAGATGAAATTTTCTGTATTCCTTTTTTAAATGCATTTACTTTCTTTGTTTACTTTATCAGTCAGTGGTCATTATGGCAGCTTGAGAATACATTTTATGCTATTTTCGTCTTACACGCAATGTTTAAAGTGAGTATAGATATGGGTAAAATAAAAATATATTTTGAACCTGCCGGGACTTTAAAATTTCTACCGTACTGGAGTCATGCTTCTAGTGTTTTTTTCTCTGATAAATTAACTGAATGCTGCTACCTGGTGCTGGTGTAGTAGTAGGTAGGATGAGGCAGAGGTTATCTTTCCTAGGGCTTAGTGATACAGAGAGTTCTGGCATACATTACACTTGACTGCTGTCCTTTAACTTTGGCATCAATGCTGGTGCTCACTGTACCAGACAGGCTGAGGTAGGAAATTGAACATCAGACCTGCACTAGTTGGACATGGGTGTTGCCGGGCCGGCTGGCAGAAAAACAATTAGAGCATCCTGTATTTTACCCAGCCTATGCTGACTGGGCCCCCTGACTCCTACCCTGGCATTGGCAATCTAGAATAATGGCATGATCATGAATTACAGCACTCTGGACTCCAGGCCACTCTCTGTGTCTCCTTCAGGATTCAAGAGGCCCCAAAGACGGTTGGATCTCAGTCATCACCAGCTGCCCGATAATTATAGAGAGACACTGTCAAATTAGTCAGTGGACTGACTCGAGCTGCCCGGCGCCGCAGACAACAGGAGACATTAAGGGGCCTTTTATGATGACAAGCGGATTGCCACTGCCCGGCCGGCAGTGGCGATCCACCTGCCATCTGCACCTGATTTATCCCTGCCATATCCCTGCTGCGGTACCCCCTGCAGGGGGTACCACGATGGATGGAAAGGGTAACGCGGTGGATGGAAAGACCCTCTGCTGCTTTTCCTCCGTCAGGCAATCATAACGATTGCCTGCCCTGCGTATCTGGGGCATAATATGGTGGCGGTGCCAAGCAGGCACCGCGATCCATATTATGATGTGCAAATTTAAAGGCATTTCCACGGCGGCGATACCGCCATGGAAAGGCTGGCCGAAATTGCTTTGGGAGCACGTTATGGGCCCCGAGGGGGTGGGGGCTGCACTTGGGGGGTACCTATGGTCCCCCTACATTGCGATACACAAGGCGGCAGGCACGGCGCGGTGCCTGTCACGTTGTGCATGGCAATGCAAACCATGCACTTCTAACATTGCAGACGGAGCCCCACCCAGCAGCACCGCCTGCAATGTTAAAGGCCAGAATGCGCCTGCAATCCTAATTGTCCTCGTGGGACCGCCGCACCTCTGGCGGTAGGTCCCTTTTCCGTAAGGGGGCGGGTGGACAAAGCCCGCTCCCCATCGTAATGGGGCCCTAAGGCTATGAGAATCAGTGTCGACGAGTCTGAGATGGACTGAGGCAAAGATCAGTCACATAGGTCACAGCCAGGAGGTCTCTGGCTGGGTGTATTATTAAAAAACAAAAACACTACAACGTTGTTTACTCACGGCTTCACAGCACTGGCAGCCAGCATGTCACATAGCCCCAGCCGCTGCAGCATCAGATCACACAAGCTGCACGCATTGTGCCACCACAGCCACTCACTCACAGAGCTGAGCTGGGGCAGCTCTGCTGAACTTTTGTGACTGGAGCAGATTAATTATTAGCATAAGCAGCAAGTACTATTAGTCAATAAAGTCATCGACACTCGCCAGACACTTACTTTTTTGCAGCAAGCGAGGCGAGATGAGCAGGGCAATTCTTTAACGTTGCCGCGACAAGCCGCAGCGTTATGACTGGACTTGGACTACTAAACCCGCTGCCACAATCCTGCACCCGAAAGGTGGCAATGAATGGACACACCAGGGCAATCATGATTCTGGGCAGCTGGTCATGTGTTCTAAGCTCTGGGCTCCAGTAGCACCGTGCGCTGCTGTGATTCAGATTCCCAGCGCCAGTAGCCAAGAGTTATTAGCTGCAGCTGCCGCAGTACGCACGCTTTGAAAACTGAAACTCACACTCTCATTCATTGGCCAGGCAGTCACTGACTCCTGAAAACATCACTTGAAATGCTGTGGCACGCGGTCAAGGTCAAGTGAAAATTCAATAGTGTTGTATTTTAGCAGCAGCTACTGTGAAAGAAACTGCCCAGCCTCCAAGCCTGCCGGGACCAACGTGCACCGGGGTGAAGGTCACCATGCACTACCTGAAATGTAGTCAATAAAGGTGCACTAGCAACACTCCACTTTCGCAGAGGAGGTGCTATAATGCGTGACTTCGCATTTCAGTGTGGTGATGCAGACCTCTACACTGAAATGCGTTAGTCTAACGTTTGATGCGTGGTACTTGGCAGGGCTGCCCTAGTAGGTAATAGGGCTGTGAGGTTCAAACTACCTATAAGTCCCTAATATGTAATAGGGCATAGAAGTGTAAAGGACAGCAGATTATCTACACTTGAATGTGTGTACTGCTGAGTGTCTGCTGTCATTTAAAAAGCAACCTGGCTTTGCAGACTGTCTTTAAAAGAAAATTGGGTGCAAGCTCAACTTTGGTGGTATGGGCACTTTATGGAACCAATCTTTTTATTAGTATAATAAAGAGTCATAATAAAAAGAACACAGCTTCCTGCCTACATTCAGAGGCCGTACAAGAGGGGGTGGTGATGGACGGAGCATCTGAACCAATCAAACACTCACACCCAGTCAAAAGATCTGGGTTTAATCCATCACCGTTCTTTAGCCCACTCTGCCACCCCAGTTCAGACATGGCTATATGCAAATCAGTCTGACCCTGTGCCTCATGGGAACAGTCCAGCCCGAACTGCCAAGCCATGCCTTCCCTGGATCAGAAACAAGTTTCCGAGGACCGGTTTCTGGCATTACAGCCACCTTCAGCGCGGCTTCCTTGAATCCAGTGGCAAAGTGAGCAAGGGACTCACGTCTGAGCATACTCTGCCACATGTATGGCGGCCAAAGCAGTACAAAAGGGGGTGGTGATGGACGGAGCATCTGAACCAATCAAACACTCACACCCAGTCAAAAGATCTGGGTTTAATCCATCACCGTTCTTTAGCCCACTCTGCCACCCCAGTTCAGACATGGCTATATGCAAATCAGTCTGACCCTGTGCCTCATGGGAACAGTCCAGCCTGAACTGCCAAGCCATGTCTTCCCTGGACCGGAAACAAGCTTCCGAGGACCGGTTTCTGGCATTACAGCCGTCTTCAGCTTGGCAGGGCTGCCCTAGTATGTAATAGGGCTGTGAGGTTCAAACTACCTATAAGTCCCTAATATGTAATAGGGCATGGAAGTGTAAAGGACAGCAGATTATCTACACTTGAATGTGTGCACTGCTGAGTGTCTGCTGTCATTTTAAAAGCAACCTGGCTTTGCAGACTGTCTTTAAAAGAAAATTGGGTGCAAGCTCAACTTTGGTGGAATGGGCACTTTATGGAACCAATCTTTTTATTAGTATAATAAAGAGTCATAATAAAAAGAACACAGCTTCCTGCCTACATCCAGAGGCCGGCAGAGTGTACATCTTGCAAAGTTACATAGCTGAATACTTACAACCTGGGGGCGGCAGCATCTTAATAAGCGTGTAAATTCGTAGCAAGCATTGAGTCTTTATTTCTACAACCAGAAGTAAAAAAATAAAAGAACACTCCAGACAAAACCGACCCTCCCCCACCTCCATCCATGTTCCGTACAAGTCTGTCCATCCTGTACATTCCCCCGTCATAGAGTCACAAAGCGTTTGTGAGTACTCCTTCTATTAACTGCTATAGTGGTATTTAGGGGGTGTCCTGTGGCAACAGCTCAAGAATTTGAAGGTATTTAGGGCATGTGATATTGAGTAGTTCTTTGGATAGTAGATGTAGAAAAGGAGTCAATAGTTTAAATGTCTGAGGGGGTATTTGAGAAGGACCTGTCCTGCCCTATCTGGAGTCTTGTCATGCAGCCTACTGATGTGTGGAGGGTAACAATCTCACAGGACTGCAAGTCCACAGCAGACCAGGCAGCAGTGTGCCTTTTAGGTATTTGTCCCCTGAGGAGATGGAGGACAGGAGGGAGGAAAGAAAGCTAAAGGTAGAGCTTGCAAAATTGAAATTGGAGAAGGAGCAGGCCCTTGTCAAGAAAGAGAAGGAGCAGGCCCTTGGTAACAGGCAGGCCCTTGGTAAAATGAAGACAGAGAAAGTGCTAGAGGAAGAAATGCTGGCCATGAAAGAGGAAAATTTCCCCATGAGCTCATGTGAGAGCTTAACATAAGAGCCCTACAAGTGGGGTCCAGCGACAGCAATGGTGGCAGTTTACCTGCAGCATCCACTGGTGAGTCCAGAGTCTGGATCCCCAAGAATTTGGTAACCAGCTATGTTGTGGGGGATGACATGGACAAATGGTTTGCAGCCTGCGAAGGTGTTCTAAGAGTGCACAAGGTCCCAGAAGTTCTGGGGTGGTAGTTTATGGAGGTATATGCCCACGGTGGGAAGGTACACACGTTTTACACTAGAGGCAAAGGACCAGACATTCTTCACTGCTATGAAGGACATCCCAGTGAGTAAGTTTGGACTGAGCCCTGAGAAGTATAGGCTAAGATTCAGAGGCAGCCATAATATCTCATCACAAAATGGGTGGATTTCTTGAATTATGCCAGCAAGGCACTGAAGCACTGGGTGAGGGGCAACAAGGCTGATGCTTACTTAGGGCTGTATAACTTAATTTTAAAAGAGCACATGCTTGATATTTGTTTTCCAGAGCTGCACCAACACCTGATTGATAGCAAATGAACTGACCCCAGAAAACCTGCTGAGGAGGCAGACATCTGGGTCAGCACCAGAGTGTCCAAGGAGGCATCTGGGGGGTGTTCCTAAAATGGTGGTCAGGATTCCCACCAGAAGAATGAAGGGGGAGATGAAAAAGACAGAGTTCTCTTAAGGCCCCCAAAACAACTCAGAGGGAAAAGGGTCGGGTTATTATTCCCAAACTGGCCAGTAGAAGAACTATCCTTACAAAAGTCAGCAGCTGAATACCCCCAAGTGATATGAGTGCTTTGAGTATGGACACTACAAAGGGATCCCAAGTGTGCAAGAAGAGCACCACCTCCCACTGGAAGGAAGACTCCGGAGTGGCTAATGTAGTGCTTGTAGGAGAGTAGGGTCTTCTTGCTATGATTACCCCCACTTTTTGCTGTGCTTCACTGTTTTTTTGACTTTAGTATGGCTGTGGCCCTGCTAATCAGGTCCACAGCCTAGCTGTTCTCTCTCTAAATTGATACTATGTACTTTAGGTACATACCAGATTGGTTACTGAGGCACCCTTGTGAGCGCCTGTATATGGTACCTTAGGTACCCAGTGCATAGGGACCCCAGAGGCCTACCAGGGGCTGCAGCATATATTGTGCCACCCCTGGTTAGCCTTCCAAACTGACACCACAGGTCTGCACTTGCAGCCTGGGTAAGGTGGTATAAGCACCCCTTACTTAGATATGGTATACCTATATCTACCTTATAAATAGACACATAGTAACCTATGAGTCACTCCTATGGCAGGCCTTGACAATCCTGAAGGCAGAGAGCTTGGTATTGTGTGAGAGGGTGCCCTAGCATGCGCTGAGCCCCTCTGTAGCCTTCGGAACCATCTCCTTACAGCTTTTCTATGATATAGCCATACCATATACTCTTAAGTGCATTATAATCCTCGCGGTTAATGCTAATTTTCGTTTGGCTTTATCAAAACATGTCGTGTAAAGTTTTAAACACTTTGGAATACTACCCCCCGCCAGTTCTGGCAGCGGGAGTAGCATTCCACCCTTCTAGAGGGAGAAGACATGTAGTTACTGGTATACCCGGTTAAAGTTAAACAGAGCCCCAGCATCACAAAACGGATGCTGCTGTCACAGACACGAGTCTGCCCTCCTGCTGCTGGACGAAACTCTGGAAGAGGAGGCCTGGACAATAGGTTTCCTGTCCAGGTCCAGGGAGGTGCTAGCACTTCCCCAAACAGGCTTCATTGTATTGGGGCAAGGTGGGTTGCATTCAGTGAATGCTTTTCAGACACAAGGTGCTCCATGCACTTCCCAGTTCAAAACGGTTTGCTGGGGCACTCAGCCTCAGCTCTGGCTTGAAACTAGACAAAGGGGAAGGGGTGTAACCACCCCCTCCCCAGGTCCACGCATAGGAGTGATCTTTTGAGTTAGTCCACCCCTAAACTTACTATAAGTATAGAACCCCAGTCCTTAGGACTTTAGATTACTCTGGATGAAACTCTGCAACATATATCTTGGACCTTCGACATTCCATATCGACTGGAAGACGGACGAAATCTCCCTTGTGGTCAAGGAGTGACCACCCTGTTCAAACAGGCACCAAGTGCATCTTTGCCAGTCTACATTTTTGAGGCTCCCGCCTGATCCTGAAGAATCTGCGACACAGGACATGGACTTCCAGACATTTCTGATGCTGACCTGTGCCCCCAGAAAACCTGAGACCTGTAGCAGACACGAGAGAGGTGGGACCGGAACTCCTGGACATCCTGCATTTTTGCTACTGCACCTACTTCCTGAGGTATCCTGAAGTTGTGCATTGGGGTATTAGAAGCCCCTGCCCCAAACACCTTTTGCACCGAAGCTCAGAGGCCTACACTGCACGAGTGTCCCATGGGCCTGCTTTGTGCATTTCCGCTTGAGGCCACTTTGCGGTTCCTAGTCTGTTAGCTAGCAAGCCCCCACGAAGGGCCATCTTTGATTTCTTGAGCTTTTCTGGCTACTCCTGATGTGCTCCCACTCCTCTCCAAAGGAGGAGTTCCTCAGAACTTGCTGGTCTGCACCAAAGCCAATCTTGTTATCTTGCATGGGTTGCTGTTGCCAAAGCTTTTTGGGTCCAATCCGGATTCCAACACTGCAGTCAGCTAGATACTTTGTGGGACAGCTTCAATCCAGCTCCTGGTCATTGTCGATGCCTCCTGGTCCTCGTGGCTGAAGAGTCAAGCTTTACCTCGTTTACCTGAAATCACCCAACATCGGTTGGCATCGTCTCCTCGCCACCCTGGTCACTGGCTAGTGACCCAGACTTTGTCCCCTCTGCTTTCAGGTTCTTCACATCTCTGGTCCACCCGGACACTTTTCGTCTGGTCGCCTACAGCATTTCTTCGCAGCTCTCCATTGGAATCGACAACGAAACCCAACACCAAAAGACACCTATGCACTCGCCTTCCCTGGGTGAGGTAACATAAGTACTCCGGTGCTCCCGTGGGTCTTGACTTTCGAAGTGTCCTAGTATAAAAGGGTTCCATCGTAGTTCACCTCTAAGTGCCCATAATCTTTAAAATTGTAACTTGTTCGTTCTCCATTGAAAGTCAATGGTGATCCGCGGGCTGTGTTTAGACACTGCACGCGTCCCCCGTGGGCCTCCTGCATTCTAACCGTAGGTGGTTATAGGTAGCCCCAGAGGTTCTACAGACCCTAGGCCTGCTTTCTAACTATCACGTAGTTCTTATACCACTATTTTAGTATATGGTTTGTGAGGTCCCTAGGGCATAACATATACTGTGCAACTTATCGTTTTTTAATTAAGTTCCTTGTATTGTACTTTTACCTCTGACCTCATAAAGAGTCCAGAGGGGTTGTGTTTAGAATAAATACATATATATTTTATATATACCTTGTGTGGTGTGCTTTCATTTGATCATTCAAAAGATTATAATTGGTAAAAACAAGCAGCTTAACTCGCCTCTAAGTCTTAGCCTGAAGGCTGCTCTCCACAGCTACCACTAGGATAGCTTTCTATAAAGGTTGACTTTAAACCTACCATCAATAAGGGTCGTTTGAACTGGTGCAAGGTAAAGTATAGGAAATGGGTCATCAGCAATGGGCAAGGTGTTGAGGCTCTGAAGAATATAGGTGCCAGCATGAATATGGAAAGAAATCAACTGGTGCCCCCAGAGCAGGTAATTCCCTGCACTCCTTCAGGTTATGGTGGCTGAAATCAAGAGGGTCACTGTCTGGGGCCCTTTTTCCATTTGAGTGTGGGGGGTTCAGGATTTCTGAAGATTTCTGTGAGCCCGGCCCTGCCATACCTGTGGACTGTTTGCTTGATAATGTCGTTGAGCACACTACCTGGAAGGATGAAGATGTTGGGGCTACCTGCCTGGATCTGTGCTACCACATGGTCCATAGCTGCCCAGGATTGGATTAAAAAAGGACTGGATCCTGGAATATTGGTCCCACCAGCTGCTAAGAAGGGGGAAGGCAGAGGGCATGGGAAAAATGCCCCCTAAATGCACTCCCAGTGAAATGGATGGGGTACCTGTGGTGGGTACCCAAGAGCCTACTGACGACAGCATTGCTTCCTTTGATGACCTTCCTACAGTTTGTGGAAGTCATGTAGAAGGAGGATCCACTAAGGAGGAGCTCTATAGGGTACAAAGGGAGTGTCCGCCCTTGAGGGCATGATGCTACAGGCTAAGGCCCAAGCAGCAAGTAATGCCTCTGGGAACTTTGATATTTACTGTGAGGACAACCTCCATTACAGTGAGCCTAAGGTTCCTTTACATAGGACAACAAGGGTTATGGTGGTCCTTCAATGCTACAGGGCCTTCCTACTGGAGCTGGTAGGATACCTGTGCGAAGACAAGACATTTGCATGGTATGCCCCCACTTTTATTGGCCTGGGATCAATAATTCATCAGATGCATTATGTAGGACATGTGTAACCAGCCAGGCCAATGAGAAGACATGGCAGATGCTGAAAGCCCCCCTTAATCCACTGCCTGTCATTGGCATGCCCTTTGACTGGGTGGGCATCAACTTGTTGGGTCTATAGATCCCCAGACTGCCTCAGGCATCAGGCGTATCCTGGTTCTGGTGGATCATGCCACTTGGTACCCAGAGGCAATCCCTCTAAGGACCATGACTGCACCTGTAGTGGCACCTGCCCTGATGGGAAGCTTTACCTGAGTGGGTTTCCCCAAGGATGCTATTTCTGACAAGGGCACAGACTTCATGTCTGCATACATGCAGTCATGCAGAAGGGGTGTGGGTTAACATACATTTTCTCCACTCCTTACCATCCACAAACAAATGGGTGTGTGAAGACATTCAACAAGACACTGAATGGCATAATTACAGGCCTACCAAAGCACTGAGGAATAAGTGGGGCATTCTCGTCCAATGCAGTAAACCAGCAATATGTTACCGTAACTCAGGTCGCTGGATACTGCCGTTTATCGAATATGGAAATTTATCTTTAGTGAAGTTAAATAGGTGGAACCGCTTAGAAGGGTTTATAGCGGTTTTGCACATTAGGACATATAGAATTGACACACTGACATTATGAGATAGTTATACTATCAGAAGCTCCCTGTTCGCACGGAACCAATCTTTTTGAATAGGCTGCTCATTTTGTGTAGTGGATAGTTTGTAGTATGGAATTGAAGAATATGTATGTTCTTTGAAGAAAATACATCAGGTTAATTTTCTCGTTTACTTATTATGGACACTGTGACAGTTTATCACAGGTTCTCATATTCTTTTATAATATCTGTTTGAATATATTTTTTTCTTTACTATGTATCTAGGGTCTTATCATGGTACCCATTTGAGATGTTTTCCCCATGTTTCCAGATTGGTTTTACGGAAGGACTTTAGAAACAAGTATATGTAAGTCATTGTGCAATGCACTTTTAATGAAAGAATATTGTTCATACCTAACAATTAGTGTTAAATTTTATGTGGTCGATTCCACGCTTTTACCCTGTCTATTTTAACAGAAAAGGAAATCACCTCGGAAGTTTTGTTTCTGAGAACCTCTACTGTGACACTTACAATTAATCTGAGGCATTATACTTATCTGCAGTGTAAGTTTCATGACATTTCTGGTTTCTAGTTGGTGCTTTATGCACTACAGTTTGAGCAGCTTTAGAGGTTAACATCTAGACCTGAATATCGTGTTAACTATTGAAAACCCACAATATACCCCGACTCATATAGAAGGCACTTATAAGTAAACCTTTACAAAAGGGGGTGGTGATGGACGGAGCATCTGAATGAATCAAACACTCACACCCAGTCAAAAGATCTGGGTTTAATTCATCACCATTCTTTAGCCCACTCTGCCACCCCAGTTCAGATATGGCTATATGCAAATCAGTCTGACCCTGTGCCTCATGGGAACAGTCCAGCCCGAACTGCCAAGCCATGTCTTCCCTGGACCGGAAACATGCTTCCGAGGACCGGTTTCTGGCATTCCAGCCGTCTTCAGCCCGGCTTGCTTGAATCCAGTGGCAAAGTGAGCAAGGGACTCACGTCTGAGCATACCCTGCCACACTTATGGCGGCCAAAAGCGGTACAAAAGGGGGTGGTGATGGACGGAGCATCTGAATCAATCAAACACTCACACCCAGTCAAAAGATCTGGGTTTAATCCATCACCATTCTTTAGCCCACTCTGCCACCCCAGTTCAGACATGGCTATATGCAAATCAGTCTGACCCTGTGCCTCATGGGAACAGTCCAGCCCGAACTGCCAAGCCATGTCTTCCCTGGACCGGAAACAAGCTTCCGAGGACCGGTTTCTGGCATTCCTGCCGTCTTCAGCCCGGTTTGCTTGAATCCAGTGGCAAAGTGAGCAAGGGACTCACGTCTGAGCATACCCTGCCACACTTATGGCGGCCAGATCTTTTGACTGGGTGTGAGTGTTTGATTGATTCAGATGCTCCGTCCATCACCACCCCCTTTTGTACCGCTATAAGTAAACCTTGGGATGAACGGGGATTGGGAGGTGCAAGTAATGTGGGAGCTCGCTAATAGCCTATAATAGGTTTTTAATATAGTTTAGGGGTTGCAAATAAAGAATTTTGGGGGCCCTATTCTAAATAAAATTAACTTTCTCTAAATTTTCTTTACGTTTTCAGATACTCTGTTATATAAACTATTTCAAAAGCCCACTCTATAGGTCTTTACTAGATTCCCGCTGGCCTGGCTACCTTTGGATCACTCCATATAGGTATTCTCTATGGACTGTATACATGTATTAAGTTTCTGTATATACGATTATTTTCGTTTCCTTACATTAACCAACCTTGCTTGTATAATTTCAGCCTTTTCCGATTGTAATAATAATTTCGGGTTCGACAATTGACGAGTATTAGGAGCAGACATTTGGATCACTGCTCTTTGGTTTTAAACACCTTTAACCCTGAGGGGATTAATCTTGTTCTTGTTTATTTTGTATAGCATTTACCCTAAGTCTAACTGACAAATGTCATCAGGTCTTTTTGACCTGAGAATTATATTGGCATCAAATAGAACATATGCTGATAATCATGATTGTATTGTGTGTTCCTAGCATTGCCAAGGGATCCACACTACTCTGTGACTGTAGAGCGACGACTGAAGGTCTTTTTGCTGGATTCATCTACTACATAAGCAAGGTTATCTTATAACTTATAGTCCAATTTATTCTTTTCTAGACCTATTGTGGGGCTGCTCTAGGACATCGGGAGTTTTTCACTTGTCATTTCTGTTAGTTGCACAGGCTTTCCTTCTTTCTTTCAAGCACTGATCTCTTAGCCTTTTGTCACCTATGAGAGCCAATTATTTGGAAGCAACATGAGTTCTATTTGTTGCTTCAGTCACATATACAGTAAATCATGTGACTCCAAAGGATACAACTGCTTTGCTTTCATTTCTGAGAAATCTCACTTCACTTCACATCTTTTTCTTGCTCTGGGTGTTGTTTTTCTGTGGTCTTTTTTGAGTTTTTCTGGTGTAAGGTTTTAGTTTACTTGCACTGTTGCTTTTCTCTTTCCTAATTCACAACATAATTAGAAAATATGAAGTGTATTTGAATTTGTGTACCAACTGCTGTATTTCATGTTTTACTTCTTACAGCCTTGAGGAAGTCACGGTTGTGACGAAACGCGCGTTGGCCTTTTCTGTGTCACCAAGTCAAAGAACTGACACCTCAACTATACCATAAGGAATTGTAAAACTTGTGGCAAATACTAAGACTGTCTAAAATATTCTTTTTGTGCTTTTGATGTAATAAATGATGACTTAATCATTCAATTCTATCTGATTTACGTAAATCCTTACTTGGAAAGTCTCTTCTCATTGTCAAATGGTGCTTTTCTTGCTAGAGTAAGTGTATTTATCGATTGTACTGATATTATTCAAGAGTGCCGGGGTTTAGCATTTTTAGCAGAGAGAATGCCACCAAGTGTTGGGAAACTACTCTTCTCTGTGCTCCCTTATTCCTTGGACTATACACTTGTGTACCCCTGATGTGGACACAGGGGAGAACCTCTCTGTTAAGAATAAATCTTACAGGTTGTCAGATAAGGTAAGTGAAGTTTGTACAATGCTGGAATTGGGAGTGATAGAACCCTCCAGTAGCCCCTGGTCCAGTCCTGTGGTTCTGGTACCAAAAGCTGCCCCAGCAAGCACCACACATGGCCTGAGGTTGTGTGTGGATTATAGACTGCTAACCTCAGTGACAAAGACAGATGATCATCCCATCCCCCAGGCTGATAAGTTTATGGCAGGTTAGGGGTTACCCAGTACTTAAGTTCCTTTGATCTTACATCAGGGTACTGGCTGATTACCCTAAGAGAAGGTGCCAAGGAGATGTCAGCCTTCTCCACTCCAAAGGGTCATTACCAATTTAGTGTGATGCTCTTTGGACTCAAAAATGCCATACCCCCTTCCAGAAGTTGGTGAATCAGGTATTTCTGGGATAGAGGCCTTCTCATTGCCTAACTCGACTACATAGTTATCTTCAGTAGCCTTCAGTAGCAGCTGGAAGGACCACTCTTTTCCCTCCAGAAAGTGCTTCAGGCAGGCCTAACTGTCAAGGTCAGTAAGTGCGAGATAGAGTAGGGGTCTGTGGTTTACTTAGTACACCTGATGGGCAGGGGTAAGGTACAGCCACTCCAGACCCAGATAGAGACCATCATGGCCTGGGAGCCCCCAAAACCCAGAATGAGGTAAAAGCATTCTTGGGCCTTACTGGCTATTACAGGAGGTTTATCAAGGAATATGGCACCATTGCTGCCCCTTGTATGAGCTGACTTCTAAGAAGCATCCCATAAATGTGATTTGGACAGAGTCATGCCAAACTGCTTGACTTCTGCAAGGGTTTATCATTCAAACAGATGCCTAAGAACATTGTATAGGGGCAGGGTTATCCCAGCTTATGAAGAGGGCCTGGACCAACCTGCAGCCTTAATTTCTAGGAGGCTACTTCCCGGGTAACAGAGGTGGAGCGCTATAGAAAGAGAAGCTTTCACTGAGATCCTGTCACTGAAAAAGTTGAGGCCATTTCTGTTTGGTACTAACTTCCTAATTCTGACTGACCACAAAATTATTGAAGTGGTCCATTTCCCTACAGTGTATGGACATCAGGGTGAAACACAGAACAGGGGTAGACCACAGCAATGCTGATTGTCTGTCTAGGTTCTTCTGCCTTAGTGATGAGAACTCCCTAGAGGTCGGGAAGGTCTACCCACTTTCAGCTGGGGTGTACACATATTAGACCTGTCATCCTTAGGGTGGCCTTCCACTAAACCTTTTGCCTGCTTACCTCCTCTTTTTGCTGTGTCTTTTTTTGGCCTTAGGACTCTGAGCGCTTTAGCACTGCTAACCAGCGCTAAGGTGAATGTGCTTTCCCCTAAACATGGTAGCTTTAGTATATACCCAGTTGGCATATTTAGTTTACTTGTAAGTCCATTGCAAGGTGATATACGGTAAACCCAGGCCCTGTAAATTAAATGGTACTAGTGGGTTTGCAGCACTGATTGTGTCACCCACACAAGTAGCCTTTCAAACCTGTTACAGGCCTGCCATTGCAGTTTACTGCCACCTCAATTTGGCAGTTGAATCTCCTTGCCAATTCTTATACTCCTGTTTTATTATGCATAAGTCACCCCTAAGGAGATGGTCAATGACATCACACGGATGATGTCATTGGAGATGTCATCAGTGATGCCATCAGTGATGTCACTGACAATGTCGTGAGTGATGTAATATATGAGGCCAGAAACAAGTAATTCTTAAACAAGCAGGCATAAACTACCACCTCTACGCCGACGACACCCAAATCTATTACAAGATCAAAGTCACGCTGATATCCTACACCTGAACAACACCGTCACCAAGATCCAAACCTGGTTCCATTCTAATCATCTAAAACGTAACCCTAACAAAACCGAAATCATTCTCTTCCCGTTCAATCCTGGATCTCTGACCTTAACGCACTCAACTGCTCACTCACCCTGTCCAACTCTGTCAAATCTCTTGGTATTTCTATCGACAACACCCTAACCCTTAACGTCCACATCAAAAACTCTGCTTAAAGGAGCCCTCTGCACTCTACGTCACCTAAAGAAAATCAAACTCTTCATACCTACAGATGACTTTAAACTTGTATCTCAATCACTTGTCCTTTCACGTATTGATTATAGTAACGCCATCCTCAACGGAATTCCCAAGGTCCACCTTGCTCCGATCAAAGCTGTACTCAACCTTGCAGCCAGGCTCATCACTGACTGCAAACCCTTCAATCGTATCTCCCCAGCTCTCAAATCTCTTAAATGGCTCCCTATTATAGGTAGTTCTGCCTACAAAACCGCCTGCATCACTCATAAAGTCCTCCACCAAAACACTCCACCAAGTACCTCTCCAAGAAACTCCTCATTGTAGGCACCACTGGACCTCTGAGAAGCACCAACACCCTCCTTCTAATCCCACCACTACATAAAAAGAAATCCACACAATCATGCTCATTCTCTGGAATGCCCTCCCAAAAAGCCTGCGTTGTAACCCCTCCTATTTCAGTTTAAAAAACTACCAAAAAATTCAACTCCTCAATCATTACTGGGATCATAACCTGGGACCTGCACATTTTTTGTAATGTATTTTTATTATTTTTAAATATATGTAATAAATGTTTAGAAATTAGTACTTTTTTAAAGTAAATTTTGCATTTTAGTATTAGAGTGGGTTGTGGGTTTATAGGGGAATAGGGTAGGTCAATTAATTAATCAATTATTATGTTTTTATGTATTGTTATTGATTATTCATTTATTGATAATTAAATATTAATTGGTAATTAATTTTATTTATTAATTTCTTTAATATTATATTCATTATAATTAATTTATTATTGTATTTATTTCTTGTTATTGTTAATTAATGTATTGGTAATTAATTAGTCAATTTATTAATTGATTAAATAAATTAATTATGTAACTTTTTATGTGTAGCAGGTTGTGGATTTATAGGGGAATAGGGTGGGAAGTAATTTAATTATTATTAATTAATGAATACATTTTGTGTTTATTGTTATTGATAGTTAATGTATTGTTAAGTAATTATTCGTTGGTAATTTATTTGTATTGATTGATTAATTTTTAAGTATATTAATTATAATTAATGTATTATGTAGTATTCATTGTTATTATTAATGAATTTATTTTAAATTTATTCTCAATTGGTAATACATTTTTATTATTGATTAATTGACAATTAAATTATTTGTGTTTTTTAATGTGTAGCGGGTTGTGTGTTTTTGGGGGAATAGGGTGGGAAGTAATTTAATGTTATTTAAGTAAATATTAATTTAATTCTATTAATGTTTAATATGTAATATATTTTACAACACATATTTGCTAATAAGTATGTTAATGTAACCCCTATGCTATCCTTCATTTTCCACACTGTTACATTCACTGGAGTTGGAATATTAATTTTAACCCCTACGCTATCCAACACTTTCCCTACTGTTGCACACAGTGGAGTGGGAATAGTAATGTTTTCCCCTTACGCTATCCGACACTTTCCCTACTGCTGCACTCCCTGGAGTGGGAATAGTAATTTTAACCCCTACGCTATTCAACACTTTCCCTACTGTTGCACTTCCTGGAGTGGGAATAACAATTTTTACCCCTGCGCTATCCAACACTTTCCCTACTTTTGCTCTCACTGGCGTGGGAATAGTAATTTTTACCTCTAGGCTATCCATCACTTCCCCTACAGTTGCAGGCACAGGGGTGGGATAGTAATTTTTTACCCTTACGTTATCCAACATTTTCCATACTGTTGCACTGTTTGAGGTTGGAATAGTAATTTTACTACCTCTGCTATCTAATATTTTTTGTATTATTTTAGTTAATGTAGTATATAATTAATATTAAAAAGATTAAAAATACTTGTAATTTTTTAATTTTTGTTATATATATTTATTTATTTATATTATATGTTTAATGGTTAATTTATTTTTAAATTACACATATATATATTACTTATACTTTTCAAACATTTTTAAATATTTCTAACTATGTTTATTTTATTTATATGTATTATTTACTTAATTTTACATTATTTTTTTAACTTAAATAAAACACAATATTTTTAACGATATCTTTAACATCAATATTTTTTTTCTCGATATTTTTGTACTTACCATAATGTAGATAGGATGTCGATATTCTTGACTTCAATATTCTTGCTTCGATATTGTTGTAGGTCGATATTCTGATATTTTATCAGTGATTCGTTTGCAGAGTGGTGGAGAAAGGGGGCTGGGCCTCCGACCAGCTTGCAGGAATCTAGCTGTGTAGAATTTAAAGGAGGTACCAAGATGCTTCTTGCCCGCAAGGTCGCTCAGGAGTAAAGTGGACTTCATCCCCCAAACAACAGTAGTGCACCAGGAGGTGTGTTTGCAGAGTGGTGGAAAAAGGGGCCGTGGTCTCAGAAGAACTCTTAGAAATCCAGCCGTGTGGGATTTACTGGAGGTAGCAGGAGGGGTAGTTGTCCCCCAAGGACGTCCCCCAGGACCATGCCTGTACTGTGGGTACCCTGGTCCCACCCAGGGCACCCACTTTTATCTGTTGGGGGATCATGAGGGGAGCCCCAAGGCTCCTGCTGTCCCTGCCAGCTCCCCGCATCCTGCGGGAGCCAGCATTTATTTTGGACAGAGAGAGCTGCTGAACATGCATCTCCCTCTATCTAAAAGTAATTCTGCTCTGCTTCGAGTAAGCGAGAACATTTTACATGCCCTCGCTGACTCAAAGCAGAGAAGTGTTTGTTATGGCTTGACGGGAGAAGCCATAGCAAACTGCAATGTCCCGGGGGTGTGCACCCCAGGACATTGCTGGAGGGGTGGTGGTCCCCAGAGTCATCTATGGCTCTATATGGGGTAGCTGCGCGCCCCCTTCAATGTTAATTTAGCCCTAGCTATTGAGTGGTCCCTGGGGCTTGAAGTAAGTGGCCCTTAGGGGCCACCCAGGTTATTTACAACCACCTACTATGCCTTCCCAAGTAATGAAGAATCGGTCAGACAGTAGAGAATACAAAACAGCATTTATTAGCAATACTCTGCAGAGGAGTCCAATCTGACCTGCACCCTAAGATGTCTGCTGAGGGACTGCCCCCCAACAGCCTGCAACACAAAACCAGTCCTCCAGGAACCCCCATCCACGACCACAGTGGAGAGTTACTGGCTTAGGCCGAACGTAAACAAAGGAGGCAAGGAGGGATGAGCTACCACCTGATAGATGGGTACTCACTATCAAAGTTTCAAGGTTCCTGTGCCGAGTCTCAGTGTCTCCTAATGTGGGAGCAGAGCTACGTATGCTATGTAAGTAAGGGCGGAATGGACTATTCATTAGTAAGTCAGAAGGCAACCTTGCATAGAAGAGAAAAGAATACCCAAATACAGTGTTCGGCTGAGGAAAGCAAAATGAATAACGGGGCCTAGTTCAGACATAGCCTAAAGGCGATTGTGAAATACAAAATAGAGTCCCACTCGCTAACTGAAGCTTGTGCATTACAAGGATAACTCAGTGGGTTTCATAACGTAAATACACATGAGATGTCATTTGGGGGCACACTGCTAACCTACTATGACACAAAATATGAATATAGTAAGAATGGGGTTTTTCAAACCTAACAGACCCTCCTTTTAGCATGGGTGGCTAAATGCTTTATTGCCACTATCCGGTAGGGTCTTTACAATTCTAAGCAGGGAAGAAAATAAAGCACTTTAAGACATCTTTAATATTCCAAAATGCCCTCATCAATCAACATCATATCCTGTATGTCTTGCATCATCATAGTGGAGACTTTATTATCCTGTTCTGGCAACTTAGGGGTCGGTGTGAGCTTGCCCGCACAATAGGTACAGCATGCTGGGAGACAGTTGACACAGAGACAGTACGTAATGATGACACCTGCTATAGCTACTAGGAAAAGGAGTATCTTCCAACCCCAGGATAACATCAGGCCCCGGACCCACCCTGTCAAGGACCATGAACCATTATCTTGGCGAATGTCAAATGCAAGCCTGTGTAGCTTCTGTATAGCAGAATATATATTAGGGGCGTGGTCATGGATGTAGACACAACAACTGCTACTGATGACGCAACAAGCGCCACCCCAATCTCCGAGAATAATGTCTAAAACCATTTGTTTTTTAAGGGCAACAAGTCTCGTGGCCTGAACCTCTACTGTAATATTAGTCAATATTCCTGCCATCATAATGATAACCCCCTCTACCACCTGGGTTATTCGTCTAATATTGGGGCTGTTGGCCATAGGGCCCCAGAAGGGTAAAATGCCTTTCATTGCTTCAGTAAGCTGTTGCAGAGTCGTGTCAGTCTGATCTATGTCATCTGTGTTGATCATTCTCTTAAATCGGAGGGTTAGGATACCTCTATGCTGTAGGTGATGAGTTTTGTGGTAGTTGGGAGGGGCTACTTATACGGGGGAAGGAGGTAGGAAAGGTAGCACTGCCCGGACCATCCCTCACGGAGCCACACATAGCCACAAGCACCACAGACAAAATCAACATTAGGCGGCTGGATCAAGGGTGAACTTTTGGGTATCCTCAATATAGAAGTGGTGTTGCATCTACTCTACCCCACCTCTATGTCTCTTGCCTCTTGAACACAAAAAAGTAGCCATTACATCTACCACTGCCAAGGGTATGGACTTATCTACAGTGACATTGCGGGCTTGGAAGGATTGGCAATACTCTGATACATTGAACTGCGAGAACCTTTCTATGTCCATCTCGATCTGCTGCCCTGAGACGGGACCTCAAGAATACCCGGTCAAACCGCTCACTTCCAGGGGAAACACCAGGTGGGACCCTATTTTGCGAATGCAAATTCATTGTCAGGGAACCAGAACCGCTACCTCTTTGTTCCAAGGAGTCAGCTTGAGGGAACGAGCGGATCATGAACCACCTCTCACAACTTTTAATGTAAGATAAAGGCATAGGCAGCAAGTTCTCACTTCGATGTGTTACAGAAGGTAGCAAACCACACACCCAACATTTTGTCGTATTATAGGCAGTATGGGCTGTGTGCAAAGTCTGGATAAAAATATTGTCCTTATAGGACTTACAGTGCTTCTCCTTATGAGGCGCTAAGGTAGCAAAAACATGCTCGGGAGTGGCTGGCATAGTACTCATCCAGGTGTGCACAGGGTATTTCTCTGTCAGGAAAACATCACCCCAAGTACCAATATCAGGGAAAGCAAAATTATTACCACAAACACTATTTTACTCTTAGTAGACCAAGAGGACCAAACAGGCCCATCTGAAATATAACATGGAGCCACAAAGGGCTGCTCCTCATCATGGATAGGGCGACCAAATGGATACATATATAAAATTTCAAAAGCAACTTATATTTATCACAGGAAAGAATTCACAAACTGAAGCCACTAATGCTATAACAGTACCAGAGGGATACAAGTTACCCTGTGTCCTTCAGGGCCTCACTGGTAGACTCCTATTGTTCATCAACGATGGTGCCATGAAGCACTCCCTCGGGGGAGCTGCGCGATCGCAGCCCCCCTTGCTGGAAAACAAATCTTCTTTCAGGATAGGGCATCCTCCCTCCTGGGAAGATACCCTCAACTAATCCTGTCCAGTGTCTGGGCCAGTGCACCAATCTCTTTCCCTACTCTATCACTGGTACCTCAGATAGGACACCTACAACCTGATCTCAAGTCCGTCCCTAGCTCCTAGACTGTCACTCTGATGCACTGTCCCTCCACCGAGGGCGCAGATTGTAACTGATGGCTCCAGGCACTGTCTTGTTAGCAAAAAGGGTGTGAAACTCAGGGTCAGGTGGGCATTGAGACTCAGATTCTGGTGAATTATAAGGGGGAGTATCCGGGGCGGCCCTTATCTCCAGTAGGACCACCTCAAGCAGGGCTGTATGACTTTCTTCATCCGTCTGCGCCCACCTCAATCGGGAGTCAGAGAAGAGAGCGAAGCAGGGCACCTGCTCCCCCTCCTGGTCAGCAATGCCATTAATGACCCACTGGTCATAAGGAAGTGGGGGAGGGACCTTCTTGACATATGTCCCGTGCACTCAGTGTTTCTGGCCATCGAGGTTCACTGCAGTGGGCGTAGCGAGAAGGACAAGTAGTGGTCCCTTCCACTGAGGCTCCAGGCTTGGCTAGAGCGAAGATCTTTAGTTAACTCGTACAGATAATCCACAAGCAGAGGGTACTCTTTCTTGGAGAAGCGCTTGGGTCTTGGAACACCGCAGACATTAGCGGGACATCTGAAGACCACCTCATACAGGGACAACCCTGTTCTAGAACGCGCTGTCGCCATGGTAGATAACAAAGCCAAAGGTAGATCATCTGGCCACCGCAAACCTGTACTTTCTTGTATGTGTGCTAACTTCAGTTTGAGGGTCCCGTTGTATTTTTCCACAAGAGCCGCTGACTGGGGGTCGTTAGCTGCATGGAACTCTGTTTTAATGTGTAGACCCTCACATACTAATTGAATGACCTTTGAATTGAAGTGACTGCCGTTGTCACTCCTAATCAAATGTGCAATCCGAAGCGCGGGAAGAACTCTTTTAGAAAATGCCTTCGCCGTCGCCACAGCCATGTTCTCTATGGCTGGATAAGCCTCAATCCATTTACTGAATGCACAAAGCATGACCAGTACATACTTCAAATTGTTCCCTAATTCCATTGATATTAACTCCCTCTGGAGGACCTCGAAAGGGAAGGAAGGTGGTGCAAAGTTACCTGAGGGTGTAGGATTGCCTTTCCCAGGATTATGTCTCATAGAAATAATGCAGTGTTTCACTAGATGCGTGGCTACCTCAGAGCTATTGTTGTTCTACCACACTGGCTCTAGTAGTTTACACATTCCTTTGGTACTAATGTGTACTGGGCCGTGGGCCATGGTAAAAACAGGGAGCATGTACGCATTAGGCAACACCCATCTCTGTTTTCCCGACAAGTCAGTCCAGACACATCCTCATCCAAACGCCCTGTACTCTCCTCCCATATTGCCAATTTGTCTAGGGTCACCTCACCCTGAATTTACCTGACATTTTCTAATGTGTCCTCAAACATTCCATTGTCTGGGACCCACTTAGCGGGACCTACTCCAAAACATCTTTTTTATCTTCGATCTAGCTGTCTCCTCGGCTGTCTGGTTTGCGAACGCATTTCCCCTCCCAACATCGTCTGTTATTGCTTTGTGGGCGCTACATTTTATTAAACTTATCAGGAAGTGTCAATGCGGACAAAAATCTGTGTATCAATGGGCCATTCTATATTCGCGATCCATGCGAGATCAAGGACCCTCTCTCCGCCCAAAGTTATGGGCCACCACAAAGGAATATTGTCTGTCGATATAGACATTGACAGTCAATCCCTCACTCAACTCGCAAGCCCTAAGGAAGGCAACCAACTCTACAGCTTGGGCCAATTGGTATGGGATACAGGATGTCTCAACTACAGTGTGTAACGTTGTGATTGCGTAAGCTGCAGTGGTAGTGCCATCTGGTATTTTGAAACAAGAACCATCGACATATGGTTCCCCTTAGAGGTCATGTAAGGGAACATAAGTCAGGTCTACCCGTCCTTTCGTTTCTTCCTCAGTTTGAAATAAACAATTATGGACATAATTGTCCTTTTTTGCAAAGGGAGGGGTAGTAAGGTGACTGGGTTCAGAATAGCACACTGTTTGATTGTAATGTGCGGAGAAAACAAAGTCAACTCATATCCAGTCAGACGTGCACTAGTGAGGTGCTGGTCTTTGTCTCATTAAAAAGCATATCTACAGCATGGGGTACTATTACTGTGAGGTGAGTATCAAGGACGAGCCCTGCTGATTGTCTATTAGAAACCACCACCACCGCTGCAGCTCTTAGGCAGCTCGGGAGGGCTCTGGCTACATTCTCAAGAATAGCAGAGAAATAAACGCATGGTCTCTGCTTTCCACCGAAACCCTATGTTAGAACAGAGAGCGCGCAACTGTATGCCTCATGTACATAGAGCACAAAAGGCTTCTGGTAATAAGGAGTACCCAGCACCGGAGCAGAGCAAAGCGCAACCTTAATTGCTCCAAAGCTTGCTGGCATTCAAATGTCCACAGACGGGGTTCATGCACTTCTTTGGTGGTCAGTTAAAGGAGGGGTTTTGTTATTAAGGAATAATTGGGAATCCAGTGGCAACAATATGAGATTATACTACTAATGGTCCTAGGAACAGGCATTTTAGTGATAGCAGCTATTCGTTCTGGTGTTAGTCTGCAACCCTCCTTCGACAGTAGGTGATCTAAATAGGAGACCTCCTGTCGACAATATTGAAATTTTGGAAGCTTCTCCTTGTGCCCATGATGTGCTAAATGCAACAGCAATTTAACTGTGGCATCTTCACAACCATCCTCAGTATTAGAAGCCACAAGAAGGTCTTCAACGTACTGCAAGAGCACATTACCAGGGGGAATTTCCAAATAATACAATTGTGTTTTTAAAGTTTGACTATAGATTCTAGGGCTTTCTGTATAGCCTTGTGGAGTACGAAAGAATCTAAAGCTCTGGATGACTATTGCAAATCCAAACAGATATCTGCTATCTGTATGGATTGGTATGCTGAAGAAAGCATTATTCAAATCAATCACAGAGAAGAATTTTGCTGAGAGGAGAATCATTGTCAAGATCGTGGTAATGTCTGGAACTACAGGATACTGGGGAACCACTATCTTGTTAACCTCCCTAAGGTCAATTACAAAGTGGTAGAATGTAAGTATGACCATCAAGAGAATCCAAGGGTGCCTTTTAAAGAATAGGAAGAATGGGGCTATTACACACATTCACCACTGTATCCTCAACCACACCAGACTCAATCAGATCCTATATTATTTGTAATAAGGCCTTTTCCCCTGCTTCTGATATTGTGTACTGGGGAATACATGGCAATTTGGCGTTGCTCTTTATCTGGATAGTGACTGGTGAGATCTGGAGCAACCCCACATCCATGTCTCCTGTGGCTCACAATGTGAGTGGCACATTTTTAAACTCAGCGGTGAGGGGGGCATCTTTTGCAAAGCATTGTTTTGCACAGGCCACCTCTGGTCTAATAGTTATGTATACGCCGCCTGGAGAACAAAATATTGTTGCATGTAGTCTTTTTAACAAATCCAATCCCATCAAATTCTCCCCACAATTTTACGTTAACAAAAATGGTGAATCAACCGTAAAGGGGCCAACAGTCAAAGCAAGAGGATTGGAAAAGGGGCTAACAACCAGCATGGCAGGAAAACCTACTGACACATTATGTTTGCCAGACAGAGCTGCCTATGGGACCAGTGAAGGAGAAACAAAGCTATTCAAAGCACCTGTGCCAATCAAAAATGTCTTAGCCGTGCCTTGCAGACCCACAGTGAAATAGGGTCCGCGTTAATCTACAGGTACGGGAACTGTTCCCTCGCCCTGTCCCTGCCTGTCCAAGCCGTGGGACATCCCCGTCACTTCATTCATGTCATAGTCATCATGATAGTACTGCCGTCCTCGGGGGTCGTCAAAATAGTTCCCGCTCTGTTGAGTATATGATGTATTCTCTGACTGCATCTCCCCTCGGCCTCTAAATCCCCGACCTCTCGGGGCCTCACCTTTCTGCAATAATTCCGGACACTCATTTCGCCAATGTCTCTCCTGCTTACAATACGCACATTGGTTGGGCCCAATGGGCGCATTCGAAGCACCATCCCTGTTAGACCGGGGTAACCGTTGGGCCGAACCCGAACCTCTGCCTCTTCCACCTCCCCTTGCTACTTGCTGCATCAACACCCTTGCCTTCAACTCCTTTGACTTTTTATCCACTTTTCTTTCTCCTCATTCTCTCAATGCTCATAGTACTGTGCGATATTCATTATTACTAATGGGGAGGAGATGCTCCAAGTTCTTTCCGAAGCCTGCAACCTGGTAGCAATCTGGGGAAGTAAGTTATTAACTAACCTGCTGACGAACAACCGGACACTACCCGCCGAAGACAGATCCTGACCACTAAAGTCTAGAAACACCCCTACAAACCTAGTAAAGAAATCAGACACACTCTCATCCTTCTTCTGACAACACGCAGTCAACTTGTCCCAATCCACATGTTTCGGCGGGATAAGGGACTGCATATAAGTAATAATGAGACCCGGCAATGCTAAGAACTCTGCCTTCGGCTTCTCACCAGGCTTGCGTTCCTTGTCTCACGCCTTAATCTGATCCCATGTTCCACCCAATTACCCTAAATGATCCTGTTAATGCACTTGCCTCCATATGTCTACCGGTACCAACAGGCCAAAGAACAACTCAAGATCAGCTAACGTCATCACTGTGGAGGAGGCCGCCTCTGTCAACTCCTTGTAGTACGCAGTCGGACTTTTCAGAGGGTCTGGCAACTGAGCTTTAAGGGATATTACCTCACTCCTCTTCCAAGGAGTATAAATCCACTGTTCCTGAAACCAAGCATCAACTCATGGCCTAATCACAGTATTTGGCGGGTCGTGCAGTTCCGGTATTTCAGGATGGTAAATGGGATAGACATCCCTCATGGGACATTGTGTCACTTTCGTCGGGACCTTTTGGCGCAATCTGCCCTGATAACCCACCAATGTCATTACATTACTAAAAACCTAGTTGGGGGCCATACCTGTAGCATATACCTGGTCTCCTATGTCATGGATGATCTGCGGTGCAACACTCTGAAAACACTGTTCCCACAATCCTCTCAGCGTAGCCGACATATGTTCGAGAGTGTGCTGCTGTATGAAAGGCTCATAACCTTTCATCACACTCCACACATCTTCCACACTGTACATCGGGTTCTGAGCCTACCGAGCCACATGATTCGCCACCATTTGTTTTTCCTCATCACCCATGCGGTCTCGCGCTGCTGCCCAATTCGCTTCATGCATCCCACACACAGACGTCTCGCCATTTTGCATTGCTTACGGTGTCACACTGAAGGGAGAAAAAGCAGAGCAAGAGACAGGTACCATTGTGAACAGGGACTGCGCTGTAGGGGTTAAAGGGAGCATAGCAGCTGAGTCAGTAGACAGAATAGGAGAACTGACGGCTACCGCCCCTGTAACATGCAGGAGTAAAGAAGAAGCAGGTGGGGTCGGAGCTGAGGCAGTAGGGTTAGATACAGAAACACTAGAGAGGGCGGCACTAGGGGTCGAAGACTGGGATGTCGAAATTGTTGGATGTATGCGTTCAGGGGTATAAGGAGGTGGGGGTCGAGAATCGAATAACTCCTCAACGAAAACATCCCCTTCCTCTCTAGTAACATAATATTTATCATTCTGCAATCTAAACTTCCTATCTGCATATTCTACGCCCTTATTTTTTCTCTATCCTAGGCCACTGCTTTCTGCATTATTGTTTGAGTCTGTCTCTTCTGGGCCTCCTTCTCTGCTCTCATACGTCGTTGCTTTGCTTCCTTCTGCCATACTCTTAAAGAATCAAACATTGACTGCATGCCCTTTTTAGTGAACAATTTGTCCTGCAAGAAATTCAATATTTGTTCATCAAACGAGCCAGTGAGCGGCCACTGTAAATCAGCATTGTCCCTCGTATATTTATTCCACAACGTGCTAAACATAATAGGGCCAATACCGTGCTTAATGTATACATCGAAGGCGCAGGCTGGCTCTCTTCTAGTCGAGCCTCAGTAGAACAACACCGACATCCAAAACAACCTAATTTACTTAGACAAGGCATCTTAACATAAGACACATGCACTGTCCGGAACGGACAAATATAACCCCCGCCACCAAAAGAGTTTGAGAACCAAACCACAACCGGTCCGAAGACCACATCCTACAGTCCAGAGACTGCACCAAGTTTAAGAAAATGAGCTTCAGCCCCAGACCTTTTGAAGAGTAAGCCGAATTTCCAGTTGGCCTTTTAAGGGTCCGCAAACCCACCAAGTTCAAACCAAGACAGTCTGAAGATCGTACCAAGTCCCAGACCGTCAGCTAGTGACGTTCAAGCAAGGCAGCCCGAAAATTGCACCAAGACAGTCTGGAGACTGTACCAGGACATAGCCCGTAAGTTTGTGCCGTTCAAGAATGGCGCCATTTTGCCAAGAATCAAATCACCCACTTGGTGCACTCAAGTTAAGCAAGACTATTCTCCACTGCCGACTCTTCGAACCAAACAGTCAACTCCAAGGATTCGCCTTCTCAGGACCCCAGTCAGTGACCACTAGACGAGGTGTCGCCCGATCAGACGGGCAGGGCAGCCAAGAGAACTGGACTCTTATCATATGGGGATTCCCGATCCGCCCGACTGACAAGACGCACCCGACCCTGCAACCCAATTACGGGCGAGCTGGATCACCTTGTGGGGTCCCTTTTTGGGCCCCCACTGATGGAAGTGGCCCTTAGGGGCCACTCGGGCTATTTACAACCAAGTGCTATACCTTCCCTAGTATTGAAGAGTCGGTCAGACAGTAGAGAATACAAAACAGCATTTATTTGCTATACTCTGCAGGGGAGTCCAATCTGACCTGCACCCTAAGATGTCTGCAGAGGGACTAGCCCCCCAACCGCCTGCAACACATAATCCTTCCTCCAGGTACCCCCAACCACGTCCACAGTGGAAAGTTACCGGCTTAGGCCGAACGTGAACAAAGGAGGCACAGAGGGATGAACTACTATCTGCTAGATGGGTACTTACTATCACAATTTCAGGGTTGCCATGCGGGGTCTCAGCGTCTCCTAACTTGGGAGCAGAGCTACACACATGGATAGGAATGCAAGGGCGGAATGACCTATTCATTTGTAAGTCAGAAGGCAACCTTGAACGGAAGAGAAAATAATAACTAAATACAGTGTTCAACGGAGGCAAGCAAAATTAATAACAGGGCCTAGTTCAGACACAGCCTAATGGGGGTCGTGCATCCACTTCATCACTATATATACAATTGGACATTTCTTTAAATAACTCAGCAACTACCAAGCACCACCATTTAACTAAAAGGTTGCTTTCTGCACAAGCAGCTGCCTTTCGGCCAAATGTGGTCTAGTTCCTTTCAGCAGTTTGGGCTGTAGCCTTTTCTAAATTTCCTATGGAAATCAACATGGGGAAAATGAGTTTGGGAACCCCCTCCTTTTTCTCAGCACCTGCATTATAAATCCCCGCAAACTTTTAATGACAGCAGCTGTTGTGAGCATTGAACTGGTTTCGAAAATTTTGCAAGGATTCTCGAAACAATGCCAAAATTAGTCGCAAATCAAAAACGCTATTCCTATGGAAACTACATCCTAACTATAACTGCCTACTGCCATACATATATATATATATATATTTTGGAAAATCGCCACACTGCAGACTGCTACTGCATAAATCCAAAATGACGAGGAGTGAACCCAATAGTTGCTGGTGCAAACAAGTTAATTTATTTCATGATTGCCAGCGCTGCCGCCATGACGCGTTTCGCCTCCAAGGACGCTTGATCACATGACAAACTGCTAGCCTTCAAGCAGACTATTTAAAGTGACAGTGCAGAATAATTAACAATGGACATAGTTAAAATACTGTGCAAGAATCGCGATTGTCGAAACAATACATAAAACATTACTAAAAAATGCTAAAGTTCGTTAAAACCACCTGTACAATAATAAACTTAAATAAGAAAGTTTAAAATATATAGTACATCGGTAATTCTAGATGGTAGCATACTGCTAAAATTTCCTATGTACTCATGGCGGATAATTCACCTATGAAAGGAAATTCAAAGAATACTTTTTATAACAATATGCTTTACATATTCCGATAGATAATTCATATTACCTCCAATCCTTTAGCAAGTCAGTTGTAACCCTCATTTGCCATGAAAGAGAGCGTGATTCTGCACATTAGTAACAATAGATCTTGTTTTTCCCATATGCATGGTTACTGAACACATAGAGCCCAAGTGGGTCTGTCACAAAAAGCAGTCTGCTGAATCCTCTAAAGTGCATAATAAGTGATGTGCAAAAATGTTATGAAGTGCAAATATATAAAAAACAATACAGATTCCTAATATTTACCAAAAGGTCTAAAAGTTGTAAAGAATTTATCCAAAAGAGCCACCACCTTACTTTAAAAATTATTTGCTAAAACCAGTTCATTATTTATATTATCCGGACATGTCAACACAGCAATCCTGAGAATCCTAAATGCAGGTATATAGATCTTCCCTGTCATTTAATCCATTTGGATTCTTTGTATTGAGCTCCAGTATGTACCTGGTCTCAAGGAGACAGAGTTTGGCCTCACGGTCACCTCCCCTCCTTGATACCTCCACTGTATCTATGATAAAATACTGGAGCTGATCAGGAATGCCAAGATGTTTAGCTTCAAAATGCCTGGCAACCGGATAATTTTGGTTGTGTCCCGAAATCGCACGTATGTGTTGTAGTATCCGTTTGTGAGCGGGCAGCCTAGTGCTGCCCACATATTGTAGCCCAAACGGACACTCCAACACATAGATGGCATATTCCGTTTTGCAGGTCAGCCACTTGGTGATAGCAATAGGTTCCTGTCGAAAAGGACTTATGTAATGTGTCCTATTGCTGCAGTAACGGCAGGCTTTACACTGGGGACAGGTCTTAAAGCCCTTTTTAAGTGACAACCAAGTACTTGAAAGTTTTGGCTCAATGGTATTACTGACCGAAGCCTTCGACATGGAGGGAGATTTACGAAAAGTGAGCAAGGGCTTATTGCTCACTCTGTGACCGATGACAGGGTCACTTTGTACAAGATTCCAGTTTTTATATATGATTTTTCTTAGATCTCCATGCTGGCGATTATAGGTCAGTATAACCCGGGAAGAGATTTCTTGGGTCCCAACCTGCTGTTGGTCAACCTTTGTACTGGTCCTGTCCCTAGGAACTAGAGCCTCTAGCCTGCTGATAGATTTAGACCGTTGGATAGCTTTCACCAAGCTGGTATTGGAATATCCCCTGGCCATGAAGAGCAATCTGCAAGCCTCCTGGGCGGCTGCGCATTCGGCTTCCGTACTGCAGACTCTTCTGATCCTAAGCATTTCCCAGAAGGAAATGCTCCAGATTAGATGAGCCGGATGGTAACTGCTGGCATGTAATATTGTATTACCAGCGCTTGGCTTCCTATACAACCTAGTTGACAAACTGTTATTTTCAATAAATACCTCCACATCCAGAAAACATATAGACCTTGGACTAATATTGGAAGTAAAATTCAAATTGATGTTGTTCTTATTGATTGTTTTTACAAAGGCCTTCGCACTTTCAATAGATCCCCTCCAGATAAGAAATACATCATCAATATATCGCAGGTACAGCAAAATATTGTTAGAAATAAATTCTTGGTGTTGGCCAAAAAGGACCTGCTCCTCCCACAGCTCAACGTGTAAACACGCGTAGCTGGGGGAGAAGCAGGCCCCCATCGCCACACCTCTGACCTGCTGGTAGATGGCCCCATTGAAAATGAAGAAATTGTGCTCCAGGTACATCTTAGTCATATCCAATAGCATTTTGTTATGGGCTATCGAATTTGGAGGGCACTTGTTGAGATAGAATTCCAAAGCCTTGAGTCCGTCACAATGTCTTATGGAGGTATATAAGGATGAAACATCCAAAGTCATCAATAGCATATCAGAATCCCAAGAAAAATGCTCAATTTTGCTCAGGAAATCGAAAGAATCCTTAACATATGAGTCCAAAGACTTGACATAATCTTGAAGAAAGAAGTCGATGTATTTGGATACATGCTCCATGGAACTGTCAATAGCAGAAATTATTGGCCGACCCGGTGGTACATCCGTTCTCTTATGAATATTGGGGATTTATTAAAAAGATGGAATAACTAGATGTTCTTTTTTTAGATAGCGGAACTCATCATAGGATAGAAGGCCCGCACTTCTCCATGCCTGTAGTTTATGGTATTGGTCCACCCATGTGGCTTTCACTGTTTGGATATTACTTCTGCGATAACAGGTCGAGTCACTCAGATGAATTTCTGCCTCTTTTAAATACATTTCTCTGGGCCAAAGGACCACATTGGCGCCCTTATCTGCTTGTTTCACAATAATGTCATGGTTAGTTTGTAACTTACTAATTAGTTGTTTATAACACCTGTTTTGTTTGGTAATACAGAACTTTCTTTTATTAGTGGCGGTATATCATTTTTTGATATCCTGCACCACTATTTCTTGGAAAGTATCCAGGTTGTCGTGAGCCATGACTGGCTGGAATGTGGATTTGGCCTTGAAAGGTGTAATATGTTGACTGATTGAGGCTTGAGCAGCAATCGTCACGTTTTGGCTGGACCTTTCAGTTTGTAATTCCCAAATTGTTTCAAAAGTGGCCTGGCTTTGACTGTTATCCATTGCTGGACTGGGCATGATATCTGATTGGTTGTTCTTTTTTGGATGTAATTAAAAAAACGTGTTAAATTTCAACTTGCGGGTGAATCTGTATATGTCCATCCTTGTGTCTGCATAGTTCATATTACAAGGCGGGCAGTATGATAGCCCTATGTTCAGGACAGCAGTTTCCCCAGTAGTTAGCTTCAAATTGGAGAGATTGATTACGGATTTTGGTTCGATTTCTTTACCGTTTTTTTCTGAAATCGTTTCCAATGGCCTTGTTTTCCTGAGTTGCTTCCGTCTGGCGTTCCGGGCATGGCATTTCCTCCGTTCCCAACGTTTGTGGTTTGCCCGCTGCCTTTTACTCCATGAGACTTGTGGGACCTCAATGTTTCTCGGCGGTCCTGGCATAGGCAATTGATCTCCTGAGCCAGGGATAATTTTGTAAACCCCAAGTTTGCATCCCTGGTTGGATCCGTCTCTGGCTCGCTCTCTGCTGCTGAACTCAAGCTTGAAAATGAAGTTGCTGGCAACATTGTGGTGCTGGATGCATACTGACTTGCTTTATTAGTTCTTACTTTGGCTTTAACCGCTTCATATCTGCGAGCAAATGAAAAAACTTGGCCATTTAAGTAATCCACCCGGACTCTCTCAAATTTAAAAGCCTTTCTTTTCTTTATAATCTCTTCTTCTTTACTTAATCGATTCATCATGTCTGTCCTCATTTTTGTTATTTGATCTGTGATTTCTATTTTAGAAATTTCTAGTTCCAGGATATCAATTTCCTTTTGCAGCTTGATACGGTCGCTATCAGCATATTTCACCAGAATGTGCAATAGTTTGCTTGAGGATTCAAGGTTCACCTCTGCCCACTCTGTCAATATAGCGGGATCCGGATCTTCATAACTGGGCGCGATGGTACTCCTTAATCCCCTCGGGACACGCCCAACTTCTAGATAACGAGATAAGGACCGGTGTTCCCACCACTTAGATTGTTCTGCGCGCATATAGCGCTCTAGTTTTTTGAATAAATCTCTTGTGGTGTTATTGCCGATGTCCTGGTTTACAGGTGTGGTGCTCGATGGTCCCCCGACTGGGGAATCCAAAAACATGGAATCCGCTGCCTTAGATCGGCTACGCAGTCTGTCGGCGGACATATTGCGATGCGCTATTAAATTCGGCAAGTATAATAATTATGCACTTAGAAAACGGCTATCGGGACTATTTGAGTTGAAGGTCCTGCCCGATGCCGCGCACACTCCCTACTGCAGATTCTGTGCGCCTACCTGGGTTCGATACACAGATCTCTCCTCCGGGACACCGAAACGGAAATCTCTGGTTGCTATCCCACGTGGGCCAATCAACGGTTTTGCAGGGGCTTACTGCGGCTTTCTCCTCGCCGGAGATTGTAAACGTTCTGAACCCGGAACAAGCCCTGGAACAGCTGCTTTCTGCTGCGTTGCCCTAAGAGGGGAGGGATTCCACTCGTACCTTGAAAGCCTTGGGTACCAAAGTATTTTGGAAAATCGCCACGCTGCAGACTGCTACTGCATAAATCCAAAATGACGAGGAGTGAACCCAATAGTTGCTGGTGCAAACAAGTGAATTTATTTCATGATTGCCAGCGCTGCCGCCATGACGCGTTTCGCCTCCAAGGAGGCTTGACCACATTACAAACTGCTAGCCTTCAAGCAGACTATTTAAAGTGACAGTGCAGAATAATTAACAATGGACATAGTTAAAATACTGTGCAAGAATCGCGATGGTCGAAACAATGCATAAAACATTACTAAAATATGCTGAAGTTCGTTAAAACCACCTGTACAATAATAAACTTAAATAAGAAAGTTTAAAATATATAGTACATCGGTAATTCTAGATGGTAGCATACTGCTAAAATTTCCTAAGTACTCATGGCGGATAATTCACCTATGAAAGGAAATTCAAAGAATACTTTTTATAACAATATGCTTTACATATTCCGATAGATAATTCATATTACCTCCAATCCTTTAGCAAGCCAGTTGTAACCCTCATTTGCCATGAAAGAGAGCGTGCTTCTTCACATTAGTAACAATAGATCTTGTTTTTCCCATATGCATAGTTACTGAACACTATATATATATATATATATATTCATTTTCTGATTTGAGCTCAATTGCGGAGAGCGACTCTGACCCTGAGCAAAATAGAAGCAGTGGCAGGCTGGGGTTTACAAGGTACTCCCTGGTGCAGGAGGTAGAGTGTATGTGCCAAGACCGACGGGATACCTTACGCCCAAGGAATCAAAAACAAACCAGCGGAAAAGAAGAAACCAAAAATGCTGGGAGTGTAGAAAAGCAGCAGCCCGCAGTAAACCCAAAAAGAAAGAATTACAACAACAGACGGTGGAACAAACAATGAAAGACAACAACACTGACATTGGTTTAATTGTTATCAACCTCACCACCACTGAATTAAGCATGAAGGAAACACGAATCCTGTCCTTGGGACTCACATATAGTCCACCCAGTAATTTCAACTATGTGAGTACGAGGATTGATCTTTAGAAATTTGCACATAAATTGAAACTCAAAAAGACATTCATGGGCAAGAAAAGTGGAATTATACCAGGAGCCACATCTGACAAGACTCAAGGGTTGACAGTGGACGATCTGGGCACCCTTCTAGACCTACAACAGCTGGGCAAAGAATCAGGAATTGTGCAAAGTCCCACTTTATACAATGTTCCTGGCAGGACTAACTTTAAACCTAAGTCCACATATATGCCCCTTACGACGCAGGATAACATTGACATATTTCAGGAACTAACAATCGCTGAAATAAAGAAACTCCATATCAAAACCTTGGGGGACAGAAACAAATATGCAGGATTCAACAACAGCTACTCCCAGCTAGTGAGTAAATTACAGAGCAACGACAATATCATCGTGCGTCAAGCTGATAAAGGAGGAAATGTTGTCCTATGGCCCGCACTTTGTATATGGAAGAAGCATATGCACAACTTAATGACCATCAATGCTATAAACAATGCGACCTTGCCAGAATCAAATCAACTCAACTTGAATTCTATACACTTCTTATGGCTTGGCGGAGTGCAGGTCTAATCAGTCTTGATGAGTTTAAATTTATGAAAAATGACTTTCCTGTGACCCCAGTAATTTATTTCATCCCTAAGGTCCATAAGGATATAAAGAAACCTCCAGGGAGACCAATTATTTCAACAAGGAAGGGCTTACTGGAGAACACCGCAATCTATATTGATGCCTTTTTGCAGGAACATGTTAAATCATTACCCTCATGTATTCAAGACACCAGTGACTTTTTGAGAAAGATATCTGATCTTACATGGGAGGAGGATTATTGGTTCATCACCTTAGACGTTCCATCCCAATACACTAGCATCCACCATGTGGATGGTTTCAGAGCTGTAAATCATTATCTGGGACGGCGGCGTATTGAGATGGCTGAGCACAACAAAATGCTGATCTCCCTGATATCTTTCTGTCTGAACAATAACCTGTTTATGTTTTTGAATCAATATTTCCAACAGGTGAGGGGTGTTGCCATGGGGGCCTGCTTCTCTCCCAGCTATGCCTGTTTGCACATGGGTTGCTGGGAGGAGCAGGTCTTTTATGGCATCCACCATGATGTGGTCATCAAACATGTTGTACACTGGTATCGATTCATTGACGATATCTTTTTAATTTGGCGTGGTACTGAACTAGAGGCAATTGATTTTATATCTAAATTGAATGCAAACACACTCAACCTCACATTTACATCCAACATTAGTCAAGAGCAGGCATTTTTCTCTTGATGCTGAGATCTATGTCAAAGACAAAAAAGTTGAGACAAGACTCCACAGGAAAATCACAGCTGGCAATACGCTTTTACACGCCACCAGTCACCACCTGGGGCACCTGATACGCAGCATCCCCTATGGGGAAATGCTGCATATAAAACATGTGTACAGCTCTGACACTGAATGCCTTCTGGCCCAATCTGCCAGTAAAGATAGATTCCTGACTCGAGGCTACAAAGCTACAGTAATTGATTCAACTATTACTAGAGCCAATAATGTTCCCAGGAATGACACACTGTTGATCAAAAAATCCCAAGTATCCAATGTTCCAGCTTCTCAACCGGTCAGACTGATTACAACTTTTAGTCGGTAACACCAGTCACTTTGCAAAATATTGAATAAAAACTGGAGTCTGGTGTGTAATGATCCGGTGATTGGCCACCTCATGCCAGGCAAGCCTGATGTCGCATTTAGAAAAGCGCGTTCCCTTAGCAATGCATTGGTTAAATCAAGCCCAGAACTACGCACCAATACAACTTGGCTAAATAACATCAAGGGCTTTAAGAAATGCGCAACCTGTAAGGCTTGCAAACATGGGGTTAACAGGACTCAGTACACAACTCCATTTAGTGATGTACCATGCCACATCTCCAAACAGTTGACATGTCGCAGTGAATTTGCAGTCTATGTGCTGGAGTGTCCGTGTGGCCTGCAATATGTTGGTAGTACCAAGTTGCAGGTTCACAAACGGATACTCCAGCACATTCGGGCAATCAACACCAGCGACCAGACATATCCAGTTGCACGTCACTTTAAGGACTGTCACGATAATAGGAGTGAGTCTTTGAGGTACTTTGTGGTGGATCAAGATGCCCCCCTACGTAGAGGAGGCAATCGCGAGTCCATACTACGTGCATTAGAAACTAGGTACATTATAAGTTTAGACACTTAGGGGTCCATTACCATGTCGGGTGGATTGCCACCGCCATGGTGGCGGTGGCGATCCGCCCGACATAAATGCCCGCCCGCCACCCTTTCCCCCCGCCACATTACAATGACGGGGGGACCGCAGCAGAGGAAAACACCGCCCGCCACTTTTCCGCCCCGGTCGCCTTGCTGCCGGGGCGGAAAAGAGTTCATATGGTGGCGGTGTCTATGAGACACCGCCAGCCATATTTGGATGGGCGTCTGCCGTTGCTTTTCCGTGGCGGCAATGCCGTCATGGAAAGGCAGGCGGACTTCACTCTGGATGGAGAGTACGGGGGTGCACACGGGGGGTACCTGTGGTACCCCTCTGCATTAGCATAATCAAAGCATCAGGCACCGCGCGGTGCCTGCTGCTTTGATTATGCAAATGCTGAAATGCTTTTTTAGCATTGTGGCGGGCGGTGCAGAGAGCACCGCCCGCCACAATGCTAAAAATACAGGATGTGCCCGCCACTGTGGCGGGCACATCCTAATCCTCCCCACGGGACCCCCGCCCTTATGGCAGGCGATCTCGATTACCACGAGGATGGCGGGCAGGCAAAGTCCGCCCGCCATCCTAATGACCCCCTAAGACTCCACATGGGTTGAACTCAAGTGAGGATTGCTTTACCTGCCTCTAGCATCCCTTTATTGTATGAACTACGGGTGTTCTCTGTCTGATGCAGTTTCAATTTTATTCCATCTTTTTATAATATGTTACTTAAATATTTATATACATATTGAACTGCCCCTCCCTCCATGCATTTATCAGTATCCAATGAGTATACTGCTTGAACCTGACATTTTATGACACAATTTTTATTCTAAGATCTTTTTATCTGTTCTTTTTTTTCTATGTTCACTTGCACTGAGCACATTATATCCTGTCATACGTTTAAACATTGAATGGAGGCAAAACTTTGGCATTTTTTGGCAAGGTGGGAACTTAACTATTTTTATTGCACTTTACACTATGTAGTCAACAGCTCATGGCACCCCACTGCTATTACATTGAGGAACATATAACTGATAAGGATTTTATTCAATGGTCGGTTTATGTATTGTTTTAGCAGATGTTTTATCATGGAATCCAAACAATTTTATTTAAATCATTGTTATGTATTTTCCTATGATGTTGGTAATTGTATTTGCATATGTATTTATATATTTATATATATTTATATATTTATAACTTGCTGCATTTATGCTGATATTTATTAATTAATTTATTTAAATTATTACCTAATCCTCACTGGTGCCAGGCACTAGCCAACAATGTGTAAAAGATTGCAACATACCACTTTGTGAGCCACTATGGTAGTATTTTTTCCATATCCATTCAATACTATTGCCACCAATCAAAATACCAGGTTTTTAGCACTTGCACTTTAAAAACTAGCCTTCCTGTTCTCCAGGGGTCATGTGATCAAGGCCTCCGTTGAGGCTGAAATGCGTCATGCTGGCTGTTGTTGCTGTATTCACTTGAAATAAAAAAAACACCTGCACTCCTGGGTCTGCTGTTCGTTTTTCTCTTGGGAACGATCCTTCAAGCATATATATATATATACATGACACACCAAAGTCGGGCTGTCCCAAGCCACAGGTTCGGCGGGCACACGGCTGGGGTAGCCACCCCCTCTATATTCCACACGCTGTCACCTTGAGGAAAACTCACTTGGTTCGCGTCGAGTTTTACAACAAAGGAGCCGTGGCCACAGTTTTCTGTGTGCAAAGAAGTTTATTCAGGCACGATGTCCAACGCGTTTCGGAGTTGTAGTCACTCCTTCATCACGGGCAATAAACATTGTTAAAGTGCTGGTAAATAAAGTTAAAGTCACATGGTCATGAAAATGAAAAACAGACTCCCTCTATACATTTGACTGTGTTTTGTCTTTTCGGTAATGAAATATATACCTCAAATTTAATTTAGTGCATGCTAATAATGCTGTTCACGATAGATCCTGTTTTTAGATCAAAAAGGCATACAAGGGAATTGTCTATTTCACGTAAAACTAGACCCGAATCAATCACGTGATACGAAGCACTGCGTGCTGCATATTAAACTACTGCTTAATTAGTTATAAAATGCTAATATCAATGTGTGAACATGATACTGGAACCGTGTTTTTGAAGAAAAACAATTTACAATGAAAAGCATATTAAACGTATATATGCTGGCGCGAACTCGCGCTGCCGGTATGCATGAAAGTTAAAAGACAATGACAATCATACTGAGCTATGTGTTTGTCGTGTATGTACCGGCAACAAAATTGATGCTATGTTTAGCAATACATGTCCAATATTAATAACCCTTATGCGGATGTGTTGGGTATACGAAATCAATATTGCCCGAGTGGGCTTATGAGACATTCCACCATACTCGTGAATATCATACATATACTTGGTTCCATTACATGTGCAAGCAGTAGTGAGCACGGTAGGTGCAATAGTGCAAACAAATTACGTAGTTGTTTGGTTGGTGTGTTGCCCAAGTGAGCACTGATCAATTGCATTCCAAAAAAGCCAGAATGGCTGGCCAGGTCTAGCATTGAAAAGGATGAGTTCATTATTTTCTCTTTCACAATGAGGGAAATCTTACAATATCTGTAAAAAACCAGAGAACGAAATATGGGTTAAAACCAGACAAGTGACTTAGTGCATGTACAGTGCTAAAAATAACAAGTTTAAAAATGACAATTTCCGGATAATATGGTTAACAGTATAGCAAAACACAACTAGATATACAGATGCGCTGCCAATCCCTCATCCTTATTGAGACCATTAGGTGCCAGGGTATTGAACCGAATAATGAGTTTGGATTCCAAGCATCTTAGTTCAGCAAGCCTGTTTCCCCCTCTGATATTGGGTGGTATGCAGTCGATGACTGCAAATTTGACTAGATTAGGATTGCTTTTATGGAATTCATGAAAATGTCTGGCTACCGGATAGTTTTTATCATTCTTATTGATAGCTCGCAGATGTTCCAGTAGTCTTTTCTTGCCTGAGTGTATAGTACTGCCGATGTAGTACTTTCCACATGGGCATTTTAGTGTGTATACCGCAAACTCAGTATTACAGTTAGTGTGTTTGTCAATGTTGAATGGGGCATCATGGTCATTAAATTTTATGGATTTGAGATTGCAGCTGTATTTACAAGCCTTACACTGATTACAGGTGTAAAATCCTTTCACGCTATCTGATTTTTTATGGCTGTATATCATGTTGTTGCATAATTGATCGCCTAAGGATCTGGGTTTACGGAAAGTGATGGAAGGATGGCTTCCTACATAACCTTCAAGGTCTTCATCGGTTTTAAGTACTTCCCAAAATTTCTTAAGACTTCTTCTAACTTGCCAAGCTTGAGTGTTATACTTGGTAATGAATCTAATAGGAGTTTTGTCCTCAGTCGGTTGTGACGGTTTTTTAGTGGACAAAATCTCTTTACGATCAAGATTATCTGCTTTGTCACTGCAGTCTTTGATAAGTTTAGCATTATAGCCTCTAGCCAAAAAACGCTCTGTCATGGTAAGTTTCTCAGATTCATACTTTTCATTGGTACTGCAGTTCCTGCGTGCACGCAGAAATTCCCCATAAGGGATACTGCGTATAAGACTTCTTGGATGACAACTGTTTGCGTGTAGCAAACTATTGCCTGCGGTGGATTTCCTGTACAGGGAACTGCAGATTTTATTGTTTTTGATCTCAAGTTTGAGATCTAGAAATTCTAGGGAAGATTTGTCGATAATATACGTGAATTTGAGATTTAACTCATTTGAATTAAGGTTGTTAAGAAATGCACGAGCCTCATTTTCTGTGCCCTTCCAAACACAGAAAATGTCGTCTATGTACCTCAACCAGAGGACGGCGTGGTGTTTGTACAGATGACACTGGTACACCACCTGCTCCTCCCACCAGCCGAGGTATAAACCTGCAAAGCTGGGGGCGAAGCAAGTCCCCATCGCCGTCCCCTGGATTTGTTGGTAAATGGTTTTGTCAAAGAGAAAGAAATTGTTGCCTAGACATAGTTGCGTCATGTCAAGCAACATTTCTGTATGAAGAAGTGAGGATAGTGGTCTTTGTCTAAAAAATGTACGGCATGCTTGGAGTCCTAGATCTTGGGAAATGCATGTATACAAACTGCATACATCCAAGCCTATGAGGAGAAAATCATCCTGCCATTTTATTTGTTCAAGGTGTTGAAGGAAATCTGTGGTGTCTTTGACATACGAAGGAATAGCCTGAACAAAGGGTTGTATAAAAAAATCCACGTATTTAGAAGTGTTCTCGAGAGCACTGCCACAAGATGAGACAATCGGTCTCCCTGGTGGTTTCGTGGCGTTTTTATGAAGTTTTGGGAGCAAATATAGCACTGGTAATTTTGGGTGTTTACAATTAAGAAATGCACATTCATCTTTGCTCAGCAAGCCTTTTGATCTCCACTGTATTAATTTACTGGCTACATCTGTCATGGCTTTGTTGTACTCTTGTTTAGAAGAGATACGGTATCTAGTGTGGTCTGTTAACTGGTCAAGTCCTTCTTGTAAATACATTTCCAGGGGCCAAATAACCACATTGCCCCCTTTGTCACTTTGTTTAATGACAAAACTCTTATTAGCCTCCAACTCTTTCAGGGCTATTCTCTGTGTGCGTGTTAAGTTATGTTTGTTATGTTGTCTACATTTGTTAAGTATTTTCAATTCTCCCACCACCCCTCTATATATATATCCAAAGTTGCACCAACAGCGAGTCACTCTCCTAAGGCGGGTGCTGCAGCGCGGTGGTGCACCGCGCCAATATCGAAGCTCCACACTGTGTCCCCTTGTTTCTGCCAAGAAGTAACGCAGCACTCTCGGGATCAAGAAAGCTTAGAACGCCAAACTTTATTCAGGCAAACGCGTTTCGGGAAAGACTCCCTTCGTCAGTGTCATAGGTAATGCATTTCGCGGCACCATTTTTAAAAGCGCGAGAATAAACGTACATTAACACAAACAAGGGACCATGCCTCGTATTTTCATACGGGCGCCATCTTAGAGCATGTTTGTCTAAACATAGTAACACAAATGTACTGTATTATAAAAGGGCATGTAACAAAAATTATTACACATACATCCCAAATATTAATCTCGCCGTGGATCGGCATTTGCAACACTCAAAGGTGTTGCTTTGTGTACCAGTTCGTGAGTATATTTGTTTCAATCAAATTGTGCTATACATTGTGTTGAAGTGAAAAAGTTGCAATAATTCAATCTCGCTTAATAATAAGTATATCCTAGAATTACATTCATACTCGTATATCGAATTGGACAAGTCACCTAAGATTAAGAACCATAGTCCACTTGATTTAAATATACCATAATCCTGCCGTGGATCGGCCATGGCAAATCCATCATTGCCCACATACAGAGTCACTTCAATATTCTCCACTGTGTATTATGCACATATCTTCTTCGCACCCAATGTGATAAAAAATCTCCGAAAACACCACAACATCACCCCCGATTTCATATTTTCAAATGGTACATTATTCAAAAAAAGACAAAATTGTTTTTTTACGAAAAAAACTCAAATCAGCAACAGCGACAGGCAATGGTTACATGTTAGCAAATTGAAGCTATAAAATTCCATCCTAACCCAAATGTGCAGACATTTCTTCTCCAATATTAAAACCTCTTGGGGCCTTAGTTTCTAAGTCAACAATGTAACGTGACTCCAATCTCCTAAGTTTCAGGAGTCGATTGCCCCCCCCTAATGTGTTCTGGCACATGGTCTAGGCAGAAATATTGTAGGAGATCTCTGTTGCTCTGATGTTTTATAGCAAAATGGCGAGCAACAGGATAGGAGAAATCCTTGTTTGCAATCGCCCTCATATGTTCCAAAATTCGTAACTTGACTGGATTGATTGTGCTGCCTACATATCTTATTTTGCACGGGCAACTCAAACAGTACACAGCAAAACTCGTATGGCAAGACATAAACGTATTCAGTTTTTTACCTCCCTTAACTCCTCGAACATCATAGGTCAAGACGCGTTTGCTAAAAGCACACGCCTTGCAGCGCCCACAAGGAAAGAATCCTTTTGCATCTTTCAGTGTTCCCTTCTTTTTAATCACTGGATCTAAGTGGCTGTGAACCAATTGATCCTTTAAGGATCTAGCCTTTTTAAATGTGATCATGGGTGCTCTAGGGATGTCCATACCAATTATGTTGTCTGTTTTTAAAATATGCCAGTGTTTCTTTAGGATCATTTTCAATTTGTAGGAATTAGAGGAATATGGGGTAATGATACGAAACCTTTCACCCTCTTGTTCAGATCTCACCCTCTTCTCAAATAACGTGTTTCTAGGTAAACGGCTAACTCGATTCCGTGTATCCTTGAGGAGGTTAGGTTTATATACTCTCTCAATAAATCTTGCGATACAAGCGTCAGCTGCCTTTTCAAAGTCGCTCTCAAGCGAACAATTGCGGTGAATCCGTAAGAGTTCCCCATAGGGGATACTGTTAATTAATCTCCTTGGGTGACCGCTAGAGGCGTGTAAAACGCTGTTGCCCGCAGTTGGTTTTCTGTAAAGGGAGGTAACTATTCTCTTCTCCCTGACCTCAACCTTCAAATCCAAATAGTTAACCGTTTCCTTGCTGACCTCACCATTAAATCTAAGATTACAATCGTTGATATTTAACAATGCAATATATTCTTTTGCCTCTGACATGGGACCATTCCAGATCAAGAACAGATCGTCTATGTATCTGTACCAGACAATTGCCTTTTCCGTCCAACGTATGTTTTCCATGGCCCAGGCTACCTGCTCCTCCCACCAGCTCACGAAGAGATTCGCATAGCTGGGGGCAAAGCAGGAGCTGCTGCAGCGCGGTGGTGCACCGCGCCAATATCGAAGCTCCACACTGTGTCCCCTTGTTTCTGCCAAGAAGACAGGCAGCACTCTCTGGATCAAGAAAGCTTAGAACTCCAAACTTTATTCAGGCAAACGCGTTTCGGGAAAGACTCCCTTCGTCAGTGTCATAGGTAATGCATTTCGCGGCACTATTTTTAAAAGCGCGAGAATAAACGTACATTAACACAAACAAGGGACCATGCCTCGTATTTTCATACGGGCGCCATCTTAGAGCATGTTTGTCTAAACATAGTAACACAAATGTACTGTATTATAAAAGGGCATGTAACAAAAATTATTACATTAATACATTACACATACATTACACATACATCCCAATAATATTTGGAGCTTCGATATTGGCGCGGTGCACCACCGCGCTGCAGCACCCGCCTTAGGAGAGTGACTCGCTGTTGGTGCAACTTTGGAGCAATATAGATCAGAGAGATCACAGCATAACCAACGGAATAAAGAATGGATAGCAGCACCGCCCGAGTGACGTGGTAAGTCTGCAGCCATTTCTTCTTATTATCGTCTCCGTTGAATTTCTTTCATCAACACAACTGGCATATGGTAAGGCGAGGGACACATAAGCAAACAAACGAAACGAAGTGACACACCGGGATCGAGGTGTCACTTTACAAATAAGAAACATTGCCAAACTATGTTTAATATAACGGAACGTAGAGATGCAGCGGGAGGAATGTTTAAGAATAAAAACCCCGACATCACCAAACCGCCTGAGAGAACTGCTAAAGAGACTGGCAATACATTGCATGCGTAATATATGAGGCTCAAAAAACTCTATGAAAGGGAATTGCGCAAATGGTGGGAAGGTACCTCTCTTCAGGGGTATGTAGAGGTCGAAAGAGTCCCCAGAGGTTTACGCATTTTAACCATCCCAGCCTATGAAAATCCAGATCCTTTCCTTTTAGAGGCTTGGGCTGCACACATAGCCCTATCTGTAAAGGTATGCTGGAGATACTGGTGCAATTCGCATGGAGTGATCATGACAAAACCATGAAAGAGATAGAAGTTTTGGAGGAAGAATTGTCCAAAAACGATGACAAGAAACAACAGGAGCAGTTAAGAGTCGAAATGAAGAAAAGACTCACAAAATATGAACTAAAGATCAGAACACGAAAGCAGGAAAAGTTCGAAAGAGACGAACGAGACTATGCCATGGGGAGGGTTTTAACCTTCGCAAAAAAATACGATCAAACACGGAAAGACATGGCTAGAAGAGCTCAGACTCCTATGGCCGCTACGAAACCAACAGCAGAGACCTCAGAATCAAGCTTCACCGAGGATGAAGAATAGCATGACGAGGTCACTGGACCATCCAACACAATGACCAAAACTCCTTTTCACCAGGAATTCAACCTTATAAGACAAAACTGGTTGAGGGGCGGAAAGAACAAGCCGCCCGAACAAGGAGACGAACAAGGAGAGGTGGTTGGAAGAGGAAGAGTAAAAACAAACTTAACCTCCAGGGTCACCAGGAGCAAGAGGGGAGGCAGGTGGTAGACAGGCAATATCTACTTTCTATAGTGAACCTCTCCACAAGAGTGTTAACATCGAGTGAAGAATCCGTCTTAAGATTGGGCCTTACCTTCTGTCCAAATAACACCATGGAATACACACAAACAAGGATTGATTTGTTTAAGTTCATTCGTAGAATTAAGCTGCATAAATATTATAAGATCAAACCAACAACCAAAGAAACAAGGTTATTAAGAATGAACGCAAAGGAAACAGATCTCCTAAACATCAACGATTTAACTGCTTGCGAACTTTTGGAGGATCTCCGACAAGAAAATACCACATCAACACCTATGGCGGTGAATACTCTGAGTCAAAGATTGATGAGATTGGACATACCAGAGGACTCACCGAGTAGTGGTTTAAAACTAGCGTCTAAATTCGTTCCTACAGGAGCGACAGATGCCATTGACACATTTTCAGAGACTGTCATCAGGGATCTGATGACTTTAAGAGATGAACAATCGAAAAAAGGGACATTTAATCTCACTAAAGAACAACGAGAGGCAGTAAGAACTTTGGCTGAGGATATGTCAATTATTTGCAAGCCTTCGGACAAGGGAGGCAACATTGTCATCTTATCCCGGGACCAATACATAGCGGAGGCTATGCATCAGTTGAGTGAGATAAACTGTTACGAGCCCTGTACAAGAAAGACTTACTTAGAAAGTCAATCGAATTTACATCATCTACTGAAAAAGTGGCAAGACAAACAAATGTTGGACTTGGAGGAGTACCTCTTTTTGAAAACAATGTATCCTATTCTTCCCACATTCTATCACTTACCAAAAGTGCACAAAAATCGAGACAATCCCCCCGGAAGACCAATTATTTCCTCGATTGGTGGTTTGACTGAGAACCTATCTAAATTTTTGGATCATTATTTGTTTAAATTTGTACTTTCTCTCAAATCTTATGTTAGAGATACTTCTGACTTCATTGAGAAAATTGAACACGGTGAATGGGACTCTGCATATTGTGTTATAACCTTAGACATAACAAGCCTCTACACATGTATTGACCACTCACAGGGCATTGGGGCGGTAGAGTACTTTCTAAAGAAACGTACATTAAATCTGGCACTGCATTATCAAATGCTGTTAGAACTGTTGGAATTCTGCTTACGAAACAACATTTTCTTGTTTCAGGATGACATCTACAGACAAGTATCTGGTACGGCAATGGGCTCCTGCTTCGCCCCCAGCTACGCGAATCTCTTCGTGGGCTGGTGGGAGGAGCAGGTAGCCTTGGCCATGGAAAACATACGTTGGACGGAAAAGGCAATTGTCTGGTACAGATACATAGACGATCTGTTCTTGATCTGGAATGGTCCCATGTCAGAGGCAAAAGAATATATTGCATTGTTAAATATCAACGATTGTAATCTTAGATTTAGTGGTGAGGTCAGCAAGGAAACGGTTAACTATTTGGATTTGAAGGTTGAGGTCAGGGAGAAGAGAATAGTTACCTCCCTTTACAGAAAACCAACTGCGGCAACAGCGTTTTACACGCCTCTAGCGGTCACCCAAGGAGATTAATTAACAGTATCCCCTATGGGGAACTCCTACGGATTCGCCGCAATTGTTCGCTTGAGAGCGACTTTGAAAAGGCAGCTGACGCTTGTATCGCAAGATTTATTGAGAGAGGATATAAACCTAACCTCCTCAAGGATACACGGAATCGAGTTAGCCGTTTACCTAGAAACACGTTATTTGAGAAGAGGGTGAGATCTGAACAAGAGGGTGGAAGGTTTCGTATCATTACCCCATATTCCTCTAATTCCTACAAATTGAAAATGATCCTAAAGAAACACTGGCATATTTTAAAAACAGACAACATAATTGGTATGGACATCCCTAGAGCACCCATGATCACATTTAAAAAGGCTAGATCCTTAAAGGATCAATTGGTTCACAGCCACTTAGATCCAGTGATTAAAAAGAAGGGAACACTGAAAGATGCAAAAGGATTCTTTCCTTGTGGGCGCTGCAAGGCGTGTGCTTTTAGCAAACGCGTCTTGACCTATGATGTTCGAGGAGTTAAGGGAGGTAAAAAACTGAATACGTTTATGTCTTGCCATACGAGTTTTGCTGTGTACTGTTTGAGTTGCCCGTGCAAAATAAGATATGTAGGCAGCACACTCAATCCAGTCAAGCTACGAATTTTGGAACATATGAGGGCGATTGCAAACAAGGATTTCTCCTATCCTGTTGCTCGCCATTTTGCTATAAAACATCAGAGCAACAGAGATCTGCTACAATATTTTTGCCTAGACCATGTGCCAGAACACATTAGGGGGGGCAATCGACTCCTGAAACTTAGGGGATCTGAGTCACGTTACATTGTTGACTTAGAAACTAAGGCCCCGAGAGGTTTTAATATTGGAGAAGAAATGTCTGCACATTTGAGTTAGGATGGAATTTTATAGCTTCAATTTGCTAACATGTAACCATTGCCTGTCGCTGTTGCTGATTTGAGTTTTTTTCGTAAAAAACAATTTTGTCTTTTTTTGAATAATGTACCATTTGAAAATATGAAATCGGGGGTGATGTTGTGGTGTTTTCGGAGATTTTTTATCACATTGGGCGCGAAGAAGATATGTGCATAATACATAGTAGAGAATATTGAAGTGACTCTGTATGTGGGCAATGATGGATTTGCCATGGCCGATCCACGGCAGGATTATGGTTTATTTAAATCAAGTGGACTATGGTTCTTAATCTTAGGTGACTTGTCCAATTCGATATACGAGTATGAATGTAATTCTAGGATATACTTATTATTAAGCGAGATTGAATTATTGCAACTTTTTCATTTCAACACAATGTATAGCACAATTTGATTGAAACAAATATACTCACGAACTGGGACACAAAGCAACACCTTTGAGTGTTGCAAATGCCGATCCACGGCGAGATTAATATTTGGGATGTATGTGTAATAATTTTTGTTACATGCCCTTTTATAATACAGTACATTTGTGTTACTATGTTTAGACAAACATGCTCTAAGATGGCGCCCGTATGAAAATACGAGGCATGGTCCCTTGTTTGTGTTAATGTACGTTTATTCTCGCGCTTTTAAAAATGGTGCCGCGAAATGCATTACCTATGACACTGACGAAGGGAGTCTTTCCCGAAACGCGTTTGCCTGAATAAAGTTTAGCGTTCTAAGCTTTCTTGATCCCGAGAGTGCTGCGTGTCTTTTTGGCAGAAACAAGGGGACACAGTGTGGAGCTTCGATATATATATATATATATATCAAACACGAACTGTCCCGTCGCAGAGGGAGCGCTTCATAAGTTGGTGCCGGAATCGAGACCAGGACAGGGTCTCGTATTTGATCAGACCTAGGCGATCACAGTGTGCTAAATAAATCCAATTGTTTCTACTAAGCGGAGTGCCGGATTCTTTACTATTGTGATCTGATATATATATATATATATATATATATATATATATATATATATATATATATATATATATATATATATATATATATATATATATATATATACATAAATATATATATATATATGGGCTTGTATGTTTTTGATATTTGGATTGCAAATCATTTCTTTTTTTGGTTTTGGTTTACAAAGCTTGCTTTACCTTACTATGTTTTGATAGATGATAGATGACGTGGATCTGGATGAAAAGCACCAAAGTGCAATAAGTCAAGCTAGTAGCATCTGGCTTCAAACTGTGGCGTGTGAATTTTGAAAAATGTTCACACTATGGGGTCCATTAGGATGTCGGTGGTGGTGGCGGGGCGGAAAAACAGCTTTTTCCGCCCGCGAGCAGCGGGACTCATGTCCGCCACATTAGGATAGGTAAACATAGGTCATTTCCCGTCCGTCTCGGAGCGACGCGCACCGCATCAAAGTGCGCCAGCCACCGCGGCGGTGGGAGGCAATTGAGACTCACCGCCGTGCAGAATGACGTCCGCCCCGCTCGACAAATTAGGATGGCCCAAACAAGCTCACGCACCGCAGCGGATACACCGCCCAGCCTGAGCAGGCGGAAACTAGACAGAGGAGCAAGATAGGCGAGACCCGGTCCTGACCGCCTTGAACCCAGCCCTCCATATGCATCCGGTGATGTTCCTCCTACAACACTATCGTCAGATGGGCCGCGGCGGACGCAGCCGCAGGTACGCAAATACACAAATGCAACACACAACACACAGGCTGACACAGGGTCCAATCACCACACAGACACCTTGCTGGGGGACACAACACATCCATACGGGCACCCACACATCACCCACCTCACAACAAGGCACCCCTCAGCATCCTGGACACACAGCGACCGCCAACTAGCAGCAACGTCCCGGTCCTGGTCACGTCCCCGCCACGGTCAACACATGCGCACTATGCAGAAGGCAGGGCCACTCCAAGGCATGGGCATGCCACAAACACCACAGGGACACAAAGCCCCCAACCACACAGCAACACACCCCACCAACCCACAGGCCAGGTGCCCATCCCGTGCACCCCCATGCACACCAACAAGCACTGCAACAACAAGCACAATACACACCCTGCACCACACAACACACAACCAGGGAGACAGCCACTGCAGGAGTGGCTGACAAGGAACACACAACACCACTGCCACACACACTCTACGCTCACAATATTTGCCAACACACACACACACAAAAACACACAAAAACACACACCCTGGGTGTAACCACAAACACCACACACAAACTGTGATGCCTCAACTGATGCCTGCACAAGAACAACACACAAACAATACAGGAACCAATACTGAACTCAAACACAAACACACATACCCTGTCATCCAAACTGGGGAAAATCAATGGGAGCACAGACACAGCAGGAGTACACAACAACATCACCCAGGAAATAAACACACACACCATAACAGGAAACACACAAGAAGTGCATCTGGACCAACACACACAGCCACATCAAACCCATCACAGATGCACATGAAACCTCAATCAACACACACCACAAGACAACAGGGGATGTATATCAGGCAATGCCAAAGCCACATACACACAGCACACAGCACCGCCTGCACGACAAGCATTGTCTGCATAACAGGCATGATTGACACAACCGCATCACACACCACAAATCAGCACTGCACAGATACAACACCACACCCAGGAACTGAAGCTATACCACACCCTACATAAACACATCTAACACAACAACTACACATGCACCACTCTGGGATACAAGACCAAAGCCACCTCCACCACAGCACTGGCCAGCACATGACCACTACAGAATGACCATTAGCACAAGGACAGCACACATAAACCTTTGGGGCAATGTCCAGAGTGGAACAACACATATGGCCCAAGAACTGCACCACAAAGCACAAGCCCACATATGAAGTGATGGGGAGGCACACACACATGGAAACCAAGGGGAAAGCTGACATCTAAGTTAAACAGCCTGCATGTCAGTAGTAGACATGTAAGGGGTATACCACACACAAATAGAGGGACGGAACACCCACAATGGCCAAGCACAAGTGGCACACATAGGGGATGGCCTAAAACCACTCACACCATGCCATACAGGAGTTGAAAAACCAACATATGCCTGCAATGCATGACAAACACAAACAAAATGCCAGTGTGGAGCAGCAGGGCCACACAGTTCACACAAGAACACCCAAGACACATTGAGGACCAATCAAACACAACACTGACGTGCAACTCACACACTTTGCACACTCCAAAGTGAAAACACAACAAGGAGGAGCCTCACACAACACCATGGATACACCTACACACAGCACAGTGCACTACAAACAGCTCACACAAGGGCATACAATCCTCTACCCAGGGCAAGACAAAACAAACAACAGGCCTACAACTCCTGGGTGACACATGTGTGTCTCACACAATAGAGGGGCACACACAGATCCACTACAAACTGACACCCTTCACACTGCACACCTCTGCTACACCCAAAACCACGCATCTCATGTAGGCCATGGCACCAGGACCAAGGCCCAACACAAGATGACCATACACAGACAAGGCACACAGAAAGCAATCCACACACATACTACATTACATATCCCAGCCAGCTTCGAAACATCTGCACAGCATCACACCCTGTGCTGCAGTGTCCCCCAACCACACATGTGAACAGTGTAGGCAACAACAGCAAATCACTAACAAGATTACTGCATGCCAGGTAAAATAGCAATCACAGATCACACAATTTGCAGGCTCAGAATGGACTTAAGACCCTGTCACCCCTGCCCAAAATTATGATGGCTGCAAAGGGCCTTGCAATGTTGAAGTGATACATGGAGCATGGTGCACAGGCAATCAAATGCAAACCCAAACAGAACTTTAATCAGCAAGGACACCAACAAAATACACACCAGAAGTAACTGTATTTATTCACATATTGCACAGATGCAGCGGAACAACAATAGTAGACAACAGCAAGGCTCAAAATGATGCAAATATGCTATATACCATGCACAGGTGAAACACAAACAGGAAGGCCAGTGTCCAAGGCAGGGGAGAGGGCAGCACAGCAGAGCAACAGGGCCAGTGTCCAAGGCAGGGGAGAGGCCAGCACAGCAGAGCAACAGGCCCAGTGTCCATGGCAGGGGAGAGGCCAGCACAGCAGAGCAACAGGCCCAGTGTCCATGGCAGGGGAGAGGCCAGCACAGCAGAGCAACAGGGCCAGTGTCCAAGGCACAGGTGAGAGCACGACACAGCAGAGCAACAGGGCCAGTGTCCAAGGCACGGGTGAGAGCACGACACAGCAGAGCAACAGGGCCAGTTTAAGGCAGGGGAGAGGCCAGCACAGCAGAGCAACAGGCCCAGTGGACTTGGACCTGGCTGTGTGTTGGTGACAGCAGGCCCCCTTACCTGGAGTGACAGAGCCCCAGGTGCTGTGGAGCTAACAGTGGCCTGGCAAGCTTGAGGGCTGTGTAGACCAGGTGGCATAGTGGCACGTGGAGGTGGAGTAATGCAGACTTCTGACACCATGTGGGTGGGAGGGGTTGCAGGGGTGCCCTTCCACTTTTTGGGAATATGAATTGGCTTCCCTGTCTTGGGGTTGATGGGAAGTGTTGATGACCCAACAGGCACACACACCAACTGTCTCACAACAGGTGCAGACACTGGCACTACCTCTGGTGAGGTGCTGGATCCTGCGGAACGCTTGGTCTGGCTCCGCCTCAGGTCCTCCTTCTCCTCTTTTTGTGGTGTACCCCCTACAGTGCCCTGCTTTGCCTTTTTCACTGGGGTGGTGTCTACAGTGCCCTGCTTTGCCTTTTTCACAGGGGTGGTGTCTAAAGTGCCCTGCTTTGCATTTGTGCCAGGAGTGGTGTCTACAGTGCCCTGCTTTGCCTTTGTGCCAGGAGTGGTGTCGACAGTGCCCTGCTTTGCCTTTTTCACAGGGGTGGTGTCTACAGTGCCCTGCTTTGCCTTTGTGCCAGGAGTGGTGTCTACAGTGCCCTGCTTTGCCTTTGTGCCAGCGGTGGTGTCTACAATGCCCTGCTTTGCCTTTTTCACAGGGGTGGTCTCCACAGTGCCCTGCTTTGCCTTTGTGCCAGAGGTGGTGTCTACAGTGCCCTCCTCCACCTGCTTCAATGGACTCGGAATTGGGGTAGAAGTGGTGGGTGAATGTGTCCCTGTTCTCTTCCTAGGTGTACCCCTGATATGCAACACCTCCTCAGTGGACACATACACTGCATGGGTAGGTCTGTGTGAAGTTGCAGTGACAGGAGAGTCTTCTGCTGGTGATGCCTCTGCGGCATGTGAGCCTGATGTCAGCCTCATTGATCGCCTGGCCTTGGTCTTCCCTGACTGGCTCTTGTCTGTGCATTGTGGGGTGGCCCTGCTCTTCAGTGGGGATGGTGTCTGTGGGCGGGAGTGCCTGGGTTGTGTCTGTTGTGTGCTCATTGTGCTGTATCTTTTTGGTGACGCAGGTGACCTGTTGTCACTGTCACCTGATGTGGCCACTGACTGGGGGGTGGACAAAGGCACCTGAGCTGCAATGGGAGCATGTGCCAGTTGAATGGCTGATGTCACTGTGGATGACAATGCCTGGACTGTACGGTGTAGCCCACCCACGTCAGAAGGTATGCCCTCCATGTATGCAACAACCTGGCCTAATTTCTTGTCATGGTCACTGAAGGCATTGAGCAGGGTGGTCTGGCCCACACAGAGCTGGCGCAGGAGCTCTACACACTCTGCACTGAGGTCAGCAGGGGGGACAGGTGCAGGGGCAGCGGTGCCAGGTGTGAATGTCACACGTCCCCTCTTAGTGACACGGATACGGGCAGCTCCTGAGGAAGTGGATGGGAGGGTGGGACATGGGCGCTGGGTTGTAGATGATGATGCTGCCACCATCCCAACGCTGAATGACCATGTGGAGCCCAACACATCTGGCAATGGGAAAGTACAGCAGGGAGTATCTTCTCAGTAAGGCCAGGGTGGCACAATACCCGATACAAGCACACATCACAGCAGCCACTCACATGACACAGCAAAGCACAGCAACACACGCACATCACATGGCTCACCGCTGCCACAGGCCCTGTACACATGCATCCATCTACAAAAGTCACGATCCCCAGATACTCACCAGCCCTGTCCTGCTCGCCATGCTCCTTCAGACGTGCATCCAGGTATGGATGAGTCACTGCCAAGATGCGGCCCATCACTGGAGTCATGCTGCGCCGTGCCAAACGCCCTGTGCGTGGTAGCAACCCCAATGTCATCTCAGCCACGGTATTTGCAGGCCGACTGATGTCATCCCACCTCTTGTGGCAGTGTGTGCGTCGGCGGTTGGATACCCCCAGGGCTCGCACCTTTGCCGCAATGGCCCTCCACACAGCCTTACGCTGGTTCACCTTAAGCTGCAGGTATGAGAGAAAAGAAGGTTAAATGACCAGTGCCTGCCATTGTCACGTAGCAACATCTATCAGTACAGTAGCAAGACCCAGACTCAGGACCTATTATAACCTCCCTCTCTCCAAAACTGGGGGACCCCTCACAAGGGCAGTGTGCATGGCCCACACAGATGTGATTGCATGCACACATTGGGGTGTATAGGGTCCAGGATAATCTCAAAAATGCCAGATGCATCTACATTTTATGCATCGACTGAAGTGTGTAAGTCTGCTATTACACAGGGCACAGATGTGGCATAGCTATTGATCATTGTGAAGGAAGTGGTGCAATGAACATGTGAGTCTGGTGGTGTTTATCGTTTGTGTGGGCATCCACTGCTCTGACTCCCTGGGTCACACTGAGTCACACAACAGGGGCACACAGAAATACTCACACAATCAAGTAATGTCCTGGCACCAACATGGCAAACATTTGTTGGCTCTGTATGGCTGACAATGTAACACTCCCCACTCACACATACAGGTACAGGCATGGAAAAGACTGACATTGTGACACACACACTCCCTCGCCCTGGAGACAGCTTGTCTGTCAGCGTTTGACACAACCCCACACCCTCAGGCATATACTGCAGCAGCACAACTACACGTCTGACACCCCCCTGCCTGACAGCTACCTTCATGGTGACTTACCACGACATTGGGACAACCAAACAGCCTTGGGTACTGTGCCAGCACCTCGTCCACAAGGACCTCTAGCTCCTCGCTGGTGAATGGACTGGCACGGATCTTCTCTGTCCCTGCCATCCCTGTGGACATAGAACACCTGTGGTGGAAGTGAGTGGTGAGCAGCAGGGGAGGGTCCCAGGCAGCAGGCTCAGGAGGCAGCAGCAGGAGAGGGTCCCAGGCAGCAGCAGGAGAGGGTCCCAGGCAGCAGCAGGAGAGGGTCCCAGGCAGCAGGCTCAGGAGGCAGCAGCAGGAGAGGGTCCCAGGCAGCAGCAGGAGAGGGTCCCAGGCAGCAGCAGGAGAGGGTCCCAGGCAGCAGGCTCAGGAGGCAGCAGCAGGAGAGGGTCCCAGGCAGCAGGCTCAGGAGGCAGCAGCAGGAGAGGGTCCCAGGCAGCAGCAGGAGAGGGTCCTAGACAGCAGGCTCAGGAGGCAGCAGCAGGAGCGAGTCCCAGGCAGCAGGCTCAGGAGGCAGCAGCAGGAGAGGGTCCCAGGCAGCAGCAGGAGAGGGTCCCATGCAGCAGGCTAAGGAGGCAGCAGCAGGAGAGGGTCCCAGGCAGCAGGCTCTGTGAGCAGTGGAAATGTGAGGCTCACTCCCACAGATTTATAGCCCCCTGGGGTCATTTGGAAGCTGCAAAGCAGCAACAATTGGTTGTCCAGGTCTGCCTCTTTCAAAAGTATCCAATGACCGCCTCCGCGGTGGCGGAGCACACCTTCCGCGACTTTCAAATCTGCATCATGCCACCGCGATCATCGCTCCCATTGGCTGTAGGCAATGCTCCATGGCGGTGATGCACCGCGGGTGCCCGGGGTGCGCTACCGCGATGGTGCATCATTCAAAATCATCCAATGACTGCCTATGCGCTGGTGGAGCACACCTTCCGCGACTTTCAAATGTGCATCATGCCACCGCGACATCGCTCCCATTGGCTGTAGGCAATGCTCCATGGCGGTGATGGTCCGCGGGTGCCCGGGGTGCGCTACCGCGGTGGTGCATCATTCAAAATCATCCAATGACCGCATACGCGCTGGCGGAGCTTGCCCACTGCCATGTACGACTGTCCATATGCCAATGGCTTCCGCACTTGTGAAGGGGGTGGTGCTGGTGTCACACCGCCGGGGACAGGCGGTAGGTACCGCGATTCATACGGCAGAGCTTGCCCACCGCCATGTACGACTGTCCATATACCTATGGCTTCTGCACTTGTGAAGGGGGTGGTGCTGGTGTCACACCGCCGGGGACAGGCGGTAGGTACCGCGATTCATGCGGCAGAGCTTGCCCACCGCCATGTACGACTGTCCATATGCCAATGGCTTCCGCACTTTTGAAGGGGGTGGTGCTGGTGTCATACCGCTGGGGACAGGCGGTAGGTACCATGATTTCCATTACCACTAATGGCTCTGTCAATCATGAAGAGTGTATCAGTACACAGCAGCAACATGCTAAAGGGCACATCATTGTACACACAATGCCATACTACCATGTCATCCACAGTTGTACGCACGTTATGTGTGACACACTTTGGTCTGTGCTCCCTGCCATGTTACTCATGCACTTAATGGCTGATGATGCTTGACACTCTTGAGCTTGTGTTCATGATGTGGTACAAATCCATTAGTTGTGGGTCAGTGATGACCTTCACAAGGATTATGTCACAGCATTGTATCGTATCAGACTGGTGCATTCACAACATCTCATGCACACAACAGAACGTTTTCCTGCTACTGTGATCATTGGGTTGATGGATGTGTGCAGAGTTTACATGATGCATTGAGGTGTGACAGGTACAGCAGATGGGTATGATACAGACATGATAATTTCTAAAACATTTGCGGGTGTTGCTGCACCTTGCCTGCACATGTGTATTGTGTTCTCCAGTATGTGTGCATTCACATTGTCTGATGTGTTTGTGTCACTTGTGTATTGACATTGGAGAGGTGTGCCCTCTGTGTGTATCACAAGGCCAGCCATGTCACCTGGTGTGCCATGCATCTCTCAAGCAGTCGTTTTTTCCCCATGACATCATTGATGGTATGTGCTGTGGCCATCTCATGATGGTTGTCACTGACATATCATATTTTACTTCTGTACTAGGAGGAGGCCAAATCGCCTACGTCACCTGACAGTGCTGGAGGACATAGAGAATGAGGCATTAATACGGAAATTCCGCCTGGATAGACCAACACTGAGGATCCTGTGTGATCTATTGGAGCCCCACCTGCAGCCTCGCCGTCACTATCCAACAGCATTCACACCCACATACAAGGTGATGGCAGCACTCCACTTTTTTGCAACAGGTTCCTTCCAGGAGACGGTGGCTAACCCTGGAGGGATGTCACAGCCCATGTTCAGCATGGTGCTGAGGGATGTTCTTGCAGCCATGATGCTGTATCGGAATCTCTACATCCATTTCCCTCGGGGAGGAGAATTGGCTGCCGTGAAGGGGGACTTCTATCCCCTTGGGCGCATCCCACATGTTGTTAGTGCCATTGATTGCACCCATGTAGGTCTGGTGGCACCACAGGCGACGGAGCACATATATAGGAACCACAAACATTATTATTCCATCAATGTGCAGGTGGTGTGCCTTGCGGACATGACCATTTCTCATGTATGTGCGAAGTATCCTGGCTCGGCGCATGATTCGTTCATCATGAGGAACAGCATGGTGCCACGGAAGATGGAGAATCTGCATACCGAGTGTGCTTGGATTGTGTGTGAGTATGCCTACTGATATGGCGTGCTGTGTGTTACCTGATGCACCCTGGCTGTGCAACATTGCAACGGGTGTTTGTCATTCACAGGTGACTCAGCATATCCCAGTCGGCCATGGCTGTTGAGCCCCCTCAGGAATCCCAGGAGCCCGGCTGACATCCGCTACAATGACGCCCATGGCAGGACCCGACGGGTAATCTTTGGTCTGCTGAAGTCAGGATTCCGTTGCCTTGACAGGACCGGAGGTGCACTAGCATACTCACCTGGGAAGGTGTGCAAGATCGTTGTGGCATGCTGTATGCTGCACAACCTGGCCATCCACAAGAGGGTCCCCCTGCTCCTGGACGATGGTGAGGAACCAAGGCCAACACCCGCTCATGGACCTGAGTCCAGTGATGAGGACAGTGGAGAGGATGAAGGAGTAGACCTGCGCCAGCAGCTCATCGAACGCTACTTCACTTGAAGGTGGGTGACGAGGTACAACGTGTACATTGTCTGGTGTGGTTGCTGTTGTTGTGAAGGGCTGTGCGCGGATGTAACTGACAGGCACACGTTCTGTCACCTGTGTGTGGTAAAAGTGACATTGACGTTCTATTTGTGAACGTATGGTGGACCCTATTTGTTCACACCTGCAGCCCATTGTCTAGTATGCCTGTAGTGTCTTGTGTATGTTTAGTGTACTGTTCTGCCTGTGATGCCACAATGTGACCAGTGACTGTAGCTCTGTTGTGTCTCCCTAGGTGCTACAGACGAATCCTGCACTACATACTGTTCATCATTTGGACACATAATGGACATTGTCAATATTGTAAATATTGCGCTAAAGACGATACAGCACACAAACTGGTGCATCAGGATTTTTATTTCGACAGTGGGCATGTGATTTGTGCGGAAATATTTACATGACAGTGGGGAATGAGCAGTGAGTTGACAGTCCTGTTCAATGAGATGCAATAGTAGAGTCCACATGGATGTGGTGACCCAGTCCAACAGACAGGTGCCATTGGCAAGGAAATGTGGTTAAAGACAGTCCAAACAATCAATGCAGTAGGGAAGAGGGTTGTCATCATTGCTGGCTCCGTGACTGGCGTGTGGCAGGTGCTTTGCCTCCGGAGACTCCCAGGCTCTTCTTTGGACGTCCCCTAGATCTTTTTGGCGGTGGGGGTCCTGCTGAAGGGCCAGCGGCGTGAGGGGACTCGCCTCTTTCTGTTGGAGCAGGGGAGGATGGTGCACTGTCATCCTGCGGCACAACAGGATGGGACGGAGGTGGTGGTTGGGACACAGGCCTGTCCCTCTGCAACGCCACTTGCTGGCCCATGAGGTCCACCATCTGTCCAAGGCGGTTGTCAATGGACCTCATCAGCAGGATGAGCTGCCTTAAAAGTTCATCCGACCGGCCACTTTGTCCCTGGACCTCTTTGTATGCCTCCACCATTCTGGTTAAGTGGTCCAGGGATGGTGTCCACTCCTCCCGAGGTCTGGTGGTGACCCTGGCCATCCCACCTGCTCTGCTGCCACGGACCTCTTACCTCACCACTGTGGGTCCACGCACTCTCTCCCTGCCCTTAACAGTTGATGCTGTGGCCTGGTCGTCCCTGGGACAGGGTGGGTGCTGCTGGTGGTACTGGTGGTAGTAATGGTAGCGGCGGTGGCGGTGGTGTTGGCTGCGGTGAAGGCAGAGGGAGTGATAGCAGGGGTCTGCTGCGCTGTTGTTGCAGCAGACGTGGTGGTGGGGAGGATGGGGGCGTGGGACCTCTGGGTCTGTGGCACACCAGATGGGCCGGCCTGGAGCTCATCATCCAAACTGTCCAGGGTCTCCGCATCTGAGAGTCCATGTGCCGGGGGTGGAGACTGGCTCTGCTGGTCATTGGTGTGGTCCTCAGCAGTGAGTTCTTCATCACCTGTGGAGTTGATGGGTAATGGTCAGTGTTAGGCACAGTGCAAGTATTGTCTCAGCTGGGTGTAGTGGACTGTCTGTACACTACACAAATTTGAATTCTGCAGTAGTACAATTCATGGCAACAGTGTGTGTAATTTCATACTGCAGAGGAACATCATTTACTGATACATGTTGGATGTCAATGCATTGCATGCAATTGTTGCTGCGTTTCGGGATGCAGGTCTCCCACACACACATCAGGAAGAGTTGAGATAGCTACCTACCTGTAAGTTAGTTTGTTAACACTGCAATGGCTGACACTTGCTCCTGGGTGGGGGAGGGCTCCATGCTGCAGGAGTGTGGGCCAAGGGGCATGCTGGGAGTAGTGATACAGGCCTCCCACCCCCAAACACCCTCCAAGTGAAGATGGCTACCTACCTGTAAGTTTGTTTGTTAACACTGCAATGGCTGACACTTGCTCCTGGGTGGGGGAGGCCTCCATGCTGTAGGAGTGTGGGCCAGGGGGCATGCTGGGAGTAGTGATACAGGCCTCCCACCCCCAAACACCCTCCAAGTGAAGATGGCTACCTACCTGTAAGTTTGTTTGTTAACACTGCAATGGCTGACACTTGATCCTGGGTGGGGGAGGCCTCCATGCTGCTGGAGTATGGGCCAGGGGGCATGCTGGGAGTAGTGATACAGGCATCCTACCCCCAAACACCCTCCAAGTAAAGATGGCTACCTACCTGTAGGTTTGTTTGTTAACACTGCAATGGCTGACACTTGCTCCTGGGTGGGGGAGGCCTGTATCCTACTGAGCTGTGGGCCAGGGGGCATGGTGGGAGTAGTGATACAGGCCTCCCACCCCCAAACACCCTCCAAGTGAAGATGGCTACCTACCTGTAAGTTTGTTTGTTAACACTGCAATGGCTGACACTTGCTCCTGGGTGGGGGAGGCCTCCATGCTGTAGGAGTGTGGGCCAGGGGGCATGCTGGGAGTAGTGATACAGGCCTCCCACCCCCAAACACCCTCCAAGTGAAGATGGCTACCTACCTGTAAGTTTGTTTGTTAACACTGCAATAGCTGACACTTGCTCCTGGGTGGGGGAGGCCTCCATGCTGCAGGAGTGTGGGCCAGGGGGCATGCTGGGAGTAGTGATACAGGCCTCCCACCCCAAACACCCTCCAAGTAAAGATGGCTACCTACCTGTAAGTGTGTTTGTTAACACTGCAATGGCTGACACTTGCTCCTGGGTGGGGGAGGCCTGTATCCTGCTGAGCTGTGGGCCAGGGGGCATGGTGGGAGTAGTGATACAGGCCTCCCACCCCCAAACACCCTCCAAGTGTAGATGGCTACATACCTGTAAGTTTGTTTGTTAACACTGCAATGGCTGACACTTGCTCCTGGGTGGGGGAGGCCTCCATGCTGCAGGAGTGTTGGCCAGGGGGCATGGTGGGAGTAGTGATACAGGCCTCCCACCCCCAAACACCCTCCAAGTGAAGATGGCTACATACCTGTAAGTTTGTTTGTTAACACTGCAATGGCTGACACTTGCTCCTGGGTGGGGGAGGCCTCCATGCTGAAGGAGTGTGGGCCAGGGGGCATGCTGGGAGTAGTGATACAGGCCTCCCACCCCCAAACACCCTCCAAGTGAAGATGGCTACCTACCTGTAAGTTTGTTTGTTAACACTGCAATGGCTGACACTTGCTCCTGGGTGGTGGAGGCCTCCATGCTGCAGGAGTGTGGGCCAGGGGGCATGCTGGGAGTAGTGATACAGGCCTCCAATCCCCAAACACCCTCCAAGTGAAGATGGCTACCTACCTGTAAGTTTGTTTGTTAACACTGCAATGGCTGACACTTGCTCCTGGGTGGCGGAGGCCTCCGTGCTGCAGGAGTGTGGACCAGGGGCATGCTGGGAGTAGTGATACAGGCCTCCCACCCCCAAACACCCTCCAAGTGAAGATGGCTACCTACCTGTAAGTTTGTTTGTTAACACTGCAATGGCTGACACTTGCTCCTGGGTGGGGGAGGCCTCCATGCTGCAGGAGTGTGGGCCAGGGAGCATGCTGGGAGTAGTGATACAGGCCTCCCACCCCCAAACACCCTCCAAGTGAAGATGGCTACCTACCTGTAAGTTTGTTTGTTAACACTGCAATGGCTGACACTTGCTCCTGGGTGGGGGAGACCTCCATGCTGCAGGAGTGTGGGCCAGGTGGCATGCTGGGAGTAGTGATACAGACCTCCCACCCCCAAACACCCTCCAAGTGAAGATGGCTACCTACCTGTAAGTTTGTTTGTTAACACTGCAATGGCTGACACTTGCTCCTGGGTGGGGGAGGCCTGTATCCTGCTGAGCTGTGGACTAGGGGGCATGGTGGGAGTGGTAGTGCAGGCCTCCCTCCCTCACCCATTCAGGCCTCCTGAGCAAGAAGGCTAGCTACCTGTTGGGTGAGGGTGGACAGTGTAATGGTGTTAAGGTTTTGCAAGGGAGTACTTGTCAGTATGTTGTTTGGCATTTGTTTGTACTTACCAGCCTCCGCTCCCCCGGCTACTCCTGTGAGATTCTCAGGCAGCAGTGTGGCAAGCACCTTCTCCTCCCATGGTGTGAATGTTTTCGGTGGGATGGGAGGGCCACTGCCAGTCACGTTCGCCAGCGTCCAGTTCTTACTCCTCTTCTCCTTGACAACCCTCTTGAGATCATGCCACCGCTTCATGATCTCTTTCCTGGATCTTGGGGTGGTCCCTACTGCATTCATCCTTTGGACTATCCTTTCCCACATTTGTGTCCTTGTGGCTAATGGTGTCTGTTGGACCAGGCTACCAAACAGTTGTGGCTCTACTCTCACAATCTCATTGACCATAACTGTCAACTGACTGTCGGTGAATTTGGGCATTTTTTGAGTTGTCATTGTGTGTGGTGGTTGAGGTGTTTATGGGTGCAGGGGTGTGGGTGCAGGGGTATGGTGTTGAGGTATGAGATGTGTTGTGTGCTGGGGGATTATTTGTGCTGGTGTAAAGGTGATGGTGATGGTGGTGGATGTGTGTGTGTGCTGTGCTCTTTTGCCTCTCCTGTTAGTTGTGGGGTATGGCCTTCTAATGTGGAGTGTTGCAAAGGATTGTGGTTAGTGAAGGGGGTGGCTTTATACTCAGCTGTGTGGGTGTGTCCAAGTGGATTTTGGGTGTCAGGTGTGTTGTGGGATATTTCCAGGGTATTTTCGTATATTTTTTCTTTCATTTTTATATTTTTATGTGTGTTATTTATTTTGGGGGGATGGCTGATTTTATTTGTGCACTGTTTGGCATCACTGCGGTGTTTTGGCATCGTCCGCCATGATTTTCATGTCCCGTCCGCTGTGGTGTCTATGCTGCAGCTCTTCCGCTATTTTTCCCATTCAGTCCTGTGTGCGACTGCGGCGGTCGGTGACGGCAGTTCCGACCGCGACACCCTCTGGGATATCCTAATTTCGCGTGCGGTGTGTCCGCTGTCCTTGCGGCGGGTTGTTGCTTTTCCGCAGCGGTAGATTTTTGTCCATCACTGCCCGCGTCGGACGGCTTTGCTTGGCCCGCTACCGCCACGGTCGGTCTTTAGTGGCGGTTGATCCTAATGTGGCCGCCGGTGTATCCGCGGTGTAGGCGGGTGGTTAGTTTCCGCCTCCATGGCGGTCGGGGTGGTTTTCCGCACGCTATCCTAATGACCCCCTATATGTGTGAACAAAAGCAGAGAGCTCCTAGTTCAGCTAGCACTGCTAAACTCTCCCACCACTGCTGCCAACAAAAATCACAAAATCACCAGTGCCAGCACCTGCACTTGTCTAAGGACAAGACCACAGTGGACTATGGGGTCTATATAGGCGTATTTCATGCAATTCCTAAAGACTTAAAAATATTGAAAGATATAGTAGAAACATTTACAGACTTCTTTGTATTTTTAAATTATGTCATTCTTGTTTTTTGGTTTGAGGGTGGAGGCTACTAGTTGCAGTATATATTTTTGATAGTTGTAGTTAGTTATTGTAGGAATTGGTTAGTTAAAATATTTCAAATGTTTAGAAATTAAAATGTTTATTAGGTTAAATGTGTGTAATTGAGGCATGGGGCGTCAATGTAATACTATGGGGCTTATGATGATGTCGGTTGGAGTTGCCTCCAACCAATATTGCTGCAGTCTCGGGACCGATAACCTCCGGTCGGCAGTCCCAACACCACAATTATGATGCAACCACACATGGTGCGATCGCAAGCTCCCATTTCTCTATGGGAGCTTGTGCTGCGGTTGGAAACCGGCCACAGTACAAGCTCATATTGAGAAATGGGAGTTTCTGTCAATTCATGCACTGAGTGGCAGCCAACTCACAGTGCCTGCCACATTGTGCAGGGTTCAACAGAGGGGCACCATAGTTGTCTTTCGGGCATCCAACCATAGACCACTGAGGCATGGGGGCTCTTCTAGGGGCCCCCAAAGTCACATTCCAAAAGGCTTTTCATGTTGGAAAGTCTGACATGAAAAGCCTGTCAGAAACTGACTTTATAATAGGGTTTTTGTGCAGCCTTCTACTGCCCGATGGGCTCCTTGAGCCTGTCAGAAGCAAGTCAGTCCGTGCGGCCGGTTTAAACTCCGACTGCCTACATTGTAATTAGGCGGCCTACTTTGAACCTACAATGTTGGTCGGTGAGCCTCCAACGAGTGGTCAGAGTCTCACCGACCGAATTCGTAATAGGAACCCATGTTTTTTTAGATATGCATTTTAGTAATTATTTATAGAAGTATTATATGTTTAGATTAGTGTGTCTGCTTTTAGACTAGATATTAATAGAGTAGATATTTTGAGGGCTGTTTGATTAAATACATGTTTTTACTTAATTATTAGAATAGCTACACTATAGGTAGATGCATACTTCTTCCTTAAGAGGCTGAGATTTGACCCAGGATCAAGACATACTTAGACCATGGCAGACCCAATGAAGACATGAGTGGATTAGCTATTTTCTGAGACTTGAGAAAGCCCCAGAAATATCAGCCAAAGGGGACAAAGCACATTTTGGCTGTCTACACACTTAGCACTTTAGATAAAATGACATATTTCACATCTACTTAAACATGAAATTACTCACCTTTAAATAACGAGAGAATTGTCAAGCAATAAATAGATATCATCTTGATTCATTTTGAAAGGGAGGATGCCCCTATTCTGGTTTGATATAGTTAGATTCACTTAGTTGATTATGTAAAAATTTACATAATTTTTAAATATTACTATTGGAAGTTAAAAGTATTTTGAGTGTTGTTTTTTACTATAAAATAGTTTGCTTATAAATATGTGTTTTTGATGTTAATGTATAAATGCATAATGGAACCTAGATTTTCAAAGAACTTGGGCTACTTATTTTTTAATATTTTCTGCAACTGTTTTTTTATTGATAGCTTTGCTTCATAACACATCCTAAATTACGTTGTACATTTCCTTACATTATCATATTATACAACAACCTGCCATATTATTCAGGACTTATCAATTCACAATGTATTTGCAATGTCTTTTCAAGTTATTTAACTGTAGGATGATCCCCTGTGAACATATTGAACATAAACATTTTCCCCCACCCACCCACCACCCCTCCTCCCGCCCGGCAGTTGTCAGCTGCTCTGTTTAGGCATTGTGTGGGCATTCAGGTTGGATGATATACCTAATTTAAGTGAATGTGTGGAGGGGCTGTTGCAATCTTTCGCACTGAGTACCAGTGTGGCAAGCACAAATGATTGTGTAGGCGTTGTGGCGTTGGGGTTCTGCTTTCGTCACTTCCGTTAACATTTGCCCCCATTCAATCAAATCACTTTCCGTGTTTTCATCCATTCTGAAATTGAATGAATTAAATTAGATTTCTATAGTGTGTAGCTACCCTGAGGCCTCCTAGCGCTCATGGACTGGGCAAACAGATAAGTATGTCATGTTAAAGGGTAGTACTAAAAAGATGGGTTTTGAGAAGTTTACGGAAGGCCAGTAGGTTTGGTTCCCCTCGAAGAGTAGGGGGGAGAGAGTTCCACTGCCCTAAGGCAGCACTACACCGCCACCCCCCATTCACACACATCAGCTTTCCATTTATGCAATTTGGGTGGTGTGGGCAGAGTCCAATGCATCTCAATTCATCTTTTTGCCAGGACCAATCCCAGCAGAAGGAACTTTTGTCGTATCCGTGTTACCTTTTTTGGGGTTGGGAGGATACCCAATAGGCACTGTTTTATGGACACCTCTATTCGCAGTGCTGTTGCTGCACTGAGGGTATGTACCACCTGGTCCCAAGATGATTGTAAACGTACACAGCTCCACATCATGTGTAAAAATGTGGCGCGGTCAGCGCCGCATCTTGGGCAATCTGGTGAGGCTCCCGGTGTGTACCACGCTCTATGCTGTGGTGTTACATATGTACGATGTTATTAGTGACATTTAATTAACTTAAACCTAGCATTGCTTGTTGCTTCTGCCACCTGTGCTAGTGTTTTCTTCCATTCTCCGTCTGTCAGCTGAGTGGGCAAGTCCTCATCCCACCTCCCCCAAAAGCAGACATGTTAGTTACCCGTTCTTCCTTCATCGCTGCGTATATGTACAAAATCAGGCCTTGACAGGAGCCAGGATCTAGGAGTGTCAATAGTATGTGCAACTCCTGTGGCCCGTCTGGGAATGTGGTCCCTATCTCCCTGACGGTTCGGGAGACATTTGCATACTGTAGGAAATGGGTTGCCGGTACCAGGAACCTGTTTTGTGCCTCTTCAAAAGTGAGAAGGTCCCATTCTGATATAGATCCCCAACCTTTTCGAATCCTCCCTCATATTAATATTAATGGTATTATTGGACATAAAAATAAAGCTAAGGTTTTTCTTGAGATATTGTATTTTTGACAACTTCAATGTCTATATATTTGGGTTACACTTGTATAAGTTTATGCAGCATTTGTTTCCAAAATGTCACACAACACCAGAGTAAAATGTGAGAAAATCCGTGCCTGAGTTCTGATACAATTTTAATACAAGCCCATTTTATCTACAACATTGCACCAAAGTAGGGGAAAGTTGTAGTATGTGGAAGTTTGTGTTTCTTTCCATAAAGTGTGTGCTCCATATTTGGTACATGTGCTTTCAAGCAACCACCCAGTCTTTACATCAAAATTCCTATCTATTAAATAGGTAGACAGGACTTTGTGTCTAAAATGTGAGATTTCAGAAAAGTTTGATTTACTCCAAAATGTAAAAGCACATTTAATGCACTAGAACACAGCTTTCCAAACTTGTCATGTTGGTGGACACGCCTTTCTGTAAAGAAATTTTAGGGACACAGTAACCTGAGCGAGCGCAGCGGACGAGTCTGAACCACCTTAGGTGGGCTTCGGGCTGTTCCCCCTTGAGAAATTTTAGAAAAAGTAGTGGGCAAATGGTGCATTTCCAAGCAAATTTGAGAAAGCAGGAAGGTTAATAAAGCAATTGTTAATCTGTTCTAACAAAGACAGTGACTAGCACAACTGAGTGTAAGCAAGGTTAGGTTTGTGCATGAAACCCATAATTGACTGTACGGGTCAGGTAGTTAAAAGGTTTTTCTTTAGCCCCTCAAGTGAGCACTGGTGGCACACAGGAACATAGTGCACCTAGATAAGTAGATGCTGGCTGTGTCTGTGTAGACAGGCCTGGAAATGCGCTGCTTTACTTTTATAGGGCAAACTCACCTCAAAGTTATTCAATATGCTTGCTAAGAACAAGCACAAGAAAGGATCAAGCTGCAGCCAGTGCAACTGTAAGCACGAAAGGCCTTTGGCAGGGGTGGACATGAAAACTGACCTTGGGCATAGCACAGAAAAACATGGGTGTCAAGGCTCTGCTGTGCGAGCCACGCAGGGCACGAGTGGAGGGGTACACCCACACTGGCCTTTGATGTCTGCCAGTTTATCGACTCAAGCATGTCTTGCACATTAAGCACATCATGCACAGACAAAGGGCGACACCTCTCCTCTCATCTTTATCCTCCTAATTCATAGTTAAATATGCCTTTAAATTGCAAATAGCAGCTGATACTAAAGAAACAAGCACACATACAGAGGCCAATACATTAACGCTGTTGGCATCAAATTAATATGCCGCCAATCTCGGAGCTGTAGTTTGTATCCTATGGTGCTAGGTTAGTTAACTAGTATGGCGCCAATCTCGGAGGTGTAGTTACAACTAGGTGCTCATTGGTTCAATGAATTTTATCTCAGTTTAGAATGCCAATCAGAGTGGGGTATGTAGGGTCTCATTTAGTTAAATAAATATGCCTCTTTTAATTAGGGATGAACCTGTCTTGTCACCGACAAGAGAAGTGTCTAGGCATGCTATCTGAACTAGAATGGGGCAAGACTTTAGGTCGGACGGAGATCTCCGTCTGCCCCATGCCTCAGTAGCCTTCATTGGCTGCCGTTTAAGAAGCGAATCATGTTCAAGACCTTATGCTTGGTCCACAAGCACATGTACGGCAGCGGCCCAAAATATTGGTCCCACAAGCTGACGTGGTACACACCCCTAAAGCAACTCAGATATAGCTCTGCGTCGCTCCTCACTCCTCTGAGAATACAAACTTGCAGAAATGGGGGTCGAGCCTTTTCCTTCCTTGCCCCCTCCCTTTGGAACAAGATGCCCCTGAATCTGCGCACCACTCTAGAACACCACTGCTTTCGTAAGAAGTTAAAGACTTGGCTCTTTGCAAACTAAGTTGTCTTCTCATATCAGAGCCGTCTGCAAGCGCCATGAAACTCTTTGGAGTGATATGTGCACGATACAAATGCATCTGACTTGACTTGACTTGACTTTAGAGGTCACTGCAGATGTACACCTCTGTCTGTCAGTGGCTCTCACTCTACTGAGCTAGCATTCTCGCTGTGTTGTTCTCTCTCTCACCCCCCACACACACACATATACATGCATATTCCCTCTCCTCCCATACACACATATACTCGCACTCTCTCTCTCTCTTTCACACACGCACACACACACACACACACACACACACACACACACACACACACACACACTCACACCCTCTCAGACACACTTACAGATAGATGCACACACACACCCTCGCTCTCTTCCTTACACACAAATACACGAACTCTTTCCTTATCTCGTTCACACGCAATTTTCCCTCTCACTCTCTCCCACACTAACACTCAGATAATATGCACAATATTGATCATATCATGCAAGCATTAGCAATCATAGCTGGGCATTAATAATAACATTGGCCTTCAGTGGGCATTGAGTATTGTTTCTGCGCACCTGCAAATGGTGATTACTAGCCCTCACCACCTACCTTGAGTAAGCCTCAGACTGCTCTGGAACACTACCCTCTGCATGTACGCTGTTGGCATAAAATTAATATGGCTCCACTCTTAGAGGCGTGGTTTGTATTCCTTACCTGGTGCTAAGTTACTTAACTAATATGGCGTCATAAAATTTATATGGCTCCAATCTTAGAGGCGTAGTTTGTATCCCTTCCCTGATGCTAGGTTATTTAGCAAGTATGACGCCAATCTCGGAGGTGTGTAACTACACCTCCGATATTAGCGCCATACTAGTTAAGGAACCTAGCATCAGGGAAGGGATACAAACTCTGCCTCTAAGATTGGAGCCATATTAATTGTATGCCATCAGCATTTTAAAATGTCCAAAACATTTCTAAATCTCACTACTTACTTACTGAGTGAGTGCCTGGGATGGTGGGGTAGAGGCGGCTCTGATGCCACTGTGGTTAGCAAGGGTGCAAGGGGCCCAGTCCTTTCTATTTTTAGCTAAACATGTTTATATTATGCTCTGTGCAATAACCAAGGCACAGTGAAACAGTACAGTTGAATTTCGTAGCGCAGAAAATATCCCACTTCCAGTACAGAACCAAGGAGTTAATAGTGACAGGAATCACAGGAAATCAACATTGTGCATTATAACCATTGAACAATAAAAAAATACCCAAGGGCCCAGTCCAACCTTAATGTATTTGTCTTTTTTCTCCCAGGACGGGTGGACAGGGTCTCATATTCTTTGCTAGTATTAGGACCTTTGGCAAACTTGCTATGCCACAGCAGCCAACATTGAACCAAATCCATAGAACTGGCTGAGCAAGGCCTCTTCTCTTCGGTAGGAAATGAAGGTCCAGGTATAAATGTACCCTACACTCACAAAATACATACAACACTCTCCTTAGCAACATTATGTACACAACAAAGTACAAAGCCAAAGTACTTGCCCACTCGATGTCACATGAACAGCACATTAGCTCTTATCAACATTTGTATTAGACCATACAATTAATATGGTTCCAATCGTAGAGGCGTAGTTTGTATCCCTTTCCTGGTGCTAAGTTACTGAACTAGTATGGCGCCAATCTCGGAGGTGTAGTTACTACACCTCCGAGATTGGCGCCATACTAGTTAAGTAACCTAGCATCAGGGGCGGGATACAAACTATGCCTCTAAGATTGGAGCCATATTAATTGTATTCCATCACCGTTTTAAAATGCCCAAAACATTTGGATTCAATTCAAAAACTATTCGATAGCATTGTAGCAACCAGAAAAGTAAGTCACAATAAGATTAAACAAATAAAATTCGGGATTACATCAAGTAAAATGCATATAAAGTAAATGCAGACTAGCACAGTGCCAAATAATATCAGCATATTTATTCAAGCATTGAGCAACTTGCACGCCTAGCAGCTTTTAAAAATGAACTAATATAAAAAATCATTTCCTCGTTATTTAAAAGCAATAAACATCTAAAAGCAGGTCTACATTGGGTGAGGTTCTAGCAGTACTTCTTTAGGGAGGAACTAAGAAGAGTCTAGTACAGCATATATCACCAACATAACCATACATAACCAACATAACTCTCAGTACTTACTGAGTGTTGTGACTCCACTAATATCGCCCCCTGCTGACGTCATCGCATCGCATCGCACGACACACCTGTGCATGAGGCGCGACACAGTAACGTGTCGCGCCACACAGTTTGGAAAGCTGTGCACTAGAAGGTTCTCCTTTCAGTCCCAAACTTATGCATGAGCAAACACACAAACCCTGCCAATATAATGCCAGGATGTGTGCATTGACACTTACCATCTTAAAGTGTGAGAGCCCTGGGGGAAAGTCAAACAGTGCCATATCTTAATAGGGCATTTGGTTTCTTCGTTTCATTACTTAAAACATTAGTAATCATTTACCCTAAGACTTAAATACTTGACAATAATCACATTTTAAAAATCAAGATTGCTGTTTTTTTTTAAGAGAAAACATGCATGACAAACCTTTACAAGATGTCAAAATAAAATTAAAATACAGATATCTTAAGACAAATGGATATTTATTATAAACATTAAATACATTTTTAATTTTCTGTGATAATGTTGCCTTACTAATAATATTTTTTGTGATGAAAAATATCGATGCTGTAACATTTCTACTCAAATGTCATAATATCATAGCTAATATCTTCACAGGTGAAAGATGAATAAACAGCAACATTTTAGAGTCTCGCATATCACTACGATTTTGCACACCATCCATGTTGTGTAGAGGAATCATCCCCTGGAATATTTGTAGAGTTGGTCCAAATAGCTAAATCTGGATTTTAGTATTTTGGAAGTCCTTTCTATTTTATATTGTGTTTTGTCAGTGCAGAATTATATTTAACTTTGCTTTATTTTGGGGGTTTCAGAATTTTTGTTATCATCCAAGGCTAAAGAGCACAACCTTGATCCCATAAACTATTAAATTAAAATATATGATTCAAAATATTTGATCTTACATTGCACAAAAGGTATGTGAAGAACAAAAAATCTTTTTAATCATGATTAATTTTTCATTTAAAAAAAAATAGTTATCATTTGTAAACATATGATAAACAGTATTTAAAAATAACAATATATTTAAATATTGAAGTACATATAGAAAAGGGGGAAGATTTTCTAATTTGTGGGGCAACACAGCACATCAGCAAACCTGCATTTTCTTTGTAACTCACCAGGACAAGTACAGCATAAATGTAGCTCTTTTGTGGCTGAAAGTTCGCAATTGCTCCCTAACTATGCCTACTAGCAACTTCAGTTGATCCCAGACCCTCCCCATGTACTGAAACTCTCTCCTCAGGTTTTGTATGTGCGGAATTTCCTTCGGGTAGACCTTTATAAGGATTGCCAACAAAATCATTTACAAGGTAACCTTCTTAAATCTCTGTTTTCACACCAGAGATTTCCTTTAATTTTACGTTTTGCACCAACTAGAAGAGAAGTGGTGGAATCGCTCTTGTGAGCCAATGTTGTAGTGGTTTCCATTTCCAAAGCAGATTTCCTAGCTTACTTAATGGCGTTCGTTTTATCAGTATTATTAATTTTTGTATTCGATTGGCTGAAATCATTCAGAATCCTTCTTAATGAGAGTTACTCTCCCTGCTCCCAATTTTTTCAGCACATTACTGTTGTTTTACTTTCAAAATTATTATCAGTTTTGCTTATGTTTTTGATAGGAATCTTCGACAGTGGATTATTGACTGATCTTATCACCATTTCAACCATACTTGAAAGGGCTTCAGTTTCCTTAGTATTATTTTTCCCCCCTGAAGCCGGGGCCAAAGATTACATTCTTAAATCAGACGCATAGGTGATACAATCATTAAATGAATGACCCTTTTCAGATTTGAAACTTTTAATATATTGTAATTGTTTTTTATTCTAACCATCCATCATTCCTTGAAGAATACTTGCAACATGCTATTGCCAATCACTGTACCATAAAATAGTGCTCACTAGCACCGGTTCTTGTTTTAAATAGAGGCCCAGAGTTATCCAATTGTTTGTCAATATTTGAGAGAAATTAAACTAAGGGCCCTATTAGGATGGCGGACGGACCTGTCCGTCCGCCACCCCCGAGGAGGAGGGACCGTCCGCATGGTCAGCGGCGGTCCCTCCATGGAAATTAGGATGTGACCGCCACCCTGGTGGTCACATCCCCTACATTTAACATTGTGGCGGATGCTGCTCCAAGCAGCACCCGCCGCAAGGTTAAAAAGTGCATGTTGACCTTTGCATGCACGAAGTGGTAGGAAGCGCGTGGTGCCTGCCGCTTCGTGCACACAAAGGCAGGGGGGTACCATAGGTACCCCCCATGTGCAACCCCCACCCCCCCTTCACCCCTGGGGGCCCGCAACGGGCCCCCAAAGAAAAGACCGTATGCCTTTCAACGGCGGAAATGCCGCCGTGGAAAGGCATTGGACCGCCGCCATCCTAATATGCCTGGCGATGTCTGATAGACACCGCCAGCCATGTTAGAGTTTTTCCGCCGCGGTCGGAAGACGACCGCGGCGGAAAAGCTGTGGACGGAAAAAATATCCCCCAGCCATCCTAATCTGACGGGGGGTATTTTTTCAGTCTGCAGCGGTTAATCCGCATCCTCCGGGCCGGCGGTGGCTTCCGCCGGCCCGGAGGATGCGGATTATCCGCGATTATAATCGGCCCCTAAGTTTTGCAGCAATTCCACTTGTTCATTATTTTTACACATTGATATTGTAGATCCTCTACAGCTAATTTTAGGAACTAGTATTTGTTTCAAGAGAGTTTCGAATATCACTTTTACAATTACACATTGATTATATTTTAAATGCGCCATTTCATAACTCGGGTTCACAGTGCTCTGCAAATTTCAAAAGGGGCATTTCTATGTTAATTGTACAGGTTCGTTGTGGTGTCATTGTCTAAGTCTATATTTAAACCACGATGGGCCTCTATTTTTCAATGAGCTGCGGAGTAATGCTATTTCCTACCAAGATAAGCATTGATAGAAAGCTGGTAGAAAGTGTACAAGATATTTGGCCTCAACCCTTCACCAATACACTAGTCAGCAACACGCTTGTTGTGCTAAGTGAGCAGATATGTCCCTGAAGTGTCCCTCATGTGAGACTGATGCTTCACTGAAGTCCTGTGGGTGGTGTGCAGTGTAAATATCGAGTAATTTTTATCGATTGGACAGAATATCGAATGAGAAATATCGATATGGCAGTAATATCGAGGTAAATAATATCGAGGTATGTTTTATCGATTTTTTTTTTAAATAAATGTCGAAGTTAGAAATATTGAGTAGTTAATATCGACTGTTTAAAATATTTTTTTTTTTAGTTAAAAATATCGAAACTTAAAATATAGAGTGTAATAATATCGATGTTAGAAATATAGACTGTTAAAAATGTCGAAAAAGTTTGGTATTTGAAAAAATATGTTTGTTAATTTATCAAGTTAAATATATACTATTTTGTATTGAAATTTTTATAAATGTATTAACATTTTTAATAATTAAAAAAAATGTATATAACATTTTAGGAGCGGGATGTGGGTTTTTACGGGAATAGGGTGGGGAGTGTTTTAAAATATATATTTTAAATTTTTTTTAAATACATTTTATGTTTTATTGGTGGTTTGTAGTTTTTTAGGTGAATAGGGTGGGGAGGGTTATAATAATGTGAATTTTAATACATTTTTTTAATTTGTAAAATGTTTTATTTTTTAAAAAATATTTTAAAAAATGTATAATAAATTTTAGGAGCGAGATGTGAGTTTTTAGGGGAATAGGGTGGGGAGTGTTTTAAAAATGTGAATTTGAATTTTTTTAATTTATTTTTTATAAATATTTTACAATTTTTTATTAATTTAATAACATTTATAATCAATTTTAGGAGTGGGATGTGTGTTTTTAGAGGAAATGGGTAGGGAGTGTGTTAAATTATTATTTTTTTTGTAAATTTAAAAATTAAAATTTTAAAAAATATTGAAATTTGTTTTTGAATTTGGTGTGTTATTCATCTTTTTAGGTGTGTAGGGTGTGTATTTTTTTAATAATTTGAAATGTATTTAAAAAATGTTTTTTCTTTTTAAAAAAAAGAAAATAATTAGAAATTGTCATTTTGGAAATGACAATTTTAATTTAAAAAGTATATTTTGTAGGAAATATTTATTTTAAAAAATTAAATATTAAATGTTGCCATTTATTTTGGGGGTTTTGTGTGTTTTTTGTGTAATACTGTTTTTTTTAAATTACATTTTTGAATTTAAAAATTAAAAAGTTACTTTATTTTGACAATTTTAAAATTTAAATTTTTAAATATACAAATTCATTGTAGTGTGAATAGTGTAAATAAAGTATTATATTTATGTTTTTAAGAATTGTGCTATAATTTAGAATAATTTAACATATTTATTTTTTGGAAAAGTTTTGAGAAAAGCAATGTTATTATGTATTTACCATTTTTTTTACAGTATCGTTAGAAATTATGTAAATAGGTATAAAGTATTTAAAAATGATTTTACATTTTTAGAAATATATTTAACAATTATAAAAAAATTGTAATAATGATACAAAATGACAAAAATATTGCTAATATTTATTTTTAATTGAGAATGTTGGTTATGTTTAATATTTTTAATAGATTTGTGATGCAAGAGGTATGTATTATTTATGAAGTTTTATTATATGTGTTTATTATTCTGCGCATTCTCAGAGTATATTCTTGGTGGAGTTGGGAATAGTAAATTCAATGTTTTTTTGTTTAGCAGCTTTCTAAAGTATATCATTTTTGGAGTGAAAATATTAATTTATATGTGTTTACTATGTAGTACCTTTATAGAGTTTATACTTGGTGGAGTGGGAATAGTAAATTATATGGGTTGACTGTCCAGCACCTTCCCTGACTTTATGTTTGGTGGAGTAGGAATAGTAAATTATATGGTTTTAGTGTCCAGCACCTTCCCTGACTTTATACTTGGTGGAGTGGGAATAGTAAATTATATGGGTTGACTGTCCAGCACCTTCCCTGACTTTATACTTGGTGGAGTGGGAATAGTAAATTATATGGGTTTCGTGTCCAGCACTTTCCATGAATTTATACTTGCACCTTCCCTGAATTTACACTTGGTGGAGTGGGAATAGTAAATTATATGGGTTTAGTGTCCAGGACCTTCCCTGACTTTATACTTGGTGGAGTGGGAGTAGTAAATGATATGGGTTTAGTGTCCAGCACCTTCCCTGACTTTATACTTGGTGGAGTGGGAATAGTACATTTTATGGGTTGACTGTCCAGCACCTTCCCTGACTTTATACTTGGTGGAGTGGGAATAGTAAATCATATGGGTTTAGTGTCCAGCACTTTCCCTGAATTTATACTTGGTGGAGTGGGAATAGTAAATTACATGGGTTTAGTGTCCAGCACCTTCCTGAATTTATACTTGGTGGAGTGGGAATAGTAAATTATATGGGTTGACTGTCCGGCACCTTCCCTGACTTTATACTTGGTGGAGTGGAAATAGTAAATTATATGTGTTTAGTGTCCAGCACCTTCCCTGAATTTATACTTGGTGGAGTAGGAATAGTATATTATATGGGTTTAATGTCCAGCACCTTCCCTGAATTTATACTTGGTGGAGTGGGAATAGTAAATTATATGGGTTTAGTGTCCAGCACCTTCTCTGAGTTTATACTAGGTGGAGTGGGAATAGTAATTTATATGGGTTGACTGTCCAGCATTTTGTAAGAGTATATACAATGATATTTTAAGTATTTATATACATATTATACAGTCAAATTTATATAAAATATTAATTAATTATTATAATTGACAGTAAGTTAAATTAAATAAATCAGACTCAATGCATGTTTTAAAGATTTTATTATGTTCAAAAGATGGAAATAAAATGAGAAAAAAAATTATTGACATTTTTCAATGTTAAGTACACATTTTTATTTTGATGATATATAGTTTAATAACTTATTTACATTATAGTCACAGTTGTATATTGGTGAAAATAAATGTGTATTGTAAACACATTTTTAATACAATCATTTTTAAGAAAAGTAACATTTATTCAGTGTACATTTGTTTGTTTATTTCACATTTATTATTGTAAAAATAAATATTTATTTTATAAGTCATATAGAACAATTTTTTAAATAATTTTATAATACAGTGTTTGTATATTTACACATTTTTTGAAGCAAACATATTTATATATATATAAGCAAAAAAAGTAGGTATTGTTGACATTGATATATAATTTATAATTGTATTTTTTGGAAGAAATGATTATTATTAATACATAAAATATTAATAATAGTACTTTTTACAGAGGTAAAGAATTATTACACAGGTAATGTTTTTAGGTACATTATTTGTACATATAAAGAGTAAATAATAGTAACATGTATTACAGTATTTAATATTCATACAGTCATGTAAGTATTTTTTATTAAAGTACATGTTTGTTTAAATAATATAAAGTTATTGAAAATAACATATAGGACATTGTAAATAATTTTTATAAAATTTTTACATTATTTTTTAATAAAAGAAATACAACAGTTAGATAATATTGATTGAAACATGTATCAAATAATTTTAGAAGGTTATTTAATGTTAATATGAATGGGACTATTTGTTTGTTAGGGAATATTTTGTAACCGCGTTATGTTATTTTAGGTCATTTCGATGTGGAAGAGCTCGCAGTTGGAGGATGCTTCGCGTGTGGAAGGGTAAGTTTACTTTTAAGTATTTCATTTAAGTTAGATATATAGGGGGTCATTAGGATGACGGGCAGACAAAGTCTGCCCGCCATCCTGTCGGTATGCGGGACTGCCCGCCATAAGGGCGGGGGTCCCGGGGGTGGTATTAGGATGTGCCCGCCACAGTGGCGGGCAAATCCTGCATGTTAAGCATTGTGGTGGGCGGTGCTCTCAGCACCGCCCGCCAATATGCTTAAAAAGCACTTTTACATTTGCATAATCAAAGCGGCAGGCACCGCGCGGTGCCTGCCGCTTTGATTATGCAAATGCAGGGGGGTACCACAAGTACCCCCCGTGTGCACCCCCCTACTCTCCTTCACTCTGGGGGCCCGTTGTTGTTTAAGTATTGGTAGTCGATATTTTTGTAGTCGATATTTTTACTTCGATATTTTGGGTAGTCGATATTCGGTCTGTCGATATTGTTTCAGTGATCCCCTGTGGGTGGCATCTCCTCTACTGAAGGGGTAGCGGGCATGGCCAGGGGAATGCTTATCCATCAAGCAACAAATGTGGCTGTTCTCCCTAGTGCTCACAGCTTTCCCTCCAAAAGTACTCTTGTATGCATGCACAAACAGTGTGGAAAACTTTGGTTAAAAAAAGTTGGGGCTCAAACATCCCAGCGACCTGGCACTGGTAAATTGCTATATATCGCACATAGGATTCAGCAGGAAATTGGTACGGAGAGACAATGGCAGCCAGAATTACTTAAAATATGTTTACTTTTATTAATAGGTATAACAATAGATAAGGCCCATAAGCAAACAGTCGAGCAAAACATCCAGTGTCTCCAACACAGGCAATCTCCAACTCCCCCTCTACATTCTATTGCCTCATTACATATACCTACTCACCGTTCTACATTTTTTGTGCTTGCATCACCGCTTAAACTAATGACATACTGTACCATACTACATTTACTGTTACTATATTAGTGTATGTGTATGGATGCACATGTGATGGTATGAGTGTCAAGTGGATATATTGTATGAGTGCAATGTGTATATGTGTGATGTATGAAAGTGTATTTATGTTCATTGTGAATATATACAAAATCTTAAATTTTATAAATAAAATAAGCCACCAAGCTACATTAATACATTATGAAATCTCTCCTTGATGCAATCACTCTTCTTCTAGTACTTGAAATATTGTCATTGTTAATGATGGAGCAAGGTGCGAAACAACATTTTGTGTACCCCTTGTAAAGTCACACTTCCATAATCATAACTTGAACTAATTGAGTGATGTGTGAAATTAACCAACCTAGAATAAAAACTGCACCTACACAGACATACGTGGGAACTAATTTTGCTTATGTTGCAAGCATAATTAACTAATTATGTGATTTTGTTGTGTCCTAAACTAATAGGCAGCTTTGAAATAATGAAATGCGACATAAATGTGCTTTTTGTTTACCTATTTTATGGCAAAACATGAAGACTGGTGAGTATATTACGCCTAAATGTTGCTTATTTTGCTAGGTAACTACTAATAGGGAAAACCTTAGTAAGGCGGGAGGTAAACAGAAGGGTTAGATTTCCAAAATTAACGTTCGTTTGTGTTTGTTTCTATGATAGATCCCATTCTGGCCTGTGAGGCCTAGTGAAACATGGCTGTCTTATTAAACTGCGAATAGAAGATGAACTGAGCATGCGCAAGCCAAAGTCCGAGTTCGAATGCGAGCTGCTTGTGCCTGTAGTGAATGCGGTTCAAGGACAGTATGGCCTGGAAGTCCAGATGGCTGCCAAAAAGGATGAGCACAATGGTTCGTAACGTGAGAAGATCTCATGAAGTAGCTAGTTGAGAATGTGACCAGGCCGTAGGTTGCCTGAACAATGAACCTTTTAAAAATCTAGCTGACGAAAGAAAATTGAATGTTGTAATGATGAGGTGATGCTCATCCACCCAAAAATTGTCCAATCAGAACACAAATTTATGCTGAAAGTTACTCCTTTAGATAGATAGAGCTAGTGAAAAAGGTATAAAAAGTGCTGGTTTTACTGAGAAAATAATTTTCTATTTTCTTTTTGAATGAGAATTGACCTTTAGTTGAGGGTTTTAGTTAGGGAAGTTAGGAGAAAAAATGAATTTTGGGAACTATCTGTCCTTTGCTAATACTTGAATTTCTGAAATCTAAATAAAATGTCTATTTCTGATTTTTTTTTAAATAAAGGAAATTAACTGTTTGAGACAAAACTCTTATTACTTTAAATGTCGTTTTTGAATAAAGAAATAAATAAAGTGTATAAATACATGCTAAAAATGTGCTTTTAATAAAAATTAGATAAATGGAGAATTAAGCTGATCTTGAGTTTTCCTACGCCTAATTTATTACTAGCAGATTCGTCGACCACAGTGGTGGCGTGTCTAAATAAATGTTTTGTTAATGAAAACCATGGTAAAACTCATTTAAACTGCAGGAGTAAATAGTATAAATATTCAGTTATAGTTTAGACACTCCACTATGATACAGCTGCTCTCCTTTGAATCTCACCGATCCATGAAGTAGGGTGTAAGTGTTTTGTGAGTGACTCGCGGTGTTATGGGCCCCACTGTCGAGTATATGTATGATTTTGTACATCAGGGAAAGGTGTCAGGATTTTAGAAATTATTTCCAGAGTAGCGATGCATCATTAACAATTTACAAACACGTATCTTGTGTCAAACTTTCATTGTTAACACATTGCAAATTAGTATCTTGTAACATGTTATCATTACTTTAATTTCTTATCTCATTTGTACTGTGACTAACATGTTCATCATTTAATTGTTCTCTTTCTCCCATTCTTTCCGAAATATTTACATTTGATAAATCAAAATAACTGAACTCTTCAAATTTGTTGTCAGCTCTTAATCCTTCAACAACTTTTCTTGACCAGGTTTAAGTAAAATTACCGCACTCTTATTCCACCATCTTTTATCTCTTAACAGTAAAACACTATTTGAGATTTATTAATATTTGTACAGGTAAGAAACACACTGAGGCCCCTTTTTGCACTTTCACAGATTTTCTGACAATTACCCAATCTGCCATCTTGAACATTATTTATTTTACTTTAATAATGGAATCATGACACGTTTAGGTTCTCATTTGTTTCACAACAAAAACTATGTTTGGCTTGCAATTCCTAATCATTAATTTCATTACCCACACTTCGTAAATTTTTACGCCTTCTAACATTCGGGAGAGTATTGTGTTCTCTTCTGCCTCTCAATAAATAAAAAGGAGAATATTCTGAAATAGCATTGGGTGTGTTGTTGTAACTGCATACTTTTTCACATATGAAATCATATGCTGACAAGTGAGAGGCTATGGTAATTTGTACACTTTCCTTTAAAAATCTGTTGACACATACAACTTAACCTTTATATGATGGACTCTAAAGTGGTGTTTTTTTCAGTTTAACACCAAGTTTACTTAAAAACACAGACATTTTTTGTGATACAAGTTGTGTGCCGTTATCAGACAGAGGGATACTCTGTAATACTTCAATTACATCGATTTTGTCTTAAGAACTCAATAACCACTTCAGTAGTAATGCTAGAAATGAACTCATAATGGATCCATTTTGAATAGTAGTCAGTTAAGACAATCAAATAACGCATGTTTGTATCCAGTATGTTGAAAGGACCTGCAAAATCTATAGCTACTTATATCCAAGGACGGTTCAGAATGTCAACTAAATGCATTTTACTGCTCTTTTAGTGTTTGTCTGATTTAACACATTCACTACATTTGTCTTCAAATATGTCCACATCAGAACCTAACCCCAGCCACCAATAATAATTCTGTTACAGCTTTTTTGAGGCTGTACTTTCAGGTGACCCTTATGAGCTAAAATGATAATTTTCCTCCTTAATTGACATAGTGGTATAAATATGTCATGTCTTAGTAATACCCCTTCCTCGATGGTCAAATCATCTTCCACTTGCAAATAGCTTTTCAAAGATGTATCTAAGGGTCACTTGTACGACTGTTTCTTTTCAGGATCATATTTCTTTCCATCAATTGCCATTAACCAACAAGGGATGGAGGATGTGGCCAGCAGCCAAAATGGACACTTGGAGCTGAAGCTCTGTGGTTGACCCACGCACGACAACCAGTAGCGGCGTTTCACCGCACTAAAACCCACTGAAAGTACAAATCCGGCAATCGGAATGTCAGAGGCGCTCGCAGAACTCAAAATCGCCTTTTCTAATCATTGGTAAGCCAAGAAACGAACCTAAACACCATTAAGCGACCTAGAGCTAAGATGGCGCCTGGAAGATATCGAGCCTTCGCCCGAAGATCGTAGTATTGGAAGTCGCAACACCTCTGGATCCAGCCTCGACAGTGCCGCTGTCTGACTACATGTGGGGGCCCCTGTCTCCATCCCATGGTACATCGCTACCGATTGACGCCCTGTCGGGGAAGACTGCCCTCGAGGAAGATCTGCCGGCAACTTTGCAGCGAAGGGGACACAGCCGTTGGGGGAGGGGCCCACATACTGTGTCTGCGGCCTCTCCTCTGCTCAGAACTCCTGGGACACCGGGGCTTTGGCAGGGGACTCTGTGGACCCTGGACCTGGATTATATACCCTGTGGAGCTGCGCTTTACCCAGCAAACACCCTTCTGAAGACGTTGTGGACTAATTTTCCAGAGCATCTGATACAACGAATGATGGCCAGCAATTGGAGACTTCAACATCCCGCAGTATAGAACACTCGCTGCCGGGAGCAGGACTCAAAAATGGCGCAGATCCTCACCAAATAGCGCAACCACTGACGCATCCTGGGGGACCTTGACCCACAACATCTGGCTCCTAAGAGTCTGGTAGGCACTAAACCTTTCATGGGAAGGGGAGGAGTGAAGACTCAGGGGCCCACTTTAACCCCCCTCCAATTCATGCATGGGAGATCAGTGAAATAGTGACCAGGCTATATATTGGGTGCATAGATTTAATCCACGAAGAGAAGATCGCAGCAGGCTCACCTGGTCCTATGACAGTGCCCTGCGCCCCATGCAAATCAGCGCCGCTGGTGCCCTTCGATGTCTCTGCTGCAACAGGGCACACTGCAATGAGCCCCACCCCCCTCTGCTCCTATCTGGATCACCGTGTTGTCTGACCTTAAAATGGTAGCCACCAAGAGGTTTATGTCACCAGTGATCTTCCTGGTCACATACCGAGGCAACAGATCCCCTCGCCTCTCAGAATCCTGAAGTTAAGGCTGAGGTTAGCCCTTCAGTGGAACGATCTGCAATTTATTGTTATTCCCCTGTGCCGACTTTTCTTTGAACGCCCTGCCTGTCCTAAAGATAGCCACCACCCTTGTGTTTTAACCTTAACACAAAGTCCTCTATGTGATCTGGTTGGAGGCAAAATCAACTGAACACACAATCAAATAACCTTTCCCCCACAAGGATGGAATCTTCTGATTGAACTCTGACTGTGCCCCATGGGCGGACTCTAAAACTGTTTTACCACTCTATACACAATTATCCCTAAAGTTTCCACCAATGTGTTTGCCCTGTACCAAAGCACCCCTTCTCCCCTTGTTAGGGATGGATCCAGCATCTATACCCTGGAGTCTCAGAGATCCCCCTGAGAGAGTCCACAGCATCAAGGGAGCCACACACAGTGGAGGTATGGGAATGGCACCCCTTGCCAAAGCACTCCCTCGCCCCTTGTTGGGGAGGAATCCAGTATTTATGCCCTGGTGTCTCAGAGACCCCTCTGAGAGAGTCCACAGTGTAAAGGGAGCCAAACTCACCAGAGGTGTAATGTAATGTAATGTAATGTAATTGCCCATTTATATCGCACAACAATCGCTCCAAGGAGCATCTAGGTGCCCAAGTGTGGCCAACCGATGTAATGTTGCCTTGCTGCTTGACTTGACAAGATCAGGAATCACACTAGGTCTCTGGAAATTGTGTCTTGGAGTTGGAAAAGCCAGGTTTTTAGTTGTTTACGGAACTCTGTTTCACTGTCCAATGCTCTCAGATGTGGGAATGACACCATTCCCACTGGGATCACAGCACACCGGACGTTTGGACACTGTTTTTCCTCGTCTCCCGGTTGTGTTTTCCTTCACCCTCCCCCACCTATTTCCCTCTTTCATTCTTTGTCTTTCTCCCCTGCTCCTATCCTCTTTCCCCTGAATTTCTCCACATGCCTTCTTTTTCCCTTACGTATTTGTTTTTAACGCATGTAACTACGCTCCAGCAACTTGTAACTACGCTCTGAAAATGTGTAACTTGTAACTATTTTAACTGGTAACTATGCTCTGAAATAATGCTTGTCCTCTTGTAAAGCGCTCTGATGACTCCGGGTCTAGCCAGTGCTAAATAAAAGTTTTCGAATAAATAAATAAGAAAACTAGTTCTCAAATGCTCTATGCCAGTTTTACCATTTAGTTGCTGACTTTCCAGGATTACTCAAGAGTAAAGCTGGTTGGTCTATTGTATTATATTGTGCCATAGTACAGTATTTTTTACAGTTAAATAAGTATCAGTACTTTAAAAATTAATTTGTTTGCTTACAGTAACTTGAATATCTTATTTCCGTTTATGCAGTCATTTTCTGTCAAATAAACGATTGCCAAAAGTAGATGTATCTCAAATGCTCAACCGCGCTACACGAGATTGATTTACTTCAAAAAGGGTAATCACGCTACAGCATTTATGAAATTTCATGCATGCTTTGTAAAAGATTGAATTATAGCCAAATTAAATGAAAAGGCATTGATAGAAACATGCATACTCAAAAGAGTGTCCCAACACTAAAGATAGGAAATCCAGCCGTCCTAAAATGATTGTCCTATACAGTTTAAAAAGTTTTAAGCTTCTTCCTGAAAACAGGATGCTCTGAGATGGCGTGAAGGTCCCAAGGAAGTTTATTCCAGGCCTTCAAACCAAGAGAAGAGAAAGATCTTTCTCCAATTCTGACCAGGCAAATTTTAGGAATGCTAGCTAAATGGCTGTGTGTTGATCGTAGAACCCTGGGAGGGGCATATGAAGATCAATTATGGCAGAACATTTTTACCATGTTATGTGACATATGTCATGTTGCATAATGGACGTCACATACAATGCATAACAGCATCAATTCAACACTGTCCACATAATGGACATGCGCAGTGCGCTGCTCCCACCAACACGACAAAATGGTCACTCCAAGCGGTAAGCGCTAGCGGGCTCCGTTGTACATTTTAGGTCCAAACACCATTGCGCATGAACTGCTCAATGGATAAGTTAATATGCTCATAAATTACTGCACATTCACTCCACCACAAGTTTCCAATAATAAATAACCAATGTGAGTTTATTTAGTGTCCATTGGTGATTCTGTTCTAATTCTTCCTTTTGATCCAAATGTTCATGCTGTTGGTTGTTGCAATGGGACTGCCACTGATGACTTAAACTTGTGCCAATTTGTTATGGAGAGACAATGGCTGCCCAAATTACTCTATAATGATAGATAAGGCCCACAAGTGACAGTACTGGCAAAATATCCAGGGGCATATTTATGGGAACTGTGGTTGAGGGCAGTGCAGCAAGTTACCTTGCTGCACTGCTCTGCATCACAGGTACAGGGCAGTAATGTGTCATGTTTGTCCCATATGGTGCACTCCTGTCTCTGTTGCAAGTGCCATTTTGGCAGCATACAGCCAACGCAGGCACCCTTGTACCATGGTGCAACGGTGCCTGTGTTGTAGGCAGGATTGATTTTGTGCAGGAATGGGCACCTGCCTTCACAAAAACAATCCATAGAGGCATTTTCCTCTTTCTATGTGTGCTCTGCAGAATGCATCACACATAGAGAGAGGAAATAACAAGGAGAAATAAAGATATTTCTCCTTGTTACGTCGATCCTAAGGAGGCATATCTTTTTTGCTCATTCCCAGGTTTACAAGGTTTGGTAAATCTGGGACTATGTAAAAAACCATGGGATTTGCATGGGAACACCCACCGCACTGCCATGGGGCGCCTCCCTTGTGCAGAGTAATGCATCGCAGCTGTATGTGCTGCATTGCATTACTCCATATTTATGAAACCATGCAATATGCGTTGAAGCTAACACTTGCATTCAGATTACTTGTATTTCTTCCTGAACCTCTAAGACCTACACACAGCACTAGCAGCACAGGGTTAGGAGATTGTTTAGGGAATGGTGTGGAGGCAAATGAAGGTCTTGACAAATGTCTCTTATTTTCAGAGGTGCTGAAGAAGGACTGAAACACGTTGGTCCCTTCCTTTCACCATAGCTTCTAATCTTGCTCCCAACAGTCATCAACAAATGAAGACTATAGCACTTGGTACACAATGTACACCACTCTGAATCCCCCTACTCAGTTGACGCTGACAATAACATTAATCAATAGCTCAAGATAAGCCCACAAAACAACATTATCCTCGTGAAGTTGTGACAGGTGTGAGCCCTATGAGGAAGCATAGCACTTAGTGTAGGTGAGGGGGTCTGCATGCTTTGATGGAAGAAACATGAGGTCAAACGATTCATGCACTTTTATCTCTTATGCAAAGTACCCATGTATTTTCCTTGGTTACGTTCTGGTAATAACTGCATAACAGTTAGAACTGGCTAATTCTGGTAGGCTAAGGCTGACACCAAAGCCAGGCAGAAACCACCATTCTAGTCAGGGCAAGGGAGTCACACGCCACGATAACCCCTGCTCACCCCCTTGGTAGCTTGGCACGAGCAGTAAGGCTAAACTCGGAGGCAATGTGTAAAGCATTTGCGCTAGCACACAACAGCAACAACATCCTAGGCACACCACAAAAGGAACTCCACACAAGGTTATATAAAAATAACTTCTGTATTGTCAAAATCACATCAGATAGAAATCACACATGTACATTGTGCCAACTGGCACGGGCAACCTTCACAAGGGATTATGTACAGGACAGGGCCATATGGGCCACTGTCAGAATCAACACTTTTAGAAATAGAAATACTGTCAGAAATTAAAATAAAAGGATATAAAATCACTGTAGCACAAATTAGCAAGTATAGCACACAACCAGTAACTACTGGTAACAGGTAAGTACCACCTACACAACCCTAACCACCTTAGGAGAATGTCACGCAGGGGACCAGGACCTCACTAGGACCACCTGTACTGGAAAGAACAACCACCTAAGAATAAAATACATTTAGGGGTATCAGCAAGAACACATTAGACATGATGCATCAAAACACATTCAGAGGTGCAGAGAAGGAAAAACACATGATACATAAAACATACATTCAGCGGTGTAATAAAAAGGCACATGATGCATCAAAAACACATTCAGAGGTGCAGGGAAGGAAAAACACATGATGCATAAACCAACACATTCGGAGGTGTAAAATCAAGGAAGACACATGATGCATAAAAACATTCAGTGGTGCCAGAACATAACTCAATAGCGCAAAAACACATGATGCCTAAAAACATTCAGAGGTGCAATAAAACTACACAATTGCGCAAAAACTTACATAAGCCACCACCTGTGGCAGTCCCTAGGCCAACTGGCATTGTTGGGGCTAGGACGCCCTGTAGTCCAAAAGTCAGGGGCCTAAACTGTGCAGGTGCCCACTACTTGCTGGGCACCTGAGGACAATCCCAAGCGCCCAAACGGTGCAGCTGCCCACTAATTGCTGGGCAGCTGGGATGCAAAACTGCAGCAGGGCCTTAACTGGTCCTCAAGACAAACTGTGCCGCAGGGGTTGGAGCCACACAGGCTCTGAAAATTAACAGGTCTCCTCAAACTCTGGGGACGGGACACAGGTCCTTAAAGTCACATCTGCACCACATAGGCTCTGGAAATACCATATGCCACTAGGAGCACTTCAGCTCCTAAACGAATTGTGCACCCACTGGAGCCACCAAGGCCCTGAAAATAATGTGCCCCAAGTCCCTCGAGGGGACTCTGCAAATAAATGGGGACCTCGTGGGATCCACACGGCCCTAAAGCAATTAGGCCCCCAAATGGGCACTGCACTGGTATGGGTAAGGGGGGGCGGGCACCGACCCTGGCAGATTCAAGTCAGAAAACAAGAACATTTTTAGAGTGTCACAGCACCCTTTTTATACCCAAAAAAGTCTTTGAAGTCTTTGTGCAAGTGGGCCCTGAGCCCGGTCTAAACCAGTTCTTGGGTGTTGCTGGAGCCCTTGGGCTTCGTGGCTTCCTTCTTTCTTTCAGTATCAGGGACAGAGGTGACAGTTGCCCAGCGGGAGGTGGAGCCAGCATTGTGGTAAGGCAGGCACAGCCCTATTCACTCCCAGGTGCTATCTCCTTCCACTTCCCTGGCAGCAGATGCAGCCTTTCATCCACGGGCTGACTCAGACAACCTCCTGGGGGCTCTGCAGCCCCTGTCACCCTCAAACCAGACAGTCAATCTACAAGCAGGCCCAGGCTCACTCCTGGGGCCAGGCTCCAGCCAATCACACGCCAGCCACAGACTACACAAATATGCCAACTTCTAAAAGTGGCACTTCTACACTAGACACATTCATGCCGAATACATCATCACGCAGCATTCAATCTCACGAGTTCGTACATACCAAACTCGACCCTGCACTCCCCACACATCAGGAACTACCATGGTCACACATATTCCCCATGCATTCCTATGGGAGGGCAGGTCACTCACCACAAATACACAGAAAGCTCACACACTTTACACTGTACCACAGTGAAAAAGTGCGCAAAGGCCTAAAATCACCAACATCAGGTTCCAGAAACAGGCTAGGAAAAAGGAAAAAGTTTAGGGGTGAACCTGCCAAAAGGGCCAGGTCCAACACAACCCCCTTCCAGCCAAAACGCAGGGTAGACCAATCACTTCCCTGATGGGCTTCCCTGCTTTGGGCGGCAAAACACGAACACGGGCACGCACGGCAGGGACACCCTCCGGTTTTGCGCCACTCTGAGCCCACATGGATTTCTCTCAACAAGAACTCTCTGTCTCAACTAGGATACCCCACTGGTACTCCCTAGTCATCCACAGCCAAGACCAGGCCCTAGGCCATCCAAATGTCACCGGTCCTGACCACTTCACAGAGTGGGGGGCAGTAACCCCTGGCACACAATAGCCATTCTCCACTCTCCCTCTCAGTGTAGCTACAACTACCACTGATCCTTCAACCTAGGGACCATACCCTCAGGCTGACCAGAGGTCACGGGCAAGAATGCCCCACCCTACCTCTACTTCTGGGGTTCTGCACCCTCACAGGGGAAGCACCCACCAGAACACAACTCTCCCACCAGATCAGGATCTCACTCCACCAACTGGCCTACCACCTGGAAACTATTTCACTTCTGAAGTACAAAGCACACAGCACAGTTCCTCTTCAAACAGGTGGGGGGACACAGCACACAGCAATATCCCCTTTCCTCTACCTTAGTGGAAACAACAAACTGCAGGTGGGCCCCAGAACACACAGCAAGGGCAGCCCCCTCATTCTCTTCAGCTGATCTACCTTGGCAGAGATTCCTTCTTGACCTAGAAGTTTCCTAATCTCCCAACCTAGGATCTAAACTCTCAGGTTGCACCGGGGTCAGAAGTACACCGTCCCTCTGCACTCCCTTCCAGAGTTCTGCACCCTCCACTTAGGAGCGGTACTACCCAACACCAGGACCGCCGGAGTTCTGGTTACAGACACTCCCCGTCCTCTAGACACAGGAAGATCCTCCTCAAATGACCTGTATGTACAGCCTAGGCCCCTGACCTGGCGCTCCCTTAGGGAACCCTCCAGGCCCTGAGACAGTGTTTCGGGCCAATGTGGGACACACCGTCCCACACTCACTCTGCCTCCACTGAGACAAGACGTGAGCCCCTACACCCCTACCATCCTACTGGGACCTAGATGGGCTACACATGAACCTCTTCCCTACACAGGATCATCAGATACACAAGCCACTACTTTTAGAATCACTCCCTAATGCCTCTGCAAGACATCTAGCACACCGCCAGATGTCGACCTTCTTGTCCAGTGCCTCTGCAGGACCTCCTGCACACCACCAGAGGTACACCTCATGTGCAAGCTCCTTAAAAAAAACCTCACACCAACTCCTCCAGTTCAAGACACCACTCATCCACACACTCCCCCTCCAGACTGGTGAGACAGTTCCTCACTGCCCCTGACTCTCAACCTGTACCCCTCTTACTGAGCACCAGGCACCATACTCTGGGAACTGGGAATGGGACTTCACGCACTGGACACATTTTAGCTGCCACCACTGGATCCTACCATACTGGGGAATCCAGACACACACACTACACTCAGGGGATAACCACCCTCCTGAGCTAGTCATTTCTCCTCCACACTCCCTCTCTTCCATCTACCCACACAGGGACAGGAACAGGGATTGGGCACTGGACCCAGCAAGGGATTCCTAATCTATGGAAACCTCCCCCTCTACTGGCGTCCCGCCCTGTCATTTTCTCTCATCTGCCACTAAACATAAAGCGCAGATACACCATCTGAAAATGACACTCTTGAGGAAAAACAAAATCACAAACAATAATCCCAAACATGTGACTATCTGAAAAATGCAGTGTTTTGTAATGTAGCCAGCTGTCGCTGTGGCACTGCGCAAACCAAGTCCAAATCCGCACCGCTGACCAACAATGTTAGAACTGGCTATTTCTGGTAGGCTAAGGCTGACGCCAAAGCCAGGCAGAAACCACCATTCTAGTCAGGGCAAGGGAGTCACACGCCACGATAACCCCTGCTCACCCCCTTGGTAGCTTGGCACGAGCAGTAAGGCTAAGCTCGGAGGCAATGTGTAAAGCATTTGCGCCAGCACACAACAGCAACAACATCCTAGGCACACCACAAAAGGAACTCCACACAAGGTTATATAAAAATAACTTCTGTATTGTCAAAATCACATCAGATAGAAATCACACATGTACATTGTGCCAACTGGCACGGGCAATATTCACAAGTGATTATGTACAGGACAGGGCCACATGGGCCACTGTCAGAATCAACACTTTTAGAAATAGAAATACTGTCAGAAATTAAAATAAAAGGATATAAAATCACTGTAGCACAAATTAGCAAGTATAGCACACAACCAGTAACTACTGGTAACAGGTAAGTACCACCTACGCAACTATAACCACCTTAGGAGAATGTCACGCAGGGGACCAGGACCTCACTAGGACCACCTGTACTGGAAAGAACAACCACCTAAGAATAAAATACATTTAGGGGTATCAACAAGAACACATTACACATGATGCATCAAAACACATTCAGAGGTGCAGGGAAGGAAAAACACATGATGCATAAAACATACATTCAGCGGTGTAATAACAAGGCACATGATGCATCAAAAACACATTCAGAGGTGCAGGGAAGGAAAAACACATGATGCATAAACCAACACATTCAGAGGTGTAAAATCAAGGAAGACACATGATGCATAAAAACATTCAGTGGTGCCAGAACATAACTCAATAGCGCAAAAACACATGATGCCTAAAAACATTCAGAGGTGCAATAAAACTACACAATTGAGCAAAAACTTACATAAGCCACCACCTGTGGCAGTCCCTAGGCCAACTGGCCTTGTTGCGGCTAGGACGCCCTGTAGTCCAAAAGTCAGGGGCCTAAACAGTGCAGGTGCCCACTACTTGCTGGGCACCTGAGGACAATCCCAAGCGCCTAAACGGTGCAGCTGCCCACTAATTGCTGGGCAGCTGGGATGCAAAACTGCAGCAGGGCCTTCACTGGCCCTCAAGACAAACTGTGCTGCAGGGGTTGGAGCCACACAGGCTCTGAAAATGAACAGGTCCCCTCAAACTCTGGGGACGGGACACAGGTCCTCAAAGTCACATCTGCGCCACATAGGCTCTGGAAATAACATATGCCACTAGGAGCACTTCAGCTCCTAAACGAATTGAGCGCCCACAGGAACCACCGAGGCCCTGAAAATAATGTGCCCCAAGTCCCTCGAGGGGACTATGCAAAAAAATGGGGACTTCGTGGGATCCACACGGCCCTAAAGCAATTAGGCCCCCAAATGAGCACTGCACTGGTATGGGTAAGGGGGGGGCGGGCACCGACAACGTGCCCCGACACCACTATAAAGAAACTGCCCCAAACGTTGGAGCCACCCGGGCTCGAGGAACCGTGGCACCCTGAACTGGAGCCCTGTAGGCTCTAAACCGAACATACTAGTCCTGTTGGAGCGGCCCGCTGCCAAGTGGGGCCGCTTGAGAGACCACCAGTCACAACCCCGAGCCCTCTCTTACCGGCTCTCTCCAACGTCGGGCCGGGTTCCACCTCTGGGGCTCCCTCCAGCTCATGGGAGCCCCGCAACACTCCGGGTTGGATTCATCCGCGGCGGGGGCCAGGCACCGACAATGTGCCTCGGGCCCCCTCCGCCGCCGTCACCTCTCCTCGCGGGGCTCTCGCAGCTCACATGGGAGCCCCGCTGTCTACCTGCGCCGGTCTTCACTCACGGGGCTCTCCCTCGCTGGCTGCTGCAGAAGTCCGGGGCTCTCCCTGCACTCGGGAGCCCCGGGAAGGGACGACAGGATGCTTCCGGTTGTCCCGCCGTCCCGCCCCCCGTCCTGCCTGACTTCCTGTGCTGAGGGCCGCCAATGGCAGCGCGGCACTTGGCAGGGATGCAGGCGCAGCGCCTTCCTATCGATCTCCGGGCCAGCGGCGGTGAGACACGGGTGTACCGTGAGGGGTGGGCACCCTCGCCATAAATATAAAAATAAAAGCGCTACTAAGCGCTTGAGGGGCAAAGTAAAGAGCTCACAGCACTGTGAAACCAGATAGAGCGCTCCCAAGCGCTCAGGGGGGAATACAGCGCTTCCAGGCGCTATAAGCAGAGTAGAGTGCTATTAAGCGCTGGGGGCAAAATAAAGCGCTCCCAGGCACTAGAAGAACCAAAAGAAGGTCTCTGTCTTAAATAAAGCACTCCCCCAGTGCTACAAGCAAGGTCCAGCAGCAAAGGGAAGCAAAGGGGACCCAGCAAAAGGTCTCCAGAGTGCAAGATATCAGCAGTCCATCAGGTATCCAGGGGCTGGGCAGGGCCCAGGGATACCCCTGGGCCCAAGCAGCAGCACCCCCCTGGCAGATTCAAGTCAGAAAACAAGAACATTTTTAGAGTGTCACAGCACCCTTTTTATACCCAAAAAAGTCTTTGAAGTCTTTGTGCAAGTGGGCCCTGAGCCCGGTCTAAACCAGTTCTTGGGTGTTGCTGGAACCCTTGGGCTTCCTGGCTTCCTTCTTTCTTTCAGTATCAGGGACAGAGGTGACAGTCGCCCAGCGGGAGGTGGAGCCAGCATTGTGGTCAGGCAGGCACAGCCCTATTCACTCCCAGGTGCTATCTCCTCCCACTTCCCTGGCAGCAGATGCAGCCTTTCATCCACGGGCTGACTCGGCCAACCTCCTGGGGTCTCTGCAGCCCCTGTCACCCTCAAACCAGACAGTCAATCCACAAGCAGGCCCAGGCTCACTCTTGGGGCCAGGCTCCAGCCAATCACACGCCAGCCACAGACTACACAAATATGCCAACTTCTAAAAGTGGCACTTCTACACTAGACACATTCATGCCGCATACATCATTACGCAGCATTCAATCTCACGAGTTCGTACATACCAAACTCGACCCTGCACTCCCCACACATCAGGAACTACCATGGTCACACATATTCCCCATGCATTCCTATGGGAGGGCAGGTCACTCACCACACATACACAGAGAGCTCACGCACTTTACATTGTACCACAGTGAAAAAGTGAGCAAAGGCCTAAAATCACCAACACCAGGTTCCAGAAACAGGCTAGGAAAAAGCAAAAAGTTTAGGGGTGAACCTGCCAAAAGGGCCAGGTCCAACAATAACCCTTCGATTTATTGGTATGAGTTCTCACTTTGATTTTCATCACATCCCTAAATTACTGGTAGCATAAGAAGATGTTCGGTTTACAAGAAACTTTCTTCATGCAGTAAACAGTACAACAAATCATATGGTATGAAAGATGAATTCCAAAACAGGGCAAGAAAGTTGTGGATGCACGAGAAAGCAGCAGAGGTCTTCTTTCCAGATATATCAGTGCCTGATAAGCTTCAAGTCTGGAGATCGGGTAACATATAGATGTATTCATGCATGTATCTTCTAAGAGGATTTCGAGTTGTGACTATTCACGCTTAAGAAAGTCTTAAGTCAGTAGGATTCATTTAATTGAAATATTAAATTAGATATGAAGTTGGCAACACTCCAAATGTGAATCATTCACTCAATTAGAATATGAAGTTCAGGAGCTCAGAATCCCTTCCCTTCAATGATGCCTCTCATTCGGTGCAAACCTAGGGAAGCTTGTCAGAAAATGTTTGCACCACTCTTTGACTACTCCCGTTAATGCCTCTTGCTTCACTCTCTTAGAAAATCTATTACATTTGTCTGTGAAAGGAAAAGATAGGTCGTTGTAATACATTTTTTTCTGCTTCACGAAAAACCACTGTAGCCTCTCCTGCTGTACACCAATCTAGAAATTATTTAATACTTCTCAGAGAAGAATAAAGGTAGATTATGTCCCAAGTGTTTCCAGCGCAGTCATTCTCCAACTCCCCCTCTACATTCAATTGCCTCATTTTGTATACCTACTCAACATTCTACATTCTTTAGGCCTACATCACAGCTTATACTGATGACATAAGTTGAGATGCTGAAGCAAATCTCTCTGAGTGAATTCCACTCGATTTCTTTCAGTCAGTGTTGGGACTGGCTCCTTCTGGTTGCCTGAGGCAGTGCCCTAGCTAGGCAGAACAAAACCTACCACTCCCACCAGGGTGGGTGATTACTCTCACTGTATAACCTGCACTCACTCTTGGGTAGCTAGGCAGTGAGCAGTCAGGCTTACCATAGAGGCAATGTATAAAGCATTGGCACAGCTCTCTCACACAATAAACACATTGAGCGTCATAAAAGAGACTTCATATGTGATGCATGTAAATAACGTTTGTGTTAAACACACACATTAACACAACATGAACTTCATGGGCATAAATCACATTTGGAAATACCACTTGCAGTTCTAGGACTCAATAATGTGCATACTTTGGGAAAGATCCTACTTTACACCCCTGCACGCTTATGCAGTAGGAAATGTTGTCAGAACTAGCCCCCCCGGCAATTATCACTATTCAATACCACACATTTATAGGGTGCATCCCAGATCACAACATTATCAAAAAAGTGTACACCAGGGCCGCATGGGTAAAAGCCAATGTCAAATGTAGTATTCGTTTGGCCAGGAAACAATGTGTAAAGCAACAGTGCTGTGTGATGTAATTAATAACAGACAGTCACTACCACACACTCACTCAGCACCCATTATCGTTGCCATGGATATTAGGCAGGTCTGTATGGAGCGCACCTGCACACAGATGCACACAGCACCATAATGCGGTGCAACTGATACCCACAGGTCAGTTGATAATGCACATACAGACTCCATGGCCCAAGCCCTCCTCCACCATTCAGCTAACCCCCAATGCCCTGCACACATGGGCTGCAGATAAAGAAAACTTTCCCTCTGATACTTGACCAATCGCGACCAGAGTCACACTTAGTCAGAATCCCAAAGAAGAAGGTGGGGGTAGGTAGAAGGGCTAATTAGGTGGCAATTTACAAAGGGGGGGGGTTTGGCCACTACTTAGAAATGTCACCCACTCTATGCAGAGCATAAGTGGCTGAGGGCCATAGTCAATCAAAGGGTTACACATTTTGCCTTCTGGCACCAGGCAAGTTCTGCGAAGTACAGGGGGTGTAGATCACGCAGTCTCTTGGCCCGCTTTCATCACTCTCTGAAGCATTTGTTAGCCCAGTCAACTACTCTTACCACCCAGGCCTGATCCAGGAAATACTGCCTGGCAATACAAAGTTGTCTGAGACGAATGAGGAGAGGTCAGTTGGTCCGCCACACTGCGGGCACAAAAAGAACAATCAATGGATGGGGATTAAGCAGGGGAGCAGCTCGGTAGAAGGAGGCACCCAGTCAGACCCCCTTCGACCAAGAAGCAGCCAGGCTATTCTGGCACAACGGAACACAAATCTGCTCCTCTACACCTCCCTGGAAACGAGGCACAATGTCTGGTGTGCATTGATATAAGTCACACCAGACAGTTCTGGTCACACACACAGTGTAGAGTTGTGAACTCAATACCTCCTAGAAACGAGGCACAATGTCTGGTGCGCATTGATCCGAGTTGCACCAGAGAATTCGGGTCCCAGAGACTGAAGAGTTGCAAATTTTGTTCCTTCCTGGAAATGAGGCACAACGTCTGGGGCGCGTTGATGCAGGTTGCACCAGACAATTCTGGCCACACACAACAAAGAGTTTCAAATTCGATACCTCCCTAGAAAAAAGGCATACTGTCTGGTGCGTGTTGATCTGAGTTGCACCAGACAATTCCGATCACACACGCAGGTGCAAGTGCAGCAGTGCCCCACAAGGTAGTATGAGGAACTATTACCGGTACACCCTCCCCTCCAAGAGTTGTAACCTGTGAATTGGACACTGCATGCAATGATCATGCAGTCAGCATGTTGTATGAGAGAGATGTGGCATGATTAAGAAGCAGACCATGCGGGGTCCCGCAACCGGCAAATCACTCCCACCAACAAGACGCTTATGAGTGTTGAGACCCCACAATGCATTGGGCACACTTGTCAGATGTGGACAGTACTTTTGGGGCTCTGCACAAGGCAATCCAGTCTCCAGGCACAATACTTAGTTCCATGCTCACACTGTGCTTCCAGTTGGGATTCAGCAAACGATGTGGGCACTTAACTTAAGAGGGCACTGCTCTTCAGGCATCCCAAGTAGACGTGTGGGTCCATGCAGGAGGTCGTTAATGTCCCTGAGACCTCCACAAGAGAACAGGGGGCATGCCAACAAACCCTTGGAGTAATTACAAAAAGGGGGTGGTGATGGACAGAGTATCTGAGTTAATCAGAACACTCCTACCCAGTCAACAGATCAGGGCTTGATCCATCACCGTTTTTTAGCTCACTGCACCATCCCAGTTCAGAACCTGGCTATATGCAAATTAGTCTGTCCCTGGCCCAGTGCATCATGGGAACAGGGCAGACCAAACTACCAAGCCAATTCTTCACTGGAAAGGAAACAAGCTTCCGGGGACCGGTTTCTGGCATTACAGCCGTCTTCGGCCCGGCTTGCTTGAATCCTGATGGTGCAATGAGCAAGGGACTCATGTCTGAGCATACCCTTCCACACTCATGGTGGCCAAAATAATTACAAAAAGGGGGTGGTAATGGACAGAGTATCTGAGTTAATCAGAACACTCCTACCCAGTCAACAGATCAGGGCTTGATCCATCACCGTTTTTTAGCTCACTGCACCATCCCAGTTCAGAACCTGGCTATTTGCAAATTAGTCTGTCCCTGGCCCAGTGCATCATGGGAACAGGGCAGACCAAACTATCAAGCCAATCCTTCACTGGAAAGGAAACAAGCTTCCGGGGACCGGTTTCTGGCATTACAGCCGTCTTCGGCCCGGCTTGCTTGAATCCTGATGGTGCAATGAGCAAGGGACTCATGTCTGAGCATACCCTTCCACACTCATGGTGGCCAAAATAATTACAAAAAGGGGGTGGTGATGGACAGAGTATCTGAGTTAATCAGAACACTCCTACCCAGTCAACAGATCAGGGCTTGATCCATCACCGTTTTTTAGCTCACTGCACCATCCCAGTTTAGAACCTGGCTATATGCAAATTAGTCTGTCCCTGGCCCAGTGCATCATGGGAACAGGGCAGACCAAACTACCAAGCCAATTCTTCACTGGAAAGGAAACAAGCTTCCGGGGACCGGTTTCTGGCATTACAGCCATCTTCGGCCCGGCTTGCTTGAATCCTGATGGTGCAATGAGCAAGGGACTCATGTCTGAGCATACCCTTCCACACTCATGGTGGCCAAAATAATTACAAAAAGGGGGTGGTGATGGACAGAGTATCTGAGTTATTCAGAACACTCCTACCCAGTCAACAGATCAGGGCTTGATCCATCACCGTTTTTTAGCTCACTGCACCATCCCAGTTCAGAACCTGGCTAAATGCAAATTAGTCTGTCCCTGGCCCAGTGCATCATGGGAACAGGGCAGACCAAACTACCAAGCCAATTCTTCACTGGAAAGGAAACAAGCTTCCGGGGACCGGTTTCTGGCATTACAGCCGTCTTCGGCCCGGCTTGCTTGAATCCTGATGGTGCAATGAGCAAGGGACTCATGTCTGAGCATACCCTTCCACACTCATGGTGGCCAAAATAATTACAAAAAGGGGGTGGTGATGGACAGAGTATCTGAGTTAATCAGAACACTCCTACCCAGTCAACAGATCAGGGCTTGATCCATCACCGTTTTTTAGCTCACTGCACCATCCCAGTTCAGAACCTGGCTATATGCAAATTAGTCTGTCCCTGGCCCAGTGCATCATGGGAACAGGGCAGACCAAACTACCAAGCCAATTCTTCACTGGAAAGGAAACAAGCTTCCGGGGACCGGTTTCTGGCATTACAGCCGTCTTCGGCCCGGCTTGCTTGAATCCTAATGGTGCAATGAGCAAGGGACTCATGTCTGAGCATACCCTTCCACACTCATGGTGGCCAAAATAATTACAAAAAGGGGGTGGTGATGGACAGAGTATCTGAGTTAATCAGAACACTCCTACCCAGTCAACAGATCAGGGCTTGATCCATCACCGTTTTTTAGCTCACTGCACCATCCCAGTTCAGAACCTGGCTATATGCAAATTAGTCTGTCCCTGGCCCAGTGCATCATGGGAACAGGGCAGACCAAACTACCAAGCCAATTCTTCACTGGAAAGGAAACAAGCTTCCGGGGACCGGTTTCTGGCATTACAGCCGTCTTCGGCCCGGCTTGCTTGAATCCTGATGGTGCAATGAGCAAGGGACTCATGTCTGAGCATACCCTTCCACACTCATGGTGGCCAAAATAATTACAAAAAGGGGGTGGTGATGGACAGAGTATCTGAGTTAATCAGAACACTCCTACCCAGTCAACAGATCAGGGCTTGATCCATCACCGTTTTTTAGCTCACTGCACCATCCCAGTTCAGAACCTGGCTATATGCAAATTAGTCTGTCCCTGGCCCAGTGCATCATGGGAACAGGGCAGACCAAACTACCAAGCCAATTCTTCACTGGAAAGGAAACAAGCTTCCGGGGACCGGTTTCTGGCATTACAGCCGTCTTCGGCCCGGCTTGCTTGAATCCTGATGGTGCAATGAGCAAGGGACTCATGTCTGAGCATACCCTTCCACACTCATGGTGGCCAAAATAATTACAAAAAGGGGGTGGTGATGGACAGAGTATCTGAGTTAATCAGAACACTCCTACCCAGTCAACAGATCAGGGCTTGATCCATCACCGTTTTTAGCTCACTGCACCATCCCAGTTCAGAACCTGGCTATATGCAAATTAGTCTGTCCCTGGCCCAGTGCATCATGGGAACAGGGCAGACCAAACTACCAAGCCAATTCTTCACTGGAAAGGAAACAAGCTTCCGGGGACCGGTTTCGGGCATTACAGCCGTCTTCAGCCCGGCTTGCTTGAATCCTGATGGTGCAATGAGCAAGGGACTCATGTCTGAGCATACCCTTCCACACTCATGGTGGCCAAAATAATTACAAAAAGGGGGTGGTGATGGACAGAGTATCTGAGTTAATCAGAACACTCCTACCCAGTCAACAGATCAGGGCTTGATCCATCACCGTTTTTTAGCTCACTGCACCATCCCAGTTCAGAACCTGGCTATATGCAAATTAGTCTGTCCCTGGCCCAGTGCATCATGGGAACAGGGCAGACCAAACTACCAAGCCAATTCTTCACTGGAAAGGAAACAAGCTTCCGGGGACCGGTTTCTGGCATTACAGCCGTCTTCGGCCCGGCTTGCTTGAATCCTGATGGTGCAATGAGCAAGGGACTCATGTCTGAGCATACCCTTCCACACTCATGGTGGCCAAAATAATTACAAAAAGGGGGTGGTGATGGACAGAGTATCTGAGTTAATCAGAACACTCCTACCCAGTCAACAGATCAGGGCTTGATCCATCACCGTTTTTTAGCTCACTGCACCATCCCAGTTCAGAACCTGGCTATATGCAAATTAGTCTGTCCCTGGCCCAGTGCATCATGGGAACAGGGCAGACCAAACTACCAAGCCAATTCTTCACTGGAAAGGAAACAAGCTTCCGGGGACCAGTTTCTGGCATTACAGCCGTCTTCGGCCCGGCTTGCTTGAATCCTGATGGTGTAATGAGCAAGGGACTCATGTCTGAGCATACCCTTCCACACTCATGGTGGCCAAAATAATTACAAAAAGGGGGTGGTGATGGACAGAGTATCTGAGTTAATCAGAACACTCCTACCCAGTCAACAGATCAGGGCTTGATCCATCACCGTTTTTTAGCTCACTGCACCATCCCAGTTCAGAACCTGGCTATATGCAAATTAGTCTGTCCCTGTCCCAGTGCATCATGGGAACAGGGCAGACCAAACTACCAAGCCAATTCTTCACTGGAAAGGAAACCTGAGGGACACAAGGGACCTCCTGAACCAATTAAAAAACATTGAATACTCACCAGACACCATGCTTCTGGTGGGTTTTGATGTCGAAAGTCTGTATACCAGCCTACCCCAGGAGAAGACCATGGCAACTCTAGAAGACACACTATTTAACACCACATGGTCATACAAAACTCCCAGACATTTCGTTCTAGAATGTTGCCGGCTGGCCCGTATGGAATTTTTTTTCCAATACAGAGACACGCTGTACCTACAATGCCACGGGACCTCGATGGGCAGTACATTTGCCCCGAGCGTGGCAGGACTATACGTGAGCACCTTTGAGGAGACACATATCCTCAATGAAACCAATAACCCTTATCATCATTGTATACTGTTCTGGAAACAATACATTGATGATATCTTTGTGATCTGGAAAGGAAATTACCAAAATCTGTCAGAATTCCACACCTGGCTGAATCAAAAGGATGAGTGTCTACGGTTCACTTACTGTGCAGATAACAAGAGTATTGACTTCCTAGACATAACCATCTATGCTGCGGCTAATACTCTCCAAACACGCACCTTCTTCAAGACGACTGCAAAAAACAGCCTTTTATCTTTTAACAGTTTTCATCCACGACCACTACGAGAGAACTTACCTTACAGCCAGTTCCTCAGGCTGCGGCGTAATTGCAGCAATACCACAGAATACAAAGCACAAGCAAATGACCTCTGTAAGAAACTAGAAAGTCGAAATTATCCGAAAAAGATCATCGACAATTGCAAAAAACATGCTAGAAATCAGAACAGAGAAGCACTCCTTGAGAATACACCAAGAACACCTCCTGAAGAAATACTCACGTGTGTCACCACGTATAGCCCGATGACAAACAATCTAAAGAAGATGGTCAATAAACATTGGCGGATACTGACATCAGGTAACCTTACCTGGCAGAAACCAAGATTCGCAAACAAGAGGAGCAGAAACCTAAAGGATATCCTGGTCCATACTAGGCCAGCTCCGAAAAAACCAAGAGAGAATCTAAATCCATGGGGCAATCCACAAGTGACAGGTCACTACCCATGTGGCTCATGCTCTGTCTGCAACCTCACAAAACCAACCAAAGAACTGCAACTCTTACCGAATTTCAAATGGACTCTGAACAGCCACACAAATTGTAACACCACCCACGTGGTTTATATGATTACATGTCCATGTAAAATGAATTACATTGGAATGACATGCAGAAAAGCGAAACAAAGACTATGCGAACATAAGAGCAATGTAAAATGCAAAAAGAGTACCACGAATATGGCTACCCATTACCTAGAGAAGGGCCACACAATATCGGACTTACAATGGGTAATCCTGGAAACGTTACCATACAAAGACCATAATGCCGAAAAAATTCTCTTTGAAAAAGAGCAAAGATGGGTACACAGACTCAAGACGGATACCGAAGGGTTGAATGATAATATACCCTGGCTCACGTTGGCAAGAAAATGAATACCCTAGGAGCATCCTGTGAGCAGACAAGGCATACCCAGTTCCAAACTATAGATATAAGGCCCCATCACAGATGGAAACTAATAACTGGGGTTGTCTATAAACAAATATTCAATGCCCCCGAAAGTAACAGTGCCCCCAAAATATACACAGTAAAAGCAAGATGACACTGGTATACCTCCTACAAAGAAAAATACAGTCCAGTTTCGAATTTTAATCCCCGAAAGATACATTGGACATAACACACAGTAGAACTATTCACACTAGTGAATGAGAAACCCACCTCATAGAGATATGAAAATGAAATACACCAATATGAGTCTATCAGTTAATATCTGCACCAAATAAAATGCAGAATCACATGTATTCATTAAGACTTCTACAAATGTCTAGATATGACAAGACTTATACTGCATCCTGAATAGGAAGACCCTACCATCACCAGTCCGTTTTGCATAGATAAAAACGAGCGTCGTAATAAAGAGAATCTCCAAAATTGAAAACGCATAGCCATGAATGTTTACGATGTCCTAGACAATACTATTAGCCCAATAGGAAAGTGATGAGGGCGGAAGCACCGCCTCCCAGACAGATCTTCAAAAGTAACCCGGAAATAACACGAACCACTTCCGGTTCGGTACGAGCAGAGCAGCGCGCACAACAGCGAGCTGAGGACGAGGCGCAATAGGTAGCGAGGAGACAGATTTGATCACGTCCACAAAACCGCAAGTATAAGACAGCCGCCCTAATAATTCCTCACTTTACCTCCCCTTTAGCCCGCTCCAAAATCTCTACCGGCTGAAGGAAGTGTGCAAAAATAATGCGCGAGGTAAACGCAAGCAATATCGGTAACTAACCGGCCTATGTATGTGTCATGACGCCGCTATAGACACCTGCGTTTCAGCTCACCAAAGCGCTCAGTATGCCTTGCATGCCACGACTAGAGGTCGAATCAATATCACATTCGCCTTGGTAAATGATTAGCAGACACAATCACTACCTTAGCATCACTATAGTCTGAAATGAATACGAATGCACAATACTATATAAAAAACACACTCTGTCCCATTGCAAGCATGCTATAGGTCGGTGCTTGAGTATGGAAAGGATAAGAGAGAGTTGACACTTTAATGAATGAAAACGGTCTACAAAAGTATTGCCATTTTTTAGTTGTTTATTAGTTGATATTTACAGCAGTATTCTGCTGTGGGTGTGTGTCTCTTCCCCACCCCCCACCCCGTGTGTATGTGCTGAAATCATGTGTTTACTCATTACAGGTACCATAAGACCTCCAAGACATAGGAACAGGTCAATAACCTTTTTCCTTTTCACTTTCTAACACTATATTTAATAATTCATTGCACGTTATTTCACGGTCCTGATGAATGCCCGTAAGTCCTAGAACAAAGGCAATTGAGGCAGAAACATGTCGACCAATTTTTTAACTTTTTGATACTCAAAGTGCAACTATAACTCATTAACCAGTTAACCAGATGCACTACAATTGAGTTTACCAGACCCAAAACCAGACCTAATAAAATTTTTGTCTTCCTGGCTTTTCGGTCTTTTTATCTCTGGCTCACTACTGCACCAACCTTGGGTAATAACCTCCTGGTGGAGGCTGCATAACCTAATAGACCTAATGATTATGCACACACGTGAATCATAAGCGGAGAATCAAGATATACCGCTTAAAGACACCACCATACCCATCACGTGCCTGAGGGTCTTAATATTGGGACAGAAACCCCCCCACCATCCTGCAGACCTAAGGTTGATCAGGACAAGTGATCCTTTCTCCTTTGATTATACTATAGGGTGCCTATGTACAGATACTGATAGCTTGGTCCCCCAATTGGTCTACCTATCATAGCTTGCAAGAAGACCAGTTACAGCTATTCCTTCTTCCAGGGTGGTGATCCCGGGAATCCTCTTTGCTTCCTCCCTAAGTGCACCATCAGGTGGGTGCTACAATCCATGTGATACACATTTATTGTATCCCACCAGAGCTTCCTTGCCTATGTATTAAACTCAATGATATCAGATTTCACTTCAGTGTCATGTCAGGGGTAGGAAGTACTATATAAATTCTACTGCAATACAATGTGAACAGCAACATAACTCACTAATTTATATGGGTCCCTGCCCCTGTGCAGATGAAGGAACTCTCATATATGAATGCTTATACTCTACTGTCGTAAACACTGAGTATAAACTCCTCTATTTTCTTCATACTTTGGGTTTAAACGCTTCACTTTTTACAGTACATACTCGTCTGTTTCTATAGTTTGAATACTTCTATTTCTACAGGTTAGACTTTTCTATTTCCTTCTTATTGTGTGTTTAAAATTGTGAGAAATTGAGTTGTCGGTTTGCTGGGGTGTGAGCCCTGTCAAGGAGCAACCATAGTCCTTGCCAGGCTTACTCTAAATTAAACTGTTCTCAACCCTCTGGTAACTTGGCACAGAACAGCCCGGCTTAACTTAGAGGCAATGTATAAAGTATTTGTGCGATGCTTCAAACAATCATTAGTGGAAACATCATACAAAAAGAATCCCACACCAATTTAGAACAAAAGAGTAAAGTGTAATGTATAAACTAAGACCAAAATGACAACACTCCAAGCAATAAAACAGGAGTTATACATTTTTAAAGATGAAAGTGAAAAATAGCACCAAAAAGCATAAGGCACCAACTGGGGATATCTGGTCACGCTGGATCGGGCCAAAGGCACACTTTCAGGCCAAACATGGTGGAGCGCAAGTCAGCTACAGTCACTAAGGTTAGGCCTACTAAAGTTTTTCTTTCTCAAGTTCGTGGCAAGAGTCAGATTCATATTGAAGAAAACTGATAGGAACAGGGGAAAGCATTCTGGGAGGTTGTAGGCAAAGTGGAAGTAGCAGTCTGGCATCGCGGACAGGCATTGCTGGAGCTTCGCCTAGGTGGCCCCGGCGAGTGGTTGAAACTGTACTGAGAAGAGTCGGACTGACAAAGCTTTGCCCTGATTTGCTGTGCAAGTGGCGAGGCCTCTTGCAATTTGGCCCATTTACAGTTGGAAAGAGTTCAATAGCTTGATTTCAGCATCTTTGAGACACACTAAGGGTCCAGGATCTGGAAGGCACCACTTGGTGGTCAGGAACTCTCTATCCCTGGGGCTCATATCAGGAAGTCAGGAGACTAGCCTTTGGAGTCACTCATAGGTCCTGGGTTCAAGATGAAGTTGCAGGTCCAGGACTCCCTCTCCAGGCAAGAGGTCAGCAGGTCAGCACAACAGGGCAACATATCCTTCAGAGCAGCAGTCCAGGAGAGTGGCAGACCTTTCAGCAGGTCAGCAGTCCTTCTTCCTGGAAGAGCATCCACAGGTACAGAAGTATACTGAACAGTTAATGTCTGAGGTCCTTTTTTATAGACAATTGTGCCTTTAAAGTTTATGGTATTTATTTATTTATGTATTCGTTTTATTTAGGGTTAGCTAGACCCGGAGGTATCAGACCACTTTACATAAAATGAAAAATAGGATAACGTAGCTTTACATATGATGCTAGACACCTAGATTCAAGAGCAAACATAAATAGAGACAAAGAGAATCATTGGGCAAAAAGGGTGATTACAGTATGTGGGACAATTAGGACAGCATCAATTAAAGTAAATGACATATTAACAAGCTGCAACAACCAACTATCACAATAGCTGAGTCATAGAGAGAGTGAGCCATTATAGTACAATTCAGTTGGCATGTATCTTAAAGTATATGTTGAAGAAATGGAGTTTCAGGTTCCTTTTGAAGCAGGAGACAGTGGGGTTGCATCAGAGATCTCTAGGGTGTGAGTTCCATATTTGGGGTGCATTTCCAGAAAAGGAATGAGTCTGGGTGAATTTCCTTTTCAGTTTGGGAGGTATGACAAGAAATGAGTTGGAGCTTCTCAGAGTTCAGGTTCTTCCTGCTTTTGTAAGTGTGTTGGCTAGATAATTAGGGGTGTGCGTGAATAGCTTTGTGGGTGATGCAGGCAGTCTTGTAAATATATATTTCTTCAATAGGAATGAGGGCTAGAGTGATGTGTTTAAAACATTTAACACCTGTTATGAGCTGGGCCACAATCTTTAGAATTGATCTCAGGGGGCCAAGGTGAGTTTTCAACGTCCCTGTGAAGATGGTGTTCCCAAAGTCCAGCTTAGAGAGGACTAGATATTGTACTACCATCTTGAAATCATCGGGGGAATTAATGGTTTAATTCTCTTGAGGTGTTTTAGTGTGTAAAGTGCTTCTTTGGCTGAGTTTTTGATGTTATCCTTCATTGACATGTTTTTGTCCAGTGTGATGCCTAAGGACTTTATGGAGCTGGACAGGGTGAGAGAGCAATCCAAGGCATCCAGGTTATTGAGCCAGTCTTGGATTGATAACCAGTTACTTTTAGGGGGAACAGTACTAATTCAGTTTTGTTGGGGTTCAACTTAAAGTGGTTCGAATTAAACCAAGTTTGTATCTTGATTAGTGTGCCATTGAGGTGTAGGATGTCACGGGGTGATTTGATTTTGTATTTGAGTTCAGTGTCATCAGCACATAGGTGATATTTGACTTCTGCTTGATTCAGGATGATTGTAAGGGGTTCCGTGAAGAGATTGAAAAGGGAAGGGGAAAGAATTGAGCCTTGGGGTACACCAAGAGTAACTAGAGTGGGCTTGGAGACGCAGGAGTTGATTTTCATTTGTTGTGATGAGTACTGAAGGAAAGATGTGCCCCATTTTAGGACTATGCCATTAATCACCAGAGAGGATCTTAAGTGTCTCAAGTAATGCTGAGTGATTTATGGGGTCTAAAAACGCTGATAGGTCAAGTAGGTTGAGTAAACATGTGTCATATTCATCTAAGGTTCTGTGGATGTCATCTGTGGTATTGAGCATGGCATGTTCTGTGCTAAAGCCTTGCCTAAATCATGAATTGAAGGTGTCATGGAGGTTGATTTCACCTATATGTTGGTTATGTTTTTGAAGAGTGCACCTCTCCACAGTTTTGGCTAGGAAGATTGTCTGATGTTGGAGATATGTCTGAGGTTGGTGAGATTGTTAGGGTCTACCCCTGGTTTTTTGAGTATGGTTGTGATTTGTCCTAGTTGACCGGAGTCTGGTACACTGCCTGAGGAGAGAAATGTGCTGACGATTTTTGTCCAGAAAGGGGCAATGATGTGATTGGAATGTTGTACTATTGTGAATAGGAGGGGATCGGCAGTGTGGGAAGTAGGTTTTAAGTTCACAATTATTCTGAAAACTTCATTTTCGGTCATGAGTTTGAACTCAGAACAATGGGCATTATTTTAAGTTGAGTGAAGTCATGGTTGTCATTAGTTTTATTTAGGTTCATTGGTCACTGGTAAGCTCAGTAGATTAGAAGGCATGGCAGATTTGTGACTTGGATGAAGGATTGATGAATTTTTGTGACTTTATCACTGAAGAAGCTGGCAATTTCTTTACAGCATTCTTTGGTGGCTGTTATTTCATGTAGGGGTGTGAGGGTAGTTTGTCATTTAATAATGTTTAAGAGCTCTCTAGGTCTGTTCTTAGCATGGTCAAGTTGGTTGCAAAAAAAGAGGCTTTTTCTCTGAAAATATGCATCATATCTGAAAGCTGTATGATTCTAAGTTATGCTAGGTGCATTGTCGAGGGGTTCTGTCTCAAAGTCCATTCTACCTGTCTGAGTTGTCTCCTCTCGTTGTTAAGATCTGAGTTGAACCAAATATTTTGACTGCATTGATCTCGATTGTTGTAGTTTGAGAGTTGCCACTTGTTCGAGAACCCCTGTCTTCGCTGCATTATAGTGTACAGTGAGGTCATCAATGGTATGAGTGAGAGGGTGACGATCTAGTTGGGCATGAATCCAGGATTCTAGTTCAAATATTGGGACTTTTTTGATGTTCCTGTGGTGTTGGGTTCAAATCAGGCCTACATACTCTGCTAAACTCTCGAACACCTTAGTATAGAAGTTGGCACGGACACTGGAAAAGGTAAAAGACAAGTTTATTAAGACCCCATGGGGTGGTGATACATTCCAACAGCACCCTTCGGTAATGTAAGAAGTAGCACACCGAACATCGGTGCGCGACCTCTTTTATATGGTTTAATAGCAATAAAAAGATAGGCGGTTACAAGTTACACATTTTAGGTACATATAAGGTCATTTTTGGAACACAGCCAACACGTAGGAGGAGTTTCGACAGCACTGGTCAGTTAGCATGAACATTCCTGAAGAGTGACCAATTGGTGCGTAATGCGCATGTGCGCTTGACCAGTACTAAAAATAGCCTGTTGCCGAGCAGACTAAAGACCATGGGTATCGAGAAAGGACAAAAGGGCACACTGACCACGAGGCAGCATGTTCATAGGAAACGGAAGGCAGAAGGATTCAAAATGGCCCCCGTTCGTTTTGGTCAAGTTAACAGAAAAGACCGTGTAGCTGTGCTAAACGCTAACTCAGGAGCTGCCAAAACACGACAGACGGCCCTTTTAGCGTTTAGCAAAAGCTACCTCATAGTGGACATAGTCAGAATGTTCATCCTCAATGTCAATAGCCATTATTTTCAATACTTCATCACTGATCAGTTTCTCTTGTTTGACAATAGCTCGTTTGGACGGAATACAGGCTGTGATACATACAGAACATAATGTAGGGCCACATTGAATACATAGACAAAGGAAAAATAATACTCCAATAAAAACACAGAGAATCGTTAATAATTTCCAACCCCAAGTACTAAGCAGGGTCCAGAACCAACCAGAAAAAGTCCATGTTCCATTTTCTGGGTGGATCTCAGCAGCTATCTTATGTAATTTTGTAATCGAATCATATACAGAAGGTGAGTTATCTGGTACGTACACGCAACAACTACTTCCGATGACGCGGCATGCTCCACCCCTATCAGCTAGTATCACATCTAGAACCATTCGATTCTGGAGCGCCACAATTCTGGTAATTTGCAATTCCTCAGTAATATTCCCTAAAGCAGAGGCAGTTTCGTTGGCAACGGCTTCCACCACACGTGTAAGCCGCCTTATCTTTCTGCTATTCAATGCAGCTCCTACGAATGAAAATAACCCCAAATTGAAATCTACATATTGTTGTAAAGTGGTATCAGTCTGGTCTATTTCATCAAGATCTATTGTTCGTTTCACTCTATTCAATATGAAATCATGGTACAAAACATAATCATTGTGATACATGGGAGGAGCAATAAACACAGGTGGTAATACAAATGCTACATAACACGTTCCTAACCATCCCAAAGGTAGACGGTGATATCCCTTATTTCCACAAATAAAATATGTGTTATGCGAAGCTACAAATGCAATTCCAGTTGGTGTATCAAAGGTAAGTGTAATATTACATTCACTGCGACCTACGGGGATTGTACCTTTATTTCTAATACACAAATCTGCTTTTGTATCGATCACGGTTATTATATGCATGTTCGTCACATTTATGAGTCTTTGATTCGTATATACACGAGGTGTAGAAATATTGTCCGGACGATATTCTTCCCATTCGAATTTAGTTCCTTCAGCATGTGGATAGCCATCTTTATCGTTATAGCATATTTTATTCAACCGAAAAAGTAATCCACCTTTCGTTGGCCATCGCAGAGTAAAAAGAAGAGTGTACCAAGCATGACAAGAACCATTATGAGAAAACGGGAGAGGAATGAGTGGTGTTCCTCCCTTCTTCTGATGTCCGGGCAACATCCCACATACCCAACAATTGGACGTGTTGGTCATGTTATGAGTATGATGCAGAATCTTAATAAAACTGTTATTCAAATAAGTCTGCCTATGTCTTTCTTCGTGAAAAGGCAGAGTGAAATGAAAATGTTCAGACGGACTTGGAGTGGTGGGCAGTAAATGTTCTCGTGCAGGAAACAACAGTTCTATAGCCCAAGCTAATACTGCGATCACCACTACGGTCAAGACAAATAAAACAGCACCAAGAATTCTCCCTCTTCGTGTCGAAGGAGATGCCATAGTTCACAAAACAATACTCTTCAAAAGCAATACTAAGCGAGAAAAATTAAAACGATGGTTCTGAACCGAGGCTGCCGTTGATTTGTTCTCCGGGATTCAAGACGGGTGTCGCTACACTGGGCAGAACTGATCCCCCCCCCTTGATATTCCCGGCTTCCGTTTCACAAACCTCAGAGCGGTTACCAACCAGTTTCAAAAACACAAAAGGAATCTTATTTCCTGGGTCGTAGATTGTACTTCACTTTATCCGAAACAACGTGGTCCGGGAAGGCTCCCTCCAATTCATCAGGCGTGACAGCTGGGCTCTTTTCTGTATCCAAAATCTTTCTGTAGTCGGATAGCACCACAGGGCTCACCAGATCCGGAGAGACACGTCGGCAGTGCGTTGAATGAATCCACCGCTTCTTGTTGGTGACTCTCACAGCAGTTCGCGTGGCCAGCAGCACTTGCTCAGGGCCATGCCATCTTGGTTCCAAACTGCTGGATCGCTCAAAGATTTTTACCATCACGTGGTCCCCAGGACGGAGATCGTGAGCCTCACCAGCAGAGTTATCAGGGAGCGCCTCTCGAACCTGTTGATGAATAGAAAGCAAATCATTTGTTAATCGTGCCAGATAATCGTTCATCATTATACAAGGCATATCATGTATCAAACGAGGTTTTGGAACTCCCCAGATATTCATAGGCCTTCCAAACACTACTTCATAGGGTGTGAGGCCAGACCGAGAATGGGGCACTGATCGAATGGACAGCAATGCCAGAGGCAAAGCGTCCGGCCATTTCAGAGATGTCGATGCCACTATCTTTGCTAGCTTCAGCTTCAGAGTTGCATTATATCTCTCCACTAAACCTGCTGATTGCGGATGAAAGACAGCATGGAATCGTTGTTTGATTCCCAATCCTTTCAAGACATATTCCACTACTTTTCCAATGAAATGAGGGCCATTATCACTCCACATAAGTTTACAAACACCATAGCGCGGGAAGTACTCCTTGAGTAGCACCTTAGCTGTTGTCAATGCTGTATTGTCTTTCGTAGGGTAAGCCTCAATCCATTTGCTGAAGGCACACACCACTACTAGGACATACTTGAGATTATTACAGCGTTCCAGCTGGATGTAATCCATTTGTAGTACTTCGAATGGTGCAGTAGGTGGAACAAACCCACCTTTAGGAGTATGAGTCCCTTGTCCGGGATTGTGCTGCAAACATATCAGACAGGTCTGCACTACTCTCTTAGCCGTGCTAGCAATGTCAGCATTTTCCCAAACTCGTGTAAGAAATTTAGTAATTGCGAGAGCTCCAATGTGTGCCAGTCCATGTGTCATTTGCACCATTGTTTGTAAATAGGCCATGGGTAGTTTCCATCTCTCCATATCTTTACTACGCCAGCAACCCTCATCATCCAATACTCCCTCGGTGGCCCATTTCACAAGTTCTGCCTCTGATGCTGACTTCTGTATATCGAGTATTTCTTCTCTAGCATCATGCCACCGCTCAGCTTGTGACTTCACCACATACATGGGGCAATTATTTTGCAGCATAGCGGTCTCTCTCGCAATGCGGTCTGCAAAAGCATTGCCTTGCCCTATTTTGTCCGTCACCTTTTTATGTGCACTGCACTTGACTATTGCAACTTTCTTTGGGCATAACAGTGCATTCAGGAGATCGCGCACCAACTCTCCATGCATGATGTGTACTCCGTGTGAAGTCAGGAATCCTCGTTCCTTCCAAAGTAGGCCAAAATCATGCACTACTCCAAAAGCGTAACGACTATCCGTGTAAATGTTCACACATAATCCAGCACTTAACTCACATGCCTTTGTTAAGGCTATCAATTCAGCCGCTTGAGCTGATTTTTGGGGTATCCGTGCTGCTTCTACCACAGTCTTAAGTGTCGTGATCGCATAAGCTGCGGAAGTCGTACCATCTGGTAGCCTCACACATGACCCATCAACCCACAGTTCCCCATCCACATCTGGAAATGGCGTATCCTGTAAATCGATACGACCCTTTGTCTGTTCCTCAGTCAGAAAAACACAATCATGTTGTTCTTCCTTCTGGGTCTCAGCAACAGGATCCGGCAATAAAGTAGCAGGATTTAGTGCTGCACATCGCTTTAGTGTGATGTGCGGCGCCAACAATGTTAGCTCATATCCTGTCAGACGGGCACTGGTTAGATGCTGTGTTTTCGTTTGATTCAGTAACGCATCTACCGCATGGGGAACTAGCACCAACAATTTGTGTGACAAAACTATTCCCTCACTTTGTCGTATCGCAACTGCTGTTGCTGCAACTGCTCGAAAACATCCAGGCAATCCTCGAGCCACAGGGTCGAGTACCGCCGAGAAGTATGCACAAGGCCTCTGTTTGTCTCCGTGTGTCTGCACTAACATTGACAATGCGCACCCATCCTTCTCGTGTACATATAATGTAAAGATCTTCGTGTAATCAGGTGTACCCAACACTGGTGCAGAACAAAGAGCTTGTCTCAATTGTTCAAAAGCATTCTGACATTCATCCGTCCATTCAATGGGAATCGGTGTATCTTTAGACAACAATGCCAACAATGGTTTAACGGTATGTGAAAAACCCAATATCCATTGCCTACAAAAAGACGTCAAACCTATAAAGGCGCGAACATCTTTCTGAGTGCGAGGAACTGGGGTATCTAATATTGCTTGAATTCGATCTGGTGTCAACGCACGGCCCTCCTTAGACAAAAGATGACCGAGGTAGGTCACCTTTGGTCTACAATATTGCAGCTTTTTCTTCGAAACTTTATGATTATGTTTGGCCAGGAAGGAAAGCAAGGAAAAGGTACTCTTCTCACATTGTTCTGGCATGTCTGCAGCAAGTAAGATATCGTCTACATATTGAATGAGAACCACTCCCTCTTGTAAGTCAAAGGAATCAAGCTGCCTTTTTAATGCCTGACTATAAATGCTAGGACTTTCCGTATAGCCTTGAGGAATTCGACAGAATCTGTACGATTTATTATTTAATGTAAAGCCGAATAGATATCGACTGTCAGGATGTACAGGGATCGAAAAGAAGGCGTTCTTCAAATCAATGACTGTAAAAGTAGTCGCCGTCGGTGGAACCAACGTAAGCAATGTGGTGATGTCAGATACCACTGGATACTGAGGCACTACTATCTTGTTTATTTCCCTCAAATCAATAATGAAACGGTAAACTTTAGTATCGGTATCTCTCTTAAGGATCGGTAAAATTGGACTATTGCAAACATTGTAAGGAACTTCCTCGACTACTCCTGCCGAAATCAAATCATTTACAATGTGTATTAAAGCAAGTTCACCTTCTCTAGAAATCTTATATTGCGGGACACGTGGCAGAGATACTCCCTCCTTTACAGTAATACGCACTGGGGGAATTATCATTCGTCCTACATCCGTGTCAGAAGTGGCCCACAATGTTTTTGGTAAGGAGGCCAGAACTTCAGATTCATGGACAAAACACACTCGCTCAAAATCTGGGTAATTCTCATTCAGCACAACTCGCACTCCTTCTGGGGCACAGCGAATGGTAGCTCGAAAGTGTTTTAACATATCGAGTCCAATAATATTATCGGGTGTATTTGGAGACAACAAAAAGGGACAAGGGGCAGCAAATTTATCAACATGAAAGGCAACTGGTTGAGACAGTGGGCTAGAAGTAGGTGTTCCATCGAACCCTATTGCTGTAATTACCTCGCCAGACAGGGGAGCCCTTGGAACCAAGTGTTTGGACAAAGCGCTACGAGTAGCTCCTGTATCGACCAGAAATTGATCAGTAGATCCCAAAACATGTGCTTCTATGTATGGACCCCTCTGATCAACTGGTACCTCAACCGATTCCACACCCCATCCTACGCAATCCTATGCGTAATGCTCATCCCGTGGTTCAGCAGGATCACCCTCATTTATCTGATATTGATTGCGGTTATCAAACGTATTATAATCTGACTGACCACGACCCCTTGCTCCATATCCTCCACGATCGTTCGTGCCATAACCTCCTCTTGACCCTCCATAATAATTCCTAGATCTCCCACTTCCTCGTCCCCTCAAATTACGCTGCTCTCGAAACACCGGACAGTCTGCAATCCAATGCCCAAACTGTTTGCAGTATGCACATTGATTCACAGAAATGTCAGAACGAGGGGGAGGAGCATTACTGTACGATCCTCGCCCCCCTCTATTGTTCCCTCTCGTAGCCTGAACCTGAGCTAACATTACCTTCGTTTTCAATTCCTTCGCCTTCTTTTCACTACTTTCTTTCGCCTCCAATTCCTGTCTTTCATAATATTGAGCCATAGTCAATAAAGAGGCAGGGGTTGCTGTGGTCCATGAACTTTCACTCGCTTTTAATCGTTTCGCAATCTCCGGTAGGAGATTAGCTACATACTTATCAACGAATAGATGCCTGCCAGTATCTTCTGTCAATAATTGACCACTGTAATCATGGAACGCTTCCTCGAAGCGAGAGAAAAAATCGGAAACTGATTCATCCGCTTTCTGCTTACAAGAGGCTAATATAGTCCAATCAATCTTTTTAGCGGGAGCAAGAGTCTTTAGTTTTGTTAGTATGGCACCTGGAAGGTCTAATATTAATTGACACGGCTTACATGCTGGTTCTCTATCTAAATCAGCCTGAACAAGATCTTTCCAAGTGGCCCCGAGAGTCGTGAGGTCATCAAACCTACGAATGGCTCTCCACATATCAGGGGGCAATATCAACCCGAAAAATAGATCAATATCAACTAACGTCATGATACATGAAGAAATTGCACTTTCAACATTTTCATAAAAAGCCGCAGGGTTTTTACGGGGATCAGGTAAAGCATTCTTAAGCGCCATGACATCTGCTCTATTCCAAGGCGTATAAACCCAATTATATACAAAATACCCTTTCGCGTCTTTGGAGCTTTTATCATCATCTGTGCCATCCCCTTTATGAGGGACATATAAAGGCGCAGCTTCTCGCATAGGTCTAACATTAATCGCAGCGATCTTATCTGTTTCAAAGATAGGGCATTCTTTGGATATCCCCGTCGCTCCGGACGTAGACGAATTCTTCGACTTTTCCAACTCCCGTAGCCGTGTCGTCTCATTACGTAGTTCAAGCAAACGCTTGAAGAAGTCGTCCGCATCTGAAAGAACAAAAAGACCTTTACGAAAATTCTCACGATCCTTGGATATCTCCTTAGGTTCTAACTCGAGAGAATATTTTCTATACCGCTCAACAACTTCATCTCCAAAATGATCTAAAAAATACAGTCGTTCCTTATCAGACCACTGTTCCATTTGTTTAGTAACATCAGAAACAGTAACAGTATTATTATTTAGCTTTCGCGCAATTGAGCGTAATTCCGCAGCTCGTTCCGTATATAACCTGGTACGCTGTGTTCGATCACTATCCTCGTCCGAGTCCTCGTTCGGAGCCGTAGGTACGACGTACGGAGGCGGACAACGATCTAGTAATGAAAAATCATCCGTTTCATTAGTAAGGACTGGATAGAGAGGACGCCTGATAGGGAATTGACCATTAACCTGTAAATTACGTTCTCGTCTCACCCTCTCTTTCTTTTCCTGTAATTCCTTCTCCTGTAGCTGTAAAGCTTTGTCATGTGCAGCCTTCCGCTGCACTTTCTCCGCCAAGGCTTCCTCACGCTTCACTCGTTCACGCACCTCCTTCTCCCACATACGCACACAATCAAACATATCTTGTCTAGACCTTCGCTGAAACAAACACTGCTCTACATACTGTACCTTTCGAAGGTCAAACGACCCATATAGTCGCCACTGTAATTCACGATCAGTCTTAGTATACTTATGCCATAATGTACTATACATTATAGGTGGAATACCGAATTTAATATACATTTCACGATTTGGAGTCCCCTCTGGGGGAGCCGGCTGTTTTTCACTTAATCGATAATTGGTACCATTTTCAGAACAGCACATCCTACGGAGTGTGCTAAAAACAGGCATGTTTCAAAAAGTACCACGAAAACGCGATACTACAAAAATGCCACCTAACACGGTGCACTGTTCAAATCAAATAAATCAGAGAAATATCCCTACATGCCTGCCTATGTGAGGTGCACTTCACATATTCAAATTCAAATTCAAAGATTCAAAACGTTAGCTAACAAATTCAAATTCAATTTCAAAGGTTCAAAAAGCCACAGTAAGTGTCAGTAGACTACCTCACCGCTCAAAAGCTTACCAAATATTTGCAAACGTCCAACGTCCAACTGCCAAATTCTGTGGTCAAATCAGCCAAAACGGCACATCACGACAATCCAAGATCAGAATCTCAGTCGAAGACCGGCGCCACCTGGAAGGTCAGATCGGAAGGAAGGGAAAACACACCGTGGGTGCCGAGACTCGGGTCACTCAATGGCAGCGATCGCGTCCATGGCGAGTTTCCTAACCTTCGTCACGACCTCTCCTTCGGGCCTCCGAGTCGCCGATGAGTCCCTTCGTGGTCGCCAATTGTGGTGTTGGGTTCAAATCAGGCCTACATACTCTGCTAAACTCTCGAACACCTTAGTATAGAAGTTGGCACGGACACTGGAAAAGGTAAAAGACAAGTTTATTAAGACCCCATGGGGTGGTGATACATTCCAACAGCACCCTTCGGTAATGTAAGAAGTAGCACACCGAACATCGGTGCGCGACCTCTTTTATATGGTTTAATAGCAATAAAAAGATAGGCGGTTACAAGTTACACATTTTAGGTACATATAAGGTCATTTTTGGAACACAGCCAACACGTAGGAGGAGTTTCGACAGCACTGGTCAGTTAGCATGAACATTCCTGAAGAGTGACCAATTGGTGCGTAATGCGCATGTGCGCTTGACCAGTACTAAAAATAGCCTGTTGCCGAGCAGACTAATGACCATGGGTATCGAGAAAGGACAAAAGGGCACACTGACCACGAGGCAGCATGTTCATAGGAAACGGAAGGCAGAAGGATTCAAAATGGCCCCCGTTCGTTTTGGTCAAGTTAACAGAAAAGACCGTGTAGCTGTGCTAAACGCTAACTCAGGAGCTGCCAAAACACGACATTCCTGGTCCAGTGTTTATCTGTTATGGCTGGGTGGAATCTGAGGTAGATTGGCCCTGCACCATTACAGTGGATATCGATATTAAACAATATGAAATGTTGGTCAGACTAGTCAATGGGTGGGATGGAGCTGAATGAGACCAGCTCATTTTTGGTGACAATCGCATCTAGAGAGGAGCCTTAATTATGTGATGGTTCATTGCCAAATTGTTTAAGGTCATTTATTTCAGGAAGGTTGGTAAGGTTCTGGACTGTGGTGTCTTCAGAGTTGTTCCAGTGAATATTGAAGTCGCCCAAGAACACATACTTCACGTCAGTAAGGGAGAACCATGTTACTGGGTGAGCTAACTCTTCTACTAATAGGGCGCGATCACCAGGACGGTGGCAGATGGTATGTAGTTTGATTGGAGAGGAGCCTTTGACTCTGAGTTCAACTCTGAGGTATTCAAAAGTAGAGTATTCTATGTTTTTAATTTTAAATGTGTTTTATTGATTTCAAGAACAGTAAGATATACAGCATTGCATGGAGTACATGTCAGGAAAAAAAAAAAACTTCCATCTGGCGAGAAGTTCTGCGATGTACAGTTATGTCGTGCTCGAGTGTCCGCAGATAATGAGTTCATAGTGCAGAGCAGGGAGTTGAAGCACCCCAAAAGGCGTAAGGAGGAAATCATTGTTAGAAAAACTCCCAACGTTAGCCCCGATCCCACCCCCCAACTCCCGTTCCCGCCCCCACCCCAACCAGTGTGCCGAACAAGAGGGACATATATAGTCATAGGTTTGCGTTGGTCGGTATCGTTAGCCAGGTGAAGTTGCAGGATCCTTCGCGGGCTCAGTGAGGCGGAGAATGCGCAGGTATTTGGGGCACGTGATCTCATTAAATTCTTTGGAAAGAAGGGTGAGCAATGGAAGCCACAGTTTCTGAAAAGCGGCAGTGGAGTGTGTGAGCGTGGCATGGATGCACTCCATGCCGAGGACAAACCAGATTTTGTGTAGCCAACCTGTGTGTGAGGGTTTGGTTGTGGAGCCCCACAGGGACAAGACGTGTTGTGTAGCAGCTTGCATGGCGATCCCCATCTGGCGACCTCTCTGGGATTTTAGGAGAAAGGTGAGTGCGTTGGGTAGGCCTAAAAATGTGTATGCAGGGAACCTGGGGATTTCTGTATCGAACGTGGAGTTGATCTCGTCCAAAACGGACTGCCAGTAGTCCTGGACCTCGCGGCACTCCCAGAGGAGGTGTGTTAGGGTACCCTGTTCTCCACACCCTCTCCAGCACAGCGCGCTTCGCGTGGGATTACCCCTGTGGAGCCGGACCGGTGTGAGATGCCAATATATAGCAATTTTTGTTGCTGCCTCTCTAGAGGCCGTGTTGCGTGTGGTATGGGCCGCCCTATGGTATATTGAATTCCATTCCTGCGGTGAGAGGGCCCTCCCCAGTTCTGCCTCCCATCTCCTTTGGCCCGCTGATTTACCCTGGGGAGAAAGTGGAGTGAGCATTTTGTAGAGGTCTGTGATGAGGTGTTTGTCAGAGTCTTTCGTCACCAGCCACTTCTCAAAGGCAGTCATGGGTCTGCCGACCAGAGACACGATGTCTGTGTGGGTGAGCCAGTGTCGAAGTTGGAAGTACTGAAATAGGTGCGGGGAGACAACTCATAGCCCTGGGTAATGTCTGCAAGGGTGAGAAAGCCTTTTAGGTCGAAGAGATGACCCGCTGAAAAGTTACTGATGGTGCGCCGTTGCGGGAAGGCCCCGGGAGCATTACCCGGCGGGAACTCCGGGTTGTCCAGAACGGGTGTTAGAGGGAATGGGAAGGTGGTGAGACCTCTCTCGGTCGCTACCTTGTTCCAAACCGGCAGGACAGTGCGGGTAATGGGAGACCTCAAGAGATAACGTGGCCGGTGTTGTCGAAGGAGGAACGGGATTTTCCAAAGAGGGGTACCCACCATGGCTCTGTCTTGGAATAGCCAGCGTTTTTCAGATTCTGGCCTGAACCACTCCACCAGATAGCGGAGTTGCGCTGCCTGGAAATATTGCAGAAGATTGGGTTTGCCCAGTCCTCCCTCGTCCGGGTTCCTATATGCTAGTTGTTTGTGTATACGCGCTCGTTTGCCGCCCCATATGAAATGTTGGATATCAGATTGTAGAGTCTGAATGGTGCCTGCCGGGGGGGATACCGGGAGTGTCTGAAAAAGGTATAGGATTTTAGGTAGGGTCGTCATCTTAATAGCCGCAACACGGCCCAATATGGAAAGGGGTTGCTTAGTCCAACGTGCGAAGTCGGAGCGAATCCGGGAGTACAAGGTCGTGTAATTGAGGGTCAGTGTTGAGGCCGTGGAAGCCGTAAGGGTAAGTATCCCTCAGTGAGCGCATTTGATGCAAGGCGCCGTTCCATTTAAAGATCAGTCTGAACGGGTGGCCCCAGGAGTACGGGATTTCTTGCTGCCGTAGGAAGTCTGTAGCGGGTTTGAACTCCTTCCGTTTTTGCAGAGTGATGGCCGACAGGTCTTGGTACAGGGCGACTGGGTGGCCCTTAAAGTGAAGGGGTTGTGCCAGTCGAGCTTCTCTGAGAATTCTTTTTTTGAGCGGGAAGTCCAGAAGGAACGCCAAGATGTCAGGTGGCGGAGCCCACGCTCTCCGGGGGAGGCCCACCCTGTGTGCTCAGTCAATGCGGATGGTGAAGTCGGCGGAAAAGATCCTGCAGGTAGCCGGTGATGTCCGATCCCTCCAATTTCTGAGGTACTCCCCGAACCCGTATGTTATTGCGACGGGAACGGTTTTCAAGGTCCTCTGCGTGGGCCTGGAGGTCCACCTGTTGATCAGTAAGTCGTATGATCTCTTGTTGAAGCTGCTCCATTTCGGCACTCCTGGTCTGGTCGGCCTCCTCCACCGCCGCTACCCGCTCCCCGAGCCCCTCCACCTCTCGCCGGACTTCCCGGACCTCCCCCGCTACATCCTGCTTCAGGGATTTAAAGTCGTCTCTGAGGGAATTAGACAATGATTCCAGAAAGGATCTGGTGATAGGTACTTGGTCATCGGCTGGTTCCGGCGGTGATCCCGTGATTTTTGGAGAAGGAGGGTCTTTGCTGGACCGGGGGTTGGGATTTGGCCAGCAGTTCTGGGAGTGTCTGGGTCCCCTTCTTCCCTCTCTGGTTCGCCATTGTCTGGTATGTGGAGGGGCCCCGTGTGGTCCCTAATGCTGGAGGGTGGAAGTTACTGGGGGGGACGCAGTGGCCCCGCAGTGCTCCTGGAAGAGGCAGGCCGCCGCCTATCTTTCACTCCGTCGGAGGTCAGGGCCCACCGGGGACGGCGGGCAGCAGGGGGTCCCCCAAAACAAAGCAGAAAGCGGCCCACAATTCCAAGGCTTGTGGAGGGAGGTCGAAGGAGCACCCGCTTTAGTGCGATCGTGCGGGCCAGGGAGGTCTGCTCAGATATCTGGGTTCCATGCAGCTGAGATACCCTTCCTGTGTTCTGCGCTCGGGGGTGAAGCACCGCCGCAGGTTGCGAGCTGCAGTAACGGCCCTTCGCGCCGCGCTGCCACCAGGCCCAGTCGATCTAGGCACCGGGAGCTCGAGTGTGCTCCCCGAGTTCCCCTTCAGCGCGCACCTCCTCTCCCCTCACCTCTTGTGTCGCTCAGGCCGCCTTCTCAGGACCTCCTTCGGCTAGGCCCCTGACTTTAGGCCTGGGCCGTGTGATCTCCGGTCGGGCCCCCTCGCGCCCCCGCCGGGCGCCGCAACTCCACCAGGTGGCTCTTAATGGCGGGGGGTCAGGCTCCGGTGTGCAGCAGTTGGGGCCGCCTTGATCGCGGCATCGCCGCTAGGCCTGGAAGCCGGGGCCTCAATTTTGGTGGCCGCCGGCCGGGTCAGCCGCTCTCGCCGGTCGAGGCTCGGGGGCCAGTCCGTCCAGTAGGAGGGGTCCCGATCCAGCGCAGCAGCAGTCGCCTACCTTTCAGGCGGTGTGGGAAATGGTTCTGGGCGCCGAAGCTCCGGAGGGGCAGCGAGGGCTCCGCTGGGCGCTCCACCCCCTTAGGCGGCGGCCATCACCGGGGAGCCCCGTCTGAGCGCCGCCTTCGGAAAGAGCCGGCCCACGGTCGGGAAGTGTCGCTCTGGCACCCAGGGAGCGCCGCCGATATCAGGCACCAACGGCAGGGACAGTTATGAAGACGGGGAGTCGAGAAGCTGACTGCAAAGGCGTTCGGCGGAGGTTTAGGACGGGGAGCTGCGGGGACCCACGTCCTACCAGGTCGCCATCTTGGACACGCCCCGTATTCTATGTTTTTAAAGATGAAAAGATGTATTCCATCTTTGTGAATGATAGCTAGTCCACCACCTTTTCTTTTAGGTACGTCATGTCTAATGATGATGTATCCAAGTGGGGTAAGCAGTTCTGGAATGGTGGTAGATTGGTCATTAAGCCAGAATTCAGTGAGGAAAGCGATATCTATTTCTTCACTGAGTATAGCTTCAGCGATATCTGTAGGGTGTTGAACTGCTGATCTACACTTGAGGAGCATGCATGATCGAGGGCATGGATTATCATTTGTAGAATGTAGTGTTTGAATTGTAGTGCATTGAGCAGGTGGTCTTGGTGAGTAGATAATTCTAGAGATTATTTTGTGCTCATTATTACTGGGGTTGTGGAGGGAGGTTTATGAATCATTTTCTGGTTCGTTGTGAGGTAAGAATTGCTGATAGCATCAGCTTCCAGTGCTGATATGGGGCTGAGATCTTGATGGGGTCATTATGACTGATGTCATAAGGGTTTAGAGGGCCAGAGGGTGTGTTGTATGGCAGTAGGAGAACCTGTGTGAGGAGACAATTTATGACTACCCGGAGTGTGCAAGCAAACTAACTTGACTTGGCTTGAGAGGGGAGAGAAGCTTCTAGAGGAGTACCTTTGAAGTTCACAGATGCCCAGCCTTTCATGCCCTGGCTTCAAACTAAGTACAGTGGATATGCAGCCCTTTGTGTGGAGACAGGACACACGCTATTCAAGTGGAAGTTGGGCTGGGCCTACCTCCCCCCTCCCATCATGCCTTTGATGGTGCATCCAATCACACCTAAGCTCTCCATTGTGTGTAGTTATCTAGCAGGAATGCAAAAAGCCAAACTGTTATCCACACCCAGTAACCTGACCCAGAGACAGGTTGCAGGCACTAAATGGCTAAGGCAAGACAATGCAAACTTTCCAAAGTTATAAACAAGATGATGGATGGAATGCTTGAATTATTCCCAGCCACTGGCAATCGCTCAGTCCTCATCCAAACCCATTGCCTTTCTCCCGCCATGACACCTCAGTTTGGACCCAGTCTTAGGCTAATCAGTCTTGACCCTGCTACCCCTGGGAACAGTCCAGCCAGAACTCCCATACCAAGTCCTCCCTGAACAAGAACACACGCAATCTAGGACTGATTGCACCCTAGTTAGGGATCTTCCACCATGTATAACTTGGTTCAGGTGGCACAGTGTGGAGCCCACCTCTGGGCATACTCTGTGCACTTAGGATGCCAAATGCAAAACAACAAGTTGATGGATGGAATACTCAAATTAATCTCAGCCACTGGCAATTGTTCAAGGCCAGAACTCAAGCCATCATTTTTTGCCCACCATGCCACCTCAATGTGTTCCCAGCCATATGCAAATCAGCCTTGACCCTGCTTCTCATGGAAAAGTCCAGCCCGAACTGTCAGGCGTGGATCTCAGTCTAACTGTGCCACTGGAACAAAACTATACCTGGCTGAAGAGCCCTAACTAGGACAAAACCCTACCTAGGTTGATTGTGTTTCGGTTCAGGCTCGGCTGTTCTGTCGGTGTGCAGACAGAATATTGAGTAAAAAATATTGAGTTGCACAAGTGTCGAATATTAAATATAATGGTTCAAAAATAATGACAGCAAGAATATCGTGGTCAAGAATATCGACTTACTTAACCCCTTCTGTGATAAGGATGGCCCCGGCCGTCATACGTCACAGTGGACGTGTGCGGAGGACGGCCGGGGACCGTCCAAATCCCACCCACCCATTGATTCTACCACACAGCGGGAGAATAATTGCTGCGTGCAAGGGGTTAAGGTAAGTAAAATCGATTTTAAAAATATTGAACGGTTTAATAAAGTTTGCAAAAATATAGTTGTTAAAAATATAATTTTTTTAATTAATGTTATGTATTTTAGTATATATTTTAAATGTATGTGATATATGTTTTTTGTATAAGAATTGATTATATGTTTAAGATATAGTAGTTATTAATTTTTTTATTTGAGTTTTGCATTTTTAGTTCCGTAGCAGGTTGTGGGTTTATAGGGAAATAGGGTGGGATGTAATGTAATCATATTAAATTAATGTATTCGTTTTTTATTTATTAATATTTGTTTAGTTGGGATTTTATAGTTTTAAATGTGTAAAGTAATTAATTATTAATGAAATAATAATTGTTTGTAAATTAATTGTAATTAATAATTGGTAAATTAATTATGGTAATCCTTTTTTTGTTATTCTATTAGGTGTGTGTTGTGGTGTTTATAGGTGTAAAGAGTGGAAAATAATGTATTTTTAATTGATGAATTAATAACTGGTTGTTAATTTTTTGAAATAATAGTTGGTAATTAATTATAGTATTTGTGAAATTAATTTTAGGTGTGCGTTTTGGGGTTTATAAGGGTAAAGGGTGTTGTTTATTTATTTATTATTATTATTTTTATCTTAATTGATATTAATTAAATTAATTAAAATGTTATTATCGTAACTGTGTAATTCGTTTTAGGTGTGTTGTGGTGTTTATAGGAGTAAAGGATGGGAAGAAATTTGTGTTCAATTAATTAATATATAGTTGTTAATTAATGTTATTATTTGATATTTATTTTGGGTAATTGTTTATTTTTGTGTGTATTGTTTTTTCTTTTTACGGGGTAAAGCGTGGGTATTAAATGCATTTTAATTACTTAATTGTTCGTTTTTTATTGTAATAGTTTTTAATTTAAAAATAAGTTTTAATTGTGTTTTATTATTTTATAGTTTAATTTAGGTTTGTGTTGCAGATATTATTGTGTTAAAGTGCGTGTAGTCAATTAATGTTTAATAGTTTTTTTATTAATAATATTTTTTAAATGACTACCAATTATGTTAATTATGGAAGTATATTTTTTTAAATGTTGAAGTGTTTTGTTTTTGGTGTGGTTTTATAGGGTAGGAAACCAAATAAATACGTTTATGTATTAATTAATTTTTTGTTTGTCAATATTTTCTAGTTAATCATTATTTTTTAATGTATTGATTATTTTATTTTATATAATATTTGTAGGTTTTTGTTCTATGTGATGAATATTATAATATGTTTTCTTTTTATATATTTAATATATTTGATCTTTCATTTTTTAAATATTGTTTATTTTTATGATTTTATCTATTTTTTATTTGTTTTTATAACTGTTTGATTGCGAACAGTAATTTTTGTCTCTCTGCTATCCAACACTTTCCCTAATGTTGCACTCACTGGAGTGGGAATAGTTATTTTTACCTCTCCTTTATCCAGCACTTTCCCTACTGTTGCACACTTTGGAGTGGTAATAGTAATTTTTGCCCATCCGCTATCCAACATTTTCCCTGCTGTTGCACTTACCGGAATGGGAATAACAATTTTAACCTCTTTGCTATCTAACACTTTCCCCACTGTTGCACTCACTGGAGTGGGAATAAATTGTTTTACCCCTCTGCTATCCAACTCTTATCCTACTGTTGCATTCAGTGGAGCGGGAATAGTAATGTTTACCCTTCCACTATGCAAAACTTCCCCTACTGTTACACTCTTTGGAGTGGGAATAGTAATTTTTACCCCTCCGTTATCTAACACTTATCCTACTGTTGCACTCAGTGGAGTGGGAATAGTAATTTTTACCCTTCCTCTATCCAACACGTTCCCTACAGTTGCACTCTTAGGACTGGGAATACACATTTTTGCCCCTCCGCTATCTAACATTTTCCCTACTATTGCTCTTACTGGAGTGGGAATAGTTATGTTTATCCCTCCGCTTTCCAACACTTTCCCTACTAATGCACTCACTGGAGTTGGAAAAGTAAATTTTATTTCTCCGCTATCCAGCACTTATTCTACTGTTGCAGTCACTGGAGTGGGAATAGTTATTTTTACCCCTTTGCTATCCAACACTTTCCCTACTATTGTATTGTGAAATGTAAGTTGAATTTTTTTTTATAGTTTAATGTTTTAATTTATTATAGATTTTAGTTTTTTATATTTTAAATCATTAATATATCATTTTATTTTTTATAATATTTTAAACTTTTAACATAAATTTAAAATATGTGTTTAATAATTGTTTTAAAGTAAATATATATGTATAAATTATTATGTTTGTGTGTTTATTTTTATGTTAAAATTACATTTAATATTTAATATATATTATTTTATTTTTTATTTATATAAAAGTCGGTATTTTATACATCTATATTTTTTACATCAATAATTCTTTGTCAATATTTTTGTACTTACCTGTTTAAGTATGGGAGTCGATGTTTTTGTCGTCTGTATTTTTTACTCAATATTTTTAACATCAATATTATTTACATCAATTTTGTGTCAGTGAACCATTCTGACAGGAGGAGGGTCAAAACTAATTTGCGTATACCAGGAACAAACTGAGGTGACATGGAGTGCAAAATAACAATGGGTTGGGATGTGCCCCCTCGTAATTACCTGTGTCTGAGAATAATTCAAGCATTCCAACTATCACTTTTCTGTATACTCTAGTAACTTTCTAAAACTGGCATTTCCAGAATTACAGTTTAAAATTCGACTTTACCATGAATTAGGATTTAAAATCGTGATTCCAGAGACACCAAACATAAACTGATAACCAATTCCCAAATTGGAAAATACACTTATACATTATAATAAGGTAACTGAAGTAGTATCCTATGGGAGAGGTAGGCTTTGCAGTAGTGAAACATGAATTTAAGAGTTTTTCACTACCAGGACATGTACAACTTAAAAGTATATGTCCGACTTTTCGAATACATTGCACTCTGCCCTCTGGACTGTTCAGGGCCTACCAACTTACGGGTGACCTATATGTATTAAAAAGGAAAGTTGGAGCCTTGTAAAAGGTTTACTTTGCCAGGTCGACATGGCAGCTTAAAACTGCACACACAGGCTCTGCAATGGCAGGCATGAGACATGATTAAAGTGCTAATTAAGTGAGTAGCACAATCAGTGCTGCAGGTCCACCAGTGACATTTAATTTATAGGTCCTGGGCACAGATAGTGCCTGACAAGTAAATTAAATATGCCAATTGGGCATAAGCCAATCTGACATGTTTAAAGGAGAGAGCACAAGTACTATAGACCTGATTAGCAGTGGTAAAGTGCACCAATTCTTAAGGCCACCAACAACAAATTCAGCAAAAAATAGAGGAAGGCAAAACATCTGTGGATAAAACTGCAGAAATTACCAAGTCCAAAAAAACTCTTCTTATTCCATGGTATAGATTCCTCTGTTCCTTCTGGTGGAATGTTTCTGTTTTTTTCTTAGAAGTGTGAATTTCTTCACAGGAGTAGAAATGCTTGTATCAAGGCATCTGTTTTCTAGGATTTTTTGGTAGATCTAGAATATGTCAGATAAATGTGATAATCGAACTAACCCATTCATCTCCATCCTTCATGGTTGTTTATCCTCTTGTTAAATTAATCAAGACATAGATGTCTATTCATTTTAACATTATTTTTATTATAAGAAATAAGTATATAACAAAGATAAGGTGTTCTCAACAAATCTCTCGTTCAAGTCCTGTAATACCAAGTTAACAAACTACAGGTTAGAGAGGAGCTTCTCGAGAAATATCATAGATGAGGTCATGCAAGATTGCCGCACCCACTTCATCCTAGATCAACAGCGAGCAGAGTCTCCTTCACTGAAGCTGAACAAAGTGTAATGATGTGAAGTCCACACGTCACAAAGGTGATAGGAAATAGCTTCTTTGCTACTTGAAAATAACACAACAGTTTCTTGCTGTTTTGAAAACAGGTATGCTACACACATCATCTCTGAAACTCAAAATGAGGCTTACTCTTTACTAATTCAAATAAAGCTAGCATAGTGCCTAGAAGTAGTAGTACGTGGGTGTTTGGACTATAATTTTCAATAAACATGTTATACTTCTGTTTATTCTCATTATCCTAATGTACTTCTCTGCCTTACTGTTCATATTCTGTGTGGTTACAATTTACATTTTATGCACTACTTTAGGATTTTAAAAAACTTTTTTTTAAAACATATTCTACTTCTTAGTACTATTTTGTGTACTATGTTTTTAACAAAATAGGGTTGTGAGTTCCATTGTTGTCCATTATTCTATCTTATGAGACTGGTTGTTACCAGTAAATGCTTCTAGTTCAACATTGCTCAAAGGGTGGTGTAAGGGTTGCAGTACTACTGGACTTTTACTTGAATTGGCACATTGATTAAGTCCTTAGTGCCAGGGGTCAAAAAACGAAACCCTGCAACTCTAGGGGGTTACCTCTAGAGCATGGGTACTCACAAATATGATCCCGTGGGACGAAAACTTTGGTCTTTGGTGTGAATGAGGAGCACACTGATGCCAACAGGGGTGTAAAGTCGGTGTAGGGGAAGCGAAGCATGTATATTTAGTGGCTGAACATAATTGCACAATGTGAAAACGGAACACCTGGGATGAATCCAAGTTTCCCCACTTGACCAACTTGTGTGACCCTGGGTAATTGTTTCATTTTAATTTCTCTCCTGTTTCTTCATTATCATATAAAAGGAACTTGAAATACACGACTTAAGGATGCTGTTCAAAACTATCTCCTGTACTTGGATGTAATTGCTAATAGCATTGTTGTCAGGTTGGCAAGGGGCTGTCATGAACGTTTCTAAATTCATGTTTGAAAACCATGGGGCAGATTTATGATGACTGGCGCATCCCCAGGGATGCTCCAGTCATCCTGCGCCGCCGCTCCGACACCCATGGTGCGCCGCATTTATAATGCGGCGCACCATGGGGCAAAAACGGCACAGATGCGTGACGCATCTGTGCCGTAAAAGTGGCGCATTGCTGGAGCTGCGCCGCAAGCGCGACGCAGCTCCAGCAAGGCTCGAGGGTGCCCTATCTCCACAATGCTGCGTCAAGACCTACGCCTGCTTCAAGCAGGCGCAGGGTTTTGACGCAGCATTGTCCTGAAAGTGACTGAGTGAAATCTCATAGATTTCACTCAGCCACTTTTAGGAGGCGTTCCTGCGCAGGAACGCCCCCCCTGCGCAGGAACGCCTCCTTATGGTGCAGGGCTTTACAACGTGACGCATCTCCTAGATGCGTCACGTTGTAAATAGGGCGCATTGTTTGCGCCGCCGTTGCGTCAAATAAAGTGACGCACCGGCGGCGCAAGGCCTTCATAAATCTGCCCCCATCACTTTAAGAAAAATACTTCTGAATGCAATTTGACTTACTAAGGTGAAATAGTTCTACAGGTCAGTTAAATACACTTTTTGAATTTTGAAAAGTCTATCAGTTTTTTACACATTTGCTGCATTTAAAAAGTTAAGGTGCTCCTAAAGTTAAGGGCCTAGTTACTGCCTTTCCCTACTGCAAATAACCTTGAAATAATTTCTTGCTGTATAATTAACATTTGTCTTCATGTTAGTGCCGAGTCAATTTAACAGCAGCCCAGTGCTGCTGCTGCCCAGGAGGCCACAAGTTAACATGTCAGGAGGGCCGTATTACTGCTCCAGAGAATGTATCACTACCATTCCAAGTGGGAACGCATGTGGTACATCCTACATTTGCTGCAGAGGGCTGTTAGTGCAGAAGGAGCAGTTTTAATTAATAAGGCCCTATGTTATACTTATTGCCATAGAGCTGTGGTGCATTAATAGCAACACCACAGCAGAGCAAGTTAGATTTTATTATCATTCAAAGCACAAGAAAAGTTTAAAATACTTCAGTTTACCAATTACTCTTGTAAAGAAGCCTGGGCTTTCACAAGCAGCCACCAAACAGAACATTAGAATGCTCCTGATGACTAACTTATTTTAGGAAAAAAAACAGCAACTACGAGCAAGAATACTAGATGGCCGCCGTTCGTGAAAGTCCATTTGGAGGTAAGCATAATCAGGGCATGAGTCGGGGTACCACGAGGGTGGACGGCGTCCCCCCACTTCTTTTCAAAGGTGAACGTCGTCCACCCTGCTTATCAAACTGCCATCCACCCTGCCCTGCTCATCAAAAGCAGGATAAAAGTGCGCACCAACCATGCATTTCTGGGTAATTGCGGCTGAATCCACCCGGGGCAGCCAGCAGCACCCTGTGTCACGCTTACATATAGCCAGGCCTCTCTGCGCCTGAGTTACAACACTGGAGCACACGCAGTGGTACGACCAAGGTGACTAGATTAGCTGGGGATTCGCTTCAGTAGTCTCCATTAATCCCAAACACATTAATTATGTTTTATGTTTTCATAGAAGAAAGATTTCAGTTTCTTGTATGATTTCGCAAGATGGACAAATTCTCAGTACTACATTCTAGGAACATGGCTGATGGTTTCAGCTGCAGCTAGCGCTATGTAATTTAAGTGTGGTGAGATGGCTCCTTTGTGGTGCCTCCTCTATGTTAAAGTTTCTCCAATAAATGTTACATGACGGAAGTTGCTACATCAAACAAACCGATGTGCTGCAGTGGGCTGTGGCCTTGAGCAGGACCGCAGTCGCAGCACGGTAGTCTTTCCACGTACAGGTGTTAAGGTGTCTCCAAGAGGGGTATGAGATGGCTGATTCAAAGAGTGGGCTGCACAAGTACTTCATTTTCGCTGAATGCAAGGGCGTAGCTTCCACTGATTCAGAAGTTTCAGAGGCACCAGGGCACAGAGGCATGAGGGGCACATTTATCCCTGATTATTCTATCGTTTACAATTTAAACAGCAACTAAGGGGTCCATTTCCTTTTTTGCACTGGTGCACGTGACACACTGCCTTCTCTGTTGGTTGGAATGCTTTGTTTATCTCTGTGAAACAACAGGTAGGTATTACAACAGTTCAGAGTGTTTATGCGCCTGCTACCGAGATGTTTATGAGCTGAGGGGGCAGTGAGTCAGTGATTCCTCTTTCCAAGTTCTTTGTAGTAAGCGCCACGTAATATGGATGACATTACTTATAGGTGTTCCGTTCCTTCCATGCAGACCTCTACACCAGTCGCCTACGGGCTGACAGAACGGGATCCCAGGCGTTTTTGGAGGGCCTGGAGTTGCCAGTGATAGGAGGAAGAGGCGGATGCCTTGGGGCAGGATGTTACACTAGCCGAGATCCGCTGCGCAATTAAACGGTTGGCGCGCAACAAAACACCTGGGAGCGACAGCTTGCCTATTGAATTTTACTCGACGTATGTGGACCTCCTGGCGCCACGATTATTGATGGTGTACCGGGAGGCTCGGGAAACGGGGAGTTTGCCCGGGTCGACTAGGGAGGCCATTATTATATCGCTTCTTAAGCCTGGGAAAACGCCGACTGATCCTGCTGCGTATAGGCCTCTATCCATGCTCACTACAGATTATAAAATATTGAGCCGGGTGCTTGCCACTAGGCTCCTCCCGTTGATGACGCGGTTGGTGCACGAGGACCAAGCGGGCTTCATCCCAACGCGCAATACTGCCAGCAGTGTACATAGATTACTCGGGATCCTTGATGAGGGAGGCGGGAGGGGGCGGTGAGGCATTGGTGCTGTCGGTCGACATCGCTAAGGCTTTCGATAGCCTAGAATGGCCCTACCTTTTCTCGGCGATGGAGGCATTAGGGCTTGGGCTGGGTATATTGGTTGGACTAAAATATTGTATTCATCGGCAACTGCCAGAGTCCGAGTGGGGCGGGCAGTTTCTTCCTCCAATCCGGTGGGACGGGGCACTAGACAGGGCTGCCCGCTTTCTCTGTTGTTGTTCGCTCTTGCAATAGAGCCGTTGGCTGCGCCGCTAGATTAGGAGCTGAATACCAGGGCCTTCGACTCCGGGGCCGGAACCATCATATTTCACTATATGCGGATGACCTCCTTATGTTTTTGGAGGACGCCGGGGACGCTTTAAGCGGGGCAAGGAACCTGCTTGATCGTTTTGGGGGGATCTCGGGCCTACGGGTTAACTGGGCTAAGACCTACGTTTTCCCAGTGTCTAGTGGGTGCGGCCCGCCGACGTTACCACCCGGGTTGACGTGGGAGCCAAGGTGCCATCCTTATTTGGGAACACGGGTGTATCATGCACAAGCGGATCTCTTTGAGGGTAATATCGAAAGGGCTATGACGGGTTTGAGGGGTAGCATACAGTTTTGGGGCTCCCTGCCGTTGTCGGTGATGGGTCGAGTTGTGCTCCTCAAGATGGTGGCGCTTCCTCGCCTATTATACTTTTTTAGGACTTTACGGATACGGATACCGGTTGGTGTTTTTCCTACGACTCCGATCGGCGGTGAGTAGCTTTATATGGGGGACAGGGCGGCGTAGAGTGGCCTTGGACACATTAATGAGACCGCGAGGGGAGGGGGGGCTCGCCTGGCCTGACTTTGAATTATACTATCTGGCCGCGCAATTCCAGGTCCTCACCCAGGCGGTGGCACTGGAGTTTCGGGGACCGGTGAGGAAGACCATGCCTGACGTGCCGCGGCACGTGCTGTCATTTGTAATCTTCCAGCAAAAACTGAGACTGGCTGAATTGTCCATGGCGGAAAGTACCCTCCGGTATTGCTGGAAGGGGTATCACAGCAGGATTGGGGTGCTGCGACCGTATGCGCCCGAGATACCGCTGGGCATGTGCACGTCGTTGCCGCACAGTGGTGACTGGTCTGGCGGATTGGGAGGAATTGGGTCTGAAGATGGTGAGAGACTTGTATGCTGACGGGGCAGTGTTGCCGTATAGCGCGCTACAGGAATCATCTGGGCTCCCGCAGGGACACTTCCTATTGCATGCAGCTTTGAGTGCTGCTCTGCAGAAGTATTGGGGGTTGGGCTTATCTGAACCCCCAGCCAGTGGATTGTGCCAATACGTGGTGATGGGGGCGGGCATGCATAAGGCGATTACATGTTTATATAAAAGAATGATGGGTGACGGACTGACTGCGGGAGCAGTGGTCGGCAGATTTGGGAAAGGATATCCCCGATGCAGCCTTGTCACAGATACTCTGAAGGGCGTGGAAGGGCACTCGGAATGCCAGGTTCCAGCTGATCCAATTCTTCGTGTTGCATAGGGCGTATCTTACCCCTGCGAAAATGTATCAATATTTCCATGGTACTGCGGCCAGCTGCCCCAGATATTCGACTGAGGGAGCGGACCTGGTCCACATGCTATGGAATTGCCCGCAGTTAGGCGCAGATTGGGAGGAGGTGACGGGGACACTCGGTAGGATAACGGAGCGGCAGATCGATAGGGACGTGGGGGTGTGCTTATTACACTGGTTCCCTCATACTGGCAGAAATAAGATAACTAGCAAAATCCTGGACTTAGGTCTCATTTTGGCTAAAAGAGAGATAACATCCCACTGGAAGGCAGTGGCAGGCCCTAGTTATGTGAGGTGGAAGGCTGCGCTGATATTGTGGGCGGGCAGTGAGAGTTCACTCAGGATGCAACAGGCGCATAGGTCCCACAATGATAGAGAGTTAGAAGCGGCGAGGGAGTGGGAGGCCCTGGTGGCGGATCTCCGGATGGCAGATGAGGAGGCGGAGTCAGACTCAGGCACATCGGTGGGGGAGGAGTAGGCGTAGAAGGCACTCTCGGGGTTGGGAGGAGTTAGCGTAGGGGGGATCCCCGTAACATGAAAGGTTGTTGGACATTTAGTGTGGACAAATGGCCGACCCGAAATACTACGGCACGAGAATGATACGCACATGATATTGTTTTCCTGTGGGAATGGCACCAGCTGCGAGGGGGGGGAGGGGAGTTGTGGATCGGTCAAGGGGCCATGAAGGGTGACTCATTGGTAATCAGACGAAGGTTCATGGTTCCGTCTTGTGAATTATTCTGTATTGATGTGAGTCCCTTGTATGTTGGTTGTGTTGTAAAATGATACACAGATTTTCCACAAAAAAAAAATGGATGACATTACTTATATCACTGTGTGGTATAAAGCGCCTACGCACTCCTGATAAAGTATTGCAAGCCTCTTTAATGAAAAAGTTATTGTTTTGTCTGTAAATCTGCTGTATGCTTGTGAAGGGCCTCTGCTCAGTTTGTGTCAATCCCTACCTGGAGTTTCGTATAAACGTGTATTACAGTCTCTGCTCACTTGCTCCTTTGAACCCGCCTGAATTGATAACCCCGGCACTCTGCTCCACTCTCATAGGTATGCCAGATCATATCTCCCTTCCCAGTACTCCCTCTCCCGCCAATAAAGCCAATTTACACATTTTGTCTTGTGGTGGTCATTTGTTGGCCACAGTTTATTAGGAATACAAGGAAACATGTATATACGTGTGGCGTTTAGTTAATACAGGGTTGGCGTTTAGTTAATACAGGGTCAGAAGAACTAGTCTCTGCCATAGAACCCAACATCTCAGCCAAGACCTGGCAGGCCCACTTTCAGTCACTCCATGAGGTTCCCGATGATGCCACCAATGATTCCACTCCAAATATTAATGTAATAATGGAGGGGGATCCCTTCACAGTGACGGAAGTTCGAGCTGCCATCGCAGGGCTGGCACCAGGCAAGGCGCCCGGATTGGACGGCTTGCCGGGCGATCTATTTAAACAGGAGCCTGATGTTTGGGCTCCCTATCTGGTCCTGATATTTAACGCGGTTCTTGGGGGCATGGAGGTTCCCAGTACTTGGCTGGGCGCAGAGATCGTTCCCATATTTAAGAAGGGATCGCCTCTGCTCCCAGCCAATTACAGGCCCATTAGCCTCATAGATGTATCCCAGAAGTTATTCGGTAGACTCATACTGGATCGTCTCCTAAATTGGATAGAGGAATTCACCATTCTTAGTCCCTACCAGGCGGGATTTAGAAGCGGGGTGTCTACAATGGATCAGATATTCCGCCTGAATCTCCTCTATTGGAAGACAGCGGTGATCGAGGGCGGTAGCTTGTACACGGTATTCGTGGACTTGCGAGCCGCCTTCGACCTTGTACCCAGAAATAGATCATGGACTGTAATGAGGGAGCTGGGCGTTCCGGCTGAGATCCTGAATATCCTGATAAGATTGCATCATGGGAATTTTGCACGTGTCAGGTGTGGCAGAAATGAGGCCCTCTCTGACAGGTTCCCCGTTGACAGAGGGGTGAGGCAGGGTTGTGTGCTCGCACCGACCCTGTTCTGCCTCTTTGTCAACGGGGTAATCGCGCACCTGACTGGGATTCACGACATTGATGCCCTTAAGTTAAACGGCAGCAGGGTGCCCACTATTATGTTTGCGGATGACACCCTGCTGCTGTCCAAATCCCCGATGGGAATTCAAAGAGTTTTGATCGGGTTCTCAGCCTTCTGTGTAGAGCTTGGACTTGAGATTAACGCGTCAAAAACCAAATTCATGATTCTCAATCCCCCCCCCTCAACACGCCCTAGCCCCACTATAAGTCCATTAAGACTAGAGAGGGTCTTTACCTTTGAATATTTGGGCTTAACTATTAACCAGGACATGACGTGGGACAAACATCGGACCAGGGCAAACATGAAATTGGCCCAATTAACGGGGGGTATTATCAGGATGGTAAACGGGTCGACTTATAAACCCCTTGGCCCCGCCCTTGAAATTTATAGAAGGCAAGCCAGAGGTGCAGTCCTATATGGAGGGGAACTATGGGGGCATACTCCTGCTCAAAATCTTCAGGTCACTGAAAATAACTTCATTAGGCAGTTGGCGGCGTTACCTGCAAGCACTCCGCTCCTCCCGCTGAGAATTGATCTGGGCTTAAGACCAATCTCGGAGGAGCTGGGTTTAAGACCAATTACCTTCTGGCGACGCATTTGGAGCACGCCTGAACTTACAGATTACAGAAGCGAGCTCCAAGAGATTCTCCGTCTGCCCAAATCAAGTCAAATCCCTTGGTTAAGGTATATTAAACACACATGCGAGATACTGGGCAGACCAGACTTATGGTCAGATCCAGCTAATACATGTACCGGTGCACAGACATAATATCGACTCCAAAATTTCGTCTGGACAGAATATCGAGTTTTAAATATCGTTTGGAGAAAATATCGACTAGACAGAATATCGACAGCCAAAATATCGTTTTTAAGGTAAGTGAAGTAATATCGACTGTAAATAATATAGACAGTGAAAATATCCAAGTATATAATCTAGATAGTAAAAAATATAGTTTTTTAAATAATATTTAATTATTTATAGTGTGTTTATGTTATAATATGTGTGAAAAGTGTCAATTTATTTTATTATTTTTTTTAATTAATTATTTTTTTAATTATTGTGTAATTTAATTCTGTAGCGGGTTGTGGGTTTATAGGGGAATAGGGTGGGAAGTAATTTAATTATAATTAATTAAATATGTAAATTTATTAATTGGTAGTAATAATTAATTAATTGGTAATTAAATAATATATGTTAATTATTTAAAATTTAATTGGTAATTAATTTTATTTAATTGATTAATTGCTAATTATGTCAATTAAAATAATTTATTTTCTCTAGCGGGTTGTGGGTTTATAGGGGAATAGGGTGGGAAGTAATTTAATTATAATTAATTAAATATGTTAATTTAATAATTGGTAGTAATATTTAATTAATTGTTAATTAAAAAATGTTTGTTAATTAATTAAAATGTAATTGGTAATTAATTTTATTTAATTGATTAATTGCTAATTATGTTAAATGAAAGGGGTATTTTTAGGGTTCAGGGTCAGTTTTTAGTTTTTGGGTAAAGGGGTATTTTTAGGGTTCAGGGTCAGTTTTCAGTTTTTGGGTAAAGGGGTATTTTTAGGGTTCAGGGTCAGTTTTCAGTTTTTGGGTCAAGGGGTATTTTTAGGGTTCAGGGTCAGTTTTCAGTTTTTGGGTAAAGGGGTATTTTTAGGGTTCAGGGTCAGTTTTCAGTTTTTGGGTAAAGGGGTATTTTTAGGGTTCAGGGTCAGTTTTCAGTTTTTGGGTAAAGGGGTATTTTTAGGGTTCAGGGTCAGTTTTCAGTTTTTGGGTAAAGGGTTATTTTTAGGGTTCAGGGTCAGTTTTTAGTTTTTGGGTAAAGGGGTATTTTTAGGGTTCAGGGTCAGTTTTGGGTTTTTGGGGTACATATACAATATTGCCTATTATTTAATTAAATGTTGTTACTATATATATATATGTTTTAAGAAATATGATTAAAAATATATATATTTTTTTACTTTCATTAAATATTTAATTATTAAAAGTTATTTTAAGTATTGTTAATTATATTTTAGTAATTAATTTTTTATATTAATGTAATTAAACATTGTTTTTAGTAAAGTCGATATTTTTTACAACGATATTTTTGTAAACGATATTTTGTAGTCGATATTTTTGTACTTACCTGTTTGTACATACAAACTCGATATTTTTGTAGTAGATATTTTCACCTCGATATTTTGGGTACTCGATATTGTGGTAGTCGATATTCTTTCAGTGATCCCCATGTACCAGGATTCCACGCAAACTCCTAGTGAGGGATTTTTATGAGTTGAACTTAGCACTAACAATGGGGAAAATACGAGAGGGGTCTCTGACAGAATTGTTCACCAATCTAAAAGATTCGTACCTACTCGAATGTGTGCTAGACGACATCTCACCTGTCTTAACCAGAAAACTTTTCATGCAATGGCGCTACAGCACACTCCCCATAAGGTCCTTTACCAATCTCTGGGCCCAGTCCTCATCTAGAGAGCAGTGCCCGTCCTGCCCATACCATCGGGAAGACGAACTGCATATTTAATTTTTTTGTAAGGCGTACCGAAGACCCAGGAAACATTGGCTTGTCCCCCTTCTTAAAAATTTGGGCTTCACCCGATATTTCCCTGCTTATAGGATTCTAAAAACTGACCGCTCTCCTCTTATTGTGTTTGCAGTAGCAACATTTTTAACTGCAATGTGGTACATTCGCACTCGCTCCCTGAAACAAGAGCAAGCTTCGGGATAAGTGAATTGTTTAGATGATCTGTAATTGGAAATGTACAGTTAATGATTTTATTATCATCCTTTTTTATGATTTTAACGATGTTTGATGCATATTATCTTTCTGTTTTTATTGAGTAACTGTTTGTATATCTTTTATGATCTAAAATTGATCGAAATAAAGATTGAAACTGAAACTGTATATACTTTGCGCTTTGCATGTTATGTCATAATACACTTTCTTGGTATTGGCTCTTGGCCCTTCTGGGCCGTTTCTTTTGTAGGTTGGATTGTTTGCGCCCATTTTGCGCGGGAAGGGAGTAGCTTCTGTCCCGGAGTTAGGCCACCTCGCTACTTTGTCTGACTTTGTTGTGCCCTGCCATCCAACGGGGGCTGGGCTGCGAGCGCCCTCTCCGTTTGTTACCCCCTCCTTTGGTAGGCCAAGCTACCCACCCATGAGGCATCCCAGAATCGCAGTCCTTAGGGCAACTCCCCCAGCCGTGAGGCATCTGAAGGTGAGTGGCCCTATTCCGGCACACCACCCTCTGGTGTGCCTCCGTACTAACCGATATCAGCGTAGTTCTTCACCACACCTTGTCTCTTCCTCAGCCCTGCAACATTGCTGTTCCTTAGGTGTGGGTGGGACAAGATCCTGTGCTCACACCATGCTGCTCCCCCGCTCCTTGAAGATAGGAGCTTGCCCGGGGGAGCAGCGCTTATAAGCCCCCCTGACTCGCCTTCCCTGTGTAGACCCCCACCCATTGGGGGGTTTGAATCCCGCCCTGGTCATTATGGGCCGGAGGTATTTGGTGCACCTCTGGACTGCTAAAGGGGGGGGGGGGCGGGGGCTTTGTCTGCCATTTATCCCGCTTCTCACGCCAAACTGCTGTTCCCCGTCCTTTTTGTCCGGGGGAGCGACGCTGGGTTATGGTGCCGGTTAGTGAGACCCCTTCGGGTGAAGCCTCTGCGATAACCCCCACTCCCATAGGTATGCCAGATTATTTCTCCCTTCTCAGTACTCCCTATCCGCCAATAAAGCCAACGTTCACATTTTGTCTTGTGGTGGTCCTTTGTTGGCCGCAGTTTATTAGGAATACAAGGAAACATGTATATACTTTGCGCTTTGTATGTTATGTCATAATACATTTCCTTGATATTGTCTGTAAGCCCTTCTGGGCCGTTTCTTTTTAGGTTTGATTTTTTGCGCCCATTTTGCACGGGAAGAAAGTAGCTTCTGTCCCGGAGTTAGGCCACCTCGCTACCTTGTCCATCTTTGTTGTGCCCTGCCATCTGGTAGGGGCTGGGCTGCGAGCACCATCTCCATTTGCTACCCCCTCCTTTGGTAGGCCAACTCCCCCAGCTGTGCGGCATCTGAAGGTGAGTGGGCCTATACTGGCACACCGCTCTCTGATGTGCCTCCGTACCAACCAATATCAGCGTAGTTCTTAGCCGCGCCGTCGGGGAGGCTGCCATCTCCCTATGGCTCCCTCCAACTACATCCTGAACTTTTTATTGGCAACCAGCCAATACCATCGCGCCCCACAGGTTGCTTCAGAACATTCCCATGCCTTCCTCCGAGAGGTGCACCCCATCGCTGGCATAGTATTCCGGGCGGCCCGTGTGGATGAGCCAGTGCCGTTCCCAGGCCATTTGCCCTGCAGAATTTGATCACCGCGAGGTTTCACTTTTTCCGTGAGTTCTCGACACCTTTGTGAGACTCCGCCCGCGCCATTTCCTTCTGCTGAGCAACTCGGACCAGATCATTGCAGTGTGTCCAAAGGCTCAGGCCACATCCGTGATGTCTTTTTGTATTCCCTGGAGGAGTGCACTCTGCCCGAGGCTGTCCAAATCGTTCCCCCCAAGGTGCATGATCAGCAGATCTGGGTGCCACCCTGAGTCTGCACGTAGGTCCTTGTTGGTAGCTGGCAGCTGGTCCCATCTCATGCCTGATCGACCGAACCATCGAATGCAGGTGCCTGCTGGCCGTTCTTTGAGTGTTTGGCCCCCATGTTTCCACCAGGCATCCATCTGCCTGATAAATGAGTGCCTCACCACCCACACCAGGCGCTGTCTTCTCCCTGTCAAAGTAATGGAAAATGACCAGTCACTTCCTTGTGTGCCCCGGGAAGGGGGGTGGCTCCCTACTCCCCTGCTGCGCCTCCCTGGTCATAGCAGTTGTGACCTCACGTATGTTCTGTATGCCTGTGACCGCCATCTCCCCACTGCATGTATTTCTGCCTCACTCATCCCGTTCTGTGCCACAGTTGTGGCCACACCTATCCGGAATGAATGGGACCCGAAGCCTCTCGGTGGCAGGCCGTCCCTGCTGAGCGTGAGGCGTATGACTGCAGTGAATTAAAACTTGCTCAGTTGGGTTCCGACTCTGTGTTTGAAGAGGGGGCCCCCGCCCACTGGACGCACAGCCATGAAGGTGAGCAGACAACATACCGCACAGCACCTCTAGTCGTCGATGCATTGTAGCCTCACTACAGTCCCTTTGCCATCTTGGTCTGTTTTTGATCGTTTTAACACAATCTCCACTCCTCTCGCCCTGGGTGTTATGTCACTTGCCTGCAAGCAGTGTTCTGCCTGGCCCTCCCTAGCTGGGGCTACTAACTCGCTGAGGCGGAATGCCCCAAAGAAGGTGGTGGTGAATGCCGCCTTAAATAGTACGAGCTCAAAGTCGTCTGTTGTTATGCCCTCCAAAGCCCCCAACAGTGCCCCAGCCTCTTGAACTCTGTTGGGCGCCTGGTGTTGACCTTCTTGCCCTCCTTCCGTCTCCCCCTTTCATTGCTGCTCTGATGTAGTGGGATGCAATTGGGTTTTGTCCTGTTTCTAACTTTGCGTGGTGTGCCATGGCGGCCAGGTGGGCCTGTGCCCACGACCTGGACTTCTTGCCTTCATATGCCCAACCAATGAACAGTTCCGCTGCCCTGCGCGTGTCTCCCTCACTGTTTAGCGATTGGATGTCCCCCACCCTCATCACAGCTGCTACATATTTTTCATATTTCCTTGCTGCTGCCGGGGCGAGTGTGTGGAGAACCAGCTCCCATAGGTCTAACCTGGCCGGTCCCACAGCTGTTTCGGGAAGGGGGTCATGTTCAGTTCTGCCCCGGGCACCAGTTCCCTGAACTTGTTCATCCTGTCCCTGGATAGGGCGTCTCTATTTCGTTCTCCCCCCCTGGGACGTGCCTTGCTCATAGGTCTATGTTGCCCTCCAGCTGCAATGTAACCAGACGGCGCATTAGTCGCAGTTTGTCTGGGCACCTGGCCGACCCCTTGTTCATGGCCTGCACTACACCTTTGTTATCTGACCATAGCATCACTTTTATGTTTTGCAATTCCTTCTTCCAGATTGTCAATGCTACTATGATCGGGAATAACTCCAAAAAGGTAATGTTGATCGTTATGCCTTGCCTATGCCAACTGCTGGGCCACTGCACTATGCACCACTTGCCCTTCAAGATCGCACCAAACCCCGTGCTCCCTGATGCGTCAGTGTAGAGCTCGATTTGTTTGCTAGCCACCCAACCTTCCCTCCAGATCAGCAAACTGTTAAAGTCTATCAGGAAAGTGTCCCACATTAAAAGGTCCCTCTTCACCTCAGCCCCGAGCCTGACGTGATAGTGCTTCTGGGTGAGGCCGCGTGTCAGTTGTGTCAATCGCCTGGCGAAAACCTTGCCTGCTGGGATGACCCTGGTTGCGAAGTTTAACTTCCCTATGAGCTGCTGGAGGTCCCTCAGTGTAGCTTTCTTGCACCCACTGAGGCTCCTGATGTCTTGCCTGAAATCCTCCACCTTCTCGGGGGGTAGCCTGGATGTCCCAGCGACTGAGTCTAGCTCGATCGTGATTTGTGTTGTTGGCCCCTCTGTCTTATCCCCAGCTCACCCTCTAGGCCTATAAATGCCCTCAAGGTATCCCTGCACTCTTGGGACGCTGCTTGGCCTGTGAACAGGAAATCATCTAGCTGATGGGGTTTCCCCCCCGTCGGGTGCCTGTCGTGCAGTGCCCATTCAATGAAAGTGCTCAATATCTCAAAGTATGAGCATGATACTGAACACCCCATTGGCATTGCTTTATTATAATATTACTTCCCTTCCCACTGGAAGCCTAGTAAGTGAAAACTATTGGGGTGTACAGGGAGTAAGCGGAACACCGACTCAATATCTGCCTTTGCCATAAGGGTCCCTCGGCCAGTCGTCCTCACCAAGTCTATTGCATTGTCAATTGTGGAGTAGCTCACTGAGCAAACCTCTGAATTTATTCCATCATTTACTGACATGCCATCTGGGAATGCTAAGTGGTGGGTCAACTGGAATTGGCCCTGGTCCTTTATTGGGACTACCCCCAATGGTGAGATAACCAAATCCCTCCCTGCCTCATGTGGTGGTGGGGTGGGGGGCCTTCAATCCTGCCTAACTGCTTCTCTTTCTCAATCTTTTTTGTCACCACCCTTGGGTGCTGCATTGCTTATTTTATGTTTCTCTCTCAGCTGGGAGGGAGGGGGCCTGTGACTTGGATGAGAAATCCTATTTCAAAGCCACGGACAAGTATCTCTGTGTCTATCTTATTGAGGTACCCCATGGCTAGCATGCATAATTTTTTTGTGTCAATCCGTAACCATGCCAGCGTGACACCTCCCTGTCCTGCCGTTCCCTCACTGTCTCCTATGCTTGGTTCACTGCTTCTTTTTCTCCCTTTTCTCCCGTTTTGGGTCATCTTTGCGCCTGCATTCTGCAGCTGGGTGTGTCCCCACATGTTGAACATATGTGCTGGAACTTACATGCTGCACCGTATGTGCATTAGTTGGCCTCGAATTTCCAACATATTGCTGGTGGCCCGCTGGAGTGTGCTCCCTTCCCTGCGCTGAATTGTTTGGGTCTTTGAAAATGCCTCCCTTTCCCTTCCTGCAAGGACCCTCATAAGGAATGCTTGCTCTTTCCCCCACATGTCCTGACCTCCCTCGCTACCATCATCTTGTGGATAAAACCGGACACATCCTCCTCGTTCCACTCCATTTCTAGGTGCATCTGCATTTTTAGCCCAAACCCCTTATCGTACTCTAGCCATGTGTTGCCTTGGAACTGCCTCTGTGTGCTGTGTATGTTTGCCTCATAGAGCCATAGGTCAGCTGCGCAGCGCGGGAACTTTTCTACTGTGATGCATGCCATGATCCGGAATGCGTCCAACCAATTATCAAAGGTCCTCTCCTTGCGCTCCGCCCTCCTTTCCCTCCTATCTTCTTCTTTTTTGTCACAAGTTGTCAGGTCCAGCCCTTCTAGCTGTATCTCTAGTAAGGAAAAGATGTGTATGAATTCCTTCCGCCAGATTATCTCTTTGACCGCTAAGGGTATGAGGCTTGAAAATCCTGTGGCCCTGATGGTCAGGGACGCAGGGCCTGGTGAGGGCCATGTGTATGCTTTGGGTACTTCTATCACCGGGGCGGTATACTAGCCGTATGGGGGTTCCGCCAAGCCACTGTGGGTGACCCTACCTCCCCCCTGCACCCGCTGCGGCCTTCTCCCCTATCCAGCTTTGCCATGCCAGACCGGGATCAAGCCGGTGCCATGGCAACCCTGTGGTTTCCCCTTCCCCCTGGGTGTTTGTGGCTTCCTCCCTCTGTAAGGACCCCTGCCAGCTACTCTCCTGTGCCCTGCACGCCCAACCCTTGCAGCAAAAGCGGCACCATAGTCCTACAGCATTCCTGAATGATCGTGCTAATATGCTCACCCTTAGCTGCAGTGTCACTGATCCCCCGGTTTGGTCCCACTGCCACCTTGCTGGCTGCAGGTGGCTGGGCCTGCTTCTGGGGAGCCTTTGTGGGCCTTGCTGCATTCGCTGACGCCCTCCTCCATGTCTTGACCACCGGTGCGCTGGCATTGTGCTGTTGTTGGCTTGTTCCTTTCCCCGCGTAGAGCCTCAGGTGGGGCTGCAGCCAATCACTCTCATGCACCTCTGAGGCCGCCCTTATCCTCCTCAGCAGATCATTCAGGTCATCCTGCCCTTGCCGGGTGCTCCCCTTTTTTGCCATTCTCCATGCCCTCTGTCAGCAGGGTGCTGCTGCTGCTGTTATGCACCAAGCTGTAAAGTCTGGGTGGGGTGCTGCCACCAATGCCTTGCACCAAACTTGTCTCCTTGCTGTGTTGGCGGGGTGCTGCTGCTGGCGTGTGCACCAAATTTGCCATTCCTTTTTACTGCGAGGGGTTGCTGGTGGCGTCACCTCCGCTCTGTTGGCAGCCGTTTATCCTGTGCTTCCCCTCTCGTGTGCTGTGGCCTGGTGCGCATGCTGCTCCCTGGTGCCCCTGGCTCGCCTGTTGGTGTTGCCTGCCGGCTTCCTCTGCCGTCAGGCTCAGCGTCCTCTTCTGCTGTTATAATTGACTTGCCCCCAAAAAGGCTCCCGATCGATAGACCACAGAGGGAGCTCAAACTCAGCCTTCTCGCACTGAAGCGCTTAAATAGCTCCGCGCTTCTCTCCTTTACCGGTGTTGTCCCAGGTCTGAGGGTGCTGCTCTCCTGAACTTCCTCGGCCTGGGTCGCAGGCCGCTTCTCTTCGATTGCAAGCGTCCCTCGCTGCACGCAAGCCCCGCCCTCTCACCTCTCGATGCACTTCGCTGCTTCTCCTGGCCCGTGCGGCTGCTATGAGGTGAGTGGGGGATGTAATGCATCTCGGGCTGGGCTCCCGCTGGGCGTCCCTCTAGCTACCGGGTGGGCTCCGGTACTGCTGCGATCCCGGTATCGTATGGTGCAGTGGGGTGGTCTCCCGCTCGTCGCTCCAATCGCTGCCCAGGGGGGCTAACTCAGGCGGGCTTCATGGCGTCCCGGGGTCGGCTCCCGCTCGCCGTTAATCTTTATGCCGGGTGGGCTCCGGCTGCGCCTCACAAGGGCTGGTCGTCTGGCATCGCGGGGTGGGCTCCCATTCGATGCTCGTTTCCTTGCCAGGAGGCCTCTGTCTGGCGGGCCTCACGGCATCGCATGGTGGGCTCTCGCTCGCCGCTACTCACGCTGCCAGGTGGGCTCCGGCTCCGTCCCTTCTTGGTGCTCCGAAGCGCTGGGTTGCACGGTGTCACGGGGTGGGCTTCCGCTCGCTGCCGAGGTTGCTGAACATTCCCTCTTCCTCCTGGTTGTCCCGAAGTGCCTTGGTCCCACAGGGCTTCACAAGATCCTGACAAGATCTTGTGCTCACGCCGTGCTGCTACCCCACTCCTTGAAGATAGGAGCTTGACCGGGAGAGCAGCACTTATAAGTCCCGACTCGCCTTCTCTGTGTAGACCCCAACCATTGGGGGGTTTGAATCCCACCCTGGCCATTATGGGCCGGAGGGATTTGGTGCCACTCAGGACTGCTAAAGGGGGGGGACCCGGGGGCTTCGTCTGCCTTTTGTCCCCCTTTCCCCGCCAAACTGCGGTTCCCTGCCTCTTTTGTCCGGGGGCATGACACTGGGTTATGGAACCGGCTCGTGAGCCCCCTTTGGGTGTAGCCTCTGCAAAACACTGGGGCGCATGCGGCCACTGGCACATGGATTCAGAGAGCCACGCTACCTGCTGCTGCATCAAAAGAACTTACTGGCACACTCCTGTCCTCGCTGTCCCTCGTCCTTATACCCTTCTCGGCATCCTCCTGTCTCCCTCCCCGTCCCTCATTGCCTATCTCCCGCTCCTCGCTCCTCCAGTTATCTCTCGCTTTCTACTTTATAACCCTCACTTTTCCACTGTTTAAAGCTGCGCACCCATTTCTTCCCATGTTTTGTGTGTCAGGGTCATTCCTAGCTCTTGTTCCCATCGTTTTTGCCCCGAAGTTTAGGGGGACCACAAAAGGAAGAGGGCAACAAGGAGTATACCTTGCTTACAGTACTTAATGGCTTGACTAATGTAGTTGTATGACAAACTTCATCCACATTTGGGTGGTTAATTCCTCCATATAGGGACCTTAATTCACAGGCTTAAGTACTGAGCAACTTCAATTGTTAAATCTTGCAATATATGCAAATTATAGATCTGCTGCACATGTGATGTCACTTCCTGTTGTGATGCCACTTCCTGTTGTGATGTCACTTCCTGTGACACCACCTAACTTGGCGAGTCCCCCCACTTCATTTTTTAGGACTTGTGCCCTGCGCATAATGTACCGGTCTAATTGTGGTTAGTGCAACATTTACGCCAGGATGATCTTGTTTTATTTCAGATTTCACTGTGCATGAAACGTGCTCCGTTTCGCCATTTCTCATAACGCACCATTACAGGTGATTTTTTCCACAGGAAACTAGTTCAAGTAGAAAACTTCTTTCCTAAAGACATCTTGTGGAACGAGACATGCTTTTCTTGAACCAGATCCTTCCAGGCACATATCTGATGTGACTTTTTGTGCGAGGTGTTTGTTTGCTTGCAGAGAAAAGCTTCTTGAAATTCTGGCAAAGTTTATTTTGCATAGTGTGCATAATGTCAGTTATGCTGGTTTCACCGAATTTTTGGGGGCAAATTTCGCACACTCCACGCACTTAGTAACGCGTATTCTTCAATGGTTAAAGCGCTAAGCATTGAGACAGCCAGTCAGTCAAAAATAGGCACTGCAGTAAATAGCAAAGCCGATGAATCTTATCTTACACAAAGACTCACAGTGGCGAGTGATTAAAAAGTGATTTGCTGAAGGAGCGCTGGTATGTTACGATAGCAACTTTAATGAATTGAGTGGTTCGCGCCGAGAATGCTTTTATGTGAAGGCAGGGAGCTTGGCTGTCACTTATCTCTCCCGAATAATAATTAGTGGTGGAGTTGTTGTTTTTCTGTGTGCCTTGATTGGGTCATAAATAAATGATGATAGCTTTGAAATATTGTTATTTAAGTATTTATATTACTGTTCTTTCTTGTTAGAATGTAAATTAGGTTATAACAAATGGAGGGTGTATATGAACACCACCTAAGAACTGCAGTTAGGCCGACATCTATTAAACCCGATGTTTTATGACTATTAAACCATTTCTATTTTCAAATTTGACAATGACTTTAAGTACGAAATTTAGTGCACACAAAATATACGTTTTCAGTTGTGGTTATTCGCTCTCTCTCTCTCTCTCTCTCTCTCTCTCTCTCTCTCTCTCTCTCTCTCCCTCTCTCTCTCTCTCTAGTCCAGTTTTCTTCTAAAATTACACCCGAATCCACTTAATCAAAAATACAATCCCTAAAAAACATAACTGCATCAAGTATGACGTCACCAACAATATATCACTGGTGCTTCATACCTAGCATTCCTCAGACGGGGTATAGATTGCAGGCAGGCTATATATTGCCAAGACTATCATTTTGTGGGTAAGGGCAAACCCTCAATTTTTTATCACACTTTAGCACATTAATTTGTGGAATTCAGTACACTTTTGAAAGTATTCTGCGAATAATGCCTGAACAAAATGGCATGATCTTGACTCTGGATCTGGGGCCCAGCTATTATTGGTGCAGCAGGTGCAGTGGCACTGGGGTCCAGCGCATCGAGGGTCCCATTGAACCTTGTATTCTGCTGTCTTTAAATACCCCAACAGCAGTCAAAGGGCCATTTCTCTTGCCTGCACCATCCTTGCTAAGCGCCTATCTGGACAGGCTTGTTGGCTCTGTCTCATCCAATATAACAGGACCAAAATCTAGGAAAGAGACTCACTAAAGAAGGTAGGAGTCGTTGGGCTAAAGTAGATTGCTCAGCCTTCTCTATGGATAAGGATACTATCTCTATACATACTCAATAATATCTTGCATAATTTGTTTAGACCATCGGGCAAGTCATAAGGAGGTTCTTTCTAGCTTTGAAACCATTCATATTTGCAGTTCTATATACCTATGGCCTACCTTGCCCGCAAAGTCGCCCTGCCTAACCAAAATGGCATAGGGACTGCACCAAAGCCAAACACAATTTATGCTGCTTTTAAAATATTTCCTTGTGACCAAGCACTTGTACCTGAAAGACGAACCCACCATTAAGATATCATAAACAAAGCAAAATGGGTTATATATATGAGAACTGTATAATCTGGGTTTAAGGAGGCCTGTAATATCCATGATGGAAGGCTTATTTGGAGATTAGTCTCAGAATTTACCACCAGTAATGTTTCTGAGCACATTTTGCAGTGGCTATTCCTGTCCCCAAAGCCTAGATCATTGCAAAAATCTATTTAGGTGAAGGGAGTTTGGTGACACAAGCCCTCTCATGAAAAATTAGGCTTGTCATGATTTCCATTTTACTCTTGACAAAGTCCCATTGGCTATTAAAGGTAGTCTGAGGAACAAGAGGCCAGTGGCCATATTACAGAAGGGCCCTGGGGTCGCGACGGGTGTTTGTGCCTGCTTTGCATGCCCGGGGCAGTTAGGTATTACAGAAGGGGCACAGACCCTTATGTGTCCCCATGTGTAAAACTGATTGCGCTGGCGTACATAAAGCACCAGCACTATCATCATAGGGTGTTGCGTCAATTGCATGAGGGCATGGCCTCATGCAAATGAGGGAATCCATTTGCCTCTGCGCCCACGGCATATTACAGATGCAGAGACATAGTCAAAAAACCTGTCAGGAGACGCTGATGGCACTCCTCTGAACTGGGGAATGGGGGTCCTATGGAACCCCCAGACATCCCCTTGCGGGCAGGAGCAGTCACTCACTACATCCGCCTGCAAGGGGATCTCGAATCCCCCTTCAAAGTGCAGGTGGGTTCCAGCCAGCACTTTGAAACACGGAGCGGCATCGAAGCAGCTGTTCCCTTTTTCACATCAATGCACTGTCACCAGGGCAGCGTGAGTTTGTGGCTGCACTGAGGGCAGCACATTCATCCTAATATGGAGCATTTTCCTTGTTTGCGCCAGGTGCACCTTTTTTTATAAGGTACGCCCAGCGCAAACAAGGAAAATGCTCCATATGTATGACACAGCCTCTGGTCTTGATGGTGTCTATAGGGGTATTTATAAAGCTAATCTACAAAAAAGTTGAGGAAAATAATTGCCCAAAAAGCACCGTCCCCAACATCAGTTTAGCAGATGTTAGACCTGGCATCCTTCGTGTGGTTTTCTCCTGGATTTTTGCCTCTGCCTCCTAAATTTCTGTGGTGTGCTGGATTTAGTTTTTGCCGGTCTAAATGCTTTGCCACTGTTGATCAGTGTCAAAGGGCAAGTGCTCCCTATAAATTGTGAATATGGATTGGTGTTCCCATGATTGGCTTGTTTGATTTAACTTTAAGTCCCGAGTACAGTGTACTGTGTGTGCCCAGGACCTGTAAGTCAAAAGCTGCTAGTGGGCCTGCAGAATCGATTGTGCCACCCACACAAGCAGCCTTCCCAAGGGGTCTCAGACCTGCTACTGGAGTGTCTGCATGCAGTATCTACTGCCATGTCGACCTGGCAAGTGCACCCACTTGCCAGGCCCTAACCTTCCCTTTTATTGAATGAAGGGTGCCGCAGCGCTAGTTGGGGCGAGTTGTTGTTGTTCTTTGCCACCACAGATCCTTGGAAGTTCTACAGTCCTTGTGACAATCTCCCGTGTGTGCAGCCTGAGAGGAAAGGAGCCATCGCGGCCCGCGTGCAGGACTCAAAGTCCCAGGAGCACTTGGGCCGCTGCAACACCTGGTGTCATCTCGCTGAGGCCCGCCCACTCTCCACGGATGCTTCATAGCGCCTCACCGCAGAAGCTTCGCTGGTGCCGCAGCGCTAGTTGGGGCGAGTTGTTGTACTCTTTGCCACCACAGATCCTTGGGAGTTCTACAGTCCCTGTGACAATCGCCCATGTGCGCAGCCTGAGAGGAAAGGAGCCATCGCGGTCGGCGTGCAGGACTCAAAGTCCCAGGAGCACTTGGGCCGCTGAAACACCTGGTCATCTCGCTGAGGCCCGCCCACTCTCCACGGACGCTTCTTAGCGCCTCGCCACATCCCGCTTCGTGGGTGCCGCAGCGCTAGTTGGGGCGAGATGTTGTTGCTCTTTGCCACCACAGATCCTTGGGAGTTCTACAGTCCCTGTGACAATCACCCGTGTGCCCAGCCTTAGAGGAAAGGAGCCATCGCGGCCCGCGTGCAGGACTCAAAGTCCCAGAAGCACTTGGGCCGCTGCAACACCTGGTCATCTCGCTGAGGCCCGCCCACCCTTCACGGACACTATATAGTTACTCCCGTAAGCCGCTACGAGGGAGCGTGCGCGGGAGAAGCCCGGGACAAGGGCGGGACCGTTTGTGACTGTTAGAAATAACGTATCTGACACTGTATCCACCCCAACCAATGACAGAGGCCCTTATGTCTTAATTACAGAAAAAACAGTTACTCCCCCACCTTTCCCCTTACACAACAACGGACTTTTGGATAAAATTGAAATTCTCATGAAATCTTTAATGGCACCACTCCTGGAAAGGGTAAAGCGCATAGGCGAAAAAATAGATAAACTGGAGCAAATAATGAAAAACAGCCCCAATACCCCAGGGCAATCAACGGATAGAGCACACACAAAGGTTACTGATCCACAACCGCGCCCTAGAGCACAAAAAACTGGTACCAATAACACTATCCAGCCATTACCTGATCGTAGGCCCCTAGTTGCTCAAACAATGAAGAACACTGAAAACATGGGTAGGCTTTCTCAGAGGGCTCCGAGGGCGGCTGAAGTTAAGGACTTGGAAATAGGGGAGGGTGCCTTGCGTAAGGCAACAGAATCTGTGGGACAGGCGAACAATAACCTCCGTGCAGTCAAGGATTCTTCCATGACTGCTAAACCAAAGAGGTCATTTCCACACATCGATCTACCCCCACAATCATCACCATATACCGTAGTGCTAGTTGGTGTCCGGGAGCTGCCCCAAGAAAAATCAGAAACCTATCCTGAGCTAAGAAATAAAGCCGCACACCGGCTAAACAAGAACAGGCCACTCCCGTTTGATACATCTGGGGAAATATTATTTGCGAGAAGGTTAAGCTGGCTGGGCCATAGAAGAAAGGATCTCCCGGGGGACTGTATTGTCATCAATTTTAGGGACAGGCGGGTGGTACAACATATATGCAAATGGCCTGCTCAGTTCGGTGAGAGTGAAATCCATACCAGGGACCTGGGTTTTTTCTATCCCCAATTTCCCCCTTCACCAACAACTATGTGTCACAGGGGATTAGCAAACGCGGAACTGATGGAAGGGGCTAGAATTAGATACAACATCCCGACTTTCAATTATTTCGATAAGCTCTCCGAACTGGAAAGGGTGGAATGACTTCAGTCGGAGGGTCTGTCTTTTCACACCATGCCCAACACATTTACCCCTCGTGTACACTTAGATAATTCGGACCAAGACGGTGCTGTGAATGAAGAAGCTCCCAGCAATATCAGCCAGGTTAGCCACTATGAGGAAACTATGGGAATGGACCATGAACTTGTAATAAACAAGGAAGATCCATCCCTGAAAATACTATTCTGGAATGTTGCGGGTCTGCGTGCAAAGGTAGCGAATGGCATCTGGCTTGATTTCGTTCAGAACTTTAGCATTTTATGTCTACAGGAAACATGGGTGCCATCCGAATTACACATTGAGGGCTACAAAACGTATTTCTCTCCAGCATTACCTTCTCCCTCTGGTAGAGCAAAAGGTGGATTGACTATTTTTGTATCCAATATCCTCCAATTCACAAGTATAGTCCCTATTAAATTGGATTTAAACTTCCAAATACTTATTCTCCATCAGAATAACACCAACGCCCTTGTAATTGTGAATTTTTTATAACATCCTCCCTGTGGACGATTTAATAAAAGCTATAAAGGAAATATACTCCTGCCTCCATGAATTATCTAGTAAGGTACATAAGGTGTTGGCCATAATTTGGGGTAGGGACTTTAATCAAACTCTTTGTAAGCAGAGCACAAATACAGTCTGTGACATTATGGATGAAAACTGCGACCCGGTAACCCATTTTCCCCACACCCCAGTCGGGTACTGCCTGAACGAAACCATGTGTGGCCTAGATCTTGCCCTCACTAAAGACTTGGTGAATCCTCCCATACCCGCTATACCTACTTTTAATGGTAGAGGCAGGCCAAGTGCAATTGACTTTATTTTTATCTCTGTGACATCGGGAAAAGAATTACTTAACTATAAAACTCACGACATCACTATCAGCGACCACTACCCAAACAGTATCACCCTAAAAACCATTAATAAACGTGAGAGGTATAACATCAAGACGACCTTAAGTCAAAATAACCTAACAATAGATAGATTAAATGGCTATTCACTAAGGTGGGAAAAAGTGGATCCGCTGGCCATTACAGCAAGACTGGTCTCAAATCTAAGACCAGTGATTGATAAATGTCTTAACCCAGCCACTACCAACGAGGGAATTATGGCAAATTTTGCAATATTGATAACATCGATAAAGGAAATTCTGTTCGTCAATATGAAAACTGGCAAAATTAGAACTAAGGGATGGTTCGACAGTTCCTGTACAAAAGCCTATCAGAACCTAAAAGCAGCCTTACATAAAAAGGATAGAAACACTAAGGAAATTGCAGCCTTCAGTAAGAACTACAATCAGACCCTAAAACACAGGAAGAATAACTTGAAAAAAGATATTTGGGATCAACTGCATAAATCATGTACCATGAGGGACAGCGCCGCCTTCTGGAAGGTTGTGAAGTCCCCATTTCTATCAGATACAACGGCTAATCCCAGCATTGAGGTTGCGATTGATGAACAGCTATGGGTTGACTATTTTGAGCGGATATTCAGCCTCCCTTCAACCGCAACAAAATCGAATCTAGCCGGGTCAAATTCAACACCCTTCCCGTTGTCTATCCATATATCACACGAGGAGGTGGAGCTCGCCCTGATGGCCAGTAAAAATGGTAAAGCACTAGGCCCCAACGGGGTTCCAATTGATCTCTTTAAATTCAACATGGATCTATGGTCCCCAATTTTAACTAGGGTTCTTCAAGCATCCTGTGTCCTGGGACTTATTGACTCGTGGTCCCAATCAATTCTCGTGCCCATTTTTAAAAAAGGGGACCACCAATCACCATCTTGCTATCGGCCTATTTCCCTGTTGGATTCACTGGGGAAAGTGGCTGGCCGCGTTATTTTAGAGCGCCTCCAGCAGTGGGCATCAGACAATAAAGCCCTATCTGACCTGCAATTTAGGTTTCGTGAGGACCTGGGAACAACAGAGCAAGCCCTCAACCTATCTCTATTAATAGGCAAATATGTAAACGCTAAAGGGGGGTCTCTATATATGGCATACGTCCACCTCTCAGCAGCATTTGACTGCGTTAACCATCACAAGCTGTGGACTACCTTAGCGGATATGGTATAGAGAAGCCTCGCATAACCTTTTTGCGCGAACTATACTCAGATGCCACAGCTAGAGTTAGATATGACCTGGGGGGCGAGTTAACAAAGTCGTTCAGAGTAGAGCTTGGGGTAAGGCAGGGTTGTGTCCTGGCCCCGTTTTTATTCAATCTATATACCAATGGCCTGGAAAAAGCCATGGTAACAGGGTCCCAAGACCTCCCCACCATAAACAATCGCCTAATATCGATTCTACTCTATGCGGACGACGCTGTAATCTTAGCCCGAACCGCCATGGAATTACAGCGTGCCCTCGTGAAATATCACACTTTTATGGCCAACCTCGACCTAAAGGTAAACATTAAAAAAAGTTTGTTATGTCCGCTGGGTCGAGGCTTAAGAACATTAAGGCCATGTATATTGAAAACCAAAAACTGGAGAGCACAATCACGTATCCTTATCTGGGCATTGTATCCGATCATAAATGCTCCTGGAAGTATGCCATCGAATCCAGGAAACTCACTTTCACGAGAACAACAGCTGCCTTGTCTAACTTTGCCAAACAATTAGGCAGGCGACCCACGGTAGAACTCTACAGGGCAAAATGTATATCCAGCGTAATATACAGGGCTGGTGTTTGGGGATATGCCAAGGTCGAGGAAGTGCAAAGGGTGGAAAACAGTTTTCTGAGATTTCTATTGGCAGTCCCGCGGGGTACGTCGACCTATGCATGTCATCTGGAAGTGGGTTTGTCTTATTTAACAGATTTGATCAGGATCCAACCCCTTCTCTTATGGCATCGCATTTGGTCGTCTAGTGAAACCATTCTATGCCAAGGGTTCATAGAGGACTGTATTACCCTAGATAATGCACATAAGATCGGATGGATTGGGTATATCAAGAAATTCCTTAGCGACCTGGGCATGTTACAATACTATCACTCCCCCACCCTAATTACTGTAATACCGAGAAACCAGTTTAAAAAGGTCTGTCTGGCTCATTTAGAATCTCTAAGGCTGTCTAGCGAGGTTTCCAAAGTTACAGTACAACACTCGCTACAAATCCAAACAACTATGGCGGTTCAGCCTTATTTAATTTTTAATCTCACGGGCTACGAAAGATTCTTGTTAACCAGGTTCAGACTAAACATTTTCCACCATTTGGTCACTTTTCCTGAAATTAACATCTGGGAAAAATCCCTCCAACCTTGTCCCTGTGATGAAATTTCTCCCCAAACTACGATCCATACAACACTGTTTTGTAAATTCTATCAGGATCCGAGGAAACAGTGGCTCATACCAATTTTGAAAGTATTGGGCCTATGCAGGTGCCGTCCGGCATTTCTTGCCCTTCAATTTCTGGATGCTGAACCTTTTGCCAAACTGATAGTAAAATTCCTGAAACTGGTTGTTAAGCATAGACAGAACCTGGAGTAATATGGGCTGCACCTCTCCCAACACGAGCTTCTCTGTAACTGTCAACGCTTGTATTGGCCGCGTTTTGCACTCATTCTGACGTATTGAATTTTTATATTTGTTTTTAACTTGTTGTTTTTAAGATTATTGTCATTTCTCTGAGTACGCACCTAGCACTTTATATATCTCATGTTGAAGCCCTCTTGTTAGGAGTCACATCTTAAGAAAACTATTTGTCTGTCTTTTATTAATGGGAGATTGAGGGAATTGTATGGTGCTAAATTGGAGTGGAGTGGAGTGGAGTGGAGAAGTGTGGCTCAATGGTTAGAGCGGCAGACCCTGATGCAGAGGTCTGGCCCGGGACCAGGGTTCAATTCCTGCCTTGGCTTGTCTCGGCGGATCTTGTGCTCAAAATTACTCGGACCTGATTTCTTGCCTCGGTGCCTACTCTAAGCATGGGTCCCACGCTGCAACTCTGGGCAATAGCTTGCTTAGTCTCCACAATGTCCCCCTACAGCGCTAGGGATGCCTGGTTGCACCCTGGGGATGCCCAAGAGTGGACATTTCACGGGGAAAAACCAGGAAGGGTTCCCTAGCGGTATGAGTACAGCGCCAGGACACTCAGGAGTATCAGTGCGCTTTACAAGTACATCTACATTTACATTTACAAATTGAACTTGTCATTATTATGACAATTTATCATGTTGGCTACACTTTTTTAACCGTATTTCTTATGTATTTGTAAATATATTGTGCTTTTATGGCTGTTTTCTACAACCGAATAAAGCCTTATTGAATTGAATTGAATGTGAGTCACCCCTAAGGTAGGCTCAAGGTACCCCTGTGGGCAGGGTTCACTGTATGTGAAAGGTAAGACATGTACTGTTGTGTTTGACATGTTCAGATAGTGAAATATAGTGTATTTCATTTTTCACGATTGAAAGGCTATCTCTCCCATAGTATAGAATGGGAGTTTTTGTATAACATCTTATAAATACAACTTCCCATTGGAACTAAATAGATAGATGCAGTTTAGTATGCATGCACTAAGAATATAAAAATTCATCTTTTTAGTAAAGAAGATTTTTATATTGTGTGTTTGAAAATACCACCTTTTAGAAAGTGATTATTTTCTTACTTAGCCATCCTGTGTTCTTCTGCTGGTTTGTAGATTGACTGTCTGGCTTTGGCGTTACAGAGTCTGTGGATGTGAATTTACTGTAGACAGCCACTTGGAGGGGAGGGCAGTTGAGGTTTTCCCTGCCTTTCCTGGGTGAGTCAGGCTGGGCTGAATATACCTGGGCTGAAATTTAGAGTAGTGAGAGGAGACTTCATTGTACCTGAATGGGCCTGGTTTGCCTTACACAATGCTGTCTCCACCTCCTGGCGGGATGCTGGACCAGAGAGGACAGAATTGGTTTTGACTGAGCACAGAGCCTCTCTGCTACAAGAGAACAAAGAGACATTGAGTATACATATTGGGTCCAAGACCCCAGAACTTTAGAATACTTCTTGACTCAAGAGGAACCTCTGCCAAGGAGAAGAGCTGGGAAAGTTGAAGGTGAAGTACTGCCCCTTTGCTGTGTACTACCTGGGGTTGGCCTGTAGTGGCTGTTTCTGCCAAGGAGAGGACAATGACTTTGCTGTGTTCTGTGTATCCTGCATTAAGAAGATCTCCAAGGGCTTAAAGTAGAGCTTGCCTCCTGTTCTGAAGTCTCAGGGCCACAAAGAGTTCACCACCAGCTCCCTTGAACGTCCTTGCTGGGAGTTCTGACCTGCCAAGAGGTACCTGTTCCTATGTTGGGCCTCTGAAGGTTGTTCCTGCTAGCTGAGAAAAGGGAGTCAACTAAAGAAGTGTGATGCATCTGCACCAGTTTCTGATGCAATACCACAGTACGGGAAGAATTCCCACGCATCATCATTGTGCCACTGAAGAAGCAGCGCCTGCCCGCGGCTAAAGAAGTCGCCAAACTGTTTTGCTTGTTTGATAGTCAGTGCCCTGTGCAAGTATATATGACTCAAATTGAATTGGTGAAGAGCACAATAGGCTACAGATTCAGTGATTCTCCTATGCATTACTCTCGGGCCCAGGGGGGAGTAGCTGGCCAAACAGAAACCCACATCTGCTGGTATAATCATCAATGCACAAGCGGGCATCAGAGGTACATGAACTGGTATCACTGGAATCCCGTGGACACTTAGTCTGTTCTCCCTGAGTGCTCACCGTTACGGGACTGATAAGACTTTGAAGACTGATAGGATAAATAATTATTGTATCTTATCTGACCTCCAGAAGAGGGTGAGGGATGGGCAAGAGAAAGGTGGGAAGCTTACCAAAGCATATAGGGTTTTCAACAGCAATCTTTACTGAAGTATCTAATTGGGGCAATGGGGGCTATCAAAAAACAAATCAACTCTGTGGAAGCGTCTTTAACTCTCAGGAAGGGAGAAGGAAGGGAGAAGGGGGTGGGTAGGAGCCCTCAGATATCTTATAGTACTACCTCCCAGGTTACTCATTGCGATGTCTTAACTGGCCAACCCCACCTGAATGGTTGTGTAAAAAATGTATCAGGCCAATTATATGAGAGTGACCTGGAATGCGATCCTGACCCTCAGCCTCCTTCGAAGCATCCTAGAAACCCTGAGATAGTCTCTATTAGTCCGGACATGAGCCAAACAGCAAAAAACTCAGGTACTAACAAGAAGCGTAAAAAAAATCGATAAATGTAGCAAGGCATAGGTTGGCAGGAAAGGTCAGCCCTCTATTAACACTTTAATTAATAACCAATCAGCTGACCTTAACAAGATCTCAGAAAAAATAAATGATTTACATAAGGCCTGAACCGACACATTAACTAAGCTGTCAACAAGAATGACAGTCATTGAAGACATGCTGAAGAATCAACTAAGCATGCAACATCATCCGTTAAAGACAAATTCAGCTTGTGGCACAGGTACCAAGCAAATGCTCCATGGGACGAATCGTAACGAAGAGGTGGGGTGCCCAGTAAAGAGCCCCATATAAGGCCAGGGACAACAATACTGACAACACTGACCATTTAGACTCGGGCTGACCTATTTCTCTTCCAAAACTCAACACTTAATCACCCTACAGAAAACACTTTAATGGAGCCTTTTAAACCTGGTGTAATAGGGAACTTGCAGAACCTCCCCTTACTGACACCGTACCTGTTAAAGGACAGCTGTACATTGGACCTTCCACCGGCTGCTACCCATTATATAATTGTCTTGGCCACTGTACCATGCCTGGCACCCCGGGTAAAAGAATCATGGGATGAGTTGAGAAATAAAGCCCTCTTCTGGCAGGGAACTAAAACTGGTCTATTTGCCAAATTTAAAATGGCCAGAAGGGTTAGCTGGGTCGGTAGAGATTATAAAACGTTAGCTGGTGACTGTGTAGTACTAACATTTAAAACTCCACACCTAACACAGGCCATTCTTGCTAGATCTGGAAACCAACATATTACTACCACTGGTATTAACATCGTGCCATTGGGATATTTTGATCATCGGCACAACATAACCCCTATGAGAACACACAATAGGGGTCTCCAATCTAATTCACCATCCTTTTATAATGTTCCTCTACACAATCGTTTTGGTATTTCATCTACACTCGAGGACTTAGATTGACGTAATGCTCCAGATATACACTGCATTTAACCTGGGGGATAAGTCGAGTTTACAACTCCGCAAAATTGGAGCCCTTGTTAAGACAGTAGTTCCCCTGGCCATAAGTCCTAATCTTTCTGCCCTCATAAATCTCTCTGCTAGCTCTCAGGTCTTATTGGCCTGATCGAACAACATCGGGACCCAGCAAGCATTTGTAACAGTATTACACAGACTGGGTGTGATAGTGGTAAGATGTCAACCTGTGACATTTTTTTTTGGAATGTGGCGGGTCTCCGTTCTAAGGTCAGTAATCCTTTGTGGATGGAGTTCATTGAGGATTTCTCTTTTTTATGCCTGCAAGAAACTTGGCTGGAGAACGCTTTGCATATCAATGGTTTTAGAACATTTCACTCTCCAGCAATATCATCTGTACATGGGAGGAGCAAGGGTGGTCTGTGCATATACGTGTCCAACTGAGTTAATGTAAAAAAGATTGCCTTTATGATAGTGGACACCGATTACCAGATAGTGTTGCTATGCTGAACTTTTATAATAACATCCCTAATGATCAATGTGTGAGTGTACTGGGAAACTTACAGAATGACCTGTTAAACCTACAGAAAGACACAGTTAAAGATATATGTGTTATTTGGGGAGGGGATTTTAATTCTGTTCTGTGTTCACAAACCAAGGAAGGCTTCTCACTTTCTCCACTCAACATTTAGGGACCTTCTAATTATAATAAAGTTTTCATTTGATCTTGGCTTTGCAAATGAACTATGTATTCCTTCAGTCCCTTTTAGCTTTACCTTTAATGGTAGAGGGCTGGGATCCATTATTGATTACATTCTGATTTCTAACAGACATTCAAGCAGGCTAAATAACTTTGTGACACACACAAACTCAATGAGTGATACTTACCCCATATGTATCTCTCTTGATTTACCACGTAAGGTGTAAAAAAAAGGCAGCTCAGAACATTTTGTATAAAACATTGACCTAAACAAAATTAATGGTTACACATTGCGATGGTCTAGCGTGGAACCTATTGAGTTCACAAAGTCACTTTTATCAAAATGTAAATTAGATTTTTTAGTCTGTGTTGATGAGACTGCCCCACGTGTGGAAGTTCAGAATTTCTTTGGATCAATTATTTCAGAGGTAAAAAAGGGCCTATTTGTGGAAAATAAAAGAAGCCTCAACTCCAAACGCAGATGGTTTAACTCTTAGTGCACAAAGCCCACGAAAATCTGAAAAAGATTTTGCATAAACTAGACAGAAACAGGACAGAAAAGAAGATGGCCAGAAGGGATTATGGAGCGCTGAAGGAACGTAAGGATGCTTTGAGAGCTTAATCTTGGTGAGCCCTGCACAAAGCTTCCATCCTCGGATATAATGTCCATTTTCGGAAGGTAGTCAATGCCCCTTTCTTAGCTCCTAGAGACTTACCATCAATAGAGGTAGCCGTCGGAGAGGATCAATGGGTGGATCATTATATATCTTTGTATAATGATAAAGACCAGGGGCCTCATTTATGAGAAATGACGCATCGCTGCGTGAATGTAGCGATGCGTCACTTCTCAGTGCGCACTCCTTGCGACATGATTGATGCGTCATATTTACAGTATGACGCATCATGTCGCAAGGAGTTACAGATACGTCAGTATTTCTGACGTATCTGTAAGCGCAAAAGTCACGCATTGCTGGAATGTGTCACAAAAGTGACGCAACTCCAGCAATGCGTCCTTTCACATGGGGAAATCCCCATGTGAAAGGGCTTGCGTCAGTCTTACGCCTGCTGTGAGGCAGGCGCAAGATTTTGACGCAACAGCGTCCTAAAAGTGACGCAGTGAAATCTCATATATTTCACTGCGTCACTATTACGAGGCTTTTTGCGGGGAACGCCCCCTCTGCATACATTATACCTGACGCAGGTATAATGTAGCGCAGGGGTCTACAAAGTGACGCATCTGCTTAGATGCGTCACTTTGTAAATAGTGCGCAACAGGAAGCATGTTTTACGCCGCCGATGCGTCACAAAAAGTGACGCATCAGAAGCGCAAAACTGACGCAAGGCCTCATAAATGAGGCCCCAGGTGGCATCGCAGGTAGGGATTCGACAACCCCCAGAGTCAGAACCATTTGATCCTATCCCATTAGATGTAAATTTTACATTAGAAGAAGTCATTTGTGCAATAAACGCTAGGTTGGGTGGCAAGGTCCCAGGCCCGGACGGAGTCCCTGATGGCGAATACTAATCATATCTAACGCTCTGGGGCCCATTATTAACCCTAGTCTTGATTGCATGTTTTCACAATGGCTTTATTCCATCATGAAAACACAACAAGAAAATACCGGTCTAATTTTATTGGTTTATTCCATCATGGTCACAATTTATTTTGGTACCTATTTTTAAAAAGGGTTACAGCAACAACCCCACATGTTACCTCCCGATCTCTCTATTAGACTCTTTTCTTAAAGTGGCAGTTCACATTTTACTTAATAGACTGCAGACATGGGCATAAGATGCAGGCATAATTACAGAGCTACAGTATGGTTTTCATCAGGGTCTAGGCACGATCGAACAGGGACTGGACTTAAATCTCTTGCTCTGTAAATTCACCAAGGCCAAGCTGGGGGATCTATTTTGGGCATTCATAGATTTTAGTTCTGCGTTCGATTGGGTCAGACATGACAAACTCTGGAGTATTCTCGAAGAAATGGGAGTGGGATCCCCGCTTATACTCTTTATGAGGCAGTAATACTATGAAGTCTACGCTACGGTCCGCTATGGAATCACGGGGGAGTACACTGCTAAGTTTCCAATATGAAAAGGGGTCAGGCAACGGTGTGTTCTTTCCCCCTTTGTTTTCACCTTGTACATCAACGGTCTTGGACAAGTTCTGATTAATCAATGTCAGGATCTGCCACACATCGACAAGCGCCCAATCCCAGCATTATTGTATGCGGATGATGTTTTTTAATGTCCCGCACCCAAATAGGGCTACAAAGAGTAGTGTCCAGTTTTGCAACATTCATGCACCATCTGGGTCTGCATGTGAATACGTCTAAACGTTTATCATGAAATGCGGATTGTTGTTGTTGTTGTTGTTGAAATACTTTATTCGATAAGTATTTATCATAAAAGTACAGACATATATACAGAATACATAAAAACAGTCTGCACTAAGGTACTACATTTCATTTTTACATTTTTTTTAAAAAACTATACCATCGCTTCAGATAAGTTTGGTGTATTGCCTAACAATCTAGATCGTATTATCCAGGCCCCTGCAAGATATTTTGCCACCCCACAAACAATATACAATGAGGCAGTATTGGTTGACATAATGCACAGGGCTGAACTATGATTTTTCACGCCCAGGATCTTGCACACTGGTCTAAGCCATCTGTTCCTAACGTGCTTATAGGCTGGGCATGCAAATAGAAAGTGGCCCAGAGTTTCCTTCGGGCAGCTACAACCTGGGCACTTAGAGTCATACCCCCCCATGCCTTTCCATCCTCTCATAGTTTCTTTAAGTGGCAAGGTACCGTATCTAAATTTTAAAAACAAGGTCCTGTCTCTGGGTAGTTGAATAAAGTCCAAAAAGGGTTCAAACTTACATGTTAATTTATGTTCAAGAAAATTGATCGTCAAAGATCCTAAGTTGGAATTAGTATGAACCTTAGACTCAACCCACACCCAATACAACTTTTTAACAAGATGTTTAGTAGGTGGGCATTGCGAAACCCAAGACTCCCCCAAACCTAACGAGATTACCAATGACTTAAGGTTGTTGAGCCACTTTATCTTTTTATTTACGTTAAGGGAGATTAATTCATCCAACACTTGGGCATATTCTTTTAATTCTCGGGTCCTTCTGAGGCGCACCCAGAATAACAGGGGCCTGAGATGGACTTTATCAACAATAGATTTCTTGCCCATATCAAAAAATAATGGTAACAGGGGGGTTGACACAGGATGTGATACCAAGTCTCTAATAAACTTGTTCTCTGCAACAATCAGTACTCTAGTATTTCAGCGCCCCAAAGTTCGGAGCCGTAGACTGCCGAGGCTACAGCCTTCCCCTCATAAACCGAGAGGGTTGGAGCAATTAGTCTACTGATGGAGAGGCGCTGGTTTTTTAATATCGCTCCAGATACCCTTTTGAGATTAAGTACCATTTTAGATATGTGCGGGCCCCAGGACATATTATTAGAAAGCCTAACCCCCAAATAGTCAAATTCACTGACAACCTCCAAAGGTGACCCGAAAAGTGAGATATCTACCTTTCTAAACTTTCTTTTTGCTGATAGAACCATTAGCTTGGTTTTTGTGGTATTAATTGATAAACCACACTCTTTACAAAAAAAGAGAGAAACAGTCGAGCAGTTTCTGCAGACTCTTCGGGGTCTTAGACATCAAGAGGGTATCGTCCGCAAAGAGGAGTGTGGGGGTCTTCTCTCCGGCAAGGACGGGCGCATCCGCCGGGTCCTCCCTCAAATGGTCCACCACCCCATTTATAAAAAGGGAGAACAACGTTGGTGCCATCACACATCCCTGCCGCACCCCTCTATTGACTGGTACCCTCCTTGTCAGTTGCCCCTGGGTCCCCCACCGTATCCGAGCAAAATTGTCCTCGTGGAGCTTAATAATAAATTGCAGCAAGTAGCTTGGGAGCCCCATGGCCAATAAAACCTCCCACAGTTTAGCACGTGGAATCACATCAAATGCGGTTTTGAGGTCTATGAAAGCCAGATACAAGCTGCCCTTGTTAATAGATACTGACTTCCAATAGACCGCACAAAACCGGAACACCTGGTCCATTGCACCAACATTTTGCCTAAACCCTGCCTGGAAATGTGTTAATACCTCTGCTTCCATAAGCCATGTCTCGATTCTATTTACAATGACCCTGTCAACTACCTTTTGTATTGTATCAATTAAACTAATTGGTCTATAGTTGGCAGGGTCTTCTCTATCTCCTTTTTTATAGATCGTAATCACCTCCGCCCCTTTCCATGAATCTGGGACGGGAAGACCTAGCTGGATTAGATTCATTAGACTTGCTATAAAGTCTGCCCATATTATGGGATCATGGGATAACAAATCTCCGGGCAAGCCATCTGGACCAGCTGCTTTACCAGGAAGAATTTTGGAGATAGCATCTTGGACCTCTCTCTTATTAAACGGAATTGCCTCGGTAAGTGAATCTGTTCTTAAAAAGGGCGAGGCTACTGGTGTTAGGTGCGCTTGAGCCTCATCATCACAGTACAATTTTAAAAAATGCGCATACCATTGCTGTTCATTTATGTGGTTTAAGATGGGATCAGCTCCTCTTCGATCTAGAATATTGATCAGTTTCCAAAAGATCACTGAGTTCTTTTCCCATGCCGCAGTTTTAAGTTGCTGCCAGTGGTCCTCCTCCCAGTTCTTTTTAGCTATAGTCATGCTTTTACGATGATCCCCCCTGGCCAATCTCACTGCTCCGGGGTCTTTTAACTTCATTGCTAAGGCATTAGCCTTCCTCTGCGGATTGTATAGTGGGAAATGTAGAGACATTTTTATTAATAACAACAAGGTGGAGTTTACGAACAGATTTTCCTATCTGGGCATTCTTTGCGATCAGAGGGGGAGCTGGTCACAGGCTGTTTTAGCAAATAAACTTTTTTTTGTCCAAAGCAACGGCCGCCCTAATTAATTTTGCTAGAAAACTAGGCACAAGGTCGGCTGTGGAATTACTCCAGATTTATAAAGCTAAGTGTCTCACCACTGCCACGTACGGCGCCGGCATTTGGGGCTATGTTGATCTCCAACCTCTCCAACTGATTGAGAATACCTTTGTCAGATATCTACTAGTAGTTCCTAGTAATACTGCCACTTATATCTGTCATGCAGAGGTGGACATTCCATATATAGCGAATCTAATAAAGATTCAACCAATTTCATTATGGCCCAAAATATGGTCATCTCCACACACTTACTTTAACCGGGATATTATTATGTATTGTTTAAAGCTTCAAAGTGTTTTTTACATTCCATGGTTGAACTATATAAAAAAATTCATGTCAGACATTGGGTACCCTGCTAAGCCGGATAGTATAAATGAAGTTCCAAGAAAAACCCTGAAAACAGTCTGTCTAAACCATCTGGAGAGGATTAGATTTCAAAAGAAACTCCAAAGTCTATGGTCTTGGAACACCAGATGCTATTGACATGTCACGGCCTTGAGCCACACCTTGTCTACATAACAAGTGGCTATGATAGGATGGTGCTGACCCGCTTTCGCCTGGGGATCTTACACAGAATAACAAGCTTTCCAGTTGTGAATGACTGGTCCAGAACCTTGGGGATATACCCATGTGATGACATATCTCTTCAATCTACTTTGCACGTTCTTTTATTCTGTAAATTCTATACTGTCCCCAGAAAAAAATGGATTGTTCCTATTTTAAAGATCATGGGCGTAAGACAATGCCTCCCAGCTTTTTTTAATGTTACAAATGTTATTATATGAACTCTATACCTGCCCTTTAGTAATGTTACTGAAGTCTGTGATCAGATTTAGGTAAACCATTTAGAATAATAACCTGGCTTTTAACATATGACATTTTTAATACTTTTTATACTTCATATTATGGTGACCTGCTGTTTGTAATAACAACTGTTCAAATTTGCTTTCATGATTTATATTTCTAAATCGAATAAAGCTTGTTTGAATTGAATTGAGAAGGGTCCCTGCAAATGTTATGCTTGTGACCAGGTTGGTCACTTCATTGGAGATCCTAAGTGTCCCAATGCCACCACTGGTGCACCACCCTGTGGGTTGACTAGTGTAGCACTGGGGAGAAGTTGGGCCCACAGGGAGGGTAGTAGTTAGCAGAATTGACCCCTGCCTCACTAAGGGACAGCAAGATGGTCCCAAGGACCGCCTGCTCATAAACACTAAGAAATTCAGGCAGTGGTTGACCATTAAAGGAGACAAGAGGGTCTGAGAGACACTGGAGCCAGTGTGACAGCTGTCAGTTTTGGCTAGTGTATGAAGAGGAGGTGGTCCCCAATGTACTTTACCCAGTTGTTGCAGCTGACAACTCAAAGTGCCTCTGCAAAGTGGCACAGGTTTCTTTTGAGTGTGGGGGGTCTCAGGTACCTTGAAAGAAGTTGTGAGACCAGCCATGCCTGTTGACTGTTTGGTAACAACCTGGAGAGTTCCTCCAGGTAGAAGGTGAAACACAGCTCTCATCTGAAGTTACAGAGTCACAAGATGGCTGCCAACACTTCCTGGTTTGGAGTGTTGGCAGCCAATCAGAGTGAAGCTCGTGCCCGGGAAGGTTTGCGAACCCAACGCGCCCACAGATATATATATATATATATATACTTTTTCTTCTTCTAATTTCTCAGGAACTACTGAACAGATTTACACCATTTAAAAAAAACTCTCTTTGTTAACCATGACCTACCTTTCTTCCAAATTTGGTGTAATCCCGTTCAGCAGTTCTTTTTTCTCGGCCCCCGCTTGTCAAATCACCCCAAAACTTTCAAGCTTTCAAGACAGGAGCTGACCGGAGTGGGCCACTAATTTTTAAAAATTCACGAAGATTTGTCAATTGGCGCCAAAGTTGTTGGGAAAAGAAAAAACACTTTTTGAATAGAAACGAGGTCCTAACTATAACTACCTACTGGCAACTGCCAGAAGGTAATTTATATACATATATATATATATATATATATATATATATATAAGAAAAAGGTTGCCCACGCTCGGTGAAGCACCCCCAGGTGAGCACAATCCTTTTATTGGAGGCTGCGTTACCAGAAGCAGGAGACATCCACAGCAGTAAATTTCACCTTACGCGTTTCGGGCTCACGCCCTTGATCACAGGTATCTCAGGATGATTTTGAAGAACACTGCATGGACGCATCATAAGTCCCAAATGTCTCTGCCCAGGGGGCTTTGCAACTGCTTTAGATATGCAACGGCTCATGGTATTGGTAGTCCACTGCAGTAAATATATATCTCCCTCAAAGACCATTTCATTGCAAGTAATCAGAGGACACAGCGGGGAGCTTCGGGAAGTCCACTTTAATGAAAGCTCTGGCATAATGCATTTAGGCAAAGTGTGCCTTCTTCAGATGCCGCTGACATCGGGAATACAACCCCACCCTCCTTTGTATATCCGGCAACACTCCCATTAGTGGGAGTACAGCTGGCCCCACTTCGTTGGTTTGTGTCTCAGCTTCAATCTTTGATTTGGACTGCAACTCCCAACAGGCAGTATGTCTGGGTAAGAGACTTCAATGGGGCCCAATTATACCCATAATGAGCGCTGTTGTTCCTTGACAAAGGGGGGTTTCGTGTGTAGATGGTTAAACCCGAATTGTTGAATGTCCTGGACTTTCTTGGGGCCCCAATGTCCTGCCCCAATTGCAAGAGACCACAGAGCCGTGAGACGCTGATACACTGATCGCGCCTCCCCATGTAGTCACATGCTGCTCCTGGCAGAAGCCACTTGCTTAGCCTGATCCCGAGGTGGTCCGAGGCATTCCAATCACTTGGAGAAATAAATAAACACAATTGCCAGTAAAGCCCCGGACTCTTGTAGGACGGGTCCTCTTAACTCGCTCCTGGCCTGTGTGTATAACATCACTCAAAGACCACTTCATTGCAAGTAATGAGAGGACACAGTGGGGAGCTTCGGGAAGTCCACTTTAACGACAGCTCAGGCGTAATGCATTTTGGCGAAGTGTGCCTTCTTCGGATGCCGCTGACATCGGGAATACAACCCCACCCTCCTTTGTATATCCTGCGACACTCCCATTTGTGGGAGTTTAGCTGGCCCCACTTTGTTGCAGTCTTTGATTGTGGACTGCAACTCCCAGCAGGCAGAATGTCCAGGTAAGAGACTTCAACGGGCCCAATTATACCCATAATGAGCGCTGTTGTTCCTTGACAAAGTGGGTTTCGTGTGTAGATGGTGAACCCGAATTGTTGAATGTCCTGGACTTCCTTAGGCCCCCAATGTCCTGCCCCAATTTCATGAGTCTGCTGAGCAGTGAAACGCTGATACAGTGATCGCGCCTCCCCATGTAGTCACGGGCTGCTCCTGGCAGCAGCCACTTGCTTAGCTTGAACTCGGGGTGGTCCGAGGCATTCCAATCACTGGGAGAAACAAATAAACACAATTGCCAGCAAAGCCCCGGACTCTTGTAGGACGGGTCCTCTTAACGCGCTCCTGGCCTGCGCGTATAATATCACTCAAAGACCACTTCATTTCAAGTAATCAGAGGACACAGCGGGGAGCTTTGGGAAGTCCACTTTAATGACAACTGTGGAAAAATGCATTTCGGCGAAGTGTGCCTTCTTCACATGCTGCTGACATCAGGAATACAACCCCATCCTCCTTTGTATATCCTGCGAAAGTCCCATTGGTGGGAGTTCAGCTGCAACTCCATATATATATTCACTGAAAAATCCAGAGGTTTGGAGGGAGGTAATAGTTAGTTGGACATTTCACTCTTACAAAACCAGAGAAATTCGGCTGTTATAGTTAGTAGAGCTAACTATAACTCACGCCCCCACAATGCACTGCTGATGACGTCAGATATTACATCACTCATGACATGCTCAGTGACATCACTGATGACAACACTGATGACATCTCAAATGACAGCACTGATGAAATCATCATCTAATTGTTATGCTTCCGATTCGATGATGATTTTATCATAAACCATTTCAAGTGTGCACAACTCTGCCCTAGTGGGCATAGTAAAATCGATGATTCTGATATACTTAGAATTTTAATGATTACACTAAAATGACATACATATATATATATATATATATATGACGGAGACATCCTTTCGAAAAAAGATCAGTGGCCACACGGAGAGTTCAGAGCAGGGCACAGCTTTATTTCACAGGTCCCAGTGGCGGCGGATGCATTTCGGCATAAGAGCCTTCCTCAGCGCCCATCGCTGTAAAGATTACCTCCCTCTTACGCTCCTCCTGTGTCAAATACCTTCCCGCACCACAGTCTCCTCCCCCAACTGCTGTTGGCACACCAATGGAAGTTCGTGTGAAGTGTGTCGAACTTCAAGTCCCAGCAGGCACTGTATCGGCGTTGGTTGGGTTGGTGGCGTGGGGGAGTGGGAATAATCATCGGATCGGTGCAGGCTCCAGGTGAGTATATATATATATGCATAAACATTGAAAAAACGAAAGATTACCAAGACTTTATAGTTCGGCTCACATTTCACTAGTAAAAAACCAGTGAAATTCAGCAGTTATAGTTACCTGAGCTAACTATAACTTACGCCACTGCAATGCACTGTTTATAACCTTACATATTACAAACCTCTGATGACATCGCTGACGACATCTCAAATTACATCACTGATGATATCATCCACAGAAGCCCTCAAACAGCCGTGGATCTAGCTCAACTCCCACTGATAAATTAAAAAAATGCTTTTTGCCTCAGGCCCCTCCCTAAGGGGTCCAGACGGTCAGTGTGGTCCTCGCAAGTTTGAGCGGGGACGCCATCTGGGTCAGCGGGCTAGTGTTCAGCCCACACACTACTTAGGAATGCTGAATCTACTGCGCAGGGGTTGTATGCAGTGGGCAGGCCGCTGGTGTGCCTAAGTATTTTTAGGGCCACATATCATAGTAAAGGTTTTCTTGTTGTTTGGCTCCAGGCCCAGGTCCTTCATAAAACTTAAGTAGCTGACGATTAGTTTTTTAAGACCATTCTCAGTCATCGCCAGGAAGACTGCATTGTCATCATATAGTAGTGCTGGCACAGCCTTATTTTCCACTTGAGGAAATCAGCCCCAACCAAAACTAAGGTGTTCTCCAAATCATTGGTGTAAAGGAGAAATAGGACTAAGGCAAGGACACAACCTTGGCACACTTAGCGCTTGATACTAACCGGCTCAGTAAATTCTTCAGCCTCACCAAACCTAACTGAAGCTGAGAGGTCATAATGGAGAAGCCTTAGCAAGGAAACCAGACACGAATCTACACTCATATTAACTAGGATGTCCCACAGTTTAGAGCGGAAAACATGATCAAATGCACTTCAAATCCATAAATGCCAGGTGAGTGGAAACGCCCTTCGCATATTTGTATTTTGCCAAAATAAGATGGAGATTGAGTCACTGCTCGATTGTGCCAAGCCCCTTCCTGACCCCATACTGACTGGAGGCCATAATGCGTCACCTAAATCTCAGCCGAAATATGGACGGTTACTTTATCGTCTGGTAGGGTGGGGGATAAAACAGACCGTACTGCTTTCCAGAAGGCTTGTGAGTCTTTAAAATGACATATGCCCACTATTGATTCCCACTTCTCCTCCTTCAAGGCTGACTTTCTTATTTTAATGGCATGCTTATATAACTTCCTACTTTCCCTAATAGTGATCTGGTCTCTAGGGTTTTGTTTTAAGGCCCTACGTAAGATGTCATTGGCTTCTTTACAAGCTTTATCAAACAATGAGTATTTATGTTGATGTGTCTGTGAAATGTGTCTGGAAAGTAGAATTTTGATCTTATCTAAGAGAATTACAAAGTCAGATAAGATACAGGCTGTAACAAGGGGTATACAATTACAGCTATCCACCAAGGCAGAACTATTGGATAACACCTGGGACATTATGCTGTTCATGTTCGCGGTTCGCCATGCCACCATACTCCCTGTGTCCTTAGTAGATAGTACCTGGGAAGGCAGAGGCTTGGGCTTTTGTGGCATTTGTGGTAGCAACATCTTTGCTGAAATGGGATTGTGGTCACTATAGGTCTGAATGAGAACCTCACAATCCTTAATTAGTGGAGACATGCTCCAGGTAACAAATATATAGTCAATAGTGCTTCCTGCACCTCACCCTATAAAGGTTGGGAAGTGTAGATCAGTAAATTTAGAAACCTTTTTAACCATACCCCGTTCTGCCAGATAGGAGAATAGAACCCGCCCCCTGGCATCTATCACATTACGATCTAACTCATAAGAAAATGAATCAAATGTAGTTGGTGAAAGGGGCGGAGGGTGCCTCAATTTTGCATTAAAGTCCCCGCCACCAACAGCTTAAGGGGGCAATCCACTTGAGCCTCTCTCTCCACAAGCATGTCAATTAATACAAATAGGCCTTGAAAGTCACCTTTGGAAGAGAAGTTATTATTTTAAAAGTTTACCAGGTATATCTTATGGGACTCTTTCCAGGTGAGACAGAAGGTCTGAGCCGCCCCCTGTTCCTGGAATAGCTGTGCAATCAAGCCAGCAATATCCACTTTAAACCAAGCCAACAGCCTCCCTTTAGCTTTGCTCTAAGGAGATGGAGCAGCGGGCAAGCTTAGACATGTAAACCCATCAAATGCAATATCATTACTCTCTCAGGTTTCTTGCATGAATACTATATCGTAGTTCATGATGAAAGAACGCCATCCATCTAATGAGATTTTTGAGGCTAGGCCCCCTATATTCCAACTTAAAGATTGTAAGCAAGCATCATCAGTTGGACATTCATCAAGACATATACTCACATTAGCCCCTAAAGGGGGAGAGGTTTGTGTAGGAGGGATGGATAATTTTGCAGCAGGAGTTAGAGTAACAGGTCAATATTCAGAATACAGGGTCCTATATTCAGAATACAGGGTCCTACACACAAATGGTTCTGGCTGAGGATACTATTTGATTGTGCAACAGAACTAGAGTTGTAAAGGGCCCCACCCTTTTCTAGTGAACCTGGAACCATGTAATCCAAAAACACAGAGTAGTCCAAAATTATGTGAGGAAATTGCTGTCTTCTTTTTACAGAAGGTGGAAGCCATTTTCTCCTCTTTTAAACTCTTCCAGATAGAAGAAGCTGGTGAGCCCGCTACATTGGCCAGCAGTTCAACTGATTCATGACCGACTCTAGACAAATTTTCACCACTGGAGAAGCGTCATACTAGAAATCTCAGATCGGGATCCCCCTATAACTCCTGCCAGGCTTCCATGATTAAACAAGTTTCTGAGCTCATTGGCACAGCAATGCCATGTTCCCCAAGAGATGGAAAACTTTGTCCATTCTCTCACTGCTTAAAAAACAAAGTCTTGACCCCAAGGATCCTACTAATTACCTTTAATCTCTTGTCTCCCCTTGCCAACAACATTGGTTGAAAAAGCCATGAATACTCAACTCAGTATGTTCCTCCAAGCAAATAACATACTAGACCCCACTCAATACGGATTTAGGGCAGGATACAGTACAGAGTCGGCCCTTATAAAATCCACAGAAGAACTAAGAGAAGCCCCGGACCAAGGAGGTAACTCAGCACTAATCCTGCTGGACCTCTCCAGTGCCTTCGAGATGGTCCACCATGATGTTCTGATGGACTGTTTGTCGGCCTGTGGGATGCAAGGCAATGCCTGGAACCTCCTGAAATATTTCCTTACAGAAAGAATTCAAACTGTGGACTTAGACAAAGCCCAATCAAAACCTTTCTCTCTTCCGTGTGGGGTACCACAAGGCTCCTCGCTTAGTCCCACACTTTTAAAAGTCTATGTGGTGCCTTTGGCAGCTTTGATTAGATCCTTTAGATTTTAGTTGACATCGTATGCAGATGACATGCAAATAGTGGTGTCTCTATACCTTGGACAAGAGGCAGAGAAAGGGAAAATGTTCCGTGATTGCATGAAAGCAGTCAGGCTGTGGATGACCATGAACTGTCTGAAGTTAAACTCCAGCAAAACGGAGGTCCTCTTTTTTGGCAATGCCAACTTTTGGATGCCAGACTGGTGGCAAGAAGAACTAGGGGCTCTCACTGAGCCAACTAGGAAAGCGAAAAACCTGGGGGCCATAGACGACAATAAACTTATCTATGGGGACCAGGTAAATGCAGTTGCCTCTGTTAGTTTCCATCTCCTTAGAATGATTAGGCAAAACATGTCATTCTTACCAGCAGACAGTCAAAGGATACTGATGACATCTCTAATCCTTTCACCTGTGGACTACTATAACAGCCTCTACTTGAATATCCAAAGGAAACACTTAAACAAGCTCCAACTCATGCAAAGTGCGGCAGCCAGACTGCTGACCGGGACACCAAAGTTTGTTTCTGTCTCAAAAAAATATAAAAAGGCTACACTGTCTCCCAGTCAAACAACAGTACTGTTATTCAGTTGCTAAAGTAAACAAGTTATGTAAGGACAACAAGACATAGGGCAAGTGTTACTAATTATGGAACTTTGAGTTCAGGTTCATTAGAAAAGTATAATGTTTATTCAATTCCTCCCTTAAGGTTACACTCTAAATATAAAATCATTGGTTAAAAACATCATATAACTTCATCACAATATACAAAGTATTAAAATACAATCAAGAAAGACAGTCGACGCGGCGTTTCAGTGCTTGTTAATCTTATCACCTTCATCAGTACAAAGACATATATCGGAAAAAAATCTGAAGATAAAAAACAATATTTTAGATGCCTGTATAGTAACACAATTCATTTAATTCATTTTCTACTAACATATAGCCCTTAGTATTTCTGCCTTGGAGTTACTCACAATATCTATCTACAGTACTGGTATGTGTTTGGTCTCCCCTTTCTCCCAAAAACAGTTTGTAAGGTTTTAATTTATTTGGTCGTCTTGCCATGATTTGTTTTGTGTGGGGATATCAACTGGTGCCTTTAAGTGAGTTTCAAACATCATATTTACTATCCTGAAGATCATAAGTTTGTTGGAATTGGTTTCCTCAATACCATCTCATTTCTTTTGGGGAATGGATTTATCAATTTCTCTCATCCACCAATTGATTTCTTATTGCTCGTGATATCTTGAGCTTTATAAAGATGAGAGGCTTAATTAGGTCACCGTTATCATGTTTTAGAACTACATTCCTCATTATTTTAAATTGATTACCTTGAAAATGGGTTTATTCGGTCATTTGGGTACGTTGGAACCACCGTAAAAATATATTGGATCCGTGTGACAGAGGTATATGGTGCTCTTTTTCAATGGGAGTCACTGATGGAATACATAGTTGTAGTACCCGTTTTAAATGATTTAGTATAATTTACAGGTTTATGTACCTCCATGTTGCTTTTACTCGCCCCCTATTCTTGGCAGGGTTGGTTGTATCATAATACAAATAGTTTTAGTGAAAAAACTGCATCTCCCAGAAAGAAAATACAGAAATGCCATCAGGATTTTCATTACTCATTTTCCGGTCTCTCGTTATGTTTATATCATCATGTTATCCTCTTGACAAATAAGACCTATGTCTTTTCAAAAAGGAGGACGACTTTAGGGTTGTCTCGTACTCGAGTTTTACTATAAGGGTGCCATTCGATATAACTGAATATTTGGCCATCACCGTATGCGTCTTTAGGTATAATTGCCATTTATCTTACCGGCAAAGTTGTTATTTTATAAATCCGATGTTTTAGGTAGCGTTTGAGTTAGAAAAGACACGACTAAGTTTAAAGGACCGGAAATACTTTGCAGCTTTTAAATATCGCTAAGCTTTAAGGATAAATGGTCCTAGTACGGGGGCTCGCCATTCAAACGTACCTTTTAGTTGTATTCCGGCCTCCCTGTTCCAACGTCCCAGGTTTCCGATTCCGTAATTCTATCCTTGTTTCTCGTCTCGTTTATATACTGACGCTACCCTATGTGACCCGGAACAAGTTCTATATATGTTTTAAGATGGAAAAAAAAGGACTTTTGGGTTTATTCTGAATAAGTATTGATGGTGTTATGTCTTTAAAAAGTTATTTTCTTTAGTTATTAAGAGTCCAATATTGTTTATATCAGATATTGGTTCCAATTTGACTATAACGTTAACCCGGAAGTGGTCCGCTGACCTCTTCGATCAACCGTAGTCTCTATCGTTTTTTTGTATATTTAATTTTGTGAAATTATTATATTTGAATATCGCTTTCGAATAATGATAAAAATAATAATGATAATAAGAACCTTGGTTACACGCTATGTCTGATGTGTTTTCGATTACGGTGTGCGTCGGCCATTTTTGAGAAAAATGAATTCTTATTGTGGGATTTTGGCAGCCATCTTGAACTAGTAATGGTCTATATTAATATATGATCGATCTCTGTGTTCTTCGCTACTTTATTATATTGCTGCGTGAAGGTACAGATCAAAAAGACAAGGAATCTAAGTCTTAAAGTTATACAGAATATTAATTCCGATGGTGAACAGTCCTCATGGTTAAATAAAATTATCGTGGGTTTGTGATCACCCTTATGTTTAATTCCTCTTGTAAGTTTGATAAATACAAAGATAGTCTGTAGATTGATTCAAAAATCTCGAAGCTCGGTTGCCATATATATTAATTAAATTTTGGCCTATATACTGTTACATCTTTATATTCTGACATTACTAGTAACATACAATGATCTTAGTGCACATTAACAGTTAGGGGTTGATTCCGATCCGGTAAAAAGCGCTCCGAACTGCAGTTCGGAGCATTTTTCCCCATACGAATCGTACCCGTAAGCGTCCCCGTACGATTCAGCAAGTACGATCCCAACCAAAAGCGTCACTCCGTACGCCTCGTAAAAAATGCCGTACAAATCGGAAGTCCATACGATTTGCATTCGGCTGACTCTCCACGCTACGTCCGAACGTAAATAGACCGCGTCTTCCGAACCAGGAAGTACGATCCGTGTTGAACACACTCCGTACGGCTCTTTTTCTACGAGAGCTCAAAACTACCATAAAACCAGACTCCGGCACGAACCGCACCCGGGTACGCGACAAGCAGGACATGAACGCCATCGTCCGTGTCATCCCAATCCTGTACGGCCACCACCTCGTACATAGAAACCGACGACGGCTCAGAAGGTGAGTACAACGAAGTCCAACATACCTGTACGTGGTGCCACACGCGCACATCTCCATTGCACGACTGTAATGTCTGGGTACGTTGCGCCACACCCTCCCGCACATCACCAGTGTAATATGGAGACGTGCCACACCTATGTCATCGACCTCGGGGTACGGTACGCCACCGCACATCAACAGTGTAATACGGAGACGTGCCGCACCTACGTCATCGACCTCGGGGTACGGTACGCCACCGCACATCAACAGTGTAATACGGAGACGTGCCGCACCTACGTCGTCGACCTCGGGGTACGGTACGTCACCGCACATCAACAGTGTAATACAGAGACGTGCCGCACCTACGTCATCGACCTCGGGGTATGGTACGTCACCGCACATCAACAGTGTAATACGGAGACGTGCCGCACCTACGTCATCGACCTCGGGGTACGGTACGTCACCACACATCAACAGTGTAATACGGAGACGTGCCGCACTTACGTCATCGACCTCGGGATACGGTAGGCCACCGCACATCACCAGTGTAATACGGAGACGTGCCGCACCTACGTCATCGACCTCGGGTACGGTACGTCACCGCATATCAACAGTGTAATACTGAGACGTGCCGCACCTACATCATCGACCTCGGGGTACGGTACGTCACCGCACATCAACAGTGTAATACGGAGAAGTGCCGCACCTATGTCATCGACCTCGGGGTACGGTACGTCACCGCACATCAACAGTGTAATACGGAGACGTGCCGCACCTACGTCATCGACCTCGGGGTACGGTACGTCACCGCACATCAACAGTGTACTACGGAGAGGTGCCGCACCTATGTCATCGACCTCGGGGTACGGTACGTCACCGCACACCAACAGTGTAATACGGAGACGTGCCGCACCTACGTCATCGACCTCGGGGTACGGTACGCCACCGCACATCAACAGTGTAATACGGAGACGTGTGGGACATACGTCTGCTATGTCAGTGTAAGTGTAAGAGGTGTGTAGAAAACACACCCAGCAGTGCCCAGCAGCATAGGGTGTGTGTGGCTAAGACCTCCACAAATGCCCAGCAGTGCCCAGCATTAGAGTGTGTGTGTGGCTAAGACCCCCACCAGTGCCCACCAGTGCCCAGCATTAGAGTGTGTGTGTGGCTAAGACCCACACCAGTGCCCAGCAGTGCCCAGCATTAGAGTGTGTGTGTGGCTAAGACCCCCACCAGTGCCCAGCAGTGTCCAGCATTAAAGTGTGTGTGTGGCTAAGACCCCCACCGGTGCCCAGCAGTGCCCAGCAGTGTCCAGCATTAGAGTGTGTGTGTGGCTAAGACCCCCACCAGTGCCCAGCAGTGCCCAGCAGTGTCCAGAATTAGAGTGTGCGTGTGGCTAAGACCCCCAGCAGTGCCCAGCAGTGCCCAGCATTAGAGTGTGTGTGTGGCTAACACCCCCACCAGTGCCCACCAGTGCCCAGCATTAGAGTGTGTGTGTGGCTAAGACCCCCACCAGTGCCCACCAGTGCCCAGCATTAGAGTGTGTGTGTGGCTAAGACCCTCACCAGTGCCCACCAGTGCCCAGCCGTTAAATCAAAAACATACCATTGTTAACCTCATTACCATCAGGAGATAGACACATGTTAACATACACAAATTTGAACATCACACCAGCTCCCAGGCACACAGCAGTCACAGACATTATCAGACAAACTAAAGTTCAGAAACTGAAATAAATAGCTTTATTCAGCTGGTTCAAAATAGAAAACGCAAATAAGAGTCCTTGCTCATAAAAGGCCAATGGCCAGTCCAAACAAGTCAGAATAGCAGTTTGTGCCTTCATGGATGTGCTCACACCCAAACTTGCCTGCACATGGAGTTCAATCCGCTGTGGTAACTTTGGGGACATCATCTGTGGAATCCTCCGGCACCGCATGGACAGGAGAGGGAAGGACAGGTGGAGTGGGTGCAGGTGTTGTGGATTCATCCACACTGGCCGGTGCATCGCTGAAAGTAGCAAGATAAACTTGGCTGCACACTTCAGCCAGTTCGGCAAAACTACCACATGAACCTGGGGACACATTGGGGGTGGAGGTAGAGGGCTGTGAGTCTGTTCTCCTGGTTCTGTGGATGCGTGTGTGAGGTGTGTCCCCTCTCCCTGTGGCTGTGCCTACATCCCCTTGAGATTGTGTGCGTGGAGATTTGAGCTTCTTCTGCCGTGTGGGTGTGCTGGGTGTGTCTGTTGTGGTGTCTGACCTGTGGCGTCTGCGTGTATGTTGGGTAGGTATGGGAGAGGCAGAGGTGGATGGGTCTGAAGGATGGGGGGGCCGATGCTGCTGGGTGTACAGAGCTGTCGTCAGTGTTGAATCTATGGCAGCCACACTCCGACGTAGATCAGACATGGCAGATGACATGCCCTCCATGAACGACACCAACTGTGTAATGAGTCGTGTATGTCCATGGAGGACAGTCAGCATGGATGTCTGACCTACTACAATCTGCCGGAGTAGGTCCACAGACTCAGCACTGAGGGCAGCAGGGGACACAGGGGCAGGGGCTGGGGTGCCGGGAACAAAGGAGACACGGGGCTAGCACGGACCGTAGGGACACTAACAACTGGGAGGGTGGAGATGGTACTGGAGGAGGGGAGGCCAGCCAAAGATGAAGAAGTGACCATTGCTGCATATTCCCCCTCCTCCTGAGAGTCTGATTTGGAGCCGTCCGCATGGTAGGATGTGTCAGTCACATGTGGTCCGGCCTGCAGACTCTCCCCACCCTCCGTGCCACTGCCTATCTCTGACTCCTCAAAGCAGGTGGCACTGTCGCTGGGTCCCTCTGCCTGGTCCGCGCCTGTGTCTCCTCCAGATTCTAATGATGAGGCTGTTGGCAAGGAGAATAAGAAAAACATATCAGTCACCTGTACACATCAGACATATCAGCTACAAATCATTTGGGCACATTTCTTAACATGGCATGCATCATGAGTCACATGCCACTGAACTCTGCACAATGCTAAGTCTAGTCTTGGGCAATTGTAAGAGACACAACGCTCAATGTATAGTAGGATTCAAGCAACAGGCAAGGCAAACCCTTGTATGAGAGACGCAATGATGAGCCACTGCCTGACAACAGGATAGCTGATGATGCATCACAGTTCATTTGCCCACCCTGCCACCCAAATCCAGACCTGGTCATGTTTGATTTGCTTTGACCTTGTGCCACATGGGAAAAGTCCTGCCTGAACTGCCATGTGATGCCATCCTGTGACCTGAACCAAGTTTCCCATCAAATCACACTGGCATCACAGCTGTCTACACCCAAAGCAACATTGTGTGGCTGACCATCAATAATATTTACAAACAACATGCAACATATTTAGAGAATATGCACACACGCACTGCCCAGTGTGAGTATGCACAAGCCAAAATTAGTGCACATGTACAGTGTGCACCTGTAGCTAACATATGACAATTAGAAAGTGTACCATGGACAAAGGCCACTGAGGCTGACTCGTGCAGAAAACACATGTTGAGACTCTAGATCAGTGCCAAAATATGAAGAAGGGCAGACACAGTGCACATGTGGTGCTACATGTACGGTACCAACAGGTGTCACAGACCCCCCTCCAACATGATGATGTGCAAAGGAAGATGCATACTAAGACATTGCACCATAGGAGTACATGTGAAAAACAATCATTAGCCAAAGCGCTGGTCAAATGTGGAGTAGGGCAAGGCATGTAAAGAAGCAGCTGCTGAAACTGGGACATTCTTATGCCAATGCATTAAGTGCCTGTCTGACCACACGACTCCAACTATGGGAGTGTTACCATGCCTCGGAGCACTGCAGGTAGCATGTGACACACATGACAACAAACAGACATGTACCTACCCCCTTCTTGCTGCTGTCCCTGCTGCAACTGCCTATGGAGGTCTGGGAACACCACTTCCAGGACCCGGAGCATGTGGGGGGTGAGGTGGCAGGTGCCGCCATGCCGGCGTGGAGCTTCCAGCTTCAGCTGTACTCTGGCGATGTGGCGGGCGATGTGGCGGGTCCAGCACCGGATGTCCTGCCACCTCTTCTTGATGTTTCTGAGCCTCCTGCGAGGCCCCCCCCCTCACTCCTGACAGCCCTGGCGATGGCCACCCAGATTTCACCCTTCTCATAGGCAGATACCTGTCACGAATGTAAAGTAAAAGAACATCAGTACACCTGGTCCATGTTTCAAAGACACACATATGTGCACAAAATACTTGAGGACAACAGGGCATTGGATGCTCCACACATTTGCATCATTGTCCAGGAGTATGTGGCCTGTGAGCAAACACAACTGCATTACATACCATTTAAAGGCTACAGATGACATGAGGGGTGCAAACCACTCTTTGAGCATGGCACTCACTGAGCAATATATGCTACATCTGGGTGCACTGCAGCACGTGACATGCTGTCACACACCCCACTACAACAAAGAACCCTCTTGAAACAACACTGTACACCCTGGCACTCACTCCCAACAACATAGCATCTATCCACTATACATACACAGTGGCTATAATGTCACACACACAACAGGTGCACACTCCAAGGTAGTGCACACATCACTCACCTGCTCTTCTGGTCTCCCATACAGCTTGCTGTAGTTCGGCAGGAGGGCATCCAGCAGGGCCTTGTTCTCACCATCACTGAATGCAGGTGCCCTCTCCATGCTCAGCTAATCAGGGTCCAGAGGATACAGAGACAGCAGCTGTGTTAACCACTCCAATGTTGTGCAGGCAAGTTCCCTCACACAGCCACATGCTGCCTTATATTTGTGCTGCAGAGGGTCTGTGAGTCCAAGGAGTAGTGTGTGATAGGCCCCCATAGTTTGCATCCTATGTTTCATCCAATCCCATCACACATAAGGCCATGACACACATATGCATTGTTTGAAAACTGAGCCAGAGCTGAACAACAACTTTAGCAACATTGTATACTTTTGCCCAACTGAATTTTCTAGAACACCTGTAGGAGGCTCAAAACTCTCTGTATCCATGACAACCTGGTTGCATTCTGATCATTCCACTGTTCCCCTAGATGTTCCCTATGTATTTATTTGAATACCCACACAAGTACGGTGCCATTGCCGTTGCAAATGCAACCCATTTAATGGTGAAACGAGGCTTACACACGCACGTACCATTGGGGTACGCTGTGCTCGCGTATGGCTACAATGCAATAGGGAAACGAGGCATACACACGCACGTACCATTGGGGTACGCTGTGCTCGCGTATGGCTACAATGCAATAGGGAAACGAGGCGTACACACGCACGTACCATTGGCGTACGCTGTGCTCGCGTATGGCTACATTGCAATAGGGAAACGAGGCGTACACACGCACGTACCATTGGGGTATGCAGTGCACGTGTATGGATACAATGCAATAGGGAAACGAGGCGTACACACGCACGTACCATTGGGGTACGCTGTGCTCGTGTATGGCTACAATGCAATAGGGAAACAAGGCGTACACACGCACGTACCATTGGGGTACGCTGTGCTCGCGTATGGCTACAATGCAATAGGGAAACGAGGCGTACACACGCACGTACCATTGGGGTACGCTGTGCTCGCGTATGGCTACATTGCAATAGGGAAACAAGGCGTACACACGCACGTACCATTGGGGTACAGTGCGTCAGACATGCTCATGTGAACGCTTGTGTAGGCTGCGTTCCTGACCTTCTTCATGTCACCATTGGGAGAGTGACTCCAGGAAATCACATTGTAGGGATGTAGTCTACACTCATGTTGACGATGTGGATGCATACATCAGCATGGCATCCTTACATCAGCATGCCCCAGGTGTGGCAGACATTGAAGAAGCACAGGAACTGTGACCTTGTGGCTCGGTTGATGTGTGAAGAGCTGTTGAGACATGTCATAAATCATTGTGCACATGTGTATCACATACATTCAACACTTAGCACCTGAGTAACGTCTGCAACATATTGTGATGCACATCAACACTGGAATGGCACATCATTCAGTACAGGGAACTGTCACATGATGACAGCAACATGCCCACTGTCACAGAGGTCGAATTGACGCACAGCATGACCCTGTGTGACCACGTCATGTGTGTGCCATGTGCGACATTGTACATGCTGTTTGCATATGAAATAAACAGGTCAGTATTATATTCCTCACCTTAGAATATCCCAAAGTGTCATACTGGATATGCCAATTTCGGCTTAGCAGTACACTTGTGTGTCAGTAGGCATCTCCTGCAGCTCCGCGTGTGTCGTTGGCGTTGTGTGCGCCGTGATGACGTTGTCTGAGTACCCATACGTCGCCTCTGTGTGCTCACGTCAGGTCTTCTTTTTTCACACCACCAGCGCTGTTCCCGTATAAGTGTAACCTTACTCATTTTTCTTTTTCAAATCATAGTACGATCACTTCTGACCATTTAACTTGGATTGTCAGACTCAGGACGGTGCCAATAGCGTTGGCCGTTTCCAAGCCTGTGAGGATTGCAACCGACTCATGTCGGTGACTGACCCTCACTGTCGGTGTCTCCACTGTTTTGAGGTCGAGCACGACAACAGGAGCTGCTCCGACTGCCGGGACCAGACATATGAAGCTAGGTGTGAGTGGTCCTGCAAGCGGCTCGGACTCCAGCCGTTGGCCCTGCACTGCAATAGCTCATGGTCTGGACGTAGGTCGAGTACCCGGGCGTGGGGGTTGAGACATCAGAGCCCCGGGATTTGACATCAGTCCTCTAGGGCAAAGTCGTCAGGTAACCACAAGAAGTCAAAGAGACGTCATCGTACTTCAAACTCACCACAATGCACGTGCAATGCTGCATGGGATTCGGATGATACCGCCCACGCGGCTCCGTCAGATTTGCAGCCGTCGTAGCCTGCACCACGACCTCCGGTCCCTGGCCAGCATGCGACGCAGGAGGAGTAAGTGTGCTTCCTCATGGCCATGATGTCCCTCACTCCACCGACGGGCTACGCCGCGGCTTAGGGCCCAGCGGACCCGTCTGGGGGCACTAGCGGGTCTGGTGCTTTGCCTCTGATGCCGTCACTTGCTTTGGCTCTGACGCTGGTGAAGCCTTCGTCCCGGCCCCGCTGCGACAGACAGGATCCGATTGGTGATCCTGGTCCTCGCTGGTTCACCTCACGACCTCACCGGCAACAGTCCCCCAGGTGTCACCCTTGGCGCCGTCCTCGGTGGTGCTGTCCCCGATACCACACACTATACGGCTCCGGCGTGGGAACTGCGCGGCAGAACACCGCTTTTAATGCTGCATGGGGAGTTAAACTTCAACAAGCCGGGCACAGCTTATGACAACCCTGATTATCAGGGAATGGGTGATGAGGAGTATTGGGAGGGTTCTGAAGTCCCACTGACACGTGAGTGTCAGTCCCAAGATGACAGGACGGTTTGTAGTGTAGTTTCTATATTCCCAATAGGCTCTGCGCATTGGAATAATATAAACAGCAGTGTAGACGTAGGACTGAGGTCGACTAGGTCTCTACTGACTATATTAGACTTAATTAGTTTTGCCAGCTAGCTCAGAGGTCACTATAAACTTTCTCGAATAAACGAGGAGGAGTTTAACTTCCCTGGATAGACAAGAAGGGATTAGCTTCTGACAACCATAAACATGACAACTTTGCTCCCTCAGAATAAGAGTGTATCTCTAGAGTCGTGTGAAAACAATAGACAGCTATTTTACTCAGTCAATTGTGCATACTTAGTTTCACCAGAGTGCAGAGAATAGAGAGACGGGCGTTTTGAATAAAAGGTGTTATTTATTGAGCAGTCTTCTTTCTCATGCAAGAGAAATGAATTGCCATAATTGCTATACTTATCATAAAGTAAAGTGCGTACAGTAAAAGGAGTATTATAAAATAATACTGTAAAAGCATTGATATGGTTTCTTAGCCATATGATACTTTAAAATGGATAAAATATATACATACATATATACATTGACTAATGTACTCAATTGGTGCTTCTAAATACGCCTACCCCAGTGTACATGACCTAAGCCTAATACGAGGGAAGGAGTAAATAAGTAGCAGTTTAAGTTAAGTTGGTTTTGCCAAGAATCTGAATCAAGAATTCTCTTTAAGGGTTTAGTCAGCTCCGTACCTGGGTAATAGAATGCAGGAGGTCTGGTATCTTTCTCTCAGGACTCGATATCCCAGCAACCCGCGAGGGCGGCAGAGAACACCCGAGCTGGATTTTGTCGGCAGGAGAAAAGACAGCGTCTCTCTCAGTGCGTCAAAAGGGAGGGGCGGCGTCCGTGGGCTCTCGCATCAGCTGGGCTCTCGGGCAAGTAGATAGCCGCTCTGCTCCAAACCACCGTGTGTTTGCTTAAGGCAACGTTGGTATATTTATACCTGAAAGGTGCCGGGCTTGACGTAAGGTTGGACATAAGACGTCAATAAAGATGTCACTAAGAACTGGCCGTTCTTACAGTGCTCACAGGAGTTCTAGGACAAATCAAAATAAAAGCCATGGGGATTTCCCAGGTTGCTGGAGGTTTGTTTTGTTTAGAGAACTCGTTGTACTTTCTAGGAGTCTGGGAAAGTAGCCTTTGCTTAATGTGGACCGCATGGGCTACGACTAAATATGGATATGATTCTTATGCCTTTATAAGGATATTATTTATTATAACCACATAAGGGCATAAATCAGGAATATCCAATTAGGGTCCTAGATAGAAATACAACACCCACTCCACGAGTTAATGTCCTCATTACTTAAAACTAAGCAATAGTAAACATATAATGGTGCATGTGTTTTTCAACCCACCCCAAAATACATAATTCGCATTTGAAATGGTATATGGTAAATACACTAAAAATGAATATTGGTACTGTACGCTTTTCAAGCAGAGGTATCATTCAGTTTAAAAAATGCATATATATAGTAGCTGAATGAATTGCGAAAATTACACATGAAATGGCTCTGAATACAGAAGAGAAGGTCGAGACCATTCATCACATAATAATACAAAATGCTGTACATGTGCTACAGGCTGAGGTAAAATATTGTCTCTAGAGTCCCTAAAATAGAAGCTCTGTTCTCTAAGAATAGTTCTACTTGTGCCAGAAAAAGGTAAATATTTTGGAAGGGGAAAAAAAATAATTTCGCTTTCAGGGGAAAAAATAGTTCCAAATGTTTTCAGTAGCTTTTGTTTATCAAAGCTGAATGCCGAATTCAGAGTTCAGGGAACGCTGTGTGCTCGTTTGCTTAAAAAGCTATTCTTTCTGTTTAGGGGAGAACATCATTTCACACAGACTCGCAAAAAATTGGTCTACCACATCAGGTGAAAATTCGACCAAGTTTGAAAATACCGCAACAGTGCAGTCGTGAGAATGATTGCTATCATCGATGTCAGGATCAGCAATGCTCACTGAAGGTTGTACCTGGGTGATGCTGCTCTCATCTCGTACTCCACTGCCACATAATCGTAGTGGTGAAGTCTCAACGAAGTCTCAACGAATGCCGTCATCAGAATCGGTAGCCGCTGGGGACAACACGATGCATGAGTCGTTACCGGACCTAGCAAGGTATCTGTATCCATTGGTACTGCTGATGGTAGTGTAAGACAGATGTCCAACACTCATTCTTCTCCGCATAGCATACATCGAAGCAATTTTGCCAGATTGGTCTGAATGAAAGAAACCAGGTCATATTCAGATCTCTTAGCCGGGCTAATTTTAGGACTTTAGTTAGGCGGTCCCGGTAGCGTACTGCTAGGATCGTTTCTTCCATCGTTGCTGGAGTCTTGTCTGCGACTTGGCTTGCCATATCGGAGCAGAAGAATCAAAAATAAAATTTCTGCTACGAGTCCCAAAAGTAGAGGTAGGCCACCAAAGACAGAATGGACAAAATTGGGGAAGATGCCCAGAACTGTTTCGAAGGGTGTTAACAGTCCCGAACAAATTGTCTTAAATACATGTGCGATGCCACTGGTATCTGACATATTTAGGATTTGGCGTAGCACGGGGCAATTCGTTGATAAAAGGGTATGTATCTCTGCCGTTGTCCTTGCAAATTGCAGATCATACGTTTCTCTGGACGAGGTCAAAGGCACAGTCGTCTGTAAAAGAATAGACTTCATTCTGCTTAAAGTATCAATTCGAATAGAAGAGATATTCAAACGAGGCCATAATGCCGCCTCCATATCTGGATTGCTGTTTGGATCCAATACTTGCATACAGTAAGTGACCATGGAACTAATGCTGACGAGATAGGCTTTCCCTGGCACCATGCCACAACAGCTGTGGTCCACTATTAGAATATAGCTCCCGTTAGAAAGCCGTCTAAAAAATGGCTCTATCTATGTTGCAGGTGTGCCGTGCAGGTGACATGAAAGGTTATTCGAAGACCCTTCGCAGGCCCCTTGCAAGTTAATACCTTGACACAGAAGTGTACCGCTTAGTGATCGTTTACAATTTTTACCACTAAGAAATACATTCTTTTTCTTTTCACTGTAACATGTGTGTGTATAAGGTAATTTCCATGATGACTTGATGTACCCTTTACCCAACCTTTCATACTGGCCCGCTGGTATATACTCTTGGCAGTATTTAAATTGGAAAGTTGTTATCGGAATTGTAATTATCCTGTGTATTATCCATTCAAGGTCAAGGTCAAGGTCAAAAGTTAAGTTTATTTAGATCATAATCTTTAAACCATACACAGTGCTTACTTGCAATAAAATAGCAACAGTCATCAATATTCATACAAAATTATCATTAAATTTCATTTCTTTAAAATATCGGTGTAAATGGACTTCCCCCCGACAAATGGCAATTGACAGCAGGTACACATTTTTTCAGCAATTCCAATAGTTTTCATAATAAAACTTCATAAAACCAATTTTCTCTAGATAATACTATTTAAAACATTAATATTTACTGATTTATTATAACATTATGTACACTTTTTAAAAATTTCCCAAGTGCGATTGCGATATCAATGCTTGGAAGTTCTGTTATTAGCTCAAGTGCTTGTCTCCTGTTCTTTATATCATATTTTATAAATATTGGGCGCAACCAAAGTTTACGCTGTTCTAAATTATTTAAACAGTCTAACAAAAAGTGCACGATGTCCCCTTTTGTGCCCAGCCTGCATTTGCAGTGCCCATTTGGGTCCAGCATTTTGGTTTTAGCTTCTTTATTTGATAACCATGGGTTGATCCCAATACGTAATCTTAGGATCTCTTGTCTAAGCCACGTGTTAGGCAATAGATCCAAATAAGGGAACCAGGATTCCTTTGCCCAAGCCTTCATCATGAACTTCACTGATATTTTTTTCTCTAGATATTCGCTATCCATACTTCTTGTAGACATTTGTCCATTAGTACGTAATTCCTGTTTTGAACACTCTATAGTTAGCGCCTCACAACAAGACATATCCACTTTTATATTTTCGCAGGCCTGTAACATTCTCTTCTTACACATTTTAGCCCATTTTAGGTCACTTCGTTGTATTTCGTTCCGGCACCAATGTGCAATTTTTGGATCGTTTTCTAGACGTTTCCAGAACCGACTTACTGCGCATTGCGTCTGAACTCCCCAAGCTGTTGTTCCTAACTCTGGTCTTATGGCTTGAACCATTGCCGATTAGGGTAGGGATAAGAGATTTTTCATGCATTTTCCTTCCTCTATGTCCCAGGCTCCCTTACCGCTCAAATAAAGGTGCTCCGCTCCATAGAGGACTTGTGGTGGAATCATCGCATTAAATGCTTTCAATATTGGCCGATGAGACTTATCCCCATAATCCCGGTTAAACTTTTTTAAACCAGCAATTGAAGTTTGTGACTTCGCTTTTTGGGCTTCAAGGTGTGTTTGCCAATTTAATTTCTTATCGAACCACACACCTAGATATCGTTATTCATTTACCGATTCCAATTTAAGATCCCCTAAAAACCAATTAAACTTAATCGCCTTTTTCCCAAAGCATAAGACTTTTGTTTTGTCTAGGTTTACCTTTAAAAACAACTTTTTGCAAAATTCATTAAAAGAATTCAGTTTCCTTTGGAGGCCAATTTCTGTTTGATCCACTATCACTAGATCATCTGCGTATAGCAGGCACGATATTATCCATTCAATGACAGGTCTTTCTGACATTGTCAATGGTAATCTCTCAAGTTTTTCAATGCTCAGAATCGTATAGTCTGCTCATTTTTGTGCCAAACTGATTTGTTTATCAGTAAGGTTAAAGATAGAGAATAATGACGTTGTGTTGATTAAACGCCATGGCACGTAGCCTGAACGCAGATTTTGCAACGTCCAGCGAAGCTGTACAATAGAACGTAATTGGGACTGACCATGTTGTAACATTTGTAAGTCCTGCTCTATTATATCAATAGCAGATGATACAATACTGTCCAGTGAATATATTCTGGAGGACAAAGCCGTTAACCCATTGTCCACAACAGAAAGTGATTTTTCCAAATTAATACGATCAATTTCTCGTATTTTTTCTGCTGTTTCAATTTGCATTACTTTCCAAGCTTCGTTGTACGCAGCGTATATACCGGCCGCTATGAAACGTTTTTGACGCTGTTTGCGCAATATGAAATCACGCAAGTCAGCACCGTCTTTAAGTAAAGTCAAGTGTTGCTTAATTTCAGCCAGTATGGATTTCTGTAGCCATTCGAGGCATAGTTTCCCTACACTGTATGTTGTTACTATCCCTGGATGTTCTCTCTGGGAGTATCTTGGGTCTGGCCTGTTCGTTTTGAACCCCTGTATTTTGTTCAGGAATCTATTTTGACAGTTATTTGTGCCTGTGGGCCAGACCAACCATGTTTTCCAATCAGGATGTGTTCTGTTTTGGTTTAAAATATGGGATACGTCTATCTCCATATCAGTAGTGCTATTACTATCAGGTATGGGCTTTGGAATAGACGGTTTGTTTAAGTCCTTGATTTTGGCTGGGCCAAGACAGGTAGTCTGTTGAATGGTGTCATTCAAGAATATTAATTGTTCTGGGATCATGCAGGCTCTAAATAATGCTTCTAAACATGGACCTGCCATTCTTTTGTACCCCAGATGGTTTTGTCGTGTATTTCTATAGGTTCTGAATCAGTCCCCCTATTCCTGACCCTATTCTGGTTAAACTAACTATCAAGTTAACTAACAGTCAGCCCATGAGGCAAGAAAACCCCCATGATGCAGATACCGTTATCTGACGCAGTCACACTCCGGCACAGGAACGTGTTATCTGATTAGGTCATAACGCTTGAGATCTAATTAGACAAGCGACATTCCTCCAGCCCCTGATAAGGCATACGACGTTCTCATAACAAATCAAACCTATGACAACCTGGAAAATCCGTGCGGCCATTGTTTTGATTTCACAGAGAACTTTAGTAAAGAATGTGCTAACGAGCAAGTCGTATGACATCTTTATTGACGTATCTATGTCCATCCTTACGTCAATCTTGGCACCTTTAAGGTATAAATATTGCCGACCTTGCCCTATGCAAACACACGCGTGGTGACAAGACGGAGCAGCCATACTTGCCGAAGCCGAGAGCAGAAGCAGACCCCGCTGGCAGCAGCCCCGCCTTCCTGACGCGCTGAGAGACGCGCTGCTATCTCAAGCCGAGAGACCCAGCACCGGCGTTTCTGGGCAGCCCTCGCAGGCAGCCTGGAATATCGAGAGCAGAGAAAGAGATACCATTCCTCATTCATCCTAAATTCCAGGTACAGAACTGAATAACCCCTCACAGAGAATTCTTTAGTTATTCACTTGGCAAAATCAAACTTAACTTAAACTGTAACTTTCTATTCCCGCCCACGCATTAGACTTAGGTCAGGTACACGGGGTAGGCGTATTTAGAAACACCAGTTGAGTACGTTTAGTCAAATGTATATGTGTATGTAGATATATTTTAATCATTTTAAACATCATATGGCTCAGAAACCATATCAATGTTTTTACAGTATTATTTTATACTATTGCTTTTAATGTATGCACTTTACTTAACTATAAGTATTGCAATAATATCGATCCATTTCTCTTGTACGAGAAAAGAGACTGATCAATAAATAACACCTTTTTATTGAACACGCCCGTCTCTTCCTTTTCTCTACATTCTGATGAGACTAAGAATGCACGTACTGACTGAGTAAAATAATTGCCTTGTGCTCACACGACTCTTGAGATTGACTCTTGATTAGGGGAGAGCAAAGTTGTCATGTTCTATGGTTGTCAGAAACTAAATCCCTTCTTGTCTAATCAGGGGAGTTAATTCCTTCCTTGAACATTCGAGAAAGTTTCTAGCGAACTCTGAGCTTAGCTGGCAAACCCAAAAATTAAGTCTAGTATCGACAGTAGTAGACCTAGTTAACGTCTGGCCTAGGCCTTTACTGCTGTAGGTACTATTCCAATGCGCAGAGCCTATTGGGAAAATAGGAGCTACACTACATGGCGCCCAACATGTTTGGAAAGGGCGATAAAACTAACGTAAGACATTTAGAGTAACTCAGTCGTGCTTTCTCACTCAGACCCCTTTTCCCAAATACTCCAAAGACGTCTGGAGTGGGTGAAAGGTTATATCCTCCAAAACCTCGCAGGAGGGAACTCCTATGTAAGGTTCTTGGTCAAGTCAACGTTGAAGGATAAACAGTTCCAAAATATTGTGCATCTAATCTTTGTTCCATAAAGAAACCTGATCTGCAAACAAAAACATAATACCATCCTGTCAGTAAAATGTCTGACAATGAGGATGAAAGAGAGGCAGTTAGATTAGCAACTGAACTCGCAGATGCTGATGCTACCATGCAAGCAGCAGACGCGGATATAATACTCATTCCGGTCATTAAAAGGAGATCTATAACCTTAAAACTTATAGAAAATGGACTGACACCTAGAGGTGGCACAGTCATATTCGTAATCGAGGCACACGAATATCGGCAGACAGAGGTATATTATTCATGGATACATTTTCCAGCAGCAAATGCTGTAACAAAGTACTTCCACTATTACAAAGTAGAGGAACCTCCTGAAACGTACACTCCTTTCGAGGAGGTGGAAGTACCACTCAAATTCCAAGAGCATTTGCTCTTATTTGATGGCGCCCTAAAACATAATAATCACATTACAAGGCTCGGTCCTTTAGGTAGACCAGGAGCAACGTGGCCGGTCTTAGCCGGATACACACCACATCCAGACATCGAAAGAATGCCTGCAGCAGAGCTGTTAATACAGCTAAAACAACTACTAAAAATTCATAGACAATTAGTTCAGTATGTAATGCGGACTTCAACAATTCAGCCAGCGATTAAACTTCCACAGCTGACCCCTCACCAGGGGAACACAAATAAAATTACACCACAGAACATCCAATCCTGCCTAGGTAAAGTTCCAGCTCAACGGGAACAAATACCATTCTGGTTGGCACAGAAAATCACCAAAATAGAGGCGGTGTTTCCTGACACCACCCCGCTGGAAAAACACAGGATTCTGACTATATGTCTCCCAATGGGAATCGCACCACACATTGAGGACTGTGACACTTGGGGTACAGTCTTTGCTTCCATCTACACAAAAACGCACGGTGTTCCATCCATTTCGGTAATACCAGATGTGCTAAAACAAATTCAAGATGAATACGGTCCAGAACCTGCTTTAACTCTTGGTATGAAATTACTAAAAGACTTCAAGCAGGTCTCGGCTATATTACTAGCCAACATAAAAGGTGAAGCAGCAAACGTGGCGATCCGCCAGAGGTTAAAAGAGACAGATATAGCAGACCAACCAGCTGAAATTGCCAGAATCATAGAAAAATCCTATGAAGAACTAGGCAGAGATAGTCTAGGTGGAATACCAGTAAAACCGCAACTGACTACAAGTCCAGAAAAAATATTTTTTTATAATAATAATTCACCAAAAAAGAACTGGGATGGAAACAAACAATCCAATCCTAAAGAAAAGAAATTCCAGTCCCGAGGAAGGTCTCCTAGGCGAAGAGAGAAATCTCCAAACCAAAGACAGAGGTCACCGCAGAGTGACCCCTCGGGGAATAGATATAACCTTAGAAATAGGGATAATATTAAAAAACCTGATAGATATCAAGACATTGATACACGTCCCTCTCAATCTTTTCAGAATTCCTCGCAGAAATCGGAAAGAAGAGGATGATCAGAAGAGCACGCCAAGTCCAAAGACAAGGAACCTGCTCAGCTAAAAAAGAAATTACAATTTCCAAAAAAGAAGGTAGCCAGTATCAAGGTAGTTAAAAATGCCGAGAATACTGAGGACACAACTGAAAAACGGAGAATGGGCTCAGACAATGCTAGACAGCGCAGCAGAGGTGAGCATAGCTCGCAAAGTCCTTATGAATCATCTGGAGACAGTGGACACGAATGAATACCTTCAAGTGGAAACTGCAGACACCAGAGTTAGCAAGCCCCACAAGATATACGAGATACCATTACGTATAGAGGGAGATAAGACTAGGAAAATAAGGGGACTATTTTGGGATAACCTCTCCAAAGGCTATGACATCCTTCTAGCTGAAAAAGACTGGCCACCAGAGTTTGTCAGGGAGTGCCCTCATGGCGAAGAAGTAATTATGCCTGCCTTCTCGAATCAAATACCTATTCATAAAAAATATACACTTGCTAGAAAGTGGGCAGTGGCCTTAGCACCTGCTTTATATAAAAATCATGTAGGATGGGATGAGGATTCTCCTCCTCACAAAATCCAGTTAAAATCACAACCAACTGCACAAAGGCAGTACCCAATTAAGCAAGAAGCTAAAAAACAAGTAAATGAAATACTAGATCAGCTAGAATACCAGGGGGTGATTGAAACTTGCACCTCACAAATGAACAATCCTTTGTTTCCGGTCTCCAAACCAGACAATTCGTACCGTCTAGTTTTGGATTACCGACACCTTAACACATGTTGCAAAACCTTTGCAGTACAAAACTCACACAGTGCTGCACTAATGAATAATATAGTGCGCAAAAAATACAAAACTACCTTGGACATCTCCAATGGATTCTTTTGTCAAAACATAGCACCGGAGAGCAGATATTTAACTGCATTCTCAGTAAATGGCACTCAAAAACAATTCTGTCGGTTAGCCCAGGGGTACAAGAACAGCCCGGGGGTATTCTCAGCGAGAGTAACAGAATTACTACAACTATATGATGATGAAGCATTATCTTATGTCGATGACATTTACTTAACAGATGATGACTTGGAGACTCACTTGAAAAGGGTGAACACCATAATACTTGGGTTCGCTGCAGAGGGTTACAAATTCAACTTCAAAAAGTCCAGAATTGCCCATCTGACAGTCTTGTACGTAGGATATGAATTATCAAGTATAGCCTGGTTGACAATTTTCTAAGAACTAGAAGAATTAAAAAATCTAAAATATGAAAAGACGTATCCTCTGCCAATCGACATTCTGCCTCTACGACATTACGCCTGTGTAATCTATACAGACGGACATGCTCAACCCTCCGTTTGGGGAGAACATGCATACAACCCCACATGTGAGATTACAAAAGAAGTGTGGCGCGGAGGTAAACTAAGACCTCTATTAACAAAATCACACTCAGTAGAAACTAATTCAGAACTACAAACTGAAATAATAGCTTTGAAAATGGCGCTAGATAATGCGGATCGCGAATTCCCGACACTTATAGTGTCAGATTCATATTACTGCGTCAAAGCATATAACAAGGATTTGCAGACATGGATTCAGAACGGTTACAAAGATGACACAGATGCACCAATAAAGCAGAGACTGCTCTGGGAACAAGTAGCTCTTTTGACAAAAGAACTACCAAAGACTCACGTGACTCACTCACTGAGTCGTCAACGTGATGGCGTTCACGTTGTAGGGAATTCATTGGCTGAAGCAGCCGCAGCGGCAGCCACTAAACCGGCTCCCGTAGATCGAAAAAAGCGTACATTAAAATACATTGACGGTGAAACAATGCTGGCGGTGAAAACGTCATCAAAAGGCGACTGCTCAGCGTTACCGATCAACTATCCACTCAATTATACATACATAATCGATGCAAACTCCGTCCCTTTTGCTCGAATCCCTGGAGTGGGGGATAGAGTGATTCCAAACATGGACAGGAGAAACTTGTTAATCGCAGACGCACACATGGGCGAGGGTCACAGACACCTTAAATTAAAAGATTCTCTGGAAGAATTACAATCACGGTACTGGTGGCCAGGCATGAGCCTGCACTACACCATGTTTGTAAAAAACTGCCCAAACTGCAACAGAGATCGCAGTGGGGAGAGAAGCAGTTTAATACCTCGTCGTATCAAGGCAGATAATATTACCAGCAAAAAGAATGGCTTGCGATTAACATATACAGGCTAGTATCCACTTATAATGTAGATCACCAGCACTCGGCTGACGTCCGGACTATTATACAAGATTTGCGAGTCTAAATGGCATATACGCTAAGAGCATGCTACGTTCGACCATTGTTTTCACTCAGGCAATCCAGCCTGGGGGGGAAACATGGCCAAATGAGCACAGCCCAGCGGGAATCTTCTCACTTCCTTCCTGAGGGTACGGGATGGTGTAAAGAAAAAACCAAGGCAGAAAGCAATCTATAATAGAAAGGATATTAGGTTCGGGAGCTGGGTGGGTCAAACATCTAATAAGTGTCCAACGTAGTCTAAATAACTTGCCAAGAAATTCTCTGAAGGGATTCAGTCCGTACGAATTATTATTCGGAACTAGGATGTTGATCTCTGACCTTGATAGTCAGACTTCAGTGGTAATAGAAAAAACCTTTGATGTCAAAGACCGTTTGGCTATTTTGCAGGACTTAAACAAAACAAGAAAAGACCTGAGCAACATACAGTTGAAACAACAGCCAACGACCACTGAAGAATCACCACCTGTCCCAGCAAGACCTGTCTGGATTCCAAAAGTCGGGGATCTAGTCAGGGAGAAGATCGCGGTAAAGAAGGAATTTGGGCCTTCTTACAGAAAAGCAGTTCCTGTCTTGTCTGTCAACGGGACAAGATCAGTTGTACTACCGCCACTTGCTGGTAAAAAGGAGAACCGAGTTGTATCCATCGACCTGGTAAAACCACAACATGTGGCCGATAACAAACGGTAGGCCAAGTGGACTCCCAATAAGTAGCAGAACACCAAGGTTTGCTACCAGTACAGAGGTCCTAACAAAAAGGCTCATCACATTCGAAACGCCTGCAGAAGAACAAGAAGGACTATGCAACAATGCAATAGAACTAAGACCTCTGAAAACCCAAATAAAGACATTTAGCAGAGACACACCAATCTATACTGAAGTGCCAAGTGAAAATGCAAGGAACAAAAATCCTGAAGCAATTGGAACAATTGACAGAACTGCATCCGGGTACTTCATCAACTTCGATGATTCCTCTGACGGCTTCAGTGAATCAAAGACACAGCCATCATCAAAATCCTTTAAAGACAAAGCGAAGGAACTTTTGAAACAACTGAAAGAAACATATCTGGTTTCTCCATGGATTGAATTTTGGGTGGGTTTTGGTGCATTTATCCTCATACTTTGGCTCATCATGGTATTTACTTTGGGACGCTTCATTGAGGGAAAATATGCTAAAATGGACACAGCAAGTCAGAACATCAACTTGATCCTCAAACCACACACATCTTCACACGTCGAGAAAAGAGAACTTTCTTCAGAACTTTCTTCAGCCAACTTCACAGCCAATCCTATACCTGGTGGGGTAGCCTGGGACAACACTGACTATGAAATTTATGGTCCGGTCGAGATCCTGAAATATCCACACCAAATCAAGATCTCTTTGAGTGACTTTGCAAAACCAAACTCATTTGCTGATGATTGGGACTTCGAGAGTATTAACAACATGATGTCTGACTTAGTAATGTCTGCTAAATTTACAAAACATGATTATTTGCAAGGTTCTACAAATTATGATAGTATGTATTGCTATAACCATTATGGTAACCATTTTTTACATAAATCTGCACAACCTAGAAATGTTTTGAATTACAATCAATGGGAACATTGTGCTACACCTCCAAAAGGAAGCTCTAGAACCATTTACGACAAATATTCATATTTTTCAGGTTTTAACATAAGTAATGCTGAAACATTTTATTTTAAATTGTCAAACAAGACAGGGATGAAAACCATGATAACCAACACAAAATTGATATATTCAGATTCATTCTTCGAAAAAATGAATACTTTTGGATTTGATTATTGGGACAAAAATGTTGATTTAAAAAGTGTTTGGGGTACAAAAGAATGGCAAGTACAGGGTTTAGAATCTTTGTTTAGAGCCTGCATGATCCCAGAACAAATTATATTTTTAAATGACACTGTTCAACAAACCACCTGTCTTGGCTTAGCCAAAATCAAAGATTTAATTAAACCGTCTATTCCAAAGCCAACAATGTTTAGCAATAACTCTGATACAGATGAAGAGATAGACGTAAACCATATATTAAACCAAAACAGAACACATCCTGATTGGAAACAATGGTTGATCTGGCCCACAGATACAAATCACTGTCAAGATAGATTCCTGAATAAAACACAGGGTTTCAAAATGACCAGGCCAGACCCTAGATATCCCCAAAGACATCACCCAGGGATAATAACAACCTACAGTGTGGGCAAATTATGCCTTCAATGGCTACAGACTTCCACACTGCCTGAAATTAAGCAACACCTAACTTTACTTACTGATGGTGCTGACTTGCGTGATTTCATAATGGGACCACGCAAACGGCGTCATAAGCGTTTCATAGCAGCCTCTGTATATGCAGCATACAATGAGGCCTGGAAGGTTACTCAAATTGAGACAGCAGAAAGAATACGGGAAATTGACCGTATCAATTTGGAAAAATCACTTTCTGTAGTGGACAATGGGTTAATGACTCTGTCCTCCAGAATTTTTTCATTGGACAGCATTGTGTCTTCAGCAATCGATATATTATTGCAAGACTTACTGTTATTACAACATGGTCAGTCACAATTGCGTTCCATTGTACAGCTTGGCTGGACGTTACAAAATCTGCGTTCAGGCTATGTGCCTTGGCGTTTAATCAACACAACGTCACTATTCCAAATCTTTAACCTTACTGATAGACAAATCGGTATGGCGCAAAAGGGTGCTGATTATACAATCTTGAGCATTGAAAAACTAGAAAGATTACCAATGACAATGTCAGAACGACCTGTCAGTGAATGGATAATCCACGGAATCATAAATATTCCAATCTCAACCTTCAGGTTTCAATACTGCCAAAAATATATACAGGCTGGCATGTACGAGAAATTGGGAAAGGGGTACCTTAAAACAACTTGGAACCTGCCCTATTCACATGCATGTGTCAGTAATAAAGGACAGAAAGTGTTTCTTAGTGGCAACAATTGTGCTATGTCACTAAGCGGCACGCTTCTGTGTAACGGAATTAGTTTGCATGGAGCCTGAAGGGAATTCATACAACCTTTCATGTCACCAGCAAGGCGCACCTGCAACTGAAATAGAACCATTCTTTCAAAGACTCTATAATGGGAGTTACATTCTTATTGTAGACCGCAGATGTTGCAGTCTTATGCCCGGGACTCCTTATCTAGTAACTACAACGGCGAAGGTCAAGTGATGTGGACGTTCTTTATTCCCCAGCTCCTTTCCAGACAGGGAGGCAAGGGCATGGCCCAGTTTGAAAATTACTTCTATTCGAATAGATACTTTAAGCAGAATGAAAACAGTGCTTCTTCAGACTCCTACAAGGCTCACGTCATCAAAAGAAACGTATGATCTACAAGTCGCAAGGACGACTGCAGAGATACATACATTATTATCGACTAATTCCCCCGTACATTTCGCGGAAATCCTGAGCGAAATCTTAAATATTTCTGATACCACTGGGGTCTCAAAGGTATTTAAGACAGTATTTTCGATGGCATTAACACCATTCAAAGCCATACTGGGTATTTTTCCAGATTTCGTCCATTCGATTTTTGGCGGACTTCCCCTGATCCTGGGACTAATTGCAGGAATCCTATTCCTAGTCCTTATTTTTCGTTACGGCAACCCATGTCACAGATCAAACTCTCGCGACAATGGAAGATACGATCCTAGCCATTGGATACCGGGACCGGATATCAAAAATCCTGGGACTCTCCCGGCTTAGAGACCTAAACATGACTTGGTTTCTATCATTTCGACCAATGTGGCAAAGGTGTGTTTTACCTGTACTAAGGTGTCTGCTATGCGGAGAAGAATGCGTGTTAGACACCTGTCTGACGCTACAATCGGATGCGCCGGTGGATGCAGATACACTGTTGGTTCCTACCAAGGTTCACGCTTTGTGCTGCCCTCAAAGGCTGCCAATCCTGATGACGGCATTCCTGGAATCTTCACCACTGCGATTGAAGAGTAGTGAAGTTCAAGATGAAAGCAGCATCGAACAGGTACGACCTTCTGTCAGCAATGCGAATCAGAATGTCAATGGAGACAATCATGCGCACGAATGCATGGTTACCCCTATTTCCGACTTAGTGGAACTTTCCCATGAAGCTGTTGACGGTTTTTTCGAAAGCCTGAATGATATGATGTTCTCTCCAGAACAGAAATAGAGACTTTTGAGTAAACTCGCACACGGCGTTCCCTGAATTCGGCCTTCAACTTTAAAAATAAAGTCACATGAACAATTTCACTCCAGTTCACGGACAGCAAATTTTTCAGCATGCCCCTTAAATTATTTTTCTACATATTTTTTCCCGGGACACTGATCTTCTGCTTAAAGTAAGAAACTATTCCTAGAGAACTAACATTTCTATTTTTAGATACTTTATAGACTTTAGCTGCCCGCTGGTAGGTTCACAAATATTTTATTATGTGATGAAATGGTCTCGGACTTCCTTTCTGTGTAGCCATATTAAGAGCCATTTCATGTGTATTTCTCATATACCAATAAGCAATAATGCATAAAAATGCGTGTTTACTTTTGCATTTGATTCATAGCTTAAGTGCATACAATATATATGACTGCAATTTTTCAGTATATTTGAAAATTTCGAAATGCATTTATGTATTTTGGGGTGGTAAGGTATACACTATACTCTATAGTATGTTGTACTATGTTATACTATGCATAGATTAGTAGATATGACCATAGTTAGCGTGGAGTGGGTGTCGTGTATTTCTATAGGTTCTGAATCAGTCCCCCTATTCCTGACCCTATTCTGGTTAAACTAACTATCAAGTTAACTAACAGTCAGCCCATGAGGCAAGAAAACCCCCATGATGCAGATACCGTTATCTGACGCAGTCACACTCCGGCACAGGAACGTGTTATCTGATTAGGTCATAACGCTTGAGATCTAATTAGACAAGCGACATTCCTCCAGCCCCTGATAAGGCATACGACGTTCTCATAACAAATCAAACCTATGACAACCTGGAAAATCCGTGCTGCCATTGTTTTGATTTCACAGAGAACTTTAGTAAAGAATGTGCTAACGAGCAAGTCGTATGACATCTTTATTGACGTATCTATGTCCATCCTTACGTCAATCTCGGCACCTTTAAGGTATAAATATTGCCGACCTTGCCCTATGCAAACACACGCGTGGTGACAAGACGGAGCAGCCATACTTGCCGAAGCCGAGAGCAGAAGCAGACCCCGCTGGCAGCAGCCCCGCCTTCCTGACGCGCTGAGAGACGCGCTGCTATCTCAAGCCGAGAGACCCAGCACCGGCGTTTCTGGGCAGCCCTCGCAGGCAGCCTGGAATATCGAGAGCAGAGAAAGAGATACCATTCCTCATTCATCCTAAATTCCAGGTACAGAACTGAATAACCCCTCACAGAGAATTCTTTAGTTATTCACTTGGCAAAATCAAACTTAACTTAAACTGTAACTTTCTATTCCCGCCCACGCATTAGACTTAGGTCAGGTACACGGGGTAGGCGTATTTAGAAACACCAGTTGAGTACGTTTAGTCAAATGTATATGTGTATGTAGATATATTTTAATCATTTTAAACATCATATGGCTCAGAAACCATATCAATGTTTTTACAGTATTATTTTATACTATTGCTTTTAATGTATGCACTTTACTTAACTATAAGTATTGCAATAATATCGATCCATTTCTCTTGTACGAGAAAAGAGACTGATCAATAAATAACACCTTTTTATTGAACACGCCCGTCTCTTCCTTTTCTCTACATTCTGATGAGACTAAGAATGCACGTACTGACTGAGTAAAATAATTGCCTTGTGCTCACACGACTCTTGAGATTGACTCTTGATTAGGGGAGAGCAAAGTTGTCATGTTCTATGGTTGTCAGAAACTAAATCCCTTCTTGTCTAATCAGGGGAGTTAATTCCTTCCTTGAACATTCGAGAAAGTTTCTAGCGAACTCTGAGCTTAGCTGGCAAACCCCAAAATTAAGTCTAGTATCGACAGTAGTAGACCTAGTTAACGTCTGGCCTAGGCCTTTACTGCTGTAGGTACTATTCCAATGCGCAGAGCCTATTGGGAAAATAGGAGCTACACTACAGTTTTTGTTTCAATGTTGTTTTTCCAGAATTCAAAACCAAATGTAATCATTTTTTCATAAAATGTTTCAGAATAAATCAATTTAGTATTTGTCAACTTTGTTTTCATTCCTGTCTTATTTAACATTTTAAAATAAAACGTTTCTGCATCACTTGTGTTAAACCCTGAGAAGTATGGGAATTTCTCATAAAACGTTTTTGAGCTGCTTTTAGGCGGTGTTGCACAATGTTCCCATTGATTATAATTAAAAACATTTCTAGGCTGTGCAGATTTATGCAAATAGTGATGGCCAAAGTGATTGTAACAGTACATTTCTTCATAATTTGATGAACCCTGTAAGTAATCATGTTCTGTAAATTTTGCTGACATTACTAAATCTGACATCATATTATTTATATTTTCAAAGTCCCAATCATCAGAAAAAGTACTTGGTTTTACAAAGTCACTTAATGAAACCTTAAACTGGTGTGGATATTTCAAGAGCTCAATCGGGCCATAGATTTCATAATCCGTTTTGTCCCATGTTACCCCACCGGGTATTGGATTGGCTGTGACATTCACTGATGATAGTTCTCTTTTCTCGATGTGAGATGACTTGTGAGGCTTTAGGACCAAGTTGATGATCTGACTTGCTGTGTCCATTGTACTGTATTTTCCTTCAATGAATTTTCCCAAGCAAAGAACCATGATGAGCCAAAGCAGGAGGAAAAGTACATCTAACACAATCCAAAATTCAATCCATGGAGAAATCAGATAGGTTTCTTTGAGTTGATGAAAGAGTTCTGTTGCTTTGTCTTTTAAAGTTTTTGTTGCCTGCGATTCTTCAGGCTCGCTTGGGTCTTCAGAAAAGTCATCGAAATTGATGAAGTAGCCAGAAGCAGTTCTGTCAATTGTTGGAATTGCTTCCGAATTTTCATTAGCTTTTGGATTTTTATTTGTTTCACTAGCATAGTCTGAGGCTACATCGTTGTAGACTGGTGTTTCTTGACGAACTGTTGCAATTTGGGTTTCAAGAGGCACAAGTTCCATGGCATTGTGCATAGTTCTTTTTTATTCACTGCAGGTTTATCGAATGTGATTAGTCTCTCAGTTTGAACCTCTTGTATTGTAGCAAATTTTGGTATTCTGCTATTTCTTGGGAGTCCACTGGGCCTACTACTTATTATTGGCCACATGATTGTGGTTTCACCAGGTCGATGGATACAACTCGGTTCTCCTTTTTACCAGCAAGGGGCGGTAGTACAACTGATCTTGTTCCGTTGACAGCTAAGACAGGTACTGCTTTTCTGTAAGAAGGCCCAAATTCCTTCTTTACCGCGATCTTCTCTCTGACCAGATCCCCAATCTTTGGAGTCCAGACAGGTCTTGCTGGGACAGGTGGTTTTTCTTCAGTGGCTGTTGGCTGTTGTTTTAACTTTATGTTACTCAGGTTTTTTCTTGTTTCATTTAAGTCCTGTAAAACAGCCAAACGGTCTTTGATATCAAACCATTTTTCTTCTACCACTGAAGTCTGGCTGTCAAGGTCCTGAATATGCATTCTAGTACGGAACAATAGTTCGTACGGACTGAAATCTTTTAGAGAATTTCTTGGCAGATTATTAAGACTACGTTGGACACTTGTTAAATGTTGGACCCACCCTTCACCCGAACCTAATACCCTCGCCGTTATAGATTGCATTATGCCCCGGTTTTTTCTTTCCACTACCGCATTTCCCTCAGGATGGAAGGGACAAGAGTACCGCAATTCAATGCCCATGCTGGTCATGGCCTCCTTATAAGCCCGAGAGCTAAAAGCAGGACCCTGGTCAGAATGTTGCACGGCAATTGCGTTTATGCCGATAAGGACTCGCAAATCTTTTATAGCAGTACTGGCGTCAGCCGAGTGAATGTAGTCTTAAACATAAATGGGACGCATTTCTCCTACTGGATTTCTGCGTATAGATAGCCTTATGCTTTCTAAAAGAAGGGTCCTGGCTCTACTCCGGTCGGTTCGCGACTGCGATCTCTGTTGCAGTTTGGACAATCCTTTGCAAATTTGTAAAATTGCAGGCTCATCCCCGGCCACCAGTATTCCGATTGTAATTCTTTCAGAGATTCTTTGATCTCTCGATGCCTTAGACCCAATCCCATATGTGCGTCTGCTATTAAAAAGACTCTCCTGTTCGTGTTTGGAATTACTCAATCCCCCACTCCATGGATTCGAGCAAAAGGAACGGAATGTGCGTCTATTATGTATGTATAATTGAGTGGATAGTTCACAGGTAATGCTGCACAGTAGCCTTGTAAAGATGTTTTTACCGCAAGCATTTTTTCCCCGTCTATGTATTCTTCTGAACGCTTTTTTGTGGCTACGGAAGCCGGTTGAGCTGCTTCCGCTGTGGCTCTGTGAGCCAATGAATTCCCTGCAACGTGAACGCCATCAAGTTGATGACTCAGTGTATGTATCACGTGAGTCTTTTGTAGTTCTTTCTGCAAAAGAACTACCTGTTCCCAAAGCTTCTTATGCTTTATTGTGGCACCTGTGTCATCTTTGTAATCGTTTTGAACCCAGTTCTGCAAGTCATTATTGTAAGACTTGACGCAGTAATGCGAATCGCACACTATTAGTGTGGGGAATTCGCAATCGGCATTTTCAAGCGCCATCTTTAAAGATCTTATTTCAGCTTGCTGAGTTGAACAGTTTCTGAGTGATTCAGTTTTGGTAATTAACGGTCTGAATTTACCCGAGCGCCAGCGACCTTTAACAATCGCGCATGCTGAGTTGTAGTATTTTTTCTCTACATCGTAATGTTGTGCAAATCTGTCCATGTAGATTACACATGTGTATTGCTCGAGAGGCAGAATTTCGATTGGCAGAGGATATTCTTCTTCGTATTCTAGATTTTCTAGCTTTTTCATTTTCGGGTCAAAATAGTATTTCACGTCTTCTGCAGCAAGAGAATTTTCCCATTGTATCCATTTTGTATCTAATGCCACAGTAGTCGAATTGCGTGGGCTTGTGAATGCCTCAAGGGCTGATTCTGCTGTTAAAACAGTTATTCTTCTGCCTCGGGCCTGGGCTCTTTCTTTTGCTACAGCAGTTTGAACCGCTATTAGAATTTTTTCAGTACTACTGAATTTCATTTCAGCTTGTGTGTACAAGTGTGATTTGTAAGCTATTGGTACCGTTTCTCCCTCATTAGAGGTCAGGTACGTGAATCCGCATCTTCCTGGGATGACTCGGATTATAAGGTTGCGTACATTTTCGCGAGTTTCTAATTTAGTTTTAGCTAACATGTCTGTTTGCAATGATCTTAAAATGTGTGTTTCTGAGTCCAATTGATTGGTTTGAAATCAGGTTTTATTAATTCATAGAGAGGTTTAACCCTCTCTGCATAATTTAGAATTAATGTTCTTCCGAAATTCAGGAAACCTAGTATTGATTGCAAGTTCTACAGCGTTTTAGGGGCTTGGAGTACAGCACACTTCTCTAAGAAGTTGTCTGCTGGGCTTTTGCCTTCACTTGATAATTCATATCCTAAAAATAGGACTGTTAGATGGGCAATTTGTGACTTTTTAAAGTTGAATTTGTAACCCTCTGCTGCGAACCCAAGTATTATGGTGTTCTCTCTTTTCAAGTGAGTATCCAGGTAATCATCTGTGAGATAGATGTCATCGACATAAGATAATGCTTCATCATCATATATTTGTAGTAACTCTGTTACGCTTGCTGAGAATAATCCTGGGCTATTCTTGAATCCCTGTGGAAGTCGACAGAAGTTTTTTTGTGACCCCATTATTGAGAAAGCGGTCAAATACCTGCTTTCAGGTGCAATGTTTTTACAAAAGAATCCATTAGAGATGTCTAATGTCATTTTGTATTTTTTGCGCACAATGTTATTCATTAGTGCTGCACTGTGTGAGTTTTGTACTGCAAATGTTTTGCAACATGAGTTAAGGTGTCTGTAGTCCAAAACTAGACGATATGAATCGTCTGGCTTGGAGACAGGAAACAAAGGATTGTTCATTTGTGAGGTGCATGTTTTAATCACCCCCTGGTATTCAAGTTGATCTAAGATCTCCCTGACTTGTTTTTTAGCTTCTTGTTTAATTGGGTACTGCCTTTGTGCAGTGGGTTGACATTTTAACTGGATTTTGTGAGGAGGAGAGTCCTCATCCCATCCTACATGATTTTTATATAATGCAGGAGCTTGGGCTACTGCCCATTTTTTTGCATATAATGATTTTTTTATGAATTGAAATATGATTTGAGAAGACAGGCATAATCATTTCTTCGCCATGAGGGCACTCCCTGACAAACTCTGGTGGCCAGTCTTTCTCAGCTAAAAGGATGTCATAGCCTTTCGAAAGGTTATCCCAAAAGAGACCCCTTACTTTCCTAGTCTTGTCCCCCTCTATACGCAGTGTTATTTCGTATATTTTATGAGGTTTGCTAACTCTGGTATCTGCAGTTTCCACTTGAATGTATTAATTCGTGTCCACTGTCTCCAGAAGATTCATCAGGATCTTGCGAGCTATGGTCACTTCTGCTGCGCTGTCTAGCATTGTCTGGGCCCACTCTCCGTTTTTCAGTTGTGTCCTCAGTATCCTCGGCATGTTTAATTATTTTAATACTGGCTACCTTCTTTCTTGGAAATTGTAATTTTTTTACTTTGATGAGCAGGTTCCTTGTCTTTGGACTTGACGTGCTCTTCCTTATGTTCTGACCGTCCTCTTCTTTCTGATTTCTGCGAGGAAGTCTGAAAAGATCGAGAGGGACGTGTATCAATATCTTGATATCTGTCAGGTTTTCTTAATTTATCCCTATCTCTAAGGTTGTATCTTTCCTCAGAGGGCTCCCTCTGGGGAGACTTGTTTCCTTGGTCCGGAGATCTTTCTCTCCGTTGAGGAGAACTTCCTCTGGACTGGAATAGTTTTTCTTTGGGAGTGGATTGTTTATTACCATCCCAACTCTTTTTTGGAGTGTTTAGAATATTTTTAATAAAAGTTTTTTCAGGATTTTCAGTTAGTTGGGGTTTTACTGGTTTCCCACCCAAACTATCTCTTCCTAGTTCTTCATAGGATTTTTCTATGATTCTGGCAAGTTCAAATGGTTGTTCTGCTATATCTGCCTCTTTCAATTTCTGGAGGTAAGTTATATCCTCCATTGCCAATTGAACTAACTCTCTATATGCCTTTGTTAATTCTTTTATTTTAACTAAAAGTTCTTCACTTGACATTTTTTCAATGTCGGGATGTGTGGTGTAGCTGGCTAGAACCGGCCACGTTGCTCCTGGTCTACCTAGTGGACCGAGCCTGGTGATGTGATTTTTATGTTTTAGGGCACCTTTAAACCAGAGCAAGTGCTTTTGGTAATTTAATGGGATTTCAATCTCCTCGAAAGGAGTGTATTCCTCTGGAAGTTCCTCTATTTTGTAATAGTGGAAGTCTTTTGTTACAGCGTTTGCTGCTGGAAAGTGTATCCATGAATAGAATACCTCTGTCTGCCGATATTCATGGGCCTCTACCACGAATATGACTGCACCACCTTGCAATGTCAGTCCATTTTCTATAAGTTTAATAGTTATAGTTCTTCTTGTGTTGACCGGAATAAATATAGCGTTCGGGTCATTTTCTTGGAGACTCGTGTCATCCGCTAGGAGTTGAACTGCTATTCTAGCTCTCTCCGCTTCATCTTCACTTTCCGTCATTTTTACTAACAGAAAGTTTTTGTTGCAGATCAAGTTTCAAGGAAACAAAGATTAGGTGCACAATATTTTAGAACACTGTATCCTTCAACGTTGACTAAACCAAAAACTATACATAGGAATCTCTTCCTACTAAGTTCCGGCTGATTTTAACCTTTTACCCACTCCAGGCGTCTTTTGGAGTATTTACGGGAAAAAGGGTTCTGTGTGAAAAAGCACGACTGAGTTACTCTAGTGTCTTGCGTTAGATTATCGCCTTACCAAACGTTGGGCGCCATGTAGTGTAGTTCCTATATTCCCAATAGGCTCTGCGCATTGGAATAATATAAACAGCAGTGTAGACGTAGGACTGAGGTCGACTAGGTCTCTACTGACTATATTAGACTTAATTAGTTTTGCCAGCTAGCTCAGAGGTCACTAGAAACTTTCTCGAATAAACAAGGAGGAGTTTAACTTCCCTGGATAGACAAGAAGGGATTAGCTTCTGACAACCATAAACATGACAACTTTGCTCCCTCAGAATAAGAATGTATCTCTAGAGTCGTGTGAAAACAATAGACAGCTATTTTACTCAGTCAATCGTGCATACTTAGGGGCAGATTTATGAAGGCCTTGCACCGCCGGTGCGTCACTTTTTCCCATGTTAAAAATGACGCACCGGCGGCGCAAGGCCTTCATAAATCTGCCCCTTAGTTTCACCAGAGTGCAGAGAATAGAGAGACGGGCGTTTTCAATAAAAGGTGTTAGTTATTGAGCAGTCTTCTTTCTCATGCAAGAGAAATGAATTGCCATAATTGCAATACTTATCATAAAGTAAAGTGCGTACAGTAAAAGGAGTATTATAAAATAATACTGTAAAAGCATTGATATGGTTTCTTAGCCATATGATACTTTAAAATGGATAACATATATACATACATATATACATTGACTAACGTACTCAACTGGTGCTTCTAAATACGCCTACCCCAGTGTACCTGACCTAAGCCTAATACGAGGGAAGGAGTAAGTAAGTAGCAGTTTAAGTTAAGTTGGTTTTGCCAAGAATCTGAATCAAGAATTCTCTTTAAGGGTTTAGTCAGCTCTGTACCTGATTAATAGAAAGCAGGAGGTCTGGTATCTCTCGCTCAGGACTCGATATCCCAGCAACCCGCAAGGGCGCTGACAACACCGGAGCTGGATTTCTCGGCAGGAGAAAAGACAGCGTCTCTCTCAGTGCGTCAAAAGGGAGGGGCGGCGTCCGTGGGCTCTCGCATCAGCTGGGCTCTCGGGCAAGTAGATAGCCGCTCTGCTCCAAACCACCGTGTGTTTGCTTAAGGCAACGTTGGTATATTTATACCTGAAATGTGCCGGGTTTGATGTAAGGTTGGACATAAGACGTCAATAAAGATGTCACTAAGAACTGGCCGTTCTTACAGTCCTCACAGGAGTTCTAGGAGAAATCAAAACAAAAGCCATGGGGATTTCCCAGGTTGCTGGAGGTTTTTTTTGTTTAGAGAACTCGTTGTACTTTCTAGGAGTCTGGGGAAGTAGCCTTTGCTTAATGTGGACTTCATGGGCTGCGACTAAATATGGATATGATTCTTATGCCTTTATAAGGATATTATTTATTATAACCACATAAGGGCATAAATCAGGAATATCGAATTAGGGTCCTAGATAGAAATACAACTAGGTGGACTGGGGGATGCGAGTGGTCTGGACACCTCGCCAGACACTGGTAATGTCCCTACTCCAAACGTGTCCATGGATGAGCGGGCAACGTACAGTGTTGTGTTTACGTGGGCGGCCAAAGCCTTGCCCCTTCATCTCCCCGTTGAGGCCGTGAGGACCAACCTCCTCACTGAGGTCCTTAAACTGCAGTCAAGCTCGGCTGAGCCTCTGCAGCCGTTTCATGAGGCATTGACTGACGCTATATTGGCCACCATGTCCAGGCCCGCTGCAGGTTTGGCTGTAGATAGGCACGTTGCCAGACGCCCACACCCGTCCCCGGACGACTCATGTTTCCTGTCCTCCCACCCCACCCCAGAGAGCATGGGCATACATTGTCATTGTCTTTGTCTGACAGTTGTACACATTTCCTACTAAATATGTTTTGCAGGGCACCCCCTCTGGAAAGGCCGTTGCCAGACTTGGAAGCCATGAGGGACCATAATTGCATACAGCGTTACCGCTTCGGCAGATAGTTGATCAAGGACCTGACGGACAGGCTGGCACAACACCTGCAACCACGACACAGGTATCCAACTGCGCTGACACCCAAGGTAAAGGTGATGGCAGCCCTACATTTCTTTGCCACAGGTACGTTCCAATTTACCATAGCTGATGTGGGAGGGATGTCTCAGACAATGGTTAGCCGGGTATTGAGCGATGTTGCTGCACATAGATGAATTCATTACATTCCCTACTCCAGAACAGTTGACCCATGTCAAGGGGGAATTCTATGCCCTGGGACGCATGCCACATGTAATTGGTGCAATTGATGGTACACATGTTACTCTGGTGCCACCACAGGCTCAGGAGCAAGCGTACCGCAACAGGAAACACTACCACTCGATAAATGCCCTGGTGGTGTGTCTTGCCAACATGCTTATCTCACATGTTTGTGCACGTTTTCCAGGATCGTGCCACGATGCTTTCATCATGAGGCGTAGCAGGGTACCACAGATGATGCTGCAGCTGCACAACCATAGGGCATGTCTTTGTTGGTGGGTAAACTCTGTCAGCTATGTATGTCAGTATGTCAAAACTTCATGGACTGCATCATATTACACACTCATTTCCATGATGTCATTTTGCAGGAGACGCAGGATATCCAAACATGCCGTGGCTAATGTGTACTTGGAATGTACAGGTGTACTACAACATCAACAGGACAATGTCAGAATGACATTATACAGAACTTGACCCCTTGTGTGCCTCTCATCCCCAGCTCGCCCTGCCTGTTTTCCGTTGGTGTCATCGTGGTCAGCCTGCTATTGCTCATTATGATTGCAACGTCAGCCGAATGAACGGAGCATGCATGGATATGTGGAAAAGTCAATTTGGGTAAGGACTCATATGAGGCTGTTTAGCGTTGGTATGGTTTCAAATGTGTGGTACATGTTCCTGCGCATGTTGTTAGACCATGCATACATGCAACAACATCATGTTTCTTATTACATGTAGGCCCACTCCCATGACAGGATAGTCACCCCATCTGACAGTCATCTGTTGTAGTTTTAGACTCTGGTGAATGCATCAATGTGTGTAGACATTGACACTGCAACATTGCATATACCATGGTTTAACATTGTGTTAGAGGTCACAACCATGGACTCTGTGGGGGATTGCAGCCTCACTGTGTGCATTAGAATGTGTCTGGTTCCTCACCTCCACCTTGTGGGCCAGTCCAGTTTGTTTACCACAAAACCATGTTGTGTAGGTGTGGCCCAGTGTATGTTCCACATGTTAAGACAACTGTCCTGTGATTCTGTTCGCATGGATGCATTGCCCCTTGTTGCAGTGTGTCATGTCACTGTCATGTCGTTACCTCAGTGCAGGTTGAGAATACTGCTACGCCAGCCTTCACAGTGAGTAGCAGTTCTGTTTTAATTCACATGATGCCATGTATGTTTAGCATTAGACATGACAATGTTGGGATGATGCATATGTGAATTATTGTGTTGCACCAGTGGAGTACGGTCATTCACATGATTCTCTTGTACCGTGCAGCATTTCTGTGCGATGGTAGGGTATCATTATGTGGCTTGGATCAACATCACTTGCTGTTGAGTTATTTTCAACCTGCTTGTCACGTTTAGCATAGTGATGCAAAGTTGATAGAGCAAAAGACTGGCTACAGAGTGCCTTCATTGCATGTAGGTCATTAGCTTCCTCATCATATGTGATTCTTACAGCTGTTGTGGGTGATGTCAAGTTTGCCTACATGGCCCTTACGGGTACACATAATCAAATACAGATATTACACTTTGCGTAAGTAGCATTGCCATATGTTTTAATTTGTTTGTAGGGTCCACATAAACAGAGACAGTGAATTAGTTTTTGTCCACATAGATCTCATTGCATGGTAGCTGACTTGTGAGCGTTACACAAAACTCAAATAGATGACAGACTGTCCTAGGTTTTATGTGTCCGTGTTACAGCATCGGATCTCATGTGATAGCATGATGAGTGATCTCTAATTGGCTACAGTCGTTACACCTCACAGGTGTGACTGGTACAGTGTATCTCATGAGGTATTTGTAGTGTCAGTGACATGAGAAACTACTCCTAATGGTTATTTGCCTCTGTTTCAGGTCTCCCTCCCTGCAGTTCCCATCCTCTCCTTCCCTCGCCTGATCACCCTATTGTGTCTGTCATTTGTACTGAGACCAAGGGGCTATTTGGAGGTGGAACCCTTTGAGCATCACACCACTCTGATGAAGAAAGGTACGGCCAGTCCCTGGCAGGCTTGTAGCGAATAGTTCTGCTGCATTACAGGTGACATCATTCATAGACTTTTTTTGTCTTCTTGCCAATGCCAATGACCATGTATGTTTGATAATGCTCCATGGGCTCACAAGGTAATTCATCATGTTGTGCATGATGTGTGATTTCAACTGAATATTGTGCCTCCTTGATGTCAATGCACATGTCCTTCTAATGTGCATGTATACTATGTGGCATGAAGTAAGCTTATGCTTGTTATGTGTTTACGTGTACAGTGACTACATGCATGGTGTTGGTTAAGGCTAAAATACTATATTGTGTGTGAGGTAGATGGCTGTGTAGCTGCTGTTTAGCTTGGAACACACTAGCTGTAGTCTACACCTGCTGACGCTGTGTGTCCTGTGCCCCACTTGTCCCTAAAGGGCCTGATCCAGTGACCGTGATCTTTGGTGATTACTGTGCCATTTTATTTGCAGTGACCCTGAGTGAAGCAGACACTCCTGCATTCACATGCACATGTCACTTTGTGGCTTGCCAATGCCCTTGTGGTATGTGCTTGTTTTGCAAGTTGTCACACCCCTCCTGCCGTCATGTCATGTCTTCACTCATTCCTGCTGCTGCGTACACAGCCACAATGCAGCGCACACTATCCAGGACCACACACGCCTACAGGATACCCCTCCTTCCATCCATTTGTAGAGCATGCTCCAGCCACCCTACACACAGAGAACACCAGACAATCATCCTTCTGGTATCACGATGCCTCAAACTCAGCCATTACAGCTTCTATGCCTGTGTGTGCAACATATACTGGCAAGACTATGCTGAGCCACATGACAGTGTGTCTACGTACCACCAGGTCATGTGCCTTGTACAGCACACACACACCTTCCATAGGCACAATATTGTACAGTGTTACCTTGTCAACACCACAGCAGCAAAAACCGGCTTCCTACAGTCACGTGGCAGTACACGACCTGGTCACACCACTTCAACATAGCCGTCACAGTCAGTCAAGTAGCCACAGGGGACACACACCATGACCACGTCTCTTGGGTGTGGTGCGATTTGGCCGTTCTGGTGTAGATAATTGTCAGACGTGGGTAGTTGTTCTGGATGCGTTGCACCCATCACAGGAGTTTAGTACTTGTAGCTCCATAGGGGGAGGTGACGTAATCAGGTGAGCTTGGTTAGAGTGCTACAGCCCATTGCCCACAGTCTGTCCTGCCACCCTTGTCCTGTGCGCCATTCATCACATCCACAGTACAGCATCATGCTGATGATAGTTCACATACCTGAGGACACAGATGTAGGTACTCCCTACGTGGACAACTAGTTTTGTCACACTGATCTATACACCTCAAAGTGACTCTCCTGGGCCTGTCTGTAATTGCAGTTTTGTGATCCAAACTCCCCTCCAGCATTTACTATCCCTCACAGGTATGTGTTTCCATCCATGTATCTAGTTGTTAGGAATTTGTGACCGATGTGTGTCCTCACCCGGACTCAGATCCAAGTGTGTGGATGGCTGCAGTTTGTTGAATACCCTTGCATTTCATACATTTGCACACACATAATATTTTATACTGTGGGTACAAGATAACTCACCAAATGCGTATGATGTTTAGAATATTTATTGGGTGATCTTGTGCAGGAAACGTGAAGAGGTGCTGTACAGAAAGGGGGGGAATCCAAAGTTCACTGCTGGAGATGAGATGCCTTACAGTTTGAGTCAACAGAGTCCAGGCCACAGTGCTTGGCATCATTGGGCAGACTGTGACCAGCAAGTCCATGTGGGAGAGTCTCATAGGTGATGCTGTTGCACCCAAGGGCAATATGCCAGGTCAGGTGTCCTGGGAGTTGTGCATGGCCCACTGCCTCTCAACGTCTTAGCCGTGGACGACCCTTCTTCCTTGTGGGACCCTCACGTGCAGGCATGGACGATGCATGGGACGCTACGTCAGACAGTTCCTCCTCCTCCTCCTCCCTCCCTGTGGCTGATGTTGCACTTTGCCTTGATGTAGCTGGCCTGGTGACACAGGGAGGGTGCTGCGTGTTGGCAGCAATTTGACGTAGTGATTGGCTCATTTCCCGATGCACCGTCAAGAGCTCAGCCAGACTTGCCTCCACCCGTCCATAATGTTGGTCTTGCCTGGCATTTTGCTCAGCCTGCTGTTCTTTCACCTGGTTGAGGGCCTCCGCTAGCTGGCTTACCTCCCTGGTGTCCCGCCGGTATGCCTCCAGGATGTTAGTCAGTTCAGGCATACCGGGCCCTGCAGCTGACAGGCCAGAATCTCGCCTCCGCCTTGCGTCGCTCCCACCACCCTGACCCACACGAGCACGGCCTGCGCTTGTGGGCACATCCGATTGACGGGCCCCCCGAGTGCTGGCAGGGTGGATGTTGTCTGCCACCTCAGGGGTGCCCGACAAAGGGTGTCCCTCATTTTCAGACAGGCTCTCTGGTGGATCATGGGCAGGGCTCTGACCTGTCTGCTGGGATGTGGTGGGAATGGTTCCGGTGGTTGGCACAGATGTCGCTGGTACAGTTGCTGCAGGGGTTTGGGATCCAGAGGAGCCAGGTTGGTTGGGGTTATCCACAGTGCGTTGAGTGGTGTCGCTGTCGGTGGGGTCAGGGTCCTGCTGAGCCTGGGACTGGGATCCTTCTCCCCCCTGGTTGGGGGGGTCTCCACACATTGCCCTGTGTGTGGGAGAGACAGACACTGTTAATGCACTATCAAGTGACATCTTAATTAGTTAGCTATTATCAGCATCACAGTTCCACAAGCTTTACATTGTTGTCATTGTTCAGTTGTGTATGTAGTGGTAGTAAATTGACATGTACTCTGGGGAATTTTCCTTTTTCCCGTCTCTTGACAATGACTGACACAGCCATTGCTGTGTCTTGTCTTACCGGCACAACACATATACAGCAGTGCTCTGGTTCACGCAACATCCAGGATACGGTGTTAATCCTTATGTCTGCATCAAGCATGCACAGAGTTTAGATGCAGCATGTTCATGTAAGAGACAGAGCATTATTTATTTGGATAAATTCTTCTACTTTGGATAGGTGTTGCTGTTCCGTGACGGCCAACCAATGCCAACACCCCTGGCCCTGTACACCCACTTCTAGATCATGGCTTTAGAACGTGGCACTTCTCCAAGACGCATCACCTTGTCAATACCCATGTCCATGTTGGTACTTAAGTGCATCCACAACGTTCATGAGATGGGGCACGTGCAATGTGCGAGAGGCACAATGGACTGGAGCATCTGCAATGTGCATGTAAAAGTTGTATGCGTATTCATATGAGTGAGTGTTTAGTTGTGGTACATGACAATTGGGACAGTGTTGTACTCCATTGCCTGTCCCCAGGGGATGAGTTTCTGTAAGGGGGATGTATGACAGGCCATGCTAGTAGTTTGCATGTGATTTGCAAGCGTCCATCCTTCATGATTTGGCTGTCCCCTCATGTAGCATGCTGGCATAATCGTGGTTGTGGGTTCCTGCACAGGATGTGTGACCTTGTCCTGGTGTTTGTGTTTGCAATGATCACAGGAGGGACTTGTGCTGCCTACACCTGTGCCCATTGTGTACTACAGAGCTTTCCAAACTGTGTGTCCTGACACAGTACAGTGTCGCCTGAAAATGGTGGGTGTGTCGCAGGCACTTAGTACATGACTGCTGGTAATTAGGAGACATCCCTAAACACTCTGCTCTATGGTCTTTATAAGGCCTGTGCAGTGCTCGGGTGCAACTGTGTGTGTGCCCAGGGAGCTGGGGTGAGGTGACAGAGGGAGGAACACTGAGGGATGGATACAGAGGGAGGGAGGGACACAGAGGGAGGGAGGGAGACAGAGGGAGAGAGACAGAGGGAGGGAGGGAGACAGAGGGAGGGAGACAGAGGGAGAGGGAGACAGGGATGGAGGGAGTCAGAGGGAGGGAGGGAGACAGAGGGAGGGAGACAGAGGGAGGGAGACAGAGGGAGAGGGAGACAGGGATGGAGGGAGTGAGAGGGAGGGAGGGAGACAGTGAGAGGGAGACAGACAGAGGAGGGCAACAGTGGGATGGAGACAGGGATGGAGGGAGTCAGAGGGAAGGAAGGAGACAGAGGGAGGGAGACAGAGGGAGGAGGGCAACAGAGGGATGGAGACAGGTTGTTTGTGCTCGCTCGCTTGCTACACTGCCTTACTGTGTCACAAGATGATGCATCTCCGGAAGGTGTGTCAGCAACATGAAATTGTTTAGAAGCTGTGGTCTACTATCTTGTGTGATATTTCCCTATCCCTGTGCATTAGGCATGGTGCTTGGGTGTGTCCCTGGGACATATGGGATGAAAGCAGCCTCCTACCCTACACCTTCCACCCTTTGTGCCTCCCCCTTGCAACTAACCCCATTCTGTTGTGTCCTGCTGGGACTCATGGCCACCCACCCCATGCTGCTGGCCACTGTTGTAAGTCCACCCATGTAACATGTGTTTTTTGTACACTCACCAGACTCAACGGCTCCTTCAATTCCATGTACGTCTACCGGTGGCAGCAGGGCCATGACTTTCTCCTCCCAGGGCTGGTATACAGGAGGTCTGCGGGGACCACCACCTCCAGTGTAGTTGCATTGATTTAGTCCTGGTCCATTTTCGTCTTCACCATCCTCCACAGATCATACCACCTGGACTGGCATTCCTGCCTGGTGCGCCTGATGGGTGCAACAGCATTGACCTTGTCAGCGATCCTCTCCCACATGCGTGTTTTTTCAGCCATGCTGGTCTGTCTGACCAATGCGCCAAACAGCTGTGGTTCGACTCTAATGATTTCATCTGTAAGTATCTCATTCTCCGGGTTAGTGAACTTTGGATTCTTGGGTGTGGTCAAGGTGTAGGGTGTATGTGATTGAGGGGGTTATGGTGTGTATGGATAAGGGTGTGTGGGTCTGATTGTGAAGGGGATGGTGTGGGTGTAGATGAGATAGGGTGTATGTGTGAAGGTGTGTGGCTGCAATTGTTGGTGAGATGTCTATGTCTTCGCAAGAATGGGTATGTTGCAAAGGATGATGGGTTGTATGTGTGGACCCTTTTATTGGTCAATGTGTGGGTGTGGCTTAATTTGAATTGGTGGTGTGTGTGTTATATGGGGTGGGTGTTAGTGTCGACCTCTGTTTGCCTGTTTGGCTGTGACCAGGACATTGTTTCTCAATGGTGTGTACACAGGAGACATGTTTAGTGTTGTTGTGCGACTCGTTAGCAAAGTCCTTGTGCTGGTTGAGGTGTTGGCGTTATGTGTGCGTGTCGTACTTGTGCGTGCGGTTGACTTGTATAGGCCGTTGGTGGGTGGGGGGCTTCGCGTGGGCTTGATCGAGGGGGGTGTGCGTGTCGTACTTGTGCGTGCGGGTGAGTTGTACGGGCCGTTGGCGGGTGGGGGGCTTCGCGTAGGCTTGATGGGGGTGTGTGCATGTCGTACTTGTGCGTGCTGTTGACTTGTACGGGCCGTTGGTGGGTGGGGGGGTTCTTGGTTGCTTGATGGGGGTGTGTGCGTGTCGTACTTGTGCGTGCGGGTGAGTTGTACGGGCCGTTGGCGGGTGGGGGGGTTCGCGTAGGCTTGATGGGGGTGTGTGCGTGTCGTACTTGTGCGTGCGGTTGACTTGTACGGGCCGTTGGCGGGTAGGGGGGTTCTTGATCGCTTGATGGGGGGTGTGCGTGTCGTACTTGTGCGTGCGGTTGACTTGTACGGGCCGTTGGTGGGTGGGGGGCTTCGCGTGGGCTTTGTGGGGGTGTGTGCGTGTTGTACTTGTGCGTGCGGGTGAGTTGTACGGGCCGTTGGCGGGCTTCGCGTGGGCTTGATCGAGGGGGGTTTGCGTGTCGTACTAGTGCATGCGTGTGAGTTGTACGGGCCATTGGCGGGTGGGGGGTTCGCGTGGGCTTCATTGAGGGGGGTGTGCGTGTCGTACTTGTGCATGCGGTTGACTTGTACGGGCCGTTGGCGGGTGGGGGGCTTCACATGGGCTCGATCGAGGGGGGTGTGCATGTCGTACTTGTGCATGCGGGTGAGTTGTACGGGCCGTTGGCGGGAGGGGAGCTTCGCGTAGGCTTGATTGGGGTGTGTGCGTGTCATACTTGTGCGTGCGGTTGACTTGTACGGGCCATTGGCAGGTGGGGGGCTTCGCGTGGGCTTGATCGAGGGGGGTGAGCGTGTCGTACTTGTGCATGCGGGTGAGTTGTACAGGCTGTTGGCGGGTGGAGGGCTTCATGTAGGCTTGATTGGGGTGTGTGCGTGTCGTACTTGTGCGTGCGGTTGACTTGTACGGGCCATTGGCAGGTGGGGGGCTTCGCGTGGGCTTGATCGAGGGGGGTGAGCGTGTCGTACTTGTGCATGCGGGTGAGTTGTACGGGCCGTTGGCGGGTGGGGGGCTAAGAGTAGGCTTGATGGGGGTGTGTGCGTGTCGTACTTATGCGTGCGGTTGACTTGTACGGGCCGTTGGCGGGTGGGGGGGTTCTTGGTCACTTGATGGGGGTGTGTGCGTGTCGTACTTGTGCGTGCGCGTGAGTTGTACGGGCCGTTGGCGGGTGGGGGGGTTCGCGTAGGCTTGATGAGAGTGTGTGTGTGTCGGACTTGTGCGTGCGGTTGACTTGTACGGGCTGTTGGCGGGTGGGGGGGTTCTTGGTCGCTTGATGGGGGGGGTGCGTGTCATACTTGTGCATGCGGTTGACTTGTACGGGCCGTTGGTGGGTGGGGTCTTCGCGTAGGCTTGATGGGGGTGTGTGTGTGTCGTACTTGTGCGTGCGGTTGACTTGTACGGGCCGTTGGCGGGTGGGGGGCTTCACGTGGGCTTGATCGAGGGGGTGTGCGTGTCGTACTTGGGCGTGCGGGTGAGTTGTACGGGCCGTTGGCGGGTTGGGGGCTTTGCGTAGGCTTGATGGGGGTGTGTGCGTGTCATACTTATGCGTGCGGTTGACTTTTACGGGCCGTTGGCGGGTGGGGGGGTTCTTGGTCACTTGATAGGGGGTGTGCGTGTCATACTTGTGTGTGTGGGTGAGTTGTACGGGCCATTGGCGGGTGGGGGGGTTCGCGTAGGCTTGATGGGAGTGTGTGCGTGTTGGACTTGTGTGTGCGGTTGACTTGTACGGGCCGTTGGCGGGTGGGGGGGTTCTTGGTCGCTTGATGGGGGGGTGTGCGTGTCATACTTGTGCATGCGGTTGACTTGTACGGGCCATTGGTGGGTGGGGTCTTCGCGTAGGCTCGATGGGGGTGTGTGTGTGTCATACTTGTGCATGCGGTTGACTAGTACGGGCCGTTGGCGGGTGAGGGGCTTCATGTGGGCTTGATCGAGGGGGGTGTGCGTGTCGTACTTGTGCGTGCGGGTGAGTTGTACGGGCCGTTGGCGGGTGGGGCGTTCGCGTTGGCTTGATCGAGGGGGGTGTGCGTGTCATACTTGTGCGTGCGGTTGACTTGTACGGGCCGTTGGCGGGTGGGGGGCTTCACGTGGGCTTGATCGAGGGGGGTGTGCATGTCGTATTTGGGCGTGCGGGTGAGTTGTACGGGCCGTTGGCGGGTGGGGGGCTTCGCGTAGGCTTGATGGGGGTGTGTGCGTGTCGTACTTGTGCGTGCGGTTGACTTGTACGGGCCGTTGACGGGTGGGGGGGTTCTTGGTCGCTTGATGGGGGTATGTGCGTGTCGTACTTGTGCGTGTGGTTAACTTATATGGGCAGTTGGCGGGTGGGGGGTTCTTGGTCGCTTGATGGGGGTGTGCATGTCGTACTTGTGCGTGCAGTTGACTTGTACGGGCCGTTGGCGGGTGGGGGGCTTCGCGTGGGCTTGATCGAGGGGGGTGTGCGTGTCGTACTTCTGCGTGCGGGTGAGTTGAACGGGCCGTTGGCGGGTGGGGAGTTCGCGTGGGCTTGATCGAGGGGGGTGTGTGTGTCGTACTTGTGCGTGCGGTTGACTTGTATGGGCCGTTGGCGGGTGGGGGGCTTCGCATGGGCTTGATCGAGGGGGGTGTGCGTGTCGTACTTGTGCGTGCGGGTGAGTTGTACGGGCCGTTGGTGGGTGGGAGCTTCGCGTAGGCTTGATGGGGGTGTGTGCGTGTTGTACTTGTGCGTGCGGTTGACTTGTACGGGCCATTGGCAGGTGGGGGGCTTCACGTGGGCTTGATCGAGGGGGGTGAGCGTGTCGTACTTGTGCATGCGGGTGAGTTGCACGGGCCGTTGGCGGGTGGGGGGCTTCGCGTAGGCTTGATGGGTGTGTGTGCGTGTCGTACTTATGCGTGCGGTTGACTTGTACGTGCCGTTGGCGGGTGGGGGGGTTCTTGGTCACTTGATGGGGGTGTGTGCATGTCGTACTTGTGCGTGCGGGTGAGTTGTACGGGCCGTTGGCGGGTAGGGGGGTTCGCGTAGGCTTGATGGGAGTGTGTGCGTGTCGGACTTGTGTGTGCGGTTGACTTGTATGGGCCGTTGGCGGGTGGGGGGGTTCTTGGTTGCTTGATGGGGGGGTGTGCGTGTCATACTTGTGCATGCGGTTGACTTGTACGGGCCGTTGGTGGGTGGGGTCTTCGCGTAGGCTTGATGGGGGTGTGTGTGTGTCGTACTTGTGCGTGCGGTTGACTTGTACGGGCCGTTGGCGGGTGGGGGGCTTCACGTGGGTTTGATCGAGGGGGGTGTGCGTGTCGTACTTGTGCGTGCGGGTGAGTTGTATGGGCCGTTGGCGGGTGGGGGGGTTCGCGTGGGCTTGATCGAGGGGGGTGTGCGTGTCATACTTGTGCGTGCGGTTGACTTGTACGGGCCGTTGGAGGGTGGGGGGTTTCACGTGGGCTTGATCGAGGGGGGTGTGCGTGTCGTACTTGGGCGTGCGGGTGAGTTGTACGGGCCGTTGGCGGGTGGGGGGCATCGCGTAGGCTTGATGGGGGTGTGTGCGTGTCGTACTTGTGCGTGCGGTTGACTTGTACAGGCCGTTGGTGGGTGGGGGGGTTCTTGGTCGCTTGATGGGGGCTGTGTGTGTCGTACTTGTGCGTGCGGGTGAGTTGTACGGGCTGTTGGTGGGTGGGGGGCTTCGCGTAGGCTTGATGGGGGGTGTGCGTGTCGTACTTGTGTGTGCGGGTGAGTTGTACGGGCCGTTGGCGGGTGGGGGGGTTCGCGTGGGCTTGATCGAGGGGGGTGTGCGTGTCATACTTGTGCGTGCGGTTGACTTGTACGGGCCGTTGGCGGGTGGGGGGCTTCACATGGGCTTGATCGAGGGGGGTGTGCGTGTCATACTTGGGCGTGCAGGTGAGTTGTACCGGCCGTTGGCGGGTGGGGGGCTTTGCGTAGGCTTGATGGGGGTGTGTGCGTGTCGAACTTGTGCGTGCGGTTGACTTGTACGGGCCGTTGGCGGGTGGGAGAGTTCTTGGTCGCTTGATGGGGGGGTGTGCGTGTCGTACTTCTGCGTGCGGATGAGTTGTACGGGCTGTTGGCGGGTGGGGGGCTTCGCGTAGGCTTGATGGGGGGTGTGCGTGTCGTACTTGTGCGTGCGGTTGACTTGTACGGGCCGTTTGCGGGTGGGGGGCTTCGCGTAGGCTTGATGGGTGTGTGTGCATGTCGTACTTGTGCGTGCGGTTGACTTGTACGGGGCGTTGGCGGGTGGGGGGCTTCGCGTGGGCTTGATCGAGGGGGGTGTGCGTGTCGTACTTGTGCGTGCGGGTGAGTTGTATGGGCCGTTGGCGGGTGGGGGGTTTTGCGTAGGCTTGATCGAGGGGTACACATGTGGTATGTGTTGATGCCGCTTGCTGTGAGGCGAATAATCCCGTACGAATCATTCTTCATGCGCGAATACTTTGGGCCGTACGAATCGCGGACAGGCTTTTCGTACAGGATCGTACTAGTGTGTTTGTACGGCATGTTTACAAATCGTACGGTAGGATTCCCGATGCTTATTCGTACGGGTCATCGACTGTGGTTCGTACGGTTTGCTGATATTCGTACGGCAATCGACGGAAATGGATCGGAATTCGCAGGTCAGACGTAGTTTCCCATTCGTACGGATTCGGCTACGAATACGATTCGTACGGCGGATTATTTTACCGGTTCGGAATCGACGCCTTAGTGTATTGACAAATTATACATCATATATTTCCAATATGTCTGATATAATGTTTAAACAGCAATGCTTCAAAGTATGCACCACATAATATCAATATGTCCTATTTGTACAGTGCAGAGACAGGTGTATAGTCCCATTCATACTATCTTTCTAACAGCTGTTAATACATTGGTATCCAGTTTAGTTGCTAAAATCAGATAATGAGTCTTTCCCATTCCTCTTTGTTGTTTAATCCTGTTCTGTAGGTGTTAAAGAGAGACATATAAAATTGCTCTCTTTTTTTCCTCTTAATTTGTGGGTTGCCTCCTCTGATGCTGTGTTGGATAACTTCAATCCCACACCATCTAAGGTCCTCTAATGTATGGTTATGGTTTATCCAATGGTCTACAAGGGGTGCATTTTTCTTTTTGGTCCTGATGGCTGATTTATGTTCAGTTATTCTTGTTTTTATCTCCCTAGATGTTTCACCAATGTAACCTCTCTTACATGGACACACTATCAGGTAAATAAGGTCTTTGGTTCTACAGTTTATGAAACTTTTTATTTTGTGGGTAACTTCATTATAGCTCACTTCGTTTCCTTTCATTAGGTTATCGCAATTAACACACATACAGCATGCAAAATTTCCTGTGGGGAAAGGTGCATTATTAATAGAGTTTTGTTTCTGGCTTTTATCTTCCCTGTAGGTATGTACAAGGCTATTTTTGATAGTTTTATTTCTCCTGAAACTAAACATGGGTTTGGGAATTTTGGTTCCATTTCTCTCATTTAAGAGCGACCAATTTCTGTTAATTATATTTTTAACTTTGTTGCTGGCACAGCTATAGTTTGTTACAAAGATGAGTCTATCTTTCATTTTATCTTTCACGATGGCTTTGGATGAAAAGAGACTATCTCGATCGTAATATTTTACCCTTTTATATGCTTTCCTTATTATGTTTTTGGGGTGGCCTCTATTGAGTAGTTTTTTAGAGAGTTCATCCGCATGTCTGTTAAAGTCCCTGATGTCTGAGCAATTGCGGCGGATTCTAAGATATTGCCCAAAGGGAATATTATCCTTTTGGCTGTTAGGATGATTGCTCTTGTAGTGGGGCATTGTATTTCGATCGGTCGGTTTTGTGTATAGTTCGACCGCTAATTTCCCTTTGACATGTTTGATCTTAATATCTAAGAACTCAATCTCTTCTTTCTTATAATTCGAGGTGAATTTTAAATTGTTGTCACCCAAATTTAACCACTCTATAAATTGTGTGAGATCCTCGACTGTCCCTGTCCAGATGGAAAAGACATTGTCGATAAATCTCGACCAGCATGAAATATTTTCAAAAAATTGAGCCATTATGTTGAATATATGTTTGTTCTCAAAATCAACTACATATAGGCAGGCCAGACTGGGAGCACAGGTGGCTCCCATGCTCTTGCTATTTCTTTTTTCTATCAAAGTCTTTAAGCATAGGATTAGCAAAGTGCCATCCACGCCGAGATAGAAAAGGACAAAGGGCCTTATTTATGAAGGCCTTGCGCCGCCGGTGCGTCACTTTTAACATGGGAAAAAGTGACGCACCGGTGGCGCAAGGCTTTCATAAATGAGGTTCATTCAATAACAAAAAACACGCAATGGGGGTCTATATCTGGGCCTAACATGCTCCAAAAAATCAAAACACACTGCTAACCATGTCAGTGGGTCTTGCTGAGGCTGTATACCATTTAGCTAACTCATAAAGTGCCAACCTAGGCAACCCATGTATTGGAATTCACTTCAAATGTCGAATAGACCCATACAGAGAAGAACTGGATGTCCATCAACGTCAGATGTAGATCATGTATTCTCATTTGGTCATCCACGTAGGAATGGTGTTGTCCCATGATCATTGCGACTAGTCCATACCCTATATTTATCTGGGTCACATCTCCAGATGTAGTGAAGACCATGCGAGCTAAGATCGTGATGGAGTCCGGTGCAGTGCAAAAAATATATAGTGTAGTGAGGTTAAAAAAGGATAGAAGATCAATACAAAACTTTAATATAACTTGATCACTCCCTTACTAAAAACAGGAACAGTGCAAAGATGCAGTCTAACCATATAACTGCATATTTACGGCCAACATGTTTCAGCCTCAAGGGAGACAAATCCCACGGCTTTCTTCAGGGCCACAGTCCTTAACGTTTGCTACTGCTTAAAAAAGTGAAAAACGTAACTAAATCAATCAAAGGATACAACTGTGTCATACATGTTTCTCTTAGTCCTCTGTATCAAGCAGTGTCGGTTGTATCTGTTCACAAAGAAATCAAGAAATGTACAGAAATATATAACATGAATCCCAAAACAAAGATTTCTTATTGGTCTCAGTCCCATACATAGGTAACTGGACTTTTAATCTTACTGTATACTGACCTGCGTTGTACAGGGAGCATACCTCACCTCTCCTGGTCCTGTGCTCAGGATAAAATGAGGCCCGCTCTAAAAAGGTAAGGAAAGGGATGAAAAGAGAAGCTGTAGGCTAAAGTAGCCTGGTCTCTCTCCTAACTTTCTTTACTGATACCCCTGTAATCTAAATACCTTTTTGAGCTTCAACCAGATCTCTGACTAAAAGCGAAAACCGGCCCCCTCCCCAAAACAGTCCAAGAAACCATCTCAGACTATGCCTTAGTGAATCAGAAGCCAATATGTACTGTGTCTCATTAGTCAGTGTTGAGAAAAGCATTAGATAGGAGGAAAAAATCCTCTACACATGACACAATCAGATTATCGCAAAGGTATGTTCTATCCTGCCTCCTCAATACCCTTACTCTTACTCTAACTCAGCGCTCTCCTCACCTGTCCGTCGTTGCCTCGTAGCCTTCAACCGAGCTCAGAGGGAGGCAACGAGGGCAGTGTAATGGCCGCTTATAAACGTGTATGAGGGGGCGGAGCCTACCTCGTGATATTAGTTTCCCTTTAGCTTGACAACGTGAAGTGTAAATATACTACCTACCCCTTGTGTAGGAGCCACGCTGTTCTGAACTATTTAAACGCGCAGATCACATCGTTTGTCAAACTGCCCAGGATTCGATCTATTCTATCCCGTTGCCTGCTCCGTGTGATCAAACTCTCACACGAGAGCTGGGCGGTGGACTACAAAAACGCGTCATCGCGTAAAAGAATGTAGTTCTTGAGTTATTCTCTCGCGGGAGCTGGGCGGTGGACTACAAAAACGCGTCATCGCGTAAGAGGATGTAGTTCTTGGATTATGGGGTACATAAGCCTCATATCTATGGCACAGGGATTGAGATCTGCTACACAATATTGTATAACTTATTGATAAAAATGTGTAAGCTGCCATAGTCATTACAAAACTTATTTAGAATCCTCAATATTAAAAGAATGTACAAAATTAATTGTTGCATAGTTTTGTGCAGATAATAAAATCGATGAAATATTACTACTGATATAATTAATTATTTGCAGTAATAACCAATAAAACTTGGCTAAAAAATAAACCACCAAGCACTATACCAAATGCTTTCAGCTGTAAAAAATGCCTAGCGTACAAAGTGAAGTTCATAGTAAAGTGCAAAAATACATAGCAGCATATCATTGATAGATAATGATATAGGGTAGCTAGAGTCTAATCTGGCATCTCTCTCAAGTGTATATTGCATACAACTTTCTACATAGATTTTCAGAATATAGCGGCTTTCTAATTGTCTCAGAACTGATTCCCTTTTGCCTCCCCATTGCAACCTAGGACACGAATCAATGACATAATATTTTAGACAACTGAGGTTATTGTTATGAACTTGTTTGAAATGTCGAGCAACAGGGTAGGTTGGGTCAGAATTAGAAATGGCTCTTAAGTGTTGCAAAATACGCACATGCACTTGGGATTTTGTGCTACCGACATATTTAAATGTACATTTGCATTCTAAAATGTTGACTGCAAATTCGGTTTTGCATGTATATAACCCTCTTAGTTTAAGCAGTTTATCGCTAAAAACCGTTTTATATTGGGATACATTAACACTATGGCGACATGCTTTGCAAGTACTGCATTTAAAAAAATACTTTTTTGTCAGCGAGCAAATTGCTGGTGGAAATTATTTCTGGGCTACCAACTACTAAGGCATCGCTCATGGAAGGTGCTTTTCTGAAAGTGATAGTGGGCTTTTCAGGTAAGATCGGCCCTATGGTGGGGTAATTTATGATTATGGGCCATTATGTGCTGAAAATTGTTCTTAATTTATGCTGTTGGTTGTTAAACGGAACAAGTGATCTTATATTGTTGTCATCATTATTGTGATTTAGGTTGATGTTTTTGCCTTGTATTTTTTCATTGTTGTGGCCTCTAAATAGAATTGATTATCTGATGCCTTTCATGGCTTGTTATATGGCACTGGATATAGTTGCCCTAGAGTAGCCACGTTCCAAAAATCTGGTTGCTGTCTCATCCTGACATTTAGTTTAAGTGCTTGTTTGGCTTCAGATTCTACGTGGTCTCAGCATTTCCCCACATGGGATGCTGTCTTTCAAATGTCTATGGTGGAAACAGCGAGCATGTAGAACATAGTCTCCTGCTGTAGTTTTTATCAACAGTTGGGATTTTCTTTTATTATTTTCTATATAGATATGAACATCAAGAAAATCGATTTCAGCAGGACTAATATGGGCAGTAAACTGATGGTTAACATTGTTGGCATTTATGTTGTCTACAAATTGGTGTGCACTAACAGGTGTCCCCTTCTATATAGCAAATACATTGTTAATATAACAAAGCCAAATTATTACATTTTTTTCCCAGGCTTCTGCATGTTCAGCCTTTAGGACCTGCTCCTTCCACCAGCCCATGTGCAAGCATGCATAACTGGGGAAGAAGCAGGCCCCCATGGTGTTGTTGGAATAGTTTTTTGTTAAAATGGAAATTATTATGTAAGCACCAAGTTATCATAGACAACAACATATTGCTATGGTTGTATAACCATATTGGTCGACTTTTCAAATAGTGTTTTACAGTATTAAGACCATGATGATGATTAATGCTTGTGTACAGTGAGGTAATGTCCAATGTCATCAGCAAATAATCATTAGACCAAGGGATGTCATAAATCCTACGAAGGAAATAATTTGTGTCCCTGACGAACGAAGGAAGATTAGAGACATGATTCTGAAGAAAGTAATCTACATAGTGAGATGGTTTCTCAAAGGTGCTGTTTCTTGCTGATATAATTGGTCTTCCAGGTATGGACCAGTTGTTTTGTGGACCTTACAAATAAAATGTATCACAGACACTACTGGATGGCTATTAAGAATGAATAGATATTTGTCTGAAGTCAGAAGGCCTTCACTTTCTCCAGATGTCTCGATCCGTATGGTATAGGATGTTAACCTCTCTCATTTGTTGGATGGTACATTGTTCATCATTGAGGTGTCTGTAGGCCTCTGCAAGATAGTCCTTTCTGGGCTACTATACAATATTACTCCCTTTGTCAGCATTCCTGATGATGGCTTCATTGTCAGTTTAGAGTTAATTGATTAGCTTGTATTATCATGGTCACTCCATGTCCTTCATAGTTTGTTAGAATGGTGATTTCATTTCTGATTTCTTCCATTACTCTATCGTTAAAATTATCAATGGCATCTCTGGCCATTCTGGGCACATATGGAGTCTCTGCATAACCCGACACATTGAGGGATTGCTGAAGAATTATTTCCTGAGTCGATACTGCTTCTTCATTCTCCAACTCCTGCATGTCCCACATTACTTGAATATCAGATATTTGTAGATCATTAGGATCTGCTGCATTTGTCTTCTTGGCCTTTGTTTGGACAGTTGTAGTTGACTTTTCTATTTGTGACATTTCATCAATTTCAGTTTTCGTATGAATTTGAAAACATCTATACGCCTCTGACTGTAATTGAATGCGCTCTCTGGGCAGTAGGTCAGTCCCAGTGATAGTAATTGCATTTCAGCATCATGTAGTTCAATGTTAGACAGATTGATGACAGTATTAACGGAGGATGTTATTTTCGTTTCCATCTAGCTCCCTGATGTTTTGGGGAGTTTGTTTCTATTGATTGATTGATTGTTTGATTTTTTCCTTTGTCTCCATCTTTGGTTGTGTCTTTGTTTGTTTTGTAGTTTTAACCTCATGGGCGTAGCATTTGCCACCGATCATGTCATAAATAATCCAATTCTTCTGCAAGAGACAGTTTGGTATGGCCAACCGTTGCCCTCATAGCGGTCCTGCCATCCTCCGAATCATGTGTGTATATACATATATATATGTCTATATATATCTATGAAAGACTTTCACCACAAATCATAGCCTTTCTCCAGCTAAATGACGATGAGCAGACCCTCGTTTCTGGTGCCAATTTAAAGGGCTTTATTGTGCTTTTTGTTGCTCAGCAAAATCCGCCATGACGCGTTTCGCTTCCCACACGAAGCTTGATCACATATCTATCTATCTATCTATCTATCTATCTATCTATCTATCTATCTATCTATCTATCTATCTATCTATCTATCTATCTATCTATCTATCTATCTATCTATCTATCTATCTATCTATCTATCTATCTATCTATCTATCTATCTATATATATATATATATATATATATATATATATATATATATATATATATATATATATATATATTAGAACTTCGCTTAATAAATCAAAGTTTACAGGGCTGTTATAATTGAGAAATAGAATTATAAAAACAAAGGTTACAGAATGTTAGAGTAGGCTCAAAACAGAAAAATTAAGCAAATATAGTTAGCTGACCTAACTGTAACTCCTGCCCCCACAATGCACTGCTTATGACCTCACATATTACATCACTGATGGCATGATCAGTAACATCACTAATGACATCAATGGTGACATCTCAAATGACATCACTGATGTCATCATCCAGTGAGTGTGAGTGTTGAATATATATACACCAAGGTGTATTGATGCATCATTGGGTGTGTGAGTGCCTGTATGGATGATTCAATGGGTGTGTGACTGACTGTATAAGTAAGTGATTCAGTTTCTCAGAGAATGTATGGGTGAGTGACTTGTGTGAATGTCTGTATCTGCCTGTCAGTTGGTGTCTAAGTTGTTGTATAGGTTGTATAGGTGTGTCAGTGAGTTTCCGTATGGGTGAGTGAGTATGGGTGAGTGATTGGTTGTCTGAGTACGTGTATGGGTGTCTCAATGTCTGTGTCGGTGGATGAGGGGATGGGTAACTGCCTGTGTGGATGAGTGCGTGCGTGAGTCAGGGGTTCTATGGGTTAGTGAGTATATGCATAAGGGGCTGTAAGAGTGAGTGAGTGTGTTTATGGCTGTGTTGGTAAGTGAATAGATGTAGCAGTGGTATATGGGTGAGTAACTGCATATGTGAAAGGGAGTATAGGTGAGTGTTGGAGTATATGAGTGACTTTATGAATGATTGAGAGAGTGGCCGTATGGGTGAGTGTGTGCTTTTGTCAGTGACTGTGTAAATGAGTGAATATGAGCTTATATCACTATGAATAAATGAGTGGGTGTGTGTATAACTGTATAGGTGAGTAAATGGCTGTGTGATTGTCTCTATAGGTGAGTGAGTAGATATGTTAGGAGCTCTATGAGTGACTGACTGTGTGAGTGGCTGTATAGGAGTATGAGTAGTTATATCAGTGGCTGTATAAGTGGGTGAGTTGGTTTATATGTAGCTGTATGGGTGACTGGGTAGATATATGTGTAGACCTATGAATCAGTGAGTGGGTGTGTAAGTACGGGTATCTTTGTATGTCAATGGTTTTGAGAATGCTAGTGAGGAAGTTGGAGTGGGTATATGAAAGGGTATATTGGAATATGAGTAGGTACGTCAGAGATTCTGTGGATGATGTAATCAGTGATGTCATCAGTGATATCACTGACCATGTCATGAGTGATATAATATGTGAGGTCATAAGCAGTGCCATGCGGGGGCACAAGTTCTAGTTAACTCTGCTAACTATAACTGCTGACTTTTTCTGGTTTTGTGCGTTTGAAATCTAAGCCTAACTATAACATTCCTCTAACCTTTGTTTTTTTCAGTGAATAGCTAAGGTTTTTTTTAATTCTATTTCCTAGCTATAACAGTCCTGTAACCTTTGGGTTTTTCTGTGAATTTCTAAGGTTTTTTAAATGCTAATTTCTAACTATAACTTACCTGTAACCTTTAGTTTTTTCAGGACATTTCTTTGATGTTTGCAGAATGGTGTGAAAAGGGTGCGGGCCTCTAACCAGCTCTCAGGAATCCCACTGTGTAGTACGTACAGAAAGTACCAGGATGGCTTCTTGATTTCCAAGGTCCCTTAGCAACCAAGAGAACTTTATTCCCTTACCAGTAGTGCGCCGGGAAACAAGTTTGCAGAGTGGTGCATAAAGGGTGTGTGGCCTCAGAAGTCCTCTTAGCAAACTGATTGTTTTGGACTTGCTGGAGGTAACAGGAGGGGGTGTTGGCCCAAACGACCCTTAATAGACAAGGGCACTGCACTATGCCAGGAGCCGCGTTTGCAGAGTGGTGGAGAAAGGATGTTCTGAATGCTTGCACAGGTAGTGCCTGAATGATTCTTTGAGTTCCATTGCCAAGAACACACTGTGAATACTGAGTGTTTTTGACAAAGTGTAAAACACATATATAAACATATTTTACTTAAAATTTCAGTGTAGCTATTTAGTAAGATACTCATTTATTTTCTACTTTGTATAAATTTGTCAAAATACCTACATCAAAAAATGCATTTTCCTTCTTCAGAGCAACACCGAATGTTATGGTATGTTATGTTATTCGCTCTTAAATAGCGCTCGAATTACCCTCGGGCATCTCCGCGCTGAACCTAGAGTAAACATCACTGATAGCGACAACTGAGCTGAGTGGAATTTAGTACAAGAAGGCTTTTAGTTGTTTCCTGAAGATAGTATACAGCGGGGTATCCCTTAGAGATTTGGGAAGACTGCTCCAGTATTTGGGGTCAAGGTAGGAGAAGGCCATACCTCCTGTGCGTTTAAGACGGATGCGAGGAATATGAAGCAGTCTCACCGAGCCAGATCTCAACAGACGACCAGGGGTGTATCTGTTCAGTTTCTTTTGTAAGTATTGAGGGCCTCGGCCGTTTAATGCATTAAAAGACAGACAGCAGGTTTTAAAAATTGATTTTTTTTTTATCGGTAGCCAGTGTAAAGATTTTAAGAAAGGCAGTGACGGAGTGCCAGCAGGCATATTTAGGATCATTCTGGCAGCGGTGTTTTGGATAACTTGAAGTTTGTTTAGAAGTGTTGCCCCTACCTAGGCTAGGAGGGCGTTCCCGTAATCCAGATGGCTGATCACCATCGCTTGGATCAGCATTCTACGGTGGTCGGTTGCAATATATGGGAACTTTTTTCGAAGTAGTCGAAGGCTATAGTAGCAGGAACCAGTAGTGGCTGCTACGTGATCCTGCATTGACAGTAGGCAATCTAATTTTACACCCAGGTTTTTTAGACACTTTTTTGGAATGGGGGGAGACCCAGCTGTGAAGCCACCATTCGTTAGTCCAGATTGTAGCGGCCTTTCCCAGAAGCATAACTTCCGTTTTACCGGGATTCAACTGGAGGCAGTTGTTAGTCATCCAATGGGATACTGCCAGTATGCCATAGGCAAAGCGGAGCCTGTCTGTCTCTGGGTTTGGGCCGATGGTAAACAGTAGCTGGGTTTCATCAGCATAGGAGATTGTTTCGAAACCTAATGCTTCTACTGCCTCAGCCAGTGGAGCCATATAAATGTTAAAAAGGGTAGGGCTGAGGCAGGAGCCTTGTGGGACACCCTTATCCAGCGTAGTTTTATCTGAGTCGAAGGTGGCCCTGATAACAGTTGGGGGTCTGTCCGTTCGGAAGTTTTTAAGCCATTTAAGGGCTGGACCCTGGGTGCCATAAGACGTTAACCTCTCCGCGAGCCTGGTATGGGATATGGTATCGAAGGCCGCGGAGAGGTCAAGGAGAATCAGTATAGCTGATCCTCCAGCATCCACAGTCAGCCTCAGTGAGTCCGTTACGGCTAACAGAGCAGTCTCCGTGCTAAAGCCTGGGCGAAACCCTGATTGCGAGGGATCCAAGATGTTATTGGTTTCGAGGTAATTGCTTAATTGTCTATTTACGATGCATTCTAGCATTTTGGCCAGCAATGGGAGCAGGGAGATGGGGCGGTAATTGCAGAGCTCCTGTGGGTTAGCCTTGGGTTTTTTTAGGATGGGACGGACAAACGCTTCCTTCCAAGAGGTGGGATTTGTTCCCGATTGAATTGAGTGGTTGAAATCTTTTCTGAATAATCGGTGCACAACTGTGGGACAAAAGAGACATAATTTTAGGAGGGCAGGGATCAGCAGGGGAGCCTGATTTGGCCACATTTAGTGATTTAGATATTTCTTCAAAGGTAACAGGAGCAAAACTGTCCAGAGAGCAGGTTAACCCGTTTGTAGGGCTTTTTGAGCAGGGCGGGACTGGCGGGAGAGTCTTATCCTGTGAAGGGAAATTGGAATAAATAGTTGAGATTTTCTCCTGAAAAAAGGTGGCTAGGGAATAACAAAGTTCCCGAGATTCAACAGGCCTTTGTTTGGATACTTCAGGAGATATAAAATCTTTAACGATGTCGAAGAGGGTTTTGGAGGAATTACTAGCGTTCTCAATTTGATTCAGGATATAGAGGCGTCTAGCCGCCTTTAGATTCCGGTGGTAGCTAGTTAGAGCTAGCCTGAATTTCTGTCTACTTTGACAGCACTTAGTCGCTCGCCAGCGTCTCTCTAGTTGTTTGCAGGAGGATTTTTCCTGTCTTAGTTCTGAGGAGTACCATTGGGCTGAAGTTCGACTAGGAACTGGTCTGAAATTTTTACTTATCGGAATAATCTTGTCAAGAGTTTTTTCAAAAGCTTTATTAAAGGAGGTCAGCATAGCCAATACGTCTTGGTCGTGTCTTAATGCTGGTTGCTCGGCATAAAATTCTTTATTGAAGGCTAATGTCGTTAGTTTATGCCAGGGCCTACGAGAGGATGGTTTCCTAACTGCCAGCTGTGTTGTGGGTTTGAGGGCGATATTGGGAATAGCAAATTTAATCATGGAGTGGTCGGTCCAAGTAAGAGGCCACGGGGGATCGCATAGGAGCTGGTCAATGTTGGAGAAAATAAGGTCAAGGGTATGACCCGCCTGGTGGGTTGGACCAATTACTCTTTGAGAGAGTCCTAACTGTTCCAGATCTGCGAGGAGATTACTGACCTCTTGAGCTATATGAGCTTCACAATGAAGATTAAAATCACCCAGCATCAGGAATTTGTTTGACGCAAGAACATAGATGGCTATGTAATCTGTTAGAGTGTTCACAAAGTCTGCTCTTGGGCCAGGTGGTCGGTAGACTAAAGCTCCAAGCCAACTTTCCGTAGGGGATTTAATGACTTTAAAAGTGCCTATTTCTAGGCTCTCGTCTATTAAAGTGGAAATCCAGGATATACTAAGTTGATTTTTAAAAGCAATGGCTATTCCACCTCCTACTTTCCCTATCCGGTCCAGATGAATACATTTATAGTTCTCTGGAATAGCAATGTTTATGGCGGGATGGTTTGAGGTATTTAGCCAAGTTTCCATAAGGAAGCATATCTCTGGAGAGTGAGAGGTGATTGTGTCCCAGATTTCATAAGGGTGTTTAGCTAAGGAGTGCACGTTACATAAAATAAAAGAAGTGCCCTCCGGGGAGAAAAATCTTTGAAGTCGGGCTGGTGGCACGGAAGATATATACAGATTTCTCTGGAAGGAGCAGTGTCTTCAAGCTACCGGACCTTCAGATGAGTCAGGGAAAATGTTTGTGCAGCTAATGATTGAGCATTTAGTGGCAGTTTCTACGGCTCTAATGTTATGTAGGAAGTCGGATGAGTATGATATCCGATGGGGGGGAGTAGGTGTTACCTGATTTAGCGCAGGGTTCATGGCCTCTGGGCTCGGACGGGCGCAGATGGGCTTTCCTTAGGCGCTCCTTCAGCGCGTTGTCGGTGCGCCCGCTGCTCGCGTCCGCTGCCCGGAGGCATGCCCGTCTTCTTTTAAGCTTTCGCATAGCTCGTCAGAAAGACTAGCCCGCCACCTAGCGTACCTGCCCAAGATGGCCGCTAGATTTATCCGGCAGCCTCCGTGGGCATATGTCAGCTCAGCGCCTACTCGGCTGAGGGGTGATTGCGGCGAAGGATTTTAAAAAGTGAGCAAATTGCTAAATATTAATTCAAGTTTAAAAGTACAGAGTACAGAGTACAGATTCACATACACAGCTCCCGGCTTCCGCCTCAGGAGTAGATCTAGGCCGCAATGACATCAGTAGTCACAAATACAAATGACGAAATGTAAAACTGATATTTAAATATATTTTGCACAAAGTTTGAGTCTAGCTGTTTAGTAACATAATTGTTTAACTTTATTATAACAACACATTTAGCAAAAACAACAATTTTAATAAATAACTTTCAACATCTGAACTTATGAATCGAACATAACTACAAAACACCAATAAAACAGCCCATTCTTACCCAAACTCAACAGGAATGAAAAACTGCTGCAAAACTAGTACAATGCACACACTGTGAAAAGATCCACTCTAGATAGACAAATAAAAAATATTTATGTGGGATGACGTCCATGGTCTGTCATCTTAAAACCTAACATCGAAAACATCCTTAACTGGCAACCAAGTGGAGGGTGCTGGAGGACCATCTACATCGGCGGCACCAGCAGTAACAATTCCCTGCCAGAAAGCTCCTTCAGATGTGCAGACTACTGCAACTGAAATGGCTCCAGAGTTTTCAAGAATGGCCATGTATTGCATGGACTGTAGTGCTGTTATAACTGCTGCTGAGCAGTGTGTAACAGCTATTCACAATGCTGCAAAAAATCATACATGCTGATTTTTGTCCCCGTTTATGTTTTTGCACATTTCTCAGTGCACATTTTTTGAATTCTTCCTGTCTCAGTCGCCATTTTTGTTACCATAAAAAAGAACAAAAATGTTTTCCAAATTTACAAAACTCTAAACAATAAAAAAAAAACAGTAAATCTTTTTAACAGGAATTAAAGGAACGCCATTGGATAATATACTTTTCAACTAAAACAATAAGAACATGCTCTATCTTCAACATTCTTTAAGAGGAGTTCATAGTGAGCAGATTTGCACAATATGTCATAAGACATTGTCAAGGGGTACAAATAAAAAATATTAGTGTAGGACTCTGTTTATGCTTTACCATCTCAAACCATATCAAAACAGTAGTGTAAAAGCAGCAAGAAATATAAACAAGGCTGAAGGACCCTCATCTTCAATAGCAGCCACAACACCGGGGCAGAGAGTCTATTTAGAGGTCCAATTTCAACTTCAAGTTTTGGCTCCACAGTTTTCGCTGATGGCATCACACTGCAGGAATTGTCGAGTTGTAGTGAGTGCTGGAGAGCAGTCCATTACGGCCCTTCACAATGCTGCAAAGAATCATAAATGTTGATTTTTTTTAAAAAATTGTCCTTCATAGTTTTCCTACATTAGCAGGAATTTTATTATCCTACAAAATGGCCATCTAATATCTATGAGTTGTTCATTTTATTATCTTCTAATTTGTTGTAAAGCTATTTACATATAACTTGCATTACAGATAAGTCAAACTGTTCCTCTACAAATAAATACACAGCTAACTTTTACGAGTTATCATTATTTACCTTTTCACTTTTTAAATATAAGTAAACAGTTTGTATTTAAATCTTCTACTAAGGGCATCAACAACATATACAAACATACTCTGTTTTTTAGACCACACTGTGTTGAATTTTGTAATCTCTTCCTCAAAACTATCAACTGTAATATATGTGTCCTGTTCTGCAACTATTCCTCTTAACAACTCTTCATTTTCCCTAGAATCCTGCTCAAGGCCAAAGAAACTAAACTGCACATCTCCACAAACCTGTAATGCATCTGTCACAGTACCATGCAAAAGTGTTCTATTAATTTCTCCTAAACATAAAGTAGGAGTTTTCACATAATACAGCCCAGCTGCGGCCGCTGAAAGTAAGAGCGGTGGGGCTGTGGGGCCGGGTAGGGGAGATTTGGAGAGATGACCATGAGGGAAAATTAATTATGTATTTAATTTTGCCTTGTGATTGCGTCTCAAAATCCCCACCACCTGGCCCCACCGCTCTTACCTGCAGCAGCCATGGCTGGTGCAGCCTCCTAACTAAAGTTTGCTTTGTTGAGTGATGTACAGCTATCTTGAAATGATGAAAGGTGCTTTAGCACACTTTGTTTGATAAACAAGCTAGTGAGTGACCCTGAAAATGTGTATGCTTTTTAATCTTGCAAGGATCCATTCCATGTAAAGTATGTATTTTCTGATTTAAACTTCACCTTAGAAAGATATGTAGAAATGCCCTTAATATATCAATGGATTGTTGTTGAATATTACAAACACTACTACAATTCCATATCTATATAGGCACCTGACTCTGCGTTCCCTGTACCTGTTCTCAAATACCGTGTTCTACATTTGTAGGTACCATCACCTCTTTGGCTATAGAAGTGCCAATCTTCATTTCATAACATTGTCCTCTGTAATCAATAGCATGAACAAATCTATTATCCTGGGCATAGCTTTCTTCATTAAAGAAAGATTTTGTACGAGAAGTATGTATGCATTCTCCACTAAAAACTATACAAAAGTTACTACTATTCACTAATTATTTTTTTGGTTTTGTCTCCTCGAGTACAACACCATTTTGTGGAGTCGTCATTCTATTTATAATCAAAAGAAAAACCTTCACCTTCAAAGCTAAGGCATTATCAACTACTCTCTCAATTCATTATTTCTGTTTCACTGCATGTCTCCTTCTTTTATACTTCTTAATATTTCTCATTAGATTTATAACTACTCTATTAGGAAGCAGAAGGAGAACAGCGGATGTGGGGCAGGACTACAGGCCTCAGCACTCACAGCGGCAGACAGGAAAGCCACCAGCACATTAGCCTGCATCTGGAGGCACCTATTTTACCAGCATGGGGTCCCCGCTGTGCGGGGTAGCGGAAGGAGAACAGCATACTTGGGGCAGGACTACAGGCCCCAGCACTCACAGCGGCAGGCAGGAAAGCCGCCCGCGTATCAGCCAGTGCACAGAGGCGCCTATTTTACCAGTGTGGGGTCCTTGCTGAGCAGGGAAGCAGAAGATGAACAGCGGATGTGGGGCAGGACTACAGGCCCCAGCACTCACAGCGACAGGCAAGAAAGCCACCAGCACATCAGCCTACGCCCACAGGGGCCTATTTTACTGGCGTGGGGTCCTCGCTGTGTGGGACGTGTCTGGGAGCATTCCGGGGTCAAGACCAGGCCTAAAGCAGGCCTGTCTGCACCAGTAAGCGGCAGGAAGAGGCTGGGCTGGTGGCCACCCTCTTGGTCTGATTCCTGTGATCCCTGGACCTGGATTAGGTCAGTCAGAGGGAACCCCAGTACTACTGAACGCTGGGTGAACCAGCAAGCTAGTAAGTGATCTATTGCTGCTGACATTTTATCAGGTGTTCTGGAGGCTTAGCTCACAGAAGCAAAATGGTTAAATGTAAGGTTGGAGGTACTAAACCTTCTGTTGAGTCAAGTACCGTTCCTAGGCGGACCGCCATAGATTCTTTCTTAAAATGTGCAGTGGGAGCCTTAACAAAGGAGAGAGGTTTGGCTGAACTGTGCTTATCGTTGAGTGTACCTGGGACAAATGGGGAAGGCAAATCTATGGCACCTACCTTGGAGCAAGATCTTGGGGTATCTAAGGACAAGTGTGCCTGAGTAATTGGTCCATTGAGGGCCGGGAGGATATCCCAGCCAATCAATCACTGAACACTCCCAGACTGGTAGTACCCTCGTCACCACAATGTTAAACTTCCACCAGCATCAAAACATAAAAGAAAGTCTCAGAATAATGTAACTCTAATTGGGAGCCTTCCTCACCCATCAGTTTTTCAGGGGGCCATTGACCACATTAATGTTATGGACAAACCTTCCTAGAAACCATTTTGGGACAAATTAACAGTTATTGTAAATGAATAAATATTGCCACTTAAAAAGAAATTGGGTAAACTAGAGGGTTAAATGGAAACTGTTGTCTCCTGTTGTAAAAAACCATCCAGTACACACATAACAAGGGATAATGAGATTTGACCTACAAATACTAAGCTGCTTAATGTTGAAAAAACTCTGCCCCATTTTGTGGGGATGTTGACCAACCTGGCATGAGTTCAGTCTCTAGTCAGACCCAGTTGAATAATAAGGATGGCCAAGTAATGAGGTCTATAAATATGATCCCTACACAGAGACCTACCGTGGGCAACTATTAGTCTCCCCCCAGCATGTTGCCCTTATGAGGCAGTCCTGGCTAATGTTTTCTCATTGAAAACTGGAGTCAGGCGATCCGCAGAATGTCTAAAAAACTAATTTGGCCATAGGCTCAGCGCTAAAAGCATGTGTTCACAGCTAGAGCTGAACAGATTCTATTCACAGGGAGAGTGAGGTGTATTGGCCCCTAAATGGAAAGTTTTGAGGGAAATTGTATAGTTGTTAATCTCCAAAATACTAGTATAGTCAGAGCTATCCATGGAAAGGCAGCACTACCATCATTGGCTGACCTAAATATGGCCAAATTCCCACTGTTTTTTATAGCCTCTTACAAAGCCCCAATCACCTCCATGTTAGTACCCAAAATGCACAGACATCAAGGCTGCCATACCCTCATTCACATGACCTTGGTTTGTCAAATAGATATCAGGTACTAAGTACTTTAGAGGATATTGACTGACTCAGTTGTAGCAAAAACAGCATAGTTGATACTGTAATGTACTGTAGAGAAGGTGAATCTTTGGGCCAGGAGCGTAATTTGTCCTGTAATGTTGTTAACTATGTACCTGGCCTGGCAACCGAGGATAGAGGGGAGATACCTAAGTCTTACCTAACACTAATTGTGTTAATTCCAGTAGCCCATTAATTGTTGCCCCAATTACGAACTCAACTGTTGAATATTCGGGCGGAAGATTTAAGTTTGCCACATGGAATGTGAATTGACTCCTGAATAAATATGGAATATTGACTGGATTAATACCATATCTGGCTTCAATATTATATGCATGCAAGAAACCTGGTGTATATGTTGAAGGGTCCTCCTCATACTTCTTAGAACCAATAGCATCACAAGCTGGGTGGGAAAAAGGTGGGCTCTTGACTATTATCTCCAATAAAATCTCAGTGATCGTTAAAAAAATCTCATCAGCGGATACAAGCTTCCAATTATTGTGGCTGGAGAAATAGGGATAAAGGTTTTTTTCATAATAAACTTCTATAATAAAGATGTAATTTTACATGCAGTAGGGTGGCAACCCTACTGACCATAGCCTGGAATTATTTTTAAGCATGGGCAGGTGAATTTAATATACAAGCTTGTGCATTATTTGATACAAAGGCATGTGGCCGCACTGGGCAGGAAACAACCACTTCTGTCACAATGAGTTTGGAAAAGCCTTGAATTTTAATTTATTCCAAATATGATTTACAGCTATTGAGGTGTGACTGCGACACTAATGGGTAGCTAGTACCAACGTACATTGGTAGAAATTCGGCCACAATTATGGATCATGTACTGATACCTGTGTCAGTAAATGCTATGTGTGACACACCTATTACACTACTGGCGGCCCTAAATGATCATAATCTGATTTTATTGACATTCTAATTTTGGGGTAAGATTGGGGTAAGAGGTATGAGTTATTCCCTACAGTGAATAATATTACTGCAAGTAGGACTAATGGTGTAAGAGTTAAGTGGGAGGGTGTTGACCCTAATAATATGCTATGGAAAATAGTAGTGACTAATTACAGGGAAATCGACTACTGCCTCCAGGAGGCTATTGCAACCAATTTGTTAGATACATTTTGTAATCATAATATTAGCTCCATGAAATTACTCCTAACTTGTTATCCTACTACATTAGGGAATAATAAAAGGAAATTGTTTGACAATGCCTGCACTAAAGCCCTTCAATCTCTTAAAAATGCCATGAGTAGTTCCCCACGGGATATTTTGGCTATTAAGATCTTGTGCACTTAATACAAACAGGCCCGGGCCACAAAGATAGAAACGCTCCAGAATAAAGCATGGGAACATTTTCCCCTTGCAGAAGAGAATATTAACACTAAGTGCCTGATTCCAATGTTGGTCGACTGACATTCGGATTCCCCTAGACAGTGTCAGAACTCACCTGCCTGACTCCGTCAGAAACAATGCCGACTGACCAATTACGATGCTCGGGAATGCAGGGGAACTGTTCGGTCGTTCTGAATCGGTTCCGACCGGCATTCGGAGAATCCGAGTTTGCCAAAGCCGATTCGTACAGCTCAATGGACAGTGTTTCCGACTGACCGATTACGATGTTGGATTCTGACAGCCTTACCGACTCGGTCTGATCTACTCGAAAATGCTGTTGGAAAATGACTTTGGGGCACCTAGCATGCCCCCTTTCTTCCTGAGGCCTCCAGTTGGGGTCTATGGGGGTACCCAAGGGACCCCCTGTAAAACCATGCTCAGTGTGGCAAGCACCATTGGGTGCCTGCGATAGGGTGCAAGGTTTTACGCAGACACCCAATTTTCCCATAGGAGCCTGTGTTGATCATAAATGGTTGGGCAGAACCACAGACCGTGAGTTGGTCAGACCCAAATCCGACATTGAGTCGGGCGGTTTAGTTTCCACCGACATGGGACACTGAGAATGCATCTTTTAAAAAACAAATGATGATATCCTTGAGTTCAGCTACTTCGTTCCCTGTGACAGCTGGGTGTCACACTTCTATTAAATGTTTAGACAGAATAATGAGGTTGCCACAGGGCACTCTTGGGGGTTGGTATGTGACTGGGGACCCATAATGCTGGAATTTACTAATGAAGATGTTATGCTGGCCATACAGGCCAATGCTGGGGGATGGGCCCCTTGATCAGATGGAGTACCAGCAGATGTATTTACATCTGCCCCTTATGGGGGCCTATTTTGACCAGGGTACTTAAGTAGCATAAACAGATAGGATCCCACCCTCCTGGGGGACATCTATTATTGTACCTATATATAGAAAGGAAGATCAAGCAGATCCTAAAAACTATTACCCCATTTCCCTTTTGGACTCCTCAACAAAAGTAATGAGTAGAGTCCTACTGTTAAGGTTGAAGGAATGAGCATATGAGCAAGCTATTCTGACCCCGGTACAGTTTGGCTTCAGGAAGCAGTTGGGGACTGTTGAACAATGCATTAATCTTGAGCTTTTAATTGGTAAATATACTAGGGCTAAGGCGGGTTCCTTATACTTATGTTTTGCCAACTTGAGCAGTGCTTTTGAATTGGTCAACCATCATCTACTATGTACATCATTGATCTCTTTAGTTGCTCGTAGACCAATTGTTGGCTTTCTTTCAAGCCTCTTTGAGAACCTATCCAGCCATGTTTGTTTTGGCCTCCAAGGTTCAAAGTGGGGCATGGAATTCATCAGGGCTGTGTACTGGACTCAGTACTTTTTTCACTTTTCATTAATGGGGTGGACAGCCATCTACAGTCCCTGCAGGCAGATGCCCCTAAGGCTGCAAGACTCCCAATACCAGTGTTGCTTTATGCTGATGATGCAGTACTATTAGCAAGAACACCGGTGGGCCTGCCGAGAATGATGAATGCCTTTAATGAATTCATGGCTTCCAAGAAAATGGTCATTAATAAAACAAAAACATTTACCATGGTTAGTGGACCAATGTGGCTGAAGCCATGTAGAACCTTTCTTACTAATAACACCCCAATATGTTTGGTAAACTCTTTTTGCTATCTGGGGATCCTATTTATAGGTAACGGGTCATGGACACAGCATGTATTGAATACTAGAGCTAAAATGAGTAGGGTCTCCCAGATGATTTTCAGGTTTTTCTCTAAACTGGGCAGCTGACTCTGCTAGGAAATGGTTGTTATATATAAAACTAAGAGAGTGACCATTGCCACTTCTGGGGCAGTCCTCTGGGGCCATGTTGATGGCTCTGCTTTGCAAATAGAGGAAATAAATATTTTAAGCGGCTTTTATGCTTGTCACCTTCTGCCCCAAATACTATCGTTTATAGAGAGGTTGGACTGCAGTTTGTAGGACTACCTTTTGGTGAGACCTTTGTTATTATGGGTATCACTATGGGCAAAGGAAGAAACTAACTTTACCAGAACTATTACCCTAGGCTGTTTAGACTTGGATAAGGTTTTAAGTATTCCTTGGCTTTCCAATATTAACTGTTTTCTTGGCAGGCTGTTTAATCTCTCAATTTGGTCAGACCCTACCCAGGTTACATCACTAACCAAGAATAGGATAAAACATACTTTCTTACAATATAGATTGGATAAACCAGAGTTAGATGATGGGAAAAAATCATCACTAGTTTTCTATACGTCCTTGGACCAGGAGGAGCGGGCCAATAATTTTCTGTTACACGTAATAAATATGCAGCACCATTTTGTGCTGGTAAGATTGAGATGTGGCATTCATCAGCTAGTTGCCTTTACTAACATAAGGTCTTGCACCCCGATACGATGTCCTGCCCCTGTGATGGCCGAAGTAAACAAAGTACACTGTACTTTTTTTGTTCTGCAAATTGTATCAAAATTATAGGTCTTTTTATTCTAAACCCATATTTGTTGCCTAGAACATTAGAACTTATGAAGGTGCTATGAAATACTTGGTGACACTAAGTGACGCCCCTGTGGGTTATAGGGCTGCTCTTTTTATGTTGAATGCCATTAAAACAAGGAATGCAAAACCAACAGTTAATGGACAGAATGCAGAACATTGTCATTCATTCACCCCAATACAGAGATCTGAGCCTAAATCATCCATTGTTTATTTGCTAACCATACCATTCCAGTTTGAATCCAGCCATGTGCAAATCAGTCTTGACCCTGTGCCCCATGGGAACAGTCCAGCCCGAACTGCCAAGCCAGGTCCTCCCTGGACTGGAAACAAGCATCCTAGGACTGCAGAAATGACAGCACAACTTACTGTGGTAACCTGGGATAGCCATGTACATGAGCCATCAACGGCGTTGCACCTCAGCCACACAATAGCAGAATGTGGGTAGAGATGGGAACCAGGCATGTGGTAAGGAGGCAAGTGAAAGCAACACAGGGTACAAAGTTCCCCAAGGGGAGAGAGAGGACAAAGAGGTATGTGTTGTGAAGTGGAGAGTATCTGCACAGGGAACTAGGGGGTTCCCTTATTGGTACTAGAAAGCCTCACACACCCAGCAAGCTAGATGTCATGCTTCATCACTGGCCTTCTGCTCCTCGTCAGACTGGCGCTGCAATGTCTGACGGGCACCTTATAGGTGCTCTTTGTCGGAGTTCTTCTGTTCCGGCCAGTGGGTGAGTGCGTGTGAGGGGTACTGTAAACTCGTGTAGTCGTGCGGGAGTGGTGAATTAAAACAAGGTGAAACAGTCCACAGTGACCTTTATTGATGTGGCTGGTACCCTTAGTTAAAAAGTGGGAGGGGAGATAGAGAGACAGGAAAGGTAGTGGCTAGCTATCTCAACCCTCTAGTGAGGTCGACATGTTTCTTGCCTAACGGGCAATTCTTCAGGACCTATGGTGACAGTACTACACAGTGAGCAAATTGTGAAAAAGGAAAAGAAAAAACTACAACCTCACTAGGTCGGTAATTGGCAGGCTTAAGGTCCTACTTTGGTATGATGACCCCTAGGGAAACCCTATCGGGCCTCGCAGACTGTTCCTGTGGGACCTGCACGGTCTGGTTAGGTACCTTGGCGGCGTGCGGTCATCGCCTCTCACACCTACCCCCACAACACACGCGACGGTCGGTGTATGGAACAGCTGGTGACCCATAAATGAGAATGTACACAATGCCAAGTGTGGCATAGATGTGCTGGCCAGACTGCAGTTTGCAGACCACAGACATATCCATGTTAACAAACACTGCTGCTGTTTGGAGTGTAGTGGACAGTGGACGCAACCATGTCACCCCAGCCAGTGGGGAAGATTGCCGAAATGTAGCTTGTTACATTCCCCCCTGAAAGCATGAGCGGAGTGGGCTGGCCCGGCGTGTGCCAGGCTAGCGTAGGGGTGTGAATAAAAAGCACGTAGCTCTGGGCGTGGTTCTTTTCTGGAATGGTCAATGTGTCTGCCAGGGCGGCGCCTCTCACCCCGCCATGAGACTGACGCCATCACTGTGAGCAGTGTTGCCTGCGCTCCTGCTGCACCCCAGGCCGCTGGTCCCCAGACCTGTCTTGCCCGCCCCTGCAAACCCAGGCCTCACTGCTCACCTTCCAACACCGGTGTGTGTCAAAGGGGCCCACCTCGTGCTGGTGCAAGCTCCAAGCCCAAGGCCCGTGACCGTGGCAGCCTCCTCCGACCATCACGGCCTCCGCGACACAGGCCCACAGTACTCCATTCTCGTTGATGTACTCCACCACTAGCTCCGGCCAAGTAGGTCACACATTTGGAATCTTGACATCCTGATGCCGAGTTCATATGTTCATGGGATGTTTTATATCACTGTACTCCCTTCAATGTTGGGCCCCCAAATCTGTGTAAATCATTCCAACCACATGTGTCTGTGGTCCCTCGCTGATAACTGCCTTCGGCCCACACTGCAGTCCAGAAGGTCACACATTTGGAACTGAGTCTTGATTTCTCAACGGCAGAGTTCATATCATTGTACGCAAGGAGAGGAGTAAGAGGAAGACACAGTTCCGCCCGGAGCAAAAAAGAATTGACGTTACAAAGGTGATTGAACACTACCAACAACTGCTCTGGTGTCACTAACTCTGCATCGCGAGCCAATGACACGTGGCTGTGGGCCCCAGCTGACCATTACCTCCGGCCTACACTGCAGTCGAGTAGGTCACACATTTAGAACTGAGCATTGATTTATTTATGGCAGAGTTTATATCATTGTACAGGCCTCATCACAGACTGCATCAGCTTTCAGCTCCAGTGGCACTAGGTTTGTGCCCTGACATTCATGGACACTCTCTGGTTGAACTTTGGTGGCGTCTGAGTCTATGGACTGGGGGTTGTCTTCATCATCATGAAGGTGATACTGACTTGGTGGTAAAAACTAGGCTGTAGCATTCTACTCCTCCATTTGCCTGTTTCTGCCGGCTTCTGCCCTCTGCATCATGCCCTGGAAGGACAGCTTCCACTGACCCCCGAAACACTCCATGACATTCTCCTTGGACATCAACGAGGACCCGCTCACCTCAGGTGGCCCTACCTCAGTACACCACAAGTCACCGTCCCGTGGCAGTGTGCCTGTGACGGCCACAGTGCATCCGGGGCTACTAACTCTGTGCAGCTCAAGTTGTGGACCCTGTCTGATAGAATATTGGATGGCCTCTGGGTCCGTGGACTTGGGGTCATCAATAGCATGTGTTTGTGGCCCTGCGCTGTCCACTACCTCCGGCCTCAACTGCGGTCCACCAGGGCTCACACATCAAATCTTGTCCTGACCTGCCCGGATGTATCACCGCCTCCAACCAACAAACGCCAGAATCGGAAGAGTTTCACTGCCAGACTACCAGAGTTGCTCACCCCTATCGTGGATGCCATCATCAGCTTGATACCCTGCTCAGCTCTTCAGGTGCCACTAACTCATGGCCCATTTCTGATTGAGTTTTGTGCTGTAGACAGCTCACACAGCAATGTCACCTCAGGCAGTGTGGAAGACCTGGGACGATGATGAGGAAGATGATGCAGGAGTAACACATCCCGCTGCAGTAGGAATATCCAGAAGGGAAACAATCCTAGATAATTTATTCACATGAGCACACTCAGCTCTGGTGCCCCAACCTCAGTGTACTGCAACTCATGGATCCTTTTGATTGCATATTGGGTGACCTCTGTACCTGCTCCAGCTACCACCATGATGCTTCGCAGTTATTTCTGTTATGTTGGTGTTTTCTGTTTCAGCTTTAATTGTGATCACTGTTCAAGTTGTTGCCAGCACCAACCACTTCATGAGGGCTGACTTACACTCACCCCACACATATCCAGCACCGGGTTCACTGTACATGTGACCCTGGCAATAAAGATGCCGGTCGCACATGCCTGCAGCCAGTTCAACAAACTATCTGACTGTGTCCGTGTGGTCATACTGTATGCATGAGGGCCCTGGGCCCTACAACATTGCTGTGTACAGCGGATGCAACCAGGTCACTGCAGGCAGTGGGTAAGACCTTGGACATGTAGCTTTGTTGTCCCCCACTCAATACGTAAGAAGAGTGGACTGGGCCAGCATACGCAAAGTCCAGCGTGGGGGTGTGAATGATTATCCCGGGGCTCTGGGCTTGGTTTGGTATTGGAAATGTGCAAATGCATGTGTCTCTGTCGCTGTGTGGGGTTACGTTGGGGAGTGTAAGTGGTCCCTAATGGGACTTAGACATCTACGTATGTGATCTAGTTCGGGTTCCATGAGGTCAAACCCCACCCATACCTGTTGGCCACCTCCTTCTGGCAGTCTGACACCTGGCCTTGGTATGCGATATGTGATTCAGTTGGGTGCTGGGAGGCAGTTGTTGTGGTGGGTGCTTCCAGCTGTGTGGTCTGTGCAGGGGGTGGGGTCTCCTCGATGCAGCTGGGCTGCCCTGCTCCTGAAGGTGGGTTGCCTAAGATGTCCATGAGCTGTTGTAGGGCGTCGGTGTCGTAGGTGTGTAGGTCCTCCTCAGCATCACTGATGAGTTGTCTGGTCTGCTCTACTGGAGGTGTTATTTGTCCCTCTGCAATGTGAAAGGGGGGAGATGCATTTTGACATTGTGTCGATGCATTGTTCAAGTTTACATACAGACTGCATGACAATGTACATTGTGACTGTTTGGGAGGAGTGGACTATTTGATGTGGGACAGTGGACGTTTGGACTACATGACAGATGTGAGGTTGTACACATACATTTTCATCTCACAGTTTCCTGCTCTGTCAGATGTGATTGGCCAGTTTCTACGCACCAGTGGACCCAGTTGTGTCCTCTGTTCTGCAGTGTAAGTGTTGCACTTTGTACCACATTGTCGTCAATGTGGTTGCGCTGTTATTGCTATATGTGTGTGCTGCATTGTGAGGGAGTCACCCCTGCAGCTGTGATTTTGCTGCCCCTTATCCCTTTGAGGCGGTGGGCCTTTGACTTTTGTGCTTTTACGGTGCTGAGATGTTATCAACTGACGGTTTTTGTACTCTTGTGCATTGTTTGTCTGCAGATGTATTGTTGACGTCAGGGGTTGTTTGTGCACGTGGATGTGTCAGAGTGTGACCTGCTCCTTTCTGGATGTGGTCCACACACAGCCACCTCAGTTTCATGGTGTGCACAATGTCATTATGATTGTACTGCAGCCATGCTGATCGTCATGTAGTGTCACTTGCATTGACAGTGTGGCTCATAAATATGCATTTTTTCTGTGTTTCGACCGTGTGCATGTATTGATTGTGAGATTGGGGATGAGTGGGGTGGGACCCCTTTGGGCACATGTTGGACAGGGGCCTACTTGGTGTTTGTATGTGTGCTGCAGTGTGCCACTGAGATCAGGGACATGGTCCAGGGTCATTGTGGGTGTGCAGTGTGCTACACATGATTGTGCATGTGTGCCATTGTGCCCATCTCTCCCGTCCCCCAGTCCCTGGTCGTTACTCACCCTGTTGATGTTGTGTCAGGTCATATGGAGCTGTGTCTGGACTCCTAACTCCTTGCACCATCTCTACACTGATGACTGTGGCCACCATTTCCTCCAGCTCCTCCTGTGGCACCAGACTCCCACCTCCAGTCGCCATGCCTGCCTTCCTGTTGGCAGTGGGCTTCTGCTTGGTTTGGCTTTTCACATCATGCCAGCACTTCTTGGCCTCTTCCATTGACCTCTTCAACTACTCCGACTGCATTCACGTTGTTCATGATGGGCTGGCATGTTTACGTTTGTGTTGCCAATGACACAATGGAGGTGACAAACAGTTGTTGTTAGTGCTCTAGCACCTCCGTGACGAATATCTGGTTTTCCTGCGAACTGAACCCGTCTTCCTCTTTCTCTTCTCCTTGTCCTTCCCCGACCCTGAGGTTCCTTGCTGGTGGTCTGTGGGGATTGTTGGGTTCACATTGACCTCTGCAGTCGGTCCGGGTGCATCCATGGTGCTACGCAGTTTATTTTCCCCCACTTTTTTTGTTCCTCTTTTATGGTGCATTTTTCCACATAAAGTGTGGGAATTGCAGGCCTGTCGCTGGTTATTGCTGATTTTTGTATCGCAATTGGCCTCATCTCTACTATTTCCACGTTCGTGTTTCGCATTAATTATAACGCGGTCATTTGAGCATTATCGTGAAACTATTGCATGGTACAGTTGTGTTGAGAATTCAACATTAACACGGCGTTATTTTCCCATGATAGACTGCGATGTGAAGAGTTACGTTAAGCTAATTTTGCGATAATTATCACACGTTCTTGAGAATTTCCCCCATAGTGAAATATCTGCAACCAGAGATATCACTATAAATTTCAGCTTACATTTAGCAAAAACTGCTGAATGGATTTACACCAGATAGGCAAAAGGCACTTCCTTGAACCAACATCTACCTCCCTGCCAAATTTGGTGTAAGTCCAATCAGCGGTTCAGGCTATAGGTGTGGCTAAAGGTTTCCATAGGAATTAACTTTTGAAATGCACTTTTATTTAACTCCCCAAATTCTCAGTCCGCACTGCACAGATCACCCCCAAACTTTCCATGACAACCAAAACCTACCTTGACTCTTTTTGGGGAAATTTAATGAAGATTGGTCAAACAACGCCAAAGTTATGGGCAAGTCGAAAAATGCTTTTCCTATGGTAACTAGGTCCTAACTATAACAGTAGGTAGGTATGGTTAGGACCTATTTTCAATAGGAAATCCGCAACATTCTATTTGGAATAACTTTGGCGCCGGTTGACGAATCTTCGCGAAATGTTCAAAACTTACGGTCAGCTCCGGTCCACTCGTTCCCTGACAGTTTCGGGGTGATTCGTGAAGTGGGGGCTGAGAAAAAAGGGAGGGGCCCAAAACATGTTTTCCCCATGCAATTTCCCATAGGACCTTTAGCAACAGCTACAGCCCGAACTGCTGAACGGAATTACTCCAAGTTTGGCAAAGATGTAGTCCTCGGTTCAGACTTGTGCCTTTTGCCTAAATGGTGTCAATCTGTTCAGTAGTTCCTGAGAAAATTACAGTTTAAAGCATTTATATATCTATGGGCGCAGTCGATCCGCGGATCCTGAGCGCACCATAAGTGCACCCTTCCGATCACGCGCTGAATGCTAACTGGCTGTCAAGTGGTTGTCAACATTCGAAACCAGGAACTGTTGGCAGCCATTTTGTGCCTCGGTAGAAGCCTGGCTGAAGTAGTCAGTCGGACAAATGTGCAAAACGTTTAAATGGGGCAGGGTAGAAATACTTTTACCCTCTAGACCTGCTTAAGGGGTCCCAGAAAGACCCCCAGGGCCACAAAATGTTATTTTATTTTTTAAAAGGACCCAGCAGGGGCGTGTAGGGTATGTGGACTCTGGCGTAAATAAAATAAAATAAAATAAAATAGAGCTTTTTTTATAATTATCCCCCAGGGGGGCTAAATACTGGGGGCAACATTATTAAATTTTATGGGGGGCCCAGAGGGGCCCCCCAGCCCCAGGGATCGTCGCCCCAGGGCTAAAAAAAATGGTGGGGGAGGAGTCCAAGGTCCCCAAAGCCGCGGGGACCAGCACCCCCCTGAGCTTTATGTATTGTGGGGGGGACTGCGTGGCCCCACTCTTGGAGCACTCGAGGGCTCCGTCACCCCCCCGGGGCTACAGAAAAAATGGTTGGGGGGCTGCAAGGTCTCCAAAGCCCCAGGGACCACCACTCTCCGGGGCTTTATGTATTGTGGGAGGGACGGCTCCTGCAGTATCCCGGGGTGTCCATCCCGCCCTCCCACTGCAAGGAAATCTGTTCTCTCTTTGAAAATGTAAATCAAATTGCTTTTTCACATGGGGAGCTGCATGTTAGTAGCTCCCCATGTGGAAAAGCAATGCCGGCTCCCAAACTCGTCGAAGTTGTGCACCAAAGGCGCTGGAGTCGTGCACGCTACAGATTATGAGTTGTACATCCAGCGCGTGCACACCAGGGGGCCGCACTGAGCGATGCGCTGGGTGCGTGACTTCTAATTTTACCGTAAAAAAATAGCCCCTATCAATAATTTCAAATATCCCCGGGGACCCTATCCCCCGGGTCTTATAAAAAATGTTGGAGACCGTGGGGGGAGCCACAATGACCCCACGGTCCCACCAGCTCTCCGCGGCCTTCAGGAGCTGGCATTGCTTTTCCACATGGGGATATGCTAACTTGCATGTGTAAAAGCAATCTGGTTTGGATTTTGAAAGTGAGAACAGATTTCACTGCTCTGTCTAATGGGCTTTATAATGGGCTTGATATTATGGCCTTGTGAATTCCAATAGAAACCCATGTTCTGGTGTGAACATGGGCTTCTATAGGAAAGTGGTGCAAGGGTGTTGTAAATCTGGTTTGCATTTTGAAAGAGAAAGCAGGGTGCATCTGTAGGGTAAGTGCAGGTTAGTGTAGAGGTAACAATTACTATTCTAACTCCAGGGGGGTGCATCTGTAGGGTAAGTGCATGTTAATGTAGGGGTAACAATTAATATTCTAACTCCAGGGGGGTGCATCTGTACAGTATGTGCTGGGTAGTGTATGAGTAACAATTACTATTGCAATTCCAGGGGGTTGCATCTGTGGGGTATTTGCTGTATAGTGTATGAGTAACAATTACTATAAGAAATGAAAGGAGTTAAAGGAGAAGGAGACACGCACTTTCACGGTCAATCTGGATGAACAGAAAGTGTCGAGAGATGATTTCCGACGTGTTTAGCCTTGAGAGCCTGGTTAATCATTAAATGGGGTCTGGCAGAAAAGTACGTACTTATTCTGCAAGAAGCCTTTGGGTGTCTTGCGAAAGCAAGTCATCCTCAATTATTCACATCGCACTACACTTGTTATGCAAATGTCGCACATGCTCTTTTGAACTTTACAAGTGAAGTAAGGAGCGGCAGACAGTGGTGAAACATAGGTCATGTGATTAATCGCTAATGCAGCGATAATGTTTACGTTATCACTGATAATTTTCCCGTTAATTTTTTTAAAGATTGTTGATTATACTTCACCTCGTAAATTTTATTTAATCAAACACGCGTGTTTTATTCCAAAGCAATCTTTTAAACTACCCTTTTTTATTGTTATTATTTATTGTAAGCAACAATTGCCTCCTCCTGCGTGTACTTGCAAGGTCATCTGATTTGCTCGTATGTTAAAAACAGAAACTTTCTATACCTCTTTTTCATTGGTTGTGAAGCATTGTAAGAAGACGCATTACCGACAATCCCTTTCCTTGCACAGATTTTCAAAAACATTTGATTGGCTTTTGTGTGGTTAACTCTACTTTCCTGATCCTAATGTTGATTGGCTTGTTTTTTCTATGTGATGTTACAATACCCTCACCATGTACGTAGCTCATTTTGTGACGCACTTTATTTTACAATGCGTTTCAAAAACTAGTTGTGGTAGGGTGTTTCTAACTTAAACTGTGTACTCTGCTTACGAGTTTGTTGACTGTAAAGGTATTTAAACATATTATTCTATTTTCTATTGTATCATATTTGTGCTAAAAAAAAATTTTTAGCGTGGAGTATTTTGTCCTTTCATTAAATGTGTAATTCTTCAAAGAATCAATTGAATGCAAAATGCACTATTTTTCTAAATATTTTTATTGAGTCTTTTATATTCATCACATGGGTGAAATGCAAAATCTTTTTTTCACTCATTGGTATCACGCGTTGGACCACATTTTATTATTTTATCATAAGCACTCATTCCTTAAGTTTACATTATATAAGTGCTACCCCATGATCTTTATTTTAATGTTAGGGATTTTTTACTTTCAGATGAAGTAGAATAGAAGTGTTATGACAAACACTCCCTCACTACTTCATCTTTCTTTTTTTATGTACATTTCATTTCATTATTACATTTTACAATCATTTTTAAAATTGAAAGGATTAACATTAACATTAACATTTGAAGACACAATCCTCCTGTTCTTCACAAGTGAAAATTGGTAAAAGCACTACTCAATATAAATACTTATATCCCATTTTCACTGTAGAAGCTAAAGAGTATTTTCCTTTATTGCAAAGTATTTCCTTTTTGCGTCGATAGTGTGTTAATAGTACATTTTTTAATCATTAAAAAAATACTTGCATACTAAAAAAATGATTATTTATTATTCTTTGAAATCCTCTGTTGAAATTCACCCAACTTCACTTGAAGAATCATGAAGTTGAATGTAAATTAAAATATACATTAACAATATGATCCTTCTGTGGAAATGAAATATAAACTCAAGATGATACCATTGTTCCTAATCATTACCTTGCACGTAGTAATTCCTTAACTAACCTATATTTCTTGTAATGGTTCTTTTGTCAACTCGTTATTATATTCAATTTCAACTTAATCATAGTACATTTTATAATCATTTAAATAATTTTGCTTTCTTTTTAAAAAATATCAAACATATACCCATTTACATAATTTACCTCTGTTCGATATTCTTTCCTTCCTGCGCTGGGGGAGTGTGGGGGGGGGGATTTGTGCAGCTTTGATCATTTGAAAAGCCAGGTCTTATGGCTCTTCCTGATTGCTTTCAGTGTGGGTCTTCATCTGATGCTGAGGGGGAGTTCATTTCAGGTCTTGGCCATGATGTAAGAGAAGGGTGTGTCTACTTTCTTGTTCTGTGGATGCAGAGGATTTCGGCCAAGGCCTGGTCAGCGGAGTGGAGGTTTCTTTTGGGGGTGTAGAAGGAGATTGAGGTATTGGAGTTTGGTGTTGTGGAGGGCTTTATAGGTGTGTGTGAGCAGCTTGAAGGTTACTCTTTTTTTGACGGGGAGCAAGTGTAGTGCTCGTTTATGCTGGGTAATGTGGTCTTGTCGTGGGATCCTGAGGATGAGTCTGGCTGCAGTGTTCTGGACAGTCTGAAGTTTGTGGAGTAGAGATTTGTTGATTCCAGCATAGAGGGCATCCCCGTAGTCCAGCCTGCTGGTGATGAGTGCATGGGTGACGGTCTTCTTTGATTCAGGGGGTGGTTCCATCTGAAGGTCTTGCTGAGTATGTGGAGGGTGTTGAAGCATGTGGAAGCTGCAGCATTGGCCAATGGGTCTCTCACATGAAACATGTTTATCCACTTTAAATCTAAGTTGGGGAGACTTACTGCTGTGGTAATTTCGTTTGTGGCACACTGCATGTGATGATTTGAATTTACTTGATTACAAGCATTTTATATTGATAAACGTTTTCCTAGCATTCTGCTGATAACTTCACCTGGAATTTTTGGGTGGTTACTACTGATAATTGTGCTTAGGGTGGTCATAGTGTAATGTTAATATACACCCCCAGCACAACCCCTACACTTTACAAACATCACTACACTACACTACCCTAAACACTAAAACCCTACCCCCTACACTACACAAACACCACATGCCTGCAGTTTAAGCAGCAGTGCAGAGGGAAGCACAGACTTCCAACATATGTATGTACATATGTTGCATCCCTGTGCTTCGGAAGTAGCTTAGCACGAAGTAGCTAAAGAGCTTACAGTGTCATGCTACAGCACTTCCTCATAGTTCTGCAGTTATACATTTACCATATACCACAAATGCATTATTTAGTCAATTATGCAGTACGTATACATTTATGTAAACTTTCACACACTAGCATATAAATGTAGCTCTTTCTTTAACCAGAGTAGTTAGTTCTGAAAATATATTTTTTTTGTACTTTTATATTTATTTTTGATTTTATTAATTGTTTTTTCTTTTTTGTTTTTTTTAAAAAGAAAAAAAATGTCAACAGAACGAACAAAACCATGAATTTTGAGGGAATAAAAAAAACTAGCATCAATGGTTATCAATTGCTCTGCAACTAGGTTTACTGATTGCTCCCCATAACAAATTAAATGATTGCACTTCACGCAGTGCATTCTAACATTCACAAATTGGGGACGTATGTCTGGTGGTGATGTTGAAGGTGATGCCCCAGAGATACTTGGTATTGTCGGTGGTGGAGGTGCATTTTGGCACAGTCTTCTACATTCATCGTGAGCATAGTTCACAGGATGCGTGGATTGGAGGTGCTTGCGTATATTAGCAGTGCCACAGGAATATTTCTTGTTTGGATCTCCTCTGGACAGTACTGCCTGGCAAATCTTGCATGTTACTTTAGTGGCATTACTTTTGCCCCTCTGGAAAAGTAAAAAATTAATATAAATGTGTAATGTCATGAATGATGTAATATGTGACATTATCACCAGTGGACTACGGGCGCAAGAGTTACAGTTAGTACAACTAACTATAACTGAGGAATTTCAGTGGTTTTGTATGAGTGAAATGTCCAGCTCACTATAACATCCCTGAAACCTATGGTTTTTTCAATGAATTTCTAAGGTTTTTTAAATGATAATTCCTAACTGTAACCTGCTTGAAACCTATGGTTTTTACAGTGAATATATATATATATATATATATATATATATATATATATATATATATATATATATATATATATATATATATATTATATATATATATATATATATATATATATATATATATATATATATATATATATATATATATATATATATATATATATATATATATATATATATATATATCCATCAACAACTTACTCTCTCCTCAAATTAAAGAAAGGTCCTCTCGCCTCAAAGTAAGTAAAAGTGCTAATGCCTTTGGGTTGCTGCAACTTTTTATATTTTATGATGTTGCCAAGCTGACACATTTTGGCTACAGCAGTAGACTTTGTCACAATTTGGGGGAACACTTTTGGGATTTATTAGGATGGTGGACGGATGGCCGCTGCCGGGCTGGCGGTGGACATCTGCCCGCGATCGCAACTTGAAAACCTCCGGACCCATTAGCATGGCGGTGACGACCGCGGCGGTGAGATTTTTCGTCTGCCACTTTTTCCAAAATGTACCAGTCCGCACGCCTGTCTAGCGGGTGGGACTGGACTGCTACAATGGTGCTGGTGCAAGGCCAGGCTTCGCCAGCATGATTATGATGCCGGCGGTAGTCAGCCTTTCAGCAGAGGTGGAAAGGCATGCGGAGAAGGTCTCAGGGGCCCATTGCGCGCCTCCAATGTGTTGGGGGTATGTGGGTGCACTGTGGGGTACCCCCTTACATGCCCCTGTACCAGGTGACAGGCTCTGTGCAGTGCCTGCCACTGTGCAGTCCCTGTCACTGTGTGGCAGCCACTGCACTGTGTGGCAGTGCCTGCCACACAGTTCAGTGATATGCATGACATGCTCCTTTTCACATCACGGCGGGGCTGCTGGCAGCAGCAACTGCCGCAATGTTAATGCCTGCGATTGTACCACCATGATCGGATTTCGACTGTGGAGCACGGTAATCAGACCAGCGGTTATGCTGCGGTCTTTGCAGGCTGTCTTTTTCTGCCACCATGGCGGTCGGGCTGATCTTCTGACTGTCATCCTAATAGACCCCTTTGTTTTGCCCTTTTTTTGTTACACCTAAGTGAATCCGTTTGCATGAAAACATACTAATACACAGTGATACAAATTACAAACATTACTAAAAAAACACATTTCCAAATAAGTACTGGCCAGATGCATGCTGAGATACTAAGTCCATTACTCAATAATCAATAAAATTGAAAATTCTGTGAGGGTGCACACATAGGGTCAGATTACGAGTCTGGTGTTCCAAAGACCGCCAGACTGGTGGTGCACCGGCAGTCCGACCACCTGATTACGTCTCGCCGAGTTGGACCACACTAGGACCGCTGGCTCTGGCAGCGAACCCTTGTTCCGTGATGTAGGAGTGGTGGTCAGAGGCCACAATATGCTTGGCAGGACTGCTATGGTCCGACAAGCATATTGCAAGTTTCCTCTCAGCTAGGCTTTTCATGGCAGTTCCACTGCCATGAAAAACCTGGTGGAGAGGAACGAAAGGGTAGGGCCCTGTGCCTCAAACATATGTGGATGCAGACAGGGGGGCATAACTTGTGCCCACCCTTGTGCATGCACATAGATTCCTGCATGACATGGAATTTCAAGTCCATGCAGGAACATTGTGAGCCGTTTCCATTGCGGTGCACTGTTAAAAGGCATTGGCAACTTTTAAAGGGTACCGCAAGGCAGCGGCGGCCTTCGGCAGAGCAGTGATGCAGTGGTTTGCACCACTGCTCTGCTGAAAGGTCATAATAGGGCCCACAGTGCTTCATGTCAAACATCAAATGACATAATATGTCCCTCTTTTCCATCACCATTCTAACTATAACTATGTTTTAAAATGACAGGATGCTAGGTACCATATTATGTTTAAACATTTTGAAATTCATTTCAGGCTAATACATATGCTCCGTTCCATAATAATGAGACAATTGTAGTATAGAAATTTTCAGTTTTATATGTTACTTCAAAAGTCAAAGTCAAATTAGGCTTTATTTGATTTAAGACATTTAAATCATAAAAGCACATCATAAAACACAAAACATTAAAAACACAAAATACCTATTCGTATGAATAAATAAATACAACATTTAATTAAAGCAATGTTTTAAAAAGAAGAGTGGAAACATACTAATATCCTTACACATCCCAGATAAAATTACAATCTGTAAACAGTTACAATAAAGAGGGGTCCTTGCATTGAACTCCTAGATCTAACCACCCCTTTTAGATATTTTGCAATATGAGCAGTGTAAATTTCATCATCTAGCAGTTGCAGTTTATTAAACGCAGGTCGACATTGTCTCAGAGCTTGTGATTTCAGAATAGGTATAATCCATCTTTTCCTAATTAATAAATAGAACTTGCAAAAGAAGATAACATGGATTGTCATTGAGGAGAAATATTGTCACAAGGACATAGGCACAAAGAATGGGACCAATTGTTTACCGGGGGGAACGTGACCATTAAATGGAGGTTGCCTAGACATGGACGCGTCAGAAGTATCTTATCGTAAGCACTCGTGTTAAAAGTTAAATAGGGTTGAATTCCTGGATGGGTCAGGATCAGTTGGTTAGCACTGACCCATGTTTTCGTAATATTAGAAGACAGTCTTAACATCTCCAGGTGGCTAGTACATAATGACTTTAGTTCCTTTCTTGTGAATTTGGTCAGACAGTCTGGTTGACAAAGTACTCGGGTGGTCAATATCATTAAAACAAATTATGTAAACAAACCAGGGAATATGTAGCGCCCCTTGTAGACTCAAACAATCATTTATCACATCCCGGTTAAGGCCAGTAGAAGCGCAGGTCCAAACTTTGTGCTACAATTGGCTGGATTTTAATTGAATCGGACATGCATATGTTACTTATAATCCCTTTCAAGTCCTAGTATTTGTAATGATCCATTAAATGGCTCAATCCTACCCCTGTAGAGTACACAGTATTTGTGGCTCATTATCTCATATAAGCTGAATCTTCGGCAGTTGCCATCAATCATACTGCCCAAGTGGGCTATTTCAAAGTTAATACATTACACTGACCCCCCAAAGTTGCATTTCACACAAGATATTATCATCTCTTCAAATGGACACAGGAAAGTATGGATTTTATTCATAAGATTGAAAGCATCCTAATCTCCGGGATACCCAATAAATTAATTTGACTTTAGACGACTCCTAATAGTCCATGCTCCGTCTGCTCTAAATGTAAATATATGTTTCCTCAATATTCAAGCCAATAGGGGTTAAGAGGCTGATTACGATGTCGGCCGGAAAGTCTCCGATCTCTAGTAGGAAGGTTTCCGACCACGATCGGAGGCTTTCCGACCGACACAGTCAGTTTGCAGTCTGACCACCCGATTATGATATCAGCGGTTGAAAGGCAAGCCGGCCAGTCATTCTGACTCAGTACAGACCGGCTCTCGGAGTCTTCCTGCCGGTCAGAACAGTACCAAAATCCCCTATGGACGGTGTTTCCTCTGTTGGGATTATCATGTCAGTTTCTCACAGTCTTACCAACATGGAAAGGCTGTCGGAAAGTGACTGCCTCCGCGGTCTACAGTTGGTGGTTGAGGGGGTACCTAGGGTATCCCACTGTAAAACCCTGTACTGTGTGGCAGGCACCATGGGTTGCCTGTCACAGGGAGCAGGGTTTTACACACACACCTATTTCTCTATAGAAATGTGAATTACGGCCTGTTTATGGCTGTAACGCAAGCTACCATAGAGAAAAGTGAGTATGCGATCAAACAGTGTTCGGTCCCATAGAAATCAGGCGGTCAGAACCGCCGACCGGTGGTCGGTCAGTCCCGAGACGGTGTCAGTCATAGGCAGCTCTCAGCGTAATAAGACCCTTTATATACACCCAGTTTATTGATCTATATACCAGTCTACAGAAAAAAATTAACTTTTCTTTACAATTTACTGGTGTTGAGACAGAATATTGAATTTAAAATATCGATTGAAATTAATATTGAGTCAAGAATATCCTGATAGCAGAATATCGAGGTAGGTAATATTGATGTTTAAAATATCAAAAATAGATTTTGTTGAAAATATCGATGTTAAAAATATAGTTGCATAGAATCTTGATGTTTTTTAATGGCATTTTATATTTTTTAAGTGTTATTTATTTTATGAAAAATGTATGTCATTTAAAGATTTTTTTTAATGTAATTGGTAGTGCTGTATCTTAATTATAATGTTGATTATAATTATATATTATTTGTAATATATTTTTTTAGTAGCAGGATGCTGGATTTATAGGGGACAAGGTTGGAAAGTAATTAAAACAAATATGTTATTAATTAATTAATTCTGTTGCAATTTTAAATGTTTTAATATATGCAAACTTTAGAATGTTAACAGTTTCAGGAGCGGGATATTGGGTTTATAGGGAATAAAGGTGGGGAGTAATTTAAATAATATTTGAATAGGTAATGTATTTTAAAAGAATTTTAATTATTTATGTAATATTTTTAGAATATAAATTTTGCTTACGAATGGGATATTGGGTTTTGAGGGGTTAAGGGTAGGGAGTAATTTAATACATTTTGTGTTTTATTATATGTTTAATATTTTTAAAAAAAATTACTGATATGTTTAGTTTTTGAGGTATAATTAACAAAATTATTACAATAATATGTTGTTTTTAAATTATAAAATGTGTAGATCTTTGCCAGATTGCGTTTGACGCAGCTCTATTTCTTGCATGCTGCCTATTGGACGCCGGCGTGCCTTCATCACGCAGGGCTCTGATCGACCCCAACTGTGATAGGTGCGGTCACGAACCCGCTGACTTTTTTCACATGGTATGGACATGCCCGTGCTTGGCGCAATTCTGGGGAGACATTGAAGAGGAACCCACTGAGGTGTTGGGGTGGGCGATCCCACATGACCCAAGACACGCACTGCTGGGCATCACAGATGGGTTGGATGGGACCAGGAATGAAAAACATTTTTACACTACGGCGATGGTAGTGGCCAAAAGGGACATAGCAGCCGCCTGGAAATAGCTGACCCTACCATCGTAGAGAAATTACAGGATGGGGTGGACTGGTGTGCCACGCAAGAGAAGATAATGTACTTAGGACGTGGCTGCCCCAAGAAATATCGTAGGGTCTGGGGGAAGTGGTTGGGGGGATTGGTCTGATTTTGTTCGGGGTTCTCCATAATCCGCTCTTTTGAATCTGAATGTCTTTGGTCTTTGGGTTGTCCAGAATAATGAAAACAATCCTTTGTTATCATGGTATCTTGGTGATTGGCTGGTGTTTTTTTGGGGGGGAAATCAATAAAAATTTGTTTATCAAAAAGAAATGTGTAGAATTTAAAAATGTTTAGTAGTTGGTCATAGTTTTTGTAGAAATTGTTGTTGGGTAGTGTATTCATCTTTTAAAAACTTTAAAAAAATTAAAGTAAGGTAAAAGAAATGAACATTTAGAGAAATGTATACAAATGTATATAAAATTTGGGGTAACAATTTGTATTTTTTAATAATATTTTTGGGTATATTTAGAAAAATGTTATGAATTTGTTTTAAAAAAAATTTGAGGAACATACTTTTTGCATGTTTTACTATAAGTAAGGATTTTTAAAAGAGGTTTATATGGTTACAGATGAATTTTAGTAGTGTTCATTTTATTGGTGACATTGTTGTGGAATTTCACAATTTTTAAAAAAACTATTCTTTTTAAATATAACCAACTAGGGGGCTTATTACACCATCTCGGGACTGACCGACCTCCAGTCAGCGCTACCCACTGCCTGATTACAATGCGACCGAACACTGTTCGATCGCATACTTACTTTTTCTCTATGAGAGCTTGTGTTACGGCCGGTTTACGGTCATAATGCAGGCTCCTATATAGAAATGAGGTTGTGTGTAAAACCCTTCACCCTGTGGCAGGTACTCCATGGTGTCTGCCACACAGTGCTGAATTCTACAGGGGAGTAACCTAGGTACCCCCTCGACCAACAACCATAGACCATGGGGGCAAGGGGACCCTGCTAGATGCCCCCAAAGTCATTTTCTGACAGCCTTTCCGTGTAAGAAAGGCTGGCACAGAAAGGCTGTGGGAAACCGACATTGTAATTCCCACTGCGGAAACACCATCTGTAGGGGATTACGGTGTGGTTCTGATAGGCCGGAGCACTCCGAAAGCTGGCCAGAACCGATTTGGAATGACTGGGCGGTTTATGTTCCAACTGCCCACATCATAATTGGGCAGTCAAACCGCAAACTAACATCGTAATCAGCCTCCTATAATTTCAGTTTCTTTAATTTTTTTAAATGTATTTTTTGTTATCTTTTAAAATATGTGGTTTGTAGAAAAAAATGTTTTATTAACATAATATGTTTTTGCAAAATGGTTTTAAGCTTTTAGGTTTAAGTTATTTTTAACCCCTTCGACGCTCATGACGAGCTCAGCTCGTCATGGAGTTTCCATTGATTTCAATTGAAACTACATGGACCTCCTAGCACACCCCTTAGCATCCAAGTGGTTAAAGTTTACAGTGTGTTTATTATTGTTATTATTGTTTATTACATTAAAAAAAATTCTGTATGGAAATTTGAATATATTTCATTCATTCATTTTAACTTTATTTCGGTTTGTTAATGAACCATAAAAGTACATCGAAAATAGAAAAAATACATTTACAACTCAACTAATAGACAGTTACATCTCATTTTGGATATTTGCAATAAGTCAGTTAGCGTGCGGTTTATAATGTGACGATAAAAACACTAAGACAATAAAATACATGAGGTAGAAAAATTTAAAACACGATAAAAAACTAGTTGTTACTGAGGCAGAGCAGTCTACCTACAAAAAGTAGGTTACTACAAACGAATCAGTCTTCGTCTAATTAACCACATCGAAAACAAAAATTTAGCAATAGCAGTAACTATCAGTGCATTAGTATCAGTTTTTAAAATTCTAAAATAGTCTATGTAGTTCCTGACTCCTAGATTCACACATAGCTGTATGATCCATTTTTTTCTGATAACAGAATAAGCAGGACAAAACAAGATCACATGGATTAAGGATTCATTTGGGTCATTGCAACCTGGACAAGGACGAGCTAACCCCAATTTCCATTTATCAGTGTAGGAATGAAGGGGTAATGTACCATATCTGAACTGTAACAACAGTTTTTTTGCTAAGACAGGTTCTATAATGTCTAATTCTTTCTCAAAACTATAGACATTCTTGGAATCCAAAAAGCTGTCAGTGAGACTAGAAGGCCTGGCTGATCGAAGGACCTCTTCTAAGTTATAATATTTTATAGACTCAGCCAGGGTTCTCTTTGAGATGGATTTGCATGTGTCCTCCGGGTTGGACCAGAGATTCTCCATGCCGATCCTAGACGCCTGCCCCCTTATAAAAGATAACCACTTTATCCTCCCTACACCCGGGCGTGCCATCACAATCTTTAATTCTTCTCTATAGCACTCAAGCTCCGGGACACTCCACAATCTACGCCAATAGAGAAGCGGGCGTGAGGCAATTACTTCTGCAATAGGCCTCAGATTTATATCCAACCTTAGTGGAACTAGAGGGGTGTTAGTTGGTAAGGAGAGCAGCTGTCTAATAAATTTATTCTCTGTTATGCTAATCTCGTTCGCTGAACAATGGCCCCAGAGTTCCGCCCCGTATAGGGTGGATGATCTGGTTTGAACCTTATATATTTCCAGCGGTACGCTGACTAGCTTATGGACACAAGATTTCTGCACTTTAAGGATACCCCCCATAGACTGAGAAAGGGTTAAATTAGCCTTAGTCATTTGGGTTTCCCAACTCATTTTGTCGTTTAAGGTCAGGCCTAGATAAGTGAAATTATTTACCCTTTCCAGGGCTCGTCCATCCATTGTCGGGCGAGGGCAATTAGTTGCAGTGCCATTAAACACCATGTACTTTGTTTTGTCTATGTTAATTACCAGATTCCTGTCCCTACAGAATTTGGTAAATTGGTCTAACACCCGCTGCATCCCCATAGATGTTTTTGAGAGCAGCAGGGTGTCATCCGCAAACATGAGTGCAGGAAATTTACCACCAGCTAAGTTAGGGGCGTCACTGTTTTGTACACTAATTAGGTCATCAACAAGGCCATTTAAAAAAAGGGAAAATAGCGTAGGGGCCAGTACGCATCCCTGCCTAACTCCCTTCTCAATGGGAAAATCTCTTGTTAGCTGGCCGTTTTTGCCATAACGAACCTCTGCATAGGTTCCTTCGTGGAGTCTTTTAAATTGGAGGCATAAATAGGGTGGAATCCCCATTGTTGTTAATATGCTCCAAAGTTGGTTTCTGTCCACCATGTCAAATGCGGATTTGAGGTCCACAAATGTCAGGTAGAGGCTCCCCCCTTCCATCACCACATGCTTCCAGTAAAGAACCTGGAGCCGTAGTAATTGGTCAATGGTCGATGTTTTAGCACGGAACCCTGCTTGCAGGTGGGAGAGGATGTTGTTCTCGCTAATCCAATCTTGCAAGCGTTGCAAAAGCAGTTTGGCATAGATTTTTTGAGTAACGGCAATAAGACTGATTGGTCTATAATTTGACGGGGCCAACGGAGATCCCTTTTTATAAATCGGAATAATTTCGGCCCCCAGCCAAGTACTTGGAGGCTCTTGACCGTCAAGAATAGCGATAAATACGACGGTCAAGTAGGGGACCCAGATCTTCGGCTCATCTCTGAAAAGATCACCAGGGATCTTATCCAGCCCAGGGGCCTTATTACATTTTAACCCTTGGACTGCAAGTGTAACTTCCGACATAGTAAAGGGGGGGGAAGGGCATTCTAGGCCCGGTCTCAAAGGCGTTATAGGTAACGCATTATAGGGGGAAGCAGTGCTAGAGTAAAGATCACCAAAGTATGCACACCAGGCATCCTCGGCAATGTTGGGATCGATCTTTACCTTCCCTTCTGGCTTCCCAGTGTGGACCAAATTCCAAAAGGTTCGGGCATCTTTCGCTATTAATGCCTGTTTGATGGCCTTCCATTTCTCTGTTTCCCATTCAGATTTTGCATGAGAAAGGAGGCTCTTATAGGCGTTCCTTGCAGCCATAATGGTTGCTCTGTGGCCTGATTTGATGGCGGAAATTAGAGTGATCTTCGCCTTCCTACAGGACTGGTTGTACCAGGGATTTGTGACACATGCTTGTCGGTTAGTCTGTTTTGCCGGTTTAGAAAAACTACCCGCTAGGGTCAGCATTAATTCTTTATGTATAGTTAAAAATTTAACGTCTTTATCAGGATTGTAGGCGTTTTCATGCAATATATTTAGGCGCTCAAACTGGGGAATGACACTTTTATACAGTGATGCCAGATTGTCTGGCGACGACTTAATAGTAGACCATCGAATTTTTTTACCACCCTGTGTGATCCTAATGGCACTGGAGACCAAATCAACCTCTTGGTACTCCCCGTCGTGGTTTGGCACATCCAGTTCTGCTACCAAGGGGTTGTGGTCACTTTCCACGCGATCAAGTACGTGGAAACATCGAATCAGGTGCCATAGGGACATACTAACCAAAAGATAATCTATTGTTGACGAATGGCCCATTCCATTGTAAGTACTCCTTCCTGGGCTGTCCCCCGGGAAGCGGCCATTGCAAGCTCTAAGTGAGAATGTATATGTCAATGAGGTGAGCTGCATGGCCATGGGAGTCCAGATTTTGACTTGGTAAACATTTGGGGGTGGAATCCGGCAAGCGTCATCCTCATCTGTTGTTAACTGTGAGACTCCCCCAAGTGGTTCATAGTGGCAATTGAAGTCCCCCCCCCATTATCACCTTGGTATCAGTTGAGAAGCTGTTTAATAGGGCAGTTAAGGACTCTAAAGTAAAAGAAACCGTACCCCCCAAAACCGGACGTAGGTAGATGTTAATAATCGCTATTTTGGGTGTGTTTCTGCGGGTTAGGAGAATACATAAGATGTCACAAGAATTGGTGTTGATTCTTTTAACCGAAAACCCAAGATGGACACCCACCCATATGGTCAGTCCACCAGATGGTCTGCCTCTAGGACCTTTAGTTGCAGGCTCGGCATAAGTTACAAAACCCAATCTATGCTGAATAGTCCTAGCCCAAGTCTCTTGAAATATACAGATACCATGGTTATCCACATAGTCACACCACTCCATGTTATCTAGCTTTACAACCAAACCCGCCACATTCCATGATAACAACAATAGATTTTTATTATTGGAATATATATTTCGGTACATTTTGTTGTGAATATTTTCTAAAATGTTTGTAATCTTTATTTATAACTTGTTATTGTTTTGTGTTTACGTTAGTTAACGATTTAGGACCTCATTATGATATTGGGACATCTCGGCTGTTGCGGAACTGACCAACCTCCGGTCGGCAGTCCCAAACCGCAATTATGATGCGGCCGTACATTTTGCGGTAGCAAACTCCGATTTCTCTATGGGAGCTTGTGTGGCGGTTAGAAACTGCCCACAGCACATGCTCCAATTGAGAAATGGGAGTTTCTGTAAATCCCTGCCCTGCACTGTGTGGCATGTCTTGGGCAGGGATTTATGGTGCCCCCCAGGCCCACAACCATAGGCCCTGGGGAAATGGGAGCTGTGTAGGGGCCCCTAAAGTCATTTTCTGACAGGCTTTCCATGTCGTAAAGTCCAACATGAAAAGCCTTTCAGAAATCAACATCATAACATGAAACAATACTCCTTTCGGACCTTTATCTATTTGGCTAGTGGCCTACACAAGGCTCAAATCTAGCTGTCCCACAAAAATCCTTCTTGCCATGCTTGAATATGCAAAAATATATTCATTTTTGTTAATTTTTTCTTTTATGACTTTAATATTGATGACATATCTATTTATAAAAGTGTACACAAAATCATAATAGACAGTTGATTCGTTGTCTTATACAGTTGACATGTAGAACAAATAATATTTACAGATAGAATACATAGGAAGACACGTGTTAATCCTAATACTACAAGCACATAGCCCCCAAGCAACTAAACCTCACTTCAAGCAATCTCCCCTCTCATACCACACTCTCACAATCAGTACAATCTCACACAAAGGAATATGTGGATAACCCTCAGTAATTAGTTGGCATACACCGATGACAGAGATAGCGAACTGAGCAAAACACAATTTTGATCCACTTTGGTGTTGTCCTTTGGGGGTTCCCAGCAGTCTGGTCAACGTACATTTCGGGGGGAATGATTAGCTTCCACCTTCTACAGGACCACTGTTATTGGCTACTTTCAGGTGAGTGGAGGGGGAAATCTGATCATTTCCCCATAATTGGCTTGGTGTTCCTCTGATGCACTAGAAGGGCAGTACAGCTTGCATATCCTCATATCTAGTGCTTATTACCCATTGTTAAAGCAAATGCTGCTATGTTCCCGCAAATGGTAAATAGTAGGCGATTGCTTTTACATGTATGCAGGCCTTCAAAGTATTGCATGCCTCTGCTAATCCTCTGAGGCAAATATTAGGTTAAAGAGTTCTACTTGAAAAGGGTTTTCTCCGCAGAGTTTTGTTTGCAGACCTGAAAGTAAATTAGTTCTTCTCGAATCTCATTCTGATTGGAAATGACGTCCTTGCTCGCCCTGTTAGGGGCCCCTAAAGTCGTTTTCTGTCAGGCTTTCCATGTCATAAAGTCGGACATGAACAGCCTGTCAGAAACCAGCATCCTAATCTCTATGGCAGAAATTCCTTCAGTTCGGGAAAATGTGTGGTTTCAGATTGGCCTTGAGGCAGTCAGACGCCAGTCGGATTAACAAGCTGGTTTAAACTCCAACCACCGTCTTTGTAATGAGGCGGTCTTAGTTTAAACCTTGGATATCAGTCGGAAAGCCTCTGAACAACATCCAAATCAGGCCCATAATATAATTAAATTGAAAAATATAATTGTTTTTTTTATAATCTCTTAATTTCGATGTATTGTAGTACGAATAGTTAATTATTAGGGTTTGTCGTTTAGTGCTTTCCCTGATTTTTGTAATTTTGGAGTAGGAATAATATATTTGTGGGGTTTGGTGTCCAGCACTTTTCCTGAATTTAGGTATATTGTAGTAGGAATAATTAAGTTTTGGTTTTACTGCCCAGCACGTTCCCTGAATTTAGTGATATTGGAGTAGGAGTAGTAATTTTTAAGGTTTATTGTCCAGCACTTTCCCTAAATTTAGTGATACTGGAGTAGTTATAGTAATTTGTTTGGGGGTTTAGTGTCCAGCACTTGCTTAGAATTTAGTGATTTTGGAGTAGGAATAGTATTTTTTTAGGGTTTAGTTTTCAGCACTTTACCTGAATTTAAAGGGGCTGATTAGGACATTGTAATCCCTAAGGCGGTGCCTGGCATCACCATTGTAGGGAAGACAATGCCCTTCGATGCACCGGTGGGCTCAAGGAGCCCGTCGGATGTGTGGCAATTGGTCTTTCTGACCGCCAACTATCCACTCACCATTGTAATATAGCGGGTGGAAAACATAGTTATGATGGCAGTGGGGCCGCCAGCAACTTACTGTCGGTGGCGGTCCCACCGTCATCATAATCAGACCCTTAGTTATATTGGAGTAGGAATAATTAATTTGTAGGGTTTAGTGTCCAGCAATTTCCTTGAATTTAGTGATATTGAAATAGAAATAGTAATTTTTAAGGTTTAGTGTCCAGTACTTTCCCTGAATTTAGTAATATTGGAGTCGGAATAATATTTTTTGTGGGTTTAGTGTCCAGCACTTTCCCTGATTCCAATTATATTGGAGTAGGAATTATTAATTTGTAGGGTTTAGTATCTAGTAATTTTTTTAAACATAGTTTTAATGTAGTAGGAACATTTCATTTGTAAAGTGTAGTGTGTAGATTTTTTATTACTGTTGTTTTATTACAGTATATTACAAAACAGAAGTCAATACAATTTTAATGTTTTAGAATATATTTTTATTAAACACTAACGGGGTGATAACGATGTTGGATGGACTCACGTCTGCCTGACACAATGCGAAATGGGACCGGCTGACCTCAGGTCGGCGGTCCAGACCGCCTAGTCACGATGCGAACACTGCTTGGTCGGAATTCCCCCATTGGAGCTTGCGTTACGGCCCAAACCGGTCGTAACACAAGCTCCCATAGAGGTATGGGAGTCTGTGTTCATCCCTGCACTGTGTGGCAGGCCTTGTGCAGGAATTTATCGTGCCCCCCAGGCCTACAACCATAGCCCAGGGGAGAAGGGAGCACTGTTAAGGGCCAGTAAAGTCACTTTCTGACAGGCTTTCCAATTTGTAAAGTCCGACAGGAAAAGCCTGTCGGAAACCAACATCATAATTACGATGGCAGAAATTCCTTCCGTTATTATGTGTGGCTTCCGACTGACAGACGAGCTCCTTGAGCCAGCCGGATTCCAGTCTGATTAATCAGCTGGTTTGAATTCCAAACCACCGTCTTTGTAATGAGGCGGTCGTAGTTAAAACCTTGGATGTCAGTTGGAAAGCCTCCGAACGACATCCAAATCAGGCCCATAATATATTTAAATTGAAATATATAATGAATATAATCATTTTTTAATTTTCTCTTAATTTCGATTTATTGTAGTACAACTAGTTAATTTTTAGGGGTTGGTGCTTAGTACTTGCCCTGATTTTAGTAATTTTGGAGTAGGAATAATTTATTTGTGGGGTTTGGTGTCCACCACTTATCCTGAATTTAGGTAGATTGTAGTAGGAATAGTTACGTTTTAGGTTTTATTGTCTAGCATGTTCCCTGAATTTAGTCATATTGGAGTAGGAGTAGTAATTTGTAAGGTTAATTGTCCAGCACTTTCCCTGAATATAGTGATATTGGAGTAGGAATAGTAATGTTTTGGGGTTTAGCGTCCAGCACTTACTTTGAATTTAGTGATTCTGGAGTAGGAATAGTATTTTTTTAGGGTTTAGTGTTCAGCAGCACTTTACCTGAATTTAAAGGGGCTGATTAGAACATTGTGACCCTATGGATAATGGCAGGCACCACCACAATTGTAGAGAATATAATTCCCTCCAACACACCGGCGGGCTCAAGGAGCCCGTCTGATGAGTGGCGGTCAGTGTTTTGGACCGCTGACCATCCACTAGCCATTGTAATATAGAGGGTGGAAAACAAGGTTATGATAGCTGTAGGACTGTCATCGACGGGCTGTCGGTGGCGGTCCCACAATCATGGTAATCAGGCCCTTGGTTTTCTTGGAGTATGAGGAATTATTCTGTAGGGTTTAGTGTCCAGCAATTTCCTTGAATTTAGTGATATTAAAGTAGAAATTATAATTTTTAAGGTTTAGTGTCCAGCACTTTCCCTGAATTTAGTAATATTTGAGTCGTAATAGTAAATGTTGTGGGTTTAGTGTACAGCACTTTCCCTGAATCTAATTATGTTGGAGTAGGAATAATTAATTTATAGAGTTTAGTATGAAGCACTTTCAATTAATTTTGTTATAGTGGAGTAGGAATAATTAATTTAATTTATTTAATTTTATAATTAAGCTTGTGTTCCGACCAGCTACACAGGCTCCCATTGAAGAAGGGGTGGTTGTGGTGGGTACCCCATGGTGCCTGCCACACTGTGGAACGTTTTGACAGGGGTTCCTTGGGTACACCCACTGGCCCCAACTTGAGGCCTCCGGGCGAAGGGGGGCCTGCTACGGCCTCCAGAAGTCATATTCCGACAGCTGATCCATGTCAGACAAACGGATTCAGAAAGGCTGTCTGAATCTGCCATCATAATTACTCTGTCAGAAACGTGGTCCATAGAGTCATACAAGTCGACTCCGACCAACTTGGTTTTCCCTGAATGCTTGTTCGAACAGTAGTCAGAAGAACAGAACGGGTACCTAAAATCCTATGTTATTCAGAAATGTTTCTGAGTCGGTTGGAAGAACGGGTTCCAAATGGGATTCAGACAAACTGAATGCTCTCCAACCGACATCATAATTGGCCCCACAGTGCGATCAGAAGAATACACATTAAAAAATGGATGTTTCCAAATATCCCTGCACCGTGTGGCAGCCACCTCACAGTGCCTGCCACACAGTGCAGGGATGTTTAGGGAACATCATGGGTGCCATCAAGGCCAAATGCAGAGGGTCAGGGGTGAAGTGGGCCCTGGTAGGGGCCTCCAAAGTCAGTTTACGACAGCCAATCCATGTTAGAAAAACTGACATGGATTGGCTATCGGAAACCGACATCATAATCCCATCCTTAAGGGATCATGAGGCCTTTCCAACTGGCCCGTTGGAACTGCGTTGGATTCCCCGGCCGGTTTAAACAATTACCGCCATCATCATAATAGAGCTGTTGGACTTAAACCCACAGCATCGGTCAGAAAGCCTCCAACTAGCAGACGGAGGCTTTCTGACCGACATTGTAATTTGGCCCATTATGTTAGAATTATTACAAAAATAATAGTTTGTAATTTCTTGATTGAATTAGAAATAGAAAAGATAAATATTAAGACATACATTTGTATATGTTGTATTGATGCAAGATGTTACCTATTGTTTAACATTTGTTATAAAAGAATATATTTGAAAACATATGTTATTTTCACATTTTTTGGAAAGTATTTACTTTTTTGTATGTAGAAAATAGCATTTCTTTTACATTTTTTAGAAAACACGTGTTTATACTTTTTGGGGATAACATATTTTTATACAAAATAAAAGCATTTGCATTAGTAATTTCTAACCATTCAGTAATATATTTTTAATACATATTGAATCATTTTACAGAAATAATAATATTTTATATATATTTTACAATGTAAAATAATATGATACAGTAATTTCTGTAATTCTTTTCTATCTATATTAAATAATATTATTTGTCTCAGAATAATATTTAATTTTTGACATTTTTTTGAATTATGTTGAAACAAAAATTCTCTTTGTAAACAATATTTTGAAGTAGTTATACATTTGTATTTTTTACACAATATATAAACATTACACATTTTTTATGTATTGTTTTTATGTATTGCAAACATATTTTTAATTGTATTTTACAATATCAGATATAATGGGCCTGATTACGATGTTGGGTGGACCGCAGCCGATCGTCGTGAAAGGAGGAAAAAACAACAAATAACTTCAAAGAAAACAAAGAAAATACAAGCACATCATATATGTAAGCCTTTAAAAAAATAAAAATGTAAAATTGAAAATATAGCCTTTACATTTACTAATTTATATTTATATATACATTTACAGTATGATCCAGAAAAGGACAGAAGGGGCGAAATTGATAACTTCTCAAAAAGGGAAAATTTTGCTCTGTTATATGGGCTAGACTCACAATCAGGAAAGAATATCATCTAACCATATTCATTTGGCATGTGCCAAATACTACTCTAATTCCGTAACACAAGCTCCCATAGAAGACTGGGAGTCTGTGTTCATCCCTGCACCCTGATGCCAGGCCGAATGACTGGCTGGTTTCAATTCTGACTTGCTGTAACATAATCATCCGGCCAGAATTGAAAACAACGATGAGTGTTGGAAAGCTTCTGACCTGAGGTTGGAGGCTTTCTGACACTCATTGTAATTGCCCCATAGAGTTAAATGTTATTTAGGTTACGTTTAGTTAAGTATAGTTAGCGTTTAATTGTTGTTTCCAATTTATTTAAAATATTACTTACACATTTAGGTGGATATATTATTTGTTTAACTTGGTTTGATTCTTTACAGTTGGTGAAAGTTTTAGAAGAGAGGAAAAAAGTCAGAAAATGTTTATTAATTTTATTTGTCAGGAAATTTTGTTTTGCATGTTAGTTAGCTAGATCTCAAAATTAATTAACGGTGATACTTGCTTTGTTTTATAGATGATTAGTTTATTTTCTTGTGTTGATAATATGCTGTTGGTAAAATGCTGTACAGTTTGTTTTCTCTGCAGCGTTTGGTTTTGGTTAGGTTTGTAAGGTTAAGGTGTTTAGATCTGTAGAGATGAGAAAAAAATAGGTATATGTTTATGTATTTATTTTGGCACGTTTTATTTGTTTTAAGTTTAGCTAGAGTATTGTTTAGATATATTAGATATTGTACTTACTTTGTATTGTGCTTGCTTGATTTAGAGGCTTTGAAGGTCTTGGGGCAGCAATCCGGCAGCGTTTCATTCTTTTGTAATCCTTGTAAGTTGTCAGGTAATTTTAAGTTAATTTATTGGCTACTTATATATAGGGCTCCCGGTTTTATGGTATTTATTTTTTTTACATTTCCGTCTGTATTTATCCATATTTATTTTTGGGTCATTTTTTCTGTATTTATCCACATTTATTTGTGTTGCAAACAAAAGAAGACGCTGCAGCTAGTATTTTTCCACATTTGTTTAATTAGACAATGCACACTTGAACTCGGTTGTTATAGGTTTAGATATATATATATCTATATCTATCTATATATATATATATATATATATATATATATCCAAGAAAGAAGTGACTCAAACAGATATATTCACCAAAGAACAAAAATAAATTTCCACTACAACGTTTCAGCTTCCGCCTTCCTCAGGTAGTTTCAAGATGGTAAGCTCAGTGGCTGCACAGATGACCTAGGTCATCTGTGCAGCCACTGAGCTTACCATCTTGAAACTACCTGAGGAAGGCGGAAGCTGAAACGTTGTAGTGGAAATATATTTTTGTTCTTTGGTGAATATATCTGTTTGAGTCACTTCTTTCTTGGATATTTTATTTCTTTGTGACTCATTGTATCCTTTGGGATCCAGATTTTTGCCCTGGCTGGCTGTTGTTTTCTTGTGATCCTTCATCTTCAAGTATATATATATATATATATATATATATGTCAAACTAAATAAACAGAATACTTAAACTTGAAAACTTTGCCATTGTAGGACAAGAACATGTCCTGGTTGTTTTTTGCCTTTATGCCGTTTGGCCTCCGGACATTAGTACAAATTATTCAGAGTACAGACTGAGGGAGTCCCTAAATCCTAGTTACCCATACGGTCTGTACAGTTTAACCCCGGTTAGGACTTCTGATCTACAACTTTATCAACTGTTAACACCTTCACTTCATAGCAAAAGTAGTCCAGGGAACAGCGTGCAAGTGGCCTCTTGGCGCTTGTACCCGTTACATGAGCCGGCATTTCACTTTAGGTGATTTGCACAGAATCACGGGATGGGTAAGTAAACAAGACTCAAATTGTACTCTAATTCCTCCCATTTCTTCACGTTTATCATGTTCATCTTGAATGGATACCTTTTGCTTGGGGAGGGTTTTTTCTCAAAGAAAATAATGTTTTTGTTTTACATCGTTGTGCATTTTTGCCTGTTTTGTATAGCGTGCACCAAAGGCATTGAAGCGCTTGACATGAGCGCCAGTCTGATTACACAAGATCACTTTAATTTCTACATGTACCGGTAAATCAAGTTATTTGCCCAGGATCACAGGATGGTGAGGAGACGCCGAGATTTGGGCCTGGTTACACACTTCAAGATAAATAAAAGTGCTGCCCATGAAGGCCCAGTCTAAGAGGCTTAACCAAATGAGAGAGCACTACTTGCCTACGATTTTGCCGGGCAAGGAATGGGGGCAAATATATTTTTCTCTGCTCCATATTATATAAATATTTATATAAAAAGAACAAAATGGTTTTAACTACCTGGAAAATAGGTGTAAGCATTACATTGCATTTTATTTTAAAAGAGTGACAGATACAATCAAATGACCATCCTGGTCTTCGAATAACCCTTTAAAACAAATAGAACAGAATGATTTTCACCCCGGGGGCACTGAATGCTAAATGAAGGGCTGGGCGAACACATGGTGGTATTTCAGGTTTGGAAGGGAAAAGCATATTTTCCCACTTCGTATCATGTAAACACTGCTATTTTAGAACAAATCAATTTTAATTATATTTTATTGTGCTGCCACCGTTTTTACAAGGAGGCGTCCCCCTTGACAAGCTGCTAGCGTGGTACATATCCATCCAGTCAATTTCTGAACCAGTGCAAAGTTTTGTCTACAGTACACCCCTTCTTTTCCAAGGCCTTTCTAAAGATGGGCGCTCTGAAGTTTTCTGTCTCTGTGTGGGTTCGGTTCCAGGCTGGGTTAAGAGGTGCCCCTGAGCCCGGGGGGCTTTGCTCCCCATCCTTGTATTTGTTACTGCTGAATTTTGATTGGCTGCCTTATGTTGGTATTTTATGCAATGACGGATGCTTGTATGAAACCCAGTGGAGGCCCATTTCTGTAGGACTCTTGAATTTTCTTTCCAGAAGGCCTAACGCTATGTAAAGCGCCACGTGTCACACTGGAAGCACTTCAGGGCTTTCTACTGTCCTCCTTAGGCAGTGAATACAGCACTTTATAAAACAATAACCTGTTCTATAGTGCCTTTTACTTCAGTTTGTGAGGTCTGCACGTGTCCTATAAACCCAAATTTATAACATGCAATTTACCGACCTCGGAAGGATGAAAGGCTGGGTTGTGAAGTTGTGTTGTGCTGTTTTCGCCAGATGGTCAACAGCGAGTGCTTAACTGGCTGAGCTTTCAGGTGGAGCTGTGGGTCAGGGTGATGAGGCAGTCGAAGTCCTGTATGTTTGTGGCTAATAGTAAGCGCCGACATGTTTGTGTATTACAAGCACTACAGGCAATATGCCAAGTGTAACAAGCCATTCCTTCACCTCTTGGCGCTTTGTTGTGTAGTGTGTTCATTCTTACACCTGCGCCTGTAGGTGAGGTGGTGTTGGGCGATGTCTGCAGGTACCTCTGAAGTGGTCACAGTAGTCAGGTTTTCGCCAAACGGAATCAGTTTACTCGACTCTTAAAAGAAAACAGGCCATTCAGGTCGAACGAGGAAGAGCATGAGGTGTAACGGCCAGAGCTGCTTGTTATAGGGCAGGGGGATTTAGTTTTGAATCTCGGCGCCGGCTCAACATACTGTGATTCTAGGCAAATCACTTAATCTCCCTTTGCCTAAATATGAAAAATGTTGATAGTCTTGCTTAATGCAACTGGTGCTCATGTAAAGCACTACAATACCGTTCGGCCGAGTTCACACTATGTAACACTAAAAAGATAAGCCCTACTGCTTAAACAATTTTTTAGTGGGTCGGGGCAGCACCCTGCATTATCAATGTTTACACAGTCACTCGAGGTGATATAATAATGACCTTTGCCCTCCTGGTATCGCTCCGTGCCCCCTGCACTCGACTTTGCGAATTGCCCAGGTTGAAAGTTTCCATAGTGGCCGTGACATCACTATGCCAGACTCTGTGATGACCAATGCTCACGCTGTGATTTTAGAGTGTCCTGGGGTCCCCTCCCCACTTACCCATTGTGCTCCCTCCTTTTCCTTTCTAGCGATCTACACAGGCACCGAGTCCAGAGAAAGAGACAGCTAATTACAGCCTAAACAGCCGAGAGTGTTCAATTAAAAAAAGCTGATAAGCGCTCCTGGACTGCTGCTGTCAGGGCGTTAGAGGCTCCCTGGAAACAAATCGCTCAGCAGGGGAATGCTTAGTGTGATTTAGATGGAATAATAGTGTGCAAGAGAATCTGGAAAGGGTTTCAAATTTCTTTCTGCAGCCCCTGTGAACCTCAGACAGGGATAGACACATTTGCTGGTTTGTCAGTATTTTTCCGTGTCTATTTATAAATACTGACAAAGGAAAAAATGTTTTCCGTCTGTATTTATGTGTATTTATCCGTTTAAACGGAAAACCGGGAGCCCTACTTATATACTGTTATTTTAATTAGTTGAATGTTTCTATTGGTTTTTGTTGTTTATAATTTTATTTTATTGGTGTTTGTAGTGTCTGTTAAATTATTTTGGCAGTTAAATGTGTGTTTAGAAAACAAATCTGTTATTTATTTAAAATAGTATTTCGTATTTAGGGGCCGATTACGATGTCGATCGGAAAGGCTCCGAATGCAATTCAGTTTCTCCGAATCCAATTCAGAACCCACTTTTCAGACCAACTAGGAAACACATCCGACCAACTAATTACGATAGTCGGAAACCATTTGGTCCTTCTGACTTGGTTCCGATCGGCATTCGGAGAAACCGAGTCTGTCGGAGCCGAATCCTACAGGTCTGTGGACAGTGTTTCCAACCAATGCAATATGATGTCGAATTCGGACAGCCTTTCCTAATCGGTTTGTCTGACTAAGAACGCCTGTCGTAATCCAACTTTGGGGTATCAATATTAGTGTCTCAATAATTTTGTAGGTCGATATTTTAGGTGTCGATATTGTGTCAGTGATCCCAATTCCCTCTGAAATCTTAAGAATTCCCTGAAAGGTAGGTTATCTCTCAGTTGTGATTGGTGAGTTTCTGAAATAAAGTGGTAAATAATTTATTGACCTTTGTGTTAACCTTACCATCAAGGAAACGGATTTCATGTGAACTACAAGTCATAGTTAGCTGAATGTTTTCTAAAGAGGTTTTAGACACTCAATGAAATGATATGACTGTGATTCTGACAGATTAGGTCTTATGACCAAGTCACATCACTAAAACGTTATCAATGTATTTTCAGCACCGAAAGATATTGGGAGTACATAAATTGGTGCCTATATATGGGCACCTCCTTTTCAAAATTATCCATAAAGAGGTTGGGCAGATATGGAGCAAATCAAGCTCAAATAGTATTTCTGAAATTTAAAATAGCTCCTAGTTAATGCAATCTCAGTGAGGGGGGAAAATGAAATCAGCATTGTGCTTGCATAGGATGTACTGGTTATCCAATATGGCTGTTTTTCAGGTCTCTTTTTATGACGTGAAGTGTAACATATGGGGAATATTGGACTACCAACACTGTATGTCGAGTGCAAACAGAATCTGTTACTAGGTCAAATGCAAACTCTTCAATAGTTAAGATTATGGGCCTGTTTTAGATCTTAAAAGGCACACAAATGTTGACGGAATACAGAACAAATCAAACTTTCATCCAAAGTCAAGAGATCTGGACTCCATTGTCCATCGTTCTTTTGATCACCATGCCACCCCAGTTTAGACCCAGCCATACGAAAATTAGTCTTGACCCTACCCTAAGTGCACAGGGTATGCCCAGATGTGGGTCCCGAGCTCACTGTGCCACTGAATACAAGCTAGCCTGGCTGAAGAGGGGCGATACCCCGAAAACAGTCCTCGGATACTTGTATCTTGTCCAGGGAGGATCTGGCTTGGCAGCTCGGGCTGGACTGCTCTCATGAGGAGCAGGGTCACGACTGATTTGCGTATTGGCTGGGTCTAAAATTAACCGTGGGTGGAGAACTCAGCTCTGCCCGTGGAGTGTGCCGAATTTGCCTACACCTCATTCCGCGGAGAATGCGGAGTAGGCAAAACTCAGCACAATCTGCAGCAGAGCGGAGTTAGCCCAATGCCCGCCTCCACCCCCTATTAATAACATACCTTAAAGTACATTAAAGCAAGTTAAAAAGACTTACCTTTTAACTACGGCGTCCCCGGGCTGCCCTTCTCCTCTTCTTCGCCATTAGAAATACTGATAAGAAAACTGCACATGCGAGCGCACCCACGCATGCACATTTCTCGTAAGAAATGCACATCATGGGCGTGCGTGCATGCGCAGTGTTCTCATCAGTATTTCTAATGGTGTAGAAGAGGAGAAGGGCCGTCCGGGGATGTTGTGGTTAAAAGGTAAGTCTTTTTAACCTGCTTTAATGTACTTTAAGTTATATTATTATCAGGGGGTGGATGCAGCTACGTCGAGTTCCACTGAGTTTGTTGCCAACTCCGTGGCACTCCGCGTATTTGCATTCCGCAAACTCCACCCAGGCTTATCTAAAATGGGGTGGCTTGGTGAGCAAAATAAAAAACGGATTGAACACAGATCTCTTCACTGGGGGTGAATGTTTGACTTGTTATGCATTCCGTCCATCATTTGTTTGTCTTTTGCTTTCTCAGCCTAAGTGCGCTGGGTATACCCAGACGTGGGTACTGGGCTCACTGTGCCACTGGCGTCAAGCTAGCCTGGCTGATGAGGGGTGATACCCAAAACCAAACCCAGGGTGATTGCTTGTTTCTGGTCCAGGGATGATCTGGCTTGGCAGTTCGGGTTGGACTACTCCCATGGGGAGCAGGGACACAACTGATTTGCTTATGGCTGGGTCCAAACTGAGGTGGCACGGTGAGCAAAATAACAATAGCTTTAACCCAGATTTCATGACTGGGTGTAAATGTTTGATTTGTTCTGTATTCCACTCATCATTTGTGTGTCTTTTGCTTTCTCGCCCTTAGTGTGTTGAGTATGCCCTGGCATGGGTCTCAGGCTCACTGTTCCCCTGGATTCAAGCTAGCCTGACTGATGAGGGGTGATACTCCGAAACTGGTTCCTGGATGTTTGCTTCTGGTCCAGGGAGGTGTGACTTGGCAATTCGGACTGGACTGCTCTCATGAGGAGCAGAGTCAAGACTGATTTGCCTATGGCTGTGTCGAAACTGAGGTGGCCAAGTGAGCAAAAGAACAATGGATTTAACCCAGATCTCTTGACTGGGCGTGAATTTTTGATTGGTTCTGAATTCTGCCCATCATTTGTGTGTCTTTTGTTTTTTCACCCTAAGTTCACCGGCTATGCCCAGATGTGGGTCCCGGGCTCACTGTGCCACTGGATTCAAGCTAGCCTGGCTGATGAGGGGTGATACCACGAAACCGGTCCCAGGGTGTTTGTTTTTGATCCAGGGAGGATCAGGCTTGGCAGTTCTGGCTCGACTGCTTCCATAAGGAGCAGGGTCAAGACTAGTTTAGATCTTGGCGGATCAGGTCCCACCATTACTTTTTTGACTGTCATCCCACCACTGACTTGGCCATTGGCCCACTGTATTTCAAAGTTGGATGGCCCATATATGAAAGACTGCCAGAGTCTGGCTGACTCTGTACGGAGGTCTCAACTGCATGGACAGCGGTAAGCGCAGAAGTGACTGTCAGAGGAACTCCAGCCCAGATTCCCACTGTCCCGATTATGATGTGCCTTTTCACTATGGTGACTATGGCGGGAATCCCTCCTACTTTGTGTTGGCACAATCAAAGAAAACTAGGTAAAAACCTCCATTGTTACTGCTTCTCGCTTCCCTTTCAGTCTTGTACCCCATCGTCCAGGTGTCTCCTTTGCTGTAGCGACTCCACACGGTGCCAAATGACTCTGCTGTCACCGACATCTACGGTAAGCTACTTGTACAATTGTCCTATGTATCATATACTGACAATTTCTGTAGGCTTGTGCGCTACTGCATTGCTCTTACATGCAACATTTTTTCTTATGGCAGTAGTGTTCATTTTCCTACTCATCAAGGTAAAATGAACACACATGTATTGGGACTTAAAAAAAATATTGCTTTTGTGGTGCTTGTTGGTATTGTGCTTATTGGGCCTGTGGGTGTGAATTTAATACTGTGTGTGTATGTTGTTTGTGTAGCATGCAATATGTACCAAAAAGGGGCATTACACATTACCTACATATACATTATGAACACATTAACCACATATATTTGTAGCAAGATAATGGTGAGTAACACTGACCTGTCGCCACACCACCATGGCCTCAGTCCATCAGTACACCACCAGAACACCAACAGCATAACTGGAACATCTAAATCTGCTCGGTGCAAACTCACTGGAATGATGACGATAGAGTACTGTTAGCCAGTAGAGAAGTCCACCCTAGTCTGCTGTCTATTTCTGCAACATATAAATAAGCCTGTCAGCTTAACAGAGTACTTGGGACCGCCACCATTGCGGGATGGTTGTAATACCACTAAGATCTACATCAGGCACTATGTCTAAATTCTCTCCCACAAATGCCCTTGTTAAAGGAACAAAGAGCTTAGGGCCAGTTGTACACCCGTTTTTTGTGGTCGCAAACGGGTAATCGGCTTGTTTGCGACTGCGAAATAGGTCTGCCCTATGTACAAACCCTATTTTGCGAGTCGGTAACCTATTACTGACTTGCAAAATTGGGGTTGCGACTCACTATTAGGAAGGGGTGTGCCAAGGGCGTACCTTCCTAATTGCGAGTCATGCTTCAATGTACAAATGTTTTTAGACTGCAATTGCTTTCGTAAATCACTCACAGTTTACTACTCATTTCAAAACGGTGGTAAGCCACTCGCAAACTGGAAAGGGTTTTGAGGGGACTTCTTCCCGTTTTTGACTGGCAGGTAAAACATAACACAGAAACATTTCATTTTTCTTTTTTAAATGCATCCCATTTTCTTTAAAGGAAAATGGGCTGCATTAAAAAAAATCTGCTTTATCTAAAAAGCAGTCACAGACATGGTGGTCTGCTGACCCCAGCAGGCCACCATCCCTGGGAGTGCTAGCCATTCCCTATGGGGTTGCAAATTGCACCTGCCTCATTATTATTAATGAGGCAGGCAATTTGGGCACCCATTAGGAATCACAAACAGGTTCTGAGACACTGTTGTAAATTCCATTTTGAAAGTCGCAAATTGCGAGTCGCAAAATGACACAATTTGCGAGTTGCAAATTGGAAGGGTCGTACATCAGCCCCTTAATGAAATAATCAATTATTTAACATAAGTGTTTTAAAATGGAACCACACCCGTGACAATAGGTCATCCTGGACATTTGTTAACCTCACATGGATTATTGGTAAAGCATGAACAGTAGGCATTCTGCGGTCCTTTCTATGGACGAATTCATGCACATTCTTACACAAGAACCCTTCCTTCAATGCTGTCTCCTGTAATGGATTAGATGGGCACATCAGCTCCATTTGCCTGGATGGTCGGTGTCTGTTGTACCCAGATTCCAGGTTTATGCTGTAGTGGTTAGGGGTAGGGCCCACTGGTGATATGTGATGTAATCAGTGATTTTGTCAGTGATATAACTGATGATACAATTTAAGCTTCCAACATTAATATAATGAGTGAGTTTTGTCCTTTTACAACTGTCCCAGCACTCTGTGCTGGATTGTTGCTAATAAACCTTTTATTTCCTCTGTGAGTGAATTTGAAAGTGAATGTACACTACTTCATGATTGTTCATCCACGGTTTCCAAACATCTGGTCTATTTCAAATTTTGTGGATAGTCTTATTGAATAAATGTATATGTCATTGATCTAAGTAGGAAACATTGACATAGTCATTAGTAGTCCTGCAAATTTGTGATTGGACAGTTCTTTGTGGATCAATGTTGGATACCCCAGTGCTACTTTTCCCCATGCTTGAATATTTTTTAGCACAACTTTTGAGGACAAAGACTATGTTTCTCTCTGCTTTATCATTCATATTTAAGACTTGCCTACAGGGACCCCAGCATGTGTTGTTCGAAAAGGTATGGTAACCAGAGTTACCAGACGGTTCAGGATTGTAATAAATGAGGTAACCCTGCAGGTCTCGACAGTTTGATCAAAGCAATGGAATCTTTTAGCAACAATTGAGTCACAAATGAGGAATGTACTGGTTCTGCGTGGGGTTTTGAGTAAAGCAGGAAGAATGGCGCTCAAGCTAATTCGCGATAAGTGTGGGAAACAAGAAAAATATTACGGTGCCGCCAGGTCAGAGGAACAACCCTAATGACCCCTGTCAATGTGTGGAAAAGGATCCACACTGAAACATGCAACAAAGTCCCGGGCACACGTTTATATAATAAATGCTAAATTTGGTTCTCTCTTATTTGTGGTACAGTGAGCTGTGGTCAACACCAGTAGGTTCTGTATGTTGAATTTTTAATCCTTAGAAAAACTTTAAAAAAACACAACCGGCCGCCACGTGTGTCGTCATCTGGGAATTATCCCATGACTCTTCCGGACTGTACGGGAAGCTTCCGAAAAATGCGAAATCGCTGAACCGGTGATAATTCCAACCCAGTCAGCACGGGTATGAGGAGCACAGTAATGGTGATAATAATATAGATAGTGCAAAGGCAACAGAAACGGGGAGGACGGGTGGGTCACAAGCCCCGTTTGCCAGATCCAACAAGAGTGAGCGGGCGGGTACCGTCCGTTCGGTGGGTGGTCCTATGTCCGTGATGGTGCGTGTTGAAATGGATCCCAAAAGAGTAAGCGGGCAGGTGCGTCCCTCTTACAGGTGATCCTCAGTTCGTTGCACCAGGCAAATAGGAGATGGATCCAGCTCGCTTTCCGGTTGCGAATGAGGAATGACCAGGGGAATCAGAAGTGGCAAATCTGATTATCCTTGTTATTTCATTGCTCTTAGTGGACCCAACCCTTAATGGTGCATTGTTTCCGACCCCGAAGTTACCATGCTCATGGGCAGGGCTTTAAGTGGGCCAGGTCCTGCCGGTGCGCACGGACAGTTCTAAAAAGCCAGCTGCTGAGACTGGTCCCTATCGGGCTCTCTATTTTTGCCCACAAGTTAAAAAAAAAATCTTAACTCTACATCAGTAGCACCCTCCAATGCAGTTGATGTAACTTCAAAGAGACTCGGTATAGTTCTTTTACAGTCTCATCATTTCAGAACTAAAGTATTTTCAATATTAAATACAATGAAACCGCAATTGTTCCTTTTTTTCTTATACAACTAACAAACTTTACCAAAGCCAATAATCCTGGCTTATTGGAGGTGTAATGTCACTTGGTATATTATATATCTGTATGCAGTGACAGAAACAGCAAAATACGAGTCAGATGCCACACTATGCTAAGCACAGATTTTTAGCATGTGTGTTTTAAAGCCACGCCCTTAATCACATCAGCCACACCCCTTTGAGAGACCCCCCTCCCACCCCCAGTTGTTTCATCCCATTTAAAGCCCTGCTCATGGGTAATGGTAACCCCAGGGATTCGGAATCAACAGCCCCTTTATTTGGGCATTCCTACGGTCGCAAACGTTAGAATAAGTTAAGAAAATTATAAATCTACAAGGCTAAGGCCCTTTATCAGCTCAACGCGGTTTACATAGCTAAGAAAAAAACAATACATAATTCCCTTGACCTTGCCATTGTCATTCATTCAATCACTTGTTAGATACTACGAGGGAAAACTTTTCTGAGCAGGCCTCCTTCGCGGTGTAATAGTTTTGTTCTCTTGCAGCATGCCATTGCAAGTCAAGAAACTGTCTTGTCGAGGATATTCATCATTATTTATTATGCGCTCACTCCCAGCTCCATAGCTCGCAGTTAAAGCAAACAATAACAGCAGGATCACTGAACATCCCCCCGGCAGAAAGTTGATTTCAGCAATGCTACCTCTGCACAGATGTCGTCGCTGAGCTCAAGATTACCTGATAGATATAAAAAAAACAAAATGGGCTTTATCTAGGGAACCCGGGCCGCCTGGAGTCCTCAGAAAGCCAAATTGGTTTCCATGGCAGCCTGTCACTCGCTTAGTATTCTGGTAAAGCGTTAGTTCCTCGGAAGCATAATTGCATCATTCAAATATCTGCGAGCCATGGTACATCTACAAAGCCCGAAGAGTGATTAGATCCGGCCTATTCATCTCAGCAAGCCTTGCTTGTCTCGTCCCTGTAGAAAAAAACCTAATTTTCTCTGGGAATTTATAAATAAGAAATCTACATGCCGTTTTACCTGGCGAACACGAGGAGGCGAATACAAAGCTCTCCCTCTCCTTTGATGTGCATACTTCATATCTGCCTTTATTTAATTGCAGGCATCATTTACAGTTTCATTGGAAATTCATGTATTTCTCTAAGGCAGAAATCCTCAGAGATGTGCTGGAATTAAGCTATGCCTATTTTGGTGAAAGGGTGACATACTTTAAAAAGGATAAAGTTACATGAAGAAAGTACATTACATCCCCCCCCCCCCCAAAAAAAACAATAGAAAATTATGGAGCGACTGCTCAAGCCACATAGAATACCCAAATAGTACATTTTTAGCCAGTAAGTGAGGCTCACATTGCACTAATTCTGCTACAAAATGCCTTTTTGGTTTCCCCTCTTCCTTTCTTAGTTTTGTGACTAAATGCCTTCACGTTTTTTTAAACTTGAGTATTCTTAAAACCTTCTTCCAGTATTCATATTCCATAATGTAAGTATGCATTGTTTGGAGGTAAACTCACTGAAACATATAAAAAAACAGGCATGGGCAAAGACAATAACTCTGGCTATTATGAGCTTAGGGATGCACCATAAAACACATTAAAGTCAAACACAGACTCACCTGATTTCAAATCAATACTGCTTTTTTTACTATGTAAAATAAAGTCTGGATGGCAAAGAAGCCTTCTTAATAGTCCTCCTTTAGTTTTGATTACATTGAAAAAAGGGTGTATTCTAATGAAGGCCTCCTTGCAGCCCGATCCTAATTTGATCTTGGAAACAAAACCCCGATGTACTGAAGCTCAATCCCGTTTTCACAGCAGGGAACTCCATCACCTTCAGCCACTTCTCTAAACTCCCATGGACGGAGCACCACTGTGTTCACTTCACCTACACATCCAACATCCCCTGCAGATGCCCACATCAGCTCCAGCGTAGGAATTGGAACAAGATCTCCGATGACCAGCTCGCCACCATCCTCAGCAGCTCCGCTCCAAACACCACAGACTATGATCCTATCACCGCAGCCCACACTCTACACAACCGGGTCACCGACTGCGCCAACACTATTGCCCCCTCAAGAAAGCCTCCAAGCCCCACACCAAGAAAGCCTGCTGGTTTTCCACCAAACTCAGAGACTCCAGACGCACCTGCAAACAACTCGTAAAACTGTGGAGGAACTCCAAAACCTAGACAGACCTCGACAACTTCAAAAAAGCTACCGCTGACCACCACAAGCTCATCAGACTCTCCAGGAAGAAAGCACTTCAGAACAGTGTCTCCACCAATGCACACAACAGCAAGGAACTCTTCAGCATCATCAAAGAGTTCGCCCAACCCAACAGCAAGTCCACAGTCATCACTCCCTCCCAGGACGTCTGCGACAGACTAAGAGCTTTTATCCATCACAAAATCAAGACCATCTATGACAACTTCGACGACAACAACCCTCACGAGGAACACCCCCCCCCCACTGCTCCCAGCAGCACGCAGCCGACACTCAACAGCTGGCCTGTCCTCAGCATCGAAGACACTCTGAGGATCATAAAGACAACCCACTCCAGGCCCCCACAGACCCCTGCCCCCACCACGTCTACCGCAAAGCCGCAGACATCATCGCCCGAGCTTCAACGTATCATCAACCGCTCCTTCAACCACCTCCTTCTCCGATGATTGGAAACACGCCAAGATCAACCCTAGCCTGAAAAAACCTTCAGTATACCCCGAGAATTTCAGAACGATCTCCCTACTCCCTTATCTGGCCAAAGTCATGGAAAAAGCCGTTAACAGCAAACTCGCCGCCTTCATTGAAGAAAACAACATTGTCGACTCCTCCCAATCAGGCTTCAGGAAGAACCACAGCACCGAATCCACACTTCTCGTAACAACAGACAACATCCACACCCTCCTTGACAGAGGAGAAACTAGCCCTCATCCTCATAGCCCTCGCTACGGCCTTCGACACTGTCTCTCACTGCACCCTAGCCCGCAGACTCCAGGATGTGAGAATCCGGAACAAGGCCCTCGACTAGATCCTCTCTTTCCTCTCTGGCAGAACACAACAAGTCAGACTCCCTCCATTTCTCTGAGAACCATCTCCAACCACCTGCGGAGTCCCACAAGGATCCTCCATCAGCCCAACCCTGTTTAACATCTACATGGCACTCTCGCGCCCATTGTCAGAGCACACCGACTCAACATCACATATTACGCTGACGACACCCAACTCATCCTCATTCCCTATTCAATGAACCCAACGTCACCAAACACAACTTTCAAGGTGGAAAGGAAGCCATCACCAGATGGATAAAGAGCAGCTGCCTTTACCTCAACACAGACAAAACCGAGGTACTCATCATGAGGCCGCACCCTGATGCCTGGAATGACACCTGGTGGCCCTTGGAGATCCCCTGACCACACGGACCCTGCACGCAACCTCGGAATCATCCTGGACTCAGAACTCAAAATGAACCGCAGATCAACGCCATCACCTCCTCCTGCTACCACACCCTCTGCCTCCACCAAAAGACCTTCAAGTGGATCCCCCTGAACATAGGAAAACTGTCACACATGCCCTCATCAGTATCAGACTGGTCTATGGTAACGCACTCTACACCGGGAACAACAAGAACCTCACCCACAAACTCCAGAATGTCCAGAACTCTGCCGCCAGACTAGTCCTTTGAACCTACTGTGCCACAGCCACATCAGCCAGCACCTGCGGACCCTACACTGGCTCCCTGTCGAGAAGAGAATCATCTTCAAACTTCTCGCTCAGGCACACAAGGCCCTCCACAACACAGGACCCACTAACCTGAACCATCACCTCGCATTCCACGCTCCCCAGCGTCCTCTCCACTTGACCCAGCTCTCCCTCGCTACAGTACCTCACTATGGTACCGCACCACAGCCACATCAGTCAGCACCTACGGACCCTACACTGGCTCCCCGTTGAGAAGAGATCATCTTCAAGCTTCTCACTCATGCACACAAGGCCCTTCACAACACCGGACCCACCAACCTAAACCACCACCTTGCATTCCACGCTCCCCAGGTTCCTCTCTACTCGACCCAGCACTTCCTCGCTACGGTACCTCGGATCAAGAAAAGCAGAACAGGAGGGCGCTCCTTCTCTCTCCTCTCGGCCAAGACATGGAACTTCCTCCCTCTCCACCTCTGACATACTGCATCACTCCCTGAGTTCCTAAAGGACCTCAAGACCTGGATCTTCGATGGAGCTTAGTGATCCTCCTGGATCTGCGGAACCCCTACCTTCCCAAGCGCCTTGAGACCCGTTCCGGGTAAGGGGCATGCACTATACAAGTCATCACATCTTATATTTGTCCATACTCATGTAAATGGCAATTAATAGGGAACTAAAACTTCCATGTTGGACTACGTCATTTAGTAGTTTCTTACTGCCCATAACGTTTTTTGATTTTATTGACAAGTGCTGAGGCTAGAGCATTTAAAGATTAGTGTACCACACAATGAGATTTGGTAATGATTGTCCCTCATTACACGCAATCGAGTGACGTCACCTTGTAGTTCTTTGTGACGCAGATGTTGAGTGCCCCGGCCGTTCTAATACGCTTCAGCTGTGACTCTTTACAATATAAAAAACAGCCCAAACTTCCTGCACAGTACCTCCACATCCAGCTCAGGTCGAGCTAGAGTCAATGACGTACAGGTGAGATCTCTCGTGCGGGAACTTTTTGGCATGACTAAGTCATCTTTTATATTCGTATTTCATTGCACTTTCGCGTTTTCAATACATCTGTGGGTGCCCTCTCTAATTAGGCAGCCTGACTTGGTACCTAAGAAGGATTGTATAAGGTCCTTCCAATTTTATTTTATATCTAAGGAAGTGGGTCGCAAACTCCAAGTAGAGCCAGGGGAAGAAGGCTCGAGCATTCTCCTGTTTTCTATGAACCTCAGAGTGAGGATACTCACAGTCTTGAGCATTGTCCTATTTTCCTGTTTTGTATGAACATCGTAGTGAGGATACTCACAGTCTTGTGCAACTGGAGAATATGCATTATGGAAAGTTGACGATGTTATTCAGAGTCTTTGAGATCATTGACACTGACTCTGTGATATTAGCTGAAGGCGGTGCACTGGTACATATGTTGTCCCCCCCCTACATAGATGGTGCAGTTGTCTGTCTTCTGAATTGTAAACCTCTACCAAATAGATTTCATGCCATGTTTTTATAGCTTAAAGCCTTACACCTGACACTGTGTTTGGAGATGTTATTACTCCATTTTTCTGCACATTAAGTGGTGGAGATGGCGGTCGGCATACAAAGGTTTGTGTATGTGGGAGTATAGGTTAGATAGACTGATACAGGTGGTCAGGAGGTTTATCTTCACCTGCTCCCTCTTCCTTTGTGTTTGCCAGAGCGGGCCTTTTTGACCTGAGTTGTTACCAGACGAGGTGAGGTCCAGTCGAAAACTTTTTAATTGATTGTGCTGCACTACAAGCAAACAGTTGTTTGAGGCTGACACTTGGTGCACCTCAATATTTCCTACCAGTCTGGAGATTCTGCCCTTATGTCATTGAGAGTACTACAATATATGTTTCTTTATAGGTGCCTTTTGCATCCCGGCGATACAGAGGATTCGTATTTGGCACAAGAGGTTGTATTAATTCCAACCTTTATTTTCATTATCTTTAATTGTTTTTCGTTTTTCACTGTTTTTGACACACCATTTTTAATGCAGTAGCAACGACATTTACAGACAGGTCCTGAAGAAAGCCGTGGACTACCAGTCCAGAAGGCTGAAACATGTCAACCTTATTTATAAGCAGTTATGTTTTAAACTGTTTTTTGCACTGTTTCTAATAAGTATTACAATAGATACTCCAATAAAAGTTTCTCTCTTTTGTAAATCCTTTCTTAATTTTCACTGTCACACAATTGCATTGCACTCATCATGCCCACATACTATTTGTGATCACTTCCATGGTTTCTTGAGAGCCCGATTCCTCTTGTTTCTTTGTTCATCCTACATGACCCTTTTAAGGTACCATCCACTAAGAATCCCTCTATGATCAAGAGGCACAGTGGATGGTAGAATGGATACCCAGATGATGATACTGATCACTTTGGTGTGAAATGGGAATCCGATTACTTGCAAGGGTCTCTTTACTCCGTAATTTCTGTCTGTGGTACTCTACGTGACATAGGTGGTCAGTATTTTCCCCCCAGATAGGTGGCTGGTATAGCAGACCCCCAGATTAGTTGTTTGGTTTTGATATGCGCTATTCAAGCCCATGATTGATTGATTGATTGATTGATTGATTGATTGATTGATTGATTTGATTGATTGATTGAAGACAAGAGAGCCGCCAGTATAGACAGCATTTCGTTTTTAAAGAAAAGGAAAAACCAAGTCCCAGCTGTATTAATGAGAAGCTGCCTCAGGGAAACAAAAAGGACACAGGGGAAAGAAGAGTGAGACGGGATAACGGGCAGCAGAAAAAGTGAGACACAGGGGAGAATGGAAAGATGGGGGCGCCTGAGGGAGTGACAAGAAGGGGCAGAAGGCAGGAGAACCTACAAGAAGTATGAGAGTGCGGAGGGACAGGAGGAAGTCAGTAGGAAATGATACACATGGGGAAAGTGGAAGGGGATTAAACAAGTGTCAAAGACCCGTTAGAAAAGTCTGTTGTTTTAAAATATTCAAAAATACAGTCCAATGCAACCACGCAGTGAAGGCAGAAAGATACATAGTGAAAGCCCAAAAAATCAGTGACAGTTAAATATGCAGAATTCTTTTTATTTTCGATTTTGATCAAATACGTTTAATAACTGAAAAACCAGCATAAGCATCCACAGGCATAGATCTTCTGCAGAATATGTTAACTATCTTCTAGTTAATGGCACTCATGGTAGAGTTATGGTCTTTTCCAAAGTGGTGTCTATACCTTGAGATATTACCATTGGAACCCCAAATCAGATTTGTTTAAGTGCCCATGCTGGTTCTCTTTCACGTTTCTGTGGGTGATTTGCACGTACTTTGTATGAAAATGTTAAAACTCATGTTTGTCAACTAATTATTTCAGTATGGTGCCCAACTACTGTCTACTTATACGGTGACATCATTTCACATTTTGGCTATATTATGAAAGCCAACATTACAATTGCATTTAGCACACAATTTAATAACACTACCATACTCGTCATGTAACAACAACAAGGGGATGGATGGGATGTTTGAATTAAACTTAGCCACTGACATTTGCCAGGGTCACATCCCAATCCATTGTTTTTCACCCACCATGCCACCTCCCTTTGGTCCTAGGTAAGAATTACATCCAACTGGCTGATGAGCTCTAATTAGCGTGAAACCTGGGTTGCTTGTGTTCTGGGTCAGGGACGACCTGGTCTAGCAGTTTGGGCTGAACTGTTTTGACTGGAGCAGGGTCCAGTCAAATTTGCATATGCTTGCGTTCAAACCAAGGTGGAATGGTGTGCAATTAATGATGGAACGGAGTGTGACACAAGTAATTACCAATGGCTGAGATTAACTTAAGGTTTCCATCCATCACTTTTTGTATACTTCAAGTTTTTTATCCAGTAGCCAAGAACGGGGCTGCTTCACCACGATATGTGCAGTGCCCTGAATGAAAATATATCTTTATAAAGCATTTAATAGACTTGGATGAAAAGTGCAAGTTCGGTACCTGAAATCAGTTGCTTTTCTTCCATGGTGCAGGATGGCTAACATCAGCGATCATAATGCGCTGTCTATCTTGTACAAATTCCACTGCACCTACCCACTGGAAAGTGATCTGACAGCAGCCGCCAGCACTTTATAAACCCTAAAAAAATTAACCAGTCAATAAAATGGATGCCTAGTTATTGCTTGAACAGGAAAAAATGCTGTAGAGAAAGACGTCAATATGTAGACTCTGATGTACTAGTTTTGTTATGGAAGACCAGGCCTAAACAACATTTACAGTGAGCAGCAAGTGTAAGAATGACATTTAAAACTGTATTTTGCACTGAAAAATTATATTTTGCACTGCTCAGTAAATGCAAAGGTCTTAGTAACCATTGAACACGTGCTGTCATAAGTGCATTTAACGTCAAAATGCTCTAGATGTCTGGCTGTGTCTTCTTCAGTAGTTACAGGCTCTAAAGTATGAGTGCTAGTCGGATAAAGTCCAAGAAAGCAACTGAAAAAGACAGGGCTTTAAGTGGGGTAGGTCCCTCAAGATCTCAGACCGGGCAATAATTAATTAACTTTGAAAAAGGTTCGTTCAGCCCATAAATTGATGTCATGTGCAGGGAAAACACTGATCAATCAATCAAGGGATGTAAAAGCCATTACGATTATTTTCGCAGTGAGGTTTCTCTGTCTACCTTTCACATGATTTACCTAGCTTACTTCACTAAGTGTAGTTGCTTTTTCCTGGACGTTGTTTTCTGTACTTTTATCATACATCATTTTATTATATTGTTCATTTTGTGAGCTAGATCTCTGTAGTTGTCCGTGTGAGTTCAGGTATGTTTCACAGGTCATGATTAAGAGCTCGGGAGTTGAAAGGCAGAGTTAGTTTCTCACTGTGCCTTTCAGTATGTCATAAAGGTGTTCATGAGACATATTTATCGAGTCTTTCACTTCTCTGAGGAGAACACAGAGCAATATGGACATTCGCCCAGCCCAGAGACGCAGCGTGAGCAGTTACAGGCGGCCAAAACCAAACCATAAGCACCAGGAGGCTGCGGGAGGACATGGCAGGCAAGCGGCCCCTCCCCCTTGTTACGGGGGCATTTAAAAAGGACCTCGCGTCTCCCGCTCGGGAGACGCAGCGTGAGCAGTTACAGGCGGCCAAAACCAAACCACAAGCACCAGGAGGCTGCGGGAGGACGCAACAGGCAAGCGGCCCCTCCCCTTTGTTACCGGGGGCATTTAAAAAGGACCTCGCGTCTCCCGCTCGGGAGACGCAGCGGGAGCAGTTACAGGCGACCAAAGCCAAACCACAAGCACCAGGAGGCTGTGGGAGGACGGAGCAGGCAAGTGGCCCCTCCCCCTTGGTACCAGGGGTGATTTAGCCAGCTATTACTTCTGGCCCCGTGGGACGCGCATGGGCACGCACCAGGCAAATCCCGGGCCAAGGGCGGGCCCGTTTGAGCCCGTTCGAGACCGAGAGAGGACGGGACGGGGCCTCCCTCTTTCAACTCCTTCCCAAAGACTAAGTTAAGGTTGGTGTAAAGCAATTCCTACTAGTATTTTAATTAGCGCTGTGAGAGCATTGCAGTGCCCGCCTATTTTACTTGACATTTTGATATAAGGTACTGTGGCCTCCGACCGTGTTATGGCAGGCGCTAAAGTGGGAAGGGGAACGGGAAGAAAGTCGATCCCCGGCGGGTCGTTTATTGGAACCCTCGATCAGTTCCTCACCAGGGCATCGTCTATGCTGGACCATCAAATAGACTTAACTGAAAAAAGGCTTTCTGTGGATCCCAACTTCGAGAAGCGGTCATCTCTGGCCGGCTAGCATTGGCCCCCTCACCCACTAGCTTGGAATTATCTGAAGGATCTAGCAGGAGGGGCGTAGTTGAGGTTTCTCCTCACCAGGTGCAAATTGAAATAAGACCCCTGGTATCTCCATTGAGGGAGGTTGCTTTATCACCTGCTCAGGTAACACCGGCTATTAGGACTGAAGCCCTGGACCCCACCTGCAGGAAGCTACAAACCCACTCTGCAACTAGCTTAAAGAGAGGTGCAGAGGCTCCGGTAGCCCCTGCCAAAAGGAAGCGTGGGAAGCACCTATGAATAAGAGGAAGGCCAAGCTGCAAAAATGCAACGGCGGGGGAATGGACCAAACGGCATCTGACACCGTGAGCCCAGTTGTCGCCCAGCGGATAGAAAAGTTGTCTATGACATCTCTAGCCTCCAATGATCTCTATCACACGGACCTGGGAGATGAGTTCTGTGCTAAGATGGAAAAAATCTTTTTCAAGACCTGCCGTCCCTTTTATGACATACTAAATGCTATTGAAAATAGACTGACAAGTCTGGAACAATTGTATTCTGCTGGTGCAGGAAAGGGGGCGGTTCTTGATCCACCGGTAACCAAGGACAGTCTAGTGAGGCAACCTGAGCCCAATAGTGTGACTTGTAATCCCCCTGCATTGCCTGCACCAAAGCCCATAGTCCCACAACCCCAGTGTTACCAGCCGCGGAGTCAGGATGACCTAGCAGGAGTAGGCTATGATAGAGAGACAGCTGGGTATAGACCTGTTGGGGAGGCGGGGGGTGGCGGGCTAGACAGTGGCCAAACCCTCTCATTTAGGAGTGCAACTTTTAATCCTCCAACTTCTGAAATACTATCTATTTGTCTGAATCTTCCACCTGAGTCGGCACCGTATGTGGTTGTTCTCGCAGGTGTCCCAGCCCTGGACCAAGAGAAAAGGGAGGATTATGGTGCTCTAAAAAAAATGCATCCATTGGCTCAATTACAATAGGCCACTGCCTGTTTCAAGTGAAATCCTTTTTGCCCGGCAGGTAAGTTGGGTAGGGACGCGGGCGAAAGACATTGAAGGTGACTGCATAGTCATACATTTCAGGGACAGTAGGGTGGTGGCCCATATTTCCAACTGGGCCCCGGGTGTTCTAGATCACAAGTACAATCCTTGCCCCTGACCTATTTCTATCCCACTGTGAATTTGGCGAGAGGGTCCCAAAACTGGGCCGTGCAGGATATTCCAAATCCTAGACCATACAATACCTGGGGGAGAAATATTATTAATGGCCCACGGAATGATTTGCTTGCCCTTACTAATAGATTTAGGGCCAGATGTAGGTGGCCGTTACCGCCGGTAAATGGGTTTTTGGGATGTAGGGCATCATTTTACAGATTCGGTAAATTGATCGAATCTGTAAATTTACCGAATCTGTAAAATACAGAATCTGTAATTTTACCGATTTGGTAAATCCAAGATGTAGGTAGCACTGTTTACAGTGCTACAGGCCTTCAGAATTCGGTATTTTACCACACAATCCTATTGTGTGGTAAAATACCGAATTCAGGTGTGCATGCACACCTGTGCATGCACACCTATGCCATGTGACAGACAGACATGCCCTTGGGGTGCTAGAGGGTGTCAAAGTGACACCCCCTGCACCCTTGCTGGAATCGGTATTTACCGAATCTGTAAATACCGATTCGGTAATGCCCATTGATTCCTATGGGCTTCAATGCCCATAGGAATCAATGGGCATTACCGAATCGGTATTTACAGAATCGGTAAATACCGAATCTTAACGATTCAGTATTTACCTATTCTGTGTTACCTACATCACCGCCCCTCCATTTTACCACTTCTTAAATACCGAATCGGTAAAATTCGGTATTTAAGAAGTGGTAAAATGAAATTACCTACATCTAGCCCCAGGTGTATTAGACCAACTTGATTGCCGCACGTCCGTGGGTCCAGGCAGGTCCTCCACAAGTGGACTGGAGGGTGTGTGTATGACCGCCTTGGAGGCTGTGGCAGGGCCCGGGGACAGCGAGCTATCAAAGCTGGGGCAAGCACTTTCTAAAAATCCAACTGTGGAGGGGTCTGCTCGGGGGGACAGTTTGTATTCAGTGGATTCCGAACCCATGGAGGGGATGGTAAAGGACTTTATTAAAATCTTCTCCTGGAATGTGGCCGGGATTAAGAACAAATTGTTGTGCCCCGATTGGGGAGCCTTTGTGGAAAGCAATGATATTTGCCTGTTTCAGGAAACTTGGGCACTAGAATGCTCCCAAGACTTGGTCGATGATAGATTGGGTGTGAGAGTCCCCTAGTGGCCTCACTCTGCTGGCCCACAGATAGCCTTCCACGATGCCTAACATCACAAACCTCTGCCCTTTGCACAGGTTGCCAGACCCCACCGGATCCTGGCTCTTCTGTTGCAGGGGTGGTGACAGTGACATCAGTAGTCTGGACTGGGGTGAATATGATGGGAGACACTGTGGTAGGTATACAGGTTGGGTGGACTATGGGTGGCTGAGTTGTTGCAGCTGGTAGGGGAGTTGTTGTGGGACTATTTACACTCACTGTTGCAAAGTGCCCAGCCTGACCAGATGGACTTGCACCGTTGTCCATGTCAAGATGTGCTGGACTGTCCTCATCACTGTCGACTTGCTCCTGGGGCGAAGGGTGGGTCTCTTTGGAAGCAAAGCTATTGCCATGTGCTCTTGCCGATAGACCTGTTGGGAAATGAGAACATTGTTATTGTTGAAAGTGTGATATCTAGCTCCAAATTTTGTGTCACAGTTCAGACATTTTCAGATTCCATGCAGAAGTACATCTGATACACAGCTCATAACATGTCCTGATTTGTAGCCAGTTAGATTAGAAAGTATACATGACATCTATAAACCATTCTTTCCAACACAGTGGAGATATGATGTGAATGTAACCATTCCAATGCCCAGCTGAGTACAAAACAGTAGGTGACACAACTTGGTTGTGTCCTTGCCATTAGTGATCATGTGAGAAGTGCAGAGTCAAAGGTTCACCTGTCCTTTAAAATATTTGGATATGGGTTCATGGATTTCTATGTTGAGCAAACACACTTGTTGTGGGCCTCTCATTCCATCAATTGCTTCAGTTGCTGAGACCATGACTACATACAGTACAGTATATTGACTTGTCTCTGAGGAGAGCATTGGATGTAGATTGCTCACTCCATGAGAATTGAAGATCAGTTCTTATTTGTGAGTCATGTGACAATCTGCAAAAGCACATTTTAATCTTGTTTTAGGTAATGAAAACAGGGCACCTTGGCAGTTGTATTAATTTCTACCCCAACTTGTCCACACTGTCTAGCTGGTTAGTGTGACATACTTCTTAACATTATGCTGTTGGTATGACCCCTACCTTTACATTGGGGCAGATAAGATGTATCAGGGAATATTATATTTTATACAACACTTACAGACATCATTCCATCATGTGCCATGGTGTGGAGATTGATATAGCAAACCTTATATGTAACACAAAACATTAACATAGACGATTTCACATCTCAGATGCTGACACTTTGATGATTGAATGTTAGGGAAATATGTGGTAGTCACATTGTTAAGAGCTGGTTTGAGAATTAACAGGGGATTTAGGTTTCATGTGAGTTTGTACATTGTCACTTATCAGACTCTGCTCCTCCAGGTACTCTATGCAAGCCTTCAATGTTTAGGATGGCCAAGACCTTCTTCTCCCAGGGGAAATCATTTACGGGTATGCTGGGAGGACCACCACCAGTCCTCTGGGTCTACAGGTATTGCTTGGAGGCCAGTTTACGCACCTTTAATCTCTGGTCATTTCACCTATTCCTAATTTCCCCCTTTGTGCGTGGTATGGTAGCTAGAGCATTCACTTTGCGGATTATTCTTTCCCACATTTCCCTTTTCTAAGAGATGGTAGTATTTTGGACTTAGGTTCCAAACAGATGTGGCTCTACTCTAATGATGAAAAATGATATATGGTGTGCGGCACACCTGTGAGTATTCAGAGTTAATGAAATGTTTTGTCAATGTAAATTTCAGATGACTTTTCTGGGTGCCTTCGGGTCTAATCCCCTCTGACCCTGAGGGATTGGAAACTGAAATAACAATAAGTGCAGTGTCGACCAAATGACACTGTGACCTTCAGGCACTCCTTGTGAGACGCTGTCCCTGATGGTAATTTAATTGTGATCCGTTCAAATCAAATAATATAATCAACATCCATTTGTTATTAGTCCAAATGATAATGTTTTTATTTCAAAGATTCATATGGATGAGTTAATTGTGACATTCAATGTTTTTCTTCAAGTAATCAATTTTTAATGAAAGTAAATGTCGCTTCTTCATTTGATACAGACTCAAATTGCGATGTGTACATCCCTATGCATTTCGGGATTCATGCCCTTCATCAGGGGATAGGCGTACGATCTGAAAGTGAAAAAATATATATGTTGTAGTGTAGTGTTCAGGTGTGGTTACTCTTCCACTTAGCTATGATGAAGAGAGATAAGTATGCTAAGAAACAAAAAAGTGCTCCGACTCCAGTGTAACTAGTTGTGGTGTGATAGCAATGTGCAAGATTAACTGTCGGTATGGGTTGGAGTGTCTGGGAGAAAACACGGTGTGTAGCGGTTAATGGAACGCGGAAAAATAATGAAAATGATGCAAAAAAGTGCAGTGGTGACACACATGTGAGACGCTGTGGGATTAAGCAAAGTGCAGTCCAATTGATATGTACCCAGTTGCTCCATGCTGAAAGTAGCCAAATGGTGGTGGACTGAGTTCAATAAAGTTAAGCACGCAGGCGGACTTAAAGGTCGGGTAAAGTGACTGTTTTACCGCGTGTGAATTCATATCTGAAATAATAAGGTTTGGTGACATCCATGCAAGCGAGTTTGGATACCGAAAGAAGTGCCTATCATACCGCATATAGGTTCGTGTCTGGATCGTGATTCCAGCGTTCAACGGCAGTCTCAACGCTCGAGCTGGTGTGTAATGCGTTAGCGTCTAACTCGTGAGTGTTTACAAGGCTGCTAGGGCACAAAGAAGGACTAGTTTGTGTGGCGGCCATCTTGTCATTTGGTGAAATCGACATGTGTTGGATATGGTACCAAATGGATGGCTAGTGGTGAATCTAAAAATAATGCGGTTTATGAAAGAAATATGGGTATGTGAAAAATGTAGGAGTAAACGGTGGACGGTTTGGGTTCCGAAACCCCGTTGGTCCAAATTAATAAAGTTGGTGAGAATACAGTTCCACTGGGTTGCATGTGAACTATGCGTAATGTGACTGTGTCTGATAACCCAAACAGTATAGCACATTCAGAATCAACTTAAGGGGAGCTTGGATGATACAACATAGAGGTTCATGGGGAAAACATAAAAGTTCATGGGAAGAACAGCACAAAAAACAGAGGTGTGCAGTTATGTTAGTACTGAAGCCTGTTAAAGAAAGCAACTGTATTCCATCCTGTCATTAAGAACTTTTGGCTGGCAAGCGTCCAGTTTTTTTTATCCAGATAATTTTGCGTTGTAGTAGTCTCTTTTTATTGTCGATACCCTGTCTGAGCGGGACAACCTCCAAGACAAGAAATCTAATTTGACTGATATTATGGTTGTTGGTGACGAAATGCGCAGTAAAGGGTGTCTTCATGACCTTGTTTCTGATGGTACTCTTGTGTTTGGTAAGGGGAACTTTAATTTTTCTTTCGGTTTTACCTACATACGGTAGACCGCATGGGCATTCAGAAGGTAGACCAGATTTTTTGAGCCACACGTGGCATTGGTAAACAGTTTGATGTTTTTTCCTGATGTGGGATGACTGAGTGTAGAGCCTTGAATGACGTTGTGGCAATGACTGCAATTTAGACATGGTTTGGTTCCCGTGTATCTCCGCCCGGTGGCTCTTGGTGTCCCTTCCAGTAGATCATTGATATTCTTGGATCTTTGGTAAGCAAAAAGTGGCATATGGTTGAAGATCCCATTGAAATCTAGTTCACATTGAATCATTTGCCAATTTTTCAGGATCATTTTTTTGATTTTTGAACTCTTCGTTGAAAATTTTGAAGCAAAGACTGGTCTGTCAGTCGACTCTTGTCTTGTGTGTGTAGATAAAAGATCGTGGCGGTTGATGTCGCCGGCCCCTTCCTTAGCAGAGCACAAAATCTGATTGGGATAGTTCCTGTCTTTGAATTTTGCCAGCAGTTTTTGTTCATTATCCGAATATGTTTCTGATTGTGAACAGATTCTTTTGATCCTGAGTAGTTGCGAGTATGGTAGGTGTTTCTTTAGCGAAAAAGGATGACAACTGTCGTAATGTAGTGAATTGTTCCTATCAGTGGATTTAATGTATAGTTCTGTCTCTATTTTATTGCTTTGGCACTTTACTAATACATCCAAGAATGGTAGACTGTGAGTACTCACAGAGTGTGTGAATTTGATGTGATCATCGATGTTGTTGATGTAAGAGATAAATTCAGTGATCTCTTCTGGTGCACCATACCAAATCAAGAAGATGTCGTCTATGTACCTCCAAAATTTCTTAATTTTGTCGTTCCATCTCGGGTTGGTCAGAATGTGGTCTAGTTCCAGTCTGTGCATGAAGAGGTTTGCATAGCTGGGGGCTGCAAGATTTTCCATTGAGGTACCAATGAGTTGCAGGTAGAATTCTCCGTTCCATGTAAAATAACTGTGGTACAAGGTGTATTGTATCAATTCCAGTAGTAGAATCTTCAGTTCCTCTTTGATTGGGTGTTGCATAAGGAATGATTCAATGGCTTCTAAACCTCTGTTGTGTGGAATAGACGTGTATAGAGCACACACGTCGATGGTGCATGAAGTAATGTTGGCGTCTGGGTCAAGTGTTGTTTGGTCTACTTTGTTCAAGAAATCGGTGGTATCACGCAAATACGTGGTCATATCCTTTACCAGTGGTTGCAGGTAAGCGTCTATGTATTTCCCTGTAGGCTCATGGATAGAGCCTCTGGTGGACATTATCAGGCGAAAAGGTGGTCTGGCAAGATTTTTGTGAATTTTAGGGAGCATGTTTAAACTTGGACTCCTTGGGTTGAGCTTTGTAACATATCTTTTATCCTTTTCAGTGATTGTTCCCATCATGCATGCTGTCTCCAGAATAGTTTTAAGTACATTGGCGAATGCCCTCGTTGGGTCCTGCGTCAACTTCATGTAGAGATCTGGGTTTGACACGTGCTCTGTTACACTCTCTTGGTAGAACTGAGAATCCATAATTACGAGCGCTCCTCCCTTGTCTGCTCTGCAACATTTGATGTTCTTGTTGTTGACGATCTGATTGATGGCCTGTTGTTGTTTGAAATTGAAATTACTCCTTTTAGAGTAGGATTTTTTTAAGTCCTTGATCTTGTTGGCGGTGATAGTTTCATAAGAGTCTAAAATCTTATGACTAATGGGTGCAGTGAAAGCACTTTTGTTTCTTAAACCCATGCATGTGTCATCTGTGTTAGGATGAATTTGTGGAACAATATTCTTGAAATAGTGCCTTAATCTTAAATTCCTCATGAACTTGTACAAGCGTACTTGTGTTTCCAGTTCGTTTGAATGATAGGTCGGTACGAATGATGTTCCTCGCTGTAGTATGGCCATTTGTGCATTAGACACAGATACTTAGGAAATGTTGATCACTAAGTTCTTTTGCTCCTTGTGGACTGAACTATTGGAATTGAGGGTTCTCTGGTGTCTTCTGCTTCTCCTGGTTCGACGACAATGGCTGGGCCTTTCTCTAAAACAGAAACTCCTGCTGTATTTTTGTATTTGTATGTGGTATTTATATAGCGCAAACTGTCGCTCCGAAAAGAGCATCCTGGCGCTGAAGGAGGTCTACGATAACATTCGTGAGAACTAGATGGCGGCCATTACATAGGCATCAGGTAAATTGAAAATCCAAGTTTTAAGTTGTCTCCTAAAAGAACTCTCTCTATCCAAGAGTCTAACATCTAGATTCATCATTGTTAAATCGGCTCGCAAAGGGCCAGATTCTGAGAATCTGGCCCTTTGCGAGTTCAATTTTTGCATTTGGGATTCATCATCCCAAATGCAAAAATCGCTAATTGCGAAATCGCATATTTGCGAGGAATTGCATTTAAGGAATCTCTATTTGAGATTCCTTAAATGCAATTCATTAACCATTTCCTATTTGCGAATTTGCTATTTCTGGCCGCTATTTACCACGAAGTCAGACTTCCTGGTAAATAGCGAAAACTCAGAAAAATGCACTTTAGTGCATTTTTCTAAGTGGTATGTTACACACACACATGTCCTTTGGACATGTGTGTGCGCAACATCTGGCTACATTTACATTTCAGGGGTGCTACAGGGTGTCCTTTGGACACCCATGGCACCCTTGAAATCGCATCCTTATTTGCGATTAGCAAATTGCTAATCGCAAATAAGGAATGACTCCCCATTCATTCCTATGGGCCTTTAATCGCAAATAAGGAATGACTCCCCATTCATTCCTATGGGCCTTTGGGCCCATAGGAATGAATGGGGAGTCATTCCTTATTTGCGATTAGCAATTTGCTAATCGCAAATAAGGAAGCTGTAGAAATCGCAATTAAAATTGTGATTTCTACATGAATCCCGTTTTGCAAGTTCTTAATAGCGATTCCTTAATAATCGCTATTAAGGACTCGCAAAACAGGACAATGATGAATCTAGGGGTAAGTTCTTTAGGCATGGCATTCCAAGCTTTGGAGGCCAAGACAGTAAGGGTCTTCCCACCCTTAGTTTTGTAATGGAATTTGGGGATGTTAATTAGGTTACAACCTACTGATCTCAACACTCTGGTGGGATTATAGCGAGTGTATCGTCTTGAAAGGTACCTTGGGCCCATGTTATTGAGAGCACGGAAGGTGGTCAGCAGGATTTTGAACAAAATCCTTTTGTGCAGGGGCAACCAATGCAAAGTCCTAAGGGCTGTAGATGCGGAGGATTTTCTGGGTAATTTAAGCACCAATCTAGCAGCCGCGTGTTACACGCTCTGCAGTTTTTTTAACGTGACCTTTTTTACCCCAGCCATCAGGCCGTTACAATAATCCAAACGGGAAAGTATGAGGGCTACTGCCACCGCCTTTCTTGAGTCAGTGGGGAGGAAGTCAAAAAAATTCTTTAGAGATTTTATAATACTAAAGCAGCTTCCTGCCTCATTCCTCACGTGATGGTTGAAGGAGAATCTGTACACATCTAATGACCCTTAAGGCAAATAAACCATGCCCCCAGACATGGACTGACCACTCGCTGATTCCCTTGGAACTAACTATAGCAAAGGAACCAGTGAATAAAAGGCAGCTAACTGTACCTCCCCAAAATAAATACGACTGGAGCAAAATTAGTCAGGACCCAGACTTTCGGGATCTTATGAAACAGGGCAAACCTACCTTGACGGGGGACACTGAGGTAGACAATGAGACCTTTAATCACTGGATTACGACCAGCCTAGAACAAATTAGCACTAAAGGATCTAAGAACATGTCTAAGAAAAAGAAAAAAATAGCACCCTGGTTCTCACAATCTCTTAGAGAGAAGCGTGTTGAGGTCAGACTATTGGAGAGGAAATGGAGACACTCATACACAATAGAAGAATGACAAATTTACAAAGGATGTTCGTTGTCTACGCTGGGCGTATATCAATCAATCACTGCATTTCTAAAGCGCGCCACATACCCGTTAGGGTCTGAAGGCGCTGGGGGGGGGGCCTGCTACTGATCGAAGAGCCAGGTCGTGAGAAGTTTCCTGAAGGCCAGCAGGTCCTGAGTCTGTCGTAGACTGGTAGGGAGAGCGTTCCAGGTCTTGGCGGCGAGGTAGGAGAAGGATCTCCGCCCAGCTATAGACCTCGCCCAGTTTGTAGTCCATAGTGTCGCGTTTGTATTTCCGTATCTTTCTGTCACTGATCTCCTTTGAATATTTGTCTAGATGGATATTAATATCATTTAGGGCTTTGTCCAACTCATCCTTAGTCAAGTTGCTATCCAAGTTCTGGTGTAGTTGTTTGATTTCTTTTTCCAGGTCTTCTATTACTTTAGCAAGTTCTTCAACTATTGAAAGAATCAAGTCGAGAGAACATCTGTTAAGAATCGCATACCAATGTTCGGTGAACTTGGGGTTGTTCCTGCAGAGTATGGGTTTCAACGCGATTCATAGATGGTGTATGATTCCATACACCATGACTGACAACTCTTGTTCAGAAAACGTTGTATTTTTGGCTCTGGCTTTTATCTAAAAATGAAACAATTAACATTGCATCAACTAATTACTCTCAGGAGATAAAGTAAAAGAGCACGAAAAGTGTGTGGAGAGTGACAACTAATGGTAGAAAATAGGCTGCCTTCTCTGTCCCAGATTTGCCTCACAAATGCTCTGGAGCTGTGAAGTGGCAAAATATCATGGTCTGAAATGGGGTATGTTTTATAGTGTGCTATGCAGGTGTTTCCAATGAACATCAAGTGTGTTGTATTTGTGGTCATCCAGTGGCCACTGTTCAGTTGCTTTGCTGAATGGGAACTGCAATGGTTTCCCACGAAACTGCCGTAAGGGGCCCGCCAGTACTGACGTACTTTTGTAATTTGCTTGGCGGCAACATGCTGTTGTGACGGTATCGGCGTACTAATCTCCAGCATTGCAGTCAGCCGCATCGATGGTGGTGAGCACTTAGTTGTTGTGGTCTGCCGCTCAACCTCCATTCATCGTAATAGGGCGGGTGGAACACCACTGACCCGGCGATGTGTTTTAAACTGCTGTGGTTTGGAGGTAAACTGCCAAACTTGTAATCTGGTCATAAGTTTCAGAGTGTCATTGGCTACAGAACTCTTTCAGGATGTCACTTGTCGCATAATACAGCCAGTCACAAATGCTTTCCATTACAGTGATTGATGACATACTGGTTTTTGGGGCCACACAAAAGGAAGATGATAAAGATTTTAGACAAGTGTGTTGTATACTTGCTGACGTAGGTCTCAATTTAAATTCAGCAAGTGTGAGTTTCATAAAACAAAACTAAAGTTCTCTGATCATATCTTTTCGTATGAGGGAATGACTCCAGCACCAAATAAAGTACAAGCTTTGTTGTCCACTTCTCCTCCACAAGATGTTACTATGCTGTGAATCTTCCTGGGTATATTCAGTTACTGTTCATGATAGATACATGATTTTGCCACTGTAGGTGCCCAACTGAGTGACTTAACTACATTTTATGCAGGAAGTTCTTTTTAGTTATCCCAGAAGGCATCATACTATGAGAGTCGAGAATGGTGATACCTGAGAGCATGAGACAAGTTATTGAACTGGCACATGAGGGATACTGTGGAGTTGTTGCTACTAAACATGCCTTGACCAAGTGTGGTTCCACCATCTTGATGAAGGAGTTGAAAAGGAATTAAGGGCATGTCATTTTTGCAACTACTTGTCATCCAAAACAACCCAGCACCTTTAAACATGTATGATCTTCCAAAACATACATGCAAGAATATTGTGATTGATTTTTTTGTGCCACTTGACAGTGATCATTATCTACTAGTAGTTGTTGAAGAATACTCCTGTTTTCCCCTTGTGAATTATCTGTTGTCAACCACTCACAACAGTCATTGAGAGATTAGAAAATATTTTTGCATCCTCGGGTGTTCCTTCAATTTTGAAATCTGGCAAAGGCTCACTTTTCAATAGTCGAGAACTTAAAGATTTTCTGAGTCACCTAAATATGATGCATCAGAAAGTATACCTCTCTGGCCCCAGGTGAACTGTATTGTCGACCGATTTATGAGCACCCTCAAGAAGACTTTTCAGAGTGCTGTGATGGAAAGAATTCAACTTAAATCAGTTCTTCACTCTACTCCAGGTCATTGGCCTGCCACCTTAATGTTTGGGAGAGTTAAGGGAACCAAATTGCCACAATGGACAATTGAAAGATCTATTGACATTGGTAAGCTATGCACAACTGATTTGTCTCACAAACGCAAAATGAAGACCCGTGCGATTGACACCGCTATGCTTGGACTACTGTGCTCAAAAGAGGAGACCAAGTCACTGTCAGACAGAAACGGAAAAGCAAGTCTGATGCTCCATTTGATGCTGACCCACTGAGGGTTGTGACTAGCAAAGGACACATGGTGACTGCTCATCGCCCTGGAAAGTCCATCACACAAGATTATTCTTATTTCAAACACTTGACTTGAGGTTCATTGACTCCAGACGTTCAGAGTGAGACCCTTCCATCTGAAAGTCAGGAGGGCCAAAAGACTGCACCTGTGCCGATGTCACTGGGCCGGCCATGGATGCCTCTCTTATATTTCCTGTGTCTCCTTCACTCACCTAATATCATTTGCAAGATTGATTCAAGCACCTCGAAGACTCATTGAGGAGGTATTATGTATATATGTATTTTTGTTTGTGTACTTTTATTTAACAAGGGGGGAGATGTAGTGACATGTATATTAGAGTGGGACCTCTCTGGTCCCTGATGGACTCGGTAGAAAAGTGACATAAGTAATTGGGTGTGGTTAAGAAATTCATGATGTAGTTCATTCAGTTAACGGTTACACGCTGAAGAATAAAGATGTGTAATATTGAGCTCCGTATGTGTCATGATTATTTGCATGTACACGGGCTGGGGAGGATGCTACACACTCCATACATTTATAGAAGCATTACAAAAGAGCAAAGCTGCTAACAACTACAAATTAAGCAATCTGTATAAATGTTGGATCTAATCTTAGCAATCAAACTAAAATAATGTAAGTAAGACATGTCACAATTTTAAGTCAAACTCTTCATGAACAACAAAGGAGTACATTACTTAAAAATAATACTCAAAAATTTTTTATAAAATAAGTACTAACCTACAAAACTCACAATAAGCTATACATTAATCTTAAACAACATGACAAATACTTTTTATATAAATAAAGAACATAATATTTTATTACATTAGTCAAAACATTAATTAAAACTCCAATGTTAAATATGACTGATATAAATAAAATAAATATATAAATGATATATATTAAAATTATAAACTTCTCCAACCAAAAAGCTCAAAGAAGAAACTCAATCCATTACATAAAATTAAAAAAGAAAGCTCCTGGAAAACCAAAACAAAGGAAATTGAAGTAAAATACATTGGTTTATTATAAAGCAATTACGATTTCCTTTAAAAAACATAAAGGTGAATCCAAATGCCAATAGGACACATTCGTAGAGAACATATTGCAATGTAAAACAGAAAACCCAACCCAAAATCATTACATTCCCAAAAATACAAACATGTAAAAATTAATCACCGTAAAGCAAGTACATAACACAATATATCTTGTTACGTATTGATACATTACTAAAATAGTGTACGAAAAGCCAAACTAACACATTAATGAAAACAACTACAATTAATACAGATAAATGAACCAAAACCCATGAACAACACTATAACCTCTGGACCAACCCCTACATTCCCCGACCCTCAAAACTCTATAACAAAATGCTTCAAAATACTTAACTTGTTCTGACAAATAGCAGCCCCTTACCATGCCCTCGGTCAAAGAAAACAGACAAAAAATGACACAAATAGACTACATAGAAAAAGGTAGCGGTAAAAAAATTAATGGTAAATAAAACAAAAAAATATTTCTTCCCAAAGAAATGAATGGAAAAATAAGTAAACATTTTTTGAATATAAAAGGCAAAAAATATTAAACATGTAAAACGTTTCAGAAATGTTGTCAAAATGTTAATAAATTGGAAAGTATATATTAAGTAATAGTATAAAAATATACAATTATTCAATATATACTGAAAAAACATGTTACAACTATATTAAAATATGTATATGAAACAATTTAAGAAATGTTTTAAAAAAGTGCTAAATAATACAAAAAAATCCTGGTGAATGAACAACATATGATACTATTTAAATCAGATATACATTGTTTATTTAAAAATAAAAATGTATTAAACACTGTTTTATTTCTTAGTAGATAAATGTTTTAAATGTGTTTTAACAAGAAATAAATATGTGTAAAAAGGTAAAAGCACACATTAAAGAAACTTTGAAAATACTAAATAAAAATTTAAAATGTGTGCTACAAGACTTTACTCTATGAAAATAAGTAAATAATAATATGTATTACAAATATACAGCTAACTACTTTTTAGGTTGACTTTTTAAACACCAAGAATACTAATTAAATGCAATACATTACTCCTACAACATAGAAATACAATATTAAAAAAGCAGTTCATACTAAAATGGTTAAATTAAATGATCACATTCCAATGTAAACTATTTCGAAGAAAGAGTTGGACAGTAAAGGGGTGACATTTCCACTACAATATATCCCAATTTGAGGAAAGTATTGGGCGCTAAATGGGTGACTTTATGGTCTACTTTGAATGTTGGTCAGAAAAGCTCCGATCTACGGTTGGAGGCTTTCCGACCGACATCTTCGGTTTCAATTCTGACCACCATATTATGAATACAGCAGTCAGAATTGAAACCAGCCACTCCTTCCAGCTGGCTACCGACAGGCTCAAGGAGCACGTCGGCCAGTCAGAATCGGCACGTAATCCCTTAAGGACGGCATTTCCCCCAGCGGGATTATGATGTTGGTTCCCCACAGGCATTTCATGTTGGAAAGCGACTTAGTGGGGCCCTAGCAGGGCCCCCTTGAAACAGCGGCCTCTGTTTGGGGGCATGGGAGGCACATATGGTGTCCCCCTGTCAATCCCTGCACCGAGTGCCTGCTACGCTGTGCAGGGATTAATAAAAACTCCCATTTCTTTTTGGGAGCTTGTGCTGTGGCCTGTGTCCGACTGTAGCACAGACTCTCACAGAGAAATGGAAGTGTGTGACTGCACCATGTGCAGTCACAACCTAATACTGCGGTCGGGAACACCTACCAGAGGTCGGCCGGTCTTGATTCCACAATAATGTCTGGCGGATGTGATGCAGGGCTCTTGTCAGGAGGGCACTGCATCTTGCAACACCCATTGTCCCTGCCTGTTCTACAAGGGTGCCAGTTTGGACTATTCCAGGCCGCCAAAAGCTATAAGAATATTTGGGCGGCTGGTATTAGTCATTTTAATTGTTTAAATAATTATACAACTATTGGTGTGCTCACTTTCAGAATTAGACACACTGCTCCAGCTTGATGCCTGACTGCCATAAGTACTGGTGCCGACAATTAAGTGCTGGTGCCAAGCGCCGTAAACCACAGGCCCAAATAAAGCACTGGTGACATTTACTATTCCCACTCCAATCTCAACCAATTTGAAGATGGTATTGGACACTAAAGGGATGATATTTACTATTCCAACTCCAATCTAAACCAATTTGAGGAAGGTGTTGGATAATAAAGAGATGATATATACTATTCTCACTCCAATCTAAATACATTTGTGGAAGATGTTGGACGCTGGGTGGCATTTACTGTTCACACTCCAATCTAAACGAATTCGGGGAAGATGTTGGACATTAAAGGGGTGACATTTACAATTCCAACTCCAATCTAAACCAATTTGGAGAAGCAGTTGGACACTAAAGAGGTAATATTTACTATTTGCACGACAATCTAAAGTATTTTATGCAAGGTGCTGGACAGAAAGCATGACTAATTGCCTTGCAGAGTTTCAAAAGACTAGACTCGAGACATTGGGTATCAGAGCGCTTTACGTGAGCACCTGTTTCGTTCCAGATGAACACATTCATTTTTGTTAGGCATGGGGAGATTTGGGGCCAGATGTAGGTGAGGGGCATTTACAGACTCATAAATACCGAATTTTACCGATTCGGTATTTATGAATCGGTAAATATGAAGGTGGGAGATGTAGGTATTTTTTCAAATAGAAATACCGATTCGGTAACATTCAGTATTTACCGATTCGGTAAATACCGAATCGGTATTTCCTATTGATTCCTATGGGCTGTGAAGCCCATAGGAATCAATGGGAAATACCGATTAGCTGGCGGAAAATTAGATATATCGTCCTTTTCCCAGCGTCGGTACCTGGAGGTACTGACGGACAGAGCGGGGCCTCATTCTATCCCGAGCGGGTGCCGGGTGAGGTGAGGTTATTTCCCACATAACGCTGGGAAAAGGACGATATATCTAATTTTCCGCCAGCTAACATTGGGGCTCCAAGTTCCTGGTAGGAGTATATTTGTTGTTTGAATTTATATTGTATAAATCACTTATTCTGCAGTTGCCATTCCATCACGGTCCTGACGAAAGCTGGATACTTCATTCCTAACAGCTGAAACATGTTGACCACACTGCACTGCGCCATCTTATAGTTATATTTTCAAACTATTAGGCGCATTTTTAATCTTAACACTAGAACAGTGCCTATTAAACACATTTTCTGTCCTAGTAGTTATTTTTAATATTTCACATATTTTCACTGAGCACTGCACATCTATCAGCACCACTTTGAAATACACTGTGGCTAGAAGGTTACTTTGGTCATCCGTCTCCGCACCATCAACAGATGGGTTGGGCGAGATTTGGATTAACCATTCGTATCCCACATGATGAAATTCCGCCACAATGGTGGGCTGATGGGAGTTTTTCAGCCTAGTGTAATTTCCTGTCTTTTGATCCACGATCTTGACCGTAACTTGTTTTCAGAACAGCACGCATTCTTCTTGACTATATACCTCTTATTAATTATTGTTGCTATGGACTGGGTTGTGAGGTGTTATGGTCAATAAACTAACCCACTCAGACCCCCTTACCTTTTTGTATTTTTGTAGAATACATAGTTGTCCAGGTCTAAACCTTCCTTTTTAATCATATAAGTCACCCCTAGGATAGGCCCTACACAGCCCTTAGTTCAGTGTGTAGTGTATTTAAAAGGTTGGACATGCACTCTTAAGTTTGGCATGTTCAGGTATTGAAAACGCTTACATTTGCCTTTCACTACTGCAAGGCCTATCTCTCTAATAGCATAACATTGGGTTCCCTTATTACATTTAAATATTAAGTGATAACCTTTGCTCGGAAACATGTAGAAATATCACGAATAGTCTCTAAAGAACTGTAATTTGAAATCTAATTTAACGGTAAAGTTGAATTTTAAGTCACAATTCTGATTCTGAAACTGAATTTTTTTATGAAGTTTCCATTTCCTTGTCCCAACCATTGGATGCCTGCACCCTAAGTTCTGGGTCACATGACCAGGTGTAGTTGGCAGTTGGTCTTTATGTATTCTTCCAAAACAATGCCACAAATAGGAGACTGGCTGTTGACAGGAGGGTTAGGAGCAGAGTTGTCACTTACCACAATTGTACTTCAATAGGAGCTGTTCCAGAGCCTGATGTGGGGGAAGCCTAGAAGTTTTGCCTATTTCAATGCTGGTACCAGGTATAAATATTGGAACATGGGACCCACTCTCCTCAACACTCCTGAACCTGCGGACGCTGTAAGAAGAAATACCCAGATACCTGAGGACTTCCCTGCTGCCTGAGGATTGCCCTTCTGCTTGAGGACTGCACTGCGGTTTGATGCCTGCCTTGCTGCTTGATCTCAGGGCTACCAGAGTGTCCCCAAAGGTCAGTAAAGTGGACTTCTATTCTGAAAGACTCAACAGGAACACAATAAACTCTTGACTGGTGGCTTCATTGGAACTGACACAACATGACGCATCCTGACACATCCCAGAGGAAGTCCTTGCATCACCAGCTAAAGGCCAGTGGCTTCATCAGAAGTGACACAATGTGCCGTGTCTGGATGTCAGCATCAAAGTTGCTCATTAGTGGCTTCAACAGCACCAATCCATCTTGATGCAGAACCACGCATTGCAGCTTCTGCTCGATGGCTCCACAACATAGCACGGCACAGGCTGATGCAGACTTTGTATCTTGATTCCAAAGGACACAAGGTACTGTCTCAGTGGGCCAAACTTGGCCTTGTGCCCAGCATGCTCTCCATCACAGCTGGCATGAACTTGTGACATTGTCCTGGTCCATCATGACCAGATTTTCTAAATTGGCGCTATTTGATTCTGAGCGCTGCTTTCCCAAATATCTTTGAAACTGCATAGCTCCAGTTCTTCTGATTTAATTTTTTTGTTGCTTTATTGTCATTTTACTTATAAAAAATTACTCTTCTATTCTATATTGGTGTGGGATTTCTCTTGTGTTGTGTTTTCTTTTTATAACTGTTTGAGTGCTCAACAGATATTTAAGTTATGCCTGACTGATTTTGTGCCACAGTACCCGAGGGTTTAGCACAGGTTTATTTAGTGACTTTTCGTGAATCATCCAGACAAGGACTATTGGTGTTACTTGAGTAGGGTTTCACACCCCTCGACCAATAAGCCTATTTTTCATGTGTATGTCATTTTCTTTTTATCAGAGTAGGCAGAGATCTATGCCCTGAGTCCCAGGATCTCCACCTATTGCACAAAGACCTTTGCCCCGTGCACTGAGATACTAAGATCTCCATAGACACAGTGAAGTAACGGAAATGTTGATGCAGCTTGACTTACAATGTATGAAACAATACTAAAAGATTAAACAAATTGTACTGAAAAACATGTATTGCATGTGGATGATGATTGTATTACTAATTTGTAAGGATGAAGGGCTCATTGAAAAAGTAATGTGTTAATTGTCTACAATGACCTTTGCTAGTTTTGCTTTGATATCATAGTAGAGCAACATTGTTGTCTTCAGTTGATATATGTGGATGGTGTTTAAGGCAACCAATCATCATTGACTAGACACTATCCAACCACTCTGAAGCAGCAATTCTATTAGCAGCTCAAGTGAAAAATGAAGCCAAACCTTGATCATGCTCCTGCAGAGCCTAGCCTCTATACTGTGTCCCAGCCATGACCCTGGATAAGTGGTAGTTCAGGAGTAAGTCTGATATGTTAACCCCACGCCAATGCGATGTGCAATGCAGAACAGGCTGCAATAATTTTACACACAACTTCTGGGGAGTACAGAAGCAACACCCTGTATGGTCAAGGCAGCAAAAGCAGAACTTATGGATTCCAAAAGAGCATTCAGTGAAGCCTCATATACGTACCTGTGCCGTATTGTGCCTCTGTTGAGGCTTTGTGGTCAGACGCTGAAAGGTGTGAAGAGACGGGGAGAAAAAGGGCATAACTAGCATCATCAATAATAAAGTAATGAAATAGTTGTAAAAAAGCGATTTTTTAAATAATCTATCCAAGCCTCCATATTTAAGCAACTGATGTGGATGTGGTTGTGCGCTTCCAGGGAAGGTAGTATACAAATTAGTGAGACAGTTGCTTGGCATTGCGTACAATTTGCACATTGACGGAGGGTGACGAGCGCATGTTATGAAGATGGTGTTCCCTGTGCGTAGTAGCTGAAGTCACAAATGGGTGCAATTGATGGCACCTAATACGCAAGGGAAGTGGGCAATGACATAAAATTCCATTATCAGCCATTTCTTTTCTGCCAGTGACCGTGGCATGGTTCTAAACTACTGGTGCTCCTGGCTGGCTCTGCATCTCAGTACCTATTACTTTTCTCTGATATGTCAACAATGTTTTAGGTGACAATCTGTGACAATCGGTGACCATCTGAAAAGACCCTAGAGGGTCAGGAAATGGAGTGCAGCTCGAACTTTGACAAGATCAGCAAAGTGGTTGAAGTAATTCAAACTCCTGCTTTCAATCTACAACCATATCTAAGATCACTTCAGCGGGGAAGGGGTATCTAGAAATGAGTGCTTCCTGAACATTCCAAAGATGTTGATTATTTGTAAATCTTCTCTTTCCTCCTCAAATAATTATTCCTCAAAATAAAGGGAAAGGCAACAAAGCATTTCCTGACAGAGAGAAATGAATATTTCTTGAGTTGTGTGTTGTTTTCTCATGTGGGCAATCTGCCCATGATTATCTGCTGATGGACTGAGCTGTTGAAGTGTATGATTAATTCCTGGCTGTTCACTCTCTCCGCCAATGCAGCTCAAGGTGTGCTGAATATGAATATTGCTTTGTAACAGTTTACACTTTTTTTTAAATTGCAGCATAGATGAAAACGTATCTTTTTTATTTTAAATGTTTATAGAAAATGTATATTATCCATATATTTCAATATTTAATTATTTTCAACAATGAAAAATATTTCGGTATTTGTTTCCTATGTGATGTTAGCGTTATTCTTTGGCACCATTCATTTCTATGAGAGTGTGTTGCAGTGCCAATTGTTGGCCAGGTGGGGTGCTTGACCTATTACAAGGCCTTACCAGAGTAGATTTGAGTCTATGTTGTCAGTAGGAATATTGAAGTCAATGTAAGTTTATTTTATGAATAGCAATATTGTGAGACATTAATGGATTTTTGTTTTTGCATCACCCTCTCTAAAAATCTCCTTATATTTCCCCAGACCCCTCCTAGTCAAAATATGGATTCCCCAATTTCCAACCACTCTCCTTAGTCCCTTCCATATTTACTACAATACCATATAGCATTGTGTGTAAATAGCACTAAACTAAGACCTCCGCACAGAAGAGACAGTGGAGGCCGTGCAAAAACAGAGATCTTTGGATTATCTTTGGCCCCAGTGCCTCTTTAAAAGTATTGAATATATTCCCATGACCCTTATAACATAAGATGTATTTGTAAAGTGCATGTTCACCTGTGGGCAACTTGGTGCTGAATACCAGATGTTTATTGTTACCCAACTCAATGATACTCATTTGATCGACCTCAGAAGGAAGAAAGGCTGAGAGGATGTATTTCAACCTTCACAATCCCAAATAGGTCTTACGGCAGCCAACACCCTTCCAACCATGCATGTTTTTAAGGTTGGTTAAGAACTAAGGAAAATCATTGCACTCTATCACCTTGTTAGCGACATAAAACACTGGAAATGCTCAAATTCAATGCATTACAATACTACAGTTGGAACAGGCCACGACATTAATACTTGACCTCTGCTTTATTCATTTGAGGAAGGTGGAGGGTTCAGAGAATGTATCCAGGGCATTAATTCAAAATGTAAGACATGTACCAGATCGTCATGAGCCACGGTTCCCGTGTGCTCATGAGGAGCTCAGCTCGTCATGACGGTTGGAACGCTCACACGCAGGGATAATTCCAGGGACGAAATCAGCCTCCACTGCTGTAAAATCAGGCAGCAGCTCAGCAGCATTCCTAACTGCCCGGTAGCCAGTCCGGCCCTGGATAATTCCCCTGCTGTGCTGAGCGTTCCATTAAACGGGCGTGGTCACGAGCACACGAGAACCGTGGCTCATGACAAGCTGAACACCGGGGCGCTGTGCGTGCCCCCCCTCCCCCCAGCTCAGTAGGGGAATATGCCCCGCAGCCAAGGGGTTAAATGTGAAAGACATCTAACATGGGCTTCAATTGGAATTCCACAGAACATATTATCAAGCCCATTATCGCCGTTTTAGCGGCAGTTTTCTGCCGCTAAAACTGCGGTAATTTTATTGCCTGTCTTGATAATATGCCCCTTTGATTCCTTCTAGGCCCAGTTCATTTGCAAGACCAACTGCATCACATACAAGACAAGCCCGTATGCCTGGCTGAGAAGAATACCTCGATCACCGCATCACTCTTGACGTTTGGACATTGGCTGACCGCACACAAAATACTGTGGAATAAGACAGGACTTTGCCATTTACACTCTCAGGATATTAAATGCACTTTCACTAACATCAGAGCAGCCCTAACACTCCTGCGTTTTCTAAAGGGACAAAAGATTGCTCTCTTCAAATAGCACTGCATTGATCCACAAAAAGAAACATCACCCACCAATAATGTGTATCACTGTAAAGGAATCCAGATCTCAGTCAGTGCTCCTGTCCTTACTCAGCAGTCCACCAGTCTCCAGCTAGATTCATGCTCTGCACTATACGTATGAAGCAACATAATTTAGAATCCACCCTCCACATATACTGACAATGTGTCACTATGTAATCTGTATATTCAATGTGTCCCTTAACTCATTAACTTGCCTGTTCCCAATTTATGCTTTATCGCAGATAAACATTGCTGTGCACATTTAGAAATCACACGTAGTATATTTGAGTGAATACATTACTATTGTGTTTGTATTTATTGGATCTTTGTGTTCTAATGATGACAGCTGCTTTCCCATGGCCAATAAGGTTATAACGTGCCTCCATTTTGATTGTCGAGCTAACTTAGCTTAGCACTATGCTTTAGTCGAGTGGTACACATTTTGAAACTGTTAGTAGGCTGTTTATTCGTTTTTTTGCAGGTGCGTTATCAAGTCCCTGGTTAGCTAGAGAAAGGCTTATTATTTTGTATTATATTAATAGTGAGGCAGGAAGTCGAAACGTTGGCAGCAGATGTAGAGAAATGACAATTAAAGAAGTCTCCTGTACCTCGTGTACTAGGAAGATGCAACTCTCAATGAGGAGCAAATGTGTATCTAATTGTGTTGGGATGGGAATTTAGGGGGTTACCAGATCCTGACAAATGCTGCCATGACATTGGCTCTGGGCTGTGGCAGCAAGATATGGAGGTTCTGGGACCCTTGATTATGCTTTTAATTGGTGTTGCATAGTAATTAGTAACAACATACAAAAATGTCCCTATAGGAATTGTTCAATCAAAATTCAATAAATTCAATAATTTGCCACCGTAGTGATCAATTATTAAGGAAAAGCAAGGAAAAACAGATTTAAACAGTTTTTTTATTATTCTCCCAACTATTCTTTTGCACGCACAAATGTAGGGTATGGCAACAAGAATACTACTACGTTGACAGAGATAATTGTGAGTAGTATGACAACTTTTGCTATACACATGGAAAAATGAATACCATGTACAGGAAAATACTTTTCACAATACAATCATTTAGAAATCAAATGATGATACAACAATGAGCAAAACGTTGTCAAGCGTCGACGTTTTGGTCCTTAGTTGGTTTAAACAATCCATCGGACCATCTTCAGGACCATGCGTTGCACATATTAATCTTAAAATAAATACATGTATGAATATAAATAACCTTGCCCACTAGGTATCGTCTACTTATCCCAAAGGAAAATGAGAATAGAATTGTGACACACACCTCAAATGTGAGACTTAAAGTATCCACCAACACCAAAAAACACCATAAACCAGGTGCCAACGACTGTAAACAAAAAAATTTAAAATACCATATCAGAACAGCAAATGAGCTTACCCGGGACCTCCAGCCGGAAGTCATAAGGCTTTGCACTGCAATAACCTAAAGTCTGATACAAGAAACCAACACAGGTACCACGTCAAAAATCACACATCTAACCTCACTCTATACAATAATATCACAAATCATATCCAAGCACCTACTTACAGATGAAGTCAAAAGATTTCCACCTATCTCGTCTTGTGCATCGGATTCTAGCGTCACCAGAAATGGAGCGACTACGTCACCTGTAAAGAACACCCTTTATTAGAGCTGACTCAACCGGACACATGCAAAAATAATTGAAACTAAAATTAATTAAAACTAGAACTAACTAGAGGGTCTTTGCCTGCTCAGCACGAGTAAAAAGGTCCAAGTCAACACTTACTTAATGGCGTGAAGGAAGCACCGTCATTACTGCCCACTCGACTCAGCGTCCGAGACCTGAGTGCGGCTGCTTCCGTGTGTATACACGCTCCCAGCGTCATGACGCCATACGTGCAGTAACGGGGCGCCATCTTGGTAAAGTTAAACCTTGCGTGTTGATCCGTGAGCGCCAGGTCGGGCACTCCACACTACACAGAGAACCCTCAGACACACAAACCAGCAACCATCACTAACATAGCGGCCATTTTAGAACGGAGCCCCGTCCACGGCCATCCATTCCACAATCTATTAGCTGGTCACTCTTACAGATTTAGCACCCCTTCTCTCTATAAGATTACTCATAAAATGTGAATAAAGTACCACCAAGACTTTTAAAGTTAGAATCACAAGGTGGCCACAGTATGCCAATCGATAAGGGAATTCAAGCCCTTCTCAACCGTGTCACAAGTCCAGATCCACCTATTCTCCCTTGGGGTAAGTAGACGATCAACGTTCTGACAGCGTTTAGTACTTTTAATGACATCAATTACAAACCACTGCATTTCATTAGGCATGTGTAATTGCTGCTGCTAGTGTTCTACCAATGGGGCAGTGGTAACATTGCATCTTATTCGGGACTGATGTTGTAACACCCGTTTTTTAACAGCCTGTGTAGTTTTACCAATGTATGACAGCATGCAAGGGCATTGTATGCAATATATAACATTCTTAGTGTTACAATTTGAATGATGGAACAGTTTGATATCTTTACCGTTCACCATACAACTTTTCATTGTCTTGGTAGTTGCACATGCTGCACGCGAACCACATGGGAAATGTCCAGTAACAGGTGGTAACCTCCATTGTGACTGTATAGTGGAGGGTGATGGTTCATCACAGTTTAAATCTGTTTTTCCTTGCTTTTCCTTAATAATTGATCACTACGGTGGCAAATTATTGAATTTATTGAATTTTGATTGAACAATTCCTATAGGGACATTTTTGTATGTTGTTACTGATTATACCCAGTCCCTCTGGGAATATTGGGTGGCTCTATTTTTGTAAGCATAGTAATTAGAGCAGAGACCTTTCTCCTGACTTCGAAGACAGCATATCGCTCTACCTTTCTGATTTTCCTAAGTGTGAAGCTTCAAACTGAACTTTCTTACATCTCCTGTGAACTTCTAGAGCGGTTCAACATGAAGGCAAAACATTCCTCAATTCCCTCGTAGAAATTCCTTTCGCATTTTCATTGCTTTATTTATGTAGGGCTAGTTTCCTTATGGAAGGCTCAGTTTGGATAATTAGCATTCTTTACATATTGATTATTTACATAATGTATTTAGTATTATTTCAGATCAGAGTGCCTAATTGCCTTAACACTTTTCCAGTAATGATACATTTAATTAATCATTGCCAAGTTTGCTGGTTTTGTTGAAATTTTTTAAAATAAATGTTTATGGTTTCATACTATCCTCTTTGTCGTCATTGTGGAACTGTATTGGTTCCATTGACATTTAAATGAATTCTGAATGTTATCTCTCCCTCAATGCTTCAAGTCAACTTCCAGAGGTGCATATGACTCATAGGGGGTTCTCTTTGATGTCTTTACGAAGAGATTGAGGTATAGAGATCCCCACTCGCTCACATACATGCCTACCTACACACATACATACTCACATACATACATATCCATACATACCTACAGACCTACCTACCTTCATACATACATACTTACATACCTACCTACATACATACACGCCCATACCTACATACATACATACTTACAAACATCCTTATATACCAACCTACTGACTTACCTACCTACATACATACATACCCATACCTACCTACTTACATACATTTCTATATACCTACCTACCGACCGACCTACCTACATACATACACCTTCCTGCTAGTTTAAGTTCAATAGTAGGGCTAATAATTCCGTGCAGGTATGTACTGCATGAATGAAGAGGCAGTCTTGAAGGTCCACATGATTATAATATATCTAAAATATAGCCTGTAAGGTTGCACCTTTTTGAAAGAACCAAGAACAGGAAAGGGAAGTACAGAAGTAAGGAATCAACATGCATAAAAAACACCCATAAACTTAAACCCAGAAGAAAACGAGAGGAAAGTAATGGCTCTTAGTCCCTCAGAATATATTGGTCTAGCAGACCACATCCGACCTTGAAATACATGTTTTTTTAAGTTAGGCTTAATGGATGAATTCATGTCACCCGCTCAACATTTTCCTGGCATGGACATCTTTTAACAACGTATTGCATTCTGGGAGCTGTATACAATGTTCACTTCAACTAAGCCAGAGGCTTAAAAATGCATAAAATATGTGATTTGAATAAGGAAAACCCAGTAAAGTGGTGTTTACAGTGACAAGGACTCAACTGGTAACCATTGTTCAAATGGGGATAGGTCAATCATAGACATTTATAGAGCGCACTACTCACCCGGAGGGTCTCAAGGCGCTTGGGGGGGGGGTGCTGCTCCTGCTCGAACAGCCAGGTCTTGAGCTTCTTCCTGAAGGAGAGGTGGTCTTGGGTCAGGCGCAGGTCGGTCGGGAGGGAGTTCCAGGTCTTGGCGGCCAAGTAGGAGAAGGACCTTCCTCCTGTTGTCGTTCTTCGGATGCGGGGGACGGCGGCGAGGGCGTGACTGGTTGATCGGAGATGGCGTTTGGGAGCGTAGAAGTTGATGCGGTTGTTGAGGTAGCTCGGGCCTTGATCGTGTAGGGCTTTGTGTGCGTGGGTGAGGAGACGGAAGGTGATTCTCTTGTTGATGGGGAGCCAATGCAGGTCTCTCAGATGTCCGGAGATGTGGCTGTGTCGTGGGATGTCGAGGATGAGTCTGGCTGAGGTGTTCTGGATCCGCTGGTGTCTCTTCTGGAGCTTGGCGGTGGTTCCGGCGTAGAGGGCGTTGCCGTAGTCCAGTCGGCTGGTGACGAGGGCCTGGGTGACCGTCTTCCTGGTCTCGGTGGGGATCCACCGGAAGATCTTCCGTAGCATGCGCAGGATGTTGAAGCACGACGAGGAGACGGCGTTGACTTGTCTGGTCATGGAGAGGGAGGAGTCTACGATGAAGCCCAGGTTGCGTGCGTGGTCTGTTGGTTTGGGAGCGGTGCCCAGGGCGGGGGGCCACCAGGAGTCGTCCCAGGCGGAGGGCGAGGAGCCCAGGATGAGGACTTCCGTCTTGTCCGAGTTCAGTTTCAGGCGGCTGGTCGTCATCCACTCGGCTACGTCTTTCATCCCTTCGTGAAGGTTGGCTCTGGCGGCGGCGGGGTCGTTGGTCAGGGAGAGGATCAACTGGGTGTCGTCAGCGTAGGAGATGATGTTGAGGTTGTGTTGGTGTGCGATGGCCGCGAGGGGGCTCATGTAGACGTTGAAGAGGGTGGGGCTCAGCGAGGATCCTTGAGGGACGCCGCAGATGACTTCGGTGGCCTCTGACTTGTACGGTGGTAGGCGGACTCTCTGTGTTCTTCCGTCGAGGAAGGAGATGATCCATTCCAGTGCCTTCTCCTGGATTCCGACGTTGCTGAGGCGCTGCACAAGGGTGCGGTGGCAGACAGTGTCGAATGCCGCGGAGAGGTCTAGGAGGATGAGGGCCGCTGTTTCTCCGTTGTCCATCAGGGCTCGGATGTCATCGGTGGCAGCGATGAGGGCGGTCTCGGTGCTGTGGTTGGCTCGGAAGCCAGACTGTGAGGGGTCGAGGGATCCATTCATCTCGAGGAAGGCGGCCAGCTGTTTGTTGACGGTCTTCTCGATGACTTTGGCTGGAAACGGGAGGAGCGAGATGGGGCGGTAATTCTTGAGTTCGGTGGGGTCCGCTGATGGTTTCTTTAGTAGAGCGCTGAGTTCGGCGTGCTTCCAGCTCTCCGGGAAGGTGGCGGTGTCGAAGGAGGTGTTGATGATGTCCCGCAGGTGGGGTGCGATGACAGCGTCGGCCTTGTTGAAGACGTGGTGAGGGCTGGGGTCGGTCGGAGATCCGGAGTGGATGGAGTTCATCGTGCGGACGGTGTCTTTGGTGCTGATCGGAGTCCAGGCGCGGAGGGTGGTGGTGGGGGGCGGTGGTTCGGTCGTGGCGTGCGTCGGTTGAGTGCTGAAGCTGTTGTGTATGTCCGCGATCTTGTTGTGGAAGTAGGAGGCAAGGGAGTTGCAGAGGTCTTGCGATGGGGTGATGTCGTTGCTTCCGGCGTTGGGGTTGGAGAGCTCTTTCACGATGTTGAAGAGTTCCTTGCAGTTGTGTGCGTTGTTGTCCAGCCGGTCCTTGAATGCAGTTTTCTTGGTGGCGCGGATCAGTTGGTGGTGTTTCCGGGTGGCGAGCTTGAGGGTGGTCATGTTGTCCGGTGTGGGCTCCCTTCTCCAGGCTTTCTCGAGGGCTCGGCAGTTCTTCTTGGAGCTCGTGAGTTCGTCGGTGAACCATGGGGCCTTCTTGCTGCCGGGTCTGCTGGGCGGGGTCCTCAGTGGGGCGAGTTCGTCCGCGCAGTTGCTGATCCACTTCGTGAGGTTGTCGGCGGCCCGGCTGGGGTTCGCTGAGCTGGTGGGAGGGTGCTGGCTCAGGAAAGCGGCGAGCTGGTCGGCTGTGATCTTGTTCCAGCTTCTTCGAGCAACCTGTTGCTGGTGGTGGTGGATCGTCGTTCTTCTGAAGGTGAAGTGGACGCAGCTGTGGTCCGTCCAGTGGAGTCCAGTGGCGTGGCTGAAGGCGATGTCTTTGCTGGATGAGAAGACGGCGTCGAGTGTGTGTCCGGCGAGGTGGGTGGGGATGGACACCAGCTGCTTGAGTCCGAGGTTGGCGAGGTTGTCGAGCAGGGTGGTGGTGTTGCGGTCGTTGTTGTTCTCCAGGTGGAAGTTGATGTCCCCCAGGAGGATGTAGTCAGCGGAGGGGAGGGCATGCGGGCTGATGAAGTTGGCGATGTCCTCGCTGAATTGTGTGCGTGGTCCCGGGGGTCGGTAGATCAGGGTGCCTCTGAGGGTGGTCTTCGGGTCGGTGTGGATCTGGAAGTGTAGGTGTTCGGCGGTAGTCAGGGTGTCGTCGGTGTTGGTCGTGATGTGGATGGTGTCCCTGTGGATGATGGCGATGCCTCCTCCAGTCTGGTTGACGCGATCTCTCCGGGTGATCTTGTATCCCTCTGGGATGGCGATGGCGATGTCGGGCGCTGAGGAGTCGTTCATCCAGGTTTCCGTGAGGAAGGCGACGTCAGGGGCTGTGGTGTCGAGGAGGTTCCAGAGTTCGATGGCGTGTCTGTGGACGGAGCGGGTGTTGAGCAGGATGCACTTGAGGTGGTTGCTGCTGGTGTTCGGCTTGGCGGGTGCTGGTGCGGGGCAGGTCCGGATGCAGGTGAACTTGCAGGCGTGGCAGCTGAAGGGTCCGTGGGTGCGTCTCGGGGTGGCTCGGTAGCATCCCGGGACTCGGCTGGTGTTGAGTGCGTTGAGGGTGGCGGCGGTGTACGTCCGGCGGGTGGGCTGGGGTCCTCGGGGGCCAGGGGTTCGAGCGCTGGGCGCGGTCCAGGCGCGGACGGGCGCAGACGGGCTTACCTTTGGCGCGCCCGCTGCACGTGCACGCTGCGCGTTGGCCACTCTGCCATATGAGGAGAGTGGGGGGGCGGAGCGAGGGAGGGGCCGCTGGGAGGGGGAGCGGGGTGGCGAATGGGGATGGCGAGCGAGGGAAGGGGGCGGGGCCGCAGGGGGGCAGCGGCGAGGGGGTGGCGGGAAACGCGGCCGGGGCTGGTCGAGGAGGGGGGAGCACTGGGGGCTAGGGAGAAACGGCGGGGAAAGAAAAGCAAAACGGCGGCGAGGCAAGCAGGTGGCAGGGGGCACAGGAGCTCCGCGGACCAAGCGGATCCGGCGGTCAGGCCCAGCCAAGGGCACAGCTGGTGGCAGGAAGCACTGGAGATCCGTGGAAGCGGATCTGGCAGAGATGCGCAGGGCACAGGGCACAGCTCAGGGCAGAGGCGGCACCAGGGGCCGGGCTCACTCACAGGGAGTGTGCTCGGGGGGTGACCTGCCCGGAGGGACAGTGGTCACTGCACCCCACTGGCCACAGAGGCCTCTAAGTAGTCTCGTGGGAGGGAGGGGCCGCTGGAAGGGGGAGCGGGGTGGCGAATGGGGATGGCGAGCGAGGGAAGGGGGCGGGGCCGCAGGGGGGCAGCGGCGAGGGGGTGGCTGGAAACACGGCCGGGGCTGGTTGAGGAGGGGGGAGCACTGGGGGCTAGGGAGAAACGGTGGGGAAAGAAAAGCAAAACGGCGGCGAGGCAAGCAGGTGGCAGGGGGCACAGGAGCTCCGCGGACCAAGCGGATCCGGCGGTCAGGCCCAGCCAAGGGCACAGCTGGTGGCAGGAAGCACTGGAGATCCGTGGAAGCGGATCTGGCAGAGATGCGCAGGGCACAGGGCACAGCTCAGGGCAGAGGCGGCACCAGGGGCCGGGCTCACTCACGGGGAGTGTGCTCGGGGGGTGACCTGCCCGGAGGGACAGTGGTCAGTCAGTCTCAAGTTAGAGGCACTTTTGTTTTGCCCGACGTAGATGCAGTTGTGAATGGTTTCCCTTAAAGTATTTGAGGGCATATGTACAAGCCTCTATCACGACCACAATATCACTTTTACCGATGCTGTGGTGGCAATAGGAGCTGCGCCTTATGTACAAGGCAACATTATGCCACTTAACATGGCTTAACGTTTCCTTGTACATAAGGCCCCTTTTCACGCTATGGTTAGCGTGAAAGGGGTGGACAGTGGGTATTTTGCGGTGGGTGTTCCACCGCAACACCCATTGTTTTTGATGATGACCCCTATGTACAAAGGTGGCGTACACAGGAGGCAGCGCAAAAATTAAGCCCAGGTAAATACTGGTCTTAAGTCAGCGAAACGAGGAGAAATGCATTATTTTTCCTTGTTTTTGCTTTTTCCATGTGTGCGGCCTTGTGCAACACACATGGAAAAGCAAAATGCCATGGTTTGTTTATGTACAGGAAGGTGTCCCTTCCTGTACATAAGCAATCTTTTAAAAAATCATTTTGTCACTGTCATGAGTGCTGCATGAAGCAGCACACATGAAAGTGACTGAATGGCATATTAGGATTGTTTGTGTGCAGGAAGGGACACCTTCTTACACATAAACAATCCTCCCCTGCAGGCAGACACCCTTGAGCTATGGTGCAAGTGTGCCTGAAACGCAAGACTGCACCACATTCTTATAAATATGGTGCAGCCTTGCGTTTCAGAAGTGGCCGAGAGAGGCGTTAAGCCAGGAAGGCTGACGCCCCTCTCCGCCACTTCCTTGTACATATCCCCCTTACAGTTTCGTGGGGCATCTGACTGTTCATACGATTAGCGCTGAAGTTGTAATATGTATTTGCAAATTTTCTAAATCACTTAAAGCACAACACTTAATTGGAATACAAGCAACTATTTTGAACACAGTTGCCTCATTAGGGCTCGAACATGCAGTTGACACAAGGAACCCATTGCCAGACGCTACAATTAATTTCCGTTTGGCTAAAAACAAGGAGTCTTAAACTTTAAAGTCCAAAGGATTTACAAATAATAATAATAATAATGATATCGGAATGTTGCACAGCAGTTCTCCTATAGACGCATTTGTTGATCCTTTTAAATGCAACTGAAACCCCATAAAAGCTCTGAAAGGTCCGTAATTCAAGATGTTTTATTGAATGTCAACAAAAGACAGCCAAACCAATTAAATTATGCAGTAACTTATTTCTTCTAGCTTACCTTCTTCGGTGTCATTAATTTGCCATGCAGCTCAGTAGGTTGAGAAAAGTGGCGGAGATCTGTAGGGAACTTGAAAGTGACAGGTTTCAAATCTAGGAAGGCCAGCTCATCCTTTAATTCTTCCGAGGATGATACGATGAGTACAATTACACTTGTGATGTGAGTTTGAACAACTTCCGATACAGTTATAGCTTTAATGAAGACTGTAGCAGAGATAATTCCCCACCACCCAGTTAAGATACCTTAAGCCAAAGGAGAAGACACAGAACAAGGACGAAAGTCAATTATCTAAATGATAATGCCTTTGTAATGTTCCTTAATGCCATTAAAACATACTTGCTGAGAGCAGAAGTCATTTTGAAACATCTCGGGAGTTAACTTTATAAAAAATCCAACATTAAGGTTATGCTTTTGCTATTACTTTATGATTTCATAATAGGTACCTGGAAAGTCGCTGAGCAGAAAGCTCTGTGAAAGTCACATTCTCATTGAACGTTATTAAGCCACAACTTTCAATTCTGTAGAAGGTAGACCTTGGTTCCCAGTTAGAGTCTTCCAGGTGAGCATGCGCACAATGCAGCATATGTACTAATCTTAAAGAGTGCACCCAGCCATTATGTGACTAAAAGGACATCATAGCTAAAGGTTGGTCACAGGCTTAATTACCTGTGGGGCCAACCCCGCCTTTCATCATATTCAGGTTGATAAAAATGAGTCCCATTTGAGCTTGTCTTTATTTATATCCTGGCTTATAGCCAGTCCCTATGCACAAGGGAACAATAGGGCAGGCAGAGTCGGCCGTGCATACTGAGCATCACCAGCAAAGCACCATCCATGAACCTGATAATAGCCTGGCCAGAGGTCTGGCCTTACACTCACCCCATCACAAGGAAACTAACACTAGCTTCTACCAAGCGTCACTACCAAAGCACCATCTGACAATACTTAGAATCTTCAGGAACAGTGCAATGCTCTTTGTGGGCCACCTTCAGGCATCCCCTACTCTTTAAACTACTAAAGCACACATTTCAGATTGGCCAGATGAGTGGAAAGGGGTTCAGGGCAAGGGACTGACAGGCGAGAGATCTGTTCTGAAAGAGAGCAGAGAACAAATGGGAAGAAATACTCAATATTAAACTGGTCTAAATTTCTACTATCTCTTTAATTCAGGTTTTGAAACATACGCCTACTCAACCTAACCGGCTAATCAGACCTCAGTGCCAGTGTTCTAACCCATTACAAAGTATATGTCGAGTTGGCTGTCCCCAATTGGCAAGTACTGACTTACTGGTACCCAGGGTATCCAGGGTATGTAAAGCAAAGTGTCCCCCCAGGGCTGCAGCCCTGTTTGTGTTACCTGTGTGTGACAACATACACAATGGCTCCCAGCCTGTCACTTCAGACTGGAAAGACAGTGGTAAAACTGCTAGTTCAACTTTGCCATTTAAACTACTGGCAAAGCACCCACTTCCCTTAACAATATATGGTAATCTCCCCTAAGGAAGACCTACAGAGCCCAAAGGCAGGGAGCTGTATATTATTAAGTAGGCCATGTACTTTTTATCAATGTATTAACGCCTTAACTGCTGCGGCAATTCTTCCACGGTGCGGGCGTTCTAAAAGGTGGGCGGGGACGGAACGGGTTAACAGCAACACATCTAAATTGTCATTTTGCTGTGGAAAGGCTGCTAAGGATGACCAAAGAATGTAAACCTGGATGTGAACATGCAGTGCAGCTGAACATCATGCTGATTATTTGGTTCCGGAATAGATTGTGAGGCTCTTGAGACTGATGGCTGGGTCGATAATTATATGTGGGACCATTTGATATGGACATGCGACCAAGACAGGAATACTGGGATTGATGGTTGTGTAATTTGGTGTGGATTGATTGGCTGGGACGACTGTGATTTTGGATAAGTTTACAATCACACCACAAGTAGATACCTTATACCATCTTGTCTGGGCCATAGAGGAATATGGTGGCTCTTTGGTGGCAAATTGGCCTACATGGACTCGCGTTTGATTTGATATGAGCGAAGTGAGCAGTCTTCATTTTGATTTTAATAATAATTTTCACAATAATCTTTGATGCACTGCACCGGGGGGGCAGGATTTATGATACATGCTCTGTTCATTCCATTGCTGGAGTGCCCCGATCAGTATTTTGTATTTCGGGAGAGACCCGGCTCCTTTTTGATGTACGGGGTATCTGTTTCCCTGTTTCTCCTATGGGTGACGGGTTTTGGAATTTAGCAGGACTCATTGGTTTTGAGTCCGCTTTCTATGTCCTTGATGGGCTGAGTATGACGCCATCGCGTGAACGTTTATTGTACGTTCGCGATGGAGGCATCCTGAGCGTGTTTCTTGGATGCGAGCAAAATGGAAGTCTGAGGATTTGTTTGGCGAGATGGGGACCCGATTTTCAGGTAGAGGGTGCCGTGAAATTAGAATAATGACACACGCGTTGTAAGGCGCGCACTGTGTTGGTATACCGGTAGGAGTGTATAATTTGGTGGTTTGGTTTCTTGTTAGGAGACGAATCTCTGTATATAAAGTGAAAAGTGGAAAGAGAGCGCTTTGGGGTTTTTGCTGACTACTTTGATGTAGTGGAATTTAAGGTAGGATTCATGTCAGATGCTCTGAGTAGTGTAAAAGGGCTACTTTGAGTATGGTAGCTGTTGACACTATATGATGGAGAATGGGTGAGTGTGACCGTGGCTGTTTGTTCTGTCTTGGTCAACCTGGATTCACCTATAATCACCTGACCTTCTGGACACTGCATGGTCACTGATGGGATAGTTTAGATATGGTAGAATTAAATGTAGAGTTAAGTGTTTTTTATTACTATTTTAGATATGTTCATACCCATGTCCTGATGAAGCCGAAAGGAATTACTGGCTGAAACGCGACCGTGACTGCGTCGACATATTGACGAGGAGTCCCATTATTTTGAGTATTGTTGAAAGTGAAAGCGCCTACAGAATAATTTGATTAGAGGTATTATTCCTCTGGCGCAATATGGATTTTCTCAGAGTGTACTACTCGGAGTAAGGATTGTACATTCTGTTTGCTTTGTTCTCAGTAGGGGTATATATATATTTTTTTTGTATGCTTTGTATATGTTGTATATAATGTATATATGTATTGTTTCATATATATATGAATGTGATTTAAATGTGATTTTCAGTGATTGTCTATGTCTTGTACATATGATGTGTATATATGATGTAACTCTGTTCTGATTTGATTTATTTGTGCTCTGCCTCGTTATATGACACATGTATGAGTTTGAACTTTTGCATATACAGATTTTTGTAAATAACAATTGTGACCATCAGGGTAATTAATGGTACCTCGAATTAGAATAAATGTTGGATTGGTCCCTCTGTACCTATTTTTTCTTTATACACATCTTGGATGTTTTTTGCTCAGGGGGGTGATTTGGGCAAACCCCCTTCTTTGTATGTACCTAGCCTCATTGGCTAACACAGGGATACTGGCTGACCCCTCAGCTTGGATAACTTATGAATGGGACAATCTAGCTCTGTAATGTAAGGTATCAAATTAATCATGGCATTAAACCGACCTGATGCCAAGGGCAAATTTATTTTCACTGTTAAAGAAATGCAACTTTTGGAAAGTTGCCACTCTGTGGTCCAGTTATCCAGTAGCCTCATACTGGAAAACGAACAGCATTCTGCCTACCTGAGGAGTCATGTGAATGTCTCCCAGGCTTATAAATAATAGCAGCCTGCTACAGGGTGAGGTGTTGCCTCCACTTTGCAAGAAGCTATTCAGGGTGTTTGTCCAAAAGAGAAGTTTCAAATGAGAAGCCGCCTTAAAAAGCTGCATATACGGAACCCTTTGGAGGATTTTGATCATCTTGGGCTCTAAAAATGAATACATTCATCAACATATTTTTATAAATTGGTGTCATATTTCTATTGTGTCGTATGGCTTTCTTATTTCATTGTTTGGTATTTTTAAATGTTGCACACTAGTTCCTTTGTTTAACCTTGCTGCTCAAAACCATAGCTACCCAGGGTTGAACTAAGGTTGTGCAAATGAGCCTGACTGTACCCAAGACAGTTCTTGCAAGTGTATTCCATGATAAGGCTGCACAACCATACCATATAACACACCCAAATCTTCATATTGGTGGCTAGCAGCAGGAGACAGAACTTGTGTTTAGCAGTACCAGATAATTACCAACTTAGCAATCACCAAAATGACCTGTCAAGTTGACATTGAGCAAAAAGTTGTAAAAGTTGCCACGTTATGTCTGGTAAAGGCATCATTTTCCAGAAGATAAAAAGTCGGCAAAAGTATAAACAAAGTGGCAAAAGGATTTGCAAAGTCTTCAAAGATTGAGAACAAAAAAAATCAACTTGGTCACCCTGTCCACATTAATGATCAACGAGTTAAGAGTGTTGTGCAGTGACAGAAAAATCAGCCTTGGGATCACTGCAGAGATGGAGGACCTAGAGAAGGCCCTCAGGGCCTGGGAAGAAGCAAGGAGAGCTTAGGCTCCACCGGAAGAAGAGATCACCCCCGGCAGTGGGGATGAGGATAATGACAAAGATCTCTTTGAAACAGAAGGCAACAATGACAGTGTGGCCCCCACAATTTGATCAAGTCATGGCCCCCTATCTGGGAGTGAGTGTAAGGAGTTCCACTTCTGTGAGGGGACCCAAGAATGTAGAAGTCCAGCTCCACTTCCTAGAAATTCAGGAGAAGAAATTGGGTCTAGAGGAAATGAGAATGGCACTAGAGAAAAAAAGGTCAAGCTAGGGATGAAACCCCAAGGACATGGTGGCAGCAACAAAGAACGAGAGGTCAATACAGAGGGTGCCTTTGATACCAGGTTGCCCAAGGGGATTGTTCCTAAGTATGTAGAGGGGGAAGACATAGACAAATGGTTGGCATCCTATGAGAGTGCTCTCACGATGTGAAGGGTGGGTATCCAACTTTGGGGCTCCTTATTGTGGGAGTTAGTACCAACAGTAGGGAGAGATAGGCTTCTGACACTGGAGGATGAGGTGGCACAGTCATACACCCACACGAAGGGAGCATTCATTAAACTATTTGGTCTCACCCCAGAGGAGTACAGATGCAAGTTTAGGAACGCAACACGGGGTAAATGTAAATGTAAATGTATGAAACTTATATAGCGCAGGACTTACCCTGGGGCATCTCCGCGCTTGCTTAGGGAACCCGTCCTGGTATTCCCCTGTGAGAAACCCCGGCAGGGTATCCACAAGGTGAAAGCCAGGCATCCCGCCGCGAGGGGCCGATGTGGAGATTAAGCAAGCTATTGCCCAGAGTCGCAGAGTGTGACCCCGTGAGTCGAGTAGGCACCGGAGCGAGAATTGTCGAGACCATGGAATTTATGAGCCCGAGACCCGCCGAGGCGGGGAATCGAACCCTGGTCCACGGTCGATCTCAGATTCCGGGTCTGCCGCCTCTAACCACTGAGCCACACTTCTCCACGGGGTCAACTCATACAATGCATGGACTTTGTAGATGCCTCTGTGAAGTCACTGGAAGGCTGAATTAATGGTAACAGGGTGCATACCTATGGAGGGCTCAACAAATTGATGGAAAAATACCACCATTTTTGGTTACACCAGCATCTAGTAGTTTCTAAGCCATCTAGCCCTAGAGACATGGGGAAGATGGCTGATGAGTGGGTACTCACAGAGGTGCCCCAAAGGTCCCTAGGTGGTCAACACTAGAATGTAGGATAGGCTCCCATTCAGGAGAAAGATGATGCCAAGTTTAAAAAGACAGAAACATCAAGAGACCAGTCCCCAAAAGATGCCCAAGCAGGGGATTCCAGAGCCACATCCCAGTCAAAGGGGAGGTTATACCTGGGAAAGAACTATCATCCAACAAAGCCTGGGGTGTGCTATGATGGTACACAGCCAGGGCACAAGACGGGAGATTCTGCATGCACCAGAAAGTCACCCACTGGTGACCATCCCAAGAGCATTGCCAGTTTAGGGATGGGGTGGAAGTTTTCCCTGTGGATAGCAGGGGTTATACTGAAGCCACTCTAGTTTCCTTGTGTGGGGAGAAAATTGAACCCTTGGCCCACTGGCCTGTCAGTATGGTAAAATACAGGAAGTGGCCAAGAATCGATGGGGATGAAGGTCAGGCCTTGAGAGATACAGGGGCAAGCATTACCATGGTTATGTCATAGCTGGTTTCCCCAGGCCAGATAATCCTTGATGAGGTGCATCAGATAAAGCAAGCACAAGGAAATGATGGATGGAGTGCTGAAACTTTTCAAACACTCACCCCCAGTCACAGATCTGGGTTGAATCCATCATCTTTCCTTAGCTCACTTCGCCACCCCAGTTCAGACACAGCTATATGCAAATCAGTTTTGACCCTGTGCCTCATTGGAACAATCCAACCCGAACTGCCAAGCCATGTCTTCCCTGGGCTGGAAACAGGAAACATCCATTACAATGCAGTCATTACAACAACCTACCTTTACAACACAACTTGTGTTTGCTTTGAGGTGCATCAGATAGCCAACTCTGACAATGTTTCAAAGTTTCATTCCATAACTGTGGTAGACTTTGAGTGGGGAGGGGTACTGGCCTAATAAAGTAGCTGGGTCCACTGACATCCCAGTGGAGTATCTGCTGGGCATCAATATTGAAATGTATGCCTGGGCAGAGGTGGTGAGAAGGTCTCAAGCAGTAATGCTGGGTCTCCCTGAGTGGGTATGTGTCTCCACTGGAGCACAAAAGGACTTAAGGGAAAGCCAAGGGACTGCCTGAAAAAAGGGCCCAAAACCCTTGTATCAAGAGAAAGGGTAGGAAGTCTGTCAAGGCCACTTCACAAAGTCCACAGAGTCGGGAGAAGCCTAACCCTCAGGGGAAAGGCCTGGTATCTGAACAGGAGGGTGCTTAATTGAGAGATTTGCCCGACCTGCAGAATTCCTGGGAACAGGTGACCCCTTCAGAGAGGACTTGAGCCAAGGACAAAAGACTTGTCCCACTCTTGAAGGCCTAAGACAGCTGGCTGTCCAACAGGAAGAAGGTGATGTCACTGGAAACCATAAGGTGTGCTGGGGGGAGGGAATGGTGTACAGTGAGCCAAAGGACCCCAAATCAAGGGCAACCAGGAATGTGGTGGCCCCCCACAGTGCAGAGAATTCCTCTTTAACCTGGTCCATGAAATCCCATTAGCTGGATAGCTGTGGCAGACTAAAACCTGGGACAGGTTGGTCAATCATTCATACTGTCCCCAGATATCAGAAAAAGTCAAAGAGATGTGATGCTCCTATCTCACCTGCCAGGCTAGTGGCAAGGCAGGTATTGAGCTAAAGGTTCTCTTCATACCACTACATGTGGTTAAGGCTCCCTTTGAGTGGGTAGTAATTAGCATTGTTGGTCCCCTAAATCCACCTACTGCCTCTGGCAATAGGTTTATCTTGGTGGCAATGGACCATGCCACCAAATATCCAGAAGCAATTCTCTTTAGGCCAGTTACTGATCCTGCAGTAGCTAAGGCCCTACTCGGTATTTTTGTTAGGGTTGGTTTTCTTAAGGAGGTCATCTCAGATAGAGGCACCAACTTTATGTCTGCCTATCTGGAAGCAATGTGAGAAGAGTGTGAGGTCACTTATACATTCACTATACCCTACCATCCCCAAGAAAATGGTCTTGTAGAAAAGTTTAACAAGACCATCAAAGGCATGATTATGGCTTTTCCTGATAAGTTTTGAAGGAGATGGGATATTCTCCTGCATGCCTACTGTTTTTATACAGGGACGTTCCTCAGAAGGGATTAGGTTTCACTTGATTTGTGTTACTTTTTGAACACCATCTAAAAGATCCTTTAAGTTTGGTAAGGGAGGGTTGGGCGAGACCTCTCAAAGAGCGCAAAGTAGAAATGTTGAACTGTGTATTAGCAGAAAACAAGGGAACCCAAAAGTAGCAATTGGTCTGGGACCTTTGGGAGTATATAGTGTTACAAAAAACAATGGTCCCAAACATCAACAAGAATAGGACATTCCAGATAAATACAGACCAACTATGAAATCTATATTCTGCTGTCCAGCAAAAAAAGAATTTGATTTTCTGAACACTACGTCGCCAAGGACGCCGGTGTTTTATACACTGCCAAAAGTCCATAAAAACATCGAGAATCCCCCGGGCAGGCCCATAGTTTCAGGCTGTGGGTCTGTCCTTGAGCCCCTGGGACATTATGTCGACCATTTCATTAAGGAATTTGTCCCAAAAACCCAATACTATATAAGGGACAGCATGGGGATGATTAATCTAATAGAGGACTTTCCGTTTGATCCCACATCTGAGGTACTATGTGCCTTAGATATGGAATCACTTTATACTAATATTCCTCAAGGTGACTCACTGCTTGTTATGGAACGAATTCTTGATACTAGACCACGCCCTCATACAGTACCAACTCTATTTATTCTGCAGTTGCTCGAGATTTGTCTCACTAAGAACTTCTTTCTATTCAATGATCAGTTCTACGGACAGGTGAGAGGGACGTCTATGGGAGCAATTTTTGCTCCCAATTTGGCAATTCTGTATATGGACTATTTGGAATGCCATCGTATTCTCTCGCCGGTGAATCCCTTCCACAGTGGTATTTCACTGTGGAGGAGATATATAGATGATATTTTTCTGATATGGCACGCATCTATTGATCTCCTGGTACAATTCCAGCATTGGCTTAATAACAACTCCAATGGCTTGCAATTTACATTAACCACTAGCAAACAAGAAATTCCTTTCCTTGATTTAAACATTATTCAGAATGATGGGAGGTTGGTCACAAGCCTCTATCGTAAACCAACAGAACGCAACACATTACTTTCATATCAGAGTCATCACCCTCGTGCGTTGCGCGACTCCCTCCCATTTTCGCAGTTCCTCTGTCTCCGAAGGAACTGTTTTCATAAGGAAGATTACTTTAGGGAGGCTAACATTCTGACTAACAAGCTGTCCGTGAGAGGCTACCCTAAAAAACTGATACGACGATCTCTCAAAAGGGCATGGTATTGCCCCAGGGAAACACTCCTTGAACCAAAAGAAAAAAAGACACAAGATCGCATTGTATGCGTTACCACATTTTCCCCAATTTCGAATGCTCTTAAAAAAAGCATAAACAAGCACTGGAATACTATCAATGCAGGCATTTTGAATCTTGAACGCCCCCTATTCGCATTCAAAAAATCAAAAAACATCAAAGAGCATCTTGTTAGAGCAGTAATGCCACCGGCGAACAACAGAAATACTCTTGAAGGGGTATGGGGACTTCCCCCAGTAGTTGGGCATGTAAAATGTGGTTCATGCAGTGTATGCGACAAGACAATTGAAGGAAAGGATTTCAAATTTGAACAGATTATTTTCGAAAGAAAACATCTTACGAACAGTTCTAATGTAATTTATGCAATTCTGTGTCCATGTGACTCAATATACATAGGACAAACAACGCAAAAAGCCAGGTTACGAATTGGACAACACAAGAGTAGAATTCGGTGCAGGACACCTAATGCACCTCTTGTGGACCATTTTGCTGAAATGAATCATAGTGAAACTGAACTTAAATGGACAATCATCGATGCCATAAAAAGCCCGCCAAGAGGAGGCGATTTGGGTGCCTTACTTAATAAAGAAGAACTTAAGTGGATCTTGAGAACCAAAAGTATCCATACTGGGCTGAACCGGATGGAGGACTGGACCGCCTTGTTGTAAGGACGATTGTTCAGCTTGATTGCCCGGCTCCTCTGGGTGTATACCCCTGAATTGATGGTTCCTGTGAGACCTCTGAATTATCTGATTCTTTGAATTCCTCTCTGAAATGAAATGGGTTTGTGGTAATGTCTAGACATTGTGCAATAAGTGTTTATCCCACATGGGATAGTTCATGGCTTTGCTGATTTTTGCTATATGCTTTCCACATATGTATAACAAATGTATACAATTGCTTTAAGCTCCTAACTGTTTATGACTGTTTCTTGTGAATAATAATTCGGGAATTCTTTCCGGCATTGTGATTCATCATTTTTGAAATATTTTTCTGTTTTGTTTAAGTGAATGGACTTTGATCTGAAGCATGTTTTCACGATATGAGTATTCTACACTATTTGCTATTAGCAGTTCACTTTTCTGTACCCTGGGTTTGATTACTGTTTTCTATTCGATCATGTCCGCCTCATTCACGGCAAGACGGACATAGTTGCTCAGTGTCGGCAATACTTTGTTCATAGCAACTACTTTAAGCAATTCTGTCTTTTTGGGTCACTTACATCCGGCACAATTTGAGTTTATATGATTTCTTTTTTTACTCGCCTTTCTTCTGCCACCATCCATACCCCTTACAAGATGGCTGCACTTTTACTGATTATGTTTGTGTGTCCTTAGGTCACATGACCGCGATGCAAGGGTACGGGGCTTTTTTATAAAAATCTAATTTTTCCTCGCGTGCGGTTACGAAACGAGTACTTACTCGCTCGCCCGACAGACCCCCTATTGTGGCGGACTTCTGTTCCACTGCCGGTAAGGTTGACGTGACCTAACGAGCTAGTTGAGCATTCGGTTTGGTAAAATATCGTGTTGGTCGGTAGATTAGACCATTAGCTTTTGTTCTGTTTATTTTGGCCAGGTACCTTCAGACTCCTTGAACTGCCCTTAACCGGATTACGGGTAAGCGTCACTCAAACGAGCTGCTTTTACGCCGGCTCCCCTCCCCTATCCCCGCACTCTATACTGATAGCTTGCACTTTTCTGTATTTCAGGAAACGTTCCGTTACTTTGGAACGCCGTATTGGTAAGCCTCTTGACATCTTAATGCTCACTGTGAGACAATCTTTAAGTTTGGAATATAACAATCACTTACTATTTTCCATATTAGGACGATACACTTAAAATAATCGTCCAGGCATCAGGTTGTTACTGAGATGACCCTGTCCCTCCGTCTAAACATCGAGGTATGCCCTTGGAAATTTTATTAGGATGGCACCTCTTGGGCACTTCAGGGAGGCTCTTTACACGTTTCCTCTCTCTGATTGATTCTTATGTAATTACTGTTCAGGTCTTCTGGTACTAGGTATTTCTTCTTTTCTATCACTTTTGCAGTTCTATTTTTAGCACCATTCTTTTAAGTGGATGTATCTGTTGCACTAATTTTCTGACTATAGCATGCCTTCCAGAAGGCTTAATGGTATTCTGTGATAACCTTTTAGGAACAATTCGGTCTTGCGCATGATTGCACTTTTCAATGTACTATGTCAGACTGTGTATATTTAAAATATGACTGTGATTTATTTTATTTTGACATGTTTATTGTTCCTTTCCAACCCCTTTTCTCTTCCCTTCTTGTCTCCCATGACATTCTTTATTGTTGAATGTATGTAATGTTTCTTTTTCCTTCTTAATTATGAATGTTCTGTTGTTGTATTGTATTTATACGTTGAACTTTGTGTCGGGCAACCAATATTTCTAGGCATGCATTTATAAGTCCTGATGATGATCTTAAAATTTTAAAAGATCGAAACGTCGTCGACATTTTACACTTGATGATTTATATACTTTATTAGAAAGATCACAAAAAAGTGTATTTCCTACATTACTGTCTGTTATAATTGTCAAATACTTACAGACTGCCCTTCTTTTGCCTTTGTATGTTTGTTATTTGGTTTCATGTATGTGATAGCTGGACACAGGCTGTGTCCCGCTTGGTAAATTGTCCTACTATTTTTTGAGAAACATTATTATTCCTGTTATTAAACTCTGTCCGGCTGGACAGCAGAATATAGATTTCATAGTTGGTCTGTATTTATCTGGAATGTCCTATTCTTGTTGATGTTTGGGACCATTGTTTTTTGTAACACTAAGAACTGTGTATTAGGTCTTTGCTCCAGAATGGCTAAATACATGAAAAAAGCAAACAGAAACTTGGATGCCAGTCAGGAGCTTGTCAAGCACTGGTATGACCAGAAGTCTTCTGTGGTTGAGTACCTACCAAGCAGGACAACAGGTATGGGTCCTAGAGCCTGTAGCACACAGATCCATCCAAAACATGTGGACTGGGCCTTACCCCATCTTAGAGAAGAAGGGGGAAGCTACATATCTGGTGAACTTAGGAATGCCTCCGACAACTCCATAAGCTGATACATATAAATAGGCTCAAGCTCCATCATGAAATGGTGGAACTCTCACCAAGTGCCCAGATCGTATTCTCTGAGGTTGGGAAGAGAGAAGGGAATCATACAGAACTGACACTGGTGATGTAGGGACAGATGAAGCCACGGGTCTCTCTACATTCTCAATCAAACCAGTCTCATCTCTAACATCATATACTGGTGAATGATGAGGCACATGCCTGAAGTGTGAAGAATCTCTCATAATGGACTTTCCAGGATGGTGAGCAGTTACCATGCGCCCTTTACTAGTCACAACTTTGAAGAGTTCAGAATCAAAGGAAGCATCAGATTTGCATTTTCTCTGCTGTTGCACCAATACTCGATCACCTGTAATGACAGTATTGTTTTTGCACATCAACGCTTGTCGACATACTTTCATCTTTTGCTTAGGGCACAAGTCTGTTTGACGAAGTTCACCTTCTGTTGTAGATCTTCTGCTGGTCCATTGTGGTAACTAAGTCGTCATGGCATTAACAAACATCGGGGTGGCAGGACTTTCACCTCTTGTGAAATGAGGATTTAACCGGTAAGCTTGAAGGGTAGCATGGCGAGCAGACTTCAGATCAAGCTTCTCCAATGTAATATGCTGGACAGTCCTTTTAAGTGTGCTCATAAAGCGAAGGCGCGCCTAAGGCAAGCCTGTCTGTGCCCGTCCGCGACTGGCCAGCGCCCAGCGCCAGAACCCCTGGACCACACACCACCCATGAAGCCCGCATCCGTTACGACGCCAACACCCTCATCGCTCTCAACCATGGATGGCCCCTCAACTGCCACAAGGCCGCCCCTAAGCGCACCCACGGCCCCTTCACCTGCCGGAACTGCAGCTTCTCCTGCATCAAAGACGCGTAGATACCCGCAACGACGGAACCCAACCAGCTCCAATGTATCCTGCTCAACACCCGCTCCGCACGCAAACACGCCGTCGAGCTCTGGGACCTACTCGACACCACATCACCAGACATCGCCTTCCTGACCGAGACCTGGATGAACAAAGCCTCCTCCCCAGAAATCGCAGTGGCCATCCCGACGGTTACAAGGTCACCCGCAGAGACCGTACCAACGGAGTCGGAGGAGGAATTGCCATCATCCGCAAGATCACCATCATGGTCTCTACAAACACCGTCGACACCCTCAACACCGCCGAACACATGCACTTCCAGATCCATACGGACCCCAAGACCACCCTAAAAGGCACCCTCATCTACAGACCACCAGGACCTCGTCCCCAATTATGCAACTCCATCGCCGACTTCATCAGCACGCACGCACTGACCTCCACCGACTACATCCTCCTCGGCGACCTGAACTACCACCTGGAAAACAACAACGACAGCAACTCCTTCACCCAGATTGACAACCTCGCCACCCTCGGACTGAAACAGATCATCACGACACCGACCCACATCACCGGCCACACGCTCTATGCCATCTTCTCCTCCAGCCCCCATGTTGCCTTCAGCCACGCTTCCGAACTCACCTGGACCGACCACCACTGGATCCACTTCACCTTCCGGAAACCCATCACACATCACCGCACCCTACAGATCCCCGATGTCGTTGGGGAAAAGTCACCAAGGAACTACTACAAACACACCTCGCACTCAACCCACCGACCAACCCCAACAACGCCGAGGAGGGGGCCCGCACCCTCAGACTCTGGATGGAAGACTGTGCCAACACCTTAGCCCCTATGAGGCAGCACACCCACAGAGACACCAGCCAAAGAGCCAGCTGGTTCACCCAGGAACTCCTAGCCTCCAAGCGCACCTGTCGGAAACGGGAAAACTTCTGGCACAACAAGAAGACGCCCGACAGCCGCACAGCCCACATAGATGCCATCCGCAAACATCACCACCTCATCAGGACTACCAAGAAAGGCCTCCTTCACAGACCGCCTTGACAACAACACACACAACAGCAAGGAGCTTTTCAACATCGTGAAGGAACTCTCAAACCCCAGCTCCTGCACCAACGACATCTCTCTGTTAGAAGCCCTGTGCGACACCATCGCTGCCTTCTTCCACCGCAAGATCACCGACATCCACAACAGCTTCAACCATCGGACAAACCCTGCTGACCCCAACACACCGGACCCACGAACCCCGCTGACCACGACCTCCTCACTACATGGACCAACGTGAACTCCGAGGACACTATCAAGGCCATGAGCACCATCCACTCAGGCACCCCATCCGACCCTCTTCCCCACTACATCATCAACAAAGCCGACAGCTCCATCGCACCCCACCTGTGCAACATCATCAACCTCTCCTTTGAGACCGCGACCTTCCCAGAGAGCTGGAAACACGCCGAGATCAACGCCCTACTGAAGAAACCCAAGGCGGACCGAAGCGACCTCAAGAACTTCTGGCCCATCTCCCTGCTTCCGTTCCCAGCAAAAGTCCTTGAGAAGATCGTCAACTCCCAACTCACCCACCACCTAGAAGACAACAGCATCCTCGACCCCTCCCAGTCAGGCTTCCGCAGGAACCACAGCACCGAGACCGCCCTCATCGCTGCCACAGACGACATCAGAATTCTACTCGACAACGGTGAGACAGCAGCCCTCATCCTCCAGGACCTCTCCGCCACCTTCGACGCTGTCTGCCACCACACACTACGTACACGCCTCTATGACGCAGGGATCCGAGACAAGGCCCTTGACTGGACCACCTCTTTCCTCTCTGATGAAACCCAAAGAGTCCACCTCCCCCATTCCACTCCGGAATCACCAAGACCATCTGCGGTGTCCCGCAAGGATCATCCCTCAGCCTGACGCTATTGAACGTCTACATGGTACCGCTCACACGCATCGCCAGACTACACGACCTCAACATAATCTCCTATGCCGACGACACCCAGCTGATGCTATCCCTCACCAAGGACCACCTCACTGCCAAATCCAACCTCCACCGTGGTATGAAGGCCGTCGTAGACTGGATGGAAGAAAGCCGGCTCAAACTGAACACGGACAAGACAGAGATCCTCATCCTCGGGCCCAACCCCTCAGCCTGGGGCGACTCCTGGTGGCCCGCATCACTGGGCACCCCCCCGGCACCAACCGACCATGCACGCAACCTAGGATTCATCCTCGACTCGAAACTCAGCATGACAAACCAAGTCAACGCAGTCTCCTCCACCTGCTTCTACACCCTCCGCATGCTCCGCAAGATCTACAGATGGATTCCGACAGACACACGGAAAACCATCACCCACGCCCTCGTCAGTAGCAGACTCGACTATGGAAACACCCTCTACGCCGGAACCCCGTCCAAGCTCATCAACAGACTTCAAAGAATCCAGAACGCCTCTGCACGCCTGATCCTCGACGTCCCGCGCCGAGATCACATCACCCCCCACCTGAGAAACCTGCACTGGCTCCCCGTCGACAGAAGAATCTCCTTCAAACTCCTGACCCACGCACACAAGGCACTCCACAACACCGGCCCAGCCTACCTCAACAGCCGTCTCTCATTCTACGTACCCAACAGGAAATTCCGCTCCGCCGACCTCTCACTGGTCGCCGTCCCACGCATCCACAGAACATCTTCCGGGGGCAGGTCCTTCTCCCATCGTGCCGCCAAGACTTGGAACAACCTCCCTCTCCTCCTACGACAAACCGAAGACCCACAGACCTTCAGGAGACTACTCAAGACCTGGCTCTTCGACCACTAGCAGCGGCTCCCACCCCCCCGCGCCTTGAGACCCTCGCGGGTAAGTAGTGCGCTTTACAAATCCCTTGATTGATTGATTGATTGATTTGACAACACCATTTGCATGTGGCTAAAGAGGTGTACTTTTCTGATGCTTCACATTGAGATGATGAAGAAAGTTTCTGAATTCTTGACTTTTCAATGATAGGCCATTCTCAGACTTTAGAATTGAAGGAACACCCCATGTTGCAAAAGTTCCATCTAACCACTCGATGACTCTTTCTTGAGTGGTCGATTTGACATCTTCTACTAATGCAAAACAGGAGTACTCATCGATAACCACCGTAAGGTTATGTCCATTGTCCAAAGAAATCAACAGCGATTTTCTCCCAAACATGTTTTGGTAAATCAGAGACATTCAAGGCATGTTGCATGGTTTTGGGAGATAAGCAATTATACATGACAAGCCTTCAACTCTCTTGTCAAGAAAAGGAAACCAAACCTGAACTCAACAAGCTTGTTTAATGACAACAATTCTACGATGTTCTTCATGGGCCACTTCAATTACATATTATCGCAAACTCTCCGGTATGACAATTCTTGAACCTTGTAAGACAATACCTTCTTGAGTAATGTCATTCAACAATAGCACAAAGGTGGCAATGCCTAAATACAAATGCACATCTTAGTAATAAGTCTGACGGATATTGACACTCCTGTATAGTATAGTGTGATGCTCTCCAAGCAAAGATTCTCCCTCCACCCTCAGAGAGATAAAAACAAACTCTATGGAAAAACCTTCCAGTTGAGTTCCGAAACGACATGCACAGATGCTGAGGCACACAGAATCAGTCCAAAAAGTTAAGTAGGTAGTAACCTAGATAGTAATAAGAATGAGTCCATTAGATATTTATTTTCTTTTCTTTTCTTCTTATTCTCAAAGATCCAAATACAAAAACACACTGGCAGCTGACACATGTTTCGTCCAGGAGGACTTTTTCATGGCTAAGATCCAAGGGTGTATGCTCCCGGCACCCCGTAGAGCAGTGTACCGGACACAAGAAAGTACACACAAAGTCTGATATGTCAAGAGATAGCCCGTAAAGGAGCCTATGCTAAGATCTGGTATATGATAAAAAAATCTGAGGCAGGCAGATTGACCTCCCATTTATGGATTGAAATACATCTAAAGAGGGAGTTTCCAGCAAGGACTTATTTGATAGCATCAATAGATCGTCTGGGACTCAAGGAACTCTGGGCCGCCTCAGACTCATATAATTGTTTTAAACAAATTATTATTAAAACAGTGAAAAAACTATCACTAGTTGAAGACAAGGCGACATTTATAGAAAGAGCCCACGGATGTTTTGTGGTTCATAGCTATGATAAATCTTCTCCCAAACCATACTTAGGCACGGGCTTCAATAGAAAGAAGATAGAAAATTATCTTAATTTTCGACTGGGTGTTTTACCATCTTTACCGCATTTCCCCCCTTGGAAGTGACTCCAGGGTCAGTCATCATGCCGCCTATGTGAGTATGCTAACGAAAGTGTATTACACCTACTATGCGTACGCAGAAACTTACAGACCGAACGGTGACAGTTACTAAATCCACTCTTTGTAAGTAAGCAGATAAGAACCTGCAGACAAGCTGTGATGGCATGTTTTGTAGGTGGATATGTACAACTAGCGTGTCGCTTTGTTCAATTCATGGAAGCAGCAGGGGCAAAAGCTCTTGCGACAAGCGACCAGACTGCTTAATCTTGGCATCATATGGCTCCTTGAAATTAACAGGAAATATTCTCTCATTTCTGTCAACAATTAACTCTCTCATTGAGAATTGAGACTCGCTTTTCTTAACTAATGGTCTGTGTAAATATTTACAGACAACTGCTCTGTGCATGTTAATATAACTCAAGAAAGTTTTTTTATATGTTTTATTTAAACGGTTTTAGACTATGAATTCTGCTGCTATTACGTTTCTTTACATGGAAATTGTAAAGGTTTTAATTAACCAAACAATAAATATTACTTACTTACTTACTTACACAAAGTCTGATAGTCTAGGAAGCTAAGATCAGTTTTAGAAAGATTCGTCCTCTAGGTATTCAGTGGTTCCTGAATATATGTGCACATTATCCAAGTCCTATGATGTGAATCGGGGTTTCTGAGACCCGCCTTTATTTCTGAGAGTTCCTGTACCTGAAGGTAAACATCACAGCCTGAAGATTGCAAGTCCCAGTGGTCTATAAAAGCTTGCTCCAAAGTTATATCCATGTCTGCAAAGAATTCACAAGTGATCAAAGTCAACTTTATGCCATCACACTGAATGTGACAGGTGGTTTACCACCTCCTCACACAACTAACACAATCACACACTCTTGGCTAGCAAACCCAGAACTCCTCCCCACTTGAGTCCTAACTCAACTGAGTTGGAACTCTCTCTCTGACTAAACTAAATGTTCCCAATCCTGGCAAGAACGATGGCTGCTCGACAATGCTCCACTCTACAAATAGACCCTGAAATGAATTCAGAGGCCCACAATGGCAAATGTGCTTAAGGAGATGGAGGGAGAAAGAAAACACTGGTCCTGGATCGTAGATTTGAACTACAGTATCGTTCTCTACTCTCCTGTAGGTTTCTTGTGGTGAATTGTTAAACAATAGTAGCTTACCACACAGTCAGCACAAACATACCTGTGATAAGTGTTGCTGGTTCCCTACAAGGAGGCACTGGAAGAAACTATATTCATCTACACTGCACCTAAAGTACAATAAACTACGGGGCAGATTTACAAGCCCCCTGCGCCAGCAGTACGTCACTTTTCGTGACGTACTGGTGGCGCAGGGGCCTCCTTCATATTTAAGAGGACAGGAAAAGCCACCCTGTGTGACTTTTTCTCTCTTTGTAAATACGGTCCCTTCACATGCAGCACTTTGCATTGAAGGGGCTTTCCATGGGTGTTGCTGTGGGTGTTCCCACGCAGCACCCACGAAACAAGACACATCTCCAGATTTATGAGAAATCGTAAATCTGGAGATGCATCTGAATGCTATGCCACCCTAGAGGTGGCGTAGCGAGATGCAAAGAGGAGAAATGTTTTAATTTCTCCTCATTTTTTCCTCTTTCAATGTGTGCTGCATTCTACAGCAAGCACTGAAAGAGGAAAATGCCTGTAGTGATTGTTTTTGTGCAAGAAGGTGCCCCTTCCTGCACAAAACAATCTCCCCACGACGCAGGCATCCTTGCGCCATGGTGCAAGGGTGCCTGCACCAGCGCATGGTTGCAGTTTGTGCGCCAGCACAGGGGGAAGCACAGAGATGCGACATATTCTTGTAAATATGTTGCATCCCTGTGCTTTGGAAGTGCCGCAGCGTGGCGCAGCCAAAGGGCTTGCGGTGCCACGCTGCGGCAGTTCCTTGTAGATCTGCCCCAATATCTTTAGGAAACCTGCATCCATCAGACAACTACGGGGTATATTATCAAGAACGGCGTTAAAATTATCACCGGTTCAGTGGCAGAAAACTGCCGCTAAAGCGGCGATAATGGGCATGATAATATGCCCTTGAGAATTCCAATAGAAGCCCATGTTCACACCAGAACATGGGCTTCTATGGGAATTCACAAGGGAATATTAAATTAGTAAGCTTATTATCGCCGCTTTAGCAGCAGTTTTCTGCCGCTAAACTGGCGATAATTTTTAACGTTGTCCTTGATAATATGCCCCTACATGCTCTACCCGTTCGGAATTACCTCATGTTTTCTACTGTGCTGGATTTCGTAAGGTGGAACTTTCGAGAGTGATTGAGTTACCACTCACTGTAACTCGAACCTGGGGGGAAAGGTCTTTCCTGTCAGTTCAAGCCTTACTGCTTTGAAATATAAATCCTAGATGTCGCAGTTGCCATAACTTCAATTTAAATCGTATCATACAGCATACAACATAACAATAAATGCTTTTTCTACTCTCCATATTTTTTTCTAATTACATATTTCTTCTGAAAACATAATGTTCCTTGTAACTGTTGACGACAATGTATTCCTACTTCGACGACCTCAGTTGTGAGCTGTTCCATAGAAACGCATAATTTATTCCTTTGTTGTCGTTTCCATGTTGTCTTCACTGGCAACACCAAAAATGTTCAAAGGAGACAGTGTCAAAATACACTGTCAGGGAAGGATCCAATTAGGAGGGGTTCCGAAGTGCACAACGGATTAACGTAATTAGCTGTCTTGTGTTCTCGTTTCTTTTTAGCATTATTAGATTAATGAGCTGTCTCTAAGAAGAAGATAAACAGGATGTTGTCAGCCTGGAGAGGGAATAGTTGGAAGCAAAGTGAGCCTTTCTCCAGTGGGGTAGTAACAAGACAAAGGTATTAGGGCAGGAACAGGAGCTAAGAGGTCCACCCGTGTGGACACCAGTGTCAAGGCACTTCTTGAACTCCCGCTAGATCGGAAGGTCTGGCAGGGCTAGTAGGCCTGCTCACAGTCACATACTAATGTTCTAGAAATGAACTCCAACCCCATAGTCAAAAAGGAGCGCTATATATCGGTGTATTGGAATTCCCTAAGGATTTGCAGGATGCTTTGAGGACGAGAATGGTAAGCCATATCATGTGTCAGTTCATGGTCAGGAATGTCCACTTTTGAATACATTCAATGACTAGCATGTTTTTTTCTTCTAGTAGGAGCATGACATCTACAATGCCTCCAGGAAAGATCAAAAGCTTCACTGATGATCCTATCGACTTTATGAGGAATTAATTGTTCACTCAAAATGATAACTTATTCAATGGAAATTTTAACATACCTGGAATAAAGAAAAGGCTATTACCTCAACCAATTTTTTTTTTTTTTTTACTTGCCAATCATCTCTTTCAAGATACTAGGTCAAGCTTCCACTCCAGCGCCTCAATTACTAACCTCATCATCGCCAGTAATAGCATTTGTGCAAACCCTTCAACTTCTTGCTTTGATTGGTCACCCCCTTTTTCTCCTCAGCGCATCACCTCCTTTCAAGCGCTTTAAATATTAAAACGCCAACAACCACTACAGCCTTCAAAAGCAGTGACCTCTTAGCCTTTAAAGACATGGAAGCCTTTTCAACCACCAGACAAAACCCATTACAGAACTTCCGGTCCTTATTCTAAACTACAACCAAAACCTGGCCTACATACTGGGGACAGTTGCCTTCTCTAAAACTAAGGCTGCAAAAAGGATGAAAAATGGAACAACACACAAAGACATCCCGTGAGAGGAACCATATGGAAATGGAGGAAGCATCATTTATAACAACAAAAGCAGCAATCGAAATTTGTAAAGCGCACAGCTGCTTCCAAAGAAGCGCCTTGGGGCTCGCATCATGAGATCAGCATTGGGTTATCCCCCTTAGCAGTCCCCAGGTAGTGAAATCACCAGAAATTAAGCTTTAGATTATTAGATCTCAAGGATCTAGTCCGGCAGTAGGCTTTGAGTCCTTTCTTAGATACAAGAGACCCTGTGTTCAAGTGGTCTATAGGCAAAGGTTAGGGCACTGAATGGGATTCGTTTATTTATGGGCAACCAGTGAAGTTGGCGCACATGGGCTGACATTGATAAACGTGCAGAAACCTGCAGGATAAGGCTGCATTTTGAATAATCTGAAGGTGCTGAATCAAATAAACTGGCAAGCCCAGATACAGGCTGTTTGCCTAGTGTAACTCTTGCATAGTCTAAATCTGACTCTGTCCCACACCGGCCCGGCTCCAGGAATTTTTCTATGGGTGGGTCAAGGGTCCTTTCGGGTGGGCCACTACCGGCCCAATTTGTCGCTTCTGGAGGTGGTCTACAAGCCATAGATTACATCATATCTACTTGCAAACAGTCACCAAGATACAAGGATTGCTTCTGTGTGTATACAGAGCATGTGGAGAGTTATTTATTGGTGCCCCACCACTAACCTCTTTCTCTGTAGATACCTTTACTACCATCCTCCAACAGTGCACTCCATCTCTCTGTAGCCCCTCCCCCTCATGATCTCCTCCTCAGACTCTCTCACTACCACCCTCCACCAGTGCCCCTCATCTCTCCGTATCTCCCATCCACTCCCAATGACCTCCTCTTCAGATTCCCTCACAGCTACCCTCCACCAGTGCCCTTCTTCTCTCCAAAGCCCCTCCCCCTCATTACTTAGTCCTCGAATCCCCTCAGTACCACCCTCTAACTGCACCGTCCTCTCTCCAAAGTCCCTCCTCCTTATGACCTCATCCTTGGATTCCCTCATTGCCACCCTCCACCAATGCCCCTCATCGCCCCATAGCCTCTCCCCTTTTTGACCTCCTCTGCGGATTCCCTCATTGCCACCCTCCAACAGTGCACTCATCCCTCCGTAGTCCCTCCCCCAATGACCTCCTCCTCGAATTCCCTAATTACCACCAGTTCCCCTCATCGATCCATAGCCTCTCCCCCTCATCACCTCCTCCTTAGACTCCCTCACTATCACCCTCCAACAGTTCACTTCATCTATCCATAGCCCCCCATGACATACTCCTTGGATTCCCTCACTGCCACCCTCCACCAGTGCACCTCATTGCTCCATAGCCTCTCCCCCCATGACCTCCTCCTCGGATTCCCTAATTGCCACCCTCCACCAGTGCCCCTCATCGCTCCATAGCCTCTCCCCCTCATCACCTCCTCCTCAGACTCCCTTACTACCACCCTCCAACAGTTCACTTCATCTCTCCGTAGCCACCCCCCCTGACATACTCCTTGGATTCCCTCACTGCCACCCTCCACCAGTGCCCCTCATAGCTCCATTGCCTCTCTGCCTATTGACCTCCTCCTCGGATTCGCTAATTGCCACCCTCCACCAGTGCCCCTCATCACTCCATAGCCTCTCCCCCTTATCACCTCCTTCTTAGACTTCCTCACTACCACCCTCCAACAGTGTACTTCATCTTTCCGTAGCCCCCCATGACCTCCTCCTCGGATTCCCTAATTGTCACCCTCCAACAGTGTCCTTCATCTCTCTGTAGCCCCTCTCTCATATACGATTTCATTTCTTGTATAGCGCTACTCATAGTGTAAGGTGTCACAGTACTTACATCATGCAGAGACAATGAATCATACAAGTATGTAAATCAGTCTATAAGGAATGTCACATAAGCCAATGAGGATTACAAGGTGTAGGTATCACATGTCATCCATACTGGTGGGCAGCATGTTTTAAGAGGGTTTGGTCTAGAGAAGCACAAATACACGACTTAAAGCATACCCCAGTGGTTGCGGGGTTGGCTTTACTTATTGAAATGTATATCTGCCAAAACAAAATCTTTATAGCAACAGTAGAGTAATGAAAGACAGGGTGAATTCGAACTATATTGCAACTCAAAAAAAATAAGTTCAAATTATACCATTCAGGTTTGTATGCAGCTCTTTGATTTCAGTTCATAGGTCACTGTCGATTGTAACTGCTGTACTGCAAGTAACCCCCTGAGCTATCCACATAAATACAGTTTATCTGCATTGAAAAATTAGGAACAGACAAAATATTGCTCTCCAACAGGATCATTAATCACCAGAGTTATCTGGACATTTTAGTAGTTGTGTCTTGCATCCGTCATGATAACGATACAACGATATGAAATATACACAGCATACACGAAGTATGTGTCATGCTAGGCCCTCATAGATTTAAAAAAAAAAAAACTAATATACACACATCCTCGAAGCATACATCTAGCTGGGCCTTTGCAGATTTATAAGAAAAAAACGGAACAATAGCCATACATTCTCTTAACTGCTCCATTCAAACTCTGTGGCACAGCCCGATCTCATAAACAGCTGAAGGGGTCAGGAGAGGAAACTCCCGCAGCACACGTCCTGTAGCTGCATCCACAAAAACAGTCGTAAAATTTCAAATGAATCTGTCTCAGAAACAGACTGAACTCAGTAAGACACCATTGCAAGGAGTGTTGCCATATGTTGAAAGTGCGAAACCCTGCTCCTGCACACCTCGTGGGCAAATCTATATGTGAAGAGTTTGTAATCTACTTTTTCAGCAAGGACGTTGCTATTAGAGAAGAGTTCAACAATCAACCCTATTCTGCAGATAATATGACCTCTTTTACACAGTAAACACGCATCCTTTGAGAGCAGTTTCACTCCGATCACTCATAAATGTACTGCGAAAACCATCATAAAAATTAGGCCTTCAAACAGACCATCCCTTCTCTTCATCCAGAGTCAGAGAATGCAAGGATGATATTTCACCACAGTGGTTTAACTGAATCAATGGCTGTTTCCAACCAAGCATAGTACCTGATCCTCGAAAGATTGGTCATGTACGTCCTCTTCTAAGGAAGAACGCCACAGTTTCCAACAAAACCAAAAAATTCAGACCATTCACTGACCTCCCTTACTTTACTAAAGCATGTGAAAAATGCATGTCACCCCAATTGAATAAGCACATAAACAAACACAAACTAAGGTAGTACCAATCAGGTTTCAAACCCAACCACACTATGGAAACAAGTCTGATGACAACTCCATTCAAACCAAAGGACAACTTGACCTGTGTTCAGCATTCAGTAGCATTGACCATGACATCCTGCCCACTCTTCCGAAAGGGAGAATGAGCTATGAAGGAACATGCCTTAACTGGTTTGGATCATACCTCTCAAACTGCTTCCAGAAAGTTTTAATAGGTAATTCACCCTCACTCCTCTCCTCATACTTTGATGTTCCACAAGGTTCAATGCAAGCTCACATCCTAGTCAAAAACTATAAGGAACCCATATGTGAACTTCTTTTGCACATAGTGCTTCCTTCCACTAATATGTGAAAGACACACAAAATACTTGAAAATGGAGTGTCCATTTTCAGGTGATATTCAAAAAAGGACAAATATTATGAAGCTGTAACTGGGTGCCCCAACCAGAGAATTCTCTTTTCTCAACGCTAACATACAATTAACACCGAGCTACTTTGGAAAGCATTCCTGGGTGTCATTCTTCACTTAAACCCTACCCTAGACCCACATATAAAGACGACAGGTAAGTGTGGCAACGATCATCTTTGCACCACAAGAAACATCAGGCATACCGTCCCGAGGTTAGACCTGAGGCACCTGGCCCAAGCCTTTGTCACATCAAGAATGACTATGTATACCAAAAGTCACGCCTACAGTCTCAATCATGTGTTTGGAAGCTACACATTCTGTAAGGCCCTTCCTCTCTCGAAACTAACTCCCGTGTTATTGAATCATTAAGGGGAAGACATCCCTTAAGGATTAGAACCCTCACTCACCCGAGGGTGACATGCTTCATCATATGGGTCCTCCTTACCAGTGGGGAAAACCTAGTCGCCACTGGGAGCTACTACTTCGGTGTTTAAAGAAGGAGCTCATAGATGTTTTGTTGTGTTAGGATGGGTACTAATCCCATATGTGAGAATGATCAGTGTAGCGAGGTTTGCAGCGCTGTCTGAAAAAATTTGAGGAGTGAATTAAAACTGGTAAGGAGGACCCATATGATGGAGCATGTCACCCTCGGGTGAGTGAGGGTTCTAATCCTTAAGGGATGTCTTCCCCTTAATGATTCAATAACACGGGAGTTAGTTTCGAGAGAGGAAGGGCCTTACAGAATGTGTGTCTTCTAAACACATGATTGAGACAGACTGTAGGTGTGACTTTTGGTATACATATTTATTAATGAGGGAACACACACCCACTGGTCTTTAAACGTTCCTTTTTGACCCCCAATCTACGGTAGTGATATTACACATCAAGAATGAGCCTAAATTAGGATTAGAGAACAATTCTGATCAATTTCACACAGCACCACAATGCTTCCCAGTTTAGCCACACTGCAAGTCAAGAATCCCACCTCAGGTAGTAGAATGCCACACATCCGCCGATGCACTTTCAGGGGTCAGGCTTATGAAGCACTACAAAAATGAAATTACAATACGATATTTCAGCCTATCAGGGAAGACTGCCCCTCTATCCATCTGACAAACTATGGCCATTGAAATGTTTTATAATGTTGAATAATTTTTTACGACTCTAACTAGCTATGATGGTACTAGAAAGTCACTAGTTTTTAAACTAAAGAGTGCCCTATTCTCAAGCGCATGTGCTGTGTAAGTTAGCTTTTATTTATTTTAGTTACTTAACATGTTAGGGTTAGGCAGGCGTGAGTTACATTTAGATTAGGGGTCACGTGGCATTTCCATTTAAAATGATGGCTTTAGCCAGTTTGCTGATATATTCATTATACATACACTTTTTCTGACACTGGGATGCAGATGATACACATTAGAACTAATTAACTAGTGTTCTTCAGAGCAGCGCATATTTTATTGGAAATGAATCAAACTGAGACAACCTGTGTCTAAGGAGCAAGCCAATTACACTGTTAAGTGAGAGATGCTAAAGTAATTAACTGGCACAAAAATGATAATGGAAATAAGTGCAAGTTGGGTGAAAAGGGTTTTGGAAAGTGCACTTGTGGAATGTATGCCAGAGGAAAATAAAAATGTATGTATTGTGTAAGATTGTTATAGAGAACAGTGTACCTGAGTTGTTGTGAATACATATTTTAGCAAATATGAGATCACTGTTATGTACTGTAATTTCAGATTATGAATGAGTCAAACTAGAAAGCAACACAATCGGGTAGCAAATGGAAATGAAAACATCTAAGATTCACTTTTTAAATAAGCACATCTAAGTCAGCTGCCTGAGCAAGCTTTGAAAAAGACAATAGGTGGGTGGATTTATAAACTGTGAGTGCTCCTCCACTGATTTGGCAAGTTTTTAGGCGGCTGTGAGGATGACTGAATGAGTCAAGGGGTGGATGAATGAGTGGATGAGTGAGTGAGTGAGTGAGTGACTGAGCACATGGATGGATGGATGAGTGGATAACTAGGGGCCTGACTTAGAGTGTGGCAGGTGTGGATGGATTGTCAAAAACAGCTGCTTTGAAGGTACATTAGATTTAGGGTATGGCAGATTGTAATACAAAAGTGTGTCAACTGTCCGCCACCTCTGATGATGCAGTTATACTCTAAACCCGAAGAACAAGAAACTATTCTGTGCGGCATCTTTAGAGTATAATTTCCATCGACTGAAAGATGGGGTTCATCATCTAGGTCTAAGTTGGAGGAAAAAGAGCCTGGGTAGCCAAATGCTGCGAATTACAACAACAAAGCCTAATCTAACAATATGTCACTGCTACTCCAAGTCCTAGGTTTCTAGCTGGCAGTGCTGGATAAACAGTAATACAATTTACAACAAAACAGTAGGTAACTACACCTTTTAAAACGTTTTCTAAATGAACTATATTAATGAGCAATGCCACTAAACTTAACTCATGTACACTAAATCATATCTAACTGCAACTTACTCAGTCTCCTTTCTGGCTGCATGTATCACACTACACACCCATAATAAATATTTACCTAATGCAATTTTGCTATACTCCCAAGCTTCGGGTCAGGAAGCAAATTCACATTTTAACACATCCATCTGGTCACACAATCATAACATGCTAACACTCTATATAACTAAGGGGGTCATTAGTATGGCGGGCGGATCGCCACCGCCCGTCCGCCATTTTCCACCGCCCGCCTACCATTTTCCCCCATCATATTACGATGGCGGAGGGGACCTTGGTGGACGGAAAGACCGTCTGCAGGTCGGATATGGGACCGGGCGGAAAAGGGCTACAATATGGTGAGGGTGTCTGCAAGACACCGCCATCCATATTAGGATGCCCAGCGGTGCAGTGCTTTCCATGGCGGAGACTCTGCCATTGAAAGTCAGGCGGAGTTTGCTATTGGGGGTCCATTGAGGGACCACAGGGGTGGTGGTGTGTGGGGTGCATTTAGGGGGTACCCATGGTACCCCCTCCATTTGCATGCACAAGGGGGCAGGCACCGCACGGTGCCTGCCAAGTTGTGCAAGCAAATGCACAACATGCATATTGTGCATTGCGACGGGTGCTGCTGACAGCACCGCCCGCCACCATGCATTATATGCAGGATGCGACCCCCAAGGTGGCGGTTGCATCCTAATTTGCATGGCAGGACCGCCGCACCCCTAGCAGGAGGTCATCGTAATGATCCCCTAAGCTATTTTAAATGTTTAAAACAATAAATGTATAGTGATACAATTTAACATTTGGAGTGTTTACAAAAATCACACAATTATTCAGATTCTAACCTTCATCCTGCTTTACCCAATTACTACACACTCCACAATCATATGATGCAACCATGTACCCCAAGCACATATTTCCACTACCCAGTCACTGTTATGTCACCTCTTTAAATCTGGACAATTAATATCCATGGCTGGATGCACACTCAAGTTACAGACATTGCACTAACATCTGTATCCTAACTGTAGACATACATAAAGTAGGGCATTATATGAGGAACACCATATCTCAATCTATTCCTACATTTAATCAGAAAAATATTCAATCAAATGATTTACAAATCGAGGCTGAGACCTTTCTAACTGCACCTATCACTAAAAGTGGATATCGTGTCAACAAGTGGTTCTCTGATCTGGAGGATCCGCCTCCTTATCCCCTAGGTGAGGATGCTAATCCCTTAACTATTTTCACAAAATGATCAGCACCCACTACCTATTCTTTTACAAAGATGATTGTACATTCCAACAAGCTTAAATCAAATAATGCACAGACTCCATTAACATTTGTTTAACATTTTTTTCTTCATAGTATGTTATTCAGATTGTTCTTTTGAATTCATATTGTTCCATGTAAGAATCAGTTTAAAAACTGATCCCGAACATACCATGCAAAAGACAAACAGTAACTGAGTTTCCATTGCCAACAGGGGCCTAAATAGAAGACAGATGCTATTTTATAAATAATTGGAACTCCAAGTGCACAAATTAAGATCAAAACTGTATTAACCAAGCTTATCCCTGGCATGAAAAAACTGATCTATAAATACTCAGTACAGGGGTGACAATATTGGAAAAAAGCCCTGAAGAAGTTTCTATGAAGAGACGAAACGCGTCTCTACATTTGATGGACAACATATGAAATATGAATAAATAACTATGAAGAAAGATTTTTTCTAAACAAATTTGAATGGCGTCTTTGCATTATTTGATTTATGGTCTTCGGAATGTACAATCCTCTTTGTAAAAGAATAGGTAGTGGGTGCTGAACAATTTGTCAAAACAAAAATATTGGAGTAAAATGTAGACACACACCCTGAATGCCACTTTCACTAGGCCCTCACACAATACTATCACTTCTTTTAACACACAAGGGAAATGGGATTAACTACATCTCCCACAATGCATCACATACTAAATCTCAAGACCTCAAATGGAAGGTCATGGTTAAATCAGGCAACATATTTGAATACGCTTTCACATATCTCAAACCATATAACATTAAACAAATTAAATATATTGACAAATGAGCAATTGACACAAAAGATTCCTTTATACATCTTTATGTAAACGAAAGCAAAAGGAACACACATAATCTTCTACCTCTGGGTCCTGAATTGTTCTTTTAGTAGAAATGAATAAAAAGAAATGCCATGGGTGGAATAGAAAAAAGAGTGTTGTATCATAATCTATTTAAAATTGCCTCAAGGCGTTGGACTTGCCTCCCAATATTTGCAGCAATGTCCTCCTCATGGGGCTTCCCATCCTCCTTGAGCAGAGGATATTTAGGACACCTAATTCGCAGGATGGAGTGAGGTTCTAAGGTTTATTTTAGGAGGGAAGGGTTAAGTCATTCTGGGGAGGGATGATGACAAGAATGGTGATGTTTTGGGGTGTGGGAGTGTGTCTGTGTGTATTAGAATATTTTGGGGTATTGGATGTTGTAGGGACAGGTGCGATGGTGGAGGAAAGTGGATGGAATGGTCCTTAGGAGATAATGCGGTGGTCTTTGGAACGGGGTCATGGGTTTGAAGGAGGCAGATGATGGAATGGTGTCATGGAGTTGAATAGGGACATATGGAGGAATTAAGGTAAGTGAGCTTGAAGCACTGGTACCAGCTTCCGATTTAGGGGTAATAGCACCTACTATAGGAAAGAAAATGTATCATGCATGGAATTCAGGATGTCACTTACGTGAGTTGCTGACTGACACCCTAGACAGCATGCACCAATGTTGTCTGCCCTACATAGAGGTTCTTGAGAGCTCCCATTGCCTGCTGAGTTTGGGTATGTTTCCAGAGAGAAAGCAGTGAGAATGCTGATGGTCCAAATGGTGAGGGAGGACACAGAAACAGATTATACATCATGTGTTGTCTCATCTGGCACCAGGAATTGCTGGCCCAGATGAAGGCCTCAGATTCACATGCCATTGGGACTTCCTGGCCAGCCCCATCACCCTCATTTCCACAGGATCCCAGGGCATTGGAGGCTCCACCTTCCGGACATCCAGTGGCTCTTTTATGTGTCCCCTGAAGCCTGGCCAAAGTCTCCCTCGCTTACTCTGGCGGAAGCTGAAAGCACTCATATGCACACATAAGTTACATTCTACAGAGGTGAATAAGAGGAGAGGTACACACATCAAGGAGTACCAAACACAAAATATTTTATTATACTAATCTCAATGAAAGGCACACAATGGGGCATTAAAAAGAGGGCCTGAATTTGACCAAGGAAGAGTGCTTACTCATTCATAAATTTAAAAGGATGTTATGTCTGCTTTATCACAAGTGCATTAGATATGTATCAGTTGTAATAAGGCAGATCAAAAACCCACAACATTTTTGTGCAAAACTTTGAAACATGCACAATATCTGTTATTTAAAATAAAAAAATAAAAACATGTTTCAAGAAAATATTGATAATGCCTTTTAAAAATAATATACAGATTTAATTACAATTTTTTTACTTTTTAATAGGTAATGAGACAGAATATCCAGGCTTCAAAATTCGACCTATTAAAATAAAGAGTTAAAATATCATGAAATATAGAGTGCGAGAATATCGTTGTCAAGAATATCGATTTGAAGGTAAGTAATATTGATTTTAAAAATATAGAAGTTACTAATATCGTTTGCAAAAATATAGTTGTTCAAAATATCGACTTTTTCATTAGTGTTATTTATTTTAGTATATATGTTAAATGTATGTGATTTATTTTGTGTATAAGTATTGTTTATGTTTTTTAATGTATGTGTCAATTTATTTGCAGTATTCATTTGATTTAGTTCCATAGTGGGTTGTGGGATTATAGGAGAATAGGGTGGGAAGTAATTTAATTATAATACAACAATTAATTATGTAAGTCTGTAATTCATTTTAGGTGCAGGTTGTGTGGCTTATAGGGGTAAAGGGTGGGAAGTAATTTATGTTTAATTAATTAATAACTAGTTGATAATTAATCTTAATCAATTAATTGATATTTATTAGGGCAATTGTTTATTTTTTTCTGTGTGGATTTTATTTTTATAGGAGTAAAGGGTGGGGAGTACATTAATTTGACTTACTTCGTAATTAGTTGTTAAATACTATATGTATTGATTGTATAATTCATTATGTTACAGTTTAATTGTAGCTGCGGAATGTGAAGATTATGGAGTAAAGTGCGTGAAGTGAATTCATTTTTATGAGTTAAATATTTTTTTAATAATGCTATTTCTTAAATTGGGAATTAATTATGTTAATTATGGAAGTATATATTTTTTAATTAAGATGTACGTTGTGAACTGTGTGGGGCTATGGGTAGGAAATAAAAAAACTAAATTAATGTAATTAGTGATGTTTTTGTTTCTAAATATTTTCTAATAAAAAATATACATTTGTTTGAAAATGATTTCTTAGTTTATATAATATAATATGTGTAGGTATTTGTCAAATGTATTTAACATTATAATATATTTATATTTTTACATATTGTAATATTCAATATATTTGTACATTTACTTTTTTAACATATTTATATATTTTTTGTTAATATATTGTTTTATATTTTTTTGTTGTTAATATTTTTTTGTTTTTAATTTTGAACTGACTGTAGTGGGAATATTACATGTTATCCCTCTGCTTTCCAACACTTTCCGTATTTTGAACTCACGGAAGTGGGAATAGTTTTTTTTACCCCTAGGCAATCCAACACTTTCCCTACTGTCGCATATATTGGAGTGGGAATAGTAATTTTTACCCCTTCAATGTACAACACTTTCCCCACTCTTGCACTTATTGGAGTGGGAATAGTAATTTTTACCCCTGCGCTATCCAACACGTTCCCTACTCTTGCACTTATTGGAGTGGGAATAGCAATTTTTACCCCTCCGTTATTCAACACTTTCCCTACTGTTGCACTGACTGGAGTGGGAATAGTAAATAGTTTCCCTCCACTATCCAACACTTTCCCTAGTGTCGCACTTACTGGAGTGGGAATAGTAATTTCTACCCCTTTGATATCCAACACTTTTACTACTCTTGCACTCATTGGAGTGGGAATAGTAATTGTTATCCCTCCGTTATCCAACACTTTCCCTACTGTTGCACTCATTGGAGTGGGAATAGTACTTTTTACCACTCTGCTATCCAACACTTTCTCTACTGTTGCACTGATTGGAGTGTGAATAGTAATTTTTACCCCTCTGCTATCCAACACTTACCCTACTGTTGCACTGACTGGAGTGGGGATAGTACATTTTAACTCTTCATTATCCAATACTTTCCCTACTGTTGCACTGACTGGAGTGGGAATAGTAAATGTTAACCCTCCGCTATCCAACACTTGCCTTACTGTTGCACGGACCGTAGTGAGATATTTAAGTTTAAAGATCAGGCCTGATATAGTTAGGAATTAGCATATAAAAAACCTTTGAAATTCACTGAAAAAACTATAGGTTTGAGGCCTGATATAATTAGGAATTAGCATTTAAAAAACCTTAGAAATTCACTGATAAAGCTATAGGTTTTAGGAGTGTTATAGTTAGCTGGACATTTCACTCATACAAAACCATTGAAATTCCTCCGATATAGTTAGTTGTACTAACTATATCTTGCGCACCCGCAATCCACTGCTGATGATGTTACATATTACTTCATTCATGACATGGCCAGTGACATCACTGATGACATCTCAAATGACATCACTGATGACATCATCCAGTGAATGTGGTTTGCTTCGTTATTTAAATATGTATTATATATATAGCAATTTGCATTGAAGAATGAGTGGATATATAAATATAAATATTTGGATGGAGGATTTAGTAGCAGTGTAATTCACTGTTTCCTTGACTAATCTATAGTGTCTCACTAAATATAGTGGATAGTGACTAAACTGTGTGAATATCTGCATCACTTTGGCAGTTGTTGTGTAAACTGGTTCCCCAGTTGGTTACTAGCTAGCGATATATTATTTATTAGTTAACTGAGTATTTGTATGGGAGAGTGAATGTGTGTGTGGTTCGGTGGGGGGTGTGTGACTGCCCAAAGATGTGTGAATAGTTGATTCAGTAGGTCTATGAAGTTAAAACTACATGTCCTAACAGTTGTTTGGGTGAGTGAATATCTTTATGGGTGTGGTGATGAGCAAATATATTTCTCAATGGTACATGTCCAACAAACTAGAAAAATAAAAGGCAGTGTATGTGTCAGTTGTTTTATATAAATAAGTATACATAAGACTCAATGATTGTATGAGTGACTGTATGGATAACTGTATACTTGTAATAGTGATTTTATAATACACTAAGTATGTGTTACTATCTAAATGAATAGATGAAGTGGTGTTTGTATAAGTGTGTAGCTAAGTAAGTATTATCTATTGTTTGCATAAGTGAGTAGTATGACTTCATAAGTGAATAGGATGTGTGCTGGTGTGTAATGTCGATATAGGTGTATAAGTATTTTTGATAGTGTCCTATTGTTCATTAACAGCATGTATGAGTGAATCTACAGGTAAGTGATTAGATGTGTGTATACATCTAGGAATCACTGAGTGAGTTTTTAGATACTTGTATTGCTGTGTCAATGGATTCAAATATGATACTCTGTATTTTACAATGAGTGATGAAAGATTTTACTCGTGTATGAAGAGGTGTATGTGATTGTCACATGGATGATGTCATCAGTGATATCTTCAGTGATGTCATTTGAGATGTCATCAGTGATGTCACTGACCATGTGATGAATGATGTAATATGTGACAACATCAGCAGTGGATTGCGGGTGCGCGAGATATAGTTAGTATATCTAACTATATCGGAGGAATTTCAATGGTTTTGTATGAGTGAAATGTTCAGCTAACTATAACACCCCTAAAACCTATAGGGGCATATTATCAAGGGGGTTTATCTCCACTTTTTTGGCTTTAAAAGCCAAGAAAGCGGAGATAAAATTATCTCCCTATTACCTAGCTGTCGCTAACACCAGTTAGCGACAGCTAGTAGGAGATAGCGACCATCTTGGGCCCCACTTTGCATGTCAGTGATATTTATCACTAATGACATGCAAAGTGGGTGTGCCAAGATGTTAGCGACTGGAAACAGTCGCTAACATCGCTATCTCCTATTACCAACTTATGGAGATATTCGCGCTAAGCGCGAATATCTCCAAAAGCTAACACCTGCCCTGAGCAGTTCTTAGCCATGTTATCCAATGGGAGGTGTATAACATGGCTAAGAGCATTAGCTCGGTAATGCATGAATATCGCTGACTTTTCAGCGATATTCATGCATTGCGGCCGATTTTTATCGCATTTGCGTTAAACATTGGTAATGCAAGCAAATGCAGGGGGGTACCATAGGTACCCCCCATGTGCACCCCCACCCCACCTTCCCCCTGGTGGCCCGCAACGGGTCCCCAAAGAAAAAACCGTATGCCTTTTCGTGGCAGCATTGCGAAGGCATGTCCCAAGGCTAATCCTAATATGGCTGGCAGTGTCTGATAGACACCGCCCCCATATTAGAGCTTTTCTGCCACGGTCTGAAGACGACCCGGCGGAAAAGTGGTGGACGGTCTCCCCGTCCGCCGATAACCCCCCAGCCATGCTAATATGGTGGGGGGTCTTTACAAACACCGCAGCGGTGAATCCGCATCCTCCGGGCCGGCGGTGGCTTCCGCCGGCCCGGAGGATGCGGATTCACCGCAATCATAATCGGCCCCTAAATCAGGCCTGAAACCTATGGTTTTTTCAGTGAATTTCAAAGGTTTTGTAAATGACAAATTTTAAATGTATTAATTGTTATTTTTTTATACTGATTTACTAAATTTTTTAAACTATTTATTTTTAGATATTTTATTTTTTAAATTACATTACATATTTTTTATATAAATTGAAAAAAAATGTTTTTAAGAAAGATTGAAATTGTAATTTTTTTATTTTTATTTTATATATTTTTTAATTTATATATATTTTATATCGCAGGCAATGATATCCTATGGAAGGAAATTCAAGTTACTGTAACTACGAATAGAATTACTTTTCAGGATCAGTAGTTGGCTTAAAGATGCAGCACTGAGGTCTCTCCTGATAACAGGTGAGTGAATCAGAATTCGTAGTTCGGCTGATTTTAGAGGAATTTTTTAAAGTTCCAAAACTCCACACTTAGAAAAATTTCCAAGTGAAACCAGTCAATGTTAACCTATGGAAGGAAATTCAAGTTACTGTAAGTATGGTTAGAATTACTTTTCAGGGTCTGTACTGGGCTCATAGATGCAGCACTGACATCTCTCGTGAGAACAGGTGAGTAAATTGGAATTCGTAGTTCAGCTGATTTTAGAAGAATATTTCGCTCAATAGTGAAGGAAGGGGGCGGGGCCTGAGGTGACATGTGTGCCAACACGCCCTGTGGCACGTTTTAGGTTGGGGAATTTATTCCTCTTCAATCCTGAGGTCACCTGTGAGCCAACTAGCCCACCAGGTACCTCCAGTATGCGCCAGGGAGCTGCGTTGCAGAGAGGTGTTCAGAGAGCACGCCCCCTTTTTACAACACTCTGCACCGCAGCTCCGTGGCGCTCACTAGAGGTACCTGTTGGACTAGTTGGCCCCTAAGGGACCTCTGGATTGAAGAGGAATTAATTCCCCAATCTAAAACGTGCCACAGGGCATGTTTGCACACATATCACCTCAAGCCCTGCCCATTACCTTCACCACTGTGCAAACATGCCCAGTAGCGCGTTCTAAATAGGGGGATTAAGTCCCCTTGCATACTGGGGGTCCCTGGGGGCCAACTAGCCCACCAGGAACCTCCAGTATGCGCCAGGGGGCTGCGTTGCAGAGAGGTGTAAAAAGGGGCGTGGCCTTAGAACATCTATCTGCAACGCAGCCCCCTGGCGCATTTGCAGAGGGGGAACTGATTACCCTTGCATATTGGGGGTCCCTGGGGGCCAACTAGCCCACCAGGAACCTCCAGTATGCACCAGGGGGCTGCTTTGCAGAGAGGTGTAATGAGGCCATGCCCCTTTTACACCTCTCTGCATCGCAGCCCCCTGGACCAAATTTGAGGCTCCTGGTGGGTTAGTTGGCCCCCAGGGACCCCCAGTATGCAAAGGGAATTAGTTCCCCGTTTGCAGAGAGGTGCAGGGAGGAGGCGTGGACTTCTCCCGATCCCGTTTTTCTTTTAAATCTGCTTTTAAGAAGGGAGGCTGTGTAGCCCTCTTCTTTTTCTTTTTTTTTAGGCCCTGGGGACCCCATCCCCCAGGGCCTGCCCCCAAATCTTTTATTTTCTTTTTTAGGGGAAGGGGTCGCGTGGCCCCCCTCCCGTGGCCAATTTCGCCCCGGGGACCCCATCCCCTGGGGCGTGGCCAACATATATTTTTTTGTGGAGAGGGGCTGCATAGCCCCCCTCCTATGCCGCCTTATGGCCCCGGGGAGCCCATCCCCAGGGGCCTGCCATTTTTAAAAAATGTGTTTATTTATTTTTTCAATGGTTGAGGGGGGCCGCATGACCCCCTCCTGGGCAACTTATGGCCCAGGGGCCCCATCCCCCAGGGCCTGCCCTCTCCGTTGGGGACCGTGGGGGGTCCCCAAGCCCTCCACGGTCCCTGCCGGCTCCCCGCATCCTGCGGGAGCCTGCATTGCTTTTCTGCTTGGGGAGCAGCTAACATGCTGCTCCCCATACAGAAAAGCAATATGGTTTGATTTTTGAAAGAGAGAGCAGGTTTCCTGCTCTCTCTTTCAAAAATCAAAGCAGTTTGCTATAGTAGGGCATAAAACAAAGCCCCGGGAGGAGGCGGTCCCCGGGGCTTGGGGGGCCCTAAAGGCCCCCCACCATACGTATTAAAGCCCCGGGGGGTGGCGGTCCCTGGGGCTACTTAATAATAAAGCCCCGGGGGTGTCCTTAGAGGCCCCCCACCATACATATTGAAACCCTGGGGGGTGGCTGAGTGCCTCCCGCTATCATACTTACTTTGTCCCGGGGGTGGCGGTCCCCGGGGCAGTGTGGGGGAGATTGGGGCCCCCCCACACTTTTTTCATAAAGCCCCTGGGATTTGGTCCCCCCGGGGACTAATTACAAAAAAAAATCAGACCGGGTATTTTTTTGTTCCATGGGGTACAGGTACCTACAAGTATCCTGCGATTTAAAAAAATCTGAGCAGGCCTAGGGGGTCAAGGTGTTTCTACCCTGCACCCTTTGCGTGTTTTTCGCGTTTCTTTTGCTGCCTTCTTGTGCCTCAGTTCTACCGAGGCAGGAGATGGCTGCCAACACTTCCTGGTTTGAAGTGTTGACAGCCAATTAGCATAAAGCTCATGCTCGGGAAGGTACTTAGTACACTACAGAGTACAGTACAGAGTGTGGTACTTCATCTATAGATATATCTATGATTTTACTTTTGATTTTCTCAGGAACTTCTGAACGGATTCACACCATTTAACGAAAAGGGTAATCTGCGAACCAAACTCTACCTTTTTGCCAAATTTGCTGTAGTTCTGTTCAGAAGTTCGGGCTGTAGCCCTGGCTAACGGTCCTATGGAAAATTGCATGGGGAAAACACGTTTTGGGTCCCCCCCTTTTTTCTCAGCCCCCGCTTCACGAATCACCCCCAAACTTTCAGGGAAGGAGCGGAGCAGAGCAGGCCATTTTCTTGGAGAATTACGAACGACGCCAAAGTTATTCCAAATAGAATGTTGCGGACAATAGTTCCTAACTATATCTACCTACTGGCAACCGTCAGTAGGTAATGCAAGTGTATAAATATATATATATATATATATATATATATATATATATATATATATATATATATACATTCACTGAAAAAAACGTAGGTTTGACACTCGTTATAGTTAGGAATTAGCATTTAAAAACCTTTGAATTTCACTGAAAAAACCATAGGTTTCACACCAGTTATAATTAGCTGAACATTTTACTCATACAAACCATTGAAATTCCCACGTTATAGTTAGTTGGACTCACTATAACTCGCGCGCCCGCAATCCACTGCTGATGATGTCACATATTACTTCATTCATGACATGGTCAGTGACATCACTGATGACATCACTGATGACATCTCAAATGACATCACTGATGACATCTCAAATGACATCACTGATGACATCACTGATGACATCATCCATGTGATAATACGATGCATCTCCTAACACTCTAATCTAACCTTTGATACAACCAGTGTTAAATACAAACTACCATTCCTGAAATTATTGACACGGCAATACCATTAACTACATACGCACTCACTGATTCCTAGGTCTACCCACACATCCACTCATTCACCCATACAATCACTCATACATACAGACACTCATCAATACAACACTATCATATGCACTCCTATACAGACACTCACACACTGCCACTCATCCATGGAGTTACTCACACACCTAGTCAGTCATGCAAAGAATTAATCACACTCCCATTTCCTCATCTATACAGTTATACAGACAACACCTCAATTATACAAACATATACTAACACATACTTATTCTCTTATACAATCACTGATACAAGTACACATTGATCCATACAGCCACTCACACAATCAGTGGCTCTCATATATAGTCATTTATATATGCCAACTCTCACATGCACTGTGTTTTACATATGTACTTACTTGGGCATGTAGCACTAAGATATCCATTCACTCACTAACACAGCCATGCACACAGTCAACTGCCCATACAGCTGTTTCCACATGCACTCTTGAACCCATACACCTGGTGAATCAACTGCTCACACATCCATGCAAAGAGACACACACCTCCCAGCCACCCACACACACACTCAGACACACATACAAATACTTTGGCAACCAATCAATAACCCATATAGCCACTCATATAGCTATTGATCAACAGATGCAGCAGCTTACACAACAACAGACATACTGATGCACACATTCACACAGTTTAGTCACTAACCCATGCATTCAGTAAGACACATTTAATCACTCACTCATACAGTCAGTTACGCACCAACTAAATCCTTCATCCAGACACGTATACACCCACTCATTCTTGACTAAGTAAAACATATTTAAACTTCACAGAAACACACAGTTACTGGATGATGTCATCAGTGATGTCATTTGAGATGTCATTTGAGATGTCATCAGTGATGTCATCAGTGATGTCATTTGAGATGTCATCAGTGATGTCATCAGTGATGTCACTGACCATGTCATGAATGATGTAATATGTGACATCATCAGCAGTGGATTGCGGGCACGCGAGTTATAGTGAGTCCAACTAACTATAACGTGGGAATTTCAATGGTTTTGTATGAGTAAAATGTTCAGCTAACTATAACTGGTGTGAAACCTATGGTTTTTTCAGTGAATTTCAAAGGTTTTTTAAATGCTAATTCCTAACTATAACGAGTGTCAAACCTATGGTTTTTTAAGTGAATTATTAAGTTTTTTTAATAGGTAATTTTTATAGATATAAATTATTATATTTTTTTCTAATTATTGCAATATTCTATATTTTTATAATATTACTTATTGAATGTATTTTTCCTGTTTTTTTAAATATTTAAACCCTGGAGCGCTCAGGGAGCTCGTACCGGTAAGCGCAGCCGTACACGTAGCGTGAGCGCTGTTCCCGCGATCGAAAAAAATATATGTATGTATTTAAAGTAAACAATAATGCAAGACATTCAGTGGCATACTCACAAAAGTTGTATTTTTGATTTTTAATCACAGTATTTTGACTTTTAAACACATTTCCGAAAATCGAGCAACACGTCATTCATTCACGCTGCATAAGCGCCCCCGGAAGCGCCTCCGTAAGCGCCTACGTATGTGCCGCGTAAGCGCCCTGGAGCGCGTAGCGTAAGCGCGCGTCAAGCCATGTGACCTAATATCAACACTTTTGATTGGTTAATAACAGTTTTTTACAGAACTATGGAAAGTCTCCACCCATTTCCCTCACTACCTCTTTGCAATTGCTCAGAGAACACCTCTTCTCCATTCTTCTTGGAAAAACTTGTTTTTTGGGAAAGATGTCTGCCTCCAGAGAGTCCTCTTCAGACTCTGATCAGGAATTCCTACCTGAGGACACCCCCCAGAGAAAAGTGAAAGAGCACTTTATTTGGAAGTTCTTTAGTGTCCCAGAGGGGCAAAAAAAAGTTAATGCAGCAAAAGTCACCTGCAAGATATGTGACACAACTTTGTCACCTGGGGATCCCACCCGGAAATATAGTTTTGGGAATGCCAACTTGATCCGGCATGTACAGAGGAGGCACCCAAATAATTTTGCAAGGGAGAGCACCAGGGACCTGGCACGCAATCCCCCAAGAGATGGCCCCTCGACTTCCACCGGAGCATCAACATCATCGGTGAGAGGAAGACCAGTGGACTTGATACCTAATATTCAGCCTGTTTTTTCTGACATAACAATTCGTTGTAAGCAGTGTGACGAACTGCTTTGTTATGAAGAGCAGAGTATTCTACTAATTGTTGGAAAAAGAGAAGAACACCGCTGCGCCCCTCATCCCTAATTGTTCCCCTTTTTTTTGCTCCTGTTGAGCAGTTTGGCATTCCCTAGTTTTGTTTTTGTTCTAAAAAAAATACCCCAAAAAATTAAAAACGGTCGGAAAAAGTACATAAAATAAATAAAAACTAAAAAAGAAAAAAAAAAACAGTTCTTATTAGAACTACCTTCAATTCTCCAAAAAGAGCTATATTCTTTACATATTCTAAAGAAGTGAGTGAAGTGGAGTACAGTGAGAGAGGAAAGGAAAATGAGTGAGGGAGCAAAGGAAGAGACGAGAGGGGAAGGGAAGTGAAGTAGGGGGACTGAAAGAAGGTGAGTGTGGGAGGTGAGTGAGGGGAAGGGGAGTGAACTTTGGGAATGAGGATAGGTGAGGAAAGCGGAGTAAGGGAACGGGGGTGAGGAAGGGTAAGAGAAGAGCAGTGAGGTTGAGAAAAGAGTGGTGATAGAGGGTGGATAAAGGCAAGTGAGCATGAGACAAGGGGAGTGAGGGAGTGAGGAGACAGAGGGAGTGAAGGAAAGAGTGAGAGAAGAGGACTGAGTGAGGGAGCATAGAAATATAAGTGAGGAAGTGTAGATGAGTTATAGGGAGTAAGCGTGACGGAAAAGGAGTGAGAGAGTGAGGGGACGGAGGTAGTGAAGCTAAGAGAGAGGGAGTGAGGGAAGGAGAATGAGGATGTGACAGGACAGAGGTAGTGAGAGAAAGAGTGAGTGAAGTGGAGTAAGGTGAGTGAGGAAAGGGGAATGAGTGAGTGAGCGAAGGAAGGGTATAGAGGGGAAGAGGACTGAAGCATAGGTACTGAGAGAAGGTGAGAGGGGGATGAAAGTAAAGGGAAAAGGAGAGAAAGATAGGGAATGAGGGGTAGTGAGGGAACCAGACTAAGAGAACGGGAGTGAAAGAACGGCAGAGAGCATGAGTAAAGAGGGATGAAAGAGGGTGGATAAAAGTGAGTAAGGGTAAGACAAAGGGAGTGAGGAAGTGATGGGATAGAGGTACTGAAGGAAAGAGTGACAGAAAGGGAGTGAGTGCGGGAGCAAAGAAAGATAAGTGAGGGAGTGTGGCTGAGTTATAGGGAGTGAGCGTGACAGAAGAGGAGTGAGAGACTAAGAGGACGGAGAGAATGGGGGTAAGGGAGAGAGAGTGAGGGAAGGAGAGTGGGGAAGTAAGAGGACAGAGGGAGTGAGAGAAGGAGTTAGTGAAGTGGAGTAAGGAGAGTAAGGGAAGGGAAAAGAGTGAAGGAGCGAAGGAAGGGAAGAGAGAGGAAGGAAAGTAAAGCAGAAGGTCTGAAAGAAGGTGAGTGTGGGAGGGGAGTGAGGAAAAGGGGAGTAAACATGGGGATTGAGAATAAGTGAGGGAAGCGCAGTAAGGGAACGGGGGTGTGGGTGGATGAGAGAAGAGTAATGAGGTTAAGGAAAAGAGTGTTGAGAAAGTAAATTTTGTATGTCAAACTTACTTTATAAGTAATGTAAACCTAATTACATATTTTCAGTAAATTTAATATCTGTGAAAGAGAAAAAGTAAGTTATAATATTTACAATATATATTTCACAATACAAGAGACAAAGCAGGAGATTAAAAGTCATAAAAGGGTAGTAAGAGATAAAGTAGGAGTGAAGGATACAGAAAGGAAAACAAAGGAATAGTGAAGGTCAGAGAGAGTGAAAAAGAAATAGAGGGAGAGCAAATTACTAAGAGGATAATGAGATGGATACATTCAGTGACAGAGAAGAAGAGAAGGAGAAATAAATGAAGTGAAGGTGAGTAAGATACTAAAGGAATGTGCATTAGGAAAACTAAGGAAGAAGGGGAGTAAAGAAAGGGGAGTGAGTGACAGGGAAGCAGGAGTGAGTGAGGGTGGATTCATGACAATGAGGGATGGAAGGTGAATGTAGGGACGTAAGACAGTGAGGGGACAATGGGAGTGAGGGTAACAGAGAGGGAGTGAGGGAAGACAAGTGAGAATATGAGAGAACAGAGGGAGTGAGAGAAAGAGTGAGTAAAGTGGAGTAAGGTGAGTGAGGGAAGGGGAATGACTGAGGGACAAAAGAAGGAAAGAAGGGGAAGAGAAGTGAAGCAAAGGGACTGGGAAAAGGTGAGGGCATGAGGAGAGAAAGAGGAAGGGGAGTTAAGGATGATAAATGAGGATAACTGAGGGAACCGGAGTAAGGAAACAAGGGTGAGTACATTTACAGATGAGGGGAATAGAGTCTTTCTCTTGAATTTGAGACTCTGCATAACACCCACATAACACATTCAGAGCTACCCTACCTCTAAGCACTCTAATTTTTTACACTGTTTTTCCCCGTGGTGCGCTCAGGGTACGCGTACCTGTAAGCGTACATGGGAACGCACCCAGCGTTTACCCCGCGAAAATTTTAAAAATAAATAAATAGTTTTTTTGCCCTTCAGGGTCCTTCTAGGCCCCCCTCAGAAAACCTAGGGGGTCAGGGGGTATCTACCCTACACCCTTTTAATCATTTCCCCCTTTTTATTTTCACCTCTTGTGTCTTGAGTCTACCAAGACACAAGATGGCGGACTCTCCGGACTGTTTGGAATGTTGACAGACATCCGAGAGCCAATCAGCTTTCCGCTCGCGCACTCCCGTAGCGCGCCGGGTGCTCTCCCCGGTACGCGTACCGGTGAGTGCTCAGAGCGCGCCTATAGATATATGTGTTTTTGAAGTTAATTTACGAAAAAACCACTGGAGAAATTTTCACCAAATATAGCAAAGGTACATCTGCGTACTAGTCCCTACAATTTTGCAAAGTTTGGTGTAATTCCGTTCAGCGGTTCGGGCTGTAGCCTTGTCAATTCGTCCTATGGAAATTACCATGGGGAAAACACGTTTTGGGACCCCCCTTTTTTCTCGGCCCCCACTTCACGAATCCCCCGATAATTTCAGGGACGGAGTGGAGCGGAGCTGGCCTAAATTTTGGAAAATTACACGCAAATTCCTCATCCGGCGCCAAAGTGATTCCCAATAGAATGTTGCGGATTTCCTATGGTAGCTAGGTCCTAACTATAACTACCTACTGGCGACCGCCAGTAGGTAATATATATATATCCACTACACAGGAGCCCAAAGTGAAGAGACGCCACGCGAAGATGTAAATCAGCTCACTTTATTCTGGTGCACAGCCTGCCAGCAGTAACTCTTCGAGAACAGCATTTAAAGGTGTCCGCCAACGCTACCAGACGCGTTTCAGGAGTAAACCTTTTTTCAATGGAATGCAATTGGCAACAGAGTTCAAACATTGCATCAGGTGCACGGATTAAATTCCAGCATCCGCCCATGTGGGCGTGGCCTCCTCCGTGGCCTTGTGGGTGTTGTAGTGCACTTTTCTCCTCCTATATATATACATAACCTACTATAGTTAGGACCTATTATCCATAGGAAATCTGCAACATTCTGTTTGGAATAACTTTGGCGCCGGTTGACGAATCTTCGCAAAATTTTCAAAACTGGTGGCCCGCTCCGGTCCACTCCTATCCTGAAATTCTTGGGGTGATTCGTCAAGTGGGGCCCGAGAAAAAGGGGGTCCCAAAACATGTTTTCCCCATGCAATTTCCCATAGGAACCTTTAATCGCAGCTACAGCCCAAACTGCTGAACGGAATTACACCAAATTTGGCAAAGAGGTAGCACTTGGTTCAGAGTTGTGCTTTTTTTGTTAAATGGTGTAAATCCGTTCAGTAGTTCCTGAGATAATGAAAAGTAAAATCACAGATATATATCTATGGCCGCACAGGATCCGCGCACCCTGCCAGGCATGAGCTATATGCTAATTGGCTGTCAACACTCCAAACCAGTGATTGTTGGCAGCCAAAAAAAAACTCGCAAAACACAAAAAGGGGCAGGGTACAAACACCCTGACCCCCTAGGCCTGGTCAGGGAGTACCACAAGGACCCCCAGGGCCAAAAACAGCAATTTCTTATTAAAAGCGTGAATTTCGACCGATATTTTGAAAAAATGAAGCGCAGACCCCGTGCTTCGTTGTTGATTAGCCCACAAGGGGCCAAATCCCGGGGGCAATACTTATTATGTAAAGGGAGGCCCAGAGGCCCCCTGGGGCTTCCTTGAATTCAGTGGGGGGGCTCTCAGGCCCCCCAGCCCTAGGTACAGCCACCCCGGGGCTTATTTACATTAGGTGGGGGGCTCTCAGGCCCCCCAGCCCCGGAGACTGCCACCCTCAGGGCTACTTTAGATTAGTTGGGGGGGCTCTTAGGCCCCCACAAGCCCCATGGACCACCACCCCTAGGACTTATTTAAATTAGTTGCAGGGGCTCTCAGGCCCCCCAACCCCAGGGACCACCACCCACCGGGGCTCAATTCAATTTTGATTGTGGGGGGCACACTGCCCCCCTCAGACCCAGGGGCCGCCACCCCTCGGGGCTTTAAAAAAATACCCTGTGTGGGGGGCTCACATGCCCTGGGGACCGCCACCTCCCCGGGGCTCTAAATATTTAGATTATGGATCTGTGACAGACCTCCCAGCCCTAGGACCACCACCCTCCTGGGCTTTGAAAATGTGAGGAGGGGGCCAAGTGGCACCCCTTTTGGATCCCATGATGGCCCTGGGAACTGCCACCCCCCAGGTCCGGCTCCTGCAGTGTCCCGGGGTGCCCACCCCCGGGACACTGTAGTTTGCTATGGCAGGGCGTGAGCCTCGCAGCTCTGGCCATGCTATAGCAAACTTGGTTTGAATTTTGAAAGAGAGAGCAGGGAAACCTGCTCTCTCTTTCAAAATTCAAACCAAATTGCTTTTCCACACTGGAAGATGCTTCTTAGCAGCTCCCCATGTGGAAAAGCAATGCCGGCTCCTGAATGAGGCGGGGAGCTGGCTGGGACCGTGGGGGAATTAGGGACCCCCCTACGGTACCCAACATAGAGGCTACAAGTGGCCCGGGAGGGGGGCCGTGGGGCCGCCCTCCCCAAAATTTAAATAAAAAAACAAAAAAAAACTAGGCCGGCCCGAGATGGGGTCCCAGGGGTCTTAAGTGGCCTAAGAAGGGGGGGCAACGCAGCCCCACTCCAAAACAATTTTTGAAAACAAAAAATGGCCATGCCCCGGGGGATAGGGGCTACACAGCCCCTACCCAATTTTTGATTTAAAAAAAAAAACAACTGGGGGGCAGGCCCTGGGGGATGGCTCCCTGGGGCTCTCAGGATTGTAGGGGAATAATTTCCCCAACTTAAAACGCGCCACAGGATGTGTTTTCACATGTCACCTCAGGCCCCATCCCCTCCCTTCACCACTGTGTAAGTATTCATGTAGTGAGCCAGGCCTTAGCACATGGACTCCTTCAAACGCCTATCCACTATGCATGCAGTCCTCTGACCACCTACACACCTGTCTGTCACACCTTCAATTGCCCAGTCAGTATTCATACACTTCCAGCAAACACCCTGTCACTCCCCTTGCACTCCTCTAGTGACCCATTTAGCATCATGTACTAATCCATTCACTGCATCAAAACCCAAACACTTATAAATTCACCTAGGCACTCTCCTTGCAGTACTCTAATCATTCATTCAGTACCCAAGTATTCATGCAGTGGGCCAGGCCTTAGCACATGGACTGCTTCAAACCCCTATCCACTATGCATGCAGTCCCCTAACTAACCAACACACTTACAGTTCTGCACTTATACATTCAAAAAATATATATATTTCAGTTTCAATATTTAAAAAAACATTTTTATTTCCATTTATATAAAAAATATATAATGTAATTTAAAAAATAAAATATGTAAAAATAAAAAATAAACAGTTAAAAAACTGTAGAAAATCAGTATAAAAAAATACATATAACTATTATTACATTTAAAAATTATCATTTAAATAACCTTCCAAACTCACTGAAAAAACCATAGATTTCAGAAATGTTATAGTTAGGAATTAACATTTAAAAAACCTTGGAAATTCACTGAAAAGTTAGCTGGACATTTCACTCGTACAAAATCATTGAAATTCTTCTGTTATAGTTAGATCTGCTAACTATAACTCGCGCGCACGCAATCCACTGCTGATGATGTCATATATTACTTCATTCATGACATGGTCAGTGACATCACTGATGACATCACTGATCTCAAATGACATATCAAATGATATCACTGTTGACATCATCCACGTGACAATCAGATACACCTCATTATAGACTAGTATAACCTTTCATCACTCACTGTAAAATACAGAGTACCATATTTGAATCCATTGACACACCAATACAAGTTTCTAAAAACCCACTCAATGATTCCTAGATCTACACACACATCTAATCACTTACCTATAGATTCACTCATACATGCTGTCAATGATCAATAGAACACTATCAAATATACTTATACACCTATATTGACATTACACACCAGCACATATCATATTTACTTATGCAGACATCCTACTCACTTATGCAAACAATGGATCATACTTACATTTACTCAGCTACACACGTATACAAACACCACTTCATGTATTCATATAGATAGTAACTCATACTTAGTGTGTTATAAAATCACTATTCCAAGAATACAGTTATTCATACAGTCACTCATACAATCACTGAGTCTTATGTATACCTATTTATATACAACTACTGTCACATACACTGCCTTTTATGTTTCTAGTTTGTTGGACATGTACCATTGAGAGATATATTTGCTCATCACCACAACCATAAAAATATTCACTCACCCAAACAACTGTTATAACATGTAGTCTTAACCTCAGTCAGACATAGTCAAGATGTTTTTAATGAATTGTCCACCCCTGATGCTGATGTGTTTGCCCATTCAGGGCGTAATTGATTTTAGCAGATGATTGATAGAGGCCCATCAAGGGCGTGATTTATTTTGATCTCTGTATTTTGATAATGAATTGTGTGTGTAAAATCTGTTCATTAAGACATTCAACGATGGCGCAGGTTTCGAGGTTGCACCACGATGGGCGGTAGTCCCCTCTCTGTGTCTATTTTGGGGGAGAAAAGTTTAAATGTCTTGACTGTTTGGCGCTTCGGTAAACATAGAGAAAGGTTTACACCGAAATGCGTCTATTTTTGTTCATACTTAGTGTGCTGTGAATAAAATTAACAGTGACAAGCCCCCAGGAGTGCTTTTCTTTCCTGACAGAAGTCTGCTGTGGAGAGAGAGAGTTGAGCTACTATTACGATGCAGAAGCACCCCCGCATGAAGGAGCACCCGCCTGAGAGTGCGCCACTCAAATAAAGGTGCTGTGGTGCGTATACATATTAATTATTATGTATGTGTTTAATTTTTTTAATTTAGTTTATTTGTTATATTTGTTAAAATGTATATATTTTATTATTTAATATATTTAATATTTATTATTTTATTTTATATATATAAAACTCGGTATTCTGTACAACTATATTTTTGACATGTATATTTTTAGGGGATATATTTGTACTTACTTGTTTAAGTTTAGGGAGTGGAAATGTTTGCATTCTATATTTTTACCACAATTCTTTTTTAACTATATTTCTGAGGTCGATATTCTGAACCAAAAAATATTTCTAAATACTATTATTTTAAACATTATAGATTTTTGTATATTATAAACAAGTAATTTACATAAAATAAAAATAAATCAAAGAAAAAGGCAGAGCATTTTTCAACAAAATAAGTAAAAAATAGAAATACCAATAACTATCTTTACAAATAATGTTTTTATCATTTTAAAATGATATCACCTAAATGAAAAAGAATAAAAAATAAAAATAAAAAATATATTTCAAATAAATTACCATATATTTTGGGATAGGGTTTTATAATTACTATTTTCTCTTCAATCTAAACTAGATTGAAAAGTGGTGGATTCTGGAGGGGTCAGATGTACTATTCCTTTCTATACTAAATAACACTGAGGAAAGGATTGGATTATAGAAGGTTCATATTTACTATTGTCCCTCCATAATAAGCAACATTGGTGAAAACATTGGGCTTGATTTTGAGATTGAATGACGGAGGATAGCCATTTGGACGCTGGTGGTTCCACGGTGGTCCTCTGTCCGCCATATTACGAGTTGCATTCGGAGCATACAGGTGCTCTGCCGCAGTTCCCTTGACACTGCCAGTGTCGTTTCTGTATCGACTTGGTGCAACACACCAATGAGGCCCTGGAAAGTAAACTCTGCCACTTAATACTGCCTAGCCAATTACGTGTTGTCTTTCAGCCTGGTGCACGTGTCTCAGTCCATCCGCCGCTGACAGGAAAGGGAGGGATCTGAAGGCAAAACTCACCTTTACTCATTGACACACAACTTCTGTATTCATGGAGGCCATAGTACCAGACGTATGATCTACCTCCTGAACTATCTCCGAAGCAGACACTGACATAGGCGACATCTCCGGTAAGTCACACCACAAGATAAACACTACGATTTGCCAACAATATGCTGCGTTGCCGAGGTGAACACAAGGGATGTGTGTCCTTCCAGTGGATCAATCTAACAATGGCCTGTGCTTTGGGGGGATGGATGTTACCCGGTCCCCAACATCAGCCAACACCAGCCACAGAGAGCAGTAAATGGGCACAGGTGCCTTGTTTATGTTCATATATGAGGGATTTCATCATCAAAATGCCTGAAGCATTAGGAAAGCACACAACTGTGCTCTGCCATCCGGCTTTGCGCTTGTGTGCCTGCCCCCAAACTCCACTTGCAGTAAAATGCCGACGCGTTTCAAGGTGCAAGAACTCTTCTTCCAGGGCTGCAACAAATCACTCGAGAAACGTAAACTTTGTTTTCGGCTCTTTTTATTTCAAGCCCCCCAGTGGTCATTTGTTGGTTATAATGCCACTGCATGATTGCTGGGACTTGAAGTCCGTGTTACGTTTAAAAATGCTTTTTCTTTCAGTAAGTTCGAGTTGATTTGCTTCATTATGCTCCATTCTTTTCCTTAAGTAGGTCGTGTTTGCATGAGGGCAGGCTTCATTTGAAGTGAACACTGTGCCAAGGGAGTCCTGTAAAAGTTCGAGACTCCAGCCTCGCCGAGCTGGAGAGAAACATTCCTTTTCCAGCAAGCGATGGTGCCTTTCCCCACGGCCAGGTTACCGTGCAAGTAGTTCATCATCAAAATGCCTGAAGCCTTAGGAAAGCACACAACTGATATGAGGGAATTATATACCTTATAGCTGCCGACAGGCCTCCCAGCACTGCGGAGAGAGGGTGTTGTGCGCAGGGTTTAATGGATCATCATGGGAACAACCATGTCTTTAGTTTTTTTCTGAAGCTGAGTTCATCTCTTAGCAATCTAATTTCCTTGGGCAAGGAGTTCCAAAGTCTCAGGACCAGATGTTGAAAAGATATTTCTCCCCATCTGGATCTTTTTATTCTTGACGACTTCATGAGAAGGTCTAATAATGATCTAAGAGACCTGTTAGGCACGTGATCTGAGCAGGACTGAGCCCTTGTTGTTCATGGCTCTGTGAGCCAGACATAGAGATTTGAATTTGATCCTGGCTTGGATGGGCAGCCAATGGAGCAGTTTAAATGAGGCTTTCACTGATTCTTATCTGGGTATTCCTCAGAGTATCCTAGCTGCCGCATTTTGGACCACTTGCAGTCTGTTCATCACATATTTAGGAGAACCCAGATAGAGGGAGTTACCGTGGTCCAGTTGAGAGACTACCAAGGCCTATACCACAGTTCTCTGAGTCTGTTCAGGGATGAGGGCTAGATTCTTGCAAAGCATGCAGAGTATCCCAAAGCAGGTGGCTGCTAGTTTCCTTGCTTATATCTCCATAGAAAGATTGTGATCCAGCCACATCCCCAAGTTTCTTATAGATCCTTTGGGAGAGGGGGAATTAGCAAGTTCTTGTGGCCAGCAGATTGCTGCCCGGGGCAAAGAGTTATCTCCCAGGAACATCAGTTAATTTATATCGCCATTCAGCTTTAAGCTGCAGCTGTCCATTCATCTGGCCACTTTTTCCATGCAGGGAACCACTTGGCTGTAATTGGACTTAGGGCCCTCTGTCACAATACTATGAGTTGAATATTATCTGCATAAGATTCGATTGATAAACTAAACTCCTGAACTATATTGGCCAATGGCTGCATGTAAAGGTTAAATAATGTAGGGCTAATAGCACATCACTGTGGGACTCCGCATGTGATCTGCATCACATCTGAAAGGTACGTAGATTCCATTATCTGGAAAGATCGGTTGCTTAGAAACAAGGATAGCCGTTTGTAGGGAGCTATCCTGAATGCCTGTCTCCTTCAACCTATTTGTCAGGGTATTGTGATCCACAGTGTTGAAAGTCGCACTGAGGTCGAGAAGCAGAATTGCAAAGACACCCCCCTTATCGAGTATTCCTTTGAGTTCCTCAGTGAGCACCAATAGGGCTGATTCCATGCTACGCTGAGGCCTGAATCCCATGTGGGTCTGATGTATGACATTATTCTCTTCCAGAATCTGTGATAGGATATGGTTGACATGCTTTTCTACTATTTTTCCTAGAATGGGTAATAGTGAAATGGGGCAAAAGTTCTCCAGATCTGCAGAGTCTAAGTGGGGCTTCTTCATTAAAGGTCTGACTATAGCATGCTTTCACTTATTGAGAACTATCCCTTTTGTTAAAGGTAGCGATAGAAGCTCTGCTGTGGTGGACAGTGTGGTATCCCCGCCCTGAAGTAGGATATGTGGGGGTACAGGGGCTTGAGGAGAGCCTGATTTAATTTTCCGCAAAATCAGTTTCTTTACCTAAGGCAGGAAAGTGTTCTAATACTGGTCCTGTGGTCTGTCCTATAAGGTTGTCAGTTGCTAGAGGGAAATCTTACCTGACTAGGTGGCTATTCCCTTGCAGAGAGTTGTAGATGTTTTCCACCTTGTCTTTAAAAAATGTGGCAAGCTCATCACATCTCTCGTTTGAGGATTGGTGAGGAGAAACCTCTTGTTCTATGGTGGTAAGAGATTTAACAATCTTAAAAAGTTTTCTAGGAGAGTTGAGAGCGGAATTTATTCTTTCCTCGAGGTGCTTAGCTTGAGTTTGCATGCAAGGGATTATGCAATTAAAAGACATCATCAGTGATAGCATCACTGATGTCATTCGAGATGTTATTGGCGTTGTCATAAATGATGTCTTAGAACATGTCATGAGTGATGTCATAAATGAGTTCATAAGCAGTGCATGATGGGGCACAAGTTATAGTTAGTGCTACTAACTATAGCTGCTGAATTTCTGTGAAGTTTTTAGTTGAGAAATTCACCTAACTATAACTTACATAGCTGCTACTGGGTAGTTATAGTTAAGTTTGCTTTTCCATAGTAAGAGTGTCTTTTTGGTTTGTTAACAACTTTGGTCCCATTTGATGAATCTTCACAAAACTTTTCAAAAATAAAGTTCATCCACCTCAGATCCTTCCTAAAAGGTTTGGAGGAGAACAATTTGGGGGGCTGAGAAATAAGGGGGCCAAAAAATGCAAGATCCCCATGCATTTTCAATAGAACCTTTAGACAAGGCAACAGCAAGAATGCTGAACGGCATTATACCAAATTCAGCAGGAAAATAGATCTTGGTCTGCATATTGTGCTTTTTGTGACTTGGTGTAAATCAGTTTGGTGGTTTTTGATAAATTAAAGTTAAAAAGTAATTGTATATCTGGAGAGTTGGGCTTGCAAGGAGCTGATTGGTCCAGGGAGCTTTGGGACTCCTGGGTCATCTTGCTCTCCAGGAATCAGAATCCAATGAGAGAAAGCTCTCTGATTGGCTGCTAACTAGATGAGAAAAATGTTGCTTGCAGAGATTACAGGACTGAGGGACTTTGTCCCCGTCCTGAAGCGAAAAAATAAAGAATATAAGGGGGCAGGGTGGGGGTACCCTAACTTCCTAGACCACATTGGGGGACAGAGAGGGACCCCCACCTGGGTTGAAAAGAAAAATACATCAGCAAAAAAAAAGAAAATGGATGCTGGGCCGCATTTATAAACTATAAGCCCTGGGGAGCCTACCCCATGGGGATGTATTCATAATGCAGAGGGGGCTTCATTTCCCACTCTACGATCATCCAGAGGACCCCGGGAGCCTACCCTTGGGGCCAAAAATATTGAATATGTGACCCCCTCCCATGCCATCAGATGCTCAAGGGAGCCCTCCCCTGGGCCAAACAAAGTGTATATGGGAGGGATGATGTGCTGCCACCTCCCTGAACCATCAGAGGCCACGGGGAGGAGGGATTTTGGAGAAGGGCGCGTGTGTGGGCCGTGCTGCTCGAGCACTAAGTTTTCAAATCATATATGGACGGCTGCAGATTTAAGGACACTTGCTGACCGGAAGGGATAATAACAAATTGAAAACGCAGAAAGTGAGACTCATTGATGCGAGAGAAATGTATTCATTGAAGTGAACCTATACAGATAAAAGGCGATTAATCTCTACACCCCAGAGCGTTTTTACCTAGGAATAAGACCACTGAGGTTAGACCTACAAATGAAAGTCAAGGAATAATACGAGGACATAGGCATACCCTACAGTACCACCCCCGACATCGCTTGAAATCCAAAGAGAAAGGGTTTATCCTAAACAGACAAATAAGGATATCCACACAGAGTATAAAAAGTTTTTTGAGTAAAGATTGGGGATTCTGCTAAGAGGTCCTGAGGAAGGTGGTCTCACTCCACCGAAACGCGTCGACCTTGCGTACTCATCACAAAACAATCTGTGATTCCTCCGACACAGAATTAAGTATGAATGTTGAATGGATGAATGTGTATGTCTGAGATTGTGATATTTATGTATTAGTTGATATTCTCTCTGTGGGATATCTGTGTATTAAATTTTCTAATGTTGAAGCTTATATAAAAATGTGTGGTAAAACAATGTTTCAAAGTAAATAAGAAGAATACGAAGCAATAACAGAAAAAAAAAAAAAAAATGAGAATATAAAAAATAAAATACTCTAAAAGAGAAAAAATGTTCACCTTGTGTTGATAAGTTTTCTTGAAAGTAGCAATGTTGTAATTTGTTAAAATTAGTAGGTCGAGAGGGAATGTCTGTGTTTTTTTCACGGGGAGGAGGGACACATGGCCTCCTCCCTGAACCTCAAAAGTCCCCGGGGAGACCCCACCTGGGCCAAAGATATTTGTATGGGGAAGGGGGCCAGATGTCCCTCCTTCCTGATCTCTGGCAGGCCCGCGGTGCCAACCACATGGCTGAAATTTTGTCAAATGGAATAGGGGCTGAATGGCCCCTATCCCTATGCCTCTAAATGCCGTAGAGCTCCTATTACTTTAAGGGGGTTCCGCGCCCCCTTCACTGAGCCATTAATGGCCCCGGGGACCCCATCCCTGGGGGCTAGATTGCAAGCTATGTCCCAAGTAGCCCACCACTGGACATTGTGGTTCCCCTGCCTGCAGCAGTGCAGGTATGGAGACCTGTGTTTGCTTTCATTTGGTGGGAGCATGTCCAAAACTCTCCCCAAGCGAGAGAAAACACAAAATCCAATCCAAGAGGGCAGGAGCATCAACAATACTTCCCCCACTGGGAATGGACTTTTTATCTGCTTTCCTGCCCTTAGTAATGTGGGTAGGCAAACTGATGAAAGTTTTTGCTTTGGCCCGCAGGGATCAGCATTAGGCAATGCCGGCTCAAGCTGTGTTTGGGAAACCGGCTGGGGCTGTGGAGCCCTTGGGGCTGCCCCTGTAGTCCCCAATGAGTGTGGTACCCCGGGTGGGCACCCACCTTTAAGTTTGAGGGTCCCGGGAAATGGGGTCCTGGGGGATAAAATCGGCCCAGGGCAGGAGAAGGCACGCCCCCATCTCCCTGCGTAATACCACCCTAGAGGATCGGGTCCCCAAGACTGAAATCAGCCCTGGGCTTGGGGTCCCTGGGTCAAATTAACCCAGTGAGTGGGGCCACAACCTCCCCCTCCCCCTTTATTTAAAAGAATGGCCCTAGGGGCTGGGGTCCCCAGGGCATAACAAAGATCTGTAAAGAGGGCCACTCCCCTTTACTGAAATAATTTGCCAAGGTGATGGGATCTGCTTAGCCTCAACAAGGCTTGAGGAGAGGGACTGTTCAGCCCCCATCCCCATTAATTTAAAAACAAACACCATGAGAGATGGATTCCCCTTGGCCTTACAAGTGGATCGGGGAGGGGGGCTGCACTAACTCCTCCCCTTTAATGAAAAAAAAGCCCCTGAGTGATGGGGTCCCCAGGACAAAGCCCTATGGCCAAACCCCGCTGCACATGGTCGCAGGACATGTGCAGTGTGGGCTCAGCTGCTTTTGAGAGGGTTGGTTGCTTGCAGGGGTTTGCAACCCCCGCTATGCATGACTGAAGGCTTTGCGCAGTGTACGATTGGCTGATTTTACTGCAGTTGGCCCCAGGGTCTATCTGCAGGTCAATCCTCATGTCCAACCCCGCCAAAGTCCACACACCTTGTAATGTTTCCTGCATGTGAGGGGTTGACTGCAGGCCCTGGCTGTGCGTGGCATGGGTTGGCTTTGCACATGGTCACTAAATATTACTTTGCATTAAAGAAACTAGACAATCACAGAAAAAAACAAAGGTTAAAATAACATTATATTTAGGTGAAAACGATCAAAACCCAACTGCCTGAAAACTATTTCTTAAAGTCATGTCCCAATTTAGAATGGAGGGGAAAAAGTCCCCTCATCCAAACAGGGCAATAGCAGTGTGCAAAAAAAACTTCTATGTATGACATAATGAATAATAACTTTTCATCTTGTAAGGATATTTATCCTTAGTTTATTGTGCATATCTATAATACGCAGTTATATCAATATACATAAATTGATCATAAATAGTCAATAATATTGATACAAAAGACAAACATATATATATAAATTTACAGACCCCAACAAACCAAATGTGTATATCATTAATGTTGTACAGAATATGCCCCAAATTGTCATATTTTTTTTTTCAACACAGCGGTCATTCTTTTACTCATTCAAACACTTTGACAACACAAAGACAGGACTGGTCAGCTCCACAAGTATGTATAACACAGAAAACACAGGGGGTCTATCAGCTTAATTATGTAGCTGAACTGTCAGTCCGAGTCACCGGGATCTCGTAGTGTATAAATCACATGAAGACAGCGTAATTCAAAATATGGTGAACACCTTGTGTACAGGAAAAGCCAACGCAGCGCAGATCAATCGTACATGGCTGACAAATCCAGACCAATTATTATAGGGTTTCCATCAAATAGACTCAGTGATCAGTCCTATCATTTGGCCAAACCCAAGTGCATGTCAGTCTGGTCCCCTGATCATTGGGACAACAAACACCGCACTATCTATTGTTGGTTAAGGATTAGGTCCAGCAACATGCGTGAACCGTCAGTGATGGCTGATCCTTGATGGTCAAGTGAAAAACAGTGCAACAAAGAAAATGTGACTTAAAATAGGATGGAGTGTCTTCCTACTAATAACTTTATTCTGCGGACGAACCACACCTCCTAATTAAAACCAAGAACAGTGCAAGAGAGACAGTCAAACAAATATTTGTCTAATAACGGGCCAACATGTTTCTGCCTATCGGGTATAACATCCCATGGTATTCGTCAGGGTCTCTGTTCTTTCAATAGTTGCACAAGTAGTAGTGGAACAAAAGAAACACCACCACCACCAAAGTGAAAGAAATACAAATCAAAAAGGTTGAATATGGTACGACCTGTAACAACCGCAAACATTAACCCTCCATGTCAATACGGAAATACGAATTCCTCCATGGTAGGGAAAAGGACCTCACCTGGACCTCAAGCTTCCATCTGAGACTTGACAGAAACATGTTGGCCCAAAATTAGATCCCGGTGACTCGGACTGACAGTCCAGCTACATAATTAAGCTGTGTTTTCTGTGTTATACATATAGAGGTTGCTGGGGATACTAACCAGGTACGGGTCTTTAAACCTCATATCCCTTGGACCCTCCCTTAATCCGTTTTGTTGTTGTTCAGCTCCACAAGTACCCAATATTCATAGAAACCACGAATAATCAAACACATGGCAAAAAAAGATATTTATATAAACCATTTCCTTATATGATGTTGTATTATTATCAGCAATTACGGTTGTTATGTCTTTTTAATTATTTATACATTTTAGTTTTTTTTTTTAATAAAAACAAGCACATGTGTTGGCATCCATTCTTATAGGAAAATTGCTCCAGTCATGTTGGTAAAATGCGCCGACGAGCGTTTTGGTGAGAGATCCAGATACAAGGGGCACACCTTCTTCAGGGCGCTTCAAAAATAAGGTGAGGGGGCAAAAAAATCATAGGGCATCTGAAAATGATTCGAAGCTTCCATAAGTACAACAGCTTCAATAGTGAACCCTAATTCATAAAAATGCACACTGGAGTTCCTGAGGTGGGTGAACAATCCTCACAAGTAATTTATGTATAGAAAAGGGGAAACGAGCCATGCATCATGCACAGATGACAGAACCTTATAGCCCTACGTGGACAAAGTCGCACTGTGCAATAGGTAAGAAAGGTAAAGAGTACATGATGAAAACAATGGAGTACCACTCAGCCAAAGAGAGTGCCTCAGTCATGCCAAGAAAACCAACAAATGGAATAATCTGGTAGAGGGTGTAAAGATGAAAGAGCCCAGTGAGTCAACCATGTCATTTTCTGAGTTCCCTAGTGATGGGGAGAAATTAATATAACCATATTGCAGGTCCCTGAGCAGGGTTTGACATACAACCCACATTAGCTTTAGCATAGCCTGTTTTTTTTACAAAAAAACTGCTGGGGATATAGCGATCTTGTGAGACGATAGAAGCACTTCATGAGGGATGAATGAGTAAAAAGGTAGGCAGGAGAGACTACAGCAGAAATAAGAAATATAAATAATTATACCTCGGGAAGAGTAAATGTGGCTCAGGACCGGAGGCACAATGGAAGAAATGGAGCCTTGGGATGCCCGGGTGAGATTTGTTTGGAAGATATATATATATATATATATATATATATATATATATATATATATATATATATATACATATATATATATATATATATATATATATATAAACCCAATCCTGTGTTCAAGTCTTTCAAAAAGCAGGCACCGACTCCGTGGGCTTCGTAATCAAGAGTCTTTATTAGCAAGAAAGACGACCAGACGCGTTTCGGCGGACAAGTCCGCCTTGCTCACTACTTCTGATTTCACCAAGTGTATAAGACATATTTATAGTGATACAATGTAACCCATTGGTTCTTAGAAAAACGACAAAACTGACATGTGACACAATCATAGACATGGAGGGTAAAAAAAGCATACATTTGAAAATTCATGTATTGAAATTTATAACAATAATGCGTAAATAATTATTTACAATTTAAAATAGTTTTACCCTCATAATTTGTAAACCTCCCGTGTTTCTGACCACATTTAAATGTACCTAAATCGGGGATTTATGTATGTATGAGGTTTTGCAATGCTGAGTATGTTGCTATGGACATGGAAAAAAGGTTTGCGCTTTCTTTAAAGCCTAACAGCGCATGTCAATTCTGTAACCTTTCAGCAACAGCATCAGTCAACCCTCGTGTTTATGGGGGCGGTGAAGAAGCGTGAGTAAGGGCTTATCCCCTTCAGAAATGTTTGTGTGAGCATGATAATGAGAGGGCTATTAGTGTCAGGCTCCATCCTTGTTCTAAAAATTGCCGAGGGGTTAGTGATTGCGGTACGGGTTGGGAGAGAATGGTGCAGCACGGCGGGTGTGATAAAAGCGCCAAAGACCCAAATGCCGTTTGAGGAAAAACAAAATGCCATTGAAAAGAATACAAGGTAAAGCATAGTGCTGAACAACAAATTGTAATCGTATGTTAAAAGGTTGTTGATATTGCCCATGTTATTGATTAATACCTATTGTGGTATGTGACGGGCTATAAATGCCGTAGAGCACTTGTAAAGTGACTAATGCGGGTTTGACCCAAGTGGGCAGTGTTACACCCAGGAAAAATTAAATGCGTTTCTCCTGTATAGAAGAATATATATAAATATATATATTCGGGTTTGTACATTAACTCCCGCCTAACGTTTAAAGTGTGTAATTCTCCCTCCAAAAGATAGAGTCAATGAATGGAGTTCTGGTCAATTGCGGTGAAGAAGGAGGCCATGTTTTGTGTGTTAAAAACTCATGGCACTGTGGTCGGTGATGGGGAGGCCTGTGTCAAGGTTAGTCCTATTGTCGCTGAGTGATAATGTGACTAATATGTACAATAAAATGTGTGTATGTTTGTGGGTTAAAAACTGTGTTCAAAGATGGTGTAACTAGATGTTATGCAGCTTGATGGGTCTAATGTCTAGGCACGAGGAATTACTTGTGGGCATCTTTTTCTATATGTAGTGCACAGTTAAAGATGGACGCTGAGTGCTTCGTCAGCGTTGTGGCCGTTAGGTATCTTGGAGTTTAACTGGATGATGTATTTGGGCTCTAAACGTCTCAGTGCTTGTAGTCTATTACCACCTCTTGGTTTAGGTGGCACATTGTGGATTACAAAATATGTGAAGTCTTCTTTGTTCCCACTGTGGTGTGAATTTATGTGTCTGGCAAAAGGGTAAATGGGATCATCATTGCTGATGGGGCGCAGGTGCTGCAAGATCCTGACATGGACTGGGTGGATATATATATATATATGCAGTAGAAAATCGTCAAATATCCATCAGAAAGACGACAGCGGACCCGAACTTGAAGGTGCTATATTTTTATTGTGCTGATCCCCGCACCTCCGCCATGACACATTTCGAGCCCCAACGGCCCTTGATCACATGACACGCTATGGAGTGTGCACAGGATATTTAAAGTGACAGTGCTAATTACCGCTGAAAGCGTCATCATCGACATAGAAGTTGATACAATTCTGGATGTCGCCTTCAATTTTAAAACAAGTATTGTTTCAAAACACAGAAGCCTATTTACAAAAGCATTAATAATTTTCATTAGTAAGTAAAACATGGATAAAAGCGGAAATTGATACTAAAATAGTATTTAAAAAAATCAACCACAGTATCATCCATAGTCCCAAATCACATTGGCTTTGTTGTGCATAACTGTAAAATACATGTAGGGTTGGCAAATAATTAAATTGCCATACCCTATGCACAACCTGTCAAGTGTTATTAATCTATACACTTACTACCAGTAATTGAACAATGTAATAGTCCCAATGGGCAGTCATATGATGATGGGCATAAAATAGTGCAAAAGTGTGCTTTTTTTTTATAGTGCAACTCAACCTGTGCAAAATTGTGAATGATGTGCAAAATATGCAATATTATGTTAAACATTAACCAATATATACATGAAAAGGAAAAGACATATATATTAAAATATCATAGTTCTAATTACCAACCAGTCTGAAACATCAAACTCATATCACTGTAAAATAAGTACAATATTCATAGGATAACCTTGTACAGTAGTTTTGCCAACTTAAAGACACGTGTAGAAATCCTCGCTAGCATTAAGACCTGCTGGGTGTTTGCTGTCTAGATTTAAAATATAATGCGTTTTAAGTTTGCGTAGGATCCCTTCTCTATTGCCACCCCTTCTGAGAGGCATGACAGCGTCAATTACATAAAACTTTAAAAGTTGCAAATCCCTCTTGTGGCAGTCATTGAAGTGTCTGGCGACTGGATATACTTCATCGCAGTTGGTGATTGCCCTCATGTGCTGGAGCACCCTTTTGTGCACAGGAAGCTTTGTGCTCCCTACATATCTAAGGGCGCAGGGGCACTCCAGTGCATATGCGGCATACTCCATTTTACATGTGAGATATTTAGATATAGGAATAGCCTTGTCGGGAAAAGGTGTGGAGTAAGTACACTTCCTGTAAAGAGATTTTTACTATTGTCAAGGAGTTTGTCTCTCCCAAGGCTAGTGCAGTTCAGCACGAGTTTTCTGAGCCTTGGGTCACTTCGTTGGCAAACTTCTTCACAACAAAAATTAAACAGATCCAAGACTCTTTTCCCCCCTCTGGCCTCAGTACAGTTTCTAATTTTAGTAACCCATCAACTTTATCCATTGAGTCCAGTCCTGTTCTCTCGGAGTTTCCAGCTATGTCTGCTTCCATCTCTCTGGATCTCCTTCTCAGGATCAAGTCAGGCTCCCCTCTGGACCCTTGTCCTGCTACCTTTTTGGCCAGTACCGCCAAGATTCTGAACCCTTTAATAAATCCTGTTCTTAATCTATCGTTGGCAAGTGGCATTGTCCCTCTGGCCTGGAAACAGGCAATGGTTGTTCCACTTCTTAAAAAGCCAGGCCTTGATCCTGAGAATCATGCAAATTGTAGGCCAATATCTCTTCTACCGGGTTTGGCAAAGATTGTGGAAAAGCATGTCCACTCTGTGCTCTCCACTTTCTTGGAAAGTCATGGTCTGCTTCACTCCACCCAGTCAGGCTTTCGCTCCAATCTGAGCACTGAGACCGCTCTCCTGGAGGTAAATGAAGCCATTAAGGAAGTACTTGACTCAGGTGGAAGAGCTATGCTGGTGATGTTAGATCTGTCGGCGGCCTTCGACACCATCCCTCATGCGGGTCTCCTCAGCAGACTCTATGAGATCGGTCTGAGAGGGACGGTGTTGAGCTGGCTCAGATCCTATCTAGCGGGTCATCGACAGGTGGTCTGGGCCCCCCCGTACTCTGCCGAAGTACCGCCTTTGGAGGTTGGAGTTCCTCAAGGGTCGGTGCTTAGCCCGACCCTTTTTAACATCTTTATGACTCCCTTGGCGGTGCTGATTCAAAAAGGGGGTGGTGATGGACAGAGTATCTGAATTAAGCAGAACACTCCTACCCAGTCAACAGATCAGGGCTTGATCCATCACCGTTTTTTAGCTCACTGCACCATCCCAGTTCAGAACCTGGCTATATGCAAATTAGTCTGTCCCTGGCCCAGTGCATCATGGGAACAGGGCAGACCAAACTACCAAGCCAATTCGTTACTGGAAAGGAAACAAGCTTCCGGGGACCGGTTTCTGGCATTACAGCCGTCTTCGGCCCGGCTTGCTTGAATCCTGATGGTGCAGTGAGCAAGGGACTCACATCTGAGCATATCCTTCCACACTTGTGGTGGCCAAAACGATTCAAAAAGGGGGTGGTGATGGACAGAGTATCTGAATTAAGCAGAACACTCCTACCCAGTCAACAGATCAGGGCTTGATCCATCACCGTTTTTTAGCTCACTGCACCATCCCAGTTCAGAACCTGGCTATATGCAAATTAGTCTGTCCCTGGCCCAGTGCATCATGGGAACAGGGCAAACCAAACTACCAAGCCAATTCTTTACTGGAAAGGAAACAAGCTTCCGGGGACCGGTTTCTGGCATTACAGCCGTCTTCGGCCCGGCTTGCTTGAATCCTGATGGTGCAGTGAGCAAGGGACTCACATCTGAGCATACCCTTCCACACTTGTGGTGGCCAAAACGATTCAAAAAGGGGGTGGTGATGGACAGAGTATCTAAATTAAGCAGAACACTCCTACCCAGTCAACAGATCAGGGCTTGATCCATCACCGTTTTTTAGCTCACTGCACCATCCCAGTTCAGAACCTGGCTATATGCAAATTAGTCTGTCCCTGGCCCAGTGCATCATGGGAACAGGGCAGACCAAACTACCAAGCCAATTCTTTACTGGAAAGGAAACAAGCTTCCGGGGACCGGTTTCTGGCATTACAGCCGTCTTCGGCCCGGCTTGCTTGAATCCTGATGGTGCAGTGAGCAAGGGACTCACATCTGAGCATACCCTTCCACACTTGTGGTGGCCAAAACAATTCAAAAAGGGGGTGGTGATGGACGGAGTATCTGAATTAAGCAGAACACTCCTACCCAGTCAACAGATCAGGGCTTGATCCATCACCGTTTTTTAGCTCACTGCACCATCCCAGTTCAGAACCTGGCTATATGCAAATTAGTCTGTCCCTGGCCCAGTGCATCATGGGAACAGGGCAGACCAAACTACCAAGCCAATTCTTTACTGGAAAGGAAACAAGCTTCCCGGGACCCGTTTCTGGCATTACAGCCGTCTTCGGCCCGGCTTGCTTGAATCCTGATGGTGCAGTGAGCAAGGGACTCACATCTGAGCATACCCTTCCAAACTTGTGGTGGCCAAAACGATTAAAAAAGGGGGTGGTGATGGACAGAGTATCTGAATTAAGCAGAACACTCCTACCCAGTCAACAGATCAGGGCTTGATCCATCACCGTTTTTTAGCTCACTGCACCATCCCAGTTCAGAACCTGGCTATATGCAAATTAGTCTGTCCTTGGCCCAGTGCATCATGGGAACAGGGCAGACCAAACTAGCAAGCCAATTCTTTACTGGAAAGGAAACAAGCTTCCGGGGACCGGTTTCTGGCATTACCGCCGTCTTCGGCCCGGCTTGCTTGAATCCTGATGGTGCAGTGAGCAAGGGACTCACATCTGAGCATACCCTTCCACACTTGTGGTGGCCAAAACGATTCAAAAAGTGGGTGGTGATGGACAGAGTATCTGAATTAAGCAGAACGCTCCTACCCAGTCAACAGATCAGGGCTTGATCCATCACCGTTTTTTAGCTCACTGCACCATCCCAGTTCAGAACCTGGCTATATGCAAATTAGTCTGTCCCTGGCCCAGTGCATCATGGGAACAGGGCAGACCAAACTACCAAGCCAATTCTTTACTGGAACGGAAACAAGCTTCCGAGGACCGGTTTCTGGCATTACAGCCGTCTTCGGCCCGGCTTGCTTGAATCCTGATGGTGCAGTGAGCAAGGGACTCACATCTGAGCATACCCTTCCACACTTGTGGTGGCCAAAACGATTCAAAAAGGGGGTGGTGATGGACTGAGTATCTGAATTAAGCAGAACACTCCTACCCAGTCAACAGATCAGGGCTTGATCCATCACCGTTTTTTAGCTCACTGCACCATCCCAGTTCAGAACCTGGCTATATGCAAATTAGTCTGTCCCTGGCCCAGTGCATCATGGGAACAGGGCAGACCAAACTACCAAGCCAATTCTTTACTGGAAAGGAAACAAGCTTCCGGGGACCGGTTTCTGGCATTACAGCCGTCTTCGGCCCGGCTTGCTTGAATCCTGATGGTGCAGTGAGCAAGGGACTCACATCTGAGCAAATCCTTCCACACTTGTGGTGGCCAAAACGATTCAAAAAGGGGGTGGTGATGGACAGAGTATCTGAATTAAGCAGAACGCTCCTACCCAGTCAACAGATCAGGGCTTGATCCATCACCGTTTTTTAGCTCACTGCACCATCCCAGTTCAGAACCTGGCTATATGCAAATTAGTCTGTCCCTGGCCCAGTGCATCATGGGAACAGGGCAGACCAAACTACCAAGCCAATTCTTTACTGGAAAGGAAACAAGCTTCCAGGGACCGGTTTCTGGCATTACAGCCGTCTTCGGCCCGGCTTGCTTGAATCCTGATGGTGCAGTGAGCAAGGGACTCACATCTGAGCACACCCTTCCACACTTGTTGTGGCCAAAACGATTCAAAAAGGGGGTGGTGATGGACAGAGTATCTGAATTAAGCAGAACACTCCTACCCAGTCAACAGATCAGGGCTTGATCCATCACCGTTTTTTAGCTCACTGCACCATCCCAGTTCAGAACCTGGCTATATGCAAATTAGTCTGTCCCTGGCCCAGTGCATCATGGGAACAGGGCAGACCAAACTACCAAGCCAATTCTTTACTGGAAAGGAAACAAGCTTCCGGGGACCGGTTTCTGGCATTACAGCCGTCTTCCGCCCGGCTTGCTTGAATCCTGATGGTGCAGTGAGCAAGGGACTCACATCTGAGCATACCCTTCCACACTTGTGGTGGCCAAAACGATTCAAAAAGGGGGTGGTGATGGACAGAGTATCTGAATTAAGCAGAACACTCCTACCCAGTCAACAGATCAGGGCTTGATCCATCACCGTTTTTTAGCTCACTGCACCATCCCAGTTCAGAACCTGGCTATATGCAAATTAGTCTGTCCCTGGCCCAGTGCATCATGGGAACAGGGCAGACCAAACTACCAAGCCAATTCTTTACTGGAAAGGAAACAAGCTTCCGAGGACCGGTTTCTGGCATTACAGCCGTCTTCGGCCCGGCTTGCTTGAATCCTGATGGTGCAGTGAGCAAGGGACTCACATCTGAGCATACCCTTCCACACTTGTGGTGGCCAAAACGATTCAAAAAGGGGGTGGTGATGGACTGAGTATCTGAATTAAGCAGAACACTCCTACCCAGTCAACAGATCAGGGCTTGATCCATCACCGTTTTTTAGCTCACTGCACCATCCCAGTTCAGAACCTGGCTATATGCAAATTAGTCTGTCCCTGGCCCAGTGCATCATGGGAACAGGGCAGACCAAACTACCAAGCCAATTCTTTACTGGAAAGGAAACAAGCTTCCGGGGACCGGTTTCTGGCATTACAGCCGTCTTCGGCCCGGCTTGCTTGAATCCTGATGGTGCAGTGAGCAAGGGACTCACATCTGAGCAAATCCTTCCACACTTGTGGTGGCCAAAACGATTCAAAAAGGGGGTGGTGATGGACAGAGTATCTGAATTAAGCAGAACACTCCTACCCAGTCAACAGATCAGGGCTTGATCCATCACCGTTTTTTAGCTCACTGCACCATCCCAGTTCAGAACCTGGCTATATGCAAATTAGTCTGTCCCTGGCCCAGTGCATCATGGGAACAGGGCAGACCAAACTACCAAGCCAATTCTTTACTGGAAAGGAAACAAGCTTCCGGGGACCGGTTTCTGGCATTACAGCCGTCTTCGGCCCGGCTTGCTTGAATCCTGATGGTGCAGTGAGCAAGGGACTCACATCTGAGCATACCCTTCCACACTTGTGGTGGCCAAAACGATTCAAAAAGGGGGTGGTGATGGACAGAGTATCTGAATTAAGCAGAACACTCCTACCCAGTCAACAGACCAGGGCTTGATCCATCACCGTTTTTTAGCTCACTGCACCATCCCAGTTCAGAACCTGGCTATATGCAAATTAGTCTGTCCCTGGCCCCTTTTCTGAATCGTTTTTGGCCACTATAGGTGTGGCAGGGTATACTCAGACATGAGTCCCTTGCTCACTGCACCATCAGGATTCAAGCAAGCCGGGCCGACGACGGCTGAAATGCCAGAAACCGGTCCCCGGAAACTTGTCTCCTTTCTGGTGAAGAATTGGCTTGGTAGTTTGGTCTGCCCTGTTCCCATGATGCACTGGGCCAGGGACAGACTAATTTGCATATAGCCAGGTTCTGAGCTGGGATGGTGCAGTGAGCTAAATAACGGTGATGGATCAAGCCCTGATCTTTGGACTGGGTAAGAGTGGTCTGCTTAATTCAGACACTCTGTTCATCACCACCCCCTTTTCTGAATCCCTTGGCGGTGCTGGCAGAGTCTTTTGGAGCCCAGATCATATCATACGCTGATGACACCCAGCTTCTCTTCACCTGTAAAAAGGGTGCTGAGTTCGACGGTGAGAGCATCCGTGGCTGCCTTGGGGCTGTTTTTGACTGGTTTCAGCGAAACAGCCTCAAGCGCAACCCTGACAAATCAGAGGTGCTTTTCTTTGGGTGTCAGGCAGACCCGCCATGGCAGGATTGGTGGCCGGTGAATATGTTTCCTCCTTCATCTTCCTCCTCGGTGGCTAAAAACCTTGGGGTTAAAATTGATAATAATTTATCACTGAAGTCCCAGATCATAGGCCTTACTGGCACATGTTTCGGTCTTCTGAAAATGTTACGTAAGTTCCTCCCTCTGCTTCCTCTGGTCCATAGGAAGATGACGGTTCAGTCCTTAATTTGTTCCAGGCTCGATTACTCTAACGTTCTATATTTGGGTCTTCCGGACTACCTATTGCAAAAACTTCAAGTAGTCCAAAACTCGGCTGCGAGGGCCATTTTTGGCCTTTCCCGTCATGCCAGAGCATCGGATCTGTTACTCTCCCTTCACTGGCTTCCTGTCAGAAAGCGAATTCATTTTAAGGCACTTACATTGGCCCACAAGGCACTTCATGCTGTTGGGGCTAATTACATTCAGAAACGTCTTACCTTTTATAAGCCCACAAGATCCCTCAGATCAGAATCCCTTGGTCTGGCAACTGTCCCCATTATCAGGAAAGCTAGGATAGGGGGACGTTCTTTTAAACATCTCGCTCCCAAGCTGTGGAACCGCCTCCCCTTGGCACTCCGTTGTACTCCAAACCTGCTGGCCTTTAGAAAAGGTTTGAAAACTTGGCTTTATAGTCAATGATAGGTCTGCTTCCTTTTTCATCTCTCTTCTGTTTTCAGCTATGGGTCAGAAAGCGCCGGGACACTCCCTGGAGTAGCCGAGCGCTATATAAGACACCCATAACATTAACATTAACAAGATGTTGTATTAACCCCATGCTGACATGCCTTACAGGATGTGCATTTAAAAAATCCTGTACGTGAACTGAGCCAGTTTGTCTTATTCAAGACTTCTGGACTACTGCTAACTAGGCTGTTTTGCATGGAAGCTGCTCTTCTATATGTGTTGGTGGGAGATGTGCAAGATCCCAATTTAAGACTAGGGTCATTTTTGATCAAAGCCCAATGTTTACTCATGATTTTGAGAATGGTCAAATGCTGTTTACTGTATGTCATAATTAGTCTAGATGGTTCTGACTCAGATAAGGAGCTAGTGACTTTCCTCATTGTTTTTGTGGTAAGTGACTCCTCTCTAGTTAGGGCCTCAGTGCGAATCATGGCTGCTTTAATTTTTTTATCTGAGTAGCCTCTAACTAGGAAGCGCAATCGACATGCTGCCTGAGCCACTTTAACATCCTCCTGCTTGCTGCATATTCTCTTAATACGCAGCATCTCCCCATAGGGGATGCTATGGATTAGATGTTTTGGGTGATGACTAGAGGCATGCAGCATGGTGTTGCCCGCAGTGGCCTTACGATGCAGTTTGGTTTGAATCATGTTGTTATCAATATAAACCTCTACATCCAGAAAATTCGCAGAGGTGGTACTCAAGTTTGAGGTAAACTGTAAATTCAATGAATTACTGTTAAGCTCCTCAATGAAAGAACATGCCAGACTTTCTTCTCCCCTCCAGATAATAAACAAATCATCTATATATCTGTGCAGACATACTACATGATCACGCATAGTTTCCGCATGTAGGACTCCGAGAACCTGCTTCTCCCATAGTCCCATATGCAAACAAGCATAACTAGGGGAGAAGCAGGATCCCATCGCCACCCCTCTAGTTTGCTGGAATCACATTTGCTGGAACATGAAAAAGTTATTTTGTAAACATATTTCAATCATGCTCAACAGCATCTTGTTATGTGTGTAACAATGTAGTGGCCTACTGTCCAAAAAATGCTGAATGGCTTTGAGACCATCAAGATGATTAATGCTCATATAGAGCGAGGTCACATCTAATGTGATAAGTATTAGATCATCTTGCCATGTTGTTCCATTTAATTTGCGTAGGAAATCTCCTGTATCCTGTACATAGGAAGGCAGGTTAGTCACGTGTTCCTGCAGGAAAAAATCAATGTATTGAGAAGTGTTCTCCAAGAAGCTGTTACAGGCTGAAATAATGGGTCTGCCTGGTGGCTGCGTCAAGTGCTTGTGTATTTTAGGTATAAAATAAATACACGGAATGACCGGATGGTCATTCTTTAAGAATTTAAACTCATCTATACTTAACAGCCCTAAACTCTTCCAAGCCACCAATTTCAAATAGTAGTTGTTCCAGGATGACTTGACAGTAGGCACATCTACCCTCTTGTAACATTTTTTATCATTCAGATGTTGCCAAGCTTCTTCTACATACATGTCCCTGGGCCAAATAACTATATTCCCACCCTTATCAGATTGACGAATAATCACAGATTTGTCATTTTGCAACTTTTTAATCAGCTCATGGTACATTTTGTCTTGTTTGGAATACTTGTACTTGCAACGTACCACCTTGTGGTGCAACTTCTTCACATCTGCAATAACCAGTTCATGATAATAATCAATATTGTCCTTGATCATTAATGGGCAAAAGGTCGCTTTTGCTCTAAATTGAGAGACTGCCTTTCCTGCTACAGAGCCCACCAGATTGATGTCATCCGGAGCCATTTGGGTACTTTCACTTTGCAGCGCAACCAGATCTTTCCGCAGTTCCATATCTCCGGCTGTTAAAATATCCAGGCTGCTGGGTTGGCTGATCCTGTCACCCAGCGCATTTTCATTATTTTGTTTGGTCGAAAATAATTTCTTCAATTTGAGCTTGCGAATATACTGAAAGATATCCACTCTGGTCTGGGCATAACGGAAATTACTCTCAGGACTAAATGACAATCCCAAAGATAAAATTTGCATTTCTGCTGCATTCAATTCAATTAGTGATAGATTAATTACAGAGTTACTGCCAGTTGCATCACTTATTGGGGCATCGCTTTGCGTTTCAAATTGTAATTTTTGTTCCTGTTGACCCTTCCTCGCCCTGTAGCATTTCCTCCATTGGTGGCGTTTGTAATTTGTGGCACACCTGGCTTTGGCTGCCTGGACCGCAATGAGTCGAGACGATCCTGCCTCATGCAGTCTACCTCCTGGGCTAGGGAGTACCGCTGAAACCCCAAATCCCCGCTAAAACCTGCTTGATCGTTATCTGATCCACAATCAGGTATTGAGCTAAGATCCGAATGGGATCTGATGGAATTTGCACTATTGGGTAGATTGCCAGGCGCTTGGTTGTTAGGAGGCACTGTCACAGGCTTTGAGATGTTCTTCTTGACAGTGTAGTAGCGTTTAGCGAACGTAAAGACTTGCCTCTGTTCACAGTCTTGTTTGTCGCGTTGAAATTTAAACGCCTCCCTTTTTCCTATTGTTTCCTCCTCTTTGACTATTCGCGCCAGCATATCATCCCTTATTTTCTTATTTACGGCATTTTGTTCAAAATTAGCCAGCTCCAACTCGAGTGCCACTATTTGCTTTTCATATGCTGCGCGGTCAATTTCAGCGTACTTGACTAAAATCGCCATCAAATTCATTGACGACTGCAAGTTGCAATGCACCCACTCAGTCAGCAAATCAGGATTGGGTATGTCATATGTGGGGACCAGCATAATTCGGAGTCCCCGTGGAACTCTCCCCACTTCCAAATAGCGAGAAAGGGAACGGTGTTCCCACCATTTAGTCTGTTCACCTTTTTTGAGCTTCTCCAATTTCTTAATGACGTCACGATAGGTTGCACTTGCCACATCAATAGTGGACGCTGGTTGGTGAATCAAAGTCGCCCCAGAGGGTTCATCACTAAACATGTCAGTGGCTGCCTCTTCCCGACTCCGTAGCGCGCCCGCGGCCATGGTGCATATAGGGGTGTCAGTCTGTCAATTTCACTTTATTCGGTTTAAAAACAAACCATAAAAGTATACTGTAAAACAATTTTGCACAGTAAATAAAAGACCATAATTAAAAACAATTAAAACACTACCATGTACATGTTAAAATTACAGGTAAGACCATTTGTACTTATATTTCATCTTAAAACTATATTGCTAAAACATACATAATTTCATATTATCAATTCAGTCTCTTTAGGGTTCTAATGGCAGCAGCAAGAAAGTTAGCAATATTAAAAATTTCCCAAACATTTGTCAGCATTTGGAGATAGATTAAGGCCGGCCTGGCTTGCATGAAACCTTTGTTAACTAGGATTGGGATAATGAAACGCTTCCTAATATCAATAAGGTGGTCACAAAAAAACATAAAGTGCAAGGTGTCCTGCTCAGAAAAGTTATCACAAGAGCAGACCCCGAGATCTTCGACCCTCTTCCAACCTGGCTTTTCACCAATCAAGTAATGAAGCTGATTCAGTCTGAATCTTGTCAATAAGAATCGATGGTTGGGATTTGTGACAATACCCAAGTATGGTTCCATGTCTAGTGCAGTTTTCCGCAACTGGTGGGCCCTTACTGTTGCCTTTCCCAACTCTCTCTCTTCTCTATCTGCAGTAGCAATGCGGTAGTATGTTTCCTTGGTCCATTTTATAGCAGCCTTAGATAATTTTTCTGAGTGATTATAAAGTTATGGTCTACCCAGCTTGTGCGACAACTTGTGGACGTAATTGAGCCAGGGAATGGAATGCCCATGATCGAGCGCCATGCAGTCTTTCAAAATATGATGATTTAATAATAAATCAGGGTTTAACCAGGTCATTATCCATTTCAGGAGCGGGGCTACTGCAATTGCATCTTCAACATAGCCAATTCCATATTCCTGATGGACGATATAATTGGCTGTTGATTGCGGGACAGATAAAATATTTTTTAGGAACCTCTCCTCGACTGTCTGAATTGCCTTGGCATTTTTGATGCCCCACAAGTCTGCCCCTTACATTGCGAATGAAAGACACTTTGCTCTGTATATTTGAAAGAGTGCCTTCATTGGTCTTGCTCCTAGTTTCCTGCTGAATCCTAAAACGGCCGACGTGGCCCTGATCAGGAATTTTTTTTTGGCTAGGATTTGGGTTCCCCACGTGCCCCGGTCGTCAAATAAGACTCCTAGGTATGGGAAAGTTGAGACCTTGGTTAATATGCTCCCTTCACAGTACATGGTTCTCACCTTTCAATTTTCCTGCCCAATGGCCATTACATGGGATTTGGCAACATTTATGCCCAGGTCCAATGATCTCATGAAGGCTGCAAAGGAATTAAAGAGTAGCTGGAGTCCTACCGCCGTTCTAGCTAAAAGTGCGGCGTCGTCCGCATAGAATAAAGCTGGGGTCATGCGTTTCCCTACACGGGGGATATCCTTACTGGAAGCAATTAAAGTGTGATCTAGGCTGTTAATGTATAATGTAAATAGCAATGGTGCCAAAATACAGCCTTGTCTGACACCCAAGGCAATCGGTATCCCTTCAGTGCAGTTACCCTGTTGGACATATCTCACCGTGGCTAATAGGTCCCTGTGCAAATCAGCTAAAAAGTGGACGATGTTTCTGACGACTCCCACGGCTTAGGAGGATGGACCACAGCTTTGACCTGTTCACTCGGTCAAAGGCCGAGGACAGGTCCATGAAGCCCAGGAAGAGTGTTCCCTTCTTTGCCACTGTATATTTCCCTATTAGTAACTGCAGGTTTAGGCATTTATCTATGGTGCCCATCCCTTTTCTGAAACCGTACTGTGCTTCAGATAATGAGCCCGTCTCCTCCAACCATCTAGTTAGTTGGCTGAGCACCACCCTTCCTAGTACCTTTACAGAGGAGTCTATAAGTGATATCGGACGATAACAACTTGGGTCCCCTCTGTTACCTTTCTTGAATATTGGCACTATTACTGATTGTGCACATGTATTTGGCAGGCCCAATTGACAAGCGTTTACAAACACGTTATACAATATTTTTGCCCATGTCTTAATATCTGATTTGAAAAGGTCTGCCGGGACCCCATCAGGGCCCGGGGCCTTATTGCTCGTCATTTGAGTTATTGCTTTTAATACGTCTGACTCTGTGAAGGACAGGGTATATTTTTCAATATTAAAAACAGAGTCTGCAGGGTTTCTTTCTCCCTCATATACCTGCTTAAAATGTCTGAGCCATCCTTCTTCCTGTATCCCACAATCAAGCTCACTATTTTTTGTGTCTTGAAAGAAGGGCCGATTGACCACCGCCCAGAATTTGGCGCTGTTGTTGACCACATCTACAGATAGGAGCTCATTCCAGGCATCCTGCTTGATTTCTTTTTTCCGCTTCCCTAGTGTCTCTTTATATAGTTTCCTGAGGGTAGCTATCTCTGATTTGTCGGGGGTACTACTTTCAATGCTGCCCGCAGCTTACGATGGGCTGCAGAGCAGTTGTGGTCAAACCACTTCTCCCCTGTCCTTTCCCGGCCCTTGCCCAAGATTTTTAGATCACTACTAATCTGAGTACAGATTTTGGTGTAGGCCTCCAGGACCACATTGTCTAATTTGCGTCTGTTAGGCAGAGGGAGATTTCGTGACCGACCTTAGCCCGTAGATTATCATGAAACTCCTCGGGTACCACCCGGCACCATTTTAGTCGTCAGGCCTGGTCAGTGGGTCTGATGTCTAGCTTGCCAACTGTTGTGTAGGTTTTGCCCTCTTTCTTTAAGTCATCTTCCAATGTCAGTGTTACCGGGTTGTGGTCACTATAAGTTGACCAGGATACACTATATTGGGTTACCCTTTTTGCCACAGCGGAGCTTACAAAAATGTAATCGATGGTTGAACCCCGACCATTTCCTCTTTCTGGCATTACAGCCGTCTTCGGCCCGGCTTGCTTGAATCCTGATGGTGCAGTGAGCAAGGGACTCACATCTGAGCATACCCTTCCACACTTGTGGTGGCCAAAACGATTCAAAAAGGGGGTGGTGATGGACTGAGTATCTGAATTAAGCAGAACCTCATTAATGGGCAAAAGGTCGCTTTTGCTCTAAATTGAGAGACTGCCTTTCCTGCTACAGAGCCCACCAGATTGATGTCATCCGGAGCCATTTGGGTACTTTCACTTTGCAGCGCAACCAGATCTTTCCGCAGTTCCATATCTCCGGCTGTTAAAATATCCAGGCTGCTGGGTTGGCTGATCCTGTCACCCAGCGCATTTTCATTATTTTGTTTGGTCGAAAATAATTTCTTCAATTTGAGCTTGCGAATATACTGAAAGATATCCACTCTGGTCTGGGCATAACGGAAATTACTCTCAGGACTAAATGACAATCCCAAAGATAAAATTTGCATTTCTGCTGCATTCAATTCAATTAGTGATAGATTAATTACAGAGTTACTGCCAGTTGCATCACTTATTGGGGCATCGCTTTGCGTTTCAAATTGTAATTTTTGTTCCTGTTGACCCTTCCTCGTCCTGTAGCATTTCCTCCATTGGTGGCGTTTGTAATTTGTGGCACACCTGGCTTTGGCTGCCTGGACCGCAATGAGTCGAGACGATCCTGCCTCATGCAGTCTACCTCCTGGGCTAGGGAGTACCGCTGAAACCCCAAATCCCCGCTAAAACCTGCTTGATCGTTATCTGATCCACAATCAGGTATTGAGCTAAGATCCGAATGGGATCTGATGGAATTTGCACTATTGGGTAGATTGCCAGGCGCTTGGTTGTTAGGAGGCACTGTCACAGGCTTTGAGATGTTCTTCTTGACAGTGTAGTAGCGTTTAGCGAACGTAAAGACTTGCCTCTGTTCACAGTCTTGTTTGTCGCGTTGAAATTTAAACGCCTCCCTTTTTCCTATTGTTTCCTCCTCTTTGACTATTCGCGCCAGCATATCATCCCTTATTTTCTTATTTACGGCATTTTGTTCAAAATTAGCCAGCTCCAACTCGAGTGCCACTATTTGCTTTTCATATGCTGCGCGGTCAATTTCAGCGTACTTGACTAAAATCGCCATCAAATTCATTGACGACTGCAAGTTGCAATGCACCCACTCAGTCAGCAAATCAGGATTGGGTATGTCATATGTGGGGACCAGCATAATTCGGAGTCCCCGTGGAACTCTCCCCACTTCCAAATAGCGAGAAAGGGAACGGTGTTCCCACCATTTAGTCTGTTCACCTTTTTTGAGCTTCTCCAATTTCTTAATGACGTCACGATAGGTTGCACTTGCCACATCAATAGTGGACGCTGGTTGGTGAATCAAAGTCGCCCCAGAGGGTTCATCACTAAACATGTCAGTGGCTGCCTCTTCCCGACTCCGTAGCGCGCCCGCGGCCATGGTGCATATAGGGGTGTCAGTCTGTCAATTTCACTTTATTCGGTTTAAAAACAAACCATAAAAGTATACTGTAAAACAATTTTGCACAGTAAATAAAAGACCATAATTAAAAACAATTAAAACACTACCATGTACATGTTAAAATTACAGGTAAGACCATTTGTACTTATATTTCATCTTAAAACTATATTGCTAAAACATACATAATTTCATATTATCAATTCAGTCTCTTTAGGGTTCTAATGGCAGCAGCATGAAAGTTAGCAATATTAAAAATTTCCCAAACATTTGTCAGCATTTGGAGATAGATTAAGGCTGGCCTGGCTTGCATGAAACCTTTGTTAACTAGGATTGGGATAATGAAACGCTTCCTAATATCAATAAGGTGGTCACAAAAAAACATAAAGTGCAAGGTGTCCTGCTCAGAAAAGTTATCACAAGAGCAGACCCCGAGATCTTCGACCCTCTTCCAACCTGGCTTTTCACCAATCAAGTAATGAAGCTGATTCAGTCTGAATCTTGTCAATAAGAATCGATGGTTGGGATTTGTGACAATACCCAAGTATGGTTCCATGTCTAGTGCAGTTTTCCGCAACTGGTGGGCCCTTACTGTTGCCTTTCCCAACTCTCTCTCTTCCCTATCTGCAGTAGCAATGCGGTAGTATGTTTCCTTGGTCCATTTTATAGCAGCCTTAGATAATTTTTCTGAGTGATTATAAAGTTATGGTCTACCCAGCTTGTGCGACAACTTGTGGACGTAATTGAGCCAGGGAATGGAATGCCCATGATCGAGCGCCATGCAGTCTTTCAAAATATGATGATTTAATAATAAATCAGGGTTTAACCAGGTCATTATCCATTTCAGGAGCGGGGCTACTGCAATTGCATCTTCAACATAGCCAATTCCATATTCCTGATGGACGATATAATTGGCTGTTGATTGCGGGACAGATAAAATATTTTTTAGGAACCTGTCCTCGACTGTCTGAATTGCCTTGGCATTTTTGATGCCCCACAAGTCTGCCCCTTACATTGCGAATGAAAGACACTTTGCTCTGTATATTTGAAAGAGTGCCTTCATTGGTCTTGCTCCTAGTTTCCTGCTGAATCCTAAAACGGCCGACGTGGCCCTGATCAGGAATTTTTTTTTGGCTAGGATTTGGGTTCCCCACGTGCCCCGGTCGTCAAATAAGACTCCTAGGTATGGGAAAGTTGAGACCTTGGTTAATATGTTCCCTTCACAGTACATGGTTCTCACCTTTCAATTTTCCTGCCCAATGGCCATTACATGGGATTTGGCAACATTTATGCCCAGGTCCAATGATCTCATGAAGGCTGCAAAGGAATTAAAGAGTAGCTGGAGTCCTACCGCCGTTCTAGCTAAAAGTGCGGCGTCGTCCGCATAGAATAAAGCTGGGGTCATGCGTTTCCCTACACGGGGGATATCCTTACTGGAAGCAATTAAAGTGTGATCTAGGCTGTTAATGTATAATGTAAATAGCAATGGTGCCAAAATACAGCCTTGTCTGACACCCAAGGCAATCGGTATCCCTTCAGTGCAGTTACCCTGTTGGACATATCTCACAGTGGCTAATAGGTCCCTGTGCAAATCAGCTAAAAAGTGGACGATGTTTCTGACGACTCCCACGGCTTAGGAGGATGGACCACAGCTTTGACCTGTTCACTCGGTCAAAGGCCGAGGACAGGTCCATGAAGCCCAGGAAGAGTGTTCCCTTCTTTGCCACTGTATATTTCCCTATTAGTAACTGCAGGTTTAGGCATTTATCTATGGTGCCCATCCCTTTTCTGAAACCGTACTGTGCTTCAGATAATGAGCCCGTCTCCTCCAACCATCTAGTTAGTTGGCTGAGCACCACCCTTCCTAGTACCTTTACAGAGGAGTCTATAAGTGATATCGGACGATAACAACTTGGGTCCCCTCTGTTACCTTTCTTGAATATTGGCACTATTACTGATTGTGCACATGTATTTGGCAGGCCCAATTGACAAGCGTTTACAAACACGTTATACAATATTTTTGCCCATGTCTTAATATCTGATTTGAAAAGGTCTGCCGGGACCCCATCAGGGCCCGGGGCCTTATTGCTCGTCATTTGAGTTATTGCTTTTAATACGTCTGACTCTGTGAAGGACAGGGTATATTTTTCAATATTAAAAACAGAGTCTGCAGGGTTTCTTTCTCCCTCATATACCTGCTTAAAATGTCTGAGCCATCCTTCTTCCTGTATCCCACAATCAAGCTCACTATTTTTTGTGTCTTGAAAGAAGGGCCGATTGACCACCGCCCAGAATTTGGCGCTGTTGTTGACCACATCTACAGATAGGAGCTCATTCCAGGCATCCTGCTTGATTTCTTTTTTCCGCTTCCCTAGTGTCTCTTTATATAGTTTCCTGAGGGTAGCTATCTCTGATTTGTCGGGGGTACTACTTTCAATGCTGCCCGCAGCTTACGATGGGCTGCAGAGCAGTTGTGGTCAAACCACTTCTCCCCTGTCCTTTCCCGGCCCTTGCCCAAGATTTTTAGATCACTACTAATCTGAGTACAGATTTTGGTGTAGGCCTCCAGGACCACATTGTCTAATTTGCGTCTGTTAGGCAGAGGGAGATTTCGTGCCCGACCTTAGCCCGTAGATTATCATGAAACTCCTCGGGTACCACCCGGCACCATTTTAGTCGTCAGGCCTGGTCAGTGGGTCTGATGTCTAGCTTGCCAACTGTTGTGTAGGTTTTGCCCTCTTTCTTTAAGTCATCTTCCAATGTCAGTGTTACCGGGTTGTGGTCACTATAAGTTGACCAGGATACACTATATTGGGTTACCCTTTTTGCCACAGCGGAGCTTACAAAAATGTAATCGATGGTTGAACCCCGACCATTTCCTCTAAAGGTCTAAATTTCCCCCCCCCCCCCCCGATTGTCTTAGGGAAGTCAGATCATTACCCACCACTAATTCCTCCAAATAAGACCCCGCTGGAGTATGCTCAAAATGTGTGTTTTCTTGCTCAGCTGGACCCAAACAATCCCAGACATAACAGTTTTTTGTACAAGAATGAACATTAAAATGGCCCATTACTACAGCCGAATAACAACTTACAATATTTTTACAATATGAATCGAAAAAATCATGAAGTCTGACTAAGGGCTCGTTAAAATAAGCCTTGTCAAAGGAATTGTAAAAATTTACTACAAGCCCAAATGCCAGCGGCTTTTCTTGAGATTTGAACGGCCAGGCAGTAAGGTGATCTTGTTTCTACCAAAGTATAGGTTCCCTGAATTTTCAAAGAGATTAGGGTTAAGAGCCCTCCCTTCGCCCTTCCCATATGGGATGCTACTGCCGGTAAACAAAATGCAGCATATCCATCCAGGAGAAAGGTATTTTTGGTATCCCACGTTTCCTGGAGCCCAATAATGTCACACTCTATGAGGCAGGTACTACACTTTGGGTCATTTGATTTGGAGTTTAATCCCGCGATGTTCCAGCTGAGAAAACTGGTCCCTGCTTTGGTAGCCCTGACTGGCATACTCAATAAAGTGGGCCCCTCAGTAACTGCTACCCCTCTGGATAGCATAAGCTCATCTGCTGCTGGGTGATCCAGTCAGTTATTTTCCTCAAGGTTGCTGAGAGACTCATATCTATTTTGCGTAGGAATTAGGAAGTCATTTATAGCCTGTGCATTAAACTCACTTCTGGGCAGCCCATGGTATGTTGGAAAAGTTGGAAAAGTTAGGTCGTTTACAGCCTGCACACTATGCTCTCTTCCGGCCAGTCCCGGGGCAAGGGTAGGGGGATAGAAATAACCTAATGGGAGGATGTTAATGGAATCATTATGTATCCTGCTTGTCTCAATATATGATCCACCAGTTGTGGAGTGGAAAAATGTACCACAACACAGTCCCCCGACAAGTTTTTCTTGGTTTTCCCCACCCAGGCCACCCTTCTTGCCGTCTTAAAGTTCCTACAAATGTGTTGTCCTAGAACTGTTTTTATGTTCAGTTGGTGGAGTACTTTATTTTTAAGTGATGTCCAATGTTCTACCCCACCATTAGATATTTTTGGAACATTAGCCAATATGATGGTGTAAGGGCAGGCCTCGGGGGGGAAATAAAGGGGTCGTTCCTTCACTGGTTCACTATTTATAGGGTCAGGTCTCCCCACTAGGCCCTTGGACTTGTGGACTGCTCCTAATTGGGTGTTTAAAAGCGGAGCAGTATCGATAATGGTTAAAGCAGCCTGGCCCGCGGGGACTTTACTGGGGCCTGGCCATGTTGGAATTATATCATGATTTTGACCAGCATTACTTCTGCCTCTGACTGGTGGAGCAGGGTGATCATTAAGTAACCGCTCCTCAAGGACCTCAAGTCTAGGGTCTATCGAGACCAACTTTTCCATGACAGGGGCGATTAAGGCTCGCAACATGTCCTCCAGTTGATTCAGTAGCTCTAGGTTGAGACCCCCCTGGTATCATCTATGACATGGGTGGTGGAATTAGACCCCCCTGGATGACAGGCGTGGTCACTTGACTAACTACTATCTCCTATTGGGACCCCAACCCAGATGCAGAGTTCCCTGTCCTGGCCTGTTTTGCACCAAGTCTGCTACCTTTAGGGGCGCTATTTGCCTTTTTTTTTCCTGGTGGATCCCGGCTGGTGCGGCATGTAGTAGCCCTTAACTGCCTGGTACGAGTATTAGGTGGAGAAAGTATGATACTTGCTGTAGGTAAGCTCAGGCTAGTATCCAGAACTGTGGCCCTGACAGTGTGTGCTTGAAGGGGACCCTGCAGTTCAATTCCGCCACTCGGGGTAGGAATATCAGCCAAGTTCGTAAGAGAGGACAGAGGGTCAATTGAGAGTCTCCTTTCAACTAGCTTGATCTCTTTTCCCACTTCAAGTGCAGCCCGTTTCAGATAGGCATCAAGTGCCCCAATGCCCCCTGCCCCCCCTTTACGAGTCGCATTACTCATGTTGCTGGGCCCAATGTTTATGCTGATAGCACTCGTGGTTACTTCCAGCACTGAGATCTATACAAGTATGCACCTTAATATAAAGTCATAAAGGGCAATAAGTCACTTAACTTGAATAATGACTCCTTAGACGCAGGTTTCAGGGGGGTGGCCCGGCCCCGGATTGCCACAGATGGCCCGCCCTTTTCCCTGGCTTCTCCCGGCGTCCCCCGCGCACTTCCTGCGACGCTGGGGCTGCGCTGCAGATTTCTAGCGCCTCCAGGCGCGTGATTGGCGGCAGGCGTCTGTGGAAATGCCGCTAGGGAGTCTGGTGATTGTGGTCCTCACCTCCTCTCTGCGGCCGAGTGGTAGGAAAGCGGCGGCGGGAGGGAGAACCAAGGCACGGCAACAGGAACAGGGAAGGAGTGTTGTGGCCCCCAAAAGAGTCAGTAAGCAGCCCCCGCTCCACCGGGGCTGCGCTGCAGATTTCTAGCGCCTCGAGGCGCGTGATTGGCCGCAGGCGGCTGTGGAAATGCCGCTAGGGAGTCTGGTGATTGTGGTACTCACCTCCGCTCTGCGGCCGAGTGGTAGGAAAGCGGTGGCGGGAGGGAGAACCAAGGCACGGCAACAGGAACAGGTAAGGAGCGTGGTGGCCCCCAAAAGAGTCAGTAAGCAGCCCCCGCTCCACCGGGGCTTCGCTGCAGATTTCTAGCGCCTCCAGGCGCGTGATTGGCGGCAGGCAGCAGTGGAAATGCCGCTAGGGAGTCTGGTGATTGTGGTCCTCACCTCCGCTCTGCGGCCGAGTGGTAGGAAAGCGGCGGCGGGAGGGAGAACCAAGGCACGGCAACAGGAACAGGTAAGGAGTGTGGTGGCCCCCAAAAGAGTCAGTAAGCAGCCCCCGCTCCACCGGGGCTTCGCTGCAGATTTCTAGCGCCTCCAGGTGCGTGATTGGCGGCAGGCGGCTGTGGAAATGCCGCTAGGGAGTCTGTTGATTGTGGTCCTCACCTCCGCTCTGCGGCCGAGTGGTAGGAAAGTGGCGGCGGGAGGGAGAACCAAGGCACGGCAACAGGAACAGGTAAGGAGCGTGGTGGCCCCCAAAAGAGTCAGTAAGAAGCCCCCGCTCCACCGGGGCTTCGCTGCAGATTTCTAGCGCCTCCAGGCGCGTGATTGGCGGCAGGCAGCTGTGGAAATGCCGCTGGGGAGTCTGTTGATTGTGGTCCTCACCTCCGCTCTGCGGCCGAGTGGTAGGAAAGCGGCGGCGGGAGGGAGAACCAAGGTCCGGCAACAGGAACAGGTAAGGAGCGTGGTGGCCCCCAAAAGAGTCAGTAAGCAGCCCCATATAGGGGTGATTAAATGTTCGCACAGAGCAACTTAAACATACAAATGTCCCAGTTGTCTTACCGGCACACTCCTTCACTGAACTTATTAAACGCTCCGGCACCCTCACGGCTGGCTTGCTTCGCTCGGGTCGTCCGACTCGGGTTTTAGCCTCCACTCCGTAGCAGAGCACTGCAGTTTGTTCAGGGGCAAGAACGAAGACAAATCCCGTGCAGGAACGTGGAGACTGTTTCCGGAATCCAGAAACGTGGCTTAGGGATCGTTCCATCCAGTTTGAAGGAGGGGTCCCGCTTAACCAAGAAAGGCACTCGGTAACTTTAGGCAGTAGAAAATCGTCAAATATCCATCAGAAAGACGACAGCGGACCCGAACTAGAAGGTGCTATATTTTTATTGTGCTGAACCCCGCACCTCCGCCACGACGCGTTTTGAGCCCCAACGGCCCTTGATCACATGACACGCTATGGAGTGTGCACAGGATATTTAAAGTGACAGTGCTAATTACCGCTGTAAGCGTCATCATCGACATAGAAGTTGATACAATTCTGGATGTCGCCTTCAATTTTAAAACAAGTATTGTTTCCAAACACAGAAGCCTATTTACAAAAGCATTAATAATTTTCATTAGTAAGTAAAACATGGATAAAAGCGGGAATTGATACTAAAATAGTATTTAAAAAATCAACCACAGTATCATCCATAGTCCCAAATATATATATATATATATATATATCCAAACACAGTTACCTGTCTTTTTCGACAGGCAACTGTGTTTGGATTGAGTAGCAGCCCAGCCTGAGCCGCGAAAGGTGCCCCGCTGCCATGAGCAGTCCCGCAGCGGCGCCAACCGACGCTACAGCATGAAGGACAGGTGGTGCTGTTTGGAGGGGCATTATGCAGCATTATCAAAACAATGTTTTGTTTTGTGTTTTGCCGCCCACTTTGGATTCATGGTTGGTTATTGTGGCAGCAAAGCGGCTACTCACTTGAGGAATCATTGAATCAATACAGGTTCCAGCAGGCCAATCGGGTGGCCACGCATCTTAGGGCGGGAATGACTGTTTACTAAAGTGCTTCAAGAAATTGCCGCGATGTGTGTATTTTAATGCTCAGAGCCCATGAGGAAGTGTTATAATACACGAAACGCATCAGGCTGTAACTAAGATGTTGTGAAATATTTCTGCTGTTCTGAATTTGCTTCTCCTCCATAAATATTGGCTGATGTTACTCACCTGTGTGGGCATTCTTTTTTGACAGGCAACTGTTTGGATGTATATATATTACCTACTGGCGGTCGCCAGTAGGTAGTTATAGTGAGGACCTAGTTTCCATAGGAAATCCGCAACATTCTATTGGGAATAACTTTGGCGTCAGTGGATGAATCTTTGTGAATTTCTCAAAGAAGATGGCCCGTTACGCTCCGCTTCTTCCCTGAAAGTCTCGGGTAGATTCCTCAAGCGAGGGGCTGAGAAAAAAGGGGGGTCCTAAAATGTGTTTTCCCCATGTTAATTTCCATAGGACGATTAGACACGGCTACAGCCCGAACCGCTGAACGGAATTACACCAAACTTGGCAAAATGGTATGGACTGGTGCGTAGTAGGGCCTTTTCCATATTTGGTTAAAATCGCTCAAGTGGCTTTTATGAAAATAAACTTCAAAAACACATATATATCTATATGCGCGCTCTGAGCGCTTTGGGTACGCGTACCGGTAAGCGCACCCGGCGTGTCACGGAAGTGCGCGAGCGGAAAGCTGATTGGCTCTCGGGTGTCTGTCAACATTCGAAACAGTCCGGAGAGTCCGCCATTTTGTGTCTCGGTAGAACCGAGACACAAGAGGTGAAAAATAAAAGGGGAAATCATTGAAAGGGGGAAGGGTAGAGACCCCCTGACCCCCTAGGTTTTCTCAGGGGGGCCTAGAAGGACCACGAAGGGCAACATTTAAAAAAAAATGTTTTAATGTTTCGCTGAGCAAGCTCAGGGTGCGCGTACATGGGCGTTTACAGGTACGCGTACCCTGAGCGCACCCGGGGGAAAACCAGTGAAAATTTTTTAGAGTAAAATAAGAATTTAGAATGCTTAGAGGTAGGGTAGCTCTGAAAAGAGCTGTTGTGTTATGTGGGTGATTTAAGTACCTACAAGTAAGTACCGATCTAAAATTCAAGAGGAAGACTCTATTCCCCTCATCTGACTCGCCGCTTAAACCAAGGAGCTGCAGAATTGCTGCTCATCCGCCGTAGAGCCTCCGTGGAGCCTCAGGGGGCACTGGAAAGGCGACTGGAGACTGTACTATTACACCCGAGTGTCTTTTGCTGCTGCTGGGACAGGCGAACTCTAGCGGTGAGCACCACGGGGGAGTGTTATTTCTTTTTGGAACATTATAAATACATTATAAATACATTATACCCGAGCAGATTTTGGAGCTACTGGGACAAGTGGCCTGCTGGCCTGCTGAACAGTGGCGGAGAGTATTAGGGGGTGAGAGTGCTATTTCTTCGGCCTCCTGAGCCCCCTGATCCCCTGAGCCACTGAGCCCTTGAGCCCTTTGCTGCCATTAGAGAGCGCCAGAGAGCTGCGAGAACGCCAGAGCCAGAGCCAGAGACGACACATCAAACAAGGTGAACGCCGCTGCCAGAGAGCACCAGAGAGCTGCCAGAGAGCTGCACGAAAGCTAGAGCCAGTGTGCAGCGATCTAAGGCAGAAGAGCCGCTAAAGACCGCCCTAAGACTGATTCAAGATCCATCTACGCCGCAATCGGCACTCACTTCTGCGCAGTAGCCCCAGAGGCCTGTGCAGGGGGAGCTAAGAACTAGAGCGACGCAGAGCGGCAACTAAACCCACCTTTAGCTCTCGGACAGTTCTGAGGTCAGGAAAAGTAAGAAGGTCTCTCACAAAACCAGCATCCAGATGGAAAAGGGGGGCAACAAAAGATGCTGGAACCTCCCCATCACCCACAGACGACAATCTCAGTACAACAATAAACGCAAAGGAAAAAGACAACTCCAATGAAACCAAAACCAGCAAAAAAATTATTGATGACATGGGCTGCCTCTGGTTCACAGGCTTGGAATTTACTAAAGACAATAATCCTGCAGCCACTACGGGCCAAACAAATGCATCAAAACCAAGCAAATCATTAAAAGGATTAAAAAGAGCCAGATCTGAAGACCTCATAACTATAGATGGAGAACCAGTTACTAAATCTTCACACACTTACCAACCAAAAATCTACACGAAATTTGCGTTCCTAAAACATCCTGGAGCAACAATTTTTACAAAAAACGGGAACTTGGAACAACTACCCACTCCCTTGGAACCTGGGAAGACAGAATATTCCCCACCACAAGCACAACAACTATCAGAAGCAGAAAGATCCCTAAAACTTGTAATGGCGGAAATCCACATCAACAGTTACCAAAGGGTACAAACTGAAATCGGGCCAACAACTAACAAGGAAAAAGACGAAACAGCGTGCACGATAATAGATCGGCCAGTGGAGTTTAGCAGTCCACTAATTATAGTATTAAAGAGCGCTCAAAACACACACACAGACTCCGCCCAGAAGGATAAAAGCAGAAAGCTCACCGGTCAAGGACACCTCTCCAAGTGGGCCAAGACTAAACGGAGCACTAGACGCCTCCATTATTTTCGAATTTCAAGACCCACACGATTGGGGCGACCTCTCATCCCGATCACTGCAGAAAAAAGCCCTGAGTGAGCAGGAAGGAATGGGAGCAACATCTCAACCGACCAGCACCCCTCCATCGATGCTCACGAGCTTGCGAGACACTAACCAAACGGCCCCTACAGAGCAGAGAGATACAGGCCGTCTTAACACACCAAACACACCTAAAAGTCAGAAAAAAGTGAACACCTACACCACAGGCACCGATATGACCTTTCTTGCGTCACAGGAGTGGCAAGACTTAGTGACGGCCTACAACCTAAAACCCAGTAAAACCCCCAGTGCCACTAGACCGGAGAACAAGAGTAAAGGCTCGTGCATCACGTTCTGGGCAAATCTACTAGACACAATACAACTATCTGCAACAGCTTTACAATATCAATCAGAGAAATTAGATATGCAACTAACAGTATTACAAACACTCGCAGAGTTCACCTCAGGAATCGAGAGGAAACTAGGCGACTTAAACGGTCTCATAAAAAGGGGACAGGAAGCAGCATAACTTTCAACGCTAGCAAAAACAGAATGTGACTACTTCCCAATAATAAATAAGCTGTTGACGCTACCAACTATGCTAGAGAACCTCCTGGTGAGCTGAAACCTCTCAAGGCACCGGCCCCAACAGACATACTCACTAAGGGAAACGAGACTAGGGACCCACAACCGAACGGAAATCAGACTCAAGCAGAGAAGAAGCAACTCCAAAACGGGAAGATCAGCTCTCCTCAAGCGATTCAATCGGCAAAAAATCTAACCCCAGCTCTCCCGTCTCCCGAAACAGAAAGCATAGCAGGACCTACAAACTCACGAACCCGCCGGAAACAAAAAAGAAAAGGTAGGAACAGGAGAATGATGGCCATAACTCAAGGACAGGAAAGTCAGCTACAGGAGTCCTACCACCAAGAGGAAAAAGAAGAGACCGCACCTTCCCTCAATGAGACCGAGCAGACCTCGACCACAGGCAAAGAAATGATCCCAGGGAAAAAATTGATCGCCGCAAGGACCTCCGACAAACTCGACAAACTCAAAAAACCAAACACAATAGAAACAACTGCAATAACAACCGATTGTTGGGGACGCAAGGAGGAGTTAAACACACAAAGTATACAACAGCGGAAAAGCCTTGAGCAAGAGCCCCACGAACGTGGCGTAGCTAGGAGCCAAAACTCCGTGCCTCAAAGCGAGAGCCTGCTGGCCCTGAAGCAGGATCAGGAAAACTCCTCCGACAAACTTAAAAAAACAATCACAATAGAAGCATTTGCAACAACAACTGATTATCCTGGACACAAGGAGGAGTTAAACACACAAAGCATACAGCGGAAAAGCCCCGAGCAGGAGACCTATGAATGTGGCGTAGCCAGGAGCCACAACATCACGCCTCAAAGTGAGAGCCTGCCGACACTGAAGGAGGACCAGGAAAACCTCAAACCAAGGGAAATCACAGACATAGCAGACCACAACTGTGACCAATCCTCCAATAGGGCCAATGACCCCGGCTACACTGCAGTGAAAGAACCACGTGCCACTCCATCCAACAAGACATACATACTAATATTCATCCCAGAATATAAAACCAGAGGCCGAGTGGATGATTTGAACAGAGGGAACATTATAAAATTGATAAACTCAATTGAGGGCCTGGAGGGCATCTCCTCAACCGACCTACTCGAAATCGAATTCCTACCTGCACCAGTGCAGAATAAATCAGAAACAACTAAGACGACATGACCATCAAATGACCTGGTCGATCGCATCTTAGGAAAGCTGACCAAATTTGCTCAGTGGGGAATAAAACTTGAACCAGGCATAAGGCCTTGCTACCCAACACCCTTTCTAAATGAAGGCGGAAAAGAACATCGCACCAAAGCTACATCAATACTAAAAGGAGCACTCAGTCACTCACCAGGCTACCAAGGGAGGCCTTCCTATATCGAAGTGGCAACAATAAAATTTCCAACTTCGAACTCTGACATTATACTGCGAACAATAACAAATAGCGGTGGGCACTGACAAGAACACCCAGCAGAGCCCCCGGGACTCGCAAATTCGATCACCCTCAGAATATGCATCTGGAACATCAACGGCTTGACCGACAAACTAGACGACCAGGACACATTAAAATACTTAAGGTCATTTGACCTAATACTACTCCAAGAAACTTGGTAAGTAGAAGAAATATCCCTGGAAGGATATATGATGCAAACTTCTCCTGCGACCAGGACATCAACCTTTGGTCACAGTTCAGGAGGACTGACGATTTTTGCCTCAATATCATCAATTAGATCGATGAGGGAAATGAAAAACAAAACCATAACTCCTAATGTGTTACAGGCGGTAGTTATCACACTCAACACTAGGAAGCCGGACCGCCCCCTTGTAATAATCAACTCCTACATACACCCGAAGCACAAGCAGAAGGGTGCAAGAGAGCTGGCCAAGGAAACAGCAAAAATCTTGGATGAGGGGGAAGCTGAGGACTTAATCCTGGCAGGAGACTTCAACCTTTTTCTCCTTGGAACCGCCGCGGACGAGGAACTATCACGAGAACTCGACAGAGCATGGGGAATCCCAGCGCAAGCACAAGTGCCGGCAACTAAAAGAACAAAGTGCTCAACACAATTGCTAAAAGATCTAAAGCAATTAAACGTAAGGGCGCTGAACGGACGGTTTACAGAAGACACCCCCCCAGCATCAACTTACCACTCCACCACAACCTCCTCCTATTTAGACTACGCATTTGTAACGCTCCCGCTATTTGACGTCATCAGCTCATATCAATTGGGTGCCAGTGACCAAAGCGACCACCTGCCACAAGAAATAGTCTTAAAGCCTCTTAGTGGGAACCCCAAGGAAGTCAGGGCAACCGCAGGCTCTGAACATACAACAGACTTCAAACGCATTAGAGAAAACAAGACAATATCGAGGCGCTGTCTATTGATGCGAAGGAACTAATACATGAAGGGACCTCGGCCGGAAACCAAATAGAGGTCTGGGAAGGGTTCACGAAGGCCCTTGGGACCAAATATGCAACTAAACCAATGGCGTCTAAAGGCAAACCCTCGAAGGCTACATCGAGAAAGACAAGCACACCGGAGATAAAAAGCCTCAAAAGGGACATCAAGCAAACTTTGAAGCAATTGCGCACACAGCCTACAAAAGAGCCCCTACATTACATCCTACGCGGTTTAAAAGCAAGTCTGAAAAAGGCAACCTGGGAAAACACAAGGCAGACGAATGATGAACTTTGGGCAAAAATAAAGCACGATTCAAAACAAAAAAACAGTGCCAACTTTTGAGAAATAATTCATAGCCTGCAGCGGCCAGGGCACCTCGGGATAAGCTCATATATATCAGAGCCAGTTTGGGCAGATTACCTGCACAATCACTTTAATCAACCCAACGAAGACAACTCCACAGGTCCGACAACACAAGGAAATGAGCTTATTACAGAGATCAGTGAAACAAGGAAGGCAGAAAAAGGGCCCAGAAACGCAGGAGAAAACATCAGAGTACAACATGACCAACAGAAGGCAGGGGGAGAAAAGAATAACAGCACATCAACATTCAACACTGAAAACGACATCAAAATAACCATTAATCGGATAAAAATTCAAATACAGAAGGGGAAAACGGAAGGAGCCCCGGGTCCAAACGGGATACCACCGTCAATATTCAAGCATGACATCGAATTCTGGAGCGATATCTTAGTGCCACTCTTTTCGAGCACACTGGAATTAGAGACATGCCCGGAATCCTGGAAAGGATCTATAGTAAGCCCTATCTATAAGCAAGGAGACAGGAGCAATCCTGCCAATTATCGGCTGATAGCCCTACTAGATATAGAGGCCAAATATTATGCTGGCATACTATTAGAAGAACTGACTTCATGGGCAGAGACAATGCATATAATTCCACCGACCCAAACAGGATTCTGCAGAGAACAGGGTACTTCCACAAATATCATGGCTCTATCCCTACTTACAGAGGCGGCAAAACTAGGAAAAAACTCGCTGTTCCTGTGCTTCATAGACTACAGTTCAGCCTTTGACCATGTGGACCGGGGTAAATTATGGCAAAAGCTTGAAAAATGGGGGATACCCCACCCCCTCTTGAGGCAACTCATCCTACTCCACACCAACACGTGGCTCAAGATCAAGCTGGGAGACGAGACGCACCTTTCAAGGCGAATTAACACCTCCAAAGGCCTGAAACAAGGGTGCAACCTAGCCCCGACCCTGTTCAACCTTTACCTGGCAGATCTACCAGGGGAACTGGACAGTACCAAATCGCACGCCCCGCGGCTAGGGGACACTACGCTGACCAATCTCCTCTATGCCGACGATCTTGTCCCAATAAGCCACACTCCTACAGGCCTCCAACATCTTTTGAACACTACTAGCTCATTCTCACATAGTAACGGCTTAACCATCAATTTGAAAAAAACAAGAATCATGGCTGTGAATTACAAGAAGGCCAGGAAGAACAATTGGCTCCTGGATGGTCACAAATTGGACCAAGTGATGTGCTACAAGTACCTGGGTGTCCTACTGGATAGCAGAGGGTCGTTTAAACCTCAATTAGAGTCGCTACACCGAAAAGGAACCATGACCTTCCTCGCCACGAAACCCTTGAAGAAGCTTCTGCCTGACCACACGCTCAACCCTTTTCTGCAGGTACTGAGAGCTTGTCTTTAACCAACACTAACATATGGGAGTGAACCAACTTTTGGAAAAGACGCTCTGACAATAGACAAAGTAATCGCCAGAACCTATAGGTCAATCTTCCAGCTTCCTAGTTATGTCTCACCAGCACAAATCCGTCTGGAGTTCGGGGTACAAAAGCAAACAGTGGAAAGAAGGGGCAGCTTCATAAAATGCTGGCACAAGATCAGAAACGCAGAGCCAGGCACCCTAAATTCCCACCTCTGGACTGAACTGCAAAGACGCGAACGATCACACGCTAGAAAGTATCTGACGGAATCTCTACAAAATCTCGAACTGACTGGTCTTTGGAACAGCCCAGTAGACCACAAACACTTTAAAAAGCTGGTAACAAAAGTAACTAAAATAACATCCCTGCTGGAAGACAAAGAAACTCTGGCAAAAAGGGCACACGGATGGATAGTCTTAAACAAATATAAAACTCTAAAGCCTCAAGTGTATTTAGATCAAGGATTTAAACAGAAGATTAAGGAAAAATTCCTAAAGCTGCGGTTAGGCATTCTTCCAATTCTCCCTCATTTGGCTCCATGGAAGAGGACTCAGGACGACCAAATTTGTCGACTCTGCAAAACAGGTCCTGAAGATCTAGTCCACACAATATGTATTTGTCCCAGTTTAACGGACCTAAGGAGAACACTATTACGTGCAAAATGGAATCAGAAGGGGATTAGATCCTGCCGACAGGCAGTCAAACTGTGTTTAAATCCGCAAGAGACCCAACTAAACTGCAGAATTACAAAATACCTTGACGCAGTGGCAAAAAGAATTAATGAAGCACAAAAAGATGTAAATGTGCAATAGCCAGACATTGCCCTGAGCATCTCTGAGCTCACGATCTAAACGAAGTACATTAACTGACTATTCAACAAAACGTCCTACGCAAATAATTTAAAATGTTTGATAACCAATCTTTATGAATTTTAAATTGTGAGTTTTAATTAACTGTGCAATAAATTTACTTACTTACTTACTTACTCATCTGTAAAATGTACACCATCTCTCCTATAGATGCCTTGCATGTTGTAACGCAAGTTGTTGTGGTATATAGAACCCATACCATAGTCTCTGAGGAAAGCAGAAACAGATTTATTCACATGTTTCCTTGCTTTCTCAATCTGTGGACAAAATTGGTTGGACCAGTTCCATTTTTGCCTTTGGCATATATTAGAATATACCAAGGCAGTTTTTGGAAAAAGTGACATCAATTGCCCAAAGGTGTCCTTTAAAAGCATTTCCAGACCTACCCCAGTCAAAGGGCCCAGGTCATTGCCACCACAGTGCACAATAATGAGGTCAGGGTGTGGTAGATGCATAAAAGATTTTACTAATGGTATCAATTGGTGACATCTCAATCCTCTCTGGCCAATCCACATAATATTCACATTTGGTAAATCAAGGTTGGGAATACCTCTGTTTGCTGCATACTTTTGACTCCAGGGAACATAGCTATGACCCACAATCCAGACTTTAGGCATCTTGAAGGTAGATGTGGTTGTATTCAGATGAGTTGTGGAAATGAAGTGGCAGTTTGAAAGTAGGAGTTATGAAAAAAAAGTGGTTGAGATTCAGTGCACTTGAAAAAGAAGCAATGATTGGTGGTTTCTTAAAATTCTCCACTGAAAATTAGGGTGCATGCTTCTGTTTTTTGAAAGAAGTAATTCTAATGGTTGAGAAAAAGTCATTGAAAGAAACATTGCACAGGATAAGCTGCTATATTGAGAAGTCAAACACCCTTGCTGGGTTCATTTGCAACATAGTATCATGAACTTTTCATCTGTGTGCTCAGTTAGGTGATGTGTGGAGTGTTACCATGGTAACAGGCAGAAAGAGCAGTAGGGGGATGGGTGAATAGTATGTGAGTTTCAAAGTGTTGAAATGTAGAACCAATTAAAATGTTAGTTTGGTTTTGAATTTGTGTGGGAAGAAATTTCATTGGTTATGTACATGAAAATGGGTCTGAAATCAGAGGGAATCTGTGCCATTATTCTGAGGCTGCAGTGAAAGAAGCATTATTCAGAGATTCTGCATAAGAAAATCTGGTTTGTGACTGCCACTGTTCTAAATCTTCAAAAGCATTTTTAAAGGTGAGTAATGATTCATTTAATATAGATAGAGTGCTGTATACACTATGGGGAAGATTAACAAGCATATTGGGCTTCTTTATTCTTGCATTGTGTCTCATGTTTTTTTGTAAGGCTAGAAAAAAACTAATGGTGCATATTGGAAATGTATTTTGGAAATGAGTCAGGTTTCTGCACTGTAATGTAGTGCTTATTTATATGGGCTGTGCTCTGTCTTAAACGATTTACTATGCTAAATGTTTTTCCGTAAAATGTATGGCTTTAACATTTTTGACTAGGATCACATGTCTGTCAGGCCTCTTAGTTCCCAAATAGGCTCTAAGCTGTGCAATAAAGTTCCAGGGTGTGCTGTTAAAATGAAAAAGGAATGTTATGTCTTGCTTCTATATATATGGTCTGTTTTTTGCCAGTAGAGACAGTGAGATAGTATGAGCACAGACACACATAGTGCAAGCAGAGACAGACATGATAGATTACATGTAACTTCCTGGTCATGTGTCTAAGATCACACTGTGAGTCAAGCTTGATTTTAAATGTATCTGGGTGAATAATTTGCTTAGTTGATGTGTTTAAAAATATGGGAATACATGTATTCTTGAAGTCAGTTAGGCTTTAGGATATGTACTAGTAGAGAGTCTTAGGCAGCATGTCTGTCAGGCCTCTTAGTTCACAAATAGGCTCTAAGCTGTGTAATAAAGATCCAGGGGGTGCTGTTGATATGAATAAGGAATGTTATGTCTTGCTTATATATATATGGTCTGTTTTTTGCCAGTAGAGACAGTGAGATAGTATGAGCACAGACACACATAGTGGAGGCAGAGACAAACATGGTAGATTACATGTAACATCCTGGTCATGTGTCTAAGATCACACTGTGAGTCAAGCTTGATTTTAAATGAATCTGGGTAAATAATTTGCTTAGTTGATGTGTTTAAAATATGGTAATACATGTATTCTTGAAGTCAGTTAGGCTTTAGGATATGTACTAGTAGAGAATCTTAGGCAGCATGTGTGTCAGCCCTCTTAGTTCCCAAATAGGTTCTAAGATGTGCAATAAAGATCCAGGGTGTGCTGTTGAAGTGAATAAGGAATGTTATGTCTTGCTTATATATATATGGTCTGTTTTTTGCTAGTAGAGACAGTGAGATAGTATGAGCACAGACACACATAGTGGAGGCAGAGACAGACATGGTAGATTACATGTAACATCCTGGGCATGTGTCTAAGATCACACTGTGAGTCAAGCTTGATATTTAATGTATCTGGGTGAATAATTTGCTTAGTTGATGTGTTTAATTTAAAAATATGGGAATACATGTATTCTTGAAGTCAGTTAGGCTTTAGGATATCTACTAGTAGAGAATCTTAGGCAGCATGTCTGTCAGGCCTCTTAGTTCCCAAATAGGCTCTAAGCTGTGCAATAAAGATCCAGGGTGTGCTGTTGAAATGAAAAGGGAATGTTATGTCTTGCTTGTATATATATATGGTCTGTTTTTTGCCAGTAGAGACAGTGAGATAGTATGAGCACAGGCACACATAGTGCAAGCAGACACAGACATGGTAGATTACATGCAAAATCCTGGTGAAAAACTTTAAAAGTGCTCATTTTACTAAAACCCTTTATCTATCACCACTCTTTCCTCAACCTCACTGCTCTTCTCTTACCCTCCCTCACCCCCGTTCCCTTACTCCGCTTCCCTCACTTATCCTCATTCCCCATGTTCACTCCCCTTCCTCTCACTCCCCTCCCACACTCACCTTCTTTCAGTTCCCCTGCTTCACTTCCCTTCCCCTCTCTTACCTTCCTTTGCTCCCTTACTCATTTTCCTTCTCTCACTCACCTTACTCCACTTTACTCACTCCTTCTCTCACTCCCTCTGTCCTCTTACTTCCTCACTCCTCTTCCCTCACTCCCTCTCTGGTACCCTCACTCCCTCTGTCCCCTCACTCTCTCACTCCCCTTCACTCACCCTCACTCACCTTCTATCCCTCATTGTCGTGAATGCACCCTCACTCACTCCCCCTTCCCTGTCACTCACTCCCCTTTCCTTACTCCCCTTTTCTCATTAGTTTTGATAACTCACATTCCTTTAGTATCTTACTCACCTTCAATTCATTTCTCTCTCCCTCTCTTCCTCTCTGTCACTGAATCTATCCGCCTCATTATCCTCTTAGTAATTTGCTCTCCTTCTATTTCTTTTACCCTCTCACTGTCCTTCCCCGTTCCTTTGTTTCCCTTTCTGTGTCCTTCACTCCTACTTTATCTCTTAGTACCCTTTTATGAATTTTAATCTCCTGCCTTGTCTATATATATTATAAAAATTATAACTTATTTTTTTTCCTCTTCCACAGATAATACATTTAGTAAAAATATGTCATTAAGTTTACATTACTTATAAGGTAAGTTTGACAAACAAAATGTTGTTTCTCATCACTCTTTTCCTTAACCTCACTACTCTTCTCTCACCCTCCCTCACCCCCGTTCCCTTACTCCGCTTCCATCACTTATTCTCATTCCCCATATTTACTCCCCTTTCCCTCACTCCCCTCCCACACTCACCTTCTTTCAGTCCTCCTGCTTTACTTCCCTTCCCCTCTCTTCCCTTCCTCCGCTCCCTCACTCATTCCCCTTCCCTCACTCACCTTACCCCACTTCACTCACTCCTTCTCTCACTCCCTCTGTCCTCTCACTTCCTCACTCCCCTTTCCTCACTCTCTCTCTCTTAGCCTCACTCTCTCCGTCCTCTCACTCTCTCACTCCTCTTCTGTCACGCTCAGTCCCTATAACTCACCCACCCACACTCCCTCACTTACCTTTCTTTGCTCCCTTACTCAGTCCCTTTCTGTCACTCCTTCCTGCACTCCCTCTATCCCCTCACTCCCTCACTACCCTTGTCTTACCCTCACTCACTTTTATCCACCCTCTTTCACCCCTCTTTACTCACGCTCACTGCCCTTCTCTCACCCTCCCTCACCCCTGTTCCCTTACTCCGGTTCCCTCACTACCCCTCATTCCCCATCCTTCACTCCCCTTCCCTTTACTTTCATCCCCCACTCACCTTCTCTCAGTACCTATGCTTCAGTCCTCTTCCCCTCTATTCCCTTCCTTCGCTCCCTCACTCATTCCCCTTCCCTCACTCACCTTAGTCCACTTCACTCACTCCTTCTCTCACTCCCTCTGTCCTCTCACATCCTCACTCTCCTTCCCTCACTCCCTCTCTCTTAGCCTCACTACCTCCATCCCCTCACTATCTCAGTCCCCTTCCCTCATGCTTACTCCCTTTAACTCTCCCACAGTCCCTCACTTACCTTTCTTTGCTTCCTCACTCAGTCCCCTTCTCTCACTCTTTCCTTCACTCCCTTTATCTCCCCACTCCCTCATTCCCCTTCTCTCACGCTCACTTGCCTTTATCCACCCTCTATCACCACTCTTTCCTCAACCGCATTGCTCTTCTCTTACCCTCCCTCACCCCGTTCCCTTACTCCGCTTCCCTCACTTATGCTCATTCTCCATGTTCACTCCCCTTCCTCTCACTCCCCTCCCACACTCACCTTCTTTCAGTTCCCCTGCTTCACTTCCTTTCCCCTCTCTTCCCTTTCTTCGCTCCCTCACTCATTTTATTTTCCTCTCTCACCGTACTCCACTTCACGCACTCCTTCTCTCACTCCCTCTGTCCTCTCAGTTCCTCACTCCTCTTCCCTCACTCCCTCTGTCTTACCCTCACTCCCTCCATCCCCTCACTCTGTGACTCCCCCTTCACTCACCCTCACTCACCTTCCATCCCTCACTGTCATCAACTCACCCTCACTCACTCCCCTTCTGTCATTTCTTCCCTCAGTCACTTTCTCCCCTTCATTCAGTCATTTTATCCATTCATTTATGCAGTACACATTCATTGAAAAAAAGAATGACACAATATATAAGGAATATAGCTCTTTTTAGAGAATTGGAGGTAGTTCTGATAAGAACTTTTTTTTTCTTCTTTTTTAGTTTTTAATTTTTTTTAATACTTTTTCAGGACGATTTTAAATTGTTTTTGTATTTTTTTCAGGACAACAACAAAAGCAGGGAATGCAAAACTGCTCAACAGGAGCAAAAAAAAGGAGAAAAATTAGGGATGGGTGGAGCAGCGGTGTTCCTTCTTCCTTCGAACAATTATTTCAATGCTCTGCTCCCCGTAGCAGAGCAGTTCATCACACTGTTTGCATTTTATTTTTAAATCTGCAAACACCGGCTGTATGTTTGGGATTAAATGTGCTGCCTCTCTTCCAGAAGTTGTTGCTGCTCCGGTGGAGGTGCTGGCGCCATCTCTTGGGGGATTGCGTGCCAGGTCCCTGGTGCTCTCCCTTGAAAAGTTATTAGGGTGCCTTCTCTCCACATGCCAATTCAAGGTGGCATTCCCAAAACTGTATTTGCGGGTAGGATCCCCACGTGACAGAGTTGTGTCACAAATCCGGCAGGTCACTTTGGCTGCATTGCATTCCCCCCCCCCCCTCTGTGAAAGTGAAGAACTTCCATATGAAATGTTCTTTGACTTTTCTCTGGGGGGGGTCTTCAGGCACAAATTCAATATCAGAGTCTGAGGAGGACTCCCAGTGAGCAGACATCTTTCCAAAAAAAGAGGTGTTATTCAGAACAATGCACAAGAGGTGTTCTCTCAGCGATTGCAAAGAGGTAGTGAGGGAAATGGGTGGGGACTTTTGATAGTTGTGAAAAAAACTGTTATTAACCAATCAAAAGTGTTGTTTTAAGGTCACATGGTTTGACGAGCGCTTACGCTGCGCGCTCCGGGGCGCTTACGGGGGCGCTTATGTGGCACGTACGTAGGTGCTTACGGAGGCGCTTACGGGGGCGCTTACGCGGCGTAAATGAATGACGTTTTGCTCGATTTTCGGAAATGTTTTTAAAAGTTAAAATACGGTTATTAAAAATCAAAAATACTACTTTTATGAGTATGCCACTGAATGTCTTCCATTAGTATTTACTTTAAATACATAAATATATTTTTTTCGCTCGCGGGAATAGCGCTTACGCTACGTGTACGGGTGCGTTTACGGGTACGCGCACCCTGAGCGCTCCGGAGTTAAAAAAAAACCTAAAAAAAGGAAAAATACATTGAAAAATTAATATTACAAAAATATAGAATATTTGAACATTTAAAAAAAATTATAATAATAAAAAAAAAATCACTTTAAGAACCGTAGGTTTCAAACTTGTTATAGTTAGGAATTAGCATTTAAAAAACCTTTGAAATTCACTGAAAAAACCATATGTGTAACACTCGTTATAATTAGGAATTAGCATTTAAAAAACCTTTGAAATTCACTGAAAAAACCATAGGTTTAACACTCGTTATAGTTAGGAATTAGCATTTAAAAAACCTTTGAAATTCACTGAAAAAACCATAGGTTTCACACCAGTTATAGTTAGCTGAACATTTTACTCATACAAAACCATTGAAATTCCCACGTTATAGTTAGTTGGACTCACTATAACTCGCGCGCCCGCATTCCACTGCTGATGATGTCACATATTACATCATTCATGACACGGTCAGTGACATCACTGATTACATCACTGATGACATCTCAAATTACATCACTGATGACATCACTGAAGACATCTCAATTGACATCACTGATTACATCACTGATGACATCATCCAGTGACTGTGTGTTTCTGTAAAGTTTAAATATGTTTTACATATTGAAGAATGAGTGGATGTATAAATGTCTGGATGAAGGATTTTGTAGGTGTGTGACTGACTGTATGAGTGAGTGATTAAATGTGTCTTACTGAATGCATGGGTTAGTGACTAAACTGTCTGAATGTGTGCATCACTATGTCTGTTGTTGTGTAAGATGCTGTATGCGTTGATCAGTAGCTATATGAGTGGCTATATGGGTTATTGATTGGTTGCCCAAGTATTTGTATGTGAGACTGAGTGTGTGTGTGGGTGACTGGGAGGTGTGTGACTCTGTGCATAGATGTGTGAGCAGTTGATTCACTAGGTGTATGGGTTCAAGAGTGCATGTGGAAACAGCTGTATGGGCGGTTGACTGTGTGCATTGGTGTGTTGGTGAGTGAATGTATATCTCAGTGCTACATGTCCAAGTAAGTACATATGTAAAACACAGTGCATGTGAGTGCTGGTATATATAAATGACTATACATGAGAGCCAGTGATTGTGCAAGTGGCTGTATGGATCAATGTGTACTTGTATCAGTGATTGTATAAGAGAGTAAATATGTGTTAGTATATGTTTGAATAAGTAAGGTGTTGTGTGTATAACTGTATAGACGAGAAAATGGGAGTGTGATTGATTCTTTGTATGTCTGACTAGGTGTGTGAGTAACTCCATGGATGAGTGGCAGTGTGTGAGTGTCTGTATAGGTGTATGAGTGCAAATGATAGTGTTGCATTGATGAGTAACTGTATGTATGTGTGATTTTATGGGTGAATGAGTGGATGTGTGTATAGACCTAGGAATCAGTGAGTGCGTATGTAGTAACTGGTATTGGTGTGTCAATGGTTTCAAGAATGGTAGTTTATATTTAACACTGGGTGTATTAAAGGTTAGATTAGAGTGTGAGGAGGTGCATCGTATTATCACATGAATGATGTCATCAGTGATGTCATCAGTGATGTCACTTGAGATGTCATCAGTGATGTCATTTGAGATGTCATCAGTGATGTCATCAGTGATGTCACTGACCATGTCATGAATGATGTAATATGTGACATCATCAGCAGTGGATTGTGGGAGCGCGAGTTATAGTGAGTCCAGCTAACTATAACGTGGGAATTTCAATGGTTTTGTATGAGTAAAATGTTTAGCTAACTATAACTGGTGTGAAACCTATGGTTTTTTCAGTGAATTTCAAAGGTTTTTTAAATGCTAATTCCTAATGCTAATTCCTAACTATAGCGAGTGTTAAACCTATGGTTTTTTCACTGAATATATATGTATATATATATATATTACCGCTCCGCTTGCACCTTCACAAAGCGCACTTCAAAGACGGGTGCCTCCAACGCGGAAGTTTCACAGAGTTGATTGTGCTACCTATGTAGCGAAGGCCACACGGGCACTGTAGGCAATACACCACATAATTGGTGTGACATGTGAGATATTTTGAAATGGGTCTAGGTCTAGGTAATCCCGCTACTTCATAGGACAATGTGCGTTTGCCGTTTATGCAAGCCTTGCATTTACTGCATGGATAGAAACCCTTCAGTTCCCTTAGGGTCCCTGATTTCTTATTTTCTGCTTGGAAATGACTCTGCACCAAATCATCTTTTATTGATCGTGCCCTTCTAAAGGTAATCAGGGGAGCAGGTGGAATATCACCCCCGATTACAGTGTCAGTTTTTAGGATATGCCAGTTGCGCATCAGTATTGATCTTAAGTCTTTGGCATTACCGGAGAAGGTAGTGATCATTCTAAAACTGTTAATATTCTCATTACCTCTTTCCTGTCTTTTCTGATTGGTTAGGAGATTTTTCCTCGCTAATTTCCGCACTCTATTGAGAGTATCCGATAGAAATTTGCTATTATAGCCCCTTTTAACAAATCTATCGATACTTTCACTAGCAGCTCTCTCGAAATCTTCCTCCGTTGTGCTGTTCCGTTTCATTCTGAGCAGTTCCCCATAAGGGATGCTCCTCACCAAGCCTGCTGGATGATTACTAGCAGCATGGAGGATCGAATTCCCTGCGGTTGGTTTGCGATGAAGGGATACATGTACTGAGTTGTTCACTATATTGATCTGGAGGTCTAGATAATTCACTGTATCTGAACTGATATCACCACTGAATTCCAGATTGATCACGTTCTTATTCATGCATATATATATATATATATATATATATATATATATATATATATATATATATATATATTTTATTTTTTTATTTTGGGAGAAGCACGAGGCTTGGAGGGACTCTAATCAAAAATGGACCGAAAAAATCTTGATGTGGACTAGGTACATAGATGACCTGTTCATAATATGGCAGGGTGATCGTCAGTCAGCAGAAGAGTACATCACAATCTTAAATACGAACACCCTCAATTTAAGGTTTACCAGTACCATCAGCGCCACCAGTATTAACTATCTGGATTTGGAGGTGTTTGTACATAATAACATCCTGCAGACCCGCCTGTATAGAAAACCTACGGCGGGGAATGCTGTCCTACACGCCAACTCTTATCACCCCAAAAGTCTAGTGAGAAACGTACCTTATGGCGAGTTCCTACGTCTAAAGAGAAATTGTTCTCTGGACCGTGATTATAGCCTCGCCATAAGGGAAGCACAAGAGAGGTTTGAGGATAGAGGGTACAACAAGGAACTCCTCAAACAAGCAAAAACTAAAGCCTCTGGGGTCAATAGGAGGGATCTCCTAACTCCGAAGGTGAAAGAGAAGGCACCCGACGAGGTGCGAATGATTACAGAATTCAGCACCAAATCGTCAGATGTGGTTAACATCTTCCAAAAACACTGGCACATACTATCTGCTGACAAAACGCTGAAAAACAGTCTGCCAAAGAGACCCCTGATAACTTACAGGAGGTGTCCTTCGTTGGCAGACCACCTGGCCCACAGTCATTTTAAATCATCGGTCCAACCCATCAAGGTGACAAACATAGTTGGTTTCTTTCCGTGTCTTAAATGTAAGGCTTGCAAATTCAGTAGCAAAGCACAGGAGTATCCCAATATAACAGGGGAGAAAAGACCCAACATCAAAATCAAACAGTTGCTCAATTGTAACTCTGAGTATACTGTATATTGCCTAACCTGTCCCTGCAAGCTGCGATACATCGGCAGCACAATAAAACCAGCAAAACTAAGAATTCTTGAGCATATGCGGGCTATTACAAATAAAGATAAGTCTTACCCCGTTGCCCGCCACTTCGCTGAGCACCATCAAAGTAAATGGGAAAAACTTAGTTTTTATTGCATGGACCAGGTACCCAAATTAGAACGAGGAGGGGACAGGGAAAAATCCCTTCGAGTACTAGAGTCAAAGTATATTATCAGTCTTAAAACCATGACTCCTTGGGGGCTAAATAACAATGAAGAACTTTGGGTCCACTTGTAAGTCCGGTACTTCAGGTATCAGTGAAAAACATCTACTCGCTTTGCCAATCTGTATATAGAGAAAAAGTGTTTTCAAACAGAAGCGAATTTGTCCTTACTAGAACTGTCTGTATTGCTTATTGAATTGCCCATTCAGGGCGTGACAAAGACACTGCTGCACTTTAATGAATGAGGAAAAAATCGAAAATGAAAGAAATATATCCTCTTAGTGCGACGAAACTCAATATAGCAAAAAGTTATTCTCGCTGTGTATATCAACAAAATGAATTCTTGTACATAGAATGGTTAATCCATATGTTTTTAATCACGCACTATGCACTTTTCACTGCACTCGCCACTTTCAAGCCGACAATGTGAATGCAATTTGCACGTTACAAGATGGCCACTGTAATTTTGCAGAGTTGTTGTCCTTCTTTTATGTTTATTAATGTGAATAGGACAATTGGCTTTATAAATGGCGACTTTAACCATACACTGTGTTACACTGACGAAGCCTGCGAAGGCGAAACGCGTCTGTAAGGGGTGAGGGGGGTTGGTGCTATTAAATTTTGAAACCGGATACCAGTGTGCCTGCCTTCTTATTTCTGCAACCCATAAGATTGGACACAGAAACGTGCGTTTATATATATATATATATATATATATTACCTACTGGCGGTCGCCAGTAGGTATATATAGTTAGGATTTTTTCTCTATGGGTTTTTTGAAAATTCTATGTCTAATAACTTTGGCGTTTGTGGACGGAATCGGCTGAAATTTTCAGGAAAATGGCACATTTTGTTTCTGAGCAGCCCTTGAAAATTTGGGGGGGGTTCGTCCAGTGGGGGCCGAGAAAAAAGGGGGGTCCCAAAACGTGTTTTTAACATTGAGTTTTCCATAGGGCGGTTGGCCTCACTTTTAGCCCGAACGGCTGAATGGATTTGCACGAAACTTGGCAAAATTGTAGGGACTGGTAGCCCGATGTGCCTTTTGTAGGTCTCAATATATGTGCTCCAGTGGATTTTGAGAAATTAACGTTTAAAAAAAGATATATATCTGTAACAGCGGACCGGTTAGCGCTCTGGTTCGCGGACTTTTCGCGCAACGGAGCTTTGTGAAGCGAAGCTGATTGGTTCTCCGGCATCTGTCAACATTCCAAACAGTCCGTAGCGGCCGCCATCTTGTCTCTCGGTAGGATCGAGAGACAAGAGGAGGTCAAAACAAAGGGGGAAATAACTATAAGGGGGCATAGTAGATCCTCGCTGACCCCCTAGGTTTGATGTGGAGGTTTTAAAAGGGCCCCGCGGGGCAAAAAAAAAACAAAATAATAATAATCGAACGGCTGAATGGATTTGCACGAAACTTGGCAAAATATTAGGGACTGGTAGCCCGATGTGCCTTTGCTAGGTCTCAATATATGTGCTCCAGTGGATTTTGAGAAATTAACGTTGAAAAAAAGATATATATCTGTAACAGCGCTCCGCTTCGCGTACTTTTCGCGTTACGGAGCTTTGCGAAGCTGATTGGTTCTCCGGCGTCTGTCAACATTCCAAACAGTCCGTAGCGGCCGCCATCTTGTCCCTCGGTAGGATTGAGAGACAAGAGGAGGCCAAAGCGAAGGGGGAAATGACCATAAGGGGGCATAGTAGATCCTTCCTGACCTCTTAGGTTTGATGTACCATTTTGCCAAGTTTGGTGTAATTCCGTTCAGCCATTCAGGCTGTAGACGTATGTAAATGTCCTATGGAAAATTGCATGGGGAAAACACATTTGAAAGTGTTGAAATTTAGAACCAATTAAAATGTTACTTTGGTTTTGTATTTGTGTGTGATGAAAGTTAATTGGTTATGTATATATGTCAAATGAGAGGAAACCACAGCCATTTTGTGATACTACTGTCTGAGGTACATTTGTGAGGAATTTTTGGTGGTGAATTTCTGGTGTTTGATTTACACAGTACTAACACTTCTGCTACTTTTAAAAAGGTGAGTTGTTAATTTGTAAGGGGAACTATGTTGTACACTTGAAGATAATTTGAAAAATGTTTTCTGTTATTTATTTGCAGTCCTTCTGTTATACTAAATACTTGATGAAGTTAGTTTTATATTATGTATTACTAAAAACGATAAATGAAAGTGATTATTTTTTTCTGCAATTTACAGCAAGCAATTTCAAAATAAAATGGCTCACAATGAAGAGACCGTGGCAATTTCTTTTGAATTGTCCACTACATTGATTGAAATTGAGAGCACCAATAATGAAATATTGTCACAAGGAGGACATGACTTGTATGATTCCATTAGATTGATTGAAATGGACAGCACCAAGAATGAAATATTGTCACAAGGAGATGACTTGAATGATTCCACTACATTGATTGAAATTGAGAGCACCAATAATGAAATATTGTCACAAGGAGGAGATGGCTTGTATGATTCCATTAGATTGATTGAAATGGACAGCACCAATAATGAAATATTGTCACAAGGAGGAGATGACTTGAATGATTCCACTACATTGATTGAAATTGAGAGCACCAATAATGAAATATTGTCACGAGGAGATGACTTGAATGATTCCACTACATTGATTGAAATGGACAGCACCAATAATGAAATATTGTCAGAAGGAGGAGATGACTTGAATGATTTTTTTGATCAATCTCTTGATGGCGAATTTATCGAGTGTTTGGAGACCATAGAGTTACAAGAATCATCATTGCAGACTTTTAATGAGGAGATTCCAGATGAGATGATTGAAGAGGAAATTACTGATGAGGACATGTTACTAGTTGTTTCAAATTTAGAAAATTCTGAAGAATAAATTTATATTTAGAAATCAAAAATTGTTTGAGACATTATTTATTTTTATTTTTAATTTATGAGGTTGTAGCGAAGTGATTGTAGTATAAAATGAGACTTATAGTATAGAGTGCAACATTTTTATGTTACATGGTAAGTTTACTCATATTTACTTCCCTTCTGCCACTATATTATCTCCAATGTGTATTTGACATGTCTTCTTCATCTCCGGCCTCCTTTCTCTCACTGTGTGTCTCCGATGCATCTTATCGCTGGTATTTTGTGTAATTACAGAAGAGAGTAAAATAAAATAGTTCGGAACGTGAAAAGGGGGCAAAGTAGAGTACTCCTCACCCCCTAGGCCTTTTTAGGCGGTCCCAAAAGGATCAGTTTCTGCTTTCCTGAGAGATTATGGTATGAGTTCCATATACCACAATAACTTGCATTACAACATGCAAGATATCTATCTCCTATTACCAACTTTTGGAGATATTCGCGCTAAGCGCGAATATCTCCAAAAAGTAACACCTGCCCTGAGCAGTTCTTAGCCATGTTATCCAATGGGAGGTGGATAACATGGCTAAGAGTATTAGCTCGGTAATGCATGAATATCGCTGAGTTTTTAGCGATATTCATGCATTGCGGCCGTTTATTATCGCATTTGCGATAAACCTTGATAATAGTAAGGTTTATCTTCGATAATTTCTGACGATGCTTAGTGGTAAAAAATTGGTTGGTAAGCATCGTTAGCGATAAATATCGCTTAACTTTGGTAATATGCCCCAACATCTGTTAACGTTCGATTCGAAGGAAATGAGGAAGTGTTGAAAAACATTGTCTGCGCCATCTTGCCTTTTTTGAAATGCCACACTTTTGTCGTGCACGGCAGCCATTTTAGATGTCTTGACCAGACCCACTCTCTGCACGCTGTCGATTCGTAGCATGGCTCCTCACCCTCGTAAGCATCTCCCCCAGGCACTGGTCACCACCGCTCTCTGTCTTATGCATGGGCAATAAACCTTCCCCCATCTGCGCTGCTCTTCCCTGAGAATCACACTCTGTGCCCGCCCGACACCTCCCTTTCGCCCTATTCACTACCGCACCCTCTGACACTCCTCTTCCTCTGTGTCCGATTGTCCAGGCTATCAGCTAGCCCTGCAGATGTAGTTTATGGCCCCAGCTGTAAAGAATCACCCCTCTTCAAAGGAGTTATAGTAGATCAAGGCCCACACTCGATGAGATCCGTCACACCACACGTGTTCCTATTATCTGAAAACCATCCTGTATTGTGATTGGGGAGGGGACCGAGCCTGAAGCGGAAGATTCCAGGAATGACTCTTTGTACATCAAAGTTTTTACAATTATGTGTCACATTAAAAATATATAGCACTCCAACAAAGTAGTAGGAATATAAAACTTTAATAACATATAAATATATACAACAAAACAAAAACAGTAAAAACATTTAAACAACGAAGAGACCGTGGCAATTTCTTTTTAATTATCCAATAGATTTATTGAAATTGACAGCACCAATAATGAAATATTCTTGTCAGTAGCGGTCTGTTGTGCGAATAGTTCCAAGGCAGCAGAACGCGCTGAAATCTAGATGGCACGAAAGTGATGTCTAGTAAGTTGCCGCCCAGCAAAAAACGGCGTGGGGCGCCGCGGGGGTGAGTGAGTCCAGTAGGCACCACAGCTATTCTTACCGGCATTGCAGAATTACTGCTGGGGACAATGCCTGTGCTGTAGCAGGGTCACAGCAGAAACAAAAAGGATTCTGTTGAAGATGTTGTTGGTTTTCAATTTGAAAACAGTTCTGGTGTCAACTGCTATGCTAATGTAGTGGTTAATGTTTTGTTTTCTCTAGAAAATGTAAAAGAGGGGGAGGCAGTCCAAAGTTCCGTTAAAAGGGCAAAGGAAAGGATCGGTGGTTTGAACTATCAGTCAAAAAGGGGAGGGGGTGCAATAATTTTTCCTACCGGGTCACACTGTGCTTTCACCGGAAGTAAGGTCTGCAGGATTGTAGTAATTCAAAGTGAGGCTGGCGCCAGCATGGGAGCGCCGACGTCCCGCGGATACAGTTTCGTCACTCCACGGGCGATCATGGCAGTCATTCCCCATCGGGGGTCGGAGACTCCCGCGGCTCCTCTAGAATCTTCAAGGTCGTGGAGGACTACGGTGGTGGAGTCAACCAGTGACCGGGCCATTTCTTTATGTTGGGCCCGCTCTTGCCAGGTCGACCGCCATTTTGAGAGTTCGGCAGCTACCGGCGATCGCGGGGTCACATGAGCGGACGGGCTCCACCCTGCCGGGCGAGACGTTGCAGCATGGCCACAGTGGAAGAACCGTTATCTAGGTCGTTCCGAAACTGTGCAGCACTGTAGTTGTTAGGATGCCACCGCCTGGAGCGCTGAGGGTGCAGCTGGGAAGCCTCCACCTGGGGAGGCGGGAGAGGCCTGTTCGCACCGTCTCTCCCTCCCAGTGCACCCCACGGCGTCTCGCTTGAGATTTGTTATGGCCGGACCAGGCGATGAGGACGAGGGGGGGGTCGGAGGCATGTGCAAGACATCCCCCTCCAGTGTTGTCGCAGCCATTATAAAAGAAAGAAGTGTCCCGTCCGTCTTCGGGCCGGGCTTCCGGTGGATGTCGGCCGGACGCCCCTGGCTCTGGCCCCATGAACGGGTTTCTTGGTTTATCGGCTGCAGCCGGATCCCGTCGGCCTCGGCCCCCGACCGTTGGTGGTCGGACCGGAAGAGCATGTGGCGGGACTACCTGCAACTCTCAAGGGCCACCGCGGCCGGACTGGGAGAGAGAGGGGAGGGTCGAGGAGACATTCCCCCCCCCTGCAACTGTTCAGCGTTGTAAAGGCAATCCCCTGGCCGGGTCCCGCTGGTCTCGGCCTCTCCTCCGGCTACACCCTACGTTAGGATCTCCTGGCCGAGGCGTGGCAGCAGGACCTGCCTTATATGGGCTGCTCCCGGCTGGGCGTAGCCGGAACCCTGCCCCACCTTGGAAGTTTCCAGAGTGGGGGTGGATGTTCTACTGACTTGCATTTTCCCTAGTCTATCGATTTTTTTGGCGTGGCAGGCGGTGGGACAGCGAGGGGTGATTTGGTTTCTCTTACTGTTTTTCTGGTCTCTCACCACTGGCATATTTTAACGTTTTCTTGTTTCTAGGACATTAATAGGTTTTATCATTACGTTATGTTATCGTTTCTTTGTTCGTTGTTTAATAAAAGTTCATGTTCATCAGTGGCCTACTGATTTTCGTTTTCCTATTTTTTTCTTTCCAGGTTGTTTCATGGTAAAGTTTCTGTTAACAGGATACAGTGATCACTTCGTTATTATTGCATATGTCCTTTTCACTAGGGGTGCTCTCTGGTCGGGCCAGATGACGTATCTCTAGTAAATGGTCCGGGTGAAAAAGGTGCATCAATCAGTGGGGAGTAGATAGGCATGACAGATTACAACGGGGGAGAACGGTCCGCATTACGTACCCTTTCACTACTTGCAAAGATTTTCCTACGTTTATTTGCAAACAGGGAATACCTCCAAAAAGAACTAATTCCCAAACAGTCAATGTTCGGACAATCAATCAATCAATGAGGAATGAAATAGGTACGACGTGTTAAAGGCTTGCGTTACCTACCCTTCACTATCTGCAAAGGGAGATAGAATATTCCTATTCTTCCTCGTTTGCAGGTAGAGAAGATCGTTAAGAGAATTAACTTCGAACAATTCAATGCTCGATTGAAACAATCAACAAGGGGTACTGTGAACACAAATGAACGCCGCTTATATACATACGCATTGCTATTTTCAACAGGTTGTTCCTAATGTTTCTATTTTAGCGAGGTCAAAAGAGATCCCATTAGTGGCCTACTGATTTTGCTTGATTCCTTTTGTTTTTTTACACGATTTTTCGCTATCTGCAAAGACTAAACAGAGTATTGCGACTCTGTGCTTGTTTGTAAATAGAGAATGAACCAAAGAGAACAATCAATCAAATGGAGAGAGAAGCAGGCACGACGGATTACAAAGGGGGAAAGGGCTGCGTTAACTACCCTTCACTATCTGCAAAGAGAGAGTACTCCTAATAGAAATGAGGGGTGGGGGGCAGCAATCAAAGCAGATCAGTGTGCATAAACACGAAAAAAAAATTCTTACCACGTACTTGACATTCGACAGCTTATGATATTTGCTATTAAAAAACCATTGAAATTCACTGAAAAAACCATAGGTTATAGACCATATATAGTTAGGAATTAGCATTTACAAAACCTTGAAAATTCACTGAAAAAACCATAGGTTATAGACCATATATAGTTAGGAATTAGCATTTAAAAAACCTTATTTTACTCACACAAAACCATTGAAATTCCATATATAGTTAGTTGCACTAACTATATATTGCGCACCCGCAATCCACTGCTGATGATGTCACATATTACATCATTCATGACATGGTCAGTGACATCACTGATGACATCACTGATGACATCTCAAATGACATCACTGATGACATCTCACTTGACATCAATGATCACATCACTGATGATATCATTCATGTGAGAATACAATGCATCTCCTCACATTTTAATATAACCTCTGTTTCACCCAGTGTTAAAAACAGAGTATAATTTTTGAAACCATTGACACACCAATACTAGTTACTACATACGTACTCACTGATTCCTACGTCTACACACACATTCACTCATTCACCCATACAATCATTCATACATACAATCACTCATGTTTACAACACAATCATATGCACTCATACACCTATACAGACACTCACACTCTGCCACTCATCCATGGAGTTACTCACACACCTAGTCAGTCCTGTAAAGAATCAATCACACTTCCATTTTCTACTCTATACAGTTAAACATAGAGCACCTTACGTTTTCAACCATATACTAACACATACTTACTCTCTTATACAATCATTGATACAAGTACACATTGATCTGTACAGAGTCACACACCTCCCATCCAGCCACACACACACTCAGTCTCCCATGCAAATACTTGGGCAATCAATCAATAACCCATATAGTTACTCATATAGCTACTGATCAACACATGCAGCAGTTTACAGAACAACAGACATAATGATGCACAAATTAAGACAGTTTAGTCACTAACCCATGCACTCAGTGAGACACATTTAATCACTCACTCATACATTCAGTCATGCACCTACTAAATCCTTCGTCCAGACACTTATACATCCACTCATTCTTCAATATGTAAGACATATTTTAACTTTACAGAAACATAGTCACTGGATGTTGTCATCAGTGATGTCATCAGTGATGTCATTTGAGATGTCATCAGTGATGTCATCAGTGATGTCACTGACCATGTCATGAATGATGTAATATGTGACATCATCAGCAGTGGATTGCGGGTGCGCAATATATAGTTAGTGCAACTAACTATATATGGAATTTCAATGGTTTTGTGTGAGTAAAATAAGGTTTTTTAAATGCTAATTCCTAACTATATATGGTCTATAACCTATGGTTTTTTCAGTGAATTTTCAAGGTTTTGTAAATGCTAATTCCTAACTATATATGGTCTATAACCTATGGTTTTTTCAGTGAATATATATATATATATATATATATATATATATATATGGTCAGTGAAAAAACCACAGGTTTCAAAGGTGTTATCGTTAGATGGACATTTCACTCGTACAAAATCTTGAATTTTCTCGGTTATAGTTAGTTCTACTAACCATAACTCGGGCGCCCACAATCCACTGCTGATGATGTCACATATTACATCATTCATGACATGGTCGGTGACATCACTGATGACATCTCACATGACATCACTGATGACATCATCTAGTGAATGTGGTTTGGTTCGATATTTAAATATGTATTATATATATCTGCATTGAAGAATGAGGGGATATATGAGTGTCTGGATGGAGGATTTAGTAGCATTGTGATTGACCGTCTAAGTGACTATTTTGAAGTGTCTCACTAAATATATGGGATAGTGATTAAACTGTGTGAATATCTGTATCACTCTGTCTCCTGTTGTGTAAACTACTGCATAAGTTGGTTACTAGCTATGTGAAAGTCTATATTAGTTATTGACTAGATAACTGAATATTTGTATGGGAGAGTGAATGTTTGTGTGGTTGGGTGGGGGTGTGTGACTGTCCAAAGATGTGTAAATAGTTGATTTAGTAGGTATATGAGGTTAAGACTGCATGTGGAAACAGTTGTTTGGGTGAGTGAATGTCTTTATGGGTGTGGTGATGAGCAAATATATCTCTCAATGATACATGTCCAACAAAGTAGAAATATAAAAGGCAGTGTATGTGACAGTTGTTGTATATAAATAAGTATTCATAAGACTCAGTGATTGTATGAGTGACTGTATGGATAACTTTTTACTTGTAATAGTGATTTTATAACACACTAAGTATGAGTTACTATCTATATGAATAACTGAAGTGGTGTTTGTATAAGTGTGTAGCTGAGTAAATGTAAGCATGATCCATTGTTTGCATAAGTGATTCCTTCATGCTCTATTTTATTGATGGCTTCCAGTTTTATTATTTCTTCATTTCCTAGCTTCAAAAGTTGTTAATTGAATATAGAACACTCGCGCAGTGTTGGCATCAAGCAGATTATAGCTTTATTTTTTTCAATTTTCATATATATTTTCTCAGGAACTATATTTTCATTTGGAAACAAATTTGAAAGTAGTCGACTTTGCAAAGCTTGTTTGCCATGTTCTGTCAGTACTCCAATTCTTATATCTTGAAGAATAGTTCCATAATGAACATCATCTGCCTGTCACATATTTGTAATGAGTTCTTTGTATTCAAAATATGACCAAATATTACCGTTTCCAACACTTCCCAAAGACTTTCTGGTGTCTTCATGCACAAGTGTTCTAAATACTGGTTGTCCTTTTACGGGAGTAAGTTGAAGTAGATCTCCAAAAACTATGACATGTTTTCCTCCAAATAAGACATTGTTCTCTGTTTTAAGAATTTGCTGCATTCTTAAATGTACAAAAGCAAGCATTAAGTTTGAGACCATGTTTCCATATCAATAATCAGAAGTTTCATTTTCTTTAGCACTCTTGAAACTTCATAACAATCTTCTCCAGAAAGCTTGTGATATTCCAATTTGTTTTCATGCTCTAAGGGTAGCATAAGTAAACAATGCAATGTAATTCCTTTAATGTTGTGTCCTGCCAACCCAGTTGGAGCAGTTATAACACAAGACAAATGTGAATAGTTGTTTTCTGTAGATAACTGGTCAATACTTTAATTAAGAAACTTTTTCCTGTTCCAGCATGACCACTGACATACATTCGGATAGGTTGAAATGATGCGCCTGTGCATTCTTTCTTTTCATGAAGAAAACCATGGTCGATCTGTTGTCTCACTTGCTGATATATTTATTTTTGTTCGACATTTAGTTGTTCTTCCAAGTCTCCTAAGTCCATAATATCTTCTTGAGCTTGATGCATTGCTGTTTCAACTTCATTCATGGCAATTGCTGCTTAATTTTCAAGAATTGGTTGCCCTAGTGGATCCTGACTCGTTGAAGCAGATCTTTGACTTTCTTGAGAACTGTCTCTAGCAATCTCAGCTGCAATAGTAGCTTCTTGATCAATTTCTTCATTCAACATGTTCACATAATTTTGTTATAAGCATTGAAGGAATCTTCATAGTTGTGAAAATCTCCAAGTAATTCCAATTCTGTACGCAACAGTTTGAACAGTTGCAAAAGTGCTAAATAGTAAAATTCCCATTTATCAGGAGTGTCACAGCTCAGTTTTCTGTGATTAATCAAATTTCGTTTCCTTTGTTTCACCAAACATCCTTTGGTACCAATTACTCCATATTTTCCATCACTGATGTTTTCTGTAGTATTCCGTTTAACAGTGTCGTTTTGTAGCACTTCATAGAGACATATGTTCTCAAGATGATGACTTCTATTTGGATTATACGTGTCCAACATGTTTATTTTGACAAAGATCTGTACTTTCCGGATCTTTTTCTGCTAAATATTCAATTTCTTGTACAGATTTAAGTACTCGATTTCACGTTGCAGCAAGACCTAGACTCACCCAAATGATTCTTCTAGATTTTGAGTATAAACTTGCAGATGATAACCGATCTGAGAATTCATACGCTCCAATTTGTTGATGGGATAACATCTTCAAACTGAAACTGTATAATTTCTTACTAAGACTCTTCTTGTGAGAAATTTCTTTCCATATTTCTTTCAATCCCGTCTTTTCTGATTTTGCAATGTAGCATGTTACATACCAAGCAACAGAAATGGAATTATCTGCAACGTACTGAATATCCATATTAGCATTCCACATTGAGAGAATAACTGGATTATAATCATTTATGCATTTTGATTGCTCACTTCTTCTCAAATTGTATGTATTTTTTGGAGATTTTCTAGTGATGGTATGTCTCATAGCTGACATAAAACAGTTTTCTCTTCCTTTGGATATTACAGGATGTGAAAACCCAAAACGACATTTGGTATAGTACTTTTCCTTAGACTTGTACTTTCGTCTACAGTATTTGCCACATCGATGACTTTGGAATCGTAAGACATGTTGCCTTAAGTTGTTTTCTTCTGTTCTTTTTGGTATAGCACATGTGGCATATTCTTCAATAAAAGACAAAACAGTATAATCCGAATCAGTTCCAAATTTGGGTGCATCCTTGATCCATAAGAGCATATGTATATGAGGAGCACCTATAGCTTGATACTCCCTTCTCCAAAAGAAATCCACAACGTATTCAATAGGAGGATTCTTTTATTGTAGATAAAAGACATCATAGCTTCAAACCTATGATTGAAATATCTGCATACATTAACAGGATTCAAAGAGCACAATTCTCCAGGTGTCTTCTATTCAATATTTTTTATATTCGAATTTACCTCTCACAGAAATTCAAGTAAATCATCCCAGGCGTATTCAGCGCAGCTTAGGGCAAGGAATCACGTAGGAGTTCCTTAGCATACGTTTAAGTTCTATATGACGATGGTACCAATACTCATTAGTACCACACTGACATGCCATCAAATTAATCAGCTGAGATTATAAATGATCATCTCTCTGATGTACTTTATCCATAAATTCCTTTGTTGAAACATTTTGAAGATGTACTCCTCTTTTCAATATGTGGTTGACTCCATATGAAAGTCCAGACAAGTCACTCTCAAACAAAAGATGAAATATATATGGGATACATTGTCGAAATCTTGGATCTTCTGCATACAATCTTGGTGTCTGATATTCAGATGAAGAAATCTGCACTGATCGTTCATCATATTGTCCACCTTTTCCTGTTGGAAACAACTGCGGAAAACAACAAGCTTCCAAACCTTTTTCCCATACACTCATGGAACTTCCCTAGGCTTTTTTCATTTGGAATAATTCAATAGTATTCCCCATCACTTCTTTTGAATGAAGTGGATGTACACTATAATGTTCATAGATTTCTTCACTTTTGGACATATTCACTTTTTCAATTTGACCACTTGACGTTTTAGTATCATCTCCTAAAAGTATTTCTTCTTCTCCCACATACACATGTTTATAGTACTCATTGTTTGTTATCAGATATAATGTTGCCTTTTGCACTTTCCTAACATCCACCAATTCTTGCCAGATTTTATTAGTCTTAGTAGGAACACCATAAACTACAATGACTAGTGGTTCACTTTCTACATTCTCTACACCAATAGTTTCAATTTTGTTTTTAAATCTAGAAGTAAATATACAACTCTTTCTTTTAATCCTCTGTGTAAATCTGTAGGAAGCTATTTACATGGTTTAGGCTCCATACGAACAATAGCCTGAAATGGGTGCACATATAGAAGAAGAATAGGCTCATACGTATTTAAATCTATCAGTTCTGAAGGAATAGTTACCAACTCTAGATTATTATGGACAGCTCTCGCTGGCATTTTATTCTTGTCTAATTTGTTATAACAATATTTACAAATACGCTGATCAAAACCCAAATCAAAACAATTCTCTACCAACAAATAGGTTGCGAATTCCTTCCATTTATCATTATTTTCTCTTTCACTTTTTAAATTCAGATCAACAGTCCTAGACTGAATTTTATATTGAGTTCACCGGCAACAAATATAAGAATAAGTTAGCCTTTCACCTGAAATCCCCTTAAACTTTGTCATTTGTTCTTCAAATTTGTTTGTAGTATTATGTTACATATTCTCCTCAATATTTTCCTCTATTAATGTTTCAATTTCTGCACTCTCTTGTTCAGGACCAATGTAACAAAACTCAATTGCATCACAAACCTTCTTCACATCTGATACTGACCCACGTAAAAGAGCACTGTTCAACTCATTCAACATTAATGCTGGACTTTTTGCATAATGCAATCTTCTGACTAACTCCTGCATTTGAGAATGATGTATTGCTAACATCCTGAAATGATGGAAAACACTTTGACATACTTTTCTAGAAAGACAAGCCAGAGAATGACCTTGCAAACCAGTATTTTTTCTCCCTCGGCAAGGATCTAGTCCTTGGAACATTTTAATATTTTGTTTAACACTTTCTTTACTATATTCTCGTACGAAATTGTGTAAAATATCAATAGATTCCTGTTGTATACTACTGCAATCCCAAGTGTACACTGGGGCTTTAGAACGTCTTCATCAGCTATCACTTGTTCTGCATTTCTGGGAACCATCTTCTCTTTCTCAATTGGACAACCATTTCTAACCTCATAAGCTTGACCACTGGTATCAACTGCATCCAATAAATTATTGGTCTGAAAATATCTCTCTTCATTAAAGAAAGGCTCTGAACTTGAACTGTGTTTCCATTCACCCCAAAAAATCTCAAAAATGAAGTTCTGTTAATTACTCTTTTCTTCTTACTTTTGACCTTCTTAAAATGGATTGGTTTATCTAGTGATCGAATTCTGTTTAAAACTAAAATGAATAATTTCCTTTTCAATTTAAAAGCCTTTTGGACAATAGATTCAATATGCTTCTTATTTTTATAAAATAGTGCTCTTTTTTATATTTTTTCACATCTTTCAGTAAGTTAAATACAACTCTATTATAAAACATCTATATAGATACTGTCTGCAGAATTGAAGGCCTGAATTACAAGTTTGTAGGTGGTTACAAGACTATATGCATAGTGGGTAAGAGTTTGAAGCAGTCCATGTGCTAAGGCCATGGATCACTACATGAGTACTTAGGTACAGACTGAATAATTAGACTACTGTAAGGAGAGTGCCTGGGTGAATTTATAAGTGGTTCTTTTTTGGCACAGTGAATGGATTAGTACATGGCGCTGAATGGGCCACTAGAGGAGTGCAAGGGGAGTGACAAGGTGTTTGCTGGAGTGTATGGATACTACCTGGGGAAATGAAGATGTATAAGATAAGTGTATAGCTGATTAAAGGACTGCATACATAGTGGATAGAGGTTTGTAGCACTCTATGTTGTAAGACCTGGATTACTGCATGAATACTTGGGTACTAACTAAATGATAAGACAACTGCAAGGAGAATGCCTGGGTGAATTTATAAGTGGTTACGTGTTGGCACAGTGAATAGATTAGTACATGGTGCTGAATGGATCACTAGTAAAATACTAGGGGAGTGACAGAGTGATTGCTGGAGTGTATGGATACTGCCTGGGGAAATGAATGTGTGTAAGATAAGTATGTAGGTGGTTAAACGATAGCATGCATATTCAATAAAGATTTCTACCAATCCAAGTGCTAAAGCCTGGATTACTGCATGAGTACTTGGGTACTGATTAAATGATTACAGTACTGCAAGGAGAATGCCTGGGTGAATTTATAACCGGTTAGGTTTTGGCACAGTGAACGGATTACTACATGGTGCTGAATGGGTCACTAGAGGAGTGCAAGGGGAGTGACAAGGTGTTTACTTGAGTGTATGGATACCCACTGGGAATTGAAGGCCTGAAACACAAGTATGTAGGTGGTTAGATGACTACATACATAGTGGATAGGAGATTATACAAGTGCATGCGTTAAGGCCTAGCTCACTGTATGAGTAGTTGGGTACCACAACAATGATTAGAGTACTACAAGAAGAGTGCCTGGGTGAACTTATAAGTGGTTCAGTTTTGGCACAGTGAATGGATTAGACATGGTACTGAATGGGTTACTTCAGAAGTGCAAGGGCAGTGACAGAGTGTTTTCTGGAGTGTATGAATACTGTCTGGGAAAACGAAGGTGTGAAAGATAAGTGTATGGGTGATTAAAGGACTGCATGCACATTGGACAGAGGTTTGTAGCACTCCATGTTCTCCAAGGCATGGGCTCTCACTGGCCCTTGGGAGCAAATGCACCACACGTTGGAGCCCTCTGGTGCTGAAAACATACATGAACCTTGGAGCACTCTGGCTCCTCAAATGATTATGCGCCCAAAAATCAGGAAGGAGAACTTGCCCCCAAACACTGTGGAGCGCACTGGCGCTAAAATAAAGGGTAGGTTAGGGCTGGAGCCATCTAGGCCCTTTAGAACATATTATGCCCCCCTAGTAAAGCATGGGTCCCTCTTGGCCTGGGTAAATCGGTATGGCCACATGTTCGAGCCATCTAGGCTCTCGGAGCTATGGGGGCAAAAATGCGGGAATGGACATGGGTCCCTCGGGACCCTTTAAACAATTGTGTGCCCCCTTCGGTGGAGCGAGCCCCCTATCAGGGGGGCCCGCTCAGGAAGGATGCGCCGTGCCCCCCTGCCCAGCCCTCACTCATCGGGCTCCTGTGTGGGCGGGGACTCCTCCGGTCTCCTCCTAGCTGGGACCAGCACACTGCTCGTCAAGCGGGGCCCTTTCTCGAGTGCCTCCGGGACTGGCAACACTCCTCGTGTGGCGCGGGGCTTCCCTGTCCCTCCTGGGAGCCCCACGCTGCCATCATCGGCCGCTGCTGCCTCTTTACTTCACCCGGGCCCCCTCCTGGGGCCGGGACTTCTCAATGGAGCTGGCGAGGCTCCGGGCAGATCTAGGGCGGCGAATGGGACTTCCTGTCTTCAAGCGGAAGCCCTGAGCCGCTCCAGGCATCGGCTACCTGACTTCCGCCTCAGCTGCACGGGCCGTGGCGGTGATCTTTTCTCGGCACAAAACGAGGGATAGGCTCCCTTGTAAATCAAAATTAAGTTAGGAGCGGGGTGGGCACCCGCAATTTAGAAAATAAGCAGGCTGGCCCTCCATAGTGATTAAAAAAAGGAAACAAAGATGCAGGGTGGGCCCCTGCGAAAAAATATCAAAATAAGTGGGGTCGGCACCCGCGCTGCCATTAATAAATGCAGCAATGAGTAAAGTCCACATTTGTAAAGCGCACAATCACCCGTAAGGGTCTCTAGGTGCTGGGGGCCGTCGGGAAGATTAAGTGAGCTATTGCCCAGAGTCACATGGTGCTGGGCTAACCTGCCGCCGGAGCCGGGGATCGAACCGTGGTCCCCAGAATCCAGCGTCAGTCGCCCTGGCCGCGGCGCCACACCTCTTCCCTGGGGTAGGCTCCCTCAATAACAGGGCAATTTAAAATAAAGTGCTTCCCAGGCGCTAAGGGTAAAAGAAAACCCAGTTCAACAGAGTAACTGGAGCAACAAGGGTCCCAGGAAGTCCTGGACTTCAAAGATGGAGCAAAGTCAGCTCCCAGCAAAGGAAAGTCCTTCAGGCATCCAGGGGCTGGGCAGGGCCCTGGGAGGCAAGCCTTCCACTGGGCCCCAGCAGCAGTACGCCCCTGGTAGATTCAAGTCAGGAACAAGAACATTTTTCATGGGGTCACAGCCCCTATTTATACATTTCCTTTGTCTCCAAAGGTGCAGGCAAGGGGCGAACCAGATGCAACTGGTTCTGGAGCACTTTGTTTTGCTCAGCCCTTCTTCCTATTCACAGGACAGGCCAGGGACATCAGACACACCACAGGGGGTGAGCCAGCATTGTGGAGGGAAGGCCCAGCCCTATTCAGGCCCCAGGTGCAACTCCTCCCTCCCATCAACATGCAGATCTCCCCATTCACCACCAGGCAGACACATCCTGACTCCTCGAGCCATGCACACTAGCCAGCTCCAGCCAATCCCAAGCCAGACAGTCAATTCACATTCACTGTACAGACATGCCAACTTCTAAAAGTGTCTGTTCCCCACTAGACACAATGAATCTGTGCACATCATCGCACAGCATTTAATCTCACGACTTCGCACATACCAAACTCAAACCTGCACTCCCCACACATCAGGAACTACCATGGACACACATATTCCCCTATGCATTCCTATGGGAGGGCAGGCCAATCTCACCACACACACTCAGAGAGCGCACACACTTTACACTGGGACACAGTGCTAAAGTGCGCAGAGACCAGAAATCAACCAACATCATGTCAGAGTTCAAGGCACAAAGTTCAGGGGTGAACCTGCCAAAAGGGCCAAGTCCAACAAGCCGTAAGTGGTGGCCACTTTAAATTGGAAGGCGAAGCAATAGGCCACATTTTCAAGAGCATCTTCAATGTTAACAGCGTCAGTACTTCAGGTGCCGCTTCTCTAACAACAACACTGACTTTGTGTTTCTACTGCAGTTTACTGTACCACCATGAGCTCACTACAGTTTGTGAGCAAGTATTACAAAAGTGTATTTCAAGCTTTTTGTGATTTTACCTCTCCACATACTTTGGGTATTCTTGGTACAGCATGAACTGTCGTATGACTGTCATTGTATTAGGGATTTTCCTAACTGTGGTGACTTCCCCAGATCAAGCAACCGTCACCATTCTTAAATTATTCTGGCAAACCGTCAGTAAAATGGTCCCAGTGGTTCAGACAGTTTGAAAACCACTTGATGCAAGTGATTTTAACCCTGCAAGTAAATTTGCACTATTGTTTGGCAGCAACTTTTTTATATTTTACCACAGGCGCTTGTGCCACAAAGGCAATATGAAGATGTTCAGTGGAATATATATATGTAGAAGTTTAAAAAGAATAAGAGGACAGACAGTGGGGCACCATAGACATCTGCACCTTACCCGCTATCCCTAGTATATATATGTGTAATCTGGAATTACCCAGAAACGTGTGTGCACACTGAAAAACACCCACTATCACAGTGTCCTTCCCATACAGGAATTTAACAATTTTCACATAATAGCACAGGTGCAACTGTGCTATTATGTGATTATATGTAGAAGTTATCGAGAGACTGCGGAAACAGTTTTCAGATGAGCCAAGTATCATGCTTGAATGACATAATTTGTTTAGGCACAAGCAGCAAACCAAGGAAAATTTAAAAGAATATGTTTCTTTCCTCACTTAGAGTTTTGGCTGCAACTTGTGAATTTGGTCCGAATTTAAACACATACCTTCGGGACCAGTTAGTATTTAACTGTGTATCAAGGAAAATCCGGGAAATATTGTTAGGTTGCAGGAGGAACTTAACACTATCGGAAGTTATCAACCTGACTAAGAGTATTGAGAGGTCATTATTTTGTTAACATTTTGTCTTCTTCAGACACAGACCAAAACGAGTTGTTTTGTATAATCAACACAAAAGGAAAAACACTAACAAGAGACCATTTAGTTATTGCTACGGATATTGTTCTAAAATCTTCTGAGTAATTTTACAGGTTGTCCAGCAATTGGCAAATGGTGCCTACTATGCAAGAAATTGGGCCACTTCCAAATAGTATGCAAAAATTTAAATAATTCAATGAGAGTTGAAAGTGTTGATGTGGATGAAGATTTGTGTGCTGAATCTCTTAGCAGTGTAATTTTCACATCAGAATATACTTCTGAATGCATACCTGTTAGGCATCCACTGTGTGATAAGATGATTGACAATGTCCCAATACAGATCATAAGAAAGATGCCCTTCACTCGGAAAGGTCAAACCTGTAGCACCCCGAAGGGAGCCTGTCGCTTTTAACAAATAGTTTTGCATAAATTCTTGAATTTCAAAAATCTATTTATTCTTTCATATTTTCAATCATGGGTATCCAATGTTTTCAAAGTAACTTCATGATGATGTAGTTAGAATCTTAAAGTACATCCTAGTGCATATATAAGACGTATATGTACTCTATTAATGCTTCACAGAAATGTTATATAGCCCCAATGCATTTCAGGACAATCTCTTCGTCAGGGGGTATTCCTTAGAAAAAAACAAAATGTGTTGAACAGTGCGAATGTGAAAGCAGGTGACGTGATGAGTGCATGATGGTAAACCGGGTGAAGAAAGTCACACCAGCTGCGACATGCCGTTAGGATTTTCACATATGGCAAATTTGTGACCTTATATATTGCCCAACACTGGCGACGTTCCAGCTTTGTGTCAATGAATCAGCCGCCAGCCCATTCAAAGAAGTTGAATATGGGCACTCAAAAGAAAGTGAGATAGATTATCAGTGCTACATTATCACTCCAAGCGCTACCTTTTGAAGATTCCCTCATAGGCCCATGGTGGCGTGGCTGCAGGTTAAAAGTATTACTAGAAAACATCCTAGCAAACAATGTTGCTCGTTTCTAGTACTTCTCCTGAATGCATACTCTATTTAACAGCTGCTTTTAGATAATATCTGTTGGAACCCCCTAACCTGCCATCCGTTTGTGTTCAAGGCAATGACAATCTTCAACAAACTTCTTTAGAAATGGGCCTTTGGAAAGGGGGAGGAGGTTGACTGATTGCTGTTGGGAGGGTATTCGCCTTTGATTGGAGATTTCACACATAAAAGAAGGTAGGGTTGGAATGTAACAACGGGTTAGTGTTAAATCCCAAACCAGGCCAAGTAATACATTACTTTTTTGAGGCAGTTCAAAAACAAAGGTTCTAGAATAGAATGTCTCTTGATACTGTGCATCTATCCACTTTTACACAGGGATGCCATGAAAACATGAGCTCTTACTTATGTTATGTTAGCTACCTATATGCAAAAGTATGGCTTAATTCAGCTAAGGGTGTATATGGCCACTTTACCTCCACCCCACCCTGATGGAACTCCACTTGCCCCCATTGTTAATCCACACATCTTCAGAAATAGCAGCATCATCTACCAAAACATCACAAATGTCACTCTGCCTGTTTGGCTGACAAGCTCACCAACATTGCTGGTGTTCAGCACACCTGCAGCCAGACATTCAGCACACCTGGTGTTCAGCAAACTTTCAGCACACCTGTAAAATAGATCCAAAGAAGTACACAAAAGATGATACAGACAAAAATGCAATTTCCATTTTCAAACTCAGGACAAGGAGCAACATCCATGTATCCATCAAGTGTGCTCCACCCCTGTTTCTGTTTAGGAAAGTGCGGAAGACACTCCTCTTTAAAGACCAATAAACCATGATGAAATACCAGCCCACCTCTACTCTCATAATCCACGTTTCCCTCCGATTCCTGTTTTCGTGCATCCTTGGTTTGATCTTGAACAACACTCTGATGCACATACATATATAAACATACTTCATGCTTTCTGATCGAAGGTACAGAAAGGGGTTTAGATTAAGAGATCCCTTCTCAACCCACACATGGTACACATTGGTGATATGGGTGCACAAGGCTGCATGTTTGGTGTTATGTTCCACTAAGAAACATCGAACCTAGATACTTTCTCTACTTTGCTTCTCTGATGAGAGAACATCGAATTCACAGCCTAACAGTACACTTGTTAATTAGAATATCATTGACAAAAATATTTCTGATATGCAAATATTGTCCTAAATGTGGTTTATAAAAATATAGAACCTATGGGGTGTAGAGTTTTTATTATTAGCTCCAGTGGGTTGATACGTTTGTAAAATATATTTAGGACAGAGTATTTTGTCTAACAATATTTAGTCCACAATATTCTGGTACCGTGGAATAGCCAGTTCTTATCAGATACTCTAGAATCCATTGTTTGATCAAAAAGCAAATGTTGTATGAACCTTACCATAAACTAATGAGAAATGAAACCTAATATCTTGTCTCATTCTTCTTATAGTCGTAAGGTTCCAAACCAGTCATTGTGTCATTCCTCCCAAATGACACTGAAACAACAAACAAACAAACTCAGTATACCCCTGGAGAAGTGTGGACTTTGATGGGCGAGGTCTTCAGATGAACTGGTCCATGGGTGACTTAACCTAAAGGAAGAAATAACAAGCACAAATAACAAAACAATAATAAACTGAAGGCCGTCATTTTCCCTAGCAAGACAAAAAGTATAAAATTGTATTGGGAAATAATATAAAAAAAAGGAAACAATGTCAACAAAATCTTGTGGTGTTCTGTATATCTGTGGTTGAATCTTGGGGGGTGGGATAAAATCTGTATGAATTGTTGAATTTGGTTACTAAAATGTGGAAACGTCCTTAATGCTTCCCTTTGAAATGGTAGTTGAAGGGCACCCCCAATCCTGTTGCCACCTTTCCTCCATCGCTCCTGCTGTGGAAATCAAATCTCTGCATGCTGAAGAGAATATACATTTATTCAAGAATGTCTCTGTCAAATAATTTTACATCAGAATCTTTTCACAAAGTAGCTCCATCAAATAGCACTGATACTCTTCTAGGTCATGGTGAGAAGGCTCAGAGATCTCCTTCAAAGGAGGGTTAAGACAAATATTTTAGCTGAAAAGTTAGATTTTCTTTAACCTGCCATCTGAATCCCACTCAGCTAAAGCCTAATAATAACTAATAGATTTAACCACTGATAGTCCAACCTTGCAGAGGCCAATGGAAAAGGTATGCCATTACCCTCATTAGAGGACTTGATGGTCCCATAAGATAGTTCACTGAAGAAAAGATAAACAAAGTCATCAGTACTCTGATGGACAGCACACCCCTTGGATACAATGTAATTTCACAAGAATTAGTGAAGAATTTATGGTACTTTTGGTCAACTCCCCTATCCATCTAATGGCTTTGCTAAAGAATCAACCATCCCAGAAACAGTATGTGTACTTTAGGGCATATTTACAAGTGAATGGCGAAGTGGGCATTAAGCAAGACTTGCTAACACAGGCTCCTACATTGTGAACATGCAGCGATGTGCCGTATTTACAATGGTATGGCACATCCCTGCGTATTCCCTAGCGCTGCTGCTAAACTCAGCTGCCTAGTGCCAATGCAGGCACTCTTGCACAATAGTGCAAGGGTGCCTGCATTGAGGGAATGATTGTTTGGATGCAGGAAGGTGCCCCTTCCTGCACATAAACAATCCACAATGGTAATTCGTAACTCATATGTTTATGCATTGTTAATTTTTTTAATGATTTCTTATGTACAGGAAGGGGCACCTTCCTGCACATAAACATTCATTCATGGTGATTTGCTGTTTCTTCTATGTGTGCTGCCCAATGCAACACACATAGAAACAGCAAAAAAGAGAAGAACTTAAACATTTCTCCTGATTTCGCCAAGTTAAGACCAGGTTTTCCCTGGTTTTAATTTTGGCGCTGCCCCCTATTTATGTCACCCTTGTAAATAGGGGTCACCGTCAAAATCAATGGGTGGTGCGGCAGAACGCCCCTCGCACCACTCATTGCCCGCCCCTTTCACGCTAAGTGCAGCGTGAAAGTGGGCCTCATATACTAGGCGGCATTAAGCCACATTAAGTGGCTTAACAATGCCTTGTAAATTAGGCGAAGGGATTATCGCCACATGAAGGTCGCAAAAAGTTATAGTCCTGTGGCGATAAGCCCTTGTAAATATGCCCCTTTGCGCTGTGTTTTCATCATGGACAGACAACTTGTAACATGCACTGCAGCACTTTATTAAACAGTGCTGTAGTTGTAGGTGGTGAAATACCAGTGGGCAGGGTGGAGAGAGGTCACAGGGAGTGGAGGGGGGGAGTCATCCACCCCAAACACGAAAAACAAACAAAACAATAATCACAGTGGGGCAAACACCAACGTCGAGAGTGTGTCGGTATTTGCCCTGAGGTGAAATGTCAGCAAAGCTCCAGAAATATTAAAAGTTATTAGTGTCATTTCACCTGCCCAAGATGGTGCTTTTATTTAAGGGAGGAGTGATAAGCATCTCCTTCCGAAGTTTTGCTGCCGAATAACATTATTATTTTAGGAAGAGAGAGTTCCCTGCATGAACCACTTTATCTACGGCCATTTGAAGATAGTACACTATGGTGCACATGCATCAAAATTCGGAAAACAAGTCCTTATTAGCGATAAATAATGCATCGCAAATAAGGATTCGTTTTTCGGGATGCATTAACAGATTCTGTATTTTTCAGAAATTCTGTAAAAATCGCTAAAAAACTCTATATGCACGATAGCGAGTCCTCAAAATAAAGATTAGCAATTTCCGAATTCGCTATTACCGATTTCGGTATTAGCGATTTCGGAATTAGCGAATTTGCAAAAAACAGGTCGCATTGGAAGCAGGCTGATGACATCACAGGAAGGAAGTCATCCAGACCATGCTTTATTCAGTGTCCTGAGGAGCTCAGAGGAGGAGGCAGAACATAGGAGCTGAGCTGTGAGACTTCACCCTCACAACCCAGCCACACCACAGATATCCAGGATGGACAAGAAAGCTTAAAAACCATCAGCCACGCCTAGGAAGAGGAAGTTCTCTGATAGGGAACTGGAACATTTGAAAGAGGGGTTGAGCAGCAAGCATGGCAGGCTATTTGGAAAGCTGTCACTCAAGGTGCCGAAGCCGATAAGCGCAAGATCTGGCTACGCATCAAGCAGAGGGTAAATGCGGTAGGAGTCACGCACCGCAGCATTGATGATCTGAAAAAGAGGTGGTATGACCTCAGGAAAAGGGCAATGGAGCGCTTTGCCAAAAGGGTGAAGGAAGCAACTGGCACAGGAGGGGGGCCATCCAGAGTATCTGCCAACACAGCCCTGGAGGACCTCGTTGAGGGGACTATTGAGCCAGAGGCAGTAGTGGGAGTCACCCAAATGGACACTTCCGGCACAGCGACCACAGAACAAGGTAAGATGCATGCCTGTGCTGATACCCTCCATATTGTATACCCATGTCCATCTCCCCAGGCTAAACACAGTGTGCATAACACATATACCCTCACAGAAGTATTGCATCATGGGAGTTGTAGTCATGTCAGTCAAGTGTGCATGTATGATCACCAATGCGTAAGAAATGAGACCAGAGTACAGGTCTAACAGTCTGTCAAACTATGCTATTTATTATGTTCAAAGTATGCAAAATGATAAACAGATAAAGTAACAAAATAAAATAATAATGCAACATTTCACACACAGATGCATCTCCGGTGGACTCTGATGACAGCGAACACCTCATCGTTTCCGAAACACCATCAGAGAATGATGTAGAGACTCCTCAGGGATGTCAATCCACACTAGCACCACCACCACCACCGCCACCATTAACATCACCACCATCACCACCACTACCGACAACACCACGAAGACACAGGGCACATGTCCCCTCCCTGCAGATAATTGATACGGAGCCAAGCCCAGCACCCACAAGTGTTCCCCGCCAGTCACGTGTCACTCCGCCAGCTCCAACACCAGCACATGGCCAAGTCAAACAGTGGCGCAGGTCCATGGGCAGTATTGGTGAGGGGTCAGAACAGCCTACAAACATCTATGGTGGGGTAGAGTCCGTGATGCTGCGTGTTCAGCGCATGCAGGGGAGACATATGGGAGCAATGAACCTTAACCTCTCAAAACTGGCAAAACACATGTGCACAATGACAGACGCTGTGCGTCAACTGACTACAGTTGCAGCAGAGGGGAATCATGACATCAACAAGACCCTACAGGGACTCACCCTTGCCATCCTAGTAGGACAACACAGCGAGCGCAGGAGGCATCGTCAGAACTTGCTCCGTTTTACTGCTTCTACTAGGGCCATCTCAAAGCTCTGCAACAGCACTGCTGTTTTGTCACGCAGATCTGTGTCACTGCAGATAGACCTAGGTCATTACTGCGGGGATGTAGCGAAGGCCTTAGGCCAGGTGACCACTGCAGTTGAACATCTGCAGTCTGGCACATTTAGTGCCAGCAACTTGTGAGGGGAGGAGGGCAGTGAGGCGGCATTGAGCGTGAGCGTGTGCCGGAGACCAGTAACAGGAGGCGCAGTTTGCGCATCTCTACAGCCACCGACACACATCGTGGTGATGTAGAGGAGCCACGCGACAGTTGGCTGGGGATATGTTAAAAGCGGCAATAGAAATGCTCTTCCGCCTATTTGTCCATGGTGGTGTAACCATGGGCCACTTACATAAAGTGATCGTACTCCCGTGATGCCAACGGATATGTATCTTTTCACAATGTGTTGATTCACCGTCGTGTTTGCAAATTATGTACATTTACTTTGACAAGTGCTCATTTGAATTAAACATTTGCACTCCAGAATATATTGTGATGGCTTATTCTTACCGCACTCTGAAGTGATGTTGTGTGATGTATATCCGCCTCCTTTCACCTTCAGCTGTGTTTGGCACGTGTGCCTGTCGGTGTTGTGCGGGGGGGTTGGTCGTCACGTAAGTTGTCATCTCCGTTCACCTCTATTGTTATCTCCCTTCTTGTCACAATGTTGTGCAGCATGGCACATGCTGCTATTATCCTGCAGCAGGTTAGAGGGTTATACTGCAATGTACCTCCTGTCTTATGTAGGATCCTGAAGCCACTTTTAAGGATACCAAATGTTCGCTCTACCACATTCCTGGTACTGTTATGTGCCGCGTTGTAGCACTGCTCCAGAGGTGTTGCTGGGTTGATTTAGGGAGTGAGGAGATATTCATGCAAGGTGTACGAGCTGTCACCTACAGGGTGGGGAGAAAAAGGTTAGCAGCATAAATACAATTACATATGTGATGATGGCATAACCGATAGGTATATATATATGTACCAAGTAGGTGTCCCTCTCCGAATTCACCATTGAGCAGATGCCTGTGGATGCCACTGTGTCTGAATATGTAGGAGTGTGCTCCCAAGAAATTGTGCTACAATGTCCGTAATGATATGCTTGGCATTGCACCCAACCTGCACGTTTATTGAGTGATAGGACTTCTGGTTGCGGAATATGTACTCGTTGGCTGAGGGGGGACAGATGGGGACATGCGTGCAGTCAATACATCCTATGACATGGGGAAATTGTGCCACCTGGTAGAAGTCCCGTTAGGTTCTGTTCAACTGCTGTGGGGTTGTGAGGAAGGTGATGTGGGTATGTGTCATTGTCAGCATGGCATCAATAAATTTGCTGAAGAAGTGTGAAAGTGCGCTTTGTGATGCACTTCCGGCAACTGCTAAGACCCCTTGGAAACTTCCAGATGCCAGCAGGTGCAGGCTACATAGGACCTGGACGTGCACAGGGATGGCATTGATCCTATGGGTCTGGTGCTGCAGTAGTGGTTCCAGGTCAGCAATTAGGTGCATGATCATGGCATGATTTAGTCTGTACTTGTCAAAGATTTCGTCGACATTTTGGCCCAGCAATGTGATGCGCACCCTGAATCCCCCTCCTGCGCTGTGCTGCTGCATTGATTCTCATCCTCTTTGCAAGCACGTAGAGGGCAGCCATTTTGGATGACATACGGGGTCTCCAGGGCCATTTTTGAAGGGTTTGTGATTGTATCCACCTATTTCACACGGTAAACAACGTTTACCACAAATCTTTCTCCCCGCAGGGAATCACAACGCGGTTCTTACAACAACCGCGTTGTGATTCCGCACACCAATACTCCTCAAGTCGGAACAATGACTTGCGTAGGGGGGGGAAAGGTGTTGGAATTAAAATCCAACATCTTCCCTATTGTCTGCACAGACTGGAGTTGGAATAGTAAATAATACTATTCCAACATCCAGCGCCCCCCTCCACAAGTCGTGTATCCGACTTGCGGAGTAATGGTATGCGGAATCTCATTGCAGTAGTTGTAACAGCCGCGTTTTGATTCCCTGCGGGGAGAAATACAGCGGAATAATGTCACACATTTACCTCCTGGTTTAGATTCCCCTTATTCTGCTCATGCTAAATAGCAAATTTGGGGATTTTCCGTATTTGCGAAGTTTGCTGCATTCCATTGCAATTATTTATTTGCTATTCAATATTTACGGGAGCAATTGAATGGATCACTATTTTCAATTCACTATTTTGTGATTCGATAATTTACCGCGTGGGTTAATTTGTGATTCTTGAGTTTTTTCGGTATTGGGGTTGATGCATTGGGATATGATGTTTTGCGTTCAGTAACAGCCTGTTTTACCAATTCGCAATTTTACTGAGGGCAATTTTGGTTAATGCATGTGCCAGTTGGACATTTGACTTGCCTTTGTCCCCAGCATTAAGCGTGAGCTTTGCTAATAAAGAGGCCGCTGAGCCATGGAACTCTGGTCTGCCCTATGCCAGCCTCTAATTTTTCAAAGGCTGTGCCTTTTCAAATACTATATTTTTGTACTGTTTGATTACTGTAAGTAGATTGTAAAGCCTCGTAATTCCAAGGTATTTATTAATTTTAGGTAACTATAAGGCCTAGAAAGATACTCAGTATTTCTGATAGTAGGATTCCAATCATTGAATTTAGATGTTATAAAGGGTTTCTGGTTTTTGACATTCTTGCTCATTTTGGGAAGCCTAATTGTACATTCAGGAATCCTCTAGATATACTCTGAGTTAAGTCATGAAGCAAATGTCAAATGGTGTAAGGGTTGATATTTCTTCCCCAATTAATTCTATTTTTTGTTTTTTGAGCGTGTAAACATTGGTGTCTAGAATTCTCCTACAATCACAGGGATGATTAGAGATCGCTCCTCTCTCGCACAAATCATCCATTCCTGCCATAAGACTCCCCTCTTGAGTCCCATGGTTCTAACTCAAAACTGGCACTTAGTGAGGAATTATAATGTGAGCCGTGTAATGGAGTAACATATGGCTGTGCATTAGTATTTAGTATTAGAGAACTACCCATTCATGACATAGTCACTGACATCTAATCCTCTTCAGTGACACTGGCACCGGAATAGGCAAAATCCTGACCAGTTGCCTCTCCTACTGAGGGGAAATTATGACAGTATCTTGTAGATAAAGCCAAAAACTGCTCTTTTTTTAAGAGTCTTGGTGTCACCAGTTGCAACTACTTCCCTGTGTCCAACATAGCCAATAATACAATATTTACAAACAGAGATTTTAATAAAACAAAAATAACAAATTTCAAAAGCTGTTTTGGCCCTTATGCGTTGTCTTCCGTGTCTGCATAGTGGTTCATGAGCGTAGCACGGGGATTGTGTTTCTGATTCTCCAAGTCACCTAGTGCAGCTCTGAAGGTTGGTGGGTGGTCGTAAGGAAAGATAAACGTGTGAAGAAAGCACCATTGGGAAGGTGGTGTTGTGTACTTCCTATAAATCTACATAGGATCTGCGCATTTAGACAACATAAACTGTGAGATTCGTGTCCAGACTGATTCCAGACACCCCCACCGGGTATGTCCGCCTGTATACCAGCTAACTCACAGTGCCACTATGAACTCCTCTTACCCAGGAGAAAATAGTTTTGGGAAAATATCGAACATGACAACCCTGTCCCATTAGGGATCGTGGAAACAGTACAATACTTTTCGCTCAGTCACTCATGCTCACTTTGTCTCAGAGAGCTACACAGAATAAACAGTGGGGATGTTTTCAATAAGTATTTATTGAACCAGTGTCATTCTAGTGCCAAATATGTGTGCTGAAACAACCATGAGATAGAAACAGATAAAAGATTATAAGCACCAACAGAGTCAATGGATGGTAGATTTCTACCATAGTGCTAAAACAATGAATATATGCAAGCATATAAATACATGACAGTAAAAATGCGTACTCCTACGATGCAGACCCTAACTAGATGTACCTAGTATGTAGGTATGTGTGTAGCCAAGAATCCCCCTAGGATAAAACCAACCCCATTACCTGGTAAGAGAGAATGAAGGATCCCGTCTTGGTCTCGAGATGGACACGCCAAAAGGGATGTCAGGCCACTGCGTGCTGGAGTGTCTGTGTGCAGGAACCTCAGTGTCTCACATCAGTGTATCAGCATGGAAGTCTTTCTTCTCTGCTCGTTCCAGCAGAGACATGGTGTTGATATACCCAAAAGGTACCCTCGGGTTTTACCTTGCTGTTTTATGTCGGCCGAGGATGACAAAAGGGATATCCCTTATACATAGTTATTATGCAGAAGATGGTAATCCTGCTGTGATTCTGAGAATCCTCATGCATAATAAAGGAGGCTAGTTTTCTAGAAGAACAACATGACATTTATGCAGTTCCTAACTAGGTAAGAGGTCAATACCAAATCTGTTATGTAGCACAATGGCAGGGAAATGTAGGTGAAAGGTTAGGTGACTATCAAGGCCTATATTGGGGTACATTACAAATCATAACAGTCGTGGTGTTCCATAGTCAGACATCGGGCCAGCAAGCCGTGTTTGATGCCTATGCATAAAAATGTCAGATGTGCCTTCTCCTTTACATGCAGTTTTAATGAGGTGGGGGTAGGACGTAAAGTGCGACATGAAGGCAGAGTGTAATGGTGCTCTCGGATGGTTTATCAGCTACTTTGCCACTGGACACCCTGTCAATGAGACCCACACGTTCCCCCATCCCATTTGAACAGGCTTGACATTTCTAAGTGCAGAGAGCAGGAGGTAGTGTTTGTGCTCGAAACAGCCATGCAATTTTCTCCCTCACCCTACGCTTTAAAGGGGTGTTGGTCAAGCATACGGAGAGGCACTCAAAGGGAAGAGCCAATAGAAGAGTGGCAAGGCGCCTTGGTGGTTTATCACTCTTTTGAGATTAGGGCCCTTGTCAGTGACACCTGTTCAATTTGGAAGGTGTAAGTGACAGACTGGTGTGTCTGTGCAATTAAAAATAAGTCAGTCAGTCAGCATTTATTCATATTTATTTTTTGCACATTTTATCTGCATTTGTCCATCTATTTTATGAGAAAAAAATGAAGGTGTAGATATCATATTTTTGCATTTCATGTAGACTCATGCCAGAATATCTGACTGCTATTAACGATATAACTATCCATATATAAAACTCACACCCAAATGAAAACATGAGCTTTGTAGTACAAACACGTCTCCACCTCATTAACCTTCTTTAGTGCACCTCTCGATTGTATTAGTTCCTCAACGTGTCTATCTACAAAGGCCTAGCAGACGAGTAAAATCATTAAGAATCACTCGCGAAGGATCTATATTCAGTATTTTTTATCCATATTTAAAAAATAGATACATACATGGAAGTAGATGTTTTCTGTCTGTATTTATTTGTAATAATAAAGAACTTGGAGACTTATTTATGATGCAGTCAATGGTCTTATCAGTAAGCCTGTTAGGAGAGGAGAGAACAGCCAACTCATATTGGAATACAAGGAAGGCCACAGGCAGTCACAATATAGTCCCAAGGATGCTGGGGCAGATTTACAAGGTCTGGTGCATCTCTGCAAATCAGCAGGGTTGCGCCAGAACACTTGTGACACGCAAAACCACACGTCCGCCACCACTGATGCTCGGCATCTACAATGCGGCGCGCCGTGGCGCATGGATGGGCAGATGCGTGTCGCATCCCCCGGTGTAAAGGCGGCGCATTGCTGGAGTCGCGTTACAAACGCGACGCGGCTCCAGCCAGGCTCGGGCGCGCTCTATGCCTAACATGCTGCGTCACTCCTTACGCCTGCTTCAAGCAGGTGCAGGGTTATGACGTAGCATGGCCGTAAAAGTGACTCAGTGAAATTTTGTAGATTTCACTGCATCACTTTTACGGGGCGTACCTGCGAGTGAACGCCCACCCTGCGCCGGATCGCCCACATGAAACCTGACGCAGGTTTCATGTTGCGCAGGGCTGTACAATGTGACGCATCTCCCTAGATGCATCACGTTGCACATACAGCGCACCATGGAGCATGGTTTAAGCCGCTGCGTCACAGAAGTGACGCAACAGCGGCGTAAATGTGTCTCAAGGGGCTTGTAAATCTGCCCCTCAGTTTGTTGAGCGTACAGGCGTAAACGTATGGGAAGATTTCTCAGTACTGCATATTGGATGATGCCTCCAGTCTTTATAATGCATATTGATCCCACCAGTAACCAGAGAACTTTCCTTATGAGAACACCTAAAATGATTAGATGTGCTCTCTGCAATGTCATTCATTACTGTACTTGACTTTAATGGCTTTCTGAGATTGATATACTTAAGGTTAATGAGGCATTGCTTCTCAATAAAGAAGCTATTTATGAATACATTTACTTCCAACGATCACTGCCGGAAGACTTAATTAGTTGCGTTTGACCTTTTTATTTGGTATTGACTGATTTATTGCCTTGAAGTGTAAAGAAAGTGATCTGAAATTGATAACTTTAGTACTACTGCTGTTGTGGCAGGATAGACATTTTGTGCTCAATGGTGTGTCGATAAACGTTATTTACCACAGATTAATTTATAATAAATACCATTTCAGGAAGTGTTCACGAAAACAGGAGTGCACCAAATACAGATCTTTGTGGAATTGGAAACACCAGGGACCTTATTATGATAATTCACAGTGCAGGGGTAATGTACCTTATTACCATCAATGTGTTGCCCTCAGTGCAGCTGTAAACTCAAGCATGCTTTGAGAGAAGTTCACTACTGAAAGATGGAATAGCTTCTTGAAGCACCTGCTCCATGTTTCACTATGCAGTTGGCACCGGTCTGTTCACTTCAAAAGGGGGTGGGGTCAGAGATCTTTTTACAGGTGGAGGTAGTGAGTCGCTTCACCCACCTGCATAGAGATGTTTGAGTGGGGAGGTCTATAGAACTCCCATCACTCCCTCCAGAGGGCTGCCCTTAAGTTGGCACGCAGACTATGGGCAGCCTTTTTTGTGGCTCATAGTGATTGCATCCCTTGGTGACCTCTTTGCCACTGTGCTTGTATCCATAGTATGGTAAAGGAGCAGAGGCAAAGTGATTTCCTAATAGGCATGGGGCATCTTCCCCATACAAATGAGAATCACCCTCTTAAGATAGCAACTTCACTGTATATGCACCGGTGGCAAAGAATTACAGCAATGGCTGCACACGCATCTGTGGCCCCTCCTGGCACAAAATGGGTGCACATACCTGTTGCGCTCCCACCTATGCTATCTGAAATACCGTCCTTGGCGGCAAATGAGACATTTTCATGGCATTCATAATGTACACTATTGTTTTTTGTCCAAAGACTTCTTAGACAGAAAGCACTCCTAATTATTGTGTGTTTTCACATTTTGAGGAACTGCCCACCGTGCATGAGAACACAAAGTTGCTTTAGACATTTGGTCCACATAAATTAAAGCTTGTGCGGGCACTCACACGATGCAATGTAATTTAGCATTGCACATTATCTTTATAAAGGTAAGTTAACAAGTGATACGTTTTGCTATGCATAGTATGTGCACGAAATTTGAGTAAATCTCACCTTGTTACTGGTCACTGATTGGTGGGTAGCTAATCAAAGTTATTTAGCCGGGAAGCAGATTTAGTTTACCAAATAGCCAACCAGGAGAAGGAACTATGACGAATGGGTCTTTTCGGAACTGCTCCAGCAGGATTAGGCTTTGGCTCAGGGGTCTTCTGGGACAGGACTATAATCCAGAGTTGCATTGGTCTGCTCTGCTGCCCTTGGAAGCACAAAAAGAGAGGCTGCAACATCTGCTGGACTGCACCTGCTGCACTTAGGGCTAGCAAGGTTTGAACTGTGTCTGTGCTCCTAGCTCAAGAAAAATGTTATCCCCAGCCCATAGACAAAAGCAGTGACTCGAAGGATCAGTCTGCTGATTTCCTGGAACCACCTCCAGGGAATAAAGAGCAGTAGCAGCTCAGACCAGCAAGTTGCTAGCCACCAGAAACAATTTGCTGCTAGCTGTAACTGTGAACCTCATGGGTGATCTTCAATGGTCAAAAGTTGCACCAGTGTTCATGGGACCCGGAAGTGTCATCAAAGTCCATATTGATCTCTCCAGGGGGACACTAGCTCCCGCTAAAGAAGTCTGCTTCAACTGTTGTATCCTGAGACCAGAATCCCCACTGTTGCTGACCCCTGGAAAGTGGATGCGGTGGGACTTTGAACCCTGTGGCCAAAGTCACCACACATCACCTGTGGACTGAAGAACCACCCCAAAGGCACCCTTGTCGATTTCAACACAACTGGTGCATCCTTTAGCATTTTTCATCCTGCATCCCTACATCAGGTCCACTCCATTATAGTCTATGGCTGTTGTGCTGTAAAGGCTGGGACTGGACTAAAAAATGCTCTATTGGCCTAGTGACTGTACAAACCTACTCCATTGGCCCCCTAGACCTCCATCCTGTTGGGTTTAGTTACCCAAGCCAGTCTGCAGTTGTTGAACTAACTTTCACAAACATTTGAAAAGTTTACAAACTTTGTGTTGACCAATGCTTGTTTTTGGTTGGAATTAAAAGTTATATAAATCTTTGAAAAATTATGTCTCTGGGACCCTATGGTCTATTTTGCACATCTTGCACTCTAGCACTCCATAAAAATACGCTACAATTTTTTATAAATTGGTTTCTTGTGTTGTTAATGTTGTGTGGCTTTATTTTTTTATTGTGTGATACAGTTAAATGCTTTACACTAAGTTCCTTTGTTCAAGCCTTGGTGCTTGAAAGCCATAGCTACCCAGGGTTGAGCTTAAGGTTTTTCAAACGAGCCTTATTAGACACAATAACAGTTTTGCAAGTGTATTCCACGATAAGGCCCCACAGTCATATCATATAATACATCCAGATCCTCACATGTATGATATGGATTACTTGGTATATCCTCAAGTACTGAGAAATGATTTGTTGAATACCTAGCCCAGGTCTCTCCACTGATATTTGCATTGTTGGATAATCTCTGTCAGAGCTCTTTCATGTTAATCATTTGACAAAAGTTCAGCTTGTCTTTGTTGTTACTGGAGTAAGTAAGCTTTGCCCAGAAGTCATCGTATTTTATTTTCTTAAACTCTTTTTACAATTTACTCCTTACTTGTTTTTTTCCATTTTTAATGTTGGACATTGTGGAAAAATTCTTAGTTTTTGTAGCAGCCTGGTCATGAGCTTCTTCGAGTGTCTCACTTCCAGGTAAAACTGTTATCTTGCAGGTATCGTTAAAGGGGGGGCTTTGCTGCAGATTTTCCTGGGACATCTCTTTAAGACGAATTTTATAAATTTCAAACAGTTACTAGTTGGGTTCCCCAGATCCGGAATATTTTGGAGAAACATGAAGCAGGTATCAAGAATTTCAGGGGCTATAGCCTCATCCCACCTCATTCTCTTCAGACTTGCAGCATGACCATCATGCAACAAAGCATTTGTCTTGGATTATCTTTGCATATTTGTTGACACAATGCCAATTTACTGTACATGACCACTTTCTAAGTGCTGTACAATATGAAACTCTTGAATGTAAGAAAAGAGCGCTATGTTTACCAGAGTATAATCCAGATGTGAGGAATAGATTTCTCTGATCCGGGTCCATGATGGGGGTCTGTCATTTGGAAACATGCCATTAAGGAGAATCAGCCATACTGAGGTTCAGTACTCAAAGAGCTTTTTACCAAGTTTGTCAAAGCTTTTTATCGGTGGCAGGGATTGGGCTAGAATTTCTCTTCCAGCGTCTAGTTCCTGCAGATTTGCTACATCTTTCTGAATATGAAATAGGATTCAGATTAGAATATTCTGTAATGATTATATCTGCATCAGAATAAAAATCCTTCTGTTCCATTATGATTCGACACAGCTTTTAAACCCCACTTCTTTTTTTTAGAAAAATGAGTTGAGACTTTCTTTTTCCCTTCCACCCTTCTAAAACTGTGTCACTGGAACCATACTGTAAACAGTTGATGATCTCATACCTAGGGTGAAACCAGGCCTGGGTTGCTTGTGTTCTGGTTCAGGGAAGACCTTGCTTGGCAGTTCTGGATTGACTGTTCCTATTGGAGCAGGGTCAAGACTGATTTGCATATAGCTGGGTCTCAACTAAAGTGGAATGGTGTGTAAAATAACGATGAACTGGGATGCAACCCAAGTGACTACCAGAGGCATAGATTACATCACACATTCACTCCATCACTGTTTTGCATACTTATTGTGTCTCCCTAAGTGGGACGGGTATGCCCAAATGTGGATTCAATGCACTCTGTCACTGGAACCAAGCAGTACATGGCTGATGAGCCCATAGCTAGGGTGAAACAGTCCTGGGTTGCTTGTGTTCTGTTCAGGGAGGACCTGGCCTGGCAGTTCGAGCTGGACTGGTTTGATTGGAGCAGGGTGAAGACTGATTTGCATATAGCTTGGTCCAAACTGAGGTGGCATGGTGTGCCAAATAACGCTGATGCGGTCCGAGTGATTACCAGTGGATGTTATTTATTCAGGCAGTCCATCTATCACTATTTTTTTTATATTTTTAGAAGGTTGACCTTTTCTTGTCCTGACCATTTAGTGCCTGCAGCTTGTCCCTTTTTACAAGTCTGATGGTCCAAGGATCACCGGACTATTGGGGGCGCAGCGGTGACGGTCCACTGACCGCCCTTTTTTTACCAGGGCAGTGGGCCCGTCCTGGGCCAATCGCAACTGCCAGAGATCTCTGGTGGTGGCACAACAGTCTTGAGGCCGCAATATGCGTTGGTGGGTGCATGCAGCCCCAGCAAGCAAATTATGAGTATCCTCATTGCCCCACTTTTCAAGATGGTGTGACTGCCATGAAAAGGTTGGCGGTGAGGAAACAAAGGGGGCTCTACAGGGTCGCCTGGTGCCTCACACCATGTGGATGCACAAAGGGGGGCACAACGTGTGCCCCCGTGTGCATGCACCCCAGTATCTGCACGGCATGGACTGCAACAGTACATGCCAGGCAGGTACTGTCTTTCTTGTTCCCTTTGCGGTGCCTATTTCATAGGCACCGCCCTGGGAACGCCAAAAAACCGCCCACCAGACAGAAGAAAGCTCCTGATCTGGAGGGCGGTTCGTACATGGGTTTGGTGGTGCAGGAGTGGGACAGTCCTGCTCCCGCACCATCAAACTCACAATAAGGCCACAGGTCTAGTTGGTCAGTTCAGTTCAATTAGACTTTATTCGATAATTTTCCATCATAAAAGACACAATACAACAAAAGTGGCATCTAAAACAATAAATAACACCATAAGAGCACACCTACTCACAAAATTTAATATCAACATTATTGAATATTCCTGACAATAATGAATAATACAAGAATATATTATATTAAAAATAAATAAAAACACGTAATAAATTTAGTCGGGGAGCCTGCCCGATAGGGGTTGATCTAGTGCTAAGGTTAGAGCACAGTGGCCTTAGCCACCTACGACGGGGACCTTTATAAGCTGGACAGACAAAGAGTACATGAGTTATCGACTCCTCCTTTAAATGGCACGGAGGACAAATAGTATCTGAGAAATTATTACATTTTGCAGTGAAAGATCTTATGGGGAGACTACCTACTCTAAATTGGTGGTAGAGTTTCCTATTGCCTGAATTGGTGATCAAATTCCAGTAGGCCTCTAGTTCCGTCACAAGTTTGTGCACAATGAAAATGCCTGTGAGCTAACTGCTGTCTACTGTTGACAGGGTTTTCCTGGAAATCATTGCCCAGTAAAGTTCTTTATACTCGTTTTTACTGGGAAATGGATTCCCAATTGGATCTTCCCACAGGTGACAGAGCCCCATATCAGTCAGATTACTCTTAATCTTCTGCAGCCATTTGATTTTTAAAGGCTGGGCAACTTGTCTAACGTACATATGGGCATTGGCATAAGATGCCAATTCTGGTGTGGTCCAGATCCGCCTCCAATAGGCAAGGGGTCTAAATCCCGCCACTTCATCGATGGATACACATCCTAAATCTAACAATACAGGCTTGATGGGGTGGATTGAGGCAGGGTAGTCAGTGATCTCAGGAACTTATTTTGCGCATGCACGAGGGGAGTTAGGTTTTCAGACCCCCATAATTCTGCACCATATATAATGGAGGCTCTAACCATCCCATTATAAATCGATAAAGCAGGCCCCACCGGTTTGGTACTAGAAAGTCCATGTTCTTTAAGTAGGGCTCCTGCTAACTGATTGTGCCTGAGTACTAAGACATCTAACTGTGGAGTCCAATTCATCCTCCTACCCTTAGTCACACCTAGATAAGTAAAGGTATTCGTTTTCTCCAGAAGCGCTTCATTCATTACAACTCTGCTTTTAATATGTTTGTATTTGTGCAGCACCATGTACTTGGTTTTGTCAACATTTACTAAAAGTTCATGGTCATTGCAGAACTCTGTAAATCTGTCAAGGGCACGTTGCAGACCGGATTGAGTTTTAGATAAAATTAGAGTGTCATCTGCAAACATTAATAGAGGGACCCTTGAACCGACAAGAGTGATGCATCTGTTGGAAAGTTAGTATAATATGAAATTACCTTATTAATAAACAGGGAAAATAGGTTGGGGGCAAGGACGCATCCTTGCCGCACCCCCTTATTTACAGGGAAGCGATCTGTGAGTTAGCCCTGCTCTCCCCACCTAAATTGGGCATAGTTTGCCTCGTGCATCCTGATAACAAAACTTAAAATTTCTAAGGGCATCCCGGCCTCCTTTAAGACATCCCACAGCTTTTCGTGAGGGACCAAGTCAAATGCTGATTTCAAGTCAACAAACGCTGCATAGAGAGTACCCCCCGCAAGTGTGAATGTACTCCAGTCTATCAGCATGAATCTGAAGACTTGGTCAATAGTGCTGACATGGGGTCGAAAACCCGCTTGGTAAGGGAAAAGTACATCCTGATCCACAATCCAATTATTAATTCTACTGAGGATCAGTCTAGCAGCTATTTTCTGAAGGGTGTCAATTAGACTTATAGGCCTATAGTTGCTAGGATTGGCACGGTCACCCTTTTTATATATGGGGATTATTTCAGCACTGCGCCAAGTATCTGGGAGCTGCGCACCCCTAACTATAGCATTTAATAATAGGAAAATGTAATCAGTCCAACTCCACTTATCTTCTTTAAAAATATCGGCCGGGATACAGTCCGGGCCCAGAGCCCTCCCCGAAGGAACCCCTTCCAGGACTCGTTCTATCTCCCCTTTATCAAACATTAAAACCCCCTCTGTGATGAACTCAGGATAAGCAATTAGGCCGCTCCGAGAAGAAGCAAATTGGGCCTAGTAGTGTTCCACCCACAGTTCGGGAGGTACATTGTTCACTGGGATACAACCAAGCATACCGCTGCCCCACTTTACTAAGTGCCAAAATGTGATCCAATTTTTCCTGTTACAGGCATTTAATAAAGACTCCCACCTATCCTCGTCAAAATCCTTCTTTGCCACTAGTTGTACTTTTTTATAATTTGCCCTCGCTAATTTAACTTCTTGGGAGGTGCCATCCCTGATGGCCTTTGTTAGCTGCTTGAATGCAGCTCTGCATGTCTTGTTATACCAGTTGGCTGTTTTTTTTGGAGTGTGCCTAAGTGCTCTTATATTTTTAGTGAATAGGGATTTTAATTTAGCAAATAGATCTTCATGCGCTTTCTTGTGAGCCGTGAAACAATTATAAGATGAATCTAACGTACCCAGTAGTATTTTTGTTTCCTCTACCATAGTCTTAATCTGTGCTACCGAGGCTTCTTCTTCAGAGACTTTTGCACAGTTCAAGCGGCGGCAATCTTGAGACATGAACACTTCTCCTACTGCTATGTCCATTTCTGTCCCAACGTAGTCCAATCCCTTCCCAGTTATAGTTAGTACCAGCGGGTCATGGTCGCTCTCAGGTCTTTGATGTATCTCCATATCGACATGTCTGGGCCATAGCTCTAAACTAATAAGAATATAATCTAATCTACTGCTTCTTGATGCATTGGAAAAGGTATTAATACCTTCCAAATTGGACAGGGATCTTCCATTTAGCGCCCTTAGCCCCCTCCCGAGGGACATACTTTTTGATTGTAGCGCAACCTCAGTCCATTTATTAACCGGCGGCAGCGATAGGGATGGTATCTCCCAGCTCTGATCTTCCTCCACAGAGAGGCTGTAGTCGTCAGGACCTAGGGGCTCGAATGTGCAATTAAGATCACCAGCGATAACCAAAGACTTAGGGCTATCTATGTCGTTAATATTAGTATCCAAGTGGGCGATAGTTGGTGACGCTTTCCCTCCCGCAATCCCTCTCACGTATATATTAAAAAGTATAAAGTCAGTCTCTCCCTCGACTAGTACTTTAATAGCAAGGATATCTGGGCTATCTATTTGTAATTCTTTTACTTGGAACAATGTCTGTTGCTTGGCCCAGATAATCAATCCCCCACTGGGTCTCCCCTTCCTATTGGGAATTGCCGCTTTAGCAAAAGCCAAGTAGCCTGGGCGATGAATCGTCTCTACTGTCCATGTCTCTTGAAGGGCAATAAAGTCGTGCCCCTCAATGAAACTTGACCAATCAGAGGACAGGGTCTTTGTCAGAAGACCAGCTATATTCCAGGATAACAGAGAGAGTTGAGGGGGAGTGATACCCGAGGGTTTAACTGCACATAATGCGAGCTCCGAGCCCACCGGGCACTCAGTTACAGATTGTTGGAAGCCCTTCCTTATGCTTAGTGGAGGGATAGAAGGGCTGTCATGGTATACGTTCCTTTCATAAGTAATCAAAGGCAGTCATAGTGGGATATATTTGTTAGTCAGAGGGACCTCTAGTGGTCTAGTTACATGATTTTGTGAAACCAGGAGTTGCCTGCCCTCCCCATGGGAACTCAGCACAACCGGTGGGTAGGGCCCAGGTCTATAGAAAAACCCTAAAGGTAAGATAGACACCTTATCCATATATCTGCCTTCCATCCCTCCCAGGGTATCCAGTAAAAATCTAGGCATGCGTGCATTATTAAAATTAACAATTACTTCGTCACCGTTTTCTTCTTTCCTCGAGTAGCCAATCCACGAAGTTCATCTAGCCATAATCATTTGCCTTTCCACTCCCTCCTCCCAAATTCCAACATCCGTTAGGCTATTGGTAAACCAATGCAGAGCTTTTAACACAAGTTGATCAGTAGTTTCAGTCTGCATTGTCCGTAGCGGTGGAACATTCGCTAAGACAACCACAAGAGGTGCAGCTGCCGGTGGAAGGTGGAGGGTCGAACTCTTTAAATGTGCAACATTATGCCCCCTAGCTCCTAGTCATTGGGTGTCAGTAGGTGGGCTTAATTGCCTTGCTAGGGGACGGATATCACAACTGGAGACCTTGGTTGGAGCAATTCTAACCTCCGTTCTACAATCAGCGGAGGGGCTCATAATCATTTGGGCAAACTCACTCGACAAGTTCCCTGTTGCTGCATTGCAAATGTCCTTAGAGATTGAGTTCCTCTGAACTACTACTGCTGGGCCTATAGACGGACTAGGAGAAGTTGGTTGCAGAGCTTGCCGATTTAAGTGCTTAGGTTTAGCTGTGACTCACACGTGTGAGTCCATTTCGCGCCAGGATACTCCATAGTAGTTGTGCGCGTTATAAGTCTCTTATAACATAACATAACATAACATAACCTGCATTAGCACTGAGTTCACTGGTTGGTTAATTAAAGCCCTCGAGTGCTGAAAAACTTGATTTAGCCTGGGTTTTGACGATAGTGAGGCGATCTTCAATCCGAGTCAGTCAGTCTATAGGTGATGGGGGATAGTAGAGTTGACAATATATTTTACAGCCTTCTCCACATATCCTTGTTAGAATTTGTGCAGTGGGCACCCAATGCTGCAAAGCCAAAATCCGGGGGAGTCGATGCCTGGGTGCTTATAGTACTTGGTATGGCTGGTTGAGTACGTCCCCCATTTTTATTGATCCTAGGAGATTTTGCTGTTAAAGGCCTCTGAGGGCCACCTCCTCTCTTCCTTTTAGTTGGAGGGTCAGGTATGCAATTGTTATTGTTGGTTTTATTGTTTTCCAAAGATCTAGCTGACGATCTTAAGGGAACACTAGTAACAGTGGTTACAGTAGCTGTAGAAGATTTTACCGAGCTCTCCTGGGGGCTTGATTGAGTGGACGCGGAGATGCTATCCTCGATGGTGGTTATAGCCGTAGTTGTATTTACAAGGGGGTTGACCGGAGAAAGTGCTGTACCGATTAAACCTAGCGATGATCTTTTCATTAGATGCGGGTCCAAGGACAAGCGACGCTCAGTTAGCGCTATCTCTTTCTCAAGGACAGATGTTGCCCTGATTATAAACTGAACTAATGTCCCCGTTATGCTTTCACCGATAGGTACGTCTAGCCTCTTCGCACCACACTTGCTCATTATTAATGATAGATTTAAAATTGAGCCTAACGTTTGGCAAGAATTATAATATACAAATAAAGAGATAGAGTGTTTAGGAGAACTAACCTACAGTACAAAGAGGTTGGAGGAGGGCCCAGCATGGCCTAGTCCGGTCTCTGACGGGCTCAGATGGGCCCCCCCGGCACGCGCCCGCCCGGTAGGCGCCCGCGCGCGTTCCGTGAAGCGGGAGCGGCGAGGTGATTTATGGCCCCCGCTGGATGCAGGCACAGGTGAGGGCAGTTGCAGCAGGCTGGCTCCTGGGACTTCGAGTCCCTCGTTGCTCCCAAACAAAGTGTGGCAAAGACACTGCAGCTCCCGCGAAGCAGGAGCGGCGAGGTGATTTATGGCCCCCGTTAGATGCAGGCACAGGTGAGGGCAGTTGCAGTAGGCTGGCTCCTGGGACTTTGAGTCCCTCGTTGCTCCCAAACAAAGTGTGGCAAAGACACTGTGGCTAGTTGGTCATTGTGCATTCCTTCTAGAAAGTGAGACAAACGGGTACTTTCACGAAACAATTGTTCCCAGACCTTTGTCACCATAGACCCCTTGGATCCTGGGCATGGGCTGAGGGGAAATTCCAGAACATCTCTCCTACTTTAAATACTGGCACCAGGTATAAATATTGGACCCTCAGACTAACTCTTCAGTTCACTCTTGGACCTGTGGTGGACCCTCAGAAGGGCTGCTTTGTACTTTGGAGTACTGCCTTGCTGCATAAGGCCTGCTTCACACCTCAGAAGAGTGCCATGCAGTTACCTGAGGACTGCCCTTCTGCTTGAAGCCTGCCTTGCTGCTTGATCCCAAGACTACCAAAGTGACTCCAAGGGCTAGTTGGATAGCCTCCTGTTGTGTGTACTACACTCCCCCCCCCCCCCCCAGTGGAGACCACCAAGTCCTGGACCCTTGGAAGTGGTGCTATAGGTGCACAAACACACAACCACCAAAACGTGGGATTTAGAACGTTTTACACTATAAAGAGGCTCGAGAACTGACAGAATATCAGGACCCACCTGCTTTCCGTTTCACTGAAGGTGCATCGCCAGTCAGCCTGACTTTGTGGTAGCTACTGCTGCATTTTTCTATGCTACAACAGATCTTGTTCAGCACCTCCCTTCTGGAATGGTATCCAACTTTGTGGAGCCATCATTAGCTACAGCCTGCTGGCACATCCTGCTGAAGATTTTCGACTTCTGAAAAAGTGTCTGAACATACAAATTATCACTGCGACTTTGCCCAGCTGCTCCCTGATGATGACTCATTCTCCTTGGACACGACAGGCTGTTTTGCCCTGCTGAACTTTACCTTCTAAGGCATTGTTCTTTGAAATTTCCTCCAAGTCTGAAGGTAAGCCGAGACTGGTCCCAATCTACTCTGGGTAGCTGAACCAAGTTCCATTGTGGTAGACCATAACTTTCAACTTTCTCCCTGTGTTCCATGTCAAGATACCGCTGTTGTGCTTTGTTCTTTTTGGCTCACTTTAAACTTTCAAAATTCATAACTCTGGTCCTACTAATTGGATTTTTGTTGTTTTAGTCCCATATTGTTTATTACATTTTTCTCTGCTTTTCTAGATTGGTATTGGACTTCTTCTTGTGTTGTGTTTTCACTTGATTACCGCTTGTGTGCTGCATAAAATACCTAACACAGGGCTTCTAATTTAAACCTAACTGCTTTTGTGCCAACCTACCAGAGGGTTAAGCACAGGTTAAGAAACACTTTCTGTGGTTCATCCTGACAAGGATTGTGGTTGTTGCTTGAGAAGTGTTAATACCTCCAGTAACAAAAACCGAATTTCTAGAACATAACATAACGTAGCTCAAAATATAACAGAGATAACTTGGGCGTGCCATCCTATGATTCCTTTCACCATGACTACCATAGTTAGATAATAAGACTTTTAACTGATGGCCATTGAATCTAGAGAAATATATATAGCCTAGCCATTAGGACAATAAAGTAAGTGTCCACTTAATGTGGTGTGATTGAAATAATGCCACCCTAGCCAATTGGGCAATAAAGTAAGTGTTCACTTAATGTGTTACTATTGACACACAGCCAGCACAAGAAAACATGAATCATTTCACTCCTCTAACGGTTTGATTCAATTTCCCAAAACACAATCAATCGAGCAGGTCCGTGAGGCCAGGAAGTTGGAGGAGGGGCCACCCTGCCAACACTGCACTGAGTACAACGGGGTGGTCGAAGACACGGGCTATCCCCCTCAGGTGAACTGTTTGCCAAAGTGAACAGTTGTACCCTGCAGCGATGGTACCGGTCTGTGAGGGTGGCAGCATTGGGACACAAGGTCACTGTATTATTAATGATTGAGATTAACTCCACTGCATGCATGCAGACGACCGCACAGAAGAGCCCTTGAGAGGCCACACCTCCCCCTCTGTGCTGTAATTTCCCTGCCGGAAGGTCCATGGTTGGTTGAGGACCGGGCCTGGATCCTGTTGAGCGCAGTCCTGCCCTTTTCGGTGAATCCCCAAGGGTTGCGGAACTGTGATCCCATGAGGCCCCTGATCTGATGCCGTGATTGCTCCCGTGGCCTGCTATGCTTGCTCCTGGCGACTGGCTCCCCCATGCTTTGACTCTGCATGTTAAAGGTACAGGGGCTTTGGCGGCGTTTGAACGTGGTCTGGGATCCCCTGTGTGTGCTGTGAAGGCCTGTGAGAGAGGCGGTGCTGAGGCCTTAGAGCCCTTCCTGTGGACATTGTGTGGTGCACTGGGGTGACTCCTTTCCCCCCGCCCGCCCTTCGTGTGGAGTGAGCCGTTGACCAAGAAAGTCCCTGGGGCACATTTTGAGCCTGTTGCACACCCCTTATATTTATTCCCAGGGTGGTGCCGCCTGCCTCAGAGAAACGGCTGCTCCTGATGCACGAAATGCTACAACAAAGAGTAAACTACCAGACGTCAGTGGCAGTGGGGCCTGCCCCTAGATTCATAATCAGACACTCTAGCGCTGTGTCAGGAGTTGGGCCATGGAACCCATCATCAAAATGGCGCCGGTCAGGCAATTTCAGGTCTACGCACTGTGTGGTCCCCAAAGGTGAACAGAGGGGCCAGCTGGACATCAGACATTGTTTTCTTCCTCATCTTGTTTTTCTATGTTTATTGAATGAACTAGCAACGAATCTACTGTCATGTAACTGTAGTTGATGTAACGCTGTAACATGTCTTAATTCTCATGTAAACCTCTCTGATACGTCCGGGTCTAGCCTGGATTTCCTCATCTTCTCTCTGCCTCCTATCCCCTCCCCACCTCTTCCCTCCTGCATTCTTTGCTTGCCTCCCCTATTCCTTCCCTCTCTCCCCTGAATCTCTTTCCCCCCGGCCTGCTTTGTTTATCCTTGTGCCTATGGTCCGCTCAATCTCTCTCCCCGTCGCCCTTTTACATTATCCCCTTACCCTTCTACATGCCTTGAACCAATGGATGTAACGCGCAATTGACGTACCTTCCATAACAATGTGTAACTTGTAACTATGTAACCCTACAAACCCGACTCCCTACAAAGTCCCCCTCTAGTGTGCCCTTGTCCAAAGCACTCCTACTTTCCTTGTTGGAGATGGATCCAGCATTTTTGCCCTGGAGTCTCAGAGACCCTTCTTTGAGATTCCACAGTGACAAGGGAGTCTCACATAGTGGAGGACTGGAATTGATCCCCTTACCACTTGGAACCGTCTCCTACCCTGCCGGAAGTTGGACACTGTGTTCACGCTGGGTTGTCTACCCCCTCCTCCTCCTCGCTTCTTCATTCTTCTAAGTGTGCCCATGACCAAAGCACTCCTCTCCCCTTGTTGGGGAGGGATCCAGCATCTATGCCCTGGAGTCTCAGCGACCATGCTGAGAGAGTCCACCGCGACAAGGGAATCACACAAAATGGAAGACGGTGAATAATCCCTTTACCGCAGGGAGCCGTCTCCATCCCAGCCGAACATGAGACACAGTTACTTTCTCATCTCCTCCCTGTGTCTCCTACCCCCCCACCTCTTTCCTCCTTCATTCTTTGCTTGCCTCCCCCATTCCTTTTCCCTCTCCCCTGAATCTCTCTCCCCCTGCCTGCTTTGTTTTCCCTGTGCCAATTCCCCGCTTAATCTCCCTCCCCGTCGCCCTTTTACATTCTCCCTTTACCCTCTACATGCCTTGAACCAACGGGTGTAACTTGTAATTGATGTACCTTCTGTAACAATGTGTAACTTGTAACCTATGTAACTCTCCTCATGTAAAGCACTCTGATACCTTCGCGTCTAGCCAGCGCTATATAAAACTCAAGTAAATAAATAAAAATAAATAAACAATCACCTGCATACTTCATATTGAGACTTCTGATAAATGAGTAAATAATAATAAAAGTTCAGCAAATTAGCCAAAGCAATAAAACTCATAAGGGACCATTCTATTATTTTTCATGATCGGTGTGTCACAGTCCATCCCACCTCTTATTGTCTTTCGATTAGTTTCTATTGTTATATATGATTGTTTGTTATTCAAGTATGTCCGACGTGCTCATGGTTGCCAAATTTAATTAACATGGCCTCTCGAACACACTGGCTCTTTATTACTGATGATGCTAGTCTCCACATCAGTTTATTGGGGTTGATTTATTCTAGAGTTCATTTCAGATATGGCTGCCTATTATCCTCTTTGCATATGTGGTTTCTCTGTCTCTTTTATTGGTGCAGAAATGATTTAGAGATCATTAACTGTGATCAGTCCCTTTTTGGGTGTGGATAAAAGCACCTTTAACTGCCTATCAAAGCTAATGTGATCAAGAAAAAAGCATAATTAGCCATTGCAGATCAGCATTTGATTACTCAGTAGTTGCATAGCATGCCACGTAGGAAAGGCGCACTCTTTTGTTGTCAAACTTTTTTGGGAACCTTTTGGGTGAGCCCCCCTTCAGTCACTGATTTTATGGATGCTTTGTAGAAGTACAATGCAGCTGTACAACAGGGTACATCAGAACTGTGAGGACTTTTGGCTTTAGCTGTGACCAAAGCAGACAAATAGAAGACAAGTTGTGCAGAGACTAGGGGCCAGATGTAGGAGGCCAAATGTTACCGACCGGTATTTGAATTACAGATGTAGGGGGCCTTAAATTTACCAATTCGGTATATTTACAGATTCGGTAAATTTACCGATTCTGTAAATTACCGAATCGGTAAATTTACCGAATCTCAAATTTGTGATGTAGGTGGCACTGAAAACAGTGCCACCGGCCCTTAAGAATTCGTTATTTACCATGACATACTATGTCATGGTGAATAACGAATTCCTGTGAACATGCACATTTGTGCATGTACACCTGTGCCAAGTGGCACACAGACATGCCCTAAGGGCATGTATGTGTGCCACATGGCACACAAGCCAGAATCAGGGGTGCAACAGGGTTTCAAAGTGACACCCTATCCCCCTAGTAAATTCGGTAATTTTACTGAATCGGTATTTACCGATTCGGTAATTGACATTGATTCCTATGGGCCTCAAGGCCCATAGAAATCAATGGCAATTACCGAATCGGTAATTACGGATTTGGTAATTACCGAATGTTACAGATTCAGTAAAAAAATCGGTAAAAATACCTACAAAGCATTTACCGATTTGTAAATACCAAATCGGTAAAATTCGGTATTTACTAATCGGTAAATCCTAATTACCTACATCGGGCCCTAGGCCACCAGATTATATGCTCAAGCTGTGATTGCCTGGATGTGAGAGAGATACTCCCAAATACTTAGCCCCAGTGATACTATAATTTATAAGGAACAGACCGATTCACCACCATTAGAAAGAAACATGGCTTACAGGAATTAGAAAACATTAAGTTGGTTGGACTTGAACACATTGGGACATATTTACAAGGAGATTGAGCCACCGGAGCGTTACTTTTTTTAACGTTCCAGTGGCGCAATGCCCTGCGCCATATTTAAAAAGTGGCGTTAAGCGACTTTGCATGGTTTAACGCAACTTTGTAAATATGGTACCCTTTCATGCATGTGTCTGCGTGAAAGAGGCTTGCAATGGGTGTTGCTGTGGGCGTTCCGCTGCAACACCCATTACATTTTGACGCTGCCCCAGATTTACAAGGATGTGTAAATCTGAGTCAATGCCAAAAACTAACGCCATGCAGAAGCAGGCGTTAGATTGTTGGAACGAGAAGAAAAACTTTTATTTCTCCTCGCTTTTGCTCTTCTATGTGTGCAGCACACATAGAAAGAGCAAATCACCTTTAAGGATTGTTTATGTGCAGAAAGGTGTTCCTTCCTGCACACACACAATCATTTCCTGCAACACAGACACATTTTTGTCATGGTGCAAGGTTGCAAGAGTGCCTGCATTGCAGGTATGATTCCCTCAACCTTGCACTATGGCGCAAGGGTGTCTGTGTTGGCGCTAGGCAGCTATTTTTTGCACCAGTGCAAGGGAAAACACAAAGGTGTGCCGTATTCTTGTGAATATGGCTATCCCTGCATTTTCTTAAAAGACGCAGTGCAGCGCTTCAAAATTTTCTGTACGCGCTGCCCCATTTCCTAGTCAATATACCACATTGTGTCCAATATGAGGTAGTAAATATAGAAAAGGAAGTAAGAGCAAAAGAAACCTTTTGGATTAACAATCTCAATACAGTTTCAATAGGCTTTAATTAAGTAGGGAATTATATGTCTTAATATAATTTTCAGCCCTCGTCTACAACAACTGCAATTGATTAATAGGGAGATAGGTTCTGTTTATACATTTTTTGTTGTTGATATTTTTCATGTTTTGAGTCGCAGACGTGTCCCTTTCCTCTCTCATGCCCTCATGTTCATTGCCACTTTGCAATTAATATCACACCCGTCATTGACATGACGGATTATGAATTATGTTTTTGAAGTTTCAGTTGGAGGTTGGGCACAGCGCATTTTACCTGTAAATTGTAATCTTCTAGCGGTGTCATTTTGGCTTTCTTATATTACATTAAGGATCACGTTTTATGCAACATCATCTGTGGTGCTGCTTTTTGTTTAGTCTTTGTGTAAGATGTACTTTATAAATACTAGCGATGCAGTGGGTATTCTATGAAGATATGTTTTAGAGGTTAAACGACAGTGGAATGTATGAGAATGCTCCGGGAACGTATTTAGTACTCGGAGTATTGTGAGACAGTTTCTTTCTAGGGTGTAACTTTAACAGGTTATTGTTTGGTTTTGATATTGTAATATAGTGGAGTAGCGTTTAGCATCATTTTTCTTGAAATATTACACATTTCGTTTTGAATGATGCTTTTGAAATAGTAGCCATTCATTAATGTTAGAACGTGACACTGCCCACTTCCGGGTTGGAACACATGGCTCTCATGGCTTTTCGAACGGTGTATGAAGGCATGTCAGAGGGATGCTCTGTTTAATACTAAGGGGCTTATTTACAAGTTCTTTGCGCCACCGGTGCGTCACTTTTCATATTGGAAAAAGTGACGCACCGGCGGCGCAAGGGGCTTGTAAATAAGCCCCTGAGTTTATAGTCGTTGTTTGGCAATATTTTCAATTCACCGACAACAGTAGATGTTTTAGAGAACGCTTTTGAATTGTGTTCTTGATATTGTTTTTAACTTCCTTTCATGGGAGGATTGATGTATCGTGGGTTCATGTACCTGATGATGCTCACACAGAAGATGCTCCTGCACAGCTCTTCCATGCCCTATATCCCAAGCCCCCCCAACAGTTGTAGGATACTTCGATCAGCTCTTCCTTTGAGGTGTCTCAAAACAAGGTAGGTTATTCCAAACCGGGTGTTGCTGACAAAACCGGGTGGGATTTTTGTAGCATCTAGGTCATCATCCAGCCCCGCTTCTGGGCCAGCATGAGGTTAGTCTTAGGTCTTCAATCTTCTGGTATAGCTGAGAGGGCCAGAAGCACATGTCCTGTAGCTACTCAACAATAGCCCACACCAGCTCTACCTGACTGTGCTAAGCAAACTATAGGAAGAGCCAGAATGTGGGATCAGAGCAGCATTTGAGTAGGCCTAAATTGAAACATCATGATCAAGCATGCTCATGTTCTTTTGCATTTGTCACCCCGAGTGGAACGGGTATGCTCAGACGCGACTCCCGTGCTCTCCACACCACTGGAGTCAAGCTATCCTGGCTGATGACGGCTGATAGCCAGAAGCCGGTCCTAGGATGCTTGATTCCGGTCCAGGGAAGACAAGGCTTGGCAGTACGGGCTGAACTGTTCCCATGAGGCACAGGGTCAAGGCTGATTTGCATATGGCCATGTCTGAACTGGGGTGGTGTGGAGTGCAAAAAAACGATGGATTTAGGCCCAGATCTCAGTACTGGGGTGAATGTATGACATTGTTCTGCATTCTGTCCATCAACTGTTCTTTTGCATAGAATCAGCAGCAGCAATGGGTTATCATGCCTCATCAGGGCATGGAGGAGCGTAATGTAGATTACAACCCTGGCAAACCTAGGAAGAGGAAACAATTGCAAAGAAGAAAAACAAAGCATTGAATGAATAAAGAAAAACAATGAAGCTACTCTTACCCAATTATGCTGGATCCCTTGATGCAAGGGACAGATTAAAGGCACCCTAGCCATAACATCTACGATGGTGCCAAATCTGACTGAAACCCTATATACTCCATTCAATATCATACCTTCTGAACTTGCTCTGCCACAACCACTATAATGAACCTCCACCCAAACCCCTTCTGCCAGCCCACAGAGACTCACTGGGTCTGTAGGAATGAGGTACGGTATTAGTGAAAAATAGATGGGCAAGGGTGGGAGGACTTTTTAGAGAAGGTAGGATTACCTTGGGGTGGAAGGACAAAGGTGCCCCATAGAATACTCACAAATATTGAAACCATCCTGAATTCAGTCAAAGTAAATGCCACCATTAACCCTCTTAAAATCACAGTAAGATAACCACTATCCTCCCTATGGTGCAGAGAACTGTGGTATGCATTTTTTGATGTGACATCATAAAACCCTTGACTGAAGCTTAATAATGTATTTACTCATCTGGGTACCCCATTCCATAATTTTCTGGATTCAGCAAATAGCTCTTTTCTGCGACACTCAATGCTGTCAGCAGATTTTACTTAACATTTCATATCATATTTGGTGCTTCCTGAAAAATAGTAAGGGCCCTCTATTTATTAGAAGTGTGTGTAGCTCTGCTTTCCACTGATGTACTCTGCTAAGTACAGTGTGATCTACCAGAGAGTGCACCTGTGCTGTGGAGAGAGCATTTTCATCTGTGATTAGAACACTGTCTCTGTCTGCACCATGTGCTGATAACTTAGGTTGTGCCAGTCCCAGTCAAAGAAAGTTCCCCGAATGAGTAATACGGCCCTTGGTGAATCAGACCTTCTTGAACTAACAGTCCCAATTTATTGGTGTTCTGATGTCTGACAGGTCTTCACATTTGAATGCTTCCTAGGACCCTCCCCTCTTTCCTTCCAAAAGACACTTGGGTTAGTGCCACATTGGCTACACCCATGGAAATGCAGAGATGTGATGTCCATCCAGTATTTTGTTCCTGTTCCTGCGTAGGTAAAATGTCACTGGACTATGGGGAAAGTCTTTTAAAAGAAATTGTATCTGGTCACAACCTCATTTGGTGGCCTTGGGTCTGCTTAGCTTGGATACATCGTTCACTTCATGGGAGCTGCTAAACCTGTCAGTCTTAGGGAGGTTTTACATCCAATATTTACTGGTTTTGCTTTTGTTATCCTTAGAACTCTATGCACTTTACCATGGCCAACCAGTGCAAAAGTGCATGTGCTCACTCCCCAAACCATGGTTTGGTTGGCATATTTAATTTAGTTATAAGTCCCTTGTAGAGTGGTATGACATATACACAGCGTCTGTAAATTAAATGCCACCAGTGAACCTGCAGCACGTATTGTGCCAGCTACCTAAGTTGCACCTTAAAACATGTCCCAGCCCTGTGTTTGCAGCCCAATTGCAGTTTTAAACTGCCATGTTGACTTGGCATTTAAACCCTCTTGCCACGCTCAAAGATTCCCTTCATTGCATACATCGCACCTAAGGTAGGCCATTGGTAGCCCAGAGTGTAGGGTTCTGTGTAATTGAAAGGTTAGACATGTACTTTTAAGTTTTACATGCCCTGGAAGAACAAAGTCCCTAAATTCATTGTTCACTACTTTAACGCCTACCCCTCCTATAGGATAACATTGGGAAGTCCTTATTGGATTTAATAAGCAGTAATTCCTAATTGGGAGACAGCAGATATCTCATGTTTGATACCAGGGAAGAACTGAACATCGCTATGTTAGACATAGACAAAGTTTCCTGTGCTGAACTCCTTGGGTTCTCAATAAAACATGACTCAGGTCACTGCCTCACCGGCCTGATATGCTACAGGCCACCAGGGGCCATTAATGCTACGCAACAGCAGGAACTGCTCGGTGTCATTAACAACTTGACACTTACCCATAGCAGATTACTAGTGCTGGGAGATTTTAACCTATGGACTAATGGTAAACTAGACACATCCTTCCACAACATCATACAATCCTGTGCCAACTTAGGGTTAAAACAATGGGTAACCACTCCCACACACAGGGAAGGAAACATTCTAGACCTAATCTTCGCAGAAGAAGATCTTGTATCCATGGGAAAAACCCTACCAGTGGGATGGTAAGACCACTATCTAGTAACATTCAATGCCCACACTCTGGTTAACATAAGGCCTGCAAACAAACAGGTCAGAACCTTTATCAGCCGTGACTGGAAAGGACTACTAAAAAAAGGGGAAAAAGGGGATGCCCTCTTTCAGTTAGAGACCCTGTTTAATCCGGAGAATGATACTACTGTGAACTATCGTTCGCTCTGTGATCATGTGACCAGGAAACTTGATCATATTGCGCTGCTGAAAGTAATCAGGAAATGAGGCAACCCTTCCGCGCCCTGGTACACGGAAAAACTGAAAAATCAGAAAATCGCCTGTAACAAGGCGGAAAGGCAATGGAGGAGAGATTATACAGAAAAGAATAGACTACTCTGGAGGCTGACAATAACTAAGTATAAAAAAGAGATTGTCACAGCCAAAGCAGAACACTTTGCAGCCATTATCCTAAAAAGCTCTAATAAGTCACGCGACATCTTCAAGATAGTAAGAGAATTGTCCCACCCTAATTGCGCCAGTAGCAACATCAAACCTTCGCAGGAGCTATGTGATGGTCTGGCCTCCTTCTTCCGGGAAAAAATCATCAAATTAGTAGAGAGTATGGAGGATGCCCCCACTTCCTTAGCACAGCACCTGTCTGCCGCGTTCGACACGGTGAGTCATGACATCCTACTGACAAGGTTGGAAACCTTTGGAGTAGAAGGAACGGCGCTCAATTGGCTGCGTTCGTACCTGACAGATAGATGGCAGGCAGTGGCACTCCCTCCATACCAGTCTGAATTTGCTAAAGTCCCACACGGGGTCCCACAGGGGTCTGCGATCAGTTCAATCCTTTTTAACGTTTACATGCAACCCCTGATGGGTATCATCAAGGCCCATGGTATTAGCGTGATCAACTATGCGGAGGACACGCAGCTGATGATCTCCCTTGATGGCGCCCATGCAGAATCACTTGAGACATTCCACACTTGCATGCTGGAAATGGCAACTTGGCTAAAAAGTAACTCGCTACAATTTAATAGCGGTAAAACAGAGATCATGCAATGCAAAGTGGGAAGAATTGCCAGAAGCCTGCCTGTTGACTTCTGGCCTTTAGCCTCAGATGGACCACTGACACCAGTAAAGACGGTGCGGAATTTGGGGGTCAGCTTTAATGACAACTTAAACTTGGAGACCAACGTCAACAAACAGGTGAGCAGTTGCTTCACCCTAATGCGGGGCCTCCGAAAGCTGCTACCTCTCCTTCCAGCACAGACCAGAGCAACCGTAGTCAGGAGCACCATTCTTAGCCGCCTGGATTACTGCAACGCTCTGCTACTGGAATCTCCTGCATATCTGATTTCCAGACTCCAGAGTACCCAGGCGGCAGCAGCTAAAATGGCACTCTCTCGAGGACGACGATCCTCCACCACTCTAGCACTGGCCGAGTTACACTGGCTGCCCGTGCATCAGAGAATCCTCTTTAAATCTCTATGTACTGTCTTAAAAGCAGCACATGGTCTGGGTCCTAAACCTCTACAAAACAAATTCCAATGGTATGAGCCCACACGGACCCTCCGCTCCTCATCCACTAACCTTATTAGCATACCTAGGTGGCAGAGCCTTTAGCATAGCAGCAGCCCACCTCTGGAATAGCCTTCCTATTGCGATTAGGAAAACCAGTGAACTGCTGCCTTTCCGCAAAAAGGTAAATACCTGGCTCTTCCCTAAAGCTTAACCACCCCAAGAGTAACCTGTTCACTTCCCCATCCTGCCCCTTGATGATCAATTCTTAGTCGCACTTTTCCAAAGCGCCAGGACGCCCGTACGGTTGCAGCGCGCTCTAAAAATGGCATAAATAAATAAATAAACTATGGAATTATAATGATAACCCCTCTTTAACGGTAAAGGCAGATTTTTTTATTACAATATTGAAAATTCCACTTTTAGAAAGATGAATTTTCCTGTCCTTAGCCCTTTGTGCCTGCAGCCTGTCTTGGGTTGCATGACTGGGTAAAACTGACAGACTTTGTGAATTCCTCCCAGACAGTCCCCCAATAGGCGTGCCTGATTGGGCCATCTGCTGGCAGAGTAGGGGAGCTCAGAACAGCACTATTAACATACAAATTGCCTGTGTGCTACCTTCATGTAAAGGCCCGAACAAACCTGTATTGTCACTGCAGCCAGCTTGGAGTCAGGGCAGGGAAATGAAGAAAGTCCATGCACTTCAAATACCCTTTTCCAGAAGCTTCTCCCACCTGCAAGAAGAGCCGATCTAGAGTATAAAAATTGGACCTTCAGACCCACTCTTCAGTTCAGTACTGGACCCGTGGAAGGACTCTCATATGGCTATTTACTGCTGTGAACTGCTGTACACTCTGCCAGACTGCTGCTGTAACTGGGAGGACTGTTTTGCTGCCTGGAGCCTGTTTTGCACATTCAGAGGCCAGCCATGCTGTTGTGCCCTGCATATCCACCTGCACCCAATACTACGAGAAGTGACTCTAAGGACTAGTTTGATGGCCTCTTGTTCAGAGCCACAGGGACATACCAGGCTCCCATTACCTTGAGCCTGTACCTGGACCTAGCCTCAGTGAGTTCCCAACCCCCATGCAATCTCCCCGCAGTTCTAGGCCCTTGGTTGTGGTGCTAAAAGTGCCCAGAAAGCTAATTTTCAAAGCTGAGGACTTGGACAAAATCTGGCAAAAACGTGCTCTGACTACCAGGAGGAAGCCAGGAACCACCTGCTTGCCTATTAGCCTGAGGAACATGTGAAGTCAGACTGACTGCATAGCTTCTCCTGCTATGTTCTTCTTTGCAAGACCAAATCAGTTTCAGCAGTCCTTCACCACAGGGGTATCAACCTGGTTGATCTGTCTTTGACTACAGACCTCTGCTTTGTCCCACTGGAGTTTTTTACCTCAATTTTGATGACTAAGTCCAAACATAGAAATCTTCACTGCAGCTTTTAGCCAAGGTCATCTGAAGATGACGCTACCTCCTTGGACATCTCCAGCAGCCTTGTTCTGCTGAAGTTTACCTTCTCAGATATTTTTCTTCAGAAACATTTCTAAGTCCCAAGGGAAGCACTGACCTGACCCAATCCACTTCTCGTATCCAAACTGCATTCCATTGTGGTAAGCCTTAACTTTTGACTTTTGACCTGGCCTCGCATGACTAGATGTCCACGGTTAGTGCTTTGATCTTTTTAGCCTATTTTGAACTTTGAACTTTAAACTTGAAACATTCATAACTCAAGTTCTACTGATTGAATTTTTGCTGCTTTGGTGTCACATAGTTCATTACAGTTTACTCTATATTTCTGAATTAGTTTGGGTTTTTTCTTGTGTTGTGTTTGTACTTTATTACTGTTTGTGTGCTGCATAAATACTTCTCACATATTGTCTAAGTTAAGCCTGCGTTCTTTTTTTGCCAGTCTACCCAGGGTTAAGCCCAGATTAATTTAGAGACTTTGTGTGGTTCACGCTGCAAGGAATTTTGGCTGTTGTTTTTCCAGGGCTCACACCACAGTCAACAAACAACCCAAGCTGTCTTGTTGTTGGCAGAGGCGGGATCAGGACTTGTATTTGTGCAGTACAATACAGTATTTTGTGTTACAGAAAAATGCCAGATAAATAATTTGGCATCAGAGTGAACCCTTTTTACATCTTTTCCTAGTTTCTCAATTGGCTACTTTCCCCCTTTTCTAAATTTAGTTGTCCTACTTTTCTATTTGCACCATGGATATGGATCCCTACACATTTGACACCCTCAGCAGGGGTAATCTACGGAAACTTTGCAAACAGAAGGGACTGAACATAGATAAGAGGGCTACCAAACTGGATCTCCAGGTTGCCCTCAGGGCCTTTGGGGAGATGCACAGATGGCAGGCCATTTCAGAGGAGGATGTGGTAGATGGAAATGAGGAGGATGGAGCACAGACAAAGGAGGAGGAGAGGTCCAAGCCCAGTGTCCTGAGTTTCCGGGAGAGCTCGGCTCGAACCAAGCAGATGACATGGATGCTCACGATGAAGCAGGGAGCAGTGTGTCTGCCAGGGGCCTCACCTACAGGAGTTGATGGACAGGAATGAAGAAAGGAAGCTCAAACTGGAAGTAGCAAAGTTGAGACTAGAGAAGGAGAATGCTGAGGTTGAAAGGGCCTTTGCGGAAAAGAGACTGGGCATGGAGGAGAGGAAGATGGCCCATGAGCTCAGTCTCAGAGAGATGTACTTGAGAGCCAAGCAGAGGGAGTCTAACAGTAATGGTGGCAGCATACTAGCTGTGTCCAATGAAGAGGGGAGAGCCCGCTTACCCAAAGACCTGGAGCTCAGTTGTGTGGTCGAATATGATTTAGATAAATGGCTTTCAGCTTATGGAGTAGCTCTGAGGGTACACAAGGTACACAAGGTCCCCGACCAGTCTTAGGGATAGCTTGTGGAGGTGGACACGGGGACACAAGCCTGGTTCTTGAGGTAGAGGACCAGACCAAGTGTGCCCCCATGAAAATCATTCTTCTTACCAAATGTGGGCTGACCCCTGAGAAGTATAGACAGAGGTTCAGGGACAGCCACAACCTCCCAAAACAGTCCTGGGTGGACTTTCTAGACTTGTCTAGCAAGGCACTGAAAGGCTAGGTGAGGGTAACAAGATAGATGCTTTCAATGAGCTGTACAACCTGATTTTGAGGGAGCACATGCTCAATACCCGTTTTACAGAGCTACACCTGGTAGATCGCAAGCTGACTGACGCCAGGAAGCTTGGTGATGAAGTCAGCACCAGAATGTCCAAAACAGTATCTGGGAGAGACTCACAAAAGGGTGGTCAGAGTGCCCACCAGAAGAAATAAGTGGGGAGATAAAAAATATGAAGTTCTCTCGTGGCCCCCAAAGTAGTTCTTAAGGGAAAGGGTCACAATTTGGCCAGCAGAAGAAAGGCTTTTCTGACAAAAAAGGTAACAAGTCTGCTCCAAATTGCTATGAATGTTATGAGCATGGGTGTTACAGAGGTGAGCCCAAGTGCCCCAAGAGGACACAAACTCCCACTGGAGGAAAACCCCAGTGTTAGCCAGTGTAGTGCTTGGGGAGGAGATGGCCCAAGTCAGTGGGTGGGATGTCAGTGAGGTTACCCTAGTGTCCCTGGGTGACAATGGGATGGTGTCCAAAGCCCACATGCTTTGCAATATACTGCAAAGTAAATTCAGTGGGTCACCATCTATGGACAGAGAGAAGGCTCTGAGGGACAGAGGAGCCAGTATGACTACCGAGAGATGTCATATGGTGTCTTCACAGCAAGTGATTCCCAAAACATTCCATGACGGCTGGAATGCAAGAAACCGGTCCTCGGAAGCTTGTTTCCGGTCCAGGGAAGGCATGGCTTGGCAGTTCGGGCTGGACTGTTCCCATGAGGCACAGGGTCAGACTGATTTGCATATAGCCATATCTGAACTGGGGTGGCAGAGTGGGCTAAAGAACGGTGATGGATCAAACCCAGATCTTTGACTGGGTGTGAGTGTTTGATTGGTTCAGATGCTCCGTCCATCACCACCCCCTTTTGTACCGCTTTGGCCGCCATAATTGTGGCAGGGTATGCTCAGACGTGAGTCCTTTGCCACTGGATTCAAGCAAGCCGGGCTGAAGACGGCTGGAATGCCAGAAACCGGTCCTCGGAAGCTTGTTTCCCGTCCAGGGAAGGCATGGCTCGGCAGTTCGGGCTGGACTGTTCCCATGAGGCAAGGGGTCAGACTGATTTGCATATAGCCATGTCTGAACTGGGGTGGCAGAGTGGGCTAAAGAACGGTGATGGATCAAACCCAGATCTTTTGACTGGGTGTGAGTGTTTGATTGGTTGAGATGCTCCATCCATCACCACCCCCTTTTGTACCGCTAAGACAGAGAAGGGCTAGGGGCATTGGAAATCTGCCCCTGAATATCGCATAGAAGAGGTGGATGGGACACCATAGGAGGCTGCCCCAGAGCCTACTAGGGAGCCTCTGGGGCAGCTGATGGTCTCTCCAAGTTCTTCCGTCCTAGTGATGAGATCTCCCAGGAGATTTGGTAGATCTCCCCAGTTACAGCCTGGTGGGGCACATGTTAGATATACCAGCCTAAGGGTGGTCTTCCTAAAATGTTTTGCATAATTACCTCAAATTTTTGATGGATTTTTGCTTTTGTTGGCCAGAGGACTCTGCATTTTACCACTGCTAACCAGTGCTAAAGTAGATGTGTTTAATCCCCTAAGCAGGGTTTGAGGGCCATATTCCTAATTTCCATAATGAATTCACTTATAAGTCCTCGTAGAGTGATATACAATACATCCAGGGCCTGTAAATTAAATGCCTACAGTGGGCATGTAGCACGTATTGTGCCACCTACGTAGGTAGCACCTTAAATCATGTCCGAGGCCTGCTACTGCAGGCTAAATGCAGTTTTAAACTGCTATTTCGACTTGGCATATAATCCCCCTTTCTAAGCCTTAAACTCCCCTTTTATTCCATATAAATCCCCCCTAAGCTAGGCACTAGATAGCCCACAGGGCAGTGTGCTGTGTAATGTAAAGGTTGGACGTGTACATTTAAGTTTTACATATCCTGGTAGTGAAGAACTCTTACATTCGTTTTTTTCACTACTTTGAGGACTACCACTCCCATAGGCTAACATTGGGGATTCCTTATAACATTTAAAAAGCTAATAAGTCATGTTTAGTACCTATGAAATTGTAATGATAAATCATCTTTAATGGTAAAGTCGGATTTTTCATTACAATTTTGAAATTGCCAGTTTTAGAAAGTTGGCATTTCCCTGTCCATAGCCCTTTGTGCCTGCAGCCTGCTTTGGGTCACATGACTTAGTGTAGTTGACAGACTTTGTGAATTCCTCCCAGACAGTCATGCAATAGAGGGATTAGGTGTGCCCAGTGGTGGCCAGCATGGAACGGGGTTGGCGGTGCAGGAGGTGGGGACGAAGGGAGAATATAAAAAAAAAAATACCTTATCGCAGCTTCTCTCTGTCTGTCCTCCCTGGGCTCAAAAAGGAAGCAAGAAGCATCCAGGCTCACCTGACCAATCATTGCTCTGAGCGCCGTTGTTCGACGCTCAGACAGGGACTGGGGTCTGGTCATGAAAGGCACTAGGGTATAAAAATAGGACCTTCAGACCCACTCTTCAGTTTAATACTGACTTGTGGAAGACTCTCAGTAACCTGCATGTTGCTGTGACCTGCTGTACACTCTGCCGGATGGCTACAGTAACGCGGAGGACTGCTTTGCTGCCTGGAGGCTGCCTTGAACACTAAGATGCCAGCCCTGCTGCTGAGCCCTGCATCCTCACCTGCACACAGGACTACCAGAAGTGACTCCAAGGACTTGTTTGCTGTGATCTGCCTTCACACAAAGAGCCTAACAACCCTGTGTTGTCACTGCAACCAGCTTGGAGCCAAGGTAGGGGATGCAGCAAATTTCATTAACTTCAAAGAACCGTTTCAGAAACTTTCTCCACCTTCCTGAAAAAGGACACCATGGTATAAAAATAGGACCTTTAGACCAGCTCTTCAGGTCACTATTGTACCTGTGGAAGGAATCTCAAAGTACTGCCTGCTGCTGTGACCTGCTGTAAACTCTGCCCAATTGCTGCTGTACACAGAAGGACTGCTTTCCTTCCTTGATCCTACCTTGAACCCTTAGAGGCCCACCCTGCTGTTAAGCCCTGCATCTATACCTGTATACAGGACTACCAGAAGTGACTCCAAGGACTAGTATGCTGGAATTCTGTTCAGAGCCACTGGTACATAACAGGCTCCCACTATCTTGAACCCGCCCTAGTGAGTCTTGAATCCCTAAGAGGTGTCCCACCAGTGCTTGGCCATTGGTTGTGGTGCTAAAGGTTCCCAGATGGTCAATATCCAAAAATGAGGACTTAAACAAAATGTTTTTATGTTTTTTTATGCAGCAGCAAATCAGTGTTAGTGGTATTTCACCAAAGGGGTACCAGACCTCATGGAACTGTCTTTGGCTCCAGCCCTCTGCTTCGTACCACAAGAGTTTTTTGCTTTCAATTCAGCAACTTAGTCAGAACGCAGAAATCCGCACAGGGGCTTTGACCCAAGGAAATATAACAATGACGCTACCTCCTCTGACCCCTCCTGCAGCCTTGCCCAGGTAAAGTTTACCTTCTCAGACATTTTTCTTTATTAAGTTTCCTATATCTGAAGGTTAGTGATGACCGGGCCCAATGCACGTCCCATACCCCAACCACGCTCCATTGCGGTCTGCCTTCATTTTTGCCTTTGACCTGGTCTCGCGTGACTTGATGTCTGTGGTAGGCACTTTGATCTTTTAGTCCTATTTTGAACCTGAAACTTTAAAAATTCATAACTCTGGTTCTACTGATGAGACTTTTTGCCATTTTGATGTCAAGTATTTATTAAAATGATGTATTCTATTCTTCCAAATTGGTTTAGATTTTTTTGTGTGTTTTGTTTTTACTTTATTACTGTTTGTGCGCTGCAAAGTACTTTACACAGAGCCTCTAAGTTAAACCTGGCTACATTTTGTGCCAAGCTACCCAGGGTTAAGCACATGTTAATTTAGTGACGTTTTATGGTTCACCCTGCAAGGGATTCAGGTTATTTCGTGACTAAGGCTCACACCCTAGTCAACTAACAACCCAATTTCTCACAGGAGCTATTGTTTGTCTGCTCAATAAATATTACAGAAGGGACTATATAATACATTTGTGTCTTCTTCTGTAAAATGAATGTCATGTGGAGTAGTAGCATTACCATGTTGCTCAGTTTATTTTGCTTTGCATCTGTCCTTTTCATTAGTGGTGCTTTTTACTGTTCTTTCATGGCCATACAGCAATCCTTCTGGACATCAGAGGTTAATATCACAAACTGAGGATGGCGGTCTCACTCTACTCTTGAAGGTTAGGTCCAGCAGCGATTAAGACTCACCTGAATACTTATTGTTTGTGCCTGAATGTCAATAATCAGGGCAGATTAAACCAAATAAATCACAGTCCTCATTTACAGACAAAATGCTTGCTTCTCTCTTATTCTCACTTGAAGATTGGTTCAGGTATTTCCCAGAGTTCAGTAATGACAGTTCCCCTTACATATAAGCTGCCTTTCATTATGAAACCCGAAATTTCAGTTACCCCAAAGGTCTTAATAACTAATTTCAGTCATATATGATAATCAATGTTCTAAAAACAGCTGATTCTCACTGGGAGCCCTTTCTGGCCAGTATGTGTTAACTGAAACAAGATGATGTCCCTTTGCATCATAAAACGAACTCTAACTACCAAACAGTGATTCTTTTTTTAATCCTCTATTAAGTACATGGTTATGGAACAGAAAAATGCCTTTTTTAGGGTGGTCTCTCACTACTCTATGCACTGGTAAAGCAATCTAAAAAAGTTTATGTTAGACCTGTCATCCTTAGGATGGTCTTACCCCAAACATTTTGTCCGCTTACCTCCTCATTTTGTTGGCCTTATGACTCTGAGCACTTTACCACTGCTGACCAGTACTTACGTGCATGTGCTTCTCCCTTAAACATGGTAACATTGGTGTGTACACAATTGGCATATTTAGTTTACTTATAAGTTCCTTGTAGAGTGGTATGCCATATACCCTGGGCCTGTATATTAAATGCTACCAGTTGAACAGCAGCACTGATTGTGCCACTCACTCAGGTAACAATTCCAAACATGTCTCATGCCTGCCACTGCAGTCATGTATGTGAAGTTTACTGCCACTTCCACTTTGCATTTAAAACCCACTACCTATCCATAAACATTTATTACATGTACGTCACCCCTAAGGCAGGGACTAGGTAACCCATAGGGCAGAGTGCGGTGTAAGTAAAAGTTAGGACATGTACTTTTATGTTTTGCATGTCTTGGTAGTGACAAACACCCCAAATTCCATGAGGCCTACTCCTCTCATAGGTTAACATTGGGAATTCTTTAATACACTTAGCTGTAATTCCTAATTTGAAAGAAGTAGCTGGATCATATTTTATATAATTGGAATGGTACTGATAAATCCTCCTTACTTGTAAAGTTGAATTTAACATTACTATTTTAGAAATGTCAATGTTAGAAAGTGGGTATTTCTCTGCTCTTACTGCTCTGTGTGCCTGCAGCCTGACTCCAATACAAGTCTGGGGTGGATAACAGTTTCACTTTCATTTGGGGGATGTCTCTCCTTCATACCTAGAGTCCATCGATCACCCCCATGACAGCAGCCCCAGCATCAGTATAAGCTTAGATGAAATCAAGGGAGCCCTTGTGAAAATAACCCCTGGCAAAGTGCCAGGCCTGGACAAGATCCCTGGGGATTTATTCCGCAGCGAGCCAGCTGTCTGGGCCCCATACTTTTGGGTTTTATTCAATGCTATATTGCAGGGTATGGGGATCCCGTCCAGCTGGCTTGGTGCGGAAATAATCCCAAACTTCAAAAAAGGCTCTCCACTCCAGCCAACCAACTACAGGCCAATTCGCCTGATTGATATTCTCCAAAAATCTTGGCGCACATCTTGCTGCTCAGGCTACAAAACTGGATGGAAGAACAGGTGATTCTGTCCCCTTTGCAGGCCGGAGTCAGGGAAAAATTATCCACCCTGGATCAAGTACTCAGACTACAGCTGTTGTCCTGGAAAACCGTGTGTCTGGAGGGCGGCAGTCTTTTCCTAGTATTTGTGGACCCGAGGCCAACTTTCGATTTGGTCCCAAGGGAAAACCTATGGTCAGTTCTACATAAGTTGGGGGTCCCAGAATATCTAACCCATCTCATTAAAAGGCTACATGAGGACAACTTCATGCAAATTAGGTTTGGCAAGGATGGCGAGCTAACTGCTCCCATCCCGATTAAGCCTGGTGTCCGACAGGGCTGTGTCCTTGCTCCCACTCTTTTTAGTTTATATATTAATGGCTTAATAGACTCACTCCTGGCTGAAAAAGACCTAGATTCTCCTAAGTTAGCCTCTCAACTGATCCCGGCAATGATGTTTGCTGATGATACATTTTTAGTATCCAAATCGCCTATGGGGTTACAGAGAATTCTTAATAAATTTTAAGTTTTTTGCAGAGAAAGAGGCTTAGAAATTAACCTGCAGAAAACCAAATTTATGGCGTTCAATAGTCCCAAGAGCACACGTCCTAATCCCCTGCTATTGGGCAAACCTCTTGAAAGAGTTTCCTCTTTCGTTTATCTGGGGATCACCATTACAGATAAAATGGACTGGGTGGTACACATTAAAAAATCAGCCCTAAAACTGTCTCAATCATCAGGTGGGATTATGAAGGTCTTTTGCAAGTCCACTTTGAAACCAATTAGCCCAGCCATTGACATTTACAAGGTGCAAGCTCGGGGAGGGGTTTTATATGGGGCCGAACTATGGGGCCATTCTGGTCCCGAAAACTTACCACAGGTAGAGAACAACTTCTTAAGACACTTGTTGAATCTCCAACAGAGTACCCTGCTAACCCCACTCCGATTAGATTTGGGGCTATTGCAATCTCAGATTTATTAAATCTCAAGCCCTTAATGTATTTGCGTCGTTTGTGGGTACCCCCAGAACTTTCTTCCTATAGGGAGGAACTTTTAGAGGTAATGAATCTGCGGGGGCTGCCAATCTGCCGTGGTTAGCATACATCAAACACACGCTCACCAGTATGGGGCTACAAGAGCTCTGGGCGGATCCTGAGCTTGCCTGCTCCTCAATATCTAGAAAACAATTGAAGACCCTTTTTGAGGAGCATAATTTGGCACAGCTTCATAGCTCTCCCCGAATAGGCAAGTTAACCTCAGCATGCCTGTCGTGTATTTCTATAGGTTCTGAATCAGTCCCCCTATTCCTGACCCTATTCTGGTTAAACTAACTATCAAGTTAACTAACAGTCAGCCCATGAGGCAAGAAAACCCCCATGATGCAGATACCGTTATCTGACGCAGTCACACTGCGGCACAGGAACGTGTTATCTGATTAGGTCATAACGCTTGAGATCTAATTAGACAAGCGACATTCCTCCAGCCCCTGATAAGGCATACGACGTTCTCATAACAAATCAAACCTATGACAACCTGGATAATCCGTGCGGCCATTGTTTTGATTTCACAGAGAACTTTAGTAAAGAATGTGCTAACGAGCAAGTCGTATGACATCTTTATTGACGTATCTATGTCCATCCTTACGTCAATCTCGGCACCTTTAAGGTATAAATATTGCCGACCTTGCCCTATGCAAACACACGCGTGGTGACAAGACGGAGCAGCCATACTTGCCGAAGCCGAGAGCAGAAGCAGACCCCGCTGGCAGCAGCCCCGCCTTCCTGACACGCTGAGAGACGCGCTGCTATCTCAAGCCGAGAGACCCAGCACCGGCGCTTTCGGGCAGCCCTCGCAGGCAGCCTGGAATATCGAGAGCAGAGAAAGAGATACTATTCCTCATCCATCCTAAATTCCAGGTACAGAACTGAATAACCCCTCACAGAGAATTCTTTAGTTATTCACTTGGCAAAAACAAACTTAACTTAAACTGTAACTTTCTATTCCCGCCCACGCATTAGACTTAGGTCAGGTACACGGGGTAGGCGTATTTAGAAACACCAGTTGAGTACGTTTAGTCAAATGTATATGTGTATGTAAATATATTTTAATCATTTTAAACATCATATGGCTCAGAAACCATATCAATGTTTTTACAGTATTATTTTATACTATTGCTTTTAATGTATGCACTTTACTTAACTATAAGTATTGCAATAATATCGATCCATTTCTCATGTATGAGAAAAGAGACTGATCAATAAATAACACCTTTTTATTGAACACGCCCGTCTCTTCCTTTTCTCTACATTCTGATGAGACTAAGAATGCACGTACTGACTGAGTAAAATAATTGCCTTGTGCTCACACGACTCTCGAGATTGACTCTTGATTAGGGGAGAGCAAAGTTGTCATGTTCTATGGTTGTCAGAAACTAAATCCCTTCTTGTCTAATCAGGGGAGTTAATTCCTTCCTTGAACATTCGAGAAAGTTTCTAGCGAACTCTGAGCTTAGCTGGCAAACCCAAAAATTAAGTCTAGTATCGACAGTAGTAGACCTAGTTAACGTCTGGCCTAGGCCTTTACTGCTGTAGGTACTATTCCAATGCGCAGAGCCTATTGGGAAAATAGGAGCTACACTACATGGCGCCCAACGCGTTTGGAAAGGGCGATAAAACTAACGTAAGACATTTAGAGTAACTCAGTCGTGCTTTCTCACTCAGACCCCTTTTCCCAAATACTCCAAAGACGTCTGGAGTGGGTGAAAGGTAATATCCTCCAAAACCTCGCAGGAGGGAACTCCTATGTATGGTTCTTGGTATAGTCAACGTTGAAGGATAAAAACAGTTCCAAAATATTGTGCATCTAATCTTTGTTCCATAAAGAAACCTGATCTGCAAACAAACATAATACCATCCTGTCTGTAAAATGGCAGAGAGTGATGATGAAAGAGAGGCAGTTAGATTAGCAACTGAACTCGCAGATGCTGATGCTACCATGCAAGCAGCAGACCCGAATATAACACTCATTCCGGTCATTAAAAGGAGATCTATAACCTTAAAACTTATAGAAAATGGACTGACACCTAGAGGTGGCACAGTCATATTCGTAATTGAGGCACACGAATATCGGCAGACAGAGGTATACTATTCATGGATACATTTTCCGGCAGCAAATGCTGTAACAAAGTACTTCCACTATTACAAAGTAGAGGAACCTCCTGAAACATACACTCCTTTCGAGGAGGTGGAAGTACCACTCAAATTCCAAGAGCATTTGCTCTTATTTGATGGCGCCCTAATACATAACAATCACATTACAAGGCTCGGTCCTTTAGGAAGACCAGGAGCAACGTGGCCGGTCTTAGCCGGATACACACCACATCCAGACATCAAAAGAATGCCTGCAGCAGAGCTGTTAATACAGCTAAAACAACTACTAAAAATTCATAGACAATTAGTTCAGTATGTAATGCGGACTTCAACAATTCAGCCAGCGATTAAACTTCCACAGCTGACCCCTCACCAGGGGAACACAAATAAAATTACACCACAGAACATCCAATCCTGCCTAGGTAAAGTTCCAGCTAAACGGGAACAGATACCATTCTGGTTGGCACAGAAAATTACCCAAATAGAGGCGGTGTTTCCTGACACCACCCCATTAGAAAAACACAGGATTCTGACTATATGTCTCCCAATGGGAATCGCACCACACATTGAGGACTGTGACACTTGGGGTACAGTCTTTGCTTCCATCTACACAAAAACGCACGGTGTTCCATCCATTTCGGTAATACCAGATGTGCTAAAACAAATTCAAGATGAATACGGTCCAGAACCTGCTTTAACTCTTGGTATGAAATTACTGAAAGACTTCAAGCAGGTCTCGGCTATATTACTAGCCAACATAAAAGGTGAAGCAGCAAACGTGGCGATCCGCCAGAGGTTAAAAGAGACAGATATAGCAGACCAACCAGCTGAAATTGCCAGAATCATAGAAAAATCCTATGAAGAACTAGGCAGAGATAGTCTAGGTGGAATACCAGTAAAACCGCAACTGACTACAAGTCCAGAAAAAATATTTTTTAATAATAATAATTCACCAAAAAAGAACTGGGATGGAAACAAACAATCCAATCCTAAAGAAAAGAAATTCCAGTCCCGAGGAAGGTCTCCTAGGCGAAGAGAGAAATCTCCAAACCAAAGACAGAGGTCACCGCAGAGTGACCCCTCGGGGAATAGATATAACCTTAGAAATAGGGATAATATTAAAAAACCTGATAGATATCAAGACATTGATACACGTCCCTCTCAATCTTTTCAGAATTCCTTGCAGAAATCGGAAAGAAGAGGACGATCAGAAGAGCACGCCAAGTCCAAAGACAAGGAACCTGCTCAACAAAAAAAGAAATTACAATTTCCAAAAAAGAAGGTAGCCAGTATCAAGGTAGTTAACAATGCCGAGAATACTGAGGACACAACTGAAAAACGGAGAGTGGGCTCAGACAATGCTAGACAGCGCAGCAGAGGTGAGCATAGCTCGCAAAGTCCTTATGAATCATCTGGAGACAGTGGACACGAATGAATACCTTCAAGTGGAAACTGCAGACACCAGAGTTAGCAAGCCCCACAAGATATACGAGATAACATTACGTATAGAGGGAGATAAGACTAGGAAAATAAGGGGACTATTTTGGGATAACCTCTCCAAAGGCTATGACATCCTTCTAGCTGAAAAAGACTGGCCACCAGAGTTTGTCAGGGAGTGCCCTCATGGCGAAGAAGTAATTATGCCTGCCTTCTCGAATCAAATACCGATTCATAAAAAATACACACTTGCTAGAAAGTGGGCAGTGGCCTTAGCACCTGCTTTATATAAAAATCATGTAGGATGGGATGAGGATTCTCCTCCTCACAAAATCCAGTTAAAAACACAACCTACTGCACAAAGGCAGTACCCAATTAAGCAAGAAGCTAAAAAACAAGTAAATGAAATACTAGATCAGCTAGAATACCAGGGAGTGATTGAAACTTGCACCTCACAAATGAACAATCCTTTGTTTCCGGTCTCCAAACCAGACAATTCATATCGTCTAGTTTTGGATTACCGACACCTTAACACATGTTGCAAAACTTTTGCAGTGCAAAACTCACACAGTGCTGCACTAATGAATAACATAGTGCGCAAAAAATACAAAACAACCCTGGACATCTCCAATGGATTCTTTTGTCAAAACATAGCACCAGAGAGCAGATATTTAACTGCATTCTCAGTAAATGGCACTCAAAAACAATTCTGTTGGTTAGCCCAGGGGTACAAGAACAGCCCGGGGGTATTCTCAGCGAGAGTAACAGAATTACTACAACTATATGATGATGAAGCATTATCTTATGTCGATGACATTTACTTAACAGATGATGACTTGGATACTCACTTGAAAAGAGTGAACACCATAATACTTGGGTTCGCTGCAGAGGGTTACAAATTCAACTTTAAAAAATCCAGTATTGCCCATCTGACGGTCCTATTCTTAGGATATGAGTTATCAAGTGAAGGTAAAAGCCTGGCAGACAATTTCCTAGAGAAATGTGCCGTAATCCAAGCTCCTAAAACACTAAAAAACCTACAGTCAATTCTAGGCTTCCTAAATTTCGGAAGAACATACATTGCAAATTACGCAGAAAGGGTCAAACCCCTTTATGATCTAATTAAACCAGACTTTAAAAGATCCAATTGGACTCAAACACACACAGAAATTTTGAGATCCTTACAAACAGACATGCTAATTAAAACAAAATTAGAAACACGTGATAACACACGCAACCTTGTGATCCGAGTCATCCCAGGGAGATGCGGATTCACATACCTGACCTCTAATGAGGGAGAAAAGGTACCAATTGCATTTAAATCACACTTGTACACAGAAGCTGAACAGAAATTCAGTAATACAGAAAAAATCATTCGTGCAGTTCAAACCGCAATAGCTAGAGAAAAAGACATAGCTGACGGTAGACATATCACAGTCAGAACAGCAGAATCAGCCTTTGAGGCACTAACAACACCTTGTAATTTACCAACAACAACATTGAATCCGGAATGGATACAATGGGTGAATTCAATCACAACGGACAAAGTATACTACTACTTTGATCCAGAACTAGAAGAATTAAAAAATCTAAAATATGAAAAGACGTATCCTCTGCCAATCGACATTCTGCCTCTACGACATTACGCCTGTGTAATCTATACAGACGGACATGCTCAACCCTCCGTTTGGGGAGAACATACATACAATCCCACATGTGAGATTACAAAAGAAGTGTGGCGCGGAGGTAAACTAAGACCTCTATTAACAAAATCACACTCAGTAGAAACTAATTCAGAACTACAAACTGAAATAATAGCATTAAAAATGGCGCTGGATAATGCGGATCGCGAATTCCCGACACTTATAGTGTCAGATTCATATTACTGCGTCAAAGCATATAACAAGGATTTGCAGACATGGATTCAGAACGGTTACAAAGATGACACAGATGCACCAATAAAGCAGAAACTGCTCTGTTAACAAGTAGCTCTTTTGAAAAAAGAACTACCAAAGACTCACGTGACTCACTCACTGAGTCATCAACGTGATGGCGTTCACGTTGTGGGGAATTCATTGGCTGAAGCAGCCGCAGCGGCAGCCACTAAACCGGCTCCCGTAGATCGAAAAAAGCGTACATTAAAATACATTGACGGTGAAACATTGCTGGCGGTGAAAACGTCATCAAACGGCGACTGCTCAGCACTACCGATCAACTATCCACTCAATTATACATACATAATCGATGCAAACTCCGTCCCTTTTGCTCGAATCCCTGGAGTGGGGGATAGAGTGATTCCAAACATGGACAGGAGAAACTTGTTAATCGCAGACGCACACATGGGCGAGGGTCTCAGACACCTTAAATTAAAAGATTCTCTGGAAGAATTACAATCACGGTACTGGTGGCCAGGCATGAGCCTGCACTACACCATGTTTGTAAAAAACTGCCCAAACTGCAACAGAGATCGCAGTGGGGAGAGAAGCAGTTTAATACCTCGTCGTATCAAGGCAGATAATATTACCAGCAAAAAGAATGGCTTGCGATTAACATATACAGGCTAGTTTCCACTTATAATGTAGATCACCAGCACTCGGCTGACGTCCGGACTATTATACAAGATTTGCGAGTCTAAATGGCATATACGCTAAGAGCATGCTACGTTCGACCATTGTTTTCACTCAGGCAATTCAGCCTGGGGGGGGAAACATGGCCAAATGAGCACAGCCCAGCGGGAATCTTCTCACTTCCTTCCTGAGGGTACGGGATGGTGTAAAGAAAAAACCAAGGCAGAAAGCAATCTATAATAGAAAGGATATTAGGTTCGGGAGCTGGGTGGGTCAAACATCTAATAAGTGTCCAACGTAGTCTAAATAACTTGCCAAGAAATTCTCTGAAGGGATTCAGTCCGTACGAATTATTATTCGGAACTAGGATGTTGATCTCTGACCTTGATAGTCAGACTTCAGTGGTAATAGAAAAAACCTTTGATGTCAAAGACCGTTTGGCTACTTTGCAGGACTTAAACAAAACAAGAAAAGACCTGAGCAACATACAGTTGAAACAACAGCCAACAACCACTGAAGAATCACCACCTGTCCCGGCAAGACCTGTCTGGATTCCAAAAGTCGGGGATCTAGTCAGGGAGAAGATCGCGGTAAAGAAGGGATTTGGGCCTTCTTACAGAAAAGCAGTTCCTGTCTTGTCTGTCAACGGGACAAGATCAGTTGTACTACCGCCACTTGCTGGAAAAAAGGAGAACCGAGTTGTATCCATCGACCTGGTAAAACCACAACATGTGGCCGATAACAAACAGTAGGCCAAGTGGACTCCCAATAAGTAGCAGAACACCAAGGTTTGCTACCAGTACAGAGGTCCTAACAAAAAGGCTCATCACATTCGAAACGCCTGCAGAAGAACAAGAAGGACTATGCAACAATGCAATAGAACTCAGACCTCTGAAAACCCAAATAAAGACATTTAGCAGAGACACACCAATCTATACTGAAGTACCAAGTGAAAATGCAAAAAACAGAAATCCTGAACCAATTGGAACAATTGACAGAACTGCATCCGGTTACTTCATCAACTTCGATGATTCCTCTGAAAGCCTGAGTGAATCAAAGACACAGCCATCATCAAAATCCTTTAAAGACAAAGCGAAGGAACTTTTTAAACATCTGAAAGAAACATATCTGGTTTCTCCATGGATTGAATTTTGGGTGGGTTTTGGCGCATTTATCCTCATACTTTGGCTCATCATGGTATTTACTTTGGGACGCTTCATTGAGGGAAAATATGCTAAAATGGACACAGCAAGTCAGAACATCAACTTGATCCTCAAACCACACACATCTTCACACGTCGAGAAAAGAGAACTTTCTTCAGAACTTTCTTCAGCCAACTTCACAGCCAATCCTATACCTGGTGGGGTAGCCTGGGACAACACTGACTATGAAATTTATGGTCCGGTCGAGATCCTGAAATATCCACACCAAATCAAGATCTCCTTGAGTGACTTTGCAAAACCAAACTCATTTGCTGATGATTGGGACTTCGAAAGTATTAACAACATGATGTCTGACTTAGTAATGTCTGCTAAATTTACAAAACATGATTATTTGCAAGGTTCTACAAATTATGATAGTATGTATTGCTATAACCATTATGGTAACCATTTTTTACATAAATCTGCACAACCTAGAAATGTTTTAAGTTATAATCAATGGGAACATTGTGCTACACCTCCAAAAGGAAGCTCTAGAACCGTATATGACAAATATTCATATTTTTCAGGTTTTAACATAAGTAATGCTGAAACATTTTATTTTAAATTGTCAAACAAAACAGGGATGAAAACCATGATAACCAACACAAAATTGATATATTCAGATTCATTCTTTGAAAAAATGAATACATTTGGATTTGATTATTGGGACAAAAATGTTGATTTGAAAAGTGTTTGGGGTACAAAAGAATGGCAAGTACAGGGTTTAGAAGCTTTGTTTAGAGCCTGCATGATCCCAGAACAAATGATATTTTTAAATGACACTGTTCAACAAACCACCTGTCTTGGCTTAGCCAAAATCAAAGATTTAATTAAACCGTCTATTCCGAAGCCAACAATGTTTAGCAATAGCTCTGATACAGATGAAGAGATAGACGTAAACCATATATTAAACCAAAACAGAACACATCCTGATTGGAAACAATGGTTGATCTGGCCCACAGATACAAATTACTGTCAAGATAGATTCCTGAATAAAACACAGGGTTTCAAAATGACCAGGCCAGACCCAAGATATCCCCAAAGACATCACCCAGGGATAATAACAACCTACAGTGTGGGCAAATTATGCCTTCAATGGCTACAGACTTCCACACTGCCTGAAATTAAGCAACACCTAACTTTACTTACTGATGGTGCTGACTTGCGTGATTTCATACTGGGACCACGCAAACAGCGTCAAAAGCGTTTCATAGCAGCCTCTGTATATGTAGCATACAATGAGGCCTGGAAGGTTACTCAAATTGAGACAGCAGAAAGAATACGGGAAATTGACCGTATCAATTTGGAAAAATCACTTTCTGTAGTGGACAATGGGTTAATGACTCTGTCCTCCAGAATTTTTTCATTGGACAGCATTGTGTCTTCAGCAATCGATATATTATCGCAAGACTTACTGTTATTACAACATGGTCAGTCACAATTGCGTTCCATTGTACAGCTTGGCTGGACGTTACAAAATCTGCGTTCAGGCTATGTGCCTTGGCGTTTAATCAACACAACGTCACTATTCCAAATCTTTAACCTTACTGATAGACAAATCGGTATGGCGCAAAAGGGTGCTGATTATACAATCTTGAGCATTGAAAAACTAGAAAGATTACCAATGACAATGTCAGAACGACCTGTCAGTGAATGGATAATCCACGGAATCATAAATATTCCAATCTCAACCTTCAGGTTTCAATACTGCCAAAAATATACACAGGCTGGCATGTACGAGAAATTGGGAAAGGGGTACCTTAAAACAACTTGGAACCTGCCCTATTCACATGCATGTGTCAGTAATAAAGGACAGAAAGTGTTTCTTAGTGGCAACAATTGTGCTATGTCACTAAGCGGCACGCTTCTGTGTAACGGAATTAGTTTGCATGGAGCCTGTGAAGGGAATTCATACAACCTTTCATGTCACCAGCAAGGCGCACCTGCAACTGAAATAGAACCATTCTTTCAAAGACTCTATAATGGGAGTTACATTCTTATTGTAGACCGCAGATGTTGCAGTCTTATGCCCGGGACTCCTTATCTAGTAACTACAACGGCGAAGGTCAAGTGCTGTGGACGTTCTTTATTCCCCAGCTCCTTTCCAGACAGGGAGGCAAGGGCATGGCCCAGTTTGAAAATTACTTCTATTCGAATAGATGCTTTAAGCAGAATGAAAACAGTGCTTCTTCAGACGCCTACAAGGCTCACGTCATCAAAAGAAACGTATGATCTACAAGTCGCAAGGACGACTGCAGAGATACATACATTATTATCAACTAATTCCCCCGTACATTTCGCGGAAATCCTAAGCGAAATCTTAAATATTTCTGATACCACTGGGGTCTCAAAGGTATTTAAGACAGTATTTTCGATGGCATTAACACCATTCAAAGCCATACTGGGTATTTTTCCAGATTTCGTCCATTCGATTTTTGGCGGACTTCCCCTGATCCTAGGACTAATTGCCGGAATCCTATTCCTAGTCCTTATTTTTCGTTATGGCAACCCATGTCACAGATCAAACTCTCGCGACAATGGAAGATACGATCCTAGCCATTGGATACCGGGACCGGATATCAAAAATCCTGGGACTCTCCCGGCTTAGAGACCTGAACATGACTTGGTTTCTATCATTTCGACCAATGTGGCAAAGGTGTGTTTTACCTGTACTAAGGTGTCTGCTATGCGGAGAAGAATGCGTGTTAGACACCTGTCTGACGCTACAATCGGATGCGCCAGTGGATGCAGATACACTGTTGGTTCCTACCAAGGTTCACGCTTTGTGCTGCCCTCAAAGGCTGCCAATCCTGATGACGGCATTCCTGGAATCTTCACCACTGCGATTGAAGAGTAGTGAAGTTCAAGATGAAAGCAGCATCGAACAGGTACGACCTTCTGTCAGCAATGCGATTCAGAATGTCAATGGAGACAATCATGCGCACGAATGCATGGTTACCCCTATTTCCGACTTAGTGGAACTTTCCCATGAAGCTGTTGACAGTTTTTTCGAAAGCCTGAATGATATGATGTTCTCTCCAGAACAGAAATAGAGACTTTTGAGTAAACTCGCACACGGCGTTCCCTGAATTCGGCCTTCAACTTTAAAAATAAAGTCACATGAACAATTTCACTCCAGCTCACGGACAGCAATATTTTTCAGCAAGCCCCTTAAAATATTTTTCTACATATTTTTTCCCCGGGACACTGATCTTCTGCTTAAAGTAAGAAACTATTCCTAGAGAACTAAAATTTCTATTTTTAGATACTTTATAGACTTTAGCTGCTCGCTGGGATGTTCACAAATATTTTATTATGTGATGAAATGGTCTCGAACTTCCTTTCTGTATAGCCATATTAAGAGCCATTTCATGTGTATTTCTCATATACCAATAAGCAATAATGCATAAAAATGCGTGTTTACTTTTGCATTTAATTCATGGCTTAAGTGCATACAATATATATGACTGCAATTTTTCAGTATATTTGAAAATTTCGAAATGCATTTATGTATTTTGGGGTGGTAAGGTATACACTATACTCTATAGTATGTTGTACTATGTTATACTATGCATAGATTAGTAGATATGACCATAGTTAGCGTGGAGTGGGTGTCGTGTATTTCTATAGGTTCTGAATCAGTCCCCCTATTCCTGACCCTATTCTGGTTAAACTAACTATCAAGTTAACTAACAGTCAGCCCATGAGGCAAGAAAACCCCCATGATGCAGATACCGTTATCTGACGCAGTCACACTACGGCACAGGAACGTGTTATCTGATTAGGTCATAACGCTTGAGATCTAATTAGACAAGCGACATTCCTCCAGCCCCTGATAAGGCATACGACGTTCTCATAACAAATCAAACCTATGACAACCTGGATAATCCGTGCGGCCATTGTTTTGATTTCACAGAGAACTTTAGTAAAGAATGTGCTAACGAGCAAGTCGTATGACATCTTTATTGACGTATCTATGTCCATCCTTACGTCAATCTCGGCACCTTTAAGGTATAAATATTGCCGACCTTGCCCTATGCAAACACACGCGTGGTGACAAGACGGAGCAGCCATACTTGCCGAAGCCGAGAGCAGAAGCAGACCCCGCTGGCAGCAGCCCCGCCTTCCTGACGCGCTGAGAGACGCGCTGCTATCTCAAGCCGAGAGACCCAGCACCGGCGCTTTCGGGCAGCCCTCGCAGGCAGCCTGGAATATCGAGAGCAGAGAAAGAGATACTATTCCTCATCCATCCTAAATTCCAGGTACAGAACTGAATAACCCCTCACAGAGAATTCTTTAGTTATTCACTTGGCAAAAACAAATTTAACTTAAACTGTAACTTTCTATTCCCGCCCACGCATTAGACTTAGGTCAGGTACACGGGGTAGGCGTATTTAGAAACACCAGTTGAGTACGTTTAGTCAAATGTATATGTGTATGTAAATATATTTTAATCATTTTAAACATCATATGGCTCAGAAACCATATCAATGTTTTTACAGTATTATTTTATACTATTGCTTTTAATGTATGCACTTTACTTAACTATAAGTATTGCAATAATATCGATCCATTTCTCATGTATGAGAAAAGAGACTGATCAATAAATAACACCTTTTTATTGAACACGCCCGTCTCTTCCTTTTCTCTACATTCTGATGAGACTAAGAATGCACGTACTGACTGAGTAAAATAATTGCCTTGTGCTCACACAACTCTCGAGATTGACTTTTGATTAGGGGAGAGCAAAGTTGTCATGTTCTATGGTTGTCAGAAACTAAATCCCTTCTTGTCTAATCAGGGGAGTTAATTCCTTCCTTGAACATTCGAGAAAGTTTCTAGCGAACTCTGAGCTTAGCTGGCAAACCCAAAAATTAAGTCTAGTATCGACAGTAGTAGACCTAGTTAACGTCTGGCCTAGGCCTTTACTGCTGTAGGTACTATTCCAATGCGCAGAGCCTATTGGGAAAATAGGAGCTACACTACATGCCTAGAGATAAAAGATACGTCTTTATTTGAGCAGGCCCTAGATATTATTAAACCAGCTGCCGCTAGAAAAGGTTACCTTCAGTTTAGGTATGGGGTGCTTCCACTCCGCTGTTTCACCCACAAATGGAAGGGGTTGCAAGTTTCGAATTGCCCGGCATGCGATTGCCCTGATGAGACAGTATTTCATGTGTTCTTCAGCTGCCCTGGCCACTACAAAGCCAGAAAATGTTGTCTGGTGCAGATTTGTAGGAACTTTGGAACTAGACACTGTTCGGAGGCATTTAGGATTCTCAAGTATGATACAAGTATCCCCATTGTTTTTTCAGTCGCATGTTTTTTATTTTCTATGTGGTGCTCTCTTAGGCATTGTCTAAAATCTTCCCAACAGGCGATAGATGCTCCTATAACAGAAATGTAACAATCTTACTTTTCCGCAAGCTGGGTAGTCCACTCTCCCATGGTTACTTATGATGGTCTTAAATGTATAGTATTGCTATGTTGATTTGACTAAAACTTTTTTACTCACTGTTTGAGGAACTGTGAATCAATCAGTTTACTTCCACAATTATCGTAAAAACTCCATGTGTAGAAGTAACCTTTAGCAGAGTGCAATCTCAGTGTGAGGACCATGTTAACATATATAAGATAAGATGTGGTCATCTTTTTATGATTTTTTTTATAAATGATGTATTTATTTATTTATTATTTGCACTATGCACTTTCCACAGATGAATTCTTGTTTTCAGTTCAGTCCATCCCCCTACGATATGATCTGTTGTCCCTTATCTTAGGGTATAGAATATTCTATCAGGCTCGTGAATTGCTGTATTTTTATTCTTTTCTAATTTTGTACATATTGAAACCCATTTTTCATCCTCACTTATACACAAAAATGTAATTGTATCATGAGGTTATTTTATATTCTCATTTTACTTCGTCATTTCTCCATTTTTTAATTCACGTGTATGTATTTTGATTGTACTTTTGAGGTCATATTGACCGAAATAAAGTTTATTGATGATGATTATGCTTCACTTTGTGCATTCCCTAGTCTAGTAGCCAGAAAAACAGGAAGGTTAGGAGTGTCTGAGCACTCATTTGCATTCTGATGGCCCTGCCTTTGCAGGAAGGGAAGGAGGAGCTGACACTTGTTCCTGAATAGGTAGTGTCCTGTCCCCAAACAAAGGGCTGATTACCTCCAACTGATAGTCCAGAGGCGGGACTTGGAAGAAAGCATTCCTGTTCACTTTAAAGACCCTTCTTTGAATTCACCCCCACTTCAAAGGTACAACTGGGTATAAGTGTTGGGTCTCTGACCCCTCCAAACCAGACACTACTGGATCTGTAAATAACTCTATCAGGAGGAAGGAAAGCTGTGCAGCTACAAGGACTGCCACTCTGCTGATCTGCTGCTCTGGAAGAACTGCTTTTCTGCTAAGCTGTGCTTCCCTGCTGCCTACTACCCTCTGCCCCCCTGAGCACAAGGACTGGACCCATCTCACTTGAACCCAGAGTGACTCCAAGGGCATGTTGGCTTGATCCTTTTTCTGAAGTTTCAGGGATACAAAGACTTCCTGCAACATCCTGTGGACTCTGCCATCTGTTATTCCTAGCCAGCCAAGCTGTGCCCAAACAGTGTGAGGCCTGTAGAAGTGATTTTTCTGTTCTAGCCCAACAAAATCGGTTCATCATCTCCATTGCGCCGATCGTAACTGACTCATCCTCTCTGACGTATTTGCTGCTTGAGGATACCTCTTTGACAACTGCCCGGCTTGATAACAGACTGCACAACTCGACGATGGACTGTGCAGCTTGATGATGATGCATTACCTACATCACAAATGGGTTCACTGACAAAGCATGGCCAACTGTGCGGATCGGAACTGAAGCATCATCTACATTCAAGGGATTGAAGACAAAGTATCGCCTCCTCTGCTCCTCTGCTCCTCGCATTAGGTATTCAATGTCGACTCATCCTCCATCCAGAGTACTTTTTTAGATTGCCAAGACCGTCCCTGTGTCCGACCTGCACTCCATTAGATTTACTCCAGTCAAGTGTGACTGGATGACCCCGGTTGGCACTTTATGACTCTAAACACTATATTTTCATCTAGCCTTTAAAATTCATAACTTTGATTGTACCTATTGGAAATTTGTCATTTTAGTCTTTATGTACCCATAACATTATTGTCTATTATTCTAACCCTGTGTGTAGTCTTTTTGTGGTGTTGTCATTGTGTTACTTTGTGTGTGTGTGTTGCACAAATACTTTACAATTGGCCTCTTTAGATAAGACTGACTGCTCTGTGCCAAGCTACCAGAGGGTGGGCACAGGTTAGCTTGTAGTGTAAATCTTGCTACCCTGACTGGAGTGCGGGTCCCTACTTCGACAGATTGCATACCTCTGCCAACTAGAGACACAATATTTAACATTCTATTTAAGATCATCTCGTCATTCAGCTCCAAAAAAATACTAGTTGAACAAAGGTCCGATGTCTAGTTAATTAGATAAGGTAAGCTTCTTAGGCCTCCCAGATTCATAAACATCTTACTATTGGGAACTCTGTATAGTAGGAAAATTGAGGTTAGAGAACATAAGGAAGATCAACCCAGTACTTGAATTTTAATGATATCATATTAACTTTAATTTGCTGCAAATAAGGGTGCATTTGTGTTTCTTCTCTGTTTTAGGCTTCATTGACCACTTCATTAACCTGCTGTTATACCTGGCACCATTGGTGTGGGTCTCCCTTCCATTTTTGCTGTTCCCTCATGTGTTTTTGCTGGTGTGCCCAGGGCTTGTAAACCAAATGCTGCTGGTGGGCTTGCAGCACTGGTTGTGCCACCCACAGAAGCCGCCTGCAAAAGTGTGTCTAAGGTCTGCCATTGCAGAGCATGTGTGCTGTCTGGTACTGCCATGCTGACTGGGCAAGTGCACCCACTTGCCAGTCCCTAAACCTTCCCTTTTCTTCATATCAGACACCCCTATGTTAGGTCTAAGGGCAGGGTGCATTGTAAGTTTAAGGTAGGACACACCCTGATGTGTGTGGCATGTCCTAATAGTGAATTACAGCCATTTTCATTTTTCACTATTGCAAGGCTACCTGTTCTCCATGGGCCAGAATGGGCAGTTAGATTATTACATTTTATAATCCTAACTGACTCAGGGAACATGGTAGAAATTCGAGTTTAGTATGACTGAACTCAGAATGATAAAATGCATCTTTTAGTGAAGTTGGTTTTAACATTCTGTGTTTGAAAATACCACTTTTAGAAAGTAGGTATTTTCTTGTCTAACTATCCAAAACCTGCCTCTGCTAGGTTGTGTATTCCTTGTCTGGTCTTTTTGAGGGACAGGGCTGGGGGATTCCAGGAGACAGAATGAGTCAGCCCAGTGGTGAATAGATAGATCTGCATCTAGATTGTTGGGAGGAGTAGACCCTGAGACCTGAATAGGGCTGTGCCTACCTTCCACAATGCCAGCTGTACCTCCTGGGGTGCGGCTGATATTTCTGCTCTGTACAGTGAAAGAAGAGAAGGAATCATGTCAACAAAGTGCTCCAAGGCTGTGTTTTCCCTCCACAATGCTGGCTCCAGCTCCGGTGGGGCGACTGATGTTTCTGCCCTGCACTGTGAAAGGAAAGAAGGAGTCATATAAACAGAGTGCTCCAGAACGGGTTTGGATTGGGAAAAGGCCCCTCTGCCCTCAGAGGACAAAGGATTTTGGGGTATAAATATTGGGACCCTGATCCCAAGAAATTAGATCACTTTTGGACAAACAAGAAGAAACCTTTGCTGAGGAGAGGAACCTGAAGAACCTGAGGAGAGACTATCCCTAAGCTGAAGTGCTGCTTGGGGGATTGGCCTGCAGTGGTTGCCTGACTGTCAAAGAGAGGAGAAAGGGACTTTGTTTACTTTCATCAACTTGTAAGGATCTCCAAGGGCTTGGAACAGAGCTTGGCTCCTGCTGAAGTCTCAGGGACAACAGACTTCAACCCCCAGCTCCCCAGAGTTCTTTGGAAGTGTCTGCTGCTGTTTTGGGCCTTCTGAGGGACTGTGTGTTGCAAGGAGCTGGAAGCGTGACTCAAGAGAAAGAAGTGTGTTGCCGTCGCTGCTGCTGCCATCGCATCTTGGATGTTGCCGCTGTAGCTGTAGTATTGCACCACATCAAGAGAAGCGTCTCACTAGGAAGAAGAAGTGTGTCGCTGCTGGTGCCGTGGCATCTTGGATGTCGCCTCTGTCGTTGTCGAATTGCACCGCATCAAGAAGACTGCCTCGCATCCACGGAGAAGTGTGTCTCCATCGGAGCTGCTGCCATCACATCTTGAATGTCAACGCTGTAGTTGTCGCATTGTGCGGAAGCATCTCGCAATGTCGAGGAAGAGTGTCACAGCCGACGCTGTTGTCGTCGCATGGCAGAACAAGGGTGTAGCCGCTGCAGCTGACGCAACGACTCGAGACTTGTCGCATCATCAGAGAAGCGTGCTGCATCTGGAAGATCTTCACATCTTTATTTCTTTGCACCGGAACTTTGCCGCATTTCCATCACTGCAACACTTTTGTTGTGGAAGCGTAAAGCATTGTAAGGTACATTGACTCAAAGTGTCGAATTTTAAGAACTGAACAGAACTAAGCTAAAACTACTATTTAAGGTACAGTATTGTGGAATTTTGTCATTTATGGTCTTGTATGTGGTCACAAATGCTTTACACACTGCCTCTGAGATAAACCTGTCTGCTAGTTCCAAGCTACCAAGGGGGGGAGCAGGGGTTATTTTAGGAGTGTACCCCCTTACCCTGTGCCACTAGAGACCCCCAAATCTAACACCTGCCCTTCTCTTTCACCCCTTTCACTCTAAGATGGTGGGGGGCATATTCTCAAGGAGTTTTCGCCAAGTTAGCGGCACTTTTCAGTCACTAATGAGGTGATTACTTTATCGCTCTATTACCAAGCTGTTGCTAACAGCCGTTAGCAACAGTTTTTAGGCAAGAGCGACCGTTGTAAAGCTCGCCACTTCTGTCCGCGATAATTATATGCAGGAAAGGCGTTCCTGGGCAAAAATGCACGCAAACACTACTACTCCATATTCACAAGGAGATTTTTGAACTTCTAATGACCAAAAAACTGTCTCTAACTGCAGTTAGAGCCAGTTACTTAAGACCAGAAAATAGCTGTTCTTAAAAATTGGGATAATACTTGGGGCCACATCTCAGCAGGTTTTGATTCTGGACAGCGCTGCAGGTAATGTTGCAGCGCTGTGACCACACTAACCTCAGGATTTAACTGGGGAGGGAACCAGAGGCACAGGGCGCCAGGAGGTTTCTCTGTAAATCTGTTTGCTTCTTGAAAACTGAATGAAAACTATAAGAAAAAATTAAAATAAATAGAATGTGAAACAATATATCTGTTTGAAACTTTTTCATATGTGTTGCATCCATTAAAAATTGTTGATTGAGTCACTTTGAAATAATATAGGTCAGTTCAGAGGTTCCTTAATGGTGTTTTTTGGAACCCCTTAAAAATGACATCTAAAATGCATGTTTAAGATCACCTACAACTGCCACCTCCCAAGACTGATTTTCATCACACTATATCCAGAGTGACCCAAAGATTTCTGTCTTTAGAGTCTTTAGAGTAGATTGGTCGCAGAGGGTCAACGTTATAGTACATCAAAATGCACTCTTCCAAAGGAATTACCTCCACTGCACTTGATTCAAAAAACACTATTAATCTTGCTTCTGGCACCACTAATTGTTCATTTTACCATGGAAAATTACATCGAACAGGACATTAAATGGACGTTCTTGGGACAAATCAAGCTGGACAAGAGAGAGGTGGATGTTGAACACATCCTCCTTCAACAAGAAGTAGAATAATACTGCTTTTCAAATTAAGTACATTACAATGGGGATAAATAGTACAAATGACAAAGGAAACTCAATTTAATACACTCCGAGGTCCTACTTCTTTGAGGAACCATTACATGACAATCTATCACGCAACTCCATGGGTGGAACAGAAATGGAACAAACCATTCATTACCAAGTGAAGTGGGCTACAATTGAACTTTGTGCATACCACAATATCGAACAACATCATAATCAGGCTAAGTCCACATGGCAGTCTTTGACTAATTCCCATGCCAACACGCTCGCCTCAAGGAAGACAACAAGTATTGGAACACGTCCACAGCATTACAAACACCACAAGAGAACATCAAGTCATGGAAGACGTTCTCCCTCGAATGGCAATTATGAAGAATATTCACTGCTAGAGCAATAGAGAACTGAACAAGCCCTCAATTCACACAGTATCAGTACTATGAAACCCTGGTTCTGATTAACCAATCAAGAATTTCCCTGCAAAGTGTTCAAATACCCGAACAAGTTTGGAAGCTGAACTAAAATTCTTGCAGTAACTCACAAGGAACTGGATAAAACAATTAAGAGCAACAACACAAAGCCTGCAAGCCTCCACCAGCATGGGTTTCCCTTCCATAAGCATACCGCATTTATGTTTTCAATAATGGTCCCCCTATAACACAATTATTTTCAATTTTGTACACAGACACAGAAGTGACATATGCGAGATCTCAATTGAGGTATGCAAGACAACCTAGAATACTAACTGCAAATTCATTTTATGCATGCACTCCGCTCTTACAGCGTGTTTCACATCCCATGTAGGTCCATACTCAGAAACCCTGTCACGACAAAAAGCCTACATAGTTCCACATAGGGTGGAAATACAACACATTGACAAGAAAGAGGAAAGCTATATGAATATGAATTGCTAAGATAATTAGTTTTGCCTTTTGTGAAAGAAACAATAAATAAATCAAACACTGAACTATGTGTGTGATTAACCCTGATGTCACATTTTAGGACATTTTGAAGAAGAGATATTGATCAGCTCTTCACAGAAAGAGCATTTCCTATTTGAGGGCTGCTCACAGGTCCCTGTACCACATAGAAGAACAAAGAGATGAGAGATGTACAGAGCAGCAAACAAGAATTTGCACTATGCTGGTGCACTTTGAATTGTCACTTGAATAATGCAAATGTGTACAAGTATACTTTTATATGTTATCAATATCAATGTCATTCATATGTGCACATTAATTTGTGGAGCATTATATCTGTCACAGTGTGTTGTTGTTTTAAAAGTCCCTCTAAGTAGTTAATAAAGGTGTGATATTAATGTCATCATCATTGATAACTTTATTTCGGTCAACACAGACCATAAAAGTACAGATAAAATGTATACATACAAACACAAAATAGCTAAAACAATAAATAGCATGTCCAGTAAAATGTACAGCTAAGAATTGATTAAACCTAAATAGTTATCAAGATAGACAAAATAAAAACTAAAGATAGATATGATTTATCATAAAAAGCTTTTCCGTCTACGCCACATGCCAAGTAGGAACCGTGCGAAAGCAAAAACAATAGGGGGGTGGGTGTCATACCTTAAGACTCTACAAGCTTGGGCACATTGGCTGAAGCCTAGATTCCTACAGAGTGGGATCAAACAACATTTCCTTGTGAACTGATAAGCAAGGCACTTGGACCACTGCTGACTCGTATTTCCTATGAGACTGAATCAATATGGCATCAAGGGCATAATTGGTCCATTCTTATATTTAAACACTGTGCTGGGCCTCACCCTGGTCGTGTGTTACTCTAGCAGCTCTGGCAAAAGTCAAACAAATAAAATGACGAGTGTCTTCCTCTCCCTTCTTGGCTGCCCAAGCCTGGAATCAGCTGCTGTTCAATCTTCACAGAGGCAATAACGAACTGCATTTTCGTAAGGTCCTGAAATCGTGGCCCTTTGTATTGGTATAATAGACCTTAGTCTGCAATCTCCGTTTTGTCCCCTATGCCAGGGAATCTCCTCGGAGTAGCTGAGGATTCTAGAAATATTTTCATTTATTCGTTCTTGACTCTTCCCCTATTTATTTTTATACGAATTTACGCGCATAGAATCATTTCAAAATGGCTGATATTTGCACTTTCAATATAAAGTAAAAAGTGTCCCTGTGAGAAGCCAAGTTGCTGGTTGAGGGGGGGTCAAAACGTATTCAAGCGGCAAACACAATCCCTGTCAGGGTGAGGCACAAGCAAACCCCAAATTAACCTGTCCTCATACTATGGAAAGCTTGGCACAGAGCAGGCAGGCTTAACCTAGAGCCAAAGTGTGAAGTATTTATGCAGCACTTCAAACACTAATTAAGTGAAAACACAACAAAAGAAATAAATCAAGACCAAAAAGACACAAATCCAATCAGTAGAACTGGTTTAATGCAGTGTAAAAGATTTAAGTGATAATAGCTTCAAATAGCCCAAAGTGCCACCCGCGGTGGAGTATGGGTCAGATACAGGAACCAGGTTAGTCTTGTTAAAAAGTTACCTTCTCAGTCAGCACATGGAGAGGACTGTGAAGAACATGGAAGCGTCACAGATGTTGTTCAATGCAGAGTAAACAGCAGGCCTGGGGTCGCAGGCGGTTATCGCTATATTGGGAAGATTCTGCTGTCTTGCGATAGGGCTGACTGGAGCATCATGGTGGCGCTCCCTGCAAATGGTCGATGCTGTAGTCGGATCAACATACCCTTGTGTTAGAGGGCCGTGCAAGCAAGACTCTTTTGGTGCCAAGGTGCCCATTGGAGGCCGACAAGAGCCCAAAAACTTAAATTCAGCCCCCCAAGGCCACACCAAAGTTTCAGGACTTGAGGGGAACCACGTGGGGGTCAGGGGCTTGCTCAAGCTGGATCTGGGTGTTTTGGTTCAGGTGACTGGGAGCCTGTTATATCCCTGTGACTCTGAACAGGATTCCAGACCAGCTCTTTATGTCACTCAGGGAGTCCTGGGATCAGGTGCATGTCCAATACCTCTGACTCAGGCAGGAGGAAAGCAAGACAGAAGGGCAGCAATCAGGCTAGGCAGCAGTCCAGCAAGGTACTCGTCCGGAGGGGCTGTAGTCCAGCAGAGTGGTAATCCTTTCGGCAGCACAGCTGTCCTTCTTCCTGGTAGAATATCCACAGGTCCAGAAGTGTGCTAGAGATTTGATGTTTGATGTCTGATGTCAAACATTTATACTAGGTGCCTCCTTCGAAGTGGGCGAAGCTTACAAAGGTTTCCTTTTGAGTGCACTTGTTTCCTACCGTCCCTGGCTCCAGACTAGCTATAGTGTTTATGTATCCTTTGTGTGGCAGCAGGACACAACCTATTCAAGTGTATGTAGTGTTGTGCCGAGCCCAACCCTCTCATCCTGCCAGTGATGGACCATCCAGGCCCACCTAATCCCTCTATTATGTGTGGCTGTCTAGGAGGAATACACAAATCCCAACTGTCAGCTACACCCATTCATGTGACCCAGGGAGAGGCTGCAGGTACTAAATGGCTAAGGGTGGAAAATGACACCTTTCTAAAAGTGGCATGTTCAGAATTGTGAATTAAAATCTGACTTCACCATAACTGGTCACCTGTTCTCAATTGGCAGTCACAGATTTTTAAAAGCAATAAGGTAACTCATATCGGGGAGCTATGCCTTGCAGTAATGAAAATGAATTGAAGAGTTTTTCACTACCAGGACATGTAAACTTAAAAGTACATGTTCAGCTTTTTAATTACACTGCAGCCTGTCCTCTGTGCTATCCAGGGCCTAACTTAGGGTTGACATATGTTTTAAAAAGGTTTAGACCTAGCAAAAGGTTTAGTTTGACAAGCCAAAATGGTAGTAATGCTACTGCACACACAAAGTGCAATAGCAGACCTGAGAGATGTTTAAAGAATTACTTCAGTTGGTGTAAAATTCAGTGCTGTAGGCCCACTAATAGCATTTAATGTATAGTCCCTGGGCACAGTCAATGCCACTTTACTAGGAACTTACAAGTAAACTAAATATGCCATTTGGGTATAAGCCAATTCTGCCATGTTTAAGGGGAGATCACAGGCACTTTAGCACTGGTAAGCAGCGGTGGCAAGTCCAACAGTCACATTTTTCTCTTGTTTGATTTTCTGTATTGCTCTATTGTGCATTGACTATTGTTGCAAAAAAGAACTTGGTTAGTCTTCAAACTTTAAAAAATACTGTTTGATCCACAACTTTTTGGTTGCGCCATAATTACTGCTACAAATTAAGCACTGATGTTTATGTGGGACGTCTATACATAATTTTTAAACATTTTGATACTTACAACTGATTTATTTCTCTTACAATTTTATGAGCAGATGTCTTTCCTGATGCACCTTGGGTTACATCTCTGTCACATTCCTATCAGTACAGTGTAGTGCGTGGCTGATTTTTCTCATGAAAAGAATTCCTTCTCCTTTTATTATATCTCTACTTTGTTAGTGGCTGTGCTTTATTTGCATTCTAATATTCAACTTCTGGTTTCAAAATGTAGTAACCTTATTTCAGACATCCACCTATATACTTGTATCTGTCATGGTGTTCTTTGTATATCCTGGTGCTTATCTGTTTAAGAGCAATATATGTTGTCACCTACAACAAAAAAGTACCTGGCAACAGTTAAAGGTTTCTTATTGTTGAGTGTAATATTAATAATAACAACAATAACAATAATGGGTTCTAGTGACATCATAAATCATCGGGAGGTCAGAGGCCGAACAGATTGTAATTGTCACCAGAACCCCCAGATGGCAATATAGGACTATATTACACATCCTCCCAAATAGGTATTTTTATATGACATATATATTATGGGGTAGCTTTTCTTCAACGTTCAGCCTACAATGAGCAGCAATTGAATTAGAATACCTAAGATTTGTTTACGTTTTTTTAATACATTGTTAATAAAATAATGGGCAATGGTAAAGGTAATTGGATTTAGGCAATTCTTTGGTATCAGCATTTCCCACATAATTAGCAGTTTAATCTATTTGCCACATAGTTTGTCATACAAATAGCATAATTTTCAGATCTCACTGAAAATGTTCTTTCCATCCCAAATAGATGACAATATTACTAACAGAGAGTGTGCAACTTATTTTGCATGTATTGCAACATATATTAGCTAGGAACACCACACAATTTGGTCTTCCATGCCATATCATCCGATTAGCCTTTCAATGCTAAATCTCTGCAAAGTGGTTTGTGGCAGTCATTATGATGATATAACGGAAACGGATCCCTGTGAAATATCACCAAAACATGTAAGAGGAATAATTGTAATGACTGGTGCTATCTGACTATCACAAACTAAATTGTTATTTGTCTTTTTTTTTTTTATTACCACAGTTGGGTCATTTGGGTCATTTGACATATATTACATTCATAGCATCAAGATATATACATCCACAATTTTTCATTTACAAAATAGTCTAAGATGGCCGGGGAGGATGAGATTACCAAATTCATATACAGAATATACAAAATATACAAAAATACGTAGGTCCATAAACTATTCCTCCAAATAATCTTTAAGTACCCCCCAGATCGATATACCTAGTCGTTTTTTTTTACGCCCTTTAAAGCATACAGATTCCATTCTAATTCATATACATTAAACATTTTCCTTCTCCAAAATTCAAACATCGGTGCTTCAGGTTGTAACCATTCTGTGGCAATACATAACCGGGCAATGGTCATTGTAACGAATAAAAAGTTCTTAAATTTACCCAAATTCACATTTTCATTAACACATTGCCCCCCCCCGATTAACATAAGTGCGGGGGATATTTTAATCGGATAATGTATAATTAAAGATATAAACCTTTCTATACTAGAGATGAACGACGATAGTTTAGGGCATTTATAGAAGACATGAACAATATCTGCATCTTCCCCTCCACACCGAAAACACTTTCCATCATACATAGGCCCCCATGTTGCCATTCGTTTGGGAGTGTAATATAATCTAAATATAGTCTTATATACCTGGGTTTTCAGATTGGCTGACAAACACATATCCTTGCCATCAGAATGGTATATACAATATTTAGGTCAGTTTCCTCCAACTGGTTCTGCCAGTATACATTATACTTGTTCAAGTCATCAGGTTTATATTCCGTCAGCAACCGATATATCATACCAATCCTATTTTTTTTATTGAATTGCCTCTATTAATTTATTGGGAGTGGGTCTGGTAAGTTTCTTTAAGCAAAAATCTCTAACTTGGAGATATTTAAAAAAGAAGAAATGAGGTAGCTGCTATTTAGTACTCATATTTGAGAAAGATCTAAATATTCCGTCCGCGTCGTATAAATCTCCAATTCCAACCACCCCTTTCTTACTCCATTCTTTTCCTACATTGTCCCAGAATATCGATGGGAGTATTTTCTCCGCTGAAAAAAGAGTATGATAAGAAATTCTCTCTAGCTTCATTATCTTCACAACCTTTCTCCAGACTTTATATGCAGACTCAACCACCTTAAAGCGGGTATGCTTGTAGTAATTCCCCTCCAACTCTTTTAACAAACATCCCTTTGCGTGCTCCCCCAATAATAAATAAAATATCGACGGGGATTCTGCCGGATCTTCAATTTGTTCTCCAGTCAGCAAAATTCTCATTCTTTGTAGAAAACAAACATTATAATAAAACACAAAATCCGGGATCCCACGCCCACCTCTCTCTATTGGTAGAGTCAACCATTTTATTGCTCGCCTGGTTTTTCCGGGTGCCCAAAAGAATTTAATACATAAAGTTTGCAACTTATAAATATGATTTAGGGGTATCTCTAAGGGGATACTACGATATAGATATAAAATCTTGGCTAATACACTCATCTTAATGACGTTGCCTCTCGCAATTATGGATAATTGGAGTCTGCCCCATCTATCTAAGGATTGCTTGAGTTGTTGCATTATCCTACCCCAATTAACGTCCACTATCTCCTGTGTATGAGATTTAATTACAATTCCTAAATATGTCACTTCGGAGGTGACACTATCATCGTTAAATTGAACGCTATCTGTGCAGAGCACCTGCGTTTTTGCGGCATTTAACTTATAGCCAGAGCTATTTCCAAAATCAATGGCCAAGCATTCAATCTCTGTCATTGCCTGCCCAGGATCAGTGGTGGTGATGGCTATGTCATCCGCATACGCGAATACTGAGTGGGGTACACTAGAGGCAATAAATGGTTTAATATGTGGTGATTCTAGCAGTTTAGTTAACAATGGATTAATAAATAGCGCGAAAAAAAGTGGAGAGCAGAGACACCCCTGGCGTGTACCTCTTGTAATAGCTATCCTTTCCGACTTTCGGCCCATAGCTACAACTCTCACGTTAGGTGATCTATACAATACCTTAATAGCTCTCAAGAAGTTTTGACCAAATCCCATTCTGTTCATTACTACCCACAAATATGCCCACTCTACACAGTCGAACGCTTTCTCAGCGTCGAGTAATATCAGCACCAAATCTCTTCTCTCGGTTTCTGCTATGTCTATCAAAGTGATCACCTTATTAACATGTGCCACAGTTCCTCGATTTGGGATAAACCCATGCTGAGTCAGTGATACTAAAGGTGTTATAACCTTAGACATGCGGTTTGCTAGCATCTTTGAATAAATCTTGCTATCGCATTTAATAAAGATATAGGCCGATAAGAGGCGGGCTGCTCTGGTGGTTTCCCTTTCTTAGCAAAAACAACAATTGAAGCATCATCCCATGACCGCGGAGCTCTCCCCGATTGTGCCATTCTAAAAGTCTCCAACATAAGTATTTTTAAAGGTTCAAAAAAGCATTTATACATCTCCCCTGGAATAAAATCAGGGCCAGCTGCCTTCCCACTCGGTATAGTTTTAACTGCTCTTTCCAGTTCTTCCATTGAAAAGGGCTGATCTAATGCCTCTTTCTCAAGGTCTGTTAATTTACTGAAAATAACCTCACGCAAAAAGGTGTCAGGAGATACATTAGATTGATGGGTATATAACTCAGTATAAAACTGGTATAGTTTTTCCAGTATTTTCTCAGGATCTTCAAACATGACCCCATTTTTATCTTGCATTTTCACAATTTGGCGAGCAGACTCCTTCATTTTTAACTTTAGGGCCAAAGCCCTTCCTATAGCCTCCCCATACTCATGAATATACCTCCTATATGTGAGATATTTCCGAGCTGTCTCCTCACACCAAACTCCTGTGATATTGGCACGACATTTAGCAATTAACCCCTCATATTCCTGAATTTTAATCATATTATCCCCTTCTCTATTTCTTTAGTCAAGTATTGCTCAGCCTTACACAACTGATCATACAAATCCCTCATTTTTTCCCTTTGCTGATTTTGATGATAAAGTCCATAACTCACCGCTTCCCCTCTAAAACAGGCTTTCCAAGTGTCCCATATTATCTCAATGTTAGCTGAGCTCATATTATTCTGTATAAATTCTACAATCCATTCACTCATATATTCTCTATATTGTTCATCCAGGCAAAGTTTCCTATTGAACAAAAAGCTCCTATTTTGTTTCATTTCTCCCACATTGGCAATCTCAATTATTAGTGGGGAATGACCCGCTGTAACCCTGGGGTATGGCTAAATCTTAATGTTGGATTGGATGCAGGTTGAAGTAAAAAAATAATCCAGGCGAACGAATTTCCTATGTGGTGAAGAATAATAAGTATACCCTGGTGATGTTGGATAATTTTTGCTCCACATATCAACCAGCGCGTAGTCCTTAACTAAGTTGTATAATGCTTTAAAAACACGAGGTTTTCGCCCCTTATATTTCTCTACTCCAGCATCTAGCTCCCCAGCCGCCAAATTAATGTTCAAGTCACCACACACAACCAGGGGAGAGCTCCAATTAGCCAATTCAGAATTTAAATGCTCAAATACTTCCCCCTCATCCAAGTTAGATCCATAAATTGAACATATCGTTATGTATGTGCCTCCTATATTTAGTGTCACTATTACCCATCTGCCCCACCTATCCGTTAGACTGCGTACAAGCGTACCTAAACGCGTTCTAATCAAAATCCTTACCCCTCTAATCAAGCTTGTTTGCTGAGATGCTGCCAACACTATATATCCTAAATCCGCAGCTAAGCCCCTTTTCTCCCAGGGAATATGAGTCTCCTGCAAACACAAAATATCCGGTTTCAAGAAACGAATTTCAGAGGCAATCCTCTTCCTTTTATTGACATTGTTGAGACCTGATACGTTAAAAGAACAGATTTTGATATTCCTTGCCATCACAATAATTTCCCGCTATCTTTTCCTTCCCCACTTATATGATTCATTATTACTTTGGCATATCCCATCCTATCCCCAGCTCCATAGTTTTTTGTCAATTCCATACAGTCATTTGACCCAAGCGTGGATTTTTTCCCCTTTAACCCCAGTGCCCCCCTCCACCAGCAACCCCCTAGCCCCCCGGTCACCCTCCCCCCTCCCCCCTCCATTACCGAGGCTTTCGTACTTCTAGTCCTGGTGATGGTAATGAGCTTTCCGCCCCCTCTGTCGTCACCCCACAGGTTTCTTTCCATTCAGCTTTTAACTTTTAACTTATATGTGAACTGCTGATTTTTACTTCATCATATCCATACCTTCCACAAAACCAAAAAAATAAACAGTACATCTCCTAAATATATAGCCATTCCATTAAAGAACATAGCAAAAGATTACAGCAACCATGCAATATACTACATTATACATTATACAAACATTTGCTGTGTCTGTAACTGATACCTAAGAATCATTCATGGATGACAGATATTCTTTTGCTGCCGTGACATTAGTAAAGAATCGAGTCTTCTCCTTATAAATCACCTTCAGCTTTGCTGGGTTCATTATATAGGCTTGCGCCCCTTTTTCTTGATATATTTTGACCAGTTGACGTAGCTGCCACCGACTATCCATAGTATATTTGCTAAAGTCTGGTATAGCAAAGAAGTTAAATCCATCAGCCATGCTCTTACTGTTAGGTCTGGTATGCATATAAATATCTTCTCTGGCACGAAAACTGTTAAATGCAACTAGTACTGGTCTGGGTTTAGAGACGTTTTGCCCAGATTGAAGATGAATATTAAACGGATATCTATGGGCTCTTTCAACCTCTCTGTCCCAATCCCATTTTTTCAAATCAGGAAAGTCCTTTTGGAATAGATCTACCACAAATTTCCGTACATCATGTCCTTCTTTCCCTTCCGGAATTTGCATTAATCTTAAATTGTTCCGTCGGGCTCGATTCTCGAAATCTGCCATTTTCCAAAACATATCCTCTTTATTGACTTTAAAAGTCTCTGTAACAACCTTCTGCTTCACCAGTTCATCTTCAATGTTAGAAACTCTTGTTTCCACTTCCGTAAACCTTTCCCCAAACTCAGATTGTGATTTCACTAGCCTGCGAATAGACCCTTGCAGCTTGCGGCATGAATTCTGAATTTTTAAACTATCCTGCTCTGTCTTGTCCATGTGATGCAGTATGGTTTGATATATTGTGGCTAATGTGATGTTCTCCTCAGCACACTCCTCAAGACTACCGGTAGCTCCTTCTATCATTGACACATCCTCTGCCCCTCTTACAGTGTTGGGACTATCCTCCATATTATCATCTGCTTCATCATATTCTGTCTCGCTCTCCACATCTCCCATGCGCATCTGTTTGGAATACTGTGTCACCAAGTCCTCACAAGAAGAAGCAGAGTTTTCAGAGGCTGAATAGAAGTTCCCTGACTCCAATTTACTAGTGACCCCCTTTCCATGAATTGAAGCAGAGGCCGATTCAGGCATAACCAATTCCTTTACTAATTCATTAGTCGCTGCCGGTGTGCCATTATTTAAAAATACCTCATTATCAGCGTTATCAACATTATCAATGCAGGTATCAGTCTCAGTGTCAGTGTCAGTTACCTTTTGGCCCCCTTCTTGAAAAGTACTTCGTAAATCAGCTAGTACTACTGGCACCGATATGTGCTCCTTTTGGAGAGAGCCCGGAAAAACTTCTGTTATCCGACTCTCAGCCGGCGCTTTGGGAGTCTTACCCTTTCTTTTCTCCTCTGCCACAGTAAAGAGAGCCGGGATCGTTTGTCTCTTCTCCGCCGGTTTCTCCATATCAATCCCATTCCCCGCCATATTTTTCTCCGCGTTCACCTCACACGGGTCCTTCTCACCTCCAGTATTGGCTGCAATATTCCCGGCCATCTCTTGGGCTCGTGCCCTGCGGACACCCTTGGGAGCCATTGTCGTTACAGATTCCACAGACCGCGTCCTCCTCTCCGTACACCCGCGCTGAAGTCGGCGTTCTGTAAGCCAAACCGCAACACCTGAGCGTGTTACCGCCCACCAAGCACGGCATGACTGCAGAAACGCGAAGAAAATCTCCAGGATCTACGTATCTCCGATAACCAAACGGGAGGTTGGATTGTTACTGTTTTCTGACCGTCCGTTATCTCCTGATAAATCACTTATTCTCCTGGTAAGTTCCAGCTTTATCACGCATGTATTTGGTGATAAACCTTCTCATATAAGCTCCCCAAAGAGATTTTTTACCCCTTAACCGGGTACTAACAGCAATTCAGCGCTTCAGCAGTCCAGCACCATAGCTTCCACCTGTGGGTCAGCGAGAGAGTTCTGCTCACACGTCCGCCTCGACTGACCGCGCGGTCGCCATCTTGCCTCACTCTAAATTGTTATTTGTCACTTATATAATAAATATTTGTGCCCAACCCCACTGGTGCTCATTTTATTAACCTGATGAGTTAGATTCAGAGGGTTTTAAAACTGTGTTCTGCCCTGACATAGATTTTATCGATGTGACTCAACCTGAAAAGCAATCTGAATCTAAATCGGATAATTTCCTTAAAATATTGATGCTGTACATTTAATTGTGAAGTATAGCCCTGCCAAAACAATGAAAAGAAAATAATCCACATGCATTTTCTCAACTGCACCAACACTCAGATGTTTGGGCTGAATAACATCACACATGTTTAATGCTTGAGGGGCAGTGGTTCTACCAGGAATAGGCTATACCTGTGGGACGAAACGTGCAGTTCTGGACTTTTTATGGTTTTAAGGGCCTGGGGAGTTAGAGGAGGTACCACTTCTGCGAAAACTAGACGTTTTAGTCATACTCTATAGAGGAGTTGCCGCCGACCTACATCCCTGTGATTTCAAAACCGACAAACCTCGGGCGGTGGTCTTAAAACACAATTACGATGCAACCGCACATGATGCTGTCGCGAACTCCCATTTCCCTATGGGAGCTTGTGAGGCGGTCGGAAACCAGCCTCAGCACAAACACCCATAGAGAAACAGGAGTTTCTGTAAATCCCTCCACCGTGTGGCTGACATGTCATGGAGCAGGGATTTACAGCGGGCCACCACAGGTGCCCCTTGGCCCAGAACTGAAGGCCACGGAGAGAAGGAGGCCATGCTAGGTGCCTCCAAAGTCGCTTTCCTAGAGGCTTAAAGCCTGTCGGAAACCAACATCATAATCCCGACTGAAAATGATGCCCGTAATGGATTATGTACAGTTTCCGCCTGGCTGACAGGCTCCTTGAGCCCTTCGTAGCCACCTGGAATGACCTGCCGTTTACATTCCAACCGCCATAATTGTAATACAGTGGTCGGAATTCAAACCAAGGATGTTGGTTGTTAAGCCTCTGATGAGCGGTCGGAGGCTTGCAGACCAACATCCTTATAAGGGCGTAAGTTTCACTAAAGGAACATTTAAGCTCTGGGCTGCACACTTGTTAAGAGTGATGGTATTCAATTAGGCCGAATGTTTTTCATGGGGATGGGTGAAAACTTATTCATGAGGCCCCATCATTTTTGGCTTAGACACCAAAAATGGCAAATGCTCTTTTCTGAGCTTGCTGCCTTACTGAAAACGCAATCCACCTATTAACTGTGCACAGACACTGAATCAGTGTGCGGGCTGGGTGGGCTGGGACCCGACCATTGCTGCTCTATCTCCAGGGGCATGATGGAGATGAAGACAGACCCAAAAGTATACCCTGAGCTCTCAGTGGTGGGCAGTTGAGCTACAGTGTGTGCGGCCATGTGTATATGCCTGGATTACGGTGCCCGAATGCCATGGCTGGACCAGTGACTTGCCAGGGAAGAAGAACTGAATGATGCAGTGAAACTGGATAGTGTAAGAGGCAGCATGGAGAGTGTCTAACATGGCTCTGAGGTGCAAATGAGTGGCTGGGAAGTGTGCCTGAGGCTGCAACGCGAGTGGAGAGTGTTCAACGCTAGGCACCATCGGGAGACAGCATTGGCTGAAGCTGTGACTTCCAAACTTCGATGACCTGCTCCTACCCTACAGGCCCATGATTCTGATTTCTGGGTGGCTCTGGACTTTGAAAGGAATAGGTGGCCATGACACACAAGACTACCGCCTTTGAAACTAGGGGCCTTATCACGGCAGGACCTATCTGCTGCACCGCAATTGATGTGGCCAGTCTGGCAGGGTATCATGGGGAAAGGCAAGGCTACTCCCCATCACACCCAGTACCAAATTGATAAATTTACAACAACTGTTTCGTATCTTGAAGGAGACTGGCCTGGAGACATGCATCCCTCCGCTGATCCCATTCAGCGGAAGCTACTTATATCCTTCAAGCGATCCTGGACTCCTGGTCTTCAGGGGAATATTGGAGAGGTTAGTATTGACATTTCCCTGCTACAACAGGATCTGGAGTACACAGTGGTAGGGTTACAAAGGCTCAGTACTGGCTTTCCGGAGTAGAAGACTCCATTTGTGGTGTCAAGGTTAAAATTGCTGGACTCCAGAAAGTGATGCACCAATTGGGCAGTGGCGCTATCACTGCACAACAACATTCAAACTGTAAAGTAAATGCTACTAGTGGGCCTGCAATTAACAACAACAGAAGAAACCCCATAGACCCAGTTGAGACCTGGGTGAATATAGTAACATATAACAATGTCATATCTTGTAATAGTTAAGTAATTATTGACACAGAGTAAAAGAATTACACAGAAAAACACTAAGGATTGTTTATCGCAGTTTGTATTCACATCAGGAACAAAAATAACCCTGGGACAGTATTAATGTTACTCTGAAAATGTGAAATTGGTATGTGGTGGGCACATAGTGCTAGTGAGAAAAATGTGAACAGAGCACATGAGGCACATGAAGAGGTAAAAATAACAGTGGTGGGGCATTGATTTAAAATAGTAAAAAACATGAATATTATATGAGACAATTTCAGAAAAGCATGTTAAGTTTTCAGAAGTCGTAAATTCACAGATTAGTATCGAAGGCATGTTGGCCTCTTTTACTTCGGGTCATCATCAGGACAGAGATTGCACAAAATGAATTGTATGCTGTCAGAAGAATAAAGAAAGAACGAAGAAATAAGAAGGGGGGCCGCTATAACTTGGCACTTGGTGAATAAGTGCAATTAGATGGTTAATATGGTTTCCTAGATGCAGGGCCGGATTGGCTACTGGCAGTTTGGAATGCTGCTGAGCTGGGGGCTGATTTCGTTGATGGGGACCTGCGTGTACTAAACAAAATTCGTTTTGCTTTCATTATTTCAAAGCACACGCAGGTCATGCAGGTCTCCATGAAAGAAATCAGCCCCTACTGCAATTAAATCAGCCCCCAGCTCGGCAGCATTCCAAACTGTCCGGTAGTCAGTTCGGCCCTGCCTGGATGCAGTGTTGGAGCCTGAGAAGGGGAGATATACAAGAATACTGGATTTAAGCCACTGGTTTGAATGGAGACACTTATGGCATTTAGAGCATTAAGGGGCATATTCTCAAGAACGTGTGATAACCATTGCAAAAGTAACTTAAAGTAACTGTGCATATCGCAACCCATCACAAGAAAATAACACCGTCTTAACGTCCAATTCCCAACCTGGCAGCACCATGCAATAGTAGCATGATAACGCGCCAAATGACTCCATGAAATCCAACTAGACTAACAAAAAATGCGAAACACGAACGTAAAAAAATTTGCGATGCCCTAAGATGCGATACCAAAATCAACAATAACCAGCAACAGCCCTGCAATACCCAAACGTCACGCGGGAAAACGCACTATAAAAGCCAAAACAAAAAAAACACTAAAGGAAACTGCGTAGCACCATGGATGCACCCGGACCAAGTTCGGAGGAGAAGCCTAACCCCACAAGCCCAACGGAGGACCAGCCAGGAACCCCGTGTTTGGGGAAGGGCAAGGAGAAGAGGAAGACAGGGTTCAGTCCGCAGGAAGACCGGATCATTATCACAGAGGTGATAGGACACTACCAACAACTGTTCGTCACCTCTACTGTGGCACTGGCAACTCAAACGGAAATATGGCAGACCATCGTCAGCAAAGTCAATGTAGTCAGAGTGGCGAGGAGGTCCATGGAGGAGGTCAAGAGGCACTGGCATGATGTGCAAAGGCAGACCAAATAGAAACTTGCCACCAACTGGAAGGTAGCAACGGTGACTGGAGCTAGGAGACCTGAGCCACAGGATGAGGTGGATGAGCTGGAGGAAATGGTGGCCACAGTGTGGAGACAGTGGCAGGAGTTGGGGGCCTGGATACAGCACAATATGAGCTGACCCAACAGCTACAGGGTGAGTGACGACCAGGGACAGGTGGGACTGGGTAGATGGGCACAATGGCACACACGCACAATCATGTGTAGCACACGCACAATGACAGTGGAACATGTCCCTGATACCCTTGGCACACTGCAGCACACATAGAAACACCAAGTAGGCCCCTGTCCACCATGTGCAAATATGGGCCCCCTCTGAATAACCAACAACACCACCAATCCATGCACATGTGATGAAACCAGAAAAGCAGCGGTTGTGTGAGCCACACTGACAAAGCAAGTGACACTGCATGACCGATAACATGGCAGCAGCCCAAATAAATGAACTCTTGCACGAATCGACATGGAGGTGGCCTAGTGTGGATAACATCCGTAAAGAGCAGGTCACATGTAATTAACAGGTCTCAAATGATTTCTGGGCCCTCCAATTGGGGGATGTTGGTATACAACGACTCTATTTCTAGCCCCAGCATAAGATCAGAGTCAGGGTAGACAGCTCTGTCTTTAATTTGAAAAATGAGGTTGATACTGTCTTTAATGTATGTATCCATAAGCAGAACAAATTCCTTTATTATGGTATCAATATATTTCCCTAGCGTCTGAAGAAATTAACCACAGTTTGAGACAATAGGACGTCCAGGGAGCTTGCTCATATTCTTATGTATCTTGGGTAATACATACATACACACGTGTTCGTGGGTGGGTGTTGTTGAGGAAGCAATGTTCATTGTTTGTTATGATGCCCTGTCCTAAAGCTTCGTCAATAGCCCTCGTGATGCGTGATTTAATATCAGGTAATAGGTCAGAGGGTAGTGGACTGTAATGGTCAATATTGGATGGTTGTCTCAATAACTAAGTGCTGTATTTTTCTGAGTCCATAATAACAATTCCCGCCCTCGTCCCTGTCAGCCGGCTTGATTACTATATCATGGTTGGTCTTGAGTGATTCTAAAGCTTGTTTTTCTGATAGTGGGAGATTGTGTGGGACATATTTCAAATGTTGCTTAATCCACGTCACCGCCTGCAGTTCCAGCCTTTCAAACGTAAGGATTTCTGATGTCATGGACGAGGAAGATGTAAGAAATGTAGAGGGGGGGATGGAGAGGTGGCCAGTTAGGGTCACAGTCTTAGGGTTTATTGGCAAACAATTGTCTTAGCTTGATGCGCCTGAAAAATCTCAGTAGGTCCTCATGTAGGTTAAAAAAGTAAACTAGGTACTGCATTCTGTGGGAGCAAATGATAGCCTCTTGCTTAAGAGGGCGATTTTTAGGGAGAATGGAGTATGACTGGACAAGCTGAAAATAGGAATAGTATCCATGTGGGAATTTAAAGTCTTGTTACATTGATCAATTTTTGGGGACCAATTGATATAACTTCTGGCCAGTGGCATATCTAGACCTACAGCTTCCCGAGGTGGACCTTAAGTTTGCCGCCTGTTGCAGGTAAGAGCGGGTGTGTGGTTGATAGCCGATGGACGACTTGTTAGAGGGGATCTGGCGGCCATCGGACTACTTGTTCTTGGGAGGGGATGGTGGTAGATGACAGACATGACTTGCACTCCTCCAACACCCTGAGCTACACCGCTGCATCAGGCTGTGCTTCCATTCTCCTGAGAAATTGTAGTGGAAGTTTCCTTAGCTCCTTCCTCTCCTGAAGCCTCTCCCTAAAACTAGTACACCTGCAGCACTTATTTGGGCACCCTCTTAATTAGCCATTTGAACTTCTCTCAGGCCTGCCATTGCAACCTGTGTATGCCGTTTTACAATGCCATTTAAACTGGACAAGAGAAACCTTTTGGTAGGCCTACACCTTCTTTTTAATACATTTAAGTTACCCCTAGGGTAGGCCATGAACAGCACAGAGGGAAGGATTCAGTGTATTTTAAAGTAGGACATGTACTTTTAAGTAGTACATGTCCTTGCAGTGAAACACTCCTCAATTTGTTTTTCACTACTGCAAGGCCTGCCTCTCCCATAGGTTAACATTGGAGCTACCTTATTATATTTAATAACCCATAACTTCCAATTGGGTGCAGATGGACAGATCAAGTTTGGTGCCTTAAGAATTGTAATTAAATGTCCTCTTTAATGGTAAAGTCTGTTTTTTGGTCACAATTCTGAAAATGTAATATATTTAGAGAGTTGACATTTCCTTGCCCTAATAAATTTGTGCCAGCAGTATTCCTGAGTCACATGATTAGGTCTAGCCGTAAGTTGGTGTTTGTGAATTGTTTCCAGAGAGTGAGAGCAAGGCTCGATAGGTGTTGGCAGGTTGGGCACCTCTAAGTTGTTGAGGGGGACAATTTGTTACCTACTTCACTTGCACATCACATAGACTCTGCCTGAGCATTCTCACAAAGGATTTCTCAGTAGTTGTTTGTGATCCATACAAGCATGGGTCAGGACAGGAAGGAAGGGGATGTCTGACACCTCATGGGGTGGAAACCTCTAGAAGCTTCTTCTACTTCAAAGTGGGTACCAGGGATAAATATTGGAACTCAGATCCCAACTCTTCAGTACATTTCTTGACCGGTGGACTATACCAGGAGGAATGACTGCAATGCTGCTGAAAGGACTGCCACTCTGCAGGACTACTGCCCAGGAGGGCTGCTGCCGCACTGTGTTGACCTGCTGAGCTGCAGACATCCTGCCTGGGTGAGAAGGACTGGACCTGCATCTGTAATCTCAGGACCCCAGAGTGACTTCAAGTTTGCTGGCATACTGATCAGAAACTTCAAGTACAGAACATGCTTCCAACAACCTTGAACCCAGTACCTGGACACTGCCATCAGATTGCGCACCTCATGCAGAACCAGTATATCGTCACTGTTGCTCGATTCATCACCCTCAGAGCTGACACATCGCTGCTGCTGCACAAACAGTCCCAATGCAAGGACTTCGCATTGCACTTCACAACCCATTGGATCTCCATTTAAGGACATCGCCTCGCCGATCGCCGCCCTTAGGAACCGCTGCTGTTCGAGGCATCTCCACACAAGGACGTCGCCTCACCCAACTTGGCCCATTGGAACTGCTGCTGTACAAGGCACCTCCATGCAAGGACATAGCATCACACTTCCTAACTCCCTGGAACCACCACTGCACAATAAAAATCCTCTCCCAGATCTGCAATCGCCTCTGCTGCATGATGCATCCTCAATGCAGGACTCAGCATCTCTTCGCAACCATGGTTAACATACTGTGTTCATCAGGCCTAAGTGGTACCCTGTAGAGGGCCTGCTTTCCATCATGGCCGGATGTATGACATTACAACGCATGGTTTTACCACGCATGCCTTTACATCGCAGTTTTTACAACGCATGCTGTTACAACGCATAGCGTTAAGGGGTGCTGGATAGTGAATAGTTTAATTTACTATTCCAACTCCAGTCCCCGTGGATAGTAGGGAAGGTGTTGGATAGTAAATTAAATCTATTCCCTATCCTAGAGCGCCCCCCAGCGCTATGCGTTGTAATAACATGCATTGTAATAGTTGCGTCGTAAAGGCACTGAGTGGTAAAAGTTGCGTTGAAAAGGATGTTCCCCATCATGGCCAGCCTGAACTTGTGACTATGTCCCGGTTCGACGCAATCAGACAACCACAGTTGGCGCTTTGTGCTTTTTTGGTGATATTTTCACTGAAATCTTTAAACCTGCATATTTCAGGCTCTACCAATTTCTTTTTTGGCATTTTGACCTTGACTCATTTGTTGAAATCTGTTACATTGTTCTAAGTTGGTGTAGGCTTCTTCTTGTGTTGTGTTTTCACTGTCTTGTTATATTAAGTGTTGGACAAATTCTTTACAAATTGCTTTTATGTTAAGCCGGACTGCTCTGTGCTTTTGGGGTTTGCTTGTGACTTCACCCTGACAATGATTGTGGTTGCCTTGCATAGCAAGGGAGGGAGGCGACAGTCTGCACCAGGTGGCACAAGTTTTGGGGATGGGGGCCCCCCGCTCCTATGTGCGGCTGTCGCAGGCGGCAAATAAATGCAGAAATCGCCAGCGCCCCCCCTGCTCTTAACCCGCGGCCGCCGGGTGGCAAAAGCAGGGGTGGCCATAAGAGGGTCAGGGTCTAGCTACGCCACTTTGTGGTTGCCGATTGAGTAGGGTTTCACCCCTGTCAACCAGTAACCCAATTTCTTACAGGTGTGCTTCCTAGGCTGGGAGTCAATGCCTCACAGTACCTGTCAGCAGGATTCCAAGATCTTAATAGATAGTAAGGGGATGATGAAACTTTGCAGAGGAAATGGATAACTATTTTTTGGACAATGGGGACTCAGTCTCACCCCCATAACCTTATGGGAAGACTACAATTGCATTATTAGAAGCCAGACAATATCCCTAACAACAGCTAAAGATCAGGACTGCATCACAACAGCTGAACAGATTGTGGTCGACATTATGAAGTTAGAATACAGGTGTGCCACTAATCAAGACGGGCAAATTGAACATGCCCTCCGGCTGAAACAACAAGAATTCCAAGCCCTAATGAATTATGAGGCCATATCTCATTATCTCGCTGATCAAGGATGTCTCTATGAAATAGATGGCAAAGCTGGAAAGTTATTGGCATAGTTTTGAAATGTAAGAAGGGCCTTCATTGTGTAATGTCCCACAGGAGAGCAAAGAGGGAACTGGTAACGGGTAATACTGAAACTTCAACAAAGCCCACTATTGATCAAAGTCACAAAGGGGGAAGGAGGTGCAGGACAAGATATCTAGGTCTCTCAGCTTTCCCAGGCAGACTGGTTGATGCCTGAGGAGAATATCGTTGTATGGAAAATTGGAGATGTCATTAAAGCACTGCAATCTGGCAAAACTGCCGGCCCCAAATGGCTGCCAGCAGAATTTAGTAAAGGCTTGGTTAGTAAGATTTCACGTCACCTCTTCGCCATGTTTAAGTGAGCGCAAAAGATTGGGGTACTACCATGTGACCTCCGCAAGGCCACTATTATGGTTATACCTACGAATGGCTTAAATATGGATGAGTATGGCTCCTACCGGCCAATATCGGTGTTTGAGATAACATTTCTGGTGAAAATATTGGCATTAGACCTCCGAAGGGTCATCTCAACATACACTCAGATAATTTGGGCTTTAGGCCTAACCGGACTACCCATCTAAATCTTAGACATCTTTTCAGATTTTTGGAATATAGCAAAGCAGAGTCAGCATCAACAGCGGTTCTATCGCTGGACGCTGCCAATGCAGTGACACCCTGGAATATGCCTATATGCGTGAAGTCTTGAAATGTATTGAATTTGGACCTTACTATATGGCCTGGGTAGATCTGCTTTACAATGCACTGCTTGCCAGAGTCTGAGTAAACGGAACACTGTCAAAGCTGTTTTCCTTGAATGGACGGCCCAGGCAAGGTTGTCCATTGTCCACAATGATATTCCTACTGGCACTTGAACCCTTTGGCTGCTAGAAATAAAGTGATGCTCTAGTGCATGTGTTTGGTTGGGTGGACACATGGGAGGAACACATATCCTTATGCCCTGATGAAATCATACTCTACTGGACGGTTCCATAGTTGTCTCTGGATTGTCTGCTGCAAATGTCGGATTAATTTGGGGATTATGGAGATTATTCTGGTTTCTACACTAAGTGGGTCAAATTGGTACTGTATCCTCTGTCGGGCAGTTGTTACTGAGGGTCCTATGAAGCCAGGCTCCTATAGACTCAGTGGCACTCAAATATTTGGGAATATATGTTACTGGGAACAGGGAGGAATTATTTCAGAAAAGCTTATGCATAGTCCTCAACAAATTCCATCAAGATGTTAAACACTTGTACCGCCTGCCACTGTCTCACTTGGGGAGGGCTGCTATACTCAAGATGATTGCCCAGCCTAAATGTACGTATGTCTTCCAGAAGACTCCCTACTGTATACCAGCTCAGTTCTTTTGGCAGGTGGCAACAGAAAAGAGGACACTAGTCTGTGATGGAAAATCAGCTAGAACCACCTCAGGGAAATTAATCATGGGATTGTATTAGGGATGATTGCCCTTCCCAACATACAAGCATATTGCTGGGCCTTACAACTGTGGGCCATTGACTCATTGGATGAGCCCTCACTGAGGGTGGGCATATATGCAATGGGCCTTAGAGGTTATCCGGTCACACTGTATAGGCAGAGAACCCAGACTTCGCTTCTGAAACACAATCTTACAGGTGTCCAGGCCTGGAACATAGCACTGTGACTCTTAAAGTGGGAAAGAACCTTAACAAGGGGAGTGGATGTGGTGTAATGATCAGAGCTGCCAACTCTGAAACATGGGAACCAGCTCCGAGTTTCAGCATTGGCTGAACATCCTGTGATTCCGGGCAAATCACGTAATCTTCTTGTGCCTACCAAATGTCACTGGTGCTCATGTAAAGCGCTCCACAACCTTCGGCCAAGTTTGCACTGTAAAAAAACTGCAAAAAAACAAAATAAAGCAAGAGAAACCCCACTGTGGGATAGTAAAATGCTCCGAAATGTGGGAAACCTATGAGGATTTGGAAATTTGGACTTTATTAGGATCAGCAAATTTGGGGATGTGGGGGAGACATGGACCTTCAAGGGGAGTTCAACCTGGGAGGCTTCAAGGGTTTAGCTACTTGCAATTAGGCATGCCTTGGTGACTCATGTCCCAATAGGCGCTACCCTCGCATCACCCCTCGAGGGTAGACTTTTGGCGGAGGTGATCCCCCAGTAAGCCATATGTCTCATATACTGAAAAATTAAACACTATGCCCCAGAACCCCTGGTGGACCTTAAGGAGAAATAGGGGTAAGACCTGCGACCTTTCCAAGGGAGAGAGAGGGAGGAAGCATTTGCCACATCGCTGGAAAGGGGAGGGGCCATACTTGCAGGATCCCTATTGGTGCAGTTAAATATTCTGCACAGGTCACACCTAACTGGATTGGTTCTGGCCAAGATTGGCTGAGTTCACACCAATCTATGGTTATGAGGCTGCAGCCAGTGCGTAAGACTCCTACATAAGATGTGGAACTGCCCAGTCCTGAAGCAATTTCGGCTAGGGATAGAAAGTTGCCTTATGGATATAAATGATGTTGGCCCCCTGTCAGTAAAAATGGGGATCCTAGAAATGTGAAGAAGGAGCTATGTTGCACCAGAGTGGGTCTCATGGTTGCCAAGAGAAATGGATTCATCGATCATGCTCACCAAGCCCAGCGGACTTAGAACAATGAAAAATTGACATCATAGACTTCTGTTCTGTGATCAAAAATAATTAGAGGTTCCCCCCAAAAATAGGAAAGGATTTTGTAACCCTGGAATGCCCACAGGATGGACCTTGAATCTGTGGATCCATAAGATATGATGGAATGGGAGAGCGTTAGGTTCTTCCAGTAGACCGAGACAATCGATTAATGCTGTATTAGCTTTGGCCTTAGATGCTACCAGCTTGGTGTACTACAAAGAGAAGCAAGTTTGTTTTGCTTCTGTGTTGGAAATCCTGAATAAAAAGATTACATAAAAAAAATTAAAGACTGCTTTATCAGGGGTTGTTGGATATTCCCTGATACATTGTACGATAATTATTGTCAAAAACTACATTTTAAGACACATTGATCTTTACATTCGAAAAGGATAACAATGCAAAGATAACTTTGTAGAGGACTTAGTATTCTCCAAATGAATATTTTCAGAAACTTAGTGCCAAAGAGCACAGTGTAAAGTACATAGTTCTGCTAGCAGTGCAATCCCAGTTTCTGTGATCATGTGCAGTAGGACCATGGTGGTCCTAGGTTGACTGCTTACAAAGTTACATACTCACTTGGGAGGTATTTGGGTGTGTCTGGGTGTGGTCAATTAAATCTTTGATGCAGAATGTTCAGTTAACGGTTGCATGTTGAAGAATAAAGACGTGTATTACAAAGGTCTGTGTGTGGTGTAGTCATTAGCGTGCTCCAGAGCTGGGGTGGATGCTACAACAGGCGATGACTAGGGGATGCATGCCCCATAGAAATTAGACTGCTCTCCCTAAGAGTTTGCCAAGCTCCATCAATCTGCTTGTGTTTGCCATGTTTTCATCCCAAGAAGCAAGCTACAGCTGGTGTATGTCAAGTCAAAGTGCCACTCTAGCTCGTACAAGGCCCTTAGAGTTATCAATGGTTGCCTCTCTGATTCATTCAGACAACGTATGCAAGGGAGACGCTCAGTCTAGAAAAGGTATTCATGGTTACGAGATCTGAGGGGTGTGCAGATCGAAAAGCTGCTGATATGGAAGGTGAAACAACCTAGAATGATCAGCATTGATCATGAAAATTAAGCACAAAGTGGAGGCCCAGAATATAATGTCTCAGAAAAAAAGTAGTTGTGTTTCCAATGTGGATTCTCATTTAAACATAAAGGTAAATATCCCGCCATTGGACAGATATGCAAAGACTGTGGGAGAGAAAACCTTTTCATAACAGTTTTCAAAGTAGAAGTGATACTAAGGGGGTCTTAGGGCGGCCGCATCCTGCATTTATAATATTGTGGAGGGCGGTGCTCTCTGCATCACCCGCCACAATGCCATAAATGCATGTACCACCGCGTGGTGCCTACCGCATTGTATATGCAAATGCAAGGGGGCACCACAGGTACCCCCGTGAGCACCCCCCACCCACCCTGATCGAAGTTTAAAAAAAATCAAATACAAAATTGAAAATGCAACTGAAATGGCACACTTTAATCCAAAGTTACATACTGCGATTGTTGTAGATCTGAGCACGGTGGGGTTGGGCCAATCCTTGTTCAACGCGTTGGACATCCAAATGCTCAGCTGCGGCTCCTCCATTAAGGTGGAGGAGCGTTGTCCTCCCATTGCTTTGTAGCAGTGAAATAAAGGAATAATAAAATGATAATAACTCAAGGTTATTATCATTTTGTATTTTCCTGCTGCAGCAAGTTTGTGGGCGGGGTAGGGCTGATCTGATGGCAGAAGAGCAGAGGTAGGACTGGTTTGTCCACTCCAACTGCGCATACATGTCTGGCCGGCTCTCTTGGACTGGCTAAATCATCAGGCACAATTTGCATGTTCTCCACACAGACTGCATTAGAGCCTGCATAGAGAACATACCCAGGCTCCTATTCCCTGGCTGAGCGCCGTACTATGCTGCTCAGATTGGCTCAAGGGAGCTTAGGTGCTTCCTGTTCTGAAACCAAGGGAGAGAGGGTGAGGGAGAGACAGAAGAGTGATGCGTAATCAGGTACGTTTATTTTTTTTCTTCTTTTTTAAACCCCCTTATCCACTACTTCTGCCCCACCCCGATCCATACCGGTAGCCACTGCAGTGCTCGGAGACAAATTGTGGCCTATGCCATCAGAAGTCTGTCTCAGACTAAACACACCTATTCTCAGGCAGAAAAAGATAGCCTAGTTGTAGTGTGGGCTTTTGAAAATGTTCATGTTTCTGTATTGGAAGCATTTCAACCTTGTCTCTGACCACCAGGCGTTGCTCACCATTTTCGGAAATCCGGAAGCCAAGATGCCACCTCACATCAAGAGGTGGGGGTTGGGACTGCAAGAGTATGATTACACTATTGTGCATAAGCCGGGGAAGTATCAAAACCCCGTAGATTACTTCTCACAAGTAACCATTACAGCTTCACATCCCGACGTCTAAAGTGGCTGAAGCATACATTAATTTCATAGTAATGTCCAGTACCCATGCAACTCTGTACATTGAGCAGACCATTGCTGCTACCAACACAGACAGGCATGCTCAAATTCAAGTATATAATTGTAATGCAGTCAAGGGAAAACCATACTCGACCTCTCACAGATGAATATCAAAAATTCAAAAATGTTCAGGAAGAACTTTCTGTCATTCTGTCACTCAAGAAAGGTATCATACTAAAATATTCAAGAATTGTCATACCTGAGAGCTTGAGATAACAAGTTATTGAACTGGGTCACAAAGGACATCCTGGTATTGTAGCTACCCAAAGAGCCCTCAGAGACCGAGCGTGGTTTTGTCACCTTGACAAACGAGTTGAGAAGGAACTGAAAGCATGTCACCTGTGTAACTGTTTGCATCCTAAGACAACACAGCATCCGCTTAATATGACTGACCTTCCTAAACAACCAAGGGGTAAAATTGCAATTGATTTCTTTGGGCTGTAAACAATGGCCATCATCTCATGCTAGTTATTGAGCAGTACTCACATATTCCCTTGGTGGAAGATTTATCATCGACCACACACAACAAAGTAATCAAAAGGCTGTATGATATTTTTGCTGCATGGGTTATTCCCTCCATCCTCAAATCCAACAATGGCCCCTCTTGAATAACAGAGAGTTTAAAGACTTTCTGAGTCGTTTGAATGTCAGCATCAGAAAATCAATCCTCTCTGGCCACAGGGAAATGGCGTTGTTGAATGATTTATGGGCACCCTGAAGAAAGTGGTTTAGCACACTGCACTTAAAGTATCAATTTAGAGTCAGCTTTGTGTCCAGCCCTTTATGCCTATCAGTCAACTCCCTATTCTACAACATGCGAAAGCCCTGCCTCCTTGCTTTTTGGGAGAGCCATTGTGACAAAGCTACCACAATGGACCACGAGCCGAGTACTAGACAATGATTTGGTTTGTATCACAGACACTTCTTGCAAAATAAAGATGTAGGCATATGCAGAGAAGCGCAGATGCAATAAGGACATGGTTTTTGAGGAAAGAGACCCAAACAAAAACAGAAACGCAAGACTGATGCTTCATTTAATGCTTATCCACCGAGAGACATGATGAGTAAAGGACATATGGGGACTGCCTAAAGTCCCGGAAAGTCCATTACGAGAGACTGATCCCATTTCAAACACCTGCATCACTGTTCATTGGCTACAGACCTCAAGAGTGAAACATTTCAACCAGGGTGCCTAAGTCAAGCATCTGAGTCTACAGCTACCATATCAGATGCCAGTGAAACTTCTTTACCTCAGCGACTTAATCTATAAGATTGATGCGAGCACCTCAGTGAGCGACTCGTTAAAGAACTCTAGTGCATGTCTGTTGTCTGTATTTTTTATTTAACAAGAGGGGATATGTAGTTTCATATGAGCATGTACAGTAGAACCCTTGTAATCCTATGCAGCCTATTTACAAAGTTATGTAATACTTTTGGAGGTATTTGGGTGTGTCTGGGTTTGGCCAATAAAGTCTATGATGCACTACGTTCGGTTAACTGTTGTATGCTGAAGAATAAAGACGTGTATTACAGAGCTCCATGTGTGACTTAGGGCCATATGTATCATAGTTCCGTTTTGCGAATCCTAAATAGCGATTTTTAAGGAATCGCTATTTAGAATTCCCAAAACGGTATGTATGTACAAAATCGCTTTTTTTTAGCGATTCCTTAACATTCCTAATTTGCGATTAGCAAATTGCTAATCGCAAATTACCCATTCATTTCTATGGGCCAGGAGGCCCATAGGAATGAAGGGGAAATTTGCGATTAGCAATTTGCTAATCGCAAATTAGGAATATTTTCAAGGGTGCAGGGGTGTCTCAAGAACACCCTGCTGCACCCCTGAAAATGACATGTGGGGGCCTATGGCGCACATGTATGTATTGGCATACTTGTATAGCGCAAAAAACTGTCACCCGATGGGCATCCTGGCGCTTAGACTGTTATGACACATACATGATGTTTCCGGAAACTAAACCCTTTACATTATTCTAGGGAACAAGTGTGTTTTTAAGGCTTTCTTAAAGGAAGGGAAGTCTTCCAAACCCCTCAGACCTAGCGGAAGGGAATTCCACAGTCTTGCTGCGGTGAACCTAAAAGATCGACCACCCATCCGGGACCTCAAAATCTTGGGCACTACTACCAAGTAGACCGAGGCCGAACGGAGTGATCTGGACGGGGTGTACCAAGAGAATAGATCCTGCAGAGGGGACGGACCTTGTCCGTGAAGGGCCCTAAATACCAAACACAAAGCTTTAAAGTCAATCCTCTGAGGGACTGGCAGCCAGTGAAGGTCCCTAAGTGCCGTGGCAGAAGAGTCCAAGCGTCGGCGCGAAAGTGCTAGTTTGGCGGGGAAATTCTGTACGCGCTGCAATTTTCCCACCAAAGAGGCAGGCGCCCCCAGAAGTAGCGCGTTACAGTAGTCAAGCCTACTTAAAATTATGCTTCGCACTACCTCTGGTCTAGCCTGTACAGGGAGCATGGGTAAGATCTTCCGCAGCGAGCAGAGTAGTGCCATACAAGTGGCCACCGTTTTACTTACTGATACATCCAACTGCAGGCTGGAGCTGAACATCACCCCCAGGTTTCGAATGGATTCAGCAGGCAAACTGGTACCTAGAAAGTCAGGCGGCCAAAAATCCTGTGGAAGAGGCCTAGGGGTACGGTCCAAAGAACAATGTAGCACCTCGGTTTTGGAGCTGTTAAATTGCAGGGAGTTGTTACCCAGCCATTCTGCCGTGGTGCTCATACAGCGGTGGAAGACCTCCTGTGACACAGCCTCCTTACCCTCAAACAAGAAGATAAGTTGGGTGTCGTCGGCATAATTGGTGACTGCTATGCCGAAAGATCTTATCAACTTGATCAGGGGGCGGAGGTAGAGATTGAATAGGGTGGGGCTAATGGCCGACCCTTGAGGTACGCCCTGTCCAACCCTCCTGATGTTCGATTTAAAGGGTGGCAGGGCGACTACCTGGTGCCTGTTGTCAAGATAAGACACCAGCCAATCAAGGGCCAGGCCCGATACCCCAACCTCCGCCAGTCTCCTGATCAGGATCGCATGGCTGACCGTATCGAACGCGGCCGACATATCGAGCAGCACTAAAAAGGCCACTCGACCCTGGTCGGCACGCGTCCGAAGGTCATAAAGAACAGTCACCAGTGCCGATTCTGTCCCATGGGCTGGTCTAAAGCCACACTGAACCACATCCAAGCAATCAGTGGTCTCAAAGAAGTTGGAAAGATGTTTTGTGGTCACTTTCTCAAGAATTTTAATTAGAAATGGCAACAGGGAAATAGGCCCATAGTTAGCTGGGCAAACGGGATCCAGGTTTTCCTTCTTTAGCAGTGGGGAGATCACAGCCAGTTTCCAGCAGTCCGGGACCCGTGCCGACCTGAGGGACTGACAGCAAATGGAAAAAAGCGGGGGAAAAAGCTCTTCCCAGAACAGTTTCCAGAATTTAGGTGGAAGAGGATCAAGCGGCGAGCCCGCGGACACCCCGTCAGCCAGCCCACAGAAGTCCTCAAAGGACGGCAGGGGGAAGTTGTTCAACCCGGCTAGCTTGGCACCATCCTTCATGGTCTCAGTCAAAATGGGATAATGCGCGGATTGAGGGACAGGGCTAGATGACGAGGCAAGATTGTTTAAGATGGTGGCGATCTTTTCCTCAAAGGCCTGTGCCAGTGAGTCGCAAAGAGCTTGAGAGGCCGGGATGTCATTTATAGTGCAGGCTGGGTGGGCCAAGTCTTTAACGATCTTAAATAAGGCCTGAGACTTGTTTGCAGCTGCCTTCAGCGATTCTTCTAGGAAACTGGCTTTGGCCAGCTTAATCTGGACTTTATAGGTCGCCAATGCCTGTTTAAAGAGGACTCTGTCTGATTCCAGGTACTGCTTCCTCCAGGCGCGCTCCGCCTGTTTGCACTGGAGCTTGAGCTGCCGAAGTTCTCCTGATTACCATGGCATAGCCAGATTAGTCCTAACTCTAATTTATGCTACGGGGCCAAAGAGTCCAGAGAAGCCAGAATTCGCTGACAAAGGATCTCATAGCTCACGTCCACACTGTCTCCCAAGATGAAGCCGTCCAAAAGCAAAGTAGGTAGGGTAGATTGTTTAAGGAGTTTAGACCATTGTCTACCCATCTTAGTGACTCCCGCACTACCTTGCTTTACTATAGCGGCTGTAAGTGAGAGAGAGAAAAGGACGAGCGCATGGTCCGTCCAGCACTGAGGTAGGACCTCCCGCAGAGTCGTGTGACATACGTCGGCGAAGAGCAGATCCAGGGTATGACCCTATGAGTGGGTTTGGGATAGTACGAGCTGCTGTAACTCGATGTTGCGGCAGGCCTGGACCAGCTCTACGAAAGCCGAGTTTGTCGGTCCTTCCGGCCATAGATTGAAATCCCCTAACACCATCAGCCTAGTGTGAGAATGGGATAGATCATAAATTAGGTCTATAAGCTCGGACACAGCAGATAGCGTGTTGGCCGGGGATCTGTAACATAGCAGCCCAGTGTGTAATACACCTCCCTGACCCTTAAGGGAAAAGCCCAGCAGTTCACATCCAGAAAGAGCCTTGATGTTAAGCTGGGAGAAAAATGTAAAGTCTCCCTAAAGATTAGCCCGACTCCACCTCCTCTAGCCCCCACACGAGGATTGTGTATTATTTTAAAGCCGGGGGGGCAGGCTGTCCCCAGTTCCACCGAACTGTTCGCTCTGGTCCAGGTCTCTGTCATGAAGAGTACGTCTAGGTCGTGAGTCTCAATGAATAGCGCAATTTCTTCACAATGCTTGCTGAGAGATCTCACGTTCAGCAGGCCACAGGACAAAGAGTCTGGGTGTTTACAGATGGTATTAGGCTTACAACTAGGGATGGTGCCGAGATTCAGGCTTACAAGTTCGTCATTGGAATATGATAATGCGGCTTGATGCAGAGAGGCAAAGTTTCCGGCACCCGGGGCATCCTGTGCGCGAAGGGGCGCAAACGGGCTTACCTCTGGCGCACCTCCGGTGCTCCGCCGGCGCGCCCGCTGCGCGCCTACGCTGTGCGCTTTAGGATCAGCCATCTTATATAGCCGTACACACGGGAGTCCTGCAATGAAATCACTGCCCCCCCAACCAAGATGGCGCCTGCTATTCGGCACTCCTTGGTCCCCTCACCTAAGATGGCGGCTACAATCACCGCAACGCGATGTCCCCACGAGCCCAAGGTGCCCTGAAGCGCTCTGAGTCCCGCAAAGTGCGGGGTGAGGTCTAATTATGGTGCAGGTGAATAGCTAATCTAGGTATTGCCCCCCAATAACGAGCAAGGAAAGGTTGCGCCTAGCGCCAAAGATCGTCAGCGCGAACGCGCAGTAGAACAAGTGATTTTTAAAACAGTTAAAACGAGCAATGCAGCAACAAGTACTTCAGCGCGCGGTGGTCAAATTAGTCTGACCTGTCGATAGAAAGGCTCCGCTTTTAAACCCCTTCTCAGACACGGGAGTCCTGCAATGAAATCACTGGCCCCCCAACCAAGATGGCGCCTGCTATTCAGCACTCCCTGATTCCCTCACCTAAGATGGCGGCTACAATCACCGCGACGCGATGTCCCCACGAGCCCAAGGTGCCCTGAAGCGCTCTGAGCGCCCTAAGGGCATGTATGAGCGTCATATGGCACCTTTGGTTTTCTAATAAATTTATTTTTTAAAAGAATTCGCAACTTACCACCAACTAGAAGTTGGTGGTAATTTGCGAATCCTTATGGGCATTTTTGCATAATTTTTTCTTTGATACATTGCATTTAAGGAATCGCAAAATTTGCGATTCCTTAATTGCAATCGCAAAATAAGGAATAGCAAATTTTGCGATTCCTTATTTTGCAGCAAAAATGTTTCATACATACCATATAGCGAATGCTAATTTGCTTGATACATATGGCCCTAAGTCAGCATGCTCTAGAGCTATTATCACTTTTTACTGCTATTTCATGTGCTTTTTGCACAAGTGTTACTAAAATACATTAAATAATAGTTTCAAATGTTTATAGTACCTGAAAATGCAGAATTAACAGTTTCATGGAGCTTCAAACACACACACACACACACACACACATACACACACAGCTGTGTCATATCTGAAAGAGAAACTTCAAACTTCTGAAGGTGAAAGAAACATGAGAGGCAAATCTGAACTTCTCATATATTTTACCTTCTAAAAAGATCTTATGTATTCCATCCATATCTCAAAAGATAAGTTAAGTACTATTACAAATGGATTGTCATAACAATACAATATAGTTCTTATTATTAAGTACACCCTAGGTAGCTCTCAATTTACTTCATCTGCCCCTTGATTTATTACTGAGAGACAGGTACAATGTGCCACCAAGGTTAACTCCTTGAAAGAGAGACATACACTGTCATAATGTTTCTATGAAGAAGGCACATACCTCTTTCTACAAAACTTGTCTCATTTAACAGTGCAGTGAATAACAGGTGTTACTGTTTCAGATTGAATGGTATTCAAGCGTTCTTGTCTTCCCTGCCTGTTACCTATCAAAATACTTCCAGATTAGTACTCTGGAGACTTTGGTTTTTGTTTGGTTGAATGTTTCCAGAAGGGCACCACAGCTATAGACTTCATATTAGTCTGTTTCCACCAATACATTTACATTTAAGTAAGACCTTTTCTTTTTTGAGAACAAAACTGCAGGTAATTGAATTGTTAAGCTATGGGACCAAGAGGCCACAGCCTCGCTGAGTGATGTAGCTAATCGTCTACAAAGTAATACGTTTCGGAACTGGTTTCTCTGCAAAATACTTTCTTCCGGCTGCATGATTTTTCCTTTCCTCAGAAAAAAATACATATAGTGCTCGTACAACAGAACCAAAGCAGCATTATTGTCAATACATACTCTTGGACATTGAGTTACTGGTTGACGGTGGTGAAACCCTACAAAAGCAGCAACCACAATTCTTGCTGGGGTGAAACACATGCAACGCCCAAATTAACCTGTGTTCAACACTCTGGTAACTTGGCGCAAAGTAGTCAGCGTTAACTTAGAGGAAATGTGTTAAGTATTTATGCGGTACAAAAGGGGGTGGTGATGGGCGGAGCATCTGAACCATTCAAACACTCACATACAGTCAAAAGATCTGGGTTTGATCCATCACCGTTCTTTAGCTCACTCTGCCACTCCAGTTCAGACATGGCTATATGCAAATCAGTCTGACCCTGTGCCTCATGGGAACAGTCCAGCACGAACTGCCAAGCCATGCCTTCCCTGGACCGACAACAAGCTTCCGAGGACCGGTTTCTGGCATTACAGCCGTCTTCAGCCCGGCTTGCTTGAATCCAGTGGCAAAGTGAGCAAGGGACTCACGCCTGAGCATACCCTGCCACACTTATGTCTGCCAAAGCGGTACAAAAGGGGGTGGTGATGGACGGAGCATCTGAACCAATCAAACACTCACTGACTGGGTGTGAGTGTTTGATTGGTTCAGATGCGATAATGGAATCATAATAATTCTGGAGATCAAATGTGGAAGTGCTTGTTTAACTAAAACAACCCCCGTCTGATGGAGGGGAGATCCTATAAAGAGTTTTTTTATAAAGCATTCCGTATTTTTCTAATCTGGTGTAGTGTTATTTTTAGTGGATGGGCGCTGAGTTGCTGTGTGAAGTGTGTCGCAAACATAACACAAGGGCCTTTGGGATAAGTCTTTCCACTCTGTGCTAGGCTACCCTATGTGGACTGGTAACCCCAGGTCCAACATAATTGGTGTTCAGCGGTGGGATTAGAGCTTGTGCTTGGAATAACAATCTCCTAAAAATCCATAACCGTACCATTTTTTGGAAAACTTGGTATTCTCGAGGAATTTGTTGGATTTCTCAACTACTTTCTCAGGGTACACCTCTCCCTTTCAAGGATCTTCAATCTCTTTTCTCTTTACCTGCTTCTGCTCGTTCGCAATACAATTCCCTTTCTCCAGTCTTGATTTCCTATCTTCACTCTCTCCCACCCACCAATGAGGTTCCTATTGATCGCAAATCCACATCCCTTTTACTGGAAACTTCTCCTTCTGCATCCGCTCTATATAATTCTTTCCGTCTCATCACTAACAGATTGAAATCTCGCGTTGAACTTGCGTGGGAGTTAGATTTTTCTAAGAATTGGCCTGTACTTCTTTGGGATAAACTTTGGACTAAACTTCATAAGACCTCTAGAGCTGCTAACACCACCCAAACTTTGTTTTTCATTTACCACAGAACTTTATTTACACCGCTTGCTATGTCCCGCTTTTCACCAAACACTCCCTCTACATGTTGGTCCTGTCCCTGCCTTTCTGCCGATCTCAAACACATGCTGTTTGAATGCCCCCCTACTTATCAGTTTTGGCAATTGGTTTGGTGGCAAATACAAAAGATTTTCCATTTTCAGGTCCCCTTTTCACCATCTCTAGTATTTCTTGGCTCCCTTTCATCAGATATTCCTCATTCTCCCAAGCATTACCCTTTACTTGACCTTTTCATTGCTGTTGCCTTTCATATTATTACCTCAAACTGGAAACAGGCTACTAATATTTCATATCAGTCTTGGTGGAATGCAATCTGTTTTAATCATCGTTTAGACACCAACTATGTATCCCCCACCTCTCTAGCTATCAAACGTGATTTGATTTGGCTCCCCTTAGCAACCTACCTCTCTTCCTCTACCCCAGTTCATCCCTCTCCTGACCCTGATACAGTTGAAGTTCGCAAACCTCCGTGATTATCTTATTCTTGTTTTTACCTTATTCTTTGCTTATTATGATTATTATGTCTCATTATCCTGTATATTATCTATTGTATTAGTACCCTTACGATATGCTCATATTTCCTCATGCTTGTAATGCTTACTTTTTATGAAATGTGTATTTTTATTATATTGTCTTATTTCATCCATTTATTGTAACTCTTCTCCTCTTCCCCCCTTCCCTTATTCCCTCCTTTTTATCTTTTTCCTCAATAAATCAAACTTAAAAAATAAAAAAAAAGAGCTTGTGCTTGCGTCCACTTAGCAGCAGCTTAGTGTGCACCACATACCTACACCTGGAGTTTTCTCCAGGCGGACTCCCTAATTAGAAGTTTTGTTTTCCAAATTCTCTTCTGGTGGTGGGTTGAGGTAGCCCTTAATTATCGCCCTTCCTTGAATCCTTCAAAGTGTCTGTCTGGGACCCTGTTGGCAAAATGGAATTTGAATTGGAGGAGTTGGAGACCTACACTGCGGCGCAACTCAGGGAATTTTGCCAAAGTAAGGGGGTGTTTTTCAAGCGTGGTGCGAAAAAGGGGGAACTCCAAACCAGCTTGAGAGCATGGGTGGCAGCTCACCCAGATGGGAGGAAGGAGGAGGAAGAGGGGGATAGGGACACTGTCATTGGAGTGGATGTACTGTACCAAACCGAAGGGGGGAACCTACTAACAGGTCCTAGGACACTTTCAAGGGAGGGCAGTAGTGTCTCTGTAAGGAGCCTGACCGAAGCCGAATTAGCTGACCGGAGGGAGAAAAGGCAGTTGAAGTGGGAGCAAGCTAGGTTGGAGAAGGAGAGGGAGGAAAAGAGGATGGCTCATGAATTGAGTCTAAAGGAGTTAGACCTCAAGGCCCTGCAAATAGGGACTCCTAGTGCTCCTGTTGGTGGCAGCATACCCAAAGAAAACATCAGGGAACCCAGACCCTATTTGCCAAAAGACGTAGTCGCCAGCTACAGTGTAGGAGACGATATTGCGAAATGGTTGGCAGCCTATGAGGTCTCGCTAAGAGCCCATGGGATATCAGAAAGTCACTGGGGGGGTGGCCTGTACAAATATATGCCTCCAGTAGGGAGGGATGCTCTTCTAGCCCTAGTGCAGGAGAAGCAGACTAACTACCCCACCATGAAAGTGGCACTGATAAGGAAGTTTGGGCTGACTCCTGAGAAGTACAGACAGAAATTCAGGAACAGCCACAAACTGGCCACACATAACTGGGTGGATTTCCTAGACTATGCCAAGAAGGCCCTAGAGGGTTGTGTGCAAGGCACCGAGGTGGGGGACTACGAGGGGTTGTATGACCTAATCCTAAAAGAGCACCTACTCGAGAAATGTTTTCCAGAGCTGCCACAACACCTGGTGGACAGCAAGCTCACCAGTCCCAGGAAGCTTGCTGAGGAGGCGGACATCTGGGCTAGTACCCGGGTGTCCTCAAAGGGGACTGGAGGGGATTCCCAAAGGACTGGACAGGGCGCTCCCCAGAAGAAGGAGGGGGGAGACAAGAAGAGGGAGTTCTCAAAAGGCCCCCAAAACAGTTTCCAAAGAAAGGGATCAGGATTCATTCCTAGGGCCAACCCGCAGAAAAACCCTCATCCTGACCATAGTCAGCAGCCAAGGGTTGTCCGCTGCTATGAATGTGGTGGGGTTGGGCACTACAAAGGTGATGTCAAGTGCCCAAAGAGACCACCCCCTCCCACTGGAGGAAAAGCCCCGGGAGTAGCTAGTTTAGTGCTCGGGGAGGAGTTGCCCTTAGATAAGGGAGGGGAGTGGGCGGGAGTCACCTTAGTGTCCCTGGGAGATCGGGAGATGGTTCCTAAGATCCAGGTGCCCTCAAATACTATCAAGTATGGGCAGTGGGTCACCATCAATGGCCAAAGAGGGGAAGCTCTGAGGGACACAAGAGCCAGTATGACTATGGTAAGGAGTCATCTGGTGTCCCCAGAGCAGGTGATTCCACATGTACTCCACCCCGCCGCGATGGCTGACGGCAGAATGGGCCACTACCCTGTGGCCGAAGTTCCCTTTGAGTGGGAAGGGGTCACAGGTTCTCTTCGAGTTGCCGTAAGCCCTGCCGTGCCAGTTGATTGTCTGTTGGGGAATGATATGGAGCACAATCCTTGGAAGAAGGTGGAATACCGGACTCACTCAGAGATGCTGGGTACAACTGACTGGGCCTATGCCAGCACAAGGTCCGCGACTACCCGGAGGGGGAGTTCGCCAGGGCTGGAGCCTGGAACAAAGGCACAGCCAGCTGCCAGAAAGGGAAAGATCCGGGGACAGGAGGAGCCTGCCTCGGCATCCACGCCCCGTGAGATGGATAGGCCACCTGTGGTGGTGGACCCGGAGTCCACGGAGGGGGATGTTGTCTCCCTGGAGAGCCTACCTATCCCTGCTGAGTGGCATGTGGAGGGGGGGCCTACCAGGGAAGCGTTTTGTAACGGTCAGAAGGAGTGCCCTACCCTTGAGGGTCTGAGGCGACAGGCCGAAGCCCAGGCAGCAGGCAATATTACAGGGAACTACCATATTTACTGGGAGGATGGACTTCTCTACAGTGAACCCAAGGCTCCAGTGCATGGTTCATCACGGGCCTTGGTTGTCCCCCAATGTTACCGAGCCTTTCTCTTAGAATTGGCTCACGAAATACCCTTGGCAGGACACTTGGGTAAGGACAAGACCTTTGCCCGGCTTATCCCCCATCTTTACTGGCCTCAAATGAGGGTGGCGTCCGACACTTACTGTAGGACGTGTGTGTCTTGCCAAGCCAGTGGGAAAACGGGGGTTAAGCTGGAAGCTCCCCTGGAACCGCTACCTGTCGTTAGCACCCCCTTTGAAAGGGTGGGCATCGACATTGTTGGGCCATTGGATCCACCCACTTCAGCTGGTCACAGGTTTTTCCTGGTTCTGGTGGATCACGCCACTCGGTACCCAGAGGCAATTCCTTTGAGGACTGTTACTGCACCTGCAGTGGCTAGGGCCCTGATGGGGATTTTTACCCGAGTGGGTTTCCCCAAGGAAGTTGTGTCCGACAGGGGGACCAACTTCATGTCAGCCTACATGCGGGCTATGTAGAAGGAGTGTGGGGTTACCTACCGGTTCTCCACCTCTTACCACCCCCAGACCAATGGCCTGGTGGAAAGGTTCAATAAAACCTTGAAGGGCATGATCAGAAGTCTGCCTGAGAGCCTGCGGAGGAAATGGGACGTCCTCCTGCCCTGTCTGTTGTTCTCATACAGGCAAGTGCCACAGAAAGGAATGGGCTTCAGCCCCTTTGAACTTCTGTACGGGCACCCTGTTTGTGGACCTCTCAGCCTGGTGAAAGACGGATGGAAAAGACTCCCAGGAAGCTTCCCCAGGATGTGGTGAGCTACATGCTGGCCTTCCGGAGCCAAATGGCTAAGTTGTGGAAGCAAGCTTCTGACAACTTGGAAGCCAGCCAGGCAGTGATGAAAGAGTGGTATGACCACAATGCTCACCCTGTGGAGATGGAGCCTGGCCAGAAAGTGTGGGTGATGGAGCCTGGAGAGCTTAGTGCCCTTCAGGATTGCTGGACAGGCCCCTTTGAGGTGATTGAGAAGAAGGGCAAGGCATCTTGATGATGGTGATTGATGGAGCAGAGGAAGAGGAAAGTGAGCCTCTCCCTGATCTATTTTCGTCTCAAGAGAAGGATGGGTCTGTGGAGGGAGTGAATCTCTCACCATCCCTAACTCCTGAACAGCGGAGGGACTGCCGCCAAGTCCTAGAGCAGTATTCCTGGCTGTTCTCCCTTATCCCGGGAAGGACCCACCTGTGTACCCATGATGTGGACACAGGAGACAGCCCACCTGTGAAGTCTAAGACCTACCGGCTGTCAGATAAGGTGAAGGCCAGCATCCACAGTGAAGTCACGAAGATGCTGGAGCTAGGAGTGATTGAACCTTCAAGTAGCCCCTGGTCCAGTCCGGTGGTTCTGGTACCAAAAGCTGCCTCACCGGGCACCACTCCCGAACTCAGGTTCTGTGTGGATTACCGGGGACTGAATTCAGTGACAAAAACTGATGCTCATACAATCCCAAGGGCAGATGAGCTCGTTGACAGGCTGGGAGCTGCCCAATATCTGAGTACTTTTGAACTCACATCAGGGTACTGGCAGATCTCCCTCACAGATGGAGCAAGGGAAAGGTCAGCCTTCTCCACGCCTGAGGGCCACTACCAGTTCTGTGTGATGCCCTTTGGGCTCAAGAACGCTCCTGCCACTTTTCAGCGGCTGGTGAACAAGGTCCTCTCCGGGATGGAGGCCTTCTCTGCTGCTTATTTAGGCGACATTGCCGTCTTAAGCAGCAGCTGGGAGGACCACTTGTGTCACCTACAGGCTGTTCTCCAAGCCCTGAAACAGGCTGGCTTGACAATCAAGGCCAGCAAATGCCAGATTGGGCAGGGGTCGGTAGTGTACCTCGGTCACTTGGTGGGCAGGGGAACGGTGCAGTCCCTCCAGGCTAATATTGAGACTATCATGGCTTGGGAGCCCCCCAAGACCCAAACTGAGGTCCGAGCTTTCCTGGGCCTCACAAGATACTACCGTCGCTTTGTGAAGGGGTATGGCACAATTGTGGCACCGCTAACTGAACTCACATCCAAGAAGCAACCTCGACGGGTAGTCTGGACTGCGGTTTGTCAACGCGCTTTTGACACCCTAAAACAAGCAATGTGTGAGCCTCCTGTCTTAAGGGCCCCGGATTTCTCTAAGGAATTCATTGTCCAAATGGATGCATCATAGCATGGCATTGGGGCAGTGTTATCGCAACTCAATGAAGAGGGTATGGACCAACCTGTTGTCTTCTTGTCCAGGAGACTGCTTCCCCGGGAACAGAGGTGGAGTGTGATTGAGCGGGAAGCCTTTGCGGTGGTATGGGCTCTGAAGAAGCTGTGGCCATATCGGTTTGGCTCGCACTTCCTTGAACAGACGGACCACCGCCCCCTTCGTTGGCTGATGCAAATGAAGGGAGAGAATCCCAAGTTGTTGAGATGGTCCATCTCCCTACAGGGAATGGACTTCCGGGTGGAACACCGGCATGGAGTGGACCACGTCAATGCAGACGGTCTCTCTAGGTATTTCTGCCTTAGTGATGAGAACTCCCAAGGGGTTAGGTAGCTCTCCCCACTTTCAGCTGGGGGGGACGCGTGTTAGACCTGTCAGCCCTTTGGATGGTCCCTCCTACCTTTTGTTTTTATGTCCCCTTTCTGCCTCCTACATCTTTTTTTTTCTTTCCCCCTTTTTGTCATTCATATATATTTTTTGTTTGGTGATGTCAGCAGGGCTTTGGGTGCCTCAGTGAACTTTACACCTGAAGGGGCACATGTGTTCTTTTAAAATGGAGGTGGTAGTGAGGTGAACATTTACAAAATGGTGGCTGCCAACTGTCAGAGAATTTTACCTCAGGGACTGGCCCATAGACTATTGAGAGTGATCTAGAACCTTCTGGCCCATTCTAGTGACCAGGGTCCAGGGGTATATAAGGCCAGAACCTGGGCGGCCATTTTGGGTGGTGGTGGTGGTGGTGGTGGTGGTGAAACCTAGAGATAGCTGGAGTTCAGGGTGTGGTATCAGGGGGATAGGGCGCTTAGGGCAGACTTCTCCTAGGGGTTGCTTCCCTGCTGCTAACCTTGCCCTCTACTTCGAGACCTGACCCTGCCACGCTTTCATCTTGAAGGACTTTGTCCTGTTGATCGTCAACATCAAGGAAGGAGAACTTAACCTATCCTCCTCAAACTTGATTGGAGTAACTGTGGGGCCCAAGCCGCTTTATATCAGCTGCACCACTGCCCAGCAAGAGTGTGAACTGGCCAGTGGGCCGGCAAAGAAACCAAACCCCCATCATCTCCCCGTGTCCGTCCCAACGACAGTGCCCCGGGGGGGGGGTGATAACCCGGGAAACCTGCCCCGACTTACCAGTGGTGAGGTAAAATGCTTCCTGTGGTTTATCTCCAGTGCAGAACTACGGAGAGTCGGCCGTGGCGTAAGGGAGGGGGTAGCGTGACTCGCAGCATCCTTAGAGCCCCACAAGAAGAGATAGTCAGACTCTGTCCAGTGGTGAGAAGAGGGAAGCGAACTGGTAGCGGTTCGGCTGCCTGTGACAGCGGAGGCTTCGCTGAGAGGGCGGCGCTGCCAGGAAGTATTTCCCCCGCGGCGCAGGCCCGGAGGAGATCGTGAAGGTTTCCCTGAAGGGGCGGCGCCGAGCCTCAGACGCGCCTCTCTTGCGCAGCCTCATTAACCCACGGCTGCTCTGTGGTGAAGAGCGGGCGCATCGGAGGCTAGAGGAGATCAATAGAAGAGTCTCTCTCCCAGTGCAGGGGAAAGGGAGGTGTGCGCTTCAAACGTAGCCTGCCGGCTGCCCCAGAGTATCGAACCTGAGTCAAGCCACTACAAGTAAGCCGGGATCTGGGGGCTGTGGAAGGATATTAAAGCGGAGGCAACGCCACGAGATTTAGTGAAGGAACCCTACTATGGAAGCCTGAAGGAAACGGATAAATAGACCAGGGGAGCCTGAATGGAAAAGACTGTCTCCCTGGGACTAGTGAGCTGTAATTCGTAGTACTATTGCTGGCGCTCACTCAAGTAGACCTGTTGTTAGAACCTCACGGGGGATATACACAAATGATTGATCTTGCTGAAGTTTACTGCATATTCTCATTTGCTTAGGAGTGAATCAAACCAACAATTGTCAATGTAAACTCTGTTCTTACTGTATGGGGAGTGTCAAATGTTCTCCAGGGCTTAAGATTGTTACTCGTGCTCCCCTGAATTGAAGTGGGTGTGTACTCACAGCTAAGTGATAATTTGGGTCGCAAAAGTGCTAACCAGAGTTTAAAGCAATTGTAGGAATAACTGAAGTCTTGTCAATGGAGAATAAGGTTCTAGAACCAAATGCGATAATGGAATCATAATAATTCTGGAGATCAAATGTGGAAGTGCTTGTTTAACTAAAACAACCCCCTTCTGATGGAGGGGAGATCCTATAAAGAGTTTTTTTTAAAAAGCATTCCGTATTTTTCTAATCTGGTGTAGTGTCATTTTTAGTGGATGGGTGCTGAGTTGCTGTGTGAAGTGTGACGCAAACATAACACAAGGGCCTTTGGGATAAGTCTTTCCACTCTGTGCTAGGCTACCCTATGTGGACTGGTAACCTCAGGTCCAACAACCACTCAATGTTATCTGGTTGTGTGAGAACAAAATAAGAACATAAGTTCAGGCTGACCATGTTTAAGTGTTAATCAATCAATCAATCAAGGGTTTATAAAGCACAGCTATCCACCCACGAGGATCTCAAGGCGCTAAGGGGTGGGGGGAGACTTTGTAGTGTGCTGGGGTCATTTGAAGAGCCAGTTCTTGAAGTCATTCCTGAACTGGGACAGTGTGGGAGTTAACTGAAGGCAGAGGGGGAGGTTGTGCCAGGCCTTGGCTGTGAGGTAGAAGAATGACTTCCCTCCTGTTCTGGTCATGTAGATGCGTGAGATGGTGGCCAGAGAGACGACAGCTGGTCGGATGTGTCTCTTGGGTGCGTGGTAGGAGAGGCACTGTATGCCGGTCCGATGTTGTGGAGGGCCTTGTAAATATGGGTGAGGAGCTTGAAGGTTATTCTTCTTTCGATGGGGAGCCACTGGAGATCATGGAGGTGTTGGGTGATGTGGTGGTGGCGGGGTATATGTAGGACTAATCTGTCGGTGGTGTTTTGGATGGTCTGTAGCTTGTGAAGTCTTTTTTTGTTGACCCAGCATAGAGAGCATTGCCGTAGTCCAGTTTGCTGCTGATGAGGGTGTGTATGCCGTTTTTCTGGATTTGGGTGGGCTCCATCTGAACATTTTTTAAAGTATGCGGAGGGTGTTGAAGCATGCTGAGGATACGGTGCTGATCTGGCGGTTCAACGTGAGTGCTGAGTCTAGTATGATGCTGAGGTTTCATGCATGTCTATCGGGGTGTCCAAGGGTGGGAGGCCACCAGGTGGTGTCCCAGGCAGAAGGGGTAGAGCCGAGGATGATGAGTTCTGTTTTCTCACAGTTGAGTTTTAGATAGCTTATTTTCATCCAGGTTGCAATGGCTTTCATCGCTTCTTGGAAGTTGTGCCTTGTGATGTTGGGTTCTTCGGTGAGGGAGAGGATGAGCTGGGTGTCGCCAGCGTAGGAGACTATATTGAGCCCGTGGTTTATGAAGATGGTTGCGAGGGGGCCATGTAGATGTTGAAGAGGGTGGGGCTGAGGGAGGATACCCGGGACACTCCACATCTGGTCTCTGTTGGTTCCGAGAGGAAAGGCGGGAGTCTGACTCACTGAGTTCTGCCTGTGAGAAATAAACATTTTCAGTCAAGGGCATTTTGGCAGATGCTGGAGTTGTGTAATATGGTTGCTAATGTGCAGTGGGAGATGGTGTTAAAAGCAACTGAGATGTCCAGAAGGACGAGGGCAGCCATTTTGCCCTGGTCGAGGAGGGAGCGGATGTTGTTGGTGAAGGCGAGTAGGGTGGTGTCTGTGCTGTGGTTGCTGCAGAATCCGGATTGGGAGATATCCAGGTCGTTGTTGGCTTCAATGAAGTTTGCTAGCTGGGTGTTGACAGCCTTTTCGATGAATTTGTCTGTGAATAGGAGGTTGGTAGTTGATCTGAAGTTCTTGAGGTCTATCGGGTCTGCAGAGGGTTTCTTCTGTAGGGGGTTGACTTTGGCGTGTTTCCAGTCATTCGGGAATGAGGCGGTTTCGAGGGAGCGGTTGATTGTCCAGCATAGCTCGGGTGGGATAGCCATGGCTGCTTTGTGGAAGATGTGGGGTGGGCAGTGGTCTGAGGGTGCTCCAGAATGGATGCCCTTCATGGGATTTCAGGAGCCTTCTGTCATGAACGGGGTCCACGTGAGAAGGGTCCGTTGGGTGGTATTGTTGGGGGTGGGAGCTGGGGGGGTGCAGAGGTCTTGATTGTCGAAATTGTCGTAGATCATCTTAATCTTGAAGTTTGGGCCGAATGGAGGGACCAGGTTAGTACAGATAAAAAGAGTTACTTTCAAATGTCCAGGAAGAAAAATGTCATTCCCAGTGGAGGGGGCAGCAGAGCAGGGAGAGCATCGCAGATGGTTGTCGCTGTAGTGTGAAGAGCAGGCTGGGCACAAAGACTCTGTTTGGCCTCATGGACAGTCATTGCTGGAGATTCGTGTTGGTGGTCACCATAGGCTGTCGATGGTGTAGATCAATGTGCAGTTTTTGGTCAATGACTGGTGTTCATTGTGGTGCAAAGAGTCATTTTCACTGGAGCTTCACTTCTCCGGACAGCTCCAGATGCAAGATCTTGGCATGGACAGGCATGTTTGTGGTCATGAAGAGCCCAAAATGTTAGGATTTCTCCTTTTCTTTGAGAGAGAGCTCAACTGATGCCACACCCTGAGTCCAGGTTCTGAGGGGTAACTCTTAGGGATCATGACCTCACTCCAGCAGTGACCAGCAGGGTTCAAACAGTTCCAGCTGCAGGTCCAGTGCAGGTCCAGGCAGCAGGTAAGCTAGACAGGTGCAGGGAGGCCTTTGGAGCGTGTTATGTCTCTGCAGCTCAGAACAGGAGGTCATTCACCTGACTCTTTGAGTCACTTTAGCCTGGAACGAAGGGCGAATGTTCAGTTTCCCTTCTCAGCATGCAAGAGAAAGGGCGGTAGGGCAGCAAGGCAGAAGAGTAGGAGGGTAGCTGTCCTTCTGGCATCAGAGCAGAGCAGTCCTTTTTCTGTAGTATTCAAGGTCCAGAGGAATACTAATGAGTTTGGTTTGAGGGTCCAATATTTATACTCGGTGCCAGCTTTAAATTATGAGAAGGTTCTGAGGTTTCCACGCACATATGTGTTTGGACTTTCCTGCCTCCTTGCCCTGATCCAGCTTGCCTGGGGACACAAAAGACTAGTGTCAAATTGTTTGTGAGTGTGCTTAGGCAGAGCCTTTGTGATATGCAAGTATAGTAGCTGACAGTTCCACCCCCTATCTGGTCCTCTCTCACAAAGCTGACAGGTCTCCTCACAGAATGACCATAGTGGACTTCAACTGGGCTAAGCTGAAATCCCTTCCGTAATACCTCCCTGTAGGCAAACAGTAGGCACGGTAAGAGGACATCACACTTCCATTTTATGGACTCAGGAAGGCCCATATTAAAGCTCTTCCATTTGGGGTTGAGAGGGCGTGGAGAACTTATAGGATACCCCCACTCGTCCCTCGTGGACTTAATGAAGGCTGACATGAAGTTGGTGCCTCTGTCAGACACCACGTTATTGGGGGAATCCCACATGGGTATAAAACCTCCTCAGGGCCTTAGCTGCCACAGGCGCAGTCACCAACATAAGAGAGATGGCCTCTGGGTACCATGTAGTGTGGTCCACCAAGACCAGGATGAACCTATTGCTTAGGTCTGTCTTGGGGGTCAAGGGGGCAATAATGTTGATGCTTACTCATTCAAAGGGAGTGACAGTCAAATGAACCAGGGTGGCCTTTAGCCTTTTCCCTGCTTTCCAAGCAGGTGGGACAAGAGATACAAAATGTATCCTAGGCTGTCTACATCCAAGGACAATAGAAGTGGAATACAAGCCAAGCAAATGTCTTGTCCTGCCCCAAAATTCTTGCCATGAGTATATCATGAGCCAACCCGTGTAGGAAGGTCCCGTAACACTGAGGGACTGGGAACCTTATGCTCACTTTATAGGAGGTCATTTTCTCAATAGAGAAGATGATGTCCAGAATGATCACCTGCTGCCTGGGCTTAAGGTTGTGGCACACTTTAGATTGGGGAACTCTTTCCATGACTTGCAGAATTCAACTTGCCATATAGTAACATCAGACAGGTCTCCCAAGGGGGCAATATCCTTACCTGTAGTCTCACGGTAGGCGTCCTCAGGTGCCCCATCAACCTGGACAGTGAGAAAGTAAGAGACTGTTTTCCCACACCCCTTGCCCTTCCTCTTCTTGGCAACTGACTGGCCCATTGGCAGCCATGGACCTTGAACAATTTCAGGTAATCCTAAAATATTTTCATTACCCCTGAACCTAGTGTTGTACTTTCCTGGGGTGAGCTCGAACTTGGAGACAAGGATGGTTTTCATTGGAATGTACTTCATATGATCCCCCACCTCTAGTATAAGCAAGGTATTTCTCCGCACTGTAGGAATGTGTTTTTAGAGTGATGCACCACAAAAATCTTCTGGCACCCCGTCCCTTGTCAATGATACCCCCTACCACATAGCTGGGCACCATATATTTAGGTAATTGAACCTTTTGTCCCTCTCAGGCACCGAGGAGTGCTGCTACTCTCATTGCTGGACTACACTTGTTTGGATGTTATATCCAGCTCTCTGAGACTCAGCTCATATGCCATCCTCCTTTCCTTCATGGCCAGTTTCTTTTCAGCCAAGGTTCTCACTGCCTCTGCTTTCTTCTCCTCCATCTTGAGCATGGCCAACTGCAGTCTAAACTCCCTTTCAGCCTTCCTGCCCTCCAGCTCTTCTGGGGGCATGCTTAGTGAAAAAATACTGCTCTTCTCGCTGGCAGGGAGTTTCAACTCAGTAGACAAATCAGCCCCCTCCCCTGAGTTCTGCTTCTCAGGGCTTGCATCCATGCCCTGCTCTTCCATATCATCCTGCTCATTTCTGTCCTCTGTTGCTGTCAGCAACTGGTGAACCTCCACCCTGGTCCTCAGAGCTTTCTGAAGCTCCAACCTATTGATACCTCTCTTGGTTGGAAGTCCCCTTTCTTTACAGAGCTGCATGAGCTCAACTACAGTCTAACTACACAGGCTGATGAACTCAAATTCCATTTCTGCATTCATGGTCACAGACAATCAGGTAGAATGAGAGTCATTTTTGGAAAAAGCAAAAGAGCCAATAACGGAATAAAAAAAAACTGGAATTGGTATCAAATTATTTATCTGGGATTTTAGTGTAACACAAAATCACTGTATGGCATTGCACACATCTCACCTATAGAAATAGTTTATTTGGCTGAGGATGGTGAAACCCTACCCAACAGCAACCACAATTCTTGTCAGGGTGAAACGCAACCAAATCCCAAATTAACCTGTGTGCAACAATCTAGTAGCTCGGCACAAAACAGTAAGGATTAAAATTAGAGGCAAAGTGTAAAGAATTTATGCAGCACTTCAAACAGTAACACACTTCAAGAAAAGAACCCACACCAATTTAGAAAACTAGAGAACAATTTAGTACATTATTTGAGACCAAAACAACACAGATCCAATCAGGAGAACCGAGGATATGCAATCTTAAAGGTTTAAGGTAAATATAGCGCCTAAAAGCAGAAAGCGCCACTCGTGGTTATCTGGTCATGGAAGACCCGTTGAAGTTGCAACTTCAGGCCGACTGTAAAGAAAAACAGGTGGCATATAAGGAACAAGTTAGTCCTGCTGAAAAAGTTGCCTTCAAAGGTCCAGAGCAAAGAGTAATATTTACTTGAAGGGGCCAGGGGAGCGTGGAGAGCGTCATGGATGGTTATCACTGTAGCGTGTAGAGCATGCTAGGCATCGCGGATGGTTATCGCTGTAGCATGAATATCCTGTCAGACACCGCAAATGGTTGTTGCTGGAGATTCGCATTGGGGCTCTCTGTGGGCTGTCGATGTATAGCAGGAAGTGCAGATGTCACATTGCCGGCCATCACTGGTGATCACTGAGAAGTGAAGAGTCTGGTTCCCATTGGGGGGTGGCGCTGGCAGCAAGATCTTGGCATGAACTGGCCTGTTTGCGGTATCCAAGAGCTTAAAACAACACTATTTTGACATTTCTTGGAGAGACAGCTCAACTGACGCCACAACCAGGGTCCGGGACCTGAGGGACACCTCTTGGAGATCAGGAAGTCATCCTAGGAGAGGACATCATGGCTCAGGCAGTTCCAGTTGCAGGCCCTGACAGCAGGCCAGCTGGGCAGATTCAGGGAGGCCTCTTAAGCTTGTTATGTCCTGTAAGCTCATTACAGGAGGTCAGTCAGCTGACTCTTAGAGTCACTTCAGCCTGGGATGAAGAGTGCATGTCCAGTTTTCCTTCTGAGTTTGCAGGGCAACAGGCAGCAGGGCAACAGAGTAACAAAGTATCAGGGTAGTGGTCCTTGTGGCAGACGAGTAGCACAGTAGTCCTTCTGTAGCATTCAAAGGTCCAGAGGTGTACTAAAGAGTTGTGTCTGAGGGTCCAATATTTGTAGTTTGTGCGAGCTTTGAAGTACGAGAAGGAGAAATGTTGCAAGGTGAAAGTTTTATATGATATGGCAGGGGTACCTTATCATGTTATACTAGCACAACCCAAAGATGAACCCCAGGTACTCGTACACCTCTCAGTACTGGTAGTGTGGCAAAGAGTAGACAGGCTACTTAGGACATGTGCTAAGCATTTCACATCACCATCATGGACGACCCAAGTGAAATCCAAACCCAATTTCTAAAAAATAGCTCTGACTTTTATATACACACCAAAACAAAATCGATACAAACAGGATAATAGGAGTTATCAATTTTAATGTAGTAAATAAATCAGAAATTCTCAGTGTGGAAAAACATTAACGTTGCGGTCAATTAGAAAAGCACATATATACAATAGGTTACTTAGAGATAGAGTTCAATTGAACCCACTCAGGGTTAGAGGCTCGTGAGACCCTAGACTAGTTCACAAGAGATTGCACAATTTTACCTGGTGCAGGGGAGCAGGTGCAGAGGTGCACTTTAGCTGTCATACGGAGATGTCAATCAGGCTCACGGTCTATAAATGGCTACCTTAGGGAAAAGGTATTTGCAGGTGGTGTTGAGCAAAGATCTTCTGAACTTAAGCAAGGAGCTGGCCCTGTACCTAGAGTCTCCAGGTAGATTGACACTACCTGGCTCAGCAGACTTGGGCGCAAAGGTGCTCTTGGCTACCCGATGTGCTGAACAGATCTGCAGCCAGCAGACTGACAGGCATGTCACAAGGTGGCAAAAACGAATGAATAGGAATAGGGACCCCCTCCCAAATATACTTGAAGGTCAGAGAGTGGAGGGGAAAGACAACCAGAAGCAAAAAAGAACTCCCTCTTGACCTATAACCACTTTGCTACTGGGAATAACCTCTAATATCACAGGCATACATAAACCACATATTCATCTTTTTTTGTTTGTTTATTCGTTTTTATTTTTAAAGTCTTTTTATCATTCCGTCGCATTTCCATCCGTCGACTCAAGGACTCTAACAGATGGTTTAACGACCACCTAAAAGAACTCAAACTGAGCACCCGACAGGCGGAGAGGCAGTGGAGGAAAGATTATAGCCTTTCATCTAAAACCCACTTCCTGGCATCACTGGCTAAATATAAATCAGCAATCCTGGCTGCAAAAACCGACCACTTTTCCACGAAAATAACGTCTGCCGATAACAAACCCAGGGTAATCTTTGGCATCGTGAATGACCTGGCATTCTCTGACCGAACTTCGTCCCAAATCCCTCCCTCCCAGCCCCTCTGTGATCAACTCAATCACTATTTCTTGGACAAAATCACAACTATCAAGGCTAATATCCCATTACCCTCGTCTGCTTTTGTTGATCCCTCCCCCCCCACTGTCCTAAACCCTCTCACCCTCATCCCTCCCCTCACTCAGGAATCTTTCTTGGCAATACTCCCCAAAGTTAAGTCTGGGTCTCCGGCGGACGTCTGCCCCGCACGCATCTTACAGCAAATATACTCTAGCTGCCCTGATCCCCCTATCGCCTTTCTCAATAGCTCCTTGGCTCAGGGTGTCGTGACCCCTGCACTCAAGGCCGCCACCATAGTGCCTCTGCTGAAGAAACCCGGCGCGGACCCGTCCATTTCGGCTAACTTTCGCCCCATTTCCCTGTTGCCCTTCCTGGGCAAGGTGATGGAACGCCATGTCACCGCGGTACTGAGCGCTCACACCGAGGCGAATGGGGGGCTGGCCTCTCGCCAGGCAGGATTCCGCCCCAGGCATTCAACCGAATCGGTCGTAGTTTCAGTCCTAGACAACCTCAGAAAGGGTATGGATGACAACAACCACCAGGCACTGGTCCTCCTTGATCTCTCCGCCGCCTTTGACACGGTGGACCACACCATCCTACTTGCCCGTGTCAAGGCGGCCGGTATCGGGGGATCAGCTCTGGTCTGGCTCTCCTCCTTTCTGAGGGACCGCACTCAGGCGGTCCGACTGGGCGATTTCACCTCCACCCCTCTCCCTGTCACCTGCGGTGTTCCCCAGGGTTCTTCTCTCTCTCCCTTACTCTTTAATCTCTATATCTTTCCTCTTATCTATGCACTCCAGCAGCTGGAGGTCACTGTTTACAACTATGCGGATGACCTCCAGCTCATCTTTGATCTGTCCCCCTCTCCTCTCTCGGTCTCTAATTTTCAGTCGACTATGACATTTATCAGGGACTGGATGAACCACAACCATCTTAAACTGAACCCCGACAAGACCGAGCTGGTTCTCACTGGTGGTTCATCCAGCCCCTGGAATTCTCTTTTCTGGCCCCCCTCTCTTGGCCCGGCACCATCCCCCTCCACTGTGGTCAAGACTCTGGGTGTCAAAATGAATAATCAGCTCACTCTTCACTCACAAATTAGTTCCGTGGTTTCCTCCTGTTTCCTCACTCTCCGAACTATCCGCTCTGTCTCCCGCTTCTTCTCTCCCCAGGCACTTAAGATCATCATAGCCGCCCTGGTAATCTCACGATTGGACTACGCCAACGCCCTCTATCATGGCATTCCAGCGTACAGCCTGCGTAGACTCCAAACCATCCAGAACCAGGCGGCCAGGCTGATATACGGCCTTCCACGCTATCACCACTCCACTCCCCTTCTAAAAGAGCTTCACTGGCTCCCCGTGAAACAACGCTCCCTTTTTAAGATAGGATGCATGGTTTTTCAGGCCCGCCAGGGCACTGCCCCCGCTTTCATCGCCTCACTAATTAAACCCTATGTCCCCGCTAGAAATCTTCGGTCTTCCTCCAAGTCCCTTCTCCAGATCCCCCGCTTCTCACGCAAAAAATGGGGCGGTTCTAACTTCTCAACTCTGGCCCCTACCTTCTGGAACTCACTTCCAGACAATCTCCGCTCTGCAACTCAGTATCTCTCTTTCCGTAGAGACCTGAAAACGTTCCTCTTCAGCCAGGCTTTCCCCGCCTAATACTTATTCCACCCTTCCATGGTCTTTCTCCCTCAGTTCTGAACCTCCAGCGCCAAGAAACCGCAAGGTGTACGCCGCGCTCTACAAGTGTTTTAAATTAGAAAAATTAGAAATTCCTAAATCATTTTTTTCCTTTTTTTAAAAACAGATAATTATTCACTGGTTTTCATATAATTTTATTTAAATACATATACAAAAGTTCATTTTATGGTTCCATTGTCTAAAGAAACATACACATCTCTTTAAAAAACGAGACAGTTATTATGACCCAGGTCGAGACCACAACCACATCCACTCACTCACACATCCTAATCATGCATAACTCCACTACAACCAAAAACCATCCTGTTGTTTTACACCAGTTGTCCACTATACAACCAAAAGGTTGGATCTAAGTAAAGAAATGGCCGACGCGTTTCGGTGGAAAAACTGCAATGAAGACCACCTTCATCAGGACCAGCCAGGGGCAATTCAACAGGGTGTCTCGCAACCTGGAATTAGTGTCTCTTTATTAAAATGTACTATGTCAACATGCTAGTACGAGCCTTCTTCACACCTCGACTACCAGCCAGAGGTTTAAACCATTTCAATTTGGTGACCGGGGATAAATGTTATTAACCTTCCTCCGCAATCTCATTCAGAGAGGGAACCAGTCAAGAGAATTCTCGACTCCGGTTGTATGTCGCCTTTGGAAGATTTTGACAGAATGAACTTGCTCATTCATCCTGAATGACCTTCATAAATGCTATTAGGTAGATCCTTCTTTTACTCCTGAACACCAAATTTTATATTATTCTGCATGGATCCTATAGTTATCTGGTGCTCCTCTTCAGCTTTCTAAAACTGGCATTTTAGAATTAAAATTCGGGTTTTGAATTAAAGAGGATTTCAAATTACATTGCTTTAGACACAAAACTTGATATTCCTATCTGCTCCCAATTGAAAGTTATCACTTAATAAATGTAATACATTAGCCCAATACTATCCTATGAGAGAGGCAGGCCTTGCAGTAGGGCAAAATTACTATAATAGTTTTTCCCTAACAGGACAGGAAAAACTCAAAAGTACTTATTTAACTTTTTAAATACACTGTACTCTGTGTTGTGGGCTGTGTAGGGCCTACCCAAGGGTGACATATATTTACTAAACTGGAAGGTTTAGGCCTGGCAAAAGGTTTATTTTGCTAGGTCGAAATGTCAGCTTAAAACAGCAGACACATGATTTTGAGAAGGCAAGATGGCGTCCGCGTGTGTGAGGAGCTCCTCTGCTGTGCGAATCGGCTCACCTTTCTTTTAGAGCCTTTGGCATTCGTCGTCCACTGTTCGTCCGTTTGTGGATTGCTGGCGGATGTGCGGTGTGGAGAAGGCACGAAACCTCGGCACCGGCGAAGAAAACGGAGTAACTAAACGCTTTGGTCGGTTTATGACCCATGGAACGCTGAACGCCGGACTCGGCGTGAGTAGGGGGGCGGCATTAACGGTTGCAGTCGGGGGGTGCCGCTCTGGGCTGCAGCGGTAGAGAGAGTCGTAGTGGGGGAAAAGCTGGCTCCTGCGGAGAGTGCTCGGCATGAAACTGTTGCTGATGGACTTGGTGTTTGTGCGTTTTAAAATACACCGGAGTCAGAGTTATCGGAGATGTGTTGCCGTGATGCTGCGAGTTGGAAGCATTTTGAAGCATTGGGGTTTGATGAGCTTCTGAGGTGAGCGGCAAACATAGTGCAACATTATTGCGAACTGTGGCAACAAGACATTGGTGAAAAAGCGCCTGAGACTTTAATTGGATTTCTTGGATTTCTAGGCTTTGAACTGCTAACTGCTAATACACTTAAAAACACCTTTTTCGTAAAAAGATACACAGTTTGTACAAAAAAAAAAAAAATATATATATATATATATGAGGATTATGAGGATTGGGATATGGACTGTTTGTTTCTTGAGGGAAAATTGAATTAGGTTTGTTCACTGATTTGCCAGTAGTCTATTGTGTTTAACTATGCCACCCAAGACGGCCCGTGGTGGGAAAACTAGAGCCGTGGGGGACGGGTCAATAAACACACGTGCAGCACTTGCAGCTAAAAATAAAGAAACGTTGGGTGCACAAGACTCCGAGAGTGGTGGTCTGAGTAAAGACACAACATCAAGACACCCCAAGATACCCCAAATGTTTCAACCTGCAAGTGGGCTGCTGAAAAGTAATATTGTGAATCCTAAGCCTCAAGTAGAGGTAGAGGTTGATGTAAGTGGTACGGGCGGTGGTACGGATCAGGACCTACCTGCATTCGAGAGGCTGACTACGTCTGAGGTGATAGGAGAGATCGCAGTGTCAGCAGTGTCAAATGCTACAATGGCAATGGAGGTTGGCGATGGTGCTGCTAGTGAGGAGGAATCTCATGAGCCGCCGAGTAGTAAGGATGGTGAATTCTATTCATTATCTGAAGAGTCTGAAGGTTCAGATATGGAAGAAGTTTCGCTTCCAGAAGATGGGGATGGGGAAAGTACTCCAACTATGACGGAGGGTGGTCTTCGGGAAAATACCCCGTCTACAGAAGATATTTCAGGTCAAGCCTCTACTATACGGAGGAAGGACAGGGGAGATAGCCCCGACTTAATTATAGCAACTATGGAGACGACGGAGTGGGATCTCTCTGCAGGCACGCAGTTATTGGAGCAGCTAGATCTTTCGGGTCAAGCTAGTGGCGGGGCTAGTGGAGGGGTGGAAGCGGTGGAAGCAGTGGATCACAGTCAAATGCCTAGCTCAGTTTCATTGGAGGAAATCTATCGATCCATTACCGATCATCGGCTAGAGGCTCGAGCGGAACATTTAAAGACACATACTGCTTGTAGAAAACTACAAAACACCGTTCGACGTCTGGTAAAAACTTGTAACGACTTTACAGATCGAATGACAGAGGCTGAGGCAAGGCTGTCAACTTTGGAAGACCAGATGGTTTCACAGTCTGCTGATGTTGTTGAAATTAAAGAGCATCAAGACGATGTGCAGGATAAGCTTGCTGAACTTGAAAATCGCCTCCGTCGTAATAATCTTCGCGCACTTGGTGTTCCGGAAGGCCTTGAGGGGCAGGATGTGTGTAAATTCATTGTTGAACTATTTACGGAAGCGCTTCCTGAAGTCACTGAGTGGAATTGGAGTCATGAGATACAACGGGCTCATGGATTTCCCTTTCGACAGCGAGCACCAAGAAGTGGACAAACAAGTCCACAGCAGCCACGTGCTATTTTGATAACTTTGAACAATTTTCTTGCAAGACAGGTATTATATGATAAGGCGAGACCTGATAAAAAGAGAACTGGGAAAGGTATACAGTTTTTTGTTCGACCAGACTTTTGTCATTCAACTGTCGAGAAACGCTGGAAATTACGGCAGCTGATTACACCCTTGCAAGCGAAAGGCATACAAGTTTTTTTATTGCAACCTGCAACTTTAAAAATTGTTAACAAGGGCCAGAGTCGCTTCTTTACATCAGAAGCTGCCGTGAAAGAGTATATGCTTACTTTTCCTTGATGTATCCAGTTGGAATATATATATATATATATATATATATATATATATATATATATTATTTTTTTTGCTGTATATATTGTATACTTCTTTATTAGTATTTTCTTGATTTGTCCTTTACCTTTGCTGTTTTACCAGGAGATTACTTGCTAGCATTGAGATCTGAGATAAAGATTGACATATATAGTTTTGGTGAGCCGAACAGCATGGGAACAACTCACCGAACATCACAAGGGCTATTCGCCCTATTGCCTTAGTTAAGGGGGGGGGTTCACTTTGGGTGGGAGGGAGGGTTTGGGGCGGTGGCAGCGGGGTGAGGTAAAGTGCACTGGGGGTTTTGTGGGTAAGTGGGGCGTACCGGGGTGTGTGGGGGAAAATGTTAAAATGTCAGTTCATAGCCGATATTTTAAATATTTTGGAGCGCTGTTAAACGTTTGTTTATAAATGCTTTACAAAATACTTGTTTTGATGGCGGCTAGGAAAGTGCGAATTTGTTCTTTTAATGTTTGCGGTCTTAATAATGCTTTGAAACGTAAACGGGTTGCTAATGAATTACGTTTGATTAACCCAGACATTCTTTGTTTACAGGAAACTCATGTTCCTTGCTCTAACTATAAGGTTTTATTAGAATTGGGCTTTTCCATACTAGCGGTGTCTAAACAATCTACTATGAATCGGGGAGTAGCTATAATGGGTAGTCGTGTTGTAGCTGGCACGGGTAGGATACGGGTTGATAATTTGGGACGCTGGGCGATTAGCGAGTGTACTATAGGGGGTATTAATGTTACAATATGTACAGTATATGGGTCTAATTTTGACGAGGCAGAAATTTTTGAGTTTCTTAATGTGGAATTAGCACAGTGGCCAACACCGTTGATATTACTTGGTGATTTTAATATACACGGGGATACCCATAAATGGGGACCTCAACCACAGGGGTACCAGGGCCGGAAGCCGAAAGTTTATCAGGCAATATATCAGCTGATATCTCAACATGGATTAGTTGACGGGTGGTCTAATTTAAATCCGGGTAACCCAGGGTACACTTTCTTTTCCTTTCCCCATGCGAAATTTGTGAGGCTAGATTACATTTTTTTACCCCGATCATTTATTTTTGGCGCAAAAATACAAGTGATGCCTCGGATAACGTCGGATCACAGCCCAGTAGTTTTAGATGTGAATTGCCTGCAGCCAATATGCGCAATACGTACATTTACATTTAACAAAAAACTTATGGCTGATGAGGAGTATATAACTCATATCAAACATTGGGCGGTGCAATTTCTAGAATACAATTGACGTACTGCTAGCCAATCGATGGTGTGGGACTCCTTCAAAGCAGGCGTTCGGGGAGAAACATGGATTTATGGCTGGGTTAAACAAAAAGAAAGGAAAGCTACGATAGCTGGGATGGTTGAGGATTTAAGAGTGGCAGGGTGTGAGCTTATGTTGATAATTCAATCTAATGTTGACTCTCAAGCTGTTCAAACTAAGGTAGCTAGTTTGAAAGCGAGGATCAATGGAATTTGGAGCCAAGATATTGCTGCCCAGTATAATACTTATAAAGCTGAAAGATATGAATATGGAGAGGCAGTGGGCAGATACTTGGCTCAAAGAATGTGGGGCAAGCAGATGGTCCAACGCATTGATATGTTGGAGAATGACAGAGGTGAATTGGTAGAAACTATGGATGGTATCATGGAGGTCTTTCGTATATACTATAAGGGATTATATACTCAAGAGGATATCGGTCAAGATCAAATAGATGTTTTTCTCCAAGATTTTAACTTCACTGAAATCGCCTCTCCCGAGAGGGAAATGTTAGAGGCTCCAATTACGATGGAAGAACTGCAGCTGGCAGTTGAACAGTTAGCGCTAGGAAAGGCATCTAGTCCGGACAAACTCCCTTTAGAGGTCTATCGATTATTATTTTGTGTTATTAAGGAGGATATGCTTGCTACATTTATTATGGCTCAACGGGGGAACCCACCGGCATCTTGGGATGAAGCCAATATAGTTGTCTTTAAAAAGAAAGACAAGCCCTCGTCACTGCCGGGATCATATCGGCCTATATCATTAATAAATGCCGATGCAAAAATCTATTCTAAAAAATTGGCTACCCGGATGGTGCGAGTTATTTCAATGTTGGTATCCCGGCATCAACATGGGTTTCTCCCAGGGAGAAGCACGGTAAACCATCTCCATCGGGTAATAGCGTTATTAGACTATGCAACCGCACTTCAAAAGAATATTGGAATTATATTTTTGGATGCGGAAAAAGCATTTGACCGTGTTACGTGGGCTTTTTTATGGGCCATTATGCGTAAAATGTGGTTTGGTCCACTATTTTTACAGGCTGTACAAACTATGTATAAGAATCCTCGGGCCAAAATATGTACAATGGGATATGAATCATCATTTGTTTATATTACCCGGGGAACAAGACAGGGTTGTCCTTGCTCTCCGTTGCTGTTTGCAATATATATAGAGCCATTAATACAACTATTGGAATCCACTAATCTGATACAATCAATGCTGGTGGGAGATCATGAAGTGCGTGTTCTTCCCTATGCCGATGATATTGCGGTAATGACTTCAGATCCGGAGCCCGCATTAAGGGAGGTGGAACGGCTGACACAAGCATTTGGACAGGTGGCTGGGTATAAATGAATATCGCTAAAACTCAAGTAATTTGTACGACTGGTTTGTGTCCAAGTGAAACACGAGTAACAAAAGAGGCTAAATATTTAGGGATTAAAATTAGATTGTCCATTCAGGAGATAGTTGATGCAAATTGGAGGGATATAATAAGTGCGGTTAAAAGCCAGCTGGATAAGTTAGAGTGCCTACACCTTTCGATGGTTGGATGTCGAAATGTGCTTAAGATGTGTATTCTCCCTAAAGCGCTATACTATTTCCGGACGGTACTTTTGGAATTGTCAAAGGCACAATTAACACAACTTCAAAGTATTTCAGATAGGTTTATTTGGGGTGGGCGTAAACCACGCCGGGCTTCAAAATATATGATGTTACCATTGATACATGGTGGATGGGGGTCCCAAATTTTATTTTGTATTATTTGGTATGCCTTATACAAAATGCGCGATATATGGTGATTGGGGGGGGCCACACGGTATTTTGAGACACCGATTATCTATCAGATGATATTGGGAAATGAGACATGTGAAGTGCTGCTGAAATTCTACGAGCCAAGCTACTACAAACGTACCAAATTCAAAATTATGACCGCAGCGTATAAGGGGTGGAAGTGGCTGCGGAAGATTCTGGGTGTCCAACGGATTAATTTTTATACACCTCTTGATTCCAGGGCCATACTGCCCATGATATTCTGGGATACAAAGATGCGAATATGGCGTGAAAAAGGGATTGGCCGCTTAGGGGATTTCTTTAAGGATGGTACATTGATTTCATCTATTGAGTTGGTGGAAACATATGCAATTGTTAAGAATGATTTTTTTAAATATTTACAATTACGGGACTTTTTATATAAACAAGGTCGACTTCAGTGTATTGATAAGATTGAATTTATTGAAGCTCTCTTAAAAGGGGCTAAGATTGGGGCTTTGTATAAAATCTTAGTGTCGAAACAACCGGATGATATAGAAATGCAGGATTTGAAATGGCAAAATCGAATGGGTAGCTCTGTTTCTTTCTTGCAAGCATCGATTGAGATGGCGACAGAAGTAGTTTTGTCTGCAAATTTACTCACTCAACATTATAAAACTGTGTCCAATTTGTATCATACCCCGGCTAAAATGATGAAATGGGGGGATGTTTATGATGGAAAATGTTTTAGATGTCAAATGGATGAGGCAGACATTGTTCATGTATTTTTTTATTGTAATGCACTCCTCCAGTTTTGTACATATTGAGGAATTTCTGTTTGAAGTAACGAAGGTGCAATGGCATATTAGCCGTGAACTGCTGCTTTTCGGGGTTGGTAATGATATGCCTAGAACACAGAATTCTTACCCCCATTGTTATTTTATTTTTGTGGCAATGGCGGTAGCCAGGTTATGTATTGCTACAATGTGGTTGAAACCAGAATCACCGGCATTTGAAATGTGGAGAGCTAAGTTATATAATGTGTTCCATCTAGAATTTAATTTATATTGCATCAAATCTGTTAAAAAAACAACTAGGGTTGAAGATATGGCAACCAATGCTCCAACATCTTGAATTTTCACTATACAAATATGGTTTATGATATATGTATTGCTATGAACTGAATAATAAAGAAATAAAAAAATAAAAAAACAGCAGACACACACTTAAATGGCAGGCCTGAGACATGTTTAACAGGGCTACTTATCTGGGTGGGACAATTAGTGATGCAGGCCCATTAGTAACATTTAATTTACAGGCCCTTGGTACAGTTAGTATGTCAATCAATCAATTAATTAAAAAACACCCTTAAGGCTTATAGGTCTAACACCTACCATAAAGTTTAAAAACCACAAAAATAAAAACAGAATAGCTTAATGAGTAAAATGTCAGGGAAATGGGGAAAATATGAGGCAGAAATCAGCAGTTATTGTACAAACAAAACCCATTTCAAAAGAAACAATGAGAAATCAAAAATGAATGTTAGCCATTTGGATGTAGAATATTGTGATGTGCTCACCCTCTGCGGTTGACCAATAATGAAGTGAGGTTGGGGTAAAATTTGGGGTTCTCCTGCAGCAGAGTAATTTAACATCCCATCCCTTTATATGTAACCTATACACTCAACGTGTGTTTGAATGTATAAGTTTGTAAGTTAATCATAGTGAGTGGCTATGTAGTCATTTAGATTAGAGCCACCTGTATGTTAGTGGAACTATAATAAATGTATTTGTCATGAAAGACATTCATTTCATTGCTAAATTGAATGTAATAGAGTCTAAAATGCTAACTGTATTTGTTAAAGAACCTGCCCTGAAACTAATTTTGGTCTAACTTGTAACCAGGCCAGACCTGAACATGTTACATTTTCACAAAAGTTTTTGCAAACATCTTGTTTTTTCTTTCCTCTGTAGATGTCTTATCAACATGCTTGTTAACTTTGAATCAACTTATTGTTCAATTTGCTAGACTAGGGTCGATTGAACTTTTAAATAGATGTTTACCTTGGATATAAAGACTGAGATGGTAGAAAGTACTCTCCTGTACCAGACAGACAGGACTGAGGTTGCATCCAAGACTGCTCAAATGACTGGTTCTTTGATAAGAGCTGGGAAAGTAGGGAGTCTACCAGCTCCCAGAGAACACTGTTTCTGGATTGTTTTATTTGATGGAGACTGTTATTAAGTAGCCTTCTAGACTCTTCTTTGAAGCTTTAATCGAGTAACCTTTAGAACAGTAGAGCAGACCCTTTCCTGACTTTGCTGAGAGAACACTTTTTCTTGAGCTGACTGAATTCCTCTGCCCAGAGTGTTGAGCTCTAATCTTCAATACACAGACGCTTTCCTTTGAACCTTAAATCTGGTTCATCTTCTGCTGACACCTTCCTCATAGAATACCCCCTTGCCATTTTTCATACTTAGAATAGGGAAATTCCTATGTGGTTGATATTTTGCCTTTTGTATGTGATCCTGTTTTGCACACTTTTCTTAATAATATACAAATTCAGATTGCATGATCATTTAATTATGTATGCTCTTACTATATTTTCTTCCAATTTTGCAGATCAGTTCAGCAACCTGATTTAAATTGTTATAAAAAATCCTTAAGGTTTGAACACCATCCTCTCTGTCATTCCTGTGGAGCTACGGTGGTTTCATGCTACTTGAAATATAATGCCGATGTTAGCTCTTTTCTTACACTTCAAGTCGACAACCAAAGGTCCTTACTACCAGTGCAGGATTCTTTTTGATGACTTTGCAAAACGCTTGAGATTCAAGAAACCCTGCTACATCCCTACTTAGCCACAAACTATCAATACTAAGACCTAGATACCCTTCGTTGCTAACCTTTGCTAGAACAAGGTCATGCCAAGAGGCTCTGCTTGATTACAACTTTCACCTTTTAACATTTCTAGTGGGTGGAAATCTTGATGACTAGAAGACTGGATATTGTAGCCTGGCAATGCTTCACAACATTGGATGCTCCTATTTAGCACTTTATGAGACCTTCAAACTTTTCAATCAGAAGCACTGAATGGGACACATTGCAAAACATATACATTGGGGTGTATGTCTATTTTGGGTAGGTTTGATGCTATGTCCCAGTCCTCACAAAGTGTTTTATAACATTTCTGGTGCTTCAAAAGTCTACAGAGTATCATGAAATAGTATGAAGGCAGAAGGTCATGGGTTCAGTCTGCAGCAGTGAATCCTATCATTTCAGTTATAGTCTACTACAAAATGCACACGCATTGGTGACTCACTGAACTGCTCTGAACTGGCTGAACAGCCAGCCATGTCAAGACAGGGACTGTGACTTGCCCTCAAACATTCACCTTCTACTTTACATCCTCACTTTCTTTCTACTAACTGAGTGTGACTAGTGACCTGCCACTGAATGCAATGGTGTCTTGGTCCAGCCACAACAACTACTTAGTTTGCCTTGCTCAAACTTTTCTTTCAGGCTTGAACTTGGTCAGACATTGAGTGAGGGTGGCTGGTGGTGCATACTGTCAACTAATGAATCTAATCTGCCAGCTATTACTGTCCTCCTGTGTGCCTGCCCTCTCTCAGGAAATCAACACCAAAGACTCCATACGACTTGCACTATTCCCAGAGTAAGGAGATGGCACGAGTATCCATCATATTGATTGTGTAAGAAGGGAGTTTAGCATACTAGTCGTCGTTACTAATCTGGTTCACAAAGATCTGAAGCTAGTCACTTCTGGGTCAGACTTGGGTAGACACATGTATGAAGAAAGAAGAGCAGAGCCAGGATCAGAAGTCCCCTTCTCTTAGGCTTAGTGCCAGACAATAGCGGTTGGGGGATTTCCCTTGTGCTTCACTAAGTTGATGCTCATTGTGACATCTTTGCAAAATTGTTCCATTTTCCCTGGGGCGTGGTGTTTGCAGTTAGAGTTTTGTGCCTATTACCTTGTTTTAGAGGCTGCAAGACTCCTGCTCAGCTTGTTATTGAATATTCTGTATTTCAGCTCAATGCTATTGAGCTTCCACATCCTCTCCGATATGGCAGCTCAATAGTATTACTCTAGCTCTGAGTTTCCAACTACTGACCTCCTTAATCCCATTCCTTTCTCCGGCTGATTCCATATACCTGGGTACTACTTGCAGTGGTTTGTTACAAACCTCTCCTTCTTCTTGTTTTAGACTAAGGACCACTCAGTCTATTCCTCTTCTCAGATGCTCCTGAGAAGTTGCCTGTTGAATTCTGATTGTTTCTCTTCCTTCCCATACATCTTACCACTCAGGGTGACCCCATTGAGGTGATTTACCAACCATAGGGATTTACCATCAGGAGTAGACCGTGGGATTACAATCTGTCCGCAGAGCAACCCTTGAGGCACATTTGATATCTTGCCACCTTCAAGGTCTGAAATGTCCCACTACTGAGCCCCTGACCAGAAGATACCCTAATCATCCGGTCACTGGACTCGACCTCCAAATGACATTGAGGGCTGGAAAAAAAACCTACAAAAGGCAGATCATTCCAGAAAGTGTCTGCTGCTCCACTTAGTTCATTACTGACTACCTCCAAGAGCTGTGCCCAGCATGCGACCCAGGCCAAACCAAATGGACAGAACTCAATGGGTCACCAAGGGTGGAGTTGAGGCTCTGGCCATTAGAGCAGAAGAGTTACTCTTAACTATACACGACCATGATGACTACTGATGCAATGACTGATGAGGGAGATAGTGTATCTGTCTACATTCACCTTTAATGTTACTATAGGATGGAGTAAGGGGTTTGGATGTAAATTCATGACATAAGTTGTGTGACCTTAAGCCCTTCAGACCTTTAGTGAGAGCTTATGGACTATAAGGTCATAGCTCTCCCATATTCCCATACTGCTCATCAGTAAAATGTTCTTCTCGTACTTCCTTCCAGTGGAAGCTTCTCAGTACCTACTAGTGCTAGCTGTCTACTGCCCAACAATGCTAGATTGGTTTCTCACACTGCCCAACAGTGCTATCTATTTTACAAGTTTATTTTTTTAATTTAAAGATAATCTATAAACATCGGGTGTGAGACAGAGAATAAAAACATATATTGTCATCTCTTTGTCACTAACATACTAAACCATAGAGCAGGCTTTACTGGCAAGTAACCTGGAAGGAGGAAACACTCCAGATCCAGGTTGTGATGTATCACAAGCAGCTTCGGTCTTATTTGTAGGTGATTTGCTTGTTCACCACACTGACTCTTTACAATTCGGATAGGAAATTTGCCCCCATCACTTTCAAAATCCATTTGCTACCACTGCAAGTGAGGATTCCTTTACGAGGAAATGTATCTCTTTAAAAGCTTTCTCAAAATCTGGCCAATCATCATTTCCCAAGAATCTGTAGCATGGTCCAAATGAAAATTATCCTCTTCAAAATGACATAGTGGAATTAGACTGAGCGATGAGCTCACATGATGACATCCCATGAAGTTAGCTACACATCCTTCCTCTGACAGGACCATGACTCACTGGGTCTGAAACTGTTTATGCTGATCAACTTTGCAGTGATGGGTCACCTGACATTGGGACCTTTCAATCCACTGAAGAGCATTACACCCAAAATGGTCCTAAAAATTCTGACTAAAGTTTGAGTGCTGAGAATAACTACCAGGAAGGTGAACAACTTGAGGATACAACTGTAACCTTTGAAGCAGGGGTGAAGGCTGCACCGGAAATAGTAGAGGCCCTAACAGGATTCTGTTTTAGGAGGATTCTCTCTGCTAGGATTGGTGTAAAGTCCAGAAGGACTGAATTGGCATGAAGGAGTTTTTTTTAATTGTCTAGCTGCGAAAATAACTCATCTCGCTCTCCCAGATTGCTCTGGGGTTCATAGTGGAGCAAAGTAAAGAGCTAATTAATGGTTTCTTCGCAGGTATATTTGCTTAACATTTTCTCACTCCATTGTGAAGAACACTTTACACTGCCCCTGTTTTCTGATGGGAAAACAGATCAAAAGCATACCTTCAAAAAGAGGGCCCCAACACAATTTCACCTTGCCAAATACAGTTAGCCTCCAGAGACATCTAGAAAAAGAAATAGGTGTCCACAGTTATGCTCTGATACAACAGAAAAAAGAACACAGATAAAATGTCTCCTGGCACTGAGGTTTCTGAGATGGAGCAAGCCTCACTCATCCTAAAAACAAAATATAAAGAGTCACTGTTTTTCTCTAGGGACTGCCGTTTAATATGACAAATGTTTTGCATTCATGCTTACATACAAAAGAGTGTATTCTAGATCCATCCTGGTGGGCAGGAATTACTCTAAGGTATATGAATTTCCAAAATGTGATAGCACCTATCTTACCAAGAATACTTGTTGCGGACCTCTTGAAGTGCAAATGTCTTCCAACTGGACACCAGATGAGTCTCCAGTCTCTCCCGACTGCCATTCTTTTCAAAAGTTCACATATCAAAAAAGAGGTTTCTTTTGGTAATTATACTTTTGACTACCAACATAGGGCTTTTGCATCTGATGCTACTTTGTCATTCTTTGGGGGTCTTCTTGTTCAAGACTGGCTTTGGTTTCTATTTCGCACAAGTAGTTATGGATAGAATCTTTGGCTCTTGCTTTTTCCCCCACACCCATTAGACTTGACATCTTAGCTGCAAGTATTGCCTCAGATTGTATTCATGTAGGTGGCCCATTTTGCCCCTAATGATCAGCCAATCAATGTTTTCATTTCACTATTCTCAACAACACATGTCTGTCACAGAGACCCACAAGAGCTTTCCTGATTGGCTAATGTTAATCATTGTGTCTAAGGTCCTCACTCAGCAATTTACAGGCAGAACAAATTATCATCAGACTTTTAAGTGCATTACATGATTTGTAATTTGAAGATGTCCATTCCTTATTTGAAATATAGGTGACACGTTGTGCCTAATACGTCAGTGTTAGAAACGGGACCCTGGCCGGCCAAGACTCGCGTCGAGGTCAGTCAGGGATCACCATTTCTAAGGTCAGGGCAAGGGAGTCACACACCAAGACAACCCCCGCTCACCCTCTAGGTAACGTGGCGCGAGCAGCAAGGCTAATCTCGGAGGCGATGTGTAAAGCGTTTGCGCGCGCACCCCAGCGACAACAACCAAAGGCCCACCACAAAGGAAACTCCACACAAGGTTATATCAAAAATAGCCTTTGTATTATAATAATAAAAACACATTAGATAACACACACACTTTACAATGTGCCAACAGGCACGGGCAAGATTTACAAGGGATTATGTACAGGACAGGGCCACCTGGACCACTGTCAGGGGTATGCACTTGTTAGAAATAATACTTGTAGGTATAACACTTTAGCACATAAACATACAATGACTGTAACACAGAAATAGAAAATGTAGCATACAACCAGTAACTACTGGTAAAGGGAAAATACCTCCTACGCCACCCTAGTCTCTGTAGGGAAATCACGCAGGGAGCTAGGACCTATGGAAGGAAAACCTATCACCTACTACGCCACCCTAGTCTCTGTAGGGAAATCACGCAGGGAGCTAGGACCTTATCATCAGGACCTATGGAAGGAAAACCTATCACCTAAGCAAGTCACATTTAGCGAAGGGAAGGAAACCTAAAATAATCACCTAGGCAAGTAACATTTAGCAAAGGCAATCAAACATCAACATTCCTCTAAGCAGGTCACTTTTAGCAAAGGGAAATAAAAGAACAAGGCATTACCTAAGCAGGTCACTTTTAGCAAAGGTAATAACAAACAAGAATTGCACATGAAACATTAATACACATTCAGAGGTGCAAGTAGAACATTTGCGCAGGAATCAAATTAGCAGTAATCATAAATTGCGCAGGGTGCACATGGCACAACATTAGAATTGTCCCTCAGGCCAACTGGCCTCGAAAGGGGCTGAAATGCCCTGAGTCTCAAAGTCAGGGAAGGCTGCGCAGGCAGCACAGCACAAAAGCCTAAACGTAGCAACTTGTCCACTAAGTGCTGGACAGTTGTAAAACAGGACTGGGCAAACGTTGGAGCCAGGTGGGCTCGAGAACAAGTGGGCAAGGAGCCTCTCAGGGGCTCGCAAAGCAACTGGCACCCTCAGAGCCTCTCAGGGCTCACAAAGCAGATATGCTGGCACTAAAGAGCTTCAGCGCTCTTTAACAATAAAAGGGCTCAGGAGCCTCTCTGGCTCGTAAATCACAAACTGCCCCCAGAGCCTCCTGTGGGCTCGCAATCAATGTGGGCGCCTCGAGCCTCGCAGGCTCGGGAATGGTGAGGCCTCTGGAGCCCTCGTGGCTCCCACCAAGAAAATGCCTCGTTGCTCGTTGGAGCGGCCCTCTGCCACTGGGGCCGCTCAAGGCAAAAAGAAACTGCCCCTGCAAGCGTGGGAGCGGCCCGCTGCCCCTCGGGGCCGCTCACCCAACCAGGCAGCTTCCAGCACGAAGCCCTCGTGGCTTCACTGTCACTGCACTGCCACACTCGGTGGAGCGGCCCGCTGTCAACCGGGGCCGCTCTGCTCTCAATTGGGAGGCCCCCAGCCCTCCTACACTCACCGGCTCTCCTGCGGGTTGCTCCGGTGCGGCGGGCGGGACTCCTCTCCCTCTCCAGGCGCCTCGGGGACACGGCCGGCTGCTCTTCTCTTCGCTGCTCGGCTCCGGGGGCGGGACTTCCGGTTCGCCTCTCCCGGGCCGCGCAGCGATTGGCTGACGGTCCTAGCACTTCCGGGTCGTCGCGGGCAGCGCGGCGGCCCGTTTTAGACAGGCAGGCGGGCTCACAGTATCCGAGGAGTGGGCTCCCTCGTGATACTTACAATATCCAAAAACGGGGCAATGCCGGGTGGCACCGGCCTTCAATTAAAAAGGTAAAGCGAGGTGGGCACTCGCTCGCCCAAAAATCGGCAAAAGCGCTCCAAAGCGCTATAATAGAAATAAAGCGCACCCAGCGCTTAGGGGCTAAAGAAAGCGCTCCTAGCGCTAGAAATATCAGCAAAGCGCTATTGAGCGCTGGGGCACCAGGAAAGCGCGCCTAGCGCTATAAATCAAAATAAGAGCGCCTCCAGGCACTCTAGGTCAAAGCAAAAGCTCCAGCAGGGACTGGAGGCAGGCAGAGGGGCAGGGCAGGGCCAGAGCCAGCACACTGGGTCTCCAGGCAGGGAGACAAGCCAAGTGGCGGTCCTCTTGGCCCCAGCAGCAGCAACAGCCCCCTCTGGCAAGGATCCACAAGTAGAACCATTTCTGTGGGGACACAGCCCCATATTTATACAGAGAAATCCTTTGTTAGGAGGTGCAGGGTGGGGGGAAACCAGTTGCAGCTGGCTTGGGAGTACCCTTGATGGCCCAACCACCCCTTTCATTCACTGGGGAGGCTTGGGTCATTAGACAAACCACAGGGGGGCGGAGCCAGCATTGTGTGGGGAAAACCCAGCCCATCCAGGACACAGATCTACTCCTCCCACACATCACTCATGCTGATCTCACACTCACCACCGGGCAGACCCATCCAGACTTCCTGGAGCCTGGCATGCCAGCCAGCTCCAGCCAATCACGCTCCAGTATCCTCACTGCACACATACATCAATGTCCAGAAGTAGCACTTCCCTTCTAGACACATACAAGCCGCACATACCATTGCGCAGCATTCATTCTCACGAGTTCATACATACTAAACTCGAGCCTGCACTCCCCACACATCAGGAACTAACAGGGCACACACATTCCCCATGCATTCCTATGGGAGAGCAGGCCAGCCATACTACACGCACGCACTTTCACTCTGGGACACAGGGAAAAAGTGCGCCAAGACCCAAAAATCACTACACAGGGTCACAAATAAAGGCAAAAAGATTAGGGGTGAACCTGCCCTAAGGCCCAAGTCTAACACGACCCCCTTCCAGCCAAAACGCAGGGCAGACCGATCACCACCGTGATGGACTTCCCTGCTTGGGGCGATAAAACAAGGACGCGGGCCCACAACTGCAGGGACACCCTCCTGTTTTACGCCACGGTGAACCCCTAGGGTTCCTTCTAAAACTACTGTAGGGACTAACTGGGGTACCCCACTGATACTCTCCAGCTGCCCTCAGCCAGGACCAGGCCCTAGGCCACCCAGGTACCACTGGATCCTGTATACTCACAAAGTGGGGGGTAGTAACCCCTGGCACATAATAGCCATGCTCCACTCTTCCTGTCTGTAAGACAGGGCTAGACTTCCACTGGTTCTCCAGCCTAGGGTCTACAACCTTAGGTGGACCAGGAGTCTCAGGGAAGGCTCTCCTCCCCTTACCTCTTCTCCTAGGGTTCCTCCTCTTCCTGCGAGGGGTCCCCTCTAAACAACATTCTCCCAACCTAGGGTTTAACCCCTCAGGTGGTACCGGGGTCAGAGGTGGGCTCTCCCACCCTCTGCACCCCCTTCCAGAGTCCTGCTCCCTCCCAACCGGGGCGGTACCTCTGGAGAAAGAACTGGTTAGGACACTGATTACAGTAGTCCCACCCTTCAGGTCAGGCTGATCCTGAACCTGGCCATCCAACCTCTGGTCTAAAACCTTCGGTGGAACCAATGCCTGGCACTCCAGGACTTCTGGGGATTCACACAACATCCCCAAATCACTCCTTTCACTGGACTTCTGTACTCTCCCTCCTGGAGCGGTACTGCCAGCTTCTAGGACCATAGAAGCTCCGCTTACAGATGCTCCAGGTTCTCTACACACTAGGAGATCTCCCTCAAGTGAACTAACAGGCAAGTCTAGGTTCCTTTCCTGGTGTTCCCTAAAGAAACCATCCAGGCTCTGTGACAGGGCTTCGGGCGTCTGGGGACTCTCGGTCACACACTCACTCCCGCTCCACTGAGACAGGCAGTCAGCCCCTACACCCTTCTCACTAACCAAGGACCTAGCTGGGCTACTCTCACCCTCCTCCACCACACTGGGCTGGAAGACACCTGACCCACTATTGTTGGAATCACTCACTAGTGACTCAAAAGAACCTCTCGCACTGTCCCAGCGTTCTGCTTCCTCTGCAAGGTCCCAAGGACAAAAACACTTCAACTTCAGCAGGTGCTGGCGCAACTCTGGACAAACAACACTGAGCAACTGCTCTTTGAGGAACATATTCACCACACCGTCCACCTCATTGTCCGAGTTAGCCGTCAGCCAACCCCACATTGCATCCGAACAGTCATCCACAAAATACCCCCACTTCTGGTGAGATGGTTTCCTAAGGTTCCTAAACCTCAACCTATTCTCCTCCTCTGGGGAAACAGGAACCATACTCGGGGAACTGGGAGTGGGACTGTCTACACTGACATTTAAAAAGCTGCCACCACTGGACTCCACCCTCCCTGGGGAATCCAGACAATTACAACTGTGCGCAGGGAAGAGTCTATCCTCTAGGGCTGCTCTCTCACGGATGATGGCCCTTCTCTCCACCTCTATCCTCTCCTGCGCTAAGAGTCTTTCGATCTCTAGCTGCGCCATAGCCTGGGCATGCTCTAACATGAGCTGTTCCATCGCTAACTGATGCTCCCTTTCTTTCTCCCTATCTTCCCACTCTTCTGGGGACAGGACAAGGGATGGGGCGCTGGTACTGACACTGGGCCTAGCAAGGGACTCCCTATCTATGGGGTCCTCACTATCTGCTGGGGCCCAACCACTGTCATCATCCAACTCACATTCTTCATCAGAATCTTCAGGGCTCCCCACAGACTCACCACCCTCATGGCGTGTGGCCTGGGCCCTTTCCTCGCTGCGCTCAAGATCCCTTTGATCCTTATACCATTGGACCAGGTGGTTCCTAAGTTGGTTCTCAGTATCTGACTCATCCACCCCTATGTGTCTCTCTCTACAGAACCTTTCCAACTCCTGCATACTGTACCAAACTAGATCACTGAGATCAAAAACAGGCTCCATTTTGGCAGACGTTCTAGAGATGAGATCACACAGGGAACCTGGGGGTCTGAGCTAAACAGGAGTATACAATCAACAAAATTCAGCAAGATTCCTATCTCAGAACTTGCACTCCACTGTCCAGTGTAACACACCACTCATTCACACACACCCTCCCCTCGGACCGGTAAGGCAGTTTCTACCACCCCTGATTATCTCAACCTGACCACTAGCGACACAGGTACCAAACTCTGGGAGCAGGGCGGGGAACAAGGTACTGGACAAAATACAAATGACACCTTTCAGGAGAAGCAAAACTGAACTTCCCTAAAAAACAATAATCCCAAAAATGTGGTTATCTAAAATTGCAGAGTTTTGAAGTGTGGCCTGTCGCCACTGTGGTACAACGCAAACGCAAGTCCAATCCGCACCGCTAGCCACCAATGTTAGAAACGGGACCCTGGCCGGCCAAGACTCGCGTCGAGGTCAGTCAGGGATCACCATTTCTAAGGTCAGGGCAAGGGAGTCACACACCAAGACAACCCCCGCTCACCCTCTAGGTAACGTGGCGCGAGCAGCAAGGCTAATCTCGGAGGCGATGTGTAAAGCGTTTGCGCGCGCACCCCAGCGACAACAACCAAAGGCCCACCACAAAGGAAACTCCACACAAGGTTATATCAAAAATAGCCTTTGTATTATAATAATAAAAACACATTAGATAACACACACACTTTACAATGTGCCAACAGGCACGGGCAAGATTTACAAGGGATTATGTACAGGACAGGGCCACCTGGACCACTGTCAGGGGTATGCACTTGTTAGAAATAATACTTGTAGGTATAACACTTTAGCACATAAACATACAATGACTGTAACACAGAAATAGAAAATGTAGCATACAACCAGTAACTACTGGTAAAGGGAAAATACCTCCTACGCCACCCTAGTCTCTGTAGGGAAATCACGCAGGGAGCTAGGACCTATGGAAGGAAAACCTATCACCTACTACGCCACCCTAGTCTCTGTAGGGAAATCACGCAGGGAGCTAGGACCTTATCATCAGGACCTATGGAAGGAAAACCTATCACCTAAGCAAGTCACATTTAGCGAAGGGAAGGAAACCTAAAATAATCACCTAGGCAAGTAACATTTAGCAAAGGCAATCAAACATCAACATTCCTCTAAGCAGGTCACTTTTAGCAAAGGGAAATAAAAGAACAAGGCATTACCTAAGCAGGTCACTTTTAGCAAAGGTAATAACAAACAAGAATTGCACATGAAACATTAATACACATTCAGAGGTGCAAGTAGAACATTTGCGCAGGAATCAAATTAGCAGTAATCATAAATTGCGCAGGGTGCACATGGCACAACATTAGAATTGTCCCTCAGGCCAACTGGCCTCGAAAGGGGCTGAAATGCCCTGAGTCTCAAAGTCAGGGAAGGCTGCGCAGGCAGCACAGCACAAAAGCCTAAACGTAGCAACTTGTCCACTAAGTGCTGGACAGTTGTAAAACAGGACTGGGCAAACGTTGGAGCCAGGTGGGCTCGAGAACAAGTGGGCAAGGAGCCTCTCAGGGGCTCGCAAAGCAACTGGCACCCTCAGAGCCTCTCAGGGGCTCACCAAGCAAAATGTGCCAATAGAGCTCAGCGCTCTAAATAATGAATATGCCCCCAGAGCCTCTCAGGGCTCTCACTACGATGTGGGCAATGAGCCTCGCTGGGCTCGCGGAATGAATCTGGCTTGTGAGCCTCTTGGGGCTCGCACATGGGCACTAAAGAGCTCAGCGCTCTAAAACAATGATGGGGGCGATGCCTCTCAGGGCTCAGAACAATGAATGCCCCCTCGAGCCTCTGGACTCACTAACAACTATGGCCGTCGTTGGAGCCTCGCTGGGCTCGATGAACAGATTGCCCCCAGGAGCCTCTGCGGCTCCGAACAACAAATGCGGGGCGTTGGAGTCCCTCACGGGGGACTCAGGATCAATGGGAGTGCCCCCAGGAGCCTCTGCGGCTCCCCAGAGAAATGCAGCAGCGTTGGAGCGGCCCGCTGCCAATCGGGGCCGCTCGACGGACAAAGGACCCTGTCCCCGCACTCACCGGTATCTCGCTGGTGCTGCGGGGGCAGGAACACTGCCGGCTCTCCTCCTCTGCAGCGCGGGGCTCCTCTTCCTCGGAGCCTCGCTGGCGGCGCCTCTCTCCTCGCTGCCTGGTTGCGGAGGCGGGACTTCCGGTCGGCCTCTCAGGGGCCGCGCTGCGATTGGCCGGTCGGCCAGATACTTCCGGGTCGCCGCGGGCAGCGCGGCGGCCCGTTCCAGGTAGGCAGGCGGGCTCCCAGTACCCGAGGAGTGGGCTCCCTCGAGGTATTTACAATATCCAAAAACGGGGCAATGCCGGGTGGCACCGGCCTTCAATTAAAAAGGTAAAGCGAGGTGGGCACTCGCTCGCCCAAAAATCGGCAAAAGCGCTCCAAAGCGCTATAATAGAAATAAAGCGCACCCAGCGCTTAGGGGCTAAAGAAAAGCGCTCCTAGCGCTAGAAATATCAGCAAAGCGCTATTGAGCGCTGGGGCACCAGGAAAGCGCGCCTAGCGCTATAAATCAAAATAAGAGCGCCTCCAGGCACTCTAGGTCAAAGCAAAAGCTCCAGCAGGGACTGGAGGCAGGCAGAGGGGCAGGGCAGGGCCAGAGCCAGCACACTGGGTCTCCAGGCAGGGAGACAAGCCAAGTGGCGGTCCTCTTGGCCCCAGCAGCAGCAACAGCCCCCTCTGGCAAGGATCCACAAGTAGAACCATTTCTGTGGGGACACAGCCCCATATTTATACAGAGAAATCCTTTGTTAGGAGGTGCAGGGTGGGGGGAAACCAGTTGCAGCTGGCTTGGGAGTACCCTTGATGGCCCAACCACCCCTTTCATTCACTGGGGAGGCTTGGGTCATTAGACAAACCACAGGGGGGCGGAGCCAGCATTGTGTGGGGAAAACCCAGCCCATCCAGGACACAGATCTACTCCTCCCACACATCACTCATGCTGATCTCACACTCACCACCGGGCAGACCCATCCAGACTTCCTGGAGCCTGGCATGCCAGCCAGCTCCAGCCAATCACGCTCCAGTATCCTCACTGCACACATACATCAATGTCCAGAAGTAGCACTTCCCTTCTAGACACATACAAGCCGCACATACCATTGCGCAGCATTCATTCTCACGAGTTCATACATACTAAACTCGAGCCTGCACTCCCCACACATCAGGAACTAACAGGGCACACACATTCCCCATGCATTCCTATGGGAGAGCAGGCCAGCCATACTACACGCACGCACTTTCACTCTGGGACACAGGGAAAAAGTGCGCCAAGACCCAAAAATCACTACACAGGGTCACAAATAAAGGCAAAAAGATTAGGGGTGAACCTGCCCTAAGGCCCAAGTCTAACAGTCAGTGATTCCCATGGGCTGTTTTATTACTAAGTACGAGGGTCTTGAATTTAACTTTGGATGCAACTGGAAATCAGTAGATATATGAGGTACATATACAAATTAAACCTGAAGGAGATTGAAAACGGCATTGCTCAAGAATTTTGCATATTATGCTTTGTTTATCTACAGAGTTTTAAAAATAAATTAGCCATTAGTACATTCTATTAGTCCTAGTTAAACCCTTGCCACTATGCTCTTTCCTACTGAGACAGAAGAAACCATGCTTTTCAAAGACAAACACGACCTTGAGGTTTCATACTTGATTGACAGCACTATCAGAATTACACATCTCAAATATGGTGATATATGCTGATGACCAGGAATTCTGTCTTGTCTGGGGTAAGATCAATGAAAAATCACTGATTCAGGACAGACCGTTGATCAGGTTTTGGAAAAGATGGAGTAGACTTAATTTGAGTGTTTTCAGTGTGGTTGTGGCAGTCCATATGAAGGTCTATCAAGCAATACTATAAAGCATGGGAGATGCATATTAAATAATGTAGGAGTTAGACATGGGATCTGTGGGATCACACACTCCACTGTCAATGCCTCCACTAGTGACTTGCAATGTCTGGCACCTCACCACTTTCCTAATCTTACTCAAAGGAGTGCAGTGGTCCAAGGTGTCAAATGCCTCTAACCGCTCTAGCAACATAAGTAGTCCTGGATCACCCATATTCCTAATGCTAAAGACACTAGTTTCTATATCCAGCAAGTTGATGTCCATACTTTTGAAAGAGCAGAAGTTACCAGGTTCTGCATGTGTACCTTTCCTATTAGTTTCAGCAGCTTTAGGAAAAAAGGAAATTTCGAGATAGGACAGTAATGTTTCAGTTAGACATGTCAAGTAGCTCTTTTTAACGGAGGGGTGACTCACGTCTCCTAAGGAACATATTGGATGTTCACTGGCTAAAATAAACAGTTTATGATGTATCTAATAAAATGTTCCAATATCTTATGACCTTAAGATCTTTGCATGAAGGAGCTAGATTTAGGTCCTTGTAAGAACTATCATCTCTTTCAAAGTTTCCTCTCAAAATAAAAATGGTTGACTTGGCCCCAGAATACTTTTGCCATCCTTCTAAAATGTACCCTCACTAACCGGGTTACATCCAGCTCTGACTAGATTTGTTTTTTCTTGTTTGATCAGCAATATTGTTAAACCATATCACTCTACTCACTCAGGAAATCTGAGATATAGTCAGTGGGAAAATGGCTCATATTTGTTTTATGGTCCTAATTGGTTTCCTCCAGCTGGTCTTAACTTCATTTATTTTAGCTGACAGATGCTCTTTCTTGGTTCAGAAAACAATTTTTTCTCACTCCTCAATTAGTATTCACAATGCATTGTCATGTGATTTCTAATTCAAAATCCTTCTTGCTTTTGTCTGCCTTCGTCTGTTTGTTCTTTAGATTCGAAGAGAACCAACGATTACAGTTGTTTTTCTACCTTTTAGTAGAACATCTGAGGGGTTGATATTCTTCCACTAAGGCTGCTATTATACTGAATAATATCCACATTTCTGGGCCCAACCCACACTTCTCAGTGGTCTATACCCTTAAATGAAGAGGAACCATATCCTTGAGGTTTTTGTACATATGTGTAGACAGACTGCTTTGTTCAACCCTCTCATTTCAATCGTTATTTTCAAACAAAGTCAAATAATTATCTGTCGAATCAACCTGCCTGGAAGTGACTTGTTCAATGGCAGTACTAGTGTAAGTCCCAGTGCAGGTTACACCCTATAGTACAGGTGACTTTTATTGTTTTTTTAGTCAAGCTAAACTCTTTTAATATCTGTAAATAATAGTGGCAATTGTATGCTGTGTGCCAGAGCACCTACAGTGGCAAATTTAAGCTTGGAAGAAAATGTAGTTAAGCTGTCAGAATGTGTGTACTTCTTGAAATTTTGTATTTTGAGAAATTCCTACAATGACTTGAAATTACGCATTTACACAATTTTGCATATTTTTTGCACGTGATAGAGTTGTTCACAAAGAAAATATCTTGCAAAGAGCCATTTTTTTGCTTGGATCAGACGGCTGTTAGCATCCTTTTACCCAAAGTGTGTGCTTATGTAAATAAAGTATGTGAGATACTGTCAATCACAATTCATCTTAAAAGCTTAATTTCATGACATTTTAATTGAATTTTTGTCAACTTTTCCAGAAAAAATATATGCAACTTCAGCCACCGTTAGTCAAAGTACAACAATTTTAGAGTTTAACAGCATAGTTGAAATAGAGTAATTCAATAACTCATCCTCAAAATGGAAGCTATTTTGAGGAGAGCAAAAAATCAATTTGAAGGGCATGGTTTCAGTAGTTGAACAACTTTTAGAAACACATTTTCTCACAAATGTATCTGTTGTATGTCACATTGCTGTACTTTATTATTTTTGTTGCTGAACTCTTCCACCCCCCCCCCACAATGGCCACTAGCCCAACCTACCTAACTGTTGTTTGTGACCTCAAGTAGATTTAAGGATAGGTTTGTCCTAGAGACTTTATCAAGCCGTGTATCAGCAACTAAGAGACTGTTCAGACTGTTGATGTGAATAATGCCTCTATTTTTACAGTGAAGTGCATTGATTAGGCAATCACTGATCAAAGCACATTTCAAAGTAGGTTTATAAGTATGTGTTTTGTCACGATTTCCCTGTTTCTATGATTTATAAATTTCACGTGATTATAGTGCAATTCCTGTCATCTATGTAGGTGCAATAAACGGATTAGGCTATCAACTGCAGTTTCTGAAATCAGAATTGATACGACCATTTTAATAAACTTGTAGCAAATTTCTACAATAATCCTCCTGGTGCTCTAAGGGGCAGATGTATCAACATCCAGATTTGCGAATCTCAAATAGCGATTTTTTAGAAATCGCTATTCGAGATTTTCAAATTGGTATGTATGTAGAAAATCATTTTTTTTTGCGACTTCTTAAAATTCCGCAATTGCGATTTGCATATTGCGAATCGCAATTAAGGAATAATTTCCCATTCATCTCTATGGCCAGGAGGCCCATAGGAATGAATGTGAAGTTATTCTCAATTTGCAATTCGCAATTTGAGAATCGCAAATTGAGAATACTTTCAAGGGTGCAAGGGTGTCATAAGGACACCCTGATGCACCCCTGAAATTCACGTGTGTGCGCATATGGCGCACATGGCACCTTCACAAAGGCAAAAAAGTGCTTTTGTGAAAGAAATCGCAAATTACCACCAACTGCAAGTTGCTAGTAATTTGGGATTTCCTAATGAGAAATCGTACAACTTGGGTGCTTCATACATTGCATTTAAGGAATCACAAAATTTGCGGTTCCTTAAATGAAATCGCAAAATAAGGAATCGCAAATTTGCGAATCCTTATTTTGCACTCAAATTTGCTACATACATACCATTTAGCGAAAATGCGTTTGCAAACCCATTTGAGCTTCATACATATGGCCCTTACTATCTCTATCCAGGCTTGTGTTATCCTTTTTTCTGCATTTAGACTATCTTTAGACTAGACATCACTTCTCAATATGTAAAGAACGAAATGTTCTTCTCTTCCTGTAAATGATAATCCTGGTATCCACCTCCTTGTTAGGCTGTCCTCCCGTTACCTACATCTCCATTCCCTGCTCAGTCATAAGTAAATATTCATCAATGACCTGCTTAACTTCTAACATTATATCCATTTTCCTTATAGTCAAGGTTTTCAAAGGCTGGAGTTGTTGATGACTGCTTTTCAAAGTGTGAAATTTGCCATAACTCTCCACTGTATTAGATGAACAGCTTACCTTGCCACTGTTCCCTCCAAGCGCCCAAAGAAGTGTGCAAGTAGGTGCCGGAAATCATTTTGCTTCTGTTATGGACCCGCTGCCTGCTGATGATCTATTGTAAATGTCACCAGGCAGCTCTAGGGAACAATGGATTCTTAGCTGCTCCACAGCTGAAAACAGTGGACTTGCACTTTGAGCTCAAACCTGCCACTCTCATTTAAAAGCTCATCCCTCAGATCCTAAAGAAGACTCACACTATAATGTCATACTTTAATGAATCATTATTAAAATCAGTTTAGGAAATCTAATTTATTAATGTTAGATTTGTACAATGGCCCCACATAGAGGACTATATTAGAAAATGTCTCTGATGCCAACATGATCACAAGCCTTTTCAAAATCTCCTCTAAATGGTTGTATCTGTAAGGGCCAGATGTACGATCAACAAAATTGCGCCTTGCAAATTGCCACTCTTTTGTGAGTCGCAATTTACCATGTAGAACAGTGTGTTTAACACTGTTTGCGATTCCCAATGGGATCTCAAATTGCTAGGCTCATTAATATTAATGAGCCTCTCGCAATTTGCAAGCCCATTGGGAATGACAGGCCCTCCCAGGTTTGGTGACCTGCTGGGCTCAGCAGACCACCATGTCGGGGACTGCTTTTAAATAAATAAGTTTTTTTTAAATGCAGTCTGTCTTCCTTAGAGGAAAATAGGATGCATTTAAAAAGAAAAAAAATGAAACGTTTTCGTGTAATTTTTTTAAGGGCAGGCAGTGCTGCCAGGGACCACTACCTGCCCTTAAAAAATATTTTTAGAGACTGTCACAAAGTGGAAGGCGTCCCCTACGGACCCCTTCCAAATTGCGACTGTATTACCACCCTCTTGAAGAGGGTGGTAATTTGCAAGTGTTTTGCAACCGCAATTGCAGTCGCAAAGCATTCATACATAGTTTAGAGATTCGCTTTTTGGAAGCTAATACCCCTTCCAAATAGAGAGTTTCTAAACACATTTTTGCAGGCCGCAATTCATTTGCGACTCGTAAAATTGTGTTGGGCCATACCAATTTTAACATGCGCAAATGGGACGCTAACCCATTGGTGCATTCTAAAATTGGCCGTACATCTGGCCCCAAGTCTACAAATAAAAATTAAATGTACCTCGGAGATGGCAGATCCTGGAAACAGATCAGAGGAGTGCATAGTTTCCTGTTACCTGTTAAAGGCACCAGGATGTCCATTTGGGTAGCAGTGCACTCTATAAATACTATTTATTCATTAAAAAATCAAAGGCAAGAGGCTCCTTTTTCCTGTATATCTGCCAGAGCCTCAAACATGGTAGTTTTCTTTCCTTTCAGAGCAGACAGTTCTTGGCTTCTGAAACAAATATCACTGTTGCACAAATATTCTGTCATCCTTCACATTCTGACGATTCAAACATTTGTTTACTGGTATTGCAACCTTATGATAATTTTAAGTGCCGCTTAGACCCATATCCACAATCTAAGGGCAAATCAAGTAATTCCCTAGGTTGCACTCTACCAGAATCTCATTCACTGAAAATATCCTCTGGCGTTTGCCTTATCCAATTCAAGGTAACGTATTTCAATGGATACTCTTGTGCTAACCTCACTACCCTGTGAGGTAGGGTGGTGCCCCTACTGGTACCACTTACATTGGCTTTCTTCAGAATAGATATGCTATACCAAGGACCTCTTAGAACAGACATGGGGACCCAATCTGTTCAGAGTGCCAGAGTCTGCCTCTCACTTTCCCTGGGGAAATGATAACTCGTGTGACATCTTTCCACATTTTAGCACTCTTTTATTATCGACTTGGACACCTAACCAAATCTGACCATTGCCTTCGGATGGGACAGGACTGGCCTTATGTCTTTTTTGTTACAAGGTTCCAAGCAAATGAATAAAATTCCATCATGGGCTGCAGCCTTCTCTTGGGTGTCCTGTCCTTTGCATTAGAGTCTTGCACAATTATTTAATTATCAACATTTTTTCAAACCTATTATGGATATTTATTTGGTTATCATTCAACACGCTACCTGTTGGGGAACCCTTCCATCCATCAATATGCTCTATGTCTGCACTCTGTTGCTGACTTACTCATCTGCAATCATAGTTAAGGTATTAGAATTCTGACTACTATAAACTCAAACAGATATGGATTTAACATCATCATCTAATATCTCACTGAAGGGCATCATGGTGCTAGGATCCAAGAGCAAAGTAAAGCAGGGAACTAATAAAATAGTAGGCATTTGACGGCCTTTCTGAATGCAAGATTGTGATTAAGGAGAGAGTTCTTATAGAACAGGAAGTTCCATGGTTTGGGGGCCAGAACAGAGAAGGATCAGGGTGGGGGAATGGGAAGGAATGAACAAGAGATGCTTCTGAATGAATTAATGAATTCTGGTTGAGAAGTAAAAGATCGAACTGCCCTCAAAAATTTGGGCCAAAGATAAAAAAGGTACAGTGAATCATAGAGAAAGAGTGCGAAGAATACTATACATTTAGATAAAGGCAGAATGCAGAGCAGCATTTGTGTGGAGGGTTCAGGGTTTTTTAGCCCACAGAGCTGCATTAATGTAGTTTTTGATTCTTTGTAGCTTTTTTTAGGCACACTGCAGGAAGACCCTATTGGACATCTGTGAGGATCTGGGAGTATTATAGGATATGGCTGGGCAGCCTTATCGTGGAATGCACTTGCAAAACCTGTATTGAGTCCAGTCAGTCTCTGTTGAGCAACCTTAAGCGAAACACTGTGTACTTATGGCTTTCGGGAAACACGGCTTGAACAAAGAAATTTAGTGTAAATATATAAATGTTCCACACAACGAAAGAAGAAAGACAACACGAAAGATACATGACAGCAATATATAAAAATAGAGTGTATCTTTATGAACTTTTAAAGGGTAACACAAGCAAAATCAACCAAGGGTTCTGGAGATATGATTTTTCATAGATTTTGTTACTGTTAATTTTGACCATAAACAAGCATTGGCTACTCCAGCCAGGCTTGGGAGATCTAATCCAACACAATGAAGGTCTGATGAGGCAAATTGTGTAGATTTGGACAGCTACCTGGCCTCTAGAGCATTTTCCAGTCCTGTTCCAAACTTTACAGCATGACCGCCATAGACTTAAATGGAGTGGTCATGATGCTGGGGAGGTAGGATGAAAAGATGCTCAAAGATGCTCTGGTTGCAGTGTGGCCTATGGGGGTGCCTTTGTGGTAGTTCCTTTGTCCACCAGTGATGTGTTGCAATTTTGGGCTCAGAGGTCGGAATCCCACAGTCCTCTTCCTGGGGGTAGAAGGACAGCAGCAGCTGCACGTTTAGTCTCTGTATACAGCGGTTGGAGTCAAATCATTTAGCGGTGCTAGTATCCCTCTTGGTAGATCAATTCATTCTCTGATGGCAATCCCGGGTCCAGCTGACTGTGGGGCACCCTGCAGCAGCTAGCAGTAAATCTTGTTTAGCGGCTAGCAACTTGCCGGTTTGGGCTACGTTAGCTCTTGTGTCCCTGGAGCTGGATCCAGGAGATCAGCAGACTGATCCTGAGAGTCACTTCTCTGCTCTGGGGCAGGGGATCTAGGAGCCACAGGCACAGTCCAAACTTTGCTAGCTCAAAGTGCAATAGGTGCAGTCCAGCAGATGGTGCAGCCTCTTTTTGCATTATTTAAAAAGCAGCAGGTCAATCTTTAGTTGGTCCTCTTTCCAAACCCAGCCTGTTCTGAGTTTCAGTGTGCCTGGGGTGTCATATTTATGTTATGTTATGTTATTATTTCTTATAAAGCGCTAACAATCATCCTAAATAGGATATCATGGCGCTACAGTAACTATGGTGAGTGATGTGTTGTCATGAATACTATCATTTTAGTCTGGTTTAGGGAAAAGGAAGGTTTTCAATTGTTTCCTAAACGATAGGTGGCAGTCCATAAGTCTGAGAGCCACGGGCAACTCATTCCATTTGGTTGCTGATATGTGGGAGAAGGCTCGCTCTCCCATCCTGGCTCTCTTCACTCGAGTAGTTCTTGCTCTTGCTGTGAATTGAGAGCGGAGATTTCTAGTTGGTGCATAGAGCTGAATACTATTTCTTAGGATCAGTGGGCCTGAGTTATACAGTGCTCTGTGTGTTATACACAGCATTTTGAAGGTTGCTCTCTGCCTCATTGGCAGCCAATGGAGCTCTCTAAGGCAGCTCTTGGCTGAGTCGAATTTTCTTTTCTTACAGATTGCCTTGGCCGCCGCGTTCTGCACTATTTGTAGTTTGGTAATGAGGTATTCTGCCATACCTACAAACAGGGAGTTTCCATAGTCCAGCCTACTCATCAGTAATGACTGAACCAGGATCCTTCTACTCTCTATGGGAATCCAGGGGAAGACTCTTCTGAGCATCTTTAAAAAGGCAAAGCCTTTGCCACATATTGTTGACACGTGAGATTTCAAAGACAGGGTAGTGTCAATCGTTACTCCCAGATTCCTTGCTATCAGTGCCAGAGTTGGGGGGGTGCCCAGGGACACTGGCCACCAGCTGTTATTCCACAGTTGAGTATGTCCCCCGAACAGCAATATCTCTGATTTGTCTGCGTTCAGTTTTAGGCAATGGCTACACATCCAGTCAGACAGTTCAGTGAGACAGTTTAGAAGCCTGTCCTTGGTGTCATCCTTCTCATCCAGGATTACAGTTAGTTAGGTGTCATCTGTGTAAGAACAGATTTCGACACCCCACTTTCTTCCTATCGCTGCCAGGGAAGCCACAAACACGTTAAATAACGGGCTCAATGAGGCCCCCTGTGGGACCCCATATTTGATGTTCCGGTGCGGGGATGAAAAGTTACCCATGTGCACTGATTGCGTTCTGTTCAACAGAAATGATTGCAGCCACCCCAGTGCTCTGTCCCGGATACCTTTTGCTGCAAGAGTTCTTAATAGCAGATTGTGTGGTACGGTATCAAATGCCGCCGAGAGATCCAATAATATTAAGGCGACTGTTTTCCCCCGGTCTACCTGCATTCTGATGTTATCCAGCACGGACAAGAGTGTAGTCTCCGTGCTGTTGTTGACCCTAAAACCCGTTTGTGAGATAGCTAATAGATTGTTAGTTTCAAGAAAACTGGACAATTGCCTGTTAACCAGTTTCTCTAAAACTTTAGATAAATAGGGTAGTTGAGATATGGGTCTGTAGTTAGCAGGATTATTAATGTCTAAGCCTGCTTTTTTTAGTAGAGTGGTAACTATGGCGTTCTTCCAGTTGGTTGGGAATTCAGCAGATTCTAGCGAGTGGTTCAGTGCTTGAGTTACTGCTGGGCATATTATTGGGGCTAGTTGCGAAAAAATATGGTGTGGACATGGGTCCAGCGGGGAGCCTGATTTTATTTCTAGCATGACTTTGCCCACTTCTTCTTCCGAGAACGGGCCAAAACTGGAGCAACTAATCTGAGGAATGGGTGACTCATGGGCCTCTAAACATTCCGAATTAATGTCGGAAAATGACAAATAAATTGTGTCTATTTTCTCATAGAAAAGGTTATTCATTTTATCGCAGCCTGCTTGTGAGGGAGTCAAATTCGATGAAAGACTTGTAGGACTGCATAGTTCTTTAACTATTTAAAAAAGTTCTTTAGACAAATCTTTATTTTCTGTTATTCTGCGAGAGAAATATTCCTTCTTTGCTTTCCTAATGGCTTTATTATATAATATGAGTTCTTTCTTATATGCCAATCTGGCGTCTTGAGTTTTTATAAGTCTCCATTTATGTTCAAGTGATGTGCATTTCCTCTTTAATGACTTTAGTTCTGGCCCATACCAGTTTTCTGACATGGTACGCCTGGGTTTGTTATTAGAGCGTAATGCTGAACAGTGTCCCAGTGCGTTCATGATATGGTTCTGGAGATGGTCTATTTCGTCGTTGATACTAGTTTTTACTGTATAAGAGTATTTGAAATGTTGCTGAAAAGCTTCTACTGTGAAATTTTTCCAACTCCTGCCGGGTTTAGAGGTCTGGTGTTTTTAACAGGTAGGTGAATATTGAACTCAATCATAGAGTGATCTGTCCATGTCATTGATTGTATCCCTTTGATGAGGATTGAACTTATATTGGAGAACATCAGGTCTAATATGTGTCCTGCCCTGTGTGTTGGTTGTTCGATTCTCTGGGACAGCTGTAATATTTCCATATTTTCCTGTAGGTGTTTCGCTAGGGGGTTATTACTATTATCATATTTATCCCAGGAGAGTGCCACTAGGGGGCCATATGGTCACTAACCAATGGGCTACCAGTTCTAATCTCTTCTGGGGATGACTTTCTGGCAACATGTGGCACCTAACAATCCCAGAGTTCTGCCTACTTACAAGATGTCAGGACCCTCTCTCTGCTGTTTGGAGCTTGGTAGCCCGCCTTAGAGGTGTGGAAACCTGTGGGCTACATTCCCATGGAAAAACTGGTTTGGGCACTGGTTTCCCCATCACTGTCTCTGTTTCCAGCTTGTCTCCCTAAATAAAGGGCAACACCCCAGGAGTATGAATATCAGTTCCCCACCAAAGGCGTTCATATCCTGAGTGGCTTCCTAAAAGGGGGAGGTGACACCTCCACCTGCAGTGGGCTGCTATTGTTTCCAGGTCCTGGAGTCATTCACACTATTCTCCAGGCAGGCAGAACTGTTGTTGTGGGAATTCTGTTCATGCACAGAACTCTGCATAGGAAACCAGGACCTCAGTGTATTGTGGTGTACCAAAAACCCACGTCAGTGCCTAGAACCCCATTCCGACTAGCATCAGTGTCTCATTCGTACTCCGTTCTACAGCGAAGCTACCAATGATTAGACAACACAGAACAAGTGACTTAGGAACTTCTCAGGAATAGTGGGAATCAAGAACACTCTTTCGTTTTTATTATCATAAAAGTCCACAACGTGAGTAATCAGAGACACAGTATAGTTTAAAATGTTTATTTTAACTACGTGCTCTAAGATGCAGTATCTTTGCTAACATAAGTAAAAAGATGCATAAAATTAATACAATCAGCATTGTTACAATCCCATAAAATACAAGGGGAGAAATCATATTATAATGATGGTGGAATCAGGTCTATAGTGCCTTGTGTACCACCCTCCCCTTGCTAGGAGCTAGGTATTATAATAATAAAAGATCTCTAGGTTAAAACGGGGAACCCCATACCTTCAAAATCAGGTGAAGTGAATCACATCCCAGATCAGCACAGCTCTTTGTCAATGGAAAGGTTTTCCCCAAAGTGCCTATCTTATGCATGCAATGCAATATTAAAAGCACCTGAGTTTTAGTAACGTGCAGCTGTGTGCATGGTATGTTTAGAGCAGGGCCCGATCAACCTGAATAAACAGCATACATTGTTATTTAACCTTGTTAACTCTGTTAAAAAGGCCATAATTAGAGTCTCTGCGGTCCGGGAGCAAACCCTTTTGCTCCCGGACCGCAGAGACTCTAATTACGGCCTTCTTTTGAAATATGAATCTGTCCTGACTGAACATTTGATTTTGCCTTGAAAAAGCCCATGGCCTAAATAGGCCCTATAGGTGAAACACATGTCGGCTGTCCTTCCATACAGAGGAAACATGAAATAAAACTTTAGCACGTTAAACTTTCAAAGAACGCCTGATTTTTTGTATGAACTTCTGTTGACAATTGTGAGGGCACAATCCTCTGCCTTCCATTCAGAAGTTAGCCTTGCTGTAATGCCAGCCAGAACCCCTGTATTAGCCAATGGGGCTACAAACTTATCAACAGCAAAACAACAATTTGGAAGTTTTGCTGCTAAGACACATATATACGTAAATATGCCCTATCTATTAATACACAGCTTCCTGCCATAGGGCTCTCTTGGTCTTCCTTAGGGAGACTTACATTTATTGTTAAGGGCAATGTTTGCAGTGGCAGACTGGGAGCCATTTTGTACCTTGGTACACTCAGGGTGGCACAACTAGTGCTGTAGCCCTGGGTGGATACTCAGCCTTACTGGCTGGGTACCCTGTCTACCATATACTAGGAGTTATAAATAAGTCAGTACTTGCTAATTGGAGATAACCAGTTCGACATACTCTTTGTAAGAGGTTAAAGCCCTGGCACTGAGGTGGGGTTAGCAGTCAAAAAACAACTAGAGGCATAGTTCCAAAAATGTGGGGATGAACATGCAAAAAGAGACAATTCATTACAGCATTGCCATACTGAAAAACTGAATTGACATACTGGATTCAAATTCATGGCAATCCCATCACTCTCGCAGACTGTGTACAAAATCTAGGGGTTAAAATGTATGTTAGACTCTGTATGTCACTTCGAATTAGTTCAATGGTCAGTCCTTATGTTTGCTATCAGGTAGCTCTATCGCATCATTTATTTATTCTCCTACTCTCATATGGTTACAGTTGAGAACACTTTAATTGTATTATGTCTCTGATAGAGAAGTTACAACCTGCTCGAAATGAGGTAGCACAAATGACTCTAGGTTTATCAAAAAATGGGAAATTTTGATAGCTTTGGCATGCTTTTCTGGTTGCCTTTATTTCCACAGATTTGATTCAGGTTTCTGTGCCTTGTAGACAAAGCTCTGTATGCAGACAGTCACATATGTTGTCCTGGTTTACCAGCCCTGTACTATCCATGAATTATTCTGAGATCAACAGATGTATATCTCATACAAATCCTGAAGACCACATTCTCCTCTGTTGGTGGTAGGGCCTTCTCAGTAGCATGAGTAGCACATTGTATTTGTCTTTTTTTCAAACCTACACTCTGAGAGGAACTTGTTCAAGTTCTGTAAGGCTCTAAACCACAGGCTCTATCTGTTTTAGTGTTTACAGTATAAGGGCAAATCATTTGTGATGAAGACTATAGGGGCCAAGATGCTTCTGCTGTATGCTGCCCTTTATGAATTCATATTTGCAAATATAATTGAATATTGCTGCAAAGTACAAACTCTGAGATGGTGAAAATATTGTTAAAGTTTTGAGGAAAATGGGATCCCTAGGTGATTTGCAAATAAAAATGAACTCTTTGTATCACAGAGACCTCGTTTTCATTTAGAGTTTCAAGCATTAAATACCAAACTAGAACTTAAAACCAGGTGGCCTATTGTAGACTGTTAACCATAATAGAAACGATGTGATATCCAAGGATTGTTAGTTAAAATATCATGTCAATAGGGATTCAGGCATTAGAGATCTATGGGCCCGATTTAACATTCAGCAAGCTGCAAATTATTGATGCAATCGTTGCACCGCCTTCCTGCGATCAGCCCAGCATTTTGCAATACCATAGATGTAGTACTTGCAATGTGGGTGGATGTGAGGGATCTTGCAGTGATGTCCTTGAACAGTGTCTGCCCCCCTTGATGCCACTCAATGCGATTTCCAAAGGGTTAACTTTCTAATAAACAAGTTTCACCTTTGTGAATCAGTTAAACATTCAACTATATTAAGCCCTGACAAAGTTCTAAATGTAATTGGAATGAAAAATGATGGCTGGATGTTGTTGAAATTTGATATAAGAAGAAAAAGAATTAACATAATATTTGGGATATGTACATTTAATGTGGCTGGACTATAAATCTCTTGCCTGTGCACCTTTCCTTTCGTTATCATTGTTTTACAAAATTATAGTACTCAATTGTATCTACCTAGACTACCATCAAATGTTATTGGTACGGGTGGGGATGGAGAGGCTCAAACTGCCAATCAAGACGGTGTATTAACTCCTTATCTAGGCAGGAGAAACCAGGGGGCATATTACCAAGGGCATTATCGCCGCTTTAGCAGGAATTTTTTCCGCTAAAGCGGCGATAATTTTATCGCCCTATTACCTAGCTGTCGCTAACACCAGTTAGAGACAGCTAATAGGCGATAGCGGGCATTTAGGGGCCCACTCTGCATGTCAGCGATGATTATCGCTAATGACATACAAAGTGGGCGTGCCAAGATGTTAGTCGCTAACATCGCTATCCCCTATTACCAACATTTGGAAATAATCGCGCTAAGCGCGATTATCTCCAAAAGCTATCGCCTGCCCAGAGCAGTTCTTAGCCATGTTATCCAATGGAAGGTGGATAACATGGCTAAGAGCATTGTCACGATAATGCACGAATATTGCTGATTTTACAGCGATATTCATGCATTTCCTATGATTTTTACCGCTTTTGAGATAAACCTTGATAATATCAAGGTATCTCAGCGGTAAAAATCATCGGAGTGCGGCAATATTTTAATTCCCGCTAACCAAGCTTAGCGATAATTATCGCTATAGCTTGGTAATATGCCCCCTGGTTGCTTAAATATAAGGTAATACCTCAGTTCGGTGTTCCTTCATCCTCAGAGAGACCTGAATAATGAACTTCAGAGATGCCTCATTAGGTTAATTAAGAGATGATCAGACTTTCTTTATGCAGTTGAGTGCAGCTCCATCTTTGCAGCTCACACCAATTGCCTTTTGGAACTTCAATGTTGTTGAACATTCTGTGCCCTTGCTTACTTCTGTAAGTAAACACCAGCATACAAGACACAGTATGTACATTTAAGAACATATGAAGGTTAATTGAATCACAAATGTTGGAGGAATCTGATTTTGTTTCGGGTACTTGCCACATTCACTTCCCACCGTCCCATGATGGTATGTCAAGCCAGTCACAATATATTTCTATAGAAGAGTATATTAAAGACGTGCATCAGGCAATTTGGACATTTGCTGCGTTCAAGACAATGGGGTCCAAAATTTTATTCAGAAACAAGATGTGGATGTTTTTTGGGAAGTTTTGCAAGTTAGATGTCATTGAGCCTATATTGTTTAGCATCCTATTTTAGAAAAGAATGGGTGGAAATAAAGCAACATCTTATCACTTAGTTCACAATGATGTAGAAAAAGATTTGGATGGGTCAAGAACATTTCTCTTGACATAAATTCAAGAGGAGGAGAATGAAAGTGTATTAACCAAAGGTTACCATTATAGTTGATTGTGCTTAGCTCAACTTAATGGCATGCGTAAAGATAACCTGCAAGGTAGGAAAACAAACAAATCATTGTTCATCAAGCGAGGACCGGCGAGCTGAATGGTGTCTACAGAGAAGATTTCGAAAGCAAAACATTACCAACAGAAATTGAAGTACCTTAGCAATTCCGGAATTTGCATTGGAATACAAAGAACGACTAAGGAACATTGAAAGAGACTAAAAACGGTGTCACAAGAAAAATGCCTACCAGCAGCTTACTCGAATTCATCAAGACCAAGTCCAAGTCCTGAGGAAAACCCTTGAGCAGGATAGGGTTCAAACCGCTTTTGTAAATCAAGGACTGGTTACTTGTACTTGTATTATAAAGGTATTACTTTATGTATTGTGATGTGAATTGTGCTTTACATTTTGTGGTGTTGCATTATGAGGTATTGTTTTGATTGTTTAATACTTCTTTGGAAAAAAATATGTGTTGCCCGACAATATGACATGCAAATAATAATTTAATCTTGTTTGATAAAAAAGTATAGAAATGTGTGCAATAAAAAAACACGGGCTTTAGAACAGAGCACTGAAGTCACGTTTGATTAATTATAAAACGATCTATCTGGGCACTTTGATTGTTGTAACTGTTTAAGAGGGGTCTAGTCCAGTTAGTGTATGGACCCAAGCCTTCCTTGTTTATTTAGCTCAACTTAATGGCATGCATAAAGATAACCTGCTAGGGAGGAAAACAAACAAATCATTGTTAACATTTTAAATGCTGTCATGTGTATATATTTTACAAATCCTTAATGAGCGATCATTATGAGATGTACCAGCTTGACAGTCAAGCTTGCCAGTATTTTTATAGTTAGTACTAGAGTGTAGTGGGCTGTTGAAGATGTGATGGTCCATGAATATTTGGGAAGCGATCATACCTCATTGCTAGCTGTACTCACTGTATCCTGGAGACAGAAATTTACAGTAGTACAGTTTGAAAGAGCCATCAATAGGAGAGCATTAAAATAGTGAAGAATTCATCAATCCGAGGTTAGCCTAGAGGTGACTGATTTTGACAACATGATGTGTAAAAGTAAGGATTACTAAGATAGTAGAGATAGAGTGATAAAAGTTCAGCTTATTGGTTTGAACCCGAGTCTGCTTCCCACACGTCTGTTTACAAGAATCTGTGACAGAAATCGATTGCAAGCATCTTTTCACCTTGCTAGTTTCCTTTTCCAGGAATCTTATATGTGAGTAAGGAATTGTGTCTATTTCTTTAGAGCTGGTACAATGCTCCAGCACAATCAGCAGTGGCCCTCCTAAATTGGTAGCACTTTTTTGGGATATGATCACCCCACCATTGGCTGACTGTTTTAACCCATTACATGTTGAGGATTGTTCGAAGCCAACCTCAGACACAGTGGGCATATGCTGAGGACAGCTCGGAGCCGTCCTCGCACCCACCCACGCTCTTCTACAGTGCCCATCAGGGTTGGCAGCCGAAGCGCTTCCACTGCCAACCGCAACCCCTCCTAGGCAATCCGATGACATGCACACCCCAACATCATTAAGCGCAGCCTGGGACGCGCTGGAAGATATCTCCTTCCAGTGCATTGGAAGAGAGGCCCTCCTGAAGGCGAGTCCTTCTCCAGGGGGTGAGGTTTTTTTTCAGGAAGCAGACACAGAGGGAAAGGAAATAGTTTTTTCTTTCTTCCTGTGCCTTGTTGGAGTGGATTTCTGCTCCTGGATCGTGAGTGGGGCCGCAATTGTGGACCAGGAATCCAATCCACTAAACCATCAGGGATTTGTTTTTCTTTTGCTGGGGAAGCAACCCCTGAAGCAAGGGTCACTCCCCTGGGGCATATATTATCCGTGTTTCGGACCCCCGGTGACAAGTTTGGCCATTTACTTGGTCGAACAACCAGGTGAGGTGGGTTAAAACCCAATAGACACCAGGGATGATTTAATTTGAATATTTGTGGGGTGTGACCCCTTGGGCAAGGGTCACTCCCAGATTATATTGGCAATTCCCCCACCCAGATTTGCCCTTTGGAGGGGATGGAAGCCCACTAGACCACCAAGGCTTGTTTTATTGTTGGGGGAAAGGGTCTATCCCCTTGAAGGGACATTTCTTTTTAATTACACCCCGATGGCTGATTGGCAGCTTTATGGCCAATATGCCTGAAGGGCGGAACAGGGTGGGCGGAAATCACTAGACACCAACGATAATTGTTTGAGCAATTCAGGGAGTGGCCTTTTGGCAAGGGTTCCTCTCTTTTTTTTTAGGCTCATATTTTGGCCATTTCTGCCCTCTTTAGGGGTAGATCAGACCTATTTGTAGGCCAATCTGTCCCTAAGGAGGGCAGAAACCTACTAGACCCTAAAGATAACGGTTTCCGCAATCCGGGGAGAGGCCCTCTTTGCAATGTTCGCTCCCCTTTTATTTGGGCACATATTTTGGCATTTTCTGTCGTCCTTGGGGGAAGATCAGTCATATTTCTAGGCCAAATCACTAGACACCGGTGAAAGTTGTGTGTTTGTGTGTGTGTAGGTGTGTGTGTGTGTGTGTGAACTAGAGTTCAGCTGACTGTCTGCATGTACTGGCATTTGTCTGGCTATATTTACTGCAGTTTGGCTCGCTGTATGTGTGTACTGGTGCTTACCTGGTGGCGTGTGAGGACTGGTGCTTGCCTGGTGATGTTTGTGGATTTGTGCTTGCCTGGCGGTGTGTGGATTTATGCCTGGCTGGAAGTGTGTGTAGACTGGCACTTGATTGGCATAGTGTGTGGACTGGCGCTAGCCTGTTAGTGTGTGTGGACAGTTGCTTGGCTGGTAGTGTGTGTGGACTTGTGCTTGCCTGGCAGTGGGTGTAGAATGGTGCTTGGCCAGCCCACACAAGTGAGGTAGCATTTTTATTGGGAGACCCGGGGAATGCTACGTGGTAGGAATTTTGTGCTTGCTTACTGATCCCACAATTTTCCACAAGTTGAGATTTTCAGGGGATTCTGGGTAAGCAAGCATTAGGGGATCCATGCAAGACACACCTCCATGGACTCCCCCAGGTGCCTAGTTTCATTATTGTCTGGGTTTGGTAGCTTTCCCTAGATGGTTACTGAGCCCGGGACCAAATGTGAGGTATGTAGGGGATTCTGGGTAAGAAAATGTTGAGGGATCCACACAAATCCTAGCCCCCTGGACTGCCCAGGGTGTCTAGTTTTCCGATATTTCTGGGTATGGTAGGTTTCCTTAGATGGCTGAACATTCAGGTGTACCCCTTGTAAAACCAGGTAGTTTTGTGATACATAATTTTGTTATCTCCACAACACGTTTTGGAACCTTTCCTGTCGCGGGCACTTGCATCATCTACACAAGTGAGGCACTGTTTTTCCTGGGAGAGATAGAGGAACGCTGGGTAGTAGGAAATTTGTCAATGCAGGCAGATTCCAGGACTCTTCCGCACAGAAATGCGGGGAAAATGTGCTTTTTGGGCAAAGTTTTGAGATGTGCACGGGATTGTGGGCAAATAAACCTGGTGAGAGCCACCCAAGTTGACCTACCCTGGACTCACCTGGGTGTCTAGTTTTAAGAAATCTACTGGTTTGGTAGATTTCCTTTGGTGTCGGTTAAGCTGGGGCAAAAAGCTCACCGCTACCCACCTTGCAATAGCGAGTCTATGTTGTGTTTGCTGCCCTTTTGTGACACGGGTTACTAAGCACACAAGTGAGGCACTGTTTTTCTTGGAGACTTGAGGGAATGCTGGGTGGTAGGAAATTTGTAGCTGTCTGCAGAGTGTTTTACTGTTCCTCACAGAAATCCACAGAAAATGTGTTTTTTAGGCAAAGTTTCAGCTTTGCAGAGGATTCTGGATACGAAAACCAGGTGACACCCACACAAATCACCCCACTCTGGACTCCCCAGGTGTCTAGTTTTCAAACATGTGCTGGTTTGGTATGTTTCCCTAGGTGTCGGATGAGCTGGATCCAACAATCCAGACACCTTGTAAAAAACATGCATTCTGCTGGGTGAAATGTGATGTCTCATTAGTCACGCTTTGGTGACAAGGCCCAGCCACACAAGTGGGGTCCCATTTTCTATCGGGAGATATGTGGGAATGCAGAATGGTAGAACATTTGTTATTACCAATTGAATATCTCTTAGTGTGTGCCTTTGAAATGGAAGGGTGCATCACAGAAGAAATTTTGCAAAAAGGCCCTCTGAAACTCATACCATAATGGGTACCCATAAACTTAAAAATGTATAAAAAACTACTGTTCTTAAATTCAGTATCCAAGTGTTGGATAGCGGAGGGATAACATTTACTATTCTCACTCCAGTCAGTTAAAAATTGAAAACAAACAAAATATCATCAAATTTTATTTGTATACATCAAAATAATATTATTTTTTAAACATTAACATACATCAATTGTTAAGCAGCTAGCAACTAGTCGTGCATTTAGAAGTGTATTTGCATCATTCTTATGGTGGCTACTAAGGGGTCTCTAACTTAGCTATTATTATCAGTAACCCCTAGAACATTACCTGATGTTTGCCTTTTCTATTCTGTAGTATTTATCAAACTTCGCCTTGTGCTCTGGATATTAGGCATCCCCTCCAACTACGCCAGTCTGGAGCAGCATCTTATACTATTTAGAAAGTATGAAGATTGATATATTTGCCTGCATCTTTTTTTTTAAACATTATCATCACACATCAATTGTTAAGGAGCCCCGTTAACATGATGAGGAACAGCGAACATAGTATACACATCAAGAAGAAAAAACATAACAAAAAACAACACAATTCAGGCAAAACAGATAAACAAATAACAATGATCGTAATGACAATTGATGTGTGATGTTAATGTTTAAAAAAATGATGTATATATGTGATATCAAAAATTAATTTATAAAAATGATTCATGTATTTTTTGATAATAAATCCTGAAAATCCCTGGCCTATGTGACATTTGTATTTTTGGATATATTACCTTAGTTTAAAGTATTAATTTGGGAGAAGTGCCTTTTGTTATTTACTGGGTTTCCCTGCTTATTTCTTCCATTATTTGCATAACCAGGGACCCTCTTGTGTTTCTTCTGAATGAGTATGGGCCATCGGAGTAAAGCTATCAGACTGCCCATCCTATTTTGGGATGACTGTGGGATGTATTTTTTTCTTTCCATCATTGCCAGGAAATACTGGGTGGTCATGGAAAGAAAATTTAAATAATTACCTCCAAGCCCAGGGAAAACCCTCTCTCAGTGTCTGGGTCAACAGTTATTATTTTTTTTAAACTCCCGCTTTGGGAGTTTGTTTTTGAAAAACAAAAACGTTTGAAAAACAGCCTCAAAACCAGTGTCTGCCAATTGCTAAACTTTTTATACCTTTAAAGGAACCAAAGTGACTGCAGGTACTCTAAAGGTACAAAACAAAGATCATCGCTGGGCCAGCAGTGATCTTTAAATTTGGTGGGCAGTAGTCTGTCAGGGTGGTGGACGAAATACCCTTCACACACCTGCCAAATTCTGTTTTTTTTTTTATTGATTCAGTGCAAAGCCATATATAGAAAGATAAACATATAAATAGATTATGTCATATCACAATCAGCATGTCAATATATCAACTTTGTGATTTACATATTCAACATAAATAAACATATAAGCAGTAGAAGTGATTTTAACATCAAATAAATACAGTCTAAACAGCAGCTTATCTCATTTGATGACAAGAATAGTAGTCACTAGTGATCCAAATAATCTATCAGAGTCTGCCATATTTTGTACCCTCTACGCTTTTTCGTGATTGATTTAATGTGATATAAATTAAATTCTAAATGAAAAATATTGTAAAACTTTGCTCGCCACATTTCATATGTAGGTGCTTCAGGCTTTAGCCACATTGATGATATACAAAGGCGAGCTACAGCCATAGCCATGAATATAATATATCTATTTTCTTGATAACCTGAAAACAATTCATTATCGTTTGATAGACCAAAAATAATCATCTCTCTTGAGATTTTTACATCGCATTTTGTAATATGTGCTAGAAAAATGTCTATGGATACAAAAAACTGTTTTAATATAGGGCAGTTTGAAAAGATATGTATAATATCTGCCAGATCACATTGACATCTATAGCATTTCCCATTATTTGCATTACTCCATTTTAACATTTTAAATGGTGTATGATAAAGATTAAATACAATTTTATAATGTTGTGAATATAAATTGGCAGATAAAATAATTTTATCGGCCATACATATTGATTCTTGAAAGGGTACTACAGATGTGCCTAGTCTCATGCACCATTTTGATTCCTGCTGTTCCATATCATCCTGCTGTAAATTTAACAGATAGTTGTATATAATCCCTATACGTGTTGGTTTTTTAAGTATTTCCATACATTCATTATGACAAAGTGGTACAATATTTGGATGTGTAAAAATAAAATTCCGTATTTGCAGATACTTGAAGAAGTCATGTTGAAAAAGACTATATTCATCTTTTAGCTCCTGAAATGAAGCAGGTGTACCGTTTTTAACCATGTCACCAATGGCTGGTATGCCTTTTTCCCCCCATATACCCATAATACGATCCCTGAATATTAACGGAAGCAATTCTATAGAATTACAAGGAGTATAAAAATTAATACGTCCCAATGAAATGAGCTTCCGTATAGATCGCCATCCTTTAAAGGCGGACATTATAAGTTTAAATCTAGTTCTTTTATAATAACTAGGTTCTAAAAAACGAAGCAACATTTGCCGAGATTGTGGGCCAAGTAAAAGAAAAAATATATCTGGGGTTTCAAATATAGGTGGAGTTCCACCTATTGAAAAATATTTATTATTTTGCATAAGACATGCCAAATAATATAATGCAAAATTCGGAACTCCCCAACCCCCACTTAAGATTGGTAGTGTCATATATTTAGATGCTTTCCGCGAAGATTTCCCACCCTATCAAAATCGATCAGTTATAGATTGCAATTACCTCAATTGTAATGTGGATATCTCCAATGGTATTGCTCGAAAATAATATAAAACTTTTGGTAAGATAGTCATTTTTAAGACATTACGTCTCCCAACCAATGATAAATGTAAACATTCAATTTTCTCTAGTTGACTTTTAACTGATAATAATATATCTGACCAATGTTTTCTGAATATTAAGTTTGTACCCTGACACATTGCCAAATTCACGGGTCAGATTTTCTATTTCAATTAGTGCAGATTCCGGGTCAGATGTTATTACTGCAATATCGTCAGCGTAAGCTAACACCCGTATATTACCTCCAGGCAAAACCATGGGTTGTATATATTGGGATGACATTAATGCCTTTAGCAATGGTTCTATATACATAGCAAATAGAAGAGGTGAGCAGGGGCACCCCTGCCGTGTGCCCCGCGTGATATTAACTGCCATTGACTCTTGCCCCGAGATACATATCTTAGCCCTCGGATGTCTATACATAATTTGTAGAGCAAATATAAATCGTAGTCCAAATCCCATTTTCCCCAAAATCGCCCATAAAAATGCCCATGAAACGCAATCAAACGCTTTCTATGCGTCTAAAAACACCAATCCAATGTCCAAATGATTTGTGGTAGCATAATCTAATGTTGCAATAACCCGGTGTATATGATTGATCGTACCACGATCTGGGAGAAAGCCATGCTGTTGTTCAGAAACTAAAGTTGGAACGATTTGGCTCAATCGGTTGGCAAGGATTTTAGAATATAATTTCGCATCAGCATTTATAAGTGAAATGGGACGGTATGACCCAGGTAGATGCGAAGGTTTATCTTTTTTACGAAATATAACTATGCTTGCATCTTCCCATGATGGAGGCGGACAACCATTTTGGGCTTCTAAAAACGTTGCAAGCATGTCATTCTTGATTATGGGGAATAGCATTTGATAAATTTCTAGCGGAAGTATCAGGACCACAAGCCTTCCCCAGGGCCAGTTCTTTCAGGGAGGTCTTGAGTTCTTCAATTGTGATTGGGAGCTCTAGTTGTTCCTGTTGTGCCTGATCTAATTGGGACAGTTCCAGTTTATCTATATATTGATCAAGTAGATCAAATGAGTAGTCTTCTTGGGTATACAGATTTGTATAATATTCATAAAAGACCTGCAGAATCCCCTCTGGTGACTCGATTAGAGTGCCCTGATTGTTTTCTATAGAAGGTATACGCTGTATAGTCTGTCTCCCACGCATTCTTTGAGCTAGACATCTACCCACATTTTCCCCATATTCATATCTTTCTGCACGAAAGGTCTTATATTGCTGTGCTATATCCTGGCTCCAGACCCCATTTATCTTGGCTTTATACTTCACAACTTCGTCTTGTGAAGTTTCGCTATCTCGATGTAGTCTGATATCACGCATTAAATCATGTTCTGCATTTATTAAATCTTGTATTAGTTGTGTCATTGAATTTTTCCTTTTCTGTTGTAAACTCCAGCTATAGCTACAGGTTTCGCCTCGTAATCCTGCCTTAAAGCAGTCCCATACCATTGCATAAGATGTAGAGCCTCTATTAAGGTCGAAAAATTGCTGAGCTCAATCTATTACTTGTTTCACATATATTTCATCTGATAAGAGTTTCTTATTAAAAGTAAAGGATCTTTGTATTCGTTGGGTGTTAGGTATAGGTATATCTATAACGATTGGAGCGTGATCTGATGTGATGCGTGGTTTAACTAACATACAAGATCCTTGTGCCATATGTCTGGGTATAAAAATATAATCTATTCGCACAAATTTCTTATGCGGCGAAGAAAAGAAAGTAAAGCCAGGATCCCTCAAATTCGCCACAGGCCACCCGTCAATCAACCCATGTTGATATAAGAGTTGGCGTAATGCTTTGAATACCTTGGGCTTCCTGCCTTGATATCTACTGAATTTTGGATTCCAAGTATTCAATTCCCCATGGATATTGAAGTCCCCCAATAAAAATAATGGGGTACTCCAGAGAGCTAATTCTACATTTAGATATTCTATTACTGCCAAATTCTGAATGTGGACTTAAATACTAAAGTATTTTTCAGGGTAAAGCCCTCTTTTGTCAGCTGGGCCCTCTTGGAGCCGGGAGATCCTTTGCTCTTTCTGCCTCTGACGTAGGCAAACAGGAGGGAAACCACTTAATCCTAGGGGAGCGGGTCCAGTTCTTGGGTGCCAGCCGTAGTCAGAAGTTATTAACTCCTTGCATTTATCCTCTTCTTCCATCAGAAGTCAAAAGTATTCTTCCACCTGTGACTTCAGGCGGAGTCTTTCTAGGTCCAGGAATGTTCTGACAAGGTGGTGGCTAAGGTGCCAAAGTTATCCAATGCACTAGCTAGTGATTTGAGAGATTCTATAATTTAACCCTAACTATTCCCCCAAAGTCTCCACACCTCATTTTGCAGGACTTACTCTTTGCCTTACTGTAAAATTACCCATGAGCTTCGGTTTCAAGATTCCACCTGCCACCAGACAGTGCTATAGTCAGCTCATTAGTCACTTTTAGATTTAGATGAGCTGCCCTCCATAATCATGGTAAATGTAATAATAATAATAATAATAATAATAATAATATTAATAAACGTTAGTGTCACTTTCTTAAAATTATGTAAATACTGTGAAATGAAAAGTCTCTTTGAGTAAAAAGATTGAAACAGGGTAATTACTCAATAGTAAAAACAGCTTTTACAATCATTAGTAAGGCGCGCCTAAGGCAAGCCCGTCTGCGCCTGTCCGCGCTGGATTCGCGCCTAGTGCCCAAACCCTTGGCCTTGTTACGGCAAGCACACATACCCCGAGAATATACACTCGGGAGGAATTACTAAGGTTGGGAAATGGACCCAGGACTTGCAGCCATAGATTTCCGGATCTAAGGACAGAACCCAAATCCTGTGAGTACTGTAACCTTAGGCTTAGATACGAATTACCGAGTAGCCTCAAAATGATTAGTAGGAATAATAAGCTTGCCAGGAAGGGAGATGTGGGGGTCAAAGCATTACTAATTAATGCACGTTCATTGGTGAAACATGGGGTAGAGGTAGCGGAACTGATAGAGACGCTTCAAGTAGATATTGCTTTCATAACAGAGACTTGGGCAGACGCAACCTCAGATCCGGATCTGCTTTATGCGTTACCTGCTCAGTATAAGATGATGAGAGTAGACAGAAGGAACAAAAGAGGAGGGGGACTCGCGATTATCGCGAGGGAAGGCTTGTAAATAACAGGGGGGTTGAGCAGTGGCTTGTATGAGTGCGAAACCCTGCCCTTTTCAATAAAAATTAATAACAACTATACTTTCAGAGGGCTTCTACTATACTGCCCACCTAAAGCCCAAACCTCGCTGCTGGAAAGCATCAGTCCTTTCCTGGAGGATAGTGTAAACAGCACAGACTACACAGTCCTCGGGGATTTTAACTTCCATTTGGAAAAGTTAGAAGACAAAAATACTGCTACTTTTATTGATGGTATGACTAGTTTTTCCTTGAAACAGTTGATCAATCAAGGCACGCACAAGGCAGGACACACATTAGATGGAATATTTACATCTAACAATAAGATAGAGCTACTGGAAGTTATCCCAGTGACTTGGTCTGACCACAACGTAAATATATTTACAATATCAGGTGCCAAACAACTAACAACACCTTCAGTCATTCAGGGCACAGTTGTATATCAGGATTGGAGCAAAATCAACCCCACAGATTTTCAAGCTCAATTAAAAACAACTAAACCTGTCCAAGCTTTGGATGTTAACAATATGGTTACCAACGTAAATGCTTGGATCAAAGCTGCGGTGGATACAAATGTCCCTAATAAACGGCTTTGATCAAAAAGGAAGAAGCCATCTGAACCTTGGTTCACCGACAAATTAAGAGAACAGAAAAAAGTATGTAGAAAATTGGAAAGAACTTGGAGAGTTGATTATTCGGAGGCAAAGAAAGGAGATTATGCTAGGAGTCTATCAGACTATTAAAAGTTGATCCTCAAGGAAAAGAGTAACTACTTTACCCAAAAAAATTTAGAGTCTAAAAATTCTAGCAAGGAGCTTTTCACCACAGTGAAAAAACTAGCCAAACTTCCAGAGACTTCCCAAAAAATAGACAATCCTGAATTCTGTAACATGATTGGAGAGTTTTTTGTTAATAAAGTGGAGGAGGTATATAAAACTTTCAGAGAAAATACAAATAAACCAGTAGAAATAACAATTTCACTGGGGTCATACTAGTTACCCAACGATTCAAGGTTTTCCTTTCTCCCACCTTCAGAAGATCAGGTCGTACAAGCAATAAAATCAACAAAGTCAGGGGCTCCATCAGATCACTGTCGCCCAAACATTGTTCACATATGTCCAGAAATTATTGGAGAACAATTCAGGAGAGTCTTCTCAGAAATTATCCAGGTAGGCATCTATCCCGAGGTATGGAAAACGGCTTCAGTCAGGCCACTATTAAAAAAGACAAACTTGGATCCAACAGCACCTAAGAACTATAGACCAATATCCAGGATCCCCTTCGACGCTAAGGTGCTGGAAAAACTGATTAATGGACAGATCACATCTTTTATAGCGCAATGTGAACTTCCAGACCATTCCCAGTATTGTTTCAGGGAAGGTCACGGAACAGAGACGGCACTGGTAATGGCTGCTGAAGAGCTAAGAATAACTTTGGACAAGGGTAAGAAGGCTTCCTTGATCTTATTAGACCTATCGGCGGCCTTTGATACGGTAAATCACCAAATTTTGATCAAGAGATGGTTGAACTAGGATTCCACAGGAGTGCCATTACGTTCTTGACTTCATTCTTAAAGAATAGAACGTTTATGGTGGAGATGGATGGTAATACCTCCAAATCCTTCGAGCTGCCATGCGGGGTGCCTCAGGGCTCATCTATGAGCCCTACTCTCGTTAATGTTTATGTGGCCCCGCTGGCAGAAATCATTAGACAATGTGGATTCTCGGTCATATCATATGCCGATGACACACAAATTGTGATCTCGGTATCAGATAATGTCAAGGAGACGGCAGGATGTCTCAACACCTGTATGCTGCACATTAACAGCTGGATGCAGAGGAACTGCCTCAAATTGAACAGTGAGAAGACTGAGGTTCTGTTACTCGGTAACCATACCTCCTTTTGGTCCCCAAAAGGGTGGCCGGAGGTTCTAGGTGATTGTCCATCACCAGTGTCAGAGGTGAGAAATCTGGGGGTCATATTTGACCAAAGACTGACCTTTGAAGGTCAAATCAACAAACTCTCCTCCACGTTTTGGGGGATTCTCAAAGTCATCAGGAAGATCCGCCCATTTATACCTATGGATGCACTAAAAACGGTGGTAACAGCATTAGCCATGTCAAGGTTAGACTATGGAAATGCGCTGTACACTGGTCTGCAGAAGCAGCTTCTGCTTAGACTCCAGCGGATGCAGAATGCAGAGGCCAGGCTGATACTGGACATTCCTAAATACGAACCAATAACTGAGCGACTAAAGAATCTCCACTGGTTGCCGGTGCATAAGAGAATCATATTGAAGTCACAGTGCCTGGCTTTTAAGGCGTTGCAGGGGAAAGGACCCCTCTTCCTTAGAACCCAACTTAGGAAATATGTACCCGCCAGAAATTTAAGATCAGCTCAGTCTCACCTACTGGTAGTGCCAAGGTACATGCAGTTGCGCTGGGGCAGGAGGAGATTTGTCGTGGGGACGGCCAAGGTATGGAACTCACTCCCCCTACAGATTAAAAACAGCAACTCCTTGATGAGGTTTAGAAGTCAACTTAAGACCTGGCTATTTAAAAACTAATTAATCATCCCAAAGGGGTTCAGTTGGTACTTTAGCTTCCCAGACTAGGCTAGCACCAAGACGTCCTCGGGCATTCGCTGCGCTTTACAAAACGCAAAATCAAATCAAAACAAATCATAAAGCTGGTTGTCAACTGGTCTTAAGAGATATTATAACAGGTCAAGTTTGTGTCACAGCATGTATGTATTGCCAATTGTCTTAAATGTGACAATAATAGTTTTTGTGGCCAAATTTAAAAGCTGGGCAGCAGAACAGGGCATGTGCTGAACATGCAAATGTATATATGCAAAAGTGGCAGCTGCTGACCTTCCAATTGTATATCTACTTCTGGGTGAGTTTGCCAGTGTCAAACAGTTTGAAAACATACCTTTAGATAAGTAATCTCAAGTTCTCAGGGGACATGCAGATTTAAATAGTGGGTTCTTCAGTATAGTTAGGAAGAGCAAGAAAGTTATTATTTCTCCCACTAAAAAGTGCAATTTCTTCACATTTTGAGACCAGCTTACCATTCTTTGGTACAATTCTGGAGTATGTTAGGACTTGCTCACAAATATTGTTCATCCTTAACTCATGTAGAGCTGTGGCTGAGGCAATGTTGTAGGGTGAAAGTGGATTCTATGAGTCCAAGTCTTTTTTCAAGTGATATTTCAATGTTCTCGGTTCAGCTAGCATCTTCACCATTAGCAAAGAATGTGCATATTTGGGATCAGACTTTGACTCTGTAAGTTAAACCCAGACGGACTTGGGGAACAGGATTCTAAAAAAATGAAAATGTTTCCAGAATTGGTTACATTTTGCTATGCACAAATGTGTTGCAAAATGTTGGACCTGGCCCTTTCTGCAGGGTCATCCCCAAACATTTTGCCTCCTCCTATTTTTGCAGAATTTGTTTTTGTTGGCTTTAGGACTCTGTGAGCTTTACCACTTCTAATCAATACCACAGTGTGTTCGCTCTCCCCTTAAAACATGGTGGAATAGCCTTATACCTCATTGACATATTTATTTTACTTGTAAGTCCCTTGTAAAGTGGCACTACATGTGCCTGTAAATTAAATGCTACCAGTGGGCCTACATCACTGATTGTGCCACCTACTTAAGTAGCCTTTAAACATGTCTCAGGCCTGCCATTGCAGAGCCTGAGTGTGCAGTCTAAACTGTAATCTTGACCTGACAAATTACACCTGTTGCCAGGCCCAAATCTTCCTTTTTTTATACATATAAGTCACCTATAGGGTAGGCACTAGACTGCCCAGAGGGCAGGGTGCAATGTACTGAAAAAGCAGGACATGTACTTTTCAGTTGTACATGTCCTAGTAGTGAAAAACTCTTAAATTCATTTCTCAATACTGCAAGGCAGATCTCTCTCTTAGGATAACATTGGAATTGCCTTATTATAGTTTATAAGTGTAATTTCCAAATGGGAAGAGTTAACCAGTTCATGTTTGATGTCTCTGGAATCCTAATGTAAAACCCTAATGTATGGTGAAGTTGGATTTTAAATCACAATTCTCAAACCAACAGTTTAAGAAAGTTGTCATTTTCTTACCTTAGCAATTTGGTGCCTGCAGATTTTCTATGGTCACATGGCTGGGTGTTGTTGAAGGTGAGCTTTGTGTATTACTCCTAAATAGTCACACACAATGGGAGCTTGGACAGGACTGGATGGGCCATCACTGACAGATTGGGAGGATGGAGCTAGACTAGAATAGGCTGTGTCCCGTTTCCACTCAAAGGCTGCATACCCCTTGTAGTTAGTCTGGAGCCAGAGCCTGTAAGCCATAATGTCTTTGCACTTCAAAGCATGCCTCTAGCACCTTCTCCCCACTTCAAAGGCACAACTGTGTGTAAAAGAAGGATCCCAGATACCACCACTTCAGCACATTTCTGGTCTGGTGGATACTCTGCCAGGAAGAAGGGCTGCTGTGCTGCTACAAGGACTACCACTCTACTAGACTGCTCCCCTAAAGGAACTGCTGCCCTGCTGTGCTGACCTGCTGACCTCTTGCCTGGGGAAGAAGCACATAACCTGCAACTTCATCTTGAACCCAGGACCCCAGAGTGAATAGTCTGCTGGTCTCCTGATCTGAGCTTCAGGGACATAAAAAGCTCCCCAAACACTCCTGGATTCGTCTTCAGAGAGTCCCTGACTCCCAAGTGGTTCCTCTCAAGTCCTAGACCCTTGATGTGGCTCTCAAACTCTTTAAATCAAGCTGTTGGTCTCTCTGCAACCACTAACAAGTTGGTTTGCATCAGCACCTTGGCGCTTGCTCCGAAAATCAGCACAAACCTATCAGCCCATCTCTTCACACAGCAGCATCTGGAGCCCACGGTAGACAGGCAATGCAAAGCTCCAGCTCGCCTGTCCTCAAAGCCCTTTTTGCTCTTTGCGCCACACTGACAGTCGCCCATGATGCTCTCCTTGCTCCTGGCGACCTTCTCCAACAACAACTGGACTCTTGGTACTAAACTTGTGAAGGTAAAACTTCAGCAGGACTAATCTCGGACTGTGTCCAACTGGCGTTACACTGCGGTCAGCTTGAACTTTTGAATTTGGCATGGTACAGCGCAAACACATAGACATGGTTGTTTTTATTAGCTAAGCTGCAGTTTATTCTTTAAAAAACCATAACTCTGATTCTACTGATTGGATGTTTGTTACTTTGGTCTTGTTTTATTCATTACATTAAGCTCTATTTTACTAACTTGGTGTGGGATCTTTTTGTGTGCGGCTTCAGGTACAGTTGAAAAAATGAATGAGACTATCAAGTCTCAACTAGCTAACGTTTGTGCTGCAACATCACTGAAAGGGCTAGATGCTTTACCTTTTATGCCAATGAGTATCTCTGATAGGAAGAATGGCCTATCGCCCCACGAGATTCTGATGGGTCGTGCAATGAAGATGCTTGCTGTACCTGCAAATGCACCCTTGAACATCACAGATGATATGATACTCGATTACTGCAAATGATTGGCTGATGTGGTCCATTTTGATTCTCACCAGGTTGTAGCTGCCACTAAAGAATCTCATCAAGAACAGTGCCACAACCTCAATCTTGGTGATTGGATTGTGATAAAGAAGCACGTTTGAAAGTCTTATCTGGAACCGAGATGGACATACCCTCCAGGTTATTTTAGTTACCGACACTGCTGTTAAGTGAGCTGGAGTTCCAAAATGGGTGCATGCATTGCACACCAAGAAAGTAAGAATCCAGAAGAAGCGATTGTGCTCTTTCTTCCTGAATGAAGAGCAATGGTAATCGCACTACCACCAGCTGAGTGACCACAAAGGGCACTGAGAACAAAACAGTAGCAAAGAGAACAAAGGGATGAAGATTCACAAACTGCAATGCAAATACAGCAACTGCTGTTACAGAGCTGTAATGAAGTCTCTAATAATGAGAAGCAGAGACTGACTCTCAACCTGGAAACTTTACTGAGACAACATCAGTGCAGTCAGAAGATCCGGGTAAAGGAACAAGCACTGAAAAGTGTCACGCAGGTAGTTGAATGGCCGCAGAACTGTAATCAAGGAAAACTGAGAAGGAGAATATCAGTTGATTGGATTTCATCAACTGTTCCTGATGAGGCAGAGTCAAGTGCTGAACATGATACAGAAGTGGATCATCAAAAATTGAGAAGATCAAAAAGAGCAAGAGTGCTTTGTCAGAGGTATTCAGCACCTGAGTAGTTTTATTACAAGGACCAAGTACTGAATGTTACAATAAATGAGTAGTGTGATGTGACATCGTAACTGTTTGACCCTCTATAAATTCATTACAGCAAGCATTGTTGGGGTAAAGTTGCACAACAAAAACAAACTGTTCAATCTTAAAGAGTCATTGGAAAAAATAAATCTAAAGGAGCTAAAGAGACTGACACAACTAACTCATGTTTCATTGTAAAGAAGATTACCTAGGCCCAAGTCTGCTGGAGAAGAGTAGGTATAACAAATCAGAAGAACATGGAGCATAGTTAAGGATTGTGTAGAAGAAGATTGCTTTGCTGAAAGTTACCCATCTTAACAAAGCTACTTACCAAATACTGCATTGAACTTTGAACTTGGCTGCATCTAATCTTCTTTTAAAGAAACATGTGTTGCCTCAGAAATTAGTGCTAACATATTATGTGTTCAGTTTTTGTAATACCAGTAATAATAATTACAAAAGTGCTAATGTGATTCTATTTAACACTTGAGAAAGATTTTAGAAATCCAAACACAACTAAAAAGAATACATACCTGAATGATAAAGAGCAATTTAAAGCTTCAATTGTCAAATACAATTAAGAGGATTAGTCAGCTAACATCTATTCTAGATCAGTACAGGTATACAAACACGCCATGGGAGCAAAGGACTGTTATGTCTATGATGTTAACATCATCAGAAGAAGTCACATATTATCACATGCCATTATCAAATGGATTTACATGTAGTGTACTGCTTTTGCTTGTATATAGAAGCAAGCATTTTGAATATTACTATTCTAGCTCTGATTTAATTCTTTCTACAGTGCCTTTTGTAGACAGCATGAAATTGCATCTTCAAGCAAAAGAAATGGACACAGATTGGTACTATTTTATGCCACACAGACCTATAGATAGCGTTAAGGCTTATAAAAACTATTTAACTTGCTTAATGCGACCACTAGAGAAAAGTTTCATTATGACTTTAGAGGAAGAAAATAATAACCTAACATGTAGGACAGATGAATACATATATTATTTGAAAAAAAATTGCATGAAAAAAGATGATTTTAATAAGAATTGGTTTTCCAAAATTAAGATTATATAGTCAACATAAAGGGAAAATGTATGTTTACAGAAGAAGGACACCCAAACAAACCAGGCATGTAAGGATTAGTATAGTAGTTGTGAACACACATTCAAATTAATGGGAAAGACATGGAACATCTTATTTTGTTTGTGGACAAAAAGCTTATTCTCTGCTGCCTGCTGACTAGGAGAGTTGATGCTATTTAGCTGTGTGATGTCCTAAGCTGTGCCATGTGAACAACATAGATGCATTAAAAATGCACCAACACGCAGACACACACGTAGTGCAGAAAGTGGAGGTGAATTAGTGCGAAAATATTTGATGAAATCATTTCACCTGTAGCAGTCATTCTAAATGATGAAAAGATTAAAAAACTGTCAACTGTTGTCAACAAGCTGGCAACCAGTACTTCTGGAGCTCTATTGGTAGTAAACACTGAGCTTGTAAAAATGCAATCAATTGTTTTGCAAGATTGTCTAGCTTTAGACATTTTACTTGCAGAAAAAGGAAGAGTCTGCAAGATGCTTAAATTAACCCATTACTGCTCCTAAATACCTGGTGAGATTAAGAAAATAGAAGACTCTGCAAAGAACATTTCAGACCTAAAACCTGAATTAGAAGAGATGGAAACAAGTCACGTTTTTGAAAATTTGGGGAAAATGATTCATACTTTTGGGAATTAGATTACAACAGCAGGAGGAGGTCTTTTGAAAGCTATACTTATGCCAACACTAATGATAGGGGTTTGTTTGCTATGCCTATTTGCTTTTTTCAAAGGTTGCAGACTGTACTTACACAAAAGAAAGAGCAGAGAAAGAAATAAGAGATTTGAAAAATAATTCAATTTAAAAAACTTCATAAATGATGACTACAGTAAGTCATTAAAAACTCAAAGTTTAAAATGGAAACAACAGGATTCAATGGATGATGAAAGTGCCCTTTCTAGCAGAACTCAAATGTGAAATCAAAATAGTGTGATGGTTAAGATAACAATCAGATGAGGGATTGATAAGGTCCACTAATTAAAAAGCAAATTATTTAGATTAGCAGCTAAAATGTGCAACTGTGAATGTAAAATGCAAAGCTGAAATGACACTCATTCAAAATTTGAAAACTGCAATCGGAAGTCATAAGTGTGTTTATAGGCCCTAGAAATGCTAAGAAGCAAGTTTCCCTTGACTAGAAATAAACCCAAATTTGCTGAAATGTGCACAAACATAATTGAGAAGTTTGACCTTAATGTGAGATGCTTAGAAATTGCTTTTTCGATACTTCTCGATGCATACTTTATTCCACTCCTTACCTACCTTTTTGCACTAGACGGACAGTTGTGGCTACTGCTGCTTTTGTACATCCTTCATTTATTTTGCTGCTTTATTTTACAGACTGCTACTACAAAGTGTATGATCATTTGCTCGGATTACTGAGACTTGGCTGAGTTTCATGAATTACTCTTTACGGGAAGTTCGCTGGTTTAATTTGGCTTTGAGTTTTATGCTCCTTTGATCTTATTCTTTACCTTTAAACTTGAACTTTTCATGCGTTCTACTATCTTAGAATTAGGTTTTTTTTACTTTATGGAAGACGCTTGATGTAATATTTGATTACTTGTTTCTAACTACACCTTCTGAAAGGCTATGCTGTACTCTATGTGCACCTTCACAACTGTTGTGCTACAGTCCCATGGTTGCACCGTGAGAGGAATACTGTGTCTGCTAGGTGGGCGTGGATCTGACGGCCACCCTGCGCAGAGACCACTGCAAATAACACATTCAATACACACCGCCCTTCAGCATCAGGTGTTTCATCAAATATAACACTGAACTTCTGATCTGGCAGTTTTCTGTAAGCTTACTAAAGATTTATAAACTCATTTAAAAAAAATATATATATATAAAGAGACTTACTAGTCTCTTAATAGGAATAACGTTTTTAAAGCATAGTCAAACTCTTCTCATTGACTTAACTTGGAATTAAGTTTGAAATTTGGCTTGTGATGCCTAAATAGCTCTTTGAATCAAAATACAATGGCAAAGATCCAGCCCATGCGATGAGAAGAAACCAGCATGGGAAAGGGTCTTGGCCCCGTAAGTGATTGAAATTGAAACGGTGAAACATATTATTTCATTTTGTCCCCAATCCATGCTAATGTTGAATCAGCAGGCCTATACCAGTGTTTATATGCCTCTGCTCTTTACTGTCTTCAATGGAACTCTCAACATTGCAATGTTCCAATCATCCTTAAATTCATTTATTTGAAAATTTTGAGAGGCGTCCGATAAGAAGTTTGGTTCTTTATGCATAAAGAGTGCACAATACATAGTTTAACACTCACAAACACTTCTAGATATTTTGTTGGTGACTCATTGGTATGCATTGCAGATGAATGTCACTTAGAGTAATGGAAGTACCCTTCATAGTCTCATCCGCTGGAGCTTTGGACGCTTCAAACCTAAGGTGGTTTGTCGATTGACTTATTATTTATGATCAAATCACAAACGTATTTCTTTCCATAATTCAGCGTCATCAGCATAAGTGCATTATATTGATGTAGTTTGTTTGCTTGATTCTGTTTTGTCAGGTCCTATGAGGTATCACCATGCAATTATCAGTGGTGGTAAAATAGTTGGCACCAAAAGTCGCTGATAACTCTGGTGAGGAGTGTCAGAAAAAGAAGCACCTGTACAAGATTTAATCAGGAGACCAAATACTGCTCAGCACAGTTATATATTTATATATTTTTAAATACAAATATTTATAAACAGGTGCAAAAGTGTTGCAAGTGAAAAAGTGGAACCCATACAGTTTACGTGGAAATAATGTATGCCATTCAAATGTGGATTCTCAATACAAATAACCATTTCATGTTACACAATAATAATTACACAGCTCTGTTATATGTACAGACTGGACATGGTTTGTTAATTTTGTTGGTCAATGACGTTTCGAACCCCACTTATGATGGCAGGGGTCTCATCAGGACTTATGGAATAGGGACACCTGAAATATAAGAGATGGGGAGACTGAGCAGAGATAAAAGAGAGACATGAGAAAGACAAGGAAAAAGAGAAGAACATGATAGGCAGTACTACTTGAGTACTTGTGTGCTTGTAAAAGGCAGTAAGACAAGGAGTATGTATGTATGTGGTAATTGTACAGCGCTGAACTAGCTAAAAGTAAGCAGAGCGATGTACAGGGTTAAAGGCAAAGATAAGGGTTCTAAGCGCGGATTGTTAGTTTGTCCTGCTACAGTGTTATTTAAAGAGGTGCCTCTTCAGATCGGTCCACAATTGGATCAGGGCTGGGCAGTCCTGATGGATATGGCATGTTGTTTCTGATTCTGGATCTTTAGATTGATAAGGCCTGTTGCCTTGTGTTTTTTAGGTCAAGCCTGTCAACATGCATGTGCTGTCTGCAAGACCAGTTGTCATCAATAAAACTAATATATTCCCACCTCCTGCTTACCATTGGCTCATTCCAGCATCACTCTTCTTTGCAGCCTCTTGCCTCGTTCCTGCAGCTGATACCTCACTTCCTTTCAAGGCTGAGGAGCACCGGTAAAGTACAGTGTTTTACACTTGCTTTCTTTTATTTCCTGTTTGGGAGAACTTGTTTTTATGCTTTCAGCCCGTCACTGCTTATTTTGCCAACTGCTTCTGTCACTCCTTGTTTTGCCGTCCGCTTTCATGCAGGTACCATTGCTTCCTTGCCAATACCCTTTACGTTGTCGTTTCGAAGAACATTTTTTTTTTTTTAAATAGTTACTTTTTCCACTGCCGGGATTAATCTTCTTAGCTTAGCGCAATGTCCGCATGTCTGCTTCATGTTGTTTGCTTTTTATTTTTTTTCCATATTGGGCCAACCCTCACCCTCCCTTACTCCATCCCCTGCCTCTGCAGCACACATGGCGCTGCCTTTCCTCTGGTTGCAGTCATAGTGCGCGCACACGTGCCACTCGCTGCGCCCCACTGCATCACTCCCAAAGAGATGGACACTTTCATGCTCGCAACCTGGCCATGGACTAGGAGGAGGAGGAAGAGTAAGGTACTGTAAACTTCCCCAGGGCTCTGGTAAGGAACCCAGTCCCAATATAATGACACTAGACAGAGGAAAAAGGTGTGTCTTCACTTAAAAAACACTTGTGCTTTCAGCTGATCCTTGTTAATTGCTTGCAAAATAACGAGGATCGGCTCAAAACACAAGCGCTTGGAGCTTGTGTTTTCAGCTGATCCTCACTCCTCCCCTCTAGCCCCCTCTCTCTTTAATTACTTTGTTTTCAGCAACCAAAGCGAGCCGTGGGTCATGGTTCACAGAGGCCCAAGCCTTTTAAAATAATGCTTCTTGAACTACCCATGTTAATATTATTTATTAACTTACTGCATATCTCTGCAGTCCCTAATTCACCCCGGCAGTTGCTGCTCTGTCGCTTGTATTAGTACCCTTCCTCCCCCACCCCACCTCCTTCTAGCTGTTTCTGGTTGCTTCCCCACCTCCTGCCACACAACCCCACCCTCCGTCCTGCTTTAATTACAACCTACATTCCTCCCTCGTGTTGCTTGTTAACTTTTGTACCCTGAGAAAAGAATGTGCTGAAAGCACTAATAAAGAATCTAATAAAATCAATCTGATTGCGCTGCACTTGCATAGTCATGGTTTCTCTACTTTGTTGTGCTGAGAATGTGAACTCGTAAGTGAGAGAGCGCAAAGTAAGAAAATATAGAAGTGCACCATATTTACAAGCACGTTGTATTGGTTTAGAGAGAAAATATATAAGAGTGTTTAATTAAAATAGACTACTTATATCAAGTGTGAAGAACTAATGTAGACGTTTGTAGAGATGTTGAAATGACATTGAAATCCCATGTTATGTGGCTGTTGTAGGGGAAAAGGTAATTCTGCTAAATGTAGAAATGTGTAGGCCCCATGGCAGTTCACATAGAGTACAAGATGCTGTTACACTCTCATGCGATGGTGGATTTTAATGTTGTTATAATTCAAAGTATTACTGATCATAGAACTGAAATATATGTTTTATAGACGTTTATATAATCATTGTGTGAAATAAGTTAGAATACTGTTTAAACTAAGAAATTAAAGGTTTGCAGAGTGCATAGGTCCGTTTCATGTAATTCTAATAGGCCTGAATAGACAAAAGTCGTTTCTTTGATCTACATGTGCTCGGTGGAGAAAGGTCGTGTTAGACACAAACTGTGGAGCCTGCTCGATGGTTTACGACTTAGAAGATATGGTGGAGGTCGGAATTTGGGGCCCACAGTACAAGTGTCTGTTTGCAGGTGCGAGGAGGTTCCAATCAAGAGAGTGATGAATAGACTTTTGTTCAAGAGAGCCAGGCACAGGTCTGGAAGAGTCTTCAGGAATTTCCTGGAGGTTACCGTCCTGCCGGAGAGGAGCCTGGGAAGCAAGGTCAACTTTAATGATAGGCCCAGAGGAGTATCGGCATGGAAAATACCAGAACCAACACCACGTGAGGGGCGTCTCTAAAGGGCGTTTCTATTGTAAATGTGATTTTGTATTAGGGACAGCACCCCGGTGTGGAGTTAAGGCAGATGGTCTGAGGAACCTAAGAGAGCGGATGGGTAGGCAGATAGGGAACTGCGAGACATCGCTTTTGCAACAAAGACTAAGGGAAGTGTGTGATCTTCTTTGGAAATCACCACGGCTGACACCTTTTTTTTTAGGTTAAGATCTTGTTAAGTAGGGATGTCACTTAGTCCAGTGTAGGGATAGTCTAATCTGAATTTTTCCTTTCTGTAAATGACTCACAAGCTACAGCTTGTGTCCATTCTTGCAACTTTGATGATTCTTGAATTGGTTTTGGTAATATTCTTCTGCCGACTAAGAGCATTTAGAAAATTCATGTTTGTATTGATACCCGTATATCTTTTGAACCTTATTTTGAGATGTTTGTATCTCCAGTTAACTTTGGCTTTGTAATAAAACTTTTAAACTTATTGAGAGTAAGTGGTTCTTTAGAGTGGTGTAAGTCTTTAATTGATTGACCTAGTAGTGGATTGCCTTTTACTCTATGACAGGTACCAACGGTTCAGTCGACCTGAGTTGGGATCTAGATCTATAACAATAGACCAGAAGTCCCGTGTTAACAGTTGGTAGCAGAGTGAGGATGGTTACCTTCTTGAGGAAGGTGATCTAGACTAGGTTAAGTTTACCCCAAGGTCCCTAGAGATCGAGAGGTGGCCTGCCGAAGAGGGTGCTGACGGCACGAGAGAAAAGCAGCAGAATCGGACGAGAGTGAGTATAACAAGGGTCATGCGTGGACAGATTGCGGTGTTTTGTGTTGTATTTGTATTGTAATGTCATGCGGAGTTGAATGCCTGTAGTGTGAATGAGAGAGGGTTGTGAGCGCGCGCAACCTGGCAAAATCTTAAGTTCGGGGAAGAGCTTAAGTGGTTCGGGTGTATCGAACATCCAGAGTAGTTGTCGACCAGAGAAAAGGGGGTCATGAGGTACCATTGATCGCCCGCAGGACCGAGATAGGGGGAATGCAAGAGTGAGTGTGTGGGTAACGGACGCAGGTCGAAAGTTACCGTGTGCAAGTAACCTATCAGAGAAGGCGCTTGTCTGGACGTACACGGAAAGACATTTCGTCAGTTAAGGTGACAATTACAGTTAGACTGTGGACGTACAGTCAAGGAAAGTGATCGCTTGGTCGGAAGTAATCATTTTTCAGAGTATGAATGGGACGCATGCATGACCGGGAAACGAGCGGAGAAAGGAGGGGAACTGCTGCGAAGGGGAGACGAGTGACGTCAGCGAGAGCCGCGCTGTGATAGGGCGGTTGGTGTGAAGCCGCGCTGAGATAGGGCGGTTGGTGTGACGTCGGCGAAGAGCCGCGCTGAGATAGGCCAGTTAGCGAAAACCGCATTGAGATTGGTGGATTGTCATCAGGAAGTAAACGAACGCGGACAAAATATACATTTTGTAGATTTTGAACATGAAGTGTTTTAAATGTTTGAGAGGGATTTTTAAGAGAAAAAGAAGAGAATCCTATTACGGGGAAGAGGCAACGCTGGAGGGTACACCAGCTCACTATATGGCAACGAATGTTGGGTTGCATACTATACTGTGGCTTGATGCTTGGAGTAAGATTACTGAGGGGAATGAGGAACTGACTTTTCTGAAATACGGAACGTTTAGACTAGAAGTGTTGCATCAGCTGAAAGCAGTTATGTCCTCATTGAGACTTTTGCCTAGACCAACACAGTTTGAGGCCCTTAATGCGTGGATTAGGGCGGCGCACGACAGGAGTCAGAACAGACGCCAGGAAAGGGTACGGCGATCAGTAAGGGCAGTGCAAGATGCCAAATGGGATGCGGAAGCCAAGAAATGGAGGGTACAGACGATTGAAGTGGATAAGTTGTATCCAATGAGAGAGGTTACAGGAAAGAAATCCATGGAAGAGGATGAAGAGAGCGAGTCGGAGGATGGCCTCATAAATAGGTTATTGATAGATAGACCGCCTCCGGACTATAGGGAGATAGAAGGTACTGAACTCCCAAGGGGAGATAGGGTTGATATGGGAGAAAATAGGCCACTCCCTAGTGCGGATTGGGTACCTATCAAAGGTGAGGAGATACCTCAACATAGCCCTGTACAAAGAGTAGTCGGAAAGGTGGTGGTGCAGAAGATGCTAGCAACAGAGAGGGTTGAGTCTTATGGATTGCCAGACGCTCTTCAAGTACCCGTTACCATAGGTCCTATAGTGTCGGTTTATAACCCAGAGAAAGGGAGAGAGGAAGAACAGGTACGGCTAGAGAGAGAGAGAGTTGAGATGGAAAGGAGGAATAACACGACAAATGCCTGGAGACAATTACCAGGACCGATAACGTGGAGCACACCATTGGATTCAGCAGTGGGTCCCGTAACAGAGCAAGGAGGTCAGAGAGGACCGATGGACCTGAGGGGACCACGGCCGAAATCCTATAAAGAGTTGAGGGCTGACTTGGGAGAATGGGATAGGTTCACAGAAGCAACGAGCAATAGGTCACGAGCAGAAGGTGAATGGGGAAGTCGAGGAAAAGGGACATTATCTCACTGCGGGGCCAGCAAAAGCAGTCAGGAGTGGGACGGTAAAAGTCAGGAGAGTAGAGGAGTTACATGTCATATTGACGGAGGAAATGAGCAGGAGCAAAGAGGCAGAAGTACGGAGTGTGGGGAGACATCTTATTTCATTCAAAGTGAGGGAGACCAAAGGACCCAGGAATACAGGGAAAGGTTTAGGTGCACTCACCACGCACCTAATGGTAACGTACAGCACTGGAATTGTGGGAACACTGGGAACAGTGAAGGATCTTGCCAGGTGTCGAGTGATCAGAGACCACCGGCAAATGTTGAAGCAATGGGGAATAACGGAATGTCTTACCATGCACCTAGAAAAACCAGGCAGATTGGGAAATGTGGGACTATGGGAAATAGAGGAGTGTTTCACCATACACCCAGAGAAGATGAAACTGCATGGGACCTGGAGAGATGGGAGCATGGGAGGACTCCCCATAACTCGCCTGAGCCCAGACGAAGGACTCAGAGCTGTGATGGGAGAGATGTAAATAAACTCTCTAGAGATGGCATACTGAAAGCTGTAATAAAAGCTAAAAGACTCGATGTGACCAACTTAAGATCTGACCTGGACGACCTAATAGAGGGTACGTTGCCTATAGAAAGGATCGAGATGTACGAACAAGATGAGTTGCTGTTTATAGCAAAGGACATCACTCGAAAGGCCAGAGCAACTCATGAGAAACTGTCTGAACTGGCAGACAAGTATATGGTAGATCTGTCCAGAACCAAGGCATTACAGGGTAACCATAGGTTGCATTATTCAGATCAGGACCTAGATGAGAGGAGGAAAATTGGATTAAAAACACACATAAGGGAACTGATCACAGGAATAAGAGCATGGAGAAATCTGGACAAATGGGAAGAGAGGTGGTCCAAAAAGGGAACTGTTAGGCGGAGTGCGAATGTGATGTCTCCGGAGGGAAAGCTAATGCGTATGGAGGCGTTCCCTTTGCGAGAAATATCAAATGGAAATTATGTACATGTACCCTGGAGCAGGGGAGATTTGGCTGCATTTACAAACTCATTTCCGAAGTTAAGGGAGAACCCTGTAGAATGGTACAAGCAGGTAGAGAGGTTTGTCAAGATCTCAAAAGTATTGTGGATTGATTTGAACACCTTGTTTGATATTGTGGTCCCAGGAGACTTGTGGGTAGCATGCAAGGTTAGTGTCGAATGGCCAACTGCAGAACCAGAAAGGGATACTCGTACTAATGGACCGTCAGAAAGTGTAATGGTAAAATATGAAAGGGTGATGACATGGCTGAAGGATAAGGTGCCACCGCAAGATATAGATTGGGTAAAAATAGACCGAACAAGACAGAAACCCAAGGAGACAGTTCATGAGTTCTATGAGCGATTGCTGAAAACGTTCAAACAATATAGTGGACTAGATGTAATGGATCCCAAGGATATAGGACAGTTTGTATCGAAGTTCGTTTTGGGGTTGAGACCTGATATTTGTTTGATGATTCAGCAACATTTAATTTGTTGGCAAAACAAACCATTGGATGAAATTTTGAGATACGCAAGGTATTGCAGTGATGAAATAGATTCCAAAGCAAAGAAACTAAAAGAGAAGCTGATGATGGTACAGATGCAGTCAGCTGGAAAGGGAGGACAGCAACAGGGGACAATGGGACGGAAATCAAATAGTCAAAATAAGGACAGCGAGGAAATCTCGAGACCTAGAATAGACTTTGCTACGTTGAAAAAAACGACAAAGTGTCATCAGTGTCACCAGGTGGGACACTGGAGACGCGAGTGTCCCTATAACCCTGAAAACGGAGAACTAGAAGCTCTAGAGGAGGAAGTTCAGGAAGTTCCAGTCCAAAGGGTGACAGTAACAAAAGATAAGGTGGCAAAAGGGGGGATTTCGGCTCCACGAGCTCAGTTCCCACAGCCACCAAATATTTCGACAGGAGGAAAGGTTTATAGACAAATGCCTCTTTTCACAGGTGAAGAAGAGTGTTACTACGTTGATCCATTGACGGGACGACGTGTAAGTAGACAGGAGGACTGTACTCTCGGGGCAGTTCTAGAGGTGGATCAAAGAGGACCGTTTGTTGAGGCTGAGGTGGCAGGGTGTCCTACAACATTCTTGGTGGATACTGGAGCTACCCGATCAACTTTGAGATCGGCAGTGGTTCCAGATCTACCAATGTCGGGGGAAACGATTCAGGTGGTAGGAGTTGCAAATAGGAGAATGAATAGCCCTTTGACGGAACCAGTATCAGTGAAAATAGGAAACTACACCGATGTACATCAGTTTGTGGTATGTGATTCTAGTCCTGTGTGCCTGTTAGGAAGGGACTTGTTGTGCAAACTGAACTGCACAATATACTGCTCACCTCAGGGAGTGGAGGTACAGACTACAGACGATGATGCTGCTTTTAAGGTTACAAATTCGAGAACATGTATAGAACTGTATCCTACCCTGACAGTGGAGGAGCTCCCATGGGATTTACGAGATGCAGTGTCATCAGAGGTATGGGATTTTACTGGAGAAGAGATAGGACTGATCAAAGGAGTAGAACCAGTGAGGATTATAGTAAAACCAAATGCTGAATATCCTAGAACGCCCCAATATAAATTGACCCCGGAGACGATTGCAGGAATAAAACCCGTAATCGACTCTATGATTCAACAGGGAATACTGAAAGAAATCGTGGGTAGTCCATGCAACTCCCCGATTATGGGTTTACAGAAACCTAGTGGGAAATTTAGGATAGTACAAGATCTCCGAAAGATTAATAACATAGTTGTTTCATGTTGTCCAGTGGTACCGAATCCATCAGTAATATTGTTTCAGATACCATTCCAAGCTGAATGGTTTATAGTGATAGATCTTTGTCAGGCTTTCTTTTCAATTCCATTAGATGAGGAGAGCCAGTACCTTTTTGCTTTTAAACTGGAAAATCGTGTTCTAACATGGTGTCGTATCCCACAAGGGTACACAGAAAGCCCATCAATTTTCAACCAGCTGTTGAAGAAAAATCTTGAAAGTCTAATACTGCCACAGAACTCGGTTCTGGTTCAGTACATAGACGACATCCTTGTTGCGTCAGGAACGGAAGAAGCTTGAAGGAACAGATACCATTGCCTTGCTGAACCATTTAGCTGAAAATGGACACAAGGTATCTCCAAACAAATTGCAGTACTGTTTGACAGAAGTACAGTACTTGGGTCACCGGATAGAAAAAGGAAAGTGCAAGGTGTCACCCGATAGGATAGAGGCGATAATGAAGATGAACGCGCCTACGACACAGAGAGAAGTCAGGATGTTCCTAGGAATGGTTGGTTATTGCCAACAGTGGATAGCTAACTTTTCACTGAAAGCGAAACCTTTACAAAAACTGACGCACAAGGAGGTGAGTGATCCGGTACCATGGGACAAGGATTGTTTGATGGCGTTTATACAGCTGAGAGAGGACTTGTGTCGTGCTCCGGCTTTGGGGATGCCTGACTATGAAAAACCATTTTCACTTTTCTGCTGCGAGAGAGAGGGTTGTGCGTTGTCAGTTTTGGTACAGATTCATGGAAATGCCCATAGGCCAGTTGCATACTTTTCGGCTACTTTAGATCCGGTAGCCGCAGCGTTGCCCGGATGTCTCAAATCCGTTGCTGCAACAGGTGTCAGCATTGAGCAGTGTGAAAATATTGTCATGGGACACCAGTTAGTGGTGTATGTACCTCATTCTGTAGAACTGTTAATGACCAGGACCAAGACACAGCACTTGACCAATAGTAGGCTCACGCGCTATGAGCAAGTTATTCTTGCTGCGGAGAACGTGACCCTTAAGAGGTGCTCTGTTTTGAATCCTGCTACATTGATGCCACTTCCTAATGATATAGAAGGCGAAGAATGTGAAGATCACGATTGCCTTGATGTGACTGAACTATGCACGAAGCCAAGACCAGATATTGTGGATGAGCCGTTGGTCGACCCTGATGAAATTTTCTTTGTTGATGGCTCATGTTTAAGAGACGATACTGGTCGGTTGAGAGCAGCTTATGCTGTTTGTACCATTGTTGGAGTTGTGGAAGCCATTTGCCTGGAAGGAGTACACTCTGCTCAGGTAGCAGAAATCATTGCATTGACGCGTGCCTGTATAGCAGGTAGCAAAATTAGAGTCGCCATTTATACCGATAGCCAATATGGTTTCGTGTAGTTCATGATTTTGGGCAATTGTGGTCTCAGAGAGGTTACATGACCTCCTCTGGTTCGCCTATTCGAAATGGGGAATTTGTGCGACTGCTGTTAGAAGCATTACAAGGTCCAGCTGCAATTGCTATTGTTAAATGCGTAGCCCACACCAAAAATACAGATTTTGTGTCGCAAGGTAATAGATACGCAGACGAAGTTGCACGCTATTGTGCGGAGCAAGGATATTCTTTCACGGAGGTGGAAGTAGGTGGGGCTCAGGAAAAGACAGAGTTAAACATGATGCTAGAAACAGTAGATACTTGGGAGGACTTGAAAAACATGCAAGAGAATGCACCTGAGTCGGAGAAAAAGGCACGGGAAACAGCAGGTTGTGTGAAAAGTGAAATGGATTTCTGGGTTTCAGCACATGGAAGGGCAGTGTTACCTGAGGAATTAGTGAGTCCAATGGCACGACAGATACATGGTCCAGTACACTTAGGAAGAGATGCCATGCTGAGGGTATTTAGGCAGACTTGGTATTGTCCTAAATTTAGGATTGCAGCAGAAGCAGTGTGTAAGAGATGTGTTACTTGTCAGCAACTGAACGTAGGGAAAAGAACACCAGTTACAATGAGTCACATTGGGAGGTCTGGGGGGCCTTTCAACAGAATGCAATTAGATTTTATTGAGATGCCAAAAAGCAACCGCCTCAGATATGTTCTGGTGGTTGTATGCATATTTTCCAAATGGGTCGAAGCATACCCTACACGCAGGTGCGATACACTCACAGTAGCAAAGTTGTTGCTTAGAGAGCTGATCCCGCGCTTCGGGGTGCCGACCTCCCTGGAATCAGATCGAGGAACTCATTTCAACAGTGAAGTTGTGAAGATGCTTTGCTCTGCATTGAACATTGATCAGAAGTTGCACTGTAGCTATCGACCAGAGGCTTCAGGTATCGTGGAGCAGATCAATGGCACCTTGAAGTCCCGAATAGCCAAAGTATGTTCATCGACTTCTTTAAGTTGGCCTGATGCTCTGCCCTTGCTACTCATGAGTATGCGTAGCACACCAGACAGGAGGACAGGTCTCTCTCCACACAAAGTTTTAATGGGGAGGGCAATGAGACTTCCGTCTGTACCAACTACAGCTTTGTTGAATATTACAGATGATCTGATCCTGGACTACTGCAAGGGTCTGTCTGACGCCATTCATTCTGTGTCTCTTCAGGTGCAGGCTGCTGAAGTTCCATCTTCAAGAGATCTGTGTCACGACTTGTGCCCAGGTGACTGGATCCTACTGAAGAAGCACGTCCGGAAGAACTGCCTAGACGTGCGTTGGAAGGGGCCCTACCAGGTCATATTGACAACGAATACCGCTGTGAAGTGTGGAGGGCTGCCAAACTGGATCCACGCTTCTCATACTCGAAGAGTTCCAGCACCCCTGGAAGAAACAGCTCCTCTCGCAGCAGCTGTGGACGGTGAACCACTAGAGAGGATTAGTCAAGCTGTAGGGGTGTCGGAAGAAGCTGGGAGCACTACAGATCCAGAAGAAGAAAGACAGGATGACAGTGAAACTGAAGTTGCTACAGAAGGAGAAAGTTGCTGTGAATACGGCTCAGACTCAGATCGAGTCCAGAGTGATAAAGAACTGAGTGAGAGAACAAGATACCGGAGAACAAGGCGTGGAGAAGCTAGTTGGCCTGAAGGAAGAAAGAGGCCGAGCTTGAAGTCAACTCCGGAGAGAACTCTTGCTCCTATATCTGAAGGCTCGGATCTGGACGAAAGTGCACAAGGACAGGAACAGGAAGGTCCGAGAAGATCGAGGAGGGTGCGAGTGCCTTGCAGAAGATAAGCTACTCCTGAGTGGACCTACCTCGCTGCAGATGTCCAGTGTACAGGGATCTGGGAGGGTGAGAGAAGTGACCCTGACCAGTACTGACCCCATCATAACAGTGGAAATTGTGTTGCTGATACCAGGAGTGGAGGTCGAAGGGTTGCTGACACTCAATATCGCCTATCCTCCCTACCTGAGCGGAATAAGAGACATGATTTTTAACAGAATAGATTTCCCGACTTGTTGTCCAAGGAGGTCAATACTTGGGGAGATCCTTCTTCGTTTGGAAATATTAGAATGCGTGATTAGAGTTGCTGGATCACGTATAATTCTGGATTCCTAAAAGACTTTATAAAGACTTTGTAAATAAACAGATGGAGGGATAACCTAGCGCCGAGTGAAAGAAGAGATTTAGGGACTTCCATATAGTGGATGGAGAAGAGCTAGGGTTGTCTATTGCTATGGAATTCAAAGACTGATCTTGCAGAAGGGATTATCAGCTTCCAGGTGTGGTTCAAAAGAGACATTGTGCTGTGAAAGAAAACCGGAACTACACTGTTTGAGATCATGGAGGTTGGCAACCCGAACCGCAGGACAAAATGTATAGTAGGCACACTTTTAGTGGGAGTGATTTTTCTTATAGTTTTAGTAGTTACTATATCTTATGTAGTGGGACATGAAAATGAAGGGAAAACAACAAAAGAAGTGGAGATTGCATTGATACAGAAACCTACTACTACTGGTCTGAAGGGGAACAATACAGAGAAAGACAAAGCTTTACTAGCAGCTGAGACTCATAGGTTACATGTAGATGAATCACAAGGAAATTTTAAATCAAATGCATATGCTAAATTGCTTTATGAATACATCGATGCCATGGAGGCTAAAGATTGTTATGTGTGCATGAAATTGCCAGCCTCTGTAGACGAAGGTATTAGATATCATCATCTTCCATTGACTTATGGAATCACATGTAGTTTGTTGCTGAGCATATTTTATGAACGCGATGGTTTTGAGTACTATTTTTCAAACTTTGATGCAGTGTTACCAGAAGTGCCAAACTACAAGCATTTAAATAGGTGGGATTATTATAAGAGTGAAGACAGATTACAGAAATTTTTCCTTCCCTGGAAAACATTAGATACTTCACATGCCCGATGAAATAATTTGACTTGTAAAATGTCAGAAATAGAGAAAAGGTTTGTAGGGCAGGTGGATGATCGATACAGGAGACAGAAGATTTTAAAAGCTTCAGGTCAATGGAAAACAGATTGGACCAAGGAAGAAAGGTCACACCAAAGAAAGGGTAGTAAAGGTCCAATAGCTCTAGACCGAGAGAAAAAGGGGAAACTGTGCATACATAGGGGTGAAACCTATTACGAGAATGTGTTTGTGGGAGAAGTAAGTTGTGAACATGCTTTCCAACTAGAATATTACTCTAAGGACTTCTTGAAGGAAATGCAGGTGATCCCAAATGTATATTTTGTTTGTGGAAGGAATGCATACGTGAAACTACCAGATAATTGGTATGGATCATGTTATTTGGCAATTGTCTTCCCCATCATAGAGGGAGGAAAACAAGCTAGAGGAAGAAGAGATGTAAGCAATGAGGAGGTAGTTGGAGACATATTTGGCGCTGCATTTCCTCTTTTGGGGGTAATACTGAATGACGTCAAGATCAGAAGATTGGCAACAGTTGTAGATAGGTTGTCCGCCAGTACTGCTAGATCACTAATGCTGGTGGAAGTAGAAATGCAATCGATAAGGGCAATGGTTCTTCAGAACCGACTTGCTCTAGATGTTCTGTTAGCCAAAGAGGGAGGAGTCTGTAAGGCTTTGAAGGTCCAGGAATGTTGCACTTACATTCCAGACAATTCAAAACCTTTGGAGACGTACATACGGAACATTATTGAAATACATCATGAGATTGAGGATTTGACAAAGGTAAATGTTTGGGAGAAAGTAGGTCAAGGAATGGGTAAAGTTGGAGGTTGGTTTGCCAACCTAGGAAAAAGTTTCATTTGGTACATACTGAAACCTATTATCATAATAGTGGTTTGTATAATCACCTTGTGGGGATTGGTGCGGCTGTACCAATGGTATAGAGCAAACAGGTTGCAGAGATCCCTGAGAAAGCAGGAGAGGAGATTAACTGCGATACAGGATAATCAGTACAGGAATCTGAAGGCTCTAGAGGGGATGAAACGAGGGGGTACTGCAACGACTTCAGTTTGACTCAATTCATACCTCGTGGAGGGTGTTGTGATGATGATGACTACTAAAAGTCATCAAAGGGGGGATTGAGAGAGCGCAAAGTAAGAAAATATAGAAGTGCACCATATTTACAAGCACGTTGTATTGGTTTAGAGAGAAAATATATAAGAGTGTTTAATTAAAATAGACTACTTATATCAAGTGTGAAGAACTAATGTAGACGTTTGTAGAGATGTTGAAATGACGTTGAAATCCCATGTTATGTGGCTGTTGTAGGGGAAAAGGTAATTCTGCTAAATGTAGAAATGTGTAGGCCACATGGCAGTTCACATAGAGTACAAGATGCTGTTACACTCTCATGCGATGGTGGATTTTAATGTTGTTATAATTCAAAGTATTACTGATCATAGAACTGAAATATATGTTTTATAGACGTTTATATAATCATTGTGTGAAATAAGTTAGAATACTGTTTAAACTAAGAAATTAAAGGTTTGCAGAGTGCATAGGTCCGTTTCATGTAATTCTAATAGGCCTGAATAGACAAAAGTCGTTTCTTTGATCTACATGTGCTCGGTGGAGAAAGGTCGTGTTAGACACAAACTGTGGAGCCTGCTCGATGGTTTACGACTTAGAAGATATGGTGGAGGTCGGAATTTGGGGCCCACAGTACAAGTGTCTGTTTGCAGGTGCGAGGAGGTTCCAATCAAGAGAGTGATGAATAGACTTTTGTTCAAGAGAGCCAGGCACAGGTCTGGAGGAGTCTTCAGGAATTTCCTGGAGGGTACCGTCCTGCCGGAGAGGAGCCTGGGAAGCAAGGTCAACTTTAATGATAGGCCCAGAGGAGTATCGGCATGGAAAATACCAGAACCAACACCACGTGAGGGGCGTCTCTAAAGGGCGTTTCTATTGTAAATGTGATTTTGTATTAGGGACAGCACCCCGGGGTGGAGTTAAGGCAGATGGTCTGAGGAACCTAAGAGAGCGGATGGGTAGGCAGATAGGGAATTGCGAGACATCGCTTTTGCAACAAAGACTAAGGGAAGTGTGTGATCTTCTTTGGAAATCACCACGGCTGACACCTTTTTTTTTAGGTTAAGATCTTGTTAAGTAGGGATGTCACTTAGTCCAGTGTAGGGATAGTCTAATCTGAATTTTTCCGTTCTGTAAATGACTCACAAGCTACAGCTTGTGTCCATTCTTGCAACTTTGATGATTCTTGAATTGGTTTTGGTAATATTCTTCTGCCGACTAAGAGCATTTAGAAAATTCATGTTTGTATTGATACCCGTATATCTTTTGAACCTTATTTTGAGATGTTTGTATCTCCAGTTAACTTTGGCTTTGTAATAAAACTTTTAAACTTATTGAGAGTAAGTGGTTCTTTAGAGTGGTGTAAGTCTTTCATTGATTGACCTAGTAGTGGATTGCCTTTTACTCTATGACAGGTACCAACGGTTCAGTCGAACTGAGTTGGGATCTAGATCTATAACAATAGACCAGAAGTCCCGCGTTAACATAAGTAAGGCTACATAAGTGTGCTGCTTCAAAGGGGATGTTTGCCCAGGGTGTCAAATATAAGTTGTAATTGGCGGGTGAAACTGAAATGACGAATGGTTAGAAAGTTGATTGTAACATTACTTGTTTTACATGTTGTCCTTTTTGAAAAATATGTAATCTGCTAGCAAGGTATACAGGGGCTGTGTTTTAAAAAAAATAGCATGTGATAGGTGCAAATCTGTCACAATAACTCATAGTACCACATATTCCACAGACAGGAACATTGCTCCATTCATCATTTAAGGGTGGGTTACTTATGGTTTTTATAGCACCAGAAGCCTTGGGGTTCTAAATTAAAGTGCCTAGCCATATAAGAGCATACTGTCCTGATGCACTACCTGTCCATGACACATCGACAGCTGCTTCCTCCTAGTATCCCAAGCTCCCTCCTTAACTTCCAACTTGGCACCAGAGTCACATTGCTGGGTCGCCCGGCCTGCTAGCAGCATACTGCAAGATCCCATCCATTTTGTCATCTGGACATGAATACACTGTCGGCGTAGATTACAGATGTACTTTGCAATGCTTGTTAATTGTTCTACAGACCCGTGGACATTCTATGTTATAGATGATTGAGGAGACAGAAGGAGGAGTTTGAAGGTGTGTGGGGGGAGAATCTCAAGTTGTTATATGTCTGGAGGGTGAACCTTTACCATTGGGACATGTGCAGTTTTGTTTTTCTGAGGCAAACAAAAAACACTACAAAAGCCATGTGCCCCAATGTGTGACATCTTGGGAAATCTGGGGGCGCTCCAGGTAAAATTCACACGAATGCAGTACAATTAATTTTCAACACATGTAGCAAAGAGATGAGATACCTCCTGGCAGATCTCACTTCCAAACTCATCCTTTGCTCTTAGGGCATATGTTTAGAGCCCGCTATGAAGACACTATTGATGTGTAACTGTTACTGCTGCCACTGTGTGCTGTTACTCTCACTCCTTATTTTAATGTATCTCTCTTACCCCTCCATCTGTCTGTCATCACCACTTGCTGCTCTTATGATTTCTTCTTGAGGGCCGGATTGAGTTTGTGCCTTACAACAAAAAGAACATTTCAACACGAATACCTGTGATGTAAACACTCCGGATGTACATTTCTGTGATGTAACATCCCTCCTGATGTTCTTACCTGGGAAATACCATCACTTGAAGTCAGTGTTTTAGGTAGAGAGAAATAAGAACCAGTACTCACCTTACTGAGCTGTGGAATGGAGATGGGCCTGGGGCAGGTTAACTGGAAGAGTGAGCAGACACTTTTAATACATCTTCTCTCTCTCAGACCACCCCTTCATATTGTTTATAAGATACACAGATTTTGTCCCTTTCCCCTTACATCTATCCCTATCTGCTCCCTTTTCTCCAAGGTCTATATTTTTCATGTTCCTATTTGGTCTTTTACCCCTCTAATATATCCCTCCACTAATTCCTCCTCCAAATGTTTTTTCCCCTTGTCCTGCGTACCACTTTTTCTTTCCCTTTCTCTCGATCCCCTCTACTTCGCATTTCTTTATGGGTTTGCCCTTCTTTTTCTCTTTTCCATTGTCTCTACTCCGCACTATCTTCTTTATCCATCGTTCTTTTCCCCAGCTGCCGTTCTCTTGTTTTCTTACATCTCTCTCCCCTCCCGTTTTTGTTCCTCAGACTCGTTCCCATTTCTCTTTTTCTTCTTCCTTTCGATCGCTTTCGACAAGCATTTGCAATGCAATAGGTCCCACATTTGTTAAAGTTACAGCTGTTGGCATTGAAAATTACAAAGTTTTTTACGTTTGCTTTTTATACAAATGGCAATAGTGCTATGCAAATATAATGACTCCACTGCAAATAAAAAAATGAAAGTAAAAAAAGCATTGTCATTTTGAGCTCCAACAGCTCTAACTTTAACAAATGCGAGACCTATTGCATGCAAATGCTTATTCTTTTTTTAGTTCTCTTCGTGATTTGTGAGCTTAATCAGGAGGATTCATTTTATTAGTCAGAATGCCAAGATAGAGGTAATGCAGTGTGCGACCATAGAAAACATGCCCTGACACTGGTCCATAATTATGATTATATTCCAAATTGATATATTTTGATGCACTTCCTTATTTTAATCCCTTAAAATGCATCGTTCAGACATTGAAACAATATTATTTTAATAATCATCAAAACACGTGGTACGGCTTGACTCCCTTTGACACAGCTCTGTATTTTTTGCATTAAATGACACCATTTCAAATTCTGTAGGAATACAGTTTCACATGTTTAAAAATATTCCCTCATTGAGTGGTCATAACAAATCCGACCCTCTCTGAACACCATTATTGGATGGTGTTCTGTGTGTTCTAGAACAATATTTTCTTGCATTGTTTGTGGGATCTTCAAACATTTCAGCATCACCAAAGATTACTAAAGTGTGAAGACATTTAATGCAACAAAAATATATAATTTGTTAGACTTGGCATCATTGGATTGGTTTCCACTGAATTTTTCCCTCTCCCTCCTGCATTTTTGACTGACTGTGGATTTTGTTTTTGCTGGTTTATGTGCTTTGGGCAATTAGCCACTGCTGATCAGTGTTAATTGTGATTATAATTGGTTATCCATGTTTGTCATGTTTGATTTGCTGGTAATTCCCTAGTAAAGAGCACTGAGTGTTCCAGGGCCTGTAAATCAAATGCTACTAGTGAGCTTGAAGCACTTGTTGTGCCACCCACATGAGTAGGCCTGTACATATGTTTCAGGCCTGCCACTGCAGTGCCCTTGCACTCAGTTTTTAACTGCCATGCCGACCTGGCAAGTGCACCCGCTTGTCAGGTCCTAACCTTCCCTTTTCCTAGAAGTAAGGCACCCCTCAGGAAGGCACAAGGTTCCCCCATGGGCAGTGTGTAGTGTATTTGAAAGGTAGGACATGTGCTGGTGTCTTTTGCATGTCCTAATAGTGAAATACTGTGCTTTTCATTTTTAACTATTGAACGGCTATCTGGCCCATAGGTTAACAAGGGTGCTGCCTTGTAACATCTTACACATGTAGCTTTCTATGGAACAAGATATATATTTGGAGTGTAGGCTCTCTGAATTCAGAATTTAATAACACACCTTTTATTGAAGGTGTTTTTTGAATTGTGTGTTCGGAAATGTTCTTGTTTAACCATCCAGTGTGCCTCTGGCTGTTTCTGTAAACACCATCTAGTTTTGGAGTGACAGGAGGTGGGGATGTGCATTCACTCTAGACAGTCACAAGGGGGGTTGAGGTGTGGCCAGCCTTTCCAGGGTGACTCATAGCTAGGCTGAATAGACCTTTCTGCATTTAGAGTGGTAGGATGAGTTTTCACATGCACCTGAATAGGCTGTTTCAGCTCTGTACAATGCTGTCTCAACCTCCTGTAGTGAAGCTGGACCAGGGAGGGCCGAACTGGTTTTACTGAACTCAGAGACTCTTGAAACAAAGACTTCAAAGGGAAAATGGGGTATAAGTAGTAGACCTAAAACCCCAGAAATTTAGATTACTTCTGGACTAAGAGGATCCTGCCAAGAAGGAGAGTGGAAGAGCTGTCAGGGGGAGTGCTGCCCCTTTGCTGTGTGTTGCTTTGCTGAGTTGGCCTGCAGTTGCTGCTTCAGTCTGTGGACAGTTGAAAGGACTGGAATTTTGCCAGCATAAGAAGGTGACTATGCGACTTGACCCAAGGCCATGGGCACTGCTTGTGAAATGCGTGATGCACTACCCTGCCTGGACCGTAGCTTAGACACCCGCTGCCGCCTGCAAGTTATCGATCTTTCCAATACCAGCACTTGCACCAATGCCTGTCGCCACCAGTGCCTGCATCTGATCATTGCGGAACCGATAGCCAACGTGGATGACTTTCTGAACTCATTGACACCACACTGCTAAAAGGAACCAACGCCTCACAGCCAACGCCACTTTACCTCCCCTGCCAGCCCAGACTCGACGCCTTGCCTCCTTGTGAACTCGACACCTTGCCTCCCCTGTGGCAGTAAGGAGGAGGCCTTGCTTTGGCTAATGACGCCTCACTTTCACAATGGTGTACACCGTACGTTGACTTAGTTTTTCAAGATGCTGGTATTTGGGGGTTCCTAATACTCCATGGCCGGCCTGGGCACCTCATGATCAGCGCTGTACTTTGGGTGTATGCCTACCACAACATTGTAAAAGTACCAGTTGAAGCTATATCAATCAATCAATCAATCATGCCATTTGTATAGCGCACTACTCACCCGGGAGGGTCTCAAGGCGCTTTGGGGGAGGGGTATGCTACTGCTCGAACAGCCAGGTCTTGAGTTGTTTCCTGAAGGCGAGATGGTCCTGGGTGAGCCGAAGGTGGATGGGGAGGGAGTTCCAAGTCTTGGCAGCCAGGTAAGAGAAGGATCTTCCTCCGGCAGTGGCTCTTCGGATACGTGGTACGGCTGCGAGGGCGAGGCTGGTGGACCGTAGCTGGCGGGTGGGCGTGTAGAAGGTCAGGCGGTCGTTGAGGTACTTGGGGCCCAGGTCGTGGAGAGACTTGTGTGCGTGGGTGAGGAGCCGGAACGTGATCCTCTTGTCGACGGGGAGCCAGTGCAGGTTCCTCAGGTGGCTGGAGATGTGGCTGCGTCGGGGGACATCCAGGATGAGTCGGGCGGAGGCGTTCTGGATGCGCTGGAGTCTTTTCTGTAGCTTGGCTGTGGTTCCAGCATAGAGGGCGTTTCCGTAGTCCAGTCGGCTGGTGACGAGTGCCTGGGTGACAGTCTTCCTGGTCTCGGTCGGGATCCAGCGGAAGATCTTGCGAAGCATACGGAGGGTGTTGAAGCACGATGAGGAGACGGCGTTGACTTGTCTGGTCATCGAGAGGGAGGGGTCCAGGATGAAGCCCAGGTTGCGTGCGTGGTCGGTTGGCTTGGGTGCGGTGCCCAGGGCTGGGGGCCACCAGGAGTCGTCCCAGGCGGAGGGCGAAGATCCCAGGATGATGACTTCCGTCTTGTCCGAGTTCAGTTTCAGGCGGCTGTCCTTCATCCACTCGGCGACGTCTTTCATCCCTTCGTGTAGGCAGGTTCTGGCGGTGTCGGGGTCTCTGGTGAGGGAGAGGATCAGCTGGGTGTCGTCGGCGTAAGAGATGATGTTGAGGTTGTGCTGGCGTGCGATGGCTGCGAGAGGTTTCATGTAGATGTTGAAGATGGTGGGGCTGAGTGAAGATCCTTGCGGGACGCCGCAGAAGACTTCGGTGGCCTCGGAGCAAAACGGGGGGAGGCGGACTCTTTGTGTTCTTCCGGCGTGGAACGAGATGATCCACTCCAGTGCCTTCTCTTGGATACCGATGTTGCTGAGGCGCTGGACTAGGGTGTGGTGGCAGACCGTGTCGAACGCAGCGGAGAGGTCCAGGAGGATGAGGGCCACTGTTTCCCCCTTGTCGAGCAGGGTCCGGATGTCGTCGGTGGCTGAGGGCGGTCTCGGTGCTGTGGTTGGCTCTGAAGCCGGACTGCGAGGGGTCGAGGGATCCGTTCGTCTCGAGGAAGGCGGTCAGCTGTCTGTTGACGATCTTCTCGATGACTTTAGCAGGAAAAGGGAGGAGCGAGATGGGGCGGAAGTTTTTGAGATCGGTGAAGTCCGCTGTAGGTTTCTTCAGGAGGGCGCTGATCTCGGCGTGCTTCCAGCTCTCCGGGAAGGTGGCAGTGTTGAAGGAGGCGTTGATGATGTTCCGGAGTTGGGGTGCGATGGTGGAGTCGGCCTTCTTGAAGACGTGGTGTGGGCAGGGGTCGGTCGGTGATCCGGAGTGGATGGTGTTCATCGTGCGGGCTGTGTCTTCGGTGGTCACCGTGGTCCAGGTGCGAAGGGTGGCGGTGGGGGGCGTTGGTTCGACGGTTGGGTGCGTGGGTGGGGCGCCGAAGCTGTTGTGGATGTCGGCGATCTTGCGGTGGAAGAACGAGGCAAGGGAGTCGCAGAGGTCTTGTGACGGAGTGATGTCGTTGGTGCCGGTGCTGGGGTTGGAGAACTCCTTGACGATAGTGAAGAGCTCTTTGCTGTCGTGGGCATTGTTGTCCAGTCGTTCCTTCAGGGATTTCTTCTTGGTGGTGTGGATGAGCTGGTGGTGCTTGCGGGTAGCGTGTTTGAGGGCGGTCATGTTGTCGGTGGTCCTGTCGAGGAGCCAGGCTTTATCGAGGGTGCGGCAGGTCTTCTTGGAGTCCTTGAGGTCGTCGGTGAACCAGGATGCCTTCTTGCTTCTGGGTCTGCTGGGAGGGTTCTTTAGTGGCGCGAGGTAGTCGGCGCAGGCGGTCAGCCACTGTGTGAAGTTGCGGGCTGCTTCGTTGGGGTCCGTTGTGTTGGCGGGTGGGCTCTGGCTGAGGGAGGTGGTGAGCTGGTCTGCGGTGATCTTGCTCCAATTCCTGTGAGGTACCTGTTGCGGGTGGTGGTGGGTCGTGGATCTTTTGAAGCTGAAGTGGACGCAGCTGTGGTCGGTCCAGTGGAGTCCGGTGGCGTGGCTGAAGGTGATGTACTTGCTGGAAGAGAAGACGGGATCAAGCGTGTGGCCGGCGTAGTGGGTGGGGGTGTTGACCAGTTGCTTGAGTCCGAGGTTGGTGAGGTTTTCCAGCAGGGCGGTGGTGTTGCGGTCCTTGTTGTTCTCCAGGTGGAAGTTGAGGTCCCCGAGGAGGATGTAGTCAGTGGAGGGGAGGGCGTGCGGGCTGATGAAGTCTGTGATGTCGTCGCTGAATTGTGTGCGTGGTCCCGGGGGTCTGTAGACGAGGGTGCCTCTGAGGGTCGTCTTAGGGTCGGTGTGAATCTGGAAGTGGAGATGTTCGGCTGCGACGAAGGAGTCGTTGGCGTCGGTCGTGATGCGGATGGTGTTCCTGTGGACGATGGCGATGCCACCTCCGGTCTGGTTGATGCGGTCCCTCCTGATGATCTTGTACCCGTCCGGGATGGCGATGGCGATGTCGGGTGCAGAGGAGGCGTTCATCCAGGTTTCCGTGAGGAAGGCGACGTCCGGTGATGTAGCGTCGAGGAGGTTCCAGAGTTCCACGGCGTGTCTGTGGACGGAGCGGGTGTTGATCAGGATGCACTTGAGGTGGTTGCTGCTGGTGTTTGTCTTGGCTGGTGCGGGGCAGGTTCGTAGGCAGGTGAACTTGCAGGTGCAGCAGGTGAAGGGTCCGTGGGTACGTCTCGGGGTGGCTCGGCAGCAGGCGTGGGTCCGGCCGGCATTGAATGCGTTGAGAGTGGCGGCGTCGTAGGTCAGTCGGGTCGTCTTGCCTCTGCGGGGAGGGCCAGGGGTCCTGGTGCTGGGCGCAGGCCAGGCGTGGACGGGCGCAGACGGGCTTACCTTTGGCGCACCTTCGGCGCTCAATCGGCGCTCCCGCTGCGCGGTTGCTCTGGGGGCGTCATAAGTAAGGAGCCGGGAAAGAGGAGCAGCTGGGTGGCGGGAGCGGGGCGGCGAATGGAATCACAGGGGGGCGGGGCCGCAGGGAGGCAGCGGCGGGAAATTCCAAGAAGCAGCGGGCAGCGGGAAATTCCCAGGAGCAGCGGGAAATTCCCAGGAGCATGTTTCTATGAGCTTTAATTTTACAGTATTCATTCTTAAAGTGATATCTTGATATATGTATGTTGGATTTTTTTCGTTTTGGTGTTGTTTGGTTTAGATAAAGATACTTTATTCTTCTAATCTGGTGTGGTGTGCATTTGTAGTGTTTTCACTGTGTTACTGTGTGGTTGGGTACAAATACTTTACACATTGCCTGGTGTGTAATTGGGTGCATCACCTAAGGACTTTTTTGTCAGAGAATATGTAACACTCCAGGGACATTCGAAGTTCTACATTCTGTCCATCAACTGTGTTTTTTGCAATTTCACCCTGAGTGGGCTGGGGATGCTCAGGCGTGAGTCCCAGGCTCTCCACACCACTGGAGTCATGCTATCCAGGCTGATGAAGGCTGATAGCCAGAAACCGGTCCTTGGATGCTTGATTCCGGTCTGGGAAAGACATGGCTTGGTATTTCGGACTGGACTGTTCCCATGAGGCACAGGGTCAGAGCTGATTTGCATATAGCCAGTGTCTAACCCAGGGTGGTGTGGAGTGCAAAAAAACGATGGATTTAGGCCCAGATCCTTGTACTGGGGTGAATGTATGACATTGTTCTAGATTCTGTCCATCAACTGTGTTTTTTGTAATTTCACCCTGAGTGGGCTGGGGATGCTCAGACGTGAGTCCCAGGCTCTCCACACCACTGGAGTCATGCTATCCAGGCTGATGAAGGCTGATAGCCAGAAACCGGTCCTTGGATGCTTGATTCCGGTCTGGGAAAGACATGGCTTGGTAGTTCGGACTGGACTGTTCCCATGAGGCACAGGGTCAGAGCTGATTTGCATATAGCCAGTGTCTAACCCAGGGTGGTGTGGAGTGCAAAAAAACGATGGATTTAGGCCCAGATCCTTGTACTGGGGTGAATGTATGACATTGTTCTACATTCTGTCCATCAACTGTGTTTTTTGCAATTTCACCCTGAGTGGGCTGGGGATGCTCAGACGTGAGTCCCAGGCTCTCCACACCACTGGAGTCATGCTATCCAGGCTGATGAAGGCTGATAGCCAGAAACCGGTCCTTGGATGCTGGATTCCGGTCTGGGAAAGACATGGCTTGGTAGTTCGGACTGGACTGTTCCCATGAGGCACAGGGTCAGAGCTGATTTGCATATAGCCAGTGTCTAACCCAGGGTGGTGTGGAGTGCAAAAAAACGATGGATTTAGGCCCAGATCCTTGTACTGGGGTGAATGTATGACATTGTTCTACATTCTGTCCATCAACTGTGTTTTTTGCAATGGTGTGTAATTGGGTGCATCACCTAAGGACTTTTTTGTCAGAGAATATGTAACACTCCAGGGACATTCGAAATTAAGAAAGAGCACAGAAACTGCAAATCCCTTTAGCCTAACATACCAACAGATCTGCTGTGAGCATGGAATGTTCAGGTGAGTCTGTCACGTTTCATACTAAAAACCATGTCCTAGATTTACTGTTCTTCACAGTGCTGTTTCAAAAATTGCTGTGTTGCTTTGTGCAAAAGATAAAAGATTACACTGCACCAGGATCTCAGAAGGTCACATATCAATTACATCATTAGATGTGCTCGTATCATACAAGCCTGTTTTGCATAAAATGCAGACTTGGGGTGTGTTGCAAACACACTGGTGTCTCATGTGGGAGTTATACCTGAGGTACACCCTCCAGTACGAATTCCGACACGCAGGCATCCAGACATGAGAACATTCTGTAAGATGTTTCGTTTCACATAAATCACACGTTACACATAGGTGTATTATGCTATATATTGCTTTCGCATGTATTTGTGCCTGGTTTGATTGATGTAACGAACTGATGCAATGTTGGGTCAGACCATTTTAGATGAGCTGGGTTTTCTTTAAATCTAGGTGGTGTATACACTGATTCGCAACAGACAAGCCTCCTTTGCATAAACAGGAGTGTGGCATTTTGCGGTACACACTCAGTGTAGCTCTGTGTGAGAGTGAACTTTCAGTGCAAATAACCTGTGTGCCCAGAAATGTTTAGCAAAGTCGCATAGTATTACATGAGCATCCAACCAAACCATAAGTTGATCTAGTCCAGTGGTTCTTGAACTTTTGACTTCTGTGGAGTCCCGAGTAATTCACTAATGGATGGCAGGGACCCTGGCAGGTGCGGCCGGTTCAGTTAAGAACAGTGGGGCATGGGGCGGGGGGGGATGCCAACATACGACAGGATAGGGAAAAAATAAATAAATAAAACCACTTACCGTGCACTCATTGAAGGCGATGAGGCGAGCACAAGGTAAGTGGTTTTAATAATGTATTTATTTTATTTTCCCTATCCCGTTGTATGTCAACTCCCCACCGCTCTTACCTGTACTGGCCAAGCCTGGACCCTGGCCAAAACGGCTTCTAAGATTTGTTCTTCAAAACAATACACGGAAACACAAAAACGTATAAGTCAAGCAAATAGACACATGGTGAAACATGTTCTTTAACTCACAATTCGAAAAGTATTCAAAGATTTACATATGAGTTTTAATGGGAAGGTTAAAGGTTTTTAAAATGTGCTTTTATTTCTAAAGGATGAAGAGATAAGCATGTCACTTTGCTCTTTTCGCTCCTTATAAATGCCCCTTTTTTGTAGGCGCGTACAGGTGCTTTAGTTGAGGCCACCAATCACCCATACTAGATTCTGTTTGCTGTACTTGTGCTGCTCCCTCAAATCAAGCTATGGACATCAACTTAGTTTTTACCATCCACTTACCAATTCCTCATCATTTATATACCGTTTTAACATTTTACTTTTTGGTATAGCAGCACACCTATTTTTATTTGTTTCCGTTTTTTAAACAGCTGAGCACACACTTAGTAGATGTTGTGGACCTCCGGGGCCTCATTTATGAGGCCTTGCGTAATTTTTGCGCTTCCGATGCGTCACTATTTGTGACGCATCGGCGACATAAATCATGCCTCCTGTTGCGCACTATTTACAAAGTGACGCATCTAAGCAGATGCGTCACTTTGTAAACCCCAGTGCTACATTACACCTGCATCAGGTAAAATGTATGCAGGGGGGGCGATCACCCGCAAAAAGCCTCGCATAAGTGACGCAGTGAAATGAGATTTCACTGCATCACTTCTAGGATGCCGTTGCGTCAAAATCTTGCGCCTGCCTCGCAGCAGGCGTAAGACTGACACAGGCCCTTTCACATGGGGTTTGCCCCATGTGAAAGGACGCATTGCTGGAGTTGCGTCACTTTTGTGACACACTCCAGCAATGCACACTTTTGCCCTTACAGATACGTCAGAAATACAGACTTATCTGTAACTACTTGCGACATGATGCGTCATACATTAAATATGACGCATCAGGTATGTCGCAAGGAGTGCGCACTGATAAGTGATACATTGCTGCTTTCACGCAGTGATGCGTAATTTCTCATAAATGAGGCCCCCGGGGTCTAGGCCTATGTTATGTTGTCATACCAATCCTATAATTAGTTTAAAATAAGTATATATTGATAATGCAAGAACATTGTAAATACAGAATACTAAAAAGGGTTTCACTGTTGTAAACCCATATCTCTTTCATATATCCGACATCAATGCCTGTGGGGCATATGTACAAGCCTCTATCGCCACCACAACGCAACTTTTACTAATTTTGTTGTGGCGATAGGGGCTGTGGCTTATTTACAAGGGAGATTTAAGCTACTCAACTTGGCTTAACGCTGCCTTGTAAATAAGGCCGCCTTTCACGCTATGGTTAGCGTGAAAGAGGTGGGTAGTGGGTGTTACGTTGGGCGTTCACCCATTGTTTTTGACACTGCAGCTATGTACAAGGGTGGAGTACATAGGATGTAGCGCCAAAATTAAGAACAGGAAAAACCTGGTCTTAAGTTGGCGAGACAAGTAGAATTGCATTGTTTCTCCTTGTTTTTGCTTTTTCCATGTGTGTTGCCTTGTGCAGCACACATGGAAAAAGCAAAATGCCATGGATTGTTCATGTGTAGGAAGGTGTCCCTTTGTACACATAAATTATCCTTTAAAAAAATGACACATTGTGACTGGCATTTTTGGATTCCTTATGCGCAGGAAGGGACACCTTCCTACACTTCAACAATACTACCCTGCACGCAGATACCCTTGCACTATGGTGCAAGGTTGCCTGAGTTGGCGCTTAATTGCTAAACGTAGCACTATTGCAGGGGGAAACACAAGGCTGCGCCACATTCTTGTACATATGGTGCAGCCTTACTTTTCAGAAGTGGCGCTAGAGAGGCGTTAAGCCAGGAAGGCAACCGCCTCTCTCCGCCACTTCCTTGTACATATCCTCCCTGTATGTCTTACTTTCCAGGGAGACTGACACAGTATTATGTCAAGCTGTGGTCAAGTGGTTGTTACAGTGAATGGCTGATTTATTGCAAATCATCTCGTGACCCTGCCTGTCTGGAATGGTTTTGCCTGAATGGCAGGCAGATGAGAACTGATCGGCCGTTCTGGTATGAAGGATGCTTGTCAAACACAAGAGCAGAGTGTTCCACACAAGTGAGGTCACGGCGATGCCTCAAACAGAGACATGGCGCTCCTCACTTCAGTGCCTCGCTGAAATGTTCATTTTCTGTTCATTATGGATTGTATTCACACAGCTGTCCTCGGGCGTCCAGCAAACCCATGGCTGCATTAAGTACCCCAATGTTCAAGCGAGCGTTGTTTGTATTAAAATGCCCTGTGAGTTCTACCCATAAAACACAGCAGCCTCTTTCAATTCCTCCACGCTTTCAAGTAAAAATTCGTTTTTTTCCCAAAACAGTGTTCTTTTATGCAAAGATGGATTAGGTCAAATTACTTTGCACTCCCTGGAGGGAAACACATTTAACCGCATTTGACATATTGTTTACACTTTTTTTGAACCCAGTTTGCTATTTTCTGAAAGGCAACGTTTGTGAAGTGCATTGAAGTTCAAGGTTCTGCAAAAATGAAAATACATTTAGTGGTGTGGGCAGTGCAGGAGATTTCCTTAAATTGTTTTAGCACCTGTTTTATTTTCTTATTTTTTTTTTAATTTCGGAGTCATTTTTAGCTTAACATGCAAACTCATTACTTTCATTAGTATAAATAGTTGGTTAGCTATATCCCCTGCTCATGTTGTTTAATACATTTGGAAAGTTAGTGTAGGGGTGTGCGAAATTGCAATTGTTTTCCAAAACAATCATTGATTGATATCTGAAATGAACGTTGGACGCGAGGTCATTCCTCCCTTCAAATTGAACACATTATACCAGCAAGGAATTGGCCCGAACAGACATTCCCTGTATAAATCAGGGTGCAACAAGACATTTTCGACTCCAAACATTCCCTGATAAAAACACCTGTGAGAATTTTTACATTTGCAGAGCATTACAAAGAATGCCTAAAGCAAACAATCACACATTTTGCAGATGTCATGGCCCAAATACAAATTCTGCATACCCCTAGATGAGTGAAGCCACTGATATTCACTCATCTAGGGGGTGATCCGGTGAGAGTGACTCAAGATCACTAGCATTATAAAGCATATCTATAAAGGAAATTGATGTATCATTCTTGTGTTTCAGAGTAGTCTCTGTTTTTGCAAAGTAACTTGTTTGCAACCCAAGTATATTTTTGTGCAAAGATACATTAATTGATGTGTTGCAGTGCACAAATTAGCATGCAGTAGGATAGTGATTGTGGGGATAGAGGCCTGTAAGTAGTAACAGAGTTTCATCCCTCCATTTTATTTAGCAGAAACGGCATTCAGGAGAGGATGCAGTCTGCTCCCCCAATAGTGACAACCCACGTTCACAGAGTGACAGCTGCCCTCAAATGGACAAACCAGTCAATCAATCAATCAGCATTTATAGAGTGTGGCATTGTCACTCCTTTGGGTATCAGGTCGCTGGGGTGCAAGGTCTCCAACTCTCCATCAAAAAGCCAGTTATTGAGAAATGGCGGGAAGAGGGAAGAAATGAGCAGAAGAAGGCTAAACAGAGGGCAGAAAAATGAGCAAGCTCAAAAGGCAAAACAGCGGGCGACAAACTTGCAGGAAAGGCAAAACAGAGCAGAAAAAGGGTAAAGCAGAGAGCAGAAAAACGAGCAGGAAAGGCCAAACAGAGGGCAGAAAGATTAGGAGAAAAAAAGCAAAACAAAGGGCAGAAAACATGCAGGAGAAGGGAAACGGAGGCAGAAAAATAAGCAGAAAATGCAAAATGGAGGGCAGAACAATGAGCAGAAAAAGATAAAACAGAGGGCAGGAAAATTAGCAGAAAAGGCAAGAACAGAGCAAGAATTGAGCAGAGGAGGCACAAACAGCGGGCAGCAGGTAGACCGGCAGCAGAGGGCAATGGACTACGGCCAACCTGGAGAGGAGAACTGTTGCAGGAGGAGCTGGCATGATGACCTGCTCGAACAGACCAGTTACACATTCCAATGATACTCGCTAGGAAGAGGGAACACCCTTTTCTCACCACATTTTCAAACAAATCATAATAATTCACCAAGGGCCAGACATATGAAATACTTATTTTGCATTTCCTAAACAGCGACTCCTTTGAAATCACAATTTATGAAATGCAAAATGATACGTAGAAAAATAATGATACCCTGATGGTGATTCCCTCAGAGTAGGAATAGCTATTAGGAAATCGCTATTTAGGTAATACCGAACCATTCGTTCCTATGGACATGAAGACCCATAGGTCTGAATGGTTTTGCATTTCCTATTTTGCAATTTCTTAAATGGAAATTGCAAATTAGGAAATGCTAAAGAAAGGTGATGTCCAGCCTAAGGCCCCCTAGCTGCACCCCAAAAAAAAGTGTTGCACATGTAAAGCACACATATGCTCTAGGGGCATGTGTGCACTTTATTGCACTTTAAAAAGAAACATTTTGGATGTCTTTTTTAAAATAGCACATGGTTACCATCGATTTTGAGTCGATTGCAATAGCATTCCCTAAATTCCCAATTTGCATTCAGGAAATGCTTTGTACATGTGCATAGGAAATCGCAAATAGGAAATCCCTATTCATGAGTTCCTATTTGGGTGTTTCAAAATGCTATTTCTATTAGGTAGAAATTGCATTTTTGCAATTCCAAACGGACTTTGTACATGGCAAAATGCTATTTAGCATTTCTTTACTAGCCAAAATAGTGATTCGGCCCATCAAGAAATGCTATAAAGCTTTGTATATCTAGCCCATAGTGTGTACTGTGAGTTGCAAAGACATTTGCAACTGACAGTACTCTTTTGAAATGCAGTGACTTTAGTTTTGCAGTCACAAACCTTGCAAGTATGCAAATTGCAGGTTTGATGACCGATAAACCTTTTTGACACTTATGGCCCTTAGTTTTTTTAATTAAACTCTACATGGCCTTCTTGTGACTTTAGAACACCAGGCCAATTGTTCCAAATAATAAAACCCCTCATGCTTCGAATTCTCCTGTTAGACAAATGTAGTCCAGCCAAGCCATGAATTCCTGACAGGGGAGTAATACTTTGCAAGATTTTTCATGCTGTTGAGGCACTAGCCGCAAAAAGTCTTGCAAACAGGGGTGTGTGTGTGCCTGAAATTTCTGAACAATCACCATGGCGTACCCAACAAGATACATGATGTGAAAACATGATTGATGTTGGCATATCGAGCATTGGGAAGGTAGAGTGTTAGAGGATTGTTAGATATATCAGTATGCGTAAAAATTACATTTTTTAGAGGACCTCTAAAAATGTTCAAGCAGTGGGGTTTATTTATGTCTGCTGTACAAAATAGCTAATCTGTAATTGAAATTAAGGAGCTGATTTTAAAGTTAAGTAGAGTGGTGGAAGCTCCAGTGCAACCCCTCTGCCAATTGCAAGATGTAAACAAGTGCAGCATCAACCAGATCGATTTGTTCCAGCCTACGTCAGGTCCAGTGGCCCAGAAAGGAGCCACAATATATGAATCGAGTAGCAGTTTTAGACACCAACGGCCATCTTTATGACCTGGTTTGTGTCGCTCTTGCACCACACAATGTGGGGCAATCCTGCATGCAACACAGGCACCCTGGCACCAAGGTGAAAGAGTGCCTGCCTTGGCATTAGACTTCCCATTGTGCACCAGTGCAGGAGGAAAAACGTTTGTGCTAGACAGCCCATTGTGCACCAGTGCAGTGGGAAAAGCCATGAATGCACCGTATGCCTTAAATACAGCGCAGCCCTGCCCTTTCCCTGTGATGCAGTGCAGCACCACAAGGGGACTTGCTGCACTGCACTGCACCAATATTTCATAACTATGCCCCCAAATTTTTACATGACTTTGTGGGGGAAAAAAGTAAGGTGCCTGAGAACTAAACTTGGAGCTGGTGGTAGTCCTAATTACGCACTGGTTTGCGAAGCACCCAAAGCACCATAGTAATCTCAAGGAGAGGATCACTGACATAATATCGAGGGACATAATATCGACTATCAAAAATATCGGCGACAAAATATCGACAGACAGAATATCGACTTTGTATCTACAAACAGGTAAGTACAAAAATATCGAGTAAAAAATATCGTTTACAAAAATATAGTTTATAAAAATATCGACTTTATTAAAAACAATGTTAAATTAAATTAATATTAAAAATTAATTACTAAAATATACTTAAAAATACCTTATGATAAATAAATAATTAATGAAAGTTATGAAACAAAATTACAATCATATTTATTAAAACATATATATATAGTAACATAATATAATTAAATAATATCCAATATTATTACCGTAGGATAGCGGAAGTGTAAAAATTACTATTCCCACTCCAGAGAGTGCAACAGTAGGGAAAGCGTTGGATAGCGTAGGGGTAAAAATTACTATTCCCACTCCAAAGAGTGCAACAGTGGGGAAAGCGTTGGATAGCGTAGAGGTAAAAATTACTATTCCCACTCCAAAGAGTGCAACAGTAGGGAAAGCATTGGATAGCGTAGGGGTAAAAATTACTATTCCCACTCCAAAGAGTGCAACAGTAGGGAAAGCGTTGGATAGCGTAGAGGTAAAAATTACTATTCCCACTCCAAAGAGTGAAACAGTAGGGAAAGCTTTGGATAGCGTAGGGGTGAAAATTACTATTCCCACTCCAGTGGGTGCAACAGTAGGGAAAGCGTTGGACAGTGTAGAGGTAAAAATTACTATTCCCACTCCAGAGAGTGCAACAGTAGGGAAAGCGACGGATAGCGTAGGGGTAAAAATTACTATTCCCACTCCAGAGAGTGCAACAGTAGGGAAAGTAAATACTTCTTATATTATTTAAAAAACATATAAATTAATATCTATAAAAAATTAATTAAAAGTAATTATCAATTTAATATAATATAATAATTAATCAATTAAAATTACAAATTACAATTAATTGTTACTATTAATTACCTATTCAAATTAATTAAAAATTAAAAATTAAATTATTAACAATTAAAAATGAATTAACAATTAATTCAAATTAAATACAATTAAATAAATTGAATTATCGAGTAAAAAATATCGTTTACAAAAATATAGTTTATAAAAATATCGACTTTATTAAAAACAATGTTAAATTAAATTAATATTAAAAATTAATTACTAAAATATACTTAAAAATACCTTATGATAATTAAATAAATAATGAAAGTTATCAAACAAAATTACAATCATATTTGTTAAAACATATATATATATAGTAACATAATATAATTAAATAATATCCAATATTATTACCGTAGGATAGCGGAAGTGTAAAAATTACTATTCCCACTCCAGAGAGTGCAACAGTAGGGAAAGCGTTGGATAGCGTAGGGGTAAAAATTACTATTCCCACTCCAAAGAGTGCAACAGTGGGGAAAGCGTTGGATAGCGTAGAGGTAAAAATTACTATTCCCACTCCAGAGGGTGCAACAGTAGGGAAAGCGTTGGCTAGCGTAGGGGTAAAAATTACTATTCCCACTCCAAAGAGTGCAACAGTAGAGAAAGCGTTGGATAGCGTAGAGGTAAAAATTACTATTCCCACTCCAGTGGGTGCAACAGTAGGGAAAGCGTTGGATAGCGTAGGGGTAAAAATTACTATTCCCACTCCAGTGAGTGCAACAGTAGGGAAAGCGTTGGATAGCGTAGAGGTAACAATTACTATTCCCACTCCAGTGGGTGCAACAGTAGGGAAAGCGTTGGATAGCGTAGGGGTAAAAATTACTATTCCCACTCCAGTGGGTGCAACAGTAGGGAAAGCGTTGGATAGCGTAGGGGTAAAAATTACTATTCCCACTTCAGTGGGTGCAACAGTAGGGAAACCATTGGATAGCGTAGGGGTTAAAATTACTATTCCCACTCCAAAGAGTGCAACAGTAGGGAAAGCGACGGATAGCGTAGGGGTAAAAATTACTATTCCCACTCCAGAGAGTGCAACAGTAGGGAAAGTAAATACTTCTTATATTATTTAAAAAACATATAAATTAATATCTATAAAAAATTAATTAAAAGTAATTATCAATTTAATATAATATAATAATTAATCAATTAAAATTACAAATTACAATTAATTGTTACTATTAATTACCTATTCAAATTAATTAAAAATTAAAAATTAAATAATTAACAATTAAAAATTAATTAACAATTAATTCAAATTAAATACAATTAAATAAATTGAATTATTTAATTAATTATTAATAAATTACTTCACACCCTATTCCCCTATAAACTCACAACCCGCTACAGAAAATAAATTAGTAAAATTAACATAATTAGCAATTAATCAATTAAATAAAATTAATTGGCAATTAAAATTTAATGAATTACCCATAAAAAATTAATTAACAAATAATTCTAAAAAAATACCAATAAATATTTGTATATATTTAATTAATTATGAATAAATTACTTCCCACCCAATTCCCCTATAAACCCACAACCCGCTACAGAAAATAAATTAGTAAAATTAACATAATTAGCAATTAATCAATTAATTAAAATTAATTGCCAATTAAAATGTTATTAATTACAAAATATAAATTAATTAACAATTAATTAAAAATGAATGCCAATATATACATTTACATATTTAATTAATTATAATTAAATTACTTCCCACCCTATTCCCCTATAAACCCACAACCCGCTACAGAATTAAATTACGCAAAAAATAAAAAATAAAAATTCATTAATTAAAATTCATTATAACATAAATACACACTTTTCACACATATAATAACATAACAAACACTATAAAAAATTCGATATTATTAAAAATGCGCTATTTTAATAAACTATATTATATACTTCGATATTTTAACTTTCTATATTTTTAACATTCGATATTACATTACTTACCTTCAAAACGATATTTTTGATGTCTATATTCTGTCCATTCGATATTTTGTCCAGCCTATATTTTGGACTTGATATTATGTCCATTCGATATTTTGTAGTCGATATTATGTCTGTTTACCCAAGGAGAACCTCTCCCCGGATCTCCAAGCACTTTACTGATTGTTTGCATGTGGGGACGAGTCCTCTTTTGTTAGGCTTTATTATAGGGGACTGCAGGGTAGGCAGTCAGTGAGATTTAACATGGTTCCATGCTGAACCCCATCATTTCCACAGCACTTGTATGGGATTGTGGCCATTACTGCCTTGCATGCTTTGGATTAACCAGAGACATGGGGTCTCCACGTGATACTGTCTCCACCAGGCTTCCGTGCAAGGCCATCTGGTAAAACGGGAACCCCAGTATCGCCATGTCGATGTCCGCCATCACCCTATCGCTCTTATGTTGTGACCTGGTCAGTCATTTAAGTATATACAACTACTAACAGCGACTAAGGCTTGCAAATGGAGAATAGTGAAAAGGTAACCTGTTTAGAGTTGACGCCTCTTCCCATCTCTAAATTGAAGGCCTTGTCACCTGCGTGTTAGAGTCTCTAATCCTAACGAGATATTTCAAGTGATCGAGGGGCATATTATCAAGGCGGGTGATAAGAGATTATCGCCGCTTTAGCTGCCGTTTTCGGCCGCTAAGCCACGATAATTCTATTGCCCTATTAGCAACAGCACTTAGCGACAGCTTGTAGGCGATAGCAAGCGGTTTGGGGCCCGCTTTGCATGTCAGCGATATTTATCGCTAATGACATGCAAAGGGAGCGTACCTAATCTGTTAGCGACTGAAAGAAGTCGCTATCATCGCTATCGCCTATTATCAACGCAGGCATGGCAATGGAAATATTCGCGCTAAGTGCGAATATCTCCAAAACCTGACGCCTGCTCAGACCAGTTCTTAGCCTGTATATCCAATGGGAGGTGGATATTCAGGCTAAGTCCCTGTTAGTGATAATGCCTGAATATCGCTGGATTTACAGTGATATTCACGCATTTCGTCGCTATCGCCGGAAATGTTATCGCTTCAAAGATAAACGTTGCTAATAGCACGTTATCTCTGCGATAAAATCCGGCGATACATTTTTTTTCGCTAAGCCTATTTAGCGATAAATATCGCTGGTTGTTGATAATATGGCCCTGAGTGTTTACTGCGGCGATATGTACGTTAACTGCACGTCACCGCTTCCAGTGACAGTTAGATGGAGTAGGGGGTTAATGCACCTGTTGAGCAAATGAGTTTCTGTATGCTTGTTTAACCTAAAGAATATTTTAGTTTTATATTTGTTACTTGATATAGCATGAACCCTAGATCATGAAGTGTCAGAGAAAGATACAGATAAAATGTTTCTGTCAACAAGAGCCTGTCTTGCTTAAAGTACAGGACACTTCAAACCAGATCACATTCACTGAAATACTGTAACTTTTGCTAGAATTTATGTCACATATTGCCTATTAAACACTCACAATAATGTCTTTGAATATGATGTCTCACAGAAAACACATTGGCTCTCATAATGAGCTTGCCCTTAATTTAGAGCGGCTGGTGACTCCTGTGCCCAGCCCCGCATTACATGATCTGCAGAGTTATTGTAGACCTCATGCTTGCCTCTGGGAGATTTCAGTGGCTTAAAAGAGGCAAGGGTTCTGGAAGGAACAGGGCAAAATGGGGAATTACTGGGGAAAATCGGGCCTGGGAGTCCAGACCCGTACTCCAATTCCTCATTCCTTAGTGGACCCTAAGAGTCCAACCCACCCTGGGACGGATCATCCCCATCTTCGTAGTTAGCAGTACCCCATGTATTTGTATCACCCTCGAAATGAAAGCCTTAGTTGTCGACTTTAGCACAATACCGTTCTGCTTAGAAAGTCTCAACAAAATGTAAATTGTGGAGAAAAAATCTGCAGACTTTTGCTATTATGTTTTACACAAACCTAGCAAAAGAGTAAACATGACTTGCCTGGTCATCGTGAGGGAGGAGTCAAGGATGAATCCCAGGTTGCGTGCGTGGTTCGTGGGCTTGGGGGCGGTGCCCAGTGCAGGGGGCCACCAGGAGTCGTCCCAGGCAGAGGTGGATGGGCTAAGGATGAGGACTTCCGTCTTGTCTGAGTTCAGTTTCAGACGGCTGAGCTTCATCCATTCCGCGACGTCTTTCATTCCTTCCTGGAAGCTGGCTTTGGCGGTGGTGGGGTCGTTGGTGAGGGAGAGGATCAGTTGGGTGTGGTCGGCGTAGGAGATGATGCTGAGGCTGTGCTTGCGTGCGTGGCTGCGAGGGGACTCATGTAGACATTGAAGAGGGTGGGGCTGAGCGAGGAGCCTTGGGGTACGCCGCAGATGATCTTGGTGGCCGCTGCGCGGAAGGGCGGGAGACGGACTCTTTGGGTTCTGTCGGAGAGGAAGGAGGTGATCCATTCCAGGGCCTTTCTATGGATCCCGGCGTGGTGGAGGTGGGTTGTCAGGGTGCGGTGGCAGACCGTGTTGAAAGCAGCCTATAGGTCGAGGAGAATGAGGGCGGCAGTTTCCCCGTTGTCAAGCAGGGTCCTGATGTCGTCGGTGGCTGCGATGAGGGCGGTCTCGCTCGGAATCCGGACTGTGATGGGTAGAGGGAGCCGTTCATCTCGAGGAAGGCGGTCAGCTGAATGTTGACGGTTTTCTCGATGACTTTTGCGGGGAAGGGGAGGAGCGAGATGGGGCGGAAGTTCTTGAGGTCAGTGGGGTCTGCGGTGGGTTTCTTCAGGAGGGCGCTGATCTCCGCATGCTTCCATCTCTCCGGGAAGGTGGCGGATGCGAAGGAGTTGTTAATGATGTCCCGGAGTTGGGGTGCGATGATGGAGTCAGCTTTGTTGAAGATGTGGTGTGGGCAGGGGTCGGCTGGGGAGCCTGAGTGGATGGTGTTCATCACGAGGGTGGGGTCTTCCGTGCTGACGGGGGTCCAGGTGCCGAGGGTGGTGGTGGGGGGCGCTGGCTCGGTGGTTGGGTACGTGGTCTGACCGCTGAAGCTGACGTGTATATCGGCGATCTTGCGATGGAAGAACGTGGTGAGTGAGTCGCAGAGGTCTTGCGATGGCGTGATGTCATTGTTGCTGGCGTTGGGGTTGGAGAGCTCTTTAACGATGCTAAAGAGTTCCTTGCTGTTGTGGGTGTTGTTGTCCATTCGTTCTGTGAAAGATGACCTTTTGGTGGTGTGGTTCAGCTGGTGGTGTTTGCGGATGTCGCTCTTGAGGGCTGTCATGTTTTACGTTGACTGGTCGTGGCGCCAGGCTTTCTCGAGGGCTCGGAAGGACTTCTTGGAGTCTTTGAGGTCATTTGTGAACCATGAGACTTTCTTTCTGGCGGGGTTTTTTGGAGGGTTCTTCAGTGGTGCAAGGGCATCGGCACAGTCGGTGATCCACTGTGTGAGGTTGCGGGCTGCTTCGTTGGGGTCCGTAGTGTTGGTGGGTGGGTTTTGGCTCAGGGAGGTGGTGAGTTGGTCGGTGGTGATCTTGCTCCAGCATCTTCAGGGGGCTTGTTGCGGGCGGTGATGGGTTGTGGTTTTCCTGAAGTTGAAATTGATGCCGCTGTGATCGGCCCATTGAAGTTCGTTGGCGTGGCTGAAGGAGATGTGGTTGCTGGAGGAGGAGACGGGGTCGAGCGTGTGGCCGGCGTAGTGGGTGGGGGTATTGACCAGTTGCTTGAGTCCGAGGTTGGCGAGGTTGTCTAGTAGGGAGGTGGTGTTGTTGTCCTTGATGTACTCCAGGTGGAAGTTGAGGTCCCCTAGGAGGATGTAGTTGGAGGTGGCGAGAGCGAGCGGGCTGATGAAGTCTGCGATGGCTTCGCTGAAATGTGTGCGTGGTCCCGGGGGTCTGTAGATGAGGGTACCTCTGAGGGTGGTCTTGGGGTCGGTGTTTATCTGGAAGTGAAGGTGCTCGGTGGCGGTGAGGGTGTCGTCGGTGTTGGTCGTGATGCGGATGGTGTTTCTGTAGACAATGGCGATGCCACCTCCGGCTTGGTTGACGCGGTCCCTCCGGGTGATCTTGTAGCCGTCCGGGATGGCTATGGCGATGTCGGGGCTGAGGAGGCATTCATCCAGGTTTTCGTGAGGAAGGCGACGTCCGGTGCTGTTGTGTAAAGGAGGTCCCAGAGTTTGATGGCGTGTTTGTGGTCGGAGCGGGTGTTGAGTAGGATGCACTCGAGGTGGTTGTTGTTGGCGCCTGTACTGGCGGGCACGGTGCAGGTCCGAGGGCAGGTGAATTTGCAGGCATGGCAGGTGAAGGCTCCGTGGGTGCGTTTCGGGGTAGCTCGGTAGAAGGCTGGCTGTCGGCCGGTGTTGAGTGCGAGGAGGGTGACGGCGTCGTATTTCCGTCGGGTGGACTGGCTCCGGCGGGGGCCAGGGGTCCTGGCGCTGGGCGCGATCCAGACGGGCTAGGCTTAGGCGCGCCTACGCTGTGTGGCCTCCATTTAAGTGGGTAGTGGGAGGGAGGAGCAGCTGGGAGGCGGGAGCGGGGTGGCGAATGGGACAGCGGGGGCGGGGCCGCAGGGACGCAGCGGCGAGAAGGTGGAACGGAGGACAACGGGGGAGGGGGACACAAGGGCACAGGCAGCAAAACGAAGGGGGCACCAGGGAGCAGGGGCACAGAAGAAAAACGGGGGGAGAGGGGTCACAAGGGCACAGGCAGCAAAAACGAAGGGGACACCAGGGAGCAGGGGCACAGAAGAAAAACGGGGGAGAGGGGTCACAAGGGCACAGGCAGCAAAAACGAAGGGGACACCAGGGAGCAGGGGCACAGAAGAAAAACGGGGGGAGAGGGGTCAAAAGGGCACAGGCAGCAAAAACGAAGGGGACACCAGGGAGCAAGGGCACAGAAGAAAAACGGGGGAGAGGGGTCACAAGGGCACAGGCAGCAGAGCGAGGGAGGCAACAGGCACAGAGGACTTACTCGGCAGCAGCAGCAGCGGGGCACTGTCAGGAGGACCGTGTGGCAGCTGGGGGGGCGCCCTACCTGCTGGCAGGGTCAGAGGTCGCAATTGTAGTCCCTATCCATTTATACCACACTGCCTCCTCAGAAGGGTTGTGTTCAATTTGCAATGCGGAAGCTATTTAGGATACCCTTTTATTTGTTAATATGGGGTTAGGCATTGGATGGGGCATACAGCATGCAGGAGACCTGGTCATGTTCCTCTCAATTCTCTTGATTTTACTGAAATTAGACGTGTAATGTACTTAATTAAAGGGGCTTTCAGCCACCCCTCTTCATCCATTCATTTGTTGTTGTGTCATTCACATTTAGTTTCAGCCCACTGCTGCATGTCACAGGGGAGAATGGGTCAGCTTACTTCAGACAATAGCTATCTTCACTTTGACTGCATTTAGCCCTTTCACATGGAGCACATCCACACACATAGTAGTTCCATTCAGTGCCTGAGTTTTTGTTTTTACTTCATTATTACTTTAGCATTGCCTTTGTGTGCAGCGTCTGATGGGATAGCAGCATTATTTCTACCAGATGTGATCAGAGTGCATATTTTAGCCTTATCAGTTCCTGTCTCCTGCCAATGTTGTTGTACATTATTTTTGAAGTGGCCTTGGTTTGGCTGTCTGCTGCTTTTTCACACCATACCAACATCTCTCATCTCTCTTTCTTTCTTTCTTTCTTGGTTTTCCCCTTACTTTCCTTCCTGTTTTTGTTCCTTATTGTCTCAATATTTTTTGCTTCTTGCTTTTTCTTGACTCTTTCTTTCTTTCACAACTTCTTCTCCCTTCCTTCTTCCCCCTCCCTCCCTTCCTCCCTACCTCCCTCCCGCTCTTCTTTCCTCCTTCCCTCAAAGACAAGAGGCTGGCAGCCAATGCAAGACCAATTTGCTTTTGTACTTTGGTGTTAGTCAAGAAACTTTGATTTACTTAAAAAATGTTCAGCCAGACTTCATCCATTAGTCTGTAGTTGTGCCATTCACTTTTTTTTCTTCCACCTACTCTAATATGCATCAAGTGGCAAAGGGCAGCCCCTTTCAGCCACTGGCTTATTTAACTATGAGTTATGGCTGGCTGCCATTTCACAAGGAGGGCATCGACACAGAAAGTATTTTTTCAGTGCCAGTGAGTACTTTGGCCATGTGTGCTTTTTTTAAGAGCTACACAACATTTTTGCCTTTAGCCAATGCCTTTCTTCTAAAACAATAACATTTCCCAAAAATCTAACCAAAACAAAAATAGCTAAAAGGCTGGCGGCCGACATCAGACCAATTTGCTTTGCTAATGTTTATTCTTATTCCAGTTTTCCCCCCTATTTCATGGACAGGGGTTGCAATCAAAAAAGTATAACTGGAATTTTGTGAATTAGTTCTACTCTTCCTCGCAGTCCTCCATCTCTTCATCCCCAGCCCTCGCGGGTAGGTTTCCAAAACAGAATTCATCTCAAAGATCAGGATTCTGCAAATTCACCAGAAAGGTTATTTTGTGCTCTGACCAATTTGGACATTTGTGCAATGCAAGACTATTCGGAGGTAAAAAAAAAAAAGGAACTATTTTAGCACAGGCGATGCTGTCAGATCAGGAAACAATCATATTTACCTGAGTTGCCATTGTCCAATCAAAAACTGATCAAAAAGTAGTTGCAGAAAAAACATCTGTGAACATTTGTTTGCCTTGTCAATAGAAAATGTTTCAAAATGTAGTCTGTCTGAGAAATATTCTGTATAGCTTTATCAGTTTAGCTGGTTATCAATTAGCATGAAAATGCATTCAAAAAGTTCAATTGGTATAAGCGCAGTGTATGTATGTATATGGTATTTCTATAGCGCAAACCTAACCATAAGCCAATGGCTAACAAAAGCCAATGGCGTGCTGTACATGGTCAAAGACAATCATAAAGTCAACTCTAAAACCTTCATGAAGGGTAAATGGTGGAAATGAGAAACTTCGCAGAATGAATGTATAGAGAGTGTCTTACCCATCGAACCTAAGTCTGCATCCTCATGTTCACATTCTCGGCAATGAAGTGCAAAAAAATGCCCTGTTCGTGTTTATTTCAAAGAATTGCAAAAGATTCTACTGACCATGTGCTGCAAATCACTCTCCCATTATTCCAGAAATTACAACGCATGCTAATTTTCATTCTCATACAAATGGATCAGGTAGTTTTGGTACTAAGTCTCAGTATGTGGTGTCACACTTTTGCAGAATTCATGAGTATTGCAATCTTGTTATGTCCTATTTTCTCTGCTATACTTTCTGCACAGTGTTCCAAATTCTGCAGCTCTGTTGCAGTTTCCCAGAGAAATATTTTAAATCCCTGACATACTCACGCTAATAAAAATACTCTAAAATCTTACTGATATATAGTTGAGTAGGGGTTACACTCATTGTTTTAATTACAAAATCTTGTTGTATCATGTTCTAAAGATAATCTTTTACAAATTCTATTTTTCCATACAGCTGCAAAAAAAGTTGAAAAGAAGTGAAGCTATTTTGAAAAAGAAATGGATGCAGAACTGCTGACAGAATATTTCCCCTCATCTTGTTCATAGGGAACTCTGTACTAAATAAGCAACATTCCGACAATTTTATAGCTGTGCCTCTTCCATCATTTTTAATATCTTCATCCAAATGTTATTTTGTTGCCACAATGTCCTCATCAATACACAAGTCATCCATGATGGCAATCGGTACACACCTTCATATAGCAATGCAGTGCAATATTTTCTAGAGCATAAAACAAATTACTTCCGGTAAAGCTTGGACCTCGAAATTGACTTTTCAGAAGACGATAGATTTGGCGATTGAATTTCTCGCTTTAATGTGCCCTGAGTTGTACTAACTTTTTATTCTTATGCTACGGATTTAGAATTGTCATCTGCAACCCAAATTAATAGATATAAATCACTTTCTTCCACACAAGGACACATCAAAATGAAACTCTGAGACTTGTTGTTGCACACAGCCTATACCAGTGATGGCATCCTTATGTACATACTAATTTAGATGCAACATTCTTTATACCGCTGGTTACTACAAAGATCCTGATGAGCTGAAAAAACAGTAGAATCAATGTGCCTGAGCATGTTGTCTTGTGTCACCGTAACCTTACTTGCAATAAGCCCCGGCCCATCCAGAGAGGTGGCGCCATTCTCCTTGTGGTCATCTGTCGAATCCCCCCCCAAAAAATCAATTGGGGAAGTGTAGAGGAGATGATAGAATCACCCTCCTGAACTAGACTTGTAAACAATGGGATTCTATCAATGTGAGTGGTGACTAATTTTATATAATATTGTATATTCTCTAAACTTGTGAAAACACTACAATGTGAAAATTAGGCCTCTCTGCTGGTGGCAGAATGAGGGCACTGTGTGTTTTTAAAATTACCCTTCACACACTATGAATCCCATAGTGTCATTCTCCCATCATTGGGGTCTTCCCGTCCCTCTACGGGGCGGGGCGTGCTTCAACCTACGAGTGACGCGGGAGCACTTATATTTTTTGACAATAGGCTATGTGATGTGATGAGGATAGTGGTATGTGTTAGGGAGTGTAGGGACCTATTTACGTGAATGGTGGTGTAAAAAAAGGTAAAAATTCCCTGACTAGTCGAAAAAATTAATTTTAGTCGCTTCGCAAGCTGGGAACATTAAAAAGGGGGTTAGTAAGTAGAATTACAAGTGTGGTCTACTTTGTCGACATGACATGTTTCATAGGCAGACCCCTCCTGCCTACTCATCAGGACCTCTGTTGATCCCTACAAAAATACTCAATTCTAAACTAAATGTTAAATGCCTATGGTCCTAAAACTTAACAGCAAAAATCGGCTGCTAGGTTTAGCCTCTGGGCTTGAGTTGGCCCTTGGTGAGGCATTATCATGAAAAATTGTCATGAAAAATGACCTAATATGGTCTCTGTGGAAAGACAAAAGGGAGAAAAAGGAATGAATGGGGAGTTATTCCTTACTTGCGATTAGCAATTAGCTAATCGCAAATAAGGAAGCTGTAGGAATTGCAATAAATATTGCGATTCCTACATGAATCCCGTTTTGCGAGTGTGTAATAGCGATTCCTTATTAATCGCTATTACAGACTCGCAAAACATGCCGATGATGAATCTGGCTGTTAACTCCACATATATGAACTTTGACAACATACTTGTCAACAACTTACTTAGATGTTGTGTGTGCTTGTCTCGAAGAGTCTTCCTGTGCATGTGCAAAGCTGGGCGAGGACTATTCCTCCCCCTCGAGGCACAATCAAGGAGGCGGGTGAGTGGTGACATCAGCCTTGTGGGAGTGGACGCATAATGCGGCAGTGATTGGATTTCAAATGGGGCGCTAAGGATTTGGCCCAGGGTGCGGTCAGTGGAGCGCCAATCACGATAATGGGAAGGGGCAGGGGTGGTAACAATTTGCAGCACTCCTTTCGCCTCCCTGAATTAGGCTTCCTAATTGGGTAAGACCGAGGCAACCTTAGGGGAGTGGCTATGCATTAGTTTGGCAGATCCTATTTCCGGGACACAGTTGATGGAATTGGAAAAAAAGGCACCTGCAGCCGTGGTTTCAAACGAGCGCGCAGCAGGTTGGTTTACTTTTATCAAATTAACGAGAGCTGAATTTGGGCTCGGGGCTGCCATTATTTGTGATGACCTTTAGCACAGCCGATATCACAAGCTGGGGCTAGCCTAGTTTGCAAGACACAAGAAGGAATAAAAAAAAAGGTTGTTACGCAAACAATCAGAATATTGCCTTTGTTTCCCACAGAAATTAGGCTACAGCCTTCGCGCCCCCGCCTTTAGCATCCCACATTTGCCCCAATAGTGAACTTTGACAACATACTTGTCAGCAACTTACTTAGATGTAGAGTGTGCTCGTCTCGAAGAGTCTTCCTGTGCATGTGCAAAGCTGGGCGAGGACTATTCCTCGCCCATGAGGCACAAGCAAGGAGACTGGTGAGTGGTGACATCAGCCTTGTGGGAGTGGGCGCATAAAGCGTCAGTAAATGGGTTTTAAATGGGGCGCTAAGGATTTGGCCTAGGGCGCGGTCAGTAGAGCGCCAATCACGATAATGGGAAGGGGTAGGGCTGCCCTACAGTCCAAGGGGTGGTAACAATTTGCAGCACTCCTTTCGCCTCCGAGAATTCGGCTTCCTAATTGGGTAAGGCCGCGGCAACCTTAGGGGAGTGGCTATGCATTAGTTTGGCAGCTCCTATTTCCGGGCCACAGTTGCTGGAATTGGAAAAAAAAGGGCGCCTGCAGCCGTGGTTTCGAACGAGCCCGCAGCAGGTTGGTTTACTTTTATCAAATTACAGAGAGCTGAATTGGGGTTCGGGGCTGCCATTATTTGTGTTGACCTTTAGCACAGCCGATATCACAAGCTGGGGCTAGCCTAGCTTGCAAGACACAAGAAGGAATTTAAAAAAAGGCTGTTACACAACCGATCAGAATATTGCCTTTGTTTCCCACAGAAATGAGGGCTACAGCCTTCGCGACCCCGCCTTTAGCGTCCCACATTTGTCCCAATAGTGAATCTTTGCAGTCCATTGCAGGAAATGTATGCAGTGTTAACCAGGTATTCAGAACACGGCGGTACCATGTGATGGTAACCAGATAGCGTGTCAAATGGAGCGTTAAAATCAACGCCACGCTGCAAAAATGCAAAACGCGAACACAACAAAAGCTGCGATGAGGCCAAGCGCAATACAAAAATGAGTGAAAACCAGCCACAGGCCAGCAATTCACATGCATCAGGCTGGAACAATCACCATAAAAGTAGAAAAAAACAAAAACAAATGCCAAACAATAGCGAAGAAACATGGATGTTGCTGGAGCAAGTACGGAGGACAACCAGAACCCCACAAGCCCCCCCGGAGGACCTGCCTGGGACCTCGGGTCAGGGAAGGCCAAGGAGAAGCAGAGTAGGAAGAAGCGCTTCAGTCAGCAGGAAAACAGGATTCTGATAATGGAGGTGGTCGAACACCATCAACAAGTGTTCGTCGCCTCCACTGTGTTATTGGCAACAAAAAATGGACTATGACAGGCCATCGTGGACAAGGTGAATACAGTCGGAGTGCTGAAGAGGACAATGGACGAGGTCAAGAAGGCAGTGGAATGATGTCAAGTGAAAAACAAAGCTGAAACTCGCAAACAACCGCAAGACAGCAATGCAGACTGGAGGTGGCAGTCCTGTGCCACAGGAGGAGCTGGACGACATGGAGGAAATGGTGTCCACAGTCATCAGTGGGGAAACGGTGGCTGGAGTCGGGGGACCTGACACTGCTCAACAGGACTGGACACAACAGCACCAGGGTGAGTGACGACCAGGGACTGGGGAGACAGGGGAGATGGGCACAATGGCACACATGCACAATTGAGCAGAGCACATCGGCGGACAAACCATGCCCCAGACCCCAACTCCCACCAAGAGAACAATGTATCCAAGTATGCTACATGTCAGCACTGTATAAGCACAGAAGTCAGAGGCACGCCGCATGTAAGGGATAAGGGGCAGCCAAAGCAGAGCTGCAGGGGCTACTGCCCCAACTGGGTGTAGACACTGGCCAATCACAAGTGGCATTGCAGGGAAATGTGAGTTGATAATGTACAGGTACAAACACACAGCTGTGATGGTGTTGAAATGTCCACTGTCCCGCAGCAAATGGGCAGCCACTTCAAACCAGCCATGATGTACACAGTCATGCAGTCTATATATAAACATGTACAATGCGACAACACACATGTGGACACATTGTTAAACTGCATCTGCCCTTCACATTGTAGAGGGACAATCACCACCTCCTGCAGAGCAGTCCCAACCTCTCTTCTCGGATGATGAAGAGGACCACAACACCTTTGACTCCGACACCCTCCGAGAGTCCATTGACAGTCTCAGCAGCCCACCTCCAAAAGCAGGGCAGCCCAGCTGCAACAAGGAGATCCCACCCCCTGCACAGACCACACAGCAGGCAACACCCACCACCACAGCTGCCTCCCAAGAGCTCCAAAAAGAACACGTGGCCTTCAAACGCTGTGTGTTGGGATGCCAGGAGCAGCTGGCTGAACAGGTGGGGGTGGGCTTTGACTGCACGGCAGACAAGCTAGATGCCATACGTGGGTGTCTAAGTCCCATCAGGGACCACTCACAGTCCCTAATGGACACCGACAGTCCGCTCCATGCCCTCCAACAAACCATGGCTCACATCGCCAGAGTCCTGATTGTGCGACAAGAACAACTGTTTAGTCAGGGTGGCTCCAGCGAGCTCGTCCAGGAGTTGGGAATCATGCAGAGGCTCATGGAGAACATGGAGCATGCCATTGTGGAGAGAGTGGCTGCCATGGGTGCACACCAGCGAGAGGTACCTGGGTTCCACAATGACCACAAAACAATCCTCATGGCATTGCTACCACAAGGCCTGGCGCAGATGCATGCTGCTGCTACCACCACATCCCCCTGAAGTGTCAGTGCAACATAGTGCAGCAGACATTCCACCTCCTGCCCCTGAGGTGTCACTGCCACACAGTGCAGGAGAAAGGCCAGCACCACCCACACGTGAGGCACATGCAACAGCTGAGGACAGAGATGCAGATGAAACCTCCTTACTGGTACGGAGGAAACTGTAGCATTCACTTCTGCCATTTCAGCTTGGTTCTGCCCTCTGCATCATCATCACCTTCCACTGTCCCCCGATACACTCTGCGATACTCACCTTGGACCTCGACATGGACTGCAATATTCTGTTTGTTCGCCAATGACTCAGCTATAAGACTGTGGACTGAACTCTTCCTCTTCCATTGGACTTCTCATTCCCTGAAGGACTCTGGCTGGCTCTCCATGGGCCAACCTGTGCAAGTGGGCTTTGCATGGCCATGTACTGCTCCAGATGCAACACTCCACTGAATGTGCATGAAACATTCCGAATCACACAGATGTGTCATCTCAATGGTCTTTCAAGTGTGGTAGTATGGATGAATGTAGGGTCAGTGAATTCCTCGTATGTCCATGTGGCTCATGTCGTCGGACTTGGATCACAGGGTGACACATTGCCGATTCTCTTCTGGGTTGCGCTGATGCAACAACAGCGACACAGGCATTTGTTACTTCCTTGTCCAGCCCAGTACATAACCACTCCCAGAGCCCTGGGGTCATTATTCACACCCATCGCTGGAGTGGCATATGCCGGGCCAGCCCACTACGCTTACGCTCCAGGGGGGGGTTAACAAAACCTCATGTGCCATGACTTCCCTGCAGTGATATGCTGCTTACAGGTCAGTTGTCAGCATGCCACAGCCACTCCCTCACAGCTGGTTTACACCCAATCCACACCCATCCAGCACACGTGTCACAGCTCATGTGACCCTGCCAATAAAAAAAGCTGGGTGCACGCGCACAACTCAATTTCCAACCTCTCTAGAGGTGTATCCGTGTGGTGTGCATGTAGGCATGGGGGCCCGGGTGCCTGCGACATCACATTCCGCAGGCCCAGCGGTGACATGATAGCGTCTGCACCAAAATACCCAATCATAGAGGGTCCATCACTGTGGGGGCATTTACTTGGTGGCACCGATACACTGCGGCCAGCACAGGTACACCGCCACAGGACGGTGACTTTGGGTGCACTGAGGTAGGGGCACCTTAAGTGCTGAGCGGGTGTGCATCCTGTGATGATGCCCCGTCCTGGTGGTCCGGAAAGCTCAGGTTTTGTGTGACCTGGACCGCAGTGTAGGCCTGAGGCAGCGGGCAGAGTGGCCCTACTGCCAGGCGGTGTCGCCTCCTGGATCACAGATTTAGTGGCACCTATGAGGCTAAACGGGTGTGCAGCCTGCAATGATGCCGGGTGCACTGGTATGTGCTCTTCCATGGAGAAATCAAGACCCAGCCCCAAGTGTGAGATCTGGGGCCGCGGAGCGGAGCTGCATGATGTGGAGGGTGCCATTTCCGCTGGTCCCGGGTTTGGGGCTTTTACCTGCATGTGGTGGGCACTCATTTCTACATGCCCATGACGGAAGGTGAGCAGTGAGGCTTGGGTGCGCAGGGGTGGGCATGCACCGCTGGGCGGCAGGAGGGGCTGGGGTGCAGCTGGCTGGGTGCGCAGGGGCGGGCATGCACCGCTGGGTGGCAGGAGGGCTGGGGTGCAGCTGCCTGGGTGCGCAGGGGCAGACAGGCGATGATGTTGCGTGCAATTGTATGTACTTTGCCATTCAGGTATCTGGACTCTGTTTCAGATGATGGGTCTGTCTCAGATGTGGGACCTGGTGAACTGCACTTCATACCGGCATGTGGTTGGAGACACACCGGTGGCAGCAGGTGAGCAGTGTGGCCTGAGTGCGCAGTGTCGGCACTCTCTCTCCCTCTCTCCTTTTCTCTATCTCTCTCTCCCCCTCTCTGTCTGTCTTTCTTGCTCTCCCCCTCCCTGTCCATTTTTCTCTTTCTCCCCCTCTCTGTCCATCTTTCTTTCTCTCCCCCTCTCTGTCCGTCTTTCTTTCTCTCGCTCCCTCTCCTTCGTTCTCCTTTGCTCTCTCTCTGTCCTTTGATGTGCGCAAGACACACCTTCTCATCATGATTTTTGTCTTGCAGGCTGTGACCTACGGATTGTCCAGAGGGGAGCCACCATGTGTCTTCATTTCTGTTCTGTCTTTATTTTAATAAATTATCATTTGTTGCTTCAAAGGTGAATTTGTGATGTTCATTTTTGTGACAGCATATGCATGTCATCAGATGTGATTGTGCAACATCATGCACGTTATTTGGTATATGAATCTGTGTGGTTGATGTGACATATCTTTGTCCGGGGGTAGGTGAGAGGTGACCGGAGTGGGGCCCGGGGGGGAGGTGGGGTCCTGGAGGTGATGGCGTTGTGTGCTTTTGCCCTCTTGGGGCTCCGGGATGCATGTTCAGTGACTCCATGGCATCTGTTGTTCTTCATGTGTGGCTCTGCGTTGGGCTCTCTTTTGTAGTGCAGGTTGTAGTCCGACTTTGCACCAGGTCAGAGCAGGTGTTAGTTTCCTGGTGCTAACACGCCTTATCGCATGTTTTGTGATCTTATAGCCGATCTGTCTGGTCGTTGAGACAGTTGTGGTGTGATATTGTCGCAACTTTTTGCCCGGGAACGCCTACTCTGCATCTCATTAGTGATAGTTGCCGGGGTCATCCTTGGTGATGTTTTTTGCAGCTGCTATCGCCGGAAAACTGGTGATATGGGCTGTTTGCACCAGCTTTTGAATGGGGTGTTAAGTTTATTTCAAATTTGGCTGCGTTAAGGTGCCGATAACTCAGCAATAGCTCCTTGAGAATATGACCCGATATTTTAATTTTCCACCTCCCCAACCCGAGCTAGGTGTTCTCACTGTTCTGGAACCCAGCACGACTTGCCTCACTCCCCGAGCTGGATGTTTTATTTTCTATGCCCCTGGTGAAACATTGGCTGTAGGAAGACGAGGGCTGGGGCGAGGTGGCGGCCTGACTGAGAGAGAGTAACGTAATCTACTCTCTCCATTACACAAGAAGAAATCGCTACTAAGAAAGCGAAGGAACTGCAGAAAAAAACACTTTCCAAATCAAATGAGGGAACTCTAAAAGTGCGGGCGCTGGGCCCCATATATTAGAAGAGGCGACTTCATACATTATTTGTACGTTTAATTTGATATAGCAGTATATCTGTGTCCTAACTGCATGCCTGCCCACGCAGCAGATCGAGGATTTGAGTGGGATGAGGTAAAATAGTAAAGTGTTTAACTTTCACCATGCAGAGAGCTGTGAGGTATTTTTACAACCAGAGTCTCGGAACTGATTGTCAGATGTCAGGTTTGTGTGCTTAGCCTGACCTTAGCGGAAGCTGGGTAATCCCCGCTTCAAAATCGGCAAATGCCATTAGAATGTAAACCAGTCCAGAAAGGATCCCCAAATAAGTGGAGGGGTGTGTGTGGGCCTTGGTGAGCCTGGCAGTAATCCCTGTCAACAGACAACTCTCCGCCTTCCTCGAGACCAATGGATCCCTCGCCCCTCACAGTCCGTTTTCCGAGCAAACCACAGCACCGAGACCGCCCTCATCGCAGCTACCGACGACATCAGGTCCCTGCTCGACAACGGGGAAACAGCTGCCCTCATCCTCCTAGACCTCTCTGCAGCCTTCGACACCGTATGCCACTGCACCCTGATACAGCGCCTCAGCAACACCGGAATCCAAGGAGCGACCCTGGAGTGGATCAACTCGTTCCTCGCCGGAAGAACCCAGAGAGTCCGCCTCCCCCCGTTCCGATCCGCGGCCACCGAAGTCATCTGCGGCGTTCCGCAAGGATCCTCACTCAGCCCCACCCTCTTCAACATCTACATGAGCCCTCTCGCAGCCATCGCACGCCAACACAACCTCAACATCATCTCCTACGCCGACGACACCCAGCTGATCCTCTCCCTCACCAGTGACCCCGCCACCGCCAGAGCCAGCCTCCAGGAAGGAATGAAAGACGTCGCGGAATGGATGAAGCTCAGCCGTCTGAAACTGAACTCAGACAAGACAGAAGGCCTCATCCTGGAACCATCCCCTTCTGCATGGGACGACTCCTGGTGGCCCCCTGCCCTGGGCACCGCACCCAAGCCAACGGACCATGCAGGCAACCTGGGATTCATCCTGGACTCCTCCCTCACGATGACCAAGCAAGTCAACGCCGTCTCATCCTCCTGCTTCAACACCCTGCGCATGCTCCGAAAGATCTTCCGATGGATCCCCACTGAAACCAGGAAGACGGTCACCCATGCCCTCGTCACCAGACGTCTGGACTACGGGCACACCCTCTACGTGGGCACCGCAGCCAAACTCCAGAAAAGTTTCCAGCACATACAGAACGCTTCTGCACGACTCATCCTGGACATCCCTCGCCACAGCCACATCTCTGCCCATCTGGAAGACCTGCACTGGCTCCCTGTCAGCAAGAGGATCATGTTCAGACTCCTCACCCACGCACACAAAGCTCTCCACGACATGGGCCCGAAATACCTCAACAGCCGCCTCACCTTCTACACACCCACCCGCCAGCTCCGATCCGCCAGCCTCGCCCTCACCTCCGTCCCACGAATTCGCAAATCCACCGTCGGAGGAAGATCCTTCTCCTACCAGGCGGCCAAGACATGGAACTCCCTCCCCACTCACCTATGGCTGACCCTGGACCACCTCTCCTTCAGGAAACAACTCAAGACCTGGCTGTTCGAGCAGTAGCGACTCACCCCCCCCCCCCCCCCCCTCACCCCCCCTCAGCGCCTTGAGACCCTTACGGGTGAGTAGCGCGTTCCTAAAATTTTGTTGATTGATTGATTGATTGACTGTCAGGGACGGGCAGTGCGGGCCTCTCTGGGGCTGGGTGTGAGGCAGGAGGGGATGACCGGGGGATATAAAGGGCTACGAGGGCAGTTCTTAATATATGAATACAAAAATAAGTAGCATTCTCTCCTCAGGAGGCCACTGCAGCTAGCTTCACCCCCTAACAGCTCTGCCAATGGCACAATCAACACAGCCTAAAATGTTCCCTATCTGCGTGTTAACTGGAAAGTGCAACCCCCGCACTTGGCGAAGACTACACACTATGCTCAACTATGGTGCATTATATTTTAGCCTTGTAATCTGATGTCTCATTGCGAATCTCGTTGTGAGATGACAATCACTGAAAACTATCCTGACTATCTGTGAACGGGACACCCATCTACAGCCATAAAAATTCTATCTCATTTTCGGAATTTGTCGGCTTGGATTGGTTTTAGCATGCTGTGATCGGTGATATATTCACAGTAATGATACACGTGTATTGGGATACAGTTTTCTGTTCTTAAAGTGCAAACAGCAAGGTTCATATCTTTCTTGGAAGCCAAAGTGAACTTGTTTACATTGAATGACTCACAGGATATAGTCATTCTTGAGGTTCATTTCTTTCCTTGGCAGAACATCGTGCTCAGCCAAAATGAAAGTGCTGCCTGCAGGTTACTAGTGCTCTTTCTTTGAACATGTACAAAGGCAACCTCACAAAAAGGTTCTCGTTCACTGCCCTACTTGGCTTTAAGAATGAAAGATGGGGGGCGTGGCCAAGATGGCGGCGGAGTAAGACGTGTCTCTGAGTCCCTCTGGCGCCACGAGTTCTATAGCTTTGTTTTGCACCCTCTTGGGATCCCCCTCCGTCGGGAATTATTGACCTCCCGACATCCTGTTGCAGCGGCGGACCGGCTGGAGATCCTATTTCGCCCATCGGAGCAACATTTCGCTGCGGCTGTAGGAGCGGCCTAAAGCGCGCCAGAAACCAGGCGCTGGAGTGTGCCCTAACTTCCGGAACGGAAGAGGCGGCGCAGCGGAGGAGCTGCCGGGCGGAAGCCGGCGGAGTCGGACCCTCGTCAAACCTCGCACGGCTGGAGGAGGCGCCGGGAAGTGAGGCTACGGTGACACCTGGTGCCTGCCGAAGTGAGGCACAGTGAGCGGGAACCGGGCACGGAGTGAGGAGACTAGGCTGAGCCGCCCACTCGAGGCTGGGGCTTTGGGGCCTAGGTGGGCCTGGTGTCCCGGTAACGCGGGAGGAGGCCCCATGGCGCTGTGGCTGCTGGCGGCAACTGTGGGCCCTGGTGGGGCAAAGGGGGGCCGGGGGCCCGTGAAGTCATCGACGTGGGAGTGGTGAAACGTCGAGAGAGCAGGGCGGGAGCCCCGAACTACCTGGCATAGCCCTGGGAGAGGGCTGAGAGCTCCGCCCGGCCGTGGGGCGGCAGCAGGGCCCCGCTGGAGTAATTAGCGGCCTGGTGCAGCTTGGCCTTGGTGGCCAGAGATCCAGCCCGTCCTGCATGGTGAGATATTGCGGAGGTGAGAGGCGGCGAGGGGAAGCACGCCCGGCAGCCAGCAGGGCATTGAACTGCGCTAAGCGGACATTTGCGGGGCGCCCCACGGAGGAGAAGGCCCGTGGTGCGTCCAATGCGAACATCCCGGTGGGTCCAACACTGTGGAGAGCCGTCGTACTGCCTCCCTTGGCTGCTTGCTGTTTGGGGAGGTGCATTTCGAGGGCGAGGTGTGCGGAGCTGTGGAGTACCGACCCCGTTGGCCTACGGAGTTTAACGAGGAAATTGGCACAAGAGCCCTAGACGAGTCGGCGTTGGATTCCCACACGGTTGTGCGGTAGGCGGAACGCTCCTAGATGGCGGTGGTGATACCCCCTTGTCCCTTGTGTGCCTTGGCGGTGCGGTTTGAAGAGGGGCAGCATGGTGACTGAAAGATTGAAGAAGGACAAGACAGGGAAGGATGGCCTACCGAAAGGTGCAGCGCAGTCAGTGTCACCCGCGGCTGATAAGTCACCGTGTCAGGGCGGGAATGAGGAACCCGCAACCAAGGCCTTTATGATCGAACTCTTTACCGCCATCAAGGAAGATATTGCAGAACTGCGTTCCCAGCTGGCATCGGACTTACAGAAAATTCGGAGAGATGTGGATAGAGTGGGGGAACGGGTTGCGCCGCTGGAGGAGCACAACTTGGGGGCGGCGGAGGATATACATCAGCTCCAGCAGGATGTCATTCGGCTGACGGAACAGAACCTGGATCTTCAAGCCCACGCTGAAGACTTAGAGAACAGGTCCCGCCGCAACAATATAAGAATTTGTGCAGTTCCTTGGAAGGGGGAGGGGTCGGACTTACGAGAGTACGTGGAGGCCCTTTTTAAACACGTCCTGAATGAAGAGGCCTTACATGAGATACGCATGGACCGTGTGCACCGTGTTGGGCTACCTCGGGGCCCGAAGGCCCCTCCCCCTAATATTCTGGTCTGCGTTCATGATTTTCAGCTAAAAGAGCGAATTCTCCGGAAGGCATGCGACTTCCACCTTCTACAGTTTCGAGACCATCACCCCTTGCTCTACCAGGACTTGGCTGCCTGTACCCTGCTGAAGAGGCGGGAATTCAGGCCCGTTATGGCTTACCTGCGGGAGCACAATGTGGCTTACTCCTGGGGACATCCGTTCCGGCTCATCTTCAGGTGGCAAAATAAACTGGTCCAGGTGCGTTCCCTCGCAACGGCCATGGAAATCCTGGGCTTGGATCGTCCTGACTCCGAGCCTGACGGCGGCGGCACATCTACAGGGCGACAGCGACGCCCCTCGGATTAGCAGCGAGTGGGTAAGCCTGTGACGGCAAAGCGGCCTGACCCATCGGCGAGCCGTCAAGAGAGAGGGGCTGCGGTGGCTTTCGTGGCCCTCGTGACAGAAGCTGCATTGGAGGACGGTGCAAGGGTCCTGTGAGGTCCTGAGAGGGTAGATTGCTGACGTCAGAGGGGGTCGCTCTACACAGGTACAACTTGAACTTTATGTCCTTAATTGTGGGAGAGTCCCGTATCGGGAATTGGAGGAATGACGGCTGGTGCCACATTCCCCTACCTTTGGGTCCTGCTTTACGAACTATCGTTTGTTGCCTGCTCATTGTTCTAGCTTGTTTTTTGCAGCTGGGGGTTGTTTTTTTGGGGGTGGGGGGAACTGGAGGTGGGTGGTTCAGGGGAGGGGGGCTCCGCATCAGACACGGGGGGCTTTTGGAAGAGTGTGAGATGTGGTTGACTCCTGCACGCTACGAGAGAATGCCTGAGAGGGGGCCCGGGAGGGCGCTGCGAGAATGGTGCTGTCACTGGGTTGTTGAGAGGTGGACCAGGGTACCCCGCCGACAGAGTACAATATGCCTGTGGGTGGTAGGGACTAGCACAATAGCGCCCATCTCTTCCTTGTGGTGTAATGTCTAGGGAGCTGAAAGTGGTGAGCCTTAATGTTCGTGGGCTCAATAACCCTGTGAAGCGTTCTGCAGTTCTGTCCCTACTTGAGAATGCGGATGGTGATGTGTGCCTCCTGCAAGAAACTCACCTCCTGCCCAAAGATGTTCGACGCATGCGTGACAGATGCTACCCCTTGCAGCTCTGGTCCTCGGGCCCCGCTAAGAACAATGGAGTAGCGCTGCTGTTTAGCTCTCATGTGCGATGCAAAGTCTTGGCCCAGCTGGTGGAGATCAAAGGGAGGTTCCTGGCGGTGCGGGTTCAGTGGGGGGACACGATTTTCACCATTGGGTCCCTTTACGCCTCAAATACTCAACAGGAGCCTTTTCTGCGCACGGCCCTGGCGCAGGTTCTTGCTTCCCCTGATGCGCTCATACTGGTTGGTGGGGACCTTAATCTGGTGACGGATGGGAGATTGGACAGGTCAGAAAATAGGGTGTCTCACACCGGCGCTTGGTCCCAGGAAGGGAAACAATGACTTGAGGAGGGTGGGCTTTATGACGTGTGGCGCGTACAGCATCCCCAAGAGCGAGACTATACTTACTATTCAGCGGCGCGCAAGACGTATGCGCGTTTAGACCACTTCCTGGCCACATCCACCTTTCTGCCACACCTGTCTGATGCTGACATTGCCCCGTGCTCCCTTTCTGACCATGCGCTCCGCTCGGTGATGGTCTCACTGAATAGCCCACGACCCCCTTCTGCTGGCTGGCGGCTTTGTGATTCCATGTTGCATTCTGATTCAGTTGTTACGAAAATCAGGGACACGATCACCCACTACTTGGCTGAAAATACAGTAGGGGACACTGCGTTAGCTTCAATTTGGGAGGCGTTAAAGCTGGTGGTCAGAGGGGACTTCATTGCACTAGCGGCCACGTATGCTAGGTTGCGTAGGGAGAAACAAGGGGAGTTGAAGGGAGAAGTGCGGGGACTGGAAGCGATTCACAAGAGGACAGGGGCACCTAGGGTGTGGAGAGAACTAGAAACTAAGAGACACATGCTTAAGCACCTGGATCTTGACAGAGCAGAATACGCCTTGCTGCGCCTGCGCCACAAATTTTATCTGTGTGGCGATAAGGGCGGCAGGATGCTGGTGCACCGCCTTCGCGCGAGGGCCCAGGCAACTGCCATCACGGAAATTAGGGATCATGGGGCGATGTCCCGTACCAGTGATGCAGAAATTGTTGACTCCTTTCGCCACTTCTATCAGTCGCTATATGCAAGTGAGGATGCGGCGCCTGCAGACATCAAGCAATACATGGAGACAGCTGGTGTTACGCCCCTAAGCCCTGATTCTGCGGAATCGCTGGAGGCAGAGATTCATGTGAAGGAGGTCATTTCGGCCATCTCCAGGCTTACACTGGCCAAGTCCTCCTGGGCCCGATGGGTTCTCAGACATTTTTTACAAAACTTTTTGCAGGGAACTGGCCCCATTTTTAATTCGGCTCTTCAACTCCTTCCTGGACACTGGGACGGTCACCCCGTCCATGTCCGACGCAGCCATCACGGTCATCCGCAAGCCCGGAAAGGAGCCTGCCGACTGTGGCTCTTACAGGCCGATCTCGCTCCTGAACATGGACGCTAAGTTGTTCGTGGGAATATTAGCCGCACGTCTTAGCCCTCTAATGGATGGTGTGATTGACCCTGATCAGGCAGGCTTCATACCCACCCGGCAGGGTGGCGATAACTCTAAGAGACTGCTCCATCTGTTGTACTTGGTGCACCGGTCGAAGGCACAAGCTTTTCTGCTTTCCATTGACACGGAGAAAGCCTTCGATCGGGTAGATTGGGGGTTCCTCTTTGAGGTGCTGAGAGCGTTCGGCTTTGGTGGCAACTTCTTGCGCTGGGTCCAATGCCTCTATGCTGTTCCTAAAGCTGTGGTACGAGTCAATGGTTGCAGGTCGACATCTTTCCCCATTGCCCGTGGCACGTGGCAGGGGTGTCCCCTCTCGCCGCTCCTCTTTGCGTTATATATGGAGCCATTTGCCCAACATAGCAGGTCCCACCCCGGCATCACAGGCCTGCGCTTCGGGGCTCATGAGCATAAAATAAGTTTATATGCAGACGATGTCATCTTGGCGCTGCGGGATCCCTACCCTTCCCTGCGACACTTGTCAGCAGAGATTCAGGCATTCCACAAGGCAGCGGGGTTTAAGGTCAACTTTTCCAAATCTCAAATTCTGAATGTGTCGGTCCCGCTTGTCGATGTGGCAGATCTGCAACGGGACTTTGATTTTCAATGGACACAGTCCGACATTACGTATCTTGGTATCCGTCTAGCCCCGACCCTGCCTAGAAGGCTTGCCCTGAATTACTCTGGGCTGGCTGAGCAGGTATCTAAGTCCCTATTGGATTGGTCCCGCATGAATTTAGCTTGGTTTGGTAGATTAGCTGCCGTTAAGATGACGATCCTCCCTAGAATACTCTATATGTTTCAAATGCTACCACTGACGCCACCGAAGGGCATGTTGCAGAAACTCCAGGGGTTGCTCAATAAATTCTTATGGAACAACAAACGCCCACTCACTACGTTCACAGTGACCACGTCACCGAAGGCGGCAGGAGGACTGGGCTTCCCAAATCTTGTGGCATACTTTCAGGCAGCCTGCCTGCGGTATGTGGTAGAATGGAACAGACCCATGTCCAGCAAACAATGGCTCTTCATGGATCAAGCGGTGGCAGGCTGCAATATTTGGAGGGAGCTCTGGTTGCCACGTAGACATAGAGCATGGGGGTTGTACTCCTCTCCAGGGACTTCCCCGACGCTACGGGCTTGGGACCAGCTGGCGCTGCGTAGAGGATGGACTTCCTTCCCCTCACCTATGACGGCGATCGTGGGCAACCCTGACTTTTCCCCTGGGCGTGCGTCGCCGGTCTTCCACCGCTGGCGCGAGACGGGCTGCAAGAGAGTGGGAATGCTCTTTGACTTGGATGGACTGATCCCGTTCCCTGTGTTGCGGGCGGAATACTCTCCGCTGGAGCCGGGGACGCTTTCTACCATGCTCAGTTGGTGCATTGGGTGACCAGCCCAGCTAATGTGTCCCCTATGTCACGACCTCTTATGGCCTTTGAACTTTGGCTTGTTCGTAAAACTGATGACCGGAGTCTCATCTCGGAGCTGTATGCTATGATCCTAGGCTGCTCTTCGAAACAGCGCACGAAGGCGCAGGTGAGGTGGGATGTAGAGATAGGGCGGCCCATTTCGACCAAGGAATGGGAGCAGGTGTTCTATCGGGCGCATCACACGACATTCAACAAGGCAGGGACCGAATCAGCATACAAGTCAGCGACATACTGGTACTATACGCCGGCGCGCGTCGGGCATTGGGATAAAGCCAAATCAGGCCTCTGTTGGCGGGGGAGCGGGATGTCTGGGAATTTGATACATTTGCTGTGGCGCTGCCCGAAATTATAACGCTCCTGGAAAATGGTGGTTGATGAGTTAGACAGTGCGTTCAAGATAACATTGCCCCGACTCCCGGAACACACGCTACTTGGGTTGCCTCACCCTAAATATTTCCCATTACACTCAATTATAGGTGGGCAACTGGCGTTGGCGCTACTGGCTGCGAGACAGGTGTTGTTGGCAAGGTGGGGCTCGCAGGCGGTGCCTGACATTAGAGATTGGCTTCAGCGTTTGTGGCACACCCTAGCTATGGAGCGTCTTTCCCTAGGCATGGATGGGAGGGGGTCGGAATATGCCACTCTATGGGCGCCATTTCTGCAACTCTTGTCCAAAGACCTTCGGGAAGTGACTTGCCCGAAATATCTGCAAATTCTTCAACTTATCCCTCTAGAACCGGTGGGAGCCACGACGTGCAGTTGAGTCTATGGGAGCCACGCCCCAGGGAAGGGGGATGCCTGTGTGATAATTGTTCCTGGTTTCGTCTGATGCGGAGAGGAGTGGGCTGGGAGGGAAGGGGGGGCGGACCGGGGGTTGGCAGGGAGGAGCGGGGGGGTAGGGGTAGGTGGAAATGTTTTTCTGTTTGTTTTGGACTTTTATCTTTTCAAAATTGCGGTTACGATGCATCCGGTGGAGTGATTATGCTACCATAGATACGCGGGGCCGACCTCCGGGTTGTAGTCCCAGACGCTGTGTACGATTCATGTAGGAGTACGCCCTGCCGGCGAATAGATGTAGGCAGCTGGGCTGTGTACTGTGCTACTGAGCCGCTTAATAAAATGTTTGATTCTAAGAATGAAAGATGACGCCCTCTGCATTCTGCTTGACTGATGACGTGTGTTTATGCAGCAGGCAGCCCCTGCTTCAGAGGTTATAGAGCACTAATTATCTCAAAGTGACACGGATGAGAGGAGAAAAAGCCAGCTCGTATGTCAAGGGGCCCGTCCCTGGAGCCCTTAAGAGTCAAAAGGAATTTGTTACACAGATGTAGACTAAGCTGTTGGTCTGAAACAGGGACTTGTGAGAGGTCAAAGGTTTTACCCTTCCCATTCCCTGTTCCTTTACTTTTCTGTCACAGCACTAACTATGTAAAAAAGAAAATGATGGGAGCGCTGCTCCTAAATGCAACCTTTCAGACACAAAGGTAGAGCATGCCCATAGGATTTACACATTTAGCTTTACGTAGTGGTATGGATAGGGCCTACACTTCTCGTCTCCATACATGACATGAACTTAAAGTTGGCTTAAGTTAGCCCCCTGTACATGACTGACTGACTCTAGCGTCTATCTCAGTTGTCTCATCTTGATTCAGTGGTTTTCTTCCTGTGTTTGTCCCACACAGGAGAATTTCAGTCTCGCACTCTTTGGATGGACGAGTTGAATTTTTCTTTGGAATACTATGGACCTTCATGGAATTCAAGGAATACCAGCTCAGTTTAGTACAAACCATCACTAGTGAAAGAATAGCACACAGTGGCACAGATGTACAGAGCACCTGGTAGGCCGGCGTCTGATATGCATCCCATTAGACTGACAGTTTTGAAAGTCACTGTCTTTGTTAGAGCAGATTCATTATTGCTTTATTACCCTTCCTGCTTTCTCAAATTTGCTTGAAAATGCACAATTTGCTCACTCTTTTTACAAAATTTTCTCCGGGGGAGAAGCCCCCATAGGAGGTTCGGACTCGCTCGCTACACTCGCTTGCCACATTGCAATATGCCCATTGTTTTACAACCCACCACTTTCAAATGTCACCAGCCGCCACTGCATAAATGAAACATCACTACCTACTGTTCCACATGAGTGGCAAGTGCCTCTCAGGTCACATATCTGGAATGACTGCCACACCGTACAGTTATGTTCCCAGTCCCTTTTTAAAGTGCTCCTGGTAGCGCCTCCTAATGAATAACTCAGGAGATGACTACATCCCCTGAACATGTGTGTGTGCACTGCACAGAGTCCCAGGTAACTTATACCCTATAATCACAGACCTAAGTACTTACAGTTTTAACTCCTACTTTGAGATGTTAAGGCAAATGGGTCCGGATGGCACTTCCCAGGAGGAAAATAACACAGGGTATGCTTTACAAGGCAAGATTTCCCAGCCTCACCCATACCAGCTTACTCACTCCATAAGTGTTCAGATAAACAAATGAAGAAGGATCTTGATTACACCTGGGTTCCCTATATTAACCCTCCCATTGGACTCTCTCTACGCTATTCACTCTTAGGCCATCATTACGATGCTTTTCAGATGAGCGTCCGACCGGCATCTTTTCAGAAACGATACTGCCGACAAGGTGTCAGCAGTCCCGCGGCCATTATTACAATGTGACCGCCTTCACGGCAGTCGTAAAGTGTATATTTTCTATTTTGTCTTGTGCTGCAGCATAAACTACAATAGAAAGTAGATACTTTTAAAATATCCCGGCACCATGTGGTGCTGGCCACATGGTGCAGGAATGTTTAGGGTGATACCAAAGGGGATGATGGACGAAGCGTTTGAGCAAATCAAACACCCACCCCCAGTCAACTTGAAGAAAACAAGAAACCTTCCTAGGGGTCCCACTGATACTTGGTCCTTTTAAACCAACAAAGAAGAAATTGGCACAGAAGCTGTAATATAAAATACATATTTATTAAACCTCAAATGAGTGCGACTACGTCACACAGAAGCCTTAGCAACTGAATGAGGCAGTCTGAGAAGTGCAGAAAACAGAGGCCTTATATATGCTTAGGGTTACATAGTCCTCATAAGACCAAGGGGCAGTCCTGGCACATGTAAGCATGCAAAAATGACTAAGATGGGCATACAAGATCTGCTTGCTCAACAAAGTGGGAGGAAAGTTACTTCTCCATACAGCAGCAAAAATAGCCTGACAGTTATACTAGAGAAGCAGGTGCATTCTACTAGCTAGGCCCTTCTGGGCATGTGCGAAGGTGGAAGATGCTAAATATAGTTCGTTTCTCGGCAGATTACAAGAGCAGTCAACACTGAGGGAGGACAGAGCACATGGTGAGCATGTGGCAGCACATGGCAAACAAAATGGCTGCCAGAAATACAAAATGGCTTTCAGCTCTTGCTAACAAATCCGTCCAATATTTAACAAACTGATCTGGGTTTAATCCATCATCATTTTTTAGCTCACTCCACCACCCCAGTTCAGACATGGCCATATGCAAATCAGTCTGACCCTGTGCCTCAGGGGTACAGTCCAGCCCGAACTGCCAAGCCATGTCTTCCCTGGACCGGAAACAAGCATTCTAGGACCGGTTTCGGGTTCATAACCCTCATCAACCAGGCTATCTTGAATCCAGTGGCAGAGTGAGCAAGGAACCCACGCCTGGGCATACCCTGCCAACTTAGGGCGAACAAGGCGATACCAAAGGGGATGATGGATGGAGCGTTTTAGCAAATCAAACACTCACACCCAGTCAACTGATCTGGGTTTAATCCATCATCATTTTTTAGCTCACTCCACCACCCAAGTTCAGACATGGCCATATGCAAATCAGTCTGACCCAGTGCCTCAGGGGAACAGTCCAGCCCGAATTGCCAAGCCATGTCTTTTCCGGACCAGAAACCAGTATCTTGGGACCGGTTCCGGGTTCATAATCCTCATCAGCCAGGCTATCTTGAATCCAGTGGCAGAGTGAGCAAGGGACCCACGTCTGGACATACCCTGACAACTTAGGGCCAACAAAGCGATACCAAAGGGGATGATGAACGGAGTGTTTGAGCAAATCAAACACTCACCCCCAGTCAACTGTTCTGGGTTTAATCCATCATCATTTTTTAGCTCACTCCACCACCCCAGTTCAGACTTTGCCATATGCAAATCAGTCTGACCCTGTGCCTCAGGGGAACAGCCCAGCCCGAACTGCCAAGCCATGTCTTCCCTGAACCGGAAACAAGCATCCTGGGACCGGTTTCGGGTTCATAACCCTCATCAGCCAGGCTATCTTGAATCCAGTGGCAGAGTGAGCAAGGGACCCACATCTGGGCATACCCTGCCAACTTAGGGCGAACAAAGCAATACCAAAGGGAATGATGGACAGAGCGTTTGAGCAAATCAAACACTCACCCCCAGTCAACTGATCTGGGTTTAATCCATCATAATGTTTAGCTCACTCCACCACCCCAGTTCAGACATGGCCATATGCAAATCAGTCTGACCCTGTGCCTCAGGGGAACAGTTCAGCCCGAACTGCCAAGCCATGTCTTCCCTGGACCGGAAACAAGCATCCTGGGACCAGTTTCGGGTTCATAACCCTCATCAGCCAGGCTATCTTTAATCCAGTGGCAGAGTAAGCAAGAGATTCACGCTATCCTGGCTGATGACGGGTGATAGCCAGAAACCGGTCCTAGGATGCTTGATTCCGGTCCAGGAAAGACATGGCTTGGCAGTTTGGGCTGGACTGTTCCCATGAGGGACAGGGTCAAGACTGATTTTTTTTGCATATGTCCATGTCTGAACTGGGGTGGCTTGGTGAGCAAAATAACAATGGATTAAACCCATATCTGTGACTGGGGATGAATGTTTTGCCATTGTGCAACATTCCGTCCATCATCTTGTGTGTTTTGCTGTTCACCCTATCTGGGAAGGGTATGCCCAGACGTGGGTCCCGTGCTCACTAGGCCACTGGAGTCAAGCTATCCTGGCTGATGACGGCTGATAGCCAGAAACTGTTCCTAGGATGCTTGATTCCGGTCCAGGGAAGGCATGGCTTGTCAGTTCGGGCTGGACTGTTCCCATGAGGCACAGGGTCAAGACTGATTTGCAGATGGCCATGTCTGAACTGGGGTGACTTGGTGAGCAAAATAACGATGGATTAAACCCAGATCTGTGACTGGGTGTGAATGTTTTGCCATTGTGCAACATTCCATCCATCATCTTGTGTGTTTTGGAATGTTTAGGGTGGCACCATAGTGGAGAGCTAGAAGGGAAGAGGGCACGGCTGAGGGCCCGAAAGTCACTTTCCACCTGCCTGTTCATGGCGGGTGAACCGCTATGAAAGAGCAGGTGGAAAAGGACATAGTACTCCCTACGTCGGTACCTGAGCAGGCACCGCCCCTATTGTAGGGATTACTGTCCCACCGATGTTCCGACGGGCTCCTTAAGCATCTTGGAAAATGCCAGACGGTCCCTTCCCCTGCTGCCGCTGACCGCACGCATTGTAATGCAGCAGTCGGACCGCAGCAGCAGATATCGGTCTGACTGCAACCGAAAAGCCACTGATTGTAGTCCGACTGACATCAGAATGAGGGACTTAGTCTTAAAACCTTCTTTGCTATACTGGTGTAAAGTAATGTGAAGAGGATGGACTGTGCAGAGCATCTCTGTCTATAAGGAGTACATAACTCTTGCACTTCTTCTCTCAGGGAATCTATACCGAATTGAAGTCTGTAGACTCATAGAATAAAATTCACATAGTGTCTGGCAGATCAATATGGGTAAGGCCTGCCCTCATCCTCACGTAGGTAGGAGGCTTCCTAATGCCCAGACTCACCCATACAATTGATGGCCCTTTGTGGATACTGAGGTTGTCTACTCAGCTATGTTGCTCCTCTGGATTTCAAATGCACCATGTTTCCAGTGAGACTTTTGTGATTTCATCATTCAGGATTGTTGAACCCCCCAGCTCAAACCCTGCTAGTTGTTCAAGCTGTATGTTTAAATCAGTGGTGTGCTTGTGTGTCACATGCCTGAGGGACACTTTCTAGTTGTCTGTCTTCTGCAAGGGGCATGCTTTAAGGTGAATGTCAGCAGCCTTAAAAAGGCCACCTCTAAATTCTCCTTGCAATGTTTCTGTCCAATTTCTGGGACATTCAAAGCCAAGCTTACTGGTGGTGAGTCCATTGATCCTCCTTTCCAGTCACATTACTAATCTGTGCTCAAAGCCAAATTGCAGGTGCAGTCCCAACAAGGGATTTTCCAATGAACGTTTATGTTTTGTTTCATCAGTTTTTCTGCTACTGGTCTCAATGTCTTCCAAATGACCAAGGTGTGTTTTGCAATGTATTGCTGGAGTATAACCATATCACCTGTAAGTTCAATGTACCTTTGTGACTGAATTCAGGTAAGAGGCATTTGATCAGTTGATATGATGATATCTTTGCCATTAGGTTTCTAGGAAATTCCTGCACTAAGAGACATTTTTATTTTAACGTTTTCTTCATCCTTAGTTCAAGTATTTTGGTGAATAGCAGTTTAATGTACTCCATGATAGGTTTTCCCTTTACTTCTGTGTTCATGTTATGAAGCCTAATGTTGACTCCTCTAGCCTCTCCTACTCTCCAAATCTTCACATTGCAAGCAAAGCATTTTATCTACTTACTACCACTAGTTAGTTTGTTCTTAGTGACTGCAGGAAAGTCAGTTATTAGTAGGAAGAGGTATGTACCTTCAGCGAGTAATAGTAAGACAATCACTAATAAGGTCCAGTAAAGTCTCAATAAATTAATGCTTGCTCAACCCTTGGTGTCTTGACAGATGAACAGTCAGGCTTAACTTAGGCGACAGGTGTATAAATCATTTAATATCACATTTAATATCACAAAAACAGTACATAAGTAAAAGACACAACACAATAAAAACCCAACAGTGATTTATAAAAAATAGAGAATGTTCTTATCTATAAAAGTATAGCAAAACAACAAAACCTCAATGTAGGAAACCGGTAATCTGATTTTTTAAAGTTTAAATAAAAACGGTGCATTCTAGCACCAAAGTGCCACTGGTGGCTATCTGGTCGTACTGGACTGGGACAAAGACAACATTTTAGGCAAACATTTATAGAGCGCAGGCCAGATAGGCTGAGTGCTAGGTCCCGGTAAAGATCCACCTTTGGACTGACCCCCTTATTACGAGTATGGTGGTCCATAGGACCGCCGCACTCGTGGTGGCGGCCTGACCACTGCGGCACTGTGTGCCACATTACAAGTGTGGCTGTCGGACTGCCACAGGAATGCTGCATCCATCTGGGATCAAGGATCCCACAGCAGTCGCACCGCGGTCAGGGAACTGTAATATGGTAGCAGTGCTCTGTGGCACCACCAAGCATATTATGAGTTGACTTTCCACTGCCCTTTCATGGCGGTTAGCCCACCATGAAAAGGGAGGAGGAGAGGCAACAAGGGGAGCCCTAACAGGGATCCCTGCCACTCCTGGACTCCTGGACCTGGGGGTGTATGCAGGGGACATGTAGTGCCCCCTAAATTTGCACCCTCAGGTCCTGAAAGCTGTTGAATGAAGGCCACATCGTGAAGGAACAGGCAGTTGGCACTCTCTCAGATCGCCAATATCAGACTGCTGCAGCACTGCCCGCCGGACCAGGATTTAACTCCTAATTTGGCAGCAGTCACCAACATGGCTTTCGCGATCCTCGAGTAGATGGCGCAGTGGTGCCTATGGTGTAGGACCACCAAAGTCGTAATAAGGCCCTTAGTCTTCTTCTTGGAGCTCTTCTTTTGAACCCTCTGTTTCCTCATATTGGGAGTTTACTGCAATGATGGCTGCCTGCTGCAGCACAATGCCTCGTTGAGCCCCCAAAAGTCTTTGTTCTTGGTGTCAATGGTAAGCAGCTCTGGAGCTTTCAGCAAAAACAAATCAGCACAATCAGACTGATTCACAAATCGATGGTGGCTTGACTCTTGACGTCGAGCCGGTGTTCTTCTGGAGGTTTTTACCAAAACTTTCCATAAAGTTCACAAACTTTTTGAACTTCTTCTGAATGGTTTTCTTTGTGTTGAAAAGTATCCAGCAGCACCATCCCAGGTTTCAGAACCTGTGGATTGCCTAATGGGGTCTTGGACTCAATCTCCCACAATGCACCTGGGCAGTCCAGAATCATCAATATGTAGCCAGTCAGCTGCAGTAATCCTCTCTATGTCTGCTGCAGGTGACTTCTCCCAACACTTTTCTATCCGTTGCTGTTCAGGTAATCCACTCCTTTTCATGGAATTAGGCACAGTCCGATCTTAGTGGAGCCCTGAGAGAGGTGCAGGTGCAGTCCTTTTGTGTGCAAGCCTTCTGAGGTGGAGTCTAAGGGTCCAGCAGGGTAGTCCTTCTTCTTCAGATGTCTCAGGCAGGGATCTGAGGGGCCAGGGACGGCCTTAGTACTGGTGGCGCCTGGTGTGACAATGTTTGTTGACCACTTTCACCACAGATTCCCTACATACCACCCTTTAACAGTGCCCCTCAAGTCTTCACAACCACTCTCTCTCAGATGCATTTAATTCGTTTTATAGCACCACTCATACCAATGTAGGGTGTCAAAGCACTTAACATTACACACACATTATACAGAGACAATCAATCAAATGTGTGTAAGTCAATGTACAGGAAATGTTACATAAGACAGAGGACCACAAGGTGTAGGAGTAATGTGTCTGGTAAGCAGTATATTTTGATTGCTAGGCCTGGAAAAGCACAAACTCAGAATTTATAACATAATACAATGGTGAGGGGGTTCTGTTTAGAAATAATACGTGTTTTTTCCCAAATGAACGTTTTTTGTAACATTATGATAATGAAAGATCGGGGAAAAATCATAACGCTCTAATCTATACCTTGCAGTTTGCATGCAGCTCTTTGATGACAGTTATGTGCTCACTGTTCTCTATTTGTATCTTATCTTATACACTGCAAGTAACATAATATTCTTTCTGATACAAGCAGTAACTCACTGACCTATTTACATTATATGCACTTTGTGATCTGCATGGTACACTTTCCATGCAGCAGGTATAATAACCATCTGCGCTACTTTATGATGAGTCAAAACTTCCACTAGACAAAACTCTTATCTCTCTCCAGGCAGAACATTAATCACCGGATTTATCTTGACATTTGATTTGATGCGCGAAAATGGCTGGTGGCAAGGAATTCGGCAGCAGGTACTTTTGCAACTATAATATAATGCACCCTCCCTGAAGTCAGCACCCTGTACCATACCACTGGCCTCAATGCCCTAGAGCTGGCCTTTGAGGGGCTCTGCATATCTCCCATATTTTTTCCCCATCCTGTGCTGGCAAAAGGGGGGACCTCCACAACCAATTGTGTTTAAGTTGCCACACTCTGCTATGACCACTTCCTGCGATGTGTGACATGTTTTTGACCCAGAATGCTCTTTTCCTACAAAAAAACAAATGAACAAATTCTCTCCATGAAGTTTGTGTCAGTGTAACCCAACCCAGAGGTATGGCTAACATTGGACAACACTTCCATTCCAGCCCCTCTCCTATTCTAATCAAGAGGGCACCCATCTGGCTGGTGATCAAGGAAGTGGAGGCTGGTATGGATCCTGTGATGACTATTCTCCTGCCTTTGAAGTCCAACTTAGCTCCCCAGCCTCTTTTCTCTCCCAGCATTAGAAAAGGAAGCAGGCCTCCTTCCACCAAATGGCAGTATTGTTGCAGACCAAAGCCTCTTCACACCTACTCAGATGGCAGCCTGGCTCAGACTAAGGAAGGCTTACCAATCATAAGAGGCTGCTACAGGGCTGCTTTAGGTAACTTCAGGAAAGCAAGTTCTAAAACTACTTTCCTGTAATAGATATAATAAACCTAACCTTGGTAAGTTGGATTTATTGCAACCATTATTTTGATACTTTGAATCAGATTGCTAGCAAACTCTAATCAAACCTTAGACTGTATTAGATTTTATGCAGTCTTCCCTTGATAGCCTATAGGACTAGCAGCACTACAATGGGGGAAATCGACTTCAGCTATTTTCCCTAACAGGGCATTTAAAACATCTTTTATATTACTCCACATTTTTGGCAACAATGACAGACCTCAAAGGTTACTATATGTAATAGAAAGGTAGTTTGGGACATTGGAAGTACTTTTGATTCCAAAGTAGGACTTGGGCATAGTTTTAATTGAAAACCAGTTTGCAAGGCAGGCTTGGTTTTGAAATGGCACCACAGCAGTGCAAACGTAGGTGAACTAAGTTCACTGGGGTCTCTAAAGCTACATCCTTCCACATCCAAGAGGCTTACATGTAAGCTATCCAGGCCAGTTAGAATTATAACAATTACCACATACCTTTTAAGGACAGAGCACTGGCCCTCGGCCTGGTTAGTAGAGCCAACGGCACTTCCAGAATTAGTAACCACCAGCATCGATCTAAGGATGGGGGTGATCAGGGCAAAAAAGATGACTTTCCTACAGTAGTCTCTGAGTGATCGACAAGAGGTCTTCTACCAAGGAAAAACAAGAATACTCATCAATGACTAAGATTAGTTGATGTCCACTGTCAAGGGGTCCAAAGAGGTTAACAGCAATTTCCTCCTAAACCTGCTTTGGAATATCAGACATGTTCAACAGATGATGGGTTGTTTTGGGAGATTGACAGTTGCACAAATGACATGTCTTTAATTCCCTTTCAACTTTCTCATCAAGATGAAGAAACCAAACTTGACCTCAGATAGCTTGATTAGTGTCTACAATTCCATGATGTCCTTCATGTGCCACATCAATGACTTGTTATCTCAGATTCTCTGGTATGATAATTTTCAAACCTTGCAAGACGATACCTTTTTGGGTAAGGGAAAGATCATCTTTTACATTTCAAATGTTTGAATTTTTGATATTCACTCTTGTCATGTCTTGTGCATTTTATGACACAGCCCTTTTGGGTCCCAGCTGACTCCTTAGAGCTGTGACATAAGTGTCATAGCGGAATGTAATGAAAGCTTGTTTTAGAATGTTGAGTTCATAGTTACATGCAGGAGAAAAAAACATGTAATACTTAGCTCCTTGTGCAGCGTAGTCATTGGCAGGTGCACCAGGCTGGAGAGGGAACTACAAATGGCAACGAGATGGGGAACGAGTAATCCGGCAAACTCCCAGAGAGTTTGCCATGATCTAAGCAAACTGCTTGTGCTTGCCATGTGTGTCGCTGTCAAAATACAGAATTGACGCTTCCTGCATGTGGAGTACAAGCACAATTCCAGCCGTGGAAAGTAGCTGAAGAGAATGGAAGCGTTGTAAGGAATCCGCACGTTGATGGTCGAGATCCTGATGGTCAGGCCAGACATAAAGGTACTGCTCTGCCACACAAGGTTAAGTTGCACATTATAAGGAGTGTCAACGCTGAAGATTGAGTCAAACTGGTTGTACGCAGCACAGCCACTGATAATCATAACTTGCAAAATAACTCTGCGAACAGAAGCACTGTAAGGCAGGGATCAACCAGGTGTCAGAAAATGTGAATTGACATTTAGAAAAGAATAAATAAATGACTTGCTGAATACACTGAAGAGAGTCATTATACCACAGCACTCAGTCAAGTTGGCTCGAGGTAAAGTGCTTGAGGTTGTGCTTATGGAGCCATCCATAACCGAAGCGGTTCATTCACAAAGTTGCAGAGTGGGTCTCTGAACAACTTCAAGGGTATTCAAAGAATAAAGACCCAAGAGCGACTCGGAATAGTGAGTTTTTTTAGATGATAGTGACGAAAGTCATGTATCCAGCTATCATCAAAGTTGATTCAGAGGGCAGCACTTCACAAGGTCTCACACAAGTGTTGCATAAACCAAGTCAGAGTGACCAACCAGCATTGTCATTAAGTTCCATAATGGTCTACAACGCTGCTGCATTCCGGAAACCAACATCACCTTTCGATATCGCAAAAAAAAAAAAAAAATTTGTAATATACAGACTGCTTGGATTAAAACATTTAAGGATTTTAATAATGCATTTGAAGAGACTGATAACAAAAAGATTATAAAGTATCTCAACAATCCTGCTGGTGTGAAGGAAGTCATAAGGAAAATGCTGTGAACTGCCAAAGAGTTGCATACCGGCACATAGAAGAAACACTGAATTTCAAGTTCAATCCATTACCCAAAGTTGACTATGAAACATACATTTTTAGTCAAGAAAACCAAAACTTTGGTGAAACCATTGATGAATTTGTGGAGAGGCTAAATGTACTCCTTAAACACTGTAAGTTTCATTAATTTAATGATGAAGAAGCTATGCATCTTAGAGTTAGAGATGGATGCCTAGAATGCTTAGCATATGGCTGTGTCCAAACTGGAGTGACTTAGTGAGCAGAAGAATGTTGATGGATTAAGCTCAGATCAGTGACTGGGGGTGAGTGTCTGAAGAGTTTCAGCACTCCATCTTTCATCCTATTGTATTTGTTATGTTCACCCTAAGTGACCAGGGTATGCCCAGACGTTGGTCCCTTGTTCACTTTGCCATTGGATTCAAGCTAGCCTGGTTGATAAGGTGTAATACTCTGAAACAGATCCTAGGATGCTAGTTTCCGGTCCCGGGAGGACATGGCCTGGCAGTTTGGGCTGAACAGTTCCCATGAGAGGCAGGGTCAAGATTGATTTTCATGTGTTTGGGTCCAAACTCGGGTGGCTTAATGAGCAGAAGAATGATGATGGATTCAACCCAGATCTGTGATTAGGGTAAATGTCTGAAAGGTTTCAGCACTCCGATCATCATATTATTGCGTTTTCTACTGATGAATGCTTGTCAGATTATTTCAGATGACAAATGCTGAGAGAAACTCTTAGTCTGGTGTCAGTTTTGATGGCTGCAGAGCTGAGGAGTGTGATGAAAGACAAGCTGCTGACATGGGGGCAGGAGGTGCCCATAGTAAATCCGTTATGAGTATAAAAAGTGAGGCAAAGGAAAAAATTGAAGAACACAAAGTGATGTCTACACATAAAAAGAAGTTATGTTTTAGATTTGGATTTTCAGTTCTACACAAAGGTATTTGTCTCGCTGTTGGACAGATATGTAAAGACTGTGGGCAAGAGAATCATTTTGTGATGGTGTATAAAGCAAAGAAGAGAGTAGGTACGTCACAACACAAAAACAACATGGCCCCCAGAACATTCCAGTAGCAACGTTTGATGCATCCCCACAAGGCCAAGCGGCAACACAATTTGAGGCAAATCAACTCTAAACGAAGTCAATCATTAGCTAAATCATCGTCAAATATTTCTTCCTCCTCAGTATCATATTTAAGCGAGGAAGATGGTTGTGCCATGTTGCTGCATACCTCAGAGAAACATGTGCATGTTGGACTGGCTACATGTGAGGAAAAATGTCATTCAAAGAAAAATGAACATGCCAAAGCACCACAGTCATACAAACATTGGGCCGGTTTACAAAGGTAAACTTAGACTCTTGATCTAAACTTAGGCCAAAAGTCTAAGTTTACAACTATTAGGAATTCACAAAGGGCATTTATGAGTACTATCTTTATGTCCGTACTCGGGCTGGATCTCGGCCTGAGTGTGGAAATAAAGATAGTACTTGTAAATGCCCTTTGTGAATTCCCAAAGTCATAAACTTAGATGTTTGGTATAAATTTAGACCAAACGTCTAAGTTTATCTTTGTGAATTGGGCCAGTAGTCCGAAGATTACATTGAAAATAAATGGCTGCTCGATACCTTTCATAGTTGACAGTGGTGAGTGGATAAACATAGCGCCTGAAGAGAAATACAATGAATTATTTCCATTACCCCGGCTTACACCATTGAAAAGCAAAGTGTACAAATGAGGTGCATCGACACCCATAAAAAGTCAAGCTTCCCTTGTAGCTCAATGAAACACAAGAAAACCAAGGTGCAAACACTCATGCATGTCCTTTAAGGTACAGCGTCAAGGGCCTGTTGCTCAGTTTTAGTACAGCTGTTGATATGGGGCTGACCCCCATAAAATACAACATGAATGCCCACCATAAAACATTAAGTCAGTTCCCTTCATTATTTCATGGCTTGGGAAAGCTTAAGACTATGAAAGTAAAGATGAACATTAATGAGGATGTTCATCCTGTTGCTCAGAGACATAGGCAACTTGCTTTACATGCTGTTGAAAAAGAACTTGAATTGTTACTTAAAAATGACATCATTAGGAGTCAAACTGGTTCAATGTCATAGGTTTCTCCCATAGTAGTAGTGCCCAAAAGGACAGTGAAGAAACTGTACAGAAATATGTTGATACGCATCAAGCAAACACGACAATTGAACGAGAACGGCATTCAGGTACACACATTACAGACATGATAATGCAGTTAAATGGTGCAAAGGTCTTCTCTCCCCTTGATTTAAATCAAGGATATCAATTCAATCTTTCTTACAAAATATTTTATTCAATTTCATAATAAAAATCATGAAATTACAATAAATTACACTTTTTGTAGTCTATTTTTTCAAGTTCTTAAAAACACATTAATATTGCATCATAAATCAATTAGTCACTTTTAAACTGTATCACAGAACTGTTCAGAAACACTATAACATTTTCTTTCAAGCATAAAAGGCAGCCCACAGAAACCCTGACATGCCACAACAAATCTTCACAGTAGGCAAAGATTGTATGTAAAAATAGGCAGGGTGGCATTGTGTAAAATTCAACGGTTTTCAAAAGGATAAAATGTAACGTTTTCTAAGATTACTATAACATTTACAGAAAAGTACTATGTGCAAAGTGGTCTGTGCCATCATGCAGTCACAAGGGCACTTTATTAGATTTGTAGACCAATGATTCTTTTCAGAGAAGCTAATCAAACAATGAAAAGCATCCAGTCTTCACCGGGTCAAAATAAATCTAAGCCTAGAATTCGATACAGCTTTGAGGTATGGTTGCATTTCATATGTAATTAAGATAAGTTGATTTTTTAAAACAGTGGTCTTTAAATGTAAGCACACAATCTAAGATTCTGAAGGTGTATGATACATTCCTTTTTCAATGCTTTTCTACTAATAGATTCAAAGTATTTAGGCTTCTCAAAGTAGTCAAAGTGCCCCAGGTCACAAACAAAATGTTGGATATATGTCAGCCAAGGCATACGCAAAGACAAACTTGACTTGAGGCAATTCCCAATGATGAAACCGTTTAAGCCAGTATGTTCTGATGTCCAGACTTTATGCCAGAGTAAGAAAATAGGCTTTATTATTAGGTCTGTGAGGGACAAATCCCCCATTTCAGCATGACAGACATATATAGGGTCACTTTGAGGGGTGACAAGCAGGTACCTTAGAAACTCATTCTCTACCATCTGTAGGGCTGTGCATTTACTGTGCCCCCAGATTCCCACCCTTTATAATGCTACACTGAGACATTTTGCTTTATACATCATTATCATCTCTTTGGGGGAGGGGGGGTTGTGCCCAACCATCTGGCAAAATTGCATAAAGCCATACATGCATTTTAAAATTGTACATTTCTACTGGAATTAGCATGGTTCCATGAATCTTCTTTGTCCAATAATATGCCTAAATATGAAAAACTATTATTGAAGCCTATATTAGTGCCCTTGATTTTTATGTTCTCCTCTCACACTTCACTATGAGTGTTTTCAATTGATTTATAACAGACCTATAGCTTTCATAAACTCAACAAAATTAGTGACTAGGGCCTGTAGACTAAGGGGAGTGGGGGCCATAAGACCAGCATCATCAGCGTAGAAGAAGGCCAGGACAGGGCAATGTCCCACCTGTGGGAGATCTTTAACATGTGTAGCCAACACAGTTTCAACACTATTTACATATAGTGAAAAAAGAAATGGTGCTACGACACAGCCCTCTCTCACCCCTCCCTCTATAGTCTGAAAGATTGAGTACATTCTCCCCAAATTAAATACTAACCCTTGCTCCACATTCCGAATACAGGCCTCTTAGAAAGCTAAAAATCGATGCCTCCTTCCCCATATTTCTCATAATTATCCATAACTTAGCATGGGTGATGCAATCAAAGGACAAAGACAAATCGAGAAATGCCAAGTATATGTTCCCTTCATTAATTTTAGTGTACTTTCCAAATAGATTCTCAGGTTAAGACCCTGCTCTATTGTCCTAATTCTTGGGTGGAAACCGTATTTTTGGTCTGACAGAATATCATGAGTTCCACCCAATCTTGAAGCCTATTGAAAATAATACGTCTCGCTATCTTTGCCAGAGAATCAAGCAGGGAGATCAGTCTATAGCAAGTAGGGTTATGACGATCTCCTTTTTTATAGATAATGACAATTGTTGATTGAAGTTTATCATCAATTTGAACTCAAAGAAGATTGCAGGTATATTACAACCTTTTCCACAAATCTTGGCTTGTTTTGATACAAGAGACTCTCTTTTGGTGTGCCATCGGCTGCAGAACTCCTCCAAGACATCATTTGATGTGTCATACCACCTGTTGTGAATGCATTCAATTATAGCAATGACATATGGATTTTTGGAGCTACACAGAAAGAACATGATAAAGCTCTCGCACAAGTATGTTATTTACTTATTGATATAGATGTGACTTAGACTGCTGACAAGTGTAAGATCCACAAGACAAAGTTAAAGTTCTTTGATCATATCTTATCAGATTGAAGTATGACACCTGATCCTGCAAAAGTACAAGCCCTGTCAAATGCTGATCTCCCACAAGATGTTTCTATGATGCGTTAATTTCTTGGTATGGCTAGTTACTATTCAAGACACATGCAAGACTCGACTTCTATCAGTGCTCCATAATGAGAGTTAACAAAGATTTTATTTTTATTCTAGTGGTCACAAGAATGTGAGAGAAGTTTCATGAAAATCAAACAAGCCATTTAAACTGCTGCTGGAACAGCCTACTTCAATCCATAGCTTCATACAGAAATTGTTGTTGATGCTAGCCCAGTCTGGTTAGACACTATTCTTGCACAGCACAGTGGACACCTAAATGCTGGAAGGCATATTGTGGAATATGCCAGTAGAAGCTAATCCCAGACTGAACGTGCCTACTCACAACCCGAGAAAGAAAGTCTAGCCATAGTTTGGGCTTGTGAACATTTCCATGTATTCCTGTATGAAAAGCCATTTAGGCTGGTAACTGATCATCAAGCTTTACTGACTTTCTTTGGCAATGTAAAAGCCAAAGATGCCTTTTCGTATTGAATGGTGGGGACTACGATTACAAGCGTGCAATTATACCACTGTACATCATCCAGGGAAATATCAAAACCCTGCTGACTACTTTTCCAAAGTGGCTATACAAGGTCAGAGCACTCTAATCAAGAAGGTTGAAGTCTACATTAATTTCATTGCAAAATGTCATACGCTAGCTGCTATATCATTAGCCCAGATCATCACTCCCAAAGAAATGATGATGACATGCTGAAGCTGAAAGTAATAATTACACATTAGTTATCGAACAAACACCCTCAACCTTCACCAGTGATGGTGAATACCCAAAAATACAAAGGTTTTAAAGATGAACTGTCCATAACCCTACTGTGGGGGTTAAGGATCCTAATTTTGGAGAGTCTGTGATAGAAAATAACTGAAGTAACTCAAAAAAGAAATTGTGGTATTGTTGCCACCAAAAGAGCTCTCCGAGACCGAGTTTGGTTTCCATTTTTAGATGAAAGGGATGAAAAGGAACGCAAGGCATGTTATCCACGCAAATGCCCATCTACAAATGTTACTCAACATGGTCTTTTTTTATAAACATGTTTTATTGATTTTACTTTTAAAACATGAAATAAAACCCTTAACACCTTGGGAGCTTCGTAAATAGACCTCCCCAGTGCTGCGCTGTCCATTATCCAGTGCTGAACTGGACGTCCAGCGGTCGCACGCAGCACTGGGGAGGTAGTGCCCGTGACGACTGTTGGCCGACGGCAGCACTTAAGGTGTTAAGGCCAAGAAAATTGTAAATAATAACATAGAAAAACCCACATGTCTGCACATACATATCCCCCCAAACCCGACAGCCATCAATTGAGCAGGATTTAAATCTACATAGAAAATCATTATTATTAATTATTTATCAATTAATAAATAATTGCTATTCAATAATTAATTAATTTCCCACCTTATACCCCTACAAACCCAGCAGCTCACATCTGACATCTAAAATATATCTAAAAAGGTATTCCATGATTTACATATTTGAAATCAATTATATATTTAACAATTCATATTTAATTGATCATTAAATATTACTTAACTTCTCACCCCAGACAACCACAAACCTACAAACTTAGCAGTTAAACTATAATCATAATAAATAAGTATTTCATAATTTAAAATTCAAAGTGGCAGACTCCTATGGTCGGGGCTCTGACACACCCGCTCTAATGGAGATCAGACACATCGCGTGAATTGAAGCGTGGGTGGAGGAAGGTCTGTGTCCGATAGGCACTGGGGGATCTTGGTCAGAGGGACTGGGACAAAGTCACAAGTTCAGGCTGACCATGATGGAGGGCGAGCCGAATACAGTGACTAGGTTAGGCCTGATAAGAATTGTACCTCATGTCCTTGATGTGGGTCGTTGTACCTCGCAGCAGCGGTTTCGAGGTGTGATGTGGGGTCTTGCATCATGATGCATCAAGCAGCATCAGTTCTGATGAGGATCTGCAAGGGCTGCAATGTGAAGTACAAGTTGAGTTGCGTCATGCTGGGTTGGTTCCGATAGGGAGTTCCAAGGGCTACTATTTGAGGTCCTGTATCAGGTACCATTGGGCTGTATCGGTTCTTAGGGGTACCCTCAACTGGACTGGCCCAGCACCTTTAGCCCTAATTTCAATACACCAGGATTGGAAAGGTGCCATTTGCGGGGGAGGAGGGGGTTAGGACTCACAGCAGGCAGAGCTCAGGTGCAGGGTTCAAGATGGCTGAGGCCTTTTCTGTTGATTAGACCCTGAGCAGGAGGCCAGCCAACTAGCCCTTGGAATCGCTCTCTCGGTCATGGGCTCATGGTGCAAGTCCAGTTCTTCTTACTCAGGCACAGAGCAGTCCCTCTTGCAGGCAGGGCAGCAGGGCAGTACAGCAGCTGGGCAGTACTTCTTGCAGCAGAGCAGTCCTTCTTGTGAGTCTTACACAGGTCCAGAAGTGATCTAAAGAGTGGGACTGAGGACCTTATTTTTATACCTGGTGCCACCGTTGAAGTAGGAGACGTTTCTAGAATCTCCTCTTTCAACAGTGCATGGAAATTCCTGCCTTCCTACCTTGGTTCCAGCCTGGCTATAGGCACAATAGACTAGTGTGAAGTTCTTTGAGTTAAGGCGGGGCACACCCTATTGACTTGCAAGTGGGGCTGTGACCAGCTCTTCACCCATCCTTTCTGAGGTGGCACTTCTAGCACAACTAATCCCTTTATTGTGTGACTGTCTGGGAGAAATGTGCAATGGTCAACTGCTACTGACACCTAGTCATGTGTCACAGAAACAGGCTGCAGGCCCAAACAGTTAGGCCAAGAAAATATCAACTTTTTAAAAGTACAACTTGCTAAATTGTGACTTAAAATCCCACGTTGCCATTAAACAGGATTTTAGATTACAATTGCTCAGAAATGAAACATGGCTTTCCTGTCTACTCCCAATCAAAATATATAACCTATTAAATATAAGAAGGTAACCCAATCTTATCGTATGAGAAAGGTAGTTGTTTCCTACCGGGACATGTAAAGTTTAAAAGTACATGTCCAACTTTCTTTTTATTATAGTGTAGATTACCTTAGGGGCTGTTCAGGCCTACCTAGGGGTGACTTATATGTATTAAAAAGGCAGTTTTAGGCTTGCCAAGGGAGTTATTTTGCCAAGCTAATTGGCTTTTTAAAACTGCTAACAGGCTGCAATGGCAGAGCTGAGACATGTTTTGATGGGCTACTTAAGTGGGTGGGCCCACGAGTAAAATGTAGTTTTCCAGCCCTTGGTATATGGTATACAACGTTACAAGGGACTTATAAGTAAATGAAATATACAAATCAGGTGTTAGTCAATTTTACCATGTTTTTGGGAGTGGGAACAAGCTATTTAGCACTGGTTAGCCTGACACTAAGGCTTACAGGTGTAACATGAGTTAAGAAGACTTATGACTGCAATGCTGTAACATGACTAATAAAGACATTTTAAGGGTTTAGATAATTGGGCAATTGCTCAAGATCTCACTTAACTCCCCCCACCCCCTGGTTAAGATCTCATCACATTGGCCCTGGTTGAATCTTCCAAAAATGTTCCCCAACATTTCGATGCTCACTTCAACTGTTCTCTGGAAAATTTTGGGATGATCCGTGAAATGGCAGCCGAAAAAGGGGGGCAAAAGTATTTTTCCCATGTTAATTCCCATAGGGTTTTTGAAGAGGACTACAGCCCGAACCATGAAACTGAATTACACCAAATTTGACAGAATGCTAGATCTTTGTCCAGAGTAGTGCCTTTGGGTAGTTTGGTGCAAATCTGTTCTGTTTTAGAGATATTAACTAAATTCAAAATGTGTATTTCTGGCGGCATGGATCTGACTGTACCCTGCTGAAATATGATTGGCTGCCAACACTTCAAATGGGAAGTGCTGGCAGCCATTTTGGGGCTTGGCTCAGTCCCACAAAAACATTTAAAATCAAAAAAGGGGACAGGCTAGACATACCCTGAACCCCTAGATGTGGTAGGGACCTTGCTGGGTGTTGAAAAAAAGTTTTTTTCAATTTTGCCACAGAATCACCAGTGGATCAGTGGATTTGTGGCCATAAAAAAAGAGAAGTCTCCTGCGTTGGCCAGGTCCTGGGGGCATGTCTCCTAAAGTTAATTTATTGTAGGGGGTGCACTTGGGCCCCTCCATGGGAATTTCGATGCCTCACTGACTACTGCCTCCCTGGGGTCCACTGCCTCTGCAGGGCTACAATTAACAATAAATAAGGGGGCCCTCCTGGGCAGTTATCAGCCCCAAAGACCACCACTTCCCTTGGTTAGGCCCTTGAAATCAAAGGAGTGGGGCCGTGCCACCCCCTCCTGGAGCCATATATGGCCCTGGAGACTGCCACCCCCCAGGGCCAGTTCCTGCAATATCCCAGGGTGCCCATTTTAAGTTAATTTGCAGCTCCTGCTAAGCTAAAGAAAACACTCCACTTCCAGCAAGCACAAGCTGTCAAAGTGCTCTCACCTGCTGACAGCAGAGGTTTAATCTCTTTCCCTGCCTGCAGACATGTCGGCAGGGAAAGAGATGATATGATTGCTCCTGCAGTGAAGGAGCTGCCTTTCTAACAGCTCCCTCCGTGCAGCAGAAATGCTGGCTCCCGCAGAATGTGGGGAGCTGGCTGGGACAGAGGGGGCCTTGAGGCTTCCCTCACAGTCCTGGGGGAAAAAAGCAGAAGAAGGCAAAATTAAGGATAGAAACGAACAGAAATAGGCAGAAAAAATGTCAGCAACAAGCAGAAAGAGGAAAGATAAAGGGGAGAAAGAAGCAGAAACAGGCGGAATAAAGGACAGAAATTAGCAGAAAGAGGCAAAATAGAGGTCAGAGATGAAGGGCAAGAGGCAAAATAAATGTCAGCAATGAGTAGAATGAGGCAAAATAAAGGTGAGTAATGAGCCAAAAGAGGCAGAATAAAGGTTAGAAATGAGGAGAAAGAGGCAAAATAGAGTTCAGAAATGAGCAGCAAGAGGAAGAATATAGGTGAGAAACAAGCAGTAAAAGGCAAAATAAAGGTCAGAAACCAGCAGAACAAGGCAAATTAGAGGTCAGAAACGAGGAGCAACAGGCAGAGTAGAAGCCAGAAAGAAGCAGAAAGAGGCAAAATAAAGGTCAGTAATGAGCAGAAAGAGGGTGAACAAAGGTCAGAAGGGAGCAGAAAGAAGCAGAATAAAGGTGAGAAATGAGCAGAAAGAGGCAAAATAAAGGTGGGAAACAAACAGAATAAAGTTCAGAAGGGAGCAGAAAGAGGCACAGTAAAGGCCAGCAACGAGCAGAAAGAGGCAAAGGTGAGACATGAGCAGAATAGGCGGAAATAAAGATCAGGAGGTTGAAGAAAGAGGCATATTAAAGGTCAGAAACGAGCAGCACAGGGCAAAATGAAGGTAAGAAACAAGCAGAAAGTGGCAACATAAAGGTGAGAAGGTGGGAAATGAGCAGAAATAGGCAGGATAAAGGTCAGAGACATGCATCAAGAGGAAAAATAAAGCTGAGAAATTAGCATAAAGAGGCAAAATAAAGTTCAGCAACAAGAGGAAAGAGGAAAAATAAAGCTGGGAAATTAGCATAAAGAGGCAAAATAAAGGTCAGCAACAAGCACAAAGAGGCAAATTAAAGGTGAGTCCCACTCAGAGACTTACATAACCACTCACAGACCCGCTCATGCACCCACTCCCAGATCCACTCAGACACTCATGCACCTACTCACAGACCCACTAATAAACTCTTGCATACTCTCAGAGACCCACTCACTCATCCAACAACTCACAGGCCCACTCAGACACTCATGTTCCCATTCAAAGACCTACCCAGTGACTCATGCTCCCACTCAGATCCACTTAGAGACTCATGTACCCACTGACTGCCCCCACTCACAGACTCACTAAAAACTCTTGCATGCTCTCACAGAGCAACTCATTCATCCAACAACTCACAGAGACACTCAGACACTCATGTTCTCATTCACAGACCTACTGAGAGACTCATACTAACACTCACAGTTCCACTGAGAGACTCATGCACCCACTGACTGAGCCACTTATAAACTCGTGCACTCACTCACAGACCCACTCAGATACTGACACAGCTGCTTACAGACACACTCAGTCACTCATGCACCCACTCAATCACCCACTCAGAGACTTATCCATCCACTCACAGACCTTCAAAGACACTCATGAACCCATTCACAGATCTAGTCAGAGACTCATGCACTGACTCACAGAACCACTCAGAAACTCATGCACACTCTCACTGACATGCTCAGACACTCATGCATCCAGTCACAGAGCCATTCAGAGACTTATCCATCCATTCACAGACCTTCAAAGACACTCATGAACCCATTCACAGACCTAGTCAGAGACTCATGCACTGACTCACAGATCCACACAGATACTCCTACACCCACTTACACAACATTGTACATACCCATACACTCACACACCCACTCACAGACCCATACATCCACTCACACACCCACTCAGAGACCCATACTGCCAGTCACACACAAACTCACCTGCCTATACAGCCACACACACACATACTCCTATGTGGTGATCTGCCAGATGGGGACTGAGAAAAGGATTTTCCCATGTTATTTCCCATCAGAACTTTAGATGCGGCGACAGCCCAAACTGCTGAGATAGAGGTGCAAACCTGTCCAAAATTAATTTTAAAAAGTTTTGCCCTCCATTTTTTGAAGCGGGAGTTGGTCCCGGGGGATTGATATAAATGTAAAAAAAATAGAAGGGGTCAGGCTAGGAGTACCTTGACCCCATGGGTGTATTGAAGGGGTGTACCACAGATTTGTTATGAGTTTGAGAATGCCAAAATACGTTTTTTTTTACGTAGATAGAATCACTCAGAGAGTCACTTAAGCCCTTAGAGACCCACTGACAGACTCATGTCCACATGCACAAGCTCATTCAGATACTCATGTACCCACTCACAGACCCACTCAGAGACTCACTCACACACTCTCAGACCAACTCAGACACTTATGCACTTACTCACAGAATGACTCAGAGAATGATGAACCCAGTCACAGACCCGCTCAGGCAGTCATGTACCAACTCAGAGAGAAAGTCAAAGACTTATGCACCCACTCGCTGAGCCACTCAGTTATGTATGCACTCACTCACAGACCCACTCAGAAACTCATACACCTGTGCACAGACCCACTCAGAGACTCACACACCCACACACAGAATCAGTCACTCACACACTCAAAGACTGAGTCACAGACTCATGTACCCACTCACAGACCCACTAAGACACTCACACACTCACTCTTAGACCCACTAAGGCACTCACACACTCCCTCACAGACCTACTTAAAGAGTCACACACCCACTTACAGACCCACTCAAAGACTCACACACCCACTCAGAGACTCATGCACCCACTCACAGACTCACTCAGCCATGTAATCAGTCAGACACTCTCTCAGAGATTCATGCACCCTCTCATAGACTCACTTTAGAGACTTACACACCTAGTCACACACATATTGAGAGATACATGCACCCATTCACAGTCTCACTGAGAGACGCAGGCACCTACTCACAGGCCCACTAAGACACTCATGCTCCCACTCAGACACTCATGCAGAGACCCACTCAGATATTCACACGCCATCCATAGACCCAGTCAGATAGTAATACATCCACTCTCAGACTCATTAGAGACTTATACAATTAATCACACAGCTATTGAGAGCCATGTACCCACTCAGAGTTTCACTTAGGCTGATGCACTCACTCACAGACTCACTCAGATGCTCACACACACACAGTTGTTGGGAGATCCCCGCCCCCTCCCTCCCCCTATATATGGCAACCAACAGTCGTCCGCGCAGTGGGCGGGCGCAGCGGGCGCGCCGAAGGCGCGCCAAAGGCAAGCTCGTCTGCGCCCGTCATCGCCAAGTGATCGCCTCTCGCCAGGATCGCTGGTCGAGTTATACCAGACGTTTCGTCTTATGAGAGAGATGTACTACTATCTCTGAACCCAGGGGTGGAGAGGTGTATGAGACCGCTGTCACAGCTGGGTGAAGCCTGTCTGGAATGCAATGTCTGTCAGTTTAGAACCCCCGTTCCTGGTCAAGTGAGACAGGACAGAAAACCAGGAACTTCGGCATCGATTTCGGTCCTCCACCTGAACGTTAGATCACTTGGTAAACACTACCTAGACGTACAAACGCTCATTAGTGAGGAATCTCCGGATGTGTTCTTTATATGCGAAACATGGCTACGAGACGATGACATGACAGGGATAATTAATCTCACCCTTCCGGCAGGTTACCTAATGAAGGCACTAAATAGGGAGACTAGAGGCGGTGGCATCGTGGTAATTTATAAAGCCCAGTACCCCTGCTCATTTACTAAGGAAGAGATATGTGGATGGGAATGTGCTCGTTTTAAGATCACTATTAATGCACATTTTACACTTTCAGGACTATATATCTACCGTCCACCAGGGCCTGCCTCCAAGTTCATTGAAGCTCTGCTAGATACAGCTAACTCGCTCGTGGTGAGGTCTGCCAATTTCACAATTCTTGTGGACCTGAACCTGCACATTGGGCTGGCCCAGGACCCAATTATTCACAGTCTACTGGCAGACCTAGCGACCTTACAGCTGGACTCGCTGGTGAGAGGGGCTACGCACCTTGCCGGCCATACCCTCGATCCAGTGTTCTCTAACATTCCAGAAATATCCTTAGCTATCCCGAAACCTATGGGCTGGACCGATCACTTTTTTATAAGAGCCAGCTTGGAGATTTTGGCACCTTTCAGGGTGGAGGAGGCGAAGAGGGTCCTGAAAGGACCTTGGCATAAGCTTAAATTAAAGGACTTCCATGCATTTCTTGGAGGGCTCTCCTTGGAAAATATGGCAGATCCGGATACGGCGTATACCGCCTTCTGTGAATGGATTACCAATGGTTTGGACGCCTGTATACCTATGAAATATACAAAGGGACGTAGGTCCACCTCCAATCCATGGTACGATGATGCTCTAAGAACATTGAGGAAGGATTGCAAGAGAGCCGAAAGGTCATGGAGGAAAGATTATATGGAAGGGGACAAAGCCATTTACCTGGCTAAGATGAAGGTGTATCATAAAGCAATCTGCTCTGCTCGGGCCTCATTTTATGCGGAGGAAATATTAACCAGCTCAAACCCTACTAAATGCATCTTCAAAATTTTGCAAGAACTAAAGAACCCCAGAAGTATAGCATCTAAAATTTCCTCGATACAGCACTGTGAGGAATTAGCCACTTTTTTTATTGAAAAAGTGCAAAAGATCTATAAGACCTTCCCACAGTATGTACCTAGCCCTCAAATCCCCGGTGAAGTTAGGGTGGATGGCCCCATCTTGGAAACATTCTGTGCTCACCAGGGCAGCCGGGATTGCCGTTCCCTAGCCAAGGATTCCTCCTGTGGGGACTGACACCGCCTGCCTGCAGTGAGCGGCGCATTCTGCAGCCGGGTGCCGCCGCGGATCGGAGTGCGGGAGCCAGCGGGAGCCAGGGGTCGTTAGACTACACCCCCCAGCATTCCCTGCGGCCGGAAGCCGCGCACCGCGATTTGGCTCCAGGCAGCGCTTGAAAACCAGCACAACCCCCGGCAGAGCGGGGGAAACATTCTGTGCTCACCAGGGCAGCCGGGATTGCCGTTCCCTAGCCAAGGATTCCTCCTGTGGGGACTGACACCGCCTGCCTGCAGTAGCGGCGCATTCTGCAGCCGGGTGCCGCCGCGGAGCGGAGTGCGGGAGCCAGGGGTTGTTAGACTACACCCCCCAGCATTCCCTGCGGCCAGAAGCCGCGCACCGCGATTTGGCGCCAGGCAGCGCATGAAAACCAGCACAACCCCCCACGACACGGGAGCGCGCGGGGCCGCGCCGGGCTAAGCCCGGGCAAAGGGCGGGCCCTCTGTGGCCCTCTAGAGGCCGAAGGAGGACGGGACGGGTGCAGCCCTTTAACGTGTTCATTCTAAGGTATCTGACTATATATTTAGACTCTGTGTGTGGTAAATTGCACTAAGGACTAAGGAGAAAACTGCTAACACCTGGATTGGGAGAAAGAACATAACAAATATTACTTACCTGGTGTGACTTGTTTTACCGACCACGCGGCCTTGTATAATATGTATAATACGTCCTAGGGATCCGGGTACTTGTATAATTTATTGATTTTTGAAGTGCCTAACAGGTTTCTATTTCCTACTACGTGATTGCATCAGTTTACCACTACTTATTGTCAGCATGTCTCCAAGGGGGAGCCGTAGTAGAACAGCAGCTGCTGGGGGAAGTTGCAAAACTGGCCCTATCGATAACTTTATAATTAAGGCCATTGATGCTATAAACCAGGGTATATCTCTTCTAGAACGCAGGGTTTCACAAGATCTTGCCCATGCCAAACGTTCTTCCCTGGGACTTATTGCTTCTGCAACTACCCCTATCCAGGTTTTGCCCTCTAACATTAGACCGTTATTAAATACGTGTGTCGATATTCATACCATCCCAAATGAAGTAAATCTATCTGCTTCTATTCCCCTCATAGATTCCGACACAGACATCAGTATGGATCTAGAGAAGACCCCTGATTTACATATGACCCCTTCCCCTGAAATTATATCATTAGAAAATACTAGGGAAATAAGGGGCAGACGAGAGGGTGCCATTCGAAAACAACAACAAAAACAATATGCACCTAACTGTAAATCCTCAAAGACCAGTAAACATGTCCCGCCCCAAAAGCAAACGGGGGAAGATGCTAACCCTAACTCAAATCCGAATATAAGTAGGACTGAGGAGACTACTAAGGATTATGAGGACAAAGAAAAAGAAGGGGAGCAGCAGGGTGGGAAAGTAGAAAAGGATGGTAAAACAAATGACCGCATCGAAATAGCAAACGATTACATGTTGGCAAAACTGGGTGAACTTCTTGGTATTTATCTATCGCCCATTGAAAGCAGGCTCACCCGGATAGAAAAGCAAATAGCTGAACTAATCACCCCCATTCAGAATTTATCTAAAATAAATGCTGCAAATGATGTAACTAAATCTATTTCCACCAAAACAGTAGGTCCTGATTCCAATACCTCCCAAGCACTATCTACAAATGTAGCTATCTTACCCAAACCAACCCCAGTTCTACCGAAGGGGATAAGTGCTAGCCAACCAACAACTAACTGCAATAATAATGCAGCCTCATTTATAAGGAAGGACCAGAATACCAAACAGACAACCGTGCCTATGGCGGGCCAGCCTCCCAATTCCATAGGTGGCTCTACTCTGGCCCAACCACCACAAAAAACAAATAGACAGGCCCCTTCCCGCATTAATTTACCACCAGAATGCGGGGCTTACGTCCTTGTTTTAGTTAATGTTCCCAAATTAAGGAAGGACCAAGAGGAGACTCAACCATCCCTCAAAAATAAAACCCTTCACTGGTTAAATGCAAATTGCAATTTCCCCATAGAAGGAGCTAGGGAGATTATTAATACTCAGAGGGTGGGATGGATAGGCCCACTCAGAAAAAAGTTTGAGGGGGATTGTGTTACAATCAATTTTAAGAACCCTAAATGGGCAGAGAAAACACTAGCTAGTGCCCCATCACCCTCAACTTGGGAATTTAACACCACACTCCTTCCACTAGGCTATTTTTATAGACATTTGATACCCCAAAAACAAGTCATGGTGAGCCACCCCACTACCTCTTTTCAAGATTCGAATTTTGGTTCAAGGATCAAATCACCGCTCTTCTTACAAAATCAGGATTTTGGTCATCTGAACGGCCATAATAATTGGCGGAACCAGATCCCAATGTCAGCAGTACCCCCTTCTTACCCCCTGCAACATTTTCAATTCTCAAACATGCACCAATACAACTATAGAGATGGGTCTTATCCTGCTTCTGACCCTTATCAGCTTCAACCGATAACCGAAGTAAGGTCTACATTTAACATTCCTACGTACAATCGTTTTGAATATTTTTCCAACTTAGATGACCAGGATTGACTGGACTCAATTCCCAACATAGACATCCACAGCCAAGTCTCAGTCAGTACACAAGAGGGATGTTCAGCATTATCTGTAGACTGTCAGGTTTTGAATGGCACATTGGAAACCATGGAATTGATGCCCTTTCATAGTAATGTCCCTGTTGTTATTAATACTACTTCTGAAAAAGCAGGGAGCATTAGGGTAAGTCCTGGTAACCAACGTAATATTCATGGGTTATCAATCTTAAGCTGGAATGTCGCAGGACTGGAATCCAAACTATCGGATCCCGCATGGATCGAGATAATTAATGAAGCAGATATTCTTATGTTTCAGGAAACATGGGCTGTTGACAACCTGTATATAGAGGGCTATCACTGTTTCAGCCTAACATCGCCTAAACCGAGTTTTGGCCGAGCAGTGGGTGGCCTCTTTGTTGGGATTAAGATTCTTGCAGGCGGTACAATTAGAAACCTGCAGAACGATGGTCCTGGTAATTCCAATATCCAGATTCTTGAATATAAGTTGAAGTCAAAGACCACAGTTTATTTAATTAATTTTTATAATAATGATTTTCATCATGTACCGAACAAGAATTTTTTGGCATTATCCAAGGTTTTAAGTAAATTGGAATGCTCCATTTCAGTAGACAACAAGTCAGGTATTTTAATAGGGGGTGATTTCAATGCAAAATTAGCAGTGAGTGTAGGATTTGCTAATCAGATTTATTCTGATCTAGCTGAGCGTAGAGGTTCGGAATTGTCCAAATTACTCATTGAATTTGATTTAGATGATGCTCTGAGAATAGGACATAAATCTGATTCCCCCTATGCTCCAACATTTATTGGTAGAGATAGTAGTTCTACCATTGACTATGTATTCACATCACCACTGTTAACAGATTGTATAGTAAAAACTTCTGTGGTACAAACACCCCTTAGTGACCATAATCCATTGGTTGTAATTTTGGATCTTGCTCCAAGTGCGATTTTTGCGAAGTTAAATGGTGCAAGGGACATTACCCCATCAATTGATGGCCTTCGGTTAAAATGGAGGGGAGTAGATTGTGAGGCTATTTTAGCCAGTGTGCAAACGCTATACCCACATCTGAGTGACTCTTGTTTGTCTCCAAGTGATAATTATGATCAAATAATTGCCAATTTGAAGTTTTGTGCTCAACTATCAAAACCCTTTTGTCTGTCCCATTACCCAAGGAAGGTAAAGAGCCAAGGTGGTTCGATTCATCACGTTCCCTGGCAAACAGAGAATTAAGAAAGGCTCTTTCTATAAAACCAAGGTGTAAAGCCACCGTCCAATTAGCCAGGAAAAACTACAAACTCAAAACAACAGAACGGAAGGCTAACCTACTTTCTGATCAATGGGACTCTTTGGTAATCAGTGCAAACTTGGGTGGCAGCGGTCCCTTTTGGTCGGCTGTCAGAAAGACAAGGGAAATGGGAAAGAAACTTACCCAAATTAGTTGTAATATAACAAGTGCAGCATGGGAGGCCCATTTCTCTGGTATTTATGCAGCCCCCTTAGAGGAGCATCCTCCTCTTCCTTCCTTTGGCCAATCAGGTGGTCTATTAATCCTAGATCATGAAGTTAAAACAGCTATAAAAGAGAGTCTGGGAAACAAGGCACCTGGACCCGATGGTCTCCCCATTGATATTATTAAATATGACGCTGATTTATGGACACCCATATTTCTCAATATTTTTAATAGTCTCCCAAAAACAGCCATGCCGACTACATGGGCTACTAGTATTATTGTCCCAATTTATAAAAAGGGAGATAGGTCTGACCCTGCGAATTATCGCCCTATCTCCCTTTTGGACAATACTTTAAAAGTATTGGGTCGTATAATTTTCCATAGAATACTGGAATGGGCAACTGACAATGACTTTTTAGATCCATGTCAGATGGGGTTCCGTAGTGGGGTAGGAACAGTGGAGCAATGCTTAAACTTAAAATTGATAATTGATAAATATAGTATTGCCCGCTCCTCCCCCACTTATCTCGCGTTTATGGACCTTTCATCCGCTTTTGATCTTGTTAATAGATCGAAGCTCTGGTCCATCCTTTCAACCAATGGCCTTGATATCACTCTTGTAAATTTTGTAGCCTATCTACATACTGACCTGAAAGCACGGGTACGTATTGGGATGGGCGGTGAGGTATCAGGAGCCATTGATATTGGAAGGGGGGTGAGGCAGGGGTGCGTTTTAGCACCCCTGCTATTCATTATTTATATTAACGGTTTATCCACCTGCCTGAAAAAAGTTACCACAGATGTCCCAATCATTTTAGGGAAACCACTTCCAGTGCTCCTATATGCAGACGATGCGGTGCTTATGGCCCGCACTCCTAACGCTCTTCGTCTGCTTGTACATAGTTTTGTTAAGTTCATGGAGGATCTGGACTTGAGGGTCAATTTTAAAAAATCTTTTATCATGTCCTGTGGCCCTGGCAAAAGGAAACTCAATACTATACAGTTAGGTACAGACAAATTGGAATCTGTCCCTATATTTCCGTATTTAGGTTTGGTCTTCGCTGCGAACGGCTCGTGGAGTGGGCATTTGGCCCACGCCACGAGCAAGTTCTCGAAGGCCAACAATTCTGTTTTGAGTCTCCCCCGCCCAAAGAAAATAGGTGCCACTAAGGCTATTTTAAAGATTTTTAAATTACAGTGCTCACCTGTTGCCACGTATGGAGCAGAGGTATGGGGATCGAGAAACAGCCTCTGCATCCAAAGGGAGGAAAATCGCTTCTGTAGGAAAGTGTTGGGTGCACCGATCTCCTCATCCAATTTTATCTGTCATAGTGAATTAAATCTTCCACATATAAGCGACTTTATTAGAGCAAGACCTGCACTTTTCTGGATTAGAATCTGGAGGAATGATGCTGCTGCTCTTACTCAAAATATTATAAAGGACTGCTTAAGTAGTGATCACGGAATGAGGATCCCATGGCTGTCCGAAGTTTTTAAATCACTAAATGAAGTTGACAGAGGCACTTTGTTTAGCGATCCCATGACTATAGAATTAAAGGATAAAATTGAGGTCAGAAACGCGCTATATGCACTTTACAATAGTGAAAGGCTAAGAAGTGAATCGCAAAAATCAACTGTAATGAAATTTATAGGGAATGGACTGTGTAGACAGATTTTGCCGCCCTATCTCTCCTTGCCTATGACCAGCTGGGAGAGATCACTATTGTTTCGTTTAAGGGCAGGCACTGTAAAATTTATGTTGTCCTTTCCATTAGGTTACTGTCACAGTATTGATTCTATCTTATGTCCCTGTGATGGTGTGAGTATTCAGGATGATTTGCACTTTTTATTTTTCTGTAAATTTTATCTTAAATTTATTAAATGGTTTTTAACTCCGTATTTTAAAAAATCCAGACCACTGACTCTCAAAGACTCATATAGTATGTTGATTGCTCTGGATAGTGATGAATTAACTTTTCGCACCAGTTCTTTTTTAAGATTGGCCATACGAGCACGCAAGTCGATGGAAAATCCCTGAATATAGTAATCAGTTTTAATTGTGTCATTATGGAAATGTAGCATATTGTTCTGAAATATATTGTATTGTCACTGTATGGAATGTAATGTCATATGTTACTAATCATTTGTATGTATATATATTATCATGTTTTGTTGATGTTATGATCGGTACTTTTATGAATTTTAAGAAATTCGAATAAAGGTCTTTTGAACTTGAACTTGAAACCATCCCTAAAATCTCTGATGCTGAGCTGAGTAAACTCTGTAGGAAGGTGAAATCGGGTTCCCCAGCGGACCCAATGAGACCAGCACAATTTCTGGAGTCCCTGGCGCAACTCCAACAGCCGCTCGGCGACATCATTAATTTATCCTTTTCCTCTGCTAAAGTACCTAGGGGCAGATTTATGATGACTGGCGCATCCCCAGGGATGCGCCAGTCATCCTGCGCCGCTGCTCCGCCACCCATGGTGCGCCGCATTTACAATGCGGCGCACCATGGGGCAAAAACGGCACAGACGCGTGACGCATCTGTGCCGTAAAGGTGGCGCATTGCTGGAGCTGTGTCGCAAGCGCGACGCAGCTCCAGCAAGGCTCGAGGGTGCCCCATCTCCACAATGCTGCGTCAAGACCTACGCCTGCTTCAAGCAGGCGCAGGGTTTTGACGCAGCATTGTCCTGAAAGTGACTGAGTGAAATCTCATAGATTTCACTCAGCCACTTTTAGGAGGCGTTCCTGCGCAGGAACGCCCCCCCCCCTGCGCAGGAACGCCTCCTTATGGCGCAGGGCTTTACAATGTGACGCATCTCCTAGATGCGTCACGTTGTAAATAGGGTGCATTGTTTGCGCCGCCGTTGCGTCAAATAAAGTGACGCACCGGCGGCGCAAGGCCTTCATAAATCTGCCCCCTAGAGCCTGGAAACAGGCTTGGGTCTCTCCCATTATTAAAAAACCCTCTCTAGACCCTTCTAAGCCAGAAAATTTTAGGCCCATCTATCTCCTCCCATGGGCTGCAAAGATTGCGGAAGCCCATGTGAGTGATGTGCTGTCCCGTTATCTGAACAACAATGATATCCTGGATCGGTCTCAAAACGGGTTCAGGCCGGGTCACAGCACCGAGTCTGCCCTACTTGCTACAGCTGAAAATCTTAGGATGATCCTTGACGCCGGTCGGAGTGCAGCACTGATTTTATTAGACCTCAGTGCTGCCTTCGACACGGTATCTCACGACATCCTCTTGTCCCGGCTGGAAGCGATAGGGATCACGGGATCCGCTCTAGAGTGGTTTCGATCATTCCTTGAGGAGAGATCCTTTCGGATCTCGGCTCCACCATTCATCTCTAAACCCCACCCCATTGGTCAGGGGGTCCCACAAGGCTCTGCACTCAGTCCATCTCTTTTTAATCTTTATGTGCAACCCCTGGCCAATGTAGCAAAAAAGTGGGGCCTTACGCTGGTATTGTATGCAGACGATACCCAGCTGGTCATCACTTTATCCGAAGGGCCATCTGATTCGGCTACCAGGTTTAGAGATGGAATGACAGCGGTTGCCCAGTGGATGACGGACAACTATTTGCAGCTCAATACCAGCAAAACCGAGGTTTTGCTGGCAGGGAAGAACATCGCCCTCTGGACTGAGCACTGGTGGCCGGCATCGCTGGGCGAAATGCCAACACCAACGGCTCTTGTCAAGAATCTGGGAGTCTGGATGGACTCTTCACTAACTTTCCAGACCCATACTAAGAGAGTGGCAGCTACTTGTGTGGGTCTGTTGAGAGGCCTTAAACCCATCCTGAAATATTTTGAACCTACGGTGTGGCAGATCATTATGCAAGCCTTGATATCCTCACGCCTGGACTATGCCAGCGTGCTGCTCTTGGGTGCTAATAAATCTGAGATCCTACGACTGCAAAGAGTTCAAAATATGGCTGCGAGAACTCTGATAGGGCTCCCTCGTTGGTGCTCTGTCAGAGCTACAATAAAAAAACTACACTGGTTACCGATCTCATCTCGGATCCAGTTTAAAGCCCTAGTGATGGCCTTTAAGATTCTTAGGACTGAGAGCCCGGCCTTACTACGCCCTCTGTTGACCTGGTATGTTCCGCAGCGTAGTCTGCAGTTGCTGGGGCAACATTTGGAGAAGGCGCCGCGCTTTAAACTATGCCGCATGTGTGGCCGCTCTTTCCAGGTGCTGGCAGCGAAATTGTGGAATTCTCTGCCGGTTTATATCCGTGGCATTGAGAATATGCTAGACTTCCAGAAGGCCGTTAAAACCTTCCTGTGTCCATCACCATAGTTTTCCCCCTTGAAGTTTTCTGGATGGCCTCCACTTTTGTCTCTTGAACTATGTGTGAACCTTTGACTTACTGGTACAGTTGAGTGTTTCAAAGCAGGTTGCTATGGGAACTCAAGCAATGCAGTGTGGGGGAAGAGTTCCAAATAGGTTGTGGTTTGATTTTTCAAACTGTAGTAGTTTAGATCTAGCATAGAGAAATATGCATTTTCCAATTCACTGCTATGATTGCATCTGATATGTAATTGAAAAAAAATACTGGTATTATTGTAAGCGCAGCAATAGTTTCCCATATGGAGTCATGACTCTATCACAGAGTTACACGGGGAGCCCCACTGTGCAATGCAAATGGGGGTGTGAATACACCCACAAGCGCTATCAGATTGGGCTTCTTCAGTACACTAATAAACATTTCAAAGGAACTGACCAATGAAAACTACTATAAGAATAGGAAAAAATTAAGGACATATTTTCATTTGCTTACAACATCAGTATTGCTGGAAAGAGTGAAGGAACATTTTTATTGTTGGTTCTTTCTTACAGAGAGTGGTACTAATCATTTTCTGTGTGCAGAAATTTGATGTGAAAGTATGCTAATGATTAAAGATCTCCAAAAGCTAATTAGCAAGTATGTTAATGAACAGATTAATAATGTATCTATATTTAAATATACACATATATATATCTTAGAACATGCGAGAGCTATTGAGAATCAGGAGTTCTCTTATCCTGTAGCCTGGCATTTCGCCAAATACCATGACAGCAACAGGAACCAGTTAACATTCTTTTGTTTGGATCAATCAATCAATCAATCAATCACGACATTTTTAGAGCGCACTACTCACCCGTAGGGTCTCAAGGCGCTGGGGGGGGGGGTGCCGTTACTGCTCGAACAGCCAGGTCTTGAGCTTCTTCCTGAAGGCGAGGTGGTCTTGGGTCAGGCGCAGGTCAGTCGGGAGGGAGTTCCAGGTCTTGGCGGCCAGGTGGGAGAAGGACCTTCCTCCTGTTGTCGCTCTTCGGATGCGGGGGACGGCGGCGAGGGCGAGGCTGGTTGATCTGAGGTGGCGCTTGGGAGCGTAGAAGTTGATTCGGTTGTTGAGGTAGCTCGGGCCTTGGTCGTGTAGGGCTTTGTGTGCATGGGTGAGGAGACGGAATGTGATTCTTTTCTTGACGGGGAGCCAGTGCAGGTCTCTCAGATGTCCGGAGATGTGGCTGTTTCGTGGGAGGTCGAAGATGAGTCTGGCTGAGGCGTTCTGGACCCGCTGGAGTCTCTTCTGGAGCTTGGCGATGGTTCCGGCGTAGAGAGCGTTGCCGTAGTCCAGTCGGCTGGTGACGAGGGCCTGGGTGACGGTCTTCCTGGTCTCGGTGGGGATCCACCAGAAGATCTTCTGTAGCATGCGTAGGATGTTGAAGCATGATGAGGAGACGGCGTTGACTTGTCTGGTCATGGAGAGGGAGGAGTCCAGGATGAAGCCCAGGTTACGTGCGTGGTCAGTCGGTTTGGGTGCGGTGCCCAGGGCGGGGGGCCACCAGGAGTCGTCCCAGGCGGAGGGCGAGGAGCCCAGGATGAGGACCTCCGTCTTGTCCGAGTTCAGTTTCAGGCGGCTGGTCGTCATCCACTCGGCTACGTCTCTCATCCCTTCGTGCAGGTTGGTTCTGGCGGCGGCGGGGTTGTTGGTCAGGGAGAGGATCAGCTGGGTGTCGTCGGCGTAGGAGATTATGCTGAGGTTGTGTTTGCGTGCGATGGCCGCGAGGGGGCTCATGTAGACGTTGAAGAGGGTGGGACTCAGCGAGGATCCTTGGGGGACGCCGCAGATGACTTCGGTGGCCTCTGACTTGTACGGTGGTAGGCGGACTCTCTGTGTTCTTCCGTCGAGGAAGGAGGTGATCCATTCCAGTGCCTTCTCCTGGATTCCGATGTTGCCGAGGCGCTGTATTAGGGTGCGGTGGCAGACAGTGTCGAACGCCGCGGAGAGGTCAAGGAGGATGAGGGCCGCTGTTTCTCCGTTGTCCATCAGGGTTCGGATGTCGTCGGTGGCAGCGATGAGGGCGGTCTCGGTGCTGTGGTTGGCTCGGAAGCCAGACTGTGAGGGGTCGAGGGATCCATTCGTCTCGAGGAAGGCGGCCAGCTGTTTGTTGACGGTCTTTTCGATGACTTTGGCCGGGAACGGGAGGAGCGAGATGGGACGGTAATTCTTGAGTTCGGTGGGGTCCGCTGTGGGTTTCTTGAGTAGAGCGCTGAGTTCTGCGTGCTTCCAGCTCTCCGGGAAGGTGGCGGTGTCGAAGGAGGTGTTGATAATGTCCCGCAGGTGGGGTGCGATGACCGCGTCGGCCTTGTTGAAGACGTGGTGAGGGCAGGGGTCGGTTGGAGATCCGGAGTGGATGGAGTTCATTGTGCGGATGGTGTCTTCGGTGCTGATTGGAGTCCAGGCGCGGAGAGTGGTGGTGGGTGGCGTTGCTGTGGTCGTGGCGTGCGTCGGTTGGGTGCTGAAGCTGTTGTGTATGTCCGCGATCTTGTTGTGGAAGAAGGAGGCGAGGGAGTTGCAGAGGTCTTGCGACGGGGTGATGTCGTTGTTTCCGGCGTTGGGGTTGGAGAGCTCTTTTACGATGCTGAAGAATTCCTTGTAGTTGTGTGCGTTGTTGTCAAGCCGGTCCTTGTATCCATTTTTCTTGGTGGCGCGGATCAGTTGGTGGTGTTTCCGGGTGGCGAGCTTGAGGGTAGCCATGTTGTCCCTTGTTTGTTCCCTTCTCCACACTTTCTCGAGGGCTCGGCAGTTCTTCTTGGAGCTCTTGAGTTCGTCGGTGAACCATGGGGCTTTTCTGCTGCCGGGTCTGCTGGGTGGGGTCCTCAGAGGGGCGAGTTCGTCCGCGCAGTTGCTGATCCACTTCGTGAGGTTGTCGGCGGCCTGGCTGGGGTTCGTTGAGCCGGCGGGAGGGTGCTGGCTCAGGGAGGCGGTGAGCTGGTCGGCTGTGATCTTGTTCCAGCTTCTTCGGGCAACCTGTTGCTGGTGGTGGTGGATCGTCGTTCTTTTGAAGGTGAAGTGGACGCAGCTGTGGTCCGTCCAGTGGAGTCCTGTTGCGTGGCTGAAGGCGATGTCTTTGCTGGATGAGAAGACGGCGTTGAGTGTGTGTCCGGCGAGGTGGGTGGGGGTGGTCACCAGTTGCTTGAGTCCGAGGTTAGCGAGGTTGTCGAGCAGGGTGATGGTGTTGCGGTCGCTGTTGTTCTCCAGGTGGAAGTTGAGGTCCCCCAGGAGGATGTAGTCGGCGGAGGGGAGGGCATGCGGGCTGATGAAGTCGGCGATGTCCTCGCTGAATGGTGTGCGTGGTCCCGGGGGTCGGTAGATCAGGGTGCCTCTGAGGGTGGTCCTCGGGTCGGTGTGGATCTGGAAGTGCAGGTGTTCGGCGGTGGTTAGGGTGTCGTCGGTGTTGGTCGTGATGCGGATGGTGTTTCTGTGGATGATGGCGATGCCTCCTCCCGTCTGGTTGGCGGTGCGGTCCCTCCGTGTAATCTTGTAGCCTTCTGGGATGGCGATGGCGATGTCGGGCGCTGAGGAGGCGTTCATCCAGGTCTCTGTGAGGAAGGCGACGTCAGGGGCTGTGGTGTCGAGGAGGTTCCAGAGTTCGATGGCGTGTCTGTGGATGGAGCGGGTGTTGAGCAGGATGCACTTGAGGTGGTTGTTGCTGGTGTTCGGCTTGGTGGGTGCTGGTGCAGGGTCGGTCCGGATGCAGGTGAACTTGCAGGCGTGGCAGCTGAAGGGTCCGTGGGTGTGCTTCGGGGCGGCTCGGTGGCATCCTGGGGTGCGGCCGGTGTTGAGTGCGAAGAGAGCGGCGGCGTTGTAGGTTCGTCGGGGCGGCTTCCGTCGGTGGGGGGCAGGGGTCCTGGCACTGGGCGCGGTCCAGGCGCGGACGGGCGCAGACGGGCTTACCTTTGGCGCGCCTTCGGCGCACATTCGGCGCGCCCGCTGCGCGTCAACGCTGCGCGTTCGCACGGTCGCCATATAAGGCGAAGTGCGCAGGTGGGCGGAGCAGCTGGGAGGCGGGAGCGGGGAGGGTACAGAAGAGAAAAAGGGGCGGGGTAAGCGGCGGTGGCGGGAAGCGGGGAGGGAGAGCGGAGGGCGGCGAGGTAGGCGGGCACACAGGAAGGAAAACGCTAACACGGGCACAAAATTACAGGAAAACAGGCACAAATGGAGAGAAAAACAAAACAAAAATAACAACAGTTAAGGCAGCCGGCAGGCGAGCACGGACCACGCCGCTCGGAGGAGGGGGGCGTGGTCAGCGGAAGCGAGGCAGGCAGCGAGGCAGTGTCAAGGCAATGGGGCACACGCAGCAGCTGGTGGCCGTGCGGCGCGGGGGTGTCCCACAAGTGGGTCACACTCACCTGCGTCGCACGGTCGCCATATAAGGCCAAGTGCGCGGGTGGGCGGAGCAGCTGGGAGGCGGGAGCGGGGAGGGTACAGAAGAGAAAAAGGGGCGGGGTAAGCGGCGGTGGCGGGAGCGGGGAGGGAGAGCGGAGGGCGGCGAGGTAGGCGGGCACACAGGAAGGAAAACGCTAACACGGGCACAAAATTACAGTCATCATACTCCAGTAAATGATTGGGGGGCAGTCGTGAGTTGCGCCTACGACGCCTTGAATCTAGATACATTATTGACTTACAAACCACCTTCCCTGATAGTTTGAACACAGGAGAAGAACTATCAAGCCATCTGGGTTGAGTTTGAAAGAAAATCATTGCATGAGATCATTAGGGTTTCCCTCAGACTCTCGAGAACTGTCCTAAGGGGCAAGAAGCTCTTTATATATGAAGAGAATATATTTTTTACAACAAACAGATGCATTGTATATATTAACTTAAGCCCATCCAGGGCTCAATTAAGGAGGGGAAGTATTTTGCCCCCATAAGGTGCCTAGCAAGCAGGGTCTTTATGTAGAAAGAAGTGCTGTGATTTCAAAGAACTCACTACGGAGCACTACAAGAACCAGCAGGCTGTGAATACTGCCACGCCCACTGAGGCAGGCTGTATAGGAAATGGGTGCATGTGAAAATCAGTTTGACCTCCAAAGCGTGCCATTGAGGAAGGGAAGCATTTCCCGAAACCGGTCTGGCGGATTACATTTTGAGTATGTTTCTTCCGTTTTGCCATTTGATGCAGCTGCCTTGAAATAAATATTGGAACACTCGTACTTACCTGTGGCTTCTTCCAAAGGGATAACCATGTTTTGAATGTTTGAGCGGCTTTTCCCGGCAGCGGAAGAGGCCCGCTGCAGAAGCAGACCCGGATGACGCCACAGAGGTGCCATCATTTTGGGAAGGTTTTTTCCATCAAGGCAGCTGGCAAAATACATTAACGGTTATAATGGAGCTAACATCAAACCCACATGGGTCTTTATGTTGAAAGAAGTGCTGTGATTTCAAACGAACTCACGGGAGATAAACTACGGAGCACTACAAGAACCAGCAGGCTGTGAATACAGCCACGCCCACTGAGGCAGGCTCTATAAGAAATGGGTGCACGTGAAAATCAGTTTGACCTCCACAGTGTGCCATTGAGGAAGGGAAGCATTTCCCGAAACCGGTCTGGCGGATTTTATTTTGAGTATGTTTCTTCCGTTTTGCCATTTGATGCAGCTGCCTTGAAATAAATATTGGATCACTCGTACTTACCTGTGGCTTCTTTCAATAGGGTAACCATGTTTTGAATATATATATATATATATATATATATATATGAAACGAAGAGTCCTGACCGCCACAGGTAGCGGTTTCAACAGGCGCAGACCTCCACTCCAATACTTGATGTTTAGTCAAATTACAAACATCAAAATGAGCCACATCACTAGTTCCAGTGCCAGCAATCCATATTTATTACAGCAAAAGTGCAAGAGCAAGTGCCCTCCCTGACGAGTTTCGCTCCGCAGGCGGAGCTTGATCACATGACGCGTCTGGAGTAGGCAGTGCAATAAATGGAGGTTAAAAGCCCAAGCGCCTAAAGAAACAGGACGCAAGGGTTGCAACAAAGCAAATAAGCCACCATTTCACAATTCAAACTATAGTGCAAATAGATTATGTTTTGTATATAAACATAAAGACACAGTTAGAGCATAGTGCTCAAATGACACAAAGGGATAGGATCAAATAATGTATCTGAAAAGCAATCTAAGAAAGTAAATCTACTACAGTAAATTGATTTTGTCATGATCACAACATCATATATATATATATATATATATATATATATATATATATATATATATATATATATATATATATATATATATATAATTGTTTTTTAAAGGTAGACTAAGTTATAGTTTAATCTAGTAAATTTAGAATATTAGTTATAAAATGTATGATATAAATAAATAATAACTAATAATAAACCACTTATAAAGCGCCTGGTTACACCAAATGGTGTTTCCCCGTGCTGGAAACCACTCTCAAGAAGGCTGGATGGAACGAGAGCTGTAAAACAGGGGCAAGACGGACACAAGCCTCACAGCTGGAAAAGCCAACTTTTCAATCTTTTTTGGAAAATGTTTTCTGATGGATCGGTTCAGAGAAAGAGGGGTAATGCATTCCAGTTTTTGGCTTCCAAGTAGTCGAGCGAGTGTGCACCCATTCCTGCTCTTAGGACTTTAGGGACTTTAACCAGGTGAGCCCCAGTTGACCTGAGGCGACGAATCAGATTATTGGGGGTAAGAAGATCGTGGAGATAACTAGAGCCTTTGCCCTGCAGACTCCGATGGCAAACGCACAAGGCTTTAAAAAGAATTATTTTATTAATAGGTAGCCAGTGCAGGGAGCCAAGGGCTTTCAAGGAGGAAGCTCTCCTAGGTAAGTTAAGGACTAGGCGTGCTGCCACATTCTGGATACATTGCAGCCTCTGGAGACATTTTTCTTGTTGCTCCAAGATAGAGTACATTTCCATAGTCCAACTGAGACATTACAAGTGCATGAACCAAGGTTTTCCTGACAGTGACAGGGAGGATGTCCAGGATTTTCCCCAACATTTTGAGAATTCTGAAACATTTCCCTGTAACTTTCACAGTGTGGGTTTCGAAGGAGAGTTTGGGTTCCAGCCGGACTCCTAGATTTTTAACTTCCCCCTTTGTGTGGGTCCCAGAGTCTGGGGCCACCAAGCTGAGGACCATATGGAAGGGGACTTCCCTAAGACCAGGACCTCGGTTTTGCTGCCGTTCAACTTTTGGCAATTACTCGATATCCAGGAAGCAAGGTCGCTCAGGCAGGAAGAAAACTGGAGGGCTACTTCCTCTGAGTTATGAGACAGGGTGACAACAAGCTGTGTGTCACCCGCATAAGACATATGGTGACATTGTGTCTTTCCACAGTCTCTGCCATAGGTCCGATGTTAAGATTAAAAAGAGTTGGGCTCAGACTTGAGCCTTGTGGGACCCCTTGGGAATGCTTTTGGAAATGTGTGGGCCCTGCTCAACTCAGAAGCTGCAATAATGGAGGAAGGAAATCATCCATTTTAGAGATACTCCCTCCAGCCCACCTGAGCTAAGTCACTGCAAGAGTAGTTTGTGGCATACCACGTTGAAGGCTGCACTGAGGTCCTGTAGGACCAAAGGTACAAATTGACCTTCATCAGCACGCCTGCGTACTGTCTCCGTGGCAAAGAATAACACTGACTCTGCAGAGTACGTGCCTCTAAATCCTGATTGCGTGGGATGGTATAAGTTGTGCCAATTAATATGTGCAACCTATTGCGTGATCACTAAGTATGGGCCGAAAATCCGTTCCCCTCGCTGAATTTGCGGATTTTCGGCAATTTCGCGATCCGCGAATCTCGCGAAATTGCCAAAAAATCCGTAAATCCGCTCAACGGGATGCCCCCCCCTCTCAAAGCATTCAAATCATTCAAAGAGTGTAGAGTTTGTACTTTGGTGCCCCACCATGGCCGACGGGTGATTCGCACACATGCACCCCGCATGGATACAGTCCGGTCAAACTAAATAACAATGTCCACCCACTCTAAACAGAAGCAAACACCGAAAACACAAGCCACAAACAGGGACGACAGCGGACGGGTCATATTGGGGGGTCGGTGGGTGGGGGTTGATGAACATAATGCATTCGAGAATATGAGCAACGCAGAAGAATCTAGGGTAGATATATTGCTACTTCTGAGAAGACTTTAAAATGTTAGCGAGGCTGGCTGAAACAGTTAAGTCCCGCTGAAACATATCTGCACTCCGGACTTCCGGACAGTTCTGCGACTGTACGTGCCACCCACCACCCACGAAAGGGCCGTCTATCATGTGATCCGCAGAGGCCTTTTCAATAGGCAAGTGGCCACCCCGCACCCGAGGGAGCCCGTGCACCCATCGGGGCCGCAAGTCACCCACTCGCAAAAGCTGATGCCAGATTAGAACTGTGACCTCTAAGTAGCCAAGAAAATGCCCTCCCGCTGGGCTCGGACGCCCAATCTCTATGATCAAAGGACCATGTTGCCGAGGAGGGACCCTAGTGTACCAAGTGACCGAGAGGCCACAGATCTCTGCTCTTTGTGCTTACCAAGCGCACTCCCCCTTCTTATCTTGCAGTTTACTGTCTTCTTTGGCGACATCAGTGACATTAAAGGTGTCCATCTATTAACCATGCGCTTAGCTCTTACATTTTACCAGAACCTCCTACAACCCACTTGGCACCGCGCATGGCAGGTATACCCCATATGCCCCAAGACCCCCCGCACCACCACCACAAACACAGCTGCAACCAACTCTGCCCCAGAAAACCGGCAACCGAAAAGCATGGCACCAACCCGGAGTGGCCCCCCAAAGCACACAAACACGCGCACATCCCCCCACACACAACACAATGGCACCGCCACCATCCAGAAGCCGAAATCATGACAGAACTTCATCGTCCAAAGGGCAACGATGCCAATGGCGGCGGCAACGCACAGCGGGCGGGGGAAGATGCGCGCGCGCCCACGAGCCCCGGGAGCCGCTCCCCGCGGCCTCCAGCCCCACGGGGCAGAGCCGGCCACAACGTATCACTGGAGGCAAATCTTCTGTCCCTTTACGCAGCTGCAGTGTAGGAAAAGCACTATACATTTACCCAACGAGCTAGCACTTACTGATTAGCCAGTAGAGAAAGTAGAAACAGTCTATTTTTGCAAATCTGCAAGTTAGCAACTTTTTTCACGTACTTGCGTAGTTTTTTGCAATTTTGCGCGAATTTGCAGACCGCAAATCCGCAAAATTCGCCCATACTTAGTGATCAACACCTTCTCTGCTATTTTAGAGAAGTAGGGCAGGAGTGAATTAGGGCGCAGGTTATCCAATAGACCCGGATCCGCTGATGGTTTTTTCTTTAAGGGGAGGACAATTGCTTGCTTCCACTTACTCTGGACCTCACGGCAAAGGAAAGAGAGCTCCAGGAGTTGCTGTACATAGGTCAGTATTAGATCTAGACCTTCCCTAATTTTAGTCGGGGCTGGGTCCACTAAGGACCCGGATTTGATGCTTATAGCTACATCTTTAAAATCTTCCCACAAAGGGGGGGAGAACTCCAAGAGGGAATTGTCCTCAAATACAGGGATTTTCTCGGATTGAGAAAATGAGCCGTTACAGGCCTCATCAGGAAAGGAATCATATATTTTAGATACCTTCGTAGCAAAGAAGTCGGCAATCTGGTTACACGACTCTGGAGAACTAATGGCAGAAGCCATAGTTCTCTCTAGGGGGCAAAATTCTTTAAGGATGGCGTACAGTTCTTTGGCTGAATTGTCCAGCTGCTCTACTCTATCATTATAGTAAGCAGTGCAGGTTTTCTAAATAAGAGAATGGTAGTTCTTCACTTCTGACTTGTAGGCAGCCTTTATTGCTATTGGAGAAATCGTTCCTCCATTGGTGCTTGCTGACATTTTTTAACTATCATCAGATCTTCATTGAACCTTGGGGCAAAGTTGGTTAGTCTCTAAGGGATATTAGTAGTCCATGGAGCAACTGCATCCAGTGTTTCAACAATCCACTTGTCCACTGCTGTGTTGGCTGCATTAATATCCTCTCCCAATTGAGGAAGACTCTGCAGAAGAGCTAAATGTAAAAGATTTGGAATATTTTCTTATAGATGAAGTATAGTGGATATTGAACTAGTTATTTATTGGAATAGTAATTAATATGTACATTTGAAGAGTAGCATAGATAGGTATTTGAATAATGAAACACTCAGCATCAATAAATCTTATACTTTCAACCATGCATTTCAAATGAGATATTAAATAGTTTTTTTCTGGTTTAGTGGATATTTTTAAGTTGTAAATATAGTTTTGCTACCTTATCTGGAATTGGTGTTTTTTATTTGTTTGTAAGGTTGTATTTCAGCGCTCTGCTTGAGGTAGAATCTTGTGCTGTTGAAGATGTGGTGAAGTGTTACTGCTTGTTTGATTTGAGTTTTAAAAAGCATTGTCAAATTATAAATTGGCGTTGTACTACATATAAGTGAACTGTTAAGTAGTGGATAGGTAGGCCATATGGTACTATCCTATGTGCATGCAAGCTAGCACATGTAGTTAGAAGTGTCAGTGAGCTACATCCACATTTTCAGGTTTATATGGTCAATTATACATCCAATCTCAGAAAAGCACATAGGAAATGGGTAACCTACTAAAACATCCTCTTGGACAGTGTCAAATTCATGTAAACATTCACTCATATGCAGAGACAGAACTCTTATGGATCTAGCACTACTGCAGGCAGTGAGATGCCCACTTGCATTCCCCATGAATGACTGACACACCCAAGAGCCAATCCATGCCATCCCTTACGTATAGATTTGCAGAGTCATACAGTCACAAACAGAGCCAGCAATTTACTAAGAAAGTTTCTTACATATAGAAACAAACCCCCACATAGGGACTGAGACTCACCTTCAGATATCTAAGAAATAACTTACACTATCAAGACAACCATTCAGGGAAATAGCTTTTTTAATATTTCTAACGCCTAGTACGCTTGAGGCTGTGCCTCCATTTCTACCGCTAGGGCATGTTGGCATTTGAAACCTCTTGACTATTTTACCACATGTAACTCAGTGGAAAGGTAGCCTGCAGCTAGCCCATGGTATTCATCATATGTGCAAAAAACCTCACACATGTAGTTAGACGGTTGAGTCAACTACATGAACACTTAAAGGCCCATGTGCTCAAATATACATGCAGTGTTTCACAATGATTGGAATCTTATATAAGGACATAGAAAAGGGGAAAACCAGAAATACATCCCCTCACACACTGTCACAGACATATAAACATTCACTCACACACGCAGACAGAACTGTTATATATCTAGCACTGATGAGGCAGTAACTAACTCTCTTAAATAACTCAATATTAATAACACACCCATGAGGGAAACCATACTGCCCCTTGCACTTGAAATTACAGAGCCATACAATCAGAAACAAAGGCAGCAATCTATCAACAACTGTAGGTATATATGGAAACACACCCGCACATAGGTACTGACACACTCATTCAGATATCTAATAAAGAACTGACTCTATCAAGTTAACCATCTAGAGAAACAGCCATTTAAACTTATCTGAGTCTGGTATACTTGAGGGTGTGCACCAATTCTACCGCTAGGCCAACTTTGCATTTAAGACTCCTTGACAAACGTTAACCTGCTGTTCTCCCACTGTGGTTCAACCTTTTTTTTTTTTTTTTTTGAAGACCTTTATTGTAATTACAGAGGTAAAACACAGCTTTTGTGCCTACAACCCAACGTGTCAGGCCGGCAGCAATAGTACTTAGTTCGAGCATGAGTCCGGACCTTGGGCACAATGCCAGTTACTTACACAGCTTGTCGCCTACAACCCACTTGGGCCGGCCGCGATAATTGTTATATAAAGCTGTAGATTAAAGCGTAGTACTGCAAGCAACATAACTGTCAATGTCAATTCGCACTTTCGTGAGGTCTAATTTTAACTTTTCGTTGCACTTTAAACTTTAACAACAACTCGTAACAGTACCCAGGAGGTCAGTCCCATGTCCTAGTGAGTTCCCCATCGGGGGTGTGTGGTAATGAGGTTCACCGGACTCCATGTCCGATGTGATGTGGCTCTGAGCAGTAGAGTGAGTGTGCGTGTGGTTGCATACCATGGTGAATGGTCAGTCATGTGCTTCCGGCTGGGGGAGGGGGCGCGGAGGGGGGGGGCACGTGTATAGCCTGTGCCTGTCCCCTGCTATGGGGGCGATGTTCCCCCTAAATGCCAAGACATGTGAATGCGCGGGGGAGGACAGGAGGGGGGGGTAGGGGAGGGGGGGAGGGAAGTGGAGGGAGGATGAGGGAGGGGGGAGATTTGCCGGGCCAAATCACTCCGCAAGTGGTTCACAGCACCAACATTCATGTACCCCAGGAATGGACTGAGGGCTACCCCATACATCCCCCCCGGTGGCTCTAGGAATCGCGCGTAGAGGAGCATTGTAGGCAACAAATCCCAGCTAGGCACCCTCTAGCAGGCGGGTGGCAGGAGCGCAGTGTCTTGTCCTCACACCTGAGGGGAACCGTCGTGCAGTCCGCCAGACTGCCCAACGTGCCCAGTTTCCTCCTGGTCTTCAATACTCGCTTCAGCAGTAGACTGGGCGCGGAGTAGATAGGCGGCGAGCGGGCCCCATAGGTCCTTGGGTCGCGATTTGTGTGGCAGCATATCGGCATAACTGTGTAGCTGGTCTTGCCAGGTTGACATTGTTGCCAGCCATAATTTGAATTTGGGGGCACGACCTCGGCCCCATCTGCACGCCACGTGGCGCTTCGCAAGTAGAAAGCCCATTGCGGTAAATTTCCGGAATCTGTTATTTGCTGCAGCGGGTAGCCCCAGCAGTGCAACCCTGGGACAGGTGTCTAATTCCATCCCTATCATTGTGGACATGGCCTCGGTCACCTGCGTCCAGTACAGCGCGACCTCTGGGCATGACCACGCTAAGTGCATAAAGTCAGCTCCCGCTTGTCTACATCTGGCGCATCTATTGTCCTCTCGAAGACCAAATCGGTAGAGCTTGGCGGGGGTGTAATAGAGGCGGTGGAGAAATTTATAGTGGATCAATCTAAGGCGGGCATTTCCCGTCACCGATACTGTATGTGAGCAGCTGTCTTCCCATTGTTCATCAGTAAGGGGAGGATCTAGGTCCGCGTCCCAGTCTTTTCTGGCACGCAGTTCTGGGGGAGCGGAGGAAGCATACGTGTGCTTGTAGAGCGTAGAAACAACGTGTTTCGGGGTGTCCTGTTGTAGCAGTGCATGCAGGGGTGCGAAGGTTTCTGGCTCGTCCGGGAACTCCAGTGTGACAGATTTGATATTCTGTCGAAGTCGCGTGTATAGGAATGTGTCCATAATAGAGGGCGTTTGTTCCCCGAAAAATTGAGCCTGTGTACGGAACTGGCCGTTTACGTATAAATCACCCCACTTGCAAAGGGCCAGTTTGGAGAGCAGTTTACGGCCTATTTCTTCTCGGGCAATACTCACTCTAGGGTCATGTGCCAGAATCATTCTGGGGGAATACATAAGGGTCACCCCCATACGCTCCGCAATCCTGCGCCATGCCCGCACTGTACAGTCTACCGTGGACGGGTCCCGATCTGTTACACTAACCTCCGTATAAAGGTACCCCGACGGTTTTTCTGGCCTCATATATCCATCCTCCACAGCGAGGTGCGCCATGAATGGCGGGGGGTGAAGCCAGTAGGACGCGAAATGGCCCTGTGCGCAATCGTAGTACAATCGGAAGTTCGGCACTTCAAAGCCGCCTTGGTGGTAAGGTAACATTAGCGTCGCCAGTTTTAGCCGGGCTTGCTCCCCCCCCCCATATAAGTCTGGAGAGCTGGGACTCCAGCGCCTTAAAGAAATGCGGGCCTGGACTATAGGGAATATTGGTGAATAGGTAAAGCAGCTTAGGAAGAATGACCATTTTGATCATGGAAACTCGCCCTGCCATGGACAACGGCAGATGAATCCATTTCGTTATGCTGTCCGCTAATTTATCTAGGACCGTACCGTAGTTCGCCCTGATCAGTGCATCCCGGTTCCGAGTCACGATGACCCCCAGGTATTTTATCTCATCTTGTGCCCATTCGAGCGGGAAGTCAAGGGGGAACTGGGGAGTGTTGTCAGTGAGGGGAAACAAGGCTGATTTGGACCAATTGATTTGTACCCCCGCTATCGCTCCAAACTTGGTAATTTCGCGCAGTAGGGGATTGAGGTTATCTCGCGGTTTATGTACGTATAAGGTCATATCATCCGCGTATAAGGAGATGAGCAGCTGTCGTTCCGGGTAAATCAGGGACCTATGGTTATGATGCTGGCGAAGTTTGGCCGCTAGGGGTTCGATTGCTATCGCAAACAATACTGGAGATAATGGGCAACCCTGACGGGTTCCTCTGTGTATCTCGAATGGTGCGGAGCGGGACCCGTTTAGGAGTACCGAAGCTCGTGGTTTGGTGTACAGTAGTTTGATCCAATCCAAAAAGCTGAATGGAGTACCCATCCTTTCCAGTAACTCCAAGAGGTAGTCCCATTCCAGGGAATCGAATGCTTTGGTAGCATCTAAAAATATTGCTGCTGCCTCACAGTTGGGATTTATATCTTGCATGACCGCCTGTAGGGTACGAAGATTGTGCGAAGTCGCATGATTCGGGACAAACCCAGCCTGATCTGGGAGGACCAGCCTTTCCATTAGAAGATTCAGGCGAGTCGCGAGTACTTTAGCCAGTATTTTAACGTCAGTATTTAAAAGCGACAGGGGTCTGTAGGAGTCACATAGCTCCGGGGGTTTACCTGGCTTAAGCAGCGACGCTATCAATGCTTCTCTCATACTGTCGGGCAGTGTTCCTTCCTCGAGAGCTGAGTAATATACCTGCTTCAATATGGGGGCAAGTATGTGGATGTAAGTTTTATAGAAATCTATCGGCAGCCCGTCTGATCCTGGGGATTTGCCAGATTTCATGGACATAATGGCGTCCTTTATCTCATCGAGCTCAAGCTCAAGGTGTAAGAATTTCTGTTGCGTCGGGCCCAACCATGCGATAGCCGTATCTGCAAGGTATGTATGGAGCACCAGGGGCTCTCGCCTTTGTGAGGAGTACAGCGCCCTGTAGTGGTTCGTAAGCACCCGGAGCTGTCCAGGTAAGTCCCTCTGAGGCACCTGGTGTTCGTCGCACAGGGAAGTTACATAACCACTATGTCTAGGGGGTTTTACAGCCGTGGCTAGGGCCTTTCCTGGCCTGTCTCCCTCCCCATATATTCGCGCCATGTAGGGTTTGCCTCTGAATTTACATTCTCTTTCCGCCGCTTCCGAATACTCACTGATCTTTTCCCTGAGCTGAGCCCGTTTCCCGTATTCCTCCGTGCCGCAAGCTACATCCCTCTCAATTGTGCGTATCTCGGACTCCAACTTGCGGAGCTCTCCCCGCAGGGATTTGAGTACACCCCCTCCCTTGGAAATACACCAGCCCCTAACGGTGACTTTGAAAGCCTCCCAAACAGTAGTTAGGCTGCTAACAGAGTCAATATTGCGGTCAAAGAAGTCTTGAATGTCCAGCTCCAGTTCTGACTTAAAGGCTGAGTCTGCAAGGTGTGCGGGGTTGAGGCGCCAGCTTAAATAAGGGGAGACTTCATGGGGGACGCGCAGAGTAAGGAGGACAGGCGAGTGGTCTGAAAAAGTACGGGCCAGGTGCATGGTGTTAATTACCCAGGGTGTGAGGCCTGCCATAAGGAAAATGTAGTCTATGCGTGCCCAGGTAGAGTGAACTGCAGAGTAGTGAGTACCTTGGCGCGTGGTGGGGTGCGTATGTCTCCAGGCGTCAACTAAACGGTGATCTTCCAATATGCCCAGTAAGGAGCGTTGGGTGTTTGTGTAATGTGCCGATTGCGGGTGTGATCTGTCGAGAACAGGCTTTACGGCTGTATTGAAGTCCCCCCCCCCAAGTATTACATGAGCTATGCCCAGAGTTTGAATTTTGCCCCACATCGTGAGCAGTGTAGACGGGTCATCTGTGTTCGGGCCGTAATAGCATGCAATAATCACTGTGTGAGAGTACAGTTTCCCCCAGACAATGCAGTATCTCCCCCCACTGTCCATGTCCGTGCCTGCTGGGGTAAAGCCCACCCCTCTACGCACAAGGATCGTGACCCCTCTCGCATAACTGGAGAAAGACGAAAAGACTCTGCACGAGGCCCATTTGGATGCGAATAGGGGGGTCCCATTCGGCATGAGATGAGACTCCTGCAGAAGAGCTATAGCCACTCCATGTCTGTCCAGGTACCCCAAAATTTGCCTTTTCTTTCTAGGGTTATTGAGCCCTCGCACATTCCATGACAATACCTGGAGCTGTAGCCCAGGTGGCGAATCTGTTACGTCCCCCATCCCCGCAATGACATATAAACTGAGCCAGTAGGTGTAGCAACAAGCATCGAACAAGTAATTGCAGAATGACAACTTAGGACATTACCCAGCCCCCCGCCCAGGGGCCTCCCCCTCCCGGGGCTCACCTTCAATAGGCCAAAAACATTGTAAGGAACTAGTCGACCTCCCAATCTATTCCTCCCTCCGGTAACCCCAACTGACCGGATTAACATCCACCCCGCAACACTGAAAGGACCGCCTCCCACTAGAGTTTCAAGTGGACTGATAATCTCTGAGGCAGTGCTGACGTTCCACCCTCCCACTCCGGCTTCCCCAACTTGCCGGGCATTCAGAAACCCTCCCCCCTCCCACATTTCAAATAGAACCAAAATCAACATCAGAACTACAGTAACCCTGACCCCAGAAGGGGGAAAGGTGTTATGGGGATTGCCCATTGGAGGCGTAGTCTAAGAGGCGCCAGACCTGCCCACCACCTCCTTACTTGCACCCACTGGCATCCGGGACAAGGCCCAGACTTCGGCCGTGGGACGGAGGTGGGTGATCCGGCACTTGACAATGTTGTAGATCGGTAACAGATAAAATCTGCAGTGGTACCACACCAGAGAGTGTTGCATCTAGTCCAGCAGAGGGTTGCTACCGGCGGTGGTACTTCGATGAGTACAGGGCTGTCTTGATCAGTCTTGTTGGGATAATGGAGATTGTGACCTGGACCGACGCTCCTCTCTCTCTTCTCGGAGTCTTTCCTTCCTTTGCTGCTTGAGAAAGTCTTCCACCTGTTGCGGGTTGGTGAAGAAGTGGGGAGTGCCACGATGAGTGATCTTTAGCTTCACCGGATAAAGCATGGCATATGGGATTTCATGGGTTTGTAGTTTCTTTTTAACTGCGGCGAATTTGCGTCTTGCATCTTGTACTGAGGGGGTAAAATCAGGAAAGAAGGACAGCGTTGCGTTGCCATAGGTTACTGTGCCCAGCTCCCTTGCGCGTCGAAGAACTGCATCTCTGTCCCTGTAATTCAGGAAGCGGGCGATGATAGGGCGCGGGGGCAGCCCAAGAGGAGGAGGCGCAGCAAGCGAACGATGTGCCCGTTCCACTATTAGGTGTGGGGAGAAGGAGTCTTTCCCGAACAGTTCCACCACCAGTTTTTCCATGAAGATCTCCAGTTTGCCAGTGTTCGTTGTTTCTGCAAGGCCCAGGACGCGGATGTTGTTGCGCCTGGACCTCACTTCTAAATCTTCATTTTTATCCGCAATTACCTTGAGCAGTTTATCCATTTGCGAAACTTGCTTGGTGGTCGACGTCGCCCCGTCTTCCAGCGTAGAGATCCTGTCCTCTGCCTCTTTGATACGGGTGTCATGCTGTTCCAGTCTCGTCACGACACTATCCATACGGGTGTTAATGGTGTCAATCTTGGCGTCAATGGTCGATAGGCTCTGCTTCATGCCAAGTAGGAGCGTCTTCCAATCATCATCTTGGGGGGTTGGCGCGGCGGGACTCCACTCCGCATCCGGCATCCCTTTTGCAGGTTTTTTAGATTCAAACGGAATCTTGGATTGCCTGGCATTGTTGCGCCCCATGTCGCGTCTCGGAGTCCGGGCCGCCGCCAGTGAAGAGGCCGCCAGTATTCCAGGTAGAGGAGATGGGTATATGGTAGGTGCAGGCAGGCACTCGCTAGCAGCAGTCTGCTGGGGCTTGTTATAGGGGTGACCAGCGTGCTATGGAGCCTCTCTCCCGTCTATTTTGTCTTCCAGAGGATATCCCCCAGCACAGGGACAGAAGGCGTTAGGGCTGACCGGTCAATGTTCACTGGACCTCTCTGGAGGGGGGGGGGGGGGGGTCTGGCGCTTCCCAGGCTGGGAACCGATTCAGCGTGGTAGATTGGTCTCTGTCACCTCAGGGGCACAAGGCCTGTACACAGTTGGCGGCGACACGAGGGCCTGCGGGTGCTCCGGCTAGGCCAGAGAGTTTCGCGCCTGCAGTGGTTTTGCAGCGCGGGCCCAGGCCAAACGTAGGAGCGTGTGACTGGGGGACGAGGGGCTAAGTTCGTTGAGCAAGTCTCCTCCACAGCTCCGGCCAAGCTGATGCAGGTTCCGCAGTCTTAATGGGGGCGTTGCGGTGTTCTAGCAGGGTGTGGACGCGAGATTCCCTAGGCCGGGCCGCCCACCGGGAGTTAATGCAGCATGAAACGTGACTGCTCTCACCCCTTCTGCGTCCATACGTGCCACTGCAGCGCCACTCGCCCCAACGGTCCGGTCCCTCCTCCGTGAAAGAAGCAGCCCAAAGCGCGCAGCCCGCACCTCCTCACCGTCTGTCTGCTCCGCTGCTCCCAGGTGCCAGAAACGGACAGCGCTGCCCTCGGCCAAAAGGAAAACCGTCAGTCGTGTCCTCCGCCGGCACCACACACCGGGGTCTCCTCCGCAGTGTTTTTCAAGGTCGGTCACTGGGGGGGAGGGGAGGGGGGGACCAGGGCCCAGACCGCAGGTCACTGTCCACCGGCGCTGTTGGAGAGGCCTCAGATCCCCGGTCTGTCCCAGTCAGCAGATCCAGCCGGCAGCCTCCTACGCAGCGTCACCTCCTCCCGCTCACAGATCGCCGGCGTCTCTCCAGGCAAGCCGCTGCGTAACACGAGCGAATTTTACACCGTTGAATGCAGGACGCTGCAACGGAGCTAGTTTAGAGGGTGTCGGTCCAATATTACCGATCAGGATACTATAGGATAATGAATAGTGCCAGGTCGGGCGGGAGCCTCACTCCAGTGCGGCCATCTTGGTTTGGCGCCACCTAGCGCCCCCCACTGTGGTTCAACCTTAAAGTAGGTTGTAGCTAGGCATAGAAGGTACACTGCTATGTGCATAAAAGCTAAAACATGTAGTTGGAAGTTTCAGAAATTCATATGCACACTTGCGGTCCTATATGCTCAGTTATATATCCACTCTCCCACCCTGATTTCCATCCTATATAGGCACGCCCAAAAGCAGAGACCCAATAAAACATCCTCGAAGACACTGTCAGAAGCATATACACATTCACTCACATGCACAAAACCAACTTGTATGTATCTAGAATTAACAGAGGCAGTGGCAAACTCAACTCACTGAAATAACCCTATAGATAGTAACACACCCAACAGGCAATCCTTTCTGCTCCTTTATGCACACAATTATAGAGCCATACACTGACAAGCAGAGGTAGCAATCTTCCAAGAAACGTACTTACATATGGAAATATATCACCACATAGGGATTGACACACTCATTCAAATATCTTGCAAAAGAAGTGCCACTACCAAGTCACCCATCCAGAAAAGTAGCCCTTTAAACGTGTCTCAGACCTTGTATACTTGGGACTGTGCATTCACAGTCTAGGCCAAATTGGTAGTTAAAGCTCCTTCAAAAGCTTTATCTGCTGTTCTATCTCATAGAACTGGCTCCCAAGTTAGGCTGTAGCAAGGCCATAGGGCACGCTCCTATGCGCCTTAAAGCTAACACATGTATTTGGAAGTTCCAGCGAGCTATATATGAACTTACAGGCCCATGTGCTGCCTTATACTTTCAGTGTTCTACAATAAGTTGAATCTCATGTAAGCATATACGAAAGGAGAGAGCTACTAACACATCCTCTCAGACAGTTTACAAGCATATAAACTTTCGCTCACATATTCAGACAGAACTCTTATGTATCTTGCACTAATGGAGGCAGTGAGACATTCACTGAAATAACCCATTAGTGACTGACACACCCAAGAGACAAACTATACCAGCACTTACATATATATTTTCAGAGCCAAACTGTCACAAACAGAGCCAGTAATGTACCAACAAACTTACTTACATATGGAAACACACTCATACATAAGGATTGGTATACTCATTCAGAGATCTCGTAAAGAACTGACAAGACTAAGTCACCCATCGAGGGGAGTAGGCCTTAAAACATGGCTCAGGCCTGGTAAAATAGAGGCAGTCCATCAAGTTCAACTGTTATGCTATCCTGACGCTTACAACCCCTTCAAAAGCTCTAACCTGCTGTTCTACCACATATAACTCACTTCTAAAGTAGCTAGAAGCTAGGCCATAGGGTACATTCCTATCTGCATAAAGGTTAATGCATGTACTTAGAACTTTTACTGAGCTAAATGCACACTGACAGGCCCATATGCTTAGTTATACATCCAGTCTTCTACCCTGATTCCAATCTCATATAAGCACAAACAAAAGGGAAGACCCACTAATACACCCCCTGTGGCACTCTCTGAAGCATCTAAACATTTACTCTCATGCAAATACAGAACTCTAATGTATGTAGCACCAGTGGAGGCAGTGGCACACTCAGTTAAATAACCCAATAGTATCTAACACATCCAGAAGACAATTCATGCCACCCTTACATATAAATCTACAGAGTCATACAGTGACAAACCGACCAAGCAATGTGGCAACAAACTTAGTTACATATGGAACCACCCCCCCTACATAGAGACTTAGACACTCATTCAGATGTCTACTAAAGAACTGACACTACCTAGTCACCCATCCAGAGAAGTAGTCCTTTAAACATGTCTTAGGGTTGGTACGCTTCAGGCTGTGAATCCAGTTCTACTGCCAGGCCAACATGGCATTTGAACTTCCTTCAGAAGCTTTACCCTGCTGTCCTACCACATAAAACTGGCCTCTATGGTACACTGTAGCTACGCCATAGAATTTGCTAGTAATACAAACCATACTTGTGTATGTTTTCAGGTGCAGAATTGTATAACATAGTAATATAATCATATATCTATGTTTGTTTATTAATGGTTTTAGATGGTTTAATTATAGCACATTAAAATTATCTTTTTTCTTTTTAGATATTCGGTTCAAACAGAAAAATCTAAGATGTCAAGAAAGGAACGGAGAAGAAAAGCACACACAAAAACATTACTACTTTCAGAAAACTCAGAAGAAAAATGAGGATAATGTACAGAATGTTGTACAAAAAAACAATCTGCTGATAGGAAAATTAGGTCGTTTCTTATAAAAGTAGTTAGAAAAATGAAAAATGTGGAAAATTATGTCAACAAAAAGAAAACTTTACCAAGAATTGAGAGACAAAAAGCAGTAATTTATGTTCAAATTGATAACCATTTAAAAAAAACAAGTTATCTAACAGCGAGGTAGAAAGAGCACAACTAGATAATGAGAAGAATGTTTAAAAGTAGGGTACAACAAAAAAATTGTTAAGAAATAGAAAACAGTATAAGAGAAGATCAGCAGTTTATAAGCAAAAACAACACCCATAAACTGTAGTAGATAAAGCCATTACTTTGAAGCGGAATTAATAATAAACAAAATTTAAACACTGGATAAAACATTGTGGAGTATTAAGAGGAAAAGTCAGAAAAAAAGACTTTTAAATAATAACAACTTTTGTCAAATCTTTAAAGGTGAAGGGAAGAATACATCTAGCACTGAGCCTTTCTTTACCGAAAGCTATTTCCAAGAGAACACATTAGTGCATATATTTGAAACAACTGGTCGATGTTATAAAGTGAAGGGTGGTATTCCTGTTGCAAAAGAGGAATTTGCTCTTAGTAATGTTGAGAAAGTGATAGCTGAAGAGGTATAGGGAAGACGTAGACAGCCCCCTGTATATAAGTGTAATTGTAGCTGTATTTGCAGCGTTCAGTGAGAATCTATTGATATAATGGGACATTTTCTATTTGAGTTTTCATGCATAAGTTTGAAGCAGCAAATTGAAATTTTGCAGGGCTTGGTCCTTGGAAAGTGACGAAGTATAGTTATGTAGAAGGACATTCACTAGCTTGTCTATCAAAGAATGTGTGCTAAAACATCTTTTATCATTTCAGAATTTTAGCTGTTGACCAGTCTGAAATGCAGAAGTTAGGGGGTCATTACGATGGACAGTCCGCCTATATGGCGGCAGTCCCGCAAGTGCACTTACAGAGGGAACGCTACCGTGACAGTTGCATTGTGCATGTTCACCATCGCGGCGGGTGCTGGTGGGTGCAGCACTCGTCGCAATGGCAAAAATGCAGGTTTTGCATTTCCCTGCACTACGAGACAGTCACCACACGGTGCCGGCCACATGGTGCAGGGAAATGTTGGGGGGTACCTTAGGCCCCCCCAGGTGCAAAACTGGAGTGCCCCTGCTTAAGGGGGGCCTGTTACTGGCCCCAAAGTACATCCCCACCAGCCTGTGAATGGCGGTTAAACCACCATAGATAGGCTGGTGGGGATACAGCATCCTAATCTGGCGGACAGTGCCTGCTAGGCACCACCACCATTTTGTGGATGTGGGGTGGATCTGACAGAAGACCCGTGGCAGACGGACTTCCCGTCTGCCATCAATACACCCGCCATCCTTAGCTGGCGGGCGGAAAATGACCGCCGATGGTGGTGAATCTGCCACCAGCAGGCTGCTGGTAGTGGGTTCACCGCTATCGGAATGACCCTCTTAGTTAGGAAACTTTACTAAGCTAAAACCCCTGCACTATGTTTAGGAGAAATGAATAGTGGTAGAGTAGAAGAAATAGAAATAGTTTGTGATAATGTTCAGTTAGTTTAATTTCTTTGGTCCTAAAAAGGAGTGTAGGGAAAGTGAGGACTTTCTAACTGCAGGTGTAATACAACAGGACATAAAGATTAGTATTGATGACGTTGTTGAAGAAATTACAGCATTTAACACAGTTTCTTCTGAAAAACCAAACTATGCTTGTATTTGTTGGTGACTCACTCACTACAAAAGACAAACTCGGAATGTTGAATGTTTGGAAAGTGCAAAACAGAACAATGATAAGTGTCAAAAAGGTGCTGTTTATTTATTTGTAGAGGAGCGGTTTGACTTGTCCACCCTCCAAGTAATACATAACTCCTTTTACAGCAAGTTAGAAGAAAACAAAATGCCAGCCAGAGCAGTACACATCAAATCAAATCAGCTTTATTCGGTGCATGTAAAAATCACCATAAAAGCACAATATTTCATACAGCGACAATTCACATAAAAAAATCACAAATCATAAAATATAGGAAACAGTAAAAGAGCAGTACATAATTACTTAGAGTTGGCAACTATTCCTCAAGGACTAGCAGAATTCAATGTTAATGAGTCTATTCTAATACATCGTGTACATCCCTTCCAGGCTTGCTGTTTTCTACACCTCTTACCCATTGTAGTAGGTGGACACTTTGATGACCGCCCTGTACAGATACCAGCATCTGAATACCGGCCAACAAGATTATACTCACAAGATCCAAGGTTTTGATACTGTATTCCCTACATATTTCCTCTTCTGTTTGAGAACGACTTATCTGGACTTTCATATGCTGTTAACCATGTATTAAAGACAGGGCGTCATCTACAAAATCTCTCTGCAAGGGAATTAATGGGCAAAGGTAATTGAAGAGATGAAAACTTGGAATATAACCTGATCAATTTGATGGCGTGCCAACTTGGCACCAACGAGTATTGGTATCATCATCATGGTGAACTCAAATGCATGTTGAGAAACCTAGGAGCACCTAATTGGTTTGTAATACTCAGTTGTGCTGAGTATGTGTGGGATGACCTACTCGAGCTCTTGCGAGAAACACATTTAATCATAAAGAATTTTGAAGTGAAGACAGCTGGCAGCTTGAAGCTAGGGTGTCTTTAATGTGCAACAAAATAAATCCTCCTCTTGAAGAAGTAACTGGTTTCTTTTGGTGAAAAGAGTTTCAAGCCAGAAGTGCTCCACATATACACTTGCTGTTATGGATAAAGGATGCACCAGAATTTAGGACAGATAGTGATGAGGCTGTCCTGTCTTTCACTGAACAGTATGTCACTTGTGCCATCCCAAAAGATAGTGGTGAAACTACATTAAAACAAAATGTTTTATGGCTCCAAAGTCATAGATGTGGAAAATACTGCTGTCGAAAATATAGATGCAAAGGTAGATTTTATACAAGATGTCATTTAAGATTCCCCGCACCTGTCATTTCACAAGGAAGAGAAAACAGCAGTAAGACATACAGTTACTCCGAAATCACAAAAAACACGTACAATCTAAGGAGAACAGAAACTTCAAAGTATAATAATCACTATAATCCAGCCATTCTGAAAAATTGGAATGTGAACATGGATATTCAGTTTGTTGCAGATTGCAGGTTGCAGGTTGCAAATGCTGTTGCTCGTTACGTCACATCATACATTACAAAATCAGAGAAGTCAGAGATAAAAAAAGATGTGGGAGGAGATTTCTGTGGAAAAGAGTCTCTGCAAGAGATTTTACAGCTTCAGCTTGAAAATGTTTCCCACAGAGAGATAGGACCCTATGAGTGCTTGGATCGGTTGAGCTCGGCCAGTTTGTTCTCAGAGTCAAGAGGAATCGTTTGGGTGAGCCTAGGCCTAGCCAGCACATGGAAGAGAGTGTTGAATTCTTTTTCAGAAATCCAATAATTAGCAGAGTTTAAGCCAGAAAGTACTGATATTGTCAAAACAAATATGTTGGATATGTACTATCCAAGAAGGAGTTCACATCTGGAAAATATGTGCCTCTATCAAGTACTTCAACACTACAGGTATAAAAGGAATGTAACAGAAAACCTACCAATGGAAAAGTATGCAGTAGTTGGATGTCATGGATGTTTGGTCAAACATGCAGAAGGAAATCCTATTACCCATAGAAAAATCAGTTGCCAAACTCTGAATAAGAGAGAATTTTTCTATTTAGCACTTTTGAAACTCTTTAGGCCTAGGCGTGCTGAAACAGAAGTACTTGGAGATTGTGACTGCAGCGAAGATTCTTTCAAAATTATAAAGACAATATTCAGTGTTGAGTCTTTCCTATCAATTTGAAAATGTTAAATGATGAGATTGAACAAGAATAAACATTCACAGCTGAAATAGCTAAAGAAAGATAAAAAAGTAGCCACATTTCAGGGCCATTGATTCAAGATCCTCTTGGACAACCAATTATTCAGATTGAAGCAGCAATAACCATGAATTAGGTGGAAACTGCAATGGAACAAGCGAGGCAGGATACTATTGATTTTGAACAGTTAGAAGGACAACTAAATACTGAACAGAAAGAAATCTTTATAAAAGTAAAAGAGATAAAACAACATGGATTCCCCCACAAGAAGAAAACATGTCAATGTTCCTCATTTAAACCTATTCTATTGTACATCAGTGGTCAAGCTGGAACAGGGAAAATGTCCTTAATTAAAGTTCTCACCAGTTATCTAGACAACAGTACAAAATCAAATGTGACCTGTGCAGTAACTGCAAAAAGAACAATTGATGGACAGAATGCAGAAAATGTCATACATTCACCCCAGTACAGAGATCAGGACATAAATCCATAGTTTTTGATCCCCATTCCATTCCACTTTGAACCCAGCCATATGCAAATCAGTCTTGGCCCTGCACCCAATGGGGGCAGTCTAGCCCAAACTGCCAGGCTAGGTCCCCCCTGGACTGGAAACAAGCATCCAATACGGGTTTTGGGGCTTCAGCCCTCATCACCCAGAATAGCTTGACTTCAGTGGCATTGAGAGCATGGGACAGCATTCCGTCCATTACTGGTTTGTCTTTTGCTTTCTTGTCTTAAGTGTGCCAGGTATGCCCAGATGTGGGTCCAGGGATCACTGTGCCACTGGAGTCAAGCTATCATGGCTGATGAGGGGTGAAACCCTGAAACTGGTCCTGGGATGCTTGTTTCCAGTCCAGGGAAGACCTGGCTTAGCAGTTTGGGCTGGATTCTTCCCATGAGGCACAGGGTCAAGATTTGCATATGGCCAGGCCCAAACTGGGATGGCATGGTGAGAAAGCGAATGACGGCTTCAACCCAGATCTCTTGACTGGGGGTGAATGTTTTGATTTGTTCTGCATTCCATCCATCAATTGTGTGTCTTTTGCTGTACAGTAACAGCACTAACTGGATTAGCAACACACACCATTAAAGGAATTAATTTACATCGACTACTTAAGCTCCTGTTGAACATGATAATAAACTGGAATACCCGAAATTATCTGGTTAAGCTTGTCATGAAGTTTCAAGAGTACTGAAGAAACTGAAACTTTCAATCATCAGTTAGGTGAATATGGTCTCAAACTTACACTTGAGAATGCAACAGATTTTAAGAACACAGTACAACGTATTGTTTGTAGGGCAGCATTTTATTGTCTTAGCTGGTCTCCTGCAACTTCCCCCCGTGAAAGGGCAACCAGTCTTTAAGACACTTCTCCATAATGAGAAATGGAAAGCTTTGGGTATCATTGGCACCAAAATTATTTGGTTCAACTTTGAATACAAGGAACTAGTAAAGAATATGCGTCACGCATCTCATGGAGAATATGGAGATATTGTAAAGGACATCAGAATAGGAGTTTTGACTAAAAACGGTAAACATGCCTTGGAAATTCAATTAATCCAGAAATTGTTTTCAATCTCAAAATACACCAGCACAACTAATGTGTAATTTCATTGGAGAAGACAAATCCATCATTTGTGTAATGTCTATACTACAAGACTGCTCCAACTTTAATGAAAAACAAATATAATTGGAAAAACAACATATTTTGGAAATTACAGCTATCAACAAAAATTAGACAGGGAGTAACAATACAACTAAATGGAAAACTACAAGCAAAATTGTATTCTGTGGAGAAGTCTTTATCAATGAGTGCAGGTTTAGAAAACTGTTTACGCATGTGTAAAAACTGTCAAGTAATTTTGCAGCGTAATTTGAATTTAGGGGAAGGGTTAGTAAATGGTACGATAGGTAAAGGTATTGACTTCATTAATTATCCAAACAAGGATCAGTTGGAACTCTTGGCTATAAAATTCGATCAGATTGATTGCATAAAGTAGATTGGGTGATGTGTTCACATTTTGGACTTGTATGTCCAACAACAACAGTTCCCAGTGTCCCTAGCGTATGCTGGAACTATCCACAAGCCTGAAGTTTTAAGTGTAGATGGCGATTTTGTGAACATTGGTAGTAGTGTGTTCAAAAAAAGAAGAACATATGTTGCATTGTCTCTAGTAAAAACATTGTCCGGTTGTATCTGATTAAATTTGATTACAAAAAAGTTAGTTTCAATGGAAATTGTGCAATAGAGTAAAATCAGTTAAGACGTCTATACGGTCCTAATTTAGATCAACACTTATTTATAAGAAGCAGATAATGTGTCCAAAATGGAAGCAGACAAAAGACTTAAAAAAAGAAAGCTATAAAAGTTTCGGTACAAACTGCTAAGAAGAAAAAGCTGGAAGCTCAGACACATATTGTCGGACACCAATCGAAAAACACTTCAATAAATATAGTTCTCAATGTAGTGTTTCACTTACTCCATCTTGTTCATCAGATTGAAAGAAATACTTGAAAAAAGGTTCAGTACTGCACACTATCATTTACTCCAACATTAGTCAGTAAAAGAACTTTAATACATTCTGCAACAGGCATTTGAGATAATTTGGATACATGTACCAGATCGGTAATATTTTGTCTCAACATTCAACAATATGCACAAGAATTTATAATGATCATACTGGCAGTTTTCAGAAGTAAATACTGATGACTTATTTGGACTAACTTAAAATGGGACCTTGAGTTTGAAGATTGCTCATTTGCACCTATCACCAAAATAAATGCTGACTGATTCTTGTGCCTAAAACTACTAGATTGTCTTTTGACAGATTGATTAAAACAGCAAACCAAAGTATGAGCTGGCCAAAATGTAAATCAAAGGTTGTACCTATGTTACAAATATATAGAAGTAGAAAATACCTCATATTAATAATGCAACAATATAGAACATATGAATCTATGTTGGAAACTGAAATTACAAACTTCAAAGCAGGTCAGATATCAATATTTTGAAGAACCTTTACAACATTAGCAGTCATCTTTCATGAAGGACTAAATATAACATCTGAACACTACACTGTCTATTTACAGAGTGACGGTGTATGGATGGATTGCAAGGATAGAAACCTTAAATTCAAAGCTAAACTGTTGTTCAAAGTATGACATTCTTACCTCTTGTTTCTTCAACTAAAGTTCTAATAACATCATTCAGACTATTGGGGGTGATGTTCTTAAAAAATACTCTACAACACACCTTTTATCTTCTGCAAAAGAGCTGATATAAGAAGTATATATAACACTGTCTAATTGGACTAAATAACTGACAGAACAGAAGAGAATTATAGAAACCTTCAAATGAAACAAACAATACCTTTGGAAAAACAAAATTATTATGTTTTCTCCTTGAACTAAAGTTCAACGTACTCTTTGTACAAAAAAACAAATGTATTGGATTTCATCAGTATGCATCATCAGTGGTTTAGACATCATTTGGCCTACTTGGGGTGATATTTTGAAAAGTATCTTTAAAATAATTCAAGTGTGGAATAAATGTATTCATAGTACTGTACTAGGTATAGTAATAATAGAAAATGTTTTGAGATGCATTTGTTTTCAATAGTAGACTAAGTGTAGGTAAAACAACTGATTAGCCAATTGGAGTGAGTGGAAGCATAGTAACACTTATTTACAATGATGTACTGTGCAGTTCTATTTTTTCTCTACAATCCATATCATTGTTTTTTGCCCACTGTTCGAAGATGATGCTACATACAGACCACTGTGTATGGTGAAGTAGAATGAAAGCTGAGAACAGTAAAAAAGAGAAATTAATACTTTTATCTATTTGTACTACAGTGCTATAGTAAAAGAAATATGTATTGTTATGATACTGTATTTTTCAAGATCTCATACTAATGCATTTTTCTGTCTTTTTGTTTTTAATAGTGGCTACAATTCAACATTCTAAGATGTTTGAAAATATATTTTTACCATAAACATATTGATTAGAGGTATTGATGGAGAATGTTTTTCATACATAAAGTGGTATCGTGATAGCGTATCATGACTTTTTTCTGACTATTTTGTAAGTAAACATTTCAGTATACAATTTAGAGAATTACGGACCCTCAAACAACATGTCATTTAATGAATTATCTTACAATCACTCACATACCCACTACTTCATTCATGAAGTGTATCCACTTGTGTTCTGAAATAGTAACTAACACAGTCATTTACTCACTCATACTGTACTCATACACAGTCTATCTTACTGATTCAGAGCTTACATATAGAGCTGTATCATATGTATTACTATGTCATTACTACACCCACTCAATCACTTATATTAACACTGAAGCACCTACTCACATATACTGATACATTATATGTATCTTGTCTAACTAGGAGCACTTCTGCACTCACAGACTTTTATACATGAATACTGACTAATATAAGCTGACAGTAATTGATGCTGCTCCTTTGATGCACATTTAGAGAGCTGCACCGTTCCCTATGGCCTACCTAGAGGATACCTTATGGATGAGTTATATGTGGTAGAACAGCATTTTAAGGCTTGTGAAGATGTTTTGAATGCCAACTCGTCCTCGTATTAGAACTGCATACACATGCTCAAATGTATCAGGCCTGAGATAAGTTAAAAGGGCTAATTGTCTGCAAGGGTGGCTGGATTGTGTCAGATTTTTTGTAGATATCTGAATTGATGTTGCAATACCTATATAGAGGTGTGTTTTCATATGTATCTAACTTTCTTGGTACATCACTAGCATTCTTTGCTATTGTAAGGGTTTGGAAATCTATCTGTAAGGAGCAGCATAGATTATGTCCTGGGTCTCTTAGTTATTATTTGGTTATTTAAGTTACTGTGCAACACCTACATTACTGCTAGATACATAGGAGCTGTGTTTGTCTGTGTGTGTATGAGTGAATGTTTACATGGTTATGACAGTAGGATAGGCTAGTGAGCTATGTGCATAAAAGCTAACACATGTAGTTACTAGTTCCAGTGATGTGCATGCATACTTTCAGGAACATATGCTCAGTTATACATCCATTCCTACTCTAATTTGAATCTCAGATAAGCACATATAAAAGGGCAAACCTACCAATACATCCCCTTAGACATTGTCACAATCATCAAAATATTCACTCATATGCACAGACAGAACTCGTATGGATGTGGCACTAATGTAGGTGGTGACACACTTAGCTAAATACCCCAATACTAACATATACACCCAGAGGGCAGTCCATACTATTGGTTACATATACATTTAGAGAGATATGCACTTACACGCAGAGGAAGCACTGCACTAACAAACATACTTTCAAATGGAAACAGACCCCCGAAGGGAACTGACACAGTGTTTCAGATAAACTTATACAATCAACTGAACCATCTACAGTACTAGCCCTTTAAACATGTCGCATACCAGGTATACTTGATGCTATCCATCCAGTTCTACTCGTAGGTCGACTTGACATATTAAACTCCTTGACAAGCCTTACCCTCTTGTTCTACCAGATTTAACCCAAACGTAAGTTAGCATATGGATAGGCAGTAGGATACTCTCTTCGTTAGTATTTTTATTGACCTACTTCCACACTTTTAGGCACATATGCTCAGTTATACTTCCGTTCTCACATATTCCATCACTCAAGACCTGGTCAGTAACATCACTGATGACAATTACTGATCTCATGAAATTACTGATGATATTCCTGATGACATCATCCACCGAACCACTCACACACCCACACACCCATACAAGCACTTGTATGCCCAGTTACACACCCACACAACCGCTCACATACCCCTTGGCAGATCCATACAACTGCTCATATATTCAGTTACCCATCCATAGACTAACTCAGACACCCACTCAGTCACTTATATAACAATTCACACAATCACTCACTACTCACAAGCCCATGCACTGACCCATACAGCTAGTCACACACCCACTTATTCACCTATACAGCCGCTCACATACCCACTCACTCACCCATACAACCTCTCAAAACAGTCACTCACTCACCCATACAACCCATTACACATTCATTCACACACAAACACAATCACTTACATACCCATTTGCACTTCTATCCAAGTACTCACACATCTGCTAACTCACCCATATACCCATTCACACATACTCTCTAATACAACCACTCACACACCAACTCACTTAATCAAACTCTCACTCAAGAAGCCACTCATTCACCCTCCCGTACAGCACATTTACATACCCAGTCGCTCACTCATACAGCCATTCAAATGTCCATTTACTCACTCATACAGTCATTCACACACCAACTCAATCACCCATACAGCTACTTATGCACCCACTCACTCACCAATACAGCCACTGGTACATACTCACGCACTCACCTAGCTATTTATAAATCCACTCATTCACTCATTCAGTCACTCATATAGCCAGGCAATCACACATTCAGTTCCTCACACACCAGTCACACATATACAACCACTAACATATCCACTCACTCATGCATCTATTCATATATCCTAGCATTCACCCATACATCCACAGATACACCATTCACTCATAAATATACTCACTTATGCACTTCTTATTTAGTCACACAACCATTGAGACACCCACTCATCCACTCATGCAGTCAACATCCATTCACCTACCCATCGAGGTGCTCACTCACCCTCTCGCTCATAGATATTCCCACTCTCACAGTCAGTCACTCACTCATACAAGAATTCATACACCCTGTCACACATTTGTACAGCCATTTATACATACACACAAATACAAATACAGTTACTCAAATACACAATTACATATACACTAACTCAAACACCAAAACATAGAACATGACATATTCATGCTATTACAATCATACTTATAACATGTAATTTTTCTTTCTTCAACTATAATAGGTGATTCTAGAAGAACCATTTTTAAAAACTATTTTGTAAATTGTTGTATCTTTCATGAAAAATTAAACAGGCACAGAAAATAAAGTTGTGCTTTAACAATACTTTTTTTTACAACAGTGAGTGTTAATAGTGTCCAGCATCTTTGCGACAACTTGTTCACCAACACTGAAAACAATCTTGCACTTTGGCCAGAACAGGCCAGCCTTTGCAAAATCAGGTAAAGTAATAGGCATGTTGACAACTAGTCCTCCTGATGCATATGATCCAGCCTGACCTTCTCATGAAGCTTGAACCCCTTGCTGCTCCTCTAGCATTCTCAACTCTGCTCTGGCAAGCCGACTACTGTACATCATACATAGATGTTTGTACATCCACAACGTACTGCAAGACTATTTTCTATCTGTACCATGTGACAGCACCTTGTGAGAGATTGTACATGCCACTTTTCGAGCATTAACCTTTTCTGGTGCTTTGGGATGCTTAAAAACACTCACACCAAACTTTCTTTTCTTTTATTTTGAGATTCCTCATCTTGCTGCTGCAGATTGTCCTCTTCCTCCTCCTGGAACTCTGCTGCAGTTGCAATGAAGAGGCCGAAATTGAAAAAAAAACACCAATAAAAATGGAAGCGCCCTTAAAAAGAATAACCATTTAGAGCCACACCTATATAAAAAAGAAAAGGGATGGGATCTGTCTTTCTTGGTGATGGAAGGTGGTTTAACCAATCAAATCTGTTCATTTTTCTGTCACATGGGATGCTCCACCCCTATGCAGCTCTGTTGCGCCTGAGTTGCAATTCCCTTAAACTTTTAAAAATCTTATGTATACAAAATTATCCTAAAAGTTATACTATTTCCTTTTACTGTACCTCTTTCTTTAAAGTAAACTAAATCGTGTTTAAATATATATCTTAGTAATGTTAAAAAAATGCTGGAGTCGTGTCCCCTGCGTGATGCCGTAAATATGTGCCAGGAATGTGCACAACGGTGTTGCGACTCCTAAAAATTTAGTAGGACAAAGATTAAAATATTTTTTATTTTATATTACATTACTTTTTTGACTGTATTAGTAAAAATACAATGTAAAAGTAAACCATAGAAGTATCTTTATATATGTATTACTACTACCAAAACTACATTTGAGTTGTGTCCTTAACGCCACTCAATGAATACAAGTCGCAGCGGTGCAGGAGGGTATTGTGAATTCCTAAAATCAATTCAAGTGACTATAAACATGAATTTTACTTCTTACTACGCTTTCATATTTAGTATATTACTAATTCTCAAACCAAATAAGAAATCTCTATATATGTATGTTATTGCTGTCTACAGTATGTCAGAGTCGCGTACTGTACGTAACGGGTCGAAATAGGTGCGCAACTCCTAATTTAAACAAATAAATGACTTCAATTTGAGTATAGACAACTTACACTACACTGTGTTTTCAAAGATGTTGAGAACCTTTCATAAAACAAATCATTACAAACCCATTCACACTTATGCACTCAATCATACATACATTCAGAGATGCTCCTATTCACAGATGAACTTACTCATATAATAATGCATCCTGTCACACCCCCACTCTCACCACTTTCAACTTACAGTAAGATAATAAAATAAAAAATCTGAAGTGATTAACTGATAAGAACAAAAGCTGCAGGGAACTTTCAGTTAGGGTACAACATTTTTGAAGTTGTACAGATTCACTGAAAAAAACAAAGTTTACGGGGACATTATAGTTAGGAAATTAATTTTAAAAAACAGAAATTCACTGACAAAAACAAAGGTTCCAGGGGCGTTATAATTAGGAAATAGAATGATAAAATCCATAGAAATTCATTGAAAACCCAAAGATTACAGGGACATTGTATTTAGGCTCAGATTTCCCTCGTACAAAACCGTGGAAATTCAGAAGTGATAGTTACCTGAGCTAATTATAACTTATACCCCCGCATGTCTTATGAAGTCACATGTTACATACCTCATGACATGATCAGTGACATCACTGATGACATCTCAAATGAAATCACTGATTACATCATCCACATAAGTACTCATACACCCACTCACATCACATATAACCTCTTGTATATCCTTTCACACAACCACACAATAACTCATTCCTCCTTAGAGATGCTCACACACCCACTCCCTCACTCATACAGCAACTCAATCAACCCATCACTCACCCATGCAGCCACTCATACAACCAGTCACTCACCAACACAGCCACTCACACAGCTATATAGTCACCCATACAGCTACTCATACACTGACATATTCATCTATACAGTCACTCATACTCCCTCTCAACACAACCATTGACTCACCCATACAACCACTCACACATTCACTTGCATACCCGCACAACCACTTACATACCCATTCGCACATCCATACAAGCACTCCCATATCTGCTCACTCACCTATACAGTCATTTACACAGATACTCACTCTCCAATATAACCATTTACAAACTGACTGATTTAGCCAGACACTCACTCAAACAGCCACTCACTCACCAATATAGGCACTTACACACCTACTCACTCACAGAGTAATTCAGACATCTACTCATTCACCCATACTGTAATTCACACAGCCAATCACTCACCCATACAGTAATTCACGCAGCTACTCACTCACCCATTTAGCCACTGAAATACCCACTCTCTCAGCAACATAGTCACTTACATACTCACTCACCCACACAGCTACTCACATAAATACTTATATACCCATACAGCCACTTAAACACCCAGTCACTCATCCATACAGACACTCTCACACTCACAAAACCACACACACACTCACTCACACATCCATACAATCACACAGGTACCCATTCACACTCCAACACAATCAATGACATAGACATAGTCAGAAATCTACTCACTCACCCATACACTCAGTCATGCATGCACTTATACATCCATATAGCCACTCACCCAGTCACGCACTGATACAGACAGTCACACACCCACTCAGATTACACATGTTACCGATAGTATCACTCATTAGTAGTACAACTTAGTATACTAATCTAACTATGTAGTAGGTTAGGATATATGTTTTACGCCCATAAACTCTTAGAAACACTTACATTCACTTGGTGATGTCATAGCTCAGGTAACTATAACTGCTGAATTTCAATGATTTTGTACAAGTAAAATCTGAGCCTACCTATAACGTTCCTGTGACCTTCAGTTTTTCCAATGAATATCTATGGTTTTTAAAATTCTATTTCCTAACTATAACATCCCTGTAACTTTGCGAAAACTAATGGGGTGCTCCGGTCAGCTCCTGGCTTGAAAGTTTCGGGGTGATTTACAAAGCGGCAGCCGAGAAAAAGGGGGTCCCAAAATGTGTTTTCCCCAGGTTAATTGCCATAGGAAATTTTGGAACAGGCTACAACCCGAATTGCTGAACGGAATTACATCATAGTTGGCCAAAAGGTAGCTCTTGGTTCAGAAAGTGACCTTTTTTTTTAAATGGTGTAAATCAGTTCAGTAGTTCCTGAGACTCTCGACTCTTCCCGGGCATGAGCTTCACTCTGATTGGCTATCAACACTGTAAACCAGGAAGTGATGGCAGCCATCTTGTCACTCAGTAACCGAGTCACAAGAAAAAGGGTGAAATAAAGATGAAAAACAAGAAAAGGTGGCAGGGTAGAAACAGACTGACCCCCTAGGCCTGCTCAGGGGGTCCCACAAGGACCCCCAGGCCCCAAAAAAGCATCTTTTTCAAACGGCTGAATTTGCGCTGAAACGCGAATCCGGTCAAACTATTTTTTTCAAAATGAAGCGCGGTCTTCTTCGCTTCAATATCTGTAAGCCCAGGGGGGCAAGGTCCCGGGGTCAATATTTATAATGTGGCATGAGGCAAAAAGTCATCCAAGTAGGGGATCACACCTACTGCGCAGAATTGAGAAGAGGCACACAGTCACCCAAGATGAAGGGGCCTCCGCAGGAGTGCTTATAGGCACAGGCACACTGCTGGGGAAGTCAGTGAATCTGCGAGTTGCCACAGGAGAGGAGGTGCCCTCCATAGTGGCGCTCAGAGAGTCACCTGAGGAGAGGGAGTAGTTCACACAGACAGTCACTCCTGAATACGAAGGCAACCCTTACATTAGTGCACAACGGCAGACTCACGCTGCCAAGAAACACCGGACGGAGCTCACCAAACTAGAGGCAACTCAGAGGAAGGAAGACATGGAGAGCGAGAGTTGCCACTGGAGGGGAGACAGCCTCCACAGTAGCGCACAAAGGCAGTCACCACAGCAGGTGAAGGCAACTTTGGTAGGAGTGCACTTAGGTAGTCACCCCAGAAGAGGGGAGGTACCCCCGCACAATTGCACCAAGGGATAGTCCCCTCAGTGAGAAGTACCTTCCCCTGGAGTGCGCAGGAGCAGGAAAAGGCACTAGCTGCAGCAACACACAGAAACCATCACCTCGGGAGAGGAAGGCGCCATGGGTAGGAGTGAACAGAGGCAGATTCACCATAAAGCACTTTTCGCTGGAGGGGTCTAGAAGGCTGCCTCCACATAGACGTTCATTCATCCCAGCAGCGGACGGTACCTGCTCAGCAGCCAAGAGGGAGCCGTCGCTGCCCGACGTCCAATGTAGCAGTGCCATGGCGGGCACAGAGATTGAGTGTCCCGCAGAACCACCATGCAGAAGAGCGTGTGATACAATGAGGGCCACCCACTTCACCTTTCCCTGCTTGTGCACCAGGAGGGCTCCAAGCTCAGCACTTCTACTTCGAGAGCAAGTAGCATGTCCGCCTGGCTGGGCTCTACCTGCTGGAGGGTGCCAGCTGGGAGAGGGTCCCAGCGCTGACCCCAGGGCCTGCAGGAGCAGGCGATAAGCAAGTATGGGGTGGTATGAATGTACCCCCACTTTCCCTCATGCCTTCTGTGTTTACATTCCAGCTCACCCTGTTCCGGCGCCCATGTCATAGAAAGTTCACTTCTCAATCCTCAGTAGTAGATAGGTCACCTGCTCCTTTTCATGCCACTATCAGTCACGTTAGTCTCCGGTCTCATTCTTACGGTGATGGCGCACTGTTCCCAGTGGTGGTTGCACCCCACATTTCTTCCAAGTACATGTAGAAGACTCTCTAACCCTCACTCAGCAGCAGGCCACTCTTTTTACACTCACACTACTCCAGTTTGGGGCACTCGTATTACTCTTCCACCCTCAAATCTTCTAACTCATAGGAAACTGACACTGTGCACTGTCACATTTCACTTGTCTACAGGCAGCTGTATCCATCATACATGTACTCAATCCTCATTAAGACATCCAACCAGCAGTCTCCACTCTCCCTTCACCAATTAGCAGAGAGCTCACTCCTCACCCTGTTCTCAAAGTAGCTCACCGCTCTAATCTTTATACCATGCTCACACACAGACTCACTCACAAGTAGCACTTACAGTTCACTCACTCGCTACTATTGTGGCAGCCCAGCCCTCTAACATTATGCTCACTCATCCTCACATCATCTGTACTCAAAGTTGGACTGGGACACCCTCACACAGTCCTCACTCGACACGCAACCGCTTACACTTTCCGATAAGGGCAGTCTATTCTGCTCATTCTGACACCATCCCTACAATCAGTCTGTCCCTTTCATCCTCACACTATTCTTACTTGCGGGCTCTGCACTTACCTCATCCTCACACTGTCTTCACTCACTGTCAGCTCACCACACTTACTTGCAGGTGAACTCACTCGCACTACTTTCAGGGGCCCTCTAAACTCACCCTCAAGCCATTCTTACACAGAGGCACCTCAATGCATTAACAGTTCACAAATGTTACCAACCTCTCCTATCTCTGGTTGATTATATGCTGCTCTTTGACCCTTTAACAATGCTGCATTGTCTTTTGACTAGGTTTGTGTTTTAGCAATGCTGCATATATGAGTACATTTACTATCCTCACTCACAGGCAAGTTATCCTCACTCACAAGTAGCCCTTCACACTTACTAATATTATACTCAAAAGTGTGCCACTAACCTCTCTCACCTTATCTCCTCTCAAATCCAGCCCCCATTTGTCACACTAACCCTGTTCACAAGAGTTGTTCTGCACCAGGAACCTCCACTCCCAAAGGTAACCTCAAAACACGTTTCTGCATGTCTTCTTCAAACCATCGACCACGACCCCCTGCTAACCTGGACCAGCATGAGCATCGATGACACCATCAAGACCATGTGCACAATCCATTCCGGCTCTTCATCAGACTCATTCCCGCACCACGTCTTCAACAGAGCAAGCAGCTCCATCGCACCTCAGCTGCGCAACGTCATCATTCTCTCCCTCGAGACCGTGACCTTCCTAGAGATCTGGAAACACGCCGAGATCAAAGCCCTACTCAAAATACCTACGGCAGACCCAAGAGACCTCAAGAACTTCCAGCCCATCTCTCTGCTCCCCTTCCCGGCCAAGGTCATTGAGAAAACTGTCAACAGACAGCTAGCCTGTTACCTCGAAGAAAACTAAATCCTGGACCCTCCCTAGTCAGGGTTCCGCAGCAACCATAGCACCGAGACTGCCCTCATCGCCGCCACCTACGACATCAGGACCCTGCTGGACAACGGCAAGAAAGCAGCACTCATCCTCCTAGACCTCTCTGCCGCCTTCGACACCATCTGCCACCGCAGACTACGCGCACGCCTCCACGCCGCAGGGATCTGAGACAAAGCCCTGGATTGGACCACCTCCTTCCTCCTGGGCAAAACCCAGAGCATCCGCCTCCCCCATTCCATTCCAAAGCCTCCGAGATCATCTGCGGCATACCCCAGGGATCCTCCCTCAGCCCTACACTGTTCAACATTTATATGGCCTCGCTCGCACATGTAGCCCAACAGTACGACCTCAACATAATCTCCTATGCCGACGACACTCAGCTGATCCTCCCCCTCAGCAAGGACCCCATCACCACCAAAGCCAACCTCCACAAAGGAATGAAGGCTGTCGCCAACTGGATGAAGACCAGCCGTCTGAAGCTGAACTCGGACAAGACGGAGGTCCTCATCCTTGGTTTCAACCCTTGATCCTGGGACGACTCCTGGTGGCCGACGGCACTGGGGTTAGCCCCGACACCCACTGACCACGCACGCAACCTTGGAATCATCCTCGACTCACCGCTCTCAATGACCAAGCAAGTCAACGTCATCTCCTCCTCCTGCTTCATCACCCTCTGCATGCTCCGCAAGATCTACAGATGGATCCCGACAGATACAAGAAAGACAGTCACCCAGGCCCTCGTCAGCAGAAAACTCGACTATGGAAGGGCCCTCGATGCGGGACCCCGACCAAGCTCATCAAACGACTACAGCACATCCAAAACGCCTCGGCACAACTTATCCTCGATCTACCACGCCACGTCCACATCACCCCCCCACCTGAGAAACCTGCACTGGCTCGTCAACAAGAGGATATCCTTCAAGCTCCTCACCCACGCACACAAGGCACACCACAAGACCGGGCCAGCCTACCTCAACAGACGGCTCTCCTTCTACATCCCCAACCACCAGCTACGCTCTGCCGACCTCTCACTCGCCACTGTCCCAGGCATCTGAAGAACAACCACTGGTGTGAGATCCTTCTCCCACCTCGCCACCAAGACATGGAACACCCTCCCACTGAGCCTACAACAGACCCAAGACCTGCTGACATTCAGGAGGATACTCAAGACCTGGCTGTTCGATCAGTAGCACTCCGCCCCTTGAGATCCTCGCGGGTATGTAGTGCACTTTACAAATGATTGATTGATTGATTGAAACCTATCAACTACTTTTTCCTGCTGTCTTGTGGATGAAGGTGCTTTTGTTGAAACGCCAGAGAATGATTCCGAGTCTCAAATTTTAAATGTTGGTCACTTTTATGTAAAATTACAAAAAAAAAAACTAATAAAAATGGAAATCTCTTTCTGAGCAACCCTGCAATAAAAGTTTACAGACTCGGACTCCATGGTACCAATTTCCTCACAATCCTTTATGTTGAAGGAGGAGCTATAAATGAAATGCATATTTTGTCTGTTTTTTCGCCTCAACCTCTCACGAACGCTTCTCACCTGAGGCAGCTGCTGCCCTTTTCTAGATCTAGGGCCCGTATACTGCCCATGCGGTTAAGCACCGAGAGTACTGCCACTGCTGTCTTAAAGAAAGACACTTTACCCATTTTCTGCCAAAGCCTTCCACACTGCCCTACAACGCCATTTATTCACTGGAATCTTTAACCCATTCCATTTCCCTAAAGCATGTTGCTGTTTACACTTTAACAGAGCTTATGTATGCTCACTGGTTCACCAGACAACCGATCTATAGCATGCAGGAAGTGCATAACATCGACCGTTGTGCTGAAAACTCTGCACTTAGGCGCACAAAATGAACCGGTGCTTTATTAAAGTAGTGCTTCATCAGTGTTTGTCACTAGACAGGTCTCGCATCCCCCACCGTATCTGAGCAGCGCTGTGTGGTATTTCACGAGGGGAATAGCTGCCTGCGCAGGGCACTGGCCTTGGACTCGCTGTGGCATTCAGTGTGTGTAGTTTGGGTGATGCGATGAACTTACTACAGAAATACTATCCTCCCACTGGGAGTGAAGTGCACTCCCCCATATTCACATTAGGCCTTGGCGGTAAATTCTGTTCCGCTCACGGAATTTGCGGAATTTGGGTAATTTCGCGTTCTCAAAATGCGCGTTTGCGAGATATTTCCCCCGAGCACGCAAACAGCGATTGCAAACAGGAAAAAAGCATCGCGAACAAGCAATTCCGCGTGTTTGCGGAATTTCTGCATGTTCGCAGAGATTTTCTACCGCTTTGCGTAGATTTGTGTAACGCAATTACGCAAATTCCGCGCACCCCTAATTCACATTTAGGAATGATGAACAATGACACTCGGGCAGTTTGGGGACACCAGGCTGACACTGAGAGTGCCTGTGTGATCCCGTGCACAGAGGGTTCAGCCAAACGCCACCGGTTCTCAGGCAGGGCATTGAGGGCACAGGCAGTAGCCATAACCCATGCTTGTTGGGGGCCTTTAAAAGTGACACACAATGAAAGCACCTCGGATTCTGCCTGGAGAGAGTGTGGTTGAAGATGAGTTCATTCAGGCACACAGTGAAGAGGCTGCGGCAGAGCAAGGGTGGCAAAGACTATGGGGCATATTACCAAGCAATAGCGATAATTATCGCTATTGCTTGGTTAGAGACAAAATTTAACGCAGAGCTGCGGCGATTTTTATCGCAGATAAACCTTGGTATTACCAAGGTTTATCGCAAATGCGATAAAAAACGGCCGCAATGCATGAATATTGCTGAAAAGTCAGCGATGTTCATGCATTAGCGAGCTAATGCTCTTAGCCATGTTATCCACCTCCCATTGGATAACATGGCTAAGAACTGCTCAGGGCAGGTGTTAGCTTTTGGAGATATTCGCGCTTAGCGCGAATATCTCCAAAAGTTGGTAATAGGAGATAGCGATATTAGCGACTGTTTCCAGTCGCTAACATCTTGGCACGCCCACTTTGCATGTCATTAGTGATAAATATCACTGACATGCAAAGTGGGGCCCAAGATGGTCGCTATCTCCTACTAGTTGTCGCTAACTGGTGTTAGCGACAGCTAGGTAATAGGGAGATAATTTTATCTCCGCTTTCTTGGCTTTTAAAGCCAAAAAAGCGGAGATAAACCCCCTTGATAATATGCCCCTATATTATATGAAAAGAGTTTATTCCCAGGCTCTGTTTTTTCGAATGAACATCACTTAATTTGGGATAAGAGAGTCTTTCACCCCCTGCTCGGGTGCCACTGCCCCTGCTGCACTACAGTTAACTACGCCTCTGAGGCAAGGAAAGAAGCTTGCACTCTCAGAGAAAGAGAGGTATGAAGGGACTTGGGTGAGGATGATGGATGAGGCGGTTGTTTTGTACTCCTCCCTAGCTGTGTGCTTTTACACCCTTTCACCATTGCACATGTACACTGATAAACAGTGCAGTCTACAGAACATGTATGCACTGTCGCTTAGAAATTAGCATTTTAAAAACCTCTGAAATTCACTGAAAAAACTATAGTTTTCAGGGACGTTATAGTTAGAAATTAGCATTTAAAAAACTTTTGAAATTCACATAAAAAACCTTAGGTTTCAGTGACGTTATAGTTAGAAATTAGCATTTAAAAAACCTTCGAAATTCCCAGAAAAAAACATAGGTTTCAGGAACATTATAGTTAGAAATTAGCATTTAAAAACCCTTTGAAATTTAGGATAAAAACCAAAAGTTTGAGGGGCATTATAGTTAGTTGGACATTTTACTCGTACAAAACCAGAGAAATGTGGCTGTTATAGTTAGTAGCACTAACCATAACTCGCGCCCCCACAATGCACTGCTTATGACGTCACATATTACATCATTCATGACATGGTCAGTGACATCACTGTTGACATCACTGATGGCATCTCAAATGACACCACTGAAGACATCACTGATGGCATAATCCACATGATAATCCGATGCACCTCCTCATACCCTAATATAACATTTGATACAGCCACTCTTAAATACAGACTACCATTTTCGAAACCATAGACACACCAATACCAGTTACTACATACTCACTTACTGATTCCTAGGACTAAACACACATCCACTCATTCGCCCATACAGTCACTCATACATGCAGTCACTCATCAATACAGCACTATCATCTGCACTCATACACCTATACAGACACTCACACACCGCCATTCATCCATAGAGTTACTCACACATCTAGTCAGTCATGCAAAGAATCAATCACACTCCCATTAACTCACCTATACAAATATACACACACCAGCTCAGGTATTTATATAGATACTAACACATATTTAATCTCTTATACAATCACTGATACAAGTACACACTCATCCATAAAGCCACTCAATAAGAGCTACTCACAAAATCTCTAACTCTCACATACAGTCATTTGTATACTCCAGCACTCACGTATACTGCCTTTTACATATGTATTTACTCACATCCATTCATGAACCAACACACCCATACACACACTCACCCACCCATACAGCCCTTCACAGATGTACTCTTGAACCCATACACCCAGTGAATTACCCACTCACACATCCATGCACAGAGTGACACACCACCCACCCACCCACACAGATACTCAGGCACCCATACAGATACTCAGACAACCAATAAATAACCCAAGTAGACACTCATGTAGCTACCCACCAACCCATTCAGCCGCTTATACACCAACTGACAGACTGATACTGACATGTACACAGTTTACTTACTAACCCATGCATTCAGTAAGACATGTTCAAACACATGTTCAGTCACACACCTACTAAATCATCTATTCAGATACTCATACACCCACTCACACTTCAATACACCTTGGAATTTATATATATAAAACATATTTAAACTTTACAGAAACACACAGTCACTGGGTGATGTCATCAGTGATGTTATCAGTAATGTCATCAGTGATGTCGCTTACCATGTCATAAATGATCTAATATGTGACGTCTTCAGCAGAGCTTTGGGGGGGCGCAAGTTATAGTTAGCTCTACTTCCTATAACAGACGAATTTCTCTGGTTTTGGATGAGTAATATTTCCAACTAACTATAACGTCCCTGAAACCTTTGTTTTTTTTCAGTGAGTTTCAAATGTTTTTTAAATGCTAATTTCTAACTATAACGTCGATGAAACCTATGTTTTTTTAGTGAAAAAAATAAATAAATATATATATATATATATATTATTGTCCACAGCGCGTAGTCACCGCTATGCAAATGCACTCCCCTTCGATAGAAGAACGATCACTCCAGTTGCTTTTAGCGCATTTCAATTAAGTTTATTTTTTCAAATGCAGCATCGTGATTTCGGACAAAGGAAAACCCCAACGCGTTTCGGCGAAACACTCGCCTTGGTCACGGGTGATTTCAGTAACAGTGCACAAACAATAAATAAAGTTACAAGTGACAAATAATGGAAATAAACAGAGGACTCAAGCCCACATTTTCGCGGCCATCTTAGAGTGGAGTATGGTTTAAGTGTCTCATATCTGACCCGCTATAACATCCAGCATTATAAAAGCTTCAATCAATCAGCATCCTAATCTTAATGCTTAGATGAGAGTTATTTACATAATAGCAGTAGAAATTACTATTTCCGAATTTCATAACTGGTGCCATATCACGTATTGGCCAATACAATGGCATTTTGATTCGTATCTACCAGACAAATCAGGCAAAGGTACATCCTATATACAGTCAAAGTACATTTGTATAGATAAGTTAGCTTTTCCTAGTGGACGACATCTTATCAGGCAATAAAATGCCAACTACTTGCAACTGATATGATATTATAACCAAGTTAAATTAAATTAAATTAAATTGGATTGAATTGGCATTTGCTCCAGTGGGCAACATTCCAGTTAATAGCAATATTTCATGTTATATAATGTCACAAGATATATTGCCGGTATACAGTATTTATTCCCAAGTGAGATTTCCAAAAGAAGACCACACGGTTTTGTAATCCATTATCCTGACCCCAGTGGGTTTCTGGTCCGGTGCACCGCTACACTCCCATTCCCTACAATCAAGACAAAAAAGGGGGCCAGTCAGAAATGCTGTGTTCTATTAAGTACCACAAGAGGCCCTAGACGGGTTTTGAGTCTTCAATAATAGTGAATCAAATTAAAAGTGTAACACAAAATTCAATATTTTAAAATCTATAAGAAGCACTAGGTTGACCTTGGGCCTAAGCAATTTCTAACAACTGACAGTATACAGCCATGGCAAAAATATCGTGAAACATATTCAACGAATATACCCCACTTGAGTAGTATCTCAGAAGTCCTTATGTATGACACCCTATTGTTAGCTCTCACTCCCCTAAGTGCCATTTCATTTCTTCCTCAGAATTGAGACCTCTGGGTATAAGAGTATCCAGCTCGAGAATGTATCTATTCTCCATTTGTCGCAGCTTCCGAATTTTATCACCTCCTTCATGTCCGGGAGTTTATCAATTACGAAGAACTTGAGCAGATTTCTATTGCTCCTGTGCATTTCTTCGAAGTGACGGGCAACGGGTGATGTCTGGTCTTTGTTATCAATTGATCTCATGTGTTCCAGGACACGTTTTTTCGCTGGGAACATAGTGCTCCCAACGTACTTCCTAGAACACAGGCACATAAACACATAGACACAATATTCGAATAAGCATGTTAAATGTTTACTGATGGGTTTTTCTACAGCTTCTACAGGGAAAAATACTTTTTTGATGTTATTACTATACCTGCATGCCTTGCATTTCATGCAGGAATAGAAGCCTTGGATGTCACTGCTCCTTGCTATATTGCTGCTCACCTCATTCTTACTCAATTGCTGCATGTATGACGTTTGTGCCAACCTGATAACACCTAGTTAGATAAATCAACAAATAAACACAAATCAGACCAAAGAAAGAGCCCGAAACCCAGAGAAAAACAGAAAATTGTTATTCTGTATATATGTGAATGTGTGTGAAAGCACGTCATTCCATATCTTATTCACAAACGAAGCTAAGAGATTCATTAGTTACAGGATTGTCAGACTGGTAATGGATCGTCAATATATGTTTGGGTGGTCCTTAGAGGTGAGCGCCAGTGTCGACTCAGAGGGCTAAATTGTGGCAAAATATATATATTTGAACATTTGTCATGTGAACAAGGCTCTTGCAAGCCGAAACGTCATGAGACTGAACCTGCACCTCTATTAAATAACTTGGAGCACTTTACTTGGTCCGTGTCCGTTAATTCCCTTCTTGGCTGGAGTGGATCCAGAGCGTGAGAGGAGAGGCGGTGTGTTGGATATATATATATATATATATATATATATATATATATATATATATATATATTTTTTTTTTTTTTTCGACGAGTTTCAAATAATAAAAGAAACCAGACAGAGGCCACAACAAAGCAATCACCCTCCAAACCAAAAGAGGAAAACGAGGAGGGGCAAGAGGGGGAAGTGTGGCTACCGCCTCATCAAGGGTAACGAGGAGTGCGTCCAGACGCAAGAACTGGTAGAAGATAAAACCATCATTAATCTTTCTTCAAGAACTCTATCAAGAGATGAGGAAAAAATTCTGAAGAAAGGTTTGAACTTCTGCCCTACCAATGATTTCAATCTGGTGGATACCAAAATTGACCTCTTCAAATTTATTAGAAAACTGAAATTTCAGAAAATGTTCGCCTTGCATCCCACAGACCGAAACAATGGAGGTGACCAATTCCGAAATGATGTGGACGATGGTGTCACACTAACACAATTTGTAGAGACACTAAATGGAGCTACCCCTAATATGGAGAATGGCCAAGACACAGACACACTAACATCATCCGATGCGGCAAAACAAATAAGAGATCCAAGTAAAATGAAAAAGAAATCGAGGAAACTTCCTAAAACACAATACGATGCAATTGATGTATTTAATGAGGCAGTGCTTTTGGACCTTGAAAAACAGGCAAAAGAAAAAATGGATGTAAAAAAATCAAATATAACTAGAAATGAATGGGAAGCGATCAAGGCGTTAAGCAGCGATGAAACTATTGAAATCAAGCCCTCCGACAAGGGTGGAAATATTGTTATTTTTTCCAAAGAGAACTACCAGGAGGAGGCCCTGAGACAACTAAGGTATAAAGACTGCTACATAACAATTAACAGACAGGAATATAACAAAAGCATCTCGGACTTCAACAAATTATTGGCTATCTGGAGAGAGAAAGGGATGCTGAGTATGGATGAATTGCTATACTTACAATGTGACTCACCTGTGCTCCCAACATTCTATCACTTTCCGAAAATACATAAAGACCCAAAGAGACCCCCAGGAAGACCGATTGTCTCGGCAATCAACAGCCTGCTGGAGAATGCCTCAAGATTTATCAATGGCTATCTTGCACCAATTGTTAAAGAACTTCCTTCCTATGTGAGGGATACACAGGATTTCCTACGACTAATAGACAATATTGCTTGGGAACCTGGTTTTTTACTAATAACTCTGGACATCGTCAACTTATACGCCTGCATTGCCCATGAGAACGGCATTGCTGCAGTAAAATGGTTCCTTGATTGGAAACATGGACAATATCGGGACCATAATGAAATGCTAGTACAATTAACAACTTTCTGTCTTAACAATAACATGTTCTTGTTTGCAGGCCAGCTATATAGACAGGTCAGAGGGACATCCATGGGCTCGTGCTTCTCTCCCAGCTACGCTAATCTCTTTGTTGGCTGGTGGGAGAGGCACGAGGCTTGGGGTGAGGCCAACGACCAGTGGACTGATAACATTCTTCTATGGACAAGATACATAGATGATCTGTTTGTGGTGTGGCGCGGCAGTAGATCCTCGACTGAGGAATACATTGCCGCACTTAACAACAATATTTGGAACCTTAAATTTACCTATGTAATCAGCAACACCAGTGTATGTTACCTGGACCTTGAGGTTTATGTAGACAATGGGAAGATACAGACCAGGCTATATAGAAAACCGACTGCAGGAAACGCAGTTTTACATGCAGCGAGCCAGCATCCCAAATGTCTCATAGGTAGCATACCTTATGGTGAATTCCTTCGCCTGAAAAGAAACTGCTCGGATGAGGAGGAGTACGCTCGGGCAAAGGAAGAAGCCAAAACAAGGTTCCAGATCAGAGGATACTCCCGGAACATCCTGACTAGTGCAGAGGAGAAATCCAAAAAGATCCAAAGGGATCAACTCCTGATGACCAAACAGGGGTTGAAAGATGATAATAATCCCAGAATGATCACTACCTTTAACTCAAAGTCAGGGAAGATAATGCACATCTTTCAAAAGAACTGGCATATCCTCAAAACAGACCAAGTAATGACCAAAGTCCTTCCCGAAAGACCCGCTTTAACATACAAACGGAGTCAATCCCTGGGGGACCATCTTGTCCACAGCCACTTTATGCCAACTAAAAGCAAGCCGGCCCAAATATCCAAATCCAAAGGTTTCTCTCCATGCCGAGCCTGCAAGGCCTGTAAAAACAGCAAGATAATGAAAACCTACCCAGGTAAAACTGACGAAAATGAACCCGATAGATGTATCAAAAAACTACTCAACTGCAATTCAGAGTACACCATATATTGCCTTACATGCCCCTGTGGGAAACGCTATATAGGTAGTACTATCAAGCCTACAAAGATGCGGATTCTTGAACATCAACGGGCAATAGCAAACAGGGACAAGGCATACCCTGTAGCAAGACACTTCGCCGAGTTCCACAAAAGTGACAGGGAACTGTTAAGCTTTTATTGCATAGATCAGGCTGAACGCAGCGAGAGGGGTGGTGACAGAGAAAAAAGACTCCGGACTTTGGAGTCTAAGTACATCATCGGGTTAAAAACAACAATTCCCTGGGGCCTCAATAACAATGAGGAAATGTGGGTACACCTGGAATAATATCTAGATACTGTATAACATCATACTATCTCCACATTTCTGAAACTGTCCTTGTTGTGATGCACTCGCACACATACTCCCCTCTGTATATACTCTTCTTTAAGTTTATGCCCATCCAGGGCTGAATGAAATGTATTAATGCAGTAGGATAGTATCTGCCTATGCAAGGCACAATCTCAACTCAAGTGATTGTTAGATGTATTAACACGACTATTTAAGCACTATGAGAGAAGTACTACACCTATACTGTGATAAGAAGAGTACAGGGAATGTTTGACAAAACTCTAAGATACATGCACTTTAGAAATATTAATATATCGCTTACCTTTTGTTTGTAATTTGCACTGAGCACTTTATGTATTTACAAAACGCCATGAAATGTAACTACCTTTGCGAATTTTGCACACTATAAGATGGCCGACACGATGTACATTCGAAAAATGATATACCGTCATTGATTTCCATGATGAGTCGGCTTTAAATGGCGTTTGGCATTTTTAACACTGGTGAACACTGACGAAGCCTGTTGGCGAAACGCGTCTGTTGTGGGGGTAGGGGCTTGAATTAAATCATCTTTGATAGAAGGTATGGTGTGCTGGTTTTCTGTTCAGCCAGATTGGAGTGGACTGTCCTTTTGATATATATATATATATATATATATATATATATATATATCAGCAAACCAACTCCGGTAAAGAAGAGGCCGTCTACAGGGCGGTCCGCGGTCAGGGCACCGGAAGCCCTGCACAATGCCACACCAACACTTCCCCACTCGGGAGAGATCACCACGGACACTTCACATGGATTGCAGAAAGTTTATTCATGCAACTGCACAGCAACGCATTTCGACTTAACGTCTAGCGTGATCAAGACGTTAAGTCGAAACGCGTTGCTGTGCAGTTGCATGAATAAACTTTCTGCAATCCATGTGAAGTGTCCGTGGTGATCTCTCCCGAGTGGGGAAGTGTTGGTGTGGCATATATATATATATATATATATATATATATATTACCTACTGGCGGTCGCCAGTAGGTATATATAGTTAGGATTTTTTCTCTATAGGGATTTTTGAAAATTCTATGTCTAATAACTTTGGCGTTTGTGGACGGAATTGGCTGAAATTTTCAGGAAAATGGCACATTGTGTTTCTGAGCAGCCCCTGAAAATTTTGGGGGGGTTCGTCAAGGGGGGGCCGAGAAAAAAGGGGGGTCCCAAAACGCGTTTTTCCCATGTTAATTTCCATAGGGCGGTTGGCCTCACTTTTAGCCCGAACGGCTGAATGGATTTGCACGAAACTTGGCAAAATTGTAGGGACTGGTAGCCCGATGTGCCTTTTGTAGGTCTCAATATATGTGCTCCAGTGGATTTTGAGAAATTAACGTTTAAAAAAAGATATATATCTGTAACAGCGGACCGGGCAGCGTCCCAGGACGCGTACTTTTCGCGCAACGGAGCTTTGTGAAGCGAAGCTGATTGGTTCTCCGGCGTCTGTCAACATTCCAAACAGTCCGTAGCGGCCGCCATCTTGTCTCTCGGTAGGATCGAGAGACAAGAGGAGGCGAAAGCGAAGGGGCAAATGACCATAAGGGGGAATAGTAGATCCTCGCTGACCCCCTAGGTTTGATGTGGAGGTTTTAAAAGGGCCCCGCGGGGCAAAAAAAAAAAAATTAATAATAATCGAACGGCTGAATGGATTTGCACGAAACTTGGCAAAATTGTAGGGACTGGTAGCCCGATGTGCCTTTGCTAGGTCTCAATATATGTGCTTCAGTGGATTTTGAGAAATTAACGTTCAAAAAAAGATATATATCTGTAACAGCGCACCGCTTCGCGTACTTTTCGCGTTACGGAGCTTTGCGAAGCGAAGCTGATTGGCTCTCCGGTGTCTGTAAACATTCCAAACAGTACGTAGCGGCCGCCATCTTGTCTCTCGGTAGGATCGAGAGACAAGAGGAGGCCAAAGCGAAGGGGCAAATGACCATAAGGGGGCATAGTAGATCCTCGCTGACCCCCTAGGTTTGATGTGGAGGTTTTAAAAGGGCCCCGCGGGGCAAAAAAAAAATAATAATAATAATAATCGAACGGCTGAATGGATTTGCATGAAACTTGGTAAAATATTAGGGACTGGTAGCCCGATGTGCCTTTGCTAGGTCTCAATATATGTGCTTCAGTGCATTTTGAGAAATTAACGTTCAAAAACAAGATATATATCTGTAACAGCGCTCCGCTTCGCGGAGATAAAATTATATCTGTATTACCTGGCTGTTGCTAACACCAGTTAGCGACGGCTAGTAGGAGATAGCGACCATCTTGGGCCCCACTTTGCATGTGAGTGATATTTATCACTAATGACATGCAAAGTGGGCATGCCAAGATGTTAGCGACTGGAAACAGTCGCTAACATCGCTATCTCCTATTATCAACTTTTGGAAATATTCGAGATAAGCGCGAATATCTCCAAAAAGTAACAGCTGCCCTGAGCAGTTCTTAGCCATGTTATCCAATGGGAGGTGGATAACATGGCTAAGAGCATTAGCTCGGTAATGCATGAATATCGCTGAGTTTTCAGCGATATTAATGCATTGCGGTCGTTTTTTATCGTATTTGCGATAAACCTTGATAATAGCAAGGTTTATCTGCGATAATTTCTGACGGTAAAAAAATCTTTGCAATGCATCGTTAGGGATAAATATCGCTTAACTTTGGTAATATGCCCCAACGTCTGTTAACGTTCGATTCGAAGGAAATCAGGAAGTGTTGAAAAACATTGTCTGCGCCATCTTGTCTTTTTTCAAATGCCACACTTTTGTCGTGCACGGCAGCCATTTTAGATGCCTTGACCAGACCCACTCTGTGCACGCTGTCGATCCTTAGCATGGCTCCCCACCCTCGCAAGCATCTCACCCAGGCAGTGGTCACCCCCGCTCTCTGTCTTATGCATGGGTAATAAACCTCCCCCCATCTGCGCTGCTCTTCCCTGAGAATCACACCCTGTGCCCGCCCGACACCTCCCTTTCCCCCTATTCACTACCGCACCCTCTGACACTTCTTTTCCTCTGTGTCCGATTGTCCAGGCCGGTCCTAGGCTATCAGCTAGCCCTGCAGATGTAGTTTATGGCCACAGCTGTAAAGAATCACCCCTCTTCAAAGGAGTTATAGTAGATCAAGGCCCACACTCGATGAGATCCGTCACAGCAGAAGCGTTGCTATTATCTGAAAACCATCCTGTATTGTGATTGGGGAGCGGAAGATTCCAGGGATGACTCTTTGTACATCAAAGTTTTTACAATTATGTGTCACATTAAAAATATATAGCACTCCGACAAAGTAGTAAGATTATAAAACTTTAATAATTTATAAATATATACAAGAAAACAAAAATAGTAATAACATATAAACATTTTTAGGGAAAAACAACGAAGTAGCGGTCGGCTGTGCGAATAGTCCCAACGCAGCACAACGTCCAGATTTCCGGCGTGGGGCGTCGCGGGGGGTGGGTCATCAGTAGCAAACTGTTGTGCGAATAGTTCCAAGGCAGCAGAACGCGCCGAAATCTAGATGACACGAAAGTGATGTCTAGTAAGTTGCCACCCAGCAAATAACGGCGTGGGGTGTCGCGGGGGGTGGGTCATCAGTAGCAAACTGTTGTGCGAATAGTTCCAAGGCAGCAGAACGATGGCACCAAGGTGATGTCCAGTAAGTTGCCGCACTGGTTTTGGTATCCTACAATGCTGCTCCGAATAACGGCGTGGGGCGCCCCGGGGGAGGCGGCGTGAACGGGCCTCTCCAGGTGGAGTGTCATCTGTTGTAGTGGGGCGCCCCTTTACCGTTTCAGTTGCCATTCCGTCCGTTTTTGGTCCACTGTGTCAAAAGCCGCAATTCAGCTGAGTTGCGCCCACTCTTGCGGTGCAGCGATAGGCGGCTGTCACAGGACTCTCAAAATGGCGGCAGGCTCTTTCCTTTTTGGGCCTGGTCCACTGAAATGGCCCTGGGACACCTTGGAAATCGGACGCTTGTCTGCTAGGTCTTGGACCCCATTCTCGAAAGCGTCCCCTCCGCCTTGAGAATTCATCAAAAGTTTTGGGGGCCCCGACTCCTGCAGGCTTCTGGTGGGGAGCGGCTGCCATGATTGCTCGCGGAATGACCACGACGGAGCTACGAGATGGTGGTGCTCTCATGCTGACGCCAGTTTAGTCTGAAACATCCAGAAACAAGGTGGGGCTTTCATCGTTTGGGAAAAAAAAAAAGTTTTCATCCAATGAAAAGTGTTGTTTTTAGGTCATATGATCAAGCCTTCCATCATTAGGAAACCAAAAGTAAAATGAACCAATGAAAAGTTTTATAAACAAGTCACATGACCTGTTATGCGGCATAGGGTATAAAATGTGTAGAAAATACGTTGGCACGTGAGGCGGCGTCAGTAGCGGACCGATGTGCGAATAGGCCGAAGGCAATACAACGCGCCAAGATCCGGATGGCACCGAGGTGGTGTCCAGCAAGTTGCAGCACTGGTGTGGCCATCCTACAATGCTGAAAGTCGGCGTGGGGCGCCCCGTTGGCCTGTGAGTTTGCGTCAGTAGCGGACCGATGTGCGAATTGGCCAAAGGCAGCACAACGCGCCAAGATCCGGATGGCACCGAGGTGGTGTCTAGTAAGTTGCCGCACTGGTGTGGCCATCCAACAATGCTGAAAGTCGGCGTGGGTCGCCCCATTAGCCTGTGAGATGGCGTCAGTAGCGGACCGATGTGCGAATAGGCCGAAGGCAGCACAACGCGCCAAGATCCGGATGTCACCGTGGTGGTTTCATAGTTGAGAGGCACTTCATCTGCAGTGGGGCGCCGAGATCCGGATGGCACCGAGGTGATGTCTAGCAAGTTGCTGTACTGGTGTGGTCATTCTACAATGCTGAAAGTCGGCGTGGGGCGCCCCATTAGCCTGTGAGATGGCGTCAGTAGCGGACTGATGTGCGAATGGGGCCAAAGGCAGCGCAACAATATTTTCTGAAGAGAAGACACCAAAAGGTGCTGACATTCCAAGATCCGGATGGCACCGAGGTGGTGTCTAGCAAGCTATGCAGTTGAGTTGTGTGCGCACTTGCGGCGAATAGGTCGAAGGCAGCATAACAATGTTTTTTGAATAGAAGACACCACAAGGCGTTGAGATTCGGTTACCACCGAGGTGATGTCTAGCAAGTTGCCGCACTGGGGTGGCCATCCTACAATACTGCTCCGAATAACGGCGTGGGGTGCCCGAAGGGGGGGGGAGCCGGAGTGAATGGGCCTTCCTAGGTGGAGGCTCGTCTGCTGTAGTGGGGCGCCCCTTTACTGTTTCAGTTGCCATTCAGCTGAGTTTCGGCTGCTCTTGATGCTACAGCGACAGGCGGCTGCAAGAGGACTCTCAAAATGGCGGCCTGTTCTTTGGATTTGGGCCTGGTCCACTAAAATGGCCCTGGGACACCTTAGAACTCGGACGCTCGATTTTTTTTTCCTTTCCTGTACATGCAAAAAAAGGTAAATGCCCGGTACGTTACACGCTTCATCTGCCACGATGAACTCTCCAGAGGAACCGAAAAAAAATATAGTTGTGGTAACTATACCATGCATCGTCATATGGAGAGGTGGCACCAATTAATTATAGTGCTGCATAAAAGAGAGATTTGGAGGAGAACCCCTGACCTGCTAGTACATTCATCAAAGAAGTGGCACTGAGAGCTTCAGAGGCAAGGGAAACGGTCCCAAATATTTAGAAGAACTTTGGAAAGATTAAAATGACATGTTTAGATTGTGGCAAATTAATTTCATGTGGACAGATGAGTGTTACTCTAATAAATACAGCATATGAACATCATCATAGTCGATGGTTGGTAGAGACATTTTGACTATATCCTGGACCTGCCCGTCCTCGCCCAAAATGGCGCCGGAATAAATGGGACTCGTAACTCCTTGTTGTGTACTGGTTGCAGAACCTTGAAATCACGAGATACGTATGCAGTTTTGAAGTACATGGCGGGCGGGGACGAGAATTGATTGACTATTTCGACATCCCTATTGATATTAAGTTCTGATGTGTTATTGATTACTGTACTGTTGAAAGTTCGAATTAACGTCACCCATGGTACTTGCCCGCAAATGTATATCTAGATAATTTTATTGTAACTGGCCCTGTCGTATTTTAATTATAAAATGTACGTCCACCGATTCCGTAACTGTTAGACACCTTAGTTCTTGCAACCTAATGGCCCGCCCGTTACGTTCCTCTACAGTGTAAATGTCTATTCATCATATACGATTACAGTTTGCTCTGTGGCAGGCCCACGTGGTTATAGGCTCGTATTTGTATAATGACATTTTCACAATAAAGGTTTTTAAAAGAAAACATGGTAGTAGTATATACATTGGTAAAGTTTTTAATAATAGTGACTGTTTTAGAATCATTAAAAGGCAAGTGAAATAAAGCAGACCAATTACATGAAGGGTAAAAGGTATAATACGAAGGAACGCAGTAAAGATAAATGGTCAAGGGCTGTTGTGTTTTCTATTCCTGCAACATAAAGTGATCGATAAGAATCTCATATTCAGGCGTATCGGCGACTAAGACAGCAGGTCGACCCTCTTTTGCTCAACGGCTCCGTCATGGGACGAAGAAACGCTCTTTTTCTCGAAAAAAGAATATATTTTACTTGCAGGACAGTTGTAAAATTTCCGGGAAAGTACATTAGCCTGGAACATTATAACATATATTTAAGAAAAAAAAATGTTCGGAAGTAATGAAAAGCGTAATTTTTAGGTCATATGACCAAGCCTTTCATCATTACAATAAGAAAAGTAAAATGAACCAATGAAAAGTTTTATTAACAAGTCACATGACTTGTTATGCTTACGTTACGCGCTGCGCGCCCCGGATGACTTCCGGATGCGCTAACGCGGCGCGTCATATGACGCATTATGCGACAACGCAGGTACAGAATATAGTCAAAATGTCTCCACCAACCAGCGGTCGGAACACAACCCCTTTCAGCAGGCTAAATAGTTCTGTTAAATGGCAACAGAAGGGACAGGCAACAAGAACCATCAGTCAAAGAGGGGAGGGCTAGTTCTTCTCTACCGGGTTACATTGGGGCGCTACCGGAACTGATCGAATTGGTAGTCTACAGTGTTTCTGGATGTTTCAGACTGAAGCTGGGGTTAGCATGAGAGCAGCACCATTTCGTAGCTCCGTCGTGGTCATTCCGCAACCAATCATGGCAGCCGTTCTTTATCGTTATTTTGGGCGGGGTGGGTGGCGGAGCCGAGCTGTTTTGCAGCCATCATTGTGTGGAGTTCAGTTCATCTCACTAGTTTTGTATTTGTCATGAGGGGTTGTTCCTAATGTTTCTATTTTAGCGAGGTCAAAAAGAGATCCCATTAGTGGCCTACTGATTTTGCTCGATTCCTTTTCTTTTTTTTTACACGATTTTTCGTTATCTGCAAAGACTAAACAGAGTATTGCGACTCTGTGTTTGTTTGTAAATAGAGAATGAACCAAAGAGAACTAATTCTAAAACAGTAAATACTTGGATAACAATCAATCAAATGGAGAGAGAAGCAGGCACGACGGATTACAACGGGGGCAAACGCCTGCGTTAACTACCTTTCACTATCTGCAAAGAGAGAGTACTCCTAATAGAAATGAGGGGGGGGGCACCATTCAAAGCAGATCAGTGTGCATAAACACGAAAATGTTTTCACTTACCACGTACTTGACATTCGACAGCTTATGATATTTGCTATTAAAAAACCATTGAAATTCACTGAAAAAACCATAGGTTATAGACCATATATAGTTAGGAATTAGCATTTACAAAACCTTGAAAATTCACTGAAAAAACCATAGGTTATAGACCATATATAGTTAGGAATTAGCATTTAAAAAACCTTATTTTACTCACACAAAACCATTGAAATTCCATATATAGTTAGTTGCACTAACTATATATCGCGCACCCGCAATCCACTGCTGATCATGTCACATATTACATCATTCATGACATGGTCAGTGACATCACTGATGACATCACTGATGACATCTCAAATGACATCACTGATGACATCACTGATGACATCTCATTTGACATCATTCTTGTGCTAATACGATAAACCTCTTCAGACTCTAATATAACCTTAGATACACTCAGTGTATACAGACACTCACACACTGCCACTCATCCATGGAGTTACTCACACACCCAGTCAGTCATGCAAAGAAACAATCTCACCTCCATTTCTTCAACTATACAGTTAAACACACCTTACTTATTGAAACATATACTAACACATATTTACTCTCTTATACAATCCCTGATACAAGTTCACAATGATCGATACAACCACTCACTCATTCAGTGGCTCTCATGCACAGTTATTTATATATGCCAACTCTCACATGTACTGTGTTTTACATATGTACTTACTATGACATGTAGCATTGAGATATCCATTCACTCATCAATACACTCATGCACACAGTCAACTGCCCATGTAGCTGTTTTCACATGCACTCTTGAACTCATACACCTAGTGAATAAACTGCTCACACATCTATGCATAGAGACACACACCTTCCAGCCACCCCCACACAAACTCAATCTCCCATAGAAATACTTGGGCAACCAATTAATAACACATATAGCCTCTCGTATAGCTAATGATCAACACATGCAGCAGTTTACAGAACAACAGACATAATGATGCACAAATTAAGACAGTTTAGTCACTAACCCATGCATTCAGTGAGACACATTTAATCACTCACTCACACAGTCAGTCATGAACCTACTAAATCCTTCATCCAGACACTTATACATCCACTCAAGACATATTTTAACTTTACAGAAAAATACAGTCACTGGATGTTGTCATCAGTGATGTCATCAGTGATGTCATTTGAGATGTCATCAGTGATGTCATCAGTGATGTCACTGACCATGTCATGAATGATGTAATATGTGACATGATCAGCAGTGGATTGCGGGTGCGCGATATATAGTTAGTGCAACTAACTATATATGGAATTTCAATGGTTTTGTGTGAGTAAAATAAGGTTTTTTAAATGCTAATTCCTAACTATATATGGTCTATAACCTATGGTTTTTTCAGTGAATGTATATATATATATATATATATATATATATATAATATATATATACATACATACATACATACATACATACGTATGTATGTATATATATATATATATATATATATATATATATTTATATATACGTATTGGCGGTCACCAGTAGGTGTTTTGCTTATAACTTTGGCGATGTTTGATCAATCAATCAATCAATCAATCATAGCATTTGTAAAGCGCACTACATACCCGTGAGAGTCTCAAGGCGCTAGGGAGGGGAAGCTGCTACTGTTCGAAGAGCCAGGTCTTGAGGAGTCTCCTGAAGGTTAGAAGGTCTTCTTCAGTTTGTCGTAGGTGCATGGGGAGAGTGTTCCATGACTTGGCGGCGAGGTGGGAAAATGATCTGCCACCGGTGGTCACTCTTTGGATGCAGGGGATGATGGCGAGGGCGTGGTCTGCGGAGCGGAGCTGGTGGGTGGGGGTGTAGAGGCCGAGTCGTCTGTTGAGGTACGCTGGTCCGATGTCGTGGAGTGCCTTGTGTGCGTGGGTAAGGAGCTTGAAGGTTATCATCTTGTTAATGGGGAGCCAGTGCAGGTCTTGCAGGTGGGGTGTGATGTGGCTGTGGCGGGGGATGTCAAGGGTCAGGCATGCAGGGGCATTCTGGATGCGTTGGAGTCATGTCAGGAGTTTGGCCGGGGCTCCTGCGTAGAGTGCGTTGCCATAGTCCAGTCTACTGCTGACGCGGGCTTGGGTGACCGTCCTTCTAGTTTCGGAGGGGATCCACTTGAAGATTTCTGCGAAGCATGCGGAGGGTGTTGAAGCAGTAGGAGGAGACGGCGTTGACCTGCTTTGTCATGGAGAGTTTGGGGTCGAGGATGACCCCAGGGTTTTGTGCGTGGTTGATGGGTGTAGGGGTACTCCTAGTGCCGTTAGTCACCAGGAGTCATCCCAGGCCGAGGGGATGGAGCCGCAGATGAGGAACTCTGTCTTGTCCGAGTTCAGCTTCAGTTGGCTGTCCCTCATTCAGTCGGCCACAACCTGCATTCCTTCGTGGAGGTTGGTTTCGGTGGTGTGGGGGTCCTTGGTGAGCGAGAGGATCAGCTGGGTATCGTCAGTGTAGGAGATGATGTTTAGGTTGTGCTGTCGGGCTACGTGGGCAAGTGGTGCCATGTAGACGTTGAACAGTGTTGGGCTGAGAGATGAGCCTTGGGGTTCGCCGCAGATGATCTTGGTGGTTTTGGAGCAGAAGGGGGATGCGGAATCTTCATGAAATTTCCCAAGCTAATTCTTTGTTGATATCAGCTCCTGTGTTGAACATTTGGGGGTGATTCGTCAAGGGGGGCTAGAAAAAAGGGGGTCCCACAACGTGTTTTCTCCATGCAATTTCCATAGGAAACTGTAGACAAGGCCACAGGTCAAACGGGTGAACGGAATTACCCCAACTTTGGCAGGGAGAAGAGTCTTGGTCTAGAAAGCATGCCTTTGTTTATTTGGCGTAAATTCGTTCAGTAGTTTTGGAGAAATATCAAAATTTACAGATATTGATGTTTAGGAATTCTGCCATATGATTGGCTGAGGTGTTACGAGCACAAGCGTGCTGGTTATTGGCTGTGAACGGTTGCAGCTAGGAAGTGTTGGCAGCCATTTTTTGATTCCGTTGAAGCGAGTAAGGGGAAAAAGGGGAAAAAAGTAGGAAAGAGAAGGGTAGGAGCACTGTGAGCTCTGTGGGGTGGTTAGGGTGTGATATACAGGGAGTGTGAAGCGAAGTATTTACCCCTACGGGTGTGAAAGTGCTGTTTTGCCCACAATGAGATGGTGCTGAGGTGAGGTGCGGGTACACTCTGGGATGAAATCGTGCGCCTACATCGGGAGCTGAGTGCTGTAAACTGCTGTGCTCTGGCCACTGTAGCATACCTGTGCAGGTGGTGTTAGTATGCGTTTAGACTATAGCGGGATTGGGAAGTAAACTACTCACTCCTACCGGTCTGAAGACTCGGGGATGAAACTGAGAGCCTAAGCTGTGAGCTGATTGCTGTAAAGTGATGTGCTGTGGCCACTGTAGGATACCTGAGTAAGTAGTGTTAGTATGCGTTTATACTATACAGGGAATGGGAAGCGAACTACTCACCCCTACCGGTCTGAAGACTCGAATGCAATATTTTAGCAGAAATAGTCACGAAGAATATAATGCAGAATGTTGCAATGCCACAGAAGAGAAACGGTGAAATCAGGTGTGTCTAAGAAAGTGGCTGTGTGTAATAAAGCAATGGAGTCTGGCAGTTATATAAAAAGTGTCTTTATTTAAGTGCCATAATTGGACTCACTGGTGTAAGAGCTAAGGCATCCTGCTGAGGCAAACTCCAACCTCTTCTGCTGTATTCAAACGTAAGCTCCTGCATCAGTGAATTCCACATTACATGTTACAGTTCCATGTGACATAAACAATGCCCCAATAGACATGAATGACTCTAAATTTTATAATGAAAATAAAGGTAGGGTACGATTACCACATGTAACCTTTAAGAAAACAAAAAAATATATATATATTGCAAAATGTTATCATCAAACTTCTTAGGTACCCTGGTACTCCTTTTTTGTAACACAAAATTATCAACAGTAGAACAGTCAGCAATCTCTTCTACAGTAGATTCAATCTGGTGTGTGTCAGAATTGGTAATAGTTCTACCCACACCAATTTTGAGGAGGAACACAAACATTGCGCTTCTCAGAAGCACATTTGGTATCCTTCTCATCAAACCATACATTATTGTCTTCAGCCCTTTCAAAAAAACATTCTTGTGCAAAGAGCTAAGGCATCGAGCTGAGACAAAGTCCAACCGCTTCTGCTGTATTAAAACCTAAACTCCTGCATCAGTGAATTCCACTCTACATGTTACAGTTCCATGTGACATAAACAATAGCTATTAGACGTGAATGACTAAATTCGATAATGAAAAAAAAGGAAGGATACGATTACCACTGTGCCAACCAGTTCCTGAACAATGTCGTGTTTTTTATCTTGATCGCCAGCTCATGAGCAGAGGCTGAGGATGAGTTAATTTGTGTGAAAGGGCTTTGTGGATAACAGGCAGGCAGAGAGATGTGTGCACAAAGAATAGACATGGTTTTAAAATGGATGTTGGGTTTAGGCTAATTTAGCAAGTAAATAGCGTATCTGCATAGGCCATACATCACCCATCCCTGGTTAGGCTGGAGACGTATAGGACAATAATTAAAACAGAGTTCAAAGGCCTGAGCATACTTAGAAAGTTATTATATGAAAATAGTTAAATTGAAGTGTATTAACATTTTTTATAGGAAAAAGTTAAAAAAACTTGGAAAAAATCAATCCAAGAATAACGTGAATTTCTTACAAGTCTTGGAGATTGCAGTCCAGAAGTTCTTCAGCAGCTTGAGATGCGGAATGTTCCAAGAGGTCATTGTTGCCATCATGTGAGAAAAGCGAAGCAATCCAATTCATATCCTCGAAGGGACAGTAATGTTCCTCAAATCTTGGAGCGGCGATTTGAATTGGCAGGCAATCTGCGATGTTGTCAAAGGTCGCACATTGCAGGCGATCTTTAGCCTCTGCGCAGAAATCCCATTCCGCCACGATACCTTTTTCCGTTGCATCCGCCATTGCTCCACAGCCCGAACAATCAAGTTCATGGTTTTCAAGATACTCCATTACGTGCTGGATATCGGGAACGATTGTTGGGATGTTGGTAAGGCATAGATCCATTCGCCAGTCGAATGTGCAAGCTTTGCAATAAAAAGATGGTTGCACGCAGATTGCATATGTGTAAATAAATATCATGTTGTAGCTGGTTCCGATAATAGATAGAGGCAGGCAGCCGAAAAGTTGGTCCATTTTTTCACAGTATTGATGTAGCTTCGCGTAGAGGCGTATTCTGTGGGACATGCTTGTTACCACAGGGAGCGCAGACATTTTTTACAAGCAAAAATAGTAGTAGGATGGCAGCAGAGAGAGCGAGAAATATGGGCACTGTTCCTGTTATTCCAAAGATGATCTAATGAATTAAGTCTGGTATTCATGTGAACAAGGCTCTTGCAAGCCGAAACGTCATGAGACTGAACCTGCACCTCTATTAAATAACTTGGAGCACTTTACTTGGTCCGTGTCCGTTAATTCCCTTCTTGGCTGGAGTGGATCCAGAGCGTGAGAGGAGAGGCGGTGTGTTGGATATATATATATATATATATATATATATATATATATATTTTTTTTTTTTTTTTCGACGAGTTTCAAATAATAAAAGAAACCAGATAGAGGCCACAACAAAGCAATCACCCTCCAAACCAAAAGAGGAAAACGAGGAGGGGCAAGAGGGGGAAGTGTGGCTACCGCCTCACCAAGGGTAACGAGGAGTGCGTCCAGACGCAAGAACTGGTAGAAGATAAAACCATCATTAATCTTTCTTCAAGAACTCTATCAAGAGATGAGGAAAAAATTCTGAAGAAAGGTTTGAACTTCTGCCCTACCAATGATTTCAATCTGGTGGATACCAAAATTGACCTCTTCAAATTTATTAGAAAACTGAAATTTCAGAAACTTTTCGCCTTGCATCCCACAGACCGAAACAATGGAGGTGACCAATTCCGAAATGATGTGGACGATGGTGTCACACTAACACAATTTGTAGAGACACTAAATGGAGCTACCCCTAATATGGAGAATGGCCAAGACACAGACACACTAACATCATCCGATGCGGCAAAACAAATAAGAGATCCAAGTAAAATGAAAAAGAAATCGAGGAAACTTCCTAAAACACAATACGATGCAATTGATGTATTTAATGAGGCAGTGCTTTTGGACCTTGAAAAACAGGCAAAAGAAAAAATGGATGCAAAAAAATCAAATATAACTAGAAATGAATGGGAAGCGATCAAGGCGTTAAGCAGCGATGAAACTATTGAAATCAAGCCCTCCGACAAGGGTGGAAATATTGTTATTTTTTCCAAGGAGAACTACCAGGAGGAGGCCCTGAGACAACTAAGGGATAAAGACTGCTACATAACAATTAACAGACAGGAATATAACAAAAGCATCTCGGACTTCAACAAATTATTGGCTATCTGGAGAGAGAAAGGGATGCTGAGTATGGATGAATTGCTATACTTACAATGTGACTCACCTGTGCTCCCAACATTCTATCACTTGCCGAATATACATAAAGACCCAAAGAGACCCCCAGGAAGACCGATTGTCTCGGCAATCAACAGCCTGCTGGAGAATGCCTCAAGATTTATCAATGGCTATCTTGCACCAATTGTTAAAGAACTTCCTTCCTATGTGAGGGATACACAGGATTCCCTACGACTAATAGACAATATTGCTTGGGAACCTGGTTTTTTACTAATAACTCTGGACATCGTCAACTTATACACCTGCATTGCCCATGAGAACGGCATTGCTGCAGTAAAATGGTTCCTTGATTGGAAACATGGACAATATCGGGACCATAATGAAATGCTAGTACAATTAACAACTTTCTGTCTTAACAATAACATGTTCTTGTTTGCAGGCCAGCTATATAGACAGGTCAGAGGGACATCCATGGGCTCGTGCTTCTCTCCCAGCTACGCTAATCTCTTTGTTGGCTGGTGGGAGAGGCACGAGGCTTGGGGTGAGGCCAACGACCAGTGGACTGATAACATTCTTCTATGGACAAGATACATAGATGATCTGTTTGTGGTGTGGCGCGGCAGTAGATCCTCGGCTGAGGAATACATTGCCGCACTTAACAACAATATTTGGAACCTTAAATTTACCTATGTAATCAGCAACACCAGTGTATGTTACCTGGACCTTGAGGTTTATGTAGACAATGGGAAGATACAGACCAGGCTATATAGAAAACCGACTGCAGGAAACGCAGTTTTACATGCAGCGAGCCAGCATCCCAAATGTCTCATAGGTAGCATACCTTATGGTGAATTCCTTCGCCTGAAAAGAAACTGCTCGGATGAGGAGGAGTACGCTCGGGCAAAGGAAGAAGCCAAAACAAGGTTCCAGATCAGAGGATACTCCCGGAACATCCTGACTAGTGCAGAGGAGAAATCCAAAAAGATCCAAAGGGATCAACTCCTGATGACCAAACAGGGGTTGAAAGATGATAATAATCCCAGAATGATCACTGCCTTTAACTCAAAGTCAGGGAAGATAATGCACATCTTTCAAAAGAACTGGCATATCCTCAAAACAGACCAAGTAATGACCAAAGTCCTTCCCGAAAGACCCGCTTTAACATACAAACGGAGTCAATCCCTGGGGGACCATCTTGTCCACAGCCACTTTATGCCAACTAAAAGCAAGCCGGCCCAAATATCCAAATCCAAAGGTTTCTCTCCATGCCGAGCCTGCAAGGCCTGTAAAAACAGCAAGATAATGAAAACCTACCCAGGTAAAACTGACGAAAATTAACCCGATAGATGTATCAAAAAACTACTCAACTGCAATTCAGAGTACACCATATATTGCCTTACATGCCCCTGTGGGAAACGCTATATAGGTAGTACTATCAAGCCTACAAAGATGCGGATTCTTGAACATCAACGGGCAATAGCAAACAGGGACAAGGCATACCCTGTAGCAAGACACTTCGCCGAGTTCCACAAAAGTGACAGGGAACTGTTAAGCATTTATTGCATAGATCAGGCTGAACGCAGCGAGAGGGGTGGTGACAGAGAAAAAAGACTCCGGACTTTGGAGTCTAAGTACATCATCGGGTTAAAAACAACAATTCCCTGGGGCCTCAATAACAATGAGGAAATGTGGGTACACCTGGAATAATATCTAGATACTGTATAACATCATACTATCTCCACATTTCTGAAACTGTCCTTGTTGTGATGCACTCGCACACATACTCCCCTCTGTATATACTCTTCTTTAAGTTTATGCCCATCCAGGGCTGAATGAAATGTATTAATGCAGTAGGATAGTATCTGCCTATGCAAGGCACAATCTCAACTCAAGTGATTGTTAGATGTATTAACACGACTATTTAAGCACTATGAGAGAAGTACTACACCTATACTGTGATAAGAAGAGTACAGGGAATGTTTGACAAAACTCTAAGATACATGCACTTTAGAAATATTAATATATCGCTTACCTTTTGTTTGTAATTTGCACTGAGCACTTTATGTATTTACAAAACGCCATGAAATGTAACTACCTTTGCGAATTTTGCACACTATAAGATGGCCGACACGATGTACATTCGAAAAATGATATACCGTCATTGATTTCCATGATGAGTCGGCTTTAAATGGCGTTTGGCATTTTTAACACTGGTGAACACTGACGAAGCCTGTTGGCGAAACGCGTCTGTTGTGGGGGTAGGGGCTTGAATTAAATCATCTTTGATAGAAGGTATGGTGTGCTGGTTTTCTGTTCAGCCAGATTGGAGTGGACTGTCCTTTTGATATATATATATATATATATATATATATATATATATATATATATATATATATATATATATATATATATATATATATATATATATATATATACACATCAGCAAACCAACTCCGTTAAAGAAGAGGCCGTCTACAGGGCGGTCCGCGGTCAGGGCACCGGAAGCCCTGCACAATGCCACACCAACACTTCCCCACTCGGGAGAGATCACCACGGACACTTCACATGGATTGCAGAAAGTTTATTCATGGAACTGCACAGCAACGCGTTTCGACTTAACGTCTAGCGTGATCAAGACGTTAAGTCGAAACGCGTTGCTGTGCAGTTGCATGAATAAACTTTCTGCAATCCATGTGAAGTGTCCGTGGTGATCTCTCCCGAGTGGGGAAGTGTTAGTGTGGCATATATATATATATATATATATATATATATATATATATATATATATATATATATATATATATATATATATATATATATATATATATATAATATATATATACATACATACATACATACATACATACATACATACGTATGTATGTATATATATATATATATTCACTGAAAAAACCATAGGTTATAGACCATATATAGTTAGGAATTAGCATTTACAAAACCTTGAAAATTCACTGAAAAACCATAGGTTATAGACCATATATAGTTAGGAATTAGCATTTACAAAACCTTGAAAATTCACTGAAAAAACCATAGGTTAGAGACCATATATAGTTAGCTGGACATTTTATTGACATAAAACCAATGAAATTCCATATATAGTTAGTTGCACTAACTATATATCGCGCACCCGCAATCCACTGCTGATGATGTCACATATTACATCATTCATGACATGGTCAGTGACATCACTGATGACATCACTGATGACATCTCAAATGACATCACTGATGACATCATCCAGTGACTGTGTGTTTCTGTAAAGTTTAAATATGTTTTACATATTGAATAATGAGTAGATGTATAAGTGTCTGGACGAAGAATTTAGTAGGTGCATGACTGAATGTATGAGTGAGTGATTAAATGTGTCTCACTGAGTGCATGGGTTAGTGACTAAACTGTCTTAATTTGTGCATCATTATGTCTGTTGTTCTGTAAACTGCTGCATGTGTTGATCAGTAGCTATATGATTAACTATATGGGTTACTGATTGATTGTCCAAGTATTTGTATGGGAGACTGAGTGTGTGTGTGGCTGGCTGGGAGGTGTGTGACTCTGTGCAGATCAATGTGTACTTGTATCAATGATTGTATAAGAAGGTAAGTATGTGTTAGTATATTTTTGAAAATGTAAGGTGCTCTATGTTTAACTGTATAGACAAGAAAATGGAAGTGTGATTGATTCTTTACAGGACTGACTAGGTGTGTGAGTAACTCCATGGATGAGTGGCAGAGTGTGAGTGTCTGTATAGGTGTATGAGTGCATATGATAGTGTTGTAAAGATGAGTGATTGTATGTATGAATGATTGTATGGGTGAATGAGTGAAGGTGTGTGTAGACGTAGGAATCAGTGAGTACGTATGTAGTAACTACTATTGGTGTGTCAATGGTTTCAAAAATTATACTCTGTATTTAACACTGGGTGAAACAGAGGTTATATTAAAATGTGAGGAGATGCATTGTATTGTCACATGAATGATATCATCAGTGATGTGGTCATTGATGTCAAATGAGATGTCATCAGTGATGTCATTTGAGATGTCATCAGTGATGTCATCAGTGATGTCACTGACCATGTCATGAATGATGTAATATGTGACATCATCAGCAGTGGATTGCGGGTGCGCGATATATAGTTAGTGCAACTAACTATATATGGAATTTCATTGGTTTTATGTCAATAAAATGTCCAGCTAACTATATATGGTCTCTAACCTATGGTTTTTTCAGTGAATTTTCAAGGTTTTGTAAATGCTAATTCCTAACTATATATGGTCTATAACCTATGGTTTTTTCAGTGAATTTTCAAGGTTTTGTAAATGCTAATTCCTAACTATATATGGTCTATAACCTATGGTTTTTTCAGTGAATTTCAATGGTTTTTTAATAGCAAATATCATAAGCTGTCGAATGTCAAGTACGTGGTAAGTAAAAACATTTTCGTGTTTATGCACACTGATCTGCTTTGAATGCTGCCCCCCACCCCTCATTTCTATTAGGAGTACTCTCTCTTTGCAGATAGTGAAGGGTAGTTAACGCAGCCCTTTGCCCCCTTTGTAATCCGTCGTGCCTGCTTCTCTCTCCATTTGATTGATTGTTCTCTTTGGTTCATTCTCTATTTACAAACAAGCACAGAGTCGCAATACTCTGTTTAGTCTTTGCAGATAGCGAAAAACCGTGTAAAAAAACAAAAGGAATCGAGCAAAATCAGTAGGCCACTAATGGGATCTCTTTTTGACCTCGCTAAAATAGAAACATTAGGAACAACCTGTTGAAAATAGCAATGCGTATGTACATGAGCGGCGTTCATTTGTGTTCACAGTACCCCTTGTTGATTGTTTGAATCGAGCATTGAATTGTTCGAAGTTGGTTCTCTTAAGGATCTTCTCTGCCTGCAAACGAGGAAGAATAGGAATATTCTCTCTCCCTTTGCAGATAGTGAAGGGTAGGTAACGCAAGCCTTTAACACGTCGTACCTATTTCATTCCTCATTGATTGATTGATTGTCCGAACATTGACTGTTTGGGAATTAGTTCTTTTTGGAGGTATTCCCTGTTTGCAAATAAACGTAGGAAAATCTTTGCAAGTAGTGAAAGGGTACGTAATGCGGACCTTTCTCCCCCGTTGTAATCTGTCATGCCTATCTACTCCCCACTGATTGATGCACCTGTTTCACCCGGACCATTTACTAGACATACGTCATCTGGCCCGACCAGAGAGCACCCCTAGTGAAAAGGACATATGCAATAATAACGAAGTGATCACTGTATCCTGTTAACAGAAACTTTAGCATGAAACAACCTGGAAAGAAAAGAATAGGAAAACGAAAATCAGTAGGCCACTGATGAACATGAACTTTTATTAAACAACGAACAAAGAAACGATAACATAACGTAATGATAAAACCTGTTAATGTCCTAGAAACAAGAAAACGTTAAAATATGCCATTGGTGAGAGACCAGAAAAACAGTAAGAGAAACCAAATCACCCCTCGCTGTCCCACCGCCTGCCACGCCAAAAAAATCGATAGACTAGGGAAAATGCAAGTCAGTAGAACATCCGCCCCCACTCTGGAAACTTCCAAGGTGGAGCAGGGTTCCGGCTACGCCCAGCCGGGAGCAGCCCATATAAGGCAGGTCCTGCTGCCACGCCTCGGCCAGGAGATCCTAACGTAGGGTGTAGCCGGAGGAGAGGCCGAGACCAGCGGGACCCGGCCAGGGGATTGCCTTTACAATGCTGAACAGTTGCAGGGGGGGGGGAATGTCTCCTCGACCCTCCCCTCTCTCTCCCAGTCCGGCCGCGGTGGCCCTTGAGAGTTGCAGGTAGTCCCGCCACATGCTCTTCCGGTCCGGCCACCAACGGTCGGGGGGCCGAGGCCGACGGGATCCGGCTGCAGCCGATAAACCAAGAAACCCGTTCATGGGGCCAGAGCCAGGGGCGTCCGGCCGACATCTACCGGAAGCCCGGCCCGAAGACGAACGGGACACTTCTTCTTTCTTGTATAATTGCTGCAACAACCCTGGGGGGGGATGTCTTGCACATGCCTCCGACCCCCCCCCCCTCGTCCTCATCGCCTGGTCCGGCCATAACAAATATCAAGCGAGACGCCGTGGGGTGCACTGGGAGGAAGAGACGGTGCGAACAGGCCTCTCCCGCCTCCCCAGTGGAGGCTTCCCAGCTGCACCCTCAGCGCTCCAGGCGCCCGGAAAAGAGTTCTTCCACTGTGGCCATGCTGCAACGTCTCGCCCGGCAGGGTGGAGCCCGTCCGCTCATTTGACCCCGCGATCGCCAGTAGCTACCGAACTCTCAAAATAGCGGTCGACCTTGCAAGAGCGGGCCCAGCATAAAGAAATGGCCCGGTCACTGGTTGACTCCACCACCGTAGTCCTCCACGACCTTGAAGATTCTAGAGGAGCCGCGGGAGTCTCCGACCCCCGATGGGGAATGACTGCCATGATCACCCGTGGAGTGACGAAACTGTATTCGCGGGACTTCGGCGCCAGCCTCACTTTGAATTACTAGAATCCTGCAGACCTCACTTCCGGTAAAAGCACAGTGTGACCCGGTAGGAAAAATTATTGCACCCCCTCCCCTTTTTGACTGATAGTTCAAACCACCGATCCTTTCCTTTGCCCTTTTAACGGAACTTTGGACTGCCTCCCCCTCTTTTACATTTTCTAGAGAAAACAAAACATTAACCACTACATTAGCATAGCAGTTGACACCAGAACTGTTTTCAAATTGAAAACCAACAACATCTTCAACAGAATCCTTTTTGTTTCTGCTGTGACCCTGCTACAGCACAGGCATTGTCCCCAGCAGTAATTCTGCAATGCCGGTAAGAATAGCTGTGGTGCCTACTGGACTCACTCACCCCCGCGGCGCCCCACGCCGTTATGTGCTGGCCGGCAACTTGCTAGACATCACTTTAGTGCCATCTAGATTTCAGCGCGTTCTGCTGTCTTGGAACTATTCGCACAACAGACCGCTACTGACAAGAATATTTCATTATTGGTGCTGTCAATTTCAATAAATCTATTGGATAATTCAAAAGAAATTGCCACGGTCTCTTCGTTGTTTAAATGTTTTTACTGTTTTTGTTTTGTTGTATATATTTATATGTTATTAAAGTTTTATATTCCTACTACTTTGTTGGAGTGCTATATATTTTTAATGTGAGACATAATTGTAAAAACTTTGATGTACAAAGAGTCATTCCTGGAATCTTCCGCTTCAGGCTCGATCCCCTCCCCAATCACAATACAGGATAGTTTTCAGATAGTAGGAACACGTGTGGTGTGACGGATCTCATCGGGTGTGGGCCTTGATCTACTATAACTCCTTTGAAGAGGGGTGATTCTTTACAGCTGAGGCCATAAACTACATCTGCAGGGCTAGCTGATAGCCTGGACAATCGGACACAGAGGAAGAGGAGTGTCAGAGGGTGCGGTAGTGAATAGGGCGAAAGGGAGGTGTCGGGCGGGCACAGAGTGTGATTCTCAGGGAAGAGCAGCGCAGATGGGGGGAGGTTTATTGCCCATGCATAAGACAGAGAGCGGGGGTGACCAGTGCCTGGGGAAGATGCTTGCGAGGGTGAGGAGCCATGCTACGAATCGACAGCGTGCAGAGAGTGGGTCTGGTCAAGACATCTAAAATGGCTGCCGTGCACGACAAAAGTGTGGCATTTCAAAAAAGGCAAGATGGCGCAGACAATGTTTTTCAACACTTCCTCATTTCCTTCGAATCGAACGTTAACAGACGTTGGGGCATATTACCAAAGTTAAGCGATATTTATCGCTAACGATGCTTACCAACGAATTTTTTACCGCTAAGCATCGTCAGAAATTATCAAAGATAAACCTTGCTATTATCAAGGTTTATCACAAATGCGATAATAAACGGCCGCAATGCATGAATATCGCTAAAAACTCAGCGATATTCATACATTACCGAGCTAATGCTCTTAGCCATGTTATCCACCTCCCATTGGATAACATGGCTAAGAACTGCTCAGGGCAGGTGTTACTTTTTGGAGATATTCGCGCTTAGCGCGAATATCTCCAAAAGTTGGTAATAGGAGATAGATATCTTGCATGTTGTAATGCAAGTTATTGTGGTATATGGAACTCATACCATAATCTCTCAGGAAAGCAGAAACTGATCCTTTTGGGACCGCCTAAAAAGGCCTAGGGGGTGAGGAGTACTCTACTTTGCCCCCTTTTCACGTTCCGAACTATTTTATTTTACTCTCTTCTGTAATTACACAAAATAGCACCGATAAGATGCATCGGAGACACACAGTGAGAGAAAGGAGGCCGGAGATGAAGAAGAGATGTCAAATACACATTGGAGATAATATAGTGGCAGAAGGGAAGTAAATATGAGTAAACTTACCATGTAACATAAAAATGTTGCACTCTATACTATAAGTCTCATTTTATACTACAATCACTTCGCTACAACCTCATAAATTAAAAATAAAAATGAATAATGTCTCAAACAATTTTTGATTTCTAAATATAAATTTATTCTTCAGAATTTTCTAAATTTGAAAGAACTAGTAACATGTCCTCATCAGCAATGTCCTCATGAAAAGTCTGCAATAATGATTCTTGTAACTCTATCGTCTCCAAACACTCGATAAATTCGCCATCAAGAGATTGATCAAAAAAATCATTCAAGTCATCTCCTCCTTCTGACAATATTTCATTATTGGTGCTGTCAATTTCAATCAATGTAGTGGAATCATTCAAGTCATCTCCTCGTGACAATATTTCATTATTGGTGCTCTCAATTTCAATCAATGTAGTGGAATCATTCAAGTCATCTCCTCCTTGTGACAATATTTCATTATTGGTGCTGTCCATTTCAATCAATCTAATGGAATCATACAAGTCATCTCCTCCTTGTGACAATATTTCATTATTGCTGCTCTCAATTTCAATCAACGTAGTGGAATCATTCAAGTCATCTCCTTGTGACAATATTTCATTCTTGGTGCTGTCCATTTCAATCAATCTAATGGAATCATACAAGTCATGTCCTCCTTGTGACAATGTTTCATTATTGGTGCTCTCAATTTCAATCAATGTAGTGGACAATTCAAAAGAAATTGCCACGGTCTCTTCATTGTGAGCCATTTTATTTTGAAATTGCTTGCTGTAAATTGCAGAAAAAAATAATCACTTTCATTTATCGTTTTTAGTAATACATAATATAAAACTAACTTTATCAAGTATTTAGTATAACAGAAGGACTGCAAATAAATAACAGAAAACATTTTTCAAATTATCTTCAAGTGTACAACATAGTTCCCCTTACAAATTAACAACTCACCTTTTCAAAAGTAGGAAAAGTGTTAGTACTGTGTAAATCAAACACCAGAAATTCACCACCAAAAATTCCTCACAAATGTACCTCAGACAGTAGTATCACAAAATGGCTGTGGTTTCCTCTCATTTGACATATATACATAACCAATTAACTTTCATCACACACAAATACAAAACCAAAGTAACATTTTAATTGGTTCTAAATTTCAACACTTTCAAATGTGTTTTCCCCATGCAATTTTCCATAGGACATTTACATACGTCTACAGCCTGAATGGCTGAACGGAATTACACCAAACTTGGCAAAATGGTACATCAAACCTAAGAGGTCAGGAAGGATCTACTATGCCCCCTTATGGTCATTTCCCCCTTCGCTTTGGCCTCCTCTTGTCTCTCAATCCTACCGAGAGACAAGATGGCGGCCGCTACGGACTGTTTGGAATGTTGACAGACGCCGGAGAACCAATCAGCTTCGCAAAGCTCCGTAACGCGAAAAGTACGCGAAGCGGAGCGCTGTTACAGATATATATCTTTTTTTGAACGTTAATTTCTCAAAATCCACTGGAGCACATATATGGAGACCTAGCAAAGGCACATCGGGCTACCAGTCCCTAATATTTTGCCAAGTTTCGTGCAAATCCATTCAGCCGTTCGATTATTATTATTATTTTTTTTTTTTGCCCCGCGGGGCCCTTTTAAAACCTCCACATCAAACCTAGGGGGTCAGCGAGGATCTACTATTCCCCCTTATGGTCATTTGCCCCTTCGCTTTCGCCTCCTCTTGTCTCTCGATCCTACTGAGAGACAAGATGGCGGCCGCTACGGACTATTTGGAATGTTGACAGACGCCGGAGAACCAATCAGCTTCGCTTCACAAAGCTCCGTTGCGCGAAAAGTCCGCGTCCTGGGCCGCTGCCCAGTCCGCTGTTACAGATATATATCTTTTTTTAAACGTTAATTTCTCAAAATCCACTGCAGCACATATATTGAGACCTACAAAAGGCACATCGGGCTACCAGTCCCTACAATTTTGCCAAGTTTCGTGCAAATCCATTCAGCCGTTCGGGCTAAAAGTGAGGCCAGACGCCCTATGGAAAACTCAATGTTAAAAACGCGTTTTGGGACCCCCCTTTTTTCTCGGCCCCCCCTTGACGAACCCCCCCAAAATTTTCAGGGGCTGCTCAGAAACAAAATGTGCCATTTTCCTGAAAATTTCAGCCAATTCCGTCCACAAACGCCAAAGTTATTAGACATAGAATTTTCAAAAAACCCATAGAGAAAAAATCCTAACTATATATACTTACTGGCGACCGCCAGTAGGTAATATATATATATATATTTATATATACGTATTGGCGGTCACCAGTAGGTGTTTTGCTTATAACTTTGGCGATGTTTGATCAATCAATCAATCAATCAATCATAGCATTTGTAAAGCGCACTACATACCCGTGAGAGTCTCAAGGCGCTAGGGAGGGGAAGCTGCTACTGTTCGAAGAGCCAGGTCTTGAGGAGTCTCCTGAAGGTTAGGAGGTCTTCTTCAGTTTGTCGTAGGTGCATGGGGAGAGTGTTCCATGACTTGGCGGCGAGGTGGGAAAATGATCTGCCACCGGTGGTCACTCTTTGGATGCAGGGGATGATGGCGAGGGCGTGGTCTGCGGAGCGGAGCTGGTGGGTGGGGGTGTAGAGGCCGAGTCGTCTGTTGAGGTACGCTGGTCCGATGTCGTGGAGTGCCTTGTGTGCGTGGGTAAGGAGCTTGAAGGTTATCATCTTGTTAATGGGGAGCCAGTGCAGGTCTTGCAGGTGGGGTGTGATGTGGCTGTGGCGGGGGATGTCAAGGGTCAGGCGTGCAGGGGCATTCTAGATGCGTTGGAGTCATGTCAGGAGTTTGGCCGGGGCTCCTGCGTAGAGTGCGTTGCCATAGTCCAGTCTACTGCTGACGCGGGCTTGGGTGACCGTCCTTCTAGTTTCGGAGGGGATCCACTTGAAGATTTCTGCGAAGCATGCGGAGGGTGTTGAAGCAGTAGGAGGAGACGGCGTTGACCTGCTTTGTCATGGAGAGTTTGGGGTCGAGGATGACCCCAGGGTTTTGTGCGTGGTTGATGGGTGTAGGGGTACTCCTAGTGCCGTTAGTCACCAGGAGTCATCCCAGGCCGAGGGGGTGGAGCCGCAGATGAGGAACTCTGTCTTGTCCGAGTTCAGCTTCAGTTGGCTGTCCCTCATTCAGTCGGCCACAACCTGCATTCCTTCGTGGAGGTTGGTTTCGGTGGTGTGGGGGTCCTTGGTGAGCGAGAGGATCAGCTGGGTATCGTCAGTGTAGGAGATGATGTTTAGGTTGTGCTGTCGGGCTACGTGGGCAAGTGGTGCCATGTAGACGTTGAACAGTGTTGGGCTGAGAGATGAGCCTTGGGGTTCGCCGCAGATGATCTTGGTGGTTTTGGAGCAGAAGGGGGATGCGGAATCTTCATGAAATTTCCCAAACTAATTCTTTGTTGATATCAGCTCCTGTGTTGAACATTTGGGGGTGATTCGTCAAGGGGGGCTAGAAAAAAGGGGGTCCCACAACGTGTTTTCTCCATGCAATTTCCATAGGAAACTGTAGACAAGGCCACAGGTCAAACGGGTGAACGGAATTACCCCAACTTTGGCAGGGAGAAGAGTCTTGGTCTAGAAAGCATGCCTTTGTTTATTTGGCGTAAATTCGTTCAGTAGTTTTGGAGAAATATCAAAATTTACAGATATTGATGTTTAGGAATTCTGCCATATGATTGGCTGAGGTGTTACGAGCACAAGCGTGCTGGTTATTGGCTGTGAACGGTTGCAGCTAGGAAGTGTTGGCAGCCATTTTTTGATTCCGTTGAAGCGAGTAAGGGGAAAAAGGGGAAAAAAGTAGGAAAGAGAAGGGTAGGAGCACTGTGAGCTCTGTGGGGTGGTTAGGGTGTGATATACAGGGAGTGTGAAGCGAAGTATTTACCCCTACGGGTGTGAAAGTGCTGTTTTGCCCACAATGAGATGGTGCTGAGGTGAGGTGCGGGTACACTCTGGGATGAAATCGTGCGCCTACATCGGGAGCTGAGTGCTGTAAACTGCTGTGCTCTGGCCACTGTAGCATACCTGTGCAGGTGGTGTTAGTATGCGTTTAGACTATAGCGGGATTGGGAAGTAAACTACTCACTCCTACCGGTCTGAAGACTCGGGGATGAAACTGAGAGCCTAAGCTGTGAGCTGATTGCTGTAAAGTGATGTGCTGTGGCCACTGTAGGATACCTGAGTAAGTAGTGTTAGTATGCGTTTATACTATACAGGGAATGGGAAGCGAACTACTCACCCCTACCGGTCTGAAGACTCGAATGCAATATTTTAGCAGAAATAGTCACGAAGAATATAATGCAGAATGTTGCAATGCCACAGAAGAGAAACGGTGAAATCAGGTGTGTCTAAGAAAGTGGCTGTGTGTAATAAAGCAATGGAGTCTGGCAGTTATATAAAAAGTGTCTTTATTTAAGTGCCATAATTAGACTCACTGGTGTAAGAGCTAAGGCATCCTGCTGAGGCAAACTCCAACCTCTTCTGCTGTATTCAAACGTAAGCTCCTGCATCAGTAATTTCCACATTACATGTTACAGTTCCATGTGACATAAACAATGCCCCAATAGACATGAATGACTCTAAATTTTATAATGAAAATAAAGGTAGGGTACGATTACCACATGTAACCTTTAAGAAAACAAAAAAATATATATATATTGCAAAATGTTATCATCAAACTTCTTAGGTACCCTGGTACTCCTTTTTTGTAACACAAAATTATCAACAGTAGAACAGTCAGCAATCTCTTCTACAGTAGATTCAATCTGGTGTGTGTCAGAATTGGTAATAGTTCTACCCACACCAATTTTGAGGAGGAACACAAACATTGCGCTTCTCAGAAGCACATTTGGTATCCTTCTCATCAAACCATACATTATTGTCTTCAGCCCTTTCAAAAAAACATTCTTGTGCAAAGAGCTAAGGCATCGAGCTGAGACAAAGTCCAACCGCTTCTGCTGTATTAAAACCTAAACTCCTGCATCAGTGAATTCCACACTACATGTTACAGTTCCATGTGACATAAACAATAGCTATTAGACGTGAATGACTAAATTCGATAATGAAAAAAAAGGAAGGATACGATTACCACTGTGCCAACCAGTTCCTGAACAATGTCGTGTTTTTTATCTTGATCGCCAGCTCATGAGCAGAGGCTGAGGATGAGTTAATTTGTGTGAAAGGGCTTTGTGGATAACAGGCAGGCAGAGAGATGTGTGCACAAAGAATAGACATGGTTTTAAAATGGATGTTGGGTTTAGGCTAATTTAGCAAGTAAATAGCGTATCTGCATAGGCCATACATCACCCATCCCTGGTTAGGCTGGAGACGTATAGGACAATAATTAAAACAGAGTTCAAATGCCTGAGCATACTTAGAAAGTTATTATATGAAAGTAGTTCAATTGAAGTGTATTAACATTTTTTATAGGAAAAAGTTAAAAAAACTTGGAAAAAATCAATCCAAGAATAACGTGAATTTCTTACAAGTCTTGGAGATTGCAGTCCAGAAGTTCTTCAGCAGCTTGAGATGCGGAATGTTCCAAGAGGTCATTGTTGCCATCATGTGAGAAAAGCGAAGCAATCCAATTCATATCCTCGAAGGGACAGTAATGTTCCTCAAATCTTGGAGCGGCGATTTGAATTGGCAGGCAATCTGCGATGTTGTCAAAGGTCGCACATTGCAGGCGATCTTTAGCCTCTGCGCAGAAATCCCATTCCGCCACGATACCTTTTTCCGTTGCATCCGCCATTGCTCCACAGCCCGAACAATCAAGTTCATGGTTTTCAAGATACTCCATTACGTGCTGGATATCGGGAACTATTGTTGGGATGTTGGTAAGGCATAGATCCATTCGCCAGTCGAATGTGCAAGCTTTGCAATAAAAAGATGGTTGCACGCAGATTGCATATGTGTAAATAAATATCATGTTGTAGCTGGTTCCGATAATAGATAGAGGCAGGCAGCCGAAAAGTTGGTCCATTTTTTCACAGTATTGATGTAGCTTCGTGTAGAGGCGTATTCTGTGGGACATGCTTGTTACCACAGGGAGCGCAGACATTTTTTACAAGCAAAAATAGTAGTAGGATGGCAGCAGAGAGAGCGAGAATTATGGGCACTGTTCCTGTTATTCCAAAGATGATCTAATGAATTAAGTCTGGTATTTTTTTTTTTTTTTGCTTTAAAAAAATTGTCCTCATCTGCCTTCCCCTTTAGGTGGATAATACCACCCACCGTGCAGGGCATTGCTGACGTGATGTGTCTTGTTGGTGGGAGAGATATATCAACACCAAAAATATGGGGTGCTTTCTTTTGACTCCATCCAGGTATATTTCAACCTGCCAGACCTTACTCGAGTGTGTCCTGGGCCCAGGTCCAAAAGAGTATAGATGGCATAATCATCGGACCCGGGAAAAAAAAAAAGACCCGGATCATCTCCAATTGGACAGAAGGTCCCAGAAAGCCAGATTTCTCTTGCCGACAGATCTTTTTAAATCACTTTTGGATGTCTCGTATAAAGATGTTAACCATGAACAATGTAAGGGAGGTGTCTTCTTTACCCATTGTATGCAGATCTGTCTTCTTGCTAATAGAATTGCGTAGAAAAGGAATGATTTCTCCTTACCAATAATGTTGTCTTCCATCCCAAAGATGACCAGTGGGAGAATTATTGAGAGGGATGTATTTAGTATGGAGTTTAGAATGTTTTTCACCTCTATCCAGAATTTTGCTATATTCGGACATTCTAGGAACATGTGTACATCACATGCATCCGCTAAGTTACATTTGTTACATTTCTTATCCGGTTGGTATTTGGAAAGTTTTCGTGGTGTTAGATATGCCCGGTGTGCCGTGAAAATGTGATTTCTTACTAGCCATGAGGGCTTTACGATTTTGCGTAATAATTCAAAAGAGCTTATCCACCTCTCCTCACATGGAAGCCCTATCTCTGCCCCCCATAGCTCATCCGGGAGTTGAAACTCCCCTTCGCTTTCCTCCAGCAAAAGCCAATACCATTTGGCTACTTCTCTTCCCCCAGTTGGTCATTCCACCATTTGTTGTTCTGTTTCACTTATCTTCCCGATATTACCATCTGTACGGGTTACAGATCTTGCCCAACTGTCCAGTTGAATGTATTTAAATCTGGAAAGCCCCGGGCCAACTAGATCATATAGCTCATCCCAAGTTATCAGTTTTTTTTCTTTAAATAGTTGGCCCCATTTGATGATGCCTGCTTGTTGTAATTTAGTAGACTCTTCAACGGCAAGAACAGCCAATGCCTAAGTCTTGGGGTGAGGCCACAATAGTTCTCATTCCAAAACCAGGGAAATCCCCATTAGAGTGCGGGTCATACAGACCAATATCGTTACTTAACAACGATTATAAAAATTTTACAACTATAATTGCCACAAGATTGGCTAGTATTATTGGCACTGTAATCCATCATGATCAGAAAGGGTTTATAAAGGGGCGACAACTGGCTGAGCTAACGCAGGAACTAATTGGGGCTATAGATATCGCCACTGCTTTCTCCTTGCCCTTGGCCACTTTGACCCTCGACGCAACTAAGGCGTTTGATAGAGTCAATTGGCTCTACCTAAATGACGTCTTAAAAAAATGTAATTGCGGGGAAGTGTTCTGCAGAACCATAAAGCAGCTATATAGTGCACCATTTGCTAGGCTGCTGATTAACGGGTCCCTGACTGAAGCATTCAACATCACACGTGGAACAAGGCAGGGCTGCCCGCTTTCCCCTCTCTTATTCGATCTGTACATCGAGCCTTTTGCCCAGGTGTTAAGAGAAGAGGCAAATATTCCATCTTTTTGTTTCGGAGAGTGGGAAAGACGGATAGCATTATATGCAGATGACATCTTAGTGTTCACATCCGACCCAGACAGGGCATTCCCAGTGGTAATACAGCGGGCTGAAGAATTCGGCCATGTCTCAGGCTATGACATAAATTCGAGCAAGAGTGAGATCATGGCATGGAATCTACCCAACTTAGATGTTGGGATAAACATCTCATCCTCAATGCGGTATCTGGGAATCAAAATAACCCAAGACGTGGGCACCCTTGCACAAACTAACTTGGAAAGAATACTCGCTGTAAGCAAAAGACTTATGAAATCTTGGACACATCTGCCTCTCTCTATAACTGGAAGGGTAAATCTAATTAAAATGTGCATTCTCCCAAAATTCACCTTTGTATTTAACACTATCCCAATAGCTATGGAAACAAAAACGATGGAAAAATGCCAAAGAGAAATCAACTCTTTTATATGGAGCTATAAGACAACAAGAATAGCATGGAAGAAGCTTAGAAGAAGGAGAGAAAAAGGGGGTCTTGCATTGCCGGACCTAATGTACTATTCATGGGCCTTTCAGATGTCCTATTCTAGAATGCTCCTTAAAATGCCATCCAATCTTCCTAATACATCCATGTTCGGGGCCATGCTAAAGGGGACGAACTTAGCAGCAGATGGCTTTATGTTTAAATTCGGAAGTCAGACATTTTTCAAAAACATTAAACTGAAAATATTATACTCTTGGGCCAAAAACTGGTTTAACATTAGAAAAAAACTGGGCTTATCTTACTATTCAAACTATTCCCCCATTTGGGACTCTCCCGGTTTACCCCCATGTCTAAAAGACAAATTGTCTACTAAATTAAGTCTGGTATTACAACAAAAAAAGTTTGAAAGCCTGTGACAAGACCAGAGGAGACAGTGTTAAAAAAGTGTGCCAGACCATGAGTGTCAGATGTGTTAAACATTGTGTAACAATTCACAAAGTGTAATGGGAGGTTGGTATTTAATAGTGACTATATTTTACTTGAAGTTTGTGCTATCTGCAGTCGATAAATTTCTTTTGCAGAAGTGAAGGACACTTGTGTTTGGAACAAAAGCGCTTTCAGTTTGCTCAGTTTAATGATATCTGTTTTCAAAGTAGATATTGAAGGCCAAGTTGAAGTTTGGGAGTTACTTTGTGTGGGTGGGCATAGACATTGCCACGGGAAGTTACTCGGTTTGAAACAGTAAGGACATACGGTATGTTAGCTCACATTCCCTAGCAGTGCATGTTATTAAGAAGCTGATAACTGCCGTTAGAAAGCAGTGTGAATGTAAGTCTGATTGTGGGAGTTGGTGTGATTTTAAGAAAGCCAGCTAGATTGGGGACTGTAAGCTTAGAAGCGTTGTGCAGTTGGACATTCTTGCATAGTAATGAAGGACTGCCATTGTGGTCGCAAATTTCACCAGTGAGAAACACTTCTGGATCCTCTTTAAGACAGCGATATGTAAATGGGAGAAACCACTGCTCTTGAATAAATGCGCTATCTTATATAATCACATACAACATGACAAACAATATGTACACCTAGCAGACACAATGACAGTACATACTGTGGGAACCGTGGCTAGCCATGGACACAAACCAAACATGGATGGCACCTCTGCCACACAATGCGAAAACGGGAAGAGATGGGAGCAAAGTATGTGCGAAGGTGGCAAGTGATTCTCGATTATCAAAGTATACAATGCAAAGTGTTGAGGGGATGTGCTGGAGAGACTTGAGTATGAACAGCACAGACATGTACATGTCAACATACACTGATGGCCTATTGAGTGAAGTGGACAGTGGACGCAACCATGATAGTACAGTCAGTAGGGAAGATTACGAAAACATAGCGCGTACGTGCCCCCTTCCCCCCCAAATATTTAGCGTAGTGGGTTGGCTCGGCGTACTCAAGGCTAGCCTTGGGCTATGAATAAAAGGCACGTTTCTCCGGGTGTGGTTCTCTTCCGGAATGGCAAACGTGTCTGCCAGGTCTGCGCAGCTTACACCGCCATGAGGCTGATGCTGTGAGTGAAGGTGGCTGCGTGAATGATGATCTCGGCCTGCTGGTACTCAGAAACCGTCATGGCTGCTGTGACACATATATGCCACACAGTTCAACTTTCGACACCGCCTTATGTGAAAGAGGGCCCACCACATGCCGACGGAAGCTCCTGGGTCAAGGTCTGTGAGCTCAGAAGTCTCCTGAGATCAACGCTGGCTACCGCAACACCGACACACACCGCCCAGCCTGAGGCCCAGCACCGTGGAGTGCTCTGTATACTACTAACACAGTAGTCAAACAGGTACCAACAGTGGAACGGTGTCTTGATCCCACAATGGACGATGTTTGAACTGCATCTGAGTGTGGAGATGGAGGTACACCCTTCGACCAGTTGCAACCAACTCTAGGTCCCAACAGTGGAACAATGTCTTAATCCCATAATGGACAGTGTTAGAACTGCATCTGAAAGTGGAGATGAAGGTACTCCCTTTGACCTGGTGCAACCAACTCTAGGTCCCAACAGTTGAACGGTGTCTTAATCCCACAATGGACGATGTCTGATATTACCTGTGGTTGGTTTTCACAGGACTCCCTCCGTTGAGGTGCATCACACTCTGTGCTTCCATAGTTAACTGCTGCACATGATTATTGGCCTTGGCCGACTGCAGTGGCTGGACTACACTGGGGTACAGCAGGTCCGGACAGTGAAACGGGGTCTTGATGTCTTGATTCTATGATTGAGGATGCCAGGAGTTAAGGTCTGTGATGGTTTCTGTATACCCCCTCCGATCAGGGGCAACCAACTCCATGCTTCCGAATCCAACGGCAGGTGGCTGTAAGGCATTAATGACCACTGCCTCTGGCCCACACTACGGTCAGCAGGGCTCACAATTCAGATCGAGTGGTGATTGTTTAATTAACAAATCCAGTAGTCAAGTAACTACAATGTCTATTGAAATATACACAATATCCTTTTAGTATACATGCTTGAAGAAGTATTTTTAGATAAGTTATAGATTTAGTACAATTACCAAATTTTTCTTGATAGTGGAAAAGAACACTGAATAACAGTCTACACTGTGGACAGCAGAGATTTGAATCTGAATTATTTTGATTATTTATTGCAGAGTTTTCTGTAATTTATGTTGTTGTATTTTGTGAAGAGGAAGTGAGAAAAAGTATTCATGGATGTCTGTGTGACTACTGCCCGTAACTGCAGGCAGAAGTGTTCACAATTCAGATCGAGTAGCTTTTGTATATGATGCAGTACTGTAGGCAAAAGACATTACTCCAGTGTGGTCTGTCCTCACCACACATATGCATCATTGCAGGCTCCACACATGCTTTTTGTTGCTTCGTTTATTACAAACTGGGAAGCTCAGGTTAATGCCATGTGGCTGTGGGCCCTTGCTGACCGCTCTCTCTGGCCTACACTGCAGACAGCAGTGTTCACAATTCAGATCGAGTAGCTATTGCAGATGATGCAGTCCTGTAGGCAACAGACATTGCTCCTAGTACGGCCCGCCTGCAGCACGCATCATCGCTGGCTGTGCACATCCTGAATGGTTTTGATGTGGTATCATAGTGCACTAGAACTGATGGACCCTTTATGATAAAATCCTTTTGTGTATTATTTCAGATCTATTGCCTGTGTCTCAGTATACCACAAGTTATGGTTCTTTTATGATAGATTTTTTTCTGTATTATTTCACATCTACTTTCCCTACCTTACTGCAGCACAAACTATTGATCCTTTTATAATTGAATCTCTGTGTGTGATCCAATGATTACTGTTGTAGTTGATGTTAGCGGCAACCATTCCCTGAGGGCTGGTTTACACTCACCCCACATGCATCCAGCACAGACGCCACTGTATATGTGACCCTGGTAATAAAAAGGAGTCAAGCGCACGTGCCCGTACCCACTTCCATTATCTATCTGTGTCCTTGTGTTCATTATCTATGCATGATACTGCCCCTGGGCCGTACTACATTACATTGTGCTGTGGACAGAGTATGCAACCATGTCACCTCTGGCAGTGGGGAAAACTTTGGTTATGTAACTTTTAGGTGCATGGCTATCACAGGTGGAAGGCTACTTTACATACCATGAATATTGATGAAGATAATGGTTGCCTGTTGTGTGTAGTGTAGGATATGGTTACATAGCAAAAAGTTTTCAAAAAAGCTCTCTAAGCAGAAGAGGTGTGTCTCATCAAATGCTGTAGAGAGAATGACTAAAATGAGTGACATTCTCCAACTGCTACATTGGGAAATGTTATGAACTAATCAAATGCTTTTTTTTAAGGTCACATGGCAATCGTACACCCACCGTGCAAGGAGACCGTACCCAACTCGATTTTGAGAAAATATATTTACTATAATATAAGTTTATTACAGTTAGAAATATATAAATGTTAAAAGAAAATTGATTTTCGCTTGCTCTCTTATACACTTTAAACTTATTTAGATATAGATTGAGACATTAAAAAAAATAAGGGAATGGCGTATCCGTTGCGACAACATACATCTATGACATAACACAGGGCCTGGCAGCATACACTCGTCGCATAAGCCACATGCAGCGGGCGCGACCCTATACGTACATGAAGTAACGCGCAGCTTGGTACTGCGTAGCTGTCGCATACCAAAGTAGCAGGTGGCGAAACCTCATACGTATATGATGTCACACGGGACCCAGTGCCACAAACCCATTGGATATGAAATGCGCATCATTTACGAGTTTAGCAATATGGCTGATAGGATTCATTGCTGATGGAGCTTGGTACACTCCCGGTATGGGACTCTAGTTTTCTAAAAAAAAAATGATATACATATATTTTTTAAGATATAAAACATGACATAATTTTTAAAGTAAAAAGAGGATAATAGAGTTCCAAAATATTACAAAAAAATATATAACTGTTATAAATAATAAAATATGAAATTAACATTTAAAAAACCTTCGAAATTCACTGAAAAAAACATAGATTTTACAGACGTTATAGGTAGGAATTAGCATGTAAAAAACCTTTGAAATTCATTAAAAAACCATAGGTTTCAGGGACGTTATAGTTAGTTGGACATTTGACTCATATAAAACCAGAGAAATTCGCCCATTATAATTAATTGAGATAACTATAACTCGTGCCCCCGCCATGCAGTGCTGATGACGTCACATATTACATCATTCATGACATGGTCAGTGAGATCACTGATGACATCACTGATAACATCTCAAATGACATCACTGAAGATATCCACTGAAGATATATATCCATTCACCTCGCCACGCCACCCTTTTCCGTCGGGTAGGAACGAGTGCAGACCATCAATATTGTGCAGCAATCTCTTCTTTATTTAGCCTCTGCCATAACGCGTTTCAGCAGTACAAGCGGCCTTGATTACATGACAGCGCCCTGACCTTTTTTCCCACTTTTTAAAGTGCTAGTGCATGTCACAATTCATGAACATAGAAGACAGGTCCCTTCTTCCCATTTTTTTAAAAGGGATACAAGCATAAATGCATGGGTTCAAGTACAAGGACAATTCTCCTATTGCAACATATGTAATCTATTGCTGCAATATAATTGATAATCTGATTAATACATTTTTAAAACAATTAAGATATTGTCTAAACCTGAAAACAATGTTGGCACAAAAATGCCACTACGGATTGAACCCAACTTCCTGTTAATGAGATTTGCATAGTGTGAAAATCATTTAATGCTCCCTAACTGTGGAAATGAAAAAAACATAAAAACATAAAGTTGTATTTTGACAAGGGATACTGAAGCTTAAACACAAGATTGTCTATCAATTGACAGAACATCATATTAATTGTTTTTCAACGTTAACAAATATTGCTTTCATTAGTTTGTTGCTATTTTGTTTGAGTTTAATTTACCATTCTAAGATGGCGCTCATGATTTGGAACATGATCCGTTTTCTATGTTGATCATTATGCCTTTATTTACTTCCGCCTTGCCGTCGCCAGCTGACACTGACGAAGGCAAGGGCTGAAACGAGTCTGTTTTTGATTTTTGTGCAATAAACCTTAGCGGGTTTTACCTACTGCGAGTGCTGTTTCTGTCTTTTGACTGCGGAGCTTGAATATATATATATATATATATATATATATATATATATATATATATATATATATATATATATATATCCATTCACCTCGCCACGTCACCCTTTTCCGTCGGGTAGGAACGAGTGCAGACCATCAATATTGTGCAGCAATTTCTTCTTTATTTAGCCTCTGCCATAACGCGTTTCAGCCGTAGAAGCGGCGTTGATTACATGACAGCGCCCTGACCTTTTTTCCCACTTTTTAAAGTGCTAGTGCATGTCACAATTCATGAACATAGAAGACAGGTCCCTTCTTCCCATTTTTTTAAAAGGGATACAAGCATAAATGCATGGGTTCAAGTACAAGGACAATTCTCCCATTGCAACATATGTAATCTATTGCTGCAATATAATTGATAATCTGATTAATAAATTTTTAAAACAATTAAGATATTGTCTAAACCTGAAAACAATGTTGACATAAAAATGCCACTACGGATTGAACCGAACTTCCTGTTAATGAGATTTGCATAGTGTGAAAATCATTTAATGCTCCCTAACTGTGGAAATGAAAAAAACATAAAAACATAAAGTTGTATTTTGACAAGGGATACTGAAGCTTAACCCCTTCACTGCGGGGGTAATTTCCCCGCTGTGCTGGGGGCGAGGGGGGCGCGCACAGCGCCCGCATGCTTATGACGAGCTCAGCTCGTCATGAGGCACGGCGCTCCTGTGCTCATGACGAGCTGAGCTCGTCACAGGAGCACCGGCTCCCGTGGAACGCTCAGCACAGCAGGGGAATTCTCCCCGCACCTGAGCGTTCCACGGCTCATGACGAGCTGAGCTCGTCATGAGCACCGGAGCACCGTGCCTCATAACGAGCTCAGCTCATCATGAGCATGGAAAAGGTTAATACAAAACATCACATTTGAGTGTCTAAACTGTGCCATTTCAATATTTGAAAACATGTACTAATGGACATATGGCTTTTTCTAACGGCATAATGCCTATGATTGGCATACTGTAACCACAGTAATAATTTCTTTGCAGTGTTTTGACCTATGACTCTAAAGTGACTGTGTGCTATAGTACCCTAGTTTGATAACAAAATGCATAAATGCATTAAAGTGCAACAGACATTGAGGGGATTATTTCTGATGAGGACGCGCAAATAGGCAACATCGGCGATTGAAATTAATCATCCTAGATCTTATTGTTAAAAAGAGAGATAATGAATATTCATAAGATATTACATACAAACACATCATAAAAACCCTGTTTAAAAAGGACCGGAAATAAAACCATGCCTAAGACCAATCATTAAAACCAGGATCAACATAAAACTGCTTGCATTATATTAAATAAATCTCTTTTTATAAAAAAAACACATTTAAATTCACATATTGTAAATAATTCGCCTAACCATTGGACCAAATCACAATTCATAAAATTCCAATCATATATGATATTGACCTTGTTTGGAACTATGCTAAAGATATGAGAGCTAAGTACTTAAGATCTATAAAAAAGTGTGTAGATCCTCCGTTGTGTTTTGTCCGCCCGGAAATTTTCAATCAAATTCCAGAATGTAGGTGGTTTCCAGGCATCTCAACCTCTCTATCCCCCCTCTTTTTGTGATGGAGATAGCTTAAATACCATAGTATTTAAGATGCTTAGGATTGCTATCATGTACGGCCTGAAAATGGCGAGCCACCGGATAAGACTCGTTTATGTACAGCCAGTTTGGTACTTCCTATATATTTGAGTTTGCAACTGCACTCTAAAACATAAACACAACATTCAGTTTTGCAGGCTAGGTGCTGCTTGATTTCCTTAACCTTTGTTGAGAAAGCAGTTGTATAGGTTTTGACATTAATACCAAACTGGCAAGCCTTACACGAAAGACATTTAAAGAAGCCTTTTCTTGCGGTTAACCATGTCTTTTTGACATCCCTCTTGGCTGTTGCTAACCTACATATTTCCCATACTCATCGTCTTCCTGAATGTGATGGAGGGGTTTGAGGACATCTGGTGACCTATAACTGGATCTTCCTGAATAAAGTGCCAGTTGCGTCTTATTATATTCCTCAATTGCTTCTCCTGGCGTGAGTATGTCAAAATGAGTCTGACAGGCTGTGCATTCTTGTCTACAGCTTGCTGGGGCATGATGGAATTGTAGGTGAGGAGATCCTCCCTAGCCCTAGCTTGAGATCTTTTGATAGCAGCATCGATAATTTCTGTCCCACAGCCTCTGGCTCGAAACTTTTCCCGGCAGTCGGCTTGCTTTCTCCCTGCATCCTCTGAGTTACTACAAATGTGCCTGCTGCGGAGCATCTCCCCGTAAGGAATACTCCTAATTCAATGGGGAGGATGGGCGCTAGACGCATGTAAAACTGTATTTCCTGCTGTTGGTTTTCTATACAGGGTGGTGGTTAAAATGTCATTCTCCACTAAAACTTGGACATTTAAAAAGGTCACAGTGTGTTTACTGATGGTTGAAGTAAAATTTAGATTAAAATCATTGTGATTGATCTCATCGATAAATTTCAGTGCACTTTCCTCGCTGCCTTTCCATACAATAATTAGATCGTCAATGAAACGTAACCAGGACACTACATTGGTGGCATAAGTTGCTTCATATTTGCGCATGAGGACCAGTTCCTCCCAACAGCCCATAATAAACAGGCATAACTGGGGGCGAAACTGGCCTCCATTGCGACTCCCTGGATCCGTTGGAACATTTGGCCATTTAAAAGGAATAAGTTATTCTCTAAACAAAAGAGTAACATGTCAAGTAACATTTGTGTGTGTTGTGCAAACATCATTGGTCTTGAATGAAGAAAATACTCCACTGCCCTCAGGCCATCCTTGTTTCTTATACAGGTATAAAGTGCACATACATCCAATGTTATGAGAAGCATGTCCATATAGTAGATAGTTATAGTTAGGAACTAGTTTCCATAGGAAACTAATTTTTTCTTTTCACAATAACTTTGGCGCCAGTCGACGAATCTTCGCAACCATTTCAAAACTCGTGGGGTGCTCCGGTCCGCTCCTATGTTGAAAATTTGGGGGTGATTCAGCGGGGGCAGAGAAAAATTGGGGGTCCCAAAACGTGTTTTCTCCATGTTAATTTCCATAGGAAACTTTAGACACGCCTACAGCCCGAACTGCTGAACGGAATTACACCAAATTTGGCGTAAATCCTTTCAGTAGTTGCTGAGAAAATAAAAAATAAAAAATATTCATATATAGAGGCGCAGTGAATCCACGCACCCTGCCAATCAAGAGCTGCATTCTAATTGGCTGTCAACACTTCAAACCAGGAAGTGTTGGCAGCCATCTTGTGCCTCGGTTGAACTGAGGCACAAGAAAACAGAAAAACCAAGGCGAAAAACAAGAAAAGGGAGCAGGGTAGAAACACCCTGACCCCCTAGGCCTGCTGAGGGCGTCCCACAAGGACCCCCAGGGCCCAAAAAAGCATTTTTTTTTTTGGTGAAATATTGCGAGGTGTGTGCTGGATCTGCAGATCCGGCAGCAAAAATAAAAAAAAATGAAGCGGGGCTCCCTTGCTTCGTTTAATTTAAGCCCCCGGGTGGGCCAGGTCCCGGGAGTGGTTAAAAAATGTGTGGAGGGCCCCTATCCCCTCCACACTGCCCCGGGGACTACCACCCCCTGGGGATTTTCAAAAATATTTGCGGGTGGCACAAGGCCCCAACAGCCCTGGGGCTACTTTTTTATTTTTGGGGGGCCTCTAAGGCCCCCCTAAGGCCTGGGGACCGCCACCCCTGGGGTTTTCGTGAACTAATTAGCGGGAGTACACCCCCCGCTGTTTCAGGGACCGCCACCCCGGAGCTTTTTCCCCAAAAATAAATACTCTTGTGTGGGGGGGCTTGTGTGCCACCTCCCCGGGGCACTAATATTCTAGTTTGGGGGTCCGTTATGGACCCCTGAGGCCCGGGGAGCACCACCCCCAGGGCTGTGCATTGGTTGTGAGGGGGGCCACGTGGCCCCCTCATGGAGCCTGTGATGGCCCTGGAGATCTCAACCCCCAGGGCCGGCTCCTGCAGTGTCCCGGGGTCCCCACCCAGGGACACTGCTGTTTGCAATGACAGGGCGGGAGCCTCGTGGCTCCCGCCCTGTCAATGCAAACTTCTTTACTTCATTGAAGCGAGAGCAGGGAAAACTGTTCTCGCTTCAACGAAGCAAAGCAGATTGCTTTTCCGCATGGGGAGCTGCATGTTAGCAGCATCTTACAAGACAACTTAGAAACACACGCGAGGAATCTGGATGCAAATAATGTGCATCAATGTACTGAAATTCATTAATCACAATCATTAATTTGATTGAAATCTTTCCTAGCTACTGGTTAATTATTCAGTGCTTGCACTGCTGCTGGCTGTATTTGATGGGAGGTTCCAGCGCTCTTTGTTAGGCAAGGGAGTAGCCGGTCTAACAAAAACACCCCACTGTGAACCATATGCAATATGGAATTTAGTAAGAGAGTGAAATTAGTTAGCCAAGTACAACCTAGTAAGGTTTATTGGGGGGGCACTGTCCCATCCTTGAAGACATTTTGCAATCAGTGGACCAATACTGTGCAAAACTAATATGGCCATACAGCAACAATGTTACCAGTAGACTCATAACTATTGCACTGACACACTGGCTGCTGTAGTGGGGAGTTGTTGCACTGGGTGTTCTGGACACTGTGTCTTCCCCCTGTGGTGCCGCTTATACTACCTGAACATTTTCTACTCCCGCCTGCCTCCTTCTCACTCTTATAGACTGGCATTGAATGGACTTCGACGTGGGACACACTAGAGTTAATACTTTACAGTCTCATGGTAGTGCCTGCTCTCAATCTAACCCTTATGAGTGTTTCTCTACAATGGCACCTGAGGACTGTACACCCCCCCATAATGGCCATCACTCCTTGGACAAATTTGATGTCATATTGCAGGAGATACATGACTCTAGAGTAGCCATAGAACAAGGACTTGGCACTATTACTACTGATCTCAGTTGCCATAAAAATGATCATCGTAATTCGACTGATAGAGTCAAGTCCAATGGAACTGCCCTATTCTCACTAATACCTTGGCAGACAGAACAGACCTCTACCATTGCCCAACCCCAGGTTGACATGCTTCATGAATGAGTGGAGGACGCTGAGGGGTGAGCATGACAGAATAACATTAATATCATTGGCATGCCAGAGGGAGTTGAGGGGTCTAATGCCACACAGTATGTGGAGAACTGGCTGCGGAGTGTAGTGTCACCGAGAGGCTTGTCAGAACTGTTCAAAGTCCCGAGGGTGCTAGCTCCTAAAACTAAAACTACCCCTGAGTGGTACCATACCCCTTCATGAAACACAAAAGTGTGCCTACACCACCCTTACTTGAATCTAATATTAATTGTAAAAGGCCGAACAAAAAGTACTTTGGTTTGACCTGGTATTTTTTTATTTATACCATTTCATTTAATACTTTCTTTTGAAAAACTTTTTGGGGTAAATTTATGCAGAAAAGTGAAACAACTGTACATTCATATATTTACACTCAAGCGAACCACCAGGGCGCCCGATAGTCTCGGGGTGTGATTCTTGCCTCGAGCCTATCTCGAAATATGTAGATTTCTTTTTAAAACCATTCCTGGAGAAAGTTAAATCTAACCTAAGAGATACCACAGATTTTTTGCTGAAGGTAGAAGGAACCCTCTTTGACCCACAGTCACAGATAATGGTCATGATGGATGTGACATCCCTCTATACGCAGATCCCACAGGACGAGGCGTTAGAGGGGATGGAGCTGTACCTAGATAAGAGAGAGAGACCACTCAGAGTGCTCACTTCATTCATCTTAAATTTGGCTGAGATTGCCTTGAAAAAGAATTATTTTTCTTTCAATGACCAATTCTTTATGCAAGTGAAGGGGACTGCCATGGGGTGTCCTTATGCCCCAGAGATGGTGGTCCTCTTCATGGCACAGTATGAAGAAAAATTTGTAGAGACTAACAATCCATTTAAAAATCACATCTCCCAGTGGCTACGCTATATAGATGATATCTGGCTCCTGTGGCAGGGGAGCCAGGTTGAACTATTGGCGTTCCACGAATGGCTTAACGCCAGACATGTAGATATAACATTTTCCATTGAACATAGCCAAACTAGAATGACTTTTTTGGGCGTGGAGCTTACATGCATCCAAGGACAATTAAAAACATCCCTGTACAAAAAAAGCCACCGACAAAAATACCATCTTGCATCATAGAAGTGCCCATCCAAGGAATTTAAAAGCAAATCTTCCTTATGGGCAACATCTTCGCATTAGGAGAAATTGCTCAGTGTTGAGTGACTATGAAGAGCATGCCCACAATTTTTGTATGGAAATGAAACAGCGAGGATACCCTAAAAACTTTTAAAACATTCTTTTCAAAGGGCGCGTTTTACGCCTCGCGAATGCCTACTCCAAGTCAGAGAGAAGCCAGTACTGGACAGGTTGGTGTGTGTCACAACTTTTGGACCAGACACACACAAAATGAGGCAGGCAGTCCTCAAAAATTGGCACCTCCTCGAGGGCTTGGAATGTCCTTTTCCACGCCCCATTTTTGCCTACAAAAAGAATCAGAGTATAGGGCAACAGATTGTCAGGGCAGATGTCTCATTACCAAAAATGAAAAATTATCTGCTATCGCAGTGGAACATGAAACCTATTGAGGGCCACCACAAATGTGGGAATTGTGTGGCTTGCCCCAGTACCATCGAAGGAAAGGAATTTTGTCACTCAGGGATTAAATGGAAACACCTTGAGTTCTCAAATTGTAAGACTAAAAATGTAGTCTATGTGATACTGTGCCCTTGCAGTAAGATTTATATTGGCAAGTCTAACCAACAAGTCAATTTGAGAATTAGCCAGCATGGATCACGCATCAAAAAGAAAGTCATGACGGCACCAATGGTCGAACATTTCATCGATAAAGGACATGATGAGAATGACCTTAAATGGTCCATTTTGTTCACATTGAATCAAACAAAATGCCCTTCTGATGTGGATAAAGTGCTTCTACAGAAGGATGCTTATTTAATCCCTAAATTCAACAGCACACAGACAGGATTAAATAACCTATCCAAGATAGCGAGACTGTAGACCACAAGAGTGTCTTTTTAAGGCATCCTGATTAATAAGTGCCTGTAGAACATAATAGAGTCAGATAGATTGTGTTGCCCCTGACATTCTTTTCTCCTATGAGGTGTCTTGGTTTTAATTTTATACATCCTATGAAGGATCTTGGCTTCAATTTCATACATCCTATGGTCCCAACATTTTTTCCATGTCTGCCCTTCAATTAGCCTTTCTAATCCAAAACTACGTGTCCCATAATTCTCCTTGATGCCAAAATGGCTCAATGGGTCAATGGCAATGCTTTTGCTGCCACGCGAGTCACTTGAAAGACTGTGTCGCAACACAAAGTGTCCTTCTCGAACACAATGATGCCTGCATAATTTTATGCGCACATGGACCTTTGTTGCAATAGTTATTTGTCGACTGCGGTCGTACAAAAAGTCCTTTTCTGCCTCTCAAACTATAGGTCCTGCAATTCTTTTGTGCACGAACACGAAATAAATTGGGCAAGTTTTAATATGTTTTTGTAACATTTATTTGTCGACCGTTGTCGCACAAAAAGTCTTTTTTTACCCCTCAAACTACATGTCCCACAATTCCTTTGTGCACAAACAGGAAAAAAATTGGGCACGTTCCAATATAGCCGCCACCTCCAGTCGATCGAGATACAGACTGCGGCGGCACTCGTGTCCAAGGTAAATTCATCGCATTAGCCCCAGGTCATTCCGCTGTGGTTTGAGTGATTTGAATCGCTTTTTAGAAACCTTGTCTAAACAATTTTTGTTGGGCCAACAGGGACCGCTTTTGATCCTGAATATAAAAAGGCGTAGGAAGTCGGAACAGCGAGCAGGTACTTTCTCGTCAAAATAGCTCTGTGTGTAGCAATTAAAAACATTGTAACAAATGCTTTGGCAATAGGATACAAATTGTTTCCCGGCTTGTTTTGTCTTGATAGTTTCACGATGCAATAAGTTGGGTGCAGTAACCATCGGTCGAGTACAAATGAAAATGACTGGCTTCTATTTGTATTCACTGATTTATAGGTATGTGTGACACGCGGTCTTCCATAAAAACGCAACCTTTGGTAATTTGGGAATTAAAAACGTCTAAAAGGCCCCCCCCCCTTTTTTCTTGATAGATTCTGTTGTGCAATTAATACTGGAGACTGGGTTTGTATGACTCGAATAAGCACAGCTGCAGATATGGAAGGATAGTAGATCTTCCATTGGACATAATGAATTATCGCTTTTTGGGAATCAAGAAAGCCTTTATCACAGCCCCTCATTTTTTCTAAAAACTGGTAGGTTGGTTTGTACAGAAGTATATAGGTACAAGTATAGACATTCAAAGTTTAAATAGTGTAACTCAAAAAGAGAAGATACTTCAACTTTGTAAATAAAACTTTATTGTTTTCTTTGCATCTTATGTACACAAATGACAAAGCCCTGATTAGATTCCAGGAACTGGTTTCCTGGGTTCGAAACGCGTCAGCCAATCTGAAGGTGCACATTTGATCATCTACAGTGTAAACTTGCAATCGCTAGTTGAAAGAATGCTATCATTCATTGATTGTTCTCCTCGTTTTTTGACTTTGTCTTTCATTCATTTTTTGGATTAAGAAAAAATATATATGAATGTTTCGTCTTGTTTAAAAGTTTTCTGTGGGATGTATGATGTATTGTTTTGATTTAGTGTACATATGAAATGTCATTTTATGTTTGTAAATTGTATTGTATATTAGTGTAATTATATGAATGTACAGTTGTTTCACTTTTCTGCATACATTTACCCAAAAAAGTTTTTCAAAAGAAAGTATAAAATGAAATGGTATAAATAAAAAATACCAGGTCAAACCAAAGTACTTTTTTGCCTGCCTTTTACAATTAATATTAGATTCAAGTAAGGGTGGTGTAGGCACACTTTTGTGTTTCTTGCTATAATATGGTCCAGCCTACCCTATGCCCCAAATGGGCCTAACTCCTTAGCTTCACAAACCGCACCCCTTCAAGGCACGCATATCAGATTTGAAGGATCAGGATGTGCTCCTTCACAGTGCCAGAGAGAATACGCGCATCACAATAGACAAATATTGATCTCGCTGTTTCTGGATTACACACTAGCAATTCAGTACCAGCATTCTTCCAGCCAGGCGGTTAACTAACAACTGCGCTAGGCGGGTCTGACATATGCCCTCCTCTTCACTACCAAACTTAAAGTGCTAAATGATCAGCATTTTCTCTTTTTTGATACACCAGAGGCTGCTGGGATTAGGTCGAACAGCAATGTCCTTCGTTCCGGAGAACTGAGGTCACCAAACTCCTGGTGGCTAAAGCTCAATGACCACCCTGGAAGTGATGTCATGGTTCATGCATCTTCACTTATGCGGCTCCTTCTCTGCAACAAGCCTTGGTGGTCCAGAGAGCTGCACTTATATCTGCAACTTTCCTTTGTGACCTGCGTCCAGACACCAGTTCTAGTTTATCACTTGGCAGCGTCTCGGACTCCAACTTCTGTGGAAGTATGGCACTCTTCCCTTCAACCACCCCACAGACTGTCAATTAACTCCTTGGCTGACTTGATGTGAGCACTGTTGCACAGGGGGGCTTCCTTTAGTTCTATGGTACGGCTTGTGTGATGTCCTACTTTGGAGCTGGTGCCATGGGCATTGTGAGAGCCCCCAAATGGGCGAACTTTGTGCTATGCAACTTTTGTTGTTATGTTTTCATGTTTTTCTAACAGTTTTGGTTGAACACGTGTTCATTACTGGACCTTGTATTGAGTGCTTGTTGTAGGCTACAAGTCATCATCACATGGTGTTTATGTTCTTGGTTCTATTGTACCCTGGGGGAAATGCAGATCTCTTTGTCCTGTCGTACTACACAATGCTATCTACTGAAAGCAAACATAACCTGATCACTTGGAATGTCAGGGGCATGGGGTCAGTGGAGAAGAGGTACATAATTCAAGCACAATTGCACCACCGCATACCACAAATACTTTATTTGCAGGAGACTTATATCACTTCCTCTGAAGCCCTTAAACTACATAAAAAATGGAGGGGCAAACTGTTTCATACCTGTTATACTGCCTTTGCACAGGATACAGCATTTTAGTTGCACACAGGGATCCCCTTTGCAGGGTTAGATATCTGGATTGATGTGTATGACCCTTATGTTCAGCAAACAAAGAGTATTGTACAGAGTTCCCCAGTGGGAGCTAGTGGTTTAGCTCAGTTAGTCTTTTCTCTCAGTAGTTATGAAGGGATAAGTGCATGGTGTAGACCCTTTTCAGAATATAAGGATACCTCACACAGGTTACCGACAGGACAACAACTGTTGTCCCAGCCGATGGCCGTCCAGCGTCATCATCGGTATCCTGCTCCTACGGCAGGCTGGCGGTGCAATGATCGTCGGGCAGCAAGGGGAGCTGCACTTTAGTGGAGATCTTTTATTCCGAGCCAACGGGTGTGTGTGTGTGAGGGGCCTATAAAGTGCAATAGTGAGCATGGGGGTGTGTGTTTCTAAAAAAAGTCAGTCGAGTCCATTGGGCATTATTTTAATGGTCAGGCTCGCTGCTTTATTAAAAATAAGGGGTATTAAGGAGTGATGGGCAATGGGACCAATCCTTATTCAACCCTTGATGTGAATGCGGTCGACATGTTTCTTGCCATAAGGGCAATTCGTCAGGACCTTAGTGCTCATATGATTGCTGGAATCCTCTTAACTAAGAGTACCCCGGTATACGACCTGTGTAGTGTCGTCCAGAAATGGTTCCATGCGAAGGACCTCCTGGGAACTAGAGAGAAATAAGCAGACATTAATGATGTTAAAGCGCGTTGTGTACAGAATACATCATATAGTGCCTGTATTCAAAGTGACTTATAATGCGTGCCCAGTGAGTAAAAACTGCCTGTTTCATGGCAGAGTTTAGTGGTACTGTGAGAGAAAAGTGGTTAAAAAATCCAGAGCGCGTGAAGGACACGTTCTGTGTTGGGCTGTCATGCTGTTTCGTTATAGCATGCATCTTAGTGAAGAGGCTGGGCTCACGGCTGTACAACGTGCTGAGTAGGGTGTGCAACCAAAATTCAAGGCCAGTGATAATGTTACACCCTAACACAGTCAGGTGGCGTGAGGAGCCTATGTTAAAGAATATATATGTAGACTAAGGAGTTTAGCCATACAAACAAAAAACCGCAAAGATAAAACCGATCGTGTATAGTTTGACACTCTGTCTCTAGGTGGGGTCGGTGCTGGCGTGGTGGTCGTGATCACCAGCGAGTATTAAAAACAAACAAAGTGCCCTGCTCGACAAGTGCGCGTGAGCGAGGACAATGTCAGAATCAAGGATACGCTTACCCGTTGTAATTTCTCCTGAAGGCCTCACGAGCTGTCCAGGTGGGGCCAGCAGCGAGTGAGGAGTTCCTACAGGGAGAGTAAGGCATCCCGCGGGATCGTTAGAAAAATACGAGCCTTCACGCGGAACCCAGGGAGCACGCGGGGTTTCAAGGATTAGCTCAACACCTTACCTCAAAGGTCGCTGATGGCAGGCATCTCAGCACCTACCCCTCCCACGGTGAACCGAAGTCAGGACAGCCAGCAGGGTAGTTAGGCAATGTCCGGTGCAGATAAGGGAGAGTTGAGCGCGCACCAAGGGGGCGTGTCCCTCCGGTTGCTAGGCACCGGCACGCGGGAGTGGAGAGCAAAGAGGGGTTAGCTCAAAACAGCGAGGCCAGCACACTGCAATGCGGGGGCCATCTTGGAACGGGCAGAGTGATCTGGTCTGTCATATTGGTAATCGTATAGGGATGGACAAAAGGAGTCCAGAATGATAACTATCTGGCGAGTGTTGTCCAGGGCACCCCATCGTTCAATCCCAGTTCGTCGCACTGTAGTCGATGTACCCATCTTTGTTCGAGTCTGAAGAGGGCTTGTTGGTTGAAGTTTGGTAAACATTCAAGGACAGTCCACCTAATGTTTTCTGGGAGATGATGGTTTTCTTTGCAGTGTTCATACAGCTTGGTGTGTGATTTGTGACACCGAATGTTGCTGTTGTGCTCCATTATTCGATGTTTAACTGGGCGCATGGTCATCCCAATGTACAACAACTCGCACGGGCAAATCAACACATAAATACATCTAGAACTGTTACAGTTGGTATGTTTGTTCATTGTCCAAGTGTAGTTGCTTTGGAGTACAATGGTCTTGCCCTGGATGGTCTGGGGGCATGCAACGCAGGACCCACAGCGATAGTGCCCAGTAACTGGAGGAAGGTCCCAGAGGGTATTGACAACTTGGGTGTTAGTTTTCTTAGGACGGGTGTGAATCAGAGTGTCCTTAAGATTTGCCGTCCTCTTAAAGGCAAAGCGGGGGCGCGGTATCTCCATCCCAGCAGAGTTGAGAATGCCCCAGTGTGAATTGATTGTTTTTTTGAAGAATGAAGAGTGTTTCGTGAACGAGGTCACGCAGGTAATCATGTCGTCTTGCTCCTTGGGATGTACTTCGAGCAGAGCCTCTCTATTGTTGTTAAGGGCTCTTTTGGTGGAGGTTTTCAAAAGACGAGTGGGGTAGCCCCGGTCCAGAAGCTTGGTTTGTAAGGACTGCGCTTGCTGTTTGAAATCAGTGATTGAACTGCAATTTCTCCGTAGGCGGAGGAATTGGCCGAAAGGTAAATTGTCCCTTAGGGATCTAGTGTGGTGGCTGGTATAAGGCAATAGACTGTTCCTGTCAGTGTCCTTTTTGTATAGAGTGGTACTGATAGTGGTTGGGTCCAGTGATATAGTAAGGTCCAAAAAAGGTATGGATAGATTGAAGATCGTGCCCGTGAACTTTAGAAATTGGTCTTGTTGGTTTATCCACGTACAGAAGGCCTCACATGTCATACGGTCACCCTTCCAGAACACCAGGATGTCGTCGATGTACCGACGCCAACACGTGAGGTTTTCACGGTATGGATTGTGTTCAGGGGGGTAGATGCACTTCTTCTCAAATGATGCCATATAGATACATGCCAGGCTCGGCGCAAAGGTCGAGCCCATCGATGTTCCACGGACTTGGTGGTATAAGTTGGATTCATATTTGAAAAAGTTCTCAGTAAGTGCAATGTGTGCCAACTCCATTATGAAAGATATCGGGGTGGGAGACAGCCACTCCTCTTGTCGTAGAAGGGAGTCCACTGCTTCCAGCGTGGCCTGTTGAGGAATGTTTGTGTACAACGCTTCCACGTCGAGGGTAAGGAGGAGATCGATGTCTTCTCTGCCATCCATGTCGTCAATGAGACGTAGCACATCTCTGGTATCTTGAAGGTAAGACGGGATCGATTTGACCAGAGGCTGGAGAAATGCATCGCAAAATTGGGACAAGGGTTCTAAAATAGAACCGATTCCGGACACGATCGGTCTTCCTGGGACTGGGGTGGTGCCCTTGTGTATTTTGGGCAAAGTGTAAAAATACGGTGTGACCGGGTCCGTTGTTACCAGGAATTCTGCCTCTTTTTTGCTGATCCATTCATTGGTCTCTGCTTCAATGACAAGAGACATCACGGTAGTAGTCAGTCGATTGGTGGGATCCTCAGTCAGTAGTCTGTAGTGGGTTGTGTTGGCTAATTGGCGTCTGCACTCCCGATCATAGTCATCATAATTTTGTATGACCGTAGCTCCCCCTTTGTCAGCTTGCTTGATGACGATTGAGGTGTCCCTGCCAAGGGAGGTGGCTGCCTGTCTTTCAGCATTGGACAGATTGTTAAAGGGTTTGATTGAAGGTTTCTTCTGCATGGTTCTCAGGACTGCTCTTTCAAAAGTCAGGACCTCTGGTGGTACCATCCCGTCAGACGGGGTGAATGACCCTTATGTTCTCATTAGGGGTACTCTGGATGGGGCGTCAGTGGATCTTGGTAGTATTTATGCACCTAACATGGGGCAAGATGTTTTATTGGTGAACGTATCTACCATCATCACAGATTGGATGCAATATACCTGGGTGATGGGGGGATTTAAATTCTGTTGCAACAATGCATTCAGGGGAGGTCCATGTCTGACATTTGACATCAGCGTCCTCACGGCATGAATGATTATTTGTTTAATTCAACGCCACAAATTTGAATGCATGCCTCGATAGAGTCCTTTCCACTACTTCTCTACAGGCACATGATTCTTAAACTATGTAGTTAGGTAAATCACTTTTGGATCATAATCCCCCGTAACTCACTCTATCATGGGTTTTTAGTGCCAACTCCTATCCCCACTTGGCGTATGCAACCCCAGCTTTTTAAGAAGGCAGTGTTATAGAATACAATGGCCTACACAATCAATACCTGCTTTGCGGAGAACACTAACACTGCCTTGTCATGTTGCGGGGAGTAGCCATTAATATGGTAGTGGGGGCCAGCAAAAAAGTTCTTTGTGATCTTACATGAATCTAGAACAGTTTGGACCCACTAAAGAGGGTTATAGTGGAGAATGACAAAAAGGCTCAAAGTTGCAAAAAAACTGAATTATCTACGCTGATCTCTTTGAGCACATGCTCAGTGGAGAAGTGTGGCTCAATGGTTAGAGTGGCAGACTCTGATGCAGAGGTCTGGCCCGGGACCAGGGTTCAATTCCCACCTCGGCGGGTCTTGGGCTCAATTTCCCCGGACCTGATAATTCTCGCCTCGGTGCCTATTCTAATCATGGGTCCCACTCTGCAACTCTGGGCAATAGCTTGCTTAATCTCCACAACGGCCCCAACAGCACTGGGATGCCTGGCTTCAGCTTGGGGGTGCCCAGGAGTGGACATTTCACAGGGAAAAGCCAAGAAGGGTTCCACAGCGGTATGAGTACAGCGCCAGGACGCTCCATTGCTGGGGCAGCAGTGCGCTTTACAAGTACAAATTCATTTCATTTCATTTCACATTATTGATGTCAGGGTCTGTGTGCGGTGAACTTACATGAGGCTGACAAATCTAGTGTGTTGCTGGGGCACATGATAAGACTGACACCCTCCCCCACACCTGTCCTCTACATACTCATTCAACACATTCTTACAGCTACCCAAAAAGATATTAATGTTGCGTTTTGTGATTTTTACACCACTCTTTATGATGCCCCTCCTGGCCAATACCACTGCTCTACACTCTATTTTAGAGCAGTTGACGCTACCTAGAGTATTGACTGTAGATAGAAAGGCTCTGACAGCTTCACTCCCCGTGAGATTCGAAGTGCCATCGATGAGGTTGCCCGTAATAAAATGCCAGGATCCGATGGCCTCCCTATTGAATTTTATGCCACCTTTGCTAAACATTTAATGCCGCAACTGGAACTGCTTTATAAGGCCTTCCTGGATGAAGAAATCCTGGCTTCTACCACTAGATAGGCTTTAGTCACCTCTCTCTTAAAGCCAGGCAAGCCCCCTGATGAAATGCCCTGTTACAGGCCTTATCATTACTTAACACCAAATATAAAATCCTAAGCTGGCCATGATTACTCCCCCAGCTCCTGCAACTGATACAAGTTGATCAGTGTGGGTTTGTTCCACGCCGTGCCACTTCCGTCAACATGCTTTGCTTTTACCAGATCATGGATGTCGCCAGGGGCCAATATCCACTGACTGTTTGCCTCTCATTGGATCCCAGGCAGGCCTTCTGCACCCTGGGCTGCAACTTCATGTTTGCTGTTTTGACATGTTTTGGTATTCTCACAACATATTTGTGCTGGGTTAAATTACAATACACCTGTCCCACTGCATGGGACCACATATCTCCTCTCCATATTCAGTGTGCTGTGGCACTAGACAGGGATGCCCATTCTCTCTGCTACTCTTTGTTTTAGCCTGAAACCACTAACGCAGTGGATTCGGCAGGATGCACAGGAATGGGGATTCCCCGGGGTCCTGAGACACATGCTGTATCGTTGTATGCCGATAATATGGTGTTGTAGGTAAAGGATCTCTGCGGAGTTAGCTGGGATCCCTCGGTTGCCTTCCACGTGTGGCGCCTTCTCTGGTTTCTGCCTGACCTATGAGAAATCCTATGCCTTTCTGTTTGCAGCAACTATGATGGGCCTATTTTGCCTTTTGGAGATGTACATATTTAAATGGCACCTCTAAAATACTGGTACTTAAGCATTCAAATATATCGTGAAGAGCAACATTTGTTAGATGGGAATCTCTTGAATATGATTGCGTTCCTCAAATCGAACATTTGCTTTTAGATTACTTTACCGTTATCAGCGGAGGAGCACATGACTCTCGCTAAGATGGTCATGCTGCCCCGACTGCTCTATTATTTTGTAAATTTATGAGTGCTTGTACAGGCCTCAGTTTTCAAAATGTTGAATACACTATTGGTTGATTTGATATTGGGTACTGGACGGAGCAGGGTTAATTTGAACAAGACGGAATGAGTCAGCCCAGTGGTGAATAGAGAGATCTGCATCTATATGGGAGGGAGGAGTTGCACTTGAACCTTGAATAGGGCTGTGCCTGCCTTCCACAATGCTGGCTCCACCTCCTGGGGTGCGGCTGGTGTCTCTGCCCTGCACAGTGACAGAAGAGAAGGAATCCTGTCAACAAAGTGCTCCAAGGCTGTGCTTTCCCTCCACAATGCTGGCTCCACCTCCTGTTGGGCGTCTGATGTTTCTGCCCTGCACTGTGAATGGAAAGTAGGAGTCATGTAAACAGAGTGCTCCAGAACTGGTTTGGACTGGGCAAAGGCCCCTCTCCCCTCAGAGAACAAAGGATTTTGGGGTATAAATATTGGGACCCTGATCCCAAGAATTTAGATCACTTTTGGACTACAAGAAGAAACCTTTGCTGAGGAGAGGAACCTGAATAAACTGAGGAGAGACTATCCCTAAGCTTAAGTGCTGCATGGGGGATTGGACTGCAGTGGCTGCCTGACTGCCAAAGAAAGGAGAAAGGAACTTTGTGTACTTTATTTTCAACTTGTGAAGGATCCCCAAGGGCTTGGAACAGAGCTTGCCTCCTGCTAAAGTCTCAGGGACAACAGACTTCAACCCCCAGTGTAATAAAGAAGTTGAAAATCCAAGATAATTCCAAGTAAAATCCAAGGTTTATTGAACTGCAGCACAGTACATCCACTCTCCAAGTTACCAGTCCTTTTTCTCCACCCCAATCCATTTCAGACCATAACAATTCTAAATGGAATCCATAACACAATGTGCATGAGCAGCTATGAAGAGACATTCTATTTAAAAGGGAAATATGTACAACATTGGAATTTGTATTAAAAGGGAAATATCTGTAAACAAGAATACTACACATTTTCCCCCTAAAGAAAATTAAGTGACTACGTAAACATAAAAAAAAACAAATCCTTACATATAAAAGAAACTACTGGTTATAATAGAAAATTTAAGACACACATTTGGATACTCTTCTAACATTCCATCTTTTGCCATCTTGTGTGACAACGCTATTGTGATAAACTTTCACAACCTTCATAGGTTTGCCAAACTTTGTCTCACCTTTGGTAATATAACCAGGTTTACGAATCCTAACCACATCACCTACCATAAAAGCAGGTTGTTTGACTTTCATCCTAGTATCATAATCACTTTTGTATTTGCACTGTTTGAGTTCCACTTTCTCAGCTACATCCTTGACATTCACATCAACCATGTGATAACCAGCACTTTTCTTAAACCACCAGGACATAGGTTAGATACAGGATCTCTACCCTTTAGTAGGCGGAAAGGAGAAACTTCTGTAGTGGCATGAGGCGTTATACGGTACAGCCATAACTTTTCTCTCAATTTCTCCTTCCACATTCCCCCAAACTTCCGAGCCCATAGGATATCTTGTTTGAGAACCCTGTTATATCTCTCCACTAGCCCATTTCCTTGTGGTTCATACAGAGCAGTGGTGCAATGCTTTATACCATAAGTACTCAAAAACTCCAACATCTCTGAAGATTTGAACTGTACCCCATTATCTGATACAATGCTTTCTGGAAATCCTTCTCTTGAAAATATCTCTCTCAAAAATAAAATAACACTTTCAGTGTTAGGATGAGGTACCAGTTTGACCTCAGGCCATTTGGAGTGATAATCCACAGCAACTATAGCGAATCTACACTCCTGTGGTAAAAAATTGAATGGGCCAGCAATATCGATCCCTAATTTCTGCCATGGATGATCTGGCCACTACACAGGAGTCAAAGGTGCCGGATCACATTTGCACGTCTTATCACTTTCAATGCACTCAGGACACTCTCTAACAAATTTATCTACAAACCTATCCACTCCTGGCCACCAGAAATTTGACCTAATTAATCTTTTCATGGACGACATGCCCATGTGACATTCATGACTCATTTGCAAAATAACATCTCTTACCTCAAAAGGTGGAATACATTTTCCAGCTCTGAATAGTAGATTTCCCTCTATGGCTAACTCATCAGCAACATTGTAAAATGGTATAACTTCAGCTGGAATTAATTCCTTAGAAGGCCAACCCACACTCACATAATCTCTCACTTTGCACAAGACATCATCCTCACTCATGCTTTTCATCCATAAATCTTCTGAAATGATACTGAATTTCTCAGACAATAATTCTGAAATGCTAGTTACGACTTCAGTATCTTCATCATCACTGACACTGGGATATGGTAATCTTGACAAACAATCTGCAGTCACATTGAGTTTCCCAGGCACATATTCTATGTCAAAACTATATTCTTGTAATCGTGACATCAATCTAGCAATACGAGCAGTCGCACTTAAACCTCCACCGGGTGAAAGAATACCCACCAAAGGATTATGATCAGTACGTATCAAAAATCTTGCACCCCAAATATAATTCCGGAAATGTTCAACAGCCCAGACACATCCTAATAATTCCTTTTCGATTACAGCATATCGTTTTTCAGTTTATTTAGAGATCTAGATGCGAATGCAACATTCCAGTCCTCCTTACCCGAACGTTGCGAAAGCACGCAACCCAGGCCATAAAGGCTAGCATCCACTGTCAAAACACAAAGTTTGTTCAAACAAAACGGTCTAAGTGTAGGAGCTGACACCATGTCAAGTTTAATACTGTCAAATGCGTTTTGTTGTTTAGTTCCCCACAAAAATTCAACATCTTTCCTGGTTAGTTCTCTTAACGGCTCCACTTTAGTTGCGAAACCAACTATAAACTTACTGTAATATTCACTGAGTCCTAAAAATGATAACAATTTATCTCTGCAATCGGGTGCAGGAGCTTTCAGGATTGCATCAACTAACGATTTCTTAGAAGCAACACCATTCCCAGAAATAGTATGCCCTAAATATTCTATCTTCTTTTGAAATAACTTGCACTTTTTACTCTTAATGGTAAGACCAAACTTACTTAACATTTTACACACATTACTCAGGTGTTCCATATGTACTTCATCACTCTTAGAAAATACTAAAATGTCATCCTGAAAACACTTCACATAGTCACTCATGTCTTTAAAAATATGATACATCGATCTCTGAAAAACTGAGGCTGCCGATGCCAAACCAAATGGCATCCGTTTGAATTGATATAATCCCTGAGGTGTAATAAATGCTGTGAGATGACGTGATTCCTCTGCTAACACTACCTGATGATACGCAGATCTCAAATCTAAGGTAGAAAAAACTACAGCCTCACCAATCATGCTCACTACTTCATTGATATTCGGCAGAGGATGACAATCTACTACTATATTAGCATTAAGTGCTCTCAAATCTATGCAAAGTCTCAGAGATTTATCAGGTTTGCGTGCCAAAACTACTGGCGAAACCCATTCTGACGATTCTATCTCCTCTATGACATCATTTTTTAACATATCTTTTAGAGTATCACTTAACTCTTCTCTAACATTGAGTGGTACAGGTCTAAGCTTTTGCACAACTGGTTCAGCTCGTTCTTTGAGCTTGATGACATGAGTGAACCCGCTTAGCTTACCTAACTTGTCTGAAAAAACTTCAGGAAACTCACACGAAAGTAATTTCCAAGCATTACTCTCTTCTACATACATAACTCTTTTATTTAACGCATCTCTATCCTTTAACACCATGACTGGATCTTTGCTGCGTGGATTCAACGTAATGTTAAGTTTGAATTGATCGCGCCAACCCAGAACATTCACACCCTTTACTACAACATATAATTTGATGTACGCAGATTGATCCTTAAAATATATGGTGGAAGCAATATAACCAATGAAATCAATGTATGAACCATTGAAACCTTTTGCCATTACATCAGGAGGGCACAAATCACTCTTAGCAATCTTAGATTCATACATTTCATGAAAGTATTCTTCCGTTATGATGGTCCAAGAAGACCCAGAATCAGCCATTAGCTCTAGTTCAACACCCATAAATTTAACCACACACCTAGGAGAGTCCAACACATCCTCTTCAAGCAACCCTAAACTCACTAATGATACAATCATTCCTCTTTCTTTAAGGGATTCGTTAGACACGACATGCTCACATCTTGACAAATTTGATCCCAAATCATTGTCATCTCTCACACAAGAGACTTCCCCTTTTTTAAAATAATTACTTTTGTCCCCAATTTTCTTTTTGTCTTCCCTACAGGACTTGGAAAAATGACCAACTCTACCACATTTGTTGCACTCTTTTCCCAAGGCAGGACAAAACTTGAAGGAAGCTACATGATTGTAACTCCCACATCTAAAACATACAATGCGGTTACGTGATATATTCCTATAGTTTTGAAAACCTTTTGTAACATTGTTCATAGCACATACTTCTTCACTTAGTTTATCATTCTTGCTACCCCTAGTGCTCGTTTCTTCAATAGTTTTCATCCATTTGCTAGATTGTTCAAAAGCCTTGGCAGTGGAAATGCTTTCTAATAAAGTGGGATTACCTAATACCCACAATTGTTCCTGTGTTTTCTTACATTTAACATTGACAATTATCTGATCTCTGATCATTTCGTCTGTCATTGCACCAAAATTACATGAAACCACCAAAGCTTTCAAACCCGTTAAAAAAATCATCAAAAGATTCATTTTCTTTCTGTGCCCTCGTATAAAACTTGTAACGATTCAGAGCAATACTGGTTGTGGGTTTGAAACGTGTTTCTACACGAAGCATTGCTTCATCAAATACACTAGAGTCACCAGGAACAGGTGGTACATTTCTAAAAATAGCTTGCCCTTCCGATCCTAAACAATGAAGAAAAATATTCTTTTTTCTTTCATATCCCATCCTCGTCGCCAATTTTGTAATAAAGAAGTTGAAAATCCAAGATAATTCCAAGTAAAATCCAAGGTTTATTGAACTGCAGCACAGTACATCCACTCTCCAAGTTACCAGTCCTTTTTCTCCACCCCAATCCATTTCAGACCATAACAATTCTAAATGGAATCCATAACACAATGTGCATGAGCAGCTATGGAGAGACATTCTATTTAAAAGGGAAATATGTACAACATTGGAATTTGTATTAAAAGGGAAATATCTGTAAACAAGAATACTACACCCAGCTCCCCAGAGTTCTTTGGAAGTGCATGCTGCTGTTTTGGGCCTTCTGAGGGACTGTGTGTTACAAGGAGCTGAAAGCGCGACTCAACAAAGAGGAAGTGAGTCGCCGTTGCTGCTGCTGCCGTCGCATTTCTGAACAAGGGTGTCGCCGCTGTAGCTGTCGTATTGCACCGCATCGAGAGAAGTGTCTCGCAATGAGGAAGAAGCGTGTCGCCGTCGCTGTGGCTGCCGTCACATCTCTGAACAAGGGTGTCACCAATATGTCAGAGGCAAGCAACAGAGTTGAGTTTGTACAAAAAACTTTATTTTCTTTAGTTTGTGCAGATATCTTAAAAAATGACAATTTCAGTCAAGACTGTACAAACCCCTATTTTCAGATTCATACAAATGGGGAGACATTGCACAAAGAATGTAATGTTACACAGTCTCGATAAAGATGCACAAGAACAGCCAACACATGTTTCGTCACATCCAGTGACTTCCTCAAGGCTGATGGAAGTGACTTTCACCATCAGGAAAACTCTTACTGGTTCGTGAAAGGTGATTATAGCAATCCCTGAACGGGCGCGATGATTTAATCTTGCTGTTATCCTGTACTAATTGTTGTACCATACACGTGCCAGAAGGCTTCTGATTGATCTGAGCCGGTACTTTCTTTACAGTATTTGACTTTGGATAATGCTTTTATCATGATGTTGAACTCAAGGATTATTCTGCGTCTTGAGACGCAGCTTGGATTTCCTCTTAATCAGCCTCTTCCATATCCCTTCTTGACGCTAATGATCCCATGAGAGACAATGAAGGGATGATGCTGGACAAAGCATCTGATTTGGATACAGTCCATATCCTACACTACAGACAAAACACTTTAAATCACCTCAGCAATGCTTTTTTGGAGTACTTCCATGGAATAGAATGATCATCGATTCCTCCAAATCCTAGCGAAGACAACAACATCTAGAGTATGCCAGTAACTGCTCGAGTAACATCGCAATGGCCACAAGCCCAAACTAATTCCCTCTAAAATGGCGGCTGACCCTTCCTACCATTTCCTCTCCCTTTGAGCCCTCGTTTTTCCCAACACTTCTCCACATTTAAAAGACTCGGCAAAAGGAGCACTCTTCACACTCCGGCCTCTCAAAAAAATCCAACCTTTCATTCCAGCAGAAGATTTCAAATCAGTTATCCAATCTCTAGTCCTTTTGAAAATTTACTACAGAAATGCTTTACTCTCCGGAACTCCCAAAGTTCACCTTGCCCCCCTCAAACCTGTCCTCAACCTAGCGGCTAGGCTAACAACTGACTGTAAGCGTTTCGACCACATCTCACCTGCCCTCAAGGATCTCAAATGGCTTCCCATCAAAGGCAGATCCTCCTATAAAATTGCATGCATTACGCTCAAAGCCCTTTATCAAAATACACCGCTCTACCTCTCAAACCAACTCAATAAAGCAGGTTGCGCCAGGCGGGTAAGAAGCACCAACTTTCTTCTCCTCGGCCCCCGCTGTTAAAAAAAAAGCATCTCAATCCTCCTCATTCTCTGGTAAGGCCCCCAGCATCTGGAATGCACTCCCTAAAGATCTACGGTGTAACCCTTCTTATGTCAGTTTCAAAAAAGACCTTAAAATACACCTGCTCAACAAATATTGGGGTACTTAATCACTCTTTTACCGTACTTGCAATACTCTCCATCTGCCTTAAAGCACTACTGTCTCAAACTCTCCACACCCCACTCCTGACCCCTCTCCACCCTGCTTCCCTCCTTTCCCATCCTAACTTTTCCCCTCCCACCGTTCTCATGAACTCAACCCCTCCTGCGTTATTCTGATCACTGAGCCTATCCTTTGTGTACTGTATTATAATTTTTAAAGACATATTTATTTTACTGGTTTTAACTATCCTCTCTTTCCCTTTCTCTCCATTTACTCTATATTAATCAATATACTCTTTTAGTCACCATGTATGAATGCTTCATTCACAACAACTGCTCTGTATTACCTGAATATTATTATACAAATGTAAAGCGCTCTGATACCCCCGGGTGGAGCTAGCGCTATATAAAATGTCTTAATTAAAAATTAAAATAGAGAGCTCCCACATCGTACTTTCTTTGCTTGTGGAGCAGTTAAGCATGGGAGGTGCAGGAACAGATTATGGCATACCTGCAGTAATTAATTTAAAAAATAAGAAGTGTCTGGCCCAAAGTCTTGCTTAAAATCCTATGTGCATGCAGTGCTATTGAATGTCGAAGTGGCGAATACCAAGGCTGCATAATCTTCAAGTTTGAGAAAGAATAGGTTTATTAATAGTGAGCATCAAGAAATAAATAACCAATATTCTATAACCACACAAATAAAGTTAGATATCTTAAATGTAAGAAGACACAGAACAAGATAAATAGGGCAAATGATGCAGAGATTGGAATCTGTAAGTAAAGTAAGAGTGGAAAGAGAGAAGAGATAAAAGAAAATTGATAATCAAAGACAAATAGAGCAAATCATAGGACAATACACTGTTGATACATCAAAATATGTAAAATGTTCCGAATAGGAAAGGATTACATAGACAATGGAAGGTGTAAATGATTTACAGGAAATGTAAATACAATATGACACACAATGTGATACAGAAAAATAAAAATTAATAAATAAACATTGAATGGGGTTTGGGAACTTCTTTAAGGGAGAGCTGATGTATATTACAACAGTGCGAGGATAGGTCAAGAAATAGAGTAATTGGGTGCCAAATAGTATGATTTGTGATAACAAGAGTAGATGGGTGAAGATATGGTCTGTTCAATCTATGATTATTACATACACCAACTAGCAAGCATGAAAATAATTATTAGAGGATTTTTTTTATAATTTTTCATAATCTGCTTAAAGGATACAGCAATCAACAAGTCTACAATTTAATATAGAAGGAGCAACCATGTATTCCTCCGAGAGGCTGCCCAAATATATATTTGTAAAGAAAAAATAAATATTGGTGTGTAAAAAAGTGTTACGTTGTTTCTAGACTGTCATCCAACATTCAAGTGTGTGGGCAAAAGAAAATAATATGTTTAAGATCCAAGCTGGTGCAATCGCAGGACCAACAGGAATGTAAAATTGTAAATTTAAGTTTGTGTAGTTTAACTGGCATCATCACGAGCATTTTATGGATATAAAATAGGGTTTGAATGGTGTTGACTGATCTAGAGGTTTTACAGCATTTGAGCCATGTTTTATCCTCATTAATAATGGAACAGTATCAATCAAATTAATCAAAAACAACTTTATTCGTTTTTTCAATAAAAACCATAAAAGTTACAATATGTCCGCACCTCATTAAAAACTGATACTTAGAAACTTTTTCAATTTATAACAATAGATAAAAAAAATACATAGAGTTAAAAAGAGAGTTTTACAATGTATATCATTAATTAATGTACAGTGCAGAACACATAGTCCATGATTTTATGCCTTCTCCCTCTAGTATGACTAAAATTCAAGACAAACCCTTGTTCTCACCACTGCTTTCAGATATCCCACGATGAAAAAAATACAGTCTGGTTTTAGCATCTGCAAAAACAAAAGAGCTGGGTGAACCTGGTTAAAATTCAACCTCTTTAAAAGGGGTGGCAAAAAGTGTCTTCATGGTATATCATAAAATTTGCAACTGAACATAAAGTGTAGCAGGTCCTGTGGAGAAACTTGGTGGCAGCCACAGGGTGCTAATACCTGTCCTCTGCTGCATCCTTTAGGAACGGCAAGTAACAGATGAAAAAGATCAAAGCGGAACCTAGACAATAAAAAACGCTCCTAAGTAGTCAGTGCACCCAAAAGATATGGCTCAGTTGATGAATCAGTTTTACAGGTCAGAAATTTGCAAACACTTTGTTTTCTTAGTTCTAGCTCATCTCTTTCTAGCTTCCTGATGCAACTGAGAGCTTTCTTAACCAGTTCCACATCCTTTTTTACTATAACAGAAGGTTTTAAAAATAGATCAGGGCGGCCCAACTCGGCAAGACAACCACCAATATATTTTAACCATGGGATTCGAAGCATATGGTCAAGGCTCATACAGTCCATTATAATCTGTTGGGTGAGCTCTAATTCCTTGTTTAACCAGCACTTAAGCCAAAACACCAAGGGACCCAGTGCCAATGTATCACGTAAGAATGGAACCCCCAATTCCTCATGGACTCCCAAGTTGGATAAACTTTTTGGGACACCCAGCAGGCGTTTTAAGAAGTTATTTTCAACCACCTGCAAAGCGTCTGTGGTGGTGTATCCTCAGATCTTGCAGCCATAGCAGGCAGTTGCAACACATTTGGCATGATAGATTTTCAGCATATCTGCAATTGGGCGCCTGTTCATCTTGGCAGCAAAGTTGAAAATAGCTGCGGTCATTCATGTAAACTCCCCTTTTTTCTTCTGTATGAGGGGTCCCGACTTTAACCGGTCATCCAACAGAACCCCCAGGTATTGAAACACTGTTGTCAGGGGGACTCTCTCGGGGCCCACCACGAAGGAATACTTTTTCGTGGGCCAAGCCCCTATCTGCATTATAAAAGATTTGGCGTTGTTGATTGCCAGGTCTCGGGTCCCCATAAAGGTCACAAAAGAATCCAATAAGGATTGTAGTCCCCTGGCTGTTCTGGCTATGAGGACCGCATCACCGCATATAGTAGGACCGGAACAAAGTCGCCCTATATGCGGATAATCCGCCCGCGTTGCAATCAAGGCTCCTTCGAAGTCATTTATATAAAGATTGAACAGGAAGGGGGCCAGGTGTACCCCCTTCTGATTTTAAAATCCCTAGAAACCCGAAGATCCTGGGCAAATCTAACATTTGCCTTTGTTTCTCTATGCAGATCCATTAGGAAGTCCATGATATTGGCCTCCACCCCCCTGGCCCTCATGCACTGCCACAGTTTGGCCTGGTTAACACAGTCAAATGCAGATGAAACGTCCATAAAGGCCAAGTAGATCGTACCTGGGCGGGCCAGCGTGTACTTGCCAAGGATCAGGTAGAGGTTTAAACATTGGGCCACCGTCGACCGCCCCGGGCGAAACCCAAATTGGATGTCGGAGATTATGTTATGCTCCTCAGCCCAAGAGGCTAATCTTTGCAAAAGCACACCTCCCACCACCTTTACCTTTACTATTGAGTCAATGAGGGAGATTGGCTGATAGCAAAACGTGCTGTTGCAATCCCACTTTTTAAATACTGGCACGATGGTGGAAATAGCCCAAGATTCAGGGCAGCCTTCCCTGGCTGCCGCTTTAAGCATGGCCACAAGGATCGGTGCCAAAAAGGGAGGGACTGTTTTATAGAGGTCCGGCGGGATTCCATCCAGGCCGGGAGCCTTGTTACACATTAGACCGGCGATCCCCGCCTACACTTCTGACTGCTCAAAGACCAAATTGTCCGTTTTGGTGTCCCAATGTGGCTGTCCAGAAGGGGCAGTACACCCCATAAGCATGGACTGGAAGTGGGCCACCCATTCTTCCTCCATAATATGGGAGGCAATTACACTACCTGTATCTGTAGCAAACAAAGGTCTGCTAACAAGTCCCCAGAACTTTGAACTGTTCCTTAAAGTACTAGGCTCTAGCAGCTCTTTACATGCCTCCTCCTTAAGAACTCCCTTGCGGATAGCTAAAACCTATTTGTATGCTAGGCGACAAGAGCGTATGAGTTGTTGATTTCTCAGGTTAGCCTTCAGGGCCTCTTTCAGTCTTCGTGCTGCCTGTGTACAGGAAGAATCGAACTATCTTCGGTTTGTATTGGATACTGTACGTACCGGTGCACTTCAGAGATCTCCTGTCCTAAGCGAGATAACGTTAAAGGCAATAAGAACATCCCTTGGCAAGCTACCCGGCAGAACACAGAGAGCAAGTTCAGCGGCACATGAATCTCTCACTTCTCTATAAAAACATTTGGGTCAATCTGAGACCATTTGAGGCGGCGCCCACTGTCCATAGGTCTTGATATTCCTGGTATTGGAACAGTACACATTACAATCAAATTCCCAGAGGCTGTGGGAAAGGAATAAAGTAGATATAATACATGAGAATTGTGAGGGGTGATAGGTGTGTGTATGTGTTGAGAGTGTAGGAAGAATTTGAGAAATCACTTGTATTAGGGTATCTCATTTGTGCTGCAAAGAGGGAGAATAAAAAATTATTTGTGCATAGTAAGAAGGGAAAAAACCATAATTCTGAACAAGTTGATGTGCCTAAAATAACCTCGTATCTCTCCAAGGCCCAGAAATGTGTTTGGGTATTAATTTTTAAAAATGTATTGTACAAATAGAGGAACTGAATAATTGATCTTTATCTGAGAGATGAGATGTAAATATAGGTTTGAGCCATCTGCAAATATTTATGTGAATAGGTAGTGACATAAAGGTATGTTTGTGAGTGCAGGATAAAAAAGTATTAACGCAAAGAGAATGGATAAAAAATGATTCAATATCAAACTATATAGGAGAACCAGCTTAAGCCGGAGCTGTAAAATATTGAGAGGTTTGTTTCTGAAAAAATTAGTTAAATATAGAATTGAACATTTTGAAAATGTACACCCTCTTGTTATTTATTGCATTTAAACCTGAGAAGAAATGTTCAAGTTTTTTATCATTCCATAGAAATGTAGATAAAATGGTGTACATATTTAAAGAAGGAAGATGGAATATTTACAGGAATTACCAAAGCAGTTAAAATGATCACTGGGACAAGCATAATTTTAATATTGTCAAGTCTATTTCACCTGGATATAACTAAGGGGTGCCATCTGAGTATAAGAGAGGCCAATGATCACTGCCTTTAAGTTTAAAGAGATCATCTCTGCAACAGAATTGGTGAATCCAAGTAATTATTTTAGAAGGTAGTCAGCACAATTAGTAAGTGTCAAATCTTGCACAAAGTACTTAGGGGGAAAATTTCACATTTGTTGGAATTCCTTTTATAACCTGGGTGTGCAGTATACTCTGAAACTTTTGTAAGAATATTAGGGAGAGTGGTGGCTGGATCAGATAAAAACAATGAAATATATTCTGCATAAGCACAGGTTTTAACATGCCTGTTTCCATAAGAGAAACCGTGAATGCTGCGATTTTGTCCTATCTCCTTAAGAATAGGTTCTAATCCAGGAATACAGAGTTAGGGAGAGAGAGGACAACCTTTATGAACACCTTCATGTAATGAGAAGGAAGATGAAATTAACACATTAACAAAAATCACGGCCTTAGGACTACATATTGAAGAGTAGCTATCTCTATAAACTTGGGACCAACGCCAAGCCAAGAAAGGGTCTGGAAAATAAAATTCCAGTCCATACGATTGAATGCTTTCTCTGCATCAAGATAGATAGCCGCTAAAAATTGTTTATAAGATTTGTATTTACTCAAGATGGTAAAGAAGAGCATAGTGTTATCTGTAAAAGTGTGTTCTTTGATTAACCCTAATAGTTTTTTCCCTATAAGTATAAGTAGTAGGGGATCAAAGTCTAGGAGCAAGAATCTTTGCAAATATTTTGTAATCAGAAGGAAGAAGAGAAATGGAATACTTTTTACACAGCTTAGGATTGTGTCAATCTTTAGTAATAAGACAAATTGAAGCATTTTTTCTAAGAACCCCCAGCTGATTTGGCCGGTGTAAAACAGGAAACCAATTGATGCAATTTAGGAATGAATAACTTAGAGAAATTAAGGTAACATTGTAAAGGGTGACCATCAGGCCCAGGAGCTTTACTCAATTAACTTCAATGCTGTAAAAATATCTTGCGGGAAAATGTCTTGTTCTAACAGAGAGAAATCCATTTGATTGTCAAAAGCCTTCCAAATGGACTGTAAAAAGTGCTGAATATTATCTTGTTGAGGACGAGATTCCGAAGCATTGCAGCTTGAATAGGATTTTCTAAATTCATCTAGTATTTCAGCGTCTTTAAAAACAGGAGAGGAATCAGCTTGGAGAATTGAATCCATTGTTACCTTATCTTTTTTTTAAATTTTAAGCCACTTAGCTAACAATTACCCATTTTATTTTGACCTCCATAATAGTTTAGGAGGTCATTATGATGTCGGGTGAAATCACTTCCGCCTGACACCAACTCGATCATGGAACTGACCGACACCTGAACAGTGGTCCCGACCGACACACGGTCGGTGGTCCTGACCACACCATTAGGATGTGACTGAACACTGTTTGGTCGCATGCCTATATTTCACTATGGAAGCATGCATTACAGCCATAAACTGGCCGTAATGTATGCTACCATAGTGAAATGTGAGGTGCAGTTGATCCCTGCACCCTGTGGCAGGCACCTCAAGCGGACAGCGGAACGGAGCACGTTCGGCGAGGAAGGAAGATTCTGTAGGCTGACATGGAAAACATAGAAAGACCCTGGTAATACAAGTGTCAAAGAAAGCGATCTCAACCTACATCGCCTATAGAAGCAAGAAAAGTACATAAGAGCATGAACCTTAGGAAAACATGAGCCTCGCCTACTAACATACGTGCAAATACCCAACCGCCCATCATCCTGTGAACTCAGCGGTAAAAGTCGTTGCAGCATGTCCTTATGAACCGTATTACATATCATACTAGTGAATAAGTCCCCACAACTACACAAGTCGAATAATCTTGGGGCGATATAAATATATCTTTTACCTATTACTAAGGAGTAACTACTATCTATATGCAAAAGAAAGTGGACAGAGCTAGGTGTTTATGTATGGAAGATACCATGTGCACACAAAAAAGAAAGTAGAGTTAATCTCTGTCTGGTGTGGTCCTGAGGAAGGTGGTTGAATCCGCCGAAACGCGCGTAGACCTGGTGTTGATATGGCACAACTAATATCTGTGCTACCTCAGCTGTAGAAATGGGTTTATTTCTGTGTCCTTTCTGAATTTCTTTGAGTCTTTCGTTAAATTTGTGTGTTATGTTGTCAAGTGGTATGTATGAGTAAGTGTATATGTTGGTTGGTGTGTGACTAACAGGGTATTATGTGTTATTGTAAGGCACTGTAGGTTTCCAAACATATTGTATGTACATTATAACATGAATTAAATTATGTTTGTGACAGGTTATATATTCAAGTAAAATTTTAAATAATGAAAAATACTTTTGATACAAATATGAAAAAAGAAATAAAATGCAAAAATGAAATAAGAAAAAGACTTTTGTCGTACCTGTAATCATTTTGAAGGGTCTTGATTTAATGCTGTGAGCTTATGCCATATGAAGAATTATAATTTGACCACAGGGGATCCCTACTAGTATTAGTTGTGTTTTGTCCTCTCTTATCCCCGGTCAACTGAATTAACCATAGAGAGGGTCCCAAATCTCTTGTGACCGCACTTGAGATTAGTACACATGTTCTGACTGGCAAATGGGCTCTCCGAGCCCTTCAGAAGCCAGCCGAAATGACCGATCGGTTTCCTTTCCTACTGCCTCCATTGTATGGAGGTGATTAAAAAGGGAACCAAGCAGCCCATTACGATGCGACCGCAAAGGCTCAGGCGGTAGGTCGGAGCCTTTACGAGCTGCATCGTAATCGCCCCCTATGTACTAGATTTAAGGAATTAACAGGCAGCATTTTCTGTGGGGAGTTTGCTAAACTAGAATTCTGCTTTAATTAAGTCGTCTAAGTGAGTTTTAAATATAGTATTTAAATACAGCTGTTCTACAGTTTTAATATGCTATGTAACATCTACGGATTTTTGAGATTTTTAAAAATGTTTTATTAAAGACAGTAGCGCGGTATTAAACTGCCCTCTTCTAGTGCCCTTAACTATAGGAAGAAGGTCTAGATCTAGATTTACAGGAGCATTATCAGAAATCAGAATGGAGACAATTTCAGACTGGAAAACATGTTGAGATAGAGATTTACAAATAAACAAGTGATCGATTCTAGAAGGGGAGAAACGTACGTGAGCGAAAAAATTAACGTCTCTAGAAGTAGGGCTGCAGAGCCTCCAAGTGTGATCAAGTAGTCAGACAGTCAGTCAATTTTACTTCATTCGATCTCAAAAGATAAGATCATAAAAGTGCAGTGCATCATAAAGTACATATTCTCTCATACAATACAATTTTAATAAATTTAAAAGAGAGCATAAATAAAAACAAGATAAAACTGTGTTTAAGCTAAAACTAAGAAACCCTCTATTACATTGTATTAAATTCATCCAAATCTAATAAAATGTGCAACAAAAATGCCATAACCATTTAAATAAGAACACAATTAAAAAGCAAATGTTCTTCTACTTCATAGGGCCATAAATAGCTAAGAGGCCAGGAAACAACACACATAAGGGTCAGGGAGCATTTGTAAAAAGGTCAGAGCTCGGCGGAATTGTTCAAAGCGATTTTTCCACAGGACGGAAACAATATAATTTTGCCGTTCATATGTATCAAATTTACAGAAAAACATAAAATGTAAATTTGACTGTGAGGAAATGGCATCACATGAGCAAAAGGGCAATTCCTTAGTTGAGTGCACACCTGCTGGAAAGCCCAACATAAACAGGATTAAGCTCAGTCTAAAGTGCACCAATACAAGTTATCTTTGTGCTATAGCTGCAGTAAACTGTTTATGCATGGTGGAATGTACAAATGTGACTGTAGATTTGTGATCTATAAAGGGGTCCATCACCAGATTCAGATTCAGATTCAATAAGCTTTATTCAGTTAAAACAAGGCAACCATAAAAGCAGAATACATAAACAGATTCAACGACTAAAATCATTAAAAACAACCATCACCAAAAACGAGATAGTCTTCAACAATTGACATCGATTTGCGTGAAATAGAGTCCCCAAAAATAGTATCACAGTGAGCAGGAGCTCATATATGTGAGGGGAATTTGGTTAATGAACAATTTCACCTCAACCCATCTTTAATCCGTGTCAGAATCTTGAGATAGGAGCGTAACTTTGAGAAACTTATGACAGAGGATAAGAACACTATTTCTTTTCCCTGAACCTGTGAAGACATTTTTTTTCAAACCCATTGTCTTTTGAGTTTAAGAATTTTTAATGCAACAAATATGGTTCTTGTAGAAATGCAACATTAGCGTTCAATGTGACTAAATGCGAAAGATCCTGCTGTGTTTTAATTGGCGAACCAAACCCTTTACCATTCCAAAATCTTAACATAATTTAAGAGAAAGCAAAAAAATCATAACCTTCTACATCGTTACATTGAAAATATATAGTAAATAAATATCAAAACACACAAAGAGGGGGTTTATCAAGCCAACATGGTATGTGATATAAAATTAACGCAAGAGGGGATAGAAAGAGATAAAGACGAAAAAAGAAGTAAGATAATAAATGAGAAGAAGACAGAAAACATGAAGAATCAATTAACGCTTACAACATACCCTGAGAACAGACTATTGATGGAAGAAGGTGAAACCGCATGAGGGAGAAGAGACCCTGGACCCAGAAATACGTCAGAGAGGGAGGCCAAACCATACCAATGGACGTAGGTAAATATCAGGAAGGTAAAATACAACACCTAAAAGAAGAGAAAAGAAGGAAGAGCAAATGTTATCTGTATTAGACATGGAGAAACAATGCTGATGAAAAAGAGAACAGTAATACCATCATGAAGAAAGAAGAAAACCATTAATGTCAAGTAGTAGAAAGTCATGTCACATCCATCACCTCTTCTCTGCAACTGTCTGTGAATGTATGTAACATAGCTTGGTCTTCATACTTTGTTGTTTCATTTTTTTAAATAAACAAGGTAGAAATAAGCCCAATCTAGCACTGAGTCTTCTGAGAGCAGGATGCATCTCCAAAACCTTCTTATATCTGTCTGCAGTGACTTGGCTAAGTCTCCTGCAAAAAAAGAATAAATTAGATCCTATCCAGGAGATACAAACATTACTTTTAGTCACTCTAAGGACCATTGATAAATCAGTTGATTCCAGAAAAAGAATGATAACAACTCTGGGTTTCAAGGAAGTGGCGCTGTCTTAAGCACATGATCACGTCTGTTAGGTCTTTGTATGTTTTAAGAGGTAATGTCTGGCATTCCCAGAACCTAGGTCATAAAAGACTGGAAAAATTAAATAGGGTTTGTTTTCTCCAAGCCTTTGCCATTCCAAAAATACGAAGATTGTTCCACTGATTTAAGTTTTTGAGATCCTCTCCCTGCTATTTTCATTTTTGATCCTCAGATCACACAGATATAAGTTGGTGTGAAGTATCTTGAAAAATACATTGTGTTCAAGGTTAGTGACCCTATTGTCGAGTGAAGACCATTTATCATCTAATATGTGTGCGTGCTGGTTATTTACCTCTGCATATGGTTCAAGGGAATGCATTTCCTCTAAAATGATTTGCATGGTAATGGGAGGGGAATATTTGACTGGTGAATTCTTTTGTGTGAGGAAAGAGTTGAAGGGCCTCAAAGATTCAAATTTGACCTGAATGAACCTGCCACCGGCAGATGAGCAACCAGTGAAATAGGTGTTGGTAAACTCTGAGGAGGAGGCTCAGATCATTCCATGTCTTTCAGTAAGACAGAGAAAGGTTTAGGGTCAGAGAGCTCAGAGATATTGGAATGTGATGCTGTAATGGAAGAGTTCAGTCTGAAATTCAGTCCCATATAAAAGCAGATAGGTGAATGTGTTGTGGTGGCACACAGCTGAAATTAATTGAGGAACAAGTGCTCCATCGAAACCAAAGATAGTACCAAACTGGCCAATATTATAGATATGGCAGCAAAATTGTGAAGGCTAGCCTATTTGGTGGCTGAGACATTAGATTGGTGCTGTGATGAGAGGACAGCAAATTGTCTAAATGTAATGCATAGTGAGCAAAGCAAAGTGAGGAAAAGAAACTGAAAAATAATATAGAAAATCGTCAGTCAGTGGTCGGAGAAGCACAAAATGGCAGATGCGATCTAGATACTTAGTCCGCCCGCATGGTTCAGCAGTATTCAGGATATCGGCCATGCTGCTGAACAGAAAGCAGCTCCAAAGAAGGGAAATGTTTCCCATGACTTTGCAAGGTACTAGAAAGGTGTCATAAAGGAGAAAAGTTACCTGTGGGCCAAACGCCCCCTCCTACAGTTCCAGAGCCGTGCTAGAGAGAAGTCATCTTCCGATGGCATCGAGCTACGCCCCCAAGGTGGCATAGTCTAGATTCCTCCTACAGCCTCTTTCATTCACCGCCATACACTCTCTCCCCCTTTATCGTCATCCTTGCTTTCCTTCTTTTTCACTGTTTTTCAGTGTTTCTCTTCTTCCTTCTTTCCTCCTTTTCTGTTTTTTAATCTCGTGCTCTGGGTCAACGTCTGAGGAGGAAAAATATGTGCCGGTGGGCCTCACCTGCTACCAACACCTCAAATTAAGCACTGCATAACCTGCAGTATTTAGGGATGCAGATAGGAGAGTTAAGCAATTCTTTCTCCGTTCTTCATGTAGTTGTATTGTCTTCCTGTACAAAGGAGTTTCTCTTGATGTTGCACTAATACCATCCATGCTTCTAAACCTTTAAATGAAATGTGCATTATAGTTTCTGTTTCGTTATACCAAACCAGAATTCATATTTTAATAAAAGTTTTTTTCTAGTCAACATATATCAGTTGAAATTTATACCAGCGATGTTTGATATGCATGACTGATTCCAGCTATTTTAGAAATAAATATAGATGTCCCTCCTCAGCTGCTGCTTTTCAACTCCACTGACACCAACAGAAGGGAAAGCTCTTGGCCTGTTCGCTGGTTTATAATTGTAAATGTAACACAGAGTGTGTAGGTGTAAGACGAAGACCTTATTTTTTTACAATGCCATGATTCGTTTTAGGATGTAGCCTCAATTCTGACCTCCAGTGGTGTCAGATTTCCATTTTAATTAACCAATTTCACTTCTGGTTGCACTTCCAATGTTTACAATAACATTTCCAGCAGTCCAGAGTTTATTGACGATGAAGGTGAAGAGGTACAAGGCAGCAGGTTTCAAAAGTCAAACAGACTACCAATTGTTAAGATCCCTGTGATTTTAGTATTGCTGTAACACAGGAACTATAAAATCAACCTTTGATTTCAATTTCCGAAAAATGACCCCAGTAACATCGAGGTATATGCATCACAGACACAAAGATTCAGAAGTGCAACATTATGTTTTACATAAAGGTAGGACGTATCTTTATTTAAAAATAATTCGAGTATTAAAATCATATTTTCAAATTATGAGGCAAATAAAAAAGACACTGCTAGCAGTGTGGCAGGATGTACATTGGAAACGTATGTAATAGCTTTGATAAAAAGTACATTTCCATAGCACTACACTTAAATAAAATGGCATCTAAGCTCTACTGCAATGCAGTACACGGCGGGCAACCGAACAGGAGAGTTTTTCTGTCCATCCTATAGGAGCTGTTTGATAGTTCTTAGTTTCCTAACTTGTTATACGAGAAGCAATACATTGTAGTTCACAGGGCCGTTGATTCTATTGCCTGCAGAGAGATTGTGAGATTCTGAAAAAGATGGGCATCTGCATAAGGCCACACTACCAGTTACAGGCGCACCAGTTAGGAAATTCCAGGCCACCTTGCATTCAGAGAAAGAATGGGGGCATTGGGACCATACCAGCGGAACGTCATAGCTCGAGCCCTTCTGTTATAATACCTGATTTACTTTGGTTCCCTGCAAAAAAAGCCCTGAAAAAGGTAAAACGGCTTCTCCATTGTGTAGGTCTGAAGATACAAGAGTCATATAATGAAGCCCTCTGGCCTGCAAATCGACACATCATTAAGGCTCACCTCTCTCCATCCGCCATGTTGGATGGAAATCCTCAAATGCCTCAGCCTCCAGAGGAGCCCTGGCTCCCCTCTCCTACCAGGCTGCACTTACCATCCAGGAAAAGGTAAGAGGGCCTGGCTTCGGATGCCGAATTCCAGCAAAACGTCAGTGGATCCCAGGGATTTTTCACACCGAGACTCAGTCGAAATTTCGCTTCCAGGTATATTACTCTGATTCACTGCTGAAAAGGATTTTTTTTCAAGATATATTGTGGGAAAATAATGGTCAGGCAAAAGCTGCTCTAGAACGCATTAATTGCAATACCCATTGTGGCCACACACCGGAGACGACTGTCTGCTCAGCAGATGGCAGACAATCTGAAGGGCATAACTGAAGCCATATGCACCCTGGCAGGAAGGGCACTCCGGCCTTGCTATAATGGGAGACATCAGAAGGGCCACAGCGATTCCAGGGCAATGAAGTTGCATGAAGTAGCTGTGGACAGAAATAAATAAAGACATGCATTCATTTGTTTGTTTTTTATTATTTTCATTCAGTACGTTTATGTTGTTGCGAAGTTAACACTATCTAACCAGAGAGAAGACTTCCCAGGGCAAGGAATTCTAACTTTCCTGATCTGAGCTTTTTCCAAGAAAACCAACAGCTTTACCTGAGATCTTGGTCAATGCCTATTAGACGTTGTGGAGCTCTCCTCAGGTACAGTCTGCTGTCTTGCCCGGCTGAAGGATTTTGACTTCCAGAAAAAGTACCTTGGCAAAACTTCCAACTGGGTCAAACCTACTTGGTGTATCCGACCCGTGCTCCGCTGCGGTCTGCCTGAAGCCGTGCCTATGTCACAGTCTACCACAACCAGTTGATTCTCATTGGTGCTTCGTGCTTTTTGACACCATTTTCATTCAAAACTTGAAAAAATCATATTTCCAGTTCACCTAATCGGATTTTTTTTGTTTTGGTGTAAGTTTGTTGACTAAGGGCCAGATGTAGGTAGCCAAATACCGGTTGGTATGGCCAAAAATACCGAATTACGTCCGTTACCAATCGGTATTTGGCTTTTGAGATGTAGGAGCCCAAAAAGACCGATTCGGTAAATACGAGTCGGTAATTTACCGAATCGGAATTTATCGAATCGGAAAATACCGATTCAGAAATTACCGAATCGGAAATTACCGAATTCTTATTTACCAAATCGGTAAATAAGAAGAGGTAGAAAATGAGTTTTGAGATGTAGGTAACTTCTAAAATACCGAATTTCATGAAATTCGGTATTTAAGAGTCGGTAATTACCATGGATTGAAAGCAGGTGGTAACCAGGTGCAGGCCATAAAAACGCTCCCAAAATGCAACAGAGTGACCAGAATGGCGGCATTCTACGTGATAGCAAGGCGGCTACGGCTACAGGCAGCAGGAGAGAGGGTCTGTAGAAGGGAGGAGCAAGTGTACAGACAGAGGATAACGCTCTTCCAACTCACTGAGCCAGAGATATTGCAAAGGTACACACTACACCCCCAAACCATCCTGGAGTTGATCAGGTACCTGCACCCACTTTTGGATCACCCAACCCCAAGGGCGCACGCCATCCCACCCCATGTGCAAGTGCTGTGTAGCCTACACCTGCTTGCATCTGGAAATTACCAGAGTGTGATTGCTGCGGTAGGTGGGCTGTCCCAGAGCTGCCTGTCCCGTTTCTTCAAGAACTTCCTGGAGGCCATGATGCAGAGAATGACTCATTAGATCTGCTTCCCTGAAACTCAAGCGGAATTGCTCAAGACCAAGACTGACTTTTATCAAATTGCAAATTTCCCACATGTCATCGGCTGCATTGATGGCACCCACATCCCAATATGCCCACCTGCTGCCACAGAGTACATTTACAGAAACAGGAAGTCAACCCACACAATCAATGTACAGGTAATCTGTGATGCCAACAACATTATCACAGACATAGTGGCCAAGTTCCCAGGAAGTACCCACGACTCCTACATCTTTCAGAACAGTGGGATCTACACACGCCTGACAGTGGGGGAATTTGGAGAAGGATACCTGCTAGGTAAAGCACTGTGACACACCCTGATCGATATTGCAGATGTATGTGTTTGTGTGCATGTGAGTAATGGCTCTCTCATTTACAAATAGGTGATAGCGCATATGCCGTCCACTCGTCATCCTGACACCCTACCTCAACCCTTCAACCCCGAGCCAGAGACGATACAACGTGGCACACAAATCCACTGGGAACGTTGTGGAGCGCACCTTTGGTCTATTAAAAAGCAGGTTCCGCTGCCTCCGCAAAAGCGGAGGGGCACGGCAGTACTCACCACTCATCTGCTGTAAGATGATAGCAACTTGCGCAATGTTGCACAACCTTGCTACAAAGAAGGGCACAGAGATGGAATTGAGTGACTTTGAGGACCACGATGATGAACGTGCAGTGCCTGAACCCAACACAGAGGGAGTTGCGCCAGCAACAGATGGCAGACAGAGACGGGCAGAGATCACACAAAACTATTTCTGAGTAAGTAAAGAGACACAGACAGGTGTAATATGTACCGAACGTAGTTTAATCATTGCCACTACGCAGGTAAAGAAGGGCCCAGATGTGCAACACAAATGCTATCCATTTAACAATGGTAGTCCTGGCTCACTTCCCCATTAAAGGTCATGGAGTGTGGGCAGCATAAGATATTTTCGGCCATGCCTACCGGCACCAGATGTAAGTTGCTGGCTGTCCTCACTGGGTGTGTGGGGTGTTGGAGCACCATGGAGCCTGCTGCTCCTCCATGTCTTAGCAACAGGGAGGCTTGTCATGCTGCTCCTACTGGTGCTTTCCTTGCTCTCAGGTACATCCAGAGCAGCAGTATGTGCTGACTGTGCATTGAAAAGCACCTCAACAGCACTCGTAACCCTTGCAATGCCCCTGGAAACCTCACTGCTGCTTTGTGTTAGTCCCTCTTGCACGTTGACGCATCGTCTGCATAGAAGGGAAGTGGCTGTGGCCAGGCAGTTCACTGCCTTAGTGTGTTGCTGCGCTTGCTGCCTGTCCTTCCGCCTTGTCGACCTGTCCTGGTCCAGTTTGGTGCACAGGAGCTGCACGATTGTGACATGTCCCCCATCCCTGTGGCCATCTCCTGCATCCCTGCGGCCATCTCCTGCATCCCTGCAGCCATCTCCCTCATTCCTGATGCCATCCCTTTATTCTCATCCACCAGTGCACTGATGCCCTTCCCTATGTTTTCCAGGTTTGTATTCAGGTGCCTAATCTGGCGTTGCACCGACTGGATGGCCTTCCTCTGCATCCTTTGTATCTTGACCATGCTACCCTCCAGTCCAAAAAAGACAATGGGATGCTCAACATGTTGTACTTCACTGATAGCTCTGGGCCTGCGGCGTCTGGTACCTGTGTGGGCACCCTCTGAGGTGGACTGCTGTGTGGCACTGCTTCCTTCCCCAGCCAAGGTTGGAGTGTCATCCCCCTCTATGTCACCTGCTGTTGTTTCCATTTCTAGTAGTGAGGCAACTGCATGCCTCCTGCTCTTTTGAGCTGCAGGTGTTGTTTCCGGCAGTGACGTAGGCATTTCAGGTGAGGACAGTAGCATAGGGGATTGTGAACGTTCTGGGGAGGCCTGCAGCTGGGGTGACATTTCAAGGTCTTGGGATGGTGGCTGTGTAGTTGGTGCACCTGTGTCCTCTGTTAAATTCCCTGTACCTGTGCCTGCCTCCTGGCTGTCATCCCTCTGTGGTGCGGTGCCTTCCTTCGCCCTGGTACGCCTGCGAGATGTCTCGCCTGTGGACATAAAAGCATACATTAGCTATGTGCTCCTGCCTCACTGCTTGCACAATTAAATTCTTCTCACTGAAACACTGTACATATTGCCTCAGCTTGCCTGTGACTGATATGTGTTGCATTACTTGTTGATTGGTGTGCTGTCTGACATGGTAGGTCTTACAATGAAAACATCTCCCATAATGCATTGCTCCTGTATGCTGCTACCTCTACTGGAGTGGGGTTAACACTGCCACATAGGGGAAAGGGAAGGTGATGGGGTGGGGGTGATTGCTGCGCATGCTTCTTACCTTTTCTGGTGGCAGCTCTGGCTGAGCTGTCTGCGTCTCCCAGTCCACAGACGCTCTCTGGTTCAATGGTGGTCTCCACCAGCTCCTCCAGCTCAGTCAGGGGTGGTGCACGGTTCTTCCCTCCTCCAGTTATTTTTGCCTCTTTGTGCAGCTCTGCAATTTTCTTTTTGGTCAGGCTCCTGAGGTCGTACCACCTCTTTTTCAGGTCATCTATGTCCCTTGGAGTCACTCCTACAGCATTCGCCTTAGACTGTATTTCCAGCCAAATCTTTCTTTTGGCAGATTCAGCCACAGTCAGGGCTGCTTTCCAAACAATTTATGGTGTTCTTTCACCACCTCCTCCACGAGGACCTGCAGCTCCATGGTGCTGAATTTTATTTTTCTCTTCCTCTCTGAAATTTCCTTCTCACTGGTGTTTGCCATTTTCCTTCTTTAAAAGCACAAAAGTTTTCCTGTGGCTCAGGGATTCAGCTCTGCTCTCATAGACTCCTCAGAACCTTCTAATTGCTTGCAGCTGCCTGGGTGTAGCCACTTCCAGATTGGGAGGGGGGTTGTTGCACCTGATTATCTGACTTCTGAGTTTCACTTTTATTTCCTAGCCGATTCGTTATTTACCGATTCGGTATTTACAGAATCGGTAAATACCAAATCGGTATTTCCCATTCATTCCTATGGGCCAAAAGGCCCATAGGATTGAATGGCAATTACCATTTCGGTATTCACCGATTCTGTAAATACCGAATGGCTGATTCCGAATTTTACCAAATCGGTAAAAATTACCGATTTTTTACCTACATCCCATTTACCGATTCTAAGATACCGAATCGGTAAAATTCGGTATTTTAGATTCGTTAAAATTGGATTACCTACATCTGGCCCTAAATTATTTACTATTTTTATAAAATGGAGAGGGATTTTTAGTGTGTTGGGGTTTTTACTTTAGTTTTTACTGTTTTGATCCTTCTAAATGCTTTACACAATTTCTTAAGTTGAGCCTGTCTGTTCTGTGCCATAGCTACCAGGGAGAGGTCTAGTTAAAATACGGAAACCTTTAACTCGACCTAACAAGATAGTGACTATCATCCACCCCAATTAATAATTTACTTTCTCATAAAACGACATTATAACCCCAAGACGGTCCACATTACCGCGCCGCGGTTTGTATGCGCTTAGTTTTAACTATACTTGCTTTTGAACTACTGGCTATTTTTTTCGTTTTGTTCAGTTTTAATTGTGAACTGGTTGGGCTCTCTCCCCCCCCCTCATACCTGCATATAATTTTGGAAACTACACCACCGTTTTGGTGGATCCGGGTTCTGTGGGTGGTCTGGGGATCGACGATCGGCGCCATTTTGGCTTGGGACGCTGGTCTTTTGGCGGGCGCCATCTTGGAGCGTCCCTGCGCTCCTCCCTCCATTTCTCCGCCTATTTAAGGCGATTTTAGGCAGCGGGCAGCCTGGAAAAGGTGCCGCATTACCGCGCCGCGGTTTGTATGCGCTTAGTTTTAACTATACTTGCTTTTGAACTACTGGCTATTTTTTTCGTTTTGTTCATTTTTAATTGTGAACTGGTTGGGCTCTCTCCCCCCCCCCTCATACCTGCATATAATTTTGGAAACTACACCACCGTTTTGGTGGATCCGGGTTCTGTGGGTGGTCTGGGGATCGACGATCGGCGCCATTTTGGCTTGGGACGCTGGTCTTTTGGCGGGCGCCATCTTGGAGCGTCCCTGCGCTCCTCCCTCCATTTCTCCGCCTATTTAAGGCGATTTTAGGCAGCGGGCAGCCTGGAAAAGGTGCCGCATTACCGCGCCGCGTTTGTATGCGCTTAGTTTTAACTATACTTGCTTTTGAACTACTGGCTATTTTTTTCGTTTTGTTCATTTTTAATTGTGAACTGGTTGGGCTCTCTCCCCCCCCTCATACCTGCATATAATTTTGGAAACTACACCACCGTTTTGGTGGATCCGGGTTCTGTGGGTGGTCTGGGGATCGACAATCGGCGCCATTTTGGCTTGGGACGCTGGTCTTTTGGCGGGCGCCATCTTGGAGCGTCCCTGCGCTCCTCCCTCCATTTCTCCGCCTATTTAAGGCGATTTTAGGCAGCGGGCAGCCTGGAAAAGGTGCCGCATTACCGCGCCGCGGTTTGTATGCGCTTAGTTTTAACTATACTTGCTTTTGAACTACTGGCTATTTTTTTCGTTTTGTTCATTTTTAATTGTGAACTGGTAGGGCTCTCCCCCCCCCCCCCCTCATACCTGCATATAATTTTGGAAACTACAACACCGTTTTGGTGGATCCGGGTTCTGTGGGTGGTCTGGTGATCGACGATCAGCGCCATTTTGGCTTGGGACGCTGGTCTTTTGGCGGGCGCCATCTTGGAGCGTCCCAGCGCTCCTCCCTCCATTTCTCCGCCTATTTAAGGCGATTTTAGGCAGCGGGCAGCCTGGAAAAGGTGCCGCATTACCGCGCCGCGGTTTGTATGCGCTTAGTTTTAACTATACTTGCTTTTGAACTACTGGCTATTTTTTTCATTTTGTTCAGTTTTAATTGTGAACTGGTTGGGCTCTCTCCCCCCCCCCCCTCATACCTGCATATAATTTTGGAAACTACACCACCGTTTTGGTGGATCCGGGTTCTGTGGGTGGTCTGGGGATCGACGATCGGCGCCATTTTGGCTTGGGACGCGGGTCTTTTGGCGGGCGCCATCTTGGAGCGTCCCTGCGCTCCTCCCTCCATTTCTCTGCCTATTTAAAGTCGCTCTCTCCCGCGCAGCGGGAACGCGCAGTCGGACGCCGTCGCTTGCCGGAGTCTTGCCAGAGTCCTGCCCGTCTGCGCCCGTCCGCGCTAAGGACCCGCTGGGCGCAGCAGGCCCCTCCCATTTAGCACCTTCTGGGAGGTAGGATGATCGTCTACACCAGTGCATTGCTTCGGGCGATTGAGCAGTCCATCCCACGTTGCGTTTCTGCACCGAACCATCCCTTGTGTGGCCCCAATCAATGTGCCTGCAAAGGATGGTCGCTCGACCAGCCAGCGGGTATTCGGGACTATGACAACTCGGCAGCGCTATCGGAAGGCATAAGTGTGCCTCAGCTGAGCAAGTGTCGTGTTCATGGTCTGCGTATTTTAAATCTTAATACCAGATCTCTGGTCAAACATCATCTGTCTATCATGGACCTTATCACCGACGAGGAGCCAGATCTGTTTATCATCACTGAGACCTGGCTCCAGGACACAGACGCAGCCATAATTAATCTGGCTTGCCCTCCAGGATATTAACTTTTTACGTGGAACCGCCTGTCAAGAGGTGGAGGTATTGCGTTAGCTATAAAATCCACCTTTGTGTGCACTTGGACGGGTCTACATATTGCTGGGTGCGAAAGCGCCCTGTTTAAGATCACCATCAGTCCTCAGTTCACGCTGTCTGGGATGGTCGTGTACCGCACCCCAGGCAGTGATGTAGCATTCAGGGGAGCTCTCCCTGAGGCGGTTAGTACGCTAGCTAGTGACTGCGCCAATTTCTGCATCCTAGGTGACCTCAACCTCCATTTTGACAATCAACAGACCCCGGCTATCAGTGTTTTTTTGGCGGATCTGGAGGCCCTTCAGCTGACCCAACTTGTCACTCAATCTACACATGTGGCTGGTCACATTTTGAACCCGTTTTTTACTAACTTACCGGATGTCCAAGTTTTGGCTATTTCTCCATTGGGTTGGACTGATCATTTTTTGGTGTCCGTCTGGCTACCTCTCCCCGAAACCCCTATTATTCCATCTCCTAAGTGGATTCCTCGGTGGCACTGGAATAAGCTCAGGCTAGAGGACCTACACTACATCATGGCTGAAGAGCCACTAGGCCCCCTGCTTAATGTCACCTCGGGCTACGACCAATTCTGCAGCTGGATTACCAAGGCGCTTGACAAACTGGTGCCTATCATCTCAAGTAAATCCAGCTCCAGGCAGTCGAGTCCTTGGTATGACAGTGCCCTCCGTGCCCTGAAGGGTTCATGTAGAAGGGCAGAAAGGGCGTGGCGGAAGACGTATGATATCGTCAAAAAAACGTGTATTTGGCTTCCGTCAAGCTCTACCATCGAGCTATTTGTAGAGCCCGTGCGGCGTTCTATGCGACGGAATTCTGTAACAGCCACAATCCATCGAAGACCATCTTCAAAGCCCTCAAAAATCTGATGGCTAAGAGAGCGACTCCGCAAGTGGATGGTTCTACCTCCCATTGCGAGACCTTGGCCGCTTTCTTCTTGCAGAAAGTTAAGACCATTTATCAGTCGTTTCCCAGCACGACGCTGCCACTCATCCCTCTGAATGGCCCTCGCAGCTGCCCGGCATTATACTCTCTCCCTACTCTGTCCTGGGATGGGTTTGTCAAGTTGGCACAACGAGTCAAGTCTGGCTCTCCTGCGGACCCGCTTAGACCTGCCCTCTTCAGAGATTCCTCTTTTCAGGGGCGTACTGCGGTGTGTTCGCTGATCAACCTTTCCTTGACTTCAGGTACGGTTCCTGCCAAGTGGAAGCAGGCGGTGGTCTCCCCGATCCTGAAAAAACCATCATTGGATCCTTTAAAACCGGAAAACTACCGCCCGATTTCATTGCTTCCCTGGCCGGCCAAAGTCATGGAGGCCCACGTCAACCTGGCTCTAACTGAGCATATGGCCCGGGCCAATGTCCTCGATCCTACGCAGAATGGGTTCCGTGCTGGTCACAGCATGGAGACTGCCCTTCTGGCAATGGTAGAACATCCGCGGAGTGTGTTGGATGCAGGTCAAACGGCAGCGCTTATTTTATTAGACCTTAGCGCTGCCTTCGACACGGTGTCCCATCGCATCCTTCTGCACCGCCTGGAGGACATTGGCATCTGTGGCTCTGCTCTGCAGTGGTTCCGTTCCTTCCTTAGCGATCGCTCCTTCTGCGTTGCCACCCCTCCTTTTCAGTCCAAATTCCATCAGCTGGACCTGGGGGTCCCTCAGGGCTCCTCGCTGAGTCCCACGCTTTTCAACTTGTACGTGTGGCCGCTGGCTGATGTCGCCAGGCAATGGGGCCTAACCATGGTCTCGTATGCCGACGACACGCAGCTAGCGGTCACGATCAGCGGGGATGCCGAACAGGATGTCCCCAGGTTTCAAGATGGGCTGAGAGAGGTGGCCAGCTGGATGAATAACAACTGTCTCCAGCTGAACGCGAAAAAAACTGAGGTGATGATCGTTGGGAGGGGAGCGGACCGCTGGGGAGGCGTCTGGTGGCCTCCGGAGCTAGGGCCGGCCCCTAAACCAGTGATTGAACTTAGGAACCTGGGAGTGTGGCTAGATCACACCCTTTGCTTCACTACCCATACTAAGAGAGTGGCGGCATGCTGTTTCGGTGTCCTGCGTGGGCTAAGGTCGGTGCTCAAATTTTTTGATGCCCCGACGAGACAGCTGGTTATCCAAGCGACGATTATCTCCCGGCTGGACTATGCCAGCTCGCTCCTGCTGGGAGTTAACCAATCTGAGATCGTTCGCTTGCAGCGAGTACAGAATGCTGCTGCGAGAGCAGTGGTGGGCCTGCCGAGGTCCTGTCCCACTTCCAATACCCTGCGGTCCCTACACTGGTTACCGATTAAAAGTCGAATCCACTTTAAGGCCCTTAGCCTTGCTTTTAAAATCTTAAAAGGATCGGCACCTGAGATCCTCAATAATCTTTTATCCGCCTATGTCCCGACTCGCTCTCTTAGATCTCTTGGGCAATCTCTTGCGGTTATCCCGCGTTTCAGGCTTAGCCGGATGGGCGGTCGTTCTTTTCGTGTGAGAGCTGCGGCTCTCTGGAACTCCCTCCCTTTGGAAATCCGCCTGCTAGAGGATCTATTAGCATTCCGTAGGGCCGTGAAAACTCACTTGTTTTAATTTCTTCACACGGAGTTTTGTGAAGTTTCCTTTTGCGTTGTGTTATGTTCACCTTTTCCTTGCGCCAGGACGCTCCTTAGCTGGAGCATCTGTGCGCAAAATAAATGATAATAACATAACATAACATAACATAACATAACATAACTGAAGCAACAATGTATCTGAAAGATGATGGTGAGGTCACAAGGGGAGGGTGTTATTGAACTGCTAAATTAAATTAAATAGGATGTAATTTTGAGGGTGCTTTGGAGGAATATGTACAATACTCTGAACATACCATTCCACAGAATCCCAAGTGTCTTTTATAAGGTGTTCTGGCACAGAAAACTTACCCTAGGCATTCCAAGAAAGTGAGGATAATCCCACAGGTTTACACTAATGCTCATCGAAATGATCTCATTTGCAACAACAGATGTGTGTTTTTTTTCTTCAGTGTGCATGGTTGGAGAGGATACTAGGTACTCCACAAGTTACAGTGCTTGTATTCCCTGTTAACTAGAGCAGTTGGCTACTCAGTCTGTGAAAGCAAGATGGCCACATTATGACTCCTTGCCTCTCTAGTTAGAAGTCAAGGCCTAGCGTAAGCGAGGTGCCATGGAATATGACTAAGGCCCAGAATTACAGAAGTCACACACAATGCAGCGTAGCACCCAAAATACTGTGCTGTGTTGCGTGACTAGAAGAGTGCAGGAGAGTACCATATCTATAGAGATATGGCATTCTCCTCCCGTCTCCGTAGTGCCGGCGCAGAATTTTGCCGCACACACACCTTTGCGCCATAGTACAAGGGTTTGTGTGACTCTAGCATGGGTATCCTTCCAGTACAAAGTATTATGGCTGGAAATGTTTTATAATGTTTCCCATTTTGTATGTGTGCTGTACAGTGCAGCACAAATGCAAAGTCAGAAAAGAAAGGAGAAATGAAAACATTTCTCCTTTTAATGCCTGTTTTTCAGCTGAATTATTTTTTGATGTAGAACCCTGTCTACTAATGTTGGTAGATTGCGTTTTGCATCAAAGGCATGGGTGGTTACATTGGAATACCCACGTACCCCCCCCATGTAACACCCCCTTGACGTTAACTAATGCAAACAAGTGCTTCATGTTGGTTTGCGTTACTTTGCCCTACAAACCAGCGCAAAAACCATTTGTGCTGGTTTATAAATCGCCCAAAAGCTATTGCGTTGGGTTTGTGTTAAAAAAAGTTATGTAAACCCTACACAAAACATTTGTAAATCTTGACCTAGGTGTGGGACAAAATTATTATGTTATTTTCAAAAAAGTCATTAGTATCCAGGCAGAGCTGTGAGTGCTCAAGATTTGAAAACTCTTGATATATACATTTATTTGCATAATCCATAAGAGTAAAGTATACAACAAACAATAAAATTGCAATGTAACACAATTCACTAACAAGAATGTGCCCTGTAGCTGTGCCATTATTATGATCACAAACAGCACACAGTGAAATAGGAGATCTCTTCCACCCCGCTAAAACTGTCAACCAAAGCTGCTGCTTATGAGAAGTTTTAAGTGTTTGAGAGGCCAGTACTTGCGAGCACCTAAACTATATCATTAAGCATAGAATCATATAACATAGCATGAACAAAGGCAGGAACAACGTGAATTAGATCATAAACAATATACAGGGTACCTTTCAACTTGCAAAGGTAAGAGATACTGCCACCGATTTGGGAAAGTGTTGTTGGTTGCCCTAAAATGGGTATATCTCACTATTTGGGCACCTAGAGGATGCTGGTTAGCGGCTTCTTCCAGAAGAGCAGTCTTTGTGACACAGAGTGACTCACAGAAAGGGGCGCACATTCACAAGCACAAACGGCTTATCTTGAAACCTATTCGTGCTAGCTATCACAACAACTGGGTGCTGGACCACTGCAACAACAATTACAGCACAATCAATTTAGAAGTAAAAATTATTAAAGAAAGTACAGAGAATCAGTTTGTTTAGAAGGCATAATCACCACTCATCTCATCTGCATTTGTAGCATAGCTTTCTTGTGCTGTACCTTTCTCGTCTTTTATGAGGGGTAGAGAGGGCTTCAAGGTACTTCCACACAAGCAAGCAGTGGCGGTTCCTCTGCTAAGGCGGAGGAGCGCCGCCTCACTGCATTTTTTGCAGTGGAAAAAGGAAAAATAAAATGATAATTACACTGCATTATTAACATTTTATTTTCCATTTGTCATGCAGCTCTACAGAGAGGGGCAGGGCTTGGCTGTTGTTACAGACAAGGAGGGAAAGAATGGTGTGGACTAGAGGGAGCACAACAGTTTGGCCGGCCCAAGAGGGCCGGCCAAACATTCTTGCACACTTTGCATGTTCCCCACCAGGCTGCATGTCTCAGCCTGGTGCGGAGCATGCACAGGCTCCCATTCCCCATCTGAGCGCCGATCCGAGGCGCTCAGACCAATTACAACACTGCATTGCAGCATTGTGATTTGCTTAGGAGAGGGAACCTGTGCTTCCTGCTTCAGAGGATGATGTGAGGCGGTGGTCCGGCAGCAAGGTAAGTCTATTTTAATTTATTTTTCAATCTTTCCCCAGGTCACCCATGCTACTCGGTGGCAGCCACCACTGCACGCAATGTCAAGAGCAGCCTCAGAGCAGACAAGCGGAATCTGAAAAGGATCTTTTAGGCCTTTTCACATCTAAAAGGGATAGGGCAGCACTTAGCTCCACATTCTACAAGCACCAATAACAGCAGAGTCCAGGTCCAGAAGGTGAGGAAGAAGGTGGAGGAGAGTTCTAGCCTAGATGTGTACATTTAGGCATGCTGGTCAGGAAACACTGTCAAGCATAGTCAGTGCATCTCCAGATTCAAAGGGTCCAGTCACAAATGCCTTGTCAATGCCCCATTAATAGGTCCTCTCTGTAGAGTGCATTGCGGTGGTCCCAGCCTTTGTGCAGATGGCCAAGCATATCTTACAAGGGATTCTCTCATCTCACATATTCCGTTTTTTGGTTGCTGAATGAAGATACAAAAGGGTCGCTGTAAAAGACAGAAATGATGTACAAAATTGGAGGAAGAGTACACTGTAGGTTTTACGAAAAAAGAATAGTAGATACACAGTTTGGAAACCCTTAGGATTACCTATCCCTGATTCCCAGTTGAAAAGGAAAAAATGAAATGGAATTTTAAGGATAAAGGAAAACTATGTGTGGGACGAAACAACTACCCTATTAATGTGGGATTTTTGTACTAATTAAAGGCGGATGACTATGTACCATTTTCTCTCTTTCTTTAAAGATTGTATAAGATCTGAGCCAACTGATGCTTTAATTTTTAGGCAACCCTAAAAAGAAATGAATGACTGCATATAGAATATAAAACAAGCAGTTTTTAGTCAGTCTGGAATATCACCATTTCCCTGTATTGCCAGTTTTATGCATACTGCACAGAACAACTGCATACAGTACCTGCATACAGAAGTAGGTGGGCAAGTGTGAGGCCTGCGCAGGTGCTTTCAATAATGATCAGGGTTTGTATTTTGAATATGGAGCACTTTCCTTGTTTGTGCGACAACACACCTTTCAAAAGGTGCACCCTGCACAAACAAGGAAAGTGCGCCATCTTAGAATAAATGTGCTGCCAGCAGGGAGGCCATGAACTTGCGCTGCCCGCAGGGGTAGTACATTCAAATCAAAAAGCAATGTTTAAAAGCTGCTTCATGTTTCATTGTGCAGGCGGCAAGCTATCCGCAATGTTAACGGGGATTAGAGATCCCCTTGCAGATGGGTGCAGTGAGTGACTGAACCCGTCTGCAGGGTGATATCTGAGAGCTCCATGGGACCCCATTACTCCTCACCAGAGGGCTGTCTTTAGGAGGCACATTGAAAGTGTAGCACCTTTTTGTGGCACGCTTTGAGTAAGCCTCTTAAATGCATGTTTGCTTCTGCGTCCATGTTGGTAATACAGCGCAGAAACAGACCCAGAGGCAAAGTAATTTCCTCATTTGCATGGGGCCAATCCCCCATGCAAATGGGGAAACACCCTCTCACAATAACGCTAGCTAACTTGTTCCGCCAGCACTATATATTACAGAAGGTGATGCACAGGCATCTAAGGAACTTCTGTAATACCATTATGTCCCAGGGACACTCAAAGTGGGTGCACTTGCTCGTTGTGCCCCCAGGGAACAATGTATAATGCAGGCTAATATGTCACTGTTTGAGCAGCCTTTAATTTCTCACCAGTTTGAAAGCTCACAAGCTGCTGCTGATCATGGTATCTTCTAAGCACAAAATCTTGCCTTTCTCATTGATTGGCATGACTTCTATATGGAAATGACACTTAAGAAAACCCTCTTTACATACTCTAAACAACAAGCACTGGCAAAGCCATTATTTCGAGCCGCTTATGGGTTATGATAGCATTTGGCCACAGTTGCGAGGCGCAAAGTCGAGGTCGTGCCCGCTTCAGATATGGGAACTAATATCCACCTCTAAGCGCACTAACATAACAGGAGCTATCCTTGGAGGCAGCATCCGGAACACATAAATATATTGGCGCAGTCATCCTAATCATCTGTACCCTCCCCAAAGCAAGAGATTGAGTTCTTCCTACTTGAGAAATTTGAGTTTCGGTTTAGCCAGAGGGGCATTGAGTTGTCTTTCACCATTCCTCATAGTCCACTACTTATGAAGATACCTTAGTATTTGAGGCCCTTGGGGACAGACAACATGTTGTTCGCCTGTATATAAGCTTTGGTAAACCCCTTCATATAGGGAGAGCTTCATACTTTGCCCAGTTTATCTTATAGCTGGAAACATGAGAGAACAAGTCAATGATGGACATAGTCGCCAGTACCAATGCCTCCTCATGAGACAGAAGAAAGAGGATGTCATCTGCATATACTAGTGCTTTGATTTCACCCTCACACATCTTGTCACTCTTCACTGCACATCAGATGACAATGGAGTCTGGATCAAGGGCAAACAAGAAGAGGAGTGGGGAGAGGGAAACCCTGTTGCATGGCCTGCTGGACCATGTAAGTGTATGACAAGAAACAATCGCAGTTGACTTCCATTGAGGGGTAATCACAGAGGAGGCAAACTTTGGATATAAAGTTAGAACCCAGCCCCCTCCTGGACAATACCTGGAAAAGCTAAGGACATTCCACTCAGTTAAATGCCGTTTTGAACCAAGGTAAGAAAGTTGCTTATCAACATCATTCCTTTGGTGCCAGAGCACATTCGCTGGCAACTTATGGTGATTACCTGAAGATATACTGAGGACAATGCTCTACTGGGATTCACAGATGAGCTGCAGCATCACCTTACTCAGTCTAATGCGAAAATGTTAGCCATTATTTTCAGATCAACATTAATCATTGAATTAGGGAGGTAGCTAGTGCAGTCCATAGTGTCCTTGTTCTCTTTGAGAAGGAGGGCAATGATGGCTTTATTAGAGCTCATTCCCAAGGAACCCACTGCCACAGCCTCAAGGAAAACCTTTGTTAAGAGAGGTATCAGAAGAGGATTTGCTGCTTTGTAAAATTCTCCTGGAAAGCAGCCTTCCCAAGGTGAATTTCAAGTAGGAAAGGCCGAGATGGCCTCAGCCACTTCTGTAAATTCCCCATCAAGCAATGCCTGCCCCTCAATATTGAGGAAAAGTATATGTAAGGGTGCAAGAAAGACATCAACATGCTCTGGCGAATGGCCTGGTATTCAGTAGAGTAGAGGGAAGCATAGAAAGATGTGATTGGGATACCTCTGGCACAATCCTAAACCACTCCCTTGCAATCAGTGAACTGCTAGTATGGACAGTTGGGATTCACGATACCACAGATGGGTTACCAATAGGTACCCTGCCTTCTAACTGTGGTCATACCTCCATGACGGCAGCTTTACCAGCACCTTTCCAGACGCTACTGTACAATAAGTATTAAAGCAGGACTTAGATACTTCCAGCTCTCTCTGAAGCTCTGATGTGGGTGTGTAAATACATTTACACTGGAGGTCGTTGACCTCCTTTTCTAAACCCTGGCTGTCAGCCAGGGCTTTATGCTTCATTACTACAGATTCTCACATCAAGATACCCTGCAATGCTGCAAATGGTTCTGCCTAACTCCACAGGCCCCTCATTATCAGAGAGATATGAACCAATGTATGATAGGAGCTGAGTTTGCTGCTTAGGTTGTTGTTGTAGCTCATAATATGTGAAATATATGCAGTGAGCCAAATAATAGTATTAATGTAGGTTTATTCACAGAGCAACGAGCCACCACACCAAGCGCTGGCACTGAGAGGCATCAACTGACATAAAGTAGAATTAGAACCCCAATAATGGCACCATGGCAACTTAGTACATTCTATAGCAAGACATAAAGCACTAGCAAATACAACATTATCTCTTTTTTTCCAAAAGAAAGAAAGAAAAGAAAAGAGAGAAAGTGGAAAGAAGAAAAGAACAAAATAGAAAAAGATAACAAGGAAAAGAAAAAGAGCAACAGAGAATGAATGTAGCAGAATTATGATAACCATAGATTTAACATAGCAATAAAAGAATTATACCGTGAACAATGGATCAAATAAACTTCGATGAATTAACGAAGTTTCCAAGGCAGACGAGTAACCCGAGTAGATCTTCTTACAGCAGAATCCTCTGAAGAAGGTACATTGGCATTGAAACATAAAGAAAACGGAGACTGAACAGGTCTCCATTGAGAACTGGTAGCACCCGATTGAGTGACCTGCACATCATCGCACTTATTCAATTTAACAATTTTACATAGATTCCACCAATGACCACCCTCCACCATGACCGCATTACCACACACCTTCTCAACACGAACTGGTTCACCAAACAAATTTGAACCTTTCTTCATGGGTCTGTAATTTTACACCCGCACCATATCCCCAGGACAAATCTTGACATCTTTAGTGGACATTTTATCATTGAACCTTGAGGCCACTTTATCTTGAGCAATCCTGACACGCGACTGTAACTCATCATCAAAAGCAGGTTGTGTAATAACTTTGTGAGCTACAGTTTTCAAAAGCCAAGCAGGATAAAGAGTTGATGTGGGCATTCTGCCCCTAAGAGAAACAAATGGAGCAATTTTGGTTACAGAGTGTGGGGTAGTGCGGTAAAACCAAATCATGGACCTCACTGAACTTTCCACATCAAAATTATTCCCCCTGGCCCATTTGATACAATCAACTAGCACACGATTCATTCTCTCAACCTGACCATTGGTTTGAGGATGTCCAACAGAACTCCTCAGATGTTTAATTCCAGATTCAGACAAAAACACACGCATTTCAGTATTGACAAACTGGACACCATTGTCTGAAACGAGCGACTCAGGAAAACCTTCTCTCATAAAAATTTCTTTGAGAAAGAGTATAGTAAAAGTGGCAGAGGGATTAGAACAGAACTTGACTTCGGGCCATTTACTGTGAAAGTCCATAAGTACAAAAGCAAATCTGAGTTGAGAAGGAAGGAAATTGAATGGACCAACTAAATCAATGCCCAATTTTAACCAAGGTTTGGAAGGAAAAGGAATGGGTTGTAATGGTGGAACAGAGACTTTTAAACCTTTTTCAGCAGTAGCACACACACTACAATGCCTTACTCTCTCATCCACTTCACTGTCCATAGAAGGCCACCAATAATGTAGTCTTAGACGTCTTTTGGTCATTGTGATCCCAAGGTGTCCCTCATGAGCACTGTCGATTAATTTCACCCGAATACTCAGTGGAGGAATACATCTATCATCTCTCATGACAACACCATCTTCTATTGAGAGTTCTTCAGATACTTTCCAGAAAGGCTGGATGTGTACCGGTAGACTTCTCTCCCTAGGCCATCCACTCATAATGTAATCTTTGACACTCAATAAGGTTGCATCAGAGGACATGGCATCAGCCCATTCTTTTTCAGAGCAACTCACACACTCAATAGCATCCACAGAAGCTATGAAACAATCTTCTTTGTCTTCATCCAAATTAACTGAATCAGGCTCCTTTAAAGGTAACCTGGAAAGCATATCAGCTTTGCAATTTTCTTTACCAGGTATGTGCTTAACAGAAAATTGATATTGCAACAACTTCGTAGTGAGACGAGCTATACGTGGCGTAGCATACTTCACGCGATCACCAGACAATATGAAAACTAGAGGCTTATGATCAGTTTGAATCATAAACTTCCTTCCCCATATGTACGTGCGAAACTTCTCACATGCCCAATAACATGCAAGTAACTCTTTTTCGATCACTGAATAATTTATTTCAGGATCTCTCAACACCCTCGAGGCATAACTAACAGTGACTTCTTTCCCTTCAATAATTTGTGTGAGAACTGCACCTAGTCCGTAACTGCTTGCATCAACCGTGATAATACAACCAACACTGGGGTCATATGCTTTCAGAACCTTGGCATTCAAAAGCTCAGATTTAACTAAGTCAAAAGTTGACTGACAAACATCATCCCAGACAAAAGGAATACTAGATCTGAGCATACAAGATAACGACTTCATTTTACTGGCATAATCCGGAATAAATCGTGAATAAAATTCACATAACCCTAAAAAGGATCGTAACTCTTCTTTGTTCTTAGGCACTGGACAATCCACTACTGCTTTGACCAATCCTGGTCTGGGAGAAACACCTAAACCAGACACTAGATGTCCTAAAAATTCAACCTCCCGTTTCCAAAACTCGCACTTGTTTTTCTTCACTACAATGCACTTACTGTCAAACCTTTTGAGTACGGATTTGAGAATGATGTCGTGTTGATCTAGAAATTTGTCAAAAATTAGAACGTCGTCTTGAAAAATCACAACTCCTACGATATTTTTCAAGATACTCTGCATGATCCTCTGAAAAACCGAAGCTGCAGAAGCCAACCCGAAAGGCATTCTGCAAAACTGGAAAGTACCGAAGGGAGAATTAAACGCCGTGTAATGTCTGGAATTCTCCTCTAGAACGATCTGATGATACGCAGAAGCTAGATCAATTTTGGAAAACCACTGCGCACCTCTTAATTCTTCCAACAAATCACCAATTTTGGGAAGTGGATGGGCGTCCACCCAAATTTCTTTATTGACACTCCTGAGATCACAACAAAGACGAATATCTCCATTTTTCTTACGTGCAACCACCAAAGGACTGAGCCATAAACTAGATTCTACAGGTTCTATGATGCCATTCTTCTCTAATCTCTCGAGTTCAGCTTTGAGATCTGCTCTCAAACTGAATGGCACAGATCTAACCTTATGTTTCACGGGGATGGCACCACTTTTCACTTTAATCTGATGTTTGAACCCCACAATTTCACCAAGAGAATCTGAAAATACTCTGGGAAACTCCTTCTCAAGAGATGAAGAGTCAGGCATATCTAATACAACCAGTACCTGTTCTCTTGCTCCAGGTCGTAATAACATCCCGAAGAGACCTTGATGGTACCACCCCAAAATATTTAAGCCACGTACAGCCACAAAAATTTTCCCTTGAATCTTTCTGTCTTTGAATTGTAAGATATCTTCAATGAAACCTTCCAAAATAATCTTACGGCCCTCATATGAAACCGGTGCTCTATCTGGAGGAAATAATTCTCTGTTAGTCCAAGATTGCTTAAACAACTCAAAAGAAATCATGGTGATTCTGGCACCAGAATCAACAAGAAGTTTCAAACTAACTTCACCTACTAATATATCTACATAAGGATCCACACATTCCTCTGGGTTACCAGTGACTACACCATCATCTGTGACGGTTACAATCATGTCTTTGAATTCATTCACCAAATCGCTTTCTGAATCTCGTTCATTCTCCAACACACAACTGACTTTTTCGGGTTTACTTGGATTGGCTTGACAGATTTTGGCCAAGTGGCCAAACTTCCCACATTTGTAACACTTAGCGTTTTTCCCAGGACAATAATTGTTTTCTTTGGAGTGTGGAGGATAACCACATCTGTAACATATGTTTTTCTTAATCACATTTTTCTCATTGAATTTTTCTCTTTTTTGAAAATTGGGTCTGGAAAGAGGAGACACTATAGCATTCACATTTTCTTTATGCACATCTGCTTTGCCAAGTTCCTTAATAGACGTTTGAGCTAGTTCAAGGCTTTTGGCAACTTTGATAATTTCTTCTAAAGAGGGATTCCCCATAGTAAGCAGTTTCTGTTGAATGTGTTTGTCACTACAATGAGCAATGAACTGATCCCTGACCAACTGATCCTTAAAATCACCAAATTGGCATTCGGCACAGAGTTTACGCAAAGCACTCAAGTAGGAATCAACATCTTCACTTGGGAACTGTGCTCTCTTAAAAAACTTGTGTCTTAGTACAACTAAACTCGGTTGAACATCAAATTTGATGACCAGTTTCTTAATTGTTTCTTGATATTCATCAATAACTTCACCTTCAGTAATAATTAAATCGGGCAAATGTTTGTAGACCTCCCTCCCTTCAAATCCTAAGCAATTTAAAAGTAAAAAAATGTTTCTTTCCGCCCTGTATCTGGAAGCCCCTATGGCACCAATATAGGTTTCAAACCCGTCAAACCATTGTCTCCACTGAATTTGAGGGGTTCCAGGGCTTACTAAAAATGGGGGAGGTTGATTTACAGATTGCATTGTTGAATTAATTTAACTGAATGGCAATTAAAAGACAAGGTTCACTCACAACAGATTGATTGAAATTAAACAGTGCTGTAAAACAACAACAATTGTTAATACTGTGTAGTTGATCAAAACGTGCTGTTAATATTGTCTTTGAAATATAGTTCTGGAAAGAAACTGTGTTAAATAGTTAAACGTGTTAATATGAGAAAAATTATTATATTTCTACTTCCTCGCAGACGTTGTATCCTTCGTGATGCTGGAGGTCCTTGAGTCTTTTAAGTTTCAGATATTTAATTGGTATTTCAAACTGTCGCGCATAAATCTTGAATAAAACGGAGCGACGCTTCACACAGAGATAATGAGAGTTTCCTGAAACGTCGGATGTGTTGAATCATCCAATGCGTGCGCTCGAACAGTTTCTGTGACGTATATTCAGTTCGCCAATACCAAGTGAGTGTTCTAATGCGTCATCATTTGTGGGAAGACGCCGAGGGGAAGGGATCTCGCTAGCAGGGAAACGCTAAGCAACTGTCACTGCTCGCAAGGTAAGCCGGTTGGTCACAGTTTTAAGAAGAAGGACGCTCTGAACTGTGAAATACACAGTTAGTTGGGTTGTTACTGGTGAGCTCGTGGGAGCCGACTGTGAAAAAAATTGTGTTTTTTTTTCGCGTCTTAGTGTTGTTTTTAAAAATTGTTAGTTCATCGTGACTAGCGCTATGACCCACACCTTAGCCTCCTCACCTCATATTAATGGTTAAATGATACCGCCGCTGGGGAAATTTGTTTCCCTTCGAGAAACACAGCCGCTGGAGGTGAGATGAAGGAGAATGGTCACCGTCTATTCTGCTGAACGTCGTTTTTCTTCTTAAGTTGAAGTAGTGGCTCGCTCTATGCTTCAATTATCACTGGTCCTCATCGCCAAAATTATGTTGTAGCTCATAATATGTGAAATATATGCAGTGAGCCAAATAATAGTATTAATGTAGGTTTATTCACAGAGCAACGAGCCACCACACCAAGCGCTGGCACTGAGAGGCATCAACTGACATAAAGTAGAATTAGAACCCCAATAATGGCATCATGGCAACTTAGTACATTCTATAGCAAGACATAAAGCACTAGCAAATACAACAGTTGTCTGTACGTAAAAGCTCTCATCTGTCAGCGAACCGGAAAGGGAGACATCAAGCCCACACCCAGATTCACCGGTATAGGACTGTGATCTGAGAGGCCAACAGTTAGGATATGACTTCTCATTACATCCGGAAGCACCCCACTCTGGAGAAGGAAGTAGTCGATCTGCAACTGAATCCCAAGCAGGCACAAAAAGAAAGTATAGACCCGGTACAAGGTGAGAAGTAAGTGCCAGACCTCAATGAGTGCATTATCCTCCAAGAGGTCATAAAGGAGGACCCTACCATGAAGAATATAGGAGTTGGGACAACCAGAGTTTTCTCAGACAAGACCAGGCGGTAAAATTAGAATACCCTCCCAGAATCAGGGGTGTGCACCCAAAGGATGTGATAACTTTGGACATTCAGGCCAGGACATAAATCCTGTCAGAGTCTGGGGCATTGATGAATCCATGAACCGTTGACTTACCCATCATGCACACCTTTGCAATAACCCATCTCCCCATCTAATCTGACCAGGTCTTGAGTACTCTACAAGGGAACTTCTGTCCTATAGGGATGAGCACCTCTCATTTCTTGGAGGAAGTGGTGGTCAGGGATGGGTCCCCATTTGCATTCACACTTCAAATACTGCTCTCCACCATGCCCATTGACAGACTCAGCTATGGAGAGGAGCATTTCTTGAAGCAGCACAGTATTTGCATGCTTTTTGTGGAGATAGTAGAGACCCTTTTTCCATTTCCCATAACATGACATACCCTTGACATGCCAGCATACAATCGACAAGGGCTTGGACAAATTAAGAAGAAGGCAGTATGCAGCGGTAAACAGGACAGGGATTGAGAGGATGCAAGGAAGCAGTGGAAGGTAGGGGGACAAGAACAGGCTGCACCTGAGAGAAGGCGCTGTCTCCAAGCCTACAATTCACTTCACTCTATAATAATAAGTGGAGCACCCTCAAATGTAAGGACTTTAATGGGAAGAGGGGTAAGAGAAAGGTGAGAAAAGGATAGGGGAGATGTGAAGTGGAAAAAAGGAAGGAACTCTAATGAATTTTAGGTAGAGAGCTAATTCCCACACCACTCAAAAGGCCCAACCCCACCCCTGCCCAAGCGTTGTAGATTGGGCCATACCCTCAAAGCCCAAATACTAAACACAAGGAAGGGACTGTACAGTAGGCCCCAGGCAGAGGGGCCGATTGCCCTCCAAGACTGTCCCCCAGCAGCACATGCAGGTAACAGTGCCACCATGCATATGAAATATCCTGAGCACACCCATGGGTCACTCACAGTCGCCAAACAGATGGAGTGTCAGCAGTGCTTAATTTGTGCCAGTGCTTTCTGGTGCTTAGCACAGGCACTTATTTCTCAGGGCCGGGTCTACTACATTTTTCTTCCCCTAGCAGTGGGCCCAGTAATTGTTAAAAAATGAAAGTAAAAGACGATCCTAATCAGTGAAGAAACCATGCTTTGCTTTTATTCAATTTATTTATATATCCTGCAGATGGTTGGGAGAAAGTCTTCCACTCAAAAAATGGCGGTCCGTTTGCAAGCAGTCAGTCATCAATGTTTCAGTTACTACAGTTGTCCTTGATTGAAGGCTGGCCGCTACAGCCTAGTGTTTCTTTTCGCCAGTTGGAGGATGAATGCTGCATGGTGTCACGATTGGCTCCACAGAAGCCCCAGTCACTGGTGGCGAGAGCAGGAGGGGCCAGGAAGCAAAGGTTGTATGCTTCCAGAGCCCCCAGCCAGGTGGAACCCCTCATGCAGAAGCATTTCACAGACTTGCTCGGGTTCCTCCTGGCTTTTTGGCCTCTGCAGGTCAGTAGCGCTTGCAGTTCACGGAGGACTCTTGACATCGGTTTGACCCCTGTGCAAGCACTTAGCAGTAACATTTCACCCAGAAAACATTTCTGTAGAGATGATAACATTATTAATTTGCATGTTGGTTTTGCTTTTGCGCTGCGCATGCCTCCTAATGGGTAGTGGCTTTGAAAGTCCACAGTAATTGAGAAGACGAATGGCTAGGACTCCGGTTAAAAAAACTCCCCAACCGGAAGATGAAACGCATTTTATGTTTTAATCGTAAGCTGCTGTTTTTCAAAACTTCTACCAATATATTCATAACACGTTTTAAGTGCAAACAAAACCGTTCTCAGGTTTATGTACGGGGCTGAAAATTGAAACTATACTCCGGAATCCCATAAATCGAGGGTCTATGGGTAGCAGCAGAATGGGGATTAAGTCAAAAGGGGTGATGTGTTAACTTTATCTTTTTTGTAATTTCTGTCCCAAATAAAGTAGAAACAAAGACCCATACAAGTGTATTATTGAGTCTGTTTTGTCTTACTTAAGTGGTCACTAACAGTCTATATAGGGCTAGATGTATCAACATTCCCTTTTGCGATTTCCAAATAGCGATTTTTAAGGAATTGCTATTTGGGAATTGCAAAATGGCATGTATGTAGAAATTCGCTATTTTTTAGCGATTTCTTAAAATTCCTTATTTGCGACTAGCAAATTGCTAATCTCAAATAAGGAATAATTTCCCATTCATTTCTATGGGCCAGGAGGCCCATAGGAATGAATGCGAAATTATTCTCCATTTGCGATTCACAATTTGCTAATCGCAAATTGAGAATAATTTCAAGGGTGCAGGGGTGTCTCAAGGACACCCTGCTGCACCCCTGAAAACGACATGTGTGCGCATATGGCACACATAATGCCCTAAGGGCATGTATGAGCATCACATTGCACCTTTACAAATTGCATAAAGTGCATTTGTAAAAGAATTCGCAAATTACCACCAACGACAAGTTGGTGGTAATGTGCGATTTCTTAGCCAAAATTCGCTAAAATGAAATGTTTCATACATAGCATTTAAGAAATCGCAATTTGCGATTTCTTAAATGCTTGCGCAATGTTAAGGAATCGCAAAATTTGCAATTCCTTAATATTGCAAACTTTTTGCATGATACATCTCATTTCCCGTTTTTCTTGTTGCAAACGCTGCTATTTTGCGAATCGCAGCGTTTGCGACAAGAAAAAAGCTTGAGACATCTACCCCTATATTTTAACAAGCTTACAATGTTAATGCACCTGCTGCAGCTGAATAGATCTTTGTGTACCAAGCATGTTCCTGGGTACATCAGTTAAAAAGATGGGTGGTCAGTGCGTTTGCTGGTGACATCTGCATGCAGTCTTGTTACAGGATTGACTCATTGTGAAATAGCACACAACATAGTTCTGTTGGTGACTGCTTATGTTCCAGAGAATCTTGGCTGTTACCTTATGTCACAAGTTGCTATCCTTTTAACTTAGAGTGCTATGAATCAGCATCAAGAAGCTGCACTCAAACTGGAAAGCATACAATTAGAGCCGTACTGTCTTTCTATATTTCTAAGTGTGTTAAAAAGGGTTCCTTTGGGAAGTAATAACCACTTATTAGAAGTGCTATCTAAGTGGTGATTAGTATAACTATTCAAATGAATACTTGGATTTAAAATTATTTCTGGACATACACACCTCCTATGTACAGAACTCACAAAATCAAAACCCTCTTGCCAAATAATAGTTTTGAAGTGCCAAACTGTGTATGTTTGCTTCCTAGATGGCATTGGCACCAAGGTGTCAAGCATGTCTAGCCTCCAGCCAATATGAGACCTGAACAAAAGTAGTGCTGATGCCAGTTTAAGTGAGTCATACCTGTCCTGTTTGGTTCATATGTCTGCCTAGTAAGGAAACTAGTTATGATTGCCAATGCTTGTTGGGAGCTAAGTTACACTTTTTTATGGTTCGTGTTCTATTTCCCACATCCTACTATATTGTCTCTGCATCGGAATAGAAGTGGAATCTGAGTTATAACCAGGGGTGCAGCTTCATCCCTATGCACCTTTGTCAGGTGTGGTGCAGCATTGGGGGACAAGTGCATGAGCAGCATTGTAACATACACTGTCTTTGCATTTTATCTATACCTAGAATTCTGCTTGTGTGTACTGGGAGCACAGTGCTTGCTAGTGAGATGGCAGGGGTATTAGGCAAGTGAGGGAGTCCTACGCTCTTCAGGTGTGTATTTTTTACATTTTTGTCTAGCACAGACAACATGAGTTGTGCACTTGCCATCTTTGTAAATTGTGTATGTACTTGTTTGAAAACTCAGTTTCATGTCTGTATGAATGTATTTTTTACATTTTTGTCTAGCACGGACAACATGAATTGTGCACTTGCCATGTTTGTAAATTGTGTATGTACTTGTTTGAAAACTCAGTTTCATGTCTGTATGAATGTATGTATTGTCTTGTGCTTTGAGGCGACTGTCAGTTAGCAGCAGTGTAAGAAAGTCAGACAATAAAAAGTGAATTCCTACATGATTCTGGCAACTTGCATTTGAATTCAAATACATGAGCATGCCGTTTTGGGTGACCAACAGCTGGGCATCCGACAGGGCAAGCTTTTAGTTGGTGCGCACCTGATGTTGAGTTCAGGAGTAATCCGTTGGGGGACACTGTGTTAGGAAACAAATAACTTGGATTAAAAGTGCCTGTTGCAGAGTTCCTTGTGTGTTTCGGCAAGATTCATGCAGCAATAAAAATGTCAAGATAACGCTGGTGATTAAATGTTATGTTCCTGTTGGAGAGAGAGATTGGAATTGTGTCTAGTGGTAGTTTTGACTGTAGCACAGATGGTTAATATGTGCCATGCAGATGGCAGAACTGTATTGATGTGGCTAGGCCAGTGGGTTTATCTTTTTGTCACAGAGAACCGATTGTGATGCCACAAAACAGCTTTTGATGGGATAAAAGCTTAACACAGTTGAAGAATCGCTATTGTGTGTCTTGGAGGGCACAGCTACACATTGATGAGACAGGCCAAGAATGATACAGCTCTGTCACCCCTCAACGTTATGTAATTATTTAGTGTATATTTAATAAAGCAGAGGTGTACTCTAGATTTCCCTCAGTATCCGCTTTTCTTCCTCCTCTTCACACCACACTCATTCCCTTCTCTCCATTTATCCTTCACTTTCTGCCCTATGTCCGAGTTTCCTCTTAGTCGTCTCCTTGCTTTTGATTTTTCACCTTCCCATGTTTCCCTTCCACTAACCTTTCATGCACTCCCTGCTGTCGGCTCTTCTTCCCTTGCTGTTCTTCCCTTTCTTCTATTCATTCTCATCATGTTCCACTCCAATCTTGCACTCCCAGCCTTTACTTTCCCCACTTCTCTTCAAGTTCTTAGTCAGTCGTATCTATCTTTGACTTCAGACCTCTCCGCCTACCTCACTCTCCCTTTCATGTCTTCCTTCTTGTACATGACTTTATATTCACTCCAGGAATCTGTTTTTGATCTCAGGCTCATAAATGTAATTCCTGGTATGGCGACTCACCCTTTCATCTTTCTGAGGTCTATAAAATTAGTGCCATTGTGCTTGGTAACATTTTTAATTTGGTGTCAAGGCCCCCTTTGGTGAGTATGTGCTTTACAAACATACATAGTGTGTTAAGGACACAGAAATGCATTTTAAGCTTTCGTTTTTCAATTACTTTGCAATATTAAACTTTTATTATTTCCTCTATCCCTCCTTTGCCCAATACCCTTTATACTTGTATCCATTCTCCTCAACTCCTTCGTGCCATCTTTTTCCTTTCCATTTCCTCTTCCTCAGCACCTCCAGGGATGCATCCTCCCCTCTTTTGGTTCTTACTTTCTTACACCCTCATTCATTCCCCATCCCTCCTTCCTTGGTGCATTTGTTCCTTCGTCCTTCATTTGTTCCTTAGTATTTTTTTCCTGCTGCACCCTTCATCCTTTCTTTAATTTCTTCCTTTCTTATCCTCAACCCTTCCTTCTGCTTTTCTTCCTCCTTTCTTTTATCTTTCTGTTCATCAATCCCACATAGTTCACTTCCTTTCTTCCTCTATCCCTTCATTACCTCCTTTCACATTCTTTTATTTCCTCCTTCATTCATCCATTACTTATTTATATTTCTCACTCCAGTACCCCCCTTTCCTTCTTGCATTTGTTGCTACTTTCTTTAATATATTCCGTCCTTCATCCATTCCTTTCTTTTAAACAGCATAGTACAAACACATTCTCTTTAGTTTGTGAAGCTGCCTCGAGGCCTCAAATGACCTTTCCTAAACCTGCATTTTGAGATACACACACATTCTCTAATTTGAGTTCACTTTTAAGTTGTTGTCATACTAGCTTCCCATATGTTATGTTATGTTATATTGATTTGTATAGCGCACTAATGACCTGAGAGGGTATCCAGGTGCATCACCAGGTGTGCAGGTGTGAGGTCCCCTAGGTGCTTATGTGAAGAGCCAAGTCTTCATCTTCTTGCAGACCTCAAGGAGTTAGGAGGTGGCTATGATGTGTTGAGTCCGGTGGATGTGGGCGGAGCCGATAATGGAAGTGGGTGGAGCCACTTGGCGAAGTGGGCGGCGCCATGGGAAGTGGGTGTGGCATCGTAAAAAAATTAGGCACTGAGTGTCAGGGACGGAACTCCGTACCTGTCATGCAGAGATTCCTGTCCTCCAGCCACACCCCTCTTCACAGAGGCCAGGCTCCAGCATTGGGGTGCAGACAAATATAGGTGAAGAGGGAAGGGAAGACAGAAAAAGACCTACCTGAAGCAGCAAACACAAAGAAGGAGATCAAATAATAGTTACATTAAGCCCAACAACTTGCCAATGTTGGATTCACTATAGCCATTAAAGGAAAGTAATTTAGGGTGTTTGGTTAAAATATTGAGTGTGAAATATTGATTGCAGAAATATCGGAGAAAAAATATCATGATACAACAATATCATTGATACAGAAATATCACTGTCAAGAATATCTATGTTTAAGGTTAGTAATATAATTTTCAAGAATATCCTTGTTATAAATATTGTTTTAAAAAATATTGTTGAAAATATCATTTTATAATTATCTTTATGTGTGTCAGTTTATATACTCATTTTTTGGGTTATTATTGTTAATAATATTTTTAAATATAGTTTGTAATTTTAAGAGGTAAGCTTTAGGTTAATTATAATTGTGATTTATATTGTTGCACCGGGTTGCCAGGTTTGTAAGTGTACAGCGTGGGAAGTTAATTAAGTATAATTGGTCAGTCTGTCATATTAATGTTATTTCAGTTCAATGAACCATACAGGAGCACAGTGCAAAGATATTCTCAATACATAAAAACGTAATCAATCCAATCAGATTCCATACATGTGTACATATACTAATCAATTTCAAACATGCAGATATCTAAAACCTTCTATGTAAGGACACTGGCATTGCTTTCTCAGCAATTGGAGCACAAACCTTGCTCTCATTGACTTATAAAGTGTGCAGAATAGTACAAGGTGCAGGGTACTTTGTGTAGATAAATTGTCGCAAGGAAATGGAGTAAGCTAATATGACCAATCTCCTTGACATAGTAAAGATACCAAAAAGTGCACTGTGCCTATCCAGAATCTTGTAAGATAACATCTATTTTGTGAATTAGTGCTAAAAACTAGAAACAACTAAATGAGTCCTCAAAGGGATAGTCAAAGCAGGGGTCAGACTTCCAAAATATCCCTGGTGGTGCAGATGGCGCATGTTGGTCCTTGTACAAAAGATAGATTTGTTAGTGTCTTTTACTATAGTAGTCATATTTTGGAGATTTAAAAAAAAAAAGTCACCTAAGCCAATCTCGTGGAACCTTCATTTCAAATTATGGAACAAGTGGATCTTTTCGACACTAGAGCCGACAAGACAGTCCCTAATGATATGGTATAATTAATTAAATAATCATTATTAATTTATTTGTAATAATGTAATTTATCATTAATTATGTTATTTGTATCAATATATATTTAAGTTAAATAGTATGTGCAGGCTGCTGGGTTTGTAGGGGTACAGGGAGGGAAATAAATTAATTAAGTAATAATTATTTAACAATTATTTGACAATGTATTATTCATTATTTAATAGATTATTATTTATGTAAAATGTGCAATCATTTTATTGTTTAAACTACTTGTTAGGTGCCAGTTGATGGGTATGTAGGGGTGTCGGATCGGAAGTGAATTATCAATTAATTAAATAAGTATTATCTGATTAATTAATTGACTAATTAATTACTAATTAATAATTTGTTTGTTAAAAATGATGGTAATTGTGTTACATTTATTTATTTTAATTATATGTTATGTGTGTGCTATTAGGTTAGTGGGGGTGTAGTTTGGTAAGTTGAGTAAGTAATAAATAATGGCCAGTGTTGATAATTCATGATGAAATTGTATAATAATTGTATTAAAATGTTACATTGTTTTCTTATATATATATATTTTTTCCTTGGCTAACTAATAAAGTTTATATGAAGAGTTTCATATTTTTTTGTATAACTTAATAGGGCTATGTTTCATATATGTTATGTGTTTGAAGTGAAGTACTTTACCTACTGTTGCACAGACTGGAGTGGGAATAGTAAATTGTGCCCCTCTAAACTCCAGGGCTTTCCCTTACTGTTGCAAAGACTTGAGTCACCTGTAAAGACTTGAGTCACCTGCAAATCCAAAGAGAGGACACCTCAGCTGACCACTTGTAACTGGGCTTGTTCTGGACTGCACAAGTGCATTGTGGGAGATTCAGTCCAGGCCCCAAGTGGCACCCAGAGCCTTTTAACCTTGGCCAGCGCTAGAGGACACTTATCCCCCCAATGAAACCAACAACCAGTTGCCAACCTTATTAGAACCAACAAGAACTGATGCAAAATGAAGCAAAGCCTCTTAAACCCTGGCTGTTCAGATGCCATCTTCAACAGAACCGACTAGAGTTGACGCAAAGACTCGCAAGGCACCACCACACAGTTTCATCGGAACTGATGCAGATTGACGTGACATGACACAGGACCTCACATTGCAGCCCTCACAGCTTCCTGGAACTGACGTCGGATGACTCGAATTCTTGCAAAGCAATGCCTCACAGAGCGCACACCAAAGACAAGGTACAATGTTCAGTGGGCCTCCCTTGATCCTGCATCCAGCCTGGGCTCCCTTGCACTTGGCTCGAACTTGCGACTTTGTACCGGTCCACTGCGACCAGATACCCTCAGTTGAGCTTTGTATGTTTTGGCTCTATTTTTATCTAAATCTTTAGAAATTCTTCTCTCTGTTTCTCTACATTACATTTCTGACATTTTGGAGTTGGTTTCAAGATAAAAATATTCTCTAGTTTTATAAATTGGTAGTGGATGCTTATTGTTTTGTGTCTTTACCTTATTTACAGTTTTGGTGGTAGCAAATGCTTTACACATATCTGTCTCCTACGTTAAGCCTACCTGCTCATTTGCTAAGCTGCCAAGGGTTGAGCAAGGATTAATTTACTGAAACTTGTCTAGATCTATTAGGGATCGTGATATTATTACTATTTGATGGTGAATACCCCCACCTACTAATAACCCACTTTCCTACACCAGCTATAAAATAGCATCAGAAAAAGGAGCAAGAGGTTTTTTTTCCAAATATGGACAGGAAACGTCTGATGTCATCTTTATTTCGCTTAGCTGTTATGCCAAGCACCACTGAAGCATCTGTTATGCTGGGCTGACATGCACAGACAAAACTGTTTGTTGTTGGAAGTACATTTAAGTAAAGAGCTTAGCACACTTAAGAAAGAAAATAATGTTACGCTCTTTGTTTAATTAGCAGAGATTGATTTTTTGGTTTACTCTCTGCTTCTCATGAATGAGAGGGTGGAGCCCATTATTAACGAGGTGCCACTGCTGGGTTATGCTCCGTATAAAAGAGTGTTTCAGATACTACTGCAGCGCTTAGTACTGCACATGGTGCAGGAGATGCCCTCTGTGTGCATGGGACACTCTATTCTCTCCATCCTCACCTCCTGTGCCTCAGTCCCAAGACCCAAGCTCCCTGAAGGATCAGTGTTTGGTGTTACATGGTGATGGCTGAAGCAGGACTTATTTGTTTCTCAATGCTCTCTCCTACCAAATGAGTACTCAGATTTAAAGAGGCAAAATAACATCAGTCATGATCACCAGCAGTACAATCGCTCAAAGGTCAGATCTAAATTTTAATGACACCTTCAGCAAAGAAATGGCTAAAGGGAGCTGACCCATCACCCCCTCTTTATAAGATGCCTTGTGTGCTGATTCAGATCGTGAATGATGACACCAGCAAGTAATGGATTAACTGAGTTGACCCAATTCCCTCACTCAGCATTCTTGAGCTTTGCTAAACAGCAAAGACTTTCCTTACACAGATCTACAATGCATCAATACTGCACGAGAGCGTTTGCACTGTTCATAAAGCAGATTGGTAAGATATATAATATTGTTTACCCCTTTCGAAATGAGACTCGAGAAAAGGAAACAAGCATTGGCAAAGCCAATAGGTCTCAGCAATGCCCAAGCTATTGATATTGTCAATACAAATGTATTTTAGCCATGTTGTCTAGTAGCACATCTGCTATTAAGCATGGTAGAAAGTTACTGAAAGCCCAGAATCACAGGATGTTAAGCTGGTGTCGATTCCCTTCGCTCCCTATGTTGTGTTTATTGTCCTGCCCCTCCTAACACAAAAAAAGCTCTTTTTTCAGTGTTTTTCAGCCATGCTGAACAGTAGATGTGCTGCTAGGCAACATGGCTAAAAGACTTTCAAATTGACAAGGCCAAAACATGGGGCATTGCCAAGATCTATTGGCTTTGTCAATGTTTGTTTGGTGTTGACGGGGTCTTGCTGAGCAAATGTGGAAGTGTTAGTGACAAACAGTTGAGGAGCTTTGAAGTGCAGCGAAGATGTGACATAATGGCCAGAGCAGCCGACATGGGAACGGGGGATCCAGGTTCGAATCTCTGGGTTGGCTGATCAATTTGTGATTCTAGACAAATCACTTACGCTTCCCCCTATCTACGACAATGAATATGTCATTGTGTAATGTAACTGGTGAGCACTGAAAGCACTCCAATACTATCGACTAGTGTTAGCACGATGGCAAGATGGAAGATGGAACAAGCGCTCCAATACCATTGCATTGCGCAAAAAGAAATACATCAACAACGAGGTAGGGAGGTAGTGGGGGACATCAAGCAGGAAATCATGAGGGAATGGGGAGATGGGCAGGCAACGACAGGAAAAAAATGTCAATTGAAGTAGGATCAGAGCCAAAAATGTATGTTTCATTGTGTAATGTAGCAGGTGAGCACTTAAAGTGCTCCAATTCCATTGGCTTGTGTTTGCACTAAGGCAAGACGGACAATTGAGTGAGCACTCGAATACCGTTGGATCGTGTTGTGTTAATAATTTTTTAAGAAATGCATTCCCTAATGTACATGTGCATGCATTTTTGTGGTATATGTGTATGTGTACAAGAGAGACAGCCTGAAAACACAAGTACTCCTATAGAATGCTTGAAAACAAAGCAAAAAATAGCTCCGCAAACTGGGAGCAGTGAATGAGACATGTACTTGATTCATGCTCAAACACAAGAAGAGGGCATGACGCCCACATGCCATGGCGAATGGCATCAAAGAAATTGAGAGCGAAGCTGAAGTTTACCGATGGTAAGAGATGGGTGGCCTGTCAAGCCACAGATAAAACACAACATGTCTCTTCGAGACAGCACATGCACTGTCTATCCGATACCTAACACATTTTAAGTAATATATATCAACGCCAACATACACTATTTTGGCACCCTTTGTGACTTACAAGATGAAATTGATTAAGAAATAGATCAGAATCTTTGAAACACCTCGATATCAATAGACATTTTAACTTTGGCCAAATCCGTATTATATTGACAGGCTCTTAGAAATGCCACTTGCAAAAATTGCTCTATATAACCATTGCTGCTGTTTGGAAATGCAGTAAGCTGACTCACTCTTTTATTTCTCCAAGACTTGCAATGACTGAAACAAGACAAAGTCCTGTTTGTAAATGGCAAACTCCATTGTGCAGTCAACAGCATTCCAAGGACCTACCTTGCAATGCAGGTAAACATCTTGTGTGGCAAACCTCAAGAACAGCAGGCCAGTGCTTAATTTTTGCTGGTGCTTTCCAAAACTCAGCACCGCACCTATATTTCAACACCAGAACTTTGATATGCTACCACATGGTGATGCTGTCTTGTTATTTTTTTTAATGAGTACATTTACAAAAAATTGAGAACATCGAGTACTTAATAATTTGATACATTGAAAAAACAATGCCAGTGCATCCAGGTCATTTTTACAGATTTGGGTGACCTTGAACAGTCAAAACTGTCACCTTCGTAGGAGGGTGATGATTAGTGGATAGCACTCGTACTCTGTGCTGGCAAAGGCTATGGGTGGGGCATGACTCCTGAGAGTTACCTAGGGCTCTGGTACTTTCTTTATTGAAATGTAAGCCCGGCGGCAAACTGGTCCCTTTAGCTCACCATGCCTTATGCCCATGACTCCTTTCACCACCTTCTATTCACGGGCGGTGGAGAAAAAACATTTGAAGAAAGGGTGGCTCAAGAAAAGTGTCTGTGCTCATACCTCATGTACTATGAATTCAGTAGGGGAAAGGGGTAGAGATTTCGTGATTTGAATAGGAGTTTTCTAACTACCAATTATTTGAACATTATCCAGTGAAGCTGATTGACCCTCATAGCTGGTCTAACATTGAGGCATTCCCTTATAGCATTGACATATATAGTGTAACTCGACACAATGCCACCACCCGCTCCCCCAAAACAGACCGAAAACAGTCCAGGTCATGAATATTGACTGGGTGTGGTTAACAGACCGAAGGTTTCACAGCAAACATTTGGTCAGAGGACTTACAAGTCAGAAACCCCTATATCCCAACTTCATAGCATCAACGTGAACTGTCCCAGCATAGGTTCAGATTAAACCACCGTCTGGATACCGACAGACCAGATCTATGGCCTTATAAATTGATACTTTTTTAGAAACAATTTTGTCATAAAACTTTTATAATTTTCTTCTGTTCCGTGATGGGGACAGCACGTTAGTGTTCTCTCTTTAAGGTACGTTTAGTGCCTGGTTGCATCGATCGACAGTACTGCACATGCCGGTGAAAGATGTTCACAAAACGGATAAAACTGAAGCTACTGTTGTCCCCAATGACCCAGGAGCCTTGCTCGAGCATTATAAACATTGAGCATGCAGGATTTTTCCTCTGATAGTTCTCAGTCCACGCCTGCTTGCAATTCAGCTTTTCCTCGCCCTATGGCCACTATTTTAGCGTCTTTGTAGTCATCAGCAGAACGCGCAAGGTTATTGGTAAAATGTTAAGCAGGCGAAGCTCTAACTGCAGACCTTGAGAGAAGGCGGCAATTCATCTCTCCTTTCCCAGCGCTGACCTTCCAGCTACTCCCTATAAATTGGCCTGACAGGAATGACCTTTTGTGAAATCATGTTCTGTGTTGCAAAACTATTAACTTTCCAGCAGATACGTGAAAATCATACCCCTTAGTGGAGTGCTTACTAGTTCATTTTGCTTGAGGTCAACTTTGGAGCCCTTCTCGAGCAAAGGAAATTCGCTTCTGCGCTTCCAATCATCTTAGATCGCCACTTACTTTCAAGAGTTGTGAATTGTTTTAGCCAAGATACTTTACCGAATGTTTTCATCCCCATCGTTTGTCTTTGGGCTCTATCACAGGCTACAATGTATGTAGATTCGCTGTTTACTTGCCAATGTCTGTTCATACTTTGTATCTCGATAGAGCCAGATGCCACTTAATAGGCTATTTGATCTGATTATGTTATGATATGGAGCTGATACAACGTTAGGTTGCTTAAAACTCTGTAAATTCCTTCTGCAGTGTGTACAAAGTTGTCTTTATGGCATATCTAAAAAGCATTGGCATAGCCAATAGGTCTCGCCTTTGGGACCTTATAAGTGTTTAGCCACGCAACAATTGATGTTGTTGCCCCAAGGATATTGTGCAGCATATCTAAATACTTAGGTCTCAAAACCTATTGGCTATGCCAATGCTTGTTGTTTTCTTATGTTATGCAGGTCTGGCTTTAGGGCGGTGTGACAGGTGCAGCTGCGCCTGGCGCTGACTTTGGGAGAAGCTCCATGTACAGAAATAACCATTGGTTTTAGAAGAACTTGCTCTTTCCTTGCGTCTAGCAGTTTTCAGGCAACAATAAAAATGTCAACGTATTAAACGTTTCTGTTGGTGAGAGATGGAAGTTTTATCCACTGGCAGTTTAGACTCATAAATACACGTTCCCATGACTGCCAATTCAATTACTGTGTTTTACAGGTAAGGGGGTTAAAAAAGAAAGGAATTTTAGTAGAGAGGCTTAAACAGCAGTAGATATGCACAAGGCTGATGCTGAAATGTGCATATTTTCATATACGTGCATTGATTTATCTTCTGCATGTGTTCATATCACTGAAACCTGACAGGCTTTCAAGCTGGACTGCAGTTGATTGGTTAAATAAAAGCCAACATATACCAGTTTCAGCTTTATTTTTTTCATAAAACAAAACTCATAATAAATATGGATAAATACAGATAAAATGGACAAAAAATAGATATGGATAAATACAGACAGAAATGTTTTTAAAAAAAATAACCATAAATAATGACCATGAAACCGGGAGCAGGGAGTTAATATGCCCCTTTGAAAGAATGTGTACTATACATATTAATCCTCATTGTTTTGTGTAATATTTCCTATAGACGTATTTACACAGGTAAGATTCATTCCCTCGGTACAACGTGTGTGTAATGTAAAGTGCTCTGACACTCTAGGGGTGGTATGAGTAGCGCTATAAAACAAAATAAATGCATGTGAGAGAGGAGTTGTGGAGAGATGAGTGGCATTGATGGAAGGTGGTGGTGGTGGGGGGGAGGGGGTTTGTGGAGAAGGAGGTCATGGTGGGGAGCCCCATTAAAGATTGTCGCACCAGGCACTTCTAACTCCAAAGGCGGCGCTGTTGTTCTATTGTGTCAAGTCAAGTCAAGTCAAAGATTTTTATATAGCGTGACTTTTCACCGTGAGGTCTCAAGGCGCTTGCAGCATAGGAAACCAGATGGTGATGGCAATGTCAAGGAAGAGATAGAGACGGCTAGTGAAAGAGGGCCACTACTTAGGGAAGAGCCAGGTTTTCAAGGCTTTACGGAAAGGCTGGTGCTCTACAATGGAAAGAAGATGAGGGGGCAGTTTGTTCCAGAGTAGCGGGGTAAGGTAGGAGAATGAGCGCTGCCCGTACCTAGAGGTGCGCGCGCAGGGTTGTGTCAATAGAGACTTATTAATGGACCTTAGGGACCTCTTAGGGGCATACCAATTTAGTTTTTTTTTCAGATGCCTAGGTTCTTTGTTGTACAGAGAATTATGAGTTAAGCATAGGATCTTGAATTGGCTTCTTTGCCGAATGGGGAGCCAGTGCAATTGTTTCAGACATGGCGATGAAGCAGTTCTGGGAGGCAGGTCTAGCACTAGTCTAGCAGCGGTGTTCTGCATAGTCTGCAGCTTTACCAGTAGGTCCTCATTCAGGTCATAGTACATGGCATTGCCATAATCGAGATGGCTAATGATGAGGCCCTGGACCAGAGGTTTTCTGGCTTCAATGGGAAGCCATCTGGAGATCTTTCTGAGGCTGCGCATTATTCCGTAGCAAGTGCCAGTCACCTTGGCGACATGATTTTTCAATGACAGAGTGCTGTCTATTATAATTCCTAAGTTACGGACCACCAGCTTGGGGTCCGGGCATATTCCCAATTCAGCGGGCCACCACTCCTGTGTCCAGCACCTCTCTGCCTTCCCGAACAAGATAATTTCCGTCTTGCCCGCGTTCAGTTGGAGTTTGTTCAACCTCATCCAGCTGCTGATCTCAACCATACAGTTTTTAAAACGTGCGCAGGTGTCAGCGGGGTCTACGCCGCACGTGATCAGCAGCTGGGTGTCATTGGCATATGACACAGTTTCAAAACCGCAGGAGTTAATGATTTTAGCCAAGGGTGTCAAGTACAGGTTGAAGAGCAGCGGGCTCAAAATCGACCCCTGGGGTACCCCCACAGTTACAGGACTAGTACCGGAGACCAAAGTGTGGACTCGGACGGTGGTGAGGCGGCCTGTGAGGTAGTCCTCAATCCAGCCCGGGGCCCCTCCTCTGTCACCTATCTCCCACAGCCGATGTTTCAAGATAACGTGGGAGATGGTGTCAAATGCCGCGGAGAGGTCAAGGAGGATGAGAATAGCTGATTCGCCCCTATCCACCGCGAGTCTGATGTTGTCCACAATCTCCACAACAGCCGTCTCTGTACTGTGGGCAGCCCGAAAGCCGGACTGGGAGGGATCAAGTACTCCACATGCTTCTATATAGGCTATCAGCCGATTGTTCACGAGAAGTTCCAGCACTTTCCCAAAAAAAAGCAACAGAGATAGTGGCCGATAGTGGGATGGCAGGGTCGGGTTGTCTGAAGGTTTCTTTAAAATTGGCTTCACTTGATCATGCTTCCACTTCGAGGGAACACGTGCCTGCTCAAGTGAAGCATTGAATATAGCCGTGAGGGAATCGGCTAACAAGGGCATAATTTTGGTGCAATGGCGTGGTGGAAATGGATCCATAGGGGATCCCGATTTTATTTTGCTTAAGCCCTCCAGAGTTTCCTTGACAGTAATCGGGGCGAATTTCGTCAATAAAAGGCTTGACTATGGTCCCCCCCCTTGTGGCAGGGTCCACAGACTGCTGTCGAGAGGGGGCTGATCGGGGTCTGTAATGGGGAAGGCAGAGTATATTCATTTAATTTTATTCTCAAAAAACTCAGCCATTGATTCGACCCATTTTTGAGAGGGACTAAACAGAGATTGTTCGGCGCGAGGGGATGTAAATTCTTTCAATATTTTATAAAGTTCCTTAGTGGAGCTAGCAGAAGTATTTATACGCTTAATCAAATAGGCCTTCTTGGCCTTTTTTGATATTTTTCACATATCTCGAGTGTAATAGTTTATACTTTGCTCTATCCTTCTTCGTTTTAGTTTTCCACCAGTGTCACTCTGCTACTCTGCTGGCTTGTTTGTCTTTCTTTATATCAATCGTGAACCATGGGGAGGCCGCCGCCTAAGCTTTGACGATGGTTTCAGGGAATATTCGATCTAATGTTTGTAAAATGGAGGATTCCAAATTGGTTACCCTTTGTTCTAAGGAAAAAGCCAGGCTATTTACAGGTTTAAAATGGGCCAGAAATGCTTCCGGTGTAAGTTTACGCCATGGGCGAATCCGCACTTTTCTGCCACTCATACGTTTGGTCGAGGTCTGACTAGGGAGACTGAACTTTAAAAGATGATGATCAGTCCAGATCATAGGGAGAGGTTCTTCCGTACTGAGGGGCCTATTACGATGGCGGATTTCCCGCATCCACCGGGCCGGCGGAAGCCACCGCCGGCCCGGAGGATGCGGGAAAACCGCCGCGGAGGCTTGAAAGACCCGCCGCCAAATTAGGATGGCTGGTGGGTCTTACAATCTGTCCTCCGCTTTTCCGCCACGGTTGCCTTCCGACCGCGGCGGAAAAGCATAAACATGGCTGGCGGTGTCTATCAGACACCGCCAGACATATTAGGATGGAGTACAAAGTATGCTTTTCCACTGCGGCTTTTCCGCCGTGGAAAAGCATACGGACCTTCACTACGGGGGCCCGTTGCGGGCCCCCTAGGTGAAGGGGGGGTGTGGGGTGCACATGGGGGGTACCTATAGTTCCCCCACCCAGCATTTGCGTGGACAAAGCAGCAGGCACCACGCGGTGCCTGCTGCTTTGTGCACGCAAATGCCGTGCATGCATTTTTAACATTGCGGCGGGTGCAGCTTGAAGCTGCAACCGCCGCAATGTTAAAGATTGAGGATGTGACCGTCACCCTGGCGGTCACATCCTAATCTGCACGGAGGGACCGCCGCAGCCCCTGCCGACGGTCCCTCCTACTCTATGCTGGCAGACGGGCTCAGATCCGTCCGCCATCATAATCGGCCCCATAGTTTGGAGGAACTGGTAAAAATTAGATCAAGGGTGTGGCCCGCACAATGGGTGGGGCCCATAACTCTTTGAGTGAGCCGGAGGCTTTCCATAGTTCTAATTAAGAGGCATATCTCTGGGTCTGAGGAAAGCTCCCATGATAAATAAAATCGCCAAGTAGAATGAAGTTCTCAGTTGCTAGGGCATGGGCGACTATTGTTTCTATTAGTAGATCAACAAAACCTGTTTTAATGCCCAGCGGCCTGTACACAAGCGCACCTCGCCAGCTGTCGGACCGGGAAAGTTGCATATTAACTATCATGATTTCGAGCGTTGGATTTGACAAGGATTCCAGTAGCTGGATCTCAATGGGGGTTCTAGCTGCAATCGCTATACCGCCACCCCTCCGCAATTCCCTGTCCACCCTTGTTACAAGATATTCCTGAGGAAAGGCGGACACTATATCTGATGACGCCTGACAATGCAGCCAGGTTTCTGTAAAAAAACAGATATCTGGTTTGTCTACTTCAAGCAGGCTCCATACCTCCGCAGCATGCTTAGGTATTGAGCGTGCGTTCAGGTACATCGCAGTAATGATCTCATCTTTTACTGGGCTATTCCTGACCGGTATGGTTGGTGTGTTTGTTAACAAAGTTCACTTCGCTCTGCCCTTTGTCTCGGCAGGGGGGACATTTCTGGCTGCCGCGATCTGGGGTATCACAAAGGGGAGCGTTAGCGGCTGAGTCGACTGGGAAATTGATTACGACTCTACTGTTCTACCCGGATTCAAGAGTTTCAGTTCCACGCTGGAATAGGTTAACATTGTAACGCAGCTTACCTCGGAGTTCGTAATGAAGACGAGGAAGAACATAGGTAGGGGTCCAGGCAGCGGGCAGCAGTTCGGCGAGGGTATTTAAATGGGGAGGGTGCGTGTCCGTGGTGTGACGCTGGTCAATCAGAACATAGATTGGCTGCTCCTACATTCCTTGTCCCTCCGCTCAAACGGCACACGCCGCGGCGGAACGGGGACCGGAATGGCTATTGATGAAGTTAAACAAGTTTTGCAGGTAACACACAATAAAATACATTGCTAGGAAAAGATGCGAAAAAAGTGATTTTTAAAGACAGCCTTTAAATCAGGCACACAGCAAATCTGGCTCGTGGTGACAACAGCTGACCCCAGACGCTAGCGCAACAGCGAGAAAAAAGACAAACAAATGCCGGTTCTTAGCTGCGAGCTGGTTCTTGTGTGTGTTTGACTTGATGAAAGTAAACCCTTGGGTAGCCTTATGAAACAACTAGAGCGCAGCCTCATGACACCATGAGCGCCCCCTTATGTAAGACACCATGTGAATATAGAAAGGTGACACCTATGACACCATGTAAATGTAGATTAGTGACAACACGATAGTGCAGTGTGATGACATCTGTGGTGGGATTATGAGAGTGCAGCCTGTGAACTCTATTAAAGCGCAGGCTTATGAATCATACCAATAAAATACAGACTGCTGACCAGAGCCGGCCTCTGCTTAAGCAAAGGGGCTATCTCTCTGGTCTTTAATTATCTGTGTATCACAAACGATGAAGGGGTAAGAGGAGGCGGGGGAGGTTGAGAGGTTTCACCAGAAGCAAATCGAAACAAATGAAGGCGCTGGTACCCACGGACCTTCCTAAGAGTGTTTAAACACGCTTTTCTTTGGCGTTACGTGCAAGGGAGAGAAATTCAGGCAGCTCCTGCGCCCCTCTGAAGGCCAGCGCCCTGGACGTGGGGCCAGCTCACCCATGTTGATTACAGGGGCAATGCAGGATAGTAACACATTGAGAATAGTAACATGGTGACATCCGTGGTGAGATTATGACCTGTGAATAGTATCGTGTGTGAAACTTGGTGACAACATGACAGCACCCGCTTTGTAGATGAGAGCCTGGAAAGTTGTCAGCAGTGGATTGAACTCATATCACTGGCTACTCTCCTCTCGAAAGCAAAACAAGTAGTCATTTCTACAAGTTAATATTGAATCCTTTGCGTTGCTTCTATCGGTCTCACCTCGGATGCCTTAGCCGTTTAAAATGTATGCAGCTCCATCCAGGAGGCAATACAGGCGTACACTCTGCAGTTACATGAATTTGAGAGAGTGTTATCTTATCTGTACATTCACATCATATTAATAAGACAGCTTGATAGCGACTTATCACACCAAAATGATTGCCATGGTCCACCCTGGTGAGCGAGCGCACGCGGAGCTGGTCGTCTTAAAGTCTCATCATTGATCGGTCCGTTTTGCCTAACCAGCTTACCTCCCGCCCAGCCCAGCTGTAAATCACTGAGGTCTGCTGGGCTGCATTTATACAGTGAAAGGCGTGGCTTTGTTTGATTGAATTAAACTCTCTGATGGCGAGTTGTTTGTTGGGCGTTGCCTCACTTATTGTTTTTTCAGTTTGTAGGTTTGCATTGTGATGAACACTTTAAGCGCAATGGACAGTGTGACCATTGAAACTTAAACTGCGCTAAAATGATGGAGCCTAATATTTGGCGATAGATAGAACTACCAGTTCACTACTTCGTCATGGCTTCCTCCCCAAATTTAAACAAGCATTGGCTGCGCAGCAGTAAAGCCGCGCGGCCGTGAATGTGCGCAAGTCACGCTAAAGAAGGAAGCAGCAGGGGGAGGGGAGGCAGGAGGGGGCCTGCATATGTTTCTCTTGTGTGAACGAGCAGGGGCACCATACATTTGCAAGGTAATTACAAACATATGTTGTTCCTGCTCGCTCCCAGGGAATAGCCAGACGTGCACGCGTTGCCCTTGAAGGCAATGGAACGCGTGCACGGTTTGGCCTGAAAAGGCCCATCCATGGCTTTAGGTCTCTCTCCTATGCAACGCATGCGCGTTGCGCAGGTCGAGACCTAAAAATGAAAGTAAAATTGAGGCCTATCCCTCCAAGTAGGGATTTTATGTCCATCTCGCCTGTAATCTGCTCCGTTTATACAGAGGAGCTGAATAGGTGGAGTAAACTATACTCAAGGCAGGGAAGGAAAAGGGATTCCTGGTCGATGGCTGCGAGGTGAAACATCTGCTTTGTCGTATACTCAAATGGAAGACAGCAGAGGTCGCTGCCTGGCACTCACTACCTAATGGCACAGGAGAAAGACACCCCATTTAGCGTTGCCTGGGCTGAAAACCTGGAAAAGCTGATGGTGAAATCAAAGGCCACAGTGAGCACCCACATTATACTCATCCGAGCCACAGCAGCATGGCAGAAGGGCTTACCTCTCAGACTTATCCTACAACCTCCACCCCAACCAGGGCCATCTTAACAGCATTATAGGCCCCCGGGCAAAGCGGTGCACTGGGGCCTGCCTACACAACCACTCACGGGAATAAAAAAGTTCAGCAAAAAATGTGTGTTAAATTCTGGTCTGCATGGGGCCCCTATGCACATGGGTCCCCAGGCACTGCCCAGTGTGCTCATGCGTTAAGAGGGCACTGATCCCTAGGCTCCTGGACCCATACTACTGGTATTAACAGTGCTATCCTGCCACATGCATGACTGGTTCACACCGAACTACAACACAACCCCCACATGGTGACGGGTTGTGGGACACCACTGCTTAACGAGACACTAGAGCGATTCTACAAACATAGGGGCATATTATCAGGGAATGGCGTAATAATTATCGCCGCTTTAGTGGCAGAAAACTGACGCTAAATCGGCGATAACGGGCTTGATAATTTGCCCTTGTGAATTCCCATAGAAGCCCATGTTCTGGTGTGAACATGGACTTCTATGGGAATTCTCTACGGCATATTATCAAGCCCATTATCGCCGCATTAGCAGCAGGTTTCTGCCGCGAAAGCGGCAATAATTACAACACCATGCTTGATAATATGCCCCATAGCGCTCTCCTGGTGTCAGCCCCTGTTGGGCAGTTTCTTAGGCTACTAATGCCGACCTCTCTACATTCGGTACTCACAGATTCCTCACTGCGTTATAGGGACCAACACACCTTCCATACTCACTGTCCACAGCGCGGGAGCTCAAGGGTCTCCACACCAAGCATCACACTTTTATTGCTAGTATGTGCTGTCTTGAATGATGGACCCGTTTTTTGTATTAAAAGCTGTTGTATCTTGAGTGTTCTATAACAAAGAAATACTAGTTAAAAAAACAATGCTATGTAGTCATTGACAAAAAAAGGAAATGTTATATGAGCTCCTGCTGCAGGCAGCAGACGGGGTTAGGTGCACATGAGAACATTCCATTTTGCTCACTTTGCCACTGGATTCAAGCTAACCTGGCTGATGAGGGGTGTGACCCTGAAACCGGTCCCTGGATCCTTGTGTCCGGTCCAGGATCGACCTGGCTTGGCAGTTCGGTCTGGACTGTTCCCACAAGGAATAGGGTCAAGACTGATTTGCATATGGCTTGGTCTGAACTGGGGTGGCAAAGTGAGCTAAAGAACGATGATGGATTGAACTCAGGGGCATATTACCAAGCAATAGCGATAATTATCGCTATTGCTTGGTTAGAGACAAAATTTTACCGCTGAGCTGCGGCAATTTTTACCGTAGATAAACCTTGGTATTACCAAGGTTTATCGCAAATGCGATAAAAAACGGCCACAATGCATGAATATTGCTGAAAAGTCCGCGATATTCATGCATTACCGAGCTAATGCTCTTAGCCATGTTATCCACCTCCCATTGGATAACATGTCTAAGAACTGCTCAGGGCAGGTGTTAGCTTTTGGAGATATTCGCGCTTAGCGCGAATATCTCCAAAAGTTGGTAATAGGAGATAGCGATGTTAGGGACTGTTTCCAGTCGCTAACATCTTGGCACGCCCACTTTGCATGTCATTAGTGATAAATATCACAGACATGCAAAGTGGGGCCCAAAATGGTCGCTATCTCCTACTAGCTGTCGCTAACTGGTGTTAGCGACAGCTAGGTAATAGGGAGATACTTTTATCTCCGCTTTCTTGGCTTTTAAAGCCAAAAAAGCGGAGATAAACCCCCTTGATAATATGCCCCTCAGATCTGTGACTGGGGTAAGTGTCTGAAAAGTTTCAGCGCTCCATCCATCACCTCCTTGTGTTTGCGGCATTCTATTGCTGTGATATACTTGTGTTTACTAAAAAATCTAACATGTAAAACATAGTGTTTTAAATATTTGAGCACTATCTGGAATAGGAGGCATGCGCTTGTGGGTTTTAAAGACATTGATTGGGTCTGTTTCCTACTCACACGAAATGTTCATTAGCATTGCTAGTAAAAGACTTTTGAATAGTGCCTTTTTGTAGAGACATTGGGATAGCTTTATTATTTTGCGGTGCAATGCAGCACAGCAATTTGAGAAACGAAAGTTGCTGTGTTGTGTTGGACTAGGCTAGAGGGAGAGAGCATCACAGATCAGTATCTATAAAGATGTGGCCTTAGTGCACAAACATGCTGTTTAGTGTCACGAAAACCCCTTTGCACATGAGTACAAAATGGAGTTCTTGATGTCAAGCACAGGCTTTATAGAGGAAAGGTAACCTTTCAGTACAAAATACTATGCTTACATTAACTTTAAAACTTTTCACTGATTTTGAAGTGTGCTGCACAGTGCAGCATACACGCAATGTGCAAAAAGTTAGAATAAATTGAAGCATTTCTCCTTGTTAACTCAAGGATGCATTATTTTTGGAGGCAAAGCTAAGTCTACTAATTTTAGTAGATAGAGACTTGTATCAAAAACTGTTGACAGTAGAGTGAGACTGCACTTGTCCCTCTCATTGAGCGTTCCCTTGATGCAGATTAATGTAATTACTTTTTGAATAACTTCAAGGTGAAAAAAAGTTTTGCGCTGGAAAGTAAACACTTTATTAAGACTTTGTTCTGGGTTTGCAACAATTTGCATCTCTTTGCACTGATAGGAGATTTAGATAAATCCGCCGCACTTTATTAGAGTGACAGACCAATGTCTTTAAATTTTTAACAGTGACATAAAGAGCGGGACAATCCTCTAACTATTGTTTTATCTGTTATTATTTAATTGTTTTGAAATGCTAAAGAAAATGTTCTCCTTATGTTGTAATGTTGTTGGAGTTTGCTTTAAACTTGCACCATTGTAAATGTAGTCAATTCAAAATAACTTTATTTCAGTACATAACAACCATAAACGATTCATAAAAACATATGTTTAATATGCTTAAAAAAAGTCCAAATAGAAGTTTCTGCGAGCAATTTATACAAGTGAAACATGAAATGGGGAGTGTATGACCCTAACTTCTTTATGTTAAAACATAAATATTTGAATAAATATGTTAGAAAGGCAACAATAAATAAAATAAATGAAGTAAAATACGCATAATATTTGGGTTGGGTTCCTCAACCAATCATGAAAATAATAATATTTCAGTGCAAAAACAATTAATATCGATACATTTATTTATACATGGGACAACATCATTATCAACTCATTAAAACAGTGTAATCTCATCGGGGGTAGCCGCGCGCTCTATAAAATACTTTATTATTATTTTCCTTACCCCTTCAAATCAGAAAGGCGCCCTCGGAACTTAGTTTCCATAAGCTAATCAAAACATGGCTATTTAACCTTCCCTAGTTCTCTCGATAACTGCCCTTTTCCTTGCCTCCGCATTGCACCGGGACACCCCTGTCGGGGGTAGCCACGCGCTCTATAAGATACTTTAATATTTATATCAATATCATATAATTCCATTAAGACACTCTGTTGTTTAAATCAATTTTCATGTAATACAGACAGTTCATTAGAGTTTTAGGCCTGCTTTAGCTCGTAAAAAAACTATTGCTAGAAGAAATCTACTAATGCCAAAGACAATGACTTGTGCAGTATCGGTTTTAAAAATCCTTTCCGCCACTTTGTATGATTTTGTACCTAGGCTTAAACAGATCGATCTTTTCCTAGCTTTGGTATAGGCAGGACAGAAAAAGAGAATATGCAACTCATCTTCTTTGGCTTTACCTGAGCATAAAGTACAACATGCATCCAACTTTTCAATGTGATTATTGGAAAAACTTGCTACAGTTGTGTTAATATTCAAAATTCCATATCTAAATTTCATATATAGCGTCAAGTGGGAGATATATCTCATCCAAGTGCTGCTCAAAGTATGCCCCATCTTTGAACAGGAGGAAACTACTTGTAAGGGTTCCACCCACTGAATCATATGGCACACTATTGTGGATGTATGTCCAAAAGGTAGTTTCTAGTACCTTCTTCGAAGCTTGGGTCAATGTACCCGGCTCATCCCAAAACTGCGATAATCCAATCCTTTTCAACCACAAACAAACATGTTTGAGCCATGTAATACTTTTGTTCTGATCCAATTCTATTATCTCTTCTAGACCGGTCTTATAATCTAACAACTCCAGGCTTGACCAAAGTCTCACCCATTATGTGAGAGGTCTTAAAATTGCATAGTGAGCGGTCCATTTTATATTCAAATCAAGGACAATTGCTATTAATGGTGGATTAAAACCATGATCTATTGACTTGGTAAGAGTATTCTGCATCATTCAGAAACTCTGTCCATCACCACCCCCCTTTTCCAAAATCGGTTTTATCCACACTATGTGTGGGAGGGTATACTCAGACGTGAGTCCCTTGCTCATGGCACCATCAGGATTCAAGCAAGCCGGGCCAAAGAAGGCTGTGATGCCAGAAACCGGTCCCCGGGAGCTTGTTTCCTTCCCAGTATAAGAATTGGCTTGGTAGTTTGGTTTGCCCTGTTCCCATCATGCACTGGGACAGGAACAGACTAATTTTCATATAGCCAGGTTCTGAGCTGAGATGGTGCAGTGAGCTACAAAACGGTGATGGATTAAAACCATGATCTATTGACTTGGTAAGAGTATTCTGCATCATTCAGAAACTCTGTCCATCACCACCCCCCTTTTCCAAAATTGGTTTTATCCACACTATGTGTGGGAGGGTATACTCAGACGTGAGTCCCTTGCTCATTGCACCATCAGGATTCAAGCAAGCCGGGCCGAAGAAGGCTGTGATGCAAGAAACCGGTCCCCGGGAGCTTGTTTTCTTCCCAGTATAAGAATTGGCTTGGTAGTTTGGTTTGCCCTGTTCCCATCATGCACTGGGACAGGAACAGACTAATTTGCATATAGCCAGGTTCTGAGCTGGGATGGTGCAGTGAGCTAAAAAACGGTGATGGATTAAAACCATGATCTATTGACTTGGTAAGAGTATTCTGCATCATTCAGAAACTCTGTCCATCACCACCCCCCTTTTCCAAAATCGTACGGGTAGCCTTAGCAAGACTCTATACAACTTTTTCCCCCAGCTCATAATTGTTTTTACAACAGGGTCCCCATATTTCCACCCCATATGATGCAGCAGATTGGGCTTTATATTTGAACACCTCTAATGCTGGGGAAACAGCCTTAGTAAGACTATTCCTGTGTCTTTTCATTATTGGCAATGTATTTTGCATCAGAGTGATCTTGCTCTTTTCTAATTGGGTCTTCCATGATAGTTTAGTGTCCAGGGAAACACCCAAATAATTGAAACTCCATACATAGTCTAACTTTTGGCCATTCAAGACCAAATTGTCCCGAAATGTTTTGTGAGGATTTATAGCCATGTATTTAGTCTTACTGATATTAATCTGTAAGCCTTTGTTGCTGCAATATGTTTGGAATGAATTTATTAAACATTGTAACCCCATGGGTGTTTGCGATATTATTGTTGTGTCGTCAGCAAAAAGAAGTGATGGTACTAGTTCTCCCCTTAATCTTGGTGAATCATTTTTACAGCCATTCAAGAAGTTGGGAATATCGTTGACGAATAATAAGAATACCGTGGGTGCCAATACACATCCTTGGCGAACCCCCCTCTTTATGGGGATAGGTTCTGTTAGTTCGCCCCTAGGACCCCATCTAACCTTGGCATAGTTATCTTCATGAATCCTCATGATCTGTTCAAGGAGGTTAGCTGGCAACCCTTGGCGTCTTAGTGACTCCCATAATAAACCCCTAGGAATTAAATCAAACACAGCCTTAAGATCTACAAAGGCTACGTATAAATGTCCCTTCCTTAAGTTTAAATATTTCCAGCATAAGCAACAAAATCTAAAGACCTGATCTATGGTGCTAGTTTTAAGTCTGAACCCCACCTGAAATTTTGAGAAAATATTATTTTCCTCAATCCATGTATTTATACGGTTTAAAAAGTGCCTTGCAAAAATGTTCTGTAAGATGTTGATTAAATTGATTGGGCGATAGTTTACTGTGTCGTAACAATTGCCCTTTTTAAAAATTGTCAAAATTTCCAGCCCTTTCCATGTTTCTGGGATTTCAGTGCCTGCTACTATGGCATTACATAAGTAATTAATGTAGGGACCCCAGACACTGACATCGTACTTAAATAGATCTCCTGGAATCTTGTCGGGTCCAGGCGCTTTCCCTGATTTTACTGAGTCAATGGCCAATATAGTTTCATGCAAATCAAAAACTAACTTCCTTTAATTTGGACTGATTAAAAGCTCTGTGTTAGATAGGGCCCTTCCACTCTCTGGTGCTTCATACAGCCTTGTGATATGATCAACCCAAGTTGCTGCATCAAGATAAACATCCTTTGTTTCCTTCCCTGCTGTATTTCCTTTAGCCACAAGCCTCCAAAAGCCCATTTGGTTCTTATTCTTTGCCGCCATTAGCAATTTGGACCAATTTTCGTCGTCCCATGAAGATTTTGCCTTTTCCATAGTTTTTCTATACTTAAGCCTAGCTTCTTTTATGTTGAAGATCCTACCATTTTTTATGGCCTGTAATAATTCCGATTTGGCGTTGCGACATTCCTTATCGTACCAAGAATTTCCTTGACTACTAGGGGGTCTTACATCTCTACTAGTCTTTTTTGACCTTTTGTTACTATTGGAACCAACTCTGTCAAAAATTGCTTATGTAATTCCAGGAGTGTAATTCCAGAGGCATCTCCCCCCAAGGGTGAGTTTAAATGTATATTGAAAGTGTCTGCAAATATTTTGTAAATGTTTGCCAATGCGGCGCCATGCCCTAGTATATGTGCCCACTTTAAGGAGTGACGGTTATTACAGACTATAATGTCATTAAGGCTTGTGTCTGATATCTCATTATTCTCCATTGTGTATGGAAGAAGTCTACCATGAAATGACAAATGGAGCGGATGATGGTCACTCTCTATCCTTGGAATAACTTTTAAATCTATTGTATACGACCAAATATCAAATGATATCAATATATAATCAATTTTGCTCTGAGAATTACCCCTACAAAATGTGTGAGCCATTGGTATGTCTGAGGGTAAGCGGCCATTACCTGCTCTCAAACCATATTCAACTGTCAACCTCCTAATCTGAACCGCTACCACGGTACACAGTACTGAGCTCGTGTTATCCAGCATGGGAATTTTATTAGCACTGTCTGCCTCTTCAAATATAGTACCTAGCCCAGTAATAGGTTCATAACTACAGTTTAAGTCACCGCCTATTATGACACCTGTTTTTACGTCTAAGGAATTTAAAATAGAGTCCAATTGCTTGATTATACGTGAGTCTTTAGAGGCGGGGCCAGGTCTATTATAAACATTAAATAGGTGAAACACTCTTCTATCCTTGGTTGTCATTTTTATTCCAAGTATGTCCTGTGAATTTGTACACAATTGGGTAATTCCAATGGCGAGGGATACTTTCACCCATATTACAAGGCCCCCCGAGGACCACCCTCTTACTGATGGGATTGCATCCACATAAAATGTTTTGTACCCTACTCTATGTGGAGGAACTAGGGCCCAAGTCTCTTGTAAGAGACAAATATCACTCTTTTCAATAAATTCATTCCACTCTGGATCATTAATATTCCTAGCAAGTCCCTCTATATTCCATGAAATAAAACTTGACTCTAGTGGATTACTGACTCTTATGGCTGCCTGAGGTTCAACTGGCGGATTAGGAATTAACTTAGAAAACCCCTTTATCAATGACGCTTCATCTGACCACCTTAGTATGACTGACTGGTTTCCAGATTTATTCCCACCATCCCACTCTTTTTGTTCTTTTATGTCCCCTTGGGTCCTAATAATTTGAGCATTAGCTTGACTCACCCTCTTCATGTATTACCGATATTTTTTCCTTTGGAATATCTGTAGAGTGTAGTCAATCGGCAGCCTCCAAGGAAGTTAATTCTCGATATCTGTTTACAGTATGTGGGGTTATGAAATTATCATAGTCAAAAACAGTCTTCTTGATTGGCCTATAGAAATAACCTAATGGTAGAGCGTGGATACTAGTGTTCTCTGTCAATGTCTCTTCATGTGCTCTCAGCAAGTTACGGACCATGTAAGGACGTCTGAAGTTTATGACAATACAATCTCCTTGCATATCCTTTACAGAATCACCCACCCACGCTGCGGGAGGCAATTTCAAAACATCAGCATTAGGAATTAAATTAGTCCCTCTTGGGCTATACGTTGTCACCCTAGTACTGCCCATATTTAAGTGGTCTGTACTTGCTTCAGTTCAGGAATCAGTATTTCTATACTCAGCCCCTGCCTCTCACAGCTCTGTGCCCCGTAATTTCACCACTGTTTGCTGTCTCACTTCTAACTTGGGTTAGTATTTGTTTGACATGCATGGCATTCCTGCTACCTATAAATGCATTTTTAGATTCAGCTAGGAGTTTTGTCCCTTCCTCAAGGGATCTTTTACCATCCCTGATTAAAGTGCCTAATTGATCTATAGCCAGATTTAGCTGGTCTATTTTAGGGCCCATACTATCATTAATTTGAGTCTGCATATAACTTAGTGCCGTTTGAAGAATATCCGCTACATTTTGCTCTGTTGCCCCAACACCCTCATTTGGGGAGGCTAAACAAGGAGGTTAATCGATCTCAGTTTGCGTACCAATATTCTTGTGTAAAGTCACCTCGCGTTCGTGCTCTACTGGATTCCCTTTAGATACACTGGCTTTTCCCCCTTGCTTTCTTTTTTTCTCACCATTCCTTTTTCCCTCTGCACCTGCTTTGATTTTTGTTTTGGCATTTCCACCTGCTTTGGGACTCGTAGCCTTGTTGATATTCCAGATGTTTTGGTTCCATCTAAATTAGGGGATCCTTAAGTACTTGGTGTATATTCTACGGCAGGCTATTTTGATTAGTAGGGGAAATTAAGGCTTTGATTGTGTTGTGTTAATTGGTACTGGTGAGCTAGAATGTCTATATGTTGGCAACCTAGATGGGTCGAGCGACAATCTTCTCTCTGCTAATTCAATTTCGTGGGTTAGAAGAGAATCTGCTCTTATTTGAAGGCATCAAGGGTGCCTGCTACACCCTTCCGCCTACTCATAATTGAACCAAGTTTTGATATTTAAAATAAAATAAAAAGGAACAAAGAAATGACTATACCCACAATAGTAGAGATAATAATAAAACAGTGACTATTATAATGATAAGTAAAATTTAACACACAAAACTTGGCTTTTACCCCTTTGATCCACTTCAAACCAAACCACGATATGCTTACCCCAAGAGATATATATATATTAGATCTTAGGGAAGTGGCCCAGTCCAGTCTCGAACAATCGCGGACAGGCGCAGACGGGCCCACCCTGACTGCTGGGGAGTGTAGTCCCTGATGGCAGCGGGACAACAGTGACTCCCTGCAGCGTCCAGTGCCAAGCAGCCTCAAGAGAGTCCCCGGAAGGTCCAGCGACGGGCAACAACTAATGTGGCAGGTAGGTGACCAGTAGAAGGGGCTCCCGCGCTGCGGTAGCCCAAGCCCCCTCTTATGCGCCTCCTGGTGCTCAGAGCGTGCTCACGGCTTCACCGCCGCAAAGACTGATGGGGAGTGTAGTCCCTGATGGCAGCGGGACAATGGCAACTCCCAGCAGCGTCTGACACCAAGTAGCCTCAAGAGAGTCCCCGGAAGGCCCAGCAACCAATATGGCAGGTAGGTGACAAGTAGAACGGGCTCCTGAAAGCTAATGGAGACCAAGGAGTCTGGGAAGGCGAAGGCTTATAGCTGAAGCCTGAAGGCAGAGGATGAGGCGTTGGCAGGTAACAATTTTCGTTAATTTGTTTGTTGTTTGTTCTTTGGTAGATCACTGCCCCTCTCTGGCAGGAATGGTGGGGCACAGGCTGGCCATGTCCAACCACCACCTTTCAGCACTGATGGTCCCGCAGCAGACCCACAGACCCGCAGGTCACATTAGCCACCACTGCCGCCGTGCCCCCCCACCACGCTGCCGCGCTGCCTCCTCACCGTAGATGATATTTTGGAAGGAAATCGGCAAACTGGGGATTTTACAGTGGCTATGTCAGGGATCACAACAGGCAGGTGGCAGTGACAGCAACAGTGCCTGGAAGATCCAGGAGGAGCCAGGAGAGCCAGGGAGAGCCGGCGGCAGTGCAGCCCAATGCTGCAGGCAGGAACAGGTCGGCCTGGTTTTGGCTGTGGCGGCCACGCGTCAGAGTTGAAAGGAGCAGTCCTACAGACCCACAGCTCCCGCTTACTGCCTTCTTCTCCGCTCCGCCCCACTAGCCCTTACTGCCCTGCTGTCCGTAGGCCAAGGGCACAATGTCTGCAGGTAGAAGGCAAGCTGGCCGCTGGCAGTAAGGTGGCGGCAGCGGCGGCCGCCGCCGCGGAGAGAAGAGCGCTGGCTCAGACCCAAACGAGTTACTCCACTCAGCTGCGGACTCCAGAGTCTGTAGTCATACATTGCATGTTAATCAGGCCATGGGTGTTTGTCCCTTTAAAATACAAATTAATGTCAGGCATGTTTGTTGTTTAAGGTGGCAATGGTACCATACCTCTTGGTGTCCTTTATGCCCCTTCCTTAGACCATTATTAGCACAATACTACATGGCCCTGGTTGTACCTTAGATTGAAAAAAAATCCACAATTACAGTTTCCAAAAATGAATTGCCTCGCTAACTGATCATCATTTGGATTATGTTATGGTATGAGTGTTTTGTAAAGCAGCACATGAACTCCTAGGCTTCTTCAAAATCTTCAGGAGGAGCAAATTTGTGATTCTTAACAATATGCCTTTGGTCCCATACTCCTAAAACGTCTAAAATGTTACCAACTTAAAAAAAATTATCCAATTTCTGAACTCAGAAACTGTGAATCCTTTGAAGAGGCTGCTTGAAAGGTCAAAGAGGCAGCACAGAGTCCTATCTTTCTAACCAGTTTTGCATCAAACGGTGGTGCGCTTCCCTTTAATTTGTACACAGCTATTACATCTCACCAGTGGTGATTCTACAGTGCTGAAGCCTGTGTTATCTTGTTCAAGGGTTGGCTTGTCTGGGGAGAGTATTGCTTGTTCATGACACATAGTCATTTCCCTGAAGCAAACGATTGCCGGCTGTTTACAAGTGGTCTAGGTAGGGCTGATGAGGGTGGCCAGCTTATCAGAGCTTTTTAAGCATAGGTACTCCTTTATCTAACATTGCGGTTCATTGTTGGAATGCCTATGACAGAATTAACCAGGTTATGGATCTGTCATGAGATGGACAACGAGGATCAGGAGGCTGGTTGTAGGGTGAAAGCAGCAACCACAATTCTTGTCGGGACAAACACATGCAAACCCCAAATTAGTAAAATCAAGTTAAATCAAATCAAGCTTTATTTGGTATATAATATATAACCATAAAAGCATTCTATACAAAAAACAATTCTGCATAATAAAACTACTTTAAAAAGTAATTCAATACATGATAATGTTCCAGCCTATAATTTTCTATACAAAGTACTACACCATAATCATTTTTAAAACGTTTAAAAATTAGATCAGTGCACAATCATTTCTCAGCCTAAGAAGACAGTAATTATATAGACCTGAGCTAACAAAGACAATATAAAATAGAATACATGGGCACAATTCATTATAAGATGAATCTTGCATTACTACTAATTATATTTATGTCAACATCAGTCTGTGTGGGGTATTGCGGAGGTAAAAATACAGTAACCTGATCATCAAAGGTAGCAAACTATTCCTTTTCATATGTTAATACTTCCAAATATGAAAGATCCTTTCTTCTCTTGATTGCCAGTTGGGTAAAAAGAATAGCTGCATTGCGTGTTTTTCCGTTTTCCAAGTTACAAATATGGTAAAAAGCAGATTTATAAGTATACAATCTGTTATCAATAAATAAAGGTTGTAAGATTGATTTCCTGATGTCCCGATAAAAGTTACAAAAGAGTATAAAATGCAATGTGGTCTGGGTAGACTTTCTATCACATGGGCAGATAGGAAGGTTAAAGCTCCACCTATTTTAGGGAATGTGAGCTGGTAATGTAGGGTGCCCAACCTTGAACTTGTTAATTATAATCTGTGTTGTACATTTCTCATAAAAAAAAGGTACAGCTCAACGGGGGTGTTACCTGATAACGCAGCACTTATGGCAGCCATCACCCTGTCCAGGGACATGCTTGATGTGAAAATTGGAGTGGTCGGCTCAGATGTCATGCTGCTGAGACAAGACTTGCGTAACTCAGTGTTGCGCATCATGGAGGCCGAATTCCGTATTTCTGGAGTGGAGGACGATGTCACCTCACTAAAGAAAAAAGTAGCTGCCATGGAGATGGCTCAAAAGGGACTAGCGTTGCGAGTGGAAAATACTGAAAGGTGGGCCAGGTGCAACAACCTCTGCTTCGTTGGGTTTCCTGGGAGCTGTGAGGAGCACACCACAGAACACTTCCTTACACAGTGGTTGGAAAGCTAACTTCCCCCGGAGGCTCTGTCCTGTTGCTTTGTTGTGGAACGGGCCCACAGAGAGCTTATGCAGAAATCTCCGTCGGGAGCTCGTCCGCGGCCGGTCATAGCAAAACTCTTTAATTACCTTGATTGTGACGCCATCTTGAAGCAGGCCCGAGCCAAGGAACCTCTTATTTACAACAATGCACGCATTCTTATCTTCCCTGACTATAGGCTGTTGGTACAGCAGCAGCGACAATCGTTTATGGCGGCGAAGGCCCGCCTAAGAGACCTCAAGCTCCATTATGCTCTCTTGTTCCCCGCCCGCCTGCGGGTTGTGTACCGCTCCCATACACACTTCTTTGATACCCCGGAAAAAGTCTTCAACTGGACTGATGAGACGGTGTGGGTGAGAGTCCACACACCACCTGGAAGAGAATCTGAATCATTATCGAGCAAGATGGCCCGGAGAGGTCCCCGGGGCCAGCTGAAGAGCAACAGATGGTCACGATCTAGGCATCGCTCCCAGTCCTGATGTACCTCTTCTCGGGGGGGGTTCCACCTCTGGGCGGCAGATATCAGCAGATTGATCCATGGGTCCCCGGGGTGCTGCAGGATTCCAGACTACGGCTTGATTATCGGAGAGACTTCGACATGGGCTGGTTTCTCTGCCAGGACCTTGCTGGCCGGGGACGTGGCCGAGGGGCATGGACTGTGAGTTGGAGATCCATTGGTCGGAGTGGCTCCCATCCCCCATTGGGGATTGGGGTTCCACACGGCCGCGACAGATGCTTCAGTGTTTTTGAGGTATAGGGTGGGGGGTTTGTTGGGTGGGTTGTTTATGTTTACAGATCGCACATCCGCTGTGGGTCCACACCTTTCCACACATGCACCGAAAAGTCCCCATGCTTGTTGTAGTGATAGATGCCTACCCAGATGGCCAATACATCTAATAGGTGCGGGTGTCACCAGGTACCCTCCGCATTGTTAGCTGGAATGTTCACGGGGCCTTGGACGAGATTAAACGTGGGGCCAAACTTCAACAGGCCAAGCGGGCCATGGCCGATGTACTTCTGCTACAGGAAACACATCTAATGGGCAACAAGGCCCCATGCTTTCAGAGATACGGTTTTCAGCAGGTCTTCCACTCAGGCTTTACGAGGGGTTCATGGGGGGTGGCAATACTAATACACCACAGGGTCCCTTACACACATGAAAAACAGTGGACAGACAGACAGGGGCGATATTTGTTTCTTCGGGGCAAGATTAGGGAGGACCTCCTGGTATTGAGCAGTGTCTATGCTCCCCCTCCCCTGCAATGGAATCTGGTGGAGCGGCTTATGACCCTCTGGGCGGACATGCCAGACGCACTCTGTGTGGTCGGTGGGGACTGAAACTAAGACATGGAGTTGGACCGGGATAGATGGTGGGGTGGGGGCAGTCCGGAGAGTAGTCGTCCCACGAAACTGCACTCCTTAGTGACAGGGCTTGATTGGGTGGAGTATGGCGCACCACTGTGGGGATAGTTGGGAATTCACCTACCTATCCGCAGTTCATGATTCATACTCCAGAATTGACTATCTCTTTGTTCCCGGGGTGGCAGTGGGTCGGGTGGTGTCGGCGGAAATTCTGCCGCGGGGCCTGTCGGATCATTTCCAAGTGACTCCAGATAGGTCAAGGGTGACAACCGTTCAGGTGGCGTCTGTCTGTGTGGCATCTGCAGAATGATGATTAGAAGGAGCACATGAGTGAATCCATCGACCACTATCTGACGCGTAACGTGGGGTCTGTCTCTTGCGCCGAGACATTATGGGAATCATTGAAACCCACACTGAGGGAGGTGGATATTTCCTGGTGTGCTGCAGCTCATAGGGAGCGTAGGGAGTAGCTGCTGCGAGTGGAGTCAGGAATAGAAGCACTCGAACATAGGAGCCGGGGGGTAGAGGGAAACCAACGTAGGTGACAATTGTTGATGGCACAACAGAACTATGCAGCCCTTCTGATGGACGAGTCCCACCAAGCCTGGCTGGCGACACGTAGCAGGGTGTACCAATGGGGAGACAAGTCCAGCAAGATGCTGCATCGTCTTTGTCAGGGAACCTTCCATTCCCAGGCCCTACCAGGAGTTCTGGACCCGGCAGGGAGAACCGATTACCGACCCCCCGGCTCTTGCGGAAAGCTTCGTCACCTACTGTGGGGATCTATACGCTCTGAAAGAATGCTTATCAGCTGCCGTCATAGATAAATTCATAACTGACCTACCACCCAAAGCCATGTCAGATAAGGTGCGGGAACAGTTGGAGCTCCCACTGACAGATGAAAAATTGGGTACAGCCCTAGGAGAACTCAAACCCGGAAGGCACTGGGACCCAACAGGTTCCCCAGTGAATTTTTTGGACACTATTTTATAAATTCGCCCCTCACTTTTGACCGGTGGTGGAGGGGCTCGCTTCCTCCAGACTGGAGGCATGCAGAGGTGGTGGTATTTCGCAAACCGGGCAGGCCACCGGAGCAGCATGCTTCTTATCGTCCTATTTTCCTTTTAAATGTGGAGACGAAGGTCTCGGCCAAGGCGTTGGCCAATCGCCTCTAGCCCCACATCTCCACCCTGCTACACCCCGACCAGGCTGGGTTCATGCCCCGGAGGGCGACCAGACACAATATTAGACGAGCGCATATGGCAATAGCGGCGATCATACAATTGGGGGAACCAGCTGCGCTGTTATTGGATGATATGGACAGGGCGTTTGACTCCCTGAGCTGGGTGTACCTTTTTTCTCTGCTGCGACGGCTCAACCTCGGCCCGCGCTTTCTCTCCTACCCAACGCTACTATACAAAGATATAACAGCATCGGTGCAGGTGGCGGGGGCACTCTCATCATCCTTTTCTATTGGACGGGGTATGCGGCAGGGCTGCCCCCTTTCCCCATATTTATTTGCACTAGCTATGGAGCCCTTGGCTGCATGAGTGCGCATTTTCGCACAGATCCGGGATTTGAATGGGCGCCGGGTCTGTCTGATAGGATTGCATTATATGCAGATGATGTTGTCTTCTTTCTTACTGCTATAGACAGGATGCGGCTATTGCACAATATGCAAATGTTTGGGGAAACTTCGGGACGCTAAATAAACCCCGTAAGTCAACATTATAGGTTCTAGGGGATCGGACAGGGATAGGAGCGTGGGCTTCCTCGGTTCAGTTGACGGTGGGGGGACTGAAATATCTGGGTGTGTTTTTATCGGATGTACCTGCAGTCTCCTGGGAGCACAACCTGGTCCCTGAGTGGGAACGGATTCGTGAAGATCTTAAGTCCTGGTCCCGTATGCCTCTGTCATTATATGGCGGATAGGCAATATTCAAGATGGTGGTGCTTTCCTGGCTCCTCTACCAGCTACAAAATCATCCATATCCCACCCCGTTGGTTCAGACAGGTGAATGCAGTACTTGGACAGTTCCTGTGGGAGGGGGGAAAGGTACTGGTGGCTCTGCGCACATGCTTCCTGTCAACCTACAGCGGGGGCTGGTGACCTTTGATGTTCTCGCGTACTATCAAGCTTCACACTTGCTGGTTCTTAATGAGTGGTGGTACGGCGACAGGGGAGACCCAGAGTATGCAGCTGAGTGACAGTTCATGGGACATCATTCCCTACATACATTACTATATTCAGCACCGCTGTGGGGGTTGCTGCCATCGGTTACGCGGGTGGTGTTCCTGATCTGGAGGCAGGCATTGCGACGAATGGGGTAGAGGAATACTTTGACTTGGGAAACCACCCTATGGGGCAACGACGCACTTGCCTCAGCTGGCGGCCCTACAGGGATTCCGGGGTTGGGACACGATAGGTATCTCGGTCCTTGATGATGTTATGAAGGGGCGGACGCTCAAATCCTTTCAAGACCTGCAGAAAGAATTCCATATGCCACAATCACACTTTTATCACTACCTTCAATTTCGGCATGACCTGTCCCCTAGTTTAGAGGGTTTGGAGTTGCTACTGGAATCCAGCCCGCTAGAGGCAAAGGTTTTCATGGGAGATCTAAATGACCGGAAAATATCCCAAATTTATCAATCCCTGGTCACTCATTGCTCCCCTACACTTCAGAGGCTTCGTAGGGCCTGGGAGGAGGATCTGGGCATGCTGGAGGAGAAGGACTGGACTGAGGCCTTAGAAGCCCCACGAGGGGCTGCCATAGCAATGCGACTTCGCCTGGTTCAGTTCAAGTATTTACACATGGTCTATTTTACATGAGTGCGCTTGTGGAGGGCAGAGCTGATTCCCTCCCCTGTGTGCCTTCGCTGTAGCCGAGAGGAGGGTACATTTATCCACACAGTTTGTCGCTGTCCATCTCTTGATTGCTTTTGGAGAGGGGTATATACCTGCCTTTTGGAGGTTCTGGGGTGGGAGCTCCCCCGTATGCCGCAACTGGCCTAACTTCATGTTATGGAGGGAATAGGAGGCAACATATGTAAGCGACACCTTATGCAATTGGGCTTTACACTGGCGAAAAGAGATATTGCCAAGCAATGTAAGGCGCCAAGGGCCCCATCGGTGGCCGCATGGAAGAATGGGCTTGACTTCTGCATGGGGCTAGAACAACCTAGTTTTGTTGCTAGGGGTTCCCACGCAAACACTACAAGATGTGGAAACACGGGGCTGATTATCGGGGACTGTTGTTAGACCCGCCACCAGTGACAGAGGTCCATCCGATGGGATAACACATATGCACATCTTCAGACTTTGGGGGCGTACTGCGGGGGGCATGGAGGGGCTTACTCTTCCTGCTATATTTCTATGTGGTGGACAGGACTATGCGGATCTGGTGCGATCAGGGATGTGGGAGGTGTTGTTGGTATGTGTTTGGATCTTATGTGTAAAAGTCAAAGTCATCATACCTGCATAGTTGGATTGTGCAGTTGTCTCTGGAGTGGAGAGCCCTGCAATATATATGCAACTTGACAAAATAAAATTTGTTTTAAAAAAACACAAGGTACAGCTGAATGAAAGTGAGCCTTCACAAAATAATCTAGCACTCGTTTTTATGCTTGACTCACCATCTCTTATAGATGCCCTAGAATTTATTAGTCTAATTTTTAACTCCCCTTTATTGAAAGCCTGGATAGACTTGGGATCCTAAAAATCAGTAACCACATTGTCCTCAGTTAAAATACTATAGATATGCTGTAACCAAGGTTTTTTTATGCAGTAATCAAGAGAGAGGCAATCCATTAGTATATCCTTGGAACATTTTTTCTCATCTTTAGTCCAGATCCTATGCCATAGTGTAAGGGCAGCCATACTAATGAGATCACTGATATAGGATACACCTGTCTCCTTATGGACTATATATGAAGCAGTTGCATTGGGAACTGCTAGCACCCTCCTTAAAAATTTATTTTCAAGGGTTTGGAACAGCGAGGTATTTGCCCTCCCCATAATGATGCTCCATAGCACGCACCTGTAATACACTTGCTCCCATATAGTGTAAGGATTTCATGTACTGGCTTATTACCTATTTTGTTGGAGAATCTAAATATGGCCTCACTTGATTGATAAACTTTAGCTTACATAAGTCGATATGTGTGCGCCCCAGGAACCATTCCGAATGAAAAAGACTCCCAAGTATGAGAATGATGTTGTCCTTTCAATATATACACCTTCACATGGTGGTTTCTGCTCTTGGTTTTACTTTTCCCACAGGTCATGACTAGGGTTTTACTCAAATTTAATTTTAAATCTTTTCCAGTCATGAAATATGTGAAATTATCTATCAGACATTGAAGACCGCAGTGGACTGCACCGTCTGCATATAAAAGTACTTGTGTTACACGTTTACCTACAGTAGGGGCATCAGCATTTAAATTCTGCAGTAAACAAATCAATGTTATTATTGTATAAGGAAAATAAAAGGGGTACAAGGACACAGCCTTGTCTGATCCCACGGGTGACTCAAAATGGAGGAGTGCATTCCCTTTTTGGGCCATAGTGAATCCTTGAGATTAAAGGGGTCATTAGGATGACTGGCGGATTGACGATGTCGATCGGCCCGCCATCCAAACCTGATTTACTCTTGCCATATTATAATGTTGGGGTATCGCGGCGGACGCAAAGTGCGTCCGCTGCTTTTCTGTCGGTCGGCAATCGTTCTGATTGCTGGACGGGTGGACTTGAACCTCAATATGGTGGCGATGCATAGCAGGCACCGCCATCCATATTAGGACGCTGGGTCTCAAAGGCCTTTCCAGGGTGGCTTCGCCGCCATGAAAAGGCTGGCGGGGAATTGCAATGGGGGCCCCTTGCCGGCTTCCAGACTGGGGTGGGAGGTGCACTTGGGGGTTGCCCAGGGTACCCCCCACCATTCCCATGCAGAAGGTGGCAGGCCTGCCACGTTGTGCATGGGAATGCAAAACATGGCATTTTGGCATTGCGGAACAATGCAACAATGCGGAATGCGACTTTCAGGGAGGCGTCACATCCTAATTACTGGTGCGGGACCCCCGCACATCTGGCGGTCGGTCCCATCACCGTGAAGATGGCAGGCGGAATAAAGTCCGCCTGCCATCCTAATCACCCCCTAAGTGAGCATATATTTGCGATAGATAAGTAATAATATTGTGTGTGGCACCAATCCCTTTCAGCGTTTGCCACAATTTAACATGGTTAACTAAATCAAATGCGCTGATTAGGTCGACAAAACACAGGTGGATTTGGACTTCTTTGGCGATGGTATATTTCCCTATTAGCAACTCAAGGGTAACATACTGTTCAACCGTTCCAATACCACTAATAAATCCGTACTGGGCTTCAGTTAGGATGTTATTCTCATTTGCCCAGCATTCCAATCTCTCTAATATAATTCTATCCATCAATTTAAATGTAGAATCAAGTAGGGGTATTGGGCGGTAACATTTTGCATTTCCTCTATCGCCTTTCTTAAAAATAGGGATGATTGTACTTTCCACCCAAGGAGCAGGTAGCACCCCTCCAGTTGTGGCATTAAAAAGGCTTGCTAAAATGGGGGACCAGAAGTCTATACTAGACTTAAAAATATCGATAGGGACCCCATCTGGTCCTGCAGCCTTACCTCTTGGGCTTTTCTTTAGGGCAATTTTAATCTCGTCTACGGTGATAGGTACTGTCCTAACAGTGTTCACTAAAATAAAGTTACTATTATCGTCCATCTCAGTGACTTCTTTTGTAGGGTTAAAGATATTTTCAAAATGTGTCAGCCATTCCTCAGAAGTTACTAGTGTTTCTACCATAGGGGATCAGTTATCTTTAAATAATGGTTGGTCTATTGTCTTCAAAAATAGGATAGAATCATGTGTCTCAGCCGCTTGAAGCAGTTTTTCCCATGCTATCTCCTGGTTTCTACTTTTCTCAAATTTAGGGTTTGCTTATAGCTTTTCTGAAGTGGGCAGATTCTCTCTTTATCCCTTGGTCTTACTTTTACTGCTTCCTTTTATTCCTTATTTAATCTGTAGCACTGCTGATCAAACCATCTAGGGCAGTGATCCCTATTTTTCTTGTTTCTCACTTTCAGATCTTTGGAGATTTCGGCAGCAATATTTTGGAATGCACTAACAATGTCAATAATCATGGAGGATTTATCCAAACAAGTGTTTATATGTTGGCATTTTCTTTTAAACTATATTTTCCATTAAAACTATGGGATTTACACCTGACCACTTAAAAGAGATCATATTCTCTCCTTGTGTTTTGATATCGACTGCGAAGGCTCGTACCTTCTCTTGTTGATACAAGCTAGATTTCAGTATCAGAAGTAGCGGATGGTGGTCGCTAAACAAACTAGCCTGTATATAAGATTTTCTAACAAGGGTCTTACAGTTCCCTGATGTTAGGAAGTGGTCAATGTGCAATAAGGACCTAGCCCCTTCTGAAGAACCGGGTTTTAGAACCCAGTGGCACCAGGGGCACGCCCAAAGTCTTCGGGCATCACCTGTCTTAGAATACAGAGACACGGAAACTTCTTGGTGGCGTCAAAGATCAAATTTATTGGCTGCAGCCAGTAACAGAAGTCCTAGAAATCATCACGGTATGAGTTCTCAGGAGACTGCTCAATTTTACACAGCAAGTCATCCCTTTTTATGCCAAACATTATGCTTCAGGCAAACATTCCTTGTTTACAGTTAACCAATCACATGTTTCCACAACTAAAGTATCGCATGACGACAAACCCACTTTTCAGTTGCCCAGCCCATGATCAATTATCGGTCAAACCCAACATTCTTCTTTAGACAGGTCGAACAAACCCATAATAAAAAAAGGCACAACCCAATCGTAAATAGACCATAAAGAAAGGAGCAGAAACAGGTGGGAGTAGGATAAGGCATATCTGTGTGCAATAAAAGTTTATGATGTCCTGTGCTCTGATCCTTAATCTTGATCAGCTAAAGGGCAGGAACTGGTTTAACAAGGTCAGCTTCAGGCAACAGGGTCAGTTCACTCAGGTCAAACAGAAGTCAGCATGAACTGGAGCTAAGGTGTACGTGTCCTTAAAAAGACTAGTTCAGCCACAGTCATCGGCCTATGTAAGGGCAACCACAAAATGGCTGCCATACACAAAATGGAACCCAAGGGTTCAGAACGAAATCCCTAAATACGTAGTGAATCCATCGGTCTAACGTGATGAAAACACTCATACTTGCCGCACTAACTAGTTACGGTTCGCTAATATCAAATTCGTAATGAAACCATGACCTTTATGGAACGGGTTCAGAATTCACGGAACCTCAGACCCTCCTTTTGCCCTTACATAGGCAATAACCTAAACTCACGTCAATCTGAATCCAGGTCTATATTCATCAGATCAAGATGTTGCTGGAGCATAATCCTATTACTTAGTACCTCTCTTGGGACAGGTCTCCTTGCACACGTAGTAGCACAGAGGCCACATATAGCAGGAGCGCACTGCACACAAAGACAGAACAGGAAAAGAATCGCTAAAGCCATCCCAATGATCATCAGAATCTTCCATCCCCAGGTCGATAACAGTTCCCAAAACCATCCAATCAACGACCAATCTCCTTTATCCACATTTATAGACTCAGAGATCTTATGTAACTTAGAAATGGCCTGGTATACTCTAGGAGCATTGTCTGGTATGAAAATGCAGCAACTCGATTGGATCACTTAACATACCCCACCTCGATCTGCAAGTATGACGTCTAAAACCATTCGATTCTGTAACGTCATAAGGCGATCCGCTTGAAGCTCAGCGGTCAGATTACTAAGGGCACCAGCAGTTTCATTTATGGTGGATTCAACCACTCTCGTTAATTGCCGTAAGTTTCTACTGTTTGCCATTGGTCCCCAAAACGGTAGGAAACCCTTGAAAAAGTCTCCCACTTCTTGTCCAGTGGTATCTTCCTTACTGAAGACACCCCTAACAACTCTCGTTCTGTGGTAATCTACAGCAGCAGTATACGTAGGAGGCAACAAATATGCAACATAACATGTTCCCGAAAAATCAGGGGGCAACCATGTATATGCTCTATCATAGCAGACAAAATACGTGCCCTTAGCTGCTAAAAACGGTGGGGAAGTTTGGGATGCAAAGACATACGTCTGAGTACAAACACTCTTCCCTAACTGAGCTCTCTGATTCTTGCCCTTCCCTTGCAGACAAAAATGACCACGATGGGGTACAATCCAAATCGGAGGTGACCTTTTTCGTCTCTGCTTCTCACCCAGACTAATACTATATCTGGTTCCATTCCAACCAACATATGCTAGTAACTCATCCTTGCGAATAGTCTCATACGTTTCGATATCTCTACTCATATCTGTAATTGCCTTCACCAACTCTTTATTACTTGAGTTATCTCTCATGGAACGCAGGGGATAGATTTCGATGGCATAAATAAACATCGTCTGATATGCCCATACGGACCCATTGTCACTGAATTGCAGAACCAGATAAGGAATACCTCTATCCATAGTATGTGGCATAAGACCACACACCCAACAATTAGTGGTGTTTACTACTAACTGGTGTTGATGGAGAAGTTGCACAAAGGAATTATTCACAAATTCCGACCTTCTAATCTGTTCGTGTTCAGGTAAAGTATGAAAAGAATGCAAAGAAGTAGTAGCAGGTAAAGTCGTAGGTTGGAAAATGGGTGCAGAAATCAGTTGAAGAGAAAATACAAACCAACCCACCAAAGTTAACGTCATGCTAAAAAACATCAAAAGACATGTGATCAGAAAACATTTGCTATGCATAATTTTACACAGTTTCTTCTTAAAGTTAATTTTCTCAATGGCTCTCTCAATCTCAAAAAACTCCATCCTCTAACCGATGCTGTTCACGGCGGTTGGTTTTCTTCTGCTAAGGAATGCTTCTGTCAGCCCAGGGAACTCCCTTAGACCAACCAGAACCGTCGACCTTGCGTCTTCGGCTTGCACTCTCTAGTCTGTACACCGTGACCCTACAGCTGAACCCGGATGGTGGTTCACAAAAATATACCAAAAAAAGTTTCTTGGCTGAGAGAGTTCAATTCCTGAGAGAGTTCAGTTCCAAAAAATCAAAAAAAGGAATTATTCACTTTATTAGTTCATTGTCCCTAGGTCGTAGATTATAACGGTCTTTTCTAGGCTTTGTTTGAGGCTGAAACAACAGTTCAGGTTCAGTAGTGTCCAATCTTTGAGATTTGAGGCACAGCTTCCTGAAGGACATCGTCATCCTCTTTCTCGGAGCCTCGCCACACCAACTCAGCGTCGCTAAACGGTGCAAACTTCGGCACCCTTTCAGTCTCGGAATCTGCAATACCTTCACGGATCCACTGGTCGTACGGCAGAGGCAACGGTGCTCTCTTACAATGTACGCCGTGGATCCAGTTCTTTTTCCTGAAAACTTTCACTGAGGTCCTCATAGACAACAAGACTTGGTGTGGACCGGTCCAGCGGGGCTGGTCGTTCTTGGTTCGCTGAAAGTTCTTCACCAAAATCCAGTCACCAGGATTGAGGATGTGACCTGGATCCACAGAAGCTGGCAGCAATTTATCATGAACCTGTTGATGCAAGACACGTAATGTAGTCGTTGTCATACAAGTAGTCCACTGGCATAGGATAATCGATGTCACTGAACTTTGTTGACCTCGGCACTCCCCACACATTTGCCGGACGGCCAAAAACTATCTCATAGGGACTAAGGCCTATTCGGGAATGTACTGTAGTTCTAGTTGACAAAAGTGCCAACGGTAAAGCATCAGGCCATTGAAGACCAGGGCTCGCTTGAATCTTAGCCAGCTTTAACTTTAACGTGCCATTATAGCACTTAACTAAACCAGCTGATTGGGGATGATTCGCAGCGTGGAATTTCTGGTGAATTCCCAACCCTTCACACACTCTCTTCATCACCTTCCCCATAAATTCACTTCCGTTATCACTCCATACCATCCTTGGCAATCCAAATCTAGGGAAATATTCTTTGATCAGGACTTTAGCAGTGGACGAGGCAGTATTATCTTTTAGGGGGTATGCTTCTACCCATCTAGAAAAGGCGCAAACAACTACAAGGACATACTTTAAACTATTGCACCTTTCCATGTGTATGAAATCCAATTGCAAAACCTCGAACGGATACGTCGGAGGCGCAAAATGACCAGCTGGAGTTGGAGTTCCCTTGCCAGGATTATACATCAAACACACCATGCAATTCTTGACCACATTCTCCGCACATTCGGGAATTCCAGCATTCTGCCATACTGGAGCCAACAACTTACAAATCCCTTTCACACTAATGTGAGACCAACCATGTGCCATAGTAACCACTGCAAGCACGTACACATCTGGCAACATCCATCTTTGGTGTTCTGACAATTCAACCCAACAACCAGTCGAATCCAATCTACCCGTAGTTTCTCTCCAAACATTCTGCTCACTTTCAGTAGATTCAGCCTGTATCGATTTCACACTCTCAATCGTATCTTCGCACATTCCAACATCACCAATCCATCTCGCAGGGCCTGCCACATACATTCGGCTCATCAGATTTCTTGCTGTGTCTTTCGCAACTTCATCCGCAAACGCATTACCACGGCCAACATCATCCGTAACCTTCCGATGAGCACTACACTTCACAATCGCAACTTGCTTCGGCAAAGTAAGTGACTCAAGAAGCTCATTCACCAACTGTCCATGCTGAATCTTAGTCCCATGGGATGTCAAGAATCCCCTTTCTTTCCCCAAACGTCCGAAACTATGGGCAACACCAAACGCATACTGACTATCGGTATACACATTCACTCTCTTTCCTTCGGACAAAACACACGCTCTCGTTAATGCAATCAATTCCGCTGCTTGTGCGGAATTATAGCTCACTCGTGCAGTTTCAACAACTGTACTTAATGTCGTCACGGCATATACTGCAGTCGTGTCACCATTCGGAAGCTTGTAGCATTAACCATCAACCCATAACGTACCATCAGGATCCGGAAGAGGAGAATCTTTCAAGTCAATCCTACCCTTCATCTCCTCTTCCGTCCTCAAAAAACAATCATGCTGTTCCTGACCATCTGTATCCACAGACGTTGGCAACAATGTTGCTGGATTTAATACATTGCATCGCTTAATATGCACATGACTAGCCAAAAGTGTCAACTCATAACCCGACAACCTTGCACTAGTAAGGTGCTGAGTCTTGGTACGATTTAACAAGGTATCCACTGCATGTTGAACCATCACAATCAACGTATTATCCATCACCAGTCCAGCAGCCTGTCGGATAGAAACAGCCGCTGCCGCTGTAGCTCTCAAGCAACTCGGCAACGCTCTAGCTACCGGATCTAAAGTTGACGAGAAATACGCACATGGACGCTGCTTATCACCGAATTGTTGAGTCAAAACTTACAATGCACAACCCTCTCTCCCGTGGACATAGAGTGTAAAAGGCTTACTGTAGTCGGGAGTACCCAACACAGGAGCAGAACACAATGCATCATGCAACTCAGAAAAACTTTTCTGACAATCGTCAGACCAAGGAAGAGGATTCGGTGTATCCTTACAAGTCAATGCCAATAGAGGTTTTGCCAATAGAGAAAAGTTCGGAATCCACTGTCTATAATACGATGTGATACCCAAGAAAGCACGCACTTCTCTCTGTGTACTTGGCACAGTCATGTGGTAAATAAATAAATAATACCTCTCTTTTTGACTAGACATATATCATAACAGATAGCTCAATAAATAAGAGTCAAGATTCGAGGTAGTAGGAGTTTTGCAGGTTTATTACAGCATAAGGACAGGATCAGGACAACCTGCATAGGAATAGGGTGACAGGGTCCAGCAGCTGCTGGGGCTGGATCTGGGATGAGCGCGCTGACTTTTAATAACAATACATGAGCATATATACATAACGCAAACACATAGCATTACATTGCAGTGGGCGTAGCAGTGGGTGGAGCAGTAGGTGTGACGCGTAGCAGTCGCGAAAGATAAGGGCGAAAGTAGGTGTAACTGGGCGTATACATAGACATGTGATGCAAACGTAACAGAATATGTCATGAATAGGGCGGAAACCATGGAGGGGGCTACCTGAGGAGCCGGGACCTCTAACCTGATGGTGCGCGTAAACTTGCAATGACGTATCACTAGGAGAAGCTGGGGGCTATGAACTCTGTGCTAGGAGCAGAGACTGAAGTCTGGAGAGTCAGGGCGACATGTACCTAAACAGTATCTAGTATCTGATGTTTAGAGAACATGTTGATATAAACTAGAAGTCAGGAGGGGAAAGGCTGACTTGATTCTAAGACTGGACCATGCATTATTCTACATGTAGTGCGTGATGAAGAATACTAAATGACCATTGAATACAGTATTTCTCTAACGTGGAGCCGGAAAGGCTAGACAATGACGGAAACTATTGATGCAGTTCAGTAGCTTAGGAATGCAGAGAAGGAGGACTGAACTGATAACTGGAACTATAACATACTTTTGGCAGACTCAGAGGCTGAGCCAGGCTGCACCGGGCACTGAGAGGCAGGAAGTAAGTGAAGGGTCGAGGATACAGGTGGGGGCTGTATCGCTCCTCAGCGAGGCTGCTGGAGACAGGAGCTGAATCTGGTGTCCAGGCCCTTTTGAGGCCTAGAGACGGGGACTTTACAATGAAATAACGTGCACACTGAGAAACGTGGCAACGTGGCTTTACATAGGCCTGATATTCGTAGTATTCACGAGGACTGGAAACTGGCATACTAGAGGTGGACACAACTATAATTGCGTCATTAATCAAACATAGGGAATACATATGCATATTTAATCATGCACACATAACATATGATGGAGGAGGCGTAGGGACACAGAACATGGCAAAATTTACTTTTCCACATTCCCTCCTTGTCACTACGTTTCCATCAGGAAACATCAATATTCATGATACCATCTATCATTCCATACAGTATCATTTGCTCATCTCGAATTCTCTTAGAACGGGATTTAGAACGGGACTTGGGACTAGGAGTTATACTAGGAATACAGGATGTAGCACACATGCCGCAAATCGCAGGGCCACATTGTATACAGAGGCAGCAGCTGAATATGATCGCTACTGCTATACCTAGAAAGGACAAGACTTTCCATCCCCAGGCGGAAATTATACCCCAAAGCCAACCGGACCATGTCCAGGTGCCTGGGTCTTGGTGTATCAGATGGGCAATCTTATGAAGTCTGGTTATAGCTGAATAAACAGACGGCGCGTTATTTGGAATGAAAATGCAGCAACTAGATCCGATGACTCTACAGGCCCCGCCCCTATCGGCCAGTATGACGTCAAGGACGAGACGATTCTGTAAAACGACAAATCTCATAGCAGATTGCTCTTCGGTTAAGTTACCTAGAGCAGAGGCAGTCTCATTTACTACAGCTTCAAGGGTTCTGGTTAACCTACGGATTAACTTACTATTCTGGACAGGTCCTATAAAGAAGAAGAAACCTTTATTGAAATCGGTATATTGTTCTAGAGTAGTTTCAGTATAATCGACAATTGGGGACTCGATCTCCCTTCTATGTCTAATGTGTACTAGATGTGTGTTTCTATGATAATCAGATGGGGCTAAAAAAACTGGTGGCAGTAGGAAGGCAATGTAACAGGTTCCCTCCCAATCGAGGGGCAGACGAACATATGCAGTTTGACCACAAATAAAATATGAATGACGTGAAGCTTTGAAAATAGATTTCCCACTGTCACTATACTTGACAATAGTAGTACAATCACTATGTCCTACATGTACGGAACCATTATTTCGGACACATAATTCGCCTTTGACTGGTAGTACTGAAATAGCGGGTAAGTCTGGAGTAGTATCAGACTGAACATTCAGGACCATGAAATTCGACGAATAATTACCTAAATTATACACTTCATTTTCTAAATCTAACCCGGTTCTGTGGGGAAGACCTTGCTTGTCTGGAAAACATGTACTGTTAAGAAAAGACATATCTGTTGAAGATGACGTTAACGTGGACCATGCTCCACACGAACCATTATGTGAAAATGGATAAGGAAAAAGTGGCAGAACTCCCTTCGGCGTCTGGAAAGGGGGGAGTCGACCACACACCCAACAATTAGTGGCATTGCTGGTCTGGTGTGAGTAATGTAACATGCGGATAAATTAGTTGTTTCGCATAGCGAGGCGGTAAGAGAGTTCATGAGGGGGCAGATCACTAAACGTGTGCTCTGCTGTAACATTGGAAGACTTATTTACATGTGAAACTGGGAAACACAGGTAAAATGCATAACTGGTGCAGGAAATCATAATGCTGAGAAATAATATGAAACATAGAAAAACGATACATCGAATTGAGTTTTGACTAACTCTCTCACTATGGGGGTCTATTTTATACATGTCAGAAACAGTCTAACCGTTTCACCTAGGGGAGGACTTAGACAATCAAACTGACTGACTTATTTTACTAGACCGTAGTTTCTGTTTATACTCCTGCTGCAGAGTTTTCTCTAACAGGGGAGGGGTTGTAGCAATGTCTTTTGCGGGACAGTCCTTGAGAACAATATTTTGGCAATCCTTCAAATCCTGGGAAATGTTCTTTAAGACGGGTTTTAGTCCATTAAAAAGTTTAATATGAGAAAGGTGCACCCAGCCTTTGCGTCCTTCCAACTTCACGGCTGTACGGGTGGTGAGGAGGACCTGTCGGGGCTTTTTCCATCGAGGCTCCAGCGGACTTGATCTGTCAAAGTTGCGGACCATCACCATGGATCCTGGAACGATTTCATGCGGTGCCACCTCGGTATTGTCTGGAAATGCAGCGGCAACCTGTGAACGACATGAGTTGAGGGCAGACATCAAGGAAGCTAGGTAATCTGTCAGCATATTACTTGAAACATCGGTAATACTTCGGGGTCTAGGAGTACCCCACATGTTAGGGGGGCGGCCGAAAACGACCTCGTACGGGGACAGACCTGATCTGGAATGTGCGACCATGCGCATATAAAATAAAGCGACTGGTAGAGCTACTAGCCAGTCCACACCTTTTTCTTGACAGACTTTGGCAATGCGGATTTTCAGGGTCTGATTATGTCTCTCAACGAGACCGGCTGCTTCAGGATGGCGTACACAATGGAACTTCCACTGGTACCCTAACAACAGGGAAACGTGCTTCATGAGTTCAGATGAGAAGGGCTGGCCGTTGTCAGAATATACGACTCTAGGGAGTCCATAACGGGGGAAGAACTCACGAACCAACTGCTTGGCAGTGGTCGCGGCTGTGTAATCTGGAACTGGATATGCTTCTGTCCACCTGGACAAAGCGCATACAACTACAAGGACATACTTGAAACCTCGACATCGCTCCATCTGAATATAATCCATCTGGAGGACTTCAAAAGGGTGGTCAGGGGGCTGGAATCCACCTTGTTCCACCGGGACACTTTTACCTGGATTAAACTGACAACATATCATACAGGTACGGACTTTCTGCTTAGCTGCAGCTCGTAAATGCTTGTTGAACCAAATGTTCTGGATACTGTCTACCATAGCTTTTTCTCCTAAATGTGCTGGACTATGTGCGGTATTGATAATAACTTGAACCATAGAGTCGGGGAGAAACCATGTGGCTCTACCCTTCGTTAACCATCCTTGATCTGTCTGGACCCCTCCTTGTTCGGACCATTTCTTGATTTCTTCGGGAGTAGCATGTAACTGTATGTCTATGACATCTTGTGTAGGGTCCTTAACTGTCATACATGTAATCGGATCTGGAGTATGTGTCATGTTAACTGGAATGTCTGGAGTCTGTGCTGTAAGCTTGGCTGTGCGATCTGCTAGATCATTACCTTGGGAAATAATGTCAGTAACTTTCGTATGTGCTTTGCATTTCATGATAGCAATAGATGTCGGTAAATGTATGGCATCTAACAGAGCTTGAATAAGGAGACCATGCTGAATCTTGGTTCCATGAGAAGTCATGAAACCTCTCTCCTGCCAGAGCACTCCAAAGTCGTGTACAACTCCAAATGCGTAGCGTGAATCTGTGTAGACATTAACTTTCTGGTTCTTGGCATGTATACAGGCTTGTGTCAGAGCAACTAGCTCTGCTGCTTGAGCAGACAGAGTGTCAATACGGTGTGTTTCAATAACTTCAGTGTCAGTAGTCACTGCATACGCGGCGACTAGTTCTCCTGTACTAGTTCTCATGCATGAACCATCCACATAAAGTGTCAGGTCGGGATCTGGTAACGGAGTATCTGTCAGATCTTGTCTTGGCTTTGTCGTAATGTTAACTACTTCCACACAGTCATGTGTGGCAGAATTCGAAGTAACTGATGGTAATAATGTAGCAGGATTCAGGATGTTGCAGCGTCTGATTTCTATGTGTGGCTGGAACAGTGTCAATTCATAACCTGTTAAACGTGCAATTGTCAAGTGCTGAGTTTGTGTTCGGTTTAAAAGAACTTCCACAGAATGTGGAACTTGTACTGTCAAGGTATGTCCTAAGACTATGGAATCACTTTGCCTAATAGCTAGTGCTGTGGCTGCAACTGACTTGAGGCACGCAGGCAGCGCCTGGGCGACTGGATCTAATGTGCTCGAAAAATAAGCACATGGCTTGTTTTGTCCTGCTTGATCTTGTGTGAGAACAGATAATGCTGTACCTTCACGTTCAGTGACGAAAAGTGTAAAAGGCTTACTGTAGTTCGGTGTCGCTAGAACTGGAGCTTGGCATAGGGCTTTCTTTAACTCATTGAAACTAAGTGTATGTTCAGATGTCCAAGGGAGGACAGTCGATACGGCTGCCTCCTGTGTCGTTAACTGTATCAGTGGTTTGGCTAGAAATGCATACTGGGGAATCCATTGTCTACAATAAGAAGTAAGGCCGATAAAGGCACGTACCTCCTTCTGGGTCTTGGGCTGAGGAAGACTCGCTATTAACTGGATACGGTCTGGTGTCAACTGCCTACCCCTCTTGGACAGTAAGTGTCCTAAGTAGACCACTTGCTGGACACAGAATTGAAGCTTCGAAGGGGACACCTTGTGCCCCATCTCGGCTAGGAAATACAAAACTGTAAGGGATGCTCGCTCGCAAGCACGTTCAGAACGGGCTGTGATCAGTAGATCATCGACATACTGGAGCAGGGCAGTGTCAGTTGGCATGTGAACATTATCAAGTTGTCTCTTGAGTGCTTGACTGTAAATACTAGGACTTTCTGTAAAACCTTGAGGAGCTCGTGTAAACATATAGCTCCTTCCATTTAAACAAAATCCGAAAAGGAACTGGCTGTCTGGATGAATAGGAACACTAAAAAACACGTTCTTGAGGTCAATTACAGTAAAGAACGTGGCTTCGGAATCAATGGCTGTCAATAGGGAAGAGATATCTGGGACAACTGGGTACTGAGAAACAATACATTTATTAAGCTCTCGTAGGTCAATCACTAATCGATATACTGGGGGTGCATTTGGATCAGTACGTTTCATGACTGGAATGATCGGAGAATTGCATACGTTGGAGTCAGTTTCTACAACCACTCCTTGAGCAATAAGCTCGTCAATAATTTTGGATAAGGCTGCTACAGCCTCAGGTGGCAATCTGTACTGTCTGATTCGTGGTAACACTACACCTGGTTTGAGAGTCACACGATAGGGTGTGATTTGCATGTACCCTACATCAGTTGGGCCTTGTGCCCATAGATGCTGCGGAACATTAGACAGTCTTGGATCAAAATCTCGTAATACATAGTGACCCTTAAAGTCACGTAGGAACAATCGTATTCCCTCTGGGGAACAGCATATAACTGCACCTAACTCTTTCAGTGTCTTAATGCCTAATAGATTTTCTGGACATGACTTAGTAAGTAACAGATCAGTAGTGCGGGACAATGGACCTACTTCTAGAGTAACTGGCTTTGAAATCTCATTTACGATGGGTTTTCCTGAAAATCCAAGGGAAACATTTCTTGAGCCTGAGAGCGGAGCCCCTGGAACTTCGGCGTGGCTAATTGTGGTCCTACTTGCCCCTGTATCAATCAAAAACTTTCTGTCTTTCCCTAATACTTGACTGTGAACATAGGGACCTTCTTGATCTACAGGTATCTCGATGAGAGGCAAGCCTACCTCCCTCTCTAGGCTGTTTCATGAATACTGCTGATACTCTGGATACTCGGACTGTGCATACTGGTACATCTGGGATGTAACATGCTGTGTTGCAGCAATAGGCTGCGGTACTGTAACTGTCTGTTGTGCATTCTGTGGCTGAGGAATCTGTGAAACTTGTTCTTGTCTAGGCGGACGTGGTCTTTCTTTAGTCTTACCAGTAGCTATGTTGTGTTTCAGAACTGCACACTCGTTTATAAAATGACCTGGCTGTTTACAATAATTGCAATTCCCTTTAACGGGAGCTGCAGGATGACTGGCTTGATTCGGACCCCTCTTCTGACTGTCTTGAGGAACAGATTGTGCAACTAGTACTTTCATTTTCGTGTCTTTCATACGTTTTCTCTCGTGTTCTTGCTCTTCCCTGATTCTATTCTGGTGGTACTGGAGCATCTGGAGCATTTGGGACGGAGTATTAGCTTGCCAGGTACTTTCGACTTTCAAAACTCGATTTTTAATTTGTGGACTTGAATTCTCGACTAATTTAGTAACAAAAAGGTGAGGGTATGACTCACTACTTGTCTTGAGGCCACTGTTGATACTAAAACATTTTTCAAACCTAGAATAAAAATCACTAATGTCTTCTTCTTGTTTCTGTTTACAGGCTGAGATTGCATCCCAGTCTTCCTTTTTCGTTGTTAATAATCTGGGTAGAACTTGTATTAATAATTCTGGTAATTCTTTACATTTCTCTCCTAGACCGGTACCTGGTACACGTGACTTATCTTCAGCTTCTAGAACTGCCCAATCGATCTTTTTCTCTCCCACCTCCCATTCTTTTTCCTTTAGCTTTTCATACACCCCTGCGGGCAACAGGACCTTTAACATTTTAATGATATCTGGGTAAGTGTATTCTCCCATACGGAGCATGTCTTTTAATTCTCTATGGAACCCTGCTGGATCTTTGTCATGACAGGGAATTAATTTCTTCATCTCGAGGAGTTCCATCTTTGTAATCGGGGTGTATACAAACACTCGTTGCATTTCACCATCCTCTGTCTTAACTGGATGCACTTCTCGTAACGGGTTCTGTCTTTCCATGTAAAATGGTTTACTTTCTGGGGGTGAGACATGAACAAAATGCGGGTTCAGAAACGTTCTATATTTGTGGCGCTGTTCTAGAATGACACTAATTAAATCGGTACCTAAACCTTTCCATCTATACTGGAGTAACTCGTTCAGGATATCGTGTAACGGACCTGGATCAGAGTGCTGACCCTCATACAAAGTAATGAGGTGCTGGATCATATACATACCCACCAGTCGCTGCTCGGCTGGGGGCAATTTCAGAAACATTTGTGCCACTATTTCGTCTGGAAAAGTGGTAGAATCAGTAACACATCGGACTGCTGATCGGGCTAGTTCCTGTTCATGCATGGTACTTAACTCACTGTAACCGATTCGTGATTTTAGAATGTGATCGGTAGCTTGGAACACTTGTTCTAGGGAACCTTGTTCTGGTGCTGGAGAATGAAAAATAGACTTGTGTTCTAGGCGTAAATGGCGATCTGGAAATCTAGATTTTCCTACATACGCTATTCTGGCGGGATTCTCGTCCTCTACCTCTTCAGTATCAGAGTTACTTTCTTTCTCGCTTACTTGTGCTGCTTTACGTTGTTCGTGTATCTTTATTATTTCTCTACGGATTTTCTTGTACATACTCTCCATGGCACTAATGGTATTGTGCTTACCCTCGGCTATATTATCACTCCACTTTGTCAGGATTTTCATTTCGGCCTGCTCTTTAGACGGGTAATCTTGTTCTCTTATTAGACAGTTAATTAAAAACTTTAATATCATACGCTGGATCTCAGCTTTCCTTTGAGACATGGCATCACTAATACTTTCTGGATCATCCCCTGTACGGATGAAACGATATATTCTGTCTAGATCTTCTTTCATATTTGGTAGGGTGACTAGATACTCGGTCACCCTCCTTACGCGTACTGAATATAAAACCATATTATTCTCGCCTGGGACTGGGTCATAGGCACATTCGCCAAGGGCTTGCCTGATTTCTGCAACAGACTTATTACTCTTGGGAGTACGCTGTGATGCTTGAGCATGTAATTCGAGTGCTGATAAACGCTTGCGTGGCGGCGGGGTTTGAGGAGGACCTCCTCCTGCGGCCCCTAGACTAGAATCGTCGACTGATATTCTTCGTGGCGGAGCGGGAAATTGAAATGCTGGCTGGACCGGGGGTACCGTAGCAGGTACTGCATGGGGTGCCCCGGTGTCTGGAGGAGCAGGATGTGCCTGATTTACAGGGACTGGCGGAGCGCGAACAGGATTTGCATATTCTGGGACTGTGTCGTCCAAATAGGACGAAATAAAAATATCAGCTGCGGTCGGTTTGTGACGTAGCTTGGTCGGAACTAGTGGTGGCGGAAAATTACTGGATGCCTCCGGGGTCGCTTTTGGCAAGCCCTCGGCAAGAAGAGGATACATACCCCTAATAAGGGCATGCCTCTGTCTGTCTGACTGTTCGGCTTTGACTTGTTCACCTATCTCGATTAGTTCTTTTTCTTGTGCTCGTTCTAAGGATTCTCTACTTAATTCTGACTTTCTGATTTCTTTTTCGGTTCTTTTATGAGCTTCTTTGCGCCATAACTCGATGGCATCTTTCTGTGATTGTCTGGCTTTCTTTTTCCATAATGCTTCTTCTACTCGCATGATGCACTCGGCATCCCATGTACCCGATACGGGCCATCTATACTTTTCTTCTAACTGTTTGGTATACTCTACCCATAAATCTAGATACAATATGGCGCTTATGCCATGTTTCTGATACATAAAGTGACCTGGACTGTCCCTGGGCGGGACGGGAACTGCTGCTTCCAGCAGACCCTTTCTAGTTTTCAACTGACGTAACTTGGAAAATATGGGCATGACTGAACTGTAATCTAGACACAATACAATACACAATGAACACGATACTTATTCCCCATTCATACCACGACATTGAAATACATGAAAAACATTTAAAATAACAGTTCGAACAGAATACTACCTGGAAATACTGAGAACAGAACACATAAATTTTCTCGAGAACAGAAACTGACTAGAACAGAAACTAGATGCACTGCTGAAACAGTACGAAACTTACCGGTCTCATAAAGAGACACGTCAGGACCCGCATCCACCGAAGTGGACACTTCGTTTGTGGGACTGTGTACCACCAACCCACAGACCAGAGTCAATTAAATTGACCCTGTCTAGATACCACCCCAGTAACGGTACTCACCGGGCAGCAAGAACGGAAGGCCTCGGACTGGACTGGACTGCTACGACGACGGACGACGAACTTCGGACTTCAGTTACGGGTGGACCTCCGGATACCTCGGACCTTGGACTCTTGGCTTGGGCTCTGGTCGGGACTCGCCGCGTTCCTCCACCGTCTCGTCTGGATGCTGGACCACCTCCTCCGTCTCCTCCGTGGGCCTGAGGGATACTTGAGCAGAAATATCTGCCACTGCGCAGAAGAGTTCCGTCACGACTGCAGAGGGTCAGGGGGTCGGCGTGGCTTCACCGACGCGTGGGGAAAGGGCAAGTCCCTATTCGGGCGCCATTATGTGGTAAATAAATAAATAATACCTCTCTTTTTGACTAGACATATATCATAACAGATAGCTCAATAAATAAGAGTCAAGATTCGAGGTAGTAGGAGTTTTGCAGGTTTATTACAGCATAAGGACAGGATCAGGACAACCTGCATAGGAATAGGGTGACAGGGTCCAGCAGCTGCTGGGGCTGGATCTGGGATGAGCGCGCTGACTTTTAATAACAATACATGAGCATATATACATAACGCAAACACATAGCATTACATTGCAGTGGGCGTAGCAGTGGGTGGAGCAGTAGGTGTGACGCGTAGCAGTCGCGAAAGATAAGGGCGAAAGTAGGTGTAACTGGGCGTATACATAGACATGTGATGCAAACGTAACAGAATATGTCATGAATAGGGCGGAAACCATGGAGGGGGCTACCTGAGGAGCCGGGACCTCTAACCTGATGGTGCGCGTAAACTTGCAATGATGTATCACTAGGAGAAGCTGGGGGCTATGAACTCTGTGCTAGGAGCAGAGACTGAAGTCTGGAGAGTCAGGGCGACATGTACCTAAACAGTATCTAGTATCTGATGTTTAGAGAACATGTTGATATAAACTAGAAGTCAGGAGGGGAAAGGCTGACTTGATTCTAAGACTGGACCATGCATTATTCTACATGTAGTGCGTGATGAAGAATACTAAATGACCATTGAATACAGTATTTCTCTAACGTGGAGCCGGAAAGGCTAGACAATGACGGAAACTATTGATGCAGTTCAGTAGCTTAGGAATGCAGAGAAGGAGGACTGAACTGATAACTGGAACTATAACATACTTTTGGCAGACTCAGAGGCTGAGCCAGGCTGCACCGGGCACTGAGAGGCAGGAAGTAAGTGAAGGGTCGAGGATACAGGTGGGGGCTGTATCGCTCCTCAGCGAGGCTGCTGGAGACAGGAGCTGAATCTGGTGTCCAGGCCCTTTTGAGGCCTAGAGACGGGGACTTTACAATGAAATAACGTGCACACTGAGAAACGTGGCAACGTGGCTTTACATAGGCCTGATATTTGTAGTATTCACGAGGACTGGAAACTGGCATACTAGAGTTGGACACAACTATAATTGCGTCATTAATCAAACATAGGGAATACATATGCATATTTAATCATGCACACATAACATATGATGGAGGAGGCGTAGGGACACAGAACATGGCAAAATTTACTTTTCCACAGTCATTCGAGCAATCGCTTGAATTCGGTCTGGGGTCAACCTTCTTCCCTCCTTTGACAAGAGATGACCTAAGTAGGTCACTTCTTGGCGACAATACTGCAACTTAGAAGGTGACACTTTATGATGCAAGTCCGACAAATGTCGCAACAAAGAAATAGTAGCTTCTTTACAAGTTTTCTCATCATCAGCAGCCACTAACAGATCATCCACATACTGAATAAGAGCAGCACCAGCAGGTAACACAAGAGCATCAAGTTGAGTTTTCAAAGCCTGACTATAGATAGAAGGACTTTCGCAATAGCCTTGGGGAGCTCTCTTAAACCGGAAGCTTCGGCCTCCTAAAGAGAAGCCAAAAATATCTCTACTTTCCTCGGCAGTTGGAATGCTGAAGAAAGCATTTTTCAGATCTATAACCGAAAACCAGGCAGCTGAAGCAGGAATCAAAGTCAACAAATCAGTAATATCCGAAACAACTGGAAACTGTGTCACGACAATCTTGTTAACCTCTCTAAGATCGATCACAAACCTATAAACAGGTGGCTGAGAAGAGTCAGTGCGTTTCAGGACAGGCAAAACAGGACTGTTACACACATTACCTCACGTTTCTTCAATCACATCTTTCTCAATCAAATCATAGATGATCGCTAAAAGAGCTCTTTCACCATCGCTAGAAATCCGATATTGGGGAATACGCGGCATTTTAACATTCGCTTTAAGCGTTACAACATAAGGTGGAATCTCCAAAAGACCCACATCGTTAGGACCAGTAGCCCAAAGAGTATCAGGGAGAGAACGCAATTCCGGTGGAAGCCGATCTTTAGACAAATACATTGGAGAAATCACTTTCTTACCCAATGTAAGCTGTACTCCCGCAGGAGAACAACGTAATGTTGCATGCAACCTTTTCAACAAATCCAAACCCAACAAATTCTCACCACAACCTGTCGTTAAAATGAGAGGTGCTTCCAACTCACAAGGCCCTATAGAAAGAGACAAGGGACTATAAACTGGGTTACGAACTGGGGCGCCAGAGAATCCTACCGAGACATTCGTTAAGCCAGACAAAGGTGCGCCAGGGAGTTTAGAGTGCATGATAGAACTCTTCGCTGCACCAGTATCCAAAAGAAAAGGCTCTACCACACCCGATGTGGCTACTGCAACATAAGGCCCACTCTGATCTACTGGAACCGACACTACTCCCTCTCTTTGTCCATGGCTGTCCTAGCAATCATTATAGTCAGCATTCTCACTCTCAACATAATAGTCATCAGCATAGTACTGAGTCGACTGACCAGATGCAATTTTCTGTTGATCAAAACAATTCATAGAATTCTGTGGAGGAAAGGAACGTTCGTTCTGAGGAAACGCACCACGTCCTCTACCCCTAGACACTTGCTGAAAACCACCACGGCCTCTCGGGGCCGTCATACCACTCGCGCGCTGTCGCAAAACAGGGCACTCATTTTTATAATGACCTTCCTCCCTACAATACGCACACTGATTCAAACCCAAAGGTGGTCTTGGAGGAAAATACCCAGCATTCTGTGGCGGTCTCTGAAATGGGGGAGGTTGCTGAAACTGTGGGCGCTGCTGTGACTCTTGCTGATTCAAGCGAGGCGGATACGCCTGCTGCAAAAGAACCTTTGTCTTTAAGTCTTTGGTCTTTTTCTCTACTCCTTCGTTCTCTTCCTTATCCCTATTCTCATAGTACTGTGCAGTCGCCAATATCTGGGCCGACGAGGAAACAGCCCAAGAACTCTCAGAATCTTTCAACTTATTACACAGTTCAGGAAGTAAGTTAAAGGCAAACTTATCTACGAACAATATTTGTCCACCTTCCGTACTCATATCTTGGCCACTATGATTAAATTCAAAATTCAAAAAATAGCTTTATTCGATTTTGCATACAAAATCATAAAAGCACAAGATTACATTCCAATTAAAACATTGTTAAAAAACAATAGATAAAACCTTTAAAAGAGTTTCATTATTACAATGGCTAAAATGGCAGATATGTCCTAGGTCAGTTTCATTTGAAAGTAAAAACATGAATACAAAAATTCATTAAACGTTACATGGACTTTCTGAGGGCTATGATAGTCTTCAAATAGGATGCCACTGCCTTTATCTCAGACACAGTCTCTAGTAACTTCAGTTTGTAGTACGCATCACGACATCCTCTGATACCCCATTTAATAAATATAGGTTTTAAAAACTGTTTCCTAGGGGCCAAATAAAAATGACAAAAAAGGATAGAATGAATGTTTGATTGATTCGAAGACCCATCACAGGGACACTTTTCCAGCTGTTTAGCCCAGTCATTGCAATTAGGGAATGTTATCAAATGGAAAAATGTGTCAGCCCGAAACCTGGTCAATAGCATTCTGGGATAAGGACTACTCTCCATAGTTAAGTAGAGTTTCATTCCTTCCTGTTGAATGAGTGCGCCGTTTAATTTGTTGGTGTTTTTTCCTTTCTCACTCAACCACCTTTTGTTGGCCAGATGTTCCATTATAGTATTTTTCAGGGTGCGCTTACAGATGGTTTCCAGGCACAACGGGTCTTTAAAATATTCTTCGTGGCCAATGTTTATAGACATGTTTCTCACATGGTGCAACCATTTGATATTTCGCACCCCCACTAGCTGTAGGCAGTCCAAAACAATTTCCCTGTTCGATAATGTTCCCGGGGTAGTCCAAATTTTATGCCACAAAAGAAGGGGACTGGCTTTAATCGTGTCCTCTACATAGGAAAGCCCCAATTCTCTATGACTGAAAAAAATGGATAATGATTTTGGTGTGGCAAGCAGATACCGTATAAAGTTATTTTCAGCCAGTTGTATCTGCTTGGTATTTGTAAAACCCCAGATTCCGGCGCCGTATATACCAGTAGAGACACACCTAGCCTTGTAAATTTGTGTAAGTTCTTTGACCGGGCGACCGCCAAGTTTCCTTGAAAAGTTTTTTAGCGCTCCGGTGGCTCTGCTGAATGCCAGGTTTCTAGCATGGACCGCCTTAGCCCAATTTCCCTTATTGTCAAAATGTACTCCCAAATAACAAAAAGTAGCAGTGTTATGTATCTTTTTCTGATTTTAAAAGATTAATTTGGAGGATTTTCTGGAAGAGCCACATCTCATAGAGTAAGTCTTCGATACATTGATTGTTAACCCACGAGTGTTCATGTAATTGGGAAATTCCACCACCGCCCTCTGCATGCCGATGTAAGTCCGCGATATTATAGCGGCATCATCCGCATATAAGAGGATTGGTATGGTAGTCCCTCCCACTAGTGAATAGTCAAACTGAAACTTCCTCATGTGTTCCACCACTGTGTTTATATATATTATGAAAAGGAAGGGTGCAAGGATGCACCCTTGCCTCACACCTGTATTAATGTGAAACCTTCCTGAGCATTGGCCATCTCCGCCATACCTGACTCTTGCCCCTGCGTTTCTATATAGCTCCTTAATAAATACAATGATCTTATTATCTATGCCTAAACTCTTCAGCGTGTCCAAAAGCTTTATGTGGTCCACACAGTCGAAGGCAGAGGTCAAGTCTACAAATGTTATGTGTATACTTTCATGCTTTGCCTCTGTGTATTTAGCAACCAACAGAGCCAGGTTTAAACTCTGCTCTATTGTGCCCTTCCCTTGGCAGAAGCCATACTGGAGAGGGGTTATAACGTTGTTTTCTTCTGACCAATCTTGGAGCCCGTTTAGGATGATCCTGCCTGCTACCTTCAACAAAGCGTCCAGAAGTGAAATTGGACGGTAGCAGGCAGGATCATTTCTATTGCCCTTTTTTAAAATTGGCACCACAATTGCCTCGGGCCATGTAGAAATAAAACCTACTGTGTTAATGCTGTTCAAGACGTTGGTTAGGAGTGGAGCCCAAAGTTTTAACTCACTTTTATATATATCGATCAGAACCCCATCGGGTCCAGGTGCTTTGCCCGATGCACTATCACTAATGGCCTTTAAAACTTCCTTATAGTCAAAACTGATTCCCAACGGAAACTGAGCAAGGGGCTCTTTGGTTGATGTTGAACTTAAACTTCCTCTTTGGTTAGGGTTATTATACAAACATGAAAAATGCTCAACGCACGCCTTCCCTGGCACTACAATATCTATTACGTCATTGTCTCTGTTTTGGAAGAAAGGTGCATTAACTGCCTTCCAAAAGGCGATGTTGTCATTTTTCTGACAAGCTAGGTGTAAATTTTCCCATAGATCCCGCTTTAATTCCTTCCTCCTTGTTTCTAGGGCAGTTCTATAAAGCTTGCGTGCCTCTCTGACAAGGACCACAGATCTTGGTGCTTCGTGCAAAGCTGCTATTAAGTGTGTATGCGCTGTAGAACATTTCTTATTGAACCAACCCTTTTTTTTACTGGGATGTTTTTTAAGTGGTTTCAGTAAAATGTTTTTTATCTCCTTAGTAATTTCAATAAAGGAGTCTAAAATTACTTGTGGTCGTTCAAAGTCCCTCAGGCAGATTGACACATGGTCCGAAGCTCTGGACAATAGGTTTATCAGGAATTTTTCGGGGTCCACCTTTTCCCACTTAAGGGAATACCCATTTATTTTCCCCAGAGTTAAGGGTATCAAGTACTCTTTTTTTTTACTTGTGACCGCTCCCTTTACTTGCAACTCCATAGAAATCGGATAATGATCCCCACTAGCGAGTTTTAATGTTTCCCAGGATAAGGCTAACCCTCAATATCGATGCGATAGAAGTGAGAAGTCAGTTACCGAGTTTACACCCCTTCCTATAAAAGTTGGCTCAAAGACTTTCCTTGTTGCACAGATTTCGTTCATAAAGCCCAGGTCTAGCTCATAGATCACTTCGTTGAGTTTATTCCCTATACCGCAGTGAAAGAAATGGCTCGAGTCACCAATGTCATTTCCCTTCAAAAGGCAGATGCCCAAATCATTACTAGTACAGATGGTGCAGTTAAAATCCCCTATCCAAAGGAGTGCCATATCTCCAGTCCCTACCTTTTCTAGTACTCCTATGCACTTCCTTAACCTGGAGAAAACATTATCCCATAAACTACAATGAGCATTGTTATAAAAATTGTTTATGGCAAGTTTGTTGACTCCTCGCCAGCTTACCAGTAGGACTTGAAAAAAATCATCTGAAATATTTCTAATGACTTTGATACCAGCGGTATTGGAAATATAGGTGCATAATCCACCTCTATTTCTACCACGGGTGCTCGGCTTCCCAGGGGTGTTAAACGTTTGGTATCCTAATAAATGAATTTCATTAGTCAGCCATGTTTCCTGTATACACAGGATACTATATTTCTGAATGACTTTTAACCATTCGGGGTTAATGACTTTGGTTTTCAATCCTGTCAGGTTCCATGACAATGCAAATTGACTAACTTGGATTTTCATGTCGCTGTCGGGATTATCCACACCTGTTGACTCGTCTCTTATTATCTGTACCTCTTGGACCTTGCTGGTACCATTTACTTGTATGTCCATTGGTGTAACCTCTGCAACTTTCAAAACATCATCCCTGATCTGTACAAAGCCCTGTGCCGTCCCTACATCTCCATCTTTGTTAGTTTCTCCACCCTCCCCGTGTGTTTGTACCTGATGTTCCTCGATATTCCTTCTGCTATCTTCTAGTGGTGGCATAGAGGTATTAGCCACCCCTGAAGGGTCAGCCTCTTTAGTGTGTCAATCGACCCCCTCCAAACCCATGAGTGGGGCAAATTGGTATATAATTGGTATGTTAAAGAGTGAGGACATCCCTGGTCTATTAAGTCAGTTTGAAATTCCGGGCGGTTCCCCCACCAAGGCTTTAGGATAGAAATAGTTAAGTTCTCTAACCCTTATACTACCTTCATGCCCACCCGAGTACCAGTCTTTGATAAAAGTGACTGCCCTATGGTCGCTAAAGTTTATAATGACTATGTCGCCAGGGATTGTTTTAGGTCTCTTTCCCAACCATCCCGCTCGTCGGACATGCAGAATTTCTCCATTTAGATTAGCAGGTAGTGGCCTGTATATTCCCAACCAATGCATAATCTTATTCTTTAGAATTTGATGGCTTTCGAACCTACCATCAGATATTTCAGGGACCCCTGTTAACACGATGACGTAAGGTTCGGCCTCAGGGGGAAGATTAATTTGCCTACGTCTATCTGGGGAATATCTTGTCGCCAAGGGAGGGGGAATAGAGCTATTGGCAGATAATTGGGTATTGGCTGCAACCACTCTATCATTTGCACTCCAAAAAGATTTTGGTTTTCCACCGCCCTTAGCCTCTTTGGCTGTGCTTTTTGCATATTCCCCTGTTGATTTGGGAAGTGTTGGGTTTAGGAGAATGAGGTTATGCTGAGTGATAGGTTTTACTGCTTTTTGGGCAGTGACGGTTGGGGGTGGTACGGAAATTGAAGGCATTGAGGTGGGCTTTGGTGGGTCTTTAGTTACAAGTTTATTCTCCGCTATTGCCTGTTCTATAGTCCCCAATTGCTTCGCTATTCTATTAAGCCTCTCTACTACCGGGAGTATTAGTGATTTAATTAATTGCTCCAAGCGACCCATTATATCAGCACTAAATAGATCTTTTGTTGGAAAAGTTGATGGAATAACTATTTCAGGAGTTGTGGGTACGTTAGACACAGAAATTTTTTTCTTCCCAAAATTAAGGTGAGTATTCTTATTCTTATTATTCTGTACGTCACTCCCCTTTTTCCTCAGTTTTTTCGGTGGCTGGCCTTGAATTCGGGATGTGTTTGAGGGTGTCTTTGGTTTTTGAGCAGACTCAACTTGTAGTAGTGATATGTCTAGGAGTGCATCTAAACTTGAATTTTGGGCAGACTCGACTTGCGGAGGTGAAATGTATCTCTACATCTGGAATAGGATTACCCGAGGAAACTAAGACATTTATAGTTGAGTCATTGGCTTCAGCCAATGGGGAGGTTCAATTTTGGAAAAGTAGTGGGATGCTATCATTGAGGGGCGGCTCATATCCCTCGCTCTCATGAATCATAACGGGGGGAGGTGAAACGGCGTGCTGAATAGGTCCCAAAGATGACCGCTTGTTTTTAATTAATTCAACAGAGCGACGTCTCTCAGCTCGCCGCTCTGCGAGTGCAATTTCCCTGTCAGTTACTGATGTGGCCCAGATAACATAGTTGTCAAGCGTACCTCGCTTATCTCCTCCTGCCAATAGAGGTTTGTCCTTAGGGAGAGACATCGCCATATAAAAAATAAAGATCCCTGATCCCTATAGGGGGCCTATTTAACCAACAATGGAGGAAGTAATGTCAAGACGGATCACTCACTCAACATAGAGGTCAAAGAGCCACAAATAAATACACTTGGCACGTCTGCTTACTGGAATTTCAGAAGAAACCTCGGTGTAAGTGCATCAGTGAAAGGGGGGCCCCAACCCAGCCTCCTCTGGCCTCTGAGGGCCCGCCCTTTGCCCGGGTTTAGACCGGCGTCCCGCGACGCGGGGACTCAGCCTGATTTATGCGCCGCCAGGCGCGATGATGGTGACGTCTGGCCGCCACGGGCATTGCCGGGAAATGTAGTCCGACGTCTCCCTCCGCTCAGCGGCCGCAGGAGATGTCAGCTGCGGCGGCGGGAGGGAGATAGTGTATTCCCGGGGAAAGCGGTGCCCAACAGGTCTTGTTTCTGCAAGGTAGGGGGACTCCACAAGGTAGGGAAGCTCCTCTGGTTTCTTCAAATCTAGTGAAGAAATCAGATACACTTTCGTCCTTCTTCTGCTTACATGCTGCTAACTTATCCCAATTTACTTGTAACGCTGGCATCATCGTCTTCATTAAATTAATAATTCTACCAGGTAGATCTGCCACTAGAGCTTCAGGTTTAGCACCACCAACCTGTCTAGCATCTGCAGCAGCGATATTCACCCATGAATCACCTAACTCAATCGCATGATCCTCATGATGAATTTTTGCCCACAGAGGTTGAGGTACCACGTTACCCAACAGCATATCTATATCGGCTAAATTCATGATGCATGCGTCAACTGTCTGGGACAATTCTTTGTAATAGCCAGCTGGATTCTTACGGGAATCAGGTAAAGACTGCTTAAGAGCCAAGACCTCTGCTCTCTTCCAAGGGACATGTACCCATATTCGCTGAAAATGTGGCAAAACAGGCGGATTAGAATTTGCGTCTCCTTCTTTCCAAAGTGGAGGAACCTCTCTCATTGGATACTGTCTCACTTTCCTCCTAACAGAGGAATCAGGTTCAAACAGTCACTGAGAAGGGAAATCGCTCCTAAACGCAAGTACCATCGCAACTGCTTTCTCAATCCCGGGACCCACTATGGTCCCTTTCGCAAACTCAGACTGTACATTTAGCAACTCCACTGGGACTAACCCCAAATCATTATCTTCCCATTCCTCACAAAGGAAAGTACACATAACTTCAAAAACATACCTTTGCTTGGGTGCTTCCCACTGCTGGAAAACATCCATAACTGACTCTAAGTTATACCTCGAAACATTCAAAACCCATCTGCGAGCCAAGAGATCTAACACTGCCCGTTCTTCGGGACCAGGTAGCTGACTACGCATTTGTTTACGTGCAGAAACAGGGGTCATACTCAATGACCCAAAGAAAGGAGACAAAAGACCAGTAACAGTTTCAGTCATTTGTTGTCGAGCAGAAGGAGAAGCTGTCATAAGGACAGGAGACAAAGTATTTTGAGGTGATAGAAGCGTAGGGTTAGTAGCAAGAGAAGTTGAAGGTACAGGAGAATAAGGCAAAGTAGTTCCAGACAAAACCGATAGCAAAGTCTGCGGCCCCAGAGGAGGCTGCGCCATAGGAGGAAGAACCAGCTGAGGAGGAACCGGTAGCTGAACAGCAACAAGAGGTTGTGCAACTGGAGGTTGCGGAGGTGCTGTAGCACTCTGTGCATAAGGGGGTGGTAGTCTCAACAAATGTGACATCAAAGGATCCTTCTCAGGGTCCTTCGTTGAATTCTCAAGAAGAGATGGCAAAGCTGGATAACATTTATCAATAGCCATATTATGTTGCCTATCTGACACCTCAATTGCTTTATCTTCTTCGTTTTCTTTAAACTGCCTAGCAGCTTGCATTATTGATACATCCTTTTCTCTTTTCTCTCTTTTACCTTGTTTAATTTCTCGTTGTCTGGCTTCTTTACGCCAAAGGCGAAAGGAGTCAAACATTGCCGGCTGGGCTTTCTTCTTAAATAGTTTAACTGCCAAATTATCTAGAATCTCTGTGTCATAGCTACCATGATGTGGCCATTTTAAAACACCGTCTTTCCTAGTGTATCGGACCCATACTTCATTGAACGTAATGGGACCCAAGCCCTGTTTAGAATAAAGTTCATAAGTCGGAGTTCCAACTGGAGGTATCGGACACGAATCCTCCAATCGGGAATCCCTGTTGCAACCACAACCAAACCAAGTACCAAATTTGCTATGATTAGGCATCTTCACTCACTAATCGAGCTTCAAACTTCAAAGGATTATCTCTACCGATACACTCGTAAATATACAAGACCATCGGCTTTGGAAATTGCAATTTTCAAATCAAAACTAAGGACCAAACAAACTAAGAACCAAAGGACCAAAAACTAAGGACTGGGAGCGACCCACTTATACTTAACTGAGGTATCAGTCACGCCACCAGAAGACTCGGCTATCGTCTCGCCGTAAAAAGCATCACAAATGGGTCCAAGACAGGGTGACAGTCAGGGCAGCGGTCCTTCGTAGCCATCAGGAAAGCGGGAAGCCTCGCAGAAAAGACCTTCAGTCCACATTCGACATGCCGGGGTCGATGAAGTGGTGGCTGTCCTCCAGAATTTCCTCACGAAGCTCCTCACGATCTTCAGGCTTGTACCGTACCGCTGAAGTCACCCCACATTGGGCGCCAACTGAAGAACCGGGTTTTAGAACCCAGCGGCGCCAGGGGCACACCCAAAGACTTCGGGTATCGCCTGTCTTAGAATACAGAGACACGGAAACTTCTTGGTGGCGTCAAAGATCAAATTTATTGGCTGCAGCCAGTAACAGAAGTCCTAGAAATCATCACAGTATGAGTTATAAGGAGACTGCTCAATTTTACACAGCAAGTCATCCCTTTTTATGCCAAACATTATGCTTCAGGCAAACATTCCTTGTTTACAGTTTAACCAATCACATGTTTCCACAACTAAAGTATCGCATGACGACAAACCCACTTTTCAGTTGCCTAGCCCATGATCAATCATCGGTCAAACCCAACATTCTTCTTTAGACAGGTCGAACAAACCCATAATAAAAAAAGGCACAACCCAATCGTAAATAGACCATAAAGAAAGGAGCAGAAACAGGTGGGAGTAGGATAAGGCATATTTGTGTGCAATAAAAGTTTATGATGTCCTGTGCTCTGATCCTTAATCTTGATCAGCTAAAGGGCAGGAACTGGTTTAACAAGGTCAGCTTCAGGCAACAGGGTCAGTTCACTCAGGTCAAACAGAAGTCAGCATGAACTGGAGCTAAGGTGTACGTGTCCTTAAAAAGACTAGTTCAGCCACAGTCATCGGCCTATGTAAGGGCAACCACAAAATGGCTGCCATACACAAAATGGAACCCAAGGGTTCAGAACGAAATCCCTAAATACGTAGTGAATCCATCGGTCTAACGTGATGAAAACACTCATACTTGCCGCACTAACTAGTTACGGTTCGCTAATATCAAATTCGTAATGAAACCATGACCTTTATGGAACGGGTTCAGAATTCATGGAACCTCACTTCCTATGTTTGAGTAACGATTTCTCCCTCATGCTCACCAGAATCCATAATTTCAAAATTATATTTGAGCATAACAGAATTAATCGCTTCTCCATAAGAATTATGCGGAAAAGAAGAGATAGGGTCACCATAATCATTGCTGTAACCACATTGTTCCCCTATTGGAATTTTACTTAGTTCACAATTAAAATCACCGGCCCAAATTAATAGGTGTTCTCCCCCAACTACTTTAAAATAACATCTAACTCCTCTTACAGTGATGTAATTACCCCATGTCTCGTACTATCAAAGACATTGTTATAAAAATGTATCACTACTATATACTGTTTCCCTTTAACACAAAAAAGTAAAAACTGGAAATGCTGTGATTTTGTATAAATTTCTTTAGTGTCAATGGAGAGGTTACTGAGACTAAAGCTGCTAAGCCCCCCTTTGCTCTCCCTGCCTTCGACGGGATTGTAAAAAGCATTTTAAAACCATTAATAAAAAAGTTTCTGTGAGCGAAGTTTCTTGTATTAAAATTAGAGTGCAGTTCTGTATCATTTTAAGAGATTCCTTATCGTGTAGCTCAGTTTTAACCCCGCAACGTTCCATGACATGATTGTTAGGGATCCATGTAATGAACAATCAATTGGTTTGTTAACAGCAGGACTAGTTAAAGGGGTGATGTGATTACCAACTTTCAATTGCGCTACATCTTCACGCAGTCAGTCAATTTCACTGCAACTTCTTAAAGGGCAAAACCTATTAGGCATGGATGGTGTCATACACAAATCCATGTTGTAGAAGTTTCTACCAGTTGTTGGGAAGGGCTCCTTTCTAGTTCTGTAAAAATAGCCAAGTGGGACAGCAGTGATAATATCATCAGGACAATTAAATGGCCAATCATATTTTGCTGATATTTCTTCTAACAGAGATTCCACCACCCCTGGACCACCAAATTAGTCTGTGCTTAACCATCTGGTAGCTTGGCATAAACCTGTCAGGCTTAACTTAGAGGCGATGTGTAAAGTATGCATGCAGTACTTCAAACAGTTATAAAGTGAAAACACATCACAAGAAAAATCACACACCAATTTAGAAAACATAGGAAAATAGAGTACAATTAAATAAATGACCAGATACATGTAATTGTACAGTTTTAAGTAAAAGTACTGCCTAGAAGCATACAGCTCCAACTGTGGTCATCTGGTCGCACCGGATCAGAACAAAGTCACAAGTTCTGACTAACCGCGATGTAGGATGGGCTAGGTACAAGGACCATGCTAAGCTAAACAAAGTACCCTAAATCCTTGTTGTGGAGTGCTGTGAACTCCTGCATCGATGCTGCATTGTGCAGAATGGTTCAAAAGAAGCTGCTGGCTGCAATGCAAGGTGCTGCATCAGAAATGCATAATGCAGTGGTGGGTCTGATATAGAGCTGCGAGGAGATTTGCCGCTCTGCATTGGTTCTGCCCAAAAGACTACGGCTGGGCTGGCAGAGCACTTTCAGGCCTACTTCCGAGTATCCAGGACTGGGGTGGCACCACTTGTGGAGCAAGACTCATAGCAGGCAGAGTCCAAGTTCTGGGTTAAAGGTGGTTGGAGCCTTTTCTGTCCCTGAAGCTCTGACCAGGAGGCCAGCCAACTAGACCTTGGAGTCTCTCTGCTGTTCCTGGGTTCAATATGCAAGCCCAGTTCTCCTCACTCACGTAGCAGGACAGCAGACTATGAGTCCTTCTTGCAGAAAAGCAGTACAGCAGTCCTTCTGAGTCTTCCACAGGACCGGAGGTCTACTGAAGAGTTCCAATATTTATAGTTGGTGCCAGCTTTGAATTAGGAGAAGGTACTGGAGGCTTCTACCCCCAAAAGTGTTTGTAATTTTCTGCCTCCCTGCCCTGGCCCCAGCTTGTCTGGGGGCTCAAAATACTAGTGTTAAACCCTTTGTGAGTGTACAGATGCTGAGCCTTTGTGATTTGTAAGTGTGGTAAGTGACACCTCCTCCTCTCTATCAAGTCAGAGATAGCCAATCTTGCCAACACCTACTCCCCCTTTGTCTCACTGTCTGGGACTAACTGCCAGCTACACCTAGTCCTCTGTCCCAAGATACAGATTACGAGCACAAGTACATACCAACTTTCTAAAAGTGTAATTTTCAGACTTGTGACTTAGAATCAAACTTTACCATTTAAGAGGTTTTTAAATTACACATTTTAGAGACCAAGGTCAGTTTCCTTACCTGCTCCCAATTGATAGTTATCACTACTTAATAAATGAAATAAGGGGACCCAATGTTCTCCTATGGGAGAGATAGGCCTTGTATTAATGAAAAACAAATGTAGGAGTTTTTTTACCACCATATCATGTACAGTTAAAAGTATATGTCCACCTTTTTTAAATATGCTGCACTATGCCCTATGGGCTGTTTAGGGCCTATCATAGTGGTACCTCATATGTAATAAAAGCAAAGGTTTTGGACTGACAAACGGTTATTTTGCCAGATCAAAATTGCAGTTTAAAACTGCAAACACAATCTGCAATGGCAGGCCTGAGAAATGCTTTAAAGAGATATCTAAGTGGGTGGCATAATGAGTGCTATAATCTCACTAGTAGCATTTAATTTGTAGGCCTTGGGTACATGTAGTACCCATTTACTGGGGACTTATAAGTAAATTAAATATGCTAATTGGGTGTAACTCAATTTCATCATGGGTGCAGGAGCAAACACAAGCACTTTAGCACTAGGTAGCAGTGGTAGTAACAGAGAGTTAGACCACTGACCTGGTCAGCTCTCCCCCACTCAGCTCCACCAGTAAGTCCTGCCCTGTGAGCCCTGGACTCTCTGTTTGGCTGTAGGTTTGAGGTCCTCATCTACCTGCAAGCTCCTCTCTGCACCTCATTACTGGTGGGTCAGTGGGAGAGCCCTCTGCTCTTTTGCTATTCTACCTCTCTTTTTCTGTGCCCTCTTTATTCTCTTTTTGCTCTCTTTTTTCTCTTTTGGCTCTCTCTTTTCTCTTATGTTTCCTTTTGCCCTCTTCCCCCCGTTATCGCGCTCCTCACCGCTGCTACCCCAGCAGCCCCTCCACCTCCAGCATGTCCTTCCCACCCTCCCCTGACCCCTACTTAATGGCAGCTGTGCCAAAGGCAAGCCCAAGGGCAACCATTCGCGACCCGACTGTGACCACCGCCAGGGACACGGGTCCTCTGACCCGCCTCTATTACAACTCCAGCACCCAAGGCCCGATTACCTGCTGATACTGCCGCTGCCCCTTCACCCACCTCCAGACCCCAGCAGCAGCACCCAGCCAACTGAACGTCATCACACACAAATCACTGAACTGCATCCTCCTCAATGTGCGCTCCCTACACAGGCATGCCATAGAAATCTGGGACCTCCTCAACACAACACCCACACGCCCGACGTCACCTTCCTCACAACCTGGACCAACACCAACTCCATTCCCCACTTCACAATCGTCATTCCCGATGGATACAAGATCCTGAGGAAAAACCATCCCACCCACCCTGGAGGAGGCATCACCATTGTCTATAAAAGATCCCTCTGCATGGCAACCACTGACCCAAACAACGCTACAACCCCCATGGAACATCTCCACTTCCAGATCCAGACCAACCCCAAAACATCTCTTTGAGGAACCCTCATCTACAGGCCTCCTGACCCTCGCGTTCTCTTCACCGTCACCATTGCCGATCTCATCTGCTCGGGGACCTAAACTTCCACCTGGACAACCACAATGACCCCAACACTGCGGTCCTCCTAGAGAACCTCACCAACATAGGACTGAAGCAACTTGTTACCACCCCGACACACACACAGTGGGACACACACCTTACCCCGCATTCACAGGAGGAAAAAGCATCTCCTATAGTCACACCACAGAACTTCTTTGAATGGACCACCACTGCATCCATTTCTCCTTCAGAAAACCCACTGTAAACAAGTACGCACACCGTCTCCCCGCAGAAGCTGCAACAAAGTCACCAAAGTGCAGCTCACCTCCGCCCTCACCAGCACCCCACCTCCAACGATGCCAGAAGCTAACACCGTGGCATGCAACCTCCACCACTGGATCACTAACTGTGCAGACACACTCGCTCCCCTCAAGAAAGCTACAGGATGACACAACAAGAAAGAAAGCTGGTTCACCCCCGCACTCCAAGAATCAAAGCAATCCTACTGACAACTCAGAAAGACATGGAGGAACAGCAAAATCACAGAAATACGCACTACCTACAGAACAGCCACCACAGCACACCACCAACTCACCAAATCCACAAAGAAGAACTTCTTCCAAGACAGAATCCTCACCAACGCCCACAACTCCAAGAACTCTTCACCATCATCCAGGAATCTGCCAAACCTGGAATGGAAACAACAGATGTCCCACCCTCCCAAGACCTCTGAAACATACTCATCACCTTTTTTCACCTCAAGATTAAGACTCTCTATGACAACTTTGACAACCAGGACCTCTGCATTGCTTCAGCCCCCACCCCGCAGTGATACCACTAAACAGACCCTACTCACTTGGACCCCACTCACGACAGAAGACACCTTAAAGACCATGAAGAGCATCCACTCCGGAGCACCATCAGACCCCTCTACCACCACATCTTCCACAGAGCCACCGCGGGCATCGCACCTGAACTAGGCCGGATGATCAACTGCTCCCTCGAGACAAACACATTCCCCGATGGTTGGAAACATGCCGAAGTCAACCCCTTCCTGAAGAAACCCTCGGCAGACTTGACGGACCTCATGAATTTCAGGTCCATCTCACTGCTTCAATTTACAGCCAAGGTAATTGAAAAGGCCATCAGTGCCCTGCTAGCAAAACTTCACCAAAGCTAACAGCATCCTGGACATCTCCCAATCCGGATTCTGCAGCAACCACAACACCGAGACTACCCTACTCGCTGCCACCGATGATGTCTGCACCCTCCTTGACCATGGCCAAAAGGCTGCTCCCATCCTCCTGGACCTCTCAGCTGCCTTCGACACCATCTCTGATCACACACTAGCCAACAGACCCCACCACGCCAGCCTCCAAGGAAAGGCCCTCAACTGAGTTTGCTCATTTCTCATGAGCAGTACTCACCGAATCAAACTCCCACCCTACTTCTCAGAACCAGCAAAGGAGAGCTGTAGAGTACCTCAGAGATCTACCCTTAACCCCACCCTCTTTAACATCGGCATGGCCTCCGTCACAACCATAATCAGAAACCACAGGCTCTACATCGTCTCCTACGTCAAAGACACCCAGCTCACCCTCTCCCTCACCAAGGCACACAGCATCACCAGGCACAACTTCAAAGAAGGTATGAAAGCCGGCACCACCTGAATGAAGGGCAGCTGCCTGAAACTCAACTCTGAAAAAACAGAAGTCCTCATCCTTGGCTCAAAACCTTCAGGTGGGGAATGACACCTGGTGAACTCCCGCACTCAGAAACCCCCCACCCTGACAGACCATGCACGGAACCTTGGTCTCATACTGGACTCGTCGCTCACTATGAACTGCCAGATCAACACCGTATCCACGGCCTGCTTCATCATCCTACTTATACTCCGGAAAACATTCAGATGGATCCCCTCTGAATCCATAAAAACGGTCACACACGCCCTCATCACTAGCCGAATGGAATACAGCAATGCCTTCTACACCGGAGTAAACAAAAACTCCTTTGCAAGTTCCAGACTATCCAGAATGCTGCCGCCAGACTGAATCTAGACATCCCCCACCACAACCACATCACCCAACACCTCCGCGACCTCAACCTTCAAGCTCCTCACACACGCATACAAGGCCCTCCACAACTTCGAACCAGAATACTTGAACAACCACCTCTCCTTCCATGCACCCAAGAGAAACCTCCGATCAGCAGGCATCTCTCTGGCCACCTTGCCATGAATCTACAAGACCAGAATGGGTGGAAAGTTCTTCTCATAGCTTGCAGCCAAGACCTGAAAGGACCTCCCCCTCGACCTCTGGTAAAGCCTTACACTGCTCCAGTTCAGGAAGGGCCTCAAGACCTGGCTCTTAAGATGAACCCAGCTTTGCTGCCCCTCTGCGCCTTGAAACCCTCACAGGTAATTAGCTGCGCTTTACAAACCCCTGATTGATTGATTGGTAAAGTGTACCGAGCACTAAAGCCAACAGAAACAAGTTCAACAAAAACAGGAGGAGTAAGGCAAAAAGTTTGGGGGAAGACCACCCTATGGCTGACAGGCCTAATATGTCTCCCCAGCTGAAAGTAGGGAAGGAATCTACCTAACCACCTTGGAGCTCTCTCTCTCTCTCTCTTTGGCCTCCTCATCTGAACATCTGGACTCGTTAGACTAATCTGAGTACCTCTCGAAGTGGCTGCTCCCCCTAAACTTCCTTGCAACTACACCTCTATTGAGGTCTCTCTATTACTATTAAGAGGGCTTGGCCACATCTTTGAATACCCTTGTGCACTCTTGGTAGAGTCTGTACTTCTCTCCTGTAATGCCATGCTGGTATGATGCTGCTGGCCCCCTAAACATGTTGGTATAAGGAATTGATACTCACTCCCTCGACATCCTTTGTATTCTCCTCTCCTTTACAGATGGCTTAAAGGTAGCAGTTGTCAATGTCTACTCACGTCCCACCCCTACCTTCCAGGCATCCCCTATTTTAAATAAGTTAGATCAATTCCTCTCTACTCTCCCTGCCTCATCCCATAGAATACTAGGGGGGGACTTCAACTGTCACTACGAACCTTTAGACAGCATTAATACTGTCACTCAGGAAGAGGATTCTGCATGGTCCATCCCAGAATGCACTATCTATCCAACAAGGAGCTGGACTCCATTAGCTCTCCAGCTAAATAAGTTCACAATCTCCCACTCCCTTAGAGCCTGTAATGGAAGATTTTCTTCTGATATACCAGGCAAAGTTACATTCAATAGACCAGGCAGAGGCACCACAATAGATTATTTAATGGTTAACATTGAATTCTGGATTTATATCAAGGGCTTCAATGTAAATACCAGACACAATAGCTGTCATAATCTTTTGTTATTGGAACTAAAACTCCCATTGGGGCATAGCCAAACGTCCCCCTCTGAAGAGCTTCCGTTCCTACCGTATGTAATTGCTAATGCTGGTGGTAGACGAATCAGATGGGGTAAACATATCCAATCAGTTGATAAGGTAGCTACACTATACCAACATGCTCTCCCTTTTTTAGAGAACGTCTCTAGTCTCCCAGTGGAAAAACTTGACCCACCACATCAAGTTGCCTTAAAGAACATCCATCAAGACCTGTTTAGTAAAATAGCAACTTTCTTTTATTCAACCGCCAATTCCAAGGCCCGCCCAACGCGTTCTAACCCATTGTTTAATACTTCCTGTAGATTGGCGAAAAGTGCCCTTTTAAAACAGATAAAAAGTGGACCAAACACTAACATCAGAACAGCAAGAAACTTATAAAAGAAGCTAATTGCCCAGGCTAAGCAAGAGTGGGAGGACGACAGATGGGCGTCCATTAAATTTGCACTTGACAGCCGTGACTTCAGGGCCTTTTGGATTCTAATTAAAACGGGTAAGGTTGAGGGTCGTGATGCCATAGTGCCTAATTTAAGTGAAGAGGTTTGGAATTCTCACTTTGAAAATCTGTACTCTCAAACCAATAGGCCACTATCCACCACCATCTCCTCTACACCTAAGGGGACATCTGCCTCCTCTGACCCTTGTACTTCTAACTCGATAGCCCCGCCCTGCACTATGCAAGAAGTAGTTGCGGCTTTGCAGAGCATACCCTCAAGAAAAGCCCCGGGTTTGGATAGAATCCCGGGAGATCTGTTCCGCAGTGAACCGAAGAGATGGGCTCCCTACATTTGGGAGCTGTTTAATGCTATTCTTCAGGGCATGGAGGTTCCGCACACGTGGCTTGGGGCAGAAATTATACCCATATTCAAAAAAGGCTCGCCTCTGGACCCGGCAAATTATCGTCCAATTAGCTTAATCGACGTCCTGTAAAAACTGTTCACCCGCTTCTTACTATCAAGGCTGCAGACTTGGAAGGACAAGCATCAGATTCTTACCCCCCTACAGGCTGGTTTCCATGCCAAGGTCTCCACCATCGACCAACTATTTAGACTCCAATTAATTCACTGGAAAGCTGTGGTTATGGGAGGGGGTGTAGTTTTTATCTGATATTCGTAGACCTAAGAGCTGCATTTGATTTGGTCCAAAGAGATAAGCTCTGGGCCATATTGAAAGATATGGGTATTCCTTTATATATCTGTCACCTGCTACAACGTTTGCACCAAGACACCTTTGCAAGGGTACGATATGGAAAAAAAAGGGGGAACTTTCTGCACCATTCCCTGTGGAAAGGGGGGTCAGGCAAGGGTGTGTCCTGGCCCCCACCCTCTTTTCTCTTTTTCTGAATGGCCTGATTGCTGACCTTCTGGGCAAGAAAAATTTAGATTCTCCACGATTGGCAGATCTTAAGATTCCTGCTCTCATGTTCGTGGATGACACGCTTCTTCTGTCAAAATCACCTATGGGCATTCAGCGAACATTGGAAGCATTCAGTCAATTTTGCAAAAATAGAAATTTGGAGATCCATCGTTCTAAAACTAAATACATGGTCTTTCGAGTCAACACAGTACACTGCCCTCACCCCCACATAGATGGTATAGCCCTTGAGAGAACCTCAACATGTGACTGCCTAGTGGTGACCCTCAATGACCGGATGGATTGGGGGACACATGTGGCCAAAGCCAACCTGAAGCTGGCACAAGCATCGGGGGATATTCTTAAGGTTTACAATGACTGCTCCCAGAAAATCTTAGGTCCTCCGTTAGAAATTTATAAGACCCAAGCCAGAGGAGGAGCACTTTATGGGGTAGAACTCTGGGGGCATGTTAGCGCTAATCCTCTCGCTTTAACTGAGTATGATTTCCTCAGACGTCTTTTAAGACTCCCCCAGAGCACCCCTATCCTCCCATTGTGACTTGATCTGGGCACGGTCCCTATCTTGGACATATCTGCTAATCGCCCCCTTTTTTTCTGGAGACGGCTTTGGAGCACGCCCAAGCTCTCCAGTTACCGTTACTTGCTGATTATTCTACTGTTGTCTCCCAGTGCATCTTTCTTAGGAGTTATCTCAGCGCCAGGATACCTGTAAGGTGATAGCTGCGCTATATAAATGTTTTAAATAAATAAATAAATAAATTACAGAGAGGAACTCAAGGACCTATTATCTATTTTGGGGATGGGGAAGATCCCTTGGATCACGAATGTCAGAAACCTATGCTACGAAATAGGGAGGCCAGATATGTGGCTTCTACCAGAACAGACATGTCCCCTTATCTAAAAAATATACCTTGCATCTGCTCTTAAGGAATACCGCTTGGCTAGCCTATCACGAAATAGCACTTTAGGTGTTTTGAGTACTAGATTCTTGGAGGTAAAGTCCGTTTATCATTTTGAGCAGTTCTTTGATCAAATACAGCCTCTTTTGGCTAAGAAATTATATCTGCAATTCAGATATGGAACACTCCCACTTAGGGCCTACACTAACAAGTGGATAGGCGCACCCACCCCTGCTCAGGGTTGTCCAGGGTGCGACGCTAGTGTAGAGTCTGATTTGCATGTTTTGCTTTTCTGCCCTTTATATAAAAAGGCCAGAGTTAAATGGATTGTTCAATTATATAAGAACCTGGGCCTTAGGAATTATCTCGAGGTGTATAGAATTCTAAAATACGATACATCCTTTTTGATGGCATTCGTCACTTCCAGGTTTTTATTTTCAATGTGGTGTACTAGAAGTGCAAAGATTAAATCAATGGGAATAGGGAGACGCGTAGTCTCTGTCTCTCCCCTACAGACCTGAAACATGGGATGTTTACTGGTACTACCTGTTGGTTAAAGTCTTAGCCTATAATATTGTAATTACCTGAATATCTAAATGTACTGTTTGCCGGTTTTTTAAATCTGATTTTAGGGCATTTTATCTGATGGTTTTAACTTTATAATCTAATTGTTTGAGATTTAATTGCGATATCTTATGTATTTAATGTTGCTTTTTATTTCTGTTGGTCATGGAATACCCCGAATTTTGCCTTTTATTGAAATTTTTTGTATTGCTTTTATGGCCGTAAGGCTGATAATAAAGCTTTTTGTGACCGACTGACTGTTGATATAAGTAGAACGTTCCTCTATCTTTAGGACCGGCCCCTCCTCCTTTGGCCCACATGGTAGTTTTCTTTGTCTTGCCCTCCCTACAGCGCCCAGAAGAAGGTGGGCTTTATTTCTGTGTCTCACTGAAACATGTGTCAGCGCAACTGCAACCTGGATTTAAACCAGAGTGAATAACTACAGATGACATATTAACTTGTAACTGTGTTAAAAAGATTATAAAGAAAGTCTTGTATATAAAAAAGTGTTACATTCATTGAATTCCTAAGTTTAGTTGGGCAATTAGATTGTTTCAAGCAAACTACCAGACAATCCATTTTGCTTGTCAAGTTATGATTTGGTGAGCTACAATGTACTGTTTTAATGTGTCCTCGTGTGACGGTGATACACTGAATAAAGTATGATAGATTACAGTATGGATGAGATATTTTTGCCTGTGTTTAGTGGTGGGTGTCCTGTTATAATTGTATTTGTATACAAAGTATTTTACAGTATATTCTTTTGACAGACTGATTTGGGAAATGTATATTTTTGTGATATGTACTATTTTCATGTACTTCTGTTTCTGTAAAACATTGAAATTTAATGCTATGTATAAAAAAGGAAACCAGACCATAAACCTTCCAGGCCCATTTCTTCAATTTTCTCAGCGGCGGCCATTGCAGGTAAGCGCGGTACGGCTGGGTGTGGTGGGGGGAGGGTGTCGACAGAGGACAGAATAGGGGAAATTAAATAAATAAACAATTCCATTTCCATTGTCTGTCAACATTGCCCCCCCTCGCCCGCCACGCTTACCTGCACAGACCACTGCTGCATTTTCTATCATATTGTAAAGATCACTTAACTCTATCATGATACCAAGATTCCCACTTGTTAGCATTCTGCATTTGATGTATTCCTCCCATTCTGTTAAACTAGGAGCGGTGGAGGATTAAGTGGTACTCAGGGAGCAGGCCACCAGCATTGTAATAAAAGTAAAAGGCTCCATATCATTTTGCCCTGTTATCTCCCCATCCAAAGTACCCAGAAGCACCATTATCTGGGAAGGATAGATTTCCCATTCAATTATCCTACCTGCTATCTGGAACACTCCCCTCCAAAATGTCCCAAACTGTCCACAGGTCTAAAACATATGAAACCAATCCCCTACATGTACATATTTCAGGCAGTTTCTAGAGTTTCCCGGAACCATCCTATTCACATCCTATTCACTAATTGCGTACGATACAGCATCCATCCATTAAACAAAATGGAAATTGGCCCCTCTAAGAGTCGAATAACTAAGATCAAAATATCTTTCCCAATGTATTTAATTTTGTTTTATGACCGTGTGGTTTTCCCATTTTGATCTTACCTTTTGAATGATATCATCCGGCACTAAATACAATTTCTTGTATAAGTAACATAAAATGTATCGTCCTGGAACCGATGTCTAACGCTATTTCTTGAAGAATCAATATCTTCCCCTGATGAATTACTGAAAATGGCCCTTGTTTGGGTATACACTAGAATGCATATGACACATCTTCCCAAGAAAAAACGCTAGGGAGATTTCAACCTGATCCCTTTAAATACATCCTCTAACTTTATAATAGATAAATCAGCACATTTTCTTGTTGTGTCTTCCATCAGATTGGGTGAAAGAGATTTGCAATATTGCAAGGGAGTTTCTGTTATACCGTGGGGGATCCCACATCTAACAAACACTTTATTTTTCTACAGCCAGATGTGGTTTTAATAACATAGCTGATTTTTTTTAGTAATTTGGGAATTAGGACGCACCACCTAAGATCAGGGACCCCAAATTCTTCAATACTAGAAGAAGAATAGAGTTATGAAAACTAGAGCAGGGCCTTGTAAAGCGGCGTAATTGTAGTCTGGTTGATGCTATATAATATTTCTGGGAACCGGGCAGTCTCAAACCTTCCACCCTCTTAGTCTGCTGTAACACTTTCAGCTTCACTAATGGATATTTCTGGGTCCAAATGAAAGATGAGATAACTTCTTCACATTTTGTTTTTGAAACCTCCAGCCTACAACAAATGGATCAAAACAAGAAGAGGAATAGTGATAAAATTGACATTTTGATCAGGGCCGGCTGTCCAATATTTATAAGAGCAGGCCAACTTTCTATCAATGGGTTAAAATCATTATTAAAAAAGTCCCCCAGTTCCTCTGAATAAAAGTTCCCCAGATAACATTTTGGGTCTACTCTACTTCATAATTTTCCTTCAACAATAAAGTAATGAAACCTGGGTAGATATTGAACAGTAGACATTCAGTTTTTGCCTCATTCACTTTATAGCACCCAATATTCAAGAAGATCTTAAACAAGTGCAAGGCAGTATCATTAATAATTGTAGTTGGAGTGAAAAAAAAGGGCCATATCATCTGCGTATTTATATCTTGGCTGATAGTCAGAGCTATGGGCTCAATAAAAAGGGCAAATTGCAAGGGGGGAGATGGCAGTTTGGTTGGTGCTCTGGTTTAAGCTAGTTTGACCAGCCGGAGAATTATTAATTGTTAGCTGAGCTTCCGCCCCTTGATGTTGTGACGAATAGATCTTGCAAACTGGGATGGAAATTGAAACTTATCCAAAACTCGGAATCCAGTTTACGAGATCAAGGGACTTCTCTGCATTCAACAAAACAATCACAGCTGTAATAGCATCTGCCGGCACCATATCTATAAAGTCAAACATGAGATGAGTATTGGAGTATAGATTTCGGGCTCTAATAAAACCATTCTTATCCCCCACTATAAGAAATTGGACTACCTGGTCAATCCGATTCGCCAAAAAGTTAGTATAAACTTTATAATCAGAGTTTAAAAGAGTTATAGGTTTATAAGGTTTCAGATCCTCTGCCTCTTTCCCTGCCGTTAAACAATTCACCAAAACCCCTTTCTGAAAAGAGTCTACAACCTGACCACCAGCAGGCAGATGATTAAAGAGTGTAGATTTTGGATCCTTTAATATTTATTCAAATGTTTTATAAAACTCTGAACCAAATCCATCCTCTTCTCGATTTTACCTTTGGGGGCTTTCTTAAGATCTCTTCCACCTCCCTCTCTGAGCTAGCATTTAGTCAAAAGGAAGCAGCTTCTTCAAACAAAATAGGTGTTGGGCCAGGATTTTTCAGTGGGTTTATCCCCAGACTATTTGCCTTTTGGCCTCCTATTTTTGACTCTGTTATCATTGGATTTAAGACTCTGGGCACTGTGCCAAAGTGCATATGCTCTCTGTGAAAATTGAGAACATAATTGGTTATCCATGATTGGCATATTTGATTTACTGGTAAGACCCTAGTACAGTGCACTGTGTGTGCCCAGGGCCTGTACATCAAATACTGCTAGTGGGCCTGCAGCACTGATTGTGCCACCCACTCAAGCAGCCTTTCAAGGGTATCTCATACCTGCCACTGCAGTTTCTGCACTTCGTTATTATCTGCCAAGTCGACCTGAGTAGTGTACCCACCTGCAAGGCCCTAACCTTCTCTTTTATTACACGCGTGGCACCCCTAAAGTAGGCCCAAGGTAACCCTGTGGGCAGGCTGCAGTCTATATGAAAGGTAGGACATGCAACTGGTGTGTGTGACATGCTCTGATAGTGAAATACAGTGTTTTTCACTATTGAAAGACTATCTGTCCCATAGGGTAGAATGGGAGGTACTTTCTAACATCTTACAAGCCTAGCATCCCAGTGGGACAAGATGGAGAAATTGAGTTTAGTATGCCTGAACTCAGAATATAAAAATGCATCTTTTAGTAAAGATGATTTCTATATTGTGTGTTTGAATATACCACTTTTAGAAAGTGGGTATTTTCTTGCTTAGCCATCCTGTGAGTCTCTGCTGGTTTGTGGATTGATTGTCTGGCTTTGGAGTAACAGGGGCTGGGCATGTACATTCATAGTAGACAGCCACTAGGGGGTCAAATACAAATACAAATACAAATAGTTTATTGTGATGATTATTTAAAATCTTACAATATTACACATCTAAAACAAAATTAAAAGCTATATTCATAAATAGAACACATAAAATGTCATTGCATCAGGTTTGTAGATGGTTAAATATTTAAAATAGTTATGTCACCTAGTTTCCTTTTGACTATCATTAGGAACCTTACAAAGATAGCATTTAAAATGATATCATTCGAGTTCAGGCACTTAATCAAGGCCTGCCTGCACGTCCTTATGCCTTGTACATTGAAAGGAAACGTAAGTAATGATTTTCTCTCCTGTAAGAGTTCAGGGCAAGTACACAGAAGATGAAGCATATCCTCCTCACCATTATTACACAGTCTACATTTCGTTTGAATTTCCGGTCTCTCCCACGGGGGAAGGTGACACAGGCCTGGCATTGTTCCAAATCTGGCTTTAAGGAGCACCTGTTAGTTTTTTTCCGTCCAAGGTGTTACCAGATATTGTTGGATTTCCTTCTTTTTATAGCCGTTAATTATCGCCCATGCGTGTTTTCTTTTGGTAAGGATAGCTTTGTTGTTTAAGATGGATAGGTGGTTTGCAGTCTTATTAATTATTTTCTTAAACGATGTCTTGGTTATATTGTTTTCCCATATTGACGTGACCGCAAAATCCTTTATAGCTTCCCTCAGGTAGAGCCCAGCAGTGGAGTTAGTGTCGTCATTTATTTCTCTCCATAACAGGTGCGATATCTCATTTTGGTGGTCACTTTTTATTTGATTCCATACTTTTAAAAAGTGGCCTTGCCTTGCATAGTGCTGATTGGTCAATCCAAACTCCAACCTTACTTGGGCCGGGGGCGCGTTCGCTGGGAGATGAAATAGGGCCCGATATACACTGGTTATGATCTTGTTCAGAGTTTCACTATCCTTACCCATGACCACTTCACTACCGTATGCGATGGTCGGTAGGAGTTTTGCGTCAATAATACTCAGAGGAGGACCATAGGTTAGGCTGTAAAGTGACTTTTGCACGATTCTAAATGCTGCAGTTAATGAGTTCGCTTTTCTTTTATTTATTATTTATGAAATTTGTAGAGCGCACGGCTACCCCCGAAGGGGTGTCCCGGCGCTAGAGTCTGAGGACTCAGAAAGGAGAGCAATTAGAAGTAGGACTTTAGAAAGAAGAAAACAGCCAGGTTTTCAGTTTGCGGCGAAAAATAGATTCAGAGGCGATAAATCTCAGGTCTAGTGGGAGGCTATTCCAGAGTTTGGCGGTCAAGACACCAAACGCTCTACCGCCCATTCTGGAACGGCGGAAACGAGGAACAATCAGGAGACGTAGGTTATTCGATCTCAGGGATCTGACTGATTGAGACAAAGCAAGTCGCTTTTTCAAGTAACCTGGGCCAGAGTCATTAAGGGCACGAAAAGCAAGAGTCAACATCTTAAATTGAATGCGACACGCAATAGGAAGCCAGTGCAGCTTCTTGCGATAGGATGCTACTGATTGACGATAGGGAATATTGCCAATCAATCTCGCCGCCGCGTTCTGCACGATCTGCAGTTGCTCAATTTGGTACAGAGGAGCACCGGCATAGAGACTGTTGGCATAGTCTAAATGAGAAGTAATTAAAGCATGAATGATGGTTCTACGGGCATCCGAAGGAAGGTATGGAAAGATCTTTCTGATCATACGAAGTTTCGCGAAGCATGCCGATGTGACCTTGTTAATCTGGGCTTTGCATGAAAGAGCGTCATCAAACTGAAAGCCCAAATTGCGTACTGTTTGAACTGGGATGGGAGGAGGATTAAGCACCGTTGGCCACCAAAGGCTAGCAGGCAGCGAAGTTTTCTGATTAAAAAACAAGACCTCCGTCTTATCGGTGTTAAGCCTGAGATGATTGGAAGTCATCCAGGAACATATATTGTCCAGGCATTGGCGAAAATTGGCAAAGCTGGAGTCAGAATGATCTCTAAACGAAAACACAAGCTGAGTGTCATCAGCATAAGAGATCACTCTGACCCCCCAGGACTCCACCACTAAGCATGAGTGCAAAATCCGCTACGCTCATGGATTTTGCGAATTTTTTCGGTAAATCCGCGATCCGCGAACTCTCGCTAATTTACCGAAAATTCGCAATCCGCGAGCGGCGGATTCCGAGGCCAAAAGTTCAAGCCTTCCTGGCCTGTTGTTGTAACTATTTTACGATGGCGCCGGCAAGCTGCCAGCGCCATCGTAAAATAGTTACTAAATTAGCTTCAACAGGAAGCACTAACAGATAAAATCAAGCAGGCGCTCGTGCATCTGCTTTATTTTATCTATTCGAGCTTCCTGTTGAAGCTAATTTAGTAACTATTTTAGGATGGCGCTGGCAGCTTGCCGGCGCCATCGTAAAATAGTTAACAGGCCAAGCAGCTGTGCCCTCTTCCCAAATATACCATCGAAAATCGGCTGTGATGCTGGACAGAGGCCTTTGCATCCTTGACTGTCACAAGCGCAATTCTCGTGCTGTTCCTGTGGACAGGAGCTTTTATAGCTCACTCAAGGCACCCCTGCGCCCTTCGGCGCTATTGCATAGTAACACACACCTGGTCGCTGTAGACAACTCTCTGGCACTTTAGGCAGCTGTAGTGTAGTGTAGTGAAAGCACTATACATTTAGCCAACGAGGTATGGCACAAAACGGTGGCGTCTTCTTGAATAAATATGAAAGGCAGGGTTCATTGTGCCCTCTTCCCAAATATATCATCGAAAATCGGCTGTGATGCTGGACAGAGGCCTTTGCATCCTTGACTTTCACGAGCGCAATCCTCGTGCTGTTCCTGTGGCCAGGAGCTTCTGTATCTTCTTCATCCGCTGCTCTGATCGGTCTCTGACCTTTTATACACACAAGAGGCATGTGCAGTCGCATGGAAGCCCCGCCCCAAATCCGCAAATACGCTAATCCGCAAATATGCGGATTTTGCGGATCCACGATCCGTGAATACGCAAATCCGTGAATCGTGGATCCGCAAAATCCGCCCATGGCCAGCGGGGCAAGATATACATTAAAAAACAAGGGGCTCAGGGCAGAGCCCTGAGGAACACCACAGAGGAGGGATTTACCCTCAGATTTAAAAGGCTTAAGAAAGACCTTCTGAGATCGACCTTTCAAAAAAGAGTCAATCCAGGTCAACACTACGCCACCAATTCCTATCTGGTTCATACGATCCAGTAGTATCTCATGGGATACAGTGTCAAAAGCGGCGGATAGGTCGAGGAGGACCAACATGGCCTCCTCGCCCCTATCCACACACTCTCGGATCGTCTCAGAGACTTCTAAGAGAGCAGTCTCGGTGCTAAAACCCGTTCTGAAACCGGATTGTGAATCGTGTAATAGTAGGTTGGTTTCTAGATATTCCGCCAGTTGTAGCTGTACAGCTTTTTCCAGAATTTTAGCCGAATTGGGGAGGAGGGAAATAGGTCGATAATTGCTCAATTGTGCTGGGTCCGCGTTCACTTTTTTCAGGATGGGGACTAACATAGCCTCCTTCCAAATGGTTGGAAATTGGCCGGTGCGAAGGGATGTATTCCAGATGGAGAGAAGTGGTCTGACCAGTAGAGGGGCCAAGTTACCCATAATCTTGGCAGGGATAGGGTCTAACGGGGAACCCGTTTTACACTGGGTAATCAACCTCAGTGAGGACTCAATAGTCAACTCTTTAAAGGACTTCAAAGAAGATTTTCCAAGTCCCTGTCATGAATGATCGGAGGAGTCCCATCATGGAAAAGGAAGATCTGATAATATTGATTTTCTCTTGAAAATAGTCAGACAAACCATTACATAGGGCCTGGCTAGCGGGGATCTGGGGTACCATAGAGGGAGGATTAACAACATCCTTGACAATATTTAAAAGGGTTTTAGAGGAATTCTCAGCATTCTTGATTTGTAGAGAGAAAAAGTCTCTCATCGTTGATCGTTTAAGTTTCAGGAAATTTTTTAGAGCAGATTTGTAAAAAGTTTTGGCCTCTGGGTCATAATTTTGCCGCCATGTACGTGCTAATTTTTTACATCGGCTCTTTTCCTCACGTAGAGTCGAAGAAAACCACGGAGCAGAAGGACGAGATCTAGCGGAGGTAATAGGTTGTAGTGGCGCAATAGAGTCAATAGCAAGCAGCAGGGAGGAGTTAAGTTTAGACACACTTTCGTCAATATTATTAGACAGGGGGTCTGGTTGATAAGAAAATACGGGATCCAAGGTGGTACAGGTAACTTTATGCCATTTTCTCCCATACTCCTTGCCGAGTGCAGTTGGTCTAGGTACCAAGGAAAGGGTAAGGTCAAAAGGGAGAAGGTAATGGTCTGACCAAGTAAGGGGGAGGGGAGGATGTAGCATGATGTCCGAGTGATTAGAGAAGATTAGATCAAGAGTATGGCCCGCTACATGAATTGGGCCCTGCACTAGTTGATGCAAATTCAGACCCTGCATAGTATCCAACAGCTGAGTAGCCTGCAGACATAGCGGGTTATCCACATGCAAATTAAAATCGCCAAGCACAATAAAGTGTGGGTGTTTGAGGGACAGATCTGCAATCAAATGAACTAATAACGTTAAAGAGGGGGCCAATGCATTGGGTGGGTTATATACTATAATACCAGCAAGAATTACAGCAGCCGAGTCAGCAATAGTAAAATACATTGCTTCAATTCTTCCAATGTTCGTGAGTTTGCTGATGGTCAGATTAAGATGTGTTTTTAGCACGATAGCAAGACCCCCACCAGTTTTTCTGCCTTCACGGTTAATTCCCTTCAGGAGGTATCCTGGGGGGTGGCTAAATGTATGTCAGGGTTCGAGGTGTCTCTCAGCCATGTCTCGGTGAGAAACAGGATATCCCAGGCATCAGAGACAAGGGACGACCAGATCTCACATGCATGGCGAGGGAGAGATCGACAATTGACCAGGGCCGCTTTTAGCGTCAACGGGTGTATGTAACGTTTGTCCACATTGGAATATTGAGAGAAACGTTTTCTCCAAGGGGGCAGTCTGAAATCACAGTGAGGGCATTCAAAGAGGGAGTCTTCTAAATGAGAAGGGCAGCAGCGAGATGCCGGCCTACACATGCCGGGTCTCAGCTGAAGAAGTTGATCTCTAGGCCAGCTAATGCTGAATGTCATTTTTTGTAATCAATAGCTGCCCTTCGCATCAAATAATACACCCAGGTATTTATATACCTCTACTTGCTCCAGCTCGGTTGTGTCCATGAACCATTTACTTTTGTATCTTCTCTTATTATTTTTGGTCACTACCATGATCTTAGTTTTTGTCTCATTTATGACCATCCCGTTCTCCTTCGAGTACGTATGAGTCCGCCTAATTAGGCGCTGAAGTCCCACTTTTGTATGGCTCAATAATATGACGTCATCCGCATACATCAAATTCGTGAGACGCTTATCGGCTAATTTTGGGGGGTGCGCATTCTCATCATCCAGTATTCCAGTTAGGTCAGCAAGAAACAAATTAAAAAGAAGGGGGCTAAAATACAGCCTTGTTTCAGGCCTTCCTTTGCTGGAATCTCCTTAGATAGCGTTCGGCCATCCCCCATTCTCACACTTACCCATGTCTCTGTATATAAGAGGCGAAGCAGCTTAAGGAGGGGAGCTGGAATTTTCATTTTCTCAAGTTTGTTCCAAAGTAAGTTTCTTTTGACACAATCAAATGCTGATTTAAAGTCTATAAAACATAGATACAGGGGTTGGTTCAATCTGATTGATTTATCCATTAATAGGGTGAAAACCAGTGTATTTGTTGTTGTTCCGAGGCCTTGTATAAAGCCTGTTTGGTTTAAGGGCAGTTGTTTTGTTTCCCTCACCCATTCGGATAGTTTAGTCAATAAAATCCTTGCAAACAGCTTGGCATCCGTGTCTTGTAAAGTGATCAGTCTGTAGTTTTCGGCAAGTGCCCAGTCTCCTTTTTTAAAGATTGGGGTTATTAAGGATCCTCGCCATGACTTAGGGACAGTTCCTGTTAAAATGACTTCTATGTATAATTTTTCGAAAATGGTCGCTCATAGTTCTGGGTTTTCTTTATAGAGAGCAAATGGTATCCCATTTGGTCCGGGAGCACCGTTCTTCTGTTTTTTTATAAATTTGATTATTTCTTCTTTTTCTATGATTATTGGCGTATCCAAATCCTTGTCCTTAAAGGAAGATTCCGGGTCGTTATCGTTTTTGCACCCATGTCGCATTTCCGGTGAACTTGACTGTATAGTGTCCTGATTTAGATGTCTCCTCAAGAAAATCTCCCATTCCTGTTCGGTTAGTGGTGATGAGACACCCTGCTTGTTAGAGCTAGCAAGTCCGTTGATAATCTTCCAGAAGTCTCTTGGATTCTTCTGTTTACTGGCGTGCAATACTTTTGCCCAAGTTGCCTGTTTTGCTTGATTTTTTTCACCCCATATTAGCTTCTTCAGATTTTGATTTAGTAGCTTCAAGTTTCCCAGATTTTCTGCTTTTATCCCTGGCTTCTTTATTAGCCTGATAGTCCTATTCCGTTCTTTCTTCAATTTCATTATTGTATGTGGCAAGTTTAAGTGGTATTCCTTATCCCTGATTGGCTCTTTATGCTTTTGATTCTTATTAGTATGTGTTTTACTTTGCGTTCTGATCAGCATCCCAGTGAGGTATTCCAACTGCTCTATCACTGTTTTTGTTACCGTGTCTGTAAAGCATGCTACCATGATCCTTTCCACTTGTTCGTTCGTCGTTTCGTTTTCAATATTCCAAAACAGTTTTTTATAATTAGTTGTACAAATATGTCCTTGGACAGACTGATACGCCTTATTTCTATTTATTCCGATGTTCATTATAATTGTCTGCTGGGCATGATCACGTTCATTTACTTGCTTTAATTGGTACGAGGTAATATTGTGAAACATATGTAACGAGATCATGGTGTAATCAATCCTGGAGTGTACGTTATACCCAAAGTAACTGTATTCTGGAGGAACATCCGTTTTTATTCTACCATTGAGAATTTGAAGTCCCATTGCTTCCATGTCCTTTACAAGTTTTTTACCAGTCTATTCTCATTGGCGTGGTTATCTATCCCTAGATCCTGTTCGGGAATTAGCCACTGATGGTTTTGCAATAGCGTTGTATCGTCTCTTATGTGGGATGACATGAGATTGAGATTAAAATCCCTGGTAATCAGAAAATCTGCTAGAGGATCCTCCATCATTATATCAATAAGAACATTGTTCAGAGTTCCACAGGTTGCCTCCCTGCTCCGGTTTGTAGGTAATATATATACAGTGATCAGATATAATGTTTTAAAGTTTTGGTTGGTTATTTTATAGTTTAGTTTAACTATCAGGATACTCGTGCTATCTACTTTCACTTGCTCATGCTGTACCTGAAGCGTATTAGAAATAAATATTGCCTGACCCCCACTAGCTCGCCCGAACATTCGCTCTTTTTTTGCGTGTTCATAGTAGCCGGCGTATCCATGTAGCATAAATGGATCGGTTTCCCATGTTTCTTGTAATGCTATAATCTGGGGTTTTCCCACTATGGAGTCTATCTGAGCATTTTGGATCTTACCTCTCAATCCATTTATATTCCATGAGCATAATCCTACTATTTCACTGTCGTTGCTTTTAACTCCTACTTGTTCTGTACACATACGCTTTTTGTGGGAGATCTACCAAGTGCATTTTGTAGGACTGAAATGGTCTGTGTGTCTACCTTTTTGTGTTTTAGTGTTGTTTCCTCCCCAATAAAGGGAGTGGGGTAAACCTCTGGGATTTGTTTGGTTAGTACTATGCCCCAGGTTTTAAATGTCGTTTGCTCATTCATGATCTGTTCAGCTATTGTTGGTGATATTAATGTTATTAACGTCGGAGTCTGGATATTATGTTTCCCCTCCAAAAACTCGACAGAGATAATGTCCTCACTTGCGATGTTATTCAGTGCTTGGTATTGATTTGAATAGTCTGAGTAAGTTCCCCCTATTAATTATGTCATGCCTGCCTCTGGACTGAAATTCCGGTGTAAATATAAGTTTTTCACTGAATTGGTGTGTAGGGACATTGTTTTTCTCAAATTGCTTGGGTATTTAGCTGATTGTTTTTTTGCCCTTCCCTGATTTTGATCTGTAAATGGTCCCATTCTGATGTATTTGTAGGTCCATTCCCTACCTGCCACACTGTAAGGGCCCAGTCTTTTTTTATTCTCTCATCAGTGCCGTGGTTTTGGTGAGGAATCATTATTTGGGTTGATTTATTTGGGCTACTTCCATTCGTTTTGTTAGAGTTACAATTGTTTGGCGCTCTTTCTTCTTCTTTTCGTTTTGTATCCAGTTTGGTTACCTGTTGCGGGTTATCAAGGATCCCATTGCCCATTTGCCCTTCCAGTACTCCATTGTCGTCTCTTGTAGGCATTTGTGTATCATTTACTCGGTGGCATGTTGTTTGTATTGGATCAATTATTGTTTTTTTCTCAAAGATAGGAAAGTAGGTGTTTCTACCTTTCGGTGTATCCTCCGTGACTGCTGATATCGGATCATTTTCTAACTTTAATGTGGCAGTCAATTTCGATTTACCATTTTTTCTTGCTTTGTCGTTTTGTCATTATAGTGAAACCATCTGTTTCAGTATGACTGTCGATTTGATCCTCGTGGTTAACTTTACACATAGTTTCGTTCCCCGGTAGTGCCATGATCTGATGAACTGGTAGACCAACTATTTCACCATGATGTTTTGTTGACTGTTTTAGTTCTGTGCCTTTAGAGCTATCGAGGCCATTCCCAGTTTTGTTTTTATTATTTTCCTTAGTAGCAGTATTATCCATCATAACTTTCTCCTGGGTGATTTTGATGTTTCTTTTGGTATCTTCTATTATGCTAGCTAAAACTGCCGGTAGTACTCCTAGTTTATCCATAATAGGTACATAGATACAATCAGAAGTCGTTTTTTCATTTTCTGTTTGCGCTCTGAGTATCAGATCATTTAGTTGGGCAAGTTTGTTGTCGATTCCCGCCACATTATTTGCCATCATTTTTTAAGAGGTCGATTTGTATGTCCATTTTATTTGATTGGTACTGGAGAGCTTCTAGCGTGAGGGTCGATGTTTGGTAAAAGATATCCCAGGGTATCGCAGCTTCTTGGTGTTTTATACCTGTTTCTGGGTTGTGGACCGTTTCACACTTAGATTGTTTGCTACTCCAGGGGTTTTTATGTTCCGCCATATTTTTTATCAGTATTAGTTGAAGTAATAATTGAAGCTAAGTCATTATTTTCCTGAGGTCCTTCAGAATCTTCCCCCAACATCTTGGTTTCTTTTGTTGTTACTTCATTGAGCATATCAATCCTGTTAACACACCCGTGTTCTGCCCAATGTTGAATTAAGTATGTTTTAACTTGCTCAGGGGCACACACAACCGTTTGTTGATTTCAACATTAACTTCAATTGGGCAACTTGGGGCTACCTGCTCCGTCCTATCTCCATAATGTTGTTGGATTGTTTCCGGAGCTTGCGAATGCGGTTTATTTGTAGTAGAGTCGTCTTCATTTGCCTTTGCATTTCCCTTTCCATCTGTCTCCATCTTTACATTGCAATTTTGTAACTCTTTTGCGGGTTCTTGCTGAGTTATCCATTGCAGTTGGTCTCCAATCAGTATATCTAAGTCTACATGGTGTTTTTTATCAAAATTTTGTTCCGTTTGCTCCAATTGGTTGCTGTTTTGTGACATGTTATGGATTTCGCTACTCGAAGGTTTCATGGGGGTCTGAAGTTTGTCCTTATTTGCTTCCAATTTCATTGACATCAGAGCTCCTGTTGGGTCCTTCATGAATTGGAATTTATCTGGGATTTTACCTGACTTCTCAAACATCCGTGCAATCGGGGATATAAGAGACTGGGTCTGCCCAGGTACGTTTTTTACCTTTTTTGATACCTTAGATTGCTGCATTCTTTTTACGCGTTTTGTTGTTGTGCCTGCAGACCTTTCCCCTTCCTGATCTCATATTAATGACTATGATATAGACTGTGTTTATATTTTCTAGATTCCTTGTGTTTGAGTGTAATTTAATTTAGTTTCGTGAAAGTCAATCTGAGACACACCTAGTTTTTCCCTACTCAACCTGGTGGCACAAGTCCTCACGATCCGCACGCCCTCCCAAACCTGTCTGCTCCCTCTTTTCGCTGCCGTGTAAAACCACTTCCTACACATGCACAACACACAGAGAATCTGGAGCAGCTGCCGTCAGGGAGGAACGTTACGATGATTGCGGGATTGCAGTATAGGCAGAGGCAATGATGTAGGTTGTCCCACTCAAGGTTAGCTTTTTGCGCCTGTTATCTACAGTCTCAGCGCAACTTACTGTAAGTGCTTTTCAGGAAAACTCAGGAACATGCAGCTTATGGTTTTTGTATTAGTTGTAATAAACAACGTTACAATTGTTTTGTGCTTACCATACCATTTCAATGCCCGGTGGTTAACCTCCTCGTGCCTGAACTCGTGAAGGGGATAGAGCAGTGGCTGCACACAGGAGGCAGGCGGTTGGAACTCCGGGTCACAGGAACTCCTCGTGCCTGTGCCCGCGAAGGGGATAGAGCAGTGGCTGCACACAGGAGGCAGGAGGCTGGAACTCTGGGTCACAGGAACTCAGCGGGAGCCCAGCGGGAACAACCAGGAGCCACTGCCAGGGGTCGGGAGCACCACCAATACCACCACCTTGGTCCCGCAGCCTCCCACAGTCCCGCGCCGCCCCCAGAAGTGGCTGCACACAGGAAACAGGAAACAGGAGGTAGGTAGCCACACGAAGGGTCCTGGACAGTGATGCCTCAGGGTGCCACAAGGTACGGCTTTCAGGTTTTCCAACCGCAAACCCTCACCCCCGGCAAGTCGGCACCACCGCTGCTCCCCGCCCTGCTCCGCCTCTTTGCCGAGCTTAGCTTAGCGAGGCCCACGCCTAGAGCCGGATCCACCGGACTCACTGGCCTCCTGGCCCCGCAGGTGCGTGTAGCGATGGTGAAGGCGGTCCTGTCAGCCTCAATGCCTCAATGCGATCTCAATGCAGCCTCGATGCAGTCTCCAGGTAGTTAAAACCGCCTCAGCTACCTCAGCGGCGGAAATGTCCTCGCCGCGATGAAAGTCGAAAATTGTAAATTGAGAGGATTTTCTGAACACCACAGGTAGCCCGCTATCCGCCCGTAGTGTATTGTAGTGTGGCGGGCCGCAGCAGCCCACAAGAGCAGTAGCAGCAGCCTGATCTGATCTGGTGTCCGGGCAGAATGGCGTTCTGGCGTTCTCTTTGGCGTCACTTGCAGGTCTCTAGCGCACTCTCGTGGTCTCTCAATGCCAGCTTCTCTCCACACCTTGCACCTTGCGATGCACCGATGTGGACTCCTGGTTGACCCCCAGGCTTGAGGGCGGTGCGGGCGGCGCGGGATACTTTTGCGCTGCTACCTGGCTTTCCTGATGCTTGCCGCCAATGACAACTGCTTCCCCGGGCTCCCGCTGGATGTCTCTAGCCACCCGCCGCTGCCGCCTGTCCAGCGCGAGGCTAGACCAAGCGGGAGAAAGCTGGCAGTAGGAATGGCTGAATGCGGGCTGAAATGGTCCAGCCAACAAGGGGACAGCTAGCGGGGCAGACTCCGGCCGCCCTACACCGGAAGGACAGCTGGCGGCTCTGGCCGCGCCAAGAAGAGGTGCCGAGAAGCGGGACAGCCTCCGGCCGCTCTGCACCGGAAAGACACCCGGCGGCTCCGGCCAAGCCAACAACAGCCGCCAACAACGGCCGCGCCAACAACTGCCTGCCTTCCTGACAGCTCCTGGCAGCTCCGGCGAAGATGCCCAGTTCTGAGCGAAGTTACCGGCGGCAGCCTCAGCTTCAGCGGCCCCGGCTTCAGTCACGTGATCGAGTGTCTCATCTCTACGGCTGCGCAAAGGTAGGTACTACTGCTCAGAAGAGACTCCTGACCCAGTTTTTCAGGGCCCACTAGGGGGGTCGAGGTGTGTCCTGCCTTTCCTGGATGAGTCAGGGCTGGGCTGAATGGACCTAGACTGTATTTAAAGTAGTTGGAGGACAATTCCTTGCACCTGAAAAGGCCTGGTCTGCCTTGGCCAATACTCTCTCCGCCTCCTGCCAGGAAGCTGAGCCAGAGAGGACAGAACTGGTTTAGATTAAGCAAAGACACTCTATGCCATGAGAGAACAAAGGGAAAAGGCCCAGACCCCAGGACTTTAGAAATTCCTTGAATCAAGGAACCTGCTAAGAGCCGGGGAAGCTGTGAGGAGAGATATAATTTTGCTGTGGGCTTTGCTGAGTTGACCTGCAGTAGCTGTTTCTGTCTTGGGCAGAGAAAGGACTGGACTAAACTTTCTGTAACTTTTGTCTCCAAGGTCTTGAAGTAGAGCTTGCCCCCTGTTCAGCAAGTCTCAGGAACAGCAAAGACTTCTGGGTACCACCTCTGGGACTGTGCGTTCCATTTGCCACAGATACAAACCGCAGTCCGACGCCGTCACTTACACTTCTGCCGGCTCTGTGATCTGAACACACCGTAGAGGGCACCGCTGCACTTCGCGCCGCAACTCCTTTCTCTCCGATGATGAAGACTGCCGGCATCGATCTGCTGCTTACACCGCAACCTATTGGCACAGCACTTCACACCTCCTCAGTTTACTCCACCGCCCTGGTCTCACGGATGACACCACTTCAAGCTGACATCGCCGCCACTGCCTGCGCTTTGGTTTGGAGGCACGGTTCGTTCGTCATATGAAGCATCGCCACGTCCCACACCGCAGTCTGGGCCCACCAACACCAGCTTCCATGGACCGGCACAGCTGACTGCACTGTGACCTGTCAGCACCGCAACCAGTACCACCTCACTTTGCATCGCCTCCCTGCTCTCAGTGACACCGCTGGATGACCGTCACCAAGCTGCTACCTGCACCGCAACCTGAGGGCACTGCACGCCGCACCACTCCACTTCCCACCACAACCGCGACAGTTGCCGCGACCTGCCTGCACCGACATGGTCGGCCGGAACCAAAAGTGCTGTTTACAAGGCTTCTGACACCGATGACAGTCAACACTGGTGCGGTCGACTGAAACGGATTTGGGTGTTTTGAGTTTTTGTCCGCCAGGCTACAAAATGGTTTATATAGTCCTATACGCATAGACTTGTTGCTGAAATGTCTGATTTTTTACTAATGCCTTTTGTAAAATCACGGTGGCCCTAGAGCCTGAAAAGCTTTAGTGCTTCCCTCCTTCTCTTCACTCAAAATCTTTATATAGATAGAAGGACCCTCCGATGGTGCATTTAAAAGCTTCCCAAATAGTTGACCTATCTGCTGATGCCTCATTAGTCTTGAAAAAGCAGATATTTTCTAAAGTAATCAAATCTATCAAATCCTTTTCCAAAATAAAAGTCTTATCCATCACCCACCTCTTAACACTACTTGGAACAGAACTGCCCGTTTCAGAACTACAGCCTGATGAGCTGACAAGCCAGTAGTACAGTGCAAGACAACAGCAATAAGAAAAAAAGGGAGGCCCCAAAACAATATAAATCTGAGAGATAGTGTTAAACCTTTTCAAATATTAAGTATATAATATGATTCCTGCGTTATTTCCTCGCCACATGTCCACCACCTCTGAACGGAGAGAAATTTCTTTAAACATCTTTTCAGTGTGCCCTTTTCCTCTGAACGATGCAGGGGTTTAAGGAATACAGACTCAAATCCTGTACACAATTAAAATCACCCTAATGAAAGCCTCAAATAGCCTTATTTCCCCCCCAGCTTGCATAGATGCTTCAGATTGAACGTCACCGGGCCATAATAAGAAGCAAATTTAACCTTGCAATTATTACTTTGTACTGGGAGTATTGCCCAGTGCCCCTCCCCATCTGTAATAAGTGGTTAGCCCCACCACCCAACCCTACCATCTCCTCCCCCAACCATCCCAAACTACCCCAACTCCTCAAAATACCTGGCCCCTGAAAGCTAAGTCCTCCTTTTCCCTCCATATAGTTGATGCACTGGATAGGCACCTGGGGAGCTTTGGCATCTGAGACCCTTTTTAAACCCTGAATGAAGAAAAAGAACACCAACTAGCCTGAACCTCCCTCCAACTGAGAAAGGAGCTTTCTTGCCTCTTGTACTTCGAACAAATACTGAAATATCCTTGCCCATAAAACATTCAACTTGGATGGTTGAATTACTTCTGCTCAATCAATCAATCAGGAGGATTGTAAGCGTGTTACTCACCCGTGAGGGCTTGGAGGCGCAGACAGTGGGGGTATCCACAGATCTGTTTAGCTGAGGAACCAGGTGTTCAGGGAGGGGGTGCATCTGATGTCTGCCTGTAGCTTGTTCCAGGGCTTGGATGTGAGAGAAGGATCTTCCGCCTGCTCTGGCTCTACGAATGCGAGGTTAGCAATTCGGAGATTTATTTTGGGTACGTCGAAGTTGATTCTGTTGTTGAGGTATTTGGGTCTGTGGTTGTGTAGGCATTTATAGGAATTAGTGAGTATTTTGAAGGTGACTCTTTTCTCCACAGGGAGCCAGTGGAGTCTTTGTAGGTGTTGGCTTGATGTGTTCATGCCATGGGATACCTACGACGAGTCTGGCAACAGTGTTCTGTATTGTCTGGAGTTTACAGAGTAGGGACTTGTTGATGCTGGCGTAGAGTGCATTTCCATAGTCCAGTCTGCTGGTGATGGGTGCGTGGGTGACTGTCTTCCTTGATTCAGGGAGATCCATTTGAAAGTCTTGCGGGGGATGAGGAGTGTGTTGAAGCAGCTAGGTGACTGCATTGACCTGTCAGTTCATGGTGAGTGATGAGCCGAGTAGGATGCTGATGTTTTTGGCGAGGTCTGAGGGGGAAGGTGGGCTTCTGAGGCCATCGGCCATTAGGAGTTGTCCCATGCTGAGGGGGTTGGTCCAAGGACGAGGACTTCTGTCTTCTCTGCATTGAGCTTCAGGCAGCTGTTGGCTATCCAGACTGTGACATCTTGCATTCCTTTCTGGAAGTTGAGTTTGACATTGGTGGGGTGTTTGGTGAGGGAGAGAATGAGCTGGGTGTCGTCAGCATAGGATACAATGTTGAGGCCGTGTTGTTGGAAAATGGCAGCAAGGGGGCATTGTAGATGTTGAAGAGGGTCGGGCTCAGTGATGATCCTTGTGGGACTCTGCAATTGATTTTTGTGGGATTTGAGAGGGAGGGTGGCAGTCGTATCCTTTGGCTTCTTCTGGTGAGGAATGATTGGATCCAGTCCACGGATATTCCTTGTATGCCGGTGTTGTGTAGTCTGGCAATTAGTGTGTGTTGGGAAACAGTGTCAAAGGACGCCGATAGGTTGAGTAAGATGAGGGCTGTGGAGTGGCCTTGGTCCAGGCGGGTGCAGATGTCGTCTGTGGTTGCGAGTAAGGCGGTCTCTGTGATGTGGTTCCTTCGGAATTCGGATTGGACGGGTCGAGGATGGCGTTATCTTCGATGAATCGTGTCAATTCTCTGTTGAAATTTTTCTCTGCAACTTTGGCTGCAAAGGGGAAGAGCGAGATGAGCCAGTACTTCTTGAGATCGGTGGGGTCCGCTGTGGGCTTTTTGAACAGGGACCTGACTTCTGCACATTTTTAGTCACCTGGGAATTTGCCTGTTCTGAAGTTGGTGTTGATTGTGCATTGTAGTTCGGGTGTGATGGCAGCTGTGGCTCTGTGGTAGATGTGAGGGGGGCAGGGGTCGAGGGGGCCCTGAATGGGTACTTTTCATGGTCAAGGCGGTGTCTTCGGTGGTGATCGGTGTCCAGGTAGAGATGGTGGGATGGCTGGCATCTCTGGGGGCAGGGGTTCGGCTGTGGCATCTGGTGGATGGTCGGCAAAGTTGTCTTAGAGGCTTTTGATCTTGAGGTAGAAGTAGGTTCCAAGTTTGTTGCAGAGGACGTGGAATGGGGTGTTGTCTGTGGTTGCGCTGCTTGATTTGGTGAATTCCCGAATGACACTGAAAAGCTCCTTGGAGTTGGTGGAGTTGGCAAGGATTTTGTTGTGGATAAAATTCCTCTTGGTGGTTCTGATTTGGTTGTGGTAGTCCGTCATGGCGTCCTTGTAGGTGGAGTAGTTTTTGGTTGTCTTGGTGTTTCTCCAGATCTTCTCCAGGCGTCTGCAGGTGCACCTGGCTTCTTGGAGATCCGTAGGGAACCATGCGGCTTTCCTGGGGTGCTGCTTTTTGGGGTTGCGTTGTGGGGGCGAGCTTGTCTGTGCAGTTGGAGATCCAATTGTGGAGTCCTCTGGCTGCGTTGTTTGCATCGGTTGCCCAGGTATGGATGTCTTGGATGAGGGTAGAGTTAAGTTGGTCATCAGTAACCTTGCTCCAGTTTCTTTGTGGTGGGTGTGGGACTGGTTTTGGTGCCTTGGGTTTGTCGACGGTGAAGTGTACACAGTGGTAGTTGGTCCATGGCAGTTGCGTTGTGAGGCTGTGGTGAACGCTGTTTCATGCAGCAAAGATGGGGTCGAGGGTGGGTCTTGCTCTGTGGGTTGGTGTGGTGATGAGTTGTTTAAGTCTGATGTCGGTGAGGTTTTCCTGGAGGCTGGTGGAGTGGTGGTCACTGGAGTTGTCAAGGTGGAAGTTCAGGTCTCCAATTAGTATGTAGTTTATTGAGGTGATGGTGTGGGGTGCAACAACGTAGGTGATGGTGGTGGCGAAGGGTGTCCAGGGGCCGGAGGGCCTGTAGACGAGGGTCCCTCAGAGTGTGACGCTAGGGCTGGTCTGGATCTGGAAGTGCAGGTGTTCGGCGGTGAGGAAGGTTTCGCCGGAGGTGGTGAGGCAGAGGGTGCTCTTGTGGGCGATGGCAAGACCCCCTCCCGGGTGTTTTGGGCGGTCTTTCCTCTGGATCTTGTATCCATCCGGGATGGTGTTGTTGATGTCAGGGCGGAGGTGGCATTGGTCCAGGTCTACGTGAGGAAGGTGATGTCGGGTGAGAGAGAGTTGAGTAGGTTCCAGATTTCATTGCTGTGTTTGTGTACGGAGCGCAGATTGAGGAGGAGGTATCTTAGGGTGTCGCTGGTGCTGGCTTCGGTGGTGTTAGAGGCTTAGGTGGTGGTGAAAGTCTGGTGGCAGTGGAGACAGGAAAACTGACCTTGGGTTGTGTTCCGCAAGGCCTGCTGGAAGTCTCTGGGTCTTCTGGGGTTGAGTGGGAGGAGGGTGGTGGTGTCATAGCGGTGGATGATCGGAGAACCAGGGTTCCTGGTGCTGGTCACGGTCGGGTCACAGACGGGTAGAGACAGGCTTGCCTTAGGCGCGCCAGAGGTGTGCAAGCTGCATGACCACGCAGCGGCTGCCATTAAGTAGGGGAGGGGAGGGACGTGCAGCTGGGGGGTGGGAGCAGGAGTGGTCAGGGGGAGGCGTCATGGGGACAGAGGTGTCAGCAGGGACGAGGGAATGAAAATAATTACCAGTACAACCACGGGCACAAGCAAGGAGAAAAGATATGGGAAAACACTTATCAGTACAACGAAAACAGTCACAAGTGAGGAGAAAAGATATGGGAAAACACTTATCAGTACAACGAAAATGGGCACAAGCGAGGAAAAAAGATATGGGAAAACACTTATCAGTACAACGAGAACGTACACAAGCGAGGAGAAGGAATGGGAAAAATAATACCAGTACAGCAATAGAGAAGCGCAGTAGCGGGCACCAGCAAGGTGCACGAGGCACAATGCGGTCTCAAACCCTGCCTGGGAGGGATCGGAGGCAGAGCACATTGTGATGTGCAGAGCTGTGATGTAAGAGCAGATCTCAGACCGAGGGTCAGAGGTCTGGCTCGCGCTCCCCCGCAGTGGCCGCCATTAAGTAGGGGAGGGGGAGGGACGTGCAGCTAGGATGCAGGGGCGGGGGTGGTCAAATGCTGACCTCTCTTTGGCCCCCTCACTCAGGATAATCTGGCAGTACCCTGATGTGAAATAAAAAGTACTGAGGAATTTAGCAGTGCTCAGTCTGTCGATGAGCTATCAGCTTGGGGTACGAGTGAACATCAGCCTTAATGATGGAACTAAGTCCTTTGTAGTCCACACAGAACTAAAATGTTTATGTGGTGCCTGGTGGCAAAACATTGGGTATCAGTCCTGTTGGAGGGGTCAATCACCCCTAGTCCTAACATCTTGGAAACTTCCTCCTTCATACTATCTCTCACCTTGTCCGACAACCTGTAGATTTTGTTTTTAACAGTTATACTGTCTCCAGTATCTATATATCATGCATACACAAGTGTGAAAGCCAATGGATGAGGAATAACAGTGAGTCAAGGGGGGCGGAGCTAGCGGCCGCGGAAAATGGCCGCATAGTCCCTGTGCTCCGTCGGCACCATTTAAATATCCTTCTTTATCCTGCATCGACCTACCTTTTGTGACTCCCCCTACACCCCAGCGCATAGCGGATCGTGTGGAGACCTGGCGGACCCGTTCTGGGAGACATCCCCCCTGATCCGACGAAGTTGGCGAGCCGACTCGCTGAGGCGCTGGGAAGGCCCGTGGTCCGCGACCTCGGGTAGCAACGAGTCCGCGTTGCGTGAGGCGACGTGCGGCAACGACTGGGCGGACACGCCGGAAGTGGTCGGAACTCCTGCTGGGGTCGGCGCCGGGCCGGAGAAGACGCCACGGTGAGTGCGGCTGCCTGTGCCTGCACCGCGGACCCGGACCTCGCACTACCGGCCGGTGGGGCTGCGGGGTGAGTGTGGGGAGCACGCGAGGACTACACCGGACCCGGGGAGCCGAGGGCACACAGATCGACACGCACAAGGTGTGCGCATCGCTGGGCAGTGGGTGAGAGGCGCGGAAGGACTTGTGGCCCCCCCTCTCCTACCCCTACTGAGAGTCATAGGCTGAACGCCCGGCTTGGGGTCTGTCCATCTCTGGAGGCCGGTGCACAGGCACACACGGGACTGCCCGGCTCCCCCGCTCTCCCGCTCCTCGCTCTACACGTGGCCCGGGCCTTGCCGAGTTGCTCTGGCGGGGGCGGACCTGCAGCTCCCCCAGCTACGCTGAGACGCGAAAGACCCTGCGACCCCTGCCTGGTGGCGGACAATCCTAATAGTGTGCCAGGCGTGCCACCTTAGTGGTTAGACAGCGGCACCGGCAGTGTGCTTTGTGGACTGATCCTTATTCAAGCAGAAGCGCGGGCATTGCAGGACCCAGGGAGACATGGGGAAGGGAGACAGGACCCAGAGCAAGCTCCCATTCTCACAGCGAAGAGTGCAGGTGCCGAGTCCCCAGATACACCAAGATGAGGTACAGACAGCAGGGGAACAGCCGGAGGAAAACTCGGATATAAAGTCAATGCTTAGGTCCATGGAACTAAATATCCAAACGAATATCACGGCGCTGGGGACCAAGATGGACGCCATGTCCTACAGAATGGACCGCATGGCGGAACGTCTCGATAAACACACGGAGAGGCACGACATGGCGGAACGACGCATAACGGAGGTGGAGGAGGCTCAATCGGACTTGGACACAGCGAGACGCCGGGCAGAGACGCTTATCAGGACTCTGCAAGACAAAACGGAGGATTTGGAAGCAAGGTCGCGTCGCTGTAACCTCCGCATACTTGGCCTGCCGGAGACCACCCAGACCGGACGAATGGAGCTATTTGTGGAAAACCTGCTCACTAAACTGCTGGGAGAAGGAGTGTTCTCGGCAATGTTCGTGGTTGAACGCGCACATCGGTCGCTGGGCCCACGACCTAATCCGGGTCTCCCCCCACGGCCGATAATAGCGAAGTTGCTGAACTACAGGGACAGGGACACTGCGCTTCGGCTAGCGCGGTCCAAGGGTGATCTGCACTTCGAGGGATCAGTGATTTCCATCTTCCCAGACTTCACGGCTCGGGTACAGGAGGCGTGCAAACACTTTGCGCCACACAAGAAACGACTCAGGGACATGGGGCTCGATTACGCAATGCTGTACCCGGCCAAGCTGCCTGTCAACAGGAAGGGCCACTCGCACATCTTCACGGACCCTGCGGAGTTGCAAAAAGCTATGAAGAAGTGGGCCCGAGACAAGCCGGAAGAGCAAGCAGATAGCCAGGAAGAAGCTGATCAGCAACATATGAACGACCAGGAGTGACTCGGCGACATAGGCTCTGTGGTACAGTGATTGCTAACTCTTCGTTCAGAGGTCGTGAGTGTCTCGAGAGACCTAGATCTGGAGAAGCTCTACACAGACGTGATGTTACAGATAAGAGGGGATGGGGCGATGGCACAGTTATTGTACAATTATTGCGTTAGTCTACACCCACAGTAACTGTTACATTCCACTGGACTATTAATGTTGGGTGGGCTATGATGGCCGCATTTGGGGTGGGGGGGGGAGTCATTCCTGACATGGCTGGGGAACATGCAGATGTTGTTTCTAAGGTTGATGTGATGACACATTATTGGTGGTGCGCGCCGGGGGGTGGGGGCACTGGGCACCAGAGTTGAGAATTACTAGTTGAAACTGAGTTGGCTGGCTACCTTTGCCCACGAGCTGTTGGCTAATGGGGCATTTGAACTGGTGGTTGGGGAGGGGCGGGTGGGATGGGGACCTGCATGGCCGAGTTGGGGTGGGTCAGCTGTGGGAGGGGGGTGGAATGTTGGGGTTTGTTTTTGAATTCGTGCTGTTTTTGTTGATGATTGAAAATGTGCTTTGCCGAGCTTTGCGGGGACCTCCCACTGTGTATGCTGCTGCTTCTCCCCCTCCGAATCACTTACTTGAGTGTGCTATTGCAGTTTACTTGAATCTATCACACAATCCTATTACAATCTATCATGGTGGATAGGAATGATACTGATGCGCTCACATCATTGAGGGGGCCGGAACCTACTCACTTAAGAGTTCTGACTTGGAATGTGAGGGGCTTAAATGACTTCAGAAAGCTACGTAAAGTCCTTCGTTATTTGCGCAGACATCACATAGATCTCGCCCTCTTACAGGAAACACACTTACCTTTGACCAGCAAAATGCTCACTCACAAGGGTCTGGCGGATTGTAGTGTAGCTTCGGGCTTCACAACACACTCCAGGGGGACTCTCACTTGGGTTAACCCTGGCTCCAAACTCAAGTTAACACCCTTGGAGACCGACACTGAGGGTAGATATGTACTCTGCAGATGCAAGGGCAGGGGGCTGGATTGCATGGTGGTGAATGTGTATGGCCCAAATTTTGACTCCCCGGAGTTCTACGCAACGCTGGCTCAGAAATGCAGGCTGTATGAATGTTCTGGGATGATCTGGGGTGGGGATTTCAATCTGGTGCTTGACCCGATGCTGGATAGATCAGCGGGACCTCACAGGAGCCCGTCGGCAGCCGCCACGGTGCTACAGACTGAAATGGTGCGCCTGGATCTAATGGACGTTTGGCGCAGCAGACACAATACCAGAGGGGGATACACGCACTACTCCGCCTACCATGAGATCCACACAAGAATAGATTACTGGTTTACGACACAACTTCTGGCTAATAGGGTGAGGGATTGTCGGATTCTGCCGCGCACGCTGTCAGATCATTCTCCTCTCCTCCTGATCCTCGAACTACCGACGCCTAGGCTCCCCCCCTTCACATGGCGCTTCCCCCCATATTCCTTACTAGATGACGTGTTCAGGGGTGAACTCGCAGATGAGATCCAAAACTTCTTTGATATTAACGTGGGCTCCGTGGAAGACTTCCAAACGCTATGGGAGACATTCAAGGTGTATGTACGCGGTGTGGCGATGGCAAAACACTCCAGCGTCCTTAAATCCATTAGACAGAGGCTCAAGCACCTGGAAACACAGCTGACGGAACTTGAACGGACATTGCAGGCAGACCCTGGCGGGGACGCACTGGATCAGATTAAACAGCTGGTGTCAGAATATAATGCGGAAGCAGACAGGGAGGTCCAACACATGGGTAAATACGCCACTGCACGCACTTATGGTGAGGGCGAGAGGCCTAGCTCCCTACTGGCCAACCTGGTCCGCAGCGAAAGACGTCAGCTTGTAGTTGGCGAATTAGTATCGAGCACGGGAGAGATCCTGACAGACGACGAGCAAATACTTGACGAGTTCCGACAATACTACACCACTCTTTATGAAGCCAAATCTACCGGTATGGAGGGGGCGATAGACGAGTACTTAGGTTTTATCAAAATGCCACAACTGTCGAACGCACAGAGAGAATTCCTCATGATGCCTATTCAGAGGGAAGAAATAGTGGAAGCACTAGACAGCATGAGATCTGGCAGTGCCCCGGGGGCCGACGGGCTGACTGTTGGCTTCTACAAGGCCTTCAAGGACCAGTTGATACCCTATCTCTCGACACTGTTTGACGACATATGTCAGGAGGGTAGTATGCCCCCAACCATGCGTGAGGCACTCATCATCACTCTCCTTAAACCAGGGAAACCTCCGAATGAACGGAGTTCGTATAGGCCACTCTCTTTGATAAACGTCGATGCTAAACTGTATGCCAAGGTCCTGGCGACACGTCTCGCTCTCTTGGCCCCGGAACTGGTTGCTCCAGAACAAGCCGGCTTCATCCCTACTAGGAATCTCACATATAACATACGCACGGTGCTGGGAACAATGCAACACGTTAAGCCAGAGTGTAAGGCGCTGGCAGTATTTTTAGACATGGAGAAGGCGTTCGACTCCGTCGAGTGGCCATTCATGTCGAGGGTACTTCGGAAGCTGGGATTGGGTGAACCCTTCTTACAAATGATAGGAGCATTGTACTATGAACCATCAGCCAGAATCCGACTGGGCAACAGAGTAACGGACGCCTTTGCAATACGTAGGGGCACCAGACAAGGCTGCCCTCTCTCTCCGCTGCTATATACACTTGTTGCGGAACCCCTGGCGTGTGCTCTGCGAGAATATCATAGTCACGAGGGAATCAGCTTCCCTACATACAAGATCTGCATATCCACGTATGCAGACGATACCCTTTTATACGTCAGAGACCCGGAGCTCAACCTATCCTCTGTGTTACGTGAAGTAGTGCAGTTTGGAGCGTTATCAAGACTGAGAGTGAACTGGAATAAATCTGTTGCATTTCCGCTGACCCCGGCGACGAGCAAGTTTGGGATGGATTATCCACTACAGTGATCGGATGACCCGGTTCGCTACCTGGGTATACAATTACACCCAGACCCAGATATTCTGGTGAGGGAAAATTATGGAGTGGCATTTTCTAGATTGACCGATGATGTGGACAGATGGTGCAGGTTACCGTTATCTCTGTCGGGTCGCATTGCCCTGATGAAAATGATCGTCCTCCCACGGTTCCTTTTTCTGTTCAATAACATCCCGGTGACATTACCAAAGGTCTTCTTCAAGACACTGACACAGGCACTCACAAGGCTGCCTTGGGGAGGCAAGCAACCGAGAGTACAGTGGCAAGTTCTAACGCTCCCATATGAACAAGGAGGTTTAGGGGCTCCTGACCTGGAGAGATACTATAGGGTCGCACAAGCTACACATTTGCATACTTGGACGCACGGGGATCGCAATATCCCGCATGTGATACTTGAAACCCTCTTCACTGCCCCTCTCCCTCCGCCGGCTACAGTGTTTGAACCGGCTCCACGTCGGATTGGTACGTTGGACTCCATCACCGCGACGAACCATGCGTGGCATTCGTTGGCCCGGGGACATGGACACGAATTACTGTATTCCCCGCTCGTCCCTATAGAATGGGCAGTCTGGCTCTCACCGCTACGAGAGAAGGGGGTCACGTGCGCGCTTCGACAATTAGGCATACTCAAGCTGGGAGATCTATTCCAGGACGGGGCGGCAATTACCTGGACACAATTGGTCCATTCCCGGCCACCAGCCACGCTAATGCAGCGTTTCCACTATCACAGGGTACGAGCGGCGTTACGGGCCTTGTTGGGTTCGGCCATGCTGGAGCCTCCTGAAACTCCGGAACTAACGTACGTTATTAAAACCCCATCCTCAAGCTACCTTATCTCCCGGATGTATAGGGCGGGCCAGCTCAGCGGGAAACAGACTATCTCCAAAGCCCGATCAGCGTGGCAACGAGATCTGCAGGCGGATATAGGCGATTCCATGTGGGAGTACTGCTGCCGCAATACTAAGAGGGTGTCCATTAACGCTCGACATAGACTCATCCATTTTAAATTTTTACAAAGAGTATATTATACTCCTGAACGCTTACATAGGTACGGCCTCCGACAATCGGCGGAGTGCGAACGCTGCCACACCCAAGTGGCGGACTTCATGCATCTAGCGTGGTCCTGCCCGGGCATCAACAAATTCTGGGCAGACGTTTTTGAGGAGCTAGGTCGCATACTGGAGACCGAGTTGCCAGTTGACCCAGCGTTGGCATTACTGGGTTATTCCAGAATTCTCCCCCCGGCGATGCGTCGCCTGACAGATTTAGGACTAATTATAGCCCGGCGTCTGGTGGCACGGTGCTGGATGTGGGGACCTCTCCCGACTAAAGGTGGTTGGACCAGAGATATGTTGTATGGGTGCACCCAGTCACAGCTCTATAGCGAGCTTCTACCACCTGTCAGTAGACCGAAAAATTTCTGGGACCTGTACCTGACGTATGCTACCAATAAGGATGACACGGATTCGGAACAGGAGGGGACGGAGGAGAGACAGAATGGGGACGAGGGCACTGAGGTTTGAGGTTAAATGTAATCGGAATGAGTGACTCGTGAGGGCCTGAGTGCGTTGCTGGGCGAGTCTTCAAGGGTCTTGAGGGTCTAGTGGATACGTGTCACTAGAGAACACTTAACAGTGGGCCACTTGCAGAGCGGGTCGACACAGGGTGAGGGGATCACCGAGGAGTGGGGCGGGTGGAGAGTGGGTTGCGGTCTGGGAGGGCGGGGAGAGGAGGAGCTATGGTTGTGGGAGTGAGGCAGAGGCGATCACAGGGGTAGTTAAGGGGGAGGGGAGGGGTTTGGGAGGGGTAGTTGTAAGAGCGGTTATAGAACTGGGTTTAGGGGTCGGACAGGAATACCACACCAATACATCTGACCACACAGTGCTGTTGAGTATGCACCAATAGAGGGAGGCGAGGTCGGTACAGGGAGGCCATGACATCTTGGGAACGTGAGTTAGGTAGTAGGGAAGAGGGACTGCGTCTACTTACCCCTGGGGGGCCGCTATTCTGTTTGATCTTCTGGTCTTACTGTGATGGTGTAGATGTTCCTTTACATTGCTGCCGGCCTCAGGGTTGTAGGCGTAGAGCTGTGTGTATGTACTGACACCGAATAAAAGTTTATAACCCCAAAAAAAAAAAAAATAACAGTGAGTCAAACTGGCCCAACAGTTGGTGGCATTCACTCTAATGTTCTGAAGTTGGAGTATTGGGGAGGTTGAAACCGTCTACTGACACATCATGCTCCTTGGAGGATAAGCGATCAGGGAGACCTTTGCTCTCCTCTTCTTTCTAATCTTATTACCAGGAAGATGGTGACCAGAGACCTCTCAAAGTGTGGCTTGAGGCAATTGATGGAGAGCAACCCTAGGGAACCTCTAGGGGTTTTGAGATCCACCAGGAGGTGGTCTCCTCCTTTTGTTCCTTCACTTCATAGGGGCTGATCTAACAATCTTAGAAGGCTCTCTCCTCCACCAGCTCCATGACCCACTCCTTTTGGACAGGCTGAAACTCTATCAGAGTGGCCTTTTGGTCATGCCTGAGATTAATTACCTCTTGACTGCCCTCAATATTCTCCTGAGCCTTCTTCCAGAAGGACTGCATCTGGTTGCAGACACCCAGCACGTAGCTAACTACATGGCGAGGGTGCTTCTTGGGAGCTTGCTCCCACCCCTCTCTCACTAGGCTGAGAGGTCCCCTAACTGGGTGACCATAGAGGAAATCAAATGGGTTAAACAACCCACTCCTGCAGTACCTCCCTGTAGGCAAATAGCAGGCATGGTAAGAGGATGTCCTACTTCCATCTCATTGGCTCAGGCAGGCTCATATTCAGGCCTTTGAGTGTCTTGTTGAACCGCCCAATAAGCCCATGTGTTTGGGATGACAGGGTGCAGAGAACTTGTAGGTTATTTCACAGTCATCTCACATGGACTTCATGTTTGATGACATGAAGTTGGTGCCTCTGTCAGACACCACTTCTTTGAAGAACCCCACTCAGGTGAAAATCCCCATCAAGGCCCTGGGGGCTTACAAGTTAATTAAATGTGCTGATCCAGCGGGTTATCAGCAACAGGTAATCTAATACCACATACTCACCTGTGCCCATAAACTAATTCACAACACACTGGTAATAACTGCTGGGGTCATGTTTTGTAATTCTCTAGATTAGTTATCTCTAGTCCCTAACTAATCTTTCACTGATCAAAGTTCTTTCCTCTGGTCAATGGACCCTTAGTTGAACTATTTGATGGTGAAATTACATAAGATTTCAAAATACTTACACATTGGAAATTATCACAGAGTCCTGATGAATTTTATAGTTGTATCTCCAATTAATTAATTTGAACCGCTTACACAGTACAGAACAAACTCAGTTTCTCACAGAAAGGAAGATTCAAATAATCAATCAAATGCATTCATTTATACTTTGCAATGACACTGCATGAAAGGCAGAGGATAGAGAGAAAAGCACATATGCGCAAAACACAGATGTACTTATAATTAAAAAGAATGGTATGAAGACCAATTCCCAGGCCGAGGAATTGGAAAGGTTGCCCCAGGAAAGGTCTAGCGAACAAAGGCTTCAGGACAAGAATCAGCACAGGGCAGATGACCTCAACATCACCTACACTTGCGTAGCACCCCTCTCTGACACTCCCTTCCTCCTCGAGATTCTTCCGCAATCTTTTTCTAAATTTATTTGCTTAAGGTAATTGGTTCAGCAATTCAATTCTTCTCCAGCATCTCTCATTACTCCGACAGCATCCCAGTCTCCGTGCTTCAGTATCTCCGTATGGAACTTCTCACTGCTCTGCTCTCAGACAGCATTCCGGTCTCAATCTCTCTCTAACCAACTAAAGCTACCTCAATTAGACATTTATGTATGCCAGTACCACCCCTTAATGTTCCAAACTTATGAAAATACTAACTCTGATTGGACAGGCAAGGGGAGGTGATCATCACACCATACTTACATATTACTCTTTTCAGTTAGGCCTTTGTTAAAAAACCCACCACCTTAATTCTTTATGCATTTCAGTGGACTGTCATTCCGGTTCTCAAGAAAGTATCTATCGGAAACCTTGGACGATGTTCAAGTTGACATCTCGTCTTCCAGCTTGGTTGCACTACGCATGTGCAGTAGAAAAAGAGGGAATAGACTGTGGTTCGTGTTTCCTGGCCCATAATATGCACCATTGAAAGAGTCAAACAGACAAATGTTAAAATCAAATATAAATGGTTTCATTGTATACCACCTATCTCCACTCTAATCCCATTTACTTATGTTTACTCTTCTCGCATTAGCATTAGTAGAATAGCTGGGTTTCGTTTTTGAGCAAGCAGGTGACAAGCATGTGAGTTTCAAGCGGCCATTTTGTTAGCTACTGCGCAGATGCAGAAAATTCCCTCCAAGCAAAAGATACGTCATACTACGTAGATGCAGTAGACGCATGCGCACTAAAGATTTCCGGTTAGCAGCCATCTTAGAATAACACTCAAGTTACTGGTTAATAAGAAACATAGGCAAGCTTCATTCTTATTCATAAATGTTGTGTAATGCAAGTTATTTCCACAATACAAATTTAGTACAGGGTTAGTGGTTACATGAGAAGATTGCTTCCAAGCAAGTCTCTTTTTCATGAGTCCTAGCTCCATCAATCCTCTCCCTGATGGCATTTTAAAGCCATCACAAAATTTCCCATCCCTCATCAGATGCAACTTTAACATTTCTCAAGTTCTTTCTTTTTCCCACTTTTATTCTCATTTTTATTCTTTAATCCTTTCATTTGCTCATATAACTTGCCTTTCATTTCTTCCAACTGAATCTCTACATAATTTCTTTTGTTTCTCTTTCCATTTATTTCATATCTTCTTCTTCTCAGTTTATTAGTAAAACAATTACACCATATTATTATTGATAAGACTATTATTGCTATACCTACGAAAGGAAATACTACTTGTCCGAGGAAAACTTTCCCTATATTAGAAAACCAATTTCCTACTGAAGAAATTCTTTTTGTTAGTCTTTTCCATACATTATCAACTTCCAGTGGTTTCAATTCTTCTTGCATTTTTGTAATATTCTTTATATATCATTTAAATCTGTACTTTTATCTGAAATATAGGTGCAACAATGTTGCTCCTTCAACATTTTACAGACTCTGCCCTCTTTAGCTAAGAGTACATCAAGCGCAAGTCGATTTTGCAAAACCATAGACCTAATTTCAACCATTTCTGTATTAATCATTAAGAAGCCTCCAGCAGTATCAGTCGAAAGATGATCAAATACTGTTGACAATTGACAGATTCTATGTGAATTTAGTACCACTCCCACTGAAGGTATCAATGCACTGAATATGTCATGTATTATTTCTGAAAAACTAGCTCTCTTTCTACATATTAGTTCATTAGTATTTTCATTGCTTCCAGTGATTCTTTTTACATGATATATCTTCCGAAAAACTATTCCGAAATAGCAACACCCATACCACCTGGCAGGTAACTTATAATAAGCTTTATTCCCACCCATGCAGCATATTCCAGGAAATACTGGATCAGTTCCCCCTTTTAGTCCCCAGCCTCCTAAAATTAGGAAGTTAAGTTCACATTCAGTGGAACCAATACATTCATTATTATAATCTGTCTTTAATCTATGGAGGCATGTTTTCCCTTTCTTCACAAAATCTAGGGCCATTGCAGCATGTTTTTTGCCAGCTGTATAAATTCCTTCTTTTTCTGCCCATGATGGAATATGATATTTCTGTTCAGCAGCTTTTCTTTGGAAATCCTGCCTCCTTTCCTCAACTAAATTCACAAACACTTTTTCACGTAATTAACATGTTAAGTTATCTTTATGTGCCTTTTCTATATCTAATGACTTCATTGTTAGGAAAAATTCTCCCATAAACTGTGCATCTAAACTAGTTTTCACTGGATTCATATTCTTTCGAACAGGAATTTCTGTAAACACTACATCTATATTAGAATAATAATATTGTAATTTCCCTGTTTTATAAAATAAGCTTGTCCCAGGATATGCATCTGTACCAGGGGGTCCTTGTTGTTCACATATTATAAAATAAGCTTGACAGTACACTAAAAGAAAGACCATATGTTAGAGGTAAATGATGATATGCCACTCCTTCAGCTACTGAAGTAGGTAACTTCATACAAACAGGTACTGTTGTCAGTTACTGTGTGATGTAAATCTATCTCATCTGATGCTTCTAATTCTACTCTATCTCCTTTCATGTTAGCTGTCTTTTCATTAAGATTAGTGTCATTCTTTTTTATCTGTTATCATAAGATAAGAAACTGCTATCATTAAAAATAGCCAAACTAGTATCACTAATAACAAACTACATATACAAACCCTACAACATCTTTTTATACAATCTCGTTTTGGTCTTTCTGCAACTCTGGTCTCAGCCATTTTGATTCAAGAAGATTTCTCGTCTTTATTTTATTTTATTTTGGAATCAGAATCTTTTAAGTACTTCAAGGAGGCCTCACTTCCCCTTCGTCAATCTGTTCTAAGTTTACTTCTTCTTCAGAGTCTTCATTTATATCTAGATTCTCAAACTCTTCAAGGATCACATAGGTCCACTCAGGTCCTTTGAACTTATTGTTTAATACTTTCAATTTTGAACTTCTACGAATGCTTTTAGCAATTGACTGTTCAGCCTGAGTTTGACTTATAATTTTGTTTACTTGTTCTGGATCTCAATTTATTGTTTTTAAATTATATTTTAACCTTTTGATCCCACCTGGCCAATTGTCACCTTTTTTACCCTTTTGACTTGCACTGCACTTTCACCTTCTTGGTCTCTTGTTACGTGTGGCACAACTTGATTTTCTTTGTCTTCTGAGTTCCTTTCTACCTGTCCTTGTTCAGGACTTGTCTGTGTTGCTTTTCAGTCTGAACTTGATCTTCTGTTTCTACCTGTTCCTGTTCGGGCACTCTTTTAGATAGTTATTTTTCTTCTTATTCCCGAACTTGTTCTTCTATCCCTAACTGGTCCTGTTCTGGCCTTACCACACCTTTGTCTTTGGCAGCCTGAATGTGTTCTTCTATACCTATCTGTCCCTGCTCAGGTCTTTCAATTGATCTATTTGCCTGAGTATGCTCTTTTGTCCCTGTCTGGTCCTGCTCAGAATCTTCTGTTTCTTTGTTCAATTCTTCCTGAGTACGTGTCTGATCCTCACTATTCTCCTGTTCTTTTAATTTTGCTCTACAACCATGTTTTGATGAAAACTTCAGGTATGTCAACTATTGGTACCCAATCCTCCTGACTTGTGCTCGGTTGTTAGTTGTCAAACTCTCTAGAGTCCGTTACTCCAGGATCTTATATTGTACAACCATCAGCAGCTTCAACTGTTTGCGTCAGTTGAAGTCTTTCCTCATCAGGGGCCCTTTTTGTATGACTGGCATGTACCCAGTATGGCAGGCCTGCACAATTCACTGCTGTGGTAGTAACCAATATGACTTGTCGTTGCTCATCCCAGCTTGGTGCTAGGCACGACTCTCTGGTGTGGTTCTTTACTACCACCCGATCTCCAAGACTCAAATCATGAGCTTGATCCAGCTGCCTGGTCACTGCGTCTTCTCCAACCTGGTGAGAGATAGAACGTACTAGGTCAGCCAATCTTTTGCAATAATCCAATACCAGATCATCAGTTATATTCAGCAATCAATGGTCTGGTATAAATGCCTGTCTCATTGCTCTTCCCATGATAATTTCATGGGGACTTAATCCTGTGTTCCTGTCAGGAATACTTCTGAGTCCCATCAGAGCAAGACGCAACGCATCTGGCCAACCCATTTAAGTCGATGCACACACCTTTGCCAATCTTAACTTTATTGTGCCATTCAATTGTTCTACCACTCCAGAAGCCTCTGGGCAGTATGCACAGTACAGTTTTTGTTCAATCTTAAATGCTTCACAGATTGTTCGAATTATTTTATTGTTAAAGTGAGTTCCTCTATCTGATTCCAAAGTTACTGGAAAACAAAACCGTGGAATGAGTTCCCTCATCAATAATCTGGCAACAGTTATGCTGTCATTTCTTCTTGTGGGGTATGCCTCCACCCACCGTGAAAACAGACAAACAATCACAAGGATGTACTTCAATCCCTTGCATGAGGGTAGTGCTATGAAGTCTAGCTGTAGCTTCCCAAATGGTCCCTCCGCGTTCCCAATTTTACCCCAACTGACCACTGTCTTTCTTCCTGGGTTTATTTGCTGGCAGGGTAAAAAACTCTGGCAAAGACTTTCTGCGACTTCCCTAAATCTTGGATTGTACCAATCTTGTCTGAATAATCTTATCATTGCATCCCTGCCTACATGTGTGTCTCCCTGGTACATTCTTGCTATTTGTGAGAGCAAACAATCTGGCATAGCTGGTCTGCCATCACTGTATCCCTGCACACTATCTGTTTCCCTTTGTTCACAACCCTGCTTTATCCAATTTTCATTTTCACTTTCTTCCACTTCCTTCTGCAACTGTCTCACATCTTCCCATGTCTCAAAAACTGAAAATGACATAAGTTGGCAGCTGATTCCTCTTGTTTCCATTTTTGACATGTTGTTTCTAGCACAATACTGAGCAACTTGGTCAGCGTAACGGTTACCAGCTGTCACTTTGTCATTTCCTGACTAGTGAGCAGCACACTTGACCACTGCTAGTTCTTTTGGCAATTGTATTGCTTCCAACAGCTCTTTCACAAAGTTTCCATTTTTAATAGGGGATCCTGAAGAGGTTATATATCCACTTTGTGACCACAACCGGCCAAAATCATACACAACCCCGTAACCATATTGGCTATCAGGAAATATGGTCACTCTCCAATTTTTCGCATTTTTACAAGCTTTAATTAAAGCTATCAATTTGGCTACTAGTGCAGATTTTACTCTAGGTAAACAGGATGCTTTAACAACACCAGTAAATTTGCATACAGTATAGGCTGCAGCCAGTCCACCTTCCTCAAGTCTTAAACAAGAACCAAAAACAAAGAAATGGTGGTCTGGTTTTTACAATGGTTCTTCTTGTATGTCAGGACGTGGCTTAGTGCATATTTCAGTAACATCTAAGCAGTCATGTTCTACCTCATCTCTCACTTCTTCACATCTCGTATCTGGTAATAGTGTGGCTGGATTCATCATAGTACATCTGATTACTGTCACTTGTTCTGCTGCTAAAATTATTCTTTTGTACTTAGTCATTCGACTAGGGGTAAGATGCTGTGTTCGGGTTCTTGTAAATAAAATCTCGACTGAATGTGGAACATATACTTTCACTGGATGTCCCATCACAATTGACTCACTCTGTTCTATGCTTATACATGCAGCAGCAACTGCCTTTAAGCAGCCAGGTAATGCTGAAGCCACAGGATCCAAAGTAGCTGAAAAATAGGCTACTGGACATTGGCCTAATCCATGTCTCTGTGTTAAGACTGAGAGTGCACAACCTTCTCTCTCACAATAGAACAGTGCAAACTCTTTTGTATAGTCAGGCATTCCTAAGGCTGGGGCCTCACATTAACAGCTTTGTAATTTCACAAAGGCTTCTACACTTTCATCATCCCAAACTATTAGATCTTATGCTCGCCAGTAAAGAGAATCCAATAATTCTCTGTCTACAGTATCCCACTACTTCTAGAAACATTCTGATCACTCTCTGAGTTTGAGGTAATTGCATTTGTCTTATTATTCTGTTATTTCTGTAGTGAGTTTCCTCACTCCTCTTTCTGTTTGATGTCCCAAATATTTCATTCCTGTTTTACAAAATTGTAATTTTTCTGGAGATAACTTGTGTTCTTTGTCAGCCAAACAATTTAATAGTGCAATTGACAAAATCATCTCTGCACTTTGATGCCACAAGTAGGTCATCAATATACTGTACTAAGACTGAATTTCAGGGAATAACTAACTTTTCTAGACACTTTTTCAAAATCTGATTATAAATAGAGGGACTTTCTGTATACCCTTGAGGAACTTGATTCCATGCCAAATATGATCTTCAACTTTAAAGGAAAAAAGATACTGGCTATCAGGATGAACAGGAATCTAGAAAAAATCTTGACACACATCAATTACAGTAAATCAGCCAGCATTCCAAGGTATCTGATACAAAATCACTGTTGGATTTGGCACCACTGGTCAACATGGTACTACAATTTTATTGATTTTCCTTAAATCTTGTAGTATCCTATACATCCTTAAATCTTGTAGTATCCTGTACTTCCCTTCTAGGCTTTTTGAGACCTATTATAGGTGAATTATAGGTGAATTACAAGTACTGCACATTATTTCTTTTAGACTGCCTTGCTTAATCATTCAATCAATTTCAGAAGCTCCTCCTGCTTTAACTTCTGGACTCATTTTGTATTGTGAGGTGTTTGGATAGACTGCACCTTCTTTCACAGTCATTTTTACTGGGTCTACATTTTCCATTAGACCTATTTCTGTTCCAGTGAAATCCCATACTTCTGGATTTACTGTCTACTTCGGTACCTAGCTTGGCTAGCATTATTTTATAAACCATGTCTTCATCTGGGGTTTGAAAAGCAACACCATCCAGTGTGCAATAAATCGTGAAATTAATTTTACATGAAAGGTCTCTGCCTAACAAATTCACTGGACTTGAATCACAGAATACAAATTTATGCATATCTTTGAAGGTTCCGATTTGTACCTCCATAGGCTTTGTAATTGGGGTCTGATGATCTGTTGGTTGGTAACTCCAATCACTTGGTTTGAGTTTCCCTAGAGGGGCAGGTTTGGGATGTGTGCTGTTCTAACAGTAGAACGGGTAGCACCAGTATCCAATAGAAACGTGATGTAATTACCTTCCACTTTACCATCAAGAAATGGACGTGACTGATCTACCAGTAAGGATGCGCCAAGTACGCATTCCTCTTCCTTCCCAATCAGGCACCGTCATTGCATCAAAATATTTTCTTCATTTTTATCCTACAAAAAATATTGTGAAACCACAGAATTTTTCTTACCACTTCCTGGAAATCCGGCGTCCGCACTGTCCTGTGCCTGACCCACACAATTTGGCATAGGGGCAGGTGGCAACTGATATTTCTGATTAACTACCTGCTGCGGTTGATTCAGAAATCCCTCATTCTGCGTCTGTGGATTTAAGTTTTGATTTGGGCTATTATTATTCGTTATTCGTTCTTCCAATGTCCAAGCTTTTTGCATCCATGACAAGGAAACTTTTTCTTCGCATCCTCTCTGCTCATTCATCCCTTTTATTTACCACTACTTGCCACATTATCACTCTGGCTCTGTGTAAGCAAGTTTCACCATCTTTAAAGGAGAGAGCAGAAGCACCTTAGAATTGGTTGGCAGTAGCAAAGTGTGCAGAGTCCTAAAGCCAATAAAAATGAGTTCAGCAAAAACAAGAGGAGTAAAGCAAAACATTAGGGGGTAGACCACTGCGAAGTTGACAGGTCTAACATTGGTTCTCACCTTACAAGCATGTACACATTGCATGATGCATCCAAGCCACTTTTTGTAGTAGCCCCCTAAATGCTTGGGTTTACTGACATGTGTTATAAGGACCCTCAGGCATTCTGTCATGGTCACTGCATCACACAGAAGAGAGCGGGGTAAAATGGCCCTCATCTCCTGTAGGACAAGCAGCGCCTCCTTGGAATCCATACGTTTGTCAATATTTTCACCCCAGTGTGGTCCTGGAGAAAGCCAAGTGCTGACCTGGAGGCACTCTGCCGCCATGTAGCCTGGGATACACTTTCTGAGCAACTGTATATCCCCAGGTACACAAATACTTGATAAATATTTTTCTTGTTTGCTACCAAATTATTATGATATCATAATATAAACTCATAATGCCAGACACTGCAAAATGTAATGGTAAGCTACATCTAGGGAGCAGCAATGTGTTGCACACCAATACCAGAGACAAATTCCTTTATTGAGCTGTGAAGTGAGGGGTTGTCATGAGTACCAACAGAGTGCCGTTCAGTGCCAAAGAGTGTATTCAATGTTGCTCCATTGCTAAGCGCCATACCTGTGCTGCTGTCACCTCATGTTCACGGACCCTGTTTATGAAACCAGCCTTTCTGCTCTGCCCAAAAATAGCAGCCCAGGTGTACTTGTATGAGGCACATAGTGCCAGTGGATGAAAACTGCTCAGTCTCACAAAACAAACCAAGAGCTTCCCTCAGAGATGAAATAGATAAAGAGGCTTGTCAGACTCCCCTCTCTACATATTCTGTTTTTTAATTACTTTCTGTGTTTTATCTTTGTGTTTACAAAAGCTGCGGAAGGCAGGTAAAGGTGCCTCAAGCCACACTCAGTGGTTAATTTGTAAAAAAAAAAGTGTCAGGGCTTTCGTCAGGAGGCAGCTTGCACCAGCCCATTTCTCCTGTTAGTGCTGCCTAAAACAGAACCAACTACTAACCATGAAAATGGGGAGAGGTTGAGACATAATGGCCCGAACTGCAGACTTGGGAGCTGGGGAACCAGATTTGAGTCTCGGCATTAATATTAATAATAATATAATAAAGGGGTTTGTAAAGCGCCTGGTGACGCCATCCCGGCGTGTCCCCGCGCTGTGGAGAGAGTAGCAGAAAACAGGAGCAGCCGACCTAAAGGGTAAACAAATGTGTTTTTAAGAGTTTCCTGAAGAATTGTTTCAGACCTGGCTAACCTAATTTCAATTGGGAGGGTGTTCCATTGGTTGGCTGCCAACACACGAAAGGAGCGACCTCCCATTCTGGCCTTTTTTATACGAGGAACTTTAAGAAGCCCCATACCCATAGAGCGAAGTGCTCTGTGGGGCTGATAAGGGATGGCTAGATCCTTCAAGTATTCAGGGGCTTTCGTAGATGTTATCCTATAGCAAATTAAAAGTGCTTTAAATAGGATCCTTTTTTTTATAGGAAGCCAGTGGAGGGCAGCCAAAGTGGGCTTGCATGCCGTTCTTTTGGGGAGTCTAAGAACTAACCGTGCTGCCGTGTTTTGAAGCACCTGGAGCCTTCTTATGTTCTTCTCAGTTGTCCCTAGTAACAACACGTTAGCGTAGTCAATGCGGGATGTAACTAACGCTTGGGTCATGATGCGTCTAGCCTCTAGAGGCAGAAGGTCCAGTGTGCGGTTTAGGGTCTTCATTACCCCAAAGCATTTCCCTACTAGTTTGTCAACGTGACTCTCAAAAGAGAGTTTGGGATCAACCCAGACCCCCAGGTTCTTAGCCTCCTTGCAAGGGATAGGCAGAGGGCCTAGACAAGGGGGCCACCATTCCCGAGTCCAGCTCGCACCATTACCCCCTATCACTAGAACCTCAGTTTTAGAGCCATTGAGCTTCAGGCAATGTTGGTTCATCCAGCCTGCAAGCTCCTGCATGCAGGTTTTAAAGTTGGCCGCTGCTAACGTGGGTGTCTGTGACAGGGAGATGAGCAGCTGCGTGTCATCAGCATAAGATACTAATTCTATGCCGTAAGACTGGACCACATCTGCCAACGGAGCCATATAAAGGTTGAACAGGGTGGGACTCAGGGCAGAGCCCTGAGGCACCCCCTGTTCTAAGGCTATGCTGTTTGAGAGAAACATGCCTCTCTGAACCTGAAAACTACGGTCAGAGAGGAAGGCTTTGAGCCATCCCAGTGCCGCCTTGGTGACCCCAGCACTGCTCAGACACTGTAGCAAGATGGAATGTGCCACAGTGTCAAACGCAGCGCTGAGGTCCAGCATAATAAGTGCCATTGTGTTACCTTCATCTGCTCCAATCCGCAGAGTTTCAGTCGCTCTCAGAAGGGCAGTCTCAGTCGAATAGTTCTTTCGGAAACCAGACTGAGAGCTATGAAATACATTATTAGACTCTAAATGATCCATAAGTTGTGTGTTTGCAAGTTTTTCGATTACTTTCGCAAGGTAAGGTAAGAGGGAAATTGGTCGGAGGTTCTCCAATATGTCCTGGCTTACATTAGGTTTCTTTTTTATAGGCAAGACTATTGCTTTTTTCCAATCTCCCGGAAGGGAGGCCGAAGAGAAGGAAAGTTGGATAATGTGTCTAAAATAGGGCTCCAGTACTTCTAAGCTGGCATTAAGTACTTTTGGAGGGGCCGGATCACGGGGGGAGCCTGATTTGACACTTTTACAAACATTGACCAATATTTCAGAAGAAGGAACCAGAAAGCTGGGCAGATCTGATTCCATCGAACAGGCCTCTCTGCTTTTACCAAGATCAGGGTTAGCAGTCAGATTGTCAGAGAAGTTGGCATAGATGTCCGTGATTTTCCCGGAAAAGTACTTAGCAATGTTGTTGCAAGTTTCCACCGAGTCATTAGAGGACATATTATCATTATATTATCATTAGTTCAACATCCTGCATTTCTGGGCAAATCACTTAATCTCTGCGTAAATGAATGTGTCCTAAACTGATGCTCATGGAAACCGCTGGTGTTGATGATTAAGTGCAGGTGCTGAGCACCGGAAACCACCGGCACAAATTAAGCACCGGCCACAACTAAAAATCAATTTTCAGTTGGAGGGCTAAGGTTAAATTAAGCAATAACTGGCAATCTCTATTCCACCCTCATCAGAAAGACATTCATTGATCACTCAACTGAAGTAAGAAATTAGAGTCACCTCTTTATCAAGTAGATGCCTGAATCTGATTTTCAGTACAAATGAATGTGAATTCCTACCTACATCACATTTGCATTGTTATCTACTGAACCCTTCACAATGCATGACTGATTGATCTGATTTAACTGAGCCCACCAACTAAAAGTAGACTGCTTGCAGTGCGCTAAGTGCATTGGGCGATATACACATCAATGGACAACGATGTGCCTGCAGTAGTATTCTTTATCTGTTTGGGGTAGAGAACCAACATTTCGATTAATCCCTTTGAGCTTCCTCATGGTACAAAATAAGATCCCAAGGCATAACCAAGCTCAAATGTGCTGCCTTTCACTCCTCTTCCCTCTTCAGGCAGCTATATGTGACAAAAAAAGAACATCAACGAATGACACCAAAACACTTCCCACATAGGCCACCTTACAAACCTACACACTTTTAAGCAAGTACAGCCTACAGAGTGGCATGCTGTCCTCCGAGTAAATAGCGCTTCAGTACCTGGTCTAGAATTTACTCTATAAATGCAATTGCAACGCAATACAATGCAATGACTACATGGTGTGGTATGAAGCCTTTAGAAAGAATAATATTAAAGCATGTTGTATCTGGTTTCCGATTTTATGCTAGATGGTCCGGCCGGACTGAACCTATTGGGCCTCGTGCATCAAATCAAAGGGATTTACCTATTCTGTGTCTATGGGTGGTTGCGTAGATATATAAGGGCCATAATATATAAATGGCAAGACAAAGTTTCACAATATCATTAACAAGTGATTCCTAAATCTATTTTGCATGAACAACCTAATGTCCTTTGAGCAAGTTATTCACAATGGCAAAGCTAAAGGTAAACTATTTATAAATGATATAGCTGCCTATATAAATAAATTGCATATTAATGTGTTCTGTGCTTGTTGCAGTTACTCCGTTCACAGACATATGCCTAGCAAAACAATTAAGTGATTGCCAATGAATTCATGTCCTAAGATATCTGTGGTTTTATAGAAATATGTAGTTTAGCAAGTAGCACTATATAGAAATATGTGAATGTAACCTTCTGGTTGACAGATTGTTAAAAGCTGGCTCTACATCATATATACATGGATGCAGCTGCAGTGCTAACTCTTAGCCATCTTGTGCTGGTTGCCTTTCCCAATGTTGCTGCAATGAAGAACATTACTTAGTTGTAGCATTGGTTAACCCCATGAGCAGTTTGCATGGATACACATTGTTTGTGCCGATTCCAACAGGGAATATGTTACTTACATGTAATATGGGTTAGTAGGCTCCTTAAGGATGCCCTTACTTCGTATATATGCGTCAAAGGCTGCCATGGGCACCCCTGCTAACGGTAGCCATTTTCAAACTCCTTTATATTCCGGATGGGGCACAAATTACTTCATGGCTTAGTGTTGGGCAAGGAGTTTGCCAGTGCCTTGACTTTTCTGGACATTGGCAAACTCTCTAATGAAGCGACCCAGTGCTCACTTCTAGTCACCTCATTAATATGCATGTAACATCACTAGAGACATCACATATATCAGATGTGCTTGGAGGGATCCAAAAGTCCCTCCTTGATCTGTCCACGGATCGACCTGGTGGACAGGGCTAGGGGCAGGAAAAGGGCAGCAATACCCTCGTGTCCTCCTTAGCCATCCCACAATCTAGAGGCCGTTTTTCGGGTGGTGGAAGGGAGGGCAGAAGGAGCAGCCCAGCTAATCCTACCCTATATTCCACTATTACCAACCATGTCTCACTCAGTAGAAACGAACCAGGAAGTGGAGATTTGAAGGGTATGGATTAAGATTATTCCTAGTCTCTGCACTTATAATACCCACTTCCTCATTCAGTTTCAGACAGCTTCTTCATCCCCCAGTGCCTCTCAGTCCAAGAGAGGCATTGGGAGAGAAAGGCACATTGGGTCTGTGCTCCAGTAAGGAGAATTTTCTTTAGCCTAGGCAAAAATTTCAAAGCAGTAGGACTCGTTCGTGGGGCACAAAGGCATTTTTTGCCACAGAAGGGAACCAGATGTTGTCTACTTTTTTTATGATTTAAAAAAAAATCCAAACTGCACCTGCTGGGGTAAACACATATTCATCTACTTGCCAGTGAAGAGTCCAGAAGCTGTTTGTTTTTCATAAGCCTCAGGAAAAAGTCAAACAGCACCTGGTGTTTTCATGGGGCACAGAAACTCACAAGTCCATGCACCAGAGAGAAGCCTGAACGATGTTTGAATTTATTTCTTAGATTTAAAAAAATCCAAACCATGCCTCACTCCTTGCTTTCGAAGAGGCACACACATTCCTGTGTACCAGCAAGGATCCAAGAACAACTGTCCATGGTGACCGGCAACGTGAGAGCTGCACTTAGAGCTAAAGCAACGACAGCCCGCGATGACCGCCAAGTGACAACAATGACCATCCGCAATGTCTAACATGGCCTTCGCTCCACAGCGACAACCATCTGTGATGTTCAGACTCCTTATTGTGGCCGCCTCCAACAACATGAATGGAAATCTTAGCACCAGAAGTGAAAAGGTAACTTTTCAGTGGGATTAACCATGGGGTATATTATCAAGGACCGGTGTTAAAATTATCGCCATTTTATCGGCAGGAAACTGCCGATAAAACGGCGACAATGTACTTCATAATACGCCCTTGTTAATTCCCATAGAAGCCCATGTTCTGATGTTAACATGGGCTTCTATGGGAATTACCAAGGGCGTATTATCAAGCCCATTATCGCCGTTTTATCGGCAGTTTCCTGCCGATAAAACGGCGATAATTTTAACACCGGTCCTTGATAATATGCCCCCTGGTCCCTGTATTTAACCCATGCTCCATTGTGGTCAGCCTTAACGTGTGACTTTCCACGATCGAGTGCAACCAGGTGACCACTAGTGGCACTTTGCCCTTTTAGATACTATTTTCACTGAAAACATTAAAATTGAATATTACATGTTCTACTCATTAGATTTTTGCTGTTTCTGTATCATTTTATTTATTAAAATTTACTGTATTTTTCTAGATTAGTTTGGGATTTTTCTTGTTTTTTGTTTTCACTTTATTACTGGTTGTGTGATGCAAACATTCTTTACACTTTGCCTCAAAATTTAGCCTGACTACTTTTGTGCCAATTACCAGAAGGTTAAGCACTGGTTAATTTAGTGACTTTTGTGGTTCACACTGGAGTTGTTGCCTGAGTGGGGTTTTCTTCCTTTGACCAATAACCCGTTTCATTGCGGCTTGTAACCAAAAGACAAGGACCTTAACCTGGAGGATGATTTGTTACCCAGCAAAGCTAGTCTTAGGATGTGTAGATGTTACACAATTACTGTTGTGGCATGTTTCCATACAGCTGAAGGGTGATCTCTTTGACAAAATGATAGATACCATAAACAGGAATTTATCTTGCCTTCCAACTTTCCAAAATGCAGTGCACCCAGTTTATTGCCTGTCGTCACCCTATACAGACAGAAAACCCGTACATGTGTTGAATCTGAATGCTCATGAGACCAAGGGAAGCAAAGTTTTGGATGAAGCCTTGGCAAGAATATGATTCTATGTGAGAGACATTGGAGGGGATACCATGTTTTAGGAAAATATTGCTAAACATCTGACAAATGACTTGTTCAATGCAATCTTGCTGCCTGCCAGTCAGAATGAGGAAGGAGTGACAGCCAATGATCAAAACTTTAGGATGGGGAGGTTTTAGCTATGTATGATTGTGGTATGTTTCCATACTAGGTCATATCTGTGGCCCAAAAACGGGTACATTTTGCTTGCAGCTTTCCAAATTTCTGAAATGCACTGCACCCACTTAATCTATTGCAGGCTCCTAGAACCCTTGTGTGACCAAATCAAGCGGGAGTCTGCCACCAGAAAGCAACAACTTGAACAGAACATATTTTCTGTAGGCAATTGAGTTACTGGTTAAGGGGAGGAGAACTCCTACTCAAGCAGGAACCACAATTCTCGTCTGGGTGAATTCACAAACAAAGCCCAAATTAACCTGTGCTTAATGGTATGTTATGTTATGTTATTTTAAGCATGCTTGTATAACGCATGGCTGCCCCAGCAACGGGGCGTCCCAGCACTCGCGGACAAAACCAGGAAAGGTGAGTCAGGGCAGAAAAAGAACAGACAGGTATAGTCACTTTCAGGAGCACGGCAAGCGCAAACACCTAAGCTAGATGGATGCAAACAGCCAGGTTTTAATCTGTTTTCGAAAAGCCCAGTGATCTTGTGTGCTGGGTGCCCTGAGTGGAATAGAATTCCATAGGGTAGGGGCCAAAGACCTATAGGAGTGGCCTCCCACTCTGCTCCTACGCACCCTGGGGATGCACGCCAAATGCAGGTCTGCGAAGCGCAATGCTCTTGTTGGGAGAGAAAAAGTACAGAGTCCCTGCAGTATCTGGGGGCCCTGGCTGTGTAGGATCTTATGGGTAGTACAGAGAGTTTTAAACTGAATTCTTTGTTTGATAGGCAGTCAGTGTAGGCGGTGCAGAAGATGGGTGGCGTGACAGTATTTAGGGAGGGCAAAAAGAATGCGGGCAGCTGCATTCTGTGCCCTTTGGTGTCTCTTCATGACAGTTTTATTGATGCCCACTAGCAGGCCCTTAAAGTAGTCAAGATGTGACAAAATTACTGATTGAATAATCACTTGTCGGTGGAAGCCTCGAAGAACTTCAGAATGGGTTTGAGTCTGCGTACGTGGCCAAAGCAGGTGCTTTGTCCATCAATCAATTCAAAAAGTGCTTTATTCGAGTATTACTCATAAAAGCAGACATACATACATGTAATAAAAAACGATTAAATTTACATAGTCAATTAGACATAAGCACGTAGATGATATTTAAAAAACAATACACATATAAAATGGCAGGTGCAGTTCATTATAAATAAAAATGCCTGAGTGATAATCACAAAAGGCAATTATAAAAGAATTCATATCATAAAATTTCATACCGATGATACGTTTAAATGAGTATGTTACATTAAAAGAATAGAATAGACACTAGTCTAGCAGTCTCTGACCAACTAATCAACAATTACAGAGAATAAACAATAGTCTAGCAGTCTCTGGATTACAGTGATTTGTTACAGAGAATAGACATGTGTCTAACAAATACTGTCGACTATACGATAAGTAATTATCCTGCCAACAATCTCTGTCTTATAATCCAGGCCCACCCCAGGTACTTTGCGGTGGCAATTATAATCCAATTGACAGAAGTAGATCTTACAATCCGCAGTGCTACCATACTGCTTTTTGTACCTAGGTTCCTGCACATGGGAGCCAACCAAGCTCGCCTTGGTGCAGAGTACATTGGACAAGAGAACAAAAAGTGACCAAGAGTCTCATTTCCTACCCCACAGACTGGACAGATTGATACACCCCCTGCTTTCCATTTAGATGTTAAATTATAGAGGGGGAGGGAACCTACCCTCAATTGGAAAAGCAGTTTCCTGTCCATGGGGTTTAATATGTAATCCCAATACATTTCATAAATTGGGCACAACTTGATCTCTAAGTAGCTAGTGGTCATAGACCCACTATTTGTACTAAGCGTGCTCTTATTAACAACATGTTCCCAGTAAATGTTTTTTAGGGTGGACTTGGAAGGAAATAAAGCCCCAGCTGGATCAGTCCATAGAGCATAAAGTCCTAATTCGAACAAAGCAATCTTTAGTGATTTAAACCATTTGATTTTATTATAGCAGTCGGCTTTGACAACATCTTTAAACCCATTCGCGTAGTGAGAGAGCTCCGGCGTGGTCCAAAGCCTGCGCCAGTATAAGATCGGGCGCAGTTTGGCTTTATCAGAGATCGCTCTCCTACCTAGTTCGTATCTTAGGGGCAATAGCGGGCTGCTCTGGGGGGCACCTATCAGTGTCCTATAAAATTTATTCTCTGAGGTTTGGAGTTCCTGAAGATTTTCGTGCCCCCATAACTCCGCACCATACAAGGCAGACCCTATTGCTTTTGCCTCATAGATTATCAATGGTGGTTTAATGGGCTTAGTGAGCGATTTCCTTTGCTCCTTAATGATTGTGCCAGCTAATTGCTTATGCCTTAAAGTAGCAATATTAAGATGTAGCTGCCACCTATTGTCTTTTGAAATATGGATCCCTAGGTAAGTAAAGGATTTTACAACCTCCAGGGTACGACCACTCAGGGAAATTTTGGATTTAAAATTTCTGTGGGGATTGAAAGCCATGAGTTTTGTCTTAGACCCATTCACCTCCAAACCGTGCTCTACACAGAAATCATCAAATATTGCCAATGCTTTTTGCAACCCAGCTGGTGTTTTAGATAAAATTAAGGTATCATCGGCAAACATTAAAATTGGAACTTTTTCACCTGCAAGAGAGGGAGCATCCACTGCCTGAGATTGCATGCAAGAAACCACACCGTTAATAAAAAGGGTGAACAGAGTAGGGGCCATTGAACAACCCTACCGAACCCCACGCTCAACAGGAAATTCGGCGGTATCATTACCGTACCCACCCCAGCGAATTTTAGCGTAATTGCCCTCATGTAAACGCATAATTAAGGACAACAGTTCCCCCGGGACCCCAAGAGTCACAAGAACTTCCCACAATTTTGCCCTTGGTACCAGGTCGAAGGCAGCCCGCAGATCAACAAATGCTGCATACAGGCTGCCTCCGCCTAATACCACGGTCCTCCACTGAATCAGTTGGAGACGGAAGACTTGGTCCACAGTGCTGGTTGCCCTACGAAAACCAGCCTGATAGGGGGATAAAATGTTGTTATCCTCAGCCCAATCAAGCAACCTGTTAACGATTACTCGCCCCACTATTTTTTGGATAGTGTCGATCAAACTAATTGGGCGGTAATTACTAGGCTGAGAGCGGTCTCCTTTCTTATATACCCGGATGATAACAGCACCCCGCCATGTTACTGGAATATCTGCACCTCTGGCAATGTGATTTGTTAACAGGTGAATATATTTGCACCATCTTACAGTGTCGTTTAAAAAAACGTCTGCAGGAACTCCGTCAATGCCAGGGGCACGACCACTTTGTACGGTTTTAAGTGCAGTCAGTATTTCACACTGCATAAAAATGTCGTCTTCTGCCAAAGGAGAGGGTGGGCATACACTATCAACAGACTGGTCACTAGAAGCGTATTGTACGCTAAAGAATTTTACCCAGGCGTCCTGGGGGACATTGTTTGTAATGGCATCTTCGAGCCTGTCATGACCCCATTTGACTATATGCCAAAATAACCTGGAATGATTTTGGTCACTAGCACTCTTTAGCATATTCCAATGGGCTTCGTCCCAGTCTTTTTTCGCTTTGGCTATGGAACGTTTATTTTGATTCCTAGCTATCCTAGTAGCCTCCATATTTTTTTTCTTAATTGCGACACCCAAGCGGGCCCTAGCCCCCTTACAGTCCTGATTGTACCATTTAGCGGGCCTATAGACCCCAGGCTTCTTTTTATTTGCCGGTTTTAAGAAATGGCGTTTTATTTCTTTGAAAAGGTCATCGTGGACCTTGGTGACATTGTTTTGGGTGGGAGAATGCCCAGCCTCTCCCTCAAGGGCCAGTATAGCCTTATCAGTTGCCATTCTTATTTTTTCTAGAACCAGCGGGTCTGTTCTAACACTTGTCCACCTCAGCCGGCGCAAATCATTGGTGGGTACTGTCAACGGTGGAAGAGATTCAACACGGGTACTTGAAACAGCATCAGACAGCCACCATTTATGGAGAACGCATAAAGGGTTATGGTCACTCTCGAGCCTTTCCAAAACAACCATATCAGTGACAGTTGGCCATAGGGGCATGCTACATATGACGTAGTCAATACGGCTCTTATTTCTCCCGTTATTAAATGTCATAGCTGGTACTCTGTCAGACTTTGTCCAACCGTTCAAGGCCCTTAACCCATGTTCAAAGCACATAGCGTTTAGGCCAAGAATATCCTCAGTCCAGCGTGTTATTGGGGTTGTATTAAGAGCGGGAATATCCCATAACATATCTTCCTCCGTGCCCAAATGTGCGTCGCCAATGTCTAGTGGTTCAAAAGTGCGATTTAAGTCGCCAGCTATTAGTACGTTTTTCCCAGATGAGTGAGTTTCTAACAATTTATACAAAGACAAAAGGACCTCAGATTTTCCTACACTACCCCCTCTAGCATATACATTATAAATATCTATGGAGGTAGATGGGTTACCCTTTAGTCGAATGAGCTGGATGTCTTTTTGGTGGAGCTCGATGTTACTCACATCAATCTTAAGAGACTGGCGCACCCATATAGTGAGTCCCCCCATCGGTCGCCCTTTTGGGCCCTTGATGGCCGGAAGATAAAAGTTCAAGTAGCCTAATGCAAATACAGGGTCACAGGCCCAGGTCTCTTGAAAAATACAAACATCATACAGGCTGACAAACCCAAACCATTCTCCACAATCCATTTTGGAACAAAGCCCGGCAATGTTCCAAGACAATAAATTCCCGGTAGCATTTACCATTGTTGGATAATTACTGTGAACTGACCCAGTTGGCGTTGAATCGACAATACCAATTACATTTATATTTACTGCAGTTAATCCAGCTCTAGTTACGATGATGTCTGTCACATTTTGTAAAACTGTTGAACAACTAGACACCTCTATTGAACATGCAGCCATAGGACTTTGCAGCAAGGTAATGGGGTTGGATGGTAGTCAATCACATGCGTCTAGGTTGGAAAGAGTAGAAAATCTATTTTCCAATCCTAGACCCCACTCAGCAAAATCAGGGTTCTTGCTGCCCCTCTTTGTTACAACATTCCATTTTGTTCTTAGTGTACTGCAATTAGGGCCTCAATGGGACAATTGGGGTAGATCTTTTCTGTGGTGGGTGAAGATTGGGCAGGATATTTGGCAAAACCTCGGGGTCAGAAAAGTTAAGCACGACACAGTCCCCCTTGAATTTTTTTACCCTGTTCCCGATCCACTCAACCCTTCTTGCATTCACCAGTTCTTCGGCTAGTTGCTCTTTGCCCCAGGAAGTTATGGCCATGTTGTTGGTTAGCCATGATAATGATTTGTTTAACAATGATGAGGTTGATTCGACATCACCTGGGGCTAATGGGGGTACATTTGCAAGAACAAGGACTAATGGTGAAGCCTCCACAACAAGCTCAGATGATCCTTTCAAGGAGTTAGGTTCCCCATAAAGTGAAGCAGTTGGTGCATCTCCGGAGGGCCTATCAGATAAGTTTGTCAGTAAAGTCAACGGGGGGTTTGGTGCAACAGCAGGAGTCGGTCCGTTAAATTTGCCAGATTGGATTTCACTCATCAAAGGCTGGACACTTGTTGTAATAACTTCTGGAAGTTTTCTCACTTCCCCCAGAGTTTTCCCTAATAGACCTTCCAGTTTGCTTACCTCAGCAGTTAATTTATCTATTTTGCTGATCAGGGGTTTTACCATCCCTTTGATTTTTGTGTCCATCAGACAACAAAGTTTCTGAAGTAGATCATCGGAAAGAGTCACGTAAGTTTCCCCAGTCAAATCTTCCTCGTCTTCGTCGGTAGTTTTCCTTGGTGGCGTAGCAGCTTTATTTTTGGCTGATCTTAGGCCACCACGCTTTTGAATGGCTTTTCTTTTACCCCCTGAGACCCTCGGTGCGGGGATAGGGGGAACAGTGGAGATAATAGACTCCCTGTTTGTAGAGAGCACAGTCAAAGCGTCAATGTCACTGTTGTCTTCAGTGCTGGCTACTATGACACTGGGCTGAATACTATTTATATCCTGGAGGGAGTCGTGTGCCTCACCCAAGAGGCTGTTGTTTAGCAGAGCGAATGAATCCTCAGTCTCAATATCTACCAGTGGTGATTGTATAGGGGATTCTAATCCCAAAGAAGTCCTTCTATCTGTGTTAATTTTCGTCACAACTTGAACAAGATAGTTCTCCAATGTGTTTGCGACAGAGGTTAGCTTTTTAGCAGGCATTTGCTCAGGCAAAAGTACACTTGAAGCAAAATGTTATAGATCGAAAGAGGAATGAGATGTATGATTACCTGGTATTCAGCGGCCTGTTGTACTCTATCCAATGAAGGGCGTTTGGTAGAAAGGGCAGAATCCCTGGCCCAACCCAACCTTGGCCGACCTCGGACGGCCTCAGACGGCCCGCCCTTTGCCCGGGCTTTGTCCATCAGCACCCCCAGATTCTTAACTACCCCTTTCGGTTGGGGAGGAGGGCCCAGTGCCGCTGGCCACCACTGATAGTCCCATTTATGGGAATCACGACCAACCAAGAACACTTCAGTTTTTGAGGAATTAGGTTGAAGGTAGTTGTCAGTCATCCAATCTGAGATGGCCAGGACATCTTCACGAAATTTTAGTTGGTCATGCGCTGAGTTATTAGTGAAAGTGAAAATCAATTGCATGTTGTCCGTGTATGATATCATATTAATCTTCTGGTCTTTGGCCAAAAGGTCAAAGGGGCGGACGTACATGTTGAACAACGTGGGGCTCAGAGCAGAGCCTTGGGAGACACCACAATTTAGGGGGTGAGTGCCGGACAAATATGGAGGTGCGTGGTTCTGACAAAAGCGATCAGATAGTAAAGACGCAAACCGGGCCAAGGCCCCACCATTGACCCCGACGTCCCCGAGTCAATTGAGCAAAATCTCATGGAAGACCATGTCAAAGGCTGCACTCAGATCGAGCAAAATCAATTCTGAGGTGTTGCCCATGTCCTGCGATGCCCTCAGTTTCTCTGTGACTGCCAGCAGGGAGGATTCCGTACAATGCTTAGGCCGGAATCCGTTTTGTGACCTGTCCAAAATCTCATTGACTTCCAGATACTTGGTCAATATAATATTAACATGGGATTCCATTACCTTGGCCAAGTAAGGAAGTAGAGAAATAGGCCGGAGTTGTCCGGCAGAGATGCATCCAATGCTGTTTTTCAGTAAAGGAAAAACCTTGGCATGTTTCCAAGATTTAGGAATTACTGATGACTGGAGCGATCTATTGATCAATTCGCAGCCCTCAAGGAAAATACAGTCCTGGAATTTGCTAAAGGTGTCCAGTTTTACAGGGTCATCAGGGGAGCCTGACTTCACCTTCGCAGCCAGGGTTTCCAGGTCTTTAAAGGACATAGATGGAAGGGCTTGTCGAGAGTAGGGAAGATCAAGTGAGCAGTTAGGCGGCCATGGTTTAAAAGCGTCCCTTCTGACGTCGAGTGTGTTGCAGATACACTCAAATTTGTTGATAAAATAGCGTGCCAGAGATTCGCATTGCAGGTTGGAAGATATTGTGTTGTTAGTTCCTGCCGCAGATTTTGTCATGTCACTTATAAGAGAGAAAATGGTTTTGGAAGGGTTAGGACTTGATGTAATCAAATTAGTGTAGAATGCGGCTTTCGAGTTTTGTACAAGTTTGTGGTAGGCTTTAATAGCCTGCATGTAGGTCTTTTTAGCTATAGGGTCGTAGGTGCGCCTCCAGGAGCATTCCAGAGTTTTACAGTGTTCTTTTTCCAATGCTAAGATCTCATTATACCAAGTGTGCGAATGCACGTGCTTGGCCCAGGTCAAACTCTTAGGGATACAATGGTCGAGTGAGTTGTGAATCCACCCCCTGTAGGCTCTATCCGCTTCTTCTAGGTCAGTGGGCCAGTATGGACAAGATCATTTTAGGCTGGACCCAAAGCTAGGTGCATCCATTTTGTGCCACGGGCGTTTCAACGAGGGTGGGAGAGGATTCTGCCGGGGGGCACCGACTAGACCAAGACACATATGAATAAGGAAATGATCCGTCCAGGTTAGTGGAAGGGGAGCATGAACTTAAAATGACCGAATATTGGAAAATACTGGGTCCAATAGGTGGCCTGCGAATAGTGATGGGCCTTCCAATAGCTGAGTTAGTTGACAGGCATCCATGTCTCCCAGAAAGTTGGTAATCTCCTGGGAGTCAAGACATTCCAGCTGTAAATTGAGATTTCCTATAATGCTAAAGTTGTCTGTCTCTAGGGCAAGCGTGGATGTGGTGTGAGCCAAGGCTTCCTGGAAGGCTCCTGCCGGCCCTGGGGGTCGATAAATAAGAAGCCCAGTGCGAGTGAAATTGTGTGATATGTTGATTTTAACCCTCTGATAGCTTGGCAAAAAGCAGTCCGGCTTAATTTAGGCAATGTGTAAAGTATTTTTGCAATACTTCAAACAGTTATTAAGTGAAAATACAACACAAGAAAAATCCCATACCAATTTAGAAAACAGAGTAAATTTTAAGAAATTATGGGAGACCAAAATGACAAAAATCCAATTCGTAGAACCGGAGATCCGCAATTGTAAAGATATTAGTAAAAATAGTGCTAACACTCACAAAGCACTAATTATGTCATCTGTTTGCACCGTACGGTCGACTGCGATAGAGCACTGGACTGCAATGGAGCGCTGGCCAGATATAGGGACCAAGTTGGACATGCTTTACAAATTACCTTAAATCTTAGCTGGGGACTAATGCAAGATCCAAAGTTGAGGATGTGATTCACCGCAGCAGTTCGGATTAGCTGTGAGTGGTGATGCAAAGTCCTGTGCCGAGAATGCTTTGTGCAGCGGAGGTACCGAGGAGGTGCAGGCCTGCGATCGGAAGTCCTGCATTGAGGATGCAGTGCGCAGTGGCAGTTGCAAAGAGCTGTGGGGTTCTGCATCAGGGATTCATTGTGATGTGGTAAGTCCAATGCTGAGCTACAAGGAGATGTGTCACACTGGGTCATGTCTGCCCAGCGAACCACAGATGGACTGGCAGGGCACCTTGGGACCCACCTCCAAGGGTCCAGGACTAGGATGGCACCATTGGGGAGGAATCACAGAAGGCAGAATCCAGGTTCAGGGTTAAAGCTGGTTGTAGCCTTTTCTGCCCATGAGGTTCTGATCTGGAGGCCAGCCGACCATCCTTTAGAGCCACTCTGGTGGTCCTGGGTTTAAGATGCAGGTCAATCCTTCTCGCTCAGGCAGCCGGTCAGCAGAGAAGCAGGACAGTAGCATAGCAATTCTTCTTGCAGCAAAGCAGCTCAACAGTTCTTCTTCAGAGTTATCCACAGTTCCAGAGATGTACTGAGGAGTTGGATCAGAGGGTTCAATATTTATACCTGGTGCCATTTGAAGCAGGAGAAGGATATGGAGCTTTCCACCCTCAGAGGTGTTTGGAGCTTCTCCTCACCCTGCCCTGGTCCAAGCTTGTCTGGGAACACAAACAACTAATTTTAAACCCTTTGTGAGTGTGCTGAAGCAGAGGATTTGTGATGTGCAAGTGGTATATGACAGCTTCTCCCCTCTCATCAAGTCAGAGATTACCCATCCTGACAACACAAATTTCCCCTTTGTCTTCCTGTCTGGTGGTAATACACAACGACCAACTGCTAACTACAGTTAGTCATGTGAAACAGGATACAGACTGCAGGCACCAAATGGTTGGGACAATAAAATGCCTACCTTCTAAAAGTGGCATTTTCAGAACTGTGATTTAAAATCTGACATTACCATTAAAGAGGGTTTTGAATTACAGTTCTTAAGACACCAAACTTGATATTCCTTCCTTCTCCCAATTGAAAGTTAACACCTATTAAATGAAATAAGGTAACCCAATATTATAATATGGGAGAGGCAGGGCTTGGTGGAGTGAAAAACAAATTTAAGCGTTTTTTACTACCAGGACATGCAAAAGTTAAAAGTACAAGTCCAACTCTTTAAATACACTCCACATTAGGTTGTACCTTAGGGGTTACTTATATGTATTAAAAGGAAATGTTTAGGTCTGGCAAAAAGTGTATTTTGCCAGGTTGAAAACGGTAGTTTAAAATCTGCACCCACTAGCTGCAATGGCAAGCCTGAGACATATCTAAAAGGGTACTTCAATGGGTGGCACAATAAATGCTGCAGGGCCACTAGTAGCATTTAACTTGACAAAACCTGGGTACAGGTAGTGCCACTTTACGAGGGACTTACAAGTAAATTAAATGTGATAAGTGGGTGTAAGCCAAATACTATCATGTCTTATGGAGTTAGCACAACCACTTTAGCACTGATCAACGGTAGTAAAGTGCACAGAATTCTAAGGCCAACAAAAACAAGATCAGCAAAAATGGAGGAGTATGACAAAAAGTTTGGGGTAAGTACACCCCAAGGCTGCAGGCTAACAGTTTCTCGACATTCATCCTACTGGGCATGCCCAAAACAGGGACTCTTCCAACAATTGGCACAGGCTAAGCTAGATTTGAACTCCATGTATGCTTCCATTGCAGAAAAAGCACTAGGGCGAATCAAACACAAACAATACAATACAAATTTGGAGAGAAATCCGGGCAACTGCAGGTGCACCAGTTTAAACAGGAGGATTCATTAAGGCCTATTCCAGCCATCAGGGCCTCTTCACACACCTCATCATATCTCGTAAGAATCTCTCACCTTTTGTAAGGATCTCTATACAGTCTTCATGAAGGGGGAAGTCTTCCAAGCTAAACACACTTTTTTCGATGGTCTGTGTCTGTCTAGACTGATGGAGGCCTGCCCTGGACTTTCAGAAATGGTCTGACCTATGCTTCTCCCTATTGGGCCGCATCCAGATGCCAAGGTGGTCACAGTGCTGTGATTCAACTACATATTCTGCATAATCCCAGTGAGGATCCTGTGATGCCTATTGTTGAAATTGACCAAGATGACTAAGGCTTATGTCTGGGACAGGCAGAAACGTCTCCTTTGATTTTCCAAACTAGAAGCTGTTACAGCATCAGGAGGCCGATGCCTGCCAGACACGACCCTGTACTGTAAAACCCATCAATTATCCCACCATGCCTATTTCTTTGCAAGAGACCTAGACACCTCAGACTGGGCACTGATAGAACAGGGAAGGCTGGATTGGCCCTGATCTTCTGTATACGATGGCCAATGAACCCTCATTTTCTGAACAGGGCCTTAGCTCTAGTCAAATGTGCCTCAAAGCCTCTAATATAGATGACAGTCCAGGCGTGGGACATAACCCGTAAACAACGTCGCTAGTTGCACTAGAAGGCTCACATATGGGACAACAACGCACTTCCAATTTGTGAAGAGACAATTCACTGGGAGACCTGGATCACCAAAGGCATCCCTAGATCAACTGCTTCACACATGGACCATCAAATCACCCCCCCCCCCCCCCTTCAGGAGGAATTCCACTACGACACAAGTCAGCGCTGAAGTACCAGCAGTTGTCTATTGCGTGTCCAAACTACTGCGACAGCTGCCTCTCACCTTCTCTGGGCCCTTTATAAAATATGTTAAGTTTAATCAGTATGTGGGCACGGTCTTGGGGAAAATATTTGTTAGGGTCATAACAATGAACAACAAGGGGTTGTAGAAGATTATGGTGCCTTACATGACTATATTGCATTAGTATGCATCCTGTGACATTTCTGAAATACATTATTTAAATTGTCTTACTTTGAGTTTACAATTAGATTGACTGTTACTTTTTGTGCATTATTAGAGTGAATTGTGTCTGCAACTACTGAGCTTTAGGCACAAACTGGTTAGTAGACAGTAAATAACTTGTCAATGTATTCTCTTCTCTGTACAACTTAAATTAATTGTTTATTGTTTCAATCTGCAAGTTAAAATTTGATACATACTCTTTGATTCGAGTTCAGATTTGATTATTGTGGTAGATTATTCCTACTTTAGTTTCAATGAGTAAATCATTTTGCATTTTGATATTATGTAATTTTGTGAATTACAATAATGAAGAAGTACTTGGTGTAAGGGTGAAAACATGTGGCTATCTGGCTGTATTTTATCAAGGAAATTGGATAGAACATTAAAGAGTTGAATTTTTAACCACATTTATTCATGATATCTAGAGATTATTTAATGTTGGTCTCTTTGAAGTAATTGTGGGTCGTTGCCTCCCCATTTCTGTAGTGCCCCCTCTAACTGCCTCTGCATCTTTTCGCCCTTGCTCTTGATTGCCCCCTACCCCCTTCGCAGGACCCCAAGGAGCTGTATTCCATATCTGAGGATAGATTGCTCTAAGCTTGTGGTGCTGCATTGTTTGATGTGTTTCCTATTGTGATGTTGCATACCTAATTTGATAGATATATTTTAGTCCTTCATTTGACATCTGTCATCAAATGATCAGTGCACTATAAGTAGTGATCCGTTCACAATTTCATGATGTGCACTAATATTTCATAATTTAGTATGCAGACGAAACATCGAGCACATTTGTAAAAAAAAATGAAGCTCTCTCAGTCTACAAAGAAATATTGATGCAGAGTGTGAACAACACATTCGAAACGAAAGTGCTAAAACATAGCTCACATGGTGCACAAAGAGACTGAAGAGATGTATGTGAACAATTTTACGCTGATTTTTAAATATTTGTTTTAAAGCTACAGTACAGAGACACGCAAACACTATGGCAGTGAAAGGCTTTGTACTGCTTAGGTGCTTCTTAACCAAAGTGCAAGAATTAGTATAAAATGACATCATGAGGTGGGACCCTTTTCGCAGCTTAAGCTCCTCAACAACCTTATATTTGCTGATAAGGGTTTATGTGAAGTGGAAGAAAGGTGAATTACTGTGTTGATTATGACTCTGTAGCCAACCTCCTTTGTGTTTCCACTGCTGTAATTCTAACCCCAAAGGCCAGGGGTAGTAACAGTAATCCCTGGGTACACTTATTAATGTCTAGGTCTATTTGTTTGAATGGGTTTCGCCTCCATTCAATAGGTCAGACATTACATTATATGTGGTTCTAGCGCTACAATCTGAGTAATAACCTAAGTATTTGTTTAACATTCGTAGTATACATTAAATGTGCTCAATGCTGTCCAAATAACTAAATAGCATGCACTGTGGAAAAAAGGGCCCCTTTTCTGTGGCATAATACCAGAACTGGCAATTGTGGAACTGGGAAACCAAATTCGAATCCCGGCGTCAACTCAACATCCTGTGATTCTGAGCATATCACTTGCAACTGGTGCACATGTACAGCGCTCCAATGCCCTTGGGCCAAGTTTGTGCCAGATATAATACTGCATAAATAAATTCACCCAAACAGAAGGAAGAATTTATATAGACAAGCACTTTATCACTTGATTCTCTAAGCTATTTCCATGCATAAATCTCAAAAAACCTAAACTTTGCGCTCAAAGCTAGCAGGTGTGTGTTATTCTCTTCAAATTAATTTTGTGTAGAGCAACAAGCTTTTTATTGATTATTTTCCCACCGGAAATTGCGGTCTAGTTCACCATATCAGTCCGTCTCTCTCTCCTCTACACACGTTTACAGCGTACATATCACATACACACTGTACTCGGAAGAAACAGAGAAAATGCATTAGACCACTTTTATGCCTACATAATATGGAATAGAGCTGACCGATTGCGATTCAATCCCGAGGGTGCAGTTTAGTCAGAGATATGTGCTGGGTGTGAATATCAAAATTCTCGACTAAAAAAGCATTGGCCTGCAGGGAAGAAAGAGGGTTGAGATGACAAAGGCCCGGGATGGACTGTTTCTACGAGGAACTGGGTCACTATGATTGCATTAAGTGTGCCTCCATCTAGGGTGCCACAGTGGGTGAAAAACAATGGATTGGAATGGTACTACAACGATTGACATTGATTAGGCTATTTGCAAGTATTCATTACAATAACGTTTGGGTGTTTGATTGTTATTAGTATGCCTGGAAACCTGAGACTTGCGCAGCTTTCCTAGCCTACAACCAGCAATGTTTACGAATCTCAAAAAGTAATACATTTACACCTATTCAAAAAGTAATTCTATGGGAGCAAATTTACTACTTTTTTTAAACCAGTCACCATATATATTTAAGATCCTGAACAAAAAAATGAATGTTAAAACCTCTTGGTAAAATTAGAACAATGAGAAAAACCAGCATAGATACATAGCAGGCCTGACTCAGGACCCCTAGATGCAACTACCAAACCAAGAATGCATTTGAGGGATCTGACACCACAAACACCCCTGCTGAAGCTTCGCCCCTGCTGCCTCACCAGGGCCTAGTAGTTCTTCCCTGGCAAACTCATGACTACAGTTACATACTGTTTAGGGCCCTCCATGGCCAGGGACCGGCACCATTGCGAGATTTGTTCTCCTGGTATACCCCTTCCAGATCTCTCCGCTCGGCCTCAGCCTGCTTGATATCAGTTCCCAAGATTCTGAGATCCCGGAAGGGAGGCCGATCCTTTAGATATACTGCAGCAAGACTGTGGATCTCCTTACCGCTTGGGGTTGAGAACCACAGGAGATATCACTTCCTTTAAGAAAGCTTTAAAAACTCACCTCTTGGGGGCGTGGTCTGGCCACGTAGGAAGATGGCCGCCTGCTAAGTGAGCTCCGCCGAGGGACGGACCCCCGACGAGCTTCTATGACTTGCCTGCTGGAGCGGGACGTCCTTTCCCTCATGGCAGTGTTCCGGGACTCGTGAGGATTCCAGCGGTGTTCTTCTTCTCTGGGGAGCGGCTCCTATTCCCATGATAGCGAAGTGACGGTGAGGCGGCCGGCTCCCACAGCGTACGCCTCGGCATTCGCGCGCTTTTGTGGCCGCGCCTCTCTTCAGCTGAGGCGGCGCCTGAACTACCACAGGGCCGCGCCTCCTTCATATCAGGGCCGCGCCTCCTCAGACGCTTCAGAAACGCTGCAAGCTGCTTCTTCACCACTCTATTGCCAATGTGAGCAGTCAACAGCGCCCTCCTCAGGTTCCTTTCATATTACCATTCCTCAGCAGCTGCAATTAATGCTTTTTCCATGGGGAAAAGACACCTCGACAGAAATGACAAGAACCTAAAAGTCTGGCACGCTGGTTCTTTCATGACAACATGTCTATTTAATTACTTTTAATATTTGTCATTACATATGGAAACCAGCAATTACTATTATTTGAAGGGGCAGACATAATACTACTGTCAGATTTACATGCAGTAGTACTGATCCATTTCGTCCCCTCACCAGTTGGTTTTCCACCTTTTGTTTAACTGCTCTCTAGACCACAAGTGTCCTTTGGGTCAGATTGACTTGACCTTCTCCGTTTGACTACTTTTATTCTCTGCCTTAATCTCCTAAAATGGTACCTTACCAATTACACTACTCCAAAGAGAAGCAGACGGAGGAAAATATTAACGACTGAACTCACATTTACAGTTACTATTTTCTATTGTGCGCTTTGTTTTTCTTTGCAACCATTTACTGTCTTTACATGCTCTGCTTATGAGGTAGTTTACGTACGCAAAAATTGGTTACTCTGATATTTCATTGATTTTGTGACATATTATTCGCCTTTCTATGGCAATGTTGTCATAATTTTCCGATTTCAGGAGTTACCTGTCTGCTGTTAGTATTGGTTATTTTATTGCTACGTACACCTTATTACCTCATCGTTATTTGCTATATTCCCGGCTTCATCATTGCCTCATATTCCAATATCTCCTCCATTCGCTACTGCAGACCCCCATTGAAAAGGTCAACGGTCATGTCTAACAATAGAAATGGTAGTCGTGGACCTAAACAACCACTTTTCACTGATGTGATAAAACAACCCTCTCCTGTGGCAGTTAAAGGTAATGGTTCTGCGTCATCTCCTTCATCGCAAGCTGCATTGCCTCAGAGTGACAAATCCTTATCTGACACTATGCAACGTATTTTGCAAGAACTTTCTGGGGTCAATCGGCGATTAGAGGGTCTGGATATTGCCATGACTTCATTGACAGCAGAAACTAAGTCTATCAGGGCAGAACTTTCTACTTTTCATTCCAGGATTGATGTCATTGACTCTAAAATAATGGACATAGAGGGTCGTCTGGATTCTGTTCAGGGTTCAGAACAAGACTTACTTTTCCTACACAGCAAGATCATCGATTTGGAAGATCGCAGTCGTAGGGACAATATCCGTTTTTTTGGGTTTCCTGAAAATGTTGAGAAGCAAGACATGAAGTCCTTTCTTTGTGATGCCCTTCCCACTCTGACTGGACTTTCTTTTACTCCTCCTCTTGAGCTCCAACGTGCTCACAGATTGGGTCCGCCACGTTCTGGCTCTTCTGCAAGACCTAGACCTATCATTGCTTGCTTCCTTAGACATGAACAAACCAGACAGATTCTATCATTGGCTCGTACTCATGGTTCCTTCCTGTTTCAGGGTCATACCATCCATATGGCTGCTGATTTCTCTAAAGAAACGAATGAACGAAGAAAGGCATTTCTTTCCATGCGACCCCAATTGCGTCAAATGGACATCAAATATGGTTTATTTGAGCCTGCGCGTTTTCGTATTACTAGGAATGGAGAATCCAAAGACTTTTATGATCCTGCACTTCTACAACAGTTTCTGAATGACATCAGGTCCGAAGATATGGAAACGCAGTCTTCTTCTTATGCTCAACCCTCTCAGTCCAACTCCTCATCTCTGAATCCTTTATCGTCTCAATCACACACCTCTTCTGAATCTAGACAACGTGGCAGAGATTTCACTCGTCTGTCTCGCTCTCAGGATGGCAAGGATTCAGCTCTACGTTCTGTCTCTTCTCACACCAATACACAGCAAAGGGACAAGTCCAGATCGCCTCTTAAGACACCCTCTGATGCTGACTGAACTCTTCTCAATGCTTTAATGTTTAATTGCTTTTTCTTACCCTATAAGTCTATAGCATTGTTTATTATTCATAATGCTTTCACTGTTCATTTAGCTCAACCAGCTTTTAACGCATGGTATAATAAGATTTATTCTCTTTAGTATTCTTTATAGTACTCTGTGCTCTATTGTTCTTCTATATTTACTACTACTATGTGGTTTACTCTTAAAAATCCCTCTGAGGCCGACTGAATTCCTTTTTGTGTTCTACTGATTTTCTTTTTTCGTGAGTTGATGGCCGCCCATGTTGTTGATATTATTCTGCTTCATGCTTTGTCCACTGACACTCCCTAACACTGCATGATGGGTCTAGATCGCCTCTTAAGACGCCATTTGATGCTGACTGAATTCTTTTAATGTTGGAATGCTTTATTACTTTTTCTTCTTTTAAAAGTTTATAGCAGTGTTTATTGTTCATAATGCTTTTGTTGCTCGCTTAGCTCACTGAGATTTTACTGCACGGTGTTGTTGTTCTTATATGTTGCTTCATGCTCTATTGTTATTTTCTACTCGCTACAGATCTTTCTGCATGGTATATTAGATTCACTCTCCTTAGTGTCCTATATGGTATTCTGTACCTTATTGTTCTTCTATATTTACTAATAATATGTGATTTAATTATTTCAGGTTTTGCTTATTATATACTATAAGACTGTTCCCCATCCCACAAGAGATCTTTCTCCTCCTGTTCACTCCCCTAGCTATGGTGTTGTTATTCTTGCTACGCCTCTCATCATTTGTTTCATGTATTCATTATTTCGGTTGATGTTCTTTGTTTTACTGTTTTCTTGGTTTAAAATTGTGTTTGATCATTTTTCTTTGTTTCTTCTCTGTTGTATGACTTTCCGGGGGTTTTTCCCTCCTTTTCCTCTACTTTCTATCTCTTTCCCTCTTTTTTAATGACAATGTTGGTATGTCCCTCATTCCTGTTTGTATCTTATCTCCCCTTTGCTTTGTCCTTCTTGCTTCTTTTCACTCTTTTCATGTCCTTCCCATGTCATTTTTAGGACCCTGGGGGTTTTGAAGTGTTGGTTATCCTTCTTATTACATTCCGTGACAGACTCCTGTGGAGACGTTCTTCTGCTTTATGTATTTCATGTTACAATTTATCCTATAGGTCCCCATTCTTCTTTCCTTGGAGGGGGTCTGGTTCCCCCCGGCGTTGCTCTAAGTGTACCCAGACCCGTAGTTAACAGTCCAGGTTGCTCTTCTCTCCTCTCCTACTGTTCTTACTTAATTTTCCTTTTCTTTTTCCTTCTTTTCTTCTTCTTTTTCCCTCCCAGAGTACCATTTCTCCTTTTTCTCTCTACTTTTCCTCATTTATTGTTAACTTAATCCTATCATTATGCCTTCTATCCATCCGTTGTCTGTGGTTTCTTGGAATGTTCACGGCCTCACCCACTACATAAAACGTAAGAAAGTTCTTTCCTATTTACATTCTAAGCATGTGGATGTGGCTCTATTGCAGGAGACTCATTTGGATGATATTGAGTCTAGTAAGCTCAGCAGAGATTGGGTGGGTAAAGTCATCCATAGTTCAGTCTCTAAACCTGATCCCACCAATCCTAACCCTATTCGTAAATGCGGAGTCGCCATTCTTTTTCGGAAGTCACTTCCTTTCACAATTTTAAAGACATGGTCGGATCCGGAAGGTCGGTATGTTTTTGTTAAGTTGAAACTTGGTAATTCCTTCCTCTGTCTTGGTTCTGTATACGCTCCGCTTGGTTCCAAAAAACAATTTTTCCTTCGACTAAATCGTCTTCTTACGGAAATCAATGCTTCTCAATTTCTCATTGGTGGTGATTGGAATTTAGCACTGGATCCTGCTCTTGACAGAACAGGTTGCATTGACACTATCAACGCTTCTGACAGAGCCATTTTAGGGGACATCCTTGCTGACACTGGTCTTGTTGACCACTGGAGACTAAGTCATCCACAGGATAAAGAATATACGTTTTTTTCTTCTACCCACGGTACGTTTTCGCGTCTTGATTACTTTCTTCTTTCGCAAGATTCAGTCCGACTGGTTACTGATTCTAAGATTTTAGAAGCAGCTATTTCTGATCATTCTCCTGTCCTTTTGTCTCTAGATTTGGGTCTTATGAATCCGGGGTGCAAATCGTGGCGTTTGAATATCAACAAAAATAAAACACCAGCGGGTAAACTTCTTTTGCAATCCCACTTACGTGATTACCTTCTCAATAATGCAGACTCGGTTTCCTCTAAACGAACGGTTTGGGCAGCTGCTAAGGCAACCATTAGAGGCCAAGTTATGCGGGACGCTGCTCTTAATAATAAAAAGAACGCTGCCAAGCAGACTGAACTAGAAAACGATATTCGCCGACTCTCTCAATTATATATTTCGCAACCATCTCTACAAAACCGAAAGTTATTAGAACAAGCGCGTATGTCTCTCAATACTCTTTTTACCTCTAAGGCGGAATACGCCTTACAAAAAATGAAGGGCCGTCATTATGAACAAGGAGAAAAAGCTGGTCGGTTATTGGCTGCGCAGTTGCGCCAGAGAGAGGCCGCTATGGCGATTCCAGCAATAAGATCAAGTGGTGGGGATATTCTTACTCGACCACAAGAAATAGTTGAGGAATTCGCCTCATTTTATAGGTCTCTATACTCCCCAGGCACTCAGGTAGATAGGATAGTGATGTCTAAATTTCTGGATGACGTTCATCTTCCACGGCTCTCCGATGATGGCAGGGCTCTACTTGAGGGAACTATCACGAAGGAGGAAATTTCTTCAGCCATATCTTCCTTACCGTACCATAAAGCTCCGGGAGATGATGGTTTCCCTCCTGAATTTTTTAAATGGACTGGTCAGGGTATGCTTGATACCCTTCATGCTGCCTTTGAGGAAGCCGTGGAGGAGTCTTCTCTTGGTTCTATCTCTAATAAAGCCATCATAGCAGTCTTACCAAAACCTGGCAAGGATCCTCTATTATGTAGTAGTTATCGCCCTATATCCCTTTTAAATTCTGATGTTAAGATTCTTGCCAGCATCCTAGCATCACGACTCCGCAGGGTTTTGCCTTCCTTAATTGATAATTCCCAAGTAGGTTTTGTTCCCGGTCGTTCCTCCCGCAATCATTTACGTACTCTCTCCCATGCCCTATGGTCCGCAAAAAATTTTGCAGATGATGCCCTCCTTCTTTCTTTAGATGCTGAAAAAGCATTTGATCGTATTGAGTGGGAATATCTCTTTACCATAATGCAAAAATTTGGATTAGGTGATCAGTTCATAGCCAAAGTACGACTACTTTACGATAGCCCATCTGCCCAAGTTAACTGTGGAGGTTTTCTCTCTACTCCATTTCCTATTCGGCGGGGTACCCGTCAAGGTTGTCCACTCTCCCCTCTTCTTTTCCTTTTGGCTATGGAACCTCTGGCTGCTGCAATTCGTCAATCGGCTGATGTGGTGGGTGTTCCTCTTCCAATTGGTTATTCGAAAATTTATTTATATGCGGACGATATTCTTCTTACACTTACTAATCTTCCGCGATCTCTCCCTGCTCTCCTCCGTGTCATTGATGATTTTTCTTCTTTTTCTGGCTATAAGATAAACTGGGACAAAAGCGAAGCCTTACCTATGTCCCTTGGTACTACCAAAGATGCAATCTCTGGTTTTCCATTTCACTGGCAACCTTCTCGGCTTAAGTATTTAAGAATACTCCTCAATAGGGGATTGGATAACGTTGTCACGGACAATTTAACTCCCTTGATTGCGCAAATGCAAAGGGACTTCGAGAAATGGAAAGCCCTGGGTTTATCCCTTTGGGGACGGGTCCAGGCGATTAAGATGGTCACCTTACTGCGTTTTCTTTATGTTCTGGGTATGCTTCCTTTGACTATTCCTTTGGCTACTCTTCGGTCCATTGATTCCAAAATTTAATTTTTTATATGGGGTACAGTTAAACCGCGTCTCACCTTAGCAAAATTAAAATCCCACCAATTGCAGGGATGTTTGGGTCTTCCCTCTATCGAGCACTATTCCCTTGCCCTTCATCTTTCTCATCTTTCTTTCTTTTTACCTAAGTCTAAGGACATCCCTCAATGGGTGCCACTTGAACGCCATTTATTGGCTTCTGGCCCTGGTTTATCCCTTTTATATGGCAAGGGTTCCAGTTCTCTTGACCCCAAAAATCCTATCCTATCCGCCATGTTTAAGTCTTGGCAAAGAAGTCACCGTCTCCTTAAATCTAATTCGCGGCTTCACTTTCATGCTCCTATATGGTCTAATTCGGCTATTCGAGTTCGAGGTCGAACTGTATCCTGGCCTTTATGGCAGGACGCTGGTATTCATTCCCTGGAACAACTGTTCCATGGTGAAGATTTTAAATCCTTTTCCCAACTAACTGAGGAATTTCATTTACCGCCCACTCAATCCTGTAAATATTCTCATCTTCAGCAAGCTATCACAAAACATCTAAGTTTCCCACCTGCACTATTGTCCGCTTCTCCTATTTTATCTTACTTGAATTCATGGGGAACTTTTAAGGGTGTTACTTCTGGTCTCTATAAGACTTTTTTGCACCCTTTATTTTCGAATCCCCTTTCGAAAGCTCTTCAATTGAAATGGCAAACACGCCTCTCGGTGGCATGCTCAGATACTCAATGGGATCTCATTTTGGAAGGATTACATAAGGGTGTTCGTGAAGCTCGCCTTAAATTTTGTATTTTTAAAATTCTTCATGAGTGGCACTGGTCTCCGGTCAAATTACATCATGCTAAGTTACTTTCACATTCTTTGTGTTGGAGGTGTTCTGCTTCCGGCTGTGACATAACGCACATTATATGTGAGTGCCCTCGTACCAGATCATTTTGGCTTTTTGTACGCAACACCTTGGCTCATTCTATGTCATTGCTCTTACCCTTTACCTCTGCAAACATAATTCTACATGACTTTCGTGGCCTTTCCAAGTTTACTAAACCACAGACCCGTCTCCTCCATACTGCTTTAGCCACGGCAAAAATTTGTATATTGCGTCACTGGAAATCTCCCTTACCTCCTTCTCAGGAGGAATGGTTGGTGGCAATGATACAAACTGCCTCTTATGAACGTATAATTTACAGTCTACAGGACCAAGCTTCCATTTTTCTGCAAGTGTGGTCCCCATTCCTGGAGACCACAGTGGATGATAACTCTGTCTCTACTTCTTCTTCTTCTACGACTACTCTTCCTTCTTAAATTCACCTTCCTTGTAACATGCTTACTTTCTCTTCCTTCTCTCTTTTCCGCTTCCTATCGTTTTTCTTGTTTCCATCTCTTTTCACAACTAGTTTGTTACTCTGGGGCTTCCTTTCTCTTTCTTTTTCTTTTTCTTTCTTTTTCCTTTTTTCCTTTCTTTCTCTTCTCTTTCTTTTCTTTTCTTTTTTACCCTGAATTTCGCCTTATGAATACTAGAGGATGTGTTGTTTTATACCTCCTTTGTTATATTTTATGAATGATTTCCTCATTCATACTGTGATTCATTACTTCCTATGCATATGTGTCTGCATTTGTGACTTATTTGAAATTTTCTTAATAAACAATTTCAACACAAAAAAAAAACTCACCTCTTTCCCAGAGTAGAGTAAGTGGGACAGTAGCGGATTACATCTTGTATGGATGATCATAGTCTAAGCGCCAGGATGCCCGTTGGGTGACAGACATAGCGCTATACAAGTATGCCAATACATACATATATACAACACAAAGGCATAGAGTCCCTGTCACTTTAAAATGCTTTTTAAAGTATTTTCTCTGCAAGCACTTCTGTTTGACTCTGCTAAAAGAAGCTTTGATGGTGAGTTGTCAAACATGTACCGGTGGGCAGGGCTCTGTGTTTCTAGTCCACAGTCATCATTTTATCAGGTGACTACGGGCCCATATACTAAGCCCGAATCACAAATATAGGAGGGTATGCAGGCAAATTAAAAGGATGAGCCAGAAAAGAACGATGGGTTTGTCTTGGCTGCAGAAGTCTGTGCGCGAGCCTAGCCATGACAATGTTTAGCACATACATTATGGAATAAACATATTATAAAAATATGATACAATCTCTTAAAAATCAAAAAAGTGCATTTCTTTAACATGCAGTGGAGTTTCACTTTAGCATATCGGATAATTTCAATGCACAGGCAGACATTTATTGAAAGTGATAGTTTTTAGAAACAATCATGCCTCACCCACAAATTACAATACCATTGGTGACCTATGAGGCAAGTCCATAATTATGTAAACTGCTAAGGTGGCCTAGATTCTGACTATCAATGGAGCAACATTACAATCTATTAAATCAAATATAAGAGGGGGTTGTACAGCACACATTCAGAACTCAAGTAAATGGACTCATATGTGATAATAAAGTTAAAGGAGTCCATGTAAGCTAAAATATCTACATAGAACCACACAGTTTTGACAAGCAGGGAAGCCAATACTGATTCCAGGTCAAATCAAATCAAAACTCGCTTTATTCGATTATAGCACATGATAATCATAAAAGCACAATAGAAAAACTCATAAAAGAATCATAACATACATGATATCTGTCACTCTTAAAAAAAAAGATATTTCAGTAAATCGTATCATGGTCTACGACAAGATTGATTTCCTACATTTAAAAACATTCTTTAAAAACAGTAAAACAGGTGTGATAGTAATTTCATCTTCCAATAATTGTAAGACTAGAAAAGCAGGAACCATTGCCTTAGACCAATTTTCCTAAAAGGGGCAGAATCCAAGTCTTTCGTTCCCGCAAGTAAAATCTACAGAAAAATAATACGTGGATGGTCGACTGATTAGATAGGCCATCACAAGGACATTTGCACAGATCTCTGGACCAATCATTCTGTTCTGCGAATGAAATTGTTCTATATATGGTTCCTAGACGAAAACGAGTTAGCAGTAATCTACTATAATCTCCTATGGGTAGCCCTAGAAAGGGCTGGATTTTGAAGGTCGTTAAGGAGGAGTAATGGGCAAGCACTGTGGGCTTCTTTAGTTCTACCCCATGCAAATGAGGGAATTCCTTTGTCTCTGCACCCGCGCCATTATACAGACATGGGTGCAGAGCCAAATAAGCTGTCTGGAGACGCACTAACAGTGTTCCACCTAAAACATAGCACAGTCAGTGTGCACTCTGATGGTAGCCCCCTGGAAAGAGAAAAGGGGTTCCATGGACCCCCCAGACAACCTCTTACAGGCAGGTTCAGTTACTCACTGCATCCGCCTGCAAGGGGATCTCTAATCCCCCTTCGAGATGCAAGCGGGTTGTTGTGTGCACTGTGAAACACGGAGCAGCTTCAAAGCAGCCGCTCCTCTTTTCACTTGAAAATGCTGCCCCCAGGGCAGCGCCAGTTCGCAGCTGCCCTGGGGGCAATACGTTCACCATAATGTGGTGCATTTTTCTGGATTGTGCTGGGCACACCTTTTGAAAGGTGCACCCGGCACTAACCAGGAAAATACGTTGCATGCGTAATACGGCCCCAGGTGTCTTCAAACATCCCTGCAATTATGCAAGTCATTCAAATCTAGTTCAGTTTCATTTTAAAAGTTAAATGACTGTATATTATCCTTTTGAACTCACTGACTAAAGACTCACCAGCACGTTTCGAGAAATATTGGTGAAGCATTGATTTGATGAAGCTCAGATCCGCCAGAAAAAGATCAACAGGTACCACCCTTCTTCTCACAAACTTTCCTGATGCGGGTCTATGACAGCACTTTGCAGCTGCATCTGGCGCCATGTTGGACACAATGCCCTTGCATCCAGAGTCTTGTTCCAGAGCCGGAGCTCTCTTGTCCACGAAGGAGTATGGCAGAAGGTTCAAGCAGAGCAGTTAGAGTTCTAACCTTACCTAAAAACCAAATTAATTACAAGGACTTCATCAATGTTTATTTTGTTTTGGTTCCTCAATAAGCTCAAAATTGTATTTGCAAAAAAATTTATGTGGCGCTTACGACCGCTGATGTGGCATTGAAGAGCTTTTTTTTGGCACGCAGCAAGCTACTCTGGAACCCAAGATTAGTATGAGAAGAAACCTTCTTAATGAGGATGTTATGAAACCATTTACATGGTGGCAACCATTTTATCGCAAAGCTGCCTGGGTATGAAAGAGAGGGAAAAACACCAGATGCCCAAATTCCATGATGGCATGTGCTCTACCCAGTACCACATACAAGAATGCTGCTACCATAGAGACCTGTGAACTGCAGGAGCCAACAATGCTCTAAGTGATCCTGAGAGCTTTTCGAATCAGCTGACATTTTCTTCCCTCCACCCCCTGATAGTGGGCTGTTTCCTACTTGTTACTCATGGTTATTCACTTGCAACAGGACCTCTCTTTAATGGCTAAATATTCAACGTTAGCATAGCTTAGATAACAGGTGCCTCTACTACACACATTCTTTTGATCACGTCAACATTTACACCAAATCATTCTGCTTTCTAGAGTTTTGGTATTGGTGGTGTTCATCTAATGTGTTTTGGTATCACTGGTGCGCTTCTTCACTACACTTTTATTTCAGTTTCACACAGTATTATTCCCTTTTCTGAGGTGTATAACACTTCCATTTCCCACCTGCTCTGATGAAATTGGGGGAAGTGGTTTCATTCCCTCTGGGTGAAATGGGGCTGGAACGGTAGGGGAGGGAAAGGGACGAAATGTTTTCGAAGGGGGAACATTGCATGACCCCTCTTTAGTGGCGGTCGCTACTTAATGGGGGTGGCAGAGTGGGTGGATAAGGGGGGTACATTCAAAAATTAAAATTAAAATACGTACCTGCAGGCCAGCTGAAGCCTCTTGGTCCTCTTCAACTGTTCGATCAACTCCAGGAGCAGAAAACACACAGGAGTTACAGCAGCTTTGTGACTGGTCTGAGCATTGTGGCCCCGCTCTCAGAGGAGAGAGAGTGAGAGGCTGTGAATATTCTTCGCTGTGAATATTCTCCATCCAGGCTGTGCAGTACAGCCAGTGGAGAACATTCAAAGTGTGCATGAATGTTTGGCCAGCCCAAGACTACCGGCCAAACCGTCATGCGCATTGAGCCTGCTCACCACTCCTCCCCCTGTCCCTGTCGGAGCCCAGCCCCACCCCAGTGTTAACCAGTTGAGCCAAGAAGTAAAAACGAAAAGGATAATAGCATTGTGTTATAAAAATTGTATTTTACCTTTTGACATGCTCACAGAGCAGTGGGGCGACACTCCTCTGCCTTAGCAGAGTGCCGCCACTGCCCTCTTGCTAAAAAAAATATTTGTCAGGGACTGAGGACTTGGCTGCTGTTGCGGACAAAGCCTCATACAATTTTATCAACTGGCAAAATAGGGTCTGATTTTCCTATAATGGAGAAAACCAAGTGCTGGAACTCTAGGCCAGCCGTGATCAGGCAGAGCACAGCTCCTACCTTTAAATCTGTTCCGTCTGACTCTTAGTCAGGGCCCTCATGTGCTGCTGCCGCTCACTAGATTTGGCTGCCTCTGAACATTGGACCCATGCCACTCAGAGTTTTAGTGCTACAGCCTTTCACCCTTCTAAAATATATCTAAAGAGAAAGAAGAAATAATTGTACTAAATTCCCTAGACCTTAACCAAGGTACTTTTTAAAGCTCATTAAAGAGATGTCCCCTTTTAAATCACCTCATTTTAATGGCCCGAGAACATCACAGCCATCTGTTTGAATATTTAAGTCAAGACCATAACTCAGTTATATGTGGTGTCCTAGATTTGCTTAAAAATCACTTTGCATAGCTAAATTCAGTACTGAGACGATGACGGTATGCTAAACAATAGTGTCTGTAAAAGAACTGAGAGTTGACAAAAGCAATAGGTCTCCCTTGGTAAAATCGTGAAAATCAATATCTTTTGGTGGAAAAATATAAGACAGAAATAAAAAGAAGAAAATATGCTACCACATGTAGCAGCTGTGTGGTTGCAAGATATATTTTTTTTTTATTAAATGACTGCATGCAATGTTAATAGAACATATGTATCAAAAAAAGAGTTTTGCGATTCTCAATTTGCGATTTTTAGCAGATTGCAATTAGAGAATCGCACAATGCAATGTATGTAGGATGTGCTAAATATTTAGCGAATCCTACATATTCCTTATTTGCGAATCGCAAATTGAGATTCACAATTAAGGAAAGCTTCCCATTCATTCCTATGGGATAGGAGGCATATAGGATTGAATGGGAAGACATTCTCAATTTGCCATTACCAATTAGAGAATTGCAAATTGAGGATGCAATTTCAATGTTGCAAGGGTGCCAAAAGGATACCCTGTTGCACCCCTGAAATATGCATGTGTGCACATTTAGCGCACATACATTCCCTAGCGCACATACATTCCCTAAGGGAATGTATGTGCGACATACGGCACTTTTAAAAAATCAAAAAAGTGTTTTTTTAAAGAAAATTACAAATTATCACCAACTTGAAGTTGGTGGTAATATCCAATTTCTTAAGGCCAAATAGCAAATTTCTGGTGCTTCCAGAATTGCATTTAAGGAATCGCAATTTGCAATTCCTTAATTGCATTCGCAAAATAGATCATCGCAAATTTTGCAATTCTCTATTTTGCAATTGCCTTTTGGGATGATACATCCCAAAAGACTTTTTCCAATTCGCAAATGGGCCAATTCTGAGAATCTGCCCATTTGTAAATGGGAATAAGGCTTGATACATATGGCCCTAAGGGTGCTTTCTTGAGTAAGGTATCCTTAGAACAGGTATGGAAACCGTTTGTTGGTTAAGATAATAATCATTGTTATTGGCACAAAATCATACTCTGAGCTCTAATCACATAAACATTAGTATAGGAAGAACAAGAATACAAGGGAAAGAAAAATCATTGGCAAAATAAAGTATAGGCCCATTGGTCCTGGCACTGAAGAGCTCTCTTTTAGGTTTTAGGTGTTTATGTATATGTGACCAGAGATACTGCTGGCACTGAAGTGCTCTCTTTTTAAGTAAATACGCAAATGCGATCAAGTAAAATATAACAGCTCACAGTGCAAGTGAACCAATGGCTAAAGTAGGCTGGACCATTGCTCCATTATGTACAATACGGTGAGTGGACTCAAAATGTGAATGCCAAATGAATGAGGGGGGCTCACCCAAAGCACCTCTATATAGGTGTATGTGTATGTATTTCTATTAATGATTTTCTATAACATAAAGCTGGTGAGAGACATAAAGCTGTCTCTAGGCCAGACCAAAACTCACCCTAGCCTTACTTAGAGCAACACTCACAGTAAGCTACACACTGGCTATAAACCTAGGATACAGCCTTGGCCTTTCACGTTGACAGTTCCACATATTTGTTGTTGTTTATGGGAATATATTAACAGTTGACCTTGCACAAGTGGAAGTATGATCATACTGTGAACTTTGACAGCCAATATCTGATAGACAATGAGGATTATGTGTCAAAGGTTGACCCAAACTACAGAATACCCAATAACAAAAAATTATGAATTGCCCCAGCGCTCCTTTCACATTGGCCAAATTATGAGCCTGATTCACAAAGGTAAACAGAGATGAAAGTCTAACTTTACGATTTTCAGAATTCACAAAAGGTATTCACGAGTAGCAAACATATAATTGTACATTGTTATACAGTGTTTATCTTTATATATGCAGAATTCTGCCCGAAATAATTGGATTGTACTGAGTGGATGGATTTCTGTTTAGTGTGGCCATCTTTAGGTGGCTGGTCAGCTTGCAAAGTACCATCAAATTGAAACAGCAGTGGGACAGCTAATTTTCTCCCTTACATCTGAGAATATGGATGCCCCGTCCACCCTCAAACACGGCTTAGTGAAAATAGCAGGCTGGATGCAGGACAACTTTCTCCAACTAAACGGGGAAAAACGGAAGTCATCATTTTAGGTAAAAACAAAAACCTGTGGGGCCCTCAACATTGGCCAACTGAGATGGGCATGCTTCCTGTCCCAGTACCACAAGAGCATAATCTAGGTGTCATCATTGATGACTCTCTTAAGATGCATAAACAAGCTGAAAAAACTGTAATTACGTGCTTTGCCATTTTAAAATGGTTGAAAAAGATATGTTGGATGCTGCCTGAGCCAACACGGAAAACCGTGGTCAATGCCTTGATCACTTCAAGGATTGACTACGGGAATGTCCTGTATTTAGGCTCAAATAAAGCAACCATCCGTAAACTACAGGTAATTCAAAATTCAGCAGCCAGGCTAATATGCAACATTCCTAGATACACCCCTACTACCCAATATCTTCGGGACCTTCACTGGTTGAAGGTTGAAAACCGAATCAAATTCAAAGCATTATGCTTTATGCATAAAATTAACTCTGCTAAAGCCCCAAAATACCTTCTGTCGCTTGCCCTCCCTTATCGCCCATATCGATCCCTGCGCTTCTCCACACAAAGACAGTTTGTTATTCCTAAAATCTAGGAAAAGCTGCACGTATGGGAGGCAAATGTTTCTGCTATCAAGGGCCCGTGCTATGGAACTCCTTGCCTTTCTCAGTACGCAACAAAGATAATTATTTCAAATTCCGCAAAATCTTAAAAACCTGGCTATTTAACATCTAGGCCCTCTTCATCCTTTTGACTCAGACATTTCTACAAATCTCGCGCCGAGAAACCCTTTGTGGGTAGCTGTTGCGCGTAACAATTGCAATAATAATAATAATAATAATAATAATAATAATAACACTCCGCTATGTAAGAACTTGCATACTAAACGGAGGATTTTTAAACTAACTATTTGCCTGACCATGGTTGAGGAAAGCAATATAGGGTCTGCAGAGATCTAAAACTTGCATTTCCGACCAATGATAAGGCAAGCAATGTGATTTTGTTTTCGGGGTGGAGTTTCACTAGCATTTTGGCAAGGCGCGGTTTCTGTAGATGCCATTTCAGTAGTAAATGCAAGAGAAGATTGTATGAAGGATTAGGTCTATACATTGCGGCAGTATTAAAATAGATGGCACTGAAGAAAAATGATGGAAGAAAGTTGTTTTGTGACATTATTGAGATGAAATGAGGCAGAGATTAATCCTGAAAGTGACTTCCAAATTGAGTACCTTTTGGGATGAAGTCAGAGGAAGGCATATGGAACAGGGGTAGTCAGGACAACTGATGAGCTCTCCTGTAATCAGAAACTGAAACTTCATGTTTGAGACAGAGCTAGTTTTAATGAGTTTATAACTGCAATTAATTCAATTGGTAGCTGATCATTCCCCTGTTTTTTTAGGTAATAGGTTTTGACTATGGATATCACTGGAATGCATACAAAAGCCCAGGTTAGGTTGTAGGCATTGAGGCTGTTTGCAAGAGGTATTATGTCGTTGTTGAAGAGAGCCCATGACAATGTGAACCCTTGAGAAAATGTGCAGTTGCTTTAAGTGTGGTTGACGAGTAAAAAGTAAAACAAGTTGACATGGTACATCTTGTTGCATACACATAAGATACACAAGGATAATTCCCTCAATTCTGCATGATGTTGAGTGAAAGTTGCATGCTGTTTCACCACCAATAGTGTCAGAACCTTCTGGAAGACTGAGGAGGATCAGAGCATGCTTGGGCAGAGCCTTAAAATGTGAACAATTGTCCCAGGTTCATGGGTGTGGACTTGGTTGCCCACTAAGGATGGAGTCTCAATGAAAGTCAATGAGGTTGTCCTGTTCTGTGAAAAGATTTCAGTTGAGGAACACTACAAGTGTAGTTGCTATGCACAAGATGCCTAAGATCATCTAGCAGTCAGAAAAGTCTTCATCAGTTTTTTTCAGTAGCGACCAAATGTACGAACCCATTTAGTGGTTGCAATGCCAGAGATTCACTAAATCCTATGATTTTTGATAGCTAAATAGCTTTTTAGTATTTTTATACCCATTTTTATAATTCAGTAAGTGGTTAGAGAATCACAAAATGGGTTTAAAAAAGCATTCCTAATTGCAAGTTGCAAGGGACACGTTTAGAGCGTCCTTTCCAAATTGGGATTTAAAATGCTATGTCTTAATGGTTTGCAACTTCAATTTCGATAGCAGTCCATTGTTAAGGACCCTTTTCACTTTGTGAATGTAAACAAAAGGTTATTTTGTAGTTTTTAAAAATATATATTTTTTTTCTTTAATGCAGGCCCATTTTCTTCAAGAAGAATGGAATGCAGTTAGAAAAATCCGTTGTTTAAATGTGATCAAAGGCATGGCATTTTGCTGACCCCAACAGACGACCATACCTGCGATGGCATCTAAATGAAGTGAGTCTCAATTTGCGACTCCCTAATGGATAGTAATGAGGTAGGTTCTTAGCACATTTGGATAGTAATCAAGTAGATTCCTAGTACTTGTGTGGCTCTTTCTATAAAACTGATACTGGTGGTGCATATACAGCCTCAACTTTAACTTCATATGGCGTTCCCTCATTCGTATGGGGGTGTGATCCCATACAAATGAAGAAATCATTTTGACTCTTTGCCTGCCCTGTATTATGAACACAGGACAGATGCAAACATGCTCTTAGGAGAAGAGATGACAGGCATCACAAAAAAGGTGGCACACTACCAGTGTGCCTCCTGTGGGCAGCCCTCTAGAAGCCCGTACAATGGACTCGACAGACATCCCGCTCTAAGCAGGTGCAGTCACTCACTGCATCTGCCTACTGGGGGGATCTTTCTCTCTTGTTCAAAGTTCACCCACACAGAGCAACACAGAGTGGCATTGAAGCAGTAATGATTTTGTTACGCTAGGTCCTCAGCTGGGAATCAGCATTTACAAGGCTTTCTCCAAAAAGTGGTACCATTATAATGTGGTCCTTACAACGACCTCGTTGTTACCATGCATACCATTATATCGCAAGCCATTACAATGACTTGCTGTAGGGTGCGTACTGGTATAGGATTTAAAATCCAACACCTTCCCTGTCGTTGCACAAACTGGAGTAGGAATAGTAAATACTACTATTTTTAAGTCCAGCGCGCCCCATACAGCAAGTCATTGTAATGACTTGCTATGTAATGTTATTCGTTCTAATGACGCGGTCATTGTAATGACTGTGTTGTGATGGCATGCGATGTATTTACATACGTTGTAAACAGCCATGTTCTCCTCAGCTGTGACGAGTGAGTGGTCATGATCTTAGCTTGAATTATATTCCTCTTGTCATGAAAGAAAGGCATTAGGCCATCACAAGTTGTCAGATGGAAACAGCGTGGGATAGATTTAAAGGTAGTCTACTCTTCATGGTAGACTCAGAGGTCTTTTTGGTCATGGTGCATTCTCTGATGTGAGGAGTTGAAACTCTCTTATTGGGTAGTGGGTCTATTGCTAACCACAGAGGTGGGTGTGACACCTTGAGTTTCGCTTGTGACCAGTGCTGTTGCCATCCTAAAGTTTCATAATCCAAACATGGTCAGAAAAAACACATTCAAAGAGTTTTATGGTTGGTAGCACTTTAAGAAGAGCTTTAGAGGCATTGCTAGATTAAAGACTAGACAGTAATTCCCTTGCAAACTCTGGAGGTGTCCTTCGTACTGAAGGTATGATCACAACAGTAGAGTAACACGGAATTGTTTGTACTATGCTTAGAGATGTGGGAGAAGGTGAGGTTGAGGCTGTAATATGCATTGTGGGTGGATTGATGACCAAATGAGTAGTGAATACCATAGGCCTGCAACCTTATCTACTGCATACACAGCAAATGGCATGGGGATCAGAAGGACTAGAGGGGGAGATGCAGTAGCAGAAGATGATTGCTCACAACTCCAGGAATAAACGGTGTGGGAGCTGGCATGGTGTAGCGTGGACATGAGACTGCACCAGGTCCACATGATGTTTATAAGATGCTTGAGCGAATATGCGATGTTACATTGCATGCAGTTTCTACGACTTGCTGTAAGGGGCGCACTGGACTTAGGAATAGTATAATTTACTCTTCCAGCTCTAGGGTGCACAACAGTAGGGAAGGTGTTGGAATAGTAAATTATACTATTCCTTAGTTTAGAGCGCCTCCTACAGCAAGTCGTAGAAATGACTTGCTTTGTATTGGTTAGTGTTGTAACAATGCGGTCGTTGCAATGTAACGCTGCTTCCCGCTTGAGCAAACAATTCAAGGGGGGAAATATAGAAAGGGCTAGGACAGATACATTAACTTACGACTGTGAGTTGTGCTGTCATGATTTATGTCCATTGCATGTACCCAACAACTTGCAGACATTTTTAATCTCACTTAGATCCCTTGTGTATCATCATCTTTCAGATACATAACATTGCAAATCTCCACCAGCATTGCTAGGCCCTGGCAATCCTTTCCCAAAACAGTAAAATCACCTTTGATATAGACCTTAATTCAATGCATTCCCTCTGAATGTAGTGCTAAGAGATATGCAGTGCTTCCCACTCCTACTGTGTTGTTTTCCTATTGACACCTGGAAAACATTTCGAGAATGTTTCTTTTGTTTAACAGTATTCCGCACCTTCCAACTCTGTGATGCTGTACTGGACCATAATTTAAACAAAAATTTACCTGCCTAGAAAATTAACTAAAGCAAGATATCTCATCAATAAGGTTAAAGTGCAATAAGTCGCAATCAATCCAAGTAATTCAGTACAGACAAAAAACAAATCTGAAAGGAATTTTTTACACACAAATATAAACATCATATTTATATGAAATATTCAATATTTCTTATGGCATATTCACAAAAGTTAAGCATATTCAATATCTTTTCAAAAGCCAACACAATCACACTACAAATGTTCTGGTTCTTGTGTTCCAATCCAAGACGCCCACCTTGGATTGGAACACAAGAACATTTGATTACAATCATTAAATACAATCATTTAGGAATCTAGCTATCCTTCATGTAATTTAGAATTCATGGTTTCAGTGTAACATGGATTTGAGAAGTGTCTATTCGTATACAGATGAAGGGATCTTGATTTTGGTCATTGTTGCTTCATACATATAAAATCTTTTTTGACTTAATTGAACTTTTGATGTATGTTTATAGATGATTGATATATGTGATTTGAATGGTAGGTATGCTGTGTGTTTGACAGTCTGATTGTCTTGTTGAGGGGTTTGAGTTTGGGTCTCTCCAGGTGAATATATAATGTTAATAGTGTTGTAATAGTTGTATTGGTATTTGAAAAGATATTTTATATACTAATGTGAATATGTCATAAGAAATATTAAATTTTTCAAATAAATATAATGATTATTTTTTTGTGTAAAAATTAGCTTTGAGATTTGTTTTTTGCCTGTACTAAATTACTTGACGACTTTAAAATTATTGATGAGATATCTTGCTTTAATTATTTACTACGGAGGATATTTTTTGTTTAAATTGTGGTTTTCTTTTCCCTGCTTCCTGCCTGTGTATTGCTCTTTTCAAGGGCCCGATTTCTTTTGTTAAACTGTACTTTTTTAGGGTATCCCTGACCAATGTCAATGTCAATTTCCTCGTGCATGTGCTTCCACCCCATTAGGTACGCCCTACCTAAAATCCACTTTTCAGCATCCTCCCCTACAGATATAGCAATAATGTCTGTGAATTTCCCCTGTTTACCCTCTCTCAGGCACTAAACTGTGTCCTGCAATAAAACCAAATCTGCACCCCTCCACCCTGAACTCTGATATGTAACCTCTCAACAATGCCATCCAATCTGTCTGCAGAATATTTTAACTAAATTACACTTCATAGTTTTACATTCTGAGATGACATTGTTGACTCTACTTGCATCCTATATAGCAAAGGTTGCTTCATGTCACAAATAGACACTGCATGAAGAGACAGGTGAACCCCTCAAACATTGTCACAAATGGCAAGAAGCTAAGGAATGCATGGCAATATATTGTAAGAGAAGGATGATACCTGATAGCTATGCTTTCTTGGTGTGTGATACATTCTTTAGGTACAACAGTTTGAGGGCATTCCCATGTGGGTCAGGCAGGTGAAATTGATTTTGATTGTCTCCATAATGCCATCATTTCAATAGACATATTTTGTTGGGGACATGTGCAACAGCTTTACACTGAAGATGTCATGTCTCAGCTTATTTTGTATACAACACATAAAAAATGCAAAATTTGTGATGTAACTTTGCACTCATATATACATAACGTTTTCTATAAAATTAAGTGAAGTAACTATAATTGTGTTCCTGCAACGGACAATGATGTTATCAATGATGCCATAGAACATTCATGCATGTTGAAGTATGTGAGGTCATAAGCAGTGCATGGCCAGGGCACAAGTTATAGTTACTTCAGTTAACTATAAGTGGTTAACTTCAATGGATTTTTAAGTTTAAAATGTTATGTTTTAACTCACATTTTCACCTAACTACAATGTTTCTCTAACATTTGTTTTTTTCAGTGAATATCTGAGTTTTTACATATTATTACTATACATGTGTATAACATGAATTTAACCTTTGTTTTTTTCCAGGGCATTTCTGGGGTAAAGTAAGAGCCTGTTATGTACCATACCTAACTATACCAACCCTTGCCACCAGGTCATGTGTCCTGTGTCCTGTGTCCTGTGCAAGGCCTGGCCTTTGTAATATAAGAGCGGTATAATTTTAAAAAAGGTAGACCTGCAGGGTTTGTTAAAGGGTCAGAACATCAAAATACGAAGGTCAGTTCTATTGAGTTTATCAAGGGGTCTGCCCATGAACATATGTAAAGCAGACCTTTTGGCTTTTTTCCCATGCCGGTTGTCTCGGTACCACATGACCCAACAGTACCGCAGGACCAAGGAATCTGATTGACTGACCACACCATGAAGAAAAATGTTGCTGCTGCCATTACAGGACACTGGCAGCATTTCCTGTAGTAATTTTTTAAATATCATAAAAAGGGGACAGGGAAAAGGTACCTTGACCCCATGGCCTTTGTGGTGGGTCCCATAAGAATCACTCCCTGAACCCAATTTAGTAAAAGCATTTTGGGGCACAGGAGCCAACTTGGATTGCTCTCTGCTCCCGTGGGAGTCCTGCAGGGTCAAAATGTTTTTACAAAAAAAAGGAAAATGTGGGGTGGGTGGTCTGAGACCAAATGCTGTGTACGGCAGGGGATGGCTGCAGACATATGGTTACTTTACGTTAAAACTACCATAGAAATTTACTGAAAGAGATCAAAAATTAAAGTGGAGTTAAACATAAGTAAGGTAGTGAGATTTTAACTTATGTCAAAAAAATAACATTACAAGTTCAATGAAAAGAACACCGGCTAAAGTGGAAATGTAAACAGGTTTTCTAATAATAAAAATGTAGCATTTTAAAACCAAAGAAACCCCACTGAAATTTGGCAGTTATACCCAAATGACCTAAGTATAACTTGATGCACTGCTTAAGACCTCACATATTACATCACTGATGACATTTGGAATTTATGGCAGTGTAAGTATAACAAGTTATATAATACCTCACACCTCTGAGGAGCCACAAAGCTCTTCTGTGTGGGTGAGAAAGAAGCTGATTTGTTCATTCTACTTTGTAGGTGAATTGTGGCTTAGTAACATCATGCATAAAGGTAGTGGTTTGGTGTTGTGATTGAGTTTGGGAGGCGGGTGCCAATTTTGTCTCCATGCATTAGCATGACGAGCTTGTAGCCATGCCTATGCACCGAGTAAACTAAAGGGGAGTAAAATATAAAGTTACTTTTTTGCATAATTATCATAAAGAAAGAAGTACCACCAATGTGGACTTTCTTGAAAGGTGTAACATTTAGGAACAAAACCAAATTTTAATGGAGGGCTCTCTTCTGAGTGAATCCCTGAGGTTTCATTTAGAGGGGGAAAGGTATGGGGTTGTGTAAGGCCTTGTAGCCACCCACCTGGAAGTTTTTAGACCAGATAATGGTAGGGTGATACTTTACTCATTATCAGCAGTTGAGAATATTGTTTATTTAAGACTTGAGATTGAGATAGTTTAGTAGCACATATTAGTATTTGGCTTGGAGGCACTGATCTAGGACACACATTTAAAATCTTGAGGATGAACTGGGTGGAGTCTACATTTCAATAAATTGTTATATTGAATGATTTCATTATGTCACATAGGTAGCTGAGGTTAGCATTGAGAGTTAAAAAAGATGTGATTTGATCTTTGGTGTTGAAAGAAACAGATTCTATGGTGGGAACAAGACAATGCATAATCTGAACTTCAGACCCGGATTCTGCATTGAATGCCAGTATCTTTCAGTCTATGTAGTTGCATGGGTGGTCTATGGTAACAAGAACAGTGCAGGGAACACATTTATGTTAACATAGGTCTTCAGGTTGTTCCAGGTAGCAATCAATATGGATTCTATTCCTCTTTGTTAAACCTGGCATCATTGGCGTGGGTTTCCCCTGTATTTTTGCCTTTTGCCTCCTATGTTTTTGCTGTGTGTTGGACTTCGTTTTGCTGGTCTAGATGCGTTGAACACTTTGCCACTGCTGTTCAGTGCCAAAGTGCAAGTGCTCCCTTTGTAAATTGTTGTTATGGATTGGTGATTCCATGATTGGCGTATTTGATTTACTAGTCAGTCCCTAGTACAGTGCACTGTGTGTGCCCAGGGCATGTAAATCAAATGCTTCTAGTGGGCTGCAGTTTTTCCACCCACATAAGCAGCCTGTAAATGTAACTCAGGCCTGCCATTGCAGAGCCTGTCTGCAGTCTGGTACTGCCATGTCCACCTGGCAAGTGCACCTACTTTCCAGGCCCTAACCATCCCTTTTCTTACATGACAGTCACCCCTAAGGTAGGCCCAAGGTACCCCTGTGGGCAGGGTGAAATGTATGTAAAAGGTAGAACCTTCCCTGATGTATGTGGCATGTCCTGATAGTGAATTTCTGCCGATTTTGGTTTTCACTAATGCAATGATACCTGTTCCCATAGGATAGAATGGGGAGTTTGCTTATAACATCTTATAAACATAACAACCCCTGGGAACAACGTAGGAGAATAAAGTTGAGTATGCCTGAACCTAGAATGTTAAAACCCACCTTTTAGTGAGGGTGATGTTTACATTCTGTGTTTGAAATTGCCACTTTTAGAAAGTAGATATTTTCTTGCTTAGCCATCCAGTGTGCTTCTGCCAGGATGTCTATTGACTGTCTGGCTTTAGTGTGACAGGGGCTGGGGAGGTGCAGTGGCTCCACAGATTCTGTATGAGTCAGGGCTGGGCTGAATGGACCTGGGCTGCATTTAGAGTAGAGGGATGAGATTTTCCTTTCACCTGAATGGGTCTTGTCTGCCTTCCACAATGCTGTCTCCACCTCCTGCCAGGAAGCTGCACCAGTTAGGACAGAACTGGTTTTGGCTGGGCACAGACACTCTCTGCCACCAGAGAACAAAGGATTTTACTGTATAAAAAGAGGGGCCCATACCCCAGACTTTTAGATCACTTCTGGGAATCAAGAGGAACATTTGCTAGGAGAAGAGCTGGAGAAACTGAGGAATATTGCCCCTGTGCTGTCTGGGGTTGGCCTTCAGTGGCTACTTTCTGTCAAGGAAACGGAAAAGGACTTTGCTGTGTCCCCTGCTTGAGGAAGATCTTCAAGGGCTTGAATTGAGCTTGCCTCCTGTTCTGAAGTCTCATGGACATAAAGACTTCACCCCCAGCTCCTCTGAACTTCATTGCTGTGAGTTCTGACCTGCTAAGAGGTGCCTGCTGTTGTTTTAGGTCCTCTGGAGGCTGTTTACCACTGGGAACTGGGAAAAGTAATGCAACTTCGAGAAGCAAGACGCATCCGCACCTGTTTCCGATGCATCCCCGAAGAAAACATAGCAGCGCCTGTCCGCGGCTTTAGAAATTGCTGCATACCACATCGAGTGCATTCATCTCCAAAGTCTGAGATCACCGCACCGATTTTGACGCAAGGCCTGCTGTGCGGCTGAAAGAATCCATGCATTGTTCTGCATTGTCAAGTCTGGCGCATCATTGGGGGATGCAGTAAGAATCCGACGCATCACCTCCCCACGCAGTGAGAAACTGATGCATCACCTTCTCTCCGGTAAGGAGCCAACGCATCACCCCCCTGCACAGCAGTAAGGAACCAATGCATCACCTTCCCTGAGTGTAAGGAATCGACGCATCACCTTTCCTGTGGCCCTTTTTGTTTTGTGCATGACGCATCCAAGGTACTTTGTGTGAAAAGTGTTGCATTTGCAATTTGCTTTGAACTGAACTATTTCTACCATCTGAACATCATATTTTTATTACTGAATTGTTGATTTTTGTTGTTTGGTCTTGTTTTGGTGTAGATAAAGATTACCTACTTTTCTAAACTGGTATGGTGTCCATTTGTAGTGTTTTCACTGTATTACTGTATGTGTTCACAAATGATTCACACATTGCCTTTGAGATAAGCCTGTCTGCACGTGCCAATCTAACAAGGGCGTGAGCAGGGGTTATTTTAGAAGAGTATCCCCCTTACCCTGACTAGGAAGAAGGGTTCCTACTTGGACAATGGTGCAAACCCTTGCCAACTAGAGACCCTAATTTCTAACATTGGTTGTCAGTGGTGAGGATCTGGACTTGCATTTGTGCCTTACATTCAGTGATTGGTGTACAGTACTAGTACTGTGCAGACGATTACGCGACCACATACATTTGGTAGAACTTTTTCCTTGAAATTGTTTGCAACTTGAGAACTGCCAATTTTCACCATGAGTAAACAAGCGTCACTTCCATCTGTGGATATTGAATTTGAAGAAGATAGGGTTGAAACCTAGACTGTGTCTCAATTGAAAGCTGTCAGCAAAAAATGTCAAATCTCAGTAAGAGACCTCACCAGAAAGGAGGAATGCCAAAAGGCACTGAGGGACTGATTGGATTCAAGCAATGTAAGTGAGCATACTGAGGAGCCTATGGTGGAGAAGGAGAATTTAGATGGGCAGCAAGATGGGCTATTGGGTCTGCCTGGAGGGTAGGCACCATCCAGGGAGGTTCAGCGGTGCGTCTTCAAAGGGTCTTCTCCAGAGGTTGGAGGACAAGGAGAGAAGTAGAGTGCATGTGTTAGAGCTTACAAAGCTCAGACAGGGGACAGAGTGTGAAATGGAGAGTACGAAATTGGAGTTAGAGAAGCAGAAACTGGCCATGGAAGAGAAAAAGATGCTCTTAGAGCATGAAAAAGGATGAGGGAGTTGGATCTGTAAGCAAAAAATATAGAGTCCAATCCCAATGGTGGTAGCGCACCATCAGTGCTTGGAGAAGGACGGTATACATCCCCAAGGAGGTTATTTCACCAAGCAGGAGGACATTGGCCAGTGGTTCAAAGCTGATGAGGTGGTTATGAGGTCTTACAGATGCCTGATAGAGACTGGGAGTGGGGGTATGGAGCAGCTTCATGTTTGAGGGGCGGGAAACCTTGCTAAACATGCCCACTGAGGATCAGAAGTCTTATGCCCCCATGAAGGAAGCCTTAGTAAGGCGGTATGGTTTGACCCCAAAGCTGTTTAGAGAGAAGTTTAGGAACTGTAAGAAGCTGAGTCAAGCACTTGGATGGAGTAAGTGTCCTATTTCTGCAGAGAAGTGGATGGTTGGATGAAGGGTAGCCAGGTGAGTGACTTGTAGGGGCTCTATGATTTGGTTGCATGGGAGCACTTGTCTGGTAGCTGTTTTCCAGAGCTATGCCAGCATTTGATTGACAGAAAGCTGACTGACCCCAGGAAGCTTGCTGTGGTGGCAGACAGCAGGGTGAGTACCAGGGTCCACAAAGGTCAGGTGGGAGACTCTGCCAAAGGTGGGAAGGGACCCCAGCAGAAGAGTGGGGGGACACGGGTAAACAGAAGAAGTTCAAGAAAGGGCCCCAAAGTAATTCCCAAGGGAACCAAGGCAAAGGTTCCCAGCCTCCAATGGAAAAGAAGCCATGGGTCCCTACAGGTAAGCCTGGTCAGAATGGTCCCAGGTCATGTCTTGCTTGTGGTCTGATGGGGCACTTCATAGGGGATCCTAAGTGTCCCAAGAAAGCCACTACTCTACCCAAAGGTGCTCGGCCCTATGAGTTGGCTAGTGTAGCCTTGGGGGAGGATTCGGGTTCCCAGAAAGGGTGGGGGATCAACAGAGAGGGCCTTAGTCTCTTTAGGAGACAGTGAGATGTTCCCAAGAGCTCATCTGCCTGATAACACAAAAAATACAGGCAGTAGGTGACCATCAAGGGCCATAGGGTGGAAGCTCTGAGAGACACCAGAGGCAGTGTGACAGCTGTCAGTTGTCGGCTGGTGTCTGAGGAGCAGGTAGTCCCCAACACATTCTACCCAGTAATTTTAGCTGACAACTTTGAGCGCCTCTGCAAAGTGGCACAGGGTCCCTTTGAGTAAGTAAGTAAGTAAGTAAGTAAGTAAGTTTATTATGCATAGTTAATTAAAACCAGTGCAAAGCGTAGTACAAACAGTAAACATAAAAAAAAATAGACATTAAAAAATCATTAAGATTTGTACATTGTTATCGTCATTAAAAAGCATACACAGAAAACCCAGTCTGATTAGCAAGTGACAATTGTCTTTAAGGCGGGGCAGCATATTCCTGTGAGTCCTGTAGGCCGCCTGCATGTTGTCTGTGTCAATGTTCAGAGGTTTTTTGTTTTGACAGTTTTTGCTCGATCATTGCAAGGAACTTAACGTATTTGCAATTCAGTTTCGTGTTCGAAGGGTTCAGGCAGGCGAGAACCGCTTGCCTTCTTGTGCGAGTTCCTAGCTGCTTAAGCTGGGCCTTTAAGAGCTGTTGGCGGGCTGGCCGTAGCTCTTCGCAAAGGCAGGTCAGATGAAGTATATCGCCATTGTCTGTGTTGCAAAACGGACAAACCTCATGCCCATTTCTCCTGAGCCATGGTGGAAGATACTCCCCGCTGGGCAAAACCCCTAGTCTATATTTCAAGAACTTCAGTTTTGTTGTCTTAGGATAACCCTGGCTGAAGTAAGGTTGTGGTGTCAGCGTTTTATAAGAGTTTAATGACATCCAGGCATGGTTTCTTTTGCCGAATGTGGCTTTGTCCTCTAGTAAGGATAGTGTTTTAACAGTTTTCCAGACTAGTTTTTTAAATGGGTTGTGCCCGAGTTGCATGTCCCAAATCACAGTTAGATTAGTAGCCACCAGAGCAGTCTTCAGGTAGGATCTTGCCTGAGATGTATCCCTATTTTGGATGTCTTGCCATAGCAGCGAGTTTAGAGTATTGGTGGGGGCCGAGCGGAGTTTGTGGCAGCAGTTGATGTACGCTCCCTGTCTGGCAAGGGCTTGCTTTTGCAATCCAAATTCCAGCCTAAGTTGGGCCGGCGATGTGTAGGACGGTAGAGAAAACATTGTTCTATAGGCTTTTGTCTGGATTGTATCCAGGTTCTTGGAGTCTCTCCCACGCAGCGCCTCGCTGCCATAGCAGATAGAGGGGAGTAGCTTAGCCTGGATAACTCTCAGATAGGGGGTTAGAATTGGCCCCATCAGTTGATTGGCTATGTTTTTTAGTGTTACGGCGATGCACGCCCCTCTCCTTTTTGCTTCCTGCTTTTGTTGTGCAAAGGTGCCATCTCTGTCAAAGAGAACTCCCAGGTATTTATAAACAAGTGCCGACTCTATTTTTTGACCGCCTAATGCCCATGACTTCTGAGACTTCTTCTTGGTGTTGATCGACATGGTGCGTGTCTTGCTCAGATTTATTTTGAGTTTGTTTTCCGTGGCATAGCTGTGCATTTGGATCAGAAGCTGCTGGAGGCCGATGTAGGTATGGCTAAGTAGCACAACGTCGTCCGCATACAGCAGGTTGCTCAAAGTTTTCCCCCCCAGCCTCGGGGAGTCGGAGTTGCATATGTTGAGTGTGTCTGATAAGTCTGCCATAAACAGATTGAATAATATTGGGGCAAGCACGCACCCTTGCTTCAGGCCTTTGGTGGTACGAACTTTAGATGACAGGTGTGTGCCGCCTCCTAGCTTCACCTGCACCCAGGTATCAGAGTGTAGAAGCTTCAGCATGCTTAGGATCGGCTGCGGTAATCCCCATTGTGTCAATTTCCCCCAAAGTCTGCCTCTCTCGATGTTATCAAACGCTGCACTGAAATCGATGTAGCACATGTGCAGCGGCAGTTTTTTTGTTTTTGCTGCGTCGATCATTAGAGAGATGGCCAGAATATTGGTAGCTGTTCCAGTATTTTTCCGGAAACCGGTCTGGTTCAATGGTATTATCTGATTTGTGTCCGCCCATTGCGTAATTTCCTCTAAGAGAGTTCCCGCAAAGTATTTTGCCTCATTATCGAGGAGGGCTACTAGTCGATAGTTATTAGGGTCCGTTTTGTCGCCTTTTTTTAATATGGGGACAATCGTCGACCCTCTCCAAGATTCTGGGATTTTGTTTAAGAGTCTTACTTCCGCAAATAGCGGTTGCATATTGGTAGCCCATTCTGTGATTTTTTCCTTAAATAGGGCTGGCGGAATACCGTTTGGACCTGGAGCACCTTCCTTCCTACCCTTGCGAATCTGTTTTTTTATGATTGCTGTTTGCCGGTCGGCTGTTGTATCCAAGATGTTTTTGGGTGGGCTTTGCTCTCTCTTGATCAGGACCTTCAGCGCGAACATTGTGGAGTTAGGCTCTGTGGTGTTCGTTATTTGCGCTCCTGCGTGTTCCGGCTGGTCATTAAAGTGGCTAGAGAGGTAAGTGATCCATGACTCTTCCAGAATATGCGAGCCTAGTTCTTTATGCTGTGGTCGTAGGATCCTGTTTGCTGATTGCCAGAAGCGTGCGCTATTGCTACTTTTACTGTCGTGTAGTAATTTTGCCCATGTCTCGTTTTCAGCATCTTTCTTTATGTTCCATTTTATGCTTTTGAGCTCAGTTCTTTGTTTCTTCAACACTGTCCGAAGCTGAGTGTTGTCAGGGGCTGATCTTAGCATTCGTAAGGTCGAATTTACTAGTCTTTTATGCTGCCTTAATTCTACTCTTGGTCCTTTTTTTGAGTTGGTTTTACTGCTCACATTGTGCAAGTTAGTTTTTGCCGGGGTCTTGGTTGCCAGTTCTTTTAGCAAATATCCTGTGTATTGCTCCCAGTATGGGATATGCCCAGCCGAATTTGGTTTGTGTATGTTATATCGTTGAAGGGCAGTATCGGCCAGAGTTGTTAGGTTAGATGATGTGCATTTGATCCTTTTCCGATTGATGGTGTAGTTCGCCCCTAGCATTTTGTCTGGCCTAATTGTAATAGGCAATTTTATTGTCAGGTGGCATTCCTGGGGACGGTGGTCACTTTCTCCCTTGTCCCCCATTCTAAATTCCAAGATGTAGGGGAAGAGTGCTAGACTGGCAAATGTATAGTCCAAGATGGAGCTGGCTGTATGTGAGTAGAATGTTTCTACTGGAGGACGATCTGTCGTGAATCTACCATTTAATGCCCGGAGATTTAAGTATTGTAAGTCTTTGAGAAAGGGATTGTGTTGGTGCTTTCTCCTGTTTTGCGGGGAGCTTTGTGGTGGTATGGTATAAATATTATTCAGAGCCAGGACCTCTTCCTCTGCTGATGAGCCAAGGAGATTTTGGTTAAAGTCCCCTGACAGGAGAAAGAGTGGCTTTTCCATCTGGGAGATATACTCCGTGAGTTGATTGGAAATTGTGTTGGAGTCTTTACCTCTGTTTTTAGGGTGGACGTATGCATTGACAAGGCATATCTCTTCTTCTGCGTTACCGAGCATCAGTTTTATTTTTACTGTTAAGGTTGAGGATGTGGACGAGTTCATGAGAACTGCCGACGATATTGTTGTGTTGGATATGTATGTAGCCAGGCCTCCTGACTGGTGGCCAAATCTATTGGTTCTAACTGCTGCTGTTGAAAAGCCAGTGAAGCCTGTGATGTGTTGTGTAGATGTGAGCCAGGTTTCCTGCAGCATTACTATATCAAATAGAGAGATGTACTTTTGGAAGTCTGGGTCATCCATTTTTGAAATTAGGCCGTTTATATTCCAGGAACAGATGCCTATGGATGGTGCACTGCCCTTTATTCCATCTCTCATTTGTTGGTGGCATCAGGCCTCTTCAGGACGTATGAAGATCGTTCGAGAGAGAGTTTCTCTTGTTAGTGCTCGATTTTGATGTAGTGCCCCCCCTGTGCTCGCTTCTGTCCATCCTCGAGGGCTGCGTGTGTTTTTAATTGGCGGACTTCCTCTCAGGGGCTTAGTCATGATAGGAGTGCGGATCTGATGGTGCTTTTGCACTGGACTTCTCCCGCTTGATGTGAGTGCTAGCTCCAAGCCCACTAACGCCCTCGGCCTGTCTTCTGGACGCTGCCAGTGTATGTTCTCTCTTTTCTTGGGCGAGCTTCCCAAGGCGCCTTTAAGGACGCTAACGGTATTTGCCTGTCTTGCCTCCAATTTTGAGCTTGTCCTCTTCTGAAAGGGTGACTGGTAGGCTGGTTTTAGAATGGGGTCTAGCTTGATGCCCCAGGTCTTAAATTGCTCTGCTTCCGCTGCAATGGACTCCGCAACATTGTTGGAAGACCAGGTGGTCTTGGTCCCCTCCGGGCTATTTGGATTGGCGGCGGGCAAGAATTCAATCGAGATTAAGTCCTTGGTACTTATCCCCTCCAGGCTGGGAATATGTCCCATTAGTTTCAGAATGTTGCCGCGGTTGAGCGTGTCATGCTGCCCTTGTGACTTATATTCCGGAAAGAAGACCAACATCTCTGTTGTTTGTTTGGTGCTTCCTCCCTCCTTGTGTTGTGAGTGATGTACTTGAGCTGGTGGTGCATGGCCTGTGTGAGTTTCGCCAGGTACCGAGGTTGAACCTTCACCTGGCATGTTGGCAGTGATGGTTGATGCTTTGAATGAAGTCGTTTGCTTTGATATTATTCGTGTTTCAGATGGCCGTTTTGCTTGGGAGCGCTCAGTTTGATTAGAAGCGGACTGATTGGTGAAGTCCAATGTGTCTGTGACATGGGCTCCGTGAATTTGGCTTAGCGATGGTCCAAGTTTTCCGTTCCTATCCCCCACCTCAACATTTAGCCTGTGAGGGTGGTTGTTAACATTTTTTGTTGGCGAGTCTTGATTGGTAGTTCATTTTGATGTTCCCCTTTCCATTTGGTGAGGAGACTCCTTGCTTTGCAGTATTGAGACTCCCGCTTGCTCCTCAGAGGCCCTTGCTGTCTTGTTCTTGGCACAGTATGGTGGTATGAGGTGATTGGTCTTTACTGCCGCCTCTCTTGCTCCGACTATTTGTTCCGACTGGTCTCTTACCCATGGTCCTTGGGACCCTTGCCCTTCTTGTTTCGGCTGGCTACTGTTTGTTTTGTACTGCTGCTGATTTGTGCCTAGGGGCGAGTGGTATTCGCTATCTGTTGGGTTGGCATTGTTTGCGTTATCCCAAGGTCTTTCCTTTGTGTCGTGGAAGATGGGGAAGTATTTAGATGTGGATGTTTCAGTTTTTTGCTTGCGCCCTTTTCTTTTTTGTTGATGGCGCTGTTTAGCGTTGAGTTTTTGCGGGGGCTCCTGTCCCGTTAGGGTTGTCTCTTCGTTTGCGGGTGCGGAGTGGGTGGTTGGCTCTGCTGCAGTTCTGGATGCTTCACTCCTGATGTCTCCTGCTTCAGGATTAGTGGTGACCATTTCTTTAATTGCGTATCCTCTATGTAGAGTCTTTATATCTCCTATTAGGTCAGTTAGCATTGAGGGCAGTGAGGCTACTTTGTCTAATGCCTGGCTGCAATTGCAGCTCAGGTAGGTGTTTGATTGTGCTCTCAGAATCAGGTTATTTAGATTGCCTAGCTTGTCGTCGATGCCAGCTGTAAAGACTGCCAGTGTATTGAGAATATTGAGTTGAAGCTCCATTTTCTCTGATTGGTATTGCAGGGTATCTACTGCTAGTTGGATTGTATTTAGCAGTGAATTCCACGTTCCGATGTTTTGTTCCTTTCTCCGCTCATTCTCTTTAGAGTCATTGCCAGGCATGTTTGGGTTTTTGGCTACCAAAGGTGAGTCAGGGGCATGAGTCCCTTTGGGATCAGATGTATGAGTGGCTAGCCTATCTTCCCAATCTCGTATGTTGAGATGGGACGCTAGTGCTCTAGCTTCGACTTTGCTAATGAAGTCGTGAGAACTTACAGCCTCCCCACCAGAGGCTCTTCTTGCTGAGTTTTGGGTTTCCTGATCTGTGGTTGATAGAGCGCGTTCAGCCGTTAGATAAGACTTGATGGGTGTACTATGAGTAAGACTCTTCAATTGCAAGTCCAGCTCCGAACATGGTGCGGTTTCTTTTGCTGGAACCGATGCTGATGTCTGTAGGCCTGCCCCAGGAGCCCTTTCAGTGGGACAGCTGTCCAGATTGTCAGCTGGTATTTGGACTAAAATGAGTTTCTCATTCAGGTTGACTTTGAGGTCATCTAGTGGGGGTGATAAGATATTTTCCTGACTGCAAAGGACCAAGCCAGCTGGGTATGCGTACGGAGTCTTCTGGTTGTAGGCAGCGGAGTTAGAAGACTTCTTTCTTTCGCTTGAGGTCTCCAGAGCAGTGCTAGCACTCCCGTGCCCCACGGTGCTGCCCTGCGCAGGATCCGACGAAGGGCCACCTTGTGTCAGTGGGCCTTCGGGTGCAGGCAGTGGTGGCGAAGGGCATGCTGATCCCAAGACAGCCGGAAGCATTGGTGTTTGCAGACCTAACAGGTGCCTGTTACTCGAGAATATTGCTGCACCCGCATCCTTTAGGAATTCAAACTTTGTGAATATTTTGGGTTGATAGAGTTTTTTGGCGGTTTGTGATGTGCTTACTGCGGTCTCTGGTATCAAGACCGTTGCGGGTCCTTGTTCTGTTGTATTATAGCTCAGTTCCAGTTCCTTGATCTGATGCGGAGAGATTCAGCACCGTGCTGGTAGTCGAGTTTGCGCTCATTTTCCTTTTCTTTTTCTTATTCTTATGCCCCTTCCCATTTCCCTGTTTTTCGTTCGTTTCTACTGTAGGCTTTGGTTTAGCTACCAGAGACCTCCTGGCCTTGCCTGACCTCATGTCGTTAGTGGCGATGATGGTTGACTCGCTGGTTTCTGTCCGTGGGTGGGCTGGATGTGAGCTGGCTGCGTTTCGGGTTAAGCGGAGCGGAGCGCGCAAAGGGGCCGTAGGTCAGTCAGACCTAGTCAGACTGCCTGTCAGACCCCCTGGGCTCTTACTTAGCGGCCGCCTCTACCGGCAGCCGCGCTCACGCTTGCAGGTACGCCCTGTTGGCTTGGACAATTTTAGCCCCAATGTTTACTCCTTATGTCCTCTGCACATAGGCCTTCCCAGCCAAACCAACCACAGCAGCCTGGGCTTCACTGACCAGGCCCTCACACAGACAGGTTGCCAATACGACTCCCCAGAAACACGCGTCAGTACTGCTCCCTGGTACCAGGCGGAGAGGACAGTGCCTGCTGCTGTTGGCTTTAACTAGGCTTTGTCTAGGCTTTGCGCTTTGCGCTTCTGCTTTTTCACTGCTTCCTTCCACTGGGGGGGGGGGCTGCTGGGAGTTAAGTCTAGCCCAGTACCCAATGCCGTTGATGATGGTACCTGGAAAATGCCGGGCTCCTCTTACTCCACTTGCAGCGTCTCCCTCATTTCACTGTCTCGGTCGTGCCTCACACTGCACCACCTCCTTGTCGCGGCTCGGATGCTGCCGGTCTCTCTCCCGCTCTCACGCACTCTCGGCACTCCGCCAGCCACCCACGGGTGCAAAGCAGTCCGATGCAGGGCGGCTACCCGCTGGTGCCTTTGCCTTAGCCTGTGCCGGCGTGCCGTGGAGTGATTCTCGCAGCTCACGTTGGTGTGCCCCTTACCGCTTCGGGCGACAACTCACGGGTATTGGGGAACCAGCAGCGGAGGAATGTGTAAGCAGCTGGGGCTGGGGCTGAGGCAGTTCGGGCGGTTCGTAACGGAGCAGAGCGATTCCTTCAGCGTCCCCCGCTCCCGCTCCTGCTCTGCTTCCGCTGCCGCTGAGGTTCGTCAGGTTCGTGCAAAAAGCAGGACTGGACGAGCCTTAAACACAGTCACAATTTCCTCTTGCCAAACAAATATACCTTTGAGGGTCTCAGGTACCTTGAAAGTAGCTGTAAGGCCAGCCATGCCTGTTGACTGTCTGCTATGAAATGATTTGGAGAGCTCCCCTTGGGAGAAGGTTGGGAGTAAGTCTCATTTGGAGATGCTGGGTCTGCCTGAGTCGGAGTGTGCGACAATTTAGTCGATTGGAGCCGGTAAGGGCATTCAAGAGGACCTGGAGCCTGAAACAATGGCCTAGGTGAATGCCAGAAAGAGAAGAAGCATGGGGCACAGGAAACCGGCTCCCAAAGTTTTCACAGTCCAGGAGGAGGCAAACTCTGAGGGGGATGCCCTGGAACCAACAGGGGAACAAGTGGCTGAACTGGGTGTCCTGCTTGAGCTGACCCATTGGCAGCAGGACGGGGGGCCATCCAGGGAGGAATTATGCCAGGAGCAGCAGAATACCCTTCTCTTGTTGGTCTGCGGCAGCAGGCTGCAAACCAGGCAGCAGGTGATCAGTCTGGATGACATTGGATTTACTGGGAGAATGGTCTCCTGTATAGTGAGCCTGAGGTTGCTGAGCCTGTGTCAGCCAATGTGCTGGTGGTACCCCAGTGCTTTAGAGCCTGGCTCATGATGTGCCTTTGGTAGGGCATTCGGGACAAGACAATACCTTTGAGAGGTTTGTCACCCACGTTTACTGGCCCCAAATGCGTAAGAACTCTGGCACTCATTGTAGGTCTTGCCAGGCAAGTGGCAAGAGTGGGACGAAGTACAAGGCTCCTCTCCAACCTTTCATTGTGGTCAGCATCCCCTTTGTGAGGGTGGGTATTGACATGGTGGGGCCTCTGGTTCCCAAGACAACCATGGGCACCAACTTCAGCCTGGTCTTGGTGGACCATGCCACCCCGTACCCAGAAGCAATCCCTCTCTGGACTGCGATGGCCCCAATTGTGTTTCGTGCATTGATGGAGATTTTCTCCCTTGTGGGGTTCCCCAGAGAGGTGGTGTAAACCATGGTACCAACTTCATATCAAAGTATGTTAAGTCCCTGTGGCAGGAGTCCACAATTGTATAGGATGGAGTTAAAATACCAAATATTACAAGTTTTGCTTTTGCATTTTCCCATACTTCAAATCAATTTGAGTTAGATTGGGAAAACTCATCACCATGATTTATGAACTTTTACCAATGTTTCTGAGGCTAGAGTTAGAATAATAAGTTTGACCCCTGCCAATAAATATATGTTCCTCAACTTGTGTAGGACTAGTATTAGAACAACTAATTTGTCCCTCAGTATATCCACTTTCCACAGTTAGTTGGATTGGATTTAGACTAACAAATCTACTACCCTCACATATTAGGAACTTTGTCTAATGTTAATTGGAATAGAGTTGTAATTGGAAATATAACCCACTTCAAATATTTGTACTTCCCTATAATTTTTCTGGATTGGAATTGGAATTGTAGTGGTAAATCTGACAATCATTCATATATGTAGTTTTCCAAAGTTTGTAGAATTGTAGTTAAAATGGTTGATTTGAACCCCCTGCCAAAATGTATGCACTTTCTCCTGTGTTATTTGAATTGAAGTTCAATAAATAAATATGGGCTCAACTCCTGGTAGCTATGAGAGACAGAATACAGACATATCCTAAGTGCAGCAATGTTAATTGGATTGGAGTTAGAATTGTAAGTATGATCCACATTAAATATTTTCACTTCCCTTACATTGTTTTATTACAATGCTTGTGGCAAATCTAACACACATTCATATATGTTTTTCCCAATGTTTGTAGAATTGGAGCTAAAATAGTTATTTTGACCATACTGCCATTATGTGCCCTTTCTCCTGTTTATTTGATTTGAAGATCAATAAATAAATATGGGTTCAACCCGTGATAGCTATGGCAGACAGAAGACAGACTTAAGCTAAGAAAAAGTGTGTAAAGCAGTAAACAGTCCCAAAACAATTAAAATTCAAATCGCAACACAATAAATATTCCACAACCAATTTCGAAAAATAGAGAAAATATTAATTAAAACAATTACAGCAAATGATTAGAATCCCTGAGATAAGAAACCTGAGATATGATTTATTTAAGTTTTGGGGAAAAAGCAGTAAGAAAAAGTAAAGTGACAATCAGAATTCACTGCTCCTGGTTGACCATGATGGATTGGATGACAGGTTCCTTTCTAATTTAGGGCCTGATTTAAAGTGCAGCGGACAGGATATTCTGGCTCAAATGTGACTGATATCGCATTTGCTGTATTACAAGTGCATTATATCCATCATGTTTGTGCCTGTTTATCTCCTCCAATGAAATATAAATCAGGACCTTAGTCCCCAAAATGGAAGTTGAAAGCTTCTAGAAAGGGAAAGGCTGTATTCGACAAAGTCCTCTTGAAGGTGGATAGATGTTGGACAAGTTCTTGCTGAAGCCATTGGTTACAGCAGGAAAAGCTCAAAGCAGGTAGCTTCAAGTTTCACACGCACCAATGTTCTCTTGTCAGTAAGATACTTTATGCACATTCACCCAGTCAAGATTTTTACAATCACATTTAGTCTCTTTGATGGAACTCAAAATCCTCTAGCGGAATTAAACTGGAAACACTATCAGTGTAGTATGCTTGAAATTGGACACATTTGCCTTGAGGTCCTGCTGAAGCTTTGGAGGCCTTCAAAGTCTAAAAACATTCTAAGTCCCAAATATCCAGAACGTCTGGAACAAATTTTCATGGTCTCCACTAAGGCTGCCAGGACCTCTGTGTAGTGCTGTGTATGTTAGACATAGCAGGACCCCTCTGGTCTTTGTCGTACTTCGGAGATTATTGACTGAAGTGAATGAGTGTGGTTAAGAAAATTCATGATGTATTACTTGCAGTTAACAGTTACACTATTAACTGTTTAATACTGACTTACATGTGTGGTGTGATCATTCACATATAGCCGGACTGGGGAGGATGCTAAAACTAAAACTAGGCAAAAGCAGTGGGAAAGAGACCCATTTTGCAATGGTTTGAAAAGGAAAGATCTAGTGCTTCACATCAAGAAAACCAAATGGATGCCAGAAAGTTCCACGCCAACATGGCCAAACATCAACATCAGTTGAGGCAACTAGAAACTGAACAACGCTGATTGTCATAAAATTACTAATTTAAGAGTTTCTCACCGTAATTGTCAAGCAGCAGTGAGGAAGATGGGTGAACGATGCCAATGTCGAGCACTGGCCAATGTGTACATGTAGGATTAGCTTCGTGCAAGGAGAAATGCAGGTCAATGTGAGATCAACAAGTGAAAGTGAGAAATGTATTTCAAAACTGTCCCAAAATCACACTGAATGTGAATGGCACTCCATATCTTTTATCATAGACAGTGTTGCATCGATAAACATTATGCCAGCAGAAAAGTATGATGAACTCTCTTCAGTGGCACGTTAAACCCCGTCAAAAACCAAAGTGTATATGTGGGCCACTTCGACGCCACTGCAAAGGTCAAGGCTCATTTATAGTTGAACAAAGGGTTTCATCAACTTGAACTGGAAGAAAATTACAGGTACATTACTAACTTTTCGACTAATGTTGGTTTATTTTGATATAAAAACTATATTTTAGAGTATCATCAGCTTCAAAACTCTTTCAGGGTGTGGAGGGAGCTTGCTCTGTATATGATATTGCCACCAGGTGGCAATACTGTGCATAGCGTCCAGGGGTTACCCACAAGTTTACAGTACTCAATGCAAAGCGCAACGTTCTCTATTTGCAGTAGTGTGGGCGAGCAGCTTTAGGCCTAACACAGACATTTATTGCACAACAGTAATCAATAATGGACACACAATTCAAGAAGGAGACTAGACTAATTTGAGAAAATTATACTTTTTTTATATTTTATTTTAAGAACAGGGTCTATTCGTATTATGGTAAGTACGATTCTCATTAATATTACTTTTCAGATTTTAGAGGTAAAGACAGTGCAAATTTCAGAGCAGTTCAACATTATCCTGTGGAGGAAAATAATTGTGCAGTGTAACAGATAAATATACAACTTACAGTTTTAGTCTTCTCGTGTCTCAGGCCAGCACAGCAGGCAACGTGGGTGCTAGGGGACTGGGGGGACCCAAAAGGTGTGATATCCAGTATTGACGCCGAGGCAGTCAATACCAGCAATGATATTTACCTTTGTGGTCCAAGGATAGTAATGTAGCAGGGTGGTTTTCAGCAGACCGCCAACCGTCGCCAACAGCGGTCAACGGCGGCAGGCTGCTCTAGCTCAGATGGAGGAGTTTCACCTTTGTTGGACCATCATGGGGAGATCGATGTTGGGTGGCAGTGCAGAAGGCACCATAGGAGGCTGACAGGGCCACTTGCATGAGGGCACGGCTCTCGGACATGGAGCTGGGCACAGCTTGGTTTGTGGGGCCAAGAGGATCCCAGAGGTCATGGAGGCAGTCCGGCTGGGGTGCTCTTCTTCTTGGAGGGCAGAATTGCATCGACACAAGGGTCAGTCCTCTACCACTGAGGTCCTGGAATTCTTTTGTACCTCAGGGTGACAGCTCTTGTACCGGCGGATGCTGAGGACTAAAGCCTCTAGTCCGAAAGGAGGTTCTTGGAACTTTGGTGAAGGTTGAAAGGTCTTTGGGGTTTCTTGGAGGTATTGCAGGAATTCTGAAAGAACGGTAGGCCGATAGGTCGATCCAGTGGCAACTGGAGAGGGTTTTGTCGAGTTTTTCCTGGTCCATCAGCAATCATCTTGCGTCTTCTTCTTCGGTCTGTTGAATCTGACGGCCTGGTCTGGGGGAGCCTCCTAAATACTAAATTTAGGAGGTGTTTTAGGGGAGAAGCAGGTAGGTCCAATGGGCACCTTACCTAGAGTGACTACACCCTCTATTATGCAACCATCCTATGGGAGGGGGCATAGACCAAGCCCTGATTGGAGGGGTCCCCACATCTTCAAGATGGTGGGGAATAAAAGTTGTGCTTCACCTCACTTCCCCCCACCTTAGGGGTGGGGTTAGTAGAGATGGGCACACCTCCTATCTTTTAACATTTTCCCACTGGTTTTCCCACCCACAGTGGGGGTGTAAACCAGGGGCTGCCATATGCTGCTAGCAGCAGAGTTGGGGCTGCATTACTAAGACAGCAGGACTTTGAAGATTCCCTCTTCAAGCACTGATCCATCCTGGGGGAGAAGGCATGACATCTCTGCCCTGGATGTGCACTGTTTCTGGTCCCAGAGAGCAGGGGCCCCGAAACATGTGTGGTGGTTGCTGGCTGCCTACAGCTGGTCAGAGACCACACCAGGGTTGGTAGGGATTCAGGGGGTACCACTGAGACACCCTCTGGTTGCATTGCACTATATATCCCACACTGGCATCTGTGTGGAATTATTGAAAGGAGTAGTTTGGTACCAAACACTCGTATATTCAGTAAAGCCATCATTGAGCTGTGGAACTTGATGTGTTGAGTGCCCAGCTCATGTACTCTCTATGGCTTCACTGGCATTTACAATATTGGGAAATGGTGCCCAATATTGTAGAGGCATATCTGCTCATGTAGATATGCCCTCCTCTGGGGTATAGTGCACCCTGCCTTAGGATTGTAAGGCCTGCTAGAGGGATGACTTACCTGAAACTGTCAGGCAATGCTAGCTGGCATGGCACCTCCGCAAGGGTGCCAAGTCGACTTTGTTGTTTTTTCCCTCTGAGGGGCATGCAGGCTGCAAGGGCAGCGTCATTGTCCCAGTGAGGGCGGTCCAAAGGGATCCTCTTCAGCTTCCAGGCCCTAGTTACCCAGGGTACCCTTTACTAGGAACTTATAAGAGGCAGAAGTACCAATTTGGGGTTTGTTTCAGGGAAGGAGCACTGGCACAGTGGACCTGGATGGCATGGACCCTGTGCACTACATTTGAAACCACATCGACATCATGCAAAAAGTGGAAGGCTGAACTTGAAAAAGGGGCACTTTCTCACAGGATATCATTTGTTGCATAATACAGCCTGTCACAAATGCTTTCAAATACAGTGATGACATACTGGGTTTTGGGGCCACAAGAAAGGAACATGATGAAGCTCTTTCACAAGTGTGTTGTATACTTGCTGATGTAGGTATTACTTTAAATGCAGCAAAGTGTGAGTTTCATAAAACAAAAGATCAAGTTCTTTGGTCATATCTTTTTGGATGGAAAAATGGCTCCAGATCCAAATAAATTACAAGCTTTGTCATCCACTTCTTCCCAACAAGATCTAACTGCTGTTGTCCTTTCTTGGTATGGACAGTTACTGTTCAAGGTATATACCTGACTTTGCCAGTGTAAGTGCTCCATTGAGAAACTTAATGAAACAAAATATTCCATTTCAATGGTCATGTGAACGGGAACAAAGCTTCAAGAAAATCAAATATGAGAATGAGGATGCAGCAAATCCAGTGAAGAGAGCGATCTTAGCGAGGATCCCGGACAGGAGGAACAGGACAAAAAAGCACCCTCACCTACAGATACTGGATCGAAAAAAGCCCTAATATATGATAATATACCAACAAAAAAAATGGGGAAAAAAAGAAATAAACATAAAAGGCACTCAAAAATAATTCATGATGAAACAACAGATCCTGGAAGCTACCCAGAACACACAACAGTGAGAACAAAACTCTTACGTAAAAGCCCTCATCGTAAAGCAAACGCTGAATCTGAAAGAAATAAGAATATCTCTGACATTCAGGATGACGATGAGCAGATGAAGCATAAAGAACCCACACTTAGTGAAGTCCTAGAATCAATAAAAACTTTTCATCAGGACGTAAAGAATGATAGCCGAAGAAATCATGTCGCTATTCAAAAATTGGAAGTTGCAATCAACAAAGTCGGCAATACATGCCTGGAAATCTCTGATAGAATGTGCTCGGTAGAAGTTCGTGCGGAAAACCTGGAATTAGACGTTGGCAAACTACAACTTCAAGCAAAGGAGCAGGAGGGAATAATTAAAGACTTAATGATAAAGGTCGAAGACCAAGAAAATAGAGCAAGGAGGAATAATCTTCGATTTCTTGGGATTCCGGAGGACTCGGAAGGGAGCGATCCAAGAAGCTTCATGACTAATTTATTAAAATCTTCCTTTCCGGAACTCAATTCTTGGGAAATGGATAGAGAAGTATGCCGAGCACACCGCTTTCCATTAACACAAACAAAACGGTCAGAGAAATCTCCACAATATCCCAGAGCCATTTTAGTCAATTTTGGAAACTTTCTGGTACGAGACATAGTATATGATTTGGCCAGGCCAACGGCTCAAAGAGAATATAAGGGTTTTAAGTTCTTTGTAAGACCAGACTTTGCACACGCAACAGTAGAAAGACGTTGGCGAATGCGACAACTTTTCGCCCCTTTTGAAAAGCTCGGAGCAACGGTCTATCTACAAAATCCGGCGCGCTTAAAAATAACCTACAAAGGCTCAACGAGGAGCTTCATAAGCGAAATTAAGGCGGAGGCCTATCTTATGGAGATTGAAGCAAGAATGAAACAAAATAATGGCAACTGAAATAGAAGAGGGAATCTAGTGCCGACAAACTATTATAATTGATATATGGTTGACATTCACTAGGTTCATATAGTATCAGGCCAGGGGCAAGTCCAGGCGTACAGAACGCACGGCCATCAACAGCTGGGTGTGTCGAAACCCAGGTTGCCTCAAAGGGTGGTGGGAGGGGGGGGATAAGAGGGTGGGGCAGGGAGGGGGGAAATGGGATTGGGTGGCGGGGGTGGTGGGAGAAATTTTTTTTTATGAGAATTCATACTGGTAAAATGATTGCAAATGTAAGAGTATATCTGAAACTAAGGATACGTTCACATATTGTGTATTGTATGTATATTAGAAACTTGGACAGGTTGATGGACTGGCTATACCTGAAAACTAGATATGTCTAAACTAAGGATTGGATCACTCAATATTGGAGGATTAAATGATTGGAAAAAGAGGGGGAAATTTGAACAATATTTAAATATGATAAACCTAGATTTAATATGTCTACAAGAGACCCACTTACCCTGGAGGAAAAAACACTGGTTGAACTTTAAAGGCTACGAATTGCTCTCATGTACATCCCAGACTTCTATGATAAGAGGTGTGGCCATAATTGGCAAAGTGGGTTTAGGGGGGGCCAAAAGGTGTAAGGCGGATCCACTAGGAAGATGGGCAATTTGTGAAATGAATTTAGGTATCACTATCTGCTCGGTATATGGATCTAACGCAGACGAGTCAGATGTATTTAGTCACATCGAAAATGAACTGATTGACTGGCATACCCCCATAGTATTATGTGGGGATTTTAATGTTTCGGCTAATTTCTTGGATGGTAGCCCATATATAGGCAGGAAGGCAAGGGTGTTTAGAGCAATAAAGTCAATGATGCAGTCACATGGCTTAGACGATGTCTGGGGGAATTTATTGAGTGGAGATCCTGGGTTTACTTATTTTTCACATCCCTTTCACAAATACTCGAAATTGGATTATTTCATGATCTCGACCACCCTGCTGAAGAATGTCCAAATAAACAAGCTTCCCAAAATCATGTCAGATCACAATGCCCTAGTCCTAAATATGGCCATCAATAAACCATATAAAGTTCCTAGGCCATGGACCTTCGACAAAAAACTATTAGCAGATATGAATTACATCACTCATATGAAAACATGGTCCCAGGCCTTTTTTGATGCTAATAGGTATAGTGCATCAAGGGGAGGGGTCTGGGATAGCTTTAAGGCGGGATTAAGAGGAGAGACCATAAGCTATACTACCAATATATGGAAAAAGATTAACAGGGAAAGGGAAGCATTGATGGGAAAGCTTAGTGAGGCAGAGACACAACACAGACAAGATATAACGGTAGGTGCTCAATCTGTCGACAGTCTACAAAGAGTAAACTCCCTAAAAGCAGAGATCCAGAAACAACTAGCAAGAAAGGCGGCAGCAAATTATCAGGCACAAAGATCACGCCTTTACGAAACTGGTGAACAAGCAGGTAGGGCACTTGCCCTGCGAATTAGACAGGTGGCAAGTAAGAATATAGTGACACAAATTGAATATCAGGGACACATATATGATAAATCTGATGAAATCCTGGAGGGGTTTAGGAAATTCTATCAAGATTTATATCAGGAGGAAGTAGGTGTAGAGGCCCCAAATATAAGTTGGTTAGACATGGGTAGTAAGCTAAAACAGGTTCAGATTGAATCTCTAGAACAAGATATCACAATGTCCGAGGTATTGGAAGCTCTGCAGGACCTGGCAAGTGGAATAGCCGCGGGTCCAGATGCTATACCGGTAGAGCTATACAAAAATTTAAGGGAGGAAACAATACCAATGCTTTTAGATCTATTTAATGGCGTTATGAACACTGGAATAATACCTGAGTCCTGGCAAGAAACTAATATAGTGATCTTTCACAAAAAAGGAAAACCAAAGACCAACCCGGGCTCCTACAGACCAATATCATTGATCAATAGTGACAACAAGCTATATGCAAAAATCATGGCCACTCGCATGGGAAGGATCATTGCGTCCCTGGTTTCCCCCTGGCAGCATGGGTTTATCCCAGGAAGGGGAACTACAGACCATATTAGGAGAGCTATTACCTTATTTGACATCGGTGCTGCTAGGGGGGAGGAGGTTGCAATGATCCTCCTCGATGCGGAGAAGGCATTTGATCGCGTCAGATGGAGTTTTCTATGGAAGGTTCTGGAGGCAAGGGGATTTGGTCCTAGATTGTGTCAAGCCATTCAGGCTATGTATTCATCACCTATGGCAAGAATTCAATTAATGGGGGAAAGATCAGATAGGATCAACATAACAAGGGGTACGAGACAGGGTTGCCCTTGCTCTCCAATCTTGTTTGCGCTTTACATAGACCCCTTAATCACTCAGTTAATGAACAGTGCGGTTATTAAACCAGTAATATCAAATGGGTATCAGACTAAACTTCTTGCATATGCGGATGACTTAGCAGTCATCACAAAAGACCCAGAGTTAGCTATGAGGGAGGTAGCTAATATAACCGGTCACTTTGGAGATGTCTCAGGTTACCGACTAAATGTGGACAAAACACAAATATTATGCTCTAAAAAAATAGCCAAGTTGGATGGCAGATACCTAGATTCTGTAGTTTACTTGGGAATAAAAATAAATGCAGATCCAGGAAGAATAATCGACGATAATTACATCCCGCTTATCCATTCCATGGAAACAGAATTAAAAAGAATGGATTCATTACAGCTGTCATTGATTGGGAGGGCTAACGTTATAAAAATGACAATGTTTCCAAGGTGCTCTATAAATTAAGGTCAATCCCATCTAAAATCGACGAGAAGATTATTAAGATGATTGAGGCTATATTCATGAAATTTTTGTGGCAATATGGTAAAATTAGGCGATCAAATAGATATATGTCATTACCACAAGATAGAGGAGGGCTGGGATTGCCGGATATCAGGAGTTATCATCTTACATGTCTCCTAACAGACATGGCTATCCTACTTCATCCGGGGGGTCCAACCCTCAGGCAGGCGGTGTTACCATCAATTTTTCAGCTATTGGTGGGAAGTGATGCCGTAGGGCTCTTATTAAGGAGAACTCAGAGGAGGTATTACAAGGAAATTGGATTCAAGGTGCTTGAAAACGTATGGTATACATGGAAAACTGTTAAAAAAGTCCTAGACATACCCACCCCACTATCCATCACAGCACACCGCTCTGGAACTCAACACTCTTTCCAAACCTTAGTTGCGATGGAGCGTGGCGTCATTGGGAGAGTCAGGGCATTGTGGAGCTGGGGCAAATAATGACTAGAGATCGCTGTAGGACACTTGCAGAACTTACGCAACACTATTCACTACAAGGCTATCAAGGGCTTAAATACCTACAGATTGTCGATAGAATTAAATCAATCAGGCCACGTATCACTTTACTTAAGAGATTTGAATTAATTGAGTATCTAAAGTCGGGGGGACATAGAATTAGAGATATATATAAAATATTTAATGATGCATCGAAGGACGACATGGGGAAAATGGAAACCGCCTGGTCCAAAAAATTGGGGGATCCCGAAGTAGATCTTGATAAAGCACTAGCAATGGATAAGAGGTTTCTGCGCTCCTCGAATCTCAGGGCCCAACACTATAAAACGCTATTCAATCTATACTATACTCCAGAAAAATTATTCTCTTGGGGGAAAGCGGCAGATAGTAACTGCCCCAGATGTGGAAATGGTCCAGCGGATCTTATACATATGTTTTATGGGTGTGAAAAACTAAAAATTATTAAAACTGAAATAGTGCGGTTCTTAGAAGGGTTACTTGACACCAAAATTAATCTATCCCCTACCCTGATAATAATTGGATGTGATGTGAAATTAAATATGTGCATTGAGGCCGAAGCTTTAGTTTTCATCTCTGTAGCAGTCCTTAGGATTTTAATAAGTGCAGCCTGGAAGGATACAGAAGCTCCTACGTTTCAAATGTGGATGTGTAGAATGTTGGGTATACATAATATTGAGGAAGCATTATATGATTTAAAGGGAGCGAAGACAAGGGAAATGGGTAAGCGACTTTGGGCCCCCGTAGCTACTTGGAGGATGGCAAAAGTTGAATTGAATGATCTATCGATATTGTATTTATTTTATTTTACCTGTCTATTGTTTATTGTTTATGGCTTATTATGTATTTTGTTTCTTCTTTTATTGATGGTATAATTTTACGTATCTATTTATGTATTCATGTACACATTTATGCATATGTATCTTCTGGTATGAACTCTCAATAAAAAATAAAAAAATAAAAAAGAGAATGAGGATGCAGCTGAAATGGCATCCTGTGATCTCAAACTACAAATGGAGATCGTTGTTGAAGCGAGCCCAGTGTGGTTAGGTGCCATACTTACCCAGCACAATGAACACCCTAGCGCCTAATGCACCCAGACACATTGTGGCCTATGCTAGCAGGAGTTCGCCACCGACAGAACGTGCTTGTTCACAACCTGAACTAGAAAGCTTCTCTGCGGTGTGGGCTTTTGTGGATTTTCATGTGTTCATGTATGTGTTCATGTATGGGAAGCACTTCACGGTTGTCATGACAACCAATCACTGCTCACCATTTTTAGCAATCCTAAAGCCAAGAAGCCTACTCGCATTGAGAGGTGGGGATTGCAACTGCAGGAGTATGATTAAATGGTTGTGCATTATCCAGGAAAAGATCAAAACCCTGCTGATTACTTCTCCAATACTGTGTCATGGCACCACATCTAAAGCGGCTGATGCTTATTTTAACTTCATCGTAAAATCCAGTACTCCTGTTGCCATATCAGGAGAACAAGTCATTGCTGCCAGAACACTGATAGAGATTTGCTAACACTCAAAGACGTTATCACACATCAATCTTCGGGACAACATACTTGGCCTCTTCATGATGACCTTGAAGACCATAAATTCAAAAATGTGCAGGAAGAACTTTCATTTAACCAAGAAGGCATTATACTACGAGGGTCGAGAATTGTGGTATCTGAGAGCCTACGACAGCAATTCATTGAACTAGCACATGAGGGCATGTGGACTTATTGCTAATAAACGAGCCCTACAGAACCGGGTGTGGTTCCTTTGTCGCGATGAAAACATTATAAAGGAATTAAGGGCTGATCTTTTGTGCAACTGCTTGTCATCCAAAGCATGCTTGGGAAACAATTGCAATTCATTCCATTGGGCCACCTGATAATGGACATCATCTACTAGTAACTGATGATGAATACTCCTGTTTTCCCCTTGTGGAAGACCTATTTTCAACCACTCATGATAGAGGGTTCCACCAGCATTCTGAAAAAACCTGCCACATACCCTTGTAACGGTCCGAGGGGACCGCAACACTGCTCACGTTTTTTGGCTGCTCCTCCCGCACTGCTGTTCTGTTATCGGCGCTAGGACTGGGGACTACAATTCCTGGCATTCCTCCTGTGGTGCTCGGCCACCACGTGATCAGGAAGCGCAGGAGGCACTTCATAAGCGGAAGAGGACTCTAGGTCCTCGGGTTCTGCCAGCATTCTGAAAAAACCTCCACATACCCTTGTGATGGTCCGAGGGGACCGCAATGCTGCTCCTCCTGCAGTGTGGCTATCGGCGCCAAGACTGGGGACTACAATTCCCGACATTCCTCCTATGGTGCTCGGCCACCGCGTAATCAGGAAGCGCCAGGAGGCGCTTCATAAGCGAAAGAGGACTCCAGCCCCACAGGTTCCGCCAGCATTCTGAAAAAATCTGCCACATACCCTTGTGATGGTCCGAGGGGACCGCAATGCTACTCCCGGCTTTTGGCTGCTCCTCCTGCAGTGCGGTTATCGGCGCAAGGACTGGGGACTACAATTCCCGGCATTCTTCCTGTGGTGCTCGGCCACCACGTAATCAGGAAGCGCCAGGAGGCACTTCATAAGCGGAAGAGGACTCTAGGTCCTCGGGTTCTGCCAGCATTCTGAAAAACCTCCACATACCCTTGTGATGGTCCGAGGGGACCACAATGCTGCTCCCGGTTTTTGGCTGCTCCTCCTGCAGTGCGGTTATCGACGCCAGGACTGGGGACTACAATTCCCGGCATTCCTCCTATGGTGCTCGGCCACCACGTAATCAGGAAGCGCCAGGAGGCGCTTCATAAGTGGAAGAGGACTCCAGCTCCTCAGGTTCCGCCAGCATTCTGAAAAAACCTGCCACATACCCTTGTGATGGTCCGAGGGGACCGCAATGCTACTCCCGGTTTTTGGCTGCTCCTCCTGCAGTGCGGTTATCGGCGCCAGGACTGGGGTCTACAATTCCCGGCATTCCTCCTGTGGTGCTCGTCCACCACATAATCAGGAAGCACCAGGAGGCACTTCATAAGCAGAAGAGGACTCTAGGTCCTCGGGTTCTGCCAGCATTCTGAAAAAACCTGTCACATACCCTTGTGATGGCCTGAGGGGACCGCAATGCTGCGCCCGGTTTTTGGCTGCTCCTCCTGCAGTGCGGTTATCGACGCCAGGACTGGGGACTACAATTCCCGGCATTCCTCCTATGGTGCTCGGCCACCACGTAATCAGGAAGCGCCAGGAGGCGCTTCATAAGTGGAAGAGGACTCCAGCTCCTCAGGTTCCGCCAGCATTCTGAAAAAACCTGCCACATACCCTTGTGATGGTCCGAGGGGACCGCAATGCTACTCCCGGTTTTTGGCTGCTCCTCCTGCAGTGCGGTTATCGGCGCCAGGACTGGGGTCTACAATTCCCGGCATTCCTCCTGTGGTGCTCGGCCACCACATAATCAGGAAGCACCAGGAGGCACTTCATAAGCAGAAGAGGACTCTAGGTCCTCGGGTTCTGCCAGCATTCTGAAAAAACCTGTCACATACCCTTGTGATGGCCTGAGGGGACCGCAATGCTACTCCCGGTTTTTGGCTGCTCCTCCTGCAGTGCGGTTATCGGCGCCAGGACTGGGGTCTACAATTCCCGGCATTCCTCCTGTGGTGCTCGGCCACCACATAATCAGGAAGCACCAGGAGGCACTTCATAAGCAGAAGAGGACTCTAGGTCCTCGGGTTCTGCCAGCATTCTGAAAAAACCTGTCACATACCCTTGTGATGGCCTGAGGGGACCGCAATGCTGCGCCCGTTTTTTGGCTGCTCCTCCTGCAGAGCGGTTATCGGCGCCAGGACTGGGGACTACAATTCCCGGCATTCCTCCTGTGGCGCTCGGCCACCACGTAATCAGGAAGCGCCAGAAGGCACTTCATAAGTGGAAGAGGGCTCCCGCAGCGCGGGACACACGTGGGCGAAGCCCGTGCCAAGGGCGGGCCCGTCTGCACCGTTAAGGGTCCAGAAGAGGCTGGGCTGGGCCAGCCCTTTGACATTTTTGCTGCTGGATTAAGTGGGTTGGAGAAGGGACTGGGGTAAGCTCAGTTGTGGTGCATGGACATTATGAACAAACGCAAAACAACAGCAGGGGCGGGGGTTGTGGGGACACTCGATGTGTTCTTTATTAGGGCAGAATCAGTGTTAATGCACAAAATTGAGCTCACCGAACGCAGGCTATCGTTAGAACCAGTAGCTCCCAGTAGCACGCTCGGAACATCCCCAACCCACTCTGGTAGAGAGCCAGTCACCATTGAAGCCTCTGTCCAGTATAGTGGCCCGCTCTCTCCATTACACAGCAGTCATATGATCCCCTCCTCCTCCAACACAGGAAATTTGGAAAATTCCCCTAATACCAGCCTGGTTATCCCCAATGTTCAGACGTCTAGCCATGCTACCATTGTTGAACCACCGTCCAAAAAGAGGAAAGCCTGAGGACCACCAAAAACCAATCACATGCCCCTAAGATCCGGGAAACGCAAAGGGGAGTCTGCTGCTAGCACTAGTTGCACGATGGCTAGTAAAGCTGCAACTAGCCAGCCTCGCTCAGCAGACGCTTGTGTTTCCTCTCATTTGAATACTGAGGTAGAACTCTGTACCAGGATTGAATCCAAATTACCAGCACTGATTAACCCCATATTAAAGAAGTTGTCCCCGATCGAAGAAAGACTAGATAAAATAGAGTTGGGAATTTCTAAATTCCCCATCAACAGCTCTAATGGGACAACCGTGGGAGGGGTCACGATACATTTGAGTGAAAGGCCAGTGGATGTTGTTTGGGGCCCGGTTAGCAATTCGAGTTGTGCCTTATCTACGTCCGGTTCTGTTACACAGGTTGCACATCCTGACAATCTGCCTCAAACCACAAATTCCACATTCCCTTCTATGAAGTAGGTTGAGAGACCAAGTAGTCACCGAGCCCATCCGCCCCATTTCTCTGTCCCTTTGAGCACCCAGCATTTTCCTCACCTACCGACGGAAGCCACTCCTCATACAGTTGTTCTGACTAACGATCCATTGCTCACCCCTTGTGTGCGGTAGCACTGTTCTACGTTAAGAAATAAGGCACTACATTTGCTGAGTGTTAGAACAGGTATTAGGGAACCTTTATTCCATGAGTTTAAGATGGACCGCCGAGCCCCATGGGTGGGAAAATCCCACAAATCCCTCTTTGTGGTCCTTAGTTTTAGATCTCCAAGATCGGTACAGCATATATTGGAGAGGGTGGGCAACTGTCCCATCAAGGAGGTTGACATTAAATGTGTCCCTTTGGGATTCTTCCATAAAACTGAAAGGTCATTGGACATAGTGAGAGGAGGGGTGAATTTAACTTGTGTGGCCATCCTAACCTCCAGATCCCGCTTTCTTGATTCCCACTAGTAATCGCTTTGATGCCTTAACCTCCATGGAAGCCCCTGGTGGCCTGATTGTAATAGGAGTCTCAGGAGCAAGGGGGTCACGCAGGCTGACTTTGAGCATTCTCAACCAACCTCATACAGGGCCTTTTTGTATTGGGGATGTTTCTGACTCTGGCTCTGCTGATCGTAGCCCTGCAGACCCAGGGTCTGCTTGTGGTACTGGGACAATAAAAACAACTGAGTAGTGTTAGGAATTAGAAGCCTTGACATGTGGGATTGCAGGTATTCGTTATTTAGCCCTTATCCCTAACCCGATGTTCACTGCACATTATGGACGCTCCCTAACGCGAGTAAAGAGGCGCGGCAGAACGTAGCCATTGCTTGGCTTACTGTTCCAGTAGCACGCCCCCTCTCCATTTCCTGGTTCCTGCTCGCGTCCTCCGTGGCATGCTTCAGATCCCTCCGTGTGTTTTGGAGATATCCATGCCTGTTTTGAGCTGCTGCCTCTTCCTGCTGCACCCCGCTGTCCTTGTGAGCTGAAAGAAAGTGCTTGCCGGTTATCGGCATTTCTCTGTCCTCGTTCAAGCTCGCTCATGCGACTCCCCTGCCTTTCCTCACGCATTTTGCGGGCGTCCTGCTTGATTCATTTCTTTTACCTTCTGCCGTTTGGCACTAAGAAGCCTTTCTTGTTTCCCTGTATTATCCCTACCTTCTGAGAGAGAGCGCTCCGCCCTGGTAGGCCCTCGGGGCCGGGTGTCTCTCCTCCTGAGTGTGTGACTGCTCCGCTGTTTCTTACCCCTTCACAGCCGGTCGGTACACCTCACTCCCTATATTGTTTCTTTATGTGTTTGGTGTGTGAGTCATTTGTGAGTTCAACTCGTCCTGGCCAGTTTTTGGGTCTCCTGAATTCCCTCTTCACTGAACTCATCGATAAGGCGAGCCTGACCTTCAGTTGGGGTAGGAATACTGTGTGCAACCTTGCATGTCAATGTTTCAATAATTGTAATTATATCTGAGTGTACATTACAGGGTGCACCCTAATTTTTGTTTCCTAGCCTGGACCACTACCAAGACTCCGCCTCTTACCAGCTGACCCCCTCGTATGAGGAGAGTGGTGGACACTCCTTGGGTTATTCCCTCATACTTTTAGGGGACAGTAGACAGGAGTGTGTTTTTGATTCGCATTCTTGCTTCTGTGTCCTGGAGGTAGAGGGATTCTTCTTCGTTCCCGTGGAAATTGGTCATTCTGCTAACAGAAAGCCAAGCCCACGAATTAACTTTCCCCCCGAGCGAAGATGAATCCCGACGCTTCTTTGGGAGCTCCTGACCTTAACCTCCAGGCCCATTCCATGGAGGACCTCACTGCTGCATTAGTGGCCCTTCAGTCAGAAGTAGGTAGATTGGGGGTAGAAAACCAAAGACTACAGGCAGAGGTACATCAGTTAAGAACAGTTGAGAGAGACACAGGAACTATCCCTAAATCCTGCAAAAGTTACATACAACCGACCAGATTCACTGTGGGTCCTACGGAGACAGAAAAAGGGGCTAGTGGTGATTCAACCATCTCACCGGTTCAAGTCACTGTGCTTACTCCTAGTCTGGTTCCTTTAGCAATGCCCGAAAGGTTCACAGGGGATAGTACCAAATATAATGTGTTTATGAATCAATGCCAACTCCAGTTCTTATGCAAAGCAGCCTCATTTCCCGATGATTCTGCGAAAGTAGCCTTCATCATTTCCTATCTTGCTGGGAATGCAGCTGAATGGGCCGTCCCCCTGGTACAGAATAATGATCCTTTGTTATACGATCTCACTCTATTTCAAGAGAAAATGAGAAGTCTCTTCGCTAAACATACTTATATGCAAGCCAGTGATTCCGCTCTACTAAATCTTAAACAAGGCAACAAAGACCTTTTGTCGTACATTCCCAACTTTAATCGTCTGGTTTCAGAAACTCATTGGCCCGAAGATAATATAACCTCATTGGTTTATCGGGGGTTATGTGATGAGTTAAAAGATCTACTCTCACAAATAGTTCACCCACCTGTGGTAAATAAATAAATAATACCCTATTTTTGAATGTATAAATGAATAACAGATAGCTCAATAAATAAGAGTCAAGATTCGAGGTAGTAGGAGTTTCGCAGGTTTATTACAGCATAAAGGACAGGAACAGGACAACCTGCATAGGAATAGGATGGCAGGGCCCAGCAGCTGCCGGGGCTGGATCTGGGATGAGCGCGCTCGCATTTAATAACAATACACAAGCATATATAGTAAAACAGTTGCATTACAGTACATATGATAGGCGGAGCAGTGGGTGGAGCAAAAGGCGTGACGCGTAGCAGTCGCGAAAGATAAGGGTGAAAAGAGGTGTAACAGGGCGTATACATAGACATGTGATGCAAACGTAACAGAATATGTCATGAATGGGGCGGAAACCATGGAGGGGGCTACCTGAGGAGCCGGGACCTCTAACCTGATGGTGCGCGCAAGCTGGCAATGACGTATCACTAGGAGAAGCTGGGGGCTATGAACTCTGTGCTAGGAGCAGAGACTGAAGTCTGGAGAGTCAGGGCGACATGTACCTAAGCAGTATCTAGTATCTGATGTTTAGAGAACATGTTGATATAAACTAGAAGTCAGGAGGGGAAAGGCTAACAGACTCTAAGACTGGAGCATGCATTATTCTACATGTAGTGCGTGATGAAGAATATGAAATGACCATTAAATACAGTATTTCTCTTACATGGAGCCGGAAAGGCTAGACAATGACGGAAACTATTGATGCAGTTCAGTAGCTTAGGAATGCAGAGAAGGAGGACTGAACTGATAACTGAAACTATAACATACTCTTGGCAGACTCAGAGGCAGAGCCAGGCTGAACCGGGCACTGCGAGGCAGGAAGTAAGTGAAGGGTCGAGGATACAGGTGGGGGCTGTATCGCTCCTCAGCGAGGTTTCAGGAGACAGGAGCTGAATCTGGTGTCCAGGCCCTTTTGAGGCCTAGAAACGGGGACTTTACAATGAAATAACGTGCACACTGAGAGACGTGGCAACGTAACTTTACATAGGCCTGATATTCGTAGTATTCACGAGGACTGGAAACTGACATACTAGAGGTGGACACAACTATAATTGCGTCTTGAATCGAACATAGGGAATACATATGCATATTAATCATGCACACATAACATATGATGGATGATACGTAGGGACACAGAACATGGCAGAATTTACTTTTCCACATTCCCTCCTTGTCACTACGTTTCCATCAGGAAACATCAATATTCATGATACCATCTATCATTTCATACAGTATCATTTGCTCGTCTCGAATTATCCTGGAACGGGATTTAGAACGGGGTTTGGGATTAGGAATACAAGAGGTAGCACAAATGCCGCAAATCGCAGGGCCACATTGTATACAGAGACAGCAGCTGAATATGATCGCTACTGCAATACCTAGGAAGGACAATATTTTCCATCCCCATGCGGAAATTATATTCCAGAACCAACCGGACCATGTCCAGGTGCCTGGATCTTGGTGTATCAGATGGGCAATTTTATGGAGTCTGGTTATAGCTGAATAAACAGACGGCGCGTTATTTGGAATGAAAATGCAGCAACTAGATCCGATGACTCTACAGGCCCCGCCCCTATCGGCCAGTATGACGTCAAGGACGAGACGATTCTGTAAAACGACAAATCTCATAGCAGATTGCTCTTCGGTTAAGTTACCTAGAGCAGAGGCAGTCTCATTTACTACAGCTTCGAGGGTTCTGGTTAACCTACGGATCAGTTTACTATTCTGGATAGGTCCTATAAAGAAAAAGAAACCTCTATTGAAATCTGTATATTGTTCTAGAGCAGTTTCAGTATAATCGACAATTGGGGACTCCCTTCTATGTCTAATGTGTACTAGATGTGTGTTTCTGTGATAATCAGGTGGGGCTAGGAAAACTGGTGGCAGTAGGAAGGCAATGTAACAGGTTCCCTCCCAATCGAGGGGCAGACGAACATATGCAGTTTGACCACAAATAAAATAAGAATGACGTGAAGCTTTGAAAATAGATTTCCCACTGTCACTATACTTGACAATAGTAGTACAATCACTATGTCCTACATGTACGGAACCATAATTTCGGACACATAATTCGCCTTTGACTGGTAATACTGAAATAGCAGGTAAGTCTGGAGTAGTATCAGACTGAACATTCAGGACCATGAAATTCGAAGAATAGTTACCTAAATTATACACTTCATTTTCTAGATCTAAACCTGTTCTGTGGGGGAGACCTTGCTTGTCTGGGAAACATGTACTGTTAAGAAAAGACATATCTGTTGAGGATGACGTTAACGTGGACCATGCTCCACACGAACCATTATGTGAAAATGGATAAGGAAAAAGTGGCAGAACTCCCTTCGGTGTCTGGAAAGGGGGGAGTCGATCACACACCCAACAATTAGTGGCATTGCTGGTCTGGTGTGAGTAATGTAACATGCGGATAAAGGAATTATTTCGCATAGCGAGGCGGTAAGAGAGTTCATGGGGAGGTAGGTCACTAAACATGTGCTCTACAGTAGTATTAGAAGACATATTTACATGAGGAACTGGAAGATACAGGTAAAATGCATAACTGGTGCAGGAAATCATAATGCTGAGAAATAATATGAAACTTAGAAAAACGATACATCGGATTGAGTTTTGACTGACTCTCTCACTATGGGGGTCTATTTTATACATGTCAGAAACAGTCTAACCGTTTCACCTAGGGGAGGACTTAGACAATCAAACTGACTGACTTATTTTACTAGACCGGAGTTTTAACTTATACTCCTGTTGCGGAGTTTTCTCTAACAGGGGGGGTGTAGTAACATTGTCTTTTGCGGGACAGTCCTTAAAAATGGTGCTTTGGCAATCCTTCAAATCCTGGGAAATGTTCTTTAAGACGGGTTTCAGTCCATAAAACTTTTTTATATGAGAAAGGTGCACCCAGCCTTTGCGACCTTCCAACTTCACGGCTGTACGGGTGGTGAGGAGGACCTGTCGGGGCTCCTTCCAGCGAGGCTCCAGCGGACTTGATCTGTCAAAATTCCTCACCAACACCATGGATCCTGGAACGATTTCATGCGGTGCCACCTCGGTATTGTCTGGAAATGCGGCGGCAACCTGTGAACGACATGAGTTGAGGGCAGACATCAAGGAAGCTAGGTAATCTGTCAGCATATTACTTGAAACATCGGTAATACTTCGGGGTCTAGGAGTACCCCACATATTTGGGGGGCGGCCGAAAACGACCTCATACGGGGACAGACCTGATCTGGAATGTGCGACCATGCGCATATAAAATAAAGCGACTGGCAGAGCTACCAGCCAGTCCACACCTTTTTCTTTGCATACTTTGGCGATACGGATTTTCAGAGTCTGATTATGTCTCTCTACGAGACCGGCTGCTTCAGGATGGCGTACACAATGAAACTTCCACTGGTACCCCAACAAAAGGGAAACATGCTTCATCAACTCAGATGAGAATGGCTGGCCGTTGTCAGAATATACGACTCTAGGGAGTCCATAACGGGGGAAGAACTCACGAACCAACTGCTTGGCAGTGGTCGCGGCTGTGTAATCTGGGACTGGATATGCTTCTGTCCACCTGGACAAAGCGCATACAACTACAAGGACATACTTGAAACCTCGACATCGCTCCATCTGAATATAATCCATCTGGAGGACTTCAAAAGGGTGGTCAGGGGGCTGGAATCCACCTTGTTCCACCGGGACACTTTTACCTGGATTAAACTGACAACATATCATACAGGTACGGACTTTCTGCTTGGCTGCAGTTCGTAAATGCTTGTTGAACCAAATATTCTGGATACTGTCTAACATAGCTTTTTCTCCTAAATGTGCTGGACTATGTGCGGTATTAATAATGACTTGAACCATAGAGTCGGGGAGAAACCATGTGGCTCTACCCTTCGTTAACCATCCTTGATCTGTCTGGACCCCTCCTTGTTCGGACCATTTCTTGATTTCTTCGGGAGTAGCATGTAACTGTATGTCTATGACATCTTGAGTAGGGTCCTTAACTGTCATACATGTAGTCGGATCTGGAGTGTGTGTCATGTTAACTGGAATGTCTAGAGTCTGTGCTGTAAGCTTGGCTGTGCGATCTGCTAGATCATTACCTTGGGAAATAACGTCAGTAACTTTCGTATGTGCTTTGCATTTCATGATAGCGATAGATGTCGGTAAGTGTATGGCATCTAACAGAGCTTGAATAAGGAGACCATGCTGAATCTTGGTTCCATGAGAAGTCATGAAACCTCTCTCCTGCCAGAGCACTCCGAAGTCGTGTACGACTCCAAATGCGTAACGTGAATCCGTGTAGACATTAACTTTCAAGTTCTTGGCGTGTATGCAGGCTTGTGTCAGAGCAACTAGCTCTGCTGCTTGAGCGGACAGGGTGTCAATACGGTGTGTCTCAATAACTTCAGTGTCAGTAGTCACTGCATACGCGGCGACTAGTTCTCCTGTACTAGTTCTCATGCATGAACCATCCACATAAAGTGTCAGGTCGGGATCTGGTAACGGAGTATCTGTCAGATCTTGTCTTGGCTTTGTCGTAATATCAACCACTTCCACGCAATCATGTGTGGCTGGATTTGAATTAACTGATGGTAACAGTGTAGCAGGATTAAGGATGTTGCAGCGTCTGATTTCTATGTGTGGCTGGAATAATGTCAATTCATAACCTGTTAAACGTGCAATTGTCAAGTGCTGAGTTTGTGTTCGGTTCAAAAGAACTTCCACAGAGTGTGGAACCTGTACTGTCAGGAAATGTCCTAAGACTATGGAATCACTTTGCCTGATAGCTAGTGCTGTGGCTGCAACTGACTTGAGGCACACAGGCAGAGCCTGGGCTACAGGATCTAATGTGCTCGAAAAATAAGCACAGGGCTTGTATTGTCCTGCTTGATCTTGTGTGAGAACAGATAATGCTGTACCTTCGCGTTCAGTAACGAAAAGTGTAAAAGGCTTACTGTAGTTCGGTGTCGCTAGAACTGGAGCTTGGCATAGGGCTTTCTTTAACTCATTGAAACTAAGTGTATGTTCAGATGTCCAAGGGAGAACAGTCGATACGGCTGCCTCCTGTGTCGTTAACTGTATCAGTGGTTTGGCTAGAAATGCATACTGAGGAATCCATTGTCTGCAATAAGAAGTAAGGCCAATAAAAGCACGTACCTCCTTCTGGGTCTTGGGCTGAGGAAGACTCGCTATTAACTGGATACGGTCTGGTGTCAACTGCCTACCCCTCTTGGACAGTAAGTGTCCTAAGTATACCACTTGCTGGACACAGAATTGAAGCTTAGAAGGGGACACCTTGTGCCCCATCTCGGCTAGGAAATACAAGACTGTAAGGGATGCTTGCTCGCAAGCACGTTCAGAACGGGCTGTGATCAGGAGATCATCGACATACTGGAGCAGGGCAGTGTCAGTTGGCATGTGAATGTTGTCTAGTTGTCTCTTAAGTGCTTGACTGTAAATACTAGGACTTTCTGTGAAACCTTGAGGAGCTCGTGTGAATTTATAGCTCCTTCCATTTAAACAAAATCCGAAAAGGAACTGGCTGTCTGGATGAATGGGAACACTAAAAAACGCGTTCTTGAGGTCGATTACAGTAAAGAACGTGGCTTCGGAATCAATGGCTGTTAATAGGGAAGAGATGTCTGGGACAACTGGGTACTGAGGAATAATACACTTATTAAGCTCTCGTAGGTCAATCACTAATCGATATACTGGGGGTGCATTTGGATCAGTACGTTTCATGACTGGAATGATCGGAGAATTACATACATTGGAGTCAGTTTCTACAACCACTCCTTGAGAAATAAGCTCGTCAATAATTTTGGATAAGGCTGCTACAGCCTCAGGTGGCAATCTGTACTGTCTGATTCGTGGTAACACTACACCTGGTTTGAGAGTCACACGATAGGGTGTGATTTGCATATAACCAACATCAGTTGGACCTTGCGCCCATAGATGCTGCGGAACATTAGACAGTCTTGAATCAAAATCTCGTAATACATAGTGACCCTTAAAGTCACGTAGGAACAATCGTATTCCCTCTGGGGAACAGCATATAACTGCACCTAACTCTTTCAGTGTTTTAATGCCTAATAGGTTTTCTGGACATGACTTAGTAAGTAACAGATCAGTAGTGCGGGACAATGGACCTACTTCTAGAGTAACTGGCTTTGAGATCTCATTTACGATAGGCTTTCCTGAAAATCCAAGGGAAACATTTCTTGAGCCTGAGAGCGAAGCCCCTGGAACTTCGGCGTGACTAATTGTGGTCCTACTTGCCCCTGTATCAATCAAAAACTTTCTGTCTTTCCCTAATACTTGACTGTGAACATAGGGACCTTCTTGATCTACAGGTATCTCGATGAGAGGCAAGCCTACCTCCCTCTCTAGGCTGTTTCATGAATACTGTTGGTACTCTGGATACTCAGACTGTGCATACTGGTACATCTGCTGTGTGACATGCTGTGTTGCAGCGATAGGCTGCGGTGCTGTAACTGTCTGTGGTGCATTCTGTAACTGAGGAGTCTGTGAAACTTGTTCTTGTCTAGGCGGACGTGGTCTTTCTTTAGTCTTACCAGTAGCTATGTTGTGTTTCAGAACTGCACACTCGTTTATAAAATGACCTGGCTGTTTACAATAATTGCAATTCCCTTTAACGGGAGCTGCAGGATGACTGGCTTGATTCGGACCCCTCTTCTGACTGTCTTGAGGAACAGATTGTGCAACTAGTACTTTCATTTTCGTGTCTTTCACACGTTTTCTTTCATGTTCTTGCTCTTCTCTGATTCTATTCTGGTGGTATTGGAGCATCTGCAACATCTGGGACGGGGTATTAGCTTGCCAGGTACTTTCGACTTTCAGAACTCGATTTTTAATTGGTGAACTTGAATTCTCGACTAATTTAGTAACAAAAAGGTGAGGGTATGACTCACTACTTGTCTTGAGGCCACTGTTGATGCTAAAACATTTCTCGAATCTAGAATAAAAATCACTAATATCTTCGTCTTGTTTCTGTTTACAGGCTGAGATTGCATCCCAGTCTTCCTTTTTAGTTGTTAATAATCTGGGTAAAACTTGAATCAATAATTCAGGTAATTCTTTACATTTATCTCCGAGACCGGTACCTGCTACTCGTATCTTATCTTCAGCTTCTAGGACTGCCCAATCGATCTTTTTCTCTCCCACCTCCCAGTCTTTTTCCTTGAGCTTTTCATACACCCCTGCGGGCAACAGAACCTTTAACATTTTAATTATATCTGGATACGTGTATTCTCCCATACGGAGCATGTCTTTTAATTCTCTATGGAACCCTGCTGGATCTTTATCATGACAGGGAATTAATTTCTTCATCTCCAGAAGTTCCATCTTTGTGATCGGAGTGTATACAAACACTCGCTGCATTTCGCCACCCGTTCCTCTAACTGGGTGGACTTCTCGTAACGGATTCTGTCTGTCTATGTAAAATGGTTTACTTTCTGGGGGTGAGACATGAACAAAATGCGGGTTCAGAAACGTTCTATATTTGTGGCGCTGTTCTAGAATGACACTAATTAAATCGGTACCTAGACCTCTCCATCTATACTGGAGTAACTCGTTCAGGATATCATGTAACGGACCTGGATCAGAATGTTGACCCTCATACAGAGTAATGAGGTGCTGAATCATATACATACCCACCAGTCGTTGCTCGGCTGGGGGCATTTTCAGAAACATTTGTGCCACTATTTCGTCTGGAAAAGTGGTAGAATCAGTAATCCATCGGACTGCTGATCCGGCTAGTTCTTGTTCATGCATAGTACTTAACTCACTGTAACCGATTCGTGATTTCAGAATGTGATCGGTAGCTTGAAATACTTGTTCTAGAGAACCTTGGTCTGGTACTGGATGATGGAACGTAGACTTGGGTTCTAGACGTAAATGGCGATCTGGAAATCTAGGTTTTCCTACATACGCTGTTCTGGCGGAATTCTCGTCGTCTAACTCTTCAGTATCAGAGTTACTTTCTTTCTCGTTTACTTGTGCTGCTTTACGTTGTTCGTGTAACTTTATTATTTCTTTACGGATTTTCTTGGACATACTCTCCATAGCACCGATAGTCTTGTGCTTACCCTCGGCTATACTATTACTCCACTTCATCAGGGCTTTCATTTCGGCCTGATTTTTGGACGGGTAATCTTGTTCTCTTATTAGACAATTAATCAGAAACTTTAATATCATGAGCTGGGTCTCGGCTTTCCTTTGGGACATGACATCACTAATACTTTCTGGATCTTCCCCTGTACGGATGAAACGATATATTCTGTCTAGATCTTCCTTCATATCTGGTAGGGTGACTAGATACTCGGCCACATTTCTTACGCGTAATGAATATAAAACCATATCATCTTCGCCTGGGACTGGGTCATAGCAGCATTCGGCAAGGGATTTTCTTATTTCTGCAACAGACAGTCTGGGCGTACGTTGTGACGCTTGCATATGTAATTCGGCTGCCGTTAAACGCTTATGTGGCGGCGGGGTTCGAGGAGGACCTCCTCCTGCGGCCCCTAGACTAGAATCATCAACTGATGCTTTTCGTCCTGGCAGGGTGGGAAATTGGAATGCGGGCTGGACTTGTATGGCGGGCTGGACCGGGGGGACCGTAGCAGGTGCTGCAAAGGGTGCCCCGGTGTCTGGAGGAACGGGAAGTGCCTGATTTACAGGGACTGGTGGAGCGGGAACAGGATTTGCATATTCTGGGACTGTGTCGTCCAAATAGGACGATATGAAAATATCAGCTGCGGTTGGTTTGTGACGTAACTTGATCGGAACTAGTGGTGGCGGAAAATTACTGGATGCCTCCGGGGTCGCTTTTGGCAAGCCCTCGGCAAGAAGAGGATACATACCCTTAATGAGGGCATTCCTCTGTCTGTCTGACTGTTCGGCTTTGACTTGTTCACCTATCTCGATTAGTTCTTTTTCTTGTGCTCGTTCCGATGATTCTCTACTTAATTCTGACTTTCTGATTTCTTTTTCGGTTCTTTTATGAGCTTCTTTACGCCATAGCTCGATGGCATCTTTCTGTGATTGTCTGGCTTTCTTTTTCCATAATGCCTCTTCTACTCGCATGATGCACTCGGCATCCCATGTACCCGATACGGGCCATCTATACTTTTCTTCTAACTGTTTTGTATACTCTACCCATAAATCTAGATATAGTATGGCACTTATGCCATGCTTCTGATACATAAAATGACCTGGACTGTCCCTAGCCGGGACAGGAACTGCTTCCTCTAACAAACCCTTTCTAGTTTTTAACTGACGTAATTTTGAAAACAGCGGCATGACTGAACTATAATCTGGACACAATACAATACACAATGAACACGATACTTATTCCCCATTCATACCACGACATTAAAATACATGAAAAACATTTAGAAATAACAGTTCGAACAGAATACTACCTGGAATACGGAACACAGAATATATGACTTTATATGAATTTTCTCGAGAACAGAACTGACTGGAACAGAAACTAGATGCACTGCTGAAACAGTACGAAACTTACCGGTCTCATAAAGAGACACGTCAGGACCCGCATCCACCGAAGTGGACACTTCGTTTGTGTGTCTGGGTACCACCAACCCACGGACCAGAGTCAATTAGATTGACCCTGTCTAGATACTACCCCAGTAATGGTACTCACCGGGCAGCAAGAACGGAAGGCCTCGGACTGGACTGGACTGCTTCGACGACGGACAACGAACTTCGGACTTAAGTTACGGGTGGACCTCCGGATACCTCGGACCTTGGACTCTTGGCTTGGGCTCTGGTCGGGACTCGCCGCATTCCTCCACCGCCTCGTCTGGATGCTGGACCGCCTCCTCCGTCTCCTCCGTGGGCCTGAGGGATACTTGAAGCAGAAATATCTGCACGTGCACGGTATGGTTCCGTCACGGCTGCAGAGGGTCAGGGGGCCGGCGTGGCTTCACCGGCGCGTGGGGAAAGGGCAAGTCCCTGTTCGGGCGCCATTATGTGGTAAATAAATAAATAATACCCTATTTTTGAATGTATAAATGAATAACAGATAGCTCAATAAATAAGAGTCAAGATTCGAGGTAGTAGGAGTTTCGCAGGTTTATTACAGCATAAAGGACAGGAACAGGACAACCTGCATAGGAATAGGATGGCAGGGCCCAGCAGCTGCCGGGGCTGGATCTGGGATGAGCGCGCTCGCATTTAATAACAATACACAAGCATATATAGTAAAACAGTTGCATTACAGTACATATGATAGGCGGAGCAGTGGGTGGAGCAAAAGGCATGACGCGTAGCAGTCGCGAAAGATAAGGGTGAAAAGAGGTGTAACAGGGCGTATACATAGACATGTGATGCAAACGTAACAGAATATGTCATGAATGGGGCGGAAACCATGGAGGGGGTTACCTGAGGAGCCGGGACCTCTAACCTGATGGTGCGCGCAAGCTGGCAATGACGTATCACTAGGAGAAGCTGGGGGCTATGAACTCTGTGCTAGGAGCAGAGACTGAAGTCTGGAGAGTCAGGGCGACATGTACCTAAGCAGTATCTAGTATCTGATGTTTAGAGAACATGTTGATATAAACTAGAAGTCAGGAGGGGAAAGGCTAACAGACTCTAAGACTGGAGCATGCATTATTCTACATGTAGTGCGTGATGAAGAATATGAAATGACCATTAAATACAGTATTTCTCTTACATGGAGCCGGAAAGGCTAGACAATGACGGAAACTATTGATGCAGTTCAGTAGCTTAGGAATGCAGAGAAGGAGGACTGAACTGATAACTGAAACTATAACATACTCTTGGCAGACTCAGAGGCAGAGCCAGGCTGAACCGGGCTCTGCGAGGCAGGAAGTAAGTGAAGGGTCGAGGATACAGGTGGGGGCTGTATCGCTCCTCAGCGAGGTTTCAGGAGACAGGAGCTGAATCTGGTGTCCAGGCCCTTTTGAGGCCTAGAAACGGGGACTTTACAATGAAATAACGTGCACACTGAGAGACGTGGCAACGTAACTTTACATAGGCCTGATATTCGTAGTATTCACGAGGACTGGAAACTGACATACTAGAGGTGGACACAACTATAATTGCGTCTTGAATCGAACATAGGGAATATATATGCATATTAATCATGCACACATAACATATGATGGATGATACGTAGGGACACAGAACATGGCAGAATTTACTTTTCCACACACCGGAAGATTGTGCCTCATTCATAGACCTAGTCGTAAAATTGGATCACCGCCTACATGAGAGGAAAGGGGAAAAGAATCGAAGTAGTATATCCAGAAACGTAGTAACCAAACTCGAGAAACCCCTCCAAAAAGATACCTCAGAACCCATGCAAATAGGGGGAATACGAGGACCTTTATCCACAGAAGAGAAAGATAAGAGACGAAAGTTGAACTTATGCTTATGCTTTGGAAAAGGGGGTCATTTTGCAACAGACTGCCCAGTTCGCCCTAAGACACCAAGACTATCAGCCAGCAGCCTTTCTAGTTCGGAAAACTAGAAAGCTTGAGGAACCGAGAGATCAATTCCTCAAGCTACACACCCCAACAGGTCTCTATCAACCAAAGAATACCACATAAAGTGGTAAAACACTTTACGTTACCCATCACCCTTACTTACATGAGCCAAAAACAATACAACATGTCTATACTTCTGGATTCCGGAGCCAACGGAAACTTTTTTGATATACAACTCACTTAACAACTGGGTCTGTCTTTTGTTGCTAAGCAACAACCTGAATCCATATGGGCCGTAGATGGTTCCGAGTTATCTTCTGGGTTGATCAGTTATCAAACCTCGCCTTTGGTCATCGTTTTTAATAACGGTCATTCGGAAAGCATTGAGTTTGATTTGATAGATGCTCCCAATTTCGGTGCCATTTTGTGCGTACCCTGGTTACAGGTACACAACCCGTTAATAGACTGGGAAAAAAGAACTGTCACCTTGATATCCCCGTATTGTAAGGCTCACTGTTACCAGGAAGCCATAGAACAAGAACTCCCGTTATACTGTGCCGTTCAAACGGGGGAGGACTTGAGATTGCCTGACCAGTATGTGGAGTATACAAGCGTCTTTAGTGAACAAGAAGCCACTAAGTTACCTCCGCATAGGAGCTATTATTGTCGTATTGACTTGATACCCGGTACTGACTTGCCCTGCAGTAGAATTTACGCCTTGACTCCCTCAGAAACTGACTATCTGAAAGAATATTTAGATGACATGCTTACCAAAGGGTTTATCAGACCCTCTACTTCACCTGTTTCATCCCCTTTGTTTTTCATTGATAAGAAGGAAGGTGGGCACAGAGCGTGCCTGGATTACAGAGCATTGAATAAAATCACCATAAAAAACAAATATCCTCTTCCTCTTATTCCTGTCCTCCTTGACCAGATGAAAGGAGCAAAGATCTTCACCAAAATCGATCTCAGGGGTGCTTACCATTTAATACGCGTTAAACAGGGCGATGAATGGAAAACCGCCTTTCGCACCAAATTCGGGCTTTTTGAATATTGCGTCATGCCGTTCGGCCTGTGTAATGCCCCTGCGGCGTTTCAATATTTTATTAATGACATCTTGAGGGAATATATCGATATTTTTGTCATTGTCTATATTGATGATATCCTTATATTCTCTCAGAATGAAACTGATCATGTGGAGCATGTCCAAAAAATCTTAACCAAATTGCAAGATAACCACTTGTTCGCCAAATTAGATAAAAGTGTGTTTCACACCTCAGAAGTGGACTTCTTGGGCTTCATAATCAGACCTAGTGGCCTTCAGATGGATCCTAAGAAGGTGGAGGCGTTGGTTAAGTGGACGAGTCCTACCTCCGTCAAAGAAATTCAGTCTTTTTTAGGCTTCGCCAATTTTTATAGGCGATTTATCAAACGTTTTTCCGAGTCTGTTTCCCCAATAACAAAACTTTTGAAAAAAGGGGTGCCTTTTGTATGGTCGGACGAAGCAGAACAAGTGTTCCGTGACTTAAAAGACAAGTTCACCACTGCTCATACCTTCATCATGCAGACAACACACAACCATTTTTTGTGGAGGCTGATGCCTCTCAATATGCTGTAGGGGGAATCCTTTCCCAGCGAGACATTGAGACAGGCCAAATGCATCCTATAGCGTATTTCTCAAAAACCTTATTGCCTGCTGAGAGAAATTATACCATAGGAGAAAGAGAACTGTTGGCCATTAAGCTATCCTTCCAAGAGTGGAGACATCATTTGTTAGGATCCCCCCATGTAGTCACCATTTATTCAGACCAACCACAAGAACCTTCAGTTCTTTAAATCTGCAAGAGCTCTCACGCCCAGGCAAATGAGGTGGCTGTTATTCTTTAGTGAATACGATTTTCTGATCACTTATCGACCTGGGGCGCAACAGGGAAAGGCTGATGCCTTGTCACGTTTTGGACATGAGAAGAGCACAGACACGGAACAACCTCTTCCTATTATTCCTGAGAGCAAGATACTTGGGGTGGGAGAAAAAGACTACAACCTCCTTGAAGACATCAAGGGACATCTCCTCGTCATGTCTTCTGAAGACTGGTTGCATAATCCCCTGCATACCATCAGAGATGGGTTGTATTACCATGAAGACAAACTGTATGTTCCCACTTCCGCTCTGCAACAAAAAATCATAGAATGGTGTCATAGCAGCAATTTGGCCGCACATCCCGGCAGACGCAAAACGAATGAGCTGTGTCACAGATGGTTTTGGTGGGAAACTATGTCCAAAGATGTGTTAGCCTATGTACAAGCTTGCGCCATTTGTGCACGCCAAAAGGCTTCGCATTGCGCACCTACAGGACTCCTCTGACATCTAGCCATCCCCCCTTCACCCTGGCACACCATAAGCATGGATTTCATGACTGATTTGCCCTCCTGTCAAGGTTATACCACCATTTATGTAGTAGTGGATTTGTTGTCTAAAATGGGACATTTCATTCCTCTGAAGAAAGTGCCTTCCTCTAAAGAACTAGCGTCTGTTTTCTTGGACAATATAGTAAAAATCATATCTCCTGTCACTCTGAAACTACAATTACCCCCTTGCATGAAAATACATCCCGTCTTCCACAGTTCCTTGATCAAAAAATATCTACCCCCCATTGTCCCTGAAATCCCTCCCCCACCTGTACCAATCGATCAAGAAGCCGAGTATGAAGTACGTAAAATCTTGGATTCCAGGAAATCTAGAGGCAGACTCCAGTACTTCATAGATTGGGTAGGATATCCCCCAGAAGAGAGATCCTGGGAGCCAGCTGAAAACATCCATGCAGCTAGATTAATCAGACAATTCCACAGACTCCATCCCTCTAAGCCTGGTCCTGGGAATAGGCCTTTGAGGAGGGGTGCTGTTAGGAATTAGAAGCCTTGACATGTGGGATTGCAGGTATTCGTTATTTAGTAAACAACAGGGAGGGACATGAGCGGGACAATATTTAAAGGGGTCCAGTGTGCGTGTCCCATCAGACACTATTCAAGGAAGGTGCACACAGTTCCCCTGAGCAGTAATGTGAATATAGAAGAGTAATACTCCTTCCTCTCTCCTGGTGTGGTTGTTTTTGAGGGATCAAGGGCAAATGTCCCTTGTCGGAACTAGGGATGCCTCACACAATAGGTTGGTTCAACGGCTACTGTCATATCACCAGCCAATTGCCTCGTGTCATCATCGGCTTCCTGCTCCTGCGTCAAGCCGGCGCTGCAATGCCTGATGGGTAGCACTGGGTGCTACACTTTTACGGAGATCTTTTGTTCCAAGCCGTTTGTATGAGTGGGTGTGAGGGGCCCAAGTTGTGAAGTAGTGAGCGTGAGGTGGGGTGTTTTAAAAAAGGTTAGTATAGTCTACTCAAGTCCCTTTATTCATGTAGCTATCTACCTTAATTAAAAAATGACAGGGGTATGGGGACTCAGCCAGACTATGGGTGGGAGACCCGTTCAACCCTCATTAGTGCTACGGTCAACATGTTTCATGCCATAGTGGCAATTCGTCAGGACCTAAAGAGTGCTCATAAACTGGAGAAGGAGCCCTGGTTGGGCTGCGAAGTGTAGCAAATACTACCTGAAGGGTCAGAGACTGGAACAGGGAGAGTTCCTGTGTTACAATCCGCCCTGTGGTAAAATAAGAGAAAGACACACATTAGTGACTCTTCTCCAAGGGATCTAGCCCAAGATCTTGGTGAAAAACGCTAATAAAAGTACACCCAGAAAGTGGTGTATCCCAAAACGTGGAGAGAAGTGGGAAAATTATCAACAACTCGAGTGAGTTGTAATTGAGTATCATATCTCATGTTTGGATTTCCAAAAACCATAAGTCGAATCAACATTGTGTTCGGATATGTTAATATGAGGAAATTAGTGAGGACATTAGTGCCGAAGGACATTCTCATTAGATGTAAATAGCGACAAGAAAAACAAAAAAAGAAAAAAGACAGCTAAACAGGTCGTTCTGTTGGGACTTACCCTCAGTAGCTGTAGACGGTCCCCATAGTCTGCTTTGGTGGGACCTGTGCTATCAACTAACAATCTAGAAGGTAAGAAAGGAAAGGGGTTTCTAGGTACTATTAAGGATATCAATGGTCTATCCTCAAATTCAGGGTGTTTATTACATTGTGCTGGAGTTACCCACTCGTCTCATTGGGGTTATTCAGACCAACCGGTGGTGTCAGCGGGAGCATACCACTCTGGTTAGGCTGTAGCCCTGTCGGTGACACCGCAGGTTAAACCCGGGTCACCGCAGCCAAAACAAAAACAACGCCCCCCCCAAAAATTTGGGGAAACGCGGTGCATCCAGGGCAGCCCGCCCCGCCAAATCAACAAGCCCCAGAGTAAAGGTAAGGAGCCGGTCAGTGCCAGTAGCAAGCCGCCGGAGCACCGCGGCCCGCAGGGCTAGCTTCCGCCACAGCTGGGGACCCGGGCGCTGCATCCGCCCTTTAACAGTGCCAACAGCCCGGTGGAGGGCAGCTCATACGTCCTCCCCCGGCGGCAGAAAACCGCGGTCAATGGACCCTGCCCGCAGGTATTGGTGTATCCAGATGATGTCTGGAAGTGGTATCCAAGGCGGACTCCCCTCTTACCTGTGCGGCGTGGAGACAATGTATCTAAACCTACGCACACCGGACCAGCGCTCGGTCACAAAGCAGCTAGTCGAGTGGTAGAGGCTTCTGGCGCCCATGTATACCAGTCGGTGCTCGTCATAGGGGGCGTGTCAGTTGGCTAGGTTGCTAGGCGACACTTCACAAGCCGGCTTGGTGTTCCGGCGTGTGGAGATGACGGCATGTGAGCGTCATCATGTGTGCCCGGGCGCCATCTTGAAGTGGAGTATAATCATGATACACAAAGATGTTCATGGACTGGAACAGTCTGGAAAATAGCCAGATAGTTGACACGCCATAGTTACCGGGTAATAGAATTATCCTATATCACGCATGTAACACCATTATGAAGCGAGATGGCGAGATCATACAGGTGCCCTCGCTTATATTTACTTCCATCTCGGCGGGGGGTTTTTGGGTAGTAGGAGTGGTGGGAGTGTACTCCAATGATCCCTGGAGTGTGTGGCATTGTGATATTTAGCCCTTATCCCTAACCCGATGTTCACTGCACCTTATGGACGCTCCCTAACGCGAGTAAAGAGGCGCGGCAGAACGTAGCCGTTGCTTGGCTTACTGTTCCAGTACCATGCCCCCCTCTCCATTTCCTGGTTCCTGCTCGCATCCTCCGTGGCGTGCTTCAGATCCCTCCGTGTGTTTTGGAGATATGCCTGCCTGTTTTGAGCTGCTGCCTCTTCCTGCTGCACCCCGCTGTCCTTGTGAGCTGAAAGAAAGTGCTTGCCGGTTATCGGCATTTCTCTGTCCTCGTTCGAGCTCGCTCATGCGACTCCCCTGCCTTTCCTCACACATTTTGCGGGCGTCCTGCTCAATTCATTTCTTTTACCTTCTGCCGTTTGGCACTAACAAGCCTTTCTTGTTTCCCTGTATTATCCCTACCTTCTGAGAGAGAGCGCTCCACCCTGGTAGTCCCTCGGGGCCGGGTGTCTCTCCTCCTGAGTGTGTGACTGCTCTGCTGCCTTTTCCCCCTTCACAGCCGGTCGGTACACATCACTCCCTATATTGTTTCTTTATGTGTTTGGTGTGTGAGTCCTTTGTGAGTTCAACTCGTCCTGGCCTGTTTTTGGGTCTCCTGAATTCCCTCTTCACTGAACTCATCGATAAGGCGAGCCTGACCTTCAGTTGGGGTAAGAATACTGTGTGCAACCTTGCATGTCAATGTTTCAATAATTGTAGTTATATCTGAGTGTACATTACAGGGTGCACCCTGGTTTTTGTTTCCTAGCCTGGACCACTACCAAGACTCCGCCTCTTACCAGCTGACCCCCTCGTATGAGGAGAGTGGTGGACACTCCTTGGGTTATTCCCTCATACTTTTAGGGGACAGTAGATAGGAGTGTGTTTTTTATTCGCATTCTTGCTTCTCTGTCCTGGAGGTAGAGGGATTCTTCTTCGTTCCTGTGGAAATTGGTCATTCTGCTAACAAGTCGGCACTAAGGGACACTGTCACTATTCCCCTAGCCAAACATCCCTGTACCTATGGTGTCTCCAAACAGTATAATATCTCTTTTAACAAGCCAGTGGTTGTGACCAACACTACGGGTCCATTTGACCCACCCAACATCACCGTAATACAACAAGTACAGCCCTCAATGTCTTTTTCCTCCTGGAATGTAGCGGGATTGTCAACTAAGTCTGCCTCTACTGACTGGGAAGTGTTATTGATAAATATGATTTCTGGTCCTTTCAAGAAACCTGGCCACTGACTCCTGTCTTTTTCCCAGGTTATCTTAAATTTAATAAACCAGCACCAGGGGGCAAGAAAGGCACGTCGTCTGACGAACTCACGTGTTGGGTCAGGCAGTCAGATGGATTGGGAGTTCAAGCACTTTTCATTGACAGTCCTGCTATATTGGTTTTGCGGAGTAGGAAGGCTGACGTGCTAGACGCTCTGGCATTTAATGTCTATGCGAGAGGGATGCCTGGGGGTAGAGCTTCAACAGTAGTTGCAGACCGTGACAAGTTTTTAGGTACCCTGGGAGGAGGCTGCAACCTGATTATAGCGGGCGACTTTAATTGCACTTTTGAGCCCCTCGACCATGATGATGGATATCTCAGTTTGGAAGAGGACGCTCAATGGAACATCCCACAATTGAACATAAGCCCCATTAAAAAGTGGACTGAGGCAGCATTACAGCTCAAAGGGTTATGTTTAGAAAGGAGCCTCAGAGCAATCAACGGGAGGACACATTCGGATAGCAAGGGTACCCACACTTTCAGCAATGGAACTAGAAGTAGTTGCATCGACTACATATTTCTTAATGTTGAAATCTGGTCCTTTATTCTAGACATGGAGATCCAGGAGTGGATGGAAAGTAACCACAATCCGCTAATCTTAACCCTTAAGGTTCCTGGCCCATCTAGTGGCGGTTCTAGGGTTGCTGAGGAGAGGCCAGTGGAGGCCACACTCTCCAACGATATGAGGAGAGTTAGATGGGCTAGGATGGTGAACAACAAGGGAGATGTGGCCAAGATTAAATCCCTGGTTGGTCACTCACTCTCCATTTTACATGAATGCGACTCCCAGGAGGAGGTTAACTGTCTTATCCCAGAGGTCCATAACGAGCTGTTTGGGAAGCTTAAAAAGTCTTTCATCAAACCCCCCCCAAAAAAAGAGCTCTATCCACCAAGTCAGCCGCCTGGTATAACAAAGCCTGTAGGGAGGCATATAAGTTATTGGCTACGGCCATTAGATCACAGGTAATGGGGGACATATGAAAAACTAAACTTAGGTGCAAGGCATCCCAGCAGCAGGCGAAGAAGGACTGGGATGAGGCTTGATGGCATGATCTGCTTGTAGCGAGCAACAAGCATAATGTGACCCACTTCTGGCATCTTGTTAAATGTGGCAGCGGAGCGACTTCCCAAGTACCTGCAAACCATGTCGCCCCTGAGGTGTGGGTCTCTCATTTCTAGGCTCAGTTTTCAGCCTCTAGTTGTAATATCCCTGCTATCTACCAACCCGTACCCGATACCAGTGCATCTTTTACTCGCCTCGAGGTGGAAAATGTGCTAAAGTCAATCCCATGAGGCCGGGCACCAGGACCAGACTGTATCCCGGCTGACCTGTTTGTATCGGATCAAGAGAACTGGATCCCCTACATTAAATACCTTGCAAATGCAGTAGCTAGTGGCGCACTTATTCCCGAAACATGATCCGGTGCTGAAACTCTACCTATACACAAGAAGGGTGACTGTTCACTACCAGGCAACTATAGGCCAATACGCCTAATCTACTCTATCCAAAAAATAGTCGCAAGGCTTGCCTTAGTAAGAAAACAGGCTTTGATAGACAAGATGGATATTCTGACCCATTACAGGCAGGGTTCCGTCCCCTTATAAGCACCATTGACCAGGTGTTTAGGTTTATTCTTGTGTATTGGAAGGTAGTCGCCATTGGAGGTTGTACGATATACGCGCCCTTTGTAGACCTTAAGACCACGTTTGATCTAGTTCCACGTACAAAATTGTGGAGTGCCCTCCAGGCTCTGGGTATGCCCAATGAACTATTGAGTATCCTGGTTACTGATGCTCCTATGCTGGCAGGAATGAAAATACCGTTGCTCATTTTTGCGGATGAAACCCTGTTGCTCTCCAAGACTCAAAAAGGCGTGCAGGTTGCCCTGGAGCACTTAGGGGTTTTCTGCCACAAGCATGAGCTTGAGGTCAACGTGGACAAAACGAAGTTCATGGTGTTTCATAGATCAAAGGCCGTGAAGGGGAGGGTAACTATGAATAATTTCCCCATGGAACAGACTGACACCTTCACTTATTTGGGGTTAACACTGGGAAAGAAACTGAGTTGGAAATCCCAGATTGATCTGTTGACCCTCAAACATTTTTTTTTTGAAAAACTATGAATGATGTACCCTCTCTAGCGAACTAACATCACTAGTTCCATTACATAGTCGTATCTTGTGAATTTCATACCTTTGACCCTCCACTACTATTTGTATTGTGACCCTCAAACATTCCCAACTTGCAGGAGCATTATCAAAAGAGCATAGGCTTTCCAAGACCAAGCCCATAGCACCCGCACTTAAAATATATAACCTCAAAGTAGGTTCATCAGTGTTGTACGGGGTGGAACTATGGGGTTTTAACGACATATCCTCCCTGACTGATGCCCAAAACAAATTTTTAAGATCTTTGATTGGCCTTCTGCAATCTAATCCACTGTGGCCTTTATATTTGGATTTAGGATGTAACAAAATCATGGACAAGGCACGGTTTAGACCAGTAGCTTTCTGGCGAAGACTTTGGACCACTCCGGAGCTCACTACATATGCCCAAGCTTTCTCTGAAGTCAGGGCATTGGGTTCCACAACTAAAATACCCTGGATAAGGAATTTAAAGCACACATTGATCATTATGGGGATGAGTAAACTGTGGGAGGATCCAGACGTTGTGGCTTTCCCCACGAAAAATGCTTTTAAAGCAGCCTATTGGAGTATGGTTAGATTGCAGCAATGTACACAACACCATTGCAGCTCCTTGACACAGGTTTTTATCGACCAAAAACACGAACCAAAACTAGAATCATACATCATTACAAGACCAACTGACAGTAAGTTGTATCATCAGTTTAGGGTGGGTTCTCTTCCAATCAAAGTATTTACTAAAAGCTGGTACCCCCTACGGATGATAAATTGTTATTGTTATTGTTATTGTTATTTTTGATTTGTAGCGCGCCCAATCACCTACAGGTCTCTAGGCGCTCGGAAATCGATGGTAAGCACAATAACTTAGCAAAGACAGAAAAGCAACCATTAGTCTATATTGCACTCATAGCTCTTCTAAACAGCAATGTTTTTAACACCCGTCTAAAGCGTAGGAGATTCTCTTCCCTGCGCAGCGGCTCAGGTAATGCATTCCACAGCTGCGGAACTAGCACAGAGAAGGCTCTCCCTCCCTTAGTTACCAGTTTGTACCGGGGACAGACCAGTAACTGAGAGTCTGAAGATCTCAGAGATCTCAATGGGCTGTACACCGCCAGGCGATCCTTGATGTAGGCAGGTGCCAAACCATAGATTGCCTTATGAGCTATACACAGATTCTTAAATTCTGCTCTCTCTTTAATAGGGAGCCAGTGCAAGCTCTGTAGCAGGGGAGATGCTTTCGCTCGTCTTGGTAGTCTAAAAATAAGACGTGTAGCATCGTTCATAACAACCTGTAGCCTATATATCAGAGTTTTTGGCAGGCCAAGATAGAGGGCATTTCCGTAATCTATCCTCGAGATCACGGTGGCTGCTACGATTGAGCGCATCATAGATTGGGAGAGAACGGGGGCTAGCTTACGTAGCTGCCGGATGATGTTGGAGCAGCTTCCCACCACCGAGGAGATCTGACTGACCATTGATAAATCACAGTCCAGTTTGATCCCCAAACTCTTTACATTCAGGCTAGGTTTTGGAGCCGGGCCTAACTCCGCGGGCCAATAGAGGTCTCCCCATGGGGAGGTGGCAGATGGAATCACCAATACCTCGGTCTTGTCTGGGTTGATTTTCAAAAGATTTCCCGTCATCCATTGGACCGTGTACCTCAAGATGTTCTGGGTTTGGAGTTGTGCGACACTTGTGTTATCGACACTCAGCAACAGCTGAGTGTCGTCCGCATAATTAAATACTGTGCAGCCCATGCTCGCCAAAGAAGCAATCAGAGGTTGCAGTTAGAGATTAAATAGAAGTGGGGACAGGGCCGAGCCCTGCGGCACCCCACATTCTAACGTCCCCACCTCGGAGATTTCATCCCCAAGTTGTATCCTTTGGGTCCTTCCAGAAAGGAAGGATTGCAACCATCTGAAGGCCCGACCTTTAATACCAAAGTCACTCAGCCTCTCCAGAAGCAACGCATGGCTGACGGTGTCGAACGCCGCTGAAAGGTCTAACAAAATCAGGGCGCTCGGTTTCTTACCGTCAGCCAGACCTCTCAATTCATCCAGCACCGAGAGCATCACCAACTCGGTGCTGTGATGGGCTCGAAACCCTGCCTGTCGTTCATGAAGTAGGTGGTGAGACTCCAGGTACATAGACAGGGATCTTAATACATGTTGTTCCAGTATTTTTTAGAGGAATGGCAGCTGAGAGATAGGCCTATAGTTCTTTAGCACAGCGGGGTCCACGCCTGATTTCTTTAGCAGGGGTCTTACACGTGCATCCTTAAACTCAGCTGGTATATGCCCTGTCTCCAAGGATCTATTAAGGAGGAAGATGATGCGTTCCTCCAGCAGAGGGCGGGCTAGCTGAAAGACTCTTGGTGGACACGGATCTGCTGGAGATCCGGATTTGATTCTACCCATCAACTGTTCCAGACTCAGTGTATCAATCTCTGGAAACAGTGTGATGGTACAGTCAGCCGGTTTATGAGGGGCTGTAGGCAAGGCCATCCCATTTGCCGTGCCACTTTTTATCTCTTGTATAATGGTTCTCACTTTCTCCAAGAAATATCCCTGAAAGGCGTTGCAATTTAAAGGAGACTGGGAATTATCGGGTTTTTTACTCAACTCCGACAAGATCTTGAAGGTCTCCTTCTGGACATTGGCTGCCTTGCTTAGGCGAGCCTCGTAGTATTCAGCTTTCGCTAGAGCAATAGACTTTTTATATAGATTAAGAGAGGTTCGATAGAGGTTTCTAGCCGAGGCCTGTTTAGTTTTCCTCCATCCTCTTTCCATCGCTCTAAGCTTCCTTTTATGGTCCCTCAGTGATGGCGTAAACCATGGGGCCCCTTTACCAGGTCCTTTTAATAGCTTTGTTCTCCTAGGAGCTATCTGATCAATAGCTAGGGTTAGGCTCTGCGTTAAATCCGCATAGTCCCGGTCCAAGCTATAGTCAGGACTCAAAGAGCGATCCCTTGGCAAGAGTACCTTGGTCAGGGTTAGCAAATCAACCTCTGCCCAATTACGGATACTCCTCACTTCCAGTGGTAGGTTGTTTCTAGGGCCGTTAATGCGTACCTCGCAAGATATTAGATAATGATCCGACCATATACATGGGGCAACGTCTTTAAAGGCCACATTTGGATCGGTGGTCCACACAAGGTCAAGAACATGGCCTTTATTGTGTGTGGGAGTCTCCACAAGTTGTTTAAAACTTAGGGCTGACATCAAGGTGTCCAATTGGCGCATAGGCAGGTCCCAATGGGACTCTTCCCAATGTAGGTTAAAGTCTCCTGTTACTACAATTTTAGTGTAGCGGGTACATAAGTCCGACATAATGGGACCAAATAAATCATGGAACAATGGCGTTGCATTGGGTGGGCGATAAACCGCTAGCACCACCCAGCATGAATTATTCACAGTGACTTTCACCCCAAGCAAATCAGCTAAATCAACTGTCTCTGACAGCAGACTTTCCACTGACAAAACCTTTTTAAAAAGAACCGCTACCCCTCCCCCCCGTGCATTTCATGGGCGATTATGCCATATAGCATCATAGCCGCTTGGGAGGGCGGCGATGATGTCCGGCATCGAGTTATCGCCCAACCAAGTCTCTGATAGAGTCAGTATGTCTATCTCATTGTCCTGCAACAAGTTATAAATTTCTACATGGTGACAGTGGAGCGAACGGGTATTTAAGCTAGCTATTTTCAGTGAGGAGTGCCGCCCTGAGGGGATCACATTAAGGGGGGCAGAAATTGCGTACTCTCTGAGTTTCAGTAAAGTTGCACAATCCACGCATGCCTCACCTATATCCAAATTGCGCAGCTCTTCCGAGGAGTAAATACACCGTTGGCCAGAAGTCCCAGCCCCCAAGCCCGTCCGTGCGCGGACGGGCGCAGACGGGCTGGACTCTGGCGTGACTCCGGCGATGCTCCGGCGAGCCCGCCGCGCGTGCCCGCTGCGCGTCAACATGGCTGCCTTAAGTACCGGTCTAGCGTCCTTCTGACGACTAAATGTCTAAATGTCTAAATGTCTATTTTGTCCAGCCGAGACTGAGTCACTAGCTCACATTTTCTTTGTATGTCCTGCCTAAAGGTCACCTAGGCACAAATGGCTGAAATCTATGTGCAAGAACATGGGCATCAGAGTAGCTATGGAGGCTCTTAGGATTTTGAAAACTAACACTGATGACCCTATTGTCATAGCAGTGACTAAATATCTGAGCTGGCTGTGGGTCATTCGAGCGAGAAAGTTGAGGGCTTGCTAACTTACCGCATATGTAATATATAGTTTCTGTCCCTTCTCTAGCAGCTATTCCTACCAATTTGCCATAGTCGACAGTATTCATATGTATCATGCCCAAATTTGTTCATTGTCTTTTATGCTGGTTCTAATTTTTTTTTTGATTTTAGCTATTTATATGACATAGAATCTGTTCTTACAATCAATTTCAATTCAATTTCAATTTATTTATGATTTTGGAACTCAAATGAGATCCACATAAAAAGAAGGACGAAGATAAAAACATACATTTTCGTACAATAGGGTATAGGATACAAATACACAAAGACTTATAAAACATCAGGTAAAACACTCATGAAAATCATAACATCCATACAAAATTTTAATATATATCTAAAAAGCTTTTAAAAAAGTAAAAAATTCTGTGGCAAAACATTTCATTTGGTGGATTATAAATGGCGTCTGTAAATGCGGTGGCAGACAAAATGGATAGTTGTAGACAGATTGATCTCATCCACTTACGCCGATAAAGAAAAAGAGTCAGACAAACAACAAGTACATGGGTGACATCCTGGATTGAATTATTACATACATTACAGACTGGAGAGGAACCATACCATTTGGACAATACATTATTCAGTGGAAGAAGACCCTGCCTCAATAAAAGCCAAAAACGGCGTACTCCATGGGGGAGGTTCCAAGTAAAATACGGTTGTACTTTACTTATCAGACAAGAGTCAATGGCCGGATAAATACCTTTCTTTGAAATACGGGCTTCCCTGTCCGTAGTGAAACTTAATTTCCAGGTAGCCCGTTTCAAAATGGCCTTTAGCTGATATGGTGATAAAGTAAAAAGTACAGATTCATCCAAATGAAGCAGGTCAACTGCAATCCTAACATTTTTTACAATTAAAGATTGCTCATTTAGGGTTCCTAGTAATTCTTTCTGAATAAAAGATCTTAATGTACCAGGTTCTCCCTTTACAAGGCAAGTAACCCATCGCACTATCCCTGCAAGGCCCTGAACCCAACTACTACGCAGACCAAAGTTAACTGAGGTTAGATACCGCAAGATTTTACCTTCTGTTATATTTTAAAAAACCCATTTTCCTAGATCAAGTAATTCGATACCGTACAATAAGGAAGCTGGGATTTTAGCACGGAAAACCTCTAGTAAAAAAGCAAAGTGTCTTCTGCCTGTGGATCTATAAAGGGAGATTAAACTTTTACCTTGTGCCATTGCTTTCCGAATATTGTTTCCTATATGAGCCTTGTCGCTTGAATTTCCACATATTATTTTTCCTAGGAAGACATAAGATTTTACCACTTCCAATTTTTGTCCACCTACAGACCAGGCGTAACTCCCATACTTCAACTTTTTCCTTCCCAGCATGCACATTACTTTACTTTTTGACACATTTTTCTTTAAGTGATGGGCCTCTGCATATTCATGTAATACCTGCAGACGATTATTTAGTCCCTTCAGTCTTAGATCCAATATTAATATATCGTCGGCATATAGCAGACAGCCAATCGATTTCTCCCCCAATAATGGGGCGATACCTTCACTTAGAGACAGTGCATAGGGGAGGTCAGATATATATAAGGAAAATAATAAAAGGGCCAATAAACAGCCTTGTTTTAAGCCGTTTGCCCGTAGTAATAACTTGGGATAGACCTCTTTCCCCTCCCATCAAGACTCTACACCAGGTGTCAGTATGAAGGGCCCGAACTAACTCCAGAAGGGTGGCCGGCATGCCAAGGACTGATAGTTTCCTCCACAGCAAAGGACGATCTACTTTATCAAATGCTGTGGAGAAGTCTATGAAGGCTACATACACTTTCCCTCCTCGGACCTTAACATATTTTTCAGTTATAACTTGCAATCTCGTTAGATTATCCATGGTTCCATGCCTTCGCCTAAACCCAGTCTGTTCAAAGGGTAAGATTTCACCCAAGTCCACCCAATCATTAATCTGCTTCAAGAGGCATTTGGCAAAGACTTTACCTACGGCATCTAAAAGTGCAATTTGTTGATAGTTATGTGGAGCATCACGGTCTCCCTTCTTGAAAAGGGGAACTAATATACTCCCATTCCAAGATGGGAGGACAGTTTTGCTTGCAAAGAAGAAACTAAACACCGGAAAGAGGATTTTACTCCACATTACACTATTTTGTTTTAGAGCTGAAATTGGAAGCTCATCCGGACCCATCGCCCCGGAGGGGCGCAAACCCTTGATGGCCAATTCGATATCTTTTTCAGAGGGCGGTCCATATGGTAAGAGGTCCTCATTTGCTCCACTACAGCCAGCTACGGTTCCATTACTTGCGTAAAGGTTCTGGATATATCAAACCCATTTATGCTCCTCGATAGCTACTGGAAGTGGTCTAGTTCTAGCTCCACAGCCCTCCCCGATAAGAGACCAAAATGTTCTTACTTGACCTTTAAACGCAGCTTCCCGCAATTTAATCCATACACTATCTTCCCTCTCTTTTCTCATCTTAACCTTCACCCTAGTTCTCCTTCTCTTTAATAGTACAATTCTACGATATCTTTCAGGGGAATAGGTCAGGTACTGATCCCTAATTAATTTACTTATTTCAATATTAAGTAGACGTAGAGATCTGGGAGTTACTTTAATATTACCTTTTGGGTTTGGTTTTTTTGCAATTGAAATCACCATATTCATAAAATCAGCAAAACATGCTATTTCAAATCCATTCCAGTTAGTCAAATTTTCCACGGCAGCCTTTAGAATACTTTCCAAACCCCTAATTGCCCTAATATCCCAGTGACATCTCCCTGATTTCTTTCCAAAAGCGACCGATTCACTGTTTAATAACCATGAATCCGTCGTTGATGGATTTAAAATTACAGTGAGAGTTAGCACTTTATGATCGCTATGGGGTGTATTAGAGACCTTAAGATCTTTCAAAAGGAAAAAGGAGGTACTTCCCACTATCACATAGTCTAGAATGGATTCACTATTATTTGATTTATGGGTGAAGTTCGCCGGTATAGCTGAGGGTAATCTTCCATTCGCTATTATACCTTCAATTTCTATCAATTCATCAAGGAGCAGTTTCCCTCTCTTATTTGTCCTAATGTTACATGGAAAGAGGGCTTGAGGAATCTGCAAGGATTCTTCTTTGTCCTTATTTCTGAACATATCTAGGCTAAGGTTGGAGATTTTACTGTTAAGATCCCCTAACAGAGTTATATGAGGGGTAGGTTCTGCTTCAATAATTTTCTTTATGTATGAAAAAAGCTTCTTTAGAAGTGCATTATGGCAGGCATCTGGAGGAATATATGCATTTATCAGTATCAGTGGTTTACATTTTTCAGCATTGTCAAAGTTAAACAATGTTATTGCCTGAAAAGGGTTGCTAGAGTCTATGTAATGAACAAAATTCAATGTTATCTTATTGGATAACAGGCAAGCCACCCCACCCCTTGCATGAACTCCCCTAGATGGAGTACCTCTGCCATCTAGCGTAAAGTAGTCCTTACCTAATAATAATTTCTCTGTGCACCACGTCTCTTGGAGACAGATCACGTTTGCATCTAATGTATGTAAAAATTGCAACTTTTCCCAGCTATTCTTTATTCCTGCAGCATTCCACGATATTATTTTTAGTTCATTGCTAAAAAAGAGGGTGCAGTGGGAGATTATTAATGGATCTGCTCGTCAGGACACCAGGTAACCAGTTCCATTGTAAACTCTCCTCTATAGGGTTCCGTTGAGAGGAGAGGGAGATGGGGTCTATAAGTTTCACTTGTCTACCATTTATTGAAATACAGATTTTTAAGTCCTCAGTTTCAAGAGGACAATCTCTACTGCCTGAGTCTGCCTGAGTTAACAGGGGCTTGTTAACAAAAGCTCTATTTCGTGGTTTCTCTAAAAAAGGAGTGACATCGATCCCCCTACTTTGTAGACCTTCTGACCATTGAAGAATATGATTTGCAATAATTTTGGAGTGAAACCTTACCCTCGTTATATGCCCGACTTCTGTTTTAAAGATGGAAACTAAATCCATATCCTAACTTTGGATAAGTTTCAGACTTTCGATCTCCAAAAAACATTTGAGAAGCGAGGACCTATTTAATATGAGATCCTTATCAAATAGAGGAAAAAAATCAAAATGGGATGTATCTATACTTTCCCTTCCATGAACATCATTAGGCATTTTCGATTCATCCTTACTTTTTACCATTTCAGGGAACGGCATGGCCAGGGGGTTGAGTGTAAAGATACTACATTAACTGGCTTCTGATGCTCCTCAATTTTAGTACATGGTAACCCCCCTGTTACGATATTAAAAGCGGCTAACTGGGGGGGGTATAGTATTTGGGGAGGGAACATTGTAAGTCACCAATGGCCCTATCACCAGATCTTTGGGTTCCAGGATCACTTGGTCTGCTTCAACATGCTGGTTCATATCTTGTGATACATTATACAATAGCCCCTGAGAAAGATCCTTTCCAATAGAGGTCTCTAAGTGTTCTTTAAAACAAATTTTTCTTTGCCTCTTTTTTGCAAATCTTCGGATTAGTGTCATCTTTTTCCCTCTGTTCTTTTTAGGTTTCCCATTTTTTTCCTTTTTTCCCACACATGATAAGTCCAGAACACCCTCTTTCTCCTAGTTTGTCTGGGACTTAAAAATAGGAAATAGCTCCTTATCTATCCTTTTTTCAGAATTCACCATGATTTTTCTTCTTGACCAGGCTCAAGAACACAATCAGATACTAGAACTTTTGATGGGGTTTCAATGATCTTCCCCATCATAGCCACTGTTTTCTTTTGCTCAATAGGTTGGGAATTATCATCATGGTCAATTAGGACTAATTCATAGTTGAAATTATCAAACTTATTCTCCACCACTATATCTTTCTTCACTTTCGATCCTACTTGAATGGACTCAGTTTTTAAACTAGGTTCCTTCCCCTGTTTGTTATTTAATAATACCTTTAATATTTGGGTTACAGTTTCCAGCACACAATCTGAACCTCCAACAAATTTTTCTAGTAACTTTAGAATGGAGGATAACAGATGTTCAAGGGATGATAAGGAGTCCGAGACAAGATTATCCTTCTTGGTGGATTGATTGGGATGGATATCGGTAATATTTAGATCGGGCTCGTGGAGATGTGTGACTGTGATAGAGAGTAATTAGATTTATTAGGAGTGCTACTGAATAATTGGAGTCCTATAGGGGCTATTACTGCTGGAGTATTTACTGGTTCTATGGTCTTACTAGTATCGCAGGCGATATATCTCCTGCAGAGCTCTAGATCCAGAAGAGTGAAATCATTACTTCGAGCTTCCTCAGTCAAAAGAGGACTGAGAGGTTCTTCTAAGATTCCACCGGGGGCAGGTAAGGGTCTTTGCACAGTCACCTCCACTGTTTTAAAAGTAGGACCTAAGGATCCATGGAGAGTTGGAGGACTATTTTTATCCCCAAGGGTTTGCGTGAAAGGGCCCGGGGGTTCCAGGGAAACTTGAGGCCCACCCCTCCCGACAGTATGGAGTTCTGCAACCTCTGCCATATTAGCTGATTCGGTTGGTTTAACATAATTGCTGTACCCACTCAGCAATTATGTTATGTTCTTACAGACAATTTAAGATAATATTTCACTGCATGTATCTCTTATCTATCTTATTTATTAGGTAATTTTGATGTTTTACTGTTTTTGGTTACAGCGGTCATTGTGGTACTGTGCCAGGCCATAATTTTTATCGAAGCATGTTGTCTTTTAAGAGTTTTTGTTAATCGAAATGAAGACATAATGAAACTGAAACTGATAGTCATTTAGAGATTAAAAAGTGTTTTTGTGACATGCAGCATTACTTAAATCTTGAAATCTGACAATGACCCACCTTTCAATAGTTGAGTATTTAAAGATTTTCTCACTCACCTAAATGTCAAGCATCAGAAAAGCACACCTCTCTGGCCCAGGGTAATTCATGAGCACCCTCAACAAGACTGTTGAGCGCGCTTTGCTGGAAAGACTTGAACTCAAATCAGTTCTTCACTCTACTCTCTGTGCAAATAGGTCAACTCCCCATTCTACCACAGGTGAAAGCCCTACCACCTTAATGTTTGGAGGAGCCATGGGTACCAAACTTCCACAATGGAACACTGAAATAAGTATCGACATTGATAAACTTGGCACTACTGATTACTCTCACAAACACAAAATGAAGAACTCTGCAGAAACAGGCTGCGGTGCTCAAAGTACTGTATTCAAAAGAGGAGACCAAATATTGTCAGGCAGAAATGGAAACACAAGTCTGATGCCCCATTTCATACTGACCCATTGAGGGTTGTAACTAATAAAGGGTACATGTCGACTGCTCATCGTCCTGGATGGTACAACACAAGAAATTCTTCTTCCTTTAAACACCTGCATCGAAAGCGAGAACCTTCCATCTAGGAGTAACAAGAGTCCAAAGACTGCACCTGTGCCTGTATCACCTGTGTCGGCTCTGGATACCTCTCCTATATCTCCTTTGCTTTCCTCAACCTCACGCAACAAGATCTGGAAGATTGACCTCATTGAGGAATTATAATGTATATATGTTTTTTGTGTACTTGTTATTTAACAAGGGGGAGATGTAGTATCATCTATGTTAGAGATAGCGGCATCCTGGTGGTCCCTGACAAACTCCGTAGAATAGTGACATAAGTGGTTGGGTGTGGGTAAGAAAATTCATGACGTATTACGGGCAGTTAATGGTTACACTCTGAAGAATAAAGACTTGTAATATCGAGCTCTGTGTGTTGTGTGAATATTTACATGTACCTGGGTGGGGGGAGAATACTACAGTACTTAGGAGCCAGGCCTCACTCCAGTGCAGGCTGTCAGCAGAGTCCAGTACAGGTCCAGCTGCTACTGGTCTAGTGGTCCCTTTTGCAGCAAGGCCTTTTGCAACATGTTGTGTTGCTGTAATCACTAAGGAGGTCTGCTAACTGACCTTTTAGTCCATGTCTCAGCCCGAGGTAAAAGTTGAAGTAGGTCCAGCCCCTTAATTTTCCATACAGGTCAGACAGCAGGTTCTGTCCTCTTCTTTTCTCCCACAGCTTCAGAAATTGAGCTAAAGTTGAGGTGTCCCTTTAGTAGGATTCACTCAGGGATGCGTCTAGGAAAATGCGCGATCCCCTCCTTAACAACCACAATAAACTCATTCTGAGACTATCGTCTAGTCACTAGATGCTCATTCTACTTGGTTGATGCCAAGCAGGCTATGCTTGGCCTAGGGAACAAAGGCTTCTCTTCCACATGTCCCTCTTTACATTTAGCAATGAATGGACAGGTCTCACTCTGGTTCATTTCAAGTTAATGAAGTTCCTGAATCTACCTCAGCTCACTTTCCTGAGCTGAGAGGAGTTACACACGTCACACCCAGATAGGCCTACAAAAGGTCTCAACCATTGTTTCTGTTCTGGGAGCAATTGGAACACTTCATTAAGGAAAAGCAATTACAGGGGGCAGCTGTTGGAAGACACATGCTAATTAACCTATTGGAGTTTCATGCAAAATCTAACTTTTAAATGATACTGAGCAGTCAATGGTAACATTTAAAGTTTGGGGATCCGAATCTTCGCGTGTATAAAGGCAGCTTCAGCGTGCTGAATGCCACCCTTGGCCTGTCCTCACTCAATAACTAAGTCTCTATCATCGAGCCCAGTTCTCAGCAATTACTCAGTGGCATTCTATATGGTAAATTAGCATGATGATATAACATTCTGGGGAGCATTACCGTCTTAAGCAGGGATAATGTTCTCATAACATTCAATGGAAATGATTTCTAGAATGTTATGCTGGATCTTTGACCCCTAATGGCTCTCCAACTGTTAGCCTCAATAATGTCCTGCTGGTCATGGAGAACTGGAATGCTCAGGTATTTAAATGATATTGCTTCCCATCCAAATCTCCCCTTGGAAATGCTATCACGAGTTCCAAGGCCCTCGTTCCGAGCAGACACATGTATGTTTTGCCCCAATTGATCATGAGTCCATCATCTAACTGTGCGATTAGACCCTGTTTCAGCTTCCCCACATAAACAAGGACATCATCAGTGGACAAGGATATCATACACTCAAATCCCGCAACCCTGATTACCAAATGATGACTCTCAGCCCAGACACAGGATGTAAAAGGCTCTATCCACCAGACAAATAACAGTGAATATAGGAAAATGGCCTGCCTTGACCTCCTGCAAATCTGCACAGGGTCGGAAACAAACTTAACATTTTCAGCTTAGCCACTGGGACTTTATACAGTATTTTGACCTATATAATCAGCCCAAGTCTCAATCCCATCTTTTCCAGCACTGCAAATAGGTAAGGCCAGCTAATTGTGTGAACTGCCTTTTGAAGGTCTATTGACAAAACCCCAGGCTTTATGTGGGTTCCAAGATCAGAACCTACAATGTGTAAAAGACAATGCATATTTTGTGTTGTACTACAGTCAAGAATTAATACACTCTAGTCTGGATGCACCAGGTCTGCTATCACACATAGAACTTTACTACAGATCTTATAATTTACATTTAGTATTGAGAGTGGTCTGTACCTCCTGTGTTGCCTGTACCCAGTCCTAGTTTACAGAAGAAGTGCCTCACACAACGAACTTGGCATTTGTCTAAGGTCATACCTCCTTCTGTATAATGCCAGCGATTTGGGGGTCAGTTTGACTGAACATGCCTCATAGAACTCGGTATAAAGACCATCTGTCCCTGGGGCCTTGCCCAATGCCAAATGACAAATGGCAGTTTGCAACTCCTGTATTATGATTGGGCATTTAATGTCATCCCGTTGAGCATGTGCATGGACAGTATCGTATGAGCCCCTCAGGTATTTTTCAATGGACTCAGGGGAGTTTGATTAGCAGCATAATGGCTTGTGTAGTAGCTGAAGAATACTTCATTGATGCCTGCTTGGGTCTAGCTGGGCACGCCATTACTGTCTTCTATCAGTACTAATGGCTTCTCTTGTCCTGTCTAGTTAGCTATGCCAGGAGCCCACCTACCAGCTCTGTTACCATATGCATGCCTAGAAATCAAATAAGTTCGACAGTCATGACATTCCAATTGGTGTGATTGGCGAGCACGATGCTCTAACAAATGAATATATGCTTCTTTCTCCTCTTTGGACTTTTGTATCTGGGCTAAAAGGCTCATCTGCCCCTCAGTCACTGTGAACTCTAGTATTAGGGTCTCCTAATACCAAAGGAAGTACCAATGCAGAGACAACGCATACTACATTAAAAGCCTCCCGCTCATTGGTGTGCTCCTTGGACATTACATCTTTGGCCTCAAAATATCGATCTTTCTGTTTACCAATTTTATCTTTGACTACTGGGTCATCCAATGCCTAAGATGTAACCTCCATGGTGGCATTGCCAGGCATTGATGTGAGAACTATTCCCACCCAAAATATGGACCCATTAAAACAAGAAGTGCAACTTAGTAATTCCCAGGCATTGATTGGAGTGGAGGGAACATTGCCATGCACAGAGAAGTTTTGTCTAGTTCCTTGCTGTGGCAGCCTCCTATGTCCAGTTTAAGAACTATAAATCACTGATCCCTCAATGCAAATGTTCCCAACATGTTTCAACAAGATTTGGCCTCCCCAAAGGCTGTAATGTTACTCAGTAGACTAGGTAGGAGGGCTGCGATGCAGACGGTTCCGCCAGCACATTATTACAACTCATTTGCCGTTCTGAGGTCAGCACCGGCCAGTCTGTTTCGGAATTCCTGTGTTATCTGAACCAGACATCAGGCCAGTGTGGCTCTATTTGGAGTCATCTCTCTAGTCATCTCTCCAGATTGTCAATTGTTTATAGCCAACCAGACAATTTTCTCACACAAACTTTGCTTGCAGCACTGATGGTCATGCCCCGAGTATACTGTGCGTTTCCTGCTTTTGTGACTCCTCTATCTTCTTGGTTTTGCTGTGAGAAGGGGCAATCAGTTTTATGCTTATTGTCGTAATTGCCTAACCAGTCCCATGCATCTTTGGGGTCGCCAAAGCACAATGTCCTAATATTAACTTGAGTCATGTTGGAAACATAAGGGTATATTTAATGCCTTCTCTTAACTTGCAGGAACAAGAGCCACTGTTGTAGCACAGCCAAGGCGTAACCTGAGAATAATAAGACCATACAACTATCTACATCAGAGTGACTGGTTTTCTTACTACTATGAGAATAGCATCCTTGACAGCACCTAGATCACGAAAACCCATGTGCTCGCCAAATCGAAAACAAGTCAAAAAGACCCTGGGGAGCGACCACTGTCCATATCCAGAACACAATATATTTCACCATGTCTTTGCCTCCTGTCCACCCCAGCCGGCCCACACAGTCAAATGTTATTACAACAGGACCTCCCTTCTAAGTCTTCTGCTCTTCCTTCTAGGAATTCTACCCGTTTAATGAGATTAAGTACATCACGCTGGAAAGTGGTCATATCAGGCTATATCTGACTTTAATTGTGTTGGATAGCTTTGTTTATTTATGTTTCTGTAATATTTTGTTATTGAAATGTTTTTTTTTATTGATGCATTATTCAAATGTTTGCTGTGTGTGAGATAGTTTTTATTTGAAATTAGAATTCATTGTAGTTGTTGCTTTTTTTGTAGTGCCCATGGTGGCAAATGTTTTAGTTGCATTATGACTTTTTAATAAAATTATCCATTATGCATAATAATTGTGTTTTGACAATTTTGGGAAGGATGTTCAAAATTGTGTTTTGGTCACAAAACCTAGCCAATCATAAAATCACTAGGTTTGTGATCGCAAAGTCTCTTTTTGTAATATACACAACCCAATTTGTGAGTTGGAAAAACAATGTCAATCTCACAAATAAGGAGCTCTGACCCATACCAAATTGCAGATTGGAATGTGGAATTTAGCTTGATAGATTTCAAAGTTTTTCAATCATAATTCCTGTTGCAAACGTTTGAAAAATAAGTGATTCCTCAAAGGAGGTAGCAACTAATGAAAACTCAATACCCTTTATGAATTGGAGATGCAGCTTCAGGGGGAATAGGTAGTAGTCCAGAGGACCATACATGTTCCTTTTAAAGCAGCACTGGTTCCGTTAAAGAACAAGGGCTGCTTTAAAAAATAAGAATGTTCCCCATCTGAGATACTGGTCTGCTCTTTCTTACAAGACATCCTCCTTCTGGTTGCATCCAAATCAATGGTTGTCACAAGTTCAGACCTTTCTAATAAACATTAGTTAGGCAGGTCACCCTTTGAGAGTTGTTATTTTATAAATTGTTCTATTATTACATCATCAGAGCTGGAAAACCGATTCCATTCTTAAAGAGTTGGCTGAAATTTGAAGTCACTTTTGGTTAATGGAATATAGTACACCATTCCTATTGTGCTTAATCTTGAAATTATTTCTGGGTGGCTGTAGGTACTTTATGTATGTATTTATGAAATATTTGGTAGCTGTTCGTGTGTAGGTTTTGTTCATTTAAATTCCACTGTAGGCTATGCATTCAAGATAACGCAAGCATAGTGGGTTTTGTAAAAGCTGAACTGGCTAATGTTTCATTCTTTTGTTTGGTTTGTTTACATGTTGTTGGTTTTAGAATGTATGCATGGCCTAGATTAATTCTTAAGTCTTGATGACTATGTTTGTTTTAAAAAATTGTAATACATTGATATAGTGCACTTTAGAGCCTTCTGATTACCCTTTGAAAGGGGTATGCTACCCTCCACTTGCATTGTTGGCGTTTGATTTGTGATTTAGTGAGCTATGATACACATTCCATCATTGAATATGCTTTGTGGCTTGGAGTTTGTGCCTTGATTGATGTAGACAAATGCAAAAACAGCAGTTGATGGACAGAATGTAGAACAATGTCATACAGTCACCCCGTACAGAGATCTGGGCCTAAATCCATAGTTTTTTTGCTCACCATGCCATTACAGTTTGAACCCAGCCATATGCAAATCAGTCTTGACCCTGTGCCCCATGGGAACAGTCCAGCCAGAACTGCCAAGCCAGGTCCTCCCTGGACAGGAAACACGCATCCTAGGCCTGGTTTCAGGCTTTCACACCTCATCAGCCAGTATAGCTTGATTCCAGTGGCATGGAGAGTAGGGGACTCAAGTCTGGGCATACCCGTCCCACTCGCCCTGTGTGGGAAGGGTATGCCCAGACGTGAGTCCCGTGCTCACTACGCCACTGGAGTCAAGCTATCCTGGCTGATGACGGCTGATAGCCAGAAACCGCTCCGAGGATGCTTGATTCCGGTCCAGGGAAGAAATGGTTTGGCAGTTCTGGCTAGACTGTTCCCATGAGGCACAGGGTCAAGACTGATTTGCATATGGCCATGTCTGAACTGGGGTGGCGTGGTGAGCAAAATAACGATGGATTAAACCCAGATCTGTGACTGGGGTGAATGTTTTACCAATGTGCAACTTTCCGTCCATCACCTTGTGTGTTTTGCTGTTGATTGATGTAGACAGCAAACCCAAGTATTTTCAAAATACTTAAGTAAAGGGGACATATTTTTTTTTCCATTTATTTTATACAACTGAGTCAACTAAAAAACCATAATGTTTATTGAGGTTTAGTGTAGAGAGATTGTCTAATAGTTTTTTTTAGCTAAAAAGTGAATTAAATGTTTGTTGCATATTCCATTATAAGAGTACATTTTTGGAGGTGGGGCTAGATCGCCTGGTTCAAATGAAAATAGTACCCTTGAATATGAACATTTGGGAAACAATTGTATGGAATGGCATACTTAAAGTCTATTACTATTTGTACTAGGGAGTAGTTGTTTACTTTTGTGATAAATATTGTTAAAACTCATTGTATGTACTGCATTCTGTGTTAGGGAGTAGTGCAAAACTATAAGGGATATTTTTGTTTTGATACTAATCACGTACTGTGTAAGTTTCGTTGAATAGTGGGGGCATGTTTTAAATGCATCGTCCATCGACTACATTTGTAGCTGTGTTAGGGTTAGAGAATTATTTGGCATACAAATGATTCTTTTATCATTGTTTTTTTGTCTATGGTGCACTATAAATAAAGTTTTTTGTATATATTATAAAGCATTTAAAACTAAATATTTTACAATTAAATAATAAATATGTTCTATCTTTGTATTCGATTCAATTTGACTTTATTCGGTTAAGAAGATAATAACCATAAAAGTACATTTAAAAGCGATTCATAATAATACATTGTCAAAGTCAATACATAAAAACAGAAAGAAATTTCGGATAAAACATGGATTAAATTTAAATGCAAATTGATTTACGTAGTCTAAAAACATTGCTAAGAAATTCCGAGATGCAGGCAACGTTAAAAATGACATCTAATTTCTGAAGTTCCAGGAAGGCAACCCTACAACGTCTCACCCCCATTTCCCTTAAAATTGGAATAATCAATCTTTTCCTGGGTAAGGTATAGTATTTACAGAAAAAAAAGATATGGATATTAGACTGTTCCGATTGGTCATCACATGGGCATTTAGTGAGATTACGGGACCAACAATTCATTGCGGGGAAGCTTAGGGCCCTAAAGAGGATGCTTAATCTGAATCGGGTCAAAATGAACTGCGAAAATTCTGTCAAAGAAAGGGTTAAGTATGGTTGGATTTTCCCTTGAGTTGATACAGGTAGATGGGCTAAGACAGTTTTCTTCTCATGTTCCACTGTGATTCTACATTCTTCCAGGTGTTTCATACATTTTATTTTTAATGCTTTTCTCGTGATGTTACACATGGACAGGGGATTGTCATAATAGCCCATACAGCTAACATCTCCAAGGAATTCCCTGATGTATGTAAACCACCTTATCCTCCCAACATAATCCAATAATCCAATGGATAATCCAATAATCCATCAGTTAAGATAGCACGGTTCAGTACACATCCATCACTAGTCCAGGCCCTATGCCACAACAATATTGGTTGAATTCTAGTTAAATCTTCAATATAACATTGGCCCAATTCCGTATGGCAGATGTAACTAGAGGCACTCTCAGGTACAGCTAAGATGTGTCTCAGGAATTTATTTTTGGCCACTTGTATAGAGTTAACATTTTCATACCCCCACAGTCCCGCACCATAGACCGCAATAGAAACACAGGTGGCATTGTAAATTTTCAAAAGTTCTACAGTGGGTTTTTTCCCCATCTTTTTAGCGAAATTTTTAAGGGCAGTAATAGATTTACAGAACAGGGCTTTCCTTACTTTTATCGCCTCTGTCCAGTTCCCTGCTTCGTGAAATAAAATACCAAGGTAAGAAAAGGTGGCAGTATAGTCTATGAGACTTGCATTAATAAACATCCGCCTCCTTCTTCTGCTAGCACCAGGGCCACAATTCATGGAAAATGTCTTGGAGCAGTTGATTTTCAGATCCAGATTAACCATGAATTTATTAAAGGATGTTATAAGGCATTGCAGAGCCACTGGGGTGCGAGCCATTAGGACCGCGTCATCTGCATAAAATAACGCAGGGATTGGTCTTTTGGCTACCCTAGGCATATCACAAGTTGTTTCCACTAGGGCGTTCTCTATTCCGTTAATATATACCAGGAATAGGAAAGGTGCTAAAACGCAACCCTGGCGTACCCCACGCCCAATATCAAATGATCTAGTGCATTCACCTTTTTTACCATAACGCACTGTTGCGATGGCACCTGAATACAAATCCTTAAGAAAGGCGATTATATTTCCTTCTACACCAAGAGATTCCATAATATCTCATAGTTTGCTGTGTGAGACACAGTCAAACGCTGACGTCAAGTCAACGAAGGTGAAGTAAATGGGTTCACGTCGTGCCTTGGTGTAGTTCTGCTGTAGGATAAATAGGTTTAGACCCTGGTCTACTGTCCCCACGCCCTTTTGGAACCCGTATTGAAGGTCGCTAATTATAGAGTTGTCTTCCGACCATTCTTGTAGCCTACCTAGTATTACTCTTCCTAATATCTTTACAGTACTGTCCAATAGGGAGATAGGGCGATAGCAGGTAGGGTTTTGTCTGTCCCCTTTTTTAAAAATTGGAACAATAACAGACATAAATCACGATGGAAGTAAGTTCATCTTTAGGGATGCATTAAATAGTTGCACTAATAATGGGGCCCATAAATCAACATTATTTTTGAACAGGTCAGGAGGTATTCCATCTGGACCTGGGGCTTTACCGCCCCGTGTTGCCTTAAGGCTCTCGGTTATTTCTTTTAGAGTAAGTTTTAGTTCCAAGCCATTAACTCTCATTTCCCCCTGATTAGACCTTAATAATTGCAATGGAGGAATCTGCTCATCAGTTGAGGTGCTATACAGGCTAGAGTAATGGCCCACCGAAGAGTCCTCGGTAATGGCAATTTCAATACGTGCTTTTCCTGAGTCAAGGAAGGGAGCATTTACTGCTTTCCAAAAAGCACAAACATCCTTACTCAGTGAGGCCTCACAGAGCTTTTCCCAGGCTTCAGTTTTAATTGCCAGTTTCCTTCTTTTCAATGCATACTGGTAGGATTTCCTCGCCTCCCTAACCCTTAGGGGATTACGGGGGACAGCATGTAAAGCTCTCTTAAGCTCAGAATGGGCCTTTGTGCACGTGAGATCAAACCATTTTTCCGTTTTTTCCTTACTTGATTTAGAAGCCACCCAAAGATTGCCCTTTATTTGAGAAGCAATAACCTTGAACTGTTTAAGAATCTCCTGACTAGTCGCACTTTCATCCAGAATGGTCAAGAAACTAGGCAAACACTCGCTTACCAGATTGCATAATAAATCACTTGGGACTACCCTGTCCCACTTTAATGCATAGCCATTTTGTTTTGCCACACTAATGTCAGAAATATTCTGCATAGATCTCCTCTCTATAGCCACTGCCTGAAAAGGATTTCTAATCTCCATAATTATCGGGTAGTGATCGCTAAGTGGGGTATCAAGGGTCCAACACCTCTTGACCATATGTCTGTGCCTAACAGAAGTTATTATGAAATCTATTATAGACAGAACACCCCTGCCATTAAACGTAGGGGAAAAGGGGAGCTCTGTTTGACCAATTTCATTTGCGTATCCTAGATCTTCAGAGTGAAGAATCTTGTTTAACAAGTCTCCACAAATGGAATGTTTAGAATGAGTTAGGTCAGTATCCGGATCCAACATAAGCCCACATGCTCCTTTCTGGCTTTTCTTACATATAGTACAGTTAAAATCACCCCCCCAAACAACCCAAACATCCCTGGCATTTTTATCTGATTCATTACTTAGATCATTGCCAAACATCTTTAGGGTCGGTTCCAGGTCAGCAGGAGGGATGTTGTTATAAAAGTTTATAATTAAAAGACACAATTCCTTGCTTGCATCAATCCGCACTAGCTGATAGTACGGGTTGTGGGAGAATAAGTGAATCTTCTTGTAATTTAGGGAGTTGGATATTAACGTCGTCAGTCCCCCTTTAGCCCTACCATGGTGAACCTCCACTGCAGGTGTAAAAAAGGTTTTATAGCCAGGAAGGTGGAAGGGTTCTAGGGTCCAGGTTTCCTGAATACAGAGAATTTCCATCTCTTCTATTGTTTTTAACCACATGGGATTCGATAATTTGGACTTGAGCCCTGCCACGTTCCAGGACATTATACTGACAGTTTCCCTATTTGATGGATTAACTGGTAAACATTGGGCCGTATCTGTAACTAAATTATTAGTAATAGTTCCTATACCCTGTGATGATGAGTACCCCGGAGCTGCAATGGGGGGAGTTACAAGAGTAGGAATAGAGGGGGAACTGATGCCAGATATTACACCAAAACCATTGCCAGAAGTGACTGGGTTGGATTCTGGGGTTGAGAGCAGTCAATCAACCCCGTCCAGTCCATTAAGACAATTGAATCGGTTGTGATAAAGAAAAGGTGTCTCCGGGGGTTGGTAAAATGATCGTGCAGCATGCCCCCGATGTCTAACCCTCCGTTCAACCCTCGTCCAATTCCCTTGAGTTAAATCATGGTGCATAGGGGTAGGGGGGAAGAAAAAGGAAACTGGCAGAGTCTGTATGGTAGAGTCAGGAGATCTATTTGACCCCGCACATATATGTGAAACAGTCCTAGAATCTCGGAAACTCACCAGAATACAGTCCCCAATTATTGATTTTCTGGTTTTCCCCAGCCACGGTACCCTTCTCACCATGATAATTTCATTGTTAAAATGGGCCGGGAGAGGTCTATTCCAGTTCAACCATTTGATAATTTTCCTTATGAGTGAGTGAAAGTTCTCACCCTCACCCACTTCAAGAGGGGGAGCACCCGCCATAACCACCGTTAGCCTGTTGGCCTCAGGTGGCAAGTTGGGTCTCCGTAGTTTAGGGACAGGCTTCTCAAAAAGCGGGGGAGCAATACTATCATTGGGTGCAGCTCCATCAAAGGTAATCAAAGGGGGAACAGGGCCTACTGGTTGTAGAAATGGAGTATTAGGTTTACTAAATAGTGTTGGAGCTAAGTTGGCCATAAGAGGTTGTGGAGGGGGGGCAGCAATAGCAACCAAGGGAGGTCCCGCGTTTGCTGAAAGGTTTTGGATATTGGGGGGACGGTTAGGAAGGGGATTAAATTCGGGGGGTCTACCCTGTTTAGTATCTGAGGTTTTCAGACTACTTATTGTTGCCTCCAAAATCGTGAGTCTGATCTCCACTTTCTTCAAACTGTCACTGATAGGCAGAAGCAATGATCTAAGTAAAAATTCTATATTCCCTATGGAGGTAACGGGGGGAGATGTATTATGTAGATTATCCCCCGGGACATTTACTGGATCAGTGGTATTAGTACCCTTGTCAGGAAGAGCTTTATGGGCATCCAGTATTATCCTATCAGAAATTGAAGGGAGCTTAGGGGCTTTTCCGAATTCGGAATGGGGAATTTTGGTTTTGCCCTGCCCTCCCCTCAGTTTCCTTCTACGCTTGTTTGGTGGTGGGCCATGCATCTCAGCCACAACTACATGCTTCGGCTTAGTTTTCTTTATTTTTACTACGGTGGGGGTTTGAGTGACTAAGTCGACAGCCATACTAGTAGGACTGGAAAGAGTGGTAACATCAAGGGTCTTTTCGATAGTTAAGCAGGGGTTAAGAATATCATCCCGCAGTAGAAGAGGGACATCTTCCTGGGGTGATAAATCATGGCTAATGTTAGAGGAACCTCCCTCTTGGGAGATAGGGTAGGGAAGGATATCACCAAAAGGCTTATTTTTCAAGTTTTCAATAGAGCGTCGACGCTCCGCCCTACGCTCCGACAGGGAATTTTCCTTATCCACATCACCCTGTGCCCGCGAGAAATAGTTATCTAGAGTCCCATTTCTAAGTCCCCCCGCCTTCGCTGGTGTTCCCTCCATAGCGGTAATGACATGTCCAATACCTATATCAGAGTCCACTGAAAAACCGAAGACGTGCAGACAAAAGAGAGTGGGCCCAGCCCAGCCTACGGAGGGCCACAGAGGGCCCGCCCTTTGCCCGGGTTTCGCCCCGGGCGCTCCCGCGCGCTCCAGCGCAGCGGTAACGTTGTTATGGTTATAGGGGAAGTGACTCGCTGGGGGCGGGGTTTGCAGGGAGAGCGGGCCAGGTGTACACTATTGGCCGGGCAGGGACTCCTGGTAGTTGGAGTCCCTGCAGTCGCTCGCAGCCCTGCAGCTCTTCCCCGTCTCTCTTCAGCAGCAGTAACCAGTACAAAGCCCCGTTGTGCCCAGCAGTCCTCGCCCACGAAGCGGGACCCGCGCAGCGGGTCCTGCGAGCAGTGGAGTTCAGAGCAGCAGCAAGGTCTCGGGGCGGGAATCCAAAGACACAGTCCACGCTGGTTAGAGGGCATTCCAAATAAGCAAGGCGTCCTTATCTTTGTATATTTTTAACATGTATTTCTATTTATTTCTACTTTTAAACAATAAATAATTTAATATAATTTAACATTAGCTCCTATGAGGTTTCATTCTAAGTTCTTACCTCCATTATCTTCTATGGGAGGGTGTTGCAGTTTCACTGGTTGGCCATTTGCAGAGCTGGACTTACAGCAAAAGTGTAATTTACTATAAAAGTTCACAATACTACAAAAAAGCAGTTTGTGAATTCTGAAAAGATGCAAAATTACTTAAAAGAGTACATTTACTCAAAAGTGTAAATTAACTTTGTAATTTGGCCCAATAAATCTATATTGCAACTGTACTAAACATGATATAAATTGAAGACAAAACAGTATGGGGCATATGTACAAGCTCCTATTGCCACAGGAATGTAACTTTTTGTGACGTTCACGTGGCGATAGGGGTCTTGCCTTATGTACAAGGGAGCGTTGTACATAAGGCACCCTTTCATGCTATGTTTAGCGTAAAAGGGGCGTACAGTGGGTGTTGTGGTGGGTATTCCACTGCAACACCCATTGCATTTGACGCTGCCCCCTATGTACAAGGGTGGCGTACATAAGAGGCAGCACCCAATTTAAGACCAGGAAAACCCTGGTCTTAAAGTGGCGAAACGAGGAGAAATGCATTATTTCTCCTCGTTTTTGCTTTTTTCATGTGTGCTGGCTTGAGAAGCACACATGGAAAAAGCAAAATGCCATGGTTTTTTTATGTACAGGAAGGTGTAACTTTCATGTGTGCTGCATGGCATTTTAGGATTGGTTATGTGCAGGAAGGGACACCTTCCTACACATAACCAATCCTCCGCTGCACACAGACACCCTTGCACCCTGGTGCAAGGGTGCCTGCATTGGCGCTAAGTTGTGAAACTTAGTGCCATTGCAGGGGGAAACGCAAGGCTGCACCACATCCTTGTAAATATGGTGCAGCCTTGCATTTCCGAAGTGGTGGAGTGCGTCGTTAAGCCCAGGAGGCTAATGACACACTCCACCACTTCGTCGTACATATGGCTCTAGAACTCAATTAGGAGTACTGAAAGGAAAGAGTCCTAGTCTGGTTGACTGAGGAGCATCTTAGACCAAAGACCAAATGAGAGCCCAAGAGGTTCAAGCCAGTCAGGACTTCATAAAGGAGACACAATAGAGAATTCCTACCTTATTTAACTAGTCATCAATTGTGAACTCACGATTTATTGGATTTTGTTTAGGGGCATAGCTATTAATGTTATACCAAAGGTGAGCCTCTATTTCATAGATTTATCACAAAAAGACAAAATATTGTCTTAATTGTTATACGTTTTACATGTTTTCTTGAGTATTTTTTTAAAGAAATACGGTTGCTAGTCGAGGGGGAGGCGAAACCCTACACATGAAGAAACCACAACCCTTGTCAGGGTGAAATCACAAGTGAACCTCAAATTAACATGTGCTCAACCCTATTGTAGCTTGGCACAGAGCAGCCAGACTTAACAGTCTGAACTGGGGTGGTGTGGAATGCAAAAAAATGATGGATTTAGGCCCAGATCTCTGTACTGGGGTGAATGTATGACATTGTTCAGCATTCTGTCCATCAACTGTTGTTTTTGCATTTGTCACCCCGAGTGGGATGGGTATGCTCAGACGTGAGTCCCATGCTCTCCACACCACTGGAGTCAAGCTCCCCTGGCTGAAGACGGCTGATAGCCAGAAACCGGTCCTAGGATGCTTAATTCCGGTCCAGGAAAGACATGGCTTGGCAGTTCGGGCTGGACTGTTCCCATGAGGCACAGGGTCAAGGCTGATTTGCATATGGCCATGTCTGAACTGGGGTGGTGTGGAGTGCAAAACAAACCGCTGGATTTAGGCCCAGATCTCTGTACTGGGGTGAATGTATGACATTGTTCTGTATTCAATCCATCAACTGTTGTTTTTGCATTTGTCACCCCGAGTGGGATGGGTATGCTCAGACATGAGTCCCATGCTCTCCACACCACTGGAGTCAAGCTATCCTGGCTGAAGACGGCTGATAGCCAGAAACCGGTCCTAGGATGCTTGATTCCGGTCCAGGAAAGACATGGCTTGGCAGTTCGGGCTGAACTGTTCCCATGAGGCACAGGGTCAAGGCTGATTTGCATATGGCCATGTCTGAACTGGGGTGGTGTGGAGTGCAAAAAACTATGGATTTAGCCCAGATCTCTGTACTGGGTTGAATGTATGACATTGTTCTGCATTCTGTCCACCAACTGTTGTTTTTAGACTTAACTTAGAGGCAATGTGTAAAGTATTTATACAGTTTTTCAAACAAGTGAAAACATACACAAAAAGGATCCCACACCAGATTAGAGAAATACATTTTATTTTATTAATTAAAACGAAAACAAAATGAGAAAAATTCAATCAGTAGAATAGGAGATATGCAGGTTTAAAGATTCAAGTGAAAATAGAACCAAAAAGCACAAAGAGCCAACTGTAGACCGTGACACAGTTACAAGTTCAGGGCAACCGAGATGGAGTGCGGGCCGACTACAGGGACCCACTTGAGCAACTGAACAGGAGTACCTTAACTACTGGTTGCGGAGAATTGTGAGTTTGTACATCAAGTATGCATTGCACAGCTGACGTGGTATGATGTCTGGGTCGGAGATGTGTTGCGCAGCATCAGTTCCTGGCAGCTGTGAGGCTTCTATGCAAGGTCCTGCATCATCGTTGAAGAGGTCATTGACAAGGGGTTTGTGATATGGGGTCTGCATCAAGGATGCATTGTGCAGCCATGGTTATGATGAAGGCTGCAATGCGGATTCCTCGTTCTAGAAAAGTCTCCATGCACCAGAGGCGATGTATTGGTTGTGTTTGGGGTTGCTTCCAAAGGTGAGTTGGGAGCGCACTTGAAGCCCACTTCTAAAGGTCCGGGACAGTTGCAGAGTCCAGGTGCTGGTTACAAGACACTAGGCCTTGGAGTCATTCTGGAGGTCCCAGAAACAGATTACAGGTCCAGTCTCCTCACCCAGGAAAGAGGGCACCAGGCAGCAGGGCATCACAGCAGGCAGCAGACATTCAGGGCAGGAGTCCAGCAGAGTGGCAGTTTTTTCAGCAGAACAGCTGTCCTTCTTCCTGGCACAATATTTCACAGGTCTAAAAGTGTATTGAAGAGTTGAGGTCTGAGTTCCAATATTTATAACTGGTGACCATTTTGAAGAGGAGGAAGCTTCTAGAGGTTTTCACCCCCTGAAGAGTCAGGTATCACCTTTCTCCCTGTACAAGCCCCAGCTTGTCTAGGGTCTCAAAAGAATAGTGACAACCCCTTTGTGAGAGTGCGCAGGCAGAGCCTTTGTGACAGTGCAAGTGTGGTACGTGACAGCTCTTTCCCATCCTACCAACATCTATCTTCCCTTTGTCGCAGTGTTTGGGAGCAATACACAAAGACCAACCGACACCTGCACTAAGTCATGTAGCCCAGATTACAAGCAGCGGACACCAAACGGTTCAGACAGGAAAAGGCCTACTTTTTAAAAGTAAACACAAGGAGATGATGGACGGAGTGCTGAAACTTTTCAGACACTCACCCACAGTCACAGATCTTGGCTGAATCCATCCTCGTTTTTTAGCTCACTTCGCCACCCCAGGTCAATCACAGTTATATGAAAATCAGTCTTGACCCTGTGCCTCAGGGGAACTGTCCAGCCCGAACTGCCAAGCCATGTCTTCCTGGACCGGAAACAAGCATCCTGGGACCTGTTTCAGGGTAACACCCCTCATCAGCCAGGCGAGCTTAAATCCAGTGGCAAAGTGAGTAAGAGACCCACGTCTGGGCATACCTTGCCAACTTAGGATGAACAAAACAAACACAAGGAGATGATGGAGGGAACTCTGAAACTTTTCAGACACTCACCCCAAGTCACAGCTCTTGGTTGAATCTATCATCTTTCTTTAGCTCAGTTCAGCACCCCAGTTCAGACGCAGCTATATGCAAATCAGTCTTGACCCAGTGCCTTATAGGAACAGTCCAGCCCGAACTGCCAAGCAATGTTTTCCATGGACCAGAAACAAGCATGCTGGGGCCGGTTTCGGGGTAACACCCTTCATCAGCCAGGCTAGCTTGAATCCAGTGGCAAAGTGAGAAAGGGACACATGTCTGGGCATACCCTGCCAACTTAGGGTCAACATATAAAACATAAGGAGATGATAGATGGAGCGCTGAAACTTTTCAGACACTCACCCCCAGTCACAGATCTGGGTTGACTCCATCATCGTTCTTTAGCTCACTTCACCATCCCAGTTAAGACACAGCTATATGCAAACCAGTCTTGACCCTGTGCCTCAAGGGAACAGTCCGGTCTGGAAAAAAAAGGGTAGAGGTATAAGCTAGGTCCACCCTCCAAAAACTGTAGTAGACCTGAAAACCCCAAAGTGTTGGGTAGAGAACCTAGTCAGGGGTGTGGTTTCTTCACTCAATTCGAGTTAGAGAATCTACAGGAAAGAAAAACTTTTCTTTCTTAAGTCCCTTCACTCACCTGGGTTTCCCCACGATGACATGCTTCATCATAGGGGCCATCTGAGACGTGCAACGACTTGCGGATTACGTAGGAGCACTGTTGTGAGAACTATGTGTAGTGCAGGAAGTGTAGTGGAGTGGACCAAAGTGAGTTTAAAAATACCTAGCTAGTGGACGAAATTATTTTATTCTTGCTCCTAGTCGGTATGGGCTAAAAACGGGGTAAAATACTGGAAAACCTAGCTGTAATGGGTTAGTTGTGACTAGTATTGGTCAACATGTTTCGAGCATTCCCCAGTGCTCTTCGTCAGGACTACACAGGGACCAGCCCTGTATATGCCACTCCTAAGTAACCTTGATAAGGTGAAGAAAAAAGGACATTAAATGATGCTGCAACTAATAAGCATGCGTTAGTAAGTACATACGATTTAACAATATCACGTAGTATTTTGTAGGTAGAAAAATTGTGCCCCTTGGACTGGGAGGGGCTGGTGGTATCTCAAATACATGGAATGAGAAATCCTCATGGTGTTTTCACCTAACTGGTGCCCCTTCCTGACCACGACGATATGGGCAGGTCTAAACTGGAGCGGCATGGTGAGCAAAAGAATGATGGATTTAACTCAGATCTCTTGACTGGGGGTAAATGTTTTGGTTTGTTCTGCATTCTATCAATTGTGTGTCTTTAACTTTCTTAAAGTGGCATTTTCTGAAGTGTGATAAAAAATCTGAGTATACCATTAGAAAGAGTGTTTATTTACAATTCCTTAGACACCAAATTTGACTTGCCTACCTGGTTCCAATGGGAAGTTACAGCTTAGTAAATGTAATAAGGTTTTAACTCCAATGTTATCTAATGGGAGAGGTAGGCTTTGTAGTAGTGAAAAATGTATTGACCACCAGGACATCTAAAACTTAAAAGTGCATGTCTAGTTTTTTAAATACACTGCAACTTGCCCTCTGGGCTGTTCATGGCCTACCACAGGGGTGACTTATATGTTTTAAAAGGGAAGGATTGGGTCTGGCAAAACGTTTATTTTGCCAGATTGAATAGCAATTTAAAACTGTACACAGGCTGCAGACATGTTTAAAGGCATGCTCAAAACTTAAGTTGGTAGCACAATAAATGCTGCAGACTCACTAACAACATTTAGTTTACCTGCCCTAGGTACTAGTAGTACCACTTTACTCGGGACTTACAAGTACACTAAGTATGCCAATTGGGCGTAAACCAATTCCTACTATGTTTTAAAGGCGAGAGCACAAGCACTTTAGCACTGATTATCAGTGTGAAAGCCCCCAGAGCCCAAAAGCCGACAACAGTGGGTTCAGATAAAGGGAGGGTGAAGAAAAAAAAATTTCGGGTGATCCTGCAGAATCGGCCAAGTCCAACATTGTCCTTACAAAAATTCTTATCCAAATGTCAACATTTACAATAGGAACACTATGACTATGCTTGGAACGGAACATTGAGTGAATGCAGATTACAATTTCTCTGAACGCCAACTACTATGTTATTGCTGATGATTTTATTTTTAGGAAGCTGAGCTGTTAATGTTTAGTGTGGCCCATGATCATGGATACAGTGCTTCAAATCTGCTCATGCTAGTTGCCTTTCGGTGAAAGAGAGGCTAGTGGTCATCACAGAGGAATGGTGCTGTCTGTCTGGAATGGTTCACTGATAGAATATTGACACCTAAAATATCCCCAATACCACAATATCGCGTTATTAATATCGATGTCAAAATATCAACATCCTATATTTCTAATGGCAAGTACAAAAATATCGGAATTAAAAAATCTAAGTCATAAATATAGGTGTACAAAATATTGTGTTTTATATATATATATATATATATATGTATACAATGAAATAATAAATATTAAATACATTAAATAATATACATTTTTTAATTATTATGTTTAATATAGTCTGTTAGTCAAGAATAACTTTATTTCGGTTGAAAGAACCATAAATGTGTGTAATAAAATTATCATAGTGTACAAAACAATTACAATCAATGGGTTAAAAAGACAATCCATAAAATTCTGGGAACATAACATTCTTTACGTGCCGTAATTGAATTAGAGCAGACTAGTATTACACAGTTCATAAAATTCAAAAGGCATAGGATTCTAAATCTACAGTGAATGGTTTAAGTCAGCGTGAAATAAAACAATTCTTGTCCAGGAGCTCTCACTCATAACGTTTTCTAATAGCCATAAAAACCTTTATGTAGTTTGGTACCGCAATACAAATATCAGGGGCAGCCAATGTGCACAGGAAGTTAAAACCATCAATGTGTGTGTATGTACTGATTTTCCTTAGTAATGGGACTAGGAATTTACTCCTTGCCATTTTATATAGGGTGCAGGATAGAATAAAGTGCATAGTGCTTTGGCTCATAGAGTTGTCACACAGACACAGTATAAGCTTATCAGCCCACCCTCTTTGACCAGGAAATGCCAACAAAAAGAGCACAGTGCATAAACGAAATCTGGTTAAATAAAATCTAGTCTGCAAATCAGTAGCAAAAGTTAGGTAATATTTCAATGGGACAAGGAACATCTGTGGTAGGTCCATCTCATCTTGTTCTAGATAGCGCAAATTGGCCCTGGAGTAAAACCCCTTTTTAATAATGACTTTAGCATTCAATGGGATACTTTCAGGGCTGTCATAAAAGTGCCCCAACCATATATCATGATATTTATCCTTCAAGAAGCAGATCCATGGTATTTTTAGAGCATTGGGCTGGTTTTGACAGACTGTAATAACTTCTCGTAAAAACATTAGTTCTTCAGACAGCCAAATTCTCGCCCATAGGAACAAAGTGCCACTAGCTATGTGATCCTCAACAAACTTTAATCCCAGTTCCTTGTGACATAAACCGGTTGGGGCACTATTCGGGGTCATCATATAACCTTTTGGTGAATTTGTTTTCCACTGTTTGGAGCTGACTGCTTTTATGATGTCCCCATACCCCTTCCACATATGTTGCACTAAAAAGGCATTTGGGGCAGGAGTATGGGGACATCATAAAAGCATAAATGATGAGATTGGTCTGTAGCATGTCAGGTTGCTTCTACTTCCCTTTTTAAAAACAGGGATCAGTAATGCCTCCTTCCAGGACACAGACACTGGGCCAATAATAACTGCCTTTTACAAATGTTCACCAATAGTGGTGCCCACAAATTAGGATTGCTTTTAGAGAGGCCAAAGGGCACCCCATCTAAACCTGGTGCTTTCAGGCTGGACCCCTTAGCTAACGCCTCCTCAACCTCAGGTACAGTGATGGATAAACTATGATGGGTGGCTGCAGAAAGGCCTAAGGGCAGATTCCTTGCAAACTCCTCGGCTCTCTTGTGCTGCGGGTTAAAATGTTTAGTAAATTGAGCTACCCAAGCATCTCCCCAAATTAGTGAGTCCATCTGCCTCACTTCTTCAGTGAATAAAGGGCCATTGATTATTTCTCAAAAATATTTGGAATCATTTAGGGCTCCTGATCTCTCCGGATCTTCCCATGCTGAGCTTCTTAATTCTACTTTTCTATCCTCAATCGTGATTTTATAGTTGTACCTTGCGGTTTTGACTAAATCTCTGTTGCGTGGAGTAGCGTGGAGTGCCCTTTTTAATTCATTATGGGCCCTGGAACATTCGGAGATAAACCACCAGGCCTCCTCATGGACACTCCTAGTCAGTCATTTGGCTACTTCGGAGCACAGTAATCCGAACTCCTGGACAAAGTCCCCTGGAGAAGAGTCTAACTACAAACATCCCATTATTGAGTGGTAGTTTCCTTTGATGACATCTTCCTCAAATTTTCAAATTTCAAAAGCTTTATTCGAATTGTGTAAACAAATTCATAAAAGCATACACAATAAAATCACAATTTTAAAAATCATATCATTTACACTCATGATTAAAACACTAATTATGCTGTTCAATTGAGAGTTATTAAAAACATTTAAGAATTCAGAAAGTACATTCAAACTATTTAAAAGGTTAAAACTAATACATTGGTACAAACTAGGGCTAATCAATTATAATGGACCTTCTCAGTCTAAGTATTGCTCTCAGGTACAGGGTTACAGTACTTATAGTGTAGTGATCATCCAATGTCCTTAACTTGTTATATGCTTCTCTTGATTTTCTTAGACCCCAAGATAAGAAAAGAGGTCTCAGAATTTGCCGCCTCGGATGACTGTAGAGGGTGCAGAAAAGGGTACAGTGAATATTTGATTGAAATGACAGGTCATCACAGGGACAAATTCTTTTTTCTCTTGACCAATCATTACATCGAGGCAGAGTTACTAATCTATAAAAAGTTTCCAGACGGAAACATGTTAAAAGCCTACGGCAATAAAAAGGTTGGTCTAATACGAGATACAACTGAATGCCCCTGTGCAATGTGACGTCATCGTGGCTTATGACAGTTATCTTGGTCCTTTCTTCATTTCATCTATTCATTTCCAGATGTTCTAATAGAGATTTTTTTTACGACAGATCGTGAAACGAGCTCCATAGTAGTTGGGTTTGAAAAGTATTCAGGATGGTCTATTTCACATGCAAAATTTTTGATGTAGGTGAACCATTTAATATTTTTAGCCCCATCACAAGCCAAGCAGTCATCTATAATAGTTCTGTTAAGTGCTGTGGCAGGATTAGTCCAGACATTTTGCCAGAGTAGAATCGGTGCCAGTTTTATAATGTCCGAGATGTAGTGCAGGGCAACTTCAGCATGCAGCACATATATAGATGTGCTCATTGGTACGGCCAGTATGTATCGTAAGAATCTGTTCTCGATACGTTGAATGGCCTCCACAGGCTGTGATCCCCATAAACCCGCCCCGTAGGTACCAGTTGAGACACATTTGGCTTTGAATATTTGCAGAAGCTCCCTTGCTGGCCTGGACCCTAGCTTTTTAGCAAAATTTGAGAGTGCACCCATTGCTCTATTAAAAGCTAAAGCCCTCGCATGTACCGCGGGCTTCCACGTACCCTGTCTATCAAAGTGCACTCCCAGGTAGCAAAATATATCAGCTAGCTCCACACGCCTATCATCCAAGGTAATCGGACAAGGTGCTCTACATTTATTCGGTCCACATGACATGGTAAATGTCTTAGAAACATTTACATGTAGCCCCCTATCCCTCATATAATGTGAAAAAGTCTGTACTGCCTTTTGGAGTCCCATCCTTGTCTGTGAGAGAATAGCGGCATCATCGGCACGGAGGAGAATTGGGATGGGTTTTCCTTTTACTACTGGGTAATCATAATATTGTTCTGTGAGAAAGGAACCCATATCGTTGATATATAAGTTAAAAAGCAGGGGAGCGAGAATGCACCCCTGCCTTACTCCTCTATGAATAGGAAAAAAAGTCTGAGCATTCCCCTCTTCTGCCATATCTTAAGCATGCACCAGCCCCAGAGTAAAGTTCTCTAATAAAGGTAAGTATCCTATTATCCAGCCCAATGTCCATTAGAGTTTGCCACAAAGTATCATGCCTTACGCAATTGAACGCAGAACTAAGGTCTACGAATGTTACATATAAATTATTTTTTTTGGCATGAATATATTTAGAAGTTATTAGAGAAAGATTTAAGCCTTGCTCTATTGTCCCTCTCCCTCTCCTGAACCCGTATTGTAGGGTGGATAAAACATCATGCTCCTCTAACCAATCCTGTATACGGGCAAGAATTATCCTGCCCGCTATCTTCATGAGCCCATCTAAAAGCAAGATGGGCCGATAGCAGACAGGATCATTCCTGTCCCCCTTTTTGTATACGGGAACCAGGACTGCCTCCTGCCAGGTCCTAATAAAGCCAATTTTATTTGAGCAATTTAGTACTGTAGTAAACATTGGCGCCCAGAGATCCGGGAGATTTCTAAAAACATCAATGGGAACACAATCTGGTCCAGGGGCTTTAGCCGCAGGACTTTCCCTTAGTGCTTTATAGACCTCCTCAATCTCAAATTGTATGTCTAATGGAAAGGGAGTACATGCTTTTTCTGATGCAATTCTTGAGTGAGTGGAGTCCTCTAGGGGGGCTGAAATGCTATAGAGGGCCTGGAAGTGATTCTACCATTCCTGTGCCGATATGGCATTATCTATCCGAGGGCCCTAACAATCTCGATAGAACGGTGCGTTTACAGCCTTCCAGAAGGCAACATTATCCTTTAGCTCAGACGGTGCATGGAGAGCAGACCAAGCTTGGGATTTCAGCTCTTTCTTTCTGTTAGCCTAGGCAGTACGATACCTGCGCCTTGCCGATTGAATCTGTAGTCTGGTTGATGGAATAGAATGCAGGGCTTTTTCGAGAGCAGAGAGTGCCCTAGTGCAAATTGCATCAAACCACCCAGGTGAGCCCTTAACCACATTACGATGGGTTCTCGCCAGGAACTGTTTAATGCATGAACAGATTTTATTAAAAGATTCAAGCACAGAAGTTGGATCTTCTTCTGGTGACAAACAAGTATTAATTTCCTGTTTGGAGCTAGTAATCAAACTTTTTATAAAATTTTCTGGGATTACCTTCTCCCATTTAATGCAAAACCCATTTTGTTGCCCAAGGATTGGATTCAGATCGTACTTTGAGGAGTTATTTTGAGGTGGCTTACCCAGATCAAAGTTAAAAGTTACCGAAATAGGGTAATGGTCACTCACACCAGTAAGGACTGTCTCCCAGTTAGTAACTAAGGCAGCATAACGGGAAGAAAGGAGTGTAAAATCAATAGTTGATTTTGCCCCTCTGCCATTGAAAGTGGGACTAACTTTTTTCGGAGGGGTACAAACTTCTTTAATGAAAGCTAAGGAGTAATCTCCCAGTATATTATTCAACAGGTCCCCTAATTTAGTATGAGAAAAATGGTTCAGCGCCCCTTGATTTTCATCCTCCAGACCACACACACCCTGTAGGCTCCTTGAACATAGGGAGCAATTACAATCTCCTACCCACATGAGGGCCATGTCTCCTGATAAGCTTTCTTCGATGTTACTAAGGGTAGCTGAGAATTTTTTAATAACATTCTCTATTTGTGTTGTGGGGATATTGTTATAGAAGTTTACTATAACCAAATTTATTTGAGAGCCCCACATTGAGATTAGGATTTGATAATAACTACTATCTGTAAAGCTTTTAAGAACGGTTGGGCCAGTGGTAATTGATAAATACAGGGACAAACCTCCCTTGTGTCTTCCTCTTCTGCTAGGTACAGCTGGGGTAAAAATAGTTTTATATCCCAGTAAATGGGATTCTTCAGTTGCCCATGTTTCCTGGAGGGCTATAATAGAATGGGTCATTCTTATCGATTCCCAACTGATATCATTAATTTTTGCAGCAAGACCCGCTACGTTCCAGGTGATTATGGTACCCTGATTTTCAGTAATGGATGGTGATGATGGATCACTTAGCGGCACTGACATAAATTCAGTGCTACTTCTTTGAGGAGAGACGTCATTAGTATCCCTCGTATTACTAGTAAGTTGGGTAGCAACTATTGATTGTTCACCGGTCAAGTGTGTTTGAGGCAAAGAATTTGCCTCACGGGGGTCACCCTGGGTACGTCAATCTAAACCATCTAGTCCTGAAAGAGCGTGGTATCTGTTTACAACTGGAATTGGGTAGTGATAAGCCTCTTGCTGTCCCTCATATTGAATTTTAACTTGATGTTGGGGTAATATCAGTGACCTGGGAAAACAATAATTTAATTGCCGAATCTGTATGCCCAGATTTCCATTTTCCTGGTACCAATCATTTAGGTAGTTCATAACCCTGTGATCTTTGAAGTTAATTATTATTACGTCTCCACTAATGTCCTTCGGTCTCACACCCAACCATTTTGTCCTTCTCAAGTATAGTATCTCTCCGTTAATGTTTGGTGGAAGGGGTCTATTTGTTTTTAACCAATAGATGGCCTTATTTTTAAGGCTCCTGTAGTCCTCATATTGGCCTGGCAACAGTTCAGGAACCCCAGTCAGCACAGCAACGTAGGGAGCTGATTCAGGGGGAAGAATAATTGGGACGTTTGGGCGAGTTCTGTTTTCTGCCCCCGTTTGGGAACTTAAATTGCTATTTCTGGGTATGGAAGTTTCCTTATTATTAAGCAGAATCCCCTCTGTCCTATTTTTATTTCTGCTATTAGGTAGACTATTCACAGGAACAGCCCTCGTGCTTTTAGCCCCATTATTTTTTGGGCCCGATTGAGTTTGAAATGAAGATGGCAAATTATCGGTAACCACCTTGAGCTGTGATTGTTGCGGAGTATTTTTATTTTCGGAAGTACTATTAGGATTTGTTTGTCCTTTGGTTGTTTTTGTGTTGATCTTATGATTGTTTTCCTGGGGGGGTGGTGGTATGGTTACTTTCTTACATACTGGATTTTTGTTGGCCTGTTTTGTGAGTTCCCTGGTCAGTTCTACATTGATTTGTGTTGTGGATTCCAGGTATCCTAGCTTATCTGTAATGATTTGTAATCTGTGTACCACGGGTAGTATTAGTGATTTAATTAGTTGCTCAAAGTTCCCAACCAATTCTTTAATTAGGGGGAATTGTAGTATTTCATTATTCAGCCCATTTGTCGCATTTGATGTGCAATCTTTCCCTAAGCTTTTTCCATTTGCTGCTATGGTATACGTTCTTTTCCTGGTCTTAGCACTTCTACCTTGGAAGTTATCCACCCCATGTTTCCTCTTTCTATGTGCACCCTGACTTTTTTGAGTTGTGGATGGGGATCTAGGTATTTGAGGATCCACCAAGGAAGTCTCCTCCAAGGAGATTTCTAGTGGTGTTTCCCTTTGCAGTGAATCTTTTGTGTATTCAAGCAAGATATCATGATCCCGCAGTTGAGGAGGGATACTAATGTCACCTTCATTATCTCGTCCATCAGCCCATTCTAGAAAAGACCCATCCTCACTGATTATCCCCAGGGATGCACAGTCATCATTGACCAGGGGGGGAGAAGCTGCGATGATAGGCAGGAAAGATGGTTCCTTAGTAATAACGTCCAAATGGGGTTGACTATGATGTACATTTGTTGCAGACGGCATGCCTGGGAGGGATATAAATGACGGAAGTAAATACGAATCCTGAGTGTTGTTGGTTGTCCCAGATATATTAATAGGAAGGAGAGGGGGCAGTAACCCCGCAGGTAAGGAGAGGTGTCTCTCAGCATGCTCAATAGCAATCGCCACTGCTCCAATTTTCTTTTGGAGCATACGGTCGATTGCTGTAAAGGAATGTGAGGTAGGCTTGGCTTGTTTTTTAGCTTTTAAAGTGGACATTTTAGTAGCTAATAGAATGCAAATAAGCAGTAAGTCCCAATGTTCACAAATATGAAGTTCTTACTATACACTGCAGAGTAGTCCCGTGGTTGCATTTAGTGCAGCCAAGGGCCTAGGGGGGTGGCCCAGCCCGGCCTCCTTTGTCCTCTGAACGACCACAAAATGGCCCGCCCTTTGCCCGGGCTTCGCCCGGCGTCCCGCGACACGGGCAGCGCGGGCCTTTGTAGCGCCTCCTGGGGGCGGGAGATGGCGGTGGCGGCTCCTGCCGCAAAGCCCCAAGGGAATTGTAGTCCCCCGCTCTGCGGCCGCTGATGACAGGAGCGGCGGCGGGAGGACTACAGCAAAGGAGTTGTCGTCTGGGGTTGTTGGCAAAAAAACGCTACAGGGGGCAGAGTCGTGGTGGTTCCAAGGTGTTCCAGGTACGGGGCCACAAAGAAATTGATTACAGCGCTCCACCAACAGCGCAGGCCTTGGTGAAGTACCTAGATATTAGAATGAAATCAATGAATCTGCCAAACGCCAGCATATGTGGGACACTATGGTAAGGAGTCACTAAACAAAGCCTCAGTGATGTCATTTGAGATGTCATCAGTGATGTCATCAGTGATGTCATTTGAGATGTCATCAGTGATGTCACTGACCATGTCATGAATGATGTAATATGTGACATCATCAGCAGTGGATTGCGGGTGCGCGATATATAGTTAGTGCAACTAACTATATATGCGAATTTCAATGGTTTTGTGTGAGTAAAATAAGGTTTTGTAAATGCTAATTCCTAACTATATATGGTGTATAACCTATGGTTTTTTCAGTGAATTTTCAAGGTTTTTTAAATGCTAATTCCTAACTATATATGGTCTATAACCTATGGTTTTTTACAGTGAATTTTCAAGGTTTTGTAAATGCTAATTCCTAACTATATATGGTCTATAACCTATGGTTTTTTCAGTGAATTTTCATGGTTTTGTAAATGCTAATTCCTAACTATATATGGTCTATAACCTATGGTTTTTTAAGTGAATTTCAATGTTTTTTTTAATAGCAAATATCAAAAGCTATATAATGTATTCTTCTTTAAATCGAAAAATATATTTAATATGTTTTTAATACAATTTTTTTTGTATTTTTTTTATTATTTTTTTTTGTTTCGCTCCCGGTCCGCGAACCGGGTAGCTTCCCGTTAGCTCAATTTGGTGCCGCGACTCGGTCCGCGAACCAGTAAACGTTCCGTTTGCGCAACTGCGGCGTTAGAAAACAACATCGTGACGCGTCCCGTAACCGCGACGTATCACGTTGTCGCGTAATGCGTCATATGACGCGCCGTGTTAGCGCACCCTGAAGTGCTCCGGTGCGCGAGGCGCGAAGCGCAGCTTCCCGGAAGCGATCCGGGGCGCGTCGCGGAGCGCGTAACGTAAGCATAACAGGTCATGTGACTTGTTAATAAAACTTTTCATTGGTTCATTTCACTTTTGGTTTCCTAATGATGTAAGGCTAGGTCATGTGACCTAAAAATAACACTTTTCATTGGTTTAGAACTATTTTTTTTCCCAAATGATGAAAACCCCTCCTTGTTTCCTCACTCTGACTTTCAACTTTGTGGGAGGAAGACCTTTTTTGATTACTTAGAAATGGCAAGTCTTGTAGCTGCAGCTGGTGCACCCCCACCACCACCACCACCTCCTAGGAAGAGAGGACCACCTCCTCAGGTTATCGTTCAGCAAGAGGAGGAAGAAGAGGAAGAAGAGGAAGAGCAGCAAGAGAGGCAGTTTTTGCCTGAAGAGCCTAGGAGGTCCCATGTCAAGGAAAATTTCATTTGGCAATTTTTCAAATATCCCGGGGGCCCAAAAAAAGTAAATGCCCGCTATGTTACTTGCCTTATCTGCAAAAAAGATCTGTCCAAAGGGACAGATAAGAAATATAGCTATGGCAATTACACCATGCATCGCCACATGGAGAGGTGGCACCCTATTAATTATAGTGCTGCGCAGGTACGTGACCTGCAGGATAACCCCCCTCCTGTGGCCAGAACATCAAATGTAGAGGCAGTGACGGGACCAGAGGCGAGGGAGACGGTCCCAAATATACAGATGAAGTTTGGGAGTGTGAAACAAGTGTGCGTTTATTGCGGCCAATTGATTTGCTACAGGGAAAGTAGCATAAATTTAATCAATGTAGCTATTGACAATCATAATTGTCCAAAACGCCCCAGAAAATAAATTATCTTTTTTTTTGTTGCTCCTGTTGAGCCCTTTATAATGAATCATTTTCGTTTCCCCCCCCAAAAAAACCAAAAAAAATATAAAACCGTTCAAAAAATACAAAAAAAGTAAAAAAATGTTCAGAAAAATAATAAAAAAAATATAAAACAATAAAAACAATAAAAAAAGTTCTTTTCAGAACTACCTCCCATTTATAAAAAATTGCTAGAATGTTTAGCACTCTGGCAACCTCTATTTCTTTTGATTCGCTTCCCGGTTCGCGCGCCGGTACGCAAACCGGAAGCGAACCAGAAAAAAAAAAAAAAAAAAAAAAAAGAAGAGTAAGTATAAGGGAAGGAAACAGAGAGTAATGTTAAAAGAAAGACAGCTAGAGAGAGTAACACAGAGATACTGTTTAATAGATCTATTTACCGAAGAAAAGATGGAAGAGGGTATAATTGTGAAAAACAAAATAGATAAGGAAGTGAAAGAAAAAAAGGAGAGTAGAAGAATAATAAACAAGAGTTTCTTAGAGAATGTGAGTGAATGTTCAAATTAAGAAGAAAAACAGTAAAGGATGTGGAATGAGAGGAAGGGATAGAACCGGACTAAAAGAACAATCCTGAGGGAAAGTGTTAAGAAAACAGTGAGCAAAAGTAAATAGGAATAAAACAAGATGTATGATAGTGACTAAGGTTAAAACATGTGGAATAACAGAGAGAAAAAACAGAAAGCAGAAAAGAAGAAGTGACAGAAAAGGAATGATTGAAACAGCAAAGAAATGTAAATAACAGGGGCATATTATCAACACAGGCGATAAAATTATCGCTGCTTTTATCGGCAGAAAACTGCCGCTAAAGCCGCTTTTGCGGCAGAAAACTGCCGCTAAAGCCGCTTTTGCGGCATTTTTCTGCCGATAAAAGCAGCGATAATTTTATCGCCTGTGTTGATAATATGCCCCTTAGTGTGCTTGAACTACAGGGAAAAAGCATAATGAACAAGTAGTGAAAGAGTGATGAGTCAGAGATAGTGAGAGTAATAGAGACGCAGTGAGTGAACAGGAGTGAGGAACTATGAGAACAGAGGGACTGAGAAAAGGAGTGGAAGGAGTAGAATAAGTAAGTAATAGAAAAGGAATGAGGGAAGTAGCAAAGGCAGGAAACTGAGGGTTAAACAAATGAAGCAGTGGAACTAATAGAAGTTAAATGTGATAGAAATGTAACGAAAAGAGTACAAAACACTTACCTTATAATTGTCGTTAACTTAGTCACTTGTTATTTTTATATTTTCAATCTGTGAAAGAAAGAACAAAAATTTGAAAAATATTAAAACATGTATTTAAAAATTAGAAAAGACAAGGGAAAAGATTGACAATCATCCAATTTTACAAAGAAATAAAGTTAGAGATAAAAATGCAGAAAAAAAAGAGAAAGAAACGGTGATAGACAGTCAGAGACAAAAAGAAATTGTAATAGAGTAAATTACTAAGAGAAGAAAAAGGAAGATACTTTCAGTGACAGAAAAGAAGGATAGAAGAGCAAACTAAATTGAAGTTGTGTAAGCTACTAAAAGAAAGTGAATAAGGTAAACTATATAAGGAAAGGGTGAATAAGGAAAAGAGAGTGAGGGAGAGAGGAGACAGAGGAAGTGAAGGAAAGAGTGTCAGATACAGACTGAGTGAGGCAACAAAGAAAGATAAATGAGTGAGGGTGAGTTATAATAACTGATTGCACCAAAAAAGGAGAACCCAAAAATATTTAATTTAGAAAACAATGGGAGGAAAGATGGAAAAGACAAGCGAATCAGAAGGTCTAAAAGCTGGAAAATGGTGCAAGGGAGAAAAGAAAAAAACAGAGTTGGATTAGGGAAACAAAGGTTGAAAGATAAGTGGAGTTAGAGAGCAAGGGTGATAGAGAATAAAACAAAAGGCAATGTGAGTATGTAAGGAGGATTGATAGAAGGTAGTAAAAGATGAGTGAGCATGAGATAAGACGAGTACAAATTAAAATTCACTATACAAAGTACAGAATTAATTATTTTTGCTGTTCTCAGAATATATCAAATTTCACTAAAACAGTGACTTGAAGGTATTCATCATATAACAGCGGGGAAAAAAACCCACAATCAAAATGATTGTGTTTAAAAAACCCATATAACATAACCAATCAGAAATCAGAACTCCTTAAAAGTAACTTACTTTCCATGACGTCGAAGGATGTCCTATGAACAGCTTACACTCTGTTGGGCTGTTATTATTTTCAGCCCACCACTTTCTGAAAGAAAAGCTCCATCGTTTTGACAAATATGTTACATACAATAAATGACTTCTCGCTCTCTACCGCACTTCTCCTCAAGGCCAAATCGTGTAAGAGCCATTTATAACTCTTGGAATTCTTCTAAGCAAATCCCGTCATTTTCTTTTTCCGCAACTTTCAGAAAGAAAACGTTCAAGATCACTTTCACAATCCTGTACTAGTAATATTTTACCCTTCTTGCTCACTCATGTTCCACATTTCCTATGACACTGATACTGCTTACTATGAAGCAGACTTACACTACCTCTATGACTACTACAATTATTTAATTCTCTACATCACTTTTAATCACAAAGCAATTTAAAACAGTACATAAAATTATATCAACTCCTAGAATCATTATAGGCCAGTTACCTACCCAAAATTCTTTCTTCTAAAAACAGAAAGTAAGAATATTTTTAAGTCAAAAGGCAACATTGTTTCATAGTCAAATGTGAATCATTTCCGAAACATCAGCTTTTTTTACATTTTCAATAAGCTGTGTAATAAGTGGATGTTGTCAAAGGACGATCATGTCATATAATAGCTGCAGTTAGAAATGTTAACGAAAGGGTTAACAAAACAAATGCAGTGATCGACTCCGATAACGAGATTGATGACCCAGTGTATTGGGGTAAAGTAATCAGACCTCTCCGAAGCGTGGATCCAACACAGAGTGAATACCAAGGATTGATTGAAATCACTGAGGAGGAAAAGCAAAAGACCAGTGAGGAGCTATCTGAAGAATCCCTGGAAGCCAACCCAGAAAACCCTGAAGCAGCCACAGATGTTGGCATTGAACTTGCCAAACCAGAACCTCCTCCATTAGTGAACATGATAAGTCAAGTATTTCCTTTTGGCATAGTTGGGATGGCAAATAAATCTGATTGCCTGCAGAAGGGTGAAACAGTCAAATTCCAGCTTGGTGTTTTTGGACAGAACAAACAAACCATGGCTTGTAATATTGAACCCCTTCGCAGAGGTACCGTGGAATGTGTTAAAGATCAGTTTGGCTTCATTAACTATGAAGTGGGTGACAGCAAAAAACTATTTTTCCATGTAAAAGAAGTCCAGGATGGGATAGAATTGCAAGCTGGGGATGAAGTGGAGTTTGCAGTTATTCTAAACCAACGTACTGGGAAATGTAGTGCCTGTAATGTTTGGCGTGTATGTGAAGGTCCAAAGGCAGTTGCAGCTCCTCGTCCAGACAGATTGGTCAATCGTTTGAAAAGCATTACTTTAGATGATGCCAGTGCGCCACGTTTAATGGTTCTTCGCCAACCAAAGGGACCGGATAACACAAATGGATATGGCATAGAGAGAAAGATCCGTCAAGCTGGTGTTATTGACTAACATCGACAAAGCACATTACCTAATCAAGTACGATCAATCGAGGGGTGTACCGAAGAGGAAAAAAGATCTACCTACTTGTCCCTCAGAAATTCTGAAAAACTTATTCTGTGTAACTATTACACCCATTTTAACATCTTCCATGTTATGTTTAAGATCAGAAATTGAAGAAACCATTTTTTTAAAGAAATTATGCACAGTTGCTGGTGGAGAGTTTAAAGAGAAAGCCTTATAGTATCAACATTTTAGAAGCTTTATTTGAATGGTGCATCCTACGCAACTGGTATCTGCGCATCTTCTTTGCCTGTGTAAATCGAAACAGTTGTATTATAATAAACCCTATGAAATTCTGCACTGACGTGTGTCATCCACCGTAATTCTTTCTGAAAAGGTTTTTCAATGCCATAGCTCCCTGTGTTTTTTTCTGCAGTTTGATAATACATTTTCCTTGTGAAGTCTGCGTTGAGGACCACGTAAACAGGGTTGAATACATAGCGTATGTATGTTATACATACGTGTATATAATTATAGCGTATACGTACGTGTGGATAATTACTTGCACCCCAATTCCTTAATCAATTCAAGGCCAAATGTCAGAATGTTTCTTTTCCAAGCTCTAATTTAGCCTTATGAATTTTGATAAAACAAAATGTTGAATGAGTGAAAGACTTGTTATGTTTGTTGAAGTACTCCACGCTTTTTGGGGGGTTTTGTGATTTATTTTCTCTGTGGCTGTTTGATAAAGTGCAGAATTTCATATGGGTTAAGTGCCATCTGTGTGATAATTTAAATAAAGATATATATATTAATACATGCACAAGTTTGCTGCCTGGAACACTGCAGCATTAATAACCTTTTTGTTTTTTACTGGTTTAAAAACTGAGTTAAAACATCAAAGTCTGTGCCTGACAATACGCATGGTTTGCAGCGGCACCCAGCATATTGTAAAGAATTGCTTCAGCTTTTGATAGTTGAGAATATTTGCATCAAGGTGACAGATGGTGCCTACATGGTTTTCAGGTTTTTTTCTTTTCTGTTTTTCCCATCTCTTACTTAAGTTCTCCAGTTACACTCATCAAGCAAAGAAACAGAATAGTGTAAGTATTTTAACCAAAAGATCAGGAATTATTTTCTCTGAATAGAGGCTCTCTATTTTATTATTTTCTTTGTCCCATTCCTATTTCCCTCTGTTCAAGGCTTCTGGGAGATAGCATTATCTTTGTAAAACAAACATTGCTCTCTACAATTTTTCTGTTTAATGGCAAGGAATGGATTAAAGAATAAAGTTTTACCAATAATTTTGAATAAAAATGTTTTTGCATTTATTTTTGTAAATGTTACACATTAAAAGTTATTTCTGACTGGAAATAAAAATGCCTTTTTGTAAAAAAAAAGAAAAAAAAAAAAAAAGAAATGTTTTTCCTAAAATCAACGACTGTGTAGCCACAACATTTGTAATTAAAGTTGAAAACTTACTTTCATCAGGTTTATATAGTTGGAATTTTTAAATGACATTATAACCAAACGTTTGTTCAAAAAATGTGGACAGTATTGCAGACTTACATTACCTCTACTCCATGTTTTGATTGGCTGCTTGAATTAGCTTATTAAAAGAAACAGTTTTTCTGAACTCATTCAAAGTGCAGTTATTTTTCCATGACGTCAAGTGTTATGGTAAGAACACCGTTTGCTTTGGGAAATACTCTGTTGTCCTTTAACTAATCCATGCCCACCACTCTCTGTAAGAAACCCTTCTTTTTTTTCAGGAACTACTTAAAACTCAAAAATAACTTTTTACTCTGTACTACACTTATCCTCAAGGCCAAATAGTGTAGGAGCCATTAGAACCTCTTGAAATTCCTCAGAGCAAATCCCGAGATTCTTTCCCTAAAATGTTGGTTGTAAAAACACCAGGTAAGAATTTTTAAGGTCAAAAGGCAATTTTTTTTGAAAGTTAAAACAGAATCATTGCAGAATGACCAGCCGTTTCTAGACTTCAAATAAGCTGTGTAATGTCCTGATGTTGTTGAAGGACGGTCATGATATATAATTGCTGCAGTTACAAAAGTCCTTCCTGATATTGACAACTGCGAAGCCACAACATTTTTAATTAAAGTTGTCAATTTTGTTCCATCAGGCCTACATCGTTGGAACATTAAAATGACATACTGGCCATATGTTCGTATAAATAATGTGGACAACATTACAGACTTACATTGGCTACACTCCATGTTGTGATCGGCTGCTTTTACTAGCTTATTAAAGGACACTGATTTACTGTCTGGCAAAGTTAAATATATAAATCTTTCTGAGTCTACACTAGTAGTACTTGATACCCTACAGTTCTCGCAGTCATGCTGCTATTGATAAGAAAGTCCAAACAGATGATCTACATCTACACCTTCATCTTGCAATACATCAAGCATATACATTAAAAACTCCTGACAATCTTGCTGAATTTTTTGAGAGAATTGCGTTTGACCTGAACATTTGTCTAACAGATTTCGAACTTCAGACACACTTTCTATTTTTGTTCTATCAGTGCTACATTTCTCTAACACAGAATTCAACAAACTGCAAAATCTTTGATCCGAATTGACCACAATCTTTTCTTTTAAAGTTTCTAGAGAAAAGACAACATTAACCACTACATTAGCATAGCAGTTGACACCAGAACTATTTTCAAATTGAAAACCAACAACATCTTCAACAGAATCCATTTTTTTTCTGCTTATAATTTTGGGTTCATCGACTTTTCGTCTTTTTGCTACAACCTCCCTACTATTGGTCACATTTCTTCGTTTCCGGCCTACCACACGTTTCTCAAACAAAGGATATTGAGGCAAATGTGGCGCATACTCTCTTCTTAACCTATTGTATTCCTTAACACAATCTAGATCCGCACAAATGTTTGTGACATCACACTCAATCAAGTACAATCCCGATAAAGTTCTGACTCGTGACAATGCCACATATGCCATACCCTCCTTGAACACAGAACTGTCAATATTCACCAATGCACTGTCTACACTTAAACCTTGCGATTTATGGATTGTCACCGCATATGCCAAGCAAACAGGAAACTGCTTACGGCGAACATATAAGTCTTTTACAAGCAAAAACCTAGCAGAGCAACGACCAATTAGCTGTACTTCCTCAATGCCATCACATTTAATTTTAAAAAATTCAATTCCATCTCTATTTCTGTATTTCTCAAAATCAACAACATTACCCATTGATCCATTTACCAGACCTCTTTCAACATGTAAATTCCTTCTTAAAATTATACGGCAATTTAAGCACACAAAACCAGCAGTTTTAGATATAGTCTTCTCTAATGAATCCAATTTTGATTTCAAATTCTCAGACAAAATAATTGTTGCTCCCGTATGCTCTATTCTGTCAATAGCTTCCAGTTTCACAATCTCTTGGTTTTCTAAATTCAACATTTTGTTGTTGAAGATGGCACATTCTGCAAGAGTTGGCATCAAACATATTCCAGATTTCTTCTCAGTAATTCCCTGAAAAATATTCTCAGGCACAACGTCTTCTTCTGGATACAAATTTGACAGTAATCGTGCATGTAAAGCTTCTTTCCCATGCTCGGTCACTTTTCCGATTCTAACATCTTGTAGAATATTCTTATAATCTTCATCCTTCGCTTGACGCATATTTTCACGCAGTTCAGCATAATTGAAGTTTAACCATATATTAACGTTGCCAATGCTCCCTAGGCACTTCCTGGTATCTTCATGCGTGAGCATTTTGAACACAGGTTGTCCTTTCACTGGTGTCAGCTGCAGAAGATCACTGAAAACAATGATGTGTTTGCCACCAAATAACACATCATACTCTGTTTTGAGAACTTCTTGCATTCTCAAATGCACAAAGGCAAGCATGACATTGGAAACCATGCTTACTTCGTCAATGATAAGAAGTTTCATTTTCCTCAAGACTCTGGAAACTTCACAACAAGCATCTCCAGATAACTTGTGGTATTGTAATTTGTTATCATGCTCCACTGGCAGCATCAGTAGACGATGCAAAGTAATACCTTTAATGTTATGTGCTGCCAGTCCAGTTGGAGCGGTGACAACACAAGACAGCGATGACTCAGTCCTTTTCTGCAAATAACATGAAATTGCTTTAATGAGGAAAATGTTTCCAGTTCCCGCTTCTCCACTCACGTACAGTCGGACAGGCTTCAACGACGTACATGAGCACTCTTTCTTCTCATGACTTAATCCATGATCAATTTGGTTGGTAACTTCGTCATATATTTTCCTCTGCTCAACGTTGAGTTGTCTTTCCAAGTCATCTAAGTTAACCGCATCCTCCTGAGCATGTGCCATGGCTCTTTCCACTTCAATCATGGCAGTGGCAGCTTCATTTTCGATAACTGGTCCTCCTAGTGGATCCTGACTCAATGAAACAGAACTCTGACTGTCCTGAGAACTGTCTCTAGCAATCTCGGCTGCAATCGTTGCTTCCTGCTTGATTTCCGCATTCAACATTTCTAGATATTTGGGAAAAACAGGACATTCTATGGTCTCCTTGGCGGCATTGAAAGAGTCTTCGTAACAGAGGAAATCTTCAAGCAGTTCCTCTTCTGCTTGCCAAGGCTTGAAAAGTTGCAAAAATGCTAAATAGAAAAAATCTTTTCTTTCAGGAGATTCGCCACTCAATTTTCGATGGTTTACCAATTAGCATTTTCTTTGCTTGACCAGACATCCCTCACTTCCAATTACAGCATACACTCCTTTATCAATATCTTCTTTGATGTTCCTCTTGAATATGTAATTTTGTAGAACCTCATACAGACAAACATTCTCGAGGTGACTGCTTCTATTTGGATAATATGTATCCAACATGTTGGTCTTCAAAATATCTGTACTGTTTGGCTCCTTTTCTGCCAAATACTCAATTTCCCGTACAGGTTTCAGAACTCGATTACGTGTTGCAGCAAGACCAAGACTCACCCAAATGATACTCCTGGATTTGGCATAGAGACTTGCTGAAGACAACCGGTCAGAACATTCGTAAGCTCCGATTTCTCGATGCGACAACATCTTCAGACTGAAACTGTACAACTTCTTACTGAGGCTCTTTTCATGGGAAATGTCCTCCCACATATCCTTCAATTCTGTCTTTTCTTTTTTTGTGATGTAAGATGTCACATACCGAGCCACAGCCATACAGTTATCAGCCACAAACTGTATATCCATGTTAGCATTCCACATGGACAAAATCACTGGGTTGTAGTCGTTGATGTACTTAGACTCTTCGTTTCTTTTCAAATTGTATGTATTTTTGGGTGATTTCCTCGTCACATTATGTCGCAGCGAAGACCTCAAACTGTTCACTCTTCCTTTGGAAATCACCGGTCGTGGAAAGGCGAAACGACATTTTGTGTAGAACTTGTCCTTGTTTCTGAATTTACGACGACAGTACTTTCCACAACGATGGCTTTGGAAGCGTAAAACTTGTTCTCTTAGGCTTTTGTCTTCCTTTGACTTTGGAACAGCACATGTAGAATACTATTCTATGAAACTCATCACTAAGTCATCCGGATCTGTTCCAAATTTGGGTGCATCTTTGATCCATAGCAGCATATGTATATGAGGAGCACCTCTTGCTTGGTACTCCTTTCTCCAGAAGAAATCCAACACCTCTCCAAGAGGTGGATTTTTCTTGTTCATGATGAAAGACATCATAGCTTCAAATCTATGATTGAAGTACCTGCATACATTCACTGGATCCAAAGAGCACAGTTCTCCGGGTGTCTTGAATTCGATATTTTCAATGTTTCCATTTGCCTCTCGTAGAAATTCAAGTAAGTCTTCCCAGCCATACTCGGCACAGCTGAGAGTGAGGAACCATGTGGGAGTTCCTAAGTTCCTCAGCATACATTTTAAATCACCATGACGACGGTACCAGTACTTATTAGTACCACGCTGACACGCCATGAGATTAATCAAGTGAGAATCCAAAATACTGTCTTGCACATTGACTTTATCCATAAAGTCCCTTGCCGAGATATTTTGCATCTGTACACCACTTTTCAAGATGTGGTTCACTGCATATGACAGTCCAGACAGATCGCTTTTAAACAGTAGATGAAACAAATAGGGAATGCATTGACGAAACCTAGGATCTTCTGCATACAATCGTAAAGTCCGGTATTCAGAAGCAGGAATTTGATCAGGTCGCTCATCATATCTTCCTCCTTGACCTGTTGGAAATAGTTGTGGGAAACACCGAGCTTCCAAACTTTCCTCCCAAACACTAATGGGACTCCCTTTGGCTTGTTTCATTTGAAACAACTCAATAGCATTCCCCATGACTTCCTTGGAAAGCAAAGGATGAACATTATAATGTTCATATATTTCTTCATTTTTAGAGGCTTCTACTTTCTCAATTTGACCAGCACACAAATCGCTATCCTCTTCTTCACTTACTTCCTCTTCTGCAACATATACATTCTTGTAGTACTTATTGTTTGTCTTCAAATACAATGTTGCCTTTTTGACTTTCCTAACATCCACTAAATCTTGCCAGATTTTCTTACTCTTTGTCGGAACCCCATTAACTAAGATAACCAGAGGTTCCTCTTCCACCTTCTCTACTCCAATTGTATTAATGTTTTTCTTCAAATCTAGAGGCAAATAAACAACTCTTCCCTTTAATCCTCTCTCTGTAAATCTGATGGAGGCAATTTCCCTGTCTTTGGCTCCATTCGTACAATGGCCTGAAAGGGATGAACACTTTGAATCAAAATAGATTCATGAGTATTTAAATCCTTCAATTCAGAAGGAATCTCAACCAATTCCAGATTATTATGAACCGCTCTAGCAGGCATCTGGTTTTGATTTAATTTGTTACAACAATAAGTACACACACGTTGATCCGATCCCAAATCAAAACTATTATCTACCATCAAGTATGTTGCGAAGTCCTTCCATTCACTATTATTTTCCCTTTCACTTTTTGCATATAAATCCACTAACTTAGTCTGATTCTTATAATAAGTGCGTCGACAACACACACAAGTGAAATAAGGCCTCTCACTTGATTTCACCTGAAACGTGGCAATTTCCTTCTGAAAATTATCTGTACTGGAAACCTGTACACTCTCTTCCACATTACCTTTTTCTTCTGGGTCAATTTCAACATTCTTCTCTTTACTTGTAAAGTAACAAAACTCAATTTCTTCACAAATATTCTTCACATCTACTTCAGAACCATGCAAAAGAGCAGTGCATAATTGTTCAAGCATAATTGCTGGACTCTTAGCATAATACAACATTCTAACTAATTTCCTCACTTTATTATGATGCACTGCTAGCATCCTGAAATGATGAAAACACTCTGGCATACTCTCCTAGAAAGACAAGCCAGTGAATGACCATGCAAACCTGTCACTTCTCTCACTCTGCAAGGATCTAATTCTTGCAACAATTTCATTTTCTGTTTTAAACTTTTCCTATTAAATGTCCGTACAAAATCACAAAGCAAATTGATGGAATCCTGTCGCACACTGCAAATACTACTACACTTCCAGGTGTACACTGGTCCCTTAGGACGTCTTCCTAAAACCTCATTACCTAACACCTCTTCTGCCTCTGTTGACACAAGTTTTTCTTTTTCAACCGGACAACCATCTTTCACCTCATATGCTCGACCACTGGTGTCAACTGCATGCACCAAATCATTATCCTGGAAATAACTCTCCTCATTAAAAAATGCCTCACAACTTGAACTATGCATCCATTCTCCTGAAAAAACTTCACAAAAATTACTACGATTAACTGTTCCCTTCCATCTACTATTTGTTTTGAAATCATAAATTACCTTGTTTAGTTTCCTAATTCTATTGATCATCAAAATAAATAACTTTCGCTTAATTTCGAATGCCTGATCAATAATTTTCTCAATGTTTCTCTTTCTCTTATAAAAAGCCACTTTCTGTTGACCTTTCTTAATATTTTTTAACAAATTGCCAATTATCCTGTTGCGGAACATTCGTCTACGAATGTCCCTAAACTGATTTTTCCTTCTACTACCATGCACAGAGTTATCTCCTGCTCTAGCAGTAAAATATTTGAGTGGCCTTTCCTTTCCGTTTATATTGGTTCTCTTTTTCTGGACTAAAACATTTTCTGTACTGATATTTTTTTTTCTTGAAATGTTTCTTAGGAAAGATTTCGTTCTCTTACCCGGAGCTTTTTTGGTGACTTGACAAGTTTTTATTGTAGAGGACTGCTACAAGCATGTAGTAAGCTGCTGTCTTTGACGTTTTGTAGCCTTTCGGCTTCTTTGCTTCGATGGCATAGTGTAGTTTTGAAATGATCTGCAGTTGAATCTGTGGTAAAATATAATAAAAAATGTTATTAACCACTATTACCAAACAGTAAATCAATAACAGTCGTCAAAAAATTAACATACTAGTTGTCAATTCTACATACAATAATTTTTAGTGCATTGGCAAATTTAAAACTCACAAATAGTAGCAAAGAAATGGAATGCTTCTACATTTGATCTGTGCTCTTTTATATGTGAATCTGAACTAATTTTATTAGCATATTTCACTATTTTATTGAAGACACTTCACACAAGCTGTTTTTGAAGTTGTTTTTAATTTTAAATGAAACGGTTTACATGGTTACTTTTCAATACAAGTATCTTAAATTTATTTCTAAAAGTCTTTGTAGGTTAATAGACTCGAGCAGGTCATCTGCCCACCCTATGTCATACAATTCTGACAAATCAGCATCCTCATCATATTCTTCATCATCCACAGGATATAAATCATCCAAGGGATCTACTTCCACTGACGTTTCAATAACAAGTTCAATGATAAGATCGAGATCAACAGATTGCTCATTATCACTCATGCTTGATGTTGTCGTTATCTTTAAAGAAAGAGAACAACAATGAGATGTTGCAGAGTAAGAGACAAATCTCAGAGACTATAATAGTAAAATTGTTTAACAAGAGTAAAATTTTGCAGATATTATTTAACCATGTCCAGCGATGCTGAGGAGGTGAGGCCTATGTCCAAGTTTTCAGTGAACAGGACTCATCTCTTCTTAACCTTGGATAAGCCTCACCAACTCTGTGTCCCCTGCTCATACTTAAATGTAAAGGGGCAGATCTATGTTAACTGGCGCATCCCCAGGGATGCACCAGTTAACGTGCGCCACTGCTCTGCCACCCATGATGTGCCACATTTACAATGCGGAGCACCATTGAGCAAAAACAGCACAGATGCGTCACGCATCTGTGCCACAAAAGCAGCGCATTGCAGGAATCATGTCATAAGCGCAACATATCTACTGCAATGCACAGGGGCAAGCCACACATTGCATGGTGCATCACTCCTTATGCCTGTTTCAAACAGGCGTAAGGATTTGATTCAGCAATGCCATAAAGCTGACTCAGTGAAATCTTCTTAATTTTACTGTGTTAGTTTTACAGGGCTTTCATGCAAATAACTGCCCACCCTGCAACAAAACGCCCACATGAAACCTGACGCAGGTTTCATGTGGCACAGGACTTTACAGCTTGACACATCTGCCTAGATGCATCAAGTTTTAAATATGTCGCAACATAGCGCATCTTTTGCGCCGCCGCTGCGTCACAAAAGTGACGCACAGCGGCGCAAAAGAGGCGCACGGTCATCATAAATCTGCCCCTAACATTTTAAATGATTGATTCAGGATGACGATAAGGTGTGGCCTATCCAGAGGTTTGTTTGAGGTGAGGCCTACTCAGGGTTGCAGATGAAATTTAGGCTTGTTGAAGAGTACAGAGGAGATAATACATGTGCAGGTCTACCAATGAAGTGAGTCATGTTCACTGCACTCTTGAACAAAGGCCAGACCTCCTCTGTCTCCCTGGACAGGCCTAAACCTCATCTGCACAATGTGATTCGTAATGTTAGGAAACACAGGTGATGTATTTGAAAAACGTGCAATTTTTTTTGCTCATTTCACAATCACATCACCTGTGTTTCCTTTGCTTAAGTATCTCATTATGCAGATGTAGTCTAGCATATGAAAGAGTACGTAGAAGGTGAGCACTGTATGCAACAATTTTGACACTTACAGAAACCTCAGCTTCTGTAGATATTATTTAACCATGTCCAGCGATGCTGAGGAGGTGAGGCCTACGTCCAAGTTTTCAGTGAACAGGACTCATCTCTTCTTAACCTTGGATAAGCCTCACCAACTCTGTGTCCCCTGCTCATACTTAAATGTAAAGGGGCAGATTTATGTTAACTGGCGCATCCCCAGGGATGCACCAGTTAACGTGCGCCACTGCGCTGCCACCCATGATGTGCCGCAGTTACAATGCGGAGCACCATTGAGCAAAAACAGCACAGATGAGTCACGCATCAGTGCCACAAAAGCAGCGCATTGCAGGAATCATGTCATAAGCGCGACATATCTACTGCAATGCACAGGGGCAAGCCACACATTGCATGGTGCATCACTCCTTATGCCTGTTTCAAAAAGGCGTAAGGATTAGATTCAGCAATGCCATAAAGCTGACTCAGTGAAATCTTCTTAATTTTACTGTGTTAGTTTTACAGGGCTTTCATGCAAATGACTGCCCACCCTGCAACAAAACGCCCACATGAAACCTGACGCAGGTTTCATGTGGCACAGGACTTTACAGCATGACACATCTGCCTAGATGCATCAAGTTGTAAATATGTCGCAACATAGCGCATCTTTTGCGCCGCCGCTGCGTCACAAAAGTGACGCACAGCGGCGCAAAAGAGGCGCACGGTCATCATAAATCTGCCCCTAACATTTTAAATGATTGATTCAGGATGACGATAAGGTGTGGCCTATCCAGAGGTTTGTTTGAGGTGAGGCCTACTCTGGGTTGCAGATGAAATTTAGGCTTGTTGAAGAGTACAGAGGAGATAATACATGTGCAGGCCTACCAATGAAGTGAGTCATGTTCACTGCACTCTTGAACAAAGGCCAGACCTCCTCTGTCTCCCTGGACAGGCCTAAACCTCATCTGCACAATGTGATTCGTAATGTTAGGAAACACAGGTGATGTAATTGAAAAACGTGCAATTTTTTTGCTCATTTCACAATCACATCACCTGTGTTTCCTTTGCTTAAGTATCTCATTATGCAGATGTAGTCTAGCATATCAAAGAGTACGCAGAAGGTGAGCACTGTATGCAACAATTTTGACACTTACAGAAGATTCAGCTTCTCCATGCCCCCTACACAGTCCTAAATGTTTACAGTTTAAACTGACGGTATCTTGTTGCAGATGAAGTGAGGCCTATCTTGCAACATGGTGCATCTTTTGCACCACTGCTGCATCACAAAAGTGACGCAACAGCGGCGCAAAAGAGATGCACGGCCATCATAAATCTGCCCCTAACATTTTAAATGACTGATTCAGGATGCCAATAAGGTGTGGCCTATCCAGAGGTTTGTTTGAGGTGAGGCCTACTCAGGTTTACAGATGAAATTTAGGCTTGTTAAACAGTACAGAGGAGATAGTACATGTGCAGGCCTACCAATTAAGTGAGTCATGTCCACTGCACTCTTGAACAAAGGCCAGACCTCCTCTGTCTCCCTGGACAGGCCTAAACCTCATCTGCACAATGTGATTCGTAATGTTAGGAAACACAGGTGATGTAATTGAAAAACGTGCAATTTTTTTGCTCATTTCACAATCACATCACCTGTGTTTCCTTTGCTTAAGTATCTCATTATGCAGATGTAGTCTAGCATATCAAAGAGTACGCAGAAGGTGAGCACTGTATGCAACAATTTTGACACTTACAGAAGATTCAGCTTCTCCATGCCCCCTACACAGTCCTAAATGTTTACAGTTTAAACTGACGGTATCTTGTTGCAGATGAAGTGAGGCCTATCTTGCAACATGGTGCATCTTTTGCATCACTGCTGCGTCACAAAAGTGACGCAACAGCGGCACAAAAGAGGCGCACGGCCATCATAAATCTGCCCCTAACATTTTAAATGATTGATTCAAGATGACGATAAGGTGTGGCCTATCCAGAGGTTTGTTTGAGGTGAGGCCTACACAGGGTTGCAGATGAAATTTAGGCTTATTGAAGAGTACAGAGGAGATAATACATGTGCAGGTCTACCAATGAAGTGAGTCATGTCCACTGCACTCTTGAACAAAGGCCAGACCTCCTCTATCTCCCTGGACAGGCCTAAACCTCATCTGCACAATGTGATTCGTAATATTAGGGAACACAGGTGATGTAATTGAAAAACGTGCAAATATTTATGCTCAATTCACAATCACATCACCTGTGTTTCCTCAGCTTAGTTATCTCATTGTGCAGATGTAGTCTAGCATATCCAAGAGTACGCAGAAGATGAGGACTGTATGCAACAGAGCAATGTACATTACTCACCTCCCTTGACACTTCCAGAAGCCTCAGTTTCTCCATGCCTCCTACACAGTTCTAAATGTATATCATTATCATCATAGTGACTATGAAACTCTTGCAGAACATATTGTGAAACCTTAATGACTTCAAGAAACGTGTTTTTAAACCGGCAAACAAGGAAAATTATTCTCACATATTCATGGTGGAAAGTGAAATATTTATTTAAAGAAGCAGACACCAATATGACCTTCTCATAAATGTGAAAAGCGTTTTAAAAAAAAAAAAACGATTTTCTGGTCATAATTTGAAAACACAACACAGGTCCTATGTAGAAGCACACCCTGTCAGTACTTAAATTAGCCAAGCACACATGGGGGCGTATTTACAAGGACCTTGCACCACGGGGAAATGACTTAAATTAAAATGGGGAAAATAACATCAAATGGACTCAAAGGCCTTGTAAATATGCCCCAAGCAGCCTATGAAACTCTAGCAGTACATATCAAGAAACCTAAATGACTTCAAGAAACGTTTTTAAACACATCAAGTAAAGCAATTATTCAACCACATTCATGGGGAAGTGACTTAAAATGCCCTAACACACATGAAAGCGTATTTTTAAGGCCCTTGCACCATTTTTGCATCACTTTTAACATGGCTATGTAACTCAAAGAAACAAAATCTAAATTTGCCAAGCACACATGGGGGCGTATTTACAAGGACCTTGCACCACGGAGAAATGTCTTAAATTAAAATGGGAAAAATAACTTCAAAGTGACTCAAAGTCCTTCTAAATATGCCCCAAGCAGCCTATGAAACTCTAGCAGTACATATCAAGAAACCTAATTGACTTCAAAAAACGTTTTTAAACACATCAAGTAAAGCAATTATTCAACCACATTCATGGGGAAGTGACTTAAAATGCCCTAACACACATGAAAGCGTATTTTTAAGGCCCTTGCACCATTTTTGCGTCACTTTTAACATGGCTTTGTAACTCAAAGAAACAAAATCTATTTGTAAAACACTTGACACAAAGCAACATTTTAAATACACAACTTTCTTCATAATTTTCTCCCTAAAGCATACTATTCTCTATCTAAATTAAATGAATCTTTTCTCACCTTAGCAAATACTTTTTGAGTTTCAAAACAGTCTCAGACATACACCAATTTTTCTTTAGCAGAGCAAAAGGTATGCACTCCAGAGGCTGCAACCAACAATGGCACAGAAATGCTATAATTCATCACACATATCTCTCATGTCACCCAATCAAAACTCTTCCCTCACTTTTTTCAAATCAACACCCTTCCCCCCTCTGCCCTTTCTGCCTTTTTTCCATAGCAACCACCTCCTGAAAGACCTCTCATGTTTACAAGTTCACACAACAATGTTTCAATTGAACTCTGAATTCTCAGTACACCTGCATATCCAGTGCAATCTTTCATAAAATGATTTTTTCTTGACCATTCAAATTACATCTTTCAAAGAACTCATCCATGCACCCTAACTTTCTGTTTTCAGCAATCAAAATCCACCAATCACTGCTACTGAATCATTAGCACACAAACTCCACTTTTTTTTTCATTACAAACTCCTACTGTTTCAACTGCCATTTCATACCCACACTTCATCTGACTGCAGCAGAACCTCCTCTCACCATGTTTTCTGTCTGGATTGTTGGACATAGTTACATCCACTGGGCTCAAAGGTATGCTGATAACAGAAATTTACACAACCTCAATTTACAAAATGTGGAAATCAAGTGGATTGGCCACAGAGGATTAAGATGTCACCATTTGATACCATTGGTGAAAACCTTTTTGCATTTGCCAAAACCTGACCTGTTAATTGTGCCCTGTGGAGGAAATGACTTGGGCACTTTGACTGGGGTAGGTCTGGAAATGCTTTTAAAGGACACCTTTGACCAATTGATGGCACTTTTTCCTCAAACTGCCTTGGTATATTCAAATATATGCCAAAGACAGAAATGGAGGTGGTCGAACCAATTTTGTCCACAAATTGAGAAATCGAGGAAGCATGTAAATAAGTCTGTTTCAGCTTACATGAGAGACCATGGAATGGGCTCCATGTACAACAATAACTTGCGTTACTACAAGCAAGATATCTACAGAGGAGATGGAGTACACTTCTCAGATGAGGGGAATAGAATTTTCATCCTGAATTTAAAACTATGTATTGGCACCTACTTATAAGTACCTAAATCTACCACAGACCCAAAAGCTCTTCTCAGAGCTACCCTAACTATGATCACTATTTACGCTTTCCGGAGCGCTACCCGGTACGCCCACCGGACGCTAACCGCGCGAAAATTTGAATTTTTTTTTTTCCGCACATATGGGCCTCCTCAGCCACCCTCAGAAAACCTAGGGGGTCAGGATACGTCTACCGTGCCCCCTTCTACCCATTCTGAACATTATTTGCCCTCCATCTTATATCTCAATTCTACCGAAACACAAAATGGAGGACTCCCGTAATGCTGCCGGTTCGCGTACCGGGGCGCGCACCAGGAAGCGCTCGATTAAAAAAGGTGGGAAAGTAATTCACAGAAAACCCACTGGAGACACTTTCACCAAATATAGATTAGCTCATACTACATACCAATCCCTACCATTTTCACAAATTTGGTTGGAATTCCATTTAGCCATTTAGCCTGTAGACCTCTCTAAATACCCTGAGGTAAATTACTTCACAAAACACATCTGAAGTGTTGGAAATGACAACCAATTAAAATGTTACTTTCATTTTCTACTTTTTTTACCTGACATTTGATTGGTAATGTACCTGAATATATATAAAGAAAGAGAGGGAAACACAGCCATTTTGACTACTACTTCCTGAAGTACATTGCAAGAGCATTTTCACTGACAATTTAAACTTGTTTTTAAAAGGTAAGATGTTATTTTGAAAACGGAAGTATATTGTGCACTTTAAGTTAATATGGAAAACTTTTTCTGATAGTTATATACTATCCCTCTATAATAGTTATAGATTTAGATAGACTTCTCTGTTATAGTTACGGATGGATTTAGGCTTGTCTTGTATAATTATGAATTTACTTAGGTTTCATCACATACACTTTTTTATATTTCTACTTCCAGTCTGATACCATACACTGCCCAAAGATAAATTCACTGTTAAAAACTACCTACCTAAAATTAATCCCAACAGTGCCCTATCTCTACTGATATATATATTTTTTTATGCAAATTTCAGGCAAAATGGAAGGAGAACACAAAGTGTCATTTGAAATTGTCCTTGCAGAGACCAATCAAGAAAACATTGAACCAAATGACATTGAATTCATGGATGAATCACGGGACCATGAACTATTACAATGTGTACAATCTGTAGATTTCCTCCTTCAAAATGAGGACATTTCAGACACTCAAATGTTGCAAGTTATGTTCACTCAAAATAAGGACATTTCGGACACTCAAATGTTGGAAGTTATGTTCACTGAAAATGACGACATTTCGGACAGTCAAATGTTAGACGTTCTATTAAATTTTGAAAAACAATCACAAAAATAAATTTATATTTAATAATCAAAAATTGTTTGAGACTTTAATCATTTTTATATGTAATTCATAAACTAGTACCAAATTGATTATAATGTAAATTCAGACTTATAGTATACTGTGCAACTTTTTTATGTTACATAGTAATTTTGCTCATAGTTACTTCCTTTCTCCAACTATATTATCTCCAATGTGTATTTAACATCTCTTTATCATCTCCTGCCTCCATATTGTTTCTGCTTTCCTGACACACTATGATATGAATTCCATATTCCACAATAACTTCTGAAACAACATGCAAGATATCTACAAAGGAGACAGTGTATATTAATTTTTTGACTCTGCATTGGTACCTACATATTGCTACTTAAATAAAAAAAAACGAAAAAAAACCAACAAAACGAACAATTAATAAACATACAATATTTGAAAAGTCTATCATTCTTTTTTCCTCATAATACGCTCCCCGGACCTTTTCCCGGTGCGCGTACCGGGCGCTCCCCACGCAAAAAAACCGAAAAAAAAGTATTTATTTTTTTGCCCTGCGGGGCCCTTTTAAAGCCTCCACATCAAACCTAGGGGGTCAGGGAGGATCTACTATGCCCCCTTATGGTCATTTCCCCCTTTGTTTTGGCCTCCTCTTGTCTCTCGATCCTACTGAGAGACAAGGTGGCGGCCGCTCCGGACTGTTTAGAATGTTGACAGACACCGGAGAACCAATCAGCTTCGCTTTGCGAAGTTCCGTTACGCGTCAGGTACGCGAACCGGAGCGCTAACCGGAGCGCTGTTACAGATATATATATATTTTTGAACGCTAATTTATCAAAATCCACTGGAGCACATATATTGAGACCTAGCAAAGGCACATCGGGCAAACAATATCTACAATTTTGCCAAGTTTCGTTGAAATCCATTCAGCCGTTCGAGCTAAAAGTGAGTCCAACTGCCCTATGGAAAATTGCATGGGAAAAACGCTTTTTGGGACCCCCCTTTTTTCTCGGCCCCCCCTTGACGAAACCCCCCCAAATTTTCAGGGGCTGCTCAGAAACAAAATGTGCAATTTTCCTGAAATTTCAGCCAATTCCGTCCACAAACGCCAAAGTTATTAGACATAGAATTTTCAAAAATCCCATAGAGAAAAAATCCTAACTATATATACCTACTGGCGACCGCCAGTAGGTAATTTACTTTAAAACAATTATCAAATGAATAATTTCAACGTAATTTATGATTTTGAAATTATGTATAAATTTAACAAATATATACATATATAAATATATATATATATATATATATATATATATATATATATATATATATATATATATATATATATATATATTACCTACTGGCGGTCGCCAGTGGAATTACCCCAAATTTAGCAAAACGGTAGCTTTCTGATCAGAAAGGTACCGTTTTTTATTTAAATGGTGTAAATCCGTTCAATAGTTGCGAGAAATAAAAAAAATAAAAGTTTCGATATCTGGGCGGAGCCTAACTCCCAAGCACGAGCTTCACTCTGATTGGCTGCCAACACTCCAAACTAGGAAGTGTTGTTAGCCATCTTTTGTCTCGGTAGAAGCGAGTCACCAGAAAACAGAGAAACCAAGATATAAAACAAGAGGAGGGGCAGGGTAGAATTTCCCTGACCCCTTAGGCCTGCTCAGGGGGGTCCTATGAGGACCCCCAGGACCCCAAAAATTTGTTAAAAAAAATAGATCTGAGCAATTCACGCTGGGGTCGGGTGTTTTCGCGTTTATATTAATGAGGCCTCTGGGTGGGCTAGGTTCAGGGGGCATTTCTTAAAAAATAATAGCGGGGCTTGCTGTGGTTCGGAGCTTCACTCATGTTGGGAGGGGGGTTGCGCGGCTCCCCTCCTGGAGACCTCCATGTGCTTATAATTTTTGCGATGTTTGATGAATCTTTACGTAATTTACCAAAAAGTTTCTCTTTTTTGATCAGCTCTTATCTTGAAAGTTTAAGGGTGATTGGTCAAGGGGGGACTGAGAAAAAAGGGGGGTCCCAAAACGTGTTTTCGCAATGCATTTGCCATTGGAAACTTGAGACAAGGGTACAGGTCAAACTGCTGAACGGAATTACGTCAAATTGGGCAGGGAGGAAGGTCTTGGTCCAGAAAGCTTGCTTTTGTTTAAATGGTGTAAATCCGTTCAGTTGTTTTTGAGAAATGTCACATTTGCCAGATATCGATATTTGGGAATTCTGACATCTGATTGGCTGAGGGGTTAAGAGCACAAGCTTGCGGCTGATTGTCTGTGAACGATTAAAACTAGAAAGTGTTGCTAGCCATTTTGTGATTCAGTCCCTCAGCTCGCATCTCTCCCTCTACAAGCCATTGGGTCCATAGTTCTACCTCTGCGAGGCAACACTGAAAATATACTGCAGCTCTGTCTGTGCCAGATACCCCGTTCACGGTCCCTCTCCCCACATCACTGGGTCGCAGCTCGCTCCCCAAGTCACAGGAAACCATGACCTCAGTATGTTGTGGTGTACGAAAAGCACGCCTCAGTGCACAGAAACCCCTATCCGGCTAGCTATAGTATATCATTTGTTCTCCGTACTGCAGCGGAGCTACCAATGATTAGATATCCTAGAACAATGCGACTCAGGTCCTCTCAGAATTCGTGGGAACAAGACACTCTTTCACTTAGATACTCATACCTGTTCACAATATGTATAACCAGAGACTTGGTATAGTTTAAAATGTTTATTTCAACTAACAAGCTCTGTAATGTAGTACACGTGCTAAGGTGAGCAAAGGAATGCATGTAAACAATACAATCAGCATAGTTACAATTGCATAAAGTACGAATGGGGATTGGATATTTTAATGTCAGCGGATTAAGCCAAATAGCACGTAACACCCTCCCCATGCTACGAGCTATATTTATTATGTCAGTGGAAGACCTCTGGGCTTGGACAGCGGAACCCCCTACCTCAAGTCTTATATGATAGGATTTATATCTCCGGACAAGCACAGCTCTTCGTCGGTACAGATTGTTCTCCAAATGTGTGTAATTTGCATCCTGTGCAATATTAAAAGCACTTGAAATTTCAGAAGCGAAGGTGTGTTCCATGTTATGTCTATATGTGCGTGAGACGGGCCAAAGCTGAATAACCAGCAATGTTGTTTTCTGCTCTTGAGCACGGCATACAGATGAGTACTCAGTGCACAGCAGAAATAGTGAAAGGCAGTTAGTTCCCATGCGAAGCATCGAAAACAGAAGTGTTTATGAGAACCAGTGAATTTAGAGTTGTGTGGAAAAAGCGGCTAAAAGGGCAGTGATGCAAGGTACAAACTCATGCTAACTTAGCAACATCCGTTGGCACCTCCTAACCCCCTTGACACCCTCCCCTTTGGGCAGTCCAATGCACAGTGAGCAAAGTCCCAAAAGTCTGAACCAAGAAGAGCAGATATCCAATATAGGAAAAATAAAGTGGGTGAAGAATGTCAACAGTGTTGAAAACATAAAAATGTTATAATACCATGGTGAGAGAGAAAAAACACTCATGTGGAACAGCCAAATTAATCCATTAGTGTGTAAGAGCAGTAAGTTGCAACAGCTTCCAATAGGAAATCATTATTTTCATCTGAAAAAGTAGACGCCACCCAATTGAGCAATTCGAAGGAGCAAACGTGCTCCTTGATAATCAGTGCTTCCAGCACCATAGCAGGGCAACTTGCGTGGTACTCGATGTAACTCTGTTGAAGGAAATCATGTGCAGCCATAGATACATACGACTGAGCTAGCACACCAAGTGCAGCAGCATATGCCATGAAACCAATACCGGAACATTCACGCTCATGATCCACAAAAGGGTTCATCAGTAAAGGAAAATACGGGTTAGGCAACGCTGTGTTTGTGAGGCATAGATCCGCGCCCATTGGAAGGGACAGAACATGCATGAGAACACTGGCTGGATGCAAGTATACCACGGAAAGCGGAAAGACAAATTGTAAGCTACGCTGAGAGTAGCCAGCGGCAAGGTGCCATAATAGTGAAGCATGTGGTTGCAAAGTAGCTGTAGTAGGGCTGGGTTGTGAACGAGCACAAGTGGAGCAGCCATTTCTGAGCATGCAGATCAAGAGGAAAAGTCCAGCAGCCAAAGCTAGTCGAAGTGGTAACCCGCGGAAAACACTTGAGAAAATAGAATGAATGAAAGTAGGAGTCACACCAAAAATAGTTTGAAAACTTGTTACAAAGGCCGGACCTCACAAGCTAAAACAATTGGGGCAGCCCTGTTGTATGTGAAACATTGAACATAGAATGAATTAGTTCACCAAAATGTTGTGGGAGATCAGTGTTTAAAAGATTATGAACTTCTGTTGTCGTGTTGACCACCTGCAGGACATACGTCTGAAAGGCAGAAGTGAAAGAAACTTCTTTCTGGGACAATAAGGCTTTTATTCAGCTCAGCTTGTCGAACTCTGATTTCAAGGTCTGAATGCAAGTCCAAATTGAGTTATCGAAACTCCCCTGTGAGGGAGGAAACAGCACGTTTTTACAGCAAACTGCACGTTGTGACACAGTCACAATGCATGAAATGCCTTTTAAGATGCTGCAGCATTTTGAATTATTCAAGAGTAAATAACTGTCATTATACAACTATGTTTTGTTTGTTGTTTCTATTGTACTGGATGATGTATCTGTGTTTTAATATGGTCAGAACCAATTGCAGCTCAAGGCTATGCCTTTGGAAACCAGTCCCTCGGCACACAGCTGTGCGCCAGTGAGCTGTCGGGCCCGCATCTTTACCTTTTTGAGCCAGCTGGTTAGTTCGTAGGTATGTCTCTGCTAACTGGCCCATTGGCTTGTTGCTGTTCCTCTGTGAGTCACCCTGTTGGCTCACAGCTCAGGCTTGCAGGTCTACCTCTGTGACTTAGGCTGTTAACTCGCAGCTGTGTCTCTGCGAGTCAGACCACAGCTGTCCCTCTGCTGTACCTTTGTGAGCCGATAGCCCGTAGCTCTCCCTCTGCGAGCCAATTTATATATTCACTGAAAAAGCCATAGGTTTTACAGACGTTATAGTTAGAAATGAGCTTTTAAAAAACCTTTGAAATTCACAGAAAAAAACATAGGTTTTCAGACATTATAGTTAGAAATAAGCATGTGAAAAACCTTTGAAATTCTCTGAAAAAACCATGGGTTTCAGACACGTTATAAGTAGAAATTAGCATTTAAAAAAAACTTTGAAATTCATTTAAAAAACATAGGTTTCAGGCAGGTTATAGTTAGAAATAGGCAATCAAAAAACCTTTGAACTTCACTGAAAAAACCATAGGTTTCAGGTACGTTATAGTTAGAAATTTGCACTTAAAAAACCATTGAAATTCACTGAAAAAATATAGGTTTCAGGGGCGTTATAGTTAGCTGTACATTTCACACGTACAAAACGATAGAAATTCCACCGTTATATTTAGTTCAGGTAACTACAACTCGCACCCCCGCAAAGCATTGCTTATGATGTTGCATATTACATTGTTCATGGCATGGTCAGTGACATCACTGATGACATCTCAAGTGACATCACTGATGACATCATCCACGTGAAAATCTGATGCACCTCTTCACAGTCTAATATAACCTTTGATACATTCACTGTTAAATACAGACAACCATTTTCGAAATTGTTAACACACCAATACCAGTTAGTACATACACACCACTGATTGTAGATCTAAACACACATCTACTTATTCATCCATACAATCACTCATATACACAGTCACTCATAAATACAATACTAGCATTTGCATGTATACACCTATACAATCACACACTGCTATACATCCATGTAGTTACTCACACACCCACTTAGTCAAGCAAAGAGTCTATCACAGTTACATTTACTCACCTATGCAATTATATACACACCATCGCACTTATTCACACAGATAGTAACGCATACTTACTCTGTTATATAATCACTGATACAAGTACACACTCATCCATACAGCCACTGTCAGAATCACTCACTCTCACATATAGTTGTTTATATACACCATTACTCACATATACTGCCTTTAACATATGTAGTTACTTGGACATGTACCCCTGACACTTCCATTCACTCACCAACACACAGTTGTTTCCATGTGCAGTCTTGAACCCATACACCTAGTGAATCAACCATTCACTCATCTATGCACAGAGTCACAATCCTCCCACACCTCCCACCCACCTACACACACACTAAGTCCCCCATAAAAATCAACAATAACCCATATAGACACTCATGTACCTATTACCCAACCCATGTAGCAGTTTACACAACAACAGACATACTCATGCAGATATTCACACAGTTTAGTTAGTAACCGATGCATTCAGTAAGACACGCTTAATCACTCACTTATACAATCAGTCACATACCTGCTAAATCGTCCATCCAGACACATATACACCCACTCATTCTTCAATACATCTTGCATATATGTAAAACATATTTAAACTTTACAGAAACACACAGTCACTGGATGGCATCAGTGATGTCATTTGAGATGTCATCAGAACCATAACGGTGGAATTTCTATGGTTTTGTATGTGTGAAATGTCCAGCTAACTATAACACCCCTGAAACCGATGTTTTTTTCAGTGAATAAACATATATATATATATATATATATATATATATATATATATATATATATATATATATTCAAAAAGCAAATGCGCCAAGCGCTTCGAAAGGGCTCACCACTGCACATCAGTCCCTCCGGACTTTACTTGCACCCGAAGTCCCCAAAGCCTCCCTTCACAGAAATTTGACTGAAGTCCGACGCGTTTCGGGGCGAACACGCCCCCTCCTCATGGACATTCACACACGGGCACAGCAACTCACCAGATTGATTCAAATGCGTTTTATTTAAATCAAGGCCGTCCTAAGTGGGCGTGGCTCAAATTGCTTTGCTGCCAGGATTGCTGGTTGCTGTAGTTTTTAGGTGAGTATGTCAATAAACCTTGAGTAGGTTGTGCCTCATTGTGCGCTGTAAGTCATCTTTGGTTTAGTTCCTTAAGTAGGTTGTTGGAGGGGTGCTTTGGGGTTGTCATTTTTGAACGATGTGCCGCGCTGAGAAGCAATGATTCGTATCCTCGCTACAGTCATCACCAGCTTCAACACTTCTTGATTCATGGCGATGCGGAGCTCCTCCCACGGTTATGGGCTAACCGTTAATAATGTTCAAAAAGCAAATGCGCCAAGCGCTTCGAAAGGGCTCACCACTGCACATCAGTCCCTCCGGACCGAAACGCGTCGGACTTCAGTCAAATTTCTGTGAAGGGAGGCTTTGGGGACTTCGGGTGCAAGTAAAGTCCGGAGGGACTGATGTGCAGTGGTGAGCCCTTTCGAAGCGCTTGGCGCATTTGCTTTTTGAACATTATTAACGGTTAGCCCATAACCGTGGGAGGAGCTCCGCATCGCCATGAATCAAGAAGTGTTGAAGCTGGTGATGACTGTAGCGAGGATACGAATCATTGCTTCTCAGCGCGGCACATCGTTCAAAAATGACAACCCCAAAGCACCCCTCCAACAACCTACTTAAGGAACTAAACCAAAGATGACTTACAGCGCACAATGAGGCACAACCTACTCAAGGTTTATTGACATACTCACCTAAAAACTACAGCAACCAGCAATCCTGGCAGCAAAGCAATTTGAGCCACGCCCACTTAGGACGGCCTTGATTTAAATAAAACGCATTTGAATCAATCTGGTGAGTTGCTGTGCCCGTGTGTGAATGTCCATGAGGAAGGGGCGTGTTCGCCCCGAAACGCGTCGGACTTCAGTCAAATTTCTGTGAAGGGAGGCTTTGGGGACTTCGGGTGCAAGTAAAGTCCGGAGGGACTGATGTGCAGTGGTGAGCCCTTTCGAAGCGCTTGGCGCATTTGCTTTTTGAATATATATATATATATATATATATATATATATATATAAATATATATATATTATTCAGCAAAGCGCCCGAAAGCATTTGAAGGGGCACTCGTCATCACTTGCACCCTCCGGTCTTCGCATGCAGCTTAGTCTTACACCCCAGCCATTAATCATTCCGCTGACGCGTTTCGTGGCTTCATGCCTCTTCTTCTCGGGCTGCTACAGAATGGCATCACACGCTCACATGAATGTAATTTCCGGCATCTTTTATTTCAACTGCCGTCGCCTGGACTCGCTAAGTGCAATGTCAATACAGGTGCATTCTGGGATATCAAGTTCCGTATGTGAGCAAAGTAAAACCTTAAGTAGGCGTGGTGCACAGTCTGGATTAAAAAGCTTACAGTTCTCCTTTGTAGGGTGTGGAGTGTCCGACTAGCTTATTACGCATATGAAGTGATGCGCTGCACAGGATTCGAAAAGGTTTCTCTCCCCAGCCTCTCCAAACCATTGGAAATGGTGCCCCTTCCAGGACAGGGCTGCCCTGTAAGTAGATTATTCAGCAAAGCGCCCGAAAGCATTTGAAGGGGCACCCGTCATCACTTGCACCCTCCGGTCTTCGCATGCAGCTTAGTCTTACACCCCAGCCATTAATCATTCCGCCGACGCGTTTCGAGGCTTCATGCCTCTTCTTCTCGGGCTGCTACAGAATGGCATCACACGCTCACATGAATGTAATTTCCGGCATCTTTTATTTCAACTGCCGTCGCCTGGACTCGCTAAGTGCAATGTCAATACAGGTGCATTCTGGGATATCAAGTTCCATATGTGAGCAAAGTAAAACCTTAAGTAGGCGTGGTGCACAGTCTGGATTACAAAGCTTACAGTTCTCCTTTGTAGGGTGTGGAGTGTCCGACTAGCTTATTACGCATATGAAGTGATGCGCTGCACAGGATTCGAAAAGGTTTCTCTTCCCAGCCTCTCCAAACCATTGGAAATGGTGCCCCTTCCAGGACAGGGCTGCCCTGTAAGTAGATTATTCAGCAAAGCGCCCGAAAGCATTTGAAGGGGCACTCGTCATCACTTGCACCCTCCGGTCTTCGCATGCAGCTTAGTCTTACACCCCAGCCATTAATCATTCCGCCGATGCGTTTCGAGGCTTCATGCTTTTTCTTCTCGGGCTGCTACAGAATGGCATCACACGCTCACATGAATGTAATTTCCGGCATCTTTTATTTCAACTGCCGTCGCCTGGACTCGCTAAGTGCAATGTCAATACAGGTGCATTCTGGGATATCAAGTTCCGTATGTGAGCAAAGTAAAACATTAAGTAGGCGTGGTGCACAGTCTGGATTAAAAAGCTTACAGTTCTCCTTTGTAGGGTGTGGAGTGTCCGACTAGCTTATTACGCATATGAAGTGATGCGCGGCACAGGATTCGAAAAGGTTTCTCTCCCCAGCCTCTCCAAACCATTGGAAATGGTGCCCCTTCCAGGACAGGGCTGCCCTGTAAGTAGATTATTCAGCAAAGCGCCCGAAAGCATTTGAAGGGGGACTCGTCATCACTTGCACCCTCCGGTCTTCGCATGCAGCTTAGTCTTACACCCCAGCCATTAATCATTCCGCTGACGCGTTTCGAGGCTTCATGCCTCTTCTTCTCGGGCTGCTACAGAATGGCATCACACGCTCACATGAATGTAATTTCCGGCATCTTTTATTTCAACTGCCGTCGCCTGGACTTGCTAAGTGCAATGTCAATACAGGTGCATTCTGGGATATCAAGTTCCGTATGTGAGCAAAGTAAAACCTTAAGTAGGCGTGGTGCACAGTCTGGATTAAAAAGCTTACAGTTCTCCTTTGTAGGGTGTGGAGTGTCCGACTAGCTTATTACGCATATGAAGTGATGCGCTGCACAGGATTCGAAAAGGTTTCTCTCCCCAGCCTCTCCAAACCATTGGAAATGGTGCCCCTTCCAGGAGAGGGCTGCCCTGTAAGTAGATTATTCAGCAAAGCGCCCGAAAGCATTTGAAGGGGCACCCGTCATCACTTGCACCCTCCGGTCTTCGCATGCAGCTTAGTCTTACACCCCAGCCATTAATCATTCCGCCGACGCGTTTCGAGGCTTCATGCCTCTTCTTCTCGGGCTGCTACAGAATGGCATCACACGCTCACATGAATGTAATTTCCGGCATCTTTTATTTCAACTGCCGTCGCCTGGACTCGCTAAGTGCAATGTCAATACAGGTGCATTCTGGGATATCAAGTTCCGTATGTGAGCAAAGTAAAACCTTAAGTAGGCGTGGTGCACAGTCTGGATTACAAAGCTTACAGTTCTCCTTTGTAGGGTGTGGAGTGTCCGACTAGCTTATTATGCATATGAAGTGATGCGCTGCACAGGATTCGAAAAGGTTTCTCTTCCCAGCCTCTCCAAACCATTGGAAATGGTACCCCTTCCAGGACAGGGCTGCCCTGTAAGTAGATTATTCAGCAAAGCGCCCGAAAGCATTTGAAGGGGCACTCGTCATCACTTGCACCCTCCGGTCTTCGCATGCAGCTTAGTCTTACACCCCAGCCATTAATCATTCCGCCGATGCATTTCGAGGCTTCATGCTTTTTCTTCTCGGGCTGCTACAGAATGGCATCACACGCTCACATGAATGTAATTTCCGGCATCTTTTATTTCAACTGCCGTCGCCTGGACTCGCTAAGTGCAATGTCAATACAGGTGCATTCTGGGATATCAAGTTCCGTATGAGAGCAAAGTAAAACCTTAAGTAGGCGTGGTGCACAGTCTGGATTAAAAAGCTTACAGTTCTCCTTTGTAGGGTGTGGAGTGTCCGACTAGCTTATTACGCATATGAAGTGATGCGCGGCACAGGATTCGAAAAGGTTTCTCTCCCCAGCCTCTCCAAACCATTGGAAATGGTGCCCCTTCCAGGACAGGGCTGCCCTGTAAGTAGATTATTCAGCAAAGCGCCCGAAAGCATTTGAAGGGGCACTCGTCATCACTTGCACCCTCCGGTCTTCGCATGCAGCTTAGTCTTACACCCCAGCCATTAATCATTCTGCTGACGCGTTTCGAGGCTTCATGCCTCTTCTTCTCGGGCTGCTACAGAATGGCATCACACGCTCACATGAATGTAATTTCCGGCATCTTTTATTTCAACTGCCGTCGCCTGGACTTGCTAAGTGCAATGTCAATACAGGTGCATTCTGGGATATCAAGTTCCGTATGTGAGCAAAGTAAAACCTTAAGTAGGCGTTTTGCACAGTCTGGATTAAAAAGCTTACAGTTCTCCTTTGTAGGGTGTGGAGTGTCCGACTAGCTTATTACGCATATGAAGTGATGCGCTGCACAGGATTCGAAAAGGTTTCTCTCCCCAGCCTCTCCAAACCATTGGAAATGGTGCCCCTTCCAGGACAGGGCTGCCCTGTAAGTAGATTATTCAGCAAAGCGCCCGAAAGCATTTGAAGGGGCACCCGTCATCACTTGCACCCTCCGGTCTTCGCATGCAGCTTAGTCTTACACCCCAGCCATTAATCATTCCGCCGATGCGTTTCGAGGCTTCATGCCTCTTCTTCTCGGGCTGCTACAGAATGGCATCACACGCTCACATGAATGTAATTTCCGGCATCTTTTATTTCAACTGCCGTCGCCTGGACTCGCTAAGTGCAGTGTCAATACAGGTGCATTCTGGGATATCAAGTTCCGTATGTGAGCAAAGTAAAACCTTAAGTAGGCGTGGTGCACAGTCTGGATTACAAAGCTTACAGTTCTCCTTTGTAGGGTGTGGAGTGTCCGACTAGCTTATTACGCATATGAAGTGATGCGCTGCACAGGATTCGAAAAGGTTTCTCTTCCCAGCTTCTCCAAACCATTGGAAATGGTGCCCCTTCCAGGACAGGGCTGCCCTGTAAGTAGATTATTCAGCAAAGCGCCCGAAAGCATTTGAAGGGGCACTCGTCATCACTTGCACCCTCCGGTCTTCGCATGCAGCTTAGTCTTACACCCCAGCCATTAATCATTCCGCCGACGCATTTCGAGGCTTCATGCTTTTTCTTCTCGGGCTGCTACAGAATGGCATCACACGCTCACATGAATGTAATTTCCGGCATCTTTTATTTCAACTGCCGTCGCCTGGACTCGCTAAGTGCAATGTCAATACAGGTTCATTCTGGGATATCAAGTTCCGTATGTGAGCAAAGTAAAACCTTAAGTAGGCGTGGTGCACAGTCTGGATTAAAAAGCTTACAGTTCTCCTTTGTAGGGTGTGGAGTGTCCGACTAGCTTATTACGCATATGAAGTGATGCGCGGCACAGGATTCGAAAAGGTTTCTCTCCCCAGCCTCTCCAAACCATTGGAAATGGTGCCCCTTCCAGGACAGGGCTGCCCTGTAAGTAGATTATTCAGCAAAGCGCCCGAAAGCATTTGAAGGGGCACTCGTCATCACTTGCACCCTCCGGTCTTCGCATGCAGCTTAGTCTTACACCCCAGCCATTAATCATTCCGCCGACGCGTTTCGAGGCTTCATGCCTCTTCTTCTCGGGCTGCTACAGAATGGCATCACACGCTCACATGAATGTAATTTCCGGCATCTTTTATTTCAAATGCCGTCGCCTGGACTTGCTAAGTGCAATGTCAATACAGGTGCATTCTGGGATATCAAGTTCCGTATGTGAGCAAAGTAAAACCTTAAGTAGGCTTGGTGCACAGTCTGGATTAAAAAGCTTACAGTTCTCCTTTGTAGGGTGTGGAGTGTCCGACTAGCTTATTACGCATATGAAGTGATGCGCTGCACAGGATTCGAAAAGGTTTCTCTCCCCAGCCTCTCCAAACCATTGGAAATGGTGCCCCTTCCAGGACAGGGCTGCCCTGTAAGTAGATTATTCAGCAAAGCGCCCGAAAGCATTTGAAGGGGCACTCGTCATCACTTGCCCCCTCCGGTATTCGCATGCAGCTTAGTCTTACACCCCAGCCATTAATCATTCCGCCGACGCGTTTCGAGGCTTCATGCCTCTTCTTCTCGGGCTGCTACAGAATGGCATCACACGCTCACATGAATGTAATTTCCGGCATCTTTTATTTCAACTGCCGTCGCCTGGACTCGCTAAGTGCAATGTCAATACAGGTGCATTCTTGGATATCAAGTTCCGTATGTGAGCAAAGTAAAACCTTAAGTAGGCGTGGTGCACAGTCTGGATTACAAAGCTTACAGTTCTCCTTTGTAGGGTGTGGAGTGTCCGACTAGCTTATTACGCATATGAAGTGATGCGCTGCACAGGATTCGAAAAGGTTTCTCTCCCCAGCCTCTCCAAACCATTGGAAATGGTGCCCCTTCCATGACAGGGCTGCCCTGTAAGTAGATTATTCAGCAAAGTGCCCGAAAGCATTTGAAGGGGCACTCGTCATCACTTGCACCCTCCGGTCTTCGCATGCAGCTTAGTCTTACACCCCAGCCATTAATCATTCCGCCGACGCGTTTCGAGGCTTCATGCCTCTTCTTCTCGGGCTGCTACATAATGGCATCACACGCTCACATGAATGTAATTTCACGCATCTTTTATTTCAACTGCCGTCGCTTGGACTCGCTAAGTGCAATGTCAATACAGGTGCATTCTGGGATATCAAGTTCCGTATGTGAGCAAAGGAAAACCTTAAGTAGGCGTGGTGCACAGTCTGGATTAAAAAGCTTACAGTTCTCCTTTGTAGGGTGTGGAGTGTCCAACTAGCTTATTACGCATATGAAGTGATGCGCTGCACAGGATTCGAAAAGGTTTCTCTCCCCAGCCTCTCCAAACCATTGGAAATGGTGCCCCTTCCAGGACAGGGCTGCCCTGTAAGTAGATTATTCAGCAAAGCGCCCGAAAGCATTTGAAGGGGCACTCGTCATCACTTGCACCCTCCGGTCTTCGCATGCAGCTTAGTCTTACACCCCAGCCATTAATCATTCCGCCGACGCGTTTTGAGGCTTCATGCCTCTTCTTCTCGGGCTGCTACAGAATGGCATCACACGCTCACATGAATGTAATTTCCGGCATCTTTTATTTCAACTGCCGTCGCCTGGACTCGCTAAGTGCAATGTCAATACAGGTGCATTCTGGGATATCAAGTTCCGTATGTGAGCAAAGTAAAACCTTAAGTAGGCGTGGTGCACAGTCTGGATTAAAAAGCTTACAAATCTCCTTTGTAGGGTGTGGAGTGTCCGACTAGCTTATTACGCATATGAAGTGATGCGCTGCACAGGATTCGAAAAGGTTTCTCTCCCCAGCCTCTCCAAACCATTGGAAATGGTGCCCCTTCCAGGACAGGGCTGCCCTGTAAGTAGATTATTCAGCAAAGCGCCCGAAAGCATTTGAAGGGGCACTCGTCATCACTTGCACCCTCCGGTCTTCGCATGCAGCTTAGTCTTACACCCCAGCCATTAATCATTCCGCCGACGCGTTTCGAGGCTTCATGCCTCTTCTTCTCGGGCTGCTACAGAATGGCATCACACGCTCACATGAATGTAATTTCCGGCATCTTTTATTTCAACTGCCGTCGCCTGGACTCGCTAAGTGCAATGTCAATACAGGTGCATTCTGGGATATCAAGTTCCGTATGTGAGCAAAGTAAAACCTTAAGTAGGCGTGGTGCACAGTCTGGATTAAAAAGCTTACAGTTCTCCTTTGTAGGGTTTGGAGTGTCCGACTAGCTTATTACGCATATGAAGTGATGCGCTGCACAGGATTCGAAAAGGTTTCTCTCCCCCGCCTCTCCAAACCATTGGAAATGGTGCCCCTTCCAGGACAGGGCTGCCCTGTAAGTAGATTATTCAGCAAAGCGCCCGAAAGCATTTGAAGGGGCACTCGTCATCACTTGCACCCTCCGGTCTTCGCATGCAGCTTAGTCTTACACCCCAGCCATTAATCATTCCGCCGACGCGTTTCGAGGCTTCATGCCTCTTCTTCTCGGGCTGCTACAGAATGGCATCACACGCTCACATGAATGTAATTTCCGGCATCTTTTATTTCAACTGCCGTCGCCTGGACTCGCTAAGTGCAATGTCAATACAGGTGCATTCTGGGATATCAAGTTCCGTATGTGAGCAAAGTAAAACCTTAAGTAGGCGTGGTGCACAGTCTGGATTAAAAAGCTTACAAATCTCCTTTGTAGGGTGTGGAGTGTCCGACTAGCTTATTACGCATATGAAGTGATGCGCTGCACAGGATTCGAAAAGGTTTCTCTCCCCAGCATCTCCAAACCATTGGAAATGGTGCCCCTTCCATGACAGGGCTGCCCTGTAAGTAGATTATTCAGCAAAGCGCCCGAAAGCATTTGAAGGGGCACTCGTCATCACTTGCACCCTCCGGTCTTCGCATGCAGCTTAGTCTTACACCCCAGCCATTAATCATTCCGCCGACGCTGGGGAGAGAAACCTTTTCGAATCCTGTGCAGCGCATCACTTCATATGCGTAATAAGCTAGTCGGACACTCCACACCCTACAAAGGAGAACTGTAAGCTTATTAATCCAGACTGTGCACCACGCCTACTTAAGGTTTTACTTTGCTCACATACGGAACTTGATATCCCAGAATGCACCTGTATTGACATTGCACTTAGCGAGTCCAGGCGACGGCAGTTGAAATAAAAGATGCCGGAAATTACATTCATGTGAGCGTGTGATGCCATTCTGTAGCAGCCCGAGAAGAAGAGGCATGAAGCCTCGAAACGCGTCGGCGGAATGATTAATGGCTGGGGTGTAAGACTAAGCTGCTTGCGAAGACCGGAGGGTGCAAGTGATGACGAGTGCCCCTTCAAATGCTTTCGGGCGCTTTGCTGAATAATCTACTTACAGGGCAGCCCTGTCCTGGAAGGGGCACCATTTCCAATGGTTTAGAGAGGCTGGGGAGAGAAACCTTTTCGAATCCTGTGCAGCGCATCACTTCATAAGCGTAATAAGCTAGTCAGACACTCCACACCCTACAAAGGAGAACTGTAAGCTTTTTAATCCAGACTGTGCACCACGCCTACTTAAGGTTTTACTTTGCTCACATACGGAACTTGATATCCCAGAATGCACCTGTATTGACATTGCACTTAGCGAGTCCAGGCGACGGCAGTTGAAATAAAAGATGCCGGAAATTACATTCATGTGAGCGTGTGATGCCATTCTGTAGCAGCCCGAGAAGAAGAGGCATGAAGCCTCGAAACACGTCGGCGGAATGATTAATGGCTGGGGTGTAAGACTAAGCTGCATGCGAAGACCGGAGGGTGCAAGTGATGACGAGTGCCCCTTCAAATGCTTTCGGGCGCTTTGCTGAATAATCTACTTACAGGGCAGCCCTGTCCTGGAAGGGGCACCATTTCCAATGGTTTGGAGAGGCTGGGGAGAGAAACCTTTTCGAATCCTGTGCAGCACATCACTTCATATGCGTAATAAGCTAGTCGGACACTCCGCACCCTACAAAGGAGAACTGTAAGCTTTTTAATCCAGACTGTGCACCACGCCTACTTAAGGTTTTACTTTGCTCACATACGGAACTTGATATCCCAGAATGCACCTGTATTGACATTGCACTTAGCGAGTCCAGGCGACGGCAGTTGAAATAAAAGATGCCGGAAATTACATTCATGTGAGCGTGTGATGCCATTCTGTAGCAGCCCGAGAAGAAGAGGCATGAAGCCTCGAAACGCGTCGGCGGAATGATTAATGGCTGGGGTGTAAGACTAAGATGCATGCGAAGACCGGAGGGTGCAAGTGATGATGAGTGCCCCTTCAAATGCTTTCGGGCGCTTTGCTGAATAATCTACTTACACGGCAGCCCTGTCCTGGAAGGGGCACCATTTCCAATGGTTTGGAGAGGCTGGGGAGAGAAACCTTTTCGAATCCTGTGCAGCCCATCACTTCATATGCGTAATAAGCTAGTCGTACACTCCACACCCTACAAAGGAGAACTGTAAGCTTTTTAATCCAGACTGTGCACCACGCCTACTTAAGGTTTTACTTTGCTCACATACGGAACTTGATATCCCAGAATGCACCTGTATTGGCATTGCACTTAGCGAGTCCAGGCGACGGCAGTTGAAATAAAAGATGCCGGAAATTACATTCATGTGAGCGTGTGATGCCATTCTGTAGCAGCCCGAGAAGAAGAGGCATGAAGCCTGGAAACGCGTTGGCGGAATGATTAATGGCTGGGGTGTAAGACTAAGCTGCATGCGAAGACCGGAGGGTGCAAGTGATGACGAGTGCCCCTTCAAATGCTTTCGGGCGCTTTGCTGAATAATATATATATATATATATATATATAGATATATATATATATATATACATATCACAACAACGATTCCTCCGGGTGGAGGAAAGCTTGGAGTCGCAGTTAATTAATCGCAATCCATACAGGAAAGTGTTCTTGTTAATTTATTCTTCAATCCATTGGGGTACAAAACAAAGCAATAACCAACGCGTTTCGACAGCCTCCGCTGTCTTGGTCACGGTCAGTTTGTAAATTGTATTTCCACAACTTATAAGTGATCAATAAAGTTACATACAAAGTCACTCCCCCAAAGGGGCATTGTCAACACCACCACGTTTTTTTGCTTGTATTAAACCACACCCCCAAGGGGGGGATTGTGGGTGTTGTAGTCACTCCCTAATTTTACAATATATATATATATATATATATATGTATGTATTGACACACACGCTTTTTCCCAGACCACAGACCCTTGTAAGGTGGTGTGTACGCCGACGAAGCCCATCGGCCACTCAATCCAACAAAGTTTGTCCCACCTTGGGAATACACGCACTCATAGGACATATCCACAAAACACTGGAATTGATGCTCAGGTAAGTTTACCAGCTTGGATTCCATGCGTTGCAGCTGACCTGCAGCCTTGTTCACACGTAAACAAGCTGTGTTCCCATAGGGTGATATGTACAGGCAAACACAGGTAAACATAAACAACAAACTCAAGCTCCTGTCCTTGAAATGCAGGGAAATAGCAAATATTTTGGCCTACTTGTAACGTGCATTTCATACATCAGGGAAATAAATCAAATCATAGCATATGATAGCTTAATAGTGCTTGAATAGCTGTTTGTCTGGTTCATATTTGTAGACAATATATATGAATCAAGGGTATCTTTCAGCGTATTAATATACTGCATAATAAGGAACCGCATATTCATGATACAGGTGCATTTAGCATAATTAAAGCTTAACATTTTCCGAAACGTAAGTTACAGAACCATGAATAAATGAGTGTGAATACGTGCCATAGGGTTCATGCGTTCCGATGGACCCGGAGAAGGGACTGCGTCATAGTGACGAGTCACTTGATCGGCAAAGATTATGTCAAGGTTAAATAGCTAAAAAAGTTGATTGCTTCAAAAAAATGTTGATTACTTCAAAAAAATGTGTGGCTTACCCCAATGTACAACCAAGAATCCAAAGTATTGGGTTCCAAGACCTAGCTCATGTCGCGGTAACTGACCTGATTGATCAGTGGTACCTTCCAAGAAAGAAACATTTCTTTCTAGTGTCCCCTCACTCACCAGGGTTGCCCCACGGTGACATGCTTCATCATTGGGGCCCTCCCATTTCTCTACGAAAATTGGCGTGCTGCGACTCACAAACTACGCAGGAGCACTTCAAAGTGAGACACTATGTGTAGTGCAAGGTGGTGGAGTGGGTGTGGGTGTATTAAAAATACCATGCTTAGTGGGCCTCAATAGATTTATTTTGCTCCTAGACAGGTATATTAAAAATGGGGTGAGTATCACTACTAACCAACCTATAATGAGGACTGGTTCAGTGAAAGGTCGACTTGTTTCATGCTACCCCTAGCATTTCTTCAGGACCATGCAGGGACCAGCCCTGCATTTGCCACTCCAAAGTCCCTAATAAGGCAGTGATAATTAAAATTGAAGAAAAACACTTAATGTATGAAGCATGCGTTCGTAATAGAATACATACTATTTTTGGGATTTCAAATGCTGCAAAAAGAAAGCACACCATTAGTAGCATTTTTAAACCTCCCCTACGAGAAGGGTCACATAGTGTCCTCTCATGACGCACGCATCATGGGCTATGGTGGGAGGTTGCACCATATTGACGCGTGCAGGCTCTCATGCCAGACAATGAACAGTAGTTTTATAAAAAGTAATGAGTGGTTGTGATTTCACACAAAAAAAACAAGACAGGACTTGATATGACCAGGACGATAGACACAAAGAACACATAATATATGCATAGATAGAAATGAGTTAAAAAGGGGTTCACAATATTTACTTGTAGCTGTGCTCAATGGCACCTCATGGTCTCTCTAAGGGGTTTGTATTCACCATATGGACTCAATGATGGTTGTCCGTTATGGGGTTAAAAAAGAGAGAGGAAGAGAGATCGGTAAGTATCTACTCCCATGATCGCTGGCTAAATGTGCATTGCCGTTGGAAAACGGACCGTCTGAAAATGAGATATCACTTACTTCCTTGTTCGTGAAAACGTGCGGGAAATACCTAGATTCAGCTCCCCCGGGACCGCATCTCACTCAGTGGCCGCGCTTGCTCAGTTATGTTTGTTATGAGCTTCCGGTATTTGTCATGTGGCCGCTAGACCGTGAGAGGTCGTCGGCCATCTTGGAAGGGTGTGACACCCTTGTACAATAAACGATATTGAGAAAAAGGGGTGTGTTTTTTTGCAAAAGTTAATTTTAAGCTTACGAAAGTATTTGCATTCTATTTTACCTTAATGGATATTATTTTCATAATGAGGGAGTGTGCAGGAACACTCTCATATTATTTGAAAAAAACGGAGGTGGAACGAAAAAACACTGCAAAGATAATGCTGAGCAAACAGACAATTATCAATAGTATCGCCCGTTTTTTTATCACAAAGATTGAAAAATAGATTCTTTTAAACCTATTTAGAAAGATGGAGAGCAGAGGAACCGTATTATACCAAATATCGTGGTGCCAGGCCAACATAGGTTGCTTACATAAGGCAGCGCCTACTAGATAAACACCTCGTCATGAGGGTTAAGAAAGGGAGACACAAAGGGACGGAATGTCAGTGCTTGACAACTCAAATTTAGACATTAAGGTGATTTTGACCATATGTGTCCTTGTTGTTGGTAGTGATATCTACTTAAAAAAGATTTTATAATAAGGCATTGCAATGCATGGCCGGAAACTTGTAAAAAATGAACTTTACTGTAGGTGGTACCTGGAAGGGAAAGGCGTTACAAAGGATTTAATTTCTGAAAGCACCCCACGGGATGTCGTCATTGAGTCCACAGGTGTCCGTATGCAATTTGAACACCCATCGTTGTTCCCGCTCATGGAGTATTCTTTCTTGCTTTTCTCTTGTTTTTACAGTCTCCAAAACGACCCATGTCAGATCGTTAGGTGTGTGGTTCATCTCTATGAAATGATTAGTCATGCGTGTAGTTGCCCGTTTGCACCGGACGTTGCTCCTATGTTCAACTATTCGAGTGCTGATCTTTCAGGTGGTCATCCCAATGTAGTGTAAGTTACATACACATGTTATCATGTACACCAGTCCACTTGTGTTGCAATTAGACATTTGTTTTAAATGCCAAGTAGTGTCGTTATTAAAGGTGATCATCTTCGTGGTGGCTGTTAGATGACACACGCTACAATTGTTGCAAGGATAGTGCCCCATTGGTAACGGTTGGAGTCTGTTGGTGGCATTTGTAGGTTTCGGACGAGTGTGGACCAAGTGGTCTTTCAGATTCATCCCTCGGCGGTGGCTGAACATTGACATGGGTATGTTTAGGTTTCCGCTATTGACAATCGGCCAGTGTTTTTTTACAATTTTTGTAACTTGATCTGATACTTTGTTAAAAGTTGTAATGCAAATTGGCCTTGTCTTTTCAGCCATATTGTTTATTTTCGGTTCCAGAAGTGCATCCCTATGCTTGTTACCAGCCCTCTTTTTGGCATTTTTTATTAATTTAATTGGATAATGCCTTTCTTTTAGTTTTAAGCTTAGGTCTTCAGCTTGCATGAGATAGTCCTTCTTCTCAGAACAGATCCTTCTGAGCCTTAAGAACTGTCCAAAAGAAAGGTTCTGTTTGAGATGTCTCGGATGGAAACTTTCGTAGGTCAATAGACAATTTCTCGCTGTGGGCTTGAAGTGCGTGGTTGTTATCAATTTTCCATTGTGTGCCCAAATTTTTAGGTCCAAGAAAACGAGGTGGGATCTGCTCATGGTGTTGGTAAACTTCAAGAACCTATCCTGTTGATTCAGCCACTCAAAAAACAGGATGGCCTCATGCTCATTTTCTTCCCATATGACTAGAACATCATCGATATAACGTTTCCATAAAGTGATATGGTGTCTGTAGGGATTGTCATCATTCAAGATTTTTGTTTTTTCTAGATGGTGTACGTACAGTCCAGCTATGCTCGGCGCAAAAGTGCTACCCATGCTGGTCCGTGTTGTTGACGGTACAATGTCTCCTCAAATGAAAAAAAATTCTCAGTGAGGGCCAGGCGGCAACATTCTAAAACCACATGTCTAGGGGTTTTGAAATTCCATTGTGAGTCAAAGAGAACCTCTTCCAATATTTCAAGTGTGTCTTTGTGCGGGAGACTCGTATAAAGACTCTCTACATCTAGACTGATGAGAATGCTAGATGTAGGATCGAAGCTTTGCTCTTTAAGTAGACATAGGACATCCTTTGTATCTTGTAAGTAGGTGTCTGTTTTCTGTACCAAAGGTCTCAGGAAGGCATCAGCGTATTTAGAAAGAGGTTCAAGTATCGAACCTATGCCAGACACTATGGGTCTGCCCGTTGGTTTTTCCAACCGCTTATGAATCTTTGGAATGGTATAGAAATAGGGAATGACCGGTTTATTGTTGACTATGAATTCTGTTTCTTTTTTACTCATCCAGTCATTGGCCAATGACTCCTCAATGAGATATGCAATTGATATTCTTAGCCGTTCTGTGGGGTCCTCTTTAATGATGATATAATTCCTAGTATCTGCTAGGAGTCGTAGACATTCTTGTCTGTAGTCAGATGTATCTTGTAGAACTATTGCCCCTCCCTTATCTGCTGGTTTTATAGTTAGGGAGCTGTTATTGGAAAGTTCCTGTATTGCTTGAAGTTCCAGATTACTAGTATTCTGGAACACTTTCACTGTGCGGGGATCGAGATCTTTCACTTCCTTCATGATGGCTTTTTCAAAAGCCAGAATTTCAACTGGTAGATGTCCTATGTCTACTTAAGGAGCAAAGCTTCGATCCTACATCTAGCATTCTCATCAGTCTAGATGTAGAGAGTCTTTATACGAGTCTCCCGCACAAAGACACACTTGAAATATTGGAAGAGGTTCTCTTTGACTCACAATGGAATTTCAAAACGCCTAGACATGTGGTTTTAGAATGTTGCCGCCTGGCCCTCACTGAGAATTTTTTTCGATTTGAGGAGACATTGTACCGTCAACAACACGGAACCAGCATGGGCAGCACTTTTGCGCCGAGCATAGCTGGACTGTACGTACACCATCTAGAAAAAACAAAAATCTTGAATGATGACAATCCCTACAGACACCATATCACTTTATGGAAACGTTATATCGATGATGTTCTAGTCATATGGGAAGGAAATGAGCATGAGGCCATCCTGTTTCTTGAGTGGCTGAATCAACAGGATAGGTTCTTGAAGTTTACCAACACCATGAGCAGATCCCACCTGGTTTTCTTGGACCTAAACATTTGGGCAGAAAATGGAAAATTGCTAACAACCACGCACTTCAAGCCACCAGCGAGAAATTGTCTATTGACCTACGAAAGTTTCCATCCGAGACATCTCAAACAGAACCTTCCTTTTGGACAGTTCTTAAGGCTCAGAAGGAACTGTTCTGAGAAGAAGGACTATCTCATGCAAGCTGAAGACCTAAGCTTAAAACTAAAAGAAAGGCATTATCCAATTAAATTAATAAAAAATGCCAAAAAGAGGGCAGGTAACAAGCATAGGGATGCACTTCTGGAACCGAAAATAAACAATATGGCTGAAAAGACAAGGCCAATTTGCATTACAACTTTTAACAAAGTATCAGATCAAGTTACAAAAATTGTAAAAAAACACTGGCCGATTGTCAATAGCGGAAACCTAAGCATACCCATGCCAATGTTCAGCCACCGCCGAGGAATGAATCTGAAAGACCACTTGGTCCACACTCGTCCGAAACCTACAAATGCCACCAACAGACTCCAACCGTTAACAATGGGGCACTATCCTTGCAACAATTGTAGCGTGTGTCATCTAACAGCCACCACGAAGATGATCACCTTTAATAACAACACTACTTGGCATTTAAAACAAATGTCTAATTGCAACACAAGTGGAGTGGTGTACATGATAACATGTGTATGTAACTTACACTACATTGGGATGACCACCCGAAAGATCAGCACTCGAATAGTTGAACATAGGAGCAACGTCCGGTGCAAACGGGCAACTACACGCATGACTAATCATTTCATAGAGATGAACCACACACCTAACGATCTGACATGGGTCGTTTTGGAGACTGTAAAAACAAGAGAAAAGCAAAAAAAAATACTCCATGAGCGGGAACAACGATGGGTGTTCAAATTGCATACGGACACCTGTGGACTCAATGACGACATCCCGTGGAGTGCTTTCAGAAATTAAATCCTTTGTAACTCCTTTCCCTTCCAGGTACCACCTACAGTAAAGTTCATTTTTTACAAGTTTCCGGCCATGCATTGCAACGCCTTATTATAAAATCTTTTTTAAGTAGATATCACTACCAACAACAAGGACACATATGGTCAAAATCACCTTAATGTCTAAATTTGAGTTGTCAAGCACTGACATTCCGTCCCTTTGTGTCTCCCTTTCTTAACCCTCATGACGAGGTGTTTATCTAGTAGGAGCTGCCTTATGTAAGCAACCTATGATTGCCTGGCACCACGATATTTGGTATAATACGGTTCCTCTGCTCTCCATCTTTCTAAATAGGTTTAAAAGAATCTATTTTTCAATCTTTGTGATAAAAAAATGGGCGATACTATTGATAATTGTCTGTTTGCTCCTCATTATCTTTGCAGTGGTTTTTCGTTCCACCTCCGTTTTTTTCAAATAATATGAGAGCGTTCCTGCACACTCCCTCATTATGAAATTAATATCCATTAAGGTAAAATAGAATGCAAATACTTTCGTAAGCTTAAAATTGACTTTTGCAAAAAAACACACCCCTTTTTCTAAATATCGTTTATTGTACAAGGGTTTTACACCCTTCCAAGATGGCCGACGACCTCTCACAGTCTAGCGGCCACATGACGAATACCGGAAGCTCAAAACAAACATAACTGAGCAAGCGCGGCCACTGAGTGAGATGCGGTCCCGGGGGAGCTGAATCTAGGTATTTCACGAACAAGGAAGTAAGTGATATCTCATTTTCAGACGGTCCGTTTTCCAACGACAATGCACATTTAGCCAGCGATCATGGGAGTAGATACTTACCGATCTCTCTTCCTCTCTCTTTTTTAACCCCATAACGGACAACCAGCATTGAGTCCATATGGTGAAAACGAACCCCTTACAGAGACCATGAGGTGCCATTGAGCAAAGCTACAAGTAAATATTGTGAACCCCTTTTTAACTCATTTCTATCTATGCATATATTATGTGTTCTTTGTGTCTATCGTCCTGGTCATATCAAGTCCTGTCTTGTTTTTGTGTGTGAATTCACAACCACTCATTACTTTTTATAAAACTACTGTTCATTGTCTGGCATGAGAGCCTGCACGCGCCAATATGGTGCAACCACCCACCATAGCCCATGATGCGTGCGTCATGAGAGGACACTATGTGACCCTTCTCGTAGGGGAAGTTTAAAAATGCTACTAATGGTGTGCTTTCTTTTTGCAGCATTTGAAATCCCAAAAATCGTATGTATTCTATTACGAACGCATGCTTCATACATTAAGTGTTTTTCTTCAAGTTTAATTATCACTGCCTTTTTAGGGACTTTGGAGTGGCAAATGCAGGGCTGGTCCTTGCATGGTCCTGATGAAATGCTAGGGGTAGCATGAAACATGTCGAACTTTCACTGAACCAGTCCTCATTATAGGTTGGTTAGTAGTGATACTCACCCCATTTTTAATATACCTGTCTAGGAGCAAAATACATCTATTGAGGTCCACTAAGCATGGTATTTTTTAAACACCCACACCCACTCCACCACCTTGCACTACACATAGTCTCTCACTTTGAAGTGCTCCTGCGTAGTTTGTGAGTCGCAGAACGCCCCTTTTCGTAGAGAACTGGGAGGGCCCCAATGATGAAGCATGTCACCGTGGGGCAACCCTGGTGAGTGAGGGGACACTAGAAAAATGTTTTCTTTCTTGGCAGGTATCACTGATCAATCAGGTCAGTTACCGCGACATGAGCTAGGTCTTGGAACCCAATACTTTGGATTCTTGGTTGTACACTATATATTTGGAGGGCAACCTAGTCTCTCATGCCTCCTTCTCCCCCAGTCTTATACTTACCCCAATGTAAACATTCCACAAACAAGTTGAAACAGGGGCTAATATGAAAATAACACTATGAATCTCAATATAATAGTGCAAGAGATTGTAACATATTCCCCTACGTGGTCTGGAAAGAAGTCGGCCAGAAAATATAACCAAATCATATGTCATTAATGTGTAATGCTCGAGTGGGCCCGAGGGGGAAAATCCCAGTTCCTGATGTAACCCAGGTCCCCGAGAAAAAGGGGGGGGGAATACTGCAAGAAGCACCAGTAGACTGTAACATTCGTAATGTTGTATAGGGCGAGTGCCCCAAGTACAAAGAAACTCTATACGTTTTATACAACATGTAAAAGACATGAGAAATTGCCTGTACATAAAACAAACAAAAAAAGTTCAAAACAAGTGTCGGTGCCAAACTAAGTGCTGATGAAGAAAAGGGTAAGTAGCCTGTGAACGTGATAAAGAGTGCTGGTTGGGCCCCTTCCTTTCCTCCTGTGAAAAGAGAGAAGAGAATATAAGAATTAGTGAATATACAATGAAATTACTCCTTAAGAGTAGTGTATATACAATAAAACCATGGGTAACAGTAACATTCGTCATAGAAGCAGCAGAATTGAGGGGACTTTCTGAAATGTGGGGTAACAACAATCATACATTATATAAATGAACTCCTAGTCCCTCATCAATGTTGAGACCCCTGGAATTTTGGTCTGGAGGTCTATGATGTATTTGGATTCTGTTTGTTGTAGTTTCAATACTCTGTTACCCCCTGTATGCAGTTGGGCAACTTGTTCAATTGCTGCAAAGGTAAGTAGAGAGCTATGGGAAAAGTGATGTTTTTGGAAATGGCGGGCTACGGGATAATGATGGTCATTATTCGTTATGGCTCTCATATGTTCCAAGACCCGCTTTTTCACCATCTGAGTGGTGCTGCCCACATATTTTAATTTGCAAGGACATTCCAGCATATATACAACAAATACTACATGTCAAAAATGGTATTATGGGTTTCTCTAATCCATTGTGTAACATGAGATGTTTTTTCATAAAGCTGTGTTTACAGGCCTTGCAATGGCCGCATTGAAAAAAGCCTTTCAGACCATGCTCTTTATTAGTGTTCTTGCCCGTGATAACACTATGGACCAAGCTGTCCCTCAAAATACGTCCTTTCCTGTAAGTGATGTTGGGTCTTTTCTGAATGAGATGACCTATTGTGGGATCAATACTAAGTGTTTTCCAGTTCTTACTCACAATATGTCTAATGTCTTGTGAATTCTCAATGAATGTAAGGATGATTTGATTCCCGCTCACTTCAACCCCTTTGGTATCTTTAGTGGGGGCAAACAGTAAGTCTTTTCTTTCCATTTCCTTGACTTTTTTGATTGCTTGGTTGAGGACCCATTATGGGTACCCTCTTACTCGAAATCTGAGTATCATTGTCTGCATTTCTACTTCAAAGGCCAACTCCGTATTGCAGTTCCTTTTTGCCCTCAGCAGTTCCCCATAAGGTATACTCCATGTCAAGGTGTAGTAATGACTGCTGAGGGCAATCAGGAGGCTAATCCCCACTGTTTCTTTGCAAAACAGCTTGATTTGTCTATTGCCTACCACAATCTCAATTTTGGTATCAAGAAACTCAGTCATGCTCCCACTTATGTTACTTGTAATAGTGATATTTTTAGTGTTAATATTCAGTTTGTTTACAAAATTGTTGGCTTCCTCCTGAGACCCTTTCCAGATAATGAACAGGTCCTCCATGTTTTTTCGTTGCTGTTGCAGCTTTATCAAGTGACCATGCATACTGTTTGGTTGCTTTATAAGTGATTTTTTTAATGTGGGGAAGCTGATGTTTAGACCCCACAATTCATCCAGATTGAGGGTGGTTAGGGCTTGCTGGAGTACCGATGGCCAGATGTTTTTGTTTTTGGGCTGATTCTTTAATCAGACCGCTGATAAGGATTCTGAGTGTGCTGCTTTCAATCTCCAGCACAGTTTAGTTATTGCTGCTGACTCAACCAGAAGTTGGTGGAATAGCCCGAATTCCAGACGGACTTACGCCTGAGGGATGAATTGCGGGATTCGAAAAATACGTTTAAACAAGGTGGAATGCTGTTAGTTCAAACTTATGCGTTTTTACGTTTAAGAAGTTCTGAGCCATAGGAGAGAGTTGGAAGGAATTTGCCAGCAATTACTTGTAAAAGATAAGCATTGGAAAGGCACTCTAGTTTTGTTCTTATTGTGTTCAGTGTGTGGCACAATTTGTTCACCCGGGGCATCTTTTTGTTAGATGCTCTTTGAATATTAATTTGGAATCTATGACCACCCCTAGGTATTTGTATGAACCAACATCTCTAATCTGTTCCCCGCTGCGGACCATTTCAGTTTTGAATGATGGCAGTTAGTGTTTGCAGAGAATCACATCACCTTTGTTTTATTATAGTTCCATTTCAGTCCGAGCACCTCAATGTATTCCAACAAATGTGTTATCAAGCACTGGAGGCCAACTGGAGACTGGCTGCATAGTACAATATCATTCGTATATTGTAAGCTTCTGACTGGGTGATTTGCTAGCTTGGGTGGATCGCATCTAAGTCTGCCATTTCCATGTTGAATAGGATGGGAACTAGAACAAATCCTTGCTTTAGGCCTCTGTGCGTGGGCATCTTCTCTGTGGTTCTCTCCATTACCTAGCTTGACTCTGACCCATGTTTTTGTTTTTGAATGCACGTTGACTATGGCCACAAGTAACTTTGACGGGATGCCCGTTTTGCCATCTTTGGCCATAAGCACGCTCTTGGGACCATATTGAAGGCAGCTTTTAGGTCCACAAAAAAGGTGTACAGTTTAATGGACTTTTGTAGGGCTTTTTCTGCAATGAGGCTCAATGCTAAGACATTGGTAGTTGCACTTGTGCCTGGTCTGAAGCCTGTTTGTGTAATTGTAAGGATATTACTGGAGGTGACCCAGGTTTCAAGGTCAAAAAGAAGGTTTGAGGCACATAGTTTGGCTTTGATATCTATTAGTACGATCACTAAGTAGTTTGATCCGTCCGATCTGCTGCCAGATTTAAAAATAGGATGTAGGATACTGCCTCTCCATGATGCTGGTATGTTGTTTGTTGAAAGTGCATGATTAAACAGTGGTATTAGCTGCCTTGTCCAGAAAGGTTGGTCGATCTTGAATAGTGCATTCGGGAGGCTATTCGGGCTAGGGGGCCATTCTGATCTAAGGGCCTGAATATGATGGCGGTGAACCCGCCACCCACAGGCTGTTGGTGGCGGGTTCACCGCAATTGTGCAACCATTTTCTGTCCACCAGATTGTAATGCTGGGTGGTATGCTGGCAGGCGGAAAGCCTGACCGCCACAGGTCCAACAGAAGCAATGATTCTGATTGCCTGTCAGAACGTCTGCCTCACCAGAATGGTGGTGGTGCCTAGCAGGCACCACCCAACTGATTGAGATGCAGGATTCATGCCAGCCTTTCCATGGCGGTTCAACTGCAATTTAAAGGCTGGCGGGGATGTACTTTGGGGGCCTGTTGCGTGCCCTCCTTGACCAGAAGCAGTTTGGGTGTGCATTTGGGTGGCACCATACATTTCCCTGCACCATGTGGCAGCCACTGCATGGTGCCTGCCACGTAGTGCAGGGAAATGTTCAAGGTGCATTTTTAACATTGCGGCAAGTGCTGCAGCTAGCAGCACCCACCGCAATGTTAAATATAGGAGGTGCGACCGCCATGGTGGTGGTCGCATCATAATTGCATGTGTGGGACCGCAGCCTTATAGGCAGGTGGTCCGCATCTCCGGGACAATGGCAGAAAGACTGACGTCCGTCTGCCATCGTAATGACCCCTTAAGTTTTTTAAAGACTTTTCCGGCTTGGGTTTCATTTAGCCAGGGTCCCTCATTCCTTTACACCTATAAACCCAAAACCCACACACAAAAAAATAATTAAACAAGTATCCTAATTTATTATAGATTAATTAATTAATATTAATTATCAACTAATTATAATTAATTACAAATAAATTACTTTTCACCCTTTACCCAGAAATACCCCACAACCCGCAACTAAAATGAATTACACAATTTCAAAATATTATTGTGAATTCATTAATTATTATTAATTACCAACTAATTATTAATTCATTAAAGATAACTTACTTCCCACCCTTTACTCCTATAAACACCACAACCCGCACCCAAAATTAATAACACAATTACCATAATGAATTATTAATTAACAGCTAATTAATTAAATAGAAATTACTTCCCACTTTATACCCCTATAAACCACACAACCAACACCTAAAATGTACCCAAAAAATTAAAAACACAATTCACATTATAAAATACCAATTAGATAAATATTAATAAATTAGAGAGATTCATTTATATATTATAATTAAATGACTTCCCACCCTATTCCCCTATAAACCCACAACCTGCTAAGGAACAAAATAGTGCAAAATGTAAGAAAAATAAAAAATAATAACTGCTAAAAAATGTACGCATATTAAAAAACATTAGCAATACTTATACAAAAAATACATCAGATACATTTAATATATATATTAAAATACATAATGCTAACTAAAAAATCAATATTATAAACAACTATGGATAATAAAAGATGGCTCTCTATGAAACATAAATTTACTGCCAATGTGGGACAGGGTTTTATTTTTTATACAGGTATACAGCCATATTTATTGTTGGACCCTAGTCCTTTCTCGAGAATGCTACTGACCAGGTTTCGGGCCAACACTTTTTACCGTTTGATAACGTTTCCCGAGCGTAATGATTGGTCGAAACAACTGGAGAAGTGCCCTTGTGATGGCTGTTCACAGCAATCAAACATTCATACAATTCTTTTTTGTAAATATTTTGAGGCACCCAGGAAATTGCTTCTAAAAGCAATCTTTATAAAGTGGGGTATAAGAGGATGTCAGGCAGCATATTGTAAATTAAAGCAGCTGGAAACAGCCCTGGAGGTCAAAGCAGTGGCTTCTTATTTAAGAATTTTGATTGCCTTGAGGAAAACCATGTAATCTATGAGAACTGTTTAGAACATTAGGAAATCTATGTCGCCTACTGTGACCGTTTTTTGTGTTTTTTATACTAAATTATTTTTTTAAGTCTCTTTTTATGAAAACAATGGATTTTACCTGTTTTTTAAATTATGTGTTTAATAGTAATACTTATTCTATGAAATATTAGACTGGCTAGTCTTTTAGTATGTCATGTTACTGTAATAATAACTATATTCCCGGGATTGTAGTATATCTTTGTGAACTTTGATGATTATTGATCATTGAATAATTTTACTGAATTCTTTTTAATTAATATATTGTAAGTCTGTGCTTTTATGATTTTGTTTAAAAATCGAATTAAGCTTAAAAAAAACAAAAAAACAACTATGGGCTCAATTCCAATCTCGCTCGAAAAGCATTCCTACCAAATCGGTTCCGGAATGTTTTCTGTACGTCTCGGATCGGGAGAGTTTGACGAACAAGTATGATGCATTTGTTTGCATCCGGATATGATTCAGTCGGGCTCCCATTGACTTCAATGGGAGCCTGAGTTCTGATCGAGAACACAGGATCCCATTGACAAAAGGGGTGGTTGGGGATAATCGTGCACCCTGTAGCAGGCACCCCATGGTGCCTGCCACCCTGTGCACGGTTGGGAAGAGGGGGCTCATGGGTACCAAATCAAATCAAATCAAAGTTTATTGTTTAGTTAGTTAAAACCATAACAATTTAAAAACCAGTATTTCAAAGCAAAGAAAAAATAAAAACAAATCATTGTCGTACAAGAAAAATAACCATACAATCGTTTCATCTCTTCTGGTTGTTCTAAAATTCATTATAAAAAAAAGAAAAAAATACAGTACAGTAAGATCAGCCGTTTTCCTCCTTAACCAAGTTACCAGTCTTTTTACAGAGCTTAGTTGAAACTCTAAGGAATTTAATCAATCTGCCCTTCAGAGGGTGGGATCTTCCGGATTTACATACATTCATTTCATCTCTTCTGGTTGTTCTAAAATTCATTATAAAAAATACAGTACAGTATGATCAACCATCTTCCTCTTTAACTGAGTTTCCAGTCTTTTTAACAGAGCTTAGTAAATGCATTAAGGAATTTAATCAGTCTGCCATTTAGAGGGGGATCTTCCGGATTTAGGCACGCTGTTATTGCCGCTCTGCATGACCTAATACCTCTTACATTAAAACCTGATTTTAGGAGCATAACTCGTTCATTGTACAGTTTGTTACATATACAGATTATATGAAAGAAATCTTCCTTCTGGCAGTTACACAGCCGGCATAGTTTAGAACCTGTATGCACCCAGGCTGGCTGGTCTGCCAAAGATGGTAATTTACCAAATCGTAATGTCATTAATTGTTTTTTAATAGACATTGAGAATGGTATGCTCAAATAAGGTGCCGGAACAAGGGACTTATAGTTATTTATCACCATCCAAGCGTGTGACCTTGTTCTGAAGATGTTTTTGTCCAGCAGTGATGAATGGATTTTTAAAGCTTTATTTATTGCTTGTTTAAACGATTGGTATCACCATAGGCCCAATTCGGAGGGCCGCTGGTGAAAGGGGGCCTGCTACGGCTTCCAAAAAGCGATTCCTGCAGACTTTTCATTCCGGGTAAACTAAATCAGAAAGGCTGTCCGTCTCATTCATCTTACTTGCTCGCTCGGAAGCCAAGTCTACAGAGCTGAACGAATCGGTCCTGCAAACGCTCTATCTCTCCGTACGCCTTTCGGAACCGATTCAGTCAGCGCTATGGTTTTGCAGGCATCGTACTAGGTCAATCGGAATTTGGAACTAGTCGGTCTGAAACAAGGGCTCCAGATCAGTTTAGGCAAAGATGAATCCAATTCAGAGCCCTTCCGACCGAGATCGGAATCGACCGATATTAATGACTTCTAAATTTTTCAAATCGATATTTCTTACCTTAAATTCACTATTCTTGACCACGATATTCTTGCAGTCAATATTTCTGTGCCACAATATTTAAAACTCGATATTTGGGTAAGTCGACGTTTCCAACTAGATATTTTGACTTAATACCGTTTGGAATGAAGTTATGTGCTTGGAGAATGCCCCGCATGTCAGTGTGCTGGCAGTGATCTTTGATTCAAAGCAGGCCATGAACTCCTGCTTATCCCTGAGAGTCAATACCGAGTATAATTCCTCTACTGGTTCATGGAGTCCTTTGCCAGGCTACAATATTGCTACAGCCAATATCTTGAAAAATACGTTTTGTAATACCTGTAAAGACTCATTGCTTTCCAAAGATTATTTCTGATTGGGCAGTTGATTTACAGAAAATGATCCTGGAGTTGTGTTGTTGATGTAATCTTTGAACTACTCTTGTGAGCATTTGTTTTTAACTGTTTAGAGTAGCTCATAGTTTATTAGGTTTTCCTGTGAAGACACAGAAATGACTCTTCAAGAAGGTATTGCATATGTGTTTACGAATGTCATGTATAAGGTATTACAGTTTTGCAGTCTCCCAGTTTATTTTACATATGTGGAGATGTAGACTGAAGTGGGCCATAGACCAGGTCGGGTGATCTTATTTTTAATATCGGTCATTGCTGCTAATGTAATATTATTATGTATTCTCAGTGGGATTGTTTGGTTTTAGTCTATTTATTTAAAATATGTATTTATTGTCCCAGTATGAATGACAGTTGCTTATTTATAGATCTATCCTGTTATTATTTGGAATGTTTTAACTGTGATTTATGATATGTGCTTTTATTAATTTTAGCTGAAATAAATCGAGAGTAAAGGTATTATAGTGTCAGTAATATTGTACAATTGACAAGATTAGGAAATAACAGGTTTTTAATAGTATTGGTTACTTTGCAATTCTACAGAAGTCAAGTAGAATCAATAAGTCATTTTTCACCACCGAGCATGCGATGACATAACTTGAGGTACTATCTGAAATGCAGGGGAAAATACTGATGCACATGTAAATTTGAGATACTTATTTTTTATCCGGTTAATTTTCAGGAATTGCCCATCACATATTGGAGTTCAGAGAGTTTTTTAGAACGAGATACTTCTCAGAAACATCTATTCACAATTGTGGGTATGAATAGCTTTTTGAATGTCAAAACACTTGATATATTTTTTCAGGTAGGGTTCCACTACATTCTACACCTTATTGGCCAGTCAAGTGATGTGGTAGCTGTGATGGAGTCATTTGTCGACGTTTTTTGTCCTATCATATTCCCTGCTTTTACCACAGCACTGGCAGCCGACAAGGCTCACGGGTGGCGCGGCGGGCGTTGGGAGTTACTGGAGATGTCAAGTGGGTATCGTGGGGGGGGCACGCGGGGCAATACAAAAAATAAACATACCTTGAGGCCGGGTCGCATGTCTCTGCTCCTGCTCTCCTGCCTCAGACTCGAGGAACAGGAAGCAGGCTCCCTCACTTAAGCCAATCACAACGCTGCAACGAAGCGTTGTGATTGGTCTCAGCACTGTGACACAAAGAGCAGCCAGGGGCTGGAGGCGTGGGCATGTGCTCCATGCAGGCTGTATTGCAGCCTGTAAGGAGAACGGGGAATGTGCACATGACTGGTTTGGGCTGCCCGAGAGGGCCTACTTAACAGTCATTGTGCCCTTAGGAGTGGGCAAACCACTCCTCCCCTGCTCCGAGAGCAGAGAAGCCACACCCAACCGCCCATTAGCAAAGCAGCAAGACACAGAGCATAAAATGATAATAACTCTAACTTATCATTTTATGTTTCTACTTGGCACTGCTTAAAAGCGGTGTGCCGTGGCTCCTCCGCCATAGTGGAGGAGCCGCCACTGTACCACAGGATTTCCTATTTCAGTATATGTAGTCATGGTGGGGGTGGTTAGCAATAGAAAAGAGCATGGATTTCAAACTTTCTGCAATTAGGTTAGTGCAACCTGGGGTTTATGGTTACAATTGCACTCCAGGTCAACTGGAGAGTTGGTTTAAAGATTATTAAAACTAATTTAAATATTTAAGAGTGCTGACTGTCGGTCTAAAAAAGCATGGAGGTATTATTGTAACTGGAGACAGCAGAAGCATATAGACAGTTTTACTGGTATGTTTTGCGGGCCCCTCGTACACACACACACACATGCATGTTTGTTAGTATTGTGATAGAATATTATTAGCCTAGCCATACCATTCAGTTAAGACTTCAAAGTTTGGAAAAAATGCTTTGCACATACATCTTTTAATATGTTAGTAGTAAGCACAAAATAGCTCATATTCATACAAATCTCTGCATACACAATCATTCAATTCAGCATGCAACACTTGAAAAGAAGAATGTGATCAGTAGTCTGGTAATATTCATTAAAGTCCTGTAGTATTCATATTCACTGATTTTTCTGCATTGTAAATTAAGACTATTTGATTAGCAGATAAGTATTCCAGAAGTATTCTGTTAGTGTTCAAGTAGTATCACTCAATTTCCAGTAGTCTTCATACACTACGCTTCAGAAAAAAAATACTACTGAATACTAAAATTGACGTAAAATAGTCTTCGAATACTATAAAAAGACAGGTTAACCACTAAATATAGTATTCAACTTCGGTAAGAGCCTGCACAACTTTCGTTATTTATGTTTAATCCAACGTAACTCTTACGTTTCTTCTTGCGTGTTGTTTTTGCTAAAGTTTAGGCATTTTGCATAATGTAACATTTCACATGAAAAAATCTCTGGCTGAGACATAGTCTGATCAAAAAATGTTCCTGCCGTATACCGACTAAAATTTCTAGGCGAGGTGCTCCATGTAACTTCAGGTATTTTTCCCATAATTCCGAGAACGAAAAGATGTAGATTGCAAATAGCCCTAGTCTAGATGCTGCATGTAGTCAGGGTATAAAGGCATGTACCGTTCTCAGATGAGCAATATAAGCAAAAAAGTGTTGGGTTGACTGCTTGCATGAACCACAGGTAAGAAATCTGGCTCATATTTACTCTTATTGTATAATTACTGTACCTTTTATTTTTACTTTTTAATGCCCATGATAAGTTTATTGTCGTTCTTTCAACTCTATAATGTATTCTGATTTTTCTTCCTGTGCTTTCCCTTCCCTCCCCCTACCGTTTCCCCCTCAATTCTTTTACTGTATTTTGTATTCATACCTTATATTATGATTAATAAACTTTTATTGAACTAAAAAAAAAAAGAAATCTGGCTCATATTCTTTTCCACAGTTTTCCCTTAATTCATCTTATATCCATTCCTGTATGAGCAGTCCTACTGAAACTGTTACAAGTCCCCTCAGTTTTGCGTCACTGAAGTTATCAGTGAGGTGTAACGTGAGCCTTATTGTACAGTGAACTACTGGTTCAACATCTGGCTGTACCAGTCACAGCTAGGGTATTAGAACAGGAAAAACATAAACAAAAGTAGCCATGGGTGGAATCGTTGAATGAACCTCACTCGGCCTTGAATGCAGAAACATAACTAGATCTGGTGTGCATTCTGGCCTGGGCTTTTCCTTCAGTGGACAACTGATCCTTACAGTACTGAGAAACTATCGCAGTCTACAGACTGAAGATGAATTACAATTGTGGAGTTGTACATTTATTTGTAAAACCACCAAAAATAATTGACTTTAAGCTATTTGGCCTAGTGAACGATATTCTAATTACGCGATGGGTAGTGTCACCTAATGAACTCAAATGCGAGACTATTCTTCATTGGGGCCTTATCCTAAAGTATGCTTACAATGACCTGCAAATTCTTCTATTTGACAGTATCAACATTATAGGATATTGCACAGAGCACTTAGCAAAAGTAGTTCACACAGCTGTGCTAATTTACAAAGCTTGTCAGATCAGAATATGGACTTTAATGTGGCTTTATGGACTGTATGGACAGGGTTTGTTTATGTACACAAACAGAGTAAAAGTGCACCGGTTCAGGATTGGTGTGCCTGATATTTTCTTGAGCCAGACTGTTCTGTGAGGATGACCCAGAAGCCACGGTGTTACTTAAGAGGAAGAACACATCTAAGAAACAGGTGCTGTAACACTCTCCTGGGAGTATCCAGTTGTCAATCTACCTGCAAATTCTGATCCGGTGACTGTGTCAGGTCCTACTGGATAACACGAAATCTACATGTTTGATGTGAGATCTTTTCTGAGAAACTAACAGGTGTCTCTAAGGGGTAGTCAGATCTAGACTAAAGGACAGAGAGGCGTGTATCTGTCAGTCACATGGGTGAGTAGCAGTAAGTGAGCAGATATGGAAAGAGCTTGAGAGATTACAAAATAACTTGTTGGTTTGACATTCAGGCAGCCCTTGTTTTGGTTGGGAATTGACCTGCTGTACTGGGGGCACACCACTTATGGCATTCAACTGATTTCTGTGTTAGTATTTATGGCAGGGAAATCTTGAAGTTGCTTGCACAGAACAGAGAGACAGGGATAACAAAAGTATACACCTGCATGCCACATGTCGCCCAGATTGCAGTGGGCAATATTTCTATCCTCAGGATTTTGTATGGGCCAGTAATACATTGGGCCATAGATATGGTTTATTGAGTTAGCCCTCATGCCAAGAACTAAAGGAATTAGAGAGTAAAGACGAATTCCACTACCACATAACAAAAGATTGAGAGGGCATTAGAGCTTGCAGTGATTGTGTATATGTGTTGTGTATACATGACCTGTACCAGAAGGTCTTTACTGACTTTATTCCCCTTAGAAGATGCTCATCATGCCCTCTTCTTTGGAGTAACAACATCACCCTTTACTGCAATATTTTCTAGTAAAGCCTGCCATAAAATACAGTTGGCAGTGGACATTTGGAGACGATGGCAAAAAAACCTGAACTGCTAAAATGCAGGTGGAGGCACAGGCTTGATAATCTGTGATTCAGGTATGGGTGGATGAGGCCCCCACTCCTTCAGAGGGCCCCCATTCATCCTAAGGCAAATGAATATCTGTGAGATATGGGAGACTCGGAGGGGACCCCTCATTACCATCATTTTGTATTACGCCGCGGGTGTGAATGGTTCCCTGATCTTTGATTTTGGGCATTACCAACATCCACATTCCATCAATGGAATCCTACTTCGATTACCTAGAACCAACTGCTCCATTTTCATTTACAACTCTGAATGGACGGAACAAAGCCCAGACCCACGGCCATCAATCCACCTAGGAGGTTCGGGAAGTCACCCTTGCTACGATCACCTCGAAAGGCTTGTCAATCATAATTATCAAATAGAGAGCAATGTAACAGTGTGTGTTGTAGCTTCTACTCCTGCCTTGACTGTGTTTGTCTCATGCATGCTTTTATAAGGAGCTGCCTTGCATGCAATCCTTTCTCATTTCTTGCTTTTTTGAGGCCATTTGCCTAATGATGCATTCCAATTTCCTCTTTATGTACCACACTAAAGTATCCTTGCTGCGTCTGAAGTCTGCAATCTGGATAATAGACTGTGATGCATAATACATGTTTCTGTAATTTGAAATCAATAGCATTTATCGAGCAGAAATGCAAAGTTAACTGTAAGAACGTGAATAATTTCCACATGAACTTGAAGCTAATGTGTAACCTCCTTTCCATATGTAGCTGCTTGTTGTTTTTCAGCTGTTTGCATGCATTTTTTTCAAGACTGCTTATTATCTGTAATATCTTCCTTCAATCAAGACAAACATGAAGAGGAAAAATAAAAAACTGTTACTATGTGTTAGATTTGGGAGTCTCTTGTTGGCAGAGGTAGGTACCTTTGAGCAAATAGGGACCCTTGGGTCTGGTCAGGGTAAGGAGCTACACTCATAAAATAACCCTGCTCACCCCTTGGTAGCTTGGCAGGCTTATCTCAGAGGAAGTGTGTGAAGCATTTGTGAACACATACAGTAATACAGTGACAACACTACAGATGGACAACACACAGTTTGTATATCAAAAAAAGTATTTTTATATAGACTTAAAACAAGACCACAAAGAACAAAAATCCACAATACTGTACTTTAGAATGGTAGAAATAGCTTAGTTCTCTTTAGATGGTAAATGAAACCCTTTAAGTTCAATGTACCTTTGGATGCGTAACGCTATACAACAAAAGAGTTGCTGGGAAGGTGATGCCTCGGTTCCTTACATGCAAGAACGGTGATGTGTCAGTTCCCTACTGTTGCGTTGGTTCTTCTCCGCGTGGGGAGGTGATGTGTCTGTTTCTTACTGTGCTTCCGTGGCGATGTGACCCGCAACGCCGTGATGTGATGACGCTCCGATGTAATGAAACAAAATGGCATCTTCTTCTTGATGTGACAACGACGAGGCGATGCGTGCGCACCCGTGTGGCGACTCAACAAATCTTCTGAGCCTCGACAAGCCCTGCAAAACCCTTCTCCGGTGATGTGACGGTGACACTCTTCTCCGGTGATGCGAGGCGCTTTGGTGATGCGAAGCGACAGCAGCAATGGCGGCAACCTTCTTTAGTGATGCGACGACAGCAGCTGCAGCAGTGACACACTTGTCCGGTGATGCAAAGGCGTCTGCTGCGACGGCGAAACTCTTCTTCGGTGATGGGAGGTGCTTCAGTGATGGGATGTGACAGCGGCAGTGGCGGCACCATTCTTCAGTGATGCGACGACAGCAGCTGCTGCGGCGTCATGCTTCTTCTCCCTGAGTCGCACTTCCAGCTCCCTGTGACATGCAGTCTCTCAGAAGGCCCATGACAATAGTAGACACTTCAAACTCCCAGCAAAGGAATTCAGGGAAGCTGGTTGGTGAAGTCTGTCATCCCTGAGACTTCAGCAGGAGGCAAGCTCAATTTACAGGCCCTTGCAGATTCATTACAAGTTGATGAAAGTAGCACAACGTTTCTTTCTCCTTTCTTTGGCAGTCAGGCAACCTCTGCAGGCCAATTCCCCAAACAGCACTCAGCTTAGGGATAGTCTCCTCCTTCAGTTTCTCTCTGGTTCCTCTCCTCAGCCAAGGTTCTTCTTGTTTCCCAAAAATGATCTAAAGTTCTGGGGTCTTTGTCTCCTCTTTTATACACCAAAATCCTTTGTCTCTGAAAGCAGAGAGTGTCTGTGCCTAGTCCAAACCAGTTCTGTGCAGTCCTGGAGCACTTTGTTTACAGCACTCCTTCTTTCCTTTGACAGTGTGGGCCAGGGACATCAGACGTACCACAGGAGGTGGAGCCAGCATTGTCGAAGGCAGGCCCAGCCCTATTCAGGTCCCAGGTGCTCCCCTCCCCTCACTCTACGTGCAGATGGGTCTATTCAGTTGTGTGCTGTCTCACCCTGTCTCCTGGAATCCCCCAGCCCCTGTCCCTCAAACTCCAGACAAGGAATACACAACCTAGCAGAGACAGGCTTGGACAGTTAGGCAAGAAAATACCCACTTTCTAAAAGTGGTATTTTCAAACACAGAATGTTAAAACCAACTTGACTAAAAGGTGTATTTTATCATTCTGAGTTCAGGCATACTAAACTTGAATTTCTACCTAGTTCCCTGAGTCAGTTAGGATTATAAGATGTTATAATCAAACTGCTCATTCTGGCCTATGGGGAACAGGTAGCCTTGCAATAGTGAAAAACGAAAATGGCTGTAATTCACTATCAGGACATGCCACACACATCAGGGCATGTCCTACCTTTTACCACCTACAATGCACCCTGCCATTGGGCCTACCATAGGGGTGACTAATATGCAGAAAAGAGAAGGTTCAGGGACTGGCAAGTGGGTGCACGTGCCTAGTCAACATGGCAGTACCAGACTGCACACAGGCTCTGCAATGGCAGGCCTGAGACGCACTTTACAAGCTGCTCCGGTGGGTGGCACAATCAGAGCAGACAATCAGAGCAGACAATCAAGTACGGACGGCGGACTGCGAGATTTGGTGTCATACAGGGGCCGCTTTGACGAGTATCTAAGTTTACAGAGTGTCGCATATCACAGAGTACACAGTTTCATTTGAAGAATATTGATATCTCCTAAACTTGGAGCATTGAAGCATGCATGATTCAGTTTTTACAAAGTGTGCAGTTCTTATTTGAACATCCCAAGAGTGATTATTAATTATTGTTGGATTGGATACCGTTATGAGGAGCTTTTATCATGTTAATCTGAAATACGAACCGTAAAGTTTATACTGGTCTGACCATATCAGATGCCCTGAGGAAGCCCCATTTGGGCAAAATGAGTTGGCTGCGTGGTGAATGTTGAATTTGACCATGATGCGTCAAGAACATCTCAAGAAAGTATTAAAGAAAACATCTGCTTGACATCATTGAAGGACATTATCATTATTTTGAAAGATTTTTGATTGTTGCCTTTCTATTTGCTTGTACTTAGACTGCAAGCCCACCAGCAGCATTTGATTTACAAACTCTGGGCACATGCAGTGCACTGTACTAGGGTCTGACAGTAAATCAAATAAGCCAATCATGGAGTTACTAATCTATACATCAATTTATAATTAGGGAGAGCATATGCACTTTAGCACGGATCAACAGTGGTAAAGTGCCCAGAGTCATAAAACCAACAAAAGCAGGTCAGACAAAATACAGGAGGAAGGCAAAAAGATCAGGGATTACCCTGCAAAAAGGGCCAAGTCAAACACTATGCATCCCAGTTGTTGATGTATTCAAAAAGTTAACGTTAATGCACAAAGCCTTCTGCAAGTCATGGTCATTTCATAACGTTATGATATGTTATTTAACATTATGGTATGCTCTTTTTTACATACCCCTCATGCTCCATTTCCATGGACTCATGTCCCTTGTCAGTGTCTGTGGCATTTGTATGTCCCACTGATGGGCATGTCTAAGGGCTAACCCATCTCTCGCCCTTCCATCACTGAACAATGGCTGCATGTTCTAACATTGTTTATCACAGTGCTTTCGGACCATGTGAGCTCTGAATCCTTGTTCACATTAGAAGTGTTTCTTTACTCCCTGAGACTGTGTAGAAAGGTTGGTGCTGCATCGCTGGATATAGGTAATGAGATACCTGCCAAAAATAACCAGGAGTTGGATCCACCCTCCTTGGTGTTCCACCAGTCTATTTTAAGGAAAGTGCAAGTCACCCTTACTGAAGTAGGAGCCATCATTGCCCACATAGCCCTCATCATTCGCAGTGCTTTGTGAATGATGATAAGGCCAAACAAAATGGAACTTGACTAGTCTCCCAGGTTAGGTTGGCTAGTCTGCTACTCTGTTCAGCACCACCTTTTTCATGGAAGACAGTTATATAAAGCACAGCGCCATCTCACTGTGCCCAAGCAGTTGTCCCTGAAGAGGAAACTCTAAGCATGTCAGGCGTACTTGTCATTTCACCATGGAAATCTACCTCGTCTTTGGATATAGATTTTGTGTCTTATACATGGTGGCAGAAATTTAACTATCCTTCCCGGGTTAACATGTTGCAGAGCATGCAGCACTATACTTGTCTCAAGAACATCAGGAAGCAGTCCAGCCATCACTGAGCTGACATCACAAGACAGGAATATGCGTCATGTCACTTCACTTGCTATTTTGTGCATAGCAGACCTCTGTTACTGGTGTGGGGTTCATTTGCTGGAACTGCTTGTTGCCTACTGCATCGTCCAGAGCACCTTTACTTTCAATGCAATGTTATTGAGGATTTAGGATTGTGTAGACCGTTGGACCAAAAGAATCTAATTAATAATAAACAGACACCTACTCCTACAATACATATGAACATATCAGCTCCACTATAAAGATGAAGGGCAAAATAATAATGAACTGTCACCTTCTTTACCACCCACCGGGTAAAGCACTATCCTTTGTTGAACACTTAGCAGATATGATTGCACACTGCTCCCTCTCACACTCCCACAATATCATCCTAGGGGACCTCAACCTTCACTGGAACGATAAAAGCAACATCCTAATCCAATTCTACAGTGACCTATTACTCAGCAACAACCTCTCCTAACATTGTAAAGATCAAACCCACATTGAAGAAGCAAGCCTGGATGCCATCAAAGCTCAGGAAGATACACTAACCATTAACATCATCCTCTGTGTCGACTGGTCGGATCACCACCTCATCTTATTTCACATCAGCAAGTAACAGTTGCGGCCGGCATGACTCGTGGGTGGGGAGGTGGGGGTCGCATGGTGAGGGGGTCATGCGGGGGTGGGGGATTAATTTTAAATAAAATAACAAAATAAAAACCTACCTTTGGCGGACCGGCTGCGTTGTGTCGTCCTTGTAGGAAGCCTCCCTCCCCTAAGCTAATCACAATGTTGCAATGGCAGAATCATGATTGGCTGGGACATCGACTGTACAGGCTTCTATGAAGAGGCCGTTTTCTCCATGCAGGTTGCATGCAGCCTACATGGAGAAAAGGGAGGGTGTGCATGGCTGGTTTGATCGGCCCTGGGGCCGACCAAACAGTCAGCCTCCACAACATTGGGCTAGCCACTCCTTCTCTGCACTCCCGCAGACCAGCCAACCTGCTCGCACCCATCCAAACCCTTCTTCTTTCTCGCAATGCGAGAAGCAGAAACATAAATTGGCATTTATGCCATTTTATGTTTCTGCTTCAAACACTGTGAGAAAGCAGTGGGGTGACGCTCCTCTGCCCACATGGAAGAGCCACCCCTGGCAAGGTATCTCCTCTCCCAACTCGTATGCAAAAGACCCTCCAATGTAATAGAAACATTAGACAAGTACCTCTACAAGACCTTAAAGAAAGTATGGTGTCTCTACTACCCCCCTCATCAGAGAACCTCTCAACAACTGATCTCACTACCCACTACAACTCAACAATGACCTCCATCCTGGACCAAGTAACCCCTCTGAAACTGAAAAAGGTGAGAAACACTTGCTCGAGATCCTGGTTCAATAAATACCTTAACACTGAAAGAAGTCAGCTCAAAGACTCTGGTGAACAAATCCATCCACAGCCAACCTGGACCAGCTCAGGAGGGAACGCAAGAATTACAAAAAACACTACATGAATTAAAAAGCCTCCTTCCTATGCAACGCTCTAGATGAAACCCAAAACCTCCCGAAAGAGCTCTTCAACATTATCAACCCAAAAACTTCCAAGAAAGCCTTAAAAAGCTCTCTGAAAACCAAAGAACGATGTGAAAAACTTGCCACATTCTTCAATGAAAAAATCACAAAAAGTAAGCCCTCCCTCAATCACAACCAGCCCTCCAACTGGGACTCCTCTCCTAGAAACGAAGATAATAACCCCCTTCTCACTCTACACCCTCCTCAGCAACGATCGCACCTCAGGACAACATCGAGTGCATTCAAACCCCAGGGTCAGACATAGGTCAGAGAAGCTTGAAGGTTTGCAACACACTCATGGAGGCAGACATATCTTCTTTGTGGGCTAAGTCCAAACCCTCCTCCCACTTCGAGGACCTCTCCCAGCCTCCCTGTTAAAAAAACTCAACCACGCCCTAACACCCCTCTGGACAAAGGTAATGAACAGCTCCCTGAAAACTGGAGTAATGCCAGACTGTCTGAAACTCAGTCAAGTCATGCCAATGATTAAAAACCTGGAGCAGACCAGAACGACTTTAATAACTTCCGAAAAGTTTCCAATCTCCCTTTCTAGCCAAAACTCTAGAGGGATCTGTTCACACACAACTAGACCAACACTACGAAAACAACAACCTCAAGGACCCCCACCAATCAGGCTTCAGATAAGGATGCAGCGTGGATCCAGCAATTCTGCAGGAACTAGATGACTTACACAAGTCTCTGGATACCGACCAACGCTGCCTTCTTATTTTCCTAGATATATCGATGGCCTTCAACACAGTCAACCACAAGCTACTCTTTGATTTCCTCCAAATAAGAATTAGCGCAGACAGGGTGGCCCTCCGCTGTGCAGGGTCCTTTCTACATATCCATGCTCAAAAAATGAAAATAGTAAATCAGACCTCAGATACGACAGCAATAACCTGGGGGGTTCCCCAAGTCTCTGACCTCTCCCACACACTATTGACTATCCACATGGATCCTCTCACTGCCATCCTCAACCAAGCAAAAATCCCCTTCCATTTATATGGGGATGACACCCAGCTCTACATGGAAATCTCCTCGCTAGAAGACATTCACTGATTAAATGCCACCCTCAAAGAAGTCTGACACTGGCTATCTTCCAACAACCTAAAACTCAAAACAAGAAAAGACAGAAATTCTACTCATATCGAAGACAGAGCAGCCCACCCAGATGCTAGAATGGATAAACTCCATAGTCGCTTGCAACTCCTCTCTCTCACTAGCCGACTCTGCCACATCTCTAGGGATCACTTTGGACTCCAAACTGACCATGAAAGATCATGTTAAGAGTGATACAAAGAATGTCTTCTACAACCTGAAACTTCTGAACAAAAACAAACCCCACCCACTGCAGGAAGAGTTCAAATCAGCCACACAAGCACTGGTGCTGTGTAGATTGGACTACAAGAATGCCACCCTCACAGGCTCTGCCAAATTCCACCTTGCGCTCATCAGCAGCAGCCAGAATGGTCACAGGAATCAAAAAATACAACCATATCTCCCTGGCCCTGAAAGAACTGAAATAGTTCCCCATTGAAGCTCTCCGCAGCTTCAGAACAGCCTGTCTTACCCACAAAGCCCTGCATACTGGAAAACCAACCTACCACACCTCTAAGCTCAAAGGTGCAGGACAGACAAGCAATCTCATAAGCTCAAACAAGCCATGCTCCTCATCCTGACCAAAGCCAACAAACAAAAAACTTTGGCTAGCTCCTTCTCAAGCAATGCCCCAAACTCCAAAACATTACATGTTAGGACATACCCTCCTTCGTATGCTTCTAGAAACAATTAAATAATCTCCTCCTCTACCAGCATCTCAACTAGCGGTCATTTTTCGCCCAACGAGACTACATCTCCACCCTTAGCTCTCCCTGAACCCCCCCCAATTTTTCCTCTCATGTACTCAATCACTGACTTGACTTGGTCTAACTACTTTGAGTTGATTTGTCTTGTTACCTTGATGTAAACATTTACTGATGTAAAGCCTCCAATACCCTTGGGTCTTGCGCGCACTATATAAAAGTATTAAAATAAAAAAAATTAAAAATTACAATGTACAAGAAAAGTGTAGCAGGAAAATTATGTTTTTTTGTGGTTCGTTTAATTCAGAGACATTTTAAAATATGGGCAAAGTGGGCTCTTGCCCAGTGCCCCAGGCCTTTACCCCCATCCACTACTTCCCATGGAGCAGCACTGTTCTGCAGAGTCTTGCATTGATGACCTTCAATAATTCTTAAACAGATTGTTTTACATACAGTTTTTCTTTAATTTATTTTTAATGTGGGTGATGTGTGAGAGTCTATTACAGACATTTTCAGAGAAATGTTGTGTTTATATGTCAAGCAACATCCATAAAAAAGGTTATTTTAAATCACAGGTACTCATACTTCCTTGGTGGCCCGTGGACCTTGGAGACATTGTACCTGTGTTATAAGAAAAAATGTAAATAGTGTCAGCAGTCCACACTCTCACAGACTCTGCTCTGTGGGGGCCAGGGGATTCCAGAGATTGACAGACTGGAGATGCAGGGGCGCTAAGAGGTGAAATACAACAAAGCTTAATTAACATGTAAATGGTCTTTTAAAGACCTGTGAAGTTCTCGGGTGCGGCTGTGTGCGGGCGCGGGGGAAGCTGTCTCAGCTCGGGCTGAGGGCTCACACACACGGGGTAAGATGACAGAGGGAGGGAGAGGGAGACAGAGGGGGGGAAGCAGAGGGAGGGAGGGAGGGAGACAGAGAGGGAGACAGAGAGAGGCAGTCAGGGGAAGTAAGAGGGAGGGAGACAGAGGGTGACAGAGGGAGAGAGGCAGAGAGCCAGTCAGGGAAGACTGAGGGAGGGAGGCAGAGGGTGACAGAGGGAGGGACACTGAGGGTGACAGAGGGAGGGAGACAGAGGGTGACAGGGGGAGGAAGACAAAGGGTGACAGAGGGAGGGAGAGGAAGGGAGACAGAGAGGGGGAGACAGGGAGGGAGACGGAGGGAGGGAGACCGGGAGGGAGACAGAGGGAGTGTGACAGAGGGAGGGGGACAGAGGGAGGGAGACAGAGGGACAGGGTGAGAGACCAGGAGGACGGCAGAGGGAGGGAGACAGAGGGAGGGTGACAGAGAGAGGGAGGGAGACAGAGGGAGACAGAGGGAGGGAGAGAGAGTGGGACACAGAGAGCGAGGGAGACAAAGAGGGAGGGAGACAGAGGGAGGGAGACAGAGAGGGAGACAGGGAGGGAGACTGGGAGGGAGACAAAGGGGGACAGTAAGAGGGAGACAGAAAGGGAGACAGAGAGGGAGACAGAGAGAGGAGGGCGACAGAGGCAGGAGGGTGACAGAGGGAGGAGGGTGACAGAGGGAGGAGGGCAACAGAAGGAGGAAGGTTACAGAGGAGGGAGGGAGAGAGACAGAGGGAGACAGAGGGATGGAGACAGAGGAACGGAGACAGAGGGATGAGGCAAAGAAGGAGCCAGAGAGACAAACAGAGACGGAGGGAGACAGAGGGAGGAGGGCGACAGAAGGAGGGCGACAGAGGGAGACAGATGGAGGGAGACAGACGGAGGGAGACAGACGGAGGGAGGCAGACTGAGGGAGGCAGACTGAGGGAGGTAGACTGAGGGAGGTAGACGGAGGGAGGCTGACGGAGGGAGACAGACAGAGGGAGACAGACGGAGGGAGAGCAAGGGAGAGTGAGGGAGGGAAAGAGAGGGTGACAGAGAGTGGGAGAGTGAGAGATGTGTGTATGCCGAGTCTGGTGGCTCAGTGGATGAAGGCGTCTGCTGCAGGGCACGTGTTTAACCTCATGGTCACATTTTTTTTAAACTTTAGCCCCGCCCCTCCCACGCTGACCCCGCCCCCACCGGTGTGGCCCTCAGCCACAAATCACACTGTAGATTTGGCCCCCGAGAGAAAGTTTGTGAGTACCCATGTTTTAGATCAACACAGGACCTAACTATGAGAAATGGGAGGTTGTCAGAGAATATTTGCAGCAATATAAGTGAGCTGCTGTTGTGTTACAATGTTGAAAATACATATCACTATCCCTGGATTTTAAACGTAAACACATTTAGAATTCAGATAAGTATGCTTATGCACTGTCAGACCTTGCCTACGAGGATATGAAAGAGTGAAAATTGGATCATGAATTCAAAGCTGTTTAAAACAGAGTCCCCCACATTACGTTTGCCTCAGGGCCCCTAAAATTCTTAAGATGTCCCTGCTTTAATTTGTTATATATTAAAATTGCTGGAGTGCATGGTGTCATGACATCAGATCCATTTAGGAGTCAGTGCACTGAGTTGCAAAAGTATATTTCATGAGTAAAAAGCTGTCTTTGCTAGATTTAATTCATAAATCATAAGCAATTAATTAAGTATGTATACTCATTTCAGAATGTGCCGAAATGAAAGAAAAACTAGGCAGCTCTTATTTAGGGATAATAGAAGTGCGGCCCATCATCCCTCAAGTTAGCAAATTAAAACACGGATGAATGGAGTCAATGAGGTTTATGCTTTCCTGGGGAAGAAAGCGAGACAAAATTTAATTTGAAGTGCGAATATATGAAGGTGATGCTAGGGTCAGTCAAAGAGAATTCCTGAGGAGTAACGGGATGTGGAGTCAGAAGGGACATGATGCCTTCTCTTATGTGACTTGAGTAGTTAAGAGAGGGAATCTTTCAACAAGTACAGAGCCTTTGGCTGCGCAGTTCTCATACAAAGGAAAGGACAAGTGTGGTTGCAGTGCATATATCTAGAGAATAGTCAGTAGCTATCGTATTTTGTTGAACTCAGTTAATTCTCCATCTATATTAGTGCAGATGTGCAACTAAAATGTCTGGAAAATGTGCTACTTGCTGGAACACTAACATTCTCCTTATACCTCTCACAGATGAAGACCGTAGCAGGAGGAGGTGTAGCAGCGGAGCTTAAAATGTGTAATGGGAAACACTGCAGTAGGTGCCAGTCCCTCAAAAAGAATCAGCCTGGCTTCGAGCGGAGTATGATGGACTGAGTGGTGAATCTGCTTTCATCGCCAGCAGTCGGAGCAGCTCAATGACTTCCTGAAATAGCAATTTTGTTGGAGCTACACCATTTTTCTAAAACTCACAGATTTTAACCCAATTCTTGTGCTTGTGTATTTTTTAGGGGAGTTTTATATAGTGCGAGCTCGGCCCGAAGGTATCAGAGCGCTTTACTTGAGCACCAGTTTCGTTACAGATGGACACATTCATTTATTATGCACAGGGGGGCAGATTTACAAGCACCTTGTGCCGCCGGTGTATCATGTTGTGTGACGCACCGGGGGCGCAGTCTGCTAAGTAATATTTACAAGAACAGGTAAAGTCACCCTGCATGACTTAACCTGTGCTTGTAAATATCGCCCCTGTTCACGCAACACTTTGCATGTTAGGGGCGTGACATGGGTGTTGCTGTGGGTGTTCACACGCAACACCCATGTCCACTAATGCATTTCTAGATTTACGAGAAATTGTAAATCTGTAAATCTAGGGGTGGCGCTCAAGGTGCAACAAGCTTCATTTTTTTCCTCTTTCAATGCGTGCTACATTCTACAGCACACATTGGAAGAGGAAATCATCTCAATTGATTGTTTTTGTGCAGGAAGGTGCCCCTTCCTGCACAAAAACAATCTCCCCACGATGCAGGCATCCTTGCACCATGGTGCAAGAGTTCCTGCGCCGGCGCATGGCAGCAGTTTGTGCGCCAGCACAGGGGGAAGCACAGAGATGCAACATATTGTTGTAAATATGTCACATCCCTGTGCTTCAAAACAAATGCAGCGAGGTGCTGCAAAATTACTTGTGGCACCTCGCTGCGTTAGTTTCTTGTAGATCTGCCCCAGGGAGATTAAGTGATTTGCGCAGAATCAGAGGATTTTGAGCGTCCCTGCCGAGACTTGAACCCTGTTCCCCAGCTTCAAGGTCAATCGCTCTAGCTGTTAGGAAGGAAATAGGATTGGATGCTTGGGCTTTTTGAGGGTTTGGTTGGAGCTGAGGAGGTAGAAGGCAAATGCAACGCAATGTGGCGTTTAAAGTTCTTGGGGAAGAATAGGCAAATGGAATTGTGTTTAAAGTGTGTTGGGGTTCAAAAGAATGATGCTTGCGGATTCCATTTTGAGGGTGCATTCATATTGGGGAGTAAAGATGGTGGTATGTTAGAGGTGGTTGTTGAGTGCGTGGTGAGGTTATGAAGGTGGCAGGTTGTGGCAGCCTGGATGTGGAATTTCAAGGACAGCCAGAGGTAGCATGGGCTGTTGGATTTTTTTTTAGGTCAAGCCTATAGCGGCAGTGCGCGTGCGCTGCCCACTCTGCGAGGTATACAGTAATGGAGTATAGAGTGAAAGCTCTGCCCACTCCCCGTCCTTCTTTTTCATTGGCTTGTGTCTTTGTCCTTTTTAAATGCTGCCTTCCGATTGGTTTATAGGCTTTTAGTCTCTCCTTATGATGGCCATGTCGTCATTTGTTTCCTTCTATGGCTACTGGCCCGTTTACTTCGAGTGATGCATGGTATGTGTTATTTAGATTTTCTTCCCATACCTTCATGCCCCCCTTCAACCGCCGGCACTCCCGTTGTTTCGTGCCTTCTCAACCTCCTGCCCCCCGCCTCCCCGCCCGCAATCCCGTTTGAAATGCGATAGATGTCACGTAAATGCGCGTCCTATTGCATTGCAAATGCTTGTTTTAAGAGAGTTTGAAGAAAACAATGATCACAGTGATTTTCATTCACTAGGCTTCTCACAACTCCACCTTGATTTTGCTGCCTTCTTCAGTGCATGTCTCAGGAGTGCCGGGTCCCGAAGTGGCTATATATAAAATGGATGTATGACGTTACAACGCATACTTTTACATCGCATGCCTTTACAACGCGGTTTTTACATCGCATACCATTACAACGCATAATGCTTTTAGGCGCTGGATAGTGATTTATTTAATTTACTATTCCAACTCCAGTCCCCGTGGATAGTAGGGAAGGTGTTGGATAGTATATTAAATACATTCCCTATCCTAGAGCGCCCCCCAGCGCTATGCGTTGTAATGGTTTGCATTGTAAAAGTTGCGTCGTAATGGTAGTGCGTTGTAAAAGTTTCGTTGTAATGGATGTTTCCCATATAAAATCCATGGAACGTCGCTGCAATGATGTTATTTGGAGAAGGGCGGGGCTGTAACAGGGTCCAGGGTAGTCCGACTTCCATGTTCTCGTGACAGATAGTTACTCAGTACCTGGGTCTGGGGACGGTGTCTAGAATAGTCCTTTTTAATGTTCTTGTCAGGGATTCCGCTAAGCTCCGACAAGTTTAGTTGCGCAGGGCCAACTGTCATCCCTTCGGGTCGCAGCCGATCCTACCAGCCCGACTGGAACCCAAGCTGTGCTGCTGTGGTTGGGACAGCATATTTGTGTCTGTAAGGTAGAGGTGTGCAGACCCTATGGAGAGAAATGGACCCTATTTTGCACCTTCAACACCCTTGTTATATTCCAAATAGGTACCATAATACAGGCCCCGGTAACTTCATTACCCTTCACCTATATTTTTCCCTACGTTACACTTACAACGGTTTACAGGGACTGACCATTTACCTAGGTACGACACTGCATTCATAACACAGGTTTTCCCTACTTCGAAATCTCATTCATTATGCATGAGGATTCTTGGAAACACAGCAGGACGACCATCTGCTGTATAAGAACTACGTATAAAGTTCATGCCCAACGTCAACCTTAGGCGACACAGTTATACAGTCAGGTAGGACCTCTGGTGAGACCTATGGGTATATATACATCACATATTGCTAAGATAGAGCTGAGGATACTGAGACTTCCCGGCCAACGCACTGACCAGAGACGCTGAGGCTCCCGCATGCAGACACTACAGCTTACAGTGGTCTAACATCTATTACGGGGTGTCCAAGTCGAGACAAAGACGGGGTCCCACAGTCTCTCACTTCAGGTAATGGGGTTGACTAAATCCTAGTGGGATTCTTGGCTTAACACCTATACATATACTAGGTACATTTAGTTACATCTAGTTAGAGTAGCATCAAAGGAGTATGCATCTTTTTATCATGTGTTTTATATACTCATATGTATTCATGATTATTGTAAGATGGTAAAATTATACCATCCATTTACTGTTATGGTACTGCTAATCATTTACATCTTATACTGTCTAACGGTTGTTACAGCTCATCCATTCTACAACAGAATAACAACTGTTCAATAAATTCTTATTGAAAACGCCCAGCCTGTTTATTCTGTGTATCTCTCTGAGACAGACTAAGTAAGCACGAGTGATTGAGCGAAAAGTAGTATTTTGTTTCCACGGTCCTGAGGGATCAGGGTTGTCATGTTCGATGGTTGCCAAGAACTATTCTCTCCTTGGTCAGAGGAGATTCTAGTGGCACTGTGAGCTAATTGGTACAAGAGGCCAATCAGTCTGACACCAATCCTACAGTGTATGCTATCCTAACGCACAGATCCTGTATAATTATCATAGGGGCTAACCAACACCATAGGCAGAGTCCTGCAAATGAGCTACTGTGACAGAGGTACAGAGGGCTTCATTCACATGGAGGGGAGATTAAGACAGGGGGGTAAGAGTGGAGGGAGAGTATGTGGCACAGTATGTGACATACCTAGAGTTGCGGACTTTGGAACCGGGGAACCGGGTTCTATTTCGGCTTTGACGCAGCATCCAGTGATGTCAGGCAAATCACTTAATCTCCACATGACTACAAAAACAGGAATGTGTGCTGTAACTGGTACTCATGCAAAACTTACCAATACCTTCAGATCGAGTTAGCGTTATATAAAACTGCAAAGAATAAAAAGCATTTGCAATGCAATAGGTCTCGCATTTACGAGAGTTTGAGCTATTGGCATTGTAAATAACAATGCCTTTTAATTAAGTTTTGGTTTTTAAAAGGCATATTAAAAAGGCATCGCAATTTACAATGCCAATAGCTTAAACTCACATAATTACAAGACCTATTGCATTGCAAATGCTTGTATTTATTTATTGTGGGTTGTAAATACTGGGATGAATGCATTCTATTTTTAGGCTTTTTAGTCTTAGCGAAGCACTCATCTGAAAGTTGATTTATAAATATTTTGTAATTACCAAAAAGCGTTTTTTTCTAAAATGATTGCAAGGAAAATTAGCTTATTTTGTTATAACGACAGACAGGCTTTGCTTGTCAGAGACTGCATTTATGGAGATTTTTCACTCTGGGGAAACTGCTAAACAGTTTTCAGTGTATATTCTCTGGTCCCTCAAGAGAGTGAAAACCTGGTCCACTCCAATTGTCATATTTAACATTTATGTAACCCCACAGAAGTAGTAGTATGACACAGAGAGTACACCCATGTATAAAAGTTAAATGCCACATGTGGCCTGCTGTGCATATTTACACCACCTGTATGTGTGTCTATAAAAGTATCACTGTTGACCTCCCGGCAGACAGCACTAGCACTTCCAATTAGCCGCACTGCTGCTCCGTGAAAACAGGGGCTGGACCAGGAGGAGGACTTTATCTCCCAGCATCTCCGGTCCCCCATGACACAGCTCAGCGCCCAGAGGTGCATAAATTCAACTGCGTGGCCCGAGCTCAACCTTACCAGTAGACAGCACTAGCACTTGCAATTACCCTCATTGCTGCTCCGTGAAAACACAGGCCGGGCCAGGAGGAAGACTTTATCTCCCAGCATCCCTGGTCCCCCATGACGAAAGCTCAGAGCCTGAGGCGCATAAATTCAACTACATGGCCCGCGGCGCGGTCAGTGCGCAGGCAGCGCCCGGGTAAGGCCCTGGCCAAGGGCAGGCCCGTCCTGCACCCGTCAGAGCCAGGAGGAGGCTGGGATGCCTCATGACTACCAGGAGAATGGAGAAGAAGAAAGTGACCCAGCCAGCTCCATAAGTGGTAACACGTACCGCACTTGATACTTTTCTTGTGAAAGCCAACAGCACCTTGGATAAGGAAATAGTGAATGCTGAAAGGAGGTTGTCTTTGGGAGCCAGGGGGCTTTTAACTGACCCTCTACAACCTCTTAGTCAACCCGCTACACCCCCTATAGCTGGCGAGATAACTGTATGTGAGCCGCCTCCCAGTTCGGCACCCACCTCCGGCTGCATTGCCAGGGATCAGTCAACACCTGAGACAGTTGTTTTCACAGCCAAAAGGAAAAGAGACCCCCTGGGGACACAGCAGGAACCACAGGTTGGGGTGGGGCATCGGCGGTTCCAAGACACACACTTTTGAGCCACGATGCTATAAGCCATAGCCTGCACCAGGGCCAAGCAAAGTAAAACTGCACCACAGCAAGCAAAGACTTTATAGAGACCGCAGGAGCCATAATGCAGCCGAAGGCTGCTCCCTTCAGTGCCAATAGAGGCATACCCCCGGCGGACCTCGCAGCCACCAATTTCAATGCGTGCATAGCCCGTTTAGTCCTAACCTCTAACACTAACGCCAACGCCATTACAAACAATAACATTCCTAGGAAACATATTCATGATACCTTGAAGAGTAGTGAACCCTTGTCCCTTAACCTACCACCTGCAGCATGCCCCTTTTTTGATAATCATGGTAAATGTTCGACTACTCAGAGTCTCTCAAAATGAATATACTAGGGGGCGTGGTCTCGCGCCGCAGGCAGATGGCACCTTTCCTATGAGCTCTGTCTGACTACGGAGTTTCTCTGCGAATTACATCCCTTATTGTGGTCGCAGCGGGAACCGTAATGGTGGATTTTTGAAGATGAAGGTGTGGATAGGTGATTAATACCGCTCCTATGCCTCCAACTGCATGCGGAGTCTCAGTGTCGGCGAAAGCACTTTCCCCTCATTGCTATATGAGCAGCGGCATCCATCTTACAACGGCTGCTCGTCTCGCTCGCTGCCAAGGTAACTGGCGTTTGCATTGTTAAACGTGTGAATACGTATAATGTTTGTCTTTTCTTCAACATAAACTGCCTATTAACGCGGATGCTGTCTCCATTGGCCCTACAATGTTTTATTTCAGCATATGCAGTTACAATAGATGAATTTCAACATTGCTATCATTCCTATTTGCCTCAAGGGGGTTTTTTTTTTTAACTTCATGTTTAACTCAGCCTCCAGCCTATGAATGTGTGGAATTTTCCTCAGTACCTACTATACTGTTGGAGCATAAGGCTTTTTTACCCAATTTTGAGCCAGTTTTTCATATTTTCTTTACATTTGGTCACTTCTTAGCCTTAGGAAATACTGGCTTGTGATTTACTACATGCCATATTGCTTTTGTTATATTACTTAAATAGCGATTACCTGAGTGCTGTTAGGAGGGCAACGTTATTCTTTTGATATATGTTTGCTGGAGCCATATTCATTTTTTAAGTGTTTCTACAGGGTTCATGGGCAGATTGAAAACGCTATTAAAAATATCCTCTCGCCCACTTCATCATTTCAAGATGGCCAACGAAGCCCCGGTGAGAGCCTCTTCAACGGGTACCAAACCCAAGAGAGGCAAAAATACCCTCCTTCACCCATTCTATCCTCTCAAAACCCTGTCCTTGATATTATCTTGGATGAAGTAAGAGGTCTTAAGTCGTTCATTACCACGGCTAATGAGAAACTTCAACAAATAGAGGATAGATGGATCAGCATGGAGGCTAAGGTGTTAGATATGGAGCAATGTATCAGCGACTTACACAATGTTTCTACTAAAATTCCAACTTTGGAACAGGAAATTCCTTGAAAATCGAAATAGACGCAATAACTTACGCCTTTATGGTCTGCTAGAAAATCTTGAAGGTCCAGCTATGCTTCTTTTTCCTGTCAGATCTTTTGGATCTTCAGCCGGAGGCTGCATTGAATATCCAAAGTGCCCATAGACTTGGTTGACTGCAACCTCATGCCTCCAAACCTAGAGGAATAATTATGTTGTTTTGGGAATTTACTGACTTAATGCGTATCCTCTCTGCAGCCAAAGCAAAACGTTACCTCAAATGGTCTGGTCATAATATCTTCATATCTCAAGACTTATCTAATGCCATGAATGCTAGAAGAAAATAATTTTTGGCCCTTCGTCCTCAGATGAGACAATTGAATGTTCGATATGGTATCCTTCATCCATGCCTATGTAAAATTACTCATAATGGTGTCCCACGCTCGTTCGATGAGACTGGTAAACTGAGGTTGTTTCTCCAGAACATTTCTACAAACTCTACAGCTGGTTCCTCCTGTAATCCATAATGTTCCTGTTGCTTTCTTTTTAGCTTATCATACTTCTGATGGCTGTACTTTTATCTTTCTCTCTGTCTATCCATCTCTTGTCGTTGCAGCTATGTCTCATGCATCTTTTGCTTTTAATCCCTCATAGATCTGGACTTTTTTCCTTGATCTATCTTCTCTGTTCTCTTTCTTTATTCTTTCACTTTGTAATGTATTTTTCTTGGTTTCTCTATATTAGTTTTTCTCGAGTGGTGTTGTTCAACTCATTGCATGTCTGCATCAGTAATGTTTATTTTTCTGTAGCTTTTTCCACATATACATCTTATTTGTGGTGTTGACTCTTTTTTAGCTGTATTCCTGACGTGTATCTACTCCATATGTCTATTACCCATCCATCCCTCGATTATGTGTAAGTTCATCACATGGAATGTTCGTGGTCTTGGAAATCCCGTCAAAAGACAAAAGTTATTGTCTCACTTATCCATACTAGATTCTCAGGTTTCTTTTCTTCAAGAAACTCATTGTGATGAAGCAGAATCGCTCAAGTTGAAAAGACAGTGGGTGGGTCAAGTTGTTTATTCTCCTGCATCTAGCAAAAAAGGGGGTGTCGCTATATTGTTACATAAGTTGCTATCTGTACAACTTTTGTCTACACAACATGATGATGATGGACGTTGGGTTATGGCAAATGTTGCTATACAAAACAAAATTTTGGTCTTACTAAATATTTATGGCCCTGTTTAACCAGACCCTAAGTTTTGGACTGATATTAAAATTTTACTCTCTTCCATTGATTGCCCTAATATTATTATTGCTGGAGATTTTAATCAATGGATTTACCCCTTTTCTGATAGACTATCTAAATATAAATGTAACCCTGATAAATCCCATAAAGCATTTCAATCGGCCATTGCCTCTCATTCATTATTCAATGTTTGGAAGACTTGTCACCCTGACTCACTTGAATATACTTTTTTTTCTAGTCTTCATCAAACACGTTCTAGGATTGATTATATTTTGGTTAGTAAACCCTTGCTTCCCTCTATTCAATCATCGGAAATTGGTTCCATTTTTATTTCTGACCATGCACCAGTTTATGCTGCACTGGACCTCTCACTTACTTCCCTACAATTTAGTCGCTGGAAACTCAATACCTTTTTACTATCTGATACAATATACATCAAAGAAGCCACTGCTTTTATTACTGAATTTTTTAACTTTAATGATTCACCAGACACCTCTTTTTCCAATAACTGGGATGCCTTTAAGGCCTCCTTTCGTCCCTTCACTATCTCATATGTTTCGAGGAAAAAGAAAGCTCCACAGAAAAAATATACTGATCAATTACAGAAACTTACATTATTGGAACATATTTTTTTTACTTCCAAAGCGTCCTCAACTCTTCACGAATTGATTACAGCCAAATCTGAACTCAACAAACTTGCAACAAGGAAGCCTTTAATATTCTTCTTCAAATGAAATCTAAATATCATGGTGGTCAAAATAAGGCGCGTAAGATGTTAGCCAATTACTTGAAAATTAAATCTGAAGGTAAAAACATTGGTCCCATCTTGAATGAATCCACTAAAACCATGGTGTCATCAGATGAAGATATTGCTGAAGTGTTTCATGAATATTATCGATCTCTTTATTCTGATGACACAAATCCTACTACTCAAAATTTAGATACCTTTTTTTCGGGTCTTCCTTCTCCCCCTTCTTTGCCCAATGAATTTAACGCATTAGAGAAAGAGGTTACGGCTCAAAAAATAACTAACGCTATTAAATCCTTAAAAAAATTAAAAGCACCAGGACCAGATGGTCTCTCTGTTGAATTGTATACCACTTTTTCCTCCATTTTTGTTCCCAAACTCCTAACACTCTTTAATTCCTTTATTACTGATGCTAAAGCATCCGGTTCTTTTATGGACGTCTTAATTATTATCATTCCTTAACCTGACAAAGATCATTCCTTTTGTAAAATTTCCACCCTATTTCGTTAATAAGTTATGATTGTGAAATATTTGCCAAGATTCTTGCATCCCGTCTTGAGAATATTATTCCTTTATTAGTTAAAACTGACCAAGTTGAATTTGTGAAAGGTAGATTAGCAACGGATAATGCTCGAATGTTTGCAAATATCATTTCATATGGAAACATAATTAAATCTCCTTTTGCAGCACTGTCTTTGGATGCCGAAAAGACTTTTGATCGTGTCAATTGGCAATTTATGTTCAGAACGCTCCAATGGTTTGGTTATGGACCTACATTTATTTCTTATATTAAATCATTATATTCTTGCCCACGAGCCAGTATTTTTGTAAATAATCATTTTTCCAGATTTTTTTTTTTATCTAGAGGTATACGCCATGGTTGTCCCCTTTCTCCTCTATTATTTGTTTAATGCCTTGAACCATTCCATGAACGCATCCGTGTTAATTCAAATATTTCTGATTTCCCTTGTAATTCCATAGAAACCAAAATATCAGCATATGCGGATGATATATTAATTTACATGCCAAACCCCATTATCTCCCTCCCGCCTTTTATGGATGAGGTTCGGTTATACTCTAGTATTTCTGGGTATAAAATAAACCTCTCCAAGACAGAAGTTTTACCTCTAAATTCCTTATGTTACCAATTTATGTTAAATTACACTAATTTTACATGGTGCCCCACAAAAATTAAATACCTTGGTATTTGGTTTTCTGCTTCTTTGTGTACCACAGTTAAATATACGTTTCATGCAATAATTACTAAAATCCAAGCACTCCTTCATACTTGGACTCCCCTTTTTCTTTCCTGGTGGGATTGGTTGGATACTATTAAAATGATGATTGTGCCTCATGTCCTATATACAGTATCTATGTTACCTATTCGGATCCCCATCTCCTAATTTTCTCAAATTAACTCCATCCGTATAAAATTTTTATGGAACAAGAAACACTCATGTATTGCTCTTACAAGACTTATTAGTCCTAAAACTGAAGGAGGAGTGAGTTTTCCAAAATTTAAAGCCTATCACTCGGGCTTTTTGATTAAACAATCTTTTGCCTTATCCTATGATTTCGCTGATATCCCTGTTCACAGATGGATTGTTTTTGAATGCTCATTATTACAAGATTTTTCCTTCCAGAACGTAATATATATGTCCAATAGTACTTTTATGTTCACTAATCCTATTTTAAAATATTCCCAGTGTTTATTATACAATACATTTACCAATGGTCTAACCCCATTTCAATGCTTTTTATCCTCTACAATCTGGTACAATAAATCTCTTAAATATAAAGGTAAATCATGTTATTACAAATACTGGAAGGAGAAGGGAATTATTTTTGTACACCAGTTAATTAACAACAATTCTGGCATTCCTTTCCCTGACCTACAAATACAATTTCAACTACCTAACTCTTGCATCAATGAATATACTGTAATTTCATAAGCCTTATAATCTTCCAACTGATACACCATCTCTTAGCCCACCCACTCCATTATATAGTTTATTTCCGATTCACAGACCTAAAGCTGCTCTTGTATATACGTTATTGTTATCACATGTTAATGAGAGACCTAAATCCCCTATTGAAAATGCATGGGAAATTGATTTGTCTGTTACTTTTTCTATTACGACTCGGGACAAGCTGTGGTCTAAGTTATTTAAAGTTTCTGCTGCTGCACATATAACCAAATCCTTGTATTTTATTTATAATAGGACAGTTATCACTCCTGCTTGTATTTCCAAGTTTTCTCCATCATCTTCTCCATTATGTTGGTCTTGTTCTAATGATACTGGCACATTGAGACATCAACTTTATGATTGTTCAAATGTATTAATATTTTGGAAATCTATTTGGGCTATTTGCATGAATTTTTTTTAATTTGATCTTACATTATCGTTACAAAATGTTTTTCTAGGTTCTTCTTCACCTGATGTTGGTGAATCCACCTCTATCTCAATGTTATTTGACCTTTTTATTGCATTAGCCTTCAAAGTTATTTTATCTTCCTGGAAAGATAATTCTAAAATATCTTCCCTAACTTGGTGGAATTTTATTTGTGATGCGCATAGAATTGCTAATGTCTCCTCTATCTCTCTCTCTCACAAAATTAAATCTGATCTCCTTTGGTTACCTTTTACAATATATCTCTCTACACATGATCCATTACACTATTTCTTTTTTCCTCACTCTTCTCTTTTTATTTAAAACTTACATTTTTTCTATCTTTCTCTTTTCTCTTCTGTCTTTCTCTTCTTTTTCTATTTCTTTTCCCCCCCCAATGTTATTCATATATGGCATCTATATGGCATTGCTTCCTTTTAATTTGAAATATGTTTTATATATTTATGATTGCTTTTGCCTATGTTATTGCTTTCTTTTTTTTTGTATTTCTTGTTACTGAAAATCTAATAAAAATTCTTAAACAAAAAAACCATGAATCTACTACCCAACTGATGGCGATGGCCCGATACTGACTATCTACTGCTGCCAATATGGGCCATTTAATCCAAAATCATCTGATAATAGCCAGGAGAATAGCCTTGGTAGGCCATGGTTCCAAAGTTAATTAACAATGATTGCATTGTTCTTAATTTTGACAATCATGGGCTGGTGAGACATCATCTATGCCAACTACCGTTAGCACCCTCCACACATTCCCAGATCTTTACAGTCCCATTGGGCTTTTTCTACAAACCACCACCCAAACTTAAAATCACTACTAATAATGTGGGACCCCAGCAACTAATAATCAAACCTGTACTCCCCATCTATCTGAGTATAGCCCATTGTTTGGAAATAGATATGCCGTACTTGAGGACCTGGACAGCTGTGATTGACTCAGCCCCTCCCCCCTTAACTCACAACCTTTACCCAGTAATTCAGAGCTTGGGGTTGAGGAAACGCAACTTGTGACAGGAGTCTTCATCAGGATGGGTGGCTCACCTACTACCACACAGGCCTCACATGACACTATGCTTACCATCTACTACTCCTAGGGGGGAGATTTCATCCTGGCCTGATTAAGGAGCTATCTCGCTCATCTCATGGAACATAGCTGGTTTTAAAAAGAAAAAAGGCATTTCGGTGTGGGAATCAGAGCTGAGAGACATCAGTATTATTTGTTTGCAGGAGACATGGGCACAGAAACCGCTCTTCTTAAATGGCTATCGTTCTTTTTTAACGCCGGCCGTCCCTTCTATTGCAGGCAGGGCTAGAGGGGCCCTGATAACATTAATTGCCAATCCAGTCCTGTTTGATAAAATAATATTTGTTATCAGTTCAAACTATTTCTCTTTATAGGAGACAGGGGACGGAATAATTCTGATATACTGTAAATACATTTTTATAATAAAAACTTTATAAATCCAGCAGAGGTAGCAGAAGAACTGGAACATATAATGGAGGGCTTGCTTTCTCATTACACCAGACGGCCATTTATTATATGGGTCAGGAATTTTAACTCTCATATTTGTAATCACCCCAACCCTAATGTATGCAGTGTTATTGATGAAGAGGTCCATTATTTGACTCATTTTAATCACCATAACTATGGCAACGCTCTAAATACTTTGCTGATGACTTGAGACTTGGAAATTGTTAATCCAAAAAGCTCTATTATGCGTCTAACGGCTCACCATTTCACCTGTAAGGGAGCTCCTCATGTATTGATTTTATTTTGTTTCTCACATCCTAAAACAGAAACGTTAAGAACTTTGAGGTCATACAGTCTGAATTTAGCAATCACTCCTTTCTGTACTTTGTGTTTAGCAGGCTCTTACCTAAACAATTGGGCACTAAATGCATACTTAAACCAATATGAGCCAGGAAAACCTCTAAGGGCTATTGAGAATTCAACTTTTCAGATCTAGTTTACTCGTACCAGCTACCTAACGACCTGTGTTCATGCCAATGATGTTCAAAATCAGCTTTATTGAACTGTATTATCTTCCTGATTATTGGGTGGCCATTGTTTTTTGAGGATAGTATTTGTAATTCAGACAGCTTAACTATTACATCTTCACACCGTTTTTTAATCAGTAGAATGAATCCTTCATCCTGACGTTTAAGACCAACTGAGCATTTTTTTCTTCCCCGATAACATTAGAAATGGCCACATCCGTGATGAAATGCATCTTTGTAGGCTTTGGATATGCTTACCATTATACACATCCAATGACCAGCTGACTGTGAGAACTGTTAACAGAGGGAATTAAATTCACAGTGCAATGTATCGGATAAGCAGGAAAGTGATGATAAGGAAATTTGATGACATAAGAAGAAGGGATTCAGGTAAACGTTTGGAATGATTACATCATCCTTTTAGCTCACCTGCAGTGGAAAACAAAAGCCTCTTACAATCTGATTTACAAAATACATTATATCTCCAAATCCTTGTTTACCTATTAACGTAACGAGCACACCATTTTATTAATATTTAATTTATGTTGCCGCTCATTTAAATGCCAGCCTGTTCTGTCGCTGTGATCTGAAACTTATAAAAAGTGATTACATTTGCTTGGGCACACCATATTTAGCCCCAAGGTGTCCAACACAGTGGCAGGAAAAGCCAGATTGGCCGGAGACAGATACGTGTTAGTATTGTGTTTTTATCCAGGAGCCTAACTCAATATTACTATTTTTATGCCCTTGTTTGGTTATAATCAATAATATCCCTATAACGGCATAGTAATCATATCCATATTCAGTCGTAGCACATGCTGTCACATTAAGCAAGGCTACTTCCCCAGACTCCTAGAAAGCACAACGAGTTCTCTAAACAAACCAAACCTCCAGCAACGTGGGAAATCCCCCTTGCTTTTGTTTTGATTTCATCCTAGAACTCCTGTAAAGCACTGTAAGAACGGCCAGTTCTTAGTGACATCTTTATTGACGTCTTATGTCCAACCTTACGTCAAACCCGGCACCTTTCAGGTATAAATATACCAACGTTGCCTTAAGCAAACACACGGTGGTGGTTTTGGAGCAGAGCAGCTAACTACTTGCCCGAGAGCCCAGCTGATGCGAGAGCCCACGGACGCTGCCCCTCCCATTTGACGCACTGAGAGAGACGCTGTCTTTTCTCCTGCCGAGAAATCCAGCTCCGGTGTTTCCAGATACCTTCGCGGGTTACTGGGATATCGAGTCCTGAGAGAGAGATACAAGACCTCCTGCTTTCTAATACCCAGGTAAGGAGCTGACTGAACCCTTGAAGAGAATTCTTGAGTCAGATTCTTGGCAAAAACAAACTTAACTTAAACTGCTACTTACTTACTCCTTCCCACGTATTAGGCTTAGGTCAGGTACACCGGGGTAGGCGTATTTAGAAGCACCAGTTGAGTACGTTAGTCAATGTATATAAGTATGTATATATTTTATCTATTTTAAAGTATCTTATGGCTAAGAAACCATATCAATGCTTTTACAGTATTATTTTATAATCCTCCTTTTACTGTACGCACTTTACTTTACTATGAGTATTGCAATTGTGGCAATTCATTTCTCTTGTATGAGAAAGAAGACTGCTCAATAAATAACAACCTTTTATTGAAAACCCCCGTCTCTCTTTTCTCTGCACTCTGGTGAAACTAAGTATGCACACTTGACTGAGTGAAATAGCTGTCTATTGTTTTCACACGACTCTAGAGATACACTCTTATTCTGAGGGAGCAAAGTTGTCATGTTATATGGTTGTCAGAAGCTAATCCCTTCTTGTCTATCCAGGGAGGTTAAACTCCTCCTCGTTTATTGGAGAAAGTTTCTAGTGACCTCTGAGCTAGCTGGCAAAACTTAAGTCTAATATAGTCCGTAGAGACCTAGTCGACCTCAGTCCTACGTCTACACTGCTGAATATATTATTCCAATGCGCAGAGCCTATTGGGAATATAGGAACTACACTACATTAGAAGGGAATGCACCAGTTTGCAGATGAGCACCTTATTACATGACTTAATTGCCAGAGCCTAATTGACAGTACAGAACATGCGATCTTCATGAATTTCAGAGCCCTGATGATGTCCACATTGGACGAAACACGTTGGCTGGATTGATTTTATTGATGTTTACTGGATGAAATAATGGATTGAAAAATAAACAAAGAATTGGAAATACAAAAAAGACTTACATAGGAATTGAACATGGACTATCAATAAGCATCCTGCTTGTGAAGAAATAATGAGCTTTTTGTATAGGTTGTAGCTTTGTTGTAAGTGACCCAGTGGTGGTGGGACCACAGAAAGTAGAACGTGGTTGGAGCTCAGTGATAAATTGCCCAGATTACACACCAGTGCGCGCGTTGTTTGCTGCCCTCACCGCTAGTGAGTTGTATTATTCATATTTATTGTCAGTTTGCTTGATTATACTGTACTATATATAATTCAAGGGACTCTGCAGTCCCTGTAATCTCTAATGTCAGGTATACAACCTTTACCACGCACCTTTTACAACGACCTACCTTTACAACGCATACCATTACAACGTAAGTATTGGTAAGTATATAATTTTATCAAAAATATTATAAGTTGGGGTTTTTGGGTAAAGGGGTATTTTTAGGGTTCAGGGTCAGTTTTGGGTTTTTGGGTAAAGGGGTATTTTTAGGGTTCAGGGTCAGTTTTGGGTTTTTTGGGTAAAGGGGTATTTTTAGGGTTCAGGGTCAGTTTTGGGTTTTTGGGTAAAGGGGTATTTTTAGGGTTCAGGGTCAGTTTTTGGTTTTTGGGTAAAGGGGTACAGGGTAAAAATTAAGTACAATTAAATTTAAATTACATTAAATTAAATTGATTAAATTAAATTAAATTAAATTAAATTAAGTTAAATTAATTAAATAAAATAAAATGAATTAAATCAAATTAAATTAAATTAAATTATATTAATTTTAATTAATTGACATAAAAAAAATATATCATACTTACATTGTAATGGTATGCGTTGTAAAGGTACCTGCGTTGTAAATACATGCGTTGTAATGGTACTTCGTTGTAATGGATCCTGCGTTGTAAAAATTGTGTGGTAAAGGTAGGCGTTGTAAAAGTATGCGTTGTAACGTCATACATCCCTAATTTCACAATGTTGTTTGTTGAAATGTTGTTTTCTTAAATCAACACCACTATTTTACCTTTAAGGGCAAATGTAGTCATGGCAAAGTTTCTTTTGTTTAGGAACTGCATCTTTGCACCTTTGTTTCAAAATGAAGTCTTACAGTCTGGAATGAATTCCAATTTTTGAAAATACCTTTTTCATCAAAGGAGCAAAACAATTAAGACTTGAAAAAATTATTTTAATATGACAATGTCCCATCAGATATCATTGAGAAGCATACTTAAAAATGAACACGATAACAATCAATGTATTGTCAAATGCCAAAATGGTCAGCAAAGAAACATAAGGAGTGGGATATGGCCAAAAGAAACAACTTAAATCAAAGACTTATTAAAATCATTTGTATTTAAATGCAATATATCAAACAAGTGTAATAAGTGTTCAGTGAGATGTGAACACGCCGTGCTCCAAAATATGTGCTAAGTAGAGCAAATAATAGAGGTAATCACAATTAAAATCAGGGTATGATTAAAAGACCCAAACAACAACAAGTGCAGATTCTTTGATCAAGAAATACAGTCCCACATTTTGAAACATATGGATTCCTGCAGAAAGGCTTTCTGAAACAGAAGAAAGTTGACAGCGTTTCAACCTGTTTATTACTGAGGGTCATCATCAGGGCCAACAAAATTAAACAAAAAATTCATAATGCTGTAAGCCCTTCTCAAGTACATATAGTACTAGGGCGGAAAAAGTAAATCCTGAACTTTATGATGGGCGCCTGGAAGTAAACAATCCCAGGTGAGGACTATAGGCAGGTATCTCAGGCTCAGGAACAATAGTTCATAATTGTTTTGATTTCAAAACTGAAGATACAACCAAGCGAACACACCTGTAGTACGCTCAGTACAAATCTAATTCACATGGAAAAGCCAGGGAGGAATATTTACCTAGAACAGCTGACCGCTTGCTCAAGTCACAAAAAAGTGGCACAAAGGGCAGGCAATGAGTTGCTAGGATGAATGGTTGCAATGGTTGTCTGCTCTGTGAGAGTCCAAACCAATTGGACAGGCCAGGGAGAGAAGTTTCACCAGAATAGCTGCTTCCTCACTCAAGGGAACCATGCTCATGCAGCTTTGCTTAGTACTTTGAGCAATCTTACCTTGATCTTTTTCCCACAATTTTTAACTAGCTTTTGTGATCTACTGTTTTGACTCAAATGTGCAGCAGTAACCTACAGAGAAAAAAGTAGAACAATAGATTAGTGTGTATTAAAACCTGTAACAAGCAATACTGAGCCATGACTGCTCAAAACAATTGCTACAAAAAGACTAACAAACAAGAGGCTAACACCATACTAAGACTAATTAGGTGGCACAAAAGACTTCTTTATCTTGTGACAACACTGCCTAAGGTACTAAGATGCTTATACCTTACTCTTCTGTATTTTTAAGGTCAAATGTATTCTAACATTGGAAAAGCGATTGGGGATTTAAAGGTGCAACATGGGTTTATAAAAATAGCAGTGTGAATTATATAATTTAAAGATGCAATTTAAGCTAATTGCCAAAGACAGGATGATGAAAATGTCTGTTAAGCCACCTTCTTGATTGCTAAAGAAAAGAGTAACTCCTTCCAGTCACCACCATGCCACATTGCACAGAAAAGGTATGTGAACAGCGTTAATCATTTCCTTAACAATGTCCTAGTTAGGAGGAAATGCAGGGTAAGGTAAGAAGCACTTTTCAATTGTGATATTCTTGATTTAAGATGGACTTTCAGGATTCTGCCACAACTCACCTCTTAACTATCCCAATATACCGGCATGAATCATATAATTCCTTCCAACCATTATAAGTGAACAACATCTTGTATCTAACTTTTGATCATATTGCATGCTGTTGGTAATAGCAAGCTGCAGCTTATGTTCCCTGGTTAGTTTGAAAGGTCTAATAGTTTTTACCAATGATTTAACATACATATGCAAGGTCAGATTTCAGGTGCCAAGGAAATATGTAGAAAATCCACCAAAATAAGCAATAAGTAACCAGCATAGATGACCTCAACATGAACCTTCCAGAAAACAGCCTTCATCAAATTAATCCCCTGCCCCTGTTCCTTGCTATAAGCAATCAAAGCGCGACCTTTGTGAATGATATAAAACACCTTCTAGAAGACAGCCTCCTCAAATTAATCATCTGCACCTGTAAGCAATTAGAATGTGACCTCAGTGAACATTCTAAAGTACCTTCTAGAAGGCAGCCTCATCAAGTTAATTATCTGCTCCTATTCCTTGTTACAAACAATTAGAATTTGAACCATCCAAAACAGTCTTATTTAACAAGTGTAAACAGACATGGGGCTGTCCCTAGTAGGAAATTCTACAGGACTTTTAGAGATGCATGTGAAGTGGGGGCATCTCACAAAAACTGAAGGACTGGCCTCACACACCACCTGGTGTCATGCTTCTTCATAGGCCGTCCTCGCCCTCTAAAAACTCGGCTTGATAGAGTGCGGGCATACACCTGACGACAGGGATGCACTTCTAAACTAAGTGGGGGTCTGTGAGTGATGAAAGTGTTCTAAAAACCATTACAGTTGTCCTAAAGACTAATTTTTTATTATTTGGGCAACTGTATGGTATTAAAAGAAGTGAGCGGTGATTTGGGAACTAGTTATCCCTTCACCGTGGTGGATGTGATCAACATTTTTCTCCTTAGGGTCCCCGAAGGGCACGTAGCATTCGTCAGGACCCTGTAACTAAAGGGTTCCGTCTTTATATGAAAAGTGAGTAAATAAAGACCAACCACTATACAGAGATCACTGTCCTTGCCGGTATTGTACTCCAAAATATATACCTGTAGAAAAGAGACAAACACATACAGAATTTGTAGATTTCTGTTGGTCGTGACGGGAAGTAGCATTCATCACCACACTTTTAATCGCGCGTGGTGGTTTCTAAGTGCAAAACACGGTGTCATTCATACGTGTTAGCATTTCCTTGGAAAGGGGAGAAGATGTCTCTCTTGACTTACCCTAGGTGACTACCCTATTTCTCCATGGGAGTTCAAGTGGGGAAGGCCATACATTGACATTTCGGGAAAATGTGGAAGAGAAAAACACAATATGAAGCCTGGTGATTGTAGGTCAGGTCCATAGTATATGATAAAAAACTGCAGGTTAACATTGAAAACTGGTATACTCCATGGGTTTTAAAGGTGATTAAACCTACACCAGCGTGTTATGCATGCTCTAGCATCCATCCATATATCATACACACTCTTACTGTTTTAGGTGCGCCTTCCACCATCTATCCTACGACAGTCCGCTTCGTCTTGATGGAGCGAGATAGAAAACAGAAATCTGTTTAAACTCGTGAAGTCACATTTCCATAACAGTATTAATAATATTAATGATTTGTGATGTGTTTTGCTAACACAACCTAGATTAAACTTTACACATGGGGATGGTAACACGTGTGCTCATAAACGTGCATAAATGTTGCATCTTTTGTTCGTGCAAAAATAATAAATTAATTTGTCGTTTTCGTTTTGTCATTGCTAAATTGCAGCAGATTTAAAAGAAGCATGTGCTTATTTTGCTTTCCTTGTCTATGTGATGTCATTTCTACTATTCTAGGTGCACATAAGGTTTTTATGGATTCATGAAGACTGGTAGATATAAAATGCTACTTATTTGTTGCTTGGTGCTAGGTAACATTAGACTAATTGGGTGGGTTAATCAATTAGTAAACGAAGGGTGGAAACAGAATAAATAATATTTCTTACATTAATACTTTTCTTGTGTTTGTTTTATACTAGAAAATAAGTTGCCTGCTTTTGGGCCTAGTTTGCTCGAGTTTGCTAAACGATGAATTTAATTCTGCAAGGAGCACGAGATGTCTCTGTGAAAGAAAAGTTTCCGTCAAAATTGCATTCACTCAACAAAGATGATGTGTTGTCATCATTCTGTCGGACGTGGCCAAGGTCAGAAACCGGTAGAAAAGAACAATTTTGTTAACTTGGCATCCGCGGAAGTGCGATGGAGTCAGTGAGAACTCTTGTTAAAATTGTTGCAAATCAAGGAAGCTTTGGAACACGTACAAGAAAGACAATGGTCCCAAAGAATATGACCGAATGGAAGTTTTGAAATGTAGGTGACATGTCACTTGTCACTCTCCGACCAATGAGACATCGTCGTTTGCAGAAAATTTTCCTTTACTTAGATTAGCTAGCATAGAAAGGTATAAAAAGTCCATGCCCTGGGGATGGGCTGGCTGCTGCTTTCTGACTTTCCGATGAGGGTGTCGTGCTGCTGGACTTTGCGTGGAGCACGTAAGAATCCTCAAAGAACTTTACTTTTTCATTCATTTAGCTTAGCTAGGGACTTAGGATTTTAGAAATGCTAAACTTATAATTTCTTACTTAAAACTGTATTTTTCTTATGACACTTTTTAAACATGCTTGCTATAATTCTAATAAAATTGCATTTATGAAACTATATTTTGAATTATCTACAATTAGTTAATAAAAATCTTACTTTTGAAACAAGCTGGTCTTGGTTATTCAGAAGCGTAGGTTACTATTAGCTAGATGCCATCGCCATGGTGGTCATTTAAATAGTTAGGTTTGTTTAAATGATGTCAACATTTACCGCAGTTGTATATAGTTTGTATATAATTTGTGAATAAGGTGTATATAGATTTAATTTGATCACCTGATTCAGTAGGTCAAAATATGTCATGTTTAATTAATGGGTCCATGAGTTAGAGAAATATTTAGGTAGTAGGTTGTAGAGTTGGGTAGCATTACTTATGGCATATTTCCTATAGGCCGCTGGATCAATTCTTCTGGTAGCAGAAATTGATGGTTGCTAAGGGTAACCAAGGTGTTGCTAGGGGTAACCAAGGTGTTATTGGTATGTAATGGTATAGAAATAGGATCGATGTTTAACATATGTTGAGTTCGTTCTTGTGCTATATGTGAGTTGTACCGGTACAGATTGTGTGATGAGAAGGTAGTCACGCAAGACATCTGATCTGTTTGTGATATCGCCGTGTATCACAAGTGATATTGCCGTGTATCACGTGTTGTCGCCGTGCAACACAGTGTTGTGGTCGTGCAACACAGTTTTAGGGCTAGGTGTGAATCTTGTATAGTGAGGATTATCTAAGAAATTAGAGCAGCATGAGAATAGGGACAAAGCGCCTGTTGTAAAACTCACTGTGATAAGAGTATTAGTTATATTCGAGCTTGAGTGAAGGGTAGGGTAACGTCGGTACATGATTATCTATAAACAGGTGAAAGTCCTGTAGGGGTACATGTTTTATATCTATAAACAGGTGAGAGTCCTGTACGGATAACGTTGTTATTTTGCTAACGGTGCATGATTTCTATAAACAGGTGAGAGTCCTGTACGGATTTCATGTGTGATTGAAGTTAGGGATTTTTCCGTGTGAAAGTGCGAGTTTGTTTTGTAATTTATGTTCGAATAGAACTTTTGAACAGTCACTTGGTTGTGCGTTCGGAGGGAAATGAGTTCATAATTACTTGTTTGAAGGGTAGAGTAAAAAGATTACTCTACTGGCGAATGAAAATTATTCTATGAGAATAGGGCCGACTATTCCGAGTTGTGAATACTTGAATGTATGCAAACTATCCTATTTAGAGAAACAGACAGATGAGTCCTTATTGTCATTGTTAAAGATTAATTTTCATCGAAGAAGTGTTTTTAAAATGGCGCTGTGAAAAGATTTTGTGAAGGAGGGGTAAGCGCTAAGAGTGAGAAGCGAGAAACCGCAGCTGCTGTGTACGTCACAGAGCCGCGCTGGGATTGGGTGACATACGTCACAAGCAGTGCTCTGATTGGTTCTTGAGTCTCTGACAAACTGTAAGCTGATTGGTTCTTCAGAAAATCTTCATTTTTATTGGTTGAGTAAAAAGGTGACGTAGCTCAATTCTCATTGGCCTGTTGGTGTGTTTCGCGCACTGATTGGTTGTTTTGCGGAACATCCCGGAAATATTTTACGAACAAATTTGTTAATTGAATTTAACTCTTAAAAATGAGTTATCATTTTAAACACGTTGAGAAAAAGCCAACGTTGTTTCAGAAACTTAAAAATTTTATGTCGCCTGACAAGAAAATTGAAACGCGAGGTGGTAAATTACTTCATAAGTACAAAACACCTGCAGCGTATATGGAAGGTGAATATGGTTACCTTACTGTTTTGTGGTTTGATGCTTGGAAACACTACACAAGGGATGATGGTGTTTTGACCTGGCCTGATGATGGTTCATTTAATGTAAAGGTTTTAAGAAATTTGCGAGAGAAAATGAATGCTCTTAATCCAAAACCGAGACCAACTCAATTTGAGGCTTTAGTTGAATGGGAGGATGAGATGTACCAATTACAAAGAGAAGCGAGTGGAATTAAAAGACCTCCTAAACCTCCAAGTTATAGAAGAGAAACACATGAAGACAGAATGCGAATGTGGAGACAGGGAAGCATGAGTGAGGGACTTTATTTAATCAGGGAAATGGTTTTAGGTTCTCCTGAGGGAAAAAGAACTGAAAAGAGAAATAATGCTCCTGTCGAAAGCGAATCTGAAGATGCAGTTTTAGAAGAAATTTATACTTCGGATAAAAGGAATCAGCCTTTGAGACCCCCTAGATCTTGGTCTACTCCGATGGTTTCTACAGAAACTACACCGAGTGCACCTCCAATTAATGAAGCTCCAAAATTGTACCCAAATAATTGTGAAATTGTTGAGACCCCAAGAAGACCAGAAATTGAGATAAATGCAAATGTTCGTAATGAAGGTAGACATTCTTCATTAATTCCAAGATCAAGAGAAGCTCCAAAAAATTATGTGAGAGAAGTCAGAAATGTGGAGGCTGTTGATTCTTCTGAGTATCTACGATCAAAAGAAGAATTAATTCGACAAATAACTAAAAGCATGGAAGCTGTGACAGTTCCAGTAACTATTGGTCCTGTTCAGCCTGTTTTTGAGCAAAGAGAAATTAATAGGACAGGGTTGACTGTTCCTTTAAATGCAGAAATTCAAAAGGTTGCTGAAAAATTTTACTCAGATTTATCTGAAATAAACTCTTCAAGATCGAGAATGCCTGATTTGACTTTTAATGAGGATTTATCTCCAAAAACACCGATGGGTGCAGAATCTGATGCTGAGAGTCCTGAAGTTAGGGTGACCAAACCTAAACTTGATGTTGCAAAATTAAAAGCAAATATTGAGGAATTAATAATCGGTACGATTGGTCCTGACAGTTTAAATTATTATCGAGATGATGAACTACTGTTCATTTGCAAGAGTATTCAATGGAAAACAAAAAACAAATATGATCAGTTAGATGAACTGGCAGCTGAACTTGAGATTGATTTGAGCAGGCAAAAGAATTTTGCAAAACATTACAGATTAGATTTTTCAGAAAGCGACATTGAGAGTTTGAACTCAATGGGAAGAATAATTCACATAAAGGATTTGATTGTTTACATTAAAAAACTGGGAGAACTGAGCAAGTGGAGAGTGAAATGGACGAAAAAGAAGGAAGATGAGAAATTGGAAAAATTGTCAAAACAGTTTCCAATGAGAGAGATTGCAGGTGGAGGATATGTTCATGTCCCATGGTCAAGACAAGACATACTGCTGTTCACAAATGATTTTCCAAGACTGAGGGAGAAGCCAGTCGAGTGGTATAGGCAGGTGGACAGGTTCATTAAAGTCTCAAAAGTTCTGTGGATTGATTTGGATGGATTTTTTGACATTGTTGTCCCATCAGATCTTTGGACAGAATGCAAAATAGCCATAAGTTGGCCGAAAATAGAACCTGATCGAAATAAAGAAACAGGTGCCCCAAATCCTCTTGTTATGGAGTTTTATGAAAAAGTGATTTACTGGTTGAAAAACAAAATTCCACCAAAGGAAGTTGATTGGGTAAAAATTGAAAGAACAAATCAGGAAACAAAAGAATCAGTCCATTCATTTTATGAAAGGTTACTGTTGATTTTTAAACAATACAGTGGCTATGAAAAACTAGACGAGAAAGATATGAGTCATTTCGTCTACAGATTTGTTTATGGTCTGAAACCAGAAATTGCAGACATGATCAGAAACAGTATTGTCGGATGGCAAGCACTTTCTGTTGATGAAATTTTGAGAAAGGCGAAGTACTGCAGTGATGAGTTAGAAGTGAAACAAAAGAAGCTCAAGGAGAAAGCCATGTGGGCTCAGGTAAAAGTGGCTGAGCATCAGATTGCTAGTCTTGGTAATAAAAACACAAATTTTGTTCAGACTACAAATTCGAATCAAGGGCAAGGAAAGTTTAAAGGTAATATTTTTGTGAGAAAAATTAACCCAAGGATTGAAGAGATGAAACAAAAATTACCTTGTTTTAATTGTGGCGAGCTTGGACACTGGAGAGACGAGTGTAAGAAACCACCTAGAAATTTAAAAAGTCCATTGTTAAATCCACAGATGCAGAATGATGTTGACCTGCAGCAACAGCTACAGTTGCAACAGAGTTTAAACGAATTAAGTCTTCAGCGACAGTTGCAGCAACAGGTAAATCAGCAACAGGTGAATCAGGTGAATAACCGTCAGAATCAATTGCCACAGCCACCGTTTCCGAATTGTGGGGGAACCCAGAGATATAATTCAGGTGTGGGATTTCAAGGAGACGATCAGGTAATTAAACCGCAAAGGCAAAGGGTGCAAAATGCAGCACAACATTTTTTGTTAACAGAAGGGCAAGAGAGTGATTCTGATGATTATTACTGACGGTGCCCGAGAGAGGAGGAAGAGTGTGTTGTTGAAGCCACTCTTGAGGTTGACCAGTCTAGTCCATTTGTAAATGGGAAAGTTAATGATGTAGACATCACTTTTCTAGTGGACACTGGTGCTACCCGTTCTACTGTTAGATCAGTGGAAATTGAAAACCTACCTCTCTCTGGGGATACCATCCAAGTTGTTGGAGTAAGCAATCAACAAATCAGGACTGATTTGACTGATCCAGTACCAGTTGAAATTGGAAATTTCAAAGACAAACACAGATTTGTGGTTTGTAACAGTAGTCCGGTGAATCTATTGGGCAGAGATATATTGTGCAAGATGAATTGCAGAATATATTGTTCTCCTGAAGGAGTTGAATTACAAACAATGGAGGAAGATGGCTTGTACAGGTTGACAATGATGTTAATGGAAACAGAGGAAACAAAATTGTTTCCTGCATTTGAAAAAGAAAATCTGCCAGAAGAGCTCAAGGAAACAGTGAAATCTGAAATTTGGGATTTGACTGTGAATGAGATGGGTCTGATGAAACATGTCGATCCAGTCAAAATTACACTGAAGCAGGGAATAGAATTTCCTAATATTCCTCAATACAAGATGAAAGCAGAGACAATTGAGGGAGTTATACCTGTGATTGAAAAATTCATTAAACAAGGTGTTTTAAAAGAAATTGAGAGTAGCCCTTGTAATTCACCGATCATGGGAATTAAAAAGTCGAATGGAACGTACAGGATAGTTCAGGATTTGAGAAAGGTTAATCAGATCGTTGTTCCATGTTGCCCTGTGGTTCCAAACCCAGCAGTGATCTTATATCAGATTCCACATGATGCTGAATGGTACACTGTCATTGATCTTTGCAATGCATTCTTTACTGTTCCTCTACATCCAGAGAGTCAGGAAATTTTTGCTTTCAGATTCCAGAGTAGGACCCTCGCATGGTGTAGAATCCCTCAAGGGTATACAGAGAGTCCTTCAATCTTTAATGAGTTGTTAAAGAGATCTTTGGAAAATTTAGATTTACCTGGCAGGTCTACGTTGGTGCAGTATATCGATGATTTGTTGATAGCTGCTAAAACGAGAGAAAATTGTGTGACAGACACAATAACACTTTTGAATCATCTTGCAGATGAGGGACATAAAGTGTCTCCAGCAAAATTACAATTTTGTAAACAAGAGGTGAAATATCTTGGTCACAGAATTGCAAAGGGAAAAAGACAGGTGATAGTTGAGAGAATTAAAATGATTCAAGCAATGCAACCACCAAGAACACAGAGACAAGTTCGAATGTTTTTGGGAATGGTTGGCTACTGTCGACAATGGATAAGTGGATTTTCGGTAATTGCGAAACCACTACAGAGACTGACAAGGTCTGATGTGAAAGATCCAATTATTCTCAATGAGGCTGAGATGGAATCTTTTGAGAACCTGAAAAAGAGCTTATGTCAAGCTCCTGCTTTGGGCATGCCAAATTATGAGAAAGATTTTGAGCTGTATTGCAGTGAGAGAGAAGGATGTGCATTGTCTGTGTTAATTCAGAGACATGGGAATCTAAAGAAACCCATTGCATACTTCTCTGCAGTTCTTGACCCCATTGCAAAAGCATTACCAGGTTGTTTGAAAGCAGTTGCAGCTACAAGTGTCAGTCTTGAGCAGAGCGAAGGAATCATAATGGGATTTCCTGTGAAAGTTTTTGTGCCTCATTCAGTTGAAATACTACTGACAAGAGGTAAAACTCAACATTTAACAAGCAGCAGATTGACGAAGTATGAGAAAATCATACTGGGAGCAGATAATGTTTCCATTTCAAGATGTTTGAATCTGAATCCTTCTACATTACTGCCTGATTCTGAAATTGTTGATGAAAATGAAGTGGAACATGAGTGTTTGGATGTCATGGAATTTTGCACCAAACCAAGGCAGGACATTAAGGATGTACCTTTGCCTGAATCAGACGTTGTCTACTTTGTGGATGGCTCCTGTCTGAGGACAGAGGGAGGTGTTTTGAAAGCATCATATTCAGTCTGTACAGTTGCAGATGTCAAAGAAGCATCATGTCTTGAAGGAATTCGTTCAGCACAGGTGGCTGAATTGATTGCTTTGATTCATGCTTGTGAAATAGCAAAAGATATAAGAGTTACCATCATTACTGATAGTCAGTATGGGTACGGAGTTGTGCATGATTATGGACAACTCTGGTCTCAGAGAGGCTATTTGACCTCAGCAGGTTCACCAATTAAAAATGCAGTTTTCATTAAAAGATTAATTGAAGCCATACAGTTGCCAAAAGAGATCGCAATTGTAAAGTGTGCTGCACACACAAAAGGAGTGGATTATATCTCAAAAGGCAATGCCTATGCAGATGAGACAGCAAAGTACTGCGCAAGGAAATGTTGTGCATACAATCGGGAAAAGAGTAAAGAAACTGATTCAAATTCATTAATGCTAACAACAGTGGTAGAAACATGGCACGAGATCAGAGATTTACAAAATGAGGCAGATGATGAGGAAAAAGATCTATGGCTACGAGCAGATTGTAGACCACGGGATGAGGATGGAGTGTGGGTCTATAAAGATGGCAGAGTAGTCTTACCAAATTGTTTGATTGCTGATATGGCCAGATTGTATCATGGCCCAGCTCACCTTGGAAGAGATTCTATGATCAGACTTTTCCGAGAGACTTGGTTCAACACAAAATTTAGAACCATTGCAGAGTCTTTTTGTCAAAGGTGTCTGTCATGCCAACAAATGAACCCAAACAGAAAATCAGTTGTAGGTACAGGAGTAATTGGTCGAGAGGGTGGTCCCTTTACCAGATTGCAGATGGATTTCATTGAAATGCCCCTACACAATTGTTTGAAATATGTTCTTGTGATTGTTTGTTTGTTTTCAAGATGGGTGGAAGCATTTCCTACACGACATTGTGATTCAATTACAGTGGCAAAATTGTTACTCAGAGAAATCATCCCAAGGTACGGTTTTCCAGTCACTATTGAGAGTGATGGAGGAAGCCATTTTGATAACAAACTGATGAAGCTGATATGTGAGGCATTAAGCATTGAGCAGAAAATACACTGTGCATACAGACCAGAGGCATCTGGGGTGGTTGAGCAGATTAATGGGACAATTAAAAACAGGATTGGAAAAATGTGTCTGGAAACAGGTGTAAAGTGGACCGATGCTCTTCCACTTGTTTTAATGTCATTGAGAAGTACACCTGATAAAAAGACAGGTTTAAGTCCTCATGAAATACTGATGGGAAGAGTCATGAGGCAGGCTTTTGTACCTGTAGGCAAATTGTTGAGCATAAATGACACTGCTATTTTGGATTACTGTAAAAGGTTATCTGATATAGTGACTTCTGTGTCTAATCAGGTGGGAACTGAAGCACAATCAAATGAGAAAGTTCTGACACATGATTTGAGACCTGGTGATTGGGTCAGAACAAAAGTACATCGGAGAAGAAATTGTTTGGCTCCTAGGTGGCAGAAGCCTAGACAAATAATTCTGGTTACTACAAACGCAGTGAAATGCAGAGGATTGAAAAGGTGGATACATCCTAGTCATACCATTCCAGTGCCTACTCCTGAGAGTTCTGATGTAGAAAGTGATACTACAGAAGATTCTGATTCAGAAGTAGAAGGTGAAACAAATCCAGAGACTGAAGATCGACAAGGAGGTCGACATCTGGAACCTGTGCCTGCGAATGAAGAATTGACAAGAAAAAGCTCTGAAATAATTGAAATAGATTCCGGAGAAGAAGAGAATCTATCAGAAGGAAAAACGACTGAGGATTCAGTCAAGAAGATTAATGGAGTGAATTCCATTGAAGACAGAGAGGCTGAGCCAAAAGAAATTTCTGACCAGGAGAGTATCGAAAAGCAGAAGTTAAGCTCTGAAGTAAGGAACGGAAGTCCAGAATCTGGGAAGTTGGAGGTAATTGAAGAGGAGGAGGAAGACGAATTACCGAGTACCAGTGATGGAAGACAAAGCATAGTTCCTGAAGGAGTGAAACTGCCGAATAGAGAAGTTCCTGAGTCAATAATTGAAGTTTCAGACTGTGATACTGGAGAAAGTGATGTGGATGGTGAAAATAGAAGCCCAAAGAAAAGATCTTGGAAATCTGAGACGAAAGCTTCAGAACCAAAAAGAAAATTCGTGAGAAAGACAGATTTCTGGCCTGGTGGAAGATTGAGAGTCAGGTTGATCAAAAAGCCGAAGGAGCAGGTGGAAGAAATCAGTAGTCAAAAGGATTCTGAAAAAGAAGTTGGAAGAAAAATCGAAGTAGTAACAAGAAAAGGAAAAAGGATTATAAGGCCAAATCAGAAATATAAATCACCTGAGTGGACTTATCTAGTAATTCCACCTGTCATTGACATTTACGATAGTAGTCAAGAAGAAGAAGAAATTGAAGAAATTAGTGACAATGATTGAAGTACAAATTTTTTATTGGATTTTTGGGTTTTTAGTTTTTGGCAAAAGGCTGAAGAAATCTTGTTAGGTGACACAAGGTCGAAGAAAAGTTGTTTAGTTACAGAAAATTTACTTGTGACACAAGGTCGAAGAAATACTGTTAGGGTTTTGAAAAAAAAAAAATTATTTTAAAAGGGGGGTGTAAATAATAAATCTTTTATTTACTTTTTAAAATAGTTTTAATTTTTTTCTTTTTAAGGCAAAACTAACCAAAAAATGCCTTACGTAATGGAACAGAGTACCTCAAGATGTTCCATTTTTAAGAGATGCTGTAAGATGACTCTGGTGTGTCTGCTCATTCTAATTCTGCTCTGGTTAGTTTTAGCTGTTATCATTCCATTTGAAATTAACAAGGATTTTCACAAAGCCAATATGACAAGCAAAGCTTCAGTTAGTCAAAACAAACATAGTGCAACTGGCAAAGTTATTGATCATCAACCTAACATTCATCAGGATAAATCTATTAGTGATTTTTCAAGCAATACATTCACAAGGCTTTTGAGTGAATATGTCAAGGTAATGGATGCAAAAGACTGCTATGTCTGTGTTAAATTACCTGCTTCTGTTTCCGAGGGAGTGACATACAATATGCTTCCTCTTACATATGGTATGACATGCAGTGTGTTAGCTAGCTTGTTCTATCAGACTGGACGCTTAGAATACTATTATTCAGATTTTGACGAGATTTTTGCCAATTTAAAAATTGAGGGTGCTTTGAATAAGCATAAGAGAGCAAAACAGATGAGGGAATTTTTCCTTGTTACTAATGAACTTACCTATGAGTATGCTTACAAGAACAATTTAACCTGCAAACTAAGTGCTGAGGGAAAGAAGTTTTTGAACCTGGTTGAAGAGAGGAGAGCAATTTACAAGAGAAATGAGATAGTCAAGCAGACTAAATCCAGGTTCTGGCAGAAAGAGGATGAGAAGCTTAATGGCAAAATGCTTGATAATGTTGCAATTCACATAGACAAACCAATTAGTGGAAAGCTTTGATAACTACTTTGTGGGTGCAAGTAATTGTGAAGATACATATCAGATCATGGGAGGTTGGGGATTCAAAGGTGGAAAAGATCCAATTTTTCCTGGGATTTATTTTGTTTGTGGTGACAAGGCTTACTACAACCTTCCTGACCATTGGTATGGAACTTTTTATGTTGGGATTGTTTTTCCTAAAATGTTCCATGTTGACAGAGATTCGGAAGGATTGTTCAAAATTCATAATTATGTAAATAGGGCTAAAAGAGAAACTTTTACAGAAGTTTTGGGAGATATTTTTCAAGCAGTGATACCTATTGTAGGTATAACCCTGAACGCAGGGAGAATCAGAAAATTGTCCACAATTGTTGACAGGTTTTCAACAGATACAGCTGATGGTTTCCAATTAGTGAATGTTGAGGTCATTGCAATCAGATCCATGATGATTCAAGATCGCCTTGCTTTAGACATACTCCTGGCAAAAGAGGGAGGAGTCTGTGGCATTTTACATGTGCAACATTGTTGCACATATATCCCTGATGAAAGTAAGAACATTGAGATGTACATTAAGAACATCCCAGAGATGCATTCAGAGATAATTCCATTAGAAGAAGAAGATTTTACAGAAAGACTTTCAAAAAGATTCCAATCGATCAAAAATTGGTTTCATGATATTGGAAGTTCAGTTCTTGGCAAGATTTTGGCACCTTTGATTGTGATTATATTCATTTTCATTTTGACAAAAATTGGTTGTTTGTTGCATAAGAGAAAGAGACAAATGAAGGAAAAGAGAAGAATTTATAAACTCAAAAAAGAAGAGGAGAGGGAGATTGAGTTGCAGGAATTACACAGAGCTCGTTATGACAATTGCAAGGATTTTGCAGAAACAGATTTTTAGAAATACTGACACAGATGAATTTGAATCATTTTCCAGAAAGTTTAAAATTTCCAAATTTTGGGTGCTGGTGTGGTGATTTGTTAATCACCAGATGAGGGAGTTGATGGAGCGAAATAGAAAACAGAAATCTGTTTAAACTCGTGAAGTCAAATTTCCATAACAGTAATAATAATATTAATGATTTGTGATGTGTTTTGCTAACACAACCTAGATTAAACTTTACACATGGGGATGGTAACACGTGTGCTCATAAACGTGCATAAATGTTGCATCTTTTGTTCGTGCAAAAATAATAAATTAATTTGTCGTTTTCGTTTTGTCATTGCTAAATTGCAGCAGATTTAAAAGAAGCATGTGCTTATTTTGCTTTCCTTGTATATGTGATGTCATTTCTACTATTCTAGGTGCACATAAGGTTTTTATGGATTCATGAAGACTGGTAGATATAAAATGCTGCTTATTTGTTGCTTGGTGCTAGGTAACATTAGACTAATTGGGTGGGTTATTCAATTAGTAAACGAAGGGTGGAAACAGAATAAATAATATTTCTTACATTAATACTTTTCTTGTGTTTGTTTTATACTAGAAAATAAGTTGCCTGCTTTTGGGCCTAGTTTGCTCGAGTTTGCTAAACGATGAATTTAATTCTGCAAGGAGCACGAGATGTCTCTGTGAAAGAAATGTTTCCGTCAAAATTGCATTCACTCAACAAAGATGATGTGTTGTCATCATTCTGTCGGACGTGGCCAAGGTCAGAAACCGGTAGAAAAGAACAATTTTGTTAACTTGGCATCCGCGGAAGTGCGATGGAGTCAGTGAGAACTCTTGTTAAAATTGTTGCAAATCAAGGAAGCTTTGGAACACGTACAAGAAAGACAATGGTCCCAAAGAATATGACCGAATGGAAGTTTTGAAATGTAGGTGACATGTCACTTGTCACTCTCCGACCAATGAGACATCGTCGTTTGCAGAAAATTTTCCTTTACTTAGATTAGCTAGCATAGAAAGGTATAAAAAGTCCATGCCCTGGGGATGGGCTGGCTGCTGCTTTCTGACTTTCCGATGAGGGTGTCGTGCTGCTGGACTTTGCGTGGAGCACGTAAGAATCCTCAAAGAACTTTACTTTTTCATTCATTTAGCTTAGCTAGGGACTTAGGATTTTAGAAATGCTAAACTTATAATTTCTTACTTAAAACTGTATTTTTCTTATGACACTTTTTAAACATGCTTGCTATAATTCTAATAAAATTGCATTTATGAAACTATATTTTGAATTATCTACAATTAGTTAATAAAAATCTTACTTTTGAAACAAGCTGGTCTTGGTTATTCAGAAGCGTAGGTTACTATTAGCTAGATGCCATCGCCATGGTGGTCATTTAAATAGTTAGGTTTGTTTAAATGATGTCAACATTTACCGCAGTTGTATATAGTTTGTATATAATTTGTGAATAAGGTGTATATAGATTTAATTTGATCACCCGATTCAGTAGTCAAAATATGTCATGTTTAATTAATGGGTCCATGAGTTAGAGAAATATTTAGGTAGTAGGTTGTAGAGTTGGGTAGCATTGCTTATGGCATATTTCCTATAGGCCGCTGGATCAGTCTCCCCATCGATAAATGGTAGTGGGAAGGGAGCGGTCTTGTATAGTACTCCTAAATACATAATTGGTATTAATTAGTAGTATACCGGTAACACCTGGAAATTATCTGGTGTCCCCGTATGGTGGTGCCTGATTGCCTGATCGAGGGCGTATTTTGTCCAGGAAGTGATATTGCTGCTTCCTTCCTCAATGGCCTGTGACGCTACGGAACACTACCTCCCAGGTAACTAGGTGTGGTTCGGAGGAGAGGTTCGATGTATTTAAAGACTGTCCACACTCCTCCCCATTGCTTAGCCTTTTCACCTGCCACGTACCTGTTTCCTGGCTTCCAGGACTCTGCCTTGCCAGCTCCCTTGATCCTCCTGCTTAGACCTCACCGCAAAGAACGCCCTGCATTAGACTCGCACCTAGATGAAAAACATTAACAAAAAGAAAAGGAGAGACGCATTAACAGACTTGATTTTACTACACGCTGAGCTCAGTTGCAACATTGTGCTGCAAATCAGTGTTTTTGTTCAACTTGCACATACTGTTGGCAGGTCTCTGCCAGAGAGGACTCGAGTTACGCTAAACCCATCCAAATTTGCTTATGGGTTTGCAGATGAAACCATACTCAATACAGTTTAAAAAATTTTGATAAAGGAGCTGCTACGTACAATCTAAACAAAAACAAAACAGTAAGAAAACTAAATGTTGGTTGAGATTTCAAATGCTTTCGTGAGGTGATACCTTAGGAGAGAGAGTTAATACTCGACTAAAACCTTATTGTTTGTTTGTTTATAGGTTCCATATCTGCTGGTACCATTTATCAGCCTGGGGTGAATGCCTGCTGCAGTGTTTCTGTTGAGTAGACAAGTCACAGTATCTTTGACTCTACACTCTCTCTCCCTCCCAACCCCCTTCCCTCTTGTATTTGCCACCGGAGCAGTGCCTCCTCCTGTAAACTGAGGGAAAGTCTCTGGAGGATTCGGGAACTAGCATCGCTGCACCATTGGATTCATTTGGGATCCAGGTAGGTGGCTTATGACGTGGAGGTCACTCTTCTAGAGCTCAGTAAAACACCAACTTACTCCTGATATCAGGTAGGAGAAATTAGCTGAAAAGAAGCCAGGTCTAGAAGTTCAGAATATTTTCAAAACAACTAGAAACACAGATAAGCAAAACATACTAGCAAGGGGTGATGAATTCTATGAATAATAAGAGAACAGATTTGTTGCGCTGCTTCCAGCATGTGGACATGCCTCCACATCTATTGTATTAACACAAACTATAAACACAGCAAAGAACACTTCATGAATTTGGAACATCTGTTAACATTCTATAGGCAACCCATCATTTTGTAGGGGGCTGATTAAATGGCTTGAACTTGGCCCATTTTTGGAAATCATGACTCTCACCAGGTAGGCAAAGAAAAATTTGAGATTGACATCTCTTGATCATCGCTGCACCTCTCAGACCTAGTGCCACATCCAGCATCAGACAAGTTTCCACCCCTCTGGGTAACCAAAAGCTTGGAGACCGTATGGTGGTTCAGATGGCATGGCCACTGAGCAGGGAGCCAAACACAGTCTCTCAGAATATTCGACCTGTCCATGCGGGCCACACACCTGCCTTTTTGGCTTGCTCAGGATCTCCAGTAAGTTCCCATACTGAAGCTCTGGGCTCAACAGGATGTTGTTGAAATAAATGACAGGCTAGTAAATGAGCATGAACTGAAGATGCTTCTGCTGAAGAATGCTCACAAGGAGAATAATCTTTCCAGTGGATCAGGAACTGAGGACAACCTTAAAATGACCTTTAGACTTCATAGAATCACAAATTTCTTGAAACTCATATTCTTGTTGCCTCTTTTACCACAAGTGGTGGAAGTTCATATGGAAGTCATTGATAAGGATCAGAAACATCTGGCTTCAATGATCAACATTTAACGAGCAAAGTTTAGGCAGGAAAAATATGAGAAGATTGCTAAACCTCTTTTCTAGTAGCAAGTCAGAATTTGATAGTGATTTATTAGACCATTCCTTTGCACTAATGTACCCTCTGCAAAGCAAGTTGTCTGCGCTTCTTTAACTGATGAAATTAATCTCCAGTTGATAGAGCCAAAGGCTGAATATAAGGGGATGGAACAAAAGATTCAAGTGAAATCCTTGCACTAAAAAAGGTCAAATTCTTGGTAGCATTATGAGTTCCATTATTATTGGAAAATTCCACAGTTGTCAAATAGGAAGATAATGTATCTTGACTTGCAGGATAGATATATCATCCATATTGCTCTACACTTTGCTTTGTTCACTGAGAATACCAAATTTGCTGGGGATGTGTCAGGCCCTGTTTAGAGGAAAACAGGGCAAGCTGGGCCTACTGGGCCTCCACTGTAAAGGGTAGAATCATTGCCTCTGATGTCCCAGGTTCCATCCTACTATGACTCTGCAAAAGGAGCCAAGTACACCCAGACCACAGACCCAAACATGCACACGATATGCCTGAGATGTTAGCTCCAGAGTCTGGGTTAGCACATGTAACCTGAACTTTAAATGAGTGAGCCATTATGTATCCACTTCTGTGACACAAATAAAAAAGATCTGGTCATAACTATGGATTCACAAAACATGACATGCTGCCACCAGTACTGCTAACCTCATGGCAGGGACTGTAGTCCAGTGACAGTAAAACAAGGGCACTCTTGGTGTATCCCTCAGGAACAGGACAGGCGAAGGTCCTCATTCATGACAAGAAACATATCTAGGCCTCTGTGCACAGAGTAGATTATTGTGAGGCTAGCTTCAAAATTCGAAACCAGGGTACCAGATACTCGAAGTCAAGCACTGAGGGCTGGGGAACATGCCTGTTCATCATGCAAAAGGCATTTATGTTCAAATAGGCGACCCTTCCAGACCAAAATACTCAAAAACGTGCTGCATCATTGGAGAAGCCAGATCGTCAGATCAATAAAACTGACAGGAAAGTTCATCTGCATTCCCATGGTTCATTCTGGCTTTGTTCTCTGGTGTGAAATCTAGACCTTGTAGTGAGTTCCTTCAACTGCTTGACTGATTTGTGACCTGCCTGGACCACGCAGGTTCAGCTGAACCTTTTCAAAGCCCACACTGTTGCAAAACATATTTCTTAAAGGCCACCTGGTCTTCCCTTCTGGGCAGTAACCTATGACCAATAAAGGCCAATAAATGCTCTCTACCCTTGTCATCGAGTTAAGTCAGTACTGCATCAACTACCTTGCCTGAAACATCTGTCTCTACTAGGCCTGGGCGTCAAATTCCGTTCTGCTCATGGAAATTGCGATAATTTGACATTTTCGCGTTCCGCGGAGAGCACGAAAATGGCAAAAATTCCACGATCCGCAGCGAACCGGAATTTTTTTCATGCTCGCACTGTAAAAATACGCTCTCCCGCGCACGATCACCTTACCTGGATCCTCGCGTTCACCGACCAGTTTTCCCGATCCGGTCGTGTGCCTCACGACATGTTGTATTGTTGGTAGCCATTTTGCGCTATCTGGCTCGAGATCACGTCATTCGTCTCGCGATCATGCACCGCGAGAGTATGAGATCCCAAACACGTCATTCTCCACCACGAGCAAGAGCGTGAGGACGCCAACACGTCATATCGAACGCGACAAGGAGCGAGAGAACCCGAACACGTCATTCTCCACCGCGAGCAAGAGCGTGAGGACGCCAACACGTCATATCGAACGTGACAAGGAGCGAGAGAAGAGAACCCGAGCACATCATTCTCCACCGCGAGCGAGAGCGTGAGGACCTGAACACCTCATTTCCAACGCGATCACGCAGAAAATACCGCGAACGGGCGGGAAAAAACTTCTGCGTCTTCGCGATATTTCTGCGTGTTTGCGGAGATTTTCACGATAATTTGCAAAAAACAATTTTGCAAATTCCGCCCACCCTTAGTCTCTACTATCAAGGTTTGGCTGCAGTCAGGGGCCTTCAGTACCGGTGCAAGGTTCATTGCTGTCTTCAGGTGCTCAAAAGCTTTTTGACTCTCCTGATTCCAAATCATCTTATTGGGTTGCCTATTGGATGTCAAAGTTGTCAAATCAAAAAAATTACGTTATTCGGTTTATAGAGATAAAAACATAAAAGTACACAGTAAGAACAGTAAAAACATCACAATTGATAAATAGCAGACTCATGTATGAATGCCCATTCTCTTAGTCAATAGCATGTAACATTTATGATATTACATCATGGAAAACCATCTATTAAAAGGCAGACCAGGATCCTGTATAGCAAACCAGTTATAATAATAATAACAATCGCCAGGGTCACCCACTACTCATACAAATTAATCAAATCTGGAGATATCATTTACAATCAAAAACAGTTTATGGGAGACAGGTTTACAAGATAGCTTCATAGTTTAAAGCTTCCAAATGCCCAAGGATTTTCCTTCTTCTCAGGGCAGATATAATGAAAGCTATCCCAGGTAGACAAATATCCCCATTTTCCAAAGCAAATAAACAAAAAGCATTCTGATGATAAATATAACTACAAGTTTTACAAATCAGTGCTAAAAATCGCTTCCTAAGGTCCCTATAAAAACTGCAGAATAAGATAAAGTGCATTGTGCTTTGGCTAGTTCTAGCATCGCATGGACAATTTGGTAGCATGTTATTCTGTGCCCCAATTTTAGGAAAGGCAACCCTTAAGTGCAATGTTCCTGTACAAAGTCTAGTATGATAACATCTTTGTTGACTGTTCTCTACAGTTGTCAAGTAATTTTGCAGCCCCACCTGTACTGGGCCTGAGAGATATTTACACACCGTGGATTTTTTCATTTTCACGTGTGTCTCTTTCTAAGTCCCTCTTTCCCCTAAATATAACATTTAATGTCAGTTTTGGTGTATTCTAGAACTTTATCTGTGTCCTTGGCTCTGATGCTATTATCTATCTTTATTAGTTGACTATCTATAGATGCCAACCATTTTTTTTCTTCCAAGCATCTAGCATTAGGCAGTCTGATATTATCTCCTTTGTAGACTTGGTCCCAACTTTGAGCCATATATTATACCACATAAATGTGGGACTGATATATAGATCATCTTCTAGAAAGGATACTACCACTTCCTTGTGTGTAATATATGCTGAGCCTGTTTTTGGGACAGCCAACATACGAGCCAGGTACATATTCTCAAGGGTTTGCCACAGGCCTCAATTATTACACCCCAACAGGGCAGCGCCATACCCAGCACTTGAAAGGCATTTACTTTAAAGAGAAGCAGCATCTCCCTGATTGGTTTCAGTCCTATTTTACTCGCAAATCTGAAGATGGATTCCATACATCTGATACATTTCATTTGAGAGATATTCTCTTGACTTTGCCAGTGCCCTGATGCAGTAATTTGTATTCCCAAATATAAATAACTTGGGACTCGGCCAGTCTCTCTCCCTTATATGGTGTGTCCTCATTTTAGGTCTTCCCTTTCCACACACCATGGTGACAGTTTTTTTAAAATTAGCTTTCATATCTTTGTTTTCCATGAAGGTAACAACATTATTGATCAAGAGCTGTAGCCCATTTGATGTTCAAGATAGTGGGACAGCATCACCTCCATATAATAAAATTGGCACATGGCTATATCCAACCATAGGAGCATCTGCCTTTACATTTTTTTTAAAAACGTATTCAGCCCATGTATATGAAGTGAAAAAAGTAAAGGGGCAATAACACACCCCTGGCTGATCCCTTTGGTGACCTTAAAGCTTTCAGTGCATTCCCCCTTCTGACTGTAGCGCACCCGTGCAGTCAGGTGAGAGTGCCATTGGGACAGGTAACTTACTATGCCTATTGGTGCACCCATGTCTGAGAGGGTTGTACATAGCTTATTATGGTTCGCAAAATCAAATGTACTGCTTGGGTCTATGAAACATAGGTGCACATGTCCCTCTTTTGCAACCGTATATTTGTTAAATAGAAGCTGTAAATTAACACATTGTTCTATTGTACCAATATCACTCCTGAACCCATACTGGGTATAAGTCAGAACATGTTTCTCCTCCACCCATTGTTCCAACCTTCCCAAGAGTATTCTGACCATTAATTTGGCACTAGAACCCAGAAGAAATATCCGTCGATAGCATGTCGATCGATAGCATGTCGGATCCATTCTAGGCCCTTTTTAAAAAATTGGGACGATTGTACTTTCTGTCCAGGAGACGGGGAAGTAACCCTTGGCTGTGGAATTACATACTTGTGTTGACAAAGGGGCCCATAAATTAGCATGTGTCTTGAAAATGTACATCAGGAACACGTCCGGGCCTGCAGCCTTACCATTAGCAGCTTTCGTTAGGGCATTTGTAACTTCTTCTAAACTTATAAAAGGGATATCTACAGCGTCAGTAGGAATCACAGTTGGAGCTGCCTACAATTTTTAGATTAAAAATAGTACCAAAATGTTCTAGCCAAGCCTCCTGTTGCATGGATAATTCTACCCTGGATTTACCTCTATCCTTCAGGAAGGGTTGGTTCGTTGGTTTATTATTTTCCATAAAAGATAGTTATCTTTTAAATCGGTAGCCTGCAGTAGATCATTCCAGATCTTATCTTTCAGATCCCTTTTTCATTTTCTAAGGCTAGTTTATACATGGCTCTTAATTTACACATTTTTTCTTTATCTCTCAGGGTGTCCCGTAAGGCTTTCCTTAAATTTCTATATGTGACAGAACAGTCCTTATTAAACCATCCCCTCTTATTATTTCCCTTATTTCTGGGGGGTGCGTCTTAGTTTCTCTGACATTTCTGCAAGGATTTCACAGAAGGATATCATAATACATTCCGGTAGGTACTCCAGATCTGCACATATATTGAAATCGCCAAGGTTTTCTTCCATGATCTTCACTGTAATAGCCGTACTATCTATATTTGCCCATTTTAAGCTAATTCCAGTTCTGCCCTGTGTTTCAATTTGATTCCTAATTTGTGGTTCATTAAAACTTGGAATATTTATTTTATGGACCACTGTCAGGATTGCATGATCACTAAGAGCATTTGGGCTAATAACAAAGGATACTTTTAGTCGCTGACCATTTTCGGTCATCAAAATAAGGTCAATTAAAGAGCTTCTACCATTTCCATAATATGTTGGTATTAGTTGAACTTCCCCTTTGTAATATTCCAGCAAATCCAAACTATATTTAAAAATCATTTCATTTAATGCCTCACCATATGGGTTGTGTAAAAACTGTGTAATTCCTTCCACATTTGTTTTTACATAGCCGCAACCTTTAGCTCCCCTCCTACTACATATACTTGGGGTTAAAATCCCCCAACCATATTAGGATATTGATATCCCTGATGTGGGTTAGAAAGGGTTATTTCTCCTTGCTTAGATCCATAATAACATTAACTTTGGTTCTATCAAAAACACTGTTATAAAAATTGATGACACCAAATTTAATTTTCCTTCTGTTTGTAAGTGGAAAACTTGGAAGTAAGGTAAAGATATGTAAGACCTAAGTACTTTCAAGCATATAGTTGTTGATAATAAAACTGACAGACTTCCCTTTGACCGCACTTCCACTGAGGGGGTGGCCGGATTAGTTATGAGCTGAAACCCTTCCACATAAAAATCATCTGTTGCCCACGTCTCTTGAAAACAGACTAGATGAGATTTCCTGATGGCCTCCAGCCGATCTGGGTTTTCTAGTTGGTTTTTTACTCCCGCAACATTCCAGGTCTTGAGTACAAGATTTGTATTTCCTATCTTTGTACAGGATGAAATATCCCGATTTAAATTCAGAATTTTGCAGTCTACATGATGTACCTCAGTGGAGTTACTACCCCTCCCCCCCTCCGATTGTCAGTCCTGAGCATCAATGTTCGAGAGCGAATAAACCTATTTGTAGTCGGGATTGTTATCCATGGTTTGGTGTCGGGTAGGATTATGCTCGACCAATAGCTCTGTTTGTGCAGGAGTATTGACCTTACCTAAAAACATTTCTGGCCTTTAGAGAAAACCCAGAGGTTCAGCTAGTATGTCCCCTTTGATGATCGTTAGGTTTTAACTGCACCCCGGTCCAAAGAGTAGAGTTCTAACCCGCTTGGCGGAGCGACACTTCACAACAAGACAGTCACATTTGTTTTTGTTTTTTTGAAGGGCTTAACCAGCCAACTCTTCCGACCAGTATTATTTCCTGAGCAAGGCAATTTATTATCCAGGATTATTTTGCCAGCCAATGTATCACTCTATTTTTAAGTTTCTGGCACATTTGGTTGAAATTTCCGTACACTTCTCAGTATGATTACATATGACGTTGCTTCCGGAGGGAGATGCAAAGTCGTGTATGGATGCATTTATTGATGAATAGAGGGGTTATGTTTTACACCCACTGCCCAAGGTTGGTCAATAGGGGCAATGTCTGATATCATACTTGCCGGTGAGTCTAGTTGGGGGGATTCCCTTGTAATAATGTTCTTGGTTAACATCTTTACTTAAGCTGCTATTTCTTTTACTACTAGTCAAGTTTGGGAAATCCCGGAGTTTATGTCCTCCATTTCCTTCTTAAGTGGGTCCTCCAATGTCGTCAGTCTAATATGCAATTTCTTTAAACAACCACTCTGTTTCTTTAACACATTTCAGGATTTTTTCCTTTTCCTTCTCTTTATTAAGGGCCCTAAGTATTTTTATAGTTGCAATTTTTCCACTTCCTCCTGTGATTACTTTTCCCTTTTTTAAGTTAATAGTTGGTGCTGCTGTTGAATGGCAGGTTTTCTTTGCAGGGGGACGGTAGCTCGCCTATTGGAGATCTTGACTGAACTGGAGCGAGTCATTAAGAACACAAGGTGATGTAGATATTTCTTTTTGGGACAAATCATTTGTCCTATTGGGGTATCTCCCTGAGTGGCTTTATCCATGACATTGTGTAGGGCAGACTTAGTCACTGCCAATCTTTCATCTGCATTATTGATTTCATTATTTAATAAACTCATTGCATTGGTTAAATAGCTTGTAATGGCTTTAATAGAGGCTGCTTCTTTTAAAGGCCCTTCCCGGTTGTCTGCACTAATTTACGTTTGCCCATGCCTATATCTCAATAATGTTACTGATTAACTTGTTTTTAGTTTAAAAGGAAAGGAAAAGGGTAAAAAGACAGACCTGTTGGATTTTCGTGTCTTCCGTCTCTCCTCTCGTTCAAGGACAATGTACCGTTAAGCTTCCAGATACTATGCAAGACTTGAAAGAGGGGGGCCCAGTCCAGACTCGACCACCCGTGGACGGGCACTGAGGGGCCTGCCTTTAGTCTGGACTTTGACAGGGCAAGGCCCGGGTGCACCCATGCTGCGAGAGACTAGCAGCGCCATTCACGTGGCAGGAGATTGCTTCCTCCTTCTCAATACAGCAGTGTCCGCTGGGGGACTGAGTCCCACCCCAGCACAGCCCTGCAACATTGGCAGGCAGACATGTGGCAAAAACAGCAACAAGGCGCCCCTTGATGCGGGAGACTAGCAGCATCTTTCAAGTGGCAGGAGACTCCTCCTTCCTGCCTTGATAGAGCGGTGTCCGCTAGGGAACTGTGTCCTACCCCATCACAGACCAGCAACAATAACAGGCAAACAGGTGACAAAAACAGCAGTGAGGCATTGTCAAAGGGGCCACTAAGGTCCCATAGTTAGCCACAAAGTTTCTTTAGTGATCAATGAGTCCTAGAAAGAGTCTCACTTATGTTTGGGTAGCGGGCACTACCCATTCCAAAATCGACTGAATCTTTGCACCCAAATGGCAAATCTTTGTGTTAGCTACCAGATGCCCAAAGTAACCAACAGTCGACTAACCCCCACCTATCACTTAGTTGCCTGTAATCACCTCCTGTATCCTCCCCAAAATGGTCTGAGTACTTCAAGTGGTCCTCAAAAATTGGTAACCATCATAATGTAATGAAGGATGGCCATACAGCACTCTTCTAGCTCTGATAGAGCATAATACACCAGGTCCCGGAAAGTGACAGGAAACGTTCTCAAGCCAAAAGGCATAATCATAAACTGGTCTTCTCCTTGGTGCTAGGTGCTAGAGCAATCTTCTAGTAGCCACTGGTCAGATCAGAGATGTTCAAGTGCTTTGAATCACCCTGAAGGTCCACAAGCTTATCAGCTCTAAACATGCAAAGTGTAAATTATTGAGGCACTTGAAGTCCACACAAAAACACACGTTTGTGGAAACTTGCTTGTGTACCAACACCAAGAAGCTGGCCTAAGGCTACAAGATTGCTTAATCACTCACAGATCCAATATCTTGCTATTTCTACTTTAGTATATTCCTGGACGTGGTCAAATATATGATTAGTCTTGCACTTGACAGATAGACTATCTTTGTCAATAGACAAAGATCCATGCTGAGCCGGAAGCCATAGAGAAAAGATGGGAAAGAGACCCCAATACCTTTTTATAATCCTGCTGATATGTTCACTCAGGGGCAATGTTGTCCCTTCCATAGATCCTTTCTTCATGTTTCTATGCAGAAAGTTAAGGAGAGAGGGAGAGGCTCAATATCTTCCTCAACTGCTTCTGCAATAGCCATAATGTTCATTGTGTATTTTTTTTGGCTATAATGCTTAAGATGGTTCACATAGGATACCCTCCAGCACTCCCTTGTGGCAGCTATATCACATCATACACTTTCGACACTGACTTGTATGGGCCACATGCCTTATACTCCAACGCTCTGATACAAATAGGCTTCATTACTAAAACCTCCTGGCACTCACGTTACCCACTTAGGGGCCGATTACAATATCACTCAGATCACAAACAACAGCCTATTGGTTGCGATCTACCCAACATCTTTACATACAGCCCGGTCGGAGGAGGGGGCGGAAGGACCGACTGAGGCCTATCCAACGTGCTCAAGGAGCTCGTCAGGGAAGCGGGCGGGAAGTAATCTTCTACAATTGGGCGGTGCCTGCCCAGGCACTGCCGTAGGGATTACAATGCACATTTCAGGCAGCCTTTCAATGGCAGTCCGACCGTCTTTGAAAGGCTGTCGGAAACAGACTTTGAGAGCCCCGAGTAGGATCACCGTCCCTCCTGGGCCTCCACTTGGTCCCTGGCTCACGGTGCATGGATGTTTGTAAACATCCATTTTCCTAACGCAGGTTGTGCAGCAGCCCTGTTCCGCCCGCTGTACAACCCCATTAGGAAAATGGATGTTTATGGCCGACTCATGGGTGGTCGCATCCAACTTCGTGGATGGAACCTCCAACTACTAATCGGTCGGTTTCCATTCCGACACGATGCTGGTTGGACACATGTGGGCCTTAGTGTCTCTTTCTCACCATGGTTCACTGGCAAAATATCAACTACCAAAATATCTACCTACAAAAATATAGAGTCAAAAATATTGATGATAAAAATATCAGCACGCTAAACTTATAATTAAAATTACAAAAATATTGAAACAAAAATATCACTGTTACTAATATAGTTGTCTAAATTATCGATTTTTAAATAGTTATACGTTTAAATAATAAACATTAATTTAATTACATATTAATACTGATATAATAAAAAGAAAATATATATATATTTCCATTCACATATATCCAATTTAAAAATATGATTACAATAATATTTTTAATTTATACTTTTTTAAATGTAATAACATATATCCAATAACATAAAATATTTTAATTACAAAGACAACTCAAACAAAATAATAATTTTGAATTTACAAAAAATAATAATATTAAGAACATTAATAATTATAAGTATTATCATTTTAAATAACCAAAAGGATATTAATATAAATGTAAACAATATAAAGTAAAATACACCATTTTAAAATGAATAAATATACTATTCCCACTACAACTTATAAAGAGAAGACTTAGGGCCCGATGTAGGTAAATCTAATTTACCACTTCTAAAATACCGAATCATACCGATTCGGTATTTAAGAAGTGGTAAATTAGAGGGGGGGAAATGTAGGTAATTCTGATTCTGTAAATACCGAATCTGTAAGATTCGGTATTTACCGATTCTGTAAATACCGAATCGGTATCCCCCATTGATTCCTATGGGCCTTGAAGCCCATAGGAATCAATGTGGAATACCGAATCGGTATTTACCGATTCGGTAATTACCTATTCTTGCAAGGGTGCAGGGGGTGTCACTTTGACACCCTCTGGCACCCCAATTACAGGCATGTGTGCCATGTGACACACAGACATGCCCTTAGGGCATGTCTTTGTGCCACATGGCACAGGTGTGCATGCACAGATGTGCATGCACACCTGGATTCGGTATTTCACCACCCAATTGGATTGGGTGGTAAAATACCGACTCCTAAAGGCCTGTGGGACCTCAGAAGAGTCCCACCTACATCTGGAAGGTACCGAATCAGTAAAAAAGCCGATTCTGTATTTTACAGATTCTGTAAATTTACCGAATCGGTAAATTTACAGAATCTGTAAAATCTGGCCCCCTACATCTCAAGATGCCAAATACCGGTGTAAAATGTACAAGTCCCACTCCAGTCAGTGCAACAGTGAAACAGTAGGGAAAGTGTTGGATTGAGCAGGGGTAAAATTCACTATTACCACTCCACTCAGTGCAACAGTAGGGAAAGTGTTGGATTGCAGAGGGGTAAAATGTTCTATTCCCACTCCAGTCAGTACAACAGCAGGGAAAGTGTGGATTGTGTTGGGCTAAAGTTTACTATTCCCACTATGAGTGCAACAGTAGGGAAACTGTTGGATTGCAGAGGGGTAAAATTTACTATTCCCACTCCATTCAATATAACAGAAGGGAAAGTGTTTAATTGCGAAGGGGTAAAATTTACTATTCCCAATTCAGTTTGTGAAAGAGTAGGGGAAGTTTTGGATTGAAAAGGGGCAAAATTCACGACTGTCACTGCGCTCTATGCGGCAAAAGAAACAGAGGGGCATATTCTCAAGGTGATATTGCCGCGTTAGCGGAACTTTTCTGCCGCTAATGCAGCGATATTTGTATCGCCTTATTCTCAAACTGTGGCTAACAGATGTTAGCATCAGTTTTTTTAGGCAAAAACGTTCATAATAAAGATTGCTACTTCTGTTAGCATTAATTATATGCAGGAGAGGCGTTCCCGTGCAAAAATGGCGGCAAAGACTACTACTGAAGTTCTGAAGCCCAAAAAAACTGTCTCTAACTGCAGTTAGAGCCAGTTACTTAAGACCAGAAAATAGCTGGTCTTAAAAATGGAGATAACACTTGGGGCCTCATCTCAGCAGGTTTTGGTGCTGGACAGCGCTGCACGCAATGTTGCAGTGCTGCCCTGCGACAAAACTACAGTGCAGGAATGCACACCATCAATATGATAGTGCGCATTCCTGGGCCCCAGTCAAGAAAAGTGTTGCAGCTCAGCGACAAGCCAGAGTTGCAACACTACTCACCACGCCCTTCTTGCGACAGCATGGATCCGCTGTATGCACTGGACTGCTCTCCATGACGCAAGTAATGACACATATGTCAGGAATCCTAACGTATCTGTCTGCGCTAAAGTCACATATTGCTGCAGTCATGTCACAACCATTACACAATTCCATCAATGCATTGGGACATCCTATCCCTGTGGGGAAACAACCTTTACAACGAAACTTTTACTACGCAACATCCATTACAATGCATGCAGTTACAAAGCAACCATTACAACGCATGACACTACACTACAACCTTAATTGTGACTCGCAATTTGCGAGTCGCAAATAAGGAATATTAACAAATCGCAATTTTTTTAGCGATTTCTTGATGCATTGCGTTTCGCGATTCCTTAATTGCGATTCCTTTTTTTTGCAATTAACCAATCGCAAAAAGCAATATTGATGCATGTGTCTGATATTTTTTACAAAAGGTTTTGTATCTCTCTGCAACACTGGCTAGTAAAGGTAAAGGTAAACTTATTGTATATAGTTAATTAAAACTGATACAAGGTTTGCGGTAAAAAAAAGAGTATGCAAATGATGCTCGTAAGTGACTGAGACAAAGGAGCCGCTTCGTGTTTGGAGGAGGTTGGTGTGTGTCAGAGAAGGACTGGAATCCCCAGGGGGCCTACTGCTGATTGCCCGCACCTGAGCCTGTCACACCCGATTTCACAGCTCGCCAATCCCGCTTCGCGGGAGCCGCTTCACGGGAGCCGCTTCGTGTTTGGAGGAGGTTCCTGTGTGTCAGAGAAGGACTGCAAGTCCCAGGTGGCCTGCTGCTGATTGCCCACACCTGAGCCTGTCACACCCTATTTCACAGCTCGCCGCTCCCACTTCACGGGACGTGCGCAGGCGCACGCCAGGCGAAGCCCAGGCGAAGGGCGGGCCCGTTTGAGCCCGTTTGAGACCGGGCGAGGCCAGGCTGGGCCGGGCCGACCCTCTGAGACTGCTCACCTCATAAGGTTAGTCCTCGTCAGCCTACTGTTGTTAATTAGAGAAGTACACAGAGGCAGTCTGCTGTGTTTTTGTTTTAATTCTACTCCTCATTCCATCTAAATTTTCACCTGAGGATGAACCTGCAAGAGGGTAAGTGGAGATTTGGACCGCCCTCAGGAAGTGTGGTGGGGACTTTGGACCAGTTTTTAATTAGAGCCAGCTCGGTCCTTGCCCATGAGATAGCGCGGACCGAGCGACGTCTATCTCTTGATCCCTAATTGTCTAATTGATCATCTTTGGGCGTTATAGTGTCTGCACGTACTCCTGGACATTCTTTGGTAATAGACCCTGACTCCCCTGATAAGGCAAGTGATGCTGGTCAGTTTTGTAATGTGCCATTGGAAACCTCTGCATCGCTGGTTACTGATAATATATCCCATCATGCTGATTTGGTCCAGATGGATGCAGCACCCACGCAAAGCAGCCCACCTCCACGTATTGCTACAAAGTCAGCACCCCAATGTAAAAACAAAGTTCCTGCTACAATCCCCAATCCACCGCTTAAAAGAAAGCAGGGAGGGGGGCCTCAGTGACAGAAACCGGCAAAGACCCAAAGGACAAACACTAATGGTGGAAGTATTACTTCATCAACTGTAGAGACGGGTGATTCGGCCCTCAGTATGTCTGGAATCCTGACCTCAGGGATTACGGGCGTCTCCTCTGCTGAAGCAAATGAGGCTATGTGGAACAAATTGGGGGATTTAATTGTAACATCCTTAACTCCTATTATCCACAGATTGACTAAGATCAAGGAGAGACTAAATAACTTTGAACAGAAGGTCACGACAAATCACAGTACTATAGAGGGTTTACTGACTAAAGACAACCGATTATCTACACCTTCAGAGCTGAGAAATGCGGTAGTAACCAATTCCAACTTGTCAAATCTACCTGCAACTAGGTTGATGTTATTGCCTTCGGGGAACAATGGTACTGTGCTCATTAACAATGAAGCTGGGATAACGAATGTGGGAAGAGAAGTGGGTGAAATAGGGAATGTGCTTAGTGGTTCTGGTCTAGCTAACCAGGGTGCTCGGAGAGGGGAGGAAAGTAGAGCATCCACAGGGCTAGTAGGTGAAATTGTACAACAGTCAACCAGGGCCATATGGCCGAGAGTACCCCTGGATGCACGAGGGACTAGACAATACCCCAGCGTTAGAGGGCTCTAAAGTCTTATACCTTCCCCCGGCCACAGCCCCTTTGGTGGTGGTTCTGAGGAATGTTCCAGTTTTACAGAATGGTCAGATGGAAACACCGATCAGCTGATGGCTAAAACCATGCACTGGCTTATAACACAACTGAAGGAGACTGGGGTAGGGAATTGGGATATCTGTAACCAGATAATTATGGCCAGACGATCATCATGGATAGGTCATTCTACAAAGGACGGGAGAGGGGACTGTATAGTTGCTAATATTAATAACAAGATTTTTGTAAGATTTCTTGTAAGATTTCTTTTAGACCACCTAGGTAGCACTAATTTAGAGTATCATACAAGAAAAATCTCTTTTCTGCCCCTAGGGTTCTTTTATAGACCCCGCCACACTCCCTTGATGGGTTGGGCGATTCCTCGTGCATTGAACCGCTCAAGGGTACCCCACAAAATCCTACACAGACCAGTTGACTTAAACTTAGTTAATACGTTTGCTCCTCTTTCTGGTTTAGATGCCTGTGATTGACTACCAACCACAAACTTGCCCATGTTAAATAATACTGCTGCCCGACCTCTTCCCTCTCCTATGAATGATATGAGTCCCCAGCGAGCTTTACCACCTTCCCCAGAGAGCAGTGTGATTAGGTCTTTTTCAGATAGGGGGGTTAGCATTGCTACCCCCTTATTAAATATAATATCATGTAACATTGCTGGTCTTCAAACAAAAATGATCTCCAGTTAGTGGTCGTGCTTTATAGAGAATCAAGACATCATTATGTTCCAGGAGACTTGGTCACGATCTTTCGTCCTGGGTATTTGTCTTTTGGTAAATCGGCTATTCCCAGTCATAAAGGGAGACCATCTGGGGGTTTGCTTATCTGGGTTAGACAGCAGGCATGTTGCCAGGTGGAAGAGCTATTAATAGATGACCCTGACATCCTGGCTATCAAAATTCGTTTTGAACATGGGCTAGATCTCATATTTGCTAATGTTTATGCAAGAGAGCTAGCGGGAGGGAAAGCCTCTCCTACTATCTCTAAACTTGATCTTTTCATCAAACCATTGAAGGGGCAAACCACCTAGTAGTAGCGGGTGATTTTGACTGTACTTTTGAGCCACTGAGCATAGAAGATGGAAGCCTGTCCGGGGATGAGGATGCGACCTGGGGTATACCACTGCTGGAGCTCACCCCGATTAACAAATCGTCAGAGGCAGTCCTCCAGCTGAAAAGTTTATCTCTGGAATTAGGCCTGAGGGCTGTAAACGGAAGGTCGAAATCAGACTGTGAGGGTACTTTTAACAATGGGATAAGAAGTAGCAGAATCGACTACTTTCTTATCAATTTGGAACTGTGGGTAAGGCTAGAGGATATGAAGGTCCAGAGTAGACCGGAGAGTGATCATGACCCCTTAATTTTAACTCTTAAAACAATTGGTCATTCTACGGCAAAGGCAGGTATTGAAATAGCCACAGCTGAAGTGACTATGTCCAATGAATACTGTAGATTAAAGTGGACACTGGTCTCAGAGGATGAGGGTACTATGGACCTGATAAAGTTAACTCTTGAAGATACCCTATTAGTTCTCTCACAGCTTGATTTGCATGAGGCATCTCTTCCTGCCCTTACAAAGGTTCATGAGGAGCTATTCATAAAGTTGAAAACCTTTTTCACAAAAAATAAAAGGAGCTCTAAGCAGGTCATGCAGATTGGTATGATGGGGCATGCAGGGCTGCTTTTAGCCACCTCTCCCAAGCTATTAGGGAAGAATTGCCGCAAGAAGTTAGGGAAGCTAGGGTTGCATATAAGGAAACCCAGTAAAGGGCAAAGAAGACCTTCGATGAGAAAAGATGGTAAGTAATGGGAAAATTGGGTGCGGTTCTGGCAAACAGTGAAATGGGCCAGTGGTGATACAGGGCCCTCACCAACTTATAATGTCCCTCCTGAAGCATGGGTCATGCACTATCAGACCCAGTTTGCCTCAACGAATAGTAGTCCAAGCCATTACCCACAATTAATGTGTGACACTGTGTTAACCTTTGACATAGGGGAAATTGAGAGAGCACTGGATTGCGTGGGTGCAGGTAGGGCCGCGGGTCCGGACTGTATCACAGCAGACATTTTTTAATATGACAAGAAAGACTGGCTCAAATATATACATCATATGGTCAATAGACTAGCAAGAGGTGCTCCCTTGCTAGAATCCTGTTTCTGATAGTTTGTTTGTCCTAAAACTGAACATCACTTGTCACAAACTATAGTTGTGCCTGTAATAAGGTGAAAAATATAATCAATAGAAACTGGTCCCTGTTAAATGAAAGAAATGGCACCAAAACCGATGTACAGTTTTTGGAGAAACAAAACTATCAGAAACAGTCTTGTACACACCTATAGGGAGGAGAGGAGCCACAGACAAAATACCATTAACAATGCACCCCTTCCAACAGGAAATTTTGCATGTTGCATGTGTACAAACTGCGATAGTTTAGTGAAAGGAAGTGAAGTGAGTTACAATGGAGTCACTCATAAAACTAGAAGTTTCATTAACTGTAAAACCAAAGATCTTATCTACCTGATCATTTGTCCATGCAATTGAGGCTATATAGGTAAAACCTCTAGTGAGATAAAGACAAGAATCACCAAACACAAGTCAGCTATCAGGACGAAAAAGAGAACAGCGCCACTTGTAGACCACTGGTTGAATTACAATCACACGATAGAGGATCTTAAATGGTGCGGTATTTAAATAATTCATCATAGCATCAGAGGTGGTAACTCACAAATAAAAAGGAAAAAGAGAGAACAATTTTATATGTCTCTCTTTAACACCTATCAAACAGGATTGAATAATAAAGAAGAATGGGAAAGACTTATTATTTGACAGGAATAATGTACCTAAGTGGAACTGAATTACCAATGTATAGACAGCGAAAATTAGTAGTTATGAATTAGAATTATTATTATATGGAAAGTACACTAAGTCGTCATTAAATGTAGTGGTCTGTTGTATTAGGCTATATACCACTGTACAAATTGTTAAGATCTTGTCAAAAATGAATATTACATACGAACAATATGATACCGATGTATACTGATTAATGGTATGGTCAATGGTTAGAACTTTGTTTGAATATAGTTAACTATAATTGTGATGACCATAAACATGGTAGTCTATGAATGGAGTGTACATAATGAAAACAAGTATACCAGTTTAAAATGGCCGCCGTTAGTTCCATCTAGAGATCGTATTCAGTAAACCCGGCAACATAATAGTGCCCTATAAACGTTAATCTTTTGGAAACATTCTCTCAAAAAGAAAAAAGATATAATTTCGGAATATCATATATAAAAAACGGCAAGAACACGATAAAGTTTTAATCAAATGTCCATGGAAGGCAATTCGGCACTAGTCTAAGGTGGCCGCACCGAACCCCACAAATAAAACGCATCGGTAAAATTACGGGTGCAGTCCAAAACAAATCTTTTTTTATAAATGTTACATTACCCCCACGGTCAAGATTCTAACTGAGACGACAGAGATATAATATAAAAAAAATTCTTAAAAAACATGAACACTTCTGTCCAATCTCATCGAGTATCACTGTAAAAACAACGACTTCCGGGTTCATTTTGGATGGATTAGATCATTATAACATTAACAAAAGAAAATAGGAAAGCTTAATCAATGCACCTCTAAACGATACTTAATAGTGCCAAAATATGAATAAAACCGAGTGGTTAACAAAATTTGATAGGGAGAATAACAAACGATGGAACAACTAGTTCCGGTTCAAACTAAGCAGCGTCGATATATAAGAAAAACGCAACAAAGGGGTTAACATATGGAAAATCAACCCGGGACGTTGGAACAGGGAGGCCGAACCACAAGTAAAAGGTATTTATGAATTTTGAGTCCCCACGCAGCGCTTTGCAGTGGATTGCCCTTTGAGCTCGTAGATTGGTTTGTTACTCCTTGGTAGCAAGACATTTTGTTTAGCTACTTTGGTTGTAGGCGTTAAAATCGCCGTGGAGCCATTCGAAGAGTTGGCACACTGAGGATGTCATTAGGCAACTGGATAGTACATAATTTCACATAGATTTAATTTAATCTGCTGTAATGCCATCAGTCCTTAATGGGACTAAAACCTAATTAGATACGCCACTATATCTTGAACACTGGCGGGAAGGTCAGTGCACAACTTAAATCAAAACATACCATGCCCGCGATAATTCAATGGCAGGTATCGAAACCTGATTGTACCCACATATTTCTTTATTCCAGGAATTGCACTTGCACCCTATAACCAAATCTACCCACAAACGACCAAGAAAGAGGGGGTGAGTAAAAGCCTACAGAGCATGAAACCTAAAACTTAAATAACATGGGATAGTATTATAAGACCAAACATGTTTGTGTACCCAACTAGAGACTGTCATTGAAAAAAAGAACGAAAGAGAACATCTTGTACAGCCTTAATTATGTATGGTGGTTCCAACGTACCAAACTAATATCAGAATACCCATCCCTAAGGTAATTAAGGTAATTGGATGATAAAAATAACCTCCAAACTAATATCAGAATACTCATCCCTAAGGTAATTAAGGTAATTGGATGATACAAATAACCTATCACCTTATAAATAAGATCTAATACAGATTTTTTATCTGATTTTTATAAAGGCTCAAGACAGAACGAGTCATACAAAACCGTACAGCGGAATTTAGAAAATTGACGAATCAGATTCCCTACAAATTTTTCTTAAGGTATCTATGTTCCTGTGTTAATGTCTCAGAAATAATCTAGCAAAGAGATATGTACTTCTTAGTTATTGTCATTTATAATGGGTACGCAACATCAGATAGAGTTCTAAATTAAATGGTGAACAGCCGGATTTCAGAATTAAATCATTTAAATAAACCGGTACCAAAGGTACGCATGTGTAAGGGGTCAATAGAACCAAAGGGCAAGAGAAATATGTTTTAATTTTATGAATTGTGTCACTGTATTACTTAGGCATCTAAAATATTGTTTTTATTTTTAGATTTTACAACAATAATGTCTTTGTCCTGAAGAAGGTGAAAACATTAGCAAACACCGAAACGCTGCGTCGACTGTTGTTTAAGACTGTTTTTAAATTTTTTGCAATACTGTGATGATGATATCCGATGTTTTTAACTATAAATGTTGTATTTAGTGTGTAACCCGAAGGGAGGAATTAAATAAACATCACCTTTTTTTATTGAATTTGTATTGTATGTCTAGTATTTAGTGACACTTGCCAATATGTTCTGAGTTGTTTATAGAATGTGTACATGTGACAACTCTGGTTAATAACACTTTAAAGAGTATAGCATTGGAGCACTCTCCTTTAGACTCATTAGATAACTTTGATTACGTCACTACAGGGTTTTATTTTTATTCCTGTGGTATTACCACCATTACCCAGATTCCCATCTATCCGTACTAAGAATTTTACTAGCTTGCAATTCAACAGTGAGTCGTCTGAGTTAAAGCAGGCTATCATGGTTTGCCTCCCTGTTCGGATCCCTCACAGATTGAAGTGGAGCTTGAGCAGACACAATCTTTCTCTTCTTAGGCTGGGGCAAGTGCATATCAGGTGAGCCATGTCCTGGACTCAGTTACTGCACAAGTGGAAAACTGCAGGCTTTTGACCCCGCATACATGGTAGTAAATGCTGGAAGGCTGGCAATTTTCCTAATCGATGTTTCAGGAACTTCTCCTTGTTGGGCCTGGAGTACACTGCACCAAACTATGGTTGAGGTCTCAGTGATTAATACCCATTTATTGTCCTCCAAGCGTGTTTTCTCTGTGCAAAGGTAACTTTATTTTCTATAAGTGACATACTCCTTATTGTCTTCCCCACAATTGTCTTCAAGGCAGTGTGAGTGGTCAGAATTTCCCAGACCTCGCTGAGACCGGTGTTCTTAAAGTACTGATATAAATGTTTACTTGCCAGAGCCACTGTTCTCTGTTCATGCTCCTGCCACGGTAGATGGCTTAGACTGTTTGCAGTGACATTCTTGATCTTGTGCCAGCAAGTTATGTACTCCCCCTTGCTTGCTAACTGTTGTTTGATGAGGCCAAATTCTCGCCGAATATGGGCAGCGGATGTGTATGAGGGGATGTTAAACATGATTCTGTAGGCCCTGATTAAGGTGCTATCCAGGGTGTGTGCATCTCTTCCTTTTAGTGCTTCACTGCAGTATGTAATCATGGGCAGGAGTTTGGCTTGCACAATCTGAAGGAGTGGAGAGAGCCTTGGGCCCATAAGCTGGGTTTTTATTTGCCTCAGCATTGTTGCAAGGGCCGCTACATTCCTTTTAATTGACTTTAAACTGGCTTCAATTGTCAAATATTACCCCTAGATACTTATAATTTGTTGTGTTTTGTAATTGGCTGTTCTCTAAGTGCCAGTGGTGGGGTTTTTCCCCTCGCCTTTCAATGGACATTGATTTTGGTTTTTCCAAATTTACTTCCGGAAAATTGATATTGGATTTTTTCTGAAGAACTTTTAAAAGATGTCGCATACCCACATGTGTGTGACTAATTAGGACTACATCATCAGCGTACAGGATGATGTTTAGAGCCTTGCCTCCAAATGTGCATTGCAATGGTCCAAGGTCTGCGTCAGGTCAGCCATATAAAGGTTAAACAGAGTTGGTGCAAGCACACAACCCTGTTTAAGCCCCTTGGTTGTTGAAATTCGCCTTCACAGGCATGTGCCGATGCCCAGTTTGACCTGCACCCAGGTGTTTGTGTGAAAGGATATTAGTATGCCCAGCAGTGTCTGTGGGATCTTCCAGTTTGCCAGATTTTCCAAAAGGTTGGCTCTCAAGATGTTACCAAAGGCCGCCTTAAAGTCTACAAAACACAGATGAAGTGACTGTTTTGTTGCTGTTGCCTTGTACATGAGTAATGAAAGTGTTAAGATATTGGTTAAATTTCCTGTGATTTAGCAAACCCGGTTTGGTTGAGTGGTATAATTCCTTGTTCCACTGCCCATAGTTTAAGATCCTAAAGTACGGTGCCTGTGTAGTATTTAGCTTTGTTGTCAATTAAAGCAACTTGGGAGCAGATTTCTCACCGCATAGATAGGGGCAATAATTGAACCTTTCCAAGAGGCCGGTAGTTGTACCAATTGTCTGACTTCCTGAAATAGTGGGACCAAGGCACCTGCCTAAAAGTCGGTGTCCTGCTTAAAAAGAGCAGGAGATCCCGTTGGGCCTTGGGGCTCCTTCTCTCCTGCCTTTGGCAACCTGGCCTGTAATTGTAGCGATGTCAGTTAGTTCTTCTATACCCTTTTATAGTGTGTCTATTTTAGTTTCATCCTTAAATTCAGTGGCTTCTTTCAATTCAATTAAAAAAAATCTTTATTTCGGTAAAATTTTACCATAAAAGACGTTTTTAACATACATTTTAAAACTGATTTTGATATAAGGTTTATACAACAAGGTTGTAAAATTTATAAAATCAACTTTTACAGAGTCCCAAATTGCACAGGAATAACCTGTGTGCAGAAAAGTCAGTTGCCAGCCCTAAGGCATTTCCTTCTGATGGACCAGAGAGCGCCCAGGTACTTAGCCACCGCAAACACAATATGGTCGGTCAAGTCAGTTTTTAGGACTCTAAAAGCGGCCATGCACTTCACAAAGCCCAGATTCCTGCATAAAGGAACAATCCAGTACTTGCGGATCTCTCGGTAGGCGGGGCAGAGAAAGAGGATATGAAGTTCAGTTTCATCCGAGGTTCTACATGCTGGGCAGGTGCTACTTGCGTCGTCACTCCATTTAGTTGTAAATGTTCGGATAGGGAGGGAGCCATGTCTCCACTGTAGATATAATTTCCTAAGTAGAGAAGGGTACACTTTATCCAGAATCGGTTCAAAGTTATAATTAGCCTTGAAGGACATGAAAGAGTCTGTCAGAGTCCCAGGTTTGCATTGATTGAAAAGCAGGGATAATTTACTATCGCGATATGTATTGGCTAGCTCTTTTTTGGAAATGAGTTGGCACGTAGACAAGGGATCGGACCACATTTTAGAAAGTCCCAAATCCTCCAGTTCCAATTTGATGAAATTGAGCCATTTGATTTTTCCAGCACCTGGGATAGCAAGGACCTCCTGGAGTCCTTGTCTATAACTGGCCAATTCTGGAGTTGTCCATAGTCTACGCCAGAAGGCCAGCGGGCGGAGGGCCAGATCATCATCTAGCGGACATAAGCCTAGATCCATTCTAAGGGGGACTAGGGGAGTACTCGATGGTAGTCCAACAAGATTTCGGATAAATTTGTTCTCCACTTTCAGAAGGGCTGATGTTCCAACGTGGCCCCAGAGTTCAGACCCATAGATGGCAGCCCCCTTGGCCTGGGATTTGTAAATTTGCATTGGAGGGCCAATGGGCCTGATTGTGGATTTATTGTTCGCCAAAAGCTTCATAATGCCCCCCGAGTGTTGGGTCAGTTTGAGTAAGACCTTCTCCAGGTGCGTATTCCAGGTTAATTTGTTATTTAGCACAATGCCCAGATATTCGAAGGTTTTCACTCTCTCAAGCCTGTTGTGTGCAATGCTGGGGCTGAAATGGAATTTCTGTGGGGGGTTGAGGACCATGAATTTTGTTTTGATGGCGTTAATTTCCAATCCATGGGCCTCGCAGAAATCCACAAAGCCATCAAGGATGCGCTGGACACCCGTTGCCGACTTTGATAACAACAAAGTGTCGTCGGCAAACATGATGGCTGGCACCCTTTCGGCGGCTAATTTTGGGGCATCAGAATTGGGTACCCCCTCTAAGTGGGAGATAACCCCGTTGACATAAAGGCAAAACAGGGTCGGTGCGAGCACGCAGCCCTGTCTTACCCCCCTGCCAACGGGGAACCTCTCAGACAATGCACCCATCCTGCCACATCTCACCTGGGCGAAATTAGTGCTGTGGAGGCGGATTAGCATTTTCAGCAAGCCTTCAGGAACCCCCAGTTTGGCAAGAACCTCCCACAGCTTGTTCCGGGGGACCAGGTCGAACGCTGCCCTGAGGTCCACGAATACAGTATAGAGGCTGCCACCCTCCAACTGCACCGTTTTCCAATAGATGAGGACAAGTCGAAAGACCTGGTCAATGGTAGAGACCTTCTCCCTGAAACCTGCCTGAAAAGGGCTCAGGATGTTAAAATCCCTGATCCACTCGTGTAGGTGATTTAACAGCAACTTTGCAAAAAGTTTTTGGGACACGTCAATCAGGCTTATTGGCCTGTAGTTGGCCGGGAGCAGAGGAGACCCCTTCTTACAAATTGGGACTATCTCTGCCCCCGACCATGTCGGGGGGATTGGCATGCCTTTCAGGATAGAGTTGAATAGCACCCTGAGATAGGGAGCCCATATCTTTGGTTCGTGTTTATAAAGGTCGCCTGGGAGCCTATCCAGGCCCGGCGCCTTGCTAGCAGCCAGGGACGTAATTACCATAGTGATTTCCTCAACACTAAATCCATCCGTGTCAATTACACTGTTGTTGGAGGAATATGACACATCAACGAGTTCGCTCGTCACCTGGTCGCTGCTATGTGATTTATATAGATTTTTAAAATGTTCCTCCCAGACAGAGGGTGCTATGTTGGCCTCTACAGCTACAAGTGGTTCAGCTGAGCCGTGCCTGACGATCTGCCAGAAGGTCCGAGCATTTCGACATGCAAGGGCAGCTGTCATTTTAGACCAATTCACCTCGTCCCAATCTATTTTGGCAGCACGGAGGGCTGATTTATAGGCTAATCGTTTCTCCCTGATTACACTTGTAGTATCTCGCGCTTTAAGTGATTTCAATAGTGCAGCTTTTGCTGCCCCACAGGAAGCGCTGAACCAGGTGGCTCTTTTCTGCTTGGACTTGTGAGGCCTGGCCACTGGGTTCAGCACCTCTGCGAGGTTAGTGCATAGCTCGGAGTGAATGGTACCAAGTTCGATCATTTGTGCTGGCTTATATAAGGGGGAATTAGATACCCCAGGATTACCTGTGGGATCGAATTCGGATTCACCGACTGAGTGATGCATGCAGCGCTCTACCTTTTCCAAGGCGGGGACGACTAATGCATAAAGTCTCCCAATGTTACTTTGGTTTTCCATCAATTTGGCCCATTTGATTCTGCGCCTATTGCTAGATAGTGCAAGGTCCACCTGTGATGCGGAATTATCGTCAACCTTATCTATTTGTCGGCCCTGTATCTCAAATTTTAGTGAAAGCAAATTGTGGTCGCTATCGAGTCTGGGAATTACGCGAAAATCTTTCACTTTCCCCCAGTCCCTGGTTGAGACCATAATGTAGTCAATTCGTGACTCATAACCCAGTCTATTAAAAGTATTTTTAGGCGGGATATCTCCTTTAATCCGGCCATTGCAAGCCCTCAACGAGTGACTGAGCTGAGGGACATTATTTGAGTGGCAAGTGGGGAGCAAGCCCTGGCCAGTCGGTCTGTCAGGGTGGGGATGTTCCACAACTCGTCCTCTTCACTAGATATACCCGCCAGGTGCTCGGGGAGCGGTTCATACTGCTGGTTAAAGTCTCCACCTACAATTAATGGGGAGCAGAAATTAAGTGAGTCGAGAAACTGTGCTAAGTCCTCGACTGGTCCCGAGGTGGCTGCAACCCCCACTGGTCTTGAATATATATTGATCAGTGTGACTTTTCCTCCACCTGGCCATTCAAGGGAGACACACTGGAAGTCCAAAGAATTGGTTTCCAATTGTGTGGCCCTACAACCCAAGTGGGACCCAACCCAGGTCGAGAGTCCTCCTGATGGTCGGCCCTTTCCTCCCCATTTTGCTTCGGTGTCAAAAATAGCAAAACCCGGCCGGGAATATTTTCCCCTTGCCCATGTCTCTTGTAAAAGACATACATCGTACCCTTCAGTGAGTGCCCCCCAATCAGGCGTGTCTACTTTGTTGGCTAACCCTGCGACATTCCAGGAGAGAATGGAAATTACTCCCGGAGCTTCCGATGTGCTATTGATGGCTAGCGGCTGAGAGCATTCATGTGCGAAGAGTTTGCCTTGTTGGTTAAGTGGAGGAATATCCAGTAGGACGCTGTTCAGTTTAGGGCTATGCAATATGGGGGGACTATCTTTATCAATCGTATGGGATTCAGTTTTTAATGGCTTTGGTGGGCTGCTGTCACGCCTACCTGGCCCTACTCTAAATTTGTGAGCCTCCGACTGGTTTGGTGATAGAGGAGGAATTAGACCAGCCGTGTGTACATTTGGTGTAGTGAAAATTAATAATGATTGACCCGTTGAATGGAGCTGAGAGCTTATTGGGGTGGGCGGTGAGGGTGCGATGATTGGCAGAAGTGGACGTCAATCCACCTCCTCAAGACACCCGTATCTATTGGAAATCGGTACCCCATTCCAGGCGCTGAGTGCGTCCGCCCAGTAATTACTTTGCCCTCCCCATGTACACTTCCTATCCGGAATCCTTCTCCAATTCCCCCCCTGGGTTGAGTGGGGGCGGGGTGGATAAAAGAAAGTGAGGGGTCTGGCTACTATTGTTGATTTTGAGCTATGGTTGGTCCAGGAGTAGATGGCGTGCGCAGTATTTGGATCCTCAAAGGAGACAATCACGCAATCGCCACTGCTGGACTTTTGCGTGGTGCCTACCCAAGGTACCCTACGCACCATGAGGATTTTGCTCCTTCGGTGGGTGGGTATTGGCTTGTTGACGTCGAACCAGTGGATCACCTTGTTCTTTAAGGAAGCAAAGTTTTCCTGCTGGTTATACGTCAATTCTGTAACCCCTGTCAGCACTACAACATAGGAACTAACCTCTGGGGGAAGATCTACATAACCCCTTGGGCGTATGTGGTTAGTACTAGCTCTCTGAGATGAGAGATGATTAGGATTCTGGCCATTTTGCCTCGAGTTTAGCTGACCTGTCGAGGATGGTACCTTTTGGCCTGGCGTGGCTGATGGGGGTGGCGCTGAATTTTCAACCGCCGGTTGAGTGATGGTCATCATCATTACCCTGTTAGTTGGTTCATTAATGTTTACCATGCTCCGAGGTTTTGGAATTGGTTTGGCCTTAAGAATAGCAGTGGAACTGGCAGATATGGGTACAGTGGGGGGAGGAAGTGGGATAGCTTTAGTAGGTCCCAGAATCTTAGCCTTCACAGGGGCCACCGAGTTTACAACAACTGGGATAGCAGAATTGGGTGATGCTATAAGGGGCGGAGTTCCATGTGGGCAGGTTGATTTATTGTTCTGCATGGTAATAGTTGCCAGATTTAAAATACTTTTTTCAATTTCCAGGAGCTGTGTTTCTATATGTGTAAATCTCACTTCAAGGGGGGAGAGAAGTTTTTTGAGTGTTTCCCAGACGATTGACAGAAACTCAACGTCCTTCCCTCTAATAGTACAGAGCGGAGCTCCGGTGATGTCACTTTCTATTGTGAGATCATTATTTTCTTCGATGACTACCGAGTGTGGGGGAATATTTTCTAGGCTCGTTTCCGAGGGGAAAGTGGTGGTCATTGGGGAGGGAACTGGGGGAGCCTGGGGTGGTGCCTTGGTTAGTAGCTGGGCCTTTGCTACTTTGGCTTTTTTCCTTGAATATGCCGAGGTGTTTTTGCGCTTCCTTTTACTATATAGTCCATTTTGTAACGTGGGGGAATTACCTCCTTTTGATGGCATTGCATTATTGATTGTCACTTTAGGGGATAGGCCCGCCTCGGCTTCCTTCTTTTGCTCAGCAGTTTCACCCAGATGGAGTTGTGGGGAATGGGTGGGTTTTGGTGTGGATCCGCCCTGTGGTGAAGGTATGCTAGCCATTTGCGGATGATGGATGTCAACGTGTGTGACGATCGGTGTAGGAACAGTGCCTTGTGGGCGCTCAGGTGTTTTGGCCCATGCAATAGACCCTAAGGAGGATTTTTTGGCAGCAGTTAGCTCTACGGACAGTCTTCTTGCGGCTTCTAATTCTATAGAGACCCTATGCTGCATTTTAGTTATTTCGTTGTCGATTGCAGTGTGGGTCCTAGTGATGAAATCGTCCAAGGTGCCATTTTTCAATTTAGATTTGGCCGCTCTGTTTCTGAATTCGCGGGTTGCCATGGTGGACGTGCAGGGGAATCTACGAGGTGGTAGGTGTGAGGAAGAGCGGTAGAATCAAATGGTCCGGCCCAGCCCAGTCTCTGCCTGCCTCTAACGGCCTCAAACGGCCCGCTCTTTGCCCGGTCTTCGCCCCGGGCTGCGTCCCGCGCTGCGGGAGTCTAAGAGAGTGATATAGAGGGGCGTGTTAGGCGGGGGGCGGGCCAGCAGGGAGAGCGGACCGGATGGTGGTTCCTGGTCTAGCAGGGGCTCCTGGTAGTTGGAGTCCCCTGCACACTCGCAGCCCCGCCGAGCCTCACGCCCAGACCGCCTTGCTGGCTGAAAGTCCGTGTCCCACGCACTCCTGTACGCTGCGGCACCCGCGGAGCGGGTGCGGCGAGGTGAGGTCGCTTTTACCGGGATCAGTGCCGCCTTGAAAGATGTGCCTCCGTGGCTGTTGTGCAAGACTGGAAACCCGCCTATGGAAGGTGCAGAGCACCTTTACAGCCCTCAGGTGGGCGGGGGCGGGCCAGCAGGGAGAGCAGACCGGATGGTGGTTCCCGGTCTAGCAGGGGCTCCTGGTAGTTGGAGTCCCCTGCACACTCGCAGCCCCGCCGAGCCTCACGCCCAGACCGCCTTGCTGGCTGAAAGTCCGTGTCCCACGCACTCCTGTACGCTGCGGCACCCGCGGAGCGGGTGCGGCGAGGTGAGGTCGCTTTTACCGGGATCAGTGCCGCCTTGAAAGATGTGCCTCTGTGGCTGTTGTGCAAGACTGGAAACCTTTAGAGCACCTGTTTCCTTGTGCCATTTTGGCACGTCCTGATGGTTGAAGTGAGGTGTTAAAAACTCTGCCCATTCCTCTTCTGTGATATAAGAAGTTTGACGACCGTGCGACGGGCGCATTATTTTATTTGTTATACACCAGAAACGAGAACTGTTGTGAGTTTTGGAATCATGTAATAGTTTTGCCCATAGCTCCTCTTCCCTGGATCTTCTTAGTTCCCATTTCAGCTTCTTGAGGCTTTTCTGTGTTGTTGCAGGGATGATTTGAGATCAAGGTCTTCCGGTTTCAGCCTCAGAAGTCTCAGCCTTTTGTTTAAATCTTTTGTTATTTTCTTTAGTTGCTTGTTTTGGGATCCAGAGAGTCAGCTGGTTTCCACAAGATCATTTGGCGGCTGATATTTGGCCACCATTGAGAAGATACTTGATAACCAGACTGTAAGTTGTTCCCAATCTGCAATTGGGCATTTTTTAAAAATATATATTTTTATTAACAAAATCAAAAGAAAAAGTATCAGGTGACATGTAGTGCTTCCACATTTGTCAAATATACATTTCCCTATTACAGAATAATACATACAGAATAACAATTAGGGGTCACTGGGTCTCCAACGCTACTGGTACATCTCGAACAACAGGAGGAACACAAATATCCCCTCGATATCTATTCCAAGCTCCCCAAATCTTACCCCACTTCGTGGGGCAACCCCTAGCAACGTAGACCGACCTGTCCCGATGCATGCACCAATCCAGGTCCTCCACCCACTTCTCGATCCGGGGCGCTTGACTGGTGCCCCATAACTGAGCGATGTTACGCTTAGCAATCATGCACGCCAGGGTCACCCACTGCCTCCCACATGCACTTAGGTCCGTGGGCTCCTAAACATTCAGGACACATCTTCTGTCCTCCAGCGTCATCTCCGCCAACAACACCTCTTGCATTCTTTCGTGGATTCTAACCCAGTAAGTGTGTATTTCTGCACAATGCCACAGAATATGCATAAAAGATCCAGTCTCCCCGCACCCCCTCCGACCACCCCCATTCTCCGCCAGGTCCATGTGCACCAGCCGAGGTCCCGTAACATATGACCGGTGTAGAATCTTCAATTGTACCAGCCTGAGTCTCATTTGGATGGCCACCACTTTTGGGGAGGAAACTGCCTCTCTCCAGTCCTCATCATCTAATTCCAAGTCATCATTACCCCACTGCTCCCTGATGATAACCAGTGGATCATCCATATTATTGATAAGTTTTTTATATATTAATGAAATGGTCTTTTCGGGAAGATGACCGTCTAAGATTCGGTCCTCCAGAGGGGAAGCATCAGGGGGTGTGGCACCTCTGGGGATGTGAGCAAGAAGGGCGTGCCTACCTGAAGGTACCGATAATGCTCACACTCCTGTAAATGATACTGTTTTTGCAGGGCGTCGAACTCAAGGCCTGCGTCCTTGCCCCAAATGTCCTTGATCTGTGAGATCCCAATTAGATCCCATTTGTCAAAGCCTTTAGTTTTCCACAGGCTGCCCAACCTCTCAGAATTCCACAGCGGGGTTGCAAGGGTGCGTTTTCTGTCTCACTTAAGATGCCGAGTAGCCGCATGCCACGCCTGTACTGCGTGAGCGATGGACTGGCAAGGGGAAAGCGGCCGGCCCTAGCATATAGAGCCCTCGTAAAGTCCCCCCCCCCGGCACCTGACCATGGTCCATTTCATATCCACGGTCCGCAGGAGACCCGTAAATAGCGTGGTTCACCGCCGCTAGCTGGGAGGCCCAGTAATACTTCTGCAGGTCCAGCAATCCATTCGCTCCGTCGTACCAGGGGAGAGTAAGTTTGGTGAATGCAATGCGAGGTTTGCCTTCCCAGAGGAGTTGCCATTGGAGGGACTCAATTTCTTTAAAGTAGGAGGATGGCTCCGGGTCCATTGTGTTTTGCAGCGCGTATAAAAATCAGGGGAGGGCCATCATCTTAAATAGCACCGCCCGACCTACAAGGGAGAGGGGCAACGCTCTCCACCTCGTCACATCTTTCCTAAGTCTGGCCAGCGGAGGACCCAGATTATTACTGAATCTCAGCTTTGGATCCAATGTCAAATAGATGCCAAGATAACAGAATCCCACTGGCTCAATCTGTAACGGGCAGTCCCTCGGAATTATCGGGGGATCTCCGCTAAGGGCAAAAAGCATTGATTTTGTCCAATTAATGGCAAAGCCAGATTACCTCCCAAATATCGCCAGGACATCAAGGAAACAAATCAGAGAATCCCTAGGAGTGGTGAGGTAAAGCAAGATATCATCCACATAGAGCGAAATCTTATCCTCCCATTCAGGCGTCCAACGCAGCCCCTTAATCGATCTGTCCCAACGGACCCACGCCGTCAACGGCTCGAGAGCCAGGGCAGAAAGGAGTGGGGACAGGGGACAACCCTGGCGCGTGCCTCTACCCAGAGAGAAGTCCGCGGACCTACGGTTATTCACCACAACCCTGGCAAGAGGACCCTCATACAAGAGACAGATCCAGTTTATGAACTCATGGCCAATACCCATCTTCCACAGGACTGTGAATAGGTAGGGCCACTCACCCCTGTCAAAGGCCATAGTTGCATCCAATGACTCCAGTACCGCGGCTCATGTATTTGCAAAGCACCTCCTAGTATCCCGTGTAGCCTACGTAAATTAAGGGCCGTATTTCGACGCTGCATGAAGTCCGATTGATCCGGATGAACCAGGGTGGTAATGACCTTGGCTAACCTGGTAGCCAATAGTTTCTCAAGCACTTATCCTACACACTTATCATTCACACCTTCATTTCCCCAGGCAGTATCCAAACACTCCAGCAAACACCTTGTCACTCCCCTTGCACTCCCCTTGCACTCCTCTAGTGACCCATTCAGCACCATGTACTAATCCATTCACAGTGCCAAATCCCAACCGCTTATAAATTCACCCAGGCATTTTCCTTGCAGTACTCTAATCATTCAGTCAATACCCAAGTATTCATGCAGTAATCCAGGCCTTACAACATGAAGCGCTACAAACCTTTGTCCAATGTGCATGCAGTCCTTTAATCACCTATACACTTATCTTACACACCTTCTTTTCCCCAGGTAGTATCCATACACTCCAGCAAACACCTTGTCACTCTCCTAGCACTCCTCTAGTGACCCATTCAGCACCATGTACTAATCCATTCACTGTGCCAAAACCCAACCGCTTATCAATTTATGTTGGCCTCTCTTTGCAGTACTGAAATTACTCTTGTTAAAAGACATATACTTAAGGATTGACCTAGCCACTAACCCTGGTATAAGTCAATTTCTTTATATACTATGCATGCAAACCTGCAAGAAGCTACAAAGTATTAATACACTCTTCAAAATACCCGGTTAATACCTATGTAGTGTTGGAATCCCTATGTCATAGGATCCCAAATGACCTGAAAAAAAAAGATTTGATTCGTTCATAACATTTCCCATTGTACCTATTGAAGGACTGCAAGCATTTCAATCGTTCGTCTTTGAGCATCTTTGGAGAGATATCTCTGTGCTTACCTCCTGTCACTCTCATGCAATTTTTCAATCAATCAACTAGCGATATGTTCTTATTGTAACAGTTTGCCAATACCTAAGCACTTGTGGGGCAGATTTAGAAGCATACTGTACCAACAATATGTCACTTTTTGTAACATAGTGATGACGCAAGACACTCTTTCATATTTACAATGAGAGGAAAAGGCACTCCGTATAGCTTGTCTTCACAATGTAAATACGACCTCATCATACACACCACTTTGCGTTGAAGGAGCGTTCCATAGGTGTTGCTGTGGGTGTTTGCACACAACACTCAAAAAACAAGAGACATCTCCAGATTCATTATAAATTATAAATCTGGAGATGTGTGTGAATGCTGCACCATCCTCCAATTGGTGTAGCAAGGCACAACAAGGAGAATTGTTTTCATTTATCCTCATGTTTTCTCTTTCAATATATGCTGCATTGCACAGCATACATTGAAGGAGAAAAATGCCTTCACTTATTGTTTTTGTGCAGGACGGTGGGTCTTCCTGCACAAAAATAAACTCTGCACGACACAGAGCAAGGGTGCCTGTGTCACCACATGGCTGCAGTGTAAGCAGCAGTGCAGAGGGAAGCATAGACTTGCAACATATTTATTGTCATATGTTGCATCCCTGTGCTTCGGAAGTACCACAGCACACTGTAGCTAAAGAGCTTACAGTGTCATGCTGCAGCACTTCCTTATAGTTCTGCACTTATACATTCACCATACACTACTAATGCATTCTTTCAGTCAATTATGCACTACGCATACATTCAACCAAATTTTCACACACTATCATACAAATATAGCTCTTTCTTTAACAAGAGTAGTTAGTTCTGAAAAGAACGTTTTTTGTTGTTGTTTTTTTTGTTTTATATTTTTTTGGTAGTTTTCTAAATGATTTTGTTATTTTTTTGGGGGGTTTTCAAAAGAAAAAAAGGAAAAAGGATGAAAAAAACAGGCAACTTCAGGAATTAACAGCCATTCCCAACAAAAGAAAAAAAACAACAGTCTAACAATGATGATTTCGTTGCGCCGCACACACTAGGTCAACAGACTGCTCTCCATAGCATATAAGCTGGTTGCACTTTACGCAGTGCTGCTTCAGTAGAGAAAATTCAGGACGTATGCCCGGTGGTGATGGTGATGTGGAACTGCCAGAAGTACTAGGCACTGCAGGTGGAGGGTTCTGTTGTAATCTCCTGCACTGCTCTTGAGCCAGATTGACTGGATGCAGAGTCTTCAGATGCTTATACATCGAGGCAGTGCCGCAAGAGTATTTTTTCTTGGCACTACCTTTGGACAAGACTCGATCACAAATCTTGCAGGTGACTTTAGTGGCGTTCACCTTCTTCTGCCCCTCTGGATGGGTCAAAAAATTCCACACCACCGATACTGGCCTTTGTGGGAGTGGAGGTTCTGCAACAAATTCTTACTCTGAAGAATGTTCTGAGTTCTGTTGTTGTTGTCCTGATGCCATGTTGTCCTTCTTTTGAAAAACACCACAAAAGAAATTATGGTATTAAAGTTCTTCTCAGTAGAGATGTGTCTCTAAAGAAGCTCAGAGTAGAATGATGGAAATGGGTAAGGTCTTTCAATAGTTAAAATGGGAAATGTTATGAACCAATCAAATCTTTTTTTTTCAAGTCACATGGGATCCGTGCACCATGCGCACACGCAGTAGCCACCCAACGCGACTTTGCTAAATTGCATTTAAAAATATTATACGTTTATTGCAAGTAAAAATATATTATTTTTATGAATAGCTTAGATAATATCTTGCCCTAATATGTATATTAAAGACATATATATAAATATCATTTTAGACAATAAAAATGTTTTTGGGAGTCGCGCACCCACCGGTGCCAACACGTATATGACATCACGCGGAAGCGCGCGAGCGTCGCGTACAGTAATGCGCATGTGTCACGAATGGGCAGGAGCTGGAGTCGCGTACCGGTCGCATAGCAATCGCGCACAAAATACACACCCGTCACACCCCCTACGCGGATCCTACACAACATTCCTAAAATGGCGGCTAGGTTCCGCGCAGTGATCGAGAAAGGTACGCTTTGGGTGCGCGACTCTCCCCCCCCAAAAAAAACCAATAAAAAGACTAATATAAATATAATAAAATAAAAATATAACATTTAAAAAAAACAATATTTGAGTTTCAATATTTAAAAAAAATGTTTCCATTTATAATAAAAATATATAATGTAATTTAAAAAATAAAATATGTAAAAATAAATAGTTAAACAAATGTAGAAAATCATTATAAAAAATAAATATAACTATTATTACAACTAAAAATTGTCATTTAAAAAAATCTTCAAAATTCACTGAAAAAACCATAGGTTTCAGACATGTTATAGTTAGGAATTAGCATTTAAAAAACCTTAGAAATTCCCTGAAAAAACCATAGGTTTCAGGGCTGTTATAGTTAGCTTGACATTTCACTCATACAAAACCATTGAAATTCCTCTGTTATAGTTAGTTCTACTAACTATAACTCGCGTGCCCGCAATCCACTGCTGATGATGTCACATATTTCATCATTCATGACATGGTCAGTGACATCACTGATGACATCACTGATGACATCTCAAATGACATCACTGATGACATCACTGATGACTTCATCCATGTGACAATCTGATACACCTCATCACACAGTAGTATAACCTTTAATCACTCAGTATAAAATACAAATTACCATTTTTGACACCATTGACACACCAATACAAGTTTCTTAAAACCCACTCAGTGATTCCTTGGTCTACACACACATCTAAACACTCACCTATAAATTCACTCATACACGATGTTACAAATCAATAGAACACTATCAAATGCACTTATACACCTATATAGACATTGACACACCAGCACACATCCTACTCACTTGTACAGTCATCCTACTCACTTATGCAAATTATTGATCACACTTCCATTTACTCAGCTACACACTTATACAAACACTATTTCATGTATTTATACAGATAGTAACTCCACTTAGTGTCTTATAAAATCACGTTTAAAGTATACAGACATCCATACAGTTATTTACACAATCACTGACTCTTATGTGTAGTTATTTATATACAACAACTGTCCCATACACTGCCTTTTATTTTTTCTACTTTGTTGCACATGTATCACTAAGAGATATATTGGCTCATCAACACAGTCATAAACATACTCACTCACCCAAACAACTGTTTCTACATGCACTCTTAACCTCATATACCTAGTGAATGAACTATTCACACATCTTTGCACAGTCACAACCCCTCCACCCAACCATGCACACATTCACTGACCCGTACAAATACTTACCAAACTAATTAATATCTAATATATACTTTCATGTAGCTAGTAACCAACTGATGAAGCAGTTTACACAACAACAGACAGAGAGATACAGACATTCACAGTTTAGTCACTAACTCATATATTTAGTGAGACACTTTAAATTAGTCACTTAAACAGTCAATGACACAGCTAGTAAATCCTCTATCCAGACACTAATACATTCACTCATTCTTCAATGCAGATTGCTATTTATATAATAATACATATTTAAATATCAAACAAAACCACATTTGCTGGATGATGTCATCAGTGATGTCATTTGAGATGTCATTAGTGTTGTCACTGACCATGTCATTAATGATGTAATATGTGACATCAACAGCAGTGGATTGCGGGTGCCCGAGGGAATGAGGGAATTTCAATGGTTTTGTATGAGTGAAATGTCCAGCTAACTATAACAACCCTGAAACCTATGGTTTTTTCAGTCAATGAATATATATATATATATATATATATATATATATATATATATATATATATATATAGAGAGAGAGAGAGAGAGAGAGAGAGAGAGAGAGAGAGAGAGAGAGAGAGAGAGAGAGCGAGAGAGACCACGAAATCCTGCAGTACGCCAGCGATCTCCAGCGCAGCAATTACAGGTACGAACCACTCGAGGGACTCCAATTAAGTTTCTCAGTGCTTCTTTTTATTTAAAAGCATCCAGTCAGTCCTGGCCAGTGCCCCAGCATGACGCGTTTCGACAGACCCAGTCTTGATATATATATAACTTAACAAAAACACTGACCTAAAGCACTTACCTTAATTCTTGTTGTAATAGCATGCGTTATAATAGCATAAGCATTGTAAAGGCATGCTGGAATATCATATGTTGTAATGGCATATGCATTATAATGGATGCCTTGTAATGGCAGTACTATGCCTACATTGTAATGGTAATTTCCCATCCGGGAAATGTGGTGACTCAGGTCAGGGGGACTGCAACAAAAAGAAATGTAAAATAAACCTTCTGCTTGCTGCTATGCTCGCCAGTCTTTTGCTTCTCTGGGCACAGGCTGAAGCTCCCAGCCTCTCCTACATCCAATCCAGACTCTGCTCTCATACCTGTGAGCAAATAGTCAAATGAAGGACGAAATTCTGAACAATGCAAACATTCCCCCCCAGTCAAAAGGATCTGGGTTTAATCCATCGTTCATTTGCTCATCACGCCACCCCAGTTTGGACCCTGCTATATGCAAATCAGACTTGAGATTGCTCCTCATGTAAATAGTCCAGCCTGAACTACTAAGCCTGGTTCTCTCTGGACCAGAAACAAGCATCCTGGGAGTAGTTTCAGGCAGTTTGGATTGGACTGTTTGCATTGGGAGCAGGGTTAAGTCTGATTTGCATATGGCTGGGTCTAAACTGGAATGGCGTGGTGTGCAAAGAAATTATGAGATTAAGCTAGATCTGTGACTGGGGGTGAATGTTTGGTTTGTTCAGCATTCCGTCCATCATCTGTTCTTTTTGCATAAGTCGTCCTAAGTGGGAAGGGTATGCCCAGACGTGGGTCCCGTGCTTGCTATGCCACCAGAATTACGGCAAGCCTGGCTGATGAAGGGTGATACCACAAAATTAATACTAGGATGCTTGTTTCTGGTCCAGGGAGGACCTGGCCTGGCAGTTCATATTCGACTGTTCCCATGGGGAGCAGGGTTAAGACTGATTTGGATATGGCTTGGTCTAAACAGGAATTGTGTGGCGTGCAAAAAAAGATGGATTTAACCCAGATCTATTTCTGGGGGGGTGCATGTTTGATTTGTTCAGCATTCCGTTCATCGTCTGTTCTTTTGCACTCATACCCATGAGAATAGTGACGAGACTGGACAGAGCACACAAGTTTTGTGCTCCATCAGGAGCTGGGAGCCTGTGTCTGCTGGTCTCTCCACCCAGCAACACAGCAGAGCTTGACAGAATTCAGTGCTCGTGAAGGATTGGCCGTTGTAAGATGGCCAGCCAACCTGTCTTGCGCACTAACAGCAGTGCCTCCCACTCCTCCTCCCACTGCTGCAGTGCTGTGGTCCCGCCCCCCAAGACTCAACCACAGGACCAAAAATAAAATGATTTGCACTTTATTTTTCGTTAGCCTCTGTAGGCAGTGGGGCGACGCTCCTCTGCTGAATGAATGCTAGACCTAATATAAATACTGAAGTATGTGGAAAGCTGAATGAGTCACAAAATATCGAATTTCCAATGGCTGAATGTGATTCGAAATGCGCAACATATACTATTTACTGCATGCTGTACATTCTATATGCAATATTGACTGCATATGAAATTTACTACAAGCAGTAAAGATCGAATGTAGTAAATAACATGCAATCACGTTTGCTAGGTCACCATAAAAGAGAGGAAATTACACTAAAAAATGTCTCCACCCCAAAGCAAACAGCAAAGCATGGAATTCCACTATAGCGCATTATACGTCATGCAACATCTGCACAGACATGCACTTCCATCTTACATCTCATCATGAATGCCATACCCATACATATATACCTATTCACTCTAACACAAACGACACAAGCCACTGCAATATTGAGGAAACCCATGCCAAGCCCACTACAATTACCGGCATCAGGACCACAACATGGTTAACACTAATAAGGGACATGCAACAGTGGAACACTTCTAAAGAAAAGTATACACATGATGAAAAACTCGGCTGCACCACTTTTATGGGCAAACCGTAGCACAGGACACAGTCCATATAGGCCCTGGAATCTGTGCAGTACAGGCTGATTTTCTCCTGCCTCTCTGTGGGGAGGCGTGGGTGGAGTGTGATATGAACGACACGATTGTTGTAGTGGGGACGTTCTCCTTTCTGTAAAGTGAGCCTTGCTCCTTTCTGTAAAGTGAGCCTTGCGTGACAAGACGCCTCCACAATAACCAGGTCAGGCTGAGACTGTATTGGTGCAGTTAGGTGGCAGATTCCTTAGAGCACTTGAAACAACGGTGTAATTACCTTCATCGCTTACCTGTCTCTTCTCCCTGCCAGGGAGGTATGACAGGGCTTTAGTTTGCTTTCCATATACTGCTAGAAGAGGCACCGAGCCTCTGTACATGTTGGACGTGCACTCATTCAAATCTTGGAAAGCATGCTCTGAGGCAGTAGGTTGATGTACATCATCATGAAGGCTCACTTCCTCAACTCACTCCTCGGCCATTCCCCTAGCTCGAATGGGCATGATGTAGTCCCTCTAGCTGAATTGAAGCCTCAATGTCTTACTGATTTAAATGAGTTCTAAATGGGTTATTGCAGCAGGGTTAAGATCTGCTCCAGCAGTCGCAGTGCTTGGAACTGCAGCTTGGGTGGAGATGGTGGGTATGGCACCTGACATCATGGCAGTTGTAGGTGCAGCAGGGGAGGCTGTAATGGCACCGTGATGAATGGACTAGTAGGTACACTGGCAGCAGCGTTGGTAGCACAGGTAGTAGATACAGTATTGGCAGGGGTGGTTGCATATTGGTATGTGAAGCAGTTTGCAGGTGTTAGTGCCAACGTGGCAGTTGCCTTCTTAGGCACAGGGGAGGGAACAATCTATTTGATGTGATGGGTGCCTTTTTGGTGACAGAGAATGGACCACTGTTTGCTACTATGATAGGTGCTCTCCGTAGAGGCAGTAAGGAGCCACACAGAAATCAATTATCCTCACTTTCCCATGGTTGAAATGGACATCAGCGCTACTAAGGTCCTCATGGTTTCTGCATTGAGTTTAGGGACAATCCTCTGCAGTTTATATTTGTATCACGTTGCTCCTTTATTAGTATTATCAAAGGTAAGCATGTGCTACAGCTTTACCTATTGCATGAAAACTTCATGCTCAAGCTTTTCCCCTCTGCCTTCCTTGAAAGCAAACGTCCCAAATACTTCACTTTCGCTCAGTACATGTCCCGACAAGGGCATCTTGCCAGTGGAGCAAGGAAACTTGAGAGGGCCCCCTGCAGGGTACAGGGATGGGAGCCCCCCGTTTCCAGGCCAGTGCTCAGTGCTAAGGCGGTGCCCTGCAGCTTGGGCCACCCCTGCACCGCATGGGCCGCGGGGCCTATGTTACGCCACTTCAGTCAGAAGCTCTCAGGCCAAGGACCCACCACCCGTACACAATGACGTAGTGGGCCCCCTGGAGCTCAGCCCCAACGCACCATGGGGGCTATTGTTATGCTACTGCATTCTGCGTGGCAACCTTTGAACTTTACTGAAGGTGAAAAATGTACTTGGGTCCACAAATACAGGGCAGTTATCACTGTAGATCCATTTTTAAATAGTTAAATATTATACACTTTCAAGCCTGTTTACAAACTGCATTTTGTAGTATATTTAGTAGTATTACAATAATAGTAAAATATCATATTCACGAACCAATGTGCGGAGGTTCTGCCTCTCCAATATTTATTTATTTATTTATTTATTTAAAAGGTTTGTATAGCGCTGGCTAGACCCGGAGGTATCAGAGCGCCTCACATATGCAAGGAAAAGGCAATAATATTGGTACAGTAGTTTCATATGAATACAATCATGTACAAAGGAATCTCACAATCAAATAAACAAGAAGAGAGGCACAGGTACTAAGCATTCAAGGATTAAATATAGTTAAATGAAATAGGAGGAGAGGAGCCTAGGAGAACACAATATACTATAACAATATTTGATTGTAGGATAGGAGGGGAGGGTTAACATAAGAGAGGACAAGACAGCGAGCAAAGTCCAGGGTGAATGCAAATTCAAAGGACACAGACCAGAAGTTAGATTCAATAGAAATAGATGAGATATCAGGGGGGAGCACTGGCAGGAGTAGATAAAAGGTAGTAAACAGGAAAGATGAAAAGGTCTAAGGGAAGAGAGAAGATAGCCAGTTCAGGTGCACAAAGGATGTAAAGAACAAAAAGAAATGTATTGACTCAAGAATTTGTTGAGGAGAAGTCGTTTGAGGTCTCTTTTGAAGCCAAAGTAGGACGGGTTGCATCAAAGGTCAATCGGAAGGGCATTCCAGATGCTCGGCGTATTTCCTGAGAAGGAGCGAAACTAGATGGCTTACTTTTTTAGTAGTGGCGGAACAAGGAGAAGAGTATTCGAGCTTCTCATCTTTCTGGAGGTTCCACCTCTTAAGAGTGTATTGGTTAAGTAAACCGGAGATTGTGAGTGAAGAGCTTTGTGCGTGATGCAGCCAGTCTTGTAGATGCATCTTCCGTCAATGGGGAGCCATTTAAGGGATTTGAGGGCAGGTGTGATGTGGTCAAAGCATTTGCAGTTAGTAATCAGCCTGGCAGCCAAGTTGAGAACTGATCTCAGGGGGGCCAGGTGAGATTTCGGGGCACCAATGAGAATAGCATTGCCATAATCAAGTTTCAAGAGGACTAGTGATTGGACAACCCACTTAAAGTCATCTTGCGGGATGAATAGTTTGATCTTTTTGAGGTGTTTAAGAGTGAAAAACGCTCCTTTGGCTGAATTGTTCATATGGTCCTTCAGAGGCTGATTTTTGTCCAGGATGAAACCGATTGATTTAGTGGAGTTTGAAAGATTGAGAGGACAGTTCAAGGCTTTGAGGTCAGAGATCAGCCTTGGATAGGAAGACGGATACTTATAGAAGAGAATAGAATGATTTCTGTTTTGTTCGGGTTTAGTTTTAGATGGTTAGAGAAAAACTAAGATTGAATCTTGCTTAGGGTGTTGTTTAGATGAATGACACCACTATGAGATTTGATTTTATAGTAGAGTTGCCTGTCTTCATCGTAAAGGTGATAATTTATCCCTGCTCGATTCAAAATGATGGTAAGGGGCTCCATGAAGAGGTTGAAGAGAGAGGGGGAGAGAATTGAGCCCTGGGGATACCCAGAGCGACCAGTGTGGGATTGGAGAGGCAGGAGTTAATTTTAATTTGTTGAGTTCAGTGTTGGAGGTATGAGGAGAACCATTTAAGGATGGTGCAATTCAGGCCTGTGCGGGACTTGAGAGATTCAAGTAAGGAGGAATGATTAACTGTATCAAATGCAGCAGAGAGGTCAAGGAGGATAAGAAGGCAAGCCTCTCCCTTATCAAGCGAACAATGAATGTCATCTGCAATGTTTAGTATGGCAGATTCAGTACTGCAGCCTTTCCTGAAACCATTTTGAAAGGAGTCAAGTAAGTTGAATTTACTTATGTCATTGTCAAGTTGAAGTAAGACACATTTCTCCATAATTTTGGCTAGGAGAGGGAGGTTAGAGATGAGCCGAAGGTTACTGGGATCATTTGGGTCTGCCTAGGGATTTTTAAGGATGGGAGTGATTTGCCCAAGTTGAAGGGAATCCGGGACGCACCCAGTGGCAAAGGAGGTGTTAATAATTTTTGTCTAAACAGGGGGAAATGATGTGGTTAAGGGTATGTATTCATTTTGCAGGGAGAGGGTCTTTGGTATGAGAGGTCGGTTTTAATTTCGCAATGATATTGAAGACTTCAAGCTCAGTCATGGGTTAAAATTTGACCAAGAGGTGTAATTTTTCAATTGTGAGTTGGAAATGTTATCTTCTGAGCCAGTTGGAGTCGATAGGTGAAGGAAAGGATTAGAAAGGGGTTAATAGAGGGGAAAGGGGGTTATCAGAGGGGAAGGGGACGAGTTAAGAGAAGAGTGCAGGTTGGGAAAGGTCAAGATTTGCAGGAAGGATTGATAGATTATAGCAATATTATCTTTGAAGAATTTAGCAATTTTCTCACATCTTTCATTAGAGGCAGTCAGTTCAGGCGGGGCAGAAGAAGTTTGTCTTCGGACGATGTTAAAGAGTTCTCTGGGTCTATTTTTAGCACGATCTTGTTGAGAATGAAAGAAGGTTGCTTTTTCCTTGAAAATGTGTTTCTTGTATGTTGATCTTGAAGATCTGAGAAGAGCTAAGTGAGAGGGCGAAAGGTGTTGTCTCCAGGATCTTTCTGCTAGTCTAAGTTGAACCAAAACTTAGATTGGATTGATCTTTGTTGTTTAAGTTTAAGTGGAGGGACTTGGTCAAGGGCATCAGAAATAGCCTTGTTGAAATATATATATTTCTGTGCACAGATCTTCACCCTGACTGAAGAGTCTACTCACTCGTAAGCATATGTTTTAGCTGTTAATGTGGATGGGACAGGGTGGAGTGAGTGGAAAAATTGAAATAATTAATAATAATGGGGATGAGTTAAGGTGAAAGCAAGGATGGAGTGAGGAGGGTTAGGGAGAGGTTTAGGATGGGCTGTATACCCTCCTGCAAAAGAGTAAACCCATTCCTATTCTTCACTTTTAAACTTTATATAGCCAAAAAGGACCCAAAACAGTACTGAATGTACTTTAGCTCATAGTTGGAGTTCTTCCAGCATCACACATGGTCAACCACTGGTACTGCAGCACTCTTCCATAGAAAATAATAGCAGTCGGGACTGAATATAAAACCCCAGGCCCTCAGTAAATTCATATTGGGCCGAACTTTGAATTACAAAACTTTGATTTTCCTTCACTCTGCTGTGGATCTCGTTCTAAAGAACTGTGCCCACCACTTTCATTACTATGTTAAAGAAGTTGGCCTGTAACAACAAGGCTTGTCTTTGCTCCCTTTTTTGAACATGAGGACTTTCACCAATGAGGCCCAAGATGCAGGTATTCCTAAATGGCATGGTCTATTAAGTGTAAAGTATAAAGGTCCCCAGAGATCCACATTTGCTTTGTTATAATGGGTAGGCTCACCCCCTGGGCCATTTTGACCCCCGCGGGACCGCCACTCCCAGGGCAAGGAAGTGTATTTTTAAAATGAGTGTCACTGCACAGACCCGTCCTAGAGTCATTAACGGCCCTGGGGACCCCATACCTAAGGGCCAGGCTCAGCTGTGCCCCGTTGTGCCCACCCCTGTGTACAAAGTGGTTCTCTGCCTGCACTAGTGCAGGCAGGTAAACCTCTGTTTGCTCTACCTTGTTGGGAGCAATGTAATGCTCCCACCAAACGAAGGCAAATGGTAAGTCCATTCCAGGTGGACGGAAGCAGGAAAAACTGTTCTCGCCCGCTAGGAGCACACTTTTCATCTGTTTCATTTCCCACTGTGAAGTGGGCAGGGAAAGAGATGAAAATATTGCTCCCACACAGAGCGAGCAACAGTTTTTGCTGCTGCCTATGGGCATGAGCAATGCCGACTTCGCTGGAGGCGGGAAGGCGGCAGGATCCCAGGGGGGAATGGGGCCTCCCCCGGGACCTCTTTGTTTTCTCGTCATCTTCTCTATAAGAGGATTGATGTTAAGAAGAAGTTCGAGGAACAATAACATTGCCAAAATGTAATGCACACAACGTCACTGGAGACATATCCTTGTGGTCCATTACGGAGCTGCAGTGTAGAATATGCACAAAACACTGCAAGATGATATGATGGACGGAGTGTTGACACTTTTCAACCACTCACCCCCAGTCAAAAGATCTGGGTTTAATCCATTGTTCTTTTTCTCACTTTGTCGCCCGCGTTCGGACCCAGCCCGAACTGCCAGGCTGGGTCCTCCCTGGACCAGAAACAGGCATCATAGGACCGGTTTCGGGGTATTACCCATCATCAGCCAGACTAGCCCAGATCTCTGTATTGAGGTGAATGTTTGACATTGTTCGGCTTTCATTCCATCAATTGTTGTTTTTCCATTTGTCACCCTGAATGGAATGGGTATGCCCATATGTAGGTCCTGTGCTCTCCATGCCACTGAAGTCAAGCTTGCCTGGCTGATATGGGGTGATACCCAGGATCTGGCCCCCAGGATGCTTGTTTCTGGTCCAGGGAGGACCTGGCCTGGCAGTTCTTGTTGGACTGTTCACATGGGGAGCAGGGTCAAGCCTGATTTGAATATGGCTGCATTTAAAGGGGAATGGCATGGGAAGCAAAGAAATGATGGATGTAGGCCCAGATCTCTGGACTCGGGTGAATGGTTGCCATTGTGCGACATTCTGTCCATCAATTGATCTTTTTGCATTTGTCAACCCCAGTGAGACAGCTATGCCCAGACGTGGGTCCTGTGCTCTCCATGCCACTAGAGTCAAGCTCGAGAAACAAAACATTCCAAATACTGATACTACTTATTCACTCATTTCATACAATCACTCGTGCCACTCATAGTGATTGCAACCGTGATTCTTGAAAACTTCTGTTTAGAAGCGAGATTACAAAAACACTCATTTACATGAAGCAAACATTAATATATATTATTTCATAATAGCAAAAAAAACACATACAACAGATTTTATACAACATTCAATAACTCAAATCCCCAACAAAAATAATGTAGAAAATAGAGAGAGAAGAGTGGGAGAAAAATAAATAAGGAAAAAGGGACATAATCACAGAGAAAGATGGTCAAAGATGTGAGGTATTCAGGATCTGTGACCTAAACAAGTCAACTAAACATTTATTTATAACACCTGACACCTTTCATTTAATAGCAACACTTATTTTAACCAAACAAAGGTCAACCCGTTTCAAACCCTATACTGATTTTTTGGGTTATCCTCAGGACCTTGGAGAGTGAGCTGAAAAAGTAAAACATAAAGTGCATGTGTTACACATTTGTCCACTCCAAACATTCCCAGCCACCTTAATCCACTGAAAGCCTATCTATACCTTTTTTATTTTCTGTTGTGGCACCCATGGTGCTTCACAGCCGGGTTTTTAATCCAAAGCTTAATTTTGCCAACTGAAATAAAAAGTGGAAATACAGGCTGCCATGTACAAAGATTTGCACTATTTTTTCTTTCACCCCTTCGATGCTTATGACGGAACGGTTCCTTCATCAGCATCGGTTGAGCTGTGCTAATGACGGAACCGTTCCATCATGACCACACCCATTTTTTAGAACCTTCAGCACAGCGCGAAAATTTGCGCCGCCCTGAAGGTGTTAAACGAACAAACTTCGGCTAAATAGTCTTGTATTACCTTTGGAAGTTGCCCAGCTGGCCAATAATCAATCAGGAAGTACACCTTGTAACAGCGATGGAAAAGACCACAAGAAACGAAAGAAGCTCTTAGTACAACACAAGCAAAGTCTCAGATGACTTCTTTGCACTGTGTGGCAAATACCCGTACCTTTTTATTCGCTGTGAAGCTTATAACTCCTCTTCAAAGGGCACCACACGAAGTCTGCAGGAATAACATTCAGTTGTAATCTTAGGTGAAACCACCGAGCGGGACAGTGAGGAAAGTTTTTTTTCAAAAAAGGGAAGGGTTCTTTTTACCTTGTAATCTTCGATGTTGCTCCTATCACATATGTTCCTGTTTATAATCGTCAGTGTTCATAAGCCCAAGGCTTGCGTCTTATCTAATCCCCTCATTGGTTACATGCTGCAGCATCTGACGTCCCTGGGCGGCAAAGGTTGATTTTGAATGCACAATACTTTATTAGGACAGGTAGGCCCAGATTTTTGTACTGGGGTGAATGGTTGTCATTGTGCATAATTCTGCCCATCAATTGTATTTGTCTCCCCCAGTGAAACAGGTATGCCCAGACGTGGGTCATGTGCTCTCCATGCCACTAGAGTCAAGCTAGCCTGGCTGATGAGAAGTGAAACCCCAAAAAAGGCCCCAGGATGCCTGTTTCCGATCCAGGTAGGACCTGGCCTAGCAGTTTGGGCTAGACTGTTCCCATGAGGAGCAGGGTCTTGACTGATTTGCACATGGCTGGGTTAAAACTGGAATGCTTTGGGAGAAAAAAAACAATGGACTTAGGCCCAGATCGCTGTACTTGGGGGAATGTTTTACACCATTCAGCATTCTGTCCATCAATTGTTCTTTTTGCATTTGTCAGCCTGAGTGGGACTGGTATGTCCAGACATGAGCCCATGCTCTCCATGACACTGGAGTGATGGATTGAGGCCCAAATCTCTGTATTGGGGTGAATGTTTGAAATATTTCAGCATTTTGTCCGTCAACTGTTCTTTTTCCATTAGAATATGCACTAGACACTTACCCTACAAGGTAGCACTTACAAATTAACCAGTAAAAAGTATTCCAGTTACGTAGAATTATTTTACAAAGCCGTGGACTCTTGTTGAATAAATGGGCAGGTGACGTTCCATTCTGAACTAAGTGCTCATTTCACAGAAATTAAACCTCAGCGCTAAGCACTTACAAACAAAACAGCAGATGCCCCAGGTGAAGCTCCACTTCTCTAAAGGACAAATGATCCTAACGTCTTGGGCTTGTCAAAGACAAAGCATGTGTGTTTTCTCTGAAATTCCGCCTGGAAAATTGATCTGAAATCCTTGATGCAGGTGAATGCATCGTTGATCTATCAGAGCACAATCTTTTCTGTAGTGACTATGACAAGTAGACTATTTCTTGGCGACCTCTGGTGAGAGCTGACTCCATGGTTCCTCCTTTAATTTTATATGAGTATCCAAAGGTGCAAAAATCACTTAAAATCACTGCCCGTTTGTTCTGCACTATCCACCTAGCGATAGGCAAAGGTCTTCCTGCCTTTTCCCAGGTTGATGGACATCCTACTAAAAGGCTCCTTGAGCAGGTTTCCCACAAACTCTAGTGACACATTCTTGATGCAGAGGAATATGAGGACTTCTCCACCAAACAAAGAAGCACTTACTTCATATGGTTAAATCAAATCAAATCAAACCTCTTTGCAATCATACGTCTTCTCTAAATGAGGATTGGTGTTATGACAGATTTCTGGAAGAAGTCTCTTGAGAAACATTCACACTGTTGAAATTAAATGCATACAAGGTCACTGGACGTGGTCTATTATACAACTGTACCATACAATATGCGCTAGACATTTACCCAACGAGGTAGCACTTACTAATTAACCAGTACAATGTACTCTAGATAAATAGGCATTTTGTGCAAAACTGTGGACTCTTCTTGGATCACATTGCTGAAATTAAATGCACACAAGGTCACTGGAGACATTTCCTCATGGTCCATTAAGGAGCTGTAGTGTGGAATTTGCACTAGACATTTACCAAAACCACTAAAAAGTACTCCAGATGGGTAGACATTTTGTGCAAAACTGTGGAATCTTCCTGGATAAATCAGCAGATGAGGTTATGTTCGAGCCCAGTCATTCACACATCTATTGACATACCAACGTAGCCACTCAAACACCCGCTCACACACCCATAAAACCACAGTCACATCCACTTACAGACCCACACAGCCACTTTCACTCACTCACTCATTTAGTCACTCACACACCCATTCACAAATCTACAAAACCACTCAACACCCACTCATAGACCCAGTTACTCGTACACGTACTCATACACACTCATACGCACTCACACACAAACATTCACAGATCCATATAGCCACTGACACCCAGTCACATACCCACAAAACCACTCACACACCGACTCATGAACCTATACAGCTACTCACACGCCCATTTACAGACCCATAATCCACTCACACACCTACTCACAGACCTATACTGCTGCTCACACACTCACTCATCGACCCATATAGGCACTCACAAACCCACTCACACACCGACACAGCTATTCACACACCCACTCATATACCCATATATATACTCACACATCTATTCACTGATCCTTAAAACCACTCATACACCCTCAAAACTACTCACACACCCACCCATACTGATACGCACACATTCACTCACAGACCCATATATTATGATTGATGGAATATGTGAGGTCATAAGCAGTGCATTCCAGGGGCGGAAATTATAATTAGCCCTGGTAACAATGACTGCTAAACATTACTGTATGAGTGAAATCTGAGACTAACTATAGTGTCCCTATAACCTTTAGTTTTTTCAGTGAATTTCTAATGTTTTATATATATATATATATATATATATATATATATATATATATATATATATATATATATATGTATTACCTACTGGCAGTCGCCAGTAGGTATATATAGTTAGGATTGTTTTCCATAGGGAAATCGCAACATTCTATTGGGAATAACCTTGCCGTCGGTTGAGGGATCTGCCTGTAATTTTCCTTAACTTTGCCTCGCTGCGCTCCGCTCCTTCCCTGAAAGTTTCGAGGGAATTCGTCGAGCGGGGGCCGAGATAAAAGGGGGGTCCCAAAACGTGTTTTCCCTATGTTAATTTCCATAGGGCGGTTGGACTCACTTTTAGCCCGAACGGCTGATTGTATTTCCACCAAACTTGGCAAAATTGTAGGGACTGGTACCCCGATGTGCCTTTGCTATGTCTCAAGATATATGCTCCAGTGGTTTTTACGAAAATTAACTTTGAAAAAATATATATTGGGCTACATTGGGCTATATATATGTTAGAGCCCAAATGTAGCCCAATGTAGCCCAATGTAGCCCAATGATGGCCACCAGAGACAAAAAAAATAAATGTAGCCCAAATATCAGCCAGATGTAGCCCAACTATAACCCAATGACAGAATGTCCCAGAGTGTTCTAAAGAACAACTAGAGCGCTAACAGTCTTACCTATGACAAAAGTATGGCACACCTGAAGTCATCTTGATTGGAATAAAGTGTTAACACTTAAAACATTTAATTTGCAAAGGAACAAAATGAGGGGGTTCATTTTGCCATAGAAATTATGATTAGTGCTGAAGAAAGAAAAATTAGGGCACATTTTGAGTGACTTCTCAAATCCTCTTATATTTCATTAAAACAATTCTGATATGCAGTCTCCCAAGATGGCCACCAGAGACAAAAGAGCCCAAATGTAGCCCAAATATCAGCCAGATGTAGCCCAACTATAGCCCAATGACAGAATGTCCCAGAGTGTTCTAAAGAACAACTAGAACGCTAACAGTCTTACTTATGACAAAAGTATGGCACACCTGAAGTCATCTTGATTGGAATAAAGTGGTAACACTTAACACATTTAATTTGAAAAGGAACAAAATGAGGGATTTCATTTTGCCATAGAAATTTTATATATATATATATTCACTGAAAAAACCATAGGTTACACACCAGTTATAGTTAGGAATTAGCATTAAAAAAACCTTTGAAATTCACTGAAAAAACCATAAGTTTCACACCAGTTATAGTTAGGAATTAGTATTTAAAAAACCTATGAAATTCACTGAAAAAACTATAGGTTTCACACCAGTTATAGTTAGGAATTAGCATTTAAAAAACCTATTAATTCACTGAAAAAACCATAGGTTTGACACCAGTTATAGTTAGCTGAACATTTTACTCATACACACACACCCCCCACACACATACCCCCCACACACACACACACCCCACACACCCCCCCCACACACCCCCCACACATACCTCACACACCCACACCTCCACCCACACCCAAACACACCACACACCCACACCCACACACACACCTTACACACCCACACCCCCACCTACACCCACACACCCCACACCCCCCACCCACACACACCTGACTCCCCCCCACACACACACACCTCACAGACACACCCCACACATCCCCCACACACACCTAACCCCCCCCCACACACCTCTGACACACACCCAACACACACACACACGCACACACCACATACACCTCACACACACACACACCCACACACCCACACACACACTCCTCACACACACACACCCACACACATCCCCCCCCCCCACACACACACACACCCCACACACACACCCACATATCCTACACACAAACACCCCACACACATACCCCCCCACACACACACCCCACACCCACCCCCCCACACACACACACTACACACACTCACACTCATTATTTTTTTTTATTTTTTTGAGGGGGTCCGCGCCCTGGTACACGTATCGGTACACATACCGGAACGCGTACCCTGGAGAAAAAAAGAAATACAGAGTTTTTTAAAAATGTAGCATTTTTATATAAATTGGAGGTACCACACGACTTTTTAAAAAAATATATATATTATTTTTTTTGCCTTGGGGGTCCTTGTGGGACCCCCTGAGCAGGCCTAGGGGTCAGGGTGCTTCTACTCTGGCCCCTTTGCGAGTTTCACACCTTTGTTTCACTGCTTTCTTGTGCCTTAATTCTAACAAGGCACAAGATGGCTGCCAACACTTCCTGGTTTTGAGTGTTGACAGACAGTGGCAGCCAATCAGCATGCCTTCCCGAGAAAGCTGCATGGTCATTGGCTGTCAACACTTCTAACCAGGAGGTGTTGGCATCCATCTTGTGCTAGTGTTGACAGACAGTGACAGCCAATCAGCATGCCTTCCCGAGAAAGCTGCATGCTCATTGGCTGTCAACACTTCTAACCAGGAAGTGTTGGCATCCATCTTGGGTCTTAGTAGACTGAGGCACAAGAAAGCAGAAAAACAAACATGTAGAACACAAAAGGGGGGCAGGGTAGAAACACCCTGACCCCTTAGGGCTGCTCAGGTGGTCCCACTAGGATATTAATATTTTTAAACGTTATCCGCTAATAGAATTAGCATTAAAAAAAACTTTGAAATTCACTGAAAAAACCATAGGTTTCAGGCCTTATATAGTTAGGAATTAGCATTTAAAAAACCTTTGAAATTCACTGAAAAAACCATAGGTTTCAGCCCTTATATAGTTAGGAATTAGCATTTAAAAAACCTTGCGAATTCACTGAAAAAAACATAGGTTTCAGGCCTTATATAGTTAGGAATTAGCATTTAAAAAACCTTTGAAATTCACTGAAAAAACCATAGGTTTCAGGCCTTATATAGTTAGGAATTAGCATTTTAAAAAACCTTGCAAATTCACTGAAAAAAACATAGGTTTCAGGCCTTATATAGTTAGGAATTGGCATTTAAAAAACCTTGCAAATTCACTGAAAAAAACATAGGTTTCAGGCCTTATATAGTTAGGAATTAGCATTTAAAAAACCTTTGAAATTCACTGAAAAAAACATAGGTTTCAGGAGTTATATAGTTAGGAATTAGCTTTTACAAAACCTTTGAAACTCACTCAAAAAACTATAAGTTTTAGTGGTGTTATAGTTAGCTGGACATTTTACTCATACAAAACCTTTGAAATTGCTCCTATATAGTTAGTTGTACTAACTATATTTCGCGCACCCGCAATCCACTGCTGATGATGTCATATATTAGATCATTCATGACATGGTCAGTGACATCACTGATGACATCTCAAATGACATCACTGATGACATCATCCACGTGACAATCACATACACCTTTTCATACACTATTACAATTTTTCATCACTCTTTGTAAAATACAGAGTATCATATTTAAATCCATTGTCACAGCAATACAAGTATCTAAAAACCCACTCAGTGATTCATAGATGTATACACACATCTAATCACTTACCTATGGATTCACTCATACATGCTGTCAATGAACAATAGAACACTATTAAAAATACTTATACATCTATATTGACATTAAACAACAGCACGCATCCTATTCACATATGAAGTCATCCTACTCACTTATGCAAACAATGGATCATACTTACATATTTACTTAGCAAAACACTTATACAAACACCACTTCTTCTATTCATTTAGATAGTAAGTCATACTTAGTGAATTATAAAATCATTATTACAAGTATACAGTTATCCATACAGTCACTCACACAATCATTGTGTCTTATGTATACTTATTTATATACAGCAACTGACACATACACTGCCTTTTATTTTTCTAGTTTGTTGGACCTGTACCTTTAAGAAATATATTTGCTCATCACCACACCAATAAAGAGATTCCCTCACCCAACCTGTTAGAACATGTAGTTTTAACTTCATATATCTACTGAATCAACTATTCACACATCTTTGGACAGTCACACCCCCCCCACCGAACCACACACACTTTCACACTCCCATACAAATACTCAGTTAACTAATCAATAACTAATATAGACTTTCACATAGCTAGTAACCAACTGTAGAATCAGTTTACACAACAACTGACAAAGTGATACAGATATTCACACAGTTTAGTCACTATCCACTATATTTAGTGAGACATTATAAATTGGTCAAGTAAACAGTCAATTACACTGCTACTAAATCCTCCATCCAAATATTTATTTATATATATCGACTCATTCTTCATTGCAAATTGCTATAAATATAATGCATATTTAAATAACGAAGCAAACCACATTCACTGGATGATGTCATCAGTGATGTCATCAGTGATGTCATTTGAGATGTCATCAGTGATGTCACTGACCATGTCATGAATGATCTAATATGTGACATCATCAGCAGTGGATTGCGGGTGCGCGAAATATAGTTAGAACAACTAACTATATAGGAGCAATTTCAAAGGTTTTGTATGAGTAAAATGTCCAGCTAACTATAACACCACTAAAACTTATAGTTTTTTGAGTGAGTTTCAAAGGTTTTGTAAAAGCTAATTCCTAACTATATAACTCCTGAAACCTATGTTTTTTTCAGTGAATTTCAAAGGTTTTTTAAATGCTAATTCCTAACTATATAAGGCCTGAAACCTATGTTTTTTTCAGTGAATTTGCAAGGTTTTTTAAATGCCAATTCCTAACTATATAAGGCCTGAAGCCTATGTTTTTTTCAGTGAATTTGCAAGGTTTTTTTAAATGCTGATTCCTAACTATATAAGGCCTGAATCCTATGGTTTTTTCAGTGAATTTCAAAGGTTTTTTAAATGCGAATTCCTAACTATATAAGGCCTGAAACCTATGGTTTTTTCAGTGAATTCGCAAGGTTTTTTAAATGCTAATTCCTAACTATATAAGGGCTGAAACCTATGGTTTTTTCAGTGAATATATATATATATATATATATATATATACATATATATATATATATATATATCCAACCATAACAGGGTCCCATGTGGTAATGACGCCTCACGAAGGTCAGTTTCAAAGCCCACTTTAATGGAAAACAGCCCGCCAGCAGGCGCAGTAATGATTTCCCAATATCCGTGTAGCAAACGCCGGACGCGTTTCAGGTGAAGTACCTTTCTTCAGTGGCGTAGATAGGCAAATGCTGGCTGAGGGCGCTCACTGGGAAGCACTCCGTGTTCATCCCCTGCTCAGGTGGGCCTGGCCTCATGCGAGGCCTGCTGGTTGATGAAGTCCTTCCCTAGTATTACCACCGTGGGCGCGACCCCCACGCCAGCGTGGTGAGCCTCAATAAGCAGGAGTCTTCTTGCCCACACCTGCCTTGCTTTGTGGACTGTAAACCGGAGCATCGGAGCTGGCATCCCCTGCTGATTCCAGTCCCCCCACCTTCGCTCCCATACGACAGCACCCGCTGGATACCATCAGAGATCCGCTGTTGCGACAGGGGCATTACCGCGACCGGGAGGCCGCTATAAATCCAACCATAACAGGGTCCCATGTGGTAATGACGCCTCACGAAGGTCAGTTTCAAAGCCCACTTTAATGGAAAACAGCCCACCAGCAGGCGCAGTAATGAATTCTCAATGTCCGTGTAGCAAACGCCAGACGCGTTTCAGGTGAAGTACCTTTCTTCAGTGGCGTAGATAGGCAAATGCTGGCTGAGGGCGCTCACTGGGAAGCACTCCGTGTTCATCCCCTGCTCAGGTGGGCGTGGCCTCATGCGAGGCCTGCTGGGTGATGTAGTCCTTCCCTAGTATTACCACCGTGGGCGCGACCCCCACGCCAGCGTGGTGAGCCTCAATAAGCGGGAGTCTTCTTGCCCACACCTGCCTTGCTTTGTGGACTGTAAACCGGAGCATCGGAGCTGGCATCCCCTGCTGATTCCAGTCCCCCCACCTTCGCTCCCAAACGACAGCACCCGCTGGATACCATCAGAGATCCGCTGTTGCGACAGGCGCATTACTGCGACCGGGAGGCCGCTATAAATCCAACCATAACAGGGTCCCATGTGGTCATGACATGGTCAGTGACATCACTGATGACATCACTGATGACATCTCAAATGACAGCGCTGATGACATCACTGATGACATCTCAAATGACATCACTGATGACATTACTGATGACATCTCAAATGACATCACTGATGACATCACTGATGACATCTCATTTGACATTACTGATCACATCACTGATGACATCTTTCATGTGATAATACGATGAACCTCTTCAGACTCTAATATAACCTTAGATACACTCAGTGTAAACAGACACTCACAGACTGTCACTCATCCATGGAGTTACTCACACACCTAGTCAGTCATGCAAAGAATCAATCACACCTCCATTTCCTCAACTACACAGTTATACACACCTTACTTATTCAAACATATACTAACACATATTTACTCTCTTTTACAATGCCTGATACAAGTTCACAATGATCAATACAGCCACTCACACATTCACTGGCTCTTATGCACATTTATTTATATATGTCAACTGTCACATGTACTGTGTTTTACATATGTACTTACTTTGACATGTAGCACTGAGATATCCATTCACTCACCAATGCACTCAGTCAACCGCCCATACAGGTGTTTCTACATGCACTTTGAACCCATACATCTAGTGAATTAACTGCTCACACATCTATGCACAGAGTCATACACCTCCCAGCCACCCACACACACACACTCAGTCTCCCATACAAATACTTGGGCAACCAATTTATAACCCATATACTTACTCATATAGCTACTGATCAACACATGCAGCAGTTTACAGAACAACAGACATAATGATGCACAAATTAAGACAGTTTAGTCACTAACCCATGCACTCAGTGACACACATTTATTCACTCACTCATACAGTCAGTCATGCACCTACTAAATCCTTCATCCAGACACTTATACATCCACTCATTCTTCAATATGTAAGACATATTTTAACTTTACAGAAACATACAGTCACTGGATGTTGTCATCAGTGATGTCATCAGTGATGTCATTTGAGATGTCATCAGTGATGTCATCAGTGATGTCATTTGAGATGTCATCAGTGATGTCATCAGTGATGTCACTGACCATGTCATGAATGATGTAATATGTGACATGATCAGCAGTGGATTGCGGGTGCGCGATATATAGTTAGTACAACTAACTATATATGGAATTTCAATGGTTTTGTGTGAGTAAAAAAGGTTTTTTAAATGCTAATTCCTAACTATATATGGTCTATAACCTATGGTTTTTTCAGTGAATTTTCAAGGTTTTGTAAATGCTAATTCCTAACTATATATGGTCTATAACCTATGGTTTTTTCAGTGAATTTCATTGGTTTTTTAAAAGCTAATATCTATAGCTGTAAAATGTATTCTTCTTTAAATCAAAAAATATATTTTATATGTTTATTAATAATTTTTTTTATTATTATGTTTTGGTTCGCTCCCGGTTCGCGAACCGGGTAGCTTCCCGTTAGCTCAATTTGGTGCCGCGACTCGGTACGCGAACCGGTAAACGTTCCGTTTGCGCAACTGCCGCGTTAGAAATCAACATCGTGACGCGTCGCGGAAGCGCGACGTATCGCGTTGTCGCGTAATGCGTCTTATGACGCGCCGCGTTAGCGCACCCGGAAGTGCTCCGGTACGCGAACCGAGGCGCGAAGCGCAGCTCCCCGGAAGCGATCCGGGGCGCGTCCCGCAGCGCGTAACATAAGCGTAACAGGTCATGTGACTTGTTAATAAAACTTTTCATTGGTTCATTTCACTTTTGGTTTCCTAATGATGTAAGGCTAGGTCATGTGACCTAAAAATAACACTTTTCATTGGTTTAGAACTATTTTTTTTCCAAAATGATGAAAGCCCCCACCTTTTTTCTCACTCTGACTTTCAACTTTGTGAAAGGAAGACCTATTTTGCTGAGTATAAAATGGCTTCAGTAGTAGCTGCAGCTGGTGCACCCCCACCACCACCACCACCACCATCAAGGAAGAGAGGACCACCTCCACAGTTCCTTCCCAACACAGAGGAGGAAGAGGATGAAGAAGAGGAAGAGGAAATACAGCCAACACAGTTTTTACGTGAGGAGCCCCGGATATCTCACCACAAAAATAGTTTTATTTGTCAGTTTTTTTCTTTTCCTGAAGGACAAAAAAAGTGAATGCTCGCTATGTGACATGCCTCATATGCAAAGAAGATTTATCTAGAGGCACAGATAAGAAGTATAGTTTCGGCAACTATACTATGCACCGTCACATGCAGAGGTGGCATCCACTGAATTACAGCAGGGCAGAGATGCGTGACCTGCAAGACAACCCACCAACTCCTGTGGCCATGACATCGGCACAGGTAACTCTGTCGGGGCCAGAGGCACGGGAAACAGTGCCAAACATTCAAGAACATTTTGTGCACATGAAGATAGTGTGTATATATTGCGGTAACCTACTCTCATGTGGCAATATGAGTATTACTTTGATAAACAGAGCATATGAAAACCACAAGTGCTCTAAACGCCCCAAAAAATAAATTTTTTTTTTGCTCCTGTTGAGCCCTTTCTAATGCCTGTTTTTCGTTGTTTCCCCCCAAAAAGACCAAAAAAAACATAAAATTGTTCAAAAAATACAACAACAAAAAAAAATGTTCGGAAAAATAAAAAAAAATATAAAACAACAAAAACATTAAAAAAAAGTTCTTTTCAGAACTACCTCTCCTTTATAAAAAAATTGCTAGAATGTTTAGCACTCTGGCAACCTCTATTTCTTTTGGTTCGCTTCCCGGTTCGCTCCCCGGTACGCGAACCGGGAGCGAACCAAAAAAATATTTTTTTTAAAAAAAGAAGAGTAAGTATAAGGGAAGTAAACAGAGAGTAATGTTAAAAGAAAGACAGCTATAGGGACTAAACCAGAGATACTGTTTAATAGATTTATTTACCGAAGAAAAGATGGAAGATGATATAATTGTGAAAAACAAAATAGATAAGGAAGTGAAAGAAAAAAAGGAGAGTAGAAGAATAACAAAGAAGAGTTTCTTAGAGAATATGAGTGAATGTTCAAAATAAGATTAAAACATGTGGAATAACAGAGAGAAAAAACAGAAAGCAGAAAAGAAGAAGTAACAGAAAAAGAATAATTGAAACAGCAAAGAAATCTAAATAACATAGGGGCATATTATCAACATAGGCAATAAAAGTTTTGCAGCTTTTATCGGCAGAAATGTGTCGCTAAAGCCGCTTTTGCGGCAGAAAACTGCCGCTAAAACCGCTTTTGCAGCAGTTTTCTGCCGATAAAAACAGCAATAATTTTATTGGCTGTGTTCATAATATGCCCCTTATTGTTCTTCAACTACACAGAGAAAGCATAATGAACAAGTAGTGAAAGAGTGATCAGTCAGAGACACTAAGAGTAATAGAGACGGAGTGAGTGAACAAGAGTGAGGAACTATGAGAAGAGAGGGACTGAGAAAAGGAGTGGAAGTAGTAGAGTAAGTAAGTAATAGAGAAAGGAATGAGGGAAGTAGCAAAGGCAGGAAAGTGAGGGTTAAAGAATTGAAACAGTGGAACTAATAGTAGTTAAATGTGATAGAAATGTAATGAAAAGAGTACAAAACATTTACCTTATAATTGTCGTTAACTTAGTCACTTGTTATTTTTATACTTTCAATCTGTGAAAGAGAGAACAAACATTTGAAAAATATTAAAACATGTATTTAAAATTTAGAAAAGACAAGGGAAAAGATTTAAGGACAAACAGTTTTTCAACAACTTTGACACTTACAGAAGCTTCTGCTTCTCCAGGCCCCCTACACAGTCCTAAAGATATACATTTTAAACTAACAGTATCTTGATGCAGATGAAGTGAGGCCTATCTTGGAACATGGTGCATCTTTTGCACTGCTGTTGTCTCGCAAAAGTGACGCAATGGCAGCGCAAAAGAGGTGCACAATCATCATAAAACTGTTCCTAACATTTTAAATGATTGTTTCAGGATGGCAATAAAGTGTGTCCTATCCAGACGTTTGTTTCAGGTGAGGCCTACTCAGGGTTGCAGATGAAATTTAGGCTTGTTGAAGAGTACAGAGGAGATAATACATGTGCAGGCCATGCAAACCTGTCACTTCTCTCACTCTGCAAGGATCTAATTCTTGCAACAACATCATTTTCTGCTTCAAACTTTTCTTATTAAATGTCCGTACAAAATCACAAAGCAAATTGATGGAATCCTGTCGCACACTGCAAATACTACTACACTTCCAGGTGTACACAGGACCCTTAGGACGTCTTCCTAAAACCTCATTACCTAACACCTCTTCTGTCTCTGTTGTCACAAGTTTTTCTTTTTCAACTGGACAACCATCTTTCACCTCATAAGCTCGACCACTGGTGTCAACTGCATGCACCAAATAACTCTCCTCATTAAAAAATGCCTCACAACTTGAACTATGCATCCATTCTCCTGAAAAAACTTCACAAAAATTACTACGATTAACTATTCTCTTCCATCTACTATTTCTTTTGAAATCATAAATTGCCTTGTTTAGCTTCCTAATTCTATTGATTATCAAAATAAATAACTTTCTTTTAATTTCAAATGCCTGATCAATAACTTTCTCAACTTTTTTTTTTCTCTTATAAAAAACCACTTTCTGCTGACCTTTCTTAATATTTTTTAACAAATTGCCAATTATCCTGTTGCGGAACATTCGTTTACGAATGTCCCTAAACTGTTGTTTTCTTCTACTATCATGCACAGAGTTATCTCTTGCTCTAGCAGTAACATTTTTGATTGGCCTTTCCTTTCCGTTTAAATTGCTTCTCTTTTTCTGGACTAAAACATTTTCTGTAGTACTACTTTTTTTTTTACAAATGTTTCTTATGAATGATTTCGTGGTCTTACCCGGTGCTTTCTTGGTGACTTGACGATTTTTTATTGTAGAGGACTGCTGCAATAATTGATGAACCTGCTGTCTTTGACGTTTTGTAGCCTTTCTGATTCTATCCTTAGACGGCATTCTCAAAATTTGAAATGATCTTCAGTTGAATCTGTGGTAAAATATAATAAAAAATGTTATTAACCACTATTACCAAACAGTAAATCAATAACAGTCTTCAAAAACTTAACACACTACTTGTCATTTTTACATAGAATAATTTTTAGTGCTTTGGCAAATTTAGAATACACAAATAGCAGAAAAGAAATTGAATGCTTCTACATTTTACCTGTGCTGTTTTATATGTGAATCTGATCTAATTTTATGAGCATATGTTAACATTTTGTTGAAGACACTACACATAACCTGTTTTTGAAGGTGTGTTTAATTTTAAATGAAACAGTTTACATTTTTACTTTTCATTTATTGTAAATTTTAAAAATAAATGTTTATAGTTCCATAGGCTCAAGCAGGTCAGCTTCCCACCCTATGTCATACAATTCTGACAAATCGGCATTCTCATCATGTTCTTCATCATCCTCAGGATTTAAATCATCCAAGGGATCTACTTCCACTGACGTTTCAATGACAAGTTCAATGATAAGATCGAGATCAACTGATTGCTCATTATCACTCATGCTTGATGTTGTCGTTATCTTTAAAAAAAGAGAACAACAATGAGATGTTGCAGAGTAAGGCACAAATCTCAGAGACTATAATAGTAAAATTGTTTAACAAGAGTAACATTTTGCAGCTATTATTTAGCCTTGTCCAGCAATGCTGAAGAGGTGAGGCCTATGTCCAAGTTTTCAGTAAACAGGACTCATCTCTTCTTAACCTTGGATAAACCTCACCGACTCTGTGTCCCCTGCACATACTTAAATGTAAAGGGGCAGATTTATGTTAACTGGCACATCCCCAGGGATGCACCAGTTAACGTGCACCGCTGCTCTACCACCCATGGTGTGCTGCATTTACAACGTGGAGCACCATTGAGTAAAAACAGCACAGATGCATCACACATCTGTGCCGCAAAAGCAGCACATTGCACGAATCACATCGTAAACACGACATGTCTACTGCAATGCACAGGAGGAAGCCACACATTGCATGGTGCTTCACTCCTTATGCCTGTTTCAAACAGCCATAAGGATTTGATTCAGCAATGCTATAAAGCTGACTCAGTGAAATCTTCTAAATTTCACTGTGTTAGTTTTACAGGGCTTTCATGCAAATGAATGCCCACCCTGCAACAAAACACCTATATGAAACCTGATGCAGGTTTCATGTGGCACAGGACTTTACAGCATAACACATCTGCCTAGATGCATCAAGTTGTAAATATGTCGCCACATAGCAAATGTTTTGCACCGCCACTGCGTCACAAAAGTGACGCACAGTGACGCAAAAGAGGCATACACCTATCATAAATCTGTCCCTAACATTTTAAATGATTGATTCAGGATGACAATAAAGTGTGGCCTATCCAGAGGTTTGTTTGAGGTGAGGCCTACTCAGGGTTGCAGATGAAATTTACGCTTGTTGAAGAGTACAGAGGAGATAATACATGTGAAGGCCTACCAATGAAGTAAATTATATCCACTTCACTCTTGAACAAAGGCCAGACCTTTTCTGTGTCCGTGGACAGACCTAAACCTCATCTGCACAATGTCATTCGTAAACTTAGGAAAAACAGGTGATGTAATTGAAAATTGTGGAGTTTCTTTTCCTCATTTCACAATCACATCACCTGTGTTTCCTTTGCTTAGGTATCTCATAGTACAGATGGACTCTAGCATATCAAAGAATACACATAAGTTGAGCAGTGTATACAACAATTTTGACATTTACAGAAGATTCAGCTTCTTATCTTGTTGGAGATGAAATGAGGCCTGTCTTGCAACATGGTGCATCTTTTGCATCACTGCTGCATCGGTTTCATGTGGCATGGGACTTTACAGCATGACACATCTGCCTAGATGCATCAAGTTGTAAATATGTCACCACATAGCAAATCTTTTGCACCGCCACTGCGTCACAAAAGTGACGCACAGTGATGCAAAAGAGTCATACACCTATCATAAATCTGTCCCTAACATTTTAAATGATTGATTCAGGATGACGATAAGGTGTGGCCTATCCAGAGGTTTGTTTAAGGTGAGGCCTACTCAGGGTTGCAGATGAAATTTACGCTTGTTGAAGAGTACAGAGGAGATAATACATGTGAAAGCCTACCAATGAAGTAAGTCATGTCCACTTCACTCTTGAACAAAGGCCAGACCTCTTCTGTGTCCGTGGACAGACCTAAACCTCATCTGCACAATGTCATTCGTAAACTTAGGAAACACAGGTGATGTAATTGAAAAATGTGGAGTTTCCTTTCCTCATTTCACAATCACATCACATGGGTTTCCTTTGCTTAGGTATCTCATAGTGCAGATGGAGTCTAGCATATCAAAGACTACGCAGAAGGTTAGAACTGTATGGAACATGGCTATGTAAGTCAAATAATCAAAATCTAAATTTGCCAAGCACACATGGGGGCGTACTTACAAGGACCTTGCACCACAGGGAAAGGTCTTAAATTAAAATGGGAAAAATAACATCAGAGAGACACAAAAGCCTTATAAATATGCCCCAAGCAACCTATGAAGCTCTAGCAGTACATATCAAGAAACCTAATTGTTTTCATAAATCGTTTTTAAATGTGGAGTTTATTTTCCTCATTTCACAATCACATCACCTGTGTTTCCTTTGCTTAGGTATCTCATAGTGCAGATGGACTATAGCATATCAAAGAGTACACATAAGTTGAGCAGTGTATACAACAATTTTGACATTTACAGAAGATTCAGCTTCTTATCTTGTTGGAGATGAAATGAGGCCTGTCTTGCAACATGGTGCATCTTTTGCATCACTGCTGCATCGGTTTCATGTGGCATGGGACTTTACAGCATGACACATCTGCCTAGATACATCAAGTTGTAAATATGTCGCCACATAGCAAATCTTTTGCACCGCCGCTGCGTCACAAAAGTGACGCACAGTGACGCAAAAGAGTCATACACCTATCATAAATCTGTCCCTAACATTTTAAATGATTGATTCAGGATGACGATAAGGTGTGGCCTATCCAGAGGTTTGTTTAAGGTGAGGCCTACTCAGGGTTGCAGATGAAATTTACGCTTGTTGAAGAGTACAGAGGAGATAATACATGTGAAAGCCTAGCAATGAAGTAAGTCATGTCCACTTCACTCTTGAACAAAGGCCAGACCTCTTCTGTGTCCGTGGACAGGCCTAAACCTCATCTGCACAATGTCATTCGTAAACTTAGGAAACACAGGTGATGTAATTGAAAAATGTGGAGTTTCTTTTCCTCATTTCACAATCACATCACCTGTGTTTCCTTTGCTTAGGTATCTCATAGTGCAGATGGACTCTAGCATATCAAAGAGTACACATAAGTTGAGCAGTGTATACAACAATTTTGACATTTACAGAAGATTCAGCTTCTTATCTTGTTGGAGATGAAATGAGGCCTGTCTTGCAACATGGTGCATCTTTTGCATCACTGCTGCATCGGTTTCATGTGGCATGGGACTTTACAGCATGACACATCTGCCTAAATACATCAATTTGTAAATATGTCGCCACATAGCAAATCTTTTGCACCGCCGCTGCGTCACAAAAGTGACGCACAGTGACGCAAAAGAGTCATACACCTATCATAAATCTGTCCCTAACATTTTAAATGATTGATTCAGGATGACGATAAGGTGTGGCCTATCCAGAGGTTTGTTTAAGGTGAGGCCTACTCAGGGTTGCAGATGAAATTTACGCTTGTTGAAGAGTACAGAGGAGATAATACATGTGAAAGCCTACCAATGAAGTAAGTCATGTCCACTTCACTCTTGAACAAAGGCCAGACCTCTTCTGTGTCCGTGGACAGACCTAAACCTCATCTGCACAATGTCATTCGTAAACTTAGGAAACACAGGTGATGTAATTGAAAAATGTGGAGTTTCTTTTCCTCATTTCACAATCACATCACGTGTGTTTCCTTTGCTAAGGTATCTCATAGTGCAGATGGAGTCTAGCACATCAAAGACTACGCAGAAGGTTAGAACTGTATGGAACATGGCTATGTAAGTCAAATAATCAAAATCTAAATTTGCCAAGCACACATGGGGGCGTATTTACAAGGACTTTGCACCACAGGGAAAGGTCTTAAATTAAAATGGGAAAAATAACATCAGAGAGACACAAAGGCCTTATAAATATGCCCCAAGCAACCTATGAAGCTCTAGCAGTACATATCAAGAAACCTAATTGTTTTCATAAATCGTTTTTAAACACATCATCTAAATTAATTATATACCTACATTCAAGGGGAAATGACTTAAAATGGCCTAAGACACATGAAAGCTTTTTTTTGTAAGGCCCTTGCAACATTTTTGGGTCACTTTTAACATGGCTATGTTAGTCAAAGAATTAAAATCTAAATTTGCCAAGCACAGATGGGGGCATATTTACAAGGACCTTGCACCACAGGGAAAGGTCTTAAATTAAAATGGGAAAAATAACATCAGAGAGACTCAAAGGCCTTATAAATATGCCCCAAGCAACCTATGAATCTCTAGCAGTACATATCCAGAAACCTAATTGTTTTCATAAATCGTTTTTAAACACATCATCTAAATGAATTATATACCTACATTCAACGGGAAATGACTTAAAATGGCCTACGACACATGAAAGCGTTTTTTTTAAGGCCCTTGCAACATTTTTGGGTCACTTTTAACATGGCTATGTTAGTCAAAGAATTAAAATCTAAATTTGCCAAGCACAGATGGGGGCATATTTACAAGGACCTTGCACCACGGGGAAAGGTCTTAAATTAAAATGAGAAAAATTACATCAAAGAAACTCAAAAGCCTTGTAAATATGCCCCAAGCAACCTATGAAACTCTAGCAGTACATATCAAGAAACCTAATTGATTTCAAAAAACATTTTAAAACACATCTTGTAAAGCAATTATATTCATACATTCATGGGGAAGTGAGTTAAAATACCCTAAGACACATGAAAGCATTTTTGTAAGACCCTTGCACTTTTTTTGCGTCACTTTTAACATGGCTATGTAACACAAAGAAACAAAATCTATTTGTAAAACACTTGACACAAAGCAACATTTTAAATACACAACTTTCTTCATAATGTTCTCCCTAAACCATACTATTCTCTATCTAAATTAAATGAATCTTTTCTCACCTTAGCAAATACTTTATGAGTTTCAAAACAGTCTCAGAAACACACCAAATTGTCTTTAGCAGAGCAAAAGGTATGCACTCCAGAGTCTGCGGCTATAAAAAGCACAAAAAAGCTGTAATTCATCACACATATCTCTCATATCACCCAATCAAAACTCTTCCCTCACTTTTTTCAAATCAACACCCTTCCCCCCTCTGCCCTTTCTGCCTTTTTTGCATAGCAACCACCTCCTGAAAGACCTCTCATGTTTGCAAGTTCACACAACAATGTTTCAATTGAACTCTGAACTCTCAGTACACCTGCGTATCCAGTGCAATCTTTCATAAAATGATTTTTTCTTGACCATTCAAATTACATCTTTCAAAGAACTCATCCATGCACCCTAACTTTCTGTTATCAGCAATTAAAATCCACCAATCACTGCTACTGCTTCATTAACACAGAAACTCCACAGTTTTTTTAATTTTAAACTCTTATTTTTTCAACTGCCATTTCACTGCCACACTTCATCTGGCTGCAGCAGAACCTTCTCTCACCATGTTTTCTGTCTGGATTGTTGGACATAGTTACATCTACTGGGCTCAGAGGTATGCTGATAACAGAAATTTACCTAACCTCAATTTACAAGATGTGGAAATTAAGTGGTTTGGCCACAGAGGATTAAAATGTCACCAATTGATACCATTGGTGAAAACCTTTATGCATTTGCCTAAACCTGACCTGTTAATTGTGCACTGTGGAGGAAATGACTTGGGCACTTTGACTGGGGTAGGTCTGGAAATGCTTTTAAAGGACACCTTTGAGCAATTGATGGCACTTTTTCCTCAAACTGCCTTGGTATATTCAAATATATGCCAAAGACAGATATGGAGGTGGTCGAACCAATTTTGTCCACAAATTGAGAAATCGAGGAAGCATGTAAACAAATCTGTTTCAGCTTACATGAGAGACCATGGAATGGGCTCCATCTACAACAATAACTTACGTTACTACATGCAAGATATCTACAGAGGAGATGGAGTTCACTTCTCAGATGAAGGGAACAGAGTTTTCATTCTGAATTTAAAACTGTGCATTGGTACCTACTTATAAGTACCTAAATGTACCATAAACCCAAAAGCTACATCTGATCACTCACAATTATTATTTTACTCTAACTTTTTTCACTAATTTTCAACAAAGTACGCTCCCCGGAGCGCTACCCGGTACGCGAACCGGAAGCTAACCGCGCGAAATTTTTAAAAAAAATGTTTTTTTTCGCACATATGGGCCTCCTCAGCCACCCTCAGAAAACCTAGGGGGTCAAAATACGTCTACCGTGCCCCCTTCTACCCATTCTGAACATTATTTGCCCTCCATCTTGTATCTTAATTCGACCGAAACACAAAATGGTGGACTCCCGTAACGCTGCCGGTTCGCGTACCGGGGCGCTCACCGGGAAGCGCTCCATTAAAAAAGGTGGGAAAGTAATTTACAGAAGAAACCCTGGAGACACTTTCACCAAATATAGATTAGCTCATACTACATACCAATCCCTACCATTTTCACAAATTTGATTGGAATTCCATTTAGCCATTTAGCCTGTAGACCTCCCTAAATAACCTGAGGTAAATTACTTCACAAAACACATCTGAAGTGTTGGAATTGACAACCAATTAAAATGTTACTTTCATTTTCTACTTTTTTTACCTGACATTTGATTGGTTATGTACCTGAATATATATAAAAAAAAGAGAGAGAAACACAGCCATTTTGACTACTACTTCCTGAACTACATTGCAAGATCATTTTCACTCACAACTTAAACTTGTTTTTAAAAGGTAAGATATTATTTTATAAATTTGATAACATTTTCAGATAGTTATATACTATCCCTCTGTAAGAGTTAGACATTAAGAAAGGCTTGTTTATTATAATTATGGATTGATTTAGGTTTCTGTGGTATTATTATGAATTTACATAGGCTTTCTCACAGGCACTTTTTAATAGTACTAGTTCATGCCTCAAAAGTACCTGTCTGAACTTAAACCCAACAGTGCCCTATCTCTACTGATATATTTATTTTTTATTCAAATTTCAGCACAAAAATGCAAGGAGAACAGAACGTTTCCTTTGAAATTGTCCTAGACATGAATAATGAGGAAATAATTGAACCCATTGACTTGGAATTCCTGGATGAATCACGAGACCATGAACTTCTACAATGTGTAGAATCTGTGGATTATTTACTTCATTACGATGACGGTCAAATGTGGGAAGTTATGTTCACTCAACAAGACGACATATCGGACAGTCAAATGTTAGACGTTCTTTTAAATTTTGAAAAAGAATCAGAAAAATAAAATTATATTTAATATAAAAAAATTGTTTGAGTCTTTAATCATTTTTATATGTAATTCATAAACTAGTACCAAATTGATTATAATGTAAAGTCAGACTTATAGTATACTGTGCACAATTCCAAAAATACATTTATATTTAATAATCATTAATACTGCTACTTAAATAAAAAATAAAAAAACAACAAAAAGAACAATCAATAAACATACAATATTTCTAATTATCATAGTCTATCATTCTTTTTTCCTTATAGTACGCTCCCCGGACCGCTTCCCGGTGCGCTTACCGGGCGCTACCCACGCAAAAAAAATAAAATATATATATATATTTTTTTTTTTTGCCCCGCGGGGCCCTTTTAAAGCCTCCACATCAAACTTAGGGAGTCAGGGAGGATCTACTATGCCCCCTTATGGTCATTTCCCCCTTTGTTTTGGCCTCCTCTTGTCTCTCGATCCTACCGAGAGACAAGATGGCGGCCGCTCCGGACTGTTTAAAATGTTGACAGACACCGGAGAGCCAATCAGCTTCGCTTCGCGAAGTTCCGTTACGCGTCAAGTACGCGAACCGGGGCGCTGCCCGTAGCGCGCTTACAGATATATATATTTTTTTGAACGTTAATTTCTCAAAATCCACTGGAGCACATATATAGAGACCTAGCAAAGGCACATCGGGCTAACAGTCCCTACAATTTTGCCAAGTTTCGTGCAAATCCATCCAGCCGTTCGGGCTAAAAGTGAGGCCAACCGCCCTATGGAAATGAACATGGGAAAAACGCGTTTTGGGACCCCCCTTTTTTCTCAGCCCCCCCTTGACGAACCCCCCCAAATTTTCAGTGGCTGCTCAGAAACAAAATGTTCCATTTTCCTGAAAATTTCAGCCAATTCCGTCCACAAACGCCAAAGTTATTAGACATAGAATTTTCAAAAATCCCATAGAGAAAAAATCCTAACTATATATACCTACTGGCGACCTAATTACCATAGGAAAATCGCAACCTTCTATTCCCAATAACTTTGGTGGCAGTTGACGAAGCAGAGAAAAAAAAAGTGTGGGGGGCCCAATCTCCCCCATACTGCCCGGGTAACTACCCCCCCCCGGGGCTTTGCTCAAATATTTGCAGGGGCACACGGCCCCCCTGCAGCCCCAGGGACTGCCACACCCCGGGGCTTTAATTTTTAATATTGGGGGCATCCAAGCCCCCCCAAGCCCCGGGGGACCACCACCCCGGGGCTTTAATTAATGAATTGCCTAACGGGGCACATGGCCCTCGCTGCCCCAGGAAATGCCATCCCCCGGGGCTTTTCTTTCTTTTTTTTTTAAACATTCCTGTGGGGGTCCGTTACGGACTCCCGGGCCCCAGGGACCACCCCCCACCGGGGCTATGTAACTGATGGGAGGGGGGCCGTGCGGCCCCCCTCCTGGAGCCTGTGATGGCCCTGGGGACCACCACCCCCTAGGGCCAGCTCCTGCAGTGTCCCAGGATGCCCACCCCATGGGACACTGCTGTTTGCTATGGCTGGGCGGGAGCCTCGCAGCTCCCACCCTGTCATAGCAAACTGCTTTGGTTTTTGAACGAGAGAGCAGGAAACCTGCTCTCTCTTCCAAAAACCAAAGACGATTGCTTTTCCTCACGGGGAGCTGCATGTTAGCAGCTCCCCAGGTGGAAAAGCAATGCCGACTCCCACAGGATGCGGGGAACTGGCAGGACCGTGGGGGGATTGGGGACCCCTCCAAGGTCCCCAATGGAGAAGGCCAGCCTCGGGTGATGGGATCCCCGGGGCTAGATGTGGCCCAGGAGGCACTCCTAAAACTCCACCAAAAAAACAAATGCTGGCCCCGGGGATGGGGTCCCGGGCCATAAATGGCCTGAGGAGGGGGGCAACGCAGTCCCCTCCAAATAAATAAATTTTTAAAAAACTGCCCATGCCCTGAGGGATGGCGTCTCCGGGGCCGAATATGGCCTAGGGAGGGGGGCCACACGGCCCCCTTCCTATTTTTTTTATCAAAAGAAATATAACGAAGGGGTCAGGCCCTTGGGGATGAGGTCCCCGGGGCCAATAACATAAGAAAAGAAGGGGGGCCAAATGGGCCCCTTCTTAAAAAACTAAAATAAAAAAAAGACCGGCATCGCGTCGGAGGCCCTGCCCTCTTCCTGCAGCACAATGGAAAAGCGCCGCCTGGCATGTTTGCAGATGGGAAACTAATTCCCTTTAAATACTGGGGGTCCCTGGGGGAAAACTAGCCCACCAGGAACCTTCAGTATGCACCAGGAAGCTGCGTTGCAGAGAGTTGTTCAGAGGCCACGCCCCTTTTTACACCTCTTTGCAACGGAGCTCTGTGGTGCTTAATGCAGGTACCTGGTGGGCTAGTTGCACCCCAGGGACCCTCAGGATTCAAGGGGACTTAATTCCCCAACTTAAAACGCGCCATGGGGCACGTTAGCACAGTGGTGAAGGGACGGCGCGGGGTCTGAGGTGACATGTGTGCAAACACGCCTTGTGGCGCATTTTTAAGTTGGGCAATTAATTCCTCTTCAATCCTAAGGTCTCCTCGGGGCCAACTAGCCCATCAGGTACCTCCTGTAAGCGCCACAGAGCTGCGTTACAGAGTGTTGTGAAAAGGGGTCGGGCCTCAGAACACCTCTCAGCAATGCAGCTCCCTGGTGTATATTGGAGGTACCTGGTGGGCTAGGTGGGATAGTTGACCCCCAGGGACCCTCAGGATTGAAGAGGAATTAATTCCCCAACTTAAAACGTGCCACAGGGTGTGTTTGCACACATTTCACCTCACCACCGCGCCCCATGGTGACTTGTAAGTTGGGGAATTAATTCTCCTTCAATACTGCGGGTCCCTGGGGGGCAACTAGCCCACCAGGTACCTCCAATATGCGCCAGGGAGCTGCTTTGCAGAGAGGTGTTCAGAGGCCACACCCCTTTTTACAGCTCTCTGCAACGCAGCTCTGTGGCGCTTACTGGAGGAGCCTAGTGGGCTAGTTGGACCCTAGGGACCCTCAGGATTCAAGGGAACTTAATCTCCCATGTTTACACAGTGGTGAAGGGAGGGGACGGGGCCTGAGGTGACGTGTGCCAACACTTCCTGTGGCACGTTTTCAGTTGGGGAAATAATTCCCCTTCAATCCTGAGGGCCCCTGGGGGCCAACTAGCCCACCAGGTGCTTTCAGTAAGTGCTACTGTGCTGCATTGCAGAGAGGTGGTCAAGGCCGTGCCCCTTGTTACTCCTCTCTGCAATGCAGCTCTGTGGCGCTTACCGGAGGTACCTAGTGGGCAAATTGGACCCTAGGGACCCTCAGGATTTAAGGGGACTTAACCTTCCAACTTAAAAAGGCCACAGGGCGTGTTTACACGGTGGTGAAGGGAGGGGACGTGGTCTGAGGTGACGTGTGCAAGCACGCACTTTGGCGCGTTTTAAGTTGGGGAAATAATTCCCCTTCAATCCTGAGGGCCCCTGGGGGCCAACTAGCCAACCAGGTGCTTCCATTAAGCGCCACTGAGCTGCGTTGCAGAGAGGTGGTCCAGGCCATGCCCCTTTTACACCTCTCTGCAACGCAGCTCTGTGGGCTTACTAAAGGTACCCAGAGGGCTAGTTGGACCCTTGGGACCCTTATGATTCAAGGGCACTTAATCTCCCAACTTAAAACGGCCACAGGGCGTGTTTATATAGTGGGGTAGGGAGGGGACAAGGCCTGAGGTGACGTGTGCAAACACGGCCTGTGGCGCGTTTTAAGTTTGGGAAATAATTCCCCTTCAATCCTGAAGGCCCCTGGGAGCCAACTAGCCCACCAGTTGCTTCCAGTAAGTGCCACTGCGCTGCATTGCAGAGAGTTGGTCCAGGCCGTGTTCCTTCTTACACCTCCCTGCAACGCAGCTCTGTGGTGCTTACTGGAGGTACCTAGTGGGCTAGTTGGACCCTAGGGACCCTCAGGATTCAAGGGGACTTTATCTCCCAACTTAAAACGGCCACATGATGTGTTTACACAGTGGTGAAGGGAGGGGACGGAACCTGAAGTGACGTGTGCAAACACGCCCTGTGGCGCATTTTAAGTTGGGTAAATAATTACCCTTCAATCCTGAGGGCCCCTCGGGGACAATTACGCCACCAGGTTTTCCAGTAAGTGTCACTGCGCTGCATTGCAGAGAGGTGGTCTAGGCCTTGCCCCTTTTTACACCTCCCTGCAACGCAGCTCTGTGGCGCTTACTGGAGCTACCTAGTGGCCTAGTTGGACCCTAGGGACCGTCAGGATTCAAGGGGATTTAATCTCCCACCTTAAAATGGGCGCAAGGCATGTTTACACAGTGGTGAAGGGAGGGGACGGGGCCGGAGGTGACGTGTGCAAACACACCCTGTGGAGCGTTTTCAGTTGAGGAAATAATTCCACTTCAATCCTGAGGGCCCCTGGGGGCCAACTAGCCCACCAGGTGCTTCCAGTAAGTGCCACTGCGCTGTATTGCAGAGAGGTGGTCTAGGCCTTGCCCCTTTTTACACCTCCCTGCAACTCAGCTCTGTGGCACTTACTGGAAGTACCTAGTGGGCTGGTTTTACCCTAGGGACTAAAGGATTCAAGGGGACTTAATCTCCCAACTTAAAAAGGCCACTGGGCGTGTTTACATGGTGGTGAAGGGAGGGGACGGGGTCAGACGTGACGTGTGCAAACCCCCCCAGTGGCGCGTTTTAAGTTGGAGAAATAATTCCCCTTCAATCCTGAGGGACCCTGGGGGCTTACAGTAAGCGCCACTGTGCTGAGTTGCAGAGAGATGGTCCAGGCCGTGCCCCTTTTTACACCTCTCTGCAACGCAGCTCTGTGGCAATTACTTGAGGTACCTAGTGGGCTTGTTGGACCCTAGGGACCCTCAGGATTCAAGGGGACCTAATCTCCCAACTTAAAACGGCCACAGGGCATGTTTACAAAGTGGTGAAGGGAGGGAACGGGGCCTGAGGTGACGTGTGCAAACACATCCTGTGGCGTGTTTTCTGTTGGGGAAATAATTCCCCTTCAATCCTGAGGGCCCCTGGGCACCAACTAGCCCACAAGGTGCTTCCAGTAAGCGCCACTGTGCTGCAATGCAGAGATGTGGTCCAGGCCATGCCCCTTTTTATACCTCTCTTCAACGCAGCTCTGTGGGCTTACTGAAGGTACCTAGTGGGCTTGTTGGACCCTAAGGACCCTCAGGATTCAAGGGGACTTAATCTCCCAACTTCAAACGGCAACAGGGAGTGTTTACACAGTGGTGAAGGGAGGGGACAGGGCCTGAGATGACGTGTGCAAAAACGTCCTGCGGCGAATTTTAAGTTGGGGAAATAATTCCCCTTCAAGCCTGAGGGCCCCTGGGGGCCAACTAGCCCATCAGGTGCTTGCAGTAAGTGCCACTACGCTGCATTGCAGAGAGGTGGTCTAGGCCGTGCCCATTTTTACACCTCTCTGCAACGCAGCTCTGTGGCGATTACTGGAGGTACCTAGTTGGCTAGTTGGACCCTAGGGACCCTCAGGATTCAAGGGGACTTAATCTCCCAACTTAAAACAGCCATAGGGTATGCTTACACAGTGGTGAAGGGAGGGAATGGGGCCTGAGGTGACGTGTGCAAACACTTCCTGTGGCGCGTTTTCTGTTGGGGAAATAATTCCCCTTCAATCCTGAGGCCCATGGGCACCAACTAGCCCACAAGGTGCTTCCAGTAAGCGCCACTGCGCTGCGTTGCAGAGAGGTGGTCCAAGCCGTGCCCCTTTTTACACCTCTCTGCAATGCAGCTCTGTGGGCTTACTGAAGGTACCTAGTGGGCTTGTTGGACCCTAGGGACCCTCAGGACTCAAGGGGACTTAATCTCCCAACTTCAAACGGCCACAGGGCGTGTTTACACAGTGGTGAAGGGAGGGGACGAGGCCTGAGGTGACGTGTGCAAACACGCCCTAGGGCACATTTTAAGTCGGGGAAATAATTCCCCATCATGCCTGAGGGCCCCTGTGGGCCAAGAAGCCCATCAGGTGCTTCCAGTAAGCGCCACTGCTCTGCATTGCAGAGAGGTGGTCTAGGCCATACCCCTTTTTACACCTCTCTGCAACGCAGCTCTGTGGCGCTTACTGGAGGTACCTAGTGGGCTAGTTGGACCCTACGGACCCTCGGGATTTAAGGGGACTCAATCTCCCAACTTAAAACAGCCACAGGGCATGTTCACATAGTGGTGAAGGGAGGGGACGAGGCCTGAGGTGACGTGTGAAAACACTCCCTGTGGCGCGTTTTAAGTTGGGGAAATAATTCCTCTTTAATCCTTAGAGTCCCTGGGTCCAACTAGCCCGCCATGTACCTCCAGTAAGCACCACAGAGCTGCATTGCAGAGAGGTGGTCCGAGGCCATGCCCCATTTTATATCTATCTGCAATGCAACTCTGTGGCACATACTGGACATACCTGGTGGGTTAGTTGTCCCCCAGGGACCCTCAGGATTCAAGGGGACTTTATCCCCAAACTTAAAACACCGACAGGGCGTGTTTGCACACATATCACCTCAGGGCCCCCTGGTATTGGTACGTCCATTGATTTGAAAATGTTTGTTTCTATTTTTGAGTGTGTGTATCAAAGGTTATATTAGGGTGAGAGGAAGTCTGCCACTCTATCACAAGGATGATGTCATCACTGATGACATCATCCTTTTTATAATCAGTGAGATGTAATCCGTGATGTCATGAGTGATGTCACTGACCATGTCATGAGTGATGTAATATGTGACGTCATCAGCAGTGTATTGCGGGTGCGTGAGTTATAGTTAGCTGAACTAACTATAACGGGGGAATTTCTATGGTTTTGCACGAGTGAAATGCCCAACTATCAATAATGCCATTGAAACCTATGGTTTTTTCAGTGAATATATATATATATATATATATGATGAGGAGCACCATCACGCTATGAGAAGGTGAGACTGCGGTGAGGCTGTGAGCGAGAACTGGATTTTGCCCATTTAGCAGCACAGCAAGCCCACGTGAATAAACTTGCCCCTTAATGTCTTATTCCTACTAAAGGAGTGCTATTGGATTTATTGGCATGCAGCAAGTCACCCACTTAGGGATTAATTAACTCGGACGCAATCATGTAATCCAGACACCTGGACTACGTATCCCAGACTGCCATACATCAAAGCAGCCTCGGTGATGGTCCACTAGGGGGCTACGTAGCGAATAAAAGATGCCTGAAAGCTAAGAGTGCGAGTTGGTGCATGTTTTCCCTGCCCAGAGGAAGGAGCGTCTTTGCTTCGAAATGCGTCTGCAAGTTATAAATATGAGGTTTGGGTGCAAGTTCTGAAGAGGAATACCGGAAGGCTGGCGAGCTGTTGTGTGCCCTCGAAATCTGCTTTAGGGCTTTGTTTGATTATATTGTTGGGTGGCTCCCTGACCACGATGAGGAGCACCATCACGCTATGGGAAGGTGAAACTGCGGTGAGGCTGCGGGCGAGAACTGGATTTTGCCCATTTAGCAGCACAGCAAGCCCACGTGAATAAACTTGCCTCTCAATGCCTTATTCCTACTAAAGGAGTGCTATTGGATTTATTGGCATGCAGCAAGTCACCCACTTAGGGATTAATTAACTCGGACGCAATCATGCAATCCAGACAAATGGACTACGTATCCCAGACTGCCATACAGCAAAGCAGCCTCGGTGGCGGCCCAATAGGGGGCTACGTAGCGAATAAAAGATGCCTGAAAGTTAAGAGTGCGAGTTGCTGCATGTTTTCCCCGCCCAGAGGAAGGAGTGTCTTTGCTTCGAAACACGTCAGCAAGTTATAAATATGAGGTTTGGGGGCAAGTTGTGAAGAGGAATGCCTGAAGGCTGGCGAGCTGTTGTGTGCCCTCGAAATCTGCTTTAGGGCTTTGTTTGATTATTTATATATATATATATATATATATATATATATATATATATATATATATATATATATATATATATATATATATATATATTACCTACTGGCGGTCGCCAGTAGGTATATATAGTTAGGATTTTTTCTCTATGGGATTTTTGAAAATTCTATGTCTAATAACTTTGGCGTTTGTGGACGGAATTGGCTGAAATTTTCAGGAAAATGGCACATTTTGTTTCTGAGCAGCCCTTGAAAATTTGGGGGGGTTTGTCAAGGGGGGGCCGAGAAAAAAGGGGGGTCCCAAAACGTGTTTTTAACATTGAGTTTTCCATAGGGCGGTTGGCCTCACTTTTAGCCCGAACGGCTGAATGGATTTGCACGAAACTTGGCAAAATTGTAGGGACTGGTAGCCCGATGTGCCTTTGCTAGGTCTCAATATATGTGCTCCAGTGGATTTTGAGAAATTAACGTTCAAAAAAAGATATATATCTGTAACAGCGGACCGGGCAGCGCTCCGGTTCGCGGACTTTACGCGTAACGGAACTTCGCGTAGCGAAGCTGATTGGCTCTCCGGCGTCTGTGAACATTCCAAACAGTCCGTAGCGGCCACCATCTTGTCTCTCGGTAGGATCGAGAGACAAGAGGAGGCCAAAGCGAAGGGGCAAATGACCATAAGGGGGCATAGTAGATCCTCGCTGACCCCCTAGGTTTGATGTGGAGGTTTTAAAAGGGTCCCGCGGGGCAAAAAAAAATAATAATAATAATAATCGAACGGCTGAATGGATTTGCACGAAACTTGGTAAAATATTAGGGACTGGTAGCCCGATGTGCCTTTGCTAGGTCTCAATATATGTGCTCCAGTGGATTTTGAGAAATTAACGTTCAAAAAAAGATATATATCTGTAACAGCGCTCCGCTTCGCGTAACGGAGGTTTGCGAAGCTGATTGGTTCTCCGGCGTCTGTAAACATTGCAAACAGTCCGTAGCGGCCGCCATCTTGTCTCTCGGTAGGATCGAGAGACAAGAGGAGGCCAAAGCGAAGGGGCAAATGACCATAAGGGGGCATAGTAGATCCTCCTTGACCTCTTAGGTTTGATGTGGAGGTTTTAAAAGGGCCCCGCGGGGCAAAAAAAAAATAATAATAATAATCGAACGGCTGAATGGATTTGCACGAAACTTGGCAAAATTGTAGGGACTGGTAGCTCGATGTGCCTTTGCTAGGTCTCAATATATGTGCTTCAGTGGATTTTGAGAAATTAACGTTCAAAAACAAGATATATATCTGTAACAGCGCTCCGCTTCGCGGAGATAAAATTATATCTGTATTACCTAGCTGTTGCTAACACCAGTTAGCGACGGCTAGTAGGAGATAGCGACCATCTTGGGCCCCACTTTGCATGTGAGTGATATTTATCACTAATGACATGCAAAGTGGGCATGCCAAGATGTTAGCGACTGGAAACAGTCGCTAACATCGCTATCTCCTATTATCAACTTTTGGAAATATTCGAGATAAGCGCGAATATCTCCAAAAGCTAGCACCTGCCCTGAGCAGTTCTTAGCCATGTTATCCAATGGGAGGTGGATAACATGGCTAAGAGCATTAGCTCGGTAATGCATGAATATCGCTGAGTTTTCAGCGATATTAATGCATTGCGGTCGTTTATTATCGTATTTGCGATAAACCTTGATAATAGCAAGGTTTATCTGCGATAATTTCTGACGATGCTTAGCGGTAAAAAAATCGTAGCTAAGCATCGTTAGGGATAAATATCGCTTAACTTTGGTAATATGCCCCAACGTCTGTTAACGTTCGATTCGAAGGAAATCAGGAAGTGTTGAAAAACATTGTCTGCGCCATCTTGTCTTTTTTCAAATGCCACACTTTTGTCGTGCACGGCAGCCATTTTAGATGCCTTGACCAGACCCACTCTGTGCACGCTGTCGATCCTTAGCATGGCTCCCCACCCTCGCAAGCATCTCCCCCAGGCAGTGGTCACCCCCGCTCTCTGTCTTATGCATGGGTAATAAACCTCCCCCCATCTGCGCTGCTCTTCCCTGAGAATCACACCCTGTGCCCGCCCGACACCTCCCTTTCGCCCTATTCACTACCGCACCCTCTGACACTCCTTTTCCTCTGTGTCCGATTGTCCAGGCTGGTCCTAGGGTATCAGCTAGCCCTGCAGATGTAGTTTATGGCCCCAGCTGTAAAGAATCACCCCTCTTCAAAGGAGTTATAGTAGATCAAGGCCCACACTCGATGAGATCCGTCACAGCAGACGCGTTCCTATTATCTGAAAACCATCCTGTATTGTGATTGGGGAGGGGACCGAGCCTGAAGCGGAAGATTCCAGGGATGACTCTTTGTACATCAAAGTTTTTACAATTATGTGTCACATTAAAAATATATAGCACTCCGACAAAGTAGTAAGATTATAAAACTTTAATAACTTATAAATATATACAAGAAAACAAAAATAGTAATAACATATAAACATTTTTAGGGAAAAACAACGAAGTAGCGGTCGGCTGTGCGAATAGTCCCAACGCAGCACAACGTCCAGATTTCCGGCGTGGGGCGTCGCGGGGGGTGGGTCATCAGTAGCAAACTGTTGTGCGAATAGTTCCAAGGCAGCAGAACGATGGCACCAAGGTGATGTCCAGTAAGTTGCCGCACTGGTTTTGGTATCCTACAATGCTGCTCCGAATAACGGCGTGGGGCGCCCCGGGGGAGGCGGCGTGAACGGGCCTCTCCAGGTGGAGTGTCATCTGTTGTAGTGGGGCGCCCCTTTACCGTTTCAGTTGCCATTCCGTCCGTTTTTGGTCCACTGTGTCAAAAGCCGCAATTCAGCTGAGTTGCGCCCACTCTTGCGGTGCAGCGATAGGCGGCTGTCACAGGACTCTCAAAATGGCGGCAGGCTCTTTCCTTTTTGGGCCTGGTCCACTGAAATGGCCCTGGGACACCTTGGAAATCGGACGCTTGTCTGCTAGGTCTTGGACCCCATTCTCGAAAGCGTCCCCTCCGCCTTGAGGATTCATCAAACGTTTTGGGGGCCCCCGACTCCTGTAGGCTTCTGGTGGGGAGCGGTTGCCATGATTGCTCGCAGAATGACCACGACGGAGCTACGAGATGGTGGTGCTCTCATGCTGACGCCAGCTTCAGTCTGAAACATCCAGAAACAAGGTGGGGCTTTCATCGTTTGGGAAAAAAAAAAGTTTTCATCCAATGAAAAGTGTTGTTTTTAGGTCATATGATCAAGCCTTCCATCATTAGGAAACCAAAAGTAAAATGAACCAATGAAAAGTTTTATAAACAAGTCACATGACCTGTTATGCGGCATAGGGTATAAAATGCAGAGAAAATACGTTGGCACGTGAGGCGGCGTCAGTAGCGGACTGATGTGCGAATAGGCCGAAGGCAATACAACGCGCCAAGATCCGGATGGCACCGAGGTGGTGTCCAGCAAGTTGCAGCACTGGTGTGGCCATCCTACAATGCTGAAAGTCGGCGTGGGGCGCCCCGTTGGCCTGTGAGTTTGCGTCAGTAGCGGACCGATGTGCGAATAGGCCGAAGGCAGCACAACGCGCCAAGATCCGGATGGCACCGAGGTGGTGTCTAGTAAGTTGCCGCACTGGTGTGGCCATCCTACAATGTTGAAAGTCAGCGTGGGGCGCCCCGTTGGCCTGTGAGATGGCGGCAGTAGCGGACCGATGTGCGAATGGGGCCAAAGGCAGCGCAACAATATTTTCGGAATAGAAGACACCACAAGGCGCTGAGATGCCAAGATCCGGATGGCACCGAGGTGGTGTCTAGCAAGTTGTGGCACTGGTGTGGCCATCCTACAATGGTAAAAGTCGGCGTGGGGCGCCCTGTTGGCCTGTGAGATGGTGTCAGTAGCGGACTGATGTGCGAATGGGGCCAAAGGCAGCGCAACAATATTTTCTGACTGACACCACAAGGCGCTGAGATGCCAAGATCCGGATGGCACCGAGGTGATGTCTAAGTTGCGGACCGATGTGCGAATGGGGCCAAAGGCAGCGCAACAATATTTTCTGTATGGAAGATACCACTAGGCGTTGAGATGCCAAGATCCGGATGGCACCGAGGTGATGTCTAGCAAGTTGCTGTACTGGTGTACAATACTACAATGCTGAAACTCGGCGTGGGGCGCCCTATTAGCCTGTGAGATGGCGTCAGTAGCGGACCGATGTGTGAATGGGGCAAAGGTAGCGCAAGAATATTTTCTGAATAGAAGACAGCACAAGGCGCTGAGATGCCAAGATCCGGATGGCACCGAGGTGGTGTCTAGTAAGGTGCACTGGTGTGGTCATCCTACAATGCTGAAACTCGGCGTGGGGCGCCCCATTAGTCTGTGAGATGGCGTCAGTAGCGGACCGATGTGCGAATAGGCCGAAGGCAGCACAACGCGCCAAGATCAGGATGTCACCGTGGTGGTTTCATAGTTGAGAGGCACTTCATCTGCAGTGGGGCGCCGAGATCCGGATGGCACCGAGGTGATGTTTAGCAAATTGCTGTACTGGTGTGGTCATCCTACAATGCTGAAACTCGGCGTGGGGCGCCCCATTAGCCTGTGAGATGGCGTCAGTAGCGGACCGATGTGCGAATAGGCCGAAGGCAGCACAACGCGCCCAGATCCGGATGTCACCGTGGTGGTTTCATAGTTGAGAGGCACTTCATCTGCAGTGGGGCGCCGAGATCCGGATGGCACCGAGGTGATGTCTAGCACGTTGCTGTACTGGTGTGGTCATCCTACAATGCTGAAAGTCGGCGTGGGGCGCCCCATTAGCCTGTGAGATGGCGTCAGTAGCGGACCAATGTGCGAATGGGGCCAAAGGCAGCGCAACAATATTTTCTGAAGAGAAGACACCAAAAGGCGCTGAGATTCCAAGATCCGGATGGCATCGAGGTGGTGTCTAGCAAGCTATGCAGTTGAGTTGTGTGCGCACTTGCGGCGAATAGGTCGAAGGCAGCATAACAATGTTTTCTGAATAGAAGACACCACAAGGCGTTGAGATTCGGTTACCACCGAGGTGATGTCTAGCAAGTTGCCGCACTGGTGTGGCCATCCTACAATACTGCTCCGAATAACGGCGTGGGGTGCCCGAAGGGGGGGGGGGAGGCGGCGTGAACGGGCCTTCCTAGGTGGAGGCTCGTCTGCTGTAGTGGGGCGCCCCTTTACCGTTTCAGTTGCCATTCAGCTGAGTTTCGGCTGCTCTTGATGCTACAGCGACAGGCGGCTGCAACAGGACTCTCAAAATGGCGGCCTGTTCTTTGGATTTGGGACTGGTCCACTAAAATGGCCCTGGGACACCTTAGAACTCGGACGCTCGATTTTTTTTTCCTTTCCTGTACATGCAAAAAAAGGTAAATGCCCGGTACGTTACACGCTTCATCTGCCACGATGAACTCTCCAGAGAAACCGAAAAAATATATAGTTATGGTAACTATACCATGCATCGTCATATGGAGAGGTGGCACCAATTAATTATAGTGCTGCATAAAAGAGAGATTTGGAGGAGAACCCCTGACCTGCTAGTACATTCATCAAAGAAGTGGCACTGACAGCATCAGAGGCAAGGGAAACGGTCCCAAATATTTAGAAGAACTTTGGAAAGATTAAAATGACATGTTTAGATTGTGGCAAATTAATTTCATGTGGACAGATGAGTGTTACTCTAATAAATACAGCATATGAACATCATCATAGTCGATGGTTGGTAGAGACATTTTGAATATATCCTGGACCTGCCCGTCCTCGCCCAAAATGGCGCCGGAATAAATGGGACTCGTAACTCCTTGTTGTGTACTGGTTGCAGAACCTTGAAATCACGAGATACGTATGCAGTTTTGAAGCACATGGCGGGCGGGGACGAGAATTGATTGAATATTTCGACATCCCTATTGATATTAAGTTCTGATGTGTTATTGATTACTGTACTATTGAAAGTTCGAATTAACGTCACCCATGGTACTTGCCCGCAAATGTATATCTAGATAATTTTATTGTAACTGGCCCTGTCGTATTTTAATTATAAAATGTACGTCCACCGATTCCGTAACTGTTAGACACCTTAGTTCTTGCAACCTAATGGCCCGCCCGTTACGTTCCTCTACAGTGTAAATGTCTACTCATCATATACGATTACAGTTTGCTCCGTGGCAGGCCCACGTGGTTATAGGCTCGTATTTGTATAATGAAATTTTCACAATAAAGGTTTTTAAAAGAAAACATGGTAGTAGTATATACATTGGTAAAGTTTTTAATAATAGTCACTGTTTTAGAATCATTAAAAGGCAAGTGAAATAAAGCAGACCAATTACATGAAGGGTAAAAGGTATAATACGAAGGAACGCAGTAAAGATAAATGGTCAAGGGCTGTTGTGTTTTCTATTCCTGCAACATAAAGTGATCGATAAGAATCTCATATTCAGGCGTATCGGCGACTAAGACAGCAGGTCGACCCTCTTTTGCTCAACGGCTCCGTCATGGGACGAAGAAACGCTCTTTTTTTCGAAAAAAGAATATATTTTACTTGCAGGACAGTTGTACATTTTCCGGGAAAGTACATTAGCCTGGAACATTATAACATATATTTAAGAAAAAATAATGTTCGGAAGTAATAAAAAGCGTAATTTTTAGGTCATATGACCAAGCCTTTCATCATTAGAATAAGAAAAGTAAAATGAACCAATGAAAAGTTTTATTAACAAGTCACATGACTTGTTATGCTTACGTTACGCGCTGCGCGCCCCGGATGACTTCCGGATGCGCTAACGCGGCGCGTCATATGACGCATTACGCGACAACGCAGGTCCAGAATATAGTCAAAATGTCTCCACCAACCAGCGGTCGGAACACAACCCCTTTCAGCAGGCTAAATAGTTCTGTTAAATGACAACAGAAGGGACAGGCAACAAGAACCATCAGTCAAAGAGGGGAGGGCTAGTTCTTGTCTACCGGGTTACATTGGGGCGCTACCGGAACTGATCGAATTGGTAGTCTACAGTGTTTCTGGATGTTTCAGACTGAAGCTGGGGTTAGCATGAGAGCAGTACCATTTCGTAGCTCCGTCGTGGCCATTCCGCAACCAATCATGGCAGCCGCTCTTTATCGTTATTTTGGGCGGGGTGGGTGGCGGAGCCGAGCTGTTTTGCAGCCATCATTGTGTGGAGTTCAGTTCATTTCACTAGTTTTGTATTTGTCATGAGGGGTTGTTCCTAATGTTTCTATTTTAGCGAGGTCAAAAAGAGATCCCGTTAGTGGCCTACTGATTTTGCTCGATTCCTTTTCTTTTTTTTTACACGATTTTTCGTTATCTGCAAAGACTAAACAGAGTATTGCGACTCTGTGTTTGTTTGTAAATAGAGAATGAACCAAAGAGAACCAATTCTAAAACAGTAAATACTTGGATAACAATCAATCAAATGGAGAGAGAAGCAGGCACGACGTATTACAACGGGGGCAAAGGCCTGCGTTAACTACCCTTCACTATGTGCAAAGAGAGAGTACTCCTAATAGAAATGAGGGGGGGGGGCACCATTCAAAGCAGATCAGTGTGCATAAACACGAAAATGTTTTCACTTACCACGTACTTGACATTCGACAGCTTATGATATTTGCTATTAAAAAACCATTGAAATTCACTGAAAAAACCATAGGTTATAGATCATATATAGTTAGGAATTAGCATTTACAAAACCTTGAAAATTCACTGAAAAAACCATAGGTTATAGACCATATATAGTTAGGAATTAGCATTTAAAAAACCTTATTTTACTCACACAAAACCATTGAAATTCCATATATAGTTAGTTGCACTAACTATATATCGCGCACCCGCAATCCACTGCTGATGATGTCACATATTACATCATTCATGACATGGTCAGTGACATCACTGATGACATCACTGATGACATCTCAAATGACATCACTGATGACATCACTGATGACATCTGAAATGACATCACTGATAACATCTCAAATGACATCACTGATGACATCTCAAATGACATCACTGATGACATCACTGATGACATCTCATTTGACATCAATGACCACATCACTGATGATATCATTCATGTGACAATACAATGCATCTCCTCACACTTTAATATAACCTCAGTTACACCCAGTGTTAAATACAGAGTATAATTTTTGAAACCATTGACACACCAATACTAGTTACTACATACGCACTCAGTGATTCCTATGTTTACACACACATTCACTCATTTACCCATACAATCATTCATACATACAATCACTCATCTTTACAACACTATCATATGCACTCATACACCTATACAGACTCTCACACTCTGTCACTCATCCATGGAGTTACTCACACACCTAGTCAGTCCTGTAAATAATCAATCACACTTCCATTTTCTAATCTATACAGTTAAACATAGAGCACCTTACATTTTGAAACATATACTAACACATACTTACTCTCTTATACAATCATTGATACAAGTACACATTGATCTGCACAGAGTCACACACCTCCCAGCCAGCCACACACACACTCAGTCTCCCATACAAATACTTGGGCAATCAATCAATAACCCATATAGTTACTCATATAGCTACTGACCAACACATGCAGCAGTTTACAGAACAACAGACATAATGATGCACAAATTAAGACAGTTTAGTCACTAACCCATGCACTCAGTGAGACACATTTAATCACTCACTCATACAGTCAGTCACGCACCTACTAAATCCTTCATCCAGACACTTCTACATCTACTCATTCTTCAATATGTAAAACATATTTAAACTTTACAGAAACACACAGTCACTGGATGATGTCATCAGTGATGTCATTTGAGATGTCATCAGTGATGTCATCAGTGATGTCACTGACCATGTCATGAATGATGTAATATGTGACATCATCAGCAGTGGATTGCGGGTGCGCGATATATAGTTAGTGCAACTAACTATATATGGAATTTCAATGGTTTTGTGTGAGTAAAATAAGGTTTTTTAAATGCTAATTCCTAACTATATATGGTCTATAACCTATGGTTTTTTCAGTGAATATATATATGTGTGTGTGTATCATTTTTTAACATTATTAATACATGGAAAAAACATTTCCAGTTTCCGTGAGATTATTTTCATTTTCAACTTCAGGAAAATGTTCATTTATATTTATGAAAGATTTACATTTTAAATTCAAATTAAGCTAATAATATTGTAACTTTTATTTTGTTCTACATGTCAAACACATTTATAAAATTAACTTACATTAATATTCAAAAATATCTTAACTATGTTTTTATGCTAAATGTAAATTAATTTAATACATGTATTTTAAAATGTAGGACAAAGTAAAAAACAGATACAGAACTATTATTTTGAAATTAATATCTCATTACTTTGAACATATTAAATTACATTTTTATTATATATTACAAATGTATTAACAAAAATCCCATCTAATGGAAAAAAAATCTATATATATATATATATATATATATATATATATATATATACATATATATATATATATATATATATATATATATATATATATATATATGATTAAATAAGTATAATTGTTAAAGTGATGTATAGAACTAATTAACACTAATTTAATTGTATATTTGAGTTTTAATACAAAATAATGTTATGTTAATTTTTCAATTAATAGAATTATTCAAATATGTTAAAATAAAATAAAGCATGTGATTCATTTATAACTAATTTGTTAACACTATATGAATCTATAGTTCTGACTATTTAAAAAAAAAACATTTAGTTAATTTAACAATATTTGGGTTTTTCACCCCCCTAGCTCCATTTAGTTTAACAGGGGGTGTTGCAGAGTTAGTACTTGGCAGTGTCTAATTTGTGCTGATATTAGCCAGTGCTCAGTACTGGATCTTTTTTCTATCTAAAACAGCAGTTATTTATCGGCCACATGGTGGCTTTGTGTGCTTATCTTTTAGCAGAATTCCTCAGAAGCAATTTGTTATGCTTATTAAAAGCTAGCACATCAGTACTGCTGTCACTGGCATTTAGCAACATTGCTGGAACTACGCATGCTGCAGTTAACTCCTGAGAAATACCTTAGGTCCTGGCACTTACGTTTTGCTTTTACAAATTAAGAACTGATGGTTGTCCTTGTGTGGTGCTAGACTATTGCTCCTTTTTACCAGGAGTAACTTTGTACTTTTACGTTTGGTTTCACCTCATTTCTGGGGTTTTAGACATGCAGGTCTACACATTTGAGTAACTTCACACTACAAAATAGTGAACATCCCAAAGAATTAAAGTTGCACAAAAGTGGAAAAGTAAACTAACATGTGTGGATTTACTCAGATGTAGGTATACCTTTGTGAATAGGCCCCTTTAAGTCTCCCTTTAAGTCTATCTTCAAACAAAGAAATGTCATGCTACTCCATTTTATTCTGTTGGTGTTCACAGGGTCAATTTCTGATGTAGCCTTCATTGTCCTCTGTACTCTCTCTCATTGTCTATTGTAGAAGGTATTAATTGCCTGTCTTCTATAATGCATGGTCTGCATTTGTTTTGTGTACATCTGGATACCGAGCAATGATTAAATCCATTCCATTTTGAAGTGTTGCTGCATGACCCACTGATTTATATCTCTCAAATTTATGACTGGACCCACACAAGTATCCTGTGCCACTCTTCTGTTCAGTTCTTTTCTACTACAAGTAAACTGCTTACAGAAGCTGTCTTTGACAATAAGATTTTTATCTATTTCTCCTTGTCAAACATCACATGAACTTGTTTTGGAATATAAAGTTTCACTGGTCTTAAAACACTATGTTAAGGGAAAGTGACCCTGTAGAGGAAATTGTGCAACCCATCACTATTTTTAAGACCTAGGGTCTAAAGGTATTCTTTTCAAGCAGAAAATTAAGCCTCAATCAGATGCCCACCTTTGGTAGAGAACAACTGGAAGGGAAATTGACACTCATATTGGTGTTCTCTGAATGTTGTCCTTATCGCAATACCTCCAGATGTGGTTCCACTCCCTCTTTGAAAGTAAAACCTACTGGCCAATTTACAACCTCCTTAAACTGTAACAAAAATGCTGTCCCTGACAATCTCTGTAAGTTCTGAATTGATTGCGACCAGAAAAAAGAATTGTCCATCTCCAGGTACTTCCAAAAACAACTCCTGAAAAACCTTCCTCTTTGAACTCTGAACCTTATTTAGGGCATATTTCTCTAATTCTTTAAGGAAGTTATCACCAAACAAATGTCCCTTTCAGCATTTTGCATTCTCAATAAGCCAAACAGTACGCTGGATCCAGCCTCTCAAACAGTCAATATCAACATAAACCCAAATTAATATCATGTCAAATACACGAGCAACTGTTCAGAATCCATGACACATTTCTCTAACCCTTTCTTTGGATCTTTCCCACGTTTCTGGAATATATCTAGTGATCTTTGGGTAGAATTCAAGAGTCTGTCAAACTTTATCTGCCACCAGTTATCTTGATTACTCAGACTGGAAAATGTTTCTTACTGCTGACTCCAGACATTTCCTTAACTTTGAATATAATGGCATAACTCTTTTGATCTGAGATGATGAATTCCTGCCACCTGATAGAAACTTTTCTCCACCTTCAAGGTTCCTAAGAACCTTTCCCCTTCTATACAATTTGATCATTTGTCTCCAAATAGACCCATATCCATGCCATGAGAACCTTGCAGAACCAAGACATTCTGCAATATATCTAATCCATCAGATGCTATGTCTAGAGGTACAGTCAAGAAGGTGACCATATTTGTCAATCTTCCTCTCCCTAAAAGTGATTAATTTCTACTTTTAAACAACTTCTTATAATATTTCCTAGATGTGGTTCATATGGGGTGGGGTGGTGTGGTGAGCAAAAAAATGATGGATTTAGGCCCAGATCTCTGTACTGGGGTGAATGTATGACATTGTTCTGCATTCTGTCCATCAACTGTTATTTTTGCTTTTGTCACCCCGAGTGGGAAGGGTATACTCAGACGTGAGTCCCGTGCTCTCCAAACCACTGGAGTCAAGCTATCCTGGCTGAAGACGGCTGATAGCCAGAAACCGGTCCTAGGATGCTTGATTCCGGTCCAAGGAAGACATGGCTTGGCAGTTCAGGCTGGACTGTTCCCATGAGGCACAGGGTCAAGGCTGATTTGCATATGGCCTTGTCTGAATTGGGGTGGTGTGGTGAGCAAAAAAACGATGGATTTAGGCCCAGATCTCTGTACTGGGGTGAATGTATGACATTGTTCTGCATTCTGTCCATCAACTGTTGTTTTTGCTTTTGTCACCCCGAGTGGGAAGGGTATACTCAGACGTGAGTCCCGTGCTCTCCACACCACTGGAGTCAAGCTATCCTGGCTGAAGACGGCTGATAGCCAGAAACCGGTCCTAGGATGCTTGATTCCGGTCCAAGGAAGACCTGGCTTGGCAGTTTGGGCTGGACTGTTCCCATGAGGAACAGGGTCAAGGCTGATTTGCATATGGCCATGTCTGAATTGGGGTGGTGTGGTGAGCAAAAAAACGATGGATTTAGGCCCAGATCTCTGTACTGGGGTGAATGTATGACATTGTTCTGCATTCTGTCCATCAACTGTTATTTTTGCTTTTGTCACCCCGAGTGGGAAGGGTATGCTCAGACGTGAGTCCCGTGCTCTCCACACCACTGGAGTCAAGCTATCCTGGCTGAAGGCGGCTGATAGCCAGAAACCGGTCCTAGGATGCTTGATTCCGGTCCAAGGAAGACATGGCTTGGCAGTTCGGGCTGGACTGTTCCCATGAGGCACAGGGTCAAGGCTGATTTGCATATGACCATGTCTGAATTGGGGTGGTGTGGTGAGCAAAAAAACGATGGATTTAGGCCCAGATCTCTGTACTGGGGTGAATGTATGACATTGTTCTGCATTCTGTCCATCAACTGTTATTTTTGTTTTTGTCACCCCGAGTGGGAAGGGTATACTCAGACGTGAGTCCCGTGCTCTCCACACCACTGGAGTCAAGCTATCCTGGCTGAAGACGGCTGATAGCCAGAAACCGGTCCTAGGATGCTTGATTCCGGTCCAAGGAAGACATGGCTTGGCAGTTCGGGCTGGACTGTTCCCATGAGGCACAGGGTCAAGGCTGATTTGCATATGGCCATGTCTGAATTGGGGTGGTGTGGTGAGCAAAAAAACAATGGATTTAGGCCCAGATCTCTGTACTGGGGTGAATGTATGACATTGTTCTGCATTCTGTCCATCAACTGTTATTTTTGCTTTTGTCACCCCGAGTGGGAAGGGTATGCTCAGACGTGAGTCCCGTGCTCTCCACACCACTGGAGTCAAGCTATCCTGGCTGAAGACGGATGATAGCCAGAAACCGGTTCTAGGATGCTTGATTCCGGTCCAAGGAAGTCATGGCTTGGCAGTTCGGGCTGGACTGTTCCCATGAGGCACAGCGTCAAGGCTGATTTGCATATGGCCATGTCTGAATTGGGGTGGTGTGGTGAGCAAAAAAACGATGGATTTAGGCCCAGATCTCTGTACTGGGGTGAATGTATGACATTGTTCTGCATTCTGTCCATCAACTGTTATTTTTGCTTTTGTCACCCCGAGTGGGAAGGGTATGCTCAGACGTGAGTCCCGTGCTCTCCACACCACTGGAGTCAAGCTATCCTGGCTGAAGACGGCTGATAGCCAGAAACCGGTCCTAGGATGCTTGATCCCGGTCCAAGGAAGACATGGCTTGGCAGTTCGGGCTGGACTGTTCCCATGAGGCACAGGGTCAAGGCTGGTTTGCATATGGCCATGTCTGAATTGGGGTGGTGTGGTGAGCAAAAAAACGATGGATTTAGGCCCAGATCTCTGTACTGGGGTGAATGTATGACATTGTTCTGCATTCTGTCCATCAACTGTTATTTTTGCTTTTGTCACCCCGAGTGGGAAGGGTATGCTCAGACGTGAGTCCCGTGCTCTCCACACCACTGGAGTCAAACTATCCTGGCTGAAGACGGCTGATAGCCAGAAACCGGTCTTAGGATGCTTTATTCCGGTCCAAGGAAGACATGGCTTGGCAGTTCGGGCTGGACTGTTCCCATGAGGCACAGGGTCAAGGCTGATTTGCATCTGGCCATGTCTGAATTGGGGTGGTGTGGTGAGCAAAAAAACGATGGATTTAGGCCCAGATCTCTGTACTGGGGTGAATGTATGACATTGTTCTGCATTCTGTCCATCAACTGTTATTTTTGCTTTTGTCACCCCGAGTGGGAAGGGTATGCTCAGACGTGAGTCCCGTGCTCTCCACACCACTGGAGTCAAGCTATCCAGGCTGAAGACGGCTGATAGCCAGAAACCGGTACTAGGATGCTTTATTCCGGTCCAAGGAAGACATGGCTTGGCAGTTCGGGCTGGACTGTTCCCATGAGGCACAGGGTCAAATCTGATTTGCATATGGCCATGTCTGATTTGGGGTGGTGTGGTGAGCAAAAAAACGATGGATTTATGCCCAGATCTCTGTACTGGGGTGAATGTATGACATTGTTCTGCATTCTGCCCATCAACTGTTATTTTTGCTTTTGTCACCCCGAGTGGGAAGGGTATGCTCAGACGTGAGTCCCGTGCTCTCCACACCACTGGAGTCAAGCTATCCTGGCTGAAGACGGCTGATAGCCAGAAACCGGTCCTAGGATGCTTGATTCCGGTCCAAGGAAGACATGGCTTGGCAGTTCGGGCTGGACTGTTCCCATGAGGCAGAGGGTCAAGGCTGATTTGCATATGGCCATGTCTGAATTGGGGTGGTGTGGTGAGCAAAAAAACGATGGATTTAGGCCCATATCTCTGTACTGGGGTGAATGTTTGACACTGTTTTCCATTCTGTCCATCAACTGTTATTTTTGCTGTGGTTCGTATGACAGCTGTTTTCATTTTAGTTATCTGTGAAATATGCTTCCTTTTTCAATACCCGTTCTTGACTTAATAGTCTCAGTTTCAGAATCAGACATGGAATTGGAGTAGCATCATTTTGGCTCCATCTTTTTACATTTGGCTGTGCTATATATATGTTTACATTTGGCCTTATGTACTCATGTGATGCAATATTACTATGATATATGGTCCACCAACAATATAGAGCATGCATCTAGTGTGTGGTATGACATATGCTTGTGTATATTCATTTCTTTTATTTAGAAACATCTGGATTGCAGATAGTAATCTTCTGTAGGCTGAGCTGGTGGTGGTGGTGAGCTAAAATGCATTTAATGCAGTGCATTTGCCAGGGATTAGTGAGAATTCAGTATCCATAGGGGTGAGCGTCAAGCGCGCTGGTAAACTCCATTCCGTGGGGGGTGACAGAGTTTTCCCAAAGTTCGTGCTCCAAGCAGAGCGTGGAGTAGTAAAACTCTGCTGGCAGGGCAGAATTAACTGGCACCCCCCTACTTCTAACACCGTACAGATGTCCAACTAGAGTATACAACCAGAGGTACAATACCGCACACGTACTAACACAAATGCACTTTTAGGTTCATTAAATCATGATTAGGATGTTTTTGAGCATACCAAGGGGGTGCTTATGTACACCCCATATGTTGTGTGCAAGATTGTTGTAGCATGTTGTGTGTTGCACAACATTGTCATACAAAAGGGTTAACACACCCAGAGACCCAGAGTAGGGCTCAGAAAAGATATTAGGATATGCAAGTATGCAATTGGTCGACTCTTTTTTCTCTCGAGCTGCTAATTTGGATAACTGCATTTATGTTGTTGTGCAGTCTGTTGTCAATGATAAATGCTGGACATCTAACACATTCTCCATACAGAGTATCCTGAGACAACATTGTTAACTTTACATAATGTTTCTCAGTAACATGCTGTATTTAAACGGAAGCAATTTGTCTTTATGCATTCTTTATCTTGTATCCAGAGCATCATTCAAACACAAAATCTCAAGTTTGTGTATGGCAAACATTATAAAAACATAAATAAGCACTCCTAAATTAGGTCCAGAAACTGATTCTGCTTAGATGTTATTATTTTTTAACATTGATGGATCTTAGACTACGTGTATTGTGTCTCCTTCCAGCTTGCAAAGTGTCTATCCTATGCGTTGAGCTTCTCCTCCATACACAGCATGGAGACTCCGTATTCAAAACAGAGATCTCCACCTATTGCAAATTACCCAGAAATGACATAGAGGAAGTTGGCCATATTATTTCTATTCTGGGCCATCTTCTCCACAAGGCATCCTCCTCCTCCATCCTCTTCCTCCTCCTCCATCCCTCTGTGTCTTGCTGCAGTCTTGCCCCTAACATACTGAGAGACTTGAAGAGAAAGCTCCCTTCTTTCACAATTAGATTTGAATATTATCACCGAGGGGATAGTAGGCAAGTATCCTCACCTTGATGTGGGACCTGAAACACAGTTGAGCAGGATGGACCCAAGGCTGGTGAGACATCACCATGTGCTGCAATGCAGTTGGTTTTCACACCCGATGGGGAAAGCTGTGATCCATATCAAGACTCAGGACCCTACAGGTCTTTCCAGCATAATACAGAGCACCCCGGCATGACACCAATATACAAAAGGGTTCTGAAAGCTGCCTGACCGACCCTCCATGCTCAAGTAAATTTACATTAGTATTTGGCACATAGGTTTCTGTGACTTTTGAGAGTGCATTCCTGTCATGTATTCACTAAAAACTTTGTCATAATCTTGATTATGCCAACTACCTTACTGTCACATGGTCAGGATAAGCCTGGTAAGGAACACCACCATTTACATGTGCATGTTTCTTAGGTTGCCTTCTCTTTTACACTCAATGAATTTTGAAATACATTTGCATGTGTGACACTGCAGTATAATATTAACTGAAATTGCCATTTCTTACATTTCTAGATAATGGCACACTATCACGACAACTTGAACATCCAGTACAATGGATAAAGTTTACTTCACAAATGTCATGTTGTTATTGTCCGGTAGGTGTTAAAGCTCTCAAACTAGAATAAATAATTGTGCCCTGACAGGGGTTGTTATATGGCCACATTGGTGCTGTTTATTATATATACAGAACTGCTTCCTTGTTTAAGGGGGGACACTCAACTGACACTGCAAGGTTACTGCACATTGAAATTCCAGCTCAGCTGATTTCTGTTTAGCCAACAGGAGAGATGTCCAGCTCTACACCATGACGGACAGCCTGATGACTCTGTCCACCCGACAGGGATTTGTCAGATCACCCAGCCTAGGCAAGACTAGGTTACAGAGTGCTAGGTAGGAGTACACTATACACAGTAATTATATGCCACATACACTCGTTGTTCTAGCACAGTGGTGGAATTAGTTATCCTTTTCACTGTTCTCAGAATGGTAGTTACAATATTCTGATACATTTTACTGATACGCATTTTAAACAAGAATCATAATGCTTCAATAAATATTGAAACGCCTTGCTGAGAACATATTGTGTATTTCTTTGCGAATGAATGAGAGTTGGAATGAAAAGTTCTAGATCTGTTACCATGATTTCCTTGTGAGATGAGGGATGTCATGTTCTGAGGTTGCACACATATGTTTTGCCCTGTAAGATTAAGGGTCTAGTTGGTGCACTGTGGGCTAGCAGGGATACAGGCCGACATATCATGAGGGTGTGCATAGAATCAGTCTGGTACAATCCTGATGTTTCTGTTGTCCAATACATTTTCAGTTTTATCGTACACGTACAAGTCATACGCCATGGTGCCCCCAATGCTCTAGATTGGGCTTCTATTTAATGAATCCCCTAAGTAGTTTTCTTTTGTGTACGCAAAGACCCCAACTCACCTATTGACAGGAGACATCCTTGGTGTTAGGGAATAAATTCTCCTCAGCTGAGTAGGTTAACCCTATATATTGGCTGTAGGTTGTTAAAGCTTGAACATTTCAAAGGATCTCCTCATAGTGGTACCCTCTCTGAATTCTATAAATTATAATGGCTGAACCAGCAGCACTAAGCATACCTGAAAACAGCAAACATGCAGTTACTCAGAAGCCGCAACAAAACAATCTCACACTTGAGGGTGGGGATATTACTTTTGTGGGTGTTGTGTATAAATCACGCATAATTAATGTTGAAGTTGGGTTTATTCGTAGATGAGAAGGCACCCTCTAGAAACACATCCTGCGGCACCGGTCAGCGTTCAGTAACTGCTCTAACCGTACCATAACAATAGAACGGCACGATGGTAGATCGTGCCGTGGCATGAGGCCATACATTTGAAAGAAAATACAAAGGCGCGTGAATGTACAAGACGCGCGAGAGAAAGGGTAAGTATGGACATAACACACCTTCCTCCCTTACAGAACAAAACAAAAATGAGAAACAAATAATAAAAATATTTCCAATACAATTACATATTAAGTTTCAAATTTTCCTTTGACAAATACAATAAAATCAGACATCCACTTGGGTTTTCTTGTAGTTCTTTTCTGCAGATCAAAATCATTGTGATTAATAGGTTGAAAATTTACATCATTGTTATCATCAGGTTGAATATTAACATTTTGACAAAATTCATTTTCTATACTGGAACTACTGGTTGTAGCACTATTATCATTACTAGTTGTACTTTCATCTAGATCATCATCCAAATAAGAATTATTTGAATGATTCGAAATACAAGTCTTGTTGTAAATTGTTTTATCAGCTTTAAGAATAGAAATCCTGCTGAGATTCCATACTTTGTTATCTGATAACCTTACTGAATTTTTCCAAAGTTCAATGACTTCAAAAGGGCCCATAAACAAACTTTCCCCTTTTTTGACCTTCCATGGTTTTTTAACTTTTACCATCATACCAACTTCTATTTTTGGATCAATTTTATAATCACATTTCTTATCAAAGTATTTCTTATTAACACTATGAGTATGAGTAAGATTTTCCTTTACTTTACTAAAATCTACACTTGAAGAAGTAGATTTAACTAGCCATGACAGATTCACTTTAGTCCTAGGAAGTCTTCCCCTCATGATTTCAAATGGAGAATATCCAGTCATGGAATTCACAGTAGTCCTATACATCCATATTTTCTTAAAAACTTCTAATTCCCATTTTTTGCCCTCATTTCCAACAGATTGTATTGCACTCTTGAGAACTCTATTGAATCTCTCTATAACCCCATTACCACTGGGATTATAAAGAGAGGTAGTGGAATGCATTATTCCTAGTCTTGTAAAGTAATCTTTAGCCTTGTTGGAATTAAATTGGACTCCATTGTCTGTTATAAGCTTAACAGGTAAACCTTCCTCTGTGAAAACTCTATCCAAAAAACACAAAACAGATTCAGTATCTATTTTCTCAACCATCTTGATAACAGGCCATTTTGAAAAAACTTCAATAGCTGCAATGATGTACTTTGAGTCACAGCCAATAGGACCCATAATGTCCATAGCAACAGTTTCCCACGGGTTGTCAGGAATTACGTGTTCACCCATATTGGGTTTGAGCGTAGTCAAAGACTTGTCAGAATTAGCACAAGTAACACAATTTCTGACCAAGCGTTCAATAAATAAGTCTATGCCTGGCCACCAAAACAAATTCTTGACTTGCTGTTTAGTCCTGACAATACCGCTATGACCCTCATGACCCTGTAAAACTATGGTCTTTCTCACACCATTTGGTGGAACAATTCGTTCACCTCTCCTAATGATATTGTCATCATATAAAAGTTCAGATCTCACTTCCCAGAAACTCTTAAGTTCTGAACTGATAAACTTCCTATCAGGCCAAACACCAGTAATGCAATCTGCAACACATTTTAAAATCTTATCTTCCTCAAATTTCTTCTGCCATAGAATTTGATCAATAGAAATAGGACCTTCATCATGAATCATGGCAATCTGAAAATTATCCCATTCATTATGCAGATCTTCCTGAATGGGTAAAGGCATTCTAGACAAAAAATCAGCAGAGACATTGTCTTTCCCTGGTACGTATTGTATATCATAAACAAAATCCTGCAACCGCATAGACATCCGTGCAATGCGGGATGAAGCCCTCAACATGCCTTCAGTAGTAAGTAAACGTACCAAAGGTTTATGATCACTCCTCAATATGCACTCCTTACCCCAGACAAACACCCTGAAGTGCTCCAAAGCCCAAACGCATGCTAATGTTTCTCTTTCAATTGTGGAATACTTCTCCTCAGAAGGAGTGAGGGCTCTGGAAGCATGTGCAATAATGATTTATTTACCATCCTTTGTTTTTTGTGTAAAGATAGCACCTAGTCCCTTTGAGCTAACATCAGTAGTGATGATATTTTGTAAAGAAGGATCAAAACAAGAAAGTGCAGAAGCAGAACATATAGCATCTTTTACATCACTAAATTCTTTCTCACACTCTTCTGACCATACAAAGGTAACTCTGTTCTTGATCAGTTGTCTGATGTTAAATGTTCTACAAGACAAATTAGGTACATATTTAGCATAGAACTCCACTAGCCCTAAGAATGACCTTACATCATCTTTAGACCGGGGATGTGGTGCAGATTTAATGGCATCTAAAAGATCAGATTTAGGTTTGATTCCCTCTTCACATAACTCATGGCCCAGATAATTTACTGAATGAACACCAAACTTACATTTTTCATGTTTTATGGTGAGACCATGAAGATTAAGTGCTTTCAAAACATTCTCCAAAGATGAAATATGTTTTTCTTTACTGTCACTGAACACTAAAATGTCATCTTGAAAACAGACAGCATCTTTGCAATCCTTCAAAATGTCTTGCATCACCCTCTGAAAAATGGCAGCTGCTGACGCCAACCCAAAAGGCATCCTGTTAAATCTAAAGCATCCAAATGGGGTGATAAATGCTGTGAGATCCTTACTTTTTCCATCAAGTTCTATCTGATGGTAGGCAGCTGATAAATCTATGGTTGAGAAAAACTTAGACCCACCCACAGATGATAACAATTCAGAAATCCGAGGAAGAGGAAATTGATCCACAACAATGTTGTTGTTAAGGTGGCGAAGATCAATGCAGAGCCTGACCTTTCCATTGGTTCGTCTGGCAACTACAATGGGAGAAACCCATTCTGATGATTCAATTCTTTCTATTATTCCCTCCTTGACTAATTTATCCAACTCATTTTTTACTTCTTCTCGAACAGCAAAAGGAATATTACGTGCTTTATGAACCTTAGGGCACGCATTTTCTTTCAATCGAATTTCATGTTTAAAACTAGTTAGCTTTCCAATGTTCTTTTGGAAAGCATTTGGAAATTTGTCTAACATCATAGAAGAAATACCATTCTGTTCATCTACTAACATTACAGGATTAGGACTATTAGGATTCAGAATGATGTCAAGTTTGCCCTGATCAAACCAGCTAAGAACTGAAGGACCTTTCTTTGAGATATAAAGTTTTGCAATGCATTTTCTATTCTTGAACCTGAAAACTAGTGTTCTAAATCCCAAAATATCTATTCTCCCTCCTGAGTATCCTTCAGGGCTAATATCACTCTTCTCTAAATGACTACCTAATCTATTTACAAACAACTTTCTCCATATTGATTCACAAACAATAGAATATGGTGAACCAGAATCAGCATACATGTTAATTTTGACACCCCCAATGACCATATCACATAACGGTTTCTTCTTAATCATATTGCTGTCAACATTCAATACTGCTGTATTAGATTCTTTAACATTCAAGACAAATGAACAATTATTTGATTCATTAGAGAAAGCATCATCCTCACTGTTATCACTTTGTTCAATGCATTTGACTTTTTGGTTGTTTTACTCCTCTTGCATGCAGAGGTAAAATGTCCCATCAGACCACAATTGGAACACTTCTGTTTCAAACCAGGACAACTTTTGTTGTTAGCTAAATGTGATTTGCTATTACATCTGTAACACTTCAAATTACGTTCCTCAGAATTACCTTTTGAGTTAAATTTTTTTGTTTGAAAGTCCTTATACTTTTTCAGATTTCGAATTAATTTTTGAGACAATTTCTTTACTAATCGAAACATCTCTACTTTTAACTTGTTGCGCACTTCTGCATGAAAGTTCTGCTTTCCTGACAATAGCTATGACAAAATCTAAACTCTCATCACCATTTATCCACAATCTTTCCTGGACATTTTCATTACTAGAATGCATCACTACCTGATCTCTAATTAGGTCCTCTTGTAGATTTCCAAATTTACAATCCAAAGCTAAGGTTTTCAGAGCAGAAACAAAATTGTCTACTGATTCTTCACTTAGTTGTTTCCTTTGAAAGAACTTGTATCTTGAAATGCCAATGCATACTTTGGGAGAACAATACTTATCAAAGTCATATAAGGCTCCGTCAAACACATTCATATCACCACGTAGCGAATAAAAGATGCCTGAAAGCTAAGAGTGCGAGTTGGTGCATGTTTTCCCTGCCCAGAGGAAGGAGCGTCTTTGCTTCGAAATGCGTCTGCAAGTTATAAATATGAGGTTTGGGGGCAAGTTCTGAAGAGGAATACCGGAAGGCTGGCGAGCTGTTGTGTGCCCTCGAAATCTGCTTTAGGGCTTTGTTTGATTATACTGTTGCGTGGCTCCCTGACCACGATGAGGAGCACCATCACGCTATGGGAAGGTGAAACTGCGGTGAGGCTGCGGGCGAGAACTGGATTTTGCCCATTTAGCAGCACAGCAAGCCCACGTGAATAAACTTGCCTCTCAATGCCTTATTCCTACTAAAGGAGTGCTATTGGATTTATTGGCATGCAGCAAGTCACCCACTTAGGGATTAATTAACTCGGACGCAATCATGCAATCCAGACAAATGGACTACGTATCCCAGACTGCCATACAGCAAAGCAGCCTCGGTGGCGGCCCAATAGGGGGCTACGTAGCGAATAAAAGATGCCTGAAAGTTAAGAGTGCGAGTTGCTGCATGTTTTCCCCGCCCAGAGGAAGGAGTGTCTTTGCTTCGAAACACGTCAGCAAGTTATAAATATGAGGTTTGGGGGCAAGTTGTGAAGAGGAATGCCTGAAGGCTGGCGAGCTGTTGTGTGCCCTCGAAATCTGCTTTAGGGCTTTGTTTGATTATTTATATATATATATATATATATATATATATATATATATATATATATATATATATATATATATATATATATTTATGTGTGTGTGTGTATCATTTTTTAACATTATTAATACATGGAAAAAACATTTCCAGTTTCCGTGAGATTATTTTCATTTTCAACTTCAGGAAAATGTTCATTTATATTTATGAAAGATTTACATTTTAAATTCAAATTAAGCTAATAATATTGTAACTTTTATTTTGTTCTACATGTCAAACACATTTATAAAATTAACTTACATTAATATTCAAAAATATCTTAACTATGTTTTTATGCTAAATGTAAATTAATTTAATACATGTATTTTAAAATGTAGGACAAAGTAAAAAACAGATACAGAACTATTATTTTGAAATTAATATCTCATTACTTTGAACATATTAAATTAAATTTTTATTATATATTACAAATGTATTAACAAAAATCCAATCTAATGGAAAAAAAATCTATATATATATATATATATTTGACAAAAAAACAATGAGGCCCAGTTCCGGAGACATGGCATTTATTCACCGGCAAAGCAGCACACCCAGTTTTCATATCCTTACGCGTTTCGGCGTCCATTACAGCCTTGGTCACAGGTGAAAACATTTAAATGTCAAGTACGTTCGTGCGTGCTTAAAAGCGTTGAGTCACATGATTTACTTAAACACTGCATCTCCCATCATGCATTGTCTGTATGCTTGTAATTTAGTTCAGGCACTACTTGCAATTCCACATTTGAAGTAATTATTAATAGTCATTTTCAATGCACTGATGTTAGAGTGGAATTATTTCTCACGCAATCATGTGAATTCGTATACTTGCGTAGTGCTCTCATACCACGATGGCCTTAGAAAATGTCTGTCCTCCGGAAAGATCAGAGCAGAAGGTAATTCTCCTCTGAATCCCTTCCTCACCATCACAAGTTTGCTTCATTAGCATCTCCTCTCGTGGGCATCTGAAGGTGAGTGGGTCATGCTCCCAATTTAATCCAAACACAATCCTCCGAGCAAAGGAGCCCCCGACCCTGCAGGGCGGCCTCAGACAATGGGCACGGAGCAGCCCATCAATCATTTTTGACAAAAAAACAATGAGGCCCAGTTCCGGAGACATGGCATTTATTCACCGGCAAAGCAGCACACCCAGTTTTCATATCCTTACGCGTTTCGGCGTCCATTACAGCCTTGGTCACAGGTGAAAACATTTAAATGTCAAGTACGTTCGTGCGTGCTTAAAAGCGTTGAGTCACATGATTTACTTAAACACTGCATCTCCCATCATGCATTGTCCGTATGCTTGTAATTTAGTTCAGGCACTACTTGCAATTCCACATTTGAAGTAATTATTAATAGTCATTTTCAATGCACTGATGTTAGAGTGGAATTATTTCTCACGCAATCATGTGAATTCGTATACTTGCGTAGTGCTCTCATACCACGATGGCCTTAGAAAATGTCTGTCCTCCGGAAAGATCAGAGCAGAAGGTAATTCTCCTCTGAATCCCTTCCTCACCATCACAAGTTTGCTTCATTAGCATCTCCTCTCGTGGGCATCTGAAGGTGAGTGGGTCATGCTCCCAATTTAATCCAAACACAATCCTCCGAGCAAAGGAGCCCCCGACCCTGCAGGGCGGCCTCAGACAATGGGCACGGAGCAGCCCATCAATCATTTTTGACAAAAAAACAATGAGGCCCAGTTCCGGAGACATGGCATTTATTCACCGGCAAAGCAGCACACCCAGTTTTCATATCCTTACGCGTTTCGGCGTCCATTACAGCCTTGGTCACAGGTGAAAACATTTAAATGTCAAGTACGTTCGTGCGTGCTTAAAAGCGTTGAGTCACATGATTTACTTAAACACTGCATCTCCCATCATGCATTGTCCGTATGCTTGTAATTTAGTTCAGGCACTACTTGCAATTCCACATTTGAAGTAATTATTAATAGTCATTTTCAATGCACTGATGTTAGAGTGGAATTATTTCTCACGCAATCATGTGAATTCGTATACTTGCGTAGTGCTCTCATACCACGATGGCCTTAGAAAATGTCTGTCCTCCGGAAAGATCAGAGCAGAAGGTAATTCTCCTCTGAATCCCTTCCTCACCATCACAAGTTTGCTTCATTAGCATCTCCTCTCGTGGGCATCTGAAGGTGAGTGGGTCATGCTCCCAATTTAACTAAATTACAAGCATACGGACAATGCATGATGGGAGATGCAGTGTTTAAGTAAATCATGTGACTCAACGCTTTTAAGCACGCACGAACGTACTTGACATTTAAATGTTTTCACCTGTGACCAAGGCTGTAATGGACGCCGAAACGCGTAAGGATATGAAAACTGGGTGTGCTGCTTTGCCGGTGAATAAATGCCATGTCTCCGGAACTGGGCCTCATTGTTTTTTTGTCAAAAATGATTGATGGGCTGCTCCGTGCCCATTGTCTGAGGCCGCCCTGCAGGGTCGGGGGCTCCTTTGCTCGGAGGATTGTGTTTGGATTAAATTGGGAGCATGACCCACTCACCTTCAGATGCCCACGAGAGGAGATGCTAATGAAGCAAACTTGTGATGGTGAGGAAGGGATTCAGAGGAGAATTACCTTCTGCTCTGATCTTTCCGGAGGACAGACATTTTCTAAGGCCATCGTGGTATGAGAGCACTACGCAAGTATACGAATTCACATGATTGCGTGAGAAATAATTCCACTCTAACATCAGTGCATTGAAAATGACTATTAATAATTACTTCAAATGTGGAATTGCAAGTAGTGCCTGAACTAAATTACAAGCATACGGACAATGCATGATGGGAGATGCAGTGTTTAAGTAAATCATGTGACTCAACGCTTTTAAGCACGCACGAACGTACTTGACATTTAAATGTTTTCACCTGTGACCAAGGCTGTAATGGACGCCGAAACGCGTAAGGATATGAAAACTGGGTGTGCTGCTTTGCCGGTGAATAAATGCCATGTCTCCGGAACTGGGCCTCATTGTTTTTTTGTCAAAAATGATTGATGGGCTGCTCCGTGCCCATTGTCTGAGGCCGCCCTGCAGGGTCGGGGGCTCCTTTGCTCGGAGGATTGTGTTTGGATTAAATTGGGAGCATGACCCACTCACCTTCAGATGCCCACGAGAGGAGATGCTAATGAAGCAAACTTGTGATGGTGAGGAAGGGATTCAGAGGAGAATTACCTTCTGCTCTGATCTTTCCGGAGGACAGACATTTTCTAAGGCCATCGTGGTATGAGAGCACTACGCAAGTATACGAATTCACATGATTGCGTGAGAAATAATTCCACTCTAACATCAGTGCATTGAAAATGACTATTAATAATTACTTCAAATGTGGAATTGCAAGTAGTGCCTGAACTAAATTACAAGCATACGGACAATGCATGATGGGAGATGCAGTGTTTAAGTAAATCATGTGACTCAACGCTTTTAAGCACGCACGAACGTACTTGACATTTAAATGTTTTCACCTGTGACCAAGGCTGTAATGGACGCCGAAACGCGTAAGGATATGAAAACTGGGTGTGCTGCTTTGCCGGTGAATAAATGCCATGTCTCCAGAACTGGGCCTCATTGTTTTTTTGTCAAAAATGATTGATGGGCTGCTCCGTGCCCATTGTCTGAGGCCGCCCTGCAGGGTCGGGGGCTCCTTTGCTCGGAGGATTGTGTTTGGATTAAATTGGGAGCATGACCCACTCACCTTCAGATGCCCACGAGAGGAGATGCTAATGAAGCAAACTTGTGATGGTGAGGAAGGGATTCAGTGGAGAATTACCTTCTGCTCTGATCTTTCCGGAGGACAGACATTTTCTAAGGCCATCGTGGTATGAGAGCACTACGCAAGTATACGAATTCACATGATTGCGTGAGAAATAATTCCACTCTAACATCAGTGCATTGAAAATGACTATTAATAATTACTTCAAATGTGGAATTGCAAGTAGTGCCTGAACTAAATTACAAGCATACGGACAATGCATGATGGGAGATGCAGTGTTTAAGTAAATCATGTGACTCAACGCTTTTAAGCACGCACGAACGTACTTGACATTTAAATGTTTTCACCTGTGACCAAGGCTGTAATGGACGCCGAAACGCGTAAGGATATGAAAACTGGGTGTGCTGCTTTGCCGGTGAATAAATGCCATGTCTCCGGAACTGGGCCTCATTGTTTTTTTGTCAAAAATGATTGATGGGCTGCTCCGTGCCCATTGTCTGAGGCCGCCCTGCAGGGTCGGGGGCTCCTTTGCTCGGAGGATTGTGTTTGGATATATATATATATATATATATATATATATATATATATATATATATATATATATATATATATATATATATATATGATTAAATAAGTATAATTGTTAAAGTGATGTATAGAACTAATTAACACTAATTTAATTGTATATTTGAGTTTTAATACAAAATAATGTTATGTTAATTTTTCAATTAATAGAATTATTCAAATATGTTAAAATAAAATAAAGCATGTGATTCATTTATAACTAATTTGTTAACACTATATGAATCTATAGTTCTGACTATTTAAAAAAAACATTTAGTTAATTTAACAATATTTGGGTTTTCCACCCCCCTAGCTCCATTTAGTTTAACAGGGGGTGTTGCAGAGTTAGTACTTGGCAGTGTCTAATTTGTGCTGATATTAGCCAGTGCTCAGTACTGGATCTTTTTTCTATCTAAAACAGCAGTTATTTATCGGCCACATGGTGGCTTTGTGTGCTTATCTTTTAGCAGAATTCCTCAGAAGCAATTTGTTATGCTTATTAAAAGCTAGCACATCAGTACTGCTGTCACTGGCATTTAGCAACATTGCTGGAACTACGCATGCTGCAGCTAACTCCTGAGAAATACCTTAGGTCCTGGCACTTACGTTTTGCTTTTACAAATTAAGAACTGATGGTTGTCCTTGTGTGGTGCTAGACTATTGCTCCTTTTTACCAGGAGTAACTTTGTACTTTTACGTTTGGTTTCACCTCATTTCTGGGGTTTTAGACATGCAGGTCTACACATTTGAGTAACTTCACACTACAAAATAGTGAACATCCCAAAGAATTAAAGTTGCACAAAAGTGGAAAAGTAAACTAACATGTGTGGATTTACTCAGATGTAGGTATACCTTTGTGAATAGGCCCCTTTAAGTCTATCTTCAAACAAAGAAATGTCATGCTACTCCATTTTATTCTGTTGGTGTTCACAGGGTCAATTTCTGATGTAGCCTTCATTGTCCTCTGTACTCTCTCTCATTGTCTATTGTAGAAGGTATTAATTGCCTGTCTTCTATAATGCATGGTCTGCATTTGTTTTGTGTACATCTGGATACCGAGCAATGATTAAATCCATTCCATTTTGAAGTGTTGCTGCACGACCCACTGATTTATATCTCTCAAATTTATGACTGGACCCACACAAGTATCCTGTGCCACTCTTCTGTTCAGTTCTTTTCTACTACAAGTAAACTGCTTACAGAAGCTGTCTTTGACAATAAGATTTTTATCTATTTCTCCTTGTCAAACATCACATGAACTTGTTTTGGAATATAAAGTTTCACCAGTCTTAAAACACTATGTTAAGGGAAAGTGACCCTGTAGAGGAAATTGTGCAACCCATCACTATTTTTAAGACCTAGGGTCTAAAGGTATTCTTTTCAAGCAGAAAATTAAGCCTCAATCAGATGCCCACCTTTGGTAGAGAACAACTGGAAGGGAAATTGACACTCATATTGGTGTTCTCTGAATGTTGTCCTTATCGCAATACCTCCAGATGTGGTTCCACTCCCTCTTTGAAAGTAAAACCTACTGGCCAATTTACAACCTCCTTAAACTGTAACAAAAATGCTGTCCCTGACAATCTCTGTAAGTTCTGAATTGATTGCGACCAGAAAAAAGAATTGTCCATCTCCAGGTACTTCCAAAAACAACTCCTGAAAAACCTTCCTCTTTGAACTCTGAACCTTATTTAGGGCATATTTCTCTAATTCTTTAAGGAAGTTATCACCAAACAAATGTCCCTTTCAGCATTTTGCATTCTCAATAAGCCAAACAGTACGCTGGATCCAGCCTCTCAAACAGTCAATATCAACATAAACCCAAATTAATATCATGTCAAATACACGAGCAACTGTTCAGAATCCATGACACATTTCTCTAACCCTTTCTTTGGATCTTTCCCACGTTTCTGGAATATATCTAGTGATCTTTGGGTAGAATTCAAGAGTCTGTCAAACTTTATCTGCCACCAGTTATCTTGATTACTCAGACTGGAAAATGTTTCTTACTGCTGACTCCAGACATTTCCTTAACTTTGAATATAATGGCATAACTCTTTTGATCTGAGATGATGAATTCCTGCCACCTGATAGAAACTTTTCTCCACCTTCAAGGTTCCTAAGAACCTTTCCCCTTCTATACAATTTGATAATTTGTCTCCAAATAGACCCATATCCATGCCATGAGAACCTTGCAGAACCAAGACATTCTGCAATATATCTAATCCATCAGATGCTATGTCTAGAGGTACCGTCAAGAAGGTGACCATATTTGTCAATCTTCCTCTCCCTAAAAGTGATTAATTTCTACTTTTAAATAACTTCTTATAATATTTCCTAGATGTGGTTCATATGGGGTGGGGTGGTGTGGTGAGCAAAAAAACGATGGATTTAGGCCCAGATCTCTGTACTGGGGTGAATGTATGACATTGTTCTGCATTCTGTCCATCAACTGTTATTTTTGCTTTTGTCACCCCGAGTGGGAAGGGTATACTCAGACGTGAGTCCCGTGCTCTCCACACCACTGGAGTCAAGCTATCCTGGCTGAAGACGGCTGATAGCCAGAAACCGGTCCTAGGATGCTTGATTCCGGTCCAAGGAAGACATGGCTTGGCAGTTCAGGCTGGACTGTTCCCATGAGGCACAGGGTCAAGGCTGATTTGCATATGGCCTTGTCTGAATTGGGGTGGTGTGGTGAGCAAAAAAACGATGGATTTAGGCCCAGATCTCTGTACTGGGGTGAATGTATGACATTGTTCTGCATTCTGTCCATCAACTGTTATTTTTGCTTTTGTCACCCCGAGTGGGAAGGGTATACTCAGACGTGAGTCCCGTGCTCTCCACACCACTGGAGTCAAGCTATCCTGGCTGAAGACGGCTGATAGCCAGAAACCGGTCCTAGGATGCTTGATTCCGGTCCAAGGAAGACCTGGCTTGGCATTTTGGGCTGGACTGTTCCCATGAGGAACAGGGTCAAGGCTGATTTGCATATGGCCATGTCTGAATTGGGGTGGTGTGGTGAGCAAAAAAATGATGGATTTAGGCCCAGATCTCTGTACTGGGGTGAATGTATGACATTGTTCTGCATTCTGTCCATCAACTGTTATTTTTGCTTTTGTCACCCCGAGTGGGAAGCGTATGCTCAGACGTGAGTCCCGTGCTCTCCACACCACTGGAGTCAAGCTATCCTGGCTGAAGGCGGCTGATAGCCAGAAACCGGTCCTAGGATGCTTGATTCCGGTCCAAGGAAGACATGGCTTGGCAGTTCGGGCTGGACTGTTCCCATGAGGCACAGGGTCAAGGCTGATTTGCATATGACCATGTCTGAATTGGGGTGGTGTGGTGAGCAAAAAAACGATGGATTTAGGCCCAGATCTCTTTACTGGGGTGAATGTATGACATTGTTCTGCATTCTGTCCATCAACTGTTATTTTTGCTTTTGTCACCCCGAGTGGGAAGGGTATACTCAGACGTGAGTCCCGTGCTCTCCACACCACTGGAGTCAAGCTATCCTGGCTGAAGACGGCTGATAGCCAGAAACCGGTCCTAGGATGCTTGATTCCGGTCCAAGGAAGACCTCGCTTGGCATTTTGGGCTGGACTGTTCCCATGAGGAACAGGGTCAAGGCTGATTTGCATATGGCCATGTCTGAATTGGGGTGGTGTGGTGAGCAAAAAAATGATGGATTTAGGCCCAGATCTCTGTACTGGGGTGAATGTATGACATTGTTCTGCATTCTGTCCATCAACTGTTATTTTTGCTTTTGTCACCCCGAGTGGGAAGGGTATACTCAGACGTGAGTCCCGTGCTCTCCACACCACTGGAGTCAAGCTATCCTGGCTGAAGACGGCTGATAGCCAGAAACCGGTCCTAGGATGCTTGATTCCGGTCCAAGGAAGACCTGGCTTGGCATTTTGGGCTGGACTGTTCCCATGAGGAACAGGGTCAAGGCTGATTTGCATATGGCCATGTCTGAATTGGGGTGGTGTGGTGAGCAAAAAAATGATGGATTTAGGCCCAGATCTCTGTACTGGGGTGAATGTATGACATTGTTCTGCATTCTGTCCATCAACTGTTATTTTTGCTTTTGTCACCCCGAGTGGGAAGGGTATGCTCAGACGTGAGTCCCGTGCTCTCCACACCACTGGAGTCAAGCTATCCTGGCTGAAGGCGGCTGATAGCCAGAAACCGGTCCTAGGATGCTTGATTCCGGTCCAAGGAAGACATGGCTTGGCAGTTCGGGCTGGACTGTTCCCATGAGGCACAGGGTCAAGGCTGATTTGCATATGACCATGTCTGAATTGGGGTGGTGTGGTGAGCAAAAAAACGATGGATTTAGGCCCAGATCTCTGTACTGGGGTGAATGTATGACATTGTTCTGCATTCTGTCCATCAACTGTTATTTTTGTTTTTGTCACCCCGAGTGGGAAGGGTATACTCAGACGTGAGTCCCGTGCTCTCCACACCACTGGAGTCAAGCTATCCTGGCTGAAGACGGCTGATAGCCAGAAACCGGTCCTAGGATGCTTGATTCCGGTCCAAGGAAGACATGGCTTGGCAGTTCGGGCTGGACTGCTCCCATGAGGCACAGGGTCAAGGCTGATTTGCATATGGCCATGTCTGAATTGGGGTGAGCAAAAAAACAATGGATTTAGGCCCAGATCTCTGTACTGGGGTGAATGTATGACATTGTTCTGCATTCTGTCCATCAACTGTTATTTTTGCTTTTGTCACCCCGAGTGGGAAGGGTATGCTCAGACGTGAGTCCCGTGCTCTCCACACCACTGGAGTCAAGCTATCCTGGCTGAAGACGGATGATAGCCAGAAACCGGTCCTAGGATGCTTGATTCCGGTCCAAGGAAGTCATGGCTTGGCAGTTCGGGCTGGACTGTTCCCAGGAGGCACAGCGTCAAGGCTGATTTGCATATGGCCATGTCTGAATTGGGGTGGTGTGGTGAGCAAAAAAACGATGGATTTAGGCCCAGATCTCTGTACTGGGGTGAATGTATGACATTGTTCTGCATTCTGTCCATCAACAGTTATTTTTGCTTTTGTCACCCCGAGTGGGAAGGGTATGCTCAGACGTGAGTCCCGTGCTCTCCACACCACTGGAGTCAAGCTATCCTGGCTGAAGACGGCTGATAGCCAGAAACCGGTCCTAGGATGCTTGATCCCGGTCCAAGGAAGACATGGCTTGGCAGTTCGGGCTGGACTGTTCCCATGAGGCACAGGGTCAAGGCTGATTTGCATATGGCCATGTCTGAATTGGGGTGGTGTGGTGAGCAAAAAAACGATGGATTTAGGCCCAGATCTCTGTACTGGGGTGAATGTATGACATTGTTCTGCATTCTGTCCATCAACTGTTATTTTTGCTTTTGTCACCCCGAGTGGGAAGGGTATGCTCAGACCTGAGTCCCGTGCTCTCCACACCACTGGAGTCAAGCTATCCTGGCTGAAGACGGCTGATAGCCAGAAACCGGTCCTAGGATGCTTGATTCCGGTCCAAGGAAGACATGGCTTGGCAGTTCGGGCTGGACTGCTCCCATGAGGCACAGGGTCAAGGCTGATTTGCATATGGCCATGTCTGAATTGGGGTGAGCAAAAAAACAATGGATTTAGGCCCAGATCTCTGTACTGGGGTGAATGTATGACATTGTTCTGCATTCTGTCCATCAACTGTTATTTTTGCTTTTGTCACCCCGAGTGGGAAGGGTATGCTCAGACGTGAGTCCCGTGCTCTCCACACCACTGGAGTCAAGCTATCCTGGCTGAAGACGGATGATAGCCAGAAACCGGTCCTAGGATGCTTGATTCCGGTCCAAGGAAGTCATGGCTTGGCAGTTCGGGCTGGACTGTTCCCAGGAGGCACAGCGTCAAGGCTGATTTGCATATGGCCATGTCTGAATTGGGGTGGTGTGGTGAGCAAAAAAACGATGGATTTAGGCCCAGATCTCTGTACTGGGGTGAATGTATGACATTGTTCTGCATTCTGTCCATCAACAGTTATTTTTGCTTTTGTCACCCCGAGTGGGAAGGGTATGCTCAGACGTGAGTCCCGTGCTCTCCACACCACTGGAGTCAAGCTATCCTGGCTGAAGACGGCTGATAGCCAGAAACCGGTCCTAGGATGCTTGATCCCGGTCCAAGGAAGACATGGCTTGGCAGTTCGGGCTGGACTGTTCCCATGAGGCACAGGGTCAAGGCTGATTTGCATATGGCCATGTCTGAATTGGGGTGGTGTGGTGAGCAAAAAAACGATGGATTTAGGCCCAGATCTCTGTACTGGGGTGAATGTATGACATTGTTCTGCATTCTGTCCATCAACTGTTATTTTTGCTTTTGTCACCCCGAGTGGGAAGGGTATGCTCAGACCTGAGTCCCGTGCTCTCCACACCACTGGAGTCAAGCTATCCTGGCTGAAGACGGCTGATAGCCAGAAACCGGTCTTAGGATGCTTTATTCCGGTCCAAGGAAGACATGGCTTGGCAGTTCGGGCTGGACTGTTCCCATGAGGCACAGGGTCAAGGCTGATTTGCATCTGGCCATGTCTGAATTGGGGTGGTGTGGTGAGCAAAAAAACGATGGATTTAGGCCCAGATCTCTGTACTGGGGTGAATGTATGACATTGTTCTGCATTCTGTCCATCAACTGTTATTTTTGCTTTTGTCACCCCGAGTGGGAAGGGTATGCTCAGACGTGAGTCCCGTGCTCTCCACACCACTGGAGTCAAGCTATCCTGGCTGAAGACGGCTGATAGCCAGAAACCGGTACTAGGATGCTTTATTCCGGTCCAAGGAAGACATGGCTTGGCAGTTCGGGCTGGACTGTTCCCATGAGGCACAGGGTCAAATCTGATTTGCATATGGCCATGTCTGAATTGGGGTGGTGTGGTGTGCAAAAAAACGATGGATTTAGGCCCAGATCTCTGTACTGGGGTGAATGTATGACATTGTTCTGCATTCTGCCCATCAACTGTTATTTTTGCTTTTGTCACCCCGAGTGGGAAGGGTATGCTCAGACGTGAGTCCCGTGCTCTCCACACCACTGGAGTCAAGCTATCCTGGCTGAAGACGGCTGATAGCCAGAAACCGGTCCTAGGATGCTTGATTCCGGTCCAAGGAAGACATGGCTTGGCAGTTCGGGCTGGACTGTTCCCATGAGGTACAGGGTCAAAGCTGATTTGCATATGGCCATGTCTGAATTGGGGTGGTGCGGTGAGCAAAAAAACGATGGATTTAGGCCCAGATCTCTGTACTGTGGTGAATGTATGACATTGTTCTGCATTCTGTCCATCAACTGTTATTTTTGCTTTTGTCACCCCGAGTGGGAAGGGTATGCTCAGATGTGAGTCCCGTGCTCTCCGCACCACTGGAGTCAAGCTATCCTGGCTGAAGACAGCTGATAGCCAGAAACCGGTCCTAGGATGCTTGATTCTGGTCCAAGGAAGACATGGCTTGGCAGTTCGGGCTGGATTGTTCCCATGAGGCACAGGGTCACGGCTGATTTGCATATGGCCATGTCTGAATTGGGGTGGTGTGGTGAGCAAAAAAACGATGGATTTAGGCCCAGATCTCTGTACTGGGGAGAATGCATGACATTGTTCTGCATTCTGTCCATCAACTGTTATTTTTGCTTTTGTCACCCCGAGTGGGAAGGGTATGCTCAGACCTGAGTCCCGTGCTCTCCACACAACTGGAGTCAAGCTATCCTGGCTGAAGACGGCTGATAGCCAGAAATGGTCCTAGGATGCTTGAGTCCGGTCCAAGGAAGACATGGCTTGGCAGTTCGGGCTGGACTGTTCCCATGAGGCAGAGGGTCAAGGCTGATTTGCATATGACCATGTCTGAATTGGGGTGGTGTGGTGAGCAAAAAAACGATGGATTTAGGCCCAGATCTCTGTACTGGGGTGAATGTTTGACACTGTTTTCCATTCTGTCCATCAACTGTTATTTTTGCTGTGGTTCGTATGACAGCTGTTTTCATTTTAGTTATCTGTGAAATATGCTTCCTTTTTCAATACCCGTTCTTGACTTAATAGTCTCAGTTTCAGAATCAGACATGGAATTGGAGTAGCATCATTTTGGCTCCATCTTTTTACATTTGGCTATGCTATATATATGTTTACATTTGGCCTTATGTACTCATGTGATGCAATATTACTATGATATATGGTCCACCAACAATATAAATCATGCATCTAGTGTGTGGTATGACATATGCTTGTGTATATTCATTTCTTTTATTTAGAAACATCTGGATTGCAGATAGTAATCTTCTGTAGGCTGAGCTGGTGGTGGTGGTGAGCTAAAATGCATTTAATGCAGTGCATTTGCCAGGGATTAGTGAGAATTCAGTATCCATAGGGGTGAGCGTCAAGCGCGCTGGTAAACTCCATTCCGTGGGGGGTGACAGAGTTTTCCCAAAGTTCGTGCTCCAAGCAGAGCGTGGAGTAGTAAAACTCTGCTGGCAGGGCAGAATTAACTGGCACCCCCCTACTTCTAACACCGTACAGATGTCCAACTACAGTATACAACCAGAGGTACAATACCGCACACGTACTAACACAAATGCACTTTTAGGTTCATTAAATCATGATTAGGATGTTTTTGAGCATACCAAGGGGGTGCTTATGTACACCCCATATGTTGTGTGCAAGATTGTTGTAGCATGTTGTGTGTTGCACAACATTGTCATACAAAAGGGTTAACACACCCAGAGACCCAGAGTAGGGCTCAGAAAAGAGATTAGGATATTCAAGTATGCAATTGGTCGACTCTTTTTTCTCTCGAGCTGCTAATTTGGATAACTGCATTTATGTTGTTGTGCAGTCTGTTGTCAATGATAAATGCTGGACATCTAACACATTCTCCATACAGAGTATCCTGAGACAACATTGTTAACTTTACATAATGTTTCTCAGTAATATGCTGTATTTAAACGGAAGCAATTTGTCTTTATGCATTCTTTATCTTGTATCCAGAGCATCATTCAAACACAAAATCTCAAGTTTGTGTATGGCAAATATTATAAAAACATAAATAAGCACTCCTAAATGTGCATGTTTCTTAGGTTGCCTTCTCTTTTACACTCAATGAATTTTGAAATACATTTGCATGTGTGACACTGCAGTATAATATTAACTGAAATTGCCATTTCTTACATTTCTAGATAATGGCACACTATCACGACAACTTAAACATCCAGTACAATGGATAAAGTTTACTTCACAAATGTCATGTTGTTATTGTCCGGTAGGTGTTAAAGCTCTCAAACTAGAATAAATAATTGTGCCCTGACAGGGGTTGTTATATGGCCACATTGGAGCTGTTTATTATATATACAGAACTGCTTCCTTGTTTAAGGGGGGACACTCAACTGACACTGCAAGGTTACTGCACATTGAAATTCCAGCTCAGCTGATTTCTGTTTACCAACAGGAGAGATGTCCAGCTCTACACCATGACGGACAGCCTGATGACTCTGTCCACCCGACAGGGATTTGTCAGAACACCCAGCCTAGGCAAGACTAGGTTACAGAGTGCTAGGTAGGAGTACACTATACACAGTAATTATATGCCACATACACTCGTTGTTCTAGCACAGTGGTGGAATTAGTTATCCTTTTCACTGTTCTCAGAATGGTAGTTACAATATTCTGATACATTTTACTGATACGCATTTTAAACAAGAATCATAATGCTTCAATAAATATTGAAACGCCTTGCTGAGAACATATTGTGTATTTCTTTGCGAATGAATGAGAGTTGGAATGAAAAGTTCTAGATCTGTTACCATGATTTCCTTGTGAGATGAGGGATGTCATGTTCTGAGGTTGCACACATATGTTTTGCCCTGTAAGATTAAGGGTCTAGTTGGTGCACTGTGGGCTAGCAGGGATACAGGCCGACATATCATGAGGGTGTGCATAGAATCAGTCTGGTACAATCCTGATGTTTCTGTTGTCCAATACATTTTCAGTTTTATCGTACACGTACAAGTCATACGCCATGGTGCCCCCAATGCTCTAGATTGGGCTTCTATTTAATGAATCCCCTAAGTAGTTTTCTTTTGTGTACGCAAAGACCCCAACTCACCTATTGACAGGAGACATCCTTGGTGTTAGGGAATAAATTCTCCTCAGCTGAGTAGGTTAACCCTATATATTGGCTGTAGGTTGTTAAAGCTTGAACATTTCAAAGGATCTCCTCATAGTGGTACCCTCTCTGAATTCTATAAATTATAATGGCTGAACCAGCAGCACTAAGCATACCTGAAAACAGCAAACATGCAGTTACTCAGAAGCCGCAACAAAACAATCTCACACTTGAGGGTGGGGATATTACTTTTGTGGGTGTTGTGTATAAATCACGCATAATTAATGTTGAAGTTGGGTTTATTCGTAGATAAGAAGGCACCCTCTAGAAACACATCCTGCGGCACCGGTCAGCGTTCAGTAACTGCTCTAACCGTACCATAACAATAGAACGGCACGATGGTAGATCGTGCCGTGGCATGAGGCCATACATTTGAAAGAAAATACAAAGGCGCGTGAATGTACAAGACGCGCGAGAGAAAGGGTAAGTATGGACATAACACACCTTCCTCCCTTACAGAACAAAACAAAAATGAGAAACAAATAATAAAAATATTTCCAATACAATTACATATTAAGTTTCAAATTTTCCTTTGACAAATACAATAAAATCAGACATCCACTTGGGTTTTCTTGTAGTTCTTTTCTGCAGATCAAAATCATTGTGATTAATAGGTTGAAAATTTACATCATTGTTATCATCAGGTTGAATATTAACATTTTGACAAAATTCATTTTCTATACTGGAACTACTGGTTGTAGCACTATTATCATGACTAGTTGTACTTTCATCTAGATCATCATCCAAATAAGAATTATTTGAATGATTCGAAATACAAGTCTTGTTGTAAATTGTTTTATCAGCTTTAAGAATAGAAATCCTGCTGAGATTCCATACTTTGTTATCTGATAACCTTACTGAATTTTTCCAAAGTTCAATGACTTCAAAAGGGCCCATAAACAAACTTTCCCCTTTTTTGACCTTCCATGGTTTTTTAACTTTTACCATCATACCAACTTCTATTTTTGGATCAATTTTATAATCACATTTCTTATCAAAGTATTTCTTATTAACACTATGAGTATGAGTAAGATTTTCCTTAACTTTACTAAAATCTACACTTGAAGAAGTAGATTTAACTAGCCATGACAGATTCACTTTAGTCCTAGGAAGTCTTCCCCTCATGATTTCAAATGGAGAATATCCAGTCATCGAATTCACAGTAGTCCTATACATCCATATTTTCTTAAAAACTTCTAATTCCCATTTTTTGCCCTCATTTCCAACAGATTGTATTGCACTCTTGAGAACTCTATTGAATCTCTCTATAACCCCATTACCACTGGGATTATAAAGAGAGGTAGTGGAATGCATTTATTCCTAGTCTTGTAAAGTAATCTTTAGCCTTGTTGGAATTAAATTGGACTCCATTGTCTGTTATAAGTTTAACAGGTAAACCTTCCTCTGTGAAAACTCTATCCAAAAAACACAAAACAGATTCAGTATCTATTTTCTCAACAATCTTGATAACAGGCCATTTTGAAAAAACTTCAATAGCTGCAATGATGTACTTTGAGTCACAGCCAATAGGACCCATAATGTCCATAGCAACAGTTTCCCACGGGTTGTCAGGAATTACGTGTTCACCCATATTGGGTTTGAGCGTAGTCAAAGACTTGTCAGAATTAGCACAAGTAACACAATTTCTGACCAAGCGTTCAATAAATAAGTCTATGCCTGGCCACCAAAACAAATTCTTGACTTGCTGTTTAGTCCTGACAATACCGCTATGACCCTCATGACCCTGTAAAACTATGGTCTTTCTCACACCATTTGGTGGAACAATTCGTTCACCTCTCCTAATGATATTGTCATCATATGAAAGTTCAGATCTCACTTCCCAGAAACTCTTAAGTTCTGAACTGATAAACTTCCTATCAGGCCAAACACCAGTAATGCAATCTGCAACACATTTCAAAATCTTATCTTCCTCAAATTTCTTCTGCCATAGAATTTGATCAATAGAAATAGGACCTTCATCATGAATCATGGCAATCTGAAAATTATCCCATTCATTATGCAGATCTTCCTGAATGGGTAAAGGCATTCTAGACAAAAAATCAGCAGAGACATTGTCTTTCCCTGGTACGTATTGTATATCATAAACAAAATCCTGCAACCGCATAGACATCCGTGCAATGCGGGATGAAGCCCTCAACATGCCTTCAGTAGTAAGTAAACGTACTAAAGGTTTATGATCACTCCTCAATATGCACTCCTTACCCCAGACAAACATCCCTGAAGTGCTCCAAAGCCCAAACGCATGCTAATGTTTCTCTTTCAATTGTGGAATACTTCTCCTCAGAAGGAGTGAGGGCTCTGGAAGCATGTGCAATAATGATTTCTTTACCATCCTTTGTTTTTTGTGTAAAGATAGCACCTAGTCCCTTTGAGCTAGCATCAGTAGTGATGATATTTTGTAAAGAAGGATCAAAACAAGAAAGTGCAGAAGCAGAACATATAGCATCTTTTACATCACTAAATTCTTTCTCACACTCTTCTGACCATACAAAGGTAACTCTGTTCTTGATCAGTTGTCTGATGTTAAATGTTCTACAAGACAAATTAGGTACATATTTAGCATAGAACTCCACTAGCCCTAAGAATGACCTTACATCATCTTTAGACCGGGGATGTGGTGCAGATTTAATGGCATCTAAAAGATCAGATTTAGGTTTGATTCCCTCTTCACATAACTCATGGCCCAGATAATTTACTGAATGAACACCAAACTTAAATTTTTCAAGTTTTATGGTGAGACCATGAAGATTAAGTGCTTTCAAAACATTCTCCAAAGATGAAATATGTTTTTCTTTACTGTCACTGAACACTAAAATGTCATCTTGAAAACAGACAGCATCTTTGCAATCCTTCAAAATGTCTTGCATCACCCTCTGAAAAATGGCAGCTGCTGACGCCAACCCAAAAGGCATCCTGTTAAATCTAAAGCATCCAAATGGGGTGATAAATGCTGTGAGATCCTTACTTTTTCCATCAAGTTCTATCTGATGGTAGGCAGCTGATAAATCTATGGTTGAGAAAAACTTAGACCCACCCACAGATGATAACAATTCAGAAATCCGAGGAAGAGGAAATTGATCCACAACAATGTTGTTGTTAAGGTGGCGAAGATCAATGCAGAGCCTGACCTTTCCATTGGTTCGTCTGGCAACTACAATGGGAGAAACCCATTCTGATGATTCAATTCTTTCTATTATTCCCTCCTTGACTAATTTATCCAACTCATTTTTTACTTCTTCTCGAACAGCAAAAGGAATATTACGTGCTTTATGAACCTTAGGGCACGCATTTTCTTTCAATCGAATTTCATGTTTAAAACTAGTTAGCTTTCCAATGTTCTTTTGGAAAACATTTGGAAATTTGTCTAACATCATAGAAGAAATACCATTCTGTTCATCTACTAACATTACAGGATTAGGACTATTAGGATTCAGAATGATGTCAAGTTTGCCCTGATCAAACCAGCTAAGAACTGAAGGATCTTTCTTTGAGATATAAAGTTTTGCAATGCATTTTCTATTCTTGAACCTGAAAACTAGTGTTCTAAATCCCAAAATATCTATTCTCCCTCCTGAGTATCCTTCAGGGCTAATATCACTCTTCTCTAAATGACTACCTAATCTATTTACAAACAACTTTCTCCATATTGATTCACAAACAATAGAATATGGTGAACCAGAATCAGCATACATGTTAATTTTGACACCCCCAATGACCATATCACATAACGGTTTCTTCTTAATCATATTGCTGTCAACATTCAATACTGCTGTATTAGATTCTTTAACATTCAAGACAAATGAACAATTATTTGATTCATTAGAGAAAGCATCATCCTCACTGTTATCACTTTGTTCAATGCATTTGACTTTTTGGTTGTTTTTACTCCTCTTGCATGCAGAGGTAAAATGGCCCATCAGACCACAATTGGAACACTTCTGTTTCAAACCAGGACAACTTTTGTTGTTAGCTAAATGTGATTTGCTATTACATCTGTAACACTTCAAATTACGTTCCTCAGAATTACCTTTTGAGTTAAATTTTTTTGTTTGAAAGTCCTTATACTTTTTCAGATTTCGAATTAATTTTTGAGACAATTTCTTTACTAATCGAAACATCTCTACTTTTAACTTGTTGCGCACTTCTGCATGAAAGTTCTGCTTTCCTGACAATAGCTATGACAAAATCTAAACTCTCATCACCATTTATCCACAATCTTTCCTGGACATTTTCATTACTAGAATGCATCACTACCTGATCTCTAATTAGGTCCTCTTGTAGATTTCCACATTTACAATCCAAAGCTAAGGTTTTCAGAGCAGAAACAAAATTGTCTACTGATTCTTCACTTAGTTGTTTCCTTTGAAAGAACTTGTATCTTGAAAGGCCAATGCATACTTTGGGAGAACAATACTTATCAAAGTCATATAAGGCTCTGTCAAACACATTCATATCACCACTTGCTTGTGACACAGGCAACTGATTGAAAGCTTTCAAACCCTCTGGTCCTAAACTGTGTAAGAAAATACCTTTTTTTCTGGAGGTTTCATTTTGCCATTTGCATCTGATGTTTCAATATAATTTAAGAAATAAGCTTTCCATTCAATCCAAGGCATGCATGGAGAACTACCTGCTGCCCAGTAGCTTTGAGGTGGAGAAAGAGTATAACCTTGTGCACACATAATGGTGATAAGTGCTGAGAGTTTAAAGTAAAATATACACACCTTGTTATCCCTTATGTTTAAGTAAACGTAACTATTCAATTCTAATTAAATATTAAATAAACATTCTTATGAAAAAAAAAAATTTCATTCCAAACCCTTGTAAATCAGATTTGTTGAAGAGAGAAAAAAAAAATGTAAAATCCAGAAGTAGTCAATCAGTGTCAAAATTGTAGTCATTCAATAGTTATACGTGTCAAGAAATAGTTATTTGACCAGTAGAGAGAATTCTAGACACTCCGTTGGTTTCAACGATGAACTTGGGAGATTAGCGTCTAAAGGAAATGAAAAGAAAGATCCAGTAGTCACTTCCTCAGTTTCAATGAATGGGGTGTGGTAAAACACGCAGAAGTCACCTCTTCAGTTTCCTCAAAAGGAAAGCGGCAACGTCCATTCCTCACACTTGAACGGGAAGTCACCAAGGGTAGCGATCCACACTCTTCACGAGCCAGTGTACCAAAACATCCGAAGAGGAGGCGCCGAAAAGTTCCACGTTTCTTGGATACAACCAGACACCCGAAGCGAAAATGTTCAAAGGAACAGCTGGTAAGCTTCACGATTCCCATAGTGTCCTTTTGTTTAAATTAGATCCCACTGTGTAAGTTTTCAATTAAGATAAGTATAGTGTAGATCGTTAGAGAATTCTCTTCAAGGCTGTTAATTCTGTAAAATCAGCATTTCGGTGCTCGTCACTGAAACGAGTTTTTTTTTTTTTTTTTTTTTAAAGGGATGCCTCCTTAAAGATTATCTCATCCTCGTCGCCAACTTGTTGTGTATAAATCACGCATAATTAATGTTGAAGTTGGGTTTATTCGTAGATAAGAAGGCACCCTCTAGAAACACATCCTGTGGCACCGGTCAGCGTTCAGTAACTGCTCTAACCGTACCATAACAATAGAACGGCACGATGGTAGATCGTGCCGTGGCATGAGGCCATACATTTGAAAGAAAATACAAAGGCGCGTGAATGTACAAGACGCGCGAGAGAAAGGGTAAGTATGGACATAACAGTGGGGTAGGTGCGCAAAGCATTTAGGACAGAGGTATTTGAGTGTTTATTTCAATCAATAGCATGATCATACATTAAAAAAATCTCATTGAACATACAAATTACTGATAACACATCAATTACATTTAAAAATATCATCAACTTGCTTATTTGTACACAAAATTCAGTTTAAGCTTAAAACATACGATAAAAAGAGAACATAAATTGATTCCCTGACAGAAGTAAAAATAGGAATATGATAAAGATATAACAATTCTTTAAAACCTATGATATAAGTTTGATACAATAAGAAGGGAAGGGAAGGAGCACCATGCAATCAGGTTTAGTCACTGGCCACAAAATTCATTTCCGATCAACAATGGGGACTAAGATCTACTTCCCAAGTGATTGCCTGGTTTTCATTACACATGTTCAGTCCAAATTTTGACCTTCCCCACCATGCATAATGCAAATATCTAGTTAGTGTAAAGACAAGCCACCTAGTTGTGTCAGATGTAAAGACAGGCAGTGCATCTTTGGGGTGTGAGAAGGATAGCACGCGGCAGACTGGAATAATCCAGGTTTTCCTTAGCTTTGCATAAAACGGACAGAAACATATAAAGTGCTCTAGTGTTTCAGGGCTAGCATTACATAGGGGCATAACGACATTAGAGATTCATTCTTCCAATTACTTCTCAGCGCGTTCAGTGGAAGAACCCCACTTCTGAATTGTATACAGAATGCACATGCTTGAGGGGGTTCGATTTCATCCATATAGGGTTCAAGCTTAAAACAGCTTTCAATATCTAAATAACAAGTTGTTAGGGAACTGGTAATCCTAGCTTCAATACATGAGGAATCAATAAACTCCCAAAATCTCTTTTTTAGATGAGACCCCATTTGTTTGGTAATGGATTTCGGGTCCTCCCACATAAAACCCAGTCCCAATTTTTAGAACCAAACCTTTATGTTATTTAACCATTCCAGGCGCCCTGTTTGGCTATGGTAAGTAAGAAGCTCCTCCGTTGCCTCCTTAACAGGGATCTGTGACTTGCTGGTCCAGAGTCTAACCCTGAACATTGGCACCTTCAGGACGGCAAAATGGACAATAGACCTTAGACCAAGGTCTAAACGGAGAGGTATTATTGCCGTATTCCTTGGTAGGGTTAAAATGGCTTGTAAACATTTGTTTTCGGACACTTCTAATTGAGTCAATTGTTACAGCCCCCACCATTCAGCCCCATATAAAGCTGTGCCCTTTCCCTTAGCCGGATGTATTTCTAAAATTGGTGAAATTGGACAAGAAGGGGAACTATTGACTTTCTTAAATATAGCACAGTCTACATGTTGCAGAGAAAACACAATCTTCTGTATTTGGGAAATCTATGACTGATTCTCACTAACTCAAATAATCAAAGACCTTAACCTGGTCTATCCTTTGAGAGTCTAACCTCAATGTATTCTTTGCTGACTTATATGGGTTAAAAACCATGGACTTTGTCTTTGAGCAGTTCATTTCTAAACCCCTTTCTTTGCAAACAGTTGCAAACTTGGTTAATACTTTCTGAATTCCCATAGGGGTTTTAGAAATAAGCAGTCTATTGTCTGCAAATATAAAGCAGGGGAATTGCTTGCCCGCTAGTTTTGGTGGATCACCTCTGCAGTCATGAATATTTTTTATAAGCCCATTCATATATAAACAGGGTTGGCGCTAACACACAACCCTGACGCTCCCTTTTAAAACTGGAATGTGATTTGTTAGGCTACTTTCTGTATTCCGCCTAACTATGGCAAAGTTTCCAGTGTGCGACCGGACCAGGAGTTGAAGCAGCCCCCCGGATGACCAGATCTCTTAACGCAACCCATAACTTAAAGCGATCTATTGAGTCGAACACCATTTTTAAATCAACGGAACACCTGATGTAAAGTACTCGTAAAAGAGCTGAAACCAGCCAGCAAATGAGAAAGAATACAGGAGTCTTCCATCTAGCCTTGGAGATGCGTTAAAATCATTTTGCTGAATATTTTTTTAGATACATCTGTAAGGCTGATAGGCCTATAATTTCCCAGGTCTCCCTGGTCGCCCTTTTTAAATATGGAAATTATTTCGGCGCCTTTCCAAGACTCAGGAATTTTCCCGCTACGTGTAATAGCAGAAAATACTGAATGGAGTGTAGGACCCCATATACTAGGTTCTGAGCAGTATAAATCACCTGGTAGCCTATCTAGCCCAGGAGCCTTCCCAGACAGCAGTGAGGAAATCGCATTAACTGTCTACTCTAATGAAGGATATACCTCTTCCACACAGTGCCCCGTAAGGAGTTCCCTACTAATAACAGCTGTATCAGTTTCCAACATGGGCACTTCCCCATAGAACAATCTCGGCAAATGCTCTTCCACACTTGGGTTGTAAGTAAAAATCTATTTCAATAACTGGCTGTTTATGCCCTTTAGATAATAAATGCAAGAATGTCTAGGAATCCTTCTTTCTTGACGCCTCTACTAAAGTACGCCAATTTTCTTCCTCCTGGGCCCTTTTGGCCTCACCCTGTATTCTCTTCTAGGCTCTTCTAGAATTAATTATATAGACCCTCATTCCTTTTTAGACTGCACTGGATAGAGCCATTTTGTTTTGCTTATAGTCTTCATTATACCATGGAGCAGCTTTGTTAGTGGATATTTTTGTATTGCACTGTCTACTAACAATAGCCTTTATTTTAGAGGATAGGTGCAAACAAGTAGACAAAGAGGTATCTTTACTGAAATCCTGATTTCCCAACACAACTAGGGCCTCGACCACCTCTTTATAAATTATCGGTAGAAGCGTCTCTTCTGAAATTATCTGTGGCCATTTAATTCTCCTTTTATTATTAGATGAAATAATAGGAGCTACTATTCTGCTTGTTTGGTGTTGCAGCAGGATAATACCTGATAGCTCCAAAAACATTTCATTGTGATCACTGTCCTCTCTATCCAGGACAGTCATGTTGTGAATATTTGACCATGAATCAAGATCTAAAAAAATAAAATCAATACCGCTCTCGATACTGCTCCTTTTGAATGTAGTTTTAGGCCATACATCTGAGGGTGTTCGCCCTTTACAGGTGCATACCCCATTGCTAAGTGTAAAAGCCGGTATTTGAAGCTTATTAATACCTCTGGCTTGCTCTTCCTCCTCCTGTACCAGATCTTGAATATAGTCAGCAGCTTCATGGTTCATATTAAAATCACCAGCTACAATAAGATAATACCCTTTATACGAACTATAGAGAAATTCAACCAGTTTTAATAGAGAGTCCTTATGAAGACTACTAAACTGGTTATAAAGAATAATTAAATGCATGTTCCCTGTTGATGAAATAATGTCAAGGCCTAGGACTTCCTCTGATTCTATGTTAAGCCATTTTATTTTACAACTCAAAGTTGTCTTAACCCAAATTAGCAATCGTCCTGCAGGTCTACCACCTGTTGAATGTCTAGCTTCAATGCTAAAAGTAATATAACCCACCCTGTGATACTGCTCAGTTGCCCAGATCTTTTGGAGAAGAGAAATATGACTACTTCCACAAAACCGCCCAATTCCGAATCGTTTAATTTTAATTTTAACCCTGCAATGTTTCATGAGATAATATGTAGGTACTGGCCCTCAAAGGCTCTTTCATGAGTCTGGGGTCTTTCTGTAGGTTTTTCTCCTATATGTCCTTGAGGGGGTACACACTGTCCCTTATGTGAGACTGGTTTTGTGTTTCCTCTAGTACTCCGGTTACTTAAGTTTCTGTCCCTCCTTGGGCTATCAGCGATAACCGCTTTATCATAAGACAGCAGATTTCTGCAGGTTGGTTTTAGTCAATCAGGGTTTTCCAACCCAGAGAGAGCCTGGAATCTATTTCTAGTTTCAATGGAGAAATATTCCCTTGATACCTGAGGAAAGAGAGATGCATTCATGTTTATGCTGCTGGGCTTACCATTGGGTTTAAGATGCCTGTAAAAGAAGCCCAAGGGCATAATATCAATCCTTTGGATATGTTCGCGCCCTGATTTTCCTCTCCACCCTCTGATCAGTTTCCCAGCAAGGACAGATGTAACCTTTGGTTATCAAGGAGGGACGAAGCCAACACTAAGATTCAGGGTCAGGGTTTTTTTTATTTTCAAACAAAGCACGTAGTCTGTATACACAAAACACAGGAGCTATCCCGGGGGGGGCTTCGGTCTTCCCAAGGTTCCTCCTCTTCAGCCGTTCGGGGTCCCGCTTCCAGCTCACCCGCAGGAAAACAAAAAAAACAATGCAGCTGTTAGTGCACAGCACCTAAGGGGTCATCTGATATGGGAAAGGGGTTGTGAGGGGAATGGTTGTGTCTCGGATAGCTACCACATCCAGGGCAAACACTCAGGCTATAATCCCGAAAGTGCAGTGCTGAGCAGTAGAGAAGCCTAAACCCGACTCCTTCCTCCCACCTACCCGGTCCCTCCCCGCTTGAACAACCGCAAGGTACGCAAACGTTCACGCACCTGGCTTAGCCACGCGTCCTCCTGCGCGTGGCTGGGCGATGAGCGATACCGGTGGCCTCCTGGCTTTTCCTGGGCGATCTTTCGCTCCTCCGGTTCTCCTCTCGGTGAGACTGCGTCCTCTTCCTTCGTGTCATCGCCGTTGCTCCTTCCGCCCTCCGGACCTCCACACTGCGAGATCGCTTCTTCTCTCGGGATCTTGTCGTGGATTCCACTTTCTCCTCTCTCGTCCTCCGTGTCGTCCCTGGCCACGAACACTCTGGCGTCTTCCGTGTCCGCCTTTCTTTCGGACGGGATCAGTTCTGATAGGCCCATGCAACGCCGTGTCATAGGGGCGGAGCTGGCCTCGCCGTAGTCCAGGCAATCTTTAAAGGAGCCACACCAGTCCTGTTGAGGAGATGTACAGTCAGTTACGGGGCTAAACAGGGGGCAGGTATCGACCCGCTGACAGCAGGTGACCTACAATTTATTACTACACAATCTCCACAGATAGATTTACTAAGAGGACTAATCAAGCCCACTCTTCTAACAAACAAGATATCACCATAGTTAGTATTAGTGAAGTCAGAGTTAAAGGATAGCCAATGACAGACCTTATTTTTCAATTGACTTGTAGTTTCTACAGTATTACTCTGTACAGGAGGGACATTCGTTAATAGTGAGACATAAGGACAACATTCTGGTGGAAGATCCAATTTTGTCTCAGGTTGAGGTGAAGCCAATGTTTGTGCTTCATGCATTACCACATTTGACTGACCAGTACATACAGAATCATTGGCAGTATATGTAGCTAGACGTACATTAGAACAGCTTCTCAATTTTCCTCCCTCATTTCGATGGTTTGTTTGACTCGCATGCATGCCTTGGGATGTACCCTCCAAAGAGACGTTTGCATTTTCACTTGTAATATTTACCGAGGGAGGTTGGATAGTTACACAGCAACGTCCAGCAGCCACATTAGACTGTCCAATAGATTTAAGACCCTTCTCCAAAACAGGGCCATCAGAACTTCTAGACTCTGCTGATCCAGCCCCACCCAGCTGAATATTTAAATTGTTTTCAATAACACCCACACTTTTTTCTAATGTGTCCATCCTCTCCAAAATTGGTGCCAGATTTTTTACAAGTAGATTATCAAGGTGCATGATTATGTCTTGCTCAGTTAGGGCTTTGGACGTTGACGGCGTAAGATTGGGACCAGACAAATTTATATTTTGAGTATTGATGCTCCCTTCCAGCGACAGCCTCTAGTTTTTTTTTCCTCTAGTACTAGTTCTTAACGGAGGTTCCTGATTTTTTATTTTCCTCTTCCTCTTAGGTGGCAGTTCACTTATCATAGGTGGGGTGGAAGTTGGTGGAGATGAGTGGTCTGCAGGGGTTTCTTGGTCATCTGCTGACACTGTACTAGCCATTATTTCCTTTTCTCTGTCCCCTGACATTCTATTCAAGATTTGAGCTGAGTTACGGGACAACTAGCAACCCACCCTCCATGGACAATCGGCATTCAACCCCTAGGATTTCTTTATCCAAGGTCCTGGCAGCACATGTCAAAAAACAGTAAAGTGTGGAATTTTGGAGGGACCTTGGTGTACCCTCCTTATCACCCATTTGTTTCCGTTTGGCCATTTGTGAGCAAAGTCAAACCCTAGAATGAAATGGCAATCTCCAAGTACAAAAAAAAGCCACCATTGACTTACTTGGCTATGGATCAACGGTGGGCTGCTGCTTATCTCCCAAGTGCACTATTGCTGAAATAATGTTGCCAGATGTAAAAAACACAAGAGTAGGCACTGCCCGGCCTCCTTCGGACTCTGACGGGCCCACTCGGGCACGCATGCATGTGTCCCCCACTGCAGGAGCCCGCAGCAGATTACATAGCACCTTCTGGCACAAACCGATGACGTTGGTGGCTGCGAGCTGCAGTACAGACAGACAAATTGTCTTGGCTCTCTCCCCAGTCTCCTAACCAGCAGGTAAGTGAAGTAGAGTGTAAGCAGGTTCCACGCTGATGGAGCCCACGGCTGATTAAATAGCACCTCCTGGCACAAACCGATGACGTTGGTGGCTGCGCGCCACAGTACAGGCAGGCATATTGTCGTGGCTCTCCCCCCAGGTCTCCTAACCAGCAGGTGAGTGAAGTAGAGTGTAAGCGGGTCCCATGCTGAGGGAGCCCACGGCAGATTAAATAGCGCCTCCTGGCGTTGGGGGGTGCGCAACGCTGTACAGGCAGACAAATTGTCATGGCTCTCCCCCCCGGTCTCCTAACCAGCGGGGAAGTGAAGCAGAGTGTAAGCAGGTATTCTAGTCATGGATTATATTCCCAGCAACAAACACCCACTCATGATTGTTTCACACTTACACTGCAATTGATGTGCCAAGAATCTATACATTCTATGAAGCTTTAGCAATGCTATTAATTTACAAAGACCAACAAAATTGGTTTGAAGGCGCAATATCACACACTACTGAAGAGGTGAGACTAGCTCCCCTTAGCAATGAGGGAGCAATATGGTCAGTCTTAGACAATTATACACAACACCCAAATTTGAGTACTGTGTCCACAGCACAGTTAAGAAGATTCTGGTGCTTATTTACAAAACCCTTGTGCCACCGGTGCATCACTTTTTGTGATGCACCGCTGGCGCAACCACCTGCCCCATATTTTTAAGGACATGTAAAGCCACCCTGCATGGCTTGTCCTTTCCTTGTAAATATGGCCCTTTCTCATGCAACACTTTGCGTGAAAGGGGCATGACATGGATGTTGCTGTGGGTGGTCCCACACAACACTCAGGCATTCTGCAGCATTTCCAGATTTACGAGAATTAGTAAACCTGGAAATGCATCAGAATGCTATGCCACCCCAGGGGTGGCGTTGGGAGGCGCAACAAGGAGAAATGCTTACATTTCTCCTCTTTCTATGTGTGCTGCATTCTGTAGCACACATATGAAGAGGAAATCACCTCTTTTTTTTTTTTTTTAGTTGGGTACTTTCTTGCACAGAAGCAATCTCCCCGCAACTCAGGAACTCTTGCACCATGGCTCAAGGGTGCCTGCATGGCGCATGGCAGCCAATTGTGTGTCAGTGCGGGGGAACTCACAGGGATGCGCCATATTGTTGTAAATATGACATATTCCTGTGTTTTGAAAGTGTTGCAGTGTGGTGCAGTCAAAGGGCTTGTGGTGCCATGCTGTGGCACTTTCTTGTAAATAAGGCCCTCTATGTGAGTCAACTCAGAGTATATAGGAGTCTGACACAGTTCGTCATGTGAACAATGACAGTGAATTCTGTGAGGACTGCTCAAGCTGCACAAGCACAATTGGCTACACCAGGCATTAGTCCATAGACTATCAATGCTGTTATGGGTAAAATTCCGACCAGACGGGAGGAAATTCCGTTCTGCTTTGAAAAAAAAACAAATCAGCTTGAAGCAGTGTTTCCCCATATGGGACCCCAGGAAAAACACATAATCCTTACCATATGCTTGCCAATGGGGATGGCTCCACCTGTGGAAGACTTTGCCACTCTGGGCACAGTCTTTGCTGCAGTATATACCAGACCTCATGTTACACACTCATTAGCTGTTATGCCAGATGTGCTTAAACAGATCCAAAATGAGTATGGGGCAGCCCCTACTGTGGATTTTGGGATGAAACTGTTAGGCTGGCCGCAGTATCTCTATTATGTTAAGCAACCTTTAAAGGGAAGCAGCAGCGTTGGTATACGACAATGAATCACTAATTTGGCTCCAGGACAGCAGAGAGCAAATTACCAAAAATTATCAAAGAAACCTATGCATCAATAGGCAGAGATCATTTGGGAACCAGACCTGAAAAACCTACAAAACATCAAAACAGAGCAGCTCCAAGCAAGCACTGAATCTTCTATGAAGAAGAAGTAGGATAAAAAGAAAGATTCTATAAAGGCTAAGTTACCGGTTGGGTCTCCTCAACAAGAGGCCTCTAAAAAGCTCTATAATTTGCACAACCATGATAATATTAATGTGCCTCACAGGTATCAAGATACTGATACATGTTCAGCTCACTCTTTTCAGGATACATCTGAGAAACATTCAGAGAGAGGTGGATGGTTAGAGCGCAGATCAGAGGAATACGTTAAACCAAAGAAGGACTCACAATGCTCGTCTGACTACATAATAAAAAAGGAAGGCAAACCTAAACATTCAAAACCTGAATTAAAAAAGAAGAAGGTAGCAGGACTTAAAGTCAAGCATGCCACGGATAATGAGGACACTTCTTCTGAGCGAGGAGTGGGCTCTCGCCATTCTACACAGTGCGGCATAAGTCAAAATAGTTTGCAGGAACCTGATGGATTTTCTGGTGGCAGTAGCATTGGGTGACTATAACCAGGTGGAAACGCCAGATATGAGGGTAAGTGTACTGTATCGATTATTTGAGATGCACCTCCAATTGCAGGGTGACAACCGGAGATACCTAATGTTCTCTTTTGGGAGAACTTGTTATTTGGCTATGATATGCTCTTGACTGAAAATGATTGGCCACCTGAATTTGTAATAGTTTTTCCAGAAGGAGAAATGGTAATTGAACCTACTTTTCCTGACCTCATTCCAGAATCAGTAAAACATTCATAGGCCAAGGAGTGGGCATTAGTGGTGGCTCCTGCGTTATACCGCAACCATGTGGAGTGAGATGACAGTTCCCTTTATCATATAATACCAGTGAGGTCGACCCCGTAACCTCAACGACAATACCCCATTAAAAATTAGGCTAAAAAACAAGTTAGAGAGATTCTCACACAACTTTAATACCAAGGTGTAATAGAAAGTTGCAACTCTCCTATGAATAATCCCTTGTTTTCAGTTATGAAACTAGACCATTCAAATCGTCTAGTATTAGATTACAGACATCTAAATACAGCTAGATGTACATTTGCACTACAAAATGTGCACAGAACAGCATTAATTAAAAATATAATATGTAAAAATAAAAAATAATATATTGAATGGATTTTTCTGCCAAAATAAAGCACCTGTATGCAGGTACTTGACTACATTTAGCACGCTGGGCTCTCAAAATCAGTTCTGTATTTTTCCCCAGGGGTATAGGAAACAGCCCTGGGCTGTTTTCACCCCAGGTTACAGACCTTTTATAAGAATTTGATGACCATACATTGTTCTATGTCAATGACATTTACTTAACTGATGATGACCTTTCTACACACTTGACAAGAGTAGATTGCATAGTTCTGGAATTTTTTCACATGGGCTACAAATTCAACTTACAAAAATCAAAGATTGCCCACCTCAATGTCCTGTTTCTGGGATATGAGTTGTCAAGTGAATGTATTAGCCTTGCAGCACACTTCTTGTAAAAGTGTGCACTCTTACAACCAACAAACACATTCAAGAAACTTCAATCCATATTGGGATTTCTAAATGTTGGCAGAATTTACATTACAGATTACGCAGAATATGTTAAACCATTCTCTGACTTGATTCATCCAGACTTTTCAAGCACACATTGGACGCAGGTACACACACATATTTTATGAGTTGACATGCCAGTTTCAAAACACTTACATACACTTGTAAACACAACAAACTTGGTGACCTGCATCATTGCGGGTACATCAGGATATACCTACTTTATGTTCAATGAGTGAGACACTGTACCAGTTGTATATAAATTGCATTCCTACACCAATACTGAAATGCTTTTTGCGCCCACAGAAAACCTCCTACCAGTGGTACAGACTGCTGTGGCAAGAGAGAAAAAATTGACTCGGGGGAAACAAATAATTGTTGTGACTCCAGTGCCAGCCTTGGTGGCACAAAAGCCAGTTTCCTGAGTTTTATATAGTGCAAACTTGACCCAAAGGTATCGGGTATCAGAGCACTTTACATGAGCACCAGTTGTTTACACATGAACACACTCATTTTTGTTAGGCACGGGGAGATTAAGGGGCACATGCATCAAGGTAATCATTTGCGATTACCAAATAGCAAATTTTAAGGATTCACTATTTGGTAATCACAAATACCTATGCATGAAGGATTCACAAATATTTTTGCGAATCCTTAACATTCCTTAATTGCGAATAGCAAATTGCGATTCACAATTAAGGAATCGCTTCCCATTCATTCGTACGGGCCAAGAGGCTCATAGGAATTAATGGGATTGCATTCGCAATTTGTGAGTACCAAATAGGTACTCGCAAAATGCCCATGCAATTTGCAAGGGTGGTGATATGGGGCCAAGACGCCACCCTTATGCACCCCAATAAAGGTAAGTGTGCACATGTGGCACACATACATGCCCTAAAGGCATGTTTGTGTGCCACATGGCACTTAGAAAAATGCACAAAAATCGCATTTTTCTCAAAGATTTGCAAAATTACCACCAATTTGAAGTTGGTGGTAATTTGTGAATCCTTAAAGCAGGGACCCAATTTTTCCATGCTTCCTGCATAGCATTTAGGGAATTGCACATTGCGATTCCCTAAATGCATTCGCAAAATAGGTCATTGCGATGACCTATTTTGCGAATTTTCATGTGGGTTGATGCATCCGAAATGCCAAAATACCGGTCGCAAAGGAACTGATGCTGCGTATCGGCCTGTTTGCGACTGGTATTTTGGTTGATGCATGTGACCCCAAATGACTTGCCCAGAATCACAGGATGTTGAGCGTCATTGCCGAGACTCGAACCCAGTTTCTCAGATTTGAGATTGACCGCCCTAGCCTTTAGGCTACATCCAGTTGGAGAAGGTATCTGTATATAATCTCCTACATCCATTGGCTATGATGATTGACATTGGCATTTTTTGCCAATGGCCTCTATCATCTTCATGGACAAGGCATGGTGTTTTGCATTCTCAACTGTAAATGTTCTTTGATGGTCTCTGTGAATCATTGCCATGTCGGTAACATTTTGCATCATTATCAAAGTTAAAGGTCAGCCTGCCAATCATCTGAGGGAATCCTGTAAGTGAGTGTTCCATCTCACGCAGAGTAGCCCCCATTGCACTAATATCATGTCACACATTGCTTTGCTGCTTGAAAACCTAATCTTCCGAGTGACTGGCAATAGCCCATCCCAACCCCCTCCACCCGTGTGCATGGCTTTCTGAAATGGACAGCAGGTTGGCAAGTACAGAGAGGGGTGACACCTAGGAGGTTATAGGTGAGGAAATTCATGAATGGGGACACCTGCTCCTCATCATGAGTGTGTTTGCTATCAGATGATTGACATAAGACTGGAGATGCACCTTCATAAAAGGAGTGTGAAGGAAATTGTATAGAGAGAACTGTGATATTGTTCTATGTGGAGGTGTGTGCTGAGAAGTAAGCCTAAGCGGAGTACATGGAGTTCCAGTAAGCAGCAGAGAGCGTTAGAAAAATGCTGTTTGCAGTCATTTTCACAGCGTTTGTCCGCACTGTGAAATTATTGGGAACGGCACCATGCACAGTGCAAGCGGGCGCTGCTTCCTTTCTGCCACTCGAGTAGAGTTTGTACTCAAGCAGCAGCTTTCTCAACGCGAATGGACAGTTTCTCAACACGAGCAGTCGCAAGCATACATGACCACTCGCATACGTGGCTACTCGCATTGAGAAATTCGACCGCCCGTGTTGAAAAATCTCGCCAGGAGGTTGATTTCTCGGGCTTGCCAACTTGACGTTGACGAGCCCGAATGAGGAAAAATCTCACCGGGAGGTAGATTTTTCTCACTCGTGCTCGCTAACTTGATGTTGACGAGCGTGAGTGATGAAAAAAAGGAACTCTGTGAGCTCTGACCTAACTGACAGGTGGGTGGTAGAGAGCCTGACTGCTGCTGTCACAATGTTGCCTGGTGTCTGAGATGAGGTTGTTTTGAAGGTTGAATGGGGCACTCAATGGCACAAGCTAACTAGAGAGGGGGGGAGAGAGAAGGAGCGAGAGAGAGAGAGGGAGAGACATACATAGGGTAGTAAGTAATTGTAAATCAAACAAGATGATGCTAGGGAAATGTTTACACTAGTCATTGTGAGATGCACATAAAATGATTTGGTGATAGTTCAAAACACATTGACCTTTCTTTTTTTGATACTAAAAAAAAGTCCGAACAAATCCTCTATACACTGTTATTAAAAGACATGGCAAATACATACTGCCATTTCTGGTTTGGATACCAAAAACAATTCAGAGCAATAATTTATATTGTGTTAGTCAACTTGTTATCAGAGTGACGTTCTTGTGTGTGTAGGTGGTTTGCACACTTAGACCTGCCATGTGTATGCCTTGCTGCAGGAGCAGTGACTTCTGCCCCAGCTGAAGTAATCAATACAGTTGTATGAAGAGTAGTAAAATAAACATGAACCCGACTAGCATAAATGTTTATGGCTAGTGCCAAGGGCTTTTTAGAAGGGTATGTATGTGACTAGCAATGCAGGTATGAGCTAAAGACAGGTGTAATTAAAGGCTTGTATGTTTGTTTTTATAGAGATACATGTTTTCCAGGTTCATGCGTGTCTAGCTAGGCCACTGACAGTTTTTTCTTAGACTTCTGAGACAGGCCCCATAATTCAAAGAATACATTGGGATGCCTTACCCTGTTGCTCATGGATCTGGGAAATTTGTGAGCTAGAAGAATAAGGAGTGGTGGTGGGACTATGATTTTACTTGAAGAGGCTGACCATATAGCAGGTGGGGGTTTCACCTATATCCCACACACCTGGTCCATGAGTGCTATATTTTAACATTATACATGCTCTGTTAAGGCATTCCCTTCAGCTAATAGGATAATTACACCCTTCTATGTGGACCACCCAGGTTATCGAACACCCTTTGCCACTGAACTGTCAGTCAAGGGCTTGCACGAAATGCCCTGCGCTCACTCCCTTCTGTATTCAAATATAATTCTCCACAGAGGGTGGCCTTGCTTGAGAGGTTAGTTTGCCCTAATACCACATAGTTTGAAGTGGGTATTTCCCTCTAAGGTCATGCGTGAAAGACCTGCCTGAACTGCCTACCCTATAAAGATTTAAATCCATCCCTGAATTGCCTTCAAGTTCAGCCTCCTGTCTTTTAGCCCTAGATAGTCTGGCTCTCATGGGTCCTGATCTACCCAAAGGAACCTGAAGGTGCGTTACTAGCAAATGTGATTCAATTGCCCACTCACACTGATCCCTTTTGGCATGTCCCCAACCTCGGCCCAGACTCTTGGCTACCCTACCCCTCCTAGGGTCAGAACAAACCCCTGCCCTGACTCCTGGGCTTACCTACACCTTCTTTGTTCGGAGACTTGTCGTGTTCGTGTATGGATCCTAAACCTTCGAACCTCATCTTTTCCAACCTGGAGCCGACTGGCCATAATGCTTTCCAAATCATATATCCCCCTAACCTATCAAAAAATGCAGCACAAAACTTTAAACACAGACTACTTAAATCCTATCCAGAAACCCTTATCTCAGACCCCTTCTTCTCCATCAGAACGGGTGTTACCATAAACGATTTCGGATGGAAGGCCATATACTCTCTGCTTAAGATCTCTCAGAAGATCTCCCAGAAGACTCCACATGGCCTTAGATTGATAATGCGCCCTCCTCAGCTTACCGTGCTGAAACCACCATCTCCCTTTAAAAAAAAGGAACCATCCTTAAACAAGCCTCAGATCACAATCTAGTGATATTTGACATCTTTTCCCCACTATCTTGAATACAGTGGCTGACTTCAATTGCACCCTCTCCAGAGGGTCTGCCCCCCGCTAGCGGCCCCCAGTCTTCGCAAAGACTATCTCCTACCTCTCTACCACCACACTCGGACCCTACATCTACTCCCATGGGCCCCATTCTAGCTACCTTAATTCATTATAACAATTCCCCCTCATTAGCTGCTGTGCACGAGCCGTGATAGCACAGTGATCATGCTAGGCTACCTCCTCCCCCTCCCTCTGTTAGCTAGTGCTAACTCTCCTAGCCCCACTGCTCACAGCACTACCCTGGTTCCCCCCAAGATCCCTTCCCCCAGCCAACCCGCAATTCCGACCTGATCCCACAGGCCAGTAGGGATCTCCATCCATCCGACCCCCCCTCCCCTATCCTTCCCATCCCTCCAGGAACGCAGCACCATTTACTTGAATCCCTTCCTTCGGGGCACATCCATTCGGCACCTTCCCTACTCTCCCCAGCCCTCACTAGCTCTCTACCACTGCAGGGCCCCTTGAACCTAGCCTCCCAATCACATCCACACACATCATTGGAAGACCGACTTAATGAGGCAGCACTCTGCCTACAACAACTTAAGGCAGAGGTACATAGCATATTACATATCATTAAGGAATTGTCAGCTTATTCTAGGACTAAGTTGCCCCAATATGAACAACCACCATTGCCGCTCGCTACCAGCTAGAGGGTGCACTGGGATGCCTACCCCCCAATACTCGGCGGTCCCCATCCCACTTCACCAACACACCCCATAGATGGGCCTCCGCTCCGCACCCTAACGACCATTCTCACCCCTCCAGATGTAGAGCCTCCCTGTCTGATAGGGATATTCATTCTCTCCTACTTTCTTATGATCCGGCACATCCCTCCACCATTTCAAATTTACAACAAACTGAATCCATCCCCACTGATCCCTTCAGGGAACCGAGGCCAAACACTAAAACTCTGAATGAGAACAACCTCACGAGAGTCACCACCACTCTACCTGCTCCCACGGATACCAACATAAGACTCAAATGCGTGCTCCAAAACTGTAGATTGCCAGTTAAACATGCTGGGGACATTGCCAACCTCATCAGTGGCGGATGGTGACATTTGAAAGTGGTGAGGACGTAAAATGGTGGTCATACTGTACCGTAGCGAGCGTGCATAGCGCGCGAGCCTGAACAACCTAAGGGGGGTTTGGAGGGGTTCTTCTCCTGAGAAAATTTTGAAAAAAGAGTAGAAAAATGGTGCATTTTCAACAAATTTGAGAAAACAGGAAGGTTAATAAAGCAATTGTGAAAGTGCAGTTATTACATTAAAGCAGTTTGCATGCAGCTCTTAGATGACCGTTAATAGCTCACTGTTGTATATTAGAATTTCAACTTACAAACTGCAAGTAACAAAACAGGTTCAAGTGCCTGCCACTGTCGCAGTGTTCTTTGCACTGTGCCATAAATCAGGTGTATACAGTAGCATTGCACCAGTAGGCAGGTGGTGTCAGCTGCTGCTCACTATGCTATTCCCTCATGGATATGCGCAATTTTGGTGTCAGCACACCTGTGTCTACGTGATGTAAGCAAATGCTTCATAGAAACGCCGTTTTGTTTAATGTCAAGCGAATAGGGCCACAATGCCAGTGCAAACTGCCAGGGTGTGCGTTGTGATCATCAAACAACAATATCAGTGCATACCCACGGACAACCAATCGCGCTTCAAGAAACATCTTTAGTTTGATATGGACCTCTTGGCCTATACTTGCAAAGCAATTATTACGTGGCAAAGATGAGGTGCACCTGGCACATGCCACCTGTTATCGTGTCCATTATACCTTAATAGCAGTGTCAGTTATTTATAACTCGATGTGTAGAAACCCGTAGCGCTATCACATTTTTATGGGTATTGTGGTCGGCTATTATTATTTTAACTGTTTTTTATCAGTTGTGTGGTTTTAAGAGCATTGTTAGCCGCCTGCCACATATTGTCTTTTCTCTGCTCTGCACTGTAATTTACACTTTAATCCAGGCTAGGTGTATAACTGTCACAGATTGAAATGAAAAGCTTCTTCATCTTTGCTGTGTCTCCCCAGCTCGGGTAAAACCATCACCTCCATATGAGTTTCAAACATCCTCAGTGCTAATAATGAATCTTTTCATTTTGCACCACCTAAGGCAAGGGTCATTTATCTATAAGCTGCGGTGCGCTTTTTCCTTGTGTTCAGGGTATGAGCAGTCCTTCGAGCTTCCTTGTCTGGTTATCAGATACCAGCAAAGGACTGTTAGAGGTCACACTACAGAGATAAATGAGAGAGTCTGCAATGTGGGGATTGCAGCTGACTTTAAAAATAACACCCAAATGTGGAATTACTGCTGATGTTTACTAGAAAGCCATGTTGGTTCTGAACAAATATGTCATTTGAATGCTTATGGAAAAAGCGCCTGAAGCCACCAGGGCGGGGAAATCCTAACATTCCAGCCCAGATTATAAACTGAGCAGGAGGCCAGCTATCTGAGATTTACTTTTACATACTGGCTTAGGAAATAGGGTTGAACATCCAGTTACAAAGAGTACATTATTTACAAACTCTTTGGGCAGTGACCTCAGTATAGACTTGCCCTGTTGCTGCTAGTACATTTAACCTGTTGGAGGGCAGACAGTTCTGATACCATGCAGAGATATTCTTTTCTGTCCAATGGACACCAACATTGTGCAAAGGGGATCATGTGCTCCAAAAGATATGATAGACAATATGGAACGTGGTTCCATATTTTTATCAGGTTTAATAGGCAATATGGAAGCCTTTTACTGAGTTACCGTCTGCTGTGCTGTTGTGACCCCGTGTATCTGGTCAGGCTCAGCCAGCTGGCCTATAGTTACCCCAATCTTTACTTCCATGCTCGATTGTTCCAAGCTTGTGAGGATGCTTTTCCCTGCCACATCACACCTCCTACTGGCATTGACATTGATAGAAAGAGACAACCAAATGTCTGAGAGGCCCGTGTGTCTGGTAAGTCAGCGTGGTGTGTTTTCTAAACTTTAAAACAGCACAGCAGTAGTGCAAATTTTGCCTTGCTAACTGAGAATATTGTTTGCTCAATTTCAGCTTAGTGGCTCCTGTTTGTTTGCAAGGGCCTAGTTTTACCCCTACTGTACTATTTGCGTCCTCCAGTTGTGACATGACCCGGTGGGGTGTTCTCGTTTCTTATCAGCAGGCCATGGCTCAGGTAATATAACATGTACTATTTCCGGTTGGCTCACGCACACATTTTCAAACGAGGTGGATCCAGATTAGACCTGAATTCTCAACTGCTAGAATGCCATGCGTGTCACCTCCTTAAGGCAAATAAAGCTACAGTTGGAACCATTACTCCCGGAGAATGTGTGTAATTAATTTTGCTTAGTGCTTTTTTGCTCGGCTGTGTACAGGGACCGTTTTGTGAGGTGACATTTCCATAATTTTCCTTTTTATATACGCTTTTGCCAGTAAGATCATAAAATCCTGCACAAATAGTTTAACCTGAAAGCCTCTTCCTTATTCTCTGTGCATATATGTACTAATTGGAATGTTTGAGAGGCCGAGTCACCTCACTGGTTTACAATTGTTTCGAGCGTTGAGGAATTTTGCACAAACTAATGTAGGTGTCAGAGCAACTGTACTAAAGGTTTGTTTGAGGATCTTTTTTATTTTCAAAGACCATTTAATCTTTAAAAGCAATGCACAGACCCGGGCACAAGCTCTGGCCCTCGGGACGCACGGCACACACACAGTGTGGAGCACAAGCAGGTCTGTGTTGGGAGGAAGGGGTGGGGGGGTGAGCAGACACCAAACCAATTGAGAGTGTGAAAAAGGCCGCTTTATTGAAACAGGTGCATATTCACAACAGTACATCCTTGGCAAACGCCTTACAAAACTAAACCTCACTAATTAAACTATCACCTTAAAACCCCAAACGTCAGGCCCGCCCCTAATACGTCACAAACCCCGCCCCCACCCTGCACAACATAATTACACTTCAACAATATAAAAACTGCGTAATCATTTACATTATCCCAACCCAAAGCATAACATCACATTCCCAAATTGTCCACCAACAACTTACGTTAACCAAAACAGTGTAACCACCCCACGAAACATCTCTTTAAACTTCTCCAGCCATAGCCCCATTTTAACAGAACCCAACAACCTTCATGTCCCTGCTGGCAAATAACCCCCAATTTCCGCCACCCAGAAAAGAGGGGGGGAAGAATTACACCCCTCTCTTTCTGCCCCCCAGAAACAACACAACTAAGGACCGCCTAAACTTCAACCAATAAAATTCTGAATCTTCAAACACCTGGAAAGCACCTCTCTCAATTCTAACAAATATAAATCCATCCCAAGTCGAGACAGATGAACCCCATCGCTGCGAAAAAACTCCAGAGCGTCATAACGAATGTCTTTATGAGACACCCGCCCAAAACCTAAATCTCTGCAAAAACGAGAGACCTCCAAATTTAATTTTCTCCGCGCTTTGTCCACTGCCCTAGGCTTAATCGCACCCCTCCAAGATCTACGGGGGACCAATTTGGTCCACAAAACATGACAGCCTGACCACTGTTGTTTTATGAGGGAAAGATCTTTTTTCATAGTTCGCAAAAGAACCACCCCTTTTACCCCACAAAGATCGTTTTCACCAAGGTGAAGAAGCAGGACATCCGGACAAATATCACCTACCAACCAGGAATTCAAAGCAGGAATAAGCTCCCTCCAAATCATACCCCCCTTTCCCCAAACAACATTAAACAAGCGATGATTGAACCCCAGCGTAAGACCAAAATAACTCTTTTGAGCCTGAGCTTCTGCACGCCTTATGAAGGAATGACCCACGATCCAAATCGTCATAACAGAAGAACGGGGGCCGGCCACCGAACCTGAAAAAAGAAAAGCAGCATCAGACATTAAGGAAACTTAGTAGACGCAGGCGCAGCATTAGGATCAGTCCGCACATAGCGCTGAAAACAGTTAGAAGACCATCGCCCTAAAGACATAATATCCTGTCGCGACCAACCCCTATTGTGCGCTTCCGTTGCCGCCCCAATGCGGAAGGAATGAGTACCATAATGACTTTCATCCAAACCAAGGAAACGCAGAGCTTTCCGCAAAACCATGCACAGTTGATATTCAGTCACCCTAGAACCACCCAAATGTTGAAAAACAGGGGCATCCTCAGCCGCCCCCGAACAAGCTCTCCAACTCCTAGCCCACCTCAAAGGGCACGTCTTAGAAGGAGAAGATGCCTCTAACCAAATACCCTTCCCTGTGCTTCTCTGATCAGTTTTCGCACGAGCTAACCAAATATGCAACCCTCCCTTGGAAAATTGAACATCCCCCCACTCCACCCCAGCAGTAACTTTAGAACCTAACAATTCCGACACTCTAAAAGCACCGAAGAACATCCACACCATGAGGGTTGAAAAAAGACAAACCTCAAGCTCATCCAAACACACAGAGGGCAATGCTTGCAAAACCCGGGCCAAGATCTGCCATGACAAAGGTTGTCGAACCAATCGCTCCCGTCCCCACTCCCTGGACCAACCCTCTAACATACGTTTACCAACCTCCCCTGCCGAAGGAGGATAGCCCCAAAGCAATCTGCCCATGAACGCAATACCAGCCAATTTACCTGAAATTGTTACACGAGACATACCTTTATCCATCAAGTGAAGAATAAACTGCACCACATCCTCAGAACGTCTCCAACCGGGCACGCGCCAGCAAGCTCCAGATTCTAAAAACTCGTTCCAAGCAAGTTCATATGCCGCCCTAGTGGAAACTGCTAAGGAACCTACCACCAACTGTAAGACCCTGTCTCGCCTACAGTCCAAAGATGTTCTGGCATGGGGGTCGGCGTCCTGTCCGCCTCCAAGGCTAGCCCATGGAATCTCTCCCACTGTGAACGAGACAAAGCATCCGCAATGTCATTGTCCACACCAGGAATGTGCAAGGCCTTAAAACTGATGTCATATTTCAGGCACCCCAACACAAAGACCCTCAAGAGCTTCAGAATCTGGGTATCCCTGGCCGACTGTTTATTGATAATGTCCACCACAGCCTTATTATCAATACGAAACAGGACTTTTTTGTGAGCAAGCTCATGACCCCACAAAGTCAAGGCGACCACCACTGGGAACAGTTCCAGAAATGCAATACTCCTGCCTCCATCCTTCCACGCAGCCGGCCACTGTTCTGCACACCATCTACCCTGCCAGTAAAGACCGAAACCAGCACTGCCTGCAGCATCAGAAAAAATTTGGACTTCCCAGACCCAATCTTCTTCCCTGGACAAAGGAATTCCATTGAAAGAATGTAAGAAGGCTACCCACATCCGCAGATCTTCCTTAACCCCTGCTGATAAGCGAACATGATGGTGAGGCAAATAGTGACCTGATAGAGCCCTACCTAAACGCCTGCAAAAAGTCCTACCTGCCCGAACCACTCTGCAAGCAAAATTCAGATGGCCTAACAGCACTTGAATCTCCTTGACCGTCACTTTTGACTTAATCAACATGGAATGTAAGAGTTCCAACATTTTAGCCTTCTTTTCCACCGGCAAACGTGCTTCCATACTATGAGAATCTATCTCAATACCCAAGAAAGACATGGTCGCGCAGGGGCCCATTGTCTTTTCCGGAGCCAACGGTACACCTAGGAAATCCATCAGAGTCTGGAATGTCCACAAAGCATTCTGACATGCCGAGGAATTGGGAGCGCCCACAAAAAAAAATCATCCAAGTAATGTGTTACTAGCTGGTGTCCTGAACAATCAGTGAAAAACCATTGGAGAAAAGTGCTGAAAGTCTCAAACAGTGCGCAGGAGATGGAACAACCCATTGATAAGGCCTTATCAACATACCATTTCCCATGAAACTGAATCCCCAAAAGATCCCAATCCCTGGGATGTACTGGTAGCAAACGAAATGCAGATTTAATATCGCATTTTGCCATTTCGGCCTCAGGGCCGGCAGTCACAACCAAGGCCATGGCCACATCCACGGAAGAATACGACACTGAAGCAGCTTCTTCATCAATAAAGTCGTTAACCGAAGAGCCCTCCGGCCATGACAGGTGTTGAATTAAACGAAATTGCCCAGCCTCCTTCTTCGGGACTACACCAATGGGGGAAACAATGAGATTCTCCAAAGGCCAATCATCAAAAGGACCTGCCATTCTCCCCTCTCGCACTTCTTTATCCAATTTATCTTGCACCACAACTTTATGTTCATCAGATGACAATAGATTTTTGGACCACCGCCGCAGCCGCGGTCCTGTATAGCCAAGCCGAAAACCTTCACGAAAACCATCTAGCAACAACTTACAAGCATCAGCATTCCCATAACCTCTCAGAGCCACTGTTAACTGTCCCAACTTAACCGGAGTATGAGCCTTTGGGCCCAGCTCCTTGAGTGCTTTTCCCTCCCCTGTGAGGCTGAGGTGGCTGTGCAGGACCAGGGGCGTTGGTAGACTGTTGTGACCATTGTTGACTCCCCGGCATCCGAAGTCCCCAACACCTGGCCAAAGCATGTTTCCTCCCACACTGAGAACACTCATGCCTGAACTTACAATACTCCCTGGGGCAGTGACCTCTGTTAAAATCCCAACAGGTCCCAGTGGCAGGTTGAGGTGATATGGTTGTACCCACCCCTCCCCGGGTGGGCTTCCCCTGAAAGGGCCGGTAAATTAACGGCAAACCGCTGGCTGTAAAAATCGTTTTGCCACCGGCCGATGCACCCATAGTGTGTTGCCACAAGTCTGTGTCCAACTCCCCCCATTTCGCTTCAGGATCCCAAGCCAACCGTGCCCGGAATTCCTCATCATACTGTGCCCATGCAAAACCACTACCCGTTATCTGCGCTTTTCTAATCACATCCATATACTTAAAAATGGCAACGCAGCGCTCAGGGAATTTTTCGCAGTAGACGCTAGCATAAATGAGAAATGCCGCCGTCCAATTCTCTATCGTCAGAGGAACCTTGGGGCGCTTAGCCAGCTCATACTCTTCCTCCTTAGACCCCTCTTTGGAACGAACCTCCCTGTGCAACAATTTCAAAAGTTCTACATATTCACCCTTCCAAATTCTTTCTTTAGTCGCTAACATTAAATGAGCGCCCAAAGGTTTCGTAACACCCATGTAAGGTAATTTCTTTATCTTGAGCTCCTTGCTATGTGGGGGATCTTTACCTACCTCCATGGGCTCCGTACCAGTGCTAGAATCCACCTTCGAACCCTCACCCCCCTCACTCGTACCTACCCCTTGATCTTTGACATAACAACCCTTGTAAAGCTTAAGACCTAGACCCACTGAACCTTGGTCGCTACCCGTTCCCACAGACACCATTGTTGGTTTGGCCCGTGGCACAGAAAGCTCACCTGGTTGCAAAGAAGGGACTTGAGCCGGCCGCACTCTCCATGCCAGATGCTCCACATCATCGACCGTCCGAGGAACCCTCGCTGAGGGGCCGCTCTCTCGAGTAGGTCTGGAAACCGCAGGAGTCGGACGCACCACCACTGGTGCCTGTAAAACATTATCAGAGACGTGAAAATGCCCCCCCCTTGATCCCTCATTACGTAACTCGCCCTCCTCAGGGCTGTCGTCATCATAATCCAGCACTAAGGATTCCTCCAACCTAGGAGGGGCCAACACCACTGACGGACTCTGAAAACCAACATGGGCCTTACCAGCCCTGACTGAGACACGAGGCGGGGGAGCCGACTGGACCCGTCTGTACTCCCCCAAACGTTGCCCACTCTTACACAACATATCCAATGACAAATCTCTGTCATGATGAGAGAGGGACGCTGGGGCCAGCGAGGACGCGCAGGACCTGCTTCTGCTGACCCTGCCGTGAACCTGAGAAATTGAAGTAGTGGCCAGCGAGGACGCGCCTGACCTGCTTTTGCTGACCGTGCCGATGTCAAGAGAAAAAGACGTTGGGGCCAACGAGGTCGCGCCAGACCTGCTGCTGCTGACCGCACCGAAATCCTGAATAAAGGACGTTGGGGCCAACGAGGTCGCGCCGGACCTGCTTATGCTGACCGCAACGGGATCCCTCGCCGGTACGGGGAATGCCGCGCCAGGCTCCACCCTCCCTTCTCCTCGGTGCTGCTGGGCCGCCCCACACCCTACCGAGTCTGCCGCTCCACGACGATCCCTGACCTGTGAAGAAAAAGGCTGGACTGATGTGCCGGAACCCTTACCACGAAAACTCCCAAACATATCAAAGCCACTAGCTACACAAGACCTAGACTCCTGAAATCGTGTTCTACTCTCCTGCTGAAAAACCACCTCCTTAGCCTGAACAGACAAACGCTGACGGGGAGGAGACGGTTCCACTTCCTCCTCCCCACTACTCCACTCCAACAAATTCTGGACAATCTTAGACGCAGGACCTAACCCCTGTCCCCCATGTCCCTCCTGCTGTGCCTCAGACGATGCCTTTTCCGCCCTCACAGAAGGTCTACCCCCCACAAGCAAACCCGGAAACCTCAAAGTGCCCCCAAAGCCACTCAACATGTCAGTCCCTTTGATAGGCGCTACACTGCCCGTATCACGAACCCCTTCTGCCCAAGAAGGAAATACATCCAAACCCTCCCACGACCTGGCACCCACCTGCTTATCACCACTCCCTTGCAAAGGAGAAAAAACAGTACCCTCAACAGCAGGCCCCAAGCGCCCGTGTCCAGACCCGACAATAATTGAAGGAGTACTCAAATTAACCTCACCAGCAGCTTGTCCAACAGAAACCACTGCCACCCTTCTTTCTACCTGTGCCCACTCCCCTTCACCCACCGAGCCACTGAGCACAGATAACACTTCCCCACCAGTAGAAATAGGAGGAGAAAATAAAAGGGGGCTAAAAGGTACAAAGTCACCCCCAGAAACCCTATGGCCAGCCTGCACCTTCTCCCCAAAAGAATGCTCCTTCGAAAAGCCAGCTGGCGTAGAACAACGTGCACCCCCAGCCCCTTCATGCAATGACAACAATGCTGCCTGTCCAAAACTACCATGAGTCTTCTGTACCGGCTGCTCTAAATTGTGTACAACTGGCACCTCAGCCGGTAGCAACCCTTCATCCCGCGCGCGTGGCGCCATAAAAACAACCTGCGCATGCTCGCTAACCGGCACTGCCGCCGGTAAGAATATATCTCCCTGCGTGTGTGGCGAGGAAAACCCAACCTGCGCATGCGCGCCAACCGCCGGTGCTCCTCCCGCCTGGCCTTCCAATAGAACCACGGAGGCAGAAGCAGAGCGCTTCCTGCCTCCGCGCTTACCGGCCCGCTTGCCTCGTGCAGCGGGAACCGAAGTGGAACGCACCGGAGGCAACACGGGAGCAATAGGTACCAATGCCCCCCCATTCCCCACACCCGGCTGACATAAAAAAGCCGCTCCATCGCCTGCCTGTACCACAGAGCCAGGAGCCGCCCTCCTAGAGCGCGGGCAGCCCCTCTCACTTACCGCTTCCCGGCGGGACCGCTTCGGCGACATGCACGCCGCGACCACAGCAGAAACACCAGCTGAGGCCTGTCGCTGAGGACTCGACGGCCCAGCCGCCTCACCAATCACAAGGTCTAAACGACCCGCCTCGCTTAAAAGCCGAATGGCTTCAAGCACACGGTAATCTTCAAAAGACATGACGAAATCACTCCTTGACAAATTACAGCTACAGCAAATTATCCTCAATGAAGAAAATTTTTTAAACTAACTGACTGAGCTCCCGGCCACCAGGTCACCTAGCCTAAAATGGTGGCCGGGAGGAGGCGCCAAGAGAATATATATAATTGGGCTCCCCTAGTAGCACAAGGGGAGCCCAAAAGAAGCCCAAAAATAGCCCAATTGCCTGGTTCCCGCCCAGCTTCCCCCCACACGCCCCTCCCAAACAGCCCCGGGGGGACCTCCCTTCGGTCGGCTGCCCCCCCCCAAGCCCCCCTTCGGAGTGCCAGTGCGTGCCAAAAAGTGAAAACTGTGAACAAAAATACAGCTAAAAGCCTCTTAAGACGGGAGCTAATGACTTCCACAGCGCAGAAGGAAGCCGCTGCCTGAAGCCGTACAGCTACCTCTGGCTGTTGACTGAGACACCTTACACACATCATCTACCCGCAGTGAACATGACAGAACAATATCATAATGTTTATTAATAACAATAATCGCGGGCGCGGCTCACAATACTTGAGGGGGTGAGGGGGTGAGGGGGTCTCGTGGGAGGGAGGGGGCCAATGGGGTTTGATGAAAATAAAGAAAAAAGCTTAAACTTACTTGACCGGGTCCGCCACCTCTGCTGTCTGCTTCTGGTCAGGGGTCCGCGTTTGGCGCCTTCACAGTCGTTCTGCGTGAGTGGCAGCAGCACCAGGATCGACCTGGAGCAGGATCACTCCCTGCCCATTAGGAGACCGGGGGCTGCAAATGAGGCACCCTCACTCTCCTAAAGGGAAGGCTTAGTGCTCATATTCGGGCAAGTCTTAAAAATGACCAGCCCAAAAAATGAACATGCTCACTTTTGCGCTGTCAGTCACTCACCCTGAGTGCTGCCGCAGCCTCGCCCCATACAGCATCCCTCATTCTACTTCAAGTTCTGACGCTAATTCCATTCCAATCAGGATTCCTCCTGATTGCTGGAATTAGCGTCAGTAAAGTGGTGGTGGGGCAACGCACGAACGCCCACAATGAACACACCGCCACTGAACCTCATCCTTGCCCAGGTTCTTGACCTAGTAAAGCTGACGGAAACCTTGCTAAATGTTTCAGCTGCTCCCATTTTAATGCCCCCAAATTCTTTTATCATTAGGCTGGACAGAACTAGTGGTCAAGGTGGAGGCATCGCATGCTTACATTGTAGCAATCTAACAGTGAAAGTACTGCATGCCGACCTCCAGCCGTCCAGTGAATACTTATGCATTGAAGTGACTGGTTGTAACAATCACTCATGCAAACTGCACACGTTTTATCACCCCCCCCACGCGACAACCTTCCCTTCACAGAACAGATCATGGACACTATCTTGGCCAATACGGATTACCATGGCACTTAGATCTTCCTCGGTGATTTCAACCTCCACTGGAACGATGTACATGATGTGGTGGTCAATAGCCTTAAATCCTTCCTACTAGACCTCAACCTAATCCAAATCTGTGACAGCCCTACTCATATCAAAGGAGCTACCTTAGATCTTGTCATTGGTAAGCCCAACGCCATCCTCCTGGAGTCAATCCTCCCCTGTGTTTGGACAGACCATTATTACATCATCTTCCTCATCCTGGAGTTGGTTAAAGCAAATAGAGCCCAAAACAGTTGAAAAGACGTCTACAGAACATCAACTCGCAATATCTGACTGCTTTCTGGGATAACAACCTGCCCCCTCCCTTGAACATGGCGGATGTCCACAACCTTACGGCCCACTATAGCCACTCAATGCTTAAGGTACTAGACTCAGTTGCATAACTACAGCTCCAAAGAATGTCATCCAAACTCTCCAAACCGTGGTTCATGTCTTAATTCCAAGGCTTGCGGAAAGGCGATGGAGATCCCTTCCCTCCCTTGAACATCTCGAACATTGGAGATCCCTGAGAAGCATATACAATAAACGCACCAGACGCTGGAAGGCCACCTTTTCAGAACTCTACTAGTGCAAAGAAAAAACATCCCAAAAAACTGTTAGAACTCATCAAGTCCCAAGTTAACAGTCAACCTAACCTCTCATCACTGGGTCATGGGTCATTGCCAAACTGTGAAGAATTCGCTTATTTCTTCACGGATAAGACTATTAAGATTGAAACCGAATTACGTTCTGCCCTTGATTACCTGTCGATCAGTCCACTGAACACCCTCCATCCCCCAGGGTGTGACAACCCTGACCCTGCGTTGCCCTACCTCTTCAAAAACAATACATCCGGGAGTCTGTTCCAAACCGTGGATGAATGCACCATACGCAAAATGCTCTCGACTCTGAATCCTTCCCATCACTACAATGACCCTCCGCCATCAAACCTTTCCCCGATAGTTAGATCCTCCTTATTAACACTCTGGACTACGATCGTCAATGTATAACTTCGACAAGGTGCTATTTGGGATTGCCTAAAATCGGGACAAGTTCCCCGATTCTGAAGAAACCATCTGCTGATTCCTTGGACCTTCATAACTTTCACCCAATCTCTAACATCCCCACCTGAGGTTCTGTGAATTCTGAACCCGTGGGTTCCATTTTGTGTATGGCAGCCATTTTGTGGTTGCCCTCACATAGGCCGATGACTGTGGCTGAACTAGTCTTTTAAGGACATGTACACCTTAGCTCGAGTTCGTGCTGACTCCTGTTTGACCTGAGTGAACTGACCCTGTTGCCTGAAGCTGACCTTGTTAAACCAGTTCCTGCCCTTTAGCTGATCAAGATTAAGGATCAGAGCACAGGACATCATAAAGTTTTACTGCACACAAACATACTTTATCCTACTTCTATCTGTTTCTGTTCCTTCTTTTATGGTCTATTTACGACATGAGTTGTGGTCCTTTTTATTATGGGTTTGTCCGGCTTGTCTAAAGAAGAATGTTGGGTTTGTTCAATGATTGATTATGGGCCGGACAACTGTAAAATGGGTTTGTCGTCATGCAATACTTTCATGGAAACATGTGATTGGTTAAACTGTAAACAAGGAATGTTTGCCTGAAGCATAATGTTTGGCATAAAAAGGGATGACTTGCTTTGTAAAGTTGAGCAGTCTCCTGAGAACTCATACCGTGATGATTTCTAGGACTTCTGTTACTGGCTGCAGCCAATAAATTTGATCTTTGACGCCACTCAGAAGTATCCCGTGTCTCCGTATTCTAAGACAGGTGAACCCGAAGACTTTGGGCGTGCCCCTGGCGCCGCTGGGTTCTAAAACCCGGTTCTTCAGTTGGTGCTTCCAACGTGGGGCGACTTCAGCGGTACCGGTCCAAGCCTGAAGATCGTGAGGAGCTTCGTGAGGAAATTCTGGAGGACGGCCACCACTTCAGCGACCCCGACATGTCGAACGTGGACTGAAGGTCTTTGCTGCGAGGCTTCCCGCTTTCCTGACGGCTACGAAGGACTGCTGCCCTGACTGTCGACCTGTCTTGGACCCATTTGTGATGCTTTGTACGGCGAGACGATAGACGGCTCTTCTGGTGGCGTGACTGATACCTCAGTTAAGTATAAGTGGGTCGCTCCCAGTCCTTAGTTTTTGGTTCTTTGTTTCTTAGTTTGTTTGGTCCTTAGTTTTGATTTGAAAATTGCAATTTCCAAAGCCGAGGGACTCGTATATTTGCGAGACTATCGTTATAGATAATCCCTTGAAGTTTGAAGCTAGATTAGTGAGCGAAGATGCCTAGTCTTAGCAAAATTAGGAGGATATTCTGTTGTGGTTGTAACAGGGATTCCAGATTGGATGATTCATGTCCGATACCTCCAGTTGGAACTCCGACTTATGAGCTCTATTCTAAACACGGCGTGGGCCTTATTACTTTTAATGAAGTATGGGTCCGCTACACTAGAAAAAATGGTGTCTTACAATGGCCCCAACATGGTAGCTTTGATACAGAGATTTTAGACAATTTGGAAACTAAATTATTTAGGAAGAAAGGCCTGCTGGCAATGTTTGACTCCTTTCGCCTTTGGCGTAAAGAAGCCAGACAACGAGAAATTAAACAAGCTAAAAGAGATAAAAGAGGAAAGGATGTATCAATAATGCAAGCTGCTAGGCAGTTTAAAGAAAACGAAGAAGATAAAGCAATTGAGGTGTCAGATAGGCAACATAATATGGCTATTGATAAATGTTATCCAGCTTTGCCATCTCTTCTTGAGAATGCAACGAAGGACCCTGAGAAGGATCCTTTGATGTCACATTTGTTGAAATTACCACCCCCTTATGCACAGAGTGCTTCGGCACCTCCGCAACCTCCAGTTGCACAACCTCTTGTTGCTGTTCAGCCACCGGCTCCTCCTCAGCTGGTTCTTCCTCCTGCGGCGCAGCCTCCTCTGGAGCCGCAGACTTTGCTATCGGTTTTGTCTGGAACTACTTTGCCTTATTCTCCTGTACCTTCAACTTCTCTTGCTACTAACCCTACGCTTCTATCACTTCAAAATACGTTGTCTCCTGTCATTATGACAGCTTCTCCTTCTGCTCGACAATGAATGACTGATACTGTTACTGGTCTTTGGGTCATTTAGTATGACCCCTGTTTCTGCACGTAAACAAATGCGTAGTCAGCTACCTGGTCCCGAAGAGTGTTAGATCTCTTGGCTCGCAGATGGGTTTAGAATGTTTCGAGGTATAATTTAGATTCAGTTATGGATGTTTTCCTGCAGTGGGAAGCACCGAAGCAAAGATATGTGTTTGATGAAATGTGTACTTTTCTTTGTGAGGAATGGGCAGATAATGATTTGGGTTCAGTTCCCGTAGAGTTGCTAAATGTCCAGTCTGAGTTTGCGAAAGGGACGATAGTGGGTCCCGGAGTTGAGGAAGCAGTTGCGATAGTACTTGCGTTTAGGAGTGATTTCCCTTCTCAGCGACTATTTGAGCCTGATTCCGCAGTTAGGAGAAAGGTGCGACAATATCCAATGAGAGAGGTTCCCCCAGCTTGGAGAGAAGGGGACGCAAACGCTAATCCGCCTGTTCTGCCTCATTTTCAGAGAGTATGGGTACATGTACCGTGGAAGAGAGTAGAAGTTTTGGCCCTTAAACAGTCTTTACCTGATCCCCGTAAGAATCCAGCTGGCTATGACAAAGAATTGTCCCAGACAGTTGACGCATGCATCATGAATTTAGCCGACATAGAAATGCTGTTGAGTAACGTAGTTCCTCAACCTTTATGGGCAAAGATTCGTCATGAGGATCATGCGCCAGAGTTAGGTGATACATGGGCCAATATTACTGCTGCGGATGGTAGACAGGTTGGTGGAGCTAAGCCTGAGCCTCTAGTTGCAGATTTACCTGGTAGAATTATCAACCTTATGAAGACAATGATGCCGGCTTTACGAGTGAATTGGGACAAGTTAGCAGCATGCAAACAGAAGAAAGATGAAAGTGTGTCAGATTTCTTCACTAGGTTTGAAGAAACATTCATAGATCATAGTGGTCAAGATATGAGTACGGAAGGTGGACAAAGATTGTTCGTAGATAAGTTTGTCTTTAACTTACTTCCTGAACTGTGTAATAAGTTGAAAGATTCCGAGAGTTCTTGGGTTGTTTCCTAGTCGGGCCAGATATTGGCGACTGCACAGTACTACGAGAATTGAGATAAGGATGAGAAAGATAGAGTAGAGAAGAAGACTAAAGACTTGAAAACAAATGTCCTTTTGCAGCAGGCCTATCCGCCTCGCTCGAATCAGCAAGAGTCACAGCAACGTTCACAGTTTCAGCAACCTCCACAGTTTCAGAGAATATCACAGAAGCCTGAGTATTTTCCTCCAAGACCACCTTTTAAATCAGTGTGCGTATTGTAGGGAGGAAGGTCATTATAAAAATGAGTGCCCTGTTTTACGACAACGTACAAGTGGTATGTCGGGTCTGAGAGGTCGTGGTGGTTTCCAGCAAGTATCTAGAGGTAGAGGACGTGGTGCGTTTCCTCAGAACGAACGTTCTTTTCCTCCTCAGAGTTCAATAAATTATTTTGATCAGCAGAATGTACAGACTGGCAGATCTACGCAATACTACACTGACGATTATTATGTTGAAAATGAGGGTACTAGTTATAATGATTGCTAGGACAGCCATGGACAAAGAGAGGGAGTAGTGTCAGTTCCAGTAGACCAGAGTGGACCTTATGTTGCAGTAGTTACATCAGGTGTAGTAGAGCCTTTTCTTTTGGATACTGGTGCAGCAAAGAGTTCTATCATGCACTCTAAACTCCCTGGCGCACCTTTGTCTGGCTTAACGAATGTTTCGGTAGGATTTTCTGGCGCCCCGGTACCTAATCCAGTTTCTAGTCCTTTGTCTCTTTCCATTGGGCCTTGTGAATTGGAAGCACCCCTTATTCTAACGACAGGTTGTGGTGAGAATTTGTTGGGTTTGGATTTGTTAAAAAGATTGCATGCAACATTGTATTGTTCTCCTTCGGGAGTACATCTTACATTGGGTAAGAAAGTGATCTCTTCAATGTATTTATCTAATGATCGACTTCCACTGGAATTGCGTTCTCTCCCTGATACTCTGTGGGCTACTGGTCCTAATGATGTGGGTCTTTTGGAGATTCCACCCTATGTTGTTACGCTCAAATCGAATGTTAAATTGCCACGTATTCCCCAATATCGGATTTCGAGTGATGGTGAAAGAGCGCTTTTAGCGATAATCTATGATTTGATTGAGAAACGTGTGATTGAAGAAACGAGAGGTAATGTGTGTAACAGTCCTGTTTTGCCTGTCTTGAAGCGTACTGACTCTTCTCAGCCGCCTGTGTATAGGTTTGTGATCGACTTTCGAGAGTTCAATAAGATTGTTGTGCCACAGTTTCCAGTTGTTCCGGATATTACTGCTTTGTTGACTTTGGTTCCTGCTTCAGCTGCCTGGTTTTCAGTCATAGACTTGAAAAATGTTTTCTTCAGTATGCCAATTGCTGAGGAGAGTGGAGATATTTTTGGCTTCTCTTTATGAGGCCGAAGCTTCCGGTTTAAGAGAGCTCCTCAAGGCTATTGTGAAAGTCCCTCCATTTATAGTCAGGCTTTGAAAACTCAGCTAGATACTCTTGTGTTACCTGCTGGTGCTGCTCTTATACAGTGTGTGGATGATCTGTTAGTGGCCGCTGATGATGAGAAAACTTGTAAAGAAGCTACTCTTTCTTTGTTGCGACATTTGTCGGACTTGCATCATAAAGTGTCACCTTCTAAGTGGCATTATTGTCGCCAAGAAGTGACCTACTTAGGTCATCTCTTGTCAAAGGAGGGAAGAAGGTTGACCCCAGAACGAATTCAAGCTATTGCGCAAATGACTGTACCAAGCACACAGAGAGAAGTGCGTGCTTTCTTGGGTATCACGTCGTATTGTAGACAGTGGATTCCAAATGTCTCTCTATTGGCGAAACCTCTGTTGGCTTTGACTTGTAAAGATACACCGAGTCCTCTTCCGTGGTCTGACGATTGTCAGAAAAGTTTTTTTGAAATGCGTGATGCGTTGTGTTCTGCTCCAGTGTTGGGTACTCCTGACTACAGCAAGCCTTTTACAATCTATGTTCACGAGAGGGAGGGTTGTGCATTGTCGGTTTTGACTCAACAGTTTGGTGATAAGCAGCGTCCATGTGCGTATTTCTCGTCAACTTTAGATCCGGTAGCTAGAGCGTTGCCAAGCTGTTTGCGAGCTACAGCGGCAGCGGCTGTTTCCATCTGACAGCCCGCTGGATTGGTGATGGATAATACGTTGGTTGTGATGGTTCCACATGCAGTGGATACTTTATTAAATCAAACCAAGACTCAGCACCTTACTAGTGCGAGGTTGTCGGGTTATGAGTTGACGCTTTTGGCTAGTCATGTGCACATCAAGCAGTGTAATGTATTGAATCCAGCAACATTGTTGCCGATTTCTGTGGATAACAATGGTCAGGAACAGCATGATTGTTTTCTTAGGACGGAGAAGGAAACGAAGGGGAGAGTCGATTTAAAAGATACTCCTCTTTCGGATCCTGATGGTACGCTATGGGTTGATGGGTCATGCTACAAGCTCCCGAATGGTGATACGACTGCAGCATATGCCGTAACGACATTATGCACAATTGTTGAAACTGCACGAGTGAGCTATAATTCGGCACAAGCAGCGGAATTGATTGCATTAACAAGAGCGTGTATTCTGTCTGAGGGAAAGAGAGTGAATGTGTATACCGATAGCCAGTACGTGTTTGGTGTTGCACACAGTTTTGGGCGCTTGTGGAAAGAAAGGGGATTTTTCACATCCCATGGGACTAAGATTCAACATGGGCAGTTGGTGAATGAGCTTCTTGAGTCACTTACTTTGCCAAAGCAAGTTGCGATTGTGAAGTGTAGTGCTCACTGGAAGGTTACAGATGATGTTGGTCGAGGTAATGCATTTGCGGATGAAGTTGCGAAAGAAACAGCAAAAAATGTGATGAGTCGAATGTATGTTGCAGGCCCTGCGGGATGGATTGGTGCAGTTGGAATGTGTGAAGATACGATTGAGAATGTGAAATCAATCCAGGCTGAAGCCACTGAAAATGAAAAGAGTGTGTGGAGAGAAACTACGGGTAGATTGGATTAGACTGGTTGTTGGGTTGAGTTATCAGAACACCAAAGATGGATGTTGCCGGATGCGTATGTGCTTGCTGTGGTTATGATGGCACATGGGTTGTCTCACATTAGCGCGAAAGGAATTTGTAAGTTGTTGGCTCCAGTATGGCAGAATGCTGGTATTCCTAAATGTGCTGAGAATGTGGTCAAGAATTGTATGGTGTGTTTGATGTATAATCCTGGTAAGAGAACTCCAACTCCAGCTGGTCACTTTGCGCCTCCGACGTGTCCGTTCGAGGTTCTGCAATTGGATTTTATCCACCTGAAAAGATGCAACAACCTGAAATACGTCCTCGTAGTTGCTTGTGCCTTTTCCAGATGGGTAGAGGCATATCCCCTAAAAGATAATACTGCCTCGTCCACAGCTAAAGTCTTGCTCTAAGAATATTTCTCTAGGGTTGGATTGCCAAGAATGGTGTGGAGTGATAATGGAAGTGAGTTTGTGGGGAAGATTATGAAGAGAGTGTGTGAGGGCTTGGGCATCAAACAGAAGTTCCATGCTGCAAATCATCCCCAATCAGCTGGATTAGTGGAATGCTACAATGGCACTTTGAAGCTAAAGTTAGCCAAAATTCAGGCGAGTTCTGGTCTCCAATGGCCCGATGCTTTGCCGTTGGCACTTTTGTCAACTAGAACTACAGTACATTCCCGAATCGGACTTAGTCCGTATGAAATAGTCTTTGGTCGACCGGCGAATGTGTGGGGAGTGCCGAGGCCAGTGAAGTTTAGTGACATCGTGTATCCTGTGTTGGTGGACTATTTGTATGACCTGACGGCTAAATTGCGTGTCTTGCATCAACAGGTTCACGATAACTTGCCACCAGCATCTGTGGACCCAGGTCACACCATCAATCCCGGTGACTGGGTCCTCGTGAAAAACTTTCGGCGGACCAAAAACGAGCAGCCCCGCTGGACCGGCCCCCACCAGGTGCTCCTGTTGACAAGAACCTCGGTGAAGGTCTTCGGGAAGCGGAATTGGGTTCACGGCGTACATTGTAAGAGGGTGCCTTTACCTCTGCCGTACGACCAGTGGATCCGTGAAGGTATTGGTGACTCAGAGACAGAACGGGTGCCGAAGTTCATGCCGTTTAGCTATGCACATCTAGTGTGGACAAAGTCTGAATGAGAGGACCACGACATTTTGCAAGCAGCTGTACCTCCGCATCAGTGATTGGACACCACTGAGCCTGAACTTCTGTTCAAAGATCAGACAGTGCCTGGTAAAGGCTGTTATAATTTACGACTGAGAAACAATTAACAAATAGAAACATCATTTTTCCTTTTGTTTTTGGAGAACAGCACTCTCTCATCCAAGAAACTGTTTTGGCCTATTTTTCTTCTTCGAGCTGCCATCCGAGCTCAGCTGTAGGGTCGCGGTATAAAGACTTGGAATTGCAGCCGTGTAGACACATGGTCGACGGTTCTGGTTGGTCCTAGGGCGTTCCCTAGACTGACAGACGCATTCCTTAGCGGAAGAAAACCAACTGTCGCGAACAGCACGGTTAGAGGATGGAGTGTTTTGTGATGAAGAGAACTGCCGAGGAAATGAACTTTAAAATGAAACTGTGTAAATTAATGCATAGCAAATGTTTTCTGATAACATGTGTTCTGATGTTTATAAGCATGACGTTAGCATTGGTGGGTTGGATTGTTTTCACTACCCAATTGACTTCTGCACCCACCTCCCAACCTATGTCTTTTCCTACTACTACTACTTCTTTGCATTCTTTTCATATCTTACCTGAACACGAGCAGATTAGAAGGTCGGAATTTGTGAATAATTCTTTTGTACAGCTTCTGCATCAACACCAGTTGGTAGTGTGGGTGTGTGGTCTTATGCCGCATACTACGGATAGAGGTATTCCCTATTTGGTTCTACCGTTTAGTCAGAATGGGTCTCTATGGGCTTTCCAAACGATGTTTATTTATGCCATCGAAGTCTATCCCCTGCGTTCCATGAGAGATAACTCAAGTAATAAAGCCTTGGTGAAGGGACTTACGAATATGAGTAGAGATATCGAAACGTATAGGACTATTCCCAAGGATGAGTTACTAGCATATGTTGGTTGGAATGCAACCGGATATAGTATTAGTATGGGTGAGAAGCAAAGGCGGAAGAGGTCACCTCCGATTTGGATCGTACCCCACCGAGGTCATTTTTGTTTGCAAGGTAATGGCAAGAATCCGAGAGCTCAGTTAGGGAAGAGTGTATGTACTCAGACATACGTTTTTGCGTCTCAATCTTCCCCACCGTTTTTAGCAGCTAAGGGCACGTATTTTGTCTGCTTCAATAGAGCATATACATGGGTGCCCCCTGATTTTTCGGGCACATGTTATGTTGCGTATTTGTTGCCCCCTACATACACTGCTGCTGCAGATTACCACAGAACGAGAGTTGTTAGAGGTGTCTTCGATCAGGAAGATACCGCTGGACAAGAAGTGGGAGACTTCTTTAAGGGTTTCTTGCCATTTTAGGGACCTATGGTTAACAGTAGGAACATACGCCAATTGACAAGAGTGGTTGAGTCCACCGTAAATGAAACTGCCGGTGCCCTTAGTACTTTGACTGCTGAGCTTCAAGCGCATCGTCTAATGACGTTACAGAACCGTATGGTTTTAGATGTCATACTTGCAGATCGAGGTGGAGTATGTAAAGTGATCCAATCGAGTTGCTGCATTTTCATTCCAGATAATGCTCCTACAGTATACGAGGCTATTTCCAGACTGCATAAGATCTCCGAGTCTATACATGTGGACAAAGGAGATTGGTCGTTGACTGGATGGTTTTGGGGACTGTTATCCACTTGGGGATGGAAGATTTTTTTTTGTTTGTTTTATTAAAACAATTTTATTGGCTTTTTCAGTGTAACAGTACACGTAGAATTCGTTTTCGTACATGCAGGCAGTATATTTGGCATCTTCACTATACAACAATAATATTACAGTTGGTAATCAGTGAACATTTACAATCAGCAGGGGATGGACGATTTTGATGGTCATTGGTACGGCTTTAGCGATTCTTTTTCTGTGTTGTCTTTGTGTACAGTGTGGTCCTGCCATATGTGGCCTTTGTGCTACTACGTGTGTAAGGAGACCGCCTGTCTCGAGAAAAGTACAGAGAGATAGAATGATGCTCCAGCAGCAACTAAATGACCTTGGCAAAGCTTCTGGAGAAATGTGTGCTCACCCAACTCTATAACCATATTGGCCATTTACAACTCCTGGACCAAAGCCAATCTGGATTACGCCCGGGCCATAGTACAGAGTCTGCGCTAACACACATTGTCGATGATGCAGTAAGAATGTTGGACCATAATGAGTCATGCCTATTGATCCTTCTTGACCTTTTGTCAGCATTCGATACTGTCAAACACGATAACCTAATTGACCCCCTGGAACACAGGATGGGGCTGTTTGGGCCTGTACTAAACTGGTTTCCTTCGTTCCTGCAGAACAGATCCCAAAGATTCAAGGTGAACCAATCCTTGTCCCATCCTGCACCGGTCAATCTGGGGGTTTCCCAGGGTCAGCGTTCTTCCCCATGCTAATTAACCTGTTCTTGGAGCCTCTGACAGAAATTCTGAAACTATCCAGCATTCACTATCACACTTATGTGGATGATACCAAACTATACCTGAAGATTGTCTTCCCTGAAGACATTCAGTCCCTCAACTCAGTCCTGCTGGAATCCAAAGCTGGCTGACACGTAACCACCTGAAGCTTAATGCTCTAAAAACTGAATTCCTCCTAATCTCAACCCTCAAACAATCTCAGGTCATGGACCAATGCTTGAATCAGCTTACTGCTCTTAATTGTAGACCTCACCTCGTTGATTGAGCATCCTCTCTGGGTATTATATTAGACAAAAGTCTGAACATGCAAAAGCACATTAGTTCCCTCACCAAAGGAGACGAACTTCCAACTCAGCATCCTAAGAAAACTCAAACCCTATCTCCCTGCTCATGACCTAAAGGTTGCAGTGCAAACATTAGTGATCTCAAAGCTGGACACCTGTAGCGCAACACTGTGCGGCTTGCCCAGAGTGAAGACGGCTCTTCTTGGGGTTGCCCTCAGTTCGGCTGCTAGTCTCATAACTGGCACTACAAAATACAACCATATTTCTCCAGACTTTCTGGCCCTAAACTGGCTTCCATATGAAGCTCGGATAAAGTTAAAAATTGCATGCATGGCACACAAAGCCATCCACTTCAAGACCCCGCTGTACTTCGCTCAGAAGCTTGAGCTCTCATGGGGTACGAGAGCCTCCAGAAGCACCAGCACCCTATTGCTCAAACCACAAAAATTCAAGAAAAAAAAGACCTACAATCGAGCCTTCTCTGGTACGGCTCCAAGGATCTGGTACTCCCTTCCCCCTGAAGTCAGGGTTAACCCTTCCACTGCCCTCTTCAAAAAGTCAAAGGGTCCTTGATGAAGACATTTCTGCCTCAGTTAGGCTTCTCCATTAAACTCTGGGGCCATAGACGTTGATTTATGGCCCAGCTGCCTGGTTGACGAGAATGCCTGACATTATAAGACTGAATTTTTCGCTGTGTTGATTCTGTTTTGTTTGCTCGTTCCCTTCTTGATGCATAAACTGTAAAGCTTTCTGATACCCTCTGTGGTCATATTCGCACTATATAAAACTTTCTAAATAAATAAAATAAAAATGGTGGAGAGGGTGTTCTTTTCAAGGGGCGTGAAAAGAGGACCGGTCCTGTTGGTCCTCCAGGAAGAACTTAGGCCAGCTCAATATTGAAGAACATCACCCTTATCCAACTCTTCTCCTCTTGCCATTTTTTCTTAAAGTTCCCCATGGTCCATGCCTGCTCCCCAAATGCATTAACTCAATCAGTCAATTCCTTCCATAAGGCTGCCTTCAGGGTTCCCCTGTCGAAGTAAGGAAGCAACCCATGTAGTTGCTTGTCGTTTGTAATTATAAATTTAGTTCCGAGGACTGTCTCTTCCTCAGTGAACTTTCTCTTCCTCTTCAACACAGGCAGCATTGTGGCTTTTCAGAGATGCAGTGGTGGCTGAACACTCCGAAAGTTGAAGAAGAAAGAAACAGAACCTATGGCGTAGGTAATAATTAAGTAGTTGTTAGCTAATGTGTGTCAGGTGTGTCTGATTTATTTCAAGAGGATAACATTTTCTTATTAATTACTATGCAGAGGTCAGTTATTGACTGCCATTTAGAGGTATCTACCCCATGAACAGAGATGCAAAGATCTCCTATTTACTAGTAAACAGAATCTCTGCACTCTGGGCGGAGTTTCCATCTAAGTGCAGATATTCCACCACACATATAATGTGGTCATAAGTTACATGTAGTAGCTATATGGTTGTAAATTATGATTATTTTGACTACACCCCCTAACTTGAGACTGAAAAAATGTAAGTCTACACTTTGGAGTAACTATACACTTGGATTTTGTGACTAGCCAAAAGTAGTAGAGTTACTCAAAAGTGTAAGAGTAAACTACACATGTACGTTTACTCACAAGTGTAAGTTATGTTTGTAAGAAGCCTATTACATTTTTAAAACCAGCCATCTTAAAGCATCCACATACAGGAATAAGTATTCTGGAGCACTCTCATTTATATTACAAGGGTTTGAAGTAAAAGACCTTCCTGTCAATTGTTCTTTAAATACAAGGTCAGAAACCCATATGAGGAAGCGCCTTGCTAGATGCTTATCCCAGACTAAAGAAAGTAAAGATATCCTTTAATTAAAAAAGGACGACTGCGTGGGCATACTCCAACATATTTTTACACATTGGTCACATGGTTCAGTTTAAATGATGAACAGACACATATTGTATTGGGTCAGTTTGCTAGATATTGAGTCGTTTTGCCCATCACCTTCTAAACGTGTATTAAAAATTGATAGGATGTGAATCCTAATGCGACATTGATATGTTTTACTAGTTTGTTTGTGCCACTTTGAGTCAATCAGGATAGATCATCAGGTTTTACATACCAGTTTAATTGAACCTTATGTTCAACATTTAACTACGAATAAATCCATTCTATGTTGTAGCCGGACGCATGGAGAAGGCTTATTCGTACCAATGAGCATCGTCCTTGCCGAAAACTCAACAATTGTCTCAAATTACATTGTATGCGTCCTTGCTTTTTGAGGAATTGTTCTATTGATCTGCACAGTAATTGATGGTAGCTCTAAGGAACTCCAAAATTCCGCAAATAATAGGTGACTGCAATACACAAACTAGTATTTCAATTTGTTATAAAACGGTTTATTTTCCCTTCTGTTTCACGACTTTAACCGAACTGATTACAGATAAAGAAACAGTAGAAAAGTAGTGCAATATATTTTATAGCTGTGTTTCCCAGCAGGAAGAAAGATTTTGCTTCTTACACAGAAGCTGATTATTTGGAGACCTTCAGATCTTTGACATGTGGCAGCTGGGGAGAGAGGAAAACGTTGTAAACTGACATTGCTAATCATTTTCAAGGATTTTCCTCGAAACATTGGACTTTAAATTTTAAGTATGTATCTTTTTGGTAAGGCCTTAGAGAATGTGATGTTCTGATAAGCCTAGACTGTTAAATGTGCCCTTTTTTTATCCCTAGAAAATCTATTAAAATCATGGATGAAGATTACTCTGGCACTGGTTTTGAAATGAGCCAGGAAAAAGTACTACAAATGGGGAACAAGAAGTTATTTTTTTTTACAACAGAGCAGATTGCGGAGCTTTAGTGGTTTAGTAGGATATGGGGAAGCTCAGAGAAGCAAGCATTTGCAATGCATTAGGGCTCGTATTTACAAAACTCTTGTGAATGCAAGACCAATTGCATTGCAAATGCTTATTTGTAAAAGCACCCATGTGGCCCTTTCACTTTAATGTCGGGTGCGCCCCTTTTCTTAGATGAGCCGGTGGCACTTTTAAAGAGAAAAACATTTGTTTGTCAACTTGACAAACAAATGCTTTTTATGTAAAAGGGCCCCAGACCACTCTGTCACTTAAATGGCGGCCGCGCCCCTTTCCTTAAACGCAGCTTGACAAGGAAAGGAGCGCGGCTGCCATTAAAGTGAAAGTGCGGCATGGGGCAGTTACAAAAATAAATGTTAATAAACAGCAAAAAATAATAATGAGCCCATGTTGGGGGCCTCAAATAAACCGATTCACGGTCGCCACTGTTTGTGCGTTGCGTGCAGTGCTTTAAAAAAAATTATAATTAAAGCGATGGCGGAGAGCATGTCCTGCCTGCATGGAGAAATCCATTCAAGTAAATAGTGCTCTGTGGCTATAATTAAAGTCTACTGAGTAACAATACACTTAAGAGGGCCAATCCTTATGGGAGGTTACAAGATGAAACAAGGCGGTACTAAGGAGGGACTACTAAGCCTATTGACCAATCAAAATACATAGTTTCCAAATTATAATGACGTAAGCTAATGAAAAATATGGGTGGAGCTTCAAGTCCATACCTCAATACTACATGCCTTGCAGAGCAGCACATTCGGTACCCAGGCTCAACCTAAAAAGAGCTTTTAAACTTCTTTCCTATTGGTCAGGAGTGAAGGTGGCAGTCTCCATTTTAGAGCAGCTTTGAAAATCCGGTTTGTTCCTTGCTTTGATTCTCATCAGATCAGTTCTGAACATGGCACAAGCGCAGCCAGTGAAGGAGAGTTTTGCCAATAAGTTGACCTACTGACTAGTAAAGATAGCTTTGCAAGTGATATAGAGCATAAACAATTGAACTTTTTTTACTGAGGACCAGAAAGTATGCATTGGAAAGAAGGGTTAAGATGTGCAACTGCCTTATCACTTCTGCCTTTAGTCTACATTCCTTAGGTAATACGAGAGGGAAAAAACATCTTTTCTTACTCCTGCACAAGTCACATATCACCTGCTACCACCCACATCTACCATCCTGACCAAGGGTGATTGGTCATGAACTGCCATATTTTGCTGTAAGGGCTAAGATTCTGCAATCAAACAACTATGAGTGAGTCAAAATCCTGCGGTTGACCTTATACAGCTGTCCCTTACCTTTTAAATCCCCTGATTCCTACACTGTTGAGCACTTGTCTTCCTCAGTCCCCCAGTGAAATCTCTTGGATGTGTTTTTAGTGAGGACTTTTAGAAACTAAGGGGCCGAATAGTTTGGCGGTCAGAAAACCACCCTGACAGCCATGGAAGCGGAAAACAACTGTCCGCCGGTACCGTGGGTAAACCGGCGGACAGATTAGCATCTTCCTCCAAAAACACCGACTGTGGCAGAACGGGGCCAAGAAAAAACATCCATAGTGGGCGGTGATGGGCAAATTCATCCGCGGCAGTCAGATATGCTGCGGAAAAACACCAACCCGCCGCAAGCATAGCGGAGACACCGCATGGGAAAATAGGGTATCCCCGATGGTCCACCGGTACATTCCGCTGTTTCCGACCGCCTCGGTCGCACACTGGAATAAATGGGAGAGCCGGCAGAGGAGCTGCAGCATAGCCACCTCTGCGGACGATCCTTGGAAAATATGGCGGACGAAGCAAAAAACCCACAATAAGGCCAAACAGTGCCCTCAGCAAACTAGCCATGCCCCCACATACACAAATCACATCCCAATGACACAAACACATGACAAAAAGAAAAATACAATTCCCAGGACAGCACACACAACATACCCCAATTGGACACACCCACATAGCTGAGTATGAAACCAGCCCCTTCCCTGACCAGAATCCTTTGCAACTTTCCAAGACTGAAGGCCACCAACCCTCACATCAAAGGATAGGCAAAGCAACACACCAGCACAACTCACACCGCACACAGCACCGCCATCACTTTCACACCTGCACCACCAACCTTCCTGCACATCACACACCATACACATCACTACCACACCCACCACTCACACCCCTGCACCCACAAACACTTTGCACACCACACACCATGTCAACACACAAAATGCCCAAATTCACAGAGAGTGAGTTGACAGTCATGGTAAATGAGATAGTCAGAGTGGAACCACATCTGTTTGGTAGCCTGGTCTAACAGACACCATTAGCCACAAGGACACACATGTGGGCAAGGATAGTCCAAAGGGTCAATGTAGCAGTGACCACACCGCGATCCAAAAGGTGATCATGAAGCAGTGGCATGATCTGAAGAGGGTTGTCAAAGAGAGGAGAAGCAAGAACCGGGAGCTGGCTGAGAGGACTGGTGGTGGCCCTCCCATTCCACCAAAAACATTCACACCATGGGAGGAGAAGGCGATTGCCATACTGCATCCAGAGAGTCTCACAGGAGTAGCCGTTGGAGTGGAGGCTGGTAAGTACAAACAAATGACTACCAACACAATGATATGTACTGTCTTGCACAACTACAAAGCTACACCACCTAGGACAAATACCATTCATCTGCACCACACACTCACAAAAACATGTCTCACAGATCCAACATTCATTCACCCACTCCCATTCACCCCAAACGTAGATACCAACATCACCATGGGGGCATGTGTACAGGCAACCAGGACTACAACTCCCAACAGGTACCCTTGTCCCACAGCATCAGCAAGATAGAGCCCTCCCCCCACCCCACCCAAAAGCATGTGTCAGCCTATTACATTACCATCTTGCCATGGGGGCTGTTAGTGGGAGGGAGGCCTGCACTACTACTCCCACCATGCCCCCTGACTTACAGCCCAGCAGGATGGAGCACTCCCTCCTCCGCACCCAGAAGCAGTTGGAAGTAGGCCTGGGCAGTAAATTCCGTTCCGCTTGCGGAATTTGGGTAATTTGGGTAATTTCACATTCCGCAGAAATGTTTTGCTTGTTCGCGTTTGCAAATGCGTGTTCGCGAGATAATTCCTCCCGAGCACGCAAACAGCGATTGCGAACAGTAAAAAAGCATCGCAAACAAGCAATTCCGCGTGTTCGCGGAATTTCTGCAACACCTTCCCTGTCCCAGAGGATGGTCACCCCACTCCACCGACTGAGGATGGCAGGGAGAGGATGCAGGTGCAAACAGTGGTAAGGCAACAGGTCTGTGGCAGCAGGGTATGTGGGAGAGGCAGGGTCACCCACAGACATCAGGATTCTGAGAACCACATCACCAGAGTCCTTGGTGCTTATGAACAGGACCAGGGACAAACGGGCCGGTCGGATGACCTGTTACGTGAGCTCATCCTGCTGATGAGGTCCATCGACACCCGCATGGGACAAATTGTGGAACTCTTGGGCCAGCAAGTGGCGGTACTGAGGGACAGGCCTGCGCCACAAACAACACCTCCACCTCCCTCTGGTGGGCTACAGGATGACAGTTCACCATCCTCTCCTGCGCCAACAGAGAGGGGTGAGTCCTTAGACCCTACTGGCCCTGCAGCAGGGCCCCCTCCTCGGAAGCAACAAAGGGGTCGTCCTAAGAAGACACTGGGAGTATCTGGAGGCAAAGCATCTGCCACACACCAGTAATGGAGCCAGCCCTGATGGCAAGTCTCTTTACCACTGCATGGACTCTTTGGACTGTGCTTCCCAACACTGCCTTGAGAATGGCATCTGTCTGTTGGACTGGGTTGCCACAACCATGTGGTGACTGCCCGATTACCTCATTTGCCATGACTGTCAACTCACTGCCCAACCAATCACCTTATTGTATATATCCACCCCCCTGTCACATGTCCCCATTGTAAATAAACATGCCTTACATACACATGTTGTGTCAGCTCCGTGTTTATTCTAAGATGTGCAGTCTTCACCATGATTACGATGTACCAGGAGACTGGAGTGCATGTAGGCAAGGAAAGGTTGAAGGCACCTAGGGAAACACAACAGAACAACATTCACTGGTCTGGGTGTGGCATCACAGACAACCCACAAAAAAGATAAGGCAACATGCACACGTCACAATGGGCAACACGTGTCAAAATACAAGTCCTGTGGATGTCCCCAAATGACCTGCCCTGGAAACATTGCCAACAACTGCTGAGTCTGCAACTGGCTGCTGTTACAATTCTCACATACCCCTTCACGGCAGCAGCAATATCATCAGTCAATGGGTATGCTGTACATTGTCACCCACCTTCAAGTGAAGTAGCGGGTGATGAGCTGTTGACGCAGGTCAACACCTTCCTCCTCTCCACTGTCCTCGTCACTGGACATGGGGTGGTTTGCAGGCGAGGGCCTTAGGTCCTCATCATCATCCAGGAGCAGGGGAATCTCCTTGCGAATGGCTAGGTTGTGGAGCATGCAGCATGCCACTACAATCTGACATACCATCCCGGGCGAGTATGCCAGTGCACCTCCGGTCTTGTCCAGGCAGCAGAAACGTGACTTGAGCAGACCAAAAGTACGCTCCACAACACAACGTGTCCTTCCATGGGCATCATTGTAGCCAACTTCAGACAGGGTCCTGGGAGTCCGTAGTGGGCTCAGCAACCAGGGACGGTTGGGATAGGCAGAGCCACCAGGCATGACTAACACAAATAGGCATTGCATTGTCGCTGAGGCAGAGGGCAACAGGTCACACACCCAGCACGCTATACGACTAGGGATATTCACCCACAATCCATGCACGTATGGGAAGCAGATTAGCCATCATCTGGGGTGCAATGCTGTTACGCAGGATGTAGGAGTCATGAGCTGAGCCTGAAAATCTTGCACACATGTGGGAGATGATCATATCTGCCAGGCACACCACTTGCACATTTATGGAGTGGTAATGTTTGCGATTCCTCTAAATGTATTCACTTGCCTGTGGTGGCACAAGACCAACATGGGTGCAATCAATGGTACCAACAACATGGGGGATGTGCCCCAGCGGACAGAATTCTCGCTTCACAGCGGGCAATTCAGCACCCCTGGGGAAATGGATATATCTGTCCTTGTATATGATCATGGCGGACAGAACATCATGCAGCACCATGCTGAACATCGGTTGTGACATCCCACCAGTGCTGGCTACTGTCTGGTGGAACGATCCAGTGTCAAAAAAATGCAGGGCTGCGATCACCTTATAAGTTGGGGTGACAGCTGTTGGATATATCCGGCGAGGCTGCAGGTGGGGCTCCAACATACCACAAAGAGTTTGTAGGGTGGCTCTATCCAGACGGAAATTCCGGATGATCGCCACATCCTCCATGTACTCCAGCACTGTCATGTGACGCAGCAGATTTGGCCTCCTCCTAGTTTAGATGAAAGTGGACACATGTCAATGCAATACATTATGAGATGTGCACAGCTTCTCATGTTCTGGATGACACAATGACAGCAATGACTGCCATCAAAATTGAGTAACAGACCAGCTTACATGAAGGGACACCTTCATCTGCACAAAAGGCAAGAACCTCAAACACCACCTTGGTCAATGTGATTCTACATAGGAATCTGGACACATCACACATGGACACACTTGGGAGTATAGCATCCAGCATATGTGTAACAAATCAACCCCACTGTCTCATACCTAGCTGCTGTACCTGTTACACCTTAATACGTCATTTCAACCTGGCACACATCCACAACACAATGACCACACTTGGTGCAGAAATGATGATTGTGTGCATGAGCAGACATAAGAGGCCATGCAAGAAACAACATCATACATTGAGATGGGCATTGCTGTGATTGTCACCGCACCTCAACACATTGACATGTGTACACATTGTAGAGTCCACAACAATACTGTCCTGCGTCATCGACCATCAAATTCATAAGTGAAATGTGAGGGAGTACATGCCAATCTACAACACACATACACAAACATGGCATGTGTAGTCACCAGTGGAGTCAATGGAACATTGGCATTGTGTGCATAATGATATGCCATTGACCACGTGGCCACTGTGCACTGTTGATGTGGGCCAGATGGCCATTGCCATTGTTTGGCACCCAAATCGCGGCACCAGCAAACCCCAATACACAAGTGCAGTAGTCATAGCCATATACACATGCCCAAATGGCGGTTGGATTGCTCCGCCACCCAAATCGCGATAGCTACCGCCAGGCCCCAGTGGTGGGTCACCAGCACCCCCCATTCACACAAGTGCGGTAGTCATAGTCATATACACATGCCCAAATGGCGATTGCCATGCTCTGCTACCCAAATTGCGGTAGTTACCGCCTGGCTCCAGCGGTGTGTCACCTGCACCCCCCATTCACACACGTGCGGTAGTCATAGCCATATACACATGCCCAAATGGCGATTGCCATGCTCTGCTACCCAAATCACGGTAGCTACCGCCTGGCCCCTGCTGTGTGTCACCACCATGGAGCATGCCCTAGAGCCAATGGGAATGATGAATGCGGTGGCAGGACGCAATTTTGAAAATCGCGGTAGGAGTGCTCCTCCACCACGGAGGCGGTAATTGGATGCTTTTGAAAGAGGCAGACCTGGATCACCAATTGCTGCAGCTTGACACCTTTGAAACAACCCCAGAGGGCTACATATGTGTGTGAGGGAGCCTCACATTTCCACTGCTCCCAGAGCCTGCTGCCAGAGACCCCTGACCTGCTGCTGCATTCTCCAGGGACTGCTGTCTGTGACCCCTCTTCTGCTGCTGCCCCCAGGGACTGCTGCCTGAGACCCCTCATCTGCTGCTGCCTCCAGGGACTGGTGCCAGAGACCCCTCTTCCGCTGCTGTCTCCAGGGACTGCTGCCCGAGACCCCTCCTCTGCTGCTGCCTCCAGGGACTGCTGCCAGAGACCCCTCTTCTGCTGCTGCCTCCAGGGACTGCTGCCTGAGACCCCTCTTCTGCTGCAGCCTCCAGGGACTGCTGCCTGAGACCCTTCACCACCCAATTCCATTGCAGTTGTTCCATGTCCACAGTGATGGCAAGGACAGAGAAGATCCGTGCCAGTCCCTTCACAAGCGAGGAGCTGGTGGTCCTGGTGGACGAGGTGCTCACAAAGTACCCAATGATGTATGGTGCCCCAAATTATGTGGTAATTCCTCAAAAGTGGGGGTGTAGGGCAGGGGGGCACACATGTAGTTGGACTGATGCAGTATGTGCCTGAGGGTGTGGGGTTGTGTCATGCACTGCCAAACATGCTGTCTCCAGGGTGAAGGTGTGTGTCCCAATGTCACAGGTTTCCCTGCCTGCAGTTGTATGTATGAGTGAACTGTGATGTGTTGTCAGCCATACAGTAACACAGTAGGTTGTTCATGCAGGAGTCAGGACAGTGAATGCTTGGAAGAATGGCTGTGTGTGCCCCTGTTGTCCATCTCAGTGTGAGCCCAGATGGCCAGCACAGTTCCTGCCCACAAAGACAAGGACACATCACTTCACTTACAGTGTATTTGCTAAGTTTTTTCTCATTGCACTCCAGCTATGCACTATCTCAGCCCTGTAGATTGCACACGACAGGCCTTGTGTTGAGGGATTTCTGTTTGTGATTCCCTGTCCCTCAATGTGACACCAATGACACAGTTATCGATTCACAGGGCAGGGACATTGAATGCTGTGCTTTGAATTTTATTGTTGCCCTGCTGCTTCTTACCGGATTGTCTTTTGGCTGCCCTGCTGGTTCAAGAAGCCTTAAGTGGGGGACTGCAGTTGTAACTTGCGGCCCCTGCCACCTTCGCAGCCATTACTGCGCCTAACAGGGGGGGACTACACATCCCAGAAGCCTCCTGTGGCGCAGGACCAACGCGTCATAGTCCAGCGCCAGGAGGAGCTTAAAATCGTCAGAGGCACCACGCAGCGCGGGACGCTTTGAATTTTATGTTTCCCTGCTGCCTCTTACCGGATTGTCTTTTAGCTGCCCTGGTGGTTCAAGAAGCCTTAGGTGGGGGACTGCAGTTGTTTCTTGCGGCCGCTGCCGCTTTCGACGCCATTACCGCACCTAACAGGGGGGGACTACACATCCCAGAAGCCTCCTATGGAGCAGGACCAACGTGTCACAGTTCAGCACCAGGAGGCGCTTTAAATTGTCGGAGGCCCCACACAGCGCGGGACTCTTTGAATTTTATTGTTGCCCTGCTGCCTCTACCGGATTGTCTTTTGGCTCCCCTGCTGGTTCAAGAAGCCATAGGTGAGGGACTGCAGTTGTATCTTGCGGCCGCTGGCGCCTTCGCCGCCATTACCGCGCCTAACAGGGGGGGACTACACATCCCAGAAGCCTCCTGTGGCGCAGGACCAACGCGTCACAGTTCAGCGCCTGGAGGCGCTTAAAATCGTTGATGGCGTACACCTGAGGGAACGGGGTGGAGCTTAACATGGCAGCATAAAAGAGTCATTGTTTAAATCAGGAGTTAACAGAGAGGTGCGGAAGCACACATTACGAAAATGGAGAAAGGTGAAATAGAGTGAACAGTTTGTTACTGCAGTTCTTACAAAATTATGCATGTCAAGGTAAGCTTCTTGAGTATTTTGAGTTATTTAAGCCCTGGGATTGAAACGAAGGTAATGGGAGTGAATGGCAGTAATTTGAGATGGCAAACAGATAAACTGTGCTTTGCGTTATTTGTGGGGAATACGTATAGCATCTTGAATTAACATGACTACAATGACGGTAGTTAAACTGAGTAAAAACTGGAGGATGTAGTGTTTTATGCTAAACATAGTTTATAGTATTGTTGAAAGGCAATGAAATGCATTGTATTTATGTATAGATCTAGCGCCGTATATATTTCAAAAACTAATGGTGATGTATTTATGGATTTTTTTTATAGATACCCCTGACGAAGGGAAACTATTTTTCCCGAAATGCATTGGGTTATTTTTATTAAACAGCTTGACATGTGGAACCAACCTGTGCCCTTAAGATTGTTTATGATCTGCGAAAAGTAATGGATAAAACAAATTGAATGAAGAGTTAAAAAACGGTTTAAATGGAGTATAAATACATGGATAAACGGATAAATGGTGGATAATGAATGGCTGAATTTAATTCATTGGATTCATACTAAGGTACGGCTGTGCAGCTTTGTGGGACCAGGAATGGTTCCCCACTTTAAATTTGTTTTGTATGCTGCGCAAGAAGCGAAGCGCGGAACAAGTTTGCACGCCAAACAAGTAGGATCAGTTTAAACATGGTGATAATAGTAAAACAAAGAAGAAAAAATTGGTGTGCATCTCACCCCCCCAAAGATAGTAATGGCACATACAGCAGATAGCTTGGGGCCTTTAGAAGTTTGTGCCCTTCAAGGGGCCACGTTGCCCCCAGAGAGACACAGTGACACAACACATGGTGGTGAACAACAGCAGGGAATAACGGAGCATATCAACAAAGATTTACCGGCAGGGTCCAGGCTGGGTAATGTCCCAAGTGTAAGACGCGATATGCGAGATACTAGTCGTACAAGAGAGGGAACTACGAATCAGAATTTGAAACCATATGGGGTTTGGAAAATAGAGGGGATATAGTAGAACAAGTATCAGCAAGACAGGATAGCCGGTCTGTGCAAGATGATTGGGTTAGGGGATCTATGGCTTTACCGGTTATAGATCTTTTACCGGCAGCTTGCCCTTACACATCAGTCTTGACAGGGGTTCCCGCGCTTGGTGAAACTAAAGAGGAAACTCTGCAAATGCTGATCAATAAGTCGGCCCATTGGTTGAATAGGAACCTGCAATTGAATATCGCCAATCACAGGCACATTCTAATGGTGAGAAGGTTGCCCTGGATTGGTTGCACTAGGAAGTGCTTTCCAGGAGACACTGTGATTCTAAACTTCAGGTTCCCTGGACTGGTACAAGATCTCCTCACTCAGGGGAAGGGTCTCTTCCAAATAGAGGACGACTCGACTATTACGATGTTACCACTGGGGTTCTTTTATGGAGATAGGAAGGGAATAATTTCCAGTGACAACCAGAGGACTGCCCAGGCAGGTTATGCCCGAGGGGCCACCCCGGTTCATTTATCCAATCGATACGGTCTGCTTGCAAAAACTTCAACCTTAGATGATATCGATTGACGCAAAAAGAGTATATTACCTGAGGAAGACAGAGTTTTGTATACTGCATCCCAGAATATAGGCGGGGGAGGGACAACACGACCACAGGCCGAGGGGCCTATGTTGCAGTTTACCGCTGGAGATTCTCTGGGTTTCACAAGGAAAGGGAACACTTTAGCAAATAGTACCTCCCCTAGGCTCGCAATCTGGTCAACATGAGAATGCCCAGACACTCTTAGTTATGGCTCTATTGAGATTATCTCATGGAATATAGCTGGGCTTTCATCTAAAATATCTAACCCGGAATGGTTACTTTACATAAAGTGTTTCCAGGGCATTTGCCTCCAGGAAGCATGGGAGACGGACAGTAGCTCGTCCGCCGAGGAGGGTTATAAAATGTACTTTGTCCCGGCATGTAAAAGAACTGTAAGTAGAGTGAAGGGCAGTTTAATCATATAAGTGGATTTAAGCCTTAGAGGTAGGTGGGCTGACCTAGGATGGGACTCGTAATGTGTGCAGGAGGTCAGATTGTGCATGATGGGCCTCAAGCTAATTTTTATACATTTTTATAATGCTGTATTATTGGGACAGTCGTTAATAAGATTGAAGGAATTGGAGAGGAGGATACGTGGGATATATGAGCAGGGGGGTTAGGCACCCCAGTTGGCACTATTAGGTGACTTTAACTGTCACCTATGCCCAAACGTGGAACCTAGAACAGGGGAATGGTCTTCATGCCCACTGGAAGAGGGACCGCATTTAGAACATGCAACGGAGGGAAAGGAATTAAATACGCTGCTAGGATCCTTTGCCCTCACACATATCATGGAACTGATTAAAATAGGGAAAATGGCCTGGTACATCCAACTTTTAAAGGAAGAGGCTGTGCCTCTTTTATTGACTATATTTTTGTTTCTATTACGTTAAAGACCAGGATCCTAGGGTTTGAGATACAACCAAGTATATTTAGTGATCACAGCCCACTGGTTATCTCACTTAGGGACCCAAATATATCCTAGCCCCTTCCCTCAATGGGGCAGAGTGGTGTTTTATCAGCTACTGACCAAGGGAAGAGACTCAGATGGTCTCAGGCAGATGGTAATGCCCTCTATAGAGCTTTACTGGCGGACAAGCAACAATGTGTGTGGAAGTGTTTAAACCCACTGGTGGCTGGGGCAGAGTTGGTTATAGCATATCAAGACGTCACTAAGCACATCAACAGTTTACACAGGACCAAATCCGATAGGATGAGAAAGGAGGAACCTAGGTGGTTGGATCATGATTGCTCTAGGGCTGCAAAAGAACTGAAGTGGGCCCCAAAAATAGTCCCTCGGGAAAAGAGTAGGGTGTCCACCTGTCGGGCTCTCTATAATAAGCAGGCAGTTAAACGCCGTAAAATCTTCCTGCAACACCAGGCTTGGGAGAACATGAGGGAAGCGGTAGAGTCAAAGAACATGACTGCCTTTTGGAGGGTTATCAATGACCCTTGCTTCCAAGAGGCTAATAACCCGAAGATAACAAATCACATCCTGCCAGAATCCTGGTATGCTCATTTTAGTGGGTTATACAATTATGGTATGACAGGGGAACATATAGTGGCTGAGGAAGGGGTTGGGAATGTCGGACATATAAAATTATCCCTGGGTGAAATACAGGCAGGAATAGAGGGTCTGACGAGGAACAAAGCTCCAGGGCCCGATGGGGTTCCCCTTGATCTTTTCCTGAGTGAGGTACAGTTGTGGGCACCAATTCTGACTAGAGTTATCAATGCTGTTTTGGAGTCAGTCATGCCTGCGTCCTGGTCTACAGCCACTATTGTACCTATATTTAAAAAGGGAGACGGGATAGCCCACTGTGTTATCCTTAATCATTTATTAGACTGGGCGGAAGGAAACCATATACTTACTGACACCCAGTATGGGTTTAGATCAGGACGCTCAACGGCCGGTCAATGCCTCAATTTATATCTATTGACAGCCAAGTACACCGTTGCCAGTAAGGAGAAGGTGTACTTAGCTTTCATGGCTTTGACGGCGACTTTTGACCGTGTGAACCGAAAGAAACTATGGGCAATTATGGGGGCTCTAGGCGTGGACCCGGGTATAGTGCACATTTTAAGAGTTATAAATAGGGAAACCTCTGCACAGGTCAGATAAATGAGGAGGGGAGCCTGACTGACCAATTTTCGTGCACAAGGGGGGTAAGGCAGGGATGTATATTGGCCCTGTTTTTATTTACACTTTACATAAACGGCCTAGAGCGGGCCCTGGTCGCTCTGGGGGTGGATTCACCAAGGATTGGAACCAGGGGGGTCCCCGTTCTGCTTTACTTAGAAGATTTGGTTCTTCTTGCATGGACCCCCCGAGGTTTACAATGCCTAATAGATGGTTTTGTTCGATTTATGGAGTGTCTTGACCTGGCTGCTAATCTGTCTAAATTGTACATTATGGAGGCAGGAAAGAAGCCAAAAAGAAAATACCAATAAACGATTGGGGCGCACTCCCTGGGAAAAAGTGCCGACATTTTCTTACTTGGGGATTCTATTTGATAATCGCCTTAATTTTAAACCCCTTTTAGATGAGAAATGCAGGTCCTTAGTGAGTTGTACCAGCGCTATCATGAATTTTGCATGTAGGGTGGGTCGCTGGTAACCGGAACAAATTTTACAATTGTATAACTCCAAGTGCTGTGCCAAAACACTTTACGGTAGTGAGGTTTGGGGTTTTATTAACTCACAAAGTGTCCAAACCGAAGAGAACAATTACTTAAGACAAGTGTTGAGAGTCCCGCAAAGTACACCGTCATCTATCTTCCTTGAGGAATTGGGTGTAACCTATGTGAGAGATTGGTTAGAATTAAAACCCATTAAGTGTTGAATTAAGATTTGGAGTAACCCGAAGCATCATTCACCAAGGAGATTATAAGGGATTGTTTGGCATGAGATCAGGGAAGGAATATTCCATGGCTGAAGTACGTGAGGGAATCCTGGTCAGCCCTGGGGTGTGCAGACTTTTTAATAATCCAACAAAATTATTACCGCGGTACAAGGCCTATGTTACTAGGGTATTCACAAAGTACGTGGCTGACCGGAGGGAGGATAGTGAATTGAATAAACCCTCTGTGAAGGCGCACATCTTGACCAAATCTTGCCCGGGTATTAAACAGTATCTGTCTTTAATACATAACGTTCAAGACAGATTTTTAATGACACACTTCAGGCTAGACTTATTACATCACAGTCTAACGGTGCCGGCAGGTTACACCAAGACCACAGAATTGAAGGGTCCGTGCGTCTGCGACCTACGGTCTCCGCAGGACACCCTTCACTTTGTGCTATTGTGTCCCTATTACGAGCACCCTAGGAAGCGTTTTTTAAAACGCATTCTAAGAAAGGGGGTTTTAAGCAGGCCAAGGTGGCTTTATTGTTCTTGAAACTGTCTGCAGAGGCATTAACTCTCTTTTCTACTGTTAACTTCCTAAGGTCGGCAATGCGTTCTAGAAAAACTAGAGGACAGGAGTAACTGTACTAACTTCAATACCGTTAGGTCAAAAGTCCTGTAAATTAATTGTGTGGGTAAGGGCACCTTTTAAAGAATTGTAAACTCATTGGGCCAACCTGTCAGAAAAATGAATTTTTGCAAGAGTGTTAATATTTTATCTAATGATGCCAATTCCTATTTATGGATTGTTCGGTACATGTATTTTTTAGCTGGGATTGGTTTTATTGGACACAGTGAGTCCACCCCCAGACATAGGTTGATATGTGATGTATGTGTTGCTCAACACAACAATGGACTGGAGATGTGGGCAGGCCACATAGAGGTTCCAATGCTGACATCCTGCATGTGTGTGAGATATGCAGGGACTGTGTTCCCCTCACAACTGCATGCATTCACATCAGCTTATCCCATGCAGATGTCCCATGTGAGATGTACCCTAGTCTCTGATGGACATATCGTTGAATTTGTAATGAGTTTGTATCTTGCTGCTATACTGATAGATGTTGGAACATTACACTGTGTCACTGATCATTTCCCCCTCTTGTCTCCCATGCTTTCAGCTCAAGGTACACCAGCGTAAGGCCGTGTGGAGGGCCTTTGCAGCCAAGGTGCAAGCTCTGGGGGGTCTCTAACCAATGGCGCACCCACTGCCTCAAGAGGTGGGATGACATCAGCCGGCTGGCAAAGAACATGGCAGAGATTACCCTGGGGCTGCTTCCTCGCACTGGGAGTTTGGTACGGCGCAGCATGACACCACTAATGGCCCGCATCTTGGCAGTGACTCAGCCAAAGCTGGATGCACGTTTGAAGGAGCATCAGCAGCAAGCCAGGGGTGAGTATTTGGGGAGGGTGACTTTGGCTGGGAGTGACTGCATATGTACAGAGCCTGTGCCAGCGCTGGCCTATGTAATGTTGGTGGTGTGATGCAGTGGCATGTAAGTGGCTGCTGGTCTGGGTGTCAGTGTCATACATTTGTCCTACCTGTACTTACAAAGGTAATTTTCCATGCTGTGCATTTCCATTGCAGTCTGAGTTGAGCTCTTCTGGTTTCTTCTGCGTTGGCGTAGTCTGGGGAATCACATTGGGAGGGAATGGCAGTGTTCCCAATCTGAGTGTGACTTTATCAATCCGTCCATTGCATGCACCCAGCTTGTGGAGGTCTAGACATTTGACAACAATGTGTACCAGTCTTTGGGCCCCAAAGTACAACATGATGGGTGGCATGGGCTCATCGCCATTGTGGGCTGTCATGTTATAGTCTGTGTCTGTGTTGTCCCCTCCTGTTCCATCCAGATCTGTCAGTGGCAAAAAGTCTTGTGCCCCCATCATGTCCCTAGGTGTGCGCAGAGCTAGTTGTGTGTCTGGTTGAATAGAGCCACAAGCAGGGTGTTGTGCTGTGTGGCCATCACATGGCTCAATCATGATTGAAAATGTGGGTTCCACACACTGTTTGAGTCTATATAGTGAGTTGCCACAATATGATTGCAGAGGGTGGTGTGCAACATGTAGATTTAGTCATCTTCTGTGATGCTTTGCTTGCATAGGTTTGTTCTGTTGCTGTCACTGACCTGACCCTACATCTCTCTCTCATGCAGAATCTCCTGTGGTCACGGAGGGACAGGAGCCGGACACCAGTGGGGGTGAAACTAGCACAACATCTGCAGAGGAGCCCAGTGACACAGATGCCACCAGCGCCTCAGAGGGGGACCGGAGCCTGCAGAAGGAAACCCAGCCGGAGACGCAAAGTACCACATCATCTGATGCCAGCGGAGATGCATCTACGTTGGTGGGCACAGGGAATGGGGACTCTGCATCATCTTCAACCACAAAGCGGCCAGTGCCCACCCTCCCAGCCACTTCCTCTGGTGCTGCCCCTTCTGGGTCAGTAAGAGGGGACGAGTTTCCTTCACACCTGCCACCGCTGCCACTGCCCCTGCCCCTGTCCCCCCTGCTGCCATCAGTGCTGAGTCTGTGGAGCTTTTGTGACAGCTGTGTGTAGGCCAGACAGCTCTCCTCAATGCTTTCATGGACGGCATACATTCAACATACTGTCCAGGCTTTGTCTTCCACAGTGACGTCTGCCCTTCAACAGGCACGTACTCCCAGTCCAGCTCCGGGTCTTTGTCCACCCCCTAGGTAGTGGCCACATCTGAAGATAATGACCACAGTCCACATACCTCAAAGTCACGATACAGCCCATGAAGCACACAGCAGCAACAACCCAAACGGTCCCGCCCACAGACACAATCCCCACAGAAGACCAAAGCCACCCCAGAGCACAAAGACAAAAGTCCGTCAGGCAACACCAAAGCCCAAAAATCAAAGTAGCAGACCTCAGGCTCACATGCCTCAGAGGCATCCCCAGCTAAGGACTCTTCTGTCCCTAAAGCATCTCGCAAAGAGAGGCATGCAGTTTCTGTGCCCACTGAGGCAGTGGGGAATGGCAAGGGTACACCTAAGAAGGGCTCCAAGGCAGATTCACCCACCTCCTCGACTCCCATTCCAAGCCCAATGAAGCAGGGGAAAGAGGGCACTGTAGGGGTTACACCTAGTAAACAGGGGATGGAGGGGAAAAGGCGAAGCCAGGCAAAGCATTCCGCTGGATCCAGCACGTCCCCAGAGGTAGTGCCAGCATCTGCACCTGATGCAGCTTTGTTAGAGATTGTGCCTGTTGTGTCTGCCCCACCTCCCACTCCTACCAAGACAGTGAGGCCATTTAGTCTCCCCAAGAAGTGGAAAGGCACCCCTCCATAATCCCCCAACCTCACTGTGTCTCACGTCAACTTGACTCCCCCTCCATGTGCCACTACACCACATGGTCCAAGCAGCCCTCCGGCTTACCAAGCGGCTGACAGCTCTACCTCAGCTGGGCCGCTCTCTCCCCCGGTCAAGTGCTCCTATTGTCCCAGACACAGCCAGCTCCCAGTTCGTCTGACAGCCAAGTCTGAGTGGTAGTCACCCTCACACAACTGTCTCTCACACAGGTGGGCCTGTACTGCCCATTGTTATCCCCTGACTGTGTTGCTGTTCATGTAAAGGTACAGTGGCACGTATTCCCTGTGCAGCTTCTCATGTACTCGCTCTGCACTTTGCCCTGGACACTGGCCTTCCTGTGTTGCCCTTCCCTGTGCAGATTCTCATGTACTCACTTTGCACTTTGCCCTGGACACTAGCCTTCCTATTTTGCCCTTGCCTGTGCAGATTCTCATCTACTCGCTCTGCACTTTACCCTGGACACTGGCCTTCCTGTTTTGCCCTTGCCTGTGCAGATTCTCATGGACATGGTCTGCACTTTGCCCTGGACACTGGCCCTGCTGTTTTGCCCTTGCCTGTGCAGATGCTCATGTACTCACTCTGCACTTTGCCCTGGACACTGGCATTCCTGTTTTGCCCTTGCCTGTGCAGATTCCCATGGACATACTCTGCACTTTGCCCTGGACACTGGCCTTCCTGTTTTGCACTTGCCTGTGCAGATTCTCATGGACATGCTCTGCACTTTGCCCTGGACACTGGCCTTCCTGTTTTGCCCTTGACTGTGCAGATTCTCATGTACTCGCTCTGCACTTTGCCCTGGACACTGGCCTTCCTGTTTTGCCCTTGCCTGTGCAAATTCTCAAGGACATGCTCTGCACTTTCCCCTGGACACTGGCCTTGCTGTCTTACCCTTGCCTGTGCAGATTCTCTCTTTTTTTTTTAAGAGGATTTGCAAAATCAAGTTTCATAAATATATCATACGTATGTACCCATTAACATACAATTATAGAGGAGCTTATAATTCAACATTTTACATATATATACATTAAATCAAATGAAAAGAACAAAAATAAATAAACCATTTGCAGGCAAGTGGCATCTAAAAAAAAAAAGATTTTCCTGAAGATTACATTTATACAAACAAAACATTATTGCAGGTCTAACCTTCCGGTAGTCCTACTAAAACCTGTTTCCTTTACATACCGGCTTGTCTGATTATCCATTTTTCCAGAGGAGCCCAGATTTCTCTTCCTCGCTTACGAGCACCCCGGCCTTTACATTTATATAGCGATTTCTCGAGGAGATATATAGCCAATAAGCGACCTATCCAAGCTTGAAACTGCTGAGGATCTGAGTTTTTCCAGTGAGTAGAAATAAGGAGTCTCATTACAGCTATCGCAATAAAAACAAACTTGCTCCTACGATAACCGCATTGTATATTCTCATCACATCCCAATAGCATTAAAGTTACGGATATTTTAATAGGGCACTCTCTGTCAAGAAAATTTCTATTTGTTTACTTAGTGAATTTAATTGCTCGCAGCTGTACAACAAATGAATTGGATCCGCTGGTCCTTGTTTGCATCTAGGACACTTATCGCCATCTCTTTTCCCCCAGCGATACAATTACTCAGGGTATAATAGAGTTCATATACTGTGTAATAATTCTGAGCTTTCAAGTTTGCTACGGGAAAATCTCACTAGACAGATTCAGAGAGCGATATACATCAGTATCGCGATCCCCAGTTTTCATAGCCCATTTAGCTTCTACAGCCTCCAGGTGGTCTGGGAGTGTGCCCATTAATATTTTATATATATTCTTAATTCTAGTCTGGGGCTGAGAAATAGTTTTAATTAAGGATATCTTATGCAGAGAAAATCCCTTCTCCTTTATTTTGTTCAGATAGCTTGTGATCTGTCTATATTTAAACAGCGAGCCATTAGATATGCCATATTTTTGCTGGAGCTCTGAAAATAGCAATCTTTGTTTAGCCAAATATAAATCACCCACCGTAAGGATTCCCTTTTCCTCCCACTGTCTTGCCAATATGTCATACATTGATAAAGGAAAAAGGGAAGATCGTCACAATGGAGTATATCTGTTATATACAGGTATATTAACTAGGGTCTTCATCCTTTTCCAAATTTTCCAAATTGCTAGCATTATCTTAAACTTGTTTTTTTTATAATAGCTTGGCTCAATTTGCCGAAGAAGTATCCCCTGAGCATTATTTCTTACGGCTAACTCGTATATTGAAGGTAGATCGCCAGCTACGGTATACTGTCTGCCTCCTGTACCTGGCAAGATTACAAAAGCCATTTGCTGTAAAAAGCATGCATAGTAATAGTATCTAATATTCGGAGCGGATCATCCTCCTTGCTCCTGTGGCAATGTTAAGAACTTAAAAGATCGCCGGATTTTAGAGTATTTCCAGGCAAAGCTGCTGAAGATACTGTCTATTTTCTTTTAAAACTGTTCTTCAATAGCAACTGGTATAGATCTAAATAGGTATAAGATTTTCGGAAACATGACCATTTTTAAAATATTACAGCGTCCTATAAGTGACCAATGAAGTCTATTTATCCGACAAAGATCTGTGCTAATCTTATTAGGTACTGGTGACATATTTATGTTCCAGATGGCATCTATGTCCCTGGTGATCTTAATACCTAAATAGGTTACATCGGCTGATCTTCGAGGATCACTACACCCAGTGTTGATGTTACATAAAATCTGAGTTTTCTCTGTATTTAGCAGGTACCCTGATTTTCGGCCATATTCCTCGGCTAGTTTCTGAATTTGCACAATTGCTTTTTCAGGGTCTGCTGTTACTATAGCCAAGTCATCAGCGTAGGCCAATATTTTTGTCTCATGGCCATTACATTGTACTGGTGTGATAGTCTGATCTTCGAGAATTTGCTCTCTAAAGATGTCAATATACAGAGCAAACAATATTGGGGAACAGGGGCACCCCTGTCTCGCCCCCCTTGCAATCCCTATAGAGGCTGATTCCTCCCCCATAATATTCAATCCGGCAAATGGCCGGTGATACATTGCTTGTATAGCTGTTAAAATACTTTGGGCCCAATGTAGGTAATCCCAGATTACTGATTCTTAAATACCGAATCATACCGATTCGGTATTTAAGAACTGGCAATCGGGATGTAGGTATATTTACCGAATTAATTACTGAATCGGTATGATTCGGTAATTAATGAATCGGTATTTACCGATTCTGTAATTGCTTTTGATTCCTATGGGCCTTGAGGCCCATAGGAATCAATGTCAATTACCGAATCGGTAAATACCGATTCGGTAATTGGGGGAAACATTGAAGGGTGGCAGGGTGTCACTTTGACACCGTGTTGCACCCCTTAATTGTGCATGGGTGCACATATTGCAAACATACATTCCCTTAGGGCATGTATGTCTGCAACAAGGCACTGTTCAAAAAGCGGAAGAAATGCTTTTTGAAGGGTTTTCATTATTTACCACCAACTTCTAGTTGGTGGTAAATAACGAATTCCTAAACCCTTGTAGCACTGAAAACAGTGCTACCTACATCTAAAATTACAGAATCGGTAATTTTACCAATTCGGTTTTTTACCGAATCTGTAAAATTACAGATTCTGTAAAATTACCGATTCTGTAATTTTACATGCCCCTACATCTCAATATCCACATACCGGTCGGAAACGGACGAAAATCGGTATTTTCGGCCATTTCCGACCGGTATTTGCCTACCTACATCGGGCCCCTGGTCTGAAGCCCCTTTGTACCAAAGTTGCCCATAGGTACTGCCACACCACGCAATCAAACGCTTTCTCCGCATCCAGGAGGATCATAGAGCTATCACACGTCTAATATGATCTGTTATACCTCTCCTTGGTATAAAACCGTGCTGCCATGAGGAGACAAGATGAGCTATGATCCTTCCTAACCGGGTAGCTAAAATGTTTGAGTATAGTTCAGTATTCTAAGTAAATACAGTTCTGAGTAGAAATAAAGTTTATCACTACAGCAGACATTTAATATAGTGATTCAGTTTTTGGTGATCTCCACAACATGTGCCGACGCATGCTGACCATATGGACGAAGTTCAAGGTCAAGGAGTATGAGAATTTTCAAGATGGAACAGGAGTACCATGGAAAAGGCCCAAACATAAAGGGCTCGTAGAGCAGGCCTGGTAAGTGTTTCCTTAGATAGCAGTCCTCAGAATATGGAAGCCAAGGTTCAAGTGAATGTGAACTGAATGTGTAGAATGTGAGCTTCTACTCTTTCTGCATAATCCACAGGATGTGTCTGCCATTAGACCAGCTAGCTCTACAGCACCACTACCACCCCCCTGTATCTTACAGTGGTGTATATAGTTTCTGACAACCACTGAACATGTTGTTTCAATAAGTATTTATTGGTCCAGCGTCAGTCTTGTATAAAACATATCTGCTGTGACAATCAGGAGACAGAAGCATACAAAAGAGATTGCACGTACCAATATATTAAATAGCAGATACAGTTCTACCATAGTGCTAATAAGATGAACATAAGCAGTTCAGAAAAAAACAGTAGCACTTGCATATTCCTAAACTGCGCCCTAAGTAATTGCCTAAATGTGCCTAGCCTAGATATGCAGGTGTAGCATGTTTATGTGTATATAGCCAAGAAACCCCTTGGGAAGAATCACCCCCTCACCTGATGGTAGAGAATGAAGGACCCCATCTCTGCCTTGAGGATGACACCCCGCGAGGGATTTCAGACCGCTGCATGTTGAAGATTCACCATGCTGGACCCAGTGTAAGCTTAGAAGGAATTCTCCTCTAATTTGTAGGGGAATAAGGGTCTTATATACTAGAGTGGTCACTCCAGGGTTTTTCTAGAATCTATGGGCTAGATGTAGGTAAATGATATTTACCGATTCATAAATACCGAATTTTACCGATTCGGTATTTATGAATCGGTAAATATGAAGGGGGGAGATGTAGGTAATTCCAGATGTGGAAATACCGAATCGTTAAAATTCGGTATTTACCGATTCGGTAAATACCGAATCGGTATTTCCTATTGATTCCTATGGGCTGTGAAGCCCATAGGAATCAATGGGAAATACCGATTCGGTAATTACCGAATCGGTAAATACCGATTCCAGCAAGGGTGCAGGGGGTGTCACTTTGACACCCTCTGGCACCCCAAAAATAGGCATGTGCGCCATGTGGCACACAGACATGCCCTAAGGGCATGTCTGTCTGTCACATGGCTAGGTGTGCATGCAATTATGGTGAGTGGTGACCCACCTAATCATGCACTGTTCACCTGGTGCTATGCACTTTAAACCATACTCAAAATGTTATACCATAATAAAAAATGTTTATAGTGGTGATTGTCACATTTATTCAACAATTTTTTGAGATGAATTATACATGATTCAAATGTTTGTTATTGTGTCATCATAACAATTCACACATTTATATATACAGATCAATTATGAAAGCATAACAGTTTGTACATCATTTTAACTGTATTTTACATTTCAAATGATTGACATGAAGCCCAATGCATTTCGGCACGTGGTCGGTGCCTTCATCAGGGGCAGTTCTAAAAGAAATGAGAAAGTGATGTATGTCAGTATCTGTGTGTTAGGAGACATGGGGTGTTTGAAAGTTATGATATATGGCGTACCTTAATATTCAGCTGCTGGTGGTGTAATGCTGATGAATGCCAACTCTACAACCAAGAAAATATATGTGATTGATAATGCTGTTGTTTGCTCATTGATTAAATGATGAGCAATAAAGGTGTTTAAATGACATGCCTGGTGATCTGAATGCTGATAGCTGTAATGATAAATAATAAATGTAGCTCAGTATTTAAACCATAATCCCAACCAAAAAATGCCATGTACTACGAGATAAAAATAGCCCTACCTTATCTTCGTCGAAATCTTAATTCTACACGGAAAAAAGAACCGAAGGCACTTTGTTATTGCCAGATATGAAATAAAAGCGTACGCGATATAATGCGCAATAATGAATGACTGTCAGTTTACCTTATACTGAAAAAACGGGTCGTCTGCCACAAACGCTCGCTGTTAACCTCTTGGGTCTGATACGGAGTACTGCCGACTGACTCCATTCAAGTATAGTTTGGTCCACATGGTGAAGTGGCCATGAGAATCAAAAACGGACTGACCAACTAACAGAGAAGTTGACGTGCGCGCCATCTTGGAATGGGGAAATCAGCTTATCATCCCTTGTAATTGCAATTGTACAATCAATGACTACATCAAAGATGCTAATGAAACTCTATAGTCATATACTCCAACTTAAATGAATGACTGCTATATCGTGACGAATAAAGGAGAATATTAAATACCCGCAATGAAGTGCGGTGTAAACCAAGTATACAATGCGCGATGTTATCTACTAATGCCCGATAGAGCGTCAGTCAATGAGACAGGAGATACTGTATTTTATGCGGTAGGGTGTGGCCACCCATGTGAAATTGCGAACCTAAGATGGAGTTCGCCTGGTTGCAAGTAAAAGTGTGTTAACATAATAAGTAGTGCATCATGAGCTATGTAGTACATCTGAATATTGGTGACATTATATAATGAATGTTTTGCATGCTATCGACAGCATAAAGAATGTTATCATGGTAGATTGTATTTGAGCCCAATACATAATATTACCTGGTGATTTAAGTATCAAACGTTGACAATAAATGATAAACGATAACAGTTTCTATCAGTTGTAGGTATAGTAGTCATCAACCATATTGCACAAGATGATGCATTAATATGTAACAGATTTGCTGACATGGTACATCATGAATAATACTGTGGGCATACTGTAGGTAACCAACATCAACCAAGCCTCAGGATGCATGTATCCATTATATGAATAAAGTGCTCTAGTCTGTGAATGAACAGACTGCCCTATTCATAACAAATAATGATGTCACATTGTATACATGAATGCATTTACAGAACCATGAAAATATATCCTATAGGTAACATGAAAGATCATATTTATCATTCAAACCCACTGGGCCCAAGGTCCCGAGAAATTTGATCCAGAATATTTCTCTTCGTAATAATCTTTGCTGATTATCTAGACCTTGCTGAACTTTCACATGTTCGAGAATAAGAAACCTCAGTTGTGAAATAGTATGTCGTTGTTCCTTCCAATGTAACACCAATGGTGAGGTGAGATTCTCATTGCGAATGCGGCTTTTATGCTCTGTAATACGTACTTTGGTTTTGCGTTCTGAATCAATCTGTTATCAATCACATATATTTTCTTGGTTGTAGAGTTGGCATTCATCAGCATTACACCACCAGCAGCTGAATATTAAGGTACGCCATATATCATAACTTTCAAACACCCCATGTCTCCTAACACACAGATACTGACATACATCACTTTCTCATTTCTTTTAGAACTGCCCCTGATGAAGGCACCGACCACGTGCCGAAATGCATTGGGCTTCATGTCAATCATTTGAAATGTAAAATACAGTTAAAATGATGTACAAACTGTTATGCTTTCATAATTGATCTGTATATATAAATGTGTGAATTGTTATGATGACACAATAACAAACATTTGAATCATGTATAATTCATCTCAAAAAATTGTTGAATAAATGTGACAATCACCACTATAAACATTTTTTATTATGGTATAACATTTTGAGTATGGTTTAAAGTGCATAGCACCAGGTGAACAGTGCATGATTAGGTGGGCCACCACTCACCATAATTTATCAATTTAGCGCCCAGGACTGACTCTCCTGAGTAATCATAGCACCAGTTGAATAATTTGTACGATTGGAATAATTATTTTGTTTAAATCGGAGTGTTTCTCACAACCCCAATTATCATTAGGTGTGCATGCACACATGTGCATGCACACCTGGATTCGGTATTTTAACACCCAATTGGATTGGGTGGTAAAATACCGAATTTGTAGGGCCTTGGGACTCAGAAGAGTCCCACCTACATCTGGGATTTACCGAATTGGTAAAAATACTGATTCAGTATTTTACAGAATCGGTAAATTTACCGAATCGGTAAATTTACCGATTCTGTAAAATAATGCCCCTACATGCCAATTCTTAAATACCGGTCGGTAACGGCCAAAATCGGCCGTTACCGACCGGTATTTTGGCTCCTACATCTGGCCCTAAATGTTTTAAAAACAGTCATAAAGGTTTTGAAAACAATCATAAGTGTTTTTCCAAACAAATGCGATCATGCACAGCGGGCTGTTGGCCAAGGATGAAAAAAGTGGTGGCCTTATACAGAATAATTATATTGTGCCTGAGGACATGTTTATGTACGTCAGGTACAGGGATTATGGTAGATTACTAAGAGCCTGGTGTCCAAGAGACAGGAGCAAGCAACTTGGTAAAAGGTCACCTGTTCCGAATCAGTATTGTCGTGTGGATGGGAAAAGGAGCATATACGGCAGGACTAGCCTAAATGACATGACAAAACAGTCATGCGCACTTGGACTCGGCAAACCACTCCTTCCCTGCTCTTCTGTCCTCAGAGCAGCCCCGCCCCACCCACAAAGCAGCCGGCAGCAAAAAAAACCAAAATAATAACCTTGAGTTATTATCATTTTATATTTCCTTTCCTTCACTGCTGCAAAGCAGTGGGGCGGCACTCCTTTCCTTTGCGAAGGAGATGCCACTGCAGGAAGGGTTTCTCCTTGCATCTTCTTCTGCACTTCCTAGAGGTTCTTTGGGAGCCTGCTCCCCCAGTGCTCAGATACCAATTTTCTTAGAAGATACAGGGACAACTCTCATATGCCCAAGACCACCACAGAAGAATGTGGGATAAGGAATACTCACGCAGCTTGCAGCTGTTGTCAGGATTCAGCATAGCGGCGCTACCTGACATGTAGTTCGGGGACACTTCCTGGTTCCGGCGGGGATCGGGTACGTTGAGAACTACATGTCCCATGATCCTCCAAGCCAAAACGTATTTGACGGGCTAACGCGCATGAGCCAGTGCGCGTTATTCTGATTGTTCCGGGTTCCTTCGTGTTGCAGGACGCCCATGGAATAGGTCCGACCAGGCCTTGATTTCTGATTTCCGCGCGGCAGGTAAGACCGCCATTTGTGTGCTATTTTGGATTTAAGCCAAGGAGCTGAACACGGAGGTATTCTTGCCTCGTGTTGCAGTGTCCTCACAGGAAAATATTGTGGTTTTAACACGGAGGTGATGGTAACCTCGTGTTAGCAGTGATTCAGTTCTGCCAGCATTTTCAGGACTGCATTAGTGGAGCGGAACACGGAGGTATACTCGGCCTCGTGTTACCGTTTCCCATTTTCTTGATACATCCTGGTAGAAACAAAAGACTTTTCCTTTTGGGGGTTTTCGCTTGTGCTATTTTAGGTTGGAACTATTCGTTATAGCCGGAGCGTTGGTGGTGGTCGCAACCACACGCTACCGGTTGTTTTCAGCTGTAGGAATTGTGTTTGCAGGCCTGATCAACAACCTAGTTAGTTCTAGGGGTACCTAAGTTGGTTCTGGGGTATTGGGGTGGCCGCAACTCCGTACCACCAGACAAGAATTGTGCATTGTGTGGTTCCTTCTTGGGAGCGGAACACGGAGGTGGTTGCAGCCTCATGTTGCCGTGTCCTTTTGCGTTGTGTGTTTACCTTGGCGTGGGTGAAGTGAATCTGGGGATTGCCTCTCAACTTGCCTACACCATACATTAACTTGGTTCCTAGTTAGTGTGGAGTTCTATACCTTATTTCCCCACAGTTGGTGTTGCTCTAACTCGTCTCTTCCTTTTTGTGGTAGGTATACTAGAGGAACAGAATATTGACTTATAACAGTGTTCACTCCAACTAGGTATTCATGTTATGTTTTTCTTGTTACAGGGAAAGGGAAAACTTATCCTTTGTTTTGTTTGTTGAAGGCAAAGGTTTTCTTCCTTGTGATTTCAGGTATGCATGCCTAGCGAGATTTCATGAGAGTAGTTGTGGTTAAGAATAGTGTCACATTTATTGCTGTCTCTTTATGTCATTTCAGATCCTTATTCCCAGCTGTCCCCTTCCCTTTCCCATCCCTTTCCCTTCCCCGTCCCTCGCCTGATAGCCCGAACACTCTGTATATTTTATGTTCAGTGTGTTGGTGACATCAGGAGGTGGAATCTTATGTACAACAAGCGGATCCTGCAGAGCGAGTTCTTACAGCTGTCCTGATATCGTGATCAAAATTACAAGCTGTTACAAAAAGGCCACTTCCCTCACCTATCGTCAATTAGTTAACAACTTACCTGACCCAATGGTAGCACTTAGACAAAAATGGTCCTTGGATCTGGGGGAACTCGATGATATAGATTGGCAGGAGGCATTGTAGTCCCCATGTGAAGTTGCAATACCTTCGAGGTTAAGATTAGTACAACTCAAGATACTTCATCGCACGTATTACACCAGATTGACCCTCTACAAAATAGGGAAAGCTATACATCAGTTCTGCCTGAGGGTATGTGGGTAGGAGGGCACATTCTATCACACCCCATGGCAATGCCCAAAGATTGTAATATATTGGGTTAAGATAATGAGAACCATATCACAAACTGTGGAGATGTCATTGGTACCAGAGACAAAAAATTACCTGCTAAACATGTGGGAACCAAATGATCTTAGCCACCCAGCGCAGGATTGGGCAACACTGGGGATAATGTTCGCTAAGCGTAATATAGCCAGAAAGTGGGGTTTAGGTGAATTACTTACACTCAAGGATTGGTGTAGAGAAATGAATGAAACTACGGTGGCATAGAAAGCGGCATATGTAAACCGAGGATGTCCCCAAAACTGGGGGAGAGTATGGGGAGCTTAGAATAAATTCAGTGGTTACATTTGTGAACCACCTAGCTCTCAAACAGATGAGTTATCCGAGTAAGAGGGGAGGGCGGAGGAACAGAAAATGCAATTTGTCAATGGAAACGTTCCTTATGTTGCAGGTATTGATGATGTATACAGTGTCAACTGAGTTTATGCCAATGAATAGCAATCATTATGTATGTCATGTGATAATATTATGCACTGAACTTAATAAAAAAGAGTTAAAAAAAATAAAAATTGCAAGCTGTTCGGGAGAACAACAGCTGTCCTGGTCCTCCTCCTTGTTTAAAAGAATACAAGAGAACATGGACTAGAGCAACTGACAGCTCCTCAGGTACATTGATTGCATTTATATAAAGGACACCAGTACAGCTGTCAGCTTCCTGTCCTAGCAACTTAGGGATCCTTCTACAGCTGGGTTGAAATCTATGCAGTGGAAATACTTTTAAAACAAAAAGTGCTCATTGTCAGTCTATGAAAGTAAGGAATTGTTAAGGTTGAGGATGTTATTGTTAATGCACCCTCACCCCTTTGGCAAGGTCGGTTTGTTCATTTGTGGTTTCTCAATTAGGGCTCTGGGCTGCGTCACTCTGAAACTTCTACACATTTACCTAAAAAATATGTTAAATAGATTGATTTGTTTAGAGATACTACTGCGTCTCTTAACAAATTGATGTATTTAAGTCTAGGATGTCTGTTCCAAGCAACCCCCTTGTTCTGAAGAGGGAGACAGAAGCCAGACAGTAAATCAACTTTCTGCAATGTGGTAAACGACACAAGGCTTACCTTTCTAAAATCCTTCATTGCCATTGTAGTTTATAGTGGTATCCACTATAGGCCAGTGACACTGTTAGCATCATGGGTTTGGTCATCGGAGTCTGCATCCCTGAGTGAGGACAGATGTCCATCATTCCCAGGCAGAGATCCCACCCTTTCAAATTCGGCCCACAGTAGAACTGGATGCAAGCATGTGTGATTTGGCACATTTTTCTTGGTAATGGTAAATTTTAGGATGCTAGTCTTGTTTTATGTATATTGTGATTTGGCCCCTGGGCACACTAACCTCTCCCCAGGCCCTGTCAGCAGGCCACTGGCCGCTTTAAAAGTCGAGCTGCTCTATTTGTTCCACTGCAAATTGATCCAAAAATGAGCAGGGTTTTTGTTCCCTTGCAAAGTTTATCCAAATATCTGAGTCAAGTACAATGGGAGATATATGGGCATGATGTACAATGTTTTTGCTGGTTGTAAACAGAAAACGGGCCTTTTGAGACCAAAAAATAACTTTTTCACATGTACTAACCCAATTTTGCGAGTCGGTAAACAATTACTGATAAAATAGGGTTTGCATGTAGCTATTAGGAAGGCGTCGGCCAAGGGCATCCCGTCCTAATAGCGAGTTGCAAGGGCATGTGACAGTCTTTTGCCATTGCAAAATAAATACATGTTACCGCCTCCTTTAAGTAGGTGATAAGCCAGTCGCAAATGGGAAGGGGTACCCAAGAGGACATTTTGTGACTAGTGGCAAAAATGTTTTTAAGAGCAGGTAGTGGTCCCACAGACTACTGCCTACACTTAAAAAAATGGAAACAGTAATGTTGAATTGTTCTTTTTGTAATGCATCCCGTTTTCCTTTAAGGAAGAACGGTTGCATTTCAAAAGAAAAAATGTTGCTTTATTTAAAAGCAAACATAGACGTGGTGGTGTGCTGCCCCCAGGAAGCCAGCATCCCTGTGTTTTTGCCTATTAGTAATGGGTCATAAAGTGCAACCTGCCTCGTGAATATTGATGAGACAGGTCATTTGCGACCCCATTGGGAATCTCTACTGTGTCTGAGACACATAAGTACATTTCAGTTTGCAACTCGCAAATTCCATGTTGCTAAAAATTGCAATTTGTGAGACGCAAGATGTAATGGTCATACATCTGGCCCTATGTGTTTATAATAAAGACAGTTTTAAGCTATATGGCATAAAAACTGGCCCTATCTATATGCACTTAACATGAATGCCAAACACATGGATTGATTTATGAACAATTAATTTTAAAAATGTTAAGGTAGGTCATGTCATGGATTTAGTTCCCCATTTATTTCACATGTTTTACCTAATCATGCATTCCCTAAACCATGTTGCGTTTCTGTATTTTTTGTGAAGCTTATTTCTCTTGTATAGTGTGTAGGTTGAGTTGTACCAGAGGGGCTTTGAATGAGAGCTCTGGCACTGAAGGTGAAGGTAAAGCAAAGCACCTGTCATTGGTTTGGCCTCTCTGCAGAGCCCACAGAACAATGATCATGTATTCAGGGAGCAACCTAAATTCTGTGAAAGTACTTGTGAAGGGGGTACACACATTTCAAAATCTTTACAAAGCAAAAGTAAAAGAAAATTAAGTGCTTAAATGTGAATGAGTGCAGTGTATATTTGAGGGTGAAAATTTGAGGGAGATGTGAGGAAGTGCATTAAAGGGAGAATGAAAAGAGGGTGCTGAAGAGGAAAGAGATTAGGTTGAAGATGTGCAGGTGTGAAAAATGTGCAGGGAAAAAGGGAATGTGTATCTAACATAAAGTGCACATAAATGAAGACCAATACTCCTTCCACAGAGCTCTATTATTTTACAGTTACAGTCTCACAATTTCAGAATTGAAGCATAGCTAATGTTAATTATGTATAACAAATCATTGGTGTTACTCATTTATCTGAAACAGCTAAGAACCATTACAAAAATCAATAGTACTGGCAGAATTTAGGTGTTTGTCAGTTGTTTTGTTATATATCTGGATGCAATAACATCTCAGAGAGAAACCAATATACTGATCGGGTGGCACACTATGGGAATCACAGAAATATATTCTGCATGTTCCCTTTGAGCAAGCAGCCACTTTTTTCATCCCACTTGAAGACCTGTCTGCATATATTTATATATGACTGGTTGCAGCCAGAGGTTGTCAGTGATTCCCGAAGTCTGATTACAGCATTTTTTTCAAAAGTTGATGCCCCATGCAGTGTGAGACACTGGGCAAGCACACACTTTCAAGGGCCTGAAGTTGTGCACTGTACAAATCGCACAGTACAGTAACTGTTGAACATATTAATGCTGTAAGATACTGGGCAGTTTTTAATGTGTGTAATATTTCAAGATTATATATTCAACCTTCTTTAAAAACTCTGCTTTCTCACTGAATACATTTGCTTTAAAATGTACCATTTGCCAATGTTTTTTAATTTTGTATTGGGAGGCGTACCACCCCCCCCCCCCACACCTCACGTTTGTCCATTATGCTTGCTCGCTACATAAAAGTCATACCCAACTTATTTACATCACACCAGCCACCCCTGTTCCCCACCTCTTTCAATTGTCACCACCCACCACTGGATTTTCTTTAGTGAACTTACCCACCCGTTATGTCCATGGCAGGCTATAGAGGACTGTGAGAGACCTTCCTTTACCTTTTCATATTGCTGCTGCTGTTACAACTGTCCATGAAGAGTTCGTGCATAAGAGGGTAGGTGCACTTATGAATAATGCAGGGCTCGTGACTGGTTTTTCTTTCTCCTAAAGTTCATGAACTACTGAAGGGTTATTTACAAATGCAGATTTGTTTTTACTCATTTGCGAACATAATGTTGTTTGTCTTAAAATCCAAGGGAATTAAAATCGCTGCCATCTGAACAATTTCGAGAGAAATCCCTGCTAATCATATTGAGTTCTATTTGAGAACGTTAAGAACATTAAGAACTTTGGGTTTATTTGTATTTTTTCTTTAATGTTCCCAAAGCCTTCAAGCAGAGTAACAGATACACCCATTAATTTCACATCAGCGTTGGACAGCTAAATTTTTTCTCAAAAATGGTGAAACAAATGCACTAAATCTAGGAAAACGACTGTGACACCAAACCCTAAACCATCTCCCTATTTAGCGAATAGGTGTTCGGCATTTCTTTTTAAAGAATTGTTCACTATAAGGATACACAGCGTTAAAAGCACTTTTTGCACCCCCCCCCCCATCAATTTGCACTGTATTTAGCATTTTCATGTGAGTCTTCAGTATCATTTCCAACAATATTTTAGCACAGTGGTCAAAGTTGAGCGTCATCATCATTGCAAATAAGGTATTTCCCTGGTGTTAAACTTATTTACAGAAGCGTGTCCGTGCATAACGCGGGTCATCATTTAATTTAAATCAGCTAATGTTGTGAGAGACTTTATTCCACTGGATACAAATAATTCTGGTTCTCTTCCGTAGTGTTGGAGTCAGTGCTTTTTACATTAGATGATAGAAAATAGAAAAGGTGTGTGATAAGCGAATCTTGATGACGCATTGTTCGGGAAAAGATCTGAAATATTTTGAAAAAGTTGTACACAATATAGCAAATTAAGGCAACAAATTAGCAAGCTCTGACTGAGGTTACAGGCTCACGCCATGACTGCAAATACACATAGCTAACTGGGAAATCATTAGCAAACATTCCTGACAAAGGCACCCATTATTCAAGGACGTTCTTAAAAACCACGTTGCCATTGTTAATAGGTGAAAGTCATGAACATTTTCAAAGTTAGGTAGATTTTCGCTTATATCTTCAATTATTATTTGACTTGCATTTTTAATTCCTCCATATTTCATTTATCCTTTCTGTTCATTCTTCTTTCTAAGGAATAAAGGAATTCATGGAAATAGGACACAAAAATTAGGAGGCATGGAGCTAAAGCTTTTGGCTTAAAGCCAGATACGGCCTCCTCCCTTATTGATACTAAGACAGTAACACGTTTACCACAACAACATTCTTTGGATTAGGGAGTCGTTTAAACCCCCGGGCGTATTTATTAACATAAAATTAAATCAACAATTTTTATATACATTATTTACAAAAACACGCAGAAAGCATTGTATTACATTGATTACCTGGATATGTACAGATGTCATATTGCTAACCGTAGCATATCTCTAATGCAAAGTTATTCCTATCTGAATCTAAACATAGCATAATCAATAATCATAATAATAATATTTCATTTTCTGCATATCTCTATTTGAGTCTACGGCAAGGTCAATAACTGGAGACAGATCCTTATCAAATAATGCCCGCCCTCCGACCGGAGTTCGCATGCGCAGAGGGCCAGTTCACCGTGAGGGTACTTCCCCCCAGGTCATCCCTGTACACCCTGTAGATTATCTCCATAAGGGGCCCTTGCAGTTATGCGTTGTTTACTTGCGCCATTGTGCATGTGCGGGGTGGCCAAGCAGCCTACTGGAAAGCGTGACTCCCACCCCCCCAGCACCCATCCAGCCAACCGGCTGTAACTGCCCCTGGAAGTTCTATAAGAGACCACTTGTCCCTCCCCCTTGGGCGACCCCATTCAAGAATGGTGCCACCCTCTAAGGACCTTAAATTTACTGCTCACCAATCATGACCTTACCGCCTGACCAAGGGATAGCACTAAAAATACGAAAATAAACAACCTGTACAAGGAAACAACCTCTTAAAATAAAGGGAAAGAAAAACCATCACACATGATAACATAAACATGTCAACCTGAAAAATAAAATGCCAAACAATACACCCTGTAAACCCTGCTTTTAGGAGACGGTGGGTGGTGAATTAAATTACAGCCTCCTAGCGAGGCCGATGTCCTTAAGGGCAGGCTGTGGGAGCGGCAACCAAAAGAGGTAGATTCCCCAGCCTTTTATTCACAGATGATCCAGGCTAGGCCGGATCTAACTGGTCTGGCGTTTAGTGCAATCCGTGCCCCGGAAGTGATTACAATCCCTTCTGGGGCACGCGCCCGACCCAAGACTAATTGTTATCGGGACGCGCCTGTCGCATCACCATCGCGCACGACAGGCCCGCCCATGTGTAGTTGTAGTCCTCGGGGGCCGGCACGACCGCCATACATGTGGCATGACCGATGCCGGCCTCGCCTTTCTATATGACCAGGTACTGCCTATACCCCCTCCTCCCTAATTATTACTAAGACAGTAACACGTTTACCACAACAAAATTCTTTGGATTAGGGAGTCATTAAACCCCGGCCGTATTTATTAACATAAAACTAAATCAACAATTTTTCTATACTTAATTTAAAAAAATGCACAGAAAACAATGTATTACATTGATTACCTGGATAGGTACAGATGTCATATTGCTAACCTTAACATATCTCTATTACAGAGTTATTCCTATCCGAATCTAAACATAACATAATCAATAATCATAATAATAATATTTAATGTTCTGGGTATCCCTATTTGAGCCTAAGGCAAGGTCAATGACTGGAGACAGATCCTTATTGAATTATGCCCGCCCTCCGACCGGAGTGCGCATGCGCAGAGGGCCTATTCACCGTGAGGGTACTTCCCCCCCAGGTCATCCCCGTATGCGCTTATGTCCGCCCTCCAAACGGAGTGCGCATGTGCAGGTGGCCCATTTACCGTGAGGGTACTTCCCCCCTAGGTCACCACCATACGCCCTGTAGATTATCTCCATAGGGGACCCTTGCAGTTATGAGCTGTTTACTTGCACCATTGTGCACGTGCCGGGTGGCCAAGCAGCCTACGGGAAAGTGTGACTCCCACTCCCCCGCACTCCCCCGCACCCATCCAGCCAACCGGCTGTAACTGCTTCTGGATTTCAATGAGAGACCACTTGTCTCTCCCCCTTGGGCGCCGCCCTCTAAGGACCTTAAATTTACTGCTCTTCAATCAGGTGGGTTAGTGCCATATTGGAATGATCGACTAACTCCTGAAATTGTAACATTTGGAAGACTACATGGGGAGTGCCCCACAGGCCCCAAGATCTCCTGTAAACATAGTCATGTAATGCGCGAACAACCTACCCTTGGCCACTATGTTCTGGGATAGGCTCTGCGTAAGCTTCTCCCCCTACTGCAGAGCATCCCAACACAGCGCAGTGTCCGCTAAGATGGCACCTGCCTGCACAAGTACCGTAGCAGGATAATACGTATTCAAGACAGGGGTGTTGAGGTGTTGCATCCGCCCATTACCTGTAAAGCAGCGTATTGCTAAAATACCCCAGCTGACACAACATATGATTGTCATACCTATACCAACCAATACAGTGCATGGGCCGCACCATCTCACCCATGCATGCTGGCACCTTTTGAGCCCTTGAATGGATCGGCCATCATACTTGATGCAGTTGCTTGCCCCTCACATTCTGGATCTTCCGGTCCCTTTGGCTGTCCACATCTTGCAGTCATTGTGGTGTGGAGCACTTACCAGGTAGCACAGTCATGGATCCAGCCATACATAATTGAAAATCAAACACAAACATTTAGTGCTTTTTGGCCTTCGGAGAAAAGATACCGTTTACATGCCAGCCCTACTTCATGAGACTGTACCCCGCCATTTCCACCCACACCCCCAGCCCAGGGTGTATAGGTACTGTGTGACACAACACGGACATCTAATGTGCCGGCAACGGATGCATTGATAATGCGTGATACTACACCTGTACCCAGTGCAAAATTGTACATGCCCAATGGTGCACAGGTACTATCTGCCAAACATAGGCATTCAAATGAACTGAATGTGCACAAGCCCCAAGGGGAATAGGTACAGTGTGACACAACCCACAAATAGAATGCTTAATTGTACAGGCCCAAGGACGTCAGTAATGTGGGACCCCACACGGACATCTCACTGTATAAGTGCTCACGGACATCTCACTGTATAGGTGCTCAGGCACAAGGGTGCAGAGATACCGTCTGCCAAACCACAGGCATATAATGCTTCATTGTGCAAGCATATGGGTGCACCAGTACCGAGTGACGCCACACAGGCATCCAATGCCCAAGTGCTCAGGCAGATGGGTGGAGAGATAATGTGTGACACAATACATTTTTGTGCAATCGTGTATGAGCACAAGGGTGCATAGGTACTGTGTGACAAACCACAGGCCTAAATGTATGCGTGTATAAGCAGACCAGTGCAAAGGCACTGCGTGACGTAACGAGCTTCTGAAGCATATGTGTACCTGCAATGGGTGCCTAGATTCTTTTGACCCAGACCCTAATTCATATGTGTAACCACACACGCGTGCAGAGGTACTCTTGAATGTGTGACAACAACGCCAGGGATGTATTAATTTGACAATGTAAGTGCTAATAATGTACTTGAGTGACCTCACCGAGGCCAGTGCCTCGCAGGACTGACCTCAAAACCTTGGGATAAATTGCTGTAACATGCCACGTGTAACTCCCTCAGTAAGGGTTAGTTCATGGAGCAACCCCAAGAGTATTTTGCAAAAAATGGAAGCCCCGGGCTCAGTGCTGATTGGCAATAAGGTAGTGCGCAAACTCTAGACACTTAAGCAGATAACAAACAATATATCAACCAATTTAGAAAAATATTCTTAATTTTATTAATCTTTTTGTATTTTTTGTTGGTAGAAAAATATATATAGATACAATGTATACACAATTTACTTCAACACATAAATAATTACACATTGCTACCTGCATTACACTGGTAAATTCAACCGCAAAATCTTTAGAAGTTCACCGTTAAGTAGCATATTATTTATACCATTTTATGTTAAAAACAAGATATGCAGCAAAATTAACATTATATAAACAAAGATACTGGTAGTGATTTGCAGAATACCACCAACGCGTTTCGGCAAATGCCTTCTTCAGGATTTTTCTTTTACCAGTGAATACTGTATTTTTCTCTTTGGAGATTTTATCCAAGCCAACCCTTCCTCGCTTGAACGGTAATGTACTGAGATAGACCAATTTATTATCTTCTGATGGTCCCCTTTATACGTCCTTGAATATATGTCTTCACTAGTTCTAATACACGAAAAACTGGCACAGATCTATTATGAGCAGGAGCTCATCAGCAGTGCGATATTCCTAATGTTTTGGCCCAAAAATGAGCAGGACTATTTAGTGAGATTCAAGAGTTCTGTGCACTGAATATACATCTGTGACCTTATTCTACTTCTGTAGTCGTTCCCGGGTTAAGATTTAAGATTTAGTTGCTTGATGGACCCTTGATGTTTCCTTATTTTAGAATGACGATCACAATTGTGTGGCATTCCTTGTCACATCTCCGACCGGCTTCTCTGTGTAGTGCCACCCCAAGAGCAACCGGTAATATGCTGAATATTTACTTTGTGTTTCTTGTGATCCGGCCCAAACTCAATTGAACCGTGAATGGTCCTTGTCCTGTGATGGCTGGCTAACCCAAAACTGGGCGTTTCAAAATTACATTGAAATCAGACGCTATATTGTGGGAGTCCAGCATGGCATTAGTTATATAACATAAAGAACATTGAAATAAGACTTTCAATGAGAGCGCCTAGCATAACATCAGCCGCATCATTACCATCAGATGTCAACTGAGAGCGCTTAGCATTGCATCAGTTGTTCTACATGACGAATATTGAAATTAGGCTTACAGAGAGAGTGCTTAGCATAGCACCAATTGCATTACATGAGGACACCTTCATGTATTTACGCAGGAGATTAAATTAGTTGCCCTGTATCACCTGTGTTTTAGGTCATTGATAGGACCCGATAAATTAAAACATTATGAAAGGGAAGGACAAGTGCCATCTCCCATCTTGGATCCCTTATGAGAAGAGCTGTAAACAAAGGGAAATGCCCATGGTTAACCCCTCACCCCCTTTGACCGATGGGAGGGGAATGCAATCCACTAATCCTGTTATAACGGGCTAATATTTCTTCGTATACCATGTACCTGGTTCCCCTGAAGGTGTACACCAAATGTGCCACTAATTAAAGAATAGACCTGGAGTGCAAAGTTGAATGTAATAGCGCATTCATGGTTACTTAATTCATGGTTACTTAATAAATGCTGAAGCTAAAACGTTTGTTCAAAATCAAGGCAGAATCCACACTTGATGGGCTACCTAGTGCGTGCCTCTCTAATGCTCCTATTAAATTCCAACCCACTATCACGTGAGGGGCCCCCCCCGTGTGACCATTTTATTATCTCCAGATCTAAAAAGAAGTCATTTGGGCTTGTGAATGGTATGCCCTGTGCCCCTTGCCTCTGTCTAACCAAGGCTTTTGGTAATCGCAATGACTGCTCAGGCGATTGGAGGAAAGACAAACGGGCCGATGTGGCAACTGTGCTAATAAGGCCTTTGGACCCTAGAGAAAAACTTGTGGCAAACCAGGAAAAATTCTTTCATTTGACTATGTGATTTATGCGAACACATAGGTGCAATAACTGCATTAACAAGACAGATTACTCATGTAGGAAGGAGGTGTAGGTAAGTACCTACATAATATTGGACGTTTCGCTTACCCTACCAGTTGCAGCTCTGTCGACGCGTTTAAATTATAAACTTCGGGTTCTACTTTAATTGAATAGCTACACATGTAAAGCAGCTCGCTCAGAAATCCTCATTACAATGGCATCACCAATGTGTTTACTGGGCAGTAGACCACGCTAGTCACAAGCTCTGTGAGCACTCTAATCTCACATATCACCACTTATGTAAGGAGATACGGGAAAGCATTTGTTAGTTTTGATTTATTAATTGCCAACATGCAAATCCGTGCAGAAAAAACAGGCCAAAAATGAACCTCCCCACCCCCGCAACTTTTCACATTTTTGGGTGAAAATCAGTGACTTTTGTCCCCAGCTATTAATTGTATAGCTACACTTATAACGCAGCTCCTAAAACCTTCTTGCAATGAGATGGCTTACAGAATAAGTTACTATTGGCCATATGTATCAAGCCAAATTGCATTCGCAAACCCCGAAATTCGCAGAATTTCGGCGTTTGCGAATGAAATTTGGCCAAATGGTATGTATTAAGCAAATCTGCGTGCAAAATAAGGAATCGCAAAATTTGCGATTCCTTATTTTGCGATTGCATTTAAGGAATCGCAAATTTTGTAATTCCTTAAATGCAATGTAAGAAGCATTAAAAAAATGCAAATTGGCCTTGAGGAATCACAAATTACCACCAACTTCAAGTTGGTGGTCATTTGCGAATTCCTTGAAAAATGCACTTTTTTGCATTTTTCAAAGTGCACTGTGAAGCACATACATGCCCTTTGGGCATGTATATGCACCACATGTGCACCCATGAAAATTTCAGGGGTGCAACAGGGTGTCCTTTGGACACCCCTGCACCCTTGAAATTATTCTCAAATTGCGATTCTCAAATTGCAAATCGCAAATTGAGAATAAATTCCTATTTATTCCTATGGGCCTCCTGGCCCATAGAAATGAATGGGAAAGTATTCCTTAATTGCGATTCACAATTTGCTAATCGCAAATAAGGAATTTTAAGAAATCCCAAAAAAATGCGATTTTCTACATACATACCAATTTGCGAATCTCAAATAGCAATTTCTTAAAAATCGCTATTTGAGATTCGCAAATGGGTACCTTCAAACATATGGCCCCTGGAGCCTTAAAACACTCACCCTTCCGATGCAGAGCTAAAATGCAAATCAAATACTTTTTCTTGTGCGGTGTTGCCATTTGAGGGCTAAAACGATGTGAAATAGAGGAAGTCTGGGCACATTCAAAAGAAAAACCTCAATTATTAACTTATGCCATTTTGTACCCCATCGAAAAAGTGAGAGGCCCCGGGGAAAGCATGTACCCTGACCTCCCAGGCAACCTTTTGAGAACATGGCGGGTCAGAATTAAAATGTAGCCCCGCCAAAATTAACGCGTTCTTTGATAACCGTGATACTATTCAGAAATCTGTCTCTTTAGTCAAACGACAGCATGAGCAGTAATGGAAAGTGTGAGGAACCTTCTTGTGGTGCCCAAGCTTTTAAACATTAGAAATGCTGCAAGAGCGGGAGACTTGAAAAACCGCTCGCCACCAACACACGAAAATTGCCCATCTTTAATATACATAGACATACTATCCATAAGACGCTTAACTAAATATGTATCTCATCCTCAAATATGCGCTATAGGATATGTGCACTCTTGTCTGTATGCAATATATCAAAGGTCTAATATCATAATACTCAACGCTATTTAAAACCATTCCTACCATCGACCATCCTACCTAATTTTTGACTCCAGAAGAACTGCTGCCTGGGGCAACTCCTTGGCACAACTTCTTAATGTTCGCTCAATTAAAAACATTCCTTATGGCACCAAACTCACAATTGCTCCCTCCTCCACCCTGCAAGCAGACCTCACCATCACCCTCCACAAAAATAGCATAGTTCTGATCCAAGCCTCAACCAACAATCTTAATAAATTTGCAGACCTTTTCATCCACCTCAGAAACCATGTGCATAACACAAATAGGGGATCCAACACCTGCACCAATGTTCTACCCCCCTGCCAGCCTACTGCACCTAGCCACCCGCATACCCCCCCAGGGCTCCCACCATAGTTCTTCCTATCCCCCAGCATACCCACTGACCCCGTTAATGGACACTCCCCTATACCCCTTATCCCGCCCCCTCCAACTCCCCCCTCCAACCGAGAGTTGGGTATGCTCCCAATGACCCCCGGTCCTCCAATGGCCCCCACGGCTGATCACCCTGACCGGTATACCTCGTCCTCCGTCACCTCTAACAGAGCTGTCCCTAGAACTCCGACCGCCCCCCGCCCCCAATATCGTGAGCTAGATACTCCTCCAAGGACCCTGAAGTCTGCTCTAACCAACCTATCTCCCCTTCCACATTTACACGCCCCCAGGACTGCCCCTGCCCCCGCCCTCTAACATCCCCAGCTTACATTGATCTCAGAACTCTGCACTCCAGAGGGGCTAAACTCACCCAGAGCATTCATAGCTCCATTCTGGACCTTATGAATCTCCTTCACCATGCCGAGCGCGCCCTCGCTAAGCTCAAGCCACCTCATTCCTCCCCCCTACCGAACACCGAGCCTCCCAAGCACCCACTTCCGCTACCACTAAGACATCTTCGCTCACGCAAACTACCTTGCCACCTCTCAGAGGAGGAATCCCGCGCTCTCGCACTCTCTTACAATGCTACCACCGTCACCACCAATCCTCTAGACCTCACGGGAAACAGAATCCTTGCCATCCTCAAAGACCATAACTCTGTCCAAACCTCCCCCCTTCCACCAGATACGAATCTTGAACACCCCATCAGGACGGTCACCGTCAACCCCAACAGGCCAGCTACCCTCTATAATAGAAGTGTGGTAAAAAACAACCTTGCGTCTGTTGTTCTGTCCACCCAGGCTCCTGACTCTCCCCCAGACCACCCCGTTTCCGGACTTTTAATCAACTGCCGGTCAGCAATCAAGCATTCCTCTGATATTGCTGACCTCATCCTGAATAAAAACCTAGACCTAGCTATACTCACTGAATCATGGCGCAACAAATACTCTTCTCCTTGCCTGGACTTATTAGTCCCTCCCAAATACAACATCGCCAGACTGGACTGACACTCCAACAGAAAAGATGGAGGCATTGCATACATCTACCGATCCTCCCTCCTTGTCACAGAACTCTTGGCAAACTCCACTCCACTCTCCATTTTCAGCAACTCATTACACCTTTGCAAATTGCACATTTTTTACCACCTTCCAGTTTCTAACAATTCTTTCACCGATCACCTCTTGGAAATCATCACAACTAAGATCTCCAATGTCAAAGAGATCTTCCTGGGTGATTTCAACCTACACTGGAATGACACTAAAGATCCCTACGTTAACGCCATCAAAGACCTCCTAACTGACCAAGCCCTGACTCATGTCTGCTTCCTGCGAACCCACTCAAAAGGGTAAATCCTTGACTGGATCATTTCCAAGGAATCCTCAGTCAAACTTATCTCCATAGATGCTTGTGACTGGTCTGACCACCATTCCATCTCCTTTATTTTACCCGGATCCCACAAGACAAAGATACCGCAACCAGTGATTCCTAAATGTTGGACCAGAGACACTAAGAACCTCGACCTTAAGAAACTTGAGGCTTGCTGCAAATCTGACCACCCCCTCGCATATAACCACGGTCAGCGACCTCAATGATCATTACTCGTTGTCCATTTCAAACATTCTCGATGACCTTGCCCCTCTAAAACTAAAAAGAACACAAATCAAAGACAGAAACCCCTGGTTTACTGGTTCCCTCAACATGGAGAGGTGATCCCTACGGCAAATTGAAAGACTCTGGAGGCAACACCCCTCTGCTACGCAAACAAAACTTCTCTGCCAGGCGGGAAACACCTACAACAAGCACATTCTCAATAAGCATGGGCGTAAAATCCGTTACGCTCGCGGATTTTTCGTATTTTCGGAGAATCCGCAATCCGCGAACTTTCGCGGATGTGGCGAGAATACGCAAATCCGCGCGAAGCGGATTTTTTGCTTGTGTTCGCACTGCTCGCGGTCCGCGGCCCGGGCAGAAACAATCTCGCACTCGCGAAAGTACAAAAATTACAAGGGGAGGGGTAAAGGAAGTGGCCCAGTCTCCAACTTCCTGTTCCTGTCCAGCAAGCTCCTCCCATAGGGGTGGGTGAAGGAAGTGCCCCAGTCTCCAACTTCCTGTTCCTGTCCAGCAAGCTCCTCCCATTGCTTATTCCATTTCCTGGCCACTTTGATTTCGATCTTGACTGGGAAGGATTACTTTTTGTGGTTGCTGCTGGATATTTGGATTTGAGGCCTTTTGGATTACTTTTGGATTCGAAATTTGATTTGACAAAGAAGTAAGTTGATGTTGTTTGTTTGTGGTGATTTTTGTGTGTGTTGCTTTTTTTTCGACTTTTTTGGGGGGAAAATCTGCAAGTTCGCGAGCTGAGGATGTTTTTGCTTGTGTTCGCCCTGCTCGTGTCCCGCGCAGCAACAATCTCGCACTCGCGAAATTGTAAAAATTACAATTCTGCACATGAATTGAAAACCACCAGGCTTAGTTATGCCTGGCCAGGGCATGGATGGCATTGGATTGTGGTGATTTTTGTGTGTTTTACGACTTTTTGAGGTGGTGTTGGGGGCTTGCTATGTGGGTGGGGGCCATTTTATTGCCTGGTCCTGTGTGGGTGGGGGTCTAGGGGCCATTTTTAAGCCAGTTTGTGTGCTTTGTGCCATAGGCCTGCACCCAGTGTGCTCTGATGTCATCCATTATGCCCAGGGGGCCCAGAATCTGTCTGTTCGCGGATTTTGCTGGTTTTTCGCCACGTTCGCGCCGTGAAGCAACAATCTCGCACTCGCGAAATTGTAAAAATTGCAATTTTGCACCGGAAAACCACCAGCAGGCAGCATAAGCCTTCTGAAACTTGATGGATGGCATTGGATTGTGGTGATTTGATTTGTGTTGTGTTTTTTTGACTTTTTGGAGTAGGGGTTGGGGGCTGGCTATGTTGGTGGTGGCCATTTTGAGGCATGGTCCTGGCCATGTGGATGGGGTCAAGCGGCCATTTTGAAGGCAGGCAGTGAGCTTTGAGACATAGGCCTGCACCCACTGTGCCTTGCTTTCACCCATTGTGCCCAGGCGGAGTCAGGGGTACATGAAAGTACAACCCTCTCTGTGTGTGCTCTCTTGGATCAATGTTAAATTCCTGTTTCCCAAAAATCTAGCAAATCCTAATTTTGAAATTTCCATATTGTGTGGTGTGCACTGTGCACGTGTGTATTCATAAATGCCTACTTGCAAACTGTTTATTGAAGCGCTACATAAGCAACATATATTTACTGATGTTCCTCTGTCTTCGTTTGCTTTTAGGTGCACAAAACTCTGCATCATCGTTGAGCATCAGTGCCAGGAAGAAGTCCTGCTGCGGCCTGTTGTTCCGACATCTGAAGAAGATGGCTCCAAAAAGAGGTGCCCGTAGGTCCTCTTGCAAGAAAGATGTCTCTACTAAGGAGAAGAAGAAGCAAGTGGCACCACTTACCAAGGAGACTGGTGGCTCAACCAATACATTTTTGGGGGAAAAACAACAAAAAAAACAAAGGCCCACCATGAGTGCTGCACAGGTAGCCTGTTTAGTTGGTGAATCACCAACGACCAGTGATGTTGGTTCATCGCAAGAAAGTAGCAGCACACCATCAACACAGGTTGTAACTCATCTCACAAGTACTATTCAACAACCAAAGCCGCAACAACAACTGCATGGGCTACTAGTACAAGCAGAAGTACATGCGCAAGGAGCTGTCCGAGAAGGAGCTGTCCGAGAAGGAGCTGTCCGAGAAGGAGCTGGCTGTGAAGGAGCTGCTGTGAAGGAGCTGGCTGTGAAGGAGCTGGCTGTGAAGGAGCTGGCCGAGAAGGAGCTGGCCGAGAAGGAGAAGGCCGAGAAGGAGAAGGAGAAGGCAGAGAAGGAGAAGGAGAAGGCAGAGAAGGAGAAGGCCGAGAAGGAGAAGGCCGAGAAGGAGAAGACCGAGAAGGAGAGGTCCATGGAGACTTGCAAGTAGAGGTCAGTGAAGATGCCCATGTAGCGGCGCATGGAGCGGTGCAAGTGCCCACAATGGTTGTTCTTCCAGAAGTAGGGGCACAGGAGGAAATTGACTTTGGAGCCGGGGTATCATGTCAGGAAGACGAAGCCACTCCTCCTGATGATTCATTTTCTCCCAGCTCCCCAGCAAGAAAAAGATCAAGGAGGGTGTGTAGAAGTTCCTCTTCAAGCCCCGCTCCATCAGATGATGATCTGGATCTAGATTGGCAACCATCTCCGACGTCTGAGAGGGAGGCACACCATGAGCTGCGAAAGGTATCAAATGTTAAAAGGAAGGGCCCCGGAAAGCTCATACTTATGGATCCGAACGTCGGACTTGATGAAGTGGTTCATTCTGATGTTGATGAACAGGATGACAGCAATGACCTAGTCATCACACACGTCATTCCAGCCACACCGGCCATGCAGCAGACAGACATTTATACCCTATCCCGACGTCATGCTGAGCGTGACCCTGGCGACGTGGCACTGGTAGCACCACCAACGCAGTCAAGTAGTACAACAAGTTCAACAAAACCTACAGCTCCCATATTTTCTCCCCAGAGGGGGACTCCATCCAGCTCGACTCCCTCAAGTAAGGTTGCTGCAATAATTGCACAACCCAGTAGATGTCTGCAAGGCTCATCCACCACTGCTTCATCTGGCATTGGCAGCAGTATCACCTTGTGCGGCAAAACCAGAAGTTTCCAGTCCCCAGTTTGGAACTTTTTTAGTGTCCATGAAAAGTATGATAACATAGCCGTTTGTTGCATTTGTAAGACTAGCGTTAGCCGTGGTAAGACTGGTACCAACTATGGAACCGGAGGCAAGATAGGTCATCTTGAAAGAAAGCACGCTGTCGAATGGTTTCCGCACCTAGCAAACGTCAAGGGAAAGCGATCCCAAAGGGCAAGTGGCCAAAATATACCCATACTAGGTGTTTCATCTGAAGATGACGGGGAGGTAGAAGAAGCGTCAGACATGTGTCTGGTTGCACCCAGTACCCCTGGCAGCACCACACCCTCCGGAACACATAGGAGGCACACTGAGAGTCTGGGAGACACACCAATGCGGAAAATGTCAACACTGATCAGAAGTGGGTCGAAGAAGGCATCAGCATCATCCCGTAAATTTGTCCAGCGCACCATTTCAGCCATGTTCTCCTCAGATGTGCAATTTCAACGCAACCACCCAACTGTACGCCTGTATAACACTAAGCTGGCTAAAATGCTAGCGGTGGACCTTCTCCCTTTTTCGTTTGTCGAAGGTGTGGGTTTCCTTGAACTCGTGGCAACACTGGCCCCTAAATGGAAGGTTCCTAGCCGGTTCTATTTTGCCAGGGTTGCTGTTCCAGCACTACATAAAGAGGTGCTTGAGTTGGTGGGGGCAGCTTTGCAGAAGAGTGCTGTTCACACTATACACCTGACAACAGACATGTGGACCAGTTGCCAAGCCCTTGATTACATGTGCATCACTGCACACTGGGTCTCTTTTTCAGGAGTCATAAAACAGATAAATGCAGGTGGTGACTTGGTCGAGATTTTTAAGGGTGCTCGTAAACATGCAACATTAGCCATGTTTGGCATGGAGAAAAGTCATACTGCAGTCAACATTTTGGCTGACTTTAACAAAAAGGTCTCGCAATGGCTGCCCCCAAGACATTGCAAGGTTGGTTATGTTTCTACAGATAATGGCAGCAATGTAGTTAGGGCCATGGAGGACGGTTTCTATTTCAGAGTGCCGTGTTTGGCGCACTGTATCAACCTTGTTGTGCAAAATTTTTTGAAAAAAGAACGTGCAGTCGACAAAACACTGACCATCTGCAGAAGAATATGCACACATTTCAACCATTCTTTTAAGGCCCGGAAGGAGCTGAGGCGCAAGCAAAATGAACGTAGAATGCCAGTGAAAGCACTTATCCAGGAGGTGGCAACACGTTGGAACTCAACCTTCTACATGCTTGAGCGTCTGCATGAGCTGTTTCCAGTAGTCAATGAGTATTTCTACAACCTGGGTGGTGATACGACAGAAATGATGCTAGCGGTGGAGCAATGGCAGCTAGTTAAAAGCCTGACAGACATGCTTCGTCCTTTTGAGGTCTTCACACGTGACGTCAGCAGGGAGGACTGTTCTTTGAGCAAAGCTATCCCATTGTTGCTGAAGCTCGAGCACCAAGTCAAGGTGGTGTCTTCACAATTAAAGGACGTTGGAAAGAACGAAGCACATGAGTTGGCGCAGAGATTATTACAACGCCTAGTTAGCAATGAACGGCTTGTAAAAATCAAGAAACAACAGCACTACATTTGTGCTACTATTCTGGATCCACGTTACAAAAAGCCATTGTTTGGCAAAGTAATAATTCCTTTTGAAACATCGGATGTTACAGAGTACAAAGGTTGGCTAGCTCAGTCAGCCATTCGTTTTGAAAGAGAGCGGAAGGAAACTGTAGGAGAAGACAGTACTACTAGTGAATCAGCAGGCCATCAGGCATCCCAAAAAATCACTTCTGCATCTGTGCCTGTGGCAGAAGTGAGTGTCTTTTCCTCTGAGCCGTTAACCACACCAGCAACCGTATCATCTGCACCAGGCCCAGGCGATATGTCTGAAGCGGGTTGGCTAACTCAGCTAGGGTTTCCTTGTCCTAGAAAGGACACAGAAGTGCAAAGTACAGGAATCCGGGAGGACATTCTTTCAATGGTGCAGGCCTATCTGGATGACTCAACAGAGGTCAATATTACTGAGGATCCATTGGCGTATTGGCATGGGAAAAGAAAAATATGGCGAGAGCTCACCAACCTGGCTATCAATTACTTGTCTTGCCCCCTCGCAAGCGTGTCCTCAGAACGTGTTTTTAGTTCTGCTGGTGGCATTGTGACTTCCAAAAGGTCCCGCCTCTTTCCCGCAAATGTGGAGCGGCTCACCTTGATAAAGATGAACCAGCACTTCATACTACCAGATTACAGAGTACGAGAATCCACGCAGGAAGAAGAGGACACCGACCTACCTGAGGAAAGTTCTCCTCAGTTACTAGAAGTAACCCCGACTGATGATTTAGCAGAGTATGAGGACGAGTTCTGCTTCCCTGACAGCGAGTTCTGAAAATGAGTCAATCATTCATTAATTTTAAATTTAGTCCTCCTTATTCACTTTTATTCCTGTGTGTCTGTCTTTCTTTAGCAAGTGCTTCATCACATTCCCAACAAAACTGTAATCAACCAATAAAACAACATGCCCATCAACAGAACTGTCTTGATTTTGATGCCGCAGCATTCCTCAGGTTCACAACAGTTAGTTGACAAGAACTCAGTCCTGGTCGTCTATCCTGAGTCCTCCTCCTCCAGACTCACCCTATCCATTACCCATAATGCTGATGCCTGGATTCTGCACAATGAAGAAACTTATGTTGACGAGTCCCCTAACGCCATAGGACACTGTGAATTCCAGGTGGAGCCAGCCCTCAAACACAAATTACAGGTAAGATAAGCGTTTGGATGGGAGGTAGTATAATGGAGTGTTCGGAGAGGCGAGAGAGTGACAGTGGTACTAGCAGTAAAGTCCTAGGGCTCTTGAATTAACAAACTCTGTGACAGGCATTTACTTTGGAAAACATTTGGCCTATTACACGTGAACGTTTAGGCGTTATTATTGCTCGCTTGCCTGTCTCAGGGGTGCTGTCTGTGGGGCTTCTAGGTTTTTGGGTTGTGTGAGCACCGCTGCCACATTTCTAATGTTGATTGCTTTTGTTTTGCAGAAAATCCACGCCGGGAAACTCCAGTTGGGGCCCTGCTGCAGAACGCCTTAGGACACTGTGAATTCCAGGTGGAGCCAGCCCTCAAACACAAATTACAGGTAAGATAAGCGTTTGGATGGGAGGTAGTATAATGGAGTGTTCGGAGAGGCGAGAGAGTGACAGTGGTACTAGCAGTAAAGGGATCACTGAAATATTATCGACGGTCACATTATCGACTTACTAAAATATCGTAGAAAATTTATCGAGTACTAAAATATCGATTTTCTATACTTATTACACAAACTACTAAAATATCGACTACAAAATATCGAGTATTAACAATCTCGAATACATAAATATCGCCTTAGTAAATATCGACTACAAATATATCGTTGTTCATGAAATTACCACAAACACTACAAAAATATCGACTACTAAAATATATACTACAAAAATATCGTTAAAAAAAAAATATCGAGTTGCTTTCTCTATATTTCATGTCTAAAATACCATATTAATAGTCTATAAAAGTCAGTGCTCTATAGAAAAAACATTTTACATATAATACCTGTTACTTTTATCACCTTCCTATTTAACTACATTTCCTATACATTCTATAAAATTCGTTCTATCTTTTGGAAAATATTCTGCACATTTAACTAACATTTTCATGATTTGTAACCACTTACATATCTATTTTATTTAACAAATAACTGGCTTTAATGCAGAAATCACCACATACCACCATTCTCACATCGACAAACATACCAATTAACCCAAAAAAATTCAAACTAGCCTATACAATCCTTCCTTTCACCCTGCAACCAATTAAATGAAAGCACACAAAATACACATACTATAAAAGAGATACATACATTCTACCATTTGGTGCTGCTAACTCTTAGAAAGAAGATGCCAAAACTCTGAAGATTTCTTCCTGACCAAACATCTTTAAAGATCCAGCTCACTAGCTAATTATTCAAGTAAGTAACAGTGCATTATGTAGAAATCTAAATTAGTAGTGTGATAATGTACTTATATCTCCTAACTCTTGCACTTATTTACTTTTTATCTCCTTCTACATTTCTGATAGAAAGTACTACAAATAAATACATAATACATGTTCCTATTTCTTCACCTGGAAAATCAGATAGTAAGTATACATTAATGTTGTGTTATACACCAACTGCTTTTTTTAAACACTATTTCACCAGATTTATTCTCTATTTTAAACATTTTATTCACAGATAATCAGAGAATTTCCTATCTCTATACTACAAATCTATAAAAGTAGACTCATTAAACATGTAAGTATATATGTTTTTGTTAGTAAACACCCAATATAATAAATCATATTTTCTAAACAACATATCTTGCATATTACATCTTCCCTACAGATCCAATTATAACATCCAACATCAACTATACCAAAAGACAAAACGACCCTTGTAAAAAATGTAAGTATAATTGTAATTGGCCTAAAACCTCAGAAATCAAACAAAATATATGTTCTTAACACCATGTTATGTTTTTTATATTTTCTCAATAGATATTCAGAATACATCATACATCTATTCTACCTACAGCAAACAAAACTACTTTTTTTCAAGTAAGTATACTTTTAAATATTTGCCATTTACCAACAATTCCAAAAATTGTTAATAATATTGTACAATTATTTATTCTATCTTCTCTACAGATCAGAACTTTATTACCTTGATCTACTGCACCCAATTCTACAAATCAACTATTTTATCAAGTAAGTATATGTAACGTTCACATCAAATGTAGTAGTAAACTAAAATAAAAACTGCTTTGTCCTAGAAAAATCGTTTGTTATGTGTAAACATTAACTTAGCATTTCTATATTCTCATACCAACAGTAAATCAAGAAATACATACAAGAAAAGACTTCAAAATACAGTTCTGGATTTCTGATTACTACTGTTAGTAACTGTAAGTATAAATACATAATTAATTATGTTAGCACCACAAAGTGAAAGATATTTTTTATAATTTTGTTTCTTTCTACTCTTTCCTAGAACAAGTTAAGCTAAATGACAGAAGGTGCAGAATTTGTGATGTCACAGAAAAATAAATTACTGTTATGTTATATGGGTTATGTTTATAATCAGGAAAGACAAAGTGGTAGAAAAGTTTTCTGGAAATGTACAAAATATTACTCTAACAAATGTTATGGAAGGGCTACAACTGAGGAAACTAGTGTGTTATTTACCAGGGAACACAATCATCCCCCCAATGTCACAGAAATTGAAATAAGAGATGCTTTAGAAAGTATAAAAACTGCTAGCACACAAAGTGATAAACCAACAACACAAATCCTTAAGGAAGAACTGTTAAAAGTCCCAGCCCATGCTTCCGGTCAACTACCCTCTATTGAATCCCTAAAACGCACAATTGCATACACTAAAAGACGCACTTGCACAACCCCACCCAACCCTACTACTTTTGATGAAATTATTATTTCACCAGAAATGTCCATCACACACAATAAAGACAAATTTATCCTTTTTGACAATGAAAGCAGTACAAACAGAATCATAATGTTTGCAACTGCAAGTAATTTACGAAAAATCCAACAGTGTCCCCAATGGATGATGGATGGAACATTTAAACCATGCCCAAAACCTTTTTATCAACTATATTCCATCCACGGTTTATACCATAACTATAACATCCCTTTCATTTACTGTTTGCTACCAAACAAACAGCAAAACACTTATGCAGAAATATTAAATGTTCTCAAAAATGAAATCAATAATTATTTTCCAGAAAAAATCATTATTGATTTCGAATTAGCTATGATTAATAGCATTTTGAGAACATTTCCCCACACAGCAATCCAGGGTTGCTACTATCATTTCAACCAGAGCATATGGAGACATCTCCAGAAATCCACTTTAAGTATTCTATACTCAACAGATAGCACATTTGCCTATCAAATAAAAAAATTGATTGCACTGGCCTACGTTCCTGTTACCGATGTAGCAGAACACTACAATTTATTAATTGACAGCACATATTACAAGAGGAATGAAGATAAACTAACGCCATTACTGGACTATTTCGAAGATACTTGGGTGGGAAGGTTGCACAGATCTGGACATCGACGCCAACCCAAATTCCATATCCCTTGGTGGAATGTCTATCTTAGCACTTTAAACCAAGAGGCTAAAACAAACAACAGTGTAGAAGGGTGGCATAATGCTTTCCAAGCTACCACAAGCAGAGCCAGACCCACATTCCATAACCTAGTAGAAGCTTTGAAAAAAGAACAAAGCTATCAAGAACTAAGAATGGAACAATCTGTGACCCAAATTGGTCCAAAACTAACGAAACAAACTAAACAAATGTTCCGACTACTGCAAAGTCAAGTCACACTATATCCGACAACTAGAGGATTAGAATACCTGTCAATAATTGCAAAAAGCCTACTATAAAAATGTCTACAATAGATACTAATCTCTTATTACAATAATTATACATATAACAATAGAAAAATGTCTGTTAAAATTATAAATAATACATATTTGTTTAAGAAACGGATCAAAAGTTCGTACCATATTTGTGAACAAATATGCAATATTTATAATTACATCACACATACACATTACATTAAGTTCAACATTTCCCACCCAACAAAATAATTACTTAAAATACTTACAATTTGTGTTGATGAAAAAAACGTAATAAAGCAAAATACAGTCCATTGCAATGTATAATAATTCCAGTATAAGAAACGATCAAGAACCCGAAAATAATGTTAAAATGAAATAAACGCTCCATGAAAATCCGAAAACAGTAGTGTGGACACTTTAGCATTTAAAGTGATATACACACAACTTCTAAAAAAAACGGTCACACATATCAATGTATCAATTCAATACGAAACCCTCCAAAAACACGAAAAACAGTTATAAAATATAAAAAACCGCTCCTGGCAAACACGAAATATAGGAGATACACGTCAAAATATAACTAGAAAAGTCATACATTAGTATCTCATCAAAAAAACACGCTTCCTTCCATGTAGTTTTCATGCGAGGAACCGGAACCTCTACAAAAAACATACATAACGAAACCCACCCACAAATAGCCCATAACATTAGTAAATAGATTCACAATTAACATTAACCATGTAAGAAGACCTTTCCTAACACTTAAAATAACATTAGAACTAAAACATACACGACGCATGTCTAACTACGACATTTAACCTAAACGCTACCTAAACAATTCATACATACACACACAAACCCTCCACAGTTAGAATATACCATCAAACATTACCACTCTGTTATAAATTGTATGTAAAATCAACCTTACCTCCCTCCACACGAAGCAACTCCCAACCGCGAGCTTCTCCAGTCCGGAATGAAGCACAATAACGTTACGCGGTAAAAAAGTAGTCCCCTTAAACCATTTTGGAAAAGGTATTATAGAAAATACAATGTTATAGTATAAAAAAGTAATACATAAACATTGTTATTTTAACAAAATAATAAACTAGACTCATTAAAAATTAAACAGTAAAAAAATAAAAAATATTTTTAATATTAAATAATATATAATAATTATTATATATTAATAATATTAAAAAATAATGTAACACTTGAAATGATATATCTAACTAATTTGTAATTGTGTAAATTTATAGGAATAATGTTGTGTTTGTTTATAACTAAACATTATAATTGTTAATGTGAATAATTAATAATAATAAATAATATAACTTATTTATTGTTATTAATAAAACATTTGTAACCATTTATAATAAAAATTATACCCTGAAATAATGTATATTTATTTATCTGAATATATATATTTCTGAAAAGAAAAAATAAATGTTTAAGTTTATTAATAAATAATAATAATAATATACTTTTTTTTTTATTAATTATTTAAAAATGTTAATAATAATTTCTAAGTATTATAAAAGTATATACTTGCATAATTAATATATTTCCAATACCAGAAATTATTAATAAACATATTATTCCCCTTTACAGTGACAAACTGAACAACATTATATATTTTTATGTGTGATATACAAACATTGTCTGAAATATGTAGGCAAAAATGTCATAAATTGTTTTTCCATATCTTCAGCAAATATAATAATTGTCATGTTACTTTATAAAAATTTAAGTGTAAAAAAAAAATATTTAATAATATTAATATATAATATTAACATTATTAAATATAACATGAATAAGCAGAATGAACACTAATTCTTTATTTATTTTTATATAAAAACTTGTTACTCAATGTTAATGTTGATAAAAATATTTATGTTCATAAAAAATGTTGTTAAAGAAATGTATGTAAAAAATTATAACATGTACATAAATATTAATGTGTTAATCTGCAAATACTACATTTCCAAAAACAGTTATTTACTTTTTGATTGTGATTGTATTATAGTTCACATAAAAAAATATTAAAATGGTAATAAAGTTTTGTGAAAACACCCATTGTGCATTTTTTTGTAATATAATAACATGATAATTTACAATTATATGGAAATGTGCTGTACACTGATCAATTAATATTTACTATTGATACTGTAGTCAAGCTAATATAATGTATAATGTTAGACATTAACCAATAATGAATTACAAATCCTACTCCAGTCAAGCTAATATTAGGGAAGATGCTGGATAGTGACCAATGACTACTTTCAATTCAACTCCAGTGTAGCTAATATCAGGTAATCTGCTGGACACTGACCATGTATAAATGTGAATTGCTACTTTAGTATAATGTGACAGTTAATTGTAAATTTCTTAAAAAGGTACAATAGTTAAATAATGTTATTTACATATATTTGTATAATATTTGTAGCTGAGTAGTCCAAAAATATATAAATAGAACAAAAATGTATAACTTTTTCCTACTAATTATTAGTATAATATTTTTGTAGCACACTTTATATACACCAAAGGAACCCTTAACCCAAAAAATACCCCTTTACCCAAAAACTGAAAACTGACCCAGAACCCAAAAATAAATCCTTAACCCAAGAACAGAAAACTGTCCCTGAACCCTTTAAAAAGACCCCTTTATCCAAAAACCCAAAACTGACCCAGAACCCTAAAAATACCCCTTTACTCAAATACTGAAAACTGACCCTGAACCCAAAAATATATTCCTTTACCCTAGAACTGAAAACTGACCCAGAACCCTAAAAAAAACCCTTTATCCAAAACAAGAAAACTGACCCTGAACCCTTTAAAAAACCCATTTTCCAAAAACTGAAAACTGACCCTGAACCGAAAAAATATCCCTTTACCGAAGAACAGAAAAGCTGACCCTGAACCCTAAAAAATAACCCTTTACACAAAAACTGAAAACTGACCCTGAACCCAAAAAAAAGCCCTTTATCCAAAAACTGAAAACTGACCCTGAACTCAAAAAAATACCCTTTCTCCAAAAACTGAAAACTGACCCTGAACCCCTAAAATATTCCTTTACCCTAGAACTGAAAACTGACCCTGAACCCTAAACAAACCCCTTTATCCAAAAACTGAAAACTGACCCAGAACCCTTAAAAAAAACCTTTTTCCAAAAACTGAAAACTGACCCTGAACCCAAAAAAAATCCCTTTACCGAAGAACTGAAAACTGACCCTGAACCCAAAAAAAAACCCTTTACGGAAAAACTGAAAACTGACCCTGAACCCTAAAAAAAGCCCTTTATCCAAAAACTGAAAACTGACCCTGAACTCAAAATAATACCCTTTATCCAAAAACTGAAAACTGACCCTGAACACCAAAAATATCCCTTTAACGAAGAACTCAAAACTGACCCTGAACCCAAAAAAAACTCCTTCACCCAAAAACAAAAAACTGACCCTGAACCCCAAAAATATTCCTTTACCCTAGAACTGAAAACTGACCCTGAACCCTAAACAAACCCCTTTATCCAAAAACTGAAAACTGACCCAGAACCCTTAAAAAAACCCTTTTTCCAAAAACTGAAAACTGACCCTGAACCCAAAAAAAATCCCTTTACCGAAGAACTGAAAACTGACCCTGAACCCTAAAAAAAAAGCTTTACGGAAAAACTGAAAACTGACCCTGAACCCTAAAAAAAGCCCTTTATCCAAAAACTGAAAACTGACCCTAAACTCAAAATAATGCCCTTTATCCAAAAACTGAAAACTAACCCTGAACCCCAAAAATATCCCTTTACCAAAGAACTCAAAACTGACCCTGAACACAAAAAAAACCCCTTCACCCAAAAACTGAAAACTGACCCTGAACCCAAAAAATACCCTTAACCCAAGAACTGAAAACTGACCCAGAAGCCTAAACATATCCCTTTACGCAAGAACAGAAAACTGACCCTGAACCCTAAAAATACCCCTTTACCCAAGGACAGAAAACTAACCCTGAAGCCTTTACAAAAACCTGTATCTAAAGACTAAAAACTAACCCACAACACAGAAAATAATCCTTCCTCCAATAAACCACAACTGACACTAAAGACAAATCATATCCCTTTATCCAACACATGAAAACTGTCCCACAATAAAAAAAAACAATTACCCCAGAACTGATCAATTACCCTCAATAAATAATAACTCCTTTACCCACAAAGCCTAAACTGACCCTGAACCCTACAAATACTCCTTTACCAAAAATAAAAGTATTAATATTGTATAACTAATTTTTTAATAATAAAAAATTTATTTAATATTAAATAAAAATAGCTGTAATAAAAAAATTGTTATGATTAATAATTATATTCCCTAAATAATTAATGAACAATAACTTCGAAATAATAGGCCAAAAAAATCTCATTAATATATTTACAAATTTTATAATAATTAATTACGTATTAATTACTAATTAATAATTAAATTAATTATTATTAATTAATTAAATAATGTATATTATTATTTACTACTTTATGTAAATCAAAAATAACTAACATATATTAATTACATAATTATTAGTCATTACTCAACACACTTATCCCCTATTAAACCAACATCCCGCTCCTAAACATAAATTACAATTTAATTAACAAACTAATAATAACTATTTACTTAATTAATTAACTAATAGACATTAATAAATTAACAATTAATTACTAATTAAAAAATATTACACATTGTAATAATTTATTAACTAATTAATAAGTTAATTAATTAAATAATTAATGTTATATTGTTCACCAATTAATTAATAATATAATAAATGTACAAACATATATGAATTAATTAATTATTTTCAATTACTCCCCACCCTTATCCCCTATTAACCCAACTTCCCGCTCCTAAACATAAACTACAATTGCATTTATTAATTAATAATAACTAATTACTTTATTAATTAACTAATTAATATTAATTAATTACTAATTATTTCCTATTAATTTTTTTATTAAACATTATTCAAATAACTAATAGACATTAATAAATTAACAATTAATTACTAATTAAAAAATATTACACATTTTAATAATTTATTAACTAATTAATAAGTTAATTAATTAAATAATTAATGTTAATTGTTCACCAATTAATTAATAATATAATAAATGTACAAACATATGAATTAATTAATTATTTTCAATTACTCCCCACCCTTATCCCCTATTAACCCAACTTCCCGCTCCTAAACATAAACTACAATTGCATTTATTAATTAATAATAACTAATTACTTTATTAATTAACTAATTAATATTAATGAATTACTAATTATTTCCTATTAATTTTTTTATTAAACATTATTCAAATAATAATTGATAACTATTTAGCAATTAATTAAATATATAAATAATTTACACACATATATTAATTTATTAATTATTTTAAATTACTCCCCACCCTTATCCCCTATTAACCCAACATCCCGCTCCTAAACATAAACTACAATTTATATTACTATTAATTAAAATTAGTTATTTAAACTTTTTTTCTACATATTTTCGATATTTTTAACTTCCACTATATATCGATATTTTGTCAAGTCGATTTATTTGAGTCGATATTTTTGTACTCGATATTTTTTATCATTATTTTTGTCGATATTTTTAATGACGATATTTTTTTTGTCAATATTTTTATATTGTCGATATTTTTTCCTCGATATTTTCTCCATTCGATATTCTGTAGTCGATATTATGTCTGTGCACCGCAGTAAAGTCCTAGGGCTCTTGAATTAACAAACTCTGTGACAGGCATTTACTTTGGAAAACATTTGGCCTATTACACGTGAACGTTTAGGCGTTATTATTGCTCGCTTGCCTGTCTCAGGGGTGCTGTCTGTGGGGCTTCTAGGTTTTTGGGTTGTGTGAGCACCGCTGCCACATTTCTAATGTTGATTGCTTTTGTTTTGCAGAAAATCCACGCCGGGAAACTCCAGTTGGGGCCCTGCTGCAGAACGCCTTAGGACACTGTGAATTCCAGGTGGAGCCAGCCCTCAAACACAAATTACAGGTAAGATAAGCGTTTGGATGGGAGGTAGTATAATGGAGTGTTCGGAGAGGCGAGAGAGTGTCAGTGGTACTCGCAGTAAAGTCCTAGGGCTCTTGAATTAACAAACTCTGTGACAGGCATTTACTTTGGAAAACATTTGGCCTATTACACGTGAACCAACACGATGACAGTGTTCAGTAAAACAAACTTACTGCAAAACCACCACCCACCAGGCTCAAAAGTAGTAAAAAACAGGTATGCTCAGATAAAGTTTGAAAAAGTATATTTATATCCCTAACAAAATAATCTCCCGCAAGACCCTCCCTAACCCCAACAAATAAATAGTCCATCAAAAGTCCCCAAAAAATCCAATTCCCAATTCCCACCCCCCAAAAGTCTCTAAAAAAGGGGCAAGGGACACTCTACGGATGCAGGTTGTTCACTTTGGCCTCCAGGGCATCATGCCTTAGGGCCAGGGCATCGTACTCCTCCCGGAGCATGGCGTGATCTAAGCGGAGGCCCTCCATCACCTTTTTGTACTCCTCCCATTTCTTGACCTCCGCCTCCAGGTTGGACACTCTGCGGAGTGCACGGCGCAAGCGTGCCTTTACAGTACTGTGAGGAGGTGCAGCCTTTGCTGCTCGGCGGTGGCGTCTTCCAGCACGGCTCTGGTTGGCTGGAGCACTGCGCTTACCGGCAGAACGTGGGGTCACGGAGGAGGATGCAGTAGATGTAACATTTGATGCACTTGAGTGCGTGTCGTCCCCCTCCATTTCCACCAGCCGGCGATATTGCGCAACAGTGGCATCCAGCCTCCGTTGCCGGGCCAGTACAGCCAGCATACTCCTGCTCGGTTTTGCAGTTTTAGTGATAGAGCGCGCGAGGCCACCCGACCAATAGTTTTCGCCGTTTTCCGGCTTCAGGGCCCATATACTTTCAAATTACCATACACATTGACCAGGTGACTTCACGAGCTCTACCAATTTGTGTGTGTTCCCTACTATTTGTTTCAGCGTACCCGACTTACCATCCACTAACACGGGTACCTAATGACCACAATGAATCAGGGAGCTAGCTGTAAAGAAAAGGCAGCAAAATACAAACCCAACCAATAATGTTCAAATACTGTTTAAATGACCACGGACAACTGGAAGTTTTAAAATGTTTATCTAAAGTTCGTTCTCTTTATGCATCAAGTATACAAGAATGAGACAATCAATGACCAAGATAATGTAAATTATGTAGCTATATAAAAATAATGATAGGGTAATCATTGAAATACTGATATAAAATGCAAGAGAAAAATACTATGCAATTCAGTAATATCTAAGCATGGGCAGACTATGTATGGGTAACTATAGGAGGGCCTATAATGAGTAACACGCTTCACTTAAAGTAAAGGGGCCTTTGAACAGTCTAGGTAATGAAGTTCTAGACCATATCAGAAAATTACAAACTGCAATGCAAAATATAATCTCTAACAAGTGAGAAGACATAGGAACAAACTTATGAAAATATGTAATTGACTTTCAGTAGTTGCGGAAAGGCATGGAAAATATAACATATGCAATGATGAACTTTATTAAAGCAAAAGTTAGAAATTCAGAAGGTGCAAGATTTTAAGAGTTTCAGAGCAATATTTACCTAGATTGGTGTGGAAAACCAAACCCTGGCCACGGGTCAGTTAAGGACAGGAAACCCTCAAGGAAAAATACCCCTCAAAGGACAGCAGGTGCAGAATGGACACCCAAGACAGGACAGGATACCCTCGGGATAGGAATCAGGACAGGACCCTCAGGACAGGACAGCAAACCCTCAAGACAGGACCGCTCAGGACAGGACCGGAATCCACAGTTCGGAAGCAACGCCTGCGCTCCACCCGCTCTGCAGCTATCGATCAAGACCCCGATTGGGTCAGCGAACTCCCAGTTAAGTGCTTCGCCAGCACTTTAAGGTTCAGTAGAACCTTAGTCTATGGTCAAATTCGGACAGAGTGCTCCGCAGCTCTCTGTATCTTCAGTCACCTATTGAGTGCGTTGGGTCAGTGACAGGTCAGCTAAACCAGACAAGTCGGACAGCTCCCTAGGTGAACCCAGGGTAGATATACAGTTTGGGGACAGTGTACCACCCCCCAATGTTGCAAAGTGTCAGAATCCCTCAATTTGGATTGGTCCTTAGGTAGGATTTGGGTAACACACCAATCACAACATAGTAACTCAAGCCTACATTTGCATAGTAGGGTACCGCCTAGTAAGTTTGGGGTTCCCAGGAGAAACTGTGCAGAAACACAATGACAATTTAACATTGTATCATATGAGGAGCAACATTCGCCGTTCTCGCAGGGCAGAGGTGACTTTCTCAGGAGCATCTCGCCCATCGCTGCCAACTGGCTATGTTCCATCAGTCAAGGTCCACTGTGCTGTCGAAAGTGGCGCAGGCGCAGAAGGGACCTCCAATATGTCTCTCCTCTCACTCAGACCCCCATTCCCCGCGATACATGAAAAGTAAGCGAAAACAAATTAATACATAATAATGTCATCATGAGAACACATCACAGGGTTTGTACTTTTAACTCATCATCGAGAAATAGACTTATGCATTTAAATGTTAGCTACATTGATACGACCACAAGAGCAGTGGCACGAGCAGTACCACATGATAAGCACAGCTATGAATTACACATGCGCATAACTTTCCCTCCACTTCTGCAGACGCGTCAGGACACGTGAGTGTGGCTGACGCATGCGCAGTAACTAAAATACAAGCAGCGGCCATTTTAGGTGACTCGAGTAAATTATTTTAGTAAAACACATGTGCAAGCTTCACGATCCTTATCCAAACTAAACATAAATGTTAGTAAAACATACACTTGTTACCGTATTACACATAAACGAGGTTCTTGACTTCGGCAAGCCGCAAAATATGCGAAGCTTTGCTTCATCAATCCCCTCTTTGATGATATTTACTATCATCACAAAAAATAGAACCAGATGCCAACTTTCTTTCATACTTTATATAGCTCTATCTCTTCCAGCAATCGTTCTAACTTTTCTCTCTCAGTTTTAGTAGGGTGAGAAGTCTTCACCTTTTTGTATATCTGATCATTCACTTCCTCCAACTCAATTTCATCCACACTCCGTTTCAACCCTCTTGCATTTACCTCGTGCTTCTTGGTGCGCTTGCGGCATTTACAACAGATAAAAATGAGAAATATAATAAGACCTATAATACCAATTGGCATCAGTATCTTGAACAACAAGCTTTTACCTACACTAGCAAGCCAATGACCTACATTTGAGAGACCATCTACCAGTCTCTTCCAGGCACTATCAACCTCGAGTGGTTTGAGTTCCTTTGTCAAATTAGTAATGTTTTTCACATATCTTTTGATCTGTACACTTTTATCCGGAATATAAGTGCAACAATGTTGCGCCTTCAACATCCGGCAGACTCCGCCCTCTTTCGCTAATAAGGTGTCAAGAGCAAGTCGATTCTGTAAAACCATTGATCTGATCGCAACCATTTCAGTATTGACCAGCAGAAATCCATGAGCTGTTTCAGTAGACAGCACATCTACTATAGTAGACAATTTGCAAATTCTGTGAGTGTTCAGAACCACTCCCACTCCAGGTATCAGTGCACTGAAAATACTACCCATAATTTCACCTATACTTTCTCTTTTACTACGCACTAAGCCATTAGTATCTTCATTGCTTCCAGCTTTTCCATTCACATGGTATATTTTCGGGAAAACAATGCCAAAATAGCAGCTTCCATACCAGTGATCCGGCAATTTGAAATAAGCCTTGTCCCCACAAATATAATAAATTCCAGGAAACACAGGCTCTGACCCATTTTTGAAACCCCAACCTCCAATTACCTTGTAATTATGTTCGCATTCACTGGAACCAATGAAAACATTATTATAATAGCTAGTCTTCTCGCGGTGAAGACATAGCTTGCCTTTCTTTTCAAAATCCAGCAACAGAGCAGGTCCCGCCCCACCATTTGAGGTGCCTTCCATGTTCTCTGCCCACTTTGGCTTTTTCTGACTTTCGTCATTAGCCTTCTTTTGTATTTTAATTCTTCTTTTCTCTGCCATGTTCAGGAACATCTTTTCCTGTTCACGCAAAGAACAAGTCAAGTTATCTCTGTGTGCATCTGCTATGTCAATGTTACCTATGGTCAAGAAGTAGTCTCCCATATATCTTATGGTGTCACTTTTGGTATGTACAGGATTCAAGTTCCCACGTATAGGAAGTTCAGAAAATATTACGTCATTATTAGAGTAATAGTACTGTAACGGTCCTCTTTTGTAAAATAAACTAGCTAAAATGCTACAGGAGATTCCATATGTTAATGGCAAGTGATGGTATGTCACGCCTTCAGCCACAGAAGTAGGTAGCTTCATGCAGACATAGCAATCTTCAATTTCCATAGTCTCTACATAGTGTATTAACAAGTTTGCAAAAACATTTAAGTGTGTCCTGTTCTTAATTCCATGATAATGTAGTCCTCCCTCATCTGATGCTTCTAAGTCTCGTTTTGTTTGTCTCAGTGCTCTCTCATGTCTTGCTACACTCTGTGTTGTCAACTCCTCACTGTCGGTATTTACAATTTCAGTAGGGACAATGTTAGTATCTTTACTTACAGTGAAGGGTATAAAGATTGTTAGTCCTATCCAAATTACTATCAGTACTACTATACTACATATACACACCTTGCAGCACGTCTTGCAACGACTGCAACTCGGTCTACCATTCACAGTTGAATCAGACATTTCGGCTCAGAAGAAGTTTCTTGTCCCCTCTTTGTGTCTTTACACAGCTAGCTTACTTTGTGCAAATTCACGGTGGTTCGTCTTCTTCTTCAGCAGAGTACTCAGGGACGGGCTCTCCGTCGCTTACGTCAGTTATATCAAGATCTTCAAGTTCTTCCAAAACGAGTGTCCATTCAGGAGACTTGTATTTCTTGTTTTGTCTTTTTAATCGTTCACTCCTTCTTTTGGAAGAGTTTTCTTCTTGCTCTGCTATCCGTGCACTTCTCCTTGCTTCTGCACGTTTCTCTTCCACCGTCTTTATCCTTAGCCTTAGTCTCTTTATGAACCTAGGCTCAAGGTTGTTTCTTTTCTTTAGTCTCTTAGTGGGTACTTGGACTTCACCTTCTTCTCTTATCCTCTTATCTTCTTTAGCTTGTGGCAATTCTGCTTCACTTTCTTCTTCTTCTTCCCTTATCTCGCTAGTTCCAGGGCTATCATCAATTTCTTCTGCCTGGTTACTAATCTGGCCTAGTTCAGGAATATTTTGTTTTTGGCTTTCGATTGTCTTTGTCTATGTTTCTGTTTCTGTTTCCTGAACCCGTTCTTCTAACCCTATCTGATCCTGTTCAAGCACTTCGATCTCTTGATTTTCTTCTGCTCCAACTATCACTCTATGTCTAAGCTGTCCCTTATCCTCATCAGGAGTTAGTGGAGGTGTATCGAACACCTGTTCTGTCCCTGTCTGACCTTCTCCTTCCTCAGTTTTGATGTGAATCTCAGGCGGCTGAGGTTCTTCGCCTGTGCCTTGCTTTTCCTGACTAGTCCACTCTCTACCTTCACTAAGTCGCTCTCTTGTTCTGATAGGATCTTCGGTCAGATCAATCAGCGGTATCCATTCTTCTGGCCATATGCTTGGCAGCTCGTCATCAGCTACTCCTGGCTCAGCTTCCTGGACCTCTTCAGCAGGCTGGATTCTTGGCAGTTCGTAGTCAACTACTCCTGGGCCAACGTCTGCTGTTCCTGTAGCCTGACTGGTGCTGGGCTGCTCGTTGTCAGCTACTTCAGGTCTGTCTCCTGCAGAGTCCTCTGCTGGTTGCCCTTCTTCTGCAAATTCTTTGTCTGGTAATACCTTCTGGGTGTGGCCAGCGTGGATCCACTGGGGAACACCTGCGACCTTCACTGCAGTGGTTGTTACCAGGATTACTTGGCGTTTCTTTCCCCACCTTGGTGCCAGACAGTTTGATCGAGTGTGCTTCTTTATTTTGACCCAGTCTCCTGGAACCAAGCTGTGGAGAGGAGTCGTTGGATTGAGGATGCCGTCGTCTCCAATCTGGCGAGAGATAGAACGCACTTGGTCACCCAATCTTCTGCAGTATTCAAGCACCAAATCATCAGTAATACTCAACAGTTTGCTTCCTGGCACCCATGCTTGTCTCATCACTCTTCCCATAATGATTTCATGGGGACTTAGGCCTGTCTTGCGGTCAGGAACACTTCTCAGTCCCATCAGGACCAGGGGCAGGGCCTTCACCCAGGTCATGCCAGTAGCATCTGTCAGCTTTGCTAGTCTGTTTTTGATAGTTCCATTTACTTGTTCCACTATTCCAGAAGCCTCTGGGTGGTATGCACAATGGAGTTTTTGCCTTATTCCAAAGGCCTTACAGAGTTCAGCCAGTATTTCATTCTGGAAATGTCCACCCTTATCTGATTCAATAATGAATGGCACCCCGAATCTAGGTATCAGCTCTTTTAGTAAACACTTCGCTACTGTCAGTGCGTCACTTTGGGGAGTAGGGTAAGCTTCTACCCATTTTGAAAATACGCAAACAATGACAAGGACATATCGCTTCCCTTCACAACGGGGCATGGTGATGAAATCAATCTGTATCCTTACAAAGGGACCCCCTGATCTCCCAATTTTGCTCAGTTCAACCATTGTCCTCTTGCCTGGGTTCATCTGTTGACATGACAGGCACCTCTGGCAGAGGGACTCTGCTACTTTCCTGAACTTCTTACTATACCAAGTCTGTTGAAATACCAGAATCATGGCATCCCTACCAATGTGTGATCCTTCATGTATTAATCTTGCCATTGTGCCAAGCAAGTGTCGGGGTAATACAGGCATACCAGTTGAGCCCAAGATGACACCATCCACACGTCTCGGTCTACACCCATCCTCCTTCCATTTCTCTCTTTCTTGCCAAGGAGCCGACTCCTGCCACTCTCTCACTTCATCCCAAGTAGGCACTTCTTCAAACACCTGAAGTTGGCAGCTGGTTCCTGGCCCCCCTCGTTTTGGATTTACGATATACCGATCTTTGGCGCACCATTGGGCCACTCGGTCAGCATAATCGTTTCCCAGTGATACTTTGTCCATGCTCTTCTTATGAGCACCACATTTTACCACTGCCAGTTCCTTGGGTAACTGGATGGCCTCTAAAAGGTCATGCACAACCTTTGCATTCCGAATGGGAGTACCTGAGGAAGTCAGGAATTCCCTCTGTAGCCACAATTGGCCAAAGTCATGCACAACTCCATAACAGTACTGACTGTCAGTATACACTGTTATGCGTATGTTTTTCCCAATTTTGCAAGCTTTTATCATAGCAATCAATTCGGCTACTTGTGCAGACGTTATGTTATATAGATAACCTGCTTCTTCAATTTTGGTTAAGGAGACTACAGCATAGGCAGCACTCAGGCCTCCTAGTTCATGTCTTAGACAGGAACCATCTACAAACAGCTCTTTATCATGCTCAGGCAATGGCGTTTCTTTTATGTCTGGGCGGGGTTTTGTGCTGAACTCTGTCAGATCAATGCAATCATGTTCATCATCATCCCCACCTTCCATTTCCAGGGAGTCGGGGAGTAAGGTGGCAGGATTCAGAATACCGCACCTGACAATGCTTACATTTGCTGCACCCACAAGAATCCTCTCGTATTTAGTCAGCCGACTAGGGGTGAGATACTGCGTTTTAGTTCTGGTCAATAGAATTACCACTCCATGTGAAACATACACAGTCACAGGATGTCCCATGACTATGGACTCACTCTGTTCCAAACTTGCACAGGTAGCAGCTACTGCTTTCAGACAGCCTGGTAACCCAGCAGCTACTGGGTCCAAGGTAGCAGAGAAATAGGCCACAGGCCTTCTGGTCGTGCCATGTTCTTGAGTCAGGACTGACAATGCGCAATTATCGCGAGTGTCACAGAATAGGGCAAACTCTTTGGAATAATCTGGCATTCCCAGCGCAGGGGCTGTACACAGACAGTTCTTCAGTCTTGTGAAAGCCATTAGGCTTTCATCGTCCCATTCTACAATGTCTGCATTCCTCTCGTGGTCATTTTTATCAAAGGCCTGGCTAAGGCTGCAAATCCCAGAATCCATTGCCTGCAGTAGCCTAGTACACCCAGGAACATTCTGACGTCTTTTTGAGTACGGGGCAACTGCATCTTTTGAATTATTCTCACTCTTTCTGATGTGACTTTTCTAACACCCTTTTCTATCTGGTGTCCTAGATATTTCACTGATTTTGCACAGAACTGTAGTTTGTCAGGGGCCACTTTATGCCCTTTCTCACACAGATGATTTAGGAGGGCAATGGTGTCAACTACACAGTCCCTATGACTTTTAGACGCCAGTAGAAGGTCGTCTATGTACTGCACTAAGACAGAGTTCCCAGGTAAGGTCAAAGTCTCTAGACATTTTTTCAAGATCTGATTAAAGATAGAGGGGCTCTCTGTATACCCCTGAGGGACCCTATTCCAGCAATACACGTGACCTTCGAAGGCAAATGAGAAAAGAAATTTGCTGTCGGGGTGCAGGGGTATCGAAAAGAATGCATGACACAAATCAATCACAGTGAACCACTCAGCATCCCAAGGAATCTGGTACAGAATCACTGCAGGGTTCGGGACAATAGGGCAGCAAGGAACTACAATTTTGTTTACCTTTCTCAGGTCTTGCACTACCCTATACTTGCCACTAGGCTTCTTGATGCCCATAATCGGTGAGTTGCATGGGCTGCTCATCACTTCCTGTATGATGTCTCCTTCTAATAATTTTTGTATTTCCAGAGTGACACCTGCTTTCACTTCAGCATTCATTCGGTAGGGCTTAGTGTTAGGATATACTGCATTGTCCTTGATGGCTATCTGAATGGGGTCCACATCTTTCATTAATCCCACATCCTTTCCAGTGAAATCCCACACCTCTGGCTTTACCGCTTCCTGGAGTTCTTGGGGCAGGTCCTGCAGGGTCAATCTTTTAATTTCTGAGTCAGGTCTAAGTAACAATAATTTATAAATGCCATCTTCATCCGGGGTCTGTATTTCAACACCTTTTGGTGTGCAAAAGATGGTACAGTTCATTTTGCACAGCAAATCACGACCCAGTAGATTCACTGGACTGGTGTCACAGACGACAAATCTATGCATTTGTTTAAAATTTCCAATTGAAATCTCCATTGGTTCGGTAACAGGAGTACTAATCAATTGATTAGATACACCCACTACTTGGATATTTTCTCCCGAGAGGGGTAGGTTTGGAACGTCCACTGTTCTTACAGTAGAACGGGTAGCGCCAGTGTCCAACAGAAAGGTGACATCATTTCTGTCTACCTTTCCTTCAATGTATGGTCCAGACTGGTCTACCGGCAAGGAAGCGCCAAGTACGCACTCCTCGTCCTCCCCTCTCAGGCCCCGTCAGTCCTGATCATTACAAAGGAAGGTATCATTTAGCAGATACTGCGAAGTTGCTGTATTTCTGTTCTCACCGCTTTCCCAAACTTCTATCTCCTCACCCTCTGCTTGCTTTCCCCTGTATACCTGCTTGGGTGCTCGAGGCACCTGAACTGTTTTTACCTGGGGTTGAGTCTTTCTTGGCCTTTCTTTCTGCGTCTGTGGAGTTAAATCAGGAGTATTTGCATTATCATCTATTAATTGAGGACACTCGTTACGCCAGTGTCCAATTTCGCCGCACTGATGGCAGGGAAATTTCTTCATAGCCTCTTCCCTGCTAAATTTTGGCCGGGGCTTTCCTCCACCCCCTCCCCCAGGACTTTTGTTCTCAGCATTTTTAACCATGTTACTCAATTGTTTTTCCTGCTGTTCTGCGAGCTTCACCTGAGCCCACATCACTTTTTCCTTAAGGGCCTTTTTCTTTTCTGCCATCTCGTCCTCGCAGTACTTAGCGTACCGCAGGACCTCATCCATTTTCTTTGTATGCCAGCAGATTTTATTATCTTTTATCCACTGACAAATTTCAGGTCTTAAACCATTTACAAACCTGTAAATAAAATGCGTCATGTCCTTCAAATCGATGTTATCAATACCACTGTATGTTTTAAATACCTGCAATAACCTCTCATAGAATGAGTGCACTGTCTCGTCCCTTTCCTGTGTTGTTCTATCTATTTTTGTCCAATCAGTTTCCTTTGCGGGCACCTTTTCTTTCAAATGCTGAATCACCTGCTCATATTTTCGCATGACATCTTTTGATGGCTCCCCTGTTTCCTTATTTCTTGGGTACTCCTCACTGGGCCAGTCTATGGCTATTTTACACTGGGTCCATAAATCCACCGGAACCACAATGTCGAAAAACCCATCCAGGTCTTTCCACAGACATTTCTGTACCTTCACGAACCTCTCCACCTGCCTGTACCAGTCCACTGGTTTCTCTCGTAATTTTGGAAAATCGTTCGTAAAGGACACAATATCCTGTCTAGACCAGGGGACATGCACATATTTCCCTCCAGGTACTTCGCGCATGGGGCATAACTGTTCAGGTTTCTCCACCTCCCTTAAAGCAAATTCAGGAGTCACTTGTCGGGAGCGAGCCTCTTCCCTCTTTTTCGCCCACCTGCTTCTCCATCTTTCCACATCTCCCCATTTCTGTAGTACTCCCAATAATTCTTTAATCTGCAGCTTTTTCCCTGCCACATTCAAGTGCTCTATATCTTTGTCTGAGAAGTCTGCTCTGTACGGTTTCTGTAAGGGCTTGGATTTTGAGATATCTACCCCCATACTAACTGCTGTTTCGGTCAGTTTTTCGTGGAGCACTCTGGTGTTCCTTGTAAAGCTTTTACATATAAACGACAATTCTTCTTCAGAGTAGGTATTCAATCGATCCAACCCCACATTTCCTGCCATTAATTCTTCTATTTCCACCCTCAGCTTGTAAAGGTCTAAAGGTTTCGTTTGCGGAGTCTGTTTCTTTAATTCACGACTCCAACTTTCAATTTCATCTGGAGTTACCAGAGAGACATTCCTAGTGCCTGTTGCGGATTCTAATTTAATCTCTTTCGCATTAAAAGGGTTATGCCTCTGCTGCATTCCCTTTCCGGTCGGTTTGTTTGGCAAGTCCAAGAACGCAACTTCAGACTCGCACTCACTGGACTGATCATCTATGATTATCGGTTCCTGTCTCCGGGGTGCCATGACTGGGGTCATAACTGGAGTAATCGGATTTCCCTGACCATTTCCGTATAACGGGACAACTGGTCCAATAGTTACTGGAATAGTCAATGCCTCAGGGCTGGTATTTAACTGGGAGATTTTCTGAATTATTTCTGTCCTTTGTCTAGCTAGAGCCTCTTGCTCCTTTTCCACTAGTATCCTTCTTAAAGTCGTGTCATGTAATATCTGTGGGGTCAATGGAGGAGTAAAACTCGGGGCAGTAGGATGCGTTTCACTTGGTCCCCCACCATAATTTGGTTTCGGAAATAAAGTTCCAGTGTTAAAGGACCTGCGCTCTTCCCCATATGGAGGTTGAACAAAAGGCAGTCCTGAATTCGATGGTTTCTCTTCGCTTTCATACAAGGGTCTGGGGAAAAAAACTTTCGTACTTGAATATTTTTCTTCCTGGCTTGCGGGCACTTTGGGATATATATCCCTTGTTTCCGCCGGTTCGGGTTTCTCAGGATAGGGCAATACTTGACCACCCCCTCCCAGTCCTAAGAATCTGTCTTCTTCCTTGAGGAAGTGGCGTCGGGGAGCATCTCCTACACTGGAAGGGCGGGTTCCCTCATTATAAGGTGGCGGACTTCTGGTACAGATGTCATCTATCAGTTCATCATCTGATTCCCCCGGGGCCCCCCAATGCTTACACTTTTCAGTACTTTTCTCACCCGCTGCAGGGTTATGACATGCCGGCATCATGGGAAACAGACCCTCAACAATCATGCTCTGCCTCCACTGTTTCATCCTTTTATCCCTGGACTCCTGTTTCAGCCTGGGGTACCACTTGGTCAAACCCTTGTCCATTCGGGGTCTCTCTCTTTCAAAAGCCTCAATCTCCCATTCCTCTAATGCCTCATACTGCGTTAGTCTCGGTCTGGGATGCAATTCGTTCATCCGAGTCCTTAAATTAAATAGGATCCTACCATTGAAAGTACCATCTAACGGAAAAGCCAATACTCCGTCATCTTTTGTGTACTTCACCCAATTCTCCAACCACACACAGGTATTGTACCCTCGGTCAAACATCATGAATGAGGCAGGAGTATTAGGTGGTGGGACAAGAACACCTTCCCTAGATTTAATTGGTTTGTCCGTTTTGAAATAATTTTTCACCTTACTTACAAGGGACAATTTTCTCTTGGTTCCGTACATAATATCGTATCTATTAGTTTTCCACTGATCCCTTTCAAACCCTAGGTGCCTTGGATCAGGTCGAGTTCCTGTAGTCTGCGAGTGCCACATACGACTTCTACGCTAAACTTTGTTTACAAACTACCTCCAATCAGAACGCGCTTCAGAAATCCGTGCGACCAATGGGTGCGCGGCTCTGAATAAGCTCCGCCAATGGGTGCGCGGCCCCTTCGTGAGACAGTTCCCACGCTCTGGCGCTCACCCCTCCTTTACAATTCCAGCTCCGTTACCCGCCCGCTGCTTCTACCAATCCCAGCGCGGCACAGAGTGACGTCAGAGGCGCTTCGCGACTGACTCCCTCCCTTCACAAGGTAACGGAAACTTTCTTTCTTTTAAAGTGCTCAGTGCTTGGTTATTTTACAACAAATACACATTCGCCACAGTGCTCAAGTGTCTAGACAGAAAAAGAATTGTTTTACTGCAAGTAAACTACTTCCATTTACTTTTCACTCGCTGCGGGCAGATCTCTTCCGCCTACCCTTCACTCTAACATCGGTGAACCTGTTATTCCCCTAAACTCATCCACTTCTTTCCGGGATATGTTCCGAGTCTAAGGTTTCTCAGCGGACCCCTCTGCTTTCACGCTAGCTCCGAGGAACCTGCTACTCTTCCGATGTGACCCTTACCAGGTTACGCCACTATGGGAATTTTGCCAATGAACCCCGTTACTGTCATTTATTCACACATGTATTCAGAAAACCCTAGTTAGTGCTTCCCGGTTATCCTAACCTGCACCTAACTTTCCTCGAGCCTGTGACCTCAGGACAATGGATTCTATTCACCACTTGCCCTTTCAATTCCCCGGGGAGTTCGGACAACATGAAACAATACGGTTTACAAATGCATGGATTAGTACATATAACAATATAAGAACAAGAATAATAACAATACAAAAATTCATAAGTTTCAGCAGCGTATTCACAAGAGAATGATCAGGTCTCTTAGAACAGCCGCTCTTCTAGCAGCATCAATATACTAGCAGCTTCCGACTCAACTAGTTCAACTAATCCCTGCCTTATTCTCAACTAGTCCCTAACCATCCTCTAGCTACCAGTAAAACTGATAGAGCGCGCGAGGCCACCCGACCAATAGTTTTCGCCGTTTTCCGGCTTCAGGGCCCATATACTTTCAAATTACCATACACATTGACCAGGTGACTTCACGAGCTCTACCAATTTGTGTGTGTTCCCTACTATTTGTTTCAGCGTACCCGACTTACCATCCACTAACACGGGTACCTAATGACCACAATGAATCAGGGAGCTAGCTGTAAAGAAAAGGCAGCAAAATACAAACCCAACCAATAATGTTCAAATACTGTTTAAATGACCACGGACAACTGGAAGTTTTAAAATGTTTATCTAAAGTTCGTTCTCTTCATGCATCAAGTATACAAGAATGAGACAATCAATGACCAAGATAATGTAAATTATGTAGCTATATAAAAATAATGATAGGGTAATCATTGAAATACTGATATAAAATGCAAGAGAAAAATACTATGCAATTCAGTAATATCTAAGCATGGGCAGACTATGTATGGGTAACTATAGGAGGGCCTATAATGAGTAACACGCTTCACTTAAAGTAAAGGGGCCTTTGAACAGTCTAGGTAATGAAGTTCTAGACCATATCAGAAAATTACAAACTGCAATGCAAAATATAATCTCTAACAAGTGAGAAGACATAGGAACAAACTTATGAAAATATGTAATTGACTTTCAGTAGTTGCGGAAAGGCATGGAAAATATAACATATGCAATGATGAACTTTATTAAAGCAAAAGTTAGAAATTCAGAAGGTGCAAGATTTTAAGAGTTTCAGAGCAATATTTACCTAGATTGGTGTGGAAAACCAAACCCTGGCCACGGGTCAGTTAAGGACAGGAAACCCTCAAGGAAAAATACCCCTCAAAGGACAGCAGGTGCAGAATGGACACCCAAGACAGGACAGGATACCCTCGGGATAGGAATCAGGACAGGACCCTCAGGACAGGACAGCAAACCCTCAAGACAGGACCGCTCAGGACAGGACCGGAATCCACAGTTCGGAAGCAACGCCTGCGCTCCACCCGCTCTGCAGCTATCGATCAAGACCCCGATTGGGTCAGCGAACTCCCAGTTAAGTGCTTCGCCAGCACTTTAAGGTTCAGTAGAACCTTAGTCTATGGTCAAATTCGGACAGAGTGCTCCGCAGCTCTCTGTATCTTCAGTCACCTATTGAGTGCGTTGGGTCAGTGACAGGTCAGCTAAACCAGACAAGTCGGACAGCTCCCTAGGTGAACCCAGGGTAGATATACAGTTTGGGGACAGTGTACCACCCCCCAATGTTGCAAAGTGTCAGAATCCCTCAATTTGGATTGGTCCTTAGGTAGGATTTGGGTAACACACCAATCACAACATAGTAACTCAAGCCTACATTTGCATAGTAGGGTACCGCCTAGTAAGTTTGGGGTTCCCAGGAGAAACTGTGCAGAAACACAATGACAATTTAACATTGTATCATATGAGGAGCAACATTCGCCGTTCTCGCAGGGCAGAGGTGACTTTCTCAGGAGCATCTCGCCCATCGCTGCCAACTGGCTATGTTCCATCAGTCAAGGTCCACTGTGCTGCCGAAAGTGGCGCAGGCGCAGAAGGGACCTCCAATATGTCTCTCCTCTCACTCAGACCCCCATTCCCCGCGATACATGAAAAGTAAGCGAAAACAAATGAATACATAATAATGTCATCATGAGAACACATCACAGGGTTTGTACTTTTAACTCATCATCGAGAAATAGACTTATGCATTTAAATGTTAGCTACATTGATACGACCACAAGAGCAGTGGCACGAGCAGTACCACATGATAAGCACAGCTATGAATTACGCATGCGCATAACTTTCCCTCCACTTCTGCAGACGCGTCAGGACACGTGAGTGTGGCTGACGCATGCGCAGTAACTAAAATACAAGCAGCGGCCATTTTAGGTGACTCGAGTAAATTATTTTAGTAAAACACATGTGCAAGCTTCACGATCCTTATCCAAACTAAACATAAATGTTAGTAAAACATACACTTGTTACCGTATTACACATAAACGAGGTTCTTGACTTCGGCAAGCCGCAAAATATGCGAAGCTTTGCTTCATCATTAGTATTACCAACTATAGAAGAAAGAAAGACATAATCTGTAACGAATGCTCTTTAAAAATATGATTAACACAAAATGATTCAGCAGGAAGTTGTGTCACAGTACAACTAGCAACTAGCCAGCGCAGTACAAATCTATTCAGGCCAGTATCATGGGCGTCTGCATGGAGGGGCAAGGTGGGGCGCTTATGGTTTGGTGCTCTTTCATATGAAAGAGATCTGGCAGAAGTGAGTGACTTTTCCTCTGAGCTGTTAACCACACCAGCAACCGTATCATCTGCACCAGGCCCAGGCGATATGTCTGTTTCCCTCCCTCTCTCTCTCTCTGTCTCCCTCTTTCTGTCTCCCTGTGTCTCCCTCTACCTCGCTGTCTCTCTCTCTCTGTCTCCCTCCCTCACCCTCCCTCTGGCTCCCTCCCTCTCTCTCTCTCTCCTTCTGTCTTCTTCTCTCTCTGCCTCTATCTGTCTGTCGGTCCCAGCCTGCTGTAATTACCATATTGTAATTTGTCACTGGGCCAGCACTGGATACACATCATATGCTATCTAAGAGTCAGATAGTACCATGATCCAGCTTACCTGTACTCGCCACCACCACTGCCTGCTTCCTCACAGTCTGATTGTCCTCTGGCGCCGCATCCTCCACAGAGTAGTCCTCAGACTCGGAGTCGATCACGATCACGTCCGAGCTGGCCCCGCCACCAGATGTTCCACCTAAAAAATATATTTAAGACTGTTAGATTACACCACTCACTAGTATTTGGTTTAGGAAGGAAGAAATTTGAAAACAACAGAAAAATTAATTGACTGTCTACTCTAGTCTAAAGTAAAAATGTCCCTCCTTCCAGAGAAGGCTGTTGTCTTGCTGCTTTTCTTTGTCACAATTGATGAATGCTTGCTTAATTTTAACACACACCATTTTTCTCTGAACAGACAGACGCTGGACTTCTACGGACAAGAGCAACATCAACTAAACCAGGTGAAAGCTCGGCTCGACCACAAGAAATGTGTTCCAACTTCCATTACTCATCAACTCAGCAGCAAGCACTTTTCCTTTTCCAGCTAACTTTATTTTAATATATGTGTTTACTTTTACTTTTAATGAAGCTTTTAAACTTGAATAGACTCTGTGGTTTTTTGGTCCTCCAGACTAGATTGACTGAGCGAAAGGTTTTGTAATTTTTGCAAGGAGGAGTCCGTGCCGCTGACACTACCAGGTTTATACAGTGTGCCAAACACACCACTCTGAAATATTATGACTCTGGTCTTTCGTGTCCATAGTTTCGTTTGTGGAGATTTGTCCCTGCAACAGTAGTATTATTGATTTTGCTCCTATCTAAACACTGTTTCGAAAAAATTAAATTAGGAACGCTTGGACAACAATAGGTCCTCTATATTTAAATGAAAACTTACTGGGGCCAGCAAAGGAGCACTCGCCGCCCTGGCCTGCATCCTCCTCCTTTGGAACCACTGCATCCACTGTTTCTGTCCGCTTGCCCCTGGGCGGACCTGACGTACAACATGAAAGAAAGAACAGAAAAAATTGATGATTGCTGCGTGTCGATGTCCTTGTCAACCAAATCAAACATTTAGAAAGAACAAGAACCAACTATTTCAGCCAAAAAGAGGGCCACAAAGGAAGGACTGCACCTGAGCCTCTACTCTAGGGGCAGATTTACAAGCCCCTTGCAGCTCTTTTGCTCCGTTCTTGCGTCACTTTTGTGACGCAGCGCCACAACAAGAGAGGCGCCATGGTGTGGCGTATATTAACAACGTGACGCATATGGGAGATGCATCCCATTCTAAAGCCCTGCGCCATAAGCGAGCGTTCCAGCGCAAGGGAGGGCGTTCCTGCGCAGGAACGCATGCTAAAAGTGGCTATGGGGAATAGATAAAATTTCAATCAGTCATTTAGGACAATGATCCGTCACTGAAACCCTGCGCCTGCATGAAGCAGACTTACGGCTTGACGCAGCATTGCTGGAGCTGCGCCATCGTTGCAACGCAACTCCATCAATGAGCCGCCTTTACGGCACCGATGCGTAACGCTTCGGTGACGTTTTGGCACCATGGCGTGCCGCATTGAAAATACGGCGCACCATGGGTGGTGCTGGCGTGCCTCACACTTTGCAGGGATGCGCAGGTAATTGCTAATCTGACACTTAGGGGCATACTTACGAGTTCTGAGCTGGACACCTCCAGATGTGCACCAGAACAAATGCGTAACGCAAAACTAACCTTGCGTCACGGCAGATGCGCCGCAATTACAATGGGGCAAACCCTGGCGCAAGGGTAGGCAGATGCGTGACGCATCTCGTGACGAAAGAGGGGTGCATCTCTAGAGTCGCGTCGCAGGCGCGATGCAACTCTAGCAATGCTCAGGGCTGCCCAATACTCAACATACCGCATCAGTCCTTACGCCTGCTTCAAGCAAGCAGGCATAAAGAATTGACGTAGCAGCGTCGCGGAAGTGCCTGCGTTAAATCTTGTAGATTTCACGCAGGCACTTTTGCGAGGCACACATCTGCCTGACCGCCACCCGCCCCCCTCCCCCTGCGTGGGAACGCTCCCATTGTGGCGCAGGCCCAGGTCTTAACGTGGCGCATCTCCCTAGATGCATCACGTCGTACATGACTCGCAGGGATGCGCCACGTTTACGTCGCTGTGCGTCAGGTAAGGCAGCGTAAACGTGGCGCAAGGGGCTTGTAAATCTGCCCCTTTGTGTCTAGCATTACGCAGTTCTGTAAAGTACACTCATACATTACTCAGCCCAAATAAATGAAAACAAATAAGCAGTGGCACCGCCACAGAGAAGGAGAGCAGTGCACCTGAAATGCACAGAAGATTTTGAAATATTAATTTACCTCTCCTATCAATGTAATCAGCAGCATTATTGCTCTTTGTAAAAAAGTTAAAGCAAACATTTGCAATATTATATAACACACAGAGCAGGAGAAAAAACAGAGTAGTGACGAGTGATGAAAAAATTGCTACTACTACTCACCAAGCCCGGGGACCTCCACTCCCAGCAGGTCGAGCAGGTCGTGCTCCAGTCCAGGATATTGGTCCAGCGGTGGGTCACCTGATTATAGGTGCGCTGGACCCCCGTGATGTTAAAAAGGGCCCGGCACACCTGCCCCCACCCCTTCCGTCGCTCCTGGCTGTTGGTGTAACCGGCAGCGATCCCGCCGCCTGCCGCGATGGGCCTGGGGAGACGGCGCTGCACATAATAAACAAGTGAGCCCACCTCCTCAGGACTGAAGATCTCCCGGGGCACCACCATTTCCGCCCTCAAGCGGCCACACGGGAGCCGGGCACGGGCTGCGGCGGCCGTCTTCGGCAGCTTGACTGCTGTCTTCACCATGTTCTGGGCAGGTAAGGAGATAAAATGAAAAAGAATAAGAGTAGAAAAGAAGGAAATAAAAGTTTAAAAAAGTAGTTGAAAAGTAAACAAAAGTAGACTAAAACACAAAAATATAGACCTAGAAAACAAGAGGGAGAGAAAAAAAGTTTAATAGATAAAAAAAAAAATAAAACAAGCAAAGGATGGCAGAGATATACAGAGGATAGAAACACCATGCCCAGACACATAGGAATGAATGAAAAACAAGATGGCCGCCCGAACACGTGCGTGTAAGTAAGTTCACACGCGATTTGTCTCGCGAACTCGTGCAAACTTGTATTCGCAAGGCGCTCATCGCGCGAGATTACACATAGCGGGCGGAAACGGAAATACGTCACGCAAACAAAATGGCGGCGCCCATACTCAACCTTGGTGTAACTCGCACGAGTTCGCGGCTTCCACGGTCGATTTCGCACGACGCCGCGCCTCGCGAATAGGGCGAAAGTACAGAAAAACGAGTTTTGCAAAAGCAAAACCAACAAGCAGGTGCAAAAGTTTGAGCTCATCATTTGTAACCATTTCCCCGTAGTGCTTCCTGAAGGGGCCCTCCAGAATCCGGTTGCCTACTTGCAACTATTGTGTGACCCTGCTCTGACAGTCACAGAATAGTTACAAGTATGCCATTGCATCCTGTTAAAAAAAATTTACATTGCAACAAAAAGGAAAGGGAGCAGACAAGCAGGTGCCAGCCTTCATTAATGTCAGTTGGGGCAGGGCAGGTGTTGTTGTTTGCAAAACTTAAAGCACTTAGCAGGTGTGCTTTCCTTTGCCTCAATAATGTACACTCACTGGTCAATCAGAGGGTGCTGTGATGACACCGAGGGTGGCATGGTGTGCCAGCCAGAGGGTGGCATGGGTGAACCAGAGTGCCAGTGTTGACAGGATGGCAGTGCTTTGCTTTGCCCCAATAATGTACACTGGTGAACCAGAGGGTGCTGTGATGACACAGAGGGTAACATGGGTGAGCCAGAGGGTGGCATGGGTGACCAAAGAGAGTGCCAGTGGTAACAGAGGGTGGCAGTGATGAAGAAAGCCTTGCAAACAGGCTGGGCACGTAGAAACAACAAGTTCGCAAAACTGGCGACCCGACAAGTAAGTTCGCAATTTGCGAAATTGTACAAAACCCTCGCGAACTTGCAGAAACCCGTGCGAACACACCCCCCCCCAAAAATACGCAAATCCGCGAGAATTCGCGGAATTTGCGGATTTTTGCAATCCGCAAATACGCAAATCCGCAAATTCGCGGATTGCTAATCCGCAAAATACGCCCATGCTTAATTCTCAATTCCAAGAAAGAATATTTCAGATCGGAAATGGGGAACGCCAAGAATAGATCCTGCAAGCTCTTTGAACTGGTCAAACTCCAATCTAATAAACTGGCTTAAACATCGAAAGATTCACCCAAATCACTAATATCAACAGAAGAATTTTCCTCCTTCTTCGCGGACAAAATCACGGCATTAGGAATTGAACTCAGTACCGCCACCTACTCTCAACCCCTTCCTGACCTACCCCCCTTCCGCACCTCCCCCCTGGCTTCACCTAAAAACCAAGCCCGCTGGACTGACTTTGAATACTATAACGAAGGCTCTATCTCCAAAATCCTCTCTACTTTAAACCCCAATAGCCACTTCAATGACCCGCTACCCGCCAACTGCCTCGCTGCTGCCTCCCACTCCATTGTTCCTTGTTGGACTGCAATAATCAACACCTCTCTCCAGCAGGGCTCGATTCCGGACCCCTTAAAAGCCAGCCAAGTCCTCCCTATTTTGGAAAAACCATCACTGGATCCAGCCTCCCCATACAATTTCAGACCTATCTCTAATATCCTGCTATTAGCCAATGTATTGTAGAAGTGTATGGAACAGCAACTAAGTCAGTACATCAACAACTTCCACCTACTTGACGACTTCCAATCTGGATTCAGGCCTGGGCACAGCACTGAAACCACTATTCTCCACATCGTGGATGACGCCCTCCAAGCCCTAGACCAAGGCAAAACTTGCCTACTAATCCTCCTTGATCTATCCTCCGCCTTCGATGCGGTCAACCACGAAAAACTACTCAAACATCCTCAAATTCAGGATGGGTCTGGATGGCGTGGTACTAGAATGGTTCAAATCCTTCCTCCACAACCGCTCTCAGAGATTTCTCATCAATGGCAACCTATCAGGTCCTACCCCGGTCACGGTCGGTGTCCCCCAAGGGTCAACCATGTCACCCACCCTCTTTAATCTTTACTTAGAGCCACTCACCAAAGTTCTTTTATTCTGCCAACATCTCCTACCACACGTATGCGGACGATACCCAAAAATACATCAATATCTCTTCGCTCGAGGAGATCCTCCCCCTGAATGAGACCCTGAAACTGACCGTTCAATGGCTAGCTGATAACCAACTCAAACTCAATGCAAAGAAAACTGAATTTCTCCTAATCGCCCCTTCAAAACCCAACCCGGAGATCCAGGTATGGATTAAGGCCATCACAGCCCTGAACTGCCTGCTGACCATTGTGAACTCAGCCAAATCACTGAGTATAATCCTCGACTGTAACCTGAACATGCAAGATCACATTAACTCAATGGCAAAAGCAGCCAGATTCCACCTGAGCTACCTATGGAAGCTAAAACCCTTCATCGAGGCTACTGACCTAAAAATTGCAGTGCAAGCGCTAGTCGTCACTAGAGCAGCACCAATAATTTGGAACTCTTTCCCACCTGACATCAGAAGAATCCCCTCTTTTGCACGTTTCAAGAAGGAGGCCAAAGCCTTCCTCATGGGTAAATTCCTCATCTAAGTGCCTGCTCTCAACCACCACATTGGGCCTGATGAATCTAAGATTATCGCTCCTTCCCAGGATCACCAATTCTCCCCGCTGAGAATCTATGGGAACATTGCTCTCTTTTACTGACTCTAACTGTGACTGTAATCTTACACCTGTCTCCCCTTTTTCCCTATGTTCTCAGCATCCCGGCCCCTCACCTTCATCTTGATTGTTTGATTGTTATCTCTGCACTTTAAACTTTTTGTTTGTCCACCACTGTATACCGTTTAAAGCGCTCTGATACCCTCACGGGTCAAGTTTGCGCTCTATAAAACACAAAAATTAATAAATAAAAACCTAAGCGATGGCTGGAATCGAACACATGACTACAGACTTTGGAAACACAGGCACTAACCACTGAGCTAATTACATTGCTTCCACCATCCGAGTGCAGAAACGGGCGCGGGAAACTTGTTTTTTTTTTAAACAGGCACAGCGAGGCAGGCAGACTTGAACCCAGCCATATCCCTGTCCTCTCTAGACTGGAATATGGTTGTTCCACTCTCACAGGACTGCCCAAGATCTCCTTAGCACCTCTTAAAGCCTGCCTCAACTCAGCCACCAGACTACTCACAGGCACTAGAACTTTCAACCACATTTCCCCACACATGAAAGCCCTTAACTGGCTCCCTCTAGAGGCCAGAATTCAGTTGGAACTGGCCTGCATTACACACAAGGCTCTATACACAAACTCCCCTGCTTAGCTGGCACAGAAGCTAGTGGTATCGGGAGGAAGCAGGAACTCCAGGTCCGCTAGAAACCTCTTACTCCAACCTGCCTTCTTTCAGAAATAAAGAAACTACAGCCAATTGTGAAAGTATTTCATTCTTGTATTTGTCAATGTTTTGGACAATGATCGCCCCGCCCTTATCGGCGGGCTTTATTACAATATTGGTGTTGTTTTTCCAAGTTTCCAGAGACATTTTTTCTTGCTTGCTTATGTTGTATGCAACATATTGCCGTCCGGCAAGTATGTTGTCCACATCACGTAGTACCACTTTTTCGTAGGCTACTATTTTATGGTCTACCAAATGTGTTGGAGGACTGAATTTGGAGGGAGGTGTCAAACCACTCCCTGAAAAAATGGGATTGTAAGGGGCTTTTAAGAAATAGTGCTTAAGTCGAATTTTCCTAAAAAATTGCTGTAGTTCAATTCTAAGGTTGAAATTGTTTGGCATAGAGGTGGGCTCGTTATATAGACGATGTCTTCCTGATTTGGGAAGGGAGCAAGGAACGTCTAAAGAGTTTTCATGAGTGGCTCAACACATGCTCGGAGGATATTAAGTTTACATTGGAATCTGATAATATCTCAATAAATTTCCTAGACATACAAATCAAGACTGAGTCTGGAAGCCTGTATACCACCCTCTATAGAAAAAGTAGTGAACGGAACACACTCCTTAGGTACACAAGCCATCATCCCCGTAACCTCAGGGACAATTTGCCTTTTGGCCAATTCCTGAGGTTGCGGAGGAATTGTACTAAGAAGGAGGACTATTTTGATGAGTCCTCTCTCCTGATTGCCAGACTGAGTGAGCGAGGGTATCCCCTGCTCCTTTTAAAAAAGGCTCGGAAAGGAGCTTGGCATAATCACCGAGAACACCTACTCATTCCAAAACCTAAAATGACTGGTGAAGATCGATTGGTATGTGTCACCACATTTAATACAAAGAGTAATGCTATAAAGAAGTCGATTAATCGACACTGACATCTAGTCAGCGCAGAACTAGGGGGGATACCTCCCCCTCTTCATGCATTTCGCAAGGGGCGTAACATCAGGGACCATTTGATGAAATCTTTTTTTCCTACTCCTCAGACTGTGAATCAAACTACACTATGGGGTCTCCCTCCATTGATTGGTCATACCAAGTGTGGCACTTGTAAGGCGTGTCCGCTAACTATAGAATGCACCTCCTTTACTCATAACAATCAAATGCACATGTTGAAGCAACACAGTAATTGTAATACCACAGGGGTGATTTATGCCATCATGTGCCCCTGCGGTTTTATGTATGTCGGCCAAACCATTCAGAGAGTAAAATGCCGCATCCTACAACATTGTAGCCGTATACGGTGCAAGACACCAGGAGCACCTTAGTGGAGCATTTTACCTCTTTTGAACATGACTCCAATAGCTTGAGATGGTGGGTCATTGAAAAAGTGAGGGGAAACCCGCGAGGGGGTGCCCTCAGCAGTATTCTGAGCAAGAGGGAGTGTAAATGGATACATTTATTGAATACAGTGAATAAAGGGCTGAATGAGTTGGAGGAGATTAATAGACAGGTGGCACTTTTGGTAATTTAGAGTGTTTACTTCCTGAGTCGGTCTGTTCGGAACGTTGCACTGTATGACTTTTTCCAAATACCATGAATGAGCTTATATGTATGTCCAGTATAAAGGCAATGTCTAAGATCTTGCTGTATTGTGCACTGTCATGTATATTGATTGTAAAGCTTGTATGTCATTGTATATATTGTAAATGTGTTTATTGATGTCAAATTTAATTCCATTGTATATATTTAATTATTTGAAGTAGGTTGTTGTGACCGTTTCTAGGATTAGATCCTTAGCACAAGTTAGAATGGATATTGCCCCTACTCAATATGGCGGTCAATGGAGTCCTTTTTCTACTTTTTATGACTCCTGTAGATGGCTTCTGAACTAATGCCTTGTTTATGCAATGACGAAAAATTGGGTCGCTAAGTGCCTCTGTTAGTCATGGTAAATATAGACTGTGAAAAGGTTTTAGGTCCGCTGAGCATGGGAAGCACTTCTACGTTTGGTAACCATGACCACGGCCAAACAGGTATACTTCCGGGTGGTTTTGAACTCCCTCTTTACTTTCCACCAATCCCTGATGACGTTTTAGACACCCGCGTTCGGTAGCTCTGGCTAGAACGCTGTTTCTTCAATCGGGATAGAGTTTTTCACCCGAATACTATTCGGGGCGATAAGCCTTTAAATTATGGATGTGACGGCGACGCTCAGTAAGAACTGGTTCTGGGATTCGCTCTAACTCCAGTTCATATTATTTTTACAGCTACCGGAATTGAATTGACAGAGTCTTGGAGATTTAGGCCAATAACGATTATTACGAAAAGGTAATGTGTACGATTAGCTCTGAGCAAGTGATGAATTGCCAATAGATAGAAAGGGATTGGTCAATTCATTACACCTTATTGTTATCTCTCTGTGGAATGAGAGGAAATAGAATACGCAGTGATTAAGGCCCGCCTCTATTCTGGAATTACATGCCATCATATCTCCATAAGGTAACTTCGACCGCCCTTACCTGAGTATGGCATTATATATTTTTATTCACCCACTTTGATGGCCTAGTTCTTTGATTACACCTTGTAAATTGTTTTGTAGGTGTGAACAATTATACAGAGGACACACAGTGAATACATACGACTGGTCCCCCCTTTTAGGGTAAGCGTTTCTGCCCTCCAATGAGATTAATTTTATCCCAAATCTAGTGCAACAGCCTCAATGTGTATTCTCCTTCTTTCAGGGTCATCAATAACCCTTGGTTGTCCCGTTTTTAGTCCTGATGAAGACTCGCATGGCCCAGGTCTAACTAACCCACAGACCCTAAGACGAGTCGAAACGTCAACGCCCTTGTTATTTTCTAACCTGGATCATAATCTCGTCATACAATGTGTAAATAGGAAATTAACATTATGTGTATCTTTGAGAATATCTTGAAAAATGTGTACATAATTAAGTCTTGTGGCCAGGTTTGTGAGTACGGTGAAGTGCTCAACCGTTCTTCTATATAGCACTATTGTAAATAATTTTATGTCACTACTGTCTTGAATCTTTCTTATTCCCTATCACATCACACTGCCCCAATTCACTTTCCGTTTTCTCTTTGCACGCCCTCTCGGGGCAACCGACCCTTTTTAAAACATTTTACAAATTTGTGATTTATCGCATTCAATCTAGAGACAATGAATTAAAATTGTTTCTGGTTTTTCTATTGGTGCTGTTGCAATCCTTTCTTTAGACTTGTGCATTTATTAGCCAGAGCTGATCTGTTGGACATGCCCAAAATGTTTTCTGAATAACAACTATGTACTGATTGATTCCTGTAGTTTTGAAGGAATAGGTCAAGGACCACTGTTTTCAATATCGCTTTATACTCGGGTCCACGGCTTTTTTGGGTTACCCCATTCTTGTTAATCGATATCCCTGTCAGCGGCAACAGCAGACCGGTAGAGCTACTGGGGGAGACATAAATCGCTCTCCGCCAGTACACCGACGCCATACTTGCCAGAAAAACACTCTGCCTCCTGATTGCCGCACAGCAGTGAGCGCGAAGACACGCTCGCCGCCAACAGAAAGGAAAACTTAATCCATAACGAAATAAGCAGTATGCAGAAAATTGTGACGGGAGGGTGAATACTTAGACAACGCTCGCCGACCGCATCCACATTAGAGGCACAAACCAAAAGGTAAGTGAAGAAACATTACCTGAAGCGTGTGTTGACATACTTGCAAATCGCACGCCCCCCGTTCGAAATTTAATGACACATATGCATGTGGACACTATAACATGCAGGAGGGGGCATTTACACTCCACTCATTGATACAAACACCGCAAGCACGTACCCAACAAGGAAAGGGAATCATGGACCTAGCCTGGAGCGGGTGCGGTAATACTCACAAAACGCACACTGGCCGATCACCACAGTAGCAGCTCACCGCCAAAGGCGGTCTCCTGTATCAATCTTCTCCAAGAAACCTCTTCTTGCCGCTGGCTGTTCTTCTGGGCTGAGTTTTGCTCTGTGCCTGCACTTGATCAGGAGCTCCGTTGCTCAGAATAGTTGATTGCCCCGCAGACCGCCGCTACTTTGTTTGAAAAACCTAAAAAATTAAAAGAGAATTTAAATTACAGCCTCTTAGCGAAGCTGATGTCCTTAAGGGCAGGCTGTGGGAGCGGCAACCAAAGAGGTAGATTCTGCCGCTCCCCAGACTTTTATTTACAGATGATCCAGGCCAGACCGGTAACCCGTGCCCCGGAAGTGATTACAATCACTTCTGGGGCACGCGCCGTACACAAGACCAATCGTTATTGGGGCACGCCTGTCACTTCACCATGGCATGCAACAGGCCCGCCCCTGTGTGGTTGCAGTCCACGGGGCCGGCATGACCGCCATACATGTGGCGTGACCGATGTCGGCCCCGCCTTTCTAGTATCAAGCAATCAATCAATCATAGCATTTTTAAAGCGCACTACATACCCGTGAAGGTCTCAAGGCGCTAGGGTGAGGAAAGCTGCTACTGTTCAAAGAGCCAGGTCTTGAGGAGTCTCCTGAAGGTTAGAAGGTCTTCGGTTTGTTGGAGGCGAGTGGGGAGGGTGTTCCATGTCTTGGCAGTGAGGTGGGAGAATGATCTGCCGCCGGTGGTCACTCTTTGGATGCGGGGGACGATGGCGAGGGCATGGTCTGCGGAGCGGAGCTGTCGGGTGGGGGTGTAGAGGCCGAGTTGTCTGTTGAGGTACGCTGGTCCGGTGTTGTGGAGTGCTTTGTGTGCGTGGATGAGGAGCTTGAAGGTTATCCTCCTGTTGATGGGGAGCCAGTGCAGGTCTTTCAGGTGGGGTGTGATATGGCTGCGGCAGGGGATGTCAAGGATTAAGCGTGCAGAGGCGTTTTGGATGCGTTGGAGTCATGTCAGAAGTTTGGCCAGGGCTCCTGTGTAGAGTGCGTTGCCGTAGTTCAGTCTACTGCTGACGAGGGCTTGGGTGACCTCCTAGTTTCGGTGGGGATCAACTTGAAGATCCTGCGAAGCATGCAGAGGGTGTTGAAGCAGGAGGAGGAGACAGCGTTGACCTGCTTTGTCATGGAGAGTGTGGGGTCGAGGATGACCCCTAGGTTTTGTGCATGGTTGGTGGGTGTGGGGGGTGTTCCTAGTGCCGTTGGCCACCAGGAGTTATCCCAGGCTGAGGGGGGGGGGTCGAAGATGAGGACCTCTGTCTTGTCTGAGTTCAGCTTCAGTTGGCTGTCCCTCATCCAGTCGGCGACAGCCTTCATACCTTCGTGGAGGTTGATTTTGGTGGTGTGGGGGCCCTTGGTGAGAGAGAGGATCAGCTGGGTGTCGTCGGAGATGATGTTTAGGTCGTGCTGTAGGGCGACGTGGGCAAGTGGTACCATGTAGACGTTAAACAGTGTTGGGCTGAAAGATGAGCCTTGGGCTACGCCGCAGATGATCTAGGTGGTTTTGGAGCAGAAGGGGGGAGGTGGACGCTCTGTGTTCTCCCGGAGTCGAAGGAGGTGATCCAGTCCAAGGCCTTTCCTTGGATTCCGGCGTCGTGGAGGTGTGCTCTTAGTGTGCGGTGGCAGACTGTGTCGAAAGCGACTGATAGGTCCAGGAGGATGAGGGCCGCTGTTTCTCCATTGTCGAGCATGATCCTGATGTTGTTGGCGGCGATTATGGCAGTTTGGGTGCTGTGGTTGCTGCAGAACCCAGACTGGGATGGGTCCAGGATGTTGTTCACTTCGAGGAAGCTGGTTAGTCGTTTGTTGACGGCCTTTTCAATGACCTTCGCCAGGAACGGGAGCAGGGAGATGGGTCTGAAGTTCTCGAGGTCCTTGGTTTCCGCCTTGGGTTTCTTTAGTAGGGCGTTGATCTCTGCGTGTCTCCAGCTCCCCTGGAAGGTTGCTGTCTTGGAGGAGATGTTGATGGTTTTCCGGAGGTGGGGTACGATGGTGCTGCTGGCTTTGTTGAAGATGTGGTGGGGGCAGGGATCTTCCGGGGATCCGGAGTGGACGGTGTTCATGATCTTGATGGTGTCATCGTCGTTGATGTTGGTCCAGGCGAGCAGGCAGTTGGTGCAGGTGGTGGTCGTGGGAGCGGGGGTGTTGGATGTTGCCAAGGTGATGACGGTGTCAAAGCTGCTGTGGATGTCTGCTATCTTGTGATGGAAGAAGGTGGCCAGCGAGTCGCACAGGTCTTGTGATGGTGGGATGTCATTGGTGTTGGCGCTGGGGTTGGAGAGTTCCTTCACAATGATGAATAGCTCTTTGCTGTTGTGTGAGTTGTTTTGTAGGCGGTCTCTGAAGGCGGTCATTTTGGCGGATCTGATGAGTTGGTGGTGCTGGTGGGTGGCGTTCCTGTGGGCTGTGTAGCTTTACAGTGTTTTTTTGCGGGTCCAGTTTTTCTCTAGTTTACGGCAGGCTCGTTTGGAGGCCTGGAGGTCTTCGTTGAACTAGCTGGCTTTCTTGCTGGTGTTTGTGTTGGCGAGCTTCTTGAGCAGGGCGAGGGTATTGGCGCAGTCGTTGATCCATTGTCTGAGGCTGGGGGATGCGGTGTCGGGGTCTGGGCGAGGGTGGCGGTTAGCTGGTCCTCGGTGATCTTGCCCCAGCTGCCGCAAGGCATCTGCTGGGTGTGGTGGTGTATGGTGGGTTTCCCGAAGGTGAAGTGGATGCAGCTGTGGTCGATTCAGTGGAGTTTGGTGGTGCAGTCGAAGAAGACGTGGGTGCTCACAGAGAAGATGGGGTCAAGCGTGTGGGCGGCGGAGTGTGTTGGTGCTGTGACGAGTTGTCTGAGTCCGAGGTTGCCGAGGTTGTCGATCAGGGTGAAGGAGTTGGTGTCGTTGTTGTTCTCAAGGTGGAAGTTCAGGTCCCCGAGGAGGATGTAGTCCGTAGAGGCGAGGGCGTATGCTGACGAGGTCGGTGATGGAGTCGCTGAACTGCGGTCGGGGTCTGGGGGGGGCTGTAGATGAGGGTTCCTCTGAGGGTGGTGTTGGGGTTGGTGTGGATCTGGAAGTGCAGGTGTTCGGCGGTGCTGAGGGTGTCGTCAATGTTGGTCAGGACTCTGAGAGTGTTCCTGTGGACAATGGCGATTCCTCCTCTTGTCGTGTTGGTGCGGTCCTTGCGGGTGATCTTGTAGCCTTCCGGGATGGCTATGGCGATGTCTGGTGTCGAGTAGGTCCCAGAGTTCGACTGCGTGTTTGCGGGCGGAGCAGGTGTTGAGCAGGATGCATCTGAGGAAGTTGGGTTCTTCTGTGGGTGGGTTGGGGGGCCAGATGCTGGTGAATTTTGCAGTTCCGGCAGAAGAAGGGTCCTTGGGTGCGTTTTGGGATGGCCAGGCAGCAGGTGCATGATCGACCAGTGCTGAGTACGTGGAGGGCGCTGGAGCCGTAGTGGAGGCGGGCATCGTGGTATTCGCGGGGGTCGGGGTTCTGGTGCTGGGCACGGTCCAGGTGCGGACGGGCGCAGATGGGCTTGCCTTTGGCGAGCCAGCGGCATGCCCGCTACGCGTGTCCGCTGCGTGGCCTCTATATATATGGTTACGGGAGGGAGGAGCAGCTGGGAGGCGGGAGCAGGGCGGCAATTGGGCGCTGAGGGGGGGCGGGGACGCCGGGGAAAGCAGCGACGGGAAAAGAAAAACAGCGGGAGGAGGAAAAGCAGATCGTGGACACAGGGGTAGAGAGAACACAGAAAAGAAGTAAAATACAGCAATGGCACGGGGGAGGCAAAAACAGCGGTAGAACAGCGGTGTTGGAACAGGGAGTAGCCGTGAGCGAGGTGGGGAGTGGCCTACCCTGAACCATGGTCAGGAATGACCATTGCCAGTTCCCTCAAAGCGGGGTGTCCCACAAGGGCATATCTAGCCGCAGCCACTAGCGTACTGACCACAGGCAATGTGTAGATTGTGAATATAAACACATGCCTAGTGACTCAGATTGGAATGCAGGCACACTTTGGTGCCATGAAGAGCTCGACCTTTCAGTTTTTAGAAGGCAGAATTAATCTCTCTCTGCTTTTACTATTGATTTCTATATAGTTCAATCCTCGTGCCAGCCTAACCAGGCAAATCCTAAACAATTGTTTATAATTGGATCATTGCAATAACTCAGAACTGTTGAGCTATGTAAAATCTGTATGTTCCGAATTGGGTAGGCTTTATTTTTTACGCACCATAAAACTATGACAAAAAGGACAATATTGGGCCAAGACCACATTCTGCCAGTTTAGGAAACAAAAAACAGAGCCTTTGGAATGATCAAAACCTTCTGTTAAACCCTTTTGTATGTTGAAAACAACATTATTCATGGAACCATATCTTTAGGAAGCTAACTTAACTTGGGATCACCGTCTGGTGACCCGTTATAAGATGAGAATTGTTCATCATTTTGTCATTTCCCAAGTGTTAAGTGGCTTCAAAGAAGTACATTTTTTGTCCTTGTGTCAATATTTATCTACAGTCTGCAATGCATTTTATGTTTTTTGTAGATTGTATTGGTTCCCAAATGTAAGTTTTTTGTGGTTTTCTTCAAATGTGCTTTGTTCAATGTAGACCAGCTTTTTGCTATTTGAAGGCATTTAGTGGTCCTTTAATATGTTTTGATGTAAGCTATTTTCTGTCTGCCGCCAAAAAAAAGACATGATGGCTTTGTAAATACGGTAGAAATGCTATTCTTCATGTTATTTTATTCTAACACTGAAATGTTTGGAATGCTGTTTTGGTTTTGCTGTTCACTCAACACACAACACAACCCTACTGATAAATGCTGGGGTGTCCTCTGTCACCCCTACTCTTTACATTAACACTAGAGCCTATGCATGTAGACGTAGAGAATATCAATCCTAAAGGGGTGTGTCTTTTCTTACTAGTTATATATTGATGTTGCTCTATGCAGACAATATTCTGCTCTTCCTTAAAAACCATGATCTAAACTTGGCTTCTATAACAGATGAAGTGATCAGCTACAGAATATAGGCAGGTGTGAAAAGCAGTTGGAAAGAGACCATGTTATTCATGGAGCGAGAGATACTTTAAATCAAATTACTTAAGGTCAGTTTATAGCTTGTCTGAAATCTCAGGAAAAAAAATGGATAAAACAACCTGTGTAAAATGGCAATACTGCCAAATGTTTATACATTTTCAGCAACATTACTGAACCTTTAAATTAAACATTCTACAAAGTCAGCGGGCCATACTAAAAAAAAAGCTTTGGGCTGGAAACCAGCCCAGAATGAACTGGGAGGTGATGGAGAAAGGTTTCATACGTACAGAAACTTGCTTGGACTCAGACCTCTCAAAATGACGTATAACTAATTAATCAACATGTTTTGTTTACTAATATTTGCATTACACAACATATTTAGTATCTAGGGGAAGCTTTCCTATGTGCTTTTACTAACCGTCACTCGAGTGTCTTAAAATGGCCACCGAAAATGCGGGAACTCTTCTGTGCATGCATCTGCCACATCTACGGGGGGTGACGTATCTTTAGCTTTGGTGGGAATTTCTTGCTTCTGCGCACTAGTGCCAAGATGGCCGCTCCATGCTTTCTCATTCTAATGCACATACTGTTCCTTGTACTAAAACTCCTGTAGTCTGCTTAACCACTAATGCTATAGTTAAAATACAGTAAGGGGGTTGAATAGAGATAGGTGGTATACAGTGCATTAGTTTGTATTCTAATGTATCTCTCTTTGATTTTGCTATTAGCTCCTATTTGGGCCTGAAGGGTGACTTGAATCGCCATATTGAATTTACTCTGCGCATGTGCTGGGAGCAATGAAAGACCTCGAGTAATGGCATTGAAATCTTGCCAAAGACTGTCTTACCCACAGTGTGCCTTGGAACCTGACCCTCTGACCTGGGAAAAGGAAGATAACTTCCAAATTTGTTAAACACTGTATATTAAAATGAAACATTATTGCTGGGTGGAATAAAATTGTGAGAAAGTGAGAAATTGTGAGAAAGTAAATTATGGGCGAAAACATTGGTCCATTACATTGATCCATTACATTGAATGAAAATGACCACATCTTAGTATGGTTTGATGAACTCTCCTCATCTTTCTGACAAATCACTGAAGGGGAACACATAGATTTGCAACATTTAGGGGTGGTACATTGCCCTGGAAATGGTATAACTAAGGTAGGCTTAGTTAGAGAAATTGACCGACTTGTCCGATTATCTGACCTGTCACTGACCCAACGCATGCTATAGGAGATCGAGAGCAGAGGTGCTGGCGGAGCACTCTGTCAGAAGATTCGGGATTTGGTGAGGGAGACTTATCGATTTCCCAATCGGGGTATCAGAATTTGGCGTAGAGAGGGGTGTGACGCTGGTGTTGCACTATTGGAGGTTACCTGTCCTGTTCTGCACCTGTCCTGTCCCGTTTGGCACCTGATTAGTCGGGAGTCCTATCTTTGCCCCAGCCAGGGGCCTGGGTTGGTCCTCACATCATTTTAGGTAAATATAATCCATGAGGTATGTCCTTGTGCTATTTCCCTTTCTCACCCTTCCCAGGTACCAATGTCTAAAGGTGTTACTGTGATTTCTTCCAAACTGTATGTTTTATTGGTTATAATCTTACTTGTAAAATATCTGGTCGCCGTATTATGGCCGCTGACCCATCAAAATTTGCGTAGATAAAGTGTTTAAAACTTCTCCCGTGTCTGTGGTTATTACAGGAAAGGTACAATTGTTAAATACTACTTACAGACCCCCGAGGATATAGCGGCATGGATTAGCAAATTTAGCGGCACAAAAATGGAAATTTAGCGGCACCAATATGGAAATTTAGCGGCAATTATGCGGCATTTTATTTGCCCATTTTTCCTACAACAAACACAAATATCTTAGTTTTTTTAGTTATTTAACAACATGAAGCTATGTATATTTGGTTTATTTACAATGTAGAAACTTTCTTTGGCTTCAAGGCTACATATAGGACATAAACATGTTAATGAATAAATGCCCCAAAAGCAATGCCCCCAGGGCCCGCTACACACTGGGCATGCACGTCTTATGGTCTCAGTAGGATTTTAAATTTAAGAAGGTAAATGAAGTGACAATCTGATTGAGTGGAATCACCTGGAGCCGCCTGGAATGAAGTCAATGTAAGAACGTAGGGTCTTTTTAAATATTAGATTCAGCCCGTGGCCTGGCACATGTGTCGGACCACACGCCATCTGTGTCCCTTCAACTGTACCCAAATCTGACAACAACTGGAGGACTTCTGTGTCTTGGCCATTCTCCCAATGATAATTGAAAACCATCAGCAGTAGGACATTTTTGGCCTCTATAATATAAGAAGAAAGCAGATCTAACAGGAGTAAATTCAAATCTTCCCTGAATCCAAGTCTCCTTCCAGATAGTAGGCTTGGGCGAATGTACTTTACACACAATTATCTACAACTATTTGGGGATACCTGAGCCAATGTTATAGATGTAAAGTGTGTTTTAGAAGGCAACCGCCCCCACCCCCCTCCAGCCCTACCTTCTCTGTCCAATTTAATCAGCTTATAGTTATTGTATTTCAGCAAGGGAACACGTTCTGCGGGACAGAGATAGAATCTCGCAAGTAAGGACTGTAGCTGGGAAGATGGACGAGGAAGTAATGACGATATCGTTACTCCCTCTCTTTCATAATCTTACTTCCTCTTAGCTTCTCCCTCCCTGACTCTAGCGCCCTCGCTTCTTTTTACTTGCTTACCATGCTGCTTTTCTTCCTCTCTCTCTCCCTGTTACTCAATATCCCTTGCCTTTTGAATTCCTCCTCCCATGGGTGTAGCTTCCCTTGGAGCAGCGGGTGCAGTGGCACCGGGGCCAAGAGGCCTTCGGGGCCCACTTAACCCTGATTATTGCTGTATTTCACATTTCAGACAGTGGCAGGGCCCCATTTACTTCCTTGCACGAGGGCTCCTGACACACTCACCATGTCACTCCTCCCGCCCTCTTTTCGTTCACCCTCGCGTTCTTTCGCTCACCTTTTCCCTGCCCTCTCTCTTCTGTTGCCCCCTCTCACTCCACAGTGCATTTCTCCTCTCCCTTTCTCTCTCTCATCACTTTCACCCTCTCCATCACTCTCACCACCTGCAAACAACCCATCTCTCCCTTCTGTCTGATTCGCCATCACCCCTCCTCTCCATCTGCCTTCACTCTTGTCTCTTTCATCCTCTCCCCTTGTTTCCTCCCACCCCCCTCTTTGTTCCAGCTGTGGAGTCCTGCAGTGTCCTTCACCTCACCTTGACCCTGTCCAGTTACTGCTTCAGTCATCACAGCACAGTACCAATATCCCAGGTAATCTCTGTGCTGCCTCTACCTCCTCTCCCTCATCGACCCCTCCCACCCCCCCCTCCCCATCCACCGCTGCCCACGTCTGGTGAGCAGCACTCAGCTCCTCAAGAAAAGAGTGGAAGACACGCTCTCCTGGGACAGATCCCACCCCTTGCCGCCCCAGCCGGGGCACATGGTGCAGCCCGTGCCATCTAGGAAAGGTACAGAGGCCCGCGCGGTTGGGCCCCTGCTCTTGAGAGCCCACATGCAGGGCTAAAAGTGGGATAAAAAAAACAGTCAGTCAGTCCAAGACTCCATCATAATCCCAGTTTCCAAGCTGCAGCTCCTTCACTAACACCTAAAGGCAGCCGCGGTCCATGCAGTGCCGATTTTGCGGGCACTTTGTAAAAAACACGGCATTTTTACAAAAGTGTCGATTTCGCTGGCACTTTTGTAAAAATCGCGGCATTTTTACAAAAGTGACGATTTCGCAGCAAACCGCGAAATCCTGGAGGGTCTGATTATGCTAACTCCCTTTTCGATCCACAGGACTTATAGCATAGGTGACAAATGATTGGTAAGTCATGGTTTACAGGTATAAGTCGTCAGTATACGTTTCTGGTAGCAGAGCGACGGTTAGGGTTTAGTTAAAGATAGGTAGTTAGTTGAGTATTGATTTATTTGATTTTTATGTATTAAACAAAAAAACAAATGTGCAGAGGGTCAAAAGGGGAATAATTTAACGACCTGTCAACTCATGCCCCTATACTCAAGATAAAAACACAGAAAGAGAAGACCAGGTGCAAAGTGGTGTGCTGTCCTGAGTGGTGAACGAGGATCACACGGACACGTGTGTGAAAGAAAAAGTGTGTTAAGTCACATTGGGCTAAGAAAATCCCATCAGACCACCCTTGTGGCGGCATTTCATCATGTGGGAATAGGTAGTACCTCCATGCACCGCCCGTACCATCAAGTGACGGTGCGAAAATGGAAAGCGGCGCATTTAGCCACAGTTGTGCTCAAAATATAGTACAGAAAGAGTGCAGTGCTTAAGAAAAGGTGCTTGTTAAAAATGAGTACCTAGACTAAAGGAGTTCCTTGTCAAAATAAGTGTAGGTGTCAAGATTAAAAACACGCCTGGTAGTGAAAAAGTGAGACTACATTATGGCGCTGTGCAGAGTGGTCAACTATTTTCAGCTAGATGGAGTATTACTCCAGCTTTCATCAGGACCTTAAAGATAGTAGGCTACTGCAACACGGTGTGAAAAGTATACAAATGTGGAAGAGCATTAGTTACATCAGTATCATGCAATGTAAGGTAGACAAATATCTCCCAGGAAATTGGAACCTCTATGTCCACTGAAGACAGGAAAGAGATCTTCTTCCTGTCAAGAAAGCAAAAGATACCATGTATTCATTTACACACATGAGTCCACATAACCCCACAGGCACCGTCAGAACAAAACACACCTGCGAGAACAATTTACGTTCCGCATTACCAGTAAGCATATTAGCTTCATCACAAAGAGGCATTTCCTCCCAGTGATACTCACCCAGCCTTGTGTGGGTGAAAGCCTCACCTCGCCCGGCAACCGTCGGGAAATTGAGGCCCCGCTCTGATGTGTAGAAAAAAGGACACAGTTAGCGCACAATTCATCTGTGTCCAGCGCAATCGCTATACACAAAAAACCCAATGGACGTGTGATAGACTCCTAACTGCCCTGCCTGAGACTGCCCCCGTCACTGAGCCAACCTGGATTGTTAGAGGTAGATAAATAACCCTGGAACTAAAGTAATACCAATGCCAGAGGTGACCGAATGTTGCCCCGTAACTCATGCTGTAAATAGCACTACAAGTACTGTAATATGTAGTAGCAAAGGGATGCTGCCGACCGGAACACAACCCAAGGCTAAAAGCATTGCCCTGAGTGGCACTGCTAATGCCGTGATAGGTAGTAGCAGAAAAAGACAAACGACCGGGAAAGACCCAGTCAAAAAGCATTATCACTAAAATAGTGGAGTCTATAAACTATAAACTCCCAGCGCTGCCTATACACATAATGATTACTAGGAGACAATCCTCTCCAAACTCACCTATCCGTCGGTGCCCGTCGCTCTAAGCCGAGCGGAAGGGGAGGCACCGACGGGTCCACCCGTTCGGTTTAAAAAGCGGGGCTTCTTATCTGATCAGCCAATTACGGCAACCACTGTGACCGTTTGCTTGTGAGTCCAAAACTCCATAAGATTCAAGAAAACTCACCTTCGATGGCAGGGAGCCGGCGCGGTGAAGTCGGATCGTACACGCCTAGCACTGATCCAAATGCGCATGCGCTAGAAAGCTCGGGGCTGAAATTCAGAAAGCATTCTACCCTCGCGCATGCGCCGAACTAGTTTGGGGACCACACAAGTATTTAGTAATTATAAATGTAGAAGGCATCTAATCTCTATCGCACAATGATACTACGCTGCACCTATGCTGAATATAGGGGCTAGAATAGTCCCCTTTGCAGTGATCAAACAATTGAGGGTCACCACAGTTATCAAAAAAATGGGAAAAAGGCAGTGTCAGGTCGATCTACTGCAAACGATCTGTGTGGTATAAAAAAGCAAGGCAAAATGCTGGGAGTGACAGTATTATAGCGATTTGTGGCTAAGACAAGAACATCTGCATTTGGTGTATCTAAAAAGGTGCTCCGGTTACGGAGGCTGCATGGGTGCAGTAAACTAGCATCTTGAGGAACCGCGGTACTGGAAAATATTCCAAGTACCCGGCCAGAAGAAGTTAAAACAAAAGGGTCAAACAAAAGGAGAGGGATGACGGGGGGGGGGTGCAGGCAGGCAGACAGAGTCACACTCAATTAGATTGGGTGAGCTTAATGATGCAAACAAAAGATGGGTTTGCATCTTTAGAAAAGACCCGCAACAAGAAGTTGCACTGAATACTGAAAAAAAACAAATGTGCAGAGGGTCAAAAGGGGAATCATTTAACGACCTGTCAACTCATGCCCCTATACTCAAGATAAAAACACAGAAAGAGAAGACCAGGTCCAAAGTGGTGTGCTGTCCTGAGTGGTGAACGAGGATCACACGGACACGTGTGTGAAAGAAAAAGTGTGTTAAGTCACATTGGGCTAAGAAAATCCCATGAGACCACCCTCGTGGCGGCATTTCATCATGTGGGAATAGGTAGTACCTCCATGCACCGCCTGTACCATCAAGTGACGGTGCGAAAATGGAAAGCGGCGCATTTAGCCACAGTTGTGCTCAAAATATAGTACAGAAAGAGTGCAGTGCTTAAGAAAAGGTGCTTGTTAAAAATGACTACCTAGACTAAAGGAGTTCCTTGTCAAAATAAGTGTAGGTGTCAAGATTAAAAACACGCCTGGTAGTGAAAAAGTGAGACTACATTATGGCGCTGTGCAGAGTGGTCAACTAGTTTCAGCTAGATGGAGTATTACTCCAGCTTTCATCAGGACCTTAAAGATAGTAGGCTACTGCAACACGGTGTGAAAAGTATACAAATGTGGAAGAGCATTAGTTACATCAGTATCATGCAATGTAAGGTAGACAAATATCTCCCGGGAAATTGAAACCTCTATGTCCACTGAAGACAGGAAAGAGATCTTCTTCCTGTCAAGAAAGCAAAAGATACCATGTATTCATTTACACACATAAGTCCATATAACCCCACAGGCACCGTCAGAACAAAACACACCTGCAAGAACAATTTACGTTCTGCATTACCAATAAGCATATTAGCTTCATCACAAAGAGGCATTTCCTCCCAGTGATACTCACCCAGCCTTGTGTGGGTGAAAGCCTCACCTCGCCCGGCAACCGCTCGGGAAATTGAGGCCCCGCTCTGATGTGTAGAAAAAAGGACACAGTTAGCGCACAAGTCATCTGTGTCCAGCGCAATCGCTATACACAAAAAACCCAATGTACGTGTGATAGACTCCTAACTGCCCTGCCTGAGACTGCCCCCGTCACTGAGCCAACCTGGATTGTTAGAGGTAGATAAATAACCCTGGAACTAAAGTAATACCAATGCCAGAGGTGACCGTATGTTGCCCCGTAACTCATGCTGTAAATAGCACTACAAGTACTGTAATATGTAGTAGCAAAGGGATGCTGCAGACCGGAACACAACCCAAGGCTAAAAGCATTGCCCTGAGTGGCACTGCTAATGCCGTGATAGGTAGTAGCAGAAAAAGACAAACGACCGGGTCAAAAAGCATTATCACTAAAATAGTGGAGACTATAAACTATAAACTCCCAGCGCTGCCTATACACATAATGATTACTAGGAGACAATCCTCTCCAAACTCACCTATCCGTCGGTGCCCATCGCTCTAAGCCGAGCGGAAGGGGAGGCACTGACGGGTCCACCCGTTCGGTTTAAAAAGCGGGGCTTCCTATCTGATCAGCCAATTACGGCAACCACTGTGACCGTTTGCTTGTGAGTCCAAAACTCCATAAGATTCAAGAAAACTCACCTTCGATGGCAGGGAGCCGGCGCGGTGAAGTCGGATCGTACACACCTAGCACTGATCCAAATGCTCATGCGCTAGACAGCTCGGGATGAAATTCAGAAAGCATTCTACCCTCGCGCATGCGCCGAACTAGTTTGGGGACCACACAAGTATTTAGTAATTATAAATGTAGAGGGCATCTAATCTCTATCGCACAATGATACTACGCTGCACCTATGCTGAATATAGGGGCAAGAATAGTCCCCTTTGCAGTGATCAAACAATAGAGGGTCACCACAGTTATCAAAAAAATGGGGAAAAGGCAGTGTCAGGTCGATCTACTGCAAACAATCTGTGTGGTATAAAAAAGCAAGGCAAAATGCTGGGAGTGACAGTAACATAGCGATTTGTGGCTAAGACAAGAACATCTGCACTTGGTGTATCTAAAAAGGTGCTCCGGTCACGGAGGCTGCATGGGTGCAGTAAACTAACATCTTGAGGAACCGCGGTACTGGAAAATAATCCAAGTACTCGGCCAGAAGAAGTTAAAACATAAGGGTCAAACAAAAGGAGAGGGATGACGGGGGGGGGGCGCAGGCAGGCAGACGGAGTCACACTCAATTAGATTGGGTGAGCTTAATGATGCAAACAAAAGATGGGTTTGCATCTTTGGAAAAGACCCGCAACAAGAAGTTGCTCTGAATACTGAAAAAAAACAAATGTGCAGAGGGTCAAAAGGGGAATAATTCAACGACCTGTCAACTCATGCCCCTATACTCAAGATAAAAACACAGAAAGAGAAGACCAGGTCCAAAGTGGTGTGCTGTCCTGAGTGGTGAACGAGGATCACACGGACACGTGTGTGAAAGAAAAAGTGTGTTAAGTCACATTGGGCTAAGAAAATCCCCTCAGACCACCCTCGTGGCGGCATTTCATCATGTGGGAATATGTAGTACCTCCATGCACCGCCCGTACCATCAAGTGACGGTGCGAAAATGGAAAGCGGCGCATTTAGCACCAGTTGTGCTCCAAATATAGTACAGAAAGAGTGCAGTCCTTAAGAAAAGGTGCTTGTTAAAAATGAGTACCTAGACTAAAGGAGTTCCTTGTCAAAATAAGTGTAGGTGTCAAGATTAAAAACACGCCTGGTAGTGAAAAAGTGAGACTACATTATGGCGCTGTGCAGAGTGGTCAACTAGTTTCAGCTAGATGGAGTATTACTCCAGCTTTCATCAGGACCTTAAAGATAGTAGGCTACTGCAACACGGTGTGAAAAGTATACAAATGTGGAAGAGCATTAGTTACATCAGTATCATGCAATGTAAGGTAGACAAATATCTCCCAGGAAATTGGAACCTCTATGTCCACTGAAGACAGGAAAGAGATCTTCTTCCTGTCAAGAAAGCAAAAGATACCATGTATTCATTTACACACATGAGTCCACATAACCCCACAGGCACCGTCAGAACAAAACACACCTGCGAGAACAATTTACGTTCCGCATTACCAATAAGCATATTAGCTTCATCACAAAGAGGCATTTCCTCCCAGTGATACTCACCCAGCCTTGTGTGGGTGAAAGCCTCACCGCGCCCGGCAACCGCTCGGGAAATTGAGGCCCCGCTCTGATGTGTAGAAAAAAGGACACAGTTAGCGCACAATTCATCTGTGTCCAGCGCAATCGCTATACACAAAAAAAAACAATGGACGTGTGATAGACTCCTAACTGCCCTGCCTGAGACTGCCCCCGTCACTGAGCCAACCTGGATTGTTAGAGGTAGATAAATAACCCTGGAACTAAAGTAATACCAATGCCAGAGGTGACCGTATGTTGCCCCGTAACTCATGCTGTAAATAGCACTACAAGTACTGTAATATGTAGTAGCAAAGGGTCCTCGTTTACCACTCAGGACAGCACACCACTTTGGACCTGGTCTTCTCTTTCTGTGTTTTTATCATGTATTAAACAAAACCTGTTTGTATTGTTATTTGTTGTTTGGAAATCCCGGGACACTGAAAGCGGGTGGTAAATGGAAGCCACACTGCAGTGAGGTTACTTGCCTCGATGAATTAGGTGCAGAAAGTTAGGTAAGACTTGAAGCACTATTTAAGGATCATATTCTAGTATAAAAGTGAGAATCATTGGTAGCAAAGGAGTTCGCTGGTAAAACTTTGGTCTTATTTTACATAGAAAGGGTAATTCTGAAGGAGTAACAGGTTCTTTTTGCTTAAGTGAAGAGTAAACGGAAAGTTTGTTACTCGCAGTGCATGAAGAGCAGACAGAACTAGGTTTGCTCGTTGAGAAATAAATGATCTTTTCTCTTAAAATGTAGTTAATCAGGCACAGTATTGAATGTTTTCATGTTGTTAATTAATGAAACGTGTAATTAAAATTTGAAAGAAATTGAGTTGTCGTATTACCTTGTAAAGGAGGAGTAGTCGTGGGTGCTGCACTGACGTCATACTGAGCTGCGCTGGGATTGGTAGAAGTAGCAGGTGTGTAGCCGTGAGAAAATTGTAAAGGAGGGGTGAGTGCAGAGAGTGATACTCACATCACAGAAAAAACGCGCAAGCATTGGTCAACGCTGCTTGTAAGTCAAATACTCATTGGTCATTGAAAATAAGAAACGTGCTGGTATTTGAGAAATATGTCTGCAAAGTAAACAAATAAAATGTATTGAATTAACTAAAAATGTGTAGAAAATTAAACAACTGTATATGTGGTATTTAGATCCAGCAATCGTAGGAAATCGTCCAGATAGAAAATATTTAGGTTTTGCCCGAGAACAGAGTACTAGTGGAAGACCATATAACATGTACGGAGAAAACGAAAATTGTCTTTTATGCAGAAAATCAAGAATTACTTTAAAAAGGATAAGTCAGTGAAGACTAGAGAAGGAATTATTATTTCACCACCAAAAACGCCTGCATCATATATGATGATAGAAAGAGGCTACCACACTTGTGTGTGGTTAGAAAATTGGATAGAATACACCAAGGTATGGTACGTTTAATGGTAGAATACTACACAATTTATGAATTCGCATGAATGAATTAGATCCCAGACCCAGGTTAACGCAGTATGACGCTTCATGAGAATGGGAAACAGAGGATTTTGAGTGAGATCGATCTCAAAGTGACAGAAAGTTTAGCAGATTTTATCCCAGATTTCCCAAAGACTCGAGATAAACAGATGAAACAATGGAGACAGTCAATGTTAGTGGAGGGATTATATCCTGTTTTTACCACAGAAGAACCGACTGGAAGTAAAAGCACTGAGAAAATGAAATGTTTAATGACTGGTGGTGGTGATTCGGATGATGATTATTTAGATGATTTATTAATGAAAAATCCGCCACCTTACCAGGAAGAAATTAATAAAGTTATTCCCAGTGCTCCATTTCCAAAACCACCTTTGGTTCAGCAGATTATACATGAAACCGCATTAGAAAAGGTATTACAAGAAAGAGGGAAAGAAGCATTAAACGGACAGCATAGTGACTTAATTCAGATGATCACCCAATTAAATACAAATTCTGAAGCCCTGACAATACCAGTAACTATAGGTCCCGTAGTTCCTCTATATGGAGATAAGCTAACCAGTCCTAAAACTCCCATGTTGACTACACCCATAGTACAGCCTAGGAAAGAAACCCTAATAGTTGATGATCGAGCAAGTGAATGCGAGTGAGTCATTTCCTTGATGGATTTACCTATACGAGAACCAGTGGGTAACTCGGTCAGGAAAAATACTCCCTGATGTCCAAAAGAAGTTCTGATTAAAACATCCTCAGGAACAAGAAGTGCAACAGTAGTAAGCCCAGACAAATTAGAAAGATGGACCAGAGACATAGAGAAGCCAAAATCCGAGCCAAAGTTATTGGACATATTCAAGTTAAGGGTAGCATTGGAAGAAATGATAGCTGGAAATGTAGGATTGGAAAGATTACATTATGTTAATGAAGATAAATTGTTGTTTATGTGCAGAAGTATTACTCAAAATACAAAAATATATCATGAAAACTTAATGGATTTAGCTTCTGAAATGGGAACTGACATTGGCAAGCCGAAAGTATTACAGAAACCGTATAGAGCTGAATTTTCTGACAAAGATTTAGAAAATATGAATGTGTCAGGACGAAAATTGCAGATAAAAGAACTATTGTCGTTGTTGCACAAATAGGGAGATTTAGACAAATAGAAAGCTAGATGGACAAAGAACAAGGAAGAAGCACAAGCAAATAACATTACATCTGAGTATTTACTGAAGGAAACAGAAAAGGTTGAAAAGTTGTGTCCAATAAGAGAAGTGCCAGGAGGAGGTTACGTACCTGTCCCATGGTCTCGAAAATATATTTTATCATTTACTAATGACTTCCCAAAGCTTATAGAAAAGCCTGTTGAATGGTAACAGCAAGTTGAAAGGTTTCTGAAAGTGTTGAAGGTACTGTTAAAAGATTTAGATGGTTTATTTGACATTGTTGTTCCAGCTGATTTATGGACCGAGTGTAAAATTACAGTAGAGTGGCCAAATGATGAATACCCTATTGATCCTAAAACAGGAGCCCAGTCAGAAGAGGTAATAAAAAAGTATAATCAGGTTATAACCTATTTAAAGGGAAAGATACCTCCAAAAGAAACAGATTAGACTAAAATTGACAGAACCACTCAAAATAAAGATGAATCTGTACATGCATATTATGAACGACTATTGCAGATATTTAAACAGTACAGTGGTTTAGAAAACATTGACAATAAGGACATGACACATTTTATATATCGTTTTGTGTCCGGACTAAAACAAGAAATCTCTCAAACGATTAAAGAACATAAATTATGTTGGCAAGCGAAGCTTGTCGACGAGATTCTCAAGTATGCAAAACACTGTGAGGATGAAATTGATAACAAGCGAATGAAATTAGAAGAAAAAGTAATGTTGGGCTCAAGTAAAAATGGCAGAGCAGCAGGAACTTCAGTTAAGTCAGCAAGCAAACAATCAGAAAAGAGAGGAAGGCCAATTTGAAGGAAGTGGAGGTAAACCTAGAGGAAAAATGAGTTAAAGAAGAGGCAAAGAAAAAGTTTCCCTGTCATGGGTGCGGAAAATTGGGGCATTGGAGAAACAAATGTAAATTAATACAGAATAATAATGTCCAAAATCAAAATTTAAATCCACAGACGCAGATTGAGGTGTCAATGAAACAGTCACAACAGGTAATATAGAATCAGTTACCTCAAGCTCCTATGCCAGATTTTGTGAGTCAAGCCAAATACAGCGTGGACTTTGGGATTTCGGGAGGGAAGTGGTAAGAAAAATACGGTAACACCACAGTTTCTTCTACAGGACACATCTTTTGAGGACGAGTCCTACTGACGGTGCCTAAGAGGGGGGAAGAGGAATGCGTACTTGGCGCATACTTACTGGTAGATCAGTCAGGTCCTCACATTGAGGAAAAAGTGCAGGGAAATGATGTTATCTTTCTGTTCGACACTGGTGCTACCCGTTTTACTGTGAGAACAGCAGACATCCCAAACCTACCACTCTCGGATGAAGTGATCCAAGTAGTGGCCCTTTCTAATAAACATATTAGGACCCCTGTCACCGAACCAATGGAAGTGTGTAGGTCATATAACAAAAATAATCTATGGAGCTATACCTACCAATAGCCCCTAATTATCGTCTTACTAAATAATCAGTCAGTTGGCAGTGAAGAAAAGTCAATCTTTTTTAGAAAACCAATACTCTAAAGCGGAGCCTCTCTGTACGTCACCCAGCCAGTGTGTGGAGAAGACTGATGATTCACACTCAATACATGGCATATATACTTTCATTGCATTACATGAGATCACCGTACTTGGAAAAATACTGGTAGGCATGGTGGCTTAAAGGAAAGACCATATATGGCACACAAATTCGTTTAAAAGTCGGCTTCTGCTATTATTGGGGAGGGTCAGGAGGAGTGACTCCCTTTCGTCTCGGTGCCTGGGAGCACGGGTACGGCGCCTCCAGGAACGCGCTTATCACCTCTGAAATCAGATGCGACTTTGGGTCTCAGAACAGAAAGAATAGTATGAATTCAGCTGTCTGTATAACTCAACTAACAGGGCTTACTTGACTGCTGGAGGGTGGCACGTGACCACTGTCCGAGTCTAATACATGCACCACAAAATGGAGACTGTTTGGTTCTCAGTCTGCTTACAGAAAAATATAATGCAGGAGCGGGAAAGAAGTACCTGTATTGACGTGACTAATTAATCTAAACTATGATATGCATATATATATAGATATATCATGCTAACACAAAAGATTACGATAAATGTAAAGAATCGATTTCACCCCTCAGAACCACCCTTTTAGCATGATGTAGCTAATCAAAAGAATCAGTCCTCGAAAATACCCTTGTCAATCTGCATCATCTCTCGTATTTTTGCTGGACCATTTGGGCTTTAACCTTAGTTGGGGATGGCTCTGTCACAGAGGAAGTTATGTTTGATGCACAGTAAGAACAACAAGCAGGTCCACAGTGTATGCAAAGACAACAGGCAAAGATTACACCTGTAATGCCAGCTAATACCATCAATATCTTCCAACCCCAGGTAGATAATAAATTCCAAAACCATCCAGAAAGGGACCAGGTACCAGTGTCTGCATGTATTTCAGACGCTAAAAGATGCAAGTTTTGAATAGCCAAATGGACAGAGGGGGCGGAGTCAGGGATATACACGCAACAGGAGCTGCCGATCACGTGACAAGCTCCTCCTCGATCTGCTAAGATAACGTTTAGCACCATACGGTTTTGAAGAGAAACGAGGCTCGTAGCCTGAAGCTCTACAGTCAGATTAGTTAGTAAACCAGCGGTGGTATTTATAACTCTCTCAACTACCCTAGATAGGCGCCTTACTTCTTTACTAGTGATGATTGGCGCCCAAATAGGAAATACTCCATTGACGATGTCGATAAAGTGCTGTTCAGGAGTATCAGTTTGATCTATCTCAGACGTATCCAATTCCCGTTTATCTCGTATTACAGGTAAACTTTGTCCATCTAACCGATGATCCTTATGATAATTGGAGGGTGCTATATAGACAGGTTGATACAGAAAAGACAAGTAACAATGACCTGTCCATCCCCGGGGAAGCCATGTGTAGGCATTCTCGCCACACATGAAATAAACATTTTGAGTGGTAAACAATGGAGGGCTACTAAAGGTTCGTAGTCGATAAGTATAATTACAACGACTGTCTCCCACTGAAATGTGCCCAGTTCCCTATACGCAGAATGCAGAGGTACTATTTAATATAGGTACCGGGATAGCTTTGTCATCAGTAACATTTCGATCCTGAAATTGCTGAAAGTACTGAGTAAAATTAAATTCTGCAAAGTCAAGAATTTCACTTTTCAGCCATGTAACATTTTCATATTCTGTATACAAATTAATGCAGGCATTTGGATCAAGTGATCCTTCCCTGTTATTACCCTGTGGGTCAAAACCCTGGTGCAACTCTATATAGGCCAGGATCATTTCATAGTCACGTTCAGAGTATCGAGATGAATCTACCATATTATGCAGGTACATCATCGATAGTAATTTAAACCAGGCCTCAAAACTTCCCAAATAAGATAAAGGCAATGAAATAAAATGATCATGTCTATGCATTACTGAGGGTAGTAGACCACACACCCAACAATTGGTTGTATTGGTAGCACTATGCATTTGATGCAACATTTCTACAAATACATTTTTAACATAAGTCTGAAGATGCCTTTCTTTATGAGGGGCCAAGGTAAGGAAGCAATGCTCAGTCCGTGGAGTGGAAGTTCCTAACACAGTATGCATAGGATGACGAAATTCTAAATATAAAAATATACTCATTATTATGATAAAAACTGTTGCAATGGTGATCACAAAAGCGACTTCCACACGTGTTGTCCAAGAAGAAAACATGGGTACATAAGAAAACATATATCGAGGAGCGAGGGGTCGTTCCTCTTCAGGAATAAAACGACCAAAGGAATACATTCTAGCTAAAAGTCCAAACTACACTAAGGGACGCAGTCCAACCTGCCAGAGGGTACTTCTTTCCTGTGTCCATCTAGAGACTCACAGGCAGGCTCCTATCGTTCATCAAAAAGAAGACAGATCCTTGGAATGATTTTATATACAGTTGCAACCTGAACCCTTCTTGAGCTTCTTAGTCTTTCTTTCTGGACAGAGCAATACGATATTCCCGCTCTCAACGTGTTCAGTCCAGTGTCTCGCTCAGCACCCCCGAACTAATATAGCAGTACCCTAGTACTCAAGTCTCTCCCTCTCTCCTGTTGTGTTCGTCGGGGGTACCGTATTGCTTTCTGAGCCGCAGGTTGTAGCGAACATGACCAGGTGACTCCTGGTCAGCAAACAAAGCAGATGAAGTGGCATTCCTGATGGCTGATTTATCATGAACTCCTTGTGCCACAACAGGGGCAACTGATTCTGGGGCCAATCCCACTGTTGATGATGAGACCCCTTCCATGCCCGATGCTCCTTCCTCTTGCCTTTCGATTCCCTGGGCATCAGAGAAAGGAATAACACAAGGAGCTCTTTCACTTTCCTGGGTCAAAACTCCTTCCGGGTTCTGTTGATCAAAAGGAAGCGGGAAAGGTATTTTCTTCAGGTGGGAAACGTGGATCCAATGTTTCGACCGTTCAACTCCACCGCTGTCCAAGTAGCCAGCAGGATTTGGACTGGCTCGGTCCACCTAGGCTCCAGGCTAGATTTCCATTGATAATTCCTCACCAACACCCACTGGTCGGGTTCCAAACGATGTCCTGGACCCTCCGGCAGGGGCTGCAGAGTGTCTGACACCTGTTGATGAATAGAACGAAGGTCTTTAGTCAAAGTATACAAGTAATCTGTCATCATTGGATAATCAAACATTAGCTGGCCGTCTAAAAATAACCTCATATGGTGATAATCCTGATCGGGAATGGGGGGTGATACGTAAGAACATTAAAGCTAAACGCAAAGCGTCGGGCCACTTTAGCCCAGTGCTTTCCTGTATTTTGGCCATTTTCAATTTCAAACTTTCATTATATTTTTCAACCAACCCAGCAGACTGGGGATGCCGAGCAGCAGGAAATTTCTGTTTTATGTGTAATCCATTACAGATATGCTTGATAAGATCTGCGTTAAAGTGCCCCCCGTTATCTGACCAGATCACTCTAGGTAATTCGTATCTAGGGAAAAACTCCTTAATCAAGGCTTTGGCTGTCGCTAGAGCAGTGTTTTCCTTGGTGGGGTAGGCTTCCACCCATTTACTGAAAGCGCAAACCACCACCAGAACATATTTCAAATTATTCACTCTTTCAAACTGAATATAATCCATCTAAAGTACTTCAAAAGGTAGGGGTGCAAAATTTCCACTGAGAACAGGTTCCCGCCTTCCTGGACTATGTCGTAAACAAACCATGCAATGCTGAACAAAATGAGTTGCAGTTTTGGCAATATTAGGGTTATTCCAAACTGGATCTTGTGGAAAAGTGAATTTTGCCTTGCCATATGTGCCTACGTGTTCCCCATCCTATGTTATATGTGCATGATCGATATGCATGTATCCCCCTATGATCGATTAAAGACGCAATTATGGTTGTGTCCGACTCTAGTATGCCAGTATCCAGTTCTCGTGAAAGCAACGAGTATTAGGCCTATGTTGCCACGTTTTACAGTGTGCACGTTATTTCATTGAATTGTCCCCGTTTTCTAGGCCTCAAAAGGGCCCGGACACCAGATTCAAGCTCCAGTCTCCTGAACCCTCTCCGAGGAGCGATGCAGCCCCCACCTGCATACCTGACCCTTCACTTACTTCCTGCCGCGCAGCGCGGTGCCCGGCCTGGCTCTGCCTGCCTGTCTGCCAAGAATATGTTATGTTTCTAGTTATCAGTTCAGCCCTCCTTCTTCACATTCCTGAGCTACTGAACCGCATCAACAGTTTCAGCTATGGTCTAGTCTTTCTGTCTCCATGTAAGAGAAATACTGTATTAATATTCATAGAATATTCCTAGCACACGCAATACATGTAGAATATATGCATGCACCAGCCTTAGTGTCAAGTAGCCTTTGCCCTGATAACTTTTGGATTCTATCAACATGTACTCCAAACACCAGATACCAGATACGCTATAGGTACATGTCGTCCTGACACCGCAGACCTTTAGTCTCCTCTTCTAGTGCAGAAGTCATAGCCCCAGTTCTCCCTGGTAACACGTCATTGCCCGTTTGCGCGCACCACTAGGTTAAAGGTCCCAGCTGCTCAGGTAGCCCCCTCCATGTTTCCGCCCCATTCATGACACTTCTGTGACGTTCTCATCACATGTCTACGTGCACGCCCTGTGCACGCCTTCTTTTCACGCCCATGTCTTCTTATCTTACGCTTGTCACTAGTTACGCCTACTGTATGTAATGTAATTGAAATGTCTTACTATATATATGTATGTTAAACTGTAATGAGGCGCGCTGCAGCTGCCTTCCTTCCTTCCTATTTATTTCAGGCTGTCCCGTTCCAGTCCCTTCCCTTTTGCCTGAATAAAGCCTGTTCAACTCGGACACATCGGATCCTGCCTCTTATTTATTGAGCTATCTGTTATTGTTAATATAGTCAAAAATAGTCCCGGTATTATTTATTTATATACCACATAATGGCGCCCGAATAGGGACGAGCCCCTTCCTCACGCGCTGGCGATGCTACGCAGGCCCCCTGACCCTCTGCAGCCGTGACGGAACTCTACTGCGCACCGGCAGATATTTCTGCTTCAAGTCTCCCTCAGGCCCACGGAGGAGACGGAGACTGCGGTCCGACATCCAGACGAAGCGGTGTGGAATGCGGTTCGTCCCGACCAGAGCCCAAGCCGAGAGAGCAAGGTCCGAAGTATCCGGAGGCCCACCTGTAACCGAAGTTTCCGAAGTTCGTAATCCGACGTCGTAGCAGTCCAGTCCAGTCCGAGGCCTTCCAGTTTCTGCTTCCCGGTGAGTACCGTCGCGGGGGAAGTATCTAGACAGGATCATTAGTTTGTTCCTGGTCCGTTGGGTTTGGGTACGCAGATCCATTACGAAGTATTCACCTAGGTGGATACGGGTCCTGACGTGTCTCTTTATGGGACCGGTATGTTCTGTACTGTTTTAGCAGTGCATCCAGTAATTCTAGTAAGTTTCGTTCTCGAGAAATTCATGTGTTCTGTTTTCAGTGTATCAGGTAGTATTTCTGTTCGAACTGTTATTAATGTATTTTTATGTCGTGGTATGAGTGTTTTGTTCGCTATTTTATTACTGTGATTATTGTATATTGTGTTTCAAGTGTATTATTGAAATGCCTCTGTTCTCGAAATTACGTCAGTTAAAGACCAGAAAAGGGTTACTCGAAGAAGCAGTTCCTGTCCCTCCTAGGGACAGTCCACGACATTTTATGTATCACAAGCATGGCTTAGATGCCATAATATATCTAGACTTATGGGCGGACTATACTAAGGAACTAGAAGAGAAATATAGATGGCCCGTATCAGGTACATGGGATGCCGAGTGCATCATGCGAGTAGAAGAAGCATTATGGAAAAAGAAAGCCAGACAGTCCCAGAAAGATGCCATCGAGTTATGGCGCAAAGAATCTCATAAAAGAACCGAAAAAGAATTCAGAAAAACAGAATTAAATAGGGAATCCTCAGAGAAAGCCCAAGAAAGGGGACTAATCGAAGAAGGTGAACGAGTTAGAGCAGAACAGTCAGACAGACAGAGAAATGCCCTTATTAAAGGCATGTATCCTCTTCTTGCCGAGGGCTTGCCAAAAGCAACCCCGGAAGTACCCTGTAATTTACCGCCGCCATTGGTCCCGACTAAGCTACGTCATAAACCGACCGCAGCTGATATTTTTCTTTCGTCCTATTTGGACGACACAGTCCCAGAATATGCAAATCCTATCCCGCCTGCTCCTTTTAATAATGTAATTCCTGCTCCTCCAGCCGCTGGTCCCGTGGGTCCAGTTAATGTTACAGTACCTGTTACAGCACCCCCGGCCCAGCCCACAGTACATGTACCCGCTTTGCCAGTCACTCTACCCGCACGTACAGTATTCCCCGACGATTCTAGTTTAGGAGCCGCGGGGGGAGGTTCTCCTCGTACCCCGCCTCAACCAAGACGTCTGACGCTACATGAACTAGCGTTACAGCGTACGCCAAAAGTGTCTACATACGTAGATATCATGCGAGGTCTTACTGAATGTCGTTATGATCCAGTTCCAGGCGAGGATCACATGGTCATATATTCATTACGTTTAAGACGGGTTGCCAGCTATTTGGACACCCTGCCCGATATGGGAGAACATCTAGACAGAATATACCGTTTTATCCGTACAGGAGTGAATCCAGGAAGTATTCACGAAGCCATGGTTCAAAGAAAAGTCGAGACTCAGCTCATGATTTTAAAGTTCCTGATTAACTGTTTAATAAGAGAGCAAGATTGTCCAGAAAAAGATCAAGAAGAACTGAATGGAAAACACAAGACACAAGGTTGTATAGAGAGTATGTACAAGAAAATTCGTAGGGAAATCATAACTATACACGAGAAACGAGAAGCAAAACAAGCAACCGAGAAAGAGTATGACTACTGAAGAGGTAGACAACGAGAATCCCGACAGAATAGCGTATGTAGGTAGAACTAGACTTTCCGACCGACATTCACGCCTAGATTACAAGAAAACTTTTCCTCCTCCAGCACCAGAACAGTGTTCTCTTGAGCAAGTATTCCAAGCTACCGATCACATCCTGAAATCACGAATAGGTTATAGTGAGCTTAGTACCATGCATGAACAAGAACTAGCCCGATCAGCAGTCCGATGGACTACTGATTCTACCACTTTTCCAGACGAAATAGTGGCACAAACGTTTCTGAAACTGCCCCCAGCTGAGCAACGTCTGGTGGGTATGTATATGATCCAGCACCTCATTACACTGTATGAGGAACAGCATTCTGATCCAGGTCCTTTACATGATGTATTAAACGAGTTACTCCAGTACAGATGGAAAGGTCTAGGTACCGATTTAATTAGTGTCATTCTAGAACAGCGCCACAAATACCGAACGTTTCTGAATCCACATTTTGTTCACGTCTCACCCCCAGAAAGTAAATCATTCTACATAGACAGACAGAATCCGTTACGAGAAGTACATCCAGTCAAGAAAGAGGGTGGTGGTCTAGAACGAGTGTTTGTTTACACCCCTATCACGAAAATAGAACTCTTAGAAATGAAAAAGTTAATTCCCTGTCATGATAAAGATCCAGCAGGGTTCCACCGTGAATTAAAGGACATGCTCCGTATGGGAGAATACACGTATCCTGATATCATTAAAATGCTAAAGGTCCTGTTGCCTGCGGGCATATATGAAAAACTCAAAGAAAAAGAATGGGAGGTGGGAGAGAAAAAGATAGATTGGACAGCTCTAGAAGCTGAAGATAATTCACGAGTACCAGTTACCGGTCTTGGGGATAAAGCTAAAGAATTGCCCGAGTTATTGATACAAGTTTTGCCAAGATTACTAGCCACGAAAAAGGAAGATTGGGATGCCATCTCAGCCTGTAAACAGAATCAAGACGAAGATACTAGTGATTTTTATTCTAGATTTGAGAAATGTTTTATTATTAATAGTGGTCTGAAAACAAGTAGTGAATCGTACCCTCATCTTTTTGTTACCAAACTAGTCGAGAATTCAAGTCCACAAGTTAAAAATCGAGTCCTGAAAGTCGAAAGTACTTGGCAAGCTAATTCTCCGTCACAGATGCTCCAGATGCTCCAGTATCACCAGAACAGAATCAGGGAAGAGCAGGAACACGAAAGGAGACGTATGAAAGACATGAAAATGAAAGTATTAGTTGCACAGTCTGTTCCACAAGACAGTCAGAAGAGGGGTCCGAATCACGCCAGTCATCCTGCAGTTCCCGTTAAAGGGACATGCAATTACTGTAAACAGCCAGGTCATTTTATAAACGAATGTGCAGTTCTGAAACACAACATAGCTACTGGTAAAACGAAAGAAAGACCACGTCCGCCTAGACAAGAACAAGTTTCACAGACTTCCCAGCCACCACAGAATGCACAACAGACAGTCACAGTACCGCAGCCTATAGCTGCAACACAGCATGTTACACAGCAAATGTACCAGTACGCACAGTCAGAGTATCCAGATTATCAGCCATATTCATGAAACAGCCTAGAGAGGGAGGTAGGCTTGCCTCTCATCGAGATACCTGTAGATCAAGAGGGTCCCTATGTACATAGTCAAGTATTAGGGAAAGACAGAACGTTTCTGATTGATACAGGGGCAAGTAGGACTACCATCAGTCATGACGAGGTTCCAGGGGCTCCGCTCTCAGGCTCTAGAAATGTTTCCCTTGGTTTTTCAGGAAAGCCTATTGTTAATGAAATATCGAAACCAGTTACTCTAGAAGTTGGTCCATTGTCCCGAACTACAGATTTGTTACTCACTAAATCTTGCCCAGAGAATCTGTTAGGCATTAAAACACTGAAAGAATTAGGAGCAGTAATATGCTGCTCCCCAGAAGGGGTCCGTTTGTTTTTGCGTGATTTTAAAGGTCATTATGTATTACGTGATTTTGATCCAAGATTATTGAATGTACCACAGCATTTATGGGCGCAAGGTCCAACTGATGTAGGTTGTATGCATATCACACCCCATCGTGTTACTCTGAAGCAAGGTGTTGTTTTACCACGAATCAGACAGTACAAATTGCCACCTGAGGCTGTAGCAGCCTTATCCAAAATTATTGACGAACTTATTGTTCAAGGAGTGGTTGTAGAAACTGACTCCAATGTATGTAATTCTCCTATCATTCCGATCCTGAAACGTACTGATCCAAATGCACCTCCAGTTTATCGATTAGTGATTGACCTTCGGGAACTTAATAAATGTATCATACCACAGTACCCAGTGGTCCCAGATATTTCTTCCCTATTGACAGCCATTGATTCTGAAGCCACATTCTTTACAGTTATCGATCTCAAGAACGCATTTTTCAGTGTCCCCATTCATCCAGACAGCCAGTTTCTTTTCGGATTCTGTTTTAATGGAAGAAGCTATAAATTCACACGAGCACCTCAAGGTTTCACAGAAAGCCCTAGCATTTACAGTCAAGCACTTAAGAGACAACTAGACAATATTCACATGCCAACTGACACTGCCCTGCTCCAGTATGTCGATGATCTACTGATCACAGCCCGTTCTGAACGTGACTGCGAGCGTGCGTCACTTACAGTCCTGTATTTTCTGGCCGAGATGGGGCACAAGGTGTCCCCTTCCAAATTGCAATTCTGTGTCCAGCAAGTGGTCTACTTAGGACACTTACTGTCCAAGAGGGGTAGGCAGTTGACACCTGACCGTATCCAGTTAATAGCACATCTTCCACAGCCCAAGACACAGAAGGAGGTACGAGCTTTTATCGGCCTCACTTCTTACTGCAGACATTGGATTCCACAGTATGCATTTCTAGCCAAGCCACTGATACAGTTAACGACACAGGAGGCAGCCGTATCGACTGCCCTCCCTTGGACCCAGGAACATACACTTGTTTTTAATGAATTAAAGAAAGCTTTATGTAATGCACCTGTTCTAGCAACACCGAACTACAGTAAGCCTTTTACACTTTTCGTTACAGAACGTGATGGTACTGCATTATCTGTTCTTACACAAGACCAAGCGGGACAGTACAAGCCCTGTGCTTATTTTTCTAGCGCATTGGATCCGGTGGCCCAGGCTCTGCCTGCATGCCTCAAGTCAGTTGCAGCCACAGCTCTAGCTATCAGACAGAGTGATTCCATAGTGTTAGGACACTCCCTGACAGTACAAGTTCCACACTCCGTGGAAGTTCTTTTAAGCCGAACACAGACTCAGCACTTGACAATTGCACGTTTGACAGTTTATGAACTGACACTGTTTCAGCCACAGATGGAGATCAGACGCTGCAACATTTTAAATCCAGCTACACTGTTACCATCAGTTACTTCGAATCCTGCCACACATGACTGTGTGGAAGTTGTTAACACCGTGACAGAGCCAAGACAAGACCTGACAGACATTGCATTACCTGATCCCGACCTGACACTTTATGTGGATGGTTCATGTATGAGAACAAGTGCAGGAGAACTAGTAGCCACGTATGCAGTGACTACTGAAACCGAAGTTATAGAAACACATCGTATAGACACCCTGTCCGCTCAAGCAGCAGAGCTTGTCGCTCTGACCCAAGCCTGCATACGTGCCAAGAACCTGAAAGTTAATATATACACAGATTCACGTTATGCATTCGGAGTCGTTCACGACTTTGGAGTGCTCTGGCAAGAAAGAGGTTTTATGACTTCTCATGGAACCAAGATTCAGCATGGTCTCCTCATTCAAGCTCTGTTAGATGCAATACATTTATCGACAGCTATCGCTATCATGAAGTGCAAGGCACATACGAAAGTCACTGATATCATTTCCCAAGGTAACGATCTAGCAGATCGAACAGCCAAGCTCACAGCTCAGACTCCAGACATTCCAGTTAACACGACACTGACACACATTCCAGAACAGACTACTTGTATGACAGTTAAGGACCCTACACAAGATGTCATAGATATACAGTTACATGCTACTCCCGATGAAATTAAGAAATGGTCCGAACAAGGAGGGGTCCAGACAGATCAAGGATGGTTGACGAAGGGAAAAGCCACATGGTTTCTCCCCGACTCTATGGTTCAAGTCATTATTAACACCGCACATAGTCCAGCACACTTAGGAGAAAAAGCCATGTTAGACAGTATCCAGAACCTTTGGTTCAATAAGCATTTACGAGCAGCAGCCAAGCAGAAAGTACGTACCTGTATGATCTGTTGTCAGTTTAATCCAGGTAAAAGTGTCCCGGTGGAACAAGGTGGATTCCATCCTCCTGACCACCCTTTTGAAGTCCTCCAGATGGATTATATTCAGATGGAGCGATGTCGAGGTTTCAAGTATGTCCTCGTAGTTGTATGCGCTTTGTCCAGGTGGACAGAGGCATATCCAGTTCCAGATTACACAGCCGCGACCACTGCCAGGCAGTTGGTTCGTGAGTTTTTTCCCCGCTATGGATTACCTAGGGTCGTGTATTCAGATAACGGCCAGCCATTCTCATCCAAGCTCATGAAACAAGTTTCCCTTCTGTTAGGGTACCAGTGGAAGTTCCATTGTGTACGCCATCCTGAAGCAGACGGTCTCGTAGAGAGAGATAACCAGACTCTGAAAATCCGCATCGCAAAAGTGTGTGCAGAGAAAGGCGTAGATTGGATAGTAGCACTGCCAGTCGCCCTTTTTTATATGAGAATGGTCGCTCACTCCCGTTCAGGTCTATCTCCCTATGAGATAGTGTTTGGTCGTCCCCCTAACATGTGGGGTACACCTAGACCCCGTACAATAACTGATGTTGACAGTAATATGCTGACAGATTACCTTGCCTCCTTGATGTCTGCACTACAATCTTGTCGTTCACAGGTTGCCGCTGCATTTCCAGACAACACCGAAGTGAAACCGCACGAAGTCGTTCCAGGTGACCTGGTTCTTATAAGGAACTTTGATCGTTCAAGTCCGCTGGAGCCCCGCTGGAAGGAACCCCGTCTCGTCCTTCTCACCACCCGGACTGCGGTGAAAGTGGAAAACAGAAAAGGGTGGCTACACGCGAGCCACGTCAAGAAATTCCATGGACTCAAAGCTAAAACTTTTCTCAAGGACTTCCCGGTTCTCAAGGACTGCCCAGAAACTGTATTTAAACTTCCCCTGTTAGAGAAAACTCCGCAGCAGGAGTATAAATCCAAGTTGAGGTCTAGTAAGTCAGCCAGTTTAATTGTCTAAGTCCCTCTCGGGTGAAACGGTTAGACAGGTTCCTGACATGTATGAGATAGACCCACACAGTGAGAGAGTTAGTCAAACCTCTAAGAGATGTATCATCATTCTGTTCTTTTTATTGTTCCTGAGTCTTATGGTTACATGCATAAGTTATGCGTTGCATTTATGTTTTCCTATTTCACATGTACATATGTTTTCTAATGTTACAGTAGAGCACACATTTAGTGACCTGCCTCCTCACGAGTTATCCTATCGTCTTGCTATGCGTAATAATACTTTTATCCGAATGCTGCATTATTCACACCAGACCAGCAATGCAACTAATTGTTGGGTGTGTGGTCGACTCCCCCCTTTCCAGACACCGAAGGGAGTTCTGCCACTCTTTCCTTATCCGTTTTCACATAATGGTTCGTGTGGAGCATGGTCCACGTTAACGTCATCCTCGACTGATATGTCCCTTCTGAATCGAACATGTTTCCCAGATAAGCAAGGTCTTTCCCATAGAACAGGGTTAGATCTAGAAAATGAAGTATATGATTTAGGTAATTATTCCTCGAATTTTATGGTTCTGAATGTTCAGTCCGATACTACTCCAGATTTGCCTGCTATTTCAGTTCTACCAGTCAAAGGCGAATTATGTGTCAGAAAGAATGGTTCCGCACATGTAGGACATAGTGATTGTACTACTGTGGTCGAGTATAGTGACAGTGGGAAATCTATTTTCAAAGCCTCACGTCATTCTTATTTTGTTTGTGGTCAGACCGCATATGTTCGTCTGCCCCTAGATTGGGATGGAACATGTTATATTGCCTTCCTACTGCCACCAGTTTTTCTAGCCCCATCTGATTATCACAGAAACACACATCTAGTACACGTTAGACATAGAAGGGAGACTGAGTCCCCAATTGTCGATCAAACTGAAACTGCTCTAGAACAGTATCAAGACTTCAATAAAGGCTTCTTTTTCTTCATAGGTCCTGTCCAGAATAGTAAGTTAATACGTAGGTTAACCAGAACCCTTGAAGCAGTAGTGAATGAGACTACTTCCGCTCTAGGTAACTTAACTGAAGAGCAATCTGCTATGCGTTTTGTCGTGCTCCAAAATCGTCTCGTTCTTGACGTCATACTGGCCGATAGAGGAGGAGCTTGTAGAGTCGTCGGATCTAGTTGCTGCATTTTCATTCCTAATAACACGCCGTCTGTTTATTCAGCTATAACCAGACTTCATAAAATTGCCCATCAGTTACACCAGAATCCAGGCACCTGGACATGGTCCGGTTGGCTCTGGAGTATAATATCTGCCTGGGGATGGAAAGTATTGTCATTCCTAGGTATAGCAGTAATGATCATATTCAGTTGCTGCCTCTGTTTACAATGTGGCCCTGCGATTTGCGGCATGTGTGCTACCTCTTGTATTCCTAGTCCTAAGTCCCGTTCCAAGACAATTCGAGACGAGCAAATGATGCTATATGAACAGATAGATGGTATCATGAATATTGATGTTTCCTGATGGAAACATAGGGCACAAGGAGGGAATGTGGAAAAGTGAATTTTGCCTTGCCATATGTGCCTACGTGTTCCCCATCCTATGTTATATGTGCATGATCGATATGCATGTATCCCCCTATGATCGATTAAAGACGCAATTATGGTTGTGTCCGACTCTAGTATGCCAGTATCCAGTTCTCGTGAAAGCAACGAGTATTAGGCCTATGTTGCCATGTTTTACAGTGTGCACGTTATTTCATTGAATTGTCCCCGTTTTCTAGGCCTCAAAAGGGCCCGGACACCAGATTCAAGCTCCAGTCTCCTGAACCCTCTCCGAGGAGCGATGCAGCCCCCACCTGCATCCCTGACCCTTCACTTACTTCCTGCCGCGCAGCGCGGTGCCCGGCCTGGCTCTGCCTGCCTGTCTGCCAAGAATATGTTATGTTTCTAGTTATCAGTTCAGCCCTCCTTCTTCACATTCCTAAGCTACTGAACCGCATCAACAGTTTCAGCTACGGTCTAGTCTTTCTGTCTCCATGTAAGAGAAATACTGTATTAATATTCATAGAATATTCCTAGCACACGCAATACATGTAGAATATATGCATGCACCAGCCTTAGTGTCAAGTAGCCTTTGCCCTGATAACTTTTGGATTCTATCAACATGTACTCCAAACACCAGATACCAGATACGCTATAGGTACATGTCGTCCTGACACCGCAGACCTTTAGTCTCCTCTTCTAGTGCAGAAGTCATAGCCCCAGTTCTCCCTGGTAACACGTCATTGCCCGTTTGCGCGCACCACTAGGTTAAAGGTCCCAGCTGCTCAGGTAGCCCCCTCCATGTTTCCGCCCCATTCATGACACTTCTGTGACGTTCTCATCACATGTCTACGTGCACGCCCTGTGCACGCCTTCTTTTCACGCCCATGTCTTCTTATCTTACGCTTGTCACTAGTTACGCCTACTGTATGTAATGTAATTGAAATGTCTTACTATATATATGTATGTTAAACTGTAATGAGGCGCGCTGCAGCTGCCTTCCTTCCTTCCTATTTATTTCAGGCTGTCCCGTTCCAGTCCCTTCCCTTTTGCCTGAATAAAGCCTGTTCAACTCGGACACATCGGATCCTGCCTCTTATTTATTGAGCTATCTGTTATTGTTAATATAGTCAAAAATAGTCCCGGTATTATTTATTTATATACCACAATCTAACAAAGCACAAATGCCTTTTGCTCCCACATGCGCTGTTCCATGAGCCCTAATTACTACAGCAATAACAAATGCAATGGGAAGCATCCATCTTTGTTTCTCAATTAAGTCAATCCAACAGCCATTATCATCCAACCACCCCACCTCATTTTCCCAACGGGACAGTTCAGCAGGGGTAGCTTCTTTCTGTATTTCTCGGGCACTTTCCATGGTGTTATCGAACATATCAGACTCCTCAACCCATCTGGCCGAACTTACGTACATGGGAGATACTTTAGATCTAGCAGTTTCCTTCGCTATTTGATCAGCAAAAGCATTCCCTTCTCCCACAGTATCCACTATTGCCTTGTGTGCACTACATTTCACAATCGCTACCTTTCGGGGAAAAGTCAAAACAGTTAACAACCTTAATATCAAAAGGGCCATGTTGTATTCGTTGGCCATGTGAGGTGAGGAACCCCCTTTCTGCCCACAATTTTCCACAACTATGAGCCACGCCAAAGGCGTACTGGCTATCAGTGTAAATGTTTACCCTTAATCCCTCACTTAACTCACAGGCTCGCAGCAGTGCTATTAACTCAGCTGCTTGCGCCGAATGATAGGGAACTCGAGAAGCCTCAACTACAGTGCGAAGGGTGGTGATTGCACAAGAAGCTGTCGTTGTGCCATCTGGTAACTTGAAACAGGAGCCAACCACATACAACTCCCCTTGGGGGTCAGATAGGGGTGTGTCTGTGAGGTCCACCCGTCCCTTCGTTTCTTCTTCAGTCCGAAATATACAATCATGTATGTCTTTGTTTTTCTCGTCCGAAGGGAGGGGTAGTAACGTGGCTGGATTCAGAGTGGCACACCTTTTTCTAGTGATACGGGGAGCGAATAAAGTCAATTCATATCCAGTAAGACATGCACTCATAAGGTGCTGAGTCTTAGTTTTATTCAAGAGTGTATCCACAGCTTGCGGTACCATCACTGTGAGGTCAGAATTTAAAACAAGTCCTTCCGTCTGTCGGATGGCCACTGCCACCGCAGAAGTAGCCCTCAAACAGCTGGGAAGTGCTCTGGCAACGTAATCCAATACTGTCGAAAATTAAGCACAAGGCCTTTGCTTACCACCAAATCCTTGTGTTAACACAGAAAGCGAACAACCGTCCACCTCGTGTACATAAAGCACAAAAGGCTTGCGGTAATCAGGAGTTCCTAGGACAGGTGCCGAACAAAGAGCAGTTTTCAAAGAATCAAAAGCCTTCTGACATTCATCGGTCCAAGGGAAAGGTTCATGCACATTCTTAGTGGTTAGGTACAAAAGAGATTAAGTAAGAAGAGAAAAGTTAGGAATCCACTGGCGACAGTAAGAGGTTATGCCAAGAAATGCACGAACATCACGTTGAGTACGAGGGACAGGCATATTAAAAATAGTAGATACGTGTTCAGGAGTTCGTTTCCTCCCCTCTTTTGACAGTAGATGACCGAGATAGGTTACCTCATGTCGACAATATTGAAACTTAGAAAGAGACACTTTATTACCGTTGGCTGCTAAATGCGACAACAATTTAACCGTAGCTTCCTTACAGCCTTCCTCAGTGTCTGATGCCACTAATAATTCATCCACGTATTGCAGGAGGACGTTCCCTGGGGACAAAATCAATTCATCTAAAAGTACTTTCAAAGCTTGACTATAAATACCAGGACTCTCCGTATAGCCCTGAGGAGTGCAACAAAATCTAAAGCTGCGCCCAGATAACGAGAAGCCGAAACTATGACGGCTATCAGGATGTATTGGAATGCTAAAGAAAGCATTCTTCAGGTCTATAACGGAGAAAAAACTTAGCTGTTGGGGGAATCATAGTAAGGATTGTTGTGATATCTGAGACCACTGGATATTGAGGTACTACTACTTTGTTAATTTGGCACAGGTCAATTACAAAACGATAAGTATTAGCATAATCAGGGCCACTTCCAGTAGGGGCCTTTTTCAAAATTGGTAATATAGGGCTATTAAGGTATTAGAAACTGTTTCTTCCACTATGCCTTTGTCGATTAAATCCTGTATGATTGTCAATAATGCCTTTTAACCAGCCGGCGAGATCTTATACTGCTGAATATGGGGCAGACGAGAATTTGGTTTTAAAGTGATAGAGACTGGCGGAATATTTAAAAGGCCAACGTCCATTTCACCAGTTGGCCACAATGTAGATGGAATGACAGCAAACTCAGGAGGGAGGGGTTCATTTTTTGCAAAACTCTGCCGAGTGTGCTGACCATGGGGTTGAATAGTTAAACATACTCCATCTGGAGAACAATAAAGCTTTGCATGCAATTTCTTCAGCAGATCCAATCGCAATAAATTTTCACCACAATGTGACGTCAAGAAAAATGGAGAATCCACCGTGACTGGACCTATGATAAGCAGGAGAAACTTAGAAATGGGGCTTACTGCCGGGATTCCAGAAAACCCAACTGAGACATTATTTTGCCCGGACAGAGCAGCCCCTGGGACCAAGGAACGAGCAATCAAACTATTCATTGCACCCGTGTCTACCAGAAAATCCTCAACAGTCCCCATGAATTGCCCTTTAACATAAGGCCCTCTCTGATCGACGGGTACTGCCACTCGGCCCCTACTCTGTCCGTGGCTGTCCTACACATAGCAATACCTATCTGGCCCGTCAGTTCCACAATCTTCATTATAGTACTGCCTCCTTTTTGAATTATCAAAACAATTTCCCCCTGCCTCACCTCGTATTACCTCTTCTCTTCTCATGTCACTCCAATCAACTCCTCCTCGTCCTCTTCCTTTGTCTCTCATGGCTCCGTTTTGCGCTAAGAGGAAAGGACACTGAGCTCGCCAATGCCCTTCCTGTTTACAATAAGCTCATTGGTTTGCTCCCAAAGTAACAGCTGGACCTCCTGCTCGTCCTGTTCCCACCCCTCTTGGAACAAACCCTCTTCCCCCTCCGGCTCTACCTCATCCTCTGGCTACTGGCTGTAATAGCACTCGAGTCTTAAGATCCTTGGTCTTCTTGTTGGACTTATCTTTGCTCTTGTTTTCCCTATGCTCATAATATTGGGCCATACTCAAAATAACAGAAGGAATAGAGGTGGTCAAAGTACTTTCTGCAGCCTGGAGTCGGGCAGATATTTCGGGCAACAGATTAGTCACGAAACGATTAACGAATAATCTTATCCAACCTTCCACTGACAAATCTTAACCACTAAAATCATTGAACACCCCCTCAAAACGAGTAAAGGAATAAGACACACTCTCATCCTTCTTCTGTTTACAAGCGGTTAATTTATCCCAATCCACCTTCCGGGGTGGGATTAAAGAGTGCATATATGTAATGATCCGACCCGGCAAAGCTAAAATTTCCGGTTTTGGTTCATCTCCGGGTTTCCAATCCTTGTCCCAGTCTTTAATTTGATCCTAGTTCCTCCCAACTCGTTAACGTGAGGATGATCGTGCACCTGTCGCCATACATCGTCAGGGACCAGTAACCCGAAAAATAATTCTATATCAGCTAAGGTCATCACAGCCGACGAAGCGGCCTCAGTAAGTTCCTTATAGTAAGCAGTGGGATTTTTCTGAGGGTCAAGTAGCTGGGACTTCAGGGAAAGAACCTCGCTTCTTTTCCAAAGGGTATAAACCCATTGCTCTTGGAACCGGGCTTCAACGCGAGCATGAACGATTTGATTACCATTGTCCCTGACCTCAGGGATTTTGGGGTGATAAATGGGATGAACTTCCCGCATGGGATGCTGAGACTCCCAACTTGGACATTGAGTGAACAGCCTTTCCCGATACTTCATTATAGTCACCAGGTTCCCATATACATTTTCTAATCCTAATTCAAATTTATATGCCCGGTCCACAATGTCATATAAGATCTGTGGGGCTCTCCCATCTGTGAAACATTGTTCCCATAGGGAAATTAACCGAGTGGCCATAGTTTCTAAAGCATATTGCTGCATAACTGGTTTGTAATCCTTAATGGTCCCCCATATATCTGTAATTGTATAGATGGCTTTCCGCACCCATTGGGATGCTTGATCTATTACCATCTGTTTCTCCCTCGAGCCCACCGTAGCGCGGGTATACAACCGCCGGGCGCCCAGAGTCCCGGAGGCATGGGAGGGGGTCAAATCAATCATTGCGGGCATCGACGTGGCCAACAAAGAAGGCCAAGCCAAGGCCGGTGAAGCTAGTGTTACAGAGGACATAATGGGAGGTGACGGGCTGCCAGTCGATAATGTAGCCATGGCTGGTACTGGGGAAATGGGAGTGAAAGTTGGCCCCATAGGGGTAGAGGCTGTAGTAACAGCAGGGGTTGTAGCTTGTGGAGTGGACGAGGCGGAGCCATTACAAGTGGTATCGCAGGGTATACTCGTTGCGGGGCATAAGAAGGTGGAGGACGCACATCCAATAGGTCCTCAATTTCATCTTCCGGCTCAGTTCGAGCTGTGTAACTTTTATCCGCCTGTAACCTAAACTGTCTATCTATACATTCAACGTTTTTCTCAGTTTGTTCCCTATCGTATGCTACAGCCTTCTGAGTTATGGTCTGACCATTTTTCACTTTGAGCAACTTTTCTTCCCTTATACGACGATGTTTCGACTCTTTCTGCCACAGCTTTAAAGAATCGAACATTGCCTGCCGGCTTCTTTTGTCGAACAATCGATCCTGTAAACACTGTATCTTTTCTCATCGAATGATCCAGTTAAGGGCCATTGCAATTCCACATTATCATTTGTGTATTTGTGCCATAAATTATTAAACAAAATAGGCTTAAGGCCATGCTTTACATACATATCAAAATTTGGGCTGCCCTCTGGCGGAGCAGGCTGGCTTTCATCCAATCGTCCGCTCTTACGGCGGCAACAACATCCAAAACATATTTTACTAAAACACGAAATTTTGTTTATCAACAATACACCCGCTCACAAGCTCTCAAACATGGCCATGTTCACTCATGCTCAATCTCTCCTCAAACAGGGTCAGACGTATCAAAAGACGAACAAAACATACAGTATTTTACATTGACATGTCTTTTTCCAGACCCCAACATCAAAGAACGGAGCCCGTCGACTCCCGTTCAGAGAGAACTCGTAGATTCCGACCACCAGACCAACAGATACCAGAAGCAGGCAGTCCCGAGACTACCAAGAGGCCATGATACAGGAATTAAACACAGACCGGCCTACAGACCATCCCGTAGTCTTCCTGGTTCACCTTGAGGACTATTCAGACTGAGCCCGCTACCCATGTGCAACCACGGGCCTTTCCGAGAACAGTCCGGCCGGGTGAGCACCACACGTGCCTCACCAAGGCGTCAGATCAAAAACCTCTATTATTCACCAAACAAGTCCGTGGAGCATCTGCCGGTGTAGCCTCGATGCCACCCGTCAGACCTCCAAAGTTCTCCGTAGTACACCAACCCCCAAAACCAAATACAGTTAACTGCCTCCAAGACGCTGCTTAACAGCTTAATCCAAAGACACCAAATCAATACACTCACCTGGTGCACACAGGTATGATTGCGTGTTCCCCACTGCCCACTCCTGAAGACCAACACGGTCAGCTCCTGGGTTTCGCCCGTAGGACTTCCGGCGAGGGGTCACTAGCAGCTGGGGCCCTCTGATCGAGAGAGTGGAGTTCAGCCAGAATCTTTAGTCAGTCCACCCCCTCGACCAGAGTTCCCCTTTCTTTGTCCTTCCTGGCCCGTGTACGGGAGGACAACCCCAAACGCGAAGTCCCACCAGAGTCCCCAACTGTTGTATAACAAAAATAATCTATGGAGCTATACCTACCAATAGCCCCTAATTATCCTCTTACCAAATAATCAGTCGGGATCTTCCTGTGTTCTTTCCTCTGAGCTCTTATTGCAGTTTTCAGCGCGGGGACACTCTGTTTTTGAGTAACCAGGCGCTTTACAAATGGTTTCTATTCTATTCTATTCTATAGTCAGTTGGCAGTGAAGAAAAGTCAATTGTTTCTTAGACAATCAATACTCTATAGAGGAGCCTCTCCATACGTCACCCAGCTAGTGCGTGGAGAAGACTGACGATTCACACTCAATACATGGCATATATACTTTCATTTGCGTTACATGAGATCACCGTACATGGAAAAATACTGGTAGGCACAGTGGCTTAAAGGAAAGACCATATATGGCACACAAAGCTCGTTTAGAAGTCGGCTTTTGCTATTATTGGGGAGGGTCAGGTGGGGTGACTCCTTTCGTCTCGGTGCCTGGGAGCACGGGTACGGCGCCTCCAGGAATGCGCTTATCACCTCTGAAACAACATGCAACTTTGGGTCTCAGAACAGAAAGAATAGTATGAATTCAGCTGTCTGTATAACTCAACTAACAGGGCTTACTTGACTGCTGGAGGGTGGCACGTGACCACCGTCCGAGTCTAATATTTGCACCACAAAATGGAGTCTGTTTGGTTCTCAGTCTGCGTACAGAAAAATATAATGCAGGAGCGGGAAAGAAGTTCCTGCATTGACGTAACTAATTAATCTAAACTACGATATACATTTATATATATATATATATATATATATATATATATATATATATTACCTACTGGCGGTCGCCAGTAGGTATATATAGTTAGGATTTTTTCTCTATGGGATTTTTGAAAATTCTATGTCTAATAACTTTGGCGTTTGTGGACGGAATTGGCTGGAATTTTCAGGAAAATTGAACATTTTGTTTCTGAGCAGCCCCTGAAAATTTGGGGGGGGTTCGTCAAGGGGGGGGCCGAGAAAAAAGGGGGGTCCCAAAACGTGTTTTTAACATTGAGTTTTCCATAGGGCGGTTGGCCTCACTTTTAGCCCGAACGGCTGAATGGATTTGCACGAAACTTGGCAAAATTGTAGGGACTGGTAGCCCGATGTGCCTTTGCTAGGTCTCAATATATGTGCTCCAGTGGATTTTGAGAAATTAACGTTCAAAAAAAGATATATATCTGTAACAGCGGACCGGGCAGCGCTCCAGTTCGCGTACTTTTCACGTTACGGAGCTTTGTGAAGCGAAGCTGATTGGTTCTCCGGCGTCTGTAAACATTCCAAACAGTCCGTAGCGGCCGCCATCTTGTCTCTCGGTAGGATCGAGAGACAAGAGGAGGCCAAAGCGAAGGGGCAAATGACCATAAGGGGGCATAGTAGATCCTCCCTGACCCCCTAGGTTTGATGTGGAGGTTTTAAAAGGGCCCCTCGGGGCAAAAAAATAAAAAATAATAATAATCGAACGGCTGAATGGATTTGCACGAAACTTGGCAAAATTGTAGGGACTGGTAGCCCGATGTGCCTTTGCTAGGTCTCAATATATGTGCTCCAGTGGATTTTGAGAAATTAACGTTCAAAAAAAGATATATATCTGTAACAGCGCTCCGCTTCGCGTACTTTTCGCGTTACGGAGCTTTGCGAAGCTGATTGGTTCTCCGGCGTCTGTAAACATTCCAAACAGTCCGTAGCGGCCGCCATCTTGTCTCTCGGTAGGATCGAGAGTCAAGAGGAGGCCAAAGCGAAGGGGCAAATGACCATAAGGGGGCATAGTAGATCCTCCTTGACCTCTTAGGTTTGATGTGGAGGTTTTAAAAGGGCCCCCCGCGGGGCAAAAAAAAATAAATATTAATAATCGAACGGCTGAATGGATTGGCACGAAACCTGCGCAAAATTGTAGGGACTGGTAGCCCGATGTGCCTTTGCTAGGTCTCAATATATGTGCTCCAGTGGATTTTGAGAAATTAACGTTCAAAAAAAGATATATATCTGTAACAGCGCTCCGCTTCGCGGAGATAAAATTATCTCCCTATTACCTAGCTGTTGCTAACACCAGTTAGCGACCGCTAGTAGGAGATAGCGACCATCTTGGGCTCCACTTTGCATGTCAGTGATATTTATCACTAATGACATGCAAAGTGGGCATGCCAAGATGTTAGCGACTGGAAACAGTCGCTAACATCGCTATCTCCTATTACCAACTTTTGGAGATATTCGCGCTAAGCGCGAATATCTCCAAAAAGTAACACCTGCCCTGAGCAGTTCTTAGCCATGTTATCCAATGGGAGGTGGATAACATGGCTAAGAGCATTAGCTCGGTAATGCATGAATATCGCTGACTTTTCAGCGATATTAATGCATTGCGGTCGTTTTTCATCGCATTTGCGATAAACCTTGATAATAGCAAGGTTTATCTGCGATAATTTCTGACGATGCTTAGCGGTAAAAAATTCGTTGCTAAGCATCGTTAGGGATAAATATCGCTTAACTTTGGTAATATGCCCGAACGTCTGTTAACGTTCGATTTGAAGGAAATCAGGAAGTGTTGAAAAACATTGTCTGCGCCATCTTGCCTTTTTTCAAATGCCACACTTTTGTCGTGCACGGCAGCCATTTTAGATGCCTTGACCAGACCCACTCTCTGTACGCTGTCGATCCTTAGCATGGCTCCCCACCCTCGCAAGCATCTCCCCCAGGCACTGGTCACCCCCGCTCTCTGTCTTATGCATGGGTAATAAACCTCCCCCCATCTGCGCTGCTCTTCCCTGAGAATCACACCCTGTGCCCGCCCGACACCTCCCTTTCGCCCTATTCACTACCGCACCCTCTGACACTCCTTTTCCTCTGTGTCCAATTGTCCAGGCCGGTCCTAGGCTATCAGCTAGCCCTGCAGATGTAGTTTATGGCCCCAGCTGTAAAGAATCACCCCTCTTCAAAGGAGTTATAGTAGATCAAGGCCCACACCCGATGAGATCCGTCACAGCACACGCGTTCCTACTATCTGAAAACCATCCTGTATTGTGATTGGGGAGGGGACCGAGCCTGAAGCGGAAGATTCCAGGGATGACTCTTTGTACATCAAAGTTTTTACAATTATGTGTCACATTAAAAATATATAGCACTCCAACAAAGTAGTAAGATTATAAAACTTTAATAACTTATAAATATATACAACAAAACAAAAACAGTAAAAACATTTAAACATTTTTAGGGAAAATGAAGGAAGTAGCGGTCGGCTGTGCGAATAGTCCCAACGTAGCACAACGTCCAGATTTCTGGACGGCACCCAGGTGATGTTGCCTGGGTGCCGCACTGATTTCGGTATCCGGCGTGGGGCGTCGCGGGGGGTGGGTCATCAGTAGCGGTCTGTTGTGCGAATAGTTCCAAGGCAGCAGAACGATGGCACCAAGGTGATGTCCAGTAAGTTGCCGCCCTCCGAATAACGGCGTGGGGCGCCCCGGGGGGGGGGGGAGGAGGAGGCGGCGTGAACGGGCCTCTCCAGGTGGAGTTTCGTCTGCTGTAGTGGGGCGCCCCTTTACCGTTTCAGTTGCCATTCCGTCCGCTTTTGGTCCACTGTGTCAAAAGCCGCAATTCAGCTGAGTTGCGCCCACTCTTGCGGTGCAGCGATAGGCGGCTGTCACAGGACTCTCAAAATGGCGGCAGGCTCTTTCCTTTTTGGGCCTGGTCCACTGAAATGGCCCTGGGACACCTTGGAAATCGCACGCTTGTCTGCTAGGTCTTGGACCCCATTCTCGAAAGCGTCCCCTCCGCCTTGAGGATTCAACAAAAGTTTTGGGGGCCCCCGACTCCTGCAGGCTTCTGGTGGGGAGCGGCTGCCATGATTGCTCGCGGAATGACCACGACGGAGCCACGAGATGGTGGTACTTTCATGTTGACGCCAGCTTCAGTCTGAAACATCCAGAAACAAGGTGGGGCTTTCATCGTTTGGGGAAAAAAAAAGTTTTCATCCAATGAAAAGTGTTGTTTTTAGGTCATATGATCAAGCCTTCCATCATTAGGAAACCAAAAGTAAAATGAACCAATGACCTGTTATGCGGCATAGGGTATAAAATGCGGAGAAAATACGTTGGCACGTGAGGCGGCGTCAGTAGCGGAACGATGTGCGAATAGGCCGAAGGCAGCACAACGCGCCAAGATCCGGATGGCACCGAGGTGGTGTCTAGTAAGTTGCCGCACTGGTGTGGCCAACCTACAATGCTGAAAGTCGGCGTGGGGCGCCCCGTTGGCCTGTGAGATGGCGTCAGTAGCGGACCGATGTGCGAATGGGGCCAAAGGCAGCGCAACAATATTTTCTGAATAGAAGACACCACAAGGCGCTGAGATGCCAAGATCCGGATGGCACTGAGGTGGTGTCTAGTAAGTTGCCGCACTGGTGTGGCCATCCTACAATGGTAAAAGTCGGTGTGGGACGCCCCGTTGGCCTGTGAGATGGCGTCAGTAGCGGACCGATGTGCGAATGGGGCCAAAGGCAGCGCAACAATATTTTCCGAATAGAAGACATCACTAGGCGCTGAGATGCCAAGATCCGGATGGCACCGAGGTAGTGTCTAGGTTGCCGTACTGGTGTGGCCATCCTACAATGCTGAAAGTCGGCGTGGGGCGCCCCGTTGGCCTGTGAGGTGGCGTCAGTAGCGGACCGATGTGCGAATGGGGCCAAAGGCAGCGCAACAATATTTTCTGACTAGAAGACACCACAAGGCGCTGAGATTCGGTTACCACCGAGGTGGTGTCTAGCAAGTTGCTGCACTGGTGTGGCCATCCTACAATACTGCTCCGAATAACGGCGTGGGGTGCCCGAAGGGGGGGGGGGAGGCGGCGTGAACGGGCCTTCCCAGGTGGAGGCTCGTCTGCTGTAGTGGGGCGCCCCTTTACCGTTTCAGTTGCCATTCAGCTGAGTTTCGGCCGCTCTTGATGCTACAGCGACAGGCGGCTGCAACAGGACTCTCAAAATGGCGGCCTGTTCTTTGGATTTGGGCCTGGTCCACTAAAATGGCCCTGGGACACCTTAGAACTCGGACGCTTGAATTTTTTTTCCTTTCCTCTACATGCAAAAAAAGGTAAATGCCCGGTACGTTACACGCTTCATCTGCCACGATGTACTCTCCAGAGGAACCGAAAAAAAATATAGTTATGGTAACTATACCATGCATCGTCATATGGAGAGGTGGCACCGATTAATTATAGTGCTGCATAAAAGAGAGATTTGGAGAAGAACCCCCGACCTGCCAGTACATTCATCAAAGAAGTGGCACTGACAGCATCAGAGGCAAGGGAAACGGTCCCAAATATTTAGAAGAACTTTGGAAAGATTAAAATGACATGTTTAGATTGTGGCAAATTAATTTCATGTGGACAGATGAGTGTTACTCTAATAAATACAGCATATGAACATCATCATAGTCGATGGTTGGTAGAGACATTTTGACTATATCCTGGACCTGCCCGTCCTCGCCCAAAATGGCGCCGGAATAAATGGGACTCGTAACTCCTTGTTGTGTACTTGTTGTACAACTTTGATATCACGAGATACGTATGCAGTTTTGAAGCACATGGCGGGCGGGGACGAGAATAGATTGAATATTTCGACATCTCTATTGATATTAAGTTGTGATGTGTTATTGATTACTGTACTATTGAAAGTTCGAATTAACATCACCCATGGTACTTGCCCGCAAATGTATATCTAGATAATTTTATTGTAACTGGCCCTGTCGTATTTTAATTATAAAATGTACGTCCACCGATTCCGCAACTGTTAGACACCTTAGTTCTTGCAACCTAATGGCCCGCCCGTAACGTTCCTCTACAGTGTAAATGTCTCCTCATCATATACGATTACAGTTTGTTCCGTGGCCGGCGCACGTGGTTATAGGCCCGTTTTTGTATACTGACATTTTCACAATAAAGGTTTTTAAAAGAAAACATGGTAGTAGTATTTACATTGGTAAAGTTTTTAATAATAGTCACTGTTTTAGAATCAGTAAAAGGCAAGTGAAATAAAGCAGACCAATTACATGAAGGGTAAAAGGTATAATACGCAGGAACGCAGTAAAGATAAATGGTCAAGGGCTGTTGTGTTTTCTACTCCTGCAACATAAAGTGATCCATAAGAATCTCATATTCAAGCGTATCGGCGACTAAGACAGCAGGTCGACCCTCTTTTGCTCAACGGCTCCGTCATGGGACGAAGAAACGCCCTTTTTCTCGAAAAAAGAATATATTTTACTTGCAGGACAGTTGTAAATTTTCCGGGAAAGTACATTAGCCTGGAACATTATAACATATATGTTTAAGAAAAAATAATGTTCGGAAGTAATAAAAAGCGTAATTTTTAGGTCATATGACCAAGCCTTTCATCATTAGAATAAGAAAAGTAAAATGAACCAATGAAAAGTTTTATCAACAAGTCACATGACCTGTTATGCTTACGTTACGCGCTGCGCGTCGCGCCACGGATCACTTCCGGATGCGCTAACGCGGCGCATCATATGACGCATTACGCGACAACGCAGGTCCAGAATATAGTCGAAATGTCTCCACCAACCAGCGGTCGGAACACAACCCTTTTCAGCAGGCTAAATAGTTCTGTTAAATGACAACAGAAGGGACAGGCAACAAGAACCATCAGTCAAAGAGGGGAGGGCTAGTTCTTCTCTACCGGGTTACGTTGGGGCGCTACCGGAACTGATCGAATTGGTAGTCTACAGTGTTTCTGGATGTTTCAGACTGAAGCTGGGGTTAGCATGAGAGCACCACCATTTCGTAGCTCCGTCGTGGCCATTCCGCGAGCAATCATGGCAGCCGCTCTTTATCGTTATTTTGGGCGGGGTGGGTGGCGGAGTCGAGCTGTATTGCAGCCATCATGGTGTGGAGTTTAGTTCATCTCACTAGTTTCGTATTTGTCATGAGGGGTTGTTCCTAATGTTTCTATTTTAGCGAGGTCAAAAAGAGATCCCATTAGTGGCCTACTGATTTTGCTCGATTCCTTATGTTTTTTTACACGATTTTTCGTTATCTGCAAAGACTAAACAGAGTATTGCGACTCTGTATTTGTTTGTAAATAGAGAATGAACCAAAGAGAACCAATTCTAAAACAGTAAATGCTTGGATAACAATCAATCAAATCGAGAGAGAAGCAGGCACGACGTATTAAAACAGGGGCAAAGGCCTGCGTTAACTACCTTTCACTATCTGCAAAGAGAGAGTACTCCTAATAGAAATGAGGGGGGGGGGCAGCATTCAAAGCAGATCAGTGTGCATAAACACGAAAATGTTTTTACTTACCACGTATTTGACATTCGACAGCTTATGATATTTGCTATTAAAAAACCATTGAAATTCACTGAAAAAACCATAGGTTATAGACCATATATAGTTAGGAATTAGCATTTACAAAACCTTGAAAATTCACTGAAAAAACCATAGGTTATAGACCATATATAGTTAGGAATTAGCATTTACAAAACCTTGAAAATTCACTGAAAAAACCATAGGTTATAGACCATATATCGTTAGGAATTAGCATTTAAAAAACCTTATTTTACTCACACAAAACCATTGAAATTCCATATATAGTTAGTTGCACTAACTATATATCGCGCACCCGCAATCCACTGCTGATGATGTCACATATTACATCATTCATGACATGGTCAGTGACATCACTGATGACATCACTGATGACATCTCAAATGACATCACTGATGACATCTTATTTGACATCAATGATCACATCACTGATGATATCATTCATGTGATAATACAATGCATCTCCTCACACTCTAATATAACCTCCGTTACACCCAGTGTTAAATACAGAGTATAATTTTTGAAACCATTGACACACCAATACTAGTTACTACATACGCACTCACTGATTCCTATGTCTACACACACATTCACTCATACGATCATTCATACATACAATCACTCATCTTTACAACACTATCATATGCACTCATACACCTATACAGACACTCACACTCTGCCACTCATCCATGGAGTTACTCACACACCTAGTCAGTCCTGAAAAGAATCAATCACACTTCCATTTTCTCATCTATACAGTTAAACACAGAACACCTTACATTTTTGAAACATATACTAACACATACTTACTCTCTTATAGAATCACTGATACAAGTACACATTGATCTGCACAGAGTCACACACCTCCCAGCCAGCCATACACACACTCAGTCTCCCATACAAATACTTGTGCAACCAATCAATAACCCATATAGCTACTTATATAGCTACTGATCAACACATGCAGCAGCTTGCACAACAACAGACATACTGATGCACACTTTCAGACAGTTTAGTCACTAACCCGTGCATTCAGTGAGACGCATTTAATCACTCACTCATACAGTCAATCACGCACCTACTAAAACCTTCATACAGACACTTATACATCCACTCATTCTTCAATATGTAAAACATATTTAAACTTTACAGAAACACATAATCACTGGATGTTGTCATCAGTGATGTCATCAGTGATGTCACTGACCATGTCATGAATGATGTAATATGTGACATCATCAGCAGTGGATTGCGGGTGCGCGATATATAGTTAGTGCAACTAACTATATATGGAATTTCAATGGTTTTGTGTGAGTAAAATAAGGTTTTTTAAATGCTAATTCCTAACGATATATGGTCTATAACCTATGGTTTTTTCAGTGAATTTTCAAGGTTTTGTAAATGCTAATTCCTAACTATATATGGTCTATAACCTATGGTTTTTTCAGTGAATTTTCAAGGTTTTGTAAATGCTAATTCCTAACTATATATGGTCTATAACCTATGGTTTTTTCAGTAAATATATATATAGATACATCATGCTAACACAAAAGATTACGATAAATGTAAAGAATCGATTTCACCCCTCACGTATAGGTAATTTTAGAGAAATGCACAGATTCGTTGTGTGCCACTCTAGCCCTGTAAACTTGTTAGGAAGGTATTTACTGTGCAAGATGAATTGCACAATCTTTTGTACACCAAATGGAGTTGAAAATTATACTCTAGATGAAGACGGAGTATACAAAATCATGTTAGCAATACAGGAAACAGAAGTTAAAAAGTTGTCCCTTTGAGATTTACCAGAAGAGCTTCAAACCTTTGTAAATCCAAATGTGTGGGATTTTTCCGGAAAAGTAGTAGGTTAAATGGCAAATGTCGATCCCATAAAAGTGACAGTAAAGGAAGGTGCAATTAACCCAAATACTCGACAGTACAAAATTAGTCCAGAAATAAAAGCAGGTGTTGCAAAAGAAATAGAGCTTTTGGTTGAATAAGGCATTCTAGAAGAAATAATGAGCAGTCCTTGTAATTCATCTATAATTGGCATAAAGAAACCAAATGGAAAATATAGGGTGGTGCAGGACCTTTGAAAAATTAATAAAACTGTTGTTCCCTGTTGCCCAGTAGTACTGAATCCAGCAGTGATTCTGTATCAAATACCATGGAGAGCAGGAGGGTTCACTGTAATTGATTTATGCCATGCCTTCGTTTCCATTCCATTGCATCCAGATAGCAACTTTTTATTTTCGTTCAGATGTGACAAGCATGTGTACGTCTGCAATAGTGTTCAACAAGGGTACACGGAAAGCCCATCCAACTTTAATCAGATTTTGAAAAAATGTCTTTAATTACTGGTGCTGCCCTGATAATCTGTTCTGGTGCAGTATATCAATGAACTATTGATTGCATCGAAAACCAGAAATGACTGCATGATTGATTCTATTGCATTGTTGAACCAGATGGACATAAAGTGTCCCCTGAGAAATTGCAATACTGTACAACCTCAGTCAAGTATCTGGGACGCCAGATAGAAAGAGGGGTCAGAAGAGTGACATCTGAAAAAATTAAAATAATTCAGAACATGAAATTACCTCAAGCTCAGAAAGAAATCAGATGTTTCTCGAAATTATAGGTTACTGCAGGCAGTGGATTGTGGGATTTGCAGTGCTGGCTAAACCACTGATTCAGTTGACAAAGAATCAAGCAAAAGACCCAGTTGAATGGGATGGTGAAAGCATGACTGCTTTCTTAAAACTGCGTAATTGTCTGTGTGAAGCTCCAGCATTAGGGAAGCCTGACTACTCAAAAGAGTTTGCAATATTTTGTGACACAAGAGACAATTGTGCTCTCTCAGTCCTAACCCAGACTCATGGACTAATGCGACATCCTGTAGCATAGTTTTCTGCTACACTGGACCCAGTAGCGGCAGCACTGCCAGGATGTCTAAAATCAGGAGCTGAAACTTGCCTGAGTCTTTAGCAAAGTGAGTCCATTGTCATAGGACACCCTTTAACAGTGTATGTCCCACATGCAGTTGTGATTCTGTTAACCAGAACACGTACTCAGTACTTAACTCCTAGTCAGTTGACTAAACACGAAACAATTATTCTTGGCTCATAAAACGTGAACATAGTTAGGTGTACTGTTCTAAATCCGGCAACCCTGTTACAAAATTCATATTTTGAAGAAGTAAGGGAGGAAGTCGAGCTTGATTGTATCGACCTCACTGAGTTCAGCACTAAACCATGCCCAGACATACAAGAAGAACCTTTTAAAGATCCTGAATATGAGTTATATGTAGATGGCTCATATATGCGACATGAGAAAGAAAGCCTGATTGATGTTTATGCTGTATGTACATTATCTGGTATAGTCGAAGCATCTTATTTTCCAGGAGTCAAGTCTGCACAAGTAGTCACATTGATTGCTTTAATTAAAGCTTGCAAAATTGGGAAAAATTGGAGAGTAACCATTTACACTGATAGCCAGTATGGTTATGGGGTTGTGCGTGACTTTGGCCAACTCTGGATGCAAAGGGAGTTCATGACTTCTTCAGGAACCCCTATTAAAAATGGACAGTTTGTAAAAGAACTACTTGAAGCAATTCAATTGCCAAAAGAATTGGCCGTGGTCAAGTGTGCTGCTCACCAACCTGGAAATGACAAAGTGACAGCTGGTAATCGTAATGCTGACCCAGTGGCCCAACATTCTGCCAGATACAGAATGGCAGTAAACAAGAAAATCGATGCCTGTCGAATCAGCTGCCAACTTATGCTGTTGAGAGGAGTAAATACGTGGGAGGAAGTGAAAGATTTACAAAATGAAGCAGAACCCAAAGAAAAGGAAGAATTGGAGAACATAGAATGTCAGATAAGACCCAAAGATGGTGTGATAGTTTATCTAGACAGGAGACCAGTGCTACCTGATTGTATGCTTGCACCAATGCCCAGAATGTACCATGGGGAAGCACACATAGGCAGAGATGCCATGATAAGATTGTTTTAATGCAAGGTTCAGGAGCGTAGCATAGAGTCTTTGCCAGAGATGCCTAATTTGCCAACAAATGAACCCTGGTAGGAAAACTGTGGTTTGCCCTGGGAACATTGGAAAGGCCGAAGGCCCATTTATCAGATTACAACTAATTTCATTCAATTATCTGTTTGTCGAGGATTAAAATACATTCTTGTCATAGTTTGTTTATTTTCCAAATGGGTAGAAGCATATCGAACCAGAAGGGATGACAGCTTAACTATAGCCAAGCTCTTTTTAAGAGAGCTCATTCCTCGGTTCGGTTTTCCAGTAACAATTGAATCAAACCGAGGGTCTCATTTTAATAATGAAATAAATCAACTGATTTGTGAAGCATTCAAAATTGAACAAAACTGCACTGTGCTTACCGCCCAGAGGTCGCTGGAGTGGTAGAACAACTGAATGGTACAATCAAAAGAAGATTGGAAAAGATGTGTGAATCTACCCAATTGGAACGGCTTGATGCTTTACCTGTTGTCCTGATGGGACTCAGAAGCATCCCAGATAAGAAAACAGGCTTGAGTCCTCTTGACATACTCATGAGAAGAGCAATGAGGCAAACATGTGTGCCAGGACACAAGCTGTTAACTATAGCTGATGATTTAGTGTTGGAGTACTGCAACGAGTTGACTGAGCAAAGTGTGTTCTATCTCTCACCACGTTGGGGAAGACGCTGTAGCCAATCAACTCCAGCACATGATCTGAACCCTGGAGATTGGGTAGTGATAAAAGATCACACCCGGGAATCTTGCCTTGCACCAAGGTGGGGAGAACCACGACAAGTGATATTGGTTACCACCACAGCTGTAAAGTGCAAGGGAATTCTAAACTGGATCAATGCCAGCCATACCAAAAGGGTAACAAAACCTGGTGAAGTTGAGGCTGAAGGTTGCGCAGCTGAAGGGTCTCAAGAAGTGGATTCTGAAGTAGTTGTCGAAGAACAACAGAGCACCAGTCAAGATGAATGGATTCCAGTGGTCACCATACCTGAAATACGAATAAGAACAACAAGCCAAACATATCTAGATAGTCAGAGTGATAGTGAGGATGAGACAGGAATAGAAGAGCACACTCAGATTACAGAAATCAAAGCTAATGGTAATCTTGAGGAAGACCAGATAAGGAAAGAGCAATATACCCAGACCAACGAAACATACACCAGAACACTGGTGTCTGAGGAGGGACAGAAAGGTACTAGAGAAAATCCACAGGCAGAAGACAATCAAGAAATTGCAAGACCTGAGCAGGACCAGACAGGATTAGCAAAACGTGTTGAGGAAGAAGAATTAATTCCAGGCCCAACAAAGCAATATCCTGAACCAGGTCAGACTAGCGTAGAAGAACCCATCCAGGCAGAAACGTCAACGGTAATTAGCCCTGGACAAGGTCAGATAGAGAGGGTACCTGAAGACGAGGAAACAAAATTGTGCCACATCTTAAAGAAAATAAAAGGACATCTGAAGAATCAGAAAGCGCAGTGCCAGCTAAAAGACTCAGAAAAGGTGATAAATTGCCTGGTTTTGTTAAAAGACTGAAATATCGCCTAGTAACAATAGATGAAGAACCTGAACAAGCAGATGAAATAACAAACCAAACTGAACCATCTACAAGTAAGCAAAGAAGTCCACGTCTAAAAGAGCTGAACAATAATTTCAAAGGTACTGAATGGACCTATGTAATCCTCGAAGAAAATTGAGAATCTGGAAATCAGTGATGAAAGTGATGAAGAATTGATTGCTGATCATTTTGTCGAAGTAGTGAGACCAACTTGAGATAAATTCATAGTTATATTCTGTGTAAAATTTTCGAAGAGAAGATAAGTCTCCTTAACCAAGATGGCTGATGCCAGAGTTACTGGGAACTCAAAAAGAAATTGTATAAAGACATGCTGTAGAATATGCATATGTAGTGTACTGATAGTGTTTATAGTGTGGCTAGGACTGACAATAGCAATACCTTACCTGATGGCTGCTAAACGGATTGACACTAGTATACATGGAAAGATAACACACTATAAACAAGATAGAGTAGACTTAGAAGCACCAGATGAGATAGAATTACATCATAGTAGAAACAAAAATGAGACAAAGATGCATGTATTTGCTAACCTATTAGTACACTATGTAGAGACAATGCAAATTGGTGATTGTTATGTTTGTATGAAATTACTGACATCAGTAGCTGAAGGGGTTACTTACCATCATTTACCACTGACCTATGGTATTACATGTAGTATATTAACTAGTTTGTTTTAGAGAACAGGTTAATCACAATATTATTATTCTAACCTAGATGTCATTTTTCCTGAAATTCCTATACGTGCAAATATGAACCCTGTCCTTAGTGCTAAACATACCCAATTCTTTGGTGAATTTTTTCTAACAATGAAAACAAGGAAAATGAACTAACACGATATAAAAGAGCTAGCTTTCCAGAAATTGTTGGTGATATATTTAGTGCATTGATACCTTCAGTGGGAGTAATTCTGAACACTAAAATAATTTTTATATTCTCTACAGTGGTGGATCGCTTATCGACTGACACTGCTGGAGGATTCTTAATGATCAATACTGAATTAGTTGCGATCAGATCAATGGTTTTACAAAATCGACTTGCTCTTGATATGATATTGGCAAAAGAGGGCGGAGTCTGTAGAATGCTGACAGCACAACATTGTTGCACTTACATACCTGATAGAAGGGTTGAAATTGGAAGGTATGTAAGAAACATTACACATTTGGAAGAAGAACTGAAACCACTGGAGGTTAATAATGCATGGAAGAGACTAACTGATGGTCTCTCCTCTGTAGGTAACTGGATTTCTAATGTAGGTTGAAGTATTGTAGGTAAAGTACTAATGCCAATAATGGGGATATCACTACTAATTTTGGTGATAATGATTTGGTGCAAATGCTGCAGAAACAGAAAGTGATATACAGTAAATGAGAAAAGGAAGAAAAGAAAATTGACGAAATTCAAATGGAGGAGTTGAAGGGAGATATATATATATATAAAAGAATGAAAGTTTTCCAAAACAAAAGTGAAAAAAGAACTCCCAAAGAAATAGAAGAAATAGAACTGGGAGAGTGCTAAAGTTGGCATCTGGTTCTGTAATCTGTGATGGTATAAACACCATCAAAGAGGGGATTGATGGAGCAAGGTTTCATATGTACAGAAACTTGCTTGGACTCTCGAAATAACGTATAACTAATTAATCAACATGTTTTGTTTCCTAGTATTTGTATTACACGACATATTTAGTATCTAGGGGAAGCTTTCCTTTCTGCTTTTACTAACAGTAACTCGAGTGTCTTAAAATGGCCGCCGAAAACGCTGGAATTCTTCTGCGCATGCGTCTGCCACATCTACGTGGTGTGACGTATCTTTAGCTTTGGTGGAAATTTCTTGCTTCTGCGCACTAGTGCCAAGATGGCCGCTCCATGACCTCTCATACTAATGCATGTGCTGCTGCTTGTACTAAAACTCGTGTGTTCTGGTTAACCACCAATGCTATAGGTAAAATAAAGTAATGGGGGTAGAATAGAGATAGGTGGTATACAGTGCATTCATTTATTTTTGTATTCTAATGTGTCTCTCTTTGATTTTGCTATTAGCTCGTATTTGGGCCTGAAGGGTGACTTGAATCGCCATATCGAATTTACTCTGTGCATGTGCGGGAGAACTGAAAGACCTCGAGCAGTGGCATTGAAACCTTGCCAAAGACTGTCTTACCCGCGATGTGCCTGGGAACCTCACCCTCTGACCTGGAAAAAGAAAGACAACTTGCAAATTTATTAAACATTGTATATTAAAATGAAATAATAATGCTGGGTGGAATACAATTTTGAGAAAGTAAATTATGGGCGGGAACATTGATCTATTACATTGAATGAAAATTACCTCATCTTAGTATGGTGTGATGACCTCTCCTCATCTTTCTGACAAATCACTAAAGGGGTGAAACATATATGTGGAGGTGGAAATCCTCACATGAAAAACGTGCGCCCTGTAATACTGGAAACTTCTAGGTTTCTTCTCTTCTTAGTAAACACATTTTTTGAACATAATTCAATGAGATTTAGTCTTTGATTCGTCTTGTATTTATTTCATAAGCATATTGTTTTTTTATTGAAGTTCATAAGAAAATCTTCATTCTGTATGTACTAGTTTTACACTTAATCTGATGCCCAATGCATTTCGGGTCGATAAGAATGACCCTTCCTCAGGGGCATGAAAATGGACATAATACAGGACCTTAGCACACACTGTTAAATGAAACAACTCGTGTTAACATGCACATTGGTGAATGTTGGAAAAATGGAAACAATAGTGAGAAAACTATTGTTAGCATGCACATTGGTGAATGTGGAAAAAATGAGAACAATAGTGAGAGAGCTATTGTAAATGAGGTGGAGAGAAAAAACGGGGAGTGTCGCAAAAGGGTAAGACCGGGTGAAAAGTGAGACGAAAAACATTAGTGCCGATGAGAAAAACTAGATTGAGTAAACGGTCGGGGTAACGGTTAGAGTGATTACAGCAGGAAATAGCTAAATGAAGTAAAACGCGGAGTCTAACAACTGAAGTGATCAACTTACTTGGAAAGTGGAAAAAAGAAGTTTGTGTCAGGTGATCGGGACGGCCTTTAGAAAAGCCGGAAGCTGCTGACGAGAAAGTTGGATGTGAAAAAATCCGAGGGGTTTGTCACGTGATATGCGGAGCGTGGCTTCAAAGGAAAGAAAAGAAACACTACCGAGGCAGTGTCAAACGTAAAGAAGATTAAAGGAAATAGGTGCAGAATATTACATGAAAGAAAAAAGTGAAATATCATGAAATTATGAAATACAAGAAACGTAATAGAATTTGTACATATGTAGTGAGGGGTTGTGAATGAGTGGCAGGAGAAAAAGGCCACGTGCAACAGAAAATCAATGAAGAAGGGTGGACAGGTATCAAAAATGTAGATGCATATAAATATATTCACTGAAAAAACCATAGGTTATAGACCATATATAGGTAGGAATTAGCATTTACAAAACCTTGAAAATTCACTGAAAAAACCATAGGTTATAGACCATATATCGTTAGGAATTAGCATTTAAAAAACCTTATTTTACCCACACAAAACCATTGAAATTCCATATATAGTTAGTTGCACTAACTATATATCGCGCACCCGCAATCCACTGCTGATGATGTCACATATTACATCATTCATGACATGGTCAGTGATATCACTGATGACATCACTGATGACATCTCAAATGACATCACTGATGACATGACTGATAACAACATCCAGTGATTTTTTGTTTCTGTAAAGTTTAAATATGTCTTACATATTGAAGAATGAGTGGATGTGTAAGTGTCTGGACGAAGGATTTAGTAGGTGCATGACTGACTGTATGAGTGAGTGATTAAATGTGTCTCACTGAGGGCATGGGTTAGTGACTAAACTGTCTTAATTTGTGCATCATTATGTCTGTTGTTCTGTAAACTGCTGCATGTGTTGATCAGTAGCTATATGAGTAACTATATGGGTTATTGATTGATTGCCCAAGTATTTGTATGGGAGACTGTGTGTGTGTGTGGCTGGCTGGGAGGTGTGTGACTCTGTGCAGATCAATGTGTACTTGTATCAATGATTGTATAAGAAGGTAAGTATGTGTTAGTATATGTTTGAAAATGTAAGGTGCTCTATGTTTAACTGTATAGACAAGAAAATGGAAGTGTCATTGATTCTTTACATGACTGACTAGGTGAGTGAGTAACTCCATGGATGAGTGGCAGACTGTGAGTGTCTGTATAGGTGTATGAGTGCATATGATAGTGTTGTAAAGATGAGTGATTGTATGTATGAATGATTGTATGGGTGAATGAGTGAAGGTGTGTGTAGACGTAGGAATCAGTGAGTGCGTATGTAGTAACTAGTATTGGTGTGTCAATGGTTTCAAAAATTATACTCTGTATTTAACACTGGGTGAAACAGAGGTTATATTAAAATGTGAGGAGATGCATTGTATTGTCACATGAATGATATCATCAGTGATGTGGTCATTGATGTCAAATGAGATGTCATCAGTGATGTCATCAGTGATGTCATTTGAGATGTCATCAGTGATGTCATCAGTGATGTCACTGACCATGTCATGAATGATGTAATATGTGACATCATCAGCAGTGGATTGCGGGTGCGCGATATATAGTTAGTGCAACTAACTATATATGGAATTTCAATGGTTTTGTGTGGGTAAAATAAGGTTTTTTAAATGCTAATTCCTAACGATATATGGTCTATAACCTATGGTTTTTTCAGTGAATTTTCAAGGTTTTGTAAATGCTAATTCCTAACTATATATGGTCTATAACCTATGGTTTTTTCAGTGAATTTTCAAGGTTTTGTAAATGCTAATTCCTAACTATATATGGTCTATAACCTATGGTTTTTTCAGTGAATTTCAATGGTTTTTTAATAGCAAATATCATAAGCTGTCGAATGTCAAGTACGTGGTAAGTAAAAACATTTTCGTGTTTATGCACACTGATCTGCTTTGAATGCTGCCCCCCCCCCCCTCATTTCTATTAGGAGTACTCTCTCTTTGCAGATAGTGAAAGGTAGTTAACGCAGGCCTTTGCCCCCGTTGTAATACGTCGTGCCTGCTTCTCTCTCCATTTGATTGATTGTTATCCAAGCATTTACTGTTTTAGAATTGGTTCTCTTTGGTTCATTCTCTATTTACAAACAAACACAGAGTCGCAATACTCTGTTTAGTCTTTGCAGATAACAAAAAATCGTGTAAAAAAACAAAAGGAATCGAGCAAAATCAGTAGGCCACTAATGGGATCTCTTTTTGACCTCGCTAAAATAGAAACATTAGGAACAACCCCTCATGACAAATACGAAACTAGTGAGATGAACTGAACTCCACACCATGATGGCTGCAATACAGCTCGGCTCCGCCACCCACCCCGCCCAAAATAACGATAAAGAGCGGCTGCCATGATTGCTCGCGGAATGGCCACGACGGAGCTACGAAATGGTGGTGCTCTCATGCTAACCCCAGCTTCAGTCTGAAACATCCAGAAACACTGTAGACTACCAATTCGATCAGTTCCGGTAGCGCCCCAATGTAACCCGGTAGAGAAGAACTAGCCCTCCCCTCTTTGACTGATGGTTCTTGTTGCCTGTCCCTTCTGTTGTCATTTAACAGAACTATTTAGCCTGCTGAAAGGGGTTGTGTTCCGACCGCTGGTTGGTGGAGACATTTTGACTATATTCTGGACCTGCGTTGTCGCGTAATGCGTCATATGACGCGCCGCGTTAGCGCATCCGGAAGTCATCCGGGGCGCGACGCGCAGCGCGTAACGTAAGCATAACAGGTCATGTGACTTGTTAATAAAACTTTTCATTGGTTCATTTTACTTTTCTTATTCTAATGATGAAAGGCTTGGTCATATGACCTAAAAATTACGCTTTTTATTACTTCCGAACATTATTTTTTCTTAAATATATGTTATAATGTTCCAGGCTAATGTACTTTCCCGGAAAATTTACAACTGTCCTGCAAGTAAAATATATTCTTTTTTCGAGAAAAAGGGCGTTTCTTCGTCCCATGACGGAGCCGTTGAGAAAAAGAGGGTCGACCTGCTGTCTTAGTCGCCGATACGCCTGAATATGAGATTCTTATCGATCACTTTATGTTGCAGGAGTAGAAAACACAACAGCCCTTGACCATTTATCTTTACTGCGTTCCTGCGTATTATACCTTTTACCCTTCATGTAATTGGTCTGCTTTATTTCACTTGCCTTTTAATGATTCTAAAACAGTGACTATTATTAAAAACTTTACCAATGTATATACTACTACCATGTTTTCTTTTAAAAACCTTTATTGTGAAAATTTCATTATACAAATACGAGCCTATAACCACGTGGGCCGGCCACGGAGCAAACTGTAATCGTATATGATGAGTAGACATTTACACTGTAGAGGAACGTAACGGGCGGGCCATTAGGTTGCAAGAACTAAGGTGTGTAACAGTTGCGGAATCGGTGGACGTACATTTTATAATTAAAATACGACAGGGCCAGTTACAATAAAATTATCTAGATATACATTTGCGGGCAAGTACCATGGGTGACGTTAATTCGAACTTTCAATAGTACAGTAATCAATAACACATCAGAACTTAATATCAATAGGGATGTCGAAATATTCAATCAATTCTCGTCCCCGCCCGCCATGTGCTTCAAAACTGCATACGTATCTCGTGATTTCAAGGTTCTGCAACCAGTACACAACAAGGAGTTACGAGTCCCATTTATTCCGGCGCCATTTTGGGCGAGGACGGGCAGGTCCAGGATATAGTCAAAATGTCTCTACCAACCATCGACTATGATGATGTTCATATGCTGTATTTATTAGAGTAACAATCATCTGTCCACATGAAATTAATTTGCCACAATCTAAACATGTCATTTTAATCTTTCCAAAGTTCTTCTAAATATTTGGGACCGTTTCCCTTGCCTCTGATGCTGTCAGTGCCACTTCTTTGATGAATGTACTGGCAGGTCGGGGGTTCTCCTCCAAATCTCTCTTTTATGCAGCACTATAATTAATTGGTGCCACCTCTCCATATGACGATGCATGGTATAGTTACCATAACTATATTTTTTTTCGGTTCATCTGGAGAGTACATAGTGGCAGATGAAGCGTGTAACGTACCGGGCATTTACCTTTTTTTGCATGTAGAGGAAAGGAAAAAAAAATCGAGCGTCCGAGTTCTAAGGTGTCCCAGGGCCATTTTAGTGGACCAGGCCCAAATCCAAAGAACAGGCCGCCATTTTGAGAGTCCTGTTGCAGCCGCCTGTCGCTGTAGCATCAAGAGCGGCCGAAACTCAGCTGAATGGCAACTGAAACGGTAAAGGGGCGCCCCACTACAGCAGACGAGCCTCCACCTAGGAAGGCCCGTTCACGCCGCCCCCCCCCCCCTTCGGGCACCCCACGCCGTTATTCGGAGCAGTATTGTAGGATGGCCACACCTGTGCGGCAACTTGCTAGACATCACCTCGGTGGTAACCGAATCTCAGCGCCTTGTGGTGTCTTCTATTCAGAAAATATTGTTGCGCTGCCTTTGGCCCCATTCGCACATCGGTCCGCTACTGACGCCATCTCACAGGCTAATGGGGCGCCCCACGCCGAGTTTCAGCATTGTAGGATGGCCACACCAGTACAGCAACTTGCTAGACATCACCTCGGTGCCATCCGGATCTTGGCATCTCAGCGCCTTGTGGTGTCTTCTAGTCAGAAAATATTGTTGCGCTGCCTTTGGCCCCATTCGCACATCGGTCCGCTACTGACACCATCTCACAGGCCAACAGGGCGCCCCACGCCGACTTTTACCATTGTAGGATGGCCACACCAGTGCCACAACTTGCTAGACACCACCTCGGTGCCATCCGAATCTTGGCATCTCAGCGCCTTGTGGTGTCTTCTATTCAGAAAATATTGTTGCGCTGCCTTTGGCCCCATTCGCACATCGGTCCGCTACTGACGCCATCTCACAGGCCAACGGGGCGCCCCACGCCGACTTTCAACATTGTAGGATGGCCACACCAGTGCGGCAACTTACTAGACACCACCTCGGTGCCATCCGGATCTTGGCACGTTGTGCTGCCTTCGGCCTATTCGCACATCGGTCCGCTACTGACGCGAACTCACAGGCCAACGGGGCGCCCCACGCCGACTTTCAGCATTGTAGGATGGCCACACCAGTGCTGCAACTTGCTGGACACCACCTCGGTGCCATCCGGATCTTGGCGCGTTGTGTTGCCTTCGGCCTATTCGCACATCGGTCCGCTACTGACGCCGCCTCACGTATTTTCTCCGCATTTTATACCCTATGCCGCATAACAGGTCATGTGACTTGTTTATAAAACTTTTCATTGGTTCATTTTACTTTTGGTTTCCTAATGATGGAAGGCTTGATCATATGACCTCAAAATAACACTTTTCATTGGATGAAAACTTTTTTTTTTCCCAAACGATGAAAGCCCCACCTTGTTTCTGGATGTTTCAGACTGAAGCTGGCGTCACCATGAAAGCACCACCATCTCGTGGCTCCGTCATGGTCATTCCGCGAGCAATCATGGCAGCCGCTCCCCACCAGAAGCCTGCAGGAGTCGGGGGCCCCCAAAACTTTTGTTGAATCCTCAAGGCGGAGGGGACGCTTTTGAGAATGGGGTCCATGACCTAGCAGACAAGCGTCCGATTTCCAAGGTGTCCCAGGGCCATTTCAGTGGACCAGGCCCAAAAAGGAAAGAGCCTGCCGCCATTTTGAGAGTCCTGTGACAGCCGCCTATCGCTGCACCGCAAGAGTGGGCGCAACTCAGCTGAATTGCGGCTTTTGACACAGTGGACCAAAAGCGGACGGAATGGCAACTGAAACGGTAAAGGGGCGGCCCACTACAACAGACGAGACTCCACCTGGAGAGGCCCGTTCACGCCGCCTCCCCCCCCCCCCCGGGGAGCCCCACGCCGTATTTCGGAGCAGCATTGTTGGATACCAAAACCAGTGCGGCAACTTACTGGACATCACCTTGGTGCCATCGTTCTGCTGCCTTGGAACTATTCGCACAACAGTTTGCTACTGATGACCCACCCCCCGCGACGCCCCACGCCGGATGCCGAAATCAGTGCGGCACCCAGGCAACATCACCTGGGTGCCGTCAAGAAATCTGGACGTTGTGCTGCGTTGGGACGATTCGCACAGCCGACCGCTACTTCGTTGTTTTTCCCTTAAAATGTTTAAATGTTTTTACTGTTTTTGTTTGGTTGTATATATTTATAAGTTATTAAAGTTTTATAATCTTACTACTTTGTTGGAGTGCTATATATTTTTAATGTGACACATAATTGTAAAAACTTTGATGTACAAAGAGTCATCCCTGGAATCTTCCGCTTCAGGCTCGGTCCCCTCCCCAATCACAATACAGGATGGTTTTCAGATAGTAGGAACGCGTGTGCTGTGACGGATCTCATCGAGTGTGGGACTTGATCTACTATAACTCCTTTGAAGAGGGGTGATTCTTTACAGCTGGGGCCATAAACTACATCTGCAGGGCTAGCTGATAGCCTAGGACCGGCCTGGACAATCGGACACAGAGGAAAAGGAGTGTCAGAGGGTGCGGTAGTGAATAGGGCGAAAGGGAGGTGTCGGGCGGGCACAGGGTGTGATTCTCAGGGAAGAGCAGCGCAGATGGGGGGAGGTTTATTACCCATGCATAAGACAGAGAGCGGGGGTGACCAGTGCCTGGGGGAGATGCTTGCGAGGGTGGGGAGCCATGCTAAGGATCGACAGCGTGCAGAGAGTGGGTCTGGTCAAGGCATCTAAAATGACTGCCGTGCACGACAAAAGTGTGGCATTTGAAAAAAGGCAAGATGGCGCAGACAATGTTTTTCAACACTTCCTGATTTCCTTCGAATCGAACGTTAACAGACGTTGGGGCATATTACCAAAGTTAAGCGATATTTATCCCTAACGATGCTTAGCAACGAATTTTTTACCGCTAAGCATCGTCAGAAATTATCGCAGATAAACCTTGCTATTATCAAGGTTTATCGCAAATGCGATAAAAAACGACCGCAATGCATTAATATCGCTGAAAACTCAGCGATATTCATGCATTACCGAGCTAATGCTCTTAGCCATGTTATCCACCTCCCATTGGATAACATGGCTAAGAACTGCTCAGGGCAGGTGGTAGCTTTTGGAGATATTCGCGCTTAGCGCGAATATCTCCAAAAGTTGGTAATAGGAGATAGCGATGTTAGCGACTGTTTCCAGTCGCTAACATCTTGGCATGCCCACTTTGCATGTCATTAGTGATAAATATCACTGACATGCAAAGTGGGGCCCAAGATGGTCGCTATCTCCTACTAGCGGTCGCTAACTGGTGTTAGCAACAGCTAGGTAATAGGGAGATAATTTTATCTCCGCGAAGCGGAGCGCTGTTACAGATATATATCTTTTTTTGAACGTTCATTTCTCAAAATCCACTGAAGCACATATATTGAGACCTAGCAAAGGCACATCGAGCTACCAGTCCCTACAATTTTGCCAAGTTTCGTGCAAATCCATTCAGCCGTTCGATTATTATTATTATTATTTTTTTTGCCCCGCGGGGCCCTTTTAAAACCTCCACATCAAACCTAAGAGGTCAAGGAGGATCTACTATGCCCCCTTATGGTCATTTGCCCCTTCGCTTTGGCCTCCTCTTGTCTCTCGATCCTACCGAGACACAAGATGGCGGCCGCTACGGACTGTTTGCAATGTTTACAGACGCCGGAGAACCAATCAGCTTCGCAAAGCTCCGTTACGCGAAAAGTACACGAAGCGGAGCGCTGTTACAGATATATATCTTTTTTTGAACGTTAATTTCTCCAAATCCACTGGAGCACATATATTGAGACCTAGCAAAGGCACATCGGGCTACCAGTCCCTACAATTTTGCCAAGTTTCGTGCAAATCCATTCAGCCGTTCGATTATTATTATTATTTTTTTTTTTTGCCCCGCGGGGCCCTTTTAAAACCTCCACATCAAACCTAGAGGGTCAGGGAGCATCTACTATGCCCCCTTATGGTCATTTGCCCCTTCGCTTTGGCCTCCTCTTGTCTCTCGATCCTACCGAGAGACAAGATGGCGGCCGCTACGGAATGTTTGGAATGTTTACAGACACCGGAGAACCAATCAGCTTCGCTTCACAAAGCTCCGTAACGCGTAAAGTCCGCGAACCGGAGCGCTGCCTGGTCCGCTGTTACAGATATATATCTTTTTTTGAACGTTAATTTCTCAAAATCCACTGAAGCACATATATTGAGGCCTAGCAAAGGCACATCGGGCTACCAGTCCCTACAATTTTGCCAAGTTTCGTGGAAATCCATTCAGCCGTTCGGCCTAAAAGTGAGGCCAACCGCCCTATGGAAAACTCAATGTTAAAAACACGTTTTGGGACCCCCCTTTTTTCTCGGCCCCCCCTTGACGAACCCCCCCCAAATTTCCAGGGGCTGCTCAGAAACAAAATGTTCCATTTTCCAGAAAATTTCAGCCAATTCCGTCCACAAACGCCAAAGTTATTAGACATAGAATTTTCAAAAATCCCATAGGGAAAAAATCCTAACTATATATACCTACTGGCGACCGCCAGTAGGTAATATATGTATGTAAAATGAAACTACAAAGGTAATGTGATAATCACTAGAATGCACATTTACAAAATTTCATATATAAGCAAAATGATATTAGGGGATATGAATAGTCCTTTCCCCAATGTTAAAGATCTCTACAGTACAATTGAATAAACGTTTTATAAAAAACATGAGTATTCAATCCTGTCATTCATCCCTGCTGGCTGCAAGGTGTTCAGTTTTTTAATCCAGAAAAATTCTGCTTTTAATCTTTGTTTAATAGGATCCATGTCGCTGCGATGAGGTACAACCTCCAAAATGGTGAATTTGAGCTGTGATATTTGATGTTTTGCTTCCATCCAGTGGTTAGCAACTGTAGATTTTAGGTTACCTGCTAGAATAGTGCTCTTATGTTCTATTATCCGGATAATGAGGACGACATCCGCTGGACTGTATTGAAGTCAGTGAAACTCCCGCCGAGAGGGGGAAGTATGCCCCATTTACTGAATAAAGAGGAGTTAAAGTGCATAATATTGCTGGACTCTATCCGCAATGGACTTAATCGGACAGAGGATTGGACATCATTACTCTGAAATGCTCAAATGAATGTACCAAATTGACTTTTCCCAAACTCTGCGTTTTTGGAAATTTATGAATATGTAAATGTGAATATTGAACCAAATAATGTGTTTTCAAATCACTGTCAGCTCAGAAGTGCACGAATGGGGAGCACAGATGGCCTTCTCTACTCACGTCAATATGCACAATAAATCACTTTAATCACTTTTCATGTCCCTCCCAAGCTTCAAAGAGGGCTCCTATAATATAACCCAGCTATACCTTGGCCAACCTAAATTCACTAATTCAAGATGTTCGCCGCTTGGCAGGCATTAGCATCTAGTCCTTCCACCATGTCTAGCCCAGCAACAAAACCCAGCTACACCTCGGCCAATCCAAATTTACCATTCCAAGATGTCCGCCGAATGGCAGGCATTAGCATCTAGTCCTTCCACTATGTTTAGTCCTGCCGACATAAAATGTCTAACCCACGGAACACCAATGCACAGCGGATTCGCGCTGCCATTGAAGGGTGAGGAGACTATCGCGTTTCTCCCACCGCCCCACAGCCGCTCCCATCGAGGAGTCAGGTAAGCCCACCCTCGCTAACAACTCAGCCCCCAGACTTAATCCCCTTGTCTTCGGAAACGCTCCCCTAACTTTAACCCCTGTTATCCAGCTTTGAAGCCACGGACCAAACGAAGGAAGCCACCTTTTCCTCCAAGTAACGAAAGTACCCTCATGCGTACTTCTCCCGTGACGGCCGCTCAAAGTATAGCCAGGTAAGCCTTAACCTTAACTCCCTAAAATGCCTGAACTACTACCTTCGAGCAGCCAATTAACGGTAATACTGTTTCACCACTCAGCAGGAATACCCCGTGATCCAAAATTTTCCTGCAGTGAAATTGTATAATCGTACAAAGGAGGCAACCCGTCACCCTCGCGGTCTACCTCGTCCTTAAGACCGATCGGAGTGCAGCCAGGTAAGCTGTAAGCTCACCCTCGCTAACAGCTTAGACTTGAATCCCTTGCCCTCAGACTCAATCCCCCTGCCTTGGAAGCGTTCCCCTAACTTTTACCTCTGTTATTCAGCCTTGAAGCTACGGATCCAAACGAAGGAGGCCACCCTTTTCCTCCAAGTAATGGGAAAGTACCCTCGTGGTTAGATCTCCCTTGACGGCCATTCAAAGCATAGCCAGGTAAGCCTTAACCCCATTTCCCAAATACTTGAACTACACCCCCGACCAGCCAAGTAATGGCAATACTGTTTCACCACCCAGCAGGAATACCCCATGATCCACAAACTCTCCTGCAGTGGAATTGTATGAATATAAAAAGGAGGCAATCCACCACCCTCGCGGTCTACCTCCTCCCTACGACTGATCCGAGCATAGCCAGGTAAGCTGGAACCCTGTTTCCTTATTCCCGGTCTCAAAGCCCACAGTTGCCGTGCTAACGGTAACCTTTTTTACCATATAGCAACAAGCCCTTTGAGCCGGTTAGAGAAACCCACCTCAACATGTCATCACGTGATCTTCTGCTCGTGAAGGTAATAGCCCTCACCCTGGCGCGACAACGACCCACAGACAATCTCACGCCCTCACTACCACTGCAATGCAAACTAAACCAAATCGCCCCCTGCCTGAACCACGCCAATATTGAGCACGTATCACGTTCTCCACGAACCAAAAAGTCACTATCCGCATGGATACATTATTTTTAACGGTGGATGACACCTCTATCACTATGTCACTGAGCCGTTTTTTTCACCTCGGCTGTCATTAAGACGATAAAATATCACAAATTCACCTCACAGTAGCCAAATGTTCGTGAGGAGGAATAGATAAATTGCCTTTTTAACTTGTACATGGGCCCTGTCGATTGATTTTTAAATTCTTACCATTTCAGGCGGATGACTTACTATGTGTTTCTATTTTTTTTTTCCCCCCTTTTTTCTCACAGGCATTCGCATTGTAAAACAGGCATTAATTGTAAACTGTCCTGATGATGATCCCAATTAATTTTGAGCCTTTAGGGATCGAAACGTCGACGCTTTAAACAGTGTAACATATGACTTAACATGTATATTTGAATGTTTACACTGTGGGGTGTACTGTATGAAACTATTTATTGAGATCGCAAGCCACCCTCTGGCTCTATAAATTTGTCTCTTGCCTGAAAAAAACTTCTTTCCTTTTCCTATCTCTCTTGGTTCTATTGGAATTTCAACTTCTCTGGGATAGGTACAGGAGTGTACCCTATTCTGTTGCTCATTTTTGTCTTCCTTAGACAATTGTTATTATATATTATTCCTTAATAAATTCACGCCCGGCTGGGCGTTGAGAAAAAATATAGTACTGATCGTGGTCTATATTATTATTCTTTTGTCATATTGAAAATCCTTAGTGCCCCTGTTGCCTATAATAAGTAAACTAACCCATGGTCCGAAGGCCCCTGTTGGGTTCCCTTGTGTTCCAAAACGACATGGGCATTTGATGGCATATATTGAATTTTTGGTATCACACGTACTGGTGTGATGTAGATCAATTTTGTGGCCTTTGGTTGGGTGCATGAACGGTTTTTCCCACCATAACATTATTGCAATGTACACAATTCAAGCATTTCATCATTCCTTTATGAGTGTTTTTTTGTCTTTTTGTGGTTGTTAAAATTTCTTTCAAGTTTTTGGACCTTTGATAGGCGAAGGTTATGTGATCACTGTATAAATCTTTTAGGTCTGGTTCCGTCTTGATTAATGCCCAATGATTATTAATAATTCTTTTGATTTTGGATGCATCTGTTGAAAATTTTAAGACACAAACAGTTTTTTGTTCTGGAGCGGTAATCCTAGGTATTAGGAGTGTTTCTCTAGACATATTGGTCACTCTTTTTATTGATTCTTGAAGAACTTCATATGGGTATCCTCTTTGTTGATATTTTGTGGTTTGGGTGATTAATGCTTCTAGTAGTTTGTTGGGATCAGATGTTATTCTCTGCAATCTAATGAATTAAGAAGTAGGGAGATGTTTCTTGAGTGTTTCGGGATGGAAACTTTGATACAGTAAACTCGAGTTGCTGTCAGTTGTTTTGATATGGACTTGTGTAGATAGCTTTTGATCAACAATATTAATTTTCACATCCAAAAATGCAATTGATTGATCACTAATATTGAATTATTTCGTTTATATTATTGATGGTGATGATGTTCCTTTCGAGTTTCTGTCTGTCACCTTTCCATAAGATAAACATGTCATCTATGTAACGTTTAAAGATGATTAGATTTTCTGTTCAGTCAGGATTGTTGAGAATGTGATCCGTTTCAAATTTTGACATATAGATACAGGCATATGAAGGAGCCCCTCCAAGGCCCATCGATGTTCCATTACATTGATTAAAAAACTTTCCTTGCCATTCGAAGTAACTGTGGAACAGGGCGAAATGCATCAGTTCTAGTAGGAAAATGTTTTGAGAGTCTTCAATGTTTTCTTTCAATAAACCCCATTCTAACGCTTCAAGGCCTTCATTATGGGGAATTGAAGTGTAGAGGGCTGTGACATCCATGGTACACAGCCAATATTGAGATCCTAGGTCAAGTGTTATGTCTTTGAGAAGGTTTAGAAAAGCTGAAGTGTCCTTGATGTATGTGCTGCCTTTTTTTACTATGGATTGGAGATACCAGTCTATGTATTTGCCGATGGGTTCGGAGATGGAGCCGCAGGCAGAAACAATGGGTCTGAATGGAGGATTGGTAGGATTTTTATGGATTTTGGTAGCATATATAGTTTGGGTCGACGTGGAAATTTGGTTTCAAAATATGCATGTGTTTTTTTGCTAATCCATTTCATTTCCAGGGCATGATCAACAATAGACTGTAGAATTTTTTTATATTCGCTGGTTGGATCTGATTTAAGTGGTATATATATTCTTTCATCTTGGACATTTAAGTTAACATTTGTTAAGTAAAAATTTGTGTCCATTACAATGAGTGCACCTCCTTTGTCCGCTCGTTGAAAGGTTAATTCACTGTCTTGACTAAGGTTTTTCAGAATGTTCCATTCATGTGTGGAAAGATTAGTTTTCTTCAGTTTAGCAAAATTTATCTGTTGAATTTCTGTAAGAACTGTTCTTTCGAAGGCTTCAATAGTTTTGTGGCTGAAAGGCGCACAAAAGGAGCTCTTGGTTTAAATTCTTTCAGGCTGGTGATTGACTCTTCATCAGGAATAGTTTGATTTTCTTTGAAAAAATATTGTAGTTTCAAATTTCTGAAAAATGTAAATAAAGCTATTTCAGTTTCTGGTAGGTTGGATTTGCAAGTAGGAACGGATGAAGTGCCTTTGTTTAGTACCGCTATCTGAGTTTGAGTGAGCTCTTTAGATGAAGTATTGAAGACTATGTCACTTTCGTTTGGCTTCTTGTGACTCTTTTAACTCGTTCTTCTTCGGTTTCTGTTACTTCTCCTTGTTTTTCCGGTTGGGGGGGGTGCGTTGACTGCAGGGCGTATCTCTAAAAAAGCCAGTTGTTGCATCTGTGTTGATAGTGCTTGTTTTTCGATTTGTTTTGATGTCGTAGGAACTGGTTTTCTTGCCTGAGAGATGTCTGAATCTGAATCTGATACTACACTTTCTTGTGAAGAGCCAATGTTTGGTCTTTGTTGAGATTGTTGCCATTTCTTCTGATTATAAATTTCTGCCCACGTGTAGACTTCTTCAAGTTTATAGTTGAGGAAAGAGAGAAGACCCCACTTGTTCCAGGGAGCAGGGTACAGTAGACAACAAAGTCAAAGGGGAATCCCTGGAAATACTACCTTTTTACTCACTCTTTCATGTATTGTATATCACATACATCCAATGAAGCCTGTTGGGCATATAACAGTCCAATTAATTTCATCGTTCTTTCACAGAACATATTCAGTTCAAGGAGAGTGGGGATCATAACAGTGGAGAACGTTTCAAAACCACTTTATTCCTCGTTGAGAAGCAAGACCTATCTGAAAAAAGTCAGAATAGATTAAGCATAGGGAAAAAAAACTTTGCACACGAATTTAAGGCAACAGGGGTAATACGCCGATGTTTATGCCCCCACAGTAAACCCCAGGACCCGACATACAAAAGCCTGGAATATAGAAGAAAATAGAAACGACATAGGACTAACGGTCCACTCATATAGTCCAAAGGTAAATTACAACAGAAAAAGCCTTATTATGCCAGTGCGAAATATGAAGGGAATATCTAAAACCCTATATTTACACATTTAGGTCTAACTTAACCCGAAAAAACACAAGAGGAGAACAACTCCAGGGAAGAAGACCACTCGGGCTTTCAATGACAAAGGCGAGTATAAAACAGAAATAATAGTGGAGTGAATGTGGGCAGAATGGAAAACTAAGGAAAACATCTAAACCACTGGTTTGTATGCCCAGATTGACTTTGACCCTGAAGCAGATCAGCGAAAAGGTTAGAAGATTAACCCCAGAGAGGTTTCCCCCTCGCATTTCTTTAAAAGGAAGGCGAGGAGCAATTAGAGGTGAGAATGCGTATATTATCTGTGTGAGTCTATATCTGAAACCACCACTAAAATGTAACGGAGGCAGTAGAAAGCCTCTCTCGGATTTATTTAATGTGAAATCATGTAAACGAGATATGGAAGAGATGAAATGCAATTCATCAAGGGCAGATTTGTCTAACAAGGAGAAGATGTTTAAAATGTTAAAACGTTGTCTTGAAGTTCATACAATTGCGAAAACCAAGAGGGGTAAAATAAATGGTATGTGGTGTGCAATGATAAGAAAAGTATCTTTAACATGTTACCCCCACTGATACCTATCTTTCTATATATACAGAAGGATATCCTAAATGTTGGAAACGGTGACCCCAAGATTTGTCCTGTCCTGAAGAAGGTGTTACGATATCCATGTTTTTTGACACCAAAACACGTCGACGCACTGTTTTGAAAATACAATCCAAGTAGAGCCCAGGGAACAACAGATATTCATAAATTATCAACTGATGTACTGTGATTTTGTGATGATTAGGTTTTCTCTAAGTTTTAAATTGTGATTAATTGATGTACTGTGATTTTGCAACGAACAGGTTTTTTCTTAGTTTTTAATTTAATCTGCATTTACCCAATGAGATATTGTGAATATTTGTTCATAATGTTATGTACTGTTATCTTGATAATGTTTTAATTATGTATGTTTTCAGGAAGCTTTTCTGAATTTTAACTTACGTGTGGAGGATAACGTTTTCTTCCATGTTTTATGATCAAATAAAGAAGATTGTAAACGTTACATTTTAGTGTGGGAATTCAATATTTGCATTTATAATCAGGCTTCATTGGATGTATGTGATATACAATACATGAAAGAGTGAGTAAAAAGGTAGTATTTCCCGGGATTCCCCTTTGACTTTGTTCTTCAAGTTTATAGTCAATGGTGTCTCGACGATACTTCCTCACTTTGCGGTCATTAACTTCTTTAGTGTATTTATCCAATTTAATGTTAATATCTTCTAAAAAAGTTTGGAGATCCTCATGTTTGTTCAACTCTCTTTTTATGCCTTCAAGTTCTTCTTCTAGTTCTTTAAAGACTTTTGATAATTCTTCGATTATAAGGAGGATAAGATCCAGTGAACATTTATTAAGAATTTGATTCCACTTTTCGACAAATTTCTTGTTGTTTTTGCATAACATTGGTTTGAGGGCTATTCTTAGTCCCCTAGGGATCCTTTGGTTTGTATGATAATGAATTAATGTAGTGGCATGCAGCCTTTGATTAATCTCCTTTTTGCTTATATATTCAAGTTGTCTTAAAAGTTGAGCTGTTGTTGTGATTTGTGGGGTGAATGCTCTGGTCTCCTGTATTAGATCTCTTTGGCTGCTTCAGGTGTAAATGCTAGGGTTTCAGCTTTATTGGTTGTGATCTGAGATATATCTTCAAGTTGCATGTTTGGTGATGGTGCAATAAGGATGAAGGGGAACACATAGATTTGCAACATTTAGGGGTGGTACATTGCCCTGGAAATGGTATAACTAAGGTAGACTTAGTTAGAGAAATTGTCCGACTTGTCCGATTTTCTGACCTATCACTGACCCAACGCATGCTATAGGAGATCGAGAGCAGAGGTGCTGGCGGGGGAGCACTCTGTCAGAAGAATCGGGGTTTGCTGAGGGAGAATTATCGATTTACCAATCGGGGTATCAGAATTTGGCATAGAGAGGGGTGTGACGCTGGTGTTGAAGTAGTGGAGGTTACCTGTCCTGTTCTGCACCTGTCCTGTCCTGTTTGGCACCTGATTGGTTGGGGGCCCTATATTTGCCCCAGCCCATGGCAAGGGTTGGTCTTCACATCATTCTAGGTAAATATAATCCATGTGGTATGTCCTTGCGCTATTTACCTTTCTCAACCTTCCCAGGTACCAATGTCTGAAGGTGTTACTGTGATTTATTGCAAACTCCATGTTTTATTGGTTATAATCTTACTTGTAAAATTTCTGGTCGCTGTATTATGGCCACTGACCCATCAAAACTTGCATAAATAAAGTGTTTCAAACTTCTCCCGAGACTGTGGTTATTACAGGAAAGGTAAAATTGATAAATACTACTTATTATGCTAACTCCCTTTTCGATCCCTAGGACTTATAGCATAGGTGACAAAGGATTGGTAATTCATGATTTACAGGTATAAGTCCTAAAATGAATAAAGAAACTGATAGGCTGTAAGTAGAAGCAGGATTACTAGTTCAAAGTGTGAATGTTTATGGGCCCAGGTGAGTATGGTAAATTGAACTGGTGATCCTGTGCGCCATCAGAGGTATTAACGTTACATCTATGACAAAGTCAGCTTCAATGCTCCTGAGTGCAATTGGTACTATCCGACAGCGCAGGCATATTTTGCAACCTACTGGATGTCTCCTGAATGCCATATGCTACACTTGGTGGTGGTAAAATACCAAGTAAAGAAGGAAACACTACAAACAGCCATAGCTATTTAACTCCCCATGTCTACAGCAGTATTACTAACTGCTAGATGTACTAACTGGGCTCCATGGAGAGTCAGCAGGGAAGCAGGCATGAGCGTCTATATTCTCGGGGTGTGCTGTTCATACCCAACCACCTGTTTTATCCTCACAGAGGACAAAAACATGATGCCATTCTTAGGTGTAGGCAAATCAGCCAGAAGGCCCTTCTATTCTGGAATGGGATCCTCATTACTAAGAAAGAGTTTACAAATCTGCACCCTTGTAATAATAAAGACCTATTCTCTTTTCTAAGACTTCATCAACTTGCTTCCCCACATTTCCATCAGAACCAACTCAATTTGAATCTTTAACACAAATGATAAAGTCAAATGATACAAAAAGATTGGCCTTTAAACTTTAAGGAGTATTCATTGATGAATGTGTCAATATCATGCATGCTGCTAGAACCAGCTGAACAATGAACACTGGCGAAAAAATGAATGATGATTTATGAAATACTGCTATAGACAAACAAAATACATTTCAATGACCCATAGGCATACATTGATTTGCTGTAAGTTTTTGGGCTGCATATATTACTCTTCAATGAATTCAATAACACTATAAGCCCAAGACATCAAAGATCGCCGCAGGGGCGCTCTAGGCTCATGGCGGCCCTGGGCAGGGAGCGTAGGTAGGGGGCCCCCGGAGGAACGCAGGCATGGAGGCCAGTGAAGAGGGGTGGTCAGAGTGTTTGGAAGTGGAACAGAGCAGGAGGCCGCCAAATCCCTGACAGGGGCCGTCATGCAAATATGTATCCATCCTCAGAGGATTATTATATTAAGGATATATATTAGCGTGGCGGCCCCTGGGGTTTGGTGGCACTGTTGCACATGCATATGGCTGCCTCTGGTCGCCGTCCAAAAGCTGAATATATACATCTTACCTAACCTTGGCTTGTCGGGAAGGTTTTGCATTTTGGGACAAAGGAGAGGAGGTGATAATAAACATAAAACAAATTGCCTTGGTCATATCTCCCTGGATATCATTAGTTGATAATGTGGAGGCTAGTAAGGCCGCAATTCTGCACTTTGCTGCTATTCTACTGCTCGCTGCTATAAGGAAGGTAGCAATGACTTTAACTTTAAAGCTCCCGTGAGCAGTGGGCTGACGAGCCTGGGATCCCGCACTTACGCGCCTGAGTGGTACTATACCTGGCAGATATTGGCAGCCATCGGCAACCCCAGTACACGGCCTATCCCTGCTGACGAGGGGTGATACCCCGAAACACGTGTCCAGGGATGGCGAAGACAGCGAAGATAGCAGAAGATCGAAAGATGATGCATCGGGAACACTTTACTACATTGACCAGAGTCCTTAGGGGCGACACCGCCGGTGTGTGAGTAGTGTGCGACCCCACCCCCATTTGTAACTTTAAAGCTCCCGTGAGCAGTGGGCTGACGAGCCTGGGATCCCGCACCTACGCGCCTGAGTGGTACTATACCTGGCAGATATTGACAGCCATCGGCAACCCCAGTACACGGCCTATCCCTGCTGACGAGGGGTGATACCCCGAAACACGTGTCCAGGGATGGCGAAGACAGCGAAGATAGCAGAAGATCGAAAGATGATGCATCGCAAACACTTTACTACATTGACCAGAATCCTTAGGGGCGACACCGCCGGTGTGTGAGTAGTGTGCGACCCCACCCCCATTTGTAACTTTAAAGCTCCCGTGAGCAGTGGGCTGACGAGCCTGGGATCCCGCACCTACGCGCCTGAGTGGTACTATACCTGGCAGATATTGGCAGCCATCGGCAACCCCAGTACACGGCCTATCCCTGCTGACGAGGGGTGATACCCCAAAACACGTGTCCAGGGATGGCGAAGACAGCGAAGATAGCAGAAGATCGAAAGATGATGCATCGCAAACACTTTACTACATTGACCAGAGTCCTTAGGGGTGACACCGCCGGTGTGTGAGTAGTGTGCGACCCCACCCCCATTTGTAACTTTAAAGCTCCCGTGAGCAGTGGGCTGACGAGCCTGGCATCCTGCACCTACGCGCCTGAGTGGTACTATACCTGGCAGATATTGGCAGCTATCGGCAACCCCAGTACACGGCCTATCCCTGCTGACGAGGGGTGATACCCCGAAACACGTGTCCAGGGATGGCGAAGACAGCGAAGATAGCAGAAGATCGAAAGATGATGCATCACGAACACTTTACTACATTGACCAGAGTCCTTAGGGGCGACACCGCCGGTGTGTGAGTAGTGTGCGACCCCACCCCCATTTGTAACTTTGAAGCTCCCGTGAGCAGTGGGCTGACGAGCCTGGGATCCCGCACCTACGCGCCTGAGTGGTACTATACCTGGCAGATATTGGCAGCCATCGGCAACCTCAGTACACGGCCTATCCCTGCTGACGAGGGGTGATACCCCGAAACACGTGTCCAGGGATGGCGAAGACAGCGAAGATAGCAGAAGATCGAAAGATGATGCATCGCAAACACTTTACTACATTGACCAGAGTCCTTAGGGGTGACACCGCCGGTGTGTGAGTAGTGTGCGACCCCACCCCCATAGGTAGCAATGAGATGCTTTAAATACCCAGCTCCAAGGATAGAAGATTGCATTTGTGAGGTACTGTAATAAAACAGCTCATATGTTTGCACTATTTCAGCACCCTGTCACAGAACACGTGACATTTTGGAATCCCTTAGATCATAGTTGAAAATTATAAATCAAACAGACTCAGAATAAAGAGCTAAATGTTGCGAATTCATTTGTACCTGCGTTACATCAGGGATTACGTGCAAATCAGTATCTTGATAATCCAGGATATTATTATTTTGATTTATTGAGAACAAGCTACCAGATGTTGCATGATCACTGAACATACCCTAGCTGGTTTGTTCTTCATTTAATTGCTTTGTATTGATACAATTTTAATAACATGTAAAATAAAAACCTTCGGATAGGTTAAGTTCAGGGTCAGTCATGAAAAGCAATGCTTGAATTGAATAGGCATTGCACTGGTACACTTCCAGGAAAATGGGAGGTTTCAGAGTTCTTCAAGAAGACTAACCCACACAATAACTGCTCAAGTATAAATACCACACCCATTTACCTCGCTCTCATTCTGCAATAAGGAAGTTTCAGTGAACTTATGTCATGGTTGGCTGCATTTCTAGCCTTCATCCTAGTGTGCTGAGCTCTTGGTATCGCTTAATTAGCCAATCTATCTGCACAAGCCCCTTCTATATACAGCTCCCAGGACTTTTAAGTAATGCATGTGTTTTTTGTGAATAATCCTCGTGGTTGGCTCCGCTGTTTCTCTTCACCCTACCTGACGTGAAGCAGTGATCTTCAGTGCTTGGTAAGTATTGATCAGCGATCCTGCAAGGGTTCATCTCATGAAGAAGTCAAGTACTCGTATGCAAAAAATGAAAGAAAACAAGGGTTAATGATATGCCGGTATGCTGTGAAAATAAAAGGGAAATACAGTACTTAAAATTTTGAAGTATGATAAAGAGAACAAATGGCACCAGACACAGACACAATACGAAGCGATGTAAGAACAGAGCTAGACCCACTATTGTGAACCATTTTGGCAGTTCGGGCTGGACTGTTCCCATGAGGCACAGGGTCAAGACTGATTTGAATATGGCCATGTCTGAACTGGGGTGGCTTGGTGAGCAAAATAACGATGGATTAAACCCAGATCTATGACTGGGGGTGAATGTTTGCCATTGTGCAACATTCCGTCCATCATCTCGTGTGTTTTACTGTTCACCCTGTGTGGGAAGGGTATGCCCAGACGTGGCTCCCGCGCTCACTAAGCCACTGGAATCAAGCTATCCTGGCTGAAGACGGATGATAGTCAGAAACCAGTCCTAGGATGCTTGATTCTGGTCCAGTGAAGACATGGCTTGGCAGTTCGGGCTGGACTGTTCCCATGAGGCACAGGGTCAAGACTGATTTGCATATGGCCATGTCTGAACTGGGGTGGCTTACTGAGCAAAATAACGATGGATTAAACCTAAATCTGTTTCTGGGGGGGGGGAATGTTTTGCCATTGTGCAACATTCTGTCCATCATCTTGTGTGTTTTGCTGTTCACCCTATGTGGGAAGGGTATGCCCAGACGGGGGTCCCGTGCTCACTAAGCCACTGGAATCAAGCTATCCTGGCTGAAGACGGCAGATAGCCAGAAAACGGTCCTAGGATGCTTGATTCCGGTCCAGTGAAGACATGGCTTGGCAGTTCGGGCTGGACTGTTCCCATGAGGCACAGGGTCAAGACTGATTTGCATATGGCCATATCTGAACTGGGGTGGCTTGGTGAGCAAAATAACGATGAATTAAACCCCGATCTATGACTGGCGGTGAATGTTTTGCCATTGTGCAACATTCCGTCCATCATCTTGTGCGTTTTGCTGTTCACCCTATGTGGGAAGGGTATGCCCAGACGTGGGTCCCGTGCTCACTAATCCACTGGAATCAAGCTATCCTGGCTGAAGACGGATGAAAGCCAGAAACTGGTCCTAGGATGCTTGATTCCAGTCCAGTGAAGACATGGCTTAGCAGTTCGGGCTGGACTGTTCCCATGAGGCACAGGGTCAAGACTGATTTGTATATGGCCAAGTCTGAACTGGGGTGGCTTACTGAGCAAAATAATGATAGATGAAACCCAGATCTATTTCTGGGGGTGAATGTTTCGCCATTGTGCAACATTCAGTCCATCATCTTGTGTTGTTTGCTGTTCACCCTATGTGGGAAGGGTATTCCCAGACGTGGGTCCCGTGCTCACTAAGCCACTGGAATCAAGCTATCCTGGCTGAAGACAGTGGATAGCCAGAAACCGGGCCTTGGATGATTTATTCCGGTCCAGTGAAGACATGGCTTGGAAGTTCGGGCTGGACTGTTCCCATGAGGCACAGGGTCAAGACTGATTTGCATATGGCCAAGTCTGAACTGGGGTGGCTTACTGAGCAAAATAATGATAGATTAAACCCAGATCTGTTTCTGGGGGTGAATGTTTCGCCATTGTGCAACATTCCGTCCATCATCTTGTGTTGTTTGCTGTTCACCCTATGTGGGAAGGGTATGCCCAGACGTGGGTCCCGTGCTCACTAAGCCACTGGAATCAAGCTATCCTGGCTGAAGACAGTGGATAGCCAGAAACCGGGCCTTGGATGCTTTATTCCGGTCCAGTGAAGACATGGCTTGGAATTTCGGGCTGGACAGTTCCCATGAGGCACAGGGTCAAGACTGATTTGCATATGGCCATGTCTGAACTGGGGTGGCTTGGTGAGCAAAATAACGATGGATTAAACCCAGATCTGTGACTGGGGTGAATGTTTTGCCATTGTGCAACATTCTTTGCATCATCTTGTGTGTTTTGCTGTTCTACCTATGTGGGAAGGGTATGCCCAGACGGGGGTCCAATGCTCACTAAGCCGCTGGAATCAAGCTATCCTGGCTGAAGACGGCTGATAGCCAGAAACCGGTCCTAGGATGCTTGATTCCAGTCCAGTGAAGACATGGCTTGGCAGTTCGGGCTGTACTGTTCCCTCAAGACTGATTTGCATATGGCCATGTCTGTAATGGGGTGGCTTGGTGAGCAGAATAACGATGGATAAACCCAGATCTGTGACTGGGGGTGAATGTTTTGCCATTGTGAACAATCCGACAATCATCTTGTGTCTTTTGCTGTTTGTTTTGCCGTGAACCATTTTAGGACACTATTGTAAATTTCCCGATTCATGCCCTTATATAGGTATAAATCACTATGTCCTTATATAGGCATAAGAATCATAGCCATATTTAGTTATAGCTCATGCAGTCCAAATACGGCAGGGCTACTTCCACTAGTTCTGAAAATCTTCAACGATTTCTTGGAAAACTCGGCTTTAGCAGCTAGGGATTTTCCCTTGCTCGAGAACTGACTTGTCCAAGAACTCATGGAGTTTTCAAAGAACTGAGAGTCATTAATGACGTTAGCATGTCCACCTTTACGTCAAACTCGGCAACTTCAAGGTATAAATATGCCCACACTTGCCTTAGCAAACACACTGTGGTTTGGAGCAGTTCGACTATCTACTGGCCGGACGCGCCCTGCTACTGCAAGTGCCGAAGGAAGCCGACCCTCCAGCAGACACACTGAGAGAGACGCTGTCTTTTCTACTGCCGAGAAATCCTGCTCCAGTGTTTCCAAGCTACCCTCGCGGGATGTTGGGAAATCGAGTCCTGAGCATGACCTTCTTCATTTCAAACTAAGGTACGGAGCTGATTAGACCCTAAGAGAAATCTTGGACAAATTCTTGGCAAAAGAATACTACAATTATGCTACACCTCACTTACTTCTTCCCTCATACCAAGCTTAGGTTAGGTACATCGGGGTAGGCATATTTTAGAAGCACCAGTTGAGTACTTTTAGCCTCTGTTATTTATGTATGTATTTATCTATGGTTTAGGTACCATACAATGCTCTTACAGTATTATTTTATTCTACTCTTTATACTATATGCATTATATTTTGCAAACAGTTTTACGATTGTAGCAGTTCATTTCTTATACTTGAGAAAGAAGACTGTTCAATGAAACCTTTCTATTGAAAACGCCCGTCTATCTATTTCTCTGCACCTCTGGTGAAATGAAGCATGCACGATTGACTGAGTGAAATATCTATCTATTGTTTCCACGACTCTGATGATCAGTTTTATCTTGGGGAACCAAAGTTGTCATGTTTATGCGGTAGTCAAAAACTAATCCCTTCTTGTGAATTTGAGAAAGTTTCTAGTGACCTCTGAGGTAACTGGCACTCACAATTAAGTCTAATATATTCAATAGAGACCTAGTAGACCTCAGTCCTATGTCACATCTATAGGATATGTTATTCCAGGTAAACAGTCATAATATCGATTCCAAAATATAGAATGGACATAATATCGAAGTAAAAATATAGAATGGACAAAATATCGAATGGACACAATATAGTGGTTAAAAATATCGAATTTAAGGTAAGTAATATCGATTTTCAAAATATAGAAGTCAAAATATCGAAGTATACAATATAGGCATTAAATATATCGATTTTTTTATAATATCAATTTTTTTAAAGTGTTTTGTATGTTAGTATATGTGTGAAAAGTATATATTAATTTTTGTAATGTATTTTAAGTAATGAATTTTATGTTATTTAATTTTTGCGTAATTTAATTCTGTAGCGGGTTGTGGGTTTATAGGGGAATAGGGTGGGAAGTAATTTAATTATATTAAATTAAATATAAATTTTTAGCAATTATTATTAATTTTTAATTAAATTTTGCTTTTTAGTTCTGCGGGTTGTGGGTTTATAGGGGAATAGGGTGGGAAGTAATTTAATTGTAATTAATTAAATTAAATATTTTTATTTATTTATTGGTATTCATTTTGAATTTATTGTTATTTTTTAATTGGTAATTAATTTTTATTAATTGCCAATTAATTTGTATTAATTGATTAATTGTTAATTATGTTAATTTTCTAAATTTATTTTCTGTAGCGGGTTGTGGGATTATAGGGGAATAGGGTGGGAAGTAATTTAATTGTGATTAAGTAAATAATTTTTTTCATTTATTGGTATTGATTTTAAATTTGTTGTTAATTAATTTTTAATTGGTAATTAATTTCTATTACTTGGCAATTAATTTTTATTAATTGGTAATTATTTTGTATTAATTAAATATTTGATAATTATGATAGTTGTATTAATGTATTTTCTGTAGTGGGATATGGGTTTATAGGGGAATAGGGTGGGAAGTAATGTAATTGTAATTAATTACATATTAAAAATACTTTTTGTGTATTGATAATTAATTTACTGTTAATTTTTAATTGGTATTAATTTTTATTATTAATTAGTTTTTGTTATTGAAAATTAATTAGTTGCTAAATAATTATGAATAGGTTATTAATTTTTAATAACTAATATGTCGTTGTATTTCTAATTAATTATTACATATTATTAAATTGGTTATTAATTTCAATTAATGTTTTATTGGTATTGATATTTAATTTATTTTTAATAATATATTAAATCATTACTTTCCCTACTGTTAAACTCACTGGAGTGGGAATAGTAATTTTCACACTCCCGCTATCCAACGCTTTCCCTACTGTTGCACTCTCTGGAGTGGGAATAGTAATTTTTACCCCTACGCTATCCAAAGCTTTCCCTACTGTTGCACTATCTGGAGTGGGAATAGTAATTTTCACAATCTCGCTATCCAACGCTTTCCCTACTGTTGCACTCTCTGGATTGGGAATATTATTTTTTACCCCTACGCTATCCAACGCTTTCCCTACTGTTGCACTCTCTGGAGTGGGAATAGTAATTTTTACCCCTACGCTATCCAATGCTTTCCCTACTGTTGTACTCTCTGGAGTGGAAACAGTAATTTTTACCCTTCCAATATCCAACGCTTTCCCTACTGTTGCACTCTCTGGAGTGGGAATAGTAATTTTTACCCCTCGCTATCCAACGCTTTCCCTACTGTTGCACTCACTGGAGTGGGAATAGTAATTTTTACCCCTACGCTATCCAACGCTTTCCCTACTGTTGCATCCTCTGGAGTGGGAATAGTAATTTTTACCCTAACGCTATCCAACGCTTTCTCTACTGTTGCACTCACTGGAGTGGGAATAGTATTTTTTACCCCCATGCTATCCAACGCTTTCCCTACTGTTGCACTCTCTGGAGTGGAAATAGTAATTTTTACCCCTACGCTATCCAACGCTTTCCCTACTGTTGCACTCTCTGGAGTGGAAATAGTATTTTTTACCCCTACGCTATCCAACGCTTTCCCTACTGTTGCACTCACTGGAGTGGGAATAGTATTTTTACCCCTACGCTATCCAACGCTTTCCCTACTGTTGCACTCACTGGAGTGGTAATATTAAATGTTACCCTCCTGCTATCCTACGGTAAAATATTGTACATTTTTTATTAATAACTTAAATTAATTATATCTTAATTTTAAGGGTATTTGAGTATTTTTAAGAATGTTTTAGTTAATTATATTTATTATTTAATTAATTTTAAATTACTTTTAAGACAGTTAAAAAAATTCGATATTTTGACTGACTATATTTTTTACAAACTATATTCTGGATTCGATATTTTTGTACTTACCTGTTTGTAGATAGGAATTCGATATTTTGGCATTCTTTATTTTGGTGACTATATTTTGGTAAGTCTATATTTTGTCATTCGATATTATGTCAGTGATCCGTTATTCCAATGTGCAGAGCCTATTGGGAATATAGGAACTACACTACATGGAGCCCAACGTTTGGTAAGGCACTAATTTAACGCTAGATACTAGAGTAACTCAGTCGTGCTTTTCACAGAGACCCCTTTATCCCTTAAATACTCCAATAGACGTCTGGAGTGGGTTAAAGGATAAAATATCCGCCATAAACTGAGTAGGACGAAAAATCCTATGTATTAGTTTTGGTTTTGTTCAACGTTGAAGGATACAGTGTTCCAAAATATTGTGCACCTTATCTTTATTTCCTTGAAACTTTCTCTGCAAAACTTGCAACAAAATGCAAGATAGCGACGAAGAGAACGGTGGACCTGCAGGCACTATTACCCGACTGGGTTTATACGAGACAGGTGTCCAACAAAATAACTCGGATGCTATAAACATCCCGGAAAATGTGCGGAAAGCCATAGCTATAAAGCTTATGGAAATTGGCCTATCACCAAGAGGTTGTAGAGTCATATTTGTCATAGAGGCACATGAATATCGGCTCGGACCTGGGGATCTGGGTTCGAGTCTCGGTAACGACGCCAAAACCTCCTGTGATTCTGGGCAAATCACTTAATCTCCCCGTGCCTAAAATGAATGTGTGTCCTTATGTAACGTAACTGGTACTATGTAAAGCGCTCTGATATCTGATTCGGTTCGGGTCTAGTTCGCGCTATATAAAACTCTGCAAAAAAAAAAGACAGAGGTATTCTATTCATGGATTATCTTTCCACAAGCAAATCCAACAACACATGTGTTCCACTTCCACAAGATGGAGGAACCTCCTGCGGAAGACGCTCCTTTCGAGGATGTTGAAATTCCACAAACTTACCAAGAGCATCAGTTCTGGTTTAAAGGCGCCCTACAACATCAAAACCACATTACCAGGCTCGGTCCACTAGGTAGACCAGGAACAAAATGGCCGGTACTAGCCAGCTATACACCACATCCTGCCATAGAATAAATGACAGACCTAGAACTGTTAGCTCAGCTAAAACAACTATTTAAAATACATAGACAATTGGTACAATATGTCTTGCAGACTTTAACAGTCCAACCTGCTATAAGAATTCCACAGCACACCCCTTATCAGGGGAACACAATCAAAATCACACCACAGACTATACAGCCAGTCATCGGTAAGTTGCCCACAAAAAGGGAACACATTTCATTCTGGTTAGCTCAAAAAATTACTGAAATAGAGGCAGTATTTCCCGATAGTACACCTCATGAGAAACACATAATTCTAACAATCTGTTTACCAATGGGGATTGCACCACACGTGGAGGACTGTGACACTTGGGGTACAGTCTTTGCTTCAATCTACACAAAAAAACATGGTGTCCCGTCTATGGCGGTGATACCAGACGTTCTGAGACAGATTCAAAAGGAATACGGTCCAGAACCAGCTTTGAATCTTGGTATGAAATACTGAAAGATTTCAAACAGGTCTCTGCTACTTTATTAGCTAACATTAAAGGTGAAGCAGCATCAGTGGCAATCCGCCAAAAATTAAAAGAACTGGATATTACTGAGCAACCGTATGAACTTGCCAAAATTATTGAAAAATCCTATGAAGAACTAGGAAGAGATAGTTTGGGAGGCAAACCTGTAAAGCCCGAATTAACAGAAAATCCTGAAAAAGTTTTTATCAAAAACAATCTAACTACTCCTAAAAAGAAATGGGAAAATAGTAGACAGTCACTTCCTAAAGAGAAGCCCTCTCAGTCCAGAGATGATCAACACGTTCCAAAAAATAAGAAAACTCAATTCTCCAAAAAGAAGGTAGCAAGTATTAAAATCAGACATGCCGAGGATCTTGAGGACACAACTCAAGAACGGGGAGTGGGCCCAGACAATGCTGGACAGCGTAGCAGAGGCCACCATAGCTCGCAGGATCCTGAAATATCATCTGGAGACAGTGGATCTGAATGAATGCATTCAGGTTGAAACTGCCGACACCAGGATTAGTGTACCACATAAGTTATATGAAGTAACACTTCGGGTAGAGGGGGACATAATTAGAAAAATAAAAGTACTCTTTTTGGAAAAAAACATAACTGAGGGTTATGACATCCTTCTGACTGAAAAACACTGGTCACCTGAATTTGTCAGGGAGTGCCCACATGGCAAAGAGATCATTATGCCAGCCTTCTCAAATCATATTCCGATTCGTAAAAAATACACCTATGCCAGAAAATGGGCTGTGGCCCAGGCTCCAGCATTATATAAAAATCATGTGGGATGGGATGAGGACTCTCCTCACCATAAAATCCAGTTAAAAACTCAACCTACTGCTCAGAGGCAGTACCCAGTAAAGCAGGAAGATAAAAAAACAAGTCAGGGAGATCTTAGATCAACCTGAATATTAGGGGTGATTGAAACATGCACCTCGTCCATGAACAATCCTTTGTTTCCTGTCTCTAAACCAGACGAATCATATTGTCTAGTTTTGGATAACAGATATTTAAACTCTTGTTGCAAAACTTTTGCAGTACAAAATGCACACAGTGCAGCACTGATGAATAACATTGTTCGCAAAAAATACAAAACGACATTAGACATTTCAAACGGTTTCTTCTGTCAAAATATCGCACCAGAAAGCAGGTATTTTACCGCTTTCTCAATAATGGGGACAGAGCGTCAATTTTGCCGATTCCCCCAAGGATTCAAGAATAGTCCAGGGTTATTTTCAGCCGAGTAACAGAGTTACTACAAATGTATGATGATGAGGCATTATCTTATGTCGATGACATCTATCTTATAGATGATGATTTGGACAGGCACTTGAACAGGGTGAACACCATAATACTTGGATTCGCCTCTGAAGGATAGGAATTCAACTTTAAAAAATCAAGAATTGCCCACCTCAACGTCTTATTCTTGGGATACGAACTTTCAAGTGAAGGCAAAAGCCTAGCAGCCTACTTTTTAGAAAAATGTGCGCTGCTCCAACCTCCAAAAACGCTGAAAAACTTACAGTCAATTCTAGGATTCCTAAACTTCTGAAGAACTTACATTCTGAATTACGCAGAAAGGGTCAAACCTCTCTATGAAGTAATCAAACCCGATTTCAAACATACAAATTGGACTCAAAAACACACAGAAATGTTGTGTTCAGTACAAACAGACATGTTGGCAACAACACACTTACAAACACGCGACAATGTACGCAACCTTGTAATCCGAATCATCCCAGGGAGATGCGGATTCACATACCTAACCTTTAATGAAGGTGAAAAGGTACCAATAGCTTACAAATCACATTTGTACACACAAGCTGAAATGAAATTCACTTCAACAGAATAAATTCTGACAGCTGTTCAAACTGCAGTAGCAAAGAAGAGAGCCCTCGCACAGGGTAAATGCATTAAAGTCATTACACCTGTACCTGTCTTAGAGGCAGTGACAAAGGCAAGCATTCTAATTGCAAAAGCTCTACATCCGAGATGGACACAATGGGTTAATTCTCTTGCTGCAACAGACGTTGAATACGTTTTTGATCCTTACTTGAAAACACAAGAATTTCTCCAATACGAACAAGAATGTCCTCTGCCTACTGAAATTCTACCTCTAGAACATTACGGCTGTATAATATATACAGACCGCACAGCCCGCAATTGGGGGTAAACAAGCTTATAGTGCAGCGTGCGCGATTGTTAAAAGTCGCTGGCGCAATGGTACATTCAGACCTATGGTCACAAAAACTCAATCTCTAGGAGACTGTACAGCTCAGCGAGCTGAACTACAGGCTTTCAAGATGGCGCTTGAAAATACCGATCACGAGTTCCCCACACTTATAGTGTGCGATTTGTATTACTGTGTCCAGTCATACAATGAATATCTGCAGAACTGAGTTCAAAATGGTTTTAAAGACGCAAAAGGTGGCACAATCAAGCATAAAATGCTTTGGGAACAAGTAGTTCTTTTGCAGAAAGAACTACAAACATCTCACGTGATCCATACACTGAGTCATCAGCGTGATGGCGTTCACGTTGAAGGGAATTCATTGGCTGATGAAGCCACAAAGGCAGCTGTGCAAATGGCTTCCGTAACTACAATCACTCGTTCGAAAACTGAAATAGACGGTGAAACCATGCTCGCTGTCAATGCCACGAGCAAAGGCAGCGGAGCCGCGTTACCTCTAAATTATCCACTCAAATATACATACATAATTGATGCAAACTCTGTTCCTTTTACTCGAATCCCTGGAGTTGGGGATAGGGTAATTCCAAACTGGAACCGGAGAAGTGCTCTGATTCATGAAGCACATATGGGCGAGGGTCTGAACATCAAGGGATCTCTAAATCTCTAATAGAATTAGAAGAGATGTACTGGTGGCCAGGGATGAAAGCTCACATATACCAATTCGGAAATAATTGCGATGACTGTTACAAATACCACAGCTTTGAACACCACCAGATTCCTGACTACAGTGTAGCCAGCCCAGTACAGACACCATTGTTAGATAGCATTAGACTATACATGCTCAAACATCCCAATGGACAAAATCGGTCCCACAAATACTAGGGCAAGATTCATTTGGATGTGGCCTCAGTGCTCGGCTGACGCCCGAACTGTTATAAAAGATTTGCGAGTCTTTATCAGCACATACGCAATCGGCACACTACATTCTGACCAGGGTCCTGCTTTTAGCTCTAGGGCTTACAAGGAGGCCATGGCCAGCTTGGGCGTTGCATTGTGATTGTCGAGCCCATTCCATCCTGAGTGAAATTCGGTTGTGGAGAGAATAAAACGTGACATAAAGTAATCAATAACAGCTAGGGTATTAGGTTCGGGTGATGGGTGGGTCAAACATCTAATATATGTCTAACGTATTCTTAAGTACCTGCCAAGAAATTCTCTGGGTGGAATCACTCCATATGAACTCCTTTTTGGTACTAGAATGTTGATTGAAGACCTCGATCGTCACACTTCAGTGGTGGAACAAAAAACATTTGATATCAAAGATCGTTTGGCTGTTTTGCAGGACTTAAATGAAACAAGAAGAAGTCTTAGCAACACCAGTGAAAGGCCAATGACCACTGAAGAAAAAACACTTTTCCCAGCAAGACCTGTCTGGATTCCAAAGATTGGGGATCTGGTCAGGGAGAAAATAGCGGACAAGAAGGAACTTGAGCCTTTTTACAGAAAACCAGAACCTGTAATAGCAATCCACGGAACAAGAACAGTGCTACTGCTGCCCCTTGCTTGAAGAAAGGAGAACCGGTCTGTATCAATTGACCTGATATCCACACCATGTGGCCGATAATAAGTAGTAGGCCCAGTGGGCTCCCAAGATGTAGCAGACAACCAAAACTTGCTACTATCCAAGAGGTTCAAACTGAAAGACTCATCCCCTCTGAAGATTCTAAAGTAAGAAAAGAAGGACTATGCAACAAAGGCATGGAACTTGTGCCTCTTGAAACCCAAACAGTTTGTCAAGACACTTCTGTCTACAATGATGTAGCATCTGACTATACAAACATGTCAAGGGAACTAGCAACTCCAGCGATTTCAAAGAATCCGGATGCAATACCAACTATTGACAGAACTGCCTCTGGCTATTTTATCAACTTTGATAACTTTTCTGAGGATCCCAGTGAACCTGAAACTACGCCAGCAAATAAAACTTTCAAGGAAAAATTAACGGAACTTGGCCAAGAGCTTGCAAAAAACATATCTAGTTTCACCATGGGTTGAATTTTGGATTGGATTAGGTGTATTCTATCTCCTGCTATGGCTCATTCTTGTTTTAAGTTTGGGAAAGCTGATAGATAGAAAACACATTAAAATGGACACATCAAGTAAGAACATCAACTTGCTTCTGAAGCCACACAAATCATCTCGTTGTGAACAACGCGACCTGTCATCAGTGAACATCACAGCGGTTCCTCTACCTGGTGGAATAGCGTGGGATACAACTGATTATGACATTTATGGCCCTATCGAGCTGCTGAAAATTCCACACCAGTTTAAGGTTTCCTTGGGTGATTTCGTTTCAACCAGCACATTCTCAGATGATTGGAACTTTCAAACTGTTAATAACATGATGGCAGACTTAGAAATGTCAGCTAAATTTGCAAAACATGAATATTTAGGTTCATCAAATTATGAAGAAATGTATTGTTTTAATCATTTTGGTCATCATTACTTGCATAAATCTGCATACCCTAGAAATGTTTTAACTTATAATCAATGGGAACATTTCCCTATACCTCCAAAAGGTAGTTCTAAAACATTTATTAGAAAATTTCCATATTTTACAGGTTTTAATGTTACAAACCCAGAAAGCTTTTACTTTAAAAATGTTAATAAGACTGGCATGAAAAGTATGTTGACAAATACTAAACAAATGTATTCTGCGGCCTTTTATGCTCAATTGTCCACCTTAGACTTTTACTTTTGGAAAGACAACATTGAGACAAAAACTGTCTTGGACACAAAAGACTGGCAGGTACAGGGTTTAGAAGCATTGTTCAGAGCCTGCATCATGCCAGAACAAATACTGTTCTTAAAATGAAACTGTTCAACAGACATCTTGTCTTGGCCTGGCTAAGATAAAGATTTAAACAAGTCGTCCATACCTAAACCCACACCTGATAGTAATTTAACTACAGATGAGGAGGTAGACGTACATTAAATTTTACTACAAAACAGAACACATCCTGATTGGAAAAAATGGTTAATCTGGCCTACAGACACGAATAACTGTCAAGATAGATTCCTGAACAAGACACAAGGGTTCACAGTAACTTGGCCAGATCCAAGATATATCCAAAGACAACATCCAGGAATAATAGCAACCTATATTGTAGGAAAACTATGCCTTGAGTAGCTACAGAGATCAACACTACCAGAAATAAAACAACACTTATCTTTGCTTAAAGATGGCGTTGATTTATGAGAATTCTTACTGAGACCCCGTAATCCACGTCATAAACATTTCATATATGCCGGTATATACGCTGCATACAATGAAGCATGGAAAGTCACGCAAATGGAAACAGCTGAAAGAATACGAGAAATTTATCGTATTAATTTAGAGAAAGCACTCTCCGTAGTTGACAATGGATTTACAACTTTGTCGTCCAGAATATATTCTTTGGACAGCATTGTATCCTCTGCCATTGACATAATGGAACGGGACTTGCTAATGTTACAACATGGCCAGTCTCAATTACGTTCTATAATGCTGTTAGGCTGGACGTTTCAAAACCTTAGTTCTGGCTATGTGCCTTGGCGTTTAACCGCTTCCGTGCGGCGCCGATTCCGCCCCTGTGCTGGACATTCCAGAACAGGGTGCGGTCGTGACGGAACCGTTCCGTCATCAGCACAGCTCAGCCGTGACTGATGACGGAACGGTTCCGTCACAAATATCGAAGTGGTTAATCAACACTACATCATTGTTTACTGTTTTTAACCTTACAGATAAACAAATCTCGTTGGCACAGAGGAGAGCAGACTATACGGTGCTGAGCATAAAAAAACTGGAAAGATTACCTTTGACCATTTCTGAGAAACCATCGGTTGAATGGATAATAAATGGCACCATCACAATACCAGTGATGACTTTCCAGTTTCAGTATTGCTTAAAACACATACCAGCAGGCCTGTATGAAAGGTTGGGTAAAGAATACATTAAGTCAACCTGTTATTTTCCATACACACACAAATGTTGGAGTGGGGGAAAGGAGGTATTTCCTAGTGGTAAAAATTGTAAAAGCTCACTAAGAAGTACACTGTTATGTCAAGGTATTAATTTACAAGGAGCCTGTGATGGTTCTTCCAATAACCTTTCTTGCCACCTGCAAGGTTCACCCACAGCGGTGATAGATCTAATTTTTAGGCAACTTTCCAATGGTAGCTATATTATGTTAAATGATCACAGCTGTTGTGGAATGATGCCAGGAATAGGCTATCTCGTTAGTGTGAGAGCCAGGGTCACTTGTTGTATGCAAGTATTGTTTCCTAAAAGCAAGACAGACGGGGAGTCGCCACTATAGACTTCATTGAACATCTATTCTATACGAATTGACACTTTAAGCAGAATGAAAGCCATTCTTTTGCAAAAAAATGTGCCACTGACCTCGTCCAGAGAGACGTATGATCTGCAAGTTGCAATGTCCTCTGCCGAGATACATGCATTATTATCAATAAACTGCCCAATACATTTCGCAGAAATGTTAAGTCGTATCTTTAACATGTCTGATACCAGCAGTATTTCACATGTATTTAAGACGATTTTTTCGGGACTGTTAGCACCCTTTGAAGCAGTCCTTGGCATTTTTCCTAACTTCGGACACTTTGTGTTCGGCGGCCTGCCTCTCATTTTGGGACTCGTAGCAGGGATACCATTTTTATTCCTCCTGATCCATTATGGCAAATCCAGCCACCAGCGATACCCAAGTCAGCATGGACAATGCGCTCCAGACCATGAGGTATCGTGGTAGAATAACACTGCTCCTTGGCTTGGCTCGTTTGAGAGATCTGAATACCACATGGTTCCTGTCATTCAGACCAATCTGGCAAGATTGCATCTTACCTGTTCTACGATGCCTGCTTTGTGGAGAGGAATGCGTGTTAGATATCTGTCTAACACTACCATTGGCTATGCCAACGGATGTTGACGCATTACTGGGTCCGGTAACGGCTCATGTGTTGTGTTGCCCCCAATGGCTACCAATCCTGATGACAGCATTCATTGAGATCTCACCGGCAAATCCAACTGGAGGTGAGATACGCGGACTGACAGGCACACGGGTACCATCTGCTATGAACAATGCTAATGCGGCTGACGCTGACGGCGATGCTTCACATCTGTGTACAATTGACCTTCCTAATGAAGTAGTTGAACTTTCATTTACTGTGGTAGACGATTTCATTGCCAGCATTGAAGACTTAATGTTTTCTCCTGTCACCGAAAATACCTTTTGAAATTAGCACACAGCGTTCTTTCGAACTCTCAAATTCGACCTTCACTTTTTTCAAAACAAAAACTTCCAAGTTTGGAACTCTATTTCACTACAATTTAATTTGACTTTTTCCAAAATAGACTGAACTTTGGGACAAAGCAATCTGCTTAAAGTAGAACTATTCTTAGAGAACAAGAATTATTTGACTACTTCCTAGAAACAATATTGACCTAATGCACAAATAGAACTAACTTGAATATTCTGCTATGGGAGGGTCTCGACCTTTTTTCTGTATCTAGAGCCATTTCATAAATGTAAATTTCGTGATTCATTTGGTCACCATTGCTAATATCATATCATATGCTTAAAATGAAAACATTGCCTTTAGATGCATATTGTACAAATGCTCATTTTGTGAACGACCATTTTTTTAATACATTTCATGTATTTTTAGGTTGGGATTGTAAAAAAACATACTCCAGCTTTTTATGTTTAGTACTTAATCTTAGATGAACATGATAACATGGAGTGGGTGTTGGAACCATTTTAGGACACTATTGTAAATTTCCCGATTCATGCCCTTATATTGGTATAAATCACTATGTCCTTATATAGGCATAAGAATCATAACCATATTTAGTCATAGCTCATGCAGTACAAATATAGCATGGCTACTTCCACTAGTTCTGAAAATCTACAACGATTTCTTGGAAAAACTCGGCTTCAGCAGCTAGGGATTTTCCCTTGCTCGAGAACTGACTTGTCCAAGAACTCATGGAGTTTGCAAAGAACTGAGAGTCTTTAATTACGTTATTATGTTCACCTTTGTGTCAAACTCGGCAACTTCAAGGTATAAATATGCCCACACTTGCCTTAGCAAACACACAGTGGTTTGGAGCAATTCGACTATCTACTTGCCCGACGCGCCCTGCTACTGTAAGTGCCGAAGGAAGCCGACCCTCCAGCAGATGCACTGAGAGAGACACTGTATTTTCTCCTGCCGAGAAATCCAGCTCCAGTGTTTCCAAGCTACCCTTGCGGGTTGTTGGGAAATCGAGTCCTGAGCCTGACCTTCTTCGTTTCAAACTAAGGTACGGAGCTGATTAGACCCTAAGAGAAATCTTGGACAGATTCTTGGCAAAAGAATACTACATTTATGCTACACCTCACTTACTTCTTCCCTCATACCAAGCTTAGGTTAGGTACATCGGGGTAGTTGTATTTTAGTAGCACCAGTTGAGTTCTTTTAGCCTCTGTTATTTATGTATGCACTTATCTATGGTTTAGGCACCATACAATGCTCTTCCAGTATTATTTTATTCTACTCTTTATACTATATGCATTATATTTTGCAAACAGTTTTACGATTGTAGCAGTTCATTTCTTATGCTTGAGAAAGAAGACTATTCAATAAAACCTTTTTATTGAAAACGCCCGTCTATCTATTTCTCTGCACCTCTGGTGAAACGAAGCATGCACGATTGACTGAGGTTTGCCGTGCCTGAGACCTTCTGGGGGACCGGAGGACTTTCCTGACCATTTGGGGACTCCTTGCTGCCCTTTCTTTGCTGTGGGGATTTGGCAGGTGCGGCGGCCAGGGACTGCGAGTACCAGCATTCCCTGACATTACCAACAGCTGGTACTCTTCCCCAGCCGGCCCCGCCTCCTGCCTCCTGCTTCCTGCCTGCTGCCCTTTGTAAATACCTCTCGCCGCCCCCGCTCCGCGGGTGTGACTCTCGGCTCGAGGTTTGCCGTGCCCGAGACCTTCTGGGCGACCGGAGGACTTTCCTGACCATTTGGGGACTCCTTGCTGCCCTTTCTTTGCTGTGGGGATTTGGCAGGTGCGGCGGCCAGGGACTGCGAGTACCAGCATTCCCTGACATTACCAACAGCTGGTACTCTTCCCCAGCCGGCCCGCCTACCTGATCTATTTATACAGTCCTTGTTTCTGTCCCGCGGGACGCGCGCGGGGCTAAGCCCGGGCAAAGGGCGGGCCCTCTGTGGCCCTCAGTGGACCGAGAGGGACGGGACGGGCCACCCCCCTTGACTCTTAGCGAACAAGGTATAGTGAGTCCTCGACCTACATCTCTGCTCATATTTTTGCCTCAAGACACTGGGACTCTTATTGGTTTTTTTTTTTTGTTTTTTTTGCAGGACTTTGTTTGCTGCATTTTTGCTATGCCTCTTAAGGGGGCTCCCAACCCGAGTATTCCCCAAGTAACTCTAGTAGGGGGATGATAGACTGCTATGTAGACAGGGTATTATTACCGGTCATTCATGATTTGGAAGCTCTTGAATCTCGTTTGCCCTCACATAGCGTAGCCTACAAACACCCTGAGGCGCAGCTAGCCGACACAGCATCAAGTTCATCCTGGCTGGAGGAACTGAACGCCCTCTGTCACATTGAATATGCATCAGTCGAAACAATAGCAGACCCACCCCAAGCCCCTTCCAGCCCAATACTTCCTGTGCACCTGCAGTCTAACTCATTATTAAACGAAAATGATAACTTTCCGCTTGCCCCTCCCTCATCCCCGTTAGTAAATGCAAACACCAAACAACTTGGGAACCCTAAAACTCCTATGGCTAAAAGAAAGCGTTCCGGGGATAATTTATTTATTTTTTTTTCCTTTTTTTTATTAATCCTTTATTTATTGCAGTCAACAGAGATACATGACATTCACATCATTACCAATCAAACAGAGCGTAATACTTATGGTACATCATTAGAATAGCGTACAGTCCTGTGGGCTGGACTACCTCATCATGTCTTAACAGCAAAACAATGCACAGCAGTCAGCAGGGTGGAGACAACAGTAGCAGAGCACTGCGCACAATGCAGTGAGGGATGCAAGTATTAGGAAAGACCCAATGCCCTTGCAGGCCAATCCATCAACAAATTAGCTTGTTACAAGCAATGTGTATTAGAGAGGACGAGCATCAGACTGCCCGTGAAACGTGGCTGACTCAATCCTTACCAGGCGGCCATCAGCATCCCTATTAGCACTAGTGTACCATGCGTGCAGCATCAAGGGTGTCCCTTCGCCTCCTCCGAGTATGCATATGGAATGTGGGTACTCTGAATGGTGTCTGTCGTGAGGTGATGCATGGTTTCCAACCATTCAGGGGCCATCCCTACATGTGCTTAGTCACTGAACCCAATGTGCATGTAAAATCCCAACTTGATTACAGCATTAGGATATCGGGGGGGCCTGCATCGTGTGCCCAGCAAATAGCAGTATCCGAACTGCAGGTGTCCTATAGCCCTTTACCACGTCTCGACGCTGAGCAGCCCGCCACTCCTCGAGCAGAGAGACTCTGTTCCCACCAGCTAGGTTTGTTGCAGTTGTATCCGAGCACCAGACGACATTAATTTGTTAAGGGCTCAGCTATCTGACCCTCATCCGCAGAGGTGTCACTGTGAGTCACTTGGGATATCCAGTAGAGCTGTAACGGGGACCAGATATCTTTGGGCCTGCAACGAGCGGGCATTAAGTCTGCATAGACGCCATGTTGGTCTTGGCAGTATGTGATATCATCCAGCCATTCTTTGAATTTTGGTGCCCTGCCCCTCCCCCATCTGCAGGCTACTCTCCTTTTAGCAAGGAGCAACGCAATATCTACGAATCGTCGGTGCGATTTGGGTATGTCTTTGGTATACCCCAACAGCATCAGCACCGGGTCTAGTGGAAGAGGGCCTGCAATCATGACCTGAATCGCAGCATGTACCTGCGTCCAATATTCCTGTATCGCGCCACACTCCCAGGCCAGATGAAGGAAGCCCGCGCCTTCCGAGCGGCATCGCGCGCACCTGTCGTCGTCTGAGAGATGAAATCGCAGCTTCCTGACTGGCGTGTAATAATATCTCTGAATAAACTTGTAGTGAATGATTTTCAGTCGACAGCTGAACGAGACGTTTGCCGTGACCGAGCAGCAATACTTCCATTGCTCTTCAGTGAGTTCAGCGTCCAGTTCAGAGCTCCAGTCGTCTCGCGCTTTGGACCTAACAGGCGGACGCTGCGTTCGGATGTTATTATACAGTTTTGACACCATATGCCTCCCATCTGACACCAATAGCACATGCAAGGGCAATACTACCCCTGGTTCATCCGGGAAGCTGGGGAGTATGTCACGCATACCCTGACGAAGCCTAATATAGTAAAACACCTCCATCGGAGTCGGGGGACCCGCCTGAAATATCTGATCTTTGGTACAAAATATCCCGTCCTGGAACAAATTACCCCATGTACTTATGTGAACGCGCTTACACATGGATCCAAATCCATTTTCTAGTAACAATGACAGCCTCGGGTGGTACGTTAGGGGCATTGCAGGTGAATAAAGCATGGGAGCGTCGAGCATTTTAGCCACTCTCCTCCAGGCGTCGATAGTACATGTGACTGTGGTGGCAGGCGTCTCAATATCACCAATCACTCCCATTAGCATGCCGTTAAGCAGAAGTGGATGCGCAATCCATTCTTCAGCTGCAATCTGTGGCATAAAGGGAGCGGGATCAACCCAGTGGTAGGCGTATTGCGCCTGAGCACTAAGATAGTACACTGCAAGATCCGGCACATCGAATCCGCCCTTGTCGTATGGTTGTGTCAAGACCGCCCAAAATAGGCGAAGAAGCTCAGTTCGCAGTCTCTTAAAGAAATAGGAGCCTGGGTAGTAGGGGATATTCTGAAAAAGGTATAGGAAACGCGGGAGGATGATCATCTTGATCAGTGAGGCTCTGCCTGCCATCGAAAGCGGCAGGGCCATCCAACGAGTCACATTGTCCGTCAATTGCGAGATAGCCACGCCATAGTTCAGCCGGATAGTGTCCTCTTTATTGAGCGATATCTCAATGCCCAGGTATCTGAGTTCCGAACTGCACCATTCTAGGGGGTAGTCCAATTGGAATTGGTCAACCGAGGCCGTGAGGGGGAAGAATTGTGATTTCTTCCAGTTAATGTGCACTCCGGACATGCTGCCAAAAAAAATAAATTCCCTCAGGATTGGGTTAAGGTTCTGCTGTGGGTGCCGCACGTACAGGGTAACGTCATCCGCGTATAAGGAAATCCCTATCTGCCGTTGGTAGCAGTTAAAGGCGCTGGCCTTATGTAGTTGCCGGATCCTGCATGCCAATGTCTCGATTGCCAAGGCTTTTCGCCAATGTCTCGATTGCCAAGGCGAAAAGCAGGGGCGACAGGGGGCAGCCCTGCCTGGTCCCTCTTGTGATCGGCATTTGTGTAGAAAGCACACCATTTATGATAACCCTGGCGACTGGGGCAGTGTATAGAAGCTTCACCCATGAGATGAAAATCCGAGGAAATCCCATTCTAATCAAAATAGCCATGAGGTAGCCCCATTCCACAGAATCGAACGCTTTGGTGGCGTCAAGAAACACAGCGGCAACAGGCAGCTCAGGCGCAATGGTGGGTATAAGGGAGAACAGCGTACGAAGGTTATGCGACGTTGCTCGCCCTGGCACAAAGCCAGACTGATCCGGTAGCACCAGGGTAGTCATGAGTAGGGACAGCCTAGTCGCTAACACTTTGGCAAGTATTTTTGCATCACAATTCAGCAGCGAAAGGGGTCTATAGGAGTCAGTTTCTAATGGATTTTTCCCTGGCTTCAGAAGTGAGGTAATCGCCACCTCCCTCATTGAGCCTGGTAGTATCCCCACCTCCAGCGACTCTTCAAAGACTTCCTTCAGCACCGGTGCCATAATATCAATGTAGCACTTGTAAAATTCAGCTGGAAGGCCGTCCAGTCCTGCAGCTTTGCCGTTACTGAGGGACATGATAGCATCCCTAATCTCATCTAGGTCGAAAGGACACCCAAGAAAGGCCCTGTGACTGTCGCCAAGCCAACATAGCGCTATGTCATCAAGGAAGTTCCCGAACTCCACTTCGCCTTCCTGCTGCGTGGAATATAATTGTTTGTAGTGCAGTAGGAAGGTGTCCTGTATCCTTTTTGTGTCCTGATAGGTCCCACCCTCGCCATTAGTGATTTCCAATATATGGGTAGCATAGCGCTGGTGTCTCGTGAGTGCAGCAAGTACCTTTCCCGGTCGGTCCCCCTCGCAGAATCGCCTAGCCGTCCAGTACTTGCCTCGGAACTTCACCTCCCTGGCAGCTTCCTCCTCAAAGGACGAAAGCTTAGACCTGAATTCCTGCGCCAGGTCAGGGCGAGGGTTTTTGACCATCTCCGCCTCTAGGGCTTTAAGTTCTGATTCAAGTTTAGTCAGCGTGCGCACTATGTCCCTCAGCACCCCGCAGCTCTTAGCAATCGTGATACCTCTGATAGTCACCTTGAAGGCTTCCCAAATCGTCCCCACACTATCGACTGACCCCTTATTTCTAGGGAAGAAAGCCTCTATCTCCTCACCAAGTTCATGCTTAAAGACAGGGTCAAGAAGGGAGGAGGGGAATAGCCGCCACGGTGGTCGCAATTTGTTCAGTCCAGGCATCTCAATTATAGCCAAGACCGGGCAGTGGTCAGAGTAGGTCCGAGGCAGATGTTTTACTTTAATGACACCATTGGCTAGGCCCCGCGATATAAAGCAGTAATCAAGTCTCGCCCATGTACGTGCGTGTGTCGTGAAATGCGTGCCCTCTCTAGTCACTGGGTGCGTGAACCTCCAGCTATCTATTAGCCCTGCCTCAGTTAGTATACCCTGCAGGGTGTCTCGAGCTTTTGTGTTGTATTGTCCACTCCCATCCGACCTATCTGCCCCAGGCATCAGCGACAGGTTGAAGTCCCCCCCTAGATGACGTGTGTGGCTTCGACCTCCAATACATGACCCCACAATGTCAGGAAGAAACCAGGTGTGTCAATATTGGGCGCATAACAATTCACAATTATGACCACATCCGTGCCCAGCCTGCCCCATAGGATCACATACCTCCCCTCAATGTCCACCCTCGCTCCCAACTTTTGGAATGGCAGTGCTCTGTTGATCAAGATGACCGTACCTCTGGAATACGTGGAATAAGAAGAGAACTCTCTAACAAATGCCCATCTACATGCAAATTTAGGGTCCCTTCGCGGTTCCAAGTGAGTTTCCTGAAGTAACGCTATCTTCACATGATGTCTATCTAAATACGTAAGTACATTTCTACATTTCCTGGGGTCATTAAGGCCTCGTACATTCCAGGACTAAATTGAGATGTTATTCAATGCGTCATCACCCATGCCCGCCATTGTACTCCCGATAAAGAATCATAGCCAATCTGCCAGCCCTTACTCGTATCGTACCAAGTGCAAGTCTCCTCGCTGTCTGAAGCATTTGCATCTCCCATTCTGTAACGCTTTCAGTCACACTAGCTCCAACGTCTGCATTCACGCCATGGATATCTCCCGCAACACTGCCTATAGTCACACCAGCCCATACCCCAACAGTCATACTTCCCCCCTCCCCCCGTATGCAGCAACCCAACTCCCTCGCTCCCATTCCTCCCCCCTCCCACTGAAGCAACCCAATCTTGCCAGTACCACATCCCCTCCCCCCTCCCTGAACCCCGTACTCAACAACCATCGAAGAACTGTGTGGGGAATCCCCTTCTGGGGGCATCAGAGGAACGCACCAATTCACCCCGATAATCTCCTCCCGCCCCGCACATGCCATACAGGAACAGTCAGAGATGGGGGGTGGTGCCTGGTATACATTACCCCTGCAGATTAGAACCTGTCCATCATGCCAACGTCTCTCATGGCTTCCTCCCCAGGTGGAGAAGACTCCAGTTCATTCAAGTGAGAATGTCCACTAATCAGCTGCAGCTCATACCTCCACCAAGTTTGCCAACAGCCTGCTCACTTCAACGACAAACCCATTATCGGACCACAGTTTGTGACCTATCAGCCCAGCCACATCATGTTCACGTAGCAATGAATCTGCAACTCGATTCCATAACAAGGTTAGTTCATCTGGGGCATGTTCAGGCCCAAGGAGTCGAACCGAGCATCAGATCAACGACATGAGGTCAATCAGTCTATATCAGAGAGGCATTGTCAGTCTTCAGCAGTCTCCAAAGGTTCTCCGTCTACAGCATCATCCTCCTCGTTTCGCCTGCCTCCTCTAGTAGCGCGGAGTTTTTTGATATATTCCTCTACCTGCTGCGGATTTGTGAAAAAATATTGTTTGCCCTGATGGGTCACTCTGAGTCGTGCCGGGTATAGGAGTGCATAGTCCACCTGCATGTCTCTAAGCTTTTTCTTTACGTCTAAGAACTTCTTCCGCTGTTCCTGCACCATAGGGGTGAAGTCCCGGTACACTGAGAAGGTCACACCATCACACGTCAGGTTTTGGTTCATCCGCGCCGCCCGTAGTGCCGCGTCGCGGTCGCGGTAGTTGAGCAACCGGGCGATAATAGGCCACGGCGGCGTCCCTGGCTTGGGCCTTGGACCTAGGGAACGGTGTGCTCTTTCGACAATAAATTGACTGGAGAAGGCTTCCTTGCCCATTGCAGTCGTGAGGATTTTTTCGACATATTCTTCCATACGTCCAGTGTTGGTGGATTCCGGCACACCTATGACGCGGATGTTATTGCGCCTACTCCTCGCCTCCAACTCCTCATTCTTCGCCGCTATCACACGCAGAATGTTGTCCATTCTGGATAGGCGCATATCGTGGGATGTCGATGTGTCCTCCGAGGCCGAGATGCGTCGCTCTGCTTCCGTCAGGCGTTCCTCATGGACCTCCAGTTTTTGTGCGACCCCATCCATCCTCGAGGACAGCCGATCCACCTTGTCCACTATTGTGGCGAAGCCCTGCCTCATCTCCTCCATCATCACTTGCATCTCAGGGGTCATGGATGTGGAGAGGGGCTCATTGCCCGATGATCCACGGGCACCGCCAGCGCCTGCCGTGTTTCGCAGCTGTTTCCTAGTGGCCGCGGGTTCAAAAGAGAGTTTAGGTTGCTTATTGTCATTCTTTCCCATTGTGCGTTGCTTGTAGGGGCTTGAGGTGCTCGGTGAGATGCGATTGGAGCGGTCCTCACTGCCCGGTGACAATCCCTTTTGCATCTTTATTTCCAGTACAGTGTTTGCGCCAGTGGCAGCACCTTCTGTGCGAGGAGCGGTCCTGCAGTGCGCAAGTGATCTCCGCAATATGATGTGTCTCCAGCCCCAGTGACCGAGGCTATCTTCAATTGCTCATGAGGGGGTCAGATTTCCCACTCGGCTTCGTTGTGCGTATGGCGGTTTGAGGTGTGCTAAGGACGATCGGTCAAGGTCCCTGCCGTGACAGAATAACCTCCCCGAGGCCACCCTGTAGGTGTCCTGCCACAGTCAGCACTCTACCACTGCGTCTCTCACCTCTGCTGGGTAGGCAAGGCCTGTGCCCCTCTGTTACCCGCTGCCTGCATCGCCCGCTAGCATTGCGTGGGAGGTGACTCGATAGCAGCTGCCAGAATCCCCAGCGCCTGGCCGGGGTTCGCCCCGTCTCCCACGGCGTCAAGCAGCCCAGGCAAATGCACAGGATCTTCTACTAATATTCGTTCTGTAGGCCGCACATGGCCTCGCCGTAGTATGAGTGATAAGTGCGTACCCCTGCGGACCTCCAGATATGCGGCGCATCCACGACAGTGTAATAGCCACACGCCTATGGGTGCTGTATGTCTTCAGTAGTTGCAATAGTCATTAATATGCTCTAGCTGCGCTCATGCAATCCCCTCTGCCTTATAGGGATGCTCTCAGTTCGTGCCGGAGAGGCTCGGGAGGGGAAGTTCCACCGTGCTGCAGGCGGGTAGCAACTAGTGAGGGGTCTGGTCTCAGGTAGTGCCCCACAGAAGGCTCCTGACGCCCCTCAACCCACAGCCACCAGCAGCGGTGAGCCCGCGGAGGGTGCACTGGCACTATCGGCAATCTGCGCGCCAAGCCCGGGGCCCCGCTCAGCTACCTCCCGGTTCAGGCGGCAGGTCCCGTCTTCACGCACGGTCCCAGCAGGTCTCTGTTCCGCCGCTCAGTGCCCCTGCGCTTTGTAGTGGCCAGCAAGAGGGGAAGACTCACCGCCCCAACAGGTCCGCCGAGCTTCGGCAGGTTCCGCACATCCCAGGCGGGCCGCCCTGCGTCTGAGGCCTGCTTTCCTCGTGGCGAGCCCCGGCCTCGCGTAGTCACGCGCCCAGGCTTTTGCGCCGCCCCTCCGCAGCAGTATGACCAGGTCAGTCTTCACACTCGACGAAGTCCGGCGTCAAACATCGGATCGCCTCCAAACTTGGACAGGATCTGCAGGACATATAAGCTCACACTCGCTGAAAGTTTCAGGTGGACATCTGCAGGATGGGAGGATAAAATCAGGATACTTCTGACCAGGCAGCCAGAGCCTCACTAAAGTGCGGCCATTAGCTTGTGCGCCCTCTAGCGCCCCCGCGTTCCGGGGATAATTGCACGAGGAGGGAAGCAAATCTGTTACAGCCTTGTGTAAGTCTCCTACCGTCCGTTTGCACCCTACCCACAGTTTCTCAGGCCTGTGATAATACTGAATCTCCTGCACCCCCTTACCAGGCAGCTCTTCTGGATCAGATTAAACGTCTGGTTACCTCCTTATTATCCCCTTTGACTGCAAGAATCAATTCCCTAGGGGATAGGTTAAGGGATATAGAGACCTCAATTAGGGCACCAATTCAACCTAGTAAGAACCCGGCAGGACTTAGCCAATCACAGCTCTTACCTGCTACCATGGATTCTAAGATTGCTCCTCCAAGAAGCAGCATCCTACTTCTACGGTCCCACAGAATCGCCCACGTATCTCTTCGTCTTCCGACATTGAGCCCACTATCACTAAAAGTATCATCTCTGATGTAGGGGTGCCAAACGTTCCCACACCTCATGGAGAGAAATCTACTAACGTAGATTATACTAAACATATACATTTGCCCCCAATGGCCGCCCCTTTTGTCTGTGTTCTCACTGGTGTTTTACCTATTACAAAGGGAAAAACCGAGAGATTAGAGGATCTTAAATACAAGGTCATCTTTTGGCTGTCTAGGAACCGACCCTTGCCAGTGAACATCGATGGGGCTATCCGAAGTGTTAGAAGGGTGGGTTGGCTCGGCCCCCTTCCAAAACATCTCCCAGGCGACCTTGTGTTAGTTAGATTCAAGAGTGAGCAGGTCGCGCCTTATTTACAAACTTGGTTTCCACAACTAGGGGATGGCCCGATCTCTGTCTGGGGACTCCATGATTTCTACCCTAGGTCCTGCTACCCTTGGCCCTCAAACACTAGACTAGAGAGAAAACACAATTTTTCAGAAAGAACAACCCTAGAGATTAATTATCGGCCAGATCGCAGTGTGTATGTTAAGAATGGTTTCAACAACCCCATCCCAAAGTATTTTCCATGAGTTGTTCTTTTTGTTAGTAGTGGTATTAAGTGATTAGCAATCCGTGTGAACTGATTTAATTTTGTCTTAATTTACTATTAAACATTGTAATGAAATGGTTCTCAATGTTATGTATATAATGAATGCTGCTTTTATGATTTTTAGGTATCAAAATCGAAATAAAGCTAATCTAATCTAATCTGACTGAGTGAAATATCTATCTATTGTTTCCACGACTCTGATGATCAGTTTTATCTTGGGGAAACAAAGTCTTCATTTTTATGCGGTTGTCAGAAACTAATCCCTTCTTGTGAATTCGAGAAAGTTTCTAGTGACCTCTGAGCTAGTTCGGAACTCACAATTAAGTCTAATATATTCGATAGAGACCTAGTAGACCTCAGTCACATCTATAGGATATGTTATTCCAATGCGCAGAGCCTATTGGGAATATAGGAACTACACTACACTACAATCTTGAGGAATATAAGTAGGCTGTCCTGTTTTCAGTTTCTATTTTTGGTAAATTCTGGTGGGGTTTTTTCAGTGTTTTCAATATCTTAAAAAACAGTTGTTATCAGTGGTTACACATTTTCACGCCACTAAAAACAACAGAAAAAGTTTTTTTCCGGTGTTTATGGAACGTTTTTCTTTTATCATTGCTTGCTTACTGCACTGAAAGAACATGGTATATAGACAGTGTACGTATAGTGTATATGAGGTCCAAAGAGATTTTTGTCAATTAATCTTATTGTAGTACACCATGCAATACTTCTTCAGTGAGTCTTTGGTCATGTGCGCTCGCACTTTCCTTCCCATGTAAACTTCTGTGAAAAGGGCCTCTCAGCATTCATAATCCCTTGGGCTGAGAACCGTCAGCTAAGGGGCACAGTTGGGATGACTCTTTCTTTGATGCCACATAAAGCACGAAATTATAAATATTTGCGTTTTAGTTCCTAAGCATAAGAAAACAGTGCACCAGAATGGACTAAAAAGTCAATAGTATCCCTCATTAACTCTGAAGATTGTAAATATGCTTTCAGCATACCATTTAACAAGTGGCCAGGATCTCCTACAGGGAATCACTTCAGCTCGGGTATCAATTTTGACAGGTCATGTCACACATTTTTTATATACGTAGCTGAATCACTACAAATACAAACAATATCACTCCAATCTTTGTTGAACTTGGAAAGAACCTTTTTTTGCAGAGCATAACATGTTATCCAAAAGTCTGGTGTCATGTTTTCACCACTATCCCAGATGCTTGGTGATATATATACTTGTCACTATACCTTGCATTTAATGTTTAAAGCCTGAGGTGTTGGCAATTCACCTACTATCAATACTGACCTACTAGAAACTATGGTCTAATGTATTAAGGGTTTTTACCCATTCTCTGTGGGCAAATGTGATGACACATATTAGGAAAGATTTTTATGAAACTAGCCATTTTACCTATCAGTGAAAGAATATAATGCAGCCAAAATATCAAATGTGAGTTTGATATGTCCTGATTCGCTACAGTTTATAAAATAATTAAACTAAACCTAAAACGTGAAACTGAACCCTCCATCTTTAGACCAAAGGCCATACAACTGAAAAAAGTAAAAGGAAGAAGAAACAATATTTTAGTGGTATCCCTAAAGAACAAAACTCAAGCAGAATAATGTTAGCCAGTCTTTCTTACTGCTAGCTTGTATAACAAAGTTACATTTTATTGACCCCTTCAGTAAGAACAAAATGACTCTCACTTTATTTTTCCTTTCTTTGAATGGCATTTAGTTTGTGGTTGTGCAGGTGTTTTTTCAGTGTTTATATTTTTTCACCGGTGAGGGCTATTTTTCTTTCAGTGGGGTTTTATCAGTTATTATAGGTTTAAACCTAAAACCCCACAGCCTAAATATAAGCATTACATTGAAAACTATGTGCACATCCTAAAGAGTGGGAAACTGAAAAGCTCACGGTGCTCACGGTGCTAAATGCCAATATTAATCTTGGGGAAGAATATTGAAGGGTTCACCTTGCTCTTCCCTATTTGAGGATGGTGGAAAATCATGTTAAAGCAAGTAAATGAACAAGGAGTGAAAGCCTTGTTGTTAGAGATTAATATTCAATTAAAATGGGGCATGGCCAGCAGCAAGGCTGAGTAAGTCGTGCTTTCGCCAAGCTCCAGCTGAAAGCTAGATCCGTTGTACATTCCGGCGACCTGCAGACCCGGAGATACCGTATAACTACACCTGCATGACCCAGCTTACCTCTGGAGCGGACTGATGTGGGGCTGACTGCCAGAAGCGATCTCGGTGGACTGCAACATGGGCTCGACCTGCCGCCGAGACCGAGGACCCAAGATGGCGCTCGGAAAAAGACGGGTCGGAGCTGCAGCGCATTGAGTGGCCGGGGGCCCTAGACGACGAACAACGGAGGGGTGAGATGTCCTCCCATCCCTGCCTGGGACGGCCTGCACACAGTGGGGTCTCTGAGGCCAGGCACGGTGGAGAAGAGCTCCCGTCGGCGGGCAGGACCCATTCCCCCACCGGAGTTGCCCCGGACTGCTGCGGAGGTCTGCTGCCCCGCGGCCATGACTAGGGAGGCGGGCGGGTGGCTGGGCCTGTCTGTCCAAACAGCTTGCCATCTGGAAAAGGTGTGGTGGCAGAAGATCGTGAGCGAGAGGCTGTGGAGGGAAGCACCTATGGGAGAGCCCTGGCCCCGCTCCGGACTGGCAGCGAAAACCAGTGAGGGGAGACTGGTGTGCGAGTGACTGCGATGGGGTGGTGAGGCCGGGAAGAAATTGTGGAGGTGAGGGTCCCGCCCCCCGTGTGCCACCTGCTCCCCTCTGCCCCATTCTTACATGTGACGTGCAGGAACTGAGGTAGACCAACAGCATCCAGACTGACTGGAGCCGTGACAGGACGGAGACTGCCCCTGGTGGGGCCTCCAGGGCCTGGAGGTACGCAAGCCCCACACGGGGCTAGGGACAGGAGAAAAGTCCCCCGGCAGGGGCAGGGACTTGGGAAACCCATAGCAGCATAAAAGCTACTGGCTGATATACACTGTTTCTGGGCATTGACTGTGGGTTTACGAGTGCCAGTGGAGGCGGTGCACATACAACAGTGGTGAGCCAACAAGAGCTGCGTGGTAACAGCCAGGTGAGACTGCTGGACACAGCTGTGCATCGGCCTGGACCAGCACCACCCGTGGCGAGAACCCTCTGCATACTCAGGCCCGGCATAATCCACCATGGGCAAGGACAGGGAACCAAGGCCTCCACGACAAGGCAAGATGGCTCAATTTGCGAAAGTCCTTGCCCCATCCCCGAGGACCGCCCGACCCCTCGTTGGGATATGGGTACCCTCCTCCAGGCAATCAATACATCCAGAGAGGTACTACGGGGGAGATCGGCACAGTGGGTGCGGAGGTGTCGCTTCTGTGACAGGATCTTAGGAATTTGGCAGAGAGAGTCATGGAGACGGAGACCCGGCTGGGCGAAGCAGAGGACTCATTGCAAGACCTACGCAAAGGAGTGACGGACCTACAATCTTCCCACAAGGATCTACTATGGCGGGTGGATGAAGTAGAAAATAGAGCATGCCGCAATATCGAGCATTTTGTGGGCTTTAGAGAAGGAATTGAAGGAATGAAAATGCCCGAGTTCCTACATACATGGCTTTTACGTACCTTCCCAGAAGACAAATTCTCGACTTGCTTTGTCATAGAGAGGGCCCATAGGGCGCTGATGGCCCGACCCCCTGCCGGGGCACTGCCAAGTCCTGTATTAGCACGTTTTCTGAAGTTTCTAGACAGAGATATGATTCTGAGGGAAGCCAGAAAATTGGGGAGAGCCAACACGAGAATGCACGCATAATGATTTTCCCAGATTATAGCAGAGAGGTGCAGAAGCAGCGTGGCACCTCCGATTCAATTAAAGCCAAATTGCGGGCACATAAGATCCAATACATGCTACTCTTTCCTGCGAAGCTGAAAGTCCAGTTCTTGGTCAAACCCCATTTTTTCCAGACACCGGAGGAAGCATGGCACTGGTTGGAGAAACGCCCCTCACTGGGGCGCGCGGTAGCGCAGATGCACGGAGAGGGGCCCTCTGGATGGGGAGCCAGACGATCCCCTGGCCCACAGAGATCACTATGACCGTGACAATATCGTAGAGGAAGACTCCTGGAGACAACTCCATACGTCCCCAAAGACACATGTAGAGTCAGACGACGCAGTAGGCGCTCCTTGGACTCATGGCTCTCACCAGGCTTTCATACGCTCACCTTCCTAACCGTCTCCATCCAGATACCAAGAACAAAACTAGAGACTCTTTCTCTGGGATGAGGAGGCTGCAGATCCCTCCATGCTCCCTTTGGCGGCTGAGATCCTCGCGATGGAAGGGGCGCAATGGAGGAGGCTACAGTGTCACAGGGAGAACCGCCAATTTCTAAATTGCGCCCTGGGAAGTCCCCAGGTCCGAATGGACACCCAGCGGAATTTTATAAGAAAGAGGCAGCCCTCCTGGTGGTCCACCTGCTAGCTCTGTTCAGGGACACCATACCAAGCTTAGGTTAGGTACATCGGGGTAGTTGTATTTTAGTAGCACCAGTTGAGTTCTTTTAGCCTCTGTTATTTATGTATGCACTTATCTATGGTTTAGGCAGCATACAATGCTCTTCCAGTATTATTTTATTCTACTCTTTATACTATATGCATTATATTTTGCAAACAGTTTTACAATTGTAGCAGTTCATTTCTTATGCTTGAGAAAGAAGACTATTCAATAAAACCTTTTTATTGAAAACGCCCGTCTATCTATTTCTCTGCACCTCTGGTGAAACGAAGCATGCACGATTGACTGAGTGAAATATCTATCTATTGTTTCCACGACTCTGATGATCAGTTTTATCTTGGGGAAACAAAGTTGTCATTTTTATGCGGTTGTCAGAAACGAATCCCTTCTTGTGAATTCGAAAAGTTTCTAGTGACCTCTGAGCTAGTTAGGAACTCACAATTAAGTCTAATATATTCGATAGAGACCTAGTAGACCTCAGTCCTACGTCACATCTATAGGATATGTTATTCCAATGCGCAGAGCCTATTGGGAATATAGGAACTACACTACACTACAATCTTGAGGAATATAAGCATAACATTGAAAACTATGTGCACATCCTAAAGAGTGGGAAACTGAAAAGCTCACGGTGCTAAATGCCAATATTAATCTTGGGGAAGAACATTGAAGGGTTCACCTTGCTCTTCCCTATTTGAGGATGGTGGAAAATCATGTTAAAGCAAGTAAATGAACAAGGAGTGAAAGCCTTGTTGTTAGAGATTAAGATTCAATTAAAACGGGGCGTGGCCAGCAGCAAGGCCGAGTAAGTCGTGCTTTCGCCAAGCTCCAGCTGAAAGATAGATCCGTTGTACATTCCGGCGACCTGCAGACCCGGAGACACCGTATAACTACACCTGCATGACCCAGCTTACCTCTGGAGCGGACTGATGTGGGGCTGACTGCCAGAAGCGATCTCGGTGGACTGCAACATCGGCTCGACCTGCCGCCGAGACCGAGGACCCAAGATGGCGCTCGGAAAAAGACGGGTCGGAGCTGCAGCGCATTGAGTGGCCGGGGGCCCTAGAAGACGAACAACGGAGGGGTGAGCTGTACTCCCATCCCTGCCTGGGATGGCTTGCACACAGTGGGGTCTCTGAGGCCAGGCGCGGTGGAGAAGAGCTCCCGTCGGCGGGCAGGACCCATTCCCCCACCGGAGGTGCCCCGGACTGCTGCGGAGGTCTGCTGCCCCGCGGCCATGACTGGGGAGGCGGGAAGGTGGCCGGGCCTGTCTGTCCAAACAGCCTGCCATCTGGAAAAGGTGTGGTGGCAGAAGATCGTGAGCGAGAGGCTGTGGAGGGAAGCACCTATGGGAGAGCCCTGGCCCCGCCCGGACTGGCAGCGAATACCAGTGAGGGGAGACTGGTGTGCGAGTGACTGCGATGGGGTGGTGAGGCCGGGAAGAAATTGTGGAGGTGAGGGGCACCGCCCCCCCGTGTGCCACCTGCTCCCCTCTGCCCCATTCTTACATGTAACGTGCAGGAACTGAGGTAGACCAACAGCATCCAGGCTGACTGGAGCCGCGACAGGACGGAGACTGCCCCTGGTGGGGCCTCCAGGGCCTGGAGGTATGCAAGCCCCACACGGGGCAAGGGACAGGAGAAAAGTCCCCCCGGCAGGGGCAGGGACTTTGGAAACCCATAGCAGCATAGAAGCTGTGGGTTTATGAGTTTCTTCCAGACACCGGAGGAGGCATGGCACTGGTTGGAGAAACGCCCGCACTGGGGCGTGAGGTAGCGCAGATGCACGGAGATGCACGGAGAAGGGCCCTCTGGATGGGGAGCCAGACGACCCCTTGGCCCACAGAGATCACTGCGACCGTGACAATATTGTAGAGGAAGACTCCTGGAGACAACTCCATACGTGCCCAAAGACACAGTGTTATATTCTGTACATATAGTGCAAGTTCATTATTTACATATATTTAGATATACCACTTTAAGGCATGAGACTTGTTATTCTCTGTTATTGACTCTGTATTCTAAACAGAGCTTTGTTAATGTAGCATTCTGTACTGGTTAGGCAGTTGTATCCTGCTGCCATCCAGTCAGGACTTATGCTGTGCTGTTTCCTCAATTAAACTACTTAAAAGCTTCTGGATTGTATTCTTACAAAATTTGGCGACGAGGACCCATTACTCCTGCCTTTTTCAGCACAGGAGCGGAGTATAAACTGAACCCATTGGAATTTTACAATGAAATTTCATAAATCTGGACATTTCTTAAGGATGCCTCATACTTCAAGGTACTGTTCATTTACTTTGTTTCTGTAGTAATTACTACCAACTATACTAGCTTATCCTTAAATTTCTAAGAATTTTTAAACTTCGTTTTTCCTAACTGCCAGCGTGTGAAGACTTCATTTGGATGGTTCCTATAAAAAAAATTTTTTAACTTTGAATTCATTTTATAAATCTTCAACATCGTACCTACTGTGTCAGGAATGGTTTTATTTCCTGTTTTCAAGCCATGCTCGTTAATTTTTCAGCGCCACGAAGCCTGCATCTTTTAAATTTGCCTGTGTTGTTAGACGCCTGAGGAAAAGGAATCACTCGCGCTGCTGGCGAAGAACGACGCTGTTGTGCTGCTGCCTAGAAACGAGACGCTGATCTCACCGCGTCGTCAAAACTAGGACGTGCATCACGCTGATCGCCTAGCAACGCAAGATACAACACGGAAGCCATTCAATACGTCTTGCATCACGCTGATTGCCTAGCAATGAAATAACAACACGGAAGCAATCACGGTCACCGCTTCTCTGGGTTGTTGCTCGGCGAATTTACAAATTACACGGAAGCAGTTGCTGCTATCAGGCTGTTCATTGTGAGTATTTACCAGCAATTTGACAACACGGAAGCGATTTTAACACAGCTGACACACTTTTAAGTGTTTATTCAAGTTTACTGAGTTTCTGTTCTTTGATATTCACACGGTAACATTCCAATTTAAAACGAAGTACTTCCATTTCATCTATTTTGGTGAAAGACAAGTTTGTTTAAGTACAAAAATATTTCTTTTATATTTACATTTATTTACTACTGGATTTTAGTTTTATTTATTTATTTTTAAAAAAATGCAGTTTGATCCCCCAGCCAAATTCTTACAGAACAAAGGTGATCCTCCTATGCCATGGTCCAGATGGAAAGAGGAATTCTTTAATTACATGAAGGCTATTGATGTGGAACGCATAGGTGCTGAAAGAAAGAAAAGCATTTTGCTTCACTGCCTTGGCTCAGAAGGCCAAGAAATTTTCAGAACTTTGCCACAGTCTGCTTCACGCATGGGGGAAGGTGATGCTTTGAATGTGTATATGGAAGCATTGTCTAGACTTGAGAAAAGATTTAAGCCTACTGCCAGCATTGCTTTAAATAGATTTAAATTCTACACCAGAGCACAAAAAAATGATGAATCTTTTGATGACTTTCTCACGGCTTTAAGATCTCTTAGCCTACATTGTAACTTTGGGACAATGTGTGATGAAATGCTGCGGGATCAAATCATCGTCCATGTTAAAAATAAAAAGACCCAGGAGAAACTCTGGTGCATGGGAGATCCCAATTTAGAAGAAACTATTGCGGTAGCTAAATCCACTGAAATGTCTGAGAAATGGATGGATGTCGTAAAGCAAAACTCTAATACTAACAAATCCATTTCTGAAGAGGAGGTTTGCGTTATTAAACCAAAACCTGATAACAAAGGTTCTTATTTGGCGCAAGGCAAGAATAAAGGGAATGTTAATAATTTCATTTATAGAAGACAAGATAATTATAATAATTCTTTTTCTTGTTTTAGGTGCGGTAGTAAGTCACATATTGCTTCTTTTCAGGGATGTCCGGCTATTAACAAGGAGTGTAAAATTTGTGGAAGGATGGGACATTTTAGCAATGTTTTTAGAGACAGACGTTTTAACCAGACACGCATTTCTTCCAACAAATTAGACCCTTCAAAAGTGTCTTATATTAGTGAAAGTGCAGAAGTTAATCAAACTCAAGAACTCGACAAAGGTTTTGTTGTTTCTATTATACAAAGGAGTTGTGTTATTATAGGTAGCATGAAGTCTCCTATTTGTTCTTTTTATGTGTATATTAAGGAAATAAATCTCATGGTTGATTCAGGGTCGCCATGGACGATCATTACTAAAGAACACTTCAGTGAGAGACTTGTAAATGTATGTGATATTAGAGGTTTACTACCATCTGATATTATTGCCGAAAGTTTCAATGGATCTATCATTGACATTGAGGGCTTCTTAAAGGTACCACTTACCTTCAGGAACAGAACTGCTATGATTAAGTTATACATTGCGGTCAAAGGTGTTAATGTTTTAGGTTGGCATGACCAATATGAGTTAGGCATCATTCTCAACCCTCGTTCAAAAGATCCAGTATCTCTATGTAGTGAAAAAGACATGGTAAGCACTACTAGTCATAAAGTGGTTGGAAAAGAAGATATAAGGGAGGACACGAAATATTGGAGTCTCAAATATAGCAAAGTGTTTTGTGATGATTTGGGGAAGTTAAAACATTTTGCACACAAAATTGTGTTAAAAAATGATGCAGTTCCAGTTAAACAGAAATTGAGAGGTGTTCCTCTCAATGTGAGAGATGGGTTGAAGGAGATGTTAAATGACCTTCTTAAAGAGAATATAATAGACCCAATTGAGTCCTCAGAATGGGTTTCTCCCATTGTCCTGGTGCGAAAACCTGATCAAAAATTGCGCGTGTGTATTGATTTAAGAGCATTAAATTCAAATATCATAATAGACTGTCATCCTTTTCCCAACATCAATGAGCTTGTTTCTTTATTTGATGGTGCGCAGATCTTTACCACACTCGATCTCTGATCGGCGTATCATCAAATAGAGTTAACTGAGGATTCCAAGAAGTACACTGCTTTTATCACACCGATGGGGTTATTTCAATATAAGAGAATGCCTTTTGGGTTAGCCTCAGCGGCCTCTGTTTTTCAGAGAGTAATGTTTCAAATATTTAGAGACTTGGATTCCTTTGTCAAGTGTTTCCAAGATGACATTTTAGTGTTTTCAAAAAATGAACTCGAACATGTGTCACATTTGGATCAGGTGTGCAAAAGACTAGAGGATAGCGGCCTTACTTTAAAAGCACATAAATGTAATCTGTTTTGTAAATCAGTTGAGTATTTAGGACATACATTATCGGGGGAAGGTTTAGTTCCCAAGAAATCCAATGTAGAGGCTATTCTTAAAGCACCAGCTCCAGTAAATAGAGAACAACTACTGTCTTTTTCAGGCATGTGTGAGTACTACAGTAAGTTTGTAGAAAATTTTGCAACCAAAATGGAACCGTTAAGAAAGTTGTTGAGACAGAAGGTAACTTTTGAGTGGAAAGATGAACAAGACAAGGCTTTTCAGGATATTAAGAATGATATTGTTAGTGCTCCTACATTGAAACCATTTAGGATGGGCCATAAGTGCATTATAACTACTGACGCCAGCCTGTATGGGCTGGGTTGTTTTCTGTCTCAACATGATGGGAATACTGAGTGTAATGTCGCTTTTTCATCTAGAACTCTGAATGAAACTGAACGAAGATATGCTGTCATAGAGAAAGAGTTGCTTGCATGTGTGTGGGCGGTAGAGCATTTTAGAATTTATGTTTCGGGCAGCAATTTCGTGCTTAGGACACACCATAAACCTCTTATACATATATTATCAGTTGGTGGAGGATGGAATTCTGCGGCAAGGATTGCACGTTTGGCATCTAAATTGCAAGAATATAATTTTACTGTGGAGTATATTCCTGGGAAGAAAAATGTCACTGCGGATTTTCTTTCACGTCTTCCTTGTAATGTTTGCTCAGACAAAGTGAATGTAGTTAATTATATGGATTTTGTATTGGGCGTGACAGATGTAATTCCATCTCATTATCAAGAGATTACTGAAAGTAAGTGGAAAGAGTCACAAAATACAGATGAAGTGTTTGTAATTCTCAAGAAATATGTGATGGAGGGTTGGCCTAACAAAAATTGTATTAGGTCAGATTTGTTACCATTTTTCCATGTAGCTGATGAATTAATTTTAGAAGGAGATTTTCTATTTAAATCCGGAAAATGTATTCCACCACATGGTCTGCGAGATTTAATTTTAAAGTTGGCACATAAAACGCATCCTGGCATTTCCGCAATGAAACGTTTAGTTAGATTGCATTTTTGGTGGCCAGGCATGGACAGATTCATAGATCGCACGGTCAGGGATTGTTGTGAATGTTGTGATAAGGACAAAATGTTAAGAGTTCATGTTCCACCGCTTAAACCTGTTCAATGGCCTCAAGCTCCTTGGAGTAAAATTGCCTTTGACATCTCTGGTCCTTTTTCTATCCTACCAGAAACCTCACGTTTTGCTCTGGTCATGATTGATTATCACTCGAAGTGGCCTGAGGTAAAATTTGTTGCCAAGGATACTACGAGTGCGGTCATTAGTTTTTTTAGAGAAGTTTTTGCACGGGAGGGTTGTCCTTCTACCTTGGTCTCGGATAATGGTGTGCAATTAGTCTCTGCAGAGATGGAAAGTTTTCTTAAGGGTTGTCAGATTAAACATGTGTGCACTTCTTTGTAAGAACCCCATGAGAACGGACAGGTTGAGCGCTTTAACCGGGTGTTGAAAGGGTTTATAGCGGATGCTGTTAAGGAAAAAGGTGATTGGTTGAATATTGTTAGGGAAAAATTATGGACTTATCGCATCACTCCACATACCACCACGGAGGTTAGCCCCTTTAGATTACTTAAGGGTCGAGAACCAGCTTCGGCTATTTGCCCTTGGTGGTTTAAGGAGAAGTGTACTAAAGTAATGGAAAACAAGGTTGATCTTCAGGAAATTGCTGATAAAGTTGTTTGTAAACAGGACAAAGCCACGTCATGGTACAATAATAAATGGAAGGCTAAAGAACATGATTTTGTAGTTGGTGATTGGGTGAGGATTCTCAAACCTTTTCTTGTCAGTAAAGGAATGAGTAAATATGGTAGACCGATTCAGATAAAAAAAGTTTTCAGAAATACTGTTATCACCCAAGACGGTAAGGTTTGGAATTCAAGAAGGGTAGCTAAGTGTCCTGTACAAAATATCAAACGGTACCAAGAAGATTCTATGCATGAAAACAAGTGTGTTGATATACCAATGTATGATTCTGTAGCATCTAGAATCAAAAGTAATGTTCGGGTTACAAACAGGCCCATTTCCTTACATGATTTTGTATAGTAGCATCTAGAATCAAAAGTAATGTTCGGATTAGAAACAGGCCCATTTCCTTACATGATTTTGTATAGTCATTGTGTTTATTTATTTGTATATATGTTTATTTAAAAGGGGAGATGTGTTATATTCTGTACATATAGTGCAAGTTCATTATTTACATGTATTTAGATATACCACTTTAAGGCATGAGACTTATTATTCTCTGTTATTGACTCTGTATTCTAAACAGAGCTTTGTTAATGTAGCATTCTGTACTGGTTAGGCAGTTGTATCCTGCTGCCATCCAGTCAGGACTTATGCTGTGCTGTTTCCTCAATTAAACTACTTAAAAGCTTCTGGATTGTAGTCTTACACACAGGTAGAGTCAGACGACGCAGTAGGCGCTCCTTGGACTCATGGCTCTCACCAGGCTTTCATACGCTCCACCTTCCTAACCGTCTCCATCCAGATACCAAGAACAAAACTCGAGACTCTTTCTCTGGGAGGAGGAGGATGCAGATCCCTCCATGCTCCCTTTGGCGGCTGAGATCCTCATGATGGAAGGGGACACAATGGAGGAGGCTACAGTGTCACAGGGAGAACCGCCTGATTCCCACTCATGAAGGGTGGTCTGCAGAGTTGACCATGGACTGGATTGATATTTCGGAGCCGACAAGCTGGATACCCCCTCTTTTTCTCTTTATTTTCCTTTCCTCTTTCTTTCTTCGTTATTTCTGTCGAAGCCTACAGAGACATATAGGACACCCGCAGAGCCAAAGGGTTGGACCCTTGGTGGCTTGCTTGTTTTGGCAGAAGTGTTCTTTCTTGGTTCTGTCTCTGTCCCTGTTTCCTCTTCTCTCATCTGTTCCTTTGGCAGGTTTTTGGGTTTGTTGAGGGAGTTGGAACTTGTGGCCTGAGTGGGAACTGGGAGGGCAACCGACCTCCACCAACCTAGTGTTCACTCTCCGGCGACTGGTAGGAGACGCAACCTCAGAAGGGGGGGGTGGGGAGGGGGTGGGGCAGGGGGGAACAAGAGTTCTACAGTTGGTGTTTTTTTACGTTTGTTGTGTACAGGCAGTCACATGGTCGCTCGGATACGCGCGCTCACCTGCTCTTCCCACCCGGGTTGCACTTTGACCACCCACTGCTGTGGCCCCCACGACTGAATGCAGCCCCCCGCTAATGGGATTGAGGCTGATAGATGCAGGATACTCACATGGAATGTGAACGGCCTAGGGGATAAAATTAAGAGAGGGGTGGTATCCACATATATAAAGCGGGCCCACCCAGATATGGTCCTATTGCAGGAGACCCACTTTAAGGTCACAAAGTGTGGGTTTCTGGTGAGGGGAGCCTACATAGTACTGGCACACGCGGGTTACACTGCTGGTTCCCGTGGGGTGGCAATCATACTTAGGAAATCTCCCCCTTTCAAGATAGTTTGAACATGGGTAGACCCCCAGGCACATATGTGGGAGTGACTGGGACATGGGGCAGACGGAAAGTTACAATAGTCTTCCTTTATGACCCTCTGAAGTTACAGGACAGGACCCTACGTGGGCTGACTGACATCCTGCTTGATACCCCGGAAGCACTTCATATAATAGGGGGTGACTTCAATGACGTCATGTCCATCCCTATGGACCGTTCAGGGAACCGTACCAACCACCCCCGACAACGCATTTGGCCGAGGTGATGAACACGCTGGGGCTGACAGACATATGGCATTGTCTGCACCCGGACACTCGAAGTTACTCATACTGCTCTGGCGCACACAAGACGCACTCCCGGCTGGACTATGTATTTCTCCCATGGCAGGCAATGGGAAATGACTACGAGGCAGAATACATGGCACGCGGCATCTCTGACCACTCCCCACTGACGGTTAGATCGGGAGGGAGGACCAGGGCAAACAGTGGCAACTGGAGGTTGACGGCTTGGGACCTTCAGAACACCGAGATATTGAAGGGCCTGCGGGCCAACACGAAAGTGTATTTCGCCGAGATTGTGGGCTCTGTGCAATCAGGGGTGATAGTGTGGGAGGCATATAAGACGGTACTCATGATAGGGCACAAAATCAAATAGCCTGGGAGAAGCGGAAATCACGAGACGAACTGGCTTTCATAGAAGCCCAAATCTTGACGCTGGAACAACGGTATTTGACATGGCGCGACTCGCAGGTACTTCGGCTCCTGACTGACACTCAACAATGCTATGGAGCTCACGTAACAGAGGAGGCTAGGGCGCAGGCGCATGCGACCCTCCATAGGCTGTACGATGTCGGGGATAAATCTGGCAAACTACTTGCTTGGCTTAGCCGCAAGCAACTTGACGCCCGCTGGATTGAAAGTATAGTTGACACCCAGGGACTGATGCATAGGGGAGATGCACAAATTGTACACGCATTTGCCTCCTACTTTAGGGATTTCTATGCGGCCAGAGAACTAGCTACCCCGGAGGAGATACAAGCATATCTAGCCACTGTTCAGACTCCGAACCTGGCGGCAGAGGATATAGCAGATTTAGAAGCTGACATACCGGTGACCAAACTTAAAGAGGCAATTTCTAAATTGCGCCCTGGGAAGTCCCCAGTTCCAAATGGACACCCAGCGGAATTTTATAAGAAAGAGGCAGACCTACTGGTGGTCCACCTGCTAGCTCTGTTCAGGGACACGGCCCGAGGGCGTCTTTCCACTGGACCTTAAACTAGCCACAACTATCCCCATCCATAAAGCGGGGAAGCCCCCCGAGGAGTGTGCGTCCTATCGCCCAAACTCCCTCCTCAACATAGAGGTTAAACCTGGCAACGATACTGGCCCTCCGATTAAGCCAAGTAATCTCAGGCCTGGTGCACCAAGATCAAACGGGTTTCTTGCCAGATCGGGTGACCAGACAGAACCGGGAGGTCCCACATATGTTTCTTTCTTTAGACGCGGAAAAAGCATTTGATGCTGTCCATTGGCCCTTTTTGGAGGTGGTCCTGGTCAAATTCGGCGTCCGCCCCAAATTCAGACACTGGATGGGACTCCTGTATGCGGACCCACACGCTCGAGTGAAAGTGAATGGGCTACTGTCTGAGGACTTCCCCATCAGAAGGGGAACCCGACAGGGGTGTCCTCTGTCCCCCCTACTATTGGCCCTCACCATTGAAATAGCAGCCTGTGAGATCAGACAGACAAAGGAGAACTACGTTCACTAATATGGTTAGGGAAACAACCGAGGATTGCATTAAGTACACTTCAGCAAAACCAGTACAATGGGGGGATATTCCTACCGGACCTCGAGGCCTACTCTTGGGCGGAACATCTAGTGCCGGTGAATGACTGGCTCCATGCCTCTGCGGATCATCCCATCTACAGATTGGAAAGAGACAGCATGGCATGTCGATCCTGCATGTTTTATTTATATAGGGGTTCCGGTAGAAGACGCCTACTGCCGGCCATGCAAATGACCATTGAGATGTGGGACAGGGCGACTAAGACCATAGGTTGGGCACGTAAACCGACAAAACAGACATCAATTTGGAACTGTACTTGGTTGGGGGAACTCCACAAACTTAAGGGCTTTAGGCGGTGGGATGACATTGGAATCTCCACCCTCGGGGATGTGGTGGCAAACGGGGACCTTAAAGACATTGGTACTTTGGCGCGGGAGTTTAGGCTACACCCCACCCAAATTTTCAAGAATGCTCAACTACGATATGAGTGGATTGCGGAGACCGTGCTCTCTGGCCCCCTGCTGGAATATGCTCCGCTGGAGGGTTGCTTACTACAAGAACAGATAGCCAACAAGACTGTATCCCTGACATATATAAACCCTGAACAATAATATGCCAGACAAACTAGGAAAATTAAGAGAAACATGGGAGCACAACGTGGGTGCGAATGACCCAGTGGACTGGGAGGCTGCCCTGATGCATCATAGGGAGGGAGCGATTAAATCATGCCTCTGTCTCATTCAATACAAAATATTACACAGGGTATACTTCGACAGGGCTTGACTTCACTGAATAGGCCGGGCAAGTGATACCAACTGTCTGCGATGTGGCCTTCCGCAGGGGGACTTCTACCATACCATCTGGGACTGCCCCACCATTCACACCTACTTGACACAAATATTGGGAGAGTTTAGTAAGGTGCTTGAGACTACACTCCCCCTAGACCCTAAATTCGTATTGTTGAGAATATCCCACGACGTTGACTTGAGTCGCCAACAACTTATTTTTGCGTTATTGGCACTAGTGATGGCGAAAAGGCATGTGGCTCGCGCATGTAGGGCAGCGCTTCCCCCACAGCTGGATGAATGGAGACGGGGAAAGGACCTTTACATGGCGGCAGAAAGGTTCACATATAAAGCGAGGGGGTGTCCCCGGAAGTTCCGTAAGGTATGGGGGAAATGGAGGCGGAATCATGGTCTGGATGGAGGTTTGGACCCTGATTAGCAAAATGTGGGCCTCTTCGAACCTTACTGTATTCAGGGATGAAGTGCTCAGGGAATTGTGTATTAGACCCAGGGGGAGGACAGAGGGAGAGGGGAGTAGACTCCCAAATGTGTCACTGGCTGCAGAGCTGGTTCTTAGGTGGGTATATGTCATGGAAAAGATGCTATGGGAGGCGGGTGGGGGAGGGGGAGGGTATTTGGGTGCCAGAGTGACCATCTGTGACACGTTGGTTGTTTGGTTGAAAATGCAAATAAAAATATTCAAAACAAAAATTCAATTAAAACAACACCTGGTCATAAAGTCTCACAACACAATCAGTGAGTCATGAGGATTGAAGTTTCCCCTGTGTGACATAAAGCACATCAGTGTCAGTGTTTGTACTGCCTCTCTGACAACTCTTTTGTAGATGTTATACCTACACAGTGGGTGTTCTGCTTTGCTGATTCAACTAATCTCCTGTATGTCGGGGAGACCATATTAAGTGGCCTTTGGGTGACCTTTTAACTACACTCAGTGATGATTGAACCCAAATTGTTAGGCCTCCAGAAGCGCGACCAATGCTTTTATGTTGGGCTGGGGTATATCAATTCAAATAGCCCACTCTCTACGCTAAATTCAGGCACCGTGTCTTCTGTAGTAGACAGATATCATAGTGATCAATACACTTGCCACAGTCAGTGTCACATGTTTGTTTTTTAGGCCAGGACAAGATATTGATACAGATTTTTCTATAAAATCTTCAGGAGGCTGTACAATGAGAGAAATCACTTCAGTAGATACTTCTGAGTACTGGACATTTTCCTCTGCCTAGAGCTTAGGAGGCAACATGCCCCATTCATGCTTACACCATGTGTGCTATTGAGAGGTCCCGGGCTGAGCCATTCAACCATTGATGTCCCTAGATCCTCCCTACTGCTAGGGGTAGCATGGCAAGTATAAGCAGCATGAGGTGGGCAAGGAGTTCTAAATTTAAACTGGATTGCAGAGCCCAGGGGAAGATTTTTGCATTGGCCCAAACCCACAAGAACCTCAACCAGCTTGATATGCCTCACTTTAAGTTCTATATAATGTAGGTTGCCTGCTGATGGATCATGTAATCTAGTTGTTTGTACTATGTTAGAATGAATCTGGGAGAGACATTTGTGTGCATGTATTATCAGATGGGTGCATGTGTTCTTGAGTGAGTCATCGTTTTCTCTTGCCACTACATTTATCTTAGGGATATTAATCTCATATATGTTAGCATATCAAATAGCTGCTTCTCTATTACCCTCGCTACTGGGGACCCCTCTGCTTGTAGACTGGGGGTGACACCTCCTTGGTGTTTGTGTATTGTATCTAGATTTAAATGGTTTGGGAAGCTTCCTAGCTTGGTCTATCCCTTGAGATCTCTTGGCTGCTGAAGGATGGACATGGAGGATTATATCAGGGAGAGGATGCATCTGGCTCATACTCCCTAAGCTATGTGTGGGGTTATGTCTTGCATTTTTGTGCTTATTGCATTAATCAATTAAAGAGGTGTATGTACGGTTAGGGAGGTTAGTTAAAGCTGTGCCCCTTGATGGAATTTCAGGGGGATTACATTGTTGTAGAATTCCTACTTCAGCCACCAAAGCAGCTAATTGAGACCTTACATCAATATCCTCAGATTGGAAGCTCTTCACCAGAGTTACAACATCATCAAAACCAGGCACCACCCTACAAAAGCCCAACGTAAGTTAACCGGCCAAATTCTCCTCAACTGTTGGTCGTTCAAGTGTCTCTTTTGGAGCACTGCCGGGAAGAAAATCAGAAAGAACCAAATATCTGTTCTTGCATACAATTGCAGGCTACATTGGTATAGTTAGGTGTTCCCTACATTCAGAGGTCACAGAAATCTCAGCAGGGCCCTTCCAAGATGCACTAAGCGCTGGGGTTTCTGAGCCTGTAACTTTTTTGAAAGGTCTTGTCAATGAAAGTTTGGTCTTCTTGGAAAAAAAGGAAACAATCAATCAATCAGGTGTTTATATAGTGCAAGCTACTCACCAGGAACGGGCGTCAAGGCGCTGGGGGAGAGGTGGGCTGGGGAGGTCCGCAGGTACCTGAGGTTCACTGAGTTCCATCAAAGAGCCAGGTCTTGAGGTCCTTTAGGAACTTAGGGAGCGATGCAGTCTGTCGGAGGTGGAGAGGGAGGGAGGGAGTGCCATGCCTTGGCTGCGAGCAGGGAGAAGGAGCGCCAGTCTGTTCTGATTTTCTTGATCTGAGGTACTGTTGCGAGGGAGAGCTGGTCCGAGCGGAGAGAGCACTGGGGAGCATGGAACACGAGACGGTGGTTGAGGTTGACGGGTCGGATGTTGTGGAGGGCCTTGTGTGCGTGGGTGAGAAGCTTGAACATGATTCTCTTCTCTACAGTGAGTCAGTGTAGGGCTCATAGGTGTTGGAGTTTGCGGGTGAGGTTCTTGTTGATCCCCTACCGTAGAGTGCATTGCCGTAATCCAGTCTGCTACTAATGAGGGTGTGTGTGACAGTTTTCCTGTGTTTGGGGGGGATCCATTTGAAGGTCTTGCGGAGTAGGCAGAGGGTGTGGTAGGAAGAGGACATGATGGCGTTGACCTGGCGGTCCATTTTGAGTTCAGGGTTCAGGATGATTCAGAGGTTGCGTGCATGGTCCATGGGGCCAATCTTACCAGACGCTTTGTCTTTAGTCGGAGGTCTCAGTTTGTTGTCCCCCAGTAATGATTCAACCCCCTCGATCAAATTATAAATGACATCAAACATCGTATCATTTTGCGGGGTGCCAGCTGTACCTGTGGAAATAGGTTTTGAGCTTTTGTTGCTTTTCGCAGCCAAAGACTCTACAGCTTTTCTCCTGCCTATAGTACAAAGATCTGTGGAGCTGCACAGTTAAACAAATGAAGAGAAGGTATATTCACCTTTCAGTGTACTAGGACAAGGAAACTAAGGGCAAACATTAGACGGGTAGCACAGCCCAGCCTCTTCTGAGCTCCAATGGGTGCAAGACGGGACTGCCCTTGGCCTGGCCTGGGCAATTCCTGTGGTGGGAATGAGCACACCACTTTATAGCGCCCACAGATGACAAGCGCTCCTCCCCCTGCAAGGCAGCTGGCGCCTCCTGGTGCTTTAACATACAACAACAAGAGCAGCAAGCATGGCTTCCCGCGTGACAGGAGTGAGCACGGCGCTTTACAGCGCTGAAAGATGACCAGCGCTCCTCCTCCTTGAGGAAAATTGAATTTTGCCCTGTCATGTGTCCCTACATGTTCCCCATCGTATGTTATATGTGCATGATCGATATGCATATTTACCCCTTTGACCGAATAAAGACGCATTTACAGTTGTGTCCAACGTTAATATGTCAGTTATCCAGTCCTCATGAAAGCAACGTGAATTAGGCTTCTAGGCCTATGTTGCCAACGTCTTTACATTGTGCACGTTAAGATCATCAAGTTGCACCCGTTTCTAGGCCTCACAGGGCCCGGACACCAGATTCAAGCTCCAGTCTCCTGAACCACTCCGAGGAGAGATGCAGCCCCGCCCGCATCCCTGACCCTTCACTTACATCCTGCCAAGCAGCGCGGTGCCCGGCCTGGCCTGCCTGCCTGTCTGCCAAGAATATGTTATGCCTACAGTTATCAGTTCAGCTCCCCGGCTTCACATTCCTAGCTAACGAACCGCATAAACATCTTCATCTATAGTCTAGTCTTTCTGTCTCCATGCAAGAGAATTACTGAATTAGTATCCATAGAAGATGCATAGCACACGCAATACATAAAGAATATATGCATGCACTAGCCTTAGTGACAAGTAGCCTTTGCCCTGATGACTTTTAGATTCAAGCAACATGTACTCCAAACACGAGATATCAGATATGCTATAGGTACAGGTCGTTCTGACATCCCAGACTTTAGTCTCCTCTTCCAGTGCTAGAAGTCAGAGCCCCCAGCTCTCCCCAGTTACACGTCATGGCCCGTTTGCGCGCACCAGTAGGTTAAAGGTTCCAGCTGCCCAGGTAGCCCCCTCCATGTATCCACCCACTTATGACACTTCTGTGACGTTTACATCACATGTCTCCGTGCACGCCCTGTGCACGCCTTCTTTTTACGCCCATATGTTCTTATCTTCCGTTTGTCACTTGTTACGCCTACTGTATTCAATGCAATAGTACTGTTTTACTATATATACTGTATGATGTTAATGTGATATTAGCTGTCCCTTTTTTTAGCGCGACTGTCATTCTTGTCCCTTCCTGAACCTTAGCAGGTGATGGAACCCGATGGTCCATTGGCTCGAGCCATCTGATTAAAGCCCGTATGACTCAGATACCACGGATTCTGCCTCTTATTTATTGAGCTATCCTTTTCAGTTAATGCATAGAAAAATAGTACCGGTAATTATTTATTTAGTTACCACATAATGGCGCCCGAATAGGAACGAGCCCCTTCCCCACGCGCCGGCGATGTAACGCAGGCCCCCTGACCCTTCTACAGCCGTGACGGACCCCTACTGTGCACGTGCAGATATTTCTGCTTCAAGTCTCCCTCAGGCCCACGGAGGAGACGGAGACTGCGGTCCGGCATCCAGACGAGGCGGTGAGGAAGGCGGATCGTCCCGACCAGAGCCCAAGCCGAGAGAGCAAGGTCCGAGGTATCCGGAGGCCCACCTGTGTCCGAAGCCCGAGGCGCGTGCGTAGTGCGTAGCAGTAACCAGACGCCGTAGCGGTCCAGTCCAGTCCGAGGCCTTCAGTTTTGCTTCCCGGTGAGTACCGTTGCTGGGAACGTATCTAGACGGGTTCATTAATTTGTGCCCGGTCCAACGGGTTTGGGTACACAGATCCGGTCCGACGTGTTCACCTAGGTGGATACGGTATGACGTGTCTCTTTAGGAGACCGGTATGTTCTGTACTGTTTTAGCAGTGCATCTAGTAATTCTAGTAAGTCTGTTCTCTGGTATAGTTCCTCGAGAAGTTCCAGTATTATGTTTTCGATGTGTCGTGTTTTCAATGTATTAGGTAGCACCTGTTCGAACTGTTATTAATGTGTTCTTGATGTTGTGGTATGAGTGATTGTTTTGCTATTCATTACTGTGTTCATTGTATATTGTGTTCAAGTTCGGGTACGTTCAAATATGCCTCTGTTTTCTAAGTTACGTCAGATAAAAACCAGAAAAGCATTACTCGAAGAATCAGTTCCTGTCCCTCCTAGGGACAGTCCTGGACATTTCATGTATCATAAGCATGGCTTAGATGCCATACTGTATCTAGATTTATGGGTGGACTATACCAAGGATCTCGAAGAGAAATATAGATGGCCTGTTTCAGGAACATGGGATGCCGAGTGCATCATGAGAGTAGAGGAAGCATTATGGAAAAAGAAAGCCAGACAATCCCAGAAAGATGCCATAGAATTGTGGCGTAAAGAATCACATAAAAGAACTGAAAAGGAATTCAGAAAAGCAGAACTAAGTAGGGAATCCTCAGAAAAAGCCCAAGAAAGGGAATTACTAGAAGAAGGTGAACGAGTTAGAGCAGAACAGTCAGACAGACAAAGAAATGCCCTTATTAAAGGTATGTATCCCCTTCTCGCCGAGGGTCTGCCTAGGGCGACCCCGGAAACACCCTGTAATTTACCGCCACCATTGGTCCCGATTAAGCTACGTCATAAACCGACTGCAGCTGAAATCTTCCTTTCTTCCTATTTAGACGACACTGTCCCAGAATATGCTAATACGAATCCTACCCCGCCTGTTCAACCTCAGCACCCTGTTAATAATGTAATCACTGTACCTCCAGTCGTTGGTCCCAGGAATCCTGTTAATGTGCCAGTACCCCAGGATCAACCCACATTACGTACTCCTACTTTGCCAGTCACATTACCAGCAGCTGCACATTCAGTATTAACTGACGATTCTAGTTCCGGAGGAGCAGGGGGAGGTATTCCTATCACCCCGCCTCAAACAAAATGACTGACACTGAGAGACGCAGCATTACAGCATACGCCAAAAGTGACTACGTACGAAGCCCTCAAAAGGTTTCTTAATGAGTGTGGAACTGGTTGTAGATATGACCCAGTGCCAGGCGAAGATCACATGATAGTATATTCCATACGTTTACGGCGAGTTGCAAATTTTTTAGTTACCATACCAGGTATGGAAAAACATCTAGACAGAATATATCACTTTATCCGCACAGGGGAGAAACCAGAAACTATTCACGAGGCTATGGCACACAGGAAAGTCGAGATTCAAGGCATGATTTTGCAATTTTTAATAAATTGTTTAATAAGAGAACAGGATTATCCTGATAAAGACAAAGAGGAGATGAAGGTCCTGATAAGATGGAGCAACAATATAGCAGAAGGAAAACACAAGACACAAAATTGTATAGAAACCATGTACAGAAAGATTCGTAAAGAAATTATAGGCATACACGAAAAGGAGGAAGCAAGGAGAGTAGCCGAGAAAGAGAATGACTCTTCAGACGAAGATCTAGATAACGAGAACCCCACCAGAATAGCGTATGTAGGTAGGACGAGACCTTCTGATAGACACACACGCCTAGACTACAAGAAAGCTTTTCCTCCTCCCGTACCAGAACAGTGTTCTCTTGAACAATTATTCCAGGCCACCGATAAAGTTCTGAAACTACGAATAGGTTACAGTGAGCTTAGTACCATGCATGAACAAGAACTAGCCCGATCAGCAGTTCTATGGATTAGTGATTCTACCACGTTTTCAGACGAAATAGTGGCTCAAATGTTTCTGAAGCTTCCGCCAGGCGAACAGCGACTGGTGGGTATGTACATGATCCAGCACCTCATTACACTGTACGAGAGTCAGCATTCTGATCCAGGTCCTTCATATAATGTATTGAACGAGTTACTCCTAAACAGATGGAAAGGTTTAGGTACCGATTTAATTAGTGTCATTTTAGAACAGCGCCACAAATACAGAACGTTCCTGACTCCACATTGTGTTCCTGTTTCACCCCCATTCTACATAGATAGACAGAATCCGTTGCGAGAAGTGCATCCTGTTAAGGGAACGGGGGGTGAGCTCGAGCGAGTATTTGTTTACACCCCTATAACGAAAATAGAACTACTAGAAATGAAAAAGTTAGTGCCCTGTCACGATAAAGATCCAGCAGGGTTCCACCGTGAATTAAAAGACATGCTCCGTATGGGAGAATACACGTATCCAGATATCATCAAAATGTTAAAGGTCCTGTTGCCTGCTGGCATATATGAAAAACTCAAAGAAAAAGAATGGGAGGTGGGAGAGAAAAAGATTGACTGGACAGCGTTAGAGAACGAAGATAATGCACGAGTTCCAGGTACTGGTCTCGGGGAAAAAGCTAAAGAATTGCCCGAACTGTTAATACAAGTCTTGCCAAGATTACTAGCCACGAAAAAGGAAGACTGGGATGCCATCTCAGCCTGTAAACAGAAACAAGACGAAGACACTAGTGATTTTTATTCCAGATTTGAGAAATGTTTCATTATTAATAGCGGTTTGAAAACAAGTAGTGAGTCGTATCCGCATCTTTTTGTTACCAAACTAGTTGAGAATTCTTTACCACAAGTTAAAAATCGAGTATTGAAAGTCGAGAGTACATGGCAAGCTAATACCCCGTCCCAAATGCTACAGATGTTACAGTATCACCAGAACCGAATCAGGGAAGAGCAAAAACACGAAAGGAGACGTATGAAAGACACGAAAATGAAAGTTCTAGTTGCACAGTCTGTTCCCGCAGATAGTCAGAAGAGGGGTCCGAATCAGACTAGTCATTCTGCAGCTCCCGTTAAAGGGACATGCAATTACTGTAAACAGCCAGGTCATTATATAAACGAATGTGCAGTTCTGAAACATAACATAGCTACAGGTAAGACGAAAGAGAGACCGCGTCCTCCTAGACAAGAACATGTTCCGCAGAATTCGCAATCACCGCAGAACGCACAACAGACAGTTACAGTACCGCAGCCTATAGCTGCCACACAACACGTTACACAACAGATGTACCAGTACGCACAGTCAGATTATCCAGAATATCAGCAGTATTCATGAAACAGCCTAGAGAGGGAGGTTGGCTTGCCTCTCATCGAGGTTCCTGTAGATCAAGAGGGTCCCTATGTACACAGTCAAGTATTAGGGAAAGACAGAAAGTTTCTGATTGATACAGGGGCAAGTAGGACTACCATCAGTCATGACGAGGTTCCAGGGGCTCCACTCTCAGGCTCAAGAAATGTTTCCCTGGGATTTTCAGGAAAGCCGATTGTTAATGAAATATCGAAACCAGTTTCCCTAGAAGTTGGTCCATTGTCCCGAACTACTGACTTGTTACTTACGAAATCATGTCTTGAAAATTTACTTGGTATTAAAACATTGAAAGAGTTAGGTGCTGTTATTTGCTGTTCTCCGGAAGGAGTGAGATTGTTTTTACGTAATTTTAAAGGTCATTATGTGTTACGAGATTTTGATCCAAGATTACTGAATGTACCACAGCATTTATGGGCGCAAGGTCCAACTGATGTAGGTTGTATGCATATTACACCCTATCGTGTCACTCTGAAACAAGGAGTTGTGTTACCACGAATTCGACAATACAAGTTACCACCTGAGGCTGTAGCAGCCTTATCGAAAATTATTGACGAGCTCATTGCTCAAGGAGTAGTTGTAGAAACTGACTCTAATGTATGTAATTCTCCTATCATTCCGATTCTTAAACGTACTGACCCAAATGCACCTCCAGTTTATCGACTAGTGATTGACCTTCGAGAACTTAATAAATGTATCATACCCCAGTACCCAGTGGTTCCAGATATCTCTTCCCTATTGACTGCCATTGATTCCGAAGCTACGTTCTTTACTGTTATTGATCTCAAGAACGCTTTCTTTAGTGTCCCCATTCATCCAGACAGCCAGTTCCTTTTCGGATTCTGTTTAAATGGAAGAAGCTATAAATTCACACGTGCACCTCAAGGTTTTACAGAAAGTCCTAGTATTTACAGTCAAACACTTAAAAGACAACTAGACAGTATTCACATGCCAACTGACACTGCCCTGCTCCAGTATGTCGATGATCTATTGATCACAGCCCGTACAGAACGTGACTGCGAACGTGCGTCACTGACCGTCTTGTATTTTCTGGCAGAGATGGGGCACAAGGTGTCCCCTTCGAAACTGCAATTCTGTGTCCAGCAAGTGGTATACCTTGGACACTTGCTGTCCAAGAGGGGTAGACAGTTGACACCTGACCGTATCCAGTTAGTTGCACATCTTCCACAGCCCAAGACACAGAAGGAGGTACGAGCTTTTATCGGCCTCACTTCTTACTGCAGACAATGGATTCCTCAGTATGCATATCTAGCCAAACCACTGATACAGTTGACAACACAGGAGGCAGCGACATCGACTGTCCTCCCTTGGACCCAGGAACATACACTTGTTTTCAATGAGTTAAAGAAAGCTTTATGTAATGCACCTGTGTTAGCGACACCAAACTACAGTAAGCCTTTTACACTCTTTGTCACTGAACGTGATGGTACAGCCTTATCTGTTCTCACGCAAGATCAAGCAGGACAACACAAGCCTTGTGCTTATTTTTCTAGCACATTAGATCCAGTAGCCCAGGCTTTGCCTGCGTGCCTCAAATCAGTTGCCGCCACAGCTCTAGCTATCAGACAAAGTGATTCCATAGTGTTAGGACACTCCCTGACAGTACAAGTTCCACATTCCGTGGAAGTTCTTTTAAACCGAACACAGACTCAGCACTTGACAATCGCACGTTTAACAGGATATGAACTGACACTGTTTCAGCCACACATAGAAATCAGACGCTGCAATGTATTAAATCCTGCTACACCGTTACCCTCGATTACATCAAACCCTGCCACACATGACTGTGTGGAAGTTATTAACACCATGATGAAGCCAAGACAAGACTTGACGGACATTGCATTACCTGATCCAGACCTGACACTTTACGTGGATGGTTCATGTATGAGAACAAGTACAGGAGAGTTAGTAGCTGCGTATGCAGTGACTACTGAAACTGAAGTTATAGAAACACATCGTATCGACACCTTGTCTGCTCAAGCAGCAGAGCTCATTGCTCTGACCCAAGCCTGCATACGAGCCAAGAACCTGAAAGTAAACATATATACAGATCACGTTATGCATTCGGAGTCGTTCACGACTTTGGAGTCCTCTGGCAAGAAAGAGGTTTCATGACCTCTCAAGGAGCCAAGATTCAGCATGGCCCCCTCATTCAAGCTCTGTTAGAAGCAATACATTTGCCGAAAGCCATTGCCATTATGAAGTGCAAAGCACATACGAAAGCCACTGACACCATTTCCCAGGGTAACGATCTAGCAGATCGAACAGCCAAGCTTACAGCTCAGACTCCAGACATTCCAGTTAACATGACAAAGACAAATGTTCCAGATCAAACGACTTGTATGACAGTTAACGACCCTACACAAGATGTACTAGACATACAGACACATGCTACCCCAGACGAAATCAAGAAATGGTCTGAACAAGGAGGGGTCCAGACAGATCAGGGATGGTTGACGAAGGGAAAAGCCACATGGTTTCTCCCCGACTCTATGGTTCAAGTTATTATTAACACCGCACATAGTCCAGCACATTTAGGAGAAAAAGCCATGTTAGACAGCATCCAGAACCTCTGGTTTAACAAGCATTTACGAGCAGCAGCGAAGCAGAAAGTGCGTACCTGCATGATCTGTTGTCAGTTCAATCCAGGAAAAGGTGTTCCGGTGGAACAAGGTGGATTCCATCCTCCTGACCACCCTTTTGAAGTCCTCCAGATGGATTATATTCAGATGGATCGATGTCGAGGTTTCAAGTATGTCCTCGTAATTGTATGCGCTTTGTCCAGATGGACAGAAGCATATCCAGTCCCAGATTACACTGCCGCGACCACTGCCAGGCAGTTGGTTCGTGAGTTTTTCCCCCGCTATGGTTTGCCCAGGGTCGTGTATTCAGACAACGGACAGCCATTCTCATCCGAACTCATGAAACAAGTATCACTTCTGTTAGGGTACCAGTGGAAGTTCCACTGTGTACGACACCCCGAGGCAGCTGGCCTCGTCGAGAGACACAATCAGACTCTGAAAATACGTATTGCGAAGGTTTGTGCAGAGAAAGGTGTAGATTGGATGGTAGCCTTGCCGGTTGCCCTATTCTACATGAGAATGGTCGCTCACTCCCGTTCTGGTCTGTCACCGTTTGAAGTTGTATTTGGTCGTCCGCCAAACATGTGGGGTACACCTATGCCACGTAAAATCACCGATGTTGACAGTAATATGCTGACAGATTACCTAGCTTCCTTGATGTCAGCACTACTCTCTTGTCGTTCACAGGTCGCGGCTGCCTTTCCAGACAACACCCAGGTGAAACCGCACGAGGTCATTCCAGGCGACCTCGTCCTCGTCAGGAATTTCGATCGTTCAAGCCCTCTGGAGCCCCGCTGGAAGGAGCCGAAACTTGTTCTGATGACCACAAGGACTGCCGTGAAGCTGGAAGGCAGAAAGGGCTGGCTACACTCCAGCCACATCAAGCGTTTCCATGGACTGCGTCCAAAGACTTTTTTCAAGGACTGCCCCGATACTGACTCTAAACTTCCCCTGTTAGAGAAAACTCCGCAGCAGGAGTATAAATTCAAGTTAAGGTCTAGCAAGTCAGACAGTTTAATTGTTTAAGTCCCTCTCGGGTGAAGCGGTTAGACAGGTTCCTGACATGTATGAGATAGACCCACATAGTGAGAGAGATAGAAACTCCAAGAAAATACGTTACTGTAAGAATCTGCGCAGCAGATGTGTTATTACTTTATTGTTTATGTTATTTCTGAGTCTTACGATCACATGTATAAGTTATGTTTTACATGTATTTTTTCCTCCTCTTGGTTCACATGTACATTTTTCCTCTAATGATACAGTAGAGCACACTTTTAGTGAACTACCCCCTCACGAGTTATCCTATCGACTTGCAATGCGCAACAATACTTTTATACGTATGTTACATTATTCACACCAGACCAGCAATGCCACTAATTGTTGGGTGTGTGGTCGACTCCCCCCTTACCAGACACCGAAGGGAGTTCTGCCACTCTTTCCCTATCCGTTTTCACACAATGGTTCGTGTGGAGCATGGTTTACGTTAACGTCATCCTTAGACGATAAGTCCCTCCTTAATAGAACATGTTTTCCAGACAAGGAAGGTCTTTCCCATAGGACAGGGTTAGATCTAGAAAATGAAGTATATGATCTAGGTAATTTTTCCTCCAACTTCATGGTTTTGAATGTTCAGTCCGAGACTACTCCAGATTTGCCTGCTATTACAGTTCTACCAGTGAAAGGCGAATTATGTGTTAGAAGGAATGGTTCAGTACATCTAGGACACAGTGATTGTCATACTGTGGTCGAGTATAGTGACAGTGGGAAATCTACTTTCAAAGCCTCACGTCATTCATATTTTGTATGTGGTCAGACCGCATATGTACGTCTGCCCCTAGATTGGGATGGAACATGTTACATTGCCTTCCTACTGCCACCAGTTTTCCTGGCCCCATCCGATTATCACAGAAATACACATCTAGTACACGTCAGACATAGAAGGGAGATCGAGTCCCCAATTGTCGATCAAACTGAAACTGCCTTAGAACAATATACAGATTTCAATAAAGGTTTCTTTTTCTTCATAGGACCTATCCAGAATAGTAAATTAATACGCAGGTTAACCAGAACCCTTGAAGCAGTAGTGAATGAGACTACTTCCGCTCTAGGTAACTTAACAGAAGAGCAATCTGCTATGAGATTTGTCGTTCTTCAGAACCGCCTTGTTCTTGACGTCATACTGGCCGATAGGGGCGGAGCTTGTAGAGTCATCGGATCTAGTTGTTGCATTTTCATTCCTAATAACGCACCGTCTGTATATTCAGCAATAACAAGACTTCATAAAATAGCCCATCAGCTACACCAGAATCCAGGCACCTGGACATGGTCCGGTTGGCTCTGGAGTATAATATCTGCCTGGGGATGGAAAGTACTGTCATTCCTAGGAATAGTAGTAATGATCATATTCAGTTGCTGTCTCTGTTTACAATGTGGCCCTGCGATTTGCGGCTTGTGCGCTAACTCTTGTATTCCACGTCCAAAGTCACATTCCCAGAAGATAAGAGACGAGCAAATGATGCTGTATGAACAGATAGATGGTCTTATGAATATTGATGTTTCCTGAAGGAAACGTAGGGAACAAGGAGGGAATGAGGAAAATTGAATTTTGCCCTGTCATGTGTCCCTACGTGTTCCCCATCGTATGTTATATGTGCATGATCGATATGCATATTTACCCCTTTGACCGAATAAAGACGCATTTACAGTTGTGTCCAACGTTAATATGTCAGTTATCCAGTCCTCATGAAAGCAACGTGAATTAGGCTTCTAGGCCTATGTTGCCAACGTCTTTACATTGTGCATGTTAAGATCATCAAGTTGCACCCGTTTCTAGGCCTCACAGGGCCCGGACACCAGATTCAAGCTCCAGTCTCCTGAACCACTCCGAGGAGAGATGCAGCCCCGCCCGCATCCCTGACCCTTCACTTACATCCTGCCAAGCAGCGCGGTGCCCGGCCTGGCCTGCCTGCCTGTCTGCCAAGAATATGTTATGCCTACAGTTATCAGTTCAGCTCCCCGGCTTCACATTCCTAGCTAACGAACCGCATAAACATCTTCATCTATAGTCTAGTCTTTCTGTCTCCATGCAAGAGAATTACTGAATTAGTATCCATAGAAGATTCATAGCACACGCAATACATAAAGAATATATGCATGCACTAGCCTTAGTGACAAGTAGCCTTTGCCCTGATGACTTTTAGATTCAAGCAACATGTACTCCAAACACGAGATATCAGATATGCTATAGGTACAGGTCGTTCTGACATCCCAGACTTTAGTCTCCTCTTCCAGTGCTAGAAGTCAGAGCCCCCAGCTCTCCCCACTTACACGTCATGGCCCGTTTGCGCGCACCAGTAGGTTAAAGGTTCCAGCTGCCCAGGTAGCCCCCTCCATGTATCCACCCACTTATGACACTTCTGTGACGTTTACATCACATGTCTCCGTGCACGCCCTGTGCACGCCTTCTTTTTACGCCCATATGTACTTATCTTCCGTTTGTCACTTGTTACGCCTACTGTATTCAATGCAATAGTACTGTTTTACTATATATACTGTATGATGTTAAAGTGATATTAGCTGTCCCTTTTTTTAGCGCGACTGTCATTCTTGTCCCTTCCTGAACCTTAGCAGGTGATGGAACCCGATGGTCCATTGGCTCGAGCCATCTGATTAAAGCCCGTATGACTCAGATACCACGGATTCTGCCTCTTATTTATTGAGCTATCCTTTTCAGTTAATGCATAGAAAAATAGTACCGGTAATTATTTATTTATTTACCACATCCTGCAAGACAGCTGTTGCCTCCTAGCATCTCCAGGCTCTTTGACTCCTGGGACCTGGAGTCCCCACGACAACAGGAGCAGCAAGCAGGTGATCGCAGATCAGATACAAGTGGATTAGACCCGGTCAGCGCTTATCTCCTGACGGTGTCCAAGGAGGAGGAGTTGTTGTTATTGGGAGCCACTAGATGAAGTTGTGGTGAGGATTGCAATGTTCAGACTTCTCTTTTTTGGAAGTCAGAACTCTGCGGGACAAGACTGGAGGCTGTAGCTGACAAGGGCTCCTCTCGGTGGGATAACCTTTCTCTGAAGGACCACTCAACAGGATTTGCTGTTGGGGAAAAGATGTCAGGCCAAATGGCGACGCCCCTTTCTGCGGATATACATTCAGGATGGTGCCAGTCGTCTCTCGGTTTCCTAGTCCTAAGTTTTAGATTTTGACTGTCTAGGCACCTTTAACACCATCACCAAAGGCTCAGGACTGGCGGGGCACAACTTAGGAGTTAGAACTTACTCGGCTGGATCAAGAAAAGGTTCAAGATGGTTGGAACCTTTTCTGTCCTTGAGGCTCTGATCGGGAGGCTGGTCAACTAATGCTTGAATTCACTCTGGTAGCCCTGGGTTCCAGAAGAGGAACAGGACTCAAACAGCAGATCAGGCCCCTGAGTTCTCAAAGCGGGCTTTATGCAGCAAAGGTAGGTGGTACAATAAATGCTGCAGGCCCATTAGTAATATGTAATTTACTAGCCCTGGGTAAATGGTATACCACTATACTTGGGACGTATAAGTAAATCAAATATGCAAATAAGGTGTAAACCAATTTTACCATGTTTTAGAGTGGGAGCACAAGCACTGGCTAGCAGTGGTAAAGTACACAGAGTCCTGAAGCCAGCAAAAATGAATTCAGTAAAATTATTGGGTAGAGGCAAAGTGTTTGAGGGAATAGCCACCCTAAGAATGACTGGTCTAACAAAAACGCTTATCTTGTTCTAGTGCTATAAAAATGATTGACATGCAGGTTTGAACAGGAGGAAGTACCGCTAAATATGCAAGCAAGCATATACATGGGATTCCTGTTTTTGTGACTAATGATTTTATATATGCTAATAGTCTACCCATCCCATTTTATAACAAAGGCTTATAAGTAGATGTTTTTGTTAAATGGTTAGTTTATTAACATCACATTGACAGCCTTTACAGAAGGATACCTTCACATCGGTTTAATCTTTATCTTGATCTGGTTATTATCACAATCTTTAACTACTATTACACAGCTTAGTACTTTGAGTACTAGAACCATGTTGAAGTCATAGCAAGTGGAGGTACTATCAATGGAAAGGTTTTGGCCAGTGTGAAGATTGTCAGTATAAAGGTTGACCATGGAGGTGTGCCAATTAATTTATGTGGCAGTGAAATACATTTTCTTTCATAAATCCTATGACGCCATTTTCTATAAAGCAGAAGGATTTTTTTCTGTGTAGTTTATATCATAAGCCGAAGATAAGCCTTTCCTAAGTTTAACTTCTCCTCTTATAAATTTCTATGTGTACTCTTACTCTAACCTTCCAGTTTTTTTCATTTAAGATTGACATTTCTTCTCCACAGGCAATTTATATTTCTTGTGCAGATATCCCATCAGGCTTACACACCCATCAACTATGGGGGTGTATGCATCACATTCACACTAAGGTTACATGCTAATGCAAGCCTTTTCTGACACCATCTTCAGGTGTGTAAATTGAATGTGGCAACATTGGGATGATGTGAATACTCACCAAGGAATTGCACCGCCCGGCTTGTCATATTTTCCTTTAAACAAAGAGCCAGAGAAAGTCAGTAGTGAAAGAAATTCACACTATATTAAGAATGAAATTTGGCCTAAGATGTCACTGTCACTGCTCTCATCAGAACTTGAATGGGGTAAAACAAAATGCATACTTATTCTGCTCCTAGGTACTTTATTGAGATTTTCCATGGGCAGACTGATCATTCTGTCACTGATGATGGTTGGCACTTCACTGAATAAACTTTCAGATGATTGACTGATTTTGTATATTTCAAGTAATTGTCGTTTTATATTACACAAATCAGCATGAGGGACATCAAACCGTAAACAATGAACGTTCTACTAATTTTGCCTTAAACCTATGTTTAACCATGCAGGTAAAAATATATAGGGACAAGATGGCCTTCTGCGAGGTATTTTCGTCGCAAATCAAATAATATATACCTCCTTAATATATTTTGCACAGCTTAAGGATCCCCTTGATTTTACATAAAAAGATTTGTAATAATATTTACAAATGAAAGTGGTATCTTGCTCATCTTCAGCAGAAGTTGCTGAAATTCTCAATATTGTAAGTGAATTTAACCCCATGATAACTGGACACGTGTGTAAACGGTTACGTAAAGACTATTTCATTAAAGATAAATCTTTAGTGCATCATAAATGAGCATACTTGGTTTATACTCTTCCTGGCGTAGAAGTCCCGATCTGCTTTAAAGCACTGTGACCTGCTAGAGCTTTCTACAAGCCGCAAAAACAACATGGAGCTAGTAAATAAGTGCAGTAAATGAATACAGCCCAAGTCAGCCAATATTATTCTGTCAGAAATATGACTAAAAGGCATGAATCTGATGTGTGCTTTTTTACTGCTGTATACATTTTAAAATCCATATCTGTCAGGAAAAGTATATCTCTGTAATTTTAACATTTGTAAAACCAAATTTTTCAAATGTCGTTATGTGATGTACTGTATGCACTTTTATGATTATTTTTAAAATGATCGAATAAAGTTTTTGAATTGATTGACTAAAAGGCAACTTATAAAAGGAAAATGTTTCAAATCTTGATACAAATGTAAGTCTGGAAATAAAAGAAACATGATGCAGGTAGGCGTCTTCATTCAGAAAAGAATATTGCTTTGGTGCCCAAATGGTTCACGGTGTAAGTGAAAGAAAAAAAGCTACCGTCATGAAGAGGAAAAAGTTAGTAGTGGTGAATAAACACAAAAGAGGCGAGAATGGCTTGAAAAAAAGAATTATCACACACAGCAATACCCCATGCACAACTACTAGCGGTTCCAAAGTAAAACATGAGAAACAACAGGCAACCCACGCTTCAAATGAACAGGATTGAGCTGAAGCCTTGTCGCTCTGCCTCCGTCGTATGGTGCAAAGCCATGCTGTGCCCTCACTTGGACTACTTTTATGGAGGGATATGTGTGGTCCTTCAAAACTGGTTGCAGGATTCTGCATATATAACCTGGTAATTAGCTTTTGAGTAGACCACAGTAGGGAAGGGACCCTTTTTGCATGGTCACCCCCATTTTTTTCTTCAAATGCTGATGCTTATGACTTTGAAAGTGTATTGGAGTCTACTGCACAGACTCTCTCCTAAAACTTATGTTGAACTTGATAATCTCAAATTGGCATAGCTTTACCTCTTAAAAGGCCCTAGAATATGGTACCGGGGTTACCCAGGGTATTGTTGGTAAAGGGGGTCTCCAGGGCTGATGCACGAGTTTGTGCCACCCTGGGTGACCCATGCAACCTACTGACAGCAGGCCTGCCATTGCAGACAGCTAGAGCAGTGCAAAGTGCTCTAACTCAACAGTGCCCTCATCATGTGTGGGACAGTCACATACACTACCTTTATTCTAATGTAAGTGTCCCTATAGTGGTGTTCAGGGCCGGACTGGCTACCGGGCAGTTGTGTGTGCTGCCGAGCTAGGGGCTAATTTCTGTGGTGGGGGCTTTTTTCGTTGATGGGGACCTGCGTGCGATTTGAAATAAAAAAAGCAAAACGAATTTCGTTTTGCACACGCAGGTCCCCATCAACGAAATTAGCCCCCAGCACGGCACCACACACAACTGCCCTGTAGCCAGTCCGGCCCTGGTGGTGTTCCCCATTGAAAACCACTATATGTGTTAACAGTCCATAGGCTAACATAGGTTGCAAACCAGGCACTCTCGTGATTGACAGCTCCATAATTGGACCACTAAAATAAGGCATGTTTGGTATCAATCAATGTGTCTTCGCACTCTTGACATGATTCCCATGCCCTGGGTGCCATGCCCTGCACCCTGAGGGCACCTCATAGGTTATCCCTTGGCTGCCCCTGCCGTTAATGTGTTATCTCCTCCCCAGATGGCTAATGAATTAGCACACTGGCACACAAAGGCTACACTGTCCCCCTGAGGATAAAACAGCCTTCCCATTGACCCAGGCATGGCTGCACCCGGGCAGGGTGGGAAATTAGCTATGGACAGGTGTACACTTAAAGTTGAATTCTGTCATCTTAAGGAGGGAAGGCATAGTGGGTTCTGGGTAGAAAAGATGACCTATACCACTGGATGTTTTCACCTCGAGACAAACTAACTGCCGGGACTAGCTGCCCATTGGCTACTTGCTGCCACACCCCTAACTCCCCTAAATCTAGGATTTAAGGGACCCCCCCCCCCGGATACCAGAACCTCAGATCTGGCCAACCTTCTTCAAGGAAGAACCAAGAGTAGACCCATGATCTGACAAAAGGACTATGCCCACCAGAACAAAGCAAAAGAGGGATACTCTGTCCCTGAATCAACAGAATTGGAACTGCAATAACGACCCTCGTCCTTGCCAAAACTTGACACTCCCAAAGAGAGAACCAACCCTGCACTTAATGCTGCAGCTACAGAGAACTTCAAGCAACCATCATCCGATGTCAGCAGCGGTGAACCTGTTGTGTTTTTGGATTTTGTTTCTTGCAGCACTGTGTAATTGGTAAAAACGACACCACCTGTGGCTCTCATTCAGCACCAAGGACAGCCAGACCCACTCTCCACCCAGACTCCACAGTCTAGGTAAAATTGATCTGACTGTTGTGGCCTGGTCCGGATGCCCGCAGGACCTTACCACTAAAAGGGTTAAAAGAGACTCGTTCTGCGAGTGACCGGTTGTCACTAGGGGATATTGCTATTGACCGCAATATCATTTTGTCTATGTATTTTATTGCACTGATTTAATATTGCTACAAAAATCTATAACTCCGGTTATAAGTATGATATCTTGTTAATTTATTTTGGTGTCTTAATTATGATTAAAATACACCCCATTTTTGTAATCGGTGTCAGATTTCTCTCAAATCATGTCAATGACCAAGTTCAAGTTCAAATTACTTTATTCGGATAAAACCATATCCATAAAAGCACAATCATATTATAACAGATTAAAAATAGACAACTTCATGTTAGGGATAACAGAAATTCAATGAAACATTAGTCACAAGTGCAATATATATAAAAAAATGCATACAGGAGGTTTCAAGAAGGAGCCCATGCAGTTCATAATAAGCATTAATAAAACAGTGCAAAAACACATTATTCATAAGGTGCACATCGTGTTGAGGGCCTGTACAGCAATTCTCAAGAAAGTGCCAACTCTAAAAACGAATTCATCATCTTCCAGTTAAGTATATTCCTAAAGGCATCTTCTAAATGAATAGGCAAGTTTTAAAAACAAATAATACGGTATTAAAAGCCATTTTACATATTTTATATAAAACTTACAAAAGAATAAAAAATGTTATATTGTTTGACCACACCAACCATCGCACAGGCATGGCAAGGAGTCTAGGTTGACATTGTACCCAAGGGTAAAGCAGAGCAAGAATATTATTGTGCCAGCCCTTAAACAGAAAAGGAGTCCCCTCTCCCAACGAAATATAGTTTTTGTGAGATAACTAGGCAGCAATTATGACTGTGCTCAATGGTAATGATATTTGCAACAGTAGGGTTCCTAGACTCCCTATCAAGTCTTGCCTTGCTATAGAGTGTGTATAATGACGCCCTGAGGGATGTTTTGTCTACAGTATCAGATTCGTTCTGACTTGAAAAAAGCCATCCATAATTAACACTGCTTAAACTCTGGCTCACAGCAGCAAGCCACGGAATGTCCATCCCCTTCTCACAATTGAGGCAGCCTCCTATTATTTCTCTTGTGAGGGACGCTGCTGGGTTTTTCCATATAGCTAACCAAAATAGAGCAGGGCGAGCCTTTATAAAATCTTCAATGTAGTGTCATTTCAATTTCACTATGGCAAATGTAATGAGAGGTGGAGATCGGTACACCCAATAGTTACCGGCAAAATCTGTTTTCCTCGCACTGGATACTGTAGCTCTTTGAGAGCGCCAGAGGTAGCTGTAGATATGCACTGGGATTTAAAACATCTTAAAATTGCTAAAATGGCACCTGATCGAATTTGTAGCCTTTAAGAACTTATTCTTAGAAAACACCACATGATCAGACAAGGTCCCATTTGCAGCAAAGACCAACCCTAGATAGAGAAACATGCTAATGCATTGTAGCTTTTGGTGGCCCACAGATGTAGTTTAAGCAATGTTTTCTCAGCCCGCAAGACATTATAAAAGTTTCTTTTAATTAGTGCACAGGTCTAAACTGGCCAAAAAATTGACAAAACCCCACAGTAGGATGCGTAAAGCATTGGGTGTGCGGCAATTAAGACTGCATCATCAGCGTATAATAACACAGGGAGTGTGTTGCCATTAACTCTAGGAACGTCGTTAGTGAGCACGATCAGTGATTTATGCAAATTATTATTATATATGATAAAAAGGAGAGGGGTCAAGACGCATCCCTGCCTCACCCTTCTACAAACTTTGATGTTGTACTAACACGGGACTTCAGATCTTTATGTAAATAAGCTAAATATTAGTACCTCATCTAAATCGTATTCTAAGAGAATGGACCATAATCGTGACCGGTTAACAAAATCAAAAGCTGAGGTCAGGTCCATGAAGGCCAGGTATATTGGGGATCGTTGTGATATGGTATATCCCATTGATTAAATTAAGGTGTAGGTATTGTTCATTTGTGCCTATTTTGCTCCTAAACCCCAGTTGACATGATTATAATATGTGATTTTCCTCAGTCCATATTTTAATCTCTAGATCACAGTAGCTTTATTACAATCCCAGTATGTTGAGTCCTCTCTAAATAAAATGTATGTAGGTATGAGGGAGTCTAACATAGTCCTATGAAGGAGCCAAAAAGAGGTGACAACATTTAGAAGCTTGATGTCTGGATTTTGTAACGCGGAAAATGATTGTTTGCAGTGAGGGATCTACATTACGGAGTTCAGATTTTAAGAGGCTGGATTTGAGTTTTATAAAGTTGGAGAAGTCAATATCTGACAGGCTGTTTTGTTGTTGTAGGCAGGGCCGGACTGGGAACCAAAACCGGCCCTGGCCTCCGGGGGTTGGGGGTGCAGCCGAGCTCTTTGCCAGGGCCGGTTTTCGGCCGATTTTGTTACAGGGCCGATTTTGCAGCTATGCTGCAAAAACGGCTCTGTAATAAAATCGGCCCCCAGGGCCCCAAAACCGGCCCCTGCCCGTGCGGCGCACTGGGGGATTGCCCGGTCCCCGCTATGGCCAGTCCGGGCCTGGTTGTAGGTCTATAAAGGAAAGGGGGATTTGTTGTGTGCCTAATTGTTTCAAGAAGTGGATGCCCTTAGATGCCCAAGAACGCCAAAATATAGGTGTGTCTTAAATTTTGATGTTAGGGTTACTCCAGAGTGAAGCCATGTTAGAATGGTTGTTTGGGGTCTCTTGGAGGCCATCCATTTTTAGAAGGGCCCTTTTTGTATTATTAAAGATGTATTTTGCTAGGAGGGAAGAATTATAATTGATAAATAATAGCATAATGGGGTGCAAATCTTCGGGAAGTTATTTTTCAATAGAAATCCACAAAGAAATATAATTTGAACATTGGGAGAACCACATGAAGCTTTGTCTGAGTGAAAAAGCGGTTTGATAATTCCTGAAAAAGTTCAGATTTACACCACCCACATTCATAGGAAGGCATAGTGTTTTGATGGAGATTCTGGGCTTTCTGCCATATGAATTTTGTCAGTAGCTTGTCTAATTTGTGATGAAAGTCTTCAGATAAAACTAAAAGGAGCATACTTATGAGGTAGTTAACTATCAGTGTCAACATCAGTTTAATAGTCTCTACACAACCCTACCAGGTAAGGAATTTAGGGTTTCATTCATCAAGTAAGTTTTCAATTTTCTTTAGAGTCAGGGTGTCTAACAGGTCCAACCCAAATTTTAAACCAAGGTATTTGATTAATTGAGGCTGCCAGGTTAGTCCTGTAGAGTTTAGGATGTCACTAATGCATTGGTTGTTTATACCTTTGATTTAAGACTTGTCCGTGTTAAGTTTATAACCTGCAACCTGGGCATCGTCTTTAATGGTGTGCAGTAGTGCCTTAATTGAGTTTTTGGCATTCTCATTGGGGATTAAAATATCATCAGCATAGGCGCCTCCTTCACGGAAGTGCTATATAAAGTAACACCGGAGATAAAAGTGTTATTCTGAACACTGTGTAGTAAGGGTTCAAGAGTCAAGAACAATCAAGAAAAATAGAGAAGGGAGTAGGGGACGACCATGTCTGGTGCATCTTTCTAGGTTCAAGGCAAGGGACAGTAGACCACCGGCTCAACCTCAGACTCAAAGCTCAAACTCAAACCGGCTCAAACTCTGGCATATCTGCCACTAAAGAGCACCATGACCATTCTAGTAACTGTTTCTCCTAAATTAAATTTTAGAAGGATTTAGCACAAGAACGTCAAGAACAATCAAGAAAAATAGGAAGGGAGTAAGGGACGACCATGTCTGGTGCATCTTTCTAGGTTCAAGGCAAGGGACAGTAGACCACCAGCTCAAACTCAGACTCAAAGCTCAAACTCAAACCGGCTCAAACTCTGGCATATCGGCCACTATAGAGCACCATGACCATTCTAGTAACTGTTTCCCCTAAATTAAATTTTAGAAGGATTTAGCACAAGAACATCCAGGAGACTCTAGCGAATGATTTTTCCGCGTCAAGAATTATCATCACAGTATCAGAGTTTGTCAATTTTGCTCTCTCTCTAGGATATGGCATAAGAGACGAGTGTTATCATTAGATAGTCTGTTCTTCTTGAAACCCTCCTGCGAGAGGCGAAATTAAGTGTAGTAGAAGAGGTTCTAGTCATTTGCAGAGAATTGTAAGCCATTTAAATATGCTTTGGATTTCTCTGAAGAGGATTTTGAGTCACCCTTATAGTGAGATTTGTAAAAGTCCCCGATAATGTCCCCAATCTTTTGAGGGTTTGGGTGAGGTATATTCGACTTGTCCTTGAGTGCAGTAATGGCTTTACGGGAGTGATTGCTTTTCAGATATGAGGCTAACATTTTACCAGCCTTGTTTGCCTCACATCGTTTTAGGCTTTTGTACTTATTAACGCAGCCCCCCACCTTTTAGGTTAGGATTCTATTATATTCATATTTCTTATTTGTAAGGATGGTGAAAGTATGGGAATCTGAAGTGGGAATGTGAGTATCTTCTAGGGTTTTGATTTATTTTTCCAATACCAGGAGGTTGTTATTGTAAGTTTTGTTTATTTTGGTTTGGATTTCGATTCATGTACCTCTAATCATGGCTTTAAGTGTGTTTCAATAGGTGGTGGGGGAAACTTCTATGTTCAAATTATCTTTAACGTAGTTTAGTATTGTATTAGTTGTAATAAATCTTTATTCGATTATGCATCATAATCATAAAAGATATACAAAAAAACCAAATAAATACATTATAAACATTAAAACATACAGGCCACCATATTGAGGTCCGATCACACATTCTGTAGGTGGTTAGCAAACAGTATAAATGAAAAAGAGGCAACCTATATCTCAAATCATTGCAAATTAACCTCTCATCATTTTATTCCAATATAGAGCACCTTTTAAATAGGAAGTAACCTCCAGCATCGCAGCAGAATCAGGTAATAGCTGTAGATGTACAAAGGCAGGCCACAATTGAAAAAGAAAACTGCATTTTAAGAGTGATGAATACTTTTTGCACAAAAACTCATAAACTCTACAGAAAAAAACAGATGTGTCAAGGTTGGAGGGGAGCAGCCGTCACAGGGGCAAACTAAAAGTACATGGAGATCGAACTGGCCCGTAGGGAAACGGATCAGCGTGCAGATATATCCCTAACGAAATTGTGAAAGCAATGATCTGTCCCAAGGATGTCAAGCAGCTCTCTAGTATTGTATTCTAAATTATATATTTTTTGAAGCATCATCCTTGTTAGTCTCATTTTTAAATCTCCAGATTTTATCAGATCATTTTGCATTGGTTGCCAGGAGAAATAAGGTAATGGTGGAATGGTCTGAAATCAGCCGTGCAAGAATGTCAGTTTGATCGATGGCGTGGGTAAATCTTTCAGAAATCAGCAGGTAATCAATTCTAGAATATGAATTGTATGGGGTGGAAAAAAGGTGCAGCTCCAGCTATCAGGGTGCTGCAATCTCCAAGCATCATGTAAATTGAATCTTGAGCAAAGTTTAAGGAGAGATTTGTGTGACTTAGGGGCGGATATTTAGCTTTCGCTTGTCTATCAATGATAACATACAGGGGGAGGTTATGGTCCCCACTCATAATAATTATACCATCTGTAGGGATTTGGCTAAGTGTAGATGATATGGAGTCCCAGAATTCTGGATCGTCTGAATGTGGACCCTATACATTGAGGACATACAATGAGTTTGCGTTTTTGGAGAGTTTTGTAGTGTGTTTATATAGGGACCTGTATCGATACTCCTATTTCTGACCCTTGTCCGGTTATAATTCACTAATATCCATACAACGGCACAGAAACCCGTTTTCAGATTAAGTCATAGCGCATGCTATCACATTGAGCAAGCACTATTCCTCCAGCCCCCTAGAAAGCACACCGAGTTCTCAAAACAAACCAAACCACCAGCAGACCTGGGAAATCCCCCGCAGCTATTGTTTTGATTTCGTTCGAGAACTCCTGTAAAGAATGTAAGAACGACCAGTTCTTATGACATCCTTACTGACGTTTTATGTCCATCCTTACGTCAAACTCGGCACCTTTCAGGTATAAATATACCGACGCTGCCCTAAGCAAAGACACGGTGGTGATGAGCTTGGAGCCGCGCTACTTGCCGGAGAGCCCAGCTGATGCAGGAAGCCCACGGACGCTGCCCCTCCCTTTTGACGCGCTGAGAGAGACGCTGCCTTTTCTCTTGCCGACAAATCCAGCTTCCAGCGTTTCCAGCTTGCCCTCGCGGGTAACTGGGATACCGAGTCCTGAGACAGAGATACCAGCCCTCCTGCCTTCTAAATCCCAGGTACTGAACTGACTAACCCCTTACAGAGAATTCTTGAGTCAGATTCTTGGCAAAATAAACTTAACTTAACCTGCTACTTACTTACTCCTTCCCACGTATTAGGCTTAGGTCAGGTACACCGGGGTAGGCATAGTTAGCAGCACCAGTTGAGTACGATTAGTCAATGTATATATGTATGTATATCTTTTATTCATTTTAAAGTACCATATGGCTAAGAACCATATCCATGCTTTTACAGTATTATTTTATAATCCTGCTTTTACTGTATGCACTTTACTAAACAATAAGTATTGCAATCATAGTGATTTATTTCTCTTGTATGAGAAAAGAGACTGATCAATAAATAACACCTTTTATTGGACACGCCCGTCTCTTCTTTTCTCTACAATCTGGTGAAACTAAGTATGCACGTATTGACTGAGTAAAATAGCTGTCTTTTGTTTTCACACGACTCTGGAGATATACTCTTGATCAGGGAGAGCAAAGTTGTCATGTTCTATGGTTGTCAGAAACTAAATCCCTTCTTGTCTATCCAGGGAGGTTAAACTCCTCCTCGCTTATTCGAGAAAGTTTCTAGTGAACTCTGAGCTAGCTGGCACACAAAACTTTAAGTCTAATATCGTCAGTAGAAGACCTAGTTAACCTCTGTCCTATGTCTATACTATTGAAGATATTATTCCAATGCGCAGAGCCTATTGGGATAATAGGAACTACACTACATGGCGCCCAACGGTTTGGATAGGAGATAAATCTAACACAAGGCATTAGAGTAACTCAGTCGTGCTTTTTCATAACAGACCCTTTCTCCCATAAATACTCCAAAGACGTCTGGAGTGGGTCAAAGGTTAAAATCCACCAAACTTAGTAGGAGGAGACTCCTATGTATGGTTTTTGGTTTATTCAACGTTGAAGGATACAGTGTTCCACAATATTGTGCACCTAATCTTTGTTTTCTTGGAAAACCTGATCTGCAACAAAAACAAAAAACCTTCCTGTCAGTAAAATGTCAGACAGCGAAGGAGAAAGGGAGGCGGCTAGAATAGCAGTACAACTCCCAAAGGATGACACGAGTCTCCTACAGCAAGACCCGGGTGCAATACTCATCCCGGTCAACATAAGGAAAAGTATAACACTTAAACTTATAGAAAATGGACTGACATCGAGAGGTGGTACAGTCATATTCGTAATTGAGGCACACAAATATCGGCAGACAGAGGTATTCTATTCATGGATAAACTTTCCAGCAGCAAACGCTGTAACAAAGGAATTCCACTATTACAAGATAGAGGAACCTCCGGATGAGTACACCCCTTTCGAGGAGGTGGAAATACCACTAAAATACCAAGAGCACCTGCTCTGGTTTAAAGGCGCCCTAAAACATAATGATCACATCACCAGGCTCGGTCCACTAGGTAGACCAGGAGCAACGTGGCCGGTTCTAGCCAGCTACACACCACATCCAGACATTGAAAAAATGTCAATACCAGAACTTTTAGCACAGCTAAAACAACTGATTAAAATACACAGACAATTAGTCCAATATGTAATGCAGACTTCAACAGTCCAACCAGCTATTAAAATTCCACAGCTGACCCCTCATCAGGGGAACACAAATAAAATCACACCACAGAACATACAGTCCTGTCTAGGCAAGGTACCCATTAAAAGGGAACAAATTCCATTCTGGTTAGCACAAAAAATCACTCAAATAGAGGCGGTATTTCCGGATACCACCCCTGTTGAGAAACACAGAATTCTGACTATCTGTCTTCCAATGAGGATCGCACCACATGTGAAAGACTGTGACACTTGGGGCACAGTCTTTGCTTCCATTTACACAAAAACGCATGGTGTTCCGTCCATGGCGGTAATACCAGATGTGCTAAAACAAATTCAAAATGAATACGGTCCGGAGCCTGCTTTAACTCTAGGTATGAAATTACTGAAAGACTTCAAGCAGGTATCGGCATTATTGTTATCCAACATAAAAGGAGAAGCAGCATCTGTGGCGATCCGCCAGAAATTGAAAGAAACAGATATAGCAGAACAACCATTTGAACTTGCCAAAATCATAGAAAAATCCTATGAAGAACTAGGAAGAGATAGTTTGGGTGGGAAACCAGTAAAACCCCAACTAACTGAAAATCCTGAAAAGGTATTTATTAAAAATAATGTGAACACTCCTAAAAAGATCTGGGATGGAAACAAACAATCCACTCCCAAAGAAAAAAGATTCCAGTCCAGAGGAAGGTCTCCCCAGCGGAGAGAAAGATCTCCAAACCAAGGACACAAGTCTCCCCAGAAGGAGCCCTCTGAGAAAAAATACAACCTTAGAAATAGGGATAATTTAAAAAACCTGATAGATATCAAGATATTGATACACGTCCATCTCGATCTTTTCAGACTTCCTCGCAGAAATCGGAAAGAAGAGGACGGTCAGAACACAGGGAAGAACACTTCAAGTCCAAAGACAAGGAACCTGCTCATCAAAGTAAAAAGTTACAATTTCCAAAGAAGAAGGTAACCAGTATTAAAGTAATCAAACATGCCGAAGATACTGAGGATACAGCTGAAAAACGGAGAGTGGGCTCAGACAATGCTAGACAGCGCAGCAGAAGTGAGCATAGCTCGCAAGATCCTGATGAATCATCTGGAGACAGTGGACACGAATGAATACATTCAAGTGGAAACTGCAGATACCAGAGTTAGCAAACCTCATAAAATATATGAAATAACATTACGTATAGAGGGAGATAAGACTAGGAAAATAAGGGGTCTATTTTGGGATAATCTCTCCAAAGGCTACGACATCCTTCTAGCTGAAAAAGACTAGCCACCGGAGTTTGTCAGGGAGTGCCCTCATGGCGAAGAAATGATTATGCCTGCCTTCTCAAATCATATTCCAATACATAAAAAATATACACTTGCAAGAAAATGGGCAGTAGCCCAAGCTCCTGCATTATATAAAAACCATGTGGGATGGGATGAGGACTCTCCTCCTCACAAAATCCAGTTAAAATCTCAACCAACTGCACAGAGGCAGTACCCAATTAAGCAAGAAGCTAAAAAACAGGTCAGGGAGATCTTAGATCAACTTGAATAGCAGGGGGTGATTGAAACTTGCACCTCACAAATGAACAATCCTTTGTTTCCTGTCTCCAAACCAGATGATTCATATCGTCTAGTTTTGGACTACAGACACCTAAACTCATGTTGCAAAACTTTTGCAGTACAAAACTCACACAGTGCAGCACTAATGAATAGCATAGTGCGCAAAAAATACAAATCAACATTAGACATCTCTAATGGATTCTTTTGTCAAAATATAGCACCAGAAAGCAGATATTTGACCGCTTTCTCAATAAACGGCTCGCAGAAAAATTTCTGTCGTTTGCCACAGGAGTTCAAGAACAGCCCAGGATTATTCTCAGCGAGAGTAACAGAGTTACTACAAATATATGATGATGAGGCATTATCTTATGTCGATGACATCTATCTAACAGATGATGACTTGGATACTCACTTGAAAAGAGTGAACACCATAATACTTGGGTTCGCAGCAGAGGGTTACAAATTCCACTTCAAAAAGTCAAGAATTGCCCATCTGACAGTCCTCTTTTTAGGATATGAATTATCAAGTGAAGGCAGAAGCCTGGCTGACAATTTCTTAGAGACATGTGCTGTAATCCAAGCACCAAGAATGCTGAAAAACTTACAATCAATTCTAGGTTTCCTGAATTTCGGAAGAACTTACATTCTAAATTATGCAGAGAGAGTTAAACCTCTCTACGACCTAATAAAATCAGATTTTAAAGAATCAATTGGACTCAAAAACACACAGAAATTTTGAGATCCTTACAAACGGACATGTTAGTTAAAACAAAACTACAAACACGCGATAACACAAGCAACCTTGTGATTCGAGTCATCCCAGGAAGATGCGGATTCACATACCTAACCTCTAATGAGGGAGAAACGGTACCAATAGCATACAAATCCCATTTGTACTCAGAAGCTGAGAAAACATTCAGTATAAAGAAAAAATTGTACATGCGGTTCAAACAGCTATAGCAAAGGAAAGAGCCCAGGCCCAAGGCAGAAGGATTACTGTTGTAACAGCAGAATCAGCTTTTGAGGCATTAACAAGCCCGTGTAATCTAACTACCGTGGCATTAAATCCAAAATGGTTACAATGGGAAAATTCCCTTGCTAGAGACAAAGTAAATTACTACTTTGGACCGAACATGAAAAAATTAAAAAATCTAGAATATGAAAGAGAATACCCTCTGCCAATCGACATTCTGCCCATACGACAATACGCCTGTGTAATATATACAGACGGACATGCTCAACCCTCAGTTTGGGGAAAGCAAGCATATAACGCCACATGCGAGATTGTGAAAAACGTGTGGCGCGGAGGTAACTTGAGACCTCTGGTAACTAAAACACATTCAGTGGAAAATAATTCAGAACAACAAACTGAAATAATAGCGTTAAAAATGGCGCTGGATAATGCGGATCGCGAATTCCCGACACTAATAGTGTGCGATTCGTATTACTGCGTCAAATCATACAATAACGATTTACAGAAATGGATTCAAAACGGTTACAAAGATGACACAGGTGCCACAATCAAGCAGAAATTGCTTTGGGAACAAGTAGTTCTTTTACAGAAAGAACTACCAAAGACTCACGTGATACACTCACTGAGTCATCTGCGTGATGGCGTTCACGTTGCAGGGAATTCATTGGCTGAGACAGCCACAGCGGAAGCAACTATTTCGGCTTCCGTAGCTACAAAAAAGCGTTCAGGAAAATACATTGACGGGGAAACAATGCTGGCGGTGAAAACGTCATCAAAAGGCGACTGCTCAGCGCTACCCATCAAATATCCACTCAATTATACATACATAATCGATGCAAACTCCGTTCCTTTTGCACAAATCCCTGGAGTGGGGGATAGAGTAATTCCAAACACGAACAGGAGAGTCTTGTTAATAGCAGACGCACATATGGGTGAGGGTCTTAGACACCTTAAGCTTAAGGATTCTCTGGAAGAATTGCAATCAATATACTGGTGGCCAGGAATGAGCCTGCAACATCACTTATTTGCAAAAAACTGCCCAGACTGCAACAGAGATCGCAGTGGCGACCGAGACGGTATATTACCATGGCGTTTCGCTCCAGATTGGATTAAACAATAAAACCCATTATGAATAATGCGTCATATTAACATATAGAGACTATTTTCACTTATAATGTAGACCCCAGCATTCGGCTGACGTCTGAACTGTTATAAAAAGATTTGCGAGTCTATAATGGCATATACGCTAGGAGCATGCTACGTTCTGACCAATGACTTTCCTTTAGCTCTCGAGCTTATGGGGGGGGGGCATGGCCAGCATGAGCATTACATTGCGGGACTCTTCTCACTTCCTTCCTGAGGGAAACGGGATGGTGTAAAGAAAAAACCAAGGCATAAAGCAATCTATAATGGCAAAGGTATTAAGTTCGGGAGCTGGGTGGGTCAAACATTTAATAAGTGTCCAACGTAGTCTTAATAATCTGCCAAGAAATTCTCTGAGAGGTCTCAGTCCGTACGAACTATTGTTTGGGACTAGAATGTTAATCCAGGACCTCGATAGTCAAACTTCAGTGGTGAAAGAAAAATGCTTTGATATCAAAGATCGTTTGGCTATTTTACAGGACTTAAATGAAACGAGAAAAGACCTGAGCAACATAAAGTTGAAACACCAGCCAACAACCACTGAAGAGAAACCACCTGTCCCAGCAAGGCCTGTCTGGATTCCAAAAATCGGGGATCTGGTCAGAGAGAAGATCGCGGTAAAGAAGGAATTTGGGCCTTCTTACAGAAAAGCAGTACCTGTCTTGTATGTCAACGGGACAAGATCAGTAGTATTACCGCCCCTTGCTGGTAAAAAGGAGAACCGAGTTGTATCCATTGACCTGGTTAAACCACAATCATGTGGCCGATAACAAGTAGTAGGCCAAGTGGACTCCCAAAAAATAGTAGAACACCAAAGTTTGCTACAAATACAGAGGTTCAAACTGAGAGACTAATCACATTTGCTAAACCTACAGTGAATCAACAAGGACTATGCACAAAGCCATGGAACTAAAACCTCTTGAAACCCAGATCAAATTCTTACATCAAGAAACACCAATCTACAATGATGTAACAACTGACAATGCTAATGAAACAAAGCAAATTCCAAAAGCAAAAAGGAATCCAGAAGCAATTGAAACAATTGACAGAACAGCATCAGGCTACTTCATCAACTTGGATGATTTTTCTGAGGATCCCAGCGAACCTGGGGAACAGCCAACAACAAAAACTTTTAAAGACAAAGCAAAAGAACTCTTTCATCAACTACAAGAAACCTATCTGATTTCTCCATGGATTGAATTTTGGGTGGCACTAGGTACATTTGTCCTCATACTTTGGCTCATCATGGTACTATGCTTGGGACATTTCATTGAGGGAAAATATGTTACAATGGACACAGCAAGTCAGAAAATCAACTTGGTCCTGAAACCACACAAGTCTTCACACATCGAGAAAAGAGAACTTTCTTCAGTAAACTTCACAGCCAATCCTATACCCGGTGGGGTAGCATGGGACAAAACTGATTACGAAATCTATGGCCCGGTTGAGCTCCTGAAATTTCCTCATCAATTCAAGATTTCATTAAGTGACTTTGTAAAACCAAGCACATTCGCTGATGATTGGGACTTTGAAAGTATTAATGATATGATGTCTGATCTAGTGATGTCAGCTAAATTTACAGAACAAGGTTCATCTAATTATGACCAGATGTTTTGTTACAACCACTATGGTCACCCTTATCTGCATAGATCTGCTCAACCTAGAAATATTTTTAATTATAACCAATGGGAACATTGTGCAACTCCACCAAAAGGCAGTTCAAAAACATTTTATGAAAAATTCTATTTCAAATTTTCGCAAATCATTCATGCTGTTATGAAATGTGCATATTTTTTTGAATGATTATACTGCTTGAATGCATACAGTACCTATACTCATTTTCGTGTATTTCGCAATGCCATTTTTCAAATGCAAAAAAATGTATTTTGGGGTGATTCGGTATACACATGCACTATTAGTTATGTTTACTATTGCTTAGTTAGTAATTATGTACATAAATGCGTGGAGTGGGTGTAGTGTGTTTATATAGGGACCTGTATCGATACTCCTATTTCTGACCCTTGTCCGGTTATAATTCACTAATATCCATACAACGGCACAGAAACCCGTTTTCAGATTAAGTCATAGCGCATGCTATCACATTGAGCAAGCACTATTCCTCCAGCCCCCTAGAAAGCACAACGAGTTCTCAAAACAAACCAAACCACCAGCAGACCTGGGAAATCCCCCGCAGCTATTGTTTTGATTTCGTTCGAGAACTCCTGTAAAGAATGTAAGAACGACCACTTCTTATGACATCCTTACTGACGTTTTATGTCCATCCTTACGTCAAACTCGGCACCTTTCAGGTATAAATATACCGACGCTGCCCTAAGCAAAGACACAGTGGTGATGAGCTTGGAGCAGCCCTACTTGCCGGAGAGCCCAGCTGATGCAGGAAGCCCACGGACGCTGCCCCTCCCTTTTGACGCGCTGAGAGAGACGCTGCCTTTTCTCTTGCCGAGAAATCCAGCTTCCAGCATTTCCAGCTTGCCCTCGCGGGTAACTGGGATACAGAGTCCTGAGACAGAGATACCAGCCCTCCTGCCTTCTAAATCCCAGGTACTGAACTGACTAACCCCTTACAGAGAATTCTTGAGTCAGATTCTTGGCAAAACAAACTTAACTTAAACTGCTACTTACTTACTCCTTCCCACGTATTAGGCTTAGGTCAGGTACACCGGGGTAGGCATAGTTAGAAGCACCAGTTGAGTACGATTAGTCAATGTATATATGTATGTATATCTTTTATTCATTTTAAAGTATCATATGCCTAAGAAACCATATCCATGCGTTTACAGTATTATTTTATAATCCTGCTTTTACTGTATGCACTTTACTTAACTATAAGTATTGGAATCATAGCGATTCATTTTTCTTGTATGAGCAAAGAGACTGATCAATAAATAACACCTTTTATTGAACACGCCCGTCTCTTCTTTTCTCTACAATCTGGTGAAACTAAGTATGCACGTATTGACTGAGTAAAATAGCTGTCTTTTGTTTTCACACGACTCTGGAGATATACTCTTGATCAGGGAGAGCAAAGTTGTCATGTTCTATGGTTGTCAGAAACTAAATCCCTTCTTGTCTATCCAGGGAGGTTAAACTCCTCCTCGCTTATTCGAGAAAGTTTCTAGTGAACTCTGAGCTAGCTGGCACACAAAACTTTAAGTCTAATATCGTCAGTAGAAGACCTAGTTAACCTCTGTCCTATGTCTATACTATTGAAGATATTATTCCAATGCGCAGAGCCTATTGGGATAATAGGAACTACACTACAGTTTAGTCTGGATTCATCTACTGTCATCATCCTCAATATGAGATTCCACCACAATGCCTATCACTATCAAGTTTAATGCACCTCTATTTGTGTCGATTGCTGGGGAGAAAAAAGCATCACTAATCCAGTTATGATCAATCAATGGCATCTCTTATGGGGTGATTTTTGTCTCCTGTAACAAGATAATATTGGGCTTAAGTTTATAAAGATAGTTTTAATGTTTTCTGCTCTTTGCTGGCTGATTGAGACCATTGACATTTAAGGATACCATTTTGAGATTCTCGTCAAAGCGTTTGCTAGTCGTAATGTAAGAACAGGAATGCCGTTATGAGTAGTGTGAGTAGAGGATGTGGGCGGGAGCTAGAATTTGTTCTATCATGTTGATGTTGGAATTTAAAAGAGAACCGTGTTGTCCCTTAACAAGTGGTATTCCAGGGTGTAGGTGAGACCTTGCTGCACTTATGTGGATATAAAAGGTTGTTAATTTTCACCAGGCAGTAAATATTAGAAGTATAGAAGACAGAATGCAACAAGAAAATAGCAATAAAATGTAAAAGAACGCAAGCATAATAGAAAAGAAACCCCATCCCTAAACCCACCCTCAAAGCACCCTCTCAACCCACCACCTAACCCACCCTTAACAATGAATGTGAGGTAGACGACCGCAGGATGACAACCCAACCATTGCGGAGGTGTAATGAACAAAGAGGCTAAGTGAATGAAGCTGCAGTCTTGCAATAATAAAGCAAGTACTAGTTTCATGCAGTAAACAGTTAGATTAAAGTTATTAACTACAATCAACTGTGGAATACACATGAAACTTTGCCCATATAGAATGTAACCCAGTCTGAGTTATATAAACTCACTGTTAGAAATGGGATCTCTGGTTGGCTAAGGCTTGCACCAGAGACAGGCAGAGACCACTACTCTAGTCAGGGCAGGAGAGTTACACGCCAAAGATAACCCCTGCTCACCCCCTTGGTAGCTTGGCACGAGCAGTTAGGCTTATCCCGGAGGCCATGTGTAAAGCATTTGAGCACGCACACAGCAACAACATCCCAGGCACACTACAAAATGAACTCCACACGAGGTTATATCAAAAATAGCCTTTATATTCTCATAACACATTAGAATAGTAACCACATAATATACATGGTGCCACTTGGCACTGGGTCATATCTACAAGGGAATTATTTACACATGAAAGGGCCCACTGGACCACTGTCAGAACCATCACAAAGCGAACTTAGTAAAAGTAAAACAGATCATAAACGTACAACCAGTCACCAGTGGTAATCACTGTACTTAGCATGAGCCTGTAACATAAATCATATCATGTACTGGATCACATGAGGCGAGAAATATATTCTGCGCCAAACTTATAAGCCTAAACATAGTAGACCATAATCTCCTAAACATAACTCACATTAGGAAATAAACTTACTAACATAAACCACAGTAGGGAGTAACTCACACCTAAACCACAGTAGAGGATACCTCAAATATAAACACAGTATGTAGAACCTCATAATCATAAAATCACATCTAGAGGCATAAAAACAGGGTGCCTAAATCCTTCCACATAAATTATATTTCCTAGCACCCTATAAATCACATCAGGGCCTGGCACCCTATAAATCTAACAGTCCCCTTGGTCAACTGGCCATCTCTAAAAGGGGCTGAAATGCCCTAGGTCCAAAAGTCAGGGCACGCTGCCAATGCAGCAGGAGTCAGGGGTGCGTGATTGCGCAAACCTAAATGTTGCAGCTGGCACTAAGTGCTGCGCAGCTGTGAATAAAAGTACTGGGGCAGAGGAGTGCATCTCACTCCTAACTTCAAACATGCCTCCAAAGAATGAATAGCCTAAACGGTGCAGCTGCCCACTACTTGCTGGGCAGCTGGAAAAACTAAAATGAGGCATGGGCTCTCAGTGGCCCTTAAAACAAATGTGCCCCCTTGGTTGGAGGCACACGGGGTCTGAACACAAATAGCCAAACGTTGGAGCCACACGGGGCTCTGAAAACAAATAATGCCCCAAGCACTGTGGCCCTCAGGGTAGCCCCCTCAGGGGCAATTTCAACAAATATGCCTACAACGGTGGAGCCACCTTGGAGCGGCCCACTGCCATCTGAGGCCGCTCTGACCCGGGCTCTAAAAATAATCAGGGCAAACAACGTGTGAGCGGCCCACTCTCCTGGCGGGACTGCTCAGACTGTGCCTCGGACGGGCACCAACAGCAAAGAGCCATTATTCACCGGCTCTGTGGGGCAGGACCTCTTGACTCCCTTCTGCTCTGGTCTCTGCTCACCGGACATGACTCCTCTCCGTGGGACTCCTGCAGACTTCAGGCAGGGTTGCTCTCTCGCTGGCGCAGGGAATCCGCAGGGCTCTCTCCTCACTATGAGAGCCCCGCACACCGGCACACCGGGGACAGGGTCCTGCTGGTCAAGAGCCTGCGAGGCTCAGTGCGGCTTCTCCACGCTCGGGGGAAGCGGAAGTGAAGCCCACGTCGCCGGGCTCGCCCACAAGCAGGCGGATGGACAGACTTCTGCTTCTGGCTTTACTCTTCTCGGGCCATGGCGGTGAAACACGGGGTGGGCTCCTGCTTAGATTTAAAAGCATTGGCGGGGTGGGCACCCACCAAAAAGGCACTGTAATGTGGGGTGGGCACCCGCTTAATTAAAAATAGGAAGGGTGGTGGGCACCCGTAAATTAAAATAAAAATAAATAAATCCAAGGCTGCCATGTGGGGTGGGCAACCACCGTAAATATAAAAATAAGCAGGGTGGCACCCACATAGCCAGTATCATGGGGGAATCCCCACAATTGGGATTCCCTCTTAAAGGGGCTGCAGTGCTGCGCAGCCCCCAGGCTCACCTCTCTTGGGGCAAACGAAAGAAATACAGCACAGCCCTCCCAGGGTGCCAAAGTGCAGCAAAAGTCCTACAGGTCCTGGACTGCAAACAAGTAGAAGAAAAGGTTCCAACTTAAGTCTTTCAGAGAAGAAGGGGCCATGCAGGGCCCAGTAAGGCAAGCCCTTGTGGCAGCCCCCCCTGGGCCCCAGCAGCAGCCCGCCCCAGGAGGAACAGCACACCAAGAGTGAACAATTTCATGGGGTCACAGCCCCTATATTTATACAACATTTCCTTTGTGCAAAGGTGCAGGGTTTGGGAGAACCAAATACAACTGGTTCAGGAGCACTTTGTGTACATGACTCCTTCCTTCTTTTCACAGGACAAGCCAGGGATATCAGACGCACCACAGGAGGTGATGCCAGCATTGTGGAGGGAAGGCACAGTCCTATTCAGGTCCCAGGTGCAACTACTCCCTCTTATCTACATGCAGATCTCCCTATTCACGACTGGGGAGACTCATCCTGGCTCCTGGTGCCACCCACATCACCCAGCACCTGTCTCTCACAAGCCAGACATGCAATTCACATCATGCAGGCAGACACACAGCACACAGAAATGCCAACTTCTAAAAGTGGCATTTCTAAAATAACCACAATAAATCTGCGCACACCATTGCGCAGCATTTATTCTCACGAGTTCGCACATACTAAACTTGACCCTGCACTCCCCTCATACCAGGAATTACCATGGACACACATATCCCCAATGCATTCCTATGGGAGGGCAGGCCAATCTCACCACATACACTCAGAGTGCGCACGCACTTTACACTGGGCCACAGTGCTAAAGTGGGCAGAGGCCTAAAATCACTACCACTGTGTCAGAGCTTAAGGCAAAAAGTTTAGGGGTGAACCGGCCAAAAAGGGCCAAGTCCAACCCTCACCCATGAGAGGAAAGATTGAGTACTGAATGCTCCGAGTGAGGCAGTAGGCACTGGACCCCTGATTATCGAAGTTAGCAGGTGCAGTCATTAAAAGGTGGATATGAGACTGTGATTAAGCGGGTGCTAACATTATTGTATAAGCGGACCACACTGAGGAATTGGAGAATGAACCAATGGATGACTATAGTAACATGTTGGGAGTATACAGTAAGGCAACAGAGTATCCGGGATGTTCTGAAATCTACAACATAAGCACCAAATATGTTCTATAAGTACTGAAAGCACGTTGAGCGTCCAAACATACATGTGCATACCTGTGCACAAGTGTACCTGTATGTATTAATGCATTTGTACGTACATGTATCAAACCTAATAGCTTTGTGACAGTGATCAGGAAAAATGATGAACCAACTGCAGTAAGAGCATTCAAAACATTGTCAGAATCTGCAATGTAAAAACACTGGGGAAGGCACATGAGAACTGATCTGTCTTGACCACAGGGACATCCTCAGGCCACTGTAGATTAGTATGATACCTGTTTACCCTGTGGTGAGAAAGGCTCAAGTGTCCAGGAGAAAGAGGTATGAGTTTAACCTATTGGAGAGGGCTTCTTGGATGTCCACTGGAGCACCGTCTCTTTGATCTAGGAAGGTTTGTAGATCCCTGTAATCGGCAAAAATATGGTGTTTCCCATCAGCAAAGATTTTGAATTTAGCAGGACAAGTAAAGGAAAATTGGAGGTTCTCTGTCTTCAGTCTAGGTCTAGGGGTTGGGAAACCTTTCCTAGTTACAACTGTCCACTTGGAGTAATCTTGGGATATGAACATTTTGTGACTGTTCCATAAAATGATGTTGTGTTTTCACATGTAGTTTAGAGTTAGTTCAGAATGCTGGTATCTTAGAGGATGGCAGATGATCTGGTACATAATGTACTTACTGACAGGCTTGAATGAGGGGTAGGTGTGCCCTTTCTAGCTTAAAGTTGTTTTTGAAGGTTATTCCCATTATATGGGAAATCCAATTCTCCAGGAAGACTTTGAAGAATCCTCTGCTTCCTCCAGTTTTCCATGAATATGCAGATCCCCACTACGGTTCTGGTCTTCCAACTCTGCCATGTCTCTTTGTAGGGCCTTGGAGGAGGCTTTTTTTTCTGAACATGTTTCTGCAAAGCCTCTGCTGCGTCCTCCATTGTGCATGATTCTGCCTCAAAAACCTTGGAGTTAACGGTACTGATATCTGCTCTGATTGCGCAAAGTTTCTGCTGCATCATGTTCATATTGGCCTGGTGGATTTACCCAGACCATGCACCTCAGCAAGTTTCTTCAGTTTCATGTCCATCATATTGGATATATTTGTTTTCCCTTTGACTGGCGAATCTGGTATCTGAGGATCTGCTTTGGAACATTTGTGACCCGGATTGAGTGCTTTTTCAGATATGTTCTTTCTGTTGTGAAGATGTTTCTGGGAGCAAGTCAGACTGTAGAAAGATATAGCCTTACAACACAGATGGAGAGCTTGTGTGCCTCTTTACATTGCTTCTTGTGAGCCTTTTAATGTTACGTTATGCAAGAGACAGTGGTGCCTGGAGCGGACGAGATGATGGTTAATCTTCAAGGGGGCCCGCTAATTCATAACTTCTGGACCCTTGGGGTGAAGTTCAGGACAGTCAAAATGAAACAAGTTGCTCTCTATTTGGCAGTTGTTGGATTGTGGGCCGCACTTGTTTAAAGTGTAGAGCTGAACATATTCAGCATAAATTAGAGGTGCAAAGTGCAGAGATTGTTCATCGGGCAATAGAACGGGATACTATTAGAGCCTAAATGAGATGGGCTATCACCAGATTATGCCTTAAGAGCTTGTGGTATTTGTCAGAGGTCTCTGAAATGTTTAACTTACTATACTATTCCAACTTCAGTCTGTTCAACAGTAGGGAAGGTGTTGGATTTTAAATACAGCACCTTCTGCCCCCTACAGCAAGTCATTGTAACGTTGTAATGGTTTGCCATGTAACAATGCGGTCATTGTAACGGCAATGGCAAGTGATGTATGTGGCTCTCTCTAGACTGCAGAGCTCATGTTTTGTGGTCTGCTATGGTGGGAGCAGCAAATTCAAGCCAACTTTAACCGCACCGTCCAAGCCATGCCCCCCTTCAGTTTTAATTTAGAGTCACAGAACACTAAAACACAGCCTTTGGTATACCTAACTAAAAACAGCCTGCGATAGTAGATTGACAACACACTTTCTTTTCCAGATAGAAGAGGATCTGATTGATGTCCACATCATTTTGAAAGTGTAGGTGGAATAGATGAATTAGTATAGGTAGTAGGAATATGTAACTATTGAAAAATAGAGGTTAAAAGGGTGACCTGTGGGGTATTCACCATGAGCTTTTCTTACAATTCTGATCAGTGGACCCTATCCTAAGTACTTGACTCTGATTCTTCAAGAAAGAATAAATCCAGTTCAAACCTACTGGTGAAAAAACTGAGATTTTGGTCCATTTCTAACAGCCTCCTTCTGGCTCCTGTGGTTATTGTGAAGCTAGGAGCAAATAATGTGCCCTATTTAACATGCAGAGATCAATGCAAATAGTGCTTGCACTCAAGGTGAGGATGTGGCCTAATGGTTAGACTAGTCGACCTCAAAGCTGGAAAACAGGGTTCGAGTCTCGACAGGGATGCTCAACATCGTGTGATTTTGGGTGAATCACTTAATCGCCACGTGCCTAATAAAATGACTGTGTCCGTCTGTAACACAACTGGGGCCATATTACAGATGGTGCCCCAGGGGCGCAACAGGTGTTTGCGCCTGCTTTGCCTGCACCCGGGGAACTTTGGCATTATAGAAGGGGACGCAGATGCTTGTGCGTCCCCTTCTATAATACCAATATAACGACAGTGCTATCAACAGCGGGTGTTCCCTCATTTGCATAGGGGTGTGTCTTATGCAAATAAGAGTATTTCTTTGCCTCTGCGCCCGCGCCATATTACAGACGCGGGCGCAGAGTCAAAGAAGCCCTGAGGCACCCTCAGTGTGTCGCCTGACAGCAGCCCTCTTCAAGGGGTAAAGCACTGACTGCACCCACCTGCAAAGGGATCTCTAAACCCCCTTGAAAGTGCAGGCGGGTGCCGCCTGCACTGTGAAAACAAGGAGCGGCTACTTTGTGATTTCACATGAATACGCTGCCCTGGGGGCAGCGCGAGGTTGCGGCTGGCCTGGTGGCAGCGCATCACCATATTTGCGCCTGAGGTACCTTTTGAAAGGTGCGCCAGGCGCAAACAGTGATAATGTTTAATACGGCACCTGGTGCGTTAGAGCAGGAGCCTACGGGTATTCCAAGGAGGAATTTTTGTTTGGAAAATAGCGGGGAAAGTTAAATATTGTGATTTTCTTTTTACTAGTTGGTAAAACCAAATCTTCACATTCTTCTTTCTGGCTCAGAAGAGTGAGCAAATACTTCCAAGGGTAATGTGAGGTAACGGCATTTCCACCATCTGTTTTTTGGGGGGATATTTTACCAGTTCCGCTGGAATAAAGGGCTAATGCTTCAGGAAGATGTTTTAGCTCCTCATATTGTATGCTGTAGATGAGTTCACGAGAATCTATACTGCTTGATTTTCTTTATATAGGGCTATGAAAACGACAGCCCTGCCCCAGGAACTGTGGTTTCCATCCATTTCATGATTCTGAATACTGAAGGGGTAATGGGGTACTTTGTGAATTTTCCCATGTTCCCATAGTTGTCTCATTAAATCAATTTCAATGAGATTGCTAGGTACAAGTTATTAGAAATTGGCCTATTGGTAGCTGCAACGTTTAAATCAGCTTATGTGTTTTTCAGAACCTGAGTGTCTACCATTTGCTTCAAACATTTAGGCACTATCTTCCTGACTGGTGTTTCATTGAAGAGATCTCTGTCATGAGGGGGTGCATCTGTGAGAAATCCCTTGATGTTTAATGCTTGACAGAGAACGTCTGCAAAGTTGCAAATTTCAATGAGATCCTCGTGCAACTTATGCAGGTAACAGTGGAATAGTCCACCAGATAAAGAAAGGCTTTCTTCACTCATAAAGAAGTCTCTATAGAGCACTGGCATTTGGCAGTGAAGAAATATCTACATTAAATTCACCATATCCGCTTGTGAAGAGAAAATGAAAAACTATAACTTCTTGCTGAGAAATAAAAAAGTGCAATTAGCGTTTTACTAGCCCAATGTTTTAGCAATTCTTCAGGTAAGGGAAAACAAATAAGCAAATATCCTTTTTGGCTAATGAAATAATGGAAATGCTGTTTGTGAAGAGAAAAGCTTAGTATGACTTTTTGCTGAGTGGGTGTACAATTTATTTTTCACAATAAAATATTTTCTAACTTTAACAAGCACAAACTGTGATTCAATGCATTTAGCTCCATTTACGTTCACAAACTTTTGTATGTCTTTTATAAATGGATGGTTCCAAAATCCCAGTTTCTCTGATGCCTAGTGGACATCTTCTTTTCACTTACTGTCCCCTTCCCTTCAAAAATAATGAATAACTTTTCAGGCAAAGATTCATCCCATCTGTATTAAGGTAGGTCAGAGTCCGATTGATAGGAAAACTCAATCAATAATTTTCCTTCCTACTACGGGCAAATATGTAACATTTGCTATGCATCCACACTCTTTCAATGACTGGCCTCACAACTACAGCAGTCAAATTCTGAACATGAAAACATCCTTCTGGGCCAGTACTGGCAGTCCGGCTTCATTAAATACCTCGGAATTGAATTTAGTAACACCCTTCTTGAAACCCTTCAGCGTAATGAAAAAACCACCTTAGAGAAAATTAAAACGCAACTTGATAGATGGTCTCCCCGCTTCATAACTTGGAGGGGGAGAATTGAGGCCATTAAGATGATGATCTCCCCACTAGTAAATCATCTCATCACTATGCTGCCCCTTACTTTATCCCCAGACTTTCATCACAAATTAGATGCCACACTCACCAATTTTCTTTGGAAAGGAAAAAAAGCACGAATTAGCATAAAGAAACTTCGTCTGGACAAATCCCTAGGGGGGGGGGGTCAATCTGGCGGATTTCAAAAGGTACCAAACTGCGTTTCTTGCCAAACAGGGCTCCTACTGGCTGTCACCCCTGCAGATTATACTCCAGTTTGGCTTGAGATAGAAAAAGCCCTTCTCGGGAATGTCGCCCCGGCGGCTGCCCTGTCCGCTAAGCTGGATACAATCACCTGCTCGAAACCTATTTTTCGAAACACAAGAGTTGCCCTTCTTAAAGTTGATAAATTACTTGATGTCTCCATCCGACGCTCACGTTGGGAGTCGATATGGCATAACCATACCGTGCTTTGCAAGGGCAAACCACTATATAATCGCCTCTGGATTAAAAAGGGTATCTTTTTCCCACACCAACTATATGAAGGAGCATATCCCCTCTCTTTCAAAGATCTCCAATCCAAATCTGATCTTGATCCACTTGAATTGTATAACTTCCTGAATATAAAGGCGGTGATAACTAGGGCAAAGCTCTCTGCAAGCCCTCCCTCTCTCCCGTCCTACCTCTCCATACTAAATAGGCTAGGCCATCAAGTGTCATGGATCTATAAACTCCTACGCCCGCAACACTCCAATCTCACTGATCACCTCACACAGTTCTGGGCATCACACTCCTCTTTCCCCATATCAGACGTAGAATGGGCCAAAACCTGGGAATCTTGCATGCGTCACAAAATCAGCCCTAGACTATCCCAGACTACATTTTGGCTGCTTCAAAAGGCTTTCTGGACACCGGCACGTCTTTTTGCTCACAACATCAGACCTGATGCATTCTGCTGGAACTGTAAATGTGCTGAAGGAGATCTTGATGTTTTGCGATAAAGTCTTTGAATTTATTAATAAAGTATTTTCTTTCTCCCCACCCAGAGAATTGCCATACCTAGTCTTTGGGTTCTTCAAAACCAAGTCTCTCAATGACAATGACAGGGCCTTATTAGACCTACTACTCATGGCTGCTGTAAAGGTAGTTCTAAATAATTGGAGAGATACCAGAAAATCTAACTTTGCCTGCTTGCTAAACTGGGTAATCAATCTTCGAGGCGCCGATAATATATCTCTTCAACACTCTCCATGGCGCCCCCATCGGAGGCGAATGTGGATCACTCTTGGCAACTACTTTAGTGCCCTCAAACCTCCATGAGTCTCCTTTACGCACCCTCGACCCAGCCCCCCTCTCTCTGCTGCATTCTACATCGGCCGGTGCTTCCCTTTCTACATAGCTGGATACAAGTCAGCACAATTTAGGAACGTCATCAACCTGTGGACCAACCTATTGTTACTACTGCTCATACTGTCACGTTTTGTATTTTCAGCCTATGATTTCCTCAGTTATTAATTTATTTCTTTACTTTGTGTTATGTTTCTGTTAGGCAATTGATTGTTTGGCTGATTATTGGTACTCACTGTCTTCTATGCCATCGTCAATGCTATAACCATTATCTTAAATACATGTATCACAACCAATCAGTCGTTACCTGTACGTACCACTTATGTACGCTTGCCAATGTTCACCTTTGTTTTCTTTTTTTTGAAACTGCCAATAAAAACTTTTGAAATCCAAAAGAAAACATCCTTCTGAATCGGTTGTGAGAAGCAAACAGTTCCACATGCCATCAGAACCAGGATACCCTCGTGGTTTACAGTGTTCTTTACAAATCCACATAACATAACAACATAACATAACTGAAAATAACTTAAGAGTTGTTGTACTAAAACACTTCTCATAAAGCAGTCCTTTGCTCACCAATTGTGATTCATCCAGACCTTCCTTTAAGCTGCAATGGATGTAATACTCTGTTGCAAATTTAAATGGCCATTTGGTGAAATTTACAGAATCTTGCCCATCAGAGTTCAGGAAGGATTCTATTTGGAGAACGAACGACAATATAAAATAGAAACCTGAAAGGGACAGCAGACTTCTATTCTGCATTCACATTTAGAGAAATGCAACTTTTTCAAATGAATTACCAGTCCCAGTTACCAGTCTGGAATAAAAAAACAGGCAGGGGTGCTAGAGAGCCCCTGGCAAGATGGCAGCACCTTAGTGCAGCTCTGCCACCCCGGACGCACAATCCGTACAACATCCCGTCATCCAGCTGCTATTTAGCCCTAAATCTCAGGGCAGTGACCGAAAAGGGAGGAGGTGGACAGAGGAACCCCAAAACACTGCCGCTGGCTGCCTATAAGTTGATGAAACTGACCTGTGGTGGCAGCCCTGTGGAAAGGCCTTTGGCGGCGGAGCAGTGTCCAAGTAGGGGAGCACATTGGAGACGGGCCAGTGGGCTCAAGGGAAACTTGGAATCGGTACCACTGTTGTGGGCACCCATCGAAAATATGCTGCTGGTGGTTATAGACAGTGAGTGAAGAATGCTGCAGCAGAGGATGGCGGCTACATGGGCCAGGCTGCAAAGAACTGGAGTCTGGCAACAAAAGACTAGAGCCGCAGTAGCTGAGGCGCCTACCAGCTGTACTAGTGCAAAGCTCTACATAATTCAGCCATCATCACAATAAGAAACCAAGGGGGAGCTGCTGAAACACAGCTGGGAGGCCTAACTTATGAGAATTCTGCAAACACTAATGGGGAAAGAATACAGCACTGTATTTGGGGCTCGGCCCACAGTGGTGAGTGCTACATAGGTTCGATGGCAGTGTACATAAAATGCCACATTGAGACCTAATGTACAGCGGACACCATCTGTGCAAACTTAGGAGGGGGCTGGACTCTCTTGGGCTGACTGTACTAGGGGCAGAAGGACACAGTGGGTACACACATACTGTAATGGGCCTGCCCTTCTCTCGAAGCAGAATAATACAAAATGTAGATGGAGCCGGAGTCGGCCCGCCTGCCCCTGGGTGCATGCTACAACGACACAGTGAGACCGCCTACTGTCGGGGAAACCAGGAGAGGAGACCAGCTACAGGAGACCACTGCTGTGGTGGGACCAAGTGTGTGCCCACCTATTAATATGGGGAAGGCAGACCACACACAAACATTCCTGGCATTCGACTCAAAGCTCACTGGTAGGTCCCCACCCGATACAATGTTGGACCAGGAGAAAGAAGCGGCTCAGCAGGGCACATCAGCCTTGAGGTCAGGCTGATGGCCAGGCAACAGAGCCTCCCGTCTATAGATGGCAAAATTGACTCACTGAACTTACGCAACAACCATATGTCAACAAAGCTTGACAAATAGACAGTGCACATAACAGCAGAAGAGAAGCGCATCTCCACCGGGAGGACTATTTACATTCAATGAGCGAGAAATGTTTAAACATTGAAATGGTGCTGACGGTAATACAGGCTAAGAAAGTAGATATAGAAGTGTGCTCCAGCAAAAATAATGATTGCATCACTGGAATCCAAGAATACGGCAAAAATGGAGACATATAGAAACATTCCTCACAGTGCTCTTTGGTCATGAACAACTATCACAACGATTGGTTGAAAGGGCTCATCGATCCCTTATGGCACGCCCATCTCTGGGAGCGTCCCCACACTAAATCATCTTAATACTTTTAAACTATTGAGATAGAGATACTGTTATAAGAATGGCTCTGGAGATGAGAGATATTACTTATCAGGGCCATCATATTGCCTTCTTCCTGATTTTACAAGTACAGCGATACAAGCTGCCCAGAGAGAGTTCTTATCCTTCCAAGAAACAGCTGTAGAAGGCAGATATCTTGTACACAATGCTCTACCTTGTCCAACTGCATATAGATCACCACGGCTAGCAGAACATATTTGCAATTCTATGGGCAGCCAAAAATGATCTCAAGATCATCCCACAGAAGCGACAGGACCACACTGCAGAAGACTCTACTGAAGAGGGCATTTGATTACATACTCAGGAACTTTCATCTGAGCTCCCCAAAAAAGGTAAATATAGGAGGCGTGATGGGTGTCCTGAGATGGTGGAAGTCTTTGCCTCCTTTTGACGCACCCTGTCTCCCCCTCCTATGCAATACAGATGGCTAATATCCTGATTCTTTTCCACCCTTGCCACCTCCTGTCTTCTGGAGGAGAACTGGGACTCTGGCGGTCCCACAGAGGGAACACCCCATCTTCTACCTATGTGTGGTAACCTGCTGAATGAGATATTTAGTGTTGATATGTTCTTACATATGACTTCTCTATCTATTGAGTATGGGAATGTCTTTAGCATGATTGGATTGTTGAAGTAGGAGGGGTGGGTTGTTTGCTGTTTAAACAACCACACAGATGTGGACTGTTATTATATTATCAATGCACATGACACATACTACACTCCAATATGTAATTTGTTATGTACAGGAGAGCTGACCCAATGGACACATCCAAGGAACAGGTAACCTTCCTAATCTAGAATGTCTGGGGGCTAAACAATCCTCACAAAACTTGACAGGTCCTCTCTTACCTCAGAAGACACCACATACCACTTGCATTGTTGCAGGAAACACATCTTACATAGAACATAGACCTAGAAGTGGGGTCCCGATGGGCAGTGTACAAACTGGCATCGTCATACTCTATTCCAAAAGAGTTAGGATCCTGATAAAAAAGGGGTACCCTTTACTGAAGCGCATTCTGTAATAGAAGACGAGGGGCAATATGTTATAGTGCAGGGCAGTCTTTGGGGCACACCGGCCACTTTAGTCAACACATATGGCCTAAAGTAGATGACCCAGACTTCTACATGAAAATCTGGGGCCATATACATGCACTACCTCCAATCAAAGTTATATGGGGGGAGACTTCAATACATACTTAGATCCCAACCTGGATTGTTCAGCTACAGTTGATTGAATGTCAAACAGGTTGCTAAGGTTGTTCGAGATGGCATGTCAGAGTTTAGTATGGTAGATATATGTAGGCTCAGATACCCAACCCACTACAAGGGTACATTTGTATTATCTGTTCTTTGATCTTGTTCTCACATAGATTATTGGCTAGTCACCCATGAGGTGAGTGCCTGGGCAACAAATGTTCTCCACCTCCCTAAGACTTTATCTGATCATGCACCAGTTAAACTTGTGCTCTCAATACCTACCCATACCCCACCCCAGTTTACGTGGTGATTTCAGGTGACAGCACTCCTGGATCCTGCGTTTCATGATGGGCTCCGCTCCACAATTTAGAGTACTTTGATAAAAATGAAGGCTTGTGGAGGTCATGATTATGGGGCAATCTGTATCCAAATACAGATAGTTGAGGGACGGCTGCAATCCCTTGCGAGAGAGAACAGAAGTGTAACTCAGCCCTGCCACTCTGGTTGCCATTAGGGACCATGTCACCACCTTTCATGAACTGGCAGCCCAAGAACTACACTTCTTGACTAAATGCCACAAGGCTTGAACATATAGGGAGGGACTTTGCTGGGCAGGATTTTAGCTACAAAGCTGAGATTGCTAATGGAAGATGTGCATGTAGTGTTGTGCAGTGTGCACATTGTGAGTGTGTGTGCTGGTAGTGTTTAAGTTTGTAAAGAAAACACCCTGGTCGAAGATAGAAAAGCTCCAGAGCTGAAAAGTGCACGTAGATTCAGCGTGTACAGAATTAATTTGTACATATAAGGGTACAATGCATAGAGAAAACAGCATTGGAATGTACTCTGAATTAGTGTGCCTGTAATGGTATGTATATTTTATGGAGGACCCTGGGTTCCATTTTGGGAAACCCCAGACTGCATGGTAAAGACACGAGGAGGAGAAAAAAGGTTTGTGTATTGCTAAATTCCTGTGAGCTGGATGGCGACACAATGGAGGGAAAGGAAGATACTGTCTTCACACTTTTAGAAACACTGCTCTTTGATTTGTAATAGATCACAAGGAAGGGGCCTAGACACATTTCAGGAAGGGAGATGAGGCTGATAAAGGCATTGTTAGGCCTGTCAGCCTCTCTCCCCCCCAACGCTTTTGCCTTCCTCCTCCATTTTTTTCAAACACCGTTTTTTCTGCCACTTGGACTCTGTGCACTTTATCACTGCTAACCACTGCTAAAGTGCATGTGCTCTCTCCGATAGTCAAGTCAAGTCAATTTGTATTGATTCAGTTAATTAAAACCATAACAATTTTGCAGAATTAATATGTGGTTCATTACTATATATTAATTTCATAAAAGGTGAGTCTAAAAAAGAAAACTTTTGTCAGGTTATGCGGCTTGTTTCCTACTGGGTTCATCTTAGGCATGTGGGCTAGCAACATGTTTGTGCAAAATACGCAGAAATTAAAACTTGTAGCTTGCTGAGTTGCTGCTTAAAACAAACTAATGGGTCTGGCTTTATCACATTTGTAATAGGCAAGCATTAAAATGTATGAGGCATGAACAATTATTGGCAATCCTTTCGCTTGTTATTGCATTTTTCATGCCACTATCTGAGAAATATTTTAGTACTTCCTATCGCTAAGCATGAAAAAGTGCATGATAAAGTGCATAATGAGTGCATTTATATAATACAGCAGCTACAGAATGGGGCAACAATAAGCAGGCATTAAAAGTTGTGAGGCCAGAACAACCACCAACAATCCTTCTGCCTTGTCTATTACATATTTCCAATCACAATACGAGGAATATGTTAGTACTTTCTGTCACAAAGCATGATAAGCATGATAAGGTACATTATAGGTGCCTTCATAATATAGTAATGATTCAGAAAAGGGGGTGGTGATGAACAGAGTGCCTGAATTAAGCAGACCACTCTTACCCAGTCCAAAGATCAGGGCTTGATCCATCACCGTTTTTTAGCTCACTGCACCATCCCAGCTCAGAACTTGGCTATATGCAAATTAGTCTGTTCCTGTCCCAGTGCATGATGGGAACAGGGCAAACCAAACTACCAAGCCAATTCTTATACTGGGAAGGAAACAAGCTTCCGGGGACCGGTTTATGCCATTTCAGGCGTCGTCGGCCCGGCTTGCTTGAATCCTGATGGTGCAATGAGCAAGGGACTCACATCTGAGTATACCCTTCCACGCTTATGGTGGACAAAATGATTCAGAAAAGGGGGTGGTGATGAACAGAGTGCCTGAATTAAGCAGACCACTCTTACCCAGTCCAAAGATCAGGGCTTGATCCATCACCGTTTTTTAGCTCACTGCACCATCCCAGCTCAGAACTTGGCTATATGCAAATTAGTCTGTTCCTGTCCCAGTGCATGATGGGAACAGGGCAAACCAAACTACCAAGCCAATTCTTATACTGGGAAGGAAACAAGCTTCCGGGGACCGGTTTCTGCCATTTCAGGCGTTGTCGGCCCGGCTTGCTTGAATCCTGATGGTGCAATGAGCAAGGGACTCACATCTGAGTATACCCTTCCACGCTTATGGTGGACAAAATGATTCAGAAAAGGGGATGGTGATGAACAGAGTGCCTGAATTAAGCAGACCACTCTTACCCAGTCCAAAGATCAGGGCTTGATCCATTACCGTTTTTTAGCTCACTGCACCATCCCAGCTCAGAACTTGGCTATATGCAAATTAGTCTGTTCCTGTCCCAGTGCATGATGGGAACAGGGCAAACCAAACTACCAAGCCAATTCTTATACTGGGAAGGAAACAAGCTTCCGGGGACCGGTTTCTGCCATTTCAGGCGTCGTCGGCCCGGCTTGCTTGAATCCTGATGGTGCAATGAGCAAGGGACTCACATCTGAGTATACCCTTCCACGCTTATGGTGGACAAAATGATTCAGAAAAGGGGGTGGTGATGAACAGAGTGCCTGAATTAAGCAGACCACTCTTACCCAGTCCAAAGATCAGGGCTTGATCCATCACCATTTTTTAGCTCACTGCACCATCCCAGCTCAGAACTTGGCTATATGCAAATTAGTCTGTTCCTGTCCCAGTGCATGATGGGAACAGGGCAAACCAAACTACCAAGCCAATTCTTATACTGGGAAGGAAACAAGCTTCCGGGGACCGGTTTCTGCCATTTCAGGCGTCGTCGGCCCGGCTTGCTTGAATCCTGATGGTGCAATGAGCAAGGGACTCACATCTGAGTATACCCTTCCACGCTTATTTTGGGCAAAATGATTCAGAAAAGGGGGTGGTGATGAACAGAGTGCCTGAATTAAGCAGACCACTCTTACCCAGTCCAAAGATCAGGGCTTGATCCATTTCCGTTTTTTAGCTCACTGCACCATCCCAGCTCAGAACTTGGCTATATGCAAATTAGTCTGTTCCTGTCCCAGTGCATGATGGGAACAGGGCAAACCAAACTACCAAGCCAATTCTTATACTGGGAAGGAAACAAGCTTCCGGGGACCGGTTTCTGCCATTTCAGGCGTCGTCGGCCCGGCTTGCTTGAATCCTGATGGTGCAATGAGCAAGGGACTCACATCTGAGTATACCCTTCCACGCTTATGGTGGACAAAATGATTCAGAAAAGGGGGTGGTGATGAACAGAGTGTCTGAATTAAGCAGACCACTCTTACCCAGTCCAAAGATCAGGGCTTGTTCCATCACCGTTTTTTAGCTCACTGCACCATCCCAGCTCAGAACTTGGCTATATGCAAATTAGTCTGTTCCTGTCCCAGTGCATGATGGGAACAGGGCAAACCAAACTACCAAGCCAATTCTTATACTGGGAAGGAAACAAGCTTCCGGGGACCGGTTTCTGCCATTTCAGGCGTCGTCGGCCCGGCTTGCTTGAATCCTGATGGTGCAATGAGCAAGGGACTCACATCTGAGTTTACCCTTCCACGCTTATGGTGGACAAAATGATTCAGAAAAGGGGGTGGTGATGAACAGAGTGCCTGAATTAAGCAGACCACTCTTACCCAGTCCAAAGATCAGGGCTTGATCCATCACTGTTTTTTAGCTCACCATAAGCGTGGAAGGGTATACTCAGACATGAGTCCCTTGCTCACTGCTCCATCAGGATTCAAGCAAGCCGGGCCGACGAGGCTGAAATGCCAGAAACCGGTCCCCGGTAGCTTGTCTCCTTTCTGGTGAAGAATTGGCTTGGTAGTTTGGTCTGCCCTGTTCCCATGATGCACTGGGCGAGGGACAGACTAATTTGCATATAGCCAGGTTCTGAGCTGGGATGGGGCAGTGAGCTAAATAACGGTGATGGATCAAGCCCTGATCTTTGGACTGGGTAAGAGTGGTCTGCTTAATTCAGACACTCTGTTCATCACCACCCCCTTTTCTGAATCATTTTGTCCACCATAAGCGTGGAAGGGTATACTCAGACATGAGTCCCTTGCTCACTGCTCCATCAGGATTCAAGCAAGCCGGGCCGACGAGGCTGAAATGCCAGAAACCGGTCCCCGGTAGCTTGTCTCCTTTCTGGTGAAGAATTGGCTTGGTAGTTTGGTCTGCCCTGTTCCCATGATGCACTGGGCCAGGGACAGACTAATTTGCATATAGCCAGGTTCTGAGCTGGGATGGGGCAGTGAGCTAAATAACGGTGATGGATCAAGCCCTGATCTTTGGACTGGGTAAGAGTGGTCTGCTTAATTCAGACACTCTGTTCATCACCACCCCCTTTTCTGAATCATTTTGTCCACCATAAGCGTGGAAGGGTATACTCAGACATGAGTCCCTTGCTCACTGCTCCATCAGGATTCAAGCAAGCCGGGCCGACGAGGCTGAAATGCCAGAAACAGGTCCCCGGTAGCTTGTCTCCTTTCTGGTGAAGAATTGGCTTGGTAGTTTGGTCTGCCCTGTTCCCATGATGCACTGGGCCAGGGACAGACTAATTTGCATATAGCCAGATTCTGAGCTGGGATGGGGCAGGGAGCTAAATAACGGTGATGGATCAAGCCCTGATCTTTGGACTGGGTAAGAGTGGTCTGCTTAATTCAGACACTCTGTTCATCACCACCCCCTTTTCTGAATCATTTTGTCCACCATAAGCGTGGAAGGGTATACTCAGACATGAGTCCCTTGCTCACTGCTCCATCAGGATTCAAGCAAGCCGGGCCGACGAGGCTGAAATGCCAGAAACCGGTCCCCGGTAGCTTGTCTCCTTTCTGGTGAAGAATTGGCTTGGTAGTTTGGTCTGCCCTGTTCCCATGATGCACTGGGCCAGGGACAGACTAATTTGCATATAGCCAGGTTCTGAGCTGGGATGGGGCAGTGAGCTAAATAACGGTGATGGATCAAGCCCTGATCTTTGGACTGGGTAAGAGTGGTCTGCTTAATTCAGACACTCTGTTCATCACCACCCCCTTTTCTGAATCATAATATAGTAGCTACAGAATGGCATGGTGGAATTAGTCCAAAATAAGCCGAGCTTGTTTGGGCTTTTATTTCTTTCAATCAATCAATAAAAACATTTATATAGCGCACTACTCACCCGGAGGGTCTCAAGGCGCTTGGGGGAGGGGGTCCGCTACTGCTCGAACAGCCAGGTCTTGAGCTGCTTCCTGAAGGCGAGGTGGTCTTGGGTCAGGCGGAGGTGGGTCGGGAGGGAGTTCCAGGTCTTGGTGGCCAGGTAGGAGAAGGATCTTCCTCCTGTGGTGGCTCTTCGGATGAGGGGGACGGTGGCGAGGGCGTGGCTGGTCGATCGAAGCTGGCGAGTGGGAGTGTAGAAGTTGAGGCGGCTGTTGAGGTATCTTGGGCCTTGGTTGTGTAGGGCTTTGTGTGCGGGGTGAGGAAACGGAAGGTGATTCTCTTGTTGACCGGGAGCCAGTGCAGGTCTCTCAGGTGTTTGGAGATGTGGTTGTGTCGGGGGACGTCGAGGATGAGTCTTGCTGAGGCGTTCTGGATTCGCTGGAGTCTCTTCTGGAGCTTGGCGGTGGTTCCGGCGTAGAGGGCGTTGCCGTAGTCCAGTCGGCTGGTGACGAGAACCTGGGTGACCGTCTTCCTGGTCTCGGTGGGGATCCACCGGAAGATCTTACGTAGCATGCGTAGGATGTTGAAGCAGGACGAGGAGACGGCGTTGACTTGTCTGGTCATGGAGAGGGAGGAGTCCAGGATGAAGCCCAGGTTGCGTGCGTGGTCTGTTGGTTTGGGTGCGCTGCCCAGGGCGGGGGGCCACCAGGAGTGGTCCCAGGCGGAGGGCGAGGAGCCCAGGATGAGAACTTCCGTCTTGTCTGAGTTCAGTTTCAGGCAGCTGTTCATCATCCACTCGGCAACGTCTTTCATCCCTTCGTGTAGGTTGGCTCTGGCGGTGGCGGGGTCGTTGGTGAGGGAGAGGATCAGCTGGGTGTCGTCGGCGTAGGAGATGATGTTGAGGTTGCGTTGGCGTGCGATGGCCGCGAGGGGGCTCATGTAGACATTGAAGAGGGTGGGGCTGAGCGAGGAGCCTTGAGGAACGCCGCAGATGACTTCGGTGGCTTCTGATCTGAACGGGGGTAGGCGGACTCTCTGTGTCCTTCCGGCGAGGAAGGAGATGATCCATTCTAGTGCCTTCTCCTGGATTCCGACGTTGCTGAGGCGCTGCACTAGGGTGCGGTGGCAGACAGTGTCGAACGCCGCGGAGAGGTCCAGGAGGATGAGGGCCACTGTTTCCCCGTTGTCCAGCAGGGCTCGGATGTCGTCCGTGGCTGCGATGAGGGCGGTCTCGGTGCTGTGGTTGGCCCGGAAGCCAGACTGCGAGAGGTCGAGGGATCCGTTCGTCTCGAGGAAGGCGGCCAGCTGCTTGTTGACGGTCTTCTCGATGACTTTGGCCGGAAACGGGAGGAGTGAGATGGGACGGTAGTTTTTGAGTTCGGTGGGGTCCGCTGATGGTTTCTTCAGCAGAGCGCTGAGTTCGGCGTGCTTCCAGCTCTCCGGGAAGGTGGCGGTGTCAAAGGAGGTGTTGATGATGTCCCGCAGGTGGGGTGCGATGACAGCGTCGGCTTTGTTGAAGACGTGGTGAGGGCAGGGGTCGGTTGGAGATCCGGAGTGGATGGAGTTCATCATACGGATGGTGTCTTCGGTGGTGGTCGGGGTCCAGGCGCGGACGGTGGTGGTGGGGGGCGTTGGTGTGGTCCTGGGGTGCGTCGGTTGTGTGCTGAAGCTGTTGTGTATGTCTGCGATCTTGTTGTGGAAGTAGGAGGCGAGGGAGTTGCAGAGGTCTTGAGATGGGGTGATGTTGTTGGTTCCGGCGTTGGGGTTGGAGAGCTCTTTGACGATGTTGAAGAGTTCCTTGCTGTTGTGTGCGTTGTTGTCCAGTCGTGCCTTGAATGCAGTTTTCTTGGTGGCGTGGATCAGTTGGTGGTGTTTTCGGGTGGCAAGCTTGAGGGTGGTCATGTTGTCTGGTGTTGGGACTTTGCGCCATGCTTTCTCGAGGGCTCGGCAGTTCTTCTTGGAGCTCTTGAGTTCGTCGGTGAACCAGGATACTTTCTTGATGCCGGGTCTGCTGGGAGGGGTCCTCAGTGGGGCAAGGTCGTCTGCGCAGTTGCTGATCCACTTCGTGAGGTTGTTGGCGGCCTGGCTAGGGTTCGCTGAGCTGGTGGGAGGGTGCTGGCTCAGGGATGCGGCGAGCTGGTCGGCTGTGATCTTTCTCCAGCTCCTGCGAGGAACCTGTTGCTGGTGGTGGTGGGTTGTGGTTCTTCTGAAGCTGAAGTGGACGCAGCTGTGGTCCGTCCAGTGGAGTCCGGTGGCGTGGCTGTAGACGATGTCCTTGCTGGATGAGAAGACGGCGTCGAGCGTGTGTCCGGCGTAGTGGGTGGGGTGGTCACCAGCTGCTTGAGACCGAGGTTGGCGAGGTTGTCCAGCAGGGTGGTGGTGTTGCGATCGTTGTTGTTCTCCAGGTGGAAGTTGAGGTCCCCGAGGAGGATGTAGTCAGCGGAGGGGAGGGCGTGCGGGCGGATGAAGTCGGCGATGTCTTCGCTGAATTGTGTGCGAGGTCCCGGGGGTCTGTAGATGAGGGTGCCTTTGAGGGTGGTCTTGGGGTCTGTGTGGATCTGGAAGTGCAGGTGTTCAGCGGTTGTGAGGGTGTCGTCGGTGTTGGTCGTGATGCGGATGGTGTTCCTGTGGATGATGGCGATGCCTCCTCCCGTCTGGTTGGCGCGGTCCCTCCGGGAGATCTTGTATCCATCAGGGATGGCGATGGCGATGGCGATGTCGGGTGCTAAGGATGCGTTCATCCAGGTTTCCGTGAGGAAGACGACATCTGGAGAAGTGGTGTCGAGGAGGTTCCAGAGTTCGATGGCGTGTCTGTGGACGGAGCGGGTGTTGAGCAGGATGCACTTCAGGTGGTTGCTGCTGGTGTTTGGCTTGTTGGGTGCTGGTGTAGTGCAGGTCCGGTTGCAGGTGAACTTGCAGGAGTGGCAGCTGAAGGGTCCGTGGGTGCGTCTCGGAGTGGCTCGGTGGCATTCCGGGGATCGGCCGGTGTTGAGTGCGTTGAGTTCGGTGGCATCATAGGTCCGGCGGATGGGCTGGTGTCTGCGGGGGCCAGGGGTCTTTCGTGTCCTGCTTGTAAAAGTTTGTTGGAAGAAGCAAAGATGCTGTAGACCTCATTTTGCAGTGGATATCAGGTGGTCTGACGTAGTAAAGTTATCCAGCACCAGCCTATTCATGAAGGACTATTGCCAGAAATTTGAAATTTAAACTGTGGGTCGTAGGGATTAAAGCACGCTGTTATAACTTCTCTGCATGCACGGATGTCTCTATCATTAAAGCTTTTCTTTAAGTATTGTAGCCGAGGAGTACATACAAAGGGACAGATGCACATAAAATGAGTAAGGTCCTCTTCTTTATCTTTGTTTTTCCATTCTGATCTGGTTGCTAAGGCCGGTATGTTGCCCATTCATGAGATTCAAGAAGCTATGTTTTATGCGTGCGGAGAATGGAATAGACAAGTATGATGAGGGAGACAGTGTATTATTGTGCTTTATTACTGTTATAAATGGGGGTCTCTAGTTGGCAGTGGTTTGCACCCTGGCAAAGTACGGATCCTAGTTCTAGTCAGGGTAAGGGGATTACACAGCTAAAATAACCCCATCTCACCCCCTCGGTAGCTTGGCACGAGCAGTCAGGCTTATCTCAGAGGCAATGTGTAAAGCATTTGCACATACACACAGAGCAACACAGTGAAAACACTAAAAAAGGAATCCACATCAGTTTAGAAAAATAGTCAATATTTATCTGAAGAAATCGAGACCAAAATGACAAAAATCCAACATACACAAGTAAAGATATCATTTTAAAAAGTTCAGTTCATAGGAATCTATGAATGCATCACTTTTATCACAAAGTACCTGTGATGAGTCAAAAGCAATGACGAAAACAGGTGCTAGGGAGGTGAGGTACCAGAAACGCAAAGCAATGCATCTGTTCCTTACTGTGAGGGGAGGTGATGTGTCGGTTCCGTCCTGTGAGGGGAGTTGATGCGTCAGTTCCTTCCTGTGAGGGGAGGTGATGCATCGATCTCTGGATACATAGCATCAGTTCCTTACGGCTGGGTCACGTTGATGAAGAACTTGGCACACAGGGATGATACGTCAAAAATCCGGATACTCTGGGTTGATGTGGCAGAACAGGCGTGGCGTTGATTTCCCAGCCACGAAGCAGGTGATGCATCAATTTCTTCAACCACACTGCGCTGGAGAGTCAGAGCATGCACCACAGACGTCAGTGATGCAGTGCTTGGGATTTGGGTTGCTGCGATCCTTCAGCTGCACTGCAGGCGCTGCGTCGATTCTTCAGCCACATAGGATTTTCTTGGTTCTCTGAAGCAAAACCACCTCCAATTGCCCAGAACTGGAATCGGCACTACATGGCTGGTCAGAGCAGGAGAGTTCAGGGGCTGCAGATAAAGTCTTTGATGTCCTGAGACTTCTTAACAGAAGGCAAGCATACAAAAGCGCCTGGATAACCTTGGAAGCAGGATGTAGAAAGCAAAGTCTCGTTCTTTCACTGCTCAAGACAGAAGCAGCAGGTCAACACAGCAAAGCAAAACAGCACAGTGGAAGTTCCTCCTGACAGATTATCCAGCCCTTCTTCTTAGCATAGTGTTCTTTAGTCCCAAAGTGTTCTGAAGTTATGGTGTCACAGCTCCAGTACTTATATTAGTTTCTGCCTTTGAATTAGGCAAACTTCAAAGGAAAGTCTTTGTAGTGCACAATACCCTGTTTTTCCCTGACCTGGCTCCAAACACACTACAGGGGGGTGGAGACAGCTTTGAGTGAGGACACTAACCACTGTAGCTCAAGAAGACCCATCATCCTGGTGATGGGCTATCGGCTCACACCTCATCTCCCTTTGTGTGACTGTCTGAAGTGAATGCACATACAGCCCTACTGTCACCCGCCCTCAGATGAGGATTCCACAGGCAGGCAGAAGCACAGAATGGTAATGCAAGAAAATGCCCACTTTATTAAAGCGCCATTTTCAAACTCACAATTTAAAAACCAACTTCGTTAAAATATGTATTTTTACATTGTGAGTTCAGGGACCCAAAACTCCAAAACGCTATCTCATCTCGATTGAAAGTTAGACTTGTAAGAGATTGCATGGCAACTCTAGTAATAACCTATAGTAGAGATTCTCCTTGAAATAGTAGAAAATTAAATTAGCAGTATTTGATTATCAGGACATGTAAACCACACCAGTACATGTCCTACCTCTTAAATACACTGCTACTTGCCCATGGGGCTACCTTGGACCTACCTCAGGGGGACCTTACATGTAGTAAAAGGGAAGGTTTGGGCCTGGCAGGTGGGTGCACTTGCGAGGTCCACATGGCAGTTTAAAACTGCCCACATAGACCCTTCAATGGCCGGTCTGAGGCATGTTTGCAGACTACACATGTGGGTGGCACAATCAGTGCTTCAGGCCTACTAGTAGCATTTGTTTTACAGGCCCTGAGCACCGCTGGTGCATTTTACTAGGAACTTACTAGTAAATCAAATATACCAATCATGCATAAACCAATTGCCATTGCAATTTAGACAGAGAGCATAGGCACTTTAGCACTGGTCAGCAGTGGTAAAGTGCCCAGCCTAGAGTCCAAAAACCAGCAAAAACGGAGTCAGAAAAACACAGAAGGAAGGCAAAAGGTTTGTGGATACCTCTGCAAAATGGGCTGAGTCCAACAATTACCATCCGTGCATGCAAGCAGGCGTGAATTTGATTTTGTCTTTTAGAGAGGAGAACAATTTTGTGGCCCTGTTGATGCCCCTTTTGAAAACATCAAATGGCGCACTTGCCACCCATAGTTCTGTTAGGCTTAATATTTTGATGGAAGTGTGCAAATATTTATTACTTCAGACGAAACCACAGCACCGAGACAGCCCTCATCGCCCCCACAGACAAAATCAGGCGCCAACTAGACAACGGCAAAACATCAGCCCTCATCCTCCTGGACCTGTCGGCTGCCTTCGACACGGTCTGCCATCACACTCTAAAGACATGCCTCCTAGAAGCCGGAATCCAAGAGAAAGCCCTTGACTGGACCACGTCCCTCCTCTCCGGAAGAACCCAGAGCGTCCGCCTCCCAGCCTTCCGATCCAAAGCCACCAACATCATCAGCGGCCCACGCACACAAAGCACTCCACAATGCCAGAACAGCCTACCTGAACAGCAGACCCAGCTTCCACACCCCCACCCACCAACTCCGCTCCGCCGGCCTCGCCCTCGCCGCTGTCCCCCGCATCCAACGAATGACCTCCGGCGGCAGATCCTTCTCCTATCTCGTCGCCAAGACCTGGAACACGCTCCCTACCCACCTACGGCAGACCCAAGACCTGATTTGCCTTCATAAGAATCCTCAATACCTGGCTCTTCGAGCAATAGCGGCACCCCCCTCCACTCAGCGCCTTGTGACCCTCACGGGTAGGTAGCGTGCTTTATAAATATTTTGATTGATTGATTGATTGATGATGTTCCAATGGCTGGTTGTTTTGAGGAGCTGACCATTAGGCACTGTTTAGGGACTCTTGAGCACAGCTGATCTTTAACCAATATTGTATTGCTGTGGGTCTTCTGGCTAGATTTTGTGTAACGAGGCTGAATTCTAGACAAATTTATGCTGGGCATGAGTTCTGGGGTAGGCTAAATGCTCGTCTGAATGTGTTAGTCTGTATTTTATCCACTGTTGCCACATCCTAAACCTCTCATTGTCACACTCATATAGGTGATAGCTGGTAATACCTTGGAGGCAATAACAGTTACTAATAGCTGAAATGAAGTCTCGTTAAATGCTTTTGCCAAGGTGACAAAGTTGTAGATTGAGGCAGACCCCTTTTTAGGGCTCGCCTGGCATTGCACCGCGAAGCGCTGCCGCTAGCGAGCCTTATTGTCGTTGTGAAGGCCTCCCCAAGTGGTACAGACCGGTGCACGAGCAGACACCGGTCTGTGAACGCGCGAGCCACAGGGATCGCCAACGGGCACGCTCAAGGCGTCACGCTTCTGCCCTCCCGCGTCTCTTCCAAGGCGTGTTCCAGGCCAACTTGTTTGGGACTTGTGCCTTGTTTTTTACTTCCCAGCGCAGCAGACGAACGTTCACTTCTGAAGAGGGGGGGGCGTATTGACGTGTTCCACATCGTTCCCTGGTTTTTCATTCTGCTCATCAGCTACTACAAACTTTTGCTGCAGTATGTATGGCAGCTCACACAGCATTTCTTTGAGCTTGTTTTGGAATTGCCTGCACTTAAGGGACTCGGTGTCCCAGACAAAGCTGCTCTCTGGAGGAGGGGGAGCTAGGCAGCACACCCGTGCCGCATGTGCTGAAAAGCGCTGGTTGCCTCCTGCAGTGTGGAACACTCTTCTGCCTGCATCTTTTTGGAAGTGCCTACCTTTAAGGGACTTCCCACATGCATCAACCTATTTAGGAAGTGCAAACGGTGCGAATCGGTAAATTCTGCCGTTTGCACTTCCTAAATACGTTTTTGGGATGCATGAAACAATTCGCTATTTTTTGCATTTCTTAAAAATGCAAATGCAATTAAGGAATCGCATTTGTGCGATTCCTTAAATGCAATGCATCAATTTGTAAAAAAATAGCGAATTTTGAAATTGGAAGTGCAAATTAATACGAGGTTGACCCCCGTGTTAATTTGCGAAAATTTTTAAAAAAGCAAAAAAATTCATTTTTTAAACGTGCATGTTACAGACACACATGTCCTTAGGACATGTGTGTGTGAAACATGCACTTGAAAATACATTTCAGGGGTGCAGGGGGGGGTCCTTTGGACCCCCCTCTGCACCCTTGCAATGCATCAACAAATTGCGAGTGCAAAAAAAGAAAATGCAAAACGGCATTGATTCCTATGGGCCTCTAGGCCCATAGGAATCAATGTAATGCCATTCCTTAATTGCAATTCGCAATTAAGGAATCGCAATTTCCGAAAATTAAGAAATCCTAAAAACTTTTAGGATTTCTTGATGCATAGGATTTTGCATTTCCTAAATAGCGATTCCTTAATTTTCGCTATTTAAGAAATGCAAAATCCTAGATTGATGCATGTGGGGGATGGTGTCCTAGATAAGGCTGCTCTCAGGAGGAGGGGGAGCCAGGCAGGACGCCTGCGTTGCACACGCTGAAAAGCACTGGTTGCCTCCCACGGCGCAGGACACAGGCGGGCTGCACGCAGACAAAGCCTGATCCAAGGATTCGGCCCGTCCGCAGCAGTCAGAGCCCGGAGGAGTCTGTGCTGGGCCATCCCTCTTGGTCTTGGGACTTGCTCTTAGGAGCCTAGCGTGGCAGTTCAGACTTCTGGGAACGAGTCTTTAAGGAACATACCAACAAGGAGCTTCTTGGATGATTACTTCTATCTACAAGTGCAGGAAGGTAGGAGGATTTTTGTGCAGCATCTAGAACTTTTGAATTCCAGCCGTGGGTGCTAGGTTTGACTGGATTGACTGTGGTCACATTTTTAGTCCTTCTCAGTACTGCCTGTTGTTAGTAATTACTCCTACTTGGGAACCATGGGAAGTCTATAAGAGGAATATACCCCACTCTTCTCTGTAATGACCCCGACCACGTCTGATTACTGTTGTCTGAAGCTGCTTACATTTCTGTTAATGGTATGGCTCTTTCTTGTTTTGAACTTCAAAAGAGTGTGTACTATACGTATTTGTATGTGTATATCAGTGCACAACTTTCCACACGTTATGCAGTGATGTCCTCGCTGGCAACAGTGGCTTGTGGGGAGGGAGGAATGTGTGTGTGAGGCGTGTAGGTTGTAAATGCTCTACTCTTGTTAGAATGGGGATCATTTTAGTTTATTTTGAAGCAGTTTTTTTAAAGCATTTTATTGACGTATATCACAAATGATATTTATTGTCTCTAAGTATAACAAACTGAGATGCTTTTTTCTAAAGTAATAAAGTCTTTTGTAGGACACCATCTTACTACATTTCCATTTGTAGCAGTTGACTGTGGGTGGTCCTATCCAGCCCTCTTTGCCTGTGTTTATTTTTGGTTGCACGTGGCGTGTACAGTGCGATGTATGACACCTACGCCTGTCATCGGAGATGTAATGTGACAGTTTATTTTTGTTCTGACTTAAATAGGTCGCCCTTTAAACAAGAATTTGCAATGCAATAGGTCTTGCATTTACGTGAGTTTAAGCTACTGGCATTATAAATGACAATGCCTTTTTTTATGTTTTGAAAACCAAAACATAAATAAAAGGCATTGCCATTTACAGTGCCAATAGCTCAAACTCGCGTAAATGCGAGACCTGTTGCATTGCAAATGCTTGTTCTTGATGCATTGTTTTTGCTGTGTGAAATTTCCTTTTGAATCGAGGTATAGCCCCACATATTTGTAGTTTGTTACTGATTCAAACTAAGTATCATTTAGGAGCAATCTTGCAGCACGACCTGGGCCACGTTTACGTCCAGATGATTATTTTTCACAAAATGAGTGAGTACATTCAGCGGTTTTTGTAAGCCCACTTTGGTTTGACTGAATCGTATGATGTTGTTTGTGCATGATGAGTCAGTGGGTCGGAGGGGGCACAGGGAGGGATGATGCGAATTTTCCTGGTCTAAGGCGGGTGAAAGGTCGGCCATGAAGAGATTTAAAAGATGTGGCGCTAACACGTATCCCTGTTTTAGTCCTAGGTATGTTGGAATCTTTCTGGACAATGTCATAACATCTTCGATTTTTATTTGCATTTAGGTTGGCAGTATACTCCACTCTGCTGGCAGAGTTTGCAGAGTGTTCCCACTCCAAGAGGCAGATTTTCAAAACGTTTTCGCTGGTTTAGCATCACAAAAGTGACCCTTACCAGCGCAAATTTGTGTTTTGCTATTTTCTTTCCAGCGCAAAACTGGTTTTGCGCTGGAAAGTACTCTGTAAATAGCGCAAAGCAGCGCCAAGCACTGCGTTGTGTTACATTACGCCAAGGTGGCGTGACATGGGCGTTCCCATGCTCTCACCCATGCCTTTTGAAGCAAAACCTTTGCACCAAACGTTAACACCCCTCCCAAAAGTTTGGCAAAAAATACGCCTTTGACTTGTGGCGGAGTTTACCGGCATCCACTGATAGCGTACCTTGAAAATGCAGGTATAGGGGTGACTAATGCAATCCTGCCCTCATTAGGGAAACCTCACAATCAGGGACTGGTCATAGCGGGCACCGGGCAATTCCCCGGTGGCCCGCACGGGTGGGGGCGGTTTTGGGCCCCTGGGGGCCGTTTTTGTTACAGGGCCGCCCTGTACCAAAATCGGCCGAAAACCGGCCCCGGCAAAGTGCTCGACGGCCCTTCCAACCCCCCCAGTGGAGAGGGGGGCCGGCCGAGCATTTGCCGGGGGCGGTTGTGGTTCCCAGTCCGAGCCTGCTCACAATTATCCGTATCCGTATTTCTTGGCTGGTCTGACATATGTCTGGAGCAGGGAGAGATGCCTGGGGCTGCCCTCCGCGTTTCCTCTTCATGCTAATTTAGAGAACACAGCAGTGCCTCCTGCAGTAACCCATAGGTGGAAATACAGGTGCATAATAAGTACAAACGCGTGCATGGGCCCAGGACATGAACAGGCCCAGATCCGGGCAGAAACAGACAAGATCTATGCCAAACTGAACAAAAAGCGGAGCCAAGCAGGAAGGGGCAAGACACAAACTAGTCCCGTAAGTTCTTTTCCTCAAGTGTTCGGGAGTCAGATAAATGCAAACACCACCTTGGTCACAGAGTGCTGCTGCCAAAGGGGGGTTCACACTGACAAATGCATCATAAGAATGATTCACGTATCTTTACCTACCATCTCCACGCCCATAACTCTTGTTATCAACAATATTATGTAAGTGCCCAATACATATGCCATTATTTACGTACGTTTTCAGGCATTTGATACAGTGCTTACTTAGCTCTCAGGAACCCACGGCGCTTCACAGAAAACTTCAGTAAGGCAGGAGAAGCTTTTCAACTGACAGGCACTGGATACAGAGTGGGGCCGTGCATTGAGGCGCAAGTTGAGAAAAAAAAAAGAGACACCAGGGGAAACAAGCATTTGCAATGCAATAGGTCTCGCATTTGCAAGAGTATAAGCTATTGGCATAGTAAATTACAATGATTTTTATTGATCTGTTTTGATAATTAACTCAATTAATACCTCTTTTTTTGGAGGGAGAAGGAGTGGAAGGGCGTTTGTACCTGTTTTGCTTTTTGGCACGGAGTGTGGATGAGTTTTTGATATGACCTGTATGACACTAAACTGTGCTCCTGTTGTAAAAAAACGTTATTTAAAATCTTTCATAAGAAAGCATCCGGGTGTAGAAAGCCCAAGAAGTAAAATGTAAATGTAAATCCGTATTTGTAAAGCGTGAACTACTCACCCTTACAGGTCTCAAGGCGCTGGTGGCCATAGTGGAAATTAAGTGAGCTATTGCTCACAGTCACATGGTGCTGAGCTGAGTTGCCGCCAGAGCCTCAAAAACATTACACCCACTGCACATGACAGCACAACAAATCACATTTCATGCAAATACATTACAAACAATACACCAAACAACTGTGCCAGTTCTGAATTTGGCTGCCCAATGAAAGTGCTATTTTGTACACACTGAAAAAATTACTGTGAGCTCCTCATTAAGGGCCAAATAACAAAACAGTGCCACACTGGATGAGAACATGGGTGCAGCTGTTTTTTCATTAGGCCATTTCCAACCCTGGGTCCCAGCGCCTAGTGTTTTTATGGCACTCATTGGTTGGAAACCTGTCAACACGTTTCGAACCCTTAACCTTTGCCGGATTTTCCTCAGAACTGGCCAGATATCCCCAATTGACACTTTGTGCTTTTTAGTGCTACTTTCACTAGAAACTTTCTAATTCACCATCTCCAGTTCTATTAATTGGATTTTAGTTGGTTTGGTCTTGTTTTATTTATTAAAAAGGACTTTATTTTCCTAAATTTGTTGTGGTGTGCTTTCACTGTTTTACTATATGAAGTGTTGCACAAATACTTTCCACATTGTCTCTAAGGTAAGCTTGATTGCTCTGTGGCAAGCTATTAAGGGGGTAATCACAGGTTAATTTATGGTTTGCTTGTGCCTTAGCCTGACAAAGATTGTAGTTGCTCCTTGACAAGGGCTTAAACCCCTGCCAACCACCAACCCACTTTCTTATAGGAATCATAAAGAGTAGGGCTGGGGGGCTGGGTTAACCTTTTAATGCACATATCACTGTGGTTGACATCATGGTGTGAACTCGGGTCACTCTTAAGAATTGTGTTGTGGATAATAAGCTTTTGAGTTGTACCTGCCGTAACAGACATCTTTCATGAAGGAAGATGAAAAGGAGAGTTGCCAACTTCAAAAGAATCTGAGACCTAACAAAAAACTTCAAAGACCCAGACCCTAATTCACATTTGGTGTCTGGAAAATAACTAAAAGAAGGTGAAGGTGAGTTCCCGAAAATGTGTTATCTGCCAAGCAGCCAGACAGACTGTGTGAGAAGGGAAAGCTCTGCAAGACTTCAGCTTGTGACCAGAGCGGGGGGTCCAGGCCTGCCAGTCTCCCTGCTTGGTTATCGGATATCACCCAGGAAAACCAAGAACCTGGAGCCTGGAACACCAGTGCTTGCTTGGATTCCAAGACCAGTGTGCCCTATAAGGAAGAAGGGAGTGTTGAAGGGAGCAAGTTCCAATGGGGAGTCCTGTTGATACATTTGAATTTACCTTAAAGAAATTAACAGACAAGAGGCATTTGGTAAAACAGGGAAAAGTTGGTTTAATTAAACACAGTGGCCAGGAGAGTCTTGACAGAATGCGTTTGAGGAAAGTATCTTGGTGTACAGGTTTCGACTGGAATTATATTTTTTTTGTGAGGTACAATAAAACAATTTCTGCATTTCTGAAAAGTATCTCCGTCAATTTCAATTTTCAATGTCATAATCTTTATTCTATTTTATTAATAAAATCATAAAAGCCAAGTCATAAAAAGTACATACAATTTGTCATTACCAAATTCATTCTATTTTTTACACCCCATCAAGAAGTGCACTAGAGAAAAACAAATAAAATTACTATTTAACAGCTGTAAAAACAGTAAGGCTGGCCTAACTTGCACAAAATTGATTCATTTCAAATTCGGTGTAAATATTTATGTCTCAGATTATTATTTTTTGGGCAAAGCATAACAATATTTAATGTATCATTGATTTATGTGTTGTCACAGTTACACGGGGGCATATCTGATTTTGTAAAACAGCCATGATTAGAACGGATTAAGCAAGGGAATACATTTAACCTAAAGTAAATCAATATACGGCACTGATGTCATGTCATATACCAGGTCAAATAAGGTTTGATATTTATGACAGTTTGCACTAATATTGCATGTTGCATGGAATGTTTCTTTAGTGCAGAATCCTCGCGTTCTGAAGCCAGCGTATCCTTAAAGGCAGTTTCAATCCATTTAGCATCAGCGCTGGTTATGGCAATGGGATTATCATACAGATCAGACCTCCCCAAAGCCTGGAGATTACATTCCACATATGCAGTCCATGGTATCCGGGAGGATTTTTCTAATTTTAAACAATCCTGCAAAATCAGTCTGTTAAGACTAAGTTCATCCTTTACCCAAATTAAGTTGTAAAGCTTCACAGGGCAGAGGCGCAACGGATCTGTAGTAAAATATAAACCTAATTCTTCATGTACAATTCATAAGGTACACTTTGTGGTGCTCCCAGGAGACCCCTTAAAAATGTGCTTTTGGCTACTTGAAGTGGAGCAATCCCGCCATAGCCCCATATTCCACTGCTGTAGCTCGCTAATGGGACACACTTGGCCCTACAGATATCTAAAATAGATTGTATATGAGTGCGCCCAAGCCTGCATTAGAAATCGTCAATACTAAATATTGCTCTATTAAAGGATAAAACATTTTCACTTATAAGTGAGTGCCAATTAAGTCCAGAGTCCAATTGGACCCCCAAATATCTGAACTTGTCTACCTGACTAAAATGTCGACTGCATATTTCATAATTTTCGGATTTGCTGGACCAATCTTCATGACATGTGACTTAGAAAAATTCATTGTTAGGTCCAGGCTACTCATAAAACTAACAAAGAGGTTAAATAGTGTTTGCAAACCTTTGGCCGTATGAGCAATTAGAGCAGTATCATCCACATAGCGCAAGACAGGTATAGAATGACCGCCTACTATAGGAACATCTACACCTGGATTAGCCAAAGGTTGCTCTATGTGGTTGATATAAAAAATAAAGATGAAAGGTGCTAAAATACAGCCTTGCTGGACCCCATGCTGCAGGTTAAAGTGCTCAGTGCATTCACCATTAGGGCCAAACCTGACGCTAGCTGAAGGATTACTGTGCAAATACTGAAAACATTTAATAAAACTGGGTCGGCACCCGTCTGTTCCATCAAGGACCAAAGCTTAAAAGTGATTGACTCAATCGTAAGCAGAGCTCTAAGGTCCATGAAGGCCAGATGGACTGCCCCATCTCAGTCGTAAATTAACAAACACGGGCATTAGATATGGACACAGAAGGCTTTCGACTTCGGGGAGAGCTAGTGTGGGGCAGCGTGTATATGTCCAGATATCCGGCATGAGAAGCGCATGATCACTATGTGTGGTGTGCATGCCGTGTTCTGATTGGCTGAGTGTTTCTATCTACTTGCGGTATCCAGCTTTGTGGTATTTTTGGAGGACGCAAGCCTTTGGCCAGCAGTTTTTTATTGGGTCCATTTGCCTCAGACCTATTTGTGGTGCAACTATCTATCTGAGGGATTAATGAGGGTTTTCCCTAGGGGTGCGTTTGACTTTGGAGTAGGAGAGGCCCCACTTGTGACCTGGTATTTGATAGGTGGGGGTCACAGGATCTGCCTGACCATGTATCTTTGACTCAGAGTTGATGGGGAGGTCACCTTGGGTAAATCAGATAGCAATGAGGAGAGTTCACTGGATTTCCTAAAAATAATATGGTATTCACTGGTATCATTTTAATGAGATTCTCAACATTGTGTGTACAGTTGTCATAGCATACATCAATATTGTCTTTACTGATATTAACATAGTTATGCATTCCTAAATCAAGGCGTACATTGACATTGATTTTACGGGTAACAACACTGTTATTTGTGCATACATTGACATTGCTATTTCCAATATTGTCTCTATTGTACAGGCATAGATTATGGCATACTTTGACATTTGGGGCTCATTAGGATGGCGGACGGACTTGAGTCCATCCGCCACCCTAGAGGAGGAGGGACCGTCCGCAGGGGCCGCGGCGGTCCCTCCAGTGCAATTAGGATGTGACCGCCAGGGTGGCGGTCACATCCTCTATCTTTAACATTGCGGCGGGTGCAGCTTCAAGCTGCACCCTCCGCAATGTTAAAAATGCATGCACCGCATTTGCATGCACAAAGCGACAGGCACCGCGCGGTGCCTGCTGCTTTGTTCATGCATATGCAGGGTGGTACCATAGGTACCCTCCATGTGCACCCCCCACCCCCCCTTCACCCAGCGGGCCCGCAACGGGCCCCCGAAGTGAAGGTCCATATGCTTTTCCACGGCGGAAAAGCCGCAGCGGAAAAGCATACATTTTACACCATCCTAATATGGCTGGCGGTGTCTGATAGACACCACCAGCCATGTTAGAGCTTTTCCGCCACGGTTGTAAGCCAACCGCGGCGGAAAAGCGGCGGACTGAAACCAGGACCCACCAGCCATCCTAATTTGGCGGTGGGTCTTTGGTGGGTCCGCAGAGGATTTTCCGCATCCGCTGGGCCGGCGGTGGCTTCCGCCGGCCCGGAGGATGCAGAAAATCCTCCATCCTAATGAGCCCCTAAGTTCATTGGTGTTGACGTTGTTGGCCTACACATATTAGGGTATTCATTGACATCGTATTTGCCCATACCACAACTCCCCCCAAGCTCAGTATCATTTATTATTTTCAGCAACTCCTAACTGGTTGATTGTATCCAATGGGTGTACGCCTTTGTTTGCATGGTAAAGAAGGGTATTGACCCTCCAGCGTCTACTTGAGTCTATGTGAACAATCTAAATACTTCTGGAATGTCCTTGTACTGAGCACAGACAAAATAATCAGCAATTCTTCTCCTTAAAGCCTAATGCAACAGAGTTGTTTTCATCTGTTACAGATGTTGAGACAACTCAGATATATCTCACCCAGGGATGACCAGGTTTGGGTTGTGTATAGTAACAAGGGTGTAAAGGCCCGCTATCAGGATATAAGTTGGGTGTTGGCAAGGTCACCACATTGCCAGTAGAAATTCCTCAACGTGGAGGTCCCCCATTGAAGGTCCAGTATGTACAGTATTGTGCCGCAGTTCTCATTACCGCCCAACGGTATGGTTCCTTTTCCTTCCATACAATTAGTGTTGCTCCTTCCTCTTCCTCTCCAACCATGTGTTCCTATTAATCTTGGTTATCCTAGATTTCCTTACACGAGGTGTCTATGCTAGCATTGGATTCCTTCCCTTGGGGCCCATTTCCCCCGTGTGAGTGAGATGAGGTTCCCTGCACTGGAATTCCATGTCCAGGGTCCATTTGTCATTAAGAATGTGGCTCAAGGAACGTTAAGGGCCACCCTGGGACAGCATTTGGAGGCAGGAGCAGATATAATTGGTGCGGTGGTACGGCTACCATTAGGAACCTTTTTTCTATGAAGGCCAAACAGTTTCCTGCCCTATGGTTCCCCTTCTGTGCATCCTGTCTACCTTGGATTGGATGTCGCTAGGCTCAGTGAAGAGATACAGTGCAGTGGAGTTGGTCTCATACCAGGTGATGTTTACAAGTGCTCTACAGGTTTCTAATCTATGGAGTTGGATCTTCGCTCTGATCCTACATAGGTACAGATGGAAGCACATTTTGCTTTTTCAGGGTCTATATTCTAGGATAGGTAAAGCCTATCTGCAGCAACGGCATGGGGTATCAATGAACATATATAACACATGGTTTGCGTGCCCACGGCAGTCATGTGTTGCTACCAGGTGTTATGTAGGAGTGTGCTGTGTAGTGCATGAGGAATTCTAGTGTATGGTTCAGTGTAGGTATAGAGAGGCCTCTGTGCATGCGTTGCAAGAATGTAGAAGCAGAACTTATGACATAAGGTATACACCTAGCTCAGAACCAGAAGGGCTTCAAAAGCACCCTGGCTAAATAAAGCATGTACAGAAATATTAACTTGGAAAGCTGTAGGGTCGTCTTCTGATGAGGTGTCTGTCATCTGGACGCCCAGATGTGCTAAGATTTTAGGAAGAATTGTAAGTTTCAAATTGATTAAGGTGTGGTAAATAAATAATTAATTACCGGATCTATTTTTCAGAAATAATCAATAAACAGATAGCTCAATAAATAAGAGTCAAGATTCGAGGTAGCTGGAGTTTACAGGCTTTAATAAGCATAAAGGACAGGAACAGGACAGCCTGTACGGGAATAGGATGGCAGCTGCCGGGGGCAGGAATAGGCTGGCAATTGGCAATTTTTAATAACAGTGTACAATATTTATAGTTAAACAAATACATTACATTCAATACAGTAGGCGTAGCAGTAGGCGTGGTTTCGTAGCAGTCGCGAAAGATAAGGGCAAAATGATGTAACAAGAAGGCGTGTACAGGGCGTATACATAGACATGTGATGCAAACGTAACAGAATATGTCATAAACGGGGCGGAAACATGGAGGGGGCTACCTGAGCAGCTGGGACCTCTAACCTAGTGGTGCGCGCAAACTGGCAATGACGTGTTACCAGGGAGAACTGGGGGCTATGACTTCTGCGCTAGAAGAGGAGACTAAAGTCTGGAGTGTCAGAGCGACATGTACCCAGGCATATCTAGTATCTAGTGTTTAGAGTACATGTTGATAGAATCCAAAAGTTATCAGGGTAAAGGCTAACAGACACTAAGACTGGTGCATGCATAATTCTACATGTAGTGCGTGTGCGAGGAATATTCTATGAATATTAATACAGTATTTCTCTTACATGGAGACATAAAGGCTAGACCATGACGGAAACTATTGATGCGATTCAGTAGCTTAGGAATGCAGAGAAGGAGGGCTGAACTGATAACTAGAAACATAACATATTCTTGGCAGACTGAGAGGCAGAGCCAGGCCGGGCCGGGCACTGCGAGGCAAGAAGTAAGCTAAGGGTCAGGGATGCAGGTGGGGGCTGTATCGCTCCTTGGAGAGGGTTCAGGAAACAGGAGCTGAATCTGAGTCCGGGCCTTTTTGAGGCCTAGAAACGGGGACAATTCAATGAATTAACGTGCACACTGTGAAACGTGGCAACGTAGCTTTACATAGGCCTAATATTCGTTGTTTTCACGAAGACTGGAAACTGGCATACTAGAGATGGACACAACTGTAATTGCGTCTTTAATCGATCAGAAAGGGAATACATGCATATCGATCATGCACATATAACATAAGATGGGGAACACGTAGGCACATACAACATGGCAAAATTTACTTTTCCACATTCCCTCCTTGTGCCCTACGTTTCCATCAGGAAACATCTATATTCATGATACCATCTATCATTTCATATAGCATCATTTGCTCGTCTCGAATTGTCTTGGAACGGGATTTAGAGCGGGACTTAGGACTAGGAATACAAGAGGTAGCACAAATGCCGCAAATCGCAGGGCCACATTGTATACAGAGGCAGCAACTGAATATGATCATTACTGCAATACCCAGAAATGACAATACTTTCCATCCCCAGGCAGATATAATACTCCAGAGCCAACCGGACCACGTCCAGGTGCCTGGATTCTGGTGTAACTGATGGGCAATTTTATGAAGTCTGGTTATAGCTGAATAAACAGATGGCGCGTTATTAGGAATGAAAATGCAGCAACTAGATCCGATGACTCTACATGCTCCTCCTCTATCGGCCAGTATGACGTCAAGAACGAGACGATTTTGGAGCACGACAAATCTCATAGCAGATTGCTCTTCGGTTAAGTTACCTAGAGCAGAAGTAGTCTCATTCACTACTGCTTCAAGGGTTCTGGTTAACCTACGTATTAACTTACTATTCTGGACAGGGCCTATAAAGAAGAAGAAACCTTTATTAAAGTCTTGATACTGTTCTAGAGTAGTTTCAGTTTGATCGACAATTGGGGACTCGATCTCCCTTCTATGTCTGACGTGTACTAGATGTGTGTTTCTGTGATAATCAGATGGGGCTAGAAAAACTGGTGGCAGTAGGAAGGCAATGTAACATGTTCCATCCCAATCGAGGGGCAGACGAACATATGCGGTCTGGCCACAAACAAAATAAGAATGACGTGAGGCTTTGAAAATAGATTTCCCACTGTCACTATACTTGACAATAGTAGTACAATCACTATGTCCTACATGTGCGGAACCATTCTTTCTGACACATAATTCGCCTTTGACTGGTAATACTGAAATAGCAGGTAAATCTGGAGTAGTATCAGACTGAACATTCAGGACCATAAAATTCGAAGAATAATTACCCAAATCATATACTTCATTTTCTAGATCTAACCCTGTTCTATGGGAGAGACCTTGCTTGTCTGGAAAACATGTTCTATTCAGAAGGGACATATCATTTGAGGATGACGTTAAAGTGGACCACGCTCCACACGAACCATTATGTGAAAACGGATAAGGAAAAAGTGGCAGAACTCCCTTCGGTGTCTGGAAAGGGGGGAGTCGACCACACACCCAACAATTAGTGGCATTGCTGGTTTGGTGTGAATAGTGTAACATTCTGATGAATGTATTATTACGCATAGCAAGACGATAGGATAGCTCGTGAGGAGGCAGATCACTAAATGTGTGCTCTACTGTAGCATTAGAAAACTTATTTACATGTGAACTTGGGAAACATAAATGTAATGCATAACTTGTGCAGGTAACCATTAGACTTACATATAATAAAAAACTTAGAACAATAATACATTTGATAGAGTTTTGACTAACTCTCTCACTATGGGGGTCTATCTCATACATGTCAGAAACCTGTCTAACCGTTTCACCCGAGAGGGACTTAGACAATTAAACTGGCTGACTTATTTTACTAGACCGAAGCTTCAACTTATACTCCTGTTGCGGAGTTTTCTCTAACAGAGGACCTTTAAGTTCAGAATTAAGTTCAGAGTCTGTTTTTAGGCAGTCTTTAGAAATGGAACAGTCCTTAGCAAAAGATTTTTCACGAAGTCCATGGAATTTTTTGACGTGGGACAGGTGGACCCATCCCTTCCGGCCTTCTAACTTCACGGCCGTGCGGGTGGTCAGGAGAACAAGTCGCGGCTCCTTCCAACGAGGCTCCAGTGGACTTGAACGATCAAAGTTCCTGACGAGAACAAGGTTGCCTGGAATGACCTCATGCGGTTTCACCTCGGTGTTGTCTGGAAATGCAGCGGCAACCTGTGAACGACAAGAGTGTAGGGCAGACATCAAGGAAGCTAGGTAATCTGTCAACATATTACTGGAAACATCTGTAATACTGCGGGGTCTAGGTGTACCCCACATATTTGGGGGGCGGCCGAATACGACCTCATAAGGGGACAGGCCTGATCTGGAATGTGCAACCATCCGCATATAAAATAGGGCTACTGGCAAGGCAACTAGCCAGTCTACACCTTTCTCTTTACATATCTTGGCAATGCGAATTTTCAGGGTCTGATTATGTCTCTCTACGAGACCGGCTGCTTCAGGATGGCGCACACAATGGAACTTCCACTGGTACCCTAACAGAAGGGAAACATGTTTCATTAACTCGGATGAGAATGGCTGGCCGTTATCAGAATACACGACCCTAGGGAGTCCATAGCGGGGAAAGAATTCACGAACCAACTGCCTGGCAGTGGTCGCTGCTGTGTAATCTGGAACTGGATATGCTTCTGTCCACCTGGACAAAGCGCATACAACTACGAGAACATACTTGAAACCTCGACATCGCTCCATCTGAATATAATCCATCTGGAGGACTTCAAAAGGGTGGTCAGGAGGTTGGAATCCACCTTGTTCCACCGGGACACTTTTACCTGGATTGAACTGGCAACATATCATACAAGTACGGACTTTCTGCTTGGCTGCAGCTCGTAAGTGCTTGTTGAACCAAAGGTTCTGGATACTATCTAACATAGCTTTTTCTCCTAGATGTGCTGGACTATGTGCGGTATTGATAATGACTTGAACCATAGAGTCGGGGAGAAACCATGTGGCTTTTCCCTTCGTCACCCATCCCTGATCTGTCTGGACCCCTCCTTGTTCGGACCATTTCTTGATTTCTTCGGGAGTAGCATGTAACTGTATGTCTATGACATCTTGTGTAGGGTCCTTAACTGTCATACAAGTAGTCTGATCTGGAGTGAGTGTCTGTGTCGGAATGTCTGGAATGTCTGGGGTCTGAGCTGTAAGCTTGGCTGTTCGATCTGCTAGATCGTTACCTTGGGAAATGATGTCAGTAACTTTCGTATGTGCTTTTCACTTCATGATAGCGATAGCTGTCGGTAAATGTATTGCATCTAACAGAGCTTGAATGAGGAGACCATGCTGAATCTTGGTTCCATGAGAAGTCATGAAACCTCTCTCCTGCCAGAGCACTCCGAAGTCGTGTACGACTCCGAATGCGTAACGTGAATCTGTATATATGTTTACTTTCAGGTTCTTGGCACGTATGCAGGCTTGCGTCAGAGCAACTAGCTCTGCTGCTTGAGCAGACAGGGTGTCAATACGGTGTGTTTCTATAACTTCAGTTTCAGTAGTCACTGCATACGCGGCTACTAGTTCTCCTGTACTCGTTCTCATACATGAACCGTCCACATAAAGTGTCAGGTCGGGGTCAGGTAATGCAATGTCTGTCAGGTCTTGTCTTGGCTTTGTCATGGTGTTAACAACTTCCACACAGTCATGTGTGGCAGGATTTGAAGTAACTGACGGTAACAGTGTAGCAGGATTTAGAACGTTGCAGCGTCTGATTTCTATGTGTGGCTGGAACAGTGTCAGTTCATAACCTGTTAAACGTGCAATTGTCAAGTGCTGGGTCTGTGTTCGGTTTAAAAGAACTTCCACGGAGTGTGGAACTTGTACTGTCAGGTAGTGTCCTAATACTATGGAATCACTTTGTCTGATGGCTAGAGCTGTGGCTGCAACTGACTTGAGGCACGCAGGCAAAGCCTGGGCTACTGGATCTAATGTGCTAGAAAAATAAGCACAGGGCTTGTACTGTCCTGCTTGATCTTGTGTGAGAACAGATAATGCAGTACCATCACGTTCTGTGACAAAAAGTGTAAAAGGCTTACTATAGTTCGGTGCTGCTAGAACAGGTGCTTGGCATAAGGCTTTCTTTAATTCATTAAAAACAAGTGTATGTTCCTGGGTCCAAGGGAGGACAGTCGATACGGCTGCCTCCTGTGTCGTTAACTGTATCAGTGGCTTGGCTAGAAATGCATACTGAGGAATCCATTGTCTGCAATAAGAAGTGAGGCCAATAAAAGCTCGTACCTCCTTCTGTGTCTTGGGCTGTGGAAGACTCGCTATTAACTGGATACGGTCTGGTGTCAACTGCCTACCCCACTTGGACAGTAAGTGGCCTAAGTAGATCACTTGCTGGACACAGAATTGTAATTTGGAAGGGGACACCTTGTGCCCCTGCTCGGCCAGGAAATACAGAACCATAAGTGACGCACGCTCGCAGTCACGTTCAGAACGGGCTGTGATCAGTAGATCATCGACATACTGGAGCAGGGCAGTGTCAGTTGGCATGTGAATATTGTCTAGTTGTCTTTTAAGTGCTTGACTGTAAATACTAGGACTTTCTGTGAAACCTTGAGGAGCTCGTGTGAATTTATAGCTTCTTCCATTTAAACAAAAACCGAAAAGGTACTGGCTGTCTGGATGAATGGGGACACTGAAAAATGCATTCTTGAGGTCGATAACAGTGAAAAATGTAGCTTCAGAATCAATAGCCGTCAATAGGGATGAAATATCCGGGACTACTGGATACTGGGGTATGATACATTTATTAAGTTCTCGAAGGTCAATTACTAATCGATATACTGGAGGTGCATTTGGATCAGTACGTTTCAGGACCGGAATGATAGGAGAATTACATACATTGGAGTCAGTTTCTACAACCACTCCTTGAGCAATGAGCTCGTCAATAATTTTGGATAAGGCTGCTACAGCCTCAGGTGGCAATTTGTACTGTCTGATTCGTGGTAAAACAACACCTTGCTTCAGAGTAACACGATGGGGTGTGATTTGCATAAAACCTACATCAGTTGGACCTTGCGCCCATAAATGCTGCGGAACATTCAGTAATCTGGGATCAAAATCACGTAATACATAGTGACCTTTAAAGTCACGCAAAAACAATCGGACTCCTTCTGGGGAGCAGCAAATTACTGCACCTAATTCCTTTAATGTTTTAATGCCTAATACATTTTCTGGACATGATTTCGTAAGTAACAAATCAGTAGTTCGGGACAATGGACCTACTTCTAGGGAAACTGGTTTCGAAATTTCGTTCACAATAGGCTTTCCTGAAAATCCAAGGGAAACATTTTTAGAGCCTGAGAGCGGAGCCCCTGGAACCTCTTCATGACTGATATTAGTCCTACTTGCCCCTGTATCAATCAAAAACTTTCTGTCTTTCCCTAATACTTGACTGTGTACATAGGGACCCTCTTGATCTACAGGTATCTCGATGAGAGGCAAGCCTACCTCCCTCTCTAGGCTGTTTCATGAATACTGTTGATACTCTGGATACTCGGACTGTGCGTACTGGTACATCTGCTGTGTAACATGCTGTGTTGCAGCGATAGGCTGCGGTGCTGGAGCTGTCTGTTGTGCATTCTGTGGTGACTGAGAAGTCTGTGATACTTGTTCTTGTCTAGGCGGACGTGGTCTTTCTTTAGTCTTACCAGTTGCTGTATTGTGTTTCAGAACTGCACACTCGTTTATAAAATGACCTGGCTGTTTACAATAATTGCATGTCCCTTTAACGGGAGCTGCAGGATGACTGGCTTGATTCGGACCCCTCTTCTGACTGTCTTGTGGAACAGATTGTGCAACTAATACTTTCATTTTCGTATCTTTCATACGTCTCCTTTCGTGTTCTTGCTCTTCCCTGATTCTATTCTGGTGATACTGGAGCATCTGAAGCATTTGTGACGGGGTATTAGCTTGCCAGGTACTTTCGACTTTCAAAACTCGATTTTTAACTTGTGGACTTGAATTCTCGACTAGTTTGGTAACAAAAAGATGAGGGTACGACTCACTACCTGTCTTCAAACCACTGTTGATAATAAAACATTTTTCAAATCTAGAATAAAAATCACTAGTGTCTTCATCCTGTTTCTGTTTACATGCTGAGATTGCATCCCAATCTTCCTTTTTCGTGGCTAGTAACCTTGGCAAAACTTGTATCAATAACTCGGGCAATTCTTTACATTTGTCCCCAAGACCGGTACCTGGTACTCGTATTTTATCTTCAGCTTCTAGAGCTGTCCAATCAATCTTTTTCTCTCCCACCTCCCATTCTTTTTCCTTGAGTTTTTCATATACCCCTGCGGGCAACAGGACCTTTAGCATTTTAATGATATCTGGATACGTGTATTCTCCCATACGGAGCATGTCTTTTAATTCTCGATGGAACCCTGCTGGATCTTTGTCGTGACAGGGAATTAATTTCTTCATCTCTAAGAGTTCCATCTTTGTAATAGGGGTGTAAACAAATACTCGTTGCATTTCACCACCCGCTGTCCTAACTGGGTGTACTTCCCGTAACGGATGCTGTCTATCTATGTAAAATGGTTTACTTTCTGGAGGTGAGACATGAACAAAATGCGGATTCAGAAACGTTCGATATTTGTGGCGCTGTTCTAGAATGATACTAATTAAATCAGTACCTAAACCTCTCCATTTATACTGGAGTAACTCGTTCAGAACATCATGTAACGGACCTGGATCAGAATGCTGTCCCTCATACAGTGTAATGAGGTGCTGGATCATATACATACCCACAGTCGCTGCTCGGCTGGGGGCAGTTTCAGAAACATTTGTGCCACTATTTCGTCTGGAAAAGTGGTAGAATCAGTAGTCCATCGGACTGCTGATCGGGCTAGTTCTTGTTCATGCATGGTACTAAGTTCACTATAACCGATTCGTGATTTCAGAATGTGATCGGTAGCTTGAAATACTTGTTCAAGAGAACCTTGTTCTGGTGCTGGAGGAGGAAAAACTTTCTTGTGTTCTAGACGTGAATGTCGGTCGGGAAGTCTAGTTTTACCTACATACGCTACTCTGGTAGTATTCTCGTCGTCTACCTCTTCGGTATCAGAGGCGTCTTCTTTCTCGCTTACTTGTGCTGCTTTGCGTTTTTTGTGTAACCTTATTATTTCCTTACGAATTTTCTTGTACATACTCTCTATACTACTGAGTGTCCTGTGTCTTCCCTCGGCTATATGATCACTCCACCTTGTCAGGACTTTCATTTCGGTCGGATCTTTAGTCGGATAATCTTGTTCCCTTATTAAACAATTGATTAGAAACTTTAAAAGCATGAGCTGAGTCTCGGCTTTCCTTTGAGACATGGCTTCGCCAATACTTTCTGGATCTACTCCTGTACGGATGAAACGATATATTCTGTCTAGATCTTCTTTCATATTCGGTAGGGTGTCCAAATACTCGGTCACCCGTCTTACACGCAATGAATATATGACCATATCATTATCCCCTGGGACTGGATCATAACGCCATTCGGTAAGGGCTCGCTTGATATCTGCAACGGACTGCTGTTTGGGCGTACGCTGTAGCGCACGTTCATGTAGCTCAAGTAACGTTATACGTTTGTGTTGCGGCGGGGTTCCCGGAGGACTTCCCCCCCCCGCGGCTCCTAAACTAGAATCGTCGACGGGTACTGTACGGGCGGGCAGAGTGACTGATGTAGCGGGTACTTGTACTGTGGGCTGGACCGGGGGTACCGTAACAGGTGCTGTAACAGGTGCCCCGGTGGCTGGAGGACCAGGAATTACATTATTTACAGGAACTGGCGGAGCAGGATTTGCATATTCTGGGACTGTGTCGTCCAAATAGGACGAGAGAAAAATATCAGCTGCGGTCGGTTTGTGACGTAGCTTAATCGGAACTAATGGCGGCGGAAAATTACATGGTGCTTCCGGGGTTGCTTTCGGCAAGCCCTCGGCAAGAAGAGGATACATACCCTTAATGAGGGCATTTCTCTGTCTGTCTGACTGTTCGGTTTTTACTCGTTCACCTACTTCGATTAATTCCCTTTCTTGGGCTCTTTCTGAGGATTCCCTACTTAATTCTGTCTTTCTGATTTCTTTTTCTGTTCTTTTATGAGATTCTTTGCGCCATAACTCGATGGCATCTTTCTGGGACTGTCTGGCTTTCTTTTTCCATAATACTTCTTCTACTCGCATGATGCACTCGGCATCCCACGTACCTGATACGGGCCATCTATATTTCTCTTCTAATTCCTTGGTGTACTCCACCCATAAGTCTAGATATAATATGGCACTTATGCCATGCTTATGATACATAAAATGACCTGGACTGTCCCTAGGCGGGACAGGAACTGCTTCCTCGAGCAGACCTTTTCTAGTTCTTAACTGACGTAATTTCGAGAACAAAGGCATAATTTTGGGCTGGAGTCTGGACACAATACAATACACGATAAACACAATAATAATTAAGAAAACAAATCACTCATACCACGACATTGAAAACACATGGAATAACATTTAAAATAACAGTTCGGACAGAAAACAGAAAACATGAATTTCTCGAGAACAGAACTTACTAGAATGACTAGATGTACTGCTAAAACAGCACAAAACTTACCGGTCCCATAAAGAGACACGTCAGGACCCGCGTCCACCTAAGTGAACACTTCGTGTTGGATTTGCGTACCCAAACCCACGGACCAGAGACAAATTAATTGACCCTGTCTAGATACTACCCCAGCAACGGTACTCACCGGGCAGCAAGAACGGAAGGCCTCGGACTGGACTGGACTGCTACGACGACGGACGGACGAACTTCGGACTTCAGTTACAGGTGGGCCTCGGGATACCTCGGACCTTGGACTCTCGGCTTGGGCTCTGGTCGGGACTCGCCGCGTTCCTCCACCGCCTCGTCTGGACGCTGGACCGCAACCTCCGTCTCCTCCGTGGGCCTGAGGGATACTTGAAGCAGAAATATCTGCACGTGCACGGTATGGTTCCGTCACGGCTGCAGAGGATCAGGGGGCCTGCGTGGCTTCTCCGGCGCGTGGGGAAAGGGCAAGTCCCTATTCGGGCGCCATTATGTGGTAAATAAATAATTAATTACCGGATCTATTTTTCAGAAATAATCAATAAACAGATAGCTCAATAAATAAGAGTCAAGATTCGAGGTAGCTGGAGTTTACAGGCTTTAATAAGCATAAAGGACAGGAACAGGACAGCCTGTACGGGAATAGGATGGCAGCTGCCGGGGGCAGGAATAGGCTGGCAATTGGCAATTTTTAATAACAGTGTACAATATTTATAGTTAAACAAATACATTACATTCAATACAGTAGGCGTAGCAGTAGGCGTGGTTTCGTAGCAGTCGCGAAAGATAAGGGCAAAATGATGTAACAAGAAGGCGTGTACAGGGCGTATACATAGACATGTGATGCAAACGTAACAGAATATGTCATAAACGGGGCGGAAACATGGAGGGGGCTACCTGAGCAGCTGGGACCTCTAACCTAGTGGTGCGCGCAAACTGGCAATGACGTGTTACCAGGGAGAACTGGGGGCTATGACTTCTGCGCTAGAAGAGGAGACTAAAGTCTGGAGTGTCAGAGCGACATGTACCCAGGCATATCTAGTATCTAGTGTTTAGAGTACATGTTGATAGAATCCAAAAGTTATCAGGGTAAAGGCTAACAGACACTAAGACTGGTGCATGCATAATTCTACATGTAGTGCGTGTGCGAGGAATATTCTATGAATATTAATACAGTATTTCTCTTACATGGAGACATAAAGGCTAGACCATGACGGAAACTATTGATGCGATTCAGTAGCTTAGGAATGCAGAGAAGGAGGGCTGAACTGATAACTAGAAACATAACATATTCTTGGCAGACTGAGAGGCAGAGCCAGGCCGGGCCGGGCACTGCGAGGCAAGAAGTAAGCTAAGGGTCAGGGATGCAGGTGGGGGCTGTATCGCTCCTTGGAGAGGGTTCAGGAAACAGGAGCTGAATCTGAGTCCGGGCCTTTTTGAGGCCTAGAAACGGGGACAATTCAATGAATTAACGTGCACACTGTGAAACGTGGCAACGTAGCTTTACATAGGCCTAATATTCGTTGTTTTCACGAAGACTGGAAACTGGCATACTAGAGATGGACACAACTGTAATTGCGTCTTTAATCGATCAGAAAGGGAATACATGCATATCGATCATGCACATATAACATAAGATGGGGAACACGTAGGCACATACAACATGGCAAAATTTACTTTTCCACAAAGGGGTGGTAGAATTGTAAGGGAGAAGTGAGTGTTAAATGGTTTTAATGCTCTTTGTATTTTGGTTTCACCCCCTCTGCTAGCTACGGTGGGGACAGTGCTCTTTTCCTGTGGGATGCCTTGTTTAAAGGTGTGATGCTTTGATTGAGGCAGGGGTGTCCTTTTAACCTGCATGTGCTTCATGTAATTGTGAAGAGAAGTGGACATTTAGATTTTAGGTTAATGTATTCATTAGCTTGTGTGCGGCCTTTGGGCCTAGGCATGTGGTGTAGAACAAGGTTTTTCTCTAAATGGGCTGAGATACTGTGTTACACCCTTACTCTGGAAGGATCGAGAAACTTTGGGCTGTTTTTAGGCTGTTTTTTGTGGGTTCTGGTGGGTGGTTACCTGTGCTTTTGGATGATGATAATTTTAACAAAAGATACTGGAGGTGGTTGTAAGCTCATGAGCGAACTCCGCTAGAACCTGCAGGGAAATGTCTCGAACTGTGTTTGTTTTTTGGTGTTTTTTGGGCAAGAGTCAGGGGTCTTGTTTGGGCTTTATGTGCTTGACCTGATTGATGGTGACGTTAATGAATTTGATGGATATTCCTATGGACTGGGGCCATGTGATTGAATAACTTAGGAGTTTTGAGGGTATTGCTGCCATTGATGGCCATTGCTGGCCTTTGCGTGTACAGGAACCCACGCCCGATGCCAATACTGGAGCATTCACCTAATTTTGGAACTAAAGGAGAGCCTCCATTTGGCAGCAGAGACATACGTAGCCTGCCCAAAATTGGACGTGGGTAAGCGGTCCTGGGTGTCCGCCCAGTTCCTCCATCAGACCATCCTCCCCCGGGAGGTTTAGTAAGCCAACCTCATCCTGGGGGATCAACAGCAGTGGGGGCCCAGGGCTCCCTGAGGGTACCTGGTTGACGTAACATGGCCGTCTTGAAGGCTGGCTGTGGTGGCAGGTGAGGAAATATGACTGGAAGTCGTTCGATGGGTATAGGGACATTTTGTTGACTTGGTCTTGGACTCATGGTGTGTTTATACCCTGTGTTTGTCCTATGGCACTACCACGTCAGATAATCACCCCACCTTTCTATGGCTGTGGGCACGGTCCCTCCGAAACTCAACTCCATGTCTGATGCAGCGATTTCTCTGTGCTCAGCTAATCACTCAGTTGGGTGGCTCCAGCCTGATTTCCTTGAAGCTGAATGTGTAAGGCATGTGCATTGTTCTGTGCTTCATTTTGGGGGTGGATGCTCTGTGGGGGCTGTCCCGGTACTATCCCATTTGGATGGTGGCACATTTCTAGAGGACATTGGTTAGCCATGTGGCCCATTCTTTGACAATATTTGCTCTCTACAGGGCCAGTTTGGAACTAGTCTTCCTACGTTCGGCAGATAGCCTCTGGCGTCCATAAGCAGAGCTCCCTTTAAGATGGATGCAATTTAGACATTTGCGCTTGCACATCCCCCTCAAGGGCAGTCATCTTCAGCTAACGTTGGGCCAGTTTCACAGTGTCTCTTTGTGCCTGCTCTTGCTTTTTCCTGTCATTTTTTTGCCTCTTCCGGTAATAGTGTAGTATGTGGGCCTTTATTTCCTGCTAAGGTTTGGTGCCCGGCCCTACTATAATATCTAATCCGGTCTGAATCTCAGTTGGTAATCTCTTCTTGAGGATGTTGTAGAAGTATGCAACCTGGGGATTGGTGTCAGTCCAGGGCTGTCCTGTCTCCCGCCTCATTGTTCTCTCATGTGTAGGAATTCAGTCGAGGTCTCCCTAGGCTTCATTCTCCATGCGCGTGCATGCGCAGTCCTCCCAAGACATACAGCATAGGGGTTTTGCTTCTATAAAGACGCTGAGTCGTGATGTACAAAGTTCAATGTTCTTTTAATAATCCACTTATAGACAAGACACCAGCCAACGCGTTTCGTTCTGTCACCAGAACTTCTTCAGGGTGCAATCGATATATCAAGGCGTTTAATGTTTCAAACAGAATTCCTTTTCCAATATTTTTCGTATTCCTAAGACTTCTGTATTGGATTATCCTACTGCGGTGGGCCCAGAAATCTTAATATATCAAATGGTTTCCAGATAACGGTCCGAATTGTTTGTTGATATAGGACAAGGCATTAACCTTATGTGTTCGAACAAATATTCAGTGTAGTCGGAAGGTCCCACCTCCTATTCTTTTCCGAAACCTATATTGGTATCTCCTTACGGCAGTTGCCTGTTGGGTCGATCCAGATATACCCAATTCGGCGTCTCGGTATCCTGACGCGTTAACGTCTCCAATGCTCTATTATAATTGTCAGTAAACAGTGTTCACGAGGAGGTACCAAAAACAATCTACTGGTTAAGAGCTCTAATAAAAAATAATGGATTGAAAAATGGACATTTAACACTATACAAAACTCGAATGCAATGCAATAGTAACAATCTGAAACAGAACGCAATTGTTAGTTGAGGACAGTATGAGTTGATTTGTAGCAGTAAACTAGCAATCATTTTGATTTGGAAAACATGATTATAATTTCATAAATGTTAGACACCCTAACATGAGATAAAATGTAAACATGCAGCATGATTTTCAAAATTCCAACAGCACCACATCATCAATAACTGCAGAAATGGAAAAATCTAGAAGAGACAACAAGAGAAAGGCTTTGACTGAAAAAATAGTTATTTTGTACAAAAAAAGTTGGTCCCCTCCTAGTGCCTACAGCCCGAGGAAAGGGGGTGCTCTGCATGATACGCAGAGCTAAGTGAGCCCACTAGTCAATCAATATAGGCTGGGCGGACAAAAAATAGAAATGATTTGTGTTAGGAAAATGGAATAACCTGATAACTATCGACCCTCTATGGCCAGACACAAGCTACACCTGATTCTCAAGGGCTGAATTTTCCCTAACTTCTGAATTACACCCTATATCGCACCCAGGGGTTTTGCCTACCAACTGCCTAACACCCAGTGGTCCAAGTAAAGAGACAATGAAAAATACCCCTCACTTCTTTAAGAAATTACCAGCATTGAGACTGGTAGCACTAAGAAAACCTTTGGTACTAAAAATAAGATTGAGATGTTAGCTCTATATCACACCCAGAACCTATGCATACCAACTGCTTCCAAGCCTAGCGGTTCAGGCGCTCCCTTATTGTCACCCAAGATGAGACGTACCCTGTTCCATGCCCAATGGTCCAAGCAATCGTTTACTGACACCCAGGGATGAGGTGTATCCTGTGCTCCACGATAAGGGTCAAATTCCAAAAACTGTAACTACCATCACCTTCTTCTAGTGTGCTGACTAGAGGAAAAATAAAAGTGATCGAAGCGCTAGTCCTAGTTTGCCAGACTCACCATGATGAGCCTAACGATAAGATCTATTTGCCCAGATATGAATCCGTTCTGGCCGGGGTCCTTCCTTTGACAGCAGTCGGGCTCAATAAACCGATCTCTCCTATCTGGCTCACCAAAATGTTGCTTGGATATGAATTTACGTTAATGGAATGAAAAGGCAAGAGGCGTTTGGTAAAATGGCAACACGTTGGTTTAATTAAATACAGTGGATGGGAGACTTTCTTCAGACACATTCTATCAAGACTGTCCATGATGCTGTGTTTAGTTGAACCAACATGCTCCTGTTTTGCCAAACACCATATCCGAGAAACAGCCGTAACATGAGGATTCCCTGTGAGAGATGTGAGGATTTGGCGGTGCATGGATCGGGCATAGTCTGTATGCAAGACTTTTTTTGGTGATCCCTGCATGCCAGGAGAAGGTTGTCGTTGACTGAAATAGGTATTGAGTGCTGTGCAGAGGGTGCCGAGCACACATGGCCTTGTTGCATGACCTTGTATACTACTGGTGAAGAAGTTGTATGACCAGCATGCAGGACTCGTGAACTGCTGTCGGCAACCCAGTATGCCGGGAGGGGCTGCCTGGACCAAATCATCAAAGACTTCGAGCTAGTGCATCAGTCTGATGTGAGGCTGTGACAGGCATGTCTAGCCGCACTGAAGTATTTGTCCTGACAGACCCCAGTGGGTTATGAGGATGCCGATGAGGACGACACAGCCTCATGGCATTCCAGCTCAGAGCCAAAGAACTGAATTCCCCCCAAAGGAGAAAACAGGGCTTACCGCATCGCTGAGAGCTAGAAGCTGCTGTGACTGCTGGAGAGAGGGTTTGCGCCACTCTGGAGAGTGTGTCTGAGCCTGCTTGACACTGTCAGGTGTACCATGAGCAGCCTGACTACTCCAAGCAGGGTCCAATCTTGTGAGTGCCCACGCTGATGGAACCTGCTGTAACGCTGAATGCTTTTGTGCTGCAGGAGTGGGTAAAACTTGATCTCAGGTATTGTGGGGACCTGGGGTATACACTGCTGAAGTTGCTGCAGCACCATAGATACTTCTGACTAAAATCCTGAAGAGTTAAAGAAACTCTTGAGTACAGCCTTATAGTGTGCCTTCCCTAGATGCAGCCACTAGTGAACGGGGAATAACCCGAAAACATTACACGAAGGAGGGTGGGACAGGTATTTCCTGACAACTACTAGAGCCCGGATTTTCAAGGTGGATTGTGTTGCTGTATTTGAATGGCACATCTCTTTGCATGGGTAGAGTTTGAAATAAATTACTATTTTTTTCTTATAAAGCACGATTTGGCTGCACATTGATTTATTGTTCGTACTGTTTGTGCTTTGAATTATGAGTTTTGCTGATTGACTTCTATCTACATCCCCCCCTCGAGGGTGCCTTGACTGCTCTACCACAGCTACCACTGAGAACCTAGTGCAGAAAGGGTACTTTAACCCAGTTGTGTGTGATCCATAGTAGGCCTGGCCCCGGGACATCAGGAGCAAAATACCTCAACAACCATGGTTGGGCTCAGTAACCACTGCCTTATCTGTGTCCCTCTGAAAAGGGTTCTGACAATTGGTGGCATTGGATGGATGCCTATCTTTTAGGCACCAATGATACAGAGGTGGCATTGTCAATTTCCAACATGTATCGGTTCTGCAGTTATTCCAGTGTCCAGTTTTTTATCTTCCATAAACAAAGGCGACACACATAAGCTATGGAGAATACAGTTTAGGAATTGACCTCAGCATCATGTCCATATATCAGATGAAGGGTTTATAAAGGGACACAGTGTGGAGGTTTCCCAGGAGTAGGGACAGAGAGGTACTTACTTTCCTGAGGGACTAGTTTGAGATTCTGGGTGAAAGGCTGTAGTTGACTCTAGGGAGCAAATCATGGTAGGAACCCAGGAAGAGAGTGCTGTGGACATAGGCTCTAGGATCACCTTAGCATGATACATCCCAGCCATCTGCCAAATGTGTTCCCTAATGCATTTTCCAGAGTTACAACAAGACACTCACCGCCTTTAGTTTCTAGAATACCTCGGTGTGTACATCACATCGATTTTCTAAGGTACCACTTTCCCCAGTTCCAGGAGTAAAAGATTTTGGTGGGTTGAGGCTAGAAGAGTTCCTGAGCTTGCCATTGACACTTCAGAAAGCTAAGGCTGAGGATGACGAAAAAGCTAGAAAATTCAAGAGGGAGAAGCTAAGATTGGCTCACTAGGTTAAGTTAAGTCAAGTCAGGGACATTTGTATTGCGCACACATCACTCCAGGAGTCTCATGGCACATGCAGATGGCTCTGATCAAAAACTGATGACTTAGTTATCAAATAGCCATGTTTTTAGCTTCTTGCAGAAGCAACTATGGTCAGTGATGGAGCGGAGGTGTAAGGGCATTTTATTCCAGGATGCCGGGGCGAGAAAGGAAAAAGCTTTGCCCCCTTTTCTATCCATTTGAATTCTAAGGGGAACAAGCAAAGCCTCATTAGCTGGTGGTTAGATCTCATCCACCGATCCACATGGGACAGACAATTTTGGAAACGTTGCTTAGTTTCGATAAGGTCCGGGCCTAAGGTGACCAGAATCTGTGTATCGTCTGCGTACGATATGACATCAAACCCGTAGGCTCTGATCACCTTAGCCAGGGGGGGTCATGTACAGACTGAAAAGTGTTGGGCTCAAAATAGAGCCCTGTGGTACTTCCATCTTCACAGGTCTTTCACATGAAATGCGGTTTCCCATCTGAACACTAGGAACAAGAGGAGAGGAGGAGAGAGAAACAGAAGGAACGGGCCCAAGAAGAGAAGTTTTGAGAGAGAGAGAGAGAGAGAGAGAAAGAGAGAGAGAGAGAGAGAGAGAGAGAGAGAGAGAGAGAGAGAGAGAGAGAGAGGAGAAACTGAGATAAGGGGGAGAGAAACTGAGAGAAAAGGTGAAAAAGCAGAGACGGTGTGAAGAGAAACAGAAGGAAAAGCAAGGAGAGCTGGAAAGGGAAAGGATATCCCTGGTGAGAGAGAAACTTAGGATGCAAACAATGACTCCTTCAGGCATAAGTGTCTATACTTTTAATTCAGGCCAGGTTGTGGCCAAGGTTCCGAAAGATCTTGTGCGTGTTTATCTGGACAGTCATGATCTTTCAGAACAGTTTGTGAGCTTTGAGGTTTCACGTAAATTGCAGGCCTTAATGAGGTGTCTTAGGCAGCTGCCTTAATGGGGCGCATGCCATTGGAAGGGACAGCCGTCATTGGGAGGATGCCTGTGGCAGACCAGATGGTCTATGAGCAAATGAAGGACGCTTTCATTAGGGGGTTTGGGCTGAAGCTATCTCAATACCTGCAGAGATTCTGTGACTGCAAGAAAGCAGATGGTGTTCTGTTTGAGACTTGGTTTCATGGTGTATTGTGTGATTGGAATGAGTGGGTAAGATGGATAGGGGCCAAGTACTTTTACTTTTACAGTTACTTAACCAGTTGATGGCGAATGAGGGACTCAAAGATTAGTGTTGTACCCCACTTATGCAATACCAATCTGATCTGACAGAGGGGATCAAACAAAACTTGAAGTGTTGGCTGATAAGTGGTTCACAAGGGGCTGGAAAAGCATGGTTCTAAACCAACAGGGAAGAAGAACTCTCCACAGAATGGTTCCAAACCAAAAGTAAGGGCCAGGGTGGGAACTATGGGTTTGTAAGTGAGGGAGCACTGCTGTTTTACTGCAGCCCTGTCAAACTGTAATACCCCGTACTATTTTTTTTAATGTATTCACAGTGTGCGGCCTCCCACTGGCCACTTAGTTTCTGCAATGCATGTTGAACGGAGGATATCATATGTATTCTTCACAGCACAGATAAGCTTTATAGTTGTTTATATCAATGCTAAAAACAACATTCTAAAATGAGAAATACCGCACAACCCCTGATAAAACATGCTATGTATCACATTTCATATACATCAAACACAGTTTCAGTATGCCACATAGCAGGCTATCTCTGAACTCACAAATGCTCTCATAAACTCGGATATTATTTAATCAATTCCAAATACATTCATACTTCTCCCTACAACAGTGTAATACATTAGGCATAAATGAAGCATGTTCACACAATCTGAGGTGCCCCAAATATTTCGAGGTAATTTATTCTTCACGCTACACCAATAGCCATACCCCCTGTGACCATAAATCACACAACACCATATTTTCATAAGGTTACCAACTGAAAAGCATGTGTGTATTCTGTCATATTCGATATACCAGATCTATTCGAAAGGACCAAGCTCGTTTATGCAGCATGATATCACTGTTAGGCAATCTGCTAATAATGCTTTTTGAAAAAGGGCCTCTCTAGGCCAATCAGTGCACAATCAATAAACAGCCATGTTGTTCTTGAGCAAACCATGCAATTACAGGGGAAACAGTCTTTACAACGAGGTTTTTACCTCGTTGTGTCTTTACCACGCATTTTAGCGCACATATTTTTACCACGTGCATGCCTTTACAACGCACGCCTTTACCATGCAATTATGGTAAGTTGAGGGGTGTGTGGGGGGGGGGGGGTTTATCCCACAAATACATTGTTTTTATATATAAAAACAAATGTGGTAATGGCATACGTTGTAAAAGCATGTATGTGGTAAAAACATGCATGGGAAAAATGTGAGGTAAAAGCACAAGATGTCTCTATCTGCGTTGCTCCGCTGTACAACCCAATTACAGTACTAAGATCCATGACAGGATCAGACACTTCTTAACTGATCACCATTTAATAAATACCAATATTAAGCAATGCACTGAACATACAGTTTTCTTTAACAAATACACAGACAACCTTGAACCTGGTCAACGAGGATCATTGAACTAAACAAGAGCACACAATTTCCTTAGTCGTAAGGGGCCCAAACAAAATCTAGAGTCCGCTACACAAATGCTACTAACATAATATAACATAACATTACAAAACCGAACGTATCATATAGCATTACATATACATAGGAAATCCTAATATAAAAATAACAGAAAATATTGCATCACATAAAATAAAACATAACATGACGTCCTGATGCCTATTTATCTGCCTTTTGAAAAGCACTATTCTTTACTGGTCGATAACAAAACTGATAAACAGAACCCACACAACATTACTTTTAGCGGATAAAGATTGTTTTCATATACCACCGTGGCCGCTTCATTGCTCTATTGAATCTTTAATGTTATTTTCATCTTGGCAGAGTTGTGCACAAGAAGAAAATTAAAAAGGCTGGAATTACTTAACAGTATAAATAAAACATCTCCTAAATAAAACATGTGCATGTTTTCACAGTTATTGATCCAATTTCTTTTGTACAAACTTTTGTTTTGCAGTTCAAGATAAGTCATGGGCTGGATACTGGGGCTCATAAACAAGGCCTCGTGACAGTTTTACTTTTCCTGAAGTTAGCAGTTCCTGCTCACTCTGTTTCAGCAATGTATTCAATGTTTGGAAATATGTAGGTCTCTAATTACAATTGCTACAGTTGTTATATATCAGGTTAGTAACTGGATAAGTAATTATAAAGGAGATATGGACAGCAGAATTGTTTGAATCTGCTTTAATAAAAAAAATCTCGAAACTTGATCTGGCCGGCAAGAATACATATGCCGTGGTGCCCCATGCGACTGTGAGACATGTACTCAATTATGTAGAGATCTACGATTTTATTCCAAAAATGTGTGTATTTTTCAAAGATGCAGCAACTGAAAAAGGTGCAGTAGTTGTTGCTACCCAAGATGGTATTTAAAATGTGCAAGGCAAAGAGAGTAAAAGGGATATTCCTTGCAAAATCCGAAAACATTTCTACTTCTTCTTGTGACTCATTTTATCTCCACACCACCAGGGAAGTTGCAAACCTTGATAAAAAAAAAAAGAATCTAAAAAGTGAATAATGCATGTAGAAGAAGCACCACTGTCTGAAATGTGGTTTGTGGTCGCATGAGGAGCACCACCAATTGGTGCAAAAATGGATGGCTGTCATTAACCGTTTCATTTTGCGACAATCTGAAAAGAAGCCATGAGGTATACATAGAAGAACTGGCACATTGCTGTTTTGCCACAGCAATGTGGCTAACAAATTGCCGCCGCGGTAAGGCAGCTTCTTACTCCATGGATACATCGTATGTACAATATGGCACACCGTGGCGTAAGGAAATAGCTGGCGTCTGAAAACCTGACACTGTTTTGTGTTCCTTGTCATAAAGAAATCAGACGCTAATGCTACAAAAAGTGATGTTGGGAGTATTAGCAACTAGTAAATAGATGCTAGCTGTCCTAGCGTCACTTGTGTGTGCATAGCGTTAACAATCTGTTAATTAAACGCAACCATGTGAATAAAAAATGCTACAATTACCTGTAAGCAGTCATGGAGGAGACAGCAAAGTGCAGAGATCAGGACAACAGCACCAGTCCCAGGCAGGGTGTCCTGACAGAGTCCCAGGGGAAGAGGAAATGCAAGTTTAGTGAGGAGGAGAATGATATCCTGATCATGGAGAAGAAGGAGCAGCAACAACAGCTAATCATCAGCTCCAAAATATCATTAGGGAGGAAAAAGGCCATATGGCAGACTATTGTGGACAAGGCCAACAGAGTGGCAGGAGTAAGGAGGACAGTGAGTGACTGCAATAAGCCCTGGCATGATTGCAAGTGCAGAACAAAGGATAGTCTGTCAAACAACCTCAAGGCAGCCATGCGGACCGGATGTAGAAGGCCAGCGCCCCAGGAGCAGCTGGATCCCTTGAAGGAACGGGTGTCAGCTGTCATCTCAGAGGAGTTAGAGGCAGGAATTGGGGGACAGGGCACTGCTGGCAATGATGAAGAACAACAGAAACAGGGTACATTGTAACAAGGGGCAATGTGGAGGACTAGGTCATGTTGTGCAGTGCAGGCAGCTATGTCCCAGCACTCTGCAGCACTGTCTGGAGGCCAAGGGGTAGTATGCTGGCTCATCTATGGGTAAACATAACATAAATGGAATGCTCACTGCCCAGTTACAACATTGCACAGCTCAGTCTAGCTCAGTCACTTTTATCTTGTCATGGTAGGGAACACCTGAACTCCTCTCATCTACTAAATCTGACTATGTGTGGGGGTGAATGCAAGTGATATACACCAGAGGACCATGTGTGGTAAAACAATTGGTGGTGTGTGGTCCTGGTGGCCTCCTGCTAATGCGATGCATAGTAGGTGCTTGTTGTGCATGCCGAACTGCCACTCTGTCTGAATGGGGAGACTGTTTGGGACTATTTGCTATAGTTAGGTGGCATGCACACTATTTTGTTTGTACCAGATGTTGTTCAATTTAGTTTGTTGCGCATAGCTACATACATTTTCTGTGTGACAGTTAGAAGCAAGTGTGATGTTAATGTTTTGATGTTTACTGTGACCATGGAATCAAATTGCATACACACTCGTGTTGTTCATATATTTATTTACATATATATGTACACAGTTACATGTAGTCATCATTTTGTGACGTCATGTAAGTCACTGTGTCCACTGTGTTGACAGTACGCAAGGGGTTTGAGTTATGTTAGAATCTTGTGGTGTACAGTACAGCTGGTAGACTAACCACACTACACTGCCCCATTGCTTGGGCACAGCGTAAGACATATTTTCCACATGATTCTGTGTCCAGGGTTTGGTGCCTGCGCTAGCAGAAAATGTGCTGCATTGCTCAAAGACAGGCTTATTATTCCCAAGATGATTGTGTTGTTGGCTTTCATGGGAGGTGTAGTTTGTGGATGAGGCTGTACTATGCTGCACAGTCTGGAGCCTTGGAGGACTGATAGAGTAGTTTGTGCATTGCAAAATAGTTTGCACATAGGATGGGATGTATTTATATGATTAGTAATGTAATGCCGCATGGTAGACATGATAATGCGAGGTTAAAATATGACTACATTTCTCATTTTCACAGGTCTGGGATACATCATATTCCTCATGACAATGGGTTTTCCATGTGGACACACAGGTTAGAGACAGGTGAAAGGGCCTGAGTGCATATATTCAGGAATTTCCTGATGTCAAACACTCAATGGTCCTTTTTTGCAGCATGAAAGTGTAAAGGGGAACAAGAAAATCATACAAATCACATTTAATCTACAGTTTACCGGTGTAACTACACAATAACCCTTGTTGAGTACCAAATAAAGTTTAGCCAACATTTATTTAAATTTCAAAAATAGGTGGACATACACGAATCTCAGCATAAGAGTATAAGAATACACAGAAAACAGAAGGAATCAAAATCTTCAGAAAAGAATCACTCTATAGAGCAAGAACAGGACAACAAGTTCTATAGTTACTACACAGGTAATCAGAAAACAAAAATTGAGCTTTCCCTGCAACAGTAGTTTGTTGGAGAAAAGCATTTGGTCGTATCTAACCCTACACTTACTCTAAAGTGGCATCCCTATTTTAGAATTTAAGGTCAAAAGGTTAAGAACAGGTGTCAGTGGTTAGAGCCTTCCTAAGAAGTTACTCAACCATGAGATGGGTCAAGCAGCATAACGCCACTAACAGGAAAAAAGCTATTTAGCACTCAGGTGCCTTCTATCTGCAAGGCAAAATGGGATGGGCTGCTTATCCCTCGCTACAATGCATCCTATACCAAACCTCATTCAACAGATGGCCTATAATGCTTTTCTCAAACGATTTCCACAATAGGCTGAACCATGATGTTTTTCCATGACTTCGGTTCCGTCTACAGCTTTCTCCATATACATTCCTTTGCAACAATGTATCCTTGGTCTTCTCTCCTTCTCCCATGAGAACGCACCTCCTTCCACCTTATCTATGCCAGACTATGCCTACGGAAGCTTCTTCATAGCTCAACTATCTAATGAAACAATGACCTTACTTTTTACTATCGAAGAGTTTGTCCACCTGCTGTGTAAAGTACGAAAACATATAACACTTCTATGAAACTCGCATGGGAATCTAAGCATCAATTCAGAAAAGTGAACATCCAATAAATGTGTTCTGAAATCAGGCCTATGACTTAAGTTCATGTCAGTTATGGTTCACAGTTAACATTAAATTCATTAGCATTTTCACGTCAAGTCAAGGAATGCTTTATTCGACAATACATGTCATAAAAGCGTTACAAGTAAAAAGTTAAAACAATACAAAAAGTTAAGAACTTGGATAAAACCTTTGTGCAAAATGGCAAAATAGGCATCAGATTTCGCGATATGATACCAGGACATTAGTTCATGGGAAAACATGCATAAAAACATACATTTCAAATAATCTCAATGAATATCAAAGAACGTTTAAAAGCTTATTGGACCCCACACATCATTCTGGCCCAGGTACACACACATGATTGGGAGGAATTTCCTGTTTCATTTTTCAGCCGTGATTTGCTGCAATCGAATAAACCACATCCATCTTAAAAAATTTCTAGTGCCCATATTCCTACATATTTGCTCCAACCAAGCTTTACACGGACCAGAGTAGGCGGGGCAGGCAAACAGCATGTGTGATAAGGTTTCCACGTGATCAAAACATGTTTTGCATTTGTTATTCTTAGTAGTGGGCCATTTCGATGGAAAACACTCTATGGGTAAAGTTCCTGTTCTAAATTGGAAACACAGTGTCCGATCAAAGGGCTTTGTGACAAAATCCCAATAGAACTAAAAGTTTAGGCGTGGTTTATTCTGTAGATAGAACCCTGGGAGTGAGGTAGAGTCAAGGCCCCTGATCTCTTCGTGTGCATTCATCTCCCAATATATGTCCTTGAGGGAGTCTTTTATCGGGAACAAAGAGCTAGAGGGACTGTCCCACAGATATGAAAGGCCCATTCTGTTGAAGAGGCCCCTCAGATTTCACAGCCAGCTGATTTTAAGGAATTGGTCCATAACAATGATGTCCCTTAAACCCTTGGCATATACGGCCAATTCTGGCGTGCACCATATTCTGCGCCAATATAGGGTAGGCCATAACCTGACATGATCCCCCATAGCTTTTCTGCCCAGATCACTCCTTAAGAGAAGAGTAGGTGTACTTTCTGGGAGACTGGTTATCGATCGCAAGTACGTATTTGCAGCGATAGTTAGCTGTGACAGATTCTCTAGGTCCCACAGCTCAGCACCATAGAGGGCCGAGCTCACCACATTGGTACAATAAATTTGGAGTGCTGGGCTGAGTCGTTTTGTAAGGGAGGTTTTGAATTCCTTTCTTAGGGCACCCCATAACTGCCGATGTTTTAATGCCATGGCATCAATATGCGACTTCCATCTCATATCCTTCTGCAGTGTGATGCCCAGATAGACAAATGCATCAACCTACTCGAGGAGAAGCCCATCGATTGTTATTCTGCCCTTAATGACTCTATGTTGATTGAAGGCCATGAACTTGGTCATATCAGCATCATTTTTAAGCCTTGTAGAAGACAAAATTCTTCATATCGTCGCAGTGCATGCTGTAAACCACTTGGGGTTTTAGAGATGATCAGGGTGTCATCTACAAACATTAAAATTGGGACCTTCCTGCCAGCTAGAAAATAAGCATCAGTGTGGGTAGCGGCAAGAAAATGTGCCACTCCGTTAATTAAGAGGGAGAACAGTGTAAGAGCTAACACACATCATTTGCGGATGCCCTTATGTACCGGAAAGGGATCTGTCTTGTTACCCTTTACCCCCCATCGGACTTGTGTGAAATTTCCCTTGTGGAGGCAATGAGGGAGAATACATCTGGTGGCATCCCCATTACTTTCAATACCTCCCCTAGTTTGTGTCGTGATACCAGGTCAAAGGCTGATTTCAAATCAACAATGACAGCATACATGTTGCCCTTGCCGAGGACTATTGTCTGCCAATGTATTGTAACAAAGCTAAAGACCTCCTTGATTGTGCTTATATGGCTTGGAAACCTGCCTGAAGGTGGCTAATGTTGGAATTCTCATCCATCCATGCATGAGTCTTGGTCAGGACAAGCCGGGCCACCACCTTTTGTATGGAATCTATAAAGCTTATTGGCCTGTAGTTGGCAGGCATGGATTTATCTCCTTTTTTATATATAGGGATTATCTCTGCCACCCGCCAATTGTCCGATCTCCTGTAAGTGCATTGAATGCAGCGCTAACGTCTGCCTCATCAAGTACCTTATCAGAAGAGTAGAGGTGTATCGATACAGATCCACAGTCCTCTAGACATTCACTGGCATATTGAAAGGAAAAGCAGCTAACCCACACACCCGGGTCAACATGATTTGCCGAGGGCGGTGCCACTCCTCCCCAGCCCAATTTTACCACATACTAGAACTGTTGTGAATTATTACTACCACAGGCACGTTTTAAATCCAACCACGTATCCCCATACCAAACATTTTTTTGGCACAAAGGATAGCCTTCTTATAAGTGGACCTGGCAGATCGCACTCTAGCCACATCGCCCGACTTGATTGCCTCACTAAGGGCACCACGAGCGTATCTACAGGGAGTATTGTACCAGTGATGCTTTGTTTCAGTTTCTCTCATCCTAGCTTTGCTCGCTCTTTGGAAATACGTACAAATTTTTTAGAATAATAAGGTATGCAATTGTGTAAGTTCATTTAGCGACTGGTGGTTAAGGAGGGATATTTCCATCGCTTTTACTGTATTTTCCATCTCACTAGTTATGGAGGATAAGATTTCTGGGCGTTCTAGGATCATGGGCCATTTAACTCACTGGCTGGTATTTGAGAGAAGGAGATCACTAGTAGTGGGTATAGCATCAGTTTGTGCTTGTGCCCTTAGATCCCTAATTATGAACTTGGAGCACAGTGGGTAATGGTCACTCTCCACATGTGCCTGCACAACCATGTCCTCAAGAGTATGCCATAGGTGCAAGCTACCCAAAAGGTAATCAATGCGACTTGAGTGACATCCACCATTGAATGTAGGTATCCCATTTCTATCGGAAGTGGTTCTTCCATTTGCCTCTCTTAGACCATATTCTAAACAAAGGGCTTTCAATTGAATGGCAGTCTCGGTCCATCATTTGATTGATGTGAGTTCCAAAAATGGAACACCCCACTGCTCGTCCTCCTTCCTTGCCACGTCATTATCGTCTTTTCAAGAAGTTCAAATGCTGTGTTTGGATCCCCAACTATAACTGCTGAGGCTTCCCCTGAAAGGGTTTCTAAGTGCTCGCCTAAGGTGTGGATGGTGTCAGATTTCCGCCCCCGCTAAGGCCTCTTGCATATAAATTGTAGAATTTAATAGTTCCATATGGGCCAGACACCAGCCTGATTACAATGATATCATTATTGTCTGTGGGTAAGGCAGGATTTTGAGGCCGATATCCTGTCAAACCCAGAGTGTGAGGCTCCCCGAAGGCCGACCTCTAATACCCTTGGTGCCGGAATGTAGTAGTTAAGGTATTCAGGGTGGTGGATTGGCTCTATGGACCTGGTTTCCTGGAAAGCGCAAATATCAAACTCTTCTATAAAATTGTTACAATCAGGACAAACACCCCTATACCTCAATCCGGCAATATTCCAGGATAATACCGTGATAGTACGTAACATTACATTTGTATCTGGTATTTTGCTGGCCCTGGGGATTGTGGGTCCTGGTATCTGGTCTGGCATACACCTGATAATACTAGAACTGGTCACTGTTGGCAATATACCTTCGGGGTGAGAGATAATGAGCTCACTAGTGTGTGCTATTTTGGTAGCCTGTAAGCTGGCAGCAGGGTGGCATTTTCAATAGGCAACTTTACTAAACTACATTAATTTGATCATTAAAACTACATCATTAACATAATAAACATTCAGAATCTATTTAATGTGTAATTTTGCCACATCGCTAATAAACCCTAAGTAAATACGTTACATCATTTACACGTAATTACTACAATTCTATAAATCATTTGTTAAACTCACATTGAATCATGTTAATATCACAAAGATATGTTAACTAGTTCACATTTCTTCTGAACTCTGATTTCATCAGAAATGCTAAATAATACAAGAGTGCATACTACACGTGGTTATGTTGCACTCCTAACACGTATCCCAAGCAAGATAGAATTTCTAGTCTCTCACAGGGAATCCCTTTCTTCAACACAGTGTTTGGACGCAGCATTTCAGAAGGTGTTGCATTAGTGAGGCTCTTTCATACAATTGAATGCACACACAGGGCCTCATTTAGCAATTGTTGCCACAGCACTGCGCTAACCTGCATCCAAAGTGAAGGGCTGGATTTTGACATATTACTGACATACAGCACATCCATGGGTAGTCTACATATGCACCATCACATATTAGTTACTAGCGCTGACACACACTCCCTTGCACCATGGTGTACCTGAGTCAGGTTTGTGTCCTCAAATAACTTAATGCTTTAAGGGACACATTTCTACACCAAAAGCAAACAATCTATACCATTTCTTCATTCTGTGATGAAGAGGACCAGATGGTCCATGATGCCTGCACATTCATGGAATGTATGTGCTTCCTATTGCTTTACAAGTGTGATGTTGCCACTGGAAGTACAAGTTGCACATGTGTGAAGTTCATTGCCACCAACATATGCGGAAATCCTGAAATGCCATAAGAGCCTTGCTTGTTTTCCTGTGGTTTCTTTGTTGTGCTGGGGAAGGTGTGAGGCTTAAGATTGCATCCAGGACGGAGGGGAGGAATGCTGAGAAGGATGGCTGGGATACTCCTGCCACTCTGGGTGTAGTGGGTTGGAAAGTTCCAGACACCAGCATGTGTAGGACAGCCAGCAGCTTGGCCTGCGGAGGGATGTTGGTGCACCTCTGTGATGTAGGTTGCATCCTTGGTGCAATCTGGTGCAGGAGGTGGACAATGGACTCCCTCCTGAGCCTGTAATGGGAAATGACATCCTGAGGTCAATAAGGGTAATCTTCTGGTGGTACGTTTGTTACCTTCTCCTGAGCTGCCTGAGTAGTGATGGCGGTGGTGATGGTGGTGGTCTTCTTGGTGCACTGAGCTGCATTAGGAGTAGATCCATGATCCGTAGAGCTTGCCAGAGAGATTTGGCTATGTTCTGCTTTTATGTCAGGGGAAATGCGTCATTTTTATGACTGGTTTGCCTTAGCGATACATTTTTACTGCTATTGGGAGTCTGTGCATCTTTTGCCACAGTAGAATCATTTTCCTGAATCATTGTGAATACAGCAGCCTCAGTTTTGCATGACTTTTTAAGGGAGGATGCCTACCTTGCATATCGTTATCGCTATGTGCCACATCTTATTCTGACACATGAAAAATCGGCTTGTGAGTGGAAAAAGGTACGCTAAAGACCTCTGGCATCACTTTGTAAATATGGCACCTAAAATAAGCCACCACAGTGTCACAGAATGATGTTGCGGCAGAGCTAGCTCCTTGTAAATATGCTCTCATATATGGCCAAAGCAATGCAACCACTCATAGAACTGGTTAGTAAGAAATTCACCCGGCAGTGCTTAATTTGAGCCAATGGTCTCCAGTGTTCGGCACCAGCACTTAGTTTTCAGCACCAGCACTTATGACAGTCTGCCACATGGTGGTGATGTCTGATTTAGAAATGAGCAATAGAACAGTTGTTTATTAATTCAGTATACATATAAAAAGGACTAATACCCGCCACCAATTAATCTTTGACGTGTTCGGCACCTGCAGTAGTCTGAATAGTCACTCTTCCGGTCTTGTGGTCGGATCACTGCCTCGCCAAATTTGTAATCAGTGGCACCGTCAGGCCGTCCATCCCTGTCCCACAGCAACGGGTACGTGCTGCCAGAGCTTTTAATAGAGTGACCCCTGAGATGTTGGCTCAGGCCGCGTTGGATCACCCCTGTCCTCTTGCCGGTGAGCTTGAGAGAGACTTGGAGGCCCTGCAGGAATGGCTTGTGGATAGGCTTAACGACCTGGCCCCGGTGTTGCCTCCCCGCTTAACATCAAAGCGGGCTTCGGCCCCTTGGTTTACTACTGCACTGTGGGCTACGCGGCAGCAGTGCAAGGTAGCCGAAAGGGCCTGGCGGGCACACTATGACGGCATGGACAGGTCTGCCTACAAGGCTGTGGTGAAAGCCTACCATCGGGATATCCGCCTCGCAAAGAAAACCTATCTCGCGGGTAGAATTGAAGCAGCCTCTAACTCTAGTAAGGAGATCTTTACCATTGTTAGAGAATTCATTTCTCCTCGGACCATCACGTCGGAAGAGGTGCCCTTAGAGTCCTGGGCGGCGGATCTTGCTTGTTTTTTTACGGGCAAGATAAAACTTATACAGGACTCTTTCCCATCGGGAGCACCTGAGGAAACATCGCTTACATCCGAGGCTGGCTTGTCCCCTCCCGTCTGGCAGGGCGCCATCTTGGCTGAGTTTCCATCTTTGCCAGCCTCTGCCTCTCTAGCGCTTATGGGCAATTTAAAATCTGGGTCTCCACTTGACCCCTGCCCAGCTAAGCTTCTGGGCAAGTTGGCGGAGGTGGTCAATCCACTGGCGAACCCTCTTCTCAATCTTTCGTTGAGTCAGGGAGTGGTTCCGCCAGCGTGGAAGCAGGCAATGGTCATCCCGCTGCTTAAAAAACCGGGGCTTGACCCGAAGGTCCCAGCCAATCATAGACCGATTTCGCTGTTGCCGGCCCTCATTAAAATCTTGGAGAAGCACGTTCAGTCGGTGCTCTCCAATTTTCTGGAGTCTCATGAGATCTTACATGACTCCCAGTCTGGCTTCCGTACAAATCGTAGCACCGAAACCGCGCTCCTTGAGGTTTCTGAAACCATCAAAGGGGTGTTGGATACCGGGGGCAAAGTCATGCTGGTGTTGTTGGACTTGTCGGCGGCTTTTGACACCGTCCCCCATGATGGCCTCCTCGCAAGACTCTATGAGATTGGCCTTCGGGGGACGGTGCTCAAATGGTTTTCATCTTTTCTTGCCGGCCGCCGGCAAACGATCTGGACTCCGCCTGACACCGCTGTGATGCCGCCATTGGGAGTCGGGGTCCCTCAGGGCTCTATATTGAGCCCGACCCTCTTTAACATCTTTATGACCCCTTTGGCGGCGGTCGCGGAGTCTTTTGGTGTCCGGATCGTGTCGTATGCCGACGACACCCAGCTCCTTTTCTCTTGCGAGAGAGGGGCTGACTTTGACGGGGAGAGTATCCGGAATTGCCTTGGGGCGGTGTTCTCATGGTTCCAACTGAACAGCCTCAAGTGCAATTCCGATAAGTCCGAGGTACTCTTCTTCGGGTGCGATACGGAGCCTAGCTGGCAGGCCTGGTGGCCCATCGATATGTTCCCTCCGTCCGGCTCTTCCCCTATGGCTAAAAACTTGGGGATTAAGATGGACAGGGGGCTGACGATGAAAGCCCAGATCCTTGGGGTGACCGGCACCTGCTTCAGTCTACTAAAAATGCTGCGGAGGTTCCTGCCTCTTTTGTCGGAGGAGCACAGGAGGCTGACAGTGCAGTCCCTGATAGGCTCCAGGTTGGATTATGCCAACATTCTTTACCTGGGCCTACCAGAGTACCTGCTGCAGCGGCTTCAAGTTGCGCAGAATGCGGCGGCCAGGGCCATTTTTGGTCTTAACAGACGCGCCAGCGCCTCCGGGCTTATGCTGACTTTGCACTGGTTACCGATCCGTAAACGGATCGCTTTTAAGGCTATGATATTGGCCTACAAGGCACTCCACGCTGTGGGAGCAAGGCATCTCCAAAAGAGATTGGTCTTTTACCAGCCGGGCCGCTCTCTGCGGTCTGAATCTTTGCTTCTGGCGGCTGTCCCTCGTGTCAAGAGAGCTCGCCTGGGCGGCCGCTCTTTCAGTCTGCTGGCCCCACAGATGTGGAATTTGCTTCCACTTCCACTTCGGGGGGCTACTACTCTTCTGGATTTTAGGAGAGGTCTTAAAACTTGGTTGTTTACCCAGTAGGCCTCCCTAGCAGTCCCTCTTCGTCTTTGTGTGTGTTGTGTTCTCTTTTTTAACTGTGTTATGTTATTCCGAATTAGTTCCCCTTACCTAAAGCGCCGGGACACTCTTTTTGAGTAACCGTTGCGCTATACAAAAGAATAAATAACATAACATAACATAACATAACATAACTCTTGTAGGAGTGTGATGGTTATAAGTTGGGTTGGTACTGTTGCTGGCAGCACTGGCAGGGGCAATGGGTGGTGCAAGCATCAGTGACCTCCTGACGAAAGCCCTGGCACCTATTTTTTTTTTTAATTAAGCACTGCCCGAGTACAACCAAAGCAGCATCAAACCACTTGATAAAATCTTAAGATAGGAAAAAATTCCTAGAAGACTCTCCATAAAACACAAAACCTTTTTAGGACATTTCCAGATCCTTTGTCATAACAAAGACCCACACATATGGTCTATTCACTGGGGTCGAAACACACAGCATTCACAATATTTCATGGATGTGCAATAATAAGCACACACTGCTATATACTAGAAATGGAGTCCCTTGACCTCTATACAAAGTCTCTTTTCTCCAGCACTTCCGCACCCCTAAGAGGCATATTTACAAGGGGATAACGCCAAAGGAACGTCACATTTTGTGACATTTCTGTGGCGCAATGCCCTGCACGATATTTACAAAGTGGTGTTAAGCCCTGTTTGGTGGCTTAATGTTGATTTGTAAATATGGTACCCTTTCTTACACGTATCTGCGTGAAAGAGGCGTGCAAAGGGTGTTGCTGTGGGTGTTTCACCGCAACACCCATTGCTTTTTGATGCTTACCATAATTTACAAGGAGTTGTAAATCTGAGGTTGCGCCAAAAACTAATGCCATGCAATAGCAGGTGTTAGAATGCACTACGAGGAGAAATACTTTTATTTCTTGCTGTTTTTGCATTTTTAATGTGTGCTTCATTCTGTAGCACACATGGAAGGAGCAAAATGCCTTTAATGATTGTTTATGTGCAGAAATGTTTTTCTTCTTGCACATAAACAATCATTAAATAATGGCGATTTGCTACTTCTATGTGTGCTGCATTCACATAGAAGGAACATCACCATTATTGATTATTTCAGTGCAGGAAGGAATACCTTCCTGCACATAAACAATCATTAAAGGCCATGTGCAATATGGGCCCAATCCACAAGAGATGGCCAATTAAGAGGAAAATTAGGGCTACAATAGTTCGTTATTTTGTCTCAAAGCCATAAAAGCACAAAAATAAGCTATAATAAAACATTATTAATCACAGTGCAATAAATACATAGTCTACAAGCAAATGCGCCTAAAAACAACATTAACACTGTCGGGTGAACAGAGAGAAAGGATTCAGAATAAAATACATTAAGAATGCACTTTTTGATGCTTATACGCACATTAATAGAATTACACTAGATATTTAGCCGTGTAAGGTGCTAAGTTTACCCCTTGTTATCCACATAGCCAAAAGGTAGCAGGAAAGTGTGAAAACCAATGTTTTAGTACAGTCGTTTGTTAGGTCTCGCCTACGCAGTGCGCATGCGCTGCAGAGGAGAAAGAACTTTAGTAATCAGCTCATCTTTGCAGGCAAAAATGTGTACGCGTTGCAATGGTTTGAATGGCAACTTGTGCACGTTTGGCGATTCCCTTGGGGGAGTGAGCGGCGCCATGTGTTAGCAACCATCGCGCTTCCTCCCGCAAGGGAAACGCTGCCTGCTCTCGGCCGCACTCCCCCAACTTGTTGTAATGTGTTTCAACTGCTGGTTCTCATCTTCTTTTACAACGGCGTTACCCATCCTTTTTAAAGTACTCTGTTATCCTTCACTGTGTCTGTGTTGCGCTACATAAAACCAAAAATTTGGATAAGGTTAACTCCCCCATTATTTTCTCTAAATCTCTCTTGGCATATACATATTAATAATAATAAAATAGGCAGTAGAAGCTGAGTTTGCGCAATCTAACTTAACCTTATTTTATGATGTGTGTTTGTAAGAGAACCACGGCTGTGCAAATCAAAACGTTGTGGCATTTCTTTAAAAATACGATAAAACCGATTAGAGGTCATGTTGAAATGTTTACATCTTGTGGAAGGAAACAAGATGCGCCTGAAATAGATCACTCGATGAGATGTGAAGAATCCTGAACGTATTCTGCCAAACAACATGGCCGGCAGTGTGAGCATGCTGATGCCTGTAAAGTTAGCGCTCTTGCTGTTAACTGGAGCTCTCAGATGGGAGCTGTCACATTTTGTTCGTCCATTGTCTATGTCTAAGGTACGCATCATTGCCTGTTTGGTGTGTCAGGGTGTACGCATGCGCGACTCAGAGGCCTAAGTGGATTGTTGTGAGTCTGACTCCCAGAGATTTTGGGGGCAGAAATGAATGCATTAGTGTGTTGAAAAAGTGGGTGGTGGTTGTGAGCGTACGGGGGCCCAAACCAGGGTAGCGTGCTTCGAAGTGTACCTGTGGAGAAGGGGCGAAGTGTTGTATGTCCGGTGAGCTAAGGTATGTGCAACGAGGGATGGGCGGCAAAGGGTTTCTTAAGCTGGGAAAGGGCCAGAAGAAGGGACATGAAGGTACATTTTAAACAATGAAGGGTGACTGTGTGTGGTTTCTTCTAAATGCAGTAATAATGATCTCCTTCCCTTTTGCTGTCTGCGCCATCCCCCGTATGGCAGAGTGTACAGCTGCCACACCCCTCGTGGCTGTTTCTAACTTCGATTCAGAAAAGGGGGTGGATCTAGCCCTGATCTCTTGACTGGGTGAGAGTATTCTGCTTAATTCAGAGACTCTGTCCATCACCACCCCTTGTTGTAAATTGTTTCTAACTTCAGCAAATTGCTTGCATATTTTGGGTGCAGTCCTCATCACACCCCTCTAAGACTGGCTCTGATAAGCTCACCCTCATTACACACATTCTTTAAGAGCGCCCGACCGAACTGGGTAGCTGTACCCCTCCACGTAGTTTTAAACATATCCTTTCCGTCAACCGCTGCAGTCGGCAGAGAAACTACCGAACCTTCAAATCCCAATGTAACATGTCCTGCTTTCCCATGTTATATAATAGACCCTTCTTTCGAACCAAACAAACCCCCACACTACAATCAGGCCCTCAGTGGAGCCTGTAAATCAATCGCCACAGGCTATAGCCAGTCTCTCCAGGGCGCTTGGCTGTGAGAACACACACTCCTTCATTCAGCCCATGCCTGATAAAAACATCTCGTCTAAATAACCTTCGCCGCCTCTGTAGGCACAGGAACCCCGGGTCCAAGTAGGCTTAACAAGCATTTGCACTGCAATAGGTCTCGCATTTATGCGAGTTTAAGAGATTGGCATTGTAAACGACAATGCTTTTTATTTATGTTTTAATACCCAAAACAAAAATAAAAGGCATTTTTATTTGCAATTTCAATAGCTCAAACTCGCATAAATGCGAGACCTATTGCATTGCAAATGCTTATTTAATATCCTTAGGGCAGAATTATATTCTCTTTTCCCCTAAGTCCAGCTGAGTGGTAATATCCAACGGCGCCTACTAGTTAACTAGAATGGGCAGAACAACAGTACATGTTCTTGATACTCCTTAGAAGCCCCGCAGGCTGGGCAAAGCTGTTTATCTGCCAAAGGGGGTGTGACCCATTTGGTAGTGATTGAACAGAGAGACAGGGTCCCATAACGAAATAGCAGGAACAAGCCCCTCGCTTGCGGGGGTTCGATCACATCCATAACTTTTTCTCTAGTAAATGGGCCTTTAATTAAGAGAAAATGCATTGGTCAGAAAGCTGTGCCGGGCATTTGAGAGTATTAAGGACTCTCAATGCTGCCGATATACTAATTTAATATTGCTCTTAGAGATTGACCAAGCCTCTCTCGGGCACTCCACAGTCATGGTAGCCCGATCTCCCCCATAGTGGCTCTAATTTTCTTAAACCAAGGTAAATTACTTGAACCCACCAGCCTGAGAATTTCTTCTAATCCATCTCAACCACCTGTTATCCAGTATTTGGGTGTCTTTCATAGATTCACATGCCTGAATCATTCCCCGTCGTCGAGACGGGAGCCTCCGGTATATAAAAAAGTAATGTCCTAGAGACATACATAGAAAAGAATAGGCCTAAGGGTCTCACCTTAGTAGCCTATCCACGTCCTTTTGCAGGAAGGACCAAACAGAGCAGGCCCCAAGGGTCCCACCTTGGTGGCCTATCTGGGTCCTTTTGTAAAAAGGACCAAATAAAGAAAAACAGCCAATCAGCTACTACCTCCTTCTAGAACCTTCCTGCCAGGAGCCCAAGTCTCTCAGATTTTCTACCGCACGTTGTGCTAGGGAGTCTCCACCTGAGTTCTCCTCAGGAATTTCTCTTTTTCTTCTCAAAACGAATTATTTGCCTTCTAAAGTTATGTCTGATAGCCAGAAGAAGGGTCTTTTCCAGGCCTGTTCCTCCTGCAGCGAAAAAAGACTTCATATTGAGGATAAACATGAAACATGTTTATATTGCCTCTACCCTCACCATCAGGCAAAGGACTGCAAAATATGTCGGACCTTCTCGAACAAGACCCTCAAGGACCGAGAAGGTCGACTTCTACTATAGCTCAACAGACTCAAGACCAAGACTGATGACTTGGTGTCGGAAGGTGAGAGTGTGTCTGGAGCTTCGCATTTTTCCTTGAAGAGGCCAAGGGTTTCTTCCCCTAGCCCCACAGACACCCCTCCTATGAAGACTTCTAAAAAGTCCTCAGAGGGCAAGACTTCTGTGTCTGGCAAGGACCTTCCTGTCCCCAGGAAGCAGACGCTGGTCCCGACGACGACGACAGCGTCGATGGTTCATTCAGCGCAGAAAACTGTCTCGACGTCGACGGTCGACGGTCACTCTATCGATGACGAAGATATCGTCGTCGACGACGAGACCATCGTCGAGGACACCGACGACACCGTCGACGAAAACAACGCCGTCGACAAAGTCTACCTCGTCGACGAGGAACATCCCGTCGACGGTGGGAAAGCCGTCGACGACGAGTACGCCGTCGACGGCGGGAACCTTGCCGTCGACGAAAATGACGTCGATGAAGACACAGTCGTCGCAACCACCGTCGACGACGAATAAATTACCGTTGGCGAAAATACCTGCCACAACGCCGTCGACTCCAGCGTCGACGTCTACAGGACCATGGAAGGAGTCTGCACTCTTATCACACGCCATGGATGCCTTTCCACCGCAAGTGAGCCATGTCACGGTCAAAATTACTAAATGGCCTATTACGCCACTTCAGACGTCGCCCGGTAGGGTACAACAACTACCTCCGGCCTGTCTATTGCAAGGTCAGGAGTCAGACGAGGACTCCTTTACGCAAGCTACTAGTCCATCAGACCTGGTACTGAAGTGCCAAACCACAGACGAGAAGCCGGAAGAGGAGGAAGACCTTGTACATCAACCGGTCCAACATCCAACCCAGACACAGGTTACTCCTATGGTGTGTCTCCCCGCATCCATCGTCTCGGACCTACAATTCCTCATAAAGGATTATAAGGAAAGGTTCCCGGAGAAACCCTCTGCGCCCGCACTTCCAGCTGCACAGGCGCCAGCTCCTTCATCTCACCATAGGCCAGCTCCCCTGGTCATTGATAAGACGCAGGTACCAATTCAGGACCCTTCCTCATCTGATGAGGAGGAGAGGGAACAGGAGGAAGGTGAAGTCGGTGATGACCAGTCGGACCCGGATGCAGACCAGGACTATGTGGCACATTCTCCAGCCTCTCCGGATCCACAGACCTCGGAGTCTCCACCCGCAGACATCGGTGGCTTCCATAACGTCATTGAGCGGGCTGCCAAGAGGTTCCATATGTCCATGGAAACTCAGGAAACTGAACGCTTCCTTTACGATTTCAAGGAGCCCACTAAGAAGTCCACAAGGTCAATCCCAATCATTGAGTTTATATGGAAGCAGGGCAAACAACTCATGCAAACTCCTGCTTCTATACAGGTGGTAGTGCCCAGGCTTAAAAATACAAGGCCACCTCATCGGCACCAGCATGCCTGACAGGTCACCCCAAAGCAGATTCCGTGGTGACCCAAGCGGCGCAGAAGAACTCACGAAATCCAGCCTCGCCTCTGTCGACGCCACCTGACAAGGAGGGCAGGAAACTGGATGCCGTTGGCAAACGCTTCACTACCACGTCGGCCATGACGGTGAAAGTGGCTAATTCAATTGCACTACTGGGCCGTTACAACCGCCAACTCTGGGCGGACATTGCGCCCTATCTTTCGAATCTGCCGGAAGATCTCAGAGAGGAAGCACATTCACTTCTCTTAGAAGGCCAGACCTCTGCTTCAGAGCTCATCGACTGTGCCATTGATGCCGCCATGACTGGTTTCCGGCAACTGGCAGGGGCTGCAGTCCTGAGACGACAGGGTTGGCTCAAGGCCACCACTTTCCGCCAGGAGGTGCAAACCAGGATATTAGATATGCCTTACGATGGCCAGCACCTCTTTGGTGAACAGATCGACGCGGCCCTCACCACCATTAAAAAGGACACGGAGACCACCAAGGCTCTGGGTACTCTACAATTCCGGACCCAGTCCTTTCGTGGCACCAGGGGAAGAGGCCAACCTGCGTACAGAGGTTCCTATCACAATCGGTCTTCCTACTCATATTCACAGTCCAAGCCGCAATTTCAACAGCGACAACCACAACAGGGACGCCAGTCTTCCTACGGCAAATCCAATTACCGAGGAAAGGGCCAAAAACGACCTGGTGGCAACAGACAATGACTTGTCTCCCCGGCTAGCCCCTCCACCGCTACATTCTTTACGACTTGGAGGAAAGCTGACATACTTCCTAAAAAATTGGCAAACTATAACAACGGATCGGTGGGTACTCCAACTCATTCGATTTGGACATTCCCTAGAATTCACCTCAATTCCCCCAACGACACCACCTTGCCAACGATCGCACAGGCACCTACGATTACTTCTTCAGGAAATAGCTTCCATGCTAAAGAAGGGAGCGATAGAGAGAGTTCCACGGGCCCGCAAGGGACAAGGTTTCTACTCTCACTTCTTCCTAATCCACCAAAAAGGAAAGAAGTGGCGGCCAATCCTGGACCTCAGGGCACCTAACATGTTCCTAAAGAAACAATTGTTCCGTATGGTGACTCTGCAAGAAATCCTTGGTCTTCTGGAGAAAGGGGACTACATGACGTCCTTAGACCTTCAGGACTCCTACTACCATATACCTATTCTCAAAGGGCACAGGAAGTTCCTCAGGTTTGCGGTGGCAGGACAACACTACCAATTTCGTGTCCTTCCATTTGGCCTCAAATCTGCCCCGAGGATATTTACCAAATGCCTATCACCCGTGGCAGCATTTCTTCGTCAGCAAGGCCACCAGGTGTTTCCATACCTGGACGACTGGTTGGTAAAGGCACCAACAGCGGCCGCCGCAGCCTCATCCTCCAGCGCCTGTCTGGATATTTTCCACCGCCTGGGACTGACCCTCAACACCGAAAAGTCGACTCTGGAATCCACCAAGGTCATCACGTTCCTTGGAGCGACTCTGGACACGGAGCATGTCAAAGCTTTCCCCTCTCAGGAGAGAAAGGTCAAACTCATCTCCTTGGCCAAGGCAGTGGCTTCGCGGAAGACTCTTCCGGTCCGCACGTTCAAGTCCCTCCTTGGCATGATGTCTTCATGCATACTGCTCATTCCCCACTGCCGCCTGAAAATGCGTCCACTCCGAGAGGAACTGACAAAGCAATGGACACAAGCCACAGGTTCTTTCGAGGACCGCATACGAGTCACTCGACCCATTATCAACCACTTACAATGGTGGACATCACTCAACCATCTGTCAAAGGGTCTGCCGTTCCCGCTCCCAGCAGAACCACACGTAATAACTACGGACGCGTCCCTGGAAGGTTGGGGAGCAGTCCTCCAGGAACTCCAGATCAACGGCAAATGGACGACACAGGAAACCAAGCTCCATATCAATCTGTTGGAGTTAAGAGCGGTCTTCCTGCCTCTACAGGCGTTTCTACCACGCATTTGAAACTCCCCAGTGCTCTTCAGGACAGACAACACCACGACGATGCACTACCTGAACAAACAGGGGGGGACGCGTTCGATCTCGTTATCTCGAGAATCGCAAAGAATCTGGAACTGGCTTCTGGAACATGAAATAACGTTGAAAGCGGAGTACGTCCCGGGCAAGGACAACGTCTTGGCGGACGCACTGAGCAGGGAGAGATCTCCTTCCCACGAATGGGAACTGGACATGGAGGTGCTAGACCGTATCTTCGAGGAGTGGGGCACCCCGAAAATAGACCTCTTTGCCACCAGGGAGAACGCCAAATGCCCAAGCTTCGCAAGCAGGCATCACCACTCAGGAACCCTCGGGAATGCATTTTCCATCGCATGGCGCAACGTATTTGCGTACGCCTTTCTGCCATTCCCACTGATACCCAGGGTTCTCAGGAAGGTGAAATCAGAACCCTGCACTCTGATCCTGATTGCTCCATCCTGGCCGAGGCAGCACTGGTTCACGGAGCTTCATCGCCTCTCTGCCCGGCCCCCTCGTCGCCTGCAGCAGTTTCCGGCCCTGATCACGATGTCCCAAGGGCAGGTCCTCCACCTGAACGTGAGCTCTCTGAAGTTGTCAGCCTGGCTCCTGAATACCGCGAATTCAGCCACCTGAATATCCCGCAGGAGTGCAGAGATGTTCTTGCGAAAGCTAGAGCTGACAGCACTAACAAAACCTACTCACTAAAATGGAAGCGATTCTGTTCCTGGTGTGTGGATCATGGCTTGCACCCCTTCCAGGCCACTCCACAGCAGCTGCTGCCATACTTATTGCATCTTGCACAATCAGGCCTTGCACATGCATCCATCAAAGTGCATCTAGCGGCTATTTCAAGGTTCACAAGGACGACTACGGGCCCATCTCTGTGGGCGGACAGACTCATCAAACAATTCCTAAAAGGCCTATTCAGGTCCTTTCCACGACCACGACCAATTCCTCAATCGTGGCACCTCAATGTGGTTCTTCATCAACTAATGAAGCATCCCTTCGAACCCATCCATAAGGCAGAGATCAAGTTCCTCTCTTGGAAAACGGCCCTCCTCCTGCCGCTAACCTATGCCAGAAGGGTCAGTGAATTGCAGGCTCTATCCATCCAGGATCCTTTTCTACAATTCAGAGAGGACAGAGTCATTCTGCGGACTAACCCTCGCTTCATTCCAAAAGTCCCCTCGGACTTCCACCTTAACGAACCAGTGGTGCTTAGATCGTTCTTTCCAAATCCTACCACTGCAGCTGAAAGAACTCTACATTCTCTAGATCTAAAGAGATGTCTTAAATTCTATATCGATAAGACACAACACTTCCGGAAGTCATCCCAACTCTTTGTTGCCTTTAGTAGACCACGGCTAGGCATGCCCCTGTCAAAGCAGAGTATCTCAAGATGGATCTCTTCTGCGATCACCTTTTGTCACGACAAGGCCGGACGGCCTTTAGACTCACGAGTCAAAGCTCATTCGACGAGAGCCATGTCCACGTCTGCGGCGCTGTTAGCTGGAGTGCCGATACTGGACATCTGCAGAGCGGCGACCTGGAAGTCCCCGCACACCTTCACCAGGCACTACTGCCTGGATACTGAGCTGATGAAGGATGCAGCAGTGGGCCGAGCAGTGCTTCGCCATCTATTCCAGTGAGGTGAGCCCTCCTACATCCCTCCATCCTTTACTGGTATGCACATTCTCTTACTGTATTTATATGCCATTGCATTTTGTGCTTTATAGTCACGTGATATGTATTATCTACATACTCATACCTGATGTTACATACAGAATGTGCATAATGCATTGCTCGCTACTCTGATTCAGGCATGTGAATCTATGAAAGACACCCAAATACTGGATAAGAAATGCGTTACTTACCTGTAACTGCAGTTATCCAGTATTAGTGTCTTTCATAGATTCACATGCACCCTCCCGCCTCCCCTAGCAGGGCTCACCTTTCTCTCTAATGAGTTTACGCCTAACTAGCTTGGTGCGTACGAAAATCTGAGAGACTTGGGCTCCTGGCAGGAAGGTTCTAGAAGGAGGTAGTAGCTGATTGGCTGTTTTTCTTTATTTGGTCCTTTTTACAAAAGGACCCAGATAGGCCACCAAGGTGGGACCCTTGGGGCCTGCTCTGTTTGGTCCTTCCTGCAAAAGGACGTGGATAGGCTACTAAGGTGAGACCCTTAGGCCTATTCTTTTCTATGTATGTCTCTAGGACATTACTTTTTTATATACCGGAGGCTCCCGTCTCGACGACGGGGAATGATTCAGGCATGTGAATCTATGAAAGACACTAATACTGGATAACTGCAGTTACAGGTAAGTAACGCATTTCATCTCCTCCACTCCACACAAAAATACTGAATGGCTGCCGTTCAGAGACGAGAGTAAGTGTTACATCTCTCATATCCTCCTGCTTTCTGTCATGGTGCTCAGATTCTCCACCCCATCCCTTTGCCTCTTATTATTATTTATTACACTTGTAAAGCGCGCTGTCACCTCGAGAGGCATCCTGGCGCTGGGTATCCAGGTCCACAATACACACTAGGAGCACTCCCTTCACAGCCATGTAACTCTTCCCTTAGTTTAGTGATGAGGAAAGTAAATACAATCACTGCAGACATGTAGAAAAAATAAAAATAAACTTTAATTTGTTAATACTTTCCTAGTCAATGAAAAAAGGGGTGAAGCCAGCAGAAAGTGGAAGTGGAGCATTTTTATTTTTACTAGCTGCAGGCAGAAATGGAGAGCTGGTTTCATGCCCTGGCAGAACATATACACTTTCGATTGACAGGGTGTATTGCCCCACACTTGACTTCACTGAATGGAGAAAAAAGGGAGACACAATATTTCAATTTCAGAAAAACAAAGGGATGTGGAAGGTTATGATGGAATTCACCAAAATAGGACATCAAATGTAAAGACATGCCAGGAGACCACAAGGACAGGGAGCTACCTAACTCAGAATACTTCATGTGAGAGCATATGCTGTATTCTCATTGTCTGCCAATCCCCAAAAGATCCATTCAGAATACTAATTAAGCATTTTTACCGGCATCTGCAGGCAAAAACACCTGTTAGTTACCATCCCTGCAATTATGGGCCTTAGTCGGAGGCAAAGGTGCCTAAAGTGGGGGAAAATGAAGAACCTTTCTTGCCCTGCAGGTAAGAGCAAAATTAGGAGTGAGCCCAGAGGCATAGCTTCAGGGGAGTATGTGGGATGTTACAACCCCCTAAAAAAATATTCTGTAGTAAATAGTTGGGTACGGGTGCTTTCAGTCAGGTATGGTGAAATGTCTCTCGGATTTCACCTCGGAATTGTAAATGCTCACACTGCAGCCCAGACTGAGAAAAAAACACCCACCCACACCCCAACCACACACACATACACAATGTTTTGTTTCAAGTGCCCCTAACATTCCACCCTCCTCTCTCTTTCCACTTCCCCTCAAGCCCCTCTCTTGTCTTACTCCTCATATAATATGTTTTAACAAAAAATCCCAGCGTGACAGTTGGGAAATCTGAAGCTCCCACCCACCCAATATTATTGACCAAGCTGTGCACGGGTGAGACCCCTTCAAAAACAAAAGAAGCACTGGCATAGCTAATATGTCTCGCCTTTGGGACCTTATAAGTGATTAGTTATCCAGCACAATATCCTTGGTGCAACAACATCAACTGTTGCACGACTAAATACTTATAGGGTCCCAAAGGCAAGACTTTTTGGCTATGCCAATGCTTGTTTTCATTACAATCGCTTTCATTTTGCATGAGTAAAACATTTTCCTCTGGAACTTTCAAAGTATGAAAGTTACCATGCTGACTTTAAAGGGTTCTCTGGTTTACAAAAAATGCGTAGTTTCCTCGTCCCATACCGCCGTTGCCACCCGACCCCTGTGCTGGTTCTGTCTGAGCTCGGCGCATTTCAATAACTGGGAATATCAGTGATCAATCACCTACTGGCTGCGGGAGAGTTGTAATAGCCGTTTATTACCAGTTTGCATCACTTCCTCAGCGTTCTGCCAGAGTAGGCGGTGGAGGTGGGTCGACAAAGTCCCATTGGGGGCTGACTGTACATTGACGAGGCACGAACAACCCTGCAGCCCTCTCCCCGGGCTGCATGCAGCTTTGCATGCTGCTTCAAGATCAAGAACTCCCTGGCATTGTCTGGACTCGTGGACTCGGCTGCTAACTTTTACAGATGGCTTTAGGAAGTTTACCGTGATGCGGATAGCAGCCTCTGGAATTTGAACTCTCCATATTTTATTATATTTTGGGTCCGTTTACAGAAACCACAGCTTCTCTGCATTTGGAGATTTCTTCTTGTGAGCTCTATTTTGTTGGCAACAAACTTGTCTCGGTTCCCCACCCATCCCCCGTCTAGCATTCATCCCCCTTGAAGCCTTCAAAATGGGGTACCGGCTGTGAAAGCTGGACGACCCAGATGACAGCAGCCCTGGGAAAATATTTGCTACACTGAAGGGACCCCAGGTGGAAACAAAAACGGATTGTGCATACGAGTACGTCCTGCTGGACTTTACATTAGAAGGTAATGTTCCAGGTTCAAGGCGTGCACTGAATTTGCACAGTGACTGTAGAGCCACGTTGTTTTATTTAAGTGCTGCAATTCTAGCCCTATTTAGTGAGGAGTTACAGTCAGATGCATTCTTGTTTGGGTAAAAATGCAGCTGCTTCTAGTTTATGAGGGACAAAAGATAGATTGCAATGAAATACATTGGTTTCATTAGCGGCAGCAGAGGGAGGAGAGAGAGGAGGGGGCCTGCACGATTGCCCTGTGGGAGCGAGAAGCAAGGTGCGATAATTGATAACATATGGCGCTAGCTGCTTGCTCCCGCCAGGGAATCGCCAAACCTGCAAGCATTGCCATTGAAGGCAATGGAACGCATGAACGTTTTTGACTGAAAAGCCGAAGCGATTGCTAAAGGTCTTTTGCCTATGCAGCACATGCGCGCTGCGTAGGCAAGACCTAAAGAAGTGCAAAAGGAGCAGGAGCCTTAACTCACAAGGAGCGGCTGAAAAATGGCTCTTCAGGCCCTCAATGCTCTCCTGAATCTCTTTCATTAGGGATTCTGTGCTACTGCTCTGCCTTTCTTTCTCGCTTTACCCAAACTTGTGTCATAGTGACTGCCTCCCCATCTCCTTTCTTCACCGAAGAGAAAGCCTAAGCAGCCACATAGAAGTCAGGAAAAAACAAACTGCCATGTTTGCTTTGTAATGAGTGCACCACGGACATCGGGGCTCATATCTCCCTCTGCAAGCCAGGGAGAGGAGGAGTCAGGTGCTGCTGTAGAGAATGAAGATTTACCCATTTTTGGGACCAACAGCTTTATAAACTACCATATTTGTGCCGTGGTAACACATTTTTGATAATGGACAATTATGCTCACATGGCAGAAAGAAGCAGTACAGAGATGCGGGATGAGGAGCCATTTTTCAAGGGCTCTTGCTGCACTACCTGGGAGCAATGGCGGCTCCTCCGCTAAGGCGGGAGAGCGTCACCCCACTTCTCTGCAGCAGCAAAATAAAATAAAAAATAAAAAGATTAATAACTAATGTTATTATCGTTTTATTTTGTTCTCCTGCTGTAGCAGCTTGCGTGAGGGGGCAGGGCTACAAATCAGGGGAGGAGTGCCGGCCACCTCTGGGAGGATGTGAAAAGCACAGCCAAGGGATGCGTTGGATTAGGGCCTTGTGAGATTTTTCAGCACGAGCACACTGAAGGGACTGCCTGGGAGTTGTCAGCTATGTGATGTTCCCTGAGTGGATCAAGAACAGTAGTTATAGCCATCAAATAGAGGATTCTGATTGTTTGCCCAGCACCCAACATTCCAATTTGAGGTCTAATTCTATATGTTCAACTTGAGAGTAAAATGATAGTTTTTCCTTTGATATCTTCTTACCTCGAGTTTTCCTTTGATATCTTTTTGCCTACATTTTTCTATTCAAGCAGAAATGGTATGCAGTTCCTGCAGGGGAAGGGAGAAGAAAGAGGCTAGGTCAATCTAACACCCTATCCCTTGAGTGGAGACAGGGTGTCTCCCAATTTGGTAAATGGGGCACTCACCCACCCGGCTGGGTGTTATGCTTCATCACAGGGCATGCTTCTCGTCAGGCCGGCGCTGCAATGCCTCACAGGCACCCTAAGAGGGGCTCTTTATTGTAAATCCTTTTTATCCCAAGCCATTAGGTGCAGTGCGGGTGTAAGGCCTTGTGGTGTAGATATAGGGGAAATATGTGAAGGGATAGTTTGGGGAAGGCTAAAATGAGGCGCAGTGGTGCTCCAAATTAAATTTAATCAGCAGGTCCACTGGTCCCAATTCAAAACAGCAATGGTGTGCAACCACTGGGATAATGGTCAGTAGTGGCTGCAAAGTAGTGGTCAACATGTTTCTTGCCTAATGTGTCTGGAGGATCACGTGGCAATTCTTCAAGACTAGAAGTGTAAGTGCACTATCTACACAGTGGTTGGTTCAGTGTTAGTCTCAGGTGTGAACCAAGCATGCAAAACAACCTAGCAATGAAGTACCTTATTAACGGACCAACCCAATGAGGACGGTTACTTAGCTCCGTCGAGAATCAGGCAGAGGGTGCGTCAATACTGTTAATGTCAGTTCAGCTGTGGCCTAATCGCCGGAAAACTACCCCTCAATCTGCCTATTTGGAAGAATGGTGGAGACTGCCTGATTCTCTACAGAGCTAAGTAACCAGCCTCATTGGGTTGGTCCATTGATAAGACACCTCATTGCTAGGTTGTTTTGAGTGCTTGATTTACACCTGAGACTAACACTGAACCAACCACCGTGTAGATAGTGCAGATACACTTCTGGTCTTGTAGAATTGCCATGTGATCCTTCCCCCGCAGGAACTGCATACCATTTCTGCTTGCATTGATCCCTGGGGCTCGTATGTTGGACCTATACGCGTCCCTGTCCATCTCTTTTTGTACTTCATTTTGCTATGACAGATTTTTGGACAGTGGAGTTCTCTCTATGTGTAATCTCCTTTTCGTCTTAAATAGTCATGTAAATGAAAGTACAATATTGTTTGTTTATTGTAATTACATAGTGTTGGACCTGCGATGGGCAAGCCCAGCACAAAGGGGGTAGCTTGGCTCAAGTGACAAGGCAAGTGAAGGCTGTAGTGTTAAGCCGGCTCTGACCCAATAATAACTCCTTGTACATCCACACCAAAAAGAAGGACACCACACCACTGCTGTAGAAAAATACGATTCCTTTATATAAAAGTTCTTTGTTGTAAATAGGGTTGACTAGGAAAGCACATATACATTTCTTTTGGTCATACAGTTCTGGTAATAAATAGTATAAATAAATAGAATAACTTCAGGGATGAGTATCACAATAAATATCAGAATAAATATTGGTTCATTTAAATAAACAACCACATGTTTCTTCTGGTATCGCTGCCACCAATTAAATACTTTAGAATCATTACATGTGCAATACGCTTCAAATGGGAAAGATAACTCTTACAGTTTTATGCTGTTTTCAATGACCGGGTATACGGCTTCTCTGAGCACAAAATCAGGTTTGGGACTCTGTAATAATCACTCAGGGCGTATGCACGTATATCTAGAAGGCAAGGAAACACAGTAAATACATCATTTGCACTCGGTGGTCACCGGGATAGGATCTCTGCTTTGCCGGTGAAGTCTATGCGCGCCTACGGGCTTTAGCACCACTTGAGCACAGGCGGCACCAGTTCAAAGTCTTTAGACTGACGAACGGGCTGCCGGAGAGGTCACACAACCTTCGCGCACCGTCAAATGAATGCCGGTTCACAGTTCCTTCACAACGCTGCATTCACTATGAAGAAACGGGCCCACCTCACATCGGCTGCAATCAAAATACGATTCAGTCGGGCACAGCACTTCTCTCGTTAGCGACGGGGCTCTCAGGGGCTCTACGGACCTCACTCCGACTTCCGCATACAGGGTAGTTCCCGCCCACAGCTACAGCTCCCGGGTCACTGGGGAGTGGCAGAGACGCTAGTCCCGCCCAACGAAGGCCAGCCTTTCCCCGCCCCGGCGCACCACCTCACCTTCAATCTGCGCAGGAAGCGCTCTACGCTGGTGGGGCTCGGAGACGTCTGAGCTCCCCTCTAGAGGCACCTGTCGCGAAGGGGGCACAGCTGACAATCGCGGTCACGGCGAACTTGCTCTCGCCTCGCGACTCGATAAATCGATCACAGTTCACCACCGGGGGGGGCGGGGAGGCACACAAATCTGGCCACAGTCTTTTGGGGGCAATGAGGTACTCGCTGGGCAGGCGCTGTAGGCGCTGGATCACTTCTCACGTAGCTGACTGGAACGCCAGTCAGATACAACGCCAGCAACCCTTTGCTGCTCTACTGCCTGCGCTACCAGCCACCTCAGGGGTCAACAGGGCAGGTGTCAATCTGGTGTCAAGTCTGGAATCTCTTAATCTCCTTCTCTAGTCTGAACAATCTTCATCTAAAATGGCCGCCAGGGACTGGGCCTTATATAGCCAGTGCCCTGGGGTACTGGCACGAGCCAGAAGGTTCTAGAACCTTCTCTGGCTGTGACAATGACAAGGCACTCTTGAGGGGTATTTAGGACACTCACAGCCACCGTACTGGGGTTCTAGAGCAGCCATTTTGTGTACCTGAGGAAAACAAAGGAATTCCTGTCAGAAATGCGCGCCAAACAAAGGGCGCCAAAACCTCAAAAGGCCAGGGTTCATGAAGGCTCCAATGGGAGTTACTTCACATGAGGAAAAAGGGTGTCCACCATTTTGGATTTATTTATACAGGTTGACAACCCCAGTTTGTAATGCCACAGGTTTGGGCCAGGCGCCTTGTAAATAGGTGCCACAAACCTTGTGAGCAACTGGGCATTAAGGAACATCTAACCCCATGAGACAACACATAAAAAGTCCTGGTAGACAAATAAAAAGCGACAAATTTTGGGAGGTACAGGGGAACAAAAGAAATCATAGTGGTGAGGGGACTCTCAGAAGCAGACGGGTCTAACACGCGTCCCCCCCAGCTGAAAGTGGGGAGAGCTACCCAACCCCTTGGGAGTCCTCAACACTAAGGCGGAAATACCTGGAGAGACCGTCTGCATTGGCGTGGTCAACTCCGGGCCGGTGCTCCACCCAAAAGTCCATTCCCTGTAGGGAGATAGACCACCTCAACAGTTTGGGATTTTCCCCCTTCATTTGCATGAAGCCAACGAAGGGGTCGGTGGTCTGTCTGAACAAGGAAGTGTGAACCAAACAAATATGGTCGCAGCTTCTTCAGTGCCCAGACCACCGCAAAGGCTTCCCGCTCGATGGTACTCCACCTCTGTTCCCGGGGAAGCAGTCTCCGTGACAGAAAGACCACGGGTTGATCCGGACCCTCTTCATTGAGTTGCGATAGCACCGCCCCAATGCCAATGTCGGATGCATCTGTCTGGACAATGAACTCTTTTGAAAAATCTGGAGCCTTCAGGACTGGAGCTTTACACAATGCTTGTTTCAGAGTGTCGAAGGCTCGCTGGCAAGCCTCCGTCCAAATGACTCTCCTGGGTTGCTTTTTGGCCGTGAGTTCTGTAAGGGGTGCCACGATAGTGCCATACCCCTTCACGGATCGTCTGTAGTAACCTGTGAGGCCCAGGAAGGCTCGGACCTCAGTCTGGGTCTTGGGAGGTTTCCAGGCCATGATTGCCTCAATCTTCGCCTGAAGGGGCTGCACCGTTCCCCGGCCCACCAAGTGTCCTAAGTACACTACCGACCCCTGTCCAATCTGACATTTGCTGGCCTTGATCGTCAAACCAGCCCGTTCCAGGGCCTGGAGAACGGCTTGCAAGTGCTGCAAGTGATCCTCCCAGCTGCTACTGAAGACAGCTATGTCATCCAAGTAAGCAGCAGAGAATGACTCCATCCCGGTGAGGATCGTGTTCACCAGCCGCTGAAAAGTGGCAGGAGCGTTCTTGAGCCCAAAGGGCATGACGCAAAACTGGTAGTGTCCATAAGGTGTGGAGAAGGCTGACCTTTCCTTGGCTCCATTAGACATGGGAATCTGCCAGTACCCTGCAGTGAGGTCAATGGTACTGAGATATTGGGCAGCTCCCAACCGGTCAATCAATTCATCCGCCCGAGGGATCGGATGCTTTTGGTTACCGAATTTAGTCCTCGGTAGTCCACACAGAATCTCAATTCTGGTGTGGTGCCAGGTGGGGCAGCTTTAGGAACTAACACCACCGGGCTAGACCAAGGGCTACTTAAAGGTTCGATGACTCCTAGCTCCAGCATCTTAGCTACTTCGCTTTGGATACTGGCCTTCACCTTGTCAGACAGCCGGTAAGACTTTGACTTTACAGGTGGGCTGTCCCCTGTGTCCACGTCATGGGTACACAGGTGGGTCTTACCCGGGACAAGGAAGAACAGAGGAGCGAATGACCCCAAGACCCGGCGACATTCCTCCTGCTGCTCAGGAGTCAGGGTTGGCGAGAGTTTCACTCCCTCCACTGACCCATCCTTTTCTTGAGACGCAAAAAGGTCGGGGAGAGGCTCCGTGTCCTCTTCCTCCGATCCGTCAGTCACCATAACCAACATGACTTCGGGCCTCTCGTAGTGGGGCTTGAGGCGATTGGCATGTAACACCCGATGCAGATGCCGAGGGGTCTTTACGTCCACCAGATAGGTAGACTTGCCCTTCTTCTCCAATACCTCATAGGGGCCTGTCCAACGGTCCTGGAGGGCACTCAGCTCTCCAGACTCCATCACCCACACCTTCTGGCCAGGCTCCAACTCCACTGGGTTAGCGTTGTGGTCACACCACGCTTTCATGACTGCCTGACTGGCTTCCAAGTTGTCAGAAGCTTGCTTCCACAACTTAGCCATTTGGCTTCGGAAGGCCAGCATGTAGCTCACCACATCCTGGGGAACTTTCCGGGGAGACTTTTCCCAGGAGTCCCTCACCAGGCTGAGAGGTCCACGTACAGGGTGCCCGTACAAAAGCTCGAAGGGGCTGAAGCCCACTCCCTTTTGCGGCACTTTCCTGTAGGAAAAGAGCAAACAGGGTAGGAGGACGTCCCATTTCCTCCGCAGGCTTTCGGGTAGACTTCTGATCATACCCTTCAAGGTTTGGTTGAACCTTTCCACAAGACCATTGGTCTGTGGGTGATAAGGAGTGGTGAACCTGTAAGTCACTCCACACTCCTTCCACATGGCCCGCATATATGCTGACAGGAAGTTGGTCCCCCTGTCAGACACAACTTCCTTGGGGAATCCCACTCGGGTAAAGATCCCCATCAGGGCCTTGGCCACTACTGGTGCAGTAATGGTTCTCAGAGGAATTGCCTCTGGATACCTTGTGGCGTGATCCACCAGGACCAGGATAAACCTGTGACCGGATGATGTAGGTGGATCTAGGGGCCCAGCAATGTCGATGCCCACCCTTTCAAAGGGGGTGCCAACGACGGGAAGTGGTTCCAGGGGAGCCTTCAGCTTCGTCCCTGTTTTCCCACTGGCTTGGCATGACACGCACGACCGACAGTATGTGTCGGACGCCACCCTCATTCGAGGCCAATAAAAGTGGGGGACAAGCCGGGCAAAGGTCTTGTCCTGACCCAAGTGTCCTGCCAAGGGAATCTCATGAGCCAACTCTAATAGGAAGGCTCGGTAACACTGTGGGACTACCAGGGCCCGTGACAATCCGTGCACTGGCGCCCTGGGTTCACTGTAGAGGAGACCATCCTCCCAGTAAACACGATAGTTCCCAGACTCGTTACCTGCTGCCTGGGCTTCAGCCTGTTGCCTCAGACCCTCGAGGGTGGGACATTCCCTTTGTCCCTTGCTCAGTTCCTCCCTGGATGGTCCTCCTTCCACTCGCCACTCAGCGGGGATAGGCAAGTCCTCCAACGGAACCTTGTCCTCCTCCGCGGACTCCGGGTCCACCTCCACAGGTGGCCTATCCGTCTCACGGGGCATGGACATCGAGGCAGGCTCCTCCTGTCCTCGAAATGTTCCCTCATCAGCAGCTGGGTGGGCCATTGTTCCAGGCTCCAACCCACGCGACTTCTCCTCCCGAGCAGCCGCAGACCTGGTACTCACACAGGCCCAATCAGGTGTACCCAGCATCTCAGTATGAGTCCGGTATTCCAACTCCTTCCAAGCATTGTGCTCCATATCATTGCCCAGCAGACAATCGACTGGCACGGCGGGGCTTACGGCAACTCGAAGTGAACCTGCAACCCCTCCCCACTCAAAGGGAACCTCGGCCACAGGATAGTGGCCCATTCTGCCGTCAGCCATCGCGGCTGGATGAAGTACGCCTGGAATCACCTGCTCTGAGGACACCAGATGACTCCTTACCATAGTCATACTGGCTCCTGTATCTCTCAGAGCTTCCCCTCTATGGCCATTGATGGTGACCCATTGCCCATACTTGGTAGTATTTGAGGGCACCTGGATCTTTGGAACCACCTCCCGATCACCCAGGGACACTAAGGTGACACCCGCCCACTCCCCCCCCTTAACTAAGGGCATCTCCTCCCCGAGCGCTACACTAGCGACTCCCGGGGCCTTTCCTCCAGTGGGAGGGGGTGGTCTCTTTGGGCATTTCACGTCTCCCTTATAATGTCCAATACCACCTCACTCATAGCAATGGATAACCCTTGGCTGCTGACTCTGGCCAGGATTAGGGTTCTTCTGCGGGTTAGCCTTAGAAGTGGAGAAGAAACTTTTCCCCTTAAAGGTATTTTGGGGGCCATTGGAGAACTCCTGCTTCTTGTTATCGCCCCCCTCTTTCTTCTGGGGAGCGCCCTGTCCGGACTTCTGAGAATCTCCTCCCGTCCCCTTCGTGGACACTCGGGTACTTGCCCAAATGTCCGCCTCCTCAGCAAGCTTACGGGGGCAAGTAAGTTTGCTGTCTACCAGGTGTTGCCTCAGCTCGGGAAGACATTTCTTGAGTAGATGTTCCTTGAGTATCAGGTCGTACAACCCTCGATAGTCCTCCACCTCATTACCTTGTACCCACCCATCCAGGGCTTTCTTAGCAAAATCCAGGAAGTCAACCCAATTCTGTGAGCTCAGCTTGTGGCTGCCACTAAACCTTTGCCGGTATTTCTCGGGGGTCAACCCAAACTTCCTGATGAGCGCCACCTTCATGGCGGGGTAATTAACCTGTTCCTCCCGGTCTAGGGCCAATAGGGCATCCCTACCTGTCGGAGGCATGTACCGGTATAATCCACCACCCCAATGCTTCTCATGGATCCCATGGCTCTTAAGGAGACCTCATAGGCTGCCAGCCACCTGGCTATGTCGTCTCCAGCGGTATAACTGGCGACTACGTCCTTGGGTAAATGGGGCCTGGGCTCCCTGGAAAATTCTTTTGACTCGACACCCTTCGGAGTGATGTTAGGGGCCTGGAATTCGAGTTCTCGTAGCTTGAACTCGTGTTCCATCCTTTTCCTTTCCATCTCCAGCTTGGACTCATGTTCCAACCTCCTCCCCTCCCTCCTTTCTTCCAACTCCATTTTTGCTATTTCCCACCTTAACAGTCTTTTCTCTCTCTTGTCAGCTAACTCGGTTTCTGACAACCCTCTCGATGACACACTGCTGCCCTCCCGTGAGGTTGCCTTGGGGCTGATTGACATCTCAACCACCCCCGGGGGACATTCCGCAGTCCTATCAATGACAGTACCTCTGTCCGATTCCTCCTCCTCCACCGTTCCCTCCGTGTGTGCTTCCACCCATGCTCGCAGACTAGTACGGAGCTCCTCTCTTTTGGCCCCTCGCCTGACAAACACTCCCCTCTCCTGACAGAAATCCTTGAGCTGTGCCACAGTATAGGTCTCCAGCTCTGACATTTCGAATTCCATCTTGTCAGTGAAAAGTGTGGACAACCACCCCGAAGTAGGTGACCAGGATAAGAACTTTGAGGGTCACTTCCACCCACCTCCAGGAAAGAATTTGGAAAGAAACAAAACGTTGAATTGGAGGGCCGCTAGGAGAAAACTCCGGGTGTGTACCTGTGGTGCACACTGAATTATTATGGGGTTCAAAACAAGCACGGCTCGCAATCCCACCCGCTGAGCACCAATTTTATGTTGGACCTGCGATGGGCAAGCCCAGCACAAAGGGGGTAGCTTGGCTCAAGTGACAAGGCAAGTGAAGGCTGTAGTGTTAAGCCGGCTCTGACCCAATAATAACTCCTTGTACATCCACACCAAAAAGAAGGACACCACACCACTGCTGTAGAAAAATACGATTCCTTTATATAAAAGTTCTTTGTTGTAAATAGGGTTGACTGGGAAAGCACATATACATTTCTTTTGGTCATACAGTTCTGGTAATAAATAGTATAAATAAATAGAATAACTTCAGGGATGAGTATCACAATAAATATCAGAATAAATATTGGTTCATTTAAATAAACAACCACATGTTTCTTCTGGTATCGCTGCCACCAATTAAATACTTTGGAATCATTACATGTGCAATACGCTTCAAATGGGAAAGATAACTCTTACAGTTTTATGCTGTTTTCAATGACCGGGTATACGGCTTCTCTGAGCACAAAATCAGGTTTGGGACTCTTTAATAATCACTCAGGGCGTATGCGCGTATATCTAGAAGGCAAGGAAACACAGTAAATACATCATTTGCACTCGGCGGTCACCGGGATAGGATCTTTGCTTTGCCGGTGAAGTCTATGCGCGCCTACGGGCTTTAGCACCACTTGAGCACAGGCGGCACCAGTTCAAAGTCTTTAGACTGACGAACGGGCTGCCGGAGAGGTCACACAACCTTCGCGCACCGTCAAATGAATGCCGGTTCACAGTTCCTTCACAACGCTGCATTCACTATGAAGAAACGGGCCCACCTCACATCGGCTGCAATCAAAATACGATTCAGTCGGGCACAGCACTTCTCTCGTTAGCGACGGGGCTCTCAGGGGCTCCACGGACCTCCCTCCGACTTCCGCATACAGGGTAGTTCCCGCCCACAGCTACAGCGCCCGGGTCACTGGGGAGTGGCAGAGACGCTAGTCCCGCCCAACGAAGGCCGGCCTTTCCCCGCCCCGGCGCACCACCTCACCTTCAATCTGCGCAGGAAGCGCTCTACGCTGGTGGGGCTCGGGGACGTCCGAGCTCCCCTCTAGAGGCACCTGTCGCGAAGGGGGCACAGCTCACAATCGCGGTCGCGGCGGACTTGCTCTTGCCTCGCGACTCGATAAATCGATCACAGTTCACCACCGGGGGGGGCGGGGAGGCACACGAATCTGGCCACAGTCTTTTAGGGGCAATGAGGTACTCGCTGGGCAGGCGCTGTAGGTGCTAGATCACTTCTCACGTAGCTGACTGGAACGCCAGTCAGACACAACGCCAGCAACCCTTTGCTGCTCTACTGCCTGCGCTACCAGCCACCTCAGGGGTCAACAGGGCAGGTGTCAATCTGGTGTCAAGTCTGGAATCTCTTAATCTCCTTCTCTAGTCTGAACAATCTTCATCTAAAATGGCCGCCAGGGACTGGGCCTTATATAGCCAGTGCCCTGGGGTACTGGCACAAGCCAGAAGGTTCTAGAACCTTCTCTGGCTGTGACAATGACAAGGCACTCTTGAGGGGTATTTAGGACACTCACAGCCACCGTACTGGGGTTCTAGAGCAGCCATTTTGTGTACCTGAGGAAAACAAAGGAATTCCTGTCAGAAATGCGCGCCAAATAAAGGGCGCCAAAACCTCAAAAGGCCAGGGTTCATGAAGGCTCCAATGGGAGTCACTTCACATGAGGAAAAAGGGTGTCCACCATTTTAGGTTCATTTATACAGGTTGACAACCCCAGTTTGTAATGCCACAGGTTTGGGCCAGGCGCCTTGTAAATAGGTGCCACAAACCTTGTGAGCAACTGGGCATCAAGGAACATCTAACCCCATGAGACAACACATAAAAAGTCCTGGTAGACAAATAAAAAGCGACAAATTTTGGGAGGTACAGGGGAACAAAAGAAATCATAGTGGTGAGGGGACTCTCAGAAGCAGACGGGTCTTACACATAGACATAGTCTTTAATTCAAGGTTGCAGTTGTTTTGCCATTTTAGAGCCAAAGAACATTAGCATATAATAAATGGAAAATAATCGTCGCTGAATGGTGTGACAAGTGCTTGCTCACCAATCACCCCAGATTAAAAATGAAACATAGGAAGGTTTTGGAGGATTATGACTAATTGGGTAATGAAGAAGGCATTGCATTTCATTAAACATTTACTGATTTTTAAGCATTGAAATGAAAGTGAATAATGACAGGTCAAGAAGTAAACACTGCTACAGATTCAGATCAGATGGTTCAAAATTAAACACCAAAAATAGCTGCCAATGTCTCCTTCTTCATCACATGAATGGCATATTTAAGGAAGAACGCAATTAAAAAATATAATTTTGATAAACGGAGTCATCAGAAACATCTGTCTATCATACGAGAATAGTTTTTTTGTTCATTTCCAGGGCACAAGTCGTGGGTACAAGTGGGTGGACGGAGTCCACCCACTATTTCCACAGGGTGCACGCAGTCCACCTTACCAAGAAGTTGGGCCCCACTGAAAAATATGCTGAACTTGTCCTGGTGTAATTTGCAAACACCGGGACTGATTTTGCAGCCCCTGCATGTTATCTGCTTTCGATCCGCAACAAAGGCGGGAGGGAGGCTTTTTCAGACTCCAGCTGGGCCCATACCACCACTGTGCTATAAGGATTACAATGCAGCTGCAAGTAGCATAAGGAACTCTATGTTTAAAGCAGTAAACCACATACCTGTCTACATAAAATAAAAATTGTCATTTGTATGTTACATGTTGTGTTTTTCAGGAGACTCTAATAAAAGAGAGAGGGACCCCAAAACCAAAGGGATAGGGTTCCACAATTGACGCAAGTCAGAAAGAAATTCCCTTTGGGCGAATTTACAATTGTACATAGGTAAAGCTAAAAATTGGGAAACACATACAAGACGGTACATAATAATGATTATGTCGCATGTTTTTCTTTGTACTGGAAGCAATGTTTATGTGTGTCTACAGAGAGAGCTGAAAACATTACGTTTTTTAAGGACTTTGGCTTTAAATTTCTGTCATTTAACTAGATCTATTGTGCCTATAAACGATGCCTAAGACTGATCTTATTTAAATTTCAGAAAATATTTGGGAAACATTGTTTATACATTGTCCTGATGAAGGCGGATTAAATTGAGTGTACCGCCGAAACGCGTCGACGCCCAAGGAGCTAATCTGGGATTACAAATTAAGGAGAAATTCAAAATTAAGGGTTTTTGTTTGAGTTTAATCCTTTTTCCCTGTGAACTCCTTTTTATTGGAATGTTGTTTTTATTGATTATTGTACCGTCTTGTATGTGTTTCCCAATTTTTAGCTTTTAATTGATGTAATGTATGTTCAATAAATTGTTTTATACTTTATTTTTGCCAGAGTGTTTTCACATATATTGTAATTTTCACCTGTTTACATTGCTTCCTTGTCATATGTGAGGTGTTGGTAGTTTATTGTATGTTTGTGAGTACCTATGTACTATTGTAAATTCGCCCAAAGGGAATTTCTTTCTGACTTGTGTTTTTCAGGAGATACATTAATCCTCTATGCTACTGATAGAGCGCGCAGGGACCAACTAGCTCAGTATTACCCTACTCACCTTGGGCCCATACAACATTCACACATTGAACTAGTAGTCCTGCCTAACCAATTTACTAATTTAATCACTCTATCAGTTTGTCCAGAGGTCCGATTTAGGACTTATACCTGTAAACCATGACTTACCAATCTATCTGGTAGATGCATCAACGTAGCCTTTTGCTATTCCTAAATAGCGATTTTTAAGGAATCGCTATTTAGGAATAGCAAAAGCCTATGCATGTAGGAATCGCTATTAAAATAGCGATTCCTAAACATTCCTTAATCGCTACTCGCAAATTGCTAGTCGCAATTAAGGAATGCTGTCCCATTTATTCCTCTGGGCCTACAGGCCCATAGGAATGAATTGGAGATTACATGAGCAATTTGCGAGTACCAGTAGGTACTCGCAAATTGCTCATGCAATTTCAAGGGTGCAGGGGTGTCAAAATGACACCCTGTTGCACCCCTGAAATTGATCTCTGCACATATGTTGCACACACACATGCCCTAAGGGCATGTGTGTGCGCAGCATGAAACTTTGAAAAATGCACAAAAGTGCTTTTTTCAAAGTTTTGGCATTTTACCATGAAGTTCAACTTCATGGTAATTTGCTCCCCCTATTAGCGAATCCGCTATTTTTTTGACTTTCATGCATTGCATTTAAGGAATCTCAATTTGGGATTCCTTAAATGCAATCGCAATTTAAGAAATCTCAATTTAGAGATTCCTTAAATTGCGATTTTTGCATTTGGGATGATGCATCCCAAATGCAAAAATACCGGGAGCAAAGGGGCAGATTCTGAGAATCTGGCACTTTGCTCCCGGTATTTACTTTGATGCATATGCCTGTAAGTCACCTTACTATGAGTCCTGTGGATCAGGGACTTAGCATAAACAGGTAATATTTAAACACATTTACTTTTCTTATAATAACCACAGACTTGGGGAAAGTTTAAAAACCTTTATCTATGATAGATTTTCTGAGTCAAATGAAAAGGGCCATAATCTCATGACCATACATTTTACAAGCAAAAATATAACCAGCAGGACATAAAGTTTGTAAGAAATCACAGTAACACCTTTGGAGATTGGTACTTGGGAAGGGTGAGGAAAGGAAATAGCACAAGGTCCTATCACATTGATTATATTTACCTAGAATGATGCAATGACCAATCCTGGCCACGGGCTGGGGCAAAATACTAATCAGGTGCCCACGGGAAAAGACAGGTGCAGCTCAGGACAGGTGACCTCAGCTAAGTGAAACGCCAGCGTGACCCCCCTCTCTAGGAAAGCCAATTAATACCCCGATTGTGTAATCGATTCTTCTGACAGAGTGCTCCGCCAGTACCTCTTCTCTCGATCACCTATTGAGTGCGTTGGGTCAGTGACAGGTCAGCTATTCGGACAAGTTGGACAATTTCTCTATCTGAGCCTACCTTAGTTATACCATTTCGAGGGCAATGTTCCACCGCTAAATGTTGCAAATGTATGTGTTCCCTTTCAGTGATTGATTGAAAAGATGAGGAGAGGTCATCACACCATACTAAGAAGATGTAATTTCAATTCAATTCCTGTTGATTGAATCCCCACCCAAAATTCACTTTTCCCATGATTTTATTCCGCCCAACAATATTGGTACACAATTTGAATACATTGTATTTGGTAGCTTCCTTTCTAGAGCTCAGATGAGCAGGTTCCCAGGCGCATCGTGGATAAGAAGTGGGCTGGCAGGGGTTCAATGCCAGTGCTTCAGCAATTTCAGAGTCAGGGTGCGCATGTGCAGAGTCATCCACATTGGAAGATGTATCAGGGGTCAGGCCCAAAGTACGAGCTAGTAGCAAAGTCAAAGAGAAACATATTAGAATACAGAAATAAATGAATGCACTGTATAACACTTATCTCTACTCTATCCCCATTATTTTATTTTAGCTTGAGCGTTAATGATTAAGCAGAACAAGCAAGTTTAGTACAAGCTGCAGCATAAGCATTAGCATGTGAAATTTAAAGCAGCCATTTCTGGCATTAGTGCGCAGAAGCAAAGTTATCCCACCAAGCAGAGAGGTACGTCACACCACGTGAGTGTGGCAAACACATGCGCAGAAGGTTTCCCGCATTTTCGGCGGCCATTTTAATGCATTAGAGTTACTGTTAGTAAAAAAACATAGAAAAGCTTCCCCTAGATACTAGAAATGTTGTGAAATGTAAATACTAGTAAACAAAACATGTTGGTTGATATTTTATAAGTTAATTAGAGTAGGCTGATTAAAAGCAAGTTTCGGAATATGTGAATCCTTGCTCCATCACTACTTTGAGTGAAAACTGAGGCTAGACAAAACACAGAGTTATTTTACCATTATTATTCACTCACATTTACTGGGAACACTCTGATCTCTGCTGCAGGTAGGTGCCTTAACCCCATAAGTTATTTTAAAATACAATCTTTGCAACCAATTAAGCAAAACAGCTGTACTGTCAGTTGCCACTTTCTTTGTGGCAGAGCTTGAAAACATTTATAAGTTGAGGCCTAGATTTTGTGTCAGGTATGAGTCACTTTCCTGGCACAACCCTGACGTAAAATCTGTTTTGGCATTTACAGATTTACAAATCCCGTTTGTGTGAGTTTGCTAAAAAAAAGAAAACTCGGGCAAGTCAGCACATTGCCCTGCCTTGCGCTATCTTACGTAGGGTAGGCATTAAATAGGTAGTGCTAGGACGTTCCTGTGCATCCATCGATGTATTTTGATGTATACTCATATTTACAAAGATTTGTAAACATCGGTGTGCATCAAACTGGTGAGTCTACCTGAGGCTGGAGTAACAAGGAGATTTTATTTTCCTCTTTGCATGTATGCTGCATTCTGAAGAACACAAAGAAAGAGGAAAAAGCCTCATAGGAAACTTTTTACATGGCTTTGAGGGAAAACAAATACACAAGGTGTTCCCGTGCATGAGGGAAGATTACATTGGTGGTGCATTGGCGTTCCTGTACATCCACCACCATATTTGGTGTGCAAATAAAATACGCAGTCTTCTAAAGGCAGCACACTAGCTTTCCTTAAATCAGCTGTCGAGTTCCAGTTCCCTGTGAAATGATCGAGGTTATTCCCTATATATATGAAGCAGCATTCCAACTAGGCCCCGCTAGTGAGTTTAAGTCTTAGAAGATCCATTATGGCTTTGAGAAAGTCAAAGCGGCTCCGTGCTGTAGTGTGCCAGTCCGAGCAAGCCCAGTATAGGTGGCCCAGCATTCAGTCTTACCCACTTTCACGGAAGTGGAAGGTTGGGGTGCCCTGTCACACATCTGCGGCCTGGTGGTGAGCACAAGACTGGATGCTACAGTAGAGGCTTCAGGTGTGCACATGCTCTTCACCCTACGTGGTAAGCCTCCCTGAATCTGGCTGCAGGTCTTTTATCCTCCTGGATTGTTGAGTGGTTGAATCATTGCTCTTCCTAAACGAGTAATGAATGAGGGGCATTTTTCTGAATGAGGGGCATTTGTAAAGCGCATGGCTACCAAAAGCCTCCCAGCAATGCAATATACGCCCAAACTAGAAAGTGACACAATCAAGAGAACAGAAAGGTTTTAAGAAACTTTCAGAAGCGAAGATGGTTGGGCTCGAGACGAACAGAATCAGGTAGTTGATTCAACGTTTGAGCAGAAATGACAGAAAAGAGGCAACCCCCACTCCGGGCTCGATTAATTCTCGGAACAATGGCAAGATGCTTCGACTCGGAGCAAAGGGTCCTTCTTGGAACAATAGATTGGAGAATTGGAGGTAGATTATCCGCTAGTGATTTGTGGACGATTCATAGGGCCTTAAATTGGACTCTTGATATGTGGCTTGGTAGATTTTCTGTTGTGGGCATGCATCAGAAGTCGTGCAGCACCGTTTTGGACTGTTTGGCGTTTTTTTATGGTCAGACAGGAGGAGCCAAGATAAAGCACATTGGCATAGTCAAGCCTTGATAAAATCAAGGCTTGAACCAGAAATGTCCTGGCAATAAAAGGCAGGAGGGGCAAGATCCTCCTAATCATTTTCAACATGCCATAGCATGAGCCAGCAACCCTGGACGTCTGAGTTTTGAAACTCAAAGTGTGATCAAGCCAAACTCGCAAGCTTTTAACTTGGTCTTTGGGGGCAGGCATATCTCCCATGCATTCCGGCCAGAGGGAGTCATTATTTAAGCTGGTAGTCTTTGCCAAAAACATCAGCTCAGTTTTCGGCAGATTTAGTTTAAGGAAAGAAGAGTCCATCCAAGCCGAAAATTTCTCCAAACAGTTAGACAGGGTCAACTTATTACTGTTCATCAGGTTAAGAGACACAATAAGCTGAGTATTGTCGGCGTAAGTGACAATCTTAACCTTCAACGGCTCAACAATCTCAGCTAAGGGGCGCATGTAAACATTAAAAAGTGTGGGGCTCAGTGACGAACCCTGAGGAACCCCACACTGTAATAGCATCCAATTGGAGGAGGCGTTGTTCTCGAAGACAAGAAATGAGCGATCCACAAGGAAAGACTCCAGGCATTTATATAGAATGCCTGTAACTCTAATCTCTCTAAGTCTTACCAGCAGGAGTTGATGAATGACCGTGTCGAAGGCCCCGCTGAGATTGAGCAAGATGATCGCAGCGGAGCCTCTGACATCAAGAATTTTCCTGGCCTCCTCAACAACTGATAGCGGTTGCAGTACCCTGCTGGGGCCTAAAGCTTGTTTGAGAGGAATTAAGGCAGTGATTCTCCTCCAATAATGCCGAAAGCACAGAATTGACATGCCTTTCGCAGATTTTGGCAATCCCTGGAAATAATGATATTGGACGGTAGTTCGAAAGGACTCTAGGGTCCAAAGAGGGCTTCTTCAGAAGGGCTTTGATCCTAGCCTGTTTCCAATGGGAGGGGACAATCCCAGAGGAGACGGAACTGTTAACTAGATCTAAAAAAACAGGGGCGACCGAATCAAACGCCTGATAAAGAATGCGGAGGGATGCCTCATCACTAGGGGAGCCAGATTTTAGGCTCTCCAATTGTGATTTTAAAGTTTCCATGTCCATGCATGGAATGGAATCAATAGGTGGGTAAGGAAGAAGGGAAAGATCTCTGATCAAAGGGGGATTAATCCCAGCTCCAAGAACAGGGAGGGTAGGAAAGGCCAGGTAAATATCCAGAATTTTCTTATGGAAAAAGAGGGTCAGATCTTTACAATGGGCATTTCGGGGGGTATGGAGGGCTCAGGATATCGTGTAAGAGATTTAGTAATTTAAAAAAATTCACGGGAAGAATTAGCCGCTGATAACATTTTATTTGTAAAAAAATCAGATTGGGCGGATCTGATCTCTAGTTTATAGGCCTTGACGGCATCTTTGTATTTGACTTTCTCAGGAGTTAAAAACTCCTTTCTCCAGGTTCTTTCAAGGTGCTTACAAAGCTGTTTCATCTCTCTAAGTTTTGGGGAGTACCAGGCAGCACCATGATCCGATTTTGTACCAAATGACAATTTTTTGGGAATGTGGCTATCTAACGATGTCTCTAGCCATTGATTAATTCTAATGTTGCCTGACTCAGGGTCATTACTCAGCACAGGCCTTTCCCTGTCGAGAGAGGATGTCCAAGCGTCAATGGAAAGTTTAGTCCAATTTCGGTTCCAGGTTTTTTCCATTTCTCTTATCTGTCCGCCCTCCTGTGGGGACTTGATTGTTCTTAAAAACTGCATGCTGTCCAGGGCAACAGCCCTCTCACTTCACCACGGTCACCCTTCTGACATACAGGGTTTGTTACAGCGCAGACAGGAAAATGTCCCCTTCAAATCAAAGCAATGCACAGTGGGACACCCTCTTCTCAGGAGAGCAATGTACCAGGGCAACAGCCCTCAATCATCATCACCGCAGTGCCACCTGACATACAGAGGTAATGGGTAGCACACAGGTTTTCTGCATTCACTTTGTGCAATTCAGTCACTAAATAGACATCGCTTTATTTTTCCTACTTCACTTCAAAGGTCAATGTTTTGGGGCACATGTATCAAGATAAGTAATTGCGATTCCTTAATATCGATTTTTAAGGAATCACTATTTAGGAGTCACAATTCCTTATGCATATAGGAATCGCAAAATAAATATCGATTCTTACACATTCCCTAATAGCGAATTGCAAATTGCGAATCGCTATTAGGGAATGCATTCCCATTCAGGTCTACAAATTGCGATTCCCTGAATGCATTAGCAAAATAGGTAATCACAATTTTTGTGGTTACCTATTTTGCAAATGCATTTAGGTTTGATGCATCGGAAATGGCTTTTTACTGGTCACAAATGGGCCGATACAATGAATTGGCCCTTCTGCAACCGGTAAAAAACTTGATGCATGTGCCCCTTTGTCTTTAATTCTTCGTGCATGAGGTTAGAGTGTGGCTGGCAGGTAGAAGCCACATGAAAGTCAAGTGTCAAATGCATTATATATGTGGCTTAGATTATTATTACTATATTTCAAGAAGGAGTGAGTGAGATGTGACACAGGGTTTGCTCGCCTTCCCAAACATCAAACCATAGAAAAACAACAGGAGAGAGCCCCTACTGTGCTAAGCCAATCTCTCCATACCAGCCCAGGAGGATCACCCTATGGTGTTTAAGGGGCTCTCAATTTCAATTGATTTGTATATATATATGCATTTTATTGGTTTTAGCTAAAACAAAAGTTATTAAGCACACCGCAAAGCATGGTCTTCCTCAACACAAGATAAAAAGATAGACTCAAGGACAAGCACTTACTTTTCTTTCAGGCACAGCGGACCATAGGAGATCCTTGCCTGAGGCTGTTTAATTTTTTGCTTGAATACCTTGGACTGAAATGCATATAGCGAAACTATGGATGTTATTTGTACAGAATATAAAATCATCATGAACGATGTACAGCTGGATGTGGAAATATTTTTATTTTGTCTTATTGTGAAACTTTTAATGGCCTATGGCCGAAATAAAGTATTACAAACTTAAAAAAAAATAGGGCTCTCACCCACTGGAATTCCAAGTGGCACACATCATCAAAGAGTCCTCGTCCAGATACCTAATGTATCTGGGTGGGCTCAACCTTGGTTGCCAAGGAAGCTCTCTGTTTATTGGGTGGGATCCTAGATTTAAAATAGTCTAGGGTGTCCTGAGGGTTAATTTTATTTTCAAATATTTTTAATCGTACCTAAAGGGCTGGCTCCCAATCTTCCTAGCAAAGCCCTTATTAGCCTGAAGGCTCCTTACCATTCCTTACCATTCCTTTAGCTCTTACCGCCACCAGGTTTTTCCAGGATTGGTCCTTATCAAACAGGACCCCCAAATATGAGAAGGAGTCTACCACTTCAATTTTCTTTGAGGCCAGGTGGAATTGAGAGGGGTTTGCTCCTCTTTTGGCTCCCGCTATGATCACAAATGACTTTGTTTCAATTACTCCAAGGTCTAATAAAACCATAAATGAGGAGTATGATGTTATAAGAGCTTGCAAGGCTACCCTAGTCCTTGCTATTAAAACTGCATCATTTGCATACGCTAGTATAGAAAGGGGAATGTTATCAAATGTAGGCACGTCCCGGAGTGAGCCAGTCAGGGCAGCCTCCACCCCGTTTGTGTAGAGGGAAAAAAGAAACAGGAAGAGGACACAGCCCTGCCTGACCCTCCTCTCAATCTTAAATGAGCGTGTACATTCCCTATTTGCACCATATTTGCACCATACCGAACGCAGGCACACCCCCATCCCTTCCAACATTGGCCACAACTTATGGTGGGAGACACAATCAAAGGCCGCTGACAGGTTCATAAAAGCCATGTAGATTCTCCCCCCCTTCACTTTGGTATATTTTTCTATACAGAGTGACAAATTTAGGCATTGGTCCACCGTCCCCTTTCCCTTCTGGAATCCATAGTATGCCTACATCAATATATTATTTTCCTCAGCCCAATTCTCCAGTCTGGTTAATAGAAGCTGGTCCATGATCTTCGCAGTGGTATCCAGGAGGGAGATTGGATGGTAATTCTTAGGAATGCCCCTATCCCCTTTCTTATAAATAGGGACAATTACACTCTTGTTCCATGATGATGGAGGACCTTCTATTACTACACTGTTAAAAACATTTGCTAATAAGGGAACCCACATGTCATAGTTCTGCTGGAAAAGATCTATCGGGAACCCATCCAGGCCCGAAGCCTTTCCTAGAGCGCGTGACTCCAACCCTCTTCTAACTTCTGTTAGAGAGAATCTCTGGCTAACCTGTGGTGATAAGGGTGTCTCAGTGGGTGTTAAGGAAGGAAAAGTGCTCAGGCTAGAAATACTTTCAAAGTATCCCACCCATGCATCCTCTTCTACATGTGTGTCCAGGGAAGGGTCCTTCGAGTCTTTAAAATAAGGGGCATTTATGACTCTCCAGAACTCCCTGCTGCTGCCCGAGATAGCAGCTTGTTCTAAATCATTCCAGGCCTTTTCTCTGATCTCCTTTTCTCTTCTTTTCCTGGCATGATTATAATTACTACGTAGGAGTTTTATCTATACTGGGTCTCTGTGGTGGGCTTTTATGGCCTTAATGAGTGTTTTCCTTACTATGGAGCATGCATGATTGAACCAGCCATTGGTTTGATTAGGATTTACAGGCTTAGTGCGAGTAAGCGCCAGGTTTTAATTTCAGTAGGAGTGCTATAAAGTGGGTCACTAAAAGGGAGAGAGAAGTCTCATCCACCAAGCAATGTAAAATATCTTCCTTTGCTTGGGCCATTACTTCATGGCCTAGATTCAGCTGCTCAACCTGTGCCCACTTTAACTGATAACCATTTCTGCTTCTTGACACTATAGTATCTGCTACCAGTTGATGTTTTTCCCCCTTTACAGGAAAAATTTAAAGATATAAATAAAATAGCGTGGTCACTGTAACATGTAACCAAGTTGTCTAAGTGGGCCACTTTTCTGCTTATTACAGAGGAAAATCAATCGTTGACTCCTGAATGTTTTACCTTTATGTCCTGGTTTTGTTTTATTAATTATTCCCAATTTTTTTAAATATGGGAAGTTATTAAGGCTGGCGCCATATTTGTTATGAGCAAAGTGTATGAGGGGATTATCCTGGGGGTTAACTAAACCCCACACCTTCGAGTCATTATGTTTGCAAAGGTGAATATTAAAGTCCCCACACCCAAATGATCTGGGGAGGCCCTTTTTTTTTACATAACTTAATTTTTCCTAGGTCCCTGCTTAAATCTTCTGCCACTTTCTTCCTATTCCTCCCGAATTCATTATTATAAAAGTTGATTAGGATCCAGGAACCTTCATTTCTGGACTCAAGATGAAAGAGCTGAAAATGTATATTGGGGGAGCCAACCTGTCTTACTTGTGGGGAAAAGGTGTCCGATATCAGGGTTAGTAGACCCCCCTTTGCTCTGCCTGACTTTAAAGGAACTGCAGGAGTATGGAAGGTGCGAAATCCAGGAAAAGAAATCGGGTCCTTAGCCCATGTTTCCTGGAAGCAGATGATATCCATTGATTGCCATAAATTGTACCATTGTTTATTACCTGCCTTCAAGACAATGCCAGCCACATTCAAGGATGCTAGGGTAGCCCTGTCTTTATCCACTATGCCCTGCGATGAAGGAGGCATAGGGGTTACATGCTGACGAAATGGTGAACTAGCTGCTGTATCTATTCTCCCAATGGGCGATGGAATTCAATCATATGATTCCAGAGCAGTAAGGGGGGCAAATCTATTTTGTAACCTTACCCCCTGTGGGGTAATTGAGCCCCCACATGTCTTGTAATTAGAGGGCCTGACCTTAACCTACCAGTCTTTCTTTCTCCAAAAAGTAAATCATGATTATAAAAACTCTCCAGTGGTAGAGTGATGATTTGGGTACTTGTAAGTGAAGACCTGTAGAGGTTATCCAAGAGACGCTGACCCACATATGCACTATTAAAATTTATCACAACACATCCCCCGTATTGGTCTTTGATGAGTACCCCATGCACCCCACTCTTCTAGCCATAATGATCTTGTTGGCCAGCTGGTGATTCTGTATCCCTAGTTCATAAGATTGTGAGAAAGCCAATATAGCCATTTGTCCATTAGATGCATCCTAGATTCCTGCTGATTACCCCAGAGTGGGGGTACGTTGGCCAAAACCAATTACAGAGGACATGCTTCAGGTGGGAGATGGAGTACTGGTAGGGAATGGTCATCTGCAGGGCGGGAGATGGAGAACTGGTAGGGAATGGTCATCTGCAGGGCGGGAGATGGAGATTTGGTAGGGAATGGTCATCTGCAGGGCTGGCATTAGGATTCCACTTGTGCCGAGCCCTTGGCTCCCCCGTTACTATAGGTGCCTGTAAGAAAGTATCCCTTAGTACTGGTGATTGTATAATTTGGGCCTCCGGCTTTGCATTTGCATGTCTGCTGGATTCAGAATGTGGTCCACAAACCTGTATTGCAGTGCTAGTAGTATTACCCGGCATTGATGGATTTATTAAGGTTCGGGGCTCTCTATGATGTACTGGAGTTGAGACTGTGGGAATGCACAAATGTTGCACTCTGGAGGGCTCACTCACAGACCGGGCAGGTATGTTGGGTGGTTCTAAACAAACCAGTCGTTGTTCAATCTGTGTTAACTTAGTCAGGATGGGGTCCAGCAGTGTCATGAACCTTTTCGTTACTTCTGCCAATAATTCCTCATTAAATGGGCCTATTAGAGATAGTGTATTTCCAGTTTGAATCACTACTGATGTTACCTGACTTAGGGCCAGATGTAGGAGCCCAAATACCGGTCGGTAAAGGGCGAATTCGGCCGTTACCGACCGGTATTTGGGTTTTCAGATGTAGGGGCCATTATTTTTACAGAATCGGTAAATTTACCGATTCGGTAAATTTACCGATTCTGTAAAATACCGAATCGGTATTTTTACCGATTTGGTAATTCCACATGTAGGTGACACTCCTGAGAGTGTCACAGGCCCTTAAGAGTCGGTATTTTACCACCCAATCCTATTGGGTGGTAAAATACCGAATGCAGGTGTGCATGCACATCTGTGCATGCACACCTGTGCCATGTGACACACAGACATGCCCTTAGGGCACGTATGTGTGCCATATGTCACACATGCCTGTATTTGAGGTGCTAGAGGGTGTCAAAGTGACACCCCCTGCACCCTTGCAGGATTCGGTATTTACCGATTCGGTAAATACCGAATCGGTATTGCCCATTGATTCCTATGGGCTTCGATTCGGTAAATACCGTATGTTACCGATTCGGTAATTGAAAAAACATTTTTACCTACATCTCCCACCTTCTATTTTACCGATTCATAAATACCGAATCGGTAAAATTCGGCATTTATGAATCGGTAAAATAGAATTACCTACATCTGGCCCTTAGTGTGGAGGCTTTGGGGTTTGCACCCGTAGGTTTGGAGGCGCGAGTAGGTTTAGATTGCTTGGGCTTGGTAATCCCAGCAGCCCTACACCATTTTGCAGGTGGATCATTAATAAGATCACTTAGAAAAATAGTGGGAGCTGAGGGCTCTAAGTCCCTTCCAGTTGTGTTGGGCATTGGCTCCCAGTGGCAATTCATGTTGCCCCGGTGGAATATCACCCCATGTTATCAGTTGGGGGGAATGGGCACTTTGTGGAACCTCCTGCATTGCCTGTGCAGGAGACCCCAAGGGAAGAAGCAGTGGTTCCATTGATAGGCGTCTCTGCGTCGGTTCAATTATGTAGGTAAGAACAAAATGCATCCAGTTTTGTTACAGACCAGCCACCTGTTCTTTCCATGAGACCTTTGCGTTTTCCCATTATGAATCAGAAACAGAACAAGAATAGGAACAAATACCTTTAGTCAGATGAAAATTGTTAGATAGGGGAGCCAGCCAAGCCAGCCCAGCCTCTTCCGAGCTCCAACTGGGTGTGTTCTGCGGGCTGTTGCTGGCGATTTATGGACATCCACGTGCAAGGCTCCATGGGAGTTGTGGTCCAGAGTGCGAGGCAGAACACCAAAAGCCCTCAAGCATGAAATAAACATGGCTACAACCGCCGTGGGCTGTTGTAGGTGATTTATGGGCATCCACGTGCAAGGCTCCATGGGAGTTGTGGTCCAGAGTGCGAGGCAGAACACCAAAAGCCCTCAAGCATGAAATAAACATGGCTACAACCGCCGTGGGCTGTTGTAGGCGATTTATGCGCATCCACAAGCAAGGCTCCGTGGGCATTGTAGTCCAGAGTGCGAGGCTGGACACCAAAAGCCCCCAAGCAGGAAAGAAACGCGGCTACCTTGTTTTATTTACATTGTTTTATTGTCGCTCTCCTATCTTCCCTTTCTGGCTTTCTCTCTTTCTTTGGGTCATGGTCTGTTGGCACAAAATTAGCCCCAATCTCTGAAAATGAGTGCAGGTGGATAAGGCTGTGTAAGAATACTTCCCATAGGAGAGTGGTCTCACTTACAGAGAGCGCAAGCAGCTAAAGCGATTACATCTACATGAAAATGTTCTGCATATGGAATATTATACCTGGTCGAGTAGGCTGGCTGTAGAGTTAGTTTGTTTAGTCCTTGGGTAAAGGAAGCTTTACGCTGACAAAAGCAACATTGTTTTATGTGTCGCTTACAAAATTGTGAACCTTCTGCATAAATCAGTCAAATGCAAAATGGTTATGGCACGTTAAACCCAATATTGTGTTAAGTGTAACACAACTGGGTCATGTTGGGCACAGAAAGCATGAGAGTCATCTTGAACATCATGTCAGTGCATTTCAATGTTGTGTTCCGCATTTTCTCTCTGAACATTCACATCACTTTGCACAAAACTTGCACTTGGGTGGAAAAATGTAGCAGCGGAGGCAGTTGCATGCCTACAGGCTGAGGGGTGTTTGGAGGTGCATCCTCTATAGTTCTGACGATATTCCTCGCTTTTCTGAATCTATCTGTTGACCTGCAGCCTGGTAAAATGAGTCAGGAGTGGCTGGCAGTCTGTTAGCATTCGAAGTGTCATCCTGCTCCCATTCCTCCACAGGCGTGGAGAATGCAGAAAGAGCAGCTTGTTGAAGGATTGGGTTTTTTCATTTGATTGCATGACATCCTCCAATGTTGGGTTAAATGGCATTATTAATAGGCAGTTTTTGCCCAGGTCCTACAAGGTAATTCTGAAACATTAATGTTCCCATGATGTCATCCCCTCTTCCCCCGCAACATCTCACCAACTATATGCCTTTAGATTGAAGCGCAACACACCTTTTAAACTCTCTGGAATGCCTGGACAGTCCCAGACCAGTGCACAGTCATTATAGTATGAAATGTTGAGTTTCGCCCTGAACTTCTCCACAGATAGCCGGCTGCCTTCATTAATTTTAATTGTACCTTCTAAAAGTGTATTGGTGAACCACATTTGTGCATGCAATTCTCTCTTATCTCTTATCGTTGTAACATGGCCAAGAACATTCTGCCCCTCTCAAAGTCTTCTGGCACCCCCATTCATGATTTAAATATTTCAACTGGAAAGCCAAACAACAGAATTGAATATTGTGATGCTGCAACCTTCCATTTCTCAATTTATTTTGAAATTTCTTCCAGTTTAGTCAAAAAGCGTTTGCGGCCCAGACAAAGGAGTATATAATACTCCTAATCGTCTATGTTATTAGAGTTAAAAGCCAATGGAATGTTACTAAATAGGACAGTTATCTTTTATAAATGCACAATTTGAATAAGTATACCCTACTTGATATTGCCAGAGGGAGATTTTGCCATTTTTAAAGTTGCTTTTTCTTTTCAGGCACCACCATATCCAGTTTATTTTCTGGTATTTGCTCTAACTTAAGAAAAATATAAATTCCCAAGTATCTCATCTTTTTCATGTTAGTACCTGTTCATTCAAATCTCCCTATTGATGACTTAGCAGCATTAAGGTAAATTAATAAGTCGTCCGCGTGTAGAGCCACCTTTTTCTAAAACCTTGAACTTCAACTGGGGAGATTTTATTATCGAGGCGCAGCATTTCCGTAAAAGTTTCCATTTATAAATTAAAATGCATTAGGGCAAAAGGGCACCCTTGTTGAGTTCCCCTTGCAATCCAGAAGTCTCATGCTAGTAAACTCTAGCTGAGGGGCTAGAATATAATAGTCTGATAGCATTTGATAGAGCGCGCAGGACCACTAACTCAATTTTATCATACTCACCTGGGCCCATAAAACATTCACACTTTGACCTAGTAGTCCTGTGTTTCTATTTACTTACAGTCTATTAGTACTTTTAGTCCTTTTAGGACTGATACCTGTAAACCATGACTTACAAATCCTTGTCACTTTTGCTATAAGTTCTAGGGACCGAATAGGGAGTTAGAATAAACAGGCAGTATTTAAACAGTTTACCTTTCCTGTAAAAACCACAAACTCTGGGAAAGTTTTAAATGTTTTATCTATGCAAGTTTGAGTGAGTATTCATCCAAGTTGCAGAGATCATAAATTTCATAAGTAAAAATATGATTAATAAGATATAAAGGTTGCAAGAAATCACAGTAACACCATTAGACATTTGTAACTGGGAAAGGTGAAAAAGGGAAATAGCACAGGGACATACCACATTGATTTATATTTACCTAGAAAGGTGCAAGGACCAATCTTAGCCAAGGACTGGGGCAAAAGACAAGGCTCTCGACTAATCAGGTGCCCACGGGACAAAAGAGGTGCAATTCAGGTCTGGTGACCTCCGCTAAGTGCAACACCAGCGTCACACCCCTCTTTCTCAGTAAGCCAATTAGTAACCCAACTGAGTAATCGATAATTTTCCCACAACACCTCGAATTTTCTGACAGAGTGCTCCGCCAGCACCTCTGCTCTTGATCTACTATTGCGTGCGTTGATTCAGTGACAGGTCAGCTATTCGGACAAGTCGGATAATTTCTCTTACTAAACCTACCTTAGTTATACCATTTCCAGGGCAATTTACCACCCCTAAATGTTGCAAATCTATGTGTTCCCCTTCAGTGATTGGTTGGAAAGGCGAGGAGTGGTCATCACACCATACTAAGATGAGATGATTGTTCATTAGGCTGTATTGATCAAGATCCCGCCCATAACTTTATTTTCTCATGACTTTATTATGCCCACCATTAATATTTCATTTTATTATACAATGTTGTAACATTTTGCAAGTTGTCTTCCTTTTCCCAGGTCATGGGGTGAGGTTCCCAGGCGCATCGCGGGTAAGACAATCCTTGGCGCAGTCTCAATGTCACAGCTCGAGGTCTTTGCGTTCTCCCAGCACATGCGCAGTGCATTTATTAAAAATGGCGTTTCAAGTCACTCCTCAGGCCCAAATACGAGCTATTAACAAAGTCAAAGAAAAACATATTAGAACACAAAAATAAATGAACGCACTGTATAGCACTTATCTCCACTCTAACCCCATTACTTTATTTTAACTTTTGCATTAATAGTTAAGCAGAACAAACAAGCTTTGTACAAGCAGCAGTATAAGCAGTAGCATGTGAGGTTTGAAGCAGCCATTTCTGGCACTAGTGCGCAGAAGCAAAAAGTTCCCACCAAAAGCAGAGGTACGTCACACCACGTAGATGTGGTGGACGCATGCACAGTAAATTTCCCCCGTTTTCGGCAGACATATTAAGACACTCGGGTTACTGTTAGTAAAAGTACATACGCAAGCTTCCCCAGCTTACTGAATATGTTGTGAAATTCAAATAATAATGGACAAAACATGCTGATTAAGTTTCTGTACGTGTGAAACCTTGCTCCATCAATCCCCTCTTTGATGATATTTTATACCATCACAAATTACGGAACCAGATGCCAACTTTAGCATTCTCCCAGTTCCAATTCCTTCAATTACTTTGGGAGTTCTTTTTCCACTTTCATTCTGGAAAACTTTCATCCTCTTATATATATCCCCCTTTAATACTTCGGTTGGATTTTAGTTTCTTCTTCTTTTCATTTACTGTATATCTTTTTCTGTTTCTGCAGTATTTGCACCAAATCATTATCACCAATATTATTAGTGATATTCCCATTATTAGCATCAGTACTTTACCTACAATACTTCTACCTACATTAGAAATCCAACTACCAACAGAAGAGAGACCATCAGTTAGTCTCTTCCATGCACTATCAACCTCCAGTGGTTTCAATTCTTCTTCCAAATCAGTAGTATTTCTTACATACCTTCCAAAGTAAATACTTTTATCAGGTATGTAAGTGCAACAATGTTGTGCCTTCAACATTCTACAGACTCCGCCCTCTTTTACTAATAATATATCAAGAGCAAGTCGATTTTGTAAAACCATTGATCTGATCGCAACCAATTCCGTATTGATCAATAAAAATCCTCCAGCACTGTCAGTCGATAAGCGATCCACCACTGTAGACAATTTACAAATTCTTTGTGTATTTAGAATTACTCCAACTGAAGGTATCAATGCACTAAATATATCACCTACAATTTCTGCAAAACTAGCTCTTTTATATCGTGTTAGTTCATTTTCATGTCTATTGCTTCCAGTGATTCTTTTTACACGGTATACCTTTGGGAATACTATTCCGAAATAGCAACTCCCATACCAATGATCATGCAGCTTAAAGTAAGCTTTGTTCCCACAAATATAACAGACTCCAGGAAATACTGGATCAGTTCTCCCTTTTAGTCCCCAACCCCCAATTATGAGTATATTGTATTCAAATTCACTGGAACCGACGAAAACATTGTTATACTTAGTTTTCTTTCTATGGAGACAGATTTTCCCCTTCTATTCAAAGTCCAGAGACATAGCAGCATGAGTCTTGCTAGTTCCTTTCAGCCCATTTGGGTATCTGGGGTTTTGGTTCAGTGGCCTTTCTGTGGAAATCCTGTCTCCTTTTCTCTACTAAATTTTAAAATATATTTTCTTCTTCATGTAGTTTACATGTTAGATTGTCTTTGTGTGCATCAGCTATATCTATTGTTTCATAGTTAGAAAATATTCACCCTGAATTGTGAGTCTTTGCTACTAAGGACGGGATTCATTCTTCTACGTTTAGGAATTTCAGAAAAAATCAATCAATCATTTGTAAAGCGCACTACATACCTCTGAGGGTCTCAAGGCGCTGGAGGGGTGCTGCGGATCGAACAGCCAGGTCTTGAGTATCCTCCTGAAGGTCAGCAGGTCTTGGGTCTTTCGTAGGCTCAGTGGGAGAGCGTTCCATGTCTTGGCGGCGAGGTGGGAGAAGGATCTCCCACCAATGGGTGTTCTTCGGATGCGCGGGACGGTGGCGAGTGAGAGGTCGGCGGAGCATAACTGGCAGTTGGGGATGTAGAAGGAACGCCGTCTGTTGAGGTTGGCTGGGCCGGTCTTGTGGAGTGCCTTGTGTGCGTGGGTGAGGAGCTTGAAGGATATCCTCTTGTTGACGGGGAGCCAGTGCAGGTTTCTCAGGTGGGGGGTGATGTGGCCGTGGCGTGGTAAGTCGAGGATCAGTCGTGCCGAGGCGTTTTGAATGCGTTGTAGTCATTTGATGAGCTTGGTCGGGTCTCCCGCGAAAAGGGCGTTTCCGTAGTCGAGTCTGCTGCTGACGAGGGCCTGGGTGACTGTCTTTCTTGTATCTGTCGGGATCCATCTATAGATCTTGTGGAGCATGCGGAGGGTGTTGAAGCAGGAGGAGGAGACGGCGTTGACTTGCTTGGTCATTGAGAGTGTTGAGTTGAGGATGATTTACAGGTTGCGTGTGTGGTCGGAGGGTGTTGGGGCTGCCCCCAGTGCCGTCGGCCACCAGGATTTGACCCAGGCTGAAGGGTTGGAGCCGAGGATGAGGACCTCCGTCTTGTCCGAGTTCAGCTTCAGACGGCTGGTCTTCATCCAGTCGGCGACGGCCTTCATTCCTTCATGGAGGTTGGCTTTGGCGGTGATGGGGTCCTTGGTGAAGGAGAGCATCAACTGACTGTCGTTGGAGATTATGTTGAGGTCGTGCTGTCGAGCTACATGTGCGAGTTGGGCCATGTAAATGTTGAACAGCGTCGGGCTGACGGAGGATCTCAGGGGTACGCCGCAGATGATCTTTGAGGCTTTGGAACGGAATGGGGGAGGCGGACGCTTTGGATTCTGCCGGAGAGGAAGGAGGTGGTCCAATCCAGAGCCTTGTCTTGGATCCCTGCGGCGTGGAGGCGTGCGTGTAGTGTGTGGTGGCAAACGGTGATGAAGGCGGCAGAGAGGTCTAGGAGGATGAGTGCTACGGTCTCGCCGTTGTCCAGCTGGGTCCTGATGTCGTCAGTGGCGGCGATGAGGGCAGTCTCCGTGCTGTGGTTTCCGCTGAACCCTGACTGGGAAGCGTCCAGGTTTCTGTTTTCTTCGAGGTATCGGAATAGCTGTCTATTGATGTTTTTCTCGATGACCTTGGCCGGGAAGGGGAGCAAAGAGATGGGCGGAAAGTTCTTGAGGTCTCTTGGGTCTGCCTTAGGTTTTTTGAGTAGGGCATTGATCTTGGCGTGTTTCCAGATCTCTGGGAAGGTCGCGGTCTCGAGGGAGAGATTGATGACGTTGCACAGGTGTGGTGCGATGGAGCTGCTTGCTCTGTTGAAGACGTGGTGCGGGAATGGGTCTGACGGAGAGCTGGAGTGGATTGTGCGCATGGTCTTGATGGTGTCATTGATGCTCATGCTGGCCCAGGTTAGCAGGGGGTTGTGTTCAATGGTGTACGGAGGGTCTGTTGTGTTGCTGTCTGATGGGGCTGTCTGGGTGTTGAAGCTGTTGTGGATGTCTGCTATCTTGCAGTGGAAGAAGGTGGCGAGGGAGTCGCACAGGCTTGCGACAGCGGGATGTAGTAGGTGTTGGAGCTGGGGTTGGAGAGTTCCTTCACGATGTTGAAGATCTCCTTGCTATTATGTGCGTTGCTGTTGAGGCGGTGTCATGATTCCACACCTGCCCTTCCTTAAAGACTACATATCCCCTTTAGGCATATGTAGTACTTCCCTTTTGGAAACCCGCCCCTGTCCCGTGCGCCCGCACGCTTCACGTCAGTGTGTTTAGGTGTACAGTATTTCATGCCTTTTAGACTTATTATGGTCATTTCAATGCTTTGTGCAGGTTTCAGTGTTCCCTTTTGGTGTATTTCAGAATTCGAAACCAGCGTTATTATAACTTATTGTGGTCATTTCAAATGTTTGGTCCAGGTTTCTGTGTTCCCATGTATTGTATTTCAGGATTTGGAGCCAGCGCTATCAGAAACCAAGCCTTCGCTTTGAGCGCTAACAGAAACCACACCTTCGCTCTGAGAAGCGCTCTCCCCACATCCTTCGCACGCGCCTTTTTGGTGCGCTTCTGAAGGGATCGGGAAACTTCGATCTCGCGCACGTTCTGTGTGCGTAACTGGGTGGAGCTGGGTGCGGCCCTGTACTTAAACCGCACCCAGCCTTCTGGAAGGCGCTTTGCCTTCAGACTTCCATAGAAGAAGGTCGCGCCTGGACTTGGGACTTACCTGAAGGTTTCTCCATACCGGCTGGACATCTTCATTGCTCTTCTTTATGGCGATTCTTTCTCTGCAACAGCAATGATGACCCTAGGAGACAAAGAGGCAGAAAGCTAAGTACTTTCATTTTTTGTGTTAAAAGGCGCCCTTCGCAAGAAAGGACAATAATAATTTTTGGAACTTTGATTCACAGAAGAAATCGCAAGCAAAAGACTTTGGACTATTCTGTTTCTTTGTATCTCAGTTTACTAAAGAAGAACTTGGTTTAGGATTTCATGAGTGTAAATTTAGAGCAATATTTAGATTGCGAATTTAGTCAGCACTTGTTGTTAGGTATAGGATTTTGTGTATCTTTGCTTATCTTTCCTGAATTTAGAGGAAAATGATTAAGAACCCCAAGTCTAGGAAGCAAGAAGTTAATTGCAAGTAAGTGGTTGAATTGTTAGGAAGGTTTTGCGAAAGTCTTTTAAAGAATGTAAAGTAATCCATTTCTTTCATTTCCAGCCTAATTCAACTAGAGCAAATAAGCCTACAAGCTGACCACTTATCCTAGAGGACACTTGATGACTTCATCTTCACTTACCATAAAGAAATACTGGACGAAGGCCAACTTCTTACTGATCGCAGGTAGGGGAACGTCAAAACATCCAGATAGAGTTTTAGGTGCCTTGACTAGATTAGTTAAAAGATCTAGAGTAGAATAAGAGAAATCTATAGGACCCAAATAGTAAAGTCTTCTGTACTTGTTGCCTCGCAGGTCGACAGCAAGAATCAAGAGTCTTCACTTCAACGTCCAGTACCGGCCCTCCTCCCTAATTTCTAGTTAATTTCTTGCTGTGATTTTAGAACCAGTAAGTTTTAGTTAGTAATCAGGGAAGTTGGTCCCTTGCGTCTCTGCGGAATCATCTGCGTCATCCTAGAGGGCATCTGTTCAAGCAAGGTAAGGGACGACGTGGATAGCTTGACAGAAGGCAAAGCCCACGTTGATAATTCCGCCCAGACGCAATGGATCAGGTATCTATGCAGGATTTGTCCGCTGTGTTAGAAGCGATTAGGCAGGATAACGCTGCTTTACGTAGGGATTTAACCTCTCTCCAGGTCTCGGTGCAGCAGAAGTCAGTCTTGAAACCAGCCGCTTTTCAGGGCTCCTCCAGTTCTGGTTCTCCAACACAAGTCCATGTTGTGACTCCGGTACCCACCCCTTTAGCCCCTCCAGAGAGATTTTATGGGGATTGCAATAAGTTCTCAGTGTTTTTGCAACAATGTCATTTGCACTTTATAGCAAAGACCACAGCTTTTCCTGATGATTCTTCCAAAATTGCATTCATGTTATCCTACATGGGTGGAGACGCTGCCCTTTGGTCAGTCCCCTTAGTGGAAGGTGATGATCGGATCTTGTATAACTTCAGGGATTTTGAGAGGGCTTTAAAGAAGGTGTTTGCTAAACATCTATTTGTTCAGTCAGCAGACAATGAGCTGTTAGGTTTAAAGCAAGGCTCATCTGATTTGTTACATTATATATCTACCTTTAATCGTTTGGTTTTAGAAGCAGATTGGCCTCACGACAAAAGAATCTCAATCTTCTATAGGGGATTGAAGGACGAATTGAAAGATATGATCACCCAGATTTTAGACCCCCCGAAGAGATAAGTGCCTTCATTGATGTAGTGGTGAAATTAAATCATCGTATTTCTGAAAGAAAGGGAGAAAGAGGGAAGTCAGAACACAAATTAGTTTTCTTTAAGGAAAGATCCACTTCAGCACCTAACCGAGAACCTAGTTCCAAATCTGATACTGTAGAACCTATGCAGATAGGTTCTATCCGAGGTCCCTTGTCTAAGGAGGAGAAAGAAAAGAGGCGGCGATTAAATCAATGTCTCTACTGTGGGAAGACAGGACACTTTGTGAAGGAATGTCCCACACGACCAAACAAATTTAAAGTTAAATCATCCGACTTAGCTGTCACACAAGAAAAGTCGGAAAACTAGAAAACTCGGTAAAGGGAGAGGTCGGTTTATCGAGTTTGTTCTCTAGTTTGGCCTCAACTCTTCCTCCCATTGGTTGTAGACACTTTTCAATTCTTGTAGAACTTCGAGGTCTGCTTCCAGAATCTTACTCTAGACAGGTGGAAGCCATCATAGATTCTGGTGCTACCGGTAATTTTATAGACTCTCATTTCTTCCTTCAGTTAGGTTTCAGATCTTTGTCAAAGGACCATCCAGAAATCGTCAGAGCAGTGGATGGCAAAGAATTGACTTCGGGTCCAGTAAATAGACAGACTGAGGTATTAGAAATGGATTGTTCTCCTATACATAGGGAGAGAATACAATTAGACATTATTGATGCCCCTCAATTCAAAATGATTTTAGGAATGCCATGGTTAGTAACACATAACCCATCCATAGATTGGGTAACCAAGACAATTACTTTTCAATCTCCTGCTTGCATAGATCATTGTTTCCTTACTAAGAGATCTAAGGATGTGGTTCAAGGTTTCGACTTTGGAATGGAATCACCCAATATACTAATTCTGGAAGGGGTACCATCAGTATATAATGACCTGTCTGATGTTTTTGACAAGAAGAAAGCCAACACCCTTCCCCCACATAGAGATTTCGACTGTAGAATAGATTTGGTGCTTGGAGCTACCTTACCTTGCAGTCGAATATATGCTCTTACGGAGGCAGAAAACGCTCATCTCAGAGAATATCTAGATGAGTATCTTGCTAATGGCTTCATAAGACACTCTAAGTCTCCAGTTTCATCAGCTCTTTTTTTCATTCCAAAAAAGGGAGGGGAGCTGCGTATGTGTATTGACTATAGAGCCTTAAACAACGTAACCATTAAGAACAGGTACCCCTTGCCTTTGATCCCTACACTGTTAGACCAAATAAAGAAGGCTAAAATTTATACAAAATTGGACTTACGCGGAGCGTACCATTTAGTTAGAGTAAGAAAAGGAGACGAATGGAAGACAGCATTCCGTACTAAATTCGGTCTCTTTGAATACCAAGTCATGCCATTTGGTTTGTGTAACGCTCCTGCAGCCTTACAGTTTTTTATAAATGAGGTTTTACATGAGTTCATTGACATCTGCTGTGTAGTCTACATAGATGATATTCTCATATATTCTGATTCTGAGGAAGAACATGTAAAACAGGTCCGCGCCATTCTTCAAAGACTACTTTCAAACTCACTCTTCGTAAAATTGGAAAAGAGTCTATTTCACGTTACCAAAGTGGATTTTCTGGGCTATATGCCCAGAGGGAATAGAAATGGACCCAAAAAAGGTAGAAGCTGTAACAACCTGGCCAAGTCCCACTTCTGTGAAACAAATCCAAAGTTTTCTAGGGATTGCAAATTTTTACCGCAGGTTCATTCAGAACTTTTCTCAGGTTATAACACCTATTACCAAGCTGTTGAGAAAAGGAGTCAAGTTTTTTTTGGTCCCCAGCCGCTGATGAAGCATTTCAAAACCTAAAAAAAATATTTACCATGGCTCCAATTTTAAGTCATCCAGACCCCAATCTACCTTTTATTGTGGAAGCAGATGCCTCTCAATTTGCTTTGGGTGGCATTCTTTCACAACGAGATTCAGATACTGGCCAAATGCACCCTATAGCCTATTTCTCAAGAAAATTATCAGAAGCCGAACAAAATTATGCAATTGCTGACAAGGAGTTGTTAGCAATCAAAGCAGTGTTTGAAGAATGGCGTCACTACCTATTAGGAGCTCGACATCCTGTAACGATTTATACTGATCACAGGAATCTCCAAGCTTTGAGATCTGTAAAGGCTCTATCTGCTAGGCAACTACGTTGGTCCATGTTTTTCAATGACTACAATTTTGTAATCACATATCGCCCAGGAAAGGAAAATTTAAAAGCGGATGCTTTATCCAGACTAGGAGAAAAGATTTCAGATCAACCGGAAGAAGTTCACCCTGTAATCCCAACTTCTTGTTTTCAGGGAAGTTTAACTGTTAGTGACATCATTAACGACATCAAAGAAGCTCTGAAAGAAAAGGCATTGGAGCTTTGGAGAAAAGATCATCCTTTTCTATTTGAGAAAGACAGTTTGCTGATGGTCCATGACTTGATCTTTGTTCCAAATGAGAAAATTCAAAGATCCATAATTCACCTTCATCATGATATGGTTCTGTCAGCCCACCCAAGCATTGTAAAGACTATGGAACTCATCAAGAGGAAGTTTTGGTGGCCTTCTATGTCTAAAGACATCAAACATTTTGTGGAAACTTGTAGCATCTGTATCCATCACAAGTCCTCTCATCAGGCTCCTAGTGGGTTGTTAATGCCATTACCAATTCCTCCTCAACCATGGCATACTATATCATTAGACTTCATAGTTGAACTACCTGAAACCAAGAAGGGATTCAATACAATTTTGACTGTTGTAGACCAGTTTACCCGAATGGCCCATTTTATTCCTTTAAAAAAGCTTCCCACTGCATTGGAGCTTGCTCATTTGCTCATGATCCATGTGATAAGATTACACGGAATTCCTTCAGTTGTAATTTCGGATAGGGGATCTCAGTTTGTTTCTAAGGTTTGGCAAAAGCTGAGTTCTTTGTTACATATGGAGGTTCGTTTATCCTCTAGTTACCATCCTCAAACCAATGGTTTAACTGAAAGAACTAACCAAACTATTGAACAGTATCTTCGTTGTATGTTACCTAATGTTTCCGAAGAGTGGTCCGATCTGTTAAGTCCTTTGGAGTTCGCCTACAACAACTCTGAGCATTCTTCTATTAAAATGTCCCCATTCTTTTGTAATTTCGGTTTTCATCCAAAAAGCATTCCCGAAAACTCCAACAACAACATCAATGATTCCGTACCCACAATTTATGACTATGTGTCCCAGATATTCACCTTTCAGGAGGATGCTAAGTTCAACTTGGCCAAAGCAAAAGAATCTCAAAAAGAAGCCAAGGATAAACATCGATCCGAACAACCTCTTTATGAAATAGGTGACAAAGTATGGTTGAGTACAAAAAATTGGAAATTAAAAGGGAACAGAAAATTCAATCCAAGATTTATTGGCCCCTTTTCCATTGAAAAAATACTAAACCCGGTTTGTGTAAAATTGACCCTCCCTAGCAAGTACTTGATACATCCAGTCTTCCATGTCTCTCTAATCAAGCCTTTTCATCCTCAAACTCGTATTTCCAAGTCTCCGCCTCCTATCATTGTTGAAGGCAACTCAGAATTTGAAGTAAGATCAATCTTGGATTCCAAGAGAGTTAGGGGAAGGCTATTTTACCTCATCGACTGGAAGGGTTATGTCCTGAGGAAAGATCATGGGAACCCCTAGAACATCTTAAAAATGCTCCCAGATTGATTCGGAACTTTCATTTAAGACACCCTGATAACCCAAAACCCATTTCCACAGTTCTTGGGGGGATCTTGAGGAGGGAGTACTGTCATGATTCCACACCTGCCCTTCCTTAAAGACTACATATCCCCTTTAGGCATATGTAGTACTTCCCTTTTGGAAACCCGCCCCTGTCCCGTGCGCCCGCACGCTTCACGTCAGTGTGTTTAGGTGTACAGTATTTCATGCCTTTTAGACTTATTATGGTCATTTCAATGCTTTGTGCAGGTTTCAGTGTTCCCTTTTGGTGTATTTCAGAATTCGAAACCAGCGTTATTATAACTTATTGTGGTCATTTCAAATGTTTGGTCCAGGTTTCTGTGTTCCCATGTATTGTATTTCAGGATTTGGAGCCAGCGCTATCAGAAACCAAGCCTTCGCTTTGAGCGCTAACAGAAACCACACCTTCGCTCTGAGAAGCGCGCTCCCCACATCCTTCGCACGCGCCTTTTTGGTGCGCTTCTGAAGGGATCGGGAAACTTCGATCTCGCGCACGTTCTGTGTGCGTAACCGGGTGGAGCTGGGTGCGGCCCTGTACTTAAACCGCACCCAGCCTTCTGGAAGGCGCTTTGCCTTCAGACTTCCATAGAAGAAGGTCGCGCCTGGACTTGGGACTTACCTGAAGGTTTCTCCATACCGGCTGGACATCTTCATTGCTCTTCTTTATGGCGATTCTTTCTCTGCAACAGCAATGATGACCCTAGAAGACAAAGAGGCAGAAAGCTAAGTACTTTCATTTTTTGTGTTAAAAGGCGCCCTTCGCAAGAAAGGACAATAATAATTTTTGGAACTTTGATTCACAGAAGAAATCGCAAGCAAAAGACTTTGGACTATTCTGTTTCTTTGTATCTCAGTTTACTAAAGAAGAACTTGGTTTAGGATTTCATGAGTGTAAATTTAGAGCAATATTTAGATTGCGAATTTAGTCAGCACTTGTTGTTAGGTATAGGATTTTGTGTATCTTTGCTTATCTTTCCTGAATTTAGAGGAAAATGATTAAGAACCCCAAGTCTAGGAAGCAAGAAGTTAATTGCAAGTAAGTGGTTGAATTGTTAGGAAGGTTTTGCGAAAGTCTTTTAAAGAATGTAAAGTAATCCATTTCTTTCATTTCCAGCCTAATTCAACTAGAGCAAATAAGCCTACAAGCTGACCACTTATCCTAGAGGACACTTGATGACTTCATCTTCACTTACCATAAAGAAATACTGGACGAAGGCCAACTTCTTACTGATCGCAGGTAGGGGAACGTCAAAACATCCAGATAGAGTTTTAGGTGCCTTGACTAGATTAGTTAAAAGATCTAGAGTAGAATAAGAGAAATCTATAGGACCCGAATAGTAAAGTCTTCTGTACTTGTTGCCTCGCAGGTCGACAGCAAGAATCAAGAGTCTTCACTTCAACGTCCAGTACCGGCCCTCCTCCCTAATTTCTAGTTAATTTCTTGCTGTGATTTTAGAACCAGTAAGTTTTAGTTAGTAATCAGGGAAGTTGGTCCCTTGCGTCTCTGCGGAATCATCTGCGTCATCCTAGAGGGCATCTGTTCAAGCAAGGTAAGGGACGACGTGGATAGCTTGACAGAAGGCAAAGCCCACGTTGATAATTCCGCCCAGACGCAATGGATCAGGTATCTATGCAGGATTTGGCCGCTGTGTTAGAAGCGATTAGGCAGGATAACGCTGCTTTACGTAGGGATTTAACCTCTCTCCAGGTCTCGGTGCAGCAGAAGTCAGTCTTGAAACCAGCCGCTTTTCAGGGCTCCTCCAGTTCTGGTTCTCCAACACAAGTCCATGTTGTGACTCCGGTACCCACCCCTTTAGCCCCTCCAGAGAGATTTTATGGGGATTGCAATAAGTTCTCAGTGTTTTTGCAACAATGTCATTTGCACTTTATAGCAAAGACCACAGCTTTTCCTGATGATTCTTCCAAAATTGCATTCATGTTATCCTACATGGGTGGAGACGCTGCCCTTTGGTCAGTCCCCTTAGTGGAAGGTGATGATCGGATCTTGTATAACTTCAGGGATTTTGAGAGGGCTTTAAAGAAGATGTTTGCTAAACATCTATTTGTTCAGTCAGCAGACAATGAGCTGTTAGGTTTAAAGCAAGGCTCATCTGATTTGTTACATTATATATCTACCTTTAATCGTTTGGTTTTAGAAGCAGATTGGCCTCACGACAAAAGAATCTCAATCTTCTATAGGGGATTGAAGGACGAATTGAAAGATATGATCACCCAGATTTTAGACCCCCCCGAAGAGATAAGTGCCTTCATTGATTTAGTGGTGAAATTAAATCATCGTATTTCTGAAAGAAAGGGAGAAAGAGGGAAGTCAGAACACAAATTAGTTTTCTTTAAGGAAAGATCCACTTCAGCACCTAACCGAGAACCTAGTTCCAAATCTGATACTGTAGAACCTATGCAGATAGGTTCTATCCGAGGTCCCTTGTCTAAGGAGGAGAAAGAAAAGAGGCGGCGATTAAATCAATGTCTCTACTGTGGGAAGACAGGACACTTTGTGAAGGAATGTCCCACACGACCAAACAAATTTAAAGTTAAATCATCCGACTTAGCTGTCACACAAGAAAAGTCGGAAAACTAGAAAACTCGGTAAAGGGAGAGGTCGGTTTATCGAGTTTGTTCTCTAGTTTGGCCTCAACTCTTCTTCCCATTGGTTGTAGACACTTTTCAATTCTTGTAGAACTTCGAGGTCTGCTTCCAGAATCTTACTCTAGACAGGTGGAAGCCATCATAGATTCTGGTGCTACCGGTAATTTTATAGACTCTCATTTCTTCCTTCAGTTAGGTTTCAGATCTTTGTCAAAGGACCATCCAGAAATCGTCAGAGCAGTGGATGGCAAAGAATTGACTTCGGGTCCAGTAAATAGACAGACTGAGGTATTAGAAATGGATTGTTCTCCTATACATAGGGAGAGAATACAATTAGACATTATTGATGCCCCTCAATTCAAAATGATTTTAGGAATGCCATGGTTAGTAACACATAACCCATCCATAGATTGGGTAACCAAGACAATTACTTTTCAATCTCCTGCTTGCATAGATCATTGTTTCCTTACTAAGAGATCTAAGGATGTGGTTCAAGGTTTTGACTTTGGAATGGAATCACCCAATATACTAATTCTGGAAGGGGTACCATCAGTATATAATGACCTGTCTGATGTTTTTGACAAAAAGAAAGCCAACACCCTTCCCCCACATAGAGATTTCGACTGTAGAATAGATTTGGTGCTTGGAGCTACCTTACCTTGCAGTCGAATATATGCTCTTACGGAGGCAGAAAACGCTCATCTCAGAGAATATCTAGATGAGTATCTTGCTAATGGCTTAGGGGAGCTGCGTATGTGTATTGACTATAGAGCCTTAAACAACGTAACCATTAAGAACAGGTACCCCTTGCCTTTGATCCCTACACTGTTAGACCAAATAAAGAAGGCTAAAATTTATACAAAATTGGACTTACGCGGAGCGTACCATTTAGTTAGAGTAAGAAAAGGAGACGAATGGAAGACAGCATTCCGTACTAAATTCGGTCTCTTTGAATACCAAGTCATGCCATTTGGTTTGTGTAACGCTCCTGCAGCCTTCCAGTTTTTTATAAATGAGGTTTTACATGAGTTCATTGACATCTGCTGTGTAGTCTACATAGATGATATTCTCATATATTCTGATTCTGAGGAAGAACATGTAAAACAGGTCCGCGCCATTCTTCAAAGACTACTTTCAAACTCACTCTTCGTAAAATTGGAAAAGAGTCTATTTCACGTTACCAAAGTGGATTTTCTGGGCTATATTATTAGCCCAGAGGGAATAGAAATGGACCCAAAAAAGGTAGAAGCTGTAACAACCTGGCCAAGTCCCACTTCTGTGAAACAAATCCAAAGTTTTCTAGGGTTTGCAAATTTTTACCGCAGGTTCATTCAGAACTTTTCTCAGGTTATAACACCTATTACCAAGCTGTTGAGAAAAGGAGTCAAGTTTTTTTTGGTCCCCAGCCGCTGATGAAGCATTTCAAAACCTAAAAAAAATATTTACCATGGCTCCAATTTTAAGTCATCCAGACCCCAATCTACCTTTTATTGTGGAAGCAGATGCCTCTCAATTTGCTTTGGGTGGCATTCTTTCACAACGAGATTCAGATACTGGCCAAATGCACCCTATAGCCTATTTCTCAAGAAAATTATCAGAAGCCGAACAAAATTATGCAATTGCTGACAAGGAGTTGTTAGCAATCAAAGCAGTGTTTGAAGAATGGCGTCACTACCTATTAGGAGCTCGACATCCTGTAACGATTTATACTGATCACAGGAATCTCCAAGCTTTGAGATCTGTAAAGGCTCTATCTGCTAGGCAACTACGTTGGTCCATGTTTTTCAATGACTACAATTTTGTAATCACATATCGCCCAGGAAAGGAAAATTTAAAAGCGGATGCTTTATCCAGACTAGGAGAAAAGATTTCAGATCAACCGGAAGAAGTTCACCCTGTAATCCCAACTTCTTGTTTTCAGGGAAGTTTAACTGTTAGTGACATCATTAACGACATCAAAGAAGCTCTGAAAGAAAAGGCATTGGAGCTTTGGAGAAAAGATCATCCTTTTCTATTTGAGAAAGACAGTTTGCTGATGGTCCATGACTTGATCTTTGTTCCAAATGAGAAAATTCAAAGATCCATAATTCACCTTCATCATGATACGGTTCTGTCAGCCCACCCAAGCATTGTAAAGACTATGGAACTCATCAAGAGGAAGTTTTGGTGGCCTTCTATGTCTAAAGACATCAAACATTTTGTGGAAACTTGTAGCATCTGTATCCAGCACAAGTCCTCTCATCAGGCTCCTAGTGGGTTGTTAATGCCATTACCAATTCCTCCTCAACCATGGCATACTATATCATTAGACTTCATAGTTGAACTACCTGAAACCAAGAAGGGATTCAATACAATTTTGACTGTTGTAGACCAGTTTACCCGAATGGCCCATTTTATTCCTTTAAAAAAGCTTCCCACTGCATTGGAGCTTGCTCATTTGCTCATGATCCATGTGATAAGATTACACGGAATTCCTTCAGTTGTAATTTCGGATAGGGGATCTCAGTTTGTTTCTAAGGTTTGGCAAAAGCTGAGTTCTTTGTTACATATGGAGGTTCGTTTATCCTCTAGTTACCATCCTCAAACCGATGGTTTAACTGAAAGAACTAACCAAACTATTGAACAGTATCTTCGTTGTATGTTACCTAATGTTTCCGAAGAGTGGTCCGATCTGTTAAGTCCTTTGGAGTTCGCCTACAACAACTCTGAGCATTCTTCTATTAAAATGTCCCCATTCTTTTGTAATTTCGGTTTTCATCCAAAAAGCATTCCCGAAAACTCCAACAACAACATCAATGATTCCGTACCCACAGTTTATGACTATGTGTCCCAGATATTCACCTTTCAGGAGGATGCTAAGTTCAACTTGGCCAAAGCAAAAGAATCTCAAAAAGAAGCCAAGGATAAACATCGATCCAAACAACCTCTTTATGAAATAGGTGACAAAGTATGGTTGAGTACAAAAAATTTGAAATTAAAAGGGAACAGAAAATTCAATCCAAGATTTATTGGCCCCTTTTCCATTGAAAAAATACTAAACCCGGTTTGTGTAAAATTGACCCTCCCTAGCAAGTACTTGATACATCCAGTCTTCCATGTCTCTCTAATCAAGCCTTTTCATCCTCAAACTCGTATTTCCAAGTCTCCGCCTCCTATCATTGTTGAAGGCAACTCAGAATTTGAAGTAAGATCAATCTTGGATTCCAAGAGAGTTAGGGGAAGGCTATTTTACCTCATCGACTGGAAGGGTTATGGTCCTGAGGAAAGATCATGGGAACCCCTAGAACATCTTAAAAATGCTCCCAGATTGATTCGGAACTTTCATTTAAGACACCCTGATAAACCAAAACCCATTTCCACAGTTCTTGGGGGGATCTTGAGGAGGGAGTACTGTCATGATTCCACACCTGCCCTTCCTTAAAGACTACATATCCCCTTTAGGCATATGTAGTACTTCCCTTTTGGAAACCCGCCCCTGTCCCGTGCGCCCGCACGCTTCACGTCAGTGTGTTTAGGTGTACAGTATTTCATGCCTTTTAGACTTATTATGGTCATTTCAATGCTTTGTGCAGGTTTCAGTGTTCCCTTTTGGTGTATTTCAGAATTCGAAACCAGCGTTATTATAACTTATTGTGGTCATTTCAAATGTTTGGTCCAGGTTTCTGTGTTCCCATGTATTGTATTTCAGGATTTGGAGCCAGCGCTATCAGAAACCAAGCCTTCGCTTTGAGCGCTAACAGAAACCACACCTTCGCTCTGAGAAGCGCTCTCCCCACATCCTTCGCACGCGCCTTTTTGGTGCGCTTCTGAAGGGATCGGGAAACTTCGATCTCGCGCACGTTCTGTGTGCGTAACCGGGTGGAGCTGGGTGCGGCCCTGTACTTAAACCGCACCCAGCCTTCTGGAAGGCGCTTTGCCTTCAGACTTCCATAGAAGAAGGTCGCGCCTGGACTTGGGACTTACCTGAAGGTTTCTCCATACCGGCTGGACATCTTCATTGCTCTTCTTTATGGCGATTCTTTCTCTACAACAGCAATGATGACCCTAGAAGACAAAGAGGCAGAAAGCTAAGTACTTTCATTTTTTGTGTTAAAAGGCGCCATTCGCAAGAAAGGACAATAATAATTTTTGGAACTTTGATTCACAGAAGAAATCGCAAGCAAAAGACTTTGGACTATTCTGTTTCTTTGTATCTCAGTTTACTAAAGAAGAACTTGGTTTAGGATTTCATGAGTGTAAATTTAGAGCAATATTTAGATTGCGAATTTAGTCAGCACTTGTTGTTAGGTATAGGATTTTGTGTATCTTTGCTTATCTTTCCTGAATTTAGAGGAAAATGATTAAGAACCCCAAGTCTAGGAAGCAAGAAGTTACTTGTAAGTAAGTGGTTGAATTGTTAGGAAGGTTTTGCGAAAGTCTTTTAAAGAATGTAAAGTAATCCATTTCTTTCATTTCCAGCCTAATTCAACTAGAGCAAATAAGCCTACAAGCTGACCACTTATCCTAGAGGACATTTGATGACTTCATCTTCACTTACCATAAAGAAATACTGGACGAAGGCCAACTTCTTACTGATCGCAGGTAGGGGAACGTCAAAACATCCAGATAGAGTTTTAGGTGCCTTGACTAGATTAGTTAAATGATCTAGAGTAGAATAAGAGAAATCTATAGGACCCGAATAGTAAAGTCTTCTGTACTTGTTGCCTCGCAGGTCGACAGCAAGAATCAAGAGTCTTCACTTCAACGTCCAGTACCGGCCCTCCTCCCTAATTTCTAGTTAATTTCTTGCTGTGATTTTAGAACCAGTAAGTTTTAGTTAGTAATCAGGGAAGTTGGTCCCTTGCGTCTCTGCGGAATCATCTGCGTCATCCTAGAGGGCATCTGTTCAAGCAAGGTAAGGGACGACGTGGATAGCTTGACAGGCGGTCTTTGAAGGAGGTCCTCTTGGCCGCCCTAATGAGGTAGTGGTGGTTGCAGATGGCATCCTTGTGTGCTGCGTGGCTGTCTGGAGTTGCTTGCTTGCTTGGAGGCTAGGAGTTCTGGGGTGAACCAGCTGGCCCTCTTGCTGGTGTCTCTGTGGGGGGGTTTCTTCAGCGGGGCAAGGGTGTTGGCGCAGTCCTCGATCCAGCGTCTGAGGCTGTGGGCAGTGTCATCGGTGTTGGAGGGTTCAATGGGTGGGCTGAGAGCGAGGTATGCGTGTAGTTGGTCTTCGGTGATTTTGCTCCAGCAGCGGCGGAGGATCTTTTGGGTACGGTGGTGTGTGGTGGGTTTCTGGAAGGCGAAGTGGATGCAGCGGTGGTTGGTCCAGAGGAGTTCGGTGGAGTGGCTGAGAGAGACGTGCAGGCTTGAAGAGAAGACGGGGTCGAGCGTGTGGCCAGCGGAGTGGGTGGGCGTTGTGATGAGTTGCTTCAGTCCGAGGTTGGCGAGGTTATCGCTCAGGGTTGTGAAGTTGTTGTCGCTGTTGTTCTCAAGGTGAAACTTCAGGTCTCCGACGAAGATGTAGTCGGTGGAGGTCAGATCATGCGTGCTGATCAAGTCGGCGATGGAGTCTCTGAACTGGGGGCGGGGTCTGGGGGGTCGTTAGACGAGGGTGCCTCTGAGGGTGGAGTTACGGTCTTTGTGGATCTGGAAATGCCTGTGTTCAGCTGTACTGAGCGCCTCGTCGGTGCTAGTCGAGACCCTGATGCTGTTCTTGTGGACGATGGCAATTCATCCTCTGACTCCGTTGGTGCGGTCACTGCGGGTGATCTTGTAGCCGTCTGGGATGGCTATGGCGATCTGGGGTGCGGAGGAGTCAATAAACCAGGTCTCTGTCAGGAAGGCGACGTCCGGGGATGTTGTGTCGAGCAGGTTCCAGAGCTCGACGGCATGCTTGTGTGTGGAGCGGTTGTTCAGTAGTATGCATCGGAGGTGGTTTAGGTCTTTCTTGGCGGGTGGTTCATCGGCTCTGAGGTAGGTGTAGCTGCAGTTCCGGCAGGTGAAGGGGCCATGTGTGCATTTCGGGCAGCCTTGAAGCAGGTGTGGCTTGGTTCGAGTGCTGGCGTCGTAGTGGTGGCGGTCGTTGTGGCGGGTGCGGGGGCCAGGGGTTCTGGTGCTGGGCGCCGTCCAGGCACGGACAGGCACATACGGGCTTGCCTTAGGCGCGCCTTTGGCACAGCGGCCGGCATATATGGGGAGGTGGGAGGGAGGAGCAGCTGGGAGGGTAGAGGGCAGTCAGAGGGGCGGGGCCGCATGGGACGCAGCAGCGAGGGTGGTGAGGGACAACGAAGGTAACAGAAGGACAAAGGGGCACAGAAACGAGGGAAAAACGAGTGGCACAGAGGGCAGAAGGGCACAAAACAATGAATGGAACAGAGGGCAGAAGGGCACAAAAAACAAGTGGAACAGAAGGAAGAAGGGCACAAACACCTAGGGAAAAATGAGTGGCACAGAGGACAGAAGGGCACAAAAAAAATTAGTGGAACAGAGGGCAGAAGGGCACAAAAAACGAGTGGAACAGGCAGAAGGGCACAAAAAACGAGGGACAAACGAGTGGCATAGAGGGCAGAAGGGCACAAAAAATTAGTGGAACAGAGGGCAGAAGGGCACAAGAAACGAGTGGAACAGAAGGCAGAAGGGCACAAAAAACGAGGGAAAAGTGAGTGGCACAGAGGGCAGAAGGGCACAAAAAAACTAGTGGAACAGAGGGCAAAAGGGCACAAACAATGATTGGAACAGAAGGCAAAAGAGGCACAAAAATGAGGGAAAAACGAGTGGCACAAAAGGAGAAAAGGGCACAGAAATACCGGAAAAACGAGTGGCACAGAGGCAAAATACAGAATACAGAAATACAGGGGCAGCTAAGAACAGAAGGCAGTACGGGCAGAGAGGTATGGGGGAAGCGAGGGAAACAGAAGGGAAAACCGGGCAGGCAGCGGGGGTAGACAGACAACAGCAGTCACAGACACAACAATGAAAATACAGGCAATACAATAAAAGCAATAAAGCGGAGGATGAACAAACCTACCTACAGCCTACCACTGGCCACCAGGGATGAGACGCATGTGGTAGCCTGCGGGTGGTGGAGGGCCTCGAACTTCCTCAGCAGCGGCAGCTGGGGCAGGGACACACAGGCAGTGCTGTGCGGAGGGGGAGCGACCTACCTCTATCTACATCTATTTTAGAATAGAAATACTGTAACCTTCCTGTTCTATAAAATAAACTAGTTAATATACTACAGGAAATGCCATAGGTCAGGGGTAAATGGTGTTAAGTAACACCTTCAGCTACTGAAGCTGGTAATTTCATACAGACATAACAGTCACTAATTTGTATTGTCTCTACATAATGCACTAATAGATCAGCGAATACATTCATATCAGTTTCGTTTCTGTTTCTAAAGTGATGTAATTCTATCTTATCTGGTGCTTCTAAGTCTACTTTATCTTGTTTGTGGTGCCCTATCTTTCCGTGTTTACTAGTGTCATTCTGTTTAGCAACCATCAAGTAGGGTATTGCTATTGTTAGTCCTAGCCATACTACAAGTACTATAAGCACACTACATATACATATCCCACAGCATGTCTTTATACAACTTCTTTTCGAGTTTCCAGTAACTCTATTATCAGCCATTTTGACTAAGGAGGCTTAACCCCTCTTTGAGAATTTTACACAGAATACACCTATGATTTTATCTCAAGTTGGTCCTCACTTCTTCAACAGATTGAAGGCTTTCGACACCATCTCCCACGCCAAACTACTGGCCACCCTGGGGAGAAATGGCATCAGGGGCGATGCACTAAAATGGATTGAGTCCTTCTTGTCACAGAGAACCTTCCAAATCACATCCCCAATAGCCTGCTCAGATACAATGAGCGCCCCCCATGGAGTACCACAGGGCTCCATCCTAAGCCCTCTGTTTTTTAATCTCTACCTCCGGCCCTTGGCTGATCTAGCGGATGAATCTGGCCTCACCCTCATGACATACGCTGATGATTCTCAAATCATCTTCTCCCTGTCAGAAGCAAACCCACTTCTTCCATCTCGTCTTAATCAAGGTCTCCAAAACATCTTCAGCTGGATATCCGCACACCAGCTGAAACTCAATGGAGACAAGACCGAGGTCCTCCTTTTGGGGAAAAACAAAGACCTCTGGAACGCTTCTCACTGGCCCTCTGAGCTCGGTTCCATCCCTACTCCCGCTACTCAAGTTAGAAATCTGGGAGTCATCATCGACAACACCTTGTCCATGAAGCAGCAGGCAAACAGAGTGGTAGGCCTCTGCTTCACCATCCTAAAATGGCTAAGGAAGATCCTTTGGATGTTGCCCCTCGACACCCAAAAGTCCGTAGTCAATGCACTTATTACATCGAGGATTGACTACGGCAACATTCTCTACTTAGGCTCAAACAAAGCTGTCATTAACCGACTACAAGTGGTCCAGAATTCAGCGGCTAGGCTACTCTGTAATATCCCAAAAACCTCCAGTGTGTCCAGCCACCTAAAAGACCTACATTGGCTCAGGGTGGAAAGCCGTATTAGGTTCAAAGCCCTGAGCTATATGTTTAGGATCAAATCTGGTACCGCCCCTAAATATCTCCAAACCCTCGCCACTCCCTACACTCCGGCGAGAGCACTACGTTCTCAAAATGCTGCAAACTTTTCCACCCCAAAGTTCAAATTTGCAAGAATGGGAGGTAGATCCTTTGCTGTCATAGGGCCCACACTTTGGAACAAACTCCCCCCCCCATATCCGGAAAGAAGACAGGTATAACATCTTCAGAAAACAGCTAAAGACCTGGCTCTTCCAGAAATAATCCACCATCATTTACCTTCCTCCATAAACTTGCTTCAATTCTGTCATCGGCGTCGGGAAACCCTTGTTGGGTAGCTGCGCGCCATACAAATGCAAAAAATAAATAAATAAATAAATAAATTGATCAGTAATTAATTTGTCATCACTTTCATCACTGATTTCCAGATTTTCAAAATCTTCAAGGATGACGTAAATCCATTCAGGGCCTTTGAATTTATTGTTCAGCTTTTTCAGGCATAGACTTCTCCTTCTTTGATTACTTGTAGACGGTTCAGTTGGACTGGTTACTTCGTTCACCTGTTAAGGTTCTTCAATCTATTGTGACTAGGCGATATTTCAGTCTTTTAACTAAACCAAGCCATTTATCACCTTTTCTGAGTCTTTTAGATGGCACTGTGCTTTCTGATTCTTCGGATGTCCTTTTTTTTCTTTAAGCTGTGACACAACTTGATTTTCATCAACTTCAGGTATCCTCGCTATCTGATCTTGTCCAGGGCTAATTATTGTTGACTGTTCTGCCTGGATGGATTCTTCTAGACTAATCTGACCTGGTTCAGGATATGACTTTGTTGGGCATGGGATTTTATCTACGTCCTGAGCCCTTTTTGTTAATCCTGTCTGGTCCTGCACAGGTCTTGCATATTCTTGTTTGTCTTCCGCCTGTGCATTTTGTCTAATACCTATCTGTCCCTCCTCAGACAGAGGTGTTCTGGTGGGGGTTTCATTGGCCTGAGTATATTGCTCTTTCCTTATCTGGTCCTCCTCATTATTACCATTAGCTTAGATTTATGTAATCTGAGTACGTTCTTCTATACCTAGCTCGTCCTCACTATCAGCCTGACTATCTAAATACATTTGGCTTGTTGTTATCCTTATTTCAGGTATGTCAACCACTGGGATCCATTCATCCTGACTGGTGCTCGGTTGTTCTTCATCAACTACTTCAGGATCAACTTCTTGAGACCCTTCAGCTGCACAATCTTCAGCCTCAACTTCGTCAACTTCTGTTACCCTTTTAGTGTGGCTTGCAAGGATCCAGTTGGGGATTCCCTTGCACTTTACAGCTGTGGTGGTGACCAGTATCACTTGATGTGGCTCTCCCTATCTTGGTGCTAGGCAAGATTCCCGGGTGTGATTTTTTATCACTACCCAATCTCCAGGGTTCAAATCAGGTGCTGGAGTTGAATGTCTGGCTTCAGCGTCTTCCCCAACCTGGTAAGAGATAGAACGCACTTGGTCAGCCAACTCTTTGCAGTACACCAATACTAAATCATCAGATATAGTTAACAGCTGATGTCCTGGCACACATGCTTGCCTCATTGCCCTTCCCATGAGTATTTCATGGGGACTCAAGCCTGTTATCTTGTCTGGAATACTTCTGAGTCCCATCAGGACAAGAGGTAAAGCATTAGGCCATTCTAATTGGGTAGATTCACTCATCTTTGCCAATCTTGCTTTAATCGTGCCATTCAATTGTTCTACCACTCCAGAAGCCTCTGGGCGGTATGCACAGTGCAGCTTTTGCTCAATTTGGAATGCTTCACAGTTTAGACAAATAATTTCATTATTAAAATGTTTCCCTCATTCTGACTCAATCGTTACTTGAAAACCGAACCGAGGAATGAGCTCTCTCAAAAGGAGTTTGGCCACAGTTAAGCTATCATTCCTACGGGTAGGGTATGCCTCCACCCATTTTGAAAATAGGCAGGCAATGACCAAGACATACCTTAATCCTCGACAAGCAGGTAACTGAATAAAATCAATTTGGAGTCTGATAAATGGGCCTTCTGCCTTCCCAATTTTCTCGGGACAAACCACAGTTTTCTTACCAGGGTTCATTCGCTGACATGTTAAGCTTCTCTGGCAAAGACTCTCTGCTATGTTCCTGAACTTTGCATTAAACCAATCCTGTCTGAACAATCGGACCATTGCATCTCTCCCTATGTGTGAGTCCCCATGGTACATGCTAGCCATTGGTGTAAGCATACCGTCAGGTAATACTGGTCTGCCATCTAGGTAAACTATTACTCCATCTTCAGGTCTCATCTGACATCCTATTTTCTGCCAGTCTTCCTTTTCTTTGGGCTCTGCTTCACCTTGTAAATCTTTCACTTCCTCCCATGTATTCACAACTCTCAATAGCATAAGTTGGCAGCTGTTTCCACATGCTTCGATTTTCTTATTTACTGCCATTTTATATCTGGCACAATGTTGTGCCACTTGGTCAGCATATCGGTTAACAGCTGTTACTTTGTCATTTTCAGATTGGTGAGCAGCACACTTGACTCCAGCCAATTCTTTGCCAGTTGAATTGCTTCAAGTAATTCTTTTACCAATTGTCCATTTTTAATAGGGGTTCCTGAAGAAGTCATGAACTCACTTTGCATCCATAGCTGGCCAAAGTCATGCACAACCCCGTAACCATACTGGCTATCAGTATAAATGGTTACTCTCCAATTTTTCCCAATTTTGCACGCTTTTATGAAAGAAATCAATTATGCTAGTTGTGCAGACTTGACTCCTGGTAAATAGGATGCTTCGACTATACCATATAATGTGCACACAGCATAAGCAGTGCTTAGTCCTCCTTCCTCATGGCACAAACACGAGCCACCGACAAACAGCTCATGTTCTGAGTCTATGAAAGGTTCTTCCTGTATGTTTGCACGAAGTTTAGTACTGAATTCAGTTAAGTTGATACAATCATGTTTGACTTCCTCTGTCACTTCCTCAAAGTGAGAATCTGGCAATAAGGTTGCTGGATTTAGAACAGTGCGCTGCACTATTGTCAAATTTTTTGAACCAATGATAATTCTTTCATATTTAGTCATCCGACTAGGAGTTAAATGCTGAGTACGTGTTCTTATTAGCAGAATCACAACTGAATGTGGGACATACACTGTTACAGGGTGTCCCATGATAATTGATTCACTTTGCTCAAGACTCATGCAAGTTGCAGCTACCGCTTTCAGACAACCTGGCAGTGCTGATGCCACTGGGTCCAATGTTACAAATGAGGGACTACCTGACTGCTACTTTATGCATCTGTAATTTTATTTACACAGGTGCAAAAAACAAAATCCAGCACTGTATTTTGCTCGGATTAAGTTGTTTATTTAACTTCTTTTTCTTTCACTGAATTTTTTAACCTTGTCTAAATCCTTAGCAAGGTGTCCAGAGAAGGATAACATTCCTTTTTAACATACTTTATAAACAAATGATACAACATTATACAAAACAATAAATCATAAAACATAAATCAAAGGACTTTTGTGCATTAAATACAATTGTGCAATAAAAGACCAATTGCCACATTATAATTTCACCAAACTTGTAAAATTATCACTTTGTTGCAAATCAATAGTTCAATTTCTACACAAAATCATTTTCATGAATGCCAAACATTTGTTTCTAAAAATGCCGACGCGTTTCAAGTTCCAATGCGACTCAAGGAACTCTCATCAGGGCTTCTGTTATTTCAGAATTGACTTTGGTGTAGATTTCTTCTAAATAAAAAATGCACAGACAAAAACTATGTGTTAATGTGTGTGAAAAACCTCTGCTCTTATACTGCCATCCAACTCTATATTGAGAAGTTTACCTTAAACTACATGCTTTTTTGTAGCTGTGGTGAACTGTTCTAGGGGTACATTTTTGGTTTCTTTCCCATACAGGACATTATGGAAGTGTTCAAATTGATCCTACAAATTAACATTATGGTAGTTAAAAGTCTGTGGGTACTCTGTATTTACAAATCTGTAATTGATCACAAGCTGAAAAAAGTGGCACTTCGTACCTTTTTACGTAGTAGTTCGGTTTGTCTGTTCATAAATCCATCTACTCTCAAACTCGTTTCTTTCTGGAAGCAATACATCAAGTTGTTTACTTTGCAACCATAGTTCAAATAAAACAAAATGTAGCTCATTGCCATTTCTCACCATTACACGTACCTTTTCAAATTGCAACGCTGTTCATGTGTCTTCAGCGTTTCAACTTGTGCAACACTTCTTTAACAATTAGTAGCTGGCATCATTCCCATTGTTTGGTTCCTGAAACAAGCGTGTGACTCGTCAGTGATGTTCAGCTCTCAATGTGACACTGTGTTACAAAGACGAGGATATGAACCATGACTCAGTTTTGTCTCATTGTTCTGCCAGCAACGGCTGCTCTGGCAACTCGTGTTACCGCGTCCCGACCAAACTGTTGTGGGACGTGCCGTCCTCACGTCTTCTCTAGTAAAGGCGGACTTCCGCTTGATTCTCCTTTATTTTTTGAGACACCTTCCCGTTGCATTGTGGGATGTATAGTTTTAAATGTGCCACTTTGTCAATATTCCCAAAGCTGCGATGCGGAGGCTGTCAAGTAGCTATGCTTTTGGAAAGTTGACTCATCTCGTCTTCTCTTTTAAATGCGGACTGGCGATTAAAGCTCATTCGGTTTTTTTCAGAATACTATCTTGTTGCATAGTGCGATAAATAATTTTCTGTGTGCCACATTTAGATTACTTCCAAAAGCCACGATATAAGTGCCTTGACTACTGGGGGTATCGAATGGCTATGCTTTAGAAAGTTAAGACATCTTGTTTAATCCTGTAAAGGTACAATTAAATTTTAGTATCAAAAATGCTTCTTTTCTTAGGAGCATTTCTTCAACATCACCTCCTCTGGCACCTACCCAGACGGCTTTCAGGATCGTCCATTTTAAATCATTTGGTCCATGATTTCTTTCCAAAAAATGTGCCACCATGGGGGCATTTGGGACCTTTTTGTTTATTCGTGGCCAGTGTTGGACAATGCGCTGGTTGACTTGTTGGCTTGTCTTCTCAATGTAAACCTTCGAGCATGGGCACACCACTGCATATACAGCATTCTTTGTTTTGCAATTAGTAAACTCAAGATGTTTCCACTGTATTCCATTGTTGCAGAATGCTCTACCTTCAATGGTGATATTGCACACTGAACAATTGCTGCATTTGGGTCCATTGTGGCAGAAAAATATGCCACTGGTCCACGCATTAACCCATGAGTCTGGGTTAGGACTGAGAGAGCACAATTGTCTCCTGTGTCACAAAATAGTGCAAACTTTTTTGAATAATTAGGCATCCCTAATGCTGGAGCTTCGCACAGACTGTTACGCAATTTTAAGAAAGCAGTCATGCTTTCAACATCCCATTCAACTGGGTCCTTGGCCCCATGTCTTTGTCATTTGAATTAATGGTTTTGCTAGCACTGCAAATCTCACAATCCACTGCCTGCAGTAACCTACGACTCAGAGAAACATTCTGATTTCTTTCTGAGTTTGGGGTAATTTCACGTTTTGAATTATTTTGATTCTTTCAGATGTCACTCTCCTGAGCCCTCTTTCTATCTGGTGTCCCAGATACTTGACTGAGGTTGTACAATATTGCAATTTTTCTGGAGATACTTTATGTCCACCTTTTTCTAGATGGTTCAACAATGCAATGGAATTCAGTACACAATCATTTCGGGTTCTCCATGCCAATAATAGGTCATCGATATGCTGCACCAGTACTGATTTTCCTGGCAGAACCAGTGGTTCAAGGCACTTTTTCAGAATCTGATTAAAAATGGATGGACTTTCCGTGCACCCTTGTGGAACACGATTCCTAACGTAAACATGCTCGTCAAATTTGAACAAAAATAAAAACTTGCTGTCTGGATGCAGTGGGATAGAAAAGAAGGCATGGCATACATCAATTACAGTGACCCATCCTGCTCCCATTGTATGTGATACAGAATTACTGCTGGATTCTGTACTAATGGGCAACATGGGACCACAATTTTATTAATACTTCGGAGGTCTTGGACCACCCTGTACTTCCCATTTTTTCTTTATACCAATTATGGGGAAATTGCAAGGACTGCTCATTATTTCTTCTAGAATGCCTTGTTCAACCAAACGCTCTATTTCCTTTGCAACACCTGCCTTTATTTCTGGACTCATTTTGTACTGTCGAATATTTGGGTAAACTGCACCTTCTTTCACTGTCACTTTTATGGGATCGACATCTGCCATTAGACCTTTCCTTTTCCTGAAAAATCCCATACATCAGGATTAACAAAAGTTTTTAATTTTCCTGGTAGATCTTCTAGGCACATCTTTTTAACTTTTGTACACTCTGTCTTCATCTGGAGTCTGGATTTCAACACCATTTGGTGTGCAGAAGATTGTGCAGTTCATTTTGAACAATAGATCCCTTCCTAACAAGTTTACAGGGCTAGAATTGCACACTACGAATGTGTGCATTTCTCTAAAGTTACCAATACAGACTTCCATTGGTTCTGTGACAGGGGTCCTAAGTTGTTTATTAGAAACGTCCACTACTTAGATCGCTTCTCCCGAGAGGGATAGGTTTGGGATGTCTGCTGTTCTTACAGTAACGGGTAGCACCAGTGTCCAACAAAAAAGTAACATCATTTCCCTCCACTTTCCCTTCAATGTAAGGACCTGACTGATCTACCGGTAAGGATGCGCCAAGTACGCAATTCTATTCCCCCCTCTCAGGCACCATCAGTATTCCTCCGTCTCAAAGAATGTGTCCTGTAAAAGAAACTGTGGTGTTAACGTATTTTTCTTACCACTTCCCTCCCGAAATCCCGTGTCTAGACTGTATTTGGGTTGACTCACAAAATCTGGCATAGGGGCTTGAGGTAACTGATTCTTTATTACCTGTTGCGGCTGTCTCATTGCCACCTCGTTCTGCGTCTGTGGATTTAAATTTTGATATTGGACAATATTATTCTGTATTAATTTACACTCGTTTCCCCAATGCCCCAATTTTCCGCACCCATGACAAGGAAACTTTTTCTTTGCCTCTTTTTTACTCATTTTCCCTCTTGGTTTACCTCCACTTCCTTGACCTTGGCCCTCCCCTTTTTTCTGATTATTTGCTTGCTGACTTAACTGAAGTTCCTGTTGTTCTGCCATTTTTACTTGAGTCCACATTACCTTTTCTTCTAATTTCTTTTGTTTATTATCAATTCCATCCTCACAGTATTTTGCATACTTGAGAATTTCGTCAACAGGCTTTGCTTGCCAACACAGTTTATGTTCCTTAATCGTCTAGGCGATTTCTGGTATTAGTCGGGACACAAAACAATAAATAAAATGTGTCATGTCCTTATTATCAATATTTTCTAAACCACTGTACTGCTTAAATACCTGCAAGAGGCATTCATAATATGCATGTACAGATTCATCTTTATTTTGGGTGGTTCTGTCTATTTTAGTCCAATCGGTTTCTTTTGGAGGAATCTTTCCCTTTAAGTAAGTTATCACCTGATTATATTTCTTCATTACATCTTCAGACCGGGCTCCTGTTTTAGGATCTCTAGGGTATTCATCATTTGGCTAATCTACTGTAATTTTACACCCCACAAATCAGCTGGAACAACAATGTCAAATAAACCATCTAAATCTTTAAACAGTACTATCAACACTTTCACAAATCTTTCAACTTGCCGGTACCCTTCTACAGGTTTTTCTCTGAGCTTTGGGAAATCATTAGTAAATGATAAAATATCCTGTTGGGACCATGGGACATGTACATAACCTCCTCCTGGCACCTCTCTCATCGGACACAATCTTTCGACCTTTTCTGCTTATTTTAGTAAATACTCAGATGTGGTTTTATTAGCCTGTGCCTCTTCCTTTTTCTTTGTCCATCTAGCTTTCCATTTGTCTAAATCTCCTAATTTTTGCAACAACGACAACAGTTCCTTTATCTGCAATTTACGTCCTGACACATTCATGTTTTCCAAATCTTTGTCAGAAAATGTAGCTCTATATGGTTTCTGTAATACCTTTGATTTGCCAATGTCAATTCCCATTTCAGAAGCCAAATTCATTTTCTTTTCATGGTATATTTTAGTATTTCGAGTAATGCTTCTGCATATAAACAACAATTCATCTTCATTGAATGAATTTAGTCTGTCCAATCCCCCATTTCCTGCTACCATTTCCTCTAATTCTACTCTCAATTTCAATATGTCCAATACTTTAGGCTGTGATTTTGGTTTCTCTATGTCTTGGGTCCATCAATCTAATTCTTTTGGGCTTACTACAGTTGCACTTCTCACTTCTGAGGATGTCTCAATCTGTACTTCTTTTGAAAATCGGGGAGCAATTTTTCTGATTGATTCACTTACTGGTTCTCGTATAGGTAAATCCATTAGGGAAATTACTGACTCACACTCACTTGTTTGGTCATCAACTATTAGATAGACTATTAGATTTTCCTTCCTAGGCTGTACTATGGATGTAGCTAGAACGGGAGTTTTAGAACTGGGTTGCTTGTCTCCATATAGAGGAACTACCGGACCTATTGTTACTGGTCTTGTCAGGGCATCAGGACTTGTATTTAATTGAGAAATATTCTGAATTAATTCACTACGCTGTTTACTTAAAGCTTCTTTCTCCCTTTCCTGGATTACTTTTTCCAATGACGCTTCATGTATAATCTGCGGAACTAAAGAACCACTGGTAGTAACTCTATGAGTTTCTTCTTGGTAAGGTGGCAGATTTTTCATGAACAGTTCATCTAAATAATCATCATCGGAATCATCATTAGTCATACAATTTTTCGTTTTCTCTGTACTTTTACTTCCTGATGGTTCTTCTGTGGTAAAAACAGGATATAATCCTTCTACCAACATGGACTGTCTCCATCTTTTCATTTGCTTATCTCGATTATCCTTTGGAAATCTGAGATAAAATCTGTTAAGACTTCTATCGCCTCGAGATCTATCTTGCTCGAAAGCTTCTATCTCCCATTCCTCTAGGGCTTCATATTGGGTTAACCTTTGTCTGGGATCTAATTCATTCATGCGAGTTCGCATATTGTGCAATATTGTACCATTAAATGTACCATATTCTGGAAAAGCTAATATGCCATCATTTTTTGCATATTCTATCTAGTTTTCTAACCACACGCAGGTGTGGTAGCCCCTTTCTACCATCATGTATGATGCAGGCGTATTGGGTGTTGGAATAATAATCCCTTCTCTTGTTTTAATAGCTTAGTCCTTCTGAAAGTAATTCTTTATTTTCTTGAGAAACAACATTTTTCTCTTTCCTCTGTACATGATATAGGGTCTTCCTCTACTCTATTGATCTTTAGCAAATCCTAAGTATTTTCTATGAGGACGATTTCCTACAAATGCAGGATCTAGATGCCACACATACCGCTATTTAATTTTCTACTAAATGTCAATTAATTCAATTAATTCAGTTTGTTTACTTTGCAGAAATATTTCTCCATTACCAGTGCGTCTCTTAATTTCAATGTCCAATGAGGTTTAAACTTACAAGCAGCGTTAACCAATGATTGCGCTGCTTTTCTGTTACATGAATTTCACTCTCTGTACTCACCCCTCCTTTACAATTTTCTCACTGTTACACACCCGCTGTTTCTACCAATCCCAGCGCGGCTCTCTTTGATGTCAGCGCAGCACCCGCGACTGACTTCCTCCTTTCCAAGGTAATATGATAATTCAATTTCTTTCAAAATTCAATTATACATTTCATTCATTGACAACATGAAAACATTTGCTACTGTGCCTGATTGACTAAATTCAAAGAAAAGATAATTTCTTTCACGAGTAAACCTAATTCCACCTACTCTTCATGCACTGCGAGTAAAACAACCCGTTTACTCTTCACTTAAGCAAAAAAGAACCTGCTACTCCTTCAGAATTACCCGTTCTAGGTGATATAAGACCATAGTTTCACAAGAGAACTCCTTTGCTACCAATGACTTTCACTTTTATACTAGAAAAATAAACCCTAACTAGAGCTTCAAGTTTTACCTAACTTTATGCAACTATAACTCAAGGCAAGTAACCTCACAGCAGTATGGCTTCTATTTACCAACTGCTTTACTTATCCCGGGATATTCCCAACAGCATTTAACAACACAGGCGGACTTTGGTTAGTACAATAAATTAATAAAATCAATAATCAATAATCGATACACAACTAACTACCTATTTTTAACTAAACCCTAAAAACACTACTGCTACCAGAAAAGTATACTGATAGAGCGCGCAGGACCACTAACTCAATTTTATCATACTCACCTGGGCCCATAAAACATTCACACTTTGACCTAATAGTCCTGCGTTTCTATTTTACTTACAGTCTATCAGTACTTTGAGTTCTTTTAGGACTTATACCTGTAAACCATGAGTTAACAATCCTTCTCTCACTTTTGCTATAAGTCCTAGGGATCGGATAGGGAGTTAGAATAAACAGGCAGTATTTAAACAGTTTACCTTTCCTGTAATAACCACAGACTCAGGGAAAGTTTTAAATGTTTTCTCTATGCAAGTTTAAGTGAGTCTTCATCCAAGTTACGGAGATCATAAATTTCATAAGTAAAAATATGATTAATAGGATATAAAGTTTGCAAGAAATCACAGTAACTCCTTTAGACATTGGTACCTGGGAAGGGTGAGAAAGGGAAATAGCACAAGGACATACGACATGGATTTCTAGTTACCTAGAATGGTGCAAAGACCAATTCTGGCCACGAACTGGGGCAAGAGACAAGGCTCCCGACTAATCTGGTGCCCACGGGACAAAACAGGTGCAATTCAGGTCAGGTGACCTCCGCTAAGTGCAACGCCAGCGTCACGCCCCTCTCTCTCAGTAAGTCAATTAGTACCCCGACTGGGTAATCGATAATTTTCCCACCAGCACCTCTGTTCTCGATCTCCTATAGCGTGCTTTGGGTCAGTGACAGGTCAGCTATTCGGACAAGTCGGACAATTTCTCTAACTAAACCTACCTTCGTTATACCATTTCCAGGGCAATGTACCACCCCTAAATGTTGCAAATTGAGGTGTTCCCCTTCAGCGATTGGTTGGAAAGGCGAGGTTAGGTCATCACACTATACTAAGATGAGATCATTGTTCATTAGGCTGTATTGATCAAGTGCCCGCCCATAACTTTATTTTCTCATGACTTTATTCCGCCCACCATTAATATTTCATTTTATTATAGAACTAGCAGCCCGTTCCGACGTTGTCCGGGTATGAAATAGAATGTGTGTAATGTGTGTATTTGGCAAGGGCAATTTATTTTTAAATCTCGCGGTACACAACATTTTTTGTTTCATTAGAATAGGGACGAAGAAGGCCCAGCTGCAGCCCTGGTTGATGTTAGCAGGCGCGTGTAATTGGTGTAGTGATCCGCCGCCTGAGCCCGGCTACGCCCTGGTTGATGTTAGAAGGCGTGTGTAATGTCGTTGAATGAGAGAGTCATCAGCCGCGGGTAAATCCGTTTAAATGAGAGAGTTGAGTGACAGTGAGTAGGAGAGGCTGCAGTAATTGTCCCCTCAGACACGCTCATTTGCGTGTTCTCCCGCTTGAGGCCCAGATACAGGCCTGTTTGATGTTAGCAGGCGCGTGTTCCCCCTCTTGAGGCCCAGCTAGAGCCCTGGTTGATGGTAGCAGGCGCGTGTAATTTTGTTGAATGAGAGAGTTCAGTAACAGCGCGCGGTAGAGGCTGCAGTAATGTTACTTACCAGGCCTCTAACTGAACACGTTTGTCACACCCCCAGCACACGGCCACAGCAGACGATTTTCTGATTAATGTACGACCCACATGGCATGAAGGGCGGAACGTAGCACACGCCATCAGCGTTTCTCACGCCTCCAGCGTGCCCCTCAATGCGGCGCAATTGTGTTCACATGGCATGAAGGCCGGACACACGCCCCCAGCGTTTCTCACGCCCCCAGCATGTCACGCCCCCAGCGTGCGGCTTGATGCTGCGCAGCAACGTAATTGGCGCTTGTATGTATGACTCACATGGCATGAAGGGTGGACACACGCCCCCAGCATTTTTCACGCCCCCAGCGTTTGTCACGCCCCCAGCACACGCCCACAGCCCATGATGTGATGGCCGTACCACACGCCCCCCGCGTTAGTCACGCCGCCCAGCCCATGCCCACAGCACAACACAGACACGCCCACAAGGGACTACTTTGCTGGCACGGTTCTTTTACCTTTTAAATGTATATGGTGGCCGTCTGCATAGCCTATGTCCTTCTGCTGCAACTGCCCTTTCCAACGCTGTATTGGGTGTTGTGATTGGTGCTGTGGTTACTGAGATTACCCACCTCAAAGTTTTGGGCTCTCTCTTTATAATATTGGTATGGATGTTGTAAAATTTTGCAAGTCGTCTTCCTTTTCTCAGGGCATGGGGTGAGGTTCCCAGGCTCATCGCGGGTGAGACAATCCTTGGCACGGTTTCAATGCCACAGCTCGAGGTCTTTGCCTTCTCCCAGCACATGCGCGGTGCATATTCAAAATGGCGTTTCAAGTCACCCCTCAGGCCCAAATACGAGCTATTAACAAAGTCAAAGAAAAACATATCATAATACAAAAATAAATGAATGCACTGTATACCACTTATCTCTACTCTAACCCCATTACTTTATTTTAACGTTTGCATTAATAGTTAAGCAGAACGAACAAGTTTAGTACAAGCAGCAGCATAAGCATTAGCTTGTGAGGTTTGAAGCAGCCATTTCTGGCGCTAGTGCGCAGAAGCAAGAAGTTCCCACTAAAAGCAGAGGTACATCACACCACGTAGATGTGGCGAACGCATGCGCAGTAACATTCCCGCGTTTTTGGTGGCCATATTAAGACACTCAGGTTACTGTTAGTAAAAGCACATACGCAAGCTTCCCCAGCTTACTAATTATGTTGTGAAATGCAAATATTAATGGACAAAACATGTTGATTAATATTTTATATGTTATTTTGAGAGGGTTGAATACAAGCAAGTTTCTGTACGTGTGAAACCTTCCACCATTACATTAATGGACCATTTTAGAATTACAAACTTCGTAAGGCATTCCCATAAAAATGTCCAATACACCTGGTCAGAAGCTTTAGCAGCATCTACTGCTATAATAGCCAGTGATGCAATGAACTGATTTGCAAGATATATGGGTCCCATCCCTCGGTGGACTAGTTCCTACAGGGACCACCACTTCTGACCCCCCTTAACCAATTTCCCTATTACTCCTGAGAATCTTCTTGCAAGAACTCCTGCAAATATTAAGTATTCAGAGTTTAATAAAAGGATTGGCCTATGGGACTCACACATTTTAAAGTTTTAATTAGTCTTAAGGTAGCCCAACTGTAATTGAAGTCTCTGGACAGAATGTGGGGGGAGGAGGGGAGAGAGAGACCCTTGATCAAAGTTTCATTAAAAAGTTCCTTCCACACTGGAATTAGTTGAGAGACTAAAGTCTAATAAAGCTCCCCATTCCTCAATATCCGTATCTGTTGTGGCACCGTATTGTTTGTATACAAAGATTGGTAAACACCCCAAAAGGCTTCTTGGATCTTCTCATTATAGGAAAGCACAGTACCTTCTGGGACCTCCTGAATAGCCAAAATGGCATTACTTCTTTCTTGTGTTAAACCTTTCCAGGCCAGAATGTTACCCTCTTTTCCCCATAGTGGTGCATTTGCAGGTTTTCCATTTGCCATGTCTCAGAAATTTTAACTTCACTTTACACCGGTCTCAAAGAGCCTGTAGTTCATTCTTATTTGAATCTAAAGACTGCTCCTGACCCGGGTAATAAGTTGCGATTATAAGTTCTGAATGTGGTCTGGGGATAGAGATGTTTTCTTCTCCTCTGTCTCAGTTTTCATGTATGTTCATGTAGATCAGTGTTACTCAAAGTACGGCCTGGGGGCCACATGCGACCCTCCTGACCTTTACATGTGGCCCCGTCATTAACTGCAGCATTGAGCTGCTATTTTCTCAACTCAGCACCAAAAAAATTGTTAACTGAACAGGACATTTATTTTGAGGTTATTCGAATTTAAAGAAAGGAAATCACTAGGGTATCCTGCACCACTTAACTTTAGGAACACTTTCATTTTTTAAGACGTGTTTCAGCAAAAGTGCAAACAAGTTATAAAGTCTCTTTATTATTTGAAAAGTGTATTTCATTAACAAGCACAACCATTGAAGCTTGGTACATCAAAATAGATGAGTGCAATGAGAATTTGTTTTTCTAATAGAGATAGTTTTCAAACATGAATTTAGAAACATTAATTCTCCCCCCCACCTTGACAACAATGCCAATTGTGAACCAAGATGCAAGTCAATAAATCAGGTGGCTTGTAAAGCATGACTACTCACCTATAGGATCTCAAGGCACTGGTGGTGGGGGAGCTGCTGGTATGTCAAAGGCGCTGTGGTTCAGTTGAAGAGCCAAGTCTTGAGGTCCTTCCTGAAATTGAGTCAGTGACGGTGATTGCCTGAAGTGGTGAGGCAAGGAGTTCTGGTTCTTTGCTGTGAGGTAGGAAAAGGATCTTCCTCCGGCTGTGCTCTTGTGGATACAGGGGACAGTAGCCAGGGCCAGCTGGACAAAGCGGAGGTCTCTGGTGGGTACATGGAATGCGAGGCAGTGGTTGAGATATGCAGGCCCGCGTCGTGTAGGAATTTGTAGGCATGTGTGAGGAGATTGAAGGTGATTCTTTTGCTGCATGAAAGCCAGATGGAGTACTCTCAGGTGGCTGGTGAAGTGGCGGCAGTGGGGGATGTTGAGGATGCGTCTAGTAGAGGCGTTCTAAATATCCTGCAGGTTCTTGAGAACCTGCAGAAGCCCACAACAACTTCAGAGGCGCCTCCAACGCCCACCACCAACTCATCAGAAAAACGTGGAGAAAAGCGATTGAAAAGAGAATCTCTACTCAGGCACACATCAGCAAAGTACTTTTCAACATCATCAAGGAGTTTGCCCAACCCACCAGCGAGTCCACCGACATCCCTCACTCACAAGACCTCTGCGTCAAACTCAGCACCTTTTCCCGGATGTATGACATTACAACGCATGCTTTTACATCGCATGCCTTTACAACGCGGTTTTTACAACGCAAACCTTTACAACGCATAGCGCTTTGGGTGCTGGATAGTGAATAGTTTAATTTACTATTCCAACTCCAGTCCCCGTGGACACTAGGGAAGGTGTTGGATAGTAAATTAGACTTATTCCCTATCCTAGAGCTCCCCCCAGCGCAATGTGTTGTAATGGTTTGCGTTGTAAAAGTTGCGTCGTAAAGGCACTGCGTGGTAAAAGTTGCGTTGTAAAGGATGTTTCCCCCTTTTCCCACCACAAAATCAAGAGCATCTACAACAACTTCGACGAAGTCAACCAACACACTGAACTGAACTGAACCCTCACCGACCACCCCCGACACCCTTAAGCCAGCGATCGACAACAGGACAGCCCTCACCACCGAAGACACACTGAAGACCATGAAGTCAATCCACTCCACGGCCCCCAAGGACCCCTGCCCCCACCACATTTTCAACAGAGCCACCGACACCATCGCACCCATGCTCTGCCACACCATCAACTACTCCCTGGCAACCGCCTCGTTCCCTGACGACTGGAAACACACTGAGATCAACCCCCTCCTGAAGAAACCCTAGGCAGACCCCACTGACCTCAAAAACTACAGACCATCTCCCTTCTCCCGTTCCCAGCGAAAGTCATCAGAAAGCCATCAACAGCCAACTCGCCACATTCATCGAAGAGCACAACATCCTTGACTCCTCCCAATCCGGCTTCAGAAAAAAACACAGTACGGAAATCACCCTCCTTGCTGCAACAAACGACATCCGTACCTTACTGGACAAAGAAGAAACAGCAGCCCTCATCCTCCTCGACCTCTCAGCGGCATTCAACACAGTCTCTCACCGCACCCTAATACACAGACTCCATGAAGCAGGGATCCAAGACAAGGCCCTCGACTGGATCTGCTCCTTCCTCTCCAGCAGAACGCACCTGGTCAGACTCCCCCTTTCCTCTCAGACCCTACACCTACCACCTGCAGAGTCCCCCAGTGGTCCTTCCTCAGCCCTATGCTCTTCACCATCTACATGGCTCCGCTCTCCCCCATCGTCAGAACCTACGGACTCAATATTGTGTCATACGCAGACGACGCCCAACTCATCCTCTCCCTATCCAACAAACCCAACACCGCCAGACACAACTTTCGAGAAGGCATGGAAGCCATTGCCAAATGGATGAAAAACAGCTGCCTACAACTAAACACAAACAAAACTGAAGTACTCATCATGGGCCCAAACCCAGATGCCTGGAACAACATTTGGTGGCCCCCGCCCTCGGAAGCACGTCCACTCCCACCGACCATGCACGCAACCTGGGAATCATCCTGGACTTAGAGCTCAGAATGGACCGCCAGATCAACTCCGTCTCGTCCTCCTGCTTCCACACCCTTCGCCTCCTACGTAAGACCTTCAAATGGATCCCCCTCGAACACAGAAAGACCGTCACTCATACAAATCCATGATATACTGGATGCCTCTTTAAGATCCGGATTTATTCCCAATGAATTCAAAAAATCCCAACTTACTCTGCTTTTGAAAGAATCAATTCTTAACTTAGCGAAACTAAACATTTTTGCTCGATTTGACAACTCCCCTTTTTGTCCAAATAACAAGAGAATTACATTCTGAACAAATTGAATGCTAATGTGGAAAGTAATGGTTCTTTCCATCCAATGGAAACTGAGTGTTTATCTGGCTGTAGTACAGTGTGATGACCTTAGGTGGCCATCTCACTCTTTTCAGGTCCCATAAAAATGAAACAACATGAAAATGGTATGAGAAGATGTATGAGACTCATTTATGAACATGTGAATTATGCATTGGCAGATGGTGGTGGTGCTGCATGGCATTGTGTTTTTAGATCCAGAAGATGAGTTTAGCATTGTGAGACCCAGAGAAGGTCTGGTGAGACTACCAATAATCTTCGAAGACATCTTGCATTTTAAAGCAGATTGCATCCTTAGCAGGCACCTGTTCTTTTGGATGTTTCTAGTGACTCGTTGGTGCGCAGCTGCTCCCGCAACACCCAGATAAATCCTTCAAGGAGTAAAGATTTGTCTGGTACTTATGTAGAATGGTGAGCAGTAAGCTAGTTTCTGGAAATATTCAGTGTGGCCCCCCCTATCGTAAAATAACCACTTTGGCGAAACTGGACATGTGTGAGAGCTCAACAGAATGCTGGAAGAATTCAATTGTCCATTGGCATGGATAATGTGCTTTTCTGCTTTAATAAAATGAATCTGGATTTGACTACATTCAAGTGAAAAACAGAAAAAAATATATAATTTTCAAGAAGGTTGTTGGTAAGGGAAATAATCCTGGTACTACTTTTAGAGACAACTTCTGTGATCGATTTTAGTGAATACCGTACATTAACAAGGGACTGTGTGAGTTTAACAAGGATGAGATTTTATGGCCATATTCTCTGTTAATTATGATACTTGACTATACATAAATGTTTATTAATTACATTGTTTTCATCTATCTTGAGGTTGTGGCTTTTTTGTTACACATCTGCTTCCCTGGTCTTCTCTCCCTAAAACTCTTCCCTCACCTGGCCATTCACGAACCCTGCTTTTGTGAACAAAGTAGGTGCTGCTAGGATCTTGGTCATGAATATAGAGTAGGGAATATTATTATTTCTTAATTTTGTAGTAATAATATCTAGAACAAAACTATTGGCACATAAGAATAAACACATTTTCAATATCTAATTGTACATATATGTTTTTTCAAGGTACACCGATTAGGAGTTAAGAATACTAAATATATACTTCCCTATATGCTATTACCTTTCAGCATTTTGGTCCTCAATAGTGTGGCTATTATATTAAGGTGAAATAATATTCTTTTTCACTCTTTTGGGCAGCCTTTGACATCATATAGTACGAGATTTTGTTTTTCATGTTTCGAGGTTCCCACTGTCAAAGATAATGCTTTATTGTGGTTAAATGTTTTTAAGTAATATTGCATTTCAAGGCATTATACAACCTTTTGAATCTACTGTTCAATCTGTCACAGACAGTGTCTCTCAAGTGATTGGGCAAAATATCGGAAAAGAATATTGTATCAAAACAATTAGCTCCTCGCTAAGTCCGACGCTTTTTAATATCTATGTATCGGACTTAGCGAGGGTGATCAAGTCATTCGGCATAGGAATAACATCATACGCCGATGACACTCAATTAGTCCTGGCTATTCACAGGGACGGAGCTGCAGTGGCCGCTAATTTCCAGGAAGGTAGGAGAGCGATTTGCACCTGGATGAACCAGAACTGCTTAAAGCTAAATTCCGACAAGACGGAAGTCATGCTTTTTGGCAATTTGACCCCGTCTTGGTCACCAGCCTGGTGGCCAGCAGAGCTGGGAGATCCACCTCTTCCGGTGCCTAAAGTTAGGAACCTCGGAGTTCTATTTGATAATAGACTTACTTTCCTCAGCCATGCCAACGCAGTGGTTTCAGCGTCCTTTTATACCTTGAGAATGGTAAAGAAGCTCCTCCCGTTTCTCCCTCCAAACTCAGGTAAAACTCTAATGTCTACGCTAGTCCTTTCAAAAATTGATTATTGCAACGGACTATGGCTAAATGCACAGGAACAAGTCATGAATAAATTACAACTAGTGCAAAATGCTGCGGCAAGAATCCTAACAGGTACACCCAAATTTTCGTCCATCTCACCTATTATTCGCCAACTTCATTGGCTGCCTGTCAGAAGCCGCACAAAGTTTAAGGCTTTGTGCATCGTTTATAAAACATTGCACAACACCGGACCGGACTTCCTAAAAAAATCCATCACTTTCCACAAACCCAATCGCTCCTTACGCTCTGCGGCATCTCAGCTACTTGATATTCCACGCTCGAGGAAAGCAACATGGGGTGACAAACGCTTCACAGTTGCTGCCTCTAAATTGTGGAATCAGCTCCCCCTTAATATTAGATCTAGCTCTTCCTTACTTATATTTCGTAAGCACATAAAAACTTGGCTTTTTAACCAGTGAGCTTTTGTAGGAGCCCCCTGTAACCTTAACGAATTCAAGCGCCGAGACACCGAAAGGTATTTGTGCGCTCTAAAATTTTTATAAATAAAATAAATAAATAAATAAAATAAATAAATAAAATAAGGACGAGAATATCCTGAATGTCATTTTCTATTGGTAAGTACAGTTTTACTACATATAACTTCACATTTATCCTCTTTAAGGTACATAGATATGAAGTTAAGAAATGTAAATTTGTACTTACCTATTTGGGCTTACCCTCTCAATATTCTTGCCTTCGATATCTTTGGCACGATATTTGTGTTTCCAATATTCTGTCACTGATCTATCCCTCAAAGATTTTCATTGTATATCCTTTGCATTTTAACCTGTATATTATACATTTGGCACAACTTATTTCGTCATGTGTTTTTTTTATTCATTTTTTTATGCAGATGTCACAAAAAGTGTATTGGAAATTTCAGGCAGCCTGGAGGTATAGGCTTTCAAGCTTCCTAATTGCCTTGAAATGGTTGAGAACTGGAAGCACTTTAATAAGTTTAAACTGACAAGTGATAAGATTGAAATTCCTTTGCCACTAGGACCTTCCCCGTTTTGGAATCTTGATTTCTGACACCTCAGTTTCTTGGTGTTGAGCCCAAGTCTCCAACCTAACGGAGAAATCTGGGTGACTCTGGAGCTCAGCAAGCGCATTTCTTTTTCAAATTCCGAGGGTAAAACAGACCTCCATTGCAAACAACACTTTTTTTAGTAGCTTCTGCCAATAAATGTAAAACATTGACAATCTCGTCCCATGCAGAACTTATGTGTTGAAATTATGGAAGTCTTTGAAAACCTGGCTGTTAGAATTCAATTGAAATCGAAGTTAAGATACTCTGGGTCCAATCAGAGAGACAGAAGTAATTTTGTCCACCATCCTGGCTGGACTATTGATGTAGCTCAGATTTCATCTGGAGTCAGGCATTGCTTTATTTTTGTGCTTCAGACAGACTGCATTCAAATTGACACACAGATTTAGGCACAAGTGGAAAACACATGGCACATGAAACATGAAATGAGGCCTAGTCAAATGTTTTTTAAAAGTGGCCCTTTTGGTGCATTTAAGGTGAGAGATATGAAATGAGGCCTGGCCATAAATGCTTCCAGTCTGAAATGCTTGTGCTGAATTAACATGTGTTTTTGCAGTGTAGAGAAAACTTGTGATTCAGTGGCCTTTTTAGCTTTGAAGATAAAATTGGAATGTGTTCTTACTTCCCAGCTCATTTTCCTTGTAATCTACACTCCCTATTCCTGTCTTAAGAGACTTTTGCTTTGTTGTATATTTAGACAATGCATATTCAGTTCATAACACATCTTCTTATAATATGTTTTAATTAACTATGCACCAACATTCCACGGGGCAAAAGCATTTTGCATGAAAAGCTATCCAAAACATTAGAGCATGTTGCTATGAGTATGTATTAACTGTGTGCGCTTGAAAATTTACACTAGCGCATATATATGCTATGTTGTACATTGCACTTTTTTGCATGTTGTGCATACATAATAGAAATGCTGCTTTAAACTAATAGCTTTTGCTAGTTAATCATTAATACATGGAACTAGTATAGAGGAGGTAAAACATAAGGGGTTTGTTTTAAAAAATTAATACTCTTTTTATGTTTGTTTTTGTTTATGGGCCCACCATTAAATGGTTGCCTAAGAATCCAGCATCAATTCAGAAAAGGGGTTGGTGATGAACAGAGTGTCTGAATTAAGCAGACCACTCTTACCCAGTCCAAAGATCAGGGCTTGATCCATCACCGTTATTTAGCTCACTGCCCCATCCCAGCTCAGAACCTGGCTATATGCAAATTAGTCTGTCCCTGGCCCAGTGCATCATGGGAACAGGGCAGAGCAAACTACCAAGCCAATTCTTCACCAGAAAGGAGACAAGCTTCCGGGGACCGGTTTCTGGCATTTCAGCCGTCGTCGGCCCGGCTTGCTTGAATCCTGATGGAGCAGTGAGCAAGGGACTCATGTCTGAGTATACCCTGCCACACCTATAGTGGCCAAAAACGATTCAGAAAAGGGGTTGGTGATGAACAGAGTGTCTGAATTAAGCAGACCACTCTTACCCAGTCCAAAGATCAGGGCTTGATCCATCACCATTATTTAGCTCACTGCCCCATCCCAGCTCAGAACCTGGCTATATGCAAATTAGTCTGTCCCTGGCCCAGTGCATCATGGGAACAGGGCAGACCAAACTACCAAGCCAATTCTTCACCAGAAAGGAGACAAGCTTCCGGGGACCGGTTTCTGGCATTTCAGCCGTCGTCGGCCCGGTTTGCTTGAATCCTGATGGAGCAGTGAGCAAGGGACTCATGTCTGAGTATACCCTGCCACACCTATAGTGGCCAAAAACGATTCAGAAAAGGGGTTGGTGATGAACAGAGTGTCTGAATTAAGCAGACCACTCTTACCCAGTCCAAAGATCAGGGCTTGATCCATCACCGTTATTTAGCTCACTGCCCCATCCCAGCTCAGAACCTGGCTATATGCAAATTAGTCTGTCCCTGGCCCAGTACACCATAAGTGTGGAAGGGTATGCTCAGATGTGAGTCCCTTGCTCACTGCACCATCAGGATTCAAGAAAGCCGGGCCGAAGACGGCTGTAATGCCAGAAACCGGTCCCCGGAAGCTTGTTTCTTTTCCAGTAAAGAATTGGCTTGGTAGTTTGGTCTGCCCTGTTCCCACGATGCACTGGGCCAGGGACAGACTAATTTGCATGTATCCAGGTTCTGAACTGGGATGGTGCAGTGAGCTAAAAAACGGTGATGGATCAAGCCCTGATCTGTTGACTGGGTAGGAGTGTTATGATTAACTCAGATATTCTGTCCATCACCACCCCCTTTTTGAAATTATTTTGGCCACCATAAGTGTGGAAGGGTATGCTCAGATGTGAGTCCCTTGCTCACTGCACCATCAGGATTCAAGCAAGCCGGGCCGAAGACGGCTGTAATGCCAGAAACCGGTCCCCGGAAGCTTGTTTCCTTTCCAGTAAAGAATTGGCTTGGTAGTTTGGTCTTCCCTGTTCCCATGATGCACTCGGCCAGGGACAGACTAATTTGCATGTAGCCAGGTTCTGAACTGGGATGGTGCAGTGAGCTAAAAAACGGTGATGGATCAAGCCCTGATATGTTGACTGGGTAGGAGTGTTATGATTAACTCAGATATTCTGTCCATCACCACCCCCTTTTTGAAATTATTTTGGCCACCATAAGTGTGGAAGGGTATGCTCAGATGTGAGTCCCTTGCTCACTGCACCATCAGGATTCAAGCAAGCCGGGCCGAAGACGGCTGTAATGCCAGAAACCGGTCCCCGGAAGCTTGTTTCCTTTCCAGTAAAGAATTGGCTTGGTAGTTTGGTCTGCCCTGTTCCCATGATGCACTGGGCCAGGGACAGACTAATTTGCATGTAGCCAGGTTCTGAACTAGGATGGTGCAGTGAGCTAAAAAACGGTGATGGATCAAGCCCTGATCTGTTGACTGGGTAGGAGTGTTATGATTAACTCAGATATTCTGTCCATCACCACCCCCTTTTTGAAATTATTTTGGCCACCATAAGTGTGGAAGGGTATGCTCAGATGTGAGTCCCTTGCTCACTGCACCATCAGGATTCAAGCAAGCCGGGCCGAAGACGGCTGTAATGCCAGAAACCGGTCCCCGGAAGCTTGTTTCCTTTCCAGTAAAGAATTGGCTTGGTAGTTTGGTCTGCCCTGTTCCCATGATGCACTGGGCCAGGGACAGACTAATTTGCATGTAGCCAGGTTCTGAACTGGGATGGTGCAGTGAGCTAAAAAACAGTGATGGATCAAGCCCTGATCTGTTGACTGGGTAGGAGTGTTATGATTAACTCAGATATTCTGTCCATCACCACCCCCTTTTTGGAATCCAGCATGGCTGAGAATCGTGCTGAAAAACACATGCGCAGGAATGCCAAGTGCCTCAAGTAAAGAGCCAAAGGAGTCAAGGCCACTGTGAACTGTACTTTCTTGTTATCGTCCCAATGTACCAGTGTTGTGGAAAGTAATAATTCCTGCATGCAATGTGAAAGGAAGGAGGAAATGGACTGATACATTTTTCTGCCTTAATGTTGCATATTTGTATAATTATTGCTGGTGAAACAACAAGATTGTATTAGGCATTAACACTTCCTTTGTTAAAACTGGTATGGGTTGGATTTGCCAATGAGAACAGAATGGTGAGACCCTCTAGTCATCTATACTAACCAACCACAGTCCAAGCTTTACTGAAAACTGCAACATTATTTGTATATTCAGCCAAGAATTAGGGCATTATTAATGACCTCTTAGGGGGCGTCTTTGCTCGCTTCTTAAGCCTTGAGCCTCAGGGGGCCTCTCTCTGAGAGGGAGGAGAGGAGAAGAAGCAGATGAGATCAGACATCACATGGGTGAGGTACGAGAACATTGTGGGTGCAGCCTGGGAGGAGATTGCGTCCGAGGAGAGTTAGAGGGAGGTGGGGGTTCTTGCTCATATTTTTTTCAGAGAAGTCCTTGGACGTCACATGTTTGGGCAATGCAGATCACAGGGCAGACTGTCTTTCACCTGGTTAAGCACAGACAGGCATATTGAACAGACCAGGGCAGAAGGTTTAGATTTAGATGCTAAAACTTTAAGTTCATGCTTTGACTAATTAGTTAATTTTGAAAAGTGTATTTGTCTTATGCATTTATTTCTCTTTATGGGATATTTTTGCTAATTATTAATTATTTATTAGGCTGGCATAATTCACTCTTGAATTATATTTCCTGAACTTGTTAAAGAACTCTGACTGACATCTGATGCCTTATTCTCTTCCTTTCTGGAATGTTTTGTATGCAACCTATAACATGTTCTGTATTTATTCTATTTTTCCTGTTTTCAAAATTTGGTAACCTGATTGATATTTGACTAATGAATAAAGGGTCAGAGAAACTTAACTTTTGAACTAGAAAATAAAACCATTTAAAATACTCACCAGCTCTCTTTATTGGCTTAAATAGTTTTTGTATTTTGATTTTTCATGTGTATGTAAAGTCTCCTGATGGTAATTAATGGTGTCAAGGACCCAACACCTTTTCAGCTGTAAAATAGAGGGAGATGAGGTTTTGCATTGGGAAATTAATGTGAAATTACCGCTGGATCACTACTACCTGTTAAATGTAGACATCTTCGCTGAATCTCCTGGGATCTCTGTGCCATCAGAGTAGCTGCTTTGGTGGCTCCTCTGAAGGGTCCACAAGTTTGGTGAATTGCCACGATTTTTGTAAATGTCACCAGAAACTGGGATTGGGGAATTGCATTACTGAACCGTATTACAGGTTACCTGTTATGTATATTTATACTACCTGGGTTTAGAGGGCAAGTATCTTGCAAAATATGAAATATTGATTGAAAACATGGAGTCAAATACCGGACTTCATTTTTTAGTTGTCTGTAGTAAAAAGAGGGAAACTTTCTAAAACAAAATGTGGTTTGTTAAAAAACACATTTTCACTGCAGAAAGAACATGATGTATCTGTTTTCTGCAAGACTCAGCTAACAGTAACCACTGCTTGGAAATGGAATGTTATTTTTTTTTAGTTGTCAATATTATAATACCGATTAGATGAAAATAAAGTTCCTTTGGGTGAAAGGTATGTGGACTAAAACAGGAAATTCCACCCTGAGGTTCTGTTTATTGATGTGGTGGTGACTTTATTTTTACCTATATTAAACAAAAGTACTTTTAAAGTGTACAAACACTTTTCGTTTATCTTAAAATGCCTGGCTATAATTTAGAAAGTGACTATTGTCAGACTGGTAATTTCAGTCTACTTTTAGGGTAAACTGATTGTTATAAAAATTCCAGGTCCATGGACCCAAAACGAAATCAACAGACTTCCAGCTGAGCGGTCAACTTTCAAAATAATAGGAAACCTAGGAACAGAAGTACACTTCCAGTAGAGTCCTTGGGCTTTCTTTGAGGTCAATGCCCCAAATGTTATCAGGGAAAGTAATAGTCTATGGAGAGTAGCCTAGTGAAGTAAGCTTGGGAGTCGCAGGTAAGGGAAAACAAGCTCCAGTTTTATTAGAACAGGCCACACACGACGGCAGTGACCGGGCGGCAGCGATCTCAGCAGTAACTGAATAAACAGTTGGGATCATGGCCGACCACCTGCTCCCACATGGGACAAGCATAGTATTCAAAGCACAACAATAACAACATTGAAAGACACAGTGTGCTTCTAGCCAGCACGGGGTCGTGCGCGAGGCAATTCACGAGTCACATTGCTCGCATGACATCACAACCTCTTCCCTCTTTAACAAAGAAAATAAAAACATTAAAAGCACATACGTGAACTTAAAACATCAAATAATCCTTATATTTGCTGGGCAATTTGTTCAGGCGTTGACTAGAACTAACTTCATTTGTTGAACTAGGAATTCCACTGACACAGACAGATCACTACCATTTTTTGACTGTAACCACTGTGGCTAATCTAAGTCTGTGACCAAATTTTTTTTTATTAGTAATCTCAGCTTGCTGAGCGGACAAGAACAAAAGGTTCCTAACATTCCACGAACCTTTGTTCCCCCACATCACTGAACCTTTACTGACCCTAACTACTTTGGTGGGAGAGGAATGAAGGTTACCTCTCAGAATCAATCCATTAACCATGCAAGGTTCACTAGCAACTTGCGCAAACATTTTCAAATAACCCTGCAAATATCTTATAGCTGGCCATCCTTTAACCATGTAACCACCAACCTGCATCAGTACATCTTCTTGAGACGCCACGACTCATTCATCATCAGTGAACAAGACCTCATCATCATGCCAGGTAGTGGTGTCGTCAACAACAACAACACATTCAATTTGATCATCTGCAACATGGTCTTCACAATCTACCACTGGCCTACGAGATAAGCAATCAGCCATAAAGATACTACCACCTGACACGTGGCCAATGTTAAAGGTATATTCATGCAATTGGGAAACTAATCTAGTTAACCTGGCAGATAAATTGTTATGAACTCCTCCTGAAAAAATATTCACCAATGCCTTTTGATCTGTATGAAGTTGAAAATGCCTACCCCAAACATACATCTTGAGTTGTATGCTACCCATCTGCAAGATAGTGCTTCGCGCTCTATAGCACTGTACTGATTTTCAAATGTTCTAAGAGACCTGGAGGCAAATGTGATGGTTTGCTCTTTACCTCCAAGCCTTTGGCTCAACACTGCTCCCAATCTTTTCAAACTTGCATCAACAGTAATAATTGAAGTGCACTCCTCTCTGAATGCTGGCAACGGTGGGGCCTTCACTATCAGATCTTTCACTTTCTCAAAAGCTACTTGAATTTCCTCAGACCAAATTAACTTCTGACGTTTTCTCAACAACAACCTGAGAGGTTCCACAGCTTGAGCATAACCAGCAACAAAGCGTGCCTGATAGTAGCCAGCGAGCCCTAAAAAGCAGCATAGCACATCTCGATCATCGGGTGCGCTAGCCTCCTTGATAGCTCTCACCAAAGATATCTTGGGTCTGATTCCAGACTCCGTTATGTTATGTCCTAAATATTCTAGTTCTGTAGAGGCAAACTTACATTTATCTTTTCTAACTGTCATGCCTCTGTGTAGTAGGATAGACAATACTTTGTCAAGAATGTTGTTGTCGTACTCACATGACTTGGCATATATCAGTATGTCATCTTGGTAACGCATTGACAGCGTCGGAAGAACTCACCTCGTATGCCCGGAGAGTACTTGCTGCCACGTAACTCGAGGACTAAATTTAAAATACCCGAGATGCGACTCCGCGTCCCGACAGAATCTGCCTTTTTAAAAAATACGACTCAGCTGACAAGTCTAATCACTACTCCAACTGTAACTCAATAAGCACACCCAAGCTTCTGGAACGCGTGAACCAATTGTTGCTGGTTCACCCATGTCAGGAAAACCAAAAATCCCTTGCGATCCCGAATGAAGTATCCAAACTCCTTAAACCTACTGAGAGAACCACGGACCAACCCCCACTGTTCAATTATCATTTCCAAATATTTCAGACTGCTCACCCTGTCCTGATGATGATCTTAACTAAGTAAAGATCGAAACGTCGTCGACCCCCAATGAAAATCCCCACATTGTATATATTCCCTGTGGATTTCGTTTTGTTGTTTATGTGATATTTCGTATATGTTTCACTGCCACTCAGTCATGTTACACACCTTGTCACTTTTATGAGCACCTGAACGTATCTTCATAAAATTGACTTTATGTAAATGTGAATAAAACTACACATGTTGCCCTACTTATCCTGCTCCTTCTTGATTTAGTTTCTAGACCACATATTTCCACACTTAAACCTGGACCTATTAGCCCACCCCTGAACCATTGTCTTATTTACATGTACTTCAACCCCTGGTTTGCACAACGGGGTACCCTTATTTCCCATAACTATCTTGGTATGCCTGCACACCTTTGAAGTCTGCAAACAAAACATCCATACATTTTTGGAAGATCCTGGCAACTGATGCCAATCCAAATGGCAGCCTCAAATATTTGTAGGCCCCAAACGGAGTGACGAAAGCTATCATATCTTGAGAATCTTCATCAAGAACTACTTGTTGGTAAGCTGATCTGAGATCAATAACGGAGAACCATTTATCACCATCCAAGTTGGTTAATATTTCCTGTATCCTAGGAAGGGGGTGGCAGTCTACCACAATATTGGCGCTGAGTGCTCCACCATTTCTTTTTGTGCGACTATGACCAGAGAAACCCATTGTGAAGATTCTACAGGCAATAAGATACCCTGTGTGCAGAGATATTTTCAACATCTGCTTGAATTCTTCACTGACCTATAAGGAAACTTGTGACACCTTGTGAACAAATGGTTTGGCATCAGGTTTCAAATTATTGTGATGCACAAAATCTTTAACTGTACCCACTTGTTCACACAAAACCCTCTCATACTTACAAAGAATGTCCTGAGTAGATTCTTCACTGCAGCCTATTGTACTATCAGGTACGTTTCCAGTAACAATTAGTTTGGATGAACCTGGAACAAGATAAAGACCAATCTTGCACAAATCTTGGCATCCAATTATGTTGTTACCTTTTACAGCTACATATATTTTGGTGGTAACCTCCATGCATAGACATTGAACCTTTCCTATGAAATAGCCAACCATATCAATGGGTTTTGCACCAAATGCCAAAGGACTTATGTCAGGAGGGAAAAGGGGTTTCGTTTTGTCCCGCTTGTCATAGAAAGTGTTGTCACAAACTGTGGGGATTGGTGAGCCTGAGTCTGCCATCACCTGTATAGAAGAAGTGCCAATACTGATTCCTTATTCAAAAATAATTTGCCACAAATGCATAGACCACAAAACAACTGTTATAGCTTAATTGTGCATATTCAAGAAAGACAATTGAAGTAAACGACAACTGAGATACAGGATTCATTTACCCTTGCACTGGGTTTTTGCCAAAATTACATTACAAGTGCCACATATGGGCGCTATAGTATCGGTGGGACCATAGTTCCCACAAGCCCCTTGGGGGTATCAAGATGCGAGATTGCATGTAACTGGCGGCCGCGGGCGACAAGAGAACGCCTTCAAAATGATTTAACCAATAAAAGTGATCTTTTGGTTTATCTAATTAATTGTATATGGCACAATATAAATTCAGTTGAAAAATCGAAGCAACACTAAATGGGCTTTGAACATACCAAAATACGCTAACTTGCATGCGCAATATGACCACAGAAACTACAATTCCTAAAAGCCTCGCCAACGCAGTGATGTGACATCACTCGACATTGAGGCTCGCATTTGATTCATACCGCAGTCCCAATTTTCGTGCAAAAGGAAGAATACTAATAAAATATGGTAAGCGAAAGTCCTGCACTTTAACAATTGTGAACAGTGCCAAGGAGGCTAGTGTGCAGTTAATTTATTGCTACATTTCATTCTTTAATAGCACATAACGAAAAACGAAGACATTTGGTTTAAAGAAACATAGGACTCTCCACGCCGCTGGCGTCCGGAGGTAATATAGGCTTTTGTAAGGGTTGGAGAAAGGGCAGGAAGGGATCACCAGGGCAACCATTTCTATGAGTAAGCTGCAGCTTGTGTCATCTCCATTTGCCAACAGGACGCTGCCACATTTATTGATTTTCTCTGCAGATTTGAGTTGGATGACGCAGTCCTGAAAGGGATACTGTGGGAAAAAAATTGGTTAGCCCTGGGCATAGAGAATAGATGGTGGATTATTAGCATTTTTTGTCAAGCAGACACACTCATGGTCCTTTTCTATTTCTTTATTTCTCTGGCTACTTTCCCACCCTTCTTGTTCTTACAGAGTTGCTTAGAAAGATCATCTGGAAAACTAAGATACTATAGTACTAGTTGAACTGGTAAGCTGAAGCGATAGATGAGTAGTTAGTCCTCTATGATATTCGAATAGGTCATTGTGACACAAGTTTTATTTTCTTTACAGATTCTCTTGGTCCTGAGGAGAATCCCATGAACAAAGGGATTCGAAATATGTAGACCATCAGTTCTGCCCATCATTTGCTTTGCCCATTAAGTTTGGCGAAATTACACCTAATTGTTGTGATTATTTTGATTTATTGTATAGTTGAAAGATAAAACTTTGTGATGGGTGTATATAAGAGAAATTAATGGTGTAAATAGTAGGGGTTGGCAGTCCAGGTGCCCCACAAGTGGTTTATTGAATCTCCCTTGGTGTGTGCACCCAGTAGATTGAATGTGTCTGGTGTGAGTTGGATAGAATGAGTATGCGAAAGTGAATGAATGCTTGTTTGAGTTCTCACTATTCCCCGTGTCCATAATCAATCCCATTGTATGGTTTAGGTTTTAAATGCATTTGAAATATATTTTTTGAGATTGAAAAATAGTATATTTGAATAAAAAGCTACTAATGAGCTTTCAGATGCATTGTTTTGTGGTCTATGCATTCGTGGCAAATTAATTTTGAATAAGGAATCGGTATTGGCACTTCTTCTTGTTATACAGGTTATACGGCTCAGCCTTACTGATTAGAGCCATACCCTTTTCTGGTATAAGTATCACCTGTAAAGAAACATTATCAAAGACTGCATCACTTGTCGGACCTCTAACATAAGTTGAAACATGGTTACACTCAACAGTCTACACAACATTGTTCATGGATTCTGCACATGAATCAATGTCAACATCAATGTTGCTTATATGCATAGGTGTCTTGCTGCCCCTGCACATCATGTGGAAATGATCAATTTTGTTGCAAGAAGCACAATGTTTCCCCAAGGCAGGCCAGGTTGGAAGATTCCTGATGTGATTCTTGGAACCACAGAGATACTAGTACGAAAAATTCTTCCTGATATTTCCTCTCTGAGAAAAGGACCTTCCTCTGCCAATCACTGCGCACAACGTATCATCAGTATTGTCCTGGTCAGAGCTTAAAACTGAATTCACGGTAGTAGTAGGACTTAGAACCTTTGAAGAAATCAAAGATCTTTCAATGCTTTTGGCTATGTCAAGAACTTCACTGAGATTGGGATTTATGCAGCTGAGAAGTATTTATTGTAACTTTTTGGAGGTGCAATTGAAAGTAATTTCATCCTGTATATATATAGATCAGTATTGGCACCAAAATCACATGTAGCTGCTACAATCCTCAAGGTAGCAACGTATTCATCAATTCCCTCTTCTGAAGTTTGCTTGCACTTAACAAAGTTATGTGTCTCCAGAATGATGCTTTTTTCAGCTGTAAATTGTTTGTGTAACCTTTCAATAGCCTCCATATAAACATTGTTACCCCAAAACTGGTCCCAGGACGCTTGTTTCCGGCACAGGGAATACCCAGCTTGTCAGTTTGGAATGGACTCTTCCGATGAGGCACAGGGTCAAGACTGATTTGCAAATAGCTGTGTCTGAACTGTAGTGGCGAAGTGAGCTAAAGAACGATGATGGATTCAACCCTGATCTTAGACTGGGGGTGAGTGTCTGAAAAGGTTCAGCGCTCCGTCCATCATCTCCCTGTGTTTGCTTTGTTTGCCCTAATTTGGCAGGGTATGCCCAGACGTGGGTCCCTTGCTCACTTTGCCACTGGATTCAAGCTAGCCTGGCTGATGAGGTGTGTTATCCTGAACCCGGTCCCAGGATGCGTGTTTCCAGTCCAGGGAAGACCCGGCTTGGCAGTTCAGGCTAGACTATTCCCGTTGAGGCACAGGCTCAAGTCTGATTTGTATATAGCTGGGTTTGAACCATGGTGGCGAAGTGAGCTAAAGAACAATGACGGATTCAACCCCCATCTGTGACTAGGGGTGTGTGCCTAAAAAGGTTCAGCTCTCCGTCCATCATCTCCTTGTATTTGTTTTGTTCCCCCTAAGTTGGCAGGGTATGCTGAAATATGGGTGGTGGTCTGTTTGAAAGCTGCACGCGCCCGCCGAGCGTACCTGTGTTTCTGGGGCTCCGCTGAGGCAAGCTGCCTGTGGGTTGTGACTGTCGGGCTGCCGGGCTTTGCTCCGCTGCCTTCCATCATCGCCTACTTCCGGCTGGCCGGGCTTGGCTCCGCCGGTCGGGTGGGGACACAACTACAGCCCCCATCAGCCCTTGCTCCAGGACGCCTCCCCCACCATCACTGCACAGCGCCAGGAGGCGCATAAAGACCCACCCACTGCTGAGGACCGGGTGGTGGTCTGTTTGAAAGCTGCACGCGCCGGCCGAGCGTACCTGTGTTTCTGGGGCTCCGCTGAGGCGCGCTGCCTGTGGGTTGTGACTGTCGGGCTGCCGGGCTTTGCTCCGCTGCCTTCCATCATCGCCTACTTCCGGCTGGCCGGGCTTGGCTCCGCCGGTCGGGTGGGGACACAACTACAGCCCCCATCAGCCCTTGCTCCAGGACGCCTCCCCCACCATCACTGCACAGCGCCAGGAGGCGCATAAAGACCCACCCACTGTTGAGGACCGGGTGGTGGTCTGTTTGAAAGCTGCACGCGCCGGCCGAGCGTACCTGTGTTTCTGGGGCTCCGCTGAGGCGCGCTGCCTGTGGGTCGTGGCTGTCGGGCGGCCGGGCTTTGCTCCGCTGCCTTCCATCATCGCCTACTTCCGGCTGGCCGGGCTTGGCTCCGCCGGTCGGGTGGGGACACAACTACAGCCCCCATCAGCCCTTGCTCCAGGACGCCTCCCCCACCATCACTGCACAGCGCCAGGAGGCGCATAAAGACCCACCCACTCCCTCGTCCCGCGAGGACGTGCGCGGGACGCGCCGGGCTAAGCCCGGGCAAAGGGCGGGCCCTCTGAGGCCCTCAGAGACCGTAGGAGACCGGATCGGGCCACCCCCTTGATATTTTCCTTTTCTTGCTTACCTAAGGTATTCAACTCCTCTTTGTTAACTTATATAGTAAATAGTGGGTAACAGGCCTGATGGAGGTCAAAAGTAAAAGTAGGGTGGCGGTCAAAAAAACACCTATGCTCACTCGCTCGACTACAAGAAAACAAACTTTGGCGCCAACCCCTCTACCCACCTTAACTGCAATTGATAGGATGCTGCAACAAACAATTGGTGTTGTTGTCAACGCTATCGAAAGTACGGAAAGAAGATTATCATTACCAACGAGTATGTGTTTAATAAATCAAACGTCACAAACTATTAATACACATGTTAGCGTTCCAAATGAAACTACAATGTCACATGATTCACTTCTATTGGAATCGTTTGCAGGTTTGCCAAGGTATGACTTGATTCAATCTGATGTACCACAGCTTTTAGGACCCACTGTTCCCTGTACTAGGGAGAGTAGACGGTCTATAACACCTGACCTATCAGCCAGCATATCACCACAGTCCCTAATATCTAGTATTGTGTCTGTAACTAATGGGCATTTGGATGGCTGTGCTACTAATTCTGTCATTCCAACTGTACAAATCAGTGATATCAGTCTGTTAAGTAGTGAAACTGACTGTGAGCCTGTACCCTCAAAAAGGAAATTAACCCAAAGTCGAAAAAGGTTAATAACAAATAAACAGACTAAAATATATAGAAGAAAAAAGAAGAGGGCCATACAAACTCTAGAAACCAATGAAAGAGAAGGTGAGATACAGCAGAACAGTGGAGGGAGACATGTAAAAGATATAAAATTACTGGAAATGCAAACTTTGAACAATGCTGAGGCAGTTAAAGAATGTCTAGAGAAAATGGTAAAAGTTTGCAATGCACCAGTGATGGAATCTCTGGAAATTCTAAGTAAAAAAATAGAAAACCTAGAGAAATTGGGAATAGATAACTTGGATGTTCTAGAACAACTGGGCTCACAAGTTAGATCTCATTCTATTAATTTAAATTCTGGGAACCAGAGTAATAGTAAATCAAGTGCAGTAAATCGTACTCCTAGTGTGCCCATTGTGAAGGGAAACCCGGTACTCTCTACAAGTGGAAGGCAGAGGCCAACAACCACCACCCCCAAGGTAGTACGAGGGCAAAACGTAGATGGGGACCAGAGAAACATCAATGAACTCGCCCCCACCTACAAGAGCCTACCTGTACCGAGGCGCCATATTGATAATGTCATTCCAGCCACTATTAATTTGCCACCTGATTGCAGACCATTTGTAGCGATACTGGCGAATGTCCCCAAGTTGTTGCCTAACCAATTTGAAAATCAAGAAACCTTGAAAAATAAGACCTTGTATTGGTTGGTGAAAAATTGTGGGTTTCCATTACGAGGCGCGGAAGAGATTATAACTACACAGAGGGAAGGTTGGGTAGGGCCAAATAAAAAGGAGATAGATGGGGACTGCATAATTATACATTTTAGGACTACAGAATGGGCGAGAGATTCGATTTTACATGCACCTATGCCATCGAATCATGAATACAACATCACACTGTTCCCACTGGATTATTTTTATAGGAACCAGTCAGGAAGACAAATCACTACACATAACTTCCGGCATCCAAGAGCGGCCTTTACCAAATATCCTAATGTTGTACCTATCTGTCCCCCCTTACTGCCTAACCTGTATGACAACTTCCTGGTCCCAACTTCTAATAGATTCCAGTTGCTCAGTTCACTTGAGGAGAACGACTGACTGAGCGATCCATCCTTGACCCCGAGTTCTGGAAGTACTGTAACAGGTGATACATCAACTTTGGAGAAAGAGCTGGGTGATGAAAGCTGTGTAAATAATATAACTGAGTCACAATTAATTTAATCACATACTGTGCTATGTATAGGCAATGTTGTAGACAATGAACCAACTGTAACCAATGATAATGCTAATGTTACCCCGATTGTGAGTTTTGAAGCTTCACTCTTGTCTAATCACCCTGAAAGTACAGGAACTAGTAATGCTGACTCTCTTGTGTTTAATAGTTGGAATATAGCTGGAATTACCTCTAAATTATGTACCCCATTTTGGGACAATTTCATCATATGTGGTTATGACATTATTTGTCTACAAGAGACATGGCATACAGGACTAATAGAAGTTGAAGGTTACACTTCCTACAATGTGGCAGCAGTGGCTTCCAAAGCTGGTAGAGCTAAGGGAGGTCTACTGACTTTGGTTTCAACTAAATTGACAGAATTTATTCTTGGGGAACACTCTATAGTCTGTCAGCATGCGTCTATATTGCGCTTAAAACATAGCCATGGTAGGGATGTAATTATTGTAAATTTTTATAATAATATTGTGGGCCCTAAACGTGATATGATTGTTCCTGATGTCGAACGCGCTATTGAAGCTGCAATCATTCTCTCTAAGAACAATTTTGTAATTCTGTGGGCAGGTGATTTTAACATCCAAGCCTGCAGATATGCTCGGAAGGGGATATGTGGTCACCACAAGGATTATGTAGGGGGTGACAGTGTTTACGTTAATCATTTCCCGCACAGTAGTTATGGCAGCGCATTGAATAATCTAATAGCCAAGTTTAATTTGGAATTGCTTGATTGTACAAAAAACAAAAATAATGAAATTTGTCCAACTTTTAGGGGGAGAGATGCCCATACCAATATTGACCATATTCTGGTGTCCAGTGGCTCAATTTTCACCAATGTTTGGGTAATAGAGCAGCCTGTGAATGATCACAACAGCATCTCTGTGGAGTTAATGGGTTGGGGTCAAAAAAGCGTTGTGAACAGCAAAGCTGTTCATGGGATTTCCGCTGAAAGACCAAATGGTACTAGAATTAAATGGATTAAAATTGACCCCAATAAACTAACAAAGGATATTATTTGTAAATGTACCAGAGAGGTTGAATACTGCCTTGCACCTAATGTGATAGCGCCTGATGTTCTCTCTAATTTTATGAAAATTACATGCACAGTTGAAAATTCCCTGTTAAAAAGAAACAGAAGGGTTAAAAGAAACAAAACTGTGTGGTTTGACAAACATTGTGCCGAGACTCTGAAAAGATTAAAAAGTGTACTTAATGTTAAACCTAGAAATAAAGAAAGAGTCAGAGAAGAACGTATTAATTATAAACTGGCCCTGTCAATCAGGAAAAGGGAGCTACAGGACGAGGCTTGGAATAAACTTGATATAGCCGCTGTAACTAAAAACCATAAACTCTTCTGGGAAACGATAAATGGCCCATTCTTAAAGAATGAAAATACTCCTGAGGTCCCATGTCAGCTGTCTTGCATGGATTGCACATTTCTCTGAGATTTTTAATTCGGATCTTAAATTTGATGGGTCTACTTTATGTTTTAATTGGAAGAAAATGCAGTTGTTTTTAACTTTAAATGAAGTGACAGATGCAATTAAAAATAGTAAGGGTGGTAAAGCACCCGGGCCCGATGGGGTACCTATGGATTTTTATAAACACGAAATAACATTATGGGCCCCAATCCTAACTCGTTACTTCAATGCTGCGGTGGAAGATAATTTACCACTGACATGGGGCCAATCAATTATTATATCCCTTTATAAAAAAGGATCCAGGTCAGAGGCAAGGAAATATCGTCCAATCTCTCTTTTGGACTCGACAGTTAAAATCCTCAGTCGAGTCCTATTAGTGAGATTGGAAGCCTGGGCCGAGGAGAATAACATTCTGTCCCCAGTGCAGTATGGGTTTCGTAGGGGATTAGGAACAATGGAGCAGTGCGTGAACCTGGAACTAATAGTTGGCAAGTATACCAAAGCCAAATCTGGCAATCTTTATCTATGCTTTGCCGACTTGAGTTCCGCATTCGATCTGGTGGAACACGCACTGCTCTGGCCCATACTACTAACAATGGGCACCCCCATTGAAATTATCCATCTGCTAGCTCGCTTGTATAGTAATTTATCAAGCAAAGTAAGGTTTGGAATAGATGGAGAGTGTACCCCTTTCTTTGAAGTTAAGAGAGGCATCCGTCAAGGATGCGTACTTGCCCCTTTACTATTTTCACTTTTTATTAACCATGTGGATACATTTCTGAAATTGATTAATGCAGATGCTCCAACTATAAATGGTAACCCCGTCCCTGTCCTCTTATATGCGGACGATGCGGTCCTCCTTTCTAGGACACATAATGGACTACAACAATTAATTGATCAATTCCATATTTTTATTAAGAGCAGGAATTTGAAAATCAATAAAGGGAAGACGGTTACCATAGTTTGTGGTAAGAAACTTAGAAAACACAAACCTTTTTTTAGAAGGAGAGAAACTAGAACCTGTTAATTGTTTTTTGCTATTTAGGCATCACCTTTTCGGGAAATGGGAAATGGATTAATGAACAAAATAGTGTCCTTTTCAAAATGGCCCGGAATACAAACTGTATTTTTAGATTTGCTGCTAAACTAGGGGATCGCAGAATTCGTGAAATGCTAACCCTTTTTAATGCTACATGCATTTCCTCAGCTATATACGGAGCTGGAGTAAGGGGGTATGATGTACAGTGTACCAAATCTATCCTGGTGAGGGAGAATGTGTTTTTAAAAAGATTAATTAGTGCTCCAGTTATGGCTTCAACGGAGCTAATACATAAGGAATTAGATATGTACTATATCAATGATCTAATTGCCCTTCGTCCTCTATCCTTGTGGCGCTCAATATGGGCAAAGGAGGAAACTAAGTTTACTCAGGACGTAATAACAGATTGTATCAAACTTGATCGCCGATCGAACATTCCTTGGCTGAAGCATATACATCATTGGTATAAAACTTTATATGGACTGGACATTTATAATGAATCAATAATGGACCCCATTTTATCAAAATGGGAGCTGAAGGTCTCGTTTATGAAATTTACAGAAGAGACCAGGATGGAAAAATATACTAAACAGAGTACATTCAATCTTTACCAACAGTATAATATTAATGTAGGCTTCCAATCTTATTTTGTAACAGTTAGTATTCCCTCCCATCGATTTGTTTTAACCCGCCTCCGCCTAGGAATTGTGCATCACCTTGTGGCTTTTCTGTGCCTAAAAAATCTGGAACCTGTGTATGCCCATGTGATGGCAAATCAAAACAGAGCACATGTCACTTTATGTTGTCTTGTACTTTTTATACTTTTTTAAGGAAATATTATTTGAAACCCATCTTTTTAAAATATAATACGCATCATCTGCAAACAGCAATGACACTAGTGTTTAACCTAGAGTCCCCAGATGTATGCTTTTATGTGGCTACTTATATTTTAAAATGTATCTCTGCAAGAAAATCTATTATTATATGAATTTTTTCAGCTGCTACATGTACTATGCACTTTAAATTTGATGCTGCTGAATTACGTACTTGTATTTTGCACACATATGTTTGTTGGACTAATTGCTGCTACTATATTATATTTTTTGTAGGATTGGCTTATCACTTGTACTTTGTCTCATTTATCATTGTTTTTAACAGTTAGTCTAGTTGCTGCTAATTGCATATGCACTTTAGAATTGCCAATTTGCACATCTACTAATCTAGAGACAATATTTAGCACTTTAAATTGTATATTTGTACATAATCAAAGGTCGTAGGATTGTTAAAATCTTAGCTAAATTTGAATGACCCAATGACTATGCACTATTAATACTGCTAAAATGTTCCTATCATGAGCGCTATTATGTAAGATTGTTTTTGTGATAGCCTAATTTAGTATTGTGTTAAATTTCCTTTATGTGTATATTGCTATATGGTTGTATTTTTTTTACAAACCGAATAAAGCATCTTTTGAATTGAATTGAATTGGGTTCCTTACTCACTTTGTCATTGGATTCAAGCAAGCCTGGCTGATGAGGGGTGTTACACTGACACGGGTCCCAGGATGCTTGTTTCCGGTCCAGGGAAGACCCGGCTTGGCAGCTCGGGCTGGACTGTTCCTGGAGGCAAAGGGTAAAGACTGATTTGCATATAGCTGGGTCTGAACTGGGGTGGAAAAGTGAGCTAAAAAACGATGATGGATTCAACCCAGATCTGTGACTGGGGGTGAGTGTCTGAAAAGGTTCAGCGCTCCATCCATCATCTCCTTATATTTGCTTTACCCTCAATAGTCAACAAAACATTGTTCATGGATTTTGCACACGAGTCAATGTCAACATCAATGTTGCTTATACGCATAAGTGTCTTGCTTCCCCTGCACACCGTGTGGAAATGAAACATTTTCTTGCAAGAAACACAACGTTTACCTAAGGCAGGACAGGTGGGAAAATTGCTGATGTGATTCTTGGAACCACAGTGATAAGAGTACGAAGAATTCTTCCTGATATTTCCTCTCTGAGAAAAGGACCTTCCTCTGTCAATCACTGTGCACAACATATCATCGTTATGGTCCTGACCAGAGCTTGAAACTGAATTCACTGTAGTGGTATGATTTAGACCCTTTTAAGAAATCAAAGATCTTTCAATTCTTTGGGCTATGGCAAGAACTTCACTTAGAGTGGGATTTTTGCAACTGATAAGTCTTTCTTGTGCTTTTCTACAGGCACAATTGAAAATAAATTGATACCATATACATGTATCTGTATTTGGTAACAAAATTGCATGGAGCTGCTAGAATCCTCAAGGTGGCAACGTATTCATTAATTCCCTCTTCTGAAGTTTGCTTGCGCTTGACAAATTTATGTACCTCCAGAGTGATGCTTGGTTCCTCTGTAAATTGTTTGTGTAACCTTTCAACAGCCTCCAAATAAACATTCCAAGTATCCTCACCAGATTGGCCACGTGGCCTAGTTATGGGTGGCAATTGTTCAAAAATTTGCTGAGCTGTGAGACCAAACTGCTGTATAGTAATGCAATTTTTCATTCAGGGTGATAACTGCTGGCGCAGTGGCGTCAATGGCTACAAGGTGATTTTCAAACAAGTGAAACTAATGTGCCCATTTTATGGTTGGTTTGCCTGGTTGAGCCAAGAAAAGTGGAAGCTGTGTAAGTTGTTGAGAAGAAGCAATAATGAATCAGTAAATATGTGCAAATTAGGTGAAATTACTGTAAAACTTTAAAACGTGGGTGCTGAGGCATGTCGGTGGGTGAATGGAAGTCATCGCCAAAATGAAGTAAGCTCGGGAGTCGCAGGTAAGTGAAAATAAGCTTGTGTTTTATTAGAACAACTGGTCACTCAAGACGGAAGCAACTCAGATGGCAGCAATCCCAGCAGTAACTGAATAAACAGTTGGGATCACTGCCGACTGCCCACTCCCACAGGGGCAAGCATAGTATTTCAAAGCACAATAACAAAATTGAAAGAGGAAGTGTGACTCAAGCCAGCACAGGGTCGTGCGCGAGGCACTGTGCGAGTCGCACTGCTTGCATTACATCACACCTAGCCAAATATGAGATGGCTATCTCTCTCGGAGGAGCTCAGTCACCCAGGAAACCTTTTCCACATTCCTCATGCCTGTGGCTTTCATGGCCATCTTTGCTTGTGGGGAATGACTCAGGATGCCCTGCGGCTCAGGGCGGGAGGGTCACTGCCCCCCTATGGCTGAGCATGATGGAATGACTGCCCATGTTGGCCAGACTGCTGGACTCGATTTCCACATGCTGCCCCAGGCCATGGCCTGACGCAGGAGTGTCTGTGCCCCAGCGGCCTCACTACAGCATAGCTGCAGAGTGCAGAGCCTACTCTTCCCATTAGTCAGGAAAGTCCATATTGCTGTTATTGTTGCACAACTGGTCCTTGTAGCCTGCTGTGCTAATTAGCTACTCATAAAACACAGTTCATAAATTGTTACCTCCTGCACACTTCATTGCAGAGAACAGCATTGACCTATGAAGAAAATGGTCGATGTCTATAATAGTTTGGCAAAGTGTATCTTAGACTCTGCTCCACACCAGCTCAAACTTTCACCACCTGGCGATTGTCTTACCCCTTTTATCATCCTTGGTCACCCTTGTTGAATATTTTGGACATGTCCCTTGCCTGAATACTCTTGCTGTAAACAACCACATTGCCAGTGGCAATGTGACTGCTAGCCTAAGTGAGGACGGACACTTTGTCTTTGCCTATACAGAAAGTTTGCCCAGAACCTCAGTTGATAGTTTCTTTGCAGACTACAGACACTACTATGAGAGACAGCAAAGTTGACCTCTCAACATGGTCTCTGTACTTGGCTATAAGGTGCCGGTAGCTCAGCAGGTGGGCTGGGCACCCTCCCCTCTAACTAACCCCACTAGAGATGACTCCAAATACAAATGCCAAGCGGCAGTGGCGGGAAAGGCAAGCCACAGCTGCATTAAAATGGCAGATATTATTCATGAAACACTGATCTGGAAACTACCTCGATAAGGACTAACATGGGCTCAGTCCGTGATGACATAAAATCACTTCAACGCGAATTCCATTTGCTTCAAAGTGACCTAAGTTCCTTCCAACTGCAGAGGGACACTATTTGAAGGAGGAGAGCAGCCCTGGAGGGTAGAACAACCACTCATTAACATAGCAATAACTGGAGGCAGGACCTCTGACAGATGAAGAGAAAGCTGGTGGTGATGAGGATCATTAGAGAAGGTTCTGAGGCAACGTACATGGTGGGTTTCCTCACAAAGTTTCTACCTGAGCTCAGTTATCATTTTCTCACTGCCACTCAAGTTTTTATATCCATCAGAAATGCTCATGGATTGATAATAACGAGGCAATACCACACCCCTCATTTGCATGCCTTCTGTAAAATTGTTAGGCCAGGTAGCTTACATCAGTGAAAATACAGCACTGAGGACCCTTGATCTACAGAGACTCAAAAGGTTTCATTGCTACTGACGTTTTGTAAGATACCATGGTTCAGAGGAAGGCATTCCTGGCTCGAAGTCCCACCCTCCCGAAACTGGACAGTTTCTATGGCCTCCTCGAGTCATCCACAATGCTCCTCACCATTAATGATACACACAAGGAGTTTGGTGAGCTGGGGGACCTTAAACGGTTTCTTCAAACACTTGTCACAAGAGACATGGACACTTCAAGGCTGTCTTATATCTCAGACGCCCTAGTTGACTTGGAGCTTCAGAATCCCTGCCACCAGGTATGGTCTGGAGGACCGCCTGCTGGAAAGTGAAAGACTAGACATGGTGCTGAAGTTGTGGATGGTGGACAGAATGGAATCTTTACACCATGACCTTTCGAACAGGGACTAGTCCTGCTTTCCATTGAAGGTTTGATCTTCGACTTTAGCTGGGCGAAGTAGCAGTGGTCCTGGTGACCATTGGACACAGTGAAGACTGGGTAAGACCTTTCCATGTGCACTGGTTATGAGATGCAAGTGGGCGGATCTGTTTTGTGGTGTCTCCTCCTGCTGGGGGGATTTTAGGTTTGTTTGATTTAGATGTGGTCTGGTTAGGAGGTCAGCTACACTGATCTATTGAATTCTGCTGGACATTGCTCTAGACCAAGCCCCAGAAATTTTGATTTCATTTGCTGCTGCTACAAGTGCAGGAGAAGGGAGAAGTTTGTGTTGTGTTCCTTGCCTTTCATTGCGCCACACATCAGTAGTATACTCCTTAGTCATGTGCCTGGGTCCCTACTGGTTTGTACAATCGGTCAATGCTATTGCCTGAGGGAAGACAGTGTTTATTACTTGATGGGTTGGGGTCTTTTCATGTTTCACATATCGCCGCTGACTTCCTGGGTCAAACATATACCACTTTCATACCGCGAGGAGGGGTCCTTTTTCATTTGTCCTATTTTTGTATTGTAACATACTGATGATGGAGGGGTAGAAAGGAATGGAGTATTAGAACCTTATGTGGACTGGACAGCTCCCTATGATAGAACTAATGCTAAGGACAAAGCAGTATTACTAGACGTTATCAAGGAAAATGACCTGATGGGTCTCTGGTGTTTGACACCTCAAGGGGACAAGAAATGCACTTTTGTTTCAAGTGTACATGGGACATGAACAACGATTAATTTCCTCTCAATCAAAATCTGTTGGGCGCGCTGCATGAGTACTGGATTCTGGAGGGGGTATTTTGGATAATGCCCCAGTACTTCTGGGACTTGAGCTGGGACATGTTGCCCCAGCTGCCAAATGTTGCCATCTGAATGTAGATCACTGGGTTACCCCATGGTCCTCGCGTAACCGATCGACAGGTGACTTTGTGGCTGCAAGCCCTGAGCCTAACTGGCACTGACTTTGATGAGTTCAGAATACATAATGGAATATTCACGAAGCTGTTTGGCATAGTATGACCAAACATTATCTACGAATTAGAATAGTGCTTGACCCTATGCTATTAGGAGCCTAACTCCTGTTGACACGTACCACCTATGCATATGTAACCTAGATCATACAACACGCGAGATTTTTAGAACGTGTATTACCAGCATAAAAATATGGCCATGTGTGATATTGACAGTTAGTGTCATACCCTTTTGTATTGATGTTATTAGTATCCCCTGGGTGTTGTAATATTGTTCTGGTATCTGGTATCTTTGCCTATAAAGAAAGTTGGCCCAAAACCTCTGTTGATAGCTTCTTTGCAGACTACAGTCACTACTATGAGAGACAGCCACGTTGACATTTCAACATAGTCTCTGTAGTTGGCTATAGGGTGCCGGTAGAGTGGAGATACTTTTACATATGCCTGTTGGCATCAAGAGGCAGCTCAGCAGGTGGGCTGGTCACCCTCCCCTCTAACTAACCCCTCTAGAGTTGACTCCAGACATGAATGCCAAAGGGAAAACCAGTGCGCTAACTCCTTTATACAGAGGCAGTGGTGGGAAAGGCAAGCCTCAGCTGCATTAAAATGGCAGATATTATTCATGAAACACTGATCTCGAAATTACCTCAATAAGGACTAACATGGACTCAGTCCGTGATGACTTAAAATCACTTCAAAGCGTGTCCATTTGCTTCAAAGTGACCTAAGTTCCTTCCAACTGCAGAGGGACACTATTTGAAGAAGGAGAGGAGCCCTGGAGGGTAGAACAACCACTCATTAACATAGCAATAACTGGGGGCAGGACCTCTGACAGATGAAGAGAAAGCTGGTGGTGCTGAGGATCATTAGAGAAGGTTCTGACGCAACGTACATGGTGGGTTTCCTCGTAAAGTTTCTACCTGAACTCAGTTATCATTTTCTCACTGCCACTCAAGTTTGTGTATCCATCAGAAACGCTCATGGACTGATAATAACGAGGCAATACCACACCCCTCATTTGCATGCCTTCTGTAAAATTATTAGGCCAGGTAGCTTATATCAGAGACAAAACAGCACTGAGGTCCCTAGATCTACAGAGACTCAAAAGGTTTCATTGCTACTGACTTTTCGTAAGGTACCATGGTTCAGAGGAAGACATTCCTGGCTCGATGTCCCATCCTTCCGAAACTGGACAGTTTCTATGGCCTCCTCGAGTCATCCACAATACTCCTCACCATTAATGGTACACACAAGGAGTTGGTGAGCTGGGGGACCTTAAACGGTTTCTTCAAGCACTTGTCACAAGGGACATGGACACTTCAAGGCTGTCCTATATCTCAGACGACCGAGTTGACTTGGATCTTCAGAATCCCTGCCACCAGGGATGGTCTGGAGGACCGCCTGCTGGAAAGTGAAAGACTAGACATGCTGCTGAAGTTGTGGATGGTGGACAGAATGGAATCTTTACACCATGACCTTTCGAACAGGGACTAGTCCTGCTCTCCATTGAAGGTTTGATCTTCGACTTTAGCTGGGCGTAGTAGCAGTGGTCCTGGTGACCATTGGACACAGTGAAGACTGGGTAAGACCTTTCCATGTGCACTGGTTATGAGATGCAAGTGGGCGGATCTGTTTTGTGGTGTCTCATCCTGCTGGGGGGATTTTGGGTTTGTTTGATTTAGATGGGGTCTGGTTAGGAGGTCAGCTTCACTGATCCATTGAATTCTGCTGGACATTGCTCTAGACCAAGCCCCGAAATTTTGATTGCATTTGCTGTTGCTACAAGTGCTGGAGGAGTGAGAAGTTTGTGTTGTGTTCCTTGCCTTTCATTGCGCCACACATCAGTAGTATACTCCTTAGTCATGTGCCCGGGTCCCTACTCGTTTGCACAATCGGTCGATGCTATTGCCTGAGGGAAGACAGTGTTTATTACTTGATGGGTGGGAGTCTTTTCACGTTTCACATATCGCCGCTGACTTCCTGGGTCAAACATATACCATTTTCATACCGCGAGGGGGGTTCCTTTTTCATTTGTCCTATTTTTGTATTGTAACATACTGATGATGGAGGGGTAGAATGGAATGGAGTATTAGACCCTTATGTGGACTGGACAGCTCCCTATGATAGAACTAATGCCAAGGACAAAGCAGTATTACTAGACGTTATCAAGGAAAATGACCTGATGGGTGTCTGGTGTTTGACACCTCAAGGGGACAAGAAATGCACTTTTGTTTCAAATGTACATGGGACATGAACAACGATTAATTTCTTCTCAATCAAAATCTGTTGGGCACGCTGCATGAGTACTGGATTGTGGAGGGGGTATTTTGGATAATGCCCCAGGACTTGAGCTGCGAAATGTTTCCCCAGCTGCCAAATGTTGCCATCTGAATGTACCTCACTGGGTTACCCCAAGGTCCTCGCATAACCGATCGACATACGAGTTTGTGGCTGCAAGCCCTGAGCCTAACCGGCACTGACTTTGATGAGTTCAGAATACATAATCGAACATTCTCGAAGCTGTTTGGCATAGTACGACCAAACATTATCTACGAATTCGAATAGTGCTTGACCCTATGCTATTAGGAGACACTGTTGACACTTTCCACCTATGCATATGTAACCTAGAGCATACAACACGCGAGATTTTTAGAACGTGTATTACCAGCATAAAAATATGGCTATGTGTGATATTGACTGTTAGTGTCATACCCTTTTGTATTGATGTTATTAGTATCCCCTGGGTGTTGTAATGTTGTTCTGGTATCTAGCTAAGGCCTTGAGGAAGGTGGTGCTACCATCTTTTATGCCAACGAAACGCGCATCGACCAACGCTGTTCAGATTCTGCTGAACGCAGCCATTCTATATGTTTGCGGAGACTGTGCAATCTTTTGTCTCCCACTTTCCAGATATATGTATTTGTGTATGTTGTATGAGTTCAAAGGTAGCAGCACGGCGTTTCACGCTAGACTCAGGCACATGTATAATTGATATGCGCCGCTCCAGGTATACTTCACATACCTGATCATGGTTGAGTGTAAATTTACTCTGATCTTTAATTGTCACAGTATGACATTAGATTTAAAAGAGCCTCTATGATCAACTGCATAGTAACACCCACTGGGTCACATTTGGTTACTATTTCCTAAAACGAAGTCACATTTTTATTTAAGGGCACGTTTCGACTGCATGACAAGGATTGCTCTCCCTGAGGGCAGATAACCAGGCGAACTACAGGTGCATTGTCATGTCTTGAGTCAATGTTTCTATGTTTTCCCTTTTTTCTTTACAGATTCGTACTATGCATTCAGTAATCCTGAAGGTATAAAACTTGGAACCGTGAGTAATCCAGTTCCTTTCTGAGGCCATAGGATAGGGTGCACCTTAAAGTGTGCATACCGCCATGGTCCCTGGTCCTGATGAAAGCCTTGCAAATAGCACTGAGAGACTGAAACATGTAGACCGGACATTTTAACCTTGGATGTGACTGATGAATCTTCTCAGCCATAACATCCACCACATATTTTTAACCTGGCCTTATTCTCCACCTAATAAAATTTCTTTAGGAAGTAATAAGCGCCATTTTATCTTATCTTCATGCACCAGCACCTGCACTTGTCACCGAAAAAAAACCCGCTCCGCTGTAATAAGGCGTTGTAGCACACCGTAGAGGCGCTCGCCCTCTCTGGTGGGGCCCAATGATGAAGCATGTCACCAACTAGGTTGGTGAGTGAGGGCTCTTTTTAAAAAACATGAGTGACTCCCTTGAAAGCCCTTGACTTTCTAGCTTCACTCTTTTGTTGTTTATATTATATAAAAAAGAAGCCAAATAAACAATGATAAAATAAAAAAAGCTTCTCCTTTCAACTCTCTTGTTGTTATGACATAGTTGGTTAACCCTTGCTGAATTTAATGTCAGATCTGTTAAGAAATATAGGTTACGAGGGAGTCTTTCTATATTGTGTAGTTGCTTTCCCCTCTTCTCCCTGACCTCAAATTATCTTTTGTAGAGGGGGTCCCCAACTATTGCTTAAGCCATCTGAATGGCTTAAGCAAGAATGGTACAAAACACCCCAAGATAAGAAGCGACTTACTGCTCTCCTTCAGCAATACATAGAGGATAACGAAGCCTTAGTGTCATCCTCCCAGGTCCTATGGCAAGCAGGCAAGGCAGCCATATTGGTGAGCTCAGGAGAGATCCTGCCCTATGGAAACAACTGTTGCAAACAAGGTTGAAGGTGGACATACAAACACTGATGACAGAGTATACTGCACACACAACTCCACACTTGCACGTCAGGCTGAGAGAATAATTTTGATCTTAATACTCATTTTGCTACTCAAGTTAAATATGCCCTACAACAATTAAAGTGGAGACAATATTAACTGGGGAGAAGGCAGGAGGGTTACTGACAGCACAGCTTCATCAGTGAGAGGCCCACTTGGCGATAACTGCAATCAGGACCCCAGCTGGCGACCTTGTTACCCCTCCAGCAGACATAGCCAATGTCTTAGCATATTATTTGGAGGGTTTGTATAGCATTGAGAAACAAGATGGCCCCTAGCATGAAAAGGCATTCCTAGAGGGTATCAGCCTCCCCACTTTATCAGGGAAGGCTGCCAGTTACCAGAGGGGGAGGTTATGGAAGAAGAGATACCAGATGCCATTTCAACAATCTTTAAGGGAATCTTCAAAGACATATTTGGAAATGAAGCGCCCTAGATACTGGGTTGATTAGTTGGGGCTGGCACCAAGCACCAGAAAAATCAAAATCTGGCATGATTTGGTATGGCATGGCCCAAGACATTGGTGTTTGTTTCATCTACGCATTTGCAGTTCTTTCTGTACTTTCAGCGACAACCCAGAAGATTGGGGCACCTTCCAGTGAAATAAATTTCTGATTACCATTGCTCAATTGTCTGAAATCATGCGTCTTTCATTTTCTCCTTTTGAAGCACCAACCTGTAATTAGACATGTCACAACCCTACCCCGTTGCAACAGTAGCCTATGTACCATGGGGGCCTAAAGATATTGCTATCCTTACCAATGAAGACTCTGAGTCTGACCTTATTGGTGAGGGTCACCATCAGGCTCTAGGATCACTGATCATCTGTTCTCCACTGCTGAAAGCTAAAATGACAAAATGAACAGGTAGGAGAGAGGGGAGGGGCTGATTGGTCATATGGTGAGGAGAGAGAGATGCCTGGGTTTCTTGCAAGCAGTGGATGAAAAGAAACCACTATCCTCCTGCAACAGAATGAGCCAGGCATGTGGTAAGCAAATGCTATAAGAAATTTGGTTGCTGTTTGAGGGAGGTGAACCCCTTCTCAAGCATCAACCACAATTTTTCTCAGGGCGAAGTCACAAGGAAACCCTAAATTGACCAGTGCTCAGCCCTCGGGTAGCAGGGCACAGAGCAGTCAGGCTGAACTCAGAGGCAATGTGTAAGGTATTTGTGCAACCCTTCAAACAGTAACACAGTGAAAACATACCACAAAAGAATCCCACACCAGATTAGAAAAATAGAGCTATTTTTAATAAATTAAAGAAGACCAAAATGGCAACAATCCACTGCAGAGAACTAGATTAAAGATTTCAGTACAAATAGTGTCAAAAGGCACAAAGCACATATTGTAGGTATCTGGTCGCGTTGGACTATGACAAAGCCACAAGTTCAGGCCGACTGAGATAGAGCTTGAGCCAGCTACAGGGACACGGTTAGGCACACTGAACAAAGTTCCTAAAATCCTGATTTGTGGAGCATTATGAGGTTCTGTGCCTAAGATGCCTCATGCAGCCATAGAGATGAGTCAGTTCAGATTTGCAGAGCTGCAATGTGAGGTCCTGCATCATCACCGAGGAGCATGTTGACAGGGCTTGCAATGTGAAATCCGGCTTTGAGGATGCATTGTGCAGTCAAGGGGATTATTTGGTTCAGAGGAGCTCTGAGGCTGTAATGTGTAAACCTTCATGATCATCAAGGCTACTGTGGATGAGGGATGTGAGGGCCTGCATTGGGAAACCTTTGGCAGGTGGCAGTTCCGATGCGACTGCTGGGTCGATGTGAAGTCCTTTGCGTTGGGAGAACCCCACACCAGAGGCGATGCATCCATTATGCTTGGGTTTGTGCCACTCAGCAGAAGAGATGTGTTGGTTCTACTGGATACACAGATGGGCTCGTAGAGCACCTTGAGGTCCTCTTCCAAGGTACCAGGACTGGCGTGGCACCATTTGGTAGGGTAGGACTCAGAGATGGCAGAGTTCAGGTTCTGGGTTCAAGGTTGGTGCAGCCTTCTGTCCCTGGAGCTCTAGTTAGGAGGCCAGACAACTATCCATTTGAGTCACTGTGGAGTCCTGGGTTCAACACATGCAGGTCCAGTCATTTTCACCCAGAGAAGAAGGCAGCACACAGCAGGTCAGCACAGCAAGGCAGCAGTCCAGCAAGGCAGTAGTCCAGCAACGCATCAGAGCAGCATTCCAGCAGAGTGGCAATCCTTTCAGCAGCACAGCAGTCCTTCATCCTGGAGTAATACAAAAGGGGATGATGGACGGAGCGTTTGAACAAATCAAACACTCACCCCCAGTCAACTGATCTGGGTTTAATCCATCACCATTCTTTAGTTCACTCAGCCACCCCAGTTCAGACATGGCTATATGCAAATCAGTCTGACCCTGTGCCTCATGGGAACAGTCCAGCCCGAACTGCCAAGCCATGTCTTCCCTGGACCGGAAACAAGCATCCTGGGACCGGTTTCGGATTCATAATCCTCATCAGCCAGGCTATCTTGAATCCAGTGGCCAAGTGAACAAGGGACTCACGTCTGAGCATACCCTGCCACACTCAGGGTGAACAAAGCGATACAAAAGGGGATGATGGACGGAGCGTTTGAACAAATCAAACACTCACCCCCAGTCAACTGATCTGGGTTTAATCCATCACCATTCTTTAGTTCACTCAGCCACCCCAGTTCAGACATGGCTATATGATAGCCGGAAACCGGTCCTTGGATGCTTGATTCCGGTCTGGGAAAGACATGGCTTGGTAGTTCGGACTGGACTGTTCCCATGAGGCACAGGGTCAGAGCTGATTTGCATATAGCCAGTGTCTAACCCAGGGTGGTGTGGAGTGCAAAAAACAATGGATTTAGGCCCAGATCCTTGTACTGGGGTGAATGTATGACATTGTTCTACATTCTGTCCATCAACTGTGTTTTTTGCAATCTTCATCCTGGAGTATCCACAGGTCTAGAAGTTTACTTTTAACATGTAGTTTCTGAGGCATATTATTTGTACCTGGCCCTTACTCTTGGAGGTGGGAGAAGATTCTAGAGGTTTCCCTTTGAAGTCCCCAGGCATTCTGCCTTACTTGTCTTGGCTTCAGATGAACTACAGGGGGCATGCAGCCCTTTGTGTGGCGGCAGAACACAGCCTCTTAAAGTGTAATAGAGCTGTGCCATTCCATCCTGCCAGTGATGGCTCAATTAAACACACCTAAGCTCCCTACTGTGTGTGACTGTCTAGGAGGAATACACAAAGCCCAACAGTCAGCAGCACCCAGTCACATGACCCAAGGGCAGGCTACATGCACCAGGCAAGAAAATGCCTACTTTCTAAAAGTGGCATTTCCAAAATTGTAATTTAAACCCGACTTAACCATGAAGAGGATTTTTCATTACAATTCCAAAAACATCAAATGTTGGAAATTGCATGTTGAAAATTACTGCTTTATTATTGTAATAAGGTAACTTCAAAGTTATCCTATGGAAGAGGTAGGCCGTGCAGTTGTGGAAAATAACTCTCGGAATTTTTCACTATCAGGACATGTAAAACTTAAAAGCACATGCCCAACTTAACCAATATATTACACACTGCCCACTGGGCTGTCCAGGGCCTACCCTATGGGTGACTTATTTGCATTAAGAAGAAAGGTTTAGACCTGTCAAGAGGTTTATATCAACAGATTGAAATGGCAGTGTATAAACTTCACACACAGGCTCTAATGGCAGGCCTGACCCACGTTTAAAGGGCTACTTAATTGGATGGTATAAGTGCTACAGGCCCACATGTAGTACCATTTTACTAGGGACTTATAAGCAAATTAAATATGCCAGTTGGGGATAAGCCAATGTTATTATCAAAAAAGAGAGGGGGGACCAGGAGCTTTTTAATGGTCCAGTGCCCATGCTCCAAACTAACCATAAAGTCAACAACGGGGACACAAAGTGAGTGCTGCCAGAAGTCAAGCACTCACTACACGGAAAACTAGAAAGGAAAGAGTGCTAGGTCGAGGACTCAGTGGAGGGGGGTAGACAAATCTTGTCTGTTGTAGCCCTCACATACCCCGAAGAATGTCATGCTTCATCATTGGACAGTTGCTCCCCGTTGGTCTGGCGGTGCAATGCCCTTCGGGTCTCCCGGAGGGTCACTTTAGCTGAGATCTTTTGAGTACTGTCATTGGGTGCATGTGGGTGTATGAACAGAGTCCTAAGTGAAGGGTGATAATGTGCGTGCAGTGCGTTAAAACTGTCTAAGGGTTACCAAAGAAGGGATTTCTAATGAAGAGGTACCCTTGTCAGAGTAAAAAACCCGTAGGTTGAGTGTCACCAACAAAGGCGTAATGTGCCCAGGTAACTACAAGGTCGACATATTTCTTAGGACTCTGTTCACACACCCACATGCACCCAACAGCAGTTCTCAAAAGATCTCCGCTAAAGTGACCCTCCGGGGGACCCGTAAGGCATTGCACCGCCGGCCAGATGAGGAGCAACTGCCCAATGATGAAGCATAACATCCTTCGGGGTGTGTTAGGGCTACAAAGGGCAAGCTTTGTCCCTCCCCCCCACTGAGTCCTTGACCTAGCACTCTTTCCTTTCTAGTTTCCCTGTAGTGAGTGCTTGACTTCTGGCACCACTCACTTTGGAACCGTGTCCCCCTGATAAGCCAATGTTACCATGTATTAAGGAGTGAGCTTATGCACTTAAGCACTGGTTAGCAGTGGTCAACTAAACTAGGACCTAAGGCCAGCAAAAACAAGATTATCAAACATTTAGGAGGAAGGCAAAAGGTTTGGGGGAAGGCTGCTGTATGACTGACAGGTCCAACAAATACTACACAGTACCATCCGTATGAGTTGCCATGGATGTTTAAGACCATGTGCTTGGGTGCCCTAGGGGTAACGTGTATTGAAAAGGAAGGTTTGTGCCTGACAAACGCTTTACTAGCAACGTGTATGCAAAATAAAACTGCCAATTTGGCATGAGCCAATGTTACTAACGGCACACTGTTACTTGCAATGCAATCTTTCAGTGAAGTCATCAATGATTTTTCCCCATTGGTGAAATGGACCTTCGATGGTTGACTTGAAGCACATGGGTGAAGTCATCGCAATACATTTCTGGCTTGTGAAGCCACTGTGACTCCACAGTAAGGACCAGGAATCACCCAAAAAAATTCAATGGATTTTCACTCTCCATCGTACTTGATATAAAAAAAAACTGTTATGAATATCCTTAAATATAGAAATGGTAAGGTTTATAGAGAGGTTTCTTGATAGATAAAAAATATTCGTAATAAATAAGTACTTTAAATACATAACTCCTCACATTTTACAGATACACCAGTGCATTTTCCTGCAGGTGCATAAGAAAGGATCTAGTAGGGAAATTGGAAATGCAAAGTGACAAATCAAATTTCTAAGCCCCATCTATTTTGGGTATATGAGCACACATTTAGTGCAAAAATATTAACTTTGATCATTAGTACAAATACAATGATGCGCCTCTAAAACATATATTCTGTTGCAGTACAATAGATAAATGAAAAAGCCCTTCATTGCCTTCCAAAATGAAACTGAACTATCCAACTGTAGGCGCTATGTCTCCTGGCCTAAAATTATGATGAATCCAACACTGTTGTCACAGATATATGGGCTTTATGTTAATTCCTTCGCAAATTATGAAGGGGTGAATGAACAAGAAATCAAAATTCGTAGCATACACAATTCACTCTTCAAAGAGCTTCAACAAATATTTTACAAAGATATGGTCACTAAGAAACCAGCTCTGGGGAAAAATACTATTTGGTTTGATTCCACTTGCAAGCAAGCTAGATGTTTTCTAAGGTCTGCTGGCTTAGAAGGCAATAGGGTCCAAATAGCTCAAGGCCTGCCTATGAATCTTCTATAAAAGTGGAAAAAAGCAATGGGATGATAGAATCTTGGAGGATATGCTACGCGCAGTAAAAACAAATGATAACAGCCTCCACTGGGGTACAGTGTCTCAAACTAGAGTGGAGAATTCTAAGAACCACCAACATTTTATATCAGCTGACAGATGGGTTTCCCATTTTTCTGACCTCTGCAAGCTTAAGGAAGATATTCTCCTGGGCTCCTTTGGTACCGTAATGCCCTCTAGGAGCTTGCCTTGTTATGACACCTTACAATTTGAGGACCCAGCTGTCACCTTTAGCTTCAAGGATACTATGAATACCATCTCCGAGTTCAAACAGCTAAGGCACCAGGACCTGATAAAATCCCAGGGGACCTTTACAAATCGGAACCCCAGATCTGGTCACTTTATTTTAATCTGCTTTCCAATGCTATAGCTACAGGGGGGGATACCCGATTCCTGGAGAGGGGCAGAGATTGTTACCATATATAAGATGGGTGATGCATGTGCACCCTCGACTTACAGGCCAATCAGCCTAATCGACAATGCCTAGAAGATCTTTGCTAAATAAATCCTTGAAAATTACATCATTGGATAGACACAAATAACATCATGTCAGATCTCGAAGCAGGGTTTCGCTCTAAGATGAGCACTATGGACAAATTTTTCAAATTTACCACACTACACTGGAAATATACTCTATTGCAACAGCAGAATATTTATGTGGCATTGGTTGATCTCAGGGCCACCTTTGATCACATCCCCGCACAAATCTGCGGTCTTTTTTAAATATGATGGGGGTCCTGGGGATTTCATTTCTAAGACCCCTATCAGTCTCCAGCTCCTTGTTGATAAATTTACAGATTGTTGTGTGTCAAGGGGCTTCGAGATCAATGTTAATAAAACCAAGTATATGGTATTTGGAATGGGAGTGGTCAAAAACTCGATGACACAGGCTGGGGAGGAAGCACCAGAAAGGGTGAGGAGCTTTGATTACTTAGGAGTTAAACTAATGGAGAGCATGAAGTGGAATGATCAGCTAAAGAAAAGTACACTATTACTAGAGCATAGAGCAAATTCTATTAGTGGGCTGCATAGGCAAACGAGCAGTGTCACCAGCCCTGGAAGTTTATCGCGGTAAAGCGCAAGGGGCAACAATATATGGAGCCGAAACTTGGGGATGTACTGATGTCTCTCAACTTACTGCTACAGAAAATAGGTTTGCCCATAGGCTGGTCACTGTCCCCCGTAGCACGGCCCTAATTCCCTTGTTTTTATGACTTAGGACTTAAAAGAATTTCTGATTTGGCCGCCCTTAGACCACTTGTTTATTGGGCTCGCTTATGGGTCACTCCGGAGTTAAAGGATTTTAGAGACGGCTTCGCTGAATTATTATGTAATAGGTGTGCCAAATCAATACCGTGGGTCAAATTAGTTACTGACAGGTTTAATAAACTGGGATTGAAAAGGCTATGGATTAACCCAGAAAGAATGTGTAAGGCTAATCTTAATATCATAAAATCTAGTTATTGGATTTGCATCGAGATATTCACTTAAACAACCATTCAATTGGTACATTAACAGATGGATTTTTAGATATCAAACTGTTCTCCTGCTATGAGGAATTTCTAGACTTTGTTACTTCCCCACTACGCAAAAGTCTTCATAGCCGCCTTCGACTTGGCACTTTACCCCTGAGATCAATAAGGAGACAATGACACAAGGCCCTTGGCCCTAGCATCTGTCAGGCATGTGGCCTGGCAGATGGAGATTAGGCACATATATTATTCTTCTGTGCAAGCTACCATGGTCCGCGCCGAAAATGGATTATCCCCATATGCCAAAATGTTAAACTAACAAAATATATAGTGGCCCTTAGAAGTTTGGTACCACCCCAGTAATAGCCATCGCTACGAGCAAATTCTTACAGGCAGTATGGCATAAACGTAGTAGACTACTGATTGTGCCCAAAAGAGATTACGTCAATAATGTTTTTTAGTTACTGTTTTATTCTATTAAGATTCATTTTGGCACAAGGTTTGTCATATAGGGCTTGTATCAATAACAACAAAGCCTGTAGGTCGAGTGACGCTGAGATACAAGAACTAACACTGGAAAAATTGCACAGAAAGGATTACTTTAGTAACCAGAAATCAGATAGGCTATCAACAAATGCTGTTTGAGTCCTATCAGCCCAACCCAATGGCGGAGCCTCATCATGTAGGACACCCAAACCTTGGTCTGTGTGCGAACGCCCAGATGTATTTTAGCATCGCATCACTTGGCCATGGTCCGGTCACCGCAAATGTTCATACAAAAGGTAAGGCTGATGTGTGCAGTGCAAAAATTAAATCAAGTGAAGTGTCTAAAATGGCTGTCAAAGCAAACAAGGACCTTTAATAGTGGTTGCCTGGACGTCAGATTAAAAGATAGTGAGGTGACAGTGTGACAAAATCACTGTCTAACTTGCTTGGTAGAAATCAAAAAAATATATATAGGGCCAACATGTTTCTGCCTTTATGTGAAAATTCACTGGCATTCACCAGGGCCAAGCTCTTATATGCTACTGCAATTACACTACCATACGTGCTAGAATGATGAAAACATAGAAAAATTGGTAGACCATTGTCAAAGTAGAATAAGAGTGGTCATTCAAGACCATCCTACCACATCTTCTTAATATTGCTCAATAGATGCAATTGGTCTTCCCTGTAGTAAATAAAAAAGAGAAAACCATGTAGAAAATGCAAACACATAATGCTGGAGAAGGAATAAACTAAATTTACAACTAAATATGTGCTTCATGGAAAGTGCTATTACTGTGCAAAACCAGTGATAATTAGACTAGACTCAGACAAAACCATCACTACTTCGTGATAGCCACATCCAAGGTGCGCTGTGTTACGTCACCACCAGGTAATCTGTATATCTATTCAAAAACATTAGTATAACACTTACCCATCAGTATGTGGGAAGTAAGCCTCACCTCACCCGGCAACTGCTCGGACGAATAAGGCACCGCTCTAAACATGTAGATGAAGACAGTTCCTTTAGTAGATACATGTCGTAAGGATTTAACTCTATGTACTGTTTAAAAAACCCAATTGTTTTCTGATCTGTCTAAAACTGGTCCCCCCCCACGGTGAACCAGATGGAGGCATCAAACGACTTGCATCTACAACCCCCTTTAGCAAATTTAAGAGAGGCGCTCCATGATGTTAAAATAGCACCCCTCTCATGTACATGAATCAGCTGTATAGTATTGCTGGTTCAAACAAGTGAGAATTAACCCACGCGCTATTATCCATCCCTCCAGTCAACTCCAATGTTGTAGGGCCAGCATGCTAGCTATATAACCAACACTCCATGCAAACACTCTGGTCCTATCTTACCTGTCCGTCGGTACCTCGCGGCAGGATCTCGAGCCGAAGGGGAGGCACTGACGGGCAGGTCGGACGCAATTTTATAGTAAGGCTGAGTGACTAATTGAGCTCAGCTGGACCTCTCAGCGGTGCCGCTGCGCATGCGCCCTATGATGACAATAAAGGCTCCGCATGCGCCGATACTAGAGGACATCTGACGCGCATGTGCGGTGAAATCACATTCCGCTCCCTGTTACGCGCATGCCTGAATAATGCGTGTTGTGGCAATGCGCATGCGCGATGAATTGATGCTCACCTCCATGAGTCGCGGATGCCCAGTAAGTGCATATGATCGCTCGCGTGTGCAAAGAGCGCCGCAGCGCGAGAGGGTGGGTGTGTCACTATATACCCAAGGTCTAAGAGGGATCCTTTGTCTGGTTTCCTTTATTCGGCAATAAGAGCCAATAGAAACCGAGCAGTATTCAGCTCTAGATAGTTTGCGAGGATTATGCTGCACGGCCTAATAAGGCAAGTGCTGGGTGTTGGACGGGGGAAATAATAATCAAACCTTACTGGACCCCAGATGGATATCCCCCAGTGAAACTTGGAGTTGGCAAAATGGATTAAGGCCAAATTAGTCCCTTAACAACGAGAGCACCATACAATTCAATGGGTATCAAATTAGGCACCTCTGGATACTCAAAAAAAGGGACCAAATGATGATTTACAAACACATCAGTAACTGTAAGATGTTGGCTAGCATATGATACAGATGCTTATCAGAACACAGGGGTTAGAGTTTGAAACCCTCATTGTTCAGTGGTCTGAACCTGTAATTTTGAAGCGCCCTGTAGGTGGAATCACACTACAATTACCACAGATAATATGGAAGCCTCAGTCTGTACAGGTTTGGGATCAACACACGGTATGGTAACGAAAAGGAGCACTCAATGACAAATGTTGCACTCAGATCGACAGCCACGGAATTTTGTCATTCAGCCCATTGATGTCAGACTTCAGTCTAAAAATCCACCGTTGCTCCTTGACAAAAAGAAAGTGCGAGACATCAGCAATGTGTGGCGGGATGTATGGCTGTTCCAATACCACCCATATTAAGTCCTCTGCTTTGTGTTTTGCTTCCAAGAAGTGATTTGTAAGGCCTGTTGATTGTTTCCTACAACGGATCGTGCTTTTATGCTCGCTGATGCGAGACTTGATCATCCTCGTTGTATGGCCCACATACTGCTTCTTGCAGGGACAGGTGATCAAATAGATCAGTTTTTCTGAATTACAGTTTGTATGTCTTGTTAGCCTCCACGGTCTATTGGTGCCAATGTCTATCGTTAGGGTCTTGCGTGTCTGTGGACAGGCAGCACAATTGCCACAAGGGTAATGGCCTTGTACTGGGTTGGTGTTCCAGAGAGTGTTCGTGATTTGTTTCATATCACTCCGTGGTCTGGTATGAACCAAGCTGTCCCGAATGGATGGTCCTCTCTTAAATGCAAACAATGGGCGAGGTATTTCACCTGCCGCTGTATTTAGAATCTTCCAATGCTTCAGTATGGTCTTCTTCACCCCATTAGAGGATGTGGTAAAGGTTTGCACCATAGTCATCCGATCTCTGGTAGCCTCTGACCTCTTATGTTGCAGGAGTGCCTCCCGGTTGTTGTTGAAGGCTCTCTTACACGCTCGACGTACGAGATGGTTAGGATAGTGCCGATCTCTCAGGTTGAGTGACAGTTCTTCAGCATGGTGATTGTATAAACTGTTAGAGGAACAATTCCGTCTAACCCTGAGAAATTGGCCTACAGGCAAATTCTCACGCAGCGATTGCGGATGAAAGCTCTGAAATGATAATAGCGAGTTTCGTGCCATGGGCTTCTTGAAAAGTTCACTTTGTAGGCCTCCCTCTGCTGGAAAAATCTGGAGGTCAAGGTACGCACATCAAGAGCCTAGTAGAAGAAGGATCATCAGAAGGCTGGATTACTCCTCACGAAGCGAGATACCTAATTACGGCGCATCCAGTGACTCCTTATTTCTACTGCCTTCCCAAGATACATAAGGCCCAGAGACCGCCTCCTGGACGGCCTATTATTTCGGGTATAGGTTCGTTACTCGAGCCTTTATCTACTTTCGTAGATTTCTTTTTGAAACCCATAGTCAAGGAGACACCGACATACCTACAAGACACTGGGGACGTGCTCAGACTATTAGCTGATGCTGAGTTCAACGTAGAGACAGACCTGCTGGTTAGCTTCGACGTCGAATCGTTGTACACCTCAATCCCGCAACAAGAAACATTGGATTGCATCAGAATCCTCCTAGAGGCCAGACAAATGGACACAATAACACCAGTAGCCTTTATAATGGAGTGCGCAAGGATCGCCATGATGGAAAAAAAATTCCAGTACCAAAATGAGCTCTATCTCCAGGTCTCAGGGACCTCAATGGGGAGCGTCTTTGCGCCCAGTTTGGCAAATTTGTACATGCACCAATTTGAACTAGATCATGTATTGAACCACAGTAACCCCTTTATCCATCAGGTGGTACTGTGGAAAAGATACATTGACGACATCTTGGTGATTTGGAGAGGGTCGTTCACGGAGGTGTCTTCTTTTCACACATGGTTGAATTCTAGGAATCAGTTTCTCAAGTTCACCATGGAGAGTAGCAAAGAAAAACTTGCGTACCTTGACCTCCTGATTTTTCCAGCAGAGGGAGATCGGCACTATCCTAACCATCTCGTACGTCGAGCGTGTAAGAGAGCCTTCAACAACAACCGGGAGGCACTCCTGCAACATAAGAGGTCAGAGGCTACCAGAGATCAGATGACTATGGTGCAAACCTTTACCACATCCTCCAATGGGGTGAAGAAGACCATACTGAAGCATTGGAAGATTCTAAATACAGCGGCAGGTGAAATACCTCGCCCATTGTTTGCATTTAAGAGAGGACCATCCATTCGGGACAGCTTGGTTCATACCAGACCACGGAGTGATATGAAACAAATCACGAACACTCTCTGGAACACCAACCCAGTACAAGGCCATTACCCTTGTGGCAATTGTGCTGCCTGTCCACAGACACGCAAGACCCTAACGATAGACATTGGCACCAATAGACCGTGGAGGCTAACAAGACATACAAACTGTAATTCAGAAAAACTGATCTATTTGATCACCTGTCCCTGCAAGAAGCAGTATGTGGGCCATACAACGAGGATGATCAAGTCTCGCATCAGCGAGCATAAAAGCACGATCCGTTGTAGGAAACAATCAACAGGCCTTACAAATCACTTCTTGGAAGCTAAACACAAAGCAGAGGACTTAATATGGGTGGTGTTGGAACAGCCATACATCCCGCCACACATTGCTGATGTCTCGCACTTTCTTTTTGTCAAGGAGCAACGGTGGATTTTTAGACTGAAGTCTGACATCAATGGGCTGAATGACAAAATTCCGTGGCTGTCGATCTGAGTGCAACATTTGTCATTGGGTGCTCCTTTTCGTTACCATACCGTGTGTTGATCCCAAACCTGTACAGACTGAGGCTTCCATATTATCTGTGGTAATTGTAGTGTGATTCCACCTACAGGGCGCTTCAAAATTACAGGTTCAGACCACTGAACAATGAGGGTTTCAAACTCTAACCCCTGTGTTCTGATAAGCATCTGTATCATATGCTAGCCAACATCTTACAGTTACTGATGTGTTTGTAAATCATAATTTGGTCCCTTTTTTTGAGTATCCAGTGGTGCCTAATTTGGTACCCATTGAATTGTATGGTGCTCTCGTTGTTAAGGGACTAATTTGGCCTTAATCCATTTTGCCAACTCCAAGTTTCACTGGGGGATATCCATCTGGGGTCCAGTAAGGTTTGATTATTATTTCCCCCGTCCAACACCCAGCACTTGCCTTATTAGGCCGTGCAGCATAATCCTCGCAAACTATCTAGAGCTGAATACTGCTCGGTTTCTATTGGCTCTTATTGCCGAATAAAGGAAACCAGACAAAGGATCCCTCTTAGACCTTGGGTATATAGTGACACACCCACCCTCTCGCGCTGCGGCGCTCTTTGCACACGCGAGCGATCATATGCACTTACTGGGCATGCGCGACTCACGGAGGTGAGCGTCAATTCATCGCGCATGCGCATTGCCACAACACGCATTATTCAGGCATGCGCGTAACACGGAGCGGAATGTGATTTCACCGCACATGCGCGTCAGATGTCCTCTAGTATCGGCGCATGCGGAGCCTTTATTTTCATCATAGGGCGCATGCGCAGCGGCACCGCTGAGAGGTCCAGCTGAGCTCAATTAGTCACTCAGCCTTACTATAAAATTGCGTCCGACCTGCCCGTCGGTGCCTCCCCTTCGGCTCGAGATCCTGCCGCGAGGTACCGACGGACAGGTAAGATAGGACCAGAGTGTTTTGCATGGAGTGTTGGTTATATAGCTAGCATGCTGGCCCTACAACATTGGAGTTGACTGGAGGGATGGATAATAGCGCGTGGGTTAATTCTCACTTGTTTGAACCAGCAATACTATACCAGAGTGTTTGCATGGAGTGTTGGTTATATAGCTAGCATGCTGGCCCTACAACATTGGAGTTGACTGGAGGGATGGATAATAGCGCGTGGGTTAATTCTCACTTGTTTGAACCAGCAATACTATACAGCTGATTCATGTACATGAGAGGGGTGCTATTTTAACATCATGGAGCGCCTCTCTTAAATTTGCTAAAGGGGGTTGTAGATGCAAGTCGTTTGATGCCTCCATCTGGTTCACCGTGGGGGGGGACCAGTTTTAGACAGATCAGAAAACAATTGGGTTTTTTAAACAGTACATAGAGTTAAATCCTTACGACATGTATCTACTAAAGGAACTGTCTTCATCTACATGTTTAGAGCGGTGCCTTATTCGTCCGAGCAGTTGCCGGGTGAGGTGAGGCTTACTTCCCACATACTGATGGGTAAGTGTTATACTAATGTTTTTGAATAGATATACAGATTACCTGGTGGTGACGTAACACAGCGCACCTTGGATGTGGCTATCACGAAGTAGTGATGGTTTTGTCTGAGTCTAGTCTAATTATCACTGGTTTTGCACAGCAATAGCACTTTCCATGAAGCACATATTTAGTTGTAAATTTAGTTTATTCCTTCTCCAGCATTATGTGTTTGCATTTTCTACATGGTTTTCTCTTTTTTATTTACTACAGGGAAGACCAATTGCATCTATTGAGCAATATTAAGAAGATGTGGTAGGATGGTCTTGAATGACCACTCTTATTCTACTTTGACAATGGTCTACCAATTTTTCTATGTTTTCATCATTCTAGCACGTATGATAGTGTAATTGCAGTAGCATATAAGAGCTTGGCCCTGATGAATGCCAGTGAATTTTCACATAAAGGCAGAAACATGTTGGCCCTATATATATTTTTTTGATTTCTACCAAGCAAGTTAGACAGTGATTTTGTCACACTGTCACCTCACTATCTTTTAATCTGACGTCCAGGCAAACACTATTAAAGGTCCTTGTTTGCTTTGACAGCCATTTTAGACACTTCACTTGATTTAATTTTTGCACTGCACACATCAGCCTTACCTTTTGTATGAACATTTGCGGTGACCGGACCATGGCCAAGTGATGCGATGCTAAAATACATCTGGGCGTTCGCACACAGACCAAGGTTTGGGTGTCCTACATGATGAGGCTCCGCCATTGGGTTGGGCTGATAGGACTCAAACAGCATTTGTTGATAGCCTATCTGATATCTGGTTACTAAAGTAATCCTTTCTGTGCAATTTTTCCAGTGTTAGTTCTTGTATCTCAGCGTCACTCGACCTACAGGCTTTGTTGTTATTGATATAGTTACACAGGGGGTATTTACCTGTTTGGTCGTTAAACACTTCCCTCGGACCCTCCCCTACGAGCTGTTGTTATAATATACAGCTTGTACCCACATCTTAAATGACCACTGATTCCAGCGGCCGTAATCGTAGCCATTAAAAAATCCCACCCAACTCGGTCGAACGTTTTTTCTGCATCCAGTAAGATCATACCAAGTGGGGTTGAGCATACCTTTGTCACATCAAAGGCAGATATTGCCATATTAACGTGGGCAGTAGTATCTCTCCCGTGAATAAACCCATGCTGGTGTGAAGATACAAGTCTAGGCATAATTGGAGCAAGGCGACTCGCTAATATCTTTGCAAATATTTTTGCGTCTGCATTAATAAGCGAAATTGGCTGATATGACCCACATTTGTCTGCTGGCTTTCCCTTTTTCAGAAAGAAAACAATTTGTGTTATGTTCCAAGATTCAGTGACTTTACCATTTGATCAAATACATTCTATAACCTGATTAAACGGTGAGAGCAGGACATCTTTCAAAATTTTATAAAGCTAAAGGGGAATGCAATCTTTTCCAACCGCTTTGCCTGATGGCAGATTGCTGATTGCTAGTTATATTTCTTCCTTTGTAACATCTCTTGTCATATATTCAGATGTTTCACCATTCATACTAGCTATCGAGCTATTCTGAATATAATTATATATATATTGTCCTGTTTTGGTTGAATTGAAGGGGTATATAACTAGGGGTAAGCTTAATTATCAGAGGGTTATACATTTTTAATTCTTCGGCGACTAATTGCCTCTTAATTCTGCTATTTAGGCCAGCGACATTCCACGCAAGACATCTAACCCACTCCATTTGGGGGGCTCTTTACTCTTGCCTTTTTGTTCTCCAAAATGCTTAATTCGATACAGTTTTCATCTACTCCATCTATACTTTAACTTCCTGATGTCCTAGTGTTGACATTTTCTCTTTTTTACCCCCAAAATCACCCACACCCCGAGCCTCCAAAAGAGGCTGACCCACCTCCCTGCATCTAGACGGAGGAATCATCCTCTTCAGCCTGGCGTTGAGAATGGCAGCTAACTGAGACCCAAACACCTCGTCAGTTCCCAAGGCTAACCCATCCTATATTATTTTCATAATTTATAGAGCGCAGAAAAAAAAGAAAAGTATTTACAGAAAAAATACATTTTGTCAGATCAAAAAAGGCAATATTAGATAATATGAAATAAAGAATACATTTCCCGTTTGCATGCCTCCTTCCCTTTCTGCCAGCTATAAAGTGCTTACTTTGCTTCACTTTCAGAGTGGAAAAAATATGATTGCCCCCCATATTGCCTTCAAGCGTGCTGGTTCTTGCAAGTATGCTTGTAACCCAGTAGCTTTTAATGGGCCAATTTGTTGTCTGAGCTGCCACCGTCTGTCCATTGTTCCCTTGCAATAGTCTGATCTGAAAAAGATAGAATAGAATTCAATGGCCACCGGTGACCTAGGACTGGCCTTCAAATAAACAGCCTGTCACAACAAAAAGTTGCCAAAATATATCAAAAAGGGCCGAGGGAAACCGTTATCCTGTCTACGTTGCATAAATTGTAAATGGTAATCTATGAGCCCTTTGTATCTGGCAGTCCCAGTCCCAATCGCCAAGATCCGGGAAAGCCTTTTGTTTCTGAGCCATACCAGTTACTTTTACAGTAGCTTCTTCTGTATCAACAACTCTTTGCTGCAGTTCAACTATTTCATTTGTGAGTATCCCGACCTTTGAAGTTACTTCTTTTAAAGACTGTTGAATACATGATTGTCTGATCTAATTTGAGCAAAGAGTCCTCTTGCTTCCTCTCTTTGATCTTTAAGATTTTGTAAAATCAATGAGAGCATCGAGGTTTCATTTCCACGGATCTCATTATCTTGCTGATCTCCAGATACACATAGCATATGAGGCACTGAGTGAGGCACTATTTCCTGGGGAGACACTGTCGTAGCCAGCTCCAGACTAACCCTGGGCGTAGTTCGCGGAGCCGCACTCCGCGGAGCTACGCGAAGACGCACTTGCACTCCGCGAGCTACGCGTAGCTCTGCGGACATGCGTAGTTGCTTGCTAGACCCGTTCGCGCGCCGTTTTTCGTCTTCGGGAGCGCGGTGCGCGTGTTCGGGGCGCCGCCTGCATGCTCGGGATGGCTAGCGCGCTAAGTTACCCAAGAGGTTTGTCCCGCCCGCTTGCGTTCCCTTATTTCCTGTTCCGGGTCACAAGTCACGTGTTCGGGTTGTGCAAGACATGTTCGGGAACTCATCTTCTCGTTCGCACTACAAAAGTGCGTGATCGCGCTAAATATCGCGCGAACCTACCTACGCGGTCGCGACGGGCATCCTCGCGCGTCCTTATGACGCTATCGCGCATCCAAATGACGTTATCGCGTTCGCACAGTCGCACGGGATTGTGCGGGAGGGTTTACAAACATGGTGGCACACGCGACCGGGAAAAAGCGAACGCAGAACCGAGGTAAGCCATTGCCGCGCACGCGATAATGTTATTTAGCGCGCGAGAACTACGCTACGCACCGGATTGCGGAGTAATCGACAGCTACGCATTCTCCGCGGAACGCGGAGTTGCCGAAACTCCGCAAGCTCCGCGAACGGAGCGTAGTTCTTCGCCCAGGGTTACTCCAGACCAGAATCAATATCGTCTGCCGCAATGATTGACAGCCCAAGCACTCCACGAGCTTCATCCTCTTGGCCAGCATCAGATAGCCTAGATATTAGGGATTTAACTCCACCTTTTGCTTGAACCCACAGGCTTATGGGAATATCCGTTGCTGCTGCGTTTTTGGATTGATTCAATCTCTCATTTCCCGATGTTTGGTCTGCCCCAGCGTAAACCTTTTTCAAATCCTTTGAGATTTTGGATTTAAGATTTTTCATCTTGATACCCACAGAGCGTGGAGTTTGCTTTTGTCTTGCCCCAGCTGGATGTTGCAGCATAGGAGGACTTTGATCTTGTTTTTGTGCATTATTGGAGGTAGTAGGGGTTATAGGGGTAACGAGCTTCTCAGGAGTACTGGAGATACTGTGTTCCATATTATTAACATTACCCCCTGCCACCCTTTTATCAACAGCACCACCCTCGTAAGATCTAGACATAACTGTTAACCTATTTAATACAGCAGTGAGCTCTGGCGTTTCCTCTGTCTCATCTGATAATAGCCTCTCATTCTCTCCTTTGTCAGCAGATTCAGATTCAGGCACAATAGACACTGTAGCTTGATCCTTGGGGGCAGATTTATGTCGGACGTGCGCCACGTTTACGCCGCCGTTGTGTGACGCAACGGCGCGGAAACGTGGCGCATCCCTGCGACCTATTTACAACGTGACGCATCTAGGCAGATGCGTCACGTTGTAAAGCCCTGCGCCACATGAAACCTGCGCCAGGTTTCATGTGGGTGTTCTGTCGCAGGGTGGGCGTTCCCTCGTAGGAAAGCCCCGTAAAACTGGCGCAGTGAAATCTACAAGATTTCACTGAGTCAGTTTTACGACGCTGCTGCGTCAAATCCTTACGCCTGCTTGAAGCAGGCGTAAGGAGTGACGCACCACGTTATGTATGGGTGGCATCTGTACATTGCAGGAGTTGCGTCACACTTGCGACGCTACTCCAGCAAAGCGCCGCCCGTACACCACAAGATGCGTCACGCATCTGCCCTTCCTTGCACCATGGTGCGCCGCATTGTAAATGCGACGCATCTGTGGTGCCGCAAGGAGGGAATTGCGTGACGCATCAGTTCTGGCGCATCCCTGCTGATTAGCAGAGATGCGCCAGAACTCATAAATATGCCCCATAGTATTTAGCAGGGTATTTGGGCTTCCACCCTGACTTTCATAATTATTGGGGGCCTCTCTCACTGTTGAGTCAGAAGTCATGATAAGATTAATGCTGTTGTCGTGACATTCGTTGTTTTCCCTTACTGTGAACTGAGGAGAAGGTGGGAGCTGTTGAGGAATATGCGACGCATGACTGTGATGTTCACTGATAGCAGAGCTCACCATCTCTGCTAACTTGTTGCCAGTGCTTTTTTCATATGCATCCTCTAGAGCAAATAGTTATGTTGATTTCCTTGACTGAAGGAAGTGCAGTGCCGGTTTCCCTAGCTTCCCGAGCCCTGTAGTTTGTCTAGAGGAAATAGCCCCTTGAGTCTTTGTGCCTCCCACACCCATATTGTTCCCCACAGTCACAGCAACACTCACTGGCAAGCGAGTAGCTGCACGGGCACTCCTGGAAGTGGTTTTCGGCTGGGCCATGATCCAGGGGTTTTCAGAGATCAAATATGACACTGGCCAGAGTATGAAGTGCAGTCCAAGGCTAAACAGAGATCGGTGAGCAGCTAAGTAGGCGGCTACCTTCGCAGATGGTGAAGCATTTCAAGTATTACATAGCTTCTAGCACCAGAAAGCACAATATCATGAGCTCTGCTGCTTAGAAAATATGTCTGTTGTCCCATACTGCTCATTTGACATTTGCTTTGCATTCACAAGTACTGCTCAGAGGAGGTATTTTTCCCAGGCACCTCAGCTGTGTTGTACTAGGACTTTCAGCCGCAAATGCAGGAATACAGACGACAAGATACCTCCCAGGGAGCTTGAAATACGGTGACTCACCGACTGACTGACTCAGACGCTCAAATGTTCGGCTGCCCGCCTTCGCTCACTTCCTGGATGGCATGTTAGACCATAATAGAGCAGACAGACAGCCCCTATCGAGAGGCCGCAGAGGTAGGAGTGGGAGTGGGAGACTGAAGGGTGCGATGGTATTTCAAGGGGGATTTGGGGGGGCAGCCGACCAAAGGGAGGCTTGCACACCAGGGGATTTTTGGGGCAGTAGGGGGGGGGGGGATAGGTGAACTCGGCAGGCACCCGTAGCTTGGGCTGGTTGGGCTCTTTTGGGCGGTTTTTGGGCTGGCCTCGATAAATACGGCCATTTTGTTGGGTCCGGCACCATTTCAGGTGCAGTGACACGGCAGCCGGGGGTGTTCTTCGGTGAATTGTTGTCGGAGCGGGAGCGTGGTGTCAGGCGGCGTGAGCGAGTGCGGTGTGGAGCGTCGGTGGTCACGGTAGATATTGTCTGAGGCGGTGGTCGAGGATGGCGGAGCGGGACCCCAGAGTAGCGGAGGCGTTGCGGCTGTTGGGGGAGGCGGGCCGGCTAGATGTCCTGCAGCCGGACTTTCAGGTAAGGCCACCGCCGCGGCGGCCGTGTGGGCCTGCGAGCCGCCGCGGTCGCGACCGCGGCCGGCTCAGGTGGAGCGGAGGGGGGGGCGGGGCGGGGGGCGGCGGCGCGAAGGCCGCGAAGCAGCGTGGTGTGGCGGTGCCACGGAAGGCGGGGGGAAAAGGCGCTAAGAAGGCCGGCCAGCAAGGCACGCAGAAAAAGGCCCTGGAGTTTGTGGAAGGGGGGGGGGGACAGGCTCCGGCGCGGAGGGGGTGGAGGGGGGGCGGGCGGCCACGGACTGTGACGAGGGGGTGGGAGGCCGAGGGGGTATCTGCGGTGCCGGCGGGGTCGGCTGCTGGGGGGGCGGGGGGGTCGGGGGAGGAGAGTGCTGGGGGGGGTGGAACCAGGGAGTGCAAGGAGGGGGTCAAGGGGGAGGGGGTGAGGGAGTGGGGGGGCGGGGGCCCCTGAGTTAATTGAGGAGACTGAGGTTGAGGAGATGGGTGGGGGGGCGGACACAGAACTAGATTGGAGCTCATCGGGGTCGGAGGGGGGTGGGGGCGTGGGGGGCCAGGAGAGAGTGCCGTCCCCAGGGCGGGGGAGGGGGGGGGCTGGGGGCCAGGGGGAGGGGGGGCATGGAGAGCGGAAGGGGCGGGGCGCGTGGGGGGTGGGGGGGGCCGAGGGAGGTAGGGTGGTATGGGGGAGATGGAGGGGTGGGATGTGGGGGGGGGTGTGGGGCTCGGCGGGGGGCTGGGACGGGGGGCATGGAGGGGGTGTGGGGCCCAGTTGGGGGTCAGCCGGGTGGGGTGGCCCGGGGGGGTGGGGCGGTGTGAGTGGGTGGGGCATGGGGAGCGGAGGGGTTCCCTCGCGCCGCGGCGGTCACTCGGCGGGGTGGGGACGGGGGCGCCGTTGGGGTGGGAGCGTGGGGGGGGTGAGTGGGGAGGGGATGGCGGGTTTTTTCACCCCGGTATGCTGGACTCCACCTTTTTTCCTTGGCAGGAGCTGCTTGCGAGGCGCTCGGGTGAGCAGCATGCGGCTCTACTCCACCGAGAGGATGGGCCGGCTCTGTCTAGTGCGGGCGGCCGCGCTCCAACGAGGGACCTGTCACTGGAGCGTGGTGGATGGCGGCGGGGGTCAGCCCCGCCGCCCCCCCCCCCGAAGGGTTGTTATGGCCGCCAGGGGCGGGGGAGTGGTTATGGATGCACAAATTGTTGAATCAGGTGTTAGTGGAGTGGAACGGCGTGGGAGTGTGGATTTGGGTGAATTGATGAGAGTGTGTCGGGAGAGAGCGGGCTTGAGCAGGGTGGACCCCCCAGGGGGGGGTCGGGACTGTCTTGAAGTGGCGGAGGAGGAGTCCGCGGAGGAAGGGGAGATCTGGGAGGACAGGGGGAGAGTAATGTTGTTGCCAGTATTTTACAGGTGCCAGCGAGGCAGGAAGTGCCGAGAGTGACGGCCCCCTCAGCTCAACTGGTTAGGCGGCGGGATCCGGTTCGGACGCCGACCTTGACGCCAAGTAAGATAGGAGACGGGGCGGGGAGTGGCAAGCGGCGATGTGTGCAGGTCTCAGTGGGGACTGGGGGGGGAGGGGGCGGAGGGTTGGAGGCTGGTGCGGGGACGGTACATGCGGGACACCGGAGTGGGCACGGATGGCGCGGCGGACGGGGTGACTGGCGCGCGAGAGGGGTCGGACGCGGTCGCCGGCGCGCGAGAGGGGTCGGGCACGGTCGCCGGGAAGGAGGCGGCGAGTGGGAAGGAAAGCTGCGTGGTGCCGGTGCGTAAGTTACCATATATGGGTATTACGAAGCCACTGGGAGCGCACCTGTCGTTGGCTACGAAGGAGAAAATTTGGAAGGGGGAGTACATCGACATTCTGAAGCTTCTCCACCGGGAGTTGACGTCTAAGGAGGGGTCGAAGGAAGAGGAACAGGAGTTGGCCAGGCGTCCGAAAGTGCCGTTGACACTGGACAATTGGTCGGCGGCTTTCCTTATCTACGCAAGTGTTTACTGCGAGAAGTTTCCCGACCGATCCGTGGCGCTCATGAAATACATGGATGTGGTGCGGAGGGCCCAGGTGACGTACGGCGGGTTCGCATGGTCGCACTATGACGAGGAGTTTCGGGCACGCATGGCGGCGGATCCGGAGGCGTTGTGGGGGGAGCTGGACGCAAATTTGTACCAGCAGACGATGGGCGGGGCCAAATTCGGCCACACCATTTACACAACCAGTGGTTTGCCAGTGGGACTGCCCCCCTTTGCCGCGCGCCCCACCCGGGGGTGGGGCGGGTTGAGTCCACCGGACAGGCCGCGGTTGGGGCCTGTTGGGATTTCAATAAAGGGTCATGCGGGCGGGCAACTTGCCATTTTAGGCATGAGTGCTCGAATTGCGGAAAGCGGCACCCGGCGCAGCGGTGCTGGGGGCTCGTTGGACAGCCGGGCCAACAGCAGGGGCATGGAGGTCCCCAGGGAGGGGGGGGGGCAGAGGGGTGGGGTGCAAGGGGGGGAGCAGGAGCTTTGGGCAAAGGCTCGTACGCCGGTTAGGCTGGAGAGGATGGAACCCTGGTTGGCGGCGTATCCGCGGGCGGAGGATGCTGCAGTTCTGCGTCAGGGTTTTCGGGAGGGGTTCCGCCTGGGCTATGAGGGCCCCTGGATTGCCCGCTGGGCGGACAATCTGAAGTCGGTGAATGCACACAAAGGTATCGTGCGGGAGAAGTTGTTCAAGGAGGTTAAGGAAGGGAGGATGGCGGGCCCGTTCACGGAGCCGCCGATGCCTGACTTGATCATCTCCACCATTGGGGTGGTGCCCAAGAGGGAGGAAGGGCAGTTCCGGCTAATACAACATCTGTCATGGCCGGAGGGGGAGTCGGTGAACGCGTACATCTCGGCGGACTTGGCGTCGGTGACTTACTCGTCGGTGGACGTGGCGCGGAGGCTCGTCACGGCGGCGGGGAAGGGCGCATTGATGGCAAAATGCGACGTCAAGTCGGCCTTTCGGCTTCTCCCGGTCCATCCGGCAGATCACCAGCTGCTGGGGATTCAATTTGAAGGGCTCATTTTTGTGGACAAGGCACTGCCGATGGGATGTTCCATCTCGTGCTCGCTCTTTGAGCGTTTCAGTTCGTTCCTGCAGTGGGTTTTTTCCAGGCGCACAGGCTCGGAGTCAGTGACGCACTACCTGGATGACTTTTTCCTGGTGGGGCGACCCGGCGCGACGGACTGCCAGCGGCAGCTGGACGGTTTGGCCGGGTTGATGGAGGACTTTGGTGTTCCCCTGGCGCCAGAGAAAACATACGGTCCCAGTACGGTGTTGTCCTTTCTCGGTATCGAGCTCGACTCGGTCGCCATGGAAGCACGCCTACCGGACGATAAGAAATCGGCTATGTTAGGGCTGGTGGCTGACATGCTGGCATGCAGGAAGGTGGTGGTGCGGGAGGTGCAGGTGCTGTTGGGGCACTTGAACTTTGCTTGTCGCGTGGTGCGGGCGGGACGGACTTTTTGCAGGCGGTTGGGACTGGCGTTGTCCGGGTTGTCTTTGCCTCACCACCATGTGAGATTGTCGGCGGGAGTGAAGGAGGACCTGCGCATGTGGCAGGCGTTTTTGGAGCGTTTCAACGGAGTGCCCATGGCGCCGGCGGAAGATTGGGAGTGGGATGTCACCATGTACTCGGACGCGGCGGGTGTTGGTGGTTTCGGTCTCTACTGGGATGGTCGGTGGTGCGCGGAGCAGTGGCCAGCACACTGGCAGGCTGGCGGCCGGAGCATTGCGTTTTTGGAATTGTTCCCGTTGGTGGTGGCGGTCACGGTGTGGGCCGGGGAGCTGGCTCACAAGCGCGTGTTGTTTCGAGTGGACAACATGGCGGTCGTGCAGGTGGTGAATAGGCAGTCGGCCAGAGACCCGCAAGTGTTGAAATTGATGAGGGTGTTTGTGTTGCGCTGCTTGGAGAATGACATCCTCTTTCAGGCACGGCACGTACCGGGTGTGGACAATGACATTGCGGATGCTTTGTCTCGTTCGCAGTGGGAGAGGTTCCATGGGCTAGCCACGGCGGCGGAGGAGGTCAGGACGCCGGTGCCGGGAGAGATGTGGTCGGTGGGCGAGCCCGGGTCTTCCAGCTGGTGAAGAGATCCGTAGCAGCGTCAACGTGGAGATCTTACGAGCAATCCTGGGAGGAATTCTTGCGGTCTGGCGCGGTAAGGCGAGGGGACCGGTGGCAGCGCGAGGAACAGGTGGTGCGTTACATGTTGGGGCTCATGGAGAAGGGTTTGTCGCGGGTCACCATCGCGGGCAAGTTGTCAGCTGTTGCGTTCATGGGTAAGCTGTGGTGGGGCTACGTCCCGTCGGCGGGGGAGCTGGGGGCCCGGCTGCTGGAGGGTTGGTCGAGAGAGAGGGGCGCGGCGGTTCGCTTGCGGCGTCCGGTCACGGTGGCGTTGTTGGGAAAACTCATTGGCGCGCTGCCGGAGGTGTGCAGAGATGAGGGCGAGGTGGTGCGTTTCTCCACGTTAATGTCCTGGCTTTTTATGGGGCTTTTCGAGTGTCTGAATTGTTGGGGACGAAGGGGGCGCCAGGAGTGGGGTGGGAGGACGTGGACCTGCACGCTCGGGAAGTGGCGGTGCGGCTGCGGCATTCCAAAACTGACCAAAGGGGGGTTGGAACATGGGTGGTCTTGGGCCCGGGGGTGCAGGAGGGAGTTTGTCCCGCGGCGTGGGGTAGGCGGCTGATGGCGATCCGGAGCCGGGAAGCGGGGCAGGTTTTTGGCCGGAGTAGTGGGGGCAGAGTGTCGGCGGCGCAGGCGTTGTGGGTTCTGCGGCGCGCCCTGCGGGGCTTGGGCGAGGACCCTTTGGCTTTTGGGACCCACTCCTTCAGGATCGGGGCGGCGACGGAGGCGGCGCGTAGGGGTTGGGGGAAGGAGGAGATACAGAGGCTGGGACGGTGGAAGTCGGATTGTTACCGGACGTACGTGCGGCTGCGGGAGGTAGAAGGGGTGACGTCTTTGTGATTTCGAAGCCTAATATGTGTTTCTTTGCAGGTGCTGTGGCGGGGACGGAGGTGGCAGTTTTGAATTTGTATTTGGTGGGCCACTCATTTGTCAAGCGGGCTGAGCAAGCGGAGTGGGACAAGCATCGTGCATTGAATTTGGGATTGGATACTGGACTGTTTAGGTGTCACTGGAGGGGCAAAGGGGGTATGCGGTGGCATGAGTTGTTGCCTATGTTGAATACAGTGGTAAAAGCAGGAGTGTGTCCGGATGTGGTAGTGATTGATTTAGGGGAGAATGACTTGGTGCAGTGCAAGGGACTGGCGGTGGTAAAACAGATGATGAGGGACCTGAGGGAGATCAAGCAGCGTTGGGCGGGGTGCCATGTGATCTGGTCCGAATTGATCCCCAGGCGGGTGTGGAGGGGAGCTGAGCGCCCGGGCGCGATAGACAGGGCCCGGCGGAAGATTAATCGGGTGATGGGGGATTTCTGTGCCAAGGAAGGGGTGGGGAGAATGGTTCATCCTGACTTGCGATATGGAGCGGTGTATTTTTTCAGGGAGGATGGGGTACACCTTTCTAGATATGGCATGGAACTGTACATAGTGCAGTTGAAGGAGGCACTGGATAGAGCGCTGGGGGTACTCAGGTATCCTAGGAGGCAGGAGTCCTAAGGGGGGGGTCGGAAGTCGTAAACGACTTTCGAGTGGCGTTTCCCTATGAGAAAAGGGGGGATTCACAGGAGGCCTGGGGCTGTAGGGGCAGTTGGGGAGCGGAGGTCAGGAAGGTCACTAAGGTCATTTGCAGTTGGGGGTAGGTTGCTGAGCGGATGTGGACACTTTGTTGCAATGTTGGGGATACAATTAGGGGTGGGGGTGGAGGGGGGCTGTTAGGCGGTTATTATTTAGAGAGTACTAGTTTTGTTCGGCACAGGCCAGGTGGGGTTTGTTTGTGTAGGTGCACCTGATTCCAAATAAAGCGGCCTTTAACACACTAAGTTGGTGTCTGTGTCAGTGCTTCCCCCCCCCCACCTACAGGTGTGCCCCAAGGGGGATTTGGGGGGGCAGCCGACCAAAGGGAGGCTTGCACACCCGGGGATTTTTGGGGCAGTAGGGGGGGGGATAGGTGAACTCGGCAGGCACCCGTAGCTTGGGCTGCTTGGGCTGATTGGGCTCTTTTGGGCGGTTTTTGGGCTGGCCTCGATAAATACGGCCATTTTGTTGGGTCCGGCACCATTTCAGGTGCAGTGACACGGCAGCCGGGGGTGTTCTTCGGTGAATTGTTGTCCCTCCCTCCCTCCCTGTGTCCCGTGGGGTGGATTTGGCCAGGGTGGGCCTCTGGGGGGTTACGAGGGGCTTTGTTGGTTGAGGGTGCACCTGAGTTAGGGTACAAGAGTGGTTGTCGCTGGAAGAGGTGCCAGGATGGGTGGCGTTTCCCTATGAGAAAAGGGGGGATTCACAGGAGGCCTGGGGCTGTAGGGGCAGTTGGGGAGCGGAGGTCAGGAAGGTCACTAAGGTCATTTGTAGTTGGGGGTAGGTTGCTGAGCGGATGTGGACACTTTGTTGCAATGTTGGGGATACAATTAGGGGTGGGGGTGGAGGGGGGCTGTTAGGCGGTTATTATTTAGAGAGTACTAGTTTTGTTCGGCACAGGCCAGGTGGGGTTTGTTTGTGTAGGTGCACCTGATTCCAAATAAAGCGGCCTTTAACACACTAAGTTGGTGTCTGTGTCAGTGCTTCCCCCCCACCTACAGGTGTGCCCCAAAAGTTCTTTAGAGAATTCCAGTCTGAACCAGCAAAGCGCCCCCTCCTCTCCGCTCTCCGCTATCAGTGTTCAAAGAAGGGCAGGAGACGTGAAAACCCGGTCCGGCAGGACAGAGCCAATATAGAAATCAGGAGACACGGAGACAGATTCCACCTCTTTCCCGGTTGTATTGCTGTGTCCGCCTTGGTCCTGCCCAGAACCGTAAAATGTTGCACCATTGAGAGAGGAGCCGCAAGAAGGACTGAAATCAGAAAGGGCAAAAATGAAACTCGAGCTAGAGCCTTCGCTCTCCTTGCGCCTCCCTCGGGTCACACTTCAACGCATTAGCTCCATTAGCCTTGGGAGCTCTGCCGTGGTGCTGGTGCTCATAGACGACGTTTAACCGGCCATTTTGGATTCCCCCTCCTAAATTAGTATATTCTGGTCTACAATCTGCTACATTCCCGATTCTGGTATACGGCAGGGATGTCCCTTTTCACCTTGTCATGCCCCCACAGACTGGACGAGGCACGGATGTGATGCAAAAGAATGTTTTATTAGCGTTCACAAAGTACTCGGGTACTGAATCCGGTACGGATGGGCTCTGTGTCTTGCTGTTGATTCCAGGGGTTTCGGCTTTCTTCCTCCGCTTGCTGTCTCGGCAGCTTTCCTTTCTCCGGGTCGGTCTGCCGGGCGTGCCCTAGGTAAAGAATTACGAGACGATTAGTGATCCACCCCAGGTTCCCAACGCCTATGACAAAACACTACAACAATAAGAGGCAGCTGAGTTCAGGTTTTCAGGGTTACGGGGTCTACCAAACAAAGCCTTCGTTCACTGTTCTCGGGTCCTTTTCATCAGGCGTTTTACCCGTCGGTAGCATGGTCTGGGACTGCCGGCCACCTCCCCCCTTAAACACACTGACTGAGATACCTGATTCAACCAGTCAACACATGGGGTCTTTGGAAGTCAGGGGGTACAGGGCCCCCCCCTGGCCGTATTTATTAAAATATAAAAACAAATCAAAAAATTTAATAAAATAAACATTTCTGACAATTATTAAAAAATGCACATTTCAGAACATTAGATTGACATCCGTTTCGACATGGTATGATGGGCTAACCTTAACAAATATCTAGTACAGCGTGTTTCCTAACCGAATCTAACATCCTGAAAATTAAAAATGCATTCTAATAATTAAGTCGTACGGCAAGGTCGCCAACCGGTGTTAGATCCTTTTACAGCTGCGCTCTCACGTTCGAAATGCGCATGCGCAACCCAGGGCACGTTTCACCCACGTGCGCTCCCTGAACTCCATTTAACCATAACAGGAAGGCCCAGACACTCGCGCACCTTAATGACGTCATAGTGTTGTGAGGGGTGGCTACCAGCCTGAGGAAAGCGTAGACTCCCTCCCCCGCACCCTTTAAAATACTGGATATCATATCCTGCCCCTGAAGTTCTGAGAGAGACCAATGGCCCCTCCCGACGGGCGGCCCCTTTCGTGAATGGGCCCGCCCCCCCGTAAGGACCTTAAAATGCTGCTCACCGATTAATGACCTTACCGCCAGACACACATAATAAATACGACATTGCTATACTAAGAGGGAAAAAGGCCTAAGGAGAAAATTGGTTAATACACAGCAAAGCACAAAACATATACATATATAGATATTCATGTAAGCGGGAAAAAGGCCTAAGGAGAAAATTAGTTAAAATATCACAGCAACGCACAAACATTTACATCTGTTCATTCCTCCAGTAAACGGGAAAAAAGGCCTACTGGATCGAGCATATTATTCCTATAATCCGACACATTGCTAAACATTATACCTACCATTGGCTGGCCCCAAGGTCTGCTAAAAAAGGGGATGGAGGGCGGGGAAAATTAAACAGCCCCACGGTGGGGCGAGGTGCGAGCCTGGGAGCGCGGGCACAAAGAGGCCGCTTCCCGCGCTCCCCAGGCTCTTAACCCTTTCGCCGCCGCGGCCCCGCCCCCTCACCCCGGAAGTGCACAACTACTTCCGTGGCGAGGGCGGGGGCAAGCGACCACGAAAGGAACAGGGTGTGGGAGGGGCCGGGCCCCGCCATGCCTGCGTGGGGGCCGATTGGCCCCCCCTTCTCTCATGGTCTGGGACTGCCGGCCACCTCCCCCCTTAAACACACTGACTGAGATACCTGATTCAACCAGTCAACACATGGGGTCTTTGGAAGTCAGGGGGTACAGGGCCCCCCCCTGGCCGTATTTATTAAAATATAAAAACAAATCAAAAATTTTAATAAAAGAAACATTTCTGACAATTATTAAAAAATGCACATTTCAGAACATTAGATTGACATCCGTTTCGACATGGTATGATGGGCTAACCTTAACAAATATCTAGTACAGCGTGTTTCCTAACCGAATCTAACATCCTGAAAATTAAAAATGCATTCTAATAATGAAGTCGTACGGCAAGGTCGCCAACCGGTGTCAGATCCTTTTACAGCTGCGCTCTCACGTTCGAAATGCGCATGCGCAACCCAGGGCACGTTTCACCCACGTGCGCTCCCTGAACTCCATTTAACCATAACAGGAGGGCCCAGACACTCGCGCACCTTAATGACGTCATAGTGTTGTGAGGGGTGGCTACCAGCCTGAGGAAAGCGTAGACTCCCTCCCCGGCACCCTTTAAAATACTGGATATCATATCCTGCCCCTGAAGTTCTGAGAGAGACCAATGGCCCCTCCCGACGGGCGGCCCCTTTCGTGAATGGGCCCGCCCCCCCGTAAGGACCTTAAAATGCTGCTCACCGATTAATGACCTTACCGCCACAGGCCAGGTAGTTGACCGACTATCTGCCCCCCCCCCCCAAAAAAAAAAACCCTTGTAGAAAGGTCATACTCTCCCTGCAAAAACTTCCACCCATGCCAGGATATTTCTTATAAAAAGGGCATTCCCCTCCTCTGTTAAGTGGACCCCGTCCCGCAGGTAGAAGTGCTCTCCCCAGATGCAACCATGAGGAATGGTCTGTAAGACCGGAGTTCTAAATAACTTGTCCAGCTTGTTGTTGACCCTCTTTAACGAGTTATTCAACGCGCTAACTGAGTCCCCCCCTCTCCATTGCATTCTCGGTATCAGCTGTGACCATACAACCACACTCCCCGGTAACCGCTTCGCTAGCCACCCTGCTGCTGATATAATCTCTTCCAGGAGGACCCTTCTACCCAGACCTGTCAGATCATTCCCCCCTAGATGAAGGATCACCGCCGAGGGAGGTGTAGTATGTCGTGTTAATAAGTCCGACATATAGTCCCTGAACTGATTGAGGCGGAGCCCCCCCCTGCCATGGAAGGAGACCGTGCACCCCCTGCTCTCCACCCTCTGTTTACCTGATCCTGCAAGAAAAATAGGATTAGCACGCTTGACATACGAATGCCCCACTACCCAAACTACCACTGTCTTCTGCCTGTCCTCCTGGTTCCTCCGTGATGTAGATAAGTTGCCCTGATGATCCATGGGTAGTTTCCGTCCTGCGTTACAGGCCCGAGAAACTGTAAATAACCAGAAAAACAGCAGGTGTTAGAAATACTCCACATGGCGACAGCTCTCACAACATGTGCAACCGCACGTAACGTTTATAGGCACTTGAGGACCATCTCCCAATCCTTTGCACACTAGTTGTGGTCAAACCCCTGGCCGTTGCTTCTGTGGCTGCCCCTATCCGGAAGGAGTGCGTCCCAAACTCTTTGTGGTTATAACCAGCCCTTGCCATACTCATGGCTAGTACCCTCTGAAACTGAAATCTGGTCAAAGGGGTCCCATCCCCATGCATTAGCAGTGACCCCCCACACTCCTGCGCCCGCTGTCTTATCAGTTCCTCCACATGTGTCACCGGGCAGCAGGGATTGTTCCTTGCACGATGTAACGCCAGGCTTTGACCCCTAGCTTCCTGATCAGTTTTTGATTTCCTGATTATAATCCACATAGTGTCGCCCTTTATGCTGATATCACGCAGCTGAAGGCCGCCTACCCTATCACCTTTGTTGGCCGCCACCAGTTTGCCCACCCTGAATGCCCCATAAAAAGCTAACGAGAATGCTGCTGTAAAGAGGCCCACCTCCGACGTAGAGCTACATGTGTCCGGTAGAGCGAGGAGAACTGCTGATAAGCGTTCAAAACCTATTGGTTTCCTAGAATCTGTGGAAGGGGGCTGCATGCGCCGCCATCCCTTCAACGCCTTCTGCGCTAGGAAGCTGTTCGTAGGGTCCCGTCCCCCTTTAGCACGTGCGAAAAAGGAGATAGCCGCCTTGTGCCTGTTGGCTGTCGCCGCCGTGCGCCCTTCTCTGTGTAAGGTGCCTATGTACCCATTGAAGCTAGCTTCCAGAGTCCACGTACTCTCCCAGCCCTGGCCCAGAAAGTGACAGTAAGACCTGAACGCCCCTTCGTATGCCGTCCTTGTCTTGGGTGCTAGGCTGGCTGCCACGAGGTCATGTAGTTGGGGGCACCAATTTGCCAGAGAGTCGACGGGAAGTGGGCCGGGGTTGTCTCTGCCTCTGGCAAGTGATCTCTGAAAACCTGCATCTTAAAGCGAGAAAGGGCATCAGCTGCATTGTTTAACACCCCCGGGACATGTTTCGCCCTGAAAAGTATATTCAATGTCATGCAACACAGCACAATCTCTTTGATCAGGCGTAGTATGAATGGACACCTTGCAGCTTGTTGGTTGATGCATTCCACCACTGTCATATTATCTGACCAGAAGATTACAGATCGGTTGGCCAAATCCTCCGGCCACACTTTCAGTGCCACCCAGATTGGGAAGAGCTCGAGGAAACCAATGTTCACCGTCAGCCCTCTCTCCTCCCACCAGGCGGGCCACTTCTGTGCCACCCACTTCCTGCCAAGGATTGCACCAAACCCTACACTGCCTTCCGCATCGGTCCACAAACCAAGGTCCTCCGAGGACAGCGTGGGTGCACCCCACAGCACTCTGCCATTGAAGTCCTCCAGGAATGCGATCCATATCCGCATATCCTGGCGAACCTCAGCAGATAGCCGTGTCCGGTGATGTTTCTCCCGAAGACCCCTCATGGCCTGTGCAATTGAGCGTGAAAAGGGGCGTGCCATGGGAATTACTCTCAATGCAAAGTTTAACTGCCCAACTGTCTGCTGCAACATTTGTAGAGTCACTTTCTTAGCTTGTAGGCATAGTCCTAGTGTATTCTTGAATCTTTGTATCTTTTCCTTTGGTAGTCTGAAACAGCCCTCTACTGAATCCAGCTCAATGCCTAAAAATTCCAGGCATGTTACTGGCCCAACTGTCTTCCCCTGCGCCAACGGGACCCCGAAAGAGCGCATGAGCACGCAAAATTCCTGCAATGCTGATGCACACTCCCGTGAACCCGCCGGACCCAGGAAAAGAATATCATCCAGGTAGTGCATGACCCACTGGTGACCCGTACATTGTCTTAGGGCCCATTCCAAGAAAGAGCTGAACTGCTCGAAATATGCACATGAAATTGAACAACCCATGGGCTGGGCATACACTTATCCATGTAGTACTTCCCCTCAAAAGAGAAACCTAAGAGGTGCTGGTCTTCTGGGTGAACAGGGAGCAATCTAAAGGCTGACTCGATATCTGATTTAGCCATCAGTGTTCCCGCGCCCAAACCCCTCAGCATGTCCGCTGCCTGATCGAAAGACGCATATTTAACGCTGCAAACTGATTCATCAATAGCATCATTCAAGGATATACCCTTAGGTGCAGACAAGTTGTGTATGAGCCTATACTCTCCCTTCTCTTTCTTTGGAACCACCCCCAAAGGGGAGCATACAAAATTCTGAGTAGGAATGCCATGGAAAGGTCCCGCTACCCTACCTAAACGCACCTCCTTTCCTATTTTTGTCGCCACTAGCGTGGGATTGGAAAGGACTGACAGCTGATTTCTGCACTGTGGTGTCCCGACATAACCCCCAGCAGGAATTCGGAAACCATGTGTGAAACCCTCTTGCAACAATCTAGCAGAAGTGTGATTTGGGTACCTATTAAGCCAGGGGATCATAGCCGACAACTGAATGGGTGAATGTGCTATGATGGGATGAATCTTATTATTCAGGTTTCTTCCTACCCCTATTACCTGCTCCACTGCCTTTATTTCGGCATGTCGCCTCTGGGTGGGAAGGGTGCCCGCATACGCTGCACGCGTGTCTGAACTTACAAGTGCCCGGTGCCCTGTTGCATGTCCGCCTGTTGAAGTCCCAGCATACCCCTTTCGTACCTCCGTTGCCCCTCGGTTTTTGGCCTGTCTCCCCACCCTGTGCTGATCGAAAGGGCTGCTGGAATGGCTGTTGTGGCCTGGGGGAATAACTCTTGTTCCAGGCAGTGCTAGTGCTTGCGCCCTGACCCTTCTCAAATTGCGAATGCCAAGAAATAGAATCCACCTTGTCCCATGTCAAAGACTTATCGAACTCTTTAGATTTTCTGAAGGCTATATCATATTCTTTCCAAACATCCCCCACATGATTCTCATGGTACATTGTGATTCTACTCTGATAGCAATTCATAGCTGGTTGCATTCCGGGAAAACGTTCACCAATTACTGCACCGTACACCGCAAAGGCCCTCACCCAGTTGATGATGGTTTCTTCCACCCTAAATTTGTACAATTTTGCTCTCCATTCACTAGGCAACATCATATCCTTCTGTGATTTAGCATACTCCCATTCCCTGTTATCTATCAGTAATGAAAAAATATTAACATATTTGTCAGCCCATATCATTTCTTTCACACTTTGTGACACATGTTGCGCTAGGCACTCCCCCCTGGAGGGCATTGTGCCCTCACCCAGCAGTGGCAGGGCAATCTCCTTACCATTGTCGTTGGGTCGCGTCGCTTCGCCGCTCTTGGCAGCACCACCATCGTTCGTAGGACCTGTTTGGGGAGAAACTGGTGCGGGTGGCGTGCCGCCCCGACCACTAGCCAACAATATCTGAGTAATCAACGTTTGTTGTTCCGCTGTGAGGCTCTTATTGTCCGGCAACGCTCCCCCACCTAACCAGGGGAGGACAGCTGCTACCTGGGCTGCCAGTTCTCCCGAGACTGGACCCGGCGCGGCAAGGGAATTAGGGGCCGTACTTGGTACCGGCCCCCCTACTGAAACCGGAGTGGGCGGTGGTGCCACCGGCGCCACCGATGCCGCCACTGGAATGGCCGGCACCACTGGCACTACCAGTGGCACCTGGGGTACCGGTGATGGGACCACCACCGGGCCCGGAGGGGGAGGTGCCGCTGGGGGTACAGTCGGAGTTGGACTCTGCGGACGACCCCCCACCCTCCTATTTTTTGCGCGATTGGGTGGTGACTCAAATACGCCCCTTGGTTTGGGCGGTACTATCGTTCGCTTAGGTCTTCCCGATGGCCCGGCCTGAGCATCTACCCTTGCACCCAATTCCGCTACAGTCTTACCCAGCTTGTCAACCTTACCCAGTCGCTTATCCATTGCAGACATTCTGCGCATCATTTTTTGAAACATTAAACCCACGTTCGCATTCCCATGGCCCCTTCTTGCAGACATACTTATGAGCACACCGTGCTCCGTACCTGACCCAGTTGAAGGCACCCGAGCTGGTATACACGGAAACAAGATCGTAAGCTTTGATTACCTGAAAATAGAAAATATGTTCAACTACAATTGTGGCAATTTATAACTTATTGACTGCACAGTCGACGCCCTTCTGACGTTTTGAGAAAACACACTACAGATCACGTGCTTATTAAATTGTCGATCAAACCTCTTAATAAATGCACACTGAATTTTAACACTTCGTTGTGTGCCTTTAATTGCCACTTAAGTCAAGTCCTTATATGCGGAGCGACAAATAAATCCCTTGGGAGGCCTGACTACGACCACCCCCTTTGTAAGGAACACCACCGGTCTTGCATGTGTTTAAAGAGAGTGGCAGGGCACTTCACATATCACCAATTGCATCACATGGACATATTTTAATACGAGGATTTAACCAAAAATAAGCCTCTAGTCACGTTGCCATTTTAGATAATCTCTGCAAATCACGCTCTAGCCCTTTGCTATGACACAGCACAGTTATTCATTCATTGAAAAGCGTTAAACCAGTAGAAAAGCAAGTCGAAACAACCCTCACCAAGAGCAGGCTCACTTGGCTCGCTTGTACTGCTTTTAAGAATGCTATACACAGGAACCACGGAAAACAGCGCTCAAACGCCTCGCTTGTACTGTACTTAAAATGCCAATCCAAAAGTAAAGCAAGGTATGCGGCTCACTTACATGCGATGCCTAACCACTGAGGACACCTTAAAAACTGGCTTTCTATCGCCGCCCGCCCGCCCCGCAAAAAACCTCGTGTCCCGAATGCTCGCTCCGAATAACCTCCGCTCGGCGGAGCGCCTCCGGATCTCCTCGCAGCTGGTCCCGGCCAAATTCTCCCCGCTCCGCACTCAGTGGGCAGCCAAGACGTTGTCCCGAGATCGCCGCCCACAACACCGCAGTCCTCAGTCGGTCGGGCTCCTCAGGTCACTGCCTCGATCGCGGCAAACTCTTCCGGTCCCAGCCTCGATCACGGCAAAAACTCTCGTGCTCCACTCCCACGCGTCGGCCTCCGATAAGGCAGCCCCCGCAGTTTCCTATCGCGAAGCACACCTGAAAGACAAAATTAGAAAATTAAACAGCCCCACGGTGGGGCGAGAAGCGAGCCTGGGAGCGCGGGCACAAAGAGGCCGCTTCCCGCGCTCCCCAGGCTCTTAACCCTTTTGCCGCCGCGGCCCCGCCCCCTCACCCCGGAAGTGCACAACTACTTTCGGGGCGAGGGCGGGGGCAAGCGACCACGAAAGGAACGGGGTGTGGGAGGGGCCGGGCCCCGCCATGCCTGCGTCGGGGCCGATTGGCCCCCCTTTCTCTTTTTGCCCTGTTCCCCATTTGGAATCCCCAACCCATTCCGTCTGGGCCTCCTCTCTTTTGGATTTTACCAAGGTTTAGTCAGAGCTAGAAGGAGGAAGGGATTTGAATGAGATCCCTACAGTTCCGAGAAACTGGCCTGGGCACACCACCACCCCACCACCGTATGCCCAGCATCCCCGATCACTGGCCTGAGGCCAGGACCTGCTAACTGGTTCCCGACTGTCCGTCCGTATTGCTTTCCTTGAGACACGTCCCGGCTCCTCCTGGGTTTTGCTCCGCATCAACGGCGTCTCTCTCTGCTGCTGGCTCCTCGTTTTCCCCCTCCGCGCCATCTTTCTCCAGCGCTTGCTTCTCGTCCTCTTCTCTCTGTTGTTCTCCGTTCTCCATCTCTCCTCCTCGGCCTTCCACACTCTCTGTTGGCATTTCCGGCCTTTTAACTTCGGCGCGACCCCGCCCTCCAGAAGGGAGTGGAGTCAGCATAAGTTGTGGTGGTGTGGTGCCCCCGGGGCACTCCCACTGTTCTTCCGGGTTGCCTGGACCCTCCTCCTCGTCACAGTGCCTCCCCACCAGGCATGGCCGATCGGGCCATGTAGAGACCGGGCTGCGTTCGCCTGCATCGACCCTGGGCGGTGAGCCACCTGAAAAGTAAAAGGTTGTAGGTCTAAGAACGAATGAAGAAAGTGGGCATTGGTGTCTTTATGCCTAGCCAGCCACACCAGGGGAGCATGATCCATCAATAGAGTAATGGGACGGCCTAGCAAGTAATATTGTAGGGCCTGGACTGCCCAGCGAATGGCCAAACATTCCTTCTCTATGGTGGAATACCGCATCTCCCTAGGCATTACTTTATGGCTGAGGTACACAATCAGGTGTAGCTCACCCGCTGTTGTGGCCTGGGACAGAACTGTTCCTAGGCCTCTGTCAGATGCGTCCATCTGTAACGTAAACGTGGAAGAAAAGTCTAGGCATTTTAATACTGGTTTGTTACATAAATGGATCTTGAGGTGTTCGAAACTCTAGATTTGTTTCGGGGTCCATAGTCCGATTGCATTGGGGCGTGTTTTCTTTAGCATGTTGGTGAGGGGGGCAGCCTCCTCTGAGAACCGGGGAATAAATCGTCTGTAACAGCCCACCAGTCCTAAAAAAGCTCTGATACCTTTTTTTGTGGTGTGTTTTTCCAGTGCCTATGCCAATGTCTATCTGGGGTCTGATTTGTCCCCCCGGGATGTGATAGCCCAGATACCGGATGTTGTCAGTCGCTACCATACATTTTTAGGGGTTGGCAGTCAGACCTGATGCAAATAGACTGGAAAAAAACGCCCGGAGGTGTCTGAGATTTTCTTCCCAGGTAGCACTGTAGATGACTATATCATCTAAATAGGCGGCTGCATATGTGTGGTGTGGTCTCAATATGATGTCCATGAGTCTTTGAAATTTGGCCGAGGCTCCATGCAATCCAAAGGGAAGGACCCTAAATTGATATAGACCGGAGGCGGTAGCAAAGGCAGTTTTTCCCTGTGCTCTAGGGGTTAGTGCTATTTGCCAATATCCTTTTATCGGGTCCAGCGTTGTCATGTATCTGGAGTTCCCTAATGTGTCTATCATTTCGTCCACTCGGGTCATGGGATATGAGTCAAAGAGGGACACCGCATTTAGTCATCTGAAATCTACACAAAAACGGATGGTACCGTTGGGTTTTGGTTCTAGAACAAAAGGGGAACACCATGGACTAGAGGAGGTCTCAATGATGCACATGCGAAGCCTATCTGTTACTTCCTTTTCTACTAACTGTCACCTTGCCTCTGGAATTCTGTAGGGTCTTTGTTGAATCGGTCGGGCCCCGTCTGTTGCTATATCATGTTGTACTAAGTGGGTTTTTCCTGGCATTGCCGAAAAAACATCTTGGTAGTCACAGAGGAGTACAAAGGGTGGTGTTCTGTTCTGGGGTTAAGTGGGAACCCTTGGATATGACTTCAGTGTCAAGCTTAGTGTCCATCTGGGTAAATGGGATGTCCAGGGGTTTGCCATCTGTGACATACAGGTTTGTGGGAGGGTCTCTACTGTATTTGGGTCATCAGTCCATCGTTTTAACAGTTTTATGTGATATATCTGCCCTGCTTTGCTGGTATGGGGTACAGCGACCTTATAGGTGACTTGGGTAACCTGTGTGAGAATTACATAAGGTCCCTGCCAGTGGGCTAACAGTTTATTATCGGAGGAAGGGAGAAGGATCAGGACCTTGTCCCCGACCGAAAAGAGTCGAAGAGTGGCATGTCAGTCATACGTGTTCTTTTGTTTTTGTTGTGCTGCGTCTAGGTTTCTTCTGACGCTATCCCAAAGGGTTGATAACCTATCTTTTAACTGGGAGGCATAGTCAAGCAATGTTTTACTTTCATCTTCCTCCTCCTCCCACCTTTCAGTGGCCATATTGACCAGGGTCCGGATCGCAAATAGTTAGAGGCAGCTGTCTATCCCAGTCCATGCCTGTTTCCTATACTGTTTTTTCAATGTCGTTTTTATGGTTTGGTTGTAGCGTTCTACCAGGCCATCCGTCTGTGGGTGGTATACTGAGTTGTGAATCTGTTGAACCCCCAATAAAGTGTAGATCTGGGCCATGAGTTTAGACATGAAGGGTGTTCCCTGATCTGTGATGAGCTCTTTGGGGAAACCCACCCTGCTAAAAAAAGTTATCATGGCTTGAGCGACACTAGTGGTGGTCATGCTGGTGAGGGGGATTGCTTCTGGATAGCGTTTTGCATAGTCGACTAGAACCAGGATATAATGATACCCCCGTGCTAAGGTGACTAAGGGTCCAACCAAGTCCATCCCTACTCAGGAGAAGGGCACCTCCATTATAGGTAGAGGACATAAGGGGGTCCTGGGAACGTGTGGTGGATTTGTCAACTGGCATTTTGCACAGGCAGCCAATATCTACGAATATCAGAAAAGACACTGGGCCAATAGAATCATCTTGGTAGGTATTCCTCTGTGTTTTCTCTCCCATAGTGACCCTTCCCTCTTGATTATGGGCCAAATAAAGGACCTAGGTACGAAAAGCAAGGGGTACTAGTAGCTGATAGAAGGTTTCGTTAGTCTTAGTTACTTTCCTATATAATAACCCCTTATTGGTGACAAAACAGGGTACTACCGGGTCTTCTTCATCGGGTATGATTCTGTCCCATGCGTGTCCTAATGCTGGATCTTCCTTTTGTTCAGCCGTAAAACTGGACGGAGGTTTAGAATCCCTGTCGGTACCTGAGGAGGAGGAAGTAGAAGGCACATTAGCTTGACCGTTTAGTACTGCTAACCTTTTTTGTTCTCTTTTCACTCTGTGGGTCTTTTTCTCTTCATAAACACCCGGAGTTATCTCTGTGGCTAATAGCGGAGCATCCTTCAGCCAGCGTTGGGCCTCCCTTTCCTCTATTGCTCTCGCCAGGAGAACAGAAAACCCTCTGTAGTCTGTGCCTATCAGCATTTCCTCAACCAACCGTGGGATGGCTCCCACCCGTATCAGGTCTTTCTGTCCCCTGTTCTCTAGTGTCACTACTGCCACTGGATAGTACTTCTGGTCCCAGTGGACACATGTGATGGATACCCTTCCTTCTTATTGCCACTGGTGCCCTTGTACACGTTCCTCCGAGATGAAGGAGTGTCTGCAGCCGAATCCACCAAGACTTGGGTTGTGACGCTGTTGATCTCCAGGGTTAAGTGATAAGCCTCCTTGCATTCTCCTGCCCATAGGACTTTTACCCGTGTGTACCCGACTTCCATGGGTTCACTAGTGGGCGTCTTTTGCGGGCAATTGAGGGCTATGTGGCCCCACTCAGCAGAGTTAAAGCATTGGGGTGCTTGACCGGCCTCTTTTCCTATAGGTCGTGGTAAGAACCTGGGGTCTATGAGTGGCCGCGGGGAAGGGTTTAGGGGTCCCGGAGCTGTAGCTCTCCAACGGTGGATGACAGCATTGGGTATCCTGGGTGTAAAGGGCCAAGCCTCCGGGTTCCTCTGGTAAGCGCACGGTAGTTCAATAGCGTTGGTTAAGGTCAGGTTGGGGTGTTGCCTTACCCATGCTCGGGGGGTTGTGGGGAGGCCCTCAATAAATTGTTCTAGGAGGATTTTTTCTACTACCTCTTTTTTGCTCGAGGAGTGGGGTTGTAGCCATCATGTACCAAGGTCTTGGATCCAGTAAAAGTAGGCTCTGGGGTTGTCCTGGTTCTGCCATTTTTCCTTTCTGAACTGCGTACGGTACTGTTCCTGATCACACACCAGACGCTCCAGGATCGTTTTCTTTATGGTCTCATAAGGGGTGGTACCAGCAGGGTTTGCAGCCTGGTATGCTGTTTGAAGTTCAACAGACAGTAAAGGTGCAATATATTGGCCCCACCTTTGCTTCGGTCATTGCGCTGTGCTGGTCACCCTTTCAAAATTTGTAAAAAAAAAGTCCGGATCTTTTCCTGCCCGGTATTTTTGGAGTACCGAGCTTGGTACATTTGGGTGTACCTTTGTGCTGGCGATTGTATCTGTTAGCCTATGACGGGCTGAGTTTTGGAGGGCCTGGTTTTGCGCCATGAGCCTCGCTTGTGCTTGTAAGGCTTCTTGAAGGTGCTCCCTGTCTTTCTTTGCTTCCGGTGACTGGGCCTCCATTACCAACTGTAATTGCCGCTGGCCCTCGGCCAATTGTGTTAGCATATCGTCTAAATGGATTGGTTGGGTCATCTTGTTGCTCAGACTGGTTTCTTATCGTAGTAGTAGTAGCTGGTTTGACGCTGGGTGGGCGTGGTGGCTCGAATTAGAACCAACTTCTGAAACCACTGTCATGTCCCCACAGACTGGACGAGGCGCGGATGTGATGCAAAAAAAAGTTTTATTAGGGTTGACAAAGTACTCGGGTACTGAATCCTGTATGTATGGGCTCTGTGTCTTGCTGTTGATTCCAGGGGTTTCGGCTTTCTTCCACCGCTGGCTGTCTCGGCCGCTTTCCTTTCTCCAGGGTCGGTCTGCCGGGCGTGCCCTCGTTAAAGAAAATACGAGACAATTAGTGATCCACCCCAGCTTCCCAATGCTTATGACAAAACAATACAACAATAAGAGGCAGCGGAGTTCAGGTTTTCAGGGGTACGGGGTCTACCAAACAAAGGAACTAAACATTTGTTCCCTGTCCTCTGGTCCTTTTATTCAGGAGTTTTACCCGTTGGTAGTTTTGCCCTGTTCCCCACTTGTAAGCCCCAACCCGTGTCGTCTGGGTCTCCCCCTTTTAGATTTTACCAAGGTTTAGTCAGAGCTAGAAGGAGGAAGGGATTTGAATGAGATCCCTACAGTCCCGAGAAACTGGCCTGGGCACACCACCACCCCACGCCCAGCTGACAGGGTCCCGGCTGTTCCGTCCGTATAGCCTTCCTTGAGACACCTCCCAGCTCCTCCGGGTTTTGATCCTCATCAACATCGTCTCTCTCTGCAGCTGGCACCTCGTTCTCCCGCTCCGCACCGTCACAGTCTTTCTCCAGCGCTTGCTTCGCGTCCTCTTCTCTCTGTGGTTCTCCAACCTCCGTCTCTCCTCCCCGGCGTTCCTTACTCTGTTGGCATTTCCGGCCTTTTAACTTTGGCGCAACCCCGCTCTCCTGAAGGGAGTGAGTCAGCACAAGTTGTGGTAGCGTGGTGCTTCCGGGGCAAGCCGGCTGTTCTTCAGGGTTGCCTGGACCCTCCTCTTTGTCACACACCTCTATTATTTGCATTACATATAGAGCCTTTTCTTTCAATTCTGCAAAATAATCATTTAATTAAGCCGTTCGTGTCAGGTACGTATGCTTTGAAAGCCAATGCATATGCTGACGATATTACTGTTTTTTCCACAGATCCTGGGGGCGCATTGAAAGTAACAGAGAAAGAAGCTGCTGAATTTGGCATAATCTCGGGATATAAACTAAATATCACCAAGACAAAAATTCTTCTTAATTTCAAACCCCTGGTGTTAATCCGGGGGGTTTGCCCAGTTGTTACTTATCTTGGAGTCAAGCTGTCAGCACAGAAAGATAGGATCTTTTCCCTTAATTATGAGGTACTACTGACAGAGACAGATAAATCAATAAAAAACCTGGCATAAGTTACCTTTAGGTATTATTGGCCGGATCAATATTATAAAAATGAAAATCTTGCCAAAGTTTCTTTATTCATTTCAATCTATTCCAATACGCGTTCCTAATTTGTTTTTTAAACGCTTAGAGGATATAATGAGCAGCTTTATATGGGGGATAGAAAACCACGAATAGCAACAGATCTGTTAAAACTCCCCTTTAGCCACGGCAGATTTTAAGACATATTTCTGGTCGGCTTTCACCGGACGTTTCTGCAGTCTTCTTAATCTTGACTTAATCTTGACGCCCTTTCTATTAGCCTACTTTGCCGACTTGCAGCGTGGTCTCGCGGGAGGAGGAGTAGCCCCACCTGACACCAGGAGCATAAGGTCTGACGGGGGCTCTTTACTGATGACCCGGGAGGTGGGGGGCAGCACTCGAAGTAACACCTAAGGGACCTTTGGGAAGACCCTCCAGGATATCGCGATTTCGCGGTTTGCCTCGAAATATGCACTTTTGTAAAAATGCAGCGATTTTTACAAAAGTGCTCGCGAAATCGGCATTTTTGTAAAAATGGCAGGATTTTTACAAAAGTGCCCGTGAAATCTAGACATCCAGACCCCTTTCAAGGGGAAGGGGCCGGTCTGCGGAGGGGTGGGGGTGGGGGAGTATGGAAAGTGCCATCTGGTCAGTCTCAGGCCTCTGGAGGCAGTGGCAGCCTCTGTGGGAAGCCTGGGGAGGGGCCGCTCTGTGGGACCCTCCAGGGGTGCTCTCTGCTGATCGCACGATCGAGGGGAGAGAGGGCCGCGTTGTAACTTGGGAGGCTCCATGGATAGCATCCAACCTGTGCGGGGGGCGGGGGGGATGGTTCTTGTCTAAGTCAGCCAGCAACCAGACACCAAGCCAGTTGGAGACACAAGCGAGACATGCGAATGGTATCCATGCTGCGTCGGGTTTGGAGCCGCATCTCTAGATGGGATAAATATTAAAGATGTTTAGCTTTGAAGGAGATTTCAAGACGAGACCCAAGGTGTCACTTGGCGGTGCAAGTAGAAAGGAAGACAAGTCATCTCTTCTGCATCGGACTCAGGAAGAAAGACGGAAAAGAGAGGAAGAAAGACGAAAATTAAAAAATGCAATAATTATCATTCCTTTGTACGAGGTTCCAAGGACAGAAAACATCAATATTCCATTCAGAGAAGTGAATTTGATCGCTGTGCTGCTTTGACACAATCAGAGGGAAATGTGTCCATTACCCATGAAACTAGCCTGACTCTTTTAGTACGGCAACTTCTGTTTTTTATAGGCAAAAGGATGATTCTAAACGTTTGATGTGGATATGTCAACATTTAATCAAACAGAATGCTCAGTTTGTAAAGCAGCTGACTGGTCCCGACAGACGGACATGTCTATTTCAGATAAAGAGGTTGCTGGGGCTGTGTTGCAGATTGTTGCAACACTGCAATTAACTGAAAAAAACGTGCTTCTAATGGACCATTAGAAGCATCCCCGTGGGCACACCAATCATCCCTCAGTGTGAAATGAGGGTTCTTTACACCATGTTCATGTTACACATTTTCAATGTTTTTATTCACATGATATATCTTCAGATATTTTCCAGCTTGTTTTTCATCCTCTACAATCCATTCATTTCTTTTTACATATGCGGCATTATTTTATATCCAATGCATTTCGGGCATGCTATACTGCCCTTCATCAGGGAACAATACTACAAAAGAAAAAATGATAATTCATTGTCACAATATTGTATGATCATGATGTAAGTATCACATACTTCCTAGTGTGTGTGAGTGTTACAGTGTCCTCTAAAAACCAATGTGTTTGTTTAGGGTTCCAAAACTCTGTTTAATGCGCAATAGAATACTGGATAACGTGAGTTTAACTTGACACCTTACGTAACCTTACAACCCGTGTAAATCCAACCTTTAAACGCGCAACCAACTCACATGCCGGTTCTGCCGTATGTGACTTCACCATTTGTTCGAAAGCTACCAAAAACAACAAAAACAGTAATCAAGCCATGAAAATCAAGAGTTTCATATCACTATTCTGTCCAGTCTCTCCCCACGTTTTGTAACCAAACTGACCTGTTATTTGTCTTGCGCGTCAAAAGCTTTCTCGTGTTTCCAACAACTGAACTCCATTGTTGTTGTCTTTACTATTCTTCCTAAAGAGTTCATTGGATAACGTTCTGATCATATGGTATGGAACTGGAAAACATACTATCGTATCGACTGCTGTCTATATCTGTAACGCGAACAGAAAAAACTCCTGATTGTCCAGTATAAATAATAAAAGTTATGGCGATTAGCCAGTATGTAACACGAAAATGGAATATAATGTATATCTGAACACCCAAAAAATTAATAATGAAAAAATAATAAAAAAGTCGAGTCGGCCAGGGGATACGAACGCTGTGCTATCTAAACCATAATAGGAATGGTCTCTGGGGGTACCATGTCAATAGAGCTACCGTGTGTTTTGTGGTACCAAGACACAAAGCATAAAGGTATAACACATTCATGTGTTGATCATACAATTGTGAAAAACATACCATTGTAAAAAATATTCAAAATTATGCTTTCGCAAGAATCATTTTCTAGACCTTGGACAATTCATGAGTTCATAAATAACATGATAGTTCTATGCGGTCATTGAGACCATTGGGTTTGTGTGTAGATAGTTTCTGAATCCAAAAATTCTCCCGTTGCAGGAGATATTTAGTGTTGTCTCTTCCTTCTTTTTTATTCGCTGTTTCTAGTACGATTAACTTTAACTGCGAAATGTTATGTTGTGCCTCCACAAAATGTGCAGCGATTGTCGACTTCATGTTTTTTGTGCGTATATTGGATTTGTGTTCAATCAGTCTTGTCTTTATACGTCTTTCCGTTTTTCCAACATATAATTTTCCACAAGGACATTTCAAAGCATAAATAACATTAGCTGTATCACATGTTGCATTTGCTTTAAGTTTTATTACATGACCTTTCATGGGGTGGTTGATCTTGTTGCCCTTGATGATATTATTGCAGTTTCCGCAATTTAGGCAAGGTTTAGTTCCTTTGAATATCTCCTCCTTTGTAGGTTTGTTTTTCAATATTTCTCCTATGTTGCGAGCTCGTGTATAGGCAAATAGTGGTACTCTTTCAAAAATTCCAATGAAATCTGGTTCAAGGTTCAATACTGGCCAGTTTTTTATGATAGTCTTTTTGAAACGTTCACTCAGTGTAGAGAATTTTGAAACTGCTACTGTTCTTGTCTCCTCATTTTTTGTTCTGGTTTTTAGTAATTCTCCTCTTTCAGTTGAATCTACTCTCTTCCTTGACTCTTCAATGATGTGTTCGGGGTACCCTCTGTTTGAAAATCTCATTGCCATTTCATCCTTTCTAGATTTTAATTTAGATTTGTTAGAGGTGATTCTTTTGACTCTCGCCATTTGAGAGAAAGGCAAATGTTTTTTAGGCTCTGTTGGTGAAATCTTTGATAATGGAGCATGTTATTCCTGTCTGTGTTTTTCTTGTATATATCAGTCTCAAATCCTTTATCTGTGATTGAAATCCTTACATCTAAAAATGTAACCTCTGTTTCCGAAATGTCCCAGGTCAATTGTATGCGGTCATCCATTTTGTTCGAATTTAGTGAGTTCTTCATGAAGTTTCGCTTTCAAGAGTAAGGTGTACAAGCAGTGATGCACATGGAGCAAAGCATAGGACCACATTGTATTCAAGTACAGCTTGTAAATAGTATCACCCGTCTATTTTGTCTGAGGCCCAATGGAGCTACCTGGTTTAGCTATAGGGGGGATGGGCCTTGGATTCCCTCCTTGGTCGTCACCTTCCCAGTCGGTCTTTAGGCAGACTTCTTTTCGTCTCTCCTTATTGTCTCTTCCCTAGCTCCTATCCTCTCTCCCCTGAATACTCTGCCTACCCCCTGTCCTTTGTGCCCTTTGACTAAGCACTCCTTCTCCCCTTGCTGGGGAAAGATCCAATATTTATACTCTGGAGTCTCAGCGAACCTGCTGAGTGAGTCCACTGCGCCAAGGGAGCCACTCACACTTGAGGTATGGTATGGCACCCCTTGCCAAAGCACTCCCTCTCCTTTTTGGGGAAGGATCCAGTATGTAGGCCTTGGAGTCTCAGGGACCCCTCTGAGAGAGTCCACTGTGTAAAGGGAGCCTCTCGCAATAGAGATAGGGAAGGGATACCCCTTCCCCTGGGATCACAGCTTACTGGACTTTGGACGTTGTCTTGACTCGTCTACCGGTTTGTGTCCCCGTCACCCTTCCCCTTCTCTCCCCATGCTGTGTCTCTCACCCTCCCCTCCTCTTTCCCGCCTTCATTATCTGTCTACTTCCCCTACTCCAACTCCCCTCCCCTGAATCTCTCACCTTGCCTTCTTTTCCCCTTTCGTATTTGTGCTTATTGTTTATCTCGACCTTACAAGTAACTATGTTGTCATGCTCTAAGAATTGTGTAACCTTTGTAACGATATAACCTGTAACTGTGATCTGATGCTCATGTAAAGCTCTCTGATACCTCCGGGTCTAGCCAGCGCTATATAAAACTTTAAAAAATAAACTGATGGCTCTTTCAAAGAAAGCCATGTCTGTAATTACAGGAACATTTAATGCAGCTGCACAGACCAGGGGATCCGTCCCTGCCGGAAGCCTGACTCTGCCCCAGCCCTTCTGGGGGCTTCCTTCACTCTCCTGGCTCCTGGACGGGCCCTTGTCTGGAGACGTGCACTGCCCGAGCCCCTGAGGGCCCAAGGGGGGACTTCAGTGTCCGCAGACAGCAGCAGCTTCAGATAGTTCAAGGACAAGAGGAAAACATCAGTGCCCGGCGGCACAGGCCTCAACGCACTACAGACCAACACACTGGGAACAACACACACAGACCACAAACACACCAGGGACCAACACACACAGACCACAAACACACCAGAGACTAACACACACAGACCACAGACACACCAGGGACCAACAAACACAGATATCTGTGCTTGTTGTAGGATAAACCGCCAAATAAAATGCCGCTAAATTGCCGCTAAATTTCCATATTTGTGCTGCTAAATTTCAATTTTTTGCCGCTAAATTTGCTAATCCATGCTGCTATATCCTGGGGGGTCTGTTTGGGGCCTTCTAGTGGCTCTAATGGATGCGTCCAAGCTGGGTGTGACGAAATATCAGAAATCGACCTTGAGGGCACAGCATTACCTCCACCAAAACGACCATGCAACCAAAAGAAAAAAACCAAAAGAAAAAAGGAGATTTTAGTAGAATTACCACCCCTAGTACACTGGGTCTCGATCACACTTGACCCTGGAAAATTTAACCCTGACCCAAATTTGCGAAATAATTGTTTATCCACAACTAAGGTTAAATTGCGAATACCCTGTTCCACCAGAAAATCCAAGTCCAAGAACAAAGGCCAAGCTCCAAATGGCGTGCCAGCATTATTAAATATGCTAACTCAGTTAAATACTCTGGTTAAAGAATCCATTAATAATCTGGAATCCAGATTAGATAAAATTGAGCTGGACCCAGTAACAATTTTTGAGACCATCAGAGTAAGCGCAGGGGACAATTGTAGACAGTTAACACACACTGGTATTAGTATAAATAGAGCTCAGAATACCGCAAAGGTGTACTGTGACCCATCACAAGGTGCTCTGTCTTCAGCAGTTCCCACAATTGCGCCCCCTAATGGTCCACAGAGGAATGGGGGAGATAAGGTGATTGAAAACATGACATCTGTTCCTCAGCCTGATAATGCACCCAAGCTGAGTAATAAAGTGGTCCAGGCTCAAGAATGCACATCTAACTGTGTAAATTTAAACCTCCCACCTGCCGCAGTACCTTACACAATAATCCTGGCAAATGTTCCACCATCCCTTGGGAGTGCAAATAAATCTTGGGTTACTTTAAAGAATAAAACAATCCACTACCTAGGTGTCAAGACATGGCTAACAAGAGAGATGTTTAAAGCATTTAAAATGGTTAGACGAGTATCATGGGTGGGCCTCCATAGTAACATTTTTAAAGGGGATTGTGTTGTTTTATCATTAGGCTCACCTACATTAGTCCATGAAATATTAACTCTATCAGGCTTCAATAAACCCATGGCAGATGGCATAAAGGTTTTCCCTTGGGGTTTTTTATAATCCGGTAGGAAAACAGAGAAATATTGGCCGTGAAACTACCTCCCGTTTGAAAAATAATTGGATTTATAATTTGGAATTATCAAACAGGTATTGCCCCTTATACTCCTTAGAGGAGGTTGATTGATTTCAGGATAACAGTGGAAATCAATTTAGCACAATGGACCAGTTTCCTCTACTAGAGAATCCTTTGTCTACTTCAGGAAAATTATCGGGAAGGAATACTCCAGAATCGAGGGTAATAGAAGTCATGCCTTTAATATCTTGCAGGTCGGTACATCTTAAAGCTTGCAAGGTTACTGGCATTCTTGACAGCTGATACCGAGCACGAAGCTTTTTGCGATGAGTCAGGTGGCCAAAGACCTAGCCCTGTTTCCCTTTTAATAAAGGTGGTAGATCTCCTTGTTGTAGATACACAAGAAGGGACAATCTCTAACCCGATAGTACAGGCACAGGCATTGAAACTTCAAACAGAGCTAACACATGAGTTGATGAGTGTGATTTTCTGGAATGTTTCGGGGCTTCGATCTAAGGTTTCCAATAAGGAGTGGATTGATTTTATAAGGAATTTTGATATACAATGTCTCCAGGGAACCTGGTTATTGGCCGAATTGCACATAGATGGTTTTAAAATGTTCCATATACCAGCACAATATTCACCTCATGGTAGGAATAAAGGGGGGATTTGTGTATACAGCTCAAACTTGTTGAAAGTTAGGAAGATTAAAGTATTTAGGACTTGTACCTACTACCAAATAGTAAATATTCACTTCTCCAAAAAAGTTGTTGTAGCAGTCATTAACTTCTACAACATAGATAAGGGAAGCGTCAATAGTGTTCTAAGAAATCTCAATGTGGACATGTGCGATTTATGGATGCTGACGGGGATGGACGTCATTACCATTTGGGGCGGGGACTTTAACACGCGAATCTGCTCACAGGCGCCTTGTGGGCCAGGGGAAAATCAGGTAGATGATTATACCTTCATGCACCATTTTGTTAATACCGACAGAGGAGAAAACTGTAATGAGATCCTGGTTTCTCATGACCTCGGTTTCGTAAATAAGTTGTGCTCAGCCCCAGTAGAATTTGGCCCAACGTTCATTGGCAGAGGTGCCAGTTCCATTATAGATTTTATTATAGTCCCAAATTGCTGTGCTTCCTGGTTTAACAAGTTCACTATTCACCCCAATGGGTTAAGTGACCATTTGCCGCTGACCATCAAAATTAGTCTCCCCGTAACAGCACTATCTCGGTGGTTGTGAGCTTGGCTTGGACACAAGATCCTGTACTGGATCGGCAAAATGGATTCTCCTTGAGATGGGGTGATAAAACCTCAGAGGCTCTGAATATAAAATTTATGTCCAAGGCAAAAGATCACATTTTAGAGTGCCTTACTGAAAAGATTGCCCATAAGGACATCCTCATTGCGCACTCACAGATTGTGCTAGTGATCCAAGATATATTAAGTCACCCGGGCAGAAAGGTACCAAATAATAAGAACGGTTGGTTTGATATATCCTGCACCAGGGCTTATTCTGCCTTAAAGGCTGCCCTCCATAAAACAGTCAGAGATTATGAAGAAATTAGGGGGCTTAGGAGGGCATACAATAATGCTAGGAGGAATAGAAAGAAGGAAATTAAAGAGCAGGCATGGCAGAACCTTTATGATGCATCCCTTATAAGGGATTGTTCACATTTTTGGCAGGCTGTGAAGGCGCCGTTTTTTATGAATAAGGAGACAGCCAGAATGGACATCGCAATTAGCGAGAATACGAGGGTCGATTTTTTCTCCAAAGTTTATGGGATAGAAGGTAAGGACTCAGCAACCTCTGTAGATCAGTCAGTAGTGGATACTGTTCCTCCTTTTCTCCCAATCGATGTACATCTCACTCATGGTGAAGTACTGATGGCCATTAATGAGAGTAAGGGCAGAAAGGCTCCCGGTCCCGATGGGACTACGATAGTCCTGTACAAATTTACAGTGGACGGTTGGTCACCATTGTTAACTCGAGTGCTAAATGCCTGCTGTGCCTAGGGTTTCATAAAAACTTGGTCGGAGTGCGTTAGTTATCATACCTATTTTTAAGAAAGGGGATTGGGAAAACCCCGCTTTTTACCGACCTATATCCCTCCTGGATTCATTAATGAAAGTTGCGGGTAGAGTGATTCCTAATAGATTGCAACAGTGGGCGGAGGATAACAATATCCTAAGCCCTGTGCAATATGGATTCAGGGAGGGTAGGGGAACAGTGGAACAAGTCTTAAATTCTATTTTAATTCAGGGGAAGTACATCCATGCCAAAGAGGGAAAATTATTTCCGTTTTTGTGGATCTAACCGCAGTCTTCGATTCAGTTGTCCATTCTAGGTTATGGCAGACTTTGGAAAGCCTTCAGGTTGACCCCTCCCTGGTGCTATTCTTGAGGCAACTATATGCAGGAGCTTCTGCAAGGGTAAGGTATGGCCTAAAGGGAGAATGCACTAAGTCGTTCCGCGTGGAGAAGGGTGTCAGACAGGGTTGCATCCTGTCCCCATTCCTATTCTCTATATATACCAACGCTTTAGAGGAGGAATTAGTGGCCAGTGCAAGAGACCCCCCAAAAATCAATAACAAACAGATTGTCTCCCTTCTCTACGCGGACGATGCTGTGCTGATGTCAAGAACCCAATTGGGCCTACAAAAAGCCCTTTCTACCTATATTAATTTAATGGAGAACAGGGGGTTGCAGCTCAACGTGAAGAAGACCTTTGTTATGTCCTGCGGAAAGGGGAGAAATAATCAGTGTAACCTAGTAGTAGATAAGGGAAAATTGTATCAACAAAAAGGTTCTCTTACTTGGGTATTTTATTAGAGGACATGGGACCTGGGAGATTGGCAATTAAAAATAGGACCCTTCTGTTTAAAAGATCAACTGTAGCTGTGATGTTATTTTCACAGAAAATGGGTAGAAGGCCCCCGGGGATCCTGCTAAAAATCTATCAAGCGAAATGCTTAGCATAGCTATGTACGGGGCAGGTATTTTGGGGTTCTATGATGTTTCTTCTATCCAGGTCATAGAAAATGCTTTTTTAAGATTTATATTAGGTGTCCCACAAATCACATCGTTTTTTAACTGCAACAGCAAATTGGGGATTTCGCACATTGCCGATTTGATAAAAATGCAGCCCATGCTACTCTGGCATAGAGTTTGGACATCGTCACATTTAGCACTAAACAGAGAGATCCTAGCAGACTCTATGGGTCTAGAACTGTCTGGAACAATCCCATGGCTAAGCTATATAAGAAAGCTGTCTAACGATCTAGGGAGAACAGACTTTTATACCTATCCAAGTGTAATGTGTACTATGCCTAGAAAAGAATTAAAAGGACTCTGCTTACCCGAGCACGACGTAGAGCGGGAGTGCGGCGCATGTACGCACCTGAGATACCGCTGGGTATGGTGACTGCACTCCCGCACGGCGGCGACTGGTCGCGCTTGCAGGGGTGAGAAGATGCAGGATTACAATTGCTGGGTGACCTCTACGAAGATGGGACATTACTTTCATACCAGGTCTTGCAAGACCGTTTCGATCTACCGAGAGGAGACTACCTGATGCATGCCGCTGTGGTTAGAGCTGTACAAGTACACAGGGGGGAGGGGCTGATGGAGCCCACCACATCCATGGCATGCCAATACACCATGATGGCAGCGGGAACATACAAGGCAGTGACGTGTCTCTACTCTAAAATGTTGAGAGAGCCACTGAAACCTCTGACAACACTGAAGGCCAAATGGGAACTAGATCTCCAGATGGAGATCCCAGACACGACGTGGGGACAGTTGTTAAGGCGGGCAAGGAAGAGCACGAGGAACGCACGCTTCCAATCGATACATTTTTATATTCTCCACAGAGCCTACCTCACACCCGGGAAGATTGGGAGGTATTTTGGGGTTGAGAATGCGGCCTGCCCCAGATGTAGCACGACCGAGGCAGACTTGGGGCACATGTTATGGGACTGCCCACACCTACAAGACTACTGGCGGGAGATTGGCCAGACGTTGAACCACGTAACGGACAGAGAACTGCAATACACTAAAGCGGTAGGAGTGCTGCATTGGTTCCCGCACACACCCAAGAATAAGATTACGAGCAAGTTTATCGATATGGGGCTGATTTTGGCTAAGAGAGAAATAACTAGAAATTGGAAATCGAAAAAGGGGCCCACGCATAGAAGATATTTACAACAAGGGGTGGTGAGGGACAGAGTCTCTGAATTAAGCAGAATACTCTCACCCAGTCAAGAGATCAGGGCTAGATCCAACACCGTTTTTTAGCTCATTGCACCATCCCAGTTTCAGAACCCGGCTGTATGCAAATTAGTCTGTCCCTGGCCCAGTGCATCATGGGAACAGGGCAGACCAGACTACAAAAGCCAATTCTTACACTGGGAAGGAAACAAGCTTCCGGGGACCGGTTTCTGGCATTACAGCCGTCTTCGGCCCGGCTTGCTTGAATCCTGATGGTGCAATGAGCAAGGGACTCATGTCTGAGTATACCCTTCCACGCTTAGGGTGGACAAAAATATTTACAACAAGGGGTGGTGAGGGACAGAGTCTCTGAATTAAGCAGAATACTCTCACCCAGTCAAGAGATCAGGGCTAGATCCAACACCGTTTTTTAGCTCATTGCACCATCCCAGTTTCAGAACCCGGCTGTATGCAAATTAGTCTGTCCCTGGCCCAGTGCATCATGGGAACAGGGCAGACCAGACTACAAAAGCCAATTCTTACACTGGGAAGGAAACAAGCTTCCAGGGACCGGTTTCTGGCATTACAGCCGTCTTCGGCCCGGCTTGCTTGAATCCTGATGGTGCAATGAGCAAGGGACTCATGTCTGAGTATACCCTTCCACGCTTAGGGTGGACAAAAATATTTACAACAAGGGGTGGTGAGGGACAGAGTCTCTGAATTAAGCAGAATACTCTCACCCAGTCAAGAGATCAGGGCTAGATCCAACACCGTTTTTTAGCTCATTGCACCATCCCAGTTTCAGAACCCGGCTGTATGCAAATTAGTCTGTCCCTGGCCCAGTGCATCATGGGAACAGGGCAGACCAGACTACAAAAGCCAATTCTTACACTGGGAAGGAAACAAGCTTCCGGGGACCGGTTTCTGGCATTACAGCCGTCTTCGGCCCGGCTTGCTTGAATCCTGATGGTGCAATGAGCAAGGGACTCATGTCTGAGTATACCCTTCCACGCTTAGGGTGGACAAAAATATTTACAACAAGGGGTGGTGAGGGACAGAGTCTCTGAATTAAGCAGAATACTCTCACCCAGTCAAGAGATCAGGGCTAGATCCAACACCGTTTTTTAGCTCATTGCACCATCCCAGTTTCAGAACCCGGCTGTATGCAAATTAGTCTGTCCCTGGCCCAGTGCATCATGGGAACAGGGCAGACCAGACTACAAAAGCCAATTCTTACACTGGGAAGGAAACAAGCTTCCGGGGACCGGTTTCTGGCATTACAGCCGTCACGCATAGAAGATGGCTTAACGAATGTCTCAAATGGGCGGCGAGCGAAAGTACTTTAAGGTACCAACTGGCTCGCCGCAAAAATGACGATACAGCACTGGAAGCAGCTACAGCATGGGAAGCGCTAGTGCAGACATTATGGGATGATACAATGGGGGAGGAGGACGAACGTCCCAATTCAGGAACTGACGATCCCACTAACACACCAGGGGCACTTTCTTCGAGCATCCCGGTTCACTCCTGACAGAGTCCATAAGCACACACTAACAGCGAATCCAGGCTTAGGGGCAGGCACTGAGGGTTGAGGGGGGGGAGTTTGGGGAAGGTAGGGGGGTTGAGGGGGGGGAGTTTGGGGAAGGTAGGGGTTGGGAGGGAGGAGGGGGTTTGGAGGGGGTGGAAGGGAAGAAAAATGTAAAAGCAGATGGGAGAAAGTATTGCATGGAGAATTGATGGAGCACAAGGGTTGCTATAATGAGTGATTCCCGGGTTGACGCCGCCCGACCCCCAGGTTGTGGGCTTATAGGCCGTGTACTAGAAATACCCAACTAAGGAACCAGTAATGATATTGATCATTCAAGACGCTTATAAGTGTAAGATATATATATGATATGAATCTGCAATAAAAACAGTTTTACAAAAAAAATAAAAAATAAAGGGACTCTGCTTAAGTCACTTCGAGTCCTTAAGAATCGGGCTGGAAATTAAGAAAAGTTCTGTCCTTCGGCATCTAAATGACCTTGAACTGTGACTCCATCCAACCATATTTAGTAGTGTGTTCAGGTGGTTATGATAGATGCGTCCTGACCAGGTTCAGGTTCGACAGTTTTCACCGTTTAGTATCCTTTCCAACCACCAATGATTGGTCTAGACAGCTTTGCCCATGCCAATGAGATAATCTCTCTTATAAGACTACAATGCATGTGATTCTTTTTCGTAAATTTTATGTTAATGAACGTGCTAAATGGATTATCCCTTTTTTTTTAAAAGGAGCATGGAGGCAATGTCGTCCTGCCTTTTTACTATTACAATTATTGGAAAATGTTTATGTAATTGGAATCATGGCTGTTTTTTTGAAAAGTGTAATAAGAAAAAGGAAAAGTTTAACTTTTTAAAAGAAACTATTTTAATCAAATAATGTACTTTGAGGGCAGCTGATGGACATATTTTAACTTGTAAATGAATAGAACTGTATTGTTTACGGTATTTGTGTTTTTTTTGGTTTTATATGATATTTAAAATCGAATAAAGCATTTTAGATCAGATCAGACTTTACTACTTTGTCACAGGTTCAGGAGAGGAAAGTAATATGTTCCTCTGTAGAACTTATGACCCTAACTACTTTAAAATGGTCAGATTTAAGACTGTATGAGATACTATATTCATCTGGCAGGCTATTATGCTCAAGTGTAATATATCATTCTATCACAATAAGTATCCTTTATGGAATAATTCAAGCTTGCCGGGAGTATTCCATGATACCGTCGGAAATTGTTGGGCTAGGTGCGGTGTCACATGTCTATTGGATATGTATGATAGCAGGGGTTTTGATTTCTTTTGGTGCACTTCAGACACAATATAAACTTTCTGACAACATGCAGTTCAAATATCTTCAGATCCGAGACTATTTTTCCCTTTATCTGAAACTGAAGCATGTCTCTCGTTCTGACATATGGGAATGTCTACATGCTGTGAATAACAAGTCTCTGATTAGTAGGGCATATAAATGTCTGAGTACTTTTAGATTAGATGATTTAGAGAGATTAGCAGAGCGCTGGAGTAAGATCCAGGGGGAGATGGTTACGGTTACTTCAGTCTCGCAATCTCTCAGTATAATAGATAAATCAGTATATTCCACTAATCTATGATTGCATCAACATCGTGCGATCTGCTTATTATACTATGCACCTGAAAGAATTGCTAAATGGTCACCTAATAACTTAATTACTGATCGGACAAAATGCCCAAGATGCAATCTATATGCGGCAAACATTTTGCACATGTTCATAACATGCCCAGCATTATCGACATTCTGGCAAAGGGTTGGTCAAGTGACATTGCAGAAGCTGGAGATTGATCTACCTCTTATAACTAGAGAAATAATGCTGGGTAATAAAAATGAGTCATAAGTTGAATGGTATATTCTCTATCTTAATGGCCTCTGCGAGATAGGCAATTGCCAGGGTCTGGATAACTCCAAAACCGTCTTCTGTCACTGATTGGTGGTAGATAGTCAGACAAACATACAATATGGAACAAGCACTGGCTAAAACAAGGGGTATTCGTGCTTTAATTAGATGCAATGCAATATGGAAATCTGTATAATAATCGACATATGTTTATTTCAGTTAGGAAAATAGGGTTTAATTGAGATACAGTATGGTACTTGCTTGGCTTTCTTCTTTCTTTGCTCATTATGGAAATTCTTATGGATATAATTTGTTAATATATTTCTGCTATGTTTCCTATTGTTGACAAATAAAAATAATAATAAAAAAAAAAAAGATTCATTTTATACATAAAGCTGAAAGATAATTTAAATGCATGTTTTATGTATTTATTGCTTAATTTGCACATAGCTCTGCTTGAGTTCTGCTCCTATTTTGCACATAAGTAATAGCTAAGAAAATTAATTTTGAATAGTATTGGTTTAATGAATTGTGTTGTGACATGTTTTAAAATGGTTTTATGATGTGTTTCTTGTAATGTTTGTACATGTGCACTTTGATGGTACTTGGTTACTGAATAAAGTATATTATTACTACTATTACTACTTTTAGGTTTGGAAATCTAATATTAACAAGTGAAAAATTAGATGGATAATTTGAGGAAACAGCTAAGGAAATAACATGTTGGAGGTATGTTGGGAAATAATCACTATTTGCATCCTTGTTAGGTTTCCTCTCAGACAGCGTAAGGAGTCTGTCGGCAGTAGGTCCATTGTTTCATATACTTACATATGCATAGATGGGACCTTGCTCATGAGTGCATGGCTTTCTTTTCCAATTATGGTTTCTACTCTTGATTCAATAGCTTCCTCCCTTTTCTTGTATTTGTGCAGCTGGGAACATTTAGGTCTCGTAATGTTTCTGGTTAGATGAGTTGCATTCATCAACTGCTGATTTCAGGAGACTTGTTATTTTGGACTTTTAGGTTTTTATTGGGCTGCTAAGTGTTACCAGGCTCTCATAGTTTGTTCTTACATACCATTCCCTATCCCCATAACATCCTACTCCCCATATATATATTTTTCTTTTTTTATGAGGGCTTCCAGGCCTAAATAAACGATTTTCTATTTTTTTATTATTTTGTTGAATATGTTCAAAGGTTCAAAGGTTCAAAATATGCTTTATTCGATATTCAGCAATGAAATATCATATAAGCGAAGAGTTTCATAAAATATCATACAAACATATAATTACAAAAATAATTTAAAACAAAGAATTTGGTCAATTCATTAAAATAAGTAAATGGTAACCAATTAAAAAGCAAGAACTGGAAAACCAAACTTAGAGTGATAACTTAAAAAAAGGAGCAATCAATTAGGCCTTGATGCATAGCATGTACGACAGGATACATATATACAATTATTAAGAACAAAATGGGCTTTTTCCATTTTACATGTCTGAGTAGAACACATGGTGGCCAGAGTCCCCTTTCACCGATTGTTATTGTTCATTACTCTGGGACCCGGGTAAAAATCGAACAAGTCCCAAGTGGAAATAGGGGCATCACCGGGTTTTGATTGAGAATGTCTTAAAAAGGGGACAATGTTCCTGTGTTTAAATCTGATCAATATCAGATCTCCCGAGATGTCTTTAGGCAGTCTGCCTAACCACCCCACCCTCCTGACGCTCACAATTCCGCCATCTAGGGCGGGCGGCAGCGGTCTATTGTTGTGAAGCCAAAAGATGGTCTTATTTAGCAGCTCCTCGGTTGTTTCGTGATTTCCCTGGCCAAGTTCAGGCACCCCGGAAAGAACGGACACGTAGGGGGCAGCTTCAGGGGGTAAATTAATTCTATGCCTTCTTGGCTGAGGATATCTAGGGGCTTTAAAATGGGCACTAGTGGGGTTAGGAGCGTTAATATGGCCCCTTGGGAAGGGTATACTCAGGGCAGGGTCAATTGTTCGTGCTTTTCTGAGTTCAATAGGAATAGGCTTGTCCGGGTTTATACAGAGCGTGGAACGTGGGGAAACAACAGAATTTGCAGTGGGTGGATAAGACCTTTTTACTATTAGTTCAACACTGGTCAACCTGTCTCCCAACTCCTTAATTTTAGTGACCAGAGGTAGCAAAGCAGCATGCAACAATCGCTCAAATTCGGCCAATAGGGTCGATTGAAAGGGGGAAACAGGATTATTTAATGTAGACCCTGCTTTATGTGGCGTTAACAGATTTGGATTGGCAGGGAGGGATGGGGAGCTACGACACATTAGGTTAACATTTAATGGAATTTCCTCATTGTTAAATTGGATTAAATCAGGGGATACAGGCACAATCTGGGTGGTACAGTTTATGAGATCATTGTCTTTGCCCAGTCTGGGGGGAGTTAATGTATCAGGGACATAGTTAGTGCCGAACACGACATTGAGCTCTTCCCAAAAAGACATCATGGGAGGACTATGTATGGCCCGTCGACGACACTGGACAATGGAACATAGATAAGTAAACTGTCGTCTGTACCTCTTATGTTAGGACCAAATGGGGTGGCCCGCCCCGGCCTCCTCTGGCCTCCGAGGGCCACAGAGGGCCCGCCCTTTGCCCGGGCTTAGCCCGGCGCCCGCCCCCGCGCGCGTTGAATATGTTTTATTCTTAGAAAATAGATTTTTAATTTGAACATTTAACACAATTAAAGAGGGGCTGCGTCTGCTGGCGCCTCGCTACTTTGCTCCTCTACTGTGATATTTTAACTAAGGACTAAGGACTTTTTATAGCCTTTTAATTTATCTGTGTGCATTATTTTAATACTTTAAATACTTCTATACTCAAATTTTATTCATGTTATGACACTTACTGGTGCTCTCAACACTTCAGGTTGGGGACTTCTGGGCAGGCAGCGTTCTAGGTGTTCTGCCTGGTTGCCTATTTAATCCTACGCTGGTGTGGATGCGTGACAGATGCGCCGCTGCGTGCCGAAGGTGCGCTTAAGGCACGCCCGTCTGCCCCCGTCTGCGTCTGGTCTGGCCAAGGGCCAGGAAACCTGCTTGTCACGACTCTGGCACACAGGAAGGGATAAGATATAACGCCATAGAACTGATACAGCTGAGACTGGCTACCACCTCACAATGTGCCCACTTGTTTAAAGAGGTCCCTAACAGAAACAAAAGGGAAAGTACGATGAAAAATGTTGTTAATAAACTGCAGATCCATCCGAGCACACAAAATGAGAATAGACTCTTAATTGAGGAAGAACAACTGGATGTCTTATTTGTAAAAGAGACATTGTTTAAAGAATGGTCCACGCCAGACCTAACAATGGCCCTCCCATTAGGATTTAACATCAATAGACAGGACAGAGAGGGAAAAATTGGGGGAGAAATAGCCATCATACATAAAGGCACCTACAGTTGCACTATCTCACCCAAACACCTCCTCAACTGCGAAACCATACTCTTCAGTATTAGGCTATAACTCACGCAAACCTTCTCAGGGATGCTCATCTTCAGACCACCAAGACCCTGCAATACCTTCCTGGAAAATTTCCCCGACCTTATAGCAGAGAGTATCACTACCAAAAGAGCAACAACCGTACTAGGCGATTTTAATATCAACCTAGATAGAAAGAACATCCCCATCACCAACAGATTTGTCCAAGACATGGACCCCATGCATAGGAGTCAGATGGTGCAGTCAGCAACACATGAAAAAGAGAATATCGTAGATGTAATATTTACCAACGACCCTAAACTAAAAACAGCCACCCCTACACCAGTGCCTTGGTCAGACCATTTTTATATCCCTCTATCATTGACCAACATGCACCCTCAAAACACCTGCACCTAAATTAGGCAGGAAATGAACTCGAACCATTCCAGAAAAACTGATAGAGACTCTCGAGAGATATACCAGGGAAATGACTGGGGATGTAGAGATAGCAGATTCACTATGGGACACTGCAGTAAGAAAGAGAGGACAGGAAAGAACCAGATACAGGAAATCAACTTGGTTTAACAGCCATCTCGCATTCCCTAAAAAAGCTTGCAAAACAATGGAAAGAACCTGGCAGAAATCATATGACACCAACCTAAAGGCAAAATATAGCAAAGCGATTAGACACTACCACAGAAATTAAAATAGCCCACGCTAGATATTTCCAGGAAAAAATAAACTTGGCCACCCACTCTTCCACAGAACTGTTCAAGGTGGTTAAATCCCTCACGTTAATAGAACCGGATGCCTCTCCACAATCTTCACGTAAGGAGAGATGCAATGAACTGGTAGTCTTGTTTAAAAACAAGGTTGAAAACATCTACAACTCCACAATAGGGAGTAGAGATAACCCAGACCCTCAAGCAGTGGCGGCTGGTGGAATTTGAACCTGGTGGGGCTTTAGAAGTAGGCCCCAACGAACGGGAGCGAGCGAGCGAAGCGAGCGAGGCCGACGGCAATAAGGGGGGTGTGGGGGGGTTCTCCCCCCATGAAGAATTTTTTTTAAAATTGCCATTTTTTGGTGCAATTTTCCGCACTATTTCTGTGATAAATGGACTGAAAAATCAGTTCTTCTAGGCATTCATAAAAGAAAACTCATACATTATTTCAGAGAATTTCTGTGTTGCCAAGCAAGACTGACTTCTGAAGAGGGCCAGGGTACTAAGCCAGGTTGCACATCCACAAAGAAACACACTTGTAATTTTGTTCCTACTAAAAATGACAGCTGGCCATTTCCTTTTCTGCATCAGCTATTCAACGTTGATTGCCCAGTAATCTTTATGACATATTAAATAGCTACATGTATAAGAAATATCAATTTGAAACAAACATTTAATTTTTAGGAAGTCAGCAAAAGGTTTGCATTTTTGAGCAAGGCAATTTTGCAAAATAATTAAGTAAATATTGTATTTAAAATAGTTCATATAGCGCTCTGAAGCCCTTGGGTCCATCAGTATTTTAGAAAACCACTAATTAAAAATAAGTTAGGAAATGAGTGTAATATGCATTGCTTATAATATAAGAAATATCCATTAAAAATCTTTCATTTATTTAAGAAAGAAAGAACAAAAACGTTATTTGCATAAGCAGGCTAGGTACAAATGTTTTACTTTATTTTTAAATACTTTTCATGCCACTCTCAGGCCCTTGTGGCAGTCAGTATAGTAGAAACTGGCTACATAAAAATAAAATATGAAAATAAATAAATGTATATTTTAAGAAATATCCCTCCAAAACCAATATGATATTTGTAAACACAAACAAAATTATTTTAAATAATACTATGTAAATTGTTTGAATGCCACTCTCAGGTCCTTGTGCCCTTCAGCCAGCACAGCAGAAAAAGTTAAACAAAAAGAAATTATGGAAATAAATAAATGTACATTTTAAGAACTTTCAAAACCAATATATTTTTAAACACAATTGACAAAATAAAAATAATATTTAAATACTTTGCATGTCAATCTCAGGTAGAAGGGTTCCTGTCCCTGTCAGTACAGTAGAAAACGGTTAAATAAAAATAAATTAGGAAAATAACTAAATGTTGTACATATAAAGACATATACCCTCAAAACACTAACAAAAATATTTTAAATAATATTAAAATATGAAAACAAATATATATAAATTCACAGATACATAAGCACACATATATAAATACATATCAACTGTACAGGAGTTGTATGAATATTAAATAGAATGAGAACATTTCCAACAGTACTTCCTAATGTTATCAAACAAAACAAACTGAGCTATAAACACCTGAAACTATGATCACACATCAGATTCATATTTTCTATTTATATAGAAAGTTTGCTCGTCGATCTTTAATATGAATAAACTTTTCGATTGTTCTTTTGTTGAATTCTGGTATTTCCTTTATTAGCTCTTTTTCCATTGACAGCATAGCCAAGGCATTAAGTCTAGCTTGAGTCATAGTGTTTGGCAAAAACGTTTTTACCCTCTTTAGTGTGGAAAAACATCGCTCAGATTCTGCTGTTGTCATGGGTGTGGTAATGACAACTCTTAAGAGCTTTATGGTCTCAGAAAAGGATTTCTCTAAGTTGTTTTCACACAAAAAGCTAAATAAAGCCATGGCACCACCAGTAGTTTGACGGAAGTCTCGTCTTCCATACAGGACCGAAAGTTCTGTACTCAATCTGGCTTTGTCTAACATAGGATAGGCTTCTACCGTTTCTGCGAGTGCCTCAGCTGGGAAAGATTTGTCATGGCTTTCAAAAAGGTCACTTCGCAATAGTGTTGCACTTACAAGATGCTTTGTGAAAGCAAAGCGCTCTCTGGCATGGACCACAATAATATCACAGACTTCTTTTGCTTCTTGGGTTAAGGTATTTATTTGCAGTCTCCGGTTTACAAATGTACATTCTTGTGGCAGTGTAGAATCCAAACTGTCAATGGATTCTCGTATTTTGGTGATGCTTGTCACAAAGTCTGTAGTAGCTTTCTGGACAGACACAGTGTCAAAGTCTCGCTTTTGAAATTGATTATATAAAATGTCTACCTGGGGCATTATTTTGAAAAAAAGAAACAGAAAGAATATAAACTCTCTATCATCTAATGTTCAACTAAATCCCTTAGCTTCACATATAGTATTTGACTCAAAATCACCACAGTTTGCAATGGTTGACATGCATCCAAGAAGATCTTCTCTGAATTCATAAATTAGCAATATTGCTCGAATATTGAAGTTCCAGCGAGTTGCAGACCCTCTTGGAAGTCTTCTTGAAACTATTTGTTCAAGAATTTCCGTCCTTTTCGGAGAACGTGCAAAAAATGCTGTTATACCACCAATCTCTGAAAAGAAAATGTTAACTCTAGATATTTTGGAGGAAGCCTGTTCCATAATTAGGTTAAGTTGGTGGGCATAGCAGTGAATATAATGTGCTTTTGGGTAAACATCCCTGATTTTCTTTTGCACCCCACCTGTTGCACCACACATGACGCTGGCACCATCGTAGCTTTGAGCAATTACTTTTCCTTTAGCACATTGCTCAGGGAAAACAATGTTTAATTCATTAAGAATGGCTGAGGCAATTGTTTCTGCAGATGAGTCTTTTAGATGTGTGAAACAATAAAATCTTTCAGCTACCTTGCAATTTCCATCAATGTAGCGGAAGACCAGAACTGACTGTGTCTTAGTAGAGACATCAGTTGTATCATCAGCTTGGATAGCTACATAATCAGTGGTTCTCAACTGCTGTATAATATAGTCTCTTATTACTTCCAGCATACAGTCCAGCAATTCATTTTGAATAGTTTTAGAAGTGCCTTTAAACACGGTGGCTGTTTTTAAATGTGTTTCCATAGCACTGTCAATGCTGGAGACAAAATCAACAAGGCCCCTGAACACACCAGGATTTAGAGAATCTTCAGTTTGATCATGGCCTCGTAATGCCAATTCAAAGGCACCACAAAATCGAATACAATCAATCAATTTTGATAAAATGTATCGGTTTTTATCCACTTCTGCATTATGTTTTCTTACTCCCACACGGTATGCTTCGTTTAATTGCTGTACAATGTCCGATTTTCCAAAAAGAGATCATTTTAACATATTTGTCAAATGGGATTTACATGAATCATGTTTTTTTATTTTTTCAGCCAGATGCTTTAGGTCAGTAACTCCTGTTTTTGTCCAGGTAACTTCACCTCCAAAGAGTAAGCATGGGAAACAGAATAAAGCATTTTTAGAAACGCTACCAGTAAGCCATTCAATCCTATCATACCACGTACTGGTAAAGCGACGGGTGTACCCCTTCCCCCTATCTTTTGTAGACTGCTCAATTTTAATTTGAGGTTTATCAGCTCCTAATGTTTTCACTTGCAGTTTATCTGCATGTGTCAAACCCAAAAAGGGGTTTATGAGTAAACTGTCAACTGTGTTCATTGTGTCCAGCAATATATCAGATTGGAAATAGAAAACCTAGCCTGTTTTTTAAAATTCCCTTGGTTGAAGACACAAAATCGATATTACGCAAAATACTAAATAAACACTAATATAAATTGTCATGCACACACAAGTAACAGCAATTATTCATCCACATCCATCTTCAGTCTGACAGGAATGCAACTGCAGCAGCACGTACAGCTGTTCCCCAAGCGTTATAGCCTTGTACATTTTTGCAGAATTTCTCCTGGGATCCTGTTAATAATTAAAATATGGTATGAGCTTCGAGGCTAGGTGCCATAGCATGCACAACACCAGTGGTGATTGAAAATCTTGAGCATGTCAATTCAGTGATCTGCCTAGAATTTAAAGGGTGTACTTATAAATTTTGACTTGACTTTAGATGGCAAATAATACAAAACATATTGAAAAATGTCTTCAAAAGAATGAGAGAATAATTGAGCAATACCCTTTAAAAGGGTTCTAGGCAGATCTCTGATATATCCAGTACTCATCTGTACCCAACACAGCAAAATAAATGCATAGTTTTTCAATTAAGAGTTTAACATTGCAGTTAGACCATTTTGATATTCTACACATTGATGAAATGACCTATTTTACACACAAGACAGACTAAAATTACAGCCTATAGACAGTGCTAGTCCTATCAGTGATCCTATTACTAAATGGACAACAGTCACAACTGTCACAACACATTAGATCAATCTTATATATCCAACTCACTGTACGTAATCTGTGTGCAGTAAAAATATTGTGTGCAAAAAAATAGGCTGAAAAACATTGCTGTAAAAAATATTGTCGACTGAAAAAACTAGAATGAAAATAAACAGTGGCCTAAAACATGGTAAAATGCCATGCATTATAGAGCAAAGATGAGTGTACTGGGATCAGGGGTAAGAGGCATCCTCCTAAAGTAGACAGGAGCATTTAAAATGAGGTGGGGTAAAGGGGCCGGAGACTAGCAATGCATTTTAACAATTCAAGTATAGTTAGCTTTAAGGGATAGTTAGGAGATTTTAGGGTATCACTAAGTAGTAGTAGAGGGCTATAATGAATTAGAGTAGTACTTTTTTAAGCAGGAAGAAAGGATACAATATATGGGCAGTTTGGGGTTTAAAGGCTTTAAGGGTGAAAAGCATTAAGGGATAGTAAGGGATTATCAGGCCACAGTTAAATAAATGAAAGTGTATAAAAAAATAAAAGATTTCAAAATCAACATTTTGGGATTTTTCTTAGTTCATGATAAAAAACAAAAAATGATTCCCTTGAACTTTCAACTCGCTACAAGCTCACACTCTCTGAACTGTTCTGCTAGGATAAGCCAACAGGCAGTCCTCCACACTTAAATACCACACAGTTGGCATCCATATACAGCTGAATGTGGACCTTTGCCGTAAATAGAGAACCATGTCCTACCTTGTGGCCTGAGATTAAGGACCACGAAGCTGAGTTTTGATCAGTGTCCTGTTACAGCAGAGTCAGAACTACCACTTGTCCTCTTTCGATATCTCTCAGTACTGATCTTGAATGTGATTATATCACGACCAGGTTTAACTCCAATTTTTCATGTGCTAAAAGAATTAAAACAATACTTATTACCAGCAATTACATTGCATTCATGTAATGTTTCAAACCAATGTGCTTCCTGTATAATAATGTTTTACACAAAACAAATAAAAATAATAAATTCAGGTGTTTTTCAATGGAATGTGCATGAGTGCAAGTGAGCTCCTGGGTCTCTGCAAACATGGTGATGTGTGAAATTTTGTGTAGAGTTGAATATTTCTGCAAAGAAGTGCATGCCCATGTTTAAACATCAATCTATGTGAACGAATGTGTGTGTATGTTTAAGTATGTGTGCATTGCAGTGAGCACCTGTGCCGCTGGCCCGAACTCTAGAATTCTGTTGAAGTAGTAAGCAGAGGTATGGGAACACCTCATGTGACTAGAGGAGGGATGGTGAGTTAAGGTTTTACACCGGCTACATTCAGGGGGCTAGAGAGTCAGAGGACAGATAAGCCAGTGATCATTTCCAGCAACCAGACCCCAAGGTTGAAAACTGTCAGCACCAAGGCCACTGCCACCTCTAAGTAGCCTATACTCCATCGCCTTTCTGGAAAACAACAGTTGGCATAGGGCGACCCCTTGGTTCTACGTGGAACACTCTCTGCCAGCCGGGTCAGGAATTTTTTTTGTTTATGACTTGCGCTAACTGAAGAAAGTGTTTTACACTGTGGGAAAGCAGGCAGTTTGGCAAGAGATTGGTGATTATTTTTTTCCAGGCAGTGCCGAAATGTGATTTTGGCAAGAAAATAAGTGGGACAGACTGCATGCTTTTCACGACCACGATGCACTTACTGCCAGCGTGCTTGCTGCCTAAATGCAGCTACTCAGAAAGCATGCAAGGTGGTTAGGACCCAGGTGTGCTATAGCTTGAATGAATAAAGCATTCTAGTGTGGTGATGCGGACAGCAGCACTAGTCTGATCACTAATGAGTGGTACTTGACAGGACTACAAATGTGAAAGTGAACGCTCTTCAAAATTTTTAAAAAAGTGTATCTTTTTAACATTTGAAAGCTTTGACATTATCAAGTCAAATTATAGCACTGCACTAAGACTTCATTAAACATAGAAGGAGGGTGGGGCTGACACCTCCACCTGAATAGGGCTATGCCTATTCCAACACAAATAGCTATATAACCGCCTGTAGTGTGCCTGGAGCCAGAGAAGAAAGGACAGGGCCCTTTTGAGGATCAAAGACAGCTGTCTTTTGTTGTCTCCCCCACTTCAAAGACACATTTTGGTATTAGTACTGGACCTCGCTGTGACATCCCCAAATTAGTTCACTTTGGGGTCTGGAGGAGACTCTGCAACTATGAGGTACAACACTGCTAGGAAGAACTGCCCCTTTGTCACTTGCTTTGCTGTACTGCCTATGCACTCTGCTCAGCTATGTTGGCCTGCTCCCTGCTACCTCTGCAATGAGGGACAACTGGGCCTCTATATCCTACAAGTTCCCAAGAACTTGTTAGCTTTCCTCCTGTTATGGAAGAATCAGGGCTATTTGTATGCTATTGGGCCACCAGACACACTCACATAGTCTAGCGCCTGCTGTGTTGGCGCTCGGTCACCTTTTGCTACTAGTCGTACTTGACACTGCTGTTTCTGAAGATACCGCAGCGGTGTAGACCTTTACCTTCAGTCAGCGCCGGGAGCACCGAGTGGCGTGAGCGCATTCTGGTTGCCTAGCATCACAACGATCTGAGCTCGCTCTATCCAGGCTTTTTGGGCCGAAGATTCACAAGACTGTATCTACTATGGCTGAACACCAGTCCTGCCTGCCTCTGTACCTCTAACCAACAGGAGCTCCATGTGTGAGGCCCACCAACACAGCAGTATGGGGCCACAGACCTGCCTGTGCTCCAGCGGCCATGCCAGAGCCCAACTCCTCTTCCTACCACGTGGACCCCGTGTGCGAGACCGCCGACAACAAGAGCAGTGACTCCAAGCCCCTGGGACTGTCCCGAAGGCCTGTGCAGGCTAACTTCAACTCCCACTGCATTGAAAACCTTTTCGAGGCGGAGGAGGCCGGTGGGCTCATTTGAGGATTACTGTAACTCCCTTAAAGGTTCCTGAGCACTGTGATGAGCTATTAACGTTACTAGTACTGGCATAACTCTTGATAGACTATTGAATTGCTGTCCTTTAGGCCTGGTTTTAATTACATAAAGATGGTCTATTTTTCTAGAACTAGTGTGGAGTGTTTTGCTTTGTCTTTCACTGTTACTTTACTATGCGTTGCAGAAATACTTTACACATTGCCTCTTTGATAAGCCTCCTCTGCGCCAAGCTACCAGACAAGGAGCACAGGTAATCTTGCATCTGAATTAACCTGAATGGTGGTGGGTACTGCTTGGCTTAGGTGTATACCTTAGCCAAACAAAAACCCCATTTGTAACTGACACATTCAGCAGCGCCTGCTGCTGCCCGTTGGCTGCTATCATTCCCTTCCCTCTTCCTGCTGGACCTCTCAGCCGCCTTCAACACCGTTTCCCACCACACCCTCTGCACAAGATTCCACAATGCCAGCATCCGGAACAAAGCCCTGGATGGATCTGCTCCTTCCTCACCGGCCGAACACAGAGTAAGACTTCCACCATTCAACTGAAAACCCACAGAGAACAGCTGCAAAGGGTCTCAAGGCTCCTCCCTGAGCCCCGAGCTCTTCAGGCCCCATTTGCAGCCATCTTCAAGAACCACAGACTCAACGTTGTCTCCTACGCCGATAACATCCAGCTGATTCTCTACCTCACAGAAGAACCCACAGCTGCCAAGAGCAACTTCCACAACAGGATAAATGCAGTCACCACCAGGATGAAGGACAGCTGCCTCAAGCTTAACTAACTCAAACAAGACCTAGGTCCTCAACCTGGGATCCACCCCCAAGTGTTGCCACCCCCTCTGCCTTGGTTGACTCTTGGTGGTCCAGGCAGAGGGGGTCTGCAGCACTTGGAACCCCCACCCCCACACGCCTACTGACTACGTGCGAAACCTTGGCAACCTCCTGGACTTCTCTCTCTCAATAAACCACCAAATCAACGTTGTTTATTCCTCCTATTTCCACATGCTCCATCTACTTCATGAAATCTTCCAGTGTGAGTACAAGAAAACTGTCACCCATGAGCTTGTCAGCACTCTACCCAGCACCACCCAGAAACTCCATAAGAACTGCAGAACATCAAGAACACTTCCGCTAAACTCATCCTGAACATCCCACGCCGCAGCCACATCACCAGCCACCTGAGAAGGGAAATATCCATTACAACGAATCCAATACAACGCATGTCATTACAACGCATGCCAACACAACGCAAGTACCATTACATCGCAATGCTATTGCAATGCATAGCATTACAATGTAAAGCATTATAATGCATATACTTTTACCACACATGCCTTTACATGAATTTCTTTGTATAGGCAAGCATGGTAAAAGCATATGTGTTTTACATGTAAGTATAAGGTAAGTATAGGGTTTAGGGTGGGTTTGGATTTTGAGGTGTAGGGGTATAGGTTTGGGTTGCCAAGATTAATTTTAGGGTTCAGGATGGGTATATGTTTTGGGGGGCCAAGGTTCATTTTAGGATTCAGGGTGAGTTTGGATTTTAGGGTGCCCAGGGTAATTTTAGGGCTCGGACAAATTTGGATTTTGTGGTGCCACGGGTAATTTAAGTTTTAGGGATGGGGTTGTAAGGGTAATTTTAGGGTTCAGGGTTGGTTTGGGTTCTGGGGTGCTACGGGTAACTTTAGGATTTAGGGGGTATGGGTATTAGGGTGGTAAGGGTAATTTTAGAATTAAGGGGGTAGGGCTATTGGCACTGGTACAAAGGGTAATTTTGGGGTTGCCTGGGGGTATTAATATATATATATATATATATATATATATATATATTCACTGAAAAAACCATAGGTTATAGACCATATATAGTTAGGAATTAGCATTTACAAAACCTTGAAAATTCACTGAAAAAACCATAGGTTATAGACCATATATAGTTAGGAATTAGCATTTAAAAAACCTTATTTTACTCACACAAAACCATTGAAATTCCATATATAGTTAGTTGCACTAACTATATATGGCGCACCCGCAATCCACTGCTGATCATGTCACATATTACATCATTCATGACATGGTCAGTGACATCACTGATGACATCACTGATGACATCTCAAATGACATCACTGATGACATCACTGATGACAACATCCAGTGACTGTATTTTTCTGTAAAGTTAAAATATGTCTTGAGTGGATGTATAAGTGTCTGGATGAAGGATTTAGTAGGTGCATGACTGACTGTATGAGTGAGTGATTAAATGTGTCTCACTGAATGCATGGGTTAGTGACTAAACTGTCTTAATTTGTGCATCATTATGTCTGTTGTTCTGTAAACTGCTGCATGTGTTGATCATTAGCTATACGAGAGGCTATATGTGTTATTAATTGGTTGCCCAAGTATTTCTATGGGAGATTGAGTTTGTGTGGGGGTGGCTGGAAGGTGTGAGACTCTATGCATAGATGTGTGAGCAGTTTATTCACTAGGTGTATGAGTTCAAGAGTGCATGTGGAAACAGCTACATGGGCAGTTGACTGTGTGCATGAGTGTATTGATGAGTGAATGGATATCTCAATGCTACATGTCATAGTAAGTACATATGTAAAACACAGTACATGTGAGAGTTGGCATATATAAATAACTGTGCATGAGAGCCACTGAATGAGTGAGTGGTTGTATCGATCATTGTGAACTTGTATCAGGGATTGTATAAGAGAGTAAATATGTGTTAGTATATGTTTCAATAAGTAAGGTGTGTTTAACTGTATAGTTGAAGAAATGGAGGTGAGATTGTTTCTTTGCATGACTGACTGGGTGTGTGAGTAACTCCATGGATGAGTGGCAGTGTGTGAGTGTCTGTATACACTGAGTGTATCTAAGGTTATATTAGAGTCTGAAGAGGTTTATCGTATTAGCACAAGAATGATGTCAAATGAGATGTCATCAGTGATGTCATCAGTGATGTCATTTGAGATGTCATCAGTGATGTCATCAGTGATGTCACTGACCATGTCATGAATGATGTAATATGTGACATGATCAGCAGTGGATTGCGGGTGCGCCATATATAGTTAGTGCAACTAACTATATATGGAATTTCAATGGTTTTGTGTGAGTAAAATAAGGTTTTTTAAATGCTAATTCCTAACTATATATGGTCTATAACCTATGGTTTTTTCAGTGAATTTTCAAGGTTTTGTAAATGCTAATTCCTAACTATATATGGTCTATAACCTATGGTTTTTTCAGTGAATTTCAATGGTTTTTTAATAGCAAATATCATAAGCTGTCGAATGTCAAGTACGTGGTAAGTAAAAACATTTTCGTGTTTATGCACACTGATCTGCTTTGAATGCTGCCCCCCACCCCTCATTTCTATTAGGAGTACTCTCTCTTTGCAGATAGTGAAGGGTAGTTAACGCAGCCCTTTGCCCCCTTTGTAATCCGTCGTGCCTGCTTCTCTCTCCATTTGATTGATTGTTCTCTTTGGTTCATTCTCTATTTACAAACAAGCACAGAGTCGCAATACTCTGTTTAGTCTTTGCAGATAGCGAAAAATCGTGTAAAAAAACAAAAGGAATCGAGCAAAATCAGTAGGCCACTAATGGGATCTCTTTTTGACCTCGCTAAAATAGAAACATTAGGAACAACCTGTTGAAAATAGCAATGCGTATGTACATAAGCGGCGTTCATTTGTGTTCACAGTACCCCTTGTTGATTGTTTCAATCGAGCATTGAATTGTTCGATGTTAATTCTCTTAAGGATCTTCTCTACCTGCAAACGAGGAAGAATAGGAATATTCTCTCTCCCTTTGCAGATAGTGAAGGGTAGGTAACGCAAGCCTTTAACACGTCGTACCTATTTCATTCCTCATTGATTGATTGATTGTCCGAACATTGACTGTTTGGGAATTAGTTCTTTTTGGAGGTATTCCCTGTTTGCAAATAAACGTAGGAAAATCTTTGCAAGTAGTGAAAGGGTACGTAATGCGGACCTTTCTCCCCCGTTGTAATCTGTCATGCCTATCTACTCCCCACTGATTGATGCACCTGTTTCACCCGGACCATTTACTAGACATACGTCATCTGGCCCGACCAGAGAGCACCCCTAGTGAAAAGGACATATGCAATAATAACGAAGTGATCACTGTATCCTGTTAACAGAAACTTTAGCATGAAACAACCTGGAAAGAAAAGAATAGGAAAACGAAAATCAGTAGGCCACTGATGAACATGAACTTTTATTAAACAACGAACAAAGAAACGATAACATAACGTAATGATAAAACCTATTAATGTCCTAGAAACAAGAAAACGTTAAAATATGCCAGTGGTGAGAGACCAGAAAAACAGTAAGAGAAACCAAATCACCCCTCGCTGTCCCACCGCCTGCCACGCCAAAAAAATCGATAGACTAGGGAAAATGCAAGTCAGTAGAACATCCGCCCCCACTCTGGAAACTTCCAAGGTGGGGCAGGGTTCCGGCTACGCCCAGCCGGGAGCAGCCCATATAAGGCAGGTCCTGCTGCCACGCCTCGGCCAGGAGATCCTAACGTAGGGTGTAGCCGGAGGAGAGGCCGAGACCAACGGGACCCGGCCAGGGGATTGCCTTTACAACGCTGAACAGTTGCAGGGGGGGGGAATGTCTCCTCGACCCTCCCCTCTCTCTCCCAGTCCGGCCGCGGTGGCCCTTGAGAGTTGCAGGTAGTCCCGCCACATGCTCTTCCGGTCCGGCCACCAACGGTCGGGGGGCCGAGGCCGACGGAATCCGGCTGCAGCCGATAAACCAAGAAACCCGTTCATGGGGCCAGAGCCAGGGGCGTCCGGCCGACATCTACCGGAAGCCCGGCCCGAAGACGGACGGGACACTTCTTCTTTCTTGTATAATTGCTGCAACAACCCTGGGGGGGGATGTCTTGCACATGCCTCCGACCCCCCCCCCTCGTCCTCATCGCCTGGTCCGGCCATAACAAATCTCAAGCGAGACGCCGTGGGGTGCACTGGGAGGGAGAGACGGTGCGAACAGGCCTCTCCCGCCTCCCCAGGTGGAGGCTTCCCAGCTGCACCCTCAGCGGTCCAGGCGCCCGGAAAAGAGTTCTTCCACTGTGGCCATGCTGCAACGTCTCGCCCGGCAGGGTGGAGCCCGTCCGCTCATTTGACCCCGCGATCGCCAGTAGCTACCGAACTCTCAAAATGGCGGTCGACCTGGCAAGAGCGGGCCCAGCATAAAGAAATGGCCCGGTCACTGGTTGACTCCACCACCGTAGTCCTCCACGACCTTGAAGATTCTAGAGGAGCCGCGGGAGTCTCCGACCCCCGATGGGGAATGACTGCCATGATCACCCGTGGAGTGACGAAACTGTATCCGCGGGACGTCGGCGCCAGCCTCACTTTGAATTACTAGAATCCTGCAGACCTCACTTCCGGTGAAAGCACAGTGTGACCCGGTAGGAAAAATTGTTGCACCCCCTCCCCTTTTTGACTGATAGTTCAAACCACCGATCCTTTCCTTTGCCCTTTTAACGGAACTTTGGACTGCCTCCCCCTCTTTTACATTTTCTAGAGAAAACAAAACATTAACCACTACATTAGCATAGCAGTTGACACCAGAACTGTTTTCAAATTGAAAACCAACAACATCTTCAACAGAATCCTTTTTGTTTCTGCTGTGACCCTGCTCCAGCACAGGCATTGTCCCCAGCAGTAATTCTGCAATGCCGGTAAGAATAGCTGTGGTGCCTACTGGACTCACTCACCCCCGCGGCGCCCCACGCCGTTATTTGCTGGGCGGCAACTTGCTAGACATCACCTTCGTGACATCCAGATTTCAGCGCGTTCTGCTGCCTTGGAACTATTCGCACAACAGACCGCTACTGACAAGAATATTTCATTATTGGTGCTGTCAATTTCAATAAATCTATTGGATAATTCAAAAGAAATTGCCACGGTCTCTTCGTTGTTTAAATGTTTTTACTGTTTTTGTTTTGTTGTATATATTTATATGTTATTAAAGTTTTATATTCCTACTACTTTGTTGGAGTGCTATATATTTTTTATGTGACACATAATTGTAAAAACTTTGATGTACAAAGAGTCATTCCTGGAATCTTCCGCTTCAGGCTCGGTCCCCTCCCCAATCACAATACAGGATAGTTTTCAGATAGTAGGAACACGTGTGGTGTGACGGATCTCATCGGGTGTGGGCCTTGATCTACTATAACTCCTTTGAAGAGGGGTGATTCTTTACAGCTGGGGCCATAAACTACATCTGCAGGGCTAGCTGATAGCCTGGACAATCGGACACAGAGGAAGAGGAGTGTCACAGGGTGCGGTAGTGAATAGGGCGAAAGGGAGGTGTCGGGCGGGCACAGTGTGATTCTCAGGGAAGAGCAGCGCAGATGGGGGGAGGTTTATTGCCCATGCATAAGACAGAGAGCGGGGGTGACCAGTGCCTGGGGAAGATGCTTGCGAGGGTGAGGAGCCATGCTACGAATCGACAGCGTGCAGAGAGTGGGTCTGGTCAAGACATCTAAAATGGCTGCCGTGCACGACAAAAGTGTGGCATTTCAAAAAAGGCAAGATGGCGCAGACAATGTTTTTCAACACTTCCTCATTTCCTTCGAATCGAACGTTAACAGACGTTGGGGCATATTACCAAAGTTAAGCGATATTTATCGCTAACGATGCTTACCAACCAATTTTTTACCACTAAGCATCGTCAGAAATTATCGAAGATAAACCTTACTATTATCAAGGTTTATCGCAAATGCGATAATAAACGGCCGCAATGCATGAATATCGCTAAAAACTCAGCGATATTCATGCATTACCGAGCTAATACTCTTAGCCATGTTATCCACCTCCCATTGGATAACATGGCTAAGAACTGCTCAGGGCAGGTGTTACTTTTTGGAGATATTCGCGCTTAGCGCGAATATCTCCAAAAGTTGGTAATAGGAGATAGATATCTTGCATGTTGTAATGCAAGTTATTGTGGTATATGGAACTCATACCATAATCTCTCAGGAAAGCAGAAACTGATCCTTTTGGGACCGCCTAAAAAGGCCTAGGGGGTGAGGAGTACTCTACTTTGCCCCCTTTTCACGTTCCGAACTATTTTATTTTACTCTCTTCTGTAATTACACAAAATACCAGCGATAAGATGCATCGGAGACACACAGTGAGAGAAAGGAGGCCGGAGATGAAGAAGACATGTCAAATACACATTGGAGATAATATAGTGGCAGAAGGGAAGTAAATATGAGTAAACTTACCATGTAACATAAAAATGTTGCACTCTATACTATAAGTCTCATTTTATACTACAATCACTTCGCTACAACCTCATAAATTAAAAATAAAAATAAATAATGTCTCAAACAATTTTTGATTTCTAAATATAAATTTATTCTTCAGAATTTTCTAAATTTGAAACAACTAGTAACATGTCCTCATCAGTAATTTCCTCTTCAATCATCTCATCTGGAATCTCCTCATTAAAAGTCTGCAATGATGATTCTTGTAACTCTATGGTCTCCAAACACTCGATAAATTCGCCATCAAGAGATTGATCAAAAAAATCATTCAAGTCATCTCCTCCTTCTGACAATATTTCATTATTGGTGCTGTCCATTTCAATCAATGTAGTGGAATCATTCAAGTCATCTCCTCGTGACAATATTTCATTATTGGTGCTCTCAATTTCAATCAATGTAGTGGAATCATTCAAGTCATCTCCTCCTTGTGACAATATTTCATTATTGGTGCTGTCCATTTCAATCAATCTAATGGAATCATACAAGCCATCTCCTCCTTGTGACAATATTTCATTATTGGTGCTCTCAATTTCAATCAATGTAGTGGAATCATTCAAGTCATCTCCTTGTGACAATATTTCATTCTTGGTGCTGTCCATTTCAATCAATCTAATGGAATCATACAAGTCATGTCCTCCTTGTGACAATATTTCATTATTGGTGCTCTCAATTTCAATCAATGTAGTGGACAATTCAAAAGAAATTGCCACGGTCTCTTCATTGTGAGCCATTTTATTTTGAAATTGCTTGCTGTAAATTGCAGAAAAAAATAATCACTTTCATTTATCGTTTTTAGTAATACATAATATAAAACTAACTTCATCAAGTATTTAGTATAACAGAAGGACTGCAAATAAATAACAGAAAACATTTTTCAAATTATCTTCAAGTGTACAACATAGTTCCCCTTACAAATTAACAACTCACCTTTTTAAAAGTAGCAGAAGTGTTAGTACTGTGTAAATCAAACACCAGAAATTCACCACCAAAAATTCCTCACAAATGTACCTCAGACAGTAGTATCACAAAATGGCTGTGGTTTCCTCTCATTTGACATATATACATAACCAATTAACTTTCATCACACACAAATACAAAACCAAAGTAACATTTTAATTGGTTCTAAATTTCAACACTTTCAAATGTGTTTTCCCCATGCAATTTTCCATAGGACATTTACATACGTCTACAGCCTGAATGGCTGAACGGAATTACACCAAACTTGGCAAAATGGTACATCAAACCTAAGAGGTCAGGAAGGATCTACTATGCCTCCTTATGGTCATTTCCCCCTTCGCTTTGGCCTCCTCTTGTCTCTCAATCCTACCGAGGGACAAGATGGCGGCCGCTACGGACTGTTTGGAATGTTGACAGACGCCGGAGAACCAATCAGCTTCGCAAAGCTCCGTAACGCGAAAAGTACGCGAAGCGGAGCGCTGTTACAGATATATATCTTTTTTTCAACGTTAATTTCTCAAAATCCACTGGAGCACATATATTGAGACCTAGCAAAGGCACATCGGGCTACCAGTCCCTAATATTTTGCCAAGTTTCGTGCAAATCCATTCAGCCGTTCGATTATTATTATTTTGTTTTTTTTTTGCCCCGCGAGGCCCTTTTAAAACCTCCACATCAAACCTAGGGGGTCAGCGAGGATCTACTATGCCCCCTTATAGTTATTTCCCCCTTTGTTTTGACCTCCTCTTGTCTCTCGATCCTACCGAGAGACAAGATGGCGGCCGCTACGGACTGTTTGGAATGTTGACAGACGCCGGAGAACCAATCAGCTTCGCTTCACAAAGCTCCGTTGCGCGAAAAGTCCGCGAACCAGAGCGCTAACCGGTCCGCTGTTACAGATATATATCTTTTTTTAAACGTTAATTTCTCAAAATCCACTGGAGCACATATATTGAGACCTACAAAAGGCACATCGGGCTACCAGTCCCTACAATTTTGCCAAGTTTCGTGCAAATCCATTCAGCCGTTCGGGCTAAAAGTGAGGCCAACCGCCCTATGGAAAACTCAATGTTAAAAACACGTTTTGGGACCCCCCTTTTTTCTCGGCCCCCACTGGACGAACCCCCCCCAAATTTTCAAGGGCTGCTCAGAAACAAAATGTGCCATTTTCCTGAAAATTTCAGCCGATTCCGTCCACAAACGCCAAAGTTATTAGACATAGAATTTTCAAAAAACCCATAGAGAAAAAATCCTAACTATATATACCTACTGGCGACCGCCAGTAGGTAATATATATATATATATATATACACACACACACAAACAGAGACACACAATTACTTACCTTAACCACTTTTACCAAGTATATGCCTTTACCACGCATGTCTTTGCCTTGTAATGGCATGCGTGGTAAAGGCATATGCATGGTAAAAGTGTGCTTTGCAATGGTAATGCGCTGTCACAGCACTTGCGTTGTTACAACCGCGTTATAATGGCATTCTTTGTGTTGGCATGCGATATAACGTCATATATTCCCTGAGAGACCTTCACTTGCTATCTTTCAACAAAAGAATTACCTTAGCTCAAGCGCCTCAAGCATGCCTACAAATCCCTCCACAACGCCAGACATACATAGCTCAACCACCACTTCTGCTTCTACACTCTCCCCTGACATATCCACTCCGCCCAACTGGCGCAGGCCACCATCACACATCTGTAGACCAGTGCTGGAGAAAGATCCTTGTCTAAACTTCTGAAACGTCCTGCCTCTGCACCTCAGGCAATCACCATCACGTCCGCAATTAAGGAAGGACCTCAAGACTTGGCTTGTCAAATGAATCGCAGATCCCCTCCCCTCAACCCCCCACACACAGCGCCTTGAGACCCTACGGGTGAGTAGTCTTGCTTTAAATAGTAATTGATTTGCAGCAATGGAGCAGAAAGAAAGGCTTAAAGCTTATCACATCATAAGACGCTTGCTTTTGAATTGGTATTTGCAAACATTTTAAATTTAAATACGACTATTTTGTTTTTATTTCTTTTTATAGTGCTACTCATCCACATGTAGGGTGTCAAAGTGCTTTAGATCACATGTACGCATATATTGACAATAAATGAAGAGTGTAAATCAATGTACAGGTTGTGTAACAAAAGTAAGTGAGGGTTACAAGGTTGAAGAGTTGCATGCTGTTTATAGCTCACTGTGCTATATGGGAAGGATTAAAATGTATGGACTGTACATAACCAAATGAGCTCTGTATTAAAAGCAGTAACCCACTTATCTAGTTTCATAAAAAAAAATCTGTCATCTGCATATTACATAGCATTTTGCATGAAGTGCACTGCATGAGACACATTAACCCTTGCAAGTTTATTTAAATGCACTCATGAGTCATGATACTAGACTGTCCTGTCAAGTATCACGCATTGGGTGTGACACTCACGGATATCAGTGCGGTGGTCCGCATCATCGCACTGAAATGCATTGTCACGCATTTTGCCGACTCGCCTCCTCGCACCTGTGCACGGCTCCTGCCGCTCCGAGAGATGTACTACTTCAGCCAGTGCCAGCAGCTGCTCTTTCATAAATAGTTAATGGTTGCTCTCAGCTCGTGGCTGAGTGAGAGCGCCGCAGCTCTAGGCGGCTACAATGAAACAATCCTCGTGCTGGCTCCAGGCTGGCGCTGTAATTTCGGCTTAAATTTGACACACTGACAGATGGAATTAATTACGGGGGCGGGCAGTTCTCTCAGCACCATGCAGCATGCTGTAACTGGCTCACAGCCAGACACTCACCAGGGGCGCCAAGGTGATTCACTGATGGTAATACGCATGTAACGCTAACTTGCCGTCAGGTCGCATCCGGAGGAAGTAGTAGTGTAAGGTAAAGGGAGGCTGTCACGCACAGCAGGAAACTTGTAATGGGAGGCGGGAGTTAAGGGTAACGCTTTCAGTCACCCATTCAAGTATCCGAAGTGCCAACAGCAATGAAGAGTTGAAGTGGCTTTGTGAGCCTCCCGCTCATCACTCGAGACACTTATCAGCCCCTGGAGAGGAGTGGTGCAGAATCTACCTGATCAGAGAGTAAGCTGAGTCCCGACAGAACAATTTAGTTCTCTGAAACCATCTTCTATCTCTACAGTCAAGTACATAAAAGCTCATAAATACTTCTATAGGGAATGGGAGGGCCAAGGGCTATGAGCTGTTAAATGACACAGGTCCCGTACACTGAGGCAGAAGCTGCGGGCCGCGGCGGGGTACTCAAATCGAGTGGGAGTCCTCACCGCGGCGAGCTACACTGCTGTCACTTCCTGTGCAGCTGAGCGCCGCAAATAATAACCACGATGGCTACCTTGAACATGAGCTGTGCAGAAGTGTCGCAAATACTTCTAGGATTTCATGTCCGAGCTTTTGTGTACTGCTTATTGTGGATACAACTCCCTAAAGAGCTTGCAATCTATAAGGAACGACGTGAAAATGACACGTGAAATGTAGCACTCAGTCAGTGACCCATGACCCCGAGAGAAATGTCACCGGCGCGGCGACAACAGTGCCAGGAGGACACACAGACAGTGACAGTCGCCGCCCGCTGTGCAAGAAGTGGCATTGGTGATAATCGCGGGCGGCGGCGCAAATTAAACTACGGCCAAGTGGGGGGACGAGGAGTGTGTCAGCAGCAAGTGTCTGGGGGTCGCCGGAGAAGAGGACTGATGCAGTCCAGCAGAGTGCATCATGCTGCCGAGCAGTCAGTGCTGCAGCTGAGCTGTGCGGCCTCGGCGGGGACCGGGAAACGTCTCTGAACTCTTCTAGTTCAAGTAAGTTTTTTTATTATACTACTACATCAATGAGGTCACATCTGAAATATATATTAATTTAGCACAATGGCATCTCATCTGCAGGGCTGCTCACTCTCGTCATCCTTCCCAGTGAGCCTCCTGATTTAAATCTGCAGTCAGTCGGATCATTGTGATCATTACAGTGAATGCACGTGGGCCGCAGGACTTAACCTCTGTCTGACTGTCTCAGATCTGATCATAGGGGCACCAGTAAATTTATAATCTTCACGGGTCACATAGTGCGTGACAGTTACCACCATGCAGTGTTTATAATACTACTACATCAATGAGTCATCTGAAAAATAAATTAATTTCACACAATAGCATCTCCTCTGCAGGGCTGCTCACGCTCATCATCCTTCCCAGTGAGCCTCCTGGTTTAAATCTGCAGTCTGATCATTGTGCTTATTACAGAAAATGCAGGCAGGGCCACAGGGCTTCTCGGTCTGAGTCTCAGATCTGATCATAGGACACCAGTAAGTTTATAATCTTCACGGTGCACTGTGCGTGATAGTAACCACCAGGCAGGGCTCTCTGAACAGTGGCGGGGAAGAGTGAGGCAAAACACGAACACAGGTCAGTCATGATATAGCTCACTGAAATCACATCTGGTGAGATAGTCTTATAAAAAAAGTTTCTCTAGTAGCCCCCTTGAAATTTTTTCATGAGGCTCTAGAACGTTGAGAGTTTCAGAAATAATAATAATGACTAAGCGAAGGTGGCTGTTTGTTTTTTACACAGCCTCTAATACGGACACACACACGTTTTCATGTAATCATATTCTGTTGGAGCGGAGTTCATGAAGATCGGCTGATTTGACAAGGATTACACAATACACATAAGTGAAGAGACTGACCACACTTATAACACTGAGGTCTCCATATTCTATGTAGGGTAGTGTATTCTTAAGGCAATATCTTAGCGCTACCTTGCTCAAATGGGTGTCATTTCATATATTTATGTGTTTCCCTAGACTTTGTTACGTGATTTTGCGCAGGACAAAGTGTCACTCATATTTCTTGAAATGGCACTCATAATTACACTGAAGTTATGAAAATGTCACACATGGCAATCTGAAACCTTGCCAGCTATGACTAGACTAGAGTGTGCTATATGTCAAAATAATTACAAAGTAGTATATTTAAATCATGGAAATATTGCTAAAATAATTTAAAAGAACAATAATTAATACTTCACACTTACCCCAGTTATCAGGCAGCTTCTGTCTTGGTCAGTCAGCCGGTTGATGCTAGTTGCTGGCTGGCTGTGCTTCTCCTTTTGTTGTCCAGCATCTACTGGTTCAGAGAGAGCTGAAACAGTAAAGCTTTCACTTTCAGGATGAAAGTGAAACTCTACTCTGTGCAGCATGTGACACCACGTCACAGGGTCATGAGTTAAGTCTCATGACTCTGTGGCATAAATAAAATGCTTACAGCGTTTTTTTTTTTTAAGTTAAAAGTTTATATACAACAATCATTCAGTGAGTGTAATGATTATTGTATTTTAAAAAATGACCTTTCCCAAATGAGTCGTTTTTGGGAGATGGCTGGGGTCAGTTATGCATGACCCCACCTCCTCCAGTGACGACTGATCAAAGGGTGGGGTGAGAGTGTACTCGTCATCATGCCCCAGCCTTCATGTAGATTGCACTTCAATGCAGCCTCGGGCTTACACTGTAGCCGCCCGAGGCTGCTGTAAATTTATGAGGCTGCTTTGCGTCATTTCTGGGCGGGCCCCAAAAGGTCCATTCTTTCTATTCCCGGGCTGGCACCTAATGCGCCCGGTGTTTACACTCCGACAGTCTTTAGACTTAAATTGTGACACATGCGCAGAGCGCATGTGTCACAAATCACCCCACACGCTGCTTCCATTTCCTGCCTGGCCTGCCTGCTGCTGCAGTGACGCTCGCTCGAGTGCGTCCTAAACTGATGGCAGGCAGGCAGCAGGATGACAGATGGCCCGGGGCTCTGATCGGCATTTTGGTTCGGGATTTAAAATGCTAAGTAAGATTGCTGTTACTTAGCATTTTAAATCCCTGACTTACAAGTTGATAGGGAGGGCGGAGCCCCGCCGCCCTTGAAAGAAAACCGCCACTACCCTCAAGGTATCAAGACTTTCATTGGACACACAGCAAGACCTATACCAAAGAAATTACCAGCGATAAAAAAGACACCACGACTAAGATCCTACAAGGCACCAAATCAGGGTCCCCTAAAAATCCAATACCCCACATATTTTGTTACATGGGGGAGACACTATTCTGACCACCGCCACAGAGTTACTCTCTCTATCCCTTATGGAAGGGAAAGTGCTGAAAACCTGGAAACATGCCACAGTCTGGCCTTTGCTAAAAAAAGCCCCACTTAGACCCGACTGACCGGGGTAACTTCCGCCTCATTTCACTCCTACCCATCTTAGGAAAGATGGTTGAAAAATATGTCAACCACACTCTGTCCCAGTTCTTAAAGGAGAACAAGGTGTTTCACCAGACCAAAAGGGTTTTGGACCAGCACACAGCACCGAATCTGCCCTACTACTGGTCACAGAAGAACTTAAGGGAATCCTCCATTAAAGAGTTACTGCTGCCATCTTGTTGCTTAATCTAAGTGCAACTTTTGATAGGGTGGATCACAAAAGACTCATTTTTAGGCTAGAGAGAGCAGGGATACAAGACAGCTCACTAAGGTGGATAGTGTCATTTCTGAAGGACAGATCGTTTCAGACCACAGAATGCGGACACTACTCGGATATTCTAGAGGTTGCATGCGGAGTGCCACAGGGCTCCTCCCTCAGCCCTATGCTGTTCAATCTATACATGCAACCTCTGGCTGAGATCATACAGGAATTTGGGTTGTCAATCGTATCGTATGCTGATGACACCCAATTGGTAGATTCAGTGGCAGGGAACTCAAACTCGAAACACAACCTAGTGTCTCCATGCATGGAAAGGGTAGCTAGCTGGATGACAAGCTGTAAGCTAAAACTAAATGGTGAAAAAACGGAACTCATGTTCCTAGGCAATAATCTTCTACCACAAGTCACCGTTGACTGGCAAAAAGAACTGGTATGTCCACTGTGCATAAAAAACTCCGTAAAGAAGTTAGGAATGTGGATAGACCACAACCTCACCATGGAAACTCAAGCCAGGAAACTGCCCACCACCTGTTTTGGAATTCTGGGGATGCTCCGTAAAATTCTAGAGCTTATTCCAGAGGAGACCCAGAGAACAGTGATACAGTCCCTGGTGGTCTCGCATCTAGACTACGGAAAATCTCTCTTCCTGGGGTCACTTAAGTACATGTTTAATAGACTGCAGGTGGTACAAAATGAAGCAGCCAGGGTACTCAGAAGCATAAACAGGTATGAATCAGTGTAGGAGGCTCTAACAAATACTCCACTGGCTGCCAGTACAGGCCAGGATCAAATTCAAAGACTGTGTATAGCAGACAGGGCTTTGAATGGCAAAGGGCCAGCTTCACTCAGGGCACTGATCACACCTTACACACCGGAAAGAGTCCTAAGACCCTCTACAGATTGCCTTGCCAAAACCACGACAATTAGGTAATCCAGAAGGGGAGGAAGATCATTCACGCACATGGTGCCAAAACTCTGAAACTCTATCTGATAGAACTAAGATTCCTCACAGTTGAGATTTCCTTCAGGAAAAGACATGGCTATCTTCAGGTTGAGTCTTCGGTATCTGTTCTCTCCTGTTCCATAGTGCTGGGAAGCCCTTGGGCAGCTATGCGCTTTACAAAACACATAAACATAAATGATCTATGAGGCAAACAGTTCCTGAAAAGTCAAAAACCCCATTATGCCACAATCAACTAATTATTTCACTTTACTTTACATCTTTTCAATTGTCTCTCACAGAAAACAGTGGCAATCCCTTTCGAGTTGAGAAAATAGTGTATAAATCATTTAAAATCCTTTGTACGATTTTTTAATTTTAGGAATCCAGAAGAGAGAAAAACTCAAACCTATCTTACTCTTTTCTTTGAGAAATTACATTCACTGATACCTTTCACAAACTGATTTCTCCAAAGATTAACATTGACAACGTGATCCCAGATTAGTGGTCATCTAGTAGCCAGAAGGGAGATTGATGGAGACGACTCACAAATAACACCACCTAATTATTCACATCTCCTCTTTCGCAAATATCCTACCACAAAACAGTGTTTCCTTAATTATTATGGAACCAAGCCAGTTTCAACTCTGTCCCTGATACCTGATTAACCTCAATGCTAAATTGATTAAAACCAGTCTTTTGTGATCATGAATGAAGGTACAGCAGTCACCAACATATCAGCAATATGTGACAATATTCAAACTGAACAACTGATATTATCTAAGTTCCAAGTTATTATCTGAGATATTTCTTAGGAATTACTGAGCTTCATGCTGACTTTATTAGATAGAGGGCAGTCAACACATATATGTAAATGAGGACAGTCAACAAATATATGTAAAGTATCAGTCATTGTTAATCCAGACTTTGAAAAATGACTATTGTTCTATTAAATATTTTATTCACCTTAGAAGAAGTTATATATGAGTGATGTAAGGTTAGGAAAAATTGCTTTCTATTCTTCACAACAATGAAGGAAGAGTGACGAGCAGTTGCCCTTCAGAATATAGGTAGCTTCAATATTCTCCTTGTCCTACCTGATCCTGAGACAGTGTCACCAATTAGCCTCTCCAAATCTGTGAGTCTGTAGTGCTAGGTTTTTATATGACTTTACATTTCTATGAATATCCAGCAATTTGGCTCTGCATTTAGTTTTGTGGTTGTGATGAAGGAAATTTGGGATTTGACTATAAATGAGTAAAAACATGTACCCATGGGAAATGTAAGTAATGTTGAATATTCCACTAGGTGAGTGTGGGTTCATGCTTTAATTTCAACTTGATTTTATAAAAACATTATGGTTGATTAACTTTAGTAAGAAAACAAGCCAGGGGCAAGGGAGTGATTCAGACACCTCTTAGGGGCAAGGAGGAACTGGATTAAATGGATTAAATGGAATCTGGATGCTCACTAATGTACTTGAAGATTAGCACAAGCTAGATCTGCTTTAATGTAATGCATGGATCAGTTTTTTCAAATAATTCTCCAAAAGTTGTTTGGCCTGGATTCTAACCTGTGGAAGAAAGAAGTCTCAATATGTACTGGAAGTTGTTAAAACAAACATAATAACGTTAGTATCTTTGCCATATATACTAAATTGACCTGACCTATATCTTTGGGAGGTAGATTTTGTCTTACATTTAGCATTTCATTTATTTTGGACCATTTTTAGTGTTAAAATGACCAGATCTACAGAATTTTTCGCTATATTTGCTCAAAGGTTTTTTATTTGACATTTTACTAGATTATTCCAACTTGAACCTATTTATTTAAATGCCAGGTCATAATATCAGTCTTCCTTTCGTTAATCTTATAACCTGAGAATTGTCTGAATTCTGAAAGCTTCTACATTATACAGTGAAAAGCAGATTCATAATTTTTTAAGATTATTAATCCTCTTCATTCAACTTACCTTTTATTGGCATAGCCTTTGAAAAAGGTGGTGCGTTAGGGTTAGATCAAAGCCTGATCACGAGCACTGTAATATAAGGAGAAATAAAAGTGGTGACATCAGACACCTTTGACGTGTACATATATACACATTAAAAAAAACCACCCATTAACTTACCTTTCATGACTAATTGCACCATGTTGATGGAAACCTGAGATGAAAAGATGTCAACTCTTGCTCCTGTATCTGAACAATAAGCATAACATATTCCAAAAGTAGGAGTATGGAAATGCTGATTTCTCCCTTTGTTGTGAGCTTTATCTCCTTATCGAGCAACAATGAGTGAACAACCGAAGAGCCAATGCAATGGTTTACACTTGCCCACTGACAACATCCTCACTAAAGGTTACAGACAGTTTATGATCTAACAGATTTCTGGACTCTTTAATTATCTCCATATACTTATTGGTGTCATAGCTAGAAAGTAAAAATACAATAGTTAATATGAGATTAATAATGGAAAAGTATCCTGAATAGCTGCTAAAGAAGACCTCAGTTATTTGAGAAATAAAACAAGTGGAACCAATTATTTCAGCAAGTACTACATTTAAGTCCCCCCACCCCAAGAAAACATTACAAGAGGTAGTTAAGCCAACCTAAACCATTTATATTTTCAATTATAATATGAGGATGCAAAGATAAATTTCCTGTTAGGTTACACAGATATACATGTTTTCCAAATCGTATTGGATTCATGTTCTCCTTATCTGGAAGAGATAGAAAAAACATATTATCCAAATATTGTAAATTATGGCCAAATGCAATGTTCTGATTTATAGTAACAAAATTACCTAGAATACACTCCAATAGTAACAATATTACCCAGAATGCACTCTCAGGTAATTAGGGTTAGAGAATTTGGGGATACCACACACATTGTATAATTATCAGGGAATGCACTCTACCCTTGAATAGCACTCTGGCTCACCCTCCCGCCTGCCTCTCCTCCGGATGTGTCAAGTTTTGGCATGACATTGAGAGTAACTGTGATTGTGTGAAAAGACAGAAAGTTTTCCCATTCCATCTCCCGCTCACATTTTCATTGCATGAGGCTGCTGAGATGGCCAGACCCATGGAAGCAGGGAGCTTGAAGCCTCCTCAGTCCCTATCTCTGTTTGCCTTGACAAGCAAAGCATCATGAAACAAAAGTAAGCAATTTGGAGAGCTGAGGGAGAAGTTTGTGCCGTGGTGGCTCCACCTTCTGTCACCTTTACTTCTGTTCCATAATGTTATTTACTACCAGGCAATGGTACCCCCTGTGTTTCCTGGAAAGCTTTTTATAATTAGGACATCCCACCCTTATAAAGCATATAGCTGCCTGCATGGTGAATAAATATCTGTTTTTCTGTGATTGTCATCTTGCACTTGAGCTATGTCAGAACCCCTTTCAGATGAGCACAGGGCATGCAGGGGCTACTGGGCCCAACCTTGATGGTTGAGACATTTCACTCCTGATGTTCCAGGTCCCGACCTACCATGCATCCTGAGCAACTGAGACAAATACCCCTTCTGCACTTGACTCTCAGTGGTGGCTGTGGACAAGCAGTTGAATCTCCCTTGAATGGAAGTGTTGATGCAGGTGAATAAACATGACTCATAATTAGCAATGCACACAGTACCATCAATAAATCAATGTCCAGTCAAATACTTGCTTTTATAGGAAAAATAAATATGTTATTGCTACCACTACACATTTAAAGGTATAACAACATTTGTAAGCAGTAACACAATCCCCTTGAGGTTGGGGATCTAGCATTTGTTTTGCAATTCAATGACCAACCCTCTTCCGTGTAGGGTGGTTGGTATTATTTCCAATTTCCCATTTACTGGTCTCCGAATACAGGGAAAGCTTACTAGTAGACCGTACTCAAAAGATCCCTTCTAACTCTGCAGGAGTTAGGCAAATGCGTCCATAGTGCCACAGCACTGTCAGCAGGGAGTTTCCCATGCCCCCAAAGGCCCACTCCTGCATCATTGAAGCATTCATCTGTGCAGCAACTGGCTTGAGCACAGGCACTCAGGAGTTCTGATCCTGCTCTGAGTGATTAGGCTTCACGCGGTACATGCAGAGCACCCTGCAGATGTAGGCTCCATCTCCGAGTAGCACAGCCAGCAGTCTCCAGTGATTGGAGCAGCTCGTGAAGGTGCAGTCAGTCAATCTTCACCAGTGGGGGCGGGAGGATTTGATCCTGGGCTCTTAGCCCCACTTTTAGCGATTTCCTTATCATCCCCATCTCTTTCCTGAGACCTGTCCAAGACCTTTCCTTGTCAGATAGCATAAATCAAAGTGTAACCTTTTTAAGTGCAAACGAGGAGTCTCTTTTTCCCTTTTTCCAGTTTGTGTTCCACCCACCTCACAGGAATGCTACAACACATAAAACTGCAATGGGGGGATTCATCTACTCCTCATGTCTTCACCAAACAGGCCAGGGCTTCCCAAAATGGAACAAGAGTCCTCCATGTCATTTACTCTTTCATGCAGACTTGCACTCAGTGTACTTTCACTGCACACATACTCTCCAATACTGTTACCTCCAAGCATTGTGCCACTACATACATACATTCAGAACACGCATTCAGCCGATGGGCATCGCTCAGTACTTTAGCTTTTCTGTATCAGTCAATCAATCAATCAGGGACTCTTTAAGCGCGCTACCTACTCATGAAGGTCTCAAGATGCTGGGCGGGGGAGAGCAGCTCCGGTCAGTCAAAGAGTCAGGTTTTGAGGGTCTTCCTGAAGATGTGCAGGATGGGGGCATGTCTGATGTCGATCGGGAGCTCGTTCCAGGTCTTGGCCGCGATGTAGGAGGAGGTTCTGCCACCCGTTCTTGCTCTGCGGATGCGCAGGGGTTCAATGAGGGTGAGGTTGACCGATCGGAGGTTCCTCTTTGGTACGTGGAAGAAGATTCTGTCATTGAGATATTATAGTCCAGTGTTGTGGAGGCATTTGTAGGCGTGGGTGAGTATATTGAAAGTTACTCTCTTCTCAATGGGAAGCCAGTGGCAGTTGTGCAGGTGTTGGTTGATGTGTTCGTGTTGAGGGATGCTGAGGACAGGTCTATCTGCGGTGTTCTGTATGGCCTGGAGTTTGCGGAGCTATGACTTGTTGATACCGGCGTAGAGAGCATTTCCATAGTCCAGTCTGCTGGTAATGAGTGTGTTGGTGACAGTTTTCCTTGATTTGGGGGGAGCCATTTGAAGGTCTTTCGGAGGATATGGAGGGTGTTGAAGCAGCTAGAGGCGACACTGTTGACCTGTCGGGTCATGAAGAGGGAGGAGTTGAGTATGATGCTGAGGTTTTGGGCATGGTCAATGGGGGTGGGGGTGCTGCTGAGTGCTGTGGGGCACCACTTGTTGTCCCATGCAGAGGGGGAGGGCCCGAGGACGAGGACCTCTGTCTTCTCCGAGTTGAGCTTCAGGCAGCTGCCGCGCATCCAAGATGTGACACCCTTCATTCCTTCCTGAAAAATGAGTCTGGTGTTGATGGGGTCCTAGGTAAGGAAGAGGATGACATGGGTGTCATTGGCGTAGGATACTATGCTGAGTCCATGCTGTCTGGCGATGGTGGTGAGGGGGGCAATGTAGATGTTGTTGAGCATGGGGCTGAGTGACGATCCTTAGGGTATTCCACTGTTGCTTTCCATGGGTTCATAGAGGAAAGGTGGTAGTCTCATTCTTTGGGTTCTGCCGGTGAGGAAGGAGCAGAGCCTGTCAAGGGTGGTTCCCTGTATGCCGGTGTCGTGGAGCCTGGCGGTGAGTGTGTGGTGGGAGAGGGTGTCAAAGGCTGCAGAGAGGTCAAGTAGGATAAAGGCTGCGGTATGTCCTTGGTCGAGGAGGGTGTGGATGTCATTTGTGGTGGCGAGTAGAGCAGTCTTGGTGCTGTGGTTTCTGCAGAATCCGGATTGGGAGGGGTTGAGGATGCATACCAGGGTGTGCTATTTTTAAACACACACACTGCCAGCACACACTCACCATGTTTGCACTGTACAATTTTTCACCTTCATGTATTGTACTTCGCACAATCACACATACACCCAATCACATGCTTTTACTGCATACACACTGCAGTTGCAGGTAATTAGTTACCCGCAGGAATACATACACCGTTTGCATGCACTAACCACACAAATACTGCACGGTACTGCCCTACTGTTACACTGTACTCTTCCAAGACACATGTACATGTGTGCTTAAGTCTGAGAAAGATTTCCCTCAGATTTAAGCGTCTTTGTGGTGTCCTGTCCCTTTGGTTTGTTGGACCCCTCTCTTATTATTGAGTTCACATGTACATGTGTCTCAGAGTCACTACTCCTGCACTACACAGCACTCTACATCTACCCGATGTAGGCCAAAGATGAGCTGAGCACACAGCAGCAGAACTTTAAAAAAGTTCAGTGAGCCTTTAGGCCTCATTCCAGTGACACAGGGTAAAAAGAACTTGTTCATATCTACTGATCACTACACAGTATGTTGTCACCACCACGCTCATGCTGCCTAACTCTTAGTAAAGGCGGTAGCCTTCCATCCCTATAAGGGTAGCACTTTAGGCACCCCTCTAGGTCCAACAAGACTACAGTCCATAAGACAGGCCTATGTCATGACACACATGCATGATCTGTGTTTGCCTATGAGAAAAAAAACAGCTTTGGGATCCCGATAACAGTACATTTGGTCACTCAGGGTATGGGTACACGTTTCTGAGCAGGTAAATAATGGGCAACATATCTCACTGCAACGTGCTAGAAGGATGTAGTGAAATTAAACTATGCTCATGGATGCATGTCTCACAGCTACATTCATAAGTAACCATCTTTTCTTTCCGGTATTCTTTCATTCTTTCTAATAATTGTACCATTTTTAGTAAGGTATAATGATCACTCAAAGTATAACATCACAGAAAAGCAGGCATATATTTGTATTGCATCACAGTTTATGGCTACATAGTTTGCTAAAGACTGCAAATAGAGCAATGGCCAAACGAATCATAATCGATGATCCATAAATACTTCTACAAATGGTGAACATATTGCAGAGTTATTAGAAGACTACCATCTGCTCTTCTTCAGGCTTCTGTCTCTAACCAGAGGATGGAGAACATCTCTGTAGTGTCCAGAAAGGGAGCACCAAGTGTAGAAAGCATCCAGTGCATAAACCATCCTTGCATTCAGCATTCATTTTAGGAAAATAACCCATTTCTGTGGAGGTTTTGGCTCCAGAAAGAAACAAATGACCATATTTTAGGTGGCATTACAAAACCATCTTAGTTCTGAAAATGTTAAATCAGAATAATAACTGAAGTTTGCTTCCAACAAACCATTTGTAAGGGGAATGTATTTCTATGTGTATATGCTGAACTCTATTCTGTAGAATTGCTCCAGTATGTATTGGAAGTTCCATTAACACCCATTTGAAAATCATACTGTAGTGTAGTTCCTATTTTCCCAATAGGCTCTGCGCATTGGAATAGTACCTACAGCAGTAAAGGCCTAGGCCAGACGTTAACTAGGTCTACTACTGTCGATACTAGACTTAATTTTTGGGTTTGCCAGCTAAGCTCAGAGTTCGCTAGAAACTTTCTCGAATGTTCAAGGAAGGATTAACTTCCCTGATTAGACAAGAAGGGATTTAGTTTCTGACAACCATAGAACATGACAACTTTGCTCTCCCCTAATCAAGAGTCAATCTCGAGAGTCGTGTGAGCACAAGGCAGTTATTTTACTCAGTCAGTACGTGCATTCTTAGTCTCATCAGAATGTAGAGAAAAGGAAGAGACGGGCGTGTTCAATAAAAGGTGTTATTTATTGATCAGTCTCTTTTCTCGTACAAGAGAAATGGATCGATATTATTGCGATACTTATAGTTAAGTAAAGTGCATACATTAGAAGCAATAGTATAAAATAATACTGTAAAAACATTGATATGGTTTCTGAGCCATATGATGTTTAAAATGATTAAAATATATTTACATACACATATACATTTGACTAAACGTACTCAACTGGTGTTTCTAAATACGCCTACCCCGTGTACCTGACCTAAGTCTAATGCGTGGGCGGGAATAGAAAGTTACAGTTTAAGTTAAGTTTGTTGTTGCCAAGTGAATAACTAAAGAATTCTCTAGGAGGGGTTATTCAGTTCTGTACCTGGAATTTAGGATGAATGAGGAATGGTATCTCTTTCTCTGCTCTCGATATTCCAGGCTGCCTGCGAGGGCTACCCGGAAGCGCCGGTGCTGGGTCTCTCGGCTTGAGATAGCAGCGCGTCTCTCAGCGCGTCAGGAAGGCGGGGCTGCTGCCTGCGGGGTCTGCTTCTGCTCTTGGCTTCGGCAAGTGTGGCTGCTCCGTCTTGTCACCACGCGTGTGTTTTGCATAGGGCAAGATCGGCAATATTTATACCTTAAAGGTGCCGGGATTGACGTAAGGATGGACATAGGTACGTCAATAAAGATGTCATACGACTTGCTCGTTAGCACATTCTTTACTAAAGTTCTCTGTGAAATCAAAACAATGGCCGCACGGATTATCCAGGTTGTCATAGGTTTGATTTGTTATGAGAACGTCGTATGCCTTATCAGGGGCTGGAGGAATATCGCTTGTCTAATTAGATCTCAAGCGTTATGACCTAATCAGATAACACGTTCCTGTGCCGTAGTGTGACTGCGTCAGATAACGGTATCTGCATCATGGGGAATTTCTTGCCTCATGGGCTGACTGTTAGTTAACTAGCTAGGTAGTTTAACCAGAATAGGGTCAGGAATAGGGGGATCGATTCAGAACCTATAGAAATACACGACACCCACTCCACGCTAACTATGGTCATATCTACTAATCTATGCATAGTATAACATAGTACAACATACTATAGAGTATAGTGTATACCTTACCACCCCAAAATACATAAATGCATTTTGAAATTTTCAAATATACTGAAAAATTGCAGTCATATATATCGTATGCACTTAAGCTATGAATCAAATGCAAAAGTAAACACGCATTGTTATGCATTATTGTTTGTTGGTATATGATAAATACACATGAAATGGCTCTTAATATGGCTATACAGAAAAAAAGTCGAAACCATTTCATCACATAAAATATATTGTGAACATACCAGTGGGCAGCTAAAGTCTATATAAAGTCTATAAAGAATCTAAAAAAATAGAAATCTTAGTTCTCTAGGAATAGTTTCTTACTTTAAGCAGAAGATCAGTGTCCCGGGAAAAAATATATAGAAAAATATTTTAGGGGCTTGCTGAAAAAAGTTGCTGTCCGTGAACTGGATTGTAATTGTTCATGTGACTTTATTTTTAAAGTTGAAGGCCGAATTCAGGGAACGCCGTGTGCGAGTTTACTCAAAAGTCTCTATTTCTGTTCCGGAGAGAACATCATATCATTCAGGCTTTCGAAAAAACTGTCAACAGCTTCATGGGAAAGTTCCACTAAGTCGGAAATAGGGGTAACCATGCATTCATGCGCATGATTGTCTCCATTGACATTCTGATTTGCATTGCTGACAGAAGGTCGTACCTGTTCGATGCTGCTTTCATCTTGAACTTCACTACTCTTCAATCGCAGTGGTGAAGATTCCAGGAATGCCGTCATCAGAATTGGCAGCCTTTGAGGGCAGCACAGTGCGTGAACCTTGGTAGGAACCAACAGTGTATCTGCATCCACTGGCGCATCCGATTGTAGCGTCAGACAGGTGTCTAACACGCATTCTTCTCCGCATAGCAGACACCTTAGTACAGGTAAAACACACCTTTGCCACATTGGTCGAAATGATAGAAACCAAGTCATGTTTAGGTCTCTAAGCCGGGAGAGTCCCAGGATTTTTGATATCCGGTCCCGGTATCCAATGGCTAGGATCGTATCTTCCATTGTCGTGAGATTTTGTTCTGTGACATGGGTTGCCATAACGAAAAATAAGGACTAGGAATAGGATTCCTGCAATTAGTCCTAGGATCAGGGGAAGTCCGCCAAAAATCGAATGGACGAAGTCTGGAAAAATACCCAGTATGGCTTTGAATGGTGTTAATGCCATCGAAAATACTGTCTTAAATACCTTTGAGACCCCTGTGGTATCAGAAATATTTAAGATTTCGCTCAGGATTTCCGCGAAATGTACGGGGGAATTGGTTGATAATAATGTATGTATCTCTGCAGTCGTCCTTGCGACTTGTAGATCATACGTTTCTTTAGATGACGTGAGCCTTGTAGGCGTCTGAAGAAGCACTGTTTTCATTCTGCTTAAAGTGTCTATTCGAATAGAAGTAATTTTCAGACCGGGCCATGCCCTTGCCTCCCTGTCTGGAAAGGAGCTGGGGAACAAAGAACGTCCACAGCACTTGACCTTCGCCGTCGTAGTGACGAGATAAGGAGTCCCGGGCATAAGACTACAGCATCTGCGGTCTACAATAAGAATGTAACTCCCATTATAGAGTCTTTGAAAGAATGGTTCTATTTCAGTTGCAGGTGCGCCTTGCTGGTGACATGAAAGGTTGTATGAATTCCCTTCACAGGCTCCGTGCAAACTAATACCGTTACACAGAAGCGTGCCGCTCAGTGACATAGCACAATTGTTGCCACTAAGAAACACTTTCTGTCCTTTGTTACTGACACATGCATGTGAATAGGGCAGGTTCCAAGTTGTTTTAAGGTACCCTTTTCCCAATTTCTCGTACATGCCAGCCTGTATATATTTTTGGCAGTATTGAAACCTGAAGGTTGAGATTGGAATATTTATGATTCCGTGTATTATCCATTCACTGACAGGTCGTTCTGACATTGTCATTGGTAATCTTTCTAGTTTTTCAATGCTCAAGATTGTATAATCAGCACCCTTCTGCGCCATACCGATTTGTCTATCAGTAAGGTTAAAGATTTGGAATAGTGACGTTGTGTTGATTAAACGCCAAGGCACATAGCCTGAACGCAGATTTTGTAACGTCCAACCAAGCTGTACAATAGAACGCAATTGTGACTGACCATGTTGTAATAATAGTAAGTCTTGCGATAATATATCGATTGCTGAAGACACAATGCTGTCCAATGAAAAAATTCTGGAGGACAGAGTCATTAACCCATTGTCCACTACAGAAAGTGATTTTTCCAAATTAATACGGTCAATTTCCCGTATTCTTTCTGCTGTCTCAATTTGAGTAACCTTCCAGGCCTCATTGTATGCTGCATATACAGAGGCTGCTATGAAACGCTTATGACGCTGTTTGCGTGGTCCCAGTATGAAATCACGCAAGTCAGCACCATTAGTAAGTAAAGTTAGGTGTTGCTTATGTTCAGGCAGTGTGGAAGTTTGTAGCCATTGAAGGCATAATTTGCCCACACTGTAGGTTGTTATTATCCCTGGGTGATGTCTTTGGGGATATCTAGGGTCTGGCCTGGTCATTTTGAAACCCTGTGTTTTATTCAGGAATCTATCTTGACAGTTATTTGTATCTGTGGGCCAGATCAACCATTGTTTCCAATCAGGATGTGTTCTGTTTTGGTTAAGTATATGGTTTATGTCTATTCCTTCATCTGTATCAGAGTTATTGCTAAACATTGTTGGCTTTGGAATAGATAGGTTATTTAAATCTTTGATTTTTGCTAGGCCAAGACAGGTGGTTTGTTGGACGGTGTCATTTAAAAATATCATTTGTTCTGGGATCATGCAGGCTCTAAACACAGCTTCTAAACCCTGTACTTGCCATTCTTTTGTACCCCAAACACTTTTCAAATCAACATGTTTGTCCCAATAATCAAATCCAAAAGTATTCATTTTTTCAAAGAAAGAATCCGAATATATCAATTTTGTGTTGGTTATCATGGTTTTCATCCCTGTCTTGTTTGACAATTTGTAATAAAATGTTTCAGCATTAGTTATGTTAAAACCTGAAAAATATGAATATTTGTCATATACGGTTCTAGAGCTCCCTTTTGGAGGTGTAGCACAATGTTCCCATTGATTATAACTTAAAACATTTCTAGGTTGTGCAGATTTATGCAAGAAATGGTTACCATAGTGGTTATAGCAATACATACTATCATAATTTGTAGAACCCTGCAAATAATCATGTTTTGTAAATTTAGCAGACATTACTAAGTCAGACATCATATTGTTAATACTTTCAAAGTCCCAATCATCAGCAAATGAGTTTGGTTTTGCAAAGTCACTCAAAGAGATCTTGATTTGGTGTGGATATTTCAGGATCTCGACCGGACCATAAATTTCATAGTCAGTGTTGTCCCAGGCTACCCCACCAGGTATTGGAATTGCTGTGAAGTTGGCTGAAGAAAGTTCTGAAGAAAGTTCTCGTTTCTCGACGTGTGAAGATGTGTGTGGTTTGAGGACCAAGTTGATGTTCTGACTTGCTGTGTCCATTTTAGCATATTTTCCCTCAATGAAGCGTCCCAAGGTAAATACCATGATGAGCCAAAGTATGAGGATAAATGCACCAAAACCCACCCAAAATTCAATCCATGGAGAAATCAGATATGTTTCTTTTAGTTGTTTCAAAAGTTCCTTTGCTTTGTCTTTAAAGGATTTTGATGATGGCTGTGTCTTTTGTTCGCTGAAACCGTCAGAGGAATCATCGAAGTTGATGAAGTAACCGGATGCAGTTCTGTCAATTGTTCCAATTGGTTCAGGATTTTTGTTTCTTGCATTTTCACTTGGTACTTCTGTATAGATTGGTGTGTCTCTACTAAATGTCTTTATTTGGGTTTTCAGAGGTCTAAGTTCTATTGCATTGTTGCATAGTCCTTGTTGTTCTTCTGTAGGCGTTTCGAATGTGATGAGCCTCTTTGATAGGACCTCTGTACTGGTAGCAAACCTTGGTGTTCTGCTACTTATTGGGAGTCCACTTGGCCTACTGTTTGTTATCGGCCACATGTTGTGGTTTTACCAGGTCGATGGATACAACTCGGTTCTCCTTTTTTCCAGCAAGTGGCGGTAGTACAACTGATCTTGTCCCGTTGACAGACAAGACAGGAACTGCTTTTCTGTAAGAAGGCCCAAATTCCTTCTTTACCGCGATCTTTTCCCTGACTAGATCCCCGACTTTTGGAATCCAGACAGGTCTTGCTGGGACAGGTGGTGATTCTTCAGTGGTTGTTGGCTGTTGTTTCAACTGTATGTTGCTCAGGTCTTTTCTTGTTTTGTTTAAGTCCTGCAAAATAGCCAAACGGTCTTTGACATCAAAGGTTTTTTCTATTACCACTGAAGTCTGACTATCAAGGTCAGAGATCAACATCCTAGTTCCGAATAATAATTCGTACGGACTGAATCCCTTCAGAGAATTTCTTGGCAAGTTACATAGACTACGTTGGACACTTATTAGATGTTTGACCCACCCAGCTCCCGAACCTAATATCCTTGCCGTTATAGATTGCTTTATGTCACGTTTTTTTCTTTCAACAATTCCGTTCCCCTCAGGGTGAAATGGACAAGAGTACCGCAATTGCACGCCCATGCTGACCATGGCCTCCTTATAAGCCCGAGAGCTAAAAGCAGGACCATTGTCCGAATGCAGAATGCCAATTGCGTATGTGCCGATAAAGACCCGCAAATCTTTTATAACAGTTCTGGCGTCAGCCGTTCGCTGGGGCCACATCCATATGAATCTCGTGCATGAGTCCACTGCGACCAAGATATATTTATAGTTACCGTCCCTTTGTAAGGGACCGCAGTGATCTAGATAAACACAGGCTAATGGTTTATCCGAGATTAGAAGGGGCGTCTGTGCTGGACGTCTCACAGTTGATACTTTCATTTTTTGACATATTTCACATGCTAGAACATAGTTCCTTGTTTGTCTTCTCATTTGCGGCCACCAGTATCTCTGTTTTAATAATGATACTGTGGCTGAGACGCCAGCATGGGTAGAAGCAAGCCCTTCGTGTGCCGCTATTATTAGTCCTAATCTGTGTTCCATGTTTGGAATTGCCCTATCCCCCACTCCAGGGATTTGAGCAAAAGGAACATTGTTTTCATCTGTTATGTATGAGTACTTTAATGGAAAGCCTTTAGGGAGTGGTTCTATCGAATCCTTTTCAGAAGCGCTGACAGCTTGTAATATTTCGCTGTCTATTTTTGTTTTTGACCGGGTGATGGCAGCTACGGAAGCCGTTTGCACAGCTGCCTTCGCGGCCTCATCAGCCAATGAATTCCCTGCAACGTGAACGCCATCACGTTGATGACTCAGTGTATGTATCACGTGAGTCTTTGGTAGTTCTTTTTGTAAAAGAGCTACTTGTTCCCATAGCATTTTATGCTTGATTGTGCCTCCTTTCGCATCCTTGAAACCATTTTGAAGCCAGATCTGCAAGTATTCATTGTAAGATTGAACGCAATAATACGAATCGCACACTATGAGTGTGGGGAATTCTCGATCGGTATTTTCAAGCGCCATCTTGAATGCTAGTAATTCAGCTCGCTGAGCTGTGCAATCTCCTAGAGATTGGGTCTTAGTCAGGGTTGGTTTAAATTTCCCTTCGTGCCAACGACCTTTAACAATCGCGCACGCAGCACTGTAAGCTTGTTTACCCCCTACTGCGGGTTGTGCTGATCCGTCTGTATATATTATACAGCCGTATTGGTCTAGAGGCAGAATTTCGGTTGGCAGAGGACATTCGAATTCATATTGTAGAAATTCTTGTGTTTTTAAGTAAGGATCAAATTCGTACACCACGTCTGTTGCAGCAAGAGAGTTAGCCCATTGTATCCATCTCGGATGGAGTGCTTTCGCATTTGGAATGCTTGCCTTTGTTACTGCCTCTAAGGCTGGTATTGGTGTCACGATTATTATTCGTTTACCTTGTGCCAGGGCTCGTTCTTTTGCTATAGCTGTCTGTGTTGCTGTAAGAATTTTTTCCGTTGGGCTAAATTTCATTTCAGCCTTAGTGTACAAGTGCGATTTAAATGCAATTGGTACCTTATCTCCCTCATTAGAGGTTAGGTATGTGAATCCGCATCTCCCTGGGATGACTCGGATCACAAGGTTGCGTGTATTATCACGGGTTTCTAATTTTGTTTTAATTAGCATGTCTGTTTGTAAGGATCTCAAAATTTCTGTGTGAGTTTGAGTCCAACTGGATCTTTTAAAGTCTGGTTTAATTAGATCGTAAAGGGGCTTGACCCTTTCTGCGTAATTAGCAATGTAAGTTCTTCCGAAATTTAGGAAGCCTAGAATTGACTGTAGGTTTTTTAGTGTTTTAGGAGCTTGGATTACGGCACATTTCTCTAGGAAATTGTCTGCCAGGCTTTTGCCTTCACTTGATAACTCATATCCTAAGAATAGGACCGTCAGATGGGCAATTCTGGACTTTTTGAAGTTGAATTTGTAACCCTCTGCAGCGAAACCAAGTATTATGGTGTTCACTCTTTTCAAGTGAGTTTCCAAGTCATCATCTGTTAAGTAAATGTCATCGACATAAGATAATGCTTCATCATCATATTGTTGTAGTAATTCTGTTACTCTCGCTGAGAATACCCCCGGGCTATTCTTGTACCCCTGGGCTAACCGACAGAATTGTTTTTGAGTGCCATTTACTGAGAATGCAGTTAAATATCTGCTCTCTGGTGCTATGTTTTGACAAAAGAATCCGTTGGAGATGTCCAAGGTTGTTTTGTATTTTTTGCGCACTATGTTATTCATTAGTGCAGCACTGTGTGAGTTTTGCACTGCAAAAGTTTTGCAACATGTGTTAAGGTGTCGGTAATCCAAAACTAGACGGTACGAATTGTCTGGTTTGGAGACCGGAAACAAAGGATTGTTCATTTGTGAGGTGCAAGTTTCAATCACCCCTTGGTATTCTAGCTGATCTAGTATTTCATTTACTTGTTTTTTAGCTTCTTGCTTAATTGGGTACTGCCTTTGTGCAGTTGGTTGTGATTTTAACTGGACTTTGTGAGGAGGAGAATCCTCATCCCATCCTACGTGATTTTTATATAAAGCAGGTGCTAAGGCCACTGCCCACTTTCTAGCAAGTGTGTATTTTTTATGAATCGGTATTTGATTCGAGAAGGCAGGCATAATTACTTCTTCGCCATGAGGGCACTCCCTGACAAACTCCGGTGGCCAGTCTTTTTCAGCTAGAAGGATGTCATAGCCCTTGGATAGGTTATCCCAAAATAGTCCCCTTATTTTCCTAGTCTTATCTCCCTCTATACGTAATGTTATCTCGTATATTTTGTGGGGCTTGCTAACTCTGGTATCTGCAGTTTCCACTTGAAGGTATTCATTCGTGTCCACTGTCTCCAGATGATTCATAAGGACTTTGCGAGCTATGCTCACCTCTGCTGCGCTGTCTAGCATTGTCTGAGCCCACTCTCCGTTTTTCAATTGTGTCCTCAGTATTCTCGGCATTGTTAACTACCTTGATACTGGCTACCTTCTTTTTTGGAAATTGTGATTTCTTTTTCAGTTGAGCAGGTTCCTTGTCTTTGGACTTGGCGTGCTCTTCTGATCGTCCTCTTCTTTCCGATTTCTGCGAGGAATTCTGAAAAGATTGAGAGGGACGTGTATCAATGTCTTGATATCTATCAGGTTTTTTAATATTATCCCTATTTCTAAGGTTATATCTATTCCCAGAGGGTTCACTCTGAGGTGACCTTTGTCTCGGGTTTGGAGATTTCTCTCTTCGCCTAGGAGACCTTCCTCTGGACTGGAATTTCTTTTCTTTAGGATTGGATTGTTTGTTCCCATCCCAGTTCTTTTTTGGTGAATTATTATTATTATTAAAAAACATTTTTTCTGGACTTGTAGTCAGTTGCGGTTTTACTGGTATTCCACCTAGACTATCTCTGCCTAGTTCTTCATAGGATTTTCTATGATTCTGGCAATTTCAGCTGGTTGGTCTGCTATATCTGTCTCTTTTAACCTCTGGCGGATCGCCACGTTTGCTGCTTCACCCTTTATGTTGGCTAGTAATATAGCCGAGACCTGCTTGAAGTCTTTCAGTAATTTCATACCAAGAGTTAAAGCAGGTTCTGGACCATATTCATCTTGAATTTGTTTTAGCACATCTGGTATTACCGAAATGGATGGAACACCGTGCGTTTTTGTGTAGATGGAAGCAAAGACTGTACCCCAAGTGTCACAGTCCTCAATGTGTGGTGCGATTCCCATTGGGAGACATATAGTCAGAATCCTGTGTTTTTCTAGCGGGGTGGTGTCAGGAAACACCGCCTCTATTTGGGTGATTTTCTGTGCCAACCAGAATGGTATCTGTTCCCTTTTAGCTGGAACCTTACCTAGGCAGGATTGGATGTTCTGTGGTGTAATTTTATTTGTGTTCCCCTGGTGAGAGGTCAGCTGTGGTAGTTTAATCGCTGGCTGAATTGTAGAAGTCCGCATTACATACTGAACTAATTGTCTGTGAATTTTTAGTAGTTGTTTTAGCTGTATTAATAGCTCTGGTGCAGTCATCTCGTCGATGTCTGGATGTGGTGTGTATCCGGCTAAGACCGGCCACGTTGCTCCTGGTCTTCCTAAAGGACCGAGCCTTGTAATGTGATTATTATGTTTTAGGGCGCCATCAAATAAGAGCAAATGCTCTTGGAATTTGAGTGGTACTTCCACCTCCTCGAAAGGAGTGTACGTTTCAGGAGGTTCCTCTACTTTGTAATAGTGGAAGTACTTTGTTACAGCATTTGCTGCTGGAAAATGTATCCATGTATAGTATACCTCTGTCTGCCGATATTCGTGTGCCTCAATTACGAATATGACTGTGCCACCTCTAGGTGTCAGTCCATTTTCTATAAGTTTTAAGGTTATAGATCTCCTTTTGGCGACCTGGATGAGTATTATATCCGGGTCTGCTGTTTGCATGGTAGCATCAGCATCTGCTATTTCAGTAGCTAATCTAATTGCCTCTCTTTCTCCATCACTGTCTCCCATTTTACTGACAGGATGGTATTATTTTTATTTGCAGATCAGGTTTCTTTATGGAAACAGAGATTAGATGCACAATATTCTGGAACTGTTTTATCCTTCAACGTTGACTAGACCAAGAACCGTACATAGGAGTTCCCTCCTGCGAGGTTTTGGAGGATATAATAACCTTTCACCCACTCCAGACGTCTTTGGAGTATTTGGGAAAAGGGGTCTGAGTGAGAAAGCACGACTGAGTTACTCTAAATGTCTTACGTTAGTTTTATCGCCCTTTCCAAACGCGTTGGGCGCCATGTAGTGTAGTTCCTATTTTCCCAATAGGCTCTGCGCATTGGAATAGTACCTACAGCAGTAAAGGCCTAGGCCAGACGTTAACTAGGTCTACTACTGTCGATACTAGACTTAATTTTTGGGTTTGCCAGCTAAGCTCAGAGTTCGCTAGAAACTTTCTCGAATGTTCAAGGAAGGATTAACTTCCCTGATTAGACAAGAAGGGATTTAGTTTCTGACAACCATAGAACATGACAACTTTGCTCTCCACTAATCAAGAGTCAATCTCGAGAGTCGTGTGAGCACAAGGCAATTATTTTACTCAGTCAGTACGTGCATTCTTAGTCTCATCGGAATGTAGAGAAAAGGAAGAGACGGGCGTGTTCAATAAAAGGTGTTATTTATTGATCAGTCTCTTTTCTCGTATAAGAGAAATGGATCGATATTATTGCGATACTTATAGTTAAGTAAAGTGCATACATTAGAAGCAATAGTATAAAATAATACTGTAAAAACATTGATATGGTTTCTGAGCCATATGATGTTTAAAATGATTAAAATATATTTACATACACATATACATTTGACTAAACGTACTCAACTGGTGTTTCTAAATACGCCTACCCCGTGTACCTGACCTAAGTCTAATGCGTGGGCGGGAATAGAAAGTTACAGTTTAAGTTAAGTTTGTTGTTGCCAAGTGAATAACTAAAGAATTCTCTAGGAGGGGTTATTCAGTTCTGTACCTGGAATTTAGGATGAATGAGGAATGGTATCTCTTTCTCTGCTCTCGATATTCCAGGCTGCCTGCGAGGGCTACCCGGAAGCGCCGGTGCTGGGTCTCTCGGCTTGAGATAGCAGCGCGTCTCTCAGCGCGTCAGGAAGGCGGGGCTGCTGCCTGCGGGGTCTGCTTCTGCTCTTGGCTTCGGCAAGTGTGGCTGCTCCGTCTTGTCACCACGCGTGTGTTTTGCATAGGGCAAGATCGGCAATATTTATACCTTAAAGGTGCCGGGATTGACGTAAGGATGGACATAGGTACGTCAATAAAGATGTCATACGACTTGCTCGTTAGCACATTCTTTACTAAAGTTCTCTGTGAAATCAAAACAATGGCCGCACGGATTATCCAGGTTGTCATAGGTTTGATTTGTTATGAGAACGTCGTATGCCTTATCAGGGGCTGGAGGAATATCGCTTGTCTAATTAGATCTCAAGCGTTATGACCTAATCAGATAACACGTTCCTGTGCCGTAGTGTGACTGCGTCAGATAACGGTATCTGCATCATGGGGAATTTCTTGCCTCATGGGCTGACTGTTAGTTAACTAGCTAGGTAGTTTAACCAGAATAGGGTCAGGAATAGGGGGATCGATTCAGAACCTATAGAAATACACGACAATACCTATGTCCAAAGGCAACCTTGTTCACTTGGCGTAACCTACCTTTCCTATCTGACTATAAGCGCTCATGAGTTAACTGAACTTTGGCCAAGGTTCCACTGATTACAGGAGCCTACATTAACATTGCTAACCCTGTCATGAGTTTGAGGTGTTAAACCCCTTATTACAACTTTCCCTTTATCTCTTCTCTTTGAATTGTATTTGCCAATTAGTTTATACATTTTTCTTTTAAGAACTTGTCTTTGCCTTTGTCCTGGTGTATCCCTCCATTTGCTTTTGGTTAGGTACATATGTCCCTTACACTATTTATTCTTTTAACAGAAATGCTGATTAATTGTTACAGCCCAGCACTAAGGCCCAGATGCATCAAACTAACAACGGTCGCAAACGGGCAGAATCTCCGAATCTGCCTCTTTGCGACCGGTATTTTTGCATTTGGGATGCATCATCCCAAATGCAAAAATTGCAATTTAAGGAATCTCTAAATTGAGATTCCTTAAATTGTGATTGCATTTAAGGAATCCCAAATTGAGATTCCTTTGCATCAAAGTTAAAAATTTAGCGATTTCGCTAATAGGAGTAGCAAATTACCACGAAGTTCAACTTCATGGTAATTTGCAAAAACTTTGAAAAATGCACTTTTGTGCATTTTTTTAAGTTTCATGTTGCGCACACACATGCCCTAAGGACATGTGTGTGCGCAACATATGTGCCCAGATCAATTTCAGGGGTGCAACAGGGTATCCTTTGGACACCCCTGCACCCTTGAAATTGCATTCTCAATTTGCGATTCGCTAATTACGATTCGCAAATTGAGAATGTCTTCCCATTCATTGGCCCATAGGAATGAATGGGGAGGTATTCCTTAATTGCGACTCGCAAATTGCGAGTCGCAATTAAGGAATATTAAGAAATCACAATTTTTTTAGCGATTTCTTCATGCATAGCCTTTTGCTATTCCTTATTAGAGATTCCTTATTTTTCGGTAATAAGGAATCGCAAATGGCATTGTTGATGAATGTGGGCCTAGATGTCACTGGAAGGCAGGACGAGCATAATTTAATGATGGCTTGCTTTACCTCGATGAGCCGCCATATCAAGCTATAGTGGTAACTTTCCTTCAGTGCACATACAACTATTATAACCCCCGCCTCCGTCCTGCCCTCCCCATCCACAGCGTTTCTTAGAGCTAAGAAGGAGACCAGGGGATGGTAATACAGAATTTCTATTTTCTAATTCAGTTTGCTACCAGTTAATGACTGAATGCATGCATAGAGTAACTCCGCCTACCCCCACACAATATAAATGTATATTTAGTTTTGACATTTTTCAACCATCTATTTATGGTCCTAAACGTGCGTGTATGTGAACATTTCCACTTCCAAGCAGAAAAAAAACCAGGGGCCTCATTGATGAGGCCTTGCGTCAGTTTTGCGCTTCCGATGCGTCACTTTTTGTGTTGCATCGGTGGCGTAAAACATGCCTCCTGTTGCTCACTATTTACAAAGTGACGCATCTAAGCAGATGCGTCACTTTGTAAACCCCTGCGCTACATTATACCTGCGTCAGGTATAATGTATGCAGAGGGGGCGTTCCCCCGCAAAAAGCCTTGCAATAGTGACGCAGTGAAATCTATGAGATTTCACTGCGTCACTTTTAGGACGCTGTTACGTCAAAATCTTGGGCCTGCCTCACAGCAGGCGTAAGACTGACGCAAGCCCTTTCACATGGGCCTTTCCCCATGTGAAAGGACGCATTGCTGGAGTTGCGTCACTTTTGTGACACACCCCAGCAATGCGTGACTTTTGGGCTTACAGATACGTCAGAAATACTGACGTATCTGTAACTCCTTGCGACATGATGCGACATACTGTAAATATGATGCATCATTGGTGTCGTAAGGAGGTCGCAGTGAAAAGTGACGCATTGCTGTTTTCATGCAGCGATGCGTCACTTTTCATAAATGAGGCCCCATGTTCCTGGAGGACCACCGTATTTTGGGAGAAAGTGATATCTCCCAATGCAGAACAGGACACTATTGTTGGTATACCTTCCACACTGCAGCTTAGATTTCAAAAGGTTAATATTTTATGAGAACATGTTTGACTTCATTTTAAAAGTGTTATGTAGTCTTTGAATTTCATTACAAGAAACAAACTTATACTCCTTATTTGCACAGCCAGAGTTTCTTGAGAAATTGAATACATTTAACAGTAATGGAATTCCGATGGAGGCAGGTTTATAAAAACGCCATTATTCTTTGGTATTACAAGAATATGCACGCAAAGTGCCATTTGTGCAGCAAAACATCTTGTAATTTCGTGACACAATTATGTATAATGCATAATACAGTCGGTGGATAGTGTGATTAAATTCAAATTATTGAAATGAACCACAATTGTACTTGCTGTGTTCATTTTCTGAGCTTGACGTGACAGAAAGCGGATAGACACTGCGACCAGGAAGAGACTGAAAGTTACATCTACCAGAAGGTAATGCTTTTCCTAAATAGGGGTAGGAGTAGGATCCGAGCTTCCTTGAGAGAGAGAGAGAGAGAGAGAGAGAGAGAGAGAGAGAGAGAGAGAGAGAGAGAGAGATGCAAACACTTTTGAAAAAGATAAGATTTTAACACTTTCTGGGATGGTAGTATTTTGGATGTAATTTTTTAGGGTGCCTGTTGATCCTGACCCTTGTTCTGACCCTCACACAAATCCCACATCAGGCGCGAACTGGATTTTTTGAGTAATTTGGGATTGCACGTTTTAGGGCTTATTTATAAAGCCCTGCGTTACCTTTATGCCACTTTTGCGTCACTTTTTGTGATGCTGCAGTGGCATAAATAATGTGCCATGTTGAGCCATATTTACGAAGTGACAAGTCATAGATGGTCGTCTATTCAGCACGGCCAGGCTCTCCGGCTCTTTCGTATTTATTGCGTAATGACCATGCTGACTTATTACTTTGAACGAACTGAATTATAATTAGAAGCCACACAGGGAGCTCCCCATATACCACTTTCAGTGGGGATTGCCTCCACACTGCTTGTACGCATATGATTTATATCCTCCTTGGGCAACATATACACTATGGAATGTCCTGGCTAAGCACCATGGTTGTCCATATGTGACTCTCATGTGGAGGTAGAATTTACCCTTATCGCGTATGATGGGTCAGAACATTGACAATTTCCCCTTTTATGGCCTGCAATACTACCCCCGACCCATGCTCAGTGCTCAGAGGTCATCTATGGAATAACATAGTAGAGTGACAATGTATACAGGCCCAACATTGGTTCGGGGGATTATGGACCTATTCCAACCAATGTGTGTATAAACTAGGATACAATTGGTATTTAATTTTCTTTTTCGATTGTTTCTTTATCTTTTCACGTTCACTCCATACATGAGCACTCCTTTCTTCACCCTTTTCTGAATACCGTTTGTTGTCATAATGATTGATTGAAAATCGCTTATTCAAAAAATTCAATAAAAGAAAGATTTCTTTTACAAAATTGTTTTGTCATTGGTTTTTCTCTTCTGGCCTCCAATCAATGCATAGGACAACTCTCTGTATAACAAGTTGAATTAATTTATCCAGTCCCACACACTTGGGGTGGGTTGTCAAATACGTCAGGACCAGGGGCCAGATGTAGGTAGCCTAATACCGGTCGGTAACGGCCGAAAATCGGTGTTTTCGGCCGTTACCAACCGGTATTCGGAAAATGAGATGTAGGTCGCCGAAAACCGGTAAAAATACCGAATCGGTAGATTACCGGCTCGGTAAAGAAACCGAGTCGGTAAAAGTACCGACTCGGTAAAATTACCGAGTCGGAACAAATACCGAGTCGGTAAAAGTTCCGACTCGGTAAAATTACCGAGTCGGAAGAAATACCGTGTCGGTAAAAGTTCCGACTCAGTAAAATTACCGAGTCGGAAGAAATACCGTGTCGGTAAAAGTTCCTACTCGGTAAAATTACCGAGTCGGAATATACGAAATGGAAAATACCACGCCATCGAGATGTAGGAGAGCCTTAAAATACCGAATTGTTCCAAAATTCGGTAATTAAGAGTCGGTAATTAACATGGATTGCAAGCAGGTGGTAATCAGGTGCAGCCTATAAAAAAGGACCCCAAAATGCAACACAGGAAACAGAATGGCGGCATTTTACGTCATAGCAAGACGGCTAAGGCTACAGGCAGCAGGTGAGAGGGAATGGAGAAGGGAGAAACAGGTATATAGGCAAAGGATTACACTCATCCAATTGACAGAGCCAGAGATAATGCAGAGATACAGACTGCACCCTGAAACCATCATGGACCTGATCAGGGACCTGCATTCACTCCTGGACCACCCAAGACCAAGGGCCCATGCCATCCCACCCCATGTCCAGGTGCTCTGTAGCATACACCTCCTAGCATCCGGGAGCTACCAGAGTATAGTTGCAGCGGCAGGTGGGGTGTCCCAGAGCTGCCTGTCGCATTTTTTCAAAAAGTTCCTGGATGCCATGATGCAAAGAATGGATCAGTACATCCACTTCCCAGACACTGATGCGGACTTGCTCAGGACCAAGACTGACTTTTACCTCATGGCAAACTTCCCACACGTGATTGGCTGCATTGATGGGACCCACATCCCCATTTGCCCCCCTGCTGCCACAGAGCACATATACAGGAACAGGAAGTCAACACACACGATTAATGTTCAAGCAATCTGTGATGCCAAGTTCATCATCACAGACATAGTGGCCAGATACCCAGGAAGTACCCACGATTCATTAATCTTCCAGAACAGTGGGATCTATACCCGCATGACAGCGGGTGAATTCGGGGAAGGATACCTGCTAGGTAAAGAAATGGGTGACACTCCCTTGATAGATGAAGCAGACGTATGTCAATGTGTGCATCTGAGTAATGTATATTTTGTCTTCCACTTTAGGGGATAGTGCATATGCACTCTGTTCCTTCGTCCTGACACCCTACCTCAACCCAACAACCCCCAGCCAGAGACGTTACAATGTGGCACATAAATCCACCCGCAACATCATTGAGCGCACCTTTGGCCTCTTGAAGAGCCGGTTCCGCTGCCTCCACAAAAGTGGGGGGGCACGCCAGTACTCACCTGTAACGTGCTGTAAGATTATTGCTACGTGTGCGATGTTGCACAACCTCGCTACTAAGAGGGGCACAGAGGTGGAATTGGAGGACTATGAAGACCATGATGATGAGCAGGCACTACCATCAGCCAACCCAGTAGGAGGACCAACACCCACAGACGGTAGACAGAGACGGGCAGAAATCACACACAACTACTTCTGAGTAAGTATAGAGACAAAGCACGTATTGTATTTCAAAGCACGTAGTTTAATTTAGCACTACGTCGAAATGACATGAGACACACAATACACATACTAGTGTGCCCAGCACTACTGTGTGGACGGGGGTTACGTCACCCTCACATGTCCATGAGCAAAAGTCTGACTCACTGCTTGCGTCCAAGAACACCCAGGCGTGCTGCCTGATGTTCATTAGGTTCAGAGTCTGCTGTGCCTGCGCCGGCACTCTGGCGTCTGCTGCTCCTCCTTACTTCAGGTGCTGGGGTGCTGCTCCTGCTACTAGGGGTATCTGTGTCCCCAACTGCTTCTAGTCCTGTGGTGGCTGACTGGTTAGTCAGCAGCACTTCAAGTGCTGTAGTGACTCTCCCCATCCCCCGGGATGGATCAGTACAGCAGTGCACCAGGCCCTCCTGCATTGCAACTGAACGGCGACACATGAGTGAAGTCGCAGTTGCTAGTTGGCGCATTCCCCTTGTGTCATGATGTGTGCGATGGCTCTCCCTGCGCCTTTGTGCACGGTCCTCTCGCAGTTCCTCACACAGTGTCGCCACAGACTGAGACATTTCCCTGACTCCCTCTGCCATTTCCCTCATGCTGTCTGCCATTGATGTGATTCCACTGTTAAAGTCTGTGAATTTGCTGTTCATAATTCGCATCTGCCTGTGTACTGCACTTATCCCTCTTGCCTGCAGGCGCTGAACCTTCACTATTGTGGTCTCGAGGCCTTGGAACACACTCTCATCACGGCCACTGCCGCATGACTCCCGGACCCTGCGACGTCTTGTTCCTTCTGATGGCCTGACAGGAGTGGATGTGTGCCCTGGTGCATTCCCTGCCATAGACTGCATTGCCTCATCATCTTCCCCTCCCTCATCCGAGGATGTTTGTAGGATCCTATGAGGGGGTCCCTCATGCCTCACAGGCCTGAGGATTTCAGACACCTCGGAGTCAGCTGGTGTGTGTGACTCTATTTCCGCAGGTAGTTGGGAACCTATGAGCACAGGAGATGCTTCCAGTTGCATTGTGTCATCTGCCTCTGGTATGTCTGCTGCTTGTGCGCATGGCGATGTGGGTCTTGCACTGCTGGGCCCAGCATCCCTGCCTTCTTCCGCAGTGCTATCCATTTGGGGATGTGTCTTCTCCCTCAACTGCTGTGACTTGTGTGATGTCTCTCCTGTGGACAGACATGGACAGTATCTTAGTGGTGCTTTCACTTTGTTTATCAACATTAAATTACACTTTCACATCACTATTTTCTACTCCTCCCATGTGTCTGCTTGTATTGTGTGGCATGCCTGACGAAATTTAATGGTGACTGTTCATATGGGTATTCTAATAACTACCACTCCCATAATGCATTGCAGGTGAGTACTAAAGTCAGGACTGGATTTCCTTATTACATTGACACATTGGGGGAGGTACGCAGGCAGGGGGTGTGGGATGATGGACATGTCCCTTACCTTTCTTAGCTGCAGCTCGGGCTGAGCTGTCTGCATCACCAATCCCCAGGACGCAATCTGGCTCCAGTGTGGACTCCACTAGCTCTTCAAGGTCTGTGAGTGGAGGTGCCTTGTTCTTCCCACCACCTGTTAAATTGGATTCCTTCCTTCTTGCAGCCAGTTTTTTCTTTGTGACGATCCTTAGATCGTACCATCGTTTTTTTAGGTCGTCCACTTCCCTGTTGGTGACTCCAATGGCGTTGATTTTAGTCTGGATCCCCAGCCAGGTGCTCCTCTTCACAGCCTCTGGTACCTGCAGGGAATGTTTTCCAAATATTCTTGGGTAGTGCTTCACTACCTCCTCCACCAGCACCTGCAGTTCTCCAGTGCTAAACTTCATCTTCCTCTTTCTCTCAGGTCCATCCCTCTGTGAGTCTTGTTGCTCCATTTGGTTAACCTGCAGGGATCTGCTTCACAACTGGTAGTCTCTGTGAGTCTGCTCTCCTGTGTGATCAGTTACACTGCACCTGCATGGGTGTGGCCACTTCCTGGTTGTGTGGTGGGGTTGATGCACAGGATTGGTCTATTGCTCTGTTGGTTGGCTGAGGGGTGGGATGGAGACACCTGATTGGTTGATACTTCAACTGCCTGATATTTGTATCCCCGACTCGGTAGTTTCAATGCATTCCTATGGGCATCCGGGCCCATAGGATTGCATGTGACTTACCGATTCGGTGAATACCGTTCATGGGTTACCGATTTTTACCGAATCTGTATTTTTTACCGGATTTTGACCTACATCTCGTTTCACTTTTCTTAAATACCGATTCGGTAAAAATCAGTATTTTAGAGTCGGTAAAAATGTGTTACCTACATCTGGCCCCAAGTGTTGTTGATACTTTTAGAAAGTTGGCATTTTCTTATTCTAACCATTCTATGCCTCTGCTGTCTGAATACATGTCTGTGTTGGGTGACAGCACTGCCTTGTGTATTCCCTCTAAATTGACTCACACAAAGGAGGCTGGGGCTTGGCATTTGCATCCTGATGACCCATCGCCAGACTGATGGGCATTCCTGAGGTAGATTGGGAGGGAAGAGCAGACACTTGCACCTGAATAGGGCTGTGCCTGTCTCCAGACAAAAAGCTACATAACCACCTGTAGTGAGTTTGAAGCCAGGGTAGGGAAGGCAGGAACATTGAAGGCACAACTGCGTATAAGAACAAGATCCCTGACACCACAACATCAGAACCTTTCTGGACCCAGGGACATTCTGCCAGGAATTGGAGCTGCTGTGCTGGAAGAGGAACTGCCACTTGCCTACCTGCTTAGATGTGTTGGCCTGCTTCTTCTTGCCTGGTTCTGAAAAGGACTGGACCTGCTCTCTGCATTCTTGAACCCAAGTTTCTCTAAGGGCTTGCCTCCTATTCTTGTAGTCTCAGGGCTATCAAGGACTCCATTCAACTCTGCTTCAGCTGCTGGGCTCTGCCAACTGTGAGTCCTGCCCTGCCAAGAGGTGCCAATCCAGTCCTGGGCCTTGAAAATGGGTTCTGCAGCTGTTTTACTGCAAAAAGTGGCAGAGTGATGACTTTGCTCCGATTAGAACTGATGCAGTGTTCTACTTTGATGCAGTGACAATTCTACAAAGATGCAGCGCCGATCCGAAGACACCATTGCAGATCTCAATGACGATCCACCGCCTGCATTGTAAGGGGCTTAATGATGAGGTAGCTCACCTGTGAGGCTCAAAACGACGCATCAGTCCGGCTGCATGAATTGGAGCAGACGCTTGCTCCATCCAAAGTACTTTTTCAGTAGGCCCTGCATGGGTCCTGTAGGTGGCCTGCCTTTCATCGCGGTCTTTAAAAATTAATATCTCCTGATCTACTTATTGGATTTTTTATATTTTTATCATATTTTACTCAGATAAATATTCTCTATTTCTCTAAACTGACGTGGAGTCTTTTTGTGGTGTTTTCGCTGTGTTACTGTTATATAAGTGTACACAAATACTTTACAAATTGCCTCCTAAGTAGAGGCTAAACTACTCTGTGACAAGCTGCCAGAGGGTGAGTCCATGTTAATTTAGGTTGTGCATCTGACTTACCCTGGCTAGGATGGGGGCCCCTAGTTGGACAGGGTGTAAACCTCTGTGAACTAGAGACACAATTTCGAACATTGGTGATCAGCGCTGAGGATAGGGCGTGTGTTCGTGCAGTACCTTCCAGTAATTTCGTGTAGACTATTATCCACATCCAGACCAATTTTTAATTTTTCAATTCTCTCTGATTGGCATTTTTACTTTTCTGTAAATCATGTCTCTTATTGGAGGTCCCATAGTTGCACCTGCAAGTTGTCAAAATTGGAGAAGTTCACAGTGCAACAACTAAAGGAGTTTTGCACGGAGTTTGGGGTTTCTACCAAAGATTTTACTAAGAATATGGGGCTGCAAATGGCACTGAGGGCCTTGATGGAAGCTAAGGATGTAGCAAATGAGATTCCAGAGGGGATGGTGAGGAGATACAGGATGATGTGGAGCTGGACCAGGATTCAGTGAAGAATCTGGGACTGCCTGTGGGAAAGGGGCCAACAGCCGGCAAGGAGAGATGGTTTCCCCTAGGGCAGGGAGCAGCATGTACCCAGAGGAGCTGGAGGACAGGAGGGGAAGGGGGAATTTGAAATTGGAGCGGGCTAAGCTCAAAGTGGAAAAGCAGAGAGCCTTAGAGTAGAAAAGGCTGGCTATAGAAGAGGAGAAAAAGAGAAAAAGATTGTCCATGAAGGAAAAGGAAATTATGTTGGCTCAGGAGGTGAGCCTGAGAGAGCTCGACATGAAAGCCTGGAGGGCTGAGTCCATCCTAGATGATGCAACATTACCTGAGTGCCCTCTGACAGGAGGGTCCACATATCCAAGGCAATGGTGTCACAATTTGTGGTGAGAGGAAACATAGTCAGAGGGTTTGAAGCCTATGAAATTGCTTTACAGATGCACGAAGTCCCTGAGGAGGACTGGGGTGCTAGTGTGTGGAGGCATATACCTAGTGAGGGGAGAGACACTCTACTGGCCCTAGAGGGGTGTGACAGGATGAGAAATCCCCCCATGAAGGAGGCCTGATCAGGAAGTTTGTTATAACCCCAAAAATGTATACACAAACGTTCAGTGACTGAGAGAAACTATCCCAACAGACCTGGGTGGATTGTGTGGATTCCTTTTGCACACCTAAGAGCTTGCTAAGGAGGCAGCCCGCTGAGTCACCAACAGGGTTCACAGGACAGTATCTGGGGGATCACCACAAGGGTGGGCATGGTCCTCACCAGTAGAAAGGGGGACAAACAGAGCAAGAAAGTCTCTAAAGGGCCCCAAACTAGTTCTGGGTGTCAAGGTTCCCTTCCCCCGTTGATTAAAAGAAGAAATGGTTCACTGAGAATAAGTGCAGGGATGCCTATCATGAAATGCTTTGAGTGCCAAAAGGAAGGGCACTCCAAAGGGGATAATAAGAGTCCTAAACAGGCACAGCCCCCACCAGTGGACAGTCACTGAGGCTGGCTAGTGTAACGCTTTGGGAGGAAATGGTCCCAGATAGTTTTGGTGGGTGTGCAGAATTGCGCCAAGTTTTCCTTGGTGATTGTGACTGGTACAGCGAACCCACATGCCTGACAGTACTAAAAATTACAGTGAGGAGGTGTCCATCAGTGAGCAGAGGGTGGAAGCTATGAGAGACATAGGAGCTAGCATGACAACCATAAGGTGTCATCTGGTGTCTTCAGTGCACGTAGTCCCTAAAACGTTTCACTACATTGTTGCTGCTGACAACCGTGAGAGCCACTGCACAGTGACTCTGGTTTCCTTTAAATGAGGGGGTCTCAGGTTTGCAGAAGGAAGCTGTAAGTCCATTTATGCCTGTAGACTGTCTGCTGGGTAATGACCTAGAGCACATCATTTGGAAGGAGGTGGAGCTCAGGTCACGCTAAGAGATAATGGGATTGCCTGATTGGCACTGTCCCTGGCAGCTCAAGAGGGTGGTGAGAGGACCTGGAGCCTGAAAGAATGGCCCAGATACCTGCCAAAAAGAGGAAGGGCAAAGGGCATGGGAACCCCCTCCTGAAATCCCCACCTTCCAGCAGGAGACTGACCCTGAGGGGGACGTCCTGGTATCTACATGGGAGGATGTGTCTGAACTGGGGAACCTGCCAGAGCTGACCAACTGACAGCAGGAAGGGGGCCCCTCCAGGTGAGAGTTCTGCAAGGTACAGAAGGATTGCCCTACTTTTGTGGGTCTTTGGCAGCAGGCTGAGGCCCAGCCAGCTGGTGACGCCTCTGGCAAGCACCTGATCTACTGGGAGAATCATCTCCTGTACAGTGAGCCTAAGGATCTTGAGCTTGGTGCAACACGTGTGTTGGTGGTAGCCCAGTGATTCAGGACCTCCCTACTGGGTCTGGCTCATGATATCAAGCTTGTCACCCACTTCTATTGGCCTCAAATGAGGAAGGCTTCAGATTCAACCTGCAAATCCTATCCTACCTGTCAGGTGAGTGGAAAGTCAGAGGGGGGTGAAAGGCCCCTCTACAACGCCCCTATTTTAGCAGGCGGGTTGTCTCGCAAATGGAACTCCTATGACTCCCAAGGGTTCCTTGACTTTGTGACTAATACTTGTCCCATTATTGACCCTGAATCAGGTGTTGACTCCATGAAGAGTGACATTGCTAAATGGCTGCAAACAGCCAGTGACAGGTTTGCCCCCCTCACTAAATTCGCACATGCCACACATGGCAATTCCCACTGATGGTTCTCAAGAGAACTTAAAGCATTAAAACTGAAGCTATGCCAATTAGAACGTAATTGGAGGCGTGGCTACTCCAATTCGGACAGATTGCTGTTTGTGATGGCCCATAAAGAATATAAAAGTGCAATCGTTAGAGCAAAGGCCTCACATGTCTCTGAAAGAATCCTCTCAGCCCGTAATAAATCTAAAGAAATCTTCAAAATTATGAATGACTGCTCATCGGATCACAGAGTTCTCCCCACCCAGGCCCCTACCCAAGAAACCTGCAACGCGCTCAATACCTTCTTTATCCAGAAAATTGTGGACATCAAGAACACTATCCCTTCCCCCATCTCTGCCAGTCTGGTAGACTTTTTCCCTCTTAACCCTTTCTCCCTTACCCAATTTTCAGTTATAACCCCTAGCATTCTTTCTGAGCTCACAACCCGTATCAAATCAGGGTCCCCCAAGGATTGCTGCCCCACTTAAGTTCTTAGGGCCGTCTTTTCCTCCCTTCCTGATAGCATTCTCCCCTTCCTGAATGCCTCTCTTAGTACTGGCACGGTCCCCAGTGCATTTAAGGAGGCGATATTAGTTCCCCTTTTAAAAAAATCGGGAGCTGATCCCACCAATCCCGCTAACTACTGGCCTATCTCCCTCTTGCCCTACATGTCTAAACTTCTTGAGGCCCAGGTAACTACGTGCCTGTCAACATTCATAGAGAACTCCATCTTTTTGGAACCCAATCAAGCTGGCTTTAGGCCAGCTCATTCCACTGAGGGTGTCATCCTGAAAGTCCTGGATGTTCTGCGGGGGGAATGCAGACAGGGGGTCCCCACAGGCACTAGTGCTCCTGGATTTTTCGGCTGCGTTCGACACGGTGGATCATGACATCCTTCTCCACCGTTTCGGACAAGCTGGCATCCAGGGCCCTGCCCATGAGTGGATTAAGTCCTTCCTCTCGGGTGGAGGGCAAACGGTCCATCTAGGCCCCTTTACGGCAACTCAGGTACCCACGACATGCGGAGTCCCGCAGGGATCCTCCCTTTCCCCCTTATTGTTTAATTAATACCTCCGCCCATTGATCCACTCGTTAAGAAACTGGAAATGCACTGTCCTCAACTATGCTGACAACATGCAGATCATCTTCCCCCTGGACTCCCTCGATGCCGCATCAGATTTTCAGGCAGTGATGCTCCATATTCACCATTCGATGATCCATAATCAACTTAAACTGAATCCGGAGAAAACAGAACTCATCCTGCCTGGCAACAGTGCGGCTCATTGGGGCCCACAGTTCTGGCCAACGGAATTGGTCGTATCTCCCAGCCCCTCTGGTTCGGTCAAGAGCTTGGGCGTTACTATCGACTCTGACCTCTCTCTTAAAACCCATGTAGGGGCTGTTATCTCGTCCAGTATGTTTCAGCTGCGGAAAATTCGTAAAATCTCTTATCTGCTCTCACATGATGCGCTAGTACAAGTCGTAATCTCCCTTGTTCTTTCCCGTCTTGATTTTTCTAACTCCCTTCACGCTGGCCCTGCTCCACCATTTACAGATTGTGCAAAATCAGGCAGCAAGGCTTATCTATAAAACCCCAAAATAGCAGTCAGCGAGACCCTTATTGCACAAATTGCACTGGTTGCCAATCGAACAAAGGGCCGCCTTCAAGACTGGCTGTTTAATATTTAAGGCCCTCCATTGCAACTGTCCTGATTTTCTGAAGTCACTCATTGTCATGCATTGTCCGGCCCGCAACTTCCGCTCAGCCCATCTCCACCTCCTGGTCACCCCCATGGTTAAATTTAAAAAGCTGGGAGGCCACAGATTTAGTTAGTTGGCACCTAAGCTGTGGAACTCCCTTCCCCTGGCAATTAAGACCTCTGGCACCCTGAGGAGTTTCCGAAAGAGTTTGAAAACCTGGCTCTTTCCTAAGTACAATTAGTCTCTCGGTTGCCTCCTTACAATCATCATTTAGCGCCAGGAAACTTATGGTGTCAGTGCGCTTTATAAGTTTAGCTTAACATTAACATTAACAATCTTTCCATGTCATTAGCACCCCTACTGTGTGAGTAGGCTTCAACGTTGTGGGGCCTCTGGATCCCAATAGAGATTTGTTCTGGTCTTGGTGGGCTATGCCACCCGGAACTCAGAAGCTATCCTTCTGAGGACAATGACTGCACCCATCATTGCTAGGGCACTTATGAGGATCATTACCCATGTGGGTTTCCCTAAGGAGGTGATATCAGACCAGGGTACCAACTTCATGTTCAATTACATAAAGATCATGTGGAAGAACTGTGATGTGACCTAAACATTCACCACTCCTTACCACCCCAAACTAATGGGTCGGCTGAAAGATTCAACTGTACCCTTAAAGGCATGATTATGGGTCCACCTTAACACATGAAGCATAAGTAGGATGTTGTAGATATGTTTATCTCAATTATGGGTTAGTCTTTTCTTTGTGTTTCCTGCTTGGAATCCTAACTATGTATGGGGTTCTTATGTTCTGTGCAGGGTTCTAGGTCAGACAGTTGAGCTTGGTCTGATGGTGGCTTGTCCAATCGTTTTCTGTGCTGTAATTAAACTCTACATTTTATCTGGAAACTCAATCGTCTCAAGGAACTTCTGTTTACTACATTTTGGCGACAAGGAACCTGTGGAGTATCGACCAAGCTGAATGAAAATTACAGCGGAGAAAATAATAGAAAAGAAATACAGAAAACGAAGAAAACAGCCATCAAGAAAGAAACCACAGCGTGCTACACTGTGTCTTTCCTGTTAATAATCGGCCGGTTATGAAGAGATCAAAAGAAAATGCCATAATCGGAAAAGACTGAAGGTGAGCGCTAAACGGACTATATAAGTGAGCGTTTGAAACTTACTTCACGCGCACACTCGAGCTTCGTCCTCTCACAGCAACGCGTCACACTCGCTATTTGACTTCAGTCAGAAAGTCTGACGTATGCGGTGTTCGTTGCCATACCAACATCGACGAAGGCGCACTTCACCCTTCACGCATATTTGACCTTGACTTCGTGACGTAAGACGTTAGCGGCCATCTTAATAATTTTTTTTTGATTACTCACATAAGGAAAACGGAGCAGAAAGAAACAACGAAGGCTCTTGCTCCACTTCCCACTTATCATCGCCCTATGTCTACGAGCGCATTGATAATACACATGGACTGAAACAAAGGAAGCAATCAGCTATCTCGCTAATTTAATGAAAGCGAAGAAAGAAAAACAGAAAAGTAAGCGCTATTGTTTATTGTTCTCATTGAATATATTTTTCATCTTCTTTTTGCTACCATTTGAGACAATCCATCTTGAAATTAACTACTGACTAAAAGGTTTAGTACACAATGTCCCAACAGGTAAATGTAGCCTTACCTCCTCCTTTTCTATCTGAACCTGGCAGTCCGAGTATTGCATGGGCAGATTGGGTGGTCATGTTTAATAACTACTTAGAGGCTTTAGATGGAGAAGATTTTTCCCCCAAGAGGAAGAAAGCACTGTTAATGACCACATTGGGGAAAGAAGGACAAAGACTATTTAAGTAATTACCTCAAGTTTTACCTTCTGGTTCGCAATCTCCTTTGGATGAATTTAAAGAGGCGATAGCCAGACTTGAGACAAGATTCGCAAAAGAAGAAAATTTAGTTTTAAACAGATACAAGTTCTACAAGAATAGACAACGAGAAGCAGAAACTGTTGACGAATTTGTAGCTCGTCTACGAGAATTATCAGTGAAGTGTAACTTCGGGCAGATGACTGATGAACATATACGTGACCAACTTATTGTTCAGAGTAACAACCGCAAAATACAAGAGAGACTATGGGCTGCGAAAAACCCAACTCTAAAAGTTGCGATCGAACTTGCTAAAATTGTTGAAGAATCAGAAAAATGTATGGTAGAACTACAGAAAAGTGGCCTAGACCAGAGTGTAACAGAAGTGTCTCACAAGTCTGTATATAATAGTGATAATAGTGATAGTGAGGGTGGAGCAGTTGCAACGGTAAAAAAAAAAGGGCATGTTTTGCAAAAAAAAAAAATATGAGTCAAAATAATAACAAATGGCAAAACAAAGTGTGTTCGAGGTGTGGTAGCAACACCCATAGTTCTGATGCAAAGTTTTGCTTTGCAAATAACAAAGAATGCTTGAAGTGCAGCAAGCTCGGTCACTTTGCTAAAATGTGCAAGAGCAAGACTAATTCAAGAGTGACTGTAGTTAGTGAGCAGCATGAGTTAAAACGTGATGCTAACAAAATTCTTGTTGTGGATGATACAGTATTCAATCTAGAAAATAGAGAGAGACGTCCAAAAGCTGATTTTATAATTGATGGCAAAGACATTAGTTTAATGGTCGATTGTGGTTCTAAGTGGACTAATATTCCTATGTCTTTGTTGAGACGTGTGTGGGTGATAGGATCTTGGTAGCTCCTGATATTCACCCAAAAGGCTATCAGGGCGGAAAGATTAATTTAGTTGGATGTTTTGAAGGGAAAATTCAATTAAAAAACAGATTGATTCACGGTAAGGTCTATGTTTCAACTGACGGTCCAGCCATTTTAGGTTGGATGCATCAATTTGATCTTCATATAATAATCGATCCAAGAGCAATCGAACCTGTTTTGGTCGTTGATGATCTTAGCACTGATGATATCCTTCACAGTTATCGTAATGTGTTCAGAGATGAATTGGGAGAACTACAAGGGTATCATCATAAAATTTTAATAAAGGAAGGTTCCATCCCTGTCCAACATAAAGCTAGAAGGGTTCCATTTGCCATTAGGAACGAAGTTAAAGAAGTATTGGAAGAGATGCTTCAAGGCGGGATCATTGAACCTGTCGAGGCATCGTCATGGATTTCGCCAGTGGTGATTTCTCAGAAATCTGACAAAAAAATCAGATTTTGTGTAGATCTGAGATCTCTCAACAAGTGTGTTGTAGCAGATGTGTTCCCGTTGCCAAACATAGGGGAGTTAATCTCTACACTGAAAGGTGCTAAATTCTTTAGTAAACTGGATTTAAAACATGCTTACCACCAGATTCGTCTACATGACGAGTCTAAGCATCTTACGGCTTTTATTACTGCTGAAGGGACATTCCACTTCAATAGATTACCTTTTGGGCTTATATCTGCAGCTAGTGTTTTTCAGCGGATGGTGTCTGAGGTTTTTAAGGGCATTGATAAGGTCATTTATTTTCAAGATGACATATTGATTTTTGGAGATTCCTTGGAAGAACATAACAATGTTCTCCAGTCTGTTTTGCGTAGGATTGATGAGGCTGGCCTTACACTACGGAAGGAGAAATGTTCATTTTTGTCACAAGAAATTGAGTACTTAGGGTTTACACTCTCAGCTGATGGAGTTAAGCCTAAGAGAAACTTGCTAGAAGCAATTGAAATGGCATCGTCTCCCTTCGATAAGGACCAGTTACGGTCATTTATGGGACCTATTGAATTTTATTCAAAATTTGTGAAAGACTTTTCCAGTAAAACAGCTCCTTTGAGGAGTTTACTTAAGAAAGGAGTCAAATTTTGTTGGACTTCAGATCAAGAAACTTGCTTTGTGATGATTAAAAAAGAATTAGCTTCCGCTGAGGTTCTTACCCCTTTTGATATAAAATGTTCTTCTATCTTAATGGTGGATGCAAGCAGCATTGGTCTAGGTGCTGTTTTATTACAGAGGCATGGCTCAGAGGAGAAAACAATAGCCTTTGCCTCTAGACCTTTAACATCTTCTGAGCGGAACTATTCTGTGATTGAACGAGAAGCACTAGCGGCTGTCTGGGGCACGTACTACTTTAGGACTTTTTTGTGGGGTAATAAGTTTCTGATACGGTCGGATCATAAACCCTTAGTTAATGTTCTTGCTCCTGGTGGTACGGGAAAGGGGTCTCCGAGATTAGCTAGGCTAGCTTCACGTCTTCAGGATTTTCAGTTTGAGTTAGAGTTCGTACAAGGCTGGAAAAAAGTGCAAGCCGATTGCCTGTCTCGCCTTCCTGTTCAGTCTGATGAAAAGGTTGAGTCTCAAGACGATTGTGCCATAGCCTTTATGGAGGATGTTCTTTTCCTAAGTTCTGGTTCATTCACTTGGGATGAGTGGTCGGTGAGCATGGAAAAGGATGTTGTTCTCAAGGGGGTAGTGGATCTTATTAATAAAGGCACAAGGATAGAAAGTACTGTTGAACCTTCTGTTCGTCCTTTTATCAAGATAGTGAATGAATTGTCTCTCTCTAACAATATAGTTTTGATGAGAGGGGACCGGTTTATTCCTCCTTGTTCATTAAGACCCAAGATACTTTCCTTGGCTCATGAAGGACATCTGGGCCAGACTCTTACTCAACGCAGGGTAAAAGAGAATTTTTGGTGGCCTTCTATTGATTCTGATGCTGCTAAATATGTTGTACAGTGCGAGTTTTGTAAGGAGGGGGAAAAAAGGTTAAAGATTGTGAGTTCCAAAGAGAGCTGTGGAATTTCCTATGTCAATCAGCCTTGGCACACAATCAGTTTGGATTTTATAGGTCCCATGGATGAATTACCTTATAACCAACGTTTTGCAATCGTGGTTATAGATTGTTACTCTAAATGGTTGACAGTTCGTTTTGTAAAAGAGATTACTACTGATGCCACAATTGATTTTCTCAGAGGTGTATTTATTGATGAAGGATTTCCTTCATTTATAATTACCGACAATGGCACACAGTTGACTTCACACAAAATGAGTGTGTTTTTACAGAGTTGTGGTGTGACTCATCGAAGAACTAGTCTCTACAATCCTAGAGGGAATGGAATGTGCGAGAGAGTTAATAGGTTGGTGAAAGGCGTTATTCAGATGTCTTGTGAGTTTGGTTGCTTTTCGGATGAGAGAGTTCAAGAACTTGTATGGGCCTATCGGTCTACTCCTCATAAACAGGGTGAAAAATCCCCTTTTGAGTTGATGCGAGGACGTCCACCAGTCACGAAATTGATTCCTTCCTGGCTATCTAATCTTGGTGTGAAACCGTCCTCTCAACCTCGCTGTAAAGATGTTTCTTTGCCTGTCGGTGTGGGGGATCTTGTCAAAGTTAAACCCGGTAGATTTTCTAAAGGTCTCAAGAAGTTTCGGGGTTCTTTTTGCGTCAAACAAGTGTTTCCTCACTTTGTTGTTCTTGAGAATGGGGAGAAATGGAACTTCCGCAGGGTTGCTTTATATAGAAGATGTTCCGATATTACTGGCAACTCAATTCTTAAACCCAATTTGAGCAATAATGGGTATATGTTCTCTACTCAAGCTACTCCTGATGAATGTTCGCAATCTGGCGCAAGGAGGGAGGTGGGTAGTGGTGATGCTTCTAGTAATGGTTGTGAGAATTTCCAAGTTACTTACCGTACCCATGAAAATGTTTCCAGTAATGACTATGCTGTTACTACTAATATAAGGTCTTGTGTCCGGAGTTCTCGCTCCCCACATCCACCCGCTTATTTGGGTGATTATGTTTGCTAAACAATTTATTTTTCCTTTTATTTTCCTTAGGTATTCAAGGGAGGGAGATGTGGTGTAGATATGTTTATCTCAATTATGGGTTAGTCTTTTCTTTGTGTTTCCTACTTGGAATCCTAACTATGTATGGGGTTCTTATGTTCTGTGCAGGGTTCTAGGTCAGACAGTTGAGCTTGGTCTGATAGTGGCGTGTCCACTCGTTTTCTGTGCTGTAATTAAACTCTACATTTTATCTGGAAACTCAATCGTCTCAAGGAACTTCTGTTTACTACATAGGACATCCTTCTGTCATATTGTTTCTTCTCCTGCAAGGGATTGGCTTTTGCCATTATGAACTTCTATATGGTAACCCTGTGAGAGTAACTCTCAGTTTGCATAAGGAAGGCTGGGGGCAAGCTATCAAGAACCCACCCAAGGATGTAGTTAGCTACATGCTGAAGTTCCACAACCAAACAGTCCGCTTCTGGAAACTTTCACAGGAGATCCTGGAAGCTCGCCATGTGGACATGAAACAATGGTAACACCTGAATACCACTCTGGTTGAGTTTCTGCCTGGTCAGAAAGTGTGGGTAATGGAGCCAGTAATGCCCTGGGCTCTGCAAGACCATTGGTCTAGGCCTTATGAGGTGAAGGAGTGCCAGAGTGATGTCACCTACTTGGTGGAACTCAAAACCCCTCTGAACCCTTTGAGGGTCCTGTATATAAACCGCCTCAAGGCCCACTTTGAGAGGTCCGAGATTACCATGTTTAATGTTTAATGCCCCCAAGAAAGACGCGGGACCACGGAGCTCGTTCTGTTGCTTTCTTTTATTCCTTCATCCCCGTGCAACTACTTCCTTCCTCCCCCGCCTCCTTACAGCTCCTACTTTTCCTCCTCCTGCCTGCCCTGTCCGAATGTCAGGGTCAGGCATTATGATGTGACACCTCCCCCCTTTGTATTTTAAGTGTCCACCATATTTCAAAGTTCTTCAATGAGTCGAGCAGATCTCCGGATGTCCTTCGCAGTTGGCTACCTTGCGTCTGATCAGGCGGGCTCTCGTCTCTCATGCCATCAGACTCCAGTGCTCGACGATACCTATGATCACTGTTTCTTTCTTGACTTGATGAGTCCGAGTCGTTTGTTCGTTCAAAATACTTTATTTGGTTAGAAGTATAACCATAAAAGCATGACACGTAAAATTACATTCACAGTAAAATAAACAAAAATTCGATAAAAGGGTAATTCCATAGTCACAGACTGCGAGAAAAACAAAGTGTTAAAAAACAATTATTACTACAGAGATAAAATTTAATTCATTGCTTTTTTGAAATAATGTCTCTGTCCATACATTTTAATCCTTCAGAGTTAGACCCAGGAATGGGTCAAGTTGATTAAAAGTGGGGCTGAAGTGGCCACTCGCAACAAAACCACTTCTGCCTGTCAGATAATTGCTCTGTACTTTTTGACATGAGGGCGAGACATATAATGTTCTGGAGTAGAAATCACTTATGGTCCAGATGGATATAGGACCATCTCCTATTTGTGGCTGCCATGATTGAAAGTATGGGACAACATATTTGCTCCTGAATTTTACAAGAACCAAATCACCTGCAATGTTTTTTGGTAGAGGTCCTAACCAGCCCACCCTTCTAACACTTAGTATGGTACCATCGATGTAGGATGGCAGAGGTCTGTTCTTAGTTAACCAAAACATGACCTTATTTCTTAGGTCCTGTTGTCTTTCGTTGTTCCCCTTAGTGAGTTCTGGTACTCCCATGAGGGCGCACACAAAGGGAGCAGTCTCTGGGGCAGATGTAGGAGATTGGTTTTAAACAGGATGTTCTCACTGTTTGCCGCTAACCTTTTATGTGTTATAGATGTTTTGATCGGCCCTGCTCTAGGGTACGAGCTCCGTGCTGTTGGGCCTGCTTTCGAGGAGTTCAGAGTAGTCTTTTGTAGGGTTACTAATTGTTTGTGGGTAGTCTTGCTTTGTATGGTGGATTTAGGCATTTCAGTGGAGGCTAGGCACTGTGGTTGAGAGGGTCCTGTCAGGGTTTTTATGAGTAGCGAGTTAGCCTTAATCGCTTCATTAACACCCGTGAGCCTATCCCCTAAGCTGTTTATTTTTTCAATCAGGGGAGATATTAATGTTTTCAGCATATTTTCGATCAAGGCCAGTAAAGAGGCCTGGATATGTGCGGTGCTGGCGGAGCTAACAGTACTAGGAGTGTTGGGCAGTGGGGGGTTTGAGTTTAGTTTTTGTTGTTTTGCCTGGCTCCCCATTTGTTTAACCCCAACTCTCTTCCTTTTGGTAGAGGAGACCTGTAATGACTCTATTGATTTGAGATTTATCTTTGGGCGTACAAGAAGGGGAGTACCCTGGGGTCTTTCTGTTAGATGAAGTTGACTACAGGGCTGGGGACTAATGATTGCTATAGTGCAAATAGGAGCACTAATTTGCACATCTCCTGATTCCAGAGGGGCGTAGGAGGATTTGCATAATTTATTTAGTTCCTCCAGTAGTGATAAATCTGATGCTGCTTCAGGGGTCTGTACAAGGGAGCAAATACTGGAAGGGCAATCCATGACGGGGGATCGTTCTATTCTCTCTAGTACAGTTGTATTGGGGAGAGTTACCTTCTTACTGAAGTAGTCCATTGTCCCCTTACGCGAGTAACTCTGGGAGGGAGTCTTTCTGGTATCCTCCTCGCGTGTCATAGTGAAATGGCTTATATAAGTTAACAGTTTGGTGGAAAATCAACCGCAGGGGAAATTTTCAACTATGTTGACGCTCTGGAGAGACTTGTAATAAACTTGGCAATGTCAAAGAGTATCTATACCTTATGTCTTTATTTTACATCCTTCCGCAGATCAGGATTGAAAGGGGGTGCCCCGTCCCGGCCTCTTCCGGCCCCTGATGGCCACAGAGGGCCCGCCCTTTGCCCGGGCTTAGCCCGGCGCCGACCCGCGCGCGATCCCGCGACGCGGGTGCTGGAGTCCTTTTGAAGCGCCTCCTGGCGCAGGAAATCCGTGTGGCGGCGTGTTCCACCGCTAGGGCTTCTGGGTAGTGTAGTTTTAGGACCGATTTTGCCCCCCTCGCACTGCGGCCGCTGGTCTGGGATTGCGGCGGCGGAGGGGAGCGTTGGAGCTGCGCTGGTCTGGCCCACCGAGGTATGCCCCCCAAAAGATTTCGATTCCCCCCGCTCCACCGGTGCTGGAGTCCTTTTGAAGCACCTCCTGGCGCAGGAAATCCGTGTGGCGGCGTGTTTCGCCGCTAGGGCTTCTGGGTAGTGTAGTTTTAGGGCTGATTTCGCCCCCCTCGCACTGCGGCCGCTGGTCTGGGATTGCGGAGGCGGAGGGGAGCGTTGGAGCTGCGCTGGTCTGGCCCACCGAGGTATGCCTCCCAAAAGATTTCGATTCCCCCCGCTCCACCGGTGCTGGAGTCCTTTTGAAGCGCCTCCTGGCGCAGGAAATCCGTGTGGTGACGTGTTCCGCCGCTAGGATTTCTGGGTAGTGTAGTTTTAGGGCCAATTTTGTCCCCCTCGCACTGCGGCCGCTGGTCTGGGATTGCGGCGGCAGAGGGGAGCGTTGGAGCTGCGCTGGTCTGGCCCCCCGAGGTATGCCTCCCACAAGATTTCGATTCCCCGAGTCACGGTCAGGCTCTCGACTTCGAGGATAAGCAGAGGGGTGGCACCTTTTGAAATACGATATGTTTCAGGTCATCCACTTGCCCTCAGATTCTGCAGTGACCATTGTCCCTTTTCTTCTTGTGACCTGTAGAGGTTGTGCGAGGTAGCGGCTCTCTGCTTTGGTTCTCCTGTCCTGCTTCACCAACACCCAATCTCCTTTACGGATGTTGGACGTCCTTGTGTGCCTGCGATGATCAGCGTATTCCTTAATTTTGGATTTCTTGGCATGATCAAGTTTCACTAGAGTGTCATGATCTGTAGTTGTGATTCGAGATTGTGTAACAGCATCTGTAGTTGGGAGCCGGGTGCGTGGAATTCCCCCGAGCATTAGAGTGACAGGACATTGATTTGTAGTGCTGTGTGGCGTAGTCCGATAGGCTCGTAGCATTTCATTCAGTGCTGGTTGAATGTCACAAAAGGGGGTGGTGATGGACGGAGCATCTGAACCAATTTAGCCCACTCTGCCACATATGGCCATGTCTGAACTGGGGTGGCAGAGTGGGCTAAAGAACGGTGATGGATTAAATCCAGATCTGTTGACTGGGTGTGAGTGTTTGATTGGTTCAGATGCTCCATCCATCACCACCCCCTTTTATGTCGGTTGAATGTCACGGCGGGCCAGTTCAGCTTGCTGCATAGTCTTTATGATTGTCCCCATAAAGCCTTTGACCATTCCATTGGCCTGAGGTCATAGGGGCGTGATTTTCTGATGTTTAAAGTTCATGTGTTTTGCAAAGTCTGCAAATTCTTGTCCATTAAATGGTGGCCCATTGTCTGTCTTTACCACCGTAGGTATTCCCCATGCTGCGAATGCTTCGTCAATGATGGGTATGACAGCCGTCGCTTTGGTGGAAGGGATTTGATGAGCAATAGGAAAACAAGAGTATTCATCCATGATGACGATGATGTTTTTCCCTGATTTCAACGGGCCTAAGAAGTCAATGGCTCCTTGTTGCCATACAATGTCCGGGAGGTCCGACATCTGCAGTGGTGCCGGAGGTTCATCTCGTCCCACTAGTTGGCAAGATGTGCAGTCCTGAAGTGTGGCTTCCACCATCTGGTCAAGGGACGGGAACCAGACGCGTTCTCGTATCGCTTTCTTCGTGGCACCACTCCTCGGTGTCCTTCGTGTGCCAGGTTGACGATTCCTTGTCTCAATCTTTCAGGGATCACGATTCTTCTGTCTCCCAGTAGTAGTCCGTCAGTGCTGATAGATAGTTCTTCTTGGACGTGTTTGAATGCTGCAAGTTCTTGAATGTTGACAGCTTAATTTCTGTGGGCGTCTTCTAAGTGTCGGATTCGATGCATGATGTCCTGAATTGTGGCACCTTGGGTGGACGCTTCTCGAATGGCTTCTAGTGGGACCGCTGGTGGACAGGCGTGGTCAATAACAAAGTGAAGGTATTCTTCTCCCACCGAATGTCGTGGATGTCGTGGATGACACGACATGCAATCCACCGGCTTTTCAGCCGTCCCCGGTTTGTGAATAATGGTGTAAGTGTAGTCTTGTAGGCGAATTCCCCACCGTTCAATCTGTGGGGCATCTTTGTCGAGGGTTGCCAAAGATGGTTGTCAGCGCCTGGTGATCAGTGATGAGTGTGAAGTGTTTTTCGTAGATGAAGAGGTGGAAGTGTTCAGACGCCCACACAACCGCCAGGCTTTCTTTTTCCGGTTGAGAGTAGGCTTTTTCTGTGTCAGTGAGACTGCGACTGGCATATGTGACAATGTGACTTTGTTCAGCTTCATCTTCATATTGGGCTAAGATTGCCCCTAGACCCACTGGGCTGGCATCTACAGTGATTTCGATCTTCCGTTTAGTGTTGAAGTAGGCTAAGTTGATTGCCGTGCTCACCAGCCACCTTGATCTTGTTGAAGGCATGGTCGCAGGCGGCTGATCATAGGAATTGCTGTCCTTGACGTGTTAGTTCTCGGAGTGGATAGCTAATGGTAGCATAATTTTTGATATAGCGGTCACAGTAACTGGCCATTCCTAGGAATGAACGGAGGTGACTGACATCACGGGATTGTGGAGTGTCCGAAAGGGTGGATACTTTCTCTGGGTCAGGTTTCATGCCGTCCTTTGAGAAGGTATGGCCATAGAATTTGAGTGTTGATTTATGACATTTGCACTTGTCCTGGTTGAGTGTGAGGTTGGCATTGAGGAGGGCATGGCATACCCGATCAAGTGCTTTGTTATGTTCTTTCTGGGTCTCCCCGAAGACCAAGCTGTCGCTGTAGTTGAATGCGTTTGGAATGTCTTGAATCACTCTCCGGACGACCTCCTGAAAGATCTCGGCTGCGGAGGAGATTCCAAAGTTAAGACGTTTATATCTGAAGAGGCCTTGGTGAGTGGTGAAGGTGGTAATGTATCTTAATTTCTTATGTAATTCCAGTTGGTGATATCCTTTGTTGAGATCTAGTTTTGAGAAGACCGTCGCTCCATTTAGACGCGTGATCATGTAACTGATGTGGGGTCCCAGGTGCCATTCTCTTTCAATAGCTGTGTTCGGGGCTTGCATGTCCACGCACAGGCGTACCTTGTTGTCTTGACCTCTCTTAAGCACGACCACGACTGGTGACACCCATGGGATGGGTCCCGTAGATCGCTCTATGATGTCCGCCTTCAGCAGGTCCTGCAGCTTGTCATCTACCGCTTGTTGCAGATGGAAGGGTACTTTCCTGTGGTGTTGCGCTACGGGTGTTATTCGTTCGTCGATATGTAACTTGACTTTGAAGTGGGTTCGTTTTCCTAGTCCACTGAATAGTTTTGGGAATTTGTTGACGCTGTCCGGTGAGTCATCCACCTTGTATAGGATATCGACCAGCTTTAGGCGTTCTGCTGTTGGCAGGCTGGGGAGACAGTCTGCTGCTTCAGGGCCTTCTATCACATGAATGTGTACATGGATTTGTCTGTCTTTGTACGTCAGGGTGGTACGGAACTGTCCAAGACATGGCAATGGTTTTTTGGACATCCACGTTTAAACTCGCACTGCCGCTGGTTCTTGTTTCGGTTTAGAGTTCATGCTCTGATATTCTGTGGTACAGATGTAATTTAGTGATGTGCCTGTATCCAGTACAAACTTGGCGGAACGGCTTCCTATTTGGATATCTAGCCGGGGGTATTTCTTTAGTCTGTCTGGGTCTGACACCATCCACACGTATTCATCACTGTCCTGTGATATGGGAGTGAGAGAAGATGATTCTCTGGACGTCGACCGCTTGGATCTGTAAGAATTTACTGATTGAGCACTTGATCTTGATAAGCTGGAGGAGCAGTCTCTCCGTCCTTGTACAGCTCTGGCATGGTGGCGTGATTCGGTGTATTGTCTGGTCTGTTTTACTTCTGAACGGCGAGCTTGGCAAACAGCTTCAAAGTGATTTTCTCTTCCACATCGATGGCACTGTTGACCCACGGCAGGGCATTGGCCTGCATGGGGGTAGTCTTGCCCACAGCGATAGCATTGCAATGATTTTCTCCTGGGTTGTCTGTTTCGGGCCCTGCTGCGAGGAGAGTTCGTGCGAAGTGTTCTCGTGAGTCTTCCAGACTTGTGACGGTCAGGGCGACACCTCGAGTCGGTGTAAGACTGTACTCAAAGAGCCTGCTCTCTTTTATCAGTTTTGCTAGCCTCCATCTTTTTTGTGTGTTCTTCTGCGTGGTCATTGATGCGGGTAAGTTCTTCTATCTCCTCGAGAGTGAAGTGTTTTTTTAGTAGTCGACGCGTAGCGATTCTGATTGGCATCCCGCGATGATGCGCAGACGGAGTGTGTCTTCAGTGTTGAATTTGTCGAATTCGCAATATTTGGCGAGATGTCTGATGAGGGCAATGAAGTCACTCATTGACTCTTCCTTTTCTTGTGAGGCAAGGTTGCAAATGTAGCGTTCATAGTCGAAGTTTTGTTTGTGGAGAAACTTTCTGTCTAGAGCTTCTTTCACGTCTTCGTAGGACGCGGTATTGGTGGACGGTAGTTCCTTGATTATTTGTGCAATATCTTTTCCCACTAGATTCCGCAAGGCTATGAGTTTCTGATTGGGGTCACGAACCTGCGACCCCGTCATGAAGTCTTCAAAATCTTCAGCCCACCTTTTCCATTTGGGTCCCATGCTGTTCCAAGACGTCAGCAGCTCAGGAGGGCGCAGTAAAGGTACTCCCATGAGCACCGGCCCCAGTTGCAGGGAATTTTGATTGGACCCAGTGGCTGTTGGCTGCCCAGAGTCAGCTTCTACTGACATGGTGGGTGAGACTGTGGCTCCGGCAGACTGTGGGTCTTCTCGTCTGTAAGATTTGCAGGTTTCAGTTTTTTTTGGTAATTTGCCTAACCTCAAAATGGCCGCCGTAATAGGGTTTAATGTTATTCTATGCAGTGATGCCTGACTTCAAGATGGCCACCGGAGGGGACATGAAGGCTTTACTCTCACCAGGTAAATTTGGATATTTATTTATTTGTAGGGTAGGTGTTTTAGCTCACCCTACCCTGATTTCCATTGCTGGCATCCAGGTCACGCGCAGCAGTTGGCGGGCCTTCAGATAGTCTGCCTCATGCTCGTTTTCACTGTGGAGCACTCAGCTGCGCGTCTCCAGTCATGCGTTCTCCTCGTGCTGCCGTCGTTACTGAGGGCAGGTGTAGTGGGTCCTCCGATCCCACCCTTGTCACCAGTTTAATGTTTAATGCCCCCAAGAAAGACTCGGAGCTCGTTCTGTTGCTTTCTTTTATTCCTTCATCCCCTTGCAACCACTTCCTTCCTCCCCCCGCCTTCTTACAGCTCCTCCATTTCCTCCTCCTGCCTGCCCTGTCCGAATGTCAGGGTCAGGCATTACGATGTGACACCATGCTTCTCGTCACTGTTGATGAGGTGGAAGAGGAGAGTGAACCTCTCCTCAAACTATATTCCAAGGACCAGGACGGGTTAGTGGAAGGTGTCCGCCTCTCCCCTACACTGACCCTAGATCAACAAAGAGACTGCCAGCAGTTGCTGGGGCAGTTTTCTTCTTTTTCTCCCTTAGCCCCAGAATCACTACATGGCGTATCCATGATATTGATACTGGGATCAGCACACCCGTAAAGAAGAAAATGTATAGGCTGTCTCATAAAGTGAGGGCTAGCATCAAGGAGGAGAGCTCCAAGATGCTGGCAGTATGGGTTATTGAGCCCTCAAATGGACCATGATCTTGCCCAGTGGTGTTTGTTCCCAAGGCTGCCCCCCAGGTATCACACCTGCACTTAGGTTCTTTGTGGACTACCGTTTGATCAATGCAGTCACCAAGACTGATGCAAAACCTATATCTTCAGAACTGATGAGCTCATCGATTGGTTTGGAGCTGACAGGCTCCTCAGCACATTTGTCTTAATATCTGGGTACTGGCAGATTGCCTTGACCGAGGGGACTAAAGAGAGATCAGTGTTCCTAACACCAGAAGGAAACTTCCTGTTCTAGGTCATGCTTTTTGGTTTGAAGAACGCCCTTGCCACATTCCAAAGGCTGGTCAATAAGGTCCTGGGTGGGTTGGAGAACTTCAGTGTCACCTACCTAGACAAGGCCAGTAAGTGCTAGATAGGGCAGGAATCTGTGGTCTAGGTGGGACACTAAGTAGGGGGTGGCACAGTTAAGCCCTTGCAGCACAAAATTTACACCATTCTGTCTTGGGAACCAAGGGATATTGCACCATTGTTGCCCCCTTGACAGAGCTGACTTCCAAGAAGCAGCCACTTCAGGTTATCTGGACAGAGGCATGCCAGAAAGCTTTTGACGCCTTAAAGGAAGCCATGTGCATGGCCCCTGTGCTCAAGGCCCCCCATTTCTCCCGAGATTGTTGTGCAGATGGATGCCTCACAGCAAGGCATAGGGACATAGGGGCTGTGCTCTCACAGCTAAATGAAGAGGTCCTGGATAATGTTATGTATCATTTTAGGACCCTATTGTAAGTTTCCCGATTCATGTCCTTATATAGGTATAAATCACCATATCCTTATATAGGCATAGAAATCATAACCATATTTAGGCATAGCTCATGCAGTCCAAATACGGTAGGGCTACTTCCACTAGCTCTGAAAATCCACAACGATTTCTTGGAAAACTCAACTTCAGCTGCCGGGGAATTCCCCTTGCTTGAATATTGATTTGTCCAAGAACTCATGGAGTTTTCAAAGAACTGACACTCTTTGATGAAGGTATTATGTCCAACTGTATGTCAAACTCGGCAGCTTCAAGGTATAAATATGATCACACTCGCCCAAGCAAAGTTCCGAAGGAAGCCGACACTCCAGCAGACGCATTGAGAGAGACGCTGTCTTTTCTCCTGCAGAGAAATCCAGCTCCAGTGTTTCCAAGCTACCCTTGTGGGTTCTTGGGAAATCGAGTCCCGAGACTGACCTTCTCCATTCTAAACTAAGGTACGGAGCTGATTAGATCCGTAGAGAAATCTTGGGCAGATTCTTGTCGAAAGAATACTACATTTATGCTACACCTCACTTACTTCTTCTCTCATACAAAGCTTAGGTTAGGTACACCGGGGTAGGCGTATTTTAGAAGTACCAGTTGAGTACTTTTAGCCTCTTTTATTTATGTATGTATTTATATATGGTTTATGAACCATAAAGTGCTCTTACAGTATTATTTTATTCTACTATTTATACTGTATGCATTATATTTACAACCAGTTTTACGATTGTAGCAGTTCATTTCTTATGCTTGAGAAAGACGACTGTTAAATAAATCCTTTTATTGAAAACGCCCGTCTTTCTACTTTCTCTGCACCTCTAGTGAAACGAAGCATGCACGATTGACTGAGTGAAATATCTATCTATTGTTTCCACGACTCTGAAGATACGTTTTATCTTGGGGAAACAAAGTTGTCATGTTTATGCGGTTGTCAGAGACTAATCCCTTCTTGTGAATTCGAGAAAGTTTCTAGTGACCTCTGAGCTAGCTGGCACACACAATTAAGTCTAGTATATTCAATAGAGACCTAGTCGACCTCAGTCCTACGTCTAATCTATAGGATATATTATTTCAATGCGCAGAGCCTATTGGGAATATAGGAACTACACTACAATAAGTCTGTTGTCTTCATTAGTAGTAGGCTACTTCTCAGGCAACAGAGGTGGAGCTCAATTGAGATGGATGCCTTTCCCGTTGTCTGTGTGCTGAAGAAGCTAAGGCCCTACCTGTTCTGCCCTCATTTCCAGATTCAGGCAAACCACAGGTCCCTCAAATGGTTTATGCAGATGAGCAATGAGAATTCCAAACTGTTGAGGTGGTCCATCTCCCTACAGGAAATTGACTTTACGGTGGAATACGGTCCTGGCATTGACCACGCCAAAGCTCTTCCTCCTTAGTGACGAGAACTCCCAAGGGGGTGGGTAGCTCTCCCTACCTTCAGCTGAGGGGGATAAGTGTTAAATCTGGCATCCTTGGCATGGTTTCCCCTGATTTGTTGCCTTCTGACATCCTGTTTTGCTGACATCATTTTTGCTGGCTTTAGGATTCTGGGCACTCTACCACCTCTAACCAGTGCCAAAGTGCATATGCTCTGTACTCAAAACATGGTAACATTGGCTTATCCAACATTGTCATATTTAATCTACTCCTAAATCCATAGTAAAAGGCACTATGGGCCAGATGTAGGTAGGATTGATTTACCGATTCTTAATTACCGAATTTTACCGATTCGGTAATTAAGAATCGGTAAATCTGAGGGGTGGGTATGTAGGTATTCCAGATGTGCTGGAACACCGAATCGGAGAAAATCGGTATTTACCGATTCGGTAAATACCGATCGGTAATGCCCATTCATTCCTATGGGCTTTGAAGCCCATAGGAATGAATGGGCATTACCGATTCGGTATTTACCGAATCGGTATATACCGAATTTCACAAGGGTGCAGGGGGTGTCACTTTGACACCCTCTGGCCCCCCCAAAACAAGCTCGGGTGCCATGTGGCAGGCATACATGCCCCAAGGGCAGGTCTGCCTGTCATATGGCAGAGGTGTGCATGCACACATGTGCATGCACACCGGAATCGGTATTTTACCATCAAATTGGATTTGATGGTAAAATACCGATTCGGTAAGGCTTGTGGGACTCAGAAGAGTCCCACCTACATCTCAAATTTACTGAATCGGTAAAAATACCGATTCGGTATTTTACAGAATCGGTAAATTTACCGATCGGTAAATTTACCGATTCTGTAAAATTAAGGGCCCTACATCTCAAAATCCAATTACCGGTCGGTAACGGCCGAATTCGGCCGTTACCGACCGGTAATTGGCCACCTACATCTGGCCCTATATGTGCCCAGGGTCCGTAAAATTAATGCAACTAGTGGGCCTGCAGCACTGATTGTGCCACCCACGTCAGTAGGCCTTTAAACATGTCTCATGCCTGCCACTGCAGAACCAGTGTGTCCAGTTTAAACTGCAATATTGACCTGGCAAGTTAACCAACATGCCAGGCCCAAACATTCACTTTCATTACATTGGCATGGTAGAGTGAATTTAAAAGGTAGGACATGCAGCTGTGACTTTTTCAGGTTCTGGTAGTGCAAACACTGTCAAATCTGTCTTTCACTACTGCAAGGCCTAGCACTTACAACGTTTAATATTGGGATTGCATTAAAACATCTTTTAAGTGTAATTTCCAATTGGGAAAATATAGAGATTTTGTTTTTGGTGTTTTTGGACTCAGAATTTAAAACCACAGCTTTTGGTGAAGTAAGATTTTAAATTGTACGTCTGAAAATAGCACTTTTAGAAAGATGTACCAACAAACAGAAAGCCAATTCTGACATTGCTTAACAGCAAAAAGAGCATCAAATGATCACAAAACTTAATTGACATGATCACTTTTTCTGTCCATCATTTTAGTATCTCCTCAGGACTGAGAACTGGTAGACAATCTAAATCAGATACCATGGATTCACACTTTTCCATGAGTATGAGTATAAGATTCTTTACATAGATGTAGACATCAGCATTTCAAACCAAACTTCTTGCTGTTGGATTTGCGCAAAAGAAAAGTTTTTCACCACCATCTCAGTGCCGTAATAACAATTTGACAGAAGCTGAGTGAAGCAGTTATAACTCCCTACAGGTTTACAGGGAGTGGATAGTGTGCTGCAGTATACTGCCGCATATACCTCTGCCACAACCTAGCCCAGAATGGGTATAAATCATTGCTGGGGTTTGGTCTCTGAAGACTTACCGTAGTACTCCTACCTTACCATCACATTCCCAAGTTTGACATAGGTAAGTGTACATCTGTTGGCCATCCAAAACACGACATGCCAGTTATGTTGCTCTCTGAATGTGTTTATGACATTAGCTTCACTCCCATCCAAGAAGTTGGGGAGGAATGATATGTGCTGGGAGAAATGGGCTACTATACACATGTCAGTGAACAACTACTTCTGCACCTTACCTCACACATAAACAAGTCATACAGTCATTTGTAGATTAAGTATGATCTGTATGTGAAACACACAATAGGTAACATCACACTTTATGTTTCTATCAAGAGGGAGGAGAGGGAAGTTCACGTCCATTCAGCTTTCAAGCTTACATCCAAGGATCAATAGGGGGAGAATGGATCACTTGTAACTGCGTTACCAGGGTTACTTTTAAATTGGTCCTGAGGAAAGCCCCGTAGACCCGGCTGGGCACGGTGGGTCTGAAACATGTTGACCTGATATTTACTATTGTGTAGGGGATCTAGTAACACGACCCATAACTACACACAATTATTTTAGCTTTCCAGAATCATTTTCTCTCAAATAAAACTTACTTTTTAATTTGATTCATGGAATTTTATCCCACAACTGTTTGAGCACGAGATATTATCAATGGACACAACTGTGAACCCAGTGGTTACCTCCAGGTGGAGGTTGTTCCATACGAGAAAACAAAAACCCTATGATGATGCACTGACGCAATGTACTATAGCGGAGAACAAAGATATACAGCTACGCTACCTACGTGCATTTATGAGGGTTTTATTATGAGGGTCATCTAACACCATAAGAAACCCTGGCAACGCAGTTACAAGTGGTCCATTCTCCCCCCTATTGATCCTTGAACATCACACTTTAGCATGTAGTTATAAGTGCATTTCACAGGGCTAGGATATAGGGCTTTTCCCACTTCCCTAGGGAGTTTAATTTTTGTGTACAAGATATGGAGCACCATGATCCACCACATGACTGACCTAAGTAGGGACAATACATCCTAAAATATGTGCCTGTGATTTCACTCTGGGACTCAGAGGCACATATAAGCCTAGAGACATGGTATGGATGAGCTGTCTTAATTCTTCACACACCATGTAGCAAGTTACCTGCTCCTCTGGTGAGCAATAGAGCTGGCCATACAGGTGAAAACCTCTCCAACTACTGTCTCCAGTTCGTCTGGTGTGAAGGTAGGGGCCCCCTCACCTGCTTGGCCTGCCATGGTTCCTCTCAGAGGTGGACATAGCAGCTGACACTGAGAAGCAGACGCGGCCTTTGCAGGTAAGAGCGGTGGGCCTGGGCGGGGGGATTTCAACAGACGAAGACAAGGGAAAATTATTTATTTATTTAATTATCCCTCAGGGTCATCTGTCAAATCCCACCCCAACCCGGCCCCACCGTTCTTACCTGCATGGGCTGCAGCTGTTGAGGAGGTATTGATTCCAGCAGTGTCAGTGGGCAAGTGAGTTTCTTTCACATTGCGGCATACATGTACGCCGCATACACTGTCATGAGCGTAGATGCACACAGCCATTGGACCACAGCTGTCACATTCCCTCCCCAACATTAGCCTATGGCTGTGACCGTTGTGGAGTGAACTGCCAACCAAGCGGTTGACGGCTGCTGGCGGTTCAAATGTTGCTTTTGTCCCATATGCGAGTACAGTTTTCGGCAGATTATTGCAGTTGTAAAGTCATTATTATTCACAGCATTTCAGTGTTTGTTGAGTCTGTCTTTGTCCATCACCACATTTGAGGGCGAACTTGTTTACATTTGTAATGCTCCTTACCCATGTCATGACCAGTAAGAAACTTCATCTCTGTAGTGCTTAAATGTGCACATGGGTAAAACTAGTTCGGCACCCTGGATACTGTGGTTGGCGGTAATAGATGCAGTACAACCCTTACTATAGTGGGAATTGGAAAACTTTTATTGGATGATGTGCACCGTTCTGTAACAGAACTGTAAAGGTCACCTTGTTGATGACATGTGGATGTTCAAAATCTGATGAAGTAAAATGTGTACTGCTTCATTAAACATAGCTGTTCAGACACATAACTATACACTTTCTCTTCACATATGTTGCTCTGCACACTGAGACCAATATACATTTTGTGCTACTCCACACATAGGTACCCTGGGAGAGGGAGGAGACACCAGCCTTTAGTCTACTGTCCATTTCCTGACCTACACAACATGGGAAAGTGACATGTGATCCAGAGGAACCATTTGAATCTCCAAACAGTTCTGGATCTATGTCATCAGTTGGAGCCTGACTTCCTACCTCAGTTCAATATTCCAAAATCAATGCCGCCACTGGTGAAACTCATGTCAATTTTGCATTTTTTACCACAGGCGCTTTTCAAGTCACTGTTTCTATTTCAGGTAGAATGTCTCAACATATGTTCAGCCGGATCCTCACTGAGGTGCTAGCAACACTTTTGAGACATGTGGGCACCTATATCAAGTTCCCCAGGCGTCAGGACTATTTAACCACTGTGAAGGCAAACTTATATGGATTTTCGTACTTCTCACATGTAATTGGATCTATTGATGGCACCCCTATTGGCTTAATACCACCACACGACAGGGAGCAAGTATTCCACAACAGGAAGAACTTCCATTCTATCAATGTGCAAGTTGTCTGCTTGGAGGATTCGTACATCTCAAATGTCTGTGTCCGGTTCCCAGGATCCGCACATGATTTCCTTTGTACTGCAGAATAAAACTGTACCCCAGCTGATAAGTGTGATGTGACCTAACTGTGTGTGGGAGATGTCAGTTTTATGATCAAAAAGTGTGTAACTAAATTATGCCCTTCTGTCTATCTTCCATTTAGGAGATTCAGCGTATATCTACCAGCCATGGTTGTAGGCACCGCTGAGGAATCCTACGATGCCAGGGGAAGCCCGCTTCAATGAGGCCCATGGAAGAACACAGCAGTGAGTGGAGCAGGCTTTTTGGCTCTGTAAAGCAAGATTCTGATGTCTGGACAGAACTGGGGAGGTCTTCTACCCACCTGGGAAGATGTTTAAGATCACTGTGGCCTGCTGCATACTTCACAACATTGTCCTGCGATGGAACATCCCTCACATCGCAGAGGATGCAGGACATAAAGACCAACCTGGTGGCGACCAAGAAGTGTGAGATGAAGATTATGATAGTGGTGACAATGAAGGAGCTGACTTGCATCAGTATCTCATCCAGAACTACTTCCCCTGAGTGTATGGCGTGAGATGTGATGACTTTAACTAGTCTTGCAACTCTTGTAGTGATGTGAGGAGAATGTTGATGCTACATACTTGTACTATATGGCTCTGTACAGATCTGGGTATGGTGTTGGTATAGTAAGTGTAGCTTTGTTCAGTTGTAACAGTTGTTTTGGACTGTGTTCTCCAGAAGTTAACAATGTGATGTGTGTCATGTGTATGTTTTCTTATCTAATCTCCATGTGTTGGTCTGTTTTAGGTAACTTTACCAGGTCATCTTCATTTACACATTTCAGAGCTATGACATTAACAGGTATATAATGCAGTTCAGACTTTACAAAGTGTCCAAGGCATCTTCCTGGAAATCTGTGTCACAGAGTTTGGGTGCACAAAGATGGTACCAAGACAGCTTGCACAGCAATAGGATGGAAGGTACCTGGCTTCCATTAGAGTTGCTCCTTGTGATGCTTTTGTCCTGATGAAATATGTGTATCACCATGTGCTCCAACATGATGTTGTGTTCTGCCCAAATCATGCTATCTAGTCATCACATTGGCTAATTCTTCATTGTCTATGAACTGGATGTAGCCGTTGCCGGGTCCCCTCATTGTAGGGCACAGTGCTTGTAGCACATCACTGACATCTGTTTGTGACATTCCACCAGATGCAAGCAACACTGGATTGAAAAAACCCTGTGGCCAGGAACTGTTGCATCTGCCATCTGTCTGTTTATTTTTTACTTTGATGTAGAATCATTGTTGTGAGGTAATCAAAATGGCTCCATCTGATGATGTAAAACTAATTTGTTGTTGCCTATTGCGTAGGATATTGTCAGATGTATCCCCTCTTTCCCTGCTGTGAGAGTCTGAAGTGATTATGTGATCACTGACCCAATATAACTGAAACATGTCTTATTTTCTATGTGTCTGACATCATGCCAGCCTCTGATTTGAACTATGGAATAAAGATGTTGTAGGCCCAGACACTTGCATGTATTGTGTTGTTGTGACATGGTAGTGATCCTATTTTTTTTTTTTTACAGACAACATATCCATGCTTACAGAAGTCCCTAGTTTTGACATTGGAAAGCTCACATGGTAGCGCATTCACAATGTTATATGTGAGAATTACAACAGGAGACAATACTCTGGCGACGTGTGTTTTTATTTAAGTGAACAAACTCAAGAAATCAAGTGAAAAATTAAATTAAACGGGACAAAAAAATGTGACGCCTTCAGTCGTGGTGGACAATTGTAGTAGAGTCTATTTGTTCTGGAGTCCATAGGCCAACATACTCCTCCCATCAGATATGGAAAAGTGGGCAGGATTGGTCAGCTAAGTGAATGTGTAGCAGACACAGAACAACATTAGGGGCAAGGTTTCTTCCTGGTGGCTGTGGGTAAATTGCCTTCTGAGCTACTGGCTGTTTCAATGGACGTCCCCTCTCGCGGACAGAGCGGGGATCTAGAGCTGTTTCATACAGGGGTGCTTGCAGGCATAACATCCTCTGTCAGGGCCTTCCTTCCTGTGGCAGATGTTGATGGCTCGGATGTACTTGGGCCACAGGAAGGGGTAGATGCAGGGGGAAAAGCCCTGCAGAGGGTGGTGTTCTCAGCTCAGCACCCCAACCAGGGAGGCCTCCTCGATGTGGAGGCCCAGCAACTCCGTGTGTACGCTGGCCACCACAGTGTGGATGTCAGTAACCTCCTGGCATGTGTCCCTTTGCAGCACCCTAATTCCCAAACTTGGGTCAAAACCTGGCCCATCACACTTTGTGAGTCCTGGAAGACTCCCATGACTTGGGTGATGGCAACCTGGATGTCTGTGTCCTTAACGGTCTCACTCTGATGGGCCACATTTACCCTCCCACGACACCTACCTCCCTCCCTTGTGCCCTTGTCTTAGAGAGCACCCTCCTACTGGGCCCTGGTTCGTCTGACACTGGGATGGTGCTAGTTGGATCAGAAACTAGGGCTGAGGTACACAGAATGGTAACTGTGCTAGGTGCCCAAGTGGATTTGGCAGTGGTTGGCCATGTTGTGAGGTGTGGCTGTGAGCACATTGAACCCCACTGTTGGCATTTGCCCAGGCTGACCAGAAGGACCAGGACCTTTATCCACATCCACCTCTTGAGGAGCATTGTCATCACTGAGGACTTCTAGCTGGGGAGGAGCGGAATTCTGTTGGTTTTCCAACCGCTGTTCCATTTAAGTGGTGGATTGATCTGTTGAGAAATGGGGAACATTGTTAATGGTGTAAGTGAGGTATCTATATCCATGTTGGTTTTGTCAAAGTTAATGGGTACCTAGAAAGGAACAAAAAAGTGAGAGATAAGTATTGTCAGCTATTAGCATGGCTTAAAAGTGGTTTACTAGACATTAATAGACATTGAATCGAAGTATCAGCTCATGAGATGTGAAGCTATGTGCCATTTTGGCTTTAGGGATGGACATGACAACCCCAAAACTCTGCTCCCGACACAGTGTAGTCATATCATGATTTGTTGTCCATTCAAAGGCCTTGTTGTGTCTAATTCAGGTAATGGCTCAGCTTAGTTGTATGATTAGCATTGTTCATCATGTGAGCAGTGCAAAGTCAAGGTGTCACCTGGCAGTGCTGAGGAGCTGAGGTTCCTTCATGGCTGGAATATATTAGGGGCACACGTTGGTATTGTGATACTCATACCATTATTGTTTGAATTGATGGTCCCAGGAAACCATGAAGCAAAGTATTCAGGGCGTATATTTGAGTTGATCATTTGCTGTACATTGCACATTTCATGACTAGTGTGGATCAGTGGTAAGATGGGAGACAAGTATCAATGAGCAAAAGCAAGCTAGCTTTTTGGTTAGAGTTGGACTGACAATGCCTCATGGTAGTAGTGGTAGCTTTTCAATGTCTATTTACCAACACTTGAGAAAAAGTAAGCTGCATGATCAGTGTAGCTCAGCAGTATGATAGTGGACAAGTGAGACACGGCAAAAGCTTTCAAGCATCTTGATTAGAGTTAAAGTGACAAGAGCTCATCGTAGAAGTGGTAGCTTTTCAATGTCTACTTACCAACACTTAAGAAAAGGTAGGCAGCCTGCTTAGTGTAGCTCAGTAGTAAGATCGCCGACAAGTGAGAAGGAGTAAAAGCTGTCTAGCATCTTGGTTATATTTGGAGTGACAAGTGCTCATTGTAGTTGTGGTAGCTTTTAAATGTCTACTTAGCAACACTTGAGAAAAAGTAAGATGCATGACTAGTGTAGCATAGTAGTAAAATGGCAGACAAGTGAGAGGGGGCAAAAACAGTATTGCTTCTTTTGTTTGAGTTGGAGTGACAGGGCCTCGTGGTATTAGTGGTAGATTTTCAATGTCTGCTTACCAACACGTGAGAAAAGGTAAGCTACATGACTAGTGCATCTCTGTATCAATATGTCCGACAAGTGAGAAGGGGCAGAAGCAGTCTAGCTTCTTGATTAAACTTCCTATCACAAGGCTTCATGGTAGTTGTAGTCAGTTCAATGTCACTTTAGCAACACTTGAGAAAAGGTAAGCTGCATGACTAGTTTAGATCAGTAGTAAAATGACTGACAAGTGAGAAGGGGCAGAGGAATTCTAGCCTCTTAGTTAGAGTTGGAGTGTTAGGGCCTCATGGTAGTTGTAGTCAGTTAATCTCGCTTTCTCAACACATGACGCACGGTTACTGTACCATAGCGGTTGGGGACATGCAGCTGACAAATTTAAATGTGGCAGAGTACAATAAGAATGCCCCCAAAGTGAGCCCCAGGGGTGAGTTCACAAACAAGGCCGCTGCCCACGAGCATGCGGTGCAGCAGTGGCCCCCTGCAGTTTCCTGCACTGTTGTGTAGAACGTCTGGAGCCCTATAAGGCCTTCCAGACTGATGCTTTACCTTCGGCCTGCCCCTTCACACGAGGGAGGCCAATTCCCAAGATCTTCCCCGAGGCCGGACTAGCTCTTCTCACAAATCTCCATGCCTCGGTAGTCTTGGCGACCGTGCCACCTTTCAGCCCTACAGCACTGCTTGTTGGGCCAACAGGCCCCACCCACTGGTTCAGCCACATCAGGCGCTCACAGGTTGCCTCACAACATGTCGGGAAGACCAGCTTGTAGCATCCAGCTGGCGCAGACAACTTTGGTGCTTCATTTGCCAGTCTCTCCATAAGGTTCCTTTGTTATCTTTGCCCCGCGGTCACACAAACCAGCTGCAAAGGAGGGGAGAATACTTCATCCCCCACAGCCTTCCCCCTCCATCTGCTCCATCCCACAAGATAGTGCTGCGCGAACAAAGATAAGCCAGTACTGGGCTTCTTTATAAAACAGCCCTCAACATGAGCTGATCAGGTAGCAGAACATTGGGCGTTCCTCACACACTTTTACATAAAGTGCTCCACACTTGCTTATTTTTGGCTAGAATTAATGAATGAGGGAATGGTCTCCGACCATTTACCACTCACCATGGGGTTAAAGGAGAGCGATCCAATCCCCCCTTAACAAAAATGGGTGAAGAACATTGCAGTCCTTCTCCTGCTCCAGACAGGAGCAGCGACTGCAGGCCGTCCCATCCCAAGCATATTAGGGCCAGAGATCTTCACACAGCTTCTCCAGCTCTCCTCAACGACAAATTCCTTTTAGACATAGCAAGACCACTCCTGAAATCTTTTATATCCCTGTGACTTCCAATAGGAAGCCAGCACATACAAGGCCTTGGAGGTTCTTCACATGCAGTATACCACAGCAGCAGAAAATAATCAGTCCTTTTCCTCCAGCGCAGACAGAAGCAGCAACTGCAGGCCAACCCACCCCTCACTCAGAAAAGGTAGCACTCCTTGTAAAGTCCTTCCACTCTTCTTCTTGGTAGGGTCCCCTTGTTACTTGACGTAATCTAAAGTCCTGGGGTTTTAGGTTCAATACTTATACCCCATTTTGTCATTGTTCTCTTTGCTGGAAGGGTCCCTGAACCCAATTCAAACCAGTCCTGCCATGTCCTCCCTGGTTTAGCATGACCACAAGGGGCGGGTCCAGCATTGTGAAAAATGACTCACAGCCTACTCAGGTTCAAGTGAAACTCCTCCCACCATTCTGAATGCAGACCAGGTCTATTTAGCCAAGTGATGAGTCACCCAGGCATTGGGTTCAGAGACCCTTCCTGCAAAGAAAACAATGCCCGCACATGTTTTTTTTTAAGTATCCAGAACTGAGGATCCCACCAAATTGTTTTTTAAAATATTTTTTCTGCCCAGGGGTGGGGGGGGGGGGTCCCAGTGGGACCCCCCACGAGGACTATGGGAGGGTTTCTATCCTGTCCCCTTTCTTATCTTTTTTTTAAATTTTTTGTGGGACTCGATTACACCAAATCACAAAAATCACACTTTCTGGACCAACATCTAGCTTCCTGCCAAATGTGATGTAATCCCCATAGACATAGCATGAGGGGAAAAAAATTTGTCTGCCTCCTTTTTTCTCAGCACCCGCTTGATGGATCATCCTGAAACTTTTAAAACAGCAGCTGAACCACAAAGCTGGCTGTGTTTGAAAATTTTGAGAGGATTTGTCAAGCAGTGCCAAAGTTATTGGAAAAACAAAAAAACTTTTCATATGGAAACTTTGGTCCTATATATACACACAGTGTGGGCTTCGACTCTCCCTCAGGAGAGCAGCGTGAGGTGTTTTCCTCATCCAATGTTGAAATGAGGGTGGGTAGAGTGCAAAAATTCAATCAAAAGTGAATTAAAACTCTCTCATCAGAGGAAAATTAATTTGAGTAGTTATCCCCAGCGGATATCCATAACGTATTTATGTGGTACTCAATAGTGAAAATAGAACACAATAAAAATCCCAAACCAATTTAGGAAAATATAGTATATCTAAATAAATAAAATGACACCAAAACAACAAGAATCCAATCAGTAGAACAGGAGTTAAGAATGTTGACGTTTTCTAGAGAACACAGCACAAGAAATCCACCGCCAGGGCCCCTGGGTAGACCAGGTCTCAGAGGCATCTATAAATATGTAGATGGGGTATACAGGCCCCCTTTCTAGAATCCCTAAGGCCCTGGGGACCGCCAGCTCCCCAAGGCCTGCTCCAGCAATGTCCTGTGGTTCCCAAACCGGGGACATTGCAGTATGCTATGGCTTGGTGGGATTATACAGTGCTCTGCTTTCAGCAAGCAATAGCAGACAATGCGCTTAACTATCCCTATTCCTAGAAAATTTACCAATCAACACCAATAAATAGTTAGTTCCTCCTCTGATATGCAATGATCCCAAAATGTCTATTGCTACCACATCTCAAGGTTTAGATGGACAGTCTTTATAGCACCTGGGAGGATTCCTACCTTTGTAGACCTCATCACTGCTGCAAGAGTCTGGATACTTGCTGATCATTCCCCAAATAATAAGATCTATGCCAGGACACCAATAATGGATGTGAATCCTTGCCTTAGTTTTGCTCTTGCATTGATTCCCATCATGGCCCACGTTTACAATTCTCTCTTAAGAACATGGGGACAATCAATCAATCAATCAAGCATTTATATAGCGCACTACTCACCCGGAGAGTCTCAAGGCGCTTGGGGAGGGGGTCCGCTACTGCTCGAACAGCCAGGTCTTGAGTTGCTTCCTGAAGGCGAGGTGGTCTTGGGTCAGGCGGAGGTGGGTCGGGAGGGAGTTCCAAGTCTTGGCGGCCAGTTAGGAGAAGGACCTTCCTCCTGGTTTGACTCTTCGGATGCGGGGGACGGCGGCGAGGGCATGGCTGGTCGATCGAAGCTGACGTGTGGGAGTGTAGAAGTTGAGGCGGCTGTTGAGGTATCTTGGGCCTTGGTTGTGTAGGGCTTTGTGTGCGTGGGTGAGGAGACGGAAGGTGATTCTCTTGTTGACCGGGAGCCAGTGCAGGTCTCTCAGGTGTCCGGAGATGTGGCTGTGTCGGGGGATGTCGAGGATGAGTCTTGCTGAGGTGTTCTGGATCCGCTGGAGTCTCTTCTGGAGTTTGGCGGTGGTTCCGGCGTAGAGGGAGTTGCCGTAGTCCAGTCGGCTGGTGACGAGGGCCTGGGTAACCGTCTTTCTGGTCTCGGTGGGGATCCACCGGAAGATCTTACGTAGCATGCGGAGGATGTTGAAGCACGACGAGAAGACGGCGTTAACTTGTCTGGTCATGGAGAGGGAGGAGTCCAGGATGAAGCCCAGGTTGCGTGCGTGGTCTGTCGGTTTGGGTGCGCTGCCCAGGGCAGGGGGCCACCAGGAGTCGTCCCAGGCGGAGGGCGAGGAGCCCAGGATGAGGACCTCCGTCTTGTCCGAGTTCAGCTTCAGGCGGCTGTTCGTCATCCACTCGGCTACGTCTGTCATCCCTTCGTGTAGGTTGGCTCTGGCGGTGGTGGGGTCATTGGTGAGGGAGAGGATCAGCTGGGTGTCCTCGGCGTAAGAGATGATGTTGAGGTTGTGTTGGCGTGCGATGGCCGCAAGGGGGCTCATGTAGACATTGAAGAGGGTGGGGCTGAGCGAGGAGCCTTGAGGAACGCCGCAGATGACTTCGGTGGCTTCTGATCTGAACGGGGGGAGGCGGACTCTCTGAGTTCTTCCGGTGAGGAAGGAGATGATCCACTCTAGTGCCTTCTCCTGGATTCCGACGTTGCAGAGGCGCTGCACTAGGGTGCGGTAGCAGACAGTGTTGAAAGCCGCGGAGAGGTCCAAGAGGATGAGGGCCGCTGTTTCCCCGTTGTCGAGCAGGGTTCGGATGTCATCAGTGGCGGCGATGAGGGCGGTCTCAGTGCTGTGGTTGGCCCGGAAGCCAGACTGCGAGCGGTCGAGGGATCCGTTCGTCTCGAGGAAGGCGGCCAGCTGCTTGTTGACGGTCTTCTCGATGACTTTGGCCGGGAACGGGAGGAGCGAGATGGGGCAGTAGTTTTTGAGTTCGGAGGGGTCCGCTGATGGTTTCTTCAGTAGAGCGCTGAGTTCGGCGTGCTTCCAGCTCTCCGGGAAGGTGGCGGTGTCGAAGGAGGTGTTGATGATGTCCCGTAGGTGGGGTGCGATGACAGCGTCGGCCTTGTTGAAGACGTGGTGCGGGCAGGGGTCGGTAGGAGATCCGGAGTGGATGGAGTTCATCGTGCGGCGGGTTTCTTCGGTGTTGATCGGGTCCAGGCGCGGAGGGTGGTGGCGGGGGGTGCAGGTGCGGTCGTGGGGTGCGTTGGCTGTGTGATGAAGCTGTTGTGTATGTCTGCGATCTTGTTGTGGAAGTAGGAGGCGAGGGAGTTGCAGAGGTCTTGCGATGGGGTGATGTCGTTGTTTCCGGCGTTGGGGTTGGAGAGCTCTTTGACAATGTTAAAGAGTTCCTTGCTGTTGTGTGCGTTGTTGTCCAGTCGTTCCTTGAATGTGGTTTTCTTGGTGGTGCGGATCAGTTGGTGGTGTTTTTGAGCTGCGAGCTTGAGGGTGGTCATGTTGTCTAGTGTTGGGTCTCTGCGCCAGGCTCTCTCGAGGGTTCGGCAGTTCTTCTTGGAGCTCTTGAGTTCGTCGGGGAACCATGGTGCTTTCTTACTGCCGGGTCTGCTGGGCAGGGTCCTCAGGGGGGCGAGGTCGTCTGCGCAGTTGCTGATCCACCTCGTGAGGTTGTTGGTGGCCTGGCTGGGGTTCGCTGAGCTGGCGGGGGGGTCCTGGCTCAGGGATGCAGGGATCTGGTCGGCTGTGATCCTATCAGTTATGTTGGGAAGGGGAAAGTGATTGCTTACAATACACCTTTTGAACCAGCATTAAATCTCTCAAAATTACACCATCATCACTTGACAAGGCATCTCTTATTTTCCAGAAACCACATGGCTCAGAATTTCTCTTCATCTCATTGATCCATACCTTACAGAGAGGCCCTTGACACTCTGAAGAATAGTATCACGAGTAACAGCTTCAATCCACTCCTCCTGAGACACACTCCCTCCTGTAACACTACACACTTTCCTCATCTGCCTGATTACCTTCCTTCACCACTGTACTAAGCCTTGACAGACTGTAATTATACCCTTAAAGACCTGCGACCCACTTGCAAATCCTCATGAAAAGAATGTCCAGACCTTTCTTGTCAAACACCACATCCAACAGTTTGTGATCAGTGTAGACAACAAACTCTTTTCCTTCAGAACTAACTTCTTGACCAAACAAAAGACACTTAACGCCTCCCTCGCAAAAGTTAAATACTTTTTTTCTGCACCCGCAAAGACCTGGAAATATAGGCAATCATTCCGAGTTCACGTTCCTCATCACTCCTCTGCATCAGCATTTCACCTGCCCCTTTCATGCTAGAATCGGTCAGGATAACACATGTCTCAGAAAGGTTGATAGTCGTAGGGCCATTGTCATTGGCTAACTCCTCCTTCATGAATGAAAATTCCTTCTGACACCCCGCACCCCATTCAAACTTAACACCTCTCTTGAGTAGTTTGTTCATATTGAAATTCTTGGCGGCTAGATTTGGAAGAAACTTGGCATGGAATTCCACTATACATAAGAATGTAATAACATCCTCTTTCTTCTCTGGATTGAGTAATTTATGCATATTTTCTACCAGATCTGTCTTCTGGAATAGCCCTTCTGCATTAACTTTGTGTTCAAGATTCTCATCTCTCCTTTCCTAAAAGCACATTTTTAGAGTTTAAGTGTGAGACCATTCACTCTTAAAACGTCCAGCACATCCCTGTCCCTTCTATTTTACACCTCCTCTGCGTATCCATAAATGAGTATGTCATCCTGAAAATACTTGACTCCTGCTATTTCTCCAAACAGCTTACATATAATACGTTGGAATACTGCAGCAGCAGGCACCAGTCCAAATGCCATACGCCCAAAATGATGGGTGCCAAAAGGTGTTATGAAGGTGTTGTAATCTTTCGAGTCCAAATGAAGCCTGATTTGACGATAAGCCCCAGTCAAGTTTAACATGGTGAAGAACTTAGCCCCCTGCAACAAGAAGACCATATCAGTTATGTTGGGAAGGGGAAAGTGATTGCTTACAATACACCTGTTGAGAGCCCTCAAGTCCAGACACAAACTGATCTTGACAGAATGTTTGTGTGTGAAAACAATCGGAGAAACTCACTCCGAGCTCTCCCGCTTCAAACAACCTTTTAATCTCAGACTCTACAGACTCCCTCATACCACCAACTACCACCAACTTCTAGTTGGTGGTAAGTTGCAAATTCCTTGAAAAATGCACATTTTTGCATTTTTCAAAGTGCCATGTGATGCACATACATGCCCTTAGGGCATGTATGTGCGCCACATGTGCACCCATGCATATTTCAGGGGTGCAACAGGGTGTCCTTTGGACACCCCTGCACCCTTGAAATTATTCTCAATTTGCGATTAGCAAATTGCGAATCGCAAATTGAGAATAACTTCCCATTCATTCCTATAGGCCTCCTGGCCCATAGAAATGAATGGGACAGTATTCCTTAATTGCGATTCGCAATTTGCTAATCGCAATTAAGGAATTCTAAGGAATCGCAAAAAAAAATTCGATTTTGTACATACATATCCATTTGCGATTCTCAAATAGCGATTTCTTAAAAATCGCTATTTGAGAATCGCAAATGGGTATCTTGATACATATGGCCCTTAGATTTTTTAGGTGATTGAGTAGCCACTTATCAGCTGCACAAGATAAATATATTTATTTTCGCTACACAGGACTCCCTTGCGGCTGTCTTACTTTGCCAAAGCAGAAGCCTATTGTCCTTCACACTAATCATGAAGGGTGCATTTACATAATCGAATTGTGCCCTTGGTGCCTGAATTGATATATACAAACATATCTGCTGCTAAAGATACTTGTTGCTCACACACTAGTCCTGATAAGGAGCTCAACTGAATGAGATCAAAACGCTGTCAACCTAATTCTTTGCTTTTATTATATATTAAAAAATGTAACAATAGGAGTTTAGTGTTATGTTGTTTCAAAGAATTGCATGTTTTAACTTTTTCTCACTCACTAGAGCACCATTTTATTCACTTACCTATGAGCACTGGATTGTGATAATTATAAAAAAAAAAGATTTTTGAAAAAATTAATTGATATTCTGCAATGAATACATTAATTGCATTTATTAGAGGTGTCCTACTTTATATGTGTCTTGCTTGCTGGAAATTGCAGATTTTTGAGTCCCAAAGGAAAACCTATAGAACCTAATTAAAAACCTCTTCCTTTTTCTTTAAAAAGGAACACATTCGGGACGATTTTGTCCCATTCAACCACTGTTTGTTCAATATTATCTAATACCCTAGGTTCCTAGATTGTGGTGTTCCGTTGTTTTGAAAACATTACCTTGTCACTATGAAACCTCAGCATGAACTGATCCCTATTTATATCCTCTACAGGGGAACCCTTATTGCAGGTAGAGGCTAACTTCCTGAGACTGGCGACACACTCCTCCACACTCTCACTTGACTTCTATTCCATCATACCAAAATGGTACTGTTCAAGTATGGTGCTAACGTTTGGATGGTAATGAAGATCCACTTTTTTCAAACACATTTTAAATACTTGTTCTTATTTTTTTACTAAGCAGAAGCATGGAAAGATTTGTTACATCATAAAAAATTCATTAACAATATTTAAAATAGATATACTTCATCATGAAAAAAGGAATTAATGTATGGCTTTGATATAATATTTCATACATTCAACATTTAATAAAGTGTGAAGTGCTGAAAATAGCTTTAAAAATGCTTGTTCTGACAGTAAAAAAAGCCATTTGATTCAAGGATGATAACATTTAATGAACAGTACTCCTCCCTGGCCTGAATAAAGAACGATACATCTCCACAATCGGGACAGAGTCAACTATGATATACTATTAATTGTATCAGGTCCCACTCTACTCCCTCCAAATATGTCCAGACCCAAGCAAGCCTTCCATTTGCTCCAACACTTTTTGCGAAGGCAAATTTCCTCGTGCAAGTCATTTTATTATACCATTGTACGTATGTAGGTACTTAGGCTGTCCTCCAATTCTGCAGATTCAGGGATCATGTCACTGTGGAGGCTATTACAATAAAAATGCCCCACCCCTTTCCTTTAACTTTTAGAACATTTTGGCTCTGTTTAGAGAAGCCAAAGAGCACAAGGGCAGCCTCTGTCTCGAATTGAATATGCAGGCCATTACTAAGAGCACCAAATATTGTATCCCAAAACGGGGTCAACATTGAGCAGGTGAAAAAAAGGATGGAGCCAGGCGCCTGCTCCCTATTGCTGGCAACAAAAACATTTGTCTTACAAGTCAGTAAACATTTTGTGGAGGGCTTTCGGAGTATAGTAGGTCATCTAGCATGACAAGAATGGCATTCACTTAAAGTTGGCAGCCCTTAAAGACGTGTTGCAGAGTTGTGAGGTCATCTGCCACTCAGCCTCTGAGACGAAGCAGTGTGATGTCTCAGACATTTTAAGCAAACATTTTTTTATTTAGTGATTTTCCCCTTGATTGAGCAGAAGTCTGTACCAATTAATAACTGCTCTTAACTGTGCTCTAAAGAGAGCAACCGTTAGTGGTGATGAGCATTCACTAGCCACAGGACAACATTTCCTCCCTAAAAGCGTTAACTGCAAATATCCAAAAAATACCTTACAACTATGATCACACCTAGCTTGAAGTTCCTGCCAGGTAATGCATCTCCCTCCCTCCAAAAGAGTACCCAATTCTCTAAAGCTGTGAATATTCCAAAATCTTAAATGACTGGACTGGATGTGAAGCCCCACAACTTTACATTCCCTGAGCTGCAGATATTCATAGCCAGCAGCCATAGCGTTAATGGAATATAGTGACTAAAGTTGCATTTGGCATTCTTGTAGTGTCTTGTACCTTTATAAAGACCGGGAGCTGGGATCCTGTTTCCTTTGCCATATTCTTAAAAATGAAGCCATCTAAGGATCTCTTGAGGTTAATTATGCAAACAAGTATATCTATAAGAGAGACGTTTATAATATTTTCTGATCTTGGGAAAAGCTAGCCCCTTGTGATGAGTTTCCAGTTGAAGTACTGGATATTTAACCCTGAAGTGACCATCTATCTAATGCATCTTAAATTTTCTTCATCATGATGCCATAATTTAAATGAGAAAGCTCTGCATAAGAATTAGTTACTTTTACTCCGAGGTACAGAGATCTTGACGTTGAAGAGTAGTGGGAAGGATATTAACTGAGGTGTTAAACTTCAAAACTTCGGTGTTCTATGGTTAATTTTATACCCTCTGATTGATTGAAATTGACCAAACATCGTTCTTAGATTCTGTGCTTGCGGACTGAAGTATAGAACTATGTCATCTGAAAACAGCTTTAATTAAATCATGCCCTCTATAGGAGCTTCTAAACCCACATGTGTCCTAATCCTGGTTGCCAATAGTTCAATAAAAAAGTAAATAAAACAGCCTTTAAAGGAAAGCCCTGCTGAGTCCCACAATTTATAGCTATGATTTCTGCTAAATTAGAATTCACAAAAACCTGAGCCTGAGCTCCTTGATTTATGTTTCATAGCATGTTAGTAATTGAGTTATGAAATCCCACCCTATTACGGCCACAAAAAAGGGTATCCCAATTAACAAGGTCAAAAGCTTTCTCAGCATCCACCGTCATTATAAATGTAGGTATCTGATTGACATTGAAGAAACCTAATGCGGTTTTAAAAAAGCAGTATTACATGACATTTGTAGACCTGCCAGAAAAACGGTCTGGTCATTATAAATGACCTTCTGGGCAGCAGGAGTAATGCGATTGGCCCAGATTTTCATTAAAACTTTATAATCTGAATTTAGTAAACTGATTGGTCTATAAGAATTTACATATCTGGGATTCTTCCTCTTTTTAAGAAAACTAACTAGTGGATTCCTTAAAGATTAATGAGACCTCACCAGCAGCTTTTACAAAATTAAAAAGCTCTACTAAAAAGGGTTTTAACACTTTTTTGAACTCTTTGTAGAACTTTGTTGGAAGGCCGTTGTTTCTGCAGGCCTTGTCAGATGGCATTGAAGCTAAAACCTGCCAGATTTCCAATACAGTGATATCAGCCGACATCTGCGGTAAATTAATTTTGAAGAAATTCTGACATATTGCTTCCCTCAAAGCTGTATATTTAGTCATGTAAAGCTTATTATAGTGCTCCTCAAAAATATTTCGCTACTCTTTCTTTTTCGGAGACCAAAACCCCTGTCTCTGGTTCCTCCATTTCTGTAATTAATGCAGCTTCCTGCTTCACCCGAGTGGACCACGCCCAAATTGTACCCATCAACAGATTTTCTTCATACATCCATAAGTGAAACAGCCGCACATGATTTAATTCTTCATTTATAAGAATATCCCTTAGTTCATGTTAGGCAACAGATAACTGCTGGTCAATCACCATACGCTTTTCCGAGAAACTAGTCCTTGCCGGCAAGGCAGTGTCGACTGCAATTATTCAGCTGTTCTTGCCACTCGAATCTTTGAATGTGCTGCCTTAAAGACAATGATCTGGCCACAAATCAACCCTTTGAAAGCCATCCAGAATGCAAAAGATGTGGCAGTGCCCTTATTCATCTAACACCTAGACCTGTCCCTTCGCCTAGCTTCTATTTCTAGCTTTATTCTAATCAGTGAATGATCGGAATTTTTTTTTGCCTAGATACGAGAATCGATGCACTCAAGGGAGCGAGAAACAAGGAAATAATCTATGTGAGAAGCAGACTGAAATATTTGAGAATAAAAAGTGTATTGAGACAGCCGGGTGGGCTCTGCGCCATTGATCAATCAACTCATGATCTTGTATCATTACATCTAGTACCATTTTAAAAAATTTAAGTTTTGAGTCATCATCAACTCATGGGCCCATGCATCAAAATTCGGAAAAACAAGTCCTTATTAGCGATAAATAAGGAATCGCAAATAAGGATTCATTTTCCGGGATGCATCAACAGATTCAGTATTTAATAGCGAATCAGTCAAAATCGCTAAGAGACACCGAAAACACGCTAGCAAGTCCTCAAAATAAAGAATGGTAATTACCAAATTAGCTATTACCAAAATCGGTATTAGCGATTTCGGTATTAGCGAATTCGCAAAAAACGGGTCGCTTTGGAAGCAGGCTGATGACATCACAACCAGGAAGTCATCCAGCCCATGCTTCATTCAGTGCCCTGAGGAGCTCAGAGGAGGAGGCAGAGCACAGGAGCTGAGCTGAGAGACTTCACCCTCACAACCCAGCCACACCACAGCTATCCAGGATGGACAAGAATGCATTTCAACCCTCAGACACGTCCAGAAAGAGGAAGAGAAAGTTTTCTAATAGGGAGCTAGAACATTTGATAGAGGGGATGAGCAGCAAGCATGACATGCTATTTGGAAAGCTGTCACTCAAGATGCCCGAAGCAGAGAAGCGCAAGATCTGGCTGCGCATCAAGGAGAGGGTAAATGCGGTAAGAGTCACACACCGCAGCATTGACGATCTTAAAAAGAGGTGATATGACCTCAGGAAAAGGGCAAAGGAGTGCATTGCGGAAAGGGTGAAGGAAGCAGCTGGCACAGGAGGGGGGCCATCCAGAGTACCTGCCAACACAGCCCTGGAGGACCTCGTTGAGAGCACGATTGAGCCAGAGGCAGTCGTGGCAGTCACCCAAATGGACACTTCTGGCGCAGCGACCATAGAACATGGTAAGATGCATGCCTGTGCTGATACGCTGCATATTGTATACCCATGCCCAACCCCCCAGGCTTATCACAGTGTTCAGGAAGAAGTGCATAACACATATACCCTCACCAAAGTGTTGCATCATGGGAGTTGTAGTCATGTCAGCCAAGTATGCATGTATGATCACCAATGCGCAAGAAATGAGACCAGCAGCACAGGTCTAACAGTCTGTCTAAATATGTCATTTATCATGTTCAAAGTTTGAGAAATGCTAAACAGATAACGTAAGAAATAAAATAAGAATGCACTGTTTCACACACAGATGCATCTCCAGTGGACTCTGATGACAGGGAATGCCTCATCATATACGAAACACCGGCAGACACCTGTGGAGAGACTCCACAGGGACGTCAATCCACACCACCACCGCCACCCCGACTTCAACACCATCTCCACCACTATCGACAACACCACCAAGACACAGGGCACATGTCCCCTCCGTGCAGGTAGTGGAGACGGAGCTCAGCCCAGCACCCACAAGTGTTCCCCGCCAGTCATATGTCACTCCGCCAGCCCCAACACCAGCACCTGGCCGAGTCCGACAGCAGCGCAGGCCCATCGGCAGACTTGCTGAGGGATCCGAACAGCCTGCACATGTCTACGGTGGGGTAGAGTCCCAGATGCTGCGTGTTCAGCAATTGCAGGGGAGACATATGGGAACAATGAACGTGAACATCTCCAAATTGGCAAAAAAAACCTGTGCACAATGACAGACGCTCTGCGTCAATTGACCACAGTTGTAACAGAGGGGAATCATGACATCAAGCAGCAGCTACAGGAGCCTACCTGTGCTGTCCTAGCAGCTGTATTGTCACGCAGATCACTGTCACTGCAGATAGACCTGGGTCATTACTGCGGTGATGTAGCGAAGGCCTTAGGCCAGGTGACCACTGCAGTAGAACATCTGCAGTCTGGCACATTCAGTGCCAGCAACTTGGGAGGGGAGGAGGGAAGTGAGGCGGCCTCGAGCGTGAGCATCGTCTCTGTGTTCGTGACCAGTAACAGGAGGCGCAGTTCGCTCAGCTCTACAACCACCGACACACATCGTAGTGATGTAGAGGAGCCACGCGACAGGAGACTTGGGATACGTGGAAAGTGCAAATATACATGTACTACCGGCTATTTGGCCATGGTGATGTAACCATGGCCCACTTACATATCCTGGTCGCACTCCCGCGATGCCAACGGATATGTATCTTTCACAATGTGTTGAGTCACCATCATGTTGACGTATTATATATATTTACTTTGACAAGTGCTCATGTGAATTAAACATTTGCACCCCAGAATATATTATGATGGCTCATTCTTACCTGCCTCTGAAGTGATGTTGTGTGATGTATGTCTGCCCTCTTTGACTTTCAGCTGTGTTTGGCACGTGTGCCTGTCGGTGTTGTGCGGGGGGTTGTTCATCACGAAAGTTGTCATCTCCGTTCACCTCTATTGGTATCGCCCTTCTTGTAGCAGTGTTGTGCAGCATGGCACACATTGCTATAATCCTGCAGCAGGTTACAGGGTTATACTGCAATGTCTTGTGTAGGATCCTGAAGCGACTTTTAAGGATACCAAATGTTCGCTCTACCACATTCCTGGTACTGATATGTGCTGCGTTGTAGCACTGCTCCAGAGGTGTTGCTGGGTTGAGGTAGGGAGTGAGGAGATACTCAAGCAGGGCGTATGCACTGTCACCTACAGGGTGGGGAGCAAAGGGTTGATGGCGTAACAAATAGGTATATGTATATACCAGGTAGGTGTCCATCTCATTATTCACCATTGAGCAGACGCCTGTGGATGCCACTGTGTCTGAATATGTAGGACTCATGTGTGTTCCCGGGAAATTGCACTACAATGTCCATAATGATGTGCTTGGCATTGCACACGGCCTGCACGTTTATCGAGTGATAGGACTTCCCGTTGCGGAATATGTACTCATTGGCTGAGGGGGGACAGATGGGGACATGCGTGCAGTCAATGCATCCTATGACATGGCAAAATTGTGCCACCTGGTAGAAGTCCTGTTTGGTCCCTTTCAACTGCTGTGGGGTTGTGGGGAAGGTTATGTGGGTATGTATCATTGTCAGCATGGCATCAAGGAATTTGCTGAAGAAGCGTGAAAGTGCGCTTTGTGATACGCCTCCAGCAACCGCTACGACCCCCAGGAAACTTTCAGACGCCAGCAGGTGCAGGCTGCATAGGACCTGGACGTGTGCAGGGATGGCATTGGTCCTAAGGGTCTGGTGCTGCAGTAGTGGTTCCAGGTCAGCAATTAGGCTCATGATCATGGCATGAATCAGTCTGTACTTGTCATAGATTTCGTCCTCATTTTGTCCCAGCAATGTGATGCCACCCTGAATACCCTCTTCTGGTCCTCGTCCTGTGCTGTGCTGCTGCATTGATTCTCATCCTCCTTGCAAGCACGTAGAGGGCACCATATTGGTTAACATACGGGGTCTCCATGGCATTTTTGAAGGGTTTCTGATTGTATCCACCTGGTTTAATTTTTTTTTCCTTTCATCATCTTTACCTCCTGGTTGAGATTCCCTTTATTCTGCTCATGCTAAATAGTGAATTTGGGGATTTTCATTATTTGTGAATTTTGATGCATTCCGTTGCGATTTTTTAATTGTGAATCTCTATTTTTCAGGATCAATTGCATTTATCTGTATTTTCAAATCACTATTTGGCGATTCGGTAATTTACCACGTGGGTTAATTTGCAATTCTTGATTTTTTTCGGCATTGGGGTTGATGAATTGGGAAATGATGTTTTGAGTTAGGTAACAGCCTGTTTTACCGATTCGCTATTTTACAGAGGGCAATTCCGGTTGATGCATGTGCCAGTTAATCTGGTAAATTCTCATATATTTCATGTCCCTCACTGCCTAAACAGTTGAACAAAAGTGAGGGTTTCCTTTCACTGGATAATGTTGTACCACATACCCTGGAATAATGAAGAAATGTTTTCTTCCATTTTGACCAAATAATGGAAGATTCTCCTGCAGTAAGAAGGTAAAAAGGGGGAGGTATAACATGTTGCAAGGATAAATAATACTAGAAATGACAATAGAGAGTAAGGATACAAAATCTCAAAAGGAAATCCACAGCTAAAGTTGTTAAAATACTTTAGACAAGACACTTAGCAGTAATAAACACTACACCACAAGTACCCCCTTTTTCTCTTTTAAAAAAGTGAGAAAATTGTGCTCATAACAATAAGTTATGGCAGAAGTGAAAAGTACTGACTCCCAGGTTTAATATATTTAAAGACCCAGTAGAACTCACTGTAGAAGTAAAAGTTCCTCAAGCAGACAGGCAGGCCTATCACCATTGTAAATATCCACAAGAAAAATGACCTATCTATCTGTACTCGTAGGCAGGAATGCAGCCTGCAATGCAGAATGGTGTAGTGGTGACAGACAGTGGCAATCCCTTCACCATGAAGAATCACGCTTAAACAGCATTTGTGACTGAACTGATCCTTAGAAGTTGCCATCAGCCCATACACAACAACCAGATGGCTGCTGTAGCCAGTTCACTTCCAGAGGAGATAGGATATGCAATAAGAATGTGGACAGTGACATCAAGACAACGTGAAATCCTAAAATGGAAACTTGCTGACAATGCACAGCTTGGAATGACGCAAGGTGCTAGGAGATTGTCGACAAGCACACAGCGTTACGCAAACCCTTCACATGAAAACAATTTTGCGGGCTCAAAAAAAAACTTGAAAGATGCACCATGCATAGGTAACATTGTTTACACTTGAAAATAACTATGTATAGCTTCATTTGCAGGACCACCAATTGTTGATCCTGAATACACCATTGTGCACGTCAATAGTTCCAACACTGCTGCAGGATCCCCCAATTCTCCAAGAATATGGGGTGAAAGCAGGCAGAGCAGTAGATCAATTGTAAAATGCAACAGTAGACCAAATCACGCAATTTGTCTCTTTTCCTACAGAGAGACGCTGCACTCCCTTGTAGTAGACATACAAATGCATTGCTGTCCTGAACAACCTTATACTAGGTTGATGAATGTCTAAATTCCAAATTACAATAATTTGTCCACAAACTCGCCTCCTGAAAGATGGATGAAAAATATGACGTGGAAATCAATCCATAATAGGAAGTCAAAGATATTTAGAAAATGGCGTGTTCTTACGTCTGCTTGTTGCCAGTGTAATAACACCAAATTCACACAGTACAATATTTTCCAAAATCAGGTTCTTTATTAAGATTACCCTATCCATCTACATCCAACGCAGGATAAGTGGCAACTGACATAAATGTTCCATTATACAGTAGACTTAGAATCTTGGCAGAGAATGCGTTCTCGCTTTCATAAGTAAACACACACACTCAGTAATAGCATAAACCGGCAATGGTAAAGATAACATAAAATACATTTGAGATACCACACTTATACCTCATGCAATGTATGTGGGCATGGTGCACAGGGATGAGTGCCATGTTGACTCTTCAGTTTTCTCTGCACCAAAACAAGTAGCCTGCAATGTCAATGTGCATGACCTTGGTGAGGGGCCCCTAAGGTGGCACAATTTGTGCTGCAGCCCTAGTGGACCCTCTCCAGTCACAATGCCCTAGGTATAAGGGGTACCATTGTACTACGGACTTACAGGGGTTGCTGAAGTTGTGCTAATCATGGTACAGTTTTATGAAAGAGACCTGTCACTGGGAGCTTGGTTAGCAGGGACCCAGTGGACTTACATTTGAAATCACATCATGCATCAGGCAAAAAGTGGGGGCTAACCATGTCCAAAGAGGTACTTTTCTGATATACTTTGTGTTCGACTGCATCACAATAAGTGTTGTAAAGTGCTCCAATACCTTCGGGTCCGGCCAGCGCTAAAAAAAACCCGCAAAATAAAAAAAAACAAGCACTCACTCATCGACTCACTCAGAGACTGACGCCCAGTAACAGACCCACTCAGTGAGTCATGCACCCACTGAAAGATCCACACAGACACTAAACATTAAAGCCCACACTGCCAAACTGTCTCAGAAACTCACGGACCCACTCACAGACCCACTCACACTCTAATGCACCCACTCACAGACCCACTCAGAGACTCACACACTCACTCACCATCCAATTCAGACTCATGCACCCACTCACAGAGCTACTCAGAGACATATGCTCACACTCACACAGTCACTCAGAGAATGACGACCCACTCAAAGAGTCATGCACCCACTGACACACCCACTCAGACATTCATGCACCCACTCACATATCTGCTCAGAGGATCAAGCCCCCACTCAAAAACTGACATAGGAGACTCACGCACCCACTAGTAGACTCATTCGGAAACTCATGCACCCACTCATAGACCAACTCAGATACTAATGCACCCACTCATAGACCCACTCAGAGACTCATGCTTAGTTACAGACTAACTTAGAGACTCATGCATCCACTGACACACCCACTCAGAAAATCATGCTCACTCACAAATGCACTCAGAGACACACATACCCACTCACAGACCTACTCAGACAGTAATAACCCCACTCACAGAGCCACGCAGAGACTCATGTTGTTACTCACACAGCCACTCAGAGACTGATGTCCAGTCACAGACCCACGTAGACACATGCACACACTGACACATCCACTCATAGGCTCATGCACCCACTCAAAGAGCCATTCAGACAGTAATGCATTCACTCACACAGTCACTCAGAGACTCATGCTCTCAGTCTCAATGGCACTTAGAAACTGGCAGTCATACACAGATCCACCCAGAAACTCATGCACGAACTCAAGGACCAACTCAGACTCTCATCCTTTGAGTGGGTCTACTCCAAGACCCACTCAAAGACTAATGCACCCGGTCAGACACCCACTGACTCATTCTCTCACTCTCACGGGTACTCAGAAACTGAGGTTCACTCACAGATCCACTAAGAAACTCATGCGCACACTCAGACTCACTCAGACTCTCACACATTCAGTCACAGACCCACCTAGAGAGACATGAAACCACTGACAGAATCACTCAGAGATTCATGCATCCAGTCATAGTCACACTCAGAGACTCCTACTCCTACTCAAAGACCCACTCAAAGACTAATGCACTCAGTCAGACTTTCTCAGAGACTTATTCACCCACTCGGAGACTCAAGCACCCACTCACAGATCCATTCAGAGACTCATTCTCCCTTTCACAAATACACTCAGAGCCTCCACCCACTGACTGACTTACTCAGACACTCATGCACCCACTGATAGAATCACTCAGAGACTCAAATACCCACTTACACACTAAGTCCTACACTCACAAATGCTCTCATAGACTTAGTCAAACTCTCAAACAGCCTCTGACAGAGCTTCTGAGACAGCTATGCACCCACTGAAAGACCCACTTAAACTCTCATGGGCACACTCACAGAAACACTTAGAGACTCCTACATGTTTTATAGAGTTATTTAGATAGTGATGTGCCTAGTGTGATGTACAGAATTCCTTATATATAATGTCTGCTTTTGTTGTGCATATTCGCAACTAAGTTGTGAATATCGCAATATCGCTGGGAATATTTTAAATTAAAAAATATATATTTATAAAGAAAATGAACACAAGGTATATGTGTATGTGAGGTTGATAAAAGTGAGTATGGAATATGTAGAAAAGTATTGAAACTTTATGAGAGGATCTATGAGTGGTAGTGTAAGTGTTTGAATATATGTATCAATAGGTGAGTAAGATGTTTTGTGAGTGTGAGAGTATGTAACAGTTTTTCTGAGGTGCAGATTGGGTGGTTCACAATGTGTTTCCTTGAGTTGCATATTGTACACATGCTATTTTGCTGCATGCTCTAATTGCTATAAAAAACTGGTTGCTAAGGGTTAAACTTATACGTAAATGTATTAGAAAATCTGCAAAGTTGTATATGTCTATACATGATGTTCTGTTCACAAAGAATGTTTTGCTTTGAACACTGGGACTTATAGTCTTATTTATTTCATTTTAAAAGACGATAACAATTCTCAGAATTGTAAGTAAAACATAAGCAATGTAGGTGTACATAACTCATGAATGGGAAACATCCATTACAATGCAGGCATTACACAACTTTTACAACACAAATGCCTTTACATCGCATGCCATTACAATGTATGCCATTACAACACATGCCATCACAACGCATTATAAGGTTAGTAATGGATATTTTTAAGTTTTAGGGTGGGTATAGGTTTTGGGGTACTTGGGAATAGTAATTTTTACTCCTACGCTATCCAACACTTTCCCTACTGTTGCATTTACTGGAGTGGGAATAGTAATTTTTACCCTTTGAGCTATCCATTACTTACCCTACTGTTGCACTCACTGGAGGGGGAATAGTACATTTTACCCCTACGCTATCCAACACTTACCCTACTGTTGCACTAAAAGTATAATGCGTTGTAATGATATGCTTTGTAATGGTATGCGTTATAATGTTAGCATTGTAATGGAATGTGTTGTAATGGTAGTTTTAAAAAATGCGTTGTCATGGTATGCGTTGTAAAAACTATGATGTAAAAGCATGTGTTGTAATTGTTTGCTTTGTAACGTCATATATTCCTCATGAACACGTGAAACTGAACATATATGTATCAGATACCTTTTAGGGTAAGTGTTGATAAATTATAGGACAGGTTTGTATGTGCTTAGAAAATAAGACATGCCCTTTAAAATAATAATGAGTATGATGTGTAGTATGAGAGTGATTGGCATAGTTAAATATACATTTTATTTCCGAACATTTTGTATCTTTTATCAGACAAAAAGGCAACAAGGGGAGAGATTCTAACTAGAAACAGTGCAAAAAGTGCGCTAAATTATAAAAAAATATATCAAGTATGTTGCCTTGCTGCCTGGCACCAGCTGTCAGTGTAGTGCTGCAGTCAAGGCAATATGTCCCGAAACGTCTTAATTTAACAGTCATTTGTAGTCAATGTCTCTCAATTTCTGCTGGGGCACTCTCTCTCCAGGAACAGGCGGTTAATTCCATATTGAAAAATTGTCTGGAATCCTTAACTAAAATTAATGTAGCGTAAATATATTGAAGCAAAATCTGAACTTCAGTGAGTGTGATGAATTCTTTAATAACATCTCCTTGTAAAGCAGAGAGCATGGTTCTGTCCGTTAAATACACAAAGGGGCTGATTTTGATGTTGGTGGGACCGCCACTGACAGCCAGTCGGTGGCGGTTCCACCGACAGACAACCCATCCACCCAAACACCACATTATGATCCAGGCGGTCAGACTGAAACCATTGGGGGAAAGACCGTCGCCTCTGACAGGATCTACAATCCCGCTGAGGTGCTGATTGAATCGTATTCCTTGAATGGCAGCATGCCGAGGCAGGCACCGCCATCAGAATTACGATGTCCCTTTCCAACAGCCTTTTCATGGCAGTCTAACCACCATAAAAAGGCTGTCAGAAAGGGACTTTGGGGGCCCCAAACCAGGCCTCTGTTCCTCGTGGGCCACTACTAAGTGGCCCTAGGGGCACATGTAGTACCCCCACACACTTCCATGCACTGTGTGCCATGCACCACATGGTACATGGCACTCTGTGTATGGATGTGCACAAAGTTCTCGTTTTCACTGCGGCTTGTGCTGCAGCCCTTTTCTTGGCCGCAGCACAAGCTACAGTGTAAATGAGTACTTTCTGACTGCCAACTAGGCGTCCATTTCACAACTGGGCAGTCGGACTGCCGATTGCTTGTCGGGCAGTCTCCTGAAACCATAGCACCACTCACACACTCACTGGTAGACCCATAGACTCACTAACATACCCACACACAGATCCATAGCACCATTCACATTGCCACTCACAGACACACACTGACTTTGACACAACCAGTGACAGACCCACAGAGGTATTCACACAGTAACTCACAGACCTACTCATGCACTCATAGACTACTTCAGATACCAACTGACAAACTCCCACTCACAAACCCGCACACACTCATACACCCACTAAAAGACCGACACAGGTGGTCACACATCCACTGTGAAACATTACAGGTTACAGTTATGAAAAAGATTTTTGAAAAACCTTAGAAATTCACTAAATAAACCAAAGGTTACAGGGACGCTATAGTTATCAAATTCAAATAATCTTTATTTCGATCATAAGAGATCATAAAAGATGTACAAATAAATGCCAACATTAAAAATCATTATGAAATAAGCTATGTGTTTTAAAATACCCAGATCACGATTACAATCTAATTAAAATAAATACATTTTTGGTTTGAGATCCAAGAGATCATACAGCGTCAGCGTCCCTTATAATTCTTGCTCGTAATCTCCACATTGCCGTCAGAAATTTCGCCATTACGAACACAGTTGGAGCTGTTAAGTCTGTTTTGAGCACTCTGTAGGCTGGGGCATAAGTTCGGAAGCCCAGGGTCCTTAAATAGGGGACCAGCCAATAGCTCCTGATTCTGCTATAAGCTCTGCAAAAGAGGACCACGTGAAGGTCACTTTCCAGCTTATAGTTACATGCTGGACAGTTCTCCGAGTCCAGATAGCCGTCCCAGGATTTGGTAAGGGACCTCAGGGGAAGAGAACCGTACCTCCATTGCATAAAGATCTTCCTTACAAACACTGGCGTCATACCGTCTAAGACGTACTCAAGACTGTAGAAGTCTTTTGCCTTGATAAATGTGTCGGTTAAGGATCCTTCCCGTATAGAACTCAGAGATTTCTAGAGCATGAAGTTGTAAAATAATTTGGAAAGTTCTTTTCTCGGGAGCCTTGCAGACATTACTTCCGGATTGGACCATAACTCTGGGACTCCAAGGGTCGTACACATGTCCCTTATGTACTTTAGCCATGGGATTTTAGCCACGTGGATTGATCTGAGAAGGTCTTGCAATTCACTTCTATAGTGTACTAGATCCTGGCTGCTCCACAAGCGCCTCCAGTAAGTCAAGGGTTTGAGGCCCAATTCCTCCGTAATTGGTCGTAATGCCAAGTCCATTCTGAGTGGGAGAAGAGGAGTGCTCGGTGGAAGAGCAGCCAATTGCCTAATAAAATTGTTTTCTGCGACTTGTATGGTCTGTAGCGGTGTGTGTCCCCATAACTCGGCCCCATAAGTAATGCCCCCCCGGGCTTGGACTTTGTAAATGTGTATGGCAGGTGCCAGTGGGCGAAGAGGTGATTTTTTGGTGATTCTTGTAATGGCACCAGCCCTCTGAATTAATTTTGTGGTTGCTTTTGTTTTTTGAGGAAACCAGGTCAGGTTCTGGTTGAGGGTTATGCCGAGATATTCAATTTCATAAACTCTTTCTAGGATTGTAGATCCCAGGCGGGGATTTGGCCAGCTTTTGGGTTTATGATTAGGAATCATGAATTTAGTCTTAGAGGGGTTTATTTCTAATCCCTTTTCATTGCAGAACCCCAAGAACCCCCTCAAGACTCTCTGTAGCCCCATTGGTGTTTTTGACAGCAGCAGGGTGTCATCCGCGAACATAATCGCTGGCACCCTGCTACTGTTCAATTGTGGCGCATCAATATTGGGGATGCTGCTCAGATGCTCTATCACCCCGTTCGTGAATAGGCAGAACAGGGTCGGCGCCAACACGCAGCCCTGCCTTACCCCTGTAAGGATTGCAGGCTGGTTCCACAGGAGCGTCAGGAATCCGAAGAGTAGTCCGCAGCCTTCCCCTACGGTCTTCCGACTCTATCAAGCACTAGAGTACGAGAGACACGCCAGGGGAAAACAGGGAAACAAAACAAGGAAAGAAGGGGGAAGACAATGATGGCTGATGGAATACTCCAGTAGTGAATATAGGGTACTTCAATGAAGGCAACAAGAAATCAGGAAGGCTGAAATGACAAGAGGAAACAAAAACACTCTAGCGCTACTCCAATCAAACAGGACAGTGATTATACATGTACATAAACATATCACGTACCCAAATTCTTAATATGACTCTGATTTAGCAGATGAAGGTGGAAGTAAGGTACAGCGTCTGGAGCTATAAGAAGGATGACACAGTTATGGAAAGGAGTATTATAGTCTAGATGTTGTATGTTTGTTAGCACTCTAAACAACCCCTCTCTTACTTCAACTATCTTGGAACTGCCATTGAAGACTCCTTCAATAACGTCTGGTACACAAAGAACCTTCCATCTAATTCTTCTGCAGATGTCTTTCTGAATAATCACCATCTATGAGAACCAAACAAATTCTATACAATCTATTTTCATGGAACAATAATAAGGCAAAATATTGGTAGCGCATAAACGCTCTTACCGTGATTCCCTGTAGTGAGGAATAGATGCACCCACCCAGATCCACGCAAGAGTGCCACAAAATATCAAGGACAGAGTTTCCAGAAAATAATGGAAAGAGACGGTGAAAACTCCTGGAAGCAGGGTCCTTGCAGGTAAGGTGGGGACAGGAAAATAATAAAGGAGAATCCTAACTGACTAACTAAGTGATAATTATAATGAGGGAAAACACCACACCGGACAGCGGAGCAAAACCCGGCTGTCAGGCGTAAAAAGAAAATACTGGAAAGCAAGAGGGAGAGGAGTTCCACCGGATGGCGGAGCTAAGCCCGGCCGCCGGGTGGAAAATGAGGGTCAGCGCAATAAAATCAGAAGTTCACGTCTAAGGCCGTGAACTCGTTCTTAGCGAAGCAGAGAACGGAGCAGTGCCCGGCCGGATGGCGGAGCAAGGCCCGGCCGCCGGGCGAGGCACCAGGAGTAGGGGAGTGGAGAGTAAGTAAGCACAGAGTAATGCCCGGCCGGATGGCGGAGCAAAGCCCGGCCGCCGGGCGGAGCACACAGCAGTGTACGCCAGAGGCAGAAAGGCGCTGTAACCAAGCGCGTAAGCGAGCCCAATTTAGCTGGAGCAGGGGAACGCAACACGTAGAACAGCGGTCAAACAGCAAAACAGAACCAAGAGTAACGAAGGCAGAGGAACAGGAACGGAACCGGAAACAAGGGAAGCTTGACGCAGGAACGTGAAGCGTCGTTCCCTGTTTCCTGGTTCCTTACATACCGGGTTTCTTAAAGGGACCGTGTAGGGGATTCTTAAAGCATGACAACCCCTCTTCGGACAGGGAACCTATCTGTCAGCCTACCGCCCTTTCCATATCTTACTCGGGCGTAATTGTCTGTGTGTAGCCTGATTAGGATCTGTAGGATATCTCCAGGGACACCCAGATCAGCCAGCACCGCCCACAATTTAGCCCTAGGGACCAAATCGAAGGCGGCGCGGAGGTCCACGAAGACCGCATACAGTGACCCACCTTCTAGATGTACCGTCTTCCAATACAAAATGTTCAATCTAAGTATTTGATCGACTGTTGAGACTCCTTTTCTAAACCCCGCCTGGAGAGGGCTCAGAATGTCGGTCTCTTCCATCCAGCTTTGCAGTCTATCAAGGATTAATCTGCCGAACAGCTTCTGGGACACATCAATGAGGCTGATTGGGCGATAGTTGGCGGGGAGCAGAGGCGACCCCTTTTTAAATATCGGGACCACCTCCGCTCCCAGCCAAGTATCCGGTATTTACATTCCCCCCAGCACTGCATTGAATAAGACCATAAAGTAGGGTGCCCAAATCCCAGGTTCCTGCCTGAAGAGGTCGCCTGGCACCCCATCCAAGCCCGGCGCCTTTCCAGAGGAAAGCCCTGCTATCGCCACCCTAATGTCTTTTATGGTGAAGGGGTCAGAGGTGTATGTGTCAAGAATAGTAGGTAATATTGGTTCTAACTCCTCATTCTCGGGCGAATATAGCTGCTGGAAATGTTCTTGCCAGACGTTTGCTGCGATGTTGGGCTCAATTGCCGTGGGAAGATCCCCGCTTCCATGATTAATTATTCTCCAGAATCTACGGGAGTCTCTTTTGGCTAGGGACTCCGATAGATTCTCCCAGTGCTGTACATCCCACTCTATTTTAGCATTAGCTATAAGTGTTTTGTAAGCCCTCCTTTTAGAGCGGATCTCTTCCCTTGGGCCTCCTTCTTTTATGATGGATAGGAGATCTCGTTTAGCCAGTCGACAAATACTATTGAACCAAGAGTTTCTGGTAGGTCCCTGGGTTCTGGGTCGTTTGTTACTAAAGAGATCAACTTCAAGATTCCTGATTAGGTGTTCGTGTACCTGTGCTAAATCTTTGCTAGTATCTTTTAGGGAGTCTAGGTGCCATAGGTCAAAGGCCTCCTCGAGGATAGGGATAATTCCAGCGTAGAGAGAGGCTAGCTTCTCTTCACTAGAGGCAAGCTTTTCCCATCTTATCCTCCTCCTGTTATTATCCAGGAGGTGTCCCTCTCTCAATTTTTGCTCACTTGACACATTCACCTCCGAGCAGGGAATAGCGTATTCTAATTCTAAAGCGTTGTGGTCACTATCCTGCCTAGATGTTATTTTGAAATCCACTACCCTTTTCCATACATGCATCTGTACCAGGAAGTAATCTAATCTGGATTCCCTCCCTAGTTTGTTAAATGTACATTTGCTCGGGATGTCAGACCTAGTGCGGCTGTTACAAGCTCTCAAACCGTAGGTGAGATTTAGTGTATTAATTTGAACGGCCAGCGGTGTCCATGCTCTAGGAGGGGGTGCTTCTGTCGGAGGAACCTGCCAACTTGAATCCTCCTCTAGGGAGGGTCCATCAAGTAATCCAGGCAATGGTTCAAAATGTGAATTAAGGTCCCCCCCTATTAGGTATGATATATCCCCTGGGATGGTTTCTAGGAGGCGTGACAATACCTCTATAGTTTTAGAGGTAGTAGCTATTGGGACAGGCCTGGAGTAAATATTTATGACTAGTAATTTAAAGGGCCCCGGCCATTCAAGTAGAACGGCCAATATATCTTCCGAGTCTACTATATCTCGTGAAGCTAAGCAGCCTAAGTCGGAAGCCACCCAGGTTGCCAAGCCTCCAGATGGTCGGCCTCTCCCACCCCAGGTAGCTGGAATTGATAATGTCTGGAAACCCCTAGAGGAGGTCTCGTCCCTAGCCCAAGTCTCTTGAAAGAGACAGACGCTTTTTGGATGTATTAGCTCGGCCCATAAGTCCGAGTCTATTTTGTTGGCCAGGCCTGCCACATTCCAAGAAAGCAAATTTAGTGTTTGTGGGATAGTCTGCGTACGAGATTGATCGGCCGTTTGACTTATGTGGGCTGTGCGAGATGCCATATCTGTATGCCCTTCAGCCATAAATGGACCCTCCAGAATAATTCCCCTTTCTTTTCTCTGTTGGGGTGGATCTAGATTCCTAGTAGTAGATATCTCCTCCCTGGAGTTAGAGGTGTCAAGGTTGCCTTCATCACACCCTAGTGTTTGTCTGTATACACCTTCTTCGGAGGCCAGATGTCAGTCCACCATTTCAAGGCAGTCATATCGGTTAGACAGTGGTAGAAGTGGTGGCTGGTAGAATCTTGGAGGCCAAGGCACTTCTCTATCAAATCCACCCATTCCCATTCCTCTTCTCTTTGCAGTCTCCCACCCCTGGAAGTTGTTGTATATAGTCGGATGATCAGGGGGTCTTCGCATTTGGTTAAAGGGGGGTCTGATCCTTCCCTGATTGCCCTCCCAATTACCCTGTGAGTTCTGATGGTATCCTCTTCTCTGGTCATTGGTTGCATGTTCATTTGCTGGATAGAAGAACGAAAGAGGGACTGGGTGAATGGTATTCCCCTCATCCTCCAAAAAGGAACTACAAATTGATGAGACTGTTCCTGGCTCTTTAAAGCTCACCAGTATGCAGTCACCACTGATTGTTTTGGGTCTCTTGCCTACCCACGAGACTCTTCTTACCATGCGAATATCGCTGGTCATACCTCTGGGAAGAGGTCTATGTGTTGAAAGCCAATTGATTACTTTATTTTTTAATGACTCCCCTGTCTCATTTGTATCCGATTTTAGTTCGGGAGCCCCAGCTAGAATGACGGTATATGGAGCTACCTCAGGCGGGAGATTAACAGTAACTGTTCTTTGTGGTTTTGCCACTAAGTTATTAAGATCTTGGACATTTTGATTAATAATCAAGGGGGGTTTGGAAGGACTTTTATGTTGTGTATTGAACTGCGTGTTATCGGTGACTGAAGCTGATTGTTGTTGTGCAGTAGGAGGTTGCTTATTGGAGACACCTGCAGAAGTCACTGGCGTAGATGATTTAACTTTTAAATTTGGTGGTTGATTGCTATGTAATTTAGCGTTTTTAGCACCCAGTGCAGTTGTTACAGCCTCTGTATTTTTTACAAGTTTTGGAGGGTCGGAGTTCTTTTTATGTTTTGGATCAGTGTTAGAAAGTATGGGGCCAGGAGCCCCAGGTTTCCAACCGTCCATAATCTGTAATGCGGTTTTCTCAATTTTAATTAACCTCGCTTCCATTTTAATCAGGCGGGCTTCTAAGGGGCTTAAGATTGACTTAAAGAGTTTCCCTATGTCTGCTAATGTTATATCCTCTTCAGCTAACTCAAGATTGTGTTCAGTGGTGGGAGGTGGCAGATCAGTGAGAGTGTCACTAGATGGTTGCTGGGGAGAGTCAATCGATATCACGGGTGAAGTTCTATCCTGATTAGTAAGGTCTGTACTGGGTATATTGTATGTTGGCCCTACCTTCACTTTTTTTCCCTTCCTTTCCTTATTACTCTGTTTCCCTCTTTTCCTTTTTTGTATGGCACCCTCCCTTAAACCCCGATCTGGATTTAATGGCCCTGCCACATTTGGGGTGTCAGTTGTTAAGGGGGGTTCTTCCCTCGATGGAATAGGGCTTTGGGTGGTTAGATCAGTATCTTCTCCCATGTTTGTTATATTTGGTGGTTGAGTAATTTGTGTCAGTGGCAATGAGAGAAGGCTCATGTCCTCAAGATCACTTAGAATTCCGTCAGAGAGGTCTATGCTAGTGGTTTGCTGGGCCCCTCCACAAGCACCAAGCTGTGAACTATCTATATTCCGCCTATCCTCAGGAGTTTTTGCCATCGCTATAGCACCCATCGATGACCTCCTAACCCACTCTATTTCTTGCGAAATGCGTCTTTCTAAGAGAGTGATGTCATCTATCAAGAGGGATCCTGCCTTCAAAAAATAGTTATCAATTTTACCTTGAGTAGGGGCAATTGTCGTGGGTCCATTGGCTGCCGAATTGGCTTTGCTCCTCGTCTCCATTTTGCTCATATTGAGCAATATAACTAGTGGACGCTGGGAGAGGACAGATGATCTAATAGAAGCGAAAAAGAGGAAATGGGGATATTCCTGCTATAAGTGGGCTGGCCCAGTCCAGTCTCTAACGTTCTCGAACGGCCTCAAACGGCCCGCTCTTTGCCCGGTCTTCGCCCCGGTCTGTGTCCCGCGCGCGTCCCGCGTGCGCGTCCCGCGTGCGCATCACTGGTAGACCTTGATATACGAGGTGTCTAAAAAGGGGGCGGGAAGAGGACCAGCTGCGGCCGATCAGCGGCGCTGGGCAGTCTGGTCCTCGCAGTCCCGCCTCTTGACCCTCAGTAGTTCAAGCAGGCAAAGTCTCCCCGTGTCCTCAGGGGTCAGGCCGGCAAGGTTGTGAATCCAACGAGCGGCACCCGCAAAGCGGGTGTCGTGAGAAGTAGCGCTGGAGCCCAAGAAGAAATGCCGCAAGGAAAAGAACACCAGCCGGTAAGAGGCTCCCACTGCCCACAGGTAGCACACGGTCTTTGAAGAAGAGGGGGCAGGAAGAGGACCAGCTGCGGCCGATCAGCGGCGCTGGGCAGTCTGGTCCTCGCAGTCCCGCCTCTTGACCCTCAGTAGTTCAAGCAGGCAAAGTCTCCCCGTGTCCTCAGGGGTCAGGCCGGCAAGGTTGTGAATCCAACGAGCGGCACCCGCAAAGCGGGTGTCGTGAGAAGTAGCGCTGGAGCCCAAGAAGAAATGCCGCAAGGAAAAGAACACCAGCCGGTAAGAGGCTCAAATACAATTAAAAAACACTAGGAAATTCACTAAAAAAACAAAGGTTTCAGGGACATTATAGTTAGGCTCGGATTGCACTCATAGCAAACCATAGAAATTCAGTGATTATAGTTACCCAAGCTAACTATAAATGATGCCCCCACAACACATTACTTATGACCTAACATATTACACCACTCATGATATGATCAGTGACATCAGTGATTACATCTCAAATTACATCAATGATGATATCATCCATGGAACCACTCACTCATCCACTCATGCCCCATATAACCTCTCATACACCCACTTCATCCCCACATAACCCCTCACATTCCCATTCACAGACCCATATTAGTACTCACACAACCAATCACTCATCCACAGAGCCGCTGACATATCCACTCACTCATACTGCCACTCACACACCCACTAACTCACCCATGCACCCACTCACTCACCAATACTGCTGCTCACACATCAAGTCATACAGGCAAAAAGGCACTTACACATCCACTAAATCATCCATGCAGCCACTCTCACAGCCACTCACTCACCCATACAGAAACACACACAGCCGCTCACTCACTTAACCATAGATGTACTCACACACTCACACTGTTATCCATACAGCCATTCAGTCACCAATACAGCTACTCACACACCCTGTCACTTGTCCATAGAGCCACTGACACAGCCACTCGCTCACCCATACAATCACTCATATAGATATTTACTCTACAATACAACCACTCACACCCGCACACTCAGCTATACACACACTCGAACAGCCACTCACTTATCCACAGAACCACTCACATACCCATTCATGGACCTAAACACTCACAGACCCATACAAACACTTCCACTCCCACCCACTTATCCATGGAGACACTCACATGCCCACTCACTCACCCATACAGCCATTCACATAATTTGTCACACTACTTACTTACTTACCCATTCACAGATCCATAAAAGCACTCACACATCCCTCGCTCACCTATACAGCCACTGATAGAGACACTTACAGTGCAATACACCCACTCAAACAGCCACTCATACATCCTCTTACACACTCAGTCACTCACCCATAGAGCCATTCACACAGCCACTCAGTCAACCATACAGCCACTAACACACCCACTAAGTCATTGATAAAGCCACTCAAACACTCACTCACCCACCCATACAGGTACTTACACAGCCACTCACCCACCCATACAGCCACTCACACACCCACTCAGTATCCAATATAGCTACTCACTCATCCATACAGCTACTCACACACCCAGTTATTCATCCATACACTACTCACACACCCATACATCCTTTTAAAAAATGTTTATTAAAATTGCGAGAGACAGAGTAAAAAAAAAAAAAAAAGTCATTCCTTTTAAACATACCATAAAACAATTCGATGTAAATTGTTAATACAGAGGTATAAATTGTAGCAAGAAATTCAGATGACATACAGGTATATCCTAGGTGCATTGGTTGTTATAGTCTTAACAATACACATAATTACATAAACATTCCCCAGATTCTCTCCCGTTTCCTCATGGAACGAGGACCCCTTACTTTGGCTACCGCTAGTTCCATCGTGGAAATTTCATTGACTAGCGTCCACAACTCCATAACATGTGGAGGTTTTGGAGGGATCCAGGCCCTGGCGATAATCAATCTAGCACAAGCAAATAAAATAGTGTTTAAATCTTTATGAGGGCTAATTAGTTCCTGCAAATCTAACAAAACCATATGTACTGAGAGGGGAGAGAAAATAATCTGCTTCTGGTTAAGAATTCCTTCTATCCCTTTCCAGAACTCAAACAATGCGGGGCAAGAGAAAAGCATGTGCTCCAGATCCGCAGCCACTAGGTCACATTTAGGGCACTTAGAACGGTCATTAAATAGATTGGTTGGTGTCCAGCTAGAAATTCTTTGCAGGGCATAATACAGTTGACAAACAGTTCTATATAACTGAAGTCTTAGGCTAGAAGACTGAACAACCCGGTTAATATGGCAAAGAGAAGTACATATCTGGTTCGATGTTATATTGATGCCCGTTCTAATGGTCCATTTGGCAGCTAGTTTAATACAATCATTGGCTTTCATCTGATTTAGGTGTTTATAACCTTCACTAATTAGTGATTTAGTCTTATCAGAATAAAGACACGTCAAGATGTCTGAGTCACCAACTTAATTAATTTTCATTTTCCGGACTAAAAAGTCCTGAATTTGCATATATTTAAAGTTCATAGAGTCATTTAGTTTATAAAGAAGTTTAAGTGATGCAAAATCTAGTAATCCATCGGAGCCATATAAATCCCCTAAAGTTTTGATACCGCAACTGGACCAAGAGATCCCAGCGCCATCCGAAAAGATTCCGGGGAGCCCTGGGTTACCCCATAGCTGTAGTTCTGGATGGAAAAAGGAAGTTTTGCTAAAGGCCATAATCAAATTCCAAATTCTAACGATCTCCCTAGCAGTCTTAAACTTGACCCGCTTGAAGTAGTTTGGGTCATGGACTCTAACCAAAAACTGGTTACAATCAGTGCCCAACATGAACTGAAAAAAGAATAGCGAATTTTCCGTTTTAAGCAAGCTGCGCAGACGGCCAAAGAAAGTTGCAAAAAAATATAGTTTAAATTCAGGGAAATTTAGCCCTCCTTTTTCAATTGGAAGTTTCAGCATCTGAATCGATCTTTGAGCTTTTTTGTATCCCCAAATGTACCTACTACATATCCCATCAAGTTTAAAAAAAAAAAAGATTATCAAGGCGTAGGGGAATTGATCTAAATAAATAAAGAATTTTAGGTAGTACTTTCATTTTAATTAAATTAATCCGTCCGACTAAACTAAGGGGAATCTTATGCCATTTTCTTAATGAAAGTGCTACCTCTCTTAATAAGGAATCGTAATTGAGTGTAATTAATTCATTGATATTTGCAGAGATTTTCACTCCCAAATATATGGCAGTTTTACATGTACCTAAATCCGGTACCAATGGTTTATAATTAACTACGACCTGTGTTTTATTTAAGTTTAATTTGTATCCAGAAATATCCCCGAAGCTCTTTGCTTCCTTAGTTATGCCTGGAAGAGCTTTAACCACGTCGGTAGTGAAAATCGCGATATCATCCGCATACGCGGTTATTTTTCAAGTATTCATGCCGTGTTGGAAAGGAACATTATCAGTTTGGGTCTGAACTGCATTTAAAAACGGTTCCGCAGAGAGAGAAAACAGCAAGGGTGACAAAGGACACCCTTGCCGAGTGCCCCTGACTATTGAAAAATTAGACGAGCTCATACCTGCGTAGCTTATTTTAGCAGTAGATTGGTCATATAAAGACCGTATCCAACCTAGATACTGACCTTGAAATCCAAATGCCTTCAGCACGGCCCATAAATAGTCCTACCCCACTCGGTCAAATGCTTTCTCGGCATATAACATGACCATTTCGAGTGGGGTGGAGCTGCTTGATGCAACATCAAAGGCGGTTATTGCCATGTTTGCATGGGTGGTGGTATCTCTCCCCATAACAAATTCGTGCTGTTGTATGTTAACTAGCTCCGGCATAAGGGGTGCTAGTTGAGTAGCGAACATTTTTGCGAACGCCTTGGCATCCGCATTAATTAACGAAATAGGTGTGTATGACCCACATTTGTCTGCGGGCTTATGTTTCTTAAGAAAAAATACAATTTTAGCTGTATTCCAAGAGATAGGAGCCTTCCCTGTTTCCCCAATCGAGTCTATAACTAAGCTTAAAAGAGGGAGTAATTCCTGGATACATATTTTATAACGTTCTATAGGAAGCTGGTCTTCCCCAGCTGCCTTACCAGAGGGGAGAGAAGCAATTGCTAATCTAATCTCTGTTAAAGTGATATTTTCATCAAGTTGGCCGACTCCTTCTCTATCTCGTTGATCGATCAGATTAGTATTAATATATGATAATATGTGATGACTGGTAGGATAATTTTCAGGAGTATATAATCTACTATAGTATTTGACAAATTGATCAAGTATCTGTTCTCGTTGATTGTAAGTTATGGAGTTCATTCCTTTAAGAACCTTAATTGCTGTCTTAGCCTTCTTGTCCGCAACCTTGTATGCTAAGATTTTCCCTATTCTATCTCCGCTCTCGTACTGTGATAGATTATACTTATGTAATTTCACACTATATTTCTCCCTTAACGTCTTTTTAGTAGCTGACTGAAGATTCACTAATTCCAAACTTAGGTCCTCAATATTAGACCTTCCTTGTTTGAGGGTTTCTGGCAACTGAATTTCCAGGGACAAAATATTAGAGGTCATAATCTTAATCTCTTTCTGACGTTCTAAATTCTTACTAAAACATATTGCTGGACGAAAATCCTTATACTGGCCTTACATGCACCCCACACAAATATTACTGCAGCGGAGTTTAAATTAAACTAGATGAATTCAGTAATGTGTCCTTTGTGTTGAGTAATAAAAGCTGAATCAGAAAAAAGGTATCTAGGAAACGTAAATTGTCGGGAGACTTGTTTCTTAATGGAGATGTTGAATTCAAAAAGAATAGGATTGTGGTCGGATGTGACTCTTGGACATAGTTCTATGATGCTGGAATCCAAGATTCTGTCTGTCGCCCAGACCATATCTATTCGAGAGCATAGTTTATGTGGCGCAGAATAATAAGTAAATCCAGCAAGATTAGGATGTAATGTACGCCAAACATCTTTTAAATTATGCAAACGGTTAATTCTAATATAGCAGCTCGAATTTTGCGCATTCGCTGGAAAGCACCCCGCCTAGTAGTGTCCAGATCGTAGTTCATTACACAGTTAAAGTCACCCATAATCAACAACTCTCCTTCCCAATCTAATAATTCAACATTAAACCGATCATACATAAATGGTTCATCAACGTTAGGTCCATATACCACACAGAATACGTATTTACAATGTTCAAATTCAACTTGAGCTATTGCCCATCTACCCCCCTTATCAGCAGCTGTTCGTGTAATTTCAATACTTAATTGTTTTTGTTTCAGTATTGCGACCCCCCGTAATGGAAGCATTTAAAGTAGAACAAACAACCAGCTCATAACCCAATTGTCCTAATATTTTCCTATCTTGAAATCCGATATGAGTTTCTGAGAGTAAGACCAAATGGGGTTTGTACATATTGAGCTCTTCTTGAACCAGCCTCCTCTTATTCTTATTGTTAAGACCAGCCACATTCCAAACTAGGCACCTAAAAGAATACATTCCTTAAGAACAAAAAAAAAGAAATTGCCTTCCTCTGTATTATTAAATACCATGATATAAGTATTCTATAATAATCTTTTTTGACAGTCCTGAATCTCACGCTGTAATTTTTATCATTTTTTACCCAACAGCCCTTGAACCCACCCCCGATTCCCCCTCCCCTTAGTCCCTTCGGGGAAAACACCCCTCTATACCCTGCTGCCGCTGAAAGGGCAGCCCTGCGATGTAGAGGACTACACCCGGCTATCTCTGCCAAACAGTAGGAGAAAAGAAAAAGAGAAAGAAACTAGTGGGAAGCTATAGGAGAAGAAAAAAGAGAGAAAGAGAATTAATAAAAGTCAGAAATATAGTAGGAGAGGAAAAAGTTAAAAGTTGAAAGAAGAAATCTCCCTGGTGATTATAGTGATTATAATCATAACGTTTATTTAACACAGGAGAAAAGAAACCCCTGAAACAGACTACATCTATATTCAACAAGATACTCAATAAATCCCTACTATCAAGGAGAGGTTTTAGTAGCATCTAAATATACCTCATACAGTCTACCCTTTTTTGCTACTATGCTAACATTTACTTATATTTGAAACAACCAATATCGATATTCAAATGCTAAACGTAGAGAGTGCCAGCTCTGCCTCTTTTAAATCGGAAAAAAAGTACGTATGGCCACCTTTGATGACCTTGAGATGAGCAGGTTCCTGTAAATATACATCACAGCCCATGGATTTAAAAGGATCTATCAGCTGACGAAGCTTCCATCACCTCTCCATTGTACCTTTACTTAAATCAGATCGAACTAAAAAGGTTACATTTTCTATTGTGACAGGGGTATTGGGTCTAGCTTTTAAAGAGACTGCCTGTCTCAAAAGAAAATTACCAAAATGAATCAGAAGGGGTAGTGGAAACTTGCTATCTTTTTTTCTTTGAACTAGAGGTAGTCTGTGAACTCTTTGGAGTTGCCAGTCCCAGTCCCAATCTGAGAGATCTATAAAAGCCTTCTGAAACAGTCTGACGACGTATGCCCTTGGGTCCGACCCTTCTGACCCTTCCGGGATGCCAAAAAGATGAAGATTTTGTCTCCTTTGGCGATTTTCCATGTCCTCCAGCTTAGTTTCGAGGTTCGCTATTTGCACAGCATGTTGGTTAGTTAAGGACTCCGTGCGTACAGTCACTTCTTCCACATCAGCTACTCTTTGCTGCAGTTCTTCAATCTCTAGAGTGACCCCTCCTAATTTGCTGGACACCTCTAGTAGGGAATGCTGCAATTTGTTATTATCTTCCATCAGCTGAAGGAAGTGTTGCAGTGCTTCCTGTCGATAGTCGGTAAGAGTCTTTAGAATGAGGTCTAAAGAGGAAGTAGCATATTCTGGGTCCAGAGATCCATCTAGAACTGGTGGCTCATTAGTATGCAAAGTACCTGGAGATGGGGTAGCAGCATCAACAGTGGGAGGCAGACTTATGATTGTAGTACCCATACATCCACACAGACGGCAACTCACACACAGATTCAGACAGTCTCACAGCCACTCAAATGAAATATTTTAGAAATAGTATAAATCATTAGTAGTACAGAAAGTACAGTAATTTAACTAATGCATTAGCCTAGTATATATCTATCTCTACGTCTCAGAAACGTTTTAAAAAATAGAATAAATCATTAGTAGTAAAGAAAGAACAGTAATTTAACTAATGCTTTAGCCTAGTATATATCTATCTCTAAGTCTCAGAAATGTTTTAAAAAAACACACTCACTGGATGGTGTAATCAGTGATGTCATTTGAGTTATCATCAGTGATGTAATCAGCGATGTTACTGACCATGTCATGAGTGACGTAATATGTGAGGTCATAAGCAGGGCATTGTGGGGGCTTAAGTTATAGTTCACTCAAGTAACTATAACTGCTGAATTTCTATGGTTTTTTATGAGTGAAATTTGAGCCTAGCTACACATCTTTGCAACCTTTGTTTTTTTCAGTGCATTTCCAAGGTTTTTCTAAAGTATTATGTCCCTCTAATGTTAATATTTTTCCTGTAAATTTGTGGGGTTTGTTTTTAATACTAAAGACCTAAATACAAGTCCGGTGGTCCGAGGACCGCCATACTCATCGTGGCGTGGTTATCCAGCCACCACTGCACCAGCGGTCTGACCGTCCTATTACAAGTTGGGAGGTCAGACAGTAATTGGACCGCTGGCTCTGTCAGGGAACCGCCATTTCCTGGTGATTGCGCAGCAGTCTGGGCCATTGTAAGATGCAGGTGATACTGCTGCAGCATCACCATGCATATTACAAGTTTCAGGAATGCCAGCGTTTTCATGGAAGTCTTTCCTCCATGAAAAGGCTGGCAGTGCTGAAACAAAGGGGGCACTGTGCCCCTGTGCCCTCCTGGCCTGGGGATGCATTCAGGGGAGCACAACATGTGCCTTCCTGTGTGCATGTGCCCCAGTTCCTGTACCGCATAGACCTTTCAGTCCATGCTGTGCAAGACACTGTGTAGTGTTCCCACTGCAGGGCCTTTTTCAAAGGCACTGCCACGGGAACCGTCACATTGCCAGACCACAAAATTACTTGTAATTTGGTAGGCGGATGGCAGAACTCTTAGTTGTGTGGGCGTGGGGCAGAGGTGGGCCACCCACCCACACACTGCCAAAAGTCGTAATCGGCCACTACATATTGATTTTTATTTTTGAATTTGTTTTTTTTGTACTGTAGACATTCTATTATTTATAATTATACTTATTATACATTTTTAAAAAGTTTGTATTTAGTTAATGTAATTGAACAATTATTTTAGAATTTTTTTTGTTACTTCAGTACTTTCACGGTTCCGTAAATATAGAAGGACTACTACTCTACAGTTTGTTATCACAATCCAGTGATCGGACTGAATCCGGGAGTCTGAATCCGCAGATTTCCAGAAATTTTATAGATTACTGTGAATATGTACACCCCTCCGTTGTCATTAATCACATCAGTGTGAACATATTTCAAAGTATATATAAACCAACTTAGATCTGTTTTGCAACACAGTTAGCCTTTTTGCAAATTTTGTGAATCCGAAAATGTATGCACCAGATTCACAAATACACTTGCAAGCACACCCAGATGATGTCTTTGGATTGGATTTATTAAGACCCAATCCTTACACATGGAAAACCACATCTAAAAGCAGTTATTTCTCCAGTGAAGGCTCCAAAAGAAGGTTTGAGAACCAGTTGTGCTCTGCTTTTACATAATGGCTGAAGCTACATCATCCATCCAAGATGAGCCTCCACTTGTTTATGAGGATGAGGAGGAAGACACACCACCTTGCAGAAAAGAAAGTGATTTGTGGAAGCAATTTGTTATACCTTCTGGGGAAAAGAAGATAACAGCAAAATATCTGAAGCACAATATTTGCGGCAAGAAGTTATCCAGAGTCACTGCAAAGAAGTATTCACATGGGATAAGTTCGATGTGGATGCACCCAAAAACAGTTTAGGAAAGGGTATACAACCAGACGATGCATGAGAAAGCATGTGCAGCTGGACAGTCGACCTCTAAAGCAGCCTTGGGAGAAACATCATCAGCCACAGTCTTTACAATACCAGCTGCATGCATAAAATTGAGTGACATGATTATTCACTGCATGAAATGCCACATGCTTGTCACTGTGAGAATGGCTTCCGTGAGTACATTCTTAGATACAGTGACGAAGGATCAATCTTATTTTTTTTTGTTTGCTTCCAGTGACAACATAATGTTTTTTAAAGACTGGAGCCAGAAGCTTCTTTGCATTTCCCCATCCTTATACTTTTTACTAACCTGTCCACTTTTTGTTCAAAACAGAAAGAAGAAAATAATTGAAAACTGTTAACAAAACCTTCTAGAAAAAAACAGTTCTTACAAGAACCAACATCTGCTCGAATAAAGAGCTAACTCTGTGTTTTCAATGTGTCAGTGACTGTATTGGTGTGAGAATGGGTGTGTCAGTATGTGCATGGGTGTGTTATTGAATGTATTAGTGTTTGACTGTGTGTGTTAGTGCCTGCTTTGGAGTATGCCCGGCTGTGTCTGATTTAATATATGCAAAGGTCTGTGAGTGTATTCATGGGTGTTTTATAGTCAGTATAAGAGTTAGTTTAGGTGTGTCAGTGGCTATATTGGTGCATGTCTGAGTATATCAGGTCTGCTTTGGTGTTTGCCTGTCAGTGTATGCATCACTGTATGCTTGGTTGTCTTATTGGATGCATTAATGTTTGGGAAGGTGTGTCGGTGTCTGCATTGCTGTATGCCTGATTGTGTCAGTGTGTGCAGTGATAAATGCCTAGGTGAGTTAGTGTGTGCAACAGTGAGGGCCTTGGTGTGTTAATAGATGCATTCATTTTTGCCTAGGCCTGCAGTGCTGTATTCCTGGGTGTGCCAGTGGCTGCAATGATAAGACGCTGGGTATCTCAGTGCGTGCCTGGGTGTGTTACTGATGTATTAGTGTTTGGAAGGGTGTGTCAGTATCTGCATTGATATATACCTGGGTGTGTCCATGTCTGCCCTGGTAAGTCTCTGGTTGTCTCAGTGTGTTCTTAGGTGTGTCATTTAATGCATTAGTGTTTGCCTGACTGTGTTAGTGTATGCATTGCTGTATGCCCAGGGGTGTCAGTGTGTGCTTGGGTGTTTTTGTATAAATTAGTGTGTGTATGGATGTGTCAGTGCCTGTATCAGTGTGTAGTGACTGTATCAATGTGTTTCTAGGTGTTTCTAGGCTTCTAAGTGTGTCAGTGGCTGCATTAGTGTGAACTTCTCTGTGTGACTACTTCTATCTGTGTGTAGCTGGATGTGTGAGTTTCTGTACTGCTGTGTGTCTAGCTGTATTAGTAACTGTATCAATCTGTGCTTGTGTGTGCATACTCAAACTCGAACGTTATGGAACAACACTGCAAGAACTAATTAGTAAAGTACAATGCTCCAACAGATTGGGCCATTGATCTACATAAAATGGAAAAAACTGAAATATTTATTAGTTTTACAATTAATATAATTTCAAAAGTAGCTTACATTTGAGCAATGGATAAAGACATAATTCAAAGAAATACCTACACATGTCCAATACTGTAAGGTATGCATGAATATAAATAATCATTTCATTTTCCCTTTTTTATTGTTCTAAACTTCTTTACTCATGCATTGTAGACAAAGTACTTTGTAAGCAGTCATCATTGAACAGTGGGGAAAAAATAATCATAAAGATTGTAGAAACACTGTGCATTATCTTATTGCAATTAAAGAACACCATGCATTGCATTCACAACAAATAAACATAATACAACTTATTTAACTATTTACAAATATAGTTTTGTGCACAACTACTTTAATCACATGTAGGTATTTTTTTACACCAGCAAGCACAAAAGAAAGTGCTAATTGCAAGCCTTTTAGAATACATTCAGGAAAAAAAAATAACAGTTAAATATGTGCAGTGTAATATTTGTGGCATACAGTTACCCAGCAACACTGTCAAGAAGTACTTACATGGTACAAGTTCCAATTAGAAACACTTAAAAGAATCATCAAAGGGTGTGCACTGAATGATGCAGGAGAAATTAGGTGAAACACAATATTCTACCTCTACAGCACCCTTGGGAGAACCTTCATTAATAATAATAATAAGCAGGCTTATAAAGCGCATGGTTACATTCTCTTGTGTGTCCCTGCGCTGTGGTGAAACTCATCCGGAGCAAGTTTAGAGTAAAACCTATGGCCATGTTTGTTAGTTTTTTCCAATGGTTCCTTCAGGAGAGCGAATGGGAGGTCAATCCAATGTTTAGCGGCCAGATAGCAGAAGGATCGACCACCCATTCTTGCTCTTTTAGTAACCCAGATTGTAACCTGTCCAGTCCCCGAAGATCTCAGATTAGATTGAGTAGATAGCTTGGCCCTTTCCCCTGTAGAATGCGGTAACTAATACACAGGGCCTTTAAACGTATTCTCTCCCTCACCGGGAGCCAGTGAAGGGCAGCGAGGGAATTCTTGGAGGAAGCTCTCCTGGGCAGCATCAGAACAAGGTGGTCTGCCGCGTTCTGAATGCATTGAAGTCTCTTCAGACACTTGCTACTTGCTCCCAGGTATTGAGCATTTCCGTAGTCCAGATGGGACATTACTAGCGCTTGGACTATGGTTTTTCAAAGCCCTTTCATTACTCCAAAACACTTCCCAGTCACAACTCTAGTGTGATTTTCAAAGGTGAGCTTGCAGTCCAGCCATATCTCCAAGTTCTTAACCTGATTCCTGGGGGAAAGGGTCGGGCCTAGAGACTGTGGCTATCAAGATGAGGACCGGACCAGATCAAGGGAGCTTTTCCCACCACAAGAACCTCAGTTTACTGCCATTTAATTTTAAACAGTTACTCGTCATACAGGAAGCCAGCTCCTGTAGACAAGTAGAAACATTGGTGGCTGACTCTTCGTGGGATTGTGACAGTGAGACCACCAGTTGCGTGTCATCTGCGTATGACACAACACTGATTCCATATTTAGCAATAATCTCTGCCAATGGGGCGATATAGAGATTAAAAAGAGTGGGGCTTAGTATAGAGCCCTGGGGCACCCCTTGAGCCAGCGCCATCCTTTTGGAATAATGAGGTCGCTGAGAGACTTGAAAGCTTCGGTCCTGTAGAAAGGACCCCATCCATTCTAGGGACAGATTATCCACCCACCTTTTCAGAGGCGTTGTAGGAGTAGTGGGTGGGCTACAGTATCAAATGTGGCACTGAGGTCCAAGAGGACCAAAGCAACCTTCATTAGGTGTAGTCATTACATTACCAGTAGTCTGTAAAGATTTGAGTGAAATGGTTACTCACTTTGCAAAATGCCGCGTTTGATGCTGTAAAAATGTGTTCTGTAGGTCCATGTTCCTGTCTACTATTCTCAGGTTGTATACTCAAACACCACAAATGATGTACTGTTGAAGCAATCATTATTCATCACTTGGGAAAAACAAAATGCTGCACACTGTGTGTATGCAAGTAGATGTTTGCATGTGTGAATAGGTCTGCCAGTGACTGTATGGGTTTTTGAGTGGGAGTGTGACAGTATGTGGGTATGTCAGTACCATTGTACATGGTTTTATAAATGTGTGAGCACATTTATGAATACCTGTATGAATGTGTTTGTGACCCTTACGTTCAATTAATAATAAATATGTTCATACTTTACAAGTACATTTAATTAATAGTCAAGATACGCTTAATTCGATCTAAAAATGTCAAATCATAACAGCAGAATACATAGCAATAAGCATAAGATAATTAGTACATGTAATCACAATTTAACAGACATATAACTAAAAACAGATTTCAGTATAGCCTTAACCTAGATAACCTAGATAAGAAACCAAGGTCACTTAAACAGAAGATGGGCCTTGCATAGATTTCTTTGTTCTTATCACCCCTTTCAAATATTTTACAATATAGTCATTAAAATGTCATCATCTAGAAATTGCAGCTTAAGAAAAGCGGGTCGAAATTGTCTCAGACCTTGCAGTTTCAAACAAGGAAGGATTCATCTTTCCCTAAGTAAAGTAAAAAACTTACAGAAAAATAGTGTGTGAATTGTGGACTGTGCAGATGATTCATCACAGGGGCATAAACAAAGAGCATGTGACCAGTCATTTACCTGAGGGAAAGTTACCAGGTTATAGAAATTGCCAAGACGTAGGCCTGTCAATAACATTCTGTCATAATTTCTATGGGTTGTTAACAAGTAGGGTTGGATTCCTGGCTCAGTCAAGAGCAATTGATTCGCTCTAACTGAGATTTTCATGATATTAGATGACAATCTAATCATCTCTAGGTGGTTAATACATAGAGCCTTGAGATCCTTCCTAGAGATAAGAGACAGGGTATTGGAGTTAGCAAAATATTCTGAGCGATCTAAGTCATGCATAACGTTTTTGACATAGGTGAGCCAGGGAATATGTTGTGCTTGTTGCAAATTCAGACAATCTTTGATCACGTCCGGATTGAGGCCGGTAGTAACACCTGTCCAGACCTTATGCCATAATAGGATTGGCTGGATTCTAATAAGGTCGGACAGGTATGACAGCACGAATTCAGCATGGCAAATGTACGTAGCCATAGAATCTGGTACAGCTAATAAAAATCTCAAAAACCTATTCTCGGCATTTAATTAATATATTTTAATACAATCTAAACAAAGTAATTAACAAACAAACATAACCTAACTTGTTTAACTATTTACAACTACCGAAACACACTGAAACTTGAAGTTTTGATTAACTACTATAGGAACTCACCCATATACTTAAAGCGCTGCTGTCTATTTACTTAACCTATGCAAATTTGTAATGGACAAAGAGTAAGGCAAATTAAAAGTATAAAATGTAACAAACACCTAGTTTGAGAAGGAGGCAGAAACAAATAGGAATGTTTAGAAATAGAGTAATATAGAATTTGATACGAAAAAAGAGGCATACTAAGATGAGAAGAGCAGCACTCAAACAAAAATAATATATTGACAGAGTGGAAGAATATGACTTGATGATGGCAATGTGCAGGTTGGATTGTAGTGGGAGGGGATGTGCATCATACATTGACTTCATTTATGTGTCTAGCACATTTCTCCGCTTTTTGATGGAGTTTTCAATCAAGGAGAGCATTTATAGTGACCATAATACCTTATGTGTGACATTTAGTTGGTTCAAGTCAGGGAATCCCTGGATGAAAAGAGCAATGGGGCTCCTCAAGGCTACAGACCAGGGTAGAAGGCTAAGGTGGGCTCAGATCACTCTGGAACCTTTTTATAGTCCCTCGCAGCTAGATGTAAAGGGGAACTCAATATTTGCACCACAGGGCAGGCAGCACCAGGGATTATTGTTGATGCATTTGCATTTATTTCGTGTACGATCAGGGATCTCCTAAAGGTACCATCTAGGCATCTGAATGAGTGTGCCCAAGATGGTTTGACAGTAACTGTTCCAGAGCAGCAAGGGTATTGAGGGGCATGTTAGGCACTAAATTTAGCAACTCAGCTCTAGTGAAAGCCTGTGGAGGTCAATCTAAGGCACACCTAGAATTGAGGGATGAGGCTTGGACTAAGCTTTCTGAGACTAGTACCCTAAAAAATAGCGAAAAGTCTGGAACATAGTTAATAGCCCATTCCTGGTGGGAGATGGTGGACAGGTCCTTGATACACATATAACAGAGGGAGAAAGGGGTTGGTCATTTCCAGGAAATGTTTTCTAGCTGAACAGACCAGGTCAGTGGAATGTTAGGGGGCAGGTAAGTCGACCCTTATCATCCATGCAGACGAGATTTAAAAGGCATTGAGGGACTGTCTAGGAATAATGCCCCTGGACCAGACAGCATACCCTGACCTCTTTCTACCTAACCGTCAGTTATGGGTGCCAGTCCGCACTGCCACTAATAATACAGCCATTAGAGAAGCTTCACCTAGCTCCTAGGCCTTTTCGACTATCGTACAGATTTTTAGAAAGGCAATAGGGATAGTACTTTCTGTCATAGGCCCAAATCACTGTTGGATTCAATGGTACAGGTGGCGGCTGCATCTTATTGGACAGGTTAACCACATGGGCAGATGAAAACAACATTTTAGCAAACATCCAATATGGTTTTCACCCTCGGAGGTCTACAGTGGGCCAATGCCTTAATCTGTATGTGATTTTAAATAAATACACGGTTGCACGTTCTGGCCTGATTTACTTGGCGTTTGTGGACCTGTCATCAGCTTTTGGGAGACCCTTTTGTGTATGGGAGTAGACAATAATATTATCCTTTTTTTACAGGAGCTCCCTAGGGACACCAAAGCAGTGGTTCACTTCACTAACGATGGCAAAGTGACCAGTCAGTTCCCAATCCAGAGAGGGGTAAAACAGGGATGTATTTTGGCCCACTTTTTATTTAATCTATATATTAATAATTTAGAGAGGGATCAGGCAGCCACAAATGTGGATGTTCCCCAGGTGGGCCAGCACAATCTGCCTGTCCTGTTGTATGCGGATGACACGGTTCTTATGGCCCGGTTGGCGATAGTGTTGCAAACATTATTTAACTCCTTTGTGACCTTCATGGAAGACCAGAATCTGTTAATAAATATTGCTAAGTCTTATGTGATGCAGATAGGTCACAGGTCACCTAAATCCTACAATTTTAAGGTAGGGACCATCCCTGTCCCCAAGACCAGTGTCTTCTCCTTTCTTGGAGTCATGTTGGATGCCAAGCTAATCTGGAGCCATTTGAAACAAAGTAAACAGGCAGGCTTCCTATGTGCTAATGCAGCCATTTTTAATTGTGCTTCCTGTCTGGGAAAAAACCTATAGGTTTTTGCAGATTTATAGATCTAGATGTGTATCTCAGGTAGTGTATGGTAGCGAGATCTGGGGTTATGCTGCCCATGAGGAGCTTCAAACACTAGAAAACAGATTTTTGAAACATATGCGCTGGGTCCCACAGGGCACTGCCACTTAAATTGCGCACAATGAATTGGGGGTGCCCTACCTGACAGACTTGTTGTCCTTCCGCCCCTTATTTTATTGGCTTAAAGTTTGGTTAAGCAACAGGACGACCCTCAACAAAGAGATACTAGGGGACGTTTAGCCCTAGATGGAGCTCAACATATATCCTTGTTCAACTATATACAGGAAGGATTTAGGAAACTAGGTAGATGATCTCTTTTGCACCCCTGATGTCATTAGCAGGAAAGACCTGCCTTGGGCAAAGGAGTCCTTTTTTACACTGCGGGCGATGGAAAGGGAAGAATGCGAGTTAAGGAAGCCCAGTGTACAAAGATACATCCTTATGAAAACGGCTCCTTTTACAGAAACTTACCATTTAGGGATCCAGACTTCACATGACCGTCTTTTATTGATTAGACTTCATCTTGATTTATTCCATCTTCTCCTTGCTCATAGAGAAGAAGCAAGAAAGGCGAGATCTTGCCACCCTGTGGCCGCAACGGCACGTCTCCACAGGACATGTTTCATCTTTTAATGTTTTGCAGTAATTATGTGGTGGCCAGGTAGACCTTTTTAACCCCTATCTTAAAACAAGCCCATTTTAAACAAGTGCGACCTGCTTTTATCTTCTTATTAAATACAGGTAAGTAAATACAAAAAAACTAATTTCATTGCACGCACTGCATCGCATTTGGCGATGCAGTGGGCGCAACAAAATTAGTTTTATTTATTTTTATGTTTACTTACCTGTATTTGGCCATATTCCGTAGTTTACCACCCCACACCCTGCCCCTCCTCCTCCCCACGTCACCGCCCGGCAGCACTTTCACCACCAACTGCTACTGCCTGTGGACAAACCTGAAGTTGCTTTCGCATGAAAGCAGCTTCAGGATTGGCCGGAGCGCCAGTAACTCATGCTCCCAGGCCTACAAGGAGCAAGTGGCTGCTCTCTCCAGCCCCAGCAACGCAGCTGAGGCTGGAAAGAGCTTCACTGTGCACGATGTGTTTGGGTGGCCTGAGACGGCTGTCCAAACACCTCATGTGCAGTGAAGGGAGTGCCCACCACTCCCCCACCAGCAGTATCATCCCCTAGACTCATCCCCAAGACTCATCCGTGTCCTCGGGTGGGTCGAGGGTATTAACATAAAACGGGTTGAAAACCCCTTCTATTATCATTTAATGTACTGCTAATGGGGTGGTGGCGGGGTCGGCGCTCCTCTGCTCCAATGGAGCGGCCACCACTGTTCAGGACACTGTTTGAATATGTGACTGTAAGATTTGGCTATAAGACAGAAATACAATCTTGACTTTGAATTTCCTGTACAAATTATATCTAATCTCGAATTTTTTGATTTCCATATCAGGGAATCTGTTTCTCCTACTGGAGGATATATCTTTGTTTTATTTTTCTGTCTTCAAATCTCATGCTGTGCTTACTTGGTTACTTAATCGGGCCACAGCGTGAATAGCTTTTCTTTGTCACATCTTAATATATTTGTGAATAAAATGAATACCTCAAAATACAACCTCTTCTGTAAGACTTGAGTAAAGTCAACACCAAACACTTTACCGTAACTCTTTAGTCAAGAGTTATATATTATTCTTGGAAAACCCAGGACACCACCTACTCAATCTAGAGTTAATGAGTGGAGGAAAGTTTAAAAGTGGTGGCTCCAAATAAACAAGTCTCATAAAATGCCGAAATGCAGTTCTGTGTTTTAGCAAACACATAGCACTACTCAAAATTGAAATTTGCCCAGTAGAGAAAGGCCGCAGACTATATATATCCCAGAAATGAAAGCCATTTAAAATCCTTTCACAACTCCTATAAAAAGGTAAATAGTGAATGGAAGGCGCCCAAATCCTGAACCCTCCTGTAATGTTGTTACTGATATTGCATTGAAATTAATTTGATGATTTGCCTACACCTTGAAATCGGGTAACGCACGCTTTACTGTGAGTAGATGTTATCTGATACTTGTGTGGGTATGTTAAACAAAATATCTTTACAAAGAAGTGGTGAAAAAGTGGATTACACTTTCCTTCCATGAAGAGGGTATCTCATGTTGTAACAAAATAACAGCTTTATTTCTTGAACGATAGGCTTGCGTTTAAATAGATGTAGAATTCGGACAAATGCATGTTTCCCCCTTTGTGGAATTAACGTTTTCTCAAAGTTGAAAATATCAAAAGGTAAACATACAGTAAGCAAAGCAAAAATTGTACACGCTTTTATAAAAAAAAAAGTTCTGTAATCATCATTATTTGAGAAGTGTAGTGGCCACTGCAATTGTGAGTGAATACAAGCTTTTGATTAAAAGAATCAATGTAAACATTGTTGTCCATTATGGTAGATATATAGTACCAATAACTGATTATGTACATTAACCATTAATATTCATGAATTTGTTAACTTAGTCAATGACAAGAAAGAAGCAAAATGAACGTGATTATGACTGTGTTAAGATGGTAGTGTAAAATGGAAAGAAAATAAAAGATTTTCACGTGAGTGGAAGGTCTGGACTAATCGTAGTAAGCAAGCATTCATGAAATTAGAATGGATCAGTCCAAGAAGAAGGATTATTATCTATTTAAGTTGTCGTGCAAGGCCAATTCAAGTAGACCTCAGGGGGAAAATAGTAGAGTAAGGGGACTTGGTGTGTTATGGGTAATGTACTCTATGATGTACATTTTTTACATCATCTTTAAATTCCCTCTTCTCCCAGAAGGATATGAACATAAGCAAGCTCTGCTGATGGTGTAAGCTAGCCTTTGGCTGCTCCAAATTGCAGGCCTAGCAGCCACTTTTCCTTGTAACCCACAAACACTAGAAGCTTCTGTTATATCCTACTTAAATGTAAAACATGTACTCTAGCCCTGCTGCCTCTAGCTGCTCAGCCAGAGTGTGACTTGGTCTTAGAATGTTGCGCGCAGTACATTAGTACATACCTTTATGGTTGGTTCTATGGGTGACGACCCCTTCTTTTTTGTTTCCCTTACTCTTGGGATTGAAGTTGCAGGGTATTCTACCTTTAGCACTTTTCAATGTTATGCTCTTGGACATTTGTGTTGTGGGGTCTTTTACCCTTGTGTTATAGTGCTTTACGTTAAAGTATATGGTACAAAATGCTACGTACTTAAATATGTTTAAAAAATTCTCTTTTTAAGGGGGATGGGGGTTGTTGCTATTCTAATGTATGTATCTTTCCCATCCTTTCTTTACTTGATGGTTCTTTCTCGTGTGATGTTTTGTCTCCATTGCTGCATCCTAGAGATTTGTACTATTATTGATTTTTCTTCTTTCTTCTTTGATGCATTGTCCATTTGCTGCATCTTTGAGATTCGTACAATTACTTTATCTGTGCTTGGTTCTATTGTTTCCTTTTTGTTTTTGTTTAAGGAAAAAGGGATAATGTTATATCCTACTTAAATGTAAAACATGTACTCTAGCCCTGCTGCCTCAAGCTGCTCAGCCAGAGTGTGACTTGGTCTTAGAATGTTGGTGTGCCTGTGATGCGTGGAATGCCTGGGTGACTGAGTGGGATGAATGTGGCAGTTAGAGATGGGCTGAGCAGCTAGGCAGGCTGCTGCTGGTGGGGCTGGTACCACACTAGGCTGGCTGGAGTCTAGACTGATGTAACCTGAACTGAAGAATTAATAAAGAAGACCTAAATATACATCCTGGCTCCTGGTGTATTTCTACATAGGACACAACAGCTTCCTTTTTTGAGCCACAGCCTTTGTATACTGTCCCAGCCTTATGGACCTCATAGAAAGAGCTTTGCTTTGAATAAGGTTGAAAGCCCTTTTTTCTACCGTTTTCTAGTTCAGCAGGGGCTAGAAAGGGCGGGTTTTCAATGTGTGTATGGGTACATGTATAGTATTTAGTTTTAGGTGAATTAAAATACTTATTTATTTTTAAAAGTAAAAACACTGGCTGAATTTATTAAGGGTTAGTATGTGCTATGTGTGGGTCTCATTGTATCCCACATCGCTTCAATGAGTAATTTTTGGCTGCTCTGACACAATACCCTAAGGGTCAACTGAGAAAGAGGTGCACTTGGTGCTCATTATGGGTCTGACTGTAAGCTGACTGCATAGTTTTTGCCCCATAATGTGACAAATACAGCCAGAGAGTGTTCAACACTGGGAAGTCTCTCACAATACAATAGGAAGGGGGTTTACATTGTGATCTCTCTCACAAATGCAAAGAAGCGCAGCACAGTGTGGGTTCGAAGATGTGATGAGGCTGCAGTGAATGGTCCTATTGCGTCATCAACAAGGATTCCATCAGCATAGGCTTGTGATGCGAATTCCTGGCATTGGGGATGTGGCATGCAGCTGGTGAAGCCTTGGTTCCAAATAGCTGCAAGGCTGTAATGCAGAGTCCAGCATTTTTATTCAGGCTGCCTTTGATGAGAGATGCGAGGACCTGAGCCAGAGATGCATTGCGCCATCAGCGATGAGTCGGGTACGAGGACTGCAAAGGTAATGCAAGCCTTCTGCATCAGGTCCAATCAAAGTAGCTGCAGCAATGCATCAGTTCGGCTCAACGATGCACTACTCAGCAGAGAAGATGCATCAGTTCTGCTGGTCAGCACCTTTGGCCCAAGTTCAGGGGTCCAGGCCTGGGGTGGAACCACTTGGCAGAGTAGACTCACAACTGGCAGAGTACAGGTGTGGATGCAAGATTGTGAAAAGTCTGTTATGTCTCAGGAGGCAAGCCAATTAGCTCTTGGAGCCACTCTGGTTTCTGGGTTCAAGAGATGCAGGACCAGTCCTTCTCACCCAGGCAAGAGGGCTGCAGGCAGAAGGTCAGCACAGCAAAGCAGGAGTCCAGCAGAGTAGCAGTCCAGGAGAGGGGCAGTCCTTTCAGCAGCACAGCAGTCATCTTTCTAGCAGAGTACTCACAGGTTCAGAAGTATACCAAAGTGGTGGTGTCTGAGGTACAGCACTTCTACCCAGTGGTGCCTTTAAGTGGCGAAGACTTCAAACAAATGCCTTTGAAGTGCACAGATGTCCTCCCATCCTGCCCTCTCTCTATATTCACTACAGAGGGGTATGCAGACTTTTGTGTGGGGAAAAGTGGCTGCTGGGCACAGCCTCACTTACACCTGAATAGGCTGTGCCCAGCTCCTCCCTCCCATCCTACCAGGAGGGCTCATTAAGTCACACCTAATCTCCCCTTGCGTGTGGTGATGTACGAGGAATACACAAAGCCCAACTGTCAACTACATCCAGTCGGGTGACCATAGGCAGGGTGCAGGCACCAAATACCTAAGGCAATAAAATGCCAACTTTTCAAAAGTATAAATTCTAAGGCAACAAGAGAACCCAAAAAAGTTGACCAGGGACCTTGGGAATGAAATATGTTAAGCAACAGCGGTCCCTAGAGAGAAAAAATAGGAAACCAAGTAATGAATATAGACCCAATCGTTGCTATATTAAGTGGACTTGTCCAGCTGGACAGAGGTCTGATATTTACTTATAAGAATTAGACAATAGTACACAACAAATCATAAAATGGGACACAGACCTGTTTCCTACTTAGCCAGTAGAGTACACAAAAGGGGAAAAAAATTAACAGCAGGGGGCTAAGGCAAAGCTTTTTGTTTTGTTACACAAAGGTAATACACATTGTCATCAGAACAAATCGCAAAGAACACCTTTACAGCAAAATAAACGAAAGTTTTTGGCGTATAAGGTGTATTAAAGTGCCAACGGAGTTTCGATCCATTGGGAAAATGAGCTGATCATCATCAGGACATTGAATTCATGCCTGTTGGATAGAGCCTCATTAGCCAACAAGTTCAGTTAATTAGAGCTTGGGTGGGGAAGTGGAGCTGCTGCAATGGCGGCTCCAGAAGTGAACCGTAACAAGCCACGGAAGAATCCCGCTATCCAGCCTCTTTCACCTAAACACCGGCTACTGAGCCGGCTAAGTATGCGAATGTGACTTCCCTTTTATCCTCTGTGAACTCCAACTCTTCACTTCTGGAGCCACCATTGCAGCAGCCCCTGCTTCCCCGCCCAAAGCCACAGGTCATTAGGGCATTCTGACCTCTGCGCTTTCTCAAAGTGGGGGGTATCCCCAGGTGGCTTGTTCCCTTCTTCTAATCTGCCTCCTGCCAGCTATGGGGAGATATACTGGACTAAACCATCAGTCTAGGGGCTGTACCCCAAGGTTGAACAGGAGACATGGGTGAGCCTTCCTTCACCATGCCTCTTCACTAGGGTCCTGTACTCTGCCTGGGAGTGGTACCCCCAGAAAAGTGAACTGCCAAGGTGCCCTGGGGGACCACCCCTCTCAGTTCCACTGACACCATGGCAACTCGTTCCCTAGAATGCATTCTATGGGCATCTGGGGACTAACTATGACCCTCTTCTGGGTCTCTATTCCACTCCCGGGATACCAGGGCCATAGGGCAGAAAATGTCCTGCTCGTGGGCCCGGGTCACCCTACACACCTGGCTGGTGTGCTGCTCTTTAGAAACTAGCCTTCCACTACCCTGGTCTGTCTAGTCCTAGTATCCCTCAGAGCAGTGACTGGGACCCCTTCCACTTTTGCATAGTGGAAATGATGACTTCCACCATCGTGATCAACAACTCACCCTCTGAGTCAACCTCCCAGCTAAAGGAGATAAAGGCATGGTCTATGACCTGCCCCTGGGGACTTCTTACCCCGCAGGCCACAGTGGCCACCCCTGCAAAAGTCCAACATGTGGGTGGTGTCGTAGGACAGACAGAGCCCCCCTGCTTGTGCCCTAGCTTGGAACAATAAAAGTCGGTGAGCTAGAAATGGGGCACCCTGGGCCACCACCCACAAGAATCTCCTCCCTGATTTTCAGAAGGGACATGGGAACCCTTTCCACTCTCCCTTATTCTGGGATCTATCTGTGTCTTCCTTGTTCTCCCCCTTACTGTGCCTGGTAAACCTGAACCACTCAAGCAAGAGAGTAAGAGAAAAACCCCCACTTGACCTGTATTTATTGTATTCTGTCTGAATAGGACTGTGTGTTCTGATCTGGAAAAGCACTACGCTTTGTAGAGAAATTTGTTTAATTCATATTTCTTTAACTATTTTAGGTTCAATTTAGAACCATCAATACATTTATTACTCTCATACATTCATTGTTTGTACAATATTTGTCAAATTGTTACATCAACATGTAGCACTTATTTAGCACAACCTCTACATGGAACATGCTGTACAAAACAAAAAAAAGATGATACTTAGGGCCCCCATCCTGCACTCACTCATACATATTGTTTAATTCATATTTCTTTAACTATTTTAGGTTCAATTTAGAACCATCAATACATTTATTAATCTCATACATTCATTGTTTGTACAATATTTGTCAAATTGTTACATCAACATGTAGCACTTATTTAGCACAACCTCTACATGGAACATGCTGTACAAAACAAACAAAAGATGATACTTAGGGCCCCCATCCTGCACTCACTCATACATACTACAAACATGCTTGCATACCACATCCAAGAACAAACACACATACACAAAACAATAAAATGAGGGAGGTGTTTCTCTTTCAATCATTGAGATGTTGTGGGCTGAGCCCACTTATGAAAATGGTCTCTGGGCCACTCTTCTTGGGGGCATCCACAAATACCTTCTTTTGGACCCTTGTACTGATCCAGAGGTCTCCCTCCTTTGCAACCTCCTTGGAGTCAGAGTTTACTATCAATCAGGTGTTAGCACAGATCTGGGAGACAAAGACTGAACATGTACAGACCCTGATAATCCTTTACCGCAGTCCCCTTCATCTAACCATTTAGTATCTTGCAAAAAGAATCAACACATTCCAACCTGGTCTGTTGTACCAGTTTCTGACTTTCACTGAACTTTTCCTATACTTTTCTGGGGTCAGATAATATTTCCTTCATGGAGGGGACAACTCATTCTGTCCTCCTTCTCTAGGGCCAGCAGGATGTCCCGTTCCTCGCTATGAATATCCCTCCAAAGACTAGACCCCCAATCCACCTCAAGGATTCTGTGCATCTGTAACGCAATCGCATAAGCCTCAAATCACTTATCAATCTCGTCCCCCACCTTTAGTGATACCAGCCCTTTTTTATCCAGAGGGCTCTGAAGAAATGCTGCTGCCTTAACTGTTGACTCTGATTGTCTAGCCTTGATGTCCATCTCTCTAAGACTCCTCTTATGAGCCAAATGCTCCAAGGCAATTCTCTTCTGCATGTTGTTTTTTCTTCCATTTTGAGCTTAGCTATTTCTAACCTGTACTCCCTCTCTGCCTTCCTTTCCACCAGCTCTTCTGGGGACAGGTTGTGAGAGGACACACTGTTCTCTCTTCATGAAGTGATCTCCAATCCTGGGAGCATCTTATCTTCCTCCTTCATAGGTCACAGTCCAAGACCCTCCTCTGGGTCTTGCTCTGATACTTTCTCATCGTCCTCATCATCTGTTGATGACTGGTAGACCTCTGCCCATGTCCTCACTTCTGGAGCTCAGCCTTTTTAGTGCCTTAGTGGGCATCCTCCTCTCCTGACAAAACTCCTTGAACTGGGAATGGTGTAGTTCTCCACATTGGCCAGCTCAATCCCCATCCTTGTAGGTGGGGTCACAGACACAACAGAATGAGAACACATTTGGAAAAGCAAGAAGGCCAATCAGGCTTAATTTGAAGGCAATATGCAAAGTATTTTTGCAACACAGCAAACAGTAAAACATTCAAAACACCACACAAAAAGATCCCACAGCAGGCTGGGAAATTAGAGCTTAATTTAATAAATAAAACAAGACTAAAACCACAAATATCCAATCCGAAATATCAGAGATATAGAATTTTAAAGTTTCAAGTCGAAATAGGGCCAAAAATCACAAAGCATCAACAAGAGACATCTGGTCGAGCCTGACCATGACAAATTACAAGTACTGGCCAACCGTGATGGGGTGCTGGCTACAGGAACCCAGTGAGGCCCACTTCAAAGTACCTTAAATCCTGGTTGCGGAGTGTTGCACTTACCTGAGTTGTGGATGCGCAGCACTGCGCTTCAATGCGTCAGTTCTGAGATGCAATGAGGCTGTGGTGCAAGGTGCTGTTGCCTCATCGTCGAGGATCCTGTCAACAGGCTTACGATGCGAAGTCCTGCCTTTGGGTTTGCAGCGCACAGCTGGCAATGTGTCAGTTCCAACTAGCTGAAAGGTTGCGATGTGAATTCCAGCATTAGTGTTGAGTCTGCCATCAACGAGAGTTGGAAGGACCTGGGCCAGAGATGTGCTGTGCCTTCCACGGTTAATCAGTTCCAAGGACTATGATTGAAATGGTGACCTTCTGCGCCAGGTCCAATCCACGCAGCAGTGGTAATGCATCAGTTCTGCTTGAGGATGCCAGGCTCAACCAAGGAGATGTCTTGGTTTTGCTAGAGGTTGCGCTTGTCAGCATAGAAGATACATCTTTCTACTGGTAAGCACCTTAGGCCCACTTCCAAGGAACCTGAACGGGGTGGCACCAATTGGCAGGGTAGATTCACTATTGGCAAAGTGCTAGTGAAAGGTTGTTGGAAGCTTGCTGTGTCCCTGATGCTTCAGTTTAGGAGGCTGGGCAACTTGTCCTTGGAGTCACTATGGGTTCAAAAGATGTGCGTCCAGGCCTCCTCACTCAGGCAAGAGGACAGAAGGAAGAAGATCAGCACAGCAAGGCAAAGCAGGAGTCCTGCAGAGCAGAAATCCAATAGAGTGGAAGACTTTTCAGCAGCAGAACAGTCCATCTTCCTAGGAGAGTATCCACAGGTGCAGATGTTTACTAAAGTGGTGGAGTCTGAGGTCAAGTACGTCTATCCAGTGGTACCTAAGTGGGGGAGACTTCAAAGACATGCCTTTGAACTGCACAGATGTCCTACCTTCCTGTCCTGTTTCCAGACTCACTAAGAGGGTTATGCAGCCCCTTGTATGTGGACTGGGCACAGCCTATTCAGGTGCAGGTGACACTGTGCCTGGCTTTTCTCTCCAATCCTGGCTGAATGGTCCATCAGGTCACACCCAAGCTCCTATTGTGTGCGGTTGTCTAGGAGTAATACACAAAGCCCAACTGCCAACTACACCCAGTCATGTGATCGGAGGACAGGCTGTAGGCACTAAATGGCTAAGGCAAGATGATGGCTGGGTCTAAACTGGGGTGGTATGGTGAGCAAAAGAAAAATGGATTTAACCCAGATCTATTGACTGTGGGTAAATGTGTGATGTGCTCTGCATTCGGTCCATCATCTGTGTGTCTTTAACTTTCTTAAAGTGGCATTTTCAGAATTTTACTTTAAAATCTGACTTCGCCATACGTTAGGATTCCAGAGATCAAACTTGAACCAGTTATATCTTCACATTTGAAAATTACACTTATAACATGTAATAAGAGAACTCCAATATTATTGTATGGAAGAGAAAGGGCTTTGCAGTAGTGAAAAATGAATGTATGTGTTTTTCACTAGCAGGCATGTCAAATTTAAAAGTAGATGTCCTACTTTTTCAATACATTGCACCCTGTCCCTCTGGGCTGTCCAGGGCCAACCTTAGGGGTGTCGTATATGTATTAAAAAGGAATGTTTAGGCCTGGCAAATTGTTTAATTTTATCCACACAATAGAAAGGAAGGCGGAATTAAATCAATTTGCTTCTATAGTAGGTGCTCGGTTCTCTCAGTGGAAAACCCTTTAGTTTAATAATACTGCCCTCACACACTTAGTCATGTCATGCTTCATCAGCACTCTGTCGCAGACCAACATACAGAGTGGAGCGAAAAAAATGGCTTTTTTCAGGGGTTGGTTCAAATGTTGTGGGGCCAGCAGTATGTCTGCTGCCCCCTCTGGATTTAGGATCCTCACAACACAAAAAAGGTCTAATACTACCCAGGGGAATGTCCACCCAGTCTTTATTCCGGAACTCTCCTGGCAGGATTAAAAAAATATATGTAATCAGAGTCCTCTTGGATCATTAGTATCCATCACCCCTGCCTCTTGTGTGTTTGTTTATCTACATGTTTCAGCCTCCTACGTGACCAGTATGATCAGTGGCCTTCATCAGGCCTGGGATCTCAGAAAAATGTGCACAATTTGCACCTCCCTACTACAGTAACCTTATATTTTCAGGTCTGTGTGTAGGTATATATTCACACGGTTGCCTCCTTACTAATCATGCAACACTCTTGAGGAACAACCCGAGTTTACTCTGTGTTCCTCCAAAACCTGGGTAGTAGTGGGAACGTCTTCCTTTTGTCACATTTTCTTCAAGGGAGTGCTGTTGGCTTGTTGCCACTTGCTACCCTCTGAGATTAAATTTGGGTTGCTCCTGAGGAGTGTTGCATGTATAGTAAGTAATCCTAAATCCAAAGGCCAATAAAAGCAGATTCAGAAAAATAAGGGGAGGAGGAAGGCAACATTTTTGAGGGTATGCCTACAGAAAAGGCTATTTCCAGCAACCAGTAAAGTCAATAGTTCTGGCTCGTATATGAAAGTGCCTTTTCATTGATTGGTGACTTTGACTGAGTGGTATGGTCATATGGTGAGTGTGTGATTAAGTAAATTGCTAAATATATACATGCATGATTGCAAGGATGAGTGCATACATTCATGGATGATGATTGACTGAGTGCATGGACTGAGAGAGGAGTGACTTCACGGAAGAACGTATCCAGGTACTCTCAGTAATAAGCCAGACCTACTGGCTTTAAAAATAATTTTTAATTTTTTGTCTGACCGTTTTTCTCGTACAGCAAAGGCACAGTCATATATACAAATATATCAATACCTGTGCTTATAATGGTATACCCTAATGTGTCCAATATGTGTTTTATGTAATCAAATATATTGTATGCTTCAGTCATATTCTTACATCTTAAAATCTGAATTTCGAACCAACATGAATATGGATAAGTTACGGTAATGGAATGTTATGGGTGTGAATCACCTCATTAGAGGATATAAACTCCTGCCATTGTTTAAGACTCTCCCCTTCTACATCAAGGTATTAAGATATTAATAAAGGGTTAGTTTGAAAACCTTTAGACACACAAACAGTGTGAGGTAATCATCAAGATTACACCAAAAGCAACCCCTTTGATGAACTCACACTACGAAGATAAGATAATTGTATTGAAGTAAGTCTGTATTCATTTACATTAATGAACATTTCTACTGCGAGCTTGGACATGGTAACCTGCTTAAGGAATAAAGGGCCAGATGTACGACCTGCCAAATAGCAACTCACAAACTGTGTCGCTTTTGCGACTCACAATTTGCAACTCGCTATTTAGCATGTACAACAGTGTCTTGGACCAAGTTTGTGATTCCCAATGGAGTCGCAAAATGCGAGCCATTTGGAATAGCTGGCCCTCCCAGAGATGCTGGGCTGCTGGGCTCAGCAGGCCACCATGTCTGGGACTTCTTCTAAATAAAACAGTTTTTAAAAAAATAAAAGAAAAGTGAAACGTTTTTGTTTCACTTTTTAAGGGCAGACAGTGGTCCCAGGGACCACTGCCCGCCCTTAAAAAAGTATTTAGCATGCATTTGCAAAGTGGAAGGGGTCCCCTGGAGACCCCTTCCCATTTGCAAATGCATTACCACCTACTTAAAGTAGGTGGTAATTTCCAAGTGTTTTGCGACTGCAATTGCGGTCGCAAAACATTCGTACATGACTATGGAGTCACTATTTGAAAGGGAACACCCCTCGCAAAATACTGTTTGGACATGGCCCCATGGTTTTTAGCATGCGAAAACGGGTCATAGACCTGTTTGCGCCTGCTAATAGCCGTCGTACATCTGGCATATGCTTACTAGAACTTCCAAATCAAATCACATTTATACTAGATAATATCATCAACTGTTCTACAGACCCAATCAAGAATAGAAAAAATTAACCCAGATGGCTTCAATCAATGATACACAAAGCATTGAAAAAGTCTGGCACACCACCTTTCTGTCATTGATCGGTAGGGGACACAAAGCAAATGAAAAGAATAATCACCTTCATTGCAAATACGTTCGAATAACTGTCCTAAAGATTATTTGCTAGTTTTAAAACAGATTGTATAAATGGTATCAGACCATATGACCAACTACTCTCTTTGACAATGCAAATATTGAAAGTAACATGTTTTCAAACAGAACAACTGTGTATTATTAATTGTAATATAAGAATGAAGACAACACTACAATGAAAGAAAAAGAACCCTGGTTACTTTGCACTAAAAAATGCCACTGGTACTCCTCCTAATGCCTTTATAGCTATTCAACAAAGCTCTTAATTTGGTAAAACAAGGAAAGGTATTAAGATTATGCAAGAGAACAACTATCCCTAATTATTTTATCAGATCAAAGCATCATGTTAGACCTAGCATCCTTGACGTGGTTTACCCTAACTTTTTGCCCTATGACCTATTTTGCTGACTTCAATTTTGCTAGCTTAGGGATTCTGGGCACCTTACCACTGCTAAACTGTGTTAAACTTCATATGCTCTGTACTAAAAACATGTTAACATTTGCTTGTACACAAGTGGCATATTTAATTTACTTATAAGTCCCTAGTAGACTGCTCTATATGTGCCCAGAACCTGTAAATTAAATGCTATTAGTAGGCCTACAACACTGAGTGCGCCACCCACTTATTAGCCCTCTAAACATGGTTCAGGTCTGTCGCTGCAGAGCCTGTGTGTGCAGTTTAAACTGCCATTTTAACCTGGAATGCTAACCTACTTGCCAAGCACAAACCTTCCTTTATATTGCAAATAAGTCACCCCTAAGGTAGGCCTTAGGCAGCCCTGTGGGCAGGGCACAATATATTTAAAAGGTACAACCGACACTCTTGAGTTTTACATGTCCTGGTAGTGAAAAACGTCTAAATTAAATTTTCACTACTACAAGGCCTATATTTTCTGTAGGTTAATATTGGTATTGCCTTAAACATATTTTAAGTGTCATGTCCAAGTGGGGAAAGATAGAGATTTGGAGTTTGGTGTCCCTGGACTCACAATTTACAATCACAGCTAATGGTGAAGTCAGATTTTAAATTGTAAGTTTGAAAATGCCACTTTTAGAAAGTTGCCATTTTCTTACTGTAAACATTCTGTGCCTCTTCCTATCGCTGAATGCATGTATAGGTTAGGTTACAGCTGGGTTTTCTACATTCCCTTTAGACTGTCACAAGCTAAGGAAGCTGTGCTGTGACGTTTTCATTCTGATGGGTCATCACCCGGGTGATGGGCCGCCCTCAAGTAGATTGGGAGGGAGGAGCTCAACCCTACTGAAGCTGCTGGGTTTGGCCAAATGTGAATTCTACCCTTGCTTGATGTGGCCCTTCCAGTCCTGGGCCACAGAAATGGACTTCTGAAGCTGTTTGTGCAAAAATTGATGCATCGTCACCACTGCGCAGATCAGTACTGACGCCGTGCCCTCTGAGAGTGACACAGTGTGATTCGAGGACATCTGTATGTGGCTCGACGATAATGCATCGACCTGCCTGCGAGGCTCAATGTCAACGCAGCACTGACTCGAGGTCCGAACTGCGAGGTTCGACTACAATGCAGTGCCATTCTGAAGACACCGCTGTGAGGGTTGACTTTTACGCATCTGCCTGACTGCGTGAATCTGAACTGGTGCATTCAGTCTCCAAAGTTGACACTTGCTTTATCCAAAGGTACTTTTTCAGCTGGCCAGCCTTGGGGTTCTCTTGCCGGCCTGCCCTCATAACCGTTGGCCTGAGCTTTGGATTTACTCTAATCTAGCACCACCTCAAGTGACCTTTTAGCACTACTGACTTCAAAGCACTGTTTTTGGATGTAATCTTTAAAAATGTATATTGTGACTTCTACTGATTGGATTTTTGTTGTTTTAGTCTGGTTTTACTCAGATAAATATTCTCTATTCTTCTAAACTGGTACGGAGTGTTTTTGTGGTTACTCGACTGTGTTACTGTAATGTAAGTGTTGCACAAATACTTTACACATTGCCTCTTAAGTTAAGCCTGACAACTCGGTGCCAAGCTTCCAGATGGTGGGCACAGGTTAATTAAGGTTGTATATCTAACTTACCCTGACTAGGATTGTGGTTCCTCCTTGAACAGGGGACCAACCTCTGCCAACTAGATACCCAATTTCTAACATTGGTTGCCAGCGGTGAGGATAGGACGTGTGTTTGTGCCGAATCTTACAGTACTTTGGCATACACCACTACCCACATCTAGACCAATTCGAATCAATTGTCTCTGATTCCCATTAAATTTTTTCCTACTCTATTTAATTATCATTTTTCATTTTTCAATTCTTCCTGATTTGCATTTTTGCTTTTTCCTATAATCATGTTTCAATTGGAGGTTTCGCATCTGCAACAGAAAGAATGGACTTTGAGCTGGCTAAACTTGAAGATTATACTGTGGCCCAGCTCAACGAGTTCTGCAAGGACTTTGGGATTCCTGTTGAAAGCACCACCAGGAAGGTGGAGTTGCAATAGGAACTAAGAGCCTGGTCAGAAGCCCATGCTTCATTGAATGAGGCCCCAGAGGAGGATTAGACTGTGGAAGAGCTGGATGAGAAGGATGATTTGGACCACAGCTTAAGAGGAGGCCTTGTGCTGCTGTCTGTGGAGGAGGATGTCAACTTACTTTCATGAATGTGGGTCCCTTCCAGGGCAGGGAGAAGTGTGTCATCCAAAGGCCTATCCCGTAGTAGTTGGAGGACTGGAGGGAGGAGAGAAAGTTCATTTTGGAGCTGGCTAATCTCACATTTGAGGGAAAATAGAGACAACTGGCCATAGAGGACAAAGGAAAAGAAAAGGTTTGGCCTTGGAGGAGTAAAATATGATGTTGGGTCAGGAACTGAGCATGAGAGAGCTGAACATCACGGTTAGACAGGTGGAGTCCAGCAGTGATGGTGGCAGCATTTATTCCGTGCCCTCTGACAGGAGGGTCCATATAACCAAGGGTCTGTTGTCTGATTTTGGGGTGGGAGACAAGTCGAAATAGACAGATGGTTTGAGGTCTATGAAATTGTACTCCAAATGCACAAGTTTCTTAAGACAGATTGGGGGTTAGTCTTTGAAAACATATACCTAGTGAGGGGAGGGACACGCTAATGGCCCTAGAAGGGATTGACAGGATTAAGTATCCCCCCATGAAGGAGGCCTCAATCAGGATGTTTGGTATAACCCCAGAGGAATATAGACAGAAATTCACAGATAGTCAGAAGATTTCCCAACAGACCTGGGTAGATTGTGTGAAGGGCAGTGGAATAAAAGATTACCAGGGGCTGTATAATTTGTTTGCAACAGAGCATATGTTCAGTCTTTGCTTTCCAGATCTGTGCCAAGACCTTGTTGATAGTAATCTCACTTACCCCGGCGAGCCTGCTAAGGAGGCAGACCGTTGGGCCAGCACCAGGATCCATAGGATGGTATCTGGAGGGGTCACAACAAGGGTAGGCAGGGTCCTCAACAGAAGAAGGAGAGGGAACAAAAAGAGCAAGGAGCTCTTTAAAGGGCCCCAAACTAGTTCTGTGGGTTAGGGTTCCCTTCCTTCTGTTGATAAAAAGATGAAATGGTTCCATGAGAATAAGTTGCAGGGTAGACTCCTGTGATGTGGTGGAGAGTCACTGGGGATGACTGGTGTAGCACTTGGGGAGGAGATGGCCCCAGATAGTTTTTTGGGGGTGTAGAATTGATCCTAGTATCCCTGGGGGTAGAGAAATGGTACAGAGAACCCATATGCCTGACAATACTAAGAAATATAGTCAGTGGGTGTCCATCAATGGGCAGAAGGTGGAGGTTCTGAAGAGACACAGGAGCCAGCATGACAACAGTCCCTACTACGTTCCCCCAAGTTATTGCTGCTGACAACCATGAGAGCCACAACACAGTGGCTCCGGTTCCTTTTGAGTGAGGGGTCTCAGGCCTGCTGAAGGTAGCTGTGAGTCCGTCCATACCTGTGGAATGCATGCTAGGCAACGACCTGGAGCACACCATCTGAAAGGAGGTGGAACTCAGGTAACAATTGGACATTATAGGGTTGCCTGAGTGGGTGTGCCTTTCCACACAGTCCATGGCAGCTTTGATGGTTCAGATTCACCTGGAGCCTGGAAGAATGGCCCAGGTACCTGCCAAAAAGAGGAAGGCAAGGGGTGCGGGAAACCCACTACTGAAATCCCCATGTCTGGGAGGAGGCAGAACCTGAGGGTACCTACAGGGGGAGATGTGGGGAAACTTGAAAACCTGCCTGACCAACTGGCAGCAGGAAGGGGGTCCCTCCAGGGAAGAGCTCTGCAAGGAGCAGAAGGAGTGCCTTACTCCTATGGACTACATTTGTTTCGACCAGCACACTTGAGAGATGACGAAAGGCAATCCTTGCCTCACTCGGCTTCATGTGACAGCAGCCATATCCTCGGCAAGCTGCCACGTCGCTTTCATTCACAAGCCAAGTTTTACTGCACCAGAACTTGAGCACATTCAGCTTCGTATAACAGCAGCCAGATCCTCGGCAAGCTGCAACGCTGCGTTTATTAATAAGCCAAGTCTGACTGCATTCGAAAGTGAACTAACTCAGCAGTGCACAATCATTTGGAATCAAAATACCAGAGGTCCCATATCATCAAAATACCGGAGCATCATTCTTACAATAGATTGTTTTAAAAGCCTCTTGATGGTAACTTCCTGACGAAGACACTTGTTGTCGAAACGCGTAGAGAAGAATTCGTCAATACCTCATTTGCACCATTTTTAATATATTTTTTTATTTGTTGTCGATGCAATGTACTTTTATTATGTATACATATTTTGTATGTAAATCTTTTTATTCATATGTATATGACAATTATTAAAACAATTAGAATTTTCTAAAAACAGATACTACCTTGCTGTTCCATGTCATTTTCAGTTGTCTGGGTCTCATCACACTGTATATCTAGGTTGCTTGCCTGGGTGTGTTATTTTCAATAGTAAATTACTCCTATGGGTCTTCCGCAGAAGACTGAAGCCCAGGCAGCTGGTGACAACTCTTGTCAGCACCTGCTATACTGGGAGAATTAACTCCTGTACAGTGAGCCTAAGGCTCCTGAGCCTGGTGCAACACATGTGTTGGTGGTACCCCAGAGCTTCAGGGCCTACGAACTACGACTAGCTCATGACATGCCACTGGCAGCTCATTTGGGGCAAGACAAAATCTTTAGCAGGCTTGTCACTCACTTTTACTAGCCTCAGATAAGGAAGGCTTCGGATGCATTTCATAGGTCCTGTCTTACATGCTAGGCAAGTGGCAAAACAGGGGGGGAGTGCAAGTCCCTCTGCAACATTTCCCTGTCATTAGCACCACTTTTGAGCAGATTGACATACACATTGTGGGACCAATGGATCCCAAGTGAGCCGTAGGCAACATATTCATTCTGGTCTTGATGGACCCTGCCATTAGGAAGCCATCCCTCTGAGGACAGTGACTGCACCAGCCATGGCCAGGGCACTGATAAGGATCTTTACCCATGTGGCTTTCCCCGATGAGGTGGTATCTGACCAGGATACCAACTACCTGAAGGCAATGTGGAAGGAGTGTGGTGTGACTTATAAGTTCACCATTCCTTATCACCCCCAAATCAATGGGTTGATGGAAAGATTCAACTGAAAGTTCAGCTGTACCCTCAAAGGCATGGTTATAGATCTACCTAAACCCATGAGGTGTAAGTGGAATGTGCTTCTGCCATATATTTTGTTTGCCTACAGGGAGGTTCCACAGAAGGCAGTTGGATTCAGCCCTTTTGGACTTCTATATGGACACCCTGTGACAGGACCTCCCGGGTTGGTTAAGGAAAACTGGGATCAAGCTCCCAAAAACCCACCACAGGATGTAGTTAGCTACTTGCTGGTGTTCTGCAACTAGACAGACCATGTCTAGAAGCTTGCACAGGAGAACCTAGAAGTTAGCCAGGAGGATATGAAACAATGGTACTACAATAATACCACTCTGGTTGAGTATCAGCCTGATCAGAAAGAATGGGTAATGGAACCAGTGGCACCCTGGGCCCTGCAAGACTGTTGGTCTTGGCCTTATGAGGTGAAAGAGTGCAAGAGTGGTCACCTACTCGATGGACCTCAACAGTCTTAGGAACCCTTTGAGGGTCCTGCAGGTAAACCACCTCAATCCATACTTTGGGGGGTCTGAAATTACATGCTTCCGATCACTGATGATGGGGTGGAAGAGAAGAGTGAACTTTTCCCTGACCTCCTTTCTTCCAAGGAACAGGATCGGTCAGTGGAGGATATCAGCCTCTACCTTACACAAGCCCTTGATCAATAGAGAGTCTGCTGCCAGGTGCTAGGGCAGTTTGCCTCTTTGTTCCCTCTTACCCCAGGAGTCACTACACATTGTACCCATGGTATTGATACTCAGGACAGCACACCTGTAAAGAACAAAATGCACAGGCTGTCTGATTAGGTGAGGGCTAGCATCAAGGAGGAGGTCTCCAAAATGTAAAATGTACAGGCTGTCTGATTAGGTGAGGGCTAGTATCAATAAGGAGGTCTCCAAAATGCTGGCCTTTGGGGTTATTGAGCCCTCAACAGCTCATACTCTAGACCAGTAGAGTTAGTTCCCAAGGCTGACCCCCAGGTGTCACACAAGAACTCAGGTTCTGTGTGGACTAATGTAGGGTCAATGCAGTCACCCGGACCAATACACAACCCATCCCCAGAGCTGATGAGCTCATAAATCGGCTTGGAGCTTCCAAGTTCCTCAGCACGATTGACTTCGTGTTTTTGGTTACTGGCAGATTGCTTTGACCGAGCTGGCTGAAGAGAGGTCAGTATTCTTAACTCCATAAGGGCACTTCCAGTTCTGGATCATGCCTTTTGGGTTGAACAACGCCCTTGTCGCCATCCAGAGGCTGATCAATCAGGTCCTTGGAGAACTTCAGTGCTGCCTATCTAGATGACAATGCAGTCTTCAGCTCTAGTTGGGAGGGCCACTTGAACCCCCTGCAGGAAGTACTTTGAGCTCTGCAGAGCACAGGCCTGACTATCAAGGACAATAAGTGACAGATAGGGCAGGTTATGTGGTCTACTTGAAACCCCAACTAAGGGGTGAAAAGGTGCAGCACTTGCAGCCCAATATTTACACCATTCTGGCTTGGGAACCCCCCAAAACCCACACAGAAGTGAGAGGCTGTTAAGGACTCACTGGATATTACAGGAGATATGGCACCATTGTGGTTCCCCCGACAAAGCTGACTTCCAAGAAGTAGCCACATCTGGTGATCTGGACAGAGGTGTGCAGGAAAGCTTTTGACACCCTGAAGGAAGCCATGTGTACTGCACCCATGTTTGAGGCCCCCAATTTCTCCCAAGAGTTTGTTGTACAGACAGACACCTCAAAGCATGGCATATGGCCCAGGCTCTCACTGCTAAATGATGAGGGCCAAGATCAGCCTGTAGCCTTCATCAGTAGGAGGCTACTTTCCAGGGAACAGAGGTGGAGTGCAATTGAATGGGAAGGGACACCTTTGCTGTGGTCTGGGCGCTGAAGAAGCTAAGGCCTTACCTGTTTGGCACTCACTTCCGGGTTCTTACAGACTACAGGCCCCTCAGAGAATTACTGCAGATGAGTGGTGAGAGTCACAAACTGTTGAGGTGCTCCATCTTTCTACATGCAATGGACTTATCAGTGGAACATGGTCCTGGCACAGACTCTGCCAATGCCAGGTTATTCTGCCTTGATGAAGAAAACTTACAAGGGGTTGGGTTGCTCTTTCTATCTTCGGCTGGGGGCACATGTGTCAGACCTGGCATCCTTGGTGTGGTTTCACCTAAATTTTTGTCTTCTGAGCTTCTATTTTGCTGAGTTCATTTTTGCATGGCTTAAGGATTTTGTATTCCTTGGAACCTGGAGAAACACACTGTGAGTGAAACGATGGTCCCTATAGACTCAGTTATTCAATATTTGAACATTGAAAGAATACAGCAAAAAGCAGGTCTGTCTCAAAAAAGAATGTGGTAATTAACAAACTCAGTCAGATAATGAACAGCAAGCACATACCACTGATCATACAGTGTATTTGTCATTAAATCATAATCATTTTTCCAAAATAGAGCATCTGGGTGTTAAGGTTACATCCCGTAATTTTTTCAATTTTCAGCTAGTGCATAAAAAAATGTTGCAAGAATTTACAGAAATATTTTGTGAATCCTTCTTACTAGCTGAGAAGAAAGGGTTTGAGGGGGGCTGCAAGAAGCAGCAGATATGCATCATCACATTCACATTTGCAAAGTTATGTTATTGTTATCCCAAACATATGTCACATTCCAAGAAATCTGAGGGAGCATTCAGCAGTCCATGCAATGGCTGCCCATGTCTTATTCCTAGCACTTAACCAAGCAGTCATGGTTTTACCAGATAAGTCATGAGTAAGAATACAGTGAAGGGAGGAAGGACAGGGTATTTACAACTCCAACATCAATAAATGTACAGATTTAGGGCAACCAAAATGTAGACCATAATTAATGCTTTTACGTATATAACAATTCTCAGAAAGAACCAAAGGACAAGGATGAATGTATTAAAAATACAAAAAATTTGTAGACAATCAAAACAGATTGAAAATCATTCATTCACATTCATATCCATCAAACAGACTCACAACCATACTAAAAATGAATTAAAAGCATTGTTGAAATGGTAACACGTTGTCAATGAGTGGTAAGTCAACACAATGTATAAAGAACATTGTCAATTGAGAATAGAGTGGCACAAATTCAAATGACTGGTGGAATTCTACGCGTGTCTCGGCACATCCAAGGTGCCTTCGCCAGGAAGAGGGCCACAGTAAAGACAATTGATGAATTTTGAATATGGATAGGAGACCCATAATGATGAACAGTCAATGAGGGCAATGTGATATATCAAAAGTGATCTGAAATGCACATGACGATGGAACGCTGGTAATACACAGTGGAATGTAGGAAGCAATGTCCTCTTGTGATTTCAATAAAGATATACTGTATGTCTGATGGACAATAGTAGAAAATAATGCGTTGCCTGGACAGGCAAGGAAGTTCAGTGATGTCTGTAGATGACAAGATGTCACTTTCTATTTTTCAGGGTTAGATTCGTTGCTATGCAGATGAATGGGCTAAATTAAATTTTAATTGCTGGTTTCACGGATAATCATTAGTCAGGTTGGAGCCTCTGGATATGGGGTTCTTCTTGTCTGCAGGTATGCCCAGGAACTGACAGGGTGTTTAGAACTCCAACATCTCCATATAAGCATCACCTACCTGGATATGGTGTTGAGTGTGAGAAATTGTCCCATCGGAATTATGTGGTGCAAAAATCTCATCAAATGTCAGTTTTACAGTTTTTTCAAATATATCATCCAGCACAGTCACACTGGCATTACTCCAGCAGTCTTGAGTGCCCTATTGCCCAGCCTTTTCTTTTTTTTTGAAAAACCTTTATTTTCAGTTCTGTAAAACATAGTTCAAAGCCTACAACCCAGTGGCCGGCAGACATAATCACTACCACGTCAAAGCAACACAGCCCTTCAGCCAACAACCCTGGGGTCCGGCGGCGTAGCAGAGTAAGGTGCATACAGAACTATCAGTTCACACAAGGATGTAATAACAACCTGGTTTTTGTTTTTTAAACTGAAACAAGGAAAGCAGAGTCAGAAAACAGTCGCAAGCACTGCATTTCACATCGAGTCACACACAAATCAAATAAAGTTACATGTTTACAGTACAGGTCCTCCCATAGGGCCATCTCGGGACATGGCCAGTTCCGCCGTAGGAGAATCAAATAGCTCCCCCCGATAAACATTCCAGTGCCCCCATTTCTTGTCCCACATTTTGGGGCATCCTCGAATCTTGTACACTGTCTTTTCAGCGATCATACAGCGATCCATTTCAGCCACCCAGCTCACCACCAATATTCTGTCCGGCGAACCCCATTTCATCGCTATTGAGTGCTTGATCAACAGGAATCCTAGTGCCGCCCATTGCAGCTCAGGGTCAGTCAGGTCATTGGCCCCCCAGATGTTAAGGACACATTCCTTGGGTGTCAGCAAGAGCGGTTTACCCAGGGAGCTACTCATTTTTCGGATCACTCCATTCCAAAACTGTTGCACCACTGGGCAATCCCACAAAACATGGCAGAAGGTACCAGGGAGGCCACATCCACGCAGACACAGGGTGTCAGGGCGCCGTCCAATTCTGGCCAAGGTGAGGGCAGACATATATGCTCTGTGTAACACCTTCAATTGGATCAGCCTAAATCTATGGCAGATAGCCGATTCCCTCGGGGACATTAAGGCCGAGCGCCAATCTTCCTCGTCTAAGGGGCCCAAGTCAGCCTCCCATTTGGACCGCAGAGATTGAAAGGGATCGGGGAGATTATTGCATAGTTTACGGTAGGTGAGGGAAATGGCCTTCTCAGGGAGAGGTTCCAATAGCAGCCTGTCCTCAAGGGGAGAAGTCATAGGAAGGTTGGCAAGATCCGGGACAGCCACAAGAATAGCATGTTTGATTTGCAGATATCGGAAAAATTCGGTGGGCGCAAGGGCATATTTAGTCTGGAGGTCGTTAAAGGTCAACAATTTTCCCTTATGGACAAGGTCTCCTAGCTCGGAGATCCCAAGCATGTCCCATCTATCGAAACCCTGACTGAAGCAGAGGGAGCCCAGGCACTGCGCAGACCACAAATGTGTCGCTTTAGTGAACCTGTTCGCCGACCCCAAACATTTACTAGCCTTGTGCCAAATAGCCACTGTGTGTGCCATCGGTCCGACATATCTAGTTCTAGAGGGCTTACAATAGAGAGCCCTCAGGTATCCCTCACGACCAGTTTGAGACCTGTCCAGGAGGAAGGCCGGGTTCAAGGGCGAACCGTGTATCCAGTGGTTCACAGCAACTAGCTGGGAGGCCCAGTAATAGAGGCGAAGGTTAGGGAGGGCGATGCCCCCGTCATACCAGCCCTGGAAGAGTTTACAGAGGGCAATCCTAGAGGCCCCTCCATCCCATAGCAAGAGTCGAAGCTCGCTCTCAACTGTACGAAAATAGGAGTCTGGAACCAAGAAGGCGCAGTTCTGCAGGACGTAGAGGAAGCGCGGGAGTGCCAACATTTTAAACAGCGCAGCTCTGCCCGGGAGCGAGAGTGGTAGGGAGCGCCAGTGGGCAACATCATTGCGAAGCCTACGCAGGGGGGCCAACAAGTTGCGATCATAGAACACCCTGGAATCTGGCGTAACAAAGATGCCAAGATGGATGTATGACGTTACAATGCATACTTTTACCACGCATACCTTTACAACGCGGTTTTTACCACGCATACCATTACAACGCATAGCGCTTAGAGGTGCTGGATAGTGGTAAGTATAATTTTCTATTCCAACTCCAGTCCCCGTGGACACTAGGGAAGGTGTTGGATAGAAAATTAAACGTATTCCCTATCCTAGAGCGCCCCCCAGCGCAATGCGTTGTAATGGTATGCGTGGTAATGTCTGCGCTGTAATGGTAGTGCGTTGTAAAAATTTCGTTGTAAACGTTACATACCTAAAAAGATACATGAAGCCCTCCGTGGCCTCTGTGATGGCAAACCCTCTGGGCAGTCGGGGCGGGGGGCCATGTAGCATATAGAGTACAGATTTAGTCCAATTTATGGAAAATCCTGAATAGTTCCCAAAATTGGTAAGCACATGATACAAGCTGTTAATAGAGGATCGAGGGTATGACACGTATATTAATATGTCGTCCGCATATAGGGACATTTTATCCGTGACGTCTCCAGTCCATTGCAGGTCTCTGATAGAGAAGTCTGTGCAGATCCAATGGGCCAGGGGTTCCAGGGTGAGGGCAAATAGTAATGGGGAGAGGGGGCAGCCCTGTCTGGTGCCCCGATGAAGCGGAAACCTCCTGGATGTGTGTGTAATAACTCAGACTTGGCCCCAAAGGTCCGTATAAAGAAGTCGCACCCAGCTAATGAACTTGGGTCCAAAGCCAAAGCAGCGGAGGACCTCGAACAGATATGGCTATTCGATCGAATCAAATGCCATAGTGGCATCGAGGGACAAAATGGCCGCATATTGCTGCAATGTGGGTCTACGACTCAATACATTGTACACCCTGCGAAGGTTTAACGCTGTATTGCGACCCGGAAGAAATCCGGTTTGGTCATCATGAATCAGGGAGGGGAGCACTAAGAGAAGGCGAGTCGCCAATAGCTTAGCCAGGACCTTTGCCTCTGCACTGATCAAGGAGATAGGCCTGTAGAAGCTGTATTCATTGGGTGGTTTAGTGGGTTTGAGAATGACCATTATAGAGGCTAGCCTTTGAGCGAGTGGAAGGATTCCGTTCTCCCTACTTTTAATAAACATATTCTGAAGATGGGGGATAACGTCCGGGACCATGCTCTTCAGAAATTCAATAGGTACCCCATCTGGGCCCATAGCCTTGCCAGAATTAACGGCAAACAGTCCTGCGGTTACTATCTCTGCCGTGATGTCAGCATCTAGGTCCAGCCTATCCTCGGCTGACACAGTTGGGAGACGCATCTAGTCCAGGAGTTGCCTGGACTCTTCAGACGTGTAGCCATCACCAGCTGTATAGACTCGCTCCAGATGGTCAGCAAAGGCCTCCGCGATGTCCCGAGGGTCCGTCACTGTGGAGCCATCTGACATAGCTATGGACGATACCCACCTGGACCCCTGATGCCGACGCTCCAGCCAGGCAAGCATCTTACCCCCGCTGTCCCCAAATTCGTAAACTCGGTGGCACGTGTGGAGTAGTCACGCCTGCGCCTTTTCTTGGGACAGGGCCTTATAGACCAGTTGTTGGGTGCGGAGCCTAGCCGCAGTAGCATCTGACGGGGCGACGTTATAGGACGTCTCAAGGTTAATGAGTACCGATTCAGCCTGAAGTACTTGTTCGTTATGCTTCCGCATGTAACCCTTCTTTAGGGCCAGTGCCTCTGCCTTCATCACCGCCAAGTACGCCTCCCAGAGTGCGACCGTCGAATTCACAGACCCAACATTTTCAGCAAAGTAGAGTTCAGTACGTTTCTGCAATGCTTCCCTAATGTCAGGGATTTGCATTAGCCAGGGGTTAATGACAGTGGGGCCTCGTGTAAATTGGCAATTATAGGTGAGGTCTACACTAAGTGGTGAATGGTCGGAGATACAATGGGGGAGGCCTCTCGGGCGGATGAAGCAACCGACGTCCGCGGTGGGGCAAAATAGATAGTCAATCCTAGACATACTATGATGTGCATTGGAATAATGAGTGAAGTACGGCGTGTCTGGTTGGTGGAGGGGCCAAATGTCTGCCAGCCCCATAGCGTGTGCAAAGTCTGCCAAGTCTGAGCTATGTCAGTGGGAGCTACGCTTGGGTTTACGATCTATGTCGTCACACATCGTCACATTAAAATCACCGCCTATCAGGAGAGTACCTGGGGAAAGGCCTAGTAGTTGGGTGCCTAGTTCCTTGAGTGAGTCTCGGATCAAGGTCGGCGGAAGATATGCTGAGATAATATTTAGGGGGCGCCCCTCCCAGGTGGCCTCAGCTAGCGCAAAACGGCCCAGTGGGTCTGCCCAAGTCCGAGTGTGAGTAAGTGCAAGAGTCTTGCGGACCAGAATCCTGGTACCTCGGGATCCCGAAGAGAACCCTGCGTGGACTAATAGTTTGTATCCCCCTCGTTGGAGTGCCTGGCATGTGTTACCAATTAAATGTGTTTCCTGGAGCAGGACGATGTCAGGGGAGTGGCGCCGAAGAAAGTGGAGGACTACACTCCTTTTTATTTTGTGATCCAGCCCATTGACATTCCAGGACAGGATAGTAAGGGTCTTAGAGAGAGTCTGTGTCATAGCAGCGGGAGTGACGGAGCTGATATGAGTGAGGGCCGGAGGGGAACCGCTCGTGGTGGCGAGACCCCGGAACCCATCGGAGCATAGGATCTGAAGGATCTCCGGTCCTAGGGGGGCCGGAGGCCAACCGAGGTGGCCAATCTGTCAGGGAGGAACCATGTGTGAGCAGAAAATCACGACCAAAGAGGACTCTGCTAAAAACATTAAAAGACATCAAAACAAAAACAAAACAACCCCAAAACCCTTCACCCCACCCCCAACCCCTCCTCCCTGCTTCCCTGCCCGCGGACTTAGAACTATCCACACCCCAACTAGGCAGAGTGCCTGTCGCCCTCCCCATCAGAATCGGGGTACTTGGTTGGCCGTTAGAGCCGCTCGCCCGATTCTAAAAGCGATGCAAGTAATATACATGTGTAAGACTACAAATAGACCCCGTTCAACATTCACAAATTAGAAAAGTTACTTGTTGGTCAGCCGGTGTAGCCCGATCGGGGCCAGATAGGGTATTGCTCAAGAGAAGATGTCTATGAGATACAGAGGGCAGCTGCCCCCGGCTATAATAAGAAACAAAAAGGGAAGTCGGTAGAAGACCAGTCAACAGCTATCCAAGGGGCTCCCACAGGATCGGGAATCATCCCTGTCCATCGTCAGTAGTTCCGGTAAATAAGTCTTGGCTCTCTGGTGGATGGTCCTCTCTCGGAGGGTCCTCCAAATCTCCAGCTGCCCGTGGAGACCTTCCCGCGCGGCGCCAGCCCTCTAGCCAGTCCCACACTTCCTCCGGCGATAGGAAGAACCAAGCTTTGCCATCCATCTCTAGGCAGAGCTTAGCAGGGAAAAGCATGGAATATTTAATGCCTTGAGTTCGCAGAGCCTTCTTGACCTCAAGAAAGCTGCGTCTTCTTGCCTGCACCTTCATCGTGAAGTCTGGGAATCTCGAGATGTGAGCATTCTCAAGGAGAAGAGGCGGTCCTGACCGGGCGGTTTGGAGGATAGCGTCTCGGTCCCTAAAGTTGAAGATCCTCACGATGATGGGGCGAGGTGGGGCCCCCGGTCTCGGCTTGCCCCCCGGAAGCCTGTGCGTCCGTTCGATGGAAAAATAACTCGAGAGTTGTTTAGGTCAGAGATGTTTCGTGATCAGTTCCTCAACTAACAGGTACGCTAATGGCTCCTCCAGTTTCTCCGGAACTCCCAAAATTCGGACATTGTTGCGTCGCGCCCTCCCTTCGTAGTCATCCAGCAAGTCAGACATCTGTTTCTGTTGTTTCTGGAGCTGGGCGACTTGCTGTTGGAGTGTAGAGGTGTCGTCAATGAGGCCGCTGTTTTGACCTCTACAGCTTTGACCTTAATGTCCATCTTGCGCAGGTCAGCTCCCAAGAGGGTCACCTCAATATTAAGTCAATTCGGGTTTCTAGGGAGGATCGGACTCCAGCAATCGCCTCCATGATGTCTTCCAGTGTAAGCGACTTCGCTCCCTGCGACGGGGACGCAGTTTTTGAGTCAGCGAGGGGGGCCGCGTCCTTGTTCTCAGCCCTGGAGCCCCAGGAATTTTTAGTTATTTGCCTCTGGGTCGAGGACGAGCCACCCTTGTTAGACGACATCCCCTGTCGTAGAACGGGCCACCAGAGCGGCCGGAGCCAGTCAGTGGCGTGAATAAGGTAGGGTCCAGACCTCCTCCACTCTCTCGGGTGACCCACGTGTGGTCCAACTCGGAAGGGCTTGGGATACAGTACCCAAAGTGGATTGCAACTCAGGGAGAGGGCCTTCGGCAAGTCACTCACCACCACCACGACAGGCCCCCCGCGCTGTAGGCAAAGGAGTCACTTCTGGGCCTCCGCTGGGTCTACTCTGCGAGTGTGGTAATACGCAGTTAGATCAGGGAGTCCGGTGTGCGATGCTCCAGCTAGGCAACTAGGCAGGTGTCAGCCTCCAAATAAGTAGCCCCGCAAAGATCACATGCGGAGAGATCGCCGATCCTCTTGGGCCAAGGGCCTCCTCCCTGGGCCCCCAGCGGTGGCAAGCCCCCGAGCCCGGACGTCGCGTAAGCCTCGGCAGGTCGATATTGTCCCGCGATCTCCCCACAGGCTCTAATATATCAGGCAGGGGGGGAGACTCAGCAAACACATAGGGTCGCAGTTCAGGCCCGGCATGGGGCAGCAAGGCAATGCAGGCTCCAGAAGACCCAGATCGATGTTCAGCGCCGCCGCCCGATAAAGAAGCAGGATTTGGTCCCCAGGGTGTCAGCGTCTAATGGGCAGTAGGCGGCAGGTCCGCCGCGACTCGCGGGCCAACAAACAGCCCCTCACCGGAGCTTCGGGGATGGTAGGCCTCAAAGCCAGGGCGTCGCGTGATTGGCGCCCCGGCGGGCCGGCGATGCACTCCCGGTCCCTCCGCAGGTCACCCACAGGCCACGAGTCAGCCGGGAGAAGGCTCCGGCAGCCGCAGAAGGCCGCGACACGGGCCGATGGAAAGTGGCAAGGCAGTCAGGGCTCCAGCAGGTTCCGTCCAATGTTCAGCTGCCGAGGGAGTACTCCGGTCGGAGCCCGAGCTCAGGCGCCATCTTGCGAGCTCCGGGGGGACCTCTGTAGCGGCAGCTCTATCTCCAGCACAGTCTTTCCAATCGGCCCAGCACCGCGACCAGTTATGCTACGGTGGTCAAGGACGGGGAGGCTCTCAGTTGCAAGGGAGTCCCCAGCCTAAAAGCGGATCTTTTTTGCAGATATTCGGGCGAGGGCCGGGAGTCGCGTTAACAAGCGACCATTCCCTCCGGCTGCTAGCCTGCCCAGCCTTTTCAACACCTGGTGCAACCACAGCAGGAACGCCAGAGAATACGCCACCTCTGTCTTAATGCAGACCAAGCACATCTGCAAGCTCTATCAAGCCACTGTGAACAATCTAGATGCTGGTAGCATACTACGGTATTGTCTAGTATTTATAGAGTCAGGCTCTCTAAAACCCTGGCTCTGGCTGGCTGTGTCAACACAGCCTCAGTCAGAGGGGGGAAGTTAAAGCCTCAGTCAGAGGGGGGAAGTTAAAGAGGGCAGACAATGGAGGGGAAGTTATAAGCTGAGCAATCAAAGTATAGAGTGTGCTACATCTTGTTGCAGCAATAAAAATAAAGCTTCAAAGCAACACTCCTTCTGTCATGTCATTACTACTGTATACACATGACAACTGGCGATGAGGAGATGAGCCCTTGCTTACACACCAATCTACAGGACTAGCCTCCATCTCCTGCTTGAGCGCGTCATGCTCAGATGCCACCTGGCCCAAGGGAACCTTATGACAAAGGGAGTGTTTGCTCACGCTGTGATCTATCCAGCCTACTCTCACTTGAGCGTGTGTCAATCTGCGACACCAGTTGGCTCCGGGGAGCCTTGCATGAGATGTTTTGTCTTCCTTATCTACTGGCCCATTGTGACATACAAGTAAGCACTGTATTTGTCCAAGTCCTAGAATCCTGGCCCAGTGTTCTTCAAGTCTCCTCACCTGTGTAGCTCTCAGCTGCAGATACGAACACTGCACACTCTGGACCATATTCCTTGTTCTGCGACCATCATGGATAGGTAGCCTGCCCAGATACTGAAACTTCCTTACTTAAGAGTAGCCATTTTTGTATGGGAAATGTTTGACTTATGTCAGGCCTCATTGACTGCTAGCGACCATCCTGGATTGTAGTGGCCCACTGCTTCCGAGTCTGAGCCTGTTTCCTGGTGGCAGCCATATTGGCGCTAGATTTTATGTCTATTATGCCGGGCTGCTGCTCAACATTGTTCAACATTCAACATCGTTGCCACTGCAACTTTCCTGGCTGTAGCCAGCTTGCAGCTTTTACCCGCTATTAACAGCTGCCTCCGGTGTGGCCTTGTCTTCGTTCATGTACTGTAAGCGCCTGTGTGCACAATTAACCACGTGTCATCATGTCTGCAGACAGGTAGCCTGCATAGAATGCTGCTACATTCCTAATGCCGCCATCCCAATTCTATAATCCCAAGGAGCACAATATTGAGTGGTGGTGGGCTGACTGGATTGAGAAATTCAACAACTTCATTGAGTCCTTGGATGAGTTTGATAACACGAAAGTAGATTACTATGTCAGAAAACTTGCAACGGATGGTGTCAAAGAAGCTCTCAAAAAAATTCCTAAAGAAGAAGCCAACACATATCCTGAGATCAAAGACAAACTTTGAAAAAGTTTGATCCTGCCATACACGTCGGTAAGGGTTACCAACAGCCATGGTAGTTGGTGGATGACTGTTGAGAACTGGAAACCCTCACTAAACACAGTTTTTCCTCCAAATTCTCCAACAAGAAGGCCATGCACATTAGATCATTGATGATTGTCAATCCAAAGCCTTTCGAATGCTTCGAGAAACTCACTCTCTACCTAAGATGATCACCACAGCTCGTGCAAAAGAATGTGCTGACAAGGAGGCTGCTGACATGGAAGAGGATGAGAGCACTGTAAAATCTGTCATGGTCATAAGCAACAGCCAACATGTACGGAAAGACAAACCCAAGATACAGCTGTAAGATACCCCACAATTCTGCTACCTATGTGGGCTGTCATACATACATGATGTAAAGTGCCAAGCTCTCAGACAAGTGGGAAAAGGCTGTGGCAAAGAAATCCATTTTTAAATTTAGCTGCTGCACCCAATCAAACCAACACTTTTCCGATTGCAGCAGATGCAAAGACAAACTGAGCAGTCAGCACCGACACCATCCCAAATCAAGCGGCAAGCCATGCCATCACTTGCTGGCTATTTTCACCACACCCATAGACCAGCTGCCCACATCACCATCCTCACAATCCACCACATCATTGGCTAGTGATAGTGAGGAAGATGGATACATCATGATGATGTCAACCCATAGACCTGCAGCCTCACAGCCTACCGTCACCCTCTCCTTGACCAGGAGACTCATGAACTTCATCATTGACAGTGGCTCCTGTCAATGTTGTCAGCAGACATGATTTCACCTCGCTCCATGGCTGCGTACAGTTCATTGACACTCGAAGGAGAATATATGTGTGGGGAGAAGATACGCTAATATGCTGCCTAGGGAAGTTAACAATATCCCTTGCATGCAGAGAGCGAAGAAGCAATACTGACTCTAGCCTGGGACTCATGCAAATACATGCAGGTACCAAATGTATTCATCAGGTACATCTTCAAATGCAACGAGCACCTGCCAAGTTGTTCACATAATTCTGAATGGGCAAGCTGTATTATTCATCATTGAAATTGGGGTATCGATCAATGTAATATCCTTCAATCAATTCAACAAAATCGACCCAGGGCTGAAACTCAAGCACTTGCCTGTCAAAGTCTACACTTTGGGTGAATCCAAGCCTATGCATAGCTATGGTTCCTTCACTTCAACCTTGTCACATGGCAAGAAATCCAACCCAAATCCCATCCATGTGCTATAAGACATTAGGTACATGCCTTCTCAGCCTTGCCACGGCAGCGGCACTGGGACTTATCTCCATCAACTTTCACATTGAGACACTTCCGGAAATCTCTCATTGTTTCCCAACTCTCTTCACTGATCTTGGTAAACTGAATGATACCAGTGTCCGCCTTCACATTGATGAGAGTGTCAGCCCAGCGGAGCAGAGGCACCGAAGAGTTGCATTAGACCCCCAAGAAGCGGTGGAAAGAGACACCAACAATCTCCTCAACCTTGACAGCCATCAGAGTGCCCGACACCATGGGTGTCACCCATTGTGGTTGTCTTGAAGAAAGAGAATGGCTGTCCGCATATGTGTGGATATGCACCAGCCAAACAAGGTAATACAGTGAGAGCACCATCCTGGTCTGAATGTAGCAGACATGATCATACAGCTCAATGGTTCGAAGTTTTTCCCCAAACTGAACAACCATAACTGCTACTGTCAGATCGATTTGTAGGAACAGTGCCATTACATCACGACATTTACCACTCACTTGGGCCTTTCTTGCTACAAGATATTGAACTTTGGCATCTCATCAGCAGCTGAAATCTTTAAGGAAGTAATTTGCAAAACCATCCAGCCTGTGACCAGCACATTAAACTATAATGACAACATACATGATGGTGCACTGAACAAGGTCTGTCATCTACTCTGCAAATGTGAATTTCAGAAAACCAAGTTGAAATTCTTTGAGCACTTCTTCTCAGAAGAGGGTATGCACCTGACCCAGAAAAAGTCACTGCTCATACATCTGTCATCCCACCAAGCAACATGCTCATGCTCACTCCTTCTTTGGCATGGCCAGCTACTGTGCCAGATATATCTAGCACAATGGCACTATCTGCATTGCTCTTCGCCAACTCACAAGGAAATAGGTGGGTTTCCAGTGGTCTCTGGACTGTGAACAGAGTTTCCAACAAATGAAGACTGCTCTGACCCAGGCTACCGTCATGGCCAACTTTAACCCCAAACTATCTGCTGAAGTGACAGCTGACACCGACCCGGTAGGTCTTGGTGCCAATCTGGCTCAACACTCTGAAACCCCGGTGGCCCAACGTCACATAGTCGCATATGCCAGCAGCAGCTTCTCAGATACTGAAAAGGCCTATTCTCATCATGCATCTCATTAAGCAATACAAATGGACACACATCAAAGAGTGGAGTGATGACGGAGGAGATTAGTGCATTCTACAACATCAGAGATAAACTAGCAGTCACTCAAGAAGGACTTGTCCTAAGAGGGCCACATGCCGTGATCCCTCTGACACTCCGCAAACAAGCTGTTGACCTAGCCTATGAAGGGCATCAAGGGATAGTTGCCACTAAGAGAGCACTCCTAGATAGATGGTGGTTCCCTGGGCTAGACGTCATGGTGGAAACTGAACTACAGAAATGCCACCTTTGCATCTGCCTGGCACCAGTATCGTGTCTATTGCTACAGGAAATGTTGCAAATACCAGAAGGTTTGCGGGAGAGTATAGCGGTTAACTTATTTGTCCCACTAGAGTCTGGTAAATACCTCCTAGGAGTAATCAATGAATACTTCTGGTTCCCTCTGGTCAAGATGGTCTCTTCCACCAGTGCAGCCAAGGTCCTCAAAGTTCTGAATGATGTATTTGCAACTTGGGAATCTTCTATGGTTTTAAAATCTGACATTGGGCCACCATTCACCAGTGGTGACTTCAAAGACTTTCTGAAATGCCTTGGTATTGAGCACCAACGAATAACTCAACTTTGGACTCACTCCAATAGAAAACCAGATTCATGGGGCCCCTCAAGAGAACCTTTTGAGAGAGTCACCAAAGAGGGACTTGTGCTTGAAGAAGCCCTTTTTCAGGTTCTGAAGGCTTACTGGACCACTCCACACTCAACAACAGGAGAAAGTCCAGCCACACTCATGTCTGGCAGGTCCGTTTGCACCAACCTACTGCAGAGGACTTCATGAGTTCTAACGTGATCCGGGCCACAGACCGGGAAAACAAAAGGAGGATGAAAGCTCCTGCTAATGTCAGATGGCGAGCACAGGAAGCACTCTTAGATCTGGTTGACTGGGTGGTAGCCAAGCAGAGGTAAAAGAAGAAAGCAGAGGCCCCTTTAAACACCCAACCATTTCAAGTCACAGCACTTAAAGGGAGCTTGATAACAGCATGTAACTCTTGAAAATCCATCACCAGGAATGCATCTATTTTCAGGACCACAGATAACAGTGAAGACCATGATATCCTGTCATTGCCGGCAGTGAGCTCAGATGTACCAACCACTGCCCTGAGTGACCAGAGATTTAAAGAGCTGACACTCTCAATGATGACCACCCGTTCCAGCAGAGTTGTGAATAGGCCTTGCAGACTTAATGAAGATATCTGATTTTGTAAGAACATTGGGGCCATGTTTAAACAGGGGGAGGTGTAGAGTCTGGCTCCCTAGGACCATGATTCTGCCTTCGGCTGGCTATGTTGTCACGGCCTCAGACAGAGGCGGGAGGTTAATAAAAGCAGACACCGAAGGCAAGTTCAATATCAATATCAATATAATTCTTTATTCGGTTTTTGTCATGTATAAAAACCATAAAAGCAATATCACATATAGAATCTTTCACATTTTAACATTTAAAAGCAAAAAGAATTACAATTCAGTAAATAATCAAATATATAACATGAAGAAAAACCCCGCCTAGCTTTTTAGCATAAAGATTCAGACTTAGCAAAGCTTCTCATTTTGATAGGGGATATTTACATGTTTAATCGATGTCTAAAAATGCATTTTAGGAACTTAACAATATACTTCGATGTCAATTCCTCCTCCAACAACTGCAGGGATAACAAGGCTGGGCGACATCGTCTAATACCCCTGAGTTTTAATAGTGGGATCAGCCAAATCTTTCTATGCCCACTATAAAATTTACAAAAAAAGAAAGTATGAATTGTTGCCTGAATAGAAATTTCGTCACACGGACAAGGTGTTAATATTGAATCCCAGTTATTTCTTGTAGGGAAGGCAACCAAACGATGTAAGAGATTTAGTCTGAACCTTGTCAGGAGAAATCTCTCAAAGATCGTAAAATCGTGTGTCAATATGGCTGAATGGAAAAAGTAATTTGTACCGATATAGAATGTTGAACAGAAGGTTTAATAGCTTCTTTAGTAATCCGTAATTCCTCTAGATGTGTTAGTGACATCGCTTGTAGTGCCTTCCTCGATATTTCCTGGATAGAACGTGGGACTAAATATTATGTTCCCAATCCTAAATCATGTAGGAAGTTTTTTATATAGGATATCCATCGAATTTTATGTGAGTTATCCAGAGTCATACTATCTGCTATTAATTGCTGGGTGAACATGTTTTTTTCTGTCGACCAGATTCGATGTCAAGGAAGCAGTGGCTGAATTTTGGCTAAGTCTGATAAATGGGGTATCTCCAATTCTAGATGGCATGAGAAAGTGGAGACACTCATTGGTACAACTAGGAGAAATCTTAAAAAGGCGTTTTCCGCCACTTGGAGGATACTAGTATTTGCATACCCCCATACACCGGCTCCATAAAGGGCCACTGATTGACATTTGGCTCTATAGATCATTAACAGTTCCACTGGCGGCCTTTTTCCTAATTTTTGTACAAAGTTCATGAGGGCCATAATGGCCCTCATGAAATGATGTTTTCTGGCCTCAATTGCGGGTTTCCAATTTACTTTTTGATCGATGATAATTCCCAGATATGGGTATTGGTCTGTGGTCGCAAGTTTCTCCCTATTTAAATAGATGTGTTTTATCCCTTTTTTCCGTGGACCTGCTATCATAACAAAAGTTTTTTTTAACATTTATATGCAGGTCCAACTTTCCCAATAATTCGGAATATCTATCCAAACCCTTCTGAAGTTCCCGGGGTGTTCGGGCCAGTATCACAGTGTCGTCCGCGTAAAGCAGAGCGGGTATTGGACGATTTTTTATTTGTGGAAGATCCTGGCCCCCCTTCAGCATGGCCAGCTCCAAGCCGTTTGTGTAAAGTGTGAACAGAAAGGGGGCCAGGACAGAACCTTATCGAACTCCTCGCTCTACTCTAAACGGCAGAGACAGCTCACCCTTTACCCCGAACCTCACCCTAGCGGAGGTATTGGAATATAGTTCACGCAGGAAATTTACCAATGGTAAATCGACCCCCATAGCCAATAATACAGACCAGAGTTTGTCATGAGCAACACAGTCGAAAGCTGCGGACAGATCGACATATACCATATACAAACTACCTGGCTTTGCGCACACATACTTGGCCAATAGCATGGACAAGTTTAATGCCTGTTCGACTGTTCCAAGGCCCTCGCGGAACCCAAACTGGATATCAGAGAGTACCTTAGCGTTGTCCGCCCACTGCTGGAGACGCTCGAGGACAACTCTACCCGCCACCTTGCCCAACGAGTCCAGCAGTGAGATCGGGTGATAGCAAGATACCTCCTGCCGGTCTCCCTTTTTAAAAATAGGGACCATGATTGATTGGCTCCAAGAATCCAGTAAGCCCACCTCCAATGCTGCCTTAAGTACCCTGGTGAGTAATGGGGTCCACAACTCTAGGTTCGACTTAAATAAATCAATCGGAACCCCATCTGGGCCAGGGGCCTTGCTGTTTTTACTTGCTTTTAGGGCCTGAAGAACCTCATTAATGGTAATTTCCAATGTAATTGGGTATCTAAGTGCAGGTAACACCGTTATCAATTCTGGTTCCTCGCCCGTGTTAATAATACCCTTCTCAAAAATCTTTGAGAAGTGTGCCACCCATACCGATTCATCAATAGCCACGTCTATGGCAGGGAAATCTTTATTATTTGATAAAAAAGGGGACTTGATTACAGTCCAGAACGCTGCACTGTCTTTATCAGTACAACTTTTATTCAATTTGTCCCATAATGCCTTTTTTAGTTCTGACTTTCTATCCTTTAAAGCAGTGTTATACTCCCTCCTGAGGGTTGCTATTTCTTGTGCCACTCTATTAGTTTTTGTAGGGCTATTTTTAATTTAAAGTGGGCTGCTGTACATCTATGATTAAACCATCCTACTTTAATCGGTTGGATGTTTTTTAGCTTTGCCGAAAGTGCCTCTTTTATTACCTTTAGGACCATCCCAAAATTACTTAGGACATCCTCCATTGATGTTGACAAATCTAAACATTTGATAATTGAGGGGTAAGCAGTTTTTATAACTCTCCTTGAAATGTCTAAAGGGTCAACTTTCTCCCACTTTATGGAAAATCCATTTAATCTGTCCAAAAGCAGGGTGTTTTGGGTCAGTGCACTAGCTATAGATTGCGTACTATGGTGGTAAAGTATACGAAATTCCAAGCTAAGGGCACAATGATCACTTAATGTATTAATCAGTGTTGCAAAGCTTGTGACACGGTTAGCCAAAGTATTTGATATCAAGAAGAAGTCTATGGTGGTCTGACTCCCCCTCCCAAGAAATGTTGGATCTAGAAGCTGACTTATCGCATTCTTTTTATTAGCAATTGTAAGATCAAGATCGGAGAGTATTTCATTTAAATAATTTCCGGTACTTGAATGGAGGAAGTGAACTATAGGTTCTTCGTTTTCATCCATTATCCCGCACAAATTACTATTACTATGTGGGCATGGGTGATGATTAAAATCCCCCCCCCCCAAAATGATAGTTGCTCCTTTCTTGTAGCCCCTCGTCAAGGGAGATAATTTACAGCGCAAACTACACAGAACCTTTAACAGTTCTCCTTCTGTTAAGTTATTATAAAAATGTATCAGGAAAATAGTGTCCTTACTGTTAAAACGGAGACTTAGTAACTGGTAATTCACTTCCAGTTCTACGGGCGTTATTTTCACCCCCCTATCGTATTTGCCACAAAAATACATAAACCACCTTTGGCCCTACCAGATGCTACAGCCAAAGCTGGTGAAAAGTAGGTTCTGAGGCCCACCAGATGTATTTCAGTGGTGGACCAAGTCTCCTGGAGACAAATTATATTGTGATTCTGGATAAAGTTTATCCCAGTACCATCTTCTCCCTTAGGGCGAAGACCAGCTATGTTCCAAAAAAGAAACTTTATCAAAGAACTTTCATTAACAATGTTGTTATTCAGTAATGCCAGGGGACATGCTGCCTGTTGGTCATTGAATGTACCACGTTCCCCCACCTGTTCTACCACAATGGTAGATGGAACATCTTCCAAAAGCATAATATCAGTGTCACTGGTTACTGGACTGCCTAACACTCTTTCTGTACAGTTTGGTTCCAACAGAGGGATATCAGCCGGCATTACATTTAGTTGATTTCTTGCAAAGCCGACCGTTGGAAGTTCTAAAGTTGAAGACTGATTAGATGACAAATCCTCCACAGCAGCCTGGTTTAAAAGTCAATCAACTCCTTCCAACCCAGAGAGCGTAGAAAAATAATTACAAGTTGGAACATTAAATCCAGAAAGGTCGGTGCAACAGCCCCGAGGGACACGGGGTCTTGGAGGATGTGCCAGCAATGATTGTGGGTAAAAATCACTCAAATCATGTGTGGAGATTTCTTCCGCACTTCCCACAGTATACCAGTCGCTAATGTGTTTTACCACTCTTCGATCTCTAAAATTGATGATAATGGCTTCCCCCTTACCCCACCCAACCAAGTCTCCTAACATGGAGAATTTCTCCATTTAAGTTAGCAGGTAAGGGCCTATTTTTTAGCCAGCAAGTATATTACTTTATTTTTGAGCTCTTGATGCCCCTCGATTTTTCTCTCCATTAATTCCGGGACCTCGGTCAAAACCACGACATAAGGTCCGGCTTCTGGGGGAAGGTCTATCTTTTCCTGATTTTCTCTTCGGCTCTTAACAGAGAGAGGGGATATAATTGCTGCCCTTTGAGAGGGTCCCTGCTTGACTACCTGCCCTTCCTCTAGGGGTTATAGGTCCTGTATCTTTGGGATCTTTTGCGGGCAATAAATCCTTTTTATGTGGATTAAAAGTTAGTGCCGGCCCTAATGGAATGTTACGGCTGGGCGAATTGTCTCTAGATAATGCTAAATCCTTCATTAATTCTGTGTGCTTTAACGTTTCCTTTTCAATAGACCCTAATTGTTCCCCGATTCTTTTGACTCTCTCTACTAAAGGCAATATTAATGATTTAAACAGCTTCTCCATGTTCCCCTATCTTTGAAAGGAAGGGGCGGCGGGAATGATGTTCTGGAATGATCTTAGTCATAATTGTATATTACCCAGGGGGCTTTGAGATGTTTTTGGTGTTTTTGCACTTCTGCCACTTTTACTGACCCCCCCCCCCCCCCCCCCGCTTTCTTTTTTTTACGAGAGGACCTGGGGCTATGTTTTTGTTATGGGTTTTGTCTTTCAGAGAGTGCCTGTCAGATTTTATGAGTGGTTCTGACTCAAGTGGAGTATCTAGCAATGGTTCTAAGATTGAGGCACTTTTAGTTGACTGAGATGAAAGTGTTTGATTTTGATGTAACAGGAGGGCATCACTAGTCCCTCCAGACTGATCGTTTTCTATTCTATTATTTGGGGGAGTGATCGCTAATTGAATGGGGCCCAAAGATGATCTCTTATTGTACGAGAGTTCGTGAGAGAGGCGCTTTTCCGCGATAGTTATTTCTTTATCTAATGGGGAAGCCGCCCTAGTAATAATATTATCTAAGTTCCCTCTAATGGAGCTACCCGCCAATGATGATCTCCCTTTGGTAATACTTAAACTCATATTCCGTTTAAAAAAGATATAAAAACCAAAATCAAGAAACAGCAAATACAGCAAAATAGAAGGAGCAAAATGGGTGAAAGGCTCAGCCTAATACTAGCAGTAGTTACAGTAAGAGCTCGGGCTGTTAATTATAAGTATGCAAATGCTGTCGTTCCAATGACAGTAGTAATAAAACTCAAAAGCAGGTGTTAGTCTTACTTTAAGTGTCCCGGACCAAATGTTAGGTGGATGGCCCAGCCCAGCCTTGGCCAGCCCCGGACGGCCACAGACGGCCCACCCTTTGCCTGGGCTTCACCCGCGCGCGTCCCGTGAACCGCGGATATGGGCGTGGTTAAATAGGGGACAGTGAAGGCGGGAAGAGGACCAGCTGCGGCAGATGACAGGCCGCAAAGCACGCTGGTCCTCGCAGTCCCGCAATCCGGTTATGTCCAAGAAAAAACTGCCCCAAAATCGGCGAAAGTTCCTGGCTTGTTAGAAGCACTCCCAGCGTCCAGCAAAGACTGTTCTTGCCCACAAACTACGACTGCGAGCGGCTCCCGCGGAGCGGGGGCCGCGAGTCGTTTTGAATTGTGAGAGGGTGGGGGCGGGAAGAGGACCAGCTGCGGCAGATGACAGGCCGCAAAGCACGCTGGTCCTACGCGGTCCCGCAATCCGGCTATGTCCAAGAAAATACTGCCCCAAAATCGGCGAAAGTACCGGGCTTGTTAGAAGCACTCCCAGCGTCCAGCAAAGACTGTTCTTGCCCACAAACTACGACTGCGAGTTAGTTACATGCAGAGCATTGAAGGCATAGGGTGTGGTTACCTCTTGCTGCCACGATAAAAATAAAGATTCAATCAGTACTCCTCTATAGTGTCATTACTACTTCACTGACACAACAGTATCCTGGACAGCAGTCTATCTACACCCCCAGGCTTACCCAAGAACAGCAAATCAGCAGCCCTAGTGCTGCTCATTCAGCCCCATACCCACTGCAGCTACGCAGCCAGATAACAAAGCTCACACTCATGTGCCACTAATTATTCCTTAAGAACAGGGAGTCGCACTATACACAGGGCCACTCTGCTATTTTTGTGTCCCCAGATTAAGTCTAACAGTAGTAATCTGGTGAGGTCCTTGAAAAGATGGCTTTTTAACACTACTTGGACAGTGCTGGAGAAATAAAGTAGGCGGGGCAGTAGCACTATCTTTGACAAGGCCATTCTGCCCGTCTCAGATTGGGCAGTTTCAACTGAAATCACACAGATTCTCCAGCAGCAGTCAACATCTGCCCCAAGTGGCTCTCTATTGTATCCCTGTTCTGGAGAAGCACATGAATTACCAAGTATCTGAAGGAACTCGGGCTCCAGCTAAAGGAGGGGGTGGGGGTGGTGCACGGACCACGGACAGATCATCTTCGACTGCCTGTGTTCTCGCCTAAAGGGGACAGACATACAACTAGTTCATATTGACAAGAAGGTAGGAGTAGTTCCCTAAGCCCCTCAAAGTGTTTTAATATAACCGGGGGAAGGTCTGATGCATTACCCAGGTCTGTCAGAACGTCATCCACATTAAGGAAGAAGATATGTGTATGCCCCAGGACAGTTATGCCCCCATGAACTTCCCTCATTGACAGACATCCTGTCATAGGCTCTATAGCCAGCACAAAGGGGGCGCGGACAGCTCTGCCTCGTGCTGCTGCTAAACTCAAAGGGCCTCATTTATGAAAGCCTTGTGCCACCGGTGCGTCACTTTTTCCCATGTTAAAAGTGACGCACTGGCTGCGTAAGACTTTCATAAATAAGGCCCAAAGTATTCCGAAACAATCCGACCACTGCGCACCCGTGCTGCAGTGCTGGTGCACAGCAAACTGACCCATTTCCTGAAATCCCAGCCAAATCTCATCTCCGTTTCCGTTTACAGGAAGTTCCAGTCAGGTGGGTTGATTGATTTTTCCATATTTATTGAAGCGACGGCCAGAACATCTCCACCCAAAGGGGGATTATTTAAGAGATGGTGTAGTCTTTGAATATTGGGAGAGGTATTCCTGCCCACGATAAAACCTGACTGAATAGTTACTATTATAGCTTATATTTATAGATAAGTTATTTTTTTTCTTTTTGAGTATTAGCTTTCTTAAGTTCAATACCCATATTGTTTTGCGCCTGTTACCCTTAATATTGCTATTAATCCGCAATGCGTCATAACAGAGCCTGCTCTGCCAGGGACTAACCGAGATTCCTTGAAGACCAGCAACTGGTTTGTAAACTTGTAAAATAGGCCGCGTAGATCAGACAAAAGGGTAAAGCTGAATTATTGAGGTCACCTCTGAAACTTTTACCTGCCATCTTGCTGTAATAAAGAGCATATGGCATATTTATCGTTCAGCCTGTGGTAAAAATGATAATGAGAAAAAAAACGACCTGGAAGGAAGCGGTGAATACAGTTTTGTGACGACCTTGGGCCGGTAATGTAGAAGGGAAACGTGCCTTCGCTGGAGCTCTGTCATATGAAGGAAGCAAGGCATGCTTAATTTGTATGTGTCTTTGTGAAGGCGCAGTCTGCCCTATCTACTAGTGTCATTTTGGAACCGAGGGGCAGATTTATGATAACTGGCGCATCCCCAGGGATGCGCCAGTTATTTTGCGCCGAAGCTCCGCCAACCATGGTGCGCCGCATGTACAATGCGGTGCACCATGGGGCAAAAACGGCACAGATGCGTGACGCATCTGTGCCGTAAAGGTGGCGCATTGCTGGAGTTGCGTCACAAGCGCGACGCAGCTCCAGCAACGCTCGGGGGTGCCCTAATCTGTCCAATGCTGCGACAAGCCTTACGCCTGCTTCAAGCAGGTTCAGGGTTTTGACGCAGCATTGGCCTGAAAGTGACTCAGTGAAATCTTATAGATTTCACTCAGCCACTTTTGCATGGCGCACCTGCCCCGGAACGCCCACCCTGCGCCGGAACGCCCACATATGACGCAGGGCTTTACAACTTGACGCATCTGCCAAGATGCGTAACGTTGTAAATGGGTCGTAGGGATGTGCCACGTTTACGCCGCAGTTGCGTGACGCAAACGTGGCGCATGACCAACACAAATCTGCCCCCGAGTGTCTAACAGTTACCAGAATTTTCACCACTGAAGCTGATTGTTAATTTAATCATATATAGGGAAGCCCACATGATAACGAGCTGGATTATGAATTCTAGTTGGGGGGAGTGGAGCATTTGTGCAATCTCCATAATCGCCAACTACACAATCTTAAAAATTAGGGATGAGATGCACTTTTCAAGTGCAAGTAGGCCGCACATCATAAATTGTCACACAGGGGCAGATTTATGTTAACTGGCGCATCCCCAGGGATGCGCCAGTTAATGTGCTCCACAGTGCGCCACAGCTCCGCCACCCATGGTGCGCCGCATTAACAATGCGGCGCACCATGGTGTAAGGCAGGGAAGATGCGTGACGTATCTTTCGGAGTACGGGCGGCGCATTGCTGGAGTCATGTCGCAAGTGCGACATGACTCCTGCAATGCACAGGGGGCACCCCTACAATGCATGGTAGTCACCCTTATGCCTGCTTCAAGCAGGCGTAAGGAATTGACGTAGAAAGTGACTGAGTGAAATCTCATAGATTTCACTCAGCCACTTTTAGGAGGCGTTCCTGCGCAGGAACGCCCCCCCTGCGCAGGAACGCCTCCTTATGGCGCAGGGCTTTCCAACGTGATGCATCTCCTAGATGCGTCACGTTGTAAATAGGGTGCATTGTTTGCGCCGCCGTTGCGTCAAATTAAGTGACGCAATTGCGGCGCAAAGAGGCGCAAGGGCCTCATAAATCTGCCCCACAGTTTTTAAAAAACTGCAAACAATGTTTTCCCGCACATGAAATTGAAACGTATTCGAAACGTGATCTTTGAATAGCGTGGCTGAAGTTCAGCCGCCAGTATTTGTAGTCATTTTGCACACCTTGGACATATTTTATAGGGTAGTCTTTTAAGATCTTTCATGCAGCATACTACAGGTCGATAAGATTTGAGGGGAAAAAGGCAACAGAAAAAAGGAATGTAGGGTTTTTTCATGTTCAACAGAGACGCTTGTAGCATGCTGCTGTGTGGAGAGGCTACAACTAAAGTGAAAATATCATGGTTGTAGGTACATATTGGGAATTTCCACCTATTAAGGCACAAACACATAAGCAAGCAACCAAGAACAAAGCTTTATGCCATTTTTTCAGCAAAGGTTTTAGCATTGGATTAGCCATTGTCATCCACTCCGAGCTGAACACTGACAAAATCCTTTTACCATTCAAGGCACAGTATTACACCTATGGATTTTGAAAATACCATCGAACTCGGCTAGAAAAATATTTGAGGTGAGCATATATAGAGTGTTGGGAGTATTGTAGAGTGCTCCATATTAAGGGAATGCTCAACTAGAACAAGTCAATTGCATATGCATTTTTATCATATGAAATTATGTTTCAAACCCATGTATACATTTCTTATTTTTACATACATTAAGATATAAGGGCCTATTACAATGTTGGTCAGAAAGCCTCCGACCGTCGGTTTCAATTCCGATCGCCTAATAACAATGTAGGCAGTCAGAATTGAAACTGGCCAGTCATTCCGATTGAATCCCAACGGACTCAAGGAGCCCTTTGGCCAGTCGAAGAATGGCCAGTAATCCTAATCGACGGCGTTTCTGCTATTGGATTACAATGCTCGGTTTCCCGCAGGCTGTCCATGCCGGGCTTTCCGGCATGGAAAGCCATTCAAGCTTGGGGTCGGCTTACGAGAGCCTTTTAACAGTGAAAGTGGGTAGGAATGCATACTTGCATGTAACAGCGTCATTACTCCATAGCGTCTTGGTAGTTGTAGTTCAACTTTTCACACAAAGTTATATATACGGTGGAATTTCTATTTATTTATTTATTTATTTTATTATTAGCAACACAGGAAACAACAGTATACAAAATGAATCAAACAAAAAAGAAGTAATCTAAGCATTTACAGAATTGACATTAGGTTGACATTAAATCATTTGGCAAATTCTTATTGAATCCAGACAAAGTATATACATATATCTTAGCAAATATGCAACAGAAGTCAGTAATGATCTAGATAATAAATAGTTTTTCACCTAGAATATGAGAGACCCCCAAATCTTATTAAATTTAGCTAGAGACTTAGTATCCCTAAGCCTAGCCAGAGCCAGTTCCATACTATAAATTTCATTAAGAAGAGACCACCGTTCCATTATGTGTGGAGGATTAGGTGATATCCAGGCACGAGCGATTATAAGTTTAGCGCAGGTTACCATAATAGTGAATAAGGGTTTACGGTGGAATTTCTATGGTTTTCTACGAGTGAAATGTCCAGCTAACTCTAACACCCCTGAAACCTATGTTTTTTCAGTGAATATATATATATATATATATATATATTACCTACTGGCGGTCGCCAGTAGGTATATATAGTTAGGATTTTTTCTCTATGGGTTTTTTGAAAATTCTATGTCTAATAACTTTGCCGTTTGTGGACGGAATTGGCTGAAATTTTCAGGAAAATGGCACATTTTGTTTCTGAGCAGCCTTTGAAAATTTGGGGGGGGTTCGTCAAGGGGGGGCGGAGAAAAAAGGGGGGTCCCAAAACGTGTTTTTAACATTGAGTTTTCCATAGGGCGGTTGGCCTCACTTTTAGCCCGAACGGCTGAATGGATTTGCACGAAACTTGGCAAAATTGTAGGGACTGGTAGCCCGATGTGCCTTTTGTAGGTCTCAATATATGTGCTCCAGTGGATTTTGAGAAATTAACGTTTAAAAAAAGATATATATCTGTAACAGCGGACCGGGCAGCGTCCCAGGACGCGTACTTTTCGCGCAACGGAGCTTTGTGAAGCGAAGCTGATTGGTTCTCTGGCGTCTGTCAACATTCCAAAAAGTCCGTAGCGGCCGCCATCTTGTCTCTCGGTAGGATCGAGAGACAAGAGGAGGCCAAAGCGAAGGGGCAAATGACCATAAGGGGGAATAGTAGATCCTCGCTGACCCCCTACGTTTGATGTGGAGGTTTTAAAAGGGCCCCGCGGGGCAAAAAAAAACCAAAATAATAATAATCGAACGGCTGAATGGATTTGCACGAAACTTGGCAAAATATTAGGGACTGGTAGCCCGATGTGCCTTTGCTAGGTCTCAATATATGTGCTCCAGTGGATTTTGAGAAATTAACGTTAAAAAAAAGATATATATCTGTAACAGCGCACCGCTTCGCGTACTTTTCGCGTTACGGAGCTTTGCGAAGCGAAGCTGATTGGCTCTCCGGTGTCTGTAAACATTCCAAACAGTACGTAGCGGCTGCCATCTTGTCTCTCGGTAGGATCGAGAGACAAGAGGAGGCCAAAGCGAAGGGGCAAATGACCATAAGGGGGCATAGTAGATCCTCGCTGACCCCCTAGGTTTGATGTGGAGGTTTTAAAAGGGCCCCGCGGGGCAAAAAAAAATAATAATAATAATAATCGAACGGCTGAATGGATTTGCACGAAACTTGGTAAAATATTAGGGACTGGTAGCCCGATGTGCCTTTGCTATGTCTCAATATATGTGCTTCAGTGCATTTTGAGAAATTAACGTTCAAAAACAAGATATATATCTGTAACAGCGCTCCGCTTCGCGGAGATAAAATTATATCTGTATTACCTAGCTGTTGCTAACACCAGTTAGCGACGGCTAGTAGGAGATAGCGACCATCTTGGGTCCCACTTTGCATGTGAGTGATATTTATCACTAATGACATGCAAAGTGGGCATGCCAAGATGTTAGCGACTGGAAACAGTCGCTAACATCGCTATCTCCTATTATCAACTTTTGGAAATATTCGAGATAAGCGCGAATATCTCCAAAAAGTAACAGCTGCCCTGAGCAGTTCTTAGCCATGTTATCCAATGGGAGGTGGATAACATGGCTAAGAGCATTAGCTCGGTAATGCATGAATATCGCTGAGTTTTCAGCGATATTAATGCATTGCGGTCGTTTTTTATCGTATTTGCGATAAACCTTGATAATAGCAAGGTTTATCTGCGATAATTTCTGACGGTAAAAAAATCTTTGCAATGCATCGTTAGGGATAAATATCGCTTAACTTTGGTAATATGCCCCAACGTCTGTTAACGTTCGATTCGAAGGAAATCAGGAAGTGTTGAAAAACATTGTCTGCGCCATCTTGTCTTTTTAGGGCTCGCCTGCTGATGCGCTTCAGCGCATAGCTGGCGAAGCTCTATAGGGGCTTATCCAGTGTTTATCCACTGGCGATTCCACTGGCGATTCCTTCAAGTGCATGTGCTTTTTAGGTCATTGCGCTTGCGCAAGCCCTAAAAAGCGCGTGCACAATGCCACCAGCCGCCTGCCTGCCTGCCTCGCATTACCACATCAAAGGCAGCCCTCCGAGCGCATTTCTCACCCCCTAATTATTCACGGCCGGCCGGCAGGCACATCAAAGGCTGCTGCTGCCGTGACTCGCATTTCTCCTCCCTCCTCCCCTATCACTGCCCAGGCCGGCCGTACTTTCTCTTTACAAGGGCGCCCATTCCTGAATCACTTGAAATCTCTCCACATTATTTGCATTTTGTTAATTAAAAAAATTAACTTCAACACAGCGTTGCACATTTTTCTCGACTTCGGAAGGATGAGTCCCAATCTCATTTGTACAAAGTGTTGTAATGGGATTATTGGAGAGTTAGAGAAACGTGCTCACAAGTTACATTTTTATGCAAATCATCTGAGTAAATAAACAATAGCATGGTGCCGTTTGCGTCCTTGACTTGATCTGGTTTTTATTTTTATTTTGCTATTATTCTCACAAAGGCTAAGAAGGTCTGCCTACTTTAGTATTAAGTGCTATACGTCGCATAAGCAACAGCTAACCATTCACTCACCCACGCAACGCCACTCACCCACGCAACGCCACTCACCCATGCAACGCCACTCACCCACGCAACGCCACTCACCCACGCAACGCCACTCACCCACGCAACGCCACTCACCCACGCAACACCACTCACACACGCAACGCCACTCACACACGCAACGCCACTCACACACGCAACGCCACTCACACACGCAACGCCACACACGCAACGCCACACACACACGCAACGCCACACACACATGCAACGCCACACACACATGCAACGCCACTCACACATGCAACGCCACTCACACATGCAACGCCACTCAACCACGCAACGCCACTCACACACGCAACGCCACTCAACCACGCAACGCCACTCACCCACGCAACGCCACTCAGCCACGCAACGCCACTCAGCCACGCAACGCCACTCAGCCACGCAACGCCACTCACACACGCAACGCCACTCACACACGCAACGCCACTCACACACGCAACGCCACTCACACACGCAACGCCACACACACACGCAACGCCACACACACACGCAACGCCACACACACACGCAACGCCACACACACGCAACGCCACTCACACATGCAACGCCACTCACACATGCAACGCCACTCACACATGCAACGCCACTCACACATGCAACGCCACTCACACACGCAACGCCACTCAACCACGCAACGCCACTCACCCACGCAACGCCACTATCCCACGCAACGCCACTCACCCACGCAACGCCACTCACCCACGCAACGCCACTCACCCACGCAACGCCACTCACCCACGCAACGCCACTCAGCCACGCAACGCCACACACACACGCAACGCCACACACACACGCAACGCCACACACACACGCAACGCCACACACACACGCAACGCCACACACACATGCAACGCCACTCACACATGCAACGCCACTCACACATGCAACGCCACTCACACACGCAACGCCACTCACACACGCAACGCCACTCACACACGCAACGCCACTCACACACGCAACGCCACTCACCCACGCAACGCCACTCACCCACGCAACGCCACTCACCCACGCAACGCCACTCACCCACGCAACGCCACTCACCCATGCAACGCCACTCACCCATGCAACGCCACTCACCCACGCAACGCCACTCACACACGCAACGCCACACAAACACGCAACGCCACACACACACGCAACGCCACACACACACGCAACGCCACACACACACGCAGCGCCACACACACACGCAACGCCACACACACACGCAACGCCACTCACCCACGCAACGCCACTCACCCACGCAACGCCACTCACCCACGCAACGCCACTCACCCACGCAACGCCACTCACCCACGCAACGCCACTCAGCCACGCAACGCCACTCAGCCACGCAACGCCACTCAGCCACGCAACGCCACTCAGCCACGCAACGCCGCTCAGCCACGCAACGCCGCTCATCCACGCAACGCCGCTCACCCACGCAACGCCGCTCACCCACGCAACGCCACTCACCCACGCAACGCCACTCACCCACGCAACGCCACTCACCCACGCAACGCCACTCACCCACGCAACGCCACTCATCCACGCAACGCCACTCATCCATATGCAAAACGAAAAATGTCAAACTCTTCTATTGCGAGACCTATTGCATTTTCAATGCTTGTTTCAAATGCCACACTTTTGTCGTGCACGGCAGCCATTTTAGATGCCTTGACCAGACCCACTCTGTGCACGCTGTCGATCCTTAGCATGGCTCCCCACCCTCGCAAGCATCTCACCCAGGCAGTGGTCACCCCCGCTCTCTGTCTTATGCATGGGTAATAAACCTCCCCCCATCTGCGCTGCTCTTCCCTGAGAATCACACCCTGTGCCCGCCCGACACCTCCCTTTCGCCCTATTCACTACCGCACCCTCTGACACTCCTTTTCCTCTGTGTCCGATTGTCCAGGCCGGTCCTAGGCTATCAGCTAGCCCTGCAGATGTAGTTTATGGCCACAGCTGTAAAGAATCACCCCTCTTCAAAGGAGTTATAGTAGATCAAGGCCCACACTCGATGAGATCCGTCACAGCAGAAGCGTTGCTATTATCTGAAAACCATCCTGTATTGTGATTGGGGAGGGGACCGAGCGTGAAGCGGAAGATTCCAGGGATGACTCTTTGTACATCAAAGTTTTTACAATTATGTGTCACATTAAAAATATATAGCACTCCGACAAAGTAGTAAGATTATAAAACTTTAATAATTTATAAATATATACAAGAAAACAAAAATAGTAATAACATATAAACATTTTTAGGGAAAAACAACGAAGTAGCGGTCGGCTGTGCGAATAGTCCCAACGCAGCACAACGTCCAGATTTCCGGCGGGGGGTGGGTCATCAGTAGCAAACTGTTGTGCGAATAGTTCCAAGGCAGCAGAACGCGCCGAAATCTAGATGACACGAAAGTGATGTCTAGTAAGTTGCCACCCAGCAAATAACGGCGTGGGGCGTCGCGGGGGGTGGGTCATCAGTAGCAAACTGTTGTGCGAATAGTTCCAAGGCAGCAGAACGATGGCACCAAGGTGATGTCCAGTAAGTTGCCGCACTGGTTTTGGTATCCTAAAATGCTGCTCCGAATAACGGCGTGGGGCGCCCCGGGGGAGGCGGCGTGAACGGGCCTCTCCAGGTGGAGTCTCATCTGTTTTAGTGGGGCGCCCCTTTACCGTTTCAGTTGCCATTCCGTCCGCTTTTGGTCCACTGTGTCAAAATCCGCCATTCAGCTGAGTTGCGCCCACTCTTGCGGTGCAGCGATAGGCGGCTGCCACAGGACTCTCAAAATGGCGGCAGGCTCTTTCCTTTTTGGGCGTGGTCCACTGAAATGGCCCTGGGACACCTTGGAAATCGGACGCTTGTCTGCTAGGTCTTGGACCCCATTCTCGAAAGCGTCCCCTCCGCCTTGAGAATTCATCAAAAGTTTTGGGGGCCCCGACTCCTGCAGGCTTCTGGTGGGGAGCGGCTGCCATGATTGCTCGCGGAATGACCACGACGGAGCTACGAGATGGTGGTGCTCTCATGCTGACGCCAGTTTAGTCTGAAACATCCAGAAACAAGGTGGGGCTTTCATCGTTTGGGGGAAAAAAAAAGTTTTCATCCAATGAAAAGTGTTGTTTTTAGGTCATATGATCAAGCCTTCCATCATTAGGAAACCAAAAGTAAAATGAACCAATGAAAAGTTTTATAAACAAGTCACATGACCTGTTATGCGGCATAGGGTATAAAATGCGGAGAAAATACGTTGGCACGTGAGGCGGCGTCAGTAGCGGACTGATGTGCGAATAGGCCGAAGGCAATACAACGCGCCAAGATCCGGATGGCACCGAGGTGGTGTCCAGCAAGTTGCAGCACTGGTGTGGCCATCCTACAATGCTGAAAGTCGGCGTGGGGCGCCCCGTTGGCCTGTGAGTTTGCGTCAGTAGTGGACCGATGTGCGAATAGGCCGAAGGCAGCACAACGCGCCAAGATCCGGATGGCACCGAGGTGGTGTCTAGTAAGTTGTCGCACTTCTGTGGCCATCCTACAATGTTGAAAGTCGGCGTGGGGTGCCCCGTTGGCCTGTGAGATGGCGTCAGTAGCGGACCGATGTGCGAATGGGGCCAAAGGCAGCGCAACAATATTTTCTGACTGACACCACAAGGCGCTGAGATGCCAAGATCCGGATGGCACCGAGGTGATGTCTAAGTTGCGGACTGATGTGCGAATGGGGCCAAAGGCAGCGTAACAATATTTTTTGTATGGAAGATACCACTAGGCGTTGAGATGCCAAGATTCGGATGGCACTGAGGTGATGTCTAGCAAGTTGCTGTACTGGTGTGGTCATCCTACAATGCTGAAACTCGGCGTGGGTCGCCCCATTAGCCTGTGAGATGGCGTCAGTAGCGGACCGATGTGCGAATAGGCCGAAGGCAGCACAACGCGCCAAGATCCGGATGTCACCGTGGTGGTTTCATAGTTGAGAGGCACTTCATCTGCAGTGGGGCGCCGAGATCCGGATGGCACCGAGGTGATGTCTAGCAAGTTGCTGTACTGGTGTGGTCATCCTACAATGCTGAAACTCGGCGTGGGTCGCCCCATTAGCCTGTGAGATGGCGTCAGTAGCGGACCGATGTGCGAATAGGCCGAAGGCAGCACAACGCGCCAAGATCTGGATGTCACCGTGGTGGTTTCATAGTTGAGAGGCACTTCATCTGCAGTGGGGCGCCGAGATCCGGATGGCACCGAGGTGATGTCTAGCAAGTTGCTGTACTGGTGTGGTTATTCTACAATGCTGAAAGTCGGCGTGGGGCGCCCCATTAGCCTGTGAGATGGCGTCAGTAGCGGACTGATGTGCGAATGGGGCCAAAGGCAGCGCAATAATATTTTCTGAAGAGAAGACACCAAAAGGTGCTGACATTCCAAGATCCGGATGGCACCGAGGTGGTGTCTAAGTTGCGGACTGATGTGCGAATGGGGCCAAAGGCAGCGTAACAATATTTTTTGTATGGAAGATACCACTAGGCGTTGAGATGCCAAGATTCGGATGGCACTGAGGTGATGTCTAGCAAGTTGCTGTACTGGTGTGGTCATCCTACAATGCTGAAACTCGGCGTGGGTCGCCCCATTAGCCTGTGAGATGGCGTCAGTAGCGGACCGATGTGCGAATAGGCCGAAGGCAGCACAACGCGCCAAGATCCGGATGTCACCGTGGTGGTTTCATAGTTGAGAGGCACTTCATCTGCAGTGGGGCGCCGAGATCCGGATGGCACCGAGGTGATGTCTAGCAAGTTGCTGTACTGGTGTGGTCATCCTACAATGCTGAAACTCGGCGTGGGTCGCCCCATTAGCCTGTGAGATGGCGTCAGTAGCGGACCGATGTGCGAATAGGCCGAAGGCAGCACAACGCGCCAAGATCCGGATGTCACCGTGGTGGTTTCATAGTTGAGAGGCACTTCATCTGCAGTGGGGCGCCGAGATCCGGATGGCACCGAGGTGATGTCTAGCAAGTTGCTGTACTGGTGTGGTTATTCTACAATGCTGAAAGTCGGCGTGGGGCGCCCCATTAGCCTGTGAGATGGCGTCAGTAGCGGACTGATGTGCGAATGGGGCCAAAGGCAGCGCAATAATATTTTCTGAAGAGAAGACACCAAAAGGTGCTGACATTCCAAGATCCGGATGGCACCGAGGTGGTGTCTAGCAAGCTATGCAGTTGAGTTGTGTGCGCACTTGCGGCGAATAGGTCGAAGGCAGCATAACAATGTTTTCTGAATAGGAGACACCACAAGGCGTTGAGATTCGGTTACCACCGAGGTGATGTCTAGCAAGTTGCCGCACTGGTGTGGCCATCCTACAATACTGCTCCGAATAACGGCGTGGGGTGCCCGAAGGGGGGGGGAGCCGGCGTGAATGGGCCTTCCTAGGTGGAGGCTCGTCTGCTGTAGTGGGGCGCCCCTTTACCGTTTCAGTTGCCATTCAGCTGAGTTTCGGCTGCTCTTGATGCTACAGCGACAGGCAGCTGCAAGAGGGCTCTCAAAATGGCGGCCTGTTCTTTGGATTTGGGCCTGGTCCACTAAAATGGCCCTGGGACACCTTAGAACTCGGACGCTCGATTTTTTTTTCCTTTCCTGTACATGCAAAAAAAGGTAAATGCCCGGTACGTTACACGCTTCATCTGCCACGATGAACTCTCCAGAGGAACCGAAAAAAAATATAGTTGTGGTAACTATACCATGCATCGTCATATGGAGAGGTGGCACCAATTAATTATAGTGCTGCATAAAAGAGAGATTTGGAGGAGAACCCCTGACCTGCTAGTACATTCATCAAAGAAGTGGCACTGAGAGCTTCAGAGGCAAGGGAAACGGTCCCAAATATTTAGAAGAACTTTGGAAAGATTAAAATGACATGTTTAGATTGTGGCAAATTAATTTCATGTGGACAGATGAGTGTTACTCTAATAAATACAGCATATGAACATCATCATAGTCGATGGTTGGTAGAGACATTTTGACTATATCCTGGACCTGCCCGTCCTCGCCCAAAATGGCGCCGGAATAAATGGGACTCGTAACTCCTTGTTGTGTACTGGTTGCAGAACCTTGAAATCACGAGATACGTATGCAGTTTTGAAGCACATGGCGGGCGGGGACGAGAATTGATTGAATATTTCGACATCCCTATTGATATTAAGTTCTGATGTGTTATTGATTACTGTACTGTTGAAAGTTCGAATTAACGTCACCCATGGTACTTGCCCGCAAATGTATATCTAGATAATTTTATTGTAACTGGCCCTGTCGTATTTTAATTATAAAATGTACGTCCACCGATTCCGTAACTGTTAGACACCTTAGTTCTTGCAACCTAATGGCTCGCCCGTTACGTTCCTCTACAGTGTAAATGTCTATTCATCATATACGATTACAGTTTGCTCTGTGGCAGGCCCACGTGGTTATAGGCTCGTATTTGTATAATGAAATTTTCACAATAAAGGTTTTTAAAAGAAAACATGGTAGTAGTATATACATTGGTAAAGTTTTTAATAATAGTGACTGTTTTAGAATCATTAAAAGGCAAGTGAAATAAAGCAGACCAATTACATGAAGGGTAAAAGGTATAATACGAAGGAACGCAGTAAAGATAAATGGTCAAGGGCTGTTGTGTTTTCTATTCCTGCAACATAAAGTGATCGATAAGAATCTCATATTCAGGCTTATCGGCGACTAAGACAGCAGGTCGACCCTCTTTTGCTCAACGGCTCCGTCATGGGACGAAGAAACGCTCTTTTTCTCGAAAAAAGAATATATTTTACTTGCAGGACAGTTGTAAAATTTCCGGGAAAGTACATTAGCCTGGAACATTATAACATATATTTAAGAAAAAATAATGTTCGGAAGTAATGAAAAGCGTAATTTTTAGGTCATATGACCAAGCCTTTCATCATTACAATAAGAAAAGTAAAATGAACCAATGAAAAGTTTTATTAACAAGTCACATGACTTGTTATGCTTACGTTACGCGCTGCGCGCCCCGGATGACTTCCGGATGCGCTAAGGCGGCGCGTCATATGACGCATTACGCGACAACGCAGGTACAGAATATAGTCAAAATGTCTCCACCAACCAGCGGTCAGAACACAACCCCTTTCAGCAGGCTAAATAGTTCTGTTAAATGACAACAGAAGGGACAGGCAACAAGAACCATCAGTCAAAGAGGGGAGGGCTAGTTCTTCTCTACCGGGTTACATTGGGGCGCTACCGGAACTGATCGAATTGGTAGTCTACAGTGTTTCTGGATGTTTCAGACTGAAGCTGGGGTTAGCATGAGAGCAGCACCATTTCGTAGCTCCGTCGTGGTCATTCCGCAACCAATCATGGCAGCCGTTCTTTATCGTTATTTTGGGCGGGGTGGGTGGCGGAGCCGAGCTGTTTTGCAGCCATCATTGTGTGGAGTTCAGTTCATCTCACTAGTTTTGTATTTGTCATGAGGGGTTGTTCCTAATGTTTCTATTTTAGCGAGGTCAAAAAGAAATCCCATTAGTGGCCTACTGATTTTGCTCGATTCCTTTTCTTTTTTTTTACACGATTTTTCGTTATCTGCAAAGACTAAACAGAGTATTGCGACTCTGTGTTTGTTTGTAAATAGAGAATGAACCAAAGAGAACTAATTCTAAAACAGTAAATACTTGGATAACAATCAATCAAATGGAGAGAGAAGCAGGCACGACGGATTACAATGGGGGCAAAGGCCTGCGTTAACTACCTTTCACTATCTGCAAAGAGAGAGTACTCCTAATAGAAATGAGGGGGGGGGGGGCACCATTCAAAGCAGATCAGTGTGCATAAACACGAAAATGTTTTCACTTACCACGTACTTGACATTCGACAGCTTATGATATTTGTTATTAAAAAACCATTGAAATTCACTGAAAAAACCATAGGTTATAGACCATATATAGTTAGGAATTAGCATTTACAAAACCTTGAAAATTCACTGAAAAAACCATAGGTTATAGACCATATATAGTTAGGAATTAGCATTTAAAAAACCTTATTTTACTCACACAAAACCATTGAAATTCCATATATAGTTAGTTGCACTAACTATATATCGCGCACCCGCAATCCACTGCTGATCATGTCACATATTACATCATTCATGACATGGTCAGTGACATCACTGATGACATCTCAAATGACATCGCTGATGACATCACTGATGACATCTCAAATGACATCACTGATGACATCACTGATGACATCTCAAATGACATCACTGATGACATCACTGATGACATCATCCAGTGACTGTGTGTTTCTGTAAAGTTTAAATATGTTTGATATATTGAAGAATGAGTGGATGTATAAGTGTCTGGATGAAGGATTTAGTAGGTGCGTGACTGACTGTGAGTGAGTGAATAAATGTGTCGTACTAAATGCATGGGTTAGTGACTAAACAGTCTGAATGTGTGCATCAGTATGTCTGTTGTGATGTAAACTGCTGCATGTGTTGATCATTAGCTATACGAGAGGCTATATGTGTTATTAATTGGTTGCCCAAGTATTTCTATGGGAGACTGAGTTTGTGTGGGGGTGGCTGGAAGGTGTGTGACTCTGTGCATAGATGTGTGAGCAGTTTATTCACTAGGTGTATGAGTTCAAGAGTGCATGTGGAAACAGCTACATGGGCAGTTGACTGTGTGCATGAGTGTATTGATGAGTGAATGGATATCTCAATGCTACATGTCATAGTAAGTACATATGTAAAACACAGTACATGTGAGAGTTGGCATATATAAATAACTGTGCATGAGAGCCACTGAATGAGTGAGTGGTTGTATCGATCATTGTGAACTTGTATCAGGGATTGTATAAGAGAGTAAATATGTGTTAGTATATGTTTCAATAAGTAAGGTGTGTATAACTGTATAGTTGAAGAAATGGAGGTGAGATTGTTTCTTTGCATGACTGACTGGGTGTGTGAGTAACTCCATGGATGAGTGGCAGTGTGTGAGTGTCTGTATACACTGAGTGTATCTAAGGTTATATTAGAGTCTGAAGAGGTTTATCGTATTAGCACAAGAATGATGTCAAATGAGACGTCATCAGTGATGTCATCAGTGATGTCATTTGAGATGTCATCAGTGATGTCATCAGTGATGTCACTGACCATGTCATGAATGATGTAATATGTGACATGATCAGCAGTGGATTGCGGGTGCGCGATATATAGTTAGTGCAACTAACTATATATGGAATTTCAATGGTTTTGTGTGAGTAAAATAAGGTTTTTTAAATGCTAATTCCTAACTATATATGGTCTATAACCTATGGTTTTTTCAGTGAATTTTCAAGGTTTTGTAAATGCTAATTCCTAACTATATATGGTCTATAACCTATGGTTTTTTCAGTGAATTTCAATGGTTTTTTAATAGCAAATATCATAAGCTGTCGAATGTCAAGTACGTGGTAAGTAAAAACATTTTCGTGTTTATGCACACTGATCTGCTTTGAATGCTGCCCCCCACCCCTCATTTCTATTAGGAGTACTCTCTCTTTGCAGATAGTGAAGGGTGGTTAACGCAGGCCTTTGCCCCCGTTGTAATCCGTCGTGCCTGCTTCTCTCTCCATTTGATTGATTGTTCTCTTTGGTTCATTCTCTATTTACAAACAAGCACAGAGTCGCAATACTCTGTTTAGTCTTTGCAGATAGCGAAAAATCGTGTAAAAAAACAAAAGGAATCGAGCAAAATCAGTAGGCCACTAATGGGATCTCTTTTTGACCTCCCTAAAATAGAAACATTAGGAACAACCTGTTGATAATACCAATGTGTATGTACATAAGCGGCGTTCATTTGTGTTCACAGTACCCCTTGTTGATTGTTTGAATCGAGCATTGAATTGTTCGAAGTTGGTTCTCTTAAGAATCTTCTCTGCCTGCAAACGAGGAAGAATAGGAATATTCTCTCTCCCTTTGCAGATAGTGAAGGGTAGGTAACGCAAACCTTTAACACGTCGTGCCTATTTCGTTCCTCATTGATTGATTGTTTCCCCAAACATTGACTGTTTGGGAATTGGTTCTTTTTGGAGGTATTCCCTGTTTGCAAATATACGTAGGAAAATCTTTGCAAATAGTGAAAGGGTACGTAATGCGGACCTTTCTCCCCCGTTGTAATCTGTCATGCCTATCTACTCCCCACTGATTGATGCACCTGTTTCACCCGGACCATTTACTAGAGATACGTCATCTGGCCCGACCAGAGAGCACCCCTAGTGAAAAGGACATATGCAATAATAACGAAGTGATCACTGTATCCTGTTAACAGAAACTTTAGCATGAAACAACCTGGAAAGAAAAGAATAGGAAAACGAAAATCAGTAGGCCACTGATGAACATGAACTTTTATTCAACAACGAACAAAGAAACGATAACATAACGTAATGATAAAACCTATTAATGTCCTAGAAACAAGAAAACGTTAGAAATATGCCAGTGGTGAGAGACCAGAAAAACAGTAAGAGAAACCAAATCACCCCTCGCTGTCCCACCGCCTGCCACGCCAAAAAAATCGATAGACTAGGGAAAATGCAAGTCAGTAGAACATCCGCCCCCACTCTGGAAACTTCCAAGGTGGGGCAGGGTTGCGGCTACGCCCAGCCGGGAGCAGCCCATATAAGGCGGGTCCTGCTGCCACGCCTCGGCCAGGAGATCCTAACGTAGGGTGTAGCCGGAGGAGAGGCCGAGGCCAGCGGGACCCGGCCAGGGGATTGCCTTTACAACGCTGAAGAGTTGCAGGGGGGGGAATGTCTCCTCAACCCTCCCCTCTCTCTCCCAGTCCGGCCGCGGTGGCCCTTGAGAGTTTCAGGTAGTCCCGCCACATGCTCTTCCGGTCCGGCCACCAACGGTCGGGGGGCCGAGGCCGACGGGATCCGGCTGCAGCCGATAAACCAAGGAACCCGTTCATGAGGCCAGAGCCAAGGGCGTCCGGCCGACATCCACCGGAAGCCCGGCCCAAAGACGGACGGGACATTTTTTCTTTTCTCCTTCGTAATAGCAGCGGCAACACGCCAGGCACCACTTCTTTCTTCAAAAATGGCTTTGACAACACTGGGGGGGATGTCTTGCACATGCCATCGACCCCCCCCCCGTCCTCATCACCACCGGCCATAACAAATGTCAAGCGGGGTGCCGTGGGGTGCACTGGGAGGGAGAGACGGTGTGAACAGGCCTCTCCCGCCTCCTCAGGTGAAGGCTTCCCAGCTGCACCCTCAGCGCTCCAGGCGCCCCGAAAAGGGTTCGTCCACTGTGGCGATGCTGCAACGTCTCGCCCGGCAGGGTGGAGCCCGTCCGCTCATGTGACCCCGCGATCGCCGGTAGCTGCCGAACTCTCAAAATGGCGATCGACCTGGCAAGAGCGGGCCCAGCATGAAGAAATGGCCCGGTCACTGGTTGACTCCACCACCGTAGTCCTCCACGACCTTGAAGATTCTAGAGGAGCCGCGGGAGTCTCCGACCCCCGATGGGGAATGACTGCCATGATCGCCCGTGGAGTGACGAAACTGTATCCGCGGGACGTCGGCGCTCCCATGCTGGCGCCAGCCTCACTTTGAATTACTAGAATCCTGCAGACCTCAGTTCCGGTGAAAGCACAGTGTGACCCGGTAGGAAAAATTGTTGCACCCCCTCCCCTTTTTGAGTGATAGTTCAAACCACCGATCCTTTCCTTTGCCCATTTAACGTAACTTTGGACTGCCTCCCCCTCTTTTACATTTTCTATAGAAAACAAAACATTAACCACTACATTACCATAGCAGTTGACACCAGAACTGTTTTCAAATTGAAAACCAACAACATCTTCAACAGAATCCTTTTTGTTTCTGCTGTGACCCTGCTACAGCACAGGCATTGTCCCCAGCAGTAATTCTGCAATGTCGGTAAGAATAGCTGTGGTGCCTACTGGACTCACTCACCCCCGCGGCGCCCCACGCCGTTATTTGCTGGGCGGCAACTTACTAGACATCACTTTCGTGCCATCTAGATTTCAGCGCGTTCTGCTGCCTTGGAACTATTCGCACAACAGACTGCTACTGACGACCCACCCCCAGGCAACATCTTCTGAATTTTCATAATTTGAAAGAACTAGTAACATGTCCTCATCAGGAATTCAAAAGAAATTGCCACGGTCTCTTCGTTGTTTAAATGTTTTTACTGTTTTTGTTTTGTTGTATATATTTATATGTTATTAAAGTTTTATATTCCTACTACTTTGTTGGAGTGCTATATATTTTTAATGTGACACATAATTGTAAAAACTTTGATGTACAAAGAGTCATTCCTAGAATCTTCCGCTTCAGGCTCGGTCCCCTCCCCAATCACAATACAGGATGGTTTTCAGATAGTAGGAACACGTGTGGTGTGACGGATCTCATCGGGTGTGGGCCTTGATCTACTATAACTCCTTTAAAGAGGGGTGATTCTTTACAGCTGGAGCCATAAACTACATCTGCAGGGCTAGCTGATAGCCTGGACAATCGGACACAGAGGAAGAGGAGTGTCAGAGGGTGCGGTAGTGAATAGGGCGAAAGGGAGGTGTCGGGCGGGCACAGAGTGTGATTCTCAGGGAAGAGCAGCGCAGATGGGGGAGGTTTATTGCCCATGCATAAGACAGAGAGCGGGGTTGACCAGTGCCTGGGGAAGATGCTTGCGAGGGTGGGGAGCCATGCTACGAATCGACAGCGTGCAGAGAGTGGGTCTGGTCAAGGCATCTAAAATGGCTGCCGTGCACGACAAAAGTGTGGCATTTCAAAAAAGGCAAGATGGCGCAAACAATGTTTTTCAACACTTCCTCATTTCCTTCGAATCGAACGTTAACAGACGTTGGTGCATATTACCAAAGTTAAGCGATATTTATCGCTAACGATGCTTACCAACGAATTTTTTACCGCTAAGCATCGTCAGAAATTATCGAAGATAAACCTTGCTATTATCAAGGTTTATCGCAAATGCGAAAAAAAACGGCCGCAATGCATGAATATCGCTAAAAAGTCAGCGATATTCATGCATTACCGAGCTAATGCTCTTAGCCATGTTATCCACCTCCCATTGGATAACATGGCTAAGAACTGCTCAGGGCAGGTGTTACTTTTTGGAGATATTCACGCTTAGCGCGAATATCTCCAAAAGTTGGTAATAGGAGATATATATCTTGCATGTTGTAATGCAAATTATTGTGGTATATGGAACTCATACCATAATCTCTCAGGAAAGCAGAAACTGATCCTTTTGGGACCGCCTGAGAAGGCCTAGGGGGTGAGGGGTACTCTACTTTGCCCCCTTTTCACGTTCCGAACTATTTTATTTTACTCTCTTCTGTAATTACACAAAATAGCAGCGATAAGATGTATCAGAGACACACAGTGAGAGAAAGGAGGCCGGAGATGAAGAAGAGATGTCAAATACACATTGGAGATAATATAGTGGGAGAAGGGAAGTAAATATGAGTAAACTTACCATGTAACATAAAAATGTTGCACTCTATACTATAAGTCTCATTTTATACTACAATCACTTCGCTACAACCTCATAAATTAAAAATAAAAATGAATAATGTCTCAAACAATTTTTGATTTCTAAATATAAATTTATTCTTCAGAATTTTCTAAATTTGAAAGAACTAGTAACATGTCCTCATCAGCAATTTCCTCTTCAATCATCTCATCTGGAATCTCCTCATTAAAAGTCTGCAATGATGATTCTTGTAACTCTATGGTCTCCAAACATTCGATAAATTCGCCATCAACAGATTGATCAAAAAAATCATTCAAGTCATCTCCTCCTTGTGACAATATTTCATTATTGGTGCTGTCAATTTCAATCAATGTAGTGGAATCATTCAAGTCATCTCCTCGTGACAATATTTCATTATTGGTGCTCTCAATTTCAATCAATGTAGTGGAATCATTCAAGTCATCTCCTCCTTGTGACAATATTTCATTATTGGTGCTGTCAATTTCAATCAATCTAATGAAATCATACAAGTCATCTCCTCCTTGTGACAATATTTCATTATTGGTGCTCTCAATTTCAATCAATGTAGTGGACAATGCAAAAGAAATTGCCACGGTCTCTTCATTGTGAGCCATTTTATTTTGAAATTGCTTGCTGTAAATTGCAGAAAAAAATAATCACTTTCATTTATCGTTTTTAGTAATACATAATATAAAACTAACTTTATCAAGTATTTAGTATAACAGAAGGACTGCAAATAAATAACAGAAAACATTTTTCAAATTATCTTCAAGTGTACAACATAGTTCCCCTTACAAATTAACAACTCACCTTTTTAAAAGTAGGAGAAGTGTTAGTACTGTGTAAATCAAACACCAGAAATTCACCACCAAAAATTCCTCACAAATGTACCTCAGACAGTAGTATCACAAAATGGCTGTGGTTTCCTCTCATTTGAGATATATACATAACCAATTAACTTTCATCACACACAAATACAAAACCAAAGTAACATTTTAATTGGTTCTAAATTTCAACACTTTCAAATGTGTTTTCCCCATGCAATTTTCCATAGGACATTTACATACGTCTACAGCCTGAATGGCTGAACGGAATTACACCAAACTTGGCAAAATGGTACATCAAACCTAAGAGGTCAGGAAGGATCTACTATGCCCCCTTATGGTCATTTGCCCCTTCGCTTTGGCCTCCTCTTGTCTCTCGATCCTACCGAGAGACAAGATGGCGGCCGCTACGTACTGTTTGTAATGTTGACAGACGCCGGAGAACCAATCAGCTTCGCAAAGCTCCGTAACGCGAAAAGTACGCGAAGCGGAGCGCTGTTACAGATATATATCTTTTTTTGAACGTTAATTTCTCAAAATCCACTGGAGCACATATATTGAGACCTAGCAAAGGCACATCGGGCTACCAGTCCCTAATATTTTGCCAAGTTTCGTGCAAATCCATTCAGCCGTTCGATTATTGACATTTAGATACGTCTACAGCCTGAATGGCTGAACGGAATTACACCAAACTTGGCAAAATGGTACATCAAACCTAAGAGGTCAGGGAGGATCTACTATGCCCCCTTATGGTCATTTGCCCCTTCGCTTTGGCCTCCTCTTGTCTCGATCCTACCGAGAGACAAGATGGCGGCCGCTACGGACTGTTTGGAATGTTTACAGACGCCGGAGAACCAATCAGCTTCGCTTCACAAAGCTCCGTTGCGCGAAAAGTACGCGAACTGGAGCGCTGCCCGGTCCGCTGTTACAGATATATATCTTTTTTTAAACGTTAATTTCTCAAAATCCACTGGAGCACATATATTGAGACCTACAAAAGGCACATCGGGCTACCAGTCCCTACAATTTTGCCAAGTTTCGTGCAAATCCATTCAGCCGTTCGGGCTAAAAGTGAGGCCAACCGCCCTATGGAAAACTCAATGTTAAAAACACGTTTTGGGACCCCCCTTTTTTCTCGACCCCCCTGGACGAACCCCCCCCAATTTTCAGGGGCTGCTCAGAAACAAAATGTGCCATTTTCCTGAAAATTTCAGCCAATTCCGTCCACAAACGCCAAAGTTATTAGACATAGAATTTTCAAAAATCCCATAGAGAAAAAATCCTAACTATATATACCTACTGGCGACCGCCAGTAGGTAATATATATATATGTAGATGTAGATGTATATAGGAAAAGTGTTTTCTGACTTTCCTATAAGTTTGGCGCCTGTTGATGAATCTCCACAAAAATTTTCAAAAACAGTGTGCCAGTGATTCTTGTTGCACGTAGAAGGTTTCGGGGTAAGCAGTCAAGCGAGAGCTGAGAAAAGGGGGCTCAAAATAAAAGTGAGTTTTCCATGTTAGTCCCCCTAGGTCTTGTAAATATGCCTGCAGCTCGAAATGCTGGACAGAATTACACCTAATTTGGCAGAAATGTAGATTAGGTTAGGCAGATTGTGCTTTTTCTTATTTGGTGTAAATCTGTTTAGGAGTTCTTGAGAAATGTAATAAAATAGAGTTAGTAATATCTGTGGGAGCGACAACTTCGGGAATAATAACCAGCTTGTGCAGGTAAATGCAGATCTCTGATTGGCTGCCAACACTTTCATCTTGAAGTGTTGGCAGCAATCTTGGGACTCTGCTTCAGTCCCAAAAGAAATGTTAAAAAAGTTAAAAAAAGAAAAGGGAAGAGGGTAAGAATGCCCTGAACCCATAAAGTTGGTAATGGGGTCCCAGAGATACCCTGACAGGCCTAAAAAACATTTTCTTAAAAAACAATATACGACATAATAGCAATATTCACAAATTTGTCGTAAAAAAAAAAAAACAAGCGCAGACTCCTGCGCTTGTTTTTAATTAACTCCCGAGTGGTCCGGGTCCTGGGAGCATGCCAGTGAATTAGGACGAGGGCAGAAGTGGCCCCCTCCTAGGGCTTATGAAAGCCGCTGGGACTGCTACCTCCCCAAGGCATTATTTTTTGTGTATGCAGGGGTTGGCAAAATGGCACCCCCTGCTGAGAACTATTGCCTCCCCTGGGAAAATGCTTAAGAAGTAAAGCAGGGGGTCCCATATGCCCCCAGCAGCCCTGAGGACATCCACCACCCTGGGGCACTTACAATATTTATGCAGGTGTGCCTGAATGCGCCTCAGGGACGGTCACCTTCCAGGGGCAAATCGTACTTAAATATTGCCCCCTTGCAACCCCATGGACTGCAACCCTCCCGGGACTAAACTTAAAATTGAAGTGGGGGCCCGCATGGCCCCCCCAGAACACCAGGAACTGCCACCTCTCTTAGGTTGAAATACATTCATTTAGGGAGACCACCAGCTCCCCGGGACTAACTTCTATGATGGGGATGGGCTGCATGGCCCCCCTCCTGGAGCCATTTATGGCCCTGGGGACCGCCACTCTCCAAGGTCGGCTCCTGCTATCTCACAAGGTGCACATCCTCGTTAGGTAACTGTTTGCTTTTGCTTGGTGGAAGATGACAGCTCTCACCAAGCAAAAGCAAACATAACGTATCTTTTTCCAAGCTGGAGCTCTCAAACAGCTCCGGCTTGCAGAAAGCGGAGCTTTCTTCTGTCTCCCTGCATGCAAATTTGCGTGCAGGGAAACATATGAAAACATTTGCTCTTACAGAGAGGGTGCTGTAGTCACTGTTGCTATTGTGTAGAATTGGTTAGCACTTAGTTGCATTATATAATTACATTACATAGAGGCAGCTGCCACCCCTCCCCTGGGAAAATGCTTAAGAACTAATGCAGGGGGTCCCATATGCCCCCAGCAGCCCTGAGGACATCCACCTCCCTGGGGCACTTACAATATTTATGCAGGTGTACCTGAATGCGCCACAGGGACGGTCACCTTCCAGGGGCAAATCGTACTTAAATATGGCCCCCTTGCAACCCCATGGACTGCGACCCTCCCGGGACTAAACTTAAAATTGAAGTGGGGTCCGCATGGCCCCCCAGAACACCAGGAACTGCCACCTCTCTTGGGTTGAAATACATTCATTTAGGGGGGTCTGTCGTAGACCCCCAGGTACCACCAGCTCCCCGGGTCTAACTTCTATGATGGAGGTGGGCTGCATGGCCCCCCTCCTAGAGCCATTTATGGCCCTGGGGACCGCCACTCTCCAAGGTCGGCTCCTGCTATCTCACAAGGTGCACATCCTTGTTAGGTAACTGTTTGCTTTTGCTTGGTGGCAGCTGACAGCTCTCACCAAGCAAAAGCAAACATAACTTATCTTTTTCCAAGCTGAAGCTCTCAAACAGCTCCGGCTTGCAGAAAGCGGAGCTTTCATCTGTTTCCATGCATGCAAATTTGCGTGCAGGGAAACATATGAAAACATTTGCTCTTACAGAGAGGGAGCTGTAGTCACTGTTGCTATTGTGTTATAGTTAGGACTGGGGCCTGATTTATATTTTAGTGGCGGTGTAACTTTGTCACAACAGTGACTGATATGCCGCCCACTGAAATATAAATCCTATAGGAAATAACGGGCTTAGTAACCTGTCCACAGAATTATAAATCAAGTCCTTAGTTACCAATAGGAAATGTATTTTTTGTTTTGCTAATAACTTTGGCACTATAGAACAAATCTTCACAAAACTTTCCCCCAAATAGTTGATCCACCTCAGCACCTTTCCGAAAAGTTACGGGATGATCCGTAAAGCGGGGTTGGATAAAAAATGTAGAAACGAAAATGCAATTTCCCCATATAATTTCACTTGGGAATATTAACAGGGCTAAAGACCAAATGATTGAACAGAATTACCCTAAAGTTGGCAGAAAGCTAGCTCTTTAACCAGAAAGTGTTCTTTCTGTGATTTGGTGTATTTCTGTTCAGCAATTTTTGAAAGATTATGGTGGGAATTATTTAGATATGTGGACTGTTGGGCTCAAATAAATGTAAGCCTTATTAGTGGCTGAGGAACTGAGTTTTAGCTCTTCCATTGAAAATTACAGGGCTCTTTTCATAGTTGGGGCTATGGCTGGATTATGTGGCCTGAGGAGTATAGACAAAAGACTCTAATATGTGTTTCACACTATTGACAAATACAATAGGATTGCCTTTATATAATGATGTGTTCACTTCTTGACAAAGTCAAAAGGCTTGTGGTTTGTATGATGATGTGGCAATCTCTTGACAATAGGATTGCTTTCACACGAAGGGCAAGATGGCGGCGGTGTGCTAGACCGCTGTGAGATGTCTCCCTGACCAGTGCCGGTAGTAAGGAGAGTGCGGGACGAAAGCTGCCCTACGAACCTGAAGTGATGCCGGATTAAACAGTTTGCGCCTCAACTCATGTTTGACAAGTGAAAGGAATAGCAATAACTTAAGAAGTAAAATAACCAGAGACAGGGAGATGGACACGGAAGCAGCAAGTACTTGTAAATCTACTGTGGCGACAAGCGAGAGGACGATTGTACTGCAGACTCAGCTCTCCCTTTTTTCCTCCCTAATTGGTGTTGTGGTGTTACGGTTACTGAGTGGCTTGTTGTCAGCTAAGCACACTTGAAACAACAATCAATCAACAATTACCTGTCTGACTGGTCGATCCGACACTGAAGGTATGGTTTCAAAGAATCCTGCTGCAGTGGCCGCCGCAGCAGCGAAGACGGGGGCAGCAAGGCAAGCGCTTCGTGATCAGGAGTTGGTTGTAAAGTGAGGCGGTGTTGCGGCTGCTGCTGGAGCCCGAGCGGGAGTCCCTGATGCGAAGCATACGCCGAGGTCAGCGAGGTTAGCAGGGCGGGCTGAGATTACACCTGGACCCTCGGTGGTGGAGCTGCTCCGTAGAGCCTCGGGCGTGTCCGCAGTGAAAACTCCCCTGAAGCCTCATGCGGCCGGTGGTGAGAACTTGCAGCCGGCAGTGAATCTGTTAAGCAACCTGGACGAGGCGGCATCTGGAGGCAACGTACCGGAGCAGAATGGAGAGATTGAAGGCGTTGTAACATCTGAGTCTGCTTCCACGGAACCCCCGGCACTCGAGAATGCATCAGATGGTCCAGAAGAAATCACTCATGCACCTCAGAAGGATACACATACCAAAGGTATGACCCCCCAAATAATACTAACTGGTTCCCCAGAGACTCGTTTGCCACATACGTTAAAGGGTTTAGGCTGTATGTCAGCCACCTCTGCCACGTCCTCTGAGTTGGGGGTACAGGCTGTAACACAGACCATAACATCTTCTGTGGGGGTCACACCTGCCGTCTTGGGGGCACAGGCAGTAATAGAAAAAACATCGTTGGCTTGCAGCCTTGGTGATTCTGGGGAGGCCTTAGTAGTGATTCAGGAAATTACTGAGAATGTTGAAACCTATGAGGGAAGCTTAGATAGAAAAGAAACATGTACAAAAAGCATAACAGTTTCTGAGATGCTTGAAACTGATAAGGATTCTACTGACTTTTTCTCATTTTCTGAGGATGCTGATTGTTCGGAGGATACTGAGTAGGGGCTCGGGGGTGACACCGAGTCCAACGTTACCACTGACAGTGATCAGATCCTGAATACTAACGACCCAAGGGGGAATCGAAAAACTGTCTTAAAAAGAAAAAGAGTCACCACGGTGCATCAGACTTGACTTGGAATTATTCTCCGTTAATCCAATCCGTAAATCAAAACCAAGCACCTCAGACTTCCAGTTCACTACCACTGGACCACCCAGATCAATCAGGGGCTACCCTGACCACAGTTATGGATACGGTACTTCAGGCTATCGCCTCTCATCGTGAAGAAACATCGAAAGATGGGCGCAAGGCACAGGTAGCTATTCATAAAGTTCAGGGTGTGGTACGCAAACTAACTAAAACAGTGGGCACATTCAATGAACATATGACAGAAATGGAGACTCGTATACTGTCTAATGAAACAGAAGCTGCTGCAACCCGAGAACGAGTTGACTCCCATGAGGCCGAATTAGAGGACGTCAGGTGGAAGTTAGAAGATTGTGAAAATCGCCTACGTCGAAATAATCTGCGCGTTCTTGGTATTCCGGAAAAAATTTAAGTCGATGATACCCATGCCTTCATTATACAAATTTTCCGTGATACACTCCCTGAGCTATCCACCTGGAACTGGGACCTGGAAGTCCAACGCGCTCATAGAGTACCATTGACTCTGAAACCTTCAGCAAAACAGGGGGGGTACCCCCGTGCGGTTTTAGTATACTTTGGGAATTTTCTTCTAAGACAGGCTATCTCTGATAAAGCTAGGCCAGAAGCACGACGTAATAGAGATTCTATTTCATACTTTGTACGACCAGACTTCTGCCACGTAACTGTGGAAAGGAGATGGCGTTTACGACAACTAATTAAGCCATTTTTGGAGAAGAAGGCGCAGGCGTACCTCAACAATCCAGCTAAATTGAAAATAATATTCGGAGGACAAACAAGATTTTTTACATCGGAGATCAAGGCGAAAGAGTATCTGGATAGCCTGAATTAACTAATTATAGTACTTGGAGAATGGCTGGGGGCAGGAGGAAGATGGCGTAAATATTGTTTTTTTCCATCTTATTATTGGTTGGATGGGTATTTAGATTCATCTATACAGATTATATCTGATAAAATAATAAAGTTACCCTGACCATTATTTAAAATGGAAAAGTCTTATGGGTAGACTAACGGTATAGGTATAGGTATATGGGACACTAAGCTATACGATTACTTGTTATGTATATATAGAATGATTAGAGGTCTGCTCTATTATATTGTATTATGTGATTATAGGAATATCTGACTATATGACACGGTATTATAGGATATGGTCTCAAATACCAATGTATAAAGAGTATGTCCCTGTATTATCTTCTAATTATTTTTTCGCTTTCTCCATCCTCTCTGTCCTCCCTGTCTCTTTTTCTCTCTCACTTTTGCCTTCCTTTTTTTTTTTTTTGGATTGTTGTTCTTTGGTTCCTTCTCGTTTCCGCACTGTAATGTTTTCTTTCAGATGTTCTTTTTTTTCATCATTTAACACTGCTGTTAACTGGTTAGGGAACATTTCTCCGTCACCACAGACTCCACCGAGAGTCTTATTGCCTTTTTTTGTGGGTTGAGGGGGGTTGAGGTAGGGGGGTGGGAGGGAGGAGTGCAAAAAAAAGAGCAAGCTCAAATACTTAAGAGACATAGTAAAGTTTTTAACAAATAATGTCCTATTAGTGGTAAGTCATTTGAAATTTAAATTGTGGGTATGTTTACTTAGGCGATTAATGTTCTATAGTGGTACTGCTGGTATGAGCGCTGAATCTGTACGATGGGGAAGTTACAACTTTGTTGTTGGAACATTGCAGGTCTGAATGATAGGGCTAAAAGGGTACAGTTTTATCAGACAATTCGTCAAGACTCATATGATGTCCTGTGCTTGCAGGAGACCCACATTTCGGTGGGAGATAAAGAACTGCTAAAGATACCTGGCTATATTATTCTTGCAACAACAACGCAAACGTCCAAAACACGTGGGGTTGCTATTCTAGCCAAAACATTCTTGGGCCAACCTCGGCGCAGACTGGTCGATCCCCACGGTAGATGGGTTATAGTACAACTTGACCTAGGTACCACCATCTGCTCGGTCTATGGGTCAAATGTAGATGACCCCCAGATGTTTCAAGACCTTGAGTTAGAATTGGCATCTTGGACAGGCTCATTAATTATTTTCGGAGATTTTAATGTAGTGTTGGGTGCTACATTGAATAGTCAATCATGTCAGAATTACAAAGGGCGTAAACCTAAGGTTTATAGAGCAGTAAGGCAACTTATGGATAGCTATAATTTAATTGATGTTTGGGATTTGAAGAACTGGGATGACCCTGGTTATACATACTTTTCCTTTCCCCACAATAAGTATGCCAGGATTGATTACATTATGGTATCTATGGAAAACGCTTCTATGTCAACAATAGCTAAGTCTGCCAAAACACTATCAGACCACAATGTGCTTATTTTTACTTTTGATATTACCAGCTATAAAAGACCCTACTATCAGTGGTCATTTGATCGAAAGCTCCTGGTGAACACGGAATATATAACTCATATAACACTCTGGGCTCAGGAATTTTTTGATTATAATCAGTATAGCGCCCCTAGATTTGTGGTCTGGGACTGCTTTAAAGCAGCTTTAGGGGAGAGACCATTACCTTTGTTGCTAAATGCAATAAAAACCAGGATAACGTAAATCAACATCTTAATTCGGAGTTATCAAACTTAGAGGCACAACACGCGACCCAGATACATCGTGGGGAAGAAAGTCAGAGTACCTTGCGGAAAATATTAGTCCTTAAGACAGAGATTAACAGTGCCCTAACACAAAAAGCAGCTGAGACTTTCCAGGTAAATCAAAGAAACATCTATGAGAGTGGGGAAAATGTTGGAAAACAACTTGCTCTTCGAACAAGACAGAAACAATCTCATAGCACTATACAAACTATTGAGTTTGAGGGGCAGAAATATACCTCATCTGCGGATATTGCAGGGGCCTTCCAAAGTTACTATCAAAAACTTTATTTAAATGAGGATCAACAGCTGGTAGCAGATACGAAAAATTTTCTAACTGACTGGCTATCACATTCGGAGTTAACTAGGACAATTGATGATTTCGTTAAAGAAGATCTTGATAAGGAAATCTCAATTACCGAAGTTGAACTGGCACTTTTAGAGTTAGCTAATGGAAAAGCTGCCGGCCCAGACAAAATCCTGTTGGACCTTTATAAAATACTTGGGAAGCAGATAGTGCCCTATTTATTAGATCTGTTTCTTGGAGTCCAATATCATGGCATACCACCTGAATCATGGAAAAGCACAAATATAGCCATTTTCCCCAAAAAAGGAAAGCCTTCTGAGCTTCCATCCTCATACCGCCCTATATTGCTTATAAACTCTGATTCGAAACTTTATGCCAAGAGTCATTGAACATCTGGTCTCCTCTTGGCAACACGGCTTTATTCCCGGTAAGGGTACGACAGATCACACCCGGAGAACCATTTCCCTTTTTGACATCATGGGAGCCACGGGGGGGCATGATGTCGATGATCCTGCTTGACGCCGAGAAGGCATTTGATTGAGTGTCTTGGCAGTTCCTGTGGGGTGTTTTGGAATTAAATAACTTTGGAGAGGGTCTTATTAAATCTATCAAAGCACTTTATATAGATCCTAAGGCCAAACTCAACATAGGCGGTATCGAATCAGAGTTTATTAATATCCAACGGGGCACAAGACAGGGGTGCCCGTGCTCCCCAATACTGTTCGCCCTCTACATTAACCCTTTAATATTAAAACTACTTACCGCCACACTAATAGACCCAGTGAACATGGGTAAATTTAACACTAAAATTTTAGCCTATGCTGACGACGTGGCAGTATTAACATCTAACCCCGCTGAGGCAATTCAGGAGATCGAGCAAACCGCCCAGATTTTTGGCTTTTATTCAGGGTATTCCCTGAATAGGGATACAACTATGGTGATATGTAAAGGAAATACCTTATTTGAGAGCCCTTATAGAGTCAAACAGGCTACATACCTAGGGGTGTGTATATCACCCGAGGTTAAAGAAATCAACCAACTTAATTATGACCTGCTGGTTAAGAGAATTAAAAAGCATCTCATTAGAGTAAATAACCTGCATTTGTCAATAATAGGTAAGGGGAATTATCTTAAAATGAATATATTTCCAAAAATTCTATATTTATTTTGAGCGATCCCGCTAATGGTTGAGGACAATATTATTAAAGCTTTAGATTCCTCCATGTGTAAATTTATATGGAACTATGGGAAGATCAGGAGAGCATTGCCATTTCTGACATTACCACAACATAGGGGAGGGTTAGCCATTCCAAATTTGACATTATATTTATGGGCAACTCTCCTTCAGCAAATGGCTCCCTTATTTAACACCAAACCTAATATTGGTCCCATAATAGATCAATACATACCTTCCATCTATTGTATTGTATTGTATTGTATTTATTATTTGTATCGCGCAACTGTCACCCTACGGGTATCCTGGTGCCCAACAGGAAGTAGTCAGATGGAACAACAATACACTGGCTGTCATGACATATAAAACAGCCGCCAATCCATCAGTTAGTCAGGGGAATTATACTTTGGCAAACAGCCATGTTGTCAAGCTCTTTCTGAATCCTAGCAGGGTGTCAGTTTGCCTAATGTTCTGGGGAAGCTCGTTCCACAGCCTAGATGCGGAAGTGCAGAAGGCTCTGCCTCCCATCCTCGATCTTCTGATCCTGCTGGTTGCTGCCAAACCCAGGCTAGAGGAACGTAAGGATCTGGTGGGCTTATACCAGTTGAGCCTTTCCTGTAAGGGAATAGGTCCCGTGTTGTACAGTGCTCTATACACAATACATAAGGACTTAAAAGCAACTCTACTCCCGATTGGCAGCCAGTGTAGATCTCTGAGCGCCAACGTAGTGGAGGAGCTGCGAGGTCTTTTAAGTGCCAGCTTGGCCGCTATAGACTGGACCCTCTGGAGCCCCTGTAAGATGTATAAGGGGGCCCCTAGATATAGGGAGTTACAGTGGTCCAGTCTGGCCAGAATCACACTCCTAACCACTAGTGGTCTAGACTCATGAGGTAGAAGGGGCAAAATCTGTCTGAGCGCTTTAAGCAATCCAAAGCAGACACTGATGGTTTTATTGGTCTGAGAGGTCATTTGGAGATCCGCATCAAACATTACCCCTAGATTGCGCACGGTCTTGAAAGGGATACAAGGATCAGCTCCCGGCGCAAGCCTGATCTCATAAGAGGGTTGCTGCCTCAATTTGGCTGATGAACAGTAGACTACCTCTGTCTTACCCTCGTTAAATTGGAGGGAGTTTGTCTTCAGCCACCTGGAGACCCTGCTCATGCAATTCTGAAAGGTCTCCATAGTCACCGCCTATCTATGAACTGATATTGGGGGATGAAGCCAGAGGGTTGCTATTAAGGCAGGTAGAACCGTCTTACTTTAAAAAAATCAAATTTAAGATTATTATTGGTGCATGAAAGACCTGGAAATATGCTTCTAAATACCTAGCAATACCAAAATTTACCAAATATACCCCTCTCTGGCATAGCTCGATCCTACCAGCATATCTTAACGATAGCACCTCTCGAAAATGGGAGAAATCAGGGATTGTTACCCTGAGTGATTTTGTTGGCCAGGAACTGACTGCCACATTTGAGGGTCTACAGCAAAAATTCTCGATCCCCCCTACCGATTACCTAAAATATATCCAAGTGTATACCAGTATTCGACACTGCTCACCAAAATTTAAATCAAAAAGTATCCCCTTTTTTGAAATTATTGATAGGCGGACCACCAGGATAGGGACTTTATATGAGATGCTGATTAAAAATCTTAGTGATGACCTGGAGCGTGTTGAGAAAAGTTGGGCAACAAAATTAGATAACCCAAATGTGGATATCGACACTTTTCTGATCATGTCCTCCAAATTATTTTTAGCTTCTAACCTCAAGGCCCAGTATTACAGAACAATTTATGATCTCTATTTTACACCTCCAAAATTATATACTTGGGGCCTACGGCCTAATGATCAATGCCCAAGATGTGATCAGCCTCTAGCGAATCTAACGCATATGTTTGCTGAATGCCCCAAATTAGACTTAATAAAGAAGATGATCTTCGAATATTGGGCGGAAATTTTTGGGCATAGATTGAGAGCCTCATTGACTGTATATATTTTTTTGGTCATGACGAATCTCTGGGGTATAATAATGAAGAATCAATGTCTGTTTTTATAGGCATGGCAGTGCTTCGAATTATACTGGCTGCCCGCTGGAAAGAGTCTGAGGCACCTACTTTTCCAAATGTGGTTAAGCCGATTTTTGGGGATTTACAAACAGGAGCTAGCTATTTACAAAACTAGAGGAAGAAAATCTAGAACTCTTGGCGCCCAGATTTGGGCTCCTATTACTAATTGGTATGAAAATAAAAGAGGCCCTCATGCTCCTTGTTTGATAGAACTATGAATTGTATATTCTTGCCATGATATGACATTGCTCTTTTGATTTGATCTTTCTTTGTTGTTACCTTTTTATAATTTTATGATGTCTCTTATGGACAATAACTAATACTATGATTTAATATATATGAACTGATTGCTCTGTTTGTACTGATATATGTATTATGATCTTGCTCAATAAAAAAAAAAAGGATTGCTTTCACACTACGGTGTGCTGACTCCCTGACAAAGACCGTAGGTTTGCATTGTATAATGTTGTGTTCATCCTTTGGCAAAGCCAATACCCTAGTGTTGTAAATGATGTGGTCACCCCTTGACAAAGCAAATAATCTTGTCTTCATTTAATGATGTGGTGATCCCTTTACAAAATCCATAGGCTTGGCTTGAATATTGATGTGGTCTTCTTTTGATAAAGCTAATAGGCTTGCATTGTACATTGATGTGGTCACCCTTTGGCAAAGCTAATAAATAGGCTTGTCTTTTATATTGATTCTGTCACCCCTCAGCAAAGCCAATAGGTTTGCCTTGTATTTTGATGTGGTCTCCCCTAGTCCTGGACGGAGTTTGCGGAGTCCCACCGTGCTATGTAGAGTTCTCCTGCGCTATGTGGAGTTTCTCCAGCAGCAGAGTGCTTTAGGTCCCACTGTCGTTTGTCCAGCTCTGGAAATTCCGCTCAAACAGCACCATGTGCAGTGCAAGAGGACATTGCTTCTTTTTGCATCTTGAGTAGCTTTTCTACTCGAGCTGCAGCTTCCACAAAGCAAACTGACAGTTTCTTAAAACAAGCTCTCACGACCATCTGCAACCGCCTGCATTAAGACATCTTGCTTGCGCTTGCCAACTTAACGATTATGAGCGTGGAAAGAATTCCACTGCACTGAGTGGAGTTTTTTGGAACTCCACATGGTCTGTGGAGCGCAGAGTGCAGAAAACTCCTCAAACTCCAGGAACCAAGTGAAGTTCATCACCCAGGCCTAGTCACTCCCTGACAAAGCCATTAGGGTTGCCTTCATATAATAATGTGCTGACCCCTTGGCAAAGCCAACAGGCTTGTCTTCATATACTGATGTGGTCACCCCTTGACCAAGGCAATAGGCGTGTCTTGTATATTGATGTGTTCACCCTTCGACAATGCCTTTAAGCTTGGCTTGAATAACAATGTGTTACCCTTGACAAAGTCAATGGGTTGCCTTTATGTAATGATGTGGTGACCACTTGAAGAAACCAATAGGCTTGTCTTGTATATTGATGAGGGAATTTTTTGACAAAGCCAATGTGCTTGTCTTGTATAATGATGTGTCCACCCATTGAGAAAGCCACTAGCATTCGCTTCATATAATAATATAGTGACCCCTTGGCAAAGCCGACAGACTTATCTTGTATATTGATGTGGTCATGCTTTGACAAAGTCAATAGGCTAGTCTTGTATAATGATGTGGTAACCTCTTAATAAAGCCAAGAGGCTTGTCGTGTAATTTGATATATTCACCCCTTGACAGCACTAATAGGTTTGCCTTTATATAACAATGAGGAGACCCCTTGAGAAAGTCAATAAGCTTAACTTGTATACTGATGTGTTCACACTTTTAGTAAGCCAATAGGCTTGTCTTGTATAATGATGTCATGACCCCTTGGCAAAACCAATAGGCTTGCCTTGTGGAAAAGTAAATTTTGCCATGTTCTGTGTCCCTACGCCTCCTCCATCATATGTTATGTGTGCATGATTAAATATGCATATGCATTCCCCATGTCTGATTAAGACGCAAATACAGTTGTGTCCACCTCTAGTATGTCAGTTTCCAGTCTTCGTGAATACTACGAATATCAGGCCTATGTAAAGTTATGTTGCCACGTTTCCCAGTGTGCACGTTAATGCATTGAAAGTTCCTGTTTCCAGGCCTCAAAAGGGCCCGGACACCAGATTCAGCTCCTGTCTCCAGCAGCCTCGCTGAGGAGCGATACAGCCCCCACCTGTATCCTCGACCCTTCACTTACTTCCTGCCTCTCAGTGCCCGGTGCAGCCTGGCTCAGCCTCTGAGTCTGCCAAAAGTATGTTATAGTTCCAGTTATCAGTTCAGTCCTCCTTCTCTGCATTCCTAAGCTACTGAACTGCATCAATAGTTTCCGTCATTGTCTAGCCTTTCCGGCTCCACGTTAGAGAAATACTGTATTTAATATTCTTCATCACGCACTACATGTAGAATAATGCATGGTCCAGTCTTAGAATCAAGTTAGCCTTTCCCCTCCTGACTTCTAGTTTATATCAACATGTTCTCTAAACATCAGATACTAGATACTGTTTAGGTACATGTCGCCCTGACCCTCCAGACTTCAGTCTCTGCTCCTAGCACAGAGTTCATAGCCCCCAGCTTCTCCTAGTGATACGTCATTGCTAGTTTGCGCGCACCATCAGGTTAGAGGTCCCGGCTCCTCAGGTAGCCCCCTCCATGGTTTCCGCCCCATTCATGACATATTCTGTTACGTTTACATCACATGTCTATGTATACGCCCCGTTACACCTACTTTCGCCCTTATCTTTCGCGACTGCTACGCGTCACACCTTCTGCTCCACCCACTGCTACGCCCACTGCAATGTAATGCTATGTGTTTGCGTTATGTATATATGCTCATGTATTGTTATTAAAAGTCAGCGCGCTCATCCCAGATCCAGCCCCAGCAGCTGCTGGGCCCTGTCACCCTATTCCTATGCAGGTTGTCCTGATCCTGTCCTTATACTGTAATAAACCTGCAAAACTCCTACTACCTCGAATCTTGACTCTTATTTATTGAGCTATCTGTTATGATATATGTCTAGTCAAAAAGAGAGGTATTATTTATTTATTTACCACATAATGGCGCCCGAACAGGGACTTGCCCTTTCCCCACGCGTCGGTGAAGCCACGCCGACCCCCTGACCCTCTGCAGTCGTGACGGAACTCTTCTGCGCAGTGGCAGATATTTCTGCTCAAGTATCCCTCAGGCCCACGGAGGAGACGGAGGAGGCGGTCCAGCATCCAGACGAGACGGTGGAGGAACGCGGCGAGTCCCGACCAGAGCCCAAGCCAAGAGTCCAAGGTCCGAGGTATCCGGAGGTCCACCCGTAACTGAAGTCCGAAGTTCGTCGTCCGTCGTCGTAGCAGTCCAGTCCAGTCCGAGGCCTTCTGTTCTTGCTGCCCGGTGAGTACCGTTACTGGGGTGGTATCTAGACAGGGTCAATTTAATTGACTCTGGTCTGTGGGTTGGTGGTACACAGTCCCACAAACGAAGTGTCCACTTCGGTGGATGCGGGTCCTGACGTGTCTCTTTATGAGACCGGTAAGTTTCGTACTGTTTCAGCAGTGCATCTAGTTTCTGTTCTAGTCAGTTTCTGTTCTCGAGAAAATTTATGCGTTCTGTTCTCAGTATTTCCAGGTAGTATTCTGTTCGAACTGTTATTTTAAATGTTTTTCATGTATTCTAATGTCGTGGTATGAATGGGGAATAAGTATCGTGTTCATTGTGTATTGTATTGTGTCTAGATTACAGTTCAGTCATGCCCATATTTTCCAAGTTACGTCAGTTGAAAACTAGAAAGGGTCTGCTGGAAGCAGCAGTTCCCGTCCCGCCCAGGGACAGTCCAGGTCACTTTATGTATCAGAAACATGGCATAAGCGCCATATTGTATCTAGATTTATGGGTAGAGTATACCAAACAGTTAGAAGAAAAGTATAGATGGCCCGTATCGGGTACATGGGATGCCGAGTGCATCATGCGAGTAGAAGAGGCATTATGGAAAAAGAAAGCCAGACAGTCACAGAAAGATGCCATTGAGTTATGGCGCAAAGAAGCTCATAAAAGAACTGAAAAAGAAATCAGAAAGTCAGAATTAAGTAGAGAATCCTTAGAACGAGCACAAGAAAAAGAATTAATCGAGATAGGTGAACAGGTCAAAACTGAACAGAGAGACAGACAGAGGAATGCCCTTATTAAGGGTATGTATCCTCTTCTTGCCGAGGGCTTGCCAAAAGCGAACCCGGAGGCATCCAGTAATTTTCCGCCACCATTAGTTCCGACCAAGCTACGTCACAAACCGACCGCAGCTGATATTTTTATTTCGTCCTATCTGGACGACACAGTCCCTGAATATGCAAATCCTGTTCGCGCTCCGCCAGTCCCAGTAAATCAGGCACATCCTGCTCCTCCAGACACCGGGGCACCCCATGCAGTACCTGCTACGGTACCCCCGGTCCAGTCAGCATTTCAATTTCCCGCTCCACCACGAAGAATATCAGTCGACGATTCTAGTCTAGGGGCCGTAGGAGGAGGTCCTCCTCAAACCCCGCCGCCACGCAAGCGTTTATCAGCACTCGAATTACATGCTCAAGCATCACAGCGTACTCCCAAGAGTAATAAGTCTGTTGCAGAAATCAGGCAAGCCCTTGGCGAATGTGCCTATGACCCAGTCCCAGGCGAGAATAATATGGTTTTATATTCAGTACGCGTAAGGAGGGTGACCGAGTATCTAGTCACCCTACCAAATATGAAAGAAGATCTAGACAGAATATATCGTTTCATCCGTACAGGGGATGATCCAGAAAGTATTAGTGATGCCATGTCTCAAAGGAAAGCTGAGATCCAGCGTATGATATTAAAGTTTTTAATTAACTGTCTAATAAGAGAACAAGATTACCCGTCTAAAGATCAGGCCGAAATGAAAATCCTGACAAAGTGGAGTGATAATATAGCCGAGGGTAAGCACAATACCATTAGTGCCATGGAGAGTATGTACAAGAAAATCCGTAGAGAAATAATAAAGATACACGAACAACGTAAAGCAGCACAAGTAAGCGAGAAAGAAAGTAACTCTGATACTGAAGAGGTAGAGGACGAGAATCCCGCCAGAATAGCGTATGTAGGAAAATCTAGATTTCCAGATCGCCATTTACGCCTAGAACACAAGTCTATTTTTCATTCTCCAGCACCAGAACAAGGTTCCCTAGAACAAGTGTTCCAAGCTACCGATCACATTCTAAAATCACGAATCGGTTACAGTGAGTTAAGTACCATGCATGATCAAGAACTAGCCCGATCAGCAGTCCGATGGATTACTGATTCTACCACTTTTCCAGACGAAATAGTGGCACAAATGTTTCTGAAATTGCCCCCAGCCGAGCAGCGACTGGTGGGTATGTATATGATCCAGCACCTCATTACTTTGTATGAGGGTCAGCACTCTGATCCAGGTCCGTTACACGATATCCTGAACGAGTTACTCCAGTATAGATGGAAAGGTTTAGGTACCGATTTAATTAGTGTCATTCTAGAACAGCGCCACAAATATAGAACGTTTCTGAACCCGCATTTTGTTCATGTCTCACCCCCAGAAAGTAAACCATTTTACATGGAAAGACAGAACCCGTTACGAGAAGTGCATCCAGTTAAGACAGAGGACGGTGAAATGCAACGAGTGTTTGTATACACCCCGATTACAAAGATGGAACTCCTCGAGATGAAGAAATTAATTCCCTGTCATGACAAAGATCCAGCAGGGTTCCATAGAGAATTAAAAGACATGCTCCGTATGGGAGAATACACTTATCCAGACATAATTAAAATGTTAAAGGTTCTGCTGCCCGCAGGGGTGTATGAAAAGCTAAAGGAAAAAGAATGGGAGGTGGGAGAGAAAAAGATCGATTGGGCAGTTCTAGAAGCTGAAGATAAGGCACGAGTACCAGGTACCGGTCTAGGAGAGAAATGTAAAGAATTACCAGAATTATTGATTCAAGTTCTACCCAGATTATTAACAACGAAAAAGGAAGACTGGGATGCAATCTCAGCCTGTAAACAGAAACAAGAAGAAGACATTAGTGATTTTTATTCTAGATTTGAAAAATGTTTCAGCATCAACAGTGGCCTCAAGACAAGTAGTGAGTCATACCCTCACCTTTTTGTTACTAAATTAGTCGAGAATTCAAGCCCACAAGTTAAAAATCGAGTTCTAAAAGTCGAAAGTACCTGGCAAGCTAATACCCCGTCCCAGATGCTCCAGATGCTCCAGTACCACCAGAATAGAATCAGGGAAGAGCAAGAACACGAGAGAAAACGTATGAAAGACACGAAAATGAAAGTACTAGTTGCACAATCTGTTCCTCAAGACAGTCAGAAGAGGGGTCCGAATCAAGCCAGTCATCCTGCAGCTCCCGTTAAAGGGAATTGCAATTATTGTAAACAGCCAGGTCATTTTATAAATGAGTGTGCAGTTCTGAAACACAACATAGCTACTGGTAGGACTAAAGAAAGACCACGTCCGCCTAGACAAGAACAAGTTTCACAGATTCCTCAGCCACAGAATGCACCACAGACAGTTACAGCACCGCAGCCTATTGCTGCAACACAGCATGTTACATCCCAGATGTACCAGTATGCACAGTCTGAGTATCCTGAGTACCAGCAGTATTCATGAAACAGCCTAGAGAGGGAGGTAGGCTTGCCTCTCATTGAGATACCTGTAGATCAAGAAGGTCCCTATGTTCATAGTCAAGTATTAGGGAAAGACAGAAAGTTTTTGATTGATACAGGGGCAAGTAGGACCACAATTAGTCACGCCGAAGTTCCAGGGGCTCCGCTCTCAGGCTCAAGAAATGTTTCCCTTGGATTTTCAGGAAAACCCATCGTAAATGAGATATCAAAGCCAGTTACTCTAGAAGTAGGTCCGTTGTCCCGTACTACTGATCTGTTACTTACTAAGTCATGTCCAGAAAATCTATTAGGCATTAAAACACTGAAAGAGTTAGGTGCAGTTATATGTTGTTCCCCAGAGGGAATACGATTGTTCCTACGTGACTTTAAGGGTCACTATGTATTACGAGATTTTGATTCAAGACTGTCTAATGTCCCGCAGCATTTATGGGCGCAAGGTCCAACTGATGTAGGTTATATGCAAATCACACCCTATCGTGTGACTCTCAAGCCAGGTGTAGTGTTACCACGAATCAGACAGTACAGATTGCCACCTGAGGCTGTAGCAGCCTTATCCATAATTATTGACGAGCTCATGGCTCAAGGAGTAGTTGTAGAAACTGACTCCAATGTATGTAATTCTCCGATCATTCCAGTCATGAAACGTACTGATCCAAATGCACCCCCAGTATATCGATTAGTGATTGACCTACGAGAGCTTAATAAATGTATTATTCCGCAGTACCCAGTTGTCCCAGACATCTCTTCCCTATTGACAGCCATTGATTCCGAAGCCACGTTCTTTACTGTCATAGACCTCAAGAACGCGTTTTTCAGTGTTCCTATTCATCCAGACAGCCAGTTCCTTTTCGGATTTTGTTTAAATGGAAGGAGCTATATGCTTACACGAGCTCCTCAAGGTTTCACAGAAAGTCCTAGTATTTACAGTCAAGCACTCAAGAGACAACTAGACAACATTCACATGCCAACTGACACTGCCCTGCTCCAGTATGTCGATGATCTACTGATCACAGCCCGTTCTGAACGTGCTTGCGAGCGAGCATCCCTTACAGTTTTGTATTTCCTAGCCGAGATGGGGCACAAGGTGTCCCCTTCTAAGCTTCAATTCTGTGTCCAGCAAGTGGTCTACTTAGGACACTTGCTGTCCAAGAGGGGTAGGCAGTTGACACCAGACCGTATCCAGTTAATAGCGAGTCTTCCTCAACCCAAGACCCAGAAGGAGGTACGTGCTTTTATCGGCCTCACTTCTTACTGCCGTCAATGGATTCCCCAGTATGCATTTCTAGCCAAACCACTGATACAGTTAACGACACAGGAGGCAGCCGCACCGACTGTCCTCCCTTGGACATCTGAACATACACTTAGTTTCAACGAGTTAAAGAAAGCCCTATGCCAAGCTCCAGTTCTAGCGACACCGAACTACAGTAAGCCTTTTACACTTTTCGTTACTGAACGCGAAGGTACAGCATTATCTGTTCTCACACAAGATCAAGCAGGACAAAACAAGCCATGTGCTTATTTTTCGAGCACATTAGATCCTGTAGCCCAGGCTCTGCCTGCGTGCCTCAAGTCAGTTGCAGCCACAGCACTAGCTATCAGACAAAGTGATTCCATAGTCTTAGGACACTCCTTGACAGTACAAGTTCCACATTCTGTGGAAGTTCTTTTAAACCGAACACAAACTCAGCACTTGACAATTGCACGTTTAACAGGTTATGAATTGACACTGTTCCAGCCACACATAGAAATCAGACGCTGCAACATCCTGAATCCTGCTACACTGTTACCATCAGTCAATTCAAATCCAGCCACACATGATTGTGTGGAAGTAGTTAACATTACGACAAAGCCAAGACAAGATCTGACAGATACTCCGTTACCAGACCCCGACCTGACACTTTATGTGGATGGTTCATGTATGAGAACAAGTACAGGAGAACTAGTCGCCGCGTATGCAGTGACTACTGACACTGAAGTTATTGAAACACACCGCATTGACACTCTGTCCGCTCAAGCAGCAGAGCTAGTTGCTCTGACACAAGCCTGCATACACGCCCAGAACCTGAAAGTTAATGTTTACACAGATTCACGCTACGCATTTGGAGTTGTACACGACTTTGGAGTGCTCTGGCAGGAGAGAGGTTTCATGACTTCTCATGGAACCAAGATTCAGCATGGTCTCCTTATTCAAGCTCTGTTAGATGCCATACATTTACCGACATCTATTGCCATCATGAAATGCAAAGCACATACGAAAGTTACTGACACTATTTCTCAAGGTAATCATCTAGCAGATCGCACAGCCAAGCTTACAGCACAGACTCCAGACATTCCAGTTAACATGACACACACTCCAGATCCGATTACATGTATGACAGTTAAGGACCCTACTCAAGATGTCATAGACATACAGTTACATGCTACTCCCGAAGAAATCAAGAAATGGTCCGAACAAGGAGGGGTCCAGACAGATCAAGGATGGTTAACGAAGGGTAGAGCCACATGGTTTCTCCCCGACTCTATGGTTCAAGTCATTATCAATACCGCACATAGTCCAGCACATTTAGGAGAAAAAGCTATGTTAGACAGTATCCAGAACATTTGGTTCAACAAGCATTTACGAGCTGCAGCCAAGCAGAAAGTCCGTACCTGTATGATATGTTGTCAGTTTAATCCAGGTAAAAGTGTCCCGGTGGAACAAGGTGGATTCCAGCCCCCTGACCACCCTTTTGAAGTCCTCCAGATGGATTATATTCAGATGGAGCGATGTCGAGGTTTCAAGTATGTCCTTGTAGTTGTATGCGCTTTGTCCAGGTGGACAGAAGCATATCCAGTCCCAGATTACACAGCCGCGACCACTGCCAAGCAGCTGGTTCGTGAGTTCTTCCCTCGTTATGGACTCCCTAGAGTCGTATATTCTGATAACGGCCAGCCATTCTCCTCAGAGTTAATGAAGCACGTTTCCCTTTTGTTAGGGTACCAGTGGAAGTTCCATTGTGTACGCCATCCTGAAGCAGCCGGTCTCGTTGAGAGACATAATCAGACCCTGAAAATCCGAATCGCCAAAGTATGCAAAGAAAAAGGTGTGGACTGGCTAGTAGCTCTACCAGTCGCTTTATTTTATATGCGCATGGTCGCACATTCCAGATCAGGTCTGTCCCCGTACGACGTCGTTTTCGGCCGCCCCCCAAATATGTGGGGTACTCCTAGACCCCGAAGTATTACCGATGTTTCAAGTAATATGCTGACAGATTACCTAGCTTCCTTGATGTCTGCCCTCAACTCATGTCGTTCACAGGTTGCCGCCGCATTTCCAGACAATACCGAGGTGGCACCGCATGAAATCGTTCCAGGATCCATGGTGATGGTCCGCAACTTTGACAGATCAAGTCCGCTGGAGCCTCGATGGAAAGAGCCCCGACAGGTCCTCCTCACCACCCGTACAGCCGTGAAGTTGGAAGGACGCAAAGGCTGGGTGCACCTTTCTCATATTAAACTTTTTAATGGACTGAAACCCGTCTTAAAGAACATTTCCCAGGATTTGAAGGATTGCCAAAATATTGTTCTCAAGGACTGTCCCGCAAATGACATTGATTCAAAAACTCCCCTGTTAGAGAAAACTCCGCAGCAGGAGTATAAACAGAAACTCCGGTCTAGTAAAATAAGTCAGTCAGTTTGATTGTCTAAGTCCTCCCCTAGGTGAAACGGTTAGACTGTTTCTGACATGTATAAGATAGACCCCCATAGTGAGAGAGTTAGTCAAAACTCAATCCGATGTATCGTTTTTCTATGTTTCATATTGTTTCTCAGCATTATGATTTCCTGCACCAGTTATGCATTTTTCTTGTACTTCCCAGTTCTTCATGTAAATAAGTCTTCCAATGTTACAGCAGAGCACACGTTTAGTGATCTGCCTCCTCATGAACTCTCTTACCGCCTCGCTATGCGAAACAATACTTTTATCCGCATGTTACATTACTCACACCAGACCAGCAATGCCACTAATTGTTGGGTATGTGGTCGACTCCCCCCTTTCCAGACCCCGAAGGGAGTCCTGCCACTTTTTCCTTATCCATTTTTACATAATGGTTCGTGTGGAGCATGGTCCACGTTAACGTCATCCTCCACAGATATGTCTTTTCTTAACAGTACATGTTTTCCAGACAAGCAAGGTCTCCCTCACCGAACAGGTTTAGATCTAGAAAATGAAGTGTATAATTTAGGTAATTATTCGTCGAATTTCATGGTCCTGAATGTTCAGTCTGATACTACTCCAGACTTACCTGCTATTTCAGTACTACCAGTTAAAGGCGAATTATGTGTCCGAAATAATGGTTCCGTACATGTAGGACATAGTGATTGTACTACTATTATCAAGTATAGTGACAGTGGGAAATCTATTTTCAAAGCTTCACGTCATTCTTATTTTATTTGTGGTCAAACTGCATATGTTCGTCTGCCCCTCGATTGGGAGGGAACCTGTTACATTGCCTTCCTACTGCCACCTGTTTTTTTAGCCCCATCTGATTATCATAGAAACACACATCTAGTACACATTAGACATAGAAGGGAGATCGAGTCCCCAATTGTCGATTATACTGAAACTGCTCTAGAACAATATACCGATTTCAATAAAGGTTTCTTCTTCTTTATAGGACCTATCCAGAATAGTAAGCTAATCCGTAGGTTAACCAGAACCCTTGAAGCTGTAATAAATGAGACTGCTTCTGCTCTAGGTAACTTAACCGAAGAGCAATCTGCTATGAGATTTGTCGTTTTACAGAATCGTCTCGTCCTTGACGTCATACTGGCCGATAGGGGCGGGGCCTGTAGAGTCATCGGATCTAGTTGCTGCATTTTCATTCCAAATAACGCGCCATCTGTTTATTCAGCTATAACCAGACTTCATAAGATTGCCCATCTGATCCACCAAGACCCAGGCACCTGGACATGGTCCGGTTGGTTCTGGAATATAATTTCTGCCTGGGGATGGAAAGTCTTGTCCTTTCTAGGTATAGCAGTAGCGATCATATTCAGCTGCTGCCTCTGTATACAATGTGGCCCTGCGATTTGCGGCATGTGTGCTACATCCTGTATTCCTAGTATAACTCCTAGTCCCAAGTCCCGTTCTAAATCCCGTTCTAAGAGAATTCGAGATGAGCAAATGATACTGTATGAAATGATAGATGGTATCATGAATATTGATGTTTCCTGATGGAAACGTAGTGACAAGGAGGGAATGTGGAAAAGTAAATTTTGCCATGTTCTGTGTCCCTACGCCTCCTCCATCATATGTTATGTGTGCATGATTAAATATGCATATGCATTCCCCATGTCTGATTAAGACGCAAATACAGTTGTGTCCACCTCTAGTATGTCAGTTTCCAGTCTTCGTGAATACTACGAATATCAGGCCTATGTAAAGTTATGTTGCCACGTTTCCCAGTGTGCACGTTAATGCATTGAAAGTTCCTGTTTCCAGGCCTCAAAAGGGCCCGGACACCAGATTCAGCTCCTGTCTCCAGCAGCCTCGCTGAGGAGCGATACAGCCCCCACCTGTATCCTCGACCCTTCACTTACTTCCTGCCTCTCAGTGCCCGGTGCAGCCTGGCTCAGCCTCTGAGTCTGCCAAAAGTATGTTATAGTTCCAGTTATCAGTTCAGTCCTCCTTCTCTGCATTCCTAAGCTACTGAACTGCATCAATAGTTTCCGTCATTGTCTAGCCTTTCCGGCTCCACGTTAGAGAAATACTGTATTTAATATTCTTCATCACGCACTACATGTAGAATAATGCATGGTCCAGTCTTAGAATCAAGTTAGCCTTTCCCCTCCTGACTTCTAGTTTATATCAACATGTTCTCTACACATCAGATACTAGATACTGTTTAGGTACATGTCGCCCTGACCCTCCAGACTTCAGTCTCTGCTCCTAGCACAGAGTTCATAGCCCCCAGCTTCTCCTAGTGATACGTCATTGCTAGTTTGCGCGCACCATCAGGTTAGAGGTCCCGGCTCCTCAGGTAGCCCCCTCCATGGTTTCCGCCCCATTCATGACATATTCTGTTACGTTTACATCACATGTCTATGTATACGCCCCGTTACACCTACTTTCGCCCTTATCTTTCGCGACTGCTACGCGTCACACCTTCTGCTCCACCCACTGCTACGCCCACTGCAATGTAATGCTATGTGTTTGCGTTATGTATATATGCTCATGTATTGTTATTAAAAGTCAGCGCGCTCATCCCAGATCCAGCCCCAGCAGCTGCTGGGCCCTGTCACCCTATTCCTATGCAGGTTGTCCTGATCCTGTCCTTATACTGTAATAAACCTGCAAAACTCCTACTACCTCGAATCTTGACTCTTATTTATTGAGCTATCTGTTATGATATATGTCTAGTCAAAAAGAGAGGTATTATTTATTTATTTACCACAGCCTTGTAAATTGAAATGGTAACCCCTTGAAAAAGCCAATAGGGATGGCTACATAAAATGATGAAGTGAGTCCTTGACAAATGCAATAGGCTTGCCTTGTAAATTGATGTGGTCACCCCTTCACAAGCCAATAGGTCTGTCCTTTATGTATTGATACAGTGAACCTTGAGAAAGCTAGAAAACCTGTAATGTTTAAAAGGACATCCCTTTACATTGTGATAAGTGCTTTCTTTGCCTGCCCATGCATAGTAGGTTGTCTGCCCCCCGTGGGGTTCGATGCAGGGCTTCTGCCACAGGCCAGTGATGTTATGGTTAGGTATTGTAGTAGGATCATACTTTATGATAAAAAGTTCTAGAAATTCTCTGAAAAAAATAAAGGTTTAAGTGACGGTATAGTCAGTAGGGTAATCTTACTTTATGTTAAAATAAAATCTGGAATTAAATAAAAAAACAGTGGTTAAAGGGAATTTATAGTTAGGTCAGATAATATTATCTTACTTTAAGTTAAAAAAATCTTAGAAATTCACTGAAAAAAACAAAGGTTAAAGTGACATTATAGTTAGGTGAACATGTCAGTTAAAACATACCATTTTGAAGTAAAATAAAACACTTAAATTCACAAGTTATTTTATAAGGAGCTACTATAACTTGACCCCGCCTTGCACTGCTTATGACCTCACTTATTACAGCAGTCATAACTTCTTCAATTACATCATTGAGGACATTACTGATGACATCATACAATTATTGTGATAGTTTGCTATTCGCTATTGACACTGAAAGGTGTTATATAACCTATATCTAGAGCACATTTGTTATAAGTTCTGCACTGCTATTGAGTATATGCATTTTCAACATGCTTGGATTCCTAATAGGGCCTGTGGGTGTGGAGGGTGTGGCTTCTCCATGATGAGATGTCAATATTATAAAGGCTATGTGTAGTAGGGATTTCATCACCTAGAAATGTTTGAGATTATGTAAGTAGTCAAATCACCATAAAAAGTTATGCACAGCTTGATGGCTTTGTGTTGTAGAGGCTTGGTGAGCTAAAGGGGCTTGGGTGTCTGGAGGGGGTTATTGCTCCTTAAAGATCTGTGCACTGAGTGAAGGCTGTGAAATGTAGGGGCTTGGCCATCTAACGTGGGTTGGATGTCTAAAGGGACTGGCCTCTCCATGAAGAACTATGCACAAGGCGAAGGATCTGATTACTAGGGGCTTGGTCACCTAACGGGTCTTGGGTGCCTAGAGAGAGGGGGCTCCCAATGAAGAGCTGTGCACAAAGTGAAAGATGTGCATAGTAGAAGGTTTGTCACCTACTGGAGTTACAGTATTTGGAAGTAGAGTTTCTTCGTGAAAACTTGTGCACATAACAACGGATTGCAAAGTAGGGGCACGTGTGTCTAGAGGAAGTGAGCTAGAGTGTAATTACTTTATTTAAACACCTAAGTTCCTGTAATTTATGCTTTACATGATTATGCATCATTTAGTATTTGTATTTACATATTTCAAAGGTTGAACTAATTTGTAAAGTAAATTGAACATAAGATTAGTGGACGATGTCATCAGTGTTGTTAAGACTATATTTAACCAAAGAAAATAATAATAATTATATATATATATATATTCACTGAAAAAACCATAGGTTATAGACCATATATAGTTAGGAATTAGCATTTAGAAAACCTTATTTTACTCACACAAAACCATTGAAATTCCATATATAGTTAGTTGCACTAGCTATATATCGCGCACCCGCAATCCACTGCTGATGATGTCACATATTACATCATTCATGACATGGTCAGTGACATCACTGATGACATCACTGATGACATCATCTAGTGTCTGTGTGTTTTTGTAAAGTTTAAATACGTTTTACATATTGAAGAATGACTGGATGGATGGAAGACTGAGTGTGTGTGTGGCTGGCTGGGAGGTGTGTGACGCTGTGCATATCAATGTGTACTTGTATCAGTGATTGTATAAGAGAGTAAGTATGTGTTAGTATATGTGTGAAAAGTATGGTGTTCTGTGTTTAACTATAGATGAGGAAATCGAAGTGTGATTGATTCTTCACAGGACTGACTAGGTGTATGAGTGCATATGATAGTGTTCTAATAATAACTGACTGTATGTATGAGTAATTGTATGGGTGAATGAGTGAATGTTTGTGTAGACGTACGAATCAGTGAGTGCGTATGTAGTAACTGGTATTGGTGTGTCATGATGTCATCAGTGATGTCATTTGAGATGTCATCAGTGATGTCATTTCAGATGTCATTAGTGATGTCATCAGTGATGTCACTGAAGTATGGTGTTCTGTGTTTAACTGTATAGATGAAGAAATGGAAGTGTGATTGATTCTTTACAGGACTGACTTGGTGTGTGAGTAACTCCATGGATGAGTGGCAGTGTGTGACTGTCTGCATAGGTGTATGAGTGCATATGATAGTGTTGTAATAATGAGTGACTGTATGTATGAGTGATTGTATGGGTGAATGAGTGAATGTGTGTGTAGACGTAGGAATCAGTGAGTGCGTATGTAGTAACTGGTATTGGTGTGTCATGATGTCATCAGTGATGTCATTTGAGATGTCATCAGTGATGTCATCAGTGATGTCATTTGAGATGTCATCAGTGATGTCATCAGTGATGTCACTGACCATGTCATGAATGATGTAATATGTGACATCATCAGCAGTGGATTGCGGGTGCGCGATATATAGTTAGTGCAACTAACTATATATGGAATTTCAATGGTTTTGTGTGAGTAAAATAAGGTTTTCTAAATGCTAATTCCTAACTATATATGGTCTATAACCTATGGTTTTTTCAGTGAATTTTCAAGGTTTTGTAAATGCTAATTCCTAACTATATATGGTCTATAACCTATGGTTTTTTCAGTGAATTTCATTGGTTTTTTAACAGCTAATATCTGTAGCTGTAAAATGTATTCTTCTTTAAATCCAAAAATATATTTTATATGTTTATTAATAATTTTTTTTTAAATATTTATTTTTCTTCGTTCCCGCTTCGCGAATCGGGAAGCTTCCCGTTAGCTGACCTTGATGCCGCGAAATAGACCGCGAGCCGGTAAACGTTTCTTTACCGCAACTGCCGCGTTAGAAAACAACATCGTGACGCCTCCCGTCCGCATGACGTTTCGCGTTGTCGCGTGATACGTCATATGACGTGCTACGTTAGCGAACTGGTACGCTTACCGAGTCGCAAAGCACAGGTTTCTGGAAGCAAACCGGGAGGCCCTGCAAAGCGCTTAACGTAAACACAGCAGGTCATGTGACTTGGTAATAACACTTTTCATTGGTTCATTTCACTTTTGGTTTCCTAATGATGTAAGACTAGGTCATATAATCTAAAATGAACACTTTTCATTGGTTGAGAACTATTGTTTTTCCCAAATGATGAAAATCCCTCCTTCTTTCCTCACTCTGACTTTCATCATTGTGAGAGAAAGACCCTTTGTTACCAGTGAGCAATGGCTTCTTTAGTAGCTTCAGCTGGTGCTTCCCCACCACCTCCACCACATCCAAGGAAGAGTGGACCACCTGCTCAAGTTATAATTCAGCAAGAAGAGGAAGAAGAGGAACAGGACGACGAGCACGAAGAGAGGCACTTTTTGCCTGAGGAGCCCAGGACGTCTCACCGGAAAGAAAACTTCATTTGGCAATTTTTTTAAATTCCCAAAGGTCAGAAAAAAGTAAATGCAAGATACGTAACTTGCCTTATATGTCAAGATAGACTGTCCAGAGGGACCGACAAAAAATACAGTTTCGGAAACTACACAATGCATCGCCATATGACTAGGTGGCATCCTAACAACTACAGTGCTGCACAGTTTCGTAACGACCTAGATAATCTCCCTATTATGGCCAGAAGATCTGTTGTACCGGAAGTAACGGGACCAGAGGGCAGGGAGATGGTGCCAAATATTCAAACGAGATTTCATGAAGTAAAACACGCCTGCGTACATTGCAATGGATTCATTTGCTACGGAGAAAGAAGCATCACTCTGATCAACAGAGCTATTGACTATCATATGCAAGTTTGTACGAAACGCCCCAAATAATAAATACTTTTTTTTGTTTTGTTGCTCCTGTTGAGCCCTTTACAATGAATCGTTTTCATTGCCCCTGCAAGAAAACCCCCCAAAAATATAAAACTGTTCAGAAAAATTCAAAAAAAGTAAAAAAATGTTCAGAAAAAAAATAAAAAAAATATAAAACAACAAAAACAATAAAAAAAAAAGTTCTTTTCAGAACTACCTCCCCGTTATTAAAAAATTGGTACAATATTTGGAACTGTGCCAACCTCTATTTCTCGTAGTTCGCTTCCCAGTTCGCTCGCCGGTACGCGAACCGGAAGTGAACCAAAAAATTTTTTTAAAAAAAAGAACAGTAAGTATAAGGGAAGGAAACAGACACTTATGTTAAAAGAAAGACAGCTATAGGGGAGTAAACTAGAGATACTATTACCCGTAATCCACTGCTGATGATGTCACATATTACATCATTCATGACATGCTCAGTGACATCATCAGCAGAGGATTGCGGGTTTTTTGGCAACGTGCCTTATCCACGGTTTAATAACGCTGCCTTTTGCTTTATATAAGTTTTCAAATTGTATGAAATATATACCAATAGGTCGTTATGAACCTTTAGGTAGTGCTTTTCTTCATGAGGTCTGGTCGCTTCCATACACATACAGATGTTTCAAAGATGATCAAGAAGTTTATCTGAATGGAGAGGAATGCACTGAGACGCCAGATCATTCACTAATGTGTAGGCACATACAGTTACACGGTTCATGCAACAAACACCGACCAAATATGGCTTGCGTGTTGCAAGGCACGCCAGTTCCTGCTATCATCCCCACGTTCAAGTTGTTGGAAAATGGTAGTTATTTGATGCTCAATAATGAAGATTGTTCTGGGTTAATTAAAAGTATTCCTTTTATCGTAACAGTAAGTGAACGGGTTATTTGCTGCAGAAATGTTCTATTTCCTCCCACACATGAACATAGGGAGTTTTCAATCTGGCCACAAATACCAACCTTGGGAGCAGATTTCAACGGCATGGCAAGAATAAGAGCTCTTTTGTCTCAGAGAGAGGTGGCCTTGAGTTCGGCCCGTGAAACTTTCGTGCTTCACATAGCGAACACCCGTACAGAGGTGCAGACCCTTTTCAATACTGATTCGCCTTTCCATTTCAGCAAGATGGTTCGGACTATCTTTAACGCGTCCTCCACAAAGGCCCTGGCGCACTTTTTTAAAGTTGTTACCAGTGGTCTCGTGACTTCATTTGAGAAAATCTTTGGAGTCATCCCTGCTTTCTTTCATTCTATTTTTTTCCACTGTGCTTCGTGGATTCCCATTTTTACTTGCATTACCAGCGGACGCTTTTGTGCTTTTTTACATTTTTAAATATGGATGTCCCTCCTGTGCAAGCTCCCGCCCTGCAGCTGCTGACACTGTTCCGCAATCGCATGCTAGAATATTATGGCACAATGCCGTTGGCGATATTAAGCACGGCATATGGATTATCTTTTCGATTCTCCTACTTCACCTGTGTCCAGCCTGTATTTCACTGCCTGACCTGTGATTTCGATTGGGCCATTGATTTGTGTCTCTGCGGACCGGTTTCTCCTGACGTCGACTTTAATCAGCTGATGACTCCTATCATTACTCACGAGTTGGTTTGTCCTGGCGAAAGGATTATGGCTGTGGCATTGATGCATGGACTAATTGGTCCCTGGAATTTACTGGCGGCAACACAGTCTTTCTTGGAACAGAGCTTTCTTGAAAACCCACCGAGCTGTCCTCTGATGGTGATAGAGGATCCGGTGCTGGGAGAGCACGTATGTTCTTTTCCGCTTTTAAATTGGATGGCTGAACTCTTTTCGGATGAAGACGGTGACTTCCTATTGGAGGCTGTTGCAGCTTATTTTGCATACACAGTTATGTCATAGACCTTTTTCATGTTTGATATGCTGAGTACTAGCATTTCATTGACAATTCATTGACTTATTTGTCAAGTTTTTATTATTTAGCTTGCCTATTGGCTTAAGACTCGATAAAGTACTTGGCTGTTTTATTTTTCTTTAGCATTAAATTTTCCTAGTTTTTAATGTTTTACCTTGCGGACCGTCCACATATAAAGTTGCAATCTGCTCTCATGAGATGGCACTTCTATTATCTTATTCAGTTCGTTTCCGGATCATGGGGAGGTGTCATCTAGGTCCTGGATATCTTTACACCGTGTTAAGTTAGCATGGGCTCATTACCGGTTTAAACGCCATTTTTCCTTTTTTGCAACTTCTGCACACGACACTTAGTTGTTGCTTTAGCTTTCAACCTAGTAGTTCATCGTGGTTTACATGAGAATAATATGTTATTGCTCTACTATCTGCTTTGCTTGTTAAACTATATCTGTACAGCGAGTGCTGAAGTTTCAAGAACAACACGATACAGAATTGTTATGAGGTCTGATCTCCACGACTTCATACTCATAACATAAGTGCAGCTTCTGCCAATTCTGGGCATGAGGCGGGTTTTATATTGCTTTGCCGAACACACATACACAACAGTTGATGCGGTTCACATGAAGAGAGAGCTGGTGTATGCTGATGTGATTCCTTCAAATCTAAGACACTAAAGTATGGGCACGCCCTAAACCAACACAAAGAGACCTTCTTAGCAAATAATATAATATGTGTATTAGGGAGGGTGAGATATAAGCAGCCGCGGGCCGTGGAGGGAGTTACGGTGGGGCAGGGAGGCGGGGAGGGGGAGGGGCAGGGTGGAGCCCTCTCCACCCTGCCCCTCCCCCTCCCCGCCTCCCTGCCCCACCGTAACTCCCTCCACGGCCCGTGGCTGCTTATAAGTGTTGCTAACTCTTATTAATTTACAGCATGTTAACATACTGTCACCATTCGCTTTTTATGTACTAGTAACTATGCTGGTAATTTTGCTACTGATAATATGTGTACTTGTATTATCTAAGATACTACGCCTGAGAAGACGGCATTAGTAAATAAACATTTCAAATACACATGTGTTCTTCTTAACTCCATGTTCTGGTTTCTAAGAAATATATAACGACCGACTGTTCATGAGTTCCACGTATCCTGAGGTACTATAAGTTCATATTCTGGATTGTCTAAACATTGAGAGTTTGTTATATCCAATGTGACACTGTACCTAGCTTGCTAAGGGGTTTTTGATTACTAAGGTGAGTTTTGGGGCACCCTAATTCGCCGAGGTTCCAATCCTCTGTCCACAGTTCTGTGTGAGAACAGAAACCCTGCGACAGGGGCACCCCCGACCCTTGCTGGAGCTTCATCACACTTGCGATACAACTCCAGCAATGCGCCACCTTTACGGCACAGATGCATCACGCATCTGTGCTGTTTTTGCCCCATGATGCGCCGCATTGTAAATGCAGCACACCATAGGTGACGGAACAGCGGCACAGAATGACTAACACATCCCTGGTGATGCGCCAGTCATCATAAATCTATCCCTATGCTTCTTATCTTGTTAGAGATGAACCGCCATATGTATCATCAAAGTTTTTTGCATTTCCTAAATAGCGAACTTTAAGGAATAAATAGCGATTCTTTACCATTCCTAGTTTGCGATGAGCTATTTGCTAATTACAAATTACCCATTCATTTCCTTCATTTCCATAGGGCGGTTGGACTCACTTTTAGCTCGAACGGCTGAATGGATTTCCACGAAACTTGGCAAAATTGTAGGGACTGGTAGCCCGATGTGCCTTTGCTATGTCTCAAGATATATGCTCCAGTGGTTTTTACGAAAATTAACTTTGAAAAATATATATTGGGCTACATTGGCCTATATATATGTTGGAGCCCAAATGTAGCCCAATGTAGCCCAATGAAGCCCAATGAAGCCCAATGTAGCCCAATGTAGCCCAAAGATGGCCGCCAGAGACAAAAAAAACAAATGTAGCCCAAATATCAGCCAGATGTAGCCCAACTATAGCCCAGTGACAGAATGACCAATCAGCTTCGCAAACCTCCGTTACGCGAAGCGGAGCGCTGTTACAGATATATATCTTTTTTTGAACGTTAATTTCTCAAAATCCACTGGAGCACACATATTGAGACCTAGCAAAGGCACATCGGGCTACCAGTCCCTAATATTTTACCAAGTTTCGTGCAAATCCATTCAGCCGTTCGATTATTATTATTATTTTTTTTTTTTTGCCCCGCGGGGCCCTTTTAAAACCTCCACATCAAACCTAGGGGGTCAGCGAGGATCTACTATGCCCCCTTATGGTCATTTGCCCCTTCGCTTTGGCCTCCTCTTGTCTCTCGATCCTACCGAGAGACAAGATGGCGGCCGCTACGGACTGTTTGGAATGTTTACAGACGCCGGAGAACCAATCAGCTTCGCTTCACAAAGCTCCGTTGCGCGAAAAGTACGCGTACTGGAGCGCTGCCCGGTACGCTGTTACAGATATATATCTTTTTTTAAACGTTAATTTCTCAAAATCCACTGTAGCACATATATTGAGACCTACAAAAGGCACATCGGGCTACCAGTCCCTACAATTTTGCCAAGTTTCGTGCAAATCCATTCAGCCGTTCGGGCTAAAAGTGAGGCCAACCGCCCTATGGAAAACTCAATGTTAAAAACACGTTTTGGGACCCCCCTTTTTTCTCGACCCCCCCTGGACGAACCCCCCCAATTTTCAGGGGCTGCTCAGAAACAAAATTTGCCATTTTCCTGAAAATTTCAGCCAATTCCGTCCACAAACGCCAAAGTTATTTGACATAGAATTTTCAAAAATCCCATAGAGAAAAAATCCTAACTATATATACCTACTGGCGACCGCCAGTAGGTAATATATATATATATATATATATATATATATATATTACCTACTGGCGGTCGCCAGTAGGTATATATAGTTAGGATTTTTTCTCTATGGGTTTTTTGAACATTCTATGTCTAATAACTTTGGCGTTTGTGGACGGAATTGGCTGAAATTTTCAGGAAAATGGCACATTTTGTTTCTGAGCAGCCCTTGAAAATTTGGGGGGGGTTCGTCAAGGGGGGGCCGAGAAAAAAGGGGGGTCCCAAAACGTGTTTTTAACATTGAGTTTTCCATAGGGCGGTTGGCCTCACTTTTAGCCCGAACGGCTGAATGGATTTGCACGAAACTTGGCAAAATTGTAGGGACTGGTAGCCCGATGTGCCTTTTGTAGGTCTCAATATATGTGCTCCAGTGGATTTTGAGAAATTAACGTTTAAAAAAAGATATATATCTGTAACAGCGGACCGGGCAGCGTCCTAGGACGCGTACTTTTCGCGCAACGGAGCTTTGTGAAGCGAAGCTGATTGGTTCTCCGGCGTCTGTCAACATTCCAAACAGTCCGTAGCGGCCGCCATCTTGTCTCTCGGTAGGATCGAGAGACAAGAGGAGGCCAAAGCGAAGGGGCAAATGACCATAAGGGGGAATAGTAGATCCTCGCTGACCCCCTAGGTTTGATGTGGAGGTTTTAAAAGGGCCCCGCGGGGCAAAAAAAAATAATAATAATAATAATCGAACACCTGAATGGATTTGCACGAAACTTGGCAAAATATTAGGGACTGGTAGCCCGATGTGCCTTTGCTAGGTCTCAATATATGTGCTCCAGTGGATTTTGAGAAATTAACGTTCAAAAAAAGATATATATCTGTAACAGCGCTCCGCTTCGCGTACTTTTCGCGTTACGGAGCTTTGCGAAGCTGATTGGTTCTCCGGCGTCTGTCAACATTCCAAACAGTCCGTAGCGGCCGCCATCTTGTCTCTCGGTAGGATTGAGAGACAAGAGGAGGCCAAAGCGAAGGGGGAAATGACCATAAGGGGGCATAGTAGATCCTTCCTGACCTCTTAGGTTTGATGTACCATTTTGCCAAGTTTGGTGTAATTCCGTTCAGCCATTCAGGCTGTAGACGTATGTAAATGTCCTATGGAAAATTGCATGGGGAAAACACATTTGAAAGTGTTGAAATTTAGAACCAATTAAAATGTTACTTTGGTTTTGTATTTGTGTGTGATGAAAGTTAATTGGTTATGTATATATGTCAAATGAGAGGAAACCACAGCCATTTTGTGATACTACTGTCTGAGGTACATTTGTGAGGAATTTTTGGTGGTGAATTTCTGGTGTTTGATTTACACAGTACTAACACTTCTGCTACTTTTAAAAAGGTGAGTTGTTAATTTGTAAGGGGAACTATGTTGTACACTTGAAGATAATTTGAAAAATGTTTTCTGTTATTTATTTGCAGTCCTTCTGTTATACTAAATACTTGATGAAGTTAGTTTTATATTATGTATTACTAAAAACGATAAATGAAAGTGATTATTTTTTTCTGCAATTTACAGCAAGCAATTTCAAAATAAAATGGCTCACAATGAAGAGACCGTGGCAATTTCTTTTGAATTGTCCACTACATTGATTGAAATTGAGAGCACCAATAATGAAATATTGTCACAAGGAGGACATGACTTGTATGATTCCATTAGATTGATTGAAATGGACAGCACCAAGAATGAAATATTGTCACAAGGAGATGACTTGAATGATTCCACTACATTGATTGAAATTGAGAGCACCAATAATGAAATATTGTCACAAGGAGGAGATGGCTTGTATGATTCCATTAGATTGATTGAAATGGACAGCACCAATAATGAAATATTGTCACAAGGAGGAGATGACTTGAATGATTCCACTACATTGATTGAAATTGAGAGCACCAATAATGAAATATTGTCACGAGGAGATGACTTGAATGATTCCACTACATTGATTGAAATGGACAGCACCAATAATGAAATATTGTCAGAAGGAGGAGATGACTTGAATGATTTTTTTGATCAATCTCTTGATGGCGAATTTATCGAGTGTTTGGAGACCATAGAGTTACAAGAATCATCATTGCAGACTTTTAATGAGGAGATTCCAGATGAGATGATTGAAGAGGAAATTACTGATGAGGACATGTTACTAGTTGTTTCAAATTTAGAAAATTTTGAAGAATAAATTTATATTTAGAAATCAAAAATTGTTTGAGACATTATTTATTTTTATTTTTAATTTATGAGGTTGTAGCGAAGTGATTGTAGTATAAAATGAGACTTATAGTATAGAGTGCAACATTTTTATGTTACATGGTAAGTTTACTCATATTTACTTCCCTTCTGCCACTATATTATCTCCAATGTGTATTTGACATGTCTTCTTCATCTCCGGCCTCCTTTCTCTCACTGTGTGTCTCCGATGCATCTTATCGCTGGTATTTTGTGTAATTACAGAAGAGAGTAAAATAAAATAGTTCGGAACGTGAAAAGGGGGCAAAGTAGAGTACTCCTCACCCCCTAGGCCTTTTTAGGCGGTCCCAAAAGGATCAGTTTCTGCTTTCCTGAGAGATTATGGTATGAGTTCCATATACCACAATAACTTGCATTACAACATGCAAGATATCTATCTCCTATTACCAACTTTTGGAGATATTCGCGCTAAGCGCGAATATCTCCAAAAAGTAACACCTGCCCTGAGCAGTTCTTAGCCATGTTATCCAATGGGAGGTGGATAACATGGCTAAGAGTATTAGCTCGGTAATGCATGAATATCGCTGAGTTTTTAGCGATATTCATGCATTGCGGCCGTTTATTATCGCATTTGCGATAAACCTTGATAATAGTAAGGTTTATCTTCGATAATTTCTGACGATGCTTAGTGGTAAAAAATTGGTTGGTAAGCATCGTTAGCGATAAATATCGCTTAACTTTGGTAATATGCCCCAACGTCTGTTAACGTTCGATTCGAAGGAAATGAGGAAGTGTTGAAAAACATTGTCTGCGCCATCTTGCCTTTTTTGAAATGCCACACTTTTGTCGTGCACGGCAGCCATTTTAGATGTCTTGACCAGACCCACTCTCTGCACGCTGTCGATTCGTAGCATGGCTCCTCACCCTCGCAAGCATCTTCCCCAGGCACTGGTCACCCCCGCTCTCTGTCTTATGCATGGGCAATAAACCTCCCCCCATCTGCGCTGCTCTTCCCTGAGAATCACACTGTGCCCGCCCGACACCTCCCTTTCGCCCTATTCACTACCGCACCCTCTGACACTCCTCTTCCTCTGTGTCCGATTGTCCAGGCTATCAGCTAGCCCTGCAGATGTAGTTTATGGCCCCAGCTGTAAAGAATCACCCCTCTTCAAAGGAGTTATAGTAGATCAAGGCCCACACCCGATGAGATCCGTCACACCACACGTGTTCCTACTATCTGAAAACTATCCTGTATTGTGATTGGGGAGGGGACCGAGCCTGAAGCGGAAGATTCCAGGAATGACTCTTTGTACATCAAAGTTTTTACAATTATGTGTCACATAAAAAATATATAGCACTCCAACAAAGTAGTAGGAATATAAAACTTTAATAACATATAAATATATACAACAAAACAAAAACAGTAATAGATTTATTGAAATTGACAGCACCAATAATGAAATATTCTTGTCAGTAGCGGTCTGTTGTGCGAATAGTTCCAAGGCAGCAGAACGCGCTGAAATCTGGATGTCACGAAGGTGATGTCTAGCAAGTTGCCGCCCAGCAAATAACGGCGTGGGGCGCCGCGGGGGTGAGTGAGTCCAGTAGGCACCACAGCTATTCTTACCGGCATTGCAGAATTACTGCTGGGGACAATGCCTGTGCTGGAGCAGGGTCACAGCAGAAACAAAAAGGATTCTGTTGAAGATGTTGTTGGTTTTCAATTTGAAAACAGTTCTGGTGTCAACTGCTATGCTAATGTAGTGGTTAATGTTTTGTTTTCTCTAGAAAATGTAAAAGAGGGGGAGGCAGTCCAAAGTTCCGTTAAAAGGGCAAAGGAAAGGATCGGTGGTTTGAACTATCAGTCAAAAAGGGGAGGGGGTGCAACAATTTTTCCTACCGGGTCACACTGTGCTTTCACCGGAAGTGAGGTCTGCAGGATTCTAGTAATTCAAAGTGAGGCTGGCGCCGACGTCCCGCGGATACAGTTTCGTCACTCCACGGGTGATCATGGCAGTCATTCCCCATCGGGGGTGGGAGACTCCCGCGGCTCCTCTAGAATCTTCAAGGTCGTGGAGGACTACGGTGGTGGAGTCAACCAGTGACCGGGCCATTTCTTTATGCTGGGCCCGCTCTTGCCAGGTCGACCGCCATTTTGAGAGTTCGGTAGCTACTGGCGATCGCGGGGTCAAATGAACGGACGGGCTCCACCCTGCCGGGCGAGACGTTGCAGCATGGCCACAGTGGAAGAACTCTTTTCCGGGCGCCTGGACCGCTGAGGGTGCAGCTGGGAAGCCTACACTGGGGAGGCGGGAGAGGCCTGTTCGCACCGTCTCTCCCTCCCAGTGCACCCCACGGCGTCTCGCTTGAGATTTGTTATGGCCGGACCAGGCGATGAGGACGAGGGGGGGGTCGGAGGCATGTGCAAGACATCCCCCCCCAGTGTTGTCGCAGCCATTATAAAAGAAAGAAGTGTCCCGTCCGTCTTCGGGCCGGGCTTCCGGTGGATGTCGGCCGGACGCCCCTGGCTCTGGCCCCATGAACGGGTTTCTTGGTTTATCGGCTGCAGCCGGATTCCGTCGGCCTCGGCCCCCCGACCGTTGGTGGCCGGACCGGAAGAGCATGTGGCGGGACTACCTGCAACTCTCAAGGGCCACCGCGGCCGGACTGGGAGAGAGAGGGGAGGGTCGAGGAGACATTCCCCCCCCCTGCAACTGTTCAGCGTTGTAAAGGCAATCCCCTGGCCGGGTCCCGCTGGTCTCGGCCTCTCCTCCGGCTACACCCTACGTTAGGATCTCCTGGCCGAGGCGTGGCAGCAGGACCTGCCTTATATGGGCTGCTCCCGGCTGGGCGTAGCCGGAACCCTGCCCCACCTTGGAAGTTTCCAGAGTGGGGGCGGATGTTCTACTGACTTGCATTTTCCCTAGTCTATCGATTTTTTTGGCGTGGCAGGCGGTGGGACAGCGAGGGGTGATTTGGTTTCTCTTACTGTTTTTCTGGTCTCTCACCACTGGCATATTTTAACGTTTTCTTGTTTCTAGGACATTAATAGGTTTTATCATTACGTTATGTTATCGTTTCTTTGTTCGTTGTTTAATAAAAGTTCATGTTCATCAGTGGCCTACTGATTTTCGTTTTCCTATTCTTTTCTTTCCAGGTTGTTTCATGCTAAAGTTTCTGTTAACAGGATACAGTGATCACTTCGTTATTATTGCATATGTCCTTTTCACTAGGGGTGCTCTCTGGTCGGGCCAGATGACGTATGTCTAGTAAATGGTCCGGGTGAAACAGGTGCATCAATCAGTGGGGATAGGCATGATAGATTACAACGGGGGAGAAAGGTCCGCATTACGTACCCTTTCACTACTTGCAAAGATTTTCCTACGTTTATTTGCAAACAGGGAATACCTCCAAAAAGAACTAATTCTCAAACAGTCAATGTTCGGACAATCAATCAATCAATGAGGAATGAAATAGGTACGACGTGTTAAAGGCTTGCGTTACCTACCCTTCACTATCTGCAAAGGGAGAGAGAATATTCCTATTCTTCCTCGTTTGCAGGTAGAGAAGATCCTTAAGAGAATTAACATCGAACAATTCAATGCTCGATTGAAACAATCAACAAGGGGTACTGTGAACACAAATGAACGCCGCTTATGTACATACGCATTGCTATTTTCAACAGGTTGTTCCTAATGTTTCTATTTTAGCGAGGTCAAAAAGAGATCCCATTAGTGGCCTACTGATTTTGCTCGATTCCTTTTGTTTTTTTACACGATTTTTCGCTATCTGCAAAGACTAAACAGAGTATTGCGACTCTGTGCTTGTTTGTAAATAGAGAATGAACCAAAGAGAACAATCAATCAAATGGAGAGAGAAGCAGGCACGACGGATTACAAAGGGGGAAAGGGCTGCGTTAACTACCCTTCACTATCTGCAAAGAGAGAGTACTCCTAATAGAAATGAGGGGTGGGGGGCAGCAATCAAAGCAGATCAGTGTGCATAAACACGAAAAAAAAAATTCTTACCACGTACTTGACATTCGACAGCTTATGATATTTGCTATTAAAAAACCATTGAAATTCACTGAAAAAACCATAGGTTATAGACCATATATAGTTAGGAATTAGCATTTACAAAACCTTGAAAATTCACTGAAAAAACCATAGGTTATAGACCATATATAGTTAGGAATTAGCATTTAAAAAACCTTATTTTACTCACACAAAACCATTGAAATTCCATATATAGTTAGTTGCACTAACTATATATTGCGCACCCGCAATCCACTGCTGATGATGTCACATATTACATCATTCATGACATGGTCAGTGACATCACTGATGACATCACTGATGACATCTCAAATGACATCACTGATGACATCTCATTTGACATCAATGACCACATCACTGATGATATCATTCATGTGACAATACAATGCATCTCCTCACATTTTAATATAACCTCTGTTTCACCCAGTGTTAAAAACAGAGTATAATTTTTGAAACCATTGACACACCAATACTAGTTACTACATACGTACTCACTGATTCCTACGTCTACACACACATTCACTCATTCACCCATACAATCATTCATACATACAATCACTCATGTTTACAACACAATCATATGCACTCATACACCTATACAGACACTCACACTCTGCCACTCATCCATGGAGTTACTCACACACCTAGTCAGTCCTGTAAAGAATCAATCACACTTCCATTTTCTACTCTATACAGTTAAACATAGAGCACCTTACGTTTTCAACCATATACTAACACATACTTACTCTCTTATACAATCATTGATACAAGTACACATTGATCTGTACAGAGTCACACACCTCCCATCCAGCCACACACACACTCAGTCTCCCATGCAAATACTTGGGCAATCAATCAATAACCCATATAGTTACTCATATAGCTACTGATCAACACATGCAGCAGTTTACAGAATAACAGACATAATGATGCACAAATTAAGACAGTTTAGTCACTAACCCATGCACTCAGTGAGACACATTTAATCACTCACTCATACATTCAGTCATGCACCTACTAAATCCTTCGTCCAGACACTTATACATCCACTCATTCTTCAATATGTAAGACATATTTTAACTTTACAGAAACATAGTCACTGGATGTTGTCATCAGTGATGTCACTGACCATGTCATGAATGATGTAATATGTGACATCATCAGCAGTGGATTGCGGGTGCGCAATATATAGTTAGTGCAACTAACTATATATGGAATTTCAATGGTTTTGTGTGAGTAAAATAAGGTTTTTTAAATGCTAATTCCTAACTATATATGGTCTATAACCTATGGTTTTTTCAGTGAATTTTCAAGGTTTTGTAAATGCTAATTCCTAACTATATATGGTCTATAACCTATGGTTTTTTCAGTGAATATATATATATATATATATATATATTCACTGAAAAAACCATAGGTTATAGACCATATATAGTTAGGAATTAGCATTTACAAAACCTTGAAAATTCACTGAAAAAACCATAGGTTATAGACCATATATAGTTAGGGATTAACATTTAAAAAACTTTATTTTACTCACACAAAACCATTGAAATTCCATATATAGTTAGTTGTACTAACTATATATCACGCACCCGCAATCCACTGCTGATGATGTCACATATTACATCATTCATGACATGGTCAGTGACATCACTGATGACATCACTGATGACATCTCAAATGACATCACTGATGACATCACTGATGACATCTCAAATGACATCACTGATGACATCACTGATGACATCTCAAATGACATTACTGATGACATCACTGATAAAATCATTTATGTGATAATACGATGAACCTCTTCAGACTCTAATATAACCTTAGATACACTCAGTGTAAACACAGACTCAAAGATTGTCACTCATCCATGAAGTTACAAACACACCTAGACAGTCATGCAAACAATCAATCACACCTCCATTTCCTTAACTATACAGTTAAACACACCTTACTTATTCAAACATATACTAAGACATATTTACTCACTTATACAATCCTGGATACAAGTTCACAATGATCCATACAGCCACTCACACATTCACTGGCTCTTATGCACAGTTATTTATATATGTCAACTCTCACATGTATTGTATTTTACATATGTACTTAATTTGACATGTAGCACTGAGATATCTATTCACTCAACAATACAGTCATGCACACAGTCAACCGCCCATACAGCTGTTTCCAACATGCACTTTTGAACCCATACATCTATGCACAGAGTCATACACTTCCCAGCCACCCACACACACACTCAGTCTCCCATACAAATGCTTGGGCAACCAATCAATAACCCATATAGTTACTCATATAGCTACTGATCAACACATGCAGCAGTTTACAGAACAACAGACATAATGATGCACAAATTAAGACAGTTTAGTCACTAACCCATGCACTCAGTGAGACACATTTAATCACTCACTCATGCATTCAGTCATGCACCTACTAAATCCTTCGTCCAGACACTTATACATCGACTCATTCATAAATATGTAAGACATATTTTAACTTTACAGAAAAATACAGTCACTGGATTTTGTCATCAGTGATGTCATCAGTGATGTCATTTGAGATGTCATCAGTGATGTCATCAGTGATGTCATTTGAGATGTCATCAGTGATGTCATCAGTGATGTCACTGACCATTTCATGAATGATGTAATATGTGACATCATCAGCAGTGGATTGCGGGTGCGTGATATATAGTTAGTACAACTAACTATATATGGAATTTCAATGGTTTTGTGTGAGTAAAATAAGGTTTTTTAAATGCTAATCCCTAACTATATATGGTCTATAACCTATGGTTTTTTCAGTGAATTTTCAAGGTTTTGTAAATGCTAATTCCTAACTATATATGGTCTATAACCTATGGTTTTTTCAGTGAATTTCATTGGTTTTTTAATAGCTAATATCAAAACCTTTACAATGTATTATTCTTTAAATAGAAAAATATTTTTTACATGTTTTTAATACAATTTTTTTTTTATTTTTTTTTGTTTCGCTCCCGGTACGCGTACCGGTTAGCTTCCCGTTAGCTCAATCCGGAGGCGCGACCCGGTACGCGAACCGGTAAACGTTCATTTTGCGCACCTCTCGCGTTACAAAACAACATCGTGACGCTTCGCGTCAGCATGACGTTTCGCGTTCTCGCGTAATACGTCATATTACGTGCTACGTTCGCGTACCCGGAAGCGTAGCGGTACGCGAACCGGAAGCGATCCGCGGCGCGGCGCCGACCGCGTAACGTAAACACAGCAGGTCATGTGACTCGGTAATAACACTTTTCATTGGTTCATTTCACTTTTGGTTTCCTAATGATGTAATACTAGGTCATGTGATCTAAAATGAACACTTTTCATTGGTTTAGAACTTTTGTTTTTCCCAAATGATGAAAACCCCTCCTTCTTTCCTCACTCTGACTTTCATCTTGGTGAGAGAAAGACCCTTTATTTAGACTTTGAGATGGCTTCATTAGTAGCTTCAGCTGGTGCTAACCCACCACCTCCACCAAATCCAAGAAAGAGAGGACCACCTGCAGAAGTAATTTTGCAAGAAGAGGAAGAACAGGAAGAGGAGGAAGAGCCTGAGTTTTTGCCAGAGGAGCCCAGGAGGTACAATCGAAAGGAGAATTACATCTGGCAATTCTATAGAATTCCAGAGGGGCAAAAAAAAGTGAATGCACGCTACGTGTTTTGCCGTATATGCGGTGATAGATTGTCAAGGGGAACTGATAAAAAATACAGTTACGGCAATCACACTATGCATCGGCATATGAGTAGGTGGCACCCAAATAATTATAGTGCTGCCCAGCTACGTGACGAACAACAAAATCCCCTCCCAATGGCAAGAAGATCGGTTGTCCCAGAGGTGTCGGGACCAGAGGCGAGGGAGATGATCGCAAACATCCAAATGTTGTTTGGGCACGTAAAGCAAGTGTGCGTGGAATGTGGCGCTTTCATCTGCTACAGAGAAAGTAGCATCAGTTTGATTTTACGAGCTATTCAAAATCATGTTAATGTTTGTCCGAGACGCCCCAAAAAATAAATTTTTTTTTTTTTGTTGCTCCTGTTGAGCCCTTTACAATGGATCGTTTTTGTTTCCCCCCCCCCAAAAAAACCCAAAAAATTTTAAAAACGTTCAGAAAATACAAAAAAAGTTAAAAAATGTTCAAAAAATACTAAAAAAAATATAAAACAACAAAAACATAAAAAAAAAGTTCTTTTCAGAACTAACTCCCCATTATAAAAAAATTGGTAGAATATTTGAAACTCTGCCAATCTCTATTTCTCTTAGTTCGCTCCCGGAGCGCTACCCGGTACGCGTACCGGAAGCTAACCAAAAAAAATATTTTTTAAAAAAAAGAACAGTAAGTATAAGGTAAGCAAACAGACAGTTATGTGAAAAGAAAGACAGCGTTAGGGAGTAAACAAGAGATACTGTTACCTACAATCCACTGCTGTTGATGTCACATATTACATCATTCATGACATGGTCAGTAACATCAACAGCAGTGGATTGTAGGTAACAGTATCCTTAGTTTACTCCCTATAGCTGTCTTTCTTTTAACATAACTGTCTGTTTCCTTCCCTTATAGTTACTGTTCTTTTTTTAAAAAATTTTTTATGATCAGTCATAAACAGTGACATTAATAGAAACAGAGAGAGTGAACAAGAGTGAAGAACTATGGTCCTCCTCAGCCACCCTCAGAAAACCAAGGGGGTCAAGATACATCTACCGTGCCCCCTTCTACCCATTCTGAACATTATTTGCCCTCCATCTTGTATCTTGATTAGACTGAAACACAAAATGGTGGACTCCCATAACGCTGCTGGTTTGCGAACCAGGCAACTTCCCGGGAAGCGGTCCAAAAAAAAAGGTGGGAAAGTAATTCACAGACACTAAGAGTAATAGAGATGGAGTGAGTGAACAAGACTGAGGAACTATGAGAACAGAGGGACTGAGAAAAAGAGTGGAAGGATTTGAGTAAGTAGGTAATAGAGAAAGGAATGAGGAAAGTAACAAAGGCAGGAAACTGAGGATTAAAGAAGTGAAGCAGTGGATCTAATAGTAGGTGAATGTGATAGAAATGTAACGAAAAGAGTACAACTATTTACCTTGTAATTGCCGTTAAATTAATCACATTTTATTTTTATACTTTCAATCTGTGAAAGAGAGAACCAACATTTGAAAAATATTAAAACATGTATTTAAAAATTACAAAAGACAAGGGAAAATATTGAAGGACAAATAGTTTTTCAACAACTTTGACACTGACAGAAGCTTCTGCTTCTCCAGGTCCTCTACACAATCCTAAAGATATACATTTTAAACTAACAGTATCTTGATGCAGATGAAGTGAGGCCTATCTTAAAACATGGTGCATCTTTTGCATTGCTCTTGTTTCAGAAAAGTGTCGCTTCAGGATGCCAATAACATGTCTCCTATCCAGAGATTTGTTTGAGGTGAGGCCTACTCAGAGTTCAAGATGAGATTTACACTTGTTGAAGTGTACAGAGGAGATAATATCTGTGAAAGTCTACCAATGAAGTGAGTCATGTCCACTGCACTCTTCAACAAAGTAGAAACCTCCTATGTTTCCCTGGACAGACCTAAACTTGATCTGCACAATGTGATTCATAATGATAGGAAACACAGGTGATGTAATTGAAATATGTGCAATTTATTTTGCTCATTTCACAATCACATCACTTGTGTTTCCTTTGCTTAGGTATCTCATTGTGCAGATGTAGTCCAGCATATGAAAGAATACGTAGAAGTGCAGCACTGCATGCAATAAATTTAACACTTACAGAAAACTCACCTTCTCCATGCCTCCTACACAGTTCTACATATATATCATAAATGCAAACAGTACAGAATTAATTATACATGTTAAATGGTTTATTTTTGCTGTTCTCAGAATGTATCAAAATTCACTAAAAACAGTGACTTGAAGGTATTCATCATGTAACAGCGGGGAAAAAAAAACACAATCAAAATGATTGTGTTTAAAAAACCCATACAACATCAGAAATTAAAATTCAGAACTCCTTAAAGTTAACTTACTTTCCATGACGTCCAAGGATGTCCTATGAACAGCTTACACTCTTTTGTGCTGTTATTACTTTCAGCCCGCCACTTTCTGAAAGAAAACCTCCATCGTTTTTAAAAACACGTTACATGCAATAAATGACTTCTTGCTCTCTACCACTATTTTCCACAAGGCCAAATCTAGTCAGAGATATTTATAACTCTTGGATTTCTTGTAAGCCAATCCCATCATTTGGCATTTCCGCAACTTTCACAATTAAAATGTTGAAGATAATTTTCACAATCCTGGAATAGTAATATCTTCCACTTCTTGCTCAGTCATGTTCTACATTTCCTATGACACTGATACTGCTTAATATGAAGCAGACTTACACTACCTCTATGAGTACTACAATTATTTAATTCTCTACATCACTTTTAATCACAAAGCAATGTAAAACAGTAGACAGCATTGCAGACTTACATTCCCTCTACTCCATGTTTTGATTGGCTGCTTCAATTAGCTTATGAAAAGAAACAGTTTTTCTGAACTCATTAAAAGTGCACATATATCTCCATGATGTCCAGTCCTATGATTAGAAGTTATGTCTCTGAACTACACTTATCCTCAAGGCCAAATTGTGTAGGAGCCATTAGAACTTCTTGAAATTCCACAGAGCACATCCCGAGATTATTTCCCTAAAATTTTGGTTTTAAAAACACCAGGTAAGAGTTTTTAAGGTCATACGGCAATTTTTTTTTGAAAATTAAAACAGAATCATTGCAGAATGACCAGCCATTTCTAGACTTTAAATAAGCTGTGTAATGTCCTGATGTTATTGAAGGGCCGTCATGATATATAATTGCTGTAGTTACAAAAGTCCTTCCTGATATTGACAACTGCGAAGCTACAAAATTTTTTATTAAAGTTGTCAATTTTGTTCCATCAGGCCTACATCGTTGGAACATTAAAATGACGTACTGGCCATATGTTCGTATAAATAATGTGGACATCATTTCAGATTTACATTGGCTACACTCCATGTTGTGATTAGCAGCTTTTACTAGCTTATTAAAGGAGACTGATTTACTGTCTGGCAAAGTTAAATATATAAATCTTTCTGAGTCTACACTAGTAGTACTTGATACCATACAGTTCTCGCAGTCATGCTGCCATTGATAAGAAAGCCCAAACAGCTGATCTACATCTACACCTTCACCATGTAATACATCAAGCATATACATTAAAAACTCCTGACAATCTTGCTGAATATTTTGAGAGAATTGTGTTTGGCCTGAACATCTATCTAACAGATTTCTAATTTCAGACACACTTTCTATGTTTCTTCTATCAGTGGTACATTTCTCTAACACAGAATTTAACAAACTGCAAAATCTTTGATCAGAATTGACCACAATCTCTTCTTTTACATTTTTTAGAGAAAACAAAACATTAATTACTACATTAGCATAGCAGTTGACACCAGAACTGTTTTCAAACTGAAAACCAACAACATCTTCAACAGAATCCTCTTTGTTTCTGCTTGTAATTTTAGGTTCATTCACTTTTTGTCTTTTTGCTACAACCTCCCCAGTATTGTTCTCATTTCTTCGTTTCCGGCCTACCAGACGTTTCTCAAACAAAGGAAACTGAGGCAAATGTGGCGCATACTCTCTTCTTAATCTATTGTATTCCTTAACACAATCTAGATCTGCACAAATGTTTCTGACATCACACTCAATCAAGTACAATCCCGATAAAGTTCTAACTCGTGACAATGCCACATATGCCATACCCTCCTTGAACACAGAACTGCCAATATTCACCAATGCACTGTCTACACTTAAACCTTGCGATTTATGGATTGTCACCGCATATGCCAAGCAAACAGGGAACTGTTTACGGCGAACATATAAGTCTTTTACAAGCAAAAATCTAGCAGAACAACGAGCAATTAGCTGTACTTCCTCAATGCCATCAAATTTAATTTTTAAAAATTCAATTCCATCTCTATTTCTGTATTTCACAAAATCAACAACATTACCCATTGATCCATTTACCAGACCTCTTTCAACATGTAAATTCCTTCTTAAAATTATACGGCAGTTCAAGCACACATTCAGAGTCTTTTCAAAACCTGCAGTTTTAGATATACTCTTCTCTAATGAATCCAATTTAGTTTTCAGATTCTCAGACAAAATAATTGTTGATCCCATATGCTCTACTCTATCAATAGCTTCCAGTTTCACAATCTCTTGCTTTTCTAAATGCAACATTTTGTTGTTAAATTTGGCACATTCTGCAAGAGTTGGCATCAAACATATTCCAGATTTCTTTTCAGTAATTTTCTGAAAAATATTCTCAGGCACAACATCTTGTTCTGGATATAAATTTGACAGTAATCGTGCATTTAAAACTTCTTTCCCATGCTCGGTCACTTTTCCAATTCTAACATCTTGTAGAATAGTCTTGTAAACTTCATCCTTCGCCTGACGCATATTTTCATGCAGTTCAGCATAATTGAAGTTTAACCATATATTGACGTTGCCAATGCTGCCTAGGCACTTCCTGGTATCTTCATGCGTGAGCATTTTGAACACAGGTTGCCCTTTCACTGGTGTCAGCTGCAGAAGATCTCCGAAAACAATGATGTGTTTGCCACCAAATAACACATCATACTCTGTTTTGAGAACTTCTTGCATCCTCAAATGCACAAAGGCAAGCATGACATTGGAAACCATGCTTACTTCGTCAATGATAAGAAGTTTCATTTTCCTCAAGATTCTTGAAACTTCAAAACAAGCATCTCCAGATAGCTTGTGATATTCTAATTTGTTGTCATGCTCCACTGGCAGCATCAGTAAACGATGTAAAGTAATCCCTTTAATATTATGTGCTGCCAGTCCAGTTGGAGCAGTGACAACACAAGACAGCGATGACTCTGTCCTTTCCTGCAAATAGCATGAAATTGCTTTAATGAGGAAACTTTTTCCAGTTCCCGCTTCTCCACTCACGTACAGTCGGACAGGCTTCAACGACGTACATGAGCACTCTTTCTTATCATGACTTAATCCATGATCAATTTGCATGGTAACTTCGTCATATATTTTCCTCTGCTCAACGTTGAGTTGCCTTTCCAACTCTTCTAAGTTAACCGCATCCTCTTGAGCATGTGCCATGGCTCTTTCCACTTCATTCATAGCAGTGGCAGCTTCATTTTCAATAAGAGGTCCTCCTAGTGGATCCTGACTCAATGAAGCAGAACTCTGACTGTCCTGAGAACTGTCTCTGGCAATCTCGGCTGCAATCGTTGCTTCCTGCTCAATTTCCGCATTCAACATTTCTACATATTTGGGAAAAGCAGGACATTCTATGGTCTCCTTGGCGGCATTGAAAGAGTCTTCGTAACAGAGGAAATCTCCAAGCAGTTCCTCTTCTGCACGCCAAGGCTTGAAAAGTTGCAAAAGTGCTAAATAGAAAAACTCCTTTTTTTCAGGAGATTCGCCACTCAATTTTCGATGGTTTATCAAGTGGCATTTTCTTTGCTTGACCAGACATCCCTCACTTCCTATTACAGCATACACTCCTTTCTCAGTATCTTCTTTGATGTTCCTCTTGAATATGTAATTTTGCAGAACCTCATACAGACAAACATTCTCTAGGTGACTGCTTCGATTTGGATAATATGTATCCAACATGTTTGTCTTCAAAATGTCGGTACTGTTTGGCTCCTTTTCCGCCAAATACTCAATTTCCCGCACAGGTTTGAGAACTCGATTACGCGTTGCAGCAAGACCAAGACTCGCCCAAACGATACTCCTGGACTTGGCATAGAGACTTGCTGAAGACAACCGGTCAGAACATTCGTACGCTCCGATTTCTCGATGCGACAACATCTTCAGACTGAAACTGTACAACTTCTTGCTGAGGCTCTTTTCATGGGAAATGTCCTCCCACATATCCTTCAATTCTGTCTTCTCTTTTTTGGTGATGTAAGACGTCACATACCGAGCCACAGCCATACAGTTATCAGCCACAAACTGTATATCCATGTTAGCATTCCACATGGACAAAATCACCGGGTTGTAGTCGTTGATGTACTTGGACTCTTCATTCCTCTTCAAATTGTATGTGTTTTTAGGTGATTTCTTCATCACATTATGTCGCAGCGAAGACATCAAACTGTTTACTCTTCCTTTAGAAATCACCGGTCGTGGAAAGCCGAAACGACATTTGGTGTAGAACTTGTCTTTGTTTCGGAATTTACGACGGCAGTACTTTCCACATCGATGGCTTTGGAAACGCAGAACTTTTTCTCTTAGGCTTTTCTTCTCCTTTGCGTTTGGAACAGCACACGTAGAATACTGTTGGATGAAACTCATCACTGAGTCTTCTGGATCCGTTCCAAATTTAGGTGCATCCTTGATCCACAACAACATATGTATATGAGGAGCACCTCTTGCTTGGTACTCCTTTCTCCAGAAGAAATCCAACACCTCTCCAAGAGGTGGATTCTTCTTATTCATGATGAAAGACATCATAGCTTCAAATCTATGATTGAAGTACCTACATACATTGACTGGATCCAAAGAGCACAGTTCTCCGGGTGTCTTGAATTCGATGTTATCTACGTTAGCATTTGCCTCTCGTAGAAATTGAAGTAAGTCTTCCCAGCCATACTCGGCACAACTCAGAGTGAGGAACCATGTGGGAGTACCTAAGTTCCTCAGCATACATTTTAAATCACCATGACGACGGTACCAGTACTCATTAGTACCACGCTGACACGCCATGAGATTAATCAGGTGAGAATCCAAAATACTATCTTGGACATTCACTTTATCCATAAAATCACTTGCCGAGATGTTTTGCATGTGTATACCACTTTTCAAGATGTGGTTCACTGCATATGACAGTCCAGACAGATCGCTTTCAAACAGGAGATGAAACAAATAAGGAATGCATTGTCGAAACCTAGCATCTCCTGCATACAATCGCAAAGTCCGGTATTCAGAAGCAGGAATTTGATGAGGTCGCTCATCATATCTTCCTCCCTGACCTGTTGGAAAAAGCTGTGGGAAACACCGAGCTTCCAAACTTTCCTCCCAAACACTAATGGGACTCCCTTTGGCTTGTTTCATTTGAAACAACTCAATAGCATTCCCCATGACTTCCTTGGAATGCAAAGGATGAACACTATAATGTTCATATATTTCCTCACTAGTAGAGGGTTCTACTTTCTCAATTTGACCAGCACACAAATCGCTATCCTCTTCCTCACTTACTTCCTCTTCTGCAACATATACATTCTTATAGTATTTATTATTTTTTTTCAAATACAATGTTGCCTTTTTAACTTTCCTAACATCTACTAAATCTTGCCATATTTTCTTATTCTTTGTCGGAACCCCATTAACTAAGATAACCAGAGGTTCCTCTTCCACTTTTTCTACTCCAATTGTGTTAATGTTTTTCTTCAAATCTAGAGGCAAATAAACAACTCTTCCCTTTAATCCTCTCTGTAAATCTGATGGAGGCAATTTCCCTGTCTTTGGCTCCATTCTTACAATAGCCTGAAAGGGATGGATACTTTGAATCAAAATAGATTCATAAGTATTTAAGTCCTTCAATTCAGAAGGAATCTCAACCAATTCCAGATTATTATGAACTGCTCTAGCAGGCATCTGGTTTTGTTTTAATTTGTTACAACAATAAGTACACACACGTTGATCCAATCCCAAATCAAAACAATTTTCTACCATCAAGTATGTTGCAAAATCCTTCCATTCACTATTATTTTCCCTTTCACTTTTTGCATATAAATCCACTAACTTAGTCTGATTCTTATAATAAGTGCGTCTACAACACACACAAGTGAAATTAGGCCTCTCACTTGATTTCATGTCAAACGTCGCAATTTCCCTCTGGAAATTATCTGTACTGGAAACATGTACACTATCTTCCAAATGACCCTCTACTTCTTGCTCAATTTCAACATTCTCCTCTTTACTTCCAAAGTAACAAAACTCAATTTCTTCACATATATTCTTCACATCTATTTCAGAACCATGCAAAAGAGCAGCGCATAATTGTTTCAGCATAATTGCTGGACTCTTAGCATAATACAACATTCTAACTAATTTCCTCACTTTGTTATGATGCACTGCTAGCATCCTGAAATGATGAAAAACACTCTGGCATACTCTCCTGGAAAGACAAGCCAGTGAATGACCATGCAAACCTGTCACTTCTCTTACTCTGCAAGGATCTAATTCTTGCAACAACCTCATTTTCTGCTTCAAACTTTTTTTGTTAAATGACCGTACAAAATCACAAAGCAAATTGATGGAATCCTGTCGCACACTGCAAATACTACTACACTTCCAGGTGTACACAGGACCCTTAGCACGTCTTCCTAAAACCTCATTACCTAACAACTCTTCTGCCTCTGTTGTCACAAGTTTTTCTTTTTCAACTGGACAACCATCTTTCACTTCATAAGCACGACCACTGATGTCAACTGCATGCACCAAATCATTATCCTGGAAATAACTCTCTTCATTAAAAAATGCCTCACAGCTTGAACTATGCATCCATTCTCCAGAAAAAACTTCACAAAAATTACTACGATTAACTATTCTCTTCCATCTACTATTTCTTTTGAAATCAAAAATTGCCTTGTTTAGCTTCCTAATTCTATTGATTATCAAAATAAATAACTTACGTTTAATTTCAAATGCCTGATCAATAACTTTCTCAACTTTTTTTTTCTCTTATAAAAAACTAGTTTCTGTTGACCTTTCTTAATATTTTTTAACAAATTGCCAATTATCCTGTTGCGGAACATTCGTTTACGAATCTCCCTAAACTGTTGTTTCCTTCTACTATCATGCACAGATTTATCTCTTGCTCTAGCAGTAACATTTTCCATTGTCCTTTTCTTTCCATTTGATTTACTCCTCGTGTTATGGACTGAAACATTTTCTGTAGTAATATTTTTTTTATTACAAATATTTCTTATGAAATATTTAGAGCTCTTACCCGGTGCTTTCTTCGTGGCTTGAGAAATATTTTTGTTAGAGGACTGCTGCATTTTTTTTTTCTCCTGCTGTCTTTGACGTTTTGCAGCCTTTATCTGTCTTTGTGTTGTAGGCATATTAAAATCTTGAAATGATCTGCAGTTGAATCTGAGGAAAAATATAATAAAAAATGTTAATAAACATTATTATCAAACAGTAAATCAGTAATAGTGATCAAAAACATAACACACTACTTGACATTTTAATTTGAAGATTTTTTAGTCATTGCCATTTTTACAATACAGAAATACCAGAAAAGAAATGACATTTATATTTATGTTACCTATGCTATTTTATATGTGAATCTGATCTAATTTTATGAGCATATTTTAATATTTTATTGAAGACACTACACATAACCTGTTTTTGAAGGTGTCTTTATTTTTAAATTAAACGGTTTACCTTTTTACTTTTTATTGATTATAAATTTTAAAAATAAATGTTTATAATTCCAAAGGCTCAAGCAGGTCAGCTTCCCATCCTATATCATATAATTCGGACAAATCTGCATCCTCATCACGCTCTTCTTCATCCTCAGGATTTAAATCATCCAAGGGATCAACATCCACTGATGTTTCAATTACGAGTTCAATGATGAGGTCAAAATCAACTGATTGCTGATTGTCGCTCATGTTGATGTTGTCTTTATCTTTAAAGAAAGATAACAACAATGAGATGTTGCAGAGTAAGAAACAAATCTCAGAGATTATAATAGTAAAATTGTTTAACAAGATTAACATTTTGCAGCTATTATTTAGCCATGTCCAGCAATGCTGAGCAGGTGAAGCCTATGTCTAATTTTTCACTGAACAGGACTCATCTCTTCTTAACCTTGGATAAGCCTCAACGACTCTGTGTCCCCTGCACATACTCAAATGTTAAAGTGCAGATTTATATTAAATGGCACATCCCCAGGCATGCACCAGTTAATGTGCACCACTGCTTTACCACCCATGGTGTGCCGCATTTACAATCAGATAGGAGAAAGCTGCGTCAAAACCCTGCGCCTGATTGAAGCTGGCATAGGTCTTGACGCAGCATTGTGCAGATGGGGCACCCCTGAGCCTTGCTGGAGCTGCATCGCACTTGCGATACAACTCCAGCAATGCACCACCTTTACGGCACAGATGCGTCACGCATCTGTGCCGTTTTTGCCCCATGCTGCGCCACATTGTAAATGCAGCACAACATGGGTGGCGGAACAGTGGCGCAGGATGACTGTCACATCCCTGGTGATGCGCCAGTCATCATAAATCTATCCCTAAGCTTCTTATCTTGTTACAGATGAACTGCCATATGTATCATCAAAATATTTTACATTTTCTAAATAGCGAATTTTAAGGAATAAATAGCGATTCTTTACCATTCCTAATTTGTGATGAGCAAATTGCTAATTGCAAGTTACCCATTCATTTCCATGGCCTAGGAGGCTAATATGAATGAAGGTTTAATTTGCGATTAGCAATTTGCTCATCACAAAGTAGGAATTTTTCCAAGGGTGCAGGGGTGTCTCAAGAACACCTGCTGCACCCCTGAAAAACAAATTTGGGGGCATATGGCACACATACATGCCCTAAGAGCATGTGTTGGCGTCATATGGCACCTTTTGTTTTTTTGAAAAAAAGCTTTTTGAAAAGAATTCACAAATTACCACTAATTTACCACAATAGTTTCCAAATCCTTAATGTCATTTTTTACATAGTTTTTGTTTGATACATTGCATTTAAGTAGTCACAAAATTTACAAATGCTTCAGTGCAATCGCAAAATAAGGAATAGCAAATTTTGCTACTCCTTATTTTGCATCAAAGTTGTTTGATACATACCATTTGTCTAATTAACATTCGCAAAGGCCGAAATTCATAGAATTTTGATCTTTGCAAATGCTAATTAGCTTGATACATATGGCCCCAAGTGAGGCCTGTCTTGCGACATGGTGCATCTTTTGCATTACTGCTGATTGGGTTTTATGTGGTACGTTTTTTTTTTACACCATGACATATCTGCCTAAATGCATCAATTTTTAATGTTGGCACCTCATAGCAAATATTTTGCACCACCGCTGCATCATAAAAGTGACGCACAGTGGCAGAAAAAAGGCATACACCTATCATAAATCTATCCCTAGCATTTTAAATGATTAATCCAGGATGACAATAAAGTGTGTCCTATCCAGAGGTTTGTTTAAGGTGAGGCCTACTCAGGATTGCAGATCAAAGTTACGCTTGATGAAGAATACAGAGGAGATAATACATATAAAGGACTACCAATGAAGTAAGTAATGTGCACTTTATTGCACCAGTCATCATAAATGTATCCTTAAGCTTCTTATCTTGTTACAGATGAACCACCATATGTACCATCAAACTATTTTCCATTTCCTAAATAGCAAATTTTAAGGAATAAATAGCAATTCTTTACTATTCCTAATTTGCAATGAGCAAATTGCTAATTGCAAATTACCCATTCATTTCCATGGGCTAGGAGGCTCATAGGAATTAAGGTTGCAATTTGTGATTAGCAATTAGCTCATCACAAAATAGGATTTTTTTCAAGCGTGCAGGGGTATCTCAAGAACACCCTGCTGCACCCCTGAAAAAGAAATTTGAGAGCACATGGCACACCTACATGCCCTAATGGCATGTATGGGCGTCATATGGGACCTTTTTTTTTTGTTGAAAAAAATGCTTTTTGAAAAGAATTCGCAAATTACCACAAACTAGAAGTTGGTGGTAGTTTCCAAATCCTTAATATCATTTTTTACATATTTTTTTTTTGATACATTGCATTTAAGGAATCGCAAATTTTGAATTATTGACATTTTAAGTAATTTCCACATGTGCAGTGTTTTCAAAATATAATTTGAAAATCGTTTTTGGGGAAAAGTAATGGTTTGCAAATTTATGACAAGGACATAATGGTGTATGCTTCTCTATAAGGCATTTCAGTGTCTCTAATGTCATTTTTCCCATATTACATTATAAGACCTTTCCCCATGAAGCACATTCCTTGTAAATATGCTCCCACCTGTGCATTGCAAATTTAGATTTTGACTGTTTCAGTCACATAGCCATGTTGAAAGTGACCCAAAAAATTTGCAAACGTTTTAAAATAACACATTCATGTGTCTTAAGGACATTTTAAGTCATTTCCCCATGGACAATGTTTTCTAAGTGGCACAAAAGAGGTATACACCTATCATAAATCTGTCCCTAGCATTTTAAATGATTAATTCAGGATGACAATAGGATGTGGCCTATCCAGAGGTTTGTTTAAGGTGAGGCCTACTCAGGATTGCAGATTAAAGTTATGCTTGATGAAGAATACAGAGGAGATAATTCATGTAAAGGCCTACCAATGAAGTAAGTGATTTCTACTTCATTGCGCCAGTCATCATAAATGTATCCCTAAGCTTCTTATCTTGTTAGACATCAACCGCCATATGTATCATATAACTATTTTGCATTTCCAAAAAAGCGAATTTTAAGGAATAAATAGCGATTCTTTACCATTCCAAATTTGCGATGAGAAAATTGCTAATTGCAAATTACCCATTCATTTCCATGAGCTAGGAGGCTCATATAAATGAATGTGCAATTTGCGATTAACAATTTGCTCATCACAAATTAGGAATTTATTCCAAAGGTGCAGGAGTGTCTCAAGAACACCCTGCTGCAACCCTAAAAAAGAAATTTGGGGGCATATGGCGCACATAAATTTTAACAACATTCCTTTACCTCAACAACGATTTTCAAATCATAACTTCAAAACACTACACATGGGAAAATTACTTAAATTGTCCTTAAGACACATAAAAGCGTTTTTTGATTGGCTTTCCTGCATGGTAGGGTCACTTTTAACATGGCTATGTAACACAAACATTCAAAATCAAAATTTTCCATGCACAGGTGGGAGCATATTTACAAGCAATTTGCGCCACAGAGAAAGGTCTTACATTAAAATGGGAAAAATAACATCAGGGACAGTCAATTGCCTTATAAAGAACCATACACCATTATGTCCTTCTCATGAATTTAAAAACAATTCCTTTTTCCCAAAAACGATTTTCAAATCATAATTTCTAAACACTGCAAATGAGAAAATGCCTTGAAATGTCATTGAAACACATGAAAGCGTTTTTTGATTGGCTTTCCTGCATGGTTGGGTCACTTTTAACATGGCTATGTAACACAAACATTCAAAATAAAAATTTTCCATGCACATGTGAGAGCATATTTACACACAATTTGCGCCACAGAGAAAGGTCTTACACTAAAATGAGAAAAATAACATCAGGGACAGTCAATTGCCTTATAAAGAACCATACACCATTATGTCCTTGTCATGATTTTATAAACAATTCCTTTTCCCCAAAAACGATTTTCAAATCATAATTTCTAAACACTGCACATGGGAAAATGACTTAAAATGTCATTAAAACACATGAAAGCGTTTTTTGATTGCCTTCCCAGCATGGTTGGGTCACTTTTAACATGGCTATTTAACACAAACATTCAAAATCTAAATTTTCCATGCACATGTGAGAGCATATTTACAAGCAATTTGCGCCACAGAGAAAGGTCTTACATTAAAATGAGAAAAATAACATCAGGGACAGTCAATTGCCTTATAAAGAACCATACACCATTATATCCTTGTCATGAATTTAAAAACAATTCCTTTTCCACAAAAACGATTTTCAAATCATAATTTCTAAACACTGCACATGAGAAAATGACTTAAAATGTCATTAAAACACATGAAATCATTTTTTGATTGACTTTCCAGCATGGTTGGGTCACTTTTAACATGGCTATATAACACTAACATTCAAAATCAAATTTTTCCATGCACATGTGAGAGCATATTTACAAGCAATTTGCGCCACATAAATCATAATTGTCTCCTTAAAGCACACTATTCTCTATCTAAAATAAAGAAATATTTTCTCACCTTAGCAAATACTTTGAGTTTGAAAACAGTCTAAGAAACACACCAATTTGTCTTCAGCAGAGCAAAAGGTATGCACTCCAGAGTCTGCAGCTATCAAAAGCACAGAAATGCTGTAATTCTTCACACATATTTCTCATGTCACCCAATCAAAACTCTTCCCTCACTTTTTTTCAAATGAAAACCCTTCCCCCCTCTGCCATTTCTGGCTATTTTCCATAGCAACCACCTCTTGGAGAAACTCTGGTGTTTGCAAGTTCACACAACAATGTTGCAATTGAACTCTGAACTCTCAGTGCACCTGCATATCCAGTGCTTTCTTTCATTTAATGATTTTTTATTGACCACTCAAAATACATCTCTCAAACAACACATCTGTACACCCTAACTTTCTGTTTTCATCAATCAAAATCCACCAATCACTGTTACTGCTTCATGAACACAGAAACTCCATAGTTTTTTTCATTTCAAACTCTCATTTTTTCAACTGCCATTTCATTGCCACACTTCATCTGACTGCAGGAGAACCTTCTCTCACCATGTTTTCTGTCTGGATTGTTGGTCATAGTTATATTCACTGGGCTCAAAGGTACGTTGAAAGCAGGAATTTACCTAACCTCAATTTACAAGATGTGGAAATTAAGTGGTTTGGCCACAGAGGATTAAAATGTCACCAATTGATACCATTGGTGAAAACCTTTATGCATTTGCCCAAACCTGACCTGTTAATTGTGCACTGTGGAGGTAATGACTTGGGCACTTTGACTGGTGTAGGTCTGGAAATGCTTTTAAAGGACACCTTTGAGCAATTGATGGCACTTTTTCCTCAGACTGCCTTGGTATATTCAAATATATGCCAAAGACAGAAATGGAGGTGGTCAAACCAATTTTGTCCACAAATTGAGAAGTCGAGGGAGCATGTAAACAAATCTGTTTCAGCTTACATGAGAGACCATGGAATGGGCTCCCTGTACAACAATAACTTGCGTTACTACATGCAAGATATCTACAGAGGAGATGGAGTTCACTTCTCAGATGAGGGCAACAGAATTTTCACTCTGAATTTAAGAATGTGCATTGGTACCTACTTATAAGTACCTAAATGTACCATAAACCCAAAAGCTCTTCTCAGAGCTACCCTACATCTAATCACTCACAATTATTATTTTACTCTAACTTTTTTCACTAATTTTCAACAAAGTACACTCCCTGGGGCACTACCCGGTACGCGTACCGGGAGCTAACCTCGCGAAATTTTTAAAAAAAATGTTTTTTTTTCGCACATATGGGCCTCCTCAGCCACCCTCACAAAACCTAGGGGGTCAAGATAAGTCTACCGTGCCCCCTTCTACCTATTCTGAACATTATTTGCCCTCCATCTTGTATCATAATTCGACCGAAACACAAAATGGTGGACTCCCGTTACGCTTAAGGTTCGCGTACCAGGGCGCTCACCGGTTCGCGTACCGGGTCGCTTCCTGGGAAGCGCACCATCAAAAAAGGTGGGAAAGTAGTTCACACAAAAGCCACTTGAGACAATTATACCAAATATAGATTAGCTCATACTACATACCAATCCCTACCATTTTCACAAATTTGATTGGAATTCCATTTAGCCATTTAGCCTGTAGACCTCTCTAAATACCGTGAGGTAAATTACTTCACAAAACACATCTGAAGTGTTGGAATTGACAACCAATTAAAATGTTACTTTCATTTTCTACTTTTTTTACCTGACATTTGATTGGTTATGTGATGAAGCAAAGCTTCGCATATTTTGCGGCTTGCCGAAATCAAGAACCTCGTTTATGTATAACAAGGTAATAAATGTACGACTTACTAACATTTATATTAAGTTTGAGTAAAAGTTTAAGACGCTTGCCTATGTGTATTTCTAATGAATTTAATCCATGTCCTCTAAAATGGCCGCCGCTTGTATTTTAGTTACTGCGCATGCGTCAGCCACACTCACGTGTCCTGACGCGTCTGCAGAAGTGGAGGGAAAGTTGTGCGCATGCGTAATTCATAGCTGTGCTTATCATGTGGTACAGCTCGTGCCACTGCTCTTGTGTCCGTCTCAATGTAGCTAACATTTAATTGCATAAGTTTATATCTTGATGATGAGTTAAAAGTACCAACCCTGTGCTGTGTTTTTCATAATGACATTATTATGTATTAATTTGTTTTCGCTTACTTTTCATGTACCGCGGGAAATGGGGGTCTGAGTGAGAGGAGAGCCATATTGGAGGTCCCTTCTGCGCCTGTGCGACATTCGGCAGCACGAGGGACCTTGGCTGATGGAACATAGCCAGCTGGCAGTGATGGGCGAGATGCTCCTGAGAAAGTCACCTCTGCCCTGCGAGAACAGCGAATGTGGCTCCTTATGTGATACATTGTATTGTTGCGCTACTGTTAGCTCATGGGAACCCCAAATCTGCTAGGCGGTACCCAAATATGTTAATGAAGGCTTCAATTCGCGTATTGTGATTGGTGTGTTACCCAAACCCTACCTTAGGACCAATCGAAATTGAGGGATTCTGACACTTTGCAACATTGGGGGGTGGTACACTGTCCCCAAACTGTATATCTACCCTGGGTTCACCTAGTGAACCGTCCGACTTGTCTGGTTTAGCTGACCTGTCACTGACCCAACGCACTCAATAGGTGACCGAAGATACAGAGCGCTGCGGAGCACTCTGTCCGAATTTGACCATAGACTAAGGTTTTACTGAACCTTAAAGTGCTGGCAAGGCACTTAACTGGGAGTTCGTTGACCCAATCGGGGTCTTGATCGATAGCTGCAGAGCGGGTGGAGCGCAGGCGTTGCTTCCGAACTGTGGGTTCCGGTCCTGTCCTGAAGAGGGTCCTGTCCTGAGGGTTTGCTGTCCTGTCCTGAGGGTCCTGTCCTGATTCCTATTCCGAGGGTATCCTGTCCTGTCCTGGGTGTCCATTCTGCACCTGCTGTCCTTTGAGGGGTATCCTTCCTTGAGGGTTTCCTGTCCTTAACTGACCCGTGGCCAGGGTTTGGTTTCCACACCTTTTTCTAGGTAAATATTACTCTGAACCTCTTGAAATTCTTGCACCTTCTGAATTTCTAACTTTTGCTTAAATAAAGTTCAACATTGCATATGTTATATTTCCATGCCTTTCCGCAACTATTGAACAGTCATTTATAATTTTGCAAAGTTATTCCTATGTCTTCTCAATTGTTAGAAATTATATTTTGCATAGCAGTGTGCCATTTTCTGATATGGTCTAGAACTTCGTTGCCTAGATTGTTCAAAGGCCCCTTCACCTTAAGTGAAGCGTGTTATTCATTATAAGCTCTTCTACAGTAACACACACATAGTCTATCCCTGTTTAGATAATACTGACTTGCATAGTATCTTTTCTCGTTACATTTTATTAATACTTTGATGATTACTCTGTCATTATTTCTTTCTGCCTATGTGATTTACGTTATCTTGGTTATTGATTGCCTTATTTTGCTGTATCTCATGCAAGAAAATATTGAACTTTAGATAAACATTTTAAACTTCCAGTTGTCCGTGGTCATTTAAACAGTATTTGAATGATATTGGTTGGGTTTGTATTTTGCTGCCTTTTCCTTTACAGCTAGCTCCCTGATTCATTGTGGTCATTAGGCACCTGCATCGGTGGATGGTAAGTCGGGTGCACTGAAAATTGGTAGCAGGGAACACACACACACACCAACTTGATAGAGCTCGTGAAGTCACCTGATCGATGTATATGGTGATTTGAAAAGTATATGGGCCCTGAAGCCGGAAACGGCGAAAACTGTTGGTCGGGTGGCCTCGCGCGCTCTATCAGTTTTCTGGTAGCTAGAGGATGGTTAGGGACTAGTTGAGAGCAAGGCAGGGATTAGTTGGACTAGATAAGTCGGAAGCTGCTATTATATTAATGCTGCTATAAGAGCGGCTGTTCTGAGGGAACTGATCACTCTCTTGTGAATACGCTGCTGAAACTCATGAATTTTTGTATTGTTATTATTCTTGTTCTTATATTGTTATATGTACTAATCCATGCAATTGTCAACCGTCTTGTTTCTTGTTGTCCGAACTCCCCGGGGAATTGAAAGGGCAAGTGGTGAATAGAATCCATTGTCCTGAGGTCACAGGTTCGAGGAAAGTTAGGTGCAGGTTAGGATAACCGGGAAGCACTAACTAGGGTTTTCTGAATACATGTGTGAATAAATGACAGTAACGGGGTTCATTGGCAAAATTCCCATAGTGGCGTAACCTAGTAAGGGTCACATCGGAAGAGTAGCAGGTTCCTCGGAGCTAGCGTGAAAGCAGAGGGGTCCGCTGAGAAACCTTAAACTCGGAATATATCCCGGAAAGAAGTGGATGAGTTTAGGGGAATAACAGGTTCACCGATGCTAGAGTGAAGGGTAGGCGGAAGAGATCTGCCCGCAGCGAGTGAAAAGTAAATGGAAGTAGTTTACTTGTTGTAAAAGAATTCTTTCTCTGTCTAGACACTTGAGCACTGTGGCGAATGTGTATTTGTTGTAAAATAACCAAGCACTGAGCACTTTAAAAGAAAGAAAGTTTCCGTTACCTTGTGAAGGGAGGGAGTCAGTCGCGAAGCGCCTCTGACGTCACTCTGTGCCGCGCTGGGATTGGTGGACGCAGCGGGCGGGTAGCGGAGCTGAAATTGTAAAGGAGGGGTGAGCGCCGGAGCGTGGGAACTGTCTCACGAAGGGGCCGCGCACCCATTGGCGGAGCTTATTTTGTGTCGCGCACCCATTGGTTGCACGAATTTTCTGAAGCGCGTTCTGATTGGAGGTAGTTTGTAAACAAAGTTAGCGCAGAAGTCGTATGTGGCACTCGCGGACTACAGAGACTCGACCTGATCCAAGGCATCTAGGGTTTGAAAGGGATCAGTGGGAGGCTAACAGATACGATATTATGTACGGAACCAAGAGAAAAATGTCCCTTGTAAGTAAGGTGAAAAATTATTTTAAAACGGACAAACCGATTAAATCTAGGGAAGGTGTTCTTGTCCCAGCACCCAATACTCCTGCCTCATTCATGATGTTTGACCGAGGGTACAATACCTGTGTGTGGCTGGAGAATTGGGTGAAGTACACAAAAGATGACGGAGTATTGGCTTTTCCGTTAGATGGTACTTTCAATGGTAGGATCTTATTTAATTTAAGAACCCGAATGAATGAACTGCATCCCAGACCGAGACTAACGCAGTATGAGGCATTAGAGGAATGGGAGATTGAGGCTTTTGAAAGAGAAAGACCCCGAATGGACAAGGGTTTGACCAAGTGGTACCCCAGGCAGAAACAGGAATCCAGGGATAAAAGGATGAAACAGTGGAGGCAGAGCATGATTGTTGAGGGTCTGTTTCCCATGATGCCGGCATGTCATAACATTGGAGCGGGTGAGAAAAGTACTGAAAAATGTAAGCATTGGGGGGCCCTGGGGGATTCAGATGATGAACTAATAGATGACATCTGTACCAGAAGTCCGCCACCTTACAATGAGGGAACCCGACCTTCCAGTGTAGGAGATGTTCCCCGACGCCACTTCCTAAAGGAAGAAGACAGGTCCCTGGGACTGGGAGGGGGTGGTCAAGTATTACCCTATCCTGAGAAACCCGAACTGGCGGAAACAAGGGATATATATCCCAAAGTGCCCGCAAGTCAGGAAGAAAAATATCCACGTACGAAAACTTTTTTCCCCAGACCCTTGTATGAAAGCGAAGAGAAACCTTCGAATTCGGGACTGCCTTTTGTTCAACCTCCATATGGGGAAGAGCGCAGGTCCTTTAATACTGGAACTTTATTCCCGAAACCAAATTATGGGGGAGGACCAAGTGAAACGCATCCTACTGCCCCGAGTTTTACTCCTCCATTGACCCCCCAGATATTACATGACACAACTCTAAGAAGGGTACTAGTGGAAAAGGAGCAAGAGGCTCTAGCTAGACAAAGAACAGAAATAATTCAGAAAATTTCTCAGATAAATACCAGTCCTGAGGCATTGACTATTCCAGTAACTATTGGACCGGTGGTCCCGTTATACGGAAATGGTCAGGGAAATCCGATTACTCCAGTCATGACCCCAGTCATAGCAACCCCAAGACAGGAACCAATCATCATAGATGATCAGTCCAGTGAGTGCGAGTCTGAAGTTGCGTTCTTGGAATTACCAAACAAACAGACTGTAAAGGGAATACAGCAGAGGTATAATCCTTTTAATACAAAGGAAATTAAATTAGAAACAGCAACCAGTACTAGGAATGTCTCTCTGGTAACTCCGGATGAAATTGAGAGTTGGAGTCGTGAATTAGAGAAGCAGACTCCGCAAACAAAACCTTTAGACCTCTACAAGCTGAGGGTCGAAATAGAAGAATTAATGGCAGGAAATGTGGGGTTGGATCGATTAAATACCTACTCTGAGGAAGAATTGTCGTTCATATGTAAAAGCTTTACAAGGAACACCAGAGTGCTCCACGAAAAACTGACCGAAACAGCAGTTAGTATGGGGGTAGATATCTCAAAATCCAAGCCCTTACAGAAACCGTACAGAGCAGACTTCTCAGACAAAGATATAGAACACCTGAATGTGGCAGGGAAGAAGTTGCAGATTAAAGAATTAATGGGGGTACTGCAGAAATGGGGAGATGTGGAAAAATGGAGAAGCAGATGGGCGAAAAAGAGGGAAGAAGTTCGCTCCCGACAAGTGACTCCCGAGTTTGCTTTAAGAGAGGTAGAAAAACCTGAGCAATTATGCCCCATGCGCGAAGTTCCAGGAGGGAAATATGTGCATGTCCCCTGGTCTAGGCAGGATATTGTGTCCTTCACGAACGATTTTCCAAAATTAAGAGAGAAACCAGTTGACTGGTACCGGCAAGTGGAGAGGTTCGTGAAGGTACAGAAATGTCTGTGGAAAGACCTGGATGGGTTTTTCGACATTGTGGTTCCAGTAGATTTATGGACCCAGTGTAAAATAGCCATAGATTGGCCCAGTGAAGAGTATCCCAGAAACAAGGAAACAGGAGAGCCATCAAAGGATGTCATGCGAAAATATGAGCAGGTAATTCAGCACTTGAAAGAAAAGGTGCCTGCAAAGGAAACTGATTGGACAAAAATAGATAGAACAACACAGGAAAGGGACGAGACAGTGCACTCCTTCTATGAGAGGTTATTGCAGGTATTTAAAACATACAGTGGTATTGACAACATCGACCTGAAGGATATGACGCACTTTATTTACAGGTTTGTAAATGGTTTAAGACCTGAAATTTGTCAGTGGATAAAAGACAATAAAATCTGTTGGCATACTAAGAAAATGGATGAGGTCCTGCGGTACGCTAAGTACTGCGAGGACGAGATGGCAGAAAAGAAAAAGGCCCTTAAGGAGAAGGTTATGTGGGCTCAGGTGAAGCTCGCAGAACAACAGGAAAAACAATTGAGTAACATGGTTAAAAATGCTGAGAACAAAAGTCCTGGGGAAGGGGGTGGAGGAAAGCCCCGGCCCAAATTTAGCAGGGAAGAGGCTATGAAAAAATTTCCCTGCCATCAGTGCGGCGAAATTGGACACTGGCGAAACGAGTGTCCCCAATTAGTCGATGTTAATGAGAAAACTCCTGATTTAATTCCACAGACGCAGAAAGAAAGACCAAGAAAGACTCAACCCCAGGTAAAAACAGTTCAGGTGCCTCGAGCACCCAAACAGGTATACAGGGGAAGACAGGCAGAAAATGAAGAGATAGAGGTTTGGGAAAGCGGGGAGAACAGAAATACAGCAACTTCGCAGTATCTGCTGAATGATACCTTCCTTTGTAATGATCAGGACTGACGGGGCCTGAGAGGGGAGGACGAGGAGTGCGTACTTGGCGCTTCCTTGCCGGTAGACCAGTCTGGACCATATATTGAAGGAAAGGTTGACGGAAATGATGTCACCTTTCTGTTGGACACTGGCGCTACCCGTTCTACTGTAAGAACAGTGGACGTTCCAAACCTACCCCTCTCGGGAGAAAATATCCAAGTAGTAGGTGTATCTAATCAATTGATTAGTACTCCTGTTACCGAACCAATGGAGATTTCAATTGGAAATTTTAAACAGATGCATAGATTTGTCGTCTGTGACACCAGTCCAGTGAATCTACTGGGACGTGATTTGCTGTGCAAAATGAACTGTACCATCTTTTGCACACCAAAAGGTGTTGAAATACAGACCCCAGATGAAGACGGCATTTATAAATTATTATTGCTTAGACCTGACTCAGAAATTAAAAGATTGACCCTGCAGGACTTGCCCCAAGAACTACAGGAAGCCGTAAAGCCAGAGGTGTGGGATTTCACTGGAAAAGATGTGGGTTTGATGAAAGATGTGGACCCCATACAAATAGCCATCAAGGACAATGCAGTATATCCTAACACTAGGCCCTACCGAATGAATGCTGAAGTGAAAGCAGGTGTCACTCTGGAAATACAAAAACTATTGGAAGGAAACATCATACAGGAAGTGATGAGCAGCCCATGCAACTCACCGATTATGGGCATTAAAAAGCCTAGTGGCAAGTATAGGGTAGTGCAGGACCTGAGAAAGGTTAACAAAATTGTAGTTCCTTGCTGCCCTATTGTCCCAAACCCTGCAGTGATATTGTACCAGATTCCTTGGGATGCTGAGTGGTTCACTGTGATTGATTTGTGTCATGCATTCTTTTCGATACCCCTGCACCCCGACAGCAAATTTCTTTTCTCATTTGCCTTCGAGGGTCACGTGTATTGTTGGAACCGGGTCCCTCAAGGGTATACAGAGAGCCCCTCTATCTTTAATCAGATCTTGAAAAAATGTCTAGAGACTTTGATCTTACCTGGGAACTCTGTGTTAGTCCAGTACATAGACGACCTTCTACTGGCGTCTAAAAGTCACCGGGACTGTGTAGTTGACACCATTGCCCTCCTAAACCACCTGTGTGAGAAAGGGCATAAAGTGGCCCCTGACAAACTACAGTTCTGTGCAAAATCAGTGAAATATCTAGGACACCAGATAGAAAAGGGTGTCAGAAAAGTCACTTCAGAAAGAGTGAGAATAATTCAAAAAATGCAGTTGCCCCGTACTCAAAAAGAAGTCAGAATGTTCCTGGGTGTATTAGGGTACTGCAGGCAGTGGATTCTGGGATTTGCAGCCTTAGCCAGGCCCTTGATAAAAATGACCACGAGAGGAATGCCAGATGTTGTACAGTGGGACGATGAAAGTCTAATGGCTTTCACAAGATTGAAAAACTGTCTGTGTACAGCCCCTGCGTTGGGAATGCCAGATTATTCCAAAGAGTTTGCCCTTTTCTGTGACACTCGCGATAATTGCGCATTGTCTGTCCTGACTCAAGAACATGGCACGACCAGAAGGCCTGTGGCTTATTTCTCTGCCACACTGGACCCGGTAGCTGCTGGGTTACCAGGCTGTCTAAAAGCAGTAGCTGCTACCTGTGCAAGTTTGGAACAGAGTGAGTCCATTGTCATGGGACATCCTGTGACTGTGTATGTTTCACATGGAGTGGTAATTCTATTGACCAGAACTAAAACACAGTATCTCACCCCTAGTCGGCTGACTAAATACGAGAGGATTCTTGTGGGTGCAGCAAATGTAAGCATTGTTAGGTGCGGTATTCTGAACCCTGCCACCTTACTCCCCGACCCCTTGGAAATGGAAGGTGGGGATGATGATGAACATGATTGTATTGATCTGACAGAGTTCAGTACCAAGCCACGCCCAGACATAAAAGAAGTACCATTGCCTGAGCATGATAAAGAACTATTTGTGGATGGTTCCTGCCTAAGACATGAATTAGGAGGCTTGAGTGCTGCTTATGCAGTAGTGTCTTTCACAAAAATTGAACAAGCAGGTTACCTATATAACATCAAGTCTGCACAAGTAGCCGAATTGATAGCCATGATAATGGCTTGCAAAATTGGGAAGGACTTACGCATAACAGTTTATACTGACAGTCAGTACTGTTATGGCGTTGTGCATGACTTTGGCCAATTATGGCTGCAGAGGGAATTCATGACTTCCTCAGGTACTCCCATTCGGAATGCAAAAGTTGTTCATGACCTTTTAGAGGCCATCCAGTTGCCCAAAGAACTGGCAGTGGTAAAATGTACTGCTCATCAAAGGAGCATGGACAGAGTATCTCTGGGAAACGATTATGCTGATCGAGTGGCTCAATGGTGTGCCAAAGATCGGTATATTGTAAATCCAAAACGAGGGGGGCCAGGAACCAGCTGCCAGCTTCAGGTGTTTGAGGAAGTGCCTACATGGGATGAGGTGAGAGAGTGGCAGGAGTCGGCTCCTTGGCAAGAAAGAGAGAAATGGAAGGAGGATGGATGTAGACCGAGACGTGTGGATGGTGTCATCATAGGCCCAACTGGTATGCCTGTGTTACCCCGACACTTGCTTGGCACAATGGCAAGATTAATACATGAAGGATCACACATTGGTAGGGATGCCATGATTCTGGTATTTCAACAGACTTGGTACAGTAAAAAGTTCAGGAAGGTAGCAGAGTCCCTCTGCCAGAGGTGCCTGTCATGTCAACAGATGAACCCAGGCAAAAGGACAATGGTTGAGCTGAGCAAGATTGGGAGGTCAGGGGGTCCCTTTATAAAGATACAGGTTGATTTCATCACCATGCCCCGTTGTGAAGGGAAACGATATGTCCTTGTCATTGTTTGTGTATTTTCAAAATGGGTAGAAGCTTACCCTACTCCTCAAAGTGACGCACTGACAGTAGCGAAGTGTTTACTAAAAGAACTGATACCTAGGTTCGGAATACCATGCATTATTGAATCAGATAAGGGTGGACATTTCCAGAATGACATACTGGCTGAACTCTGTAAGGCCTTTGGAATAAGGCAGAAACTCCATTGTGCATACCACCCAGAGGCTTCTGGAATAGTGGAACAAGTAAATGGAACTATCAAAAACAGACTAGCAAAACTGACAGATGCTACTGGCATGACCTGGGTGAAGGCCCTGCCCCTGGTCCTGATGGGACTGAGAAGTGTTCCAGACCGCAAGACAGGCCTAAGTCCCCATGAAATCATTATGGGAAGAGTGATGAGACAAGCATGGGTGCCAGGAAGCAAACTGTTGAGTATTACTGATGATTTGGTGCTTGAATACTGCAGAAGATTGGGTGACCAAGTGCGTTCTATCTCTCGCCAGATTGGAGACGACGGCATCCTTAATCCAACGACTCCTCTCCACAACTTGGTTCCAGGAGACTGGGTCAAAATAAAGAAGCACACTCGATCAAGCTGTCTGGCACCAAGGTGGGGAATTAAACGCCAAGTAATCCTGGTAACAACCACTGCAGTGAAAGTCGCAGGTGTTCCCCAGTGGATCCACGCCGGACACACTCAGAAGGTATTGCCAGACAAAGGATTTGAAGAACCAGGGCAACCAGCAGAGGACCCTGAAGGAGCCAGACCAGTAGCAACTGACAACGAGCAGCCCAGCACCAGTCAGGTTGCAGGAACAGCAGACGTTGGCCCAGGAGTAGTTGACTGCGAACTGCCAAGAAACCAGCCTGCTGAAGAGGTCCAGGAAACTGAGCCAGGAGTAGCTGAAGACGAGCTGCCAAGCATATGGCCAGAAGAATGGATACCGATGATTGATCTGACCGAAGATCCTATCAGAACAAGTGAAGGTAGAGAGTGGACTAGTCAGGAACAGCAAGGCACAGGCGAAGATCCTCAGCCGATTGAGATTCAAATCAAAACTGAGGAAGGAGAAGGTCAGACAGGGACAGAGCACGTGATTGATACAGATCAAGTGAATAAGACTGAACAAGTGCCCGATACTGAACAATTGCAAGATACAGAACAAGTGTTTGATACTCCTCCATTAACTCCTGATGTGGATAAGGGACAGACTAGACATAGAGTAATAGTTCGAGCAGAAGAAAATCAAGAGATCGAAGTGCTTGAACAGGATCAGATAGAGTTAGAAAAACGGGTTCAGGAAACAGGAACAGAAACAGAGACAATCGAAAGCCAAAAACAAAATATTCCTGAACAAGGCCAGATTAGCAACCAGGCAGAAAAATTTGATGCTAGCCCTGGAACTAGTCAGATAAGGGAAGTAGGAGAAGAAAGTGGAGAAGAATTACCACAAGATAAAGAGAACAAGAGAATAAGAAAAGAAAGTGAAGTCAAAGTACCGACTAAGAGACTAAAGAAAAGAAACAACCTTGAGCCTAGGTTCGTAAAAAGACTGAGACTAAGGATAAAGACAGTGGAAGAAAAACGTGCAGAAGCAAGAAGAAGTGCTCGAATAGCAGAGCAAGAAGAAGACTCTTCCAAAAGAAGGAGTGAGCGAATAAAAAGACAAAACAAAAAGTACAAGTCTCCTGAATGGACACTGGTTTTGGAAGAACTTGAAGATCTTGATATAACTGACGTGAGCGACGGAGAACCTGTCCCAGAGTACTCAGCTGAAGAGGAAGACGAACCACCGTGAATTTGCACAAAGTAAGCTAGTTGTGTAAAAAGTAAAAAAGAGGGGTGAGAACACTCCTTCTGAGCTAAAATGTCTGATTCAACAGTGAATGGTAGACCTAGTTGCAGCCGTTTTAAGACGTGTTGCAAGGTGTGTATATGTAGTGTAGTAGTACTGATAGTTATCTGGATAGGATTAACAATTTTCATTCCCTTTGCTGTAAGTAAAGATACTAACATTGTCCCTACTGAAGTTGTAAATACTGACAGTGAGGAGCTAACAACACAGAGTGTAGAAAGACATGAGAGAGCATTGAGACAAACTAAACGAGACTTAGAAGCATCAGATGAGAAAGGACTACATTATCATGGCATGAAGAACAGGACACATTTAAATGTTTTCGCAAACTTGTTAATACACTATGTAGAGACTATGGAAATTGAAGATTGCTATGTCTGCATGAAGCTACCTACTTCGGTGGCTGAAGGCGTGACATACCATCATCTGCCATTGACATATGGAATTTCCTGTAGCATTTTAGCTAGTTTATTTTACAAAAGGGGACCGTTACAGTATTATTATTCTAACAATGACGTGATCTTTTCTGAACTTCCTATACGTGGGAACTTGAATCCTGTACATACCAAAACTGACACCATAAGATATATGGGAGACTACTTTCTGACTATAGGGAACATTGACATAGCAGACGCACACAGAGATAACTTGACTTGTTCTTTGCGTGAGCAGGAAAAGATGTTCCTGAACATGGCAGAGAAAAGGAGAATTAAAATTCAGAAGAAGGCTAATGACGAAAGTCAGAAAAAGCCAAAGTGGGCAGAAAACATGGAAGGCACCTCATCTGGTGGAGCGGGTCCTGCTCTGTTGCTGGATTTTGAAAAGAAAGGCAAGCTATGTCTTCACCGCGAGAAGACTAGCTATTATAATAATGTTTTCATTGGTTCCAGTGAATGCGAACATAATTACAAGGTAATTGGAGGTTGGGGTTTCAAAAATGGGTCAGAGCCTGTGTTTCCTGGAATTTATTACATTTGTGGGGACAAGGCTTATTTCAAATTGCCGGATCACTGGTATGGGAGCTGCTACTTTGGCATTGTTTTCCCGAAAATATACCATGTGAATGGAAAAACTGGAAGCAATGAAGATACTAACGGCTTAGTGCGTAGTAAAAGAGAAAGTATAGGTGAAATTATGGGTAGTATTTTCAGTGCACTGATACCTGGAGTGGGAGTGGTTCTGAACACTCACAGAATTTGCAAATTGTCTACTATAGTAGATGTGCTGTCTACTGAAACAGCTCATGGATTTCTGCTGGTCAATACTGAAATGGTTGCGATCAGATCAATGGTTTTACAAAATCGACTTGCTCTTGACACCTTATTAGCGAAAGAGGGCGGAGTCTGCCGGATGTTGAAGGCGCAACATTGTTGCACTTATATTCCGGACAAAAGTGTACAGATCAAAAGATATGTGAAAAACATTACTAATTTGGCAAAGGAACTCAAACCACTCGAGGTTGATAGTGCCTGGAAGAGACTGGTAGATGGTCTCTCAAATGTAGGTCATTGGCTTGCTAGCATAGGTAAAAGCTTATTATTCAAAATTCTGATGCCAATTGGTATTATAGGTCTTATTATACTTTCCATTTTCTTATGCTGTAAATACCGCAAGCGCACCAAAAAGCACGAGGTTAATGCAAGAGGAGTGAAACGAAGTGTGGATGAGATTGAATTAGAGGAAGTGAATGATCAGATATACAAAAAGGTGAAGACTTCTCACCCTGCTAAAACTGAAAGAGAAAAGCTAGAACGGTTGCTGGAAGAAATAGAACTTTATAAAGTGTGAAAGAAAGTTGGCATCTGGTTCCATTATAATTTGTGATGATAGTAGATATCATCAAAGAGGGGATTGATGAAGCAAAGCTTCGCATATTTTGCGGCTTGCCGAAATCAAGAACCTCGTTTATGTATAACAAGGTAATAAATGTACGACTTACTAACATTTATATTAAGTTTGAGTAAAAGTTTAAGACGCTTGCCTATGTGTATTTCTAATGAATTTAATCCATGTCCTCTAAAATGGCCGCCGCTTGTATTTTAGTTACTGCGCATGCGTCAGCCACACTCACGTGTCCTGACGCGTCTGCAGAAGTGGAGGGAAAGTTGTGCGCATGCGTAATTCATAGCTGTGCTTATCATGTGGTACAGCTCGTGCCACTGCTCTTGTGTCCGTCTCAATGTAGCTAACATTTAATTGCATAAGTTTATATCTTGATGATGAGTTAAAAGTACCAACCCTGTGCTGTGTTTTTCATAATGACATTATTATGTATTAATTTGTTTTCGCTTACTTTTCATGTACCGCGGGAAATGGGGGTCTGAGTGAGAGGAGAGCCATATTGGAGGTCCCTTCTGCGCCTGTGCGACATTCGGCAGCACGAGGGACCTTGGCTGATGGAACATAGCCAGCTGGCAGTGATGGGCGAGATGCTCCTGAGAAAGTCACCTCTGCCCTGCGAGAACAGCGAATGTGGCTCCTTATGTGATACATTGTATTGTTGCGCTACTGTTAGCTAATGGGAACCCCAAATCTGCTAGGCGGTACCCAAATATGTTAATGAAGGCTTCAATTCGCGTATTGTGATTGGTGTGTTACCCAAACCCTACCTTAGGACCAATCGAAATTGAGGGATTCTGACACTTTGCAACATTGGGGGGTGGTACACTGTCCCCAAACTGTATATCTACCCTGGGTTCACCTAGTGAACCGTCCGACTTGTCTGGTTTAGCTGACCTGTCACTGACCCAACGCACTCAATAGGTGACCGAAGATACAGAGCGCTGCGGAGCACTCTGTCCGAATTTGACCATAGACTAAGGTTTTACTGAACCTTAAAGTGCTGGCAAGGCACTTAACTGGGAGTTCGTTGACCCAATCGGGGTCTTGATCGATAGCTGCAGAGCGGGTGGAGCGCAGGCGTTGCTTCCGAACTGTGGGTTCCGGTCCTGTCCTGAAGAGGGTCCTGTCCTGAGGGTTTGCTGTCCTGTCCTGAGGGTCCTGTCCTGATTCCTATTCCGAGGGTATCCTGTCCTGTCCTGGGTGTCCATTCTGCACCTGCTGTCCTTTGAGGGGTATCCTTCCTTGAGGGTTTCCTGTCCTTAACTGACCCGTGGCCAGGGTTTGGTTTCCACACCTTTTTCTAGGTAAATATTACTCTGAACCTCTTGAAATTCTTGCACCTTCTGAATTTCTAACTTTTGCTTAAATAAAGTTCAACATTGCATATGTTATATTTCCATGCCTTTCCGCAACTATTGAACAGTCATTTATAATTTTGCAAAGTTATTCCTATGTCTTCTCAATTGTTAGAAATTATATTTTGCATAGCAGTGTGCCATTTTCTGATATGGTCTAGAACTTCGTTGCCTAGATTGTTCAAAGGCCCCTTCACCTTAAGTGAAGCGTGTTATTCATTATAAGCTCTTCTACAGTAACACACACATAGTCTATCCCTGTTTAGATAATACTGACTTGCATAGTATCTTTTCTCGTTACATTTTATTAATACTTTGATGATTACTCTGTCATTATTTCTTTCTGCCTATGTGATTTACGTTATCTTGGTTATTGATTGCCTTATTTTGCTGTATCTCATGCAAGAAAATATTGAACTTTAGATAAACATTTTAAACTTCCAGTTGTCCGTGGTCATTTAAACAGTATTTGAATGATATTGGTTGGGTTTGTATTTTGCTGCCTTTTCCTTTACAGCTAGCTCCCTGATTCATTGTGGTCATTAGGCACCTGCATCGGTGGATGGTAAGTCGGGTGCACTGAAAATTGGTAGCAGGGAACACACACACACACCAACTTGATAGAGCTCGTGAAGTCACCTGATCGATGTATATGGTGATTTGAAAAGTATATGGGCCCTGAAGCCGGAAACGGCGAAAACTGTTGGTCGGGTGGCCTCGCGCGCTCTATCATATGTACCCGAATATATATAAAGGAAGACAAGGAAACACAGCCATTTTGACTACTACTTCCTGGTGTACATTTCAATAGGATTTTCATTAATAACTTCAACTTCTTTTTAAAGGTAAGTTGTTATTTTTAAAACTGAAGTATATTGTGCACTTTAAGTTAATATGGCAAACTTTTTCTGTTAGTTATATACTATCCCTCTGTAGTACTTATAAATTTAGATACACTTTTTTATATTCCTACTTCCACTCTGATACTATACACTGCCCAAAGATAAATTCACTGTTAAAAACTGCCTATCTAAAATTAATCCCAACAGTGCCCTACCTCTACTAATATATTTTTTTTTTATGCAAATTTCAGGGAAAATGGAAAGTGAACAAAAAATTTCATTTGAAATTGTCCTTCCAGAGTCCAACACAGAAATCATTGATCCAAATGAGATTGAATTTATGGATGAAACTTGGGACCAAGAACTACTGCAATGTGTACAAGCAGTAGATAACCTCATTGCAAATGAGGACATTTTACAACCTCAGAGACTACAATGTATATTCCATGATAATAATGAAATTTCTGACAATGAAATGTTAGAAAGTTTAATAAATTATGAAACACAATAAAAAATGCTTAAAAAATAAAAAAAATAAAAAAAATAATCAACAAAACCAACAATCAATTAACATACAGCATTTGAAAAGTCTATCATTCATTTTTCATTGTAGTACGCTCCCCAGAACGCTTCCCGGTTCGCGTACCGGGCGCTAACCACGAAAAAAAACAAAAAAAAAATTTTTTTTTTTTTGCCCCGCGGGACCTCTTTAAAACCTCCACATTAAACCTAGGGGGTCAGCGAGGATCTACTATGCCCCCTTATAGTTATTTCCCCCTTTGTTTTGGCCTCCTCTTGTCTCTCGATCCTACCGAGAGACAAGATGGCGGCCGCTCCGGACTGTTTAGAATGTTTACAGACACCGGAGAGCCAATCAGCTTCGCTACGCGAAAAGTACGCGTACCGGGGCGCTGCCTGGTCCGCGCTTACAGATATATATCTTTTTTTGACCGTTAATTTCTCAAAATCCACTGCAGCACATATATTAAGACCTACAAAAGGCACATCGGGCTACCAGTCCCTACAATTTTGCCAAGTTTCGTGCAAATCCATTCAGCCGTTCGGGCTAAAAGTGAGGCTAACCGCCCTATGGAAAACTCAATGTTAAAAACACGTTTTGGGACCCCCCTTTTTTCTCGGCCCCCCCTCGACCAACTCCCCCCAAATTTCCAGGGGCTGCTCAGAAACAAAATGTGCCATTTTCCTGAAAATTTCAGCCAATTCCGTCCACAAACGCCAAAGTTATTAGACATAGAATTTTCAAAAAACCCATAGAGAAAAAATCCTAACTATATATACCTACTGGCGACCGCCAGTAGGTAATATATATATATATATATATATTCACTGAAAAAACCATAGGTTACACACCAGTTATAGTTAGCTAGTTATCGGGCTCAGAAACAAAATTAATCACACGGCTGTCCAGCCGTGCAGAAGAGCACCGTCTGGAAAATCACAGGGGCCGAGATGGGAATTGAGCCCGATCGAATGGCAGCAGCAATTCCCAACTACTATAGGAAAATGTCCCAGTGCATGAGGAAAATATTAAGCAGCTCAAATTGATTCTTGGCGCAACAAGCCCACTATGGGTAAACAATTATTTTCTCCAAGGGACTACAAAACCCAGCATGCAAAGAAACCTGTGACGTACTAAACGCTGACTATTTAAATGCATGCATCCGAGAAACATCAGAAACGCCAGAACAGAGTAACAAGCCCCTGATGAGAGGCGGACGGCCTCGAAACGCGTAGGGCTGACGATCATGACACCGCATCACTGAGGAATGAGAATGCTGCAGTGTGCCTTCTGAAAGCTTGGACCTTTGAAACAAAATTAATCCCACGGCTGTCCAGCCGTGCAGAAGAGCACCGTCTGGAAAATCACAGGGGCCGAGATGGGATCTGAGCCCAATCGAATGGCAGCAGCAATTCCCAACTACTATAGAAAAATGTCCCAGTGCATGAGGAAAATATTAAGCAGCTCAAATTGATTCTTGGCGCAACGAGCCCACTATGGGTAAACAATTATTTTCTCCAAGGGACTACAAAACCCAGCATGCAAAGAAACCTGTGACGTACTAAACGCTGACTATTTAAATGCATGCATCCGAGAAACATCAGAAACGCCAAAACAGAGTAACAAGCCCCTGATGAGAGGCGGACGGCCTCGAAACGCGTAGGGCTGACGATCATAACACCGCATCACTGAGGAATGAGAATGCTGCAGTGTGCCTTCTGAAAGCTTGGACCTTTGAAACAAAAAAAAAAAAATATATATATATATATATATATATATATGCTTTCAAACATTTTTATTTATAAAACAATTAAGTTAATTTAGTGAAAAAAATGGGTTAGTTGAAGTCAATGAGGGGCACACAATTCAAATCATTCTTTGTGTTACTGCGGGGGCCATTTTGTAGTATGTGGAGAGTTCATTGCAATCCTAATGTTTCTCCACATTGCATCCATTGTCTTTCTTTATGTACATTTATACATATCCTATTTACAATCGTATATCTTAGTTATATAGGTATAATTCTTGATTAAATATGACTTGTAAAATTCAATGCACAATTCATTCATGTACTCTTAGATTGTTCATCATTCGAACAGTTCGGGTCAGAGAATTGTTGTCCCTGTTCCAAAGATCTAGCCCTGGATGGGCATACCGCCTTACCGCTGTGTATAATAGATAACTCTCATTTAATTCTATATTTGGATGTCCGCCGTGTCTAGTATAGATCTAGGTACATTTTATACCAACCGGACGCTTGAGGGGAGTATGCAGGATATGTGTGGTGACCATGGTTATGCTTAGAACAAATTAATGTAGTGTTTTCATTTCTCCCTTCTAGCAGCTTGTCCCACAATCTTGCCCTGGATGGGCAAAAGCTCTTACTCCTGATGCTTCCTCCCTTCGTGCCCTGTGTGATCTCTCATGATCTTCCTTACCCCTCCTCTCCGTCAGGCGCAGACTGCTGTTCTAAGACTATAACTATCTTCCTGTGTCTATTCCTGGATGTTTGTTGTACTGAAATTTCTGCTTCTGAATAGTATTCTGTCTCAGTCACATCATACAAGTACCCAAAGCTCCTCCTCATTGTTCAGTCCTGTAGGACTCTTAGACTGCATCTCTATTATATATTTGGACTCAAGTTTACGTAGTTTCTTGACTCTATCCCCTCCTCTCTCATCTTTGGGGATGTGATCCATACAGAAGTACCTGAGTAAATTTGCATTGGACTTGTGATGCTCTTGAAAATGGCGTGCTACCAGATACACAACATCTCGGTTTTTAATAGCCCGCATATGTTCGAGCACTCTCTTCTTTGCTGGGTGAATCGTACTGCCTATATAATTCAATCCGCAAGGGCACGTTAGGCAGTACACTGCAAACTCAGTGTTGCAGTTCATAAGTTTATTTATTTTTCTTTTCGTTTTCCTGCCTGGGATCCTGAATTCCTTCACCTTTTGCCCATTCCAGCATGCTTTGCAGTTCATACACGGAAAGTATCCAGTTACTGCGTCTTTCCTTTTCAGGTTTTTTAGAAAAACGTCTCCTCACTAATTGGGTACTGAGTGCTGTCCCTCTCCTGTATGTAATTAGAGGTACTTCTGGTAATTCTTTTCTTATGATGTTATCTAACTTCAGCACCCTCCAATTTTTTCGGAAGATTTGATTAATTTCTGAAGATTGTGCTGAGTAATCAGTAATCATTCTCAGCTCATTGTTAGGTTTGGTGTCCCTTCTTTTTGTCTCTCCCACAATCAATTAATCAATCAATCAATCAATCATAGGCATTTATACCGCGCACTACTCACCCGGAGGGTCTCAAGGCGCTAGGGGGGGGGTCCGCTACTGCTCGAACAGCCAGGTCTTGAGCTTCTTCCTGAAGGAGAGGTGGTCTTGGGTCAAGCGTAGGTCGGTCGGGAGGGAGTTCCAGGTCTTGGCGGCCAGGTGGGAGAAGGACCTTCCTCCTGTTGTCGCTCTTCGGATGCGGGGGACGGCGGCGAGGGCGTGACTGGTCGAGCGGAGATGGCGTTTGGGAGCGTAGAAGTTGAGGCGGCTGTTGAGGTAAGTCGGGCCTTGGTTGTGTAGGGCTTTGTGTGCGTGGGTGAGGAGCCGGAAGGTGATTCTTTTGTTGATCGGGAGCCAGTGCAGGTCTCTCAGGTGTCTGGAGATGTGGCTTCGTCTGGGGATGTCGAGGATGAGTCTCGCCGAGGCGTTCTGGATATGCTGGAGTCTCTTCTGGAGCTTGGCGGTGGTTCCGGCGTAGAGGGCGTTGCCGTAGTCCAGACGGCTGGTGACGAGGGCCTGGGTGACCGTCTTCCTGGTCTCGGTGGGGATCCACCGGAAGATCTTACGTAGCATGCGCAGGATGTTCAAACAGGACGAGGAGACGGCGTTGACTTGTCTGGTCATGGAGAGGGAGGAGTCCAGGATGAAGCCCAGGTTGCGTGCGCGGTCTGTCGGTTTGGGTGCGTTGCCCAGGGCGGGGGGCCACCAGGAGTCGTCCCAGGCGGAGGGTGAGGAGCCCAGGATGAGGACTTCCGTCTTGTCTGTGTTCAGTTTCAGGCGGCTGGTCGTCATCCACTCGGCCACGTCTTTCATCCCTTCATGAAGGTTGGCTCTGGCGGTGACGGTGGCGGGGTTGTTGGTCAGGGAGAGGATCAGCTGGGTGTCATCGGTGTAGGAGATGATGTTCAGGTTGTGTTGGCGTGCGATGGCCGCAAGGGGGCTCATGTAGACATTGAAGAGGGTGGGGCTGAGCGAGGAGCCCTGAGGGACGCCGCAGATGACTTCCGTGGCTTCTGATCTGAACGGGGGGAGGCGGACTCTCTGTGTCCTTCCGGCGAGGAAGGAGATGATCCATTCCAGTGCCTTCTCCTTGATTCCGATGTTGCTGAGGCGCTGCACTAGGGTGCGGTGGCAGACAGTGTCGAATGCCGCGGAGAGGTCCAGGAGGATGAGGGCCGCTGTTTCTCCGTTGTCCAGCAGGGTTCGGATGTCGTCAGTGGCAGCGATGAGGGCGGTCTCGGTGCTGTGGTTGGCCCGAAAGCCTGACTGAGATGGGTCGAGGGATCCAGTTGCCTCGAGGAAGGCTGCCAGTTGCTTGTTGACGGTCTTCTCGATGACTTTGGCTGGAAACGGGAGGAGCGAGATGGGGCGGTAGATCTTGAGTTCGGTAGGGTCCGCCGTTGGTTTCTTTAGTAGAGCGCTGAGTTCGGCGTGCTTCCAGCTCTCAGGGAAGGTGGCGGTGTCGAAGGAGGTGTTGATGATGTCCCGCAGGTGGGGTGCGATGACAGCGTCGGCTTTGTTGAAGACGTGGTGAGGGCAGGGGTCGGTTGGAGATCCGGAGTGGATGGAGTTCATCGTGCTGATGGTGTCTTCGAGGTTGATCGGTGTCCAGGCGTTGAGGGTGGTGGTGGGGGGCGTTGGTGTGGTCGTGGGGAGCGTTGATTGTGTGTTGAAGCTGTTGTGTATGTCAGCGATCTTGTTGTGGAAGTAGGAGGCGAGGGAGTTGCAGAGGTCTTGTGATGGGGTGATGTCGTTGGTTCCGGCGTTGGGGTTGGAGAGCTCTCTCACGATGTTGAAGAGTTCCTTGCTGTTGTGTGCGTTGTTGTCCAGCCGGTCCTTGAATGCTGTTTTCTTGGTGGCGTGGATCAGTTGGTGGTGCTTTCGGGTGGCGAGCTTGAGGGTCGACATGTTGTCCGGTGTAGGGTCTTTTCTCCAGGCTTTCTCGAGGGCACGGCAGTTCTTCTTGGAGCTCTTGAGTTCGTCGGTGAACCACGGGGCCTTCTTGCTTCCGGGTCTGCTGGGCGGGGTCCTCAGAGGAGCGAGTTCGTCCGCGCAGGTGCAGATCCATTTCGTGAGGTTGTCGGCGGCTTGGCTGGGGTTCGCTGAGCTGGCGGGAGGGTGCTGGTTTAGGGATGCGGCGAGTTGGTCGGCTGAGATCTTGTTCCAGCTTCTTCGTGCCGTCTGTTGCTGGTGGTGGTGGACCGTGGTTCTTCTGAAGGTGAAGTGGATGCAGCTGTGGTCCGTCCAGTGGAGTCCAGTGGCGTGGTTGAAGGTGATGTCTTTGCTGGACGAGAAGACGGCGTCGAGTGTGTGTCCGGCGAGGTGGGTGGGGGTGGTCACCAGCTGCTTGAGTCCGAGGGTGGCGAGGTTGTCAAGCAGGGTGGTGGTGTTGCGGTCGTTGTTGTTCTCCAGGTGGAAGTTGATGTCCCCGAGGAGGATGTAGTCAGCGGAGGGGAGGGCGTGCGGGCTGATGAAGTCAGCGATGTCTTCGCTGAATTGAGTGCATGGTCCCGGGGGTCGGTAGATCAGGGTGCCCCTGAGGGTGGTCTTGGGGTCGGTGTGGATCTGGAAGTGCAGGTGTTCGGCGGTTGTCAGGGTGTCGTCGGTGTTGGTCGAGATGCGGATGCTGTTCCTGTGGATGATGGCGATGCCTCCTCTAGTCTGCTTGTTGCGGTCTCTCCTGATGATCTTGTAGCCCTCTGGGATGGCGATGGCGATGTCGGGCGCTGAGGAGTCGTTCATCCAGGTTTCCGTGAGGAAGGCAATGTCAGGAGCTGTGGTGTCGAGGAGGTTCCAAAGTTGGACGGCGTGTCTGTGGACGGAGCGGGTGTTGAGCAGGATGCACTTCAGGTGGTTGCTGCTGGCGTTCGGCTTGGTGGACGCTGGTGCGGTGTAGGTCCGGATGCAGGAGAATTTGCAGGACTGGCAGGTGAAGGGTCCGTGGGTGCGTCTCGGGGTGGCTCGGTTGCATCCAGGGGTTCGGCCGGTGTTGAGTGCGTTGAGGGTGGCGGCGTCGTACGTCCGGCGGGTGGGCTGGGGTCTGCGGGAGCCAGGGGTCCTGGCACTGGGCGCGGTCCAGGCGCGAATGGGCGCAGACGGGCTTACCTTTGGCGCGCCTTCGGCGCACAATCGGCGCGCCCGCTGCGCGTGCACGCTGCGCGTTGACCGCTCTGCCATATGTGGAGAGTGGGGGGGGCGGAGCGAGGGAGGGGCAGCTAGGAGGCGGGAGCGGGGCGGCGAATGGGAAGGACTGACGAGGGGAGGGGCGGGGCCGCAGGGGGCAGCGGCGGGGAGCGGGGAGGTGGCGGGAAGCGCGGCAGGGGCCAAGTCACAGGGGTACAATAATACAAAAACGGGGGAAACAGAAAATAAACAGGGAGCAGAAGCTACACAGGGGGTCAAGCAAACAGGGTTACAGAGGAACGAGTAAAACAACACGGGCGTGAGAAATGCTAGGAGGCAGAAACACACGGGGGAAGAGAAACAATCGGATACTTAGGCACAGACGCGGCGCAGGTGGGCAAGAGCGCCAACAGCGGAGTCACAGGGTCCCAGGACCCAGCTGCGAGCGGCGGCACTAGGCGGGAACGGGGGGCAGCCTGGGCTCACTCACGAGGAGTGTGCGAGGTGCGAGGGGGTGACCAGCCCAGAGGGACAGTGGTCACTGCTCGCCACCCTGCTCACCTCGACCTATATGGCCCAGTCAGTGGGAGGGATGGGCAGCTGGGAGGGGGAGCGGGGCGGCGAATGGGAAGGGCTGACGAGGGGAGGGGCGGGGCCGCAGGGGGCAGCGGCGGGGAGCGGGGAGGTGGCGGGAAGCGCGGCAGGGGCCAAGTCACAGGGGTACAATAATACAAAAACGGGGGAAACAGAAAATAAACAGGGAGCAGAAGCTACACAGGGGGTCAAGCAAACGGGGTTACAGAGGAACGAGTAAAACAACACGGGGCGTGAGAAATGCTAGGGGGCAGAAACACACGGGGGAAGAGAAACAATCGGATACTTAGGCACAGACGCGGCGCAGGTGGGCAAGAGCGCCAACAGCGGAGTCACAGGGTCCCAGGACCCAGCTGCGAGCGGCGGCACTAGGCGGGAACGGGGGGCAGCCTGGGCTCACTCACGAGGAGTGTGCGAGGTGCGAGGGGGTGACCTGCCCAGAGGGACAGTGGTCGATTCTTCCTCTCTAGCTGTTCCCCTTTCTTTTCAGCTGCATTCAGGGTACATATATATATGTATCCGAACTTGACTACTCCAGCCACTTCCGAATCCCGCCCAGCGGCAGTACGGCGAAGAAAGAGGCACAGACCCCACAGCACTTTAGGCAAAAGTCTTCTTTATTTCGACTCAACACAACGCATTTCAAGCTAAAAAGCCCTTGTTCACGTGCAATATGTGTACATGCCATCTTGCTTTTTAAATTTTAAAATGGACACACCCCTTGACCACCATCACAGGTCACATGATCATATGTATAGAAGACAGACCATATACACATGGCTTACGTCTATTGTGACTAAGCCCACAAGCATATTTAAATATTGCTAAATATGTTATATTCATTTGAGCACATAAATATATTTAAAATATAAATAAATATGTGCAAAAACGCTGTTTTTAGTTATCTAACATATAACTGTAATTGGATAAATCCAACAAATGCCTGCTTTATATAGTCATCTTTGTTGATGTCTAACTGGATGAATCCTACCATAATCATGTGTTAAGCTGTGTATGTGCAACGTAATTTTTGCTTATTTTCTCTTTTTCTCTTTTAGTGCAAAATAAGTGCAAAGTGTGCAAAAAGTGCAAATATAAAGTGCTCAAATAGACGACATATAGTTATATACAATTACAGATCTGATAAAGTAATACATTAATGCAAAATATATATATCCTAAAATCACTATATCACTAACAGTAAAATGTCAACAAGGGACAAAGTACCATTAAAAAGATGTATAAAAGATATATTAACTTACATTAAGAAGAATCTTGTTCTACTAAAATCAGATCGAGAGGGAAGGGAAGGAAATCGAAATTCATCAGAGTTAATTTATATTTACATCAAAACTAAATCATGTTCATACACCAGAGATATTCATGCTCACATTACTTCTTTCCTACCTATAGGAAATTGTGCATATCATCTGTTGTATTTAAACCGTTAGGCCATTTACAGTCGAACTCTAAAATATATTTGGTCTCCAGTTGCCGCAACTGACGTTCTCTATTACCACCTCTTCTAGATTTGGCAACAGCATTAAATACATAATAAGAGAGGCAATTGATATCATTGGCATGAGTTCGCTTGAAATGTCGAGCCACAGGATATGCCGGATCACTGTGGAGAATGGCTCTTATATGCTGCAAAATCTTGATGTGAACATGCAGCTTCGTACTACCAATGTAGTTAAGGCTACAGGTGCACGTCAGGACATATAAAGCATATTCGGTTTTGCAATTGTATGAACCCTGAATAGAAAAAGGAATCTCACTAAATGGGGTAGAGTATTCAGACATGTTTCGGCCAAATTTGCATGCTCTGCATGTTGTACACTTTTTAAACCCTTTAGTTGGTTGTAACCAAGAAGTAACCTTTCTGGATTCTGGTGACACTTTATCTAACACAGTGCCCATAGTGTCCCTCTTGTAAATGTAATGATAGGGGTATCAGCCACTCTATCTTGAAGAATATTGTCAGTGAGCACTATTGGCCAATGCTTTTTGATGATAGATCTCATTTTGCGCTCATCCCTATTGTACGTTGTAATGAGTCTAGGAGTATTTCTGATTTTATATTCAGTTAGTGATTCTGGGTCTCTTGCTTCTTTCTTATGTTGGTCAAAAAGGCTTGTTCTAGATCTAACACTAGCCTTCTCTATTGCATCTGCAATTATTTTGTCAGAGTACCCTCTAACTTTCAATCTACTCACCAGCTCAGACTGACAAATAGCAAAATCTACCTCATTGCTGCAAATACGTTTTAGTCGTAGAATTTCTCCCTATGGAATGCTAGTAATGAGGTGTTTAGGGTCATACATCTTTGGACAGTTACACACCTCCCACCCAACCATTCACACATTCATTAACTATACCATATAAATACTCATTTAACTAATGAATAACTAATATAGACTTTCACATAGCTAGTAACCAACTTATGTAGTAGTTTACACAACAAGAGATAGAGTGATACAGGTATTCACAAAGTATAATCACTATCCCATATATTTAGTGAGACACTTTAAATTCGTCACTTAGACAGTCAATCACATTGCTACTAAATCCTCCATTTAGAAACTTATACATGCACTCAGTCTTCAAGGCAGATTGATATATATATATATTCACTGAAAAAACCATAGGTTATAGACCATATATAGTTAGGAATTAGCATTTAAAAAACCTTATTTTACTCACACAAAACCATTGAAATTACATATATAGTTAGTTGCACTAACTATATATCGCGCACCTGCAATCCACTGCTGATGATGTCACATATTACATCATTCATGACATGGTCAGTGACATCACTGATGACATCACTGATGACATCTCAAATGACATCACTGATGACATCACTGATGACATCTCATTTGACATCAATGACCACATCACTGATGATATCATTCATATGACAATACAATGCATCTCCTCACATTTTAATATAACCTCTGTTTCACCCAGTGTTAAATACAGAATATAATTTTTGAAACCATTGACACACCAATACTAGTTACTACATACGCACTCACTGATTCCTACGTCTACACACACCTTCACTCATTCACCCATACTATCATTCATACATACAATCACTCATCTTTACAACACTATCATATGCACTCATACACCTATACAGACACTCACAGTCTGCCACTCATCCATGGAGTTACTCACACACCTAGTCAGTCCTGTAAAGAATCAATGACACTTCCATTTTCTTGTCTATACAGTTAAACATAGAGCACCTTACATTTTCAAACATATACTAACACATACTTACCTTGTTATACAATCATTGATACAAGTACACATTGATCTGCACAGAGTCACACACCTCCCAGCCAGCCACACACACACTCAGTCTCCCATACAAATACTTGGACAATCAATCAGTAACCCATATAGTTAATTATATAGCTACTGATCAAAACATGCAGCAGTTTACAGAACAACAGACATAATGATGCACAAATTAAGACACTTTAGTCACTAACCCATGCACTCAGTGAGACACATTTAATCACTCACTCATGCATTCAGTCATGCACCTACTAAATCCTTTGTCCAGACACTTATACTTCCACTCATTCTTCAATATGTAAGACACATTTTAACTTTACAGAAACATACAGTCACTGGATGTTGTCATCAGTGATGTCATCAGTGATGTCATTTGAGATGTCATCAGTGATGTCATCAGTGATGTCACTGACCATGTCATGAATGATGTAATATGTGACATCATCAGCAGTGGATTGCAGGTGCGCGATATATAGTTAGTGCAACTAACTATATATGTAATTTCAATGGTTTTGTGTGAGTAAAATAAGGTTTTTTAAATGCTAATTCCTAACTATATATGGTCTATAACCTATGGTTTTTTCAGTGAATTTTCAAGGTTTTGTAAATGCTAATTCCTAACTATATATGGTCTATAACCTATGGTTTTTTCAGTGAATTTCAATGGTTTTTTAATAGCAAATATCATAAGCTGTCGAATGTCAAGTACGTGGTAAGTGAAAACATTTTCGTGTTTATGCACACTGATCTGCTTTGAATGGTGCCCCCCCCCCCTCATTTCTATTAGGAGTACTCTCTCTTTGCAGATAGTGAAAGGTAGTTAACGCAGGCCTTTGCCCCCGTTGTAATCCGTCGTGCCTGCTTCTCTCTCCATTTGATTGATTGTTATCCAAGTATTTACTGTTTTAGAATTAGTTCTCTTTGGTTCATTCTCTATTTACAAACAAACACAGAGTCGCAATACTCTGTTTAGTCTTTGCAGATAACGAAAAATCGTGTAAAAAAAAAGAAAAGGAATCGAGCAAAATCAGTAGGCCACTAATGGGATCTCTTTTTGACCTCGCTAAAATAGAAACATTAGGAACAACCCCTCATGACAAATACAAAACTACTGAGATGAACTGAACTCCACACAATGATGGCTGCAAAACAGCTCGGCTCCGCCACCCACCCCGCCCAAAATAACGATAAAGAGCGGCTGCCATGATTGGTTGCGGAATGGCCACGACGGAGCTACGAAATGATGCTGCTCTCATGCTAACCCCAGCTTCAGTCTGAAACATCCAGAAACACTGTAGACTACCAATTCGATCAGTTCCGGTAGCGCCCCAATGTAACCCGGTAGAGAAGAACTAGCCCTCCCCTCTTTCACTGATGGTTCTTGTTGCCTGTCCCTTCTGTTGTCATTTAACAGAACTATTTAGCCTGCTGAAAGGGGTTGTGTTTCGACCGCTGGTTGGTGGAGACATTTTGACTATATTCTGGACCTGCGTTGTCGCGTAATGCGTCATATGACGCGCCGCGTTAGCGCATCCGGAAGTCATCCGGGGCGCGCAGCGCGTAACGTAAGCATAACAAGTCATGTGACTTGTTAATAAAACTTTTCATTGGTTCATTTTACTTTTCTTATTGTAATGATGAAAGGCTTGCTCATATGACCTAAAAATTACGCTTTTCATTACTTCCGAACATTATTTTTTCTTAAATATATGTTATAATGTTCCAGGCTAATGTACTTTCCCGGAAATTTTACAACTGTCCTGCAAGTAAAATATATTCTTTTTTCGAGAAAAAGAGCGTTTCTTCGTCCCATGATGGAGCCGTTGAGCAAAAGAGGGTCGACCTGCTGTCTTAGTCGCCGATACGCCTGAATATGAGATTCTTATCGATCACTTTATGTTGCAGGAATAGAAAACACAACAGCCCTTGACCATTTATCTTTACTGCGTTCCTTCGTATTATACCTTTTACCCTTCATGTAATTGGTCTGCTTTATTTCACTTGCCTTTTAATGATTCTAAAACAGTGACTATTATTACAAACTTTACCAATGTATATACTACTACCATGTTTTCTTTTAAAAACCTTTATTGTGAAAATTTCATTATACAAATACGAGCCTATAACCACGTGGGCCGGCCACGGAGCAAACTGTAATCGTATGTGATGAGTAGACATTTACACTGTAGAGGAACGTAACGGGCGGGCCATTAGGTTGCAAGAACTAAGGTGTCTAACAGTTATGGAATCGGTGGACGTACATTTTATAATTAAAATACGACAGGGCCAGTTACAATAAAATTATCTAGATATACATTTGCGGGCAAGTACCATGGGTGACGTTAATTCGAACTTTCAACAGTACAGTAATCAATAACACATCAGAACTTAATATCAATAGGGATGTCGAAATATTCAATCAATTCTCGTCCCCGCCCGCCATGTGCTTCAAAACTGCATACGTATCTCGTGATTTCAAGGTTCTGCAACCAGTACACAACAAGGAGTTACGAGTCCCATTTATTCCGGCGCCATTTTGGGCGAGGACGGGCAGGTCCAGGATATAGTCAAAATGTCTCTACCAACCATCGACTATGATGATGTTCATATGCTGTATTTATTAGAGTAACACTCATCTGCGCACATGAAATTAATTTACCACAATCTAAACATGTCATTTTAATCTTTCCAAAGTTCTTCTAAATATTTGGGACCGTTTCCCTTGCCTCTGAAGCTCTCAGTGCCACTTCTTTGATGAATGTACTAGCAGGTCAGGGGTTCTCCTCCAAATCTCTCTTTTATGCAGCACTATAATTAATTGGTGCCACCTCTCCATATGACGATGCATGGTATAGTTACCACAACTATATATTTTTTCGTTTCCTCTGGAGAGTTCATCGTGGCAGATGAAGCGTGTAACATACCGGGCATTTACCTTTTTTTGCATGTACAGGAAAGGAAAAAAAAATCGAGCGTTCGAGTTCTTAGGTGTCCCAGGGCCATTTTAGTGGACCAGGCCCAAATCCAAAGAACAGCTATCTCACAGGCTAATGGGGCGACCCACGCCGAGTTTCAGCATTGTAGGATGACCACACAAGTACAGCAACTTGCTAGACATCACCTCGGTGCCATCCGGATCTCGGCGCCCCACTGCAGATGAAGTGCCTCTCAACTATGAAACCACCAGAAAACGCTTGAGTCAGCTTTGTGTGAAGCCGCCATTTTGATTCAATCAATAGCGTCCCCCTGCACACATTCAGGGACCTGGTCGTGTCTTCAGGTCAAACGAATTTGGGACAAGATGCAGAAAGGAAAAGGAAAAAAGTTCCGCCGGACCCCGGGAGGTGGCCGCCTATGTCATGGGCGATCTTAGGCCACACCAGGGCAATAGTGAAGCTGCAGCAGGTGCAAATAAGCTTCAGACAGTGTTACAAGCGCTGCTCAGAACTCTCAACTATGACACCACCTCGGTGCCATCCGGATCTTGGCGCCTTGTGCTGGTTCCGGCCTATTCACACATCGGTCCGCTACTGACGCCACCTCACAGGCCAACGGGGCACCCCACGCCGACTTTCGGCTCAGCATTGTAGGATGGCCACACCAGTGCGGCAAATTGCTGGACACCACCTCGGTACCATCCAGATCTCGGCGCGTTGTGCTGCCTTCGGCCTATTCGCCACAAGTGCGCACGCAACTCAGCTGCATAGCGAGTGAAACACCAAGGGGCGCCCCACTGCAGCCGAGGAACCTCCATCTTGGGGGCGACGCACAGCATCACATTGCTTTCCAATGCAGTCAGATCCTCAAACAGCCCCCACTGACTGACGCGAACTCACAGGCCAACGGGGCGCCCCACGCCGACTTTCGGCGCAGCATTGTAGGATGGCCACACCAGTGCGGCAAGTTGCTGGACACCACCTCGGTGCCATCCGGATCTTGGCGCGTTGTGCTGCCTTTGGCCCCATTCGCACATCAGTCCGCTACTGACGCCATCTCACAGGCTAATGGGGCGCCCCACGCCGACTTTCAGCATTGTAGGATGACCACACCAGTACAGCAACTTGCTAGACATCACCTCGGTGCCATCCGGATCTCGGCGCCCCACTGCAGATGAAGTGCCTCTCAACTATGAAACCACCACTGTGACATCCGGATCTTGGCGCGTTGTGCTGCCTTCGGCCTATTCGCACATCGGTCCGCTACTGACGCCATCTCACAGGCTAATGGGGCGACCCACGCCGAGTTTCAGCATTGTAGGATGACCACACCAACTTGCTAGACATCACCTCGGTGCCATCCGAATCTTGGCATCTCAACGCCTAGTGGTATCTTCCATACAGAAAATATTGTTACGCTACCTTTGGCCCCATTCGCACATCAGTCCGCAACTTAGACATCACCTCGGTGCCATCCGGATCTTGGCATCTCAGCGCCTTGTGGTGTCTTCTCGTCAGAAAATATTGTTGCGCTGCCTTTGGCCCCATTCGCACATCAGTCCGCTACTGACACCATCTCACAGGCCAACAGGGCGCCCCACGCCGACTTTCAGCATTGTAGGATGGCCACACCAGTGCGGCAACTTACTAGACACCACCTCGGTGCCATCCGGATCTTGGCGCGTTGTGCTGCCTTCGGCCTATTCGCACATCGGTCCGCTACTGACGCAAACTCACAGGCCAACGGGGCGCCCCACGCCGACTTTCAACATTGTAGGATGGCCACACCAGTGCTGCAACTTGCTGGACACCACCTCGGTGCCATCCGGATCTTGGCGCGTTGTGCTGCCTTCGGCCTATTCGCACATCGGTCCGCTACTGACGCCGCCTCACGTGCCAACGTATTTTCTCCGCATTTTATACCCTATGCCGCATAACAGGTCATGTGACTTGTTTATAAAACTTTTCATTGGTTCATTTTACTTTTGGTTTCCTAATGATGGAAGGCTTGATCATATGACCTAAAAACAACACTTTTCATTGGATGAAAACTTTTTTTTTTCCAAACGATGAAAGCCCCACCTTGTTTCTGGATGTTTCAGACTGAAGCTGGCGTCAGCATGAGAGCACCACCATCTCGTAGCTCCGTCGTACTCATTCCGCGAGCAATCATGGCAGCCGCTCCCCACCAGAAGCCTGCAGGAGTCGGGGCCCCCAAAACTTTTGATGAATTCTCAAGGCGGAGGGGACGCTTTCGAGAATGGGGTCCAAGACCTAGCAGACAAGCGTCCGATTTCCAAGGTGTCCCAGGGCCATTTCAGTGGACCAGGCCCAAAAAGGAAAGAGCCTGCCGCCATTTTGAGAGTCCTGTGACAGCCGCCTATCGCTGCACCGCAAGAGTGGGCGCAACTCAGCTGAATTGCGGCTTTTGACACAGTGGACCAAAAACGGACGGAATGGCAACTGAAACGGTAAAGGGGCGCCCCACTACAACAGATGACACTCCACCTGGAGAGGCCCGTTCACGCCGCCTCCCCCGGGGCGCCCCACGCCGTTATTCGGAGCAGCATTGTAGGATACCAAAACCAGTGCGGCAACTTACTGGACATCACCTTGGTGCCATCGTTCTGCTGCCTTGGAACTATTCGCACAACAGTTTGCTACTGAAGACCCACCCCCCGCGACGCCCCACGCCGTTATTTGCTGGGTGGCAACTTACTAGACATCACTTTCGTGTCATCTAGATTTCAGCGCGTTCTGCTGCCTTGGAACTATTCGCACAACAGTTTGCTACTGATGACCCGCCCCACGCCGGAAATCTGGACGTTGTGCTGCGTTGGGACTATTCGCACAGCCGACCGCTACTTCGTTGTTTTTCCCTAAAAATGTTTATATGTTATTACTATTTTTGTTTTCTTGTATATATTTATAAATTATTAAAGTTTTATAATCTTACTACTTTGTCGGAGTGCTATATATTTTTAATGTGACACATAATTGTAAAAACTTTGATGTACAAAGAGTCATCCCTGGAATCTTCCGCTTCACGCTCGGTCCCCTCCCCAATCACAATACAGGATGGTTTTCAGATAATAGCAACGCTTCTGCTGTGACGGATCTCATCGAGTGTGGGCCTTGATCTACTATAACTCCTTTGAAGAGGGGTGAATCTTTACAGCTGTGGCCATAAACTACATCTGCAGGGCTAGCTGATACCCTAGGACCAGCCTGGACAATCGGACACAGAGGAAAAGGAGTGTCAGAGGGTGCAGTAGTGAATAGGGCGAAAGGGAGGTGTCGGGCGGGCACAGGGTGTGATTCTCAGGAAAGAGCAGCGCAGATGGGGGAGGTTTATTACCCATGCATAAGACAGAGAGCGGGGGTGACCACTGCCTGGGGGAGATGCTTGCGAGGGTGGGGAGCCATGCTAAGGATCGACAGCGTGCACAGAGTGGGTCTGGTCAAGGCATCTAAAATGGCTGCCGTGCACGACAAAAGTGTGGCATTTGAAAAAAGACAAGATGGCGCAGACAATGTTTTTCAACACTTCCTGATTTCCTTCGAATCGAACGTTAACAGACGTTGGGGCATATTACCAAAGTTAAGCGATATTTATCCCTAACGATGCATTGCAAAGATTTTTTTACCGTCAGAAATTATCGCAGATAAACCTTGCTATTATCAAAGTTTATCGCAAATACGATAAAAACCGACCGCAATGCATTAATATCGCTGAAAACTCAGCGATATTCATGCATTACCGAGCTAATCCTCTTAGCCATGTTATCCACCTCCCATAGGATAACATGGCTAAGAACTGCTCAGGGCAGCTGTTACTTTTTGGAGATATTCGCGCTTATCTCGAATATTTCCAAAAGTTGATAATAGGAGATAGCGATGTTAGCGACTGTTTCCAGTCGCTAACATCTTGGCATGCCCACTTTGCATGTCATTAGTGATAAATATCACTCACATGCAAAGTGGGGCCCAAGATGGTCGCTATCTCCTACTAGCCGTCGCTAACTGGTGTTAGCAACAGCTAGGTAATACAGATATAATTTTATCTCCGCGAAGCGGAGCGCTGTTACAGATATATATCTTGTTTTTGAACGTTAATTTCTCAAAATGCACTGAAGCACATATATTGAGACCTAGCAAAGGCACATCGGGCTACCAGTCCCTAATATTTTACCAAGTTTCGTGCAAATCCATTCAGCCGTTCGATTATTATTATTATTTATTTTTTTTGCCCCGCGGGGCCCTTTTAAAACCTCCACATCAAACCTAGGGGATCAGCGAGGATCTACTATGCCCCCTTATGGTCATTTGCCCCTTCGCTTTGGCCTCCTCTTGTCTCTCGATCCTACCGAGAGACAAGATGGCGGCCGCTACGGACTGTTTGGAATGTTTACAGACACCGGAGAGCCAATCAGCTTCGCTTCGCAAAGCTCCGTAACGCGAAAAGTACGCGAAGCGGTGCGCTGTTACAGATATATATCTTTTTTTGAACGTTAATTTCTCAAAATCCACTGAAGCACATATATTGAGACCTAGCAAAGGCACATCGGGCTACCAGTCCCTACAATTTTGCCAAGTTTCGTGCAAATCCATTCAGCCGTAAGATTATTATTATAATTTTTTTTTTTTGCCCCGCGGGGCCCTTTTAAAACCTCCACATCAAACCTAGGGGGTCAGCGAGGATCTACTATTCCCCCTTATGGTCATTTACCCCTTCGCTTTGGCCTCCTCTTGTCTCTCGATCCTACCGAGAGACAAGATGGCGGCCACTACGGACTGTTTGCGGCCACTACGGACTGTTTGGAATGTTGACAGACGCCGGAGAACCAATCAGCTTCGCTTCACAAAGCTCCGTTGCGCGAAAAGTACGCGTCCTAGGCCGCTGCCCGGTCCGCGCTTACAGATATATATCTTTTTTTAAACGTTAATTTCTCAAAATCCACTGGAGCACATATATTGAGACCTACAAAAGGCACATCGGGCTACCAGTCCCTACAATTTTGCCAAGTTTCGTGCAAATCCATTCAGCCGTTCGGTCTAAAAGTGAGGCCAACCGCCCTATGGAAATTAACATGGGAAAAACGCGTTTTGGGACCCCCCTTTTTTCTCGGCCCCCCCTTGACGAACCCCCCCCAAATTTTCAAAGGCTGCTCAGAAACAAAATGTGCCATTTTCCTGAAAATTTCAGCCAATTCCGTCCACAAACGGCAAAGTTATTAGACATAGAATTTTCAAAAATCCCATAGAGAAAAAATCCTAACTATATATACCTACTGGCGACCGCCAGTAGGTAATATATATATATATATATTCACTGAAAAAACCATAGGTTTCAGGTCATATATAGTTAGGTATTAGCATTTAAAAAACCATTGAAATTGCTCCTATATAGTTAGTTGGACTAACTATATTTCGCGCACCCGCAATCCACTGCTGATGATGTCACATATTAAATCATTTATGACATGGTCAGTGACATCACTGATGACATCACTGATGACATCTCAAACTACATCACTGATGACATCTCAATTGACATCACTGATGACATCATCCAGTGACTGTGTGTTTCTCTAAAGTTTAAATATGTTTTACATATTGAAGAATGAGTAGATGTATAAGTGTCTGGATGAAGGATTTAGCAGGCGTGTGACTGACTGTATGAGTGAGTGATTAAATGTGTCTTACTGAATGCATGGGTTAGTGACTAAACTGTCTGAATGTGTGCATCAGTATATCTGTTGTTGTGTAAGATGCTGTATGTGTTGATCAGTAGCTATTTGAGTGGCTACATGGGTCATTGATTGGTTGCCCAAGTATTTGTATGTGAGACTGAGTGTGTGTGTGGGTGACTGGGAGGTGTGTGACTCTGTGCATAGATGTGTGAGCAGTTGATTCACTAGGTGTATGAGTTCAAGAGTGCATATGGAAACAGCTGTATGGGCGGTTTACTGTGTCACCAGAGACCCCGACACCGCCAGAACCTGCCTACAGGAAGGGATGAAAGACGTTGCCGAGTGGATGAAGGACAGCCACCTGAAACTGAACTCGGACAAGACAGAAGCCCTCATCCTGGGATCTTCGCCCTCCGCCTGGGACGACTCCTGGTGGCCCCCAGCCCTGGGCACCGCACCCAAGCCAACCGACCTCGCACGCAACCTGGGCTTCATCCTGGACCCCTCCCTCTCGATGACCAGACAAGTCAACGCCGTCTCCTCATCGTGCTTCAACACCCTGCGTATGCTTCGCAAGATCTTCCGCTGGATCCCGACCGAGACCAGGAAGACTGTCACCCAGGCACTCATCACCAGCCGACTGGACTACGGAAACGCCCTCCACGCCGGAACCACAGCCAAGCTACAGAAAAGACTCCAGCGCATCCAGAACGCCTCCGCCCGACTCATCCTGGATGTCCCCCGACGCAGCCACATCTCCAGCCACCTGAGGAACCTGCACTGGCTCCCCGTCGACAAGAGGATCACGTTCCGGCTCCTCACCCACGCACACAAGTCTCTCCACGACCTGGGCCCCAAGTACCTCAACAACCGCCTGACCTTCTACACGCCCACCCGCCAGCTACGGTCCACCAGCCTCGCCCTCGCAGCCGTACCACGCATCCGAAGAGCCACCGCCGGAGGAAGATCCTTCTCTTACCTGGCTGCCAAGACTTGGAACTCCCTCCCCATCCACCTTCGGCTGACCCAGGACCATCTCGCCTTCAGGAAACAGCTCAAGACCTGGCTGTTCGAGCAGTAGCATACCCCTCCCCCCAAGCGCCTTGAGACCCTCCCGGGTGAGTAGTGCGCTATACAAATGGCATGATTGATTGATTGATTGATTGCATTGGTGTGTTGGTAAGTGAGTGTATATCTCAGTGCTACATGTCCAAGTAAGAACATATGTAAAACACAGTGCATGTGAGAGTTGGTATATATAAATGACTATACATGAGAGCCAGTGATTATGCAAGTGGCTGTATGGATCAATGTGTACTTGTATCAGTGATTGTTTAAGAGAGTGAATATGTGTTAGTATATGTTTGAATAAGTAAGGTGTTGTGTGTATAACTGTATAGATGAGGAAATGGGAGTGTGATTGATTCTTTGCATGACTGACTAGGTGTGTGAGAAACTCCATGGATGAGTGAAAGTGTGTGAGGGTCTCTATAGGTGTATAAGTGCATATGATAGTATTGTATTGATGAGTGACTGTATGTATGAGTGATTGTATGGGTGAATGAGTGGATGTGTGTGTAGACCTAGGAATCAGTCAGTGCGTATGTTGTAACTGGTATTGGTGTGTCAATGGTTTCAAGAATGGTAGTTTGTATTTAAGACTGGGTGTATCAAAGGTTAGATTAGAGTGTGAGGAGGTGCATCGTATTATCACATGAATGATGTCATCAGTGATGTCAATTGAGATGTCATCAGTGATGTCATTTGAGATGTCATCAGTGATGTCACTGACCATGTCATGAATGATGTAATATGTAACATCATCAGCAGTGGATTGCGGGTGCGCGAAATATAGTTAGTCCAACTATATAGGAGCAATTTCAATGGTTCTTTAAATGCTAATACCTAACTATATATGACCTGAAACCTATGTTTTTTTCAGTGAATTTGCACGTTTTTTTAAATGCTAATTCCTAACTATATATGGCCTGAAACCTATGGTTTTTTGAGTGAATTTCCAAGGTTTTTTAAATGCTAATACCTAACTATATATGACCTGAAACCTATGGTTTTTTAAGTGAATTTGCAAGGTTTTTTAATTGCTAATACCTAACTATGTAAGGATTCAAACCTATAGTTTTTTCAGTGAATATATATGTTTTTATTTTCAAGTTTTTTTTAATATGATTACAGGGTCCGCGCTCCGAAAGCACACCGTAAACCCTCCGAGCTCTTATCCCGACAAATTTTTAAAAATTTCTAAAACATAATATCTATTTTTTTAACGTTGATTTTAAAGGTAGACAATATTTGCTTTAATGTAGAAAATGGTTTTTTCAAATTTTAACAACAGCATATTACTTTTTAAAGTAGTAACAAATCTCACGAGGGTGCGTTGCACGTGCACGCAACGTAAGAGCTCCGTCTGCGCACCGTAAAAGCTCCGAGCTCTTATCCCCGAAAGTTTTATAAACTTTAAATCGTTATATCTACGTATTCCTTGCACAATGTAAAGGTACACATTATCTGGAATAATAAAGAACATGTTAATTTAAACTTTTAAAGACCATATATAACTTTATTTAGGCAATTATAAATCTCGCGAGGGTGCGTACTACGTAAACGCTCCGTAAGATGACGTAAGCGCCCTGTAAACGCAACGTAAGCTTACGTAAGCGCCCCGTAAACGCAACGTAAGCGCTCCGTAAGCTTACGTTCAACCATGTGACCTTAAACCAAAAGATTTAATTGGTTTATAATACTTCCTACTCCAATTGTTGAAAAACCCCTCCCATGTTCATCATTTTCTTTGGCTTTCAGAGAAGCAACACCTTTTTTCTACAGCTCCTAGCTACAGAAAAATACTTCCAAATGGCTGAACATCCAGAGTCTGACCATTCTTCTAATGAAGAGTTTGTTGCAGAGGACCCTCACCCAAGTAAGAAGAAGGAGTCCATAGTCTGGAAATTTTTCAGTTTTCCAGAACATCAAAAGAAAGTAAATGCAACACTGGTCACCTGCAAGATCTGTGACACAGTGTTATCAAGAGTAAATCCAAATAAGAAATATTCATCTGGAACCCACACCATGGAACACCATGTAAAAAATATGCACCCCAATAATTGGAGCAGAGCTGTGGTGCAAAGATCTCAGGAGGAGCACTCTTCTCCTAGTACATCTACAGCAAGAACCGGAGTACCACCAATGCCATCTTCAACGGTGGCGAGCATTCAGCCAGAACTGAAAAATCTAATGATGCAATGCATAAATTGCAGTAAATTAGTAGCCTTCGGACAACAGTCCATTGAAGTAATTTTACAGAAAAACAGGAACCACAGATGCACGAAATAAATTTTTTCTTTCAATTTCATAGTTTGTTCCTGTTGAACAATTATTTTGTGTAAAAAGTTCATTTTTCTACGTTTTTCAAGCAAAACAAAACCAAAAAAAAAGTTATTTTTAGAACTACCTCTACAGGTTAAAGAAAGAACTACATTTCTATGTTTGTATGTAAAAGTTTGTCATAGTGAATGTCAAAGTGCAAAACTATAAGAATGTGGTACAGCATAAACCTATAAGGTGTTTACCTATAGTATACTGTACTACTTCCAAAGCACTGAAATGTAAATATATGTATATAAATATGTTACAACTCAATGGGCCAGATGTACGTAATCTCGATTTACCTACTCATAAATACCGAGGGCCCAATGTAGGTAATCCCAGATTACCACTTCTTAAATACCGAATCATACCGATTCGGTATTTAAGAACTGGCAATGGGGATGTAGGTATTTTTACCGAATTAATTACCGATTCGGTAAAATTCGGTAATTACCGATTCGATAATTACCGAATCTGTGTTTGCCATTGATTCCTATGGGCCTTGAAGCCCATAGGAATCAATGGCAAATACCGATTCGGTAATTACCGAATCGGTAAATACCGAATCCTGCCAGGGGGAACAGGGTGTCACTTTGACACCCTGTAGCACCCCTGTTTTTGAGTTGTGTGCAATGTGGCACACATACATGCCCTTAGGGAATGTATGTGTGCCACATGGCACAGGTGTACATGCACAGATGTCCATGTACACTGGAATTCCTTATTTACCACCCAATTGTATTGAGTGGTAAATAACAAATTCTTAGATGCCTCTAGCACTATCAACAGTGCTACCTACATTAGAATTGACAGATTTGGTATTTTTACCGAGTCTGTATTTACCGATTTGGTAATTTTACCGATTTGGTAAATGCAGAATCGGTAAAAATACCAAATCTGTAAATAAATGCCTCCTACATAGGAAAAGGCATTTACCGGTCAGTAACGGCCAAATTCAGCCGTTACCGACGGGTAAATGCCTACCTACATCAGATCCCAAATCATACCACTTCAATATTTAAGAGTAGGTAAATGGGATGTATGTAATTTGTCTTTTGAAATTACAGAATCTGTATAATTCAGTCATTTTACCGAATCGGTATTTACCGATTTGGTAATTGCCATTGATTCCTATGGACCTTGAGGCCGTATAGTATTCGGTGGTAACTAACGAATATTTAAGGGCCTGTGGCACTGTTTTCAAAACAAAGAAGTGTAAAGAGAGGGGAGAGGAGTTGGCCTAACGGCTAGGGCGCTCGACCTCGGACCTGGGGATCTGGGTTCGAGTCTCGGTAACGACGCCAAAACCTCCTGTGATTCTGGGCAAATCACTTAATCTCCCCGTGCCTAAAAATTAATGTGTACGTCCTCATGTAACGTAACTGGTGCCATGTAAGGCGCTCTGATACCTGATTCGGTTCGGGTCTAGTTCGCGCTATATAAAACTCTGCAAAAAAATAAATAAATAAATAAATAAATAAACAAAAGTGAACACAAAAGGGAAGAGGTGTGAGAAACAGAGAGAAGGAAGTGCACTGGAGGAAGCGCAGTGCCAATAAATGAAGGGTTACTAACTGGAAAGGAATGGATAACAGAGTAAAGGAAGGAGAATAAGATCAAACCTAACAAAATAAAGAAAGAGGGAAACTGACTGAGGTAAAGAGGAGGAGTGGTAGAAAGAGAGAGCAAATAAGATTAACTGTAAGAGAGACACATGTAGAGAGAGAGGGAGCAAGGGACTGAGAAAGAGTGAGGCAGTTATTCAAACTTATTTTTGATTCTCATACTTACCTTATAAATAATGAAAACTTAGACACTGATACGAAAAAAGTTTTTTATTTCTTATACTTACCTTCTAAGATATAAAAAAACTTAAAGAAATTATTTAAAAAAAATATAATATCTGTAAAACACAAGAAACAATTAAATTATAATGCATACAATGTATATTTCACAATACAAGAGAGAAGGAAGGAGATTAAGAGTCAAGAAAAATAGATGGCACATGCAGAGGGACACATGCCACAGGTAGTAAGATGGTGCAGGCAGAGAGTGAGATAGAACAAGTAGAGGGTGAGATGGTGCAAGCAAAGGGTAAGATGACACACGCACATGCATATATTGTGCAGACAGAGGGTAAGATGGCACACACACAGAGAAACATGGAACAAGCAAAAGAAGATATAGCACAGTCAAAAGAGAGATGGCGAATGAGCGTGAGACAAGGGGAGTGAGGACACAGAGGGAGTGAAGGAAAGAGTGAGAGAAGGGGACTGAGTGAGGGAGCAAAGAAAGACAAGTGATGGAGTGTGGGTGAGTTAAACAGAGTGAGTGTAAGGGAAGGGCAGTGACACAGTGAAGGGACAGAGGAAGTAAGGCTAACAGAGAGACAGTGAAGAAAGAGAAGTGAGGATGTCAGAGTTCAAAGGCAGTGAAAGAAGGAGTAAGTGAAGTGGAGTAAGGTGAGTGAGGGAAGGTTTATGAGTAAGGGAGCAAAAGAAGGAAAGAGAGGTGAAGGGGAGTAAATCAGAAGAACTGAGAAAAGGTAAGTGAGGGAAACAAGAAAGTAGAAGGGGAGTGAAGGATAGAAATAAAGGGTACTGACGGAAGCAGCCTAACGAAACAAGGGTGAGGTGAGTGAGAGAAGGACAGTGAAGTTGAAGAAAGACAAATGATAGAGGATGGATAAAGTTGAGTGAGTGTGAGACAATGGGAGTGAGTGATTGACTACACACAGGGAGTGAATGAAGGAGTGATAGAAGGATACTCAGTGAGGGATCAAAGAACGGAAAATGAGGTAGTGTAGGTGAGGGAAAAGGAGTGACAGAATGAGGTGATGAAGAGAGTCATGCTAAGAGACAGGGAGCGATGGAAGGATAGACAAAAAGAGAAATAAAAAAGTTTTTGGGGTCAGTCGTACTTACCTTATAAATGAAATATCTGTGGAAACGAAAAAACAAATCAGTTATAATACATTATTCACAATACAAGAGACAAAACAGGAGAAAAAGGAAAGAGGAGTTAGGGAAGAGAAATGAGGGAGAGGGAAGGGGAAATTAGTGCAGGTGTGTTAACAACAGTGAGTCTAAGAGAGAGGGAGTGATGGAAGAGTACAGAGAAAGTAAGAGGACACAGGGAGTTTTATGAAGGTGTGTTTGAAGTGCAGTTAGGTGAGTGACAGAAGGGGAATTAGTGAGTGAGCAAAGGAAGGAACGAGAGGTGAAGGGGAGTGAAACAGAGGGACTGACTTAACATGAGTGGGTGAGAAGACTAAGAAAAAGGGGAGTGAAGTATAGGGAATAAGGATAAGTAAGGGAAGCAAAATAAAGGGACAGGGGTGACGTAGGGTAAAAGAATGACAGTAAGTTTGACGAAACAGAGGTGATAGAGGATGAACAAAGGTGAGTGAGCATGAGACAAGAAGAGTAAAAGAGTGAGGAAATAGAGGGAGTGAAGGAAAGAGTGAGAGAAGGGGACTGAGTGAAGGAGCAAAAAAAGTCAGTGACAAAATGTTGATGAGTTAAAGGGAGTGAACATAAGAGAAAGGAAGTGAGAAACTGAAAGGATGAAAGCAGTGAGGTTAAGAGAGAGGCAGTAAGGGAAGGATAGAGAGAAACAGAAATAAAAAAGTAATGAAAATGTATTTTTTATTAGTCGTACTTACCTTATAAATATAATATCTGTAGAAGAGAGTAAAGAAATCAGTTATAATATATATTTCACAATACAAAATGCAAATTAACTTGTACAACATGTTATATGGTTTATTTTTGCTGTTCTCAGAATATATTGATTTTCACTAAAAAACAGTGAGTTCAATACTACTCATCATATCACAGAGGGCAAAAAAAAATCACAATCAAAATGATTGTGTTTAAAAAACCCATAAAACGTAGAAAAAACATATCTTAAATGTTTTCTTCCAAACAGCAAATTCTAAGATACAGTATCTCATTATTATACTCTCAAACTAAAGTGATATAGAAACATATATTAACCACATTTATCCGAAATACGTAATCTTCATTTACATACCTTTCCACATGGCCAAATGGTATACAGAAAGTCCAAATTTTTGGAAATTACTTATTAGTAGTTTTAAACTTCCATTTACCCAACTTTCGGAATGAAAAGTCCAACATCTATTTCATCATCTAACAAAAATTATATTTACACCTCTGTCTTACTCTTGATAAACATTTCCTATAATACTGATATCACTCACTATGTGATACACTTACACTACCTCTGTGACAACTACCAGTTTACTAATTATCTTGATCACTTTCACTCACAAACTAATTTTGAACAACACACTTACTTTTATTAACTGCTCCAATCTTCATTGTCCAATTACTTTCACTAAAATTTGGGTTCTAAAAACACTAGATAAGAATTTGTTAAGTCAAAAGGCAAACGTTGTTTGAAAATCAATTGAGTATCATTACAAAATTATGTAAAAACATATATTATCAACATTTACCCGAGAAACTCATTTTTCATTGATGTACTTTCCCACATGGCCAAATAGTACGTAAAAATTCCTTGTTTTGGAAAATACTTAATAATACTCTTGACCTTCCATTTCCCGACCTTCTGCATGAAAAGCTCCAACGTCTTTCGTAACACCTAACAATATTTATATCTCCACCCAAGGATCTGTATTATGTCCATAAAACCTTAAACAACCAGTAAACTATCAAAATCTGAACATCATATAGTATCCTGATGACTAACTTTTATTAATTGCTCCAATCTTTCTAGGCCAATTACTTTTCCTAAAATTTAGGTTGTAAAAACACTAGGTAAGAATTTTTTAAGGCAAACGTTTTTTGAAAGTCAAAAGAGTATCATTGCAATAAGTCCAACCGTTTTGAAATTTTAAATAAGCTGTATAATGTCCAGATGTCGTTGAAGGACCATCATGGAAAATAATTGCTACTGTTACAAAGGTTCTTCCTGAAATTGATATTTGAGAAGCCACAAAATTTTTAATTAAAGTTGTTAATTTAGTTCCATCAGGTCTACATCGTTGGAACATTAAAATTACGTACTGTCCATAACGTTGTATAAATAATGTTGATAGCATTGTACAGTTACATTGGAAACAAACCATGTTTTGATCAGCTGCTCTAACTAGATTATTAAAAGACACTGATTTGCACTCTGGTAAAGTCAAATATATAAATCTTTCGGTATCTACTGTTGTACTACTTGAAAAGGAACAATTATCGCAGACATGTTGCCATTTATAAGAAAGGCCAAAAATATTTTCCACATCTATACCTTCCTCTTGCAATACAACAAGCATGTACATTAGAAATTCCTGACAATCTTGCTGAATATCCTGAAAAAATTGAGTTATACCAGAACATATGTCTAAATCATTTCGAATATCAGAAACACTCTCTATATTTGTTCTATCACTGCTACATTTCTCAAACACAGTATTCAACAAACAACAAAAACTTTGATCCCGATTTTCAACAATCTGTTCTTACAAACCTTGGAGAAAAAAAACAACATTAACCACTACATTAGCATAGCAGTTGACAACAGAACTGTTCTCAAACTGAAATCCAACAATATCTTCAACAGAATCATCTTTGTTTCTGCTTACAATTACTGGTTCATCTAGTTTTCTTTTTTTTGCTACAGCCTTGCTACAATTTTTCTCATTTCTTCTTTTTCGGCCTACTACACGCTTTTCAAATAGAGGATATTGAGGTAAATTTGGAGCATACTCTCTTCTTAACCTATTATATTCCTTTACACAATTTAGATCTGCACTAATCTTTGTCTCATCAAAATCAATCAAGTACAATCCAGATAAAGTTCTGACTCAAGATAAAGCAACAAATGCCATACCCTCCTTGAAGACAGAACTTCCAATACTCACCAAAGCACTATCTACACTTAAACCTTGAGATTTATGAATAGTCACTGCATATGCCAAAGAAACAGAAAACTGTTTTCTACGGACATATAAATCTTTCACAAGCAAAAATCGGGCAGAACAACGACTGATTTGTTGTACTTCTTCAATACCATCAAATTTAATTTTTATAAATTCAATTCCATCTCTATTTCGGTAATTCACAATATCAACAACATGACCCATTGCTCCATTTACTAAACCTCTTTCCACATTTAAATTCCGTCGTAAAATTATACGACAATTTAAACATACATATAGAGTCTTTTCAAAACCAGCAGTTTTAGAAATTGTCTTCTCTAAAGAATCCAACTTTGATTTCAACTTTTCTGATAAAACAATAGTAACTCCTTCGTGCTCTATTTTATCAATAGCTTCCAGTTTCACAATCTCTTGATGTTCTAACTCTAACATTTTGTTGTTGAAGACTGAACATTCTCGAAGAGTTGGCATCAAGCATATTACAGTTTTGTTTTCAGCAACTTTCTGATAAATAATCTCTGGGAGAATATTTTCCTTTTGAAACAAATTTGAAATTAATCGTGACTGTAAAGCTTCTTTGCCATGTTCAGTTACTTTTCCAATTCTTACATCTTGTAGAATATTTTTATAATCTTCATCCTTTGCCTGTTGCATGTTTTGAAGCAGTTCTGCATATTTTAAATATAACCAGATATTCACATTTCCAATGCTTCCTAGGCACTTTCTTGTATCTTCATGTGTAAGCATCTGGTTGTCCTTTCACTGGAGTTAGCTGCAGTAGATCTCCAAAGACAATGATGTGTTTGCCTCCAAATAACACATCATACTCTGTTTTAAGAATTTGTTGCATTCTTAAATGCACAAAAGCAAGCATCACATTTGAAAACATGCTTACCTCATCAATGATAAGAAGTTTAATTTTCTTCAGGACTCTACCAACTTCACAACAAGCTTCTCCAGATAGCTTGTGGTATTGTAATTTATTATCATGCTCTACTGACAGCTTCAATAAACGATGTAAAGTAATCCCTTTAATGTTATGTGCTGCCAACCCAGTTGGAGCAGTAATAAACACAAGACAATGATGACTCTGTTCTTTTCTGCAGATAACTTGCAATTGATTTAATCAGAAAACTTTTCCCAGTTCCGGCTTCTCCACTCACATACAGTCGGACAGGTTCAAATGACATACATGAGCACTCTTTTTATCATGACGTAAACCATGCTCAATTTGTTCTGTGACTTCATCATATATTTTTTTCTGCTCCACGTTTAGTTGATTTTCCAAATCTTCTAAATTAACTACATCCTCCTGAGCTTGTTCCATGGCTCTTTCCACCTCTTCCATGGCAGTGGCAGCTTCATTTTGGATAATTGGTCCTCCTAGTGGATCCTGACTCAACGAAGCAGAACTCTGACTGTCTTGAGAACTGTCTCTAGCAATCTCTGCTGCAATGATAGCATCTTGCTGTATTTCATCGTTCAACATTTGCAGATAATTTGAAAAAAAGGACATTCTATGGTATCCTTGGTTGCATTAAAAGAATCTTCAAAACTGAGAAAATCTCCAATTAGTTCCTCTTCTGAACACCACGGCTTAAAGAGTTGCAAAAGAGCTAAATAGTAAAATTCCCTTTTATCAGGAGATTCGCAACTCAATTTACTATGATTAATCAAATGTCCTTTTCTTTGTTTCACCAGACATCCTTCACATCCAATTAAATCATATACTCCTTTATTGATATCTTCTGTGATGTTCCTCTTAAAATTATAGGTTTGCAGAACTTCATAGAGACAAACGTTCTCAAGGTGAGTACTTCTATTTGGATAGTATGTATCCAACATGTTTGTCTTCAAAATATCTGTACTATTTGGTTGAAACTCCGCCAAATATTAAATTTCTTGCGCAGACTTCAAAACTCGGTTTTGTGTTGCAGCCAGACCTAGACTTACCCAAATGATGGATCTCGATTTGGCGTACAGACTTGCTGATGATAACCAATCTGAACATTCAAATGCTCCAATTTCTCGATGCGACAACATCTTCAGACTGTAACTGTATAATTTCTTACTTAGGCTCTCTTCATGCGAAATATCCTCCCACATTTCCTTCAGTTCCGTCTTTTCTTATTTTGTGATGTAAGACGTTACATATCGAGCCACAGCAATAGAGTTGTCAGCAACATATTGAATATCCATGTTAGCATTCCACATGGACAAAATGACTGGGTTGTAGTCATTTGTGTATTTGGACTCTTCATTTCTTTTCAAGTTGTACATATTTTTCGGTGATTTTCTTGTCACAGTATGTCGCAGTGAAGACATAAAATTGTTCACTCTTCCTTTACATATTACTGGTCGTGGAAATCCAAAACGACATTTTGTGTAGAACTTCTCCTTGGATTTGAACTTTCGACGACAGTACTTTCCACAGCGATGGGTTTGAAAGCGTAAGACTTGATGTCGTAAATTGTCTTCTTCTGTACTTTTCCCAACAACACATGTGGAATATTGTTCAATGAAACTCATCACTGTGTCATCCGAATCTGTTCCAAATTTGGGAGCATCTTTGATCCATAACAGCATATGTATGTGAGGAGCACCTCTTGCTTGATACTCCTTTCTCTAAAAGAAATCCAAAACCTCTCCAAGAGGATTTTTTGTTTGTGATGAAAGACATCATAGCTTCAAATCGATGATTAAAATACCTACAAACATTAACTGGATCCAATGAGCACAGTTCTCCAGGTGTCTTGAATTCTATATTTTCTATGTTTCCATTTGCCTCTCGAAGAAATTCAAGTAAGTCTTCCCAGGCATACTCAGCACAGCTAAGAGTGAGGAACCATGTAGGAGTTCCTAAGTTTCTTAGCATACATTTCAATTCCCCATGACAACGGTACCAATACTCATTCGTACCACGCTGACATGCCATGAGATTGATTAGGTGAGATTCCAAAATACTGTCTTCCACTTGGACTTTATCCATAAAGTCCCTTGCCGAAACATTTTGAAGATGTACTCCAGATTTCAGTATATGGTTCACAGCATAAGATAGTCCAGAGAAGTCACTCTCAAACAGAAGATGAAACAAATATGGAATGCATTGACGAAATCTTGCATCTTCTGCATATAATCTTAAAGTCCGGTATTCCGATGCAGGAATTCGAACAGGTCGGTCATCATATCTTCCACCTTGACCTGTTGGAAACAATTGAGGAAAACAACGAGCTTCCAAGCTTTCTTCCCATACACTTATGGGACTTCCTTTGGCTTCTTTCATTTGGAACAACTAAATAGCATTCCCCATTACTTCTTTGGAATGCAAAGGATGAACACTATAATGCTCATAAATCTGTTCACTTCTAGACACATCTACTTTTTCAATCTGTCCAGCTGATGAATCACTGTCCTCTTCTACAGCTGTTTCCTCTTCTCCTACATATACATTTTTGTAGTACTGATTGTTTTTTACTAAATACAACGTTGCCTTTTTGACTTTCCTAACATCCACTAATTCTTGCCAAATTTTCTTACTCTTTGTAGGAATGCCATTAACTAGAATAACTAGAGGTTCCTCTTCCACTTTTTCTACGCCAATGATGTCAATATCTTTCTTTAAATCTAAAGGCAAATAAACAACTCTTCCCTTTAATCCTCTCTGTAAATCTGAAGGAGGCAATTTCCCTGTCTTAGGCTCCAAGCAAACAATAGCCTGAAAAGGATGCACACATTGAATCAGAATACACTCATAGGTATTTAAACCCATCAATTCAGACGGAATCTTTACCAACTCAAGATTATTATGTACAGCTCTAGCAGGCATTCTGTTTTCATTTAATTTATTATAACAATATTTACAAATACGCAGATCAGAACCAATAATCAAAACAATTCTCAACCAACAAATAAGTTGCAAAATCCTTCCATTCATTATTATTTTCCATTTCACTTTTAACATATAAATCAACTAACCGAGTCTGATTCTTATAATGAGTTCGTCGACAACACACACAAGAAAAATTTGGCCTTTCACTTGAAATGATCTTAAACTTTGTAATTTCATGATCAAAATTTTGAGTACTTACAATCTGTACATTCTCTTCCACATTACTTTCTATTACTGTATCATTTACGGCAGTGTCCTCTTTTTTACCAAAGTAACAAAACTCTATTTCTTTACAAATCTTCTTCACATCTAATTCAGATCCATGCAAAAGAGCACTGTTTAACTGTTTTAGCCTAAGTGTTGGACTTTTTGCATAATAAAACCTTCTCACTATTTTCCTCACTTTAGTTTGATGCACTCCTAACATCCTAAAATGGTGAAAAGTACTCTGACATACTTTTCTAGAAAGACAAGCCAATGAATGACCATGCAAACCTGTTTTTCCCTCACTCTGCAAGGATCTAAGTCTTGTAACATCTTAAACTTTTGTTTTAGACTTTTCTTACTATATGTACATAAGAAATTGCAAAACAAATTAATAGAATCCTGTCGCACACTACAGATACTACTACAATTCCAAGTATAGATCGGACCCTTAGCACGTCTCCCTAAAACTTCATCAGCTAACACCTCATCTGCATTTCTAGGCACAATTTTTTCTTTTTCAACTGGACAACCGTCCTTCACCTCATATGCTCGACCTCTGGTGTCAACTGCATGCACCAAATCATTATCCTGAAAGTAACTCTCTTCATTAAAAAAATGGCTCACTACTTGAACTATGCTTCTATTCTCCCGAAATAACATCAAAAAAATTAGTTTGATTGATTACTCTTTTCCACTTACATTTTGATTTCAAATCATTGATTGCCTTATCTAGTGTACGAACTCTATTGATTACTAAAATATACAGCTTTCTCTTCACTTCAAAAGCCTGATCAACAAACTTTTATTTTTCTTGTAAAAAGTTGTTTTCCTATTATATTTCTTAAGATTTTTTAATAAATTCAAAACTACTCTCTTACGAAACATTCGTCTACGAATGTCAATAAACTGACTTCTCCTACGATTACCAGACACACTATGATCTCCTTGTACCATTATACAATTTTTTGGTGACCTCTGCTTTTTCTTTCTAGTAACAACTTGTTTTTTTTTCGTATAAACACTTTCTTGACTTTTTCTGCATTTTAACAATTTCCTTAAAAATTCCATCGTTTGCTTACCAGGAGCATTTTTTCTTTTCTCTGAAGATTGTCCTTTACATTAATCTTCTAATTGAGTCCTCTTGGTCGATAAACCTTTCTTATAAAGTCTCTTTTGGCGGTCTTTCGTAGGCATAATCTATTATGACTCTGTAGATATTTACAATCTGTTGAAAAGAAAAATGTGACATATTATAGACCACTACTAACATAACACATAGCAAACACATTAACTAAACATTATAAACACTAGTTCACATCTCTCTTTGTGTATCTCATATCACTCTTTGCCTGCACTATCTCCCTCTTTGCATGCCTCATCTCACTCTCTCCTTCCATCATCTCTCTGTTTGTATGTGTGTGTCATCTCAATCTCTGCCTACACCATCTGTCTGTTTGTGTGTGTGTCATCTCACTCTCTGTGCCTAAAACGATTTAACAAGCTAAATGTTTTTTACTGAAATGACTGGCTTTAAGATTTTTGACAAGCATCACACTGAGTGCGTATGTGAATTAAGGAATTATATTTTCATCTTATCCTTAATGTTAGCTGTGTGTGCTTACAGTTTGTATCTTTTACCTTATACGGTAGACTTCTTTTTAAAGTGTTTCTCATGCTTGAATTCAATGCTGGTATAGAGATAGTGCTAATGGTTTCATTGGGCTTGTGTGGGCTGTGAGGGCTGTGTGGGCTGTGAGAGCTGTGAGAACTGTGTGGGCGGTGAGAGTGTGGGCTGTGAGGCCTGTGAGAGCTGTGTGGACTGTGAGCTGCGTGGGTTGTGAGAGCTGTGTGGGCTGTGAGAGCTGTATGGGCTGTGAGAGCTGTGAGAACTGTGTGGGATGTGAGCTGTGTAGGCTGTGAGGGCTGTGAGGGCTGTGTGGGCTGTGAGAGCTGTGTGGGCTGTGCGAGCTGTGTAGGCGGTGCCAGCTGTGTGGGCTGTGAGGGCTGTGTGAGCTATGAGGGCTGTGTGGGCTGTGAGGGCTGTGTGGGCTGTGAGAGCTGTGTGAGCTGTGAGAGCTGTGTGGGCTGTGAGAGTGTGGGCTGTGTGGGCTGTGAGAGCTGTGAGAGTTGTGTGGGCTGTGCGAGCTGTGTGGGCTTTGAGAGCTGTGTGGGCTGTGTGAGCTGTGAGAGCTGTGTGGGCTGTGAGAGCTGTGTGGGCTGTGAGCTGTGTGGGCTGTGAGCTGTGTGGGCTGTGAGAGCTGTGAGAGCTCTGTGGGCTGTGAGAGCTGTGTGGGCTGTGAGAGCTGTGTGAGCTGTGAGAGCGTGGGCTGTGTGGGCTGTGAGCGCTGTGAGAGTTGTGTGGGCTGTGAGAGCTGTGTGGGCTGTGAGAGCTGTGTGGGCTGTGTGGGCTGTGAGAGCTGTGTGGGCTGTGAAAGTTTTTTGGGCTGTGAGGGCTGTGAGGGCTGTGAGGGCTGTGAGGGCTGTGTGGGCTGTGAGGGCTGTGAGGCCTGTGAGAGCTGTGTGGGCTGTGAGAGCTGTGTGTGCTGTGAGAGCTGTGTGGGCTGTGAGAGCTGTGAAAGCTGTATGGGCTGTGAGAGCTATGAGAGCTCTGTGGGATGTGAGGGCTGTGAGGGCTGTGTGAGCTGTGAGAGCTGTGTGGGCTGTGAGAGCTGTGTGGGCTGTGAGAGTGTGAGCTGTGTGGGCTGTGAGAGCTGTGAGAGCTGTGTGGGCTGTGAGAGATGTGTGGGCTGTGAGAGCTGTATGGGCTGTGAGAGCTATGAGAGCTGTGTGGGATGTGATCTGTGTGAGGTGTGAGAGCTGTTTGGGCTGTGAGAGCTGTGTGGGCTGTGAGCTGTGTGGGCTGTGAGCTGTGTGGGCTGTGAGAGCTGTGAGAGCTCTGTGGGCTATGAGAGCTGTGTGGGCTGTGAGAGCTGTGTGGGCTGTGAGAGATGTATGGGCTGTGAGAGCTGTGAGAGCTATGTGGGATATGGGCTGTGTGGGCTCTGAGGGCTGTGTGAGCTGTGAGAGCTGTGTGGGAAGTGAGAGCTGTGTGGGCTGTGTGGGCTGTGAGAGCTGTGACAGCTGTGTGGGCTGTGAGAGCTGTGCGGGCTGTGAGAGCTGTGTGGGCTGTGAGAGTGTGGGGTGTGTGGGCTGTGAGAGCTCTGTGGGCTGTGAGAGCTGTGTGGGCTGTGAGAGTGTGGGCTGTGAGAGCTGTGAGAGCTGTGTGGGCTGTGAGAGCTGTGTGGGCTGTGAGAGCTGTGTAGGCTGTGTGAGCTGTGAGAGCTGTGTGGGCTGTGAGAGCTGTGTGGGCTGTGAGATGTGTGGGCGGTGAGCTGTGTGGGCTGTGAGAGCTGTGAGAGCTCTGTGGGCTGTGAGAGCTGTGTGGGCTGTGAGAGCTGTGTGGGCTGTGTGGGCTGTGAGAGATGTGTGGGCTGTGAAAGTGTTGTGGGCTGTGAGGGCTGTGAGGGCTGTGGGGGCTGTGTGGGCTGTGAGGGCTGTGAGGCCTGTGAGAGCTGTGTGGGCTGTGAGAGCTGTGTGGGCTGTGAGAGCTGTGAGAGCGGTATGGGCTGTGAGAGCTGTGAGAGCTCTGTGGGATGTGAGCTGTGTGGGCTGTGAGGGCTGTGTGAGCTGTGAGAGCTGTGTGGGCTGTGAGAGCTGTGTGGGCTGTGAGAGCTGTGTGGGCTGTGAGAGCTGTGTGGGCTGTGAGAGCTGTGTGGGCTGTGAGAGTGTGGGCTGTGTGTGCTGTGAGAGCTGTGAGAGCTGTGTGGGCTGTGAGAGCTGTGTGGGCTGTGAGAGCTGTATGGGCTGTGAGAGCTGTGAGAGCTGTGTGGGATGTGAGCTGTGTGAGGCGTGAGAGCTGTGTGGGCTGTGAGAGCTGTGTGGGATGTGAGCTGTGTGGGCTGTGAGCTGTGTGGGCTGTGAGAGCTGTGAGAGCTCTGTGGGCTGTGAGAGCTGTGTGGGCTGTGAGAGCTGTGTGGGCTGTGAGAGCTGTATGGGCTGTGAGAACTGTGAGAGCTGTGTGGGATATGAACTGTGTGGGCTGTGAGGGCTGTGTGAGCTGTGAGAGCTGTGTGGGTTGTGAGAGCTGTGTGAGCTGTGTGGGCTGTGAGAGCTGTGACAGCTGTGTGGGCTGTGAGAGCTGTGTGGGCTGTGAGAGCTGTGTGGGCTGTGAGAGTGTGGGGTGTGTGGGCTGTGAGAGCTGTGAGAGCTGCGTGGGCTGTAAGAGCTGTGTGGGCTGTGAGAGCTGTGTGGGCTGTGTGGGCTATGAGAGCTGTGTGGGCTGTGAGGGCTGTGAGGGCTGTGTGGGCTGTGAGGGCTGTGAGGCCTGTGAGAGCTCTGTGGGCTGTGAGAGCTGTGTGTGCTGTGAGAGCTGTGTGGGCTGTGAGGGCTGTGTGGGCTGTGAGAGCTGCGTGGGATGTGAGCTGTGTGGGCTGTGAGGGCTGTGTGAGTTGTGAGAGCTGTGTGGGCTGTGAGAGCTGTGTGGGATGTGAGAGCTGTGTGGGCTGTGAGAGCTGTGTCGGCTGTGTGGGCTGTGAGAGCTGTGAGAGCTGTGTGGGCTATGAGAGCTGTGTGGGCTGTGAGAGCTGGGTGGGCTGTGAGAGCTGTGTGGGCTGTGAGGGCTGTGTGGGCTGTGAAAGCTGTGTGGGCTGTGAGAGCTGTGTGGGCTGTGAGGGCTGTGTGGGCTATGAGAGCTATGTGGGCTGTGAGGGCTGTGTGAGCTGTGAGAGCTGTGTGGGGGCTGTGAGAGCTGTGTGGGCATTAATGTCAAACATTGCGCAAGCGGCTTGTAAATATGCCAATGAAAACATTACACTAGCTCTATACCAGCATTAATGTCAAACATTGCACAAGAGGCTTGTAAATATGCCAATGAAACCATTTTACTATCTCTATACCAGCATTAATGTCAAACATTGCGCAAGTGGCTTGTAAATATGCCAATGAAACTATTACACTATCTCTATATCAGCATTAATGTGAAACATTGCGCAAGCGGCTTGTAAATATGCCAATGAAACCATTACACTATCTCTATACCAGCATTAATGTCAAACATTGCGCAAGCGGCTTGTAAATATGCCAATGAAAACATTACACTATCTCTATACCAGCATTAATGTCAAACATTGCGCAAGGGGCTTGTAAATATGCCAAAGAAACCAATACACTGTCTCTATACCAGCATTAATGTCAAACATTGCGCAAGGGGCTTGTAAATATGCCAATGAAACTATTACACTATCTGTATATCAGCATTAATGTCAAACATTGCGCAAGCGGCTTGTAAATATGCCAATGAAACCATTACACTATCTCTATACCAGCATTAATGTCAAACATTGCGCAAACGGCTTGTAAATATGCCAATGAAAACATTACACTATCTCTATACCAGCATTAATGTCAAACATTGGGCAAGGGGCTTGTAAATATGCCAATGAAACCATTACACTATCTCTATATCAGCACTTATATTCCAGCATTGAATCCAAGCATAAAAAACAATTTAAAAAAAGTCTACCTTATAAACTAAAAAATACAAACTGTAAGCACAGACAGCTAACATTATGGAAAAAGGTAAAAAATAATTCCTTAATTCAAACAGACACTCACTGTGATCCTTGTCAAAAATCTTTAAGCCACACATGTTATCAAAAAACATTTAGCATGGTAAATCATTTTACACACAGAGCACAACCCATTTAAATGAACACTACACTACAATGCAGAAACCTGACTCATTTTCAAAATACAACAGGAATGAAGCCCAATATGCTTGTTATGCTTCCCAATACTGCAAACAGCACTCTCTCTATATTACTCACCTTTAAAATCGCTTTTGAAAATATAGAACAGTGTCAAACACACAGCAGATTTTCTTAACCAGAATCTCTAAAATGCACCTCAGACACTGAAACCAGAAATGGCACACTTTCCCACTCATTCTTCACACATATTTCAGGTCTTGACCAATGAAATCTCTTCCCACACTATTTCAAAACTAAACTAACATTTCAATTGGTTCTACATTCCCATAATTTCAAACTCACATAATATTCACCCATCCCCCTAGTGCTCATTCAACCTGTCACCATGGTAACTCCCACCTAAGGAAGAACAGAGTTTAAAAGTTCATTATACTTTGTTGCAAATGAATCCACCAAGGTTGTTAGAGCTTTCAAAATAACAGCTAATCATCTGCAATGTTCCTTTCAATTACCTTTTCTGAACCAATAGAATTGCTTCTTTTAAAAAACAAAACTATGCACCCTAATATGCTCTTTTCCATTTTCAGAAAGCACCAATCATTTCTTAAGCTTCAAGTGCAGTGAATGTCCTCCTCTTTTTTTTCTACAATGCAAGCTTTCCAACTGCCATTTCATTTACAGCCCTCATCTGAGTACAATCAGACCTGCCTTGAAGATGCCTTCAGTATGGTTTGTAGGACACAGTTTTGTATTCTGGCCTAAAAGGTATGCAACAAACAGAGGAATTTTAAACCTTGATTAACCAAATGTGGATATTTTATGGATTGGCCAGAGAGGATTGAGATGTCACCAATTGATGCCATTGGTGAAATCCTTCATGCATCTCCCACATCCTGACCTTATAATTGTGCACTGTGGTGGAAATGACTTATGCACTTTGACTAGGGCTGGTCTGAAAATGCTATTGAAGGACATCTTTGGACAATTGATGTCACTTTTTCCTCAAACTGCCTTTGTCTATTCCAATATATGCCAAAGACAAAAATGGAATTGGTCCAATCAATTTTGTCCACAGATTGAGAAAGCAAGGAAACATGTAAATAAATCTGTTTCTGCATACATGAGAGACTATGGAATGGGTTGTATATACCACAACAACTTGCGTTACAACATGCAAGGCATCTATAGGACAGATGGTGTACATTTCACTGATGAAGGGAACAGTGTCTATCTCTGTAACATCAGACTCTGCATTGGTACTTACTTGTAGGTACCCAAAAATACACAATGAACACAACGGCTCTTTTTAGAGCCAACTAACATGTAAACACTCAAATATAATTTTTAACTTTATTTTTTGTATACATTTTTACCGAGGTCCGCGCACCGAGCACTCACCGAGCACTCCCCGTGCGCGGACCTATCATGTTCTCTGTTATTTAAAAAAAAACACATTATTTTTAACCTTAGGAGTCCTTGAACGACCCCCTGAGAAGGCATAAGGGGTCAGGGATACTCTACCCTACCCCCTTCCCACGTTTTTAAGTTATATTTTTCACTCTCTTCTGAAACCACAAAATGGCGGCGATAGGGTTCGCGCACCGTGCGTTTACCGAGCACTCGCAGTGCGCGGACCTAGTGCAATTTTAAAAAAAAACTAAATGGAAATGGACATCGTCTCTTCTGTAGATACCTTGTATGTTGTAATGCAAGTTATTGTGGTGTATTGAATCCATACTATAGTCTTTCAGGAAAGCAGAAACAGATTTGTTCACATTATTCCTTCCTTTCTCAATGTGTGGTCAGAATTGGCGTAGGGGATCATGAGTTCCTACTCTGGTTAAACACACTTGCTGTTCTATATACTTACTTATGTTGTAAACTAGTGCATCAGAGACAGTCAGTGACAGAAAGGATACAGGACATGAAGAACACAAAATTGTATCACTTTGCTACTACCTCATAAATTACATTGAAATAAGTATAATTTTCAAAACCATTTTTATTTACTAAATTAAAATTTATTTATTAGAATTTTCAAAATCTAAAAGAACTTGTAGGATTTCTTCATCAGAAATTTCATCCATCAAAGTGTCTGAAAATGATTCGTCAAACTCGACAACATCTACACATTTCATTAATTCCATATCTAGTGTTTCATCAAAAAAAGCTGCCATGGTATCTGCTTCATGTTCTTCTTGATTTGTTTCATCCATAGGATCAATATACACCTCAGAATAAGTTGCCTCAGTAAACGTTGCTGTTATATCAAAGAAAATGTTGGTAGGCTCCTCATTTTCATTCATCATTTTATGTTAGTGTACTATTAAAAGAAAGAGAAATAGCGCTTACTGCATGATTTCCTGCTCTGGTGAGACACACTTGCTGTTCTTTAAACTTACTTATTCCTGCCCATGCACTATCCCAGGTGGTGGGCAACAACTCGACACACCAGATCCACTGACTGCTTTCCATATGCTATCAGCCGAAAATTGCAATGGACCTAATGGAGTTATCAGGCTTGACTTTAACATTTCATGATAGAAAAGCATTCTGAGATAAGCATTTGTGTATTTCATGTGTTTGCAGACAGATAACTGTGCTGTTGTCATGTTTTGGTAGAATTAGTTGGCATTCTAGTATCAACAAAATGAAAAAAAAGCATGTCTTCCCGATTTTATTGGCCAAATATGTCATTTGAAATTGAACAATGTGTGAGTTATAATTTTTCTTGCTTCTATAAATATTTTTATAAAATGTAAATCTCAATTGTGATAGTCTTATAGACGTTTGTTTCTGAAACCCATATGTTTCTCATTTAAATTCTTGTCACACGTTTTCAACCTGCACTTGAGATACAAAGTGAATATGTTGGTTTGAATTTTTTTATTTGAAGACATGTCTTTCAATGTTTTTGATGTTTATTTCTCAATTTCTAGATCATGGAAGTCCAAAAAGGGTTCTATCAGATCAAGGCCAAGAGTTTGTGAATGAAGTGAGTGACCAATCTCGGCCTAACATTTGTATAATGTTCGCCGCTCGAGAGAGACACTTGCCAGATAGTCACCAGCACGCTTCAGGAGTAGCTCACCAGTTCTGTTTTGCCTGGACCCTGGACCCTTGGGTGGAGTGACTGCTTCCTTGGAGGTTGGCCGCAGAGGAGGTGAGAGGCGCGGCGAGCGGGACTGCGAGGACCAGCATTCCTGCAGAACACCGCCAGCTGGTTCCTCTTCCCGCCCGCGCCGCGCCCCCTCCCAGTGCCACGCCCCCCGCCTGAACGCTCTTCACCTCTCGCGGCTCCCGCTTCGCGGTCGCCGCTCGAGAGAGACACTTGCCAGATAGTCACCAGCACGCTACAGGAGTAGCTCACCAGTTCTGTTTTGCCTGGACCCTGGACCCTTGGGTGGAGTGACTGCTTCCTTGGAGGTTGGCCGCAGAGGAGGTGAGAGGCGCGGCGAGCGGGACTGCAAGGACCAGCATTCCTGCAGAACACCGCCAGCTGGTTACTCTTCCCGCCCGCGCCGCGCCCCCTCCCAGTGCCACGCCCCCCTGCCATTTATAAGAGCTCCAGGTCCCGCGCATCGCGGGACGCGTGTGGGGCGGAGAACGGGGCGAAGACCGGGCAAAGAGCGGGCCGTTTTAGGCCGTTAGAGGCAGGTAGAGACTGGACTGGGCCACCCCATATGATTTTGCCACCCACCTTTTTACGTTCTCCTCCCAGGCATTTTATCTTGTGCCTACCATGGCAACCCGCGAGTTTAGAGACAGAGCGGCCAAATCCAAATTGAAAAATGGTAGCATGGATGATTTCATTACTAGGACCCATACTGCAATTGATCATGAAATAACTAAGATGCAACACAGGGTCTCTTTAGAACTTGAAGCTGCTAGAAGATTGTCAGTTGAGCTAACCGCTGCTAAAAAATCCTCCCTTGGGACTATTGCATGGGCCAAAACACCAGAGCGCTCGCTTGGTACTGCTCCCACTCTGATCGTCACAAATGCCGATATTCATCAACCGCAAGTGGACAGTATACCCATGCTACAGGGGGGATCTCCCCCAAAACCCACTCTTTCCCCACAATTCCACTCGGGTGTAACTGCCGAGCAAAAGAAGGAAACCGAGCTGGGCTCACCCCCTAAAGCTGCGATCAACTACGCTACGCTACCAAAAGGTGGCAACTTTTCAATACCACAAAATGGCCCATACAACAAAAGGAAGCGTAACCACACCTCGACATATGCAAGAAAAAAGGCCAAAATAGCTAAGGCCCAGCTACTAACTAAGGCACCTCCCCCTGCTTCGCTGCCAAAAACCAAGACCTTTCCCCTGGAACCGTGCCTAGTAAACATTCCCCCACATACAGTAGTCACCCAAGAAAATAATGATCTCACCATAGAAAGTGACACTGCTGGAACTCCGCTCTGTACTATTAAAGGAAAGGACGTTGAGTTTCTGACTGTTGTCTGGGAAACCCTCAAAAAACTTCTTTCCCCTCTAGAAGTGAGATTTACATAGAAACACAGCTTCTGGAAATAGAAAAAAGCATTTTAAATCTAACCACTATCACCATGCAGAATGCTAAACCAACATGTCCACACGGAACTCCGCCTTCCATAATACCACCTATCCCTGTGACCCAAGTTGCTGTGAACCCGCAGGTGCCTACGAAGGCTAAGTCCCTGGGAATAACTAATGATACTCTCCCTCCCCCCCTGCTGTTACTTTTTCTGCCAGTCCTATTGTTACCCCCAAGGCCAAACCAATTCCTAAACCTCGAACCAAGGCAAATACTTATAATCCTCCGAATAGGGCAATGACGACCACTACCCAACCGGCGGCTGAAACTCTTCCGCCACCCCTATCAGTCATATCCAGCCAAAGGGCACCACCCTCGATAGATCAGCCCAATTCGAGGCAAAATGGCCAGAATGTTAACCATTCAACATCACAGAGAGCTAGTAGTACTAGCTACATACGCTCAAGGGGATATGTAGATCTCCCCCCTGTGGTCAGTTCCTATGTTGTAGTGCTCACTGGGGTAACTGAATTGACACACAACCAGCAGGAAAACTTTGCTTCCTTAAAGAACAAGGTGATCCACTGGTTCGACTTCAACAAACCAATACCCAACCACCTAAGGAGTAAAATCCTTATGGTCCGGAGGGTACCCTGGGTAGGCACCACACAAAAGTCCACTAGTGGCGACTGTGTGATTGTATCCTTCGAGGATCCAAACACTGCACACGCCATTTATTCCTGGACCAACCATAGCATAACTTCAACAATAATAGCCAGACCCCTCACTTTTTTCTATCCACCCCGTCTCCATTCATCTGAGGGGGGGAATTGGAGAAGGGTTCCGGAGAGGAATCACACATGGGGAGGGCAAAGTAACTTTTGGCCAGATGCATTTGGTGGCTGGAACGGGGCACTGATCTCTAACAGATACGGGTGTTTAGAGGAAGTGGATTGACTTCCACATCTGCCAACCATCGCACCTTCACCACCCACCCCAAAGAGCTCTCATTCTAATTCAATGGCTGATCTATCAATCCACATTGTATTAAACGCACACACGGGTGGCAAAACTCTTCTACCAACATCAAATCATCCAAAGGCTCACAAATTTAGAGCAGGGCCAGGTTGGCACGACACCTGCACACCAAAGCCATTAAACACTGATCCCCACAGGAGGATTAAGGATTGCCCCCCAATATTACACAGCTCCAAACTAAATAGTGCCCCAGTGGTTGTCCTTCCACCTAATCAATATGGCAAATCCTCAGCACTTGTCAGTTCGCAGATATCAGACACCAATAATACACTAGAGGCTCCGGGAGTAATTTCCATTCTCTCCTGGAATGTGGCGAGGCTATCCAATAAAGTAGATACGCCTGATTGGGGGAATCTCATTGAGGGCTACGATGTATGTCTCCTACAAGAGACATGGGCAAGAGAAAAATACTCTCGGCAGGGTTTTGCTATCTTTGATACTGAAGCAAAATGGGGAGGAAAGGGCCGACCTTCAGGAGGGCTCTCGATCTGGGTCGGGTCCCACTTGGGATGTAGGGCCACACATCTGGAAACCAACTCTTGTGACTTCCAGTGTGTCTCCCTTGACTGGCCGTGCGGAGGGAAGGTCACCTTGATTAACATATATTCAAGACCAGTGGGGGTTGCAGCGACCTCGGGACCAGTGGAGGACCTAGCTCAGTTCCTTGACACACATAATTTCTGCTCCCCTCTAATTGTAGGTGGAGATTTTAATCACCAATATGAACCACTTCCTGACTACCTGGCGGGCATATCTAGTGAAGAGGACGAGTTGTGGAACATCCCCACCCTGACAGATCCAGTGACCAGGGTATGTTCCCCACTCGCAACTCAAATAATGTCCCTCACGCTTAGTCACTCGCTGAGGGCTTGCAATGGCCGGACTAAAGGCGACATCCCGCCTAAAAACACCTTTAATAGGCTAGGCTATGAGTCACGGATTGACTACATAATGGTTTCAACTAGGGACTGGAGGAAAGTCAAAGACTTTCGAGTTATCCCCAGACTTGACAGTGACCACAACTTGCTCTCACTAAAATTTGAGATCGATGGCCGGCAAATAGACAAGGTCGACAACAATCCTGCATCACAGGCTGATCTTGTGTTATCCAGCAATAGGCGCAAAATTAAATGGGCCAAATTGCTCGAGAACCATAGTAGCATTGAGAGACTCTATGCACTAGTCGTCCCCGCCCTGGAAAAAGTAGAGCGTTGTATGCACCACTCAGTCAGTGAATCCGAAATCAACCTTACAGGTAGTTTAGGGGTATCCACTCCCCCTCCATGCAAGCCGGCACAATTCTCTGAACTCGGTAATATTCACTCTGAACTATGCATTAATGTTGCAGAGGTGCTGAACCCAGTGGCCAGGCCTCATAAGCCCAAGCAGAGAAGAGCCACCTGGTTCAATGCCTCCTGTAGGGAAGCAAAATCCACATTATTGAAATCACTCAAAGCACGAGACAATTCAAACGTAATCAGGGAGAGACGTCTAGCTTATAAATCAGCCCTCCATGCTGCAAAAATAGACTGGGACGAGGGGAACTGGTCTAAAATAACAGCTGCCCTTGCAAGCCGAGACTCACGAACCTTCTGGCAGATCGTTAGGCACGGCTCGGCTGAACCACTTGCAGCAGTTGAGGGCAATATAGCACCATCTGTATGGGAGGATCATTTCAAAAATGTATATGAACCACATAGCAGTGACCAGGTGACGAACGAACCTGCAGAAGTGCACCACTCTACTATCACTAGTGTAATTGGCATGGATGGTTTTAGTATAGAGGAAATTACTATGGCAATCACGTCCCTGCCTGTAGGCAAGGCGCCGGGCCTGGACAGGCTTCCAGGCGACCTCTATAAACATGAACCCAAAATCTGGGCTCCTTATCTCGGGGTGCTATTCAATTCCATTCTGAAAGGCATGCCAATTCCTCCGACCTGGCCGGGGGCTGAAATAGTACCAATCTTTAAAAAGGGGTCCCCTCTCCTCCCGGCCAATTACAGGCCTATAAGCTTGATCGATGTATCCCAAAAACTCTTTTCTAAGCTACTGCTAAACCGCTTACACGAGTGGATCAGGGATTTTAACATCCTGAGCCCCTTCCAAGCAGGCTTTAGGGAAAAGGTCTCCACCATTGACCAGGTCTTTCGCCTTGTCCTCATACATTGGAAAACGGTGCAGTTGGAGGGTGGCAGCCTCTACACTGTATTCGTGGACCTGAGGGCAGCGTTCAACCTGGTCCCCAGGAACAAGCTGTGGGAGGCCCTTGCTAAATTGGGGGTTCCGGAAGGCCTGCTGAAAATGATAATTCGCCTTCATAGCACCAACGTTGCCCAGGTCAGATGTGGTAGGATGGGTGCAATGTCCGAGAGGTTCCCCATTGGCAGGGGGGTAAGGCAGGGTTGTGTGCTTGCACCAACCCTGTTCTGCCTCTATGTCAACGGGGTAATCTCCCATTTAGCGGGGTATCCAACTCTGATGCCCCAAAACTAGCCGCTGAAAGGGTGCCAGCCATTATGTTTGCCGACGACACACTGCTACTATCTATGTCGGCAACGGGCATTCAGCGCATCCTCAACGGCTTTGTGGACTTCTGCGAGGCCCATGGATTAGAAATCAACGCTATCAAAACGAAATTCATGGTCCTCAAACCCCCACAGAAATTTCATTTTAGCCCAAGCATTGCACACATAAGGCTCGAAAGAGTGAAAACCTTCGAATATCTGGGCATTGTGCTAAATGATAAACTTACTTGGAACACACACTTGGAGAAGGCAGCACTCAAATTGACCCAACACTCGGGGGGCATTATGAAACTTTTGGCAAACAACAAATCCTCAATAAGGCCCATTGGCCCTCCAATACAGATATACAAATCTCAGGCTAAGGGGGCCGTTATTTATGGATCTGAACTTTGGGGTCACACAAAAAACATCAATGCTCTTGAAGGTGGAAAATAAATTCATCCGTAATCTTGTTGGGCTACCACCGAGCACTCCCCTCGTCCCCCTCAGGATGGACCTAGGCCTATGTCCGCTCGATGAGGATTTGGCCCTACGCCCACTGGCCTTCTGGCGTAGACTATGGACAACTCCGGAACTGGCCAGTTACCGAGAAGGACTTCAGGAGGTCCTTGCTATCCCAGGCGCTGGGAAAATTAAATGGCTTAATTCCATCAAACTTGAATTGGAGGCCTTGCGCCTTTCAACAATGTGGTCTGATCCTTTGAATACGTGCCATTTCCTCTCTAAAAAGGAACTAGTCAAGTCTTACCGTGACAGCAAACTGTCCTTGTTACTCAATCATCAAAAACACGGGTCTCTGACAGTTTCTTTTTTGTCCTACAAGGCCAACTATAATATGGAACCAACTTTGGATAAAATTTACCCCTCCATATTGAGGAAACTATACCTGCAGTGGAGACATGGGTCTCTCCCCATTAGAACTCTTACATCCAAATGGAGTGATGATGCAAGCAGTACTTGTCCAGCTTGCAGTACTATGGATGAAACTGAACTCCACATCCTTTTTGTCTGTCCTGCCTACCGAGAGATCCGAAGGCACTGGATCGCTCCCCTATGCAGGAATCTGGGACTTGCGAAGTGGCTGGTCGCCTTCAGAGTCTTAAAAACTGATCTCTCGGACCATATTGTGTTTGCTATGGCCAAGTACTTGGGCGCTCTTTGGTCTATTAGAAGGAAATGCCTCAAGGCTCTGACTTGATTTTTAGAATATTGGGACTTTGCTAAGAAATCCTTTTATACATTTTATATTTTGCTGTACAAATCATTTTAAATGAACTCATTTTTAATGTGTATGACAAACGTCTTTTATGGTAAAGTTTTACCGAAATAAAGATATTTCGAATCGAATCGTATAATGCAATGCTATTTCCTATTTTGCTTGCCAAATATAATGATACCAATTTATTTAGGTTAATTGAGAGTTATCTAAGCTTTTACAAATAGAACGTTCTGTAAGTGCAACCTATCACGCACAGACAAATGATTTAGATGAGCATACTAATATATAAGCTGTACACCTTCAGAGAAGGAGAGTTAGTACTTATGACAAATTGCTAGCAAACAACAGGAAAAGGAGGCCTTTTGGAGCATAAGTTTACTGGACCGTACGGTATTGCCGATATGCAAGAAAAGCTTGTAAAATAAGTCAATAATGCTAGTAAAATGCCTTTACATACAACCTATAATCTCGACATGTTGAATCAAAGCGAAATATTTAACATAACCCTTCGTATGTCTCTAAAAGGTTTTCCTACAGATATTGAAGCATCCCGAATATGACCAATGGCAGTTAGTGATAGAATCTAACCAAAGATAACAGGACAGCTACAATTGTGGTGTTTTTTGCATGCTGGTAATGATACTTCAAAAAACATTAATTTGTTGAAGATACATTACTTTATGTTATTTTATGTTAATAACTGTTTTCGTTAGAATAGTTGTAAATAGGAAAGAGGGCTTTTAGGAATGACACTTCTGAACGCCTACCGAGCGCGTCCATAGTGCCCATCGAAAGCATATTGGTATTCGCATATGATTTTGTCTGACCACTAGCATGGCCCTAACGCTGTTGGTTTGAAACCTCTGATGATTGCTTTTCAACCCCAATCCTATTGAGAACAATTGTTTTTATGTACATTAAAATTAAGCTTGGACATTTGTACAACATATACATTTTTAACTCTTTTTTCAGTTTGCAGAATCTTACATAAGTCAGAAGCCAATTGCCGAGATGAAGAAAGCATATCCTCCTGTTTTAGCTCATTACACCGATTTCTCTAACATGGAACGTACTAGTTGTGAGAAGCTCAATGAAAATTGCAATGGACTTAATGGAGTCATCAGGTTTGACTTTAACATTTTATGATAGAAAATGTATAATACCCTAGTGGTGTCATAAACTTCGGATTACTTGGTACTTTGTTTTGTCTTTGAATTTTTTTATGAAAAGGCACAGCTTAAAATTTAAGCATAGTATAGTAAGATATTTCCATTATGTTTGTGAATTTAAAATTATGTTTCTTATTCTGCCATTACAACTTGTTTTGAACAGGTGTGACTGTCCTATTTACTCGATCGGTAAACCCCTGAAAACATGTAGAAAATATTGCAAATTAGGTACTACAGTTTTTACCATTGCTGTTATGATGCGCTAATGTACTTCTTTTTTACATTTAGAGTCTTTCTCTACTGTATGGAGCCAAAAAGATTCACACATTTTTAACAGATAACGTTAAGGTAAATACTCTCAATATGACTAGTCGACGAAGTTAAAAAGTAACATATAAGTACTTACGGATGGGTCTGATACAGGGTGGATTTCTGTGGAACTAATGGATGATTAGGCATTAGGATGGCATACTGAGCTCCCAACCTTCTTACTTTTTCTCTTAAAGGGTTCCAAATTGGGGACGAATCTTAGGCTGTGCAGTAGAGGTTGATGGTGTTGCTCCACTGGTACTTGGGCTTTCTCATGAAGCAGGAGGAGCCTCTCTCAATCTCCTTAACTCTTCCCTTGCAAAGCTGACCGGATGCTTGATCTGCAAGTGCTTCCGCATATTTGCAGTTCCACGCCAGTACTTTTTATTGGGGTCTCCTCTTGAAAGCAGTCTTGCATATGCGGTGAGTACATTTTCTTGCATTCACTTTTTTTAAGACTTGTGGAAATTAATTTCAAAACATTCAATATTGTCGTAATGCACACAGCCAGAAAAGAATGAACACTGCAACTTAAGTGCATTACAGAAAGGTAGCAAGCATGAAATTAGATTGTTGGGTATTAGGATGGCATGCAGACTCACATATAAAGTGGTTTCCCAGCCTTCTTACTTTTTCTCTTGTAGGCTTGATAAGGTCTTTCCAAGAGAATTTGAAAGGAGAAAGTAGAAGATGAAGAACAGAGGTAGGACGTTATATCTGAAAGTGCAAAAATGGATACAAAGGGTGGACCAAAGACTGCATGTACAATGGCCAGTGGAAGCGTTTTAAGAGCGGATACATCCAAGGTCAAGTGAAGAGATTTGATTGATAAGGCATAGCCAAGGTGGTTGCAACAACGGGGAGGAAGGTCCATGGGTGGTGGAGGCTGGGTTTGTAAATCTGCTCCATCTATAACTTTCACTCTCCTACAGTTTTAATGTTGTTTTCTCTATCTTTCTCTCTCTCTCTCACTCTCTCTCACATCGTTTCTCTTTCTCTTTTAAAGTTATGGACGCTGCTGTCCACTCTGACATGTAGAACTAAAGCTGAGTTGAAGTTGTGAACTCTGTTGGTCACAGTTTTTACACAAATTAAGCAGATATACAATACCTCCGATTAAATGCATTAGAAATAAAAGAGCTTACAAACCCCTTGCGCCACTTTTGCGTCACTTTCAACATGAGAAAAGTAACACAAAAGTGGCACAAGAGTTTTATAAATAAGCCCTAAAGAATATTGTCCTGTATAATGACTTGATCTCTCACCTAATACTGTCTCATCTCTGAATCATTTTAAAGACCTGTTGATCTGTAATGTAAATATGACGCAGTAGGCACTTCTATACAGACACCGCTTGAACGCAAGCCTATAAGACAAGTAAAATGTATCAGGCACACTGCACACGTAAAAAAAATTTTTTAAATGTGGTCAAGTGTTACTTTGACTTGTAATGTTTCACCTCATTTAGTTACATTGATCGAATTTTAAACACTAATTTTCTTTTTTTGGTTTGCAGATTACCTACTGTACTTCTATTGGAGTCCATATCACATGTTGTTTATAATATTGTTTTGTAAAGTTATGGTTCTAGTTATTTATTGTATTGTTATCTTTTAGTTATGTTTCTAGTTATTTAGTTTTAATAAAAGTTAATTAAAAAAAAGTATATACATCTTTTTTTGTGGGGGTAGCAGTCCTCAATAGAAATTATATTTATAATTTGAAGCTTACTCTTTACCAGATCTTTACCAGAGTCTATTGCTACAACTAACGGTTCCTGTGGAAACGTTTTAAAACTACAACACCATTAGCAACATAGTGTGGTGAACTTCTAACATCTGTGCTAATTTAAGTGCACCATGAACTGTTACTAAGGTACCAGGCAGAAAGCCGTTTGGGGTTAGGGTTGAAAGGTACTGGCTATACAGAAACCGTTATATTTACCCAGGATCCTCTACATGACAGAAAGGAAAACAAAGTAAAACTGAACACTGTGTACCAGATTTACAACCCGCTTGCACCATTTTCGTGTCCAACCCCCCCTACAAAATTAGAAGTGTGTGGGCCTCAATGACCCCCCTCAAGCCCCGGGAACCACCACCCCTTGGAATTTGTGTATTACAAGAGGCAGACTGCGTGGCCCTCCGCCTGGTACCCTCGAGAGCCCTGGGTTCCGCCATGCCCGACGGCCGGCTCCTGCAGTGTCCCGGTGTGCCTACCCCCGGGACACTGCTGTTTGCTTTGAATGGGCGGGACTCCCACGACTCACGCCCTCCCATAGCAAACTTACTTTGCATTTTGAAAGACAGAGCAGTGAAATCTGTTCTCACTTCCAAATCCAAAGCAGATTGCATTTCCACATACAAATTAGCATCTCCCCATGCGAAAAAGCAATACTGACTCCCGAAGAACGTAAAAGTTCATCACACAATGTTGCTAAATAAAACAGCAAGTGTGCTTGACTTCTCAATATACCAGCTTATTCTATGTAATGTTATTTTCAATCACGTTCTGATAACCAATTAGAATCATGCTTTTAAAAAACAGAAACATACACCCTAGTCTTAAGTGTAGAATGGTGTCAAACAACCAATTATTTCTTTTCTGTTTTTCAACACTGCATCTTATCCACCATTTTAGAAAAATCTTAGTTTTCAAACTGCCATTTCACTTACAGAGGTGGGGCACCGCGGCTAGACTGACTCCGGAATCTGGGGATCACGGTTCAATCCCCGGCACCGGCGGCAGAGTAGCCCAGCACCATGTGACTCTGGGCAATAGCTTGCTTAATCTTCCCGACGGCCCCCAGCGCCTAGAGACCCTTAAGGGTGATTGTGCGCTTTACAAATGTGTATTATTATTATTATTAGAGACGATCTGAGTGCATCAAGACGTCCTTTCAAGATGCTTAGAGTGTGAATTGTGGGACACAACTATATTTTCTTGAGCCAAAGAGACTATAGAATGGGGTCCATTTACCACAACAATCTACGTTTCAATATGCAGGGTATCAAGAGGAGAGATGCTGTACATTTCACAGAGGAAGGGAACAGAGTCTTCCTTATGAACTTTAGACTGCATTGGTACTTACTTGTAGGTACTGAAATGTCTTAATAAACACAAGGGCTCTTTTTAGAGCCACTCAAGATCTAAACACATAAGCTTGATGTATATCTCAAAAACACATGCTTTGGTTTTTTCGGTGGCGAAATACGCGGGTGTGTCTACCCTGCCCCTGTCCACATTTTGCACACATCAATCACAGACTTCTTCACCCTCCCTTCTAACGAGACACAAAATGGCTGCCAACAGTTCCTGGTTTCGAATGTTTACATCCGCTTGACAGCCAATTAGAATTGAGCGCGTTATCGGGAGGGTGCGCTTATGGTACGATGCCAATCCTTGCACAATCCGCGGATCCACTGCGCCCATAGATATAAATGACTTTAACCATACTTTTTTCAGAAACTACTGAACAGATTGACACCATATTAGCATAAGGCACAAGTCGGAACTGAGGACTACCTCTCTTCCAAATTTGGTGTAATTCCGTTCAGCCGTTCGGGCTGTAGCCGTGTCTAAAGTTCCTATGAGAAATTACATGGGTAAACATGTTTTGGGACCCCCCTTTGTTCTCGGCCCTGCTTGACCAATCACCCCGGACCTGAGCTGGCCAAATGTTTGGAAAATTTCAAGAAGATTCATCAATCGACGCTAAAGTTATTGCCAATAGAATGTTGCGGTTTTCTTATAGATAATAGGTCCTAACTATAACTACCTACTGGCGACCGCCAGTAGGTAATATATTTATATTGATATAGATATTTATTAACTGAAATAACATTATAAAAATCTGAGTTATGGTTCTGGCTCAAATTCTTGCCAGTTTTAGTATGCAGCACAAAGAAGGCACACTATAACTGTTTAATGCTTGATTGCTTTTTTCCAGTGCAGTTTGCAAAAGGTTGTTCGGTGCATGGGTTATAGTATGCTTTTGTGTGTCACAAACTAAAAATTGTGGATTTCTGATTTTTTTGTGTTTGAGGCAGAACCATCGCTCAGTTTTTAAGTGCATCCTTTAAGTGAATTTCTATGGTTGTCTTATAGTGTTCTTGTTTTCCAACCACTGCTGAATGTGGCATTCAGTCATATGCTGAGGGTTGAACAAAGGTACTGCCCCAACACCCCAGTCAGTAGCTAACCTCTGAAGTACATAAGCTTTAACCATTCACAGCAGGTGTTGAATATAGGGCCTGCTCTGTAGCCAGGCCCAGTAAAATCGCTCTGCTGTCACCCAACCCCACTGCTCCCAGCCTTTGGCTGTGTGCATCAAAAGTTGAGTGCAGGGCCTGACCTGTATCCAGATCCTGCACTCAACCTTCTGCTGGCACCAAGCCCTCACAGTCTTCGGCTGTGCGGTATGAGGGTAGATTTTTTGGCCTGGCCTGGCCTTTTGACCAAATTTTTTGCCCAACCCCCATCTGGCATCCTTTTGTTTTCCATATTTCTGGGTCCCTATCACTTGTGTACTGGGGACAGAATCTTGTTGTAATGCTTCCCTTTGCCTGTGGATTTTTTTCAACCTGTTCAAAAGTCACAAATTAGGGGCCGGTTTGTACTTGTTTCTAGTTGTGAGTCATGGTTGTCCCTTAGAACTCTCCTAGTGATAGACACATTTGAGGTGGCCCCCATAGCTGGGAGAATTATTTACCCACAAACAAATTGGAATAAATTTACAATTTTAAAGATGGAGGTTAAAGCAAATGCAGAGCCCTTCTCCAGGAAATCACATTGCCAATTAACATGTAATCAGTAATGCAATATGTGAGGTGCTCCTGAACTCCATTTTGTTAGAAAATGATCTGTTGAATTTATAACTTTTTCTGAGGAACAGGCTCAAATAAATGAACACTGAGGTGTTAATGCAGGTATAAAACCAGGGGGTTGAAATAAGAGGGGAGGTATGGGTGTTTAGTAATTTGAGTTAGAATGTATTTGTATGTTAAAAACAGAAAATCACTGAAAAACAACAGTTAAACTGGCTTTATATTAACCCACACACCTTTGAAATGTGCCAGGAATAACTTGCTCCCTATCATGCACTGATTATGACCTCACACGTATATATTTATTGCATTATCCTCTGTAGGAAATTATTTCAGTATTATAGCTGTAAACTAAACAAGATGAAGTTTAGCTGTACCACACTTTTGTCCTAAACAGAGACTAGTGGGCATATTTATCACAGGGTTTCATCGTGGTTGCACCATGCAGCGTGGTGCAACCATGACGCAAACCCTAAAATCCAATATATCAAGCCAGTCAAGGCCATTCGTGTGGCCCTGAGTGGCTTGATAAATCAGGAGTAACGCAATGCACCTCAAATCACTGCTTTGTATTACTCGGCCCCATGGAGGTGTTCGATGGGCATTGCATGGTTGTTTCCACGCAACTTCCATGGAGTTTGACACATTCCTAGATTTATCATTACTGGTAGACTTGAAGATGCCCCAAAATGCTATGGCTTCCTAGGGAAGGCGTAAGAAGGAGAAGTTACTTCCTCTTTCTATGTGTGCTGATCTTTGGGCACACATAGAAAAAGGAATATGCCTCAGGGGACTGTTTTTGTTCAGGAAGGTGTCCCTTCTTGCGCAAAAACAAGCCTGCATGCAATGCAGGCACCCTTGCACTATGATGCAAGTGTGCCTGTGTTGGCACTATGCAGCACGTTGTGTGCCTGCGCTAGGGGAAAGGCAGGAATGCTCCATATTGTGTGAAATACGGCGCATTACTGCCCTTTTCAGTAACGTAGTGCAGCAAAGTGACTTGCTGCATTGTGCTGCATTACTTCGTAAACAGTAGGCCCCTTGTTGTTTAATAGAACACTGCAGGAATCTGCAGTTGGACACGGAAATTAACAGACAGACAGCTAATGCTGTTTGAAGTACAAGTTTTTCTCACATGGCTGAGGGAGATAGTGTGAACTTACAGTAAATGTTCTCTCATTTGGGCTTCCGGAGCACCTTCCATAACCTCTATAAGAAAATCATGAGAGCAAACAATTTTGTCTAAAACATGGTTCACCAAATTGCAGCAGGGGGTTGACCTTTTTCAAAACGTAATATCACTTGCGAACTCGCCAGAATTCCTAAAATGAATAAAATACCACCAAAAGTAATTTATTTTGTGACTAAAATCTATTAGTACCCTTTATATGTGCTCCTTTTTGTGAACCTCAAAATCTGTCATTCACTAAAAAGTATTTCAAGGTGGACCATGTCCCCAAGACCTTTTAATGGCTGCCACAAACATCAGTCCATGTTATGGCCAGCCAATCAAATGAGGACCCTTTGAGGATCCCCCAAAATCACCTGGGGGTCATGTTGTGCTCACCTTGCCCTCTTTTATGTTTTTTAATTCATTTTTAGGATGCAAAAAACATGTGTTTGAGACCTGTATCGGCTACCACAGCATATCATTCAGGCTGTGGCCATTCAACTAGAGTTGCTAGTCATCTTTGAATTGGTCATTCAGAGCATATTTGTACACCAGTGGCCCAGACATATTTTACATTTTAAGCCATTTCAGTTATCACTGACCCCCTCTTTAACTCTGATTTTCTTTAAATTGGCTAATCAGATTTCAGATTAAAGTTCTATCTTTTTGTAGGATATGGCATAAAATGTAAAAAAAAAATCTTCTGTGTCTGAGAGCAGAGTTTTCTATGGAATCAACATTAGAAATTGCACCCTCCCTCCCCCCTTTTCTTTGCTCTGACTTAAAAACTCAACACAAACCTTTCCACTAAGTACCCCAGTTTGATGAACATTTTTGGGAACGTTTTGCGCACATTCTGTAGCATATATTGCCTAGTTTCCATGGGAAAAAGATTTTTTGTTTTGCTAACTTTGACACCCTTGATGAATCTTAACAAATGTTTCCAAACTAGTTTGCCACTCACTTCAGCTGCTGTTTTGAAAGGGTCAGGGTAATTCATCAACCAACGCAGAGAAAAAGGATGGATCCAAAAACGTGTCGTCCCCATGCAATTTCCTATGGGGATTTTGAACATGTCTACAGTCCGATTGGCTGAAAGGAATTACATTAATTTTGCAGAAAGCTAGATCTTGGTTCAGAAAGATCTCTTTTTGTAATCTGGTGTAAATCCATTCAGTAGTTTTGGCGACGTTAAAGAAAAAATATTTGTGTATACTAGGGACACAGAACCTCCGGTATCCAACAGGTCTCATAATGAGATCTGATTAGCAGCCACCACTCCAACCAGGGAGTGATGGCAGACATCTTGGGACTTAGGACTCAGCCAGTGTCCCCAGAAAAGGCTAAAAACCAACAGATGGTGGCAGGGTAGGAATACCCTAACCTCTAGGCCTGGTGGTGGTGTCCCACAGGGACCCCATCTGGGGTAAAAAATGTTATTATTTTTTAAATTTTACAGCGTAAAATATATTAGGAGGGCGGTGGGTTGCTCCTCTCCCGGGCTGATTTGGGCCCCAGTGACTTATCCCCCATGGCCTGGCTGCAGCTGTATAGGGTGCATGCAGGCCTGTACCCCAGGGCCTGGCCAGAGCAGTAATAGGGAGGGGAAACACATGGCCCCCCTCCCAGAGCCATTAATGTCTCTGAGGATCCCATCCCCCAGGTCTGGTCCAGCTATGTCCTGGAGTGCCCACCCCTACCCACACAGCCATGGCCAGGGAATCCTGTGTTTGCTCTTGCTGGGCAAGAGCAATTTCACAGCTCATGCCAAATGAGAGGAAACAGGAAGTCCGTTCCCAGCAGGTGAGAGCATGAAAAATGCTCCTGCACTCTGGGAGAAAACTTCAGATCTGTTTCCCTGCCCACATTTTTACGGGCAGAGAAACAGATCTGAATATTGCTCCCGCCCACATGGAGCAGCATTTTTAGCTGCTCCCTGTGGGAGGTAGCAAGCTGGCTCCCTCTGCACTCTGCCCTCAGCCCCCAACAAGGAGATGGTGGGTTCCATGGGTGGGCACCAAGGCACCGACCCTTTATTGGCTGTGCCCTAGAGATGGACAAAATCAGCTGGGGATGGGGTCCCCCAGGCCAAAAGCGGCACAGAGCTGGGGGCTGCATGGACCCCTTTCCCCATTAATTATTGGCTGAGTCCTGTGGGATGGGACTCCTGGGGGCTGATTTCAGTCTAGGGAGAGGGGCTGTGTGGACTCCCTTCCCCATTTATCATTGGACAGGTATAGGAGGGTCAGGTCACCGGGGCTTAAATCAGCCTGGGCAGAGAGGCATGTGACCTCCCTCCCCATTAATTAGTAGCTGGGTGCCAGAGTTTGGGTATCGAGGGATGAAATCAGCCCAGGGAGGGATCTGCGTGCCCCCCTTTAATCATTGGCCAGGCCCAGTGGGATGTGCCACTTGGGGCCGAAACGGGCCCATTTACGATATGGCCAGCCCCCGGGAGATGGGGTCCCCAGGGCCTAAATCAGCCCGGGGAGGGGGGCTGCGTGCCACCGCCCCCATAATTTCAGTCACAGCCTGGGGGGTGGGGCCCTGTGGCCAAAATCGGCACGGGGAGGGGCCCCCTTCCCTACAAAATGTGCCAGGCCCGCAGAAATGGGGTCCCTGCAGCCGAAATTAGCACAGGAAGGAGGGCTGTATGTCCCCTCCTCAGTTTAGTCCCTTTGGGGGGTGTTGGCTGCAGGCGAGGCCTTGCGGTCCACCTCCGCTGTGCATGGCCGAAGGTTGCACATGGCGTAGGGTTGGCTGCATTTGAGGGGCTGGCTGCAGACTGCACAGCGTGGCGTTGGCTGAATGCGCTGCTAATTACCCCACATATTACATCAATCATGACATTTCTATGACATCATTGAAAATATCACTGCAACATTTGCTGTAAAATGATTGAAGAGAAAGTTGTGCATAGAGGGGGCTGAGTTATAGTTACCGTTGGGCACAAGTTATAATTACTTGAGATAACTCTATCACTGCCTAATTTCTATTGTTTTGAGCATGTAAAAACAGAACCGAACTATAATGTCCCTGTAACCATTCGTTTTTTAGTGAATTTCTATGGTTTATTTCATTTTATTTCCTAACTATAACATACCTGTAACCTTTGTTTTTTTCAGTGAAAAAAAATAAATATATATATATATATATATATATTTAACACTGAAAAAAACAAAGGTTAAATAATGCTATAGTTAGGTGTGATGAAAAGATCTTTTTTTTTTTTTTTTTAAACCCTAGGTTAAAGTTACATTATAGTTAGGTGAATATGTCAGTAACAATTTTAATATTTTGATCTAAAAAAACACAGACATTCTCGGCTAACTTTAACCCACCATGCACTGCTTAGACCCTCACATAATACATCACAAATGACATGCTCTATGATTTCATTTAGAACATCACCGATGACAACTCAAATGACATAATTGATAACATCACTGATGATATCATCCAACGAGTGGGTTAATTAGTTTTATATTTTATAGAGTGGTGGGAACTTTTCTACCTAATGTTGTACGGCCTGTCTCCAGCTAATCGGTATAACTGTTTACAAAATGCATGTGCTACTTTTGCACCATAGGTTTGTAAGAATATTGAACATGTTACAAATCTTTGCATTGAAGAGTAACTCCGTATTCAGATGACCATTGATGACTTGTGTTCATTCCCTTCCACACACGTTTTTCAGGTTTAACTTTGTTTTATTGACATCTTCAGTATGGGTATAATTTGTACAGCCACCCCACAAAACACAATGTAGCCTGGTGCCCAAAACATGCATTACTTCATTTGTCTATACCTTAGAAGGTGCCATCCAACATGTTCCCCCATAAGCTTGTGAGGCGTGCAAAATGTCGATTTAGTTACAGAGTAGTAATAAGGAATGCAATATTACTCACACACGGTTTTGATACTGCAGAAAAAGTTTGCAGCAGGGCAAAGATTCTACATACTACATATTAAGTATTGTAAGCAGCCATGAGTTGTTAGACAGGATCCTCTCAGCATGACAATTTATACTTAACATGGAAGACTGTGTGCACCTGCTACTAACCTACGCACATGTGCTTGTTTTGCTTCAGAAGATGGGCTATCCGTAAAGTTTTCACCACAGTATGAACGCTGCTGGTAGTATGATCTTTAGCATCTTCAGACACTGATTATTTTAAGTAAATGGTTGGTATTTGGGAAGGTTTACACAGAGTGTACACTTTTCTTAGTAGATACCATTTAATACTCTGTGGTGTATTTCTCATGAGAGTTTCACTGTCTGCAAACAGTGATGCATAGAGTTAACTCTCTCAATGGAATAAACAGTTTTAACAGTACCCATTTTCTACCTATAGCCACTTCTTTTCTCATTGCAGGTTCAGTGACTGTCAGGGGTTTGATACAGGTGAAGACAGTCCATAGTAGGGTATTAGTTATTAGTTATGCAACATGGCTACAGTATCTGGAGGAACTTGGTTTTCTCTGGACAGCTACAGATCAAACACTGTGTGCAGGATATGTTACACTTGAATCCGTAATTTATAATCAACATGAATTTGGCTACCAATGGAGTGTACGGAATGGTATAATTTTGCACATAACAGATGCTTGCTTTACATATGGGGGTTGTATGCATGATAGCAGTAACGTTACTTTGTATTATTCTGTATTATTTTGCACTTACTTTTACTGCTCTAATGCTATACCCATTTATAGAGCAATGTGTACAAAACTAGGTTGGATGATGTCATCAGTGATGTCAGTAATTATGTAATTTGAGATGTCGAGTCATATCAGAAATGATGTCATAGAACATGTCATGAGTGATGTAATATGTGAGGTCATAGGCAGTGCATAGAAGGGCCACAAGTTATAGTTAGCTTTGCTGACAATGAATGGTGAAATTAATGTTGTCACTGACAAATTCCTATGTGAAAAAACAAGGACCCCCTGATATGGATCAAGCTCCTGGGTCAGGGTAAACAATATTTGCGAACTAACATACCCAGGCAAACAGATTAATAACTGGCATCATTTATAAGGCAAAAAGTAATGGTTTCCAAAGAGCTTCAAAGTAAAAAGTGTGTTTTAATTTTGCATAGTTTGAAAAAATCATTTGATAAAATCATTTACATGTTAATAAAATTTCGGATAAAACATCATTATGTCGTTGCATATGCATACATAAATGAAAACCAGAGAATATTCAGCTAAAACACTACAACTAGTGGATGGTTTCCTGTCAACGCTTTTCGACACGTGACCTGTGTCTTCATCAGGACTGTACCATCACGGTGCGCCTATCTGTGGAAATTAGGGATGCAGTTTACGCGTTGAGACCCTAGTGGTTCCGGGCTGCGTTTGGCATCAGTAGGTGACCGTCTATGTTATATATTATAGGGATCTATTTTCTTGAATGGTAATGTGACCACACTGGATTAGGCTGGCCTATTTCCTTTTAGACTGTGGATGAAGATTCGGTCCACTGTTGGTTAACTTTCAGCTGTAGTCTGCACTGTTCAACTTTTACTTAGGGAGTAATCAATTTATCCCTGGTTTGCACTCCAGGTTGCGATGATATATCTCCAGCGGCGACCGTACGATTCTAAGTAGGGTGCACTTCCTCGACGGTATGCGGATTTGTATTACCGTCCGATTTCGCGGTTGGATTATTGTTTATATCAATAATAAGCGATAAGGTAATATCCCATCTCAGGAGCATACAAAGTGGGCGTCTTCTACACCTCGACCTTGCGGTATAACTGGATCACTCTCCCATATGTCGGTTGTATTGCTGCTTCTCAGTCGTGTTGTGTGCACCTTCTGGTCTGCTGGGTAAAAAGCCTGACAAATTCACCTAACTATAATGTCACTTTAACCTTTGTTTTTTTCAGTGAATTTCTAAGGTTTTAAAAATAATATGAAACTGACCTTTTTATCACACTTAGTGATACATTTACTTTAAGCTTTGTTTTTTTCTGTAAATTGCTGTTTTTCTTCAATCTAAAGTAATATTTTACTATTATATGTCATTTCAACCCCCTATTGTGCATAGCCAAAGGTAATGCATGGCGGGGGCTTGGCCACAGGACCTTATGTTTTTTTAAAGCGGAGGGTTCGAAGTGCCCCCTTTCCTGAGCCTTATTAGGTCTTGGGGACCCCATACCCCAGGTCATTTGTTTGTTTAAAGAGGAGGGGGGCAGTGTCCACCTTCTCCAAGCCATATTAGGCCATGGGGACCCCATCCTCCCAGGACTTTTTTTATGACAGGGGAGAGGGGTCAAGTAGTCCCCTTCCCCAAGCCTTGCTAGATCCTGGGGCCCCATCTGCCAGGGCCATTTTTTAAATCAAGTGCGAGGGGGTTGTGTGACCCCTTCCCCAAGCCTTATTAGGCCCTGGGGATCCCATGCAAGAGGGATTTTTTTTATAAACGGGGAGGGGAGCTGCATATCCCCCCTCCCTAAGCCTTATTAGGCCCTGGGGACCTGGCCAAGCCCTATTAGGCCCTGTCACCCTACCTGAGGCCCTATTAAGCCCTGCCCCTCCCTGAGACTTATTGGGCTGTGTGGTCCACCTCCCTGCACTTTATTAGGCCCTGGAAACCCAATACCCCCAAATATTGTATAAATAAAGGAGAGGGGGGCCTCAGAGCCCTCCTCCCCAAAACGGATTCGGCCCTTGGCCCCATCCCCTAGGGCTTTTTTAATAAAAGGGAAGGGGTCATTGGGCCACCTTCCAGAGCCTTATTAGGCCATGGGTATCCTGTCCCCTAGGGCTATTTTTTTGTTTTAATTAAAGGAGAGGGGGGGCAAATGACATCCCTCCATGAGCTTGATTAGGCCCTGGAAACCCAATCCCCCAGAGACTTTCATTATGTAAGTACTTATTAGGCTCTGGGGACCTCATTTCTCAAGATAGTTCTTTTTTAAATAAAGGGGGACTCATTGCTCTCCTCCCCAAGCCTTATTAGGCCCTGGGAGCCCCTTCCCCAAGGGCCTTCTTTTTATGAAAGGGGGCCACGTGGTTCCCCTCCCTGAACCTTATTAGGCCCTAGAGATCTTATCCACCAGGGCGTTTAAAAAAAAATTAAAGGTGAGCAGGTCGCCAGACCCCCCGCCCGAGTCATAATAAGCCCTGGGAACGCCATCCTACAGGGAGGTTTTTAATGAAAGGGGAGGGTGACCGCGTGGTAAGATAAAGGTGTGGCAAACACATGCATGGTAAAGGCATTTGCTTTGAAATGGTCACATTGTAAATGTAGTGTGTGATATTGACCGTGTTGTAATTGTTGTTTCCTGCTCAATTAATGTAGGGGTTCTGATGGCATAACCACGGAAGTTCTAGAATGGCTGGATTTTTGGGTGAAGATATTAAAGAAAAACTAAGAATTTCCTCAAGGTTATACACAGACTCCTCCAGGTCTGTCATATTTTCCAATATATGACCTGACTTTATCAGGGTACCACCCTTTTCTGCACCATTTCAGACTTCTCTTTAAGTTGTCTTTTGATGGACTATTTGTTTACCCACTAGAAATCCAAGAGTATTCCAATGTCTCTTGAGTACAAGAGAGCCATTACAAATAAGAAAGCATTTTTGGATGTACATAAAGATACTGAAACATAAATATTGTATGTCTATTCTAAGGACAAAAACATATTGGTAAGAATTGAGTAACAGTCATTAAGCCCACTCCCTCTTTTCTCAAAAGAGATGGGCTTAAGTGTTTCCTTGTTAGGTATGACTGGGCATTGTCGAAGCAGATGACTTTCATTACCACAATATAAACAGATTCCTTTCACTCGCTTAATTTTTTCACTTTCAGAAAGAGAATCCCTGGTGTTAGAAATTAGGTTTCTGGTAGGCAGAGGTATGCACCCTGTACAATCAGGAATCACAACCCTAGTCAGGGTAAGTTATATACACACTATAAGATATCCTATGATAATCCTCTTGTAGCCTGGCACAGAGCATTTCAATTTTATCTAAAGAGGCAATGTGTAAAGCATTTGTTCAACACACATACACCCTTTGCACACCACAAAAAGACTCCACACGGTTTTAGAAAAATAGACAATAATGTAAGTAATAAAACAAGACCAAGGCAACAAAAAACCAATAAGTAGAACCTAAGTGTTGAATTTCTAATTAATATCCCAAAATATAGTGCTTAGTGACTTAAAGCACCAACCAGGGATATCTGGGCATGCTTGACCAGGGTAAATCCAAATTTTCAGGCTGACCATAATAGAGCGCTGGTCGGATACAGGGACCAGGCTTGGCCTGCTGAAATAGAACCTTCAGTTGCGGCCTGTGTCGACGTTGAGGATGAGATGCAAGGATCAGGGAGGCAATGCGTCATCGTAGAGCCACGGGATTTGGAGGTGATGCATTGTCATTGAGCCACGCACTCAGGGAAGCATCACCATCAAGCAGAACTACAGATGCGTGATGCATTGTCATCGTGTGAACTTTGCCGGTTCCGATCAGTGCAATGACGGCAATGAGTTGTCGAGAGTTGCAGCACAGAAAACTCACTTCCATGGACCCAGGCCTGGATTGGCACCACTTGACAGGACAGGACTCACAGATGGCAGAGTCCAGGTGCTTTTGCAAAGTTGCAGGAAGACTTTGATGTCCATGAGACTTCAGAACAGGGGGCAAGTCTTCATGCCCTTGGAGCAACTCTGGGTTGAAGTGAGATGAGTCCAGTCCTTTCCTCAGCATGGCAGAAGGTAGCAGTCAGCAGTGCAGCATAGCAGGACAGAAAAACAGTTCTTCTAAAGCAGCACTCCAACTGAATGATCGCCCTTGTAGCAGCACTGCAGTCCTTCCTTCTGGCAGAGTTCTTCACAGGTCCTATAGTGTATGATTTGGTGGGGTCGGAGATCCAGCACTGATACCCAGTTATGCCTTTGAAGTGGGGGTGACTTCAAACAAGTATCTTTGAAGTACACAGAGGTCCTTTGTTCCCAGACCTGGCTCCAGACTCACTACAGGGGGTAATCAATACTTTGTGTGGGGACAGGACACTGCCTATTTGGGGGTAAGTGTCAGCTCCTCCGTCTTATCCTGCCCAGGATAAACCATATGGATGAAGATGGGGAATCAGACACACAACTCATTTTCCTTTGTATGTGGCCATCAAGGGGGAATGCACAAAATCAAGCTGTCACCCACCCCAGACCTCTATTGGAGACAGGCTCCAGACACACGAAGCTTTAAGTGCAGAGAAATCCAACTTTTTTTTTGTTTTAAAGACATAAACACAGAAAACATGTCCGACTACACACAGCGTTAAGTCCACGACCCTACATAGGGCCGGCCGCGTAAGTGAGTGGCTCTCTAGCGACATAAAAATCCGCCACTAAGGGCAAGTCTTAACACAGGGTAACGCCTACAACCCCTGAGGGGCGGCCGCGTGGGATGAGACCTAGAATTAGTTCAATAGGGCATAGCATAAAGTGAGACCTCTGAAGATCCACAGCTGTATCTGACAGGCAACAAGCCCACAGTTAACAGGCAGATCTAGATAGACATTGGAACCGTGAGAATAGGAAATATAGAAAGAAATGATAGGACAGAACACCCCTGCCTAGTACCCCTATGGATGGGGAAGGGTGCCGTGAGCTGCCCATTGACCCTAATCATGGCCTGCGGGCGAGATATGGTGCCATGACCCTGGCCACCATGTTCGGGCCGAGCCCTATCTTATGTAGAACCGCCCGAAGGAAAGCCCACCAAGTGCGCAATTCTAGACACGTTATCCACCCCCTGCCGATGATGGATGAAGCCAACCTGATCCGGTTCCACAAGCCCGGGCATGTGGGGGTCCAGGCGTTTAGCCAGCAGCTTAGTGTAGATTTTAAGGTCAGTGTTTAACAGGGCTATGGGGCGGTAGGACGCACAGAGTGAGGGGTCCTTTCCCGATTTAGGAATGAGCGCTATCTTTGCCATACCCATATCGGGCAACGGCCCATCGGTATCAGTGAAGGAATCATACAGCTGCAACAGGTAAGGCCGGAGCTGCATTTGAAACATGCAGTAGAAAGACAGGGGCAGGCCATCCGGACCAGGCGTCTTCCCAAGGGAGAGATCCTTCATGGCCTCTGTTATCTCCTCCTCAGCAATAGGTGCCTCCAGGGTTTTTGCATGATGGGGGTGTATCGGCGACCACGTAAATCAACTCAGGACGTCCGCCACAAGGTCCGAAAGTGGCGTCTCCGCCTTGTATAGGGCAGCATAGTAAGCTCGGAATGCCTCGCACTTATCCCTTTCCGAGGTAACCCTTGTCCCGTCCATATGCTGAACATTGACTATATGGTTCCTGGCCGCGCACGCCCTCAGTCGCCTTGCCAGTAGCCTGCCCACCTTGTCTCCCCTCTCGAAGTATCGCTGCTTTAGCACCAACAGCGCTTTTTCCGCCCTATTCGTACGCAGGATCCTAAGTTGACCCCGAAGGTTAGCAAGCCACCGCCAAGACGCCAATGAGGAACGACCCTGGTCCCGCTTTTTGGCCTTCTTGATGTCTTCTGTGAGGCTATTCTCTAGGAGCCGGGCCTCCCACACCCACGCAATCGATAGAGAGGTAATGTGGCCCTGTATCGTAGCCTTGAAGGCGTCCCACACCACCGGGAAGGATGTCTGAAGGAGGTCATTATTAGTGAAGTAAGAGTCAATGGCAGTCCATATGCTTTCCACGCCGGCTGAGTCCCGAAGAATACTCAGCGGCAGGCGCCACCGCACTTCGCGGGTGGGGCAAGCAGCCGGGTCCTGCAGAAGCAGCTCAACATGGGCGTAATCTGAGAGCGAGGTATCAGACATTGATGCCCCCAGCATGTCTCGTATCACAGTGTGGGAAACAAATAAATAATCGATACGGGAGTAGGAGCAATGGACATAGGAGTAGTACGAGTAATCTCTTAGCTCCAGAGAGTGGTACCTCCACGTGTCCAACAAACCCAGGTCCGTAATCTGCTTGCGTAGAGCTAGTGACATAGTCCCGACCCGCTAAATGAGGATTCACTACGATCCATACTAGGGTTCCATACTAGATTAAAATCTACCCCCAATATCAGTAAGGAATCACCCTGCGGCATGTGTTCCCTTACACGTGCTCGGAGGCATCTATCCTGCATCTAGTTGGGCGCATATACATTGCACAATGTGAGCTGGCGTCTCCCAACCTCCACCCTGACCCTGAGAAAGCGTCCGTCTCCACTCTTAAAGGGTTTTGCCTCCCCCGCCTGATGCCACTTCGACACAGAATTGCCACCCCGTCGCTTTGGTACCCTCAACAGCCCAAAATTGAAGGGGGTATTTAGGATGTGCCATAAGCCACACGTCAGCTTGCAGGAAGTGAGTTTTTAGAGAAATATGATGCTCGCTGCTCGAGCGATCTTCGGCCTTAGCCGTAGATCCAAAACTGCTGCCTTACTTAAATCACTTCACTGGCTGCCAGTTCGGAAACGCATCTCTTTTAAGACCCTTACCATGGCATTTAAAGCCCTCCATGGTACTGGCGCCCGCTATCTTAGAAAGAGAATAGGTTTCTACCTCCCTACCAGAGCATTACGCTCTGCTTCGCTGGCACTGGCTACGGTTCCACCGATTAGGCGAGCTCGCATTGGTGTTCGCTCTTTCAAACGTTTGGCCCCCCCAACTGTGGAACAAACAGCCTCTGTCTCTTTGGAAAATAGACGGCCTCCTTGAGTTTAGGAAGGAGCTTAAAACATGGCTGTTCGGACAATAATTTCGTTGGTCTCTCTGCTTCTGTTCTCCAGGTCTGATAGCACTGGGACACTCTGCTCGAGTAGCTGAGCGCTTTAAAAAACTCCCCTTAACATAACATAACAGGGCTATGCTGAAGCAGATAGTGCCACGTCTGTTGCCGTTTTTTGGGGGAGTTTAGGCTCCTGACGTTGAGCGACAGGACTTTCAATGGACAAGGTAAATCCGCAGTCTTGATTGGTCCCAGGCCAGCACGCTTAGCAGCCCCCTGCTCCACCTCAGGGAAGACATACTGATGTTAAGGATCCCCTCCATCCCCACCAGCACAGCGCACCGCAGCCACAAGAGCCCCCACCCGACACACCCAAAAGATAAGATAAGATGGAGAGAGGAAGCCAGCAAGAAACAAAGATGTAGAAAGAGAAGAGAAACACAGAAAAGCGGCCAACTTGGCCATACAATCCTGTTCTAGGATCAGGACATCCTATATCCAAGGGTCAGATAATCCCCGAGATGTCACTCCCACAGGAACAGCCAAAGGAGGGTAGTACCCCCTAACCAGCAAACCCAAAGCATACCCAAAGTAGGAGCCCCGCCCCCCCAACAATGCTATCAGGTGGCCAACTCAATGACTGGAAAGGACATACACAGTGTGCCTACGCGAGGGTCAGTCAGGGAGTCTTAGATTGTGACATGGAGCCAGCTGCGTCCCCCTCCAGGGACCTTATGTGTTCAATAATATCCTGCTTTGCCTGAGATGCTGCCAGTTCATCAATGGGCGGCGACCTTCGACAATGGCGTACAGTGGACCAGGCTAGCTGAGCAGGGATCCTTGTCGCGGCAGGGGGTCTCGAAGGGCTGGTCGGTGGTGAGGATGGAAGGCGGAGCAGTTGTGCCGCCTCTCTATAGGATTCTACCACCCTGCGCTTAGATTCCCTTGCAAAGATGGGAGCAAACGGGCGCCCCCATTGGTAGGGAATGTCCAGGCTTCGCAGCTTGTCGGTGATGGGCTTGAAGGCTCGCCTTCGCCGCAGTGTGTTGGGCGCCAAATCTTGAAAAATCTGGATCCAATGACCATCATATGTGAGATCCTGCTTGGCACGTGCCGCCACTCTAGTAAGGATGTCCAGCAGAACTCCCGGTCGCCCGGCCGGACCCGATACCCTATGGGCCCGATCCAGAGTTGGCGGCGAGGCGTCTTTATCTCCCCAGACCTCATGCAGCAGCTAGGCCACATATGTTAGGGCGTCCTTCCCCTCCTCTCCGAGTGGAACCCCCCAGATGCGGAGGTTGTTCCGGCGGCTCCAATTCTCCAAGTCCTCTTGCTTTAGTTGTAACTCAATGTGTTGCTCTTTTAGGGTAGCCAGCCGCTGTCATATCTGCTCCTGTTCCTCCATGCCGGTATCAACAGTCCTTTCCAGGCTATTGACTCTTACACCTAAACCGTCATTCCTTTCCGCAGTTCTTTGACGCAAGAGTGCACTTCAGTGCAGAGGGAGCCTATTTCCATCTTTAATTCCACCATAAACGAGGTCATGAACGCTTGCGTGACCGGTAGCGAATCCCCCCTGGCAAGGAGCTAGTTTCCGTCAAGGTTTGTGAACTCGTCTTGCCCAACATGACCGCCACAGAGTTTTCCTTGGGGATTGCCCCTGATTTGTCCTTGCCCCCCTTAGAGCGTGTCATCGTCGGGCGGGATGAACTCCACAGCAGGCCTGCCATCCAGTGCACCACTGGCCTACCACAGCACACACCAAGGCAACCAGCAGAGAAGAGGGGGCCAATGTATCAGCTATAGAAGCCCCCAGCCAGCTAAGCCTTCACCAGCTAGAAGCAGCAACAATTAACAGAAGCAGATGGGGCATATCACCAATCCAGTAGTTCCCCGGCGATGTACCAGCGGGTGTCCAAGGGAACCCCCACCACTCTCTCGGGACCTCTCATCCCCGGTTATGGTTCACTCAGAGGGCCTCTTTTTAGGGCCGCAACGACAGCAGAGGGTGCATCCAGCCATGGTCAAGTTGCGAGCCAGTCCGTTGTCCCACGGCGCACCACACGCCAGGGGGGGCGCGGGATCGCTGTGTGCAGTGGGAGCCTACGGAGAAACCCCAGATGGCAGGCGAGCAGTGCGGCAGTAAAGACAGCCCCTCTGTAAGCGTATCGACAGGCACGAGGGGTCCCAGCATCTCCAGCGCGCCCCCAGGCGGACGTCCTTGCCATGCAACCGATGCCGCGTAGATCACCAAAATGGCGGGTCTCCCCCACGCTAGAGTAAGGGGTGCCGGGGGCGTCTACTGGCAGTCCCAGCTCTCCAATTCACCCGGTCCCCGCAGGTTGAGCCCAGGCCCTCAGTTGCTGCTGCACCCAGCCATAGTCAGGCCGGCCACCGACCCCAGCAGATAGGGGTGAGTACCAGCTTTATTATCTGAACAAGTCAACCACGGTATGCAGCAAGGCCATGCAGATAGGGGTCCCTTCTCTCCTCCCAGGCCCCCTCACGCCAACAGCCAGGGAGAGTCCCAAAATGGCGGGCGGGCGCCAGAGCAGTGTCGGCGACCCCAGGTCCAGAGCAACTAACAGTCCCGGCGGGGCCCCAGCTCCCCACTCACCGCACCGCACAGAGTGTATCCTGGTATCCTCAGCCGGCTCGCATCCCCGGCACACAAGAGCGCCCAGGCCTCTCCGCTGCAGGGCGGTCGCGTCTGCCCACCAAAGCTCCCCAGCCCGCAAACCAGGCAGGGGCTCCCCGCCGCCGTCTCCCGCAGTGCCAGCAGACCGACCTCCGGGGCTGGCAAACAGTAGTCTATCACCACGGCTGATCTCGCCAGTGCCCAGCTCCCACGCGGCTCCCGCAACTCCCCGGCAGCATCAACCAGACAAGCCGCCCTGGACAGCTACCTCACTTTGCCGCTGCATCCGTCCAAGCAAGTCAGGGTCAATCCAGCACCCGCTTTGCCAGTATGACATCGCCGCTTCACCGCCTCTCCGCTCCACCTGCCAGCAGGGCCCAGGAGGCTCCGAGCCACGCCAGACATAGAAGGACCTCAGACCCGCAATATGGCGACCAGATTGCACCAGGAACAACCACTCGCCCCCAGGTAAAGTTGCTTCCTCTCCGTTTCGTAGTCCACTGGGCCCTATTGTGAGCTCCCAGAGACGTCCACCACACAGGGGGCTCGATCTGCACCCCCTCATCACTGCCAGGCTGCTTAAATCACGCTAATGATGTTGGTGGCAGGCCGGAGCTCCCGCTACACATGTCTCACGCCATTGCTGGTCAAGCCACGCCCCCGAAATCCAACTTTTTTAAAGTGGTGTTTCTAAAAAAGTAATGTTAAATCCAACTTCACCAGTAAAGATAGTTCTCATTACCATTCCAATTACATAAACCATGACAGAACTACTTTTGGGAAAATCATTCTTTTAACACTGATTGCCTCCATTTTTTGATGGATACTAGTCGTTACGGACTCTAACTGTGCCCTGGGCTCTGCTTACCAGACCCAGGGCCAGTGCTCTGATTATAAGATGCATGGTTATTAGGTTTAATTGCAATACTGACAGCCTAGCTGTAAATCCCTATTATATAATAGGGCAAGTAGGTTTAGAGGCCCATTATAAATAATGTACTTAAGTGTGCACTATGTGCTGCCTGCTGTCATTTTAAAGGAAGCCCTGTCTTTCAGGCTGCTTTTACATTAAAAGTATATGCAAATGTGAATTTGGAATTAAAGGTACTTCCATAGTCTCAATCTACCTTATTTTTACATATAAGTCCTCCCCAAGGTCTCCTCGGGTGCCCCAGGGGTACAGTGCCTTATAACTATAAGCAGGAACATTCTAAAATATTTTTCTATAAGCCATGGTGACGGAAAACTGCCAATTTAATTTTTCCCCATTCTAGCCAATGACTCTATAGGCTAACATGGGAAGACTTTATTAAAGTATAACTATTGAAAGGAGCTAAAAATCTGTTTCAAAAGTATCAACATTATAGGTAGAATAAATCTAACAACTTGCTACTGTTAGATTTATTGTAACTATCACAGACAAAAATGTTATGGAACTTTATTTTCTGTAAGCCAATATCCAGTCCTCCAGCAGCCCTGATCTGATTGGTCAGCCTCTGCCAGGTTGAGCCCAGCTGTCTTAATGAGCTGTTAAGTGGCCTGACTAGAGACAACGTATTTCTTGTGGGAGGAGAACTACAAACTGCAGAGAAAAAGGGAAGATGGGGTGGAGTAGCTAAACTATTCTTCAAAGAGGGAATGACAGCTTAGGGCAGCACATGCTCACCCCCACATCCTGTACTCCTCAGCCAGATAGGGGCCCCAGTAATTAGAGTAGTAAAGAGGCTGGAAGGGGAGTGTTAAGGAAACTTAGCCACACCAGTGGATTGGCTTAGCCAGTTCTAACCCTGCATCTCATTGTTCAGGGGTGCCCACCTGCTTGATGTCCGAGAACTGTGAAAAAATATGGCAGCCTTGCCCATCAATTCAGATCCCTGCCTTACAAACAAGGAAAAGAAAGACTGCCCTGCTGGAACCCATTATCTGCACCCAAAGTGTTGCACTCTGGACCTTGCTTGGCTTCACAAGGATTAAGGAGTAGATTCCATGAAATCAACATGTTAACAGAGTTCCACTTGCACCATCTCCACCAAGAAGGTCCCACCTGGAGGGTGTCCAGTGGACCTTTAAGGAGATGGAAGGGGATCCAGAAGTTTGACAAAAAGCTCCTTAGGGGGACCGACCCTTAGTCAAGAGTCAAGCCGCCAGCGTCAATCCGCAACATTGCCTTGATTTCTGGTTGATTCCACTGAAAGCTGAGGAGCTCTAGACTTCCAGGATGTCACTGAGGCCTCGCACTGAACCAAATCACCGTAAATGACTCAAAACCTGGCCTGATGTGGAGCCTCGCTCACCTTCAAGAGAAAAAGCTGCAGAAAAATGACTAAGTGCGAAAGAAAAATTTTGACCGCTTAGTGTACCCGACCAGGGCTCCATCACAGTCTGCATCAAACTTTTAGTTTTTAGGTACTAAAAAGTGTTTATTCTTTAAGGATTTATATCTCCTGTTCGCTACATTGGAAGTTTGTCGTTTTGGTGTCTATTCTTTCATAAAAATGTTAACTATTTTTATAAATTGGTGTTGGAAATCTATTGTATGTTGTGTCTTACTTCTTTAATGTATTGTTGTTTTTAAATGCTTTGCACACCTGTCTCCTAAGTTGAGTCTGCCTGCTCTTTGTAAGCTACCAAGTGTTGAGCAAGGGAAATGCTGCTTGAACATGCAATATGTTGAAAAAACAAGAGACAGGAGGTGTTTGGCAAAACAGTAACAGTTTGTTGTGGCTTGGCGAACAGTTACATGCACAGGGTCTGAGGACTGTCTCAACTTACAATCGATCTGAAATGGGTTTATATACAATTCATTGTATTCCATAAACAGTTCCATCAATCCTCTTTCAGTAAGGAATGTGAACCGTTGTCTTTGGAGCTGTAAAATATTTTATTCAATGGAGAATCCAGGTGGGCCTAGACCCTGCATGAACACCATGCAGCCAGTGGGTAATGTGTCCGGATGTCCAGCATGAGGAGCAGGTGATCACTGTGTGCACTGTGTGTGCTGTGCCCTGACTGGCTATACATTCCTAACTTATGTGGCATATAACTTTATGGTGTTTTTGAGACCACTTGTATCCCTCTGGCCAAGAGTGCTTTGTGGGAGCCAATCTCCCTGGACCATAGTGGCATCACAGTGCCTATCTGTGGGATTTCTCGTTAGTGCATTTGTCTGCTGGCTATGTACCACCCTACCTGTGACCTGTAAATCAATGGCCTTAGGCCTAGGTATGAGACCCTGCCTGACTATGTATTTCTGAGTCAGGGTTGACGTGGAGTTTATATTTTTTAATAAAGATGTGATTTCATTTTTATACCTAAATGTTAACAGAATAATTTATTGAGACCTTAACTGAACCTTACATTGGGTGTGTGGCCTACTTATCACTACTAATAAACCACGTTCCAACAGCTATTCCTTCTCAATCAGGAATTACAGCTTATAAAGTGTAATAAGGAATTCCTAATGTTAACCTATGAGAGGGATAGGCCTCACAGTAGTGTAAAATTAATCTGGGTGCTTTTCACTACCAGGACATACAAAGCTTAAACATACATGTCCTACCTTTTGATCACACAGCACCCTGCCTTTTGGGCTACCTAGTGCCTATCTTAGCGTGACTTATATGTATTAAAGGGCTACTTGAGTGGATGGCACAATCAGTGGTACAGGCACACTAGTAGCATTTCATTTAAAGGCCCCGGCACATGTAGTGCACTCTATTAGTGACTTATAAATAAGTTAAATATGCCAATTGTGGATAAGTCAATCTAACCATGTTTAGAGGAGAGAGCACATGTACGTTAGCACGGCTTAGCAGTGGTAAAGTTCTCAGAATCCTAAAGCCAACAAAAACAAAGTCAGAAAAAGGGGAGGAAAAAGGCAAAATGTTTTAGGTGACTGTTCAGAGAGGGCCATTTACCAACCCCTGGTATATTGATGGATTTAGGTCCAGATCTCTGTACTGAGGTGACTGTTTGACATTGTTCAACATTCTGTCCATCAATTGTTCTTTTTGCATTTGTCACCCCGAGGGGGACGTGTATGCCCAGACATTGGTCCTGTGCACACTGAGTCACTAGATTCAAGCTAGCCTGGATGATGAAGGGTGATGCCCCGATACCAGTCCCAGGATGCTTGTTTCTAGTCCAGGGAGGACCTGGATTGGCTGTTCGTGCTGGACTGCTCCCATGAGGCACGTGGTCAACACTGATTTGCATATGGCTGGGTCCAAACTGGGGCGGTGAGGTGAGCAAAATAATGATGGATTAAATCAAGATGTTTGTGACTAGGGTGAATGTTTGCATTGTTCAGCATTCCATCCATCAATTGTTTAATTTACTTTTGTTTCTCTAAGTCAGAATGGTATGCCCAGTCATGGGTCACAAGCTCACTGTGCCACTGGACTCAAGCTAGCCTGACTAATGAGGTGTGATTCCCCGAAACCAGTCCCAGGATGCTTGTTTCCGATCCAGGGAGGACCTGGCTTGGCAGTTCGGGCTGGACTGTTCCCATGAGGAACAGGATCAAGATTGATTTGCATATGGCTGGGTCCAAACTGAGGTGGCGTGGTGTGGTGGCGTGGTGAGCAAAAGAACAATGGATTAAAGCCAGATCTTTGTGACTGACAGTGAATGTTTGCATTGTTCAGCATTCCGTCCATCAATTGCTTCTTTTGGTTTTGTTCTTATCCTTTAAACCGCAGCATAAAATGCTTATGAAGGTTTGTTCAATCCATTTGGTCTTGGTGGCTAATTGCGTAGAACTGGCAACATACAGCATCCAATCTTGTGATCCTTACTGAATATCTCACAGGTCCTCTTCAGCATAATATTCCAGAGGTTAAAAAGGGTGTACCCCTTGACAGTTCAGCTCCAGTGAGAGGCAAGTGAATAAAAGGCCAACCGTAGATTGATTTAGTTTAAACTGAGTTGGACAAAAGACATAATGGACTCTTAAGCGATCCAGGATTTTTCTTAACTTATTGGCATCTCTATTGAAGTGGAGAGCTTTCACTAGCTTTGGTTTGTAAAAGACTCTAGCCTGTCTTAAAACTGCATTTTTGTTTCTTAATGAGGCAAATTCTGCAACTTACTGTTGAAGTATATCTTGCAATCCCTGTTGATGGTGCATGCTGGCTGGCTAAACAGAAAGGCGTTGGTGTTACAATCTGTCTGATTTGCCAGATGCAAAGCACCAAGACCAATCCCCATGTTGGGAAGACTTGACAGTAAGGATGATCCCTTTCCATAGGCACACTCCTGGTGATGACTATTTACATCTCTTAGAAGTGTCTCTCCAAAAAGAAAACATCTTAAGAAGGAAAATGCTCTGGGCATAAAAAAAAACTCCTGGCAGAAGAAAGTTGGCTGCTGACACCCGACGAGAGAAGATGGCAATTAAGGCTGAACTGAGATTCTGAGGGCAAATATTAATTGAAGATCCACAATGACTCGCAGGATAGAATCAGCAATTCTGGAGCTGACTAGGCCTATCTAAAACTGAGTACCAGGAATAAATAATATGACAAAAGGGGAATGGGAGACACTGCCTCACAACCCAGCAGAGTTTGCCCCAATGCATTATGGTGAATGCAGTTTACAATTAGCACTTACTTGAATATTAGTAGTAGTATTTCACCAAGGTTTGTGCAGGTATTGCTGTCCAGCTCTATACACATGTTTCTGAGTTTTATCCCTCATCAGTAGAGATAAAAAATAAATGTATCCAGGGTTGCTAAGAATGCTGCCACTATCCTCTCAGGTATCAATACCTCTCACAGGTGCACAGATGCATCCCCAAAACCTTGTCAGCCCAGTGCCTCAAATGAGACTTTTTAAATAGAAGGGGGATGGGAGCACAATGCCTCATACACCAGCAGAGTTTGGCCCTTTGCATTATGGTAAATAAAGTTCACTACTAGCACTTACTTGAATATTAGTAGTAGTATTTCAGTAAAGTTTGTGCATGTACTGCTGTTCATCTATAGACACATGTGTTTCTTGATTGTATCCTTCATCAATAGACATCAAAAAGAACTATTTAAGGGGTTGCTGAGAATGCTGCTACAGTCCTCTCAGTTGCTCTCACAGGCACAGAGGTGCATCCCCAAAAACTTGTCAGCTCACTGGCTCAAGGAAGCCTTTTAAAACAGAAGGATGATGGGAGAATACTGCCTCACATCCCAGCATAGTTTGCTCACAAATAGTGCTTACTTAAATATTAGTAGTAGTATTTTTGCAAAGTTGGTGCAGGGAGTGCGGTTCATCTCTAGACACACGTGTTTCTAGATTATGTCCATACCTGTTTCCTGTTTAAAAAGGAACAAGATCTGACGAGCTCTGGTTGATGCAACTGTGTGCCAGTGAGTGAGAACTGCATGAAGGTGGGTCAAAGGCAAATCCGTCTGTGCCCGGCACCCAGACCTCTGGTCCGGTTGGCCCTTAAACATCTCCTTCTATATTATACTTTAGAGAGCAGCTTCTGGGCCTATGTGGGGGCGGGAAGCCTGACCTATGTCCTGCATTTAGTTTAGTTGAAATGTATGTAATAGGCACAGTGTTTCCCATCTGCCCACGGCTCACAGCGTAACTTCCATAGTGCTACTGACCCCTGCAGTGCTATGTGAAGATACAGGGAGGTAGGAATCTTCCTTTAAAGGGCTCCTAATTAATGCTAGGTCTATGATAAAACACAAGTCTCCTTTAATCACAAACATAAATTGTTACATTTTAAGTTTATATGGTGCGCATATATATCCCTCCTGTTAAGGTACACTGGATGGACTCGATATGCCCCTACACATGCCCCAAGTGCCATGTCCCATTGGCAAATTTTGCACACATGACATGGACATGGTTAGGATCGCCAAATATTGGAGGTCAATATTCGGGGAGTTGTCCCGCATGATGGAACTCGATCTCACCCCCACTCCACTTCACGCCCTTATGGGTTATTTGCATGGTCTGCCAAAATCAGTGTGACGCTTCGTTGCAATAGCGCTAATGCTAGAAAAAAGAGAGGTGGCTGTGCACTGGGGTAGTAAACACCCACCAACACAAAAAGCCTGGTTGAATAATATGACATACTATGATACAAACAGTGATCTATATGCACAATTGCAACCCCCAGCCTCCAGGCCACTCGATATCTGGCAACTGCTTTGCTCATATTTGCTCGACTTACAGGTCCCAGTGGGCTTGCAGATAAGGCATGATCCCTCCTTGTAGCACACTGAGACAGAAAATGCTGCAATACCAATGGCATAGTAGACAGACACTGACACATGCATAGGTATGTAGAACAACCCCCTTGGTAAAGCAGCAATAACGCTGCTGCAGAGATCTTGGTAGTTGTTATACATGGACCATAATTGAACATCTTGTATTATTCATGGCTAACTTGTACTGTACCTGGATTGTTATAAAAATTATTAGGTAAAGTTATTTTTTTTAAAAAAGCACATGCCTTGTGGGCATACCTGCTGTTGCTGGCCTGCATTCTGTGCCTGCCATCTCTCTGTTCTTTGTGGCACACTTTGACACATTGTGTTGCATCCCACCCATCACTCATCTCCATTTTAAGGTAATGGTGCTTCTTTGAAGGTGGCAGGAGCAGATCTTTCATCAGAAGCCACTCTGCTTTTTCTCTGTGCCAGTGCCTGCCCTTTCTTGTCAATAGCCCTGCCACGTACCATGCATCAGGAGTTAGATTAACAAACTAAAATGCTTAGTCACACATAATTAGATCTCTTGTGACTTTGTGCAATGATGAGATGCAGCTTCTCATTGAAAATAACGTGCTTGCATGCTCAGCTGGTGATGCTGGGCCATTTTAAGTGGCTAGCCGGACCTGGGGATCACTCGTTGCTATGGCCACACACTCCCAATCATCTTTGATAGTTTGATTAATTATTTTTTTCTCTGGTGCACCAAGCAGCCAACCACTAGTATGGATGTTTCTTTAGAAAAACAAATTGTGAGATGCGATCAGACCAGGCCTTCTAGTGACATGCAGATCCCACAAACTGGGTCTTCATAAAGAAACAACAAACGCTCTGCATCTAGCATCATGTGGATCTAGCGCCATCTATGAGCATTTGCCACCTTATGAATTAGTTGAGGATGAAGAAGATTTGATGAATATCAGTTGGCTGTAAAAATCTAGAAAAACAGTTTGATGTGCAGCCAAGTTTAATTGTAAATAGGCACTAGTTTTGTATGAAGGAACAACATCAAGACAAATCAATCAACAGTTATGTTATGGCCTTATGTACACTTGCAGCAGAGAGTGAATTTGAGAGTTTTACATTTCAGCTTATTTAAAATCAGATTGGTTACATTGCTGGGACAAAAATGTTCCCAAAAAAATATTGACTTTGAAGAATTCTTCGCTCACAGAAACAATTAACATTATGAATAGCATAGAGCTATCTCGCAAATCATGCAAAGAGTTGACACAGAAGTTTATACAGAAAAATGAGGGTAAGGAAGGATTGTATGTGTTTCAGATGTGGGTATCCGAGGCATGGAAAAAATGGTTGGACTTGTCCGGCTAAAAATGTAAAATTTAGAACCTGCGGTAAAGATGGGCACTTTGCCAAGGTTTGTCAATCAGTTAGGGATAAGGATAATCCAGTGAAGGCTCAGAGGATGGGAATAGTGAAGAGAGGGATTTAGTTGTGGTAGTACAAGGTGGAAAATCCAGTTGAGTAGACCCCTTTGAGAATATCATGGTTGATGGTAAAGTGTTAAACCTATTTATTGATTCAGGGGTAAGAATGACAATGGTCACTGATGAACTGTTTTATTGTACATGGGGTTTCTCCCTCCTGACAGGAACCCTGTAATATATGACTGAAGGAGAATTGAGCTCTTAGGTTATTTTGAATGCAACATGAAATTCAAGTCCAAAGGTTTTTTCAGTAGTGTATGTAGCCAGGAAGGGCTTAAAAATATTCGAGTGGTATCATCTGGGTTTGTTTGGAATGAAACTAGGGCCTGGAAGGAAGGTTTAGGTTTCTTCGGTCACAGATGGATCTTCCCTTGAGTAGAAGTCTGCTGACTAAGTTCGAAATAATTGTTGGACAAGGTTGTAAAGGTGGTGTTCAGTGACAAAGTCAGGAGGATTGCAGGGTTCAAACACAAAATTAAGGATCAAAGTGGAGTTATACCTGTCAAGCACAATCCAAAGAATGTGCCTTTCAGTGTTCATGCTCATAGATACTTTAAAATTGTGTGAAGATTGAGTCATCTAACAGATCGACTCATTCTTATGGTTATCCCCATTGGTGGTAGCAAGGAAGAAGAACAGGCAGTCAAGGGTATGTTTAGACCTAAGAAGCATGAACATGAGATATGGGTAAAGACTTATCTGCTTCCTGGTATAGATGACATTATCACCATGTTTGCAGTAACCAAAGTATTTAGCAAGATGGACTTGGTGTCTGCTTACCATGAGATCAAAGTACACAAGTCTGCTAAACATTTTGAAGCATTTGTGTCACTAGTTGGCACATTCCAATTCAAGAGGATGCCTTTTGGATTGGCATCTGCGGCTTCAGTTTTCCAACAGGTGTTGGAAAATGTACTCCATTTTGTCAAAGCAGTGGTTATGTTCCAGGAGCACATCCTGGTGGCAGGGGAAGACCTCGCCAATCAAGATAAATTCTTGCACTCTGTGTTAAAAAGGATACAGAAATTTTAAATAGTACCCAACATGAAAAAGTTTACAATTGCCAAAAGCAGCATAGAATATTTAGGACAAGTCGTCTCCGAAAAAGGAGTAGAACTGTTATGTCGTTCCTGCTAATCCATAGCATCTGCGCATTGTTTGGACAACATAAACTAGGGGCTTGATACCAACACTGATTCCGGACATCCCCGCAGGATATTTTGTCCTGTAGACCAGCTAGCTCACAGTGCCACCGCAAGGCCCACTAACTTATCAGGGAGTAAATGGTTTTTGGCAAACACTGAACATGACAACCCTGACCCTCAAGGCCATGGAAATAGAACGGAACGTTTTGCTCAGTTACTCATGCTCACTTATTCTCAGGGAAATATACAGAGAATACACAGTGGGACGTTTTCAAAATGATTTATTGAACCAAAGTTATTCTTGCATAAAATATGTGTGCTGCATTGATTAGTAGACAGAAGGAGAGAAACATGATTACAGGCACCAAAAGCATAAAAAGTAGATATCATTCTTCCATGGTGCTGAAACATTATATATATGCAGGCATATGAAACAAGGCAGTAATCAAGCATACTCCTACTATGCAAACCCGACTCTAAGTGTACTGAGCCAACCCCATTACCTGTTAGGATAGAGTGAAGGACCCCGTCTTGGACACAAACTGGACACCCCTCATGAGAAGCCAAACCGCTGCATGGTGATTTGTCATCATGCACGAATCCTTGATGTCAACAGAAGTGCCTCCTCTGCTAATCTCTAGGAGGTTCATCTTTTATATTAGAAAGCAGCCTTGCAATGTGTGTATAGATTAGTGATGTCATGGATATGTAGATAGGCATGTCCCCCCATGGATGAAGACAGTGACAACATTTGTACGTAGTGCGTAACAAGACTTTGTACATGATGGTCAGAGCGTTGAGAATATGTTGTGCAAATCTAAATGTGAAAACATGTTTAGTTTCAACAAAACTATGCCAACATTGTTGTGAATGCAAATATATGCCAAAGGTCACAGCTGAAAATGTTATTCATAAGGACAATTTAAGAAATAAGCTGCTTCGCTATGTGGGCTTAACTTGGGAACATAAAACCCTCTTCTTATACTAAGGGTCGATATCCAAAACGTTAAAAACTACTCTTAAAAACATCTAAAATTGGGCTTCCCTTTAAAATATTTATTTAAAAGTCTTTAAGTCATCATATCATTTGAGATTCCAAGAAATCATCAAGCCATGTTGCCTAGGAAAAGCAAAAGCGGTTTTGTTCATTTTTTTTGTTTTTGAAAAAAAAATGGTACCCACACAGTAAAGGCCAATTGTTTATGTGTTCTGAGTGGTAGATGCAACATTGATGTTGCCTGCATCCGTAGGTGTTCCCAGAGGTGCACCTCGTTACCTGCTCATGGAGCAAAGGTGATTCCAACCAGCTCCCACAGCAGTCACTGAGGGAGACATTGTATCCCATACTTTTCCTGCAGAGCAGTTGTTCAGATCACTATGAGCTAAAGCATCCAATGGTGGCTCTAACAATGCATTGATCATCAATGGAATACGCTGAGGACAGCAATAGCCATGGGCCTTTTAAGGGATCCATCTGTACTTTAATGTCCAGTGGCACAACCAATTCTGATGCAAGACATATATCCAGGACACATTCATGGCTGAAAAGCAGACAGTGAAAGACCAGCTGCATACAGTCAAGCCAGACCGGCTTGAACTATAAGAGCAAGTGCTCATTTAGTTCTTAAAGCCAAAGCATTTTGAAGCAGTGTACATGCGCTCATGGCAGCGCAACACTAGCAGTGCTGTCTCCATTCCGAGTTGAAATGGTATGTCCATTGCAGAGCAGATAGAACACAATCAGTATTCCCACCACATGTAGCAGGATAAGTGGGAGCCATGCAAAAATGCTTCTCAACACAGAGTGTATGAAAGATGGTATTACTCCAAAAATCATCTGAAAGGTGCTAACCAAATCAGATCCGATACATTTAAAAAGTACACTATTCGTTTCATATCAGACATGATGGACCCGCTCCACAAAATGCAGTGGGAAGTTAGTGTGGAATAGTGTTTGTATCTCAGACGAGCACCTTGAAACCTGGAAATCAAATGTCCCTATGGCTGAAGTTAAGGCCACATCTTTTTGTAAGAGCATGGCTTTCAGGTTGCTATGGGAATCATATTTTATGTTGGAAACATTTATTGAAGGCCATGGCACTGCCACCCTAACTGTGTAGATTGGAGGACACAGTAATTCTGTACAGCAAGTGACTACATAATTAACCGTCACCAGATAAGCAATACCTGGCCCCATTCTGCAGCAACCTTGATCATTCAGCATCAAATAGTTCCGATTCGAGAGCATCCTGAATACAGGATGAATCACAGCAGCTGGGGAACCCTTCAGATAACAAGACAAGTTTGGCACTATCGCATTGCATGACAAGTGCAGAGTAATGTTCTCGCCAACCAAGGAGCTGCTTAAAGCATCTTTACAGTCGGAGCCAATAAGAAAAACTTCTGTGTCCCTATTTTTGCATCCAAACCTGAACAGTAATTCCTAATACTTGTGCACATATCCTTCCTCTAGCACTTCATATCTGCCTACCTGTTGGTATTAGAGACACTATTGGAATTGGAAAGTTGTGACCGGTAGGGTAATGTAACCATGGATTATCCAGTCAATGGATGGTGTCTCAGCCATGGTGAAAAGGTAATTGGTCTAATTTTTCAATGTGCAACACAGTATATTTGCGCCTCTATGCGCCATTTTTATCTGTCTTTCCGTTAGATCATATGCTGAAAACAGATTTGTACTATTGATGGAACACCATGACAAGTTGCCAGAATGTAACATTTGTAACGTCCAGCTCAGTATTGCTATTGATGGTAATAGTGACTGTCCATTTTGTAATATCGACATGTCTTGCTGTATTATGTCAATTGCAGAAGACACTATGTTGCCCAGTGATTAAATTCTGGATTATAAAGTGGTCATACTGTTGTCAACCAAAGCCAAAGCCTTTTCTAAAGTAACCCTATCAATCTCACACAATTTCTCAGCAGCTTCCTGTTGAGAAATCTTCCACAGACCATTGCATATTCTGTACAAAAAGCGCATTTAATGTGGATTTCGGGGGCCTAATAAAAAATCCCTGAGATCCATGTCATCAGAAAGAGGGGACACATGTTGTTTCACTTGGAAAAGTGTTGAGGTTTGTAGCCAATCTAGGCATAACTTCCCAACGCTATATGACAAGGCCACCCTGAGTGTTCTGTTTGAACATATCGCTGATCAGGCCTATAGATCCTTGGTGTTATCCAGGAATCTAGATTGATACCTTTTCTTGTACACAGGCCAAACTAACCATCCTTTCCAAATGGGCTCTGATAAATTGAACAAACCATTAATATCATGGTATTAAGTATATCCTCACCGAAGTGTGTAAAGTACTGCCAATACTTGAAGCATGAGAATGCAGGAATTTGCAGTGTTCAAATCCTTTATTTTTGCTATACCAAGACATGACGTTTGTTGCGCTGTCTTGTTTAGGGAAATCATTTGATATGGAATGAGGCATGCTCTGAATATGACCTCTGTTCCCTGAATCTGCCAATCCTTTGTCCCCCAGATAGATTTTGTATACATAGTGTCTTTTCAAAAGTTTAAACCCTCTATAGACAGTTGAGAAATAAAGGAAGCAGAGTATATCAGCTTGGTGCTCGTTAACATATTTTTATTTGTAGGTGCTAGTGCAAGCCTATAGTAATATGAGGCTGGTGCTGATGTTTCAAAACCTGAAAAATGAACAAACTTCTGTGCAAAAGACTTTGAACTACCTTTCCTTGGTGTTTGGCAGTGTTCCCATTGTGTGTAATTATAAACAGCGCATGGGATACTAGCTTTATCTAAAAAAATGGTGACCATAATGCTGGTAACAGAACATGACTCCAAAATTACTTGTGCATCATACAATTCATCATTAGAAAGTGCAGCCTATTGCTCTAATTCTGAAAGCAAATTATGCACAGTGTCAATATCCCAATCATCAGAGAAAGTACTAGAGGTGATGATGTCATCTAAAGAAATTTTAAACGAATAAGGAGTTTTCAAAAGTTCAGTAGGACCATTCACATCATACAATACCCTGCCTCATACAATTCCTCAGGAACTGGAACTTCTGTAATGTTCACCAGGGACTGGTCCCTCAGTTCATGGTGTGATGATGCATGTGGTTTAAGGACCAAGTTCACGAGCTGTACTGCAGAGCGTTCTGGGAGCATGTGTCCATTCAGAAGTAGGAAAAAGACAGTCACTATATCAATCCAAAGGACCAGGACAGGTAATCCAATTGCAACTCAGAGATGTATCCAGAGAATAAAGAAGTAAGTCTATTTCAGCCAAAGATAGAAAGCATACATTTGTAGCTTGAAAGGGCGAGTTGGTGTTGGCAGTTCAGGTTCCTATGACAGCCAGGACAGGTACAGGCTCTGTGAGATGGCCCAACTTATTTTTGTCCACTACTTTATCTCTGACCAGGCCCCCAATCTTCGGGACCCAGGCAGGTCGTGCTGGTACTGTTTTCACTTCCCCATTGGCAGTACGTTTTACTTTAACATTGCTTTGTAAAGCTTGGTATTCTTTAAGGTCCTGTAAAGCATCAAAATGATCATTGATGTAAATGGGGCTTCAACCGCCTCTGTGATGACACTATCAAGGTGGGTACCCTCGTCCTCACCCCAAACAGGAGTTCATATGGTGTATGCCCCCCCAGGGAGTTTCTTGGCATGTTGTTAAGTGCCCTCCGGACCCCATATAGGTGATTGACTTAACTGCCACCCGAGCCTAATACCCTTGAAGTCAATTATTGCTTTAAGTCACGGTTTTTCCTCTCTGCAACCGAATTTCCCTCTAGATGGTACACCCAATCTGCCCATGGCTTATTTGTTAGCCAGGGGGCTAAATGCCGGGCCTTGGTCGGAAATTAGTGTGCCAATTGTATATGTGCTGATAAAGACTCGCAAATCATTTATAACAGTTCAAGGGTCAGCCAAGCGCTGGGCCAAACCCACGGCAATCTGGAGTATGAGTCTACTGCCACCAAAATGTACTTGTAAGCCCCGTCTGAGTATAAGAGGTGGCAGTGATCCAAATATACAAATGCAAGCAGTTTGTCTGAGATTAATAATTGAATTTCTGGTGGACGTGCTCTGGTAGAGCCCTTCATCTGCTGGCAGATATCTCATTTGAGGACAAAGTCCTTGGTCTGTTTAGTAAGACCTGGCCACAAATAGCGCTGCTTTAGTAGTGAAATTGTAGCAGTGATCCCTGTATGTGCTGAACCCAGACTGAACCCAGACCCACGTGTGCAGCTAGTATCAATCTCATTCTGAAATCAGTGTCTGTTTACTCTATCCCCCACTCCTGGAATCTGTGCATATGGAATGTTTTGTGCATCTAGGAGTAATTGTTATTGCAGCAATGGCAGCAGTGTGTACTGTTGCCTTGGTGGCTTTATCCACCATTGAATTCCCTTCAACTTGAACACCAACATGTTGTTGACTCAATGCATGAATAACATGAGCCTATGACAGGCCTTCCAGCTTTGCCACTTGTTCCCAAAGCATCTTGTGCTTTATTTTGCAACCTTTGGAATCCCTAAATCCATTCGGGCCCCAATAATGTAAATATTCATTATATGACTAGACACAGTAAAATGAATCACACACAATTAGTGTGGGGAATTCACAATCCATGTTTTGTATTGTCAGAATCAGAGCTTTTAGATCCGCCAGCAGTGCTCTCGAATCACATAGGGATTGAGTGTGTTTTTTTCAGGACAGAACCTTCCATCCATCATGCACACTTTTAAAATTATGCATGCCACTGAATATTGCTGTTCCATTCCTACGGCCGGCTGGGAAGATCCATCAGAATAAATTATACATTCATATTGAACTAGAGGCATTATTTCATTTGGCAGAGTATATTCTTGTTCGTATTACAAGAATGCTTGTGTTTGTAACGTAGAGTCAAATCTGTAATCTACATCTGTTGCAGTGAGCGAGTTAGCCCATTGAGTCTGTTGTGGATGTAATGCTTAAGCATTCAGGATGCTTACTTTTGTAACAGCCTCTAAGGGCAGTACCGGTGTCACAACAATTATGCATTTCTGCTGTGCTAGTGCTCTCTCACTAAAGCAGTCTGTACCTCTGTGAGTATCTTTTCAGGAGGTGCAAAACGCATTTCAGCATTCGTCTAGAAATGTGATTTGTATACTATAGGTACTGCATCACCTACATTGAACATGATATATGTATACCCATTTGAACCAGCAAGTATGCGGATCACCAGGTTAGTTCTGTTCACAGGTCTGTGTAAATATTTGGAAGCTATCATGTCAGCTTGTATGGAATATTGGATATCTGTATGCTCCTGTGTCCAATGAAGCTCTAAAATATCAGGTCAAATTAAGTCATAGGAAGGTTTCACCCTTTCTGCATTATCCAAAATGTATGTCCTCAGTGTCGTTGGAGGTTGGAGGAGTGCACAGTCTTCTAAAAATTGTGCCACCAGGCTTTTGCCTCCACTTGACAACTTGTACCCTAAAAATAGGACTGTGGGGTGGGCAATTTCAGATTTTTTAAAATTAAATTAGTTTTCCAGGTGGGCGAACTCAGGAATTATGAGGTTCGCCCTAGACAAGTGTTCCATTAATTCATTGGCTGTCAGATAGATGTCATCTACATAGGACAATGAATGCTTCCTCATCAAAATTTTGAAGCAACTCTGTTACCCTGGATGAAAACAACCTAGGGCTATTCTAATACCCCTGGGTAATCCACAAAATTGGCTTTGAGAGCCGACTATCAAGAATGCTTTCAAATATCTACTCCCAGGTGCTATATTTTGGCAGAAAAATCCATTTGAGGTGTCTAGTGTTGTTTTGAATTCTTTCCACACAATGTTATTCATTAGTGCGGCACTATGTGCACTGTGTACTGCGAATGTTCATGTTTATGCATTTAAATATCTACTCTAAAACCAGAGAATATGAATGATCAGGTTTTATTATGGGAAACAAGGGATTATTAATAGGTGATGTGCAATTCTAAATCACACCCTGATACTGAAGTTGATCTTGGAACTCCCCGACTTGCTTCTCTGCCTAATCTTTAATTGGGTATTGTATCTATGGTTGAGGAATTGATTTTAATGGGATGTCATGATGAGGTGACTCATCATCCCACCCAACATGATTGCAGTAAAGTGCAGGAGCTAACGCTAATGCCCACCCCTCTGCTTATGAATGTTTAACTGATTCTGGTTTGAGGTCAGAGAAAGTAGATAAAATAACTTCTTCCCCCATTGGGCAATCCATTATGAAAACAGATGGCCAATCCTTTTCGGGCAAAAGACTATCATTATCATATGTCAGGTTCTCCCAAAAAAGAGACCCTTCACTTGCCTGGGTATGTCCCCCTCCAATCGGAGCGCTATTTTGTATCAATGATGTGGGACACGTACCCTTGTATCAGGTATTTCCGCCATGATATGCTCATTCAGTGGTCCTACCCCCAAATAATCCATCAGGTTCTGGTGAGCTATTGTGACTTCTGCCATGCTGTCCAGCATCATCACTGCCCATTCCCCGTTCAGAAACAGAGTCCTCAGTAGCCAGGGCATTTCGAATTTTGATTTCCGCTACCTTCCTCTTTTTGAATTGAGGTCTTGAAGTCTTTTGTGTGTGTTCCTGATTAATGATGCAGTCCAATATGCGATGTGTCTCACTTTTTGGCTTGACTCGCTCTTCTGATCTGTGCTCTCTCCAAATGTTTTTTTTATGACTCCTGAAAGGAACAAGAGGAACGTGTATCAGTATCCTGATACCTGTCAGGATTTCTAATATTGTCACAGTTTCTCATATTGTATCTTCTCTCAGTGTGCTCCTGCTGAGGAGACCCACCCTGTGACTGCGCTTTGTTTTTTTTATTTTTTTGTTTATTATCCCACTACTTCTCTGAAGAATCGGGTGCTTGCTTAAAGTTATCCTTTTCATAATTGATCCTAACAGTTGTTTCCCAGGTCTGGCTCCCACATTATCTCTGCCAATCGAAGCATATGTATCTTCAATAATCTTAGGCAATTCTCACTCCTGCTGTACAGGAGTGAACTCCCTCAGGCGTTGGCGCATAGCCACTGCTGCTGCCTCCCCTTTTATGTTACTCAACATAATGGCTGATACCTGTGCAAAATTGTCCATCAGTTTCATCCCTTGTTTCTGCCCCTCCTCATTCAGAATCTGTTTCAGAACATCTTGTATGACTGCTATTGAAGGGGGTACCATGTGTTCTGATATAGTTGGCAGCAAAAATTGTAACCCAAGTGACACAATCTTCTATCTGGGGAGCCATCCCCATTGGCAACAAATTGTCAGTATTCTGTGTTTTTCCTGCAGACTCGTGTGGGGAAAAACTGTTTCAAGCTGTGCTGTTTTCTGTGCTATTCAGAACGGGGTTAGCTCTTGTCTGGTAAGGATTTTTCCCATAACGGTAATTCGTGTTTGTTGGCTAATACCTGTAGTAACCATGTGTGGCTGTGTACTGTATAGCCTGAGCAACCCTTGCAGGTTGAACTGTTTATGTTCTGATTATGTCTTGTGTAAGATTTCTGTACTTTTTACTAAGGGGCATATGCATCAAGTATTTTTTCTTCGCAAATGGGCTGATTCGCACAATCGGCTCGTTTGTGAATGCAAAAAATGCTTTTCAGATGCAGCAAACCCTATTTTGCAATCCGCTAACCTGTTACCGAATCGGAAAATGGGTTTGCGATTCTCTATTATAGAAAGGGCGTGGTGTTTAGGGCATCCCTTCCTAATACCGAATTGCATCAGTATGTAGCAATGTTTTGTGACCGAAATGGGGTCACAAAACATTCGCATTTTACCATCTACTTTAAGTAGTTTAAGGGAACACTTCCCCTTTGTGAATGTTTGTTAATACATTTTTTTAAAGCAGGCAGTGGTCACAAGGACCATTGCCTGCTCTTAAAAAATGAAAGGAAAACTTTTCATTTTTCTTTTTGTAAAGCATCCCATTTTCCTTTAAGGAAAACGGGCTGCTTTACAAAAAAAAAGATTGCTTCATGGACATGGTGGTCTGATGATCCCAGCAGACCACCATCCCTGTGATTTTTGCGATACCTTGGGGGTCGCAAATTGTGACCTACCTCATTAATATTCATAAGGTAGGTCATTTGCCATCCCCTAGGATTCTCAGAAAGTGTTCAACACACTTTCATGCATGCTGTTTTGCAATTGCCTAATTGCAAATCGCAAGCATTCACAATTAGGGAATCGCAAAACATTTTTTTCATGCATCTGTGTAGTGTAGACATTGTTACTGCTGAAAAAGTAACAATGTCTGGATGCAGTGTATATGAAGCTAAGACTGGGCAGGTTACTCCTTCTCTGCTGAGCCATCCCCATTGGCAACAAATTGTCAGTATTCTGTGTTTTTCCTGCAGACTCGTGTGGGGAAAAACTGTTTCAAGCTGTGCTGTTTTCTGTGCTATTCAGAACGGGGTTAGCTCTTGTCTGGTAAGGATTTTCCCATAATGGTAATTCGTGTTTGTTGGCTAATACCTGTAGTAACCATGTGTGGCTGTGTACTGTATAGCCTGAGCAACCCTTGCAGGTTGAACTGTTTATGTTCTGATTATGCCTTGTGTAAGATTTCTGTACTTTTTACTAAGGGGCATATGCATCAAGTATTTTTTCTTCGCAAATGGGCCGATTCGCACAATCGGCTCGTTTGTGAATGCAAAAAATGCTTTTCAGATGCAGCAAACCCTATTTTGCAATCCGCTAACCTGTTACCGAATCGGAAAATGGGTTTACGGTTCTCTATTATAGAAAGGGCGTGGTGTTTAGGGCATCCCTTCCTAATACCGAATTGCATCAGTATGTAGCAATGTTTTGTGACCGAAATGGGGTCAAAAAAAATTCGCATTTTACCACCTACTTTAAGTAGTTTAAGGCAACACTTCCCCTTTGTGAATGTTTGTTAATACATTTTTTTAAAGCAGGCAATGGTCACAAGGACCATTGCCTGCTCTTAAAAAATGAAAGGAAAACTTTTCATTTGTCTTTTTGTAAAGCATCCCATTTTCCTTTAAGGAAAACGGGCTGCTTTACAAAAAAAAAGATTGCTTCATGGACATGGTGGTCTGATGATCCCAGCAGACCACCATCCCTGTGATTTTTGCGATACCTTGGGGGTCGCAAATTGTAACCTACCTCATTAATATTCATAAGGTAGGTCATTTGCGATCCCCTAGGATTCTCAGAAAGTGTTCAACACACTTTCATGCATGCTGTTTTGCCATTGCCTAATTGCAAATCTCAAGCATTCACAATTAGGGAATCGCAAAACATTTTTTCATGCATCTGTGTAGTGTAGACATTGTTACTGCTGAAAAAGTAACAATGTCTGGATGCAGTGTATATGAAGCTAAGACTGGGCAGGTTACTCCTCCCCTGCTGAGCTGACTGAGTCTCGCATGTTCTGTGGTATGGGGTAGGGCACCTTTAAACCAATTAATGTGCTCTTGGTAAGTGAATGGTACTTCTAAGTCCACGTCTGGAAAATACTCATCAGGTGGTTCTAATTCAATATATTCATGAAATAACTGTGTGGGAGCATCTGCAGGCGGGAACCGATTAGGTTAACCAAGAGTGGTTAGAGGGATTATTTACCTTGGTCCTGAGGAAATCCTAGTGGAAGGCTTGAAATATGAAGACCAGGCAGAAATCCACTCATCATAATGCATATTTCTCCTCCCCCATTTGAACAATATCAGCTACAGGAACTAATAAAGTATAGATTCCACGTAGCCAGGCATTTTTTAGACTTAAACTTTCTTCTTTCCCTTCCACTCTCACAATAACACATAGTATTACTTCACAAAAGTGCTCCCACGTCTCCGATGGTCATAGCACGCCCCGTCATGCAGCCGGGCGGGAAGAACCTGATGATGAAGCATGCCACCAAGGGACCTTTTGATGGATGAGGGGTATTTTAAGAAAACCCATCATTTTCCCTAAGGAAACGTTCCATTTTCCGTTGGTAATACTTATAGCAATCACTGGAAGGACAGTTTTTTCCTGAGAGAAGGTTTTCCATGAATGAAGGGTGGACTTGCTTTGTTTTTCATATTTTCCTAAGGAGGCTGAGTCCACAGCATCCCTAACCTCTTTCTCCCTCCCTTTTTCTTTGAGCCTTTGGAACATGAGTCAAGACTGCAGAGTTTGTAACAGTAATCATGTAGCAAACACTCTTTTAAATTAACACGCACACAATATAAGATTTTGTTACCATCATTTCTTTGTTTCTGTATTCTGTATATTGTACATTCATTTCAATTAGTCTTGGAACCTGTAACAAGAAACATGGCCCTATGCAAAGGGCAGTGTCACCCAATAGGTCTGATCTGTTCTATACAAAATTTCTAATGAATGAATAAATAAATAGCCTGCTAATTAGTCAATGTACAATTACGATATAAAGGTGATATTGTGGTTCACACCATGGGTGTCGGACATCGGAAAGTAGGATTTCACATGTGAAAGAAGGTTAACTAAGATCTGTCAGGACTAGAAAAGGCAGACATCATTGATAAAGCCACCAGGACTGCCTCCGCAGTCTTATCTATAGCCGTCACAGGAAAGCAGAAGCACCCTGATGCAATGTGTATCTATGATATGTTAAACAAGATTTAGTATTAAAATCTAAATGACTCAGTCTTGTTTTGTCAAGGGATAGTGACACCTAGTAGGTGTGCTCATGAAGCCCTCACCCACCAACCTAGTTGGTGGCATGCTTCATCATCGGGCCCACCCAGTGACACCTAGCGTGTCCCGGGTGTGCTACGACGCCTGATTACAGCGGAGCAGGTATGTCGCTGTGTGTGCGGTGGGGGTGCTTTGAATGTGAATTTAAAACGGCTTGGCGGAGGTCCCAGTACCCGAAGGTGAATAAACGTAAACTTTAGAACCGGTTCTGCGAAGGAGGCACTACAGGTCCAAGGCAGGCTCTGGCCAGTAATCCTGACCAACCCCTTGCCACTTCAAAAACCTTGAAGCAAAACTCCTTAAAACTAGCGTGTTTTTGAGAAGGGAATCCCCCTCTCACACATAGATACACTTTAGGGTGTGTAGACACATAGTCTGTATCACACATCCACTAGTTTTAATTGCACACACCTTTTATCTGTCCTGAAGAAAGCCCGCATATTCATAAGGCACTGACTAAAACATGTTGACCCATCAAGGACGTGGGAGGTCGTAACCCGCCTCTAACGTCCAACAGCCTTATTTTTAACCACTGACGGTGGCCCAGGCATTAAAGTTTATTCACCTTCGGGTACTGGGACCTCCGCCAAGCCGTTTTAAATTCACATTCAAAGCACCCCCCACCGCACACACAGCGACATACCTGCTCTGCTGTAATCAGGCGTCGTAGCACACCCGGGACACGCTAGGTGTCACTGGGTGGGCCCGATGATGAAGCATGCCACCAACTAGGTTGGTGGGTGAGGGCTTCATGAGCACACCTACTAGGTGTCACTATCCCTTGACAAAACAAGACTGAGTCATTTAGATTTTAATACTAAATCTTGTTTAACCTCCCTCAAACTTTAGCTAGTCTCTTTTTGATTAAAGTCTATATAAATTGGGGATACGGACTAGCTAGCTGGTCCTCTCTCTCCCTCTTGATACACGATCAAGATTATCTATGATATGTGCCTACCTAATAGTGACAGTGAAGTGACAGTGATTGAGGACACAAACAGTTGATAACTTAGGGCCCGATTGCAGCACAACCAACCGACCGCCAACTACGGTCTGCCCGATATCTGCCATTGCGATCCCCCACCAAATTACGATGCGGCAAATGAAGGCATGGGGCATAGAACCAGTCCTCTGCGATTCTGATGCGCTCAAGGAGCCCTTTGTAGCGTTGGAAGGCATCATAATCCCATAACAAGAGCGGAGCCAGCTTCGGCTCTGTCGTCTGTATTATGATGTCACTTTCTGATGGCCTTTCCATGACGGCCTTTCTAACATGGAAAGGCTGCGGGCTTTTTCCAGCCACCACACAAGAGGTTGCAATTGATAAATTGATATTTCCAACTGCCCAAAGCGTTCTTGCATCCAAATTGTGCGGTCGGTACTGCCGACCTATGGTCAGGCGGTTCCACTCCGCAACGGTGGCATCCGCCCAACATCGTAACCAGGGCCTTAGTAGCTTACGTGAATTGCCCACATTGGTTCTCAAAATCTGGCTTGAGCTCCGGCTACTATCAACTACTTAATATTTGCAATACATAACAACATTCAAAACACATACTGTCCACTTAACTTGCATTTCTGTATTTTTGTTTCTCTTTTCTTTCCACTTGGCTGGTTGGCTTTCAGCTCCATTTCTGGATCGTGCGCTGCTCACCAGCTATCACCAGGCCTTCTACGCTGACCATACAAATCAATGTGGTTTGGGGTAGGCTTGGATGATCATTGGCCCAGCTTAGTGCTCCTTTTGGCTGTTCCTTAGCGGAGTACTCCCTGAGGTTTGGATGGTTCTGGATAGTTGGCCATCCGCATAGCAAAGATCTCCATGACCTGATGTCCAGGGTTGCGCTCTGGCCCCACCATCTTGTTTGGGGAGATTAACACTGAGTTGAGCACCTCCTCCTTCCCCATTCCTCTGGAGTCACTATCTCTGGCAGGCTAGAACGAGGTGCATTAGCAACTATCTATCAAGCTCCATTTTCACAGCTTCTGTTCACTGGTCTGTGGTTCATGTGAACATGGTTTCCATGTTCTGCATTGTTTTTGTGCTCCTTACTTGGGTATACTAGTGTCCTGACATGGAGGTACTGGGTCAAGATAGGTTTGGTAAAGATTTTAATTTTGTGAAATGTTATAACTGATGTACTTCTCTGCTGGTTTGGTGGTTGTTCCTATTGTAATGACATTCTCACTTCGCGTGGACTCTCCTGGGGTACAGTTTCATTTTGACGGAAATCTCTGAATTGTGGCATGTTTTCAAATGTGTGTTTACATTGTCATTTCTCCCAGTTTTACACTGCAGTTGAACTGCTTCATTGGGAAAATGGAATGTGTTCCTGTGCATATCATTATTTTTTCCTTCCTAAGTCACCCTTCTTCCTTCCACTTTATTCCTTGCTATGCTAGGAGTTTGAGGTTTTAGCATGTTTTGCTTTGACTTCCTCTTGTACTCTCAAATGTGCATGGAGTGCAGGCTTTAAAATGTGCCACTCTGTTTCATGGAAATGGACATTGGTACTCTGGACTTTGAGAGTAGCCCCTGCTGGGTCAACAGACTCTGGAAGGAGAATTAGTCAATTTAATTTTCTCTTATGCTCTCTGCTGCTCTTTGGGGGTGAAGGTGTTAAACATTGATCACTTCAGCTTTCTGATGTGCTTCCTGTTGTGCTGGAACTGTGAGTTCTTAGCCAATGCCCACTCTGGATTATGTGGGTATTCCCTGCTGGGAACTGTGGTGCTTGTTTTTTGAGTGCTCTATTTTCCTCTTGTGCTCTCTGGTGGTCTTAGGGTTCCTTTTGTGCTCCCTCATTTGCATGGACTGTGTGGCCTCAGGACTCTGTTACTTAGATACCTGTGTGAACTTCATGCTGGGATGTGAACTAGAGATTTCAGCCATGGGGTCACCCTGGTACATTCAGTTATCCTTTTAATTTCCACTGTACATCAAAGCTGGGATAGTGGACTTCAATCATTCTGATTTGTTCTCTTGTAATCTTTATTGGATTGGACATATTATTTAGGTCTTGGCCGTCCTAACTTACCTTTTTATTCCCTATTCAATCGGAGGATTGTAGATTTGGTTTTCATAATTCTGACTCCGTATGATCCATGCCACTGCGATTTTAAGATGATAGGTTGGGTGTTGACCTTTTCGGCTCCTGCATATTTCCCTCTTACTTTCCAAGATTGTGGTGTGATACACTAACAATCTCGGCTGCTGTTGGCAGGACATGGGGTTTTGGTTTCAACTGGCAGTCAATTTGGCCTCCTTGGAGGACAAGGTTGGCCGTGCCCCTTCAGGCCTTGGAGTTGATTTGATGTGAGTGTTGGATTTAGCTTTTTATATCCTGTAATTTGTTGTACATATACACTTCACTAGATTTCAGTTTACATCTGGGATTGGTTCTGGCTGGTTTGATCTCTTGATTGTCTTACTTTCTTCTTCTTCTCTAGGGTCTGTCTTAGGGTAATGATTAATTGAAGTTAGTTCTGCCTGATCTTGTCTTCTGTTTGAGGATCTCTAGGGGGCATTTGAATGACTATTTTATCAATGGTTCTATGACTCTGTTTCCTTCCTACTTTTCAGGATCCATCAATTGGCTGTGGGGTGTGTTATGCCCTTTGATCCTTGCAAATTCTGGTGCAAATTCTGGTTCAATAAATGCCCCCTGACAAATGTTTAGTCTGACGTCAAATTCAACATATATGTCAATTACGTGAAGCAAATTTGCCCCATAAAGGAAGACAGAGAGTGTTTAAGTTCAAAAGCATAAAGGCGTATTCAAATATTTGCAAAGTTACTAATGAAAATCAAAAGGATTAATTGTAATTCAAGAGTCAATACATGAATGCACTGATCAATATAGTCAAAGAAATTCAGAATGACATGAGCAGGAACATACTATTATAACGTTGTCTCAAACAGAATAGAGCAAATCATATCTGCTATAAAGAGGAGCTCCCTACACTACTAAGCCAGGGAAGTTAGAGAAATCTGAAGAGAAGTCAGAATAGTGAGATTATTCTGGGTAGCCTTTAAAAGGCTGTAGCAAGCATTTATTCTACAATACGGGTAACAGGGAATCTGAATCTAAAGACAATTAGAAAAGCATCTGAACTCTAGTCTACCTTCCGCCAGTTTAAAGTACACATTTCCAACATTTTGCTACACCTCCACACAATTCCCATGCAGGGAATCAATCTGGTTAAAGGCCATTTTGATAACACATCATTAATTGTCTCAAATAAGTGCGCACAGATGTTTCCATAAATGTCCTTCAGACATGCAGTTATCAGTTACAAAGTGAGGTAATTTACCAAGGCTATGCTTTGCAGGTGCTTCCCAACAGCTCATCAACAAATTCTACAAGGAATATATAAAAGAAATTAAAAAAACAACGATACATTGATTATATACATGGAGGAAAATCCTCCTGAAATAAAAGACACATTAAGAAAGCAAAATGCAAACCAGATTCTCAATCATTTAAAATGTGGTCTACTTTAGCTAGAGTCAGTTAAACGTGAAAAATACACGTTCAATACAGTTGCGTGTTGCATGTTAATGTTCAATCAAAATCAATCAAAATCTTTATTCGAATTTCAAAAATTCATAAAAGCAGATCACATTTTTACAAAGGTATGCCTAAAATCCTTATTAAAACTTTACAGATAAACATTTCAAACTAGACCACAGATGATTGTAAGAATTAATATAGAGCAAAAATCAGGGATTATCCATCATTTTACGCGCTCGGGTAACAAGTCTCAAGACAGTGCTGGTGCGAAAAACTATTTCTTCAGTGTACAGGGAGAGCAACATCTGATAGGATTCCCCCAAAGAAAGGGGTCTATGTTTCCTAAAAAACGGAGCTAAAAACCATTTTACATATTTTAAATAATATTTACAGAAAAAGAAGAAATATAAATCATTTTGTGCGCTCACTCCATCACAGGGGCATGGTATATAGTCTAAATTTGACCCGTATCCCAGGGGAAAGCTTAGTAGGCATCTTACAGTCCCCGCCCTTAAGCGAAACAAAAGGGATCTTTCCCAGTTAGCCATTGGCAGGGTGAGATGTAGTGGTAAGGGATACCTGTACAGCTCTTTACTCATATAGGCAGAGACTGTGGATTTCTTAGTTTCCTTATTGGTCCTGTCTAATTTATAAAGTGCGTATAGTGCTTCTTTTAAATCATTCTTATGTGATGGCTCAATTCTAGTTGGTTCTAAAAAGAGGTAGCCTTTGTCCACACTGCACAGACTCTTATAAACTCCAGAGAGCCAAGGAATATCCATTCCTTTCTCGCACTTGAGGCAATCACTTATGATTTCTTGCGTCAGGGTGGCTGATCTGTTCCTCCAAACCGAAAGCCAGAATAACGCTAGTCTTGTTCCAATGAAATCACAAATGAAATGCAGGTTTAATTCCCTATGGCAGATACACTCAGAAGTAGAAATCGGTACACCCAAAAGTTTCCTACGAAAATGATTTTCTTCTTGTTGGGTGCATCGATTTCTCGCCAATCCCCATATCTCAGCCCCGAATGTGGACACTGGAACACATTGCAATTTAAAAAAAATTAAAATAACTTTAATAGCACCTGTCTGCCTCGGGCGTGGGAGACTAAGGATTGAATTGATGGCCTTTGAGAACTTGCTCGTGGAGTGGGCCATATGCCCAGTCCACGAGCCGTTCACCCATCCCTAAATATGGAAAAGTACGGGTAGAGGTTTGTCTACCAGTCCCCACTAAAATAGAATTGAGCTGGCGTTTCCCTGACCCGCATGACATAATAAATGAGTTTTTAAAATTCACGCGTAAATCCAGACCGTCTTTATACTGTTCAAAAGTTTTGACCAAAATATGCAGGGAGTTTGGGGTGCGGCCCATGAGGACCGCATCATCTGCGTAAAGTAGTACCGGTAATAGTTTCCCATTAACTTTCGGGACGTCTGGAGTCGATTGTTTTAGGGAATTGCTCAGCCCATTAATATAAATAATAAAAAGCATAGGTGCTAAAACGCACCCCTGTCTGACCCCTCTTCCCACCCTGATGGCACCAGAAACCTCCCCACCCATACCGATCCTGACTCGTGCTTTTAGGTATGTGTGTAAAAATACCAGGAAATATACCAGGGGTTCATCTAATCCGTAATCTAACAAACTGGACCAGAGTTTAGACCTATTAACTAAGTCAAATGCGGACGATAAGTCAATGAATGCTAAATAAACAGGGGACGATCGAGCGATGTTCTATTTAGCAATAACTAAATTGAGATTCAAACATTGTTCTACCGTGCCAACCTTACTTCTAAAACCTAGTTGGCATGGGTCCAACATTCCACTTTCTTCCGTCCATTCCAAAATCCTGTTATATATTACTCGACCCAAAATCTTCAGTGTGTTATCGAGTAATGAGAATGGTCTATAGTTAATTGGGTCTGATCTATCCCCCCTTTTATATATTGGGACCTTTCCAAGGGAGGAGAACTTACTGGGGCTAATCTTCGCCACTGGCTGCAGGTCCCCCCCGCTGCCACGACCGGAACTCCACGCGGCTGCCGAGCGGGGGGACCACAAATCCCAGAGACCTTTGCCTGCTGTTCCGCCCCTACCCGCCCACTGACGCGCACGGAAGGCGCACAAAAGGAGAGAACCCCATCTGGGGAGCGGGCGACCTTTCCCAGGGAGGAGAACTTACCGGGGCTAATCTTCGCCACTGGCTGCAGGTCCCCCCCGCTGCCGCGACCGGAACTCCACGCGGCTGCCGAGCGGGGGGACCACAAATCCCAGAGCCCTTTGCCTGCTGTTCCGCCCCTACCCGCCCACTGATGCGCCCGGAAGGCGCACAAAAGGGGAGATCCCCTTCCGCGTCGCGGAACGTGAGCGGGACGCCAGGCAAAGCCCGGGCAAAGGGCGGGCCCTCTGTGGCCCTCAGAGGACCGAGGAGGATGGGACGGGCCACCCCCCTTTCGATTTCCGCCTTTGGCTCACTGTAAACGGGAGGTATTTCTTCCGAACTAACTATTCCATCATATTGTCTGTCACTATACCTTCTTCGATATCCCCCATTGGGTTACCCCTTGACCTCCCTGTTGCCAGACTATTGGTGTGCGTGCGCTTTTCCCTAGCCCCCTGTCGTTGTCTTATTATATATATATTTTCATAAAACTATCCCTATTATGACTGACAAAGAGCTCCGCACGAATAACAACCTTCAGGAGGGGCAACGGAAAGGGACATTGGACAAATATCTAATCAGGACCACATCGGTAATCAAGTCCGTCATAAAAAGAGTAGAAAAGAGTCTCTCCATAGAACCCGCATCCAGTAACCACTCAGCTATGGTGTCACCAGATCAAACCCAAAATATTTTTTTACTGGAGGAACTAAATCTGCTCTGTAAAACCGTTTATACCAACGTGGAAGACGGGAATGACCCAATAAATGCTCCTGCAGATGCATCGCGTAACACTAGTCCCCACTCTAGTACCACATTTCAACTAAACTTAAGCCACTCTGGTATTCCCCCTTCACCAATACCCACAGACACTACACAACAGCCAGTAAATGTTCAGGTACCCTATCCAAATAGAAAGCGCAAAGGCCCTAAACAGAGGGGAAGATTAGCTAAAATACAAAGATTGCATCAAAGTCCCCTTTCGGCCATTAACAAAACCCCAAATACATCGGAGGTAAGCTCAAATCTGGACCTGACTGCAAATACTACACCATCTGACTTACTGGCCCAGATTGAACTCCTGGTCAGGTCTTTAATTTCCCCACTGGAAAAAAGAATTGAGGCTATAGGGGAAAAGATCTGTTCCATAGAGGAAATCACCAGGTCAAACCTAACAATCATAAAAAGAATAGAAGGAAGTAACCAAGTTGAGTCCCTAGTCACTTCCGACATCCCCATCCTCCCCGTACAAAGAAATATCATACAAACTTATGCACTTGCCTCTAAAACATCTAAAACATCAGTTATATCAAACCCCTCAATAACCCAGAATCCTGCACCCAGAGAAGGGCAGATTAAACCACTCACGCAGAAAGAGGGGAAGCCCCAAACCCATGGTAATATGCAACGAAGGGCTAAACACATAGATCTACCGCCGGAGGCAGCTCCCTTTGTGTCCATCCTCTCGGGTGTGCATGAGCTTACAAATAGCAAAATTGAAAGACCAGCAGATCTGGCAAACAAGGTGTCTTTCTGGTTGACAAAGAACAGACCCTTACCACCCAATATAGATGGAACGATCTTAAATGTTAGAAGGGTAGGGTGGTTGGGATCTACCCCCAAGGACATACCGGGAGACCTGGTATTGGTCAACTTTAGGGACCCTCGAGTCATCCAACATCTCCGAAGCTGGCAGCCACAAATGGGTGATGGGACAATCGGAACATGGGAACTGTATGACTTTTACCCCAGAACTACATATCTGCCCCCAGCAAGATCATACAAACAATATAGTTTTGGAACGGGTAGAAGTGGCCCTGGATCTAATAAGCATATACCACCCACCCATAATCGATTTGCTTAAACCCAAGGTCCAGACCCGGTTACCTGACTTGTTAAATCCGTTTACAGAAGGGTTCTTGTAATTAACTAAAAATGATAATGATTGAAACGTGTCACCACAACATCTAAACTTACTCTATTTTCTAAGCAACTGAGCGAATAGAAATTGCCACGACCATGCCCTGTAATAAAGCTGCTAGGGTCTGTTTACGATGTATTGTAAAAATGATTTTATTAGTATAATGATTGGTTCTTAACCATGTGCATATAGTGATTTTGTAATGAATATAATTGATGTATGTTTTTATTGCGTTTTTATCCTGTATGCTTTTATGAATTTATACTGAATTTGAATAAAGCTTTTTGAATTTTTGAATTTGAATTTGGGACAATAATACTCGTTGTCCAAGTATCCTGCATAGGGGCTTCGGGTAGGCTATTAAAAACATTCAACAGAATCGGGGTCCAGAATTCCGGTTTCCACTTTATTATGTCTATAGGTAACCCATCGGGCCTGGGGCCTTGTTGCCAAGGCTCTGTGCAATTGCCACTTCTACCTCCATCAGCAGAATCTGTAGAAAACAAAGATGACCCTGCACATAGTGATCTGTGCCTTGTGTTGGTACAGCATATATTCTAGAGAAGTGATTCTCCCATGAGTCATAGGACATGGTACAGCTGACTGGTGTCAATTGTTGGCCCATATTGCGCAGGTCCCTAACTGCGCACCAGAATGAGTTACCATTCTTTCCCCCAGCTGAATTTATTTATTTATTTTATTTGTGGGTTTCTAACGCGACTCCCGAAGGAGTATCTCTGCGCTATAGACCGCTGGGGAACCCGTCCTGGCTTTCCCTGTGAGGTGGTCCCTACTGGGTATCTCCAAGGTGAAACCAGGCATCCCCGGCGTATGTGGGGGGCCGTTGTGGAGATAAGGCAAGCTAATGCCCAGAGTTTCCGAGTGTGATCCCTAGTTAGAGTAGGCACCGAGGAGAGAGTTATCGAGTCCGCTGACCCTGGTCCAACACCCTACCGTGTCGGGAATTGAACCCTGGTCCCGGGCCGTCCTCTGCTCCCGGGTCTGCCGCCTCTAACCAGTGAGCCACACCACTCCACAGTGAGCCACACCACTCCACAGCTAGCACTCCATCAGCTAGCACCTCCCAGTGCTCCCCCAGGAGAGTGTCCTTCCTTTCTCTGATTGTTATTTTATACATCGTCCTTGCTTTCCTTACATCCGTAGGACACCTAGGTTTGGTGGTTAGAGCCTTGCTTAAGTTCGTATTAGCTTCTGAACATTTATGGTCAAGCCATCTAGGTTCTTTAGCAACCTTATGCAGTGGCACTGACAGGAGGGATCTAATTACAGAGCATAATTCGGTAAAATCCTAAATTATGCTCAAATAGTTTCCTTTAGTTGACAAACACGAGGTAATTAAATGCTGGTATCATTCTATCACAGTCTCAACTATTCTACCACTATCTACTCCCCTCTATTTCAACCTTAATTTATCTGTTGAGGGTGTAATATCCCTAGCCCCATGAAAGGTGGTATACACAGGGCGGGATGCTAATCTTAATACCACTATCAACGGGTTGTGGTCCCCAAAGTCCGTTGCATAGACCTCAGCCGTTATTAAACGGTCTGCGAGGCATGGAAACAAGAAGATGTAATCAATAGTTGAAAAACAATCCTTACCTCTAAAAGTTGGTGCCTGCTGGTTTCTAGAGGTTTGAACCAAATCCATTGCATTACTGAGGATTTGTTCCCTAATAAGAATGTCTAAATCCAAGCCCCTTCACACTGCTGGATCTGCATGAGATTTATCCATATCCTGAAGTGTTGTTGGGACTTTAGCATTAAAGTCCCCCCCTAAAAGAATCCCAAAACTATCATCTGCGCCTTGATGTTTATCTAAATTTGATATCATTTTAAAAAGCTTAGTAAAATTCTATTTGGCACAGAGTAAAATTCATTATTATATAAGTTAATTAGGTAGAGGGAGACCCGTCTTTTGTATTCCAATATTTGTATATTGGGACTATTGGTTGGTATCACCCTAATACTCCCTCCAGAAGCCACCCTGATCCCAATGAATAGGCCTCCAGATGCGCTCCCAAAGTCTGGTTTGGGTGCTGTCAAGCTGAAACAGTGGTAGCCCTCTATATATATGTCACGTGTGGCCCATGTTTCCTGGAAAATTATAATGTCTTTACCAGACAGTATATGCTTCCAGTCTACATCGGCTATCCTTGATTCAAGGCCTGCGACGTTCCAGCTTAAAATATTGAGATCAGAATCACTTGTTGTTCTTTTTGGATTATGTGGGCTCTTTGGTATTTTAGCATTAGTTGCTTATACTAGCCCCGTGGTACCCTCTACCTGTGGGCGATCAACAACTAGAATTGCAGGGTGTATAAGTGTGGGTTCCTGTATGAGTTCCTGTGCATTTTTCTCCTTCGCTGAAATTGTTGGCTGGTAAATTAAGTTCTCCCTTACTGGATTCCCCTCATAACCATTAGCATGTTAATGTTGATATACGTGCAAATAATTTAACTGTGAAAGAATTTACATCAATTGTTTTACATGTTGGGGCTTTAGTTTCTTCTCCATTGTTCTCTGGTCTTTGTCTGCTGCTGGTCTACTTGTCCTGTTCACTTGTAGGCACTCCATCCAGTTTCCAGGATCTGGCTAGTTGTCTTTTCACAAATCTTGGTCCTGCCTATGCAGTCCTCTTTGAAAATCGTTTTATTTTCCTGCAATTTGTGTGCTCACTTTTATGTTATGTTTGGTAATACTGTGTTCCTTCATTTGGCACTTCTTGTATTGCTGTAAAATAATTGGTGTTTGATATTGATTGGGTTGTGAGATTATTGCTCTGGTTAAACCCCCATTAGTAAATAATTGGATGAAGAAAGGTTGAGGAGATAATGTTCTGATTACTTACCGGTAAGCCTTGTTACTCTGGTTTCCATGCTTGTGCTTCAGGGTATCTTTCTGCATTCAGCAACTGTATGTGTTTCTAGGTATGTTGTATGGACAAAAGTATACGACCTGTGTGAACAGCTTTGTGATCCTGTCTTTTTTCAGTGTGCTTAGCTGACCCTGTTTCTCTGCTCCAATGATCTGTCTATCAGCAAACTCTCTATAGGCTTTCCACTTAGATGTATTTACCCTCTGATAAAAAAACACATATTTGGTGGATGGGGTGCAACGAAAGTGACACAACAGCTATGTTGCAGGCTGACTACGGCATACTTAAGGGAATAGTGTGTGAATGAAGGATGGTGGCAGCTTACTGTTAGTCATGAACAAGCCACTCCATCTGTACCCTTGTGGTTACAGGTGTGTAAACCCTCTTTGTAAAATCTGTAGTGCATGCATATGGTACGTAACTACCACTAGTTGCAGCTCGATACCTTTGCCACTGCACCAAGCGAATAGATGAACTTGCAGAGCAAAATACAAATAGATGGTCCCACCAACTCTATCCAGTGTGGATCCCGACTGCTGCCCGAGGTAACATCGTGGGAAACAAACACCTAAGGAGGCTGCAGGGGTAGCGCGGCAGGGACTCACTATCCCAGGAGTCCCTGCGTGACCACCTGACATCTGGTCAGCGCCCCCCTGAGTGCCCCGCCCACCACTGCCTCGCCTACATCATCAAGCGAGAGCCCACCTTGCGGGACGCAAGCGGGACGCCGGGCGAAGCCCGGGCAAAGGGCGGGCCGTCCGGGGCCAGCAGGGGCCGGGACGGGCCACCCCCCTAACAACTCCGGTAAGCCTTCTGTCCATTATAAAACGAGTTGCTCATGTCTGCATTTTCACCAATGGCAACACGCTCAGGCAGATGCTCACGTAAGGGGGGAAACACCACGTTAGGGACCATGGACAATTTCATAACCCGTGCGGTATCAGTGGTAGAAAAGGAGATCATACTAGCAGAACGCAGACTGTCACGGGAATACCTGGCTCATAAACGATCCTCTATGGGGTCCCTCGCACAGGCTATATCACCCCCAAATAACCTCATACCAGCCGACCCTAACACTGTTGCCATTCCTAGTGATACACAACCATGTGTTATCGACACACGACGGGCTAGTAACTTTTATGAAATTACATCTGACCAGGCTCCCCTACAAAAATCTCCTACGAACGTTCAAACAAACAACACTCAAACCTCAGTACCACTGTCCTTACCCTTAGTAATGATACATGACGCTCCCTCAGTCCACCCCCTCAAATCACCTCCTAAGAAGACAGGGCGAACAGCTGCTAAAAGGAAAAGATCGGTCACCCCTCGTAAAGCGTATAGATTAAAAACTCTAAAAAGAATACGCAAGAACTTCATGAATGTAGGTGACCAGAGCCAAAAAGTAGCAAACCATCTAATGAACAACGGGAATGAGCATGGAGAATCCATGGAGCATAATAAAACAAGAGATCATGCTGACACAGTTGTTACTATAGAATCAGCCAACAACTCTGTAGAAAAACCGGCATCAGGGAAGCTGATGGAAGAAATTCTTTCACTCATGACATCACTACTACAGCCAGTAACAGTAAAACTGGAAAGGCTAATGGACCGTTTGGACAAATTCGAACAAACATCTTTGGATAATTTTTTCGCCCTGAAATCGCTGGTAAAACTTCACTCAAAGATTGATCAAGAATCTGTAAGATCGGAAAAAAGTCCAATGTCACCCAGACCAGCACATCAACCTGGTCCAGCTATGAAAGACAGGGCTATGAACTCAAAAAAGCAGGTGGCCTCGAGTAGGTCAAATACTGTGCAGGAAGGACCAGGTATGGAGTCCCCGAAAAACTCAACAACCAGTGATAGACCGAAACCGGCTGATCCACCTAAACCGGCTCCACGTCAAACTAAACAAACATCAAAGTCTACCACCCTGGAAACTAAGGCACCTGTTAATCCAACAAAGGGAACGCAAGCTGCAGCCACTTGCAATAACATCAATGCCCAAACATCTGACTGTAGCACTGTTCCGCATAAGCCCAAAAGGGCTTACAATGCACATCTTCCACCAGGATGCCAACCGTACGTGGTAGTTCTCACTGGGGTCCCACAATTAAAACCAAATAAAAGGGAGTCATACGACGAGCTAAAAAACAAGACCTTATATTGGCTAAAAGAAAATAGACCTCTGCCCTACACAGCAAACTGCCAGGTTATCCACGTCCGAAGAGTCAGTTGGGTGGGAACAAGATTAAAAGACATTGAAGGAGATTGTATCCTGGTGAACTTTAAAGATCCCTCTGTTGCCCAACTTGTCTATAGCCAACAACCATGCAGTAACAATAGAGGAATTGGGACCTGCGACCTTAGTTATTTTTACCCGATGCAAGGGGAACAGATTAGCAGAGTTCCACTTCAACATGGGATGACGACTAACAAATATTCCTTTTTTGACCCTCCGACACCACTTGAAAGAATACCACCGTTAATCGTAGGGTCAGATAAGAACTGGTCATGGTGGGGTTACTGACAAACAAATAAAGAGGTTGCACCCAAAGGTCCGCCTGCCCACCCATTCTATAAGGATCTGCAGGTAGGGAAAGCCGCAATCGTTGAAGGTAGCACTGGGGGCCACGGTTCCCTTCCACGTCCCTTGCACAACCAAGTTTATTGGTCTCAGGCAGTCGCACTGACAATCCCGGAGGTCCCCAAGGAGAGCCATCTCTTTGCTACAAGCCACTTAATTGATCGAGAATCCATCGGCCTTGAACCCTGCAAGCCAAAGCGTGACTTAAAGATCTTGTCATGGAACATTGCTGGGTTGTCCAGGAACCTGTGCGACAGAAACTGGAGCTCCTTTATCGAGGAGCATGACATCATACTTATGCAGGAAACATGGGCCACCAATATTATACACAGACTTGGCTTCAAAACGTTCTTCAAGGGGGCAATTCCATCATTAAGAGGTAGACCCTCTGGGGGTCTAATAATATGGACAAGTATCTCCCTGGACGTTGTTGTATCACCACTGTATTTTCCCTCTAAAGACTTACTAGGTGTTAAGATAACCACGAAAAATATGGGAGATGTATATATGATAAATGTTTATAATAGACCCTCCCCACGAAATAAGGCATCATTGGTTATTGAACAACTCAGTTCTTACTTAGTTAACATAGAGCCGGATTCCAAAATATACATAGGTGGGGACTTCAACTGCCAGTTCGAACCCATAGTGGGGCTCGAAAAATTACTAGAAATAGAAGATAGAGCGCTTGACATCCCCCCCTTAGATAATACAAAACATGTAAAATGTTCAGTGGCTGCTATGCAAATTTATGAACTGACTGTATCGCATGGATTGCGGGCATGTAATGGTCGATTAAACCCAGATAAACCGGCCAATTCTACTTTTAGCAAAGGTTTGTCTAAATCCCTGATCGATTTTATGTTAATTTCAATAAACCTCTGGTACCTATTGTTGGCCTTCAAGGTTGTGACCAGACCCGAAAGTGACCACTTCCCCTTACAGTTAGGATTATTATCTGACCCTTTTTTGATGCAAGACTGCGGGACGGAAAATGAGAGCGGGGTAGCTGAGGTTGCTATTTCTAACAATAGGAAGGCAATTAAATGGCCCCACATTCTAGCAAAAGAAGTGACACTCATGGGTATTTACAACATCTTCTCAGACATCGTCCCCCAATATGCAAACATAAGGCTGGGATCCCACGAGGTTTTGGAAATGCATTATCACCTAGTGGAATCTCTAACTCCCCTCCTGAGTAAATGTTGTACTACTAAAAAAGTTAATGTAAATAGGCAACTGGAACTAGAAACGCCCTGGTACAACGAACAATGCAGTATAGCAAAATCGAACCTAATAACTGCAGTGAAATCTAAAGACCAGATGAGGGTTAGAGAGTGCAGGAAAGCTTATAAAACCCTTATGTTTAATGCAAAAAGGGAATGGGACGATCAAAACTGGGAAGACCTTTTGAGTGCAGCTAGGAGACATGACCAATGCACTTTCTGGAATTTAATAGCCAAAAATAACAAAAAAGGCTGTTCCAATAGGGATTTCTTCCTGGATGAAAAGGTTTGGTTTGACCATTTTGTGGGTTTGTATGATCAAGTAGGGTCCTCTGGTGTATATAATGACCCCGGGTTTCTTACTCAGTGCACAACTCCGGTGCAATTTAGTATTAATGAAACGCTCTGTGCTATAAAAGCAGTAAAGGCAGGGAAAGCTCCAGGTCCGGACAAGTTACCTGGCGACTTGTTCACCCATAATTTGGAGGTATGGAGCCCGTATATAAACTTCTTGTGCAATTCAATTCTATTGGGCACCCCGATCCCTGAAACATGGAAAGGGGCGGAAATTATAACTATCTATAAAAAAGGGGACCGTTACAATCCAGGGAACTATAGACCGATTAGTTTAATCGATATTTTACAGAAAATTTTTGCTAGACACATTTTAAATCGGCTTTTAACATGGATTGATGACTCTGAAATCCTATCTAATTATCAAGCAGGGTTCAGATCCAAGACTAGCACTGTGGACCAAGTGTATAGATTTATGTGTATATGCTGGAAGTATGTTAATATTAAGAAGAGTAGCATATATGTTGCATTTATGGACCTACGCTCTGCGTTCGATCTTGTCCCCCGCCACTTATTATGGGAGTGCTTAAAAAAGATGGGCGTCCCGGACGATTTGTTGGGTAATCTTATAAAATTGCATACAGACAACTTTGCTAAAGTAAGGTGGGGTAGAAATGGAGAACTTACCCGATCCATTCCAGTGAAAAGAGGTGTGAGACAAGGGTGCGTTCTAGCACCAACCCTCTTTTCATTGTTCGTAAATGATATCCCCCACTACTTAGCTCAATGCAATCATGATTCGCCCAAACTGTGCAGTGAGGCAGTCACTGCATTATTATTCGCGGATGATACCATCCTCATATCTCAAACTCCGAAAGGCTTGCAAAATCTAATAAATAAATTTAATAGTTATTGTGTAATGAAGGGGTTAGAAATAAATTCATCCAAAACGAAATATATGGCAATTAATCCCTCCAAATCCTTTAAGAAGAACTTGGTCCTAAATAATAACAAACTTGAATATGTGGAGTCTTTTGACTATCTGGGCATTAGGCTGGATAGCAGAATGTCTTGGGCGAACCAACTCGACAAAAGCAGGTTAACACTTACACAGAATTCATTGCCCATCTTAAAGATTCATGGTGGGAGTATATCTAAAGCTATTACACCTGCGATTGACGTGTTCCAAGCAAAAGCCCAATCCGCCGCCCTGTATGGGGCCGAAATTTGGGGGCCTTATTCTAAAAAAACATTTGACGTTGCAGAAAACAAATTTTTCAGACGCCTACTTAGACTGCCCCTAAGAACACCTTTGGCGTCACTCTACTTAGACATTGATGTAAAGCGCACTGATTTCTTGTGTTTTTTGCGACCACTGCTTTATTGGGTGCGATTATGGTCTACCCCAGAACTAAGTAACTATAGAGCAAGCTTATTGGAAATTATGGAACTAGATTCATTCAACACAATTAAGTGGCTGAGACATGTATCTTACTGGTTTACAGTAATAGGCCTATCACATTACTGGGAAACACCAGCTGTATCTATCACCTTGCCTAATAGTTGTAAGATCCAGGTAAAATCTGCCTACTGGAACTATGTGAATAATCATATATATGAACGTGCCACTGGACAACTAACGTCCACATTTTTGCAATTTAAGGATCTTCCGTCATTTGAACTTTTTATGGACGAAATCGAGCCACCCCTGGCTAAATCTGTCTTCCTCAAATTCAGATATGGAGTGTTACAGATTAAATCAAATTCCTGCCGGTGGGGAGGAGTAAGTAAAGATCCTCATTGTATTTCATGTGTACTAAACCAGAAAGAAGATGAGGCTCATATCCTCTTCTTTTGTCCATTATATGTTAAATCTCGAAAAAAATGGATCATGCCTCTATGTAAAAATATGGGGACACGTTCATTCAAAGAGGCAGAAAGGATTTTTAGATCCTCTAACAGTAGGCTATTAGTGTTTGGTCTGAGTAGGTTTCTCCACGGTGTTTGTATAATTAGAAAGAAGCTTGGATTACCATTCTAGGATTAATTAATTTTAATATTAGTCTTTTAATATTTTTACTATTGTATATAATTGTTTTAAAGAGACATAAAAAAAAAAAAGTTGATTGAACTGGTCGAGTACAATACCCTGGTATGTATATCCCCCTTAAAACCCATGATTAATGAATATGCCCTGAATTGCACTTTTTCCAATCAGCGTTTTTGTACAATATGAATGTTTTTAAAGTTTTTATTCATTGTCACAAATTTTTATCTTATGAAAAAGTATGTGTATTATATGTATGTTGGCTTAATGACAAAAAATGTCGAATAAAAGCTTTTACTACTAAAAAAAAAAAAATAGATGGTATTACTGCTATATTATAAACTGCTAAACTCACACATAACTCGTCCACAAGACTGACCATCAATACTCCAGAGCAATTATCAAGATCATTGAGTTAGAGATGAAAATGCATGAATGTCCGCTGTTATGCAATTTGTAAATTATATTGTACTAACGCTATTTGACTGGAGATTGAGGGAGACCTCCTCTTCAGTATAAGTGGGTAAAAGTCATAACCCCTGCACTGTGTTCACTTCAAACTGACATGCAAATCATTCCCTACATACATACAATGAATTGCCAACCCGGGTTGCCTCTTGTTATATTGTGGTCGATGTTGACCGCAGTTTTATTTGCATGACATACATAAAATAGCATTTACAGTACAGTGCCCTGTTCATAACGTTATGACCATTGGCCATAAAGCATAGTCATGGACTGTCATAAATTGCTGCCATAAATAATTTTGCTCATCTTAAAGGTCCATAAATCATCCTATGACGGTTCGTTACTTCGCTACTTTTGTAGTCATAAAAAATGTCTTCCCGGTTTTGGGGTCAAAAATAGTTCTGTTGATTTTCACACCGATTGTGTGTGGGGGTAGCCTCTCCCCGGAGTTAGGCCCCAACTCGCTACCCTGTTTTTCCCTTTTGTGCTCTGCCATCTGGACGGTCTGGGCTGCGAATGTCGTCTTTGTTTACTACCCCATTTTCTGGCCTACTTACCTTACCATAAGGCATCCCCAAGTGAGTGGCCCTCCTCCTACACACTGTCCTGCCAGTGTGCCTCCGTAACCAATCAATGTACCCCCTCTTATCTGTCGGCAGCAGCTTCCCCATTGGTCGATTCAAAAATTCAATGTAATGTTCGAAATTGCATGTTTGAGGGGGTCTTCGCCACTAGGTTATGATAGGGTTCTAGAAGTTATCTGTTCGGTAGTAGCGACAGATGGCAAATAAAAAAATGTAGAACTTTTAGAATTTTCATATAAAACATGATAAAGAATATGAAGTTTTCATTTGAAAGTATATTTATGAGCCTAGTCCATATAAACTCTGTGAACTTGAAACGACCGAATTCTTATGCTACTGACAAGAAAGCTGTTGTGAGATTTTGACAATAAAATGTACATTGTGTGTTTGGGGAAAAATAAACATTCAACAGTATAATTCTTCTGCTTGTTATTGCGATAATTTATGTGCCGTGACATTTTAGCCTCATTAAAACATTCCCAGGTTCAGTAAGTTCAGAAACCAATTATTAGAACCCAATTAATTCGCCATGTAGCAGTAGCTGCACATAATGGTTGATTTGCAGAAGTGAATTTTCGGTGTTTTTTTATTTTTAATTCAGGACATTTACGCCCCGAGTGGATTAACGTAATTGCCATTAATGTGTTAGCTTATGGATAATTGATGATAAAACATTAACCATCCAGAGGAAATGAGATGTTGTTTAGAAGCGTCGGTGAAGCAAATTATTTTCCACATTGCTGAAAATGTTTGTAAGCTGCTTTCATTCGTTTTGTTTGATTAACAATAGGTATCACTAGCAATCTACAGCAATCCCACTTTTAATTCCCAAATGTATTAATCATCTGACCTGTGTTTCTCCCCCAAAACCTTTACTAATAGGAGATGCAATATTCTAAGGCGTTAACCTGTGCTGAATGCCCAAAGCCAACATATGCAGCAGCCAGTATTGTGAGAAAGGATAGTTCACACCAGGTATGGCCTCTGGTCACACTCTTGTGTAGCAGATAATGCGAAGGTCAGGTCATGGCAAAGACAAAGGGGCATATTATCAAGGACAGGCGATACATTATCGCCGCTTTTATCGGCAAGAAACTGCCGATAAAGCGGCGATAATGGCCTTGATAATATGCTCTATGAATTCCAATCGAAGCCCATGTTAGATGTGAACACATCTAACATGGGCTTCGATTGGAATTCATAGAGCATATTATCAAGGCCATTATCGCCGCTTTATCGGCAGTTTCCAGCCGATAAAAGCGGCTATAATGTATCGCCTGTCCTTGATAATATGCCCCTAAGCTCGTTGCTCAGCAGAAAGCCATGCCCTGTGCCTGCTGGGCTCTACCCTACCCAGCAACTAATATGGGCAGTAGTTCTGTGCTCAGAGCCTGGTCCAAGATCATACACTGTGGCCCTCTGGCCACAATTCACTGGCTCTGCCCAGCCTCTATAACCTCTAATAAATAATCCTGGTATACCACTGGCTCAGAGGAAAGCCTAGCATGTACCAGAATCTGCCCCAAGTCTATTGGTATTTCAGACGCACTAATCTGCCATGTAGTTAACTTAGTCTGAACCGTTGAAGCTTGTCAGTAGGAGATAAGGTTTTGAGGCGTTCTTGGGCCACCTTTGGTTCTCCATTTTAGTTTTACATTTTAAACGTTTTTCTCTGACATCCTTTCAGCAATGTTCATTTTACATGTTTTGCTTGCACACTATTGCTCGGAGAAGACGCTATACACGCTGCTTGTTTTTAGAAAGCCTTTCTCATTATGTCATCTGTACACTCTGATCAAGGTTAGGAACACAGAACAAGATATAGTGCTTGCGTTGCCCGTTGTGACACAGCTTCTAACATCTGGACATATTAGCATTAGAGCTGTACCTCTAACACAGTGACTTTTATTATAGATACAGTAAAATGGCCTTTGGGGTCAGAGATGAACACTCTTTCTTGTGTTTACCGTGGGCATGTGTAAGTAAACAATGAAAGGGGTATGATCTTTTTCCACGATTCTCTTGAGAATAAGATTGTAATAATTGAGGATGCCCAAATCACCTGTGACCCCAGGAAGGTTAGGGGTTCGGGTGAAGCACTGTGAGCTAGCTAGGAATTGGGCCGACAATCTCTGATGGTGTAGATGGACTCAGTCCCTACATTCCGAAGGTCTGTTGTCCTACTAACCAGTCCTACCTTTTCTAGTGGGAACTGTACAGCAATGACAAATCCTGTTTTATCTTGTGTCTTCTTCTTTCATCCATACTTCTCCCCATGCCTCTTTGCTTACCATGTGTATCTATACAATTGAAAGCTCCAACACACAAAATTGATACTCACTAATTGTGCATGAGATCCAATGTGATGATGAAGAAGGCACATGTTTCTGCCATCCAACCAAAATCAAATAAACTTTAAATTGCTCAATTACGGCAGTAACCGGTAAGCATCATCCCTACATAGACTCTTTAAATCACGTCTCACTTGCAGGCACTTGCCCTTTCAAACCAGTGAGCTGTCAGAAGCAGGTGTAGATAAGGAACCTTCCAAAATAATTTTATTATGGTGATAGTCCTCTTCCTTTATTCTAAGTGATTGTTTCGGGAAGCATGATATAGTACCATCATACTGGTTGCATGCCATTTGCTAGTAGTTGGAAATAAAATAAAATAATGTGTTTATAGGCTAAGCTGAGTGCAGTCCTTGCACATCTTCACCAGGATAGACAGATGTAAAATAACATGTAAGAAAGAATAAATACCTCTGATATCTAGAAAAGAAGAGTAATAGTGGATAACATTGTCCAGATCTGCAAGCAAAAATGCATGCTGTGTAATTTGATTAGTGTATTACTAATCAGTAAATACATAATTTAGCTCTAGTTATTGGGTAACTAACATGTAATAAACACTTCTCTGAGTTCTGAACTTCTGGGGCAAGTTCATGAGCCATTACTCCAAACTTGTTTGGGTTATTTGTGTACAGTGACTCCAAGTCCATAGTTTCCAATAATGCTCCTTTTGAGAGAGGGCAGTTGAAAGCAACTTTTGCATCTGCAGATCTGTTGTGGCATGGACATAATTCAAACTGCTTCTTACAAATGGCTTCATGAGGTATTCTATCCAGAGATGTTCTCTGTACATCCGAACCAGAGATGATTGAGGTCCTCACTTCTATGTGCATATTTGGGATGTACTGCACCTAACAGGTACTGGTAACTCTGGTATCAAGTCCTGCATGTGCTCCCTGATACCAGCCTTTTGGGTTCTATTTTGCATTGCTTTGCTGGGTCTTTTACAACCTTACAATGTAGGGTTACTAAATTGCTTCTTGGACTTAAGTTCTGGTGTTTTTATGACAACTGCTCACCTGATATCCACTGATTGTGATACAGTTTTTAGGTTGAGCCTATAGAGGCAGCGTGCATGCGCTGCTCACTTTGCGAGGCATGCTATATTCAGTATGGAGTGGAAGCTCCGTAAAAGCTCTGCCCACTCCCCGCCCATTTTTTTCATTATTGTGTGTCTTTTCGGTCCTAAATGCTGCCTTCCGATTGGTTTTAGGTTTGTTAGTCTCCTTATGAGAGCCATGCCATCATTTGTATCCTTCCATGGCTACTGGCCCCTTTACTTTGAGTCCCCCGCGCACTCCGTTGTTCGTGCCTTTTATGAGCGCACAGCTTGTCCTCGTCTGGGATCTGTAAATAGCAAACCTCTGCCTCACTTCCAGTTTCTCTCTTCTCTATATTCATGAGGCAGCGCAGCGTCAGCAGGCTCGGTTTCAAATGGAGACCGTAAACATACTCCGGGGGTAGCCCCGGGCCCTGCCTCCATTGTGCTGCCGCAGCCAGCTGCAGGGAGTGGAAACAAATCTGAACATGAACTTATTGCTGCAAGGCAAGCTCTGCACCCTCCTCTGAGGGCTCAGCAATGCCTGGCAGCTGGAGGCGGCGGTAATTGTGTGGTCAACAAGGAGGTGCAAGGGTCCATTGGCAGCAAATATGGTTCCGCGTTAACACTGATAGAGTTTAAGTAAAGTGTAATTTAAAAAACCTTTAGCTTAAACAAACAAGTCCGCACATTTGTCGAGTCCGGGGAGTACTCGAGAGTCGCAGGAGCCAGCGAGGGCTGCCGGGTGCGCATAGGTTCCCATGTCAGCAAGATGAGCAGATCGGTCGGGTACCGCCTTCCGGACCAGGGGCCTCATTTATGAAAAGTGACGCATTGCTGCGTGAAAACAGCGATGCGTCACTTTTCATTATGCCCTCCTTGCGACACCAACGATGCGTCATATTTACAGTATGATGCATCATTGCGCAAGGAGTTACAGATACGTCAGTATTTCTGACGTATCTGTATGGCGCATAAATGACGCATTGCTGGAGTGTGTCACAAAGTGACGCAACTCCAGCAATGTGTCCTTTCACATGGTGCAAGCCCCATGTGAAAGGGCCTGCGTCAATCTTACGCCTGCTGTGAGGCAGGCGTAAGAAATTGGCGCATTTGCGTCCTAGAAGTGTCGCAGTGAAATATTATAGATTTCACTGCGTCACTTCTATGACCCTTTTTTGTGCCAGAACGCCCCCCTGCATACATTATACCTGGCGCAGGTATAATGTAGCGCAGGGGTTTACAAAGTGACGCATCTACCTAGATGGGATGTACGGCGTTACGACGCGTTCTGTTACAACACGTGCCGTTACAACGCGGTTTTTTCAACGCAAGTCGTTACCACGACTTGCGTTGGAGGGGGTGCGGACTTAGGAATTTTTTAATTTACTATTCCAACACCAGCCTACGTACAGTAGGGAAGGTGTTGGATAGTAAATTAAAAAAATCCTTGTCCTGCAGCGCCCTCCAGCGCAAGTCGTGGTAACGACTTGCGTTGAAAGGACCGCGTTGTAACGTCACGGCGGTGTAACAGCCGCGTCGTAAAGGCTGTTCACCACCTAGATGCGTCACTTTGTAAATATGGTGCAACAAGGCACATTTTGTACGCTGCTGGTGCGTCACAAAAAGTGACGCACTGGCGGCGTAAAAGTGACGTATGGCCTCATAAATGAGGCCCCCGATCCTGAATCCCAGCTGGATAAGCCTCTTATGCTTCTTTCAGCTCGCTGACCCTAGTGCAAGAGGCGGCATCCCAGATCCAGCAGAAAGGATCACAGGGCCCGCTGCTGAAGGACGAGGCTTTACACCAGGAGGACGAGGTGCGGCAGCATCACACTTGGAAGGAGTTCCTGAAGGCCGAGAGGTGAGTACTGCTTCCGTCTTCTCTGAACCTTTTACGTACACTACCGCTACTAACTTTCATTATGTTAACACATATCTGCTGTGTGATGCAACTGCGCACTTACCTTGGGCATAAAGCAAGCGGTATTGCCTCATCTCTTCAGTGGCGCGAGCCACATAGGCATTGGAAGTATGAAACTCTCTCAGCTTGACATGTGACTTGCGTTATGATAATTAGTGTCGCTACTCATTGTTTTAGGACTTATGCCCCATAAGTTCTAAAGAAATAAGTAGGGACGCCAATTAGCATAGAGCACGTCACCTAGAGTCATCGGAGGGAAGTGATATTACACCCTATGCAAACTCTCACGCAAAAAAGAACAAGCACAATTTATTATTAAAGCTGCAGTACAGGCTTATGCTACATATATACATATTTAAAGGTATGTATACCATGTGCATATTCACATCTAAAACAAACATATACGTACTTCATTCAGCTTGCTCGATGCAAAGTATTGAATATTTCCGACAATAAGTATGTCGGAATTTAAAGCATAAACCAAGTGTTTACACACACATAAATATTTGCAAAGTCTGAAATAACGACCAAATGTACAGACGAGCTGTACAAATCCATATAACGTTGATGATTTCAGATATTGATTAAGAGGATTCTTGCTTCTAAATCTGGACTCCCACTCGCTGCTGAAAAAAACAAGTGTTCTGGAGGTTGAATTAGAATCAGGACAAGGCAGATTTAGACTTACCCTTCCAAGATGGGTATTTTAAATGAGAAAAAAGTGGGTGATAGTAGTATCTGCTATTTAGAGAACTTAGAAATGGCTGAAGTGTAATACAACAATCTGGCTTCCTTCTGCCAACCTTTGAAGATTCATGTATTTGCTTTGCATTCATAGCTCTTTTCCTATTCATACATACACCAGTGTTTGGATGAATTTAACTTGCATACTGTATACTTTAATTATTGCTAAACTCCTGCTGTAAGTCCTTTATTTAGTTTAATAGATTAAATGAATGTTGCACAGGGATCTCTAAACGTACCTTTTTTCAAGTAGCCCTTAATACCAGTGCTTAGACTTGGAATTTCCCATGCAGCAGCCCACCCACGCCAGATTTTCGGCAGAGCCATAGAAAAGATGAGATATTTTGTATACGTGCGCTGTGTGTACATGTACACCATGAGGGCATCTTGAAAATCAGTCCTTGCTCAGACTCTTATGGACTTTAGTCATTTATAGTTTATTCCATGTCATGGATGGGATAAAGGAAATGAGATGCAAATAGGAATTTGTCCAGGGTCACACAACGGGAAACCACAACTGAAATGTAGGTCTCCTGACTGCACAGTCAACAGTTTGTTATATTGAATTGTATAGCTCACTAATCACCTGAGAGGGTATCCAGGCACTTGGGCAGGTATGTAGGTGTGAAGTCCCTATGGCACTTATACAAGAGCCAGGTCTTTAGCTTCTTCTGGAACTCAAGAAGTGAGGAGAAGGCTCTGATATATTGAGGGAGGTCATTCCATGTCTTCGGTGTGATATAGGAGAATGAGTGACCCCCAGTTTTGCTTTTACGGATGCATTGAATATGTGCGAGAGAGAGGGAGGCCGAGCGCAGGTGTCTGGTGGGTTGGTAAAAGTGTATGCGGCTGTTCAGGTGTTCTGGTCCTGTGTTGTGTAGGGCTTTGTGTGTGTGTGCGTGAGAAGGTCAGCCACCACCCACTGCCATGACTGTGAGGGCATTGTTCCTCAGTGGTGTCACGAACATTTAGAAATATTCACGCCGATATCGGGATGATATATGAAATTAATGTAAATTATTTGTGATGCATTTACAATGGGACATGGTGCACTAGGCTTGTATTCTGATTATTTTATTTTAAGATGACTGGTTTGCAAATAATTTGCAATATGTAAATTTTAGAATGTTGTACAGGATCATAGAATTTATTGGATTGCTTAATTTAAGTTGAGTGAAATGTTAACATGCCTATCTCACCCTTTCGGGCAGTGATAACTGTTTACATCCTTTTATGTAAGGTTTTAAGGAATGAAACATATTAAATTATTACTACTATTGTTGGACTTGGCCCTTCTGGCAGGTTCACCCCTAGACTTTTTGCTTGTAATGGTGAATTGGTGATGGTGATTTTTGGTTTCTGCGCACTTTCACTGTGTCCCAGTGGAAAGTGCGTGCGCACTCTGAGTGCGTGGAGTGAGTTTGGCCTGCCCTCCCATAGGAATGCATGGGGAATGTCTGTGTCCCTGGTAGTTCCTGATGCGTGAGGGGGGCATGCTCGAATTTGGTATGTGCGAACTCGTGAGAGTGAATGCTTCGCAATGATGTATGTGGCATGATTGTGACTTGTGTACAAATGCCACTTCTAGGAGTTGGCATATTAGTGTAAAATATGCCTGGCGTGTGATTGGCTGGAGCTGGCTGGTGAGCCTGGCTCCAGGAAGGCTGAATGGGTCTGCCCGGTGGTGAGTGGGAGATTAGCATGCTGATGGCTGGGGAGGAGTGTACCTGTGTACTGAATGAGGCTGGGTTTTCCCCAGACAATGCTGGCTCCGCCCCCCTGTGGTGTGTCTAACGACCCTAGCCCTGCCAGTGAATGAAAAGGGTGATTGAGCACATCAAGAGTGCTCACCAACCAGCTGCGACTGGTTTCACCCCTCACCCTGTGCCAGAACAAAGGATTTAGAGTATAAAAATGGGTCTGTGTCCCCACAGAAGTTGTTCTTTCCTGATCCTACTTGAGGGGGGCTGCTGCTGCTGCTGGGGCCAGGAGGAACCGCCACTTGGACTGCCTCCCTGCCTGGAGGGCCAGTGAGCAGGCCTCTGGCCCAGCCTTGCCCCCCCCCTGCCTTGCTGCACTCCTGCTGGACCTTTATTTAACTTATAGCACCTGGGAGCGCTTTGTTTTGGTTCTAGCGCTGAAGAGCGCTTTATTTGGCTTGTAGCGCTTGGGAGCGCGTCAATTGCTGTGCAGGTGCCCACCCTGCATGTGGTTACCCTGGCGAGTGCCCACCTCACTTATTTTTGAGTATATTGTCCCCTGGCAGGTGCCCACCCTGCCAGGGACCTTGCCGCCATTTTTCGATTTTACCTCGAGGGAGCCCACCCCTCGGTAAATTGATCCCCGCCTACGAGTTCCTGGAACGGGTGGCCGCGCTGCCCGCGATGACCCGGAAGTGGTTGCCCGGCCGGCCAATCCGAGCGGAAGTCCCGCCCCCGCAGCCGCGACCCGGAAGTCAGGCAGGCCGGGGGTAGGACATAGAGGCAACCGGAAGCGGACGGGAGGCCACCCCGCGCTCCGGTGAGGGAAGAAGCTCGCAACCGGCACCTTCCACGGGGCTCCCAGGAGTGAGGGAGAGCCCCGCGGTGACCGGCCTGAAGGAGAGAGAGCCCCCGCGGAGCAGGAGCTCTTGTGCAGAGCCCCCCGCCGCACCAAGCCGAGGAGCAGCCCCACAGAGAAGAGCTGCAGCATCGAGAGACCGGTGAGTGGGGCCGGTGCAGCGTAAAGGAGAGGGGGGCGTCGGGGCACATTGCCGGTGCCCGCCCCTCCCCTCCAGTGCGAGGGCCTGTGTGGTTGAGGCCCGTGGGGCCTCCCTTTGCATTTGAGTCCCCCGAGGAGGGACTCCAACGAGACGGCCGCCTTTGGTGCTCGAGCCTGAAGGGCTCAGGGGGCATCTTTGTTTATGCAGAGCCTAGAGAGGCTCAAAACCCCCATTGTTGTTCCAGGGCCATTTGTTCTCTTGAGTCCCGGAGGGGCTCCAACGGTCGCATTTTGTGGTTGAGCCTCAAGGGGGCATTTTTATTTACTGAGAGCCCACGAGGGGCTCAGGCGCCACCAGTATCTGTGAGAGCCCAGAGAGGCTCAGGGGCCATTTGTTTATTCAGAGCCCCCATCGTGTTGGCCCCATCATTGTTCTTTCAGCTGCCCAGCACTTCGTGGGCAGCTGCCACGTTTAGGCCCCCTGACATTTGGGACACAGGGCGTCCTAGCCCCAACAAGGCCAGTTGGCCTAGGGACAGTCACAGGTGGTGACTAATGTGAGTTTGGCGCAATTGTTCTTTTTCTGCACCTCTGAATATGTTTTTATGCGTCATGTGCCTTGTTTTTACACCTCTGAATGTATTGTTGATGCATCATGTGTTTTCCTTCCTTACACCTCTGAATGTATGTTATGCATCATGTGTTATGTGCTTACACCCCTACAGGTATTGTAATACTTAGGTGGTTGTTTTTCTCCTAGTGCAGGTGGTGCTAGTGAGGTCCTGGTTACCAGTCATTACTAGTTGTGTACTTTATGTTCTAATTTGTGCTACAGTGATTTTACATTCAAAGTGTTACTTCTAAAAAGTGCTGATTCCTGACAGTGGTCCAGGTGGCCCTGTCTTGTACATATCCCCTGTAAATTCTGCCCGTGCCTGTTGGCACATTGTTAAGTGTGTGTTTTCATCTAATGGGTTTTGGTGTAATACAAAGGCTATTTTTACATATAACCTTGTGTGGAGTTTCCTTTGTGGTGGGCCTGGGTGTTGTTGCTGGGGTGCGTGCGCAAATACTTAACTCACATCGCCTCCAAGTTTAGCCTTGCTGCTCGCGCCACGTTACCTAGAGGGTGAGCAGGGGTTATCTTGGCGTGTAACTCCCTTGCCCTGACTTAGGAGTGGTGGTCTCTGACTGACTTTGGCGCAAGCCCTGGCCAGCCAGGGGTCCCATTTCTAACAACTATTGTGAAACGGTCCCCTATACAAAAACAACAAATTAATACAATTGTACAAAAATGTGAAACAAAGTATTATTTTTTGTAAGTGGCATGCATGTTTTCCTCTGTCAATGTTAATTACCCTATAAATGGCTTAAAGTGACAACAATGTGGAACTTGGGAATTACGGGGCATATTATCAAGGACAGTGTTAAAATGATCGCCAATTTAGCGGCAGAAAACTGGAGCTAAAGCGGCGATAATGGCTTGATAATATGCCCTGGAGAATTCCAATTGAAAGGCCATGTTCACACCAGAACATGGACTTCAATTGGAATTCTTAAGAGCATATTATCAAGCCCATTATCGCCGTTTTAGCTGCAGTTTTCTGCTGCAAAACCGGCGATAATTTTAAACGCCGTTCTTGATAATATGCCCCTACGTTTTTAGAATCATGAGGATGCTGAATCACCAGCCCCTCTTTAACAGGGACATTTTAAGGATTTTGGAGGCCCCTGTTTGGAAGAAATTTGAATTTATGATCCAGTTTCAGCTCTTTCATGCCCTCTTTGGCCAGGTCACTGACAGTGCACAGGTGCACTCGTATTTTATTTGCAGTATATGTGTAGCACAGATCTAGCCATGTAAAACAGTGGAGGGCACAACACAGTGAACGTGCAATATCATGGTGTGCGTGTTAAAAAATACCGATCTAGTATTTTATTTGAACACTTAATTTTCAACATTTTGATTTGCCACCATCCTCTTTAAAAGCATTTGTCAGCACCGCTGCCTACCATCAGCACCAGAGCAGAGTGTTCTTTAGAGGTTGCCTTTATTGCAAGCCCTTGTCACACACACATGGACTTCTTTGTAATCTTCAGCTTCTACTCTTTTTTCATCTGTTTATCTTTGTTGCTCCTGTTTCTCCCTTTCTGTGCTATTGTCCTTTTTTTTCTTTGCCAGTCTTTTTGCTCTGTCTCTCCCACTCTCTCTGTATGTTTCAGTCTTTGAAAATATTTGCTTTCTTTACTTCTTTTTTTCATCATTCTATCTTTATTGTACCGTTTCCATTTTCCCCTCTATTTTCTTTTCACCCCAGTTGTCCCCATCCTCAGATTCAATCCATCTACGTTTCATTTTCCTCCTTTCTCTTGCATCCCTTCTGTTTCCATACTATTTCCTCTTTCATTCCTTTGGTAGGTAAAAAACATTGTTATTTACAACGTCAATACCTATAACTCTCACAAATGCGAGACAAAATTGCATTGTAAATGCTTGTTATTCAGTGCCTTGACGGCCCTCCTCTCTAGCAGTGTCAGTCTATCTATTAGGATTATTCAGAACCATTGGTAATTCAGAAAAAGCCCTGAAAACCTGGTTGTTCTGTTTAATGCTCTTGAGGCCCTCTGTCTGGATTTGTTTCTGCAGCTGTTTTGCTTGAGGCTAGCTCTGGGACACCCCATTGCTGGGGCAGCCATGCGCTTTTACAAATTCTTTAACATAACATGTGCAGGGTGTTAGTTTCAGTTCTGGGTCCAAAACATTGGATGTAACAGTCACACGTTCCAGGTGCTTGTGTGCTTCTAGCTTTTTGGAATTTTTGTTTTGCATTTTATTCCTCCATCACAAATGCTCATTGTTCCAGTTCTTGCAAACCCATCCTCCTGCGTGTTATGGTCCAAAATGCATCTTATTTGCAACATCCACCTTCCCTCGTGTGCTGAGATGTGTGCCATGCATAGCAATTCCACAGACGATCAGGATGCTCGTATATTGTACATGAAAACCCAGATAATGTCGCAGATACTGAGGATTTATGTGTAGGACCATGCTTAAAAATAAGTAAGGAACACCCTGTATTCCTTTAGCTTCCTGGGCCAGACACCTGCACCGAAACAATGGCCCATGTTAGCAAGAACCTTGTTAAAATGATCGCCGTTTTAGCGGCAGGAAACTGCACCTAAAACGGCGATAATGGGCTTGCTAATATGCGTTATAGAATTCCAATAGAAGCCCAGGCTATATGTCCTGCACATCTAACCTGGGCATCTATTGGAATTCTATAACGCATATTAGCAAGCCCATTATCGCCATTTTAGCAGCAGTTTCCTGCCGCTAAAATGGCGATCATTTTAACAAGGTTGTTGCTAATATGCCCCAATGGTTTACTACGGTAGATTTTATAATGGTAACTACAGTAACTTCCAAAACAATCAGTGGAGAGGACTGTACTTATTACACATACAGATAATAGGAGCCTGTGTTTAAAGAAAGGTGCAGCATATTAGCAAGAACCTTGTTAAAATTATCACCGTTTTAGGGGCAGTTTCATGTCGCTAAAACTGCGATAATTTTAACGAGGTTCTTGCTAGTATGCCCCCCAGTTACACCCACTTACAACAAAGTATTTGTGAAGTGGGCCCAGAGTGGTGTGCCCAAAATCAAACATCTTTTTTTTTATTTTTTTTTATTTTTTTTTATTAAGAGATAAGGCGGTTTCATTGAGAAAACCAATACATTGTTCAGGGATAATACCATACATATTAAAAGATATAAATATAGAAATTCATAGTATGCAATAGCATTAATCAAAACTGTGCAAAAATTAATAACATACAATCACTGTTCATAAATAATACTTCATCCAATCATGGCTCAAAAATCTAAATTCCTCCAGCTCTTCACAGGTGCCCAAATATTCCTACCGAGCTCCCGTTTCTTTCTTCCCTTAAATTCATATAGGCAAGCTTCCAGATTGTGAATACCCAACAGCCTAGACAACCACATCTGGAATGTGGGGGCATTAGAATCTTTCCACCCCGCAGATATCAGCATTCGAAGTACTGCAACAGCAATAAATATCAATGCTTGTGTGTGTCTTCCACCCTTGAGTTTGGCGTCCGACCCTATAAGGACCAAGGTGGGGGATAGGTTGATGTTATTGCCTAGCAGCCCCCTCAAAAACGTTATTATCTCACTAAGGATTAGGGCCAGATTGGGACAACCATAAAACATATGCACCAGATCTGCTGGACCTGTGTTACATCTTGGACACTTATCATCTTCTCTTAACCCCCACCCATAAAGTTTCGCAGGTGTATAATAAAGGTTAAACACCGTCTTGTAGTGTTGGGCCCTCAAGTTTGATGCTCGAAATACTTTATTACTTAAGAGTAGGGCAAGGTCTATATCTACATCCGGGTCCCCCAACTTAAGCGACCACGCCACCTCAGTTTTCTCCAAATCATCTGGGAGCCCCAACATCAAAAAAGTTATAAGCAGTACCAATCTTCTTTCCCCCTCTTTTTAAATAGTCAGTCAATTGACTGTCTGGTGTCAACACTAATTTTGGTCTGATTGCAGATATAGTTTGAACAACTTGCCAATATAAAAGCCATTGATTTCCAGGGATCCCATACCTCCGCTGTAACTCATTGAAGCTGAATATATCCCCGCCCAACATGATATCACCCTAGCATCTTACCCCCTGTTCCCTCCATGTAGCACAGTACACATTCTGGCCTAAATGAGCAAATTGGCTCGATTTCCACAGGCTGGTATTGGCATTTATTTTAGGGATCCTCAAGATTTTGCAAATGTTTTTCCACGTCCCCCAAACTCCTTCAATAATCTTATATCTTGTCTTACTATAAAATCTCCTATCCGCCTCACACTGCAATAATCCATATGCCTTTCTACCCAGCAGTAACTCAAATATGGAAGGGGGATCTTGATTCTCATTAGGTCCTTCCACTGGCAGGGGTTCAGGTTGAATCAGTATGTTCATTTGTGTAAGAAGGCATACCATATGGTAAAGTTTTAGGTTTGGCAACGACAGACCGCCCCTATCCCCTGGTAATGATAGATAGTTAATGGAGCGTCTTATTTTACCGTACTGCCAAACAAACCTGGCAAATGTGGACTCAATTTTCCTGATCATTGTTTCCCCTAAAAATAGGGGTATAGCCCTGAAAAGATATAATATTTTGGGGAACATGGACATTTTTAGGACGTTCACCCTACCTATCAGGGATAAATGCAGCACATCAATTCTTCTTAACTCAGTCTCAATTGAGCCCAGCAGTGGTAGGTAGTTCTCTTCAACCATCTTCTCGACAGATGAATTAATTTTGACCCCAAGATAGACAGCAGAATCTACGAACCTAAGATCGCTCTTCCTGATATTTTTTGTGCAGATGATCTGGGTTTTTCCATCATTCAACCTATACCCGGAACGGCTACCAAATTCATTAGCGAGTTGTACTAGTTCAGACATTGCTTGATGGGGGTCCGAGGTTGTTATTGCCAAATCATCTGCATAGGCTAATATGCGTTATAGAATTCCAATAGAAGCCCAGGCTATATGTCCTGCACATCTAACCTGGGCATCTATTGGAATTCTATAACGCATATTAGCAAGCCCATTATCGCCACTTTAGCAGCAGTTTCCTGCCGCTAAAATGGCGATAATTTTAACGAGGTTGTTGCTAATATGCCCCAATGGCTTACTACGGTAGATTTTATAATGGTAACTACAGTAACTTCCAAAACAATCAGTGGAGAGGACTGTACTTATTACACATACAGATAATAGGAGCCTGTGTTTAAAGAAAGGTGCAGCATATTAGCAAGAACCTTGTTAAAATTATCACCGTTTTAGGGGCAGTTTCATGTCGCTGAAACTGCGATAATTTTAACGAGGTTCTTGCTAATATGCCCCCTAGTTACACCCACTTACAACAAAGTATTTGTGAAGTGGGCCCAGAGTGGTGTGCCCAAAATCAAACATCTTTGGTCAAGTGACAAAGCCAGGTTTTGAGTCCAGGTCTTTTGCAGTGGAAGGCTAGCCACAAGTGAACCATTTTAATTTTGGCGGGCATTGTGCTGAGCTGATGTGGGACCTCTCTACCTCCAAATAGTGAACTGTTCACCATATTTAAAGATCCTTAGCTACCTGTTGGGGAGCTTTGTGCCTGAAGTGTATCTCTAGGTGTGGCAGATGCACTGTAGACCTAGGTGAATGCCTTGCGGACACCATGGTTATCTGACCCACTCAGCATTTCATATTCTTTTCAAGATAAATATAAATGGCCCTCATGGACATGGAAATGTCTCCCTGTGTGTGGGTACCATTGATTGCTTTCCTGACCAGGCCCACCCTGCCATGCAAGATGGCCTCAGACAGGGAAATAAGTGATGTTTGCCCCTCCTTTAATAGTGCAGGGTAAAGGCCAATGTTACTCAATGGTCCTTTGGTGGAGTCACCATCAGGTTAAGGGTTTTTGAGGGTGTAGCCAGCTTAGGCTTCTAAAAACCAGCAGGTTCTGCCACCTCTAAATGAAGCAGGAGAACTGTCAGTTCAGAAGAGGTTCTACCAGTCAATGACACTAGACCAAATCTGTGATGTGATGCAGCTGTTTTGCTATATATTTGAACTGATCAAGTAATACGATGTTATGTTTCTGCATCAGCATATATTATGCTGCTAGATATGAGATATATTGCTAAGTTACCTGCCTAGTTATAATATACGATTTTTATGGTAATGTTGTGTATGAAATGTGAGGTTAAGTGTTTGGTTATGTTTGTTTTATTGGTTGAATGTTGGTGCTTAAAGGAATCACTACCACAATACAGCCCTTCTGTCCGACCACTGGATTATGATACCGGCGGTTGGACCATTTGCTGTCATGACAGAAGACCACTGCCTCCTACAGGATCTGAGATCCCTTCAGGGTGGTGCTAAGAATCCTATCCATACAATGGAGGCGGTGCATGCACAGACACTACCATAGGGATTAGGATGTCTCTTTCCGACTGTCTTTTCATGGTGGTCTGACCACCATGAAAAGACAGAAAAAAACCAGACTTAGGAGGCCCTAAGTAGGCCCCTCTTGGGCCAATGCTAAGGGCCCGGGGGGGGGGGGGGCACATGTAGTGCCCCTCACACATCCATGCACCGTGTGCCTGGCACCACATATTGCCTGACTCACGGTGCATGGATGTGCACAAAGTGCTTTCTTCTAATACGGCTTGTGCTGCGGCCTTTCCTGGGCTGCAGCACAATCCGCACTAAATAAGAGCAGTTACCGACAGCCCCCATGGTGGTCATATTGTAATAGGGCAGATGGAACAGCCAACTCATTGTCAGATGGTCTCCAGCCTGATACGATGGCGGTCTGCGGTCCGACCGCCCGCAATCCTAATGAGGCCCATAGATGGGATACCACTACTTCATCTACGTAATTATCATGTAATTTGCCATAATTCGACTCTACTACATTGACCTTACACCTTCATTGACTCAAACACTAAACTTCACCCTAATACTAACCCTTTGCAAATTTAAATAATTGTAATTAAATTAAATGCACACCTAACCACAATGCTCATGCTTTTTCTCAACCTAATTTACCTTAATTAAATAAAATTACAATCACATTAAATATATATAATTGCCTTTAATTTGTACATTTTACATAACCTTAAGTCTAACCGTAATGAATGCCTAAATTAATTAAGAATAGCATTAATGAGATTACATTTCATGCTCCCATATTCACTAAGTCACACCAAAATAAATGAAATGTAATACTTAACCTAACCTATCCTCAATCTTTCTTTTTTTGATAACCAAATGTATTTATTTTTGCAACACCACACAATAGGGCCAGTTCCAAATATCTAAGCAATAATTATATATCCAATGCATATACATGAAGCCCCTACATTCAGTCCATGGAAGTCCCACCACTTGACCCAGATCTTGTATTTGGGAGGGCGAACCTGTGCTTCATAACTGGCTTTTCTTGGTGGGAACACCAATGCAACCCTCTTCTTCCATTCTGCCACCGAGGAGGGCTCTGAGGACTTCCAGTTGAGGCAATGTCACGCTTGGCCACTAGTGTGGTCACCCAAATAAAGGTTTGCTCCTTCCTTAGTCCCCCAATCTCCTCCAATAGACCCAATAGCACTATTCGGGGAGTTAGGTCAAACTTGTGACTCAGGACCACAGAGAGCTCCCTTCCTATCCTCTCCCAGAAGGGGGTGAATGTGTGATCTACACAGGCCATGTGAAAAAAAGTCAGCTACTGCCAGGGAGCAGTGCAGCATTGTGCCTGAGAGGTTCTGCCAGTGTGGTTTAGCTGCTGATGGGTCATATAAGTGAGGGTAGGTAATTATGTCAGAGCATGCACTGTCATGCAGGGATAGCTATTTCCCTAAGGGCCATCCTGGCCTCACATCTGTCATCATCGTGAGGTTCCCTACCCATGCCTCCCACCAAAGATGCAGCTGTGAGAAGTGGTCCGGAGCATTGATGACTAGAGAGGTAGAGAACCTAGAGATGCCTACCCTGCCCAGTTTTCCCATCAAAATCTTCACTTCCAGAGGGCTAAATGCTGGAATTTGTGTGCCCATTGGAATGTGTGCCAACAGGACACAGCACAATTGCAGGAAGGGGTGAAATTGTGTCCGGTAAAACTGATACTGCTCTTGCATGTCCTGGACCAATAACATGCAGCCTCTATGTCAAATGCCCCTAAGGTGAGTAATTCCTATCCTGTCCCATCGTATAAAACCCTGTAGGCCAACTGTGTGTCATAACCATATCCCCTACCAAATCTGGGTCAACCCAGTGAGCTGATGGTCTCATTCCATGTATCAAAGCACCACCCTCTAGCTTGTCAGAGCTACCCATGTACAGTTAGGGAGTGTTTGAGTGATCAGGACTCCATGTAGCAGGCACAAGAGGCCCTCAAGGCACAGCAGAGTCAATTCTGCCCGATAAGTGGAGTCATCCCATCCCTGTTGAACCAGTCATTGATTGTCACCAGTTGTGCAGCCAGATAATAACCATAAAAACCTGCTACTCCCAGTCCTCCATCATAGGGAGAGTATCAGCCATTGACAAAGGCCAGGCAATGACAACCTCCCGCCCAGAGAAAAGCTGTCATCTTTGAGGCCAGTGCCTGAAACCACTTTTTAGGGATGCATTAGGGGAAGTTCGACAAGTTATACAGGAAGCTTGAAAGACTCAGCATTTTAAATAGGGATACCCACCCTAGAGGATTCAATGGTAGTCGGCTCTCTTGCTGCAGTTCTCTTTGCAGCCTGGCCAAAATGAGGTGTCGAATAAGCCTCCATACCACTGAAAGGAGATATGAGCTATAAATGCCTTAATATTTGAAGGATAGGTGGTGCCGCAGGATCACAGCGATCCAACAATAACCACTTGCATTTCCCTCGAACAGTATCAACAGGGATTTAGATAATTAACTTGAAGCTCAGAGGCCTCTCCATAAAGACAGAGAATCTCCAGGCAACGAGTGTCCAAGGAATGTGTGTCTCCCAAAAACAGCAAGATATCATCAGCATAGGTCTATATGCACCTCCAGCCCCCTCCCCAGAACTACCCCCGCACCTGAGCACCACATCAAATGAAGGATAACTTGAGTAGTTTAAATGATGCTCTAATCCCTGTACTTGTAGAGGCGTCTACTTTATATAGCAAAAGTAGGGAAGATTTAGATTTAGAGGTGGTTGAGTTGAATTATGCCAAATTAGGAGAAGTTACATTGAACTTCTTCTATCCCAACAAAACCATCATGCCGGGTGGGCCGCCATCCCACCCCTGGTATAATACTCTTTGTCATAAGGCCAAAAGGGCACCAGTAGTATCTATTAAAGCTAATGACCGCCCACAAATAAAAATTGCAAAAAAGGCTTATAAAGTGGTTGTTCAAGAAGCTAAACAAAGGTGGGAAACTGAAAATTGGGATACATTGAAAACTGCGCTAGGGGATAGAGACATGAAGACATTCTGGGGTGTTGTAAATTCAGGTTCTTCTACCCCCAAAAGAGCGGTTGAACCGAATTTGGATGAAGAGGTTTGGCGGGAGCACTTTGAATCCCTCTATGCGGAGGAAAAGACGCCAGAGGATGTCCCAACTGTTGGCTGTTATTCAAAAGTGGATTGCCCAGCAAACAAAGGGGATACAAACCTTTACCCCGATGGTAGCATGAGCCCAAGTATACGTTTAAATGAAATAAAGGGCGCATTGGCAAAAATAGCCTCGGGCAAAGCACCAGGTCTGGATAAGATCCCTGGGGATCTCTTCAGGAGTGAACCATTTATCTGGACCCCGTATTTTTGGGTACTTTTTAATGTCATAATGCAGGGCATGAAGATTCCTTCCAGATGGCTTGGTGCGGAGATAATTCCAATTTTTAAAAAGGGTTCTCCACTCCTACCAACTAATTACAGACCAATCAGCTTAATAGATATTTCCCAAAAGATATTTGCACGTGTTCTGCTCCTCAGGCTACAAGCCTGGATGGAAGAAAAGGGGGTACTGTCCTCCCTACAGGCGGGGTTCAGGGAAAAGCTGTCGACCCTGGACCAAGTACTAAGACTGCAATTACTGTACTGGAAGACCGTCTGCCTGGAGGGGGGCAGTCTCTACCTAATATTTGTAGACCTGAGGTCAGCATTCGATTTGGTGCCAAGGGAAAAACTGTGATCAGTCCTCTGTGAGATGGGGGTTCTAATCCAACTTATTAAACGACTCCAGGAAGACAACTATGCCCAAATTAGACATGGTAGGGATGGAAAACTTACTGCACCCATACCCATTAAACGTGGCGTAGGCCAGGGTTGTGTGCTTGCGCCACCCTTATTCAGCCTCTACATCAATGGCTTGATTGATGCCTTGTTAACAGAAAAAGACCTAGATGCCCCAAAGTTAGCCTCCCGTAGAATTTCAGCAATGATGTTTGCCGATGACACCCTTTTGGTAGCCAAATCACCCATGGGGATACAAAGGGTTCTTGATAAACGTTAGTTATTCTGTAGGGAAAGAGGTTTAGAAATAAATCTACAGAAAACTAAATTCATGGCATTTAATAGCCCAAAAAGTACACGCCCAAACCCTTCATTAAATGGTAAACCCCTTGAAAGAGTTTCATCTTTTATTTATTTAGGCATTACCATTACTGAAACCATGGATTGGGGGGCTCATATTACAAAGTCGACACTAAAATTAGCTCAATCGACAGGTGGCATTATGAAGGTTTTTAGTAGGTATAGTAAGAGAGCTGTTAGCCTGGCATTAGAAATTTACAAGGCCCAGGCTCGAGGTGGCGCATATATGGCGCAGAGTTATGGGGTCATTTTAAGCTTGAGACCCTATCACAGGTGGAGAATCAATATCTTAGACAGTTGTTTAGGTTACCACAAGGCACCCCGTTAATTCCGCTTCGATTAGATTCGGGATTAATGGCGATTGCAGAAGTGTCGAGCCTTAAACCCTTAATGTACTTGTGTCGCCTGTGGACTACTCCCGAACTTCTACCCTATAGGGAGGAATTGTCTGAAGTAATGATGGCACGGGGTGTTGCCAAACTTTCCTGGTTTGCCCATATTAAACATTTGCTTCAAATATGGGGTTGGGGGATTGCTGGGCTGAACCTGAGTTAGCCTGTTCTCTAATATCAAGGAAACAAATGAAGGTACATTACAAAGAGTATAGAATGGCTCAACTTCACTCTTGTTCCAAAACAGGCAAATTAACTTTAGCTTTCTTAGAAATAAAAGATAGCTTTCACTTTGAGATGGTGTTAGATCTCATTAAACCGGTAGCGGCAAGAAAGCTTTATTTACAATTCAGGTTTGGGGTTCTCCCGCTCCGCTGTTTTACATCAAAGTGGAGAGATCAGCAAGTGGTACATTGCCCGGCATGTGATCACCCTGAAGAATCAGTGCTCCATGTTTTCTTCAGTTGCCCTAGCTACTAGAAAAGCAAGGAAACGTTGGTTGGTGCAGATTTGCAGTAACCTTGGCAGCAGGCATTGCCGTAAGGTGGTCAGGATACTGAAGTATGATCTCAGTATCCCGATTGTCTACTCAGTTGCAGGATTCCTGTTCTCTATGTGGTGCATCAGAAGGGTTTTTCTGAAATCAGCCAAGGATGCATTGGATCTGCTATAGGGAATTAAAAATGTCATTATTGTAACCTGGTATAATCTCCTCCCATGGCTTAGCTTATTGTTTATACTTAAGGGCCCGCCTTTTTTATGAATCTCTTTTTTATCTAATTTATTCACTTATTTATTGTACTATGCACTTTCTGAAATTAAACATGTGTCCTCCGCCTAGTAACAATCCCCAAATTTACATTTTTATAATGCATTAAGGTATTTAAATTTCATAATTATGTGTATAGTGATTTTTACAGTGTCCTAAATTTGTTGTTTGTATGCCTTGATGTAATTTTTAGGAATGATTGGTTCTAGGAGTTTGTGCTTTTAAGGTCAAATTGACCGAAATAACGTTTCTTTGAACATAAAATGAAGCGTGCAAGCAGCTCAATTGCCAGGGAAAATAAGAGTGGGGAGAGGTGATATCCCTGGTGGGTGCCGTTGCAAACCAGGAAGGGTGGCAAGCTGGTTCTGTTATCCCGGCCCTGAACAGTGGGGTTAGTGTAGAGGAGGCCAACAAGTTTGCGAAAGAAGGGTCCAAACCGGCCTTCTGTAGCACAGCCTCCAAAAATGTCTAGGTAATGGTATCAAAGGCCTCCTAAAGATCTATTAGGAGTAGAACCGTTGGGCTGTGGATTTGATGGGCTTAGGTGAGAGCTACCTGGACTCTGCGGATACAGAGGCAGGTGCTCCTATTTGTCAGGAATTATGATTGATCATGGTAGATCAGAAAAGGTAGGACTCGACTGAACCGGTCATCCAAGACCATTGCAAACACCTTGATGTCAGCATTGATAAGGTAGAGGGACCTGTATGAGGAGTAACAGTCTATGGGCTGGTACGTCTTAGTGATCACAATAATAGTTGCCATATCTAAGTCCAGTGGAAATGACCCTCAGTCAGGTGCCTCAGCGTACATCGCAAGAAGGTGGGGAAGCAAGAGAGATCTGAAATGATTAAGAAATTCATTTAGAAACCCATATGGACCTGGGGTCTTCGCCGGGGTCAGAGCGGACAGTCCCTTTTTGATCACTTCTTATGTGAGTGGTTGGTCAAGTTCATGTGCCAGAGAAGGAGGAATTGAGGGCAGTAGGATGTCTCATAGTAGTAGAAATGCAACTTCCCACATAGGGCTATATGCTCCTCCGGCCCCCTCTCCCCAGGACCAACCCTGGACCTGAGTGTCACATTGAATGAGATGTGCCTGAGGTTCAATCACCAGGGCAAATAAGAGTGGGGAGAGAGAACATCCCTGGCGGGTGACTCTGCAAATCGGGAAGGGCGGTGGGAGGGTCCCATTTCCCCGGAACTGAGTGCTAGTGGTATTGTAGAGGAGGAGAACAAGTTTGCACAAGAAGGGTCCAAAAACACCTTCTGTAGCACAGTCTTCAAAAAGGTCCAGGCAACAGTATCAAGGGCCTATTCAAAATCTATTAGGAGTACAGCCATAGAGTTAGGGATTTGATGGGCCTGGGAGAAGGCCATCTGGACTTTGCGGATACAGTGGTGGGTGCTCCATTTTGGCATGAATCCAGATTGATCTGGGTGGATCAGATAAGGTAAGGCTTGACTGTGCTGGACAGCCAAGACTGTTGCAAACACCTTGATGTCATGTTGATAAGCGAGGTAGGCCTGTATGAGGAGCAGTAGTCTATGGGCTGATCTGTCTTAGGGATCACAATACTTGTTGTATCTAAGTACGGTGTAAACGACCCTTGGTCTGCCACCTAGGTGTTCATATGACTTACCCCCGAGTCGACCCTTGATCCCAGCACAGCGACCCTAGGGGTGGTTTTGGCTTTGCAAAAACAACCAACGGGAATCCCCTATGTAGTAAAATCCCCACCCACCAGGAACCTCTGGAGAACCCTGCATGAAACCCTCAGTTGTAGCCGAAGTGACCAAGAAAGATACAGTACATAATCAACAGATGGGTGTCCGGAAGCATGACTATGTCTGGCTGAAACCTTTTCAGAACTTCAGATCCTTTGGTGCGATCTAGAATGCCATTACCAATCTATAATAAAAACCTTCATCATCTTTGACAGGAGAGGTGGGGAATCAATGGGGTGGCCCTCTCCAAGGGGGGATTACCTGGAGATCAAGAGGAAGATGAGCACAGTGGGACTTTGGAAGATGTGATGCCATGGTGGGTTTGGTGTGTGCAGGGAATGTATCAACCTTGTGTGTGGACAAACCAAGATAAACAAACAAAACAACCCAGCCCCCAACCACCTCCCACCCGACACTTGCAACTGAATTATCTGTTGCCCCAACCCGAAACATAGCAGAACTCAAATAGTGCCTTTGGCCATCCGAAGGCTCCTGGTGGCACCAACAAGAGGATTATAGTGCTTAATGACAATTTCAATAGATCCCGCTACTTTGAACAAGTAGAAAAAGAGCCCACAAGTCCCCAAACCTTCAGTTTCTGTCAACCATGAAGCGTGCAAAAGGTTTGAATGGTAGAAGAACAAAGCTTCCACAGTATCCTGTCGTGTCCGGTTACCAGACAGCTCATATCACGGTGTTGATCCAACCGCCATGGAAGTGTCTTGGTGTCATCATCTTGTGATAGAAAAAGGTATGAAGTGTCAGAGAACAGGGTGTCTGGGTCCGGGGGACTAGCCCCAACAGCATCGCAATTTGGGCTTGGTGAGGTCTGTTTTCTCCGCAAATCAGGACGACCTTTGCAGGAGTGGGGATGCTTCCTCCAGGAGGTTTGGGGGATGGAACAGAAGGCATTTCTCCCATCTTTGTTGCAACCCCCTCTGATCTGCTAGGACCTCAGAGTTCATGTTTTCTGTCATCCACTCCCAGGCCTGCTCTGGGGTGTCAAAGAAATAGTTCAATGAGATATAGATCACTTTTAGTTAGGCTGGGAAAGATATCATATATTGTGGGTTGAGTGCATGAAGTTTCAATTTGACATCTTTGAAGGAGCATCTGTACTGCTGGACTGTGAGGGTATAGTCAGGGAAGATCATGATCTTCGTGTTCTGAAAGCGCAGGTCCTGTTGCTGTCTGACCTCACGGAGAATGGCATCCCAGTCTCTGTAATTGAGGATGCGGGCTATACAAGTATAGAGGGGAGACCCAGAGGGTGGCAGATGAGCCAGGGAGCGCTGCACTTTTTCATACATACAGCACCATGATAATTTATCGGTGGGGACCCAGTATTGTAGCCAGTCCTCCAGTAGTCAATCTGTGCCTGAAGTTTCCACCCCTTCATGAAGCCAATGAATTGAAGATTGTTCAAAACCTGCTTTCATCGTGTTCGGCATGTTCTTCCAGGGATGCCATAGTTGAGAGTAGTTTAGAAACCTGAAGCTTTAGGGTTGTCACCTCGTCTTTCACTGAGAGCAGCAGGGACACATCGACATGAACTTCACCACCTTAGTTTAATTGATTCCTAGGACTCTTGAATCACTTTAAGGATCATGTCATGATCAGCCTGGATGGCGGGGCCACAGGATGGGGGGCAAGCAGTATCAGGGGCACCAGAGGCAGGCCTGGTATATTGATCCATCTTTGGCTGTGCCGTAGCTGAAGGGGGAGGCTTGTCTCACCCCATTTCTGAGAACGTATTAAGCAATGTTGTCATGAGTGGATGGCTGCACCTACTGTGACCTGCATACCACACTAGGGCAGCACAGGCAGCCATCGCAATCAGGAAGCCTCTGGTATCCCATTTAAGTGTTTCAATGGAGAGTCGAATCAAAGCTTGTCGCACCACCACAGTGTTCTCTCACATCTCTATTGTTTCCTCCACAACACTCAAAGTCTCCCCCATTGCATGGAAGATGCCCGGTTTAGTCCATCAGAGTCTAACATAGTAATGCAAGTGGGAAAAGGGGTGAGCCCCCCACGATGCCATCTCAGAAGTAGTGGTATTCTGGTGTGATCACATCCCAGGAATTGATGCTCCTGCTCCAGCACCAGTGTCGCCAGGCCCAGGGGTCATCAGTTGAAGTGAAGGGGAAGGGGCTCTCCTCTTGACCCTCAGGTCATCTCCCCCTCTTCCCCACAGTCATCTGGCATTTGTGCTCACCAGATGGTCACGTCCAACAGCAATTAGGGGATGGGGCTCTTCCGCAGCTACAAGTTTACAGGTGACAGGGAACTCATCACTGTCCAGGAAGATGTTAGCTGCAGCAGATGGGACAGCAGTATTGGACAAAGAGAGATGCCTGGTTCTGTAGGGCAGAGGCTGGCAGCAGCCCCTACTTCACCATTGTAATACATTAATGCAGGGCTCCAATGTCACTCCTTGGCTCCCTGCTGTCACAGGCATGCAGTGTAAGGCACTATAACCTTAGCGGCAGTAGCGGGAGCAGCGTCTAGGTTTCTGACCTGAGACCCAAGTCATTGGTGTGGGGAAGCGCTATGGCACCTAGCAAAGTCTCCCACCTCCAACGGCACTGGCCAAAATAGTATCAGAGCTCACTGCTAAGTACCAGGGGGGTGGCGTGCAGAACCCGTAGGGCACCGGTGCTTGTGGATTCTACAGTTTGTCCTGAATTGGGGCCTAGTGGGCAGCCGCCATCTTTCTCGTGCCTCGCAGCAGGTGGTGAATTCTGGTCCATGAGGGCATCCATCTTAAGCCCCTTGGATCAATCGGGATCTCAGGTGTCTCTCTGCTGCTATGCATGGGGAGAGAGTCAGTAATTGCTGATGTCGAGCCCGGATGACAGAGGATAGGCATTGGGACCTGTGGGGGTCGGACAGGCAAATACCTACCTTAACCAGTCCTGACTGGTAACCATGACTATAACTCAAATGTATTTATATTAAATTAACTGAGGAACATTAACCACTATAGTGATAGCTCTTTAACTTACTTTATGTAACCCCTGCTCACCCCCTTGGTAACGTGAAACGAGCAGTAAGGCTAAACTCAGAGGCAATGTGAGTTAAGTGTTTGCGCACGCACCCCCAGCAACAACACCCAAGGCCCACCACAAAGGAAACTCCACACAAGGTTATATAAAAATAGCCTTTGTATTGTACATAAACACATTAGATAATAAATACACACTTTACAATGTGCCACAGGCACGGGCAGAATTTACAGGGGATTAGGTGTATGGGACAGGGCCACGGGCGCCACTGTCAGGAATAACCACTTTTAGAACTAGCACTAGGTAGAATTAGCACTTTGTAGGGATAACCCTTAGCACATAGAACAATTGTAGAACCAAATAGGAAATAAAGCACACAACCAGTAACCACTGGTAACAGGTAAGTACCACCTACGCAACCCTAACCACCTTAGGAGAATGTCATGCAGGGAACCAGGACCTCACTAGAAACACCTATGCTAGAAGAACAACCACCTAAGCTTCACAATACATATAGGGGTATAAGCATGAACACATTACACATGATGCATCACAACATTCAGAGGTGTAGGGAAGAAAACACATGATGCATAAACATACATTCAGCGGTGTAGGGAAAAGCACACACCACATGAAAACACATTCAGAGGTGCAGCACGGAACAATTGCGTAGAAATCACATAAGGCAGGTAAATCACCAATTGCGCCATGGTCACATAGGGCATAAGAACATGTACCCCTCCCAAGGGCACAACAACAGAACTGTCCCCTAGGCCAACTGGCCTCTCAGGGGCTGAAAGGCCCTATGTCCAAATTGTCAGGGCAGGCTGCGCAGGCAGTAAAGGGAGAATTTGTAGCGCCTAAATGTAGCAGCTGCTCACTAAGTGCTGGGCAGCTGTAGTAGGGATCCTGGCACCAGCGTGCCTCCTGTAGCTCAAAAACAAAGGGGGGGCAAAGAACACGTGGGAGCCTCATAGGCTCAAGAAACCACAGACCCCCTCTGAGCCTCATGGGCTCGAGAAACAACACTGCCAGCTGGGAGAGCGGCCCGCTGCCAACTGGGGCCTGCTCTACCCTCAGTATTGCCGCCAACCGTGGGAGTCCCTCTCGGGGGACTCTGAATTGTAAAATGAGCCCGGAGCCCTTCAGGCTCGAACACAAAATGCCCGCTGGGCCCTCGTGGCCCGAATGAACAATGCCCCCAAATGCGCTGGGGTCCTGCCTCTGGGGACTCAGAGTACGAAATGCAAAAATGCCCCCAAGACTCACGGAGCCCTGGAGGACGTGTGCCCCTGGAGCTTGCTAGGCTCCATCACAACAATGCAGGAGCGGCCCGCCGGCCAAGTGGGGCCGCCCGAGAGAACCGACAGGGTCAACCTACACTCACCGGCTCTCTGCTCCTGTCGACGCTGCTTCTTTGCGAGGGCGGCGCCCTGCTTTTCACCCGGTCCTGCTCCTGGTGGCCAGGTGGGGACAATGGCGGCAGGCGCGGCACCCCTCCTCGGGAGAGCCTCGTGGGGGAGCAAGAATGCTTCCTGTTTCCTTCACTCGCGGCGGTGACGTCGGCCCAGGCGTCACCGTCACCTTGGCAACCCTTCCGCCTTCACCGGGGAAGCCTGGCCCCAGCAGCAGACGCTTCTTTGTGTTGCTGGATGACCGCCACGGCTGGGCCAATCCCAGCGCGGCGTCTGGGGCAGGGATTCCGTGTCTTCCTGGACTGACAGTGGTGATTTTCAGGCGAGGGGTGGGCTCCCTCCCAAATGGGCAAAATAAAGCGGGGTGAGCACCCGTTACATAAACAGAATTGCGGGCCAAATGCAGGGTGGGCATCTGCTTTAGAAATAAGAGGCACAAAAGGGGGATCCCCACGCCGGGGAATCCCTCAGGGTAGGCAAAAGCAGCTCCGGGCTGCAGATAAAAGGAGGAGTGCTCCCCGCACTCAGGAAATAGTGCTCCCAGGCGTTTGAGGGGCACCAAGTCCAGCAAAAGTCCTTCAGGATGTGGGGGGGCAAGGCTGGGCCCAGAGCCAGCTCACAGGGTCCTCCTAGGCAGGGAGGCAATCCCCAATGGCGGTCCTTCTGATGCCCAGCAGCAGCAGCAGCCCCCTCAGCAAGAGGATCCAGGAAGAGAACAACTTGTAAGGGGACACAGACCCTTTTTATACAGTGAAAACCTTTGTCTGGGTGCAGGGTGGGAGAGAAACCAGTCGCAGCTGGTTTTGGAGCACTCTTGATGTGCTCAGCCACCCTTCCTATTCACTAGTTAGGCTAGGGTCATCAGTCGCACCACAGGGGGTGGAGCCAGCATTGTGTGGGGAAAGCCCTGCCCTATTCAGGTCCCAGGTGCACCCCTCCCTCACATCAGCATGCTAATCTCTCCACTCATCACCAGGGCAGACCCATCCAAACTCCTGGAACCAGGCTCACCAGCCAGCTCCAGCCAATCACATGCCAGCATACTCGCTGCACACGCACACCCATGTCTAGAAGTGGCACTTCCACACCAGTCACATTCACGCCACACACATCATTGCGCAGCATTCAATCTCACGAGTCCGCACATCCCAAACTCGAGTCTGCACTCCCCACACATCAGGAACTAACATGGTCACATACATTCCCCATGCATTCCTATGGGAAGGCAGGCCAACCTCACTACATGCACGCACTTTACCCTGGGACACAGGGAAAAAGTGCGCAGAAACAAAAAATCACTGCCACCAATTCACATTCATAAGCAAAAAGTTTAGGGGTAAACCAGCCAGAAGGGCCAAGTCCATCACCTACCTTAACCAGTCCTGACTGGTAACCATGACTATAACTCACATGTATTTATATTAAATTAACTGAGGAACATTAACCACTATAATGATAGCTCTTTAACTTACTTTATGTGGTGGCATCCTTCGTAATCATTCTAGAAATGCTAATTTCTATTTAGTGTCTCATGTCTTGGCACTTTGATGTACTGGATTTGAGGTGGTGAGGAAGTCCACTTTTCTTGTAGAATAAGCATTCATCATTTAAAAAGTTTATTGGCTCTGGTGAGTGTTTCTGGTTGCAGACTCTAGTCAGGGAATTGTGGTTATTCCTTTAGTGACGAGTTGGTAAGGGAAATGGATTATGCTATCCTCCATCAAATCCAACTAATAAGGGGCTGTTAGAAGGTGGTGCTGACCATGAGAGCCGCTCGAATTGTTCGCTTTTTGAACACCTAATTGTTGAGCTTTTACTGTGGGCGAGCCTCATTAGTTGAGGCTCAATCACAGTGAACTCATGATCAAAGGGACTGCATGTGGATTTTACTGGTGTCGCCCTGCTGAGTGTAGGCCACTGCCCTGCATAAGAGTAAGGGGCACCGGGCTGGTTAAATGTAGACACGTGTGTACATGCATGTGCACAAGGGTAGGGGCTGGATGGGGAGATTCCTGACATGCGCAGCCCAGTAGCAGGTACAGATAAAATGGTGTGGCAGGAATTATGCAGAGTTGGGTGGTGACATGGATTAGGCTTTATACTGTGGGAGGACCCATTTAAGGGAATGTCAGTGTGCTTTACTGTTTTCACTGAAGGAACACTCTATTATTCTCCTATGAAGGTGGGAACCACATGGGGTAGTTTCACTTTCCTAGGGCCTAGAAATTCCAGACATGCACCAAAGTACACTGTAAGTTGTGTGAAAAGAAGTATTCTGCTGAGTCCAAAGCCATATCAGTACTGCTTATGAGTTATCCAGAAATGTCATATCCCTCTGACTAAGCTCATAGCTAGAAACCGGCTGGGTGTGACCCTGCCAGGCTGGATTATTCACCTTCCTCCCCAAGCTGTAGCATCAGAGTCCTAGCCCTTCACTGCAAGCTTTCTAAGGGTGAAGGCCTCCTCTCCAAGAGGGAGAGATGGTGGTGGAGCTGCAGGTTAGCCATCAGCAGCTGTCACCTGGTGCCAAGCACCAAGCTGCTCTGGAGAGAAGGGAGCAAGGGTGTAAGGGGCCTTTTCAGAGACCATGTGGCATGAGACCCCTGGATGATGCCATTTTGAACTATCCCAGAGGCCTGTGTAGGAAGGAGGGAGCGGAGCAGAGAGGTGATGTGTGGCTGCAGGATGGGGCAGACGAGCCTTCCTGCTAGCCCCCTTCAACTTCTTTTAAAAGGTCTTACACAGGAAGGGGAGCCCTTTCTGGGGTGTGGTCTGCTGAGGAAGACTGGTGCTGGAGTCTGGCGCTATAGGCAGTTGGACGAAGCAACCCCCTGACTGTCCCAGGACCCTGGATTGAGCCTGTGGGGGGAGTCCAGGACCAGTGAGCAGAAGCCTGGGCCTCTGCACAAGAAGAAGAGTGGCCAAGGAGGAGAGCCAGGTGAAAGCCCGGCATAGGGAGCCAGTGAAGACAGATCCCTGCTAAGCTCACCCTCATGGAGGTCAGGAGGGCAACAGTAAGTGCTCCAGATGGCTAGAGTTGGCCATCAGAAGCACGAGGAGACCAAAATGATGAAAATCAGCTGCCCCCCAGAAGGCAGGCGACCTTTGAACTCCAAAGGGACTGACAACGAGGCACATGGGGCTCTGCCGCCTGTCTTAGATGTACCTCAGGGGTGGGTCAGGCCCCGGGGGCTGTCCCCAAAGAAGAGGAAGTCGGGGAGCACCCTCGAGTTTCCCATGAAACCTTACCCAAGGGAGGTGCCAGGAGCCCAACCTGGTCCCCCAGGACACAGGAGGAGGGGGAGTACCATCCCATTACCCCCCTGGTGAAGGAAGGAAAGCCGGGGAGCGCTGTTACACTCCCTGCAAAGATGCCCCAGGGGCCTGGGACCCAAACTCCAGGCCCCAAAGAGAAGGCAGAAGTCAGGGAGCACTGACCGGTTCCCCGTGAAGATGGCCCAGGGGGGCCTGGGATCCCCAACTCCGGGCCCGCGTGTGGTGGAGGAGGAAGGAGTGCCACTGCACTCCCCTGCAGCAGCGGGAAGGGAGGGGGAGTGCTGTCGGAGGCCAGTCGGGGAGCCAGCGAGGGCAGCCGGGGGTGGGCTCCCGAGCTCCCCTCCAACATACATGACATGCAGGGTGCCCGGGTGGGACCGGGCCCTGACAAGAGGCAGGCGTAGCCGGGAGTGGGCTCCCCAAGCTGCAATCAATTTACCTGGGCACAGGAGAAGTCCGGTGGGACCGGGCCCCCAACGCGGGGCTAATGTGGCACAGGGCCACCATCGCGGGTAGCGCTGCTCTCCCCAGAGGCACAGGAGACCCGCTCATCTAAAATGCAAGAGATGGAGGAAGAGCACCCCATAATGCTTTGCAGAGCCTGGACAAGCCTGTATGGAAACATGCCTGTGTTCAATGTGTGGTGGCCCCAGGAGGATGGGGTCACCGCCAAGTGTGTGAAAAGGTGCAAAGGGAGCAGCAGGAGCAACGAAGCCTCCCCAGTCCGAAGATGGGAAGTCCCCCCCTAAGTTTCTGGGGACTCAAGGGCTCAGCCATCCACCAACACCAGCCTTTGTCTGGAACTTTTGTTTTTTAGCTGGGGGTGAGTTTGGGGACTGCACCAGGGGGTGAATGGCTGAACTGGGGATGTCTGGAGAAGGGCATCCCCTGGAGGTGAAGTGGTGAAACAGCACGAGCAATGCTTTTTATTAATGTTATTTCTTATGATGAACTGAAAGTCAAATGTGTAATGTGAAGTCATAAACAAAGTGGGGTTATGTGGCTGGACATTCCTGCTAGGGTGTCTGGCTGTATATGCTTAATCCTGTGATTATATCTGTGATGCTTTTTAGTGGATATTATTGCAATGCATCATTATTGGTATCAGCTATGATAACTACTGTCATTTAAAGGGATGCCTAAACATGTATTCTTGCTGTTGCGTTAGGTGAAGAACAACCCAGACTGTTAGCAACTAAGATGAAAAAGTGATATACTGTATGGTCAGTATGAGATGCTCAGTTAGGGTTATATGTCACCATGGCAGGTGTGCCAATATTAAATGCTTGTTGAGATAATGAGGCGGGTTGCCACTTGGATGCTGCCAGTGGTCAAGGCCCTCTCTCCAGGTTATGTTCAACCCACTCGATTAGGGGGCAAGTGGTGGTAGTAGACCCAACCTCCCCTGTGGGAGGGGTGGAAATGTTATGCAATGTCACAAAGTAATTCCAACAGCTTATGTATATTTGTAAATTGTTGCATAGTATTGCGTAGTGTGTGTGTTTAATAACTGTACTCTACCTTTTATAAAGCAAAGTACAGACTGGCCAATCAATTATTGAGTGTTATTTCTGCATACTGGTAAATGTCGAGTACTAGCCCACATCACCTCCCCGGAGTAAGCCTTAGATTGCTCTGCAACGCTACCCTCTGAGACTCAAGATCTACAATGGGGTGTTTGGTTCCCAGTGAAGGACAAATGTAGTCATGCTATTTGTGCAGGCCTCATAGATGCTGCATCATTTTCCAACAGGGGCCGATCACGATCTCACCCGGAAAGCATTCCGACCGATTCAGTTCCGGAATGCTTTCAGAACGACTCAGATCGGGGGAGTCCGACCGAGCGATTTTGATGCATCCGGATGCTTCCAGATGCGATTCAGTGAGACACGCATTGACTTCAATGGGAGCCTGTGTTCAAACCAGAAGACAGGCTCCCATTGCCAAAAGGGGCGGTTGGGGGAAACCTTGTACCCTGTGGTGGGCTCCCCATGGTGTCTACCACACTGTGCATGCATGGGTAGATTGACCCATGGGTACCCCCACTGGCCCGATTCAGAGGCTATAGGCTCCAAGTCAGATTCCAACAGCCGATTAGTTTCAGAACAACCGATTCGGAAAGGCTGTTTAAATCTGACATCCTAATCGCTTGGCTGAAAACACTTTCCGTAGACTGCTACGATTCAGCTCTGACCAACTCAGTTACTCCAAATGCCTTTCAGAACCAAGTCAAACAGTTCAAACACTTCCCAGCCATTGTAATCACTTGTTAGGAAATGTGTCCGAGTCGGTGCAAAAGGTGGGTTCCGAAACGAATGCCATTCGGGGCCTTTCCAGACGACATTGTGATTGACTCCTGAGTATGATCAAATGTTATTGTTGTATAGCAACTGTGTATGTAGCAGTGTTTCCCCACACAGACTATAAGTTAAAGTAATTCCCTGCCTCTCTTATTGGTCATGGTATGTCCCATTAACTTTTTCAAAAAAGCCTGCAGGGTAAGGACCTTCCTCTCAGTGTTCAAAACATTTACCTGTAGAGTTCAGGGTTAAGAGAGGTTTGGATCACACAGCATTTGTCAGAGTGCAGGAACATCAGTGTTCACAAGTGCAGCACTCCTTGGGTTAGAGAAAGGAACTAACACTCATTGATCCCAAGCCATCTTTGCCTAGGCTGCCAGAACTGTAGACAAAATGAAGGCTGTGCCTTTTTTTGGAAAGCACTGCATAAAATAGAGAATGTTTCTATTATTGATGAAACACAACACAAAGTGAAAAATTGCAGTGGTACATTGCCTCAACAAGGAAGAATTGTGCAGCGCCAAATCTACAAAGACTCCTTTGCTGATGACGTAATTGGCAATGCTCCCACCACAAAATGCCATTTGAGAGAGATGCTAAACACTGTGATACAATGCAAAGTCCAGGCAGAACTGCCTTGTACCTAACTTGTCCTGAGCAATGGCAACCAGCCAAGAGTAGGCTTGCTGCAACAAATTAGTAATTTAATTTACACATGCTATGCATTGGAATATCATTAATATTTTACTTACCCTCTGTTTGCAAGGGGGCTGTATCATGAAGAGATGTGCTAGCTCCGTGCAGAGGTGGGCACCGTTCTTGTGTCTAAAGTTCATACATATAACTCTGAATTTGTCCAAGTTAATGCATGAAATGCCACAAGCCAGAAACAATGAGTAGGTATCGCTGTCTCTGTTTCCGAGTGATGTTGTCTAAAGTTGATATACTAACTCAAAGAATTTCCAAGTCATATGAGTGGCCCAGTCCCAGTTACTCCCTCTTTTCATGTATTAGCAGGATGTTTGGACCTGTTTAACCCAAAGCGCTTTTTGCACTACAGCAATGTCAACTTAGGACGCAAAGAAGCTTCTACTTGAAAAAGTTGACTGCCACTGCCATTTACTCAGCTTTGCATCAAGTACCATTGCTTAAAATTGCAGGAGTGTCACTGCTGAACTACGGTCAATTTGGACAGAATGTTGCAGAACTTTGACTTTTCACTCTAGAATCTTTGGGAGAGCAACACAGGGAGGCCCAAATTTGTTAAGGCTTTGCTCTGGGTTTGTGTCACTTTTGTGACGCAAATCCAGCGCAGAGTGTTGGGGTGGGGTTTACTCTCCAATGCAAACCAGGATTTGTTTTGGAAAATGTTCCAAAGTAATGTAAAGTTGCCCTATGAGCTACTTACCATCAAGGGGGTGTTCCATAGGTGGTTACATGAATGCTCCTGTGCAAACAACCATGGGTTTTGACGCAAATTTCTGTCTGCTAACATCCATAGACAGAGATTTGCTGCAAAATCTTAGGCCTCCTCGAGGCAGGAGTAACGAGGGAAAATGTTTTCATTTCTCCATATTTTATTAAATTTGAATGAGTGCTGCATTTTGCAGCACACAAAGAGAGAAAAGTATTAAAGTATAGTTTTTGCACTGGAAGAGTACCCTTCAAGTAGAAAACCTATGCTTCAGAGAATTTGCACACCTTTGCACTATGGCCAAGGATGTGGGTGTTAATGCATGGTAGTCAAAAGTGTGTCAGCACTAGGGGAGACAAAAGTGCACTATAACGTAATAGATGTGCCCCATTTTTTGACTCCTCCTTTGTCGCTAGGGAGCGCATTCTGGGGCATATTATCAAGGGGGGGCGATAGGGAATTATCGCCGCTTTAGAGGCCACTTTCCACCGCTATGCGGCGATAATTCTATCGCCCTATTAGCAAGATGTCGCTAACAGCAGTTAGCGACAGCTTGTAGTCGATAGCGAGCGGTTTGGGGCCCGCTTTGCATGTCAGCGATATTTATCGCTAATGACATGCAAAGTGGGCGTACCCAAACTGTTAGCGACTGAAAGCAGTCGCTAACATCGCTATCGCCAATTACCATCAGCGGCGTAGGGATGGAAATATTCACGTTAAGCGCGAATATCTCCAAAAACTAACGCCTGTGCAGACTAGTTCTTAGCCATTATATCCAATGGAAGGTGGGTATAATGGCTAAGACCCTGTTAGCGATACTGCGTGAATATCGCTGTATTCTCAGCGATATTCACGGATTTTGCCGCTATCGCCGGGAATTTCATCGCTTTTGAGATAAACGTTGCTAATAGCACGTTATCTCAGCAATAAAATCCGGTGATGCGCGGCGATACAAAAATTGCCGCTAAGCCTACTTAGCGATAAATATTGCTATTTGTTGAAAATATGCCCCCATCTTTGGTTGCTTTCCTACCTTCCCTCAAATCTTAGTAAAACATAGAGGCATATTATCAAGAAACGGCGGTAAAATTATCGCCGTTTTAGCGACATAAAACTGCTGCTAAAGCGGCAATAATGGGCTTGATAATATGCCCTTGAGAATTCCCATAGAAGCCCATGTTCTGGTGTCAACATGGGCTTCTATTGGAATTCTCTACGGCATATTATCAAGCTCATTATCGCCGATTTAGCGGCAATTTTCTGCCGCTAAAACGGCGATAATTTTGACACCGTGCTTGATAATAGGCCCCATAGACCGCACAGACACAGGCACACACAAGCACAAATATACATTTACGCCACCCGAGAATGTCCCTTTTTTTATTCAAGCTGAAATGGGGTATTTTCTGCCTTCCAAACTTACGATCGCTCATGAGCGAGAGGGGACAAAGGGTGCATCCGTGACATTGCAATATGTCACTCGCTAACTTAGTTTATTGGGTTATTACTGCTGGTGCTTTTGAAGAAGACCTCACGCTGGCCTTATCATGATAAACAGCACTGCGCCGCCGCCTGAAGGAAATATTTGTTCATGAATTTCATCATTCAGCGAAATGCCCTTTGTTTTCACGCGAGGAAATAATCAATACACTGAAATTGGATTCATATTGAGCCGAGAGCTGACACTTTTTCGTGGCATAGAATCAGCATTTTGCCATAAAAACTGTCAACAGGACAAAGCTGAATCCCCACGAACGGTTTACAGGACATCGATATGTCACTATGAAAACAGTCATTTTAACAAGGTTAAATTTCCAAGCAGCAGATTCCACAGTCATCGCCCCACTGCAGCACCTACCAGTTGACAGCATCATCACGCCAGACGTTATCAAAGAGAAAAACAAGGACTGACAAAGTCCATGTCACTGGCTTATATAAAATAATTTGAAAAGGTGAGAAAATGATAGAATGAGGCTTTTGACAGGGTTTTGTTGTACAACGCATCAAAAAGTGAAAATGGTCATCTTGGAAAAATACAAAAGCCAATCGAACAATGAAAAATACATTCAGTGCTGATAGCAGTCCAAGTGCTACACAGGTTATTCTCTTTTCTTCTCTAAACCCTTGCACAGACATTTATGCCAGTCCATCTTTACATCACTTCATCTAAGTCGTTTACAAAATCCTAAAGTGGTTGCTCCGTGGGCTCCATATTTTATGATTTATTTTACCTGATCTCATAAAATAAATGCCTCAATCATACAGTAATCCACTCCTTTCAAATATGCTTTTATGTATAAGGGGCTCAGATCGTCCCACCTGGCTGCAGTACTTCCCCGGGAATGTATGATATTTAAAAATATGCCTTTACCACACATGCCTTTACCTCAGACACTAGTACCATGTATATCTTTACAACACAAGTTTTTTTAATGTAATTTTTAATACATTTATTTTCACATTAAAAGACCTTTTAAATCGTAAACTATCAATTGTTTCACAAATGAGTACTACACAGCGTTTTCTTTTAACATAAGGTATAAATGACCCTACAAAGATGGCAGACCACTACTCATGGGACGGTCACAATTAAAACTTGAAATTCCATCACCAATTTACAAGTTTAGGCAGGATTTTAAAAATAGAAATGTAATCTTTTAAACACATTTTTGAATAAATCTAGATTTTACCACAAAATTAGTATGTATACTGGAGTCCAGCATTATGTTATCAGTGTATCCTCAACGTCTGAGGTGAGCACAAACGCTTCAAAGAACAGCAGCAACAACCTCACTATCTTTAATACTACACAGTGGCACTTATTGGCAAGCATAAGTATTATATTTCAAGGTATTAATTGTACAATAAAACTCTTTTCCAGAACACAATTATAACAATATTTAAATATTTTTTCTAGTACTTTCCAGAAACTTCTCAAAAAAGAAAATTGTCAGAACGAGTCAACAAATATATTTTTAAGAAATAAACAAGGAAAAACGTTTGTATTAATAGCGTAAGTTATTTTTTTTAAATGTTAAACTATTTCAAACATTCAGGATTTTTAGGAAAAAAAGTAATATACATTTTTAAGAAACAGTTAAACATTTTTTTTTTAATGACAGAATATTAAGGTGACTGCATGGGAGATATATTTACTATTCCCACTTCCCCCCTGTGCCAACCAGTGAAGTTGCTGGACTGTAAATGGGGTTCAGAATTACTATTCCTCCGCCAAGTTACTGGACACTGACTAGAGGGCAGACTTACTATTCCAGCTCTACCCTGTGCCAACTCAGGGGAAGGTGCTGGACATGTGAAATGGGGGCAGAATTACTATTCACAACTCTGCCTTGTGCTAACTCGAGGAAGGTGACAGACAGTGACTAGAGGGCAGAATTGTTATTCCACCTCTGTCCTGTGCCAACTGGCGGGGAACAGATTTAATATTCCCAACTCCATCCTGTTCCTGCTGGGAGAAGTTACTGGACACTGACAGGGGCAGTGGTGTCACTAGGGTTGGTGTCACCCATTGCAGGTAACTCATGGTGTCACCCCCTCACGACTTACCCCATGAATACATGATGCCCCCCAGATATCCTTACACGGCCCCCCACATCTCCCTCATCAGTGTCGAATGCTCAAGTTTACCAGTTCAATGTGTGTGCAGGTCATTCAGTCCAGGTGCATTCTGGTACTTGTAGTTACGCGTTTATAACAGAATGAAGAAGACTGCAAGAACAAGAATGCAAAACAAAGCCCAGATTTTGGGGAATTCTCAGGTTTGAGTCAGATCTTACACACCCTAAGTAACCTGGGGAGAAGTGAACTTGCAGTTACAGAGTCTAACGGCAGGGCCACTGGAATTATCTCATTCCTGTGTAAATGTGGGTTTATCGCACTTGCCACATAATTCACTACCGGATGCATTAAATGCATATTTCACCAAAAAATGTGCTTCTTGTTCACATGGATCAAACGTCACCACAGGACAGTAACACACATGCTGCTACTCAGTGGGGGCTGCATACGAAGGCGCACTGGTTTCCTTTTAGTTGCAAATTGCTCTGTTCATGTGCTAAACTGGTAGTTTTGAGGTGAAACGCCTACGTGGCCACACAGTGTGTGTCTCACTAGGCCACTATTAGGCCAAATGTCCCTTTCTTGCCGCATAATTCATGCGGTGTTCCTATGGGGACAGAGGAGATTTCACAACAGACAGCCGGGCCTGGTGCAGTGCCAGCCATGTCAAGCGTGACATGCGACCTCTTCTGCCCCGTCTCTGGCGTGCTGCCGGGGGAACCCATCTGCTAGGAAGCCTCGCAGTTCCCCTGGAGTCACCAGGCCAGCCCCTGGTTCCATCTTTCCAAGGCCCTGACGCGTCTCCCTGCATCTGAGGGGGTGCGTTAGGAGGAAGCGCTGTTCGCCCCTGGGACCTTCGATGGGCCCAGGGAGCCCCTGTAGCGCCCACTCGTAGGGGCTATCTTGCCAAAGCTCTAGCACCAAACACTCTCCCCTTCCCCTCCTGTCTCCTTCTTTCATTACTAATTGCTTCACTCTAATCTCCTTCTTTCTACTCCACTAAATCTTTCTCCCTTCGCTCTCCCTACTTCTCCATTTCATTTCTTTAGCCTCACTGGGTCTTTCTTTCCTTATCTATCCCTTTCCTTTCCTTTCCTCGCCTCTTTCCTTTCTCCTTTCTTTTCTTTCTCATCACTGGGTCTTCCTTTCCTTTCCTTTTCCTTTCCCCTTTCCTTTCCTTCTCTCCCTCATTGATCTTTTCCCCTTCCCCTCACCTCTATAGACTACTGTTGGCATCAACTCTTTTTTAAAATACATTTTTGACCCCCACCCTCTTAGCCTGTGCGCGCGGATGAATGTTCTGCGCCAAGAAGTGACTTCTCATTACAAATGCACAATTCAATTGAACTCTTCGCCGTCTCCTCCTGTGAGCTGATATTTCTAGGTCTCTTGTCTTGCCATCTCTCCCTGTGAAGTCTGTCTCTCTCTCTCCCACTTGGCTGTTGCCTTCACCCCCCTCCCTTCCCACATTCTATACTTCAACACTCTTGCACCGCCACTATGCGCCACCCCTTCAGCACTTGGATTCCAGCCGCTCAGCCCTTTCCACGGGCACTCCAGGGTGTAGGGCCAGTGCCTTCACAACACGCTCTCCTTCCCCAGGGAGGGGGGCAGAGACAGCAAGAGGGCCAGTCACCCGTCTCCGAGCGGGGGGCACAGACATAAATAAACCCCTGCAAGGGCATGACGTGTGCCTGCAGGCACCCATGCCTGTGGCCTGCAGGTAGCCCATCTCACTTCCGTTTGGCTCCTGCCAGGGCCCGGGGGCACCGCCGGCATTATCAGCACTCCCATCTATCAGCTGGGATCTGTGCCCGCTCGCCTCCCCGGCAGGGGTGCATCACAAAACTAGGACACCCCCCTTAGAAGAAGTCAACGTCACACGGAAATATCAAGGTCAAAAGGGTAAAAGCGGGGGACATAGGGCCTCCTGTAAACATACAGAGACCATGTCTCTGGGAGGGCTACTGTGGTATGGGGGAAATGTGATTGGGCACCGCGCACAGGCCTTGGCGCATGGTTGAAAAACACCAGCACCCCAGGGCGGTTAACGTTTTCGGGGTGCCCAGGTGTAGGAGTTCTTCCTCAGATTCCCGACAGAATACTTCTAAAAGACAAGGTGCACCTCCAGCTCCTCCTTTTTTAGCCAGAGGCGGACAATCAAGAGTCCGGTTCAAGGAGCCATGGGAGATGCGCACTCGCAACAAGTTCTACAAGAACTAGAAAAATCCACCATAGTAAACCTTTCTAATAAACAATTGACCAGGGATGAAGAGATGGTCTTGAGCCTGGGCCTCAAGTTCGTCCCTAAAAAAAGAACTGATTTCACAAAACTCAAGCTAGAGGCGCTTGATTTTTGCCGTAAAATTAGGTTGAAAGCCTTTTTCGCGGGTTCCGAGGTGACGGAAAGTCACGAAACCACTGGACTTAGAGTCAAATCGAGATTCACTCCAACTCAAAATATTCCGAGACAAATCATTGCTTTTGAACAAGCAGTTCTGTCATCCCTCACCAAACTTGAAAAACAAAAAGTTTCGTGAAAAACAATATCAGCAAGGGTCAAACTGCTGCCATCCGTGACCTGAAACTTGACACTTCAATTTTGATTAAACAAGCCGACAAGGGCGGGGCGGTTGTGCTGTGGCCACGCTCCATGTACCTCGATGAGGGACTCGCACACGTGAACAATAAAGAATGGTACAGACAGGTTCAAGAAGACCCCCTGCATGCCATTCAAGACAAAATAGGAAGAATTACTAAGACAGGGTTGGATCAAGGCTTTGTAGGCACCAAAGAGTATGAATATCTAAATAAAAAAATCCCCAGAACACCTGTTCTTTATTTTCTGCCAAAAATACATAAAAACGAACGGACACCACCAGGCAGACCCATCGTGTCGGGATGTGACTCTGTACTGGAGCCTGTCTCCAAATATATTGATTTCTTCTTGAAACCATGTATACCTCAGGTGAAATCACATCTAAAAGACACGACTGATTTCATCACTAGAATAGAGGGGCAAACATTCGATGATCATACACAGCTACTGGTGACCTTTGATGTCGCCTCGCTCTACACCCAAATACCTCAGGAAGAGGCTTTGGAGGTGATAGAATTATATCTCGAGCAACGTGTCAGACCCCACAGAGTTCCGACTGCATTCATTTTGGCATTGGCAGAAATTACCCTTCGTAGTAATTATTTCAAATTTGAAAACAACTTCTATGTTCAAATCAAGGGGACAGCCATGGGCTGTCCTTATGCGCCGGAGATGGCAGTATTATATATGGCACAATATGAAGAAAGGTTCATATATAATAACAACCCCTTTGTTGCCAAAATACATCAATGGCTGAGATACATTGACGACGTCTGGCTCCTGTGGCAGGGGAGCCAGACTGAGTTGGATAAATTCCATGCCTGGCTCAACTCACGGCACAATGATATCAAATTCTCATTAAATTCCAATAATCACAGCATGACTTTCCTCGATGTCACAGTAAGTGCTCGCGAATCAGTGCTCACAACCTCAATTTTCAAAAAGGAAACCGATAGAAATACTATCTTACATTACGCAAGCTCACACCCACAGTGCTTGAAAGACAATTTGCCCTATGGGCAATTGCTAAGGATTAGACGCAACTGCACAAACGCGTCTGATTTTGAGTCACATGCCAGTACATTCTGTAATGAAATGGCGAAACGGGGCTATCCGAAAAAGCTTTTAAAACACTCCACAAAAAGAGCTAGATTCACCCTTAGAGAGAATCTCCTTCAAGTAAAAGAAAAGGGTGAGCTTGACAAACTGGTGTGTGTGACGACCTTCGGCCAGCACACAAACCAGTTCAAGCGCATCATTTAAAAAAATTGGCATCTGTTGGAGACATTGGAACAACCCCTCCAAAAACCCATTTTCGCTATGCGGAAAAACATGAGTATAGGCCAACATCTAGTCAAGTCTGACAGCTATATTCCTAAACAAAAAAGTGATTTAATAGCACAGTGGAATCTAAAACCTATATGTGGGCACCATAAATGTGGCACCTGCGTGTCCTGTTCGACAACACTTGAGGGCAACACTTTTGACCATGATGGGGTCAAATGGAAGCACGATGCATTCACAAATTGTAAGACCAGGAATGTGGTTTATGCTGTGGTGTGTCCCTGTCAACGAGTGTACATTGGCAAGACCAGTCAATCGATTAATGTAAGGATTACACAACATCGTTCCCGTATTAAGAAAAAAGTTATGTCAGCGCCGATGGTGGAACATTTTGTAAATAACAATCACAGTGAACATGACTTCAAATGGACCGTTTTGGTATGGATTGATTCTAAACGTCAGCCCAATGTTGAAACCACACTTTTGCGAAGAGAGGGCTATCTAATCATGAAATTTGATAGTGTGAATAAGGGTCTTAATTGCCTGAGTGAAGTTAACAGGGCCTAACTAGCAAGCCCCGACAGTCACGTTTGATTCGAACTACATGGCCCATAAGACACAGCAACTGTATGGATCCCGGCCTGTGCTCTGACTGGCTATGCCAAACACCATGTGACCGCAACGTTCATTTCACTGACAACACCCTCTTCCCTCTTTTCGTTCCAAACCCGAACGAGAAGGGACCCGCTCTCTGCGTCTTAACTACCGGAGAACGGTGAGCACAATATCAACACCCTGCCTCCCACACGCACGCATGTTTGGGTTTGAAATATTCCAGTGATTATTGCCCGCATTTTTTCCTTTTCAGAACTAAGGATATTTGCAAAACCAGTGGCTTTCTTTCCCCGTGATTCGTCTTGTTTTCGCACAAGTAAGTGAACATTGGCCACTTGTGGGCTTCCATTTCTAGTAAATTCCACCCGGCATGTCCCTCACCAAAGTCTCATTCGTTTTCAGACAAGCTGACTGATCGAAAACGACTTCTTAATGGCGGCCGTCACGCCGTTCCAAACTAAAAGGTAAACTTTTCCTTCTCTTTGCTTGGTGCACTTTGTACACCGGGCTACTCATCCTGGCAACATTAGATCACCGTTTGTACACCTCTTTTGCAGGTTGACCGCCACATCTTTGTAAACCCGATTGACACAGTAAATCGACAAGTATATAATACTGGGAATAAGAAAATAAGGTACATTGCGTTACTTCGATGTAACATCCTGATAGATATAATGGATTGAGGATTGTATAGTAAAACTATCTCCATTGTTTCCTCTTGTTTTAACAGTCCCCCATGGATATGAATAATACTGCCCTGATGAGAGTCCTGTGATCTGTACAGTGGGACTCGAAACGCGTCGGCATTTGGCACTTTTTGGCATTTGGCATTTTTTTCATTGAAATAGTTACAACCAATGCTAGTGAGAGAGAATGATTATTTAGTGACATCTCTGCACTCTTACGTCATTCAATGCTCTAAGTGATTTTCACTAGCCGTCTTTTGTCGTTAAAACTTTGCATGTGACTGACTGGCTGATATACATATCCATGTTTTTGTAAATTTAGCAAATTGTATTTATGTTTTTGTACTCACTATTATGTCTCACAATCTTTGTTAGTTTTCATGAGTGTTTCATGAGTGTAAATATTTTTTCAAATATAATTGTTTGTCGATATGGTGGCACATGAAGTTGATTACGTGCTTTCCTCTGCCTAGATCTTAAAACTACTGATCATTTATTTTGAAAAAAAAGTGACAATTAAATGTCAGGGTAAACCAATAAAATTGTGTTTATCCCGCTTTCCCTGCATTCAGTGTGTAAAGTATCACCAGAGGCTTAGGTACATTCCCTATTTTTTCTAGTATAATGTGGCCCTACCTACCCTCTGTCCCACTGGGCCCAACTCCTCCCATTGTTTCAAATTCAGGTGTAGGAGTAGCACAGCTCGCACTTACCGGCTGCAGGCTGCAGAGGAAGACAAGCATGCACCTGGCGCTGCAAAACCCCATGGGCAGTGAAGATAACGGTGGGTCCGGGAGCCACGTCACGTGAGTGATGTTTCCGAACATCGTCGACGACGTAGCCTAATTGGACAATAATCTTGGCGGGCGGCCTGGTAAGGTTCGACAGACAGTAGTATTATTTTGCATTATGGTGTCACAGACACCAAAATGCAAAATAATATTAATGACTGTCGAACCTTATCCGCCGCCCGCCAAGATTATTGTCGACACGGACCATGGTGTCACCCCATGTGATGGTGTCACCCGGTGCGGTCCGCACCCCCCGCACCCACTAGTGATGCCACTGGGCAGGGGCAAACTTACTATTCCCAACTCCGCCCTGTGCCAACTCTTAAAAGGTGCTACACTAGGGGAGGGGGGCACATTTACTATTCTAACCTCACCCTGAGCCAAATTTGGGAAGGTGCTTCAACTGACTGAGATTAGATTTACTCTTCTAGCTCTGCGCTGTGCTAAATTGGGGAAGGTGATGAGCACTAATTGGGGAGCAGATTTACTATTCCAGGTCCACCCTGTGCCAACTCTGGAAAGGTCCGGGACACTGGCAGTAGGAAGATTTACTTTTCTAACCTCTGCCCTCAGTAAAATCGGGGAAGGTGCTTGAATGGACTGGGGCAGATTTATTATTCTAGCATTGCCCTGTGCCAACTCCAGGAAGGTGCTGGACACAGACTGAGGGACGGATTTATTATTACCAACTCTGCCCTGTGCCAACTGGTGGAAGGTACTAGACCCTCCCTGGTGGCGGAATTACTATTCTAAACTCTACTATGTGTCAGCTCGGGACAGGTGATGGACATTGATTGTGGGGACAAGTTTACCATTCCAACTCTGCCCTCTGTCAACTCAGCGAAGGTGTGTTAAACTAGGAAACAAAGACATAATAAATTATTTAATTGTGAACGCATTTAACTTTTTCTGTCTTGTAAAAATATAGGTGTTTGGACAAAATATCATTTTACAAATAGGAAGACAAAAATATCAGAAATTAAATATTATGGCAAACACATATTGTTGTGCACAAATATCATTGACAGGAATATCATTTTTTGAGGTAAGTAATATTGTTGTAGATAATATTGATGTTTTTAATATTGTTTTCACTAATACAGTAGTTAAAAATATCGTTTTGGGATTATTGTATTGTGTTTTAATTTTATAATATTTTATGTTACTGTTGTTTATATAAACGTTATCAATTGTTTTTAAAATATACCTTGTATTTTATGTGATTTAACATTTCTTGTCAATTTTTAATAGTGATTTATAGTGTCACAGTCGGTTCTTGAGTTTGTAGGTAGGTAGGGTGGGAAGTTAATTCAGTGATAAATGAATAATTATTTAATACATTTGATTTCATTATATGTTTGACATTTATTATGTAAATTATGTAATACTCATTTATTCATTTATTTTCATTATATGTTATTTGCGAGCTATTAGGTTTGTAGGATTATAGCATGGAAAGTTAATTAAGTAATGAATAATTAACAACTAATTATTCATTTTCAATTAATTATTGAATAGATTTTTAATCATGTCATTTATGGAATACTTATTTGTTTGACTTATATTTTAGTTATGGGCTGTTAAGTTTGTGGGAGTGCAGGGTGGAAAGTTAATTAAGTAATAGTTGATTAACAATTTATTTTTGTTCATGTGTTATTTATTTGATTTTTTATTATTTAAAAAATTGAATACTAATGTATTTTATATATATTTTGGACCATAGGTGGGAAGGGGTATAGGATGGGAAGTTAATTTAATAATAATGAATTAACTATTAATGTTTGTAAATTAACTGTCTCATTGCATTAATGCAATGAGACATAAATTAACGGTCTCATTGCATTAAGTTGCAATTATGTAAGTTGATTAATTGTTTTTTTTTTGTTAAATACCCATATATTTTTATATGTGTATAAGAGTTTAATGTTTTTTCTATATTCATGGTATCACTTAGACATGTAATATGTTTGAAGTGAAGGATTGTCCCTACTCTTGCTCAGACTGAGGGAGGAATAGTAAAATTAAACTCTTCAAAGTTTCCCTACTGTTGCACTGTTTGGAGGGAAAAAAGTAAATGTAACCCCTCCAAAATCCAATTCTTTACCCACTGTCGCACAAACTGGAGTGGGAATAGTAAATTTTACCCCTCCAAAGATCAACCCTTTCCCTACTGGTGCACTGTGAGAATCAGCAGGACAGGTGTGTGATGCCTATTTCCACTGACGTTCGGTGCTCGTGGATGAGTTTAGATACTTAACTGAATATGAAGTATCTTATCTTCAAATATATGCACATGCCCATAGGTATGGTGAGGGGGAGTGTCAAGGTCGTACACTAGCGAGACTGCTTCACCCTAACATACATAGTAACTATGTGATGGAAATTCGCACAGGCAAAGGGATTACTGCGGGAGATGCTGAAGGTATGGCTCAGGTATTCCTGCCTACTATTGGCGGCTGCACACTGCATGACTTATAAATCATCCCACTACAATTGACACCTATGTAGCAGAAGTGGTGATGGTCTGGCTGACACACAGCTAGAAGCAGTATCTTGCAGCCCCCATCACAATTTCAGGTAACGATTAGTTAGATGACTCCAAAGCCCCGGGACTCAATGGTCTCATGATCTGTTTCTATCAGGCTTACCAACATTCTGGATCCACTCCTTCTGGAAGTGTGTACAGAGTCTCTTGAAAAGGGAACTCTCCCCCCAACCCTCAGAGGAGCCGTGATCACTCTGTTGCTAAAAACCTTGCAAAGATCCCCATTCATGCATATTGTATAGACCCCTTTCCTTCCTAAACCTAGATATTAAAATATTGAGCAAAGTCATTGCAGTGCGGCTATCACTCCTGATGTAACAAATATGATGCCCTAGCCAAACAGGCTTTGTCCCCCACGTTCCACCAGATTAAATCTTCACACATTTTTCATAATGCTGAACCATATCTTCCCAACACATCCGGTGGTATTCAACTTGCTGGAAAGGGCATTCCTGAGGGCAACCCTGGCTAAATTAGGACTCCCACGTTTCTTTCTTGACCTCATCATGCTTTTATACTGCCCCTACGGCTAAACTGCAAGTAAATGGTTCACTCACAGACCCCTTTTCAGTGACCAGGGGAATTCTGCAGAGATGCCCCTTATCACCCTTGCTTTTTATCATTGCTCTGGACCGGTTCACTGACACAACATTGATGTAAAAAATATTGATGTTACAAATATCAAGTAGAAAATATAGTCAACAAAAATATTGACTTCTATACTCAAACTGGTAAGTGCAAAAATATAGACAAAAAAATATTGATGTAAAAAAAATGGATGTATAAAATTGCGACTTTTATTTAAGTATAAAATAAAATAATATCTATTAAATATATTACATATTAAATATAATTGTAATAAAATAAAATACATTTAATATACATTTCAATAAAATATAACAAATAAACTTAATAAAAAAATAAACAGACAAACAATAATTTATACATATAAATTTACTTTAAAACAATTCATAAACTATTATTTTTAATTTCTGTTAAAAGTTGAAAATAATATAAAAATAAAACATATATTAATGATTTAACATATAAAAAAATATCTATAACAAATTAAAATATTAAACCATAAAAAAAATATTTAAACTTACATTTCACAATATAATCAGTGCAACAGTAGGGAAAGTGCTGGATAGCAAAGGGGTAAAAACAACTATTTCCACTTCAGTGAGTACGACTGTAGGGTAAGTGTTGGATAGCGGAGGAATTAAATTTACTATTCCAACTCCAGTGAGTGCAACAGTAAGGAAAGTGTTAGATAGTGGAGGGGTAAAAATTACTATTCCCACTCCAAAGAGTGCACCAGTAGGGAAAGTGTTGAATACGGGGAGGTGTAAGTATTACTATTCACACTCCCAGAAATACAGCAGTAGGGAAACTGTTGGATAACAGAGGGGTAAGAATTACAATCCCCACTCCACTGAGTGCAACAGTAGGATAAGTGTTGGATAGCGGAGAGTTAAAATTTACTATTCCCACTCCACTGAGTGCAACAGTAGGGAAAGTGCTGGATAGAGAAGGGGTACAAATTACTATACTCACTCCTGTGAGTGCGACAGTATGGAAAGTGTTGGATAGCGAAGTGGTAAAAATTACTATTCCAACTCCAGTGAGTGCGACAGTAGGGAAAGTGTTGGATAGTGGAGGGGTAAAATTTACTTTTCCGTATCCAGTGAGTGTAACCATAGGGAAAGTGTTGGATAGCGGAGCGGCAAAAATTACTGTTACCACTCCACTGAATGCAACAGTAGGATAAGTGTTGGATAGCAGAGAGGTAAAACATGTTATTCCCACTCCGGTGAGTGCAATAGTAGGGAACGTGTTGGATAGCAAAGGTGTAAAAATTACTACTCCTACTCCAGTGAGAGCAACAGTAGGGAAAGTGTTGGATAGCAGAGGGGTAACATTTACTATTCCCACTCCACTTAGTGCAACAGTAGGGAAAGTGTTGGATAGTGGAGGGGTAAAAATTTACTTTTCCCACTCCAGTGAGTGTAACAGTAGGGAAAGTGTTGGATAGCGGAGCAGAACAAATTACTATTTTCACTACAAAGAGTGCAACAGTAGAGAAAGTGTTGGATAGAGGATGGGTAAAAAGTACTATTCCCACTCCACTGAATGCAACAGTAGGATAAGTGTTGGGTAGCAGAGAGGTAAAACATGTTATTCTAACTCCAATGAGTGCAACAGTAGGGAAAGTGTTGGATAGCGAAGGGGTAAAAATTACTATTCCCACTCCAGTGAGAGCAAAAGTAGGGAAAGTGTTAGATAGCGAAGGGGTAAAAATTACTATTCCCACTCCAGTGAGAGCAAAAGTAGGGAAAGTGTTAGATAACAGAGGGTAACATTTACTATTCCCACTCCACTGAGTGCAATAGTAAGGAAAGTGCTGGATAGCGAAGGGGTAAAAATTACTACTCCCACTCCTGTAAGTGCAACATAGGGAAAGTGTTGGATAGCGAAGGGGTAAACATTACCATTCCAACTACAGTGAGTGCGACAGTAGGGAAAGTGTTGGATAGTGGAGGGGTAAAATGTACTTTTCCCACTCCAGTGAGTATAACAGTAGGGAAAGTGTTGGATAGTGGAGCGGCAAAAATTACTATTACCACTACAAAGAGTGCAACAGTAGAGAAAGTGTTGGATAGAGGAGGGGTAAAAAGTACTATTCCCACTCCACTGAATTCAACAGTAGGATAAGTGTTGGGTAGCAGAGAGGTAAAAAAATGTATTTCCTCTCCACTGAATGCAACAGTAGGGAAAGTGTTGGATAGCGGATGGGTAAAAATTACTATTCCCACTCCAATTAGTGCAACAGAAGGAAAAGTGCAGAAAAGCTGAGAGGTAAAAATTGCTATCCCTACTCCAGTTAGTGCAGCATTAGGGATGGCGGAGGGACAAAAATAACTATTCACACTCAAACATTTAAAAAAATCATAAACAAAAATAAACAATATTTAATACATGAAAAATCAAATATACTAAATATATAAAAAGAAGACATAATAAAATAATATTTACATATAAAAAAACTACAAATATTACATTAAATAAAATAATAAAAATCAATTAAAAGATAAATGTATTAATTGTATTTCCTACCCCATAACACTACACCCAAAAAAATACTTCAACATTTTAAATTACATTTATTTCCATAATTAACATAATTAATAATCAATAAAACATTATTAATGATAATAAACATTAATTGACTACATACTCTTTACTACTTTAATATCCACATCACACACATAAATTAAACTTTAAAATAATAAAACACAATTAAAACGTATTTTTCCATTAAAAACTTTTACTACTAACAACTAATAATAAAGTAAATAAAATGTATTTAATACCCACCCTTTACCCCTTTAAAAGTAAAAACAATACACACAAAAATAAACAATTACCCAAAATAAATATCAAATAATTACCATTAATTAACAACTATATATAAATTAATTAAACACAAAAAACTTCCCACCCTTTACTCCTATAAATACCACAACACACACCTAAAATTAATTACATGATTACCATAGTAACATTTTAATTAATTTAATATCAATTAAAAAAACATTAATAATAAAAAAGAAATAAAACACTTAACATCCTTTACACCTATAAACCCCAAACCACACACATATTAATTAATACCATATACCATATACCAATTAATTACACAAATCCCAGTATTAATTACCAATTAATTAATTAAAATTAATTGACAACCCAATATTAATTCATCAACTATTTTTCTTTTACTTCCCACCCTTTGCACCTGTTAACACCACAACACACACCTACATTAATTACACAATTACCATAATTAATTACTAATTAAGTAATACAATTAATTAACAATCAATTATCAATTAATTAATAATAAATTACTTTACACATTTACAACTATAAAATCTCAATTAAACAAATATTAATAAATAAAAAAGTATTATTTAATTTATTTTTAATTAATTTACTTTCCACCCTATTCCCCTATGAACCCACATCCCACTACAGAACTGAAAACACAAAATTAAAAAAAATTAAAAATAATAACTACTAAAAATGTAACACTTATATTAAAAATACAAACATTTAGTATACAAAAAACATACATCCCATACTTTTAAAATATATACTAAAATACATAACATTAATTTAAAAAACAATAATTTTTACAACTATATTTTTGCAAACAATATTAAACACTTCGATATTTTTAAAATCTATATTACTTACCTTAAGTCGATATTCTTGACCATGAAATTCTTGCTGTCCATATTTCAGAACCACAATATTTATTATTCAAAATTTGTGCAACTTGATATTTTGTACTCGCCTTTCTGTCTGCACACCCTCTCGGCCCACTGATCTGACAGCTACAGGAGCGCCATCTGCATTGTGGCTTGAAATTCCATCACGGTCAGTTGTTGGTTTCAATGTACACGGATGATATTTTGCTTCGTGTCCGAGATCCAGATACCCATTTGTCTCCTCTCATCCACAAAATTATTTGATTTGGTAGATTTCTGGACACTTAATAAACTGGAACAAGTCAGAACTCTTCCCACTCACTGATGCCACAGTGCCCTGTGCTCCAGATTATCTCCTAACCTGTGGGATCATTATGAGGGCATAGCAGTGCTGGAAACAACAGAGTGCAGCGGTCACACCTGCCCAATTAGGATGCGCCCGCCAATATGGCGGGCACAGCCTGGCCTTTTCACATTGCTAGTGGTGCTGCTGGCTGCAGCACCATTCCCAATGTTAAAATGCCACGATGTGCATTTCCATTCACACCGTGGCAGGCACCATTCGGTGCCTGCTACCTTGTACATGGAAATGCAGGGGGGTACCATGGGTAACCCCCCGTGCACCTACACCCCCCACACAGAGGGAGCCTGCAACAGGCCCCAAACCCAATCCCCGCCAGCCTTTCCATGGTGGCATCGCCCCTATGGAAAGGTCTCTACCAGGGCACATCCTATTATGGAGGACCGTGCCTGCTAGGCACTGCCACCATATTAGTGGCCCTTTTCCGCCTGCTAGGAAAACAGTGGGATTGCCACCGGCAGAAAAGCGGCGACGGATTTTGCATCCGCTATGATAGCCACCGCCATCCTAATTTGGCGGTGGTTAAATCTCATTGTGATGGCGGGAGGATCGCCACTGCCAGCCCAGTGGTGGCGTTCCTCTCCCCATCATAATAAGCCCCCTAGTGAGCTGACCCTCCCAGGTATCTGGGTATTGTCCTCCATAGGCAGAAAGAAATAATGATCTGTCTTAACTATGGCCGAGCGATTGGCAAGCTCACCATTCAGGTCAAGTGCTGGATTAAGTTATTTTTATTCCTGTCTGGGTGCATCTCCATTAACTAACTGTTTGTCCTCCCTCATTTTTAGGTCGAGCCTGAAGCAGCGCACATGCGCTGCTCTGGCGAGACTTTATGTAAACAGAAAAATGCTTTGGAAAGCTCACCACAAGCTTGTGTGTGTGTTTTATTGTCGTTCAGATGCTATTCGTCTTTGCATGAGTCTTTCTGAGAAAGATAGCACGCAATTGGGCAAAGGCAGGTGCATGTGCCGCCTTTGTTCCGCCCACGGCCTATTGCTTGCGGCTACCTGCACGGGCCACATCTGTTTTGAATTATTGTGCACAGATGCGTGCGTGATAATGCAAAACAGATGTCTTGCTGTGGCGCGCGCACACAACTCACGTGCTTGTCTGTTGTTTGGTCCGGGCATGGAGACTGCTTGAACCGTCCAAAGGCGCTTAGGGCATCGCTTGTTAAACCAAGTTTTTCTAGTTATTAGTAGAGATTTTGCTTTGTGTTTGTGCTGATAACTTAATTTCCAGTTAATACCTATCACGTTATCTGCTCTTCCATTTCTCTAACTCATGAGAAAGAAGGCCCTGAAAACATGTTTAATCCCCACAACAGCACTTTCGCCTGGATCTGTGATCTGCAGGAGGGGCGGGGTGGAGACCGCTTTGCACGCAGATAATGTGTGCAAGGTTTTGTGCTTGGCATGAGGACAACAAGCTACAAATGTAAACCCGGGGGCCCGCAGAGCTGACAGCACGGCACATGTGCTTGTAAACTGTCTCAAGGAGGAGGTGTGATTGCCGTCTTTCTTCTCTGTTCTGGTCCCAGACCAGGGCCAGCTCTAGGCTCACGGAGGCCCTGAGCAGGGAGTGTAGGTAGGGGGCCCGAGGCCACCAAATCCCTGCCAGGGGCCGCCACGCAAATATGTATCTAAGGATATATATTGGTGTGGCGGCCCCTGGGGTTTGGCGGCCCTGTGCAGGTGCACAGCTTGCACATGCCTTAGGCCGGCCCTGCCCAGACAAAGGCGGGCTGACCTCCTGCGTGACCTGGCAAGTGCTGGGACTCCTGAAACACATTTCCCCGTTGTGGCCCGGTGCCTAACAAAATGAAAAAGAAGCAGCCTCTGTACGCTTGAATGATGAGGTGAAAATAACTGCTGTGCTCGGCGGAGAGGGTGCCGAGTTTCACCTCGAAGCGCACCCTGGCAGTTTCTCATGCTGCCCGGGTGATTGTTGCCGGCTATTTTTATTTATTTATTTCTACGGGGTGCGCTCTGCATGTGCACTGTGTTCCCACGCTACTATTGTTTGCGCCTTTGTGTTTCCAACGCCTGTCACATGTTCTAATTAGCTGGCCTCGCTGGATGACTATTGAGACGTGGGGACAGAGTGCTTGGTGTAAAAGAGCAAGGCAATCTATACAGAGTGTTTGTGTGCATGTTGTGGGTGCACATGAGTGTCTGTGTCTGCATGTGAGTGCGCTGTCATGTGGCCTCCCTTGCCTTCCTGCCAACTTTTCTTTGCTTTTGGTGGGATGAAGGGATGCAGCTTCAGGAGAGCAAGTGGTAGCAGTATGTTGGCCCCTTCTCTGTCGGGGTAGGAAAAGACTCAGGTCACTGGTCATGGCCGGAGGATTAGCTTCATATCCTGGTCACCTGCCGGGTTCCTCTCTGAGGTGAGACTTTCTGAGACAGCGCTGTGAACGGGAGTAGCCAGAAAATTAACCTCCTCTTTTGAGCCAAACCGCAGATGACAGAGTGAGCAAAGCAAGCATGCCCAACCTTTCCTACAATATTTTCCTTGACCCTTTGCATCCATCATCTATCCATTCATCCTACCATCCACCTTCCACTTTCATCTTTCCATCCTTCTATCCTTTCATCTCACCATCCACTCGTTCACCATTCCATTCATCCACTGACCATTCATCCATTCCTACACTCATCCACCATTCTTACAACTTTCCAACCTTCTATCCTCCATCCTTCCTTCATCCATCCATCCGTTTTTCAGCATTCCATCCAGTGACCATTACGTTTAAACACTTACCCATCCACCCCTCATCTATCCTTTACTCATTCCATTAATCCTTCTATCCACCTAGCCATCCTTCCATTCAACCATCCATTCACCCTTTCTTCTACCCATCCTTTCACCAACGAAACCTTTCACCTTTCCATCCAACATTTTACCTTTGCACCATCCTTTGTTCTTTTCACATTTCCTTCCAACTTCCCTTCTTTCCTTACATGTTACCTGTATACCTTTCATTAGTTCTTCCATTCACCATTGCTTCCTACCTTCTTCCCCACTTTCCCAGTTTATAGTACGTACCTATCCATCATTCTTTCTTTCCTCCCCTTATTTTCCTTTCTACACTTCACTCCCCAATTCAATCACTGTTTTTGGCCCTCTATGTCCTTTTTTCAATTATTTCATCATTTCTTTGTCTTCTTTTATAGGTGTTTTGTAGATGATATTTTTGTGCATCATTAAAAATGCGCCATATGCATTTACACACACGATTTCACATCAGTAGACTGATTTAATATAATTGCAGTTGAAACAAATTTCCTACGATGTGTTGAAGTGTGTATTCTAATGTGTTTTAGTTATACCACATTTCTGAGTAAAACACCATCTTGATCAAGTTGGAAGTCATCTCTGTCACTCATTCATGATTTCCCCACTGCACAGACCCTCTCACACAGGCACCACACAGTCAAGATGAAGTCATAATAGTTTATTTTCAATGCATTTATGTTCTGCTCACAATGAATCTGCTCGGATGTAGCAACATCTTCAGTTTCTTCACTGAATCTATTCATTCAAAGAAAGTTTTATTGTCAGTGTTTATTACATGTTCCAACATCTCTGGTTGACATTAGCATAGAGGGTGCTGAGTAAATATTCAAGATAATCACATAGTTCTTCGTGTTCAGGTGCTGATGTTTGTTTTTCATGTGCTCTGATTTTCTGAAGAAATGATACATTTACTCATACCATGGTGAAGCAGCAGAAATGTTGATGTGATATGCAAGCATTAACATAGTCAATAAGTCTTGCCTTTGGGACCGTATAAGTGTTTAGCCATGCAACACTTGAGGTTGTTGCACCAAGGATATTGTGCTGCATAACTAAATACTTATAAGGTCCCAAAGGCAAGACCTATTAGCTATGCCAATGCTTGTTTATATTTGTTTTTGTACATTCCAATCCCTCTGGCCAACAGCTTTTTTGCTACTTTGCGGAGTGTTATAATTTGCTTGATCTGCGAAGGTCACTGACCTAGAATCCACAGGGATGTCCTGACACTCCCATATGAGCAAGGCAGCTTTGGCATCCCAGATATCAAATTATATTACCTGGTAGCGCAATGCTATTTGTCCTACTATTGGTCTCATCCTGAAGCCCACCTTAGATATCTGAAACCAGAAAATGACCAGGCTGGACAATTACATATCTATGCTATACTACCACTACGTCTCACACGGGACTCTGACGATATCCAAGGGCTGCTTTACTCCCCAGCTTTGCAGCTAACTCATAATCCTTGGTTATCCCTGGCCTAAGAAGGCTAGTTCAGCACATCCTCAGGACACACCACTAAACCATGATGAGTGACCTTTTCCCAAATCAACAGATTATTCCACTGCACTCACCACCTCAGGAAACTACATGGCACATTGTGCTACAGGTTACCATCTTATCCGGTGGAACCTAAAGACTTGCGCCCTTGACACTGGTGATCGATTTGGCAGATGGATCCTGGCTAGTATCTCAACTTTATCAGTATAGTTTAGCCTTGGAATCAGTGGGAGTGAAGGGAACACGAGAGGCCTAGGAGCCCGATTTAGGCAAACCCATACTGGTCAAAGAATGGCATTTTTGCTCCCCAAACCACTGACAGAAATTACTGCATTATATGTTGTTTCACCGTGCTTACACTACTCGACATGGCCTAGCAAAAATTGATGCTACACGTTCCCATCACCCCCCACAGTGCGCTGCTGCCCATGAGGACTTTGCTCATCACAAATGGAAGTGACCAGTTATTCAGTCATATTGGACACAGATCCTTGATTCACTCTTGGAGATGATAGAACTCCTTGTTGAGGCTGATCGCTTGATGGGGTTGTTGGGTTAGGTCAAGCCTCTCCCACATAATAGCGGGTGCTTTGCCGCCACTTTGTTGCTAATTGCTAATCGCTGGATAACATTATGCAGGTGCAGTAGTAGAGCCCCCACTAAGGGTGCTTAAAGGGCCTTCTTTACTGTGACACAGCCTTTGAAGTCTATGCATCATTGCAACTTCCAGACCCAGGGACATATGGGAGCCTCTGCAAGACTAACTACTGACTCAGGACAACAACATTTCCGCAGGTAGTGTTAGATTGGACTCACATGCATAGATACACATGCACACATGTGTTTCCATTCCCTCACATCCACACATAGATCTCCAGGCCTGCACTGCCCCATCTTATGGTTTACAGATTCCTCATATTGTACCCCATAGCCATTTCAGTTTGCATTTTTTTCCCTTACTGCTGTTACAACCTTATGTATTTATGACTATCCTTGGTGTGCACTGGTGCACATTGTGTACCTTGAATAACATTGTTTGTCTTTGTGGAAAAACGAAACAAAGTCTTAAAAATACATTACCATGACATATTTTAAAGATAACTTTTTTCCTTTCGGAACAAGAAGGTAGAAAATGCAAGACAAGCTGAACATATTCTCCCCATGAGGGGAATCAAACTTACTGAGCCTTGGAATCATTGGACATGTGTGAAGTACTTCTCAATCCGTTGCGAAGCGCCAGCCGTAAACACTTGCTACATAATTGAAAGAGTAACCGTGTATAACCAATCGTCCTCTGCAATGGAGTCAGAAGCATTGTGCCACCACCAATAAATCCTATGGCACAGGATTGGGGGAGGTAGCCCAGAACATTTGCATGTTGTAAGTAATATGCCTACAATTCTAAACTCAATGAGAAGTGTGGAATGTCAAAAACAGCTGAGTAATCCCCAATTAACACCTTAACAACTTCTCATTAATACTCTGACAGTAGCATCCCCCGGAATTATTAGATTTTTTCCAACTATGAACTTTTCTTTCTTTATGACACCCTCAAAATGTATTCTTCTCTATGCAATCCTTCATAGCAGAATTACATAAGAAAACAGTGAGATTTGGATGATGGATGGCAATTTTAAATCAACACCCCATTCATTAACCCAAATGTTCCCAATCCATTAAAGAAATAAGCACATTACTGTCCAATTGATTTATTGGTTAGTCCTTGACAAGTAAGTCTCAATATATTCTGAATTTCTGTCAGTTTTACAAATACAAGACAATAAATAAAAGCCAGAGGAAAATAATAGTTCATTTTGAACTAGAAAGGATCAATACTATTGGTAAACTATTCCCAAATTCAACAATGGTGTTAATATTTTCCAGGTATATTGTTTTTTTTAAACAAAGAGAGGGACAAGGTAGGACATTGTTTTACGGGGTCCAGTGTATATGTCCATCAAGCATGTAATACAAAGAGAGTACAAAGTTCCCCGGGAAGAGTGAAGTAGTAGTGTTGTGTGTGCTAGGATGAGGGGGGAATCCCCTTGTTGGGACTAGAACCCTCACACACCCAGCAAGCTAGGTGTCATGCTTCATCATATGGGTTCTGCTCCTCGTCAGACTGGCGCTGCAATGTCTGACGGGCTCCCGAAATCGGGGCTCTTTATCGGAGATCTTTTGTCCCGGCCATATGGTGCATGCGTGTGTGAGGGCAGGAGGGGTTGTGTGTGTGGGCGTGAAGTGCATAATAAAGTTAAAAAAGGTAAATCAATCCACAACCTATTTTATTCTGGTGGTAGATTTCCTTGGTTAAAAGGGGTGGGAAGGGAGCTAAATGCCCTGGAACTGTCCTAGCAGGTTAGCTACTACCTTCATGAATGGTCGACATGTTTCTTTCCGCGAAGGAAATTCTTCAGGACCTAATTCTAGTGTACCACACAGTGAAAAATGAATCAAAAAGTGATGGAAATTATAATGAAATAATTAGAAACTTGCGACGTGGTATACAACCTTCTATGGGCGGTAATACCGATTAGGGGTCACCGTAGGTACCATACCTTGTCCCATTGGCTCATCGGAAAGCAGACTGAGAAGCACTTCAGAAGCACTTCAGGGAATATCCTGGGGTCTGGGGTCTAGGAACTTGAGTAGGACCAATCGGCCTGCTAATCGGTATTACCGCCCATAGAAGGTTGTATACCACGTCGCAAGTTTCTAATTATTTCATTATAATTTCCATCACTTTTTGATTCATTTTTCACTGTGTGGTACACTAGAATTAGGTCCTGAAGAATTTCCTTCGCGGAAAGAAGCATGTCGACCATTCATGAAGGTAGTAGCTAACCTGCTAGGACAGTTCCAGGACATTTAGCTCCCTTCCCACCCCTTTTAACCAAGGAAATCTACCACCAGAATAAAATAGGTTGTGGATTGATTTACCTTTTTTAACTTTATTATTCACTTCACGCCCACACACACAACCCCTCCTGCCCTCACACACGCATGCACCATATGGCCGGGACAAAAGATCTCCGATAAAGAGCCCCGATTTCGGGAGCCCGTCAGACATTGCAGCGCCAGTCTGACGAGGAGCAGAACCCATATGATGAAGCATGACACCTAGCTTGCTGGGTGTGTGAGGGTTCTAGTCCCAACAAGGGGATTTCCCCCTCATCCTAGCACACACAACACTACTACTTCACTCTTCCCGGGGAACTTTGTACTCTCTTTATATTGTTTTTTTTAAAAAAACATCCTTAGTTGAGGATTACATCTCAAACAGTAAATTACAATTCCAACATAGAAAATTAGCGGCTTTGTGTTTTGTGCCTCCTGAATGTGCGGATGACTTCTACACTGGGATTATAGAATAATTTTTTTTAAACTCAAAATTAGGAAAAATTGCCCCCGAACTTTTAAATTATTTTGAAGATACATGGATTATCCATCCAAGCAGGTCAGGTTACAAATAGTAAACTACACTTTTCAATTTAATGGTGGAACTGCTACTCAACCTTCTTAGTGGGGGATGCAAAAGCAAACTATGCCATGAAGGTTGGTATAACTTCTTTAACAGTTCAATTGGCAAACAAGACAAGAACCTGCATAATTTTCATGGAAAGTTTAAGAAAGGAACAATGTTTTCTAGAAATGTGACAGGCACAATCTTTATCAGGTAGTCCGTAGCCTTGAGTGTCTAACAAGGTAAAGAAATGTCTGAATGACTATTGGCCGAAATCCAACTGTTTTTAATGTTGGGAGGCTAGGACTACCTGGAAAGCATTGCTTACATCCTTCACTATTAATCGTACTATGTTTGATACTGCATTACTTTTCTCTTTTCACATAAACTTTTATTTAATTTGGCATTTGTGAAATTGTACATTAACTTATTTAAACAAAATGTCCTACCTGCAGTTCTCTTTTCATTTTTTTAAAAAATTTTTAAAGGTTCACTCACTGACAGTCTACAGTAATTTGAAAATCCAGTTCAGGTAAACAGTGTTCAAACTGCAAAATCCTTCTTCATTGCACCCAACAAGAAAAATACATCCAAAACCATGGAAACCAGAAATATTTATAATTTATTTTCTAAAATCATCTTCAATAAGACCAAAAAATCCTTATCCCTTGTTGGTCTCTGCTGTCTTTCTTTCCCCTCGTAAATTAAACACTGATTTAAAAAAAAAAACATTTGTTAAAAATGTAAATGTAGTTGGGAATTTATTTTAACCAAGGAACAGAAAGAAATAATATCAATTAATAATTACTTCTTTTTAAAAATAAAATGTAAAACTTAACAACCATCCAGATGTACGGATTCAAACACAACCTGAATGGGGAATTAAACCTGGCTAAGATTTACATAATATAAACATAATTTTAGTATAAGCTACCTCCCTATTTCTCAGCTTTCAATAAAGAGCCTAACCTAGTATATGATATTTAAAAAAGAATTAAGGCAATCTTACATGATCGCAGCTCTTTCGTGCTGCCGATCTTGACCACGACACTCTATCAACTGCAGGGAATAGGCGCACAAGTGGGAAAGTAAGCCTGAAAAGTAAAAACTGAAAAATAAACATGTTCCCCATCAAATGGAATGGAAAAGTGTTTGAAAAATGTAAATGTTTTTCATAGTTACATTAAGAGGCCGATTCCGATTCCGTAAAATACCCTACGAATAGCCGTACGGAGCATATTTCCCGTACGAATCGTACACCTTAAACGTCCCCGTACGTATGATGAAGTACGATCCGAACCCAAAGCAGATCTCCGTACGAATCGTACGAAAGACTACACGACTTATTAATCCATACAAATCACATTCCGGACACGCAGTACGCGATGTCCGTACGGATCGAAGCAGCTTTTTCCAACCCAGCAAGTAGGATTTGTCACGTCAACACTTTGTACGACTCTTTTTCTACGGGAGCTCAAAACGTCCGTAAAAGCAGATTTCAACTCGAACCGCGTATGAAATGGACCCCCCCCAGGTACGCGAGTACATCCCATGATTGCAGGGGTGCGGTGCATAGGGGTACGGTGCATAGGGGTACGGTGCGCATGTGATTGTGTGGCTCTCCGTACGAATTGCTCATACGATGTTTTCCATACGAATCGCGTTCTCGTTCCCCGGTCCGGATCGTACTTGTCGGGTTGTACAGCAAGTTTACGATTCGTACGGTTTACCGTGTGGGTCCGTATCATACGGATTTCCCCTTGCTTTTTGTACGGTTCGCAAAGATTCAGACATATTTTTTTCCTACGGATCAGACTACGCGATCCGGACGGATTTGTACGATTCGTACGGAAAGGGCTACGAATTTGAATCGCCGTACGGATCAGTTTCCCGAATCGGAATCGACCCCTAAATGTGTAAAATTACTAGTTTCTTTTGTTTAATAATGTGTTTTTATAATAACGAAAAAAATTAATATATTACATATTTGTTTCTATTTTTATAAAAAAATATTTATTTTCCTTCACATTTTGTTTTGTGTTTTTGTTTATGCTTAAATGAAATACTTGCAATTTATTTTAAATCTAACAAGGTGTAATTATATTATGTTTATTGGATTTTTCAAAATATTTATATTACTTATAATGTATTATTTTCTAAGCATTATTTCAAGAACAAAATATCCAAATATGAATAGTTAATATCTGAATATTCATTCACTTTCCCCAATAGTGATATATCCCTTGCAGCCCATGCGTAAAACGTATTCTGCTTTTTTATGTATTTAACCATTATGTTTAATTAATGAATTATATTTACAAATTAATACCCATGTATTAATTGTTAATTTCTGAGTATTAATGCACTCCCCCATCCAATACAACTATATCCTTTGCATTCCATGCCTGAAAAAACATGATACTCTTTATTTCAATTTATTTATTCATTATGTTTAATATTAAAATAAATTTGGAATTTGATGCTAAAGTATTGCTAGTTAGTACCTAAGTATTACAACACATCTCCACCCAGTACCCCAATATCCTTCAAACTCCATACCTAAAAGTTGCTTCTTGTTTTTCATTATTTTATCATTACTTGATTAAATAATGTAAATTCTTAAATTAATGGCCAAGCATTAACAGTTAATACCCAAGTATTACCACACTTCCCCACCCAATATTCCATGCATCCCATGTATAAAACTGAATCTAAATGTTTTTAATTTCTTTTTAGCACAAGATTACATTATAAATATATTTCACTATTAATGTCCAAATATTAATAGTTAATGCCTGACTATTAATATACTTCCTCACCCAATAACCCTATATCCCTCGCATCCGGTGCCTAAACGTATTGTACAGTTTAATTCAATGTATTTAATCTTGTTATTAAATTACATTTTCATTACAAAAAAGTAATTCTCAAGTATTAGCAGTTGATAGCCAAGTGTAGATACACTTCCCCACCCAATATCCACTGAAGCCTTGAATCCGGACAATGGCACTTATTAACCTAATTGCTAGAAAAACAATAGTTATTGTATCACACATTAATTAGTATATCAATTGAAAACAAACCCAAACAATTATTACTCCTGTTTAAAATTACTTACCTGTACTTACCAAAATGTGTGGTAAAGGCATGCATGATAAAGGCATGATTAGTAAAGTGATGTGTGGTACAGACATGCATGGCAAAGATATATACGTCTAAAAGACTAAGTGGAAAATGCTTCACAAGATAAAGACCAGGTGGTAAAGGCTGTCTCCTTTTCCCAGTTCTTCCAAACGTTCTAGAGTGGATACTGCTACTTCCTTTTCAGATTTTTCAATACTAAATTCAGTTTGGATTCCAAACTGAAGGCCTTATTTTGAAAGTGGGTGATCGGACTGCCGCCTGCTATCACAGTGTTCAAGAGACCACCTGACAAACAGCTGGTGGTCCAACTGCCCGATTGCAAGAGGACCATCATGCTGCCTTCAGAAAGTGCTTTTTTACAGGAAAGGGACCACAGCACAAGCTGCAGTGTAAAAAACACTTTTTGCACATCCATTCACTGTGTGCCATGCACCATGTGTAGGGGAACTAAATGTGCCCCCAGGACCACTTTACAGTGGCACACAATGGTGGGGGCCCTGTTTGGGGCCCCAAAGTCCATTTTTGACAGACTTTCATGGAAGTCTAACGGCCATGAAAAGGCTGTCTGAAAGGGATATTGTAATTTCGATGGCGGTGCCTGACCCAGTCAATTGCCATTCAAGGGATAAGATTCTGATTGCCGCCCGACACGATCATAGGTCTTGTTGGATGAGACAGTCTTTTGCCCCAATGGTTTTGGTCCGACTGCCTGCATCATAATGCAGCGGTCTGGCCGAAGGGCTGTCAGTCCGTGGGACCACCATCTGAATGGAACCTGCATTTTTCGGCCTCCTGAATAAAGTGGCTGAGCAGCCTACCTCTGCTGACTGTGGCCCTAGTCCCTAAGATCCTCCACCCATTGTTTGCAGAGCAATACGAGTGACCAGGAAGCAGTTCTATGGCATGTTCTAGAAATTGAGACTTTTGTAGGTCGGGAACAATTTGCCAAGGCTCCCTGAAGAAGCTATGATCTTTGATTTTCTGGGTTGCTCTGCTCAAAGTTTTTTGACTGGAAGTTCAAGGTTTCCATGGTATTACTGAAATCAAGTGTCTGACCTTGTGGAACCATTGTTGGCTTAAGCATCCTGATTTACCCACTGGAAATGTTTGAGCGGCATCATTTTTTCTAAGTGATAAGGTAAACTCTTCATCTGGACAAACCACTAAGGTTCACCTTCCTCCCTCAATCCTTCATGGCTGGAGTGAAATTGCACCTTGCAACTCATAGCACTTCCCCCACAAGCAGCAAATGACTTCTGAAAAAGGCCTTTTTTAATTTAGAATACCACTTCATTGACTTTATTCCTGAACAAACCTTAAATTTCCGTGCAAATACAGGAAGAGAAATTATGCCATAAATAACCAAGCAAGACAAGGCTTATCATTTTGTGAGGACAAAGAAAAAAAAAATTCTGCTTTTCTTTTCTCTTCCTGATACAGGGTCCTACATTTCCTCCTATTCTCAGTGTTGATTTTCCTACAATAGTGCCACTCTTTCTTAAACAACTATACTTTTGAATGGTTTCCTTCTCAAATCATCCTTTGCTCACATAATAGCCTCTTGGTTTCTCTCAGTTATCACAATCTCTCCTATGTTTGTGACAAAGCCTCTAAACATCTCTGATTCAGTAGTTACTTCCAGTAAGACATCTGTATTTTCTGTGTTGTCATCCCAGATTGTGTGCCTTTTGCTGGACCCTATTTTTGATTGATGATTTTAGAACGTTGTGGTCTTTACCCCTGATAACCAGGATTAAAGTGTTCAGCCCCTACCCTACTCACTCCCCATTAAACAAAGTTAAATTAGCTAATTCTTAACTGGCACTTTTAACTGGTCTGTATGTTTCTAGTATATGGTATAGAGAGTGCACCCAGGGCCTGAAAGCAAAATGACACTTGTGGGACTGTAGCACCTATTGTGCCATCCACTCCAGTTCAATCCAACTATTCCTAAAGGCCTACTGTGTGTATTCTCAAATGCTGCAGTGCATCAAAATATCACTTTTTGATGTGTAACGTCCTCCCTTATAATAGCTTGTGCCAGACTTAAATGTGCCACATCAAAAACACCCCATTAAAACACATTCTGGACCTTTGGAAGACCAGAACAGGACTGAACCTGTTGTCTGTGGCCTGTGAGGAACAATGAAGGGCGCCTCCATGTGGATAACTATGCCAGAATCAGGTGGGGCTCACAGGTGCAGCATACGGAGAGGGTCGTGGTGAATATGGGGGGTACGCCTGGGTTGCGTGCTGGCCCCGACCTTGTTCTCTCTATTTGTGAACGGGGTGGTAGATCATCTAAGAGAAGATCCAGCGGACGCCCCTATCCTGGCAGGGGAGAAAACCCCAACCCTCCTTTTCGCCGACACCCTCCTGATCTCCAAAACACCGGGTGGCCTGCAAAAACTTTTAACCCCTTCGCTGCTAGGCCTTTTCCCCTCCTGTGCTGAGGCTTTTTTGGGCGTTTTGGAGTAGTGCGCGCTTAGGCCCTTGTAACTTTTTGACCACATAAGGTATCCACGCCAAATTTGCGTCCTTTTCTTCCAACATCATGTGGATTCTAAAGGCGCCCTGGGTTTGTGGATTCCCTTGGAGGGGGCCCAGAAATTAACCAAAATATAGTGATTTTTTTGTTTTTTTCAGAAAAATGGGAAAAACGGGCTGCAAATGAAAGCCTCTGGGTGTTTCCCTGAAAATGGTATCACAAAAAGGTTTGTGGGGCTGAAATCTCCATTTTCTCAGCTTTCAGGGAATGACAGACTTTTGTCAGAGAACCGAAATTTTTCACTCAGTTTTGGCATTTTTCTGGGACATAGCCTATTTTTGCTATTTTTAGAGCTTTTCACCTCCTTCCAGTTAATGGTAGAAATGAGTTTGAAAGCAATAATGGATCCTGGAAAGCTTTACATTTTCGAAAAGTAGACAAAATTCTGAATTCAGAAAGGGGTCATTTGTCTAAATCCATGAAGGTTTTGTTATAGAAACTAACAGTTAGATATTGGAATATTTGAAAGTTTGTTGAAAAAAACAGCCTTTTGTCTCAACGTTTTCACCTATAACTTTTTCTAATTTTGACAGCTCTTGGAAAGCAATATACCGTTACATCCGTTAGACCTTCCTGGTTGTGGGGATATATAGGACTTGTAGTTTCACCAAGAACCCGACGAACCCAGATCCAAAAACTGAGCAGCAACTTGCAATGGTATTTTTTCATTTACTGGGTATAGTGCACTTTGTCTTGGAAAATGTATACATGGAATAATCTGTATGAAAGACACCTATGTATTTCTGAATTGGGTACAAATTATAGACTTCAGAAACAGTATATAATTGCACATTTTCAAAGTTGGGAATACTCATACTAGCATGAGAATTATTGGTCATTTTTCATAAAGATTTTTTTTTTACACAATGTCTTTCATTCAAAGGGAGAAATGCATGAAAGCTCAATTGGTAATAACAGTTGATTTACAAATCTGAATTACCCCAAGTGTCCCGATAAAAACGGTACCTCATTTGTGTGGGTCGGCCTTGTGCCTGCGACAGGAAACGGCGGAAAATGCAACGTGGTCACACCTAAATTTAGCAGTTACAAATTGACCCTTTTTTGGCAAAGTGCCTACCTGTAGTTTTTGCACCCTAGCTCTGCCGGCACCTAGGGAAACCTAGCAAACCTATACATTTTTGAAAAGTAGACACCCAGGGAAATTCAGGATGGGGTGACTCGACTGCCTACCACCAGGTTTTGTTACCCAGAATCCCTTGCAAAGCTAAGTTTTTCACAAAATAAACACATTTTCCTCACATTTCTGTGGTGGAAAGTTCTGGAATCTGCGTGGATCAACAAATTTCCACCCACCCAGCGTGCCCCCAGGTCTCCCGAAAAAAATGGTACCTCACTTGTGTGGGTAGGCATAGTGGCTGCGACATGAAACAGCGCAAAACGCAGCATGGTCGCACCTCAATTTCCCAGTGAAATTTAGCACGATTCGGACAAAAAGACTACCTTTTGTTTTTGCGCCGTAGCTCTGCCAGCACCTAGGGAAACCTAGCAAACCTATACATTTTAAAAAACTAGACACCCAGGGCAATTCAGCATGGGGTGACTCGTCTGCCCACCCCCAGGTTTTGTTACCCAGAATCCCTTGCAAACATAAAAATTTGACCAAAAAAACACATTTTCCTCACATTTCTGTGGTGGAAAGTTCTGGAATCTGCGTGGATCAACAAATTTCCACCCACCCAGCGTGCCCCCAGGTCTCCCGAAAAAAATGGTACCTCACTTGCGTGGGTAGGCATAGTGGCTGCGACATGAAACAGCGCAAAACGCAGCATGGTCGCACCTCAATTTCCCAGTGAAATTTAGCACGATTCGGACAAAAAGACTACCTTTTGTTTTTGCGCCGTAGCTCTGCCGGCACCTAGGGAAACCTAGCAAACCTATACATTTTTTAAAACTAGACACCCAGGGAAATTCAGGATGTGGTGACTCGCCTGCCTACCCCCAGGTTTTGTTACCCAGAATCCCTTGAAAACATAAAAATTTGACCAAAAAAACACATTTTCCTCACATTTCTGTGGTGGAAAGTTCTGGAATCTGCGTGGATCAACAAATTTCCACCCACCCAGCGTGCCCCCAGGTTTCCCTAAAAAAATGGTACCTCACTTGCGTGGGTAGGCATAGTGGCTGCGACATGAAACAGCGCAAAACGCAGCATGGTCGCACCTCAATTTCCCAGTGAAATTTAGCACGATTCGGACAAAAGACTACCTTTTGTTTTTGCGCCGTAGCTCTGCCAGCACCTAGGGAAACCTAGCAAACCTATACATTTTTGAAAACTAGACACCCAGGGGAATTCAGGATGGGGTGACTCGCCTGCCTACCCCCAGGTTTTGTTACCCAGAATCCCTTGAAAACATAAAAATTTGATCAAAAAAACACATTTTCCTCACATTTCTGTGGTGGAAAGTTCTGGAATCTGCGTGGATCAACAAATTTTCACTCACCCAGCGTGGCCCCAGGTCTCCCAAAAAAAATGGTACCTCACTTGCGTGGGTAGGCATAGTGGCTGCGACATGAAACAGCGCAAAACGCAGCATGGTCGCACCTCAATTTCCCAGTGAAATTTTGCACGATTCGGACAAAAAGACTACCTTTTTTTTTCCGCCGTAGCTCTGCCAGCACCTAGGGAAACCTAGCAAACCTATACATTTTTTAAAACTAGACACCCAGGGGAATTCAGGATGGGGTGACTCGCCTGCCTACCCACAGGTTTTGTTACCCAGAATCCCTTGCAAACATAAAAATTTGACCAAAAAAACAAATTTTCCTCACATTTCTGTGGTGGAAAGTTCTGGAATCTGCGTGGATCAACACATTTCTACTCACCCAGCGTGGCCCCAGGTCTCCCGAAAACAATGGTACCTCACTTGCGTGGGTAGGCATAGTGGCTGCGACATGAAACAGCGCAAAACGCAGCATGGTCGCACCTCAATTTCCCAGTGAAATTTAGCACAATTTGGACAAAAAGACTACCTTTTGTTTTTGCGCCGTAGCTCTGCCAGCACCTAGGGCAACCTAGCAAACCTATACATTTTTGAAAACTAGACACCCAGGGCAATTCAGGATGGGGTGACTCGCCTGCCCACCCCCAGGTTTTGTTACCCAGAATCCCTTGCAAACATAAAACTTTGACCAAAAAAACACATTTTCCTCACATTTCTGTGGTGGAAAGTTCTGGAATCTGCGTGGATCAACAAATTTCCACCCACCCAGCGTGCCCCCAGGTCTCCCAAAAAAAATGGTACCTCACTTGCGTGGGTAGGCATAGTGGCTGCGACATGAAACAGCGCAAAACGCAGCATGGTCGCACCTCAATTTCCCAGTGAAATTTAGCACGATTCGGACAAAAAGACTACCTTTTGTTTTTGCGCCGTAGCTCTGCCAGCACCTAGGGAAACATAGTAAACCTATACATTTCTGAAATCTAGACACCCAGGGCAATTCAGGATGGGGTGACTCGCCTGCCCACCCCCAGGTTTTGTTACCCAGAATCCCTTGCAAACATAAAAATTTGACCAAAAAAACACATTTTCCTCACATTTCTGTGGTGGAAAGTTCTGGAATCTGCGTGGATCAACAAATTTCCACCCACCCAGCGTGCCCCCAGGTCTCCCAAAAAAAATGGTACCTCACTTGCGTGGGTAGGCATAGTGGCTGCGACATGAAACAGCGCAAAACGCAGCATGGTCGCACCTCAATTTCCCAGTGAAATTTAGCACGATTCGGACAAAAAGACTACCTTTTGTTTTTGCGCCGTAGCTCTGCCAGCACCTAGGGAAACCTAGCAAACCTATACATTTTTGAAAACTAGACACCCAGGGCAATTCAGGATGGGGTGACTCGCCTGCCCACCCCCAGGTTTTGTTACCCAGAATCCCTTGCAAACATAAACATTTGACCAAAAAAACACATTTTCCTCACATTTCTGTGGTGGAAAGTTCTGGAATCTGCGTGGATCAACAAATTTCCACCCACCCAGCGTGCCCCCAGGTCTCCCGAAAATAATGGTACCTCACTTGCGTGGGTAGGCATAGTGGCTGCGACATGAAACAGCGCAAAACGCAGCATGGTCGCACCTCAATTTCCCAGTGAAATTTAGCACGATTCGGACAAAAAGACTACCTTTTGTTTTTGCGCCGTAGCTCTGCCAGCACCTAGGGAAACCTAGCAAACCTATACATTTTTGAAAACTAGACACCCAGGGGAATTTAGGATGGGGTGACTCGCCTGCCTACCCCCAGGTTTTGTTACCCAGAATCCCTTGCAAACATAAACATTTGACCAAAAAAACACATTTTCCTCACATTTCTGTGGTGGAAAGTTCTGGAATCTGCGTGGATCAACAAATTTCCACCCACCCAGCGTGCCCCCAGGTCTCCCGAAAAAAATGGTACCTCACTTGCGTGGGTAGGCATAGTGGCTGCGACATGAAACAGCGCAAAACGCAGCATGGTCGCACCTCAATTTCCCAGTGAAATTTAGCACGATTCGGACAAAAAGACTACCTTTTGTTTTTGCGCCGTAGCTCTGCCAGCACCTAGGGAAACCTAGCAAACCTATACATTTTTGAAAACTAGACACCCAGGGGAATTCAGGATGGGGTGACTCGCCTGCCTACCCCCAGGTTTTGTTACCCAGAATCCCTTGAAAACATAAACATTTGACCAAAAAAACACATTTTCCTCACATTTCTGTGGTGGAAAGTTCTGGAATCTGCGTGGATCAACAAATTTCCACCCACCCAGCGTGCCCCCAGGTCTCCCGAAAAAAATGGTACCTCACTTGCGTGGGTAGGCTTAGTGGCTGTGACATGAAACAGCGCAAAACGCAGCATGGTCGCACCTCAATTTCCCAGTGAAATTTAGCACGATTCGGACAAAAAGACTACCTTTTGTTTTTGCGCCGTAGCTCTGCCAGCACCTAGGGAAACCTAGCAAACCTATACATGTTTGAAAACTAGACACCCAGGGGAACTCAGGATGGGGTGACTCGCCTGCCTACCCCCAGGTTTTGTTACCCAGAATCCCTTGAAAACATAAAAATTTGACCAAAAAAACACATTTTCCTCACATTTCTGTGGTGGAAAGTTCTGGAATCTGCGTGGATCAACAAATTTCCACCCACCCAGCGTGGCCCCAGGTCTCCCAAAAAAAATGGTACCTCAGTTGCGTGGGTAGGCATAGTGGCTGCGACATGAAACAGCGCAAAACACAGCATGGTCGCACCTCAATTTCCCAGTGAAATTTAGCACGATTCGGACAAAAAGACTACCTTTTGTTTTTGCGCCGTAGCTCTGCCAGCACCTAGGGAAACCTAGCAAACCTATACATTTTTGAAAACTAGACACCCAGGGGAATTCAGGATGGGGTGACTCGCCTGCCTACCCCCAGGTTTTGTTACCCAGAATCCCTTGAAAACATAACAATTTGACCAAAAAAACACATTTTCCTCACATTTCTGTGGTGGAAAGTTCTGGAATCTGCGTGGATCAACAAATTTCCACCCACCCAGTGTGGCCCCAGGTCTCCCAAAAACAATGGTACCTCACTTGCGTGGGTAGGAATAGTGGCTGCGACATGAAACAGCGCAAAACGCAGCATGGTCGCACCTCAATTTCCCAGTGAAATTTAGCACGATTCGGACAAAAAGACTACCTTTTGTTTTTGCGCCGTAGCTCTGCCAGCACCTAGGGAAACCTAGCAAACCTATACATTTTTGAAAACTAGACACCCAGGGAAATTCAGGATGGGGTGACTCGCCTGCCTACGCCCAGGTTTTGTTACCCAGAATCCCTTGCAAACATAAAAATTTGACCAAAAAAACACATTTTCCTCACATTTCTGTGGTGGAAAGTTCTGGAATCTGCGTGGATCAACAAATTTCCACCCACCCAGCGTGGCCCCAGGTCTCTCGAAAACAATGGTACCTCACTTGCGTGGGTAGAAATAGTGGCTGCGACATGAAACAGCGCAAAACGCAGCATGGTCGCACCTCAATTTCCCAGTGAAATTTAGCACGATTCGGACAAAAAGACTACCTTTTGTTTTTGCGCCGTAGCTCTGCCAGCACCTAGGGAAACCTAGCAAACCTATACATTTTTGAAAACTAGACACCCAGGGGAATTCAGGATGAGGTGACTCGCCTGCCTACCCCCAGGTTTTGTTACCCAGAATCCCTTGCAAACATAAAAATTTGACAAAAAAAACACATTTTCCTCACATTTCTGTGGTGGAAAGTTCTGGAATCTGCGTGGATCAACAAATTTCCACCCACCCAGCGTTCCCCCAGGTCTCCTGAAAAAAATGGTACCTCACTTGCGTGGGTAAACATAGTGGCTGCAACAGGAAACGGTTCAAATTGTACGGTGGTGAATTTACATTACCTTATTGCAAAACTACCTTGATTTTGGGGGGGGGGCATCTGAGTTTGTGGCCCGGGGCTCGGTGGTATTCTTTGCAAAGTAGCAAACCCAAACAGTTCTGAAAACTAGACACCCGGGGGAGTCCAGGGAGGTATGGCATGCATGGGTCCCCCAATGTTTTCCTACCCAGAACTCTCTGCAAACCTTAAAATTAGGTAAAAATTGCACTTTTCCAAACTTTTTGGCGTGGGATCGCCGGGCCGGCAAAAAAGTCATACCACCCTGCGTTCCCCTTGTTCTCCCGAGTAAAAGGATACCTCACTTGTGTGGGTGCCCCAAAGCAGAATACTCCAAAAATGAATTTTGAAAAAAGTAGTTTTTACTCATATTTACGTTTTACAAATTAAGCACCCCAGCCTAAGTCACATGCCTTTGGCCCACCCACACAAGTGAGGTATCATTTTACTCGGGAGAACAAGGGAAACACTGGGTGGTAGGACATTTGTTCCGGCAGCGAGATCCCACCCAAAAAAGTATGGAAAAATGGTTTTTTTTGACCAAAATTTCAGGTTTTCAGGGGTTTCTGGGTAGGAAAACATTGGGGGACCCACGCATGCCATACCACCCTGGACTCCCCCGGGTGTCTAGTTCTCAGAACTGTTTGGGTTTGGTAGTTTCCAAAGATGCCTGCCAAGCCCCGGGCCAAAAGCTCAGGTGACCCCCTCAAAAAATAAGATTATTTGGCTAAAGGTAATGTTTTCGTCTCCACAGTATGAATTGGGCCTTTTCCTAAAGCAGCCGCTATGCCTACCCACGCAAGTGAGGTACCATTTTTATCGGGAGACCTTGGGGAACGCTGGGTGGGAGGTAATTTGTGTGTGCCCAGTGATGCCACGCTTTCCCACACTAAAACGTGTGAAAAAACTGATTTTTTCCATGCAAAAAATGAGGTTTGCAAGGGATTCTGGGTAAAGGAACGTTGGAGGATCCACGCAAGCCATACCTCCTTGGAAGCCCCCGGTTGTCTACTTTTCAGAAATGTGTGGGATTGGTAGGTTTCCCTAGATGGCTGTCTCGCACGGGGCCAAAAACCCAGGTGACCCCTCTTGCAAAAGCTGGTGGACTTAGGGGTTACCTGGGTTTCTGGCCCCGTGCGAGACAGCCATCTATGGAAACCTACCAAACCCACACATTTCTGAAAATTAGACACCCGGGCGCTTCCAAGGAGGTATGGCTTGCGTGGATCCGCCAACGTTCCTTTACCCAGAATCCCTTGCAAACCTCAATTTTAGCAGAAAAAAATCAATTTTTTCACACGTTGTAGTCTGGGAAAGCGTGGCATCACTGGGCTCACACAAATTACCTCCCACCCAGCATTCCCCCAGGTCTCCCGATAAAAACGGTACCTCACTTGCGTGGGTAGCCATAGTGGCTGCAATAGGAAAAGGTCCAAATCTAACAGTGGTGAATATAAAATACCCTGAAGCAATATAACTTTGATTTTTTGGGGGGGAGGCACCTGAGTTTTTGGCCCGGGGTGGGTGGTATTCTTTGGAAAGTAGCAAACCCAAACAGTTCTGAAAACTAGACACCCGGGAGAGTCCAGGGAGGTATGGCATGTGTGGGTCCACCAATGTTTTCCTACCCAGAACTCCTTGCAAACCTTAAAAATAGGTAAAAATAGCACTTTTCCAAACATTTTGGCGTGGGATCGCCGTGCCGGCAAAAAAGTCCTATCACCCTGCGCTCCCCTTGTTCTCCCAAGTAAAAGGATACCACACCTTAACAGAGTTACTCAAAAGTCAAACATTCAAGCACGGCTATCTATTCCTCAAAGACACACACATACAGGTTGGATTTGGCACGAGGGCGAGTGATGGTTCAGTACATAACATTTTATTAACAAGATATTTCAAAAAAATGAAATGCTCTGTCAATAAATAAATGCATAAAAACTGAACCAGTGACTCGCAACTCGTGAGCTGTAAAGCCACGACAAGGCACCAACCGTTTTACAGACCATTCACGCACCTTTCATACCTGATACAAACCAGACCATTGACACCATCCGAATGGAAAAGCAACACATAACAACAATCACAATAAGGGGCAAGGTACACCCTACTGCAGAAATAGAAAAAAAACAATTATTACTGCACACCCATCTAATCCGCAAGCACACACACATACTGGTTGGATTTGGCACGAGGGTGAGTGATGATTTAGTACATACAATTGGATACGCAAGTAATTTCATCAAAAATGAAATACACTGCGTATAATTGAAAGTATGATAAACTGAACCACTGACTCGCAGCTCGTGAGCTGTAAAGCCACGTCAAGGCACCAACCTCTTTACAGGCCATTCATACACCTTTCGTACGCGTGACACATACATAACATTCACACCGCCAGCCGCGGACCCATCACATTTCAACACTCACACCAGCAAACAGCGCCATTCAAGGGCCCATCACTTTCACACGCCCACATTTCTGACACTGCAACTACACAAAATGATGGACTGTGTGGAGTGTCACTCAACTAGCAGTGTGTGTAGTGACCAACAGAAAGTAACTACTCACACACCGCCTGCCGAGCGCCAGTCCACCCACACCACCATCCAAGCACCAGACCATGCACACTGCCAGCCAAACACCACTCAGCGCACACCGACAGCCAACTACCACTCCACACACACCACCAGCCAAGCATCACTCCACGCACACCACCAGCCAAGCGCCACTCCACAAACACAACACCATCCAAGCACCACTCCACACACGCCGCCAGCCAAGCACCACTCCACACACACCGCCAGCCAAGCACCACTCCACTCACACCGCCAGCCAAGCACCTAACCATACACTCCGCCAGCCAAGCAAAAATCCACGCACCCCCCAGCACAACTCCAATCCATGCACTATGCCAGCCAAGCACCAGACCACGCACACCACCAGCCAAGCGCCATCCACTCACACCACCAGCCAAGCACCTAACCATGCACTCCGCCAGCCAAGCAAAAATCCACTCACCCCCCCAGCACAACTCCAATCCATGCACTATGCCAGCCAAGCACCACTCCACACACACCGCCAGCCAAGCACCACTCCACTCACACCGCCAGCCAAGCACCTAACCATACACTCCGCCAGCCAAGCAAAAATCCACGCACCCCCCCAGCACAACTCCAATCCATGCACTATGCCAGCCAAGCACCAGACCACGCACACCACCAGCCAAGCGCCATCCACTCACACCACCAGCCAAGCACCTAACCATGCACTCCGCCAGCCAAGCAAAAATCCACTCACCCCCCAGCACAACTCCAATCCATGCACTATGCCAGCCAAGCACCAGACCACGCACACCACCAGCCAAGCGCCAGTCCACGCACACCAACAATCCAAGCACAATCCTGCACACACCACCATCGAAATTAGAATTTTTTAAAGAAATACCACAAATCAAATGTAGAAACCTACAAATCTGCTAACACAAATTCAAAACCTAAATGTTTTGCACTAATGCAAACAAAAAAATATTACAGAAAACAGACCAGACAGTACACTTACAAGCTCAATGAAACTCCCAAAACTTCTTTTGTGTGTGGTACGATTTAAAACAAGCTGGCACACACAATCCAGGATTTGAAGGACAGTCAGGACAGTGCATACGAGACTCCCTCCGCACTTCTCTTCGCCAACAGACTCTACATCTTTTAGTGGGATTGTCTTTTGCAGTTGTGGGAGGAGTGTATTCTGGAAAGTGGCGATCTTTCAGTCTAGCCACTTCCTCCACCACTCCAAATCTTGGCACACTTGCCTGTTCCACTAGTACAAGGCTGCCTATTATAGTCTCCTGAAACTTAACAAAAGGCATCTTTGACTCAGGACAAGATTTCTGGAAAACAACAAAAGCATTAAAGGATGCCAAGTGGAAAAGATGGATAGCCAACTTCTTGTACCAAACGTAAGCCTTTCGAAGAGCAGCATAAGGTTCCAACCTCTGATCTACTCTGTCAACACCACCCATGTGCCTATTATAGTCTAAAATGCACACAGGTTTACGCACTTCAGCAGTCTCACCCCGAACTGGCAGAGCTTCAGTGCTTTCGTCATGGATAGTAGTCAGCATGTAAACATCTCTCCTGTCTGAAAACTTCACAGCTAGAAGCTTCCCACATCGCAATGCAGTAGACTGTCCCCGCACAAGCCTTTTGCAAACAAGTTCTATTGGAAAACCTTTCCGGTTACTGCGCATCGTGCCACATGCAACAGTGCCCACTTTGGCCAACTCCTTGAACAAACGCACACTAGTGTAGAAGTTATCTACATATAAATGGTGGCCTTTGTTAAATAATCATCTACCTAGTTCCCACACAATTTTCTCAGTCACTCCAAAAGTGGACGGACAAGCAGAAGTGTTAATGCTGGAATCCTTACCGGTGTACACCCTGAAATTATAAACATATCCAGTCTCACTGTCACACAGCATATACAGTTTGATGCCATAGCGTGCCCTCTTACTAGGAATGTATTGCCTAAAAACCAAGCGGCCCTTGAACAATACCAAAGACTCGTCCACAGCTATTTCTCTTCCAGGTGCAAACATCTCAGGAAAACGATCAACAAAGTGATCAAGGACAGGCCGAATCTTAAAAAGACGGTCACAATCAGGGTGATCGCATGGCAAAGCTAAATCATTATCAACAAAATGCATCATGCGAAGAAGAAGCATATATCGATCACGAGTCATAACTGCTGGAAATATAGATGTTGCCATCAAGGGACTAGTGGACCAATAAGAAGACATTGATGGCTTCCTTAGCAAGCCCATCAAAAAAGTTAATCCCAAAAACTTCTTCATCTCTTCAACATATGTGGGAGACCAATGGGTAGCTCTGGAATGGGGCTTAAGGCTGGCACTGTGGTCCCTCAAATACTGCTCTGCATACAAATTAGTTTGCTCCACAATCTCCTGCAAAAACTCATCGTCAAAAAACAACTGAAAATATTGAATTGGCAAAAAATTGTCAGTATCCACTCTACACCCTGGAACACCAGTGAAGTCTGGCAATTCCGGCTGCACCATGCCAGGGGCAACCCAGACGTCATCACTAACATGAGGAGAAGAAGCCACCCTAGCCTGCAGGCCAGATGCCTCTTGCTGCACTACATCAACGGGAACACTAGCATCCCCAGATGCCTCTTGCCTCACTACACCAACAGGAATACTAGCATCCCCAGATACATTTTGCATCTCTTCACCAACAGAAGAACTCACATCCCCAGCTGCCTCTTGCATCTCAACATCAACAGAAGAACTCGCATCCCCAGATGCCACTTGCTGCTCAACAACAACAGAAAGACTAGCAGCACCAGATGCCTCATGCTGCTCAACAACAGGAAGACTAGCAGCACCAGATAACCTTTGGCGCACCACAGCAATGTGAAACCTTTTGGGCGCAGCCTTTACCACACTTGCCTGTTCCCGACGAGAAAAAAAGGGAAACCTTGAGGACCTAGGCTGCCGCTCACATGGCTCTTCCCTCTCTACCGGCACATCAATGTCCCTCTCTACCACAGGCACTTCATCAGCACTAGAAGAAGAATCATCATCCGATGATACCATGCGAAGAGAAAACTCACTGCCTGAATCTTCTGCACCTACCTCATGCTCCGAATCGGAGTCCGTGTCTGGACCATGGTCAGAGGAAGACTCAAAAAGCAAACTAACAACCTGCTTAGCAGTAATCCTGCGAGCAGCCATTATCCTTACAAATCAAGAAGACTACACACACAAGTGAACAACAACCTACACTGTGCAAAGGAAGAAGTAAACAAGGTAGAGTCTTCACACAAAAATCAATACACTCAAAAACAATTCAAATCTAACCAAAAATAAGAAGACTCACCAGCACCTACTCTGCTGAAACACAGCAAAAAGAAAGGAAATCCCACTGGAAAGAAAAAAAAAAGTATAGATTAGACAAAGTACACATCAAGCAGCAATACAAAAAAAAAAGTTAACAATCAAGAAACACAAAGCCACACAAACAGCAATAACTTCACTTTTCATAACAACACATTTATCTAGGAAAAATAGTACAAAAAACATTTACTTACCAAGCACATGCAACTACACAAGCTGCAAAACCAACATTAACCGAACCACAACCTACACCAATACAAACAGCAAAAGCCTGGATCAAAAACAAAGAAGAAAAAAAATAATTTAATACTACATTTCACAAACAACATAACAAATGAATAAACAATACACAAATTTACCCCCAAAATCACATCCACACAGATGGGCCATCAAAAAGGACAAAACGGACAAAAGTACGGGTTGATTTGCCCACCGGGGGGGGGGAGGCCAGAAAATATAAATTTAAAATCCGACCCACCTGAAAGCGACCCTTGCACAATGGGTCACTTCCTACAATCTAAAATAAAATCCCTGGTGCTAGTGGGGGCATTTCCACCGCACAATCGCAATGCTGTGCGCGACCGTGAGCCAGAAATGCCCTGCAAAGAGACATCAGAAGAGAGGAAAATCACTTACCTCTCCCCTGATGCCTCTTTGCAAACCCCCCCAAATATCTCAAAACCAACCTAACACCTCCAGGCACAGGAAGCAAATGGCTTCCCGACCGCCTGGGAATCCCTGAAGATGTTGGCGCGTGCTGTGCGCGCTGACATCATCAGGGATTCTCATGGGGAGGGGGACAACAGAATTACTGTGGTTAACTGCGATGCTGGACAGAGGCACTTGCATCCTTGATTTTCACAAGCGCAATCCTAAAACAGTTCCTATGACCAGGAGCTTCTTTCTCCCCATCTTCTGCTCTCAACAGTCTCTGACCATTTATACACATAAGAGGCATGTGAACTCACACAGAAGATCCCCTATTGGCAACGCCCACCAACTAGCGGAGTGCACCATCTTTCCTAAATTTACCCACTATGATGGACAGCTCACTCAAGGGACCTGTGCACACATTGGTGCGATGGCATAGTAACACACACGGACACTGGAGACAAAGCAAGCGCTCGAGTTGCAGCACAAATTCAGGAAAACATTCATCAGCCCAAAAACATTTGTGACCTTCCCACTATGATTCACAGCTCACACAAGGGACCCCTGCGCACATCTGTGCAATTGCATAGTAACACACACATGGACACTGGAGACAAAGATGGGGCTCGAGTTGCAGCACAAACTCAGGAAAGCAATCATCAGCCCAAAAACATTTGTGAACTTCCCACTATGATGAACAAATGGTCTCTGTTTCCAGATACCTAAGAGCCTTGCTAGTTTATTCAGATAACAACCAACACACACTGGGGTCGATTGTGAAAATATGGTATTGTGTACAAAAAAGGGGAGAAATGCTCCTCTTTTAGGTGTCCCCTCACTCACCAGGGTTGCCCCATGGTGACATGCTTCATCATTGGGGCCATCTCAGTCCTCTACGGGCTGGGGCGTGCTGCGACTTGCGAAAGTTACGTAGGAGCACTTTATTAGACTATGTGTGGTGCATGTGTATTTGAGGAGTGGACTATGTGATGTGTGAAATACCTGCCCAGTAGGTTTACAATAAACTTTATTCTTGCCTCTAGGTGGTAATAAACGGGGTGGAAAGATAGGCTGCCCTAAACGTAATGTGTCCAGATGTACCTATCAACTCCTATCGTCGACATGTTTCGTGCATACCCCAAGCACTATGATGGACAGCTCACACAAGGGACCCCTGCGCACATCTGTGCAATTGCATAGTAACGCACACATGGACACTGGAGATGGCGCTCGAGTTGCGGCACAAACTCAGGAAAACAATCATCAACACAAAAACATTTGTGAGCTTCCCACTATGATGGACAGCTCACTCAAGGGACCCCTGCGCACATTTGTGCAGTTGCATAGTAACGCACACATGGTCAATGGAGACAAAGATGGTGCTAGAGTTGCAGCACAAATTCAGGTAACAATCAACAGCCCAAAAACATTTGTGAGCTTCCCACTATGATGGACAGCTCACTCAAGGGACCCCTTCGCACATGGCATAGTAACATACACATGGTCACTGGAGACAAAGCATGTGTTTGAAAAGCAGCACACAAAAAAAAACATTCATCAGGCCAAAAACACTAGTGAGCTTTGCCTAGGCAGCACAGGTGTGTTTTTTTAGCCACTTCAGAAACACACATCAGTATAAGTAATGAAGGACAGAGGCACTTGCATCCTTCATTACAATGAGCACTATCATTTTACTTTATAAATGACCCCCATCAGCATTTTTGTAGAAAAAACGGCCTTTCCACAACATTGCAGCCAAGAGAAGACTTCATAGATAATGTTCCCCCAACAAGGGGAGCGACCCTTCCCCAAGGGGCCGCTCCCCGAACTAAGAAACTGATCACAAAACAAAAAAAAAAAAAAAATCCCTAACATTCCTGCTGCACGATCGCACGATCGTGCAGCAGGAAACCTCTAAAATGCCACCGAGGGAAAGGAAAAGCCTTTCCTTTCCCTCGATGCAAGTTGCATCACAATCCCCCCGCCCCAGCCGCAAAACGAACCTCTTTGTCCAACGACGCGCAGGAAGCAAATGGCTTCCCTGCGCGTCTGTACACAAAGGAAGCCTCCGGTGACGTCAGCGCGCCTCGCGCACTGACGTCATTGATGACGTGGGCGGGGAGGGCGGGGGGAGGCAGGGGAAGGTCTTCCCCTGCCATCCCCGCAGAAACGAAAAAAATCAGGCAGACTCGGAGGGAGCGCTGGCGCTTCCCCCGAGGGTGGGGCTCATGACGAGCTGGGCTCGTCATGAGCGTGCGAGGAGGCTACGCCATGACGAGCCCAGCTCGTCATCAGCCCCGAAGGGGTTAAACAGGTTCAGCCTCTTTTGCGAATCTCGAGGGTTGTTAATTAACACCAGCAAAACCAAGCTAATGACAATAAGACCGTCAAAATGCTTTAGGAATGGCATTACTCATAATGATACTCCACTTGACACCGTTGAGTCTTTTGACTATTTTGGAATCTGGGTCTCCAACTGTATGAAGTGGAGTTCCCACATGGCCAAGATGCTCCTCAGTCATAAATGGGTTTCTGGAGCTATCATAAGAGAACTACAACTTTCTACAAGAAGGCCAGTGGCCCTGGCCCTAGCAGTCTATGAGGGCAAAGCGCTACTCTCGGCCCTATATGCGTCCAAATTATGGGGCTTTGAGAACACCATCGAACTTGTAAGATCTGAAAATAAGTTCTTCAGAGGTTTGCTTTCACTCCCAACCTCTACACCACTGAAGCCCCTATATCAGGACATGGGGACATGCTCTATAAAGGACATTGCACGCCTCCGCCCCCTACTTTTTTGGGCAAGTATAAGAAGGACTCCTGAGTTGTCCAATTATGCTGCCGCCCTTAGTGAATTAATAGCAGCAGACACAGGAAATAAGATCAAATGGATCTCTAATCTGAAGCAGCTTTTATTTGACATAGGTTTTGGGAATGCTTGGGCCAATCAGGTTCTGCCACCCAAGCAGGTTTTAAAAAGTGCCTATTGGCTATGGGTACAGGCAGAAGAGATGTGCAACCCCAATATGTGGAATCTCACAGAGCAGTTCCTGGAGCACAAACATGTCCGCAAATTAGAACCCTTTCTCGATTTCATCCAAGCACCTAGGGAAAGGGCACTTTATTTGAAGTTGAGAATTGGGACCCTCCCGTTAAATGAAGTGACACCAGCCTGGAACCGGCGCAATCCATCATCTGCCTCTTGTCCAGCCTGCGTAGCTCCTAATGAGTCCATTGCCCACTTCCTCTTTGCGTGCCCAGCTTACAGAATGGCTAGAACCAAATGGCTCAAGCCTGTTTGCAGGAAGCTGGGTTTTAAGAATTATCGGGTGGCACTTCGTATTTTAAAAACCGATAGCTCCTCCCTCACCGTGGTCTGTGGCATAGCAAAATATTTGGGCTGCGCATGGCTAATAAGATCAAAGCTCCTAGCAAAAATTAGCAGCCCGGTAATGGCTAGGTCTGCCCCTTGATGTATTGTTTTTATGGTTATCACATTTTTATCTATTGATTATGTTTTATCTATTTTTTAATGTAGTTGTATGATGTCTAGCTTGTTTTATATATGAAGTTGTATTGTATTGCAAGTTTTTTAAAATATGAGTTTTGGATGTACATGCTTTTATGATAAATTTTTTATCGAATAAAGTACATTTAACTTGAACAATGAAGGACTGGAACTTCTCCCCGTCTGCACGCTGGACAAAGAAGTGAGCCCTGTAGGTTGGCTGACCTCCATGGCCAAAAAGACAAGACGAACCTCAAGAAGCCTTTTCCAAACAATTCCAAGCCGGTCAGTGGCAAATAGAACCCGGACTGGAATCGGCAAGTGGCCTCTGTCTGGCTTCCCTAAAGTCTCTAGGTGTTCCCCTGAAGTCCTAAAATGCTTAGAAGTGAACTATTGATGGTTGCTTGGGCACCAGGAAAAAGTTTAGATACTTTTGAAAACGTTTTCTTCAGACCTTCTGAGCCAAGGGGACCTAACACTAATGTACCCAACTGGCGTTTACAAGTGTTGTAAATAATTTCAGATTTGCCTACCTGAAACTTAAAGGTCCCATCGTCTCTGAAAAAAATGAATAGTTCTGTTCTGTTTTGGAACCTACAAACTTTTTCAAGAAAAATCCTCAAAAGTTCCAGTGCCTTAGCAGGATCAACCTGCAACAGGTATCCAACCAGCACTTCCACGGCAATGCCTACAATTTCAAAGTTACCCTATGAGGAGACAGCCTTTAAAAATAAAATGATGACAAAACCGGTTTTCGGATTAGGACTTCAAAATCTTCAAAACCAAGCCATAATGATTGGATTACTTACTGGTGAACTGCATTCAACTTTTTCATAACAGTCCTTGATTCCTTCCCTCTTATCCCCTTTGCTGGCCCTGTCTTACATCAAAGTGGTAGTGCCAAATTACCATATTATGCATTAATACAGTAGGCCCAATATAAACCTCTTCCAGGCAAGGGGAATGGGACACAATCATATTCTAATGTCAAAGGGCTAGCGCGACTGTCTGTGTCGCGAATAGGAACTCATAATGAAGAAGAACAGGAAACAGAGTAATGAAGAGGACCAGTAAGTAATGGAATCGTTACATCCAGCTAAATGTAAATAAACATAAACCACAGTATTATATTCTCCACAATTATCGCAGTGCATATGCAATGGAAGATACATTGTGCAACAAGAGAGGTGTGAAAGATAAGGCAGGGGAATATTAGAGAAGTGAACCAATTGTCAATCATTTCCTTTCCGAGGGACACTTCTAATTTAATTCTTATATTTTCATCTGAACTGATTTTCTGTGCATGATAGGTGAACAATCTGGGTGCAGCCAAGCTTGACTAGAAAGCATAGCAAATAAAGACTTTACATATTAATGGGCCTCTTTAGGTTGTTCGCTGTGTTAATAAACATTATGGTTAACAGCTGTTGCAGTGTGCTTGAACCATGTGCAAGGCGGTAACAGGGGCAACTATTAAGGCTGATCGCTTTCCTTATTAACCTTTCAGCTCACCAAAAACATCAGCCGGAAAGTGGAAATTATGCTTTTTTCTGTGCCTTTGACATTGTAATAGAACAAGGGCAGGCACTGCACAACAAAATAAATAAGTGAAGACTTGACACTTGTTGGCAATAAAAAAGGAAAATTGTTTTGTGGAGGTGCCAAGGAGAGGTATTGAGAACAAAATCAATATCCACACAAGCGTGTGTTGCCAGCTCGTACTATAAATATTGGTGAGCTATAATAAACAGGAGAGTACAGATGTAGTGTTAAGTACGAAAACAACATAAATCCCTGTGCTTATCCTTTCTTTTACAGTCAGAAGAGTGTCTTGGTGATTATTTTCGTCTCATGAAAGACTACGAAGTGAAGTACATAGCCAAATACTGACATGCAACAAATTGGTCCTTGCCGAACAGGTAAGGCTCAAGTGGTCTAAATGTGTTTAAGAAAAGTGTAGGAACTGTGATCTCAGGTGTAATGAGTAGGGTAATTAAGTTGGAAACATTGCTAGTGGTGTGTAGGAAAAAGGGATATATTGTAAACTTTATATTTGCTTTTCGCCAGCATGGAGCTGCAAATACAATATCTGGTCAAAATAAACACTTAAGGGATGAACACATTTCTATTTGAGTTCTAAAACAACCATTATTGACTTTTGATTTAATCTAGACAACATAGCACACTTTTAATGTTCAATCACACATCACAGAATGTCCCATACTATTGATACATTGCTAGGTTGGAACTATGGCAAATATGTACTTAGGCATTTTGAACTTCATAACGGTGCAAATGGCTATTTTAGGCCGTTAGGAAATGCAAAATGCCATGTCCCTATCCACCGAAATGCATTCGCAAAATGCAATTTCTACCTTGTAGAAATCGCATTTTGGGAATCGCCAAATTGGAAATCGCAAGTAGCAATTTCCTAAATACAAACAGCAAACCGCATGTACAACCCATTTCTTAATTGCGACTAGTTTCAAAATTGCAATTTAGGAAATGTAATTACCATTGAATCAGATTAGGTGGTAACCAGGAGCAAACTATAACAAGGCACCCAAAATGCATCAGGCTCTTTCAGAATGGCGACACTGTATGTTTTGGCAAGGAGGAGGATGATTTTGAACTTGAGGCCGAGAAGGAGGAGGAGACAGAAGAGGATATTTAGGGTGAGGGTCACCCTATTTGCACATACAGAGAAGATTATAGATAAGTACAGGTTGAGTAGTCAGATAATACTTGATTTAATAGCTGTGTTATGAACTCAGGTAGAGGCCCCTACACTCAGAGGCAACACAGTACCAACACATGTGCAGGTATTGTGTTGCCTACATCTCTTAGTATCGGGTTGTTACCAGGGGTCATAGCAGTGGCAGGCAGTGGGCATCACAAAGTGCCTTTTCCAGGTTCCTTGACATCATGGAGAACAAGGTCAACCAAAGTATCTCATTCCCCAATATCCTCAAATCAGCAGCAATCTAAACTACAAGGTAGCACAGTTCCCCAATGTCATTCAAGATGTAGATGGCACACATATTGCCATATGTCCTCCCTCAGCAACCTAATACATATACAGGAACAGTAAAAGCTCACACTCACTCAATGATAAGGTAGTGTGTGATACCTCCTGTATCATAACAGACCTTGTGGCCTGATTCCCAGGCAGCACCCACGACTCATTCATGTTCTGCCACAGTGGAATACAAAAATAAATGCACAGGATGAATTGTGCGATGATTTTCCACTTAGTGAGAGAATCGCAGACTCAATGATTGCTGTGGCCAGCATGTGGTGTGTGATGTGACTTAATGGTTTTACTTCTCATGCCTTAAGGTGACAGTGCATATACCTTAAGTCCATGGCTACTCGAACCGTACCTGACTCTGAGGACAAAAAGTGAGAGGTAATGCAACATGGCACACAGGGTAACATGTCCAATGATTGAGCGCACCTTTGGGATCCTGATGTCCTGCTATCGCTGCCTCCACAAGACTGATGGGGCACTACTGTACAGACTGGATATATGCTATAAGATAATCATCACTTTTGCCATACAGCAAAATAGTTCAATGTGGAAGGGTCTGCACAACATTTCCATAGAGCCAGATTCCGACTCTGATGATGAGTTACCACAACAGGTGAATCAGGAAGGAACACATGCAGCAGAGGGATGTGCACAAGGCACAGGGATCGACAACATTGTCTGTGGTAGCAGAAATTAGAATATAAAATAATGAGACATCACACATGATAGTAAAGCTTGGTGTTTAACTTAGACACCATCTTTTATTCAGGTAGCAACAACATTGTTACCCTCAAGGATAAACTGTATCCTTGTGGATGTAACATTGTTAGAAAATTAACGACAAATTAACTAATGCCAAGCAAAACAAAGGCAACTCATTCCTCTGAGTGTGCAGTGCTTCTCCTCTTTTGGCCTCTCGAGTTTAGTGCTTTGTCAGCAATATCTTTGTCTTTTGTAACCAGGTGAACAAAAGACGCTCAACAAGCATCAGGGTCAGTTAAATGTTGCAAGTCTTTATCTGTGCTCCAAGGGGAAGAAGGGTTGGTCACCAAACAACCCCACCACAATCCACATATGCAGATAACATAGGAACAAAATGTCCTACCCGAGCACTCAAATCACACTAAGTAAATTTGTGTCCATATGTTTATTCTTCTTCCAGTATGGAAATATTCTCCAATTGGTACATTTCATATAATCTGTGTATCCATATTCTGTATTATTCATCCATCATAACATAAATCCAAAGCAGCAGCAGCCAACACGTGTTTCGTTGTGCTATAATCAAGCACTATGACTTCTTCAGGGCTGACACATAGTATATGAGGCAATATATCCGCCAATATATCTCGAGTCCACACCGTAAAACAGTTCCCTCTCATATAAACTTTTCATTATCTCCTTCTCACTCCTCATGTAGTCCAAAAAATATATTCTTATTCAGTTGTTCAAAAAAACATCCAATTTCCAATTCCCTTCCAAAGTGTCCAGATGCGTAAATTCGTTACCATAATTCAAAGTCTTTTATGGCAATCGTAAACAATGCAGTATTCCCATTTCCTTTGTGCTCCGGTTTAAGGAACTCGTTCTCACTTCAATAACAATAATATCCCATTCACGAGTACATGATCCCGTATTCCACAATCAGCGTTCTGCTCACAGTGAGACGACCGGCGTTCTCGATTGCCATAAAAGACTTTAAATGACGGAAACGAACTTACGCATCTGGACGCTTTGGAAGGGAATTGGAAAATAGATATGGCTATTTAGGAATTATAATTTTGGAATTTCATACTGTTAGAAATGGGGGTTTCTATTTGGCAGAGGTAGTACCTTTTTCCAAATAGGTGACCCTTGCTTCTAGACAGGGTAATAAACACTCTAGATAACCCCTGCTCACCCCATTAGTAGTTTGGCATGAGCAGACAGGCTTATCCCAAAGGCAATGTGTAAAGTATTTGGAACAAAACACTCACAGTGATACAGTGATAACACCACAAATGAACACCACACCAGTTTAGAAAAACAAGGTATCTTTATCTAAACTTAACAAGACTGAAACGACACAAATCCAACATTCAAGTATTAAGAAAAATTACTTTCAAAGGGTTTTAGCAACTGAGTTCATCGAAAGCTATAGATGCGTGATTTCCTGCAAAGTACCTGAGGTTGTGACAAAATTGACAAAGCCACACAGCCACAGCAATGGGATCCCTTGAAAAACAAAGTGATGCGTCGATTCCTGAGACCTTCGTTGATGCGATGTAACAGTTCCAACGGGCACAGGGGAGCGGTGCATCAGGTCCAGTCTGTAGGGGGAAGCAATGCATTGATTCTGAGATGGCCCTGGTCCATGATTGATGCGTCGGGGGAAAATTTGCCCACAGGGTCGTTATGTGGAAATCTGGGATGCGTCGGCGAATGATGCAGCGGCGTTCAGCGGCACTGTGTCGATTTCTTCAATAGCGATCCCTCAATGTGTCGATTCTTGCAGTAGGCATCAGGTACTGCGTCTGCTTCAGCAGCATCAAGGTGATGAATGGATATTCTTCTCACACCATGGCCTTGCATTGGAAATCTATCGCAAGAAGAGCGATGCATTGATTTTCTCATTGTCGTGTCGCTTTTAGAGCTCCCAGCAGCAGAAACAACCTCCAAAGGCCCCACACAGTCACAGGTACTTCTTGGCATGTGAGATGTCCCAGAAAGGAAGTTCAGGGGTGCTGGGGATTAACTCTTTGTGTTCCCGAGACTTCAAAACAGGAGGCAAGCTCTACTCAAGCCCTTGGATACTTTCTCAAGCAGGGTACACAGCATACAGCAAAGTCCTTCTCCTTTCCTTGGCAGAAACAACAACTGCAGGCCAACCCCAGACAGACACACATCAAGGCAGTACTTCTCCTCAGTTTCTCTAGCTCTTCTCCTTGGCAAAGGTTCCACTTGATTCCAGAAGTAGTCTAAAGTTCAGGGCTTTTAAGTCTAATACTTATACCCCAAAATGTATTTGTTCTCTGTGTGCAGAGAAGCCCTGTGCCCAGTCAAATACAGTTTTCTTCTCTCTGAGGCAGCTGCCTGACAGGAGGTGGAGACAGCATTGTGTACAGAAGACCAGACCCATTCAGGTGAAAGGAAATCTCCTCCCCATACTCTAAATACAGCCCAGGTCTATTAAGCTCAGCCCTGACTCGTCAGGCTCTCTGGAGCCACTGCTCCTCCCCGGCCCCTGACACTACAAACCCAGAGAGTCAATCCACTTCTAAAAGTGGTGTTTTCAAACACAGAATGTAAAAATCACCCTCAATAAAAGACACACTTTAACATTCTGAGTTCAGGCAAACTAAACTTTATTTTCCTACCTTGCCAGTTATGTTTATAAGATGTTATAAGCAGACTCCCAATTCTGTCCTATGGGAAAAGGTAGCCTTGCAATAGAGAAAAAAGAAAGTGGCAGTAATTCAGTATCAGGACATGCCACACATATCGTGGCATGTCCTACCTTTCACATACACTGCACCCTGCCCACAGGGGTACCTTGGGCCTACCTTAGGGGTGACTGACATGTAAGAAAAGGAAAGGTTAGGGCCTGGTAAGTGGGTGCACTTGCCTAGTCGACATGGCAGTTAACAACTGCCCACAGACACTGCAGTGGCAGGTCTAAGTTTCAGAACTACTCATGTGGATGGCACAATCATTGCTGCAGGCCTACTAGTAGTATTTGATTTACCAGCCGCGGCACACTCAGTGCACTTCACTAGGGAGTAACTAGTAAATCAAATATGCCAATCACAGAGAATCAATCATAATAACAATTTACACAGGGAGCACTTGCACTTTGACACTGATCAGCAGTAGCAGAGTGCCTAAAGCATCTAAGCCAGCAAAAACGAAATCCAGCATAGCATCAAAAATACCGGAGGAAGAGGCAAAAAGTCAAGGGAAACCACACCAAAAATGCCATTTCTAAAACATACAAATGGGCCTATATTCCCAGGAATGAAACTAGTTGCATTTACTTTATATACAGCTCCTTGCAGAAGTTTCACTGCTCATTAATCTACCTCACTATGATTGGAACCTGTGACCGACCACTCATACAAAACCCACTGAAATAGGAACATTTTCTCACTCAGACTTTTCAAGAGAATTGGAAGCCACGGAATGCAATATACACACAAATATCTGTGCAGTAGGTGCATTTACCAACTGAATTTTCTGACAGTGGTTACAATTTGTGACCTGTGGCCTACACATGTGTCTCTGAGGGTAATCTCTTAACTTATTGAAGTATGTCAGGGAGAGTTGGCATTATTGACTTCCAGATAACACACATGACTAAATATGTGTCTATTTATTTTCTGTAGTTTCCATTCCCTCCCTTTTACTGCATCACTCCATTCATTGCTCTTGTTGTTTTTGTTAATGTCTCTCTTTTATCTGGCTTGCACTTTACCACCTGCTCTGCATTTTGTATCTCATGTTACCCCCTCTCTTTCATAATGTCATTTTGTTTGTCTTCAAATGTTCATTGTTTTTTTTCTTTACTGTCCCTTCTCAGTCCATTTTAAGACTCCATACCCTAGAAGTATGAATTAACCCTCCTTTTATGTACAGGGCCCACCACCCACTTCCAGACACCTAAGCTCCTTAAATGTATAAAACATAGTCTAAAAAAATTGGGAGGCAGCCAATTAGCATTTGCAATGCACAATTATGTCACTTCAAAGACAGGGACGAATGTGTATGGGAATGAAAAGGATGAATCTCCTCCTCCCCCTTCAGTGTCAGGCAGATCAAGGAAAGGATAACTACTTTAGCAACCAATTTTAAAAAGAAAATGTATAGAAGATTTTTAAACAAAATAAAAAAATCCAGGGAACATTGAAATGTTCCCTGACAGCCACTATAGGGATACACATATTTACAGTCCAAATTTACATTGGTACAAGATGACCAAGTTTGGTGCAGTACTAGAACATCATCTCTCTATAGGACTACCAAAGATCACTCTGTACATGGGCCCTTAGGCTGCCTACTCTTAGCAAGAGCCAGTGACACAAGCACACCGTGCAGCAGGTATTCCAAAATGAGATAGGCAGAATTCAATTAGGACTTGGTGAGTATTATAAAAATGCAAGTATCCGAGAGAGCTAAGTCTTGAAATGAGATCTATGGAATTGAAAGGCTAGAACCTATGTACAATTGATCTGGTGAGTTTAAAACTATTCTACATGAGCCCCCTCGCGGCCATCGCACGCCAACACAACCTCAACATAATCTCCTACGCCGACGACACCCAACTGATCCTCTCCCTGACCAACGACCCCGCCGCCGCTAGAGCCAACCTGCACGAAGGGATGAGAGACGTAGCCGAGTGGATGACGACCAGCCGCCTGAAACTGAACTCAGACAAGACGGAGGTCCTCATCCTGGGCTCCTTGCCCTCCGCCTGGGACGACTCCTGGTGGCCCCCCGCCCTGGGCACCGCACCCAAACCAACGGACCACGTACGCAACCTGGGCTTCATCCTGGACTCCTCCCTCTCCATGACCAGACAAGTCAACGCCGTCTCCTCGTCGTGCTTCAACATCCTGCGCATGCTACGGAAGATCTTCTGGTGGATCCCCACCGAGACCAGGAAGACTGTCAACCAGGCCCTAGTCACCAGCCGACTGGACTACGGCAACGCCCTCTACGCCGGAACCACCGCCAAGCTCCAGAAGAGACTCCAGCGGATCCAGAACGCCTCGGCCAGACTCATCCTCGACATCCCACGAAACAGCCACATCTCCGGACACCTGAGAGACCTGCACTGGCTCCCCGTCAACAAAAGAATCACCTTCCGCCTCCTCACCCACGCACACAAAGCCCTACACGACCAAGGCCCGAGCTACCTCAACAACCGAATCAACTTCTACGCTCCCAAGCGCCACCTCAGATCAACCAGCCACGCCCTCGCCGCCGTCCCCCGCATCCGAAGAGCGACAACAGGAGGAAGGTCCTTCTCCTACCTGGCCGCCAAGACCTGGAACTCCCTCCCGCTCGACCTGCGCCTGACCCAAGACCACCTCTCCTTCAGGAAGAAGCTCAAGACCTGGCTGTTCGAGCAGTAAAGGCACCCCCCCTCCTAGCGCCTTGAGACCCTACGGGTGAGTAGTGCGCTCTATAAATGTATTGATTGATTGATTGATTGATTCTTATGATGTTTTTGGTGTGTTGCAATGCTCATCTGACAAACACAGTCTTTACAATTAATTATTTCAGCATGCAATGGAATAATTTTCATGATTTGCAGATGACTTCATAGCCATTTTAACTTAAAAGGTTTATTCTTAGCTGTATACTTTTATGCCCTATTTATTATAACCATTAAAATAAAATTGTACAATGTATGCTTGTTACAATTCCGAAAAAAAACTTTTAAATGACTGACATAATTCCTTTAAAAATGATTTTTGTCAAACACTAGACACTGAGAAGGTCTATTAGGTCCCGCTCTTGATGGCATGAGGAAATGGTGACTCCTCCCAGAAGCCACAGTGCCACACTTCATAGAATATTATGGGCAGACACCACCACCATATTAAATCCTTTTCTGCCCGGTCGACTCGTCGACCAGGCGGAAAAGTGGCAGAAGGTCTTTCCGTCTGCCTGGGCCCCCCCGGCCATACTAATATGGTGGGGGAAATGGGTGGCGGGCGAAGTAGGATGTACAGCGGATTGCCACCGCCATGCGGGCAGTAGCGATCCGTCCTACATCCTAATGGACCCCTACATATGAAAGGTTTCACGTATCTCCTTCAGACAGTCCCAATTCGGAGGACCTTGTATCACTTGATTGAAGATGAAAAAAAATACTGAAGAAATCAGCAACGCACAAAACTCCTCCTCATATCAGGATAGAAAAATAAGTCAAGCAAGAATTCGAAATCCAGAATCTAGGAGAAGATCCAACTGCTAGATGGAAAAATCTGGCAAAAATAGAAGCAAGGGGGTGAATAAAACCGTAAAAATTAAGGGAACAAATAAGTCGCAACACATTTTTCTCTCATGAATGTGCACCTTTATGATTCAAAAAGAATTGATAACATAGAAAAAATTCAAATCTATCTTGGATCAGGAACAACAAATAACATCCTCAGGACGGAGCATGATCTTGGAAAGAGCTGATTATATGGCCTGTACATGCCCTTTTCAAGGAAACTCAAATTCATCCTACACTGTGCACTGAATTACAGACACCTGAAATTGACAATTATGCCTACTGCTCCAAGCCTCTCTCAAAACATCCCACTGGGTGACGGAAAGCATGGAGATGCTAGATCGGTTTGAGCAGCAGAGTCTTTTAGCCAAGTTCTGAGCATGGCATCCTGGAACACATTGACTTACAGCTGAAGGAGCATTTTTTCCCGACTTGAATGTGCTTGGCCTTTAGAAAGGTCCTGACACTACTCTCAGCATGTAACTATATAGCCTCTTGTGAAGCTCACAACTTATCTGGGAGCTTTTGAAAAAAATCAATGAACTTACAAAAGTGTATAAACAGACACATCATCACTTAGCTGGACAATATTTCCGGTGGATCAGAAATTGAAATGCAAGAGACTCACAGATTTCTTGAACCTCAATTCCTCGTTGCCCTTTATACTGTAACTGGTGGAAGTTCGGATAGAAGATGCTGATAAGGATCAGAAATATATGTTTTCAATTGGGATGAATGAAAAACAGAATGGATCTTCCAAGAATGAGGCAACCTCAACGAAAACGCCACAAGGCAAAAAACTAGGGACACAATTAAACTGGCAATGTATGAACAGGATGCAAATGAGGAGACAGACATAATTTAGAATTCCCCACCTCTTAAATCAAGTTTAGTTAAAACTTGTGCTCCATGGGCTGAACCCAAATGTTATTTTTAAGAGACAAAGGATATATATTTATCCTAGAATGTAGTCTGCTTTAAGCCTCTATATTGAAAAAAAGATCAGAGATCTTGGTCTTTCTTGGTAGAAAAATAAAGGTGCTTAAGCGGATGATGACAGTGATACAATGAAACCTATAAATAAGTCGTTAGTATCTCCTCTCTCTCAGTTATAAATTCGTCCAAAAGGAACACGAGTGCCATGTTCAATTGCTATGTCACAATAATCTTCCCTTAAAGGATGAAGTGAACAAAGTGGAGGCATCGCAAAAATTGTAGAAGAGGCATGGTACTAATTGATACGGATGGAGTTGGATTAGAAAAATGTTGTATACGAAAAGAGACGCTCGAGAGGCACACCATTGGATCACTCTCGCTTTTTTTACTAAATACCAGGTAAAACTGTCTTTCAGAAGTGTCAACTAAAGTCAGAAGTCTTTACAACTTGCAAGATACTCGATACAGTCCGCAAAATCGTAACTGCACCTCGCTATCCTCCCTGACGGCAGCTATTCCTATTAGAGGGGTAGATAGGCTTGGGAGGTGGGGGCGTGCAGGTGGAGTGGGACTGGAGGTGTAGTGGTAGAAGTGGCACAACGGACACCAGGATACCAGGATACCAAGTCACCAAGGTACCAGTCTGCCAGGCTTACCATTTAATAGACCTAGAGAATGAGATCTGGGAAACTGCGTCTCAACACAAGCGCTAGAACAAGAAAAGACGAAGAAGACCGGAACCAGGGCTCAAATAAGTCAAGTAAAAAAAGGAAGAGGATGGCACAACAAAGAGAGAGACTGGTGTCAGCTCCTGAGCTATCAACCCCTTGCTCAAAACAACGTAATATAGGGATTCAAAATTTCTTTTCTCCAAAGGACCACATGACGTCAACTTACGGGCGAACGCAGGAACAAGCGCTCCAATCAAGCCCAATTACACCGGCACCATGCGTAAAGGAGAACATGCAACTCCAATCAAATAGTATAAAGGAGAAGAATAAGGATTCACAGGACACCCACAGTGAGAGCTGTCCAATTAACAATTCATCTGACAAAAAACAAACCTCTCAGTCTCCAGACAAACAAAAAAGTAACATTGTCCGCGGTAATCGCATTGTGGTAATAGCCCAAATAAATAAGAACGCCTCTCAACCTCAGGAAAGTGACAAGGAAATAAAGTCCATGGACAAGGGCAAGGAGGAAGCAGTAACACCAAGGAACAAATTGTTGGTGGGTCAAATTGCCGCACAGGAAGACTCATGGCCTACTTCCTTCTCCCTACCTGACGACATAAGCTTGGACATTCAAACGGGAATGGAAAAAATCACTGAACCCCAGTTACAAACACACATAAAGCCCAGCCAAGGTCTACATGACACCTACAGATCACAAGAACATGTGAAAAACGGTCCAGGGTGTAATGGAAGACTGGAATCGACACCTTTGCACCCAAGTGTCGACTCCAACGAACGGGACAAAGACCGAAATAAAAATATAGGATGGACTAATAACATTCTAAACCAGGAATCTCCAATTACGATATCTTCAATGAGCAGGTCAGATGAAGATATAAATGTCCTGGAAACATCGCCCAAAGAAGAAGCCAGGTCCCCATGGAGCAAAACACTATTAAACACCTTAGACCAGGCAATTAAAGCTCTGAACTTCCAGTCGGACAAAATGGACGTTCAAATTGACCTAATAAATCTCATAGCGAGCCATATCTCTGGCATAAACACCAGGCTGGACCACATGGCAACCCTGCTCCAAGGGAGGGTTGATAAGGGTCCTTGTACAGAGACCATCCAACCAAGCTGTGTTTGCGGGAATTTAGTGGATAATATGTCAAATTTACCATTAATATTAAATGACATATTAAGGGCGGTCCAGTCATCAATGGACACAAAACATATCACCAAATCTACGAGCAATATGGAGATAATAAAACCAAATGTGGAATTTGGAAGCCAACTCATAGCAATAGATTCCACCCAAAACAGCTATGTAGAGGAAGAAACAAGCAAGCAGTGTAAAGAAAAATCTGACTACGAACAAGGTCAAAAAGAGGAAGCACAACATGCAATAACCCAGTCTAAAATCAAGTTAACAAAAAGACAAAGGAAGCGCGCAAGAAAAGGGAGGGTTCAACTTAAATTCCAACCTTCAACAGATACTCATACCTATCCCATCTTTCATCACACCGCTAATAGGAAAATTAAACCAACACCTGAAGAAACTGTCTCAAAACATATTAACACGCCCCCGGCTCAATCAAACCAGTCAAATGCAGTGAAAGGGACTAGCCTGAGTACAGAATCCTCACCCCTTCAAACCTCCCCAAAACTAAGCCAGATACAAGGGACCACACAACTGAAAAATCAGATAAAGAAACAAAAAAAACCTCCGGGAACACATGAAAAAGACAAGATGCAAGATGAGTCTGATGAAAGGGTCTTAAATAAAGAAGTCAATGTAAATCAGATAGTAATGACCCACCAGACAGACGAAACGCAACCACTTCAGGCCAAATCAACAAATCAGGAACCAAGGCACCAAAATGGCCCAATCTTCGTAGATACCGAACAAAATATAACAGATATATATAATCAAAGTCAATCCATAAAAAGAGCAGACGAAAAGGTAAATAAAAGACCACCAATAAAAATAAACTTAAATGAAGATGGACGAACCTGCAGTATCTTTCAAACAAACAAACAAATAAGGTGCACACACATACCACAAAATTCGAACATCGATAAAAATACGGACATGATCAATGAACCAACCACCTATCTGAAAAGAACGGACGGTCCATACGAAGATCTAATAATAAAAACACTAAGCCAAGGGAAAAGAATAATCACAAGACAGGCACCAACAAAAAATATAAACCTAGAACAAGAGACAAAAGTTAAAATGAGTTCACAATTACAAGCAGAAACAAATAACAAATTGATATTTATACCGGAATACCAGACATCAGGACCCCAAGATTTTCTGAATAGAGGAAATATAATGAGGCTATTAAGAGAAATCCCAGAATTGAATGACATAGAATCTCAAGATCTCTTGTCAGTAGAATTTAGATGCACCAAAAACATGTCAGAGGTGGAAGAGTCATTAACCACCTGGTCAACTAAAGAAATAGTTGATAGAATATGTGAAAGGAGTTTGTCATTTGAAGCCTGGGGCATTAAACTGAGGCGAGACGATCGGAAAAAATATCCATTTCCACTTTTAAAAACTTTAACTATATGTAAAAAGTCAAAGACAGAGGGGAATAGCCAAAAATCATGTTTAAAAGGAGCGTGTGCAGTTTCTCCGCAAAAAAATACACCACAAAGTAGACACGAAATTGCAGTGGCTCAAGGAGGCGCCCATGAACAGGCAACTGACTGGACCTGGGTGGCTTCGGCCTTGAGCAAAAAATGCTCCTAACACGACGAGTCACTTAGGAAAAGACACCACGTCAAACCAACGGATAATAGTTGATAATTAAGTGGTATCCATTGCAGCGAAACCGCATACGATCAGCCTCTGTTCCTGGAACGTACATGGTTTCAACAGCTTGTGTCATGACCACGAAACTGCAAACTTCTTGGATCAACATGACTTAATACTCCTACAAGAAACCTGGAACCTGCGCCAAATCTCCATCCCGGGATATATCGAATTTCACGTCCTCGCCGAAAAACCTTCTAACTTTGGTCACCCTAGAGGAGGCCTATCTACGTTCATCGCCCAACAACACAGATGGCATACGGAAAAAGTAGACTCTATGGTAAACTGGATTCAAGTAATAAAACTCACGGGGAAGTTGGTCACAGGTACAAGTTCCTGTACTCTTCTATTGCTTAACGTTTATGTTCATCCGGAAAAGAAGGAGAAAAATGAAAAACTGATTACTTTACTAACTTTGATCAGGGCTTTGCAAATCACTCATGAGACGTACTCCATGATTATATCAGGTGATTTTAATAGCAACCTAACAAAAGATGACAAAACAATGCAAGCTCTTGAAGAACTGGGCCTTTTTATCCTAAATAAGAAAGTCAGTGGGGATAGTGGTATACCTATAACCTTCTTAAGCGGTAACCGAAAGTCATCAATAGACTTCACAATACTGAGCAACAGCCTGTTATCAATGGTGAGTGCATTTTCAGTGGAGCAACGTGTGGAAAGTGACCACTTCCCTCTAATTACCAAAATGTTAATGTTGGTTACCAAGACGGAAAAACAAAACACTGTCATCCAGTATACTGAAAAATTCAACCTACGTAAACTAAAATGGAGAGGAAAGGATTTAAAACCAACAATGGATAAACTCAAAAATAAACTGCGTAGTTTAACACCGGAAGTAAAAGAAAATCTGGTAAAAACATGGGAACACCTATGTGAAACAGTAACAAGAAACCCTCCACGAACACATCAAAATTCAATAAAATTCAATACTGGCAAAAAGCCTTGGTACACAACTACCCTGAGGGAAGAAAAAAGAAAAATTGCACGAGAAGTCCGCAAACAGGCACTATTGATAAAAAGTGGAAAAAAAACAAACAAATCGGAATTGAAAACTATGCGAAAGAAATATAAGATCATGCTGAGTAGCGCAAAAACACTGTACCAAGAGGAAATGTGGACTAACCTACTAATCGCTAGCAAACACAAAAATGCCAGAACATTTTGGGGTATTATCAATAAACTGACAAGGTGGAACACCCTAAAACAGGAGGCAGGTATTGGAGAAAGTATATGGACCCAGCATGTCGAAAAGATGTTCAGCGACAGGACGGGAGGTGAGAAAAGATACTGTAAATTGGAGTGCAAAGTATGCACTAGAAACAGCGAACATGTAGAAAATTTGATAGGTAAACGAGCTAATGCACTAGGAGACAAGCGGAAGCAATCGTTGGGTAGTGGAAATGAGAACAATCCTGAACACTCACAGCCCAGCAAATCAGAAAAACTAGTGAATGCCGTGACCGACACCCTAATAACAACAGACCAGCTCAAAGACAAGATAAATCGCCTGAAAAAAGAGGGTGCGGCGGGTCCAAACGGGCTTCCAAATGCTATCTTTAAACATTCACCTGAATTTTGGGCAGAATACTTAACTCCACTCTTTAATGCAGTCTACAATCAGAACAAACCACCAAGATCCTGGACCGGGAGCATAATTCACCCCATTTTTAAACAAGGTGACCACAACGAGCCAGGGAACTATAGGCTGATATCGCTAATGGATGTCGAGGCAAAACTATATGGATCATGCCTATTATCACTCCTTCAGGACTGGATGGAAGATACGAACATAATACCAATGTTCCAAACTGGTTTTCGGCCAAGGACGGGTACACTGACAAACTTGACAACCCTGGCGCTCTTGAAAGAAAAAGCTGTAAAAAGGGGAACAAGACTGTATGCTTGCTTTATAGACCTGCGAGCAGCTTTTGATAAAGTGAACAGATCCCGGCTATGGGAAAAACTAAGATCATGGGGTATCCCGAAGAAGTTATTGGAGGCTATTATAGTCCTGCACAGCAACACCTGGGCTCGAGTAAAACTGGGAGACGGTAGCAGCGTAACGGCCGAAATAAGAACACAACAGGGCCTAAAACAAGGCTGCGTACTGGCCCCAAGTTTATTCAACCTGTATATGGCAGATATAGTCAACCACATGGAGATCGGGGAATGCCATCCACCCCACATGTCAAAAATCCCTATCCCTTTCCTGCAGTATGCAGATGACATCGTTGTTCTGAGCCAAACACCGATAGGGTTGCAAAGATCGATCAACAATTTGACAACTTATTTGGAGCACGAAAGCCTGGAACTGAATAAAGATAAAACTAAAGTTGTTCGCATTGTGGATCCAAAAAAGCAAATATTCAAATGGTATGCAAATAGTTCTCCAATAAAGGAGGAAACATCATACAAATACTTAGGTTTGAAATTGGGGCGAGGTCCGACGAACAAAGAACATAAAACCGACCTAAAAGCAAAAGCACAGTCTTTGATCTATGCATACCGGCAATTACAAAAGAAACTAAGTTGTCCAAATTACACACACCTGCTGAAAGTAATAAAAGCTCAAACCTTACCAACCTTGTCATACGCATTGGCCACCTGGTGTGGCAAAGAAGCAGGGCTGTTAAACAGCCTACAAACAAAAGTATACAAGGCAGTCTTAAATCTACCAAATTCGTCGGCTCCGGCGCAGGTTCGTCTAGAATTTGGCCTTCTAAATCAGAAGTTTCGCAGTATGGGAACCTTTGTGAAACTCTGCCATAAAACACGCTTGTCGGAAGCCAATTCATTGGACAACCTGTGCTGGAAAGAAATCGAAACCCAGCAGGAACAGCAAGTTTCAAACAGTTGGGGAGGATACCTGTCTCAATCCCTAAATTGCATAGGAATTGAAGAAACTTGGGACACGAAGCCAGATAGATCCACTTTTGATAAAATTGTAAACAATGCGGTAAAATGGAAATCCTACCTCGAAGACAAGATGAATATCGCAAAAAGACGACACGGGTGGACTGTGATTAATTCATATTCTTGGATAAAACCACAGACCTACTTAGAAAGCCACTTTAACAGTTCGTTAAAACAAAGATATATAAAACATCGACTAGGTCTACAGTTCTCAAAGGACTTGCTACCAACCTGGAAAAATTGCCATACTGACCCCCATTGTCGTCTTTGTGGATACCGAAATGAAACTCTAACGCACTTACTTTGTGTGTGCCCGGTACTTAAAGACCTGAGGAGACGACTTTTAAAGAACATTTTTAACAAATTGAACATTCGGACTTGTAGGCAAGCCGTAATCCGATGGCTAGATGGATCATGTCCTATGTTGGCCTGCAGGGGGTCAAATTTATGATGAAAGCCCAATCTCTCTTACAGCAAGCTGACCTTGGAACTATACCTCCAAACTGAAATGTTTGACACTTACTTTGCCACTTGACAAACAGTTTTAATTGCCAGAATTTTAAAAAGTGTTTTATGTCTTATGATGGCCTACATGCATTTTTGTAATGATTTTTAATAATTTTATACAATAAAATTGACTTTGACTTTGACTTTGATACGGATGTATGACGTTACAACGCATACTTTTACAACGCATACCGTTACAACGAATTTTTTACAACGCAAAAACTTTTACAACGCATACCATTACAACGCATGTTTTTACAACGCAAGTACTTTTACAACGCATGCCATTACAACGTAAGTATTGGTAAGTATATAATATTTTTTTTTTAAATTAATTGTCATTAATATAATTTAATTTAATTTAATTTAATTAATTTAATTTTTTTTTACCCTGTACCCCTGTACCCCAAAAACCCAAATTAACCCAGAACCCTAAAAATACCCCTGTACCCCAAAAACACAAAACTGTCCCTGAACCCTAAAAATACCCCTGTACCCCAAAAACCCAAAACTGTCCCTGAACCCTAAAAATACCCCTGTACCCCAAAAACTGAAAACTGTCCCTGAACCCTAAAAATACCCCTGTACCCAAAAACTGAAAACTGACCCTGAACCCTAAAAATACCCCTGTACCCAAAAACTGAAAACTGACCCTGAACCCTAAAAATACCCCTTTACCCAAAAACTGAAAACTGACCCTGAACCCTAAAAATACCCCTTTACCCAAAAACTGAAAACTGACCCTGAACCCTAAAAATACCCCTTTACCCAAAAACTGAAAACTGACCCTGAACCCTAAAAATACCCCTTTACCCAAAAACTGAAAACTGACCCTAAACCCTAAAAATACCCCTTTACCCAAAAACTGAAAACGTAAAAAAAAACCAAACATATAAAATATTAAATATAATTATATACTTACCAATACTTGTAAAAACATGCGTTGTAAGGGTATGCGTTGTAAAAGTTTTTGCGTTGTAAAAGTTTTGTTGTAATGGTAGTGCGTTGTAAAAGTTGCGTTGTAAAGGTTGTTTCCCATTGATACTGAAGAAAGGTTAGCCATGTTTAAAATAAATTCACAGCCCTTAATTCATCACTAAGTAACTTATAAGTAACAAAGGTGAACAATGATCTTGACAAAAGTGTGATGACAACAATAATGTTCGAGTATCCCAATTATCTTATGAATTTTGCCTATTCATCCAAGGAATTAAAAAAAACACATTAATCAGGAGAGCTAATAATGTCAAATGTTGGAACCTATAGTATTATAAAGAAATCAGACTTGCAATAAAGTTTCTGACTCTCTGTACGCAGATGACATCCTCATCTATGGCAAGGACATATGGGCTGGCATAGTGGACATAACATGAATATTGACCAATGTTAAAGCAACCTCGAACTTAGTGTTCCATTGGTCTAACACCTATTTGATTCCTATGCACCCTGAATGCCCACTACAACAAATATTGGTTGGTGCCCACACAATCACTTAAGAACCCCAAACCTTAAGATATATGGGCATCCACATCTACCACGCAGTCCATGACCTGCTAAACCGTAACCTCAAGAAGACAATCTTCTCTTTCCTGGCCCAAATGACTTTCTGGTACTGTCTTTCTCTACCGTTGTGGGGTTAAGTAGTAATCTCAAAAATGGTCATGTTACACAGACTCCTTTACCATTTTCATTACTTACCTGTTCCAATCCCTCACATAACCTTTTATCTCCTAAACAAAATGCTGGGGTACCTGGTGTGGAACACAGGAAGGGGCAGATTGGCTCTAACCAAGTTGCAACTTCCTACTAACCATGGAGGATTGGAGGCCCCAATATTTGAGCACTACTACCTTGCAGAGCAGCTGGAGTGACCAGCAAAATGGCTAAGTGGCCACAACTTCATCAAGGTATTCCCAGGAGGGAAACCCAATGCTCTAGGTGTGATGCAAGAATTATTGATGCAGAAGGCAGCCCCTCGGGTGGGTGTTAAATTACTTCAAATGGAGTATACTAGCTACTGTCGCATGCTGACAGTATCACCTAATGTGACACCATATGTGCTAGAAATCCTCCTGCAGTTAGAGAGGTGCCTGGCTGTGTGAGAATTGAGCTTTGGGAGTGGAGGCATTGGGTGACCTATTCCAGGACGACTTATGGATACCATTCGACTCACTGATGCAGATTGTCCTTCCAGTGGGACAGTTTCTGACACAAGAGAACTGATGCCAGACCTGGAGGGACTCTGGGGAATCACCACTAACGAACTAATGACACACGCACTACTGCAGGGGCTACACACAATGAGCACAGCGCATAGACTCATCTCTTGAATTGCTAGAGCCATACGCAAGGGGAATCCCTGCCCCCTTGCCTCACTGCGACAGAAGTGGGAGCAAGAAATAGGTCTTTCCCTAACTTCCAAAGAATAGTGTAGATTGCTCATTTCCCCACAGATGGTATCTCATAGCATGAGTTTCCAATACATACAATATGCTATTTTGCATACAGCTTACCTTCCTCTGGCCAGACTCCGCAAAATATATCCCACAATAAATCCCCAGTGGCCAAGATACTTCAACCCCGTGGCAGACAATATATACATGTTATGGGAATGCCCAATCATCAGATCATTCCGGGAGGAGGTCTACATGGATATCATACAGACGACTGGGCATTGAGACCTCAATCGTGTCAATAGCTCTCTCCTAGGACTTTATAAATGCAGCAAGGCCGAAGGTATGACCAATCACTTTGTTGACTTAGCCTTTCTCTCAACTCAATGCACAGTCTTGAGATGGAAAGCTCCATTATTGCAGAGTAAAACGCAAAACACAGGGGCCCTTTGGGCCACAGTAGAGTCTACTAGATTGCACACTGAGGAGAAAGAGGGGCTGTGAAAATGCTCCATTCAACTACTTGAGATGAGCTATTGTTTACACTCTGGGCCAACCCTGAGGAAGACACTGGGCTCTCGTAAGCCTGTACATGTGAGGCAGTATTCCCCCTACTTGGCTGACAGATTGACTGCTTCCTTTATGACAAATGCCACACATATACCTATATGCTGCCCGCACATGCCCCCACTCTGCAATCCCAGCAGTACTTCGAACCAGGCATAACACCCCCTCCCTAACCATTACCGTACTTCACATTTCATGATTCGACACAGGACCAGGTTCACAGTTTAGTTCGAAGTTACAAAGCTTGAACTGAAGAAAAAGTTAACCATAACGCTACTTACAAGCTGTACTCTCATTTACAAGATATATGTATAAAAGAAAGGAGGACAGTATGATGAACCAGTCAATCCAGTTGTTGCATCTGCTACAGGACCAGTTGAAAAAGGTGGCGCAACGCTTTGCCACTGTTCACGAAGAAGCATATGAGTTGGTTTAGAGCTTACTCCTTTGGTTGACTGTAAATACAAGTCTGCAAAGAGAGAAGGTGCCCTCCAAAGAGTACATATGTACCGCGATGCTTAATCCATGGTACTAAAAAATACTGTCTCCTTTCAATCCTTTTTTCAGAAGGGGATGATTCATGTTTCAAGACTCTTACAGCTGCCAACACAATCATCACCAACACAAGCAATACCAGCAATAGAGGAATCTGACCCAACCTCTGTAATGGACTGAATTCAAGTGGCATGGCTTGAGTAAAGTGCAGAGCCAAATACATTAGGTGTTGAACCAGTGACCGTAACTATCTGGATCTGGAAATAAAAGAGGTCTGCGTGGATTAAAACCTATTGATTTATTGGTATAGGAAAATGTGACAATGGCCAGAGTTCAGCAAGCTGGCAAAAATCTGTCCACTAGCCAGTGTGTCTTCTGAGCACATGTTCAGTGCAGCTGGTGTAGATGTCACAGTCAGAAGGACCAGACTCTTATTTCAAAACATAGAGAGATTGAACATGATTTAAATGAACAAACACTTCATACCACAAGAATACACTGTTTCTGACACCGCACAAGAGGAGGATGAGGGCAATTGGTCAGACTAAGCGTGTTAGCTGATAATCCTCTAGGTGAACCCCCTAAGTTTGAGGACAAATTCTACTTCTCTGACTAAGTAGCCTACAACAGAACTTGCATATATCATTGAAGTGCTTTGAAACAAGAATAGAGAGGAACATTTATATATTTAATGCCTGTCTTATGCTGCCCCATTTAGTCACATGTGTGGCATGGACCAGTGTTCACACAAGAAGCCTCCATTCACTTAAAGGATATGAGGGCAATGACTATAATCCCTATCCCATCCCATCCTATCTCTATCTTACTTTTTTCACTCCCTAGCTGGGCTACCATTAGAGATCATTAATTATACAAGACTGCCCTGAGTGTATTGATTCCATGGGAAACAACATACAATAAACAAATGTGCATCACACGTGGAACAGATAAAAACTATTACACTAATGAGTGATATACTAAGTGATTGATTATTCATGTGGTGGGTGAGAGTGTGTTGTTACTAATTTTTAAACTTGATTTGTAATGTTTGGGGCCCAGCAGATAATTTTGCCTACATGCTTGCTATGCATTCACATTTCACTATAAATACTTCCATGGTCCTTTCTTGTACTTATTTTTTTTCAGGTTATTCAGAGAGCAGTCCGTTTAGCTACCAAAACTAATCAAAGTGTTCAAATTCCTTTGCTTTTCCTGTACGTCAACACTTCAGGACTATCTCATTTGGATCAGATGTTGGGATGGGACTACCACAACAGTCACTTGACACATATTACACACAGCTAAATGTTATTGTCAATTGTGAGATTGATTAGCCTGGTACATGCCAGGTACATTCAGCTTCTTGTCTGGATTTCATGGTAAGTGATTGTTCTCCCTTCTCAGATAATCACATACAACTGTACCAGTCTATACTCTGTCCTCTTCGTCCTCATCCACCATTAAGTTTACGTTGACTCTACGATATTGACATTTAATTGTTTTTGTATTCCACAGGCCTTCTCTTCTGCTCAAAAGCTCCATAACACTCTTGCTTGAATCAGTTCAGCCTTGCACCCAAGATGGACATTTAGAGAAGAAGAAAGCAGATGCGAGGTCCAATTTTGGAATTTATATTCAGTATCATATTACTTTTCTTACAAAAAAATATTTTAGAACTGTGTGGGTCCTCCCTATTTTGTATTTTTCAACAATTAGGCTGTTCATTTGGTAACGGAACTGTCTTCTTCCTTCCACAACAGATGTGAGGATAATGTGCTGCTCATTGACTTGATGAATGTTATGCTTGTGCTTGTCTCACTTTTCCCCAACTCCCCCTTCCCATCCATTCATGAAACCCCTAACACTCTTACCCCAGGCTGTGTGATCTATTGAGGTTTGATTTCATAATTTATCCAATGAATGGATCACACACTTGGTGGGGAAGATGTGGTTAAAGCAACCATAACTGTTACGGATCTTCTTAAGTAAATCATAACTCACTCAAGCCCCACCACTCACCCAGAAATTATACTAGTGTGCAGTATGGCCTGACTCACAAGGTAAAATATACACTTTTTGTGTAAGTTTACTTTTGCATTTTAATTGTACTACCAATAAATTTACAAGTAGTAACTTTAAGAGTAGCAACTAGCTAGTAGTAACTTCTTTTAAAATAAAAGGATTTACTTACTATTTGCAAAGTTACTACTCATAAAGTTACTGATGGAAAAGTTACTAGTTATAAGCTTACAATTCAAAAGTAAACACACACCAAAACTGTAACTGTGCCTTTGCTTTCTGAATCTGGCCTTGTATTGCTTGCAAAATCTATTTCATATAGAGTAATCTTCTCCTGACTACTAACTCAAGGTTTTTGTAGGTTTAGTTTTTAAATAAATTAAATACAAACTCCTCAGATTGCTTACTAGTTGTGGTGTGTTTCGCTTTTTTATCATGGTAATATGAATCTTGGATTCTCAATCAACTATGCATTTTCTTTCAGTCTAGTTGCCTGTGATGGATAATCCTTCTGAATAACCCCACAGTTGGAGTTCACCCCCAGGCATCATTTAAAATAGGTGGGACCTTGTTTTGTGATGTCTTCTCTGTTAGCACTAGCCCACTAACATCAGCATTAAGAAGACTTTTTGAGAAACCCTGCTATAAGGTTTGGAAAGATTGACAGAGGTAGCAGACATTGCATAATCTATTCAAGCAGGAACTACTTAAGAACTAGAATTGTTGTTCAGAAGGAGAGATTTCTTTTGTGTATGCTGTTGGCGGAACCCATTAGTGGTCCAAAGTGTACAAAGTGACAGAGGGTAGGAAAAGGGCAGTAACTAACTAGTATACAAGTATACTGTTAGGTGACTGGGTGCTGCAAAACGTCATCAAGCAATAAAGTAAAACATATAGCCATTTTTCCCTTCCCTCTCTGGTAGAAGGATGTATTGGACTGCAGTAAGAGGGAAGTACAAAGACTATTTGTATGACAATTTCAGAGGGCAGCTTCTTGTCTCACTCTTTTCAGTAAACAGCAATGCTACGCTAACTAGCAATATATAGGCATGTACTAAAATTATAGGCCCCTTTTTTTTTTTTACAGGGGAATCCCAACCTCTCCACCCACAACAGGCCCACCACTCCAAAAACATCTCCCTTTCCCCAACTGTCCTTCCCACACTCTCCATCCACAATAGGCCTAGCCCCCTCCCTAAGCAAAACCCTAAAATGTCTGTTGTCCCAACTCCCTTTTACCACCCACAACAGACCCTCCAACCCAAAGAAGTTCAATAAGAGAGTTTCTTGAGTGCATCCAGGTCCTTTCGTATATTGGCCAACTCTCGCACCAGGTTCTGCTAGTCATGCCTGATGAGAGCCACCTCACTGAGAATGCAGTGGAGGAGGTGGCCGGATGACAATGAGGAGAGGGACTGCTGGTGTTCTGGCCCCAGGTGACTTTAAAAGATTGGAGGCAGGTCTGGCTGGTGGCCCAAAGAACTAGAAACCCTAGCCTTCTTGTCCAGGCTACAGCTGGCTATATTCTGTAGCCACAGCCTCCAACTTGTGGCACCGCAGCCAAGCGTCTTTCTCTCTACTCCTACTCCCTCTTTAATTCCACCCTGAGTCCAAACTTAGCGGCTGATAGAGTCTGGCAAATGGCATACTCTGCCACACGTTTGGTTGATAACGGATATCCTGTTCGCCGTATATAGTAGGCAGTGCATGGAATATAAAAGATGCACTATAGTGAGATAAACAGGAGATTTTAATTGTCACATGTCACAAAGTATCCCATTAATCAAAATCTAAATCAGCCCCTAATTCCCACATTGCAACCTGGACTCCACCGCAAGTTGTTTTCAACAAATACCTTCACTTGGCCCTGGAGAACGTTAGTGTATTGAAATATACGTTATAGGGATAGGGCGAGGTGAAGGTTTAGGTATGATGTCACTTATCATGTACTGCACTTTGGCTTAGTCACATTGACAGAAGGAAAACATTGGAACTGTAATCCATAATGGAAGCCATGAAATATACGTAACTTGGGCAGGAAAATGTGGCACATGCCGAGATGCATTTTTGGGTAGGCTGGGAGTGAAAGAATGATGAAGTTAAGCAGTAGGTGACTGACTGGGCACCTGGAAACACACCTTGTCTTCGGTTTGTGTGTTTATTGCAGACTTTATGCTGCAGTGATAGCGGAAGCAGATAGACATTTCACTGCCCCGCAGTGCTGAATTAAACCAAGCTGCAGTTTTAGGTGCTGAAATGTGGCAGGCAAGATATCTTGCTTAACAAACACAGTATTGTTAATAAAAATGCCAGGTGACTTACCACTTGCTTCTGCCATCACTAGGACTGGTGTCCCTCAATTGACAGGTGCCTCCTTCACCATGCCTGGCTGGCTGGCCCTGGCAGTGGCACTGGTGTACTGCGTACCCAGACAAAAACATAATTAGCCCCTAAGCAATTATTTTGCACAAGATACAACACCAATACCTCACTAAAGTTAGGTTAGCTAATAGTATCTTCTAACTAAAGTATCACTTTCGAACGTTTGGCTGACAACATTTTAAAAACCAGGTAGTAAGCCAAAAATGCATTTCTACTAATGGAGGGATACGCTTCAAATGGATAAGAATGAAAGCAATGAAGCGGTGGAAGGGAATTCAAAGGACTTATGGTACTGGTTGGTAATGGTATCTTATACCTACCATGCTGCACCGTCATGGAACTGCTAGTATAAGGCAACAGTGAGGGTGCATGAGTACTCTATCTCTGTTCCTATACTTTTTTGACAGTTTGTTCCAATATGTTTTGTTAAAACTTGGGCTTGCAATCCTCTTTACTTTACCAAAAATGTGTTCTATTAACAGTACTATACAGGACATTTAAAAAGGGGTGGGGGAAATGATACTACAAAAGGGATCAGAAAAAAAGCTACAGACAGGGAAAAGACAGCTATGGAAATCGGAAGTATAGAAAGCACAGAAAAATGCAGGCATAACAAACATTAGGTAGCGGAGATGAAAAAATACTAAATACAGGAAGCTATACTACGTTACTAGTGGCATTAGTTAAAGGTAGAAATAGTATTAAATATGACAAAGTGGGGCCAGCAGAACCATCCCCTGTGGACGCTGCACTGGTGGTGGTCTCACTTGCCACTGTGCTGGTGCTATTGGCAGCTACTTAGCCCTGGGAAGCCCTTTTCCCCTTGGATCCTTATGAAAGGAATACCGTTAAAAAGAATAATGAATTGAGGTACTCTCAACAAAATATCTTTTATCAAGCACAGCATTGTACTTTTTAAATCAGATATCCTATTCCTAGTTTCCTAGCCTAAAATTACATTTTAAACTGTTCAATGAATTATCTTCACTTCTCTGCCCCCTTTAACCTATTGATGGTGCAAGATTGTCTCTCTTTGCGTACTGCACCTCAGGGAGGTTGAGACTGTTTGAACTACGTAACGCTTGAAAATGCTAACACCGCTGATATAACTACTATAATAATAGTGAGATCCTTAAAACCAGCCTGAGCCAGCACTTGGCTCACACTGGAACAGAATCTTGGCAACAAATTTCACTTGATATCCACTCCACTTCTACAGATCTACGCCCTCCCTGTCAGGCTGGCACCCTGCACTACTACTCTGGATACCAGGGCCCAGATTCATCAAGGGTTTATGTTTGTCCTTGCACCACGCAGGTGCAAGGGCAACACAAACCCTTAAGTGATACTAAATAAGCCATGCTAAGCCATCTTATGTGGCTTGGTAAATCTGGAGCAATGTAACAAGGCAGCACAAGTTGCTGCCTTGTGTTCCCCTGCCTCGTGAAGTTGTTACATGGGTGGAGACTGAGAATGTGTGTTCCCATTCATCCACCCATGTATTTAGGGGGATTCCCCTATTTTCCTTCACTGGTAAACCTGATAATGCCTCAAAAAAATGATGCCTTCCATAACAGGTGCATGTAATGAGGAGAAACAGGTTTATTTTTACTTGTGCTTTCTTCTTTCTAAGTGTGCTGCATTCTGCTGCAATGTCTAATGTGACATAGAGTGATACCATTAAGGGAGTAGGGGACAGGATCCATAAACAGTCAATGTACAAACGGGGACTGCCTAGACCATAAATGTGTTGAAAAGTTCCTTAGGCTGCGCTTCCATTCCACTGTATAGGTATGGATATGCATTCACGGAAGGGAAGGGCCAAGTGACTTCCATAAGTGAAGATCTTGGTATGTGACAGTAGTAGCTAGGGTTTTAGACAAAGATGCTTGTATTATTTAACTCCCATCAAATTGACTGACACTCTGGTGTCAATTTTGGCTTTTACCTCTGACCCGGTAATGTGGACGATACATATGGGTTGCTGTCTTCTATGGCACTTTCGCTTTGTCGTGAATGAGTTGAGGAGTGTCTCTTCTTCAGATTTATCTCGAGAATAGTCTTCCAGATCATAATTTTGTCTTTACAGAGGTTTTGTGTCTTCTTGGTGTGTAAGGATTGTTAATGTGAGCTGGCACACTGCTCTTGTGGGTAGTCGGCTGCCTTTGGCACTCTTGTTCTGGAGTTTTTTATGGCACATTGATGCAAAATGATTGTTGATTCCACAGTTGGAGCAGATGTGGCTTTGAGCTGGGTACTCATTGATAGGATGCTCTTACGGGCCACAATATCCATACTTCAACGTTGTCGGTGGGAATTTCCACCCTTTGGAGACAATGGGCTTGCTTTTGGTTCAGATGGCATCAGACCAGTCGATTTTTTATGTTTATTGACTTCATGGGAGTCTGGGTGATGGTCAGATCCATCTCGGTGGCCCGCACTGAAGATAGATAGTAGGATCTTGCTAGTACTTGCATATTGTCCAGGCTGATGTTTGGTTACCTCAGTATGAGGCTGCGGATCAATTGCACTAGAATTTGCTTGTGTTGATCATCTGTGATGCAGGTACTGGCCAGTTCAGGTAGCCTGAAGTTGAATGTGTCAATTGATTCTCCTTCTTGTTAATAGGTTTGGCGCAATTGAAACCTTTAGAAGTTCGGGTTTAATAGCAAATCAAAGTAGACATTGAGCGCCCTCATGACAGCTTTATAATCTGTAGCAGGACCCACATACGGCAGGTGTTCAAACAGTTTATAAATCTTCTCTCTGGCATAATGGATGAGCAATGATCTCTTGATGGCACCATCGGCTTCCTGCATCGTGATGCAGTCGTCGTTGAGGTGCCCGATCCAAGTCTTCCGTCGAGGTGGCACGGTCGCCTGGTTTGCAAGCTCACTGAATGGTGGTGGTAGTCCTGTAAGTGTGTGTTGTGTGGGGGCTCTCTTACAAGTATGATATCACTTCGTTCTGTCTTCAAATATGCCTATTTTCAGCAGTTTCTCGTTTAATCTGCTTATTGGGCCAATGCTTGTTAGAACTGGGCTCACTGCTTATACTCTACTGTGTGATGGCTATAGGGTGAGCAAGGGGTGCATACCACCCTTGTCGTCAGTGTTGCGAGGTTCCCGCTTTGGGCCTATGCACTACACATGGTCACGGTGGACTCCTCATTTAAATGCATGTGACACAGTATTACAGTATCAGGATATGACCTCGAGTGGTCTATTCCCTTTTATTAGCTACCCCCTGGCCACGCCTGGTAAGGGGATGTGGTGTTTGTACATCAAGGGGCATTCCCATAAACGGGACATATGACCTGTTACAACTGACTACACCCCGCAAAACACTGGCTAAATGCTTGATTAGAATTTATGCAATATAAAACACTTCACAGAGAATTAGACTGTCACCTATGGGCGGTCGATAATTTACCTACTTAGGCCCCACTTTATGGAACTCGTTCCCTGCGTCGCTTCGCAATGAAACTGTATACGCAAATTTCCGTAAAAGCCTAAACACTTGGCTGTTTAATCAATAACTGTTTCCCTTCCTTTTGGTCCTTCTTAGCTGGCAAAGGGAAACCCTTTTGGGTAGCTGTTGCACCGTACAAATTAAAAATACAATACAATACACAGAATATATCAACATTTCCAGTGAGTGCCCTGGGTGTCTTTATACCAATGCAGACATACATATATGTTTCTGTCTTATTCTGCACTCACCTTTTACTGAGAGTACTGAGAAAGAAACCAGAGTTAATTGGATGTACACATACATATTGGGTATATATAAAAGGTAAAGACTGCAAAATTACAAAACAGCTTTTGCAGACCTGGCATGCCTGATTGTCAGATGACAGATAGCCCTGTCTCAGAAATTGTAAAACAATAAAATAGATTTGATTAAAAAAACAAATAGTTCCAGAAAATGATTTGCTAAGGATCATGCAGAGTCAGCTAATGGCTGAGACTTCCTCACTTGGAATCTAATTCTTGAGTTACCTATTCACTACCCACCCCAACGCTTCTGTTGTCTGATGATCAATCAATCAATCAATCAGGGTTTGTAGAGTGCAGCTACTCACCCTGAAGTGTCTCATGGCACTGGAGGGTAAAGAGGGGGGCTGCTGAACCATCTGAGTGCTGGGGTTCGGTCGAAGAGCCAGGTCTTAAGCTCCTTCCTGAACTGGGTCAGCACAGGGATTTTCTGAGGTGGAGAGGCAGGGTGCTCCAGGTCTTCATGGTGAGGTAGGAAAAGGATCTTCCTCCAGTTATAGTCTTGTGGCTCTAAGGGACGATGGCTAGGGCCAGCTGGGTAGGGCAGAGGTGTCTGGTGGGTATGTTGAATGAGAGGCGGTGGTTCAGGTATGCTGACCCTGCATTGTTGAGGGCCTTGTAGGTGTCCATGAGGAGCTTGAAAGTGATTCTTTTGATGACTGAGAGCCACTGGAGTTGTCTGAGATGATTGATGATATGGCTGTGGTGGGGATGTCGAGAACCCGTTCTGCAGTTTCCGGAGGAGTTCCTGGGTAAGGCAGGTATATAGTGCGTTGCCATAGTCGAGTCTGCTGCTGGTTAGTGCATGGGTGACCATTTTTCTGGATTTGATGGGATGCATCTGAATGTCTCTCGAAGCAGGTAAAGCGTGTGGAAGCAAGATGAGGAGACAGCGTTGATCTGATAGTTCATTGTGAGAGATTAGTCCAGTAAGATGCTGAGGTTTTGTGTCTGGTCCGTGGGGGTGGGTGGGGTACCCAAAACAGAGGGCTACCAGGAGTCCGCCCAGGCTGAAAGGGTGGGTGAAAAGATGAGGACTTTGGTCTTGTCCGAGTTGAGTTTGAGACAATAGTTTTTAATCAGGTGGCAATGGCCTTCATCCTGCTGTGGAAGTTGTTTCTGGAGGTTGTGGGTTCATTATTGAGGGAGTTGGGTGTCGTCGGCGTAGGAGAAAATGTTGAGTCCGCACTTCCTGATGATGGCCACAAGAGGGATTATGTAGACGTTGAAGAGGGTAGTGCATGCTGTATCATTGCTTTTCACCTTTCAGAGTTGACTTATTTTGATTACATGGACTACTTTAAATCACACAAAAGTTAAAATTCTTGTATAATGCATTAAGGCCAAGCCTTAATATGTTGAATCTCACTTTACCAGTCTTGTCTTTCTTGAATGCCCTTAGTCCCTTTCTTCAATATCTCTTTCTTCTCAGGCACTCTCTTTCTCTGACTGTCCCGTAAGTCGTAACACAATGTCATTTCTTTCCAACTGGAACCCCCTAAATGTGCACCTGTTGAAATGTGTAATTATTAACTTCTGTAATGTGATTGAAAAATGAATGTTATTGTGTTTCTATAGTAAGGACAGTAATATATTGGATTAATATTTGGGGAGGAAGCCAGCCCACTTTAAAGAATAATCACAACCCTTGTCAAGGTAAACCTTCCAAGCTACTAAATTAACCTGAGCTCAAACACTTGCTAACTAACACATATCCCAAACTGAATTAGAAAATAGAGTCAAATGTATTTAACAATATGACACCAAAATGACAAATATACAATAAGGAGAACTGGAGATATGAATGTTCAAAGTTTTAAGTAGAAATTATAGTCTATGGTCAGGGTAGGTGCAATTTCAGGCTAATCAAGATGGAGCATAAGTGGGCTATACCAACCAGGTTCATCCTGCGCAAGAATTTTTACCTTCTACCTTCTGGCTAAGGGTCTGATTTAGACTTCGACAGTTGGGTTACCTCCACACAATTGTGACCAATATCTTGGCTGCCTTATTGAGCCATTTGAGATAATGCACTTATAATACTGTGGACAGGATATCTGTCACTATTGTAATCCATTCCCCGAACTCTAATCAGCCCCTTAGTCTCTATACCCAGGAGTGTACAGCTAAAGAGCCCTGGGGGATCCAGGTTTTGAGACTCATGGAGTGCCAGTGGTATGAGGACAAAAGCAGGGTCCTTTAGCACCCAGGAATTGGCTTGGCATCCTGGTCTCTCCTTTTCAAGTGCACCCCAAATGTACTTGTGGCTTAACAGGCCATTCAAACAGGGGTTGACAGTGAGGTGTCACAGAATGCCCACAGCTTCTACTCTGAATATTTTGTGGAGTTCAGAGGAGTCATCTCACCCATTCAGGCAGCCTATTGTTAGCTCCCGGGAGGCATTTCTCACCTCGTTCACTCCTATTCATCACTGAGTACAGGCTGTGAGCAGGCTGAGACTTATGCTAATTAGCATTCTGAAAGTCTAGGATGTTAAAGGCTAAGGGGCCCATTATGATGTCGGGCGGTAGCCACCGCCAGCCTGGCGGGGGGAATCCGCCCGACATCCACACTCGTTTTCCCCCCGTCATATTAGTATGGCGGGGGGACCTTGGCGGACGGAAAGACCGTCCGCCGCTTTTTCTCCCCGGTCGCCTTGCGGCCGGGGCGGAAAAGGAATAATATGGTGGCGGTGTCTATCAGACACCGCCAGCCATGGAAAGGCATGCGGTCTTCACTTTGGGGGCCCCCTGCGGGCCCCCAAAGTGAAGGAGGGGTAGGGGGTGCACATGGGGGGTACCTGTGGTACCCCCCTGCATTTGCATATACAATGCGGTAGGCACCGCCCGGTGCCTGCCGCATTGTGTATGCAAATGCATACATGCATTTATGGCATTGTGGCGGGCGGTGCAGAGAGCACCGCCCGCCACAATGTTATAAATGCAGGATGCGGCCGCCACTGTGGCGGCTGCATCCTAATACCACCCACAGGACCCCCGCCGTTATGGCGGGTTGTCCCGAGTCCCGATAGGATGGTGAGCAGACTAAGTCAGCTCGTCATCCTAATGACCCCCTAAGTTTGTAAAAGTTACTTTCCATTTTGTATTGTTTTTTTAGGTAGTATCAAAAACTATATAAACTCTATGCACCAATAAGTAAATAAATATATAATATTGGTCTGTAGTAGTTTTCCATAATAAACAATCAAGGAGGGGAGGATTTTTATACAGTAAAATATTACAATGATCCTCAAGTAGAATTGAATAAGCTAAACAGGGTCACAGTCTGAATGAAGCTCATCAAATCATTAGAAAACAGTAATTCTGCCATTATTTCCTTATTTTGGGTATTTCAACACTTGATTGATTATGTTTTGCAGAAGGCAATTTGAAAAACTTCACATGCATTTCAAGAAAGCTGACCAAAAGAGGGAACCTCTGTAGATTTCGAACAGTGAAATATAAGTGAGCAAGAGATACCAACATTTTCTAAAACGGGAATTGAAATGTCATTTATTATTACCCTGAACAAGATGGTAACCCAATCTACTAAAAGATTTCTACTGAATCTGTTGTAAAAAAAATAAAACAGCTGTTTTTAATAAGTAGGCAGAGAAAGTCATATCACCCTAATATGTTGCCAGTCTACCTCACCTCTTTTCTGTCATCTAAACATTGATCTGGACTGGAGTGATAAAACTTGTTCAACACTTTTAAGGTGTAGTAAAGCAGCCATACATTGTTCTGAAATGTGTCACTCTAGACTATTTTTAACTGTATTGAGACATTTCTCGCCATTGATTTAAAGAAATGTTAAACCCTGATTCACTCTTCACTCTTTCAAAATGTTTGGAGAGGATAGCATCTTATTCATTTTAACTGAAATATCTATACCAGCATCCTATGCTTCTAAAGGCATGCTTAAAAAGTATAGTTAAGTATATTTAAAATGATACCATACTTCTGTTCATTCAAAGCAGGATACAGTTGGAGCAGACTTTTAATTTTAAAACAGCTAAAGTACAACCCCCCTCAATTTACTTATATCTGAAACACCTAACTATTCCAAGCTTCCAAACAAAAATATTATTAAAATCTGATAGGAAATAGATTGTTTAATCAGGCAAAAGTGTCTAATATAGCAACCAGACAACATAGTCTGAGCCAAGGCAAGGCTAAACTAACATATCGTTTCTCCAGTTGAATACAGTTAAATTTTAAACGGACATGCCGATTGTTCGAAATAAAAATATGAATCAAACAGTACACTTCTGTAAAATACTCATGGGAGACCTTGATGGGAACATTCACAAACAAAAATATGAATAAATGCATAATAGAAATTTTGATGAAGGCTACTCCATCAAAGAATCAAAAGAGGCAACATCTATCATTTTTTGAGAAAGTACATCACCTTTAATAAGGTGATATAATAATTCAGTTTAAAAAGATCTGAATAATTAGGAGAAACAAATTTCCCAAATATCTGATCAGTTGTTAGGGGTTATATCTACAACACAGACACAAAAGGAGTTCATTAATAGAGGCAATGAATAATAAGATCTCTGATAGTCCCTGATTAACTTTGTATCATTAAATCCCTATTTTACAGATTTTGAATATTTGACTTCTCTCTTCTCAAAACCCAAATGAGATTGGTGGGATAAAGTTTAAATCTGGTCATACAGGGGACTGGCGGCTGGATATTATTACACCCCTGAATGCCTATTTGCCAGAAGTTCAATCAATGAGGCAAATAAAATGTAGGGCATCAGGCATCCATAACATGTCACATACAAAATATTTATCCTAATGGAAACAGATCAATTTGCTAAGATTGAGCTGTCGTCGATACATAAACATTTTTTAAAGTTGCTCTGGAAATAAAACAGTTTGAAAAAATGAAATCAAGCCCACAAAATACCTAAATCAAAAGCTTTGTCCACATCCATCATTATTATCTAAGATCTAAATTGCTTATCTGAAAATTAAAAGATGACGTGGATCAGATAATGCATGTTAGCTGAGATTGGTCTGTTAAGTAAAACCCCACTTTAATCCTGATTGATGAAAGCAAAGATTTTTGTTAAAATAAGCTTATAATTAGCATTTAGTAAGCTAATAGGACGGTAGGAATTAGGGTCACTAGCCAATTGTTCACTCTTAAAAATGCTAACTACTATGGACTATGAAAAGAAGCTGGAACTTTCTGTCCTTGCAAACTTTAGATGAATAGATTGACTAGAACCTCCTGTAGTTCAGGGAGAAAAGATTTACATACCTCTATAAGTATCCTGTCTCTACCTATAGCCTTACATTTAGCAAGACAGTCTAAAGTAGATTTAATTTCTTTGTCCAAAAAGGCCCGAGTAGGTACCATTCTTTGGATGGAGGAAAGTCTTGGAAAATATTTTCTCCCCAAAACATAAGCAGTGAAATTAGTAGCAATAACCTCATCTATATAATACATTGCTTTGTAATGCTTGACAAAGGCCAGCTGAATAGTATTTTGCTCTGAAACTAAATTCTTGGTATCAGGGTTAATAAGTTATTTGATGTAATTCTTGTTTGCCATACTATTTTGCTGGCTAAGCTAAGAGCTTACCTACATGTTCATTTTCTTCATAAAATGTCTGATTTTTGCTCTTTTCATTTAATATTTATTTTTTAAAAAAGGTCTTTTAATTTTTGCTTTCCCTGTGTTAAATTTTGAAGCGTCTCGTCAGAATTGGAAAAGTACACTGTTTTACTAGCCCTTTAAACTGCCTTTTGTAGAGAGAGACAATAAAAGCTCTCCTTTCTTTAGATAGCTTTGCTGAGCAAGACATATTTGCCCTCTAAAATCAACCTTAAAGGCACTTCAGTCAATAACAAGTGGAGCAGGCCCCAGGTTATTGCAGAAATAATTCTTTATTAAAAGAAAGATAGAGGGAACCCTCCACTCCTAAAAAACTAGGGTTTGATTAAAAGCTGCTATGTTTTTTAAATGGATCCCAAATGTATCTCAATCTCTACTGATATTAGAACATGGTCAGAAAATCTATTAGCTATTACTAAGGGGATTTTACAAACTGAAGTCTCACAAATTTGAAAAACCTCCAACCGTGATTCAGAGTTAAATCTCTCTGAAAAATGTGAATATTGTCCACAAAATAGGAACTCTGCTCTCCATGGGCAGTTAGGCCATATTCTGAATTAAAAGTAGATATTAAATCTGCAGTTTTAGGTTTCAATTGGTTTCCCCACTTAGGGCCTTATTAGGATGTTGGACGGACTACCACGATTGGCTGTCAGTGGTGGTCCATCCGACATCCAAGGCATCTGCCCTACTATCAAATTACAATGCCATTGCTCAGAGCAATATCGTCGGAGGGACCGACCGCCGCCTCCGACTGGATCAAGGATTACATCTGGGTATTGGTTGGAGGCCTAATCCCTAAAATGGAGGTGGTGCCTCCTGAGGCACTGCTGTTGGGATTAGGATGTCCCTTTCTGACAACCTTTCCATGTTGGCCAGTCCGACATGGAAAGGCTGTCAGAAAGTGACTTTGGGGGCCCCTCTCAGGTTCTCTGTCCCTCCAGACCTCCGCTGAATTGCCTGGGGGCACATGTGGTGCCCCCCAAATATCTATGCACCATGTGCCAGGCACCACATGGTGCATGGCACACAGTGCATAGATGTTTAGGAACATACCTTTTACCATTGCAGCTTGTGCTGCACCCTTTTCCAGGCTGCAGCAGAAGCCACAATGGTAAAGGCTATGTTTCTGACCACTGTGCTGGTGGTCACATCATAATATCAGGAGTGGAATCACAGACTACTCTTCAGGCGGTTCCACTCCCAAAACGATGTTGCTCGGACGCTTATCCAACCGGCATCTTAATAAAACCCTTTGTGGAGTGTCTAATTCAGGAACATGAATAAAAATAAAATCACCTCCCAATTTGACTATATTGCTAACGTAAACAATTTTTGTGAGGCTTAGGTTTGATATTCAAAAGACCATAATAGCTCTCAAATTGAAGACCTTTGTATATATTTAAGCTGTAACCCACAGTCATCTATCAAGGGGGTCAGTTCTAGAATCAGCTAAATTCCAATTTATATTAAGGAAATAGACTTCCACTCTTAAGAGATGTACAAGCAGAAGCAAAAGTAGCATGCAAAACTCAACTTCGAATGGAAATCTTTGGAAAGTTGGATTTTAGATGGCTTTCTTGCTTATCTGGACCAAAATTTTCTATCTAATTTAGAGCTGCAAAATAGTTCAGCTCATTGTTAGTCCCATTGTAATTGCAGGATAATTATTTTAACTTCCTCACTACCTAAATATAAAATAGAAAAAATAGAAAAATGAAAGTGATTACTAGTTAGAAAAACCATCGAAAATCACAATCTATCAAAATTTGCATCAGAAGAACAATCTTGACTGAGAATTTGTATACTATTATTCCTAATGGCCTAGTACAAAGAAATTGCAAATTATTTTGAAATAAGTCATACCCGAAAAAAATACTCTTGAGTGCACCTAATCTAAAATGTAGATAATTACAAATTATTTTTGTTATATAAATTACCAATTCTAAGATATATGCAGCAGGCTATTGGTCAAAATATTCAGGCAGGCCTCATATGAAATGAATAATTGTGCTTTTTTGGGGGGGAGTGGACCTCTCATACAGAGCTAGTTGTGTGCTTCTTCTTGTAGTTCTTTAAAGAGGTCTTGAGCTGGTGGAACAGAAGAAATATGTGAGATTTGCCCTCGCATAAGACTTTTATCTTGGATTGCTGAGCAAGTGTTACCTGTGTCCCTAATATCTTGAAAGGGTCTAAAATGTTCTTGAAATGGTTCAATGACATAATATCAAGACCACAAATATGGAGATACCAAATTACTGAAACCTAAATATTGTTACAAAAATATCAAGACAAATACTCATAATATTGTACAAAAAAATATTGACGTCAATAAGACTAACATATATCAAAAACCAAACTATCAGAAACAAAAATATTGTCAGTTATAACTAAACCTGAACTATGTAAAAAATATCGAAATCAAGAATATTGACTACATAAATATAATTAAAACAATTAATAAATAGCATAGAACATATGAAAAATAAATAATGTAATCAAACAAATATAAATGTATCCCATATTAATAACCACAATGTATCAATAAAATGTAATCTTTTACTTCACCAAAATAATGCATTTAAAATATGCCAACATAAAAATCCTATAAATTAAATATTACATATATTAACATCCCACTTACATTCACCACATATTTATATCTACATATAATATTATTTCTTTACTTAAACTAAATACATATAATATTATATAAAATAGGTTATCTCTATTACAAGCATAAAAAAACATTAATCGACATTTTCCAAATAAGGACATAACTGCAAAAATAATTAAATGGAAGCTACCAGGAATATTAAACTATACAAAACTATAACCAATAAAATAGCTTAACCAATTAACCAAACAATATAAAACCCTAGGTTTTAACCCCTTCGCTGCTAGGCCTTTTCCCCTCCTGTGCTGAGGCTTTTTTTGGCGTTTTGGAGTAGTGCGCGCTTAGGCCCTTGTAACTTTTTGACCACATAAGGTATCCACGCCAAATTTGCGTCCTTTTCTTCCAACATCATGTGGATTCTAAAGGCGCCCAGGGTTTGTGGATTCCCTTGGAGGGGTCCCATAAATTAACCAAAATATAGTGATTTTTTAGTTTTTTTCAGAAAAATTGGAAAAACGGGCTGCAAATGTAAGCCTCTGGGTTTTTCCCTGAAAATGGTATCACAAAAGGGTTTGTGTGGCTGAAATATCCATTTTCTCAGCTTTCAGGGAATGACAGACTTTTGTCAGAGAACCGAAATTTTTCACTCAGTTTTGGCATTTTTCTGGGACATAGCCTATTTTTGCTATTTTTAGAGCTTTCCACCTCCTTCCAGTTAATGGTAGAAATGAGTTTGAAAGCAATAATGGATCCTGGAAAGCTTTACATTTTCGAAAAGTAGACAAAATTCTGAATTCAGAAAGGGGTCATTTGTCTAAATCCATGAAGGTTTCGTTATAGAAACTAACAGTTAGATATTGGAATATTTGAAATTTTGTTGAAAAAAACAGCCTTTTGTCTCAACGTTTTCACCTATAACTTTTTCTAATTTTGACAACTCTTGGAAAGCAATATACCGTTACATTTGTTAGACCTTCCTGGTTGTGGGGATATATAGGACTTGTAGTTTCACCAAAAACCCGACGAACCCAGATCCAAAAACTGAGCAGCAACTTGCAATGGTATTTTTTCATTTACTGGGTATAGTGCACTTTGTCTTGGAAAATGTATACATGGAATAATCTGTATGAAAGACACCTATGTATTTCTGAATTGGGTACAAATTATAGACTTCAGAAACAGTATATAATTGCACATTTTCAAAGTTGGGAATACTCATACTAGCATGAGAATTATTGGTCATTTTTCATAAAGATTTTTTTTTTACACAATGTCTTTCATTCAAAGGGAGAAATGCATGCAAGCTCAATAGGTAATAACAGTTGATTTACAAATCTGAATTACCCCAAGTGTCCCGATAAAAACGGTACCTCATTTGTGTGGGTCGGCCTTGTGCCTGCGACAGGAAACGGCGCAAAATGCAACGTGGTCACACCTAAATTTAGCAGTTACAAATTGACCCTTTTTTGGCAAAGTGCCTACCTGTAGTTTTTGCACCCTAGCTCTGCCGGCACCTAGAGAAACCTAGCAAACCTATACATTTTTGAAAAGTAGACACCCACGGAAATTCAGGATGGTGTAACTCGACTGCCTACCACCAGGTTTTGTTACCCAGAATCCCTTGCAAAGCTGAGATTTTGACAAAATAAACACATTTTCCTCACATTTCTGTGGTGGAAAGTTCTGGAATCTGCGTGGATCAACAAATTTCCACCCACCCAGCTTTCCCCCAGGTCTCCCGATAAAAACAGTACCTCACTTGTGTGGGTCGGCCTTGTGCCTACGACAGGAAACGGCACAAAATGCAACGTGGTCGCACCTCAATTTCCCAGTGAAATTTTACGTTCTTTGGAAAAAGAGACTACCTTTTGTTTTTGAGCCGTAGCTCTGCCAGCACCTAGGGAAACCTAGGAAACCTATACATTTATGAAAACTAGACACCCAGGGGAATTCAGGATGGGGTGACTCGTCTGCCTACCCCCAGGTTTTGTTACCCAGAATCCCTTGCAAATCTAAAAATTTGACCAAAAAAACACATTTTCCTCACATTTCTGTGGTATAAAGTTCTGGAATCTGCGTGGATCAACAAATTTCCACCCACCCAGCGTGCCCCCAGGTCTCCCAAAAAAAATTGTACCTCACTTGCGTGGGTAGGCATAGTGGCTGCGACATGAAACAGCGCAAAACGCAGCATGGTCGCACCTCAATTTCCCAGTGAAATTTAGCACGATTCGGACAAAAAGACTACCTTTTGTTTTTGCGCCGTAGCTCTGCCAGCACCTAGGGAAACCTAGCAAACCTATACATTTTTGGAAACTAGACACCCAGGGAAATTCAGGATGGGGTGACTCGTCTGCCTACCCCCAGGTTTTGTTACCAGAATCCCTTGCAAACATACAAATTTTACCCAAAAAAAACACATTTTCCTCACATTTCTGTGGTAGAAAGTTCTGTAATCTACGTGGATCAACAAATTTCTACCCACCCAGCGGGCCCCCAGGTCTCCCCCAAAAAATGGTACCTCACTTGCGTGGGTAGGCATAGTGGCTGCGACATGAAACAGCGCAAAACGCAGCATGGTCGCACCTCAATTTCCCAGTGAAATTTAGCATGATTCGGACAAAAAGACTACCTTTTGTTTTTGCGCCGTAGCTCTGCCAGCACCTAGGGAAACCTAGCAAACCTATACATTTTTGAAAACTAGACACCCAGGGCAATTCAGGATGGGGTGACTCGTCTGCCTACCCCCAGGTTTTGTTACCCAGAATCCCTTGCAAACATAAAAATTTGACCAAAAAAACACATTTTCCTCACATTTCTGTGGTGGAAAGTTCTGGAATCTGCGTGGATCAACAAATTTCCACCCACCCAGCGTGCCCCCAGGTCTCCCGAAAAAAATGGTACCTCACTTGCGTGGGTAGGCATAGTGGCTGCGACATGAAACAGCGCAAAACGCAGCATGGTCGCACCTCAATTTCCCAGTGAAATTTAGCACGATTCGGACAAAAAGACTACCTTTTGTTTTTGCGCCATAGCTCTGCCAGCACCTAGGGAAACCTAGCAAACCTATACATTTTTGAAAACTAGACACCCAGGGCAATTCAGGATGGGGTGACTCGTCTGCCTACCCCCAGGTTTTGTTACCCAGAATCCCTTGCAAACATACAAATTTGACCAAAAAAACACATTTTCCTCACATTTCTGTGGTGGAAAGTTCTGGAATCTGCGTGGATCAACAAATTTCCACTCACCCAGCGTGCCCCCAGGTCTCCCGAAAAAAATGGTACCTCACTTGCGTGGGTAGGCATAGTGGCTGCGACATGAAACAGCGCAAAACGCAGCATGGTCGCACCTCAATTTCCCAGTGAAATTTAGCACGATTCGGACAAAAAGACTATCTTTTGTTTTTGCGCCGTAGCTCTGCCAGCACCTAGGGAAACCTAGCAAACCTATACATTTATGAAAACTAGACACCCAGGGCAATTCAGGATGGGGTGACTCGTCTGCCTACCCCCAGGTTTTGTTACCCAGAATCCCTTGCAAACATATAAATTTGACCAAAGAAACACATTTTCCTCACATTTCTGTGGTAGAAAGTTCTGGAATCTGCGTGGATCAACAAATTTCCACCCACCCAGCGTGCCCCCAGGTCTCCCGAAAAAAATGGTACCTCACTTGCGTGGGTAGGCATAGTGGCTGCGACATGAAAACAGCGCAAAATGCAGCATGGTCGCACCTCAATTTCCCAGTGAAATTTAGCACGATTCGGACAAAAAGACTACCTTTTGTTTTTGCGCCGTAGCTCTGCCAGCACCTAAGAAAACCTAGCAAACCTATACATTTATGAAAACTAGACACCCAGGGAAATTCAGGATGGGGTGACTCGTCTGCCTACCCCCAGGTTTTGTTACCCAGAATCCCTTGCAAACATACAAATTTGACAAAAAAAACACATTTTTCTCACATTTCTGTGGTAGAAAGTTCTGGAATCTACGTGGATCAACAAATTTCTACCCACCCAGCGGGCCCCCAGGTCTCCCGAAAAAAATGGTACCTCACTTGCGTGGGTAGGCATAGTGGCTGCGACATGAAACAGCGCAAAACGCAGCATGGTCGCACCTCAATTTCCCAGTGAAATTTAGCATGATTCGGACAAAAAGACTACCTTTTGTTTTTGCGCCGTAGCTCTGCCAGCACCTAGGGAAACCTAGCAAACCTATACATTTTTTAAAACTAGACACCCAGGGCAATTCAGGATGGGGTGACTCGTCTGCCTACTCCCAGGTTTTGTTACCCAGAATCCCTTGCAAACATAAAAATTTGACCAAAAAAACACATTTTCCTCACATTTCTGTGGTAGAAAGTTCTGGAATCTGCGTGGATCAACAAATTTCTACCCACCCAGCGTGCCCCCAGGTCTCCCAAAAAAAATGGTACCTCACTTGCGTGGGTAGGCATAGTGGCTGCGACATGAAACAGCGCAAAACGCAGCATGGTTGCACCTCAATTTCCCAGTGAAATTTAGCACGATTCGGACAAAAAGACTACCTTTTGTTTTTGCGCCGTAGGTCTGCCAGCACCTAGGGAAACCTAGCAAACCTAAACATTTTTGAAAACTAGACACCCAGGGCAATTCAGGATGGGGTGACTCGTCTGCCTACCCCCAGGGTTTGTTACCCAGAATCCCTTGCAAACATAAACATTTGACCAAAAAAACACATTTTCCTCACATTTCTGTGGTGGAAAGTTCTGGAATCTGCGTGGATCAACAAATTTCCACCCACCCAGCGTGCCCGCAGGTCTCCCGAAAAAATTGGTACCTCACTTGCGTGGGTAGGCATAGTGGCTACGACATGAAACAGCGCAAAATGCAGCATGGTCGCACCTCAATTTCCCAGTGAAATTTAGCACGATTCGGACAAAAAGACTACCTTTTGTTTTTGCGCCGTAGCTCTGCCAGCACCTAGGAAAACCTAGCAAACCTATACATTTATGAAAACTAGACACCCAGGGAAATTCAGGATGGGGTGACTCGTCTGCCTACCCCCAGGTTTTGTTACCCAGAATCCCTTGCAAACATACAAATTTGACCAAAAAAACACATTTTTCTCACATTTCTGTGGTAGAAAGTTCTGGAATCTGCGTGGATCAACAAATTTCTACCCACCCAGCGTGCCCCCAGGTCTCCCAAAAAAAATGGTACCTCACTTGCGTGGGTAGGCATAGTGGCTGCGACATGAAACAGCGCAAAACGCAGCATGGTTGCACCTCAATTTCCCAGTGAAATTTAGCACGATTCGGACAAAAAGACTACCTTTTGTTTTTGCGCCGTAGCTCTGCCAGCACCTAGGGAAACCTAGCAAACCTAAACAGTTTTGAAAACTAGACACCCGGGGCAATTCAGGATGGGGTGACTCGTCTGCCTACCCCCAGGTTTTGTTACCCAGAATCCCTTGCAAACATAAAAATTTGACCAAAAAAACACATTTTCCTCACATTTCTGTGGTAGAAAGTTCTGGAATCTGCGTGGATCAACAAATTTCTACCCACCCAGCGTGCCCCCAGGTCTCCCAAAAAAAATGGTACCTCACTTGCATGGGTAGGCATAGTGGCTGCGACATGAAACAGCGCAAAACGCAGCATGGTTGCACCTCAATTTCCCAGTGAAATTTAGCACGATTCGGACAAAAAGACTACCTTTTGTTTTTGCGCCGTAGCTCTGCCAGCACCTAGGGAAACCTAGCAAACCTAAACATGTTTGAAAACTAGACACCCAGGGCAATTCAGGATGGGGTGACTCGTCTGCCTACCCCCAGGTTTTGTTACCCAGAATCCCTTGCAAACATAAACATTTGACCAAAAAAACACATTTTCCTCACATTTCTGTGGTGGAAAGTTCTGGAATATGCGTGGATCAACAAATTTCCACCCACCCAGCGTGCCCCCAGGTCTCCCGAAAAAAATGGTACCTCACTTGCGTGGGTAGGCATAGTGGCTGCGACATGAAACAGCGCAAAACGCAGCATGGTCGCACCTCAATTTCCCAGTGAAATTTAGCACGATTCGGACAAAAAGACTACCTTTTGTTTTTGCGCCATAGCTCTGCCAGCACCTAGGGAAACCTAGCAAACCTATACATTTTTGAAAACTAGACACCCAGGGCAATTCAGGATGGGGTGACTCGTCTGCCTACCCCCAGGTTTTGTTACCCAGAATCCCTTGCAAACATACAAATTTGACCAAAAAAACACATTTTCCTCACATTTCTGTGGTGGAAAGTTCTGGAATCTGCGTGGATCAACAAATTTCCACTCACCCAGCGTGCCCCCAGGTCTCCCGAAAAAAATGGTACCTCACTTGCGTGGGTAGGCATAGTGGCTGCGACATGAAACAGCGCAAAACGCAGCATGGTCGCACCTCAATTTCCCAGTGAAATTTAGCACGATTCGGACAAAAAGACTATCTTTTGTTTTTGCGCCGTAGCTCTGCCAGCACCTAGGGAAACCTAGCAAACCTATACATTTTTAAAAACTAGACACCCAGGGCAATTCAGGATGGGGTGACTCGTCTGCCTACCCCCAGGGTTTGTTACCCAGAATCCCTTGCAAACATATAAATTTGACCAAAAAAACACATTTTCCTCACATTTCTGTGGTAGAAAGTTCTGGAATCTGCGTGGATCAACAAATTTCCACCCACCCAGCGTGCCCCCAGGTCTCCCGAAAAAAATGGTACCTCACTTGCGTGGGTAGGCATAGTGGCTGCAACATGAAACAGCGCAAAACGCAGCATGGTCGCACCTCAATTTCCCAGTGAAATTTAGCACAATTCGGACAAAAAGACTACCTTTTGTTTTTGCGCCGTAGCTCTGCCAGCACCTAGGGAAACCTAGCAAACCTATACATTTTTGAAAACTAGACACCCAGGGCAATTCAGGATGGGGTGACTCGTCTGCCTACCCCCAGGTTTTGTTACCCAGAATCCCTTGCAAACATAAAAATTTGACCAAAAAAACACATTTTCCTCACATTTCTGTGGTGGAAAGTTCTGGAATCTGCGTGGATCAACAAATTTCCACCCACCCAGCGTGCCCCCAGGTCTCCCGAAAAAAATGGTACCTCACTTGCGTGGATAGACATAGTGGCTGCAACAGGAAACGCTTCAAATCGTACGGTGGTGAATTTACATTACCTCATTGCAAAACTACCTTGATTTTGGGGGGGGGCATCTGAGTTTGTGGCCCGGGGCTCGGTGGTATTCTTCGCAAAGTAGCAAACCCAAACAGTTCTGAAAACTAGACACCCGGGAGAGTCCAGGGAGGTATGGCATGTGTGGGTCCCCCAATGTTTTCCTACCCAGAACTCTTTGCAAACCTTAAAAATAGGTAAAAATAGCACTTTTCCAAACATTTTGGCGTGGGATCGCCGTGCCGGCAAAAAAAACCTACCACCCTGCGTTCCCCTTGTTCTCCCGAGTAAAAGGATACCTCACTTGTGTGGGTGCCCCAAAGCAGAACACGCCAAAAATGAATTTTGAAAAAAGTAGTTTTTAGTCATATTTAAGTTTTACAAATTAAGCACCCCAGCCTGAGTCACATGCCTTTGGCCCACCCACACAAGTGAGGTATCATTTTACTCGGGAGAACAAGGGAAACGCTGGGTGGTAGGACATTTGTTCCGGCAGCAAGATCCCACCCAAAAAAGTACGGAAAAGTGGGTTTTTGGACCAAAATTTCAGGTTTGCAGGGGTTTCTGGGTAGGAAAACATTGGGGGACCCACGCATGCCATACCTCCCTGGACTCCCCCGGGTGTCTAGTTCTCAGAACTGTTTGGGTTTTGTGGTAAATAAATAAATAATACCCTATTTTTGAATGAATACATGAATAACAGATAGCTCAATAAATAAGAGTCAAGATTCGAGGTAGTAGGAGTTTTGCAGGTTTAATACAGCATAAGGACAGGAACAGGACAACCTGCACAGGAATAGGAAGGCAGGGCCCAGCAGCTGCTGGGGCTGGATCTGGGATGAGCGCGCTAAGGAAGGATAACTTTTTAATAACAGTACATGAGCATATATACATAACGCAAACACATAGCATTACATTGCAATAGGCGTAGCAGTGGGTGGAGCAATAGGCGTGACGCGTAGCAGTCGCGAAAGATAAGGGTGAAAAGAGGTGTAACAGAGGCGTATACATAGACATGTGATGCAGACGTAACAGAATATGTCATGAATGGGGCGGAAACATGGAGGGGGCTACCTAAGGAGCCGGGACCTCTAACCTGATGGTGCGCGCAAACTAGCAATGACGTGTTACTAGGAGAAGCTGGGGGCTTCGAACTCTGTGCTAGGAGCAGAGACTGAAGTCTGGAGAGTCAGGGCGACATGTACCTAAACAGTATCTAGTATCTGATGTTTAGAGAACATGTTGATATAAACTAGAAGTCAGGAGGGGGAAGGCTAACAGACACTAAGACTGGACCATGCATTATTCTACATGTAGTGCGTGATGAAGAATATTAAATGACCATTAAATGCAGTATTTCTCTTACATGGAGACGTGAAGGCTAGACAATGACGGAAACTATTGATGCGATTCAGTAGTTTTTAGGAATGCAGAGAAGGAGGACTGAACTGATAACTGGAATCATAACATATTCTTGGCAGACTCAGAGGCAGAGCCAGGCTGAGCCGGGCACTGCGGGGCAGGAAGTAAGTGAAGGGTCGAGGACACAGGTGGGGGCTGTATCGCTCCTCAGCGAGGGCTTCAGGAGACAGGAGACAGGAGCTGAATCTGGTGTCCAGGCCCTTTTGAGGCCTAGAAACGGGAACTTTACATGCAATAACGTGCACACTGAGAAACGTGGCAACGTAGCTTTACATAGGCCTGATATTCGTAGTATTCACGAGAACTGGAAACTGGCATACTAGAGGTGGACACAACTATAATTGCGTCTTTAATCAAACATAGGGAATGCATATGCATATTTAATCATGCACACATAACATATGATGGATGACACGTAGGGACACAGAACATGGCAAAATTTACTTTTCCACATTCCCTCCTTGTCACTACGTTTCCCATCAGGAAACATCAATATTCATGATACCATCTATCATTTCATACAGTATCATTTGCTCGTCTCGAATTTTCTGGGAACGTGTTTTAGAACGGGGCTTGGGACTAGGAATACAAGAGGTAGCACAAATGCCGCAAATCGCAGGGCCACATTGTATACAGAGGCAGCAGCTGAATATGATCGCTACTGCAATACCTAGAAAGGACAATACTTTCCATCCCCAGGCGGAAATTATATTCCAGAACCAACCGGACCATGTCCAGGTGCCTGGATCTTGGTGTAACAGATGGGCAATTTTATGGAGTCTGGTTATAGCTGAATAAACAGACGGCGCGTTATTTGGAATGAAAATGCAGCAACTAGATCCGATGACTCTACAGGCCCCGCCCCTATCGGCCAATATGACGTCAAGGACGAGACGATTCTGGAGCACGACAATTCTCATAAAGGATTGTTCTTCGGTTAAATTACTTAGAGCAGAAGTAGTCTCAATTACTACTGCTTCGAGTGTTCTGGTTAATCTACGTATCAGTTTACTATTCACAACTGTACCTAAATAAGGAAAGACACCTTTATTGATATCTATATATTGTTCTAGAGTAGTTTCAGTATAATCGACAATCGGGAGGTTTCTCTTGGGTCTTGTATGTACTAGGTGGGAATTCCTATGGTAGTCGGGTGGGGCTAGGAAAACTGGTGGCAGTAGGAAGGCAATGTAACAGGTTCCCTCCCAATCGAGGGGCAGACGAACATATGCAGTTTGACCACAAATAAAATAAGAATGACGTGAAGCTTTGAAAATAGATTTCCCACTGTCACTATACTTGACAATAGTAGTACAATCACTATGTCCTACATGTACGGAACCATTATTTCGGACACATAATTCGCCTTTAACTGGTAGTACTGAAATAGCAGGTAAGTCTGGAGTAGTATCAGACTGAACATTCAGGACCATGAAATTCGAAGAATAATTACCTAAATTATACACTTCATTTTCTAGATCTAACCCGGTTCTGTGGGGGAGACCTTGCTTGTCTGGAAAACATGTACTGTTAAGAAAAGACATATCTGTTGAGGATGACGTTAACGTGGACCATGCTCCACACGAACCATTATGTGAAAAAGGATAAGGAAAGAGTGGCAGAACTCCCTTCGGTATCTGGAAAGGGGGGAGTCGACCACATACCCAACAATTAGTGGCATTGCTGGTCTGGTGTGAATAATGTAACATGCGGATGAAAGAATTATTTCGCATAGCGAGGCGGTAAGAGAGTTCATGAGGAGGTAGATCACTAAACGTGTGCTCTACTGTAGCATTAGCAGACTCATTTACATGAGAAACTGGAAAGTACAGGTAAAACGCATAACTGGTGCAGGAAATCATAATGCTGAGAAATAATATGAAACATAGAAAAACAATACATCGAATTGAGTTTTGACTAACTCTCTCACTATGGGGGTCTATTTTATACATGTCAGAAACAGTCTAACCGTTTCACCTAGGGGAGGACTTAGACAATCAAACTGGCTGACTTATTTTACTAGACCGGAGTTTCAACTTATACTCCTGTTGCGGAGTTTTCTCTAACAGGGGAGGGTTTGTAGCAATGTCTTTTGCGGGACAGTCCTTGAGAACAATATTTTGGCAATCCTTCAAATCCTGGGAAATGTTCTTTGAGACGGGTTTCAGTCCATAAAACTTCTTTATATGTGAAAGGTGCACCCAGCCTTTGCGACCCTCCAACTTCACGGCTGTACGGGTGGCGAGGAGGAACTGTCGGGGCTCCTTCCAGCGAGGCTCCAGCGGACTTGAGCGGTCAAAATTGCGGACAAGAACCATGGATCCTGGAACGATTTCATGCGGTGCCACCTCGGTATTGTCTGGAAATGCGGCGGCAACCTGTGAACGACAAGAGTTGAGGGCAGACATCAAGGAAGCTAGGTAATCTGTCAGCATATTACTTGAAACATCGGTAATACTTCGGGGTCTAGGAGTACCCCACATGTTAGGGGGGCGGCCGAAAACGACCTCATACGGGGACAGACCTGATCTGGAATGTGCGACCATGCGCATATAGAACAAAGCGACTGGCAGAGCTATTAGCCAGTCCACACCTTTCTCTTTACATACTTTGGCGATGCGAATTTTCAGAGTCTGGTTATGTCTCTCTACGAGACCGGCTGCTTCAGGATGGCGTACACAATGGAACTTCCACTGGTACCCTAACAAAAGGGAAACATGCTTCATCAACTCAGATGAGAATGGCTGGCCGTTGTCAGAATATACGACTCTAGGGAGTCCATAGCGGGGGAAGAACTCACGAACCAGCTGCTTGGCAGTGGTCGCGGCGGTGTAATCTGGGACTGGATATGCTTCTGTCCACCTGGACAAAGCGCATACAACTACAAGGACATACTTGAAACCTCGACATCGTTCCATCTGAATATAATCCATCTGGAGGACTTCAAAAGGGTGGTCAGGGGGCTGGAATCCACCTTGTTCCACCGGGACACTTTTACCTGGATTAAACTGACAACATATCATACAGGTACGGACTTTCTGCTTGGCTGCAGCTCGTAAATGTTTGTTGAACCAAATGTTCTGGATACTGTCTAACATAGCTTTTTCTCCTAAATGTGCTGGACTATGTGCAGTATTAATAATGACTTGAACCATAGAGTCGGGGAGAAACCATGTGGCTCTACCCTTCGTTAACCATCCTTGATCTGTCTGGACCCCTCCTTGTTCGGACCATTTCTTGATTTCTTCAGGAGTAGCATGTAACTGGATATCTATGACATCTTGTGTAGGGTCCTTAACTGTCATGCATGTAGTCGGATCTGGAGTGTGTGTCTGTGTCGGAATAACTGGAATGTCTGGAGTCTGTGCTGTAAGCTTGGCTGTGCGATCTGCTAGATCGTTACCTTGAGAAATAATGTCAATAACTTTCGTATGTGCTTTGCACTTCATGATAGCGATAGATGTCGGTAAATGTATGGCATCTAACAGAGCTTGAATAAGGAGACCATGCTGAATCTTGGTTCCATGAGAAGTCATGAAACCTCTCTCTTGCCAGAGAACTCCGAAGTCGTGTACAACTCCAAATGCGTAGCGTGAATCTGTGTAAACATTAACTTTCAAGTTCTTGGCGTGTATGCAGGCTTGTGTCAGAGCAACTAGCTCTGCTGCTTGAGCGGACAGGGTGTCAATACGGTGTGTCTCAATAACTTCGGTGTCGGTAGTCACTGCATACGCGGCGACTAGTTCTCCTGTACTTGTTCTCATGCATGAACCATCCACATAAAGTGTCAGGTCGGGGTCTGGTAACGGAATATCTGTCAGATCTTGTCTTGGCTTTGTCGTAATGTTAACTACTTCCACGCAGTCATGTGTGGCAGAATTCGAAGTAACTGATGGTAACAATGTAGCAGGATTGAGAACGTTGCAGCGTCTGATTTCTATGTGTGGCTGGAACAGTGTCAATTCATAACCTGTTAAACGTGCAATTGTCAAGTGCTGAGTCTGGGTTCGGTTTAAAAGAACTTCCACGGAGTGTGGAACTTGTACTGTCAGGGAATGTCCTAAGACTATGGAATCACTTTGTCTGATAACTAGGGCTGTGGCTGCAACTGACTTAAGGCACGCAGGCAGAGCCTGGGCTACAGGATCTAATGTGCTCGAAAAATAAGCACATGGCTTGTATTGTCCTGCTTGATCTTGTGTGAGAACAGATAATGCTGTACCTTCGTGTTCAGTGACGAAAAGTGTAAAAGGCTTACTGTAGTTCGGTGTCGCTAGAACTGGAGCTTGACATAGGGCTTTTTTTAACTCATTGAAACTGAGTGTATGTTCAGATGTCCAAGGGAGGACAGTCGGTACGGCTGCCTCCTGTGTCGTTAACTGTATCAGTGGCTTGGCTAGAAATGCATACTGAGGAATCCATTGTCGGCAGTAAGAAGTGAGGCCGATAAAAGCACGTACCTCCTTCTGGGTCTTGGGCTGAGGAAGACTCGCTATTAACTGGATACGGTCTGGTGTCAACTGCCTACCCCTCTTGGACAGTAAGTGTCCTAAGTAGACCACTTGCTGGACACAGAATTGAAGCTTAGAAGGGGACACCTTGTGCCCCATCTCGGCTAGGAAATACAAGACTGTAAGGGATGCTCGTTCGCAAGCACGTTCAGAACGGGCTGTGACCAGTAGATCATCGACATACTGGAGCAGGGCAGTGTCAGTTGGCATGTGAATGTTGTCTAGTTGTCTCTTAAGTGCTTGACTGTAAATGCTAGGGCTTTCTGTGAAACCTTGAGGAGCTCGTGTGAACATATAGCTCCTTCCATTTAAACAAAATCCGAAAAGGAACTGGCTGTCTGGATGAATAGGGACACTGAAAAACGCGTTCTTGAGGTCGATTACAGTAAAGAACGTGGCTTCAGAATCAATGGCTGTCAATAGGGAAGAGATATCTGGAACGACTGGGTACTGAGGAATAATACATTTATTAAGTTCTCGTAGGTCAATCACTAATCGATATACTGGGGGTGCATTTGGATCAGTACGTTTCATGACTGGAATGATCGGAGAATTGCATACATTGGAGTCAGTTTCTACAACCACTCCTTGAGCCATGAGTTCGTCAATAATTTTGGATAAGGCTGCTACAGCCTCAGGTGGCAATCTGTACTGTCTGATTCGTGGTAACACCACACCTGGCTTGAGAGTCACACGATGGGGTGTGATTTGCATATAACCAACATCAGTTGGACCTTGCGCCCATAAATGCTGCGGAACATTAGACAATCTGGGATCAAAATCTCGTAATACATAGTGACCCTTAAAGTCACGTAGGAACAGACGTATTCCCTCTGGGGAACAGCATATAACTGCACCTAACTCTTTCAGTGTTTTAATGCCTAATAGGTTTTCTGGACATGACTTAGTAAGTAACAAATCAGTAGTACGGGACAATGGACCTACTTCTAGAGTAACTGGCTTTGATATTTCATTTACAATGGGTTTTCCTGAAAATCCAAGGGAAACATTTCTTGAGCCTGAGAGCGGAGCCCCTGGAACTTCGGCGTGACTTATAGTGGTCCTACTTGCCCCTGTATCAATCAAAAACTTTCTGTCTCTCCCTAATACTTGACTGTGAACATAGGGACCTTCTTGATCTACAGGTATCTCGATGAGAGGCAAGCCTATCTCCCTCTCTAGGCTGTTTCATGAATATGGCTGGTACTCTGGATACTCAGACTGTGCATACTGGTACATCTGCTGTGTAACGTGCTGTGTTGCAGCAATAGGCTGCGGTGCTGTAACTGTCTGTGGTGCATTCTGTGACTGAGGAGTCTGTGAAACTTGTTCGTGTCTAGGCGGACGTGGTCTTTCTTTAGTCTTACCGGTAGCTATGTTGTGTTTCAGAACTGCACACTCGTTTATAAAATGACCTGGCTGTTTACAATAATTGCAGTTCCCTTTAACGGGAGCTGCAGGATGACTGGCTTGATTCGGACCCCTCTTCTGACTGTCTTGAGGAACAGATTGTGCAACTAGTACTTTCATTTTCGTGTCTTTCATACGTTTTCTCTCGTGTTCTTGTTCTTCCCTGATCCTATTCTGGTGGTATTGGAGCATCTGCAACATCTGGGACGGGGTATTAGCTTGCCAGGTACTTTCGACTTTCAAAACTCGATTCTTAATTTGTGGACTTGAATTCTCGACTAATTTAGTAACAAAAAGGTGAGGGTATGACTCACTACTTGTCTTGAGGCCACTGTTGATGCTAAAATATTTCTCAAATCTGGAATAAAAATCACTAATGTCTTCGTCTTGTTTCTGTTTACAGGCTGAGATTGCATCCCAGTCTTCTTTTCTAGTTGTCAATAACCTAGGCAAAACTTGTATTAATAATTCTGGTAATTCTTTACATTTCGCTCCAAGACCGGTACCTGGTACTCGTGCCTTGTCTTCGGCTTCTAGAACTGCCCAATCGATCTTTTTCTCTCCCACCTCCCATTCTTTTTCCTTGAGCTTTTCATACACCCCTGCGGGCAACAGAACCTTTAACATTTTAATTATATCTGGATACGTGTATTCTCCCATACGGAGCATGTCTTTTAATTCTCTATGGAACCCTGCTGGATCTTTATCATGACAGGGAATTAATTTCTTCATCTCTAGGAGTTCCATCTTTGTAATCGGAGTGTAAACAAACACTCGTTCTAGTTCGCCACCCGTTCCTCTAACTGGGTGGACTTCTCGTAACGGATTCTGTCTCTCCATGTAAAATGGTTTACTTTCTGGGGGTGAGACATGAACAAAATGCGGATTCAAAAACGTTCTATATTTGTGACGCTGTTCTAGAATGACACTAATTAAATCGGTACCTAAACCTTTCCATCTATACTGGAGTAACTCGTTCAGGATATCGTGTAACGGACCTAGATCAGAGTGCTGACCCTCATACAATGTAATGAGGTGCTGGATCATATACATACCCGCCAGTCGTTGCTCGGCTGGGGGCATTTTTAGAAACATTTGTGCCACTATTTCGTCTGGAAAAGTGGTAGAATCAGTAGTCCATCGGACTGCCGATCGGGCTAGTTCTTGTTCATGCATGGTACTTAACTCACTGTAACCGATTCGTGATTTCAGAATGTGATCGGTAGCTTGAAACACTTGTTCTAGAGAACCTTGTTCTGGTGCTGGATGATGAAAAATAGACTTGTGTTCTAGGCGTAAATGGCGATCTGGAAATCTAGATTTTCCTACATACGCTATTCTGTCGGGATTCTCGTCCTCAACCTCTTCAGGATCAGAGTTACTTTCTTTCTCGCTTACTTGTGCTGCTTTACGCTGTTCGTGTAACTTTATTATTTCTTTACGGATTTTCTTGTACATACTCTCCATAGCACCGACGGTCTTGTGCTTACCCTCGGCTATATTATCACTCCACCTTGTCAGGGTTTTCATTTCAGCCGGATCTTTAGACGGGTAATCTTGTTCTCTTATTAGACAATTGATCAGAAACTTTAATATCATGAGCTGGGTCTCAGCTTTCCTTTGAGACATGGCCTCGCCAATGCTTTCTGGATCATCCCCTGTACGGATGAAACGATATATTCTGTCTAGATCTTCTTTCATATTCGGTAAGGTGACTAGATACTCGGTCACCTTTCTTACGCGGAATGAATATAAAACCATATTATCCTCGCCTGGGACTGGATCATAGCCGCATTCGGCAAGGGATTTTCTTATTTCTGCTACAGTCTGATGTCTGGGCGTACGCTGTGACGCTTGCATATGTAATTCGGCTGTCGTTAAACGCTTGTGTGGCGGCGGGGTTTGAGGAGTACCTCCCCCTGCGGCCCCTAAACTAGAGTCGTCTACTGATCCTCTTCGTACTAGTGTGGCAGGAAATTGAAATGCGGGCTGAACTGGTATGGCGGGCTGGACCTGGGGGACCGTAACAGGTACTCCGGTGTCTGGAGGAGCGGGTAGTGCCTGATTTACAGGGACTGGCGGAGCGCGAACAGGATTTGCATATTCTGGGACTGTGTCGTCCAAATAGGACGAAATGAAAATATCAGCTGCGGTCGGTTTGTGACGTAGCTTGGTCGGAACTAATGGTGGCGGGAAATTACTGGATGCCTCTGGGGTCGCTTTTGGCAAGCCCTCGGCAAGAAGAGGATACATACCCCTAATAAGAGCATGCCTCTGTCTGTCTGACTGTTCGGCTTTAACTTGTTCACCTATCTCGATTAGTTCTTTTTCTTGTGCTCGTTCTAAGGATTCTCTAGTTAATTCTGACTTTCTGATTTCTTTTTCGGTTCTTTTATGAGCTTCTTTGCGCCATAACTCGATGGCATCTTTCTGTGACTGTCTGGCTTTCTTTTTCCATAATGCCTCTTCTACTCGCATGATGCACTCGGCATCCCATGTACCCGATACGGGCCATCTATACTTTTCTTCTAACTGTTTGGTATAATCTACCCATAAATCTAGATATAATATGGCACTTATGCCATGCTTCTGATACATAAAATGACCTGGACTGTCCCTAGGCGGAACTGGAACTGCTGCTTCCAGCAGACCCTTTCTAGTTTTTAACTGACGTAACTTAGAAAACAAGGGCATGACTGGACTGTAATCTAGACACAATACAATACACAATGAACACGATACTTATTCCCCATTCATACCACGACATTAAAATACATGAAGAACATTTAAAAATAACAGTTCGAACAGAATACTACCTGGAATACGGAACACAGAATACATGAATTTCCTCGAGAACAGAACTGACTGGAACAGAAACTAGATGCACTGCTGAAACAGTACGAAACTTACCGGTCTCATAAAGAGACACGTCAGGACCCGCATCCACCGAAGTGGACACTTCGTTTGTGGGTCTGTGTACCACCAACCCACGGACCAGAGTCAATTAGATTGACCCTGTCTAGATACTACCCCAGTAACGGTACTCACCGGGCAGCAAGAACGGAAGGCCTCAGACTGGACTGGACTGCCTCGACGTCGGACGGACGAACTTCGGACTTCTGTTACGGGTGGGCCTCCGGATACCTCGAACCTTGGACTCTCGGCTTGGGCTCTGGTCGGGACTCGCCGCGTTCCTCCACCGTCTCGTCTGGATGCTGGACCGCCTCCTCCGTCTCCTCCGTGGGCCTGAGGGATACTTGAAGCAGAAATATCTGCCAGTGCGCAGAAGAGTTCCGTCATGACTGCAGAGGGTCAGGGGGTCGGCGTGGCTTCACCGACGCGTGGGGAAAGGGCAAGTCCCTGTTCGGGCGCCATTATGTGGTAAATAAATAAATAATACCCTATTTTTGAATGAATAAATGAATAACAGATAGCTCAATAAATAAGAGTCAAGATTCGAGGTAGTAGGAGTTTTGCAGGTTTAATACAGCATAAGGACAGGAACAGGACAACCTGCACAGGAATAGGAAGGCAGGGCCCAGCAGCTGCTGGGGCTGGATCTGGGATGAGCGCGCTAAGGAAGGATAACTTTTTAATAACAGTACATGAGCATATATACATAACGCAAACACATAGCATTACATTGCAATAGGCGTAGCAGTGGGTGGAGCAATAGGCGTGACGCGTAGCAGTCGTGAAAGATAAGGGTGAAAAGAGGTGTAACAGAGGCGTATACATAGACATGTGATGCAGACGTAACAGAATATGTCATGAATGGGGCGGAAACATGGAGGGGGCTACCTAAGGAGCCGGGACCTCTAACCTGATGGTGCGCGCAAACTAGCAATGACGTGTTACTAGGAGAAGCTGGGGGCTTCGAACTCTGTGCTAGGAGCAGAGACTGAAGTCTGGAGAGTCAGGGCGACATGTACCTAAACAGTATCTAGTATCTGATGTTTAGAGAACATGTTGATATAAACTAGAAGTCAGGAGGGGGAAGGCTAACAGACACTAAGACTGGACCATGCATTATTCTACATGTAGTGCGTGATGAAGAATATTAAATGACCATTAAATGCAGTATTTCTCTTACATGGAGACGTGAAGGCTAGACAATGACGGAAACTATTGATGCGATTCAGTAGTTTTTAGGAATGCAGAGAAGGAGGACTGAACTGATAACTGGAATCATAACATATTCTTGGCAGACTCAGAGGCAGAGCCAGGCTGAGCCGGGCACTGCGGGGCAGGAAGTAAGTGAAGGGTCGAGGACACAGGTGGGGGCTGTATCGCTCCTCAGCGAGGGCTTCAGGAGACAGGAGACAGGAGCTGAATCTGGTGTCCAGGCCCTTTTGAGGCCTAGAAACGGGAACTTTACATGCAATAACGTGCACACTGAGAAACGTGGCAACGTAGCTTTACATAGGCCTGATATTCGTAGTATTCACGAGAACTGGAAACTGGCATACTAGAGGTGGACACAACTATAATTGCGTCTTTAATCAAACATAGGGAATGCATATGCATATTTAATCATGCACACATAACATATGATGGATGACACGTAGGGACACAGAACATGGCAAAATTTACTTTTCCACAGTTTGGTAGTTTCCAAAGATGCCTGCCAAGCCCCGGGTCAAAAGCTCAGGTGACCCCCTCAAAAAATAAGATTATTTGGCTAAAGGTAATTTTTTGGTCTCCACAGTATGAATTGGGCCTTTTCCTAAAGCAGCCGCTATGCCTACCCACGCAAGTGAGGTACCATTTTTATTGGGAGACCTTGGGGAACGCTGGGTGGGAGGTAATTTGTGTGAGCCCAGTGATGCCACGCTTTCCCACACTAAAAAGCTATCTATTCCTCAAAGACACACACATACAGGTTGGATTTGGCACGAGGGTGAGTGATGATTCAGTACATACAATTGGATACGCAAGTAATTTCATCAAAAATGAAATACACTGCGTATAATTGAACGTATGATAAACTGAACCACTGACTCACAGCTCGTGAGCTGTAAAGCCACGTCAAGGCACCAACCTCTTTACAGGCCATTCATACACCTTTCGTACGCGTGACACATACAAAACATTCACACCGCCAGCCGCGGACCCATCACATTTCAACACTCACACCAACAAACAGCGCCATTCAAGGGCCCATCACTTTCACACGCCCACATTTCTGACACTGCAACTACACAAAATGATGGACTGTGTGGAGTGTCACTCAACTAGCAGTGTGTGTATTGACCAACAGAAAGTAACTACTCACACACCACCTGCCGAGCGCCAGTCCACCCACACCACCATCCAAGCACCAGACCATGCACACTGCCAGCCAAACACCACTCAGCGCACACCGACAGCCAACTACCACTCCACACACACCACCAGCCAAGCATCACTCCACGCACACCACCAGCCAAGCGCCACTCCACAAACACAACACCAGCCAAGCACCACTCCACACACACCGCCAGCCAAGCATCACTCCACGCACACCACCAGCCAAGCGCCACTCCACAAACACAATACCAGCCAAGCACCACTCCACACACACCGCCAGCCAAGCATCACTCCACGCACACCACCAGCCAAGCGCCACTCCACAAACACAACACCAGCCAAGCACCACTCCACACACACCGCCAGCCAAGCATCACTCCACGCACACCACCAGCCAAGCGCCACTCCACAAACACAACAGCATCCAAGCACCACTCCACACACGCCGCCAGCCAAGCACCACTCCACACACGCCGCCAGCCAAGCACCACTCCACACACACCGCCAGCCAAGCACCACTCCACTCACACCACCAGCCAAGCGCCATCCACTCACACCACCAGCCAAGCACCTAACCATGCACTCCGCCAGCCAAGCAAAAATCCACTCACCCCCCCAGCACAACTCCAATCCATGCACTATGCCAGGCAAGCACCAGACCACGCACACCACCAGCCAAGCGCCAGTCCACGCACACCAACAATCCAAGCACAATCCTGCACACACCACCATCGAAATTAGAATTTTTTAAAGAAATACCACAAATCAAATGTAGAAACCTACAAATCTGCTAACACAAATTCAAAAACTAAATGCTTTGCACTAATGCACACCTAAAAGCAAACTAAAAAATATTACAGAAAACAGACCAGACAGTACACTTACAAGCTCAATGAAACTCCCAAAACTTCTTTTGTGTGTGGTACGATTTAAAACAAGCTGGCACACACAATCCAGGATTTGAAGGACAGTCAGGACAGTGCATACGAGACTCCCTCCGCACTTCTCTTCGCCAACAGACTCTACGTCTTTTAGTGGGATTGTCTTTTGCAGTTGTGGGAGGAATGTATTCTGGAAAGTGGCGATCTTTCAGTCTAGCCACTTCCTCCACCACTCCAAATCTTGGCACACTTGCCTGTTCCACTAGTACAAGGCTGCCTATTATAGTCTCCTGAAACTTAACAAAAGGCATCTTTGACTCAGGACAAGATTTCTGGAAAACAACAAAAGCATTAAAGGATGCCAAGTGGAAAAGATGGATAGCCAACTTCTTGTACCAAACGTAAGCCTTTCGAAGAGCAGCATAAGGTTCCAACCTCTGATTTACTCTGTCAACACCACCCATGTGCCTATTATAGTCTAAAATGCACACAGGTTTACGCACTTCAGCAGTCTCACCCCGAACTGGCAGAGCTTCAGTGCTTTCGTCATGGATAGTAGTCAGCATGTAAACATCTCTCCTGTCTGAAAACTTCACAGCTAGAAGCTTCCCACATCACAATGCAGTAGACTGTCCCCGCACAAGCCTTTTGCAAACAAGTTCTATTGGGAAACCTTTCCGGTTACTGCGCATCGTGCCACATGCAACAGTGCCCACTTTGGCCAACTCCTTGAACAAACGCACACTAGTGTAGAAGTTATCTACATATAAATGGTGGCCTTTGTTAAATAATCGTCTACCTAGTTCCCACACAATTTTCTCAGTCACTCCAAAAGTGGACGGACAAGCAGAAGTGTTAATGCTGGAATCCTTACCGGTGTACACCCTGAAATTATAAACATATCCAGTCTCACTGTCACACAGCATATACAGTTTGATGCCATAGCGTGCCCTCTTACTAGGAATGTATTGCCTAAAAACCAAGCGGCCCTTGAACAATACCAAAGACTCGTCCACAGCTATTTCTCTTCCAGGTGCAAACATCTCAGGAAAACGATCAACAAAGTGATCAAGGACAGGCCGAATCTTAAAAAGACGGTCACAATCAGGGTGATCGCGTGGCAACGCTAAATCATTATCAACAAAATGCATCATGCGAAGAAGAAGCATATATCGATCACGAGTCATAACTGCTGGAAATATAGATGTTGCCATCAAGGGACTAGTGGACCAATAAGAAGACATTGATGGCTTCCTTAGCAAGCCCATCAAAAAAGTTAATCCCAAAAACTTCTTCATCTCTTCAACATATGTGGGAGACCAATGGGTAGCTCTAGAATGGGGCTTAAGGCTGGCACTGTGGTCCCTCAAATACTGCTCTGCATACAAATTAGTTTGCTCCACAATCTCCGGCAAAAACTCATCGTCAAAAAACAACTGAAAAAAATGAATTGGCAAAAAATTGTCAGTATTCACTCTACACCCTGGAACACCAGTGAAGTCTGGCAATTCCGGCTGCACCATGCCAGGGGCAACCCAGACGTCATTACTAACATGAGGAGAAGAAGCCACCCTAGCCTGCAGGCCAGATGCCTCTTGCTGCACTACATCAATGGGAACACTAGCATCCCCAGATGCCTCTTGCATCACTACACCAACAGGAATACTAGCATCCCCAGATACATTTTGCATCTCTTCACCAACAGGAGAACTCACATCCCCAGCTGCCTCTTGCATCTCAACATCAACAGAAGAACTCGCATCCCCAGATGCCACTTGCTGCTCAACAACAACAGAAAGACTAGCAGCACCAGATGCCTCATGCTGCTCTACAACAGGAAGACTAGCAGCACCAGATAACCTTTGGCGCACCACAGCAATGTGAAACCTTTTGGGCGCAGCCTTTACCACACTTGCCTGTTCCCGACGAGAAAAAAAGGGAAACCTTGAGGACCTAGGCTGCCGCTCACATGGCTCTTGCCTCTCTACCGGCACATCAATGTCCCTCTCTACCACAGGCACTTCATCAGCACTAGAAGAAGAATCATCATCCGATGATACCATGCGAAGAGAAAACTCACTGCCTGAATCTTCTGCACCTACCTCATGCTCCGAATCGGAGTCAGTGTCTGGACCATGGTCAGAGGAAGACTCAAAAAGCAAACTAACAACCTGCTTAGCAGTAATCCTGCGAGCAGCCATTATCCTTACAAATCAAGAAGACTACACACACAAGTGAACAACAACCTACACTGTGCAAAGGAAGAAGTAAACAAGGTAGAGTCTTCACACAAAAATCAATACACTCAAAAACAATTCAAATCTAACCAAATATAAGAAGACTCACCAGCACCTACTCTGCTGAAACACAGCAAAAAGAAAGGAAATCCCACTGGAAAGAAAAAAAAAAGTATAGATTAGACAAAGTACACATCAAGCAGCAATACAAAAAAAAAGTTAACAATCAAGAAACACAAAGCCACACAAACAGCAATAACTTCACTTTTCATAACAACACATTTATCTAGGAAAAATAGTACAAAAAACATTTACTTACCAAGCACATGCAACTACACAAGCTGCAAAACCAGCATTAACCGAACCACAACCTACACCAATACAAACAGCAAAAGCCTGGATCAAAAACAAAGAAGAAAAAAAATAATTTAATACTACATTTCACAAACAACATAACAAATGAATAAACAATACACAAATTTACCCCCAAAATCACATCCACACAGATGGGCCATCAAAAAGGGCAAAACGGACAAAAGTACGGGTTGATTTGCCCACCGGGGGGGAGGCCAGAAAATCTAAATTTAAAATCCGACCCACCTGAGAGCGACCCTTGCCCAATGGGTCACTTCCTACAATCTAAAATAAAATCCCTGGTGCTAGTGGGGGCATTTCCACCGCACAATCGCAATGCTGTGCGCGACCGTGAGCCAGAAATGCCCTGCAAAGAGACATCAGAAGAGAGGAAAATCACTTACCTCTCCCCTGATGCCTCTTTGCAAACCCCCCCAAATATCTCAAAACCAACCTAACACCTCCAGGCGCAGGAAGAAAATGGCTTCCCGACCGCCTGGGAATCCCTGAAGATGTTGGCGCGTGCTGTGCGCGCTGACGTCATCAGGGATTCTCATGGGGAGGGGGACAACAGAATTACTGTGGTTAACTGCGATGCTGGACAGAGGCACTTGCATCCTTGATTTTCACAAGCGCAATCCTAAAACAGTTCCTATGACCAGGAGCTTCTTTCTCCCCATCTGCTGCTCTCAACAGTCTCTGATCATTTATACAGATAAGAGGCATGTGAACTCACACAGAAGATCCCCGTTTGGCAACGCCCACCAACTAGCGGAGTGCACCATCTTTCCTAAATTTACCCACTATGATGGACAGCTCACTCAAGGGACCTGTGCACACATTGGTGCGATGGCATAGTAACACACACGGACACTGGAGACAAAGCAAGCGCTCGAGTTGCAGCACAAATTCAGGAAAACATTCATCAGCCCAAAAACATTTGTGACCTTCCCACTATGATGCACAGCTCACACAAGGGACCCCTGCGCACATCTGTGCAATTGCATAGTAACGCACACATGGACACTGGAGACAAAGATGGGGCTCGAGTTGCAGCACAAACTCAGGAAAGCAATCATCAGCCCAAAAACATTTGTGAACTTCCCACTATGATGGACAGCTCACTCAAGGGACCCCTGCGCACATCGGTGCAATGGCATAATAACACACACAAAGGTCACTAGAGACAAAGCAGGTGATCGAGTTGCAGCACCAATTCAGTAAAACATTCATCAGCCCAAAAACATTTGTGACCTTTCCACTATGATGGACAGCTCACACAAGGGACCCCTGCGCACATCTGTGCGATTGCATAGTAACGCACACATGGACACTGGAGACAAAGATGGCGCTCGAGTTGCAGCACAAACTCAGGAAAGCAATCATCAGCCCAAAATCATTTGTGACCTTCCCACTATGATGGACAGCTCACACAAGGGACCCCTGCGCACATCTGTGCAATTGCATAGTAACGCACACATGGACACTGGAGACAAAGATGGCGCTCGAGTTGCGGCACAAACTCAGGAAAACAATCATCAACACAAAAACATTTGTGAGCTTCCCACTATGATGGACAGCTCACTCAAGGGACCCCTGCGCACATTGGTGCAATGGCATAATAACACACACAAAGGTCACTGGAGACAAAGCAGGTGATCGAGTTACAGCACAAATTCAGGAAATCATTCATCAGCCCAAAAACATTTGTGACCTTTCCACTATGAAGGACAGCTCACACAAGGGACCCCTGCGCACATTTGTGCGGTTGCATAGTAACGCACACATGGTCAATGGAGACAAAGATGGCGCTCGAGTTGCAGCACAAATTCAGGAAACAATCAACAGCCCAAAAACATTTGTGAGCTTCCCACTATGATGGACAGCTCACTCAAGGGACCCCTTCGCACATGGCATAGTAACACACACATGGTCACTGGAGACAAAGCATGTGTTTGAAAAGCAGCACACAAAAAAATCATTCATCAGCCCAAAAACACTAGTGAGCTTTGCCTAGGCAGCACAGGTGTGTTTTTCAGCCACTTCAGGTACACAAAAAATAAAAGAGATGAAGGACAGAGGCACTTGCATCCTTCAATAAAATCAGCACTACATTCACATTTTGGAAATGACCCCATCTGTTTGTTTTTTTCAACAAATCAACATTTTTTCATACCAGAGGCATGAAAACAATTCAAAAGTAATGTTACCCCAAAAAGGGGAGCGACCCTTCCCCAAGGGGCCGCTCCCCGAACAACGAAATTGTCCACAAATGAAAAAAAAAAAAAATCCCTACCATTCCAGCTGCACGATCGCACGATCGTGCAGCAGAATGCTCTAAACTTGCAACGAGTGAAAGGAAAAGCCTTTCCTTTCACTCGATCTCCTTTTGAAAACTTTCCCCCCTGCCCCAGCCGCAAAACTGACCTCTGAATCATCCGACGCGCAGGAAGCAAATGGCTTCCCTGCGCGTCGGTAAACAACAGGAACCCCCAGTGACGTCAGCGCGCCTCGCGCGCTGACGTCATTGATGACGCGGGCGGGGAGGGCGGGGGGAGGCAGGGGACGGTCTTCCCTTGCCATCCCAGCCAAAAAACTTACGATCGGACAGACTCGGTGGGAGCGCTGGCGCTTCCCCCGAGGGTGGGGCTCATGACGAGCTGGGCTCGTCATGAGCGTGCGAGCGCCCTACTCCATGACGAGCCCAGCTCGTCATCAGCCCCGAAGGGGTTAATGAAAAAATAGCTCAGAAAATATTTAAAGAGGAGGAAATTCTGTCAGAGAAGCCTGCAACATGTACAGCCGTACATCCACTTCTCCAAACAAGTAATTACTTTATTTAAAATAAAAACTTAAATAATTTTAACTTTACTAAGCAATTCTTGTTAAACAATTACTAACACAGTTTTTAACATTTATCATTTTCTACAGATTAATCAGCCTTCAACTTAAAGTTCATCGACAAACACACATCAAAGACCACAAAAAAATAAGTGTATTTAAAAAAATACTTTAAACATATTAAAAGTGCAACTATTAAAACTGCCTATCACATAAACATTCTTAAACATCAAGATAATAATATGTGCAGTAAATCAAATTACCTTTTCTCTTCCAACAGAAAAAAACACTTGTTTCAAGAAGGAGCTTGCTGAAGTAAAAGATTCCACAAGGCCATAACTTCCCTAAACAAGAGACAAGTATGTTTTGAAAAAGACAAACATGTCTATTTAACTGTATATTAATAAACAAAACTTTGTTAATAACTATTTTTCTATATTCATGTTATTAAAGTAAATAAAGACATAGGGCATGTTGGTGGAGGTCCGACTGCCAACAGACCTTCGGTCGGACCGCCATATCATGATACTGGCAGCCAGACCCACAGCTATCAGACGCAAGACTGCAGCCTCAGCCAGGATCATATATCCCAATGGGGCGGCAGTCAGAGGAGCATCCTAGCATTACGATATCCTTGTCCAACAACCTTTTCATAGTGGGAACCCACATTGAAAAGGTTGTCAAAATGTGATGGGGGGCCCCAAATAGGCCCACAGCCGTTGTAGGCAAAGAAAGAAGTCCCAGGGGACACTTGTAGTTCCAGCAGTGAGATCTGATGCAGCCCTTTTCCATTTTTGCAGCATGCCCCTGCCATTGTGAAGCCGTCATTCCAACTGCCAGCCCAGCAGTTACATAAAAACATGACAGTCTGACAACCGCATGCATGACGGGCGGTCACACGACCGCTGCAATAGCGGGGCATCGTAATAATGCCCATAATTACAGAAAGTGCAACATTTATTGCATCACAGAATTGGAAACTTTACCGGGTTACATGATATACACATACAGTCAAGAACATGTTCTACAGAACATGCTAATTTGAAATGTACCAAATATTATTCTTTCAATGTTATGGGAGGGCAACCACTAGAGAAACTGTTGTAACTAATGTAAAAGAACATAACCACACTCCCAATGTAGCAGAAATAGAAGTAAAAGAAGTATTAGAAAGTATAAAGGAAGCAAGCACTAGTTTCCAAAATCCCACAGCACAAATACTTAAAGATATAACCCCATGTACCAGAACATATAACAGGGCAGTTACCATCAATATCCATCTTAAAATGCAATATAACTAGAACTAAAAGGGCCACCAGTGAAACCCCACCTGCTCCTAAAACCGTCAGAGAGATAGACATCCCACCACAGCTCACAATCACCCACCTAGAGGAAGAACTCCTATTGCATGACAAGGAACGCCGTGAAAAACCTATACTTATTTTTGCTACCCCAACAAAGTTACTCAAACTAGCCGAAGGTCAAATATGGATGATGGATAGCACATTTTAAATATGTCCCAAAACCATTCCATCAACTATACACTACCCATGGTAAATACAAAAATAAAAAACATACCTTTTGTGTATGCATTTCTGCCAAACAAACAATGCAACACCTACGTTGAACTGCTAAACCACATTAAACAACAAACCAACAACTAATATCACCCAATAAATATTATTGACTTTGAGCAGGCTATGAGCTAATCTATACAAAAAATATATCCCCACAAATTCAAACAGGGATGCTACTATCATTTTAATCAAAGCATAAGGCGTCGCCTACAGAAATCTGCACTAACTGGCTCATTACTGGCCCATTCTCACCCCTCACTCCCCCACACGCCCAACTAGCACCCCAGAACGTGCTTCTTCCCCTACAATAACACCCCCCACCTCTCCCCACCATTACTCAGCCCCCGCTTCCTCCTTACCACCCCTATTATCTTCGACCTTCACTCATCCCTCAACACACCGGCACCACCCCCCACCGACGCCACCACCACTACTTCCCAGCCTCCCCCTACTTCACCCACACCTCTCACCTACAATTCATCGCACCCACCGAATACCACCCCACCCTTTTTAACAGCAGAGCCCTCCACTAATGCTAGCATACCCCACCTCCCTGCCCCAAATTCGCCCACTAACTCCCCTCTCAACGCCTCGCCCATGGCCCACATCACGAACATTCACACCAAGACACCTCTCGACCTGATTCTATCCACCCTCCTACAACTCAAAGACGAGCTCCGCACCATCAAAGAGTTTCTTCACACACCTTCCAGACAACATAGACCCACAACGACCACCACCGTATCCAACAAACGACGCACTCTCCCCACAGTCCCTCGCACTCAACGCCCTCTACACTGGCCCTCTATCCCCGTCCGCAACAACACCCACCGTCCCCGGCGTGCCCTTAACTCCCTGTCGGACCACGACGTACGCACCCTCCTCCGCTCTTTTGGCCCAGGACCGGTAAAACACATAACCCCCACTCACCTCCCCATACCTACTATTCTCTCAAATCCCCTTAGGCACCCAACACTAAACATCAGAAGCTCTGTCCCAAACAACCTCAGAAGAGTCCCCCTATCGCTAGAACACACGACCTCCCCTCTCACCCCCAGACTCAAATGCATCCTTCTCAACTGCAGATCGGCCCAGAAACACTCCTCCGACATTGCAGATCTCGTCACCTCAATGGATCTTGACCTAGCCATACTGACGGAAACCTGGCTAACTGAAGCCTCCACGCCCATCATGGATATACAAGTTCCCCCCAATTACCACATCATCAGACTCGACAGGACCATCAACACGGGCGGGGGAATAGCATGCATTTTCAGGAGCAATCTAATCATCACCAAAGTCACCTCCCCCTCCCTCACCTCCTGTGAACTCTTCTACCTCGACATCTCCAGTGATGGCAAACCAGTATGTGCTCTACACCTCATCTATCACCCGCCGGGGGATAACCTCATCTTATCTCAACAACTCATGGACACGATTACTTCCAACGCCGGTCGGCAGATCACTCAAATCTACCTGGGTGACTTTAATCTCCATTGGAACGATCAGAGAGACACAGTGGTGAATAGTCTTAAATCTTTCCTTAATGCGCTTGACCTCACCCAAATATGCAACAGCCCAACACATGATAAAGGTGCGATACTCGACCTTATCATCGCCAAAGTGGACTCTACCCAACTGGGGTAAATCCAACCCTGTGATTGGTCAGATCACCACATCATCACCTTCTTTATCAATGAAAAAATCAAACCCTCCCCGGCTCAACCCACCAAATGCAAGATCTGGAAAAGGGACATGAAGAATCTCAACCCTAACTCCCTACCGCCCCACACTTACAGGCTCCTCCTTCCACCTGCTGGCGTCTCTGATGTTCAAACTCTGACAGACCTCTACCTCGACTTCATGACCTCTATAATCAACGAAGCAGCCCCACTGCAACTAAAGAGAGTCTCCACCAAGAGTTCGAACCCCTGGTATGACGGCAGACTCAACGAAGACAGGCGAGCTATGCGATCGGCAGAACGCATTTGGAGATCGGATCCCTCATCACTACATCGCAAAAAGCTTAAGAACAAGAGAAATGCCTATTTTAGGAAAATTAAGCGTGCAAAATCTGACTTCTTTCGCCTCCAGCTTGACCAAGCGAAAAACCGACCAAGAAAATTGTTCGAACTATTCAAAAGTCAAACAAAGCCGCAACCCTTACAACCAAACAACCCAACAAGCGATATCCCACACAGTGAAGACTTTTCCACCTTCTTCAAACAAAAGACCGACAACATAAGGAATGATCTCCTCAATGATGTAAGCCAACACCCTGTGCACATCAGAATGTCTAACGCCAAGCCAAAAAACAACGCATCGTGGGCTTCCTTTGACATCTACTCAGAAGATACAATACTCAAACTGCTCGGTACCCTGAAGCCCTCTAAGCACCTCACAGACCCCCTGCCTGCTAACGCGGTAAAAGACTTCACCACCATGCTCCTCCCACTCTGGACTAAAATCATTAACAGCTCCCTTCAACAAGGTCTCATCCCGGACTCACTCAAGGTGGGGCAAGTCACGCCCATACTCAAGAAACCCACAGCTGACCCGTCTGACCTAAACAATTACCGTCCCATCACAAACATCCCCACCTTGGCCAAACTGCTGGAAAAATGTGTACAGCTTCAACTAACAAAACACATTGACAAGTTTGATCTCCTCAACACCCATCAATCAGGCTTCCGAGCGAAACACAGCACGGAAACGGCCATGACTCACATAATTGATGACGCCCACCAAATCCTTGATCGCAATGATTCATGCCTCCTCATCCTCCTCGACCTTTCCTCAGCTTTTGACACGGTCAAACATGAGAACCTCCTTGAGCTGCTAAACACCAGAATGGGTTTATCCGGGACTGTTCTCAAATGGTTCACGTCCTTCCTACATAACCGGACTCAGAAGTCCAAGATCAACAATGTGTTGTCCTCGCCTGTGCCAGTCGACTTAGGCGTTCCACAAGGATCCTCCCTTTCACCCACACTGTTCAACCTCATCATGGAACCGCTTGCCTCCTTGCTCCAAGCATCCAATGTACACTTCCATATGTATGCCGATGACACTCAACTCTACCTAAAGGTACAATCCCCGGATGATATCAAACTCCTGAATTACACGCTCACAAAGACCCAATCGTGGTTGGCCGGCAACCACCTCAAACTAAATGCTCTGGAAACTGAGTTCCTTTTGATAGCACCCCCTGCGAAATCTACCACCATCCAACTTTGGCTCAACCACTTAACTGCACTCAATGTCCGGCCCACCATCGTGGACTCCGCGAAATCCTTAGGTATCACACTGGACGCAAAGCTCAACATGCAACAGCACATTAGCAGAGCAACGAAAGGAGCTAATTTCCAAATCAACACATTGAGAAAGTTGAAACCCTTCCTCCCAGCCAAAGACTTCCAAAATGCAGTTCAAGCCCTAGTCATCCCCCGCATTGACTATGGAATTGTGACCCTCAGTGGTCTCCCTTTAGCAACAACTGCACCCCTAAGAGCTTCCTTGAACGCTGCCGCGAGACTCATTACGGGCTCAAGAAAACACTCTCATATAACCCCTGACTTAAAATCTCTGAAATGGTTGCCCTTTGAAGCCAGAATACAACTGAAAATCGCTCTGATGACACACGCGGCTGTACACCACAATGCATCTAACTACCTCACTCAAAAGCTAACTATATCAGGAGGGTCGAGATCCAATAGAAGTTCAAAAAACTTACTCTTGAAACCTCGCAGATTCCGGAAGGAAAAAACATACAAACGCTCCTTCTTAGGAATGGCGCCGAGGATCTGGAACGCACTCCCTCCCGAAACCAGGCTTATCTCCTCCACGGCCTTCTTTAAGAAAGAGGTGAAAGCCATCCTCATGCCTAAGTTCACCTGAACTTTAATGTCTGTTCCTCATTGACTTTCGTGCCGCTTGGGTATTACTGGTTTCATGATTGTCTAATGTCAAATAATGTCATATTTTGCATGATCTAGATTTGTTTATTCCTCTTGTTTGCCACAAGTACATGATGGTCAGTCGATCCTTTTATGCTACTCACTAAATATCTATTATTAGACTATTCATGTTAGCCTACTGTATATCGAGGCCCCTTCCCCTTGCTCCCTGTAACTTTTAGATACTTATAGTATAAGTTCTCCTGATTTTTATCGTAGTTGTATGTAAGACTCAGTATCGTCTTTTATTTTCGCTTATCTGATTGTTTACTGACATTCTATTAGAACATGACTGCTATCCGATCATGCTACTGAAGTTTATATTGCACCCAATATTATGTCGCGTCACCCTCATGCTATCGTCCTCCCCTGTTGCTGTGAAGCGCTCTGATATCTGTAAAGATCTTGTTCGCGCTATATAAAACTCTGAATAAATGAATAAATAAATATTACGAGTTCAGGAAACAACTGTGGCATACCGACCGCCCTTATTATGAGTGCAGCAGTAGGACTGAAACCAACCCGATACAACACATCCACCACCGCCAGAATCCTGGATTCTGCTGTGGTGTGTAATACAGCAAAGAATGTAGGTGGTGATGATCCCAGTACTGCTGCCCATATTATGAGTTGCCTTTCAGACAGCCTTTTCATGATGGAGATCTCGCTAATTAAAGGCTGGAAGAAATGCAAAGATGGGGGCCCAAATTAGGCCCTACCGGACATTTTAGCCCACTGGAAAGTGTGGCTGCGGGCACATGTTGTGCCCCACCCCATGCCTGCACTGTGGTGCGGGCACTGTGTACCATGCACAACATGGTGGATTGCAACAGTGTGTGCACTGCAGTGCAAGCTCATTGGCTTTAGGCTCGCTTAGTGAGCCAAGGCATGCCACTGCTGCAATTCCGCCACAAGCACACTGAAAGCCCCATGGTCAAATCATAATATGGTGTTTAGAAGACAGCCGCTGCTATGGGCTTCTGGAGACCGTGGTTATAAAGAATTCCTTGGCAACCATGAGGTCATAACTATACCAGCCATCAACCATCAAAGATAGCCCTACACTGAATTGTACCATGAATTTATAAAAAGCGAATATTAATACAAAACTGTAGTTAAAATAGCTACTAAGTTCATATCCTAATGAACTTCAATATCAATCAGTGCTGGAAAAGTACACATTGATAAGACAATATAAGACAGCATCTAACAGAAAATATACATAGAACAACATCACAACGAAATTAACATAACTTTTCTATACAAAATACTATGACAGCACAATATGTACAAATACGTAACAAAACACATGAAAGCAGTACAGTAAGTGAAAGAAAAACATAACGCTAATCAATGCAAACAATACAATGTTGGTTTCTTCAATATATCGAAGCGTGTTTTGGCAAACTTCTCGCCTTCATCAGGAAAACCACATTGAAAATGGAGCGCCTAAAAGGTAAAGGGTACATTGAGTAAGAAAATCTCCCAATCATTGGTGGATACCTAACATGCCTCTAACACGGATCACTGACATAATATCGATAACAATAATATAGAATTACACAAATATCGAAGTTAAAATATCGAATACAAAAATATCGACTTCCTATCTACAAACAGGTAAGTACAAAAATATCGTATAAAAAATATCGTTTAAAAAAATAAAGTCAAAATATCGAATTTTTTTAAATATCTTAAAAATAATTTAAAATGAATGAAGTATTAAAAGTAATTAACTAAAATATACTTAAAAATACTTAAATAACCTTAAAGTTATTAAATAATTAATGCAAGTTATAAAAAAAACAATTTTATTTTTTAAAACATTATATATATATATATATATATATATATATATATATATATATATATATATATATATATGTGCGCTCGCGTGTAAGGACACGGTCACACTCGCGGGGAGAAACTTGAACTCGCCTTTCTTGCCACAGCGTGCTTGAATAGCTGAGGAGCTCAAGAGAAAGTGATTCAATCCCATTTCGCCGTGGAATTCCTGACGCGTTTCGAAGGCTCCCGCCTTCTCTTCAGAGGATTCGGCGAACTGATGATGGGAATGCAGGTACCAGCCCTGATACTGATCATGGCACGCCCCTGATGGGCAGTCCAAATGTCCCAGTGCCTGCTGGGACTGGTAGTCCTGTTTAGTCTTGGCGCCCCATGTGTGGATCGAGGCGGACGAGTGGTCTCCCCTCGCCAACCAAGCGACCTCACGATATCGGAGTAGCAGACGGATGTATGCCCGTCAAACTAGCAAGCTGGATACTTGCCCTAGTCGGCTCCTACCTTGAGGCTGCTTGGCGGTGCTCAGCGTGTATGCAGGGGCTCTGCTCGCTCGTTACCATCATGGCGCTGCTGCACTCTTCTGGCGGGTGCGGTAAAAGGATGGTGATGGTTCCATCCACATATGTGCGCTCGCGTGTAAGGACACGGTCACACTCGCGGGGAGAAACTTGAACTCGCCTTTCTTGCCACAGCGTGCTTGAATAGCTGAGGAGCTCAAGAGAAAGTGATTCAATCCCATTTCGCCGTGGAATTCCTGACGCGTTTCGAAGGCTCCCGCCTTCTCTTCAGAGGATTTGGCGAACTGATGATGGGAATGCAGGTACCAGCCCTGATACTGATCATGGCACGCCCCTGATGGGCAGTCCAAATGTCCCAGTGCCTGCTGGGACTGGTAGTCCTGTTTAGTCTTGGCGCCCCATGTGTGGATCGAGGCGGACGAGTGGTCTCCCCTCGCCAACCAAGCGACCTCACGATATCGGAGTAGCAGACGGATGTATGCCCGTCAAACTAGCAAGCTGGATACTTGCCCTAGTCGGCTCCTACCTTGAGGCTGCTTGGCGGTGCTCAGCGTGTATGCAGGGGCTCTGCTCGCTCGTTACCATCATGGCGCTGCTGCACTCTTCTGGCGGGTGCGGTAAAAGGATGGTGATGGTTCCATCCACATATGTGCGCTCGCGTGTAAGGACACGGTCACACTCGCGGGGAGAAACTTGAACTCGCCTTTCTTGCCACAGCGTGCTTGAATAGCTGAGGAGCTCAAGAGAAAGTGATTCAATCCCATTTCGCCGTGGAATTCCTGACGCGTTTCGAAGGCTCCCGCCTTCTCTTCAGAGGATTTGGCGAACTGATGATGGGAATGCAGGTACCAGCCCTGATACTGATCATGGCACGCCCCTGATGGGCAGTCCAAATGTCCCAGTGCCTGCTGGGACTGGTAGTCCTGTTTAGTCTTGGCGCCCCATGTGTGGATCGAGGCGGACGAGTGGTCTCCCCTCGCCAACCAAGCGACCTCACGATATCTGAGTAGCAGACGGATGTATGCCCGTCAAACTAGCAAGCTGGATACTTGCCCTAGTCGGCTCCTACCTTGAGGCTGCTTGGCGGTGCTCAGCGTGTATGCAGGGGCTCTGCTCGCTCGTTACCATCATGGCGCTGCTGCACTCTTCTGGCGGGTGCGGTAAAAGGATGGTGATGGTTCCATCCACATATGTGCGCTCGCGTGTAAGGACACGGTCACACTCGCGGGGAGAAACTTGAACTCGCCTTCCTTGCCACAGCGTGCTTGAATAGCTGAGGAGCTCAAGAGAAAGTGATTCAATCCCATTTCGCCGTGGAATTCCTGACGCGTTTCGAAGGCTCCCGCCTTCTCTTCAGAGGATTTGGCGAACTGATGATGGGAATGCAGGTACCAGCCCTGATACTGATCATGGCACGCCCCTGATGGGCAGTCCAAATGTCCCAGTGCCTGCTGGGACTGGTAGTCCTGTTTAGTCTTGGCGCCCCATGTGTGGATCGAGGCGGACGAGTGGTCTCCCCTCGCCAACCAAGCGACCTCACGATATCGGAGTAGCAGACGGATGTATGCCCGTCAAACTAGCAAGCTGGATACTTGCCCTAGTCAGCTCCTACCTTGAGGCTGCTTGGCGGTGCTCAGCGTGTATGCAGGGGCTCTGCTCGCTCGTTACCATCATGGCGCTGCTGCACTCTTCTGGCGGGTGCGGTAAAAGGATGGTGATGGTTCCATCCACATATGTGCGCTCGCGTGTAAGGACACGGTCACACTCGCGGGGAGAAACTTGAACTCGCCTTTCTTGCCACAGCGTGCTTGAATAGCTGAGGAGCTCAAGAGAAAGTGATTCAATCCCATTTCGCCGTGGAATTCCTGACGCGTTCCGAAGGCTCCCGCCTTCTCTTCAGAGGATTTGGCGAACTGATGATGGGAATGCAGGTACCAGCCCTGATACTGATCATGGCACGCCCCTGATGGGCAGTCCAAATGTCCCAGTGCCTGCTGGGACTGGTAGTCCTGTTTAGTCTTGGCGGCCCATGTGTGGATCGAGGCGGACGAGTGGTCTCCCCTCGCCAACCAAGCGACCTCACGATATCGGAGTAGCAGACGGATGTATGCCCGTCAAACTAGCAAGCTGGATACTTGCCCTAGTCGGCTCCTACCTTGAGGCTGCTTGGCGGTGCTCAGCGTGTATGCAGGGGCTCTGCTCGCTCGTTACCATCATGGCGCTGCTGCACTCTTCTGGCGGGTGCGGTAAAAGGATGGTGATGGTTCCATCCACATATGTGCGCTCGCGTGTAAGGACACGGTCACACTCGCGGGGAGAAACTTGAACTCGCCTTTCTTGCCACAGCGTGCTTGAATAGCTGAGGAGCTCAAGAGAAAGTGATTCAATCCCATTTCGCCGTGGAATTCCTGACGCGTTTCGAAGGCTCCCGCCTTCTCTTCAGAGGATTTGGCGAACTGATGATGGGAAGGCAGGTACCAGCCCTGATACTGATCATGGCACGCCCCTGATGGGCAGTCCAAATGTCCCAGTGCCTGCTGGGACTGGTAGTCCTGTTTAGTCTTGGCGCCCCATGTGTGGATCGAGGCGGACGAGTGGTCTCCCCTCGCCAACCAAGCGACCTCACGATATCGGAGTAGCAGACGGATGTATGCCCGTCAAACTAGCAAGCTGGATACTTGCCCTAGTCGGCTCCTACCTTGAGGCTGCTTGGCGGTGCTCAGCGTGTATGCAGGGGCTCTGCTCGCTCGTTACCATCATGGCGCTGCTGCACTCTTCTGGCGGGTGCGGTAAAAGGATGGTGATGGTTCCATCCACATATGTGCGCTCGCGTGTAAGGACACGGTCACACTCGCGGGGAGAAACTTGAACTCGCCTTTCTTGCCACAGCGTGCTTGAATAGCTGAGGAGCTCAAGAGAAAGTGATTCAATCCCATTTCGCCGTGGAATTCCTGACGCGTTTCGAAGGCTCCCGCCTTCTCTTCAGAGGATTTGGCGAACTGATGATGGGAATGCAGGTACCAGCCCTGATACTGATCATGGCACGCCCCTGATGGGCAGTCCAAATGTCCCAGTGCCTGCTGGGACTGGTAGTCCTGTTTAGTCTTGGCGCCCCATGTGTGGATCGAGGCGGACGAGTGGTCTCCCCTCGCCAACCAAGCGACCTCACGATATCGGAGTAGCAGACGGATGTATGCCCGTCAAACTAGCAAGCTGGATACTTGCCCTAGTCGGCTCCTACCTTGAGGCTGCTTGGCGGTGCTCAGCGTGTATGCAGGGGCTCTGCTCGCTCGTTACCATCATGGCGCTGCTGCACTCTTCTGGCGGGTGCGGTAAAAGGATGGTGATGGTTCCATCCACATATGTGCGCTCGCGTTTAAGGACACGGTCACACTCGCGGGGAGAAACTTGAACTCGCCTTTCTTGCCACAGCGTGCTTGAATAGCTGAGGAGCTCAAGAGAAAGTGATTCAATCCCATTTCGCCGTGGAATTCCTGACGCGTTTCGAAGGCTCCCGCCTTCTCTTCAGAGGATTTGGCGAACTGATGATGGGAATGCAGGTACCAGCCCTGATACTGATCATGGCACGCCCCTGATGGGCAGTCCAAATGTCCCAGTGCCTGCTGGGACTGGTAGTCCTGTTTAGTCTTGGCGCCCCATGTGTGGATCGAGGCGGACGAGTGGTCTCCCCTCGCCAACCAAGCGACCTCACGATATCGGAGTAGCAGACGGATGTATGCCCGTCAAACTAGCAAGCTGGATACTTGCCCTAGTCGGCTCCTACCTTGAGGCTGCTTGGCGGTGCTCAGCGTGTATGCAGGGGCTCTGCTCGCTCGTTACCATCATGGCGCTGCTGCACTCTTCTGGCGGGTGCGGTAAAAGGATGGTGATGGTTCCATCCACATATGTGCGCTCGCGTTTAAGGACACGGTCACACTCGCGGGGAGAAACTTGAACTCGCCTTTCTTGCCACAGCGTGCTTGAATAGCTGAGGAGCTCAAGAGAAAGTGATTCAATCCCATTTCGCCGTGGAATTCCTGACGCGTTTCGAAGGCTCCCGCCTTCTCTTCAGAGGATTTGGCGAACTGATGATGGGAATGCAGGTACCAGCCCTGATACTGATCATGGCACGCCCCTGATGGGCAGTCCAAATGTCCCAGTGCCTGCTGGGACTGGTAGTCCTGTTTAGTCTTGGCGCCCCATGTGTGGATCGAGGCGGACGAGTGGTCTCCCCTCGCCAACCAAGCGACCTCACGATATCGGAGTAGCAGACGGATGTATGCCCGTCAAACTAGCAAGCTGGATACTTGCCCTAGTCGGCTCCTACCTTGAGGCTGCTTGGCGGTGCTCAGCGTGTATGCAGGGGCTCTGCTCGCTCGTTACCATCATGGCGCTGCTGCACTCTTCTGGCGGGTGCGGTAAAAGGATGGTGATGGTTCCATCCACATATGTGCACTCGCGTTTAAGGACACGGTCACACTCGCGGGGAGAAACTTGAACTCGCCTTTCTTGCCACAGCGTGCTTGAATAGCTGAGGAGCTCAAGAGAAAGTGATTCAATCCCATTTCGCCGTGGAATTCCTGACGCGTTTCGAAGGCTCCCGCCTTCTCTTCAGAGGATTTGGCGAACTGATGATGGGAATGCAGGTACCAGCCCTGATACTGATCATGGCACGCCCCTGATGGGCAGTCCAAATGTCCCAGTGCCTGCTGGGACTGGTAGTCCTGTTTAGTCTTGGCGCCCCATGTGTGGATCGAGGCGGACGAGTGGTCTCCCCTCGCCAACCAAGCGACCTCACGATATCGGAGTAGCAGACGGATGTATGCCCGTCAAACTAGCAAGCTGGATACTTGCCCTAGTCGGCTCCTACCTTGAGGCTGCTTGGCGGTGCTCAGCGTGTATGCAGGGGCTCTGCTCGCTCGTTACCATCATGGCGCTGCTGCACTCTTCTGGCGGGTGCGGTAAAAGGATGGTGATGGTTCCATCCACATATGTGCGCTCGCGTGTAAGGACACGGTCACACTCGCGGGGAGAAACTTGAACTCGCCTTTCTTGCCACAGCGTGCTTGAATAGCTGAGGAGCTCAAGATATATATATTAACATAATATTAGGAAACAAATATACAATATCTTTACCGTAGGAGAGCGTAGGGGTAAAAATTACGATTCCCACTCCAGTGAGTGCAACAGTAGGGAAAGCGTTGGATAGCGTAGGGTTAAACATTACTATTCCCACTCCAGTGAGTACAACAGTAGAGAAAGCGTAGGATAGTGTAGGGGCAAAAATTACGATTCCCACTCCAGTGAGTGCAACAGTAGGGAAAGCGTAGGATAGTGTAGGGGCAAAAATTGCGATTCCCACTCCAGTGAGTGCAACAGTAGGGAAAGCGTTGGATAGCGTAGGGGTAAAAATTACTATTCCCACTCCAGTGAGTACAACAGTAGGGAAAGCGTAGGATTGTGTAGGGGCAAAAATTACTATTCCCACTCCAGTGAGTGTAACAGTAAGGAAAGCATTGGATAGTGTAGGGGCAAAAATTACTATTCCCACTCCAGAGAGTGCAACAGTAGGGAAAGCATTGGATAGCGTAGGAGTAAAAATTACTATTCCCATTCCAGAGAGTGCAACAGTAGGGAAAGCGTTGGATAGCGTAGGGGTAAAAATTACTATTCCCACTCCAGAGAATGCAACAATAGGGAAAGCGTTGGATAGCGTAGGGGTAAAACTTACAACTCCCACTCCAGTGAGTGCAACAGTAGGGAAAGCGTTGGATAGCGTAGGGGAACAAATTACTATTCCCACTCCAGAGAGTGCAACAGTAGGGAAAGCGTTGGATAGGGTAGGTGTAAAAATTACTATTCCCACTCCAGAGAGTGCAACAGTAAGGAAAGCATTGGATAGCGTAGGGGCAAAACTTACAACTCCCACTCCAGTGAGTGCAACAGTAGGGAAAGCGTTGCATAGCGTAGGGGAACAAATTACTATTCCCACTCCAGAGAGTGCAACAGTAGGGAAAGCGTTGGATAGGGTAGGTGTAAAAATTACTATTCCCACTCCAGAGAGTGCAACAGTAGGGAAAGCGTTGGATAGCTTAGGGGCAAAAATTACTATTACCACTCCTGTGAGAGCAACAGTAGGGAAAGCATTGGATTGCGTAGGGGTAAAAATTACTATTCTCACTCCAGAAAGTGCAACAGTAGGGAAAGCATTGGATAGCGCTGGGGTAAAAATGACTATTCCGACTCCAGTGAGTGCAACAGTAGGGAAAGCGTTGGATAGCGTAGGGGCAAACATTTACTATTCCCACTCCAGTGAGTGCAACAGTAGGGAAAGAGTTGGATAGCGTAGGGATAAAAATTACTATTCCCACTCCAGAGAGTGCAACAGTAGGGAAAGCGTAGGATAGTGTAGGGGCAAAAATTGCGATTCCCACTCCAGTGAGTGCAACAGTAGGGAAAGCGTTGGATAGCGTAGGGGTAAAAATTACTATTCCCACTCCAGTGAGTACAACAGTAGGGAAAGCGTAGGATTGTGTAGGGGCAAAAATTACTATTCCCACTCCAGTGAGTGTAACAGTAAGGAAAGCATTGGATAGTGTAGGGGCAAAAATTACTATTCCCACTCCAGAGAGTGCAACAGTAGGGAAAGCATTGGATAGCGTAGGAGTAAAAATTACTATTCCCACTCCAGAGAGTGCAACAGTAGGGAAAGCGTTGGATAGCGTAGGGGTAAAAATTACTATTCCCACTCCAGAGAATGCAACAATAGGGAAAGCGTTGGATAGCGTAGGGGTAAAACTTACAACTCCCACTCCAGTGAGTGCAACAGTAGGGAAAGCGTTGGATAGCGTAGGGGAACAAATTACTATTCCCACTCCAGAGAGTGCAACAGTAGGGAAAGCGTTGGATAGGGTAGGTGTAAAAATTACTATTCCCACTCCAGAGAGTGCAACAGTAAGGAAAGCATTGGATAGCGTAGGGGCAAAACTTACAACTCCCACTCCAGTGAGTGCAACAGTAGGGAAAGCGTTGCATAGCGTAGGGGAACAAATTACTATTCCCACTCCAGAGAGTGCAACAGTAGGGAAAGCGTTGGATAGGGTAGGTGTAAAAATTACTATTCCCACTCCAGAGAGTGCAACAGTAGGGAAAGCGTTGGATAGCTTAGGGGCAAAAATTACTATTACCACTCCTGTGAGAGCAACAGTAGGGAAAGCATTGGATTGCGTAGGGGTAAAAATTACTATTCTCACTCCAGAAAGTGCAACAGTAGGGAAAGCATTGGATAGCGCTGGGGTAAAAATGACTATTCCGACTCCAGTGAGTGCAACAGTAGGGAAAGCGTTGGATAGCGTAGGGGCAAACATTTACTATTCCCACTCCAGTGAGTGCAACAGTAGGGAAAGAGTTGGATAGCGTAGGGATAAAAATTACTAATCCCACTCCAGAGAGTGCAACAGTAGGGAAAGCGTTGGATAGCATAGAGGTAAAAATCACTATTCCCATTCCAGACAGTGCGACAGTAGGGAAAGCGTTGGATAGCGTAGGGATAAAAGTTACTATTCCCACTCCAGAGAGTGCAACAGTAGGGAAAGCGTTGGATAGCCTAGAGGTAAAAATTAATATTCCCACTCCAGTGAGTGCAACAGTAGGGAAATAATTACCAATTTAATATGATATAATAATTAATCAATTAAAAATACAAATAAAAAGGAATTATTAAAAATCATTACCTATTAATACAAATTAATTACCAATTACCAATTAATGAATTAGCAATTTGAAAAATAATTAACAATTAATTCAAAATAAATACCAATAAATACATTAAAAAATGTAATTAATTACAATTAAATTACTTTCCACCCTATTGCCCTATAAACCCACAACCCGCTACAGAAAATAAATTAATAAAATTAACATAATTATCAATTAATAAAAATTAATTACCAATTATAATTTAATTAATTACCAATTAAAAATTAATTAACAATTAATTCAAGATAAATACCAATAAATAAATTAAAACATTTAATCAACTATAATTAAATTACTTCCCACCCTATTCCCCTATAGATCCACAACCCGCTACAGAAAATAAATTAATACAATTAACATAATAATCAATTAATCATAGGGAGGCAAGATGGCGTCCATGCTGGACGTATGAGCAAGCTGCTCCTGCCGGACCTCTTGGGGCGTTAGGCTGCTCGAGTTAGGAGCGGGCTGAGAAGATCACCTGAACATCGTTCTCGCTTCGGTGCTTAGCTCTGTTATGAGCAGGGCTCAATAAATCCATTTTTACCGGTGTTAATGCGGTGGTTGCGGGAAGCGACAGCAAGCGGAGCCGGACTACGGAGCCTGCGGTGCTATCAGTGGGCGGCGCTCTGGAGGCAGTTCACGCGGCTCACCTGGTCAGGAGTTGACGGCGCGGCCCCTGGGAGTCGAGGTGTGGCCGATGGAGACGCGAGTGCCGTGGAGGAGGCGCAGGAAGGAGCAATGGCTCCTAAAGGTCGAAAAGGTCGTGGACAGGGAAATGCCCTCCCCGACGCACAGTGTGGACAAGAGGCTTTGAGCGCTGTGAAGGCTGCTGCTGCTGCACGAGCTGATACATGCAGCAAGGACTCAGAAAAGACAGTAAGAGTGGAGACTCGAGGTAAAGAAGCTGTGGAAGTAAATGCTGTCAAACAACTAAAGGGGATCCCGGAGTTATTTTCATCTCTGAAGCAAAAGGAAAAACAACGTCTACTAAGTTCTGATAAACCCGGGGAGAGTGCAGCTGAAATGACTTTAACACTGCACGGGGGGATTGACGCTGGGAAGACAAGTGAGAGTGGAGAGTTGGTATTAGATGGAGTTCAGGGAACCGAGACAGGGTGTGGTTTGGAGAGTGGCTTGGAGAATGTGAATGATTTAGATACTGTTCAGAGTAATGCTGAAGTAATAAATGTCACAATTTTACACGAGAGTGAATTAGAACGGCTCCCAGATCCTGAGCTAATTACTAACCCGATTACCCAGACTATTCGGACTCCGCCTAATATGGAGGGCCCCTTGATAGAGGGGGGCCTACAAGGGGGGCCTCACATGACCCACCGATCACCAATGTTACCGAATCGGACTCTGCTGACTTCTTCTCTCTTTCGGAGCAATCTAAGTCTTCCTCCGAAGACCTTGCACAGCAATATGCTACGTACATGAGTATGGAGAATGGCAGCATTCATAGTAGTTTTGATTTGGAAGGCTTTGACCTTCCTACTGTTCGTAGACTTCAATTAAATCAGACTGGAGTAACTAAATCAGGAGAAACAGAAAAGGAAGCAGACGCTATAGCAGCCCCATTGGGGGTGGAGGAGTCATCAGAAGAGATATCATTAGAGCTGATTCATAAGACCATGATGCAGCATAGGCATGAATCTCGTGAAGACAGTCTGAGAGTGCAGAATTCGTGCAAGAAACTCCAGAACTCAGTCAGGCGTCTTGCCAAGTCACACTCAGAGTTTGTTGAGAGAGCTAATGAAGCCGAGTCACGCATATCCATTCTCGAGGAGGAACTGGTCCAACAGAAGAAAGTTATTGAACTACAACTTGCCCACAAGGAGGATATTAACTGGAAACTGATTGACCTAGAAAATCGGTCACGTAGAAATAACTTAAGATTTTTGCAGATTCCGGAGGGCAGGGAGGGGTCAGATCTAAAGGATTCATAATCGAACTCTTAAAAAAAGCCTTTTCAGAATCTACTAGGTGGAATTGGGACAGGAAGGTGGAGCGGGCTCACCGGTTTCCATTTAACTTCAGAGCTAATCAACGGGACCAAAAACCTAGAGCTATAAAAGTAGCATTTAATAGCTTTTTGACCCGTGAGGAAATCTTTGTGAAAGCACGGCCAGATAAAAAGAGAAGTGGGCTTGGCTGTGATTTTTTTGTCCGCCCTGATCTTTGTAAGCAGTCAGTTGACTCACGATGGCAGCTCCGACAAATTATACCAGATTTCCAAGCCAAGGGTGCACAGGCGTTCTTGCTGTTTCCAGCCAAAATGAAAGTTATCTTTAAGGAGCGCACCCATTACTTTATGACTGCCTTAGCCGCTGAGGAATTTTTGGGTAAAATGTAATTAGCATAGATTCTTAAATCTGTAGGTTATTTGTTTATGTTCGGGTGCTCTCTTGCCTACACTCTGCTTCTCCTTGAGTAGCAATGGAATTTTTCTTTTCTTGGTTTTTTAATTTTGAAGTACAACGCCCCATGGGGGAAAGCAGGTGGTTGGGGGTAGGCTCGCATCTAAAGGACCATAAGTCCTAAAGCCTCTATTCAGGGCTGGGGGGGGTGTTAGTCGGGTAGGGGGGGTGCATGGGGGCATAGGTACAGGAAGGGAAAGGGTTGGGTAGAAGCACGAGGGGGGGGTGGGAAAAAGGGGGAAAAATGTTCACAGCAAATTGCGCAAAAAATGTTTCTTAATTGCTATCTTCAGTTCGAATTGGGATTCATTTGATCTATTTTTTGAATTTAGTAAAAAGATGATATCAGAAGAAGTTTCTGTATTTTTATGTCTGCCTTTTTCATTTTTGATCATAAGTAAAAAATGGCAACAAAAGGGTTAAGGATTTGTTCCCTAAACGATTCTGGTTTGAATAATGTTATAAAGAGACAGAAGGTAGCAGCAGAGCTTAGATATATATCGCCACATCTACTCTGTGTACAGGAAACTCATATCCCATGGTCGAAAAGGGAGGTGTTAAAAGAACTTGGATTTTCCTTAATGGACAAGAAAGGACGATGGGCAATAGCAGAATGTAGCTTTGAGGGAAAAACGCTGACGCTATGCACGGTCTATGGAGCTAATTTAGATGATCCTGAACCTCTAATTGAGGTAAATTTGGAATTGGCAACCTGGCCCCAGCCGGTGGTGGTTTGTGGAGATATGAATATTAATCTGACTAATAGGGCATTACAGGAAGGGGTGGCCTTATACAGTGGGTGTAAGCCAAAAGTATATAAAGCTCTGTACAATTTGGCGCAGGATCATGGGTTGTTGGATGTGTGGGGTAATTTGAGGGTACAAGATAGTGGGTATACATTTTATTCTTACCCTCACAAGAAATTGGTTAGATTGGACTACTTTTTTACTCCAGCCTCATTACTGGATGGTGCAACAGTTAGTGTCTATCTCAGAATTACTTCAGATCACGCACCCATTGTATTAGAGATACAGGGGGGTTTAAGGAAACCAAAATGTATACATTTTACAATTGATAGGAAGTTGGGATTAAATAATGATCTTGAAGCTCATATGGGAAGGTGGATTCAGCTTTTTTTACAGGAAAATAAGGGGACTGCCAGCCCAGGCATTGTTTGGGATACTTTTAAAGCCGGCTTTTGTGGCGAATGTATGAGTTTCACGTTTCGGCAGCAAAAGAAAGCTAGACAAGAGCTAGGCATCTTATATCAGCGCCTAGTACAGGCTGAAACTTTATTAATGAATTGGGTAGCTATCGGTTTGAATGATTTAAGCAATCTTGAGGATCAAGTAGCCAAATGTAGAGCTAAAGTGGTGGGCTACTGGAGTGTAGAAAATGCACGGAACTATTTAACATCAAGGATGGAAAAGCATGAGTACTCTGAAACAATTGGTAAAAGGTTGGCAGTCCAGCTTCGGATGAAGGAGTCGGCCAGAAACATCGCTGCAATGAAGGATGATATGGGTGTGTCCCACTCTGACCCTTATGAAATCCTTCAGATTTTCCAGCAGTTTTACACTGAATTATATGCAGGGACTGACTGCAATGGGCTGGATTGGCTAGAAATGTTTGAAGGGGGTTTAAAAAAGCTGGATTCTGTAGTGGCTCAGAGTCTGGAGGTTCCAATTACTGAGGTGGAGTTGGAAAGGGCTGTAAAGGGTTTACATATTGGCAAGGCTGCCGGCCCTGATAGAATACCCAGTGAGGTTTATAGACAATTTTACAATATTATTAAAGATGAGTTGTTACTGGTTATTCAGAAGGCCCAGCAGGGAGCTCCTCCCAGATCTTGGTCAGACGCTACCATAGCGGTTTTTTGTAAGAAGGGGAAACAGCCGGATCTAGTAGGATCCTATAGACCAATATCATTATTAAATGCTGACAATAAAATCTACTCGAAAATACTAGCAAACCGACTCTCTGACTGTATGGCCCCCTTAGTCTCACATCAACAGCATGGTTTGATTCCAAAAAGAGGGACAGTAGAGCACGTTAACAAGGTCATTACACTAGTTAATATTGCTGCTGTAAAAAAAAATGATCTTGCGCTTATCTTACTAGACGCAGAAAAAGCGTTCGACCGGGTGCAATGGGGGTATATGTGGCAGCTAAGGCAGAAAATGGTGTTTGGACCAAAATACATTGTTACTATTCAGTCCTTATATCAAACACCTACGGCCAAGATCTCCTCTATGGGCCTACTCTCAGAATCTGTGAATATTACACGTGGCACACGTCAGGGATGCCCGTGCTCCCCTCTTTTGTTTGCTTTATATATTAACCCTTTTTTAGAACAATTGACTGGCAATATCCTTATCCCACCATATCAAGTGTCTGAGTATTATTTTTCTGTGTTCGCTTACGCGGACGATATTGCGGTGACAATGATAAACCCTGGAACCACCATCAAAGAAATTGAGAGGTTGGCGAAGGAGTTTGGGCGAGTAGCAGGATATAAATTAAACGTGTTAAAAACACAGATCTTGTGCTCGGAGTCTGTAGTATTGCAAGATAGTAGAGTGGTCAAGGAGGCCACATATCTAGGCATTCAACTGCGGGCTAATATGACAGAATTAGTTGATGTTAATTGGATAATATTGATGACTAAAATTAGGAACTCCTTGGACAGGGGGAACGATTATATTTAACCATTATCGGACGGTTGAATGTTATAAAAATGAATGTGCTACCAAAAGTTTTATATTTATTTAGGTCCATACCCTTAGAGATTGCAAAAGATAAGATACAGGCTCTGCAGTTGAGATGTGGTAAATTTATTTGGAGTCCAGGGAGACCTAGACGGGCAATGAAGTGTATCACCTTACCAACTGTTAGGGGAGGGATGGGAGTGCCAGATTTTTTTTTGTATCATGTAACTTGTTTTTTACTAAAGCTGAGGTTCTTGTTAACTGGGGAGACAGAGCAGAAAATGGCTTTTGCCCCTTCTATTTTTGAAATACAGTTAGGGTCTGTAGCAAAACAATCACTATTTAAGGAGATTGATGGGAGTTATTACAAGCGGACTCGCTTTAAGGTAGTGATGGCACGTTTAAGGTATGGAAGTGGGTTGCTAAGACAACAGCGATAGGGAAAATATCTTATTACACGGCTTTGAATACTTATAGACTCCTACCTGGTATATTTTCTGATGACATGGCAATAAGATTTCTGCAAATACGAGATTATCTATCCCACCGAAAAGCTGCGTGTCAGCCAAATAAAGTTGTGGAAGGAATTAGGAGGCTAGTAAAAATTGGAACGCTTTACCAACTCCTACTTAGTGATCAGAGCGACGATTTAGAAAAAGTAAGGATAAAATGGGTGGGTGCATTAGAAGATCAAGAATCAGATATAAATGACCTATTATTATTATCTAAGGAGGCACTAATGTCGGCAAATTTAAAAGCCCAATTTTTTAAGACTCTGTTTGATTTATATTACACTCCGATTCGAATGGCGAAATGGGGTGGAGGGAATGACGGCAAGTGTTTTCGATGTAGTGCTGATGACGCGGAAAGTGTCCATATCTTTTATAGCTGTGCCAAACTTCAATGTTTTATTACTGATCTTGAGAAGTTCTTACCCCTTGTAATTGGAATGCCTTTAGTTATCACTCTGGCTATGCTGTTATTGGGGAAAATACCAAAGGACAGAGCAGTAGAGCCTTTATATCAACATCGGTATTTTATTTTATTTGCAATGACTGTAGCATGTTCATGCATAGCTACGGAGTGGCTTCAGGAACACCCACCTGTTTTTCATCAATGGCGTGCTAAAATGCTCAGTATGTACAACTTAGAGTGGGGACTTTTTTCTATTAAGGGTGTTATGAAGAAAAGATTGGGCATAAAAATATGGAGTGCGTTCCGAGATTACTACGAGGATTAAGAATGGAAGACGAAATGTTTATGAATTTTGATGGAATTTTGTTGGAATAACAGAAATTAGCCTGTTTATTATTTTTCCTTGTTTATAAAAATTGATGCAATGTATTGGTAATGTATTTGTATTTGAACTTGTCAATTTCAATGACAATCTTGCTGTGAACACTTAAATAAATAAAAAAAATTAACATAATTATCAATTAATAAATTAAGTAAAATTAATGACCAATTATAATTTAATTATTTACCAATTAAAAATTCATTAACAATTAATTCAATATAAATACAAATAAATAAATTAAACTATTTAATTAATTATAATTAAATGACTTCCCACCCTATTCCCCTATAAACCCACAACCCACTACAGAATTAAATTACGCAAAAATTAAATACCATAAAATTCATTACTTAAAATAAATTATAAAATAAATATAGACTTTTCACATATAAACTAACATAAAAAACACTTTAAAAGATTCGATATTATAAAATAACAATATATTTAATATCTATATTATATACTTCGATATTTTGACTTTCTATATTTATGTAAATCGATATTAACTTACTTTCCTCAAATTCGATATTTTTGTTGTCTATATTCTGTCCATTCGATATTTTGTCCATTCTATATTTTAACTTCGGTATTCTGCAATTCTATATTTTTGACTCGATATTTTGACTGTATACCCTCTAACACCAATAGTGATACCAATCCTTAATTCAAAAAATACATTACACCAAAGATAAAGAAGAAAATATTAGTGCTCAAATGGAAAAAAGAACCCAGAACCCAGCATAAAGTGCAATTAATTTTTGTTTTATGAAAAAGTCTTCCAGAGACCGCGGACATTGTGGTTGAGCAGTTGGACCGCTAAACTTGCCATCAGGCCCTAGGTAAGGAATACACCAACAACTGCCAATTTACCTTTGAAATCAAACAACTAATTGCATCAGCCTATGACAGAAGTAGCAAACCAGTACAGCATCCTAATAAAAAGTCCCTTTTACCAAAATAATGAAGAAATACTAGCTCCCCTAATGGACTACTTCAAGGACACATGGGTAAGTAGACTACATAGGACAGGACACAGATACCAGCCAAAATTCCACATACCATGGTGGAATGTCCATGATGGCACCTTAGCATAGGAGGAACAATAAACAACGCAGTGGAGGGATGGCAAAATGCATTCCAATCAACACTTGGCAGAACCCAACCTCCTCTAAACACATTACTAGAAGCCTTACCAAAAGAGCAAAGCTACCAAGAACTTAACTAGATCAACAACAAAGCAATAGATTATTTTGAAGTAATAGCCAAATCTTTCCTCTAAACCACATATAAAATATACCAGGCATCTAGAAAACTAGAAAATAACAAACCAAAATAATGTAAACATATTAATACATTTTGCATTCCTCAATGAGACAATACACATATTAATCTTATGCTTTAAAAAATAATTTACTTGATTTAATACAAAAAACATACTAACAAACAAACTACACATAAGTTAAAAAATACATCTATTTTGGGCCTGAATATGATGTAAGTTGGAGGAAACAACTCTGCTGTTTCAAAACCTACCGACCTTCGGTCAGCGGTCTGAAAACGCAATTATGAGTGACCATACATGGTGCGGTCGCAAACTCTCATTTCCCTATGGGAGCATATTAGGAGGTATGAAACCAGCCACAGAACAAGCACCCACAGAGAATTGAGTTACTGTAAATCCCTGGTGCCTGCCACACAGTGCAGAGATTTTGAGGGGGGCACCATATGTGCCCTTGACCCACACCTGGAGGCCACGGAAGGAGGAGGGCCTGCTAGGGGCTCCCAAGGTCACTTTCCGAAAGGCTTTTTATGTCGGAAAGGCCAAAATGGAAAGCCTGTCCAAACCCATCAGCATAATCCCGACGGTGGAAAAGCCATCTGTAAGAGATTATGTGGCGGTTCCGACTGGCAGACGGGCTCCTTGAGCCCATCGGAAGCCAGTCAGATTGAGAGGCCGGTTTGGACTCTGACCGCCATCATCTAAATATAGCGGTCATTGAAATATAGTGGTGGGACTTCGAACCAAGGATGTCGAACCAAGTGGTTGGAGGCTTATCGACCGACATCCTAATCAGGCCTATTTTCTGCAAAACTACATAAGTAATCTGTCAACATACACAGACGCTGTTCGTCATTGTCTCGCTGCTGGAACCTGTGTTAGGCTGTCAATGGGGGCACCTGAGAACCGTTTCATCACCCTGGTGGGGCTGTAGTTCCAGGGAGTACCTCCTCTCTGCTGCCCACATTTTTCTTGAGCCTGCACCTCACCCTGGTTGGATTACAAGTCCCAGGGTGCAACTGGACACTTTCCAGCTGCTGCACACAAGGGGGAGGTGTCACCACCATGTTTAAAGCGCTGCCTCACCCCCGTGGCGTGGGACGCACATGGGCCAAGGGAATGCCCGTCCTAGCCGATCATCCCCAGGAACAGGCAGGGCAGAGCCACCCCCCTGACATTTTGATCCTGGCCTGAGTTGTTGCATCCTAAGGTACTGTTTTTCCAGCTTTGGCCATTGCATCTTAATCTTCCTACCAATGATATCTTCATCAAGCAGGACTGCTCAGTTGTCATGGAATTGGCTTAAGTAGCTTACTAGTTCTTCATAGATTACTGGTTACTTTGTCTGTTTGGTCTGTTGAACTCTAATAATAGTACCTATTGCTTGTACAGTGACCTTGTACACAGTTTAGGGGTGGCATGGGTAAAAGGAAAGCCTTGGATGTTTTGGAGGGAGGTTCAGCGGGGAAGTGAAAGAAGGTCAAAAGGTCGACCAAACAACTAACGCACAAAGTAGTAAATGTGTAATGAGCCGCATTGACAAACTAATAAGTGATTGTTAGGAGATTCTAGTGGCTCCCATGGGTCCTGAGTGTGGTACTACTGACGTGCCACACACCTCCCACTCCACCACTCCAAGTGGAGCGTTATCTATCTCAGATATGTTTAAAAGACCACCAACGAAGAGGCCTCCTTTTACTAAACAGGTAAATACAACACTCATAGGGAGTACCTAATCACCATCATCTAGTTCCAACACAGATAACTCAAGCCAACACAAATCTGCATCAGTGTGCTAAAATAGATTTGCCCCCCTAATGATTATGAATGAGGATGCCTGCACCCCCATTTATAGAAGGGAGAGGTGATATAGCACAAGTTGTAGTTCCCTCTTGCTTGTGCAAGAAATCGTGCTCGGATCAGCTCACTAGTCAGATAGCGGACTTAAAGGACCAAACAAGAAAACTTACGGAGGATGTCTGTTCTCTCAAGGGTATGATTGATATGTTATCCGATTCACTGAACCTAGTTATTTATTTATTTATAGAGCGCAACATTCATCCCATTGGGATATCACGGTGCTGCGGGTGGTCGGTTGAGTTGGTCCAATTAAGGTCAATGGCGGCAATTCTAAGGGAATAGGTATTTTAAGTTTCTTCCTGAATTTCATATAGTCTTCAGTTAGCCGTAGTTCCAGCGGAAGCCCGTTCCAATGTAACGCTGCAAGGTGTGAAAATGACCTTCTACCTGCCCTGCTTCTAATGATTCTTTTAGTTTCCGCTAACGCTAGAGAGCGTGACCTTAAGCATCTGGGCGGGACGTAGAATTTGGTTCTATTCCGAAGAATCTTTGGGCCAGTACGATGAAGTGCCCTGTGCACATGTCCTAAGAGTTTAAATCTTGCTCTTTGGCACATGGGCAACCAGTGGAGTTGCCTCGGGCATTCCGTGCAGAGCTGTATCTGCCCTGGTTGCACACCAGTTTGGCAGCAGTTATTCAATGCACACCTTCTGCCACTGATACACCACCGTGCCACAGCCATTAATACCGAGAGAATTAACCATCGTTAGTACAGAAAGAACAAACAGAGTGCTAAATACTATTCCAGCAGACCATCACGCACTTAGCAAAAAACCACTCACACCCCATAATGGCCTGGCTAACCACAGCCTTTAATTCACAACCCCCAAGACAGGCAGTGTGGCCCACAATAACAAAGCACGGGACCTGGAATCAATCCCCATATGCATTTTAAAACTAATCATAACTTTGGTTCCCTGTTAACAGACGAACTTTACAGATATGAGAAGACATTGACTCACACTGTCAAGCGTCAAATCTTTTTGACTAATGTTCCCAAACAACGCCCTAGTTTAATAAAAAAAGACAAACAATCCTTGATCAACAAAGGCATCCAATGGCTCAGACATGTGCGAAAGTGTAGATTTGTAATCAAGGACAACATACTCTCTGCCAAAATGCATACACCTATAGGCTCTAACTTCGATTATTTTTGCCTGACTATGGCCACTACGGACATGGTGGATAATCTAGTGGCCTTTGACATAAGGACATTTCATCTGATCACATCCAAAATCAGGATGAAATACAGCCCCCCAGCCTCACATACCAATCAAAAGCTCAATAACCCTGTTCCATCATGAAGTAGGGGATCCTCTTTGCAATAGATAGATTGAAGCTTAAGGAACATTTCCCCCTCACACTGTTTAAAGGAAGCTATACACCCAAGGGGCGTATTCAGGAGCCGCCTTAGAGTATCCACTCATTGTAATATAGACGGTCTGGAAAAAGACCATGTGCCATTTGGGCCCAATGCAAGTACTGAGGTCGATCTACACAGTTCCTTTGAACATCATTACCCCACCCAGTCAGCATAAGCCCAGGAAAGATTTAATCAGGTTGATCCTCATAGTCTTCCTAACATGCAGGATCACTCGCAGCTGGCGTATGCCTCATGGAATATTGCGAGATTGTGGTCTAAAATTTCATCTATGGACTGGAAAGCATTCATAGAAGAACAGGACATATGTGCTTTTCAGGAAACATGGTCACCAAACCCAATTTTTCATACAGGTTATTTAATTTCCTTAAACCCGCAATCAGTGGACAGAAAGGTAGACCCTCTGGTGGTCTTACCATATGGGTTAGGCAGTGCTCCTGTTACAAGATCAAGGAAGTTCAGATTGATAGTCCTAACATCATGGCAGTCCTCTTACAATCAAAATGACTGCCTCATTTATTGGTGATTAATGTGTATGTGAGAGGCCTTTCAGGAGGCAGAGCATCTACCACAATCTCCCTATTCGATAGCTTTTTAGATAGCAACAGAGGCACTAGCAACCTAGTGATTGTAGGTAATTTCAATTCCACATTTGAGCCCCTTGACCAAGAGGATAGCAATCTTAGCGATGAACAAGATGCTCAAAGGAGCATCCCTTCACTTGAGCTGCCACCGATAAGGAAATGGACAGAGGCAGCACTTCAATTAAAAGCATTCTGCCTGGCGAGGGGCATTGAGGCAGTGAACGGTAGAGCTCCCGCTGATAGATTATGCTCCCATACATATTGCAATGGCCTGAGAAGTAGTCGTATTGACTACATTCTTATTAACCTCAAGCATTGGTCATCTCTCATTGAAATGGAGGTTTGTGAGAGAAATGAGAGCAATCATATCCACCTCCTGTTAAAATGTTGGCACCATGCCTGGAATTAGTCCAGCCACAGATATGTGCGGGCGCGACCGCAGATGCCCTTATTTGCAATGATTTGAAGTGGGTCAAATGGGACAGGATCTTAGAAAATGTTTTCTAGTGCAAATGAGGGCAGCTGTGGAGTGCACACTAGCAGTCCTCCAAAGTGCCTCAACACAGGGCGAAACATATGCCGTCATAACTCAAGCCAAAGATGACCTGTTTGGCAAAATAAAGTCATGCTTTGTCAAATCCAACAAACAAAGTGATACCAAAGGGGATAATGGACGGGGCACTTGAGTAAGGGATGTATGATAATACAACGCATTCTATTACAACACGGTATGTTACTTCGCGGTCCTGAGAATGCAAGTAGTTACATCGACTTGCGCTGGAGGGTGCTGGACTTAGGGACAGTGTGAATTACCATTCCAACTCCAGTTTACGTCCAGTAGGGTAGGTGTTGCAATAGTAATTTACACTATTCCTCAGTCTAGAGCACCCGCCAGTGCAAGTCGATATAACGACTTGCGTAGACAAAACTGCAATGTAACATACCGCATTGTGATTGATGCGTGGTAAAGGATGTTTCCCCCAGTTCAGACATGGCCATATGCAAATAAGTCTGACCCTGTGCCTCATGGGAGCAGTCCAGCCCAAACTGCCAAGCCATGTCTTCCCTGGACCGTAACACGCATCCAGGGACAGGTTTCTGGCTAATCAACCATCATCAGCCAGGCTAGCTTGAATCCAGTGGCAAAGTGAGCAAGGGACCCACATCTAGGCATACCCTGCCAACTTAGGGCGAACTGGTACGCAGCTGTTCCTCTGCAAGCCACAGGCTCACAGTTCTACCTCTGCAAGCCAACACTGGAAATATACTGCAGCTTTTCCTCTGCTAGATACTCCCTTCATCCCTTCACCTTCCATCTCCCCACATCACCGGTCGCAGATATCTTTTTGGAAGACGACGGCCCGCAGCTCTCCATATGCGAGTCGGCCCGCAGTTGTCCCTATGCGAGTCGGCCCGCAGCTGTCCCTATGTGAGTTGGTCCGCAGATCTCCATCTGCGAGGCAGCTCTTCGCCTGTAAGCCGTCGGGCCCGCAATTGCACCTCTGCAAGCGAACACTGGAAATATTCTGCAGCTCTCTGTCTGCGAGATACTTCCTTCATGCTCCCTCTTCCCACATCACCATCCCACACCTATTCATTTGCAAGCCGACGGCCCGTACCTTTCCCGACGGTCCACAGCTGTTCCTCTGCAAGGCGGCCCGCAGTTCTTCCTCTGTGAGTCGCTGGGCCACAGCTTTCCCTATATGAGCCAGCCAGTCGGCATGCAGCTCTTCCTGTACAAGCCAGCCCGAAGGCTCTCAACTGTCTCTCAGCGAGCCATCGGCGGGCTCACAGCTGTTTGCCTGCAAGCCATCTGGCCCACAGTTGTACCTATGCAAGTCAACACTGGAAATATACTGCAGCTCTCTCTCTGTGAGATACACCGCTCCCTTTTCCCACATCACCGTCCCGCATCTATCCCTTTGCAAGGTGAGAGCCCACACCTTTCCCTATAGCAGTCGGCTCGCAGCTGTTCCTCTGTGAGCCGTTCAGCAGCTCTCCCTCTGCGAGCTGACAGGCCGCAGTTCTCCCTCTATGAGCCAGCCAGTCGGCTCGCAGCTCTTGCTGTATGAGCCAGCCTGCCGGCCTGCAGCTCTCCCTCTGCGACCCGGCACACAGCTGTCCCTCTAGGAGCCGACGGCCCGCAGCTCTCCCTCTGTGAGCCAGCTCATGGCAGGGACATCTCACTCCCACTGTGGGCTATTTTTACACTAGATAAAGCTCTGTTTGTTTACTTTTATACACAGTACTTTCAGGGGCACAAACTGTTGGTTACAGTACTAAAGCACACGTAAATGTAAATTAAGGTAATTATGAGGTTTTCTACTGGTGTTAAAGTTCCATACAAGAGTGGGCTGGCACATTACCAAAATGGGAATGGCATCTTACTTAATCTCTCCCCCCTCTCCATGTCAGTTGTGTTTTTTGGTCTCTAAAAGTTGATCTGTTTTTGGTTATGTACATCCTCAATGAAATGTAAGCCTGTAACATATCTTTGTTAATATAGAGCAGTGCTATGCTTGCTAAGTTGCCAATAGAAGTGAAACCCTAGTGAGACCTCAGACTGCTAACAGACGGTAGCTCTCATCTATCAGGTTTTTAAACAATCTTGTTTTACATTTTCGCCGCATGTAATTTGATTTGCATTCATTTTTAAAAATCCTTTGCTAAAACTGCTTACCTGCCACTCTGGTGTCCCCCTGGTCCGTCATGGCATGTGCCGATTGTACGGAGGGGCCAAACACCAAACAGACTCACTTCCGTTTGGAAACGCCGGTCAGCACTCTACACACTGCTGCTTCCGGTCCCGCCCACTCTGTGATTTAAACGAGACCGACGCGCGCAGCCAGGAACTAAACCCTAGTGAGACCTCAGACTGCTAACAGAAGGTAGCTCTGATCTATCAGGTTTTTAAACAATCTTGTTTTACATTTTTGCCGCATGTAATTTGATTTGCATTCATTTTAAAAAATCCTTTGCTAAAACTGCTTACCCGCCACTCTGGTGTCCCCCTGGTCCGTCACGGCATGTGCCGATTGTAAGAAGGGGCCAAACACCAAAAAGACTCACTTCCGGTTGGAAACGCCGGTCAGCACTCTACACACTGCTGCTTGCGGTCCCGCCCACTCTGTGATTTAAACGAGTGTGCCGAGCGGACGCGCGCTGCGACACGCCGGCGGCGCGCCAAAGGCAAGCCCTACTGCGCCCGTCCAGGCCTGACCGTTGCCTGGCACCAGCCCCCTTGTCCGTCCTAATCTACCTTCTCCGATTACACATGGCCACCCTGAGATATACTAGATTGGAGATCCTCTCCTTAAACGCTGCCTTCCACCCCCCCAGGATATTGCTCCACTCCCACAGGCAGATAGCTCCGCCACTGAAGCCCTCTTACCATCCAACAGCCAAAAGATAAAGCCACCCGAGAACGGTAAATGTAGGAATAATAAGCACCCTCTACAATCACCCAAACAGTTTAACTGTCTATATGGCAACGTCGGTTCGCTTCCCAAACACTCACTTGAAATCTGGGCATTGTTAGATTTAGAAAAACCTGACTTTTTCTTTGTCACTGAAACATGGCTCCAAGATTCATCCACCCCTGACATAGCTGTTGCCCTTCCCTCGGACTACAACATCTCCAGACTGGATAGGACTGGTAAGAGAGGTGGAGGCACAGCAATCATTCATAAGTCAGACATCAAACTTCATATTAGCGACACCCATGCAGCAAACTGGGGCGAACTATTTATTTTTTCCATAGAACTAACGAATAAGGAGTCATGGACAGGCGCCCTCGTTTACAGACCCCCTGGCAATAAACGTAACTTTACCTTGCGGCTTATGGAGATCATAGATCCACATGTTTTGGCTTGCGGCAATTTCCTCCTATTAAGGGACATTAACCATCACGCGGAGCATTACACAAGACCCTTATACCAACGATCTGATTACTAGTATTAACTCGTTAGGGCTAACAATGTTAGAGACCGGCCCCACACACAACACAGGACACACCCTAGAACTCATATTTACAAATTGTCAGAAAGTCCAGATCAACGAGTTGTTTCCCGTTATATGGTCAGAGCATCTCATAATCAAGTTCAGTATTTCCGCAAACCTCACTCAACCCCACCTTAGAAAGGAAGTGAAAATGAGTTGATCCTGGAACAAGATCAACTCTGACTCGTTCTCTACTCACTTTGTTCCCTCCGTTATCCCAATAAGGCGGCGGCCGACTTAGACCACGCCATCATCGCTGCCTTAGACATCATCACACCCTAATTGACTGGGGTAGGTTTGGAAATGCTAATGAGGACACCTTTCGACAATTGATGTTGCTTTTGCCTCAAACTGTCTTTGTATATTCCAATATATGCCAAAGACAGACGTGGAAATGGTCAAGCCAATTTTGTCTTTAGATTGAAAAATCTAGGAAGAATGTCAACAAAGCTATGTCTGCATACCTCAGAGACCATAGAATGGGGTTCATCTACAACAACAACATACGTTTTGATATGGCTGATATCTACAGAAGTGATGGAGTACACTTTACAGATCAGGGAAATAAAGTTTTCTGAATAACCTGAAGCTGCGCATCCGCACTTATATGTAGCTCCAACTAATAAACACAAGGGCTCTTTTTAGAGCTGCCTTATATTCTCAATATTGGTTAGAGCCGTCTTATATTCCCAAAATCGGTTTGCAGAGTGACAGCTGCGATCTGGCTAGCACAGGGAGACCTGCGGGCCGTCGAGCAGTCTGGCAGAGGGACACCTGCGGCCTTTGGGCTCAGCTTCCACAGGAAGAGCTACGGGTCATCTGCTCGGCTCGCACAGTATGAGCTACGGGCAGTTGGCTCGCAAACCCACACCAGCGTGCCAGCTCGCAGAGGGAGAGCTCAGGTCTAACTCGTAAAGGGACAGCCCCTCCTACGCCATTCACACCAAAACTTTCAATATAGGAACTAATCCAAAAAAGAGAAACTTTTGGATAATTTCATAAAGATTTGTCAAACAACTGCAAAATTACAAGCACATAGAAGACTCCACGAGGGGGGCCGTGCAACCCCCTCCGAACATAAGTGAAACCCCTGGGCTGCGTGGACCCCAGTGGACCCCCGCTACCCCTGCCAGCACCTGCTATTATTTTTTAAGAAATACCCCCAGAACCTAGCCCACCCAAGAGCCTCATTAAAATGAAACACGAGAACCCGCGACCCCATCGCAAATGTTTGCAGATTTTTTTTAATGATGTTTTGGGCCCTGAGGGTCCTTCTGGGACCCCCTGAGCAGACCTGGGGGTCAGGGTTTTTCTACCCTACCCCCTTCTCTTTTTTTATACCTTTGTTTCTCTGTTTTCAGGTGACTCGTTTCTACCGAGCCACAAGGTAGCTGCCAACACTTCCTGGTTTGGAGTGCTAGAAGCCAATCACAGTGAAGCTTGCGCATGCAACTTAGGCTCCGCCCAGATATCGAAACTTTTATTTTTCTAATTTCTCAGCAACTACTGAACGGATTTACAGCATTTCGCTTTCTGACCCAAGCACTACCTTTCTGCCAAAATTTGGAGTAATTCCGTTCAGTAGTTTCGGCTGTAGCCTTGCACAAAGTTTCCTATGGTAAATACATTTTTTTACTCTTATTTTTTGAATTTCTTAAAAATTACTCAACGAGTTTACACCATTTAAAAAAAAAAAGGTCACTTCCTAAACCAAGCTCTACCTTTCTGACATATTTGGGGTAATTCCGTTCAACAGTTCGAGCAGTAGCTCGTCGCAAAATTTCCTATGGAAATTAACATTGAGTAAACGACTTTTGGGAACCCCCCTTTTTCTCAACCCCCGCTTGACGAATCACCCCCAAATGTTTCAGGATAGTAGCTGACCAGGATAGACTTTTTTGGGGGAGAATTATAGGAAAATTCGTCAACCGATGCCAAAGTTATTAGCAAATCAAAAAATGCTTTTCCTATAGAAACTAGGTTCTAACTATAACTACCTACTGGCGACCACCAGTAGGTAATGTATATATATAGTAACAACTTGGGACAGAATAAAGTTAGTACAAAAGAAAAGGATTTTCTTCCATACAAGGACAGTAATGTTATCTACAATTCCTACAAAATGTTAATCAACCAACACATCTAAATAAGGAATTAACTGTGTATACACTTTCATCTACCAGAGAGAAGCTATTCTTCAATAATAGTTTAGGTAATAGTTCAAGAGAATATTATCGCATTTAAGGAATGTATTTGGAGAAAATTTAAAGATAAGCATTTAGGGCCCGATGTAAGTAAATCCCATTTACCGATTTTGAAATACCGAATCCTACCGAATCGGTATTCAAAAATCGGTAAATGGGATGTAGGTCCCAACATCTGGATTCGTTACCGAATCCTTAACAATTCTTTAATTACCGATTCGGTAAATACCGAATCGGTAATGCCCATTCATTCCTATGGGCTTTGAAGCCCATAGGAATGATTAGGCATTACCGATTCGGTATTTACCGAATCGGTAATTAAAGAATTCACAAGGGTGCAGGGGGTGTCACTTTGACACCCTCTAGCACCCCCAAAACGGGCATGTGTGCAATGTGGCACACAGACATGCCCTAAGGGCACGTCTGTCTGTCACATGGCACATGTGTACATGCACAGATGTGCATGTACACAGGAATCGGTTTTTTACCATGGATTTGTATTCCATGGTAAAATACCGATTCTGTAGGCCATGTGCTGATGGAACATTGGCTACCTACATTGCATTTTCGGTAGTTCTACCGAATCGTCATCATTACCGAATCGGTAAATATTACCGATTGGGTAACTTTACCGATTCGGAAATGATAACGATTCGGTAAAATTACCGAAAATGTGCCCCTACATCTCGATAGCCCTTTACTGATCGGAAACGGCCGAAAATCGGTATTTTCGGCCGATTCCGATCGGTAAAGGGCTACCTACATCGGGCCCTTAGTGTGTCTCTATTAATGGTAGTTATATGTTTTGTAGGTTGCACGCGGTAGAAGTCTGCAACTCCATGAGCTGCCTGAATAAGAAGCAGACGTTCCTGATCTGAGGAGTCTCTCTTTATCCCCTACCCCTTTCCCACTCATTAATACCAGGAATGGTTGTTTAACGGCTGTTCTGGATATTAGTGGTAGGGACTGAGGACCTTACTTCTGCTCCTGAGGAAAAGAACTTAACAGATATTGACAACTATCAGTGCTCCACTTACCTGTTGGGCAAAGCACACTCCTTTCCGCAGCTGGTTTGAGAAGAATCCTATAATGAAGCATGGCACCAAGGGGCAACCCCAGTGGGTTAGGGTTACTTAAAGTTTTTTTTTCTTTTCTCACATGACAGTGTGAGAACACATTTAACTTAGGGGACAAGAGTGACTCTCTTTGGTTAAGTACAATTTTGGGAGGACGAGTCCACATACCTTTTTCCTCTACCTCCCCCCCTTTGATGTTGATCTGATTCAGACAGCATGCAGCTGTGGGTGTTTTTTGTATGAAAATTTCTCCTGTTTCTTTTGGATCCCAACAGAACCATGCTTACTTCACAGGATTACAGGGTGGGATAATGGCAGAAATCCCTGGCCTCACTTTCTCTGCTGAGGAAGTTGAAAGAATTCTGGCCAACAGTTTATCTTTTGAGGGAACAGGAAATATTGAACTAAGTATGGATAACAAAGACTGGGATGAACTCACCAATATAAGAAAAACCCAAGTTAAAACCATGATACATGGGATCACGAGGACCGAGTATTTATGAAGCAATGCGGCCCCACAAGGTCTGATAGTCAAAACTAACCCTTCATATTCCAACATGACAAAATTGTTAAAAAAGACTGGTCACTTATCTCCTGGCACTGCATGAGGGACTGGCTGATTCTTACTATAAAAACTGCCATACGCCTTTCCCAAGAGCTAACAACAGAGCTACAGAATATAGAGGTTTGCTTTAAGACCTACCAATCCACGAGTACACTCAAGAAAAATTTTGAGGAACTCAAGAGAACACTCAATGATTTTGAAACACGATGAAGACAGAGCAAATTCCAGAAACTTAAAAGATACACTGGCAAATTCAGCCACAAATGGATTTACCCATATATCAGAGAGTATTATGTCCCTTCGGGAAGAAACCTCGGATAGAACACAGATAGTGATCAATCAGATATGATCTCAGATAGCTCAAGCTCTAGCACAGTAACGAGAGGCCCCCACAGAGGAAGGCAAACCTTTAAAAGGGGATATGGTCATGGACCAGGGTCCTCAGATCTATCCAGAACCATTCTACTATGGCCTACCACCAGCATATGTAGACACAAATCCTCCCCTTTCCACCCTTGGGACCCAAAACCAGGGCCTTTCAGGAATTATCCCCAGAATCACCATGAGCCTTTTTTAGGATCAGGCCAGGGGCGACAGAGAGACAATGAGAAAAAGTGCCCCGTTCCAATGGGCCACGCAACAAGATCAAACCAGAGTATCAACTAGGAGTATGATGAGCTCACACAACAACCCACCAAGTCCAAGCAATCAACCAGCCTGATTTTGTATCTAACCAACATCCCGCTCACTCAGTCCCAGAGCGATGTCCTTGAAAAGGGTCTGGGTTTTGTGCAGACAGCTAACCTAGATACATTTAAGCTGAGTTGTGAGGTTAATGAATTAATAAGAAAACTGAAACGTAAAGCCTTTTTTGCAGACAAACTTTTTGAAGGGGCATCACAAGGGGATACTGGCCTGAAAGTAAAATCGTCCCACCCCCGATCATGGCCATCCCAGTCAAGATCCTCACTTTTGAGAAAGCTGTTTTAAAAGATATAGGAGAGATCAACCCTGAAACACTCAAAATCTTTTACAATACCACAAAAGAACAAATGTTGGTGATCAGAGCGCATTCAGACAACAAAGATTTGGTAATGAAACCAGCCAACAAAGATGGGGCCATAGTCATCCAAACCATTGAAGCATAGTGAACGAAATGCCTCCGTCTACTCAGCGACACTAGAAATTATAAACCTCTAAAATGTCACCCTACTGAATCACTCAGGATACTCATATTGAGGATGACGGAGGAAGATTTGTCACAAGACTGAATATCCTGAAAGGAAAGTGATTTTCTGATCATCAACCATCCGTTAACCCCTTATTTCTACACCATTCCCAAGATACACAAGAACTCTCCAGGATGCCTCATTGTCTCTGGAATAGGTTCGATCCTAGGACCTCTGTCTAAGTTTGCAGATGCTTTCCTTAAACCCATCATACAAAGCAGTGACACATACCTTAAAGACAACAAAGATGTGTTCAGAATTCTACAAAATATGCCTTTTGACCCTGACAAGCAACTACTAATAGGGCTGTACATCAACAGTCTATACACAAGTCTCCCACACACTGAAACTCCTAACATCATCAAGGAAGTACTTTTTAAAATAAACTGGGAGTACCAAACTCTGCGCAATGTAGTCATGAAATGCTGCAAGTGGGCACTGACAGAGAATTACTTTAGATTTGAAGACACTCTTAGCTACAGAAACATGGGACCAGCATTGGAAGCACTTTTGCACCCAGTATAGCAGGTCTCTACGTATACCGCCTTGAAAAGCACAAGATACTAGTCACCCACAACTCCTGTATCACAAACGTCACACTTTGGAAAAGGTATATAGACGACATATTGGTCATCTGGCAAGGTAATAAGGAATCAGCAAAGGGTTTTCTGCTTTGGTTAAACAGACAGAATGATTTGCTAATATTTACATACAATGTATCAAAAAACAAACTGCTCTTTCTAGATGTTAAGATTTTCCCAGAAGAAGGGGTGCTAAAAACAACCACCCATTTCAAACCCAATGCTAAAAACTGTTTACTCTCCTTTGGCCGTTTCCATCCCAGACACTTCAGGGAAAATCTCCCTTTTGGTCAATTCTGAAGTCTGAGGCACAACTGTACAAAACTGAGTGATTAAAAGAAACAGGCTGAAGACCTGACTTCCAAAATAGAAGCACAAAGAACCATCATAAGATTGTATGCAAAGCTATGAAATGCACAAAAAACAACCATAGGGAGGCATCTCTTGAGATCCCTCCATCAAAAGATAAGGAAGACCGACGTATATGCATCAAGACCTACAGCAGCGCGTCCAACCAAGTGAGCAAGATCATCAATAAGAACAGGCCCATACTGAACACCGGGACCACACACTTCCCAAAACCAATATTTTCGCCCAAAGGGGTCGAAGGCTAAGAGACCTGCTGGTACACACACAACCACGCATACTGAAGGACGCAAGATCAGGTCAGGGTTTTATCACTCCATTAAAAGGACAACAACCCTGTGGATATTGCAGTGTGAGCCATTTGGCTAAGATAACGAGGATTATCACTTTCAATAACAACATGGCATGGGAACTATGACATTTCACTAACTGCAAATCTGAACAAGTGAAATACATGATCACATGCCCTTAAAATTCACATTATTTAGAGATGACACATGGAAAGTGAAGACAAGGATCTGCGAACACCTCAGCAATCTCCGATGTCTACTCGCAACAACAAAGATGGCAGCACACAACATTGAACATCAACGTACTGCCAACGATTTCCGTTGGTTATTCCTGGAACAACTAAGCCAGGAAATGCAGCTTTTTGAGAAAGAGCAACAATGGGTTTTCAGATTTAAAACACATATAGAGGACCTAAACAAAAATATCTCCTGGGATCATATCATGTGACCTTTTTTATAAGAACAGCATAGTTCATGCAAATGAGCATCTGGTATCATTTCTGTGTCTTGTTTCCTAAGATTCCCTATTTTTTATATGTTTTTTATTTCCTTTTTCCCAGTTTGTTAGAACAATAATATTTCTTTAAATTAAAGTTTTGTTTTTGAAGCCTGCTTTAGCAGTGTTTCCATTTCCTAGTTAAAAAACTGATTTTTAGAATTTTTCTATTTTCTGCAGTTTTCATTAATTTCCCAAATTGGCCAAACCTTTTGGGTGAGACCACCCTGAAGATTTGAACCCAGGACTGTGAGTATCGTGCAGCGGAATCCTGCTTCGTAGCGGGTGACCATTTTACCTCGGTCAGTACTCTAGTCTTCTGCTGACACGAAGACTTTGACGGCCGCCCGGCCCTAGGTAATATAATCAAGGCCAGCCACGCGCACCGGCACCTCTGGAGCCACGGGCAGACAGTTTTCTTCCAAAGTGAGGGAGTAGCCTTGAGGAAGTGAGTACTATGGAGGGTGTACCCTATGCTATCCTAGCACTCTGGCCTGATGGAGAGGAAGTGTATGTCCTTTGAGTGTAGTTTGTGATTATTTGTTCTTGTGTGTATGTACTATTCAAGGTATTTCACCATGGTATCGCTAGAAGTGTTCTCAAATGTAAGCGAGAAAAATATATCACGTTTTTCCACTAGGATGTACTTTGTATAAAACATAATAAACTCTTCTTTTATACTCTCTTAGATAACAAAGGTACAGGCCGAATATGTGCTGTATATGTATAGATTTATATTTAATTTGACATTTATCAAAGAACTCTGTGATCTCCACCATTGAAGGAGTGGTAACAGGGAGTAATCTCCATAAGTCCTGATGAAAAGCCTTGGGGTAGAGCTTGAAATTAGTTGACCAGAGAAACCAAGTGACATGACCCCGTAAGTTTCTCACTGTTTCCTTATTTTAATCATATCGACTAGAGGTGCTATTAAATAATACTTTCCTACTACTCAGATATTTTTTACCTTTTAAAAAAAAAACACCCCTATATTCCTATGTACCGTTCTCACGTGGATAGGTTGCAATACTATCAGTGCTTCCACATACTCATTGGTCATAGCACGCCCCTTTCCCCAGCTGGTTCAGGGAAGAACCCTATGATGAAGCATGCCACCAAGGGGCAACCCTAGTGGGTGAGAGTTATTTAAAGAATGTCTTTTCTTTTCTCACATGACGGTGTCAGAACACATTTCACTTAGGACAAGAGTGATTTTCTTTGGTTATTAAGTACGATTTTGTAGGACGAGTCCTCATAGGACCTTTTTCCTCTACCTCCCCCCTTTGAGGTTTATCTTCTACAAAAGCAGACACAATATATTGTTTTTTCAAATCTATGTGCATGACTCAAACTTGTAGGAGATTGTGTACTTCTATAATGTGATTTTGTCCTTCTTGTTGCGGCACATGAATGTTGAGATTGGTATCCTAAATACACTGTGGTGCTGTGTTCAGGTTGTATGTTATTCAATGTTGAAGACTGACACGTGGCATGTTTGGCAGCTTTGTGTTTAACTTTTGCGAGTTTCACATTGCTGAAATCATATGCTTTCTATGTGGGCTACATACCACACCAAAAAGGTGAGCCATCACATTGGTTACATCTGTCAATGCTGGTGCCTGCCTAAGTGTATGTGTGTATGTAGACTGTCAGTATTGCTGAGACATATGTGTGCTTTGGTGTGTTGGTGTCACAATTGCATCTTGTATTGACAGTTATACATAGTTGGGGCCTACACCAATTGGCATGCCTCACATGGCCTTTATACATACTTCTTCCTGTATTGCTCCTGAAACTTTGATCAACATACATGTATGCTGAAATGTGTAACACACTTGCTGATTTCCACAATACTTATTCTCACACCTCTGACCTTGGACACCTTTGACTGATACCAAGAGATGCTAGACGTTTGAGTACATACTCACCTCAGACGTTTCTCTTGTGTTGCCTTAGTACTCGTAATTAGCTTGTCTGTCATGCCACATGATTTAATTCATGATTCGTTACCCATTGCAGTTGATGTGGTTCATTCATCCACAAAGAGTGAACTTACATATTTCTACTCTCTGACATTCTGTCACTACTGCCATTGACAGATTAGCGAGTACATGTGGCATATCATTGTGTACACATGACAGTATATTGTTCCCATCATATGCACATGATACAGGGGCCCAGATATTTGGCAAACTGCAGCAAATCACCTGTCTGCACAGCGTCACTGAGAAAGGACAGTAATGCACAGTATTTAGGCCGTACAACACATTTCTGACTTGTTAACCTAAACTGGCAAACAATGTGCTGCCTAGCAAAAACACAGACACCCTAGCAGTATGATACTAGGGTGCCTGCATTGCATGGCAAATTGCCTTTGTGCAGGAGGGGGCATCTTCCTGTATATGATGTCCCCACGGAGGCCTGATCGTTTATGTATGTGTGCCACGGATTGCAGCACACATAGAAAGCGGGAGTGCCTTAGATGACTTCAGTTGTTTTTACTTGTTACAGATCAGCTGGGAAAAACAATAGGTGTGTCACGTTCTACAGGTCACATGGTGTGGGATACATAATATGCCTCATGAACCATAGGAGTTCCATGGAGACTACCCCACAATACCAGTTGCATGGAGACTACCCCACAATACCAATGGAACTCCTCCCTTGCATACAGGTGTGCTACACTACATTCTACCCAGTGCTGCATTGCTCTGTACCTTTAACCTATTCAAAAGCACACAAAGTGACTTTGCGTGTCTTAACATGTGTGACATGAAAGTTTGAATTACACCTGTACCATGATACCATGATACATGTACAGGTGTAACACCCCTTACACATATGGCCCTATCTCTGTCAACAGACACCTGGATGGCTAGTATGTCATACTTTTCATACTGTTAGTATGTCTGTTATGTACTTCATTTTTGCTTACCAACAAGTAGGCCATTCCCATATTGATCATTCTGGAAGCGCTTATTGATGATGCAGTGCCTGAAGGTATAGGCATCATGCACACTTCCTGAGTATTTGTCCAGCACATTGATGAACATCCCCCCATGATCCACGATGGCTTGGAGTCGAACTTTCAGTTCCTGCACAGGTGTGATGTTGCTGCGGGGGTACCAGTTGCACACATGTGCAACCATACCAACTAGCACATGTGGAGATCTAGCAATGGCATATAAACCGTGCTTGTTGCCCAGCTGCCGATGGTTGTCTTGAGAAAGAGGAGGCATTGGGGTGTTAAGTCAGATGATGGCATCCATGACAGAGGGTAGGAAGGCAGAAAAAGATCACTGTGATAATCCTGCCACTCTGGCTGTTGTGATCTGGAATGAACCAGGCGCCAGCAGTGGAGGAAAGCCATCAGCTTGACCTGCAGAGGGATGTTGGTGGGCCTGGCAGATGGTGACTGGAGTAATGACACTATCTGGTTCAGCAGATCTACTATTGACTCCCCACAAGACCAGTAGTATGTGATGACCTCATTCTCCCTGAGGTCAATAAAGGAAGTCAGCTGGCAACAAATGTGCTCCCTTCTCCTATGCTGGCTACTGGGTGGGGGTAGGAGTGGGGGTGGTGATGGTGATGGGGTTCCCACAACTACCAGTTTCAAAATAACCACCTCCATGGCGTATTTGTGCTTTCCAAACTTTTTTGTGTGGCTTGTCTTCTTGTATTTAGAGCCAATGAGTCATTCCCTATGCCTGGGTTACTGATGCGCATGAATTTTGACTCATTTCAGGCTCTGCCCGACGCTGAAGGGAGATGCATCACACATTGACAATACCATAAATATCACTGCGTGGCTTTTATGATGGATTTTATGGGGGAATGCCTACCTTGAATATTTTAGCCTCTGCATGGCGAGGCCGGTTCTCAACTCGTATATTCCGACACTGGCCTACCAAAATGAAGCATTTGACCACATGCGTCTATTTGTAAAGATGGAGCACTGCCTGTGCCACTGATACGTCAAAAATAGTGACGCAACGGTGGCACAGGCCTTTCATAAATAAATCCCCGTTATTTTATTTGGTAATGGAGCATGAGGCTCTGGTCTGTGCTTGAGGCACCTATGATGGATGTGCTATTTCTACAAACTTGACAGTAAGCCCCGTTAATCATGCGACCCCAGACATGAGATGCCGTTAAAGTTTTTTTTACTTGCAGGCCTGCATCATTTTACCCATTGAATATCATGCCGAACCATTTATGCCCACACATTTCTCGCACATGTTGGGCACTGGCCAAGGTTACAACAGCATGACAATATTTTATAATTCCTGTTTGCCTGAAAATGGTGGCTGGATTATACAGGCCAATATTATAATTGACATTTTAAGATTTCTTACATCTGTCCAGTAGTGACCTCCAAACCTGTGCATGAATTTGCTATGTTGCCTCAATGTGTAATCCACACAAACTTGTTGGGAAAATACATTTTAAAGTGAAGGTTCTTTAAATGTAAGTTTCTTTCTTATTGCTGTTAGCAAACGGGAAAGAATGAGCAGCCACCGTTTCCCTGCGCACCGTCGCTGCTATGCTGCAAAGGTGACCTGAAACCTCGTCCTGGGCATTTGTGAACAGACATTTGCCAATTATGCCTGAGTTTTATTGTGTGACATTCATACTGGTACCTCGTCCTTGGGAGTTAAACTGGTATATAAATCCGATATTCTGATGTAAAAGGCTTTCCCCTACTGCACCTCCTTGACCTAAGAAAGAACTTGAAAACAAAATGCGAACAAAACCTCAAGTAACTTTGCTGGAGTTTTTTTATTGCTTAAACCTTTGTTTTGCGTTGTAGAATAGGTGTTTTACTGATAGATAGTTTATATTGTATGTCAGCATTAAGCTTTCCCACGGTTGGCTGTCTGCATTTCAACATAAATAAAAACAATCTCCACTGTCCTCCAGAGGACACTGTAACAATTACAATTGTGTATGTTAATGTGTGTGAAGAAATTATCTCATTTCCATTAAGATTTTAACGCAGGAGAAGCAAAACATACACCGGGACCTATTCCTTAACGGTATATTGCAATATGTTTAGTAGTACTACAGTAGTACAGTAGTACTGGTCATGTACTGCAAAATGGAACTCACAGACCTACAGCCAGAGACCTCAGCTTCTCATATTTTCTACACGGAGAGCTCAACCACTTGTGCCGAGATTTCCGCACAAGTAGGTCCAGGGCTGGAATTTAGCATGGGCGAGCTGGGCCCAGACCTGGGCGCACAGGGCTGTGTGCAATAAGGTTAAGTCAACAACAGTGGCCTTCTCATCTTGCTCCAGCCTTGTTAACCCTGCCTTTTCCTTTCTGTCTGATTTGCCACTTTTAAGTGGCTTTAGTCCTTCATATGGTGAGCAATGTTTTTAACACCCCGTTTGTCCCTTTCCTTTCCCTTCCTTCACCTTTTGATCCCTTCTGGCACATAACACCAAAACCCTCATCTCCGTGAGGCAGCCAAACTGTCTGTGATTTTGGTGAGCTGGGGGAGTCCTGTGGATGTTTGTGCTCAGGGGCCAGTCCCTGCTCATCCAGGTACTGACCAGTGAACAAAAAAGGCCCCACCTGCTGCTTCATTTCATTCACTACCATCAGCAAGGGTGCTACATTTCTATCTGCCCACGTCCAGGGCGCTATCTTAGCAAAGGCGGGCTCTGTGTAGGTCTATATTTCCGAAGTGAATGTGGGAAGGATGGGGGAGTGGTCAGGACATTAGGAATGCTTAAAAATAGGTGTTTAGGGAGGTGTGCAGTCAAAATATCGAATTTTTTATATCGACCTACACTAATATCTAGTTTTTTAATATTGTAGGGACAGAATATCGATGTCAAGAATATCGGTGACCAGAATATCGACCTTAAGGTGAGTAATATTGTTTTTTTTTTAATCAAAGTAAGTAATATCGTAGTAAATATTATTGTTAGCAAAAATATTGTTGTTAATAATATCTATATTTATATTAGTGGTATGTATTTTAGTATGTATTTTATATGTATGTTTAACATTTTTTGTAATGTATTTTTTTTATTTTTAAACATATGTAATAAATGTTTAGAAATTAGTAATTTTTTTTAAGTAAATTTTGCGTTTTAGTATCTTTTTTTATTTTATTTTTTTATTTTTATCCTCATCCACGTTCATGCTTTCTAGCTGCCAAGCTCCAAAAGTAGGTAGTGGGGCACATACAGTACAGTCGTGCTGATTCAGTCGAATCTGGCTGGGAAGACAAGCGGATGGTGATAACAGTTCCCATCAGCAACACCTGACTCATTCCCAACAAACCAACTATGTTACACAAGTGGCAGATGACACCAATAAGCCAGTTGCTATCATAGCTGATGCCGACAGATAGTTGGGCATAGCAGAGTGATTGAACCATGGCAGTGTAATCATCGGACCTGGGGAAAAAAAAAAAAAAAACAACCCAGGTTCAATGTGTCAAGTCCAACAGATGCCAAAAAGCTCTTCTATCTTTCTTCCCAGCCCTGGCAAGGTCTAATTTCGAGATCTGTAAAATAGAGTTACACCAATCGTGAAACGTAGGGGGGGAAGCATCTTTCCAATAATTACAGATTTCTCTTCGAGCTGCCAGAATGGAGTAAAATAATAGGTTATTTGCTGGACTACGAGTCTGATCCACAACTCTAAAGATAACCATACAGAGATTAATCACTACATTTGAGCCCAAAGAAGATGAAAGTTTGCTGCTAATTGAGTCCCAAAAGATCGTCAGCTAGGGGCAAACGAAGAACATATGAGTATCCGGGGCCTCTTTTAAACCACACCTTGGACAAGCCACAGGGCCTCCCAGAGAAAACTTTGACAACCTCTGTGGGGAATAATATGCCCTTTGTAGGGTAAAAAGATGGTTTCTACGCAGCCAAGCTGGTTTAACTAAATCCCAAAGAACCCTACAAGAGAATGGCCAGAGATCTTTCACATGCACGCCTGACATTAATTCTCCCCACAGTAACCTTGGGAGAGGGAAGTTGCCATCGATCTCCTCTAATATTAAATTGTACCACACAGAGATCTCTTTCTTTGCTGGTGGTTTATCTACCAGAAGAGTTTCGAGTTCACAGCCTCCTCCTCCTAGTGGCAAGTTTGTTCGTCGTGCAGATTGAGTGGTAGCAGCTTGAGCCCAACTCGATATTTGTAGATATTTAAATCTAGACATGTTGGGCCCAACCTTGTTTACTAGATACTCCCAAGGAAGCAAGGTCCCTTCACCAAACAAATCTCCCCAGGTAGATATTCCGGCTTCTCTTAGTGGGAGTACATCACTCGCCCAGCTTGGAGCCAGGGGTAGATCCCAAATTGAAGCGCTGCTAGAATAGTACCCCAAATTAATTGTAGATCTAATCTTTGCCCAAGTTCTTGCCAGGCCATAAAGCACCTTCAATTTTCCTTTTTTTTTTTATTTGGGATCTCCGAACTTGAAGAGGTAACCTGATAGACCAGCTCCTTCACAGTGTAGGAGAGCCGAGAACATGTTGCCTACTCCCTCTTCTGTTGGTGTTTTGAGAAGCATGCGTGAGTGCGAGAGCTGAAACGCCCATGCATATATCTGTATATCGGGGCTCGCCAGTCCACCCTTCTCCCTACGGCGCCTGATCTTTTTCCAGGCTATCCTAAGATTTTTGTTTTTCCAGAGAAAGGAAGAAATTTCTCCCTGTAACTTAGCAAGCAAAGAAGGGTAAAAAAAAGTGGGATTGTTTTAAACAAAAAAGAAACCTTTGGTAGGATTGACATCTTTACAAGATTCGCTCTTCCCAACAGGGACAAGGGGAGGTGTTGCCAAGTACTCATTAGCTTACGACACTCTTTTGCTATTGCTGCAAAATTTAAGGGGGCAATCTGACTGATGTCTTTAACGATATTCAGCCCTAAGTAACGCAGGTTTTCACTAAGATGTTGGTTAAAGCCACTCGCATCATCGTTCCAAGTCATAACCTCAGTTTTTGAGGCATTTACCTCGTAACCAGACACTTCCCCGAATTCCAGAGCTAATTTAATTACTGCAGGAAATGCGGTACTGATATCCGAGGTATTTATCATGACATCGTCCGCATAGAGGGCCACCCTCTTTTCCCAATCTCCATATAAGAAGGATTTGATGGTATTATCCTCTCTTAATCTCTGCGCGAAGGCTTCTATATAGAGATCAAATAGGAGAGGGGATAGAGGGCAGCCCTGCCGTGTACCTCTAGTTACTGCAAAGGGTTCAGGCAAAGCCCCATTGACCAGCATGGAGACTGATGGACAGTTATACAGCAATTTCACAGCCCTGTGAAAATCCTCTCCCACGTTGAATTTTCTCAAGGCCCCCGACAGGAAAGTCGAATTAACCCTGTCGAAGGCCTTGGTGGCGTCCAACGTGAGGATAGACAAAGGCATGGAATCCTTAATTGCTATGTCTATTGCACCTAAGAGATCGTAAGTGAGTTCGTGCAACTGACGACCCCTCACAAAGCCCTTCTGATTAAGATGTAAGATATCAGGGGCCACCTGGGCCAGCCTGTTTGCTAAAAGAGATGCGAAGATTTTATAATCCGCGTTCAGGATTGATATGGGACGGTACGACCCACAGTTGTTATCAGGTTTTCCTGGTTTCAAAATAAGCGTGATAGACGCGCCATTCCAGGATGTAGGTGGTAAGGCCCCATCCTGCAGTATGTGATTAAAGAGTATAACAAGGAAGGGTGATATTTCAGCCACCAGATTTTTATAAATTTCAGCTGGCAGGCCATCACGGCCTGCTGCCTTGTTACTCTTGCTTCCCTGGATAGCTGATGTAACCTCTTCCTCTGTAATCTCCCCATCCAAAAAAGCACTTTGTTCTAAAGAAAATGATGGAAGGGAGACACCATCTAACCATCTATCTACATTACCTAAGGTAATGTTCCTGTCCTCCTGGTATATCTTTTTAAAGAAGTCCTTAAAAGCTGTTCTGATTTCTGTGTCCGAAGAGAGGGTGCCATTGTTTGTAATTACCGAGGCTATGATGTTTCGAGCCTGGTCAGTTTTGGTCTTCCAGGCCAATAATTTACCGGCTCCCTCCCCATATTCAAAATGGGATAGTTTGCTACTCTCCCATCTTTAGAGGATACGTTGATTCAAGACCGTGGCCATTTTCTCTTTCAGGGTGAGCAGGTTATTCTGTAGGGAAATAGGATCCTGGTTAGAGGCACTATGAATGGTTTCTATTTCAGCTTGTACTCTAAGAAGGTCAGATTCAATAGATACGATTTCTTGAGTATACTGCTTCTTACAAAACACAACCTTATTTTTAATTACCCCTCGAAGAAAGGCTTTATATGCGTCCCATACTGTACAATGGTCCGCTGAGCCAATGTTTAGTTGCATGAACTCTCGGGTATCAGTTTTAATAGATAAGATATCATCCGATGATGCAAGGAGTGAACGATCAAAAGACCAAGATCTAGAAGGTGATGTAGATATTCAGTGTAGAGTCAATGATACTGAGGAGTGGTCAGACAGATGCGAGGGCAGGTATCTTACATTTTTTACTGAATCAACCAAGTTACGACTAATTAGGAATAAAGTCGATTCTGGATTGATGCCGATATTTAAAATTTCTAAAGGAAAATCCTGGTTCCAACCCTGCTCTCACCCTCCATATGTCTGTGAGACCGTATTGACTCATGCAGTTAAGAAGAAAGGCTCTAGTTTTTGATAAAGTTAACTGCCTACTACTTGGGGATTTATCAAGCAAGGGATCCAATACGATATTAAAGTCCCCTGCTATAATATAGGCTCTGAAAAATGTAAAAGGTGAGAAAATAGTGATTCAAGAGCTGAAGAATCATCCCGGTTAGGCCCGTAATAGCCTGCAAGAGTCAAATGAACTCCACCTATATCTATAGACGGGATAGCCCATCTCCCACCAGAATCAACCTCCTGTGAGATAATTCTTGCATTTAAGTTTTTAAAAAAAAAGAATGGTCAACCCCCTTGTATTCGAGGTTTGGGAAGAGGATACTGAGGTGTCAATCCACCTATTTTTCTTAACCACTTCGAGCATCTCAGCCTTGATTAGATGTGTCTCCTGGAGTATAATGACCTGCGCATCTATATCGCGCAAGTATTGCATGATCCTATTTGCTCTTGGCTTGGTGCGCAGGCCATTAACATTCCAGGAGAGAATCCTGAGATTACTCATGACTCAAGGACCCTATCATAACCGTAGAACCTCTAGATTTAGTGCCACAAGAGTCAACACTTACTCTTGCTATTTTTAGATTCACTACTCATATATTAAAATAAAAAAAGAATAGCCAAAAATCTAAACGTAGATGAGGAAATTTTGTGTTTAATGTCCACCCCCTAACCCCCCCAGTGCCCCAACCTACCACCCCCCCACCCCTGAGAAACCCTTCTGCTATCTAACTGGAGCAAGTCCGGCTGATGGCACTCCCTCCCCTCCCAAAGCCCCCTGCAGAGTGATGCTGTGTTTTTTTATATATATTTATTTATTTTTAATTTATTGTTTATTTGCCCTTTTCCTTATTTTATGTTGGTTTTTTTCGTCTTTTCCAATTATTCCCCCAAAAGGTTTTTTTTCTCTCCTTCACTTTTTTGATTTTTCCCTTTTTATCCTTAGTCTTCTACTATAATTAAATAGCTTTATTTCCACTACTTATATGGACAAGGGCTCTACAATCATTATTCCCTTTTATTTTCGACTGAAGCACTGCGCAGAGATTGTAGGAATGCCAACAAGAGAAACCACCAGTAATGCAAGACCTGATGTTATTATTCCGAGATAAAATTACTCTTAGGTTAGCCAGTGGCCCCCTTTTTCCCCCAATAGACAACAACAGCTCGTCTGCCGCCTGAACAGAACGAACGTTAAACATCTTGTTATTAAACATGATCTTTAAAGCTGCTGGAAAGCCCATTTGAACCGTTGCGCCCAGATCACGAAATGCCTCCATCCTCCTCCCCAGTTCCCATTGTTTTTCCAGGGTGATCCTGCTTAGATCTGATCGTATTTGAAAGGTGAATCCTTTGCAGGATAGAGATTTTTGCCTTAGCGCTAGATTGAGGATCTGTTCTTGTAGAGTATAGGTATGAAAGTTCACCAAAATCTTTCTAGGCTTAGTTCTTTGGGTGTTCCGCCTAAAGGGATCTCTATGAATCCTTTGGATATCCTTAAGGAGCTCTTCTTCCGGCATGTCGAGGTTGAGGCACTGTTTTAAGAGCGGAATAATAAAGCCTTTAATGTCTGAACCCTCACTTCCCTCTGGCACATTCAGGATTCTGATGTTACAGCGCCTGGCATTGTTCTCCAATGTTTCCATCCTCTCAGCTAGTGACAAATCTTCTCTCTTGAGTTTTGATATTTCAACCTTAGTATCTTCTAGATGTAAGGATAGCCCGCCACTGTCTCTTCTAGAGCCTCCGTTCTTGCAGTGAGACCATCAATCTTGCTGTCAAGAGACTCACAGTAGTTTCTAATCTCTCTCTGGATTGATGCGAACTCTTCAAAGCCTCTCTTAATGTCAGCTGACAGGGTTGAAAACATAAGCTGTAGGGAATCCATTGAAATACTGGAGGAAGGTTTTAGTATCAGAGCGGGTTGTGGGTTTATAGGGGAATAGGGTGGGAAGTACTTTAATTATAATTAATTAATTAATAGGTTTTTATTTAATGTTTTTGATTATTAGTTTATTGTTAATTATTAACAGGTAATCAATTTCTATTAATTGATTAATTTATCATTCTCTTACTTCTTATTAATGTATTATTACTTTTTATTTATTGTTATTGTTAATTATTTATTTTTAATTAATTATTAATTGGTAATTAATTTTTATTAATTGATTAAATGATCATTGCAATAATTAAATAATTATTATGTTTTCATGTATTGTTATTGATTATTAACTTAGTGTTAATTAATTAGTAATTGGTAATTAATTTGTATTAATTGGTTAATTTATAATTATATTAATTATAATTAATGTATTATCTTTTATTTATTGTTTTTGTTAATTAATTTGTTGTTAATTTAATATTAATTGGTATTTATGTTTATTAATTGATTAATTGATAATTACATTAATTGTGTTATTTGTTATGTGTAGCGGGTTGTAGGTTTATAGGGGAATAGGGTGGGAAGTAATTTACTAAAATGAAGTAGTTAGTAATTGTTCTTAATTGGTATTTATTATTAATTTATTGTTAGTTAATTTTCAATTGGTTATTTAGTTTGATTAATTGATAAATAAATGAATTGTGTTATTTTTTATGTGTAGTGGGTTGCGTGTTTATGAGGGACTAAGGTGGGAAGTAATGTTATTTAAGTAAATATTAATTTAATGTTATTGGTATTTATTATTATTATTTTTGTTAATTATTTATTAATATGTTATTTATTTTACAAAATTATTTAATTAATTAGTATGTTAATTTAATCCCTATGCTATCCTACATTTTCCACACTGTTACACTCACTGGAATTAGAATAGTAATTTTAACCCCCTACGCTATCCAACACTTTCCCTACTGTTGCACTCACTGGAGTGGAAATAGTATTTTTATTTACCCCTACGCTATCTAACACTTTCCCTACTGTTGCACTTACTGGAGTGGGAATAGTAATTTTAACCCCTATGCTATCCAACACTTTCTCTACTGTTGCACTCACTGGAGTAGGAATAGTAATTTTTACACCTACACTATCCAACACTTTCACTTCCGTTGCACTCCTTGGAGTGGGAATAGTAATCTTAAACCCTATGCTATCCAACACTTTCCCAACTGTTGCACTCACTGGGGTGGAAATAGTAATTTTTACCCCTACGCTATCCAACACTTTCCCTACTGTTGCACTGTTTGGGGTTGGAATAGTAATTTTATTTTTGTATTATCTTAGCTAATGTAGTATATAATTGATATTAAGAAGATTAAACATTTTGTTTTTTTAATGTGTTATATATATTTATTTATTTTTTATTTATATTATTGTGTTATGTGTATAGATGTATTTATAATTTATAAGATTTTTTTACCAATGTATAAGTAATTATAAGAATTATTAAAACATATTAATAATAAAGTATATATATATATATATATATATATATATATATATATATATATATATATAATATATATATATATATATATATATATATATATATATATATATATATTATATCATATGTATATGTTTACTTTCTTTTTACATTATATATATATTACTTATCATTTTAAACATTTTACAATATTTTTAAACTATGTTTATATTAAATATATGTATTATTTAACGTTATGTTTTTTAACTTAAATAAAAAATGATATTTTTAACAACGATATTTTTGACATCGATATTTTTTCTCTCGATATTTTTGTGCTTACCATAATGTAGATAGGATGTTGATATTCTTGACTTCGATATTCGTGCTTCGATACTTCTGTAGGTCGATATTCTGACCTTCAATATTCTGTCAGTGATTTGTTTAGGGAGGGGCAAGTAGGGCTTTTGGAAGAGAAATGCACAAAAAATAAATACCCATACAAGAGTAACTGGGCCTCCATTCTCAGAGAATGCATGTCTATGCTATAAAGATCAAAACAGTTATAAATGTACACCAGCCTGTGCCGGGAGTAAGTCCATCACAAGCGTAGGGCCTTATTATAAGTTTGGTGGTCCATGGAGCTGCGAAAACCCGTGGTGGAGGTTCGCTAGCAGTCGTGGACCACTTCACCAGTGGTCCGACCTCCGTATTACAACTACGGACATCAGACAATTGTGAGATTGCTACAACCACCAGGGAACCACAATCCCCGGTGGTGGTGCAGCAGTGTTGAGGCCACAATATGCTTGGTGGTGTCGCTGCAGCACCGTCAAGCATATTACGAGTTTCCTCACTCACACAGTTTCATGGCGATAGGCCCGCCATTAAAATGCATGGTGGTGAGGAAAAAAGGTGGGGCCTTCAGGGCCCCCTGTTGACTAAGGGCCATGGGATGCATGCAGGGGGGCATATGGTGTGCCACCCATGAGCTTGCTGCAAGATGGCAGTATGAAGAATGAAGGGGTGACATTTCCTTTTTGTGATGGCAGGGCACATCTCTGTTCAGTTGAACGTGGGGCAGTGCCCAACTCTGCCCCCATCTTGCCAGTTGCTGGCCAATCCAAGCACACCCAATCCCTTGATTGTGTGGCTGTCTGGGAATCATAAACAAAGTCTAATTGCCATCTGCACCCAGTCATGTGAGACACGAGCAGGCTGCAGGCACAAATAGCTAGGGCAGGAAAATTGCAACTTTCTATAAGTGGTATTTTCAAAATTGCAACTTAAAATCTGACTTTACCATTAAAGAGCAGGTTTTATTACAATTTCTCAAACACCAAACATAAAATGGTTACCTGTTACCTGATACCAATCAAAAGCTAGTACTTAATAAATGTAATAGAGCAACATAATGTTATTCTAAGGAAGAGAAAGGACCCACAATAGTGAAAAACAAATGTATTTGTTTTCCCTTACCAGACATGTAAAACTTAAAAGTACATGCCCAACCTCTTAACTACAATGCACCATGTCCTATGGGCTACTTAGGGCCTACCTTAGGACGGACTTATATGTAATAAAAGGGGACTTTAAGGCTTGGCAAGGGGGTTATATTGCCAAATCAAATTGGCAGATTGAATTAAAACTGCATTACCGACAGACTATTCTGTTGTTCGTCTAGACAAAGTAGGTAAAAGAGGCGGAGGTCTGGCTATTGCAATACGCCCTCCATACCACGTTACGATCTTGGACACGGTCTCCTCTCCCTGTTTAGAGTTAATGATTTTCAGAGTGAAGCAAGGAAACCTCACTGAATTGACAGGGGCGCTAGTCTACCATCCGCCGGGACGTAATAAAGGATAATTTGGTATATCTGTTTTAGAAAGATTGGCCCCTTTTATGCTGCAGGCAGCTAAGTTCTTAGTAATAGGGGATTTTAACACCATCTGGAGGTTTATTCTAACAAGGAGTCGGCAAGCTTGCTTGCAGCCATGGAATCTTTGGAGCTCTTCTCCAGAGTAACCATGTGTTAGATACTATTTTTTCTAACATGGCAGACCTAAAAGTCGATCCCCCTATAGAGGTAGTTTGGACATTCTACTTAGCTCTACTTTATTTTGGACTGGACTCCGCTAAAGCCATCTGCTCGTTTGCAACCACGCACAGAATTACGTAGATCCTGGAAAGAGGTGACTGCCTCTGTGTTCAGTAGCTTCTACACCCCTCCTGGATCACTAAGCAAGAGCGACTGTGATTTTGCCTTAGAGTCATTCGAAGCCTCGATCTCAGATGCCCTTGATGTGATCGCTCCTGTGAAGATGGTTAGAACTCAGGCTAGACTAACCCCTGCCCCATGGTACACAGCCACACTAAAAAAGGAGAAGACCGCTTGAAGATCACTAGAAAGGAGGTGAAGAAAGTCTAAATTGGTAGTAGATGAATGTTGCTATCATGCGGCACATAGAGCTTATCTAAATAGCTGTAATGTTGCCAGAGCTCACTTAGGCACCCGAATTTTGGAGGCTAAGGACTCATCACAGGAGCTCTTTACAATCCTAACAGAGTTTACAAGCCCGCGAGCCAATAACCCGCTACCGCCGGCAACGCAGAAGTTCTGTGATCACTTAGCTTAGCATTTTACCGATGACTACTCTAGGGAAACCAATCTAACCACTGTCATTGTTTGGCTTGCCTCAGAGCTGTGACGGGGATTCTAATCACATTTTTTAAATTTATTTTAAAGAAACAAAAGATACACAGCATGTTAATGCATGTTAATCACCATTACACTGTCCAGTGCATCATCATATTTATCCAACGGTTACAATATCACATGATATAGGAGAATGCATAACGGGAAAGGGAAAATAGTAGAACACAAAAAAAACCACAGGGAGAACAGAACAACTATGAGGGATGAAGAGCCCCAACTTTTAGGGGAAGATCAATACAGCACTATACCACATGTGATGACAGGTAAAAGGTCACAACATCCACCACTTTATCAGCAATATAATTATATAAATATTAAAGGACGAGTGTCCATGCTGGCAACATAATGTAATGACCTCTCGACAATTGCAGCCCTATGACCACAGGTTCAGTGTTGCCTCCCATACTTCCAAACCCTACTCATGCTTCAGTACGGTGCAACTCTAGGGCTTAACTTAACTATCATCTTTCATGACCCAAGCTTTGATCCGGTCCTGGAAGGGACGCCAAATAACCCGAGGCCTGGATGCCACCTGCATCAGCTCCCAGAATGTATTAAGTTGCTCCTGACAATATGTAACATCAGCTATTCATGATTTCGTTTGTGGGACCCTCGCTCTCCCCCAGGACAGGGCTACCTGTCTCTTCACCAGCAGAATCAGCATAGCTAGTAGGTGCAGGGATTCAACTGGTATGTCTTTTGTATATCCTAAGATGCCCAGCAGAGGTGATGGCTCCAGCCTAAGGTCTAATATCTCGTTTATGGAAGCAAAAATCTCCACCCAATATTGTGCTATCTTAGGACGGTGCCAGGCCATGTGTAGGAAAGGGACTTTTGGTGTATTACATCTCCAGCATCGGGCACCTTCCCAAAGTCCCATTCACAGGAGCTGAGCAGGTGTTCTATAATATCTATGCAGTAAGTTAAAATGAATCAAATGCAGTTTGTAGTTCAGGGAAAGCAAGTCTAACTGCCAACAGCAAAATTGTTTGATAGTGTCTGCTCTAATGCAGTTAAGGTAGGCGAAGGGGCGGGTACGGAGTCATGCAACCTACAACAAGTGGCGCTGATCCTATAGTATAAAAGCAGGTCAGAAAAATGCGTGGCACTTGCATCTGCTTTATCTGGGGGAGGGAGAAAATCGTCCTCGGGTAATGGATCGGCAAGGGTCATCCATCCCAACTTGTCAGCCCTAAGTACTTCCGCGCGAACCACCATTGCCGGTATTAGGGGAATATATGCAAGTGAAGCCGATGGAGCGTAAAGCAGATCTTGCCTAGCCCTTGCGCGCAGCCTATTCCAGACCCATCTGAGCATCTCAGTGGTATCTATTTAATTTCTTGGTCTTTTGAATTTGAAAAATAATCCACCATTAATGGTACTGCCGTGGACCTGTCCAATTTGATCGCTAACTGTGGTTGAAATGGGGTAGGAAATACTCAATATTGCAGAAACTGAGCTTGTGCACAATAGGCATACAGGGAAATGCCTGGTACTCCCAGTCCACCCTGGCTTAGGGGCAACGTCAAATTCAAAAGTTTCCAAGAAATGCGTGCCTGCCTCCCGGCCCTTACCAGATTCATCATCAAGGATCTGAGTTTGTGTTATAATGCCTTAGTGAGAATTATGGAAAGATTGATAAAGAGGTATAAGAACTTGGGCAGCATGATCATCTTTGCTATCACTATTTTACCCACAAGGGAAAGTGGTAGTCGTGCCCATGTCTTTAGCTTACTCTCCAACCAACCCACTATATGTCTCAGATTCATCGTTCAGAGCTCCTGCATATCCCGGCTCAGACAGAGTTCCACGTATTTAACTGGGCCCTCTGCCCATTTTAGTGGATAATCCAGTGGGAATTGGAATGTGTTGCCTATCAGAGGGAGGATTGTAGGTTTTTGCCAATTAATTTGTATTCCAGAGAGTCGGCCAAATTTGGTAATTCCACGGAGCATGGGGAGTATATTATTTGCTGGATCTGTAATATAAAGTGTGATGTCATCTGCGTAAAGCAATATGGTCAGACCTCTGGATGAGAAACTCACTCCTCTATTAGTATGATGTTGTCGGATTGTGGCGGCTAGAGGCTCCATCGCTATGGTAAAGAGGAGTGGGGATAGAGGACACCCATGTCTGGTGCCACTTGTTACGTGGAAGTTCTCTGATAGAAGACCATTTACTCTCAGCCTAGCAGCGGGACTAGAGTATAAAGCCTGATTTGGGCTAAGAATGTGGGACTGAGGCTCAGCCTAGCCAAGACAGTAAACAGTTGTGCCATTCAAGGGTATCAAATGCTATGGTAGCATCTGTTAGTACTGCCACTGCAGGGGTCTGGGGGTGTAAAGTAGAGAAAAGAATGTTCTTAAATTATGCGCTGTTGACCTTCCTGGTATAAAGCAAGATTGATCTGGCTTTGTTATTAAGGGGAGCAATGGTTGTAATCTCTGGGCGATTAACTTTGCTGAAATTTTATTATCCAGATTGATGAGTGATAGCGTGCGTAGGAATCCCGGCTAGTGGGATCCTTATCTGACTTCAATAATATAAGTATTACTGCTATACGCATTGAGGGTGGGAGGGTGCCAGTTTCCATCGATTCCTGGTAAATGTCCAACAGCCGCGGGGCTAGTAAGTCGCAGTATGCTTTATAAAAGGAGGCAGGGAGACCATCTAGGCCTAGAGCTGTGTCATTAGGGAGGTTGTTAATTACTTGTGTTATGTCCTCTAATGTGCATGGTTCATCTAGATACTCTCTGTGCGCTTTACTGAGCCAGAGCAACTCTAATGAGTCAAACTAATTGCTCAGCTCCTCCTCCACGTTGGGGATGGTAGAGGTATATAAGTTAGCATAGAAATCAGTTAAATGATTCAATATTTGTTGTGATCCTCTGATTGGATCCCCTCCTTTGTTTCTAAATTCAGTGATACTGTTAGCTTTTTTCGATGGATGGAGTATGCCTGCTAATGTTCTTCCAGATCTATCAACTTCTCCATACCGTCTAGCTTTATTGTATTTCCCCATAAAGTTTACCTTTCGGTAAGCCTCTTCTGTATATTTGGAGAGCAACTCTCGAAATGTAGCCATATGTGTCTCTTCACCAGAATAAAAACCTTCTCCCTATGCTTTAGTTGACCCTCGAGAGTATGGAGTCTCTGTCTAATCGACTTCAGTACACCCGCCTGTTTAGCAAAGCAACATGCTCTTATAACCACCTTGAATGCTTCCCAGAGTGTCCCCGCAGTCTCAACTGAACCCTCATTTTCATTGAAGTAATCACTACTATCTTTTCTAATCTCCTCTCAGAAGGCTGATCTAGCAAAGTCATAGTAGGAAGCCTCCACATGAAGGAACAGAACAGGGAGGAGAAGGAAATGAGCCGCTACGGATGGAGATCCACGCCTCCACGTAGCACCTGGAGGCCCTACCTGTGACCCCTCCCCCTTCCCTCGTGCATGATGGCAGCGAGCCGCGGCTGCGGCAGGCAGGCAGGCTGGCGTTCTCGGACCTTCCGATTTTGATGGAGCACCAGGAGCCGTGTTTTTTTAAATGGTGAGACGACGCTGCCAGTAAGATACATATCCGAGGTTGGAAAGGCTGCAGTGCCGTAATCCAGGCAAGCGATTTTCCCCGTGGTTGCGGTGAGCAGCGAGTGTTTGCGGTGGTGGATTCCCTGATCGGATCTGGCAGGCGAGGGGCCGCTGTAGGAGAGCACAAAGCCGCAAGCTGGAAAGGCGGTTGCGGATAATTACATGGCCGCTTCCTTAGGTATAAAGGATCAATTTATCTACAGCGTGCACACTTCAAAGTTCGTATTTGGGGAGGAAAAGGAGAGCGAATAGAAAGCTGTATTACTGCTGTGGTGGCCTTTCTCGCCTTCAAATCGCCTCGACTTTTTTTTTTTTTTTACTACCAGCCAGATTTCGTCTCAAAGGATTGGAGTATTGCATCTTTGATATTAAGGCTGGAAAGGAAAGGAAAAAAGCGATTCGGAGATTACTTAAATACTGTGACTCTATCCTCACTGAGTGGTCATAGGGGATATCAACGTAGTTAACCCAGACACAACATTTTTTCTCTATTATCCCCCTGCTACCACAGCTGTCCAAAACCAAGATGGGAAACTTTTGAATGCACGTAATAAGGAGAAAGCTCGCTTTCAAAAGGCCAAGGATGCAGAGAATGCTGCAAAGTCGATGGATGAAGGAAAAGATGATGTTTCTGGTGGGAGCTCGGATGAATTGGAGGGATCCCTTACTGAGCAACCTTCTCAGATCACCCCTGCAGGTCAAATAGGCTTACCTGAGTTAGAAAAAATGAACGGGGGTCACAACGGTTTACTGCCTGGTCATTCTATTTTGAGTGGGAAAACATCAACGCCGGCTCCGAAACAGTTCCCTCTGTTTGAAAAAAAAGCAACCACTAATCCTACTAATCCCATATTTACTTTGCTTGCACCTGCTGCATCTTCAGGCAATTCAGAAGTGGGAGAGCCTTCTCGGGGCCCGGGTCTTGTAATTAACAATGGGACTGCTACCAGTTTGGGCCCTTCCCTGACCTTACAGCAAGAGTAGAGACCCTCAGATCTTTCAGGTCATGGAAGGGAGGAAGGCGTAGAGTCTTTACCACTCCTAATGTTACAAGACACAGTCACGCCAACAAACTCCTCTGTTCCATTTAGTCCTTTGCTAGGTGCGCACACTGAGACCATGGGAGAGATGCAAATGACGGTAAAAGACATGCTAAACCTAATTCTGGACAAAGTAAGGGAGGTGAAGAGGTCCCAAAAGGTAGAACTGTTTTTAATTCAACAACGTCCGGATAAAATTGAAGGCACAATCTCCACCCTTCCAGCTCGTCTTCAGGAAGCAGAGAGTCGAATTTCTAGCCTGGAAGACCAGATGACAGAGACAAAAAAAGATGTTAAAATTATCTCTAAATCCACACAAACATTGGAGGAAAAGCTAGACGACCTTGAAAATCATAATAGGAGATCTAACCTGCGAATAGTGGGAGTCCTTGAAGGCATTGAGGGGACGGATATGATTCAGTGGGTTACGTCTTTCTTACAACAGAGAGTGGTTCCAGGGCATGAAGGAGATTTAATGACAACAAGAGCACATCGGGTCCCTGCTCAACCATTCCCGAATTCGACACTGCCTCGCACTATTTTGTTGAATTTCGCTGATGTTCGAATAAAAGAAACTATTTTGTCTAAAGCTATTCACCAAAACAATTTGTGGTGACTGAGTCAAGTAAATGTCGGATATTCTCGGACATGTCCGCTGGGGCAGCGCGCAGAAGAGTTTGTAAAGCGTCTTCACCTTTTTAAAGCCAAGGGCGCTCAAGCTATGATTGCCCAGCAATCTAAGCTTAAAGTCCTGGTCAAAGGCACATTTTATATCTTGTAGGATGTGGATGAGGCACAGGATTTGCTTAGAGAGATTTCACAGGGACAAGGGGTTAGATGTAGCCAGGCTGCGCAATTTGTTCGGAAACTTACTTTTTAGTTAGTTTGAGGAACTTAAATTCTTTTTTTCTTTACTGCCATACTGGTATTGTCGGGAGAGGTGAGGGGGGAGGGCAAGGGGTCTCTGTAGGGGTTAGGGGGTGTAATTACAGGACACCCCAAGGTTAGGGGGTAGGGTTCGGTGGCTAGCGTGGGTAAGGTGTTAGGGAATCGGCCACAGTTGAGGGGAGGGGGGTGGTTAAAGGCGTGAGGGGTAAAAAAAAGTATCGGAAAAATCAGGTGCTCGGTGCAATGCTGGCTAAAAATGTATTTTTTTGTATCTGTCAGAAAGTCCCGTTGGAGCTATGTAAAAGGGGGGGGGTCATTTGCAAAGAGGCTGGGCGAATAGAAAATGTGTTATTGTTTTTTTTTGGTATAGAATATCTAGCTGAATGACTACTGGAGAAAGTTTGAAAATAGTTTCTTTTAACGTGAATGGGTTAAATAATAAAAAAAAAATGTGTGCTATTGAATTATGGATTAAATCTGAGAACCCCTCTGTAATATTGTTACAGGAAACACATATTTCCCTGTCAAAAATGGAAGAATTTGTTATGTTTAAAACATGGGCATCATATCGGGGCTTTTCGTCATTTTCTGAATCACAGCGGGGTGTCACCGTCTTCTTAAATAAGAACATACAAGCTGAAGTTTTGCAAATAGGTGAGGGCGGCCCGGGTCGTTGGTGTTGGGTAACATGCAAAAACCCAAACAGACCAAGACCCATTACTTTTGTACGTTTCTATGCCCCGGTTGATGACAACTCTAGAATGTATGAAGACTTATTTCAATCATTATTGATGGTGGGAGGGGATATTGTTATTGGATGCGACTTTAATATTGTTATGGATCCCAAGCTAGACTCTACCTCACATTCACGTAAACAAGCTAAACCCAAATCACTGAAATCTATATGCAATTATATAAGAACAATTGATTTTTGGTGACCCCATGCGTAATCAAAATCCATTTAAAAAAGAGTATTCGTGTTGGTCAGGAAGGTTGAAGTCTTCCTCTCGTATCGATTTTCTTCTTGTTTCAAGACAGCTGAATTTTAGTTTTTTGAAATTTTTACATAATGGATTTTCTGACCACGCTATGTTAGTGGCTGAACTCATTTTGGGGATAGTTACGAAAATACCTAAACGCTGGGTGTTTAATAAATCATATTTGAATGAGGAGTTATGGGTTGCTTCGCTAAAATCAGAGATCACAGATTTTATTGCACGTAATATGGGCACAGTCCCACTGAACATTATTTGGGACTCACTGAAAGCGTTCATTCACGGTATAGTTATTGGGAAGGATGCTGCTACATTGGCCATTTCTAGGTCTATTAAGAATTTGTTGCAGCATAAAATTCAGACGTTGACGGATATAAGACTACAGAATTCTTCTCCCGATATTCAAAATCAGTTAAATAAAGCCAAATGTGAGCTAAACGCATACTTTTACGCCCAGAGCGAGGAAAGGTTTAGAAGGTATTCTCAAAAAATCTATGAGGAAAGCGACTTCACGGGGAAGTTCCTTGCCTGGCAAGCTAGAGAACAAGCTGCGGCTAATTTGATTCGGGTGCTACAATGCCCTGTGACTGAGGCTGATGTTTCAGATTCGGCGGACATAGGGAAAATAATGTTCGCTCATTATAATAATATTTACAGCCAGCAACACAAGATTGATCACTCTAAATTAACCGAATTTGTGGGAAAAAATGTTTTGCCTACGCTCTCCCATACAGATTATTTGGCGATGATTACCCCATTCTCGATGGAAGAATTGGAGCTCGTAGTGAAAAACCTCTCGAATGGAAAGGCCTGTGGCCCAGATGGGCTTCCCGCTGAGTTTTTTAAGGCTTTCTTTAGTGTTTTTTCTGCTCTTTTTTTGCAATTAGTTTATTCTATGTTGGAAGGGGGTCCAATTCCGGAGTCATTCCGAGAAGGCATGGTGGTGAGTTTTCTGAAGAAGGGGAAGGTAGCTAAAGACCCCAATTCTTATCGGCCTATCACACTAGTAAATTCCGACTACAAAATCATTACAAAATTACTCTCAATTCGTTTCAATAACATTGCAACAACTTTGATACATCCAGATCAAAATGGCTTTATCGCAGGACGACAACTGATTACTAATACACACTACTTAATTGTGGCTTTAGATTATTTAGAAACACGTGGGGTTCCAGCATTGGTTCTATTGTTAGATGTGGAAAAAGCTTTTGATTTGGAAGTATAGGAGACTCTTTTTATTATTTTACACAATTTTGGGATCCCTGGGAGAATTATAAATCTGATTCGAAACGTATACTCTGACGCGAAAGCCAATATTGTTATCAACACCGCCATGGTAGGCACAGTGGTAGTCAAGCGGGGCACGAGGCAAGGCTGCCCATTGCCACCTGCCTTGTTTGCATTCTTTATCGAACCGCTAGCAGTAGCATTTAGGAATTGTATGAAACTGAACTAGTCAAGATGGCCTTTGGGAAGGAGCCCTGTACGGGAGCTCCCGGACCCTGGGATCAATTCGATTGAATATCCCACCCTGGCCCGTCCCCAGCGATACCTCTGATACCAATGACACCAGCCTGAGTCCCTACTCACCCTTTTGGTCCTGGCACTTGCTCCCTTAAGCAATGGCTGACCCCTCCATAGTCCTGTGAGCTCTGTACCTACGCCGGAGCCCCCTCCGACTGCATTAATGAATGCGGCGCACCAGAAGCGACGAAGCGGAGAGTGAGGATCCTCAGTGAAGTCCTGACCCGATCGGAGGAAGCACCCGGATCCGTGACTGAGACATCGACCGGAGTTCCGTGTGGGCGAAGCCTAGTGGAGTGGAGCACAACGACGGAGTAAAGCCATGGGCCAACTAAACCACTGGAGCGCAGTGACGCCACAGCGAGCATCGGCATCGGGGGCTTAGGGGGCAACAGGACCGGGATTCCCCAGCGAGTTAAAAAGCCCCCAAGTCGCCTGCCTGACTTCAAAATGGTGGCCGCTGGGACAAATACAGGCTTGGAGTTTGGTTTCGCAGTTCTGGGGCCGTAGGAGGGCTGCGAAGTGATACACAACATTCCAGAGTGCCTGTGACCTGGATGGTGCCTGAAGTAAGCTGGGGCTGTAGTCTGAGTACGTGGGCCGGAGGCTATGACATCGCTGACTCCCTCTCGGACTATCTACAGAGGCCCTCCTAGCCCCCCGTTCTCTTCCCGAGGCGCAGCACTGCCGATCAACCCCCTGTAGGGGAGGGCTGCCATAACGGAAGACTGGCGTGCCCGCGACATGGTTACAGAGATGCTTTGATTGGTGGGGGAGTGGCCCACACACTGTGTATCACCTCACTACAGACCTCCGTCCTGCCTGTATTTTGTATTTTTACTTAAAGTGAACCATGTTAGCCCTTCCCTTGCCTAATGCAATTCATGCCATCTCACCTCACAAACCGCCGGTATACCTGTCCCAGATGCTTGATCTTAAGATGGCGGTCCTTCCTGCAAACAAAGTGCGATCAACACTAACACCCAGAGGAGCACACATTTCCCTGTCAGGATGGGGCCTGGGGCCAGTCTTAATCACTGCTGTGGAGGAATCCCGTGGTTCCGGGGCACTCCCATACTAAGTTGTTGGCGCACTCCAACCCCTCCCTCCTCCTTCTGTTACCTCTATCCTGGTAGCCTATGTATCTAATCAAAACTGGTTTTCCCGACCGTTGAGACCTGAACAACATGGCTGATGCCCGGTGGAGCTGCTAGACAGCTAATGAGGAGATTGGCCCTGGTTTTGCCATTGACCGTCACCTACCCAGCCTGACATCGGACACAGTTCTTTCTCGTCTTCCTGTTATGGCCCCTTCCTCCCCTCCTTTTCTACGAATTCTCTCATCCTCGTTGTTTGTTGACTGTACCTTTCTACGCTATTGTAACTGATGTAATTTGTAATGCAATGTTCCTCTTATATAGCGTGCTGATACCTGTGGGTCTAGCCAGCGCTATATAAACCTTTATAAATATACCTGGTAATGCAACAATCCTCTGGTTTTGCACTCTGATACCTCCGGGTCTAGCCAGCACTATATAACCTTCTCAAATCAAATAAACTAAAATCTGTTTTTCCTGAATGCTGACGCCCGGTGGAGTTGCTAGAAATCAAATTAGGAAATTGGCCTTGGTTTCCCCCTTGACCGTCACCTATCCAGCCAGACATTGGGCACAGTTCCTCGTAATTTCCCCGCTATTACTCCTTCCTCCCCTCCCTCCTACGAGTTTGTGGATCATTGTTTATGTGTACTGTATCTTACTATGCTCTTGTATCTGATGTAACTCTTAACGCAACAATCCAAACTGTAAAGCTCTCTGATACCCTCTCTGGTCTGGTTCGCGCTATATAAAACTTTATAAATAAATAAATAAAATAAAGTATGTATATCTCTCCTCCTATTCCGTCCATGGCGAAGATTAAGCTTTATGCGGATGACATTATGTTGATAATTAAGCCTAATGCACAATCCCAAGTGAAGGCTCTTCAGATCTTCGAAGAATTCGAGGCTCTGGGGGGATACCGAATTAATAAAAAGAAGACCAAGATTCTGGTGTGTGGGGGAATAATCCCAGACCTACATCCCGATCTCACTTCTTGCATTAATAATAAATCTAAAAGATATCTTGGGGTTTTCTTTTCCTCTTCAGTGAATGATTTGTATAAACTCAATTTTGATCCCCTTCTTCAGAAAATACGTACAATGCTTACACAGGGGAATTTGCTCCCATTGTCCATTCTTGGGCGAGTCGCTCTAATTAAAATGTCCATCCTTCCTTTATGTAATTTTTTATTCTCCACCATTCCCTGTTTTTTGCCAGGCACTTTTTTTTCTAAGGTGGAACCTTTGTTTTCGGCCTTTGTCTGGGCTAAAAAGACACCCCGGATTGCAATCAGAACTCTTTATGAGGAGCTAGATCAAGGAGGCCTTTCCAATTTAAGGTACTACTATAATGCATATTTTGCGCAATATATATCAAGATTTAAAAATTATAGTAACAGTCAAGGATTGTTTATCAATTTATTTTTTGATTTAATCTGGTCGGAATTTCAGATACCCTCCCCCCTGCAGGTTTTCAAACTCCCAAAACATGCTCCCTATAAAATGTTGGTTTGGTTTCATAAAAAACGCTCTATTATGCTTAAAAGATATGCTCTTTCTCTATTTAATTTAACAACGCCCCTAATAAGTGCGTTTCTGTTTTTAGGGATTAAAATAGGACTTGAGATAGTCGCCAATTGGGCTAGGGTAGGTTTTATTACATTAATGGATTTCGTATACAACGGTCTATGGATAACTCTGTCAGAGATGATGGCGCGGATTCCTGGAAATTTTCTATTGGTTGGGTCATATAATATAATTTATACAATCTTGGAGCAATTAGATCTCGAACAAATTAGCTTCCCTACCCAATTGACCAATGATATCTTTTTTGACGAACAGCCAAGGAAACCTGGGGCATGGAAAACATGCATAGCGCAGAGCCGGGAAACGGGCACTAATTCAAAAGCGATTGATAAATGGCTAAACCAAGAGAATCATGTGTTAACTTTGAGTACATGGAGGAGTATAAATAAACTCAACTTTATTGTATTAAAAGGAGCCACTTGGCGCAGAAAGTTATATTTTAGAAAATGGTTATTATATCGTACTCCTGCAGCGATATCTAAAATGTATTCTAATACCTCTGCTAATTGATTTAGATGTTTGCATTATGCCCCGGCCAATTGGTCTCATATTATTGTCTATTGTTCCAAAATTAAGCCATTCTGGGATGATATCTTTTCATACTGTCAAAACTATTTGAAGATTACAACTCCTCTGAATGTTAAATTAATGCTTTATGGTATTGATTTAGATCTTACGCTTTCTGATCAGTTGGTCAAATTAATGTATATTGTAATGGCGGTTGCCAGATCTTTGCTTTTGCAGAATTGGCGTTCAGTTCAGATTCCTTGTATTCAGGAATGGCTGCAGAAAAGGAAAAGAGTCAAGAAAAGCGAGCAAATGTATGCATTAAGAATTGGGGGGATGAGAAAATTTGATAAAATATGGGGAACAATTTTGATTAAAATTTTAGACATGATTGTATAGTGTATATTGTGAAAACTATAATATGAACTTTGTTTTCTGTATCATGATTAAGCATGGCACTTAAGAATCTCAATAAAAAAAATTAAATAAAAAATAAAAAAAATGAAGGGTCTGCGACTTGGGGAGCTCTAGCTGCAATAGGCATGGGTCATGGTCCGATAGAGTTCTCGGGAGAAGGGAAACTTCTGATGTCCATGACGCTATGTCCCGGGAAACCACACAGAAATCCAGCCTGGACCATGCGCTGTGTTGTGAGGTAATGCATGATCCTTCAGCTTTATCCAGGTTTGTGTGCCTCCAAATGTCAACCAGAGCATTAACCTGGATAAGGGAGTTCAGTGCTGCACTTGCCAGTGGATGTAAGCTACAAGATGCTCTCCTTCTATCCAGGGAGTCATTTAAGATTGCGTTGAAGTCTCCCCCTAGATAACTGCGTCACAGCCCAAGCCTGCAATGAGGGCCCATATTGAGTGAAAGAAATCAGGATTATCTGTATTGGGCCCCTATATTGCCGCAAATACGATCTCCGTTTCACAGAGAGAACCCTTAAGTGTAACAAATCTACCCTCCGTGTCAGTGTGTGTATGTGTTGTATTCCAGCTCAATCCCTTGCATGTCAATATAGCCACTCCACATGCATAATTAGAATAACCTGTGGAGTATGTCTCACCCCAGTTGTTACACCGCAGCTTAGTGCTGGATGCATTAAGTAGATGCGTTTGCTTCAGAAAGCAGCAGTCTATCTTGTGTCAAATTAGGTATGCGTGGAGTAGCCTTGCCTTCCTGTGATCATTCAGATCTCTGATAAAAGCCTCAGGGCTGTCATTTTATATAATTAAGGTATAAACTAGCTGTGACTCACAAAACCCATGCCTCATGGTGCATGCGGTGCATGACAATAGGATTGAACGTTGTTGTATTCCGCCCCCGACTTCTACCCCCCCTCACACCAACCCCCCAACTAAGTTGAGCTGAGCTATCCCTTCCACATCAAAACTGAAAACAACCCCTCAACATAAACATAGAGAACAATAGTGGGAGATCTTCCTTGGGGCGAGGTGTCTCTGGTGTACACCCTGGTCAGGAACTAGGTGGCTGAGCAGTTTAATGACAGCGTGACTTAGTCAATCTAGTCTGTCATACTATGACCTCCCTCTATTCTGGGGGTGAGGAGTCTCAAGATTCTGCAGAGACTTGTTCAGGATGTATTGGTAGTACTTTGTCTTTACCGCCAGGGTCATTGGATTGAACCTGTTGAAAGCAACACCACGTTAGTCATTGTCACTAAGTGTTCCTTCTGTTCGGCATGAGGTTATCATCTGCCGTTTGTTTCCTGCAGCGTGTTTGGCATATTTTAAGGCTGATACAGCGTCTGTGAAAAAGTGTTGGTTGTCCTTGTGATTGCCTTTAAGCTTGGTAGGGTATAATAGGGCGTAGGTGTTGCCTGCCTCTCTAAGTATACGCTTGACGGGAACACATTCTCTTCTCGCCTATTGAACTGCCGGAGTGAAGTCAGGGAAGAAGGAGATCTGGCTGCCCTGGTGTGTTATCTAACCCATTCCTCTAGCTACTCGTAGGATATTGTCTCTGTCCCAATAGTTCAATAACCAGGCCAAGATAGGTTGCAGAGTTCCTCCCACGGGGATTTGGGGGGTCAAGGATCTGTGTGCTCTTTCCACAATGAACAGCGTTGAGAGAGATGATCCAAAAATATTGCGGAGGAGCATTTCAACAAAGTCCTCCACTTTGCCCATGACCGTTGTTTCAGGGATTCCGATAATGCGGATGTTATTGAGGCGGGACCTGGCTTCTAAGTCTTAATTTTTGCCTTAATAACTTCCAGTACTTTTTCCATGTTTAATAGTTGTTCTCTTGACTCTGTTTGGAACTCATGTGCGTCGGAGACCCGTTTTTTCAATTTATCTATCTGTACTTAATGAGTGTCTACTTATTTTTTAACTTGGTCCAATCGGTCCGTAAGTTTGTGGCTTGATTGCACGTCGAGCAGGATGGATCGCAGGCCGTCACCCCCCTCCGCTGCTTCCTCTCTATGCTCAGTCTCTGGGTCAGTCTCTGAATCCACGGTTCTGGTGAGCCTTTTATTGTCGAGCGCTATTTTGGTTAGTCTAGTGTCCGTCTTCCCACATTTTCTTGCTGGGCTACATCACCTGTTTGTAGTGGATCTCAAGGGGCCGACACCCACGGTCGACAGACCAGGAGCCGTCCAGTTTTGGTGTACCCTCCGGTTCTCTCTCTTCGACAGCACGGCCAGTGGGCCACAGTAGTGCTTCGAATCCAGACCCACCGTTGTGTATGCGGATCACAGTTGGGTGTACCGCAGTCAGAAACTGAGTCTAGAGTAGGTGGCATCAGCCTTCTATCACATTCCTGGGGGCTGGATTATTTATGTTATCAAGGGAGCTTCAGGCACTTTCTCTGCCACCCCTTACAATGGCCGCCATTTGCCCATTCGGCTTCCCTCTAATAGTAGGCATTTATGCAGGAAGACCTCACAGTGCAGTGTTACTCCAGATCTTGCAGGGGCACTGATTCTTACGGTTCCCTGCCCCCACGTATATGGATATGAGGCTTCAGCACCCCTCTGCAACATCATTTTGCTTAGATCTCTCCCCAACACATCCAGGCCTCGCCTTCACCCGGGTGCTACCTGCCACCCAGGCCTTTCTTTGGCTCTGTTTGCCAGGGCCGGTATATACTCCGACAGCTTCAGCACGCAGCGGGCCTCAGGGTCGCACTAGGCGTCGATCATGGCCTCCATCCATCCAGCAGCGCTCCACCATTCGGCAACCCAGTCCCACCTTCCGAGCCCTCAGCGAGATGTTTGCAGATGTGGGGGCGCCGCCCTCATAGACCACAGGTCAGTCTTGGTGTCTGGTCCTCAATAGCCCCACTGTTAGAGCCAGAGCTGTCTTGTGATGACCCCAACTTCTCACCTGTGGTCCAGAGCACCTCCTCTTTCTGAGATCAGGCCTCCTTAGTCTGGTCTAGTCCTGGTGTGCAACGTCGTACACCCAGCCAGGGCATGGACAGGCTGTGATATGGATGCTCCGGGCTGGCAGGAATGCCACGTGTCGATTTACATGCCGATGCACTCCTGGACCGCAGCTCTCACACTCCACTTCAAGCGTGGCCCGGCGCAGCCTACAGCAGCTCGATTTTGCCATGTGCAGCCTAAGGGCAGGGCTCGATCCACTCCTCTGATAACAGGAAATCATTTAAGTGATGTTTACAGCAGCCACACTCCCGGTTGCAGGCAGATTATAGATGGATGTTGACTCAGCTGGCGGAACCCTCCCAGAGAGCGGCCATTTCGCAGTTCGGCTAGACCATGCCCCCCAGAATTCTATTCACATTGACCTGGTGGAAGTGTCAATACCCACCCACAGGGATCTCCAGTCTACCCTCTGAGTTCACCTTCCAAGAGAGGGAAATTAGGGCATGGTCTACCTTCTGTCTCTGGAGACTACTTACCTCTAAGGCACAGATCTTCAAACTGTGGGGTGCGCCCCATGGGGTCTATGACAACATTCCAAAGAGTAGGCAAATGCCTCAGTAAGCACTTGTAAATAAAGATGGCCTGGAAGCATGACTTGGTTTATTTTTCATATTTTCAGGCCATCTTATTTACATGAAGTGATTGAAGTTAGGCTTGTGACCTTTCACACAGAAAAATGCCAGCCGTCTATTCCGTGATTCTGCAAAGGCCTAGATATGGTTAAATAGACCTCTATATAAACTTGTCTGAATTCATTCTTAACATGGCTTTTCTTTCTTTGTGTAAATCTTTTGCATACGTTTTATAATGGCATTTGTACAATAAAGAAAATAATACTTGCATACTGCAAGAACACTTCAGAACATCATGTAGAATTATGAAAACAGTCCAAGACCCTTCTCCCGACCCCAAAGACTCAATCCTTTTTCCCTGTTTAGTATTCAACTTCATACAGTAAGTCATACACATTGCTGAGAGAATACTGTTGGTACATTCTCCATAGTGTTGTTAACATTTCAAACTTTCTTCGTCTCCCAATGTACTTGAACATTATGTGTTTCCTACCTCTATTCCACAATCTAGCTCTGGGTTAGGGCATCCAGGAGGTCAAACAGCTCGGAAAGTAGACCTGCAGGTCATTCACAAGTTTATTATCCATGCATGTTTTACGCATGTGGCATTCCTCAGCAAACGCCCATTGAGCCATATCCCTCAGCCATTCTATGATCGACAGAACTACCGGGGAGATCCACCTAATGACAAATCTGGGATTGGCCAATTTAAGGCCCAGCAGGAGGAACTTCCTACTCAGTTTACTTTTTTTTTCTTCAAAGGAATCTGACCTAACAGACATTGCCTCTCTTCTTTGGGCGTGGACCAACCAGTGGTTACATTCAGGGATTTCAATAGTGCCTCCCAATACACGTCTAATTCAGAGCAACCCCATATGATGTGCATAAAATCCTCATCTAGTCTGGTGCAGCAGTGGCAGGACAAGGGTTGTGCAGGTATATTGCATGTAGAGCACTAGGGGTGAGATAAACCTGATGTATTATATTTAATTGAATTAACTTAAGCTGCTCATTAGAAGAGGTGGTCTTCACCCCCTTGTGAATTCGCCCCCATTCCTTGGTCGAAATTAATGCCTTCAATACTTCATGCCATTTGGCTTGTATCAGAAGTTCTGCCAGTGGTAAGTCCACCCTCAATGCCCTATAGAGATGTGTGAGATCAACCTCTAACCCCCTGACAGATTCAGCAGAGTTACCAGAGTCTTGGACTCTGGGGGGCCTGTTGGAAAGCAGGCATATTCCACAGGCTGATGTCTCTATTTTCTCAAATTGGAAGAATTTACCAGTCCTAAGGTGGAACGTCTCTATGGCGTCTGTCAAAGTAACAAAGTAACCATCAAGGTACATGCACAACAAGGTTTCACAGTCCCCCTCTCACCACCTGTTCAATGACATTGAGTGTGCGATAAGAGAGAACGGGCATAGTGCCCAAATAGTAATGTCAGTTGCTCATGGGGCCCTACATAATGCCAGTCGAAAAGCTCTTTCCCAAGTCCTGCAAACCTGTCTGCCCACATAGGGCATTGACGCTGGAATCCTCGCACCCATCATTAAGAATTTCGTAAGCGGAAGACATTACAGGTCCAACTCAGCAATCAGTATGCCCAATTTTCAGGTTTGGCCACCCAATGCATCGCCTGTTGCAGTTGGGCTGCAAGACAGTAGATCTCCAGGTTTGGTATTTCAAGGTCTTCCTTACCCCATGAGCGTTTAAGAATAGACAGGCTAGCCTGCTTCCTCTCCAAGGGCCAAAGAAGTTCAACTATCAGCTTATCTAGCTCCGCAAAGTATTTTCTAGTTATCTCAAATAGGGTCCCCTGAAAAAAGGTGAAGGCATCTGTGCAAGATTATGATTTTAACTAACACCCGTTTCCCCATCAAGAAAAGATGAGTGTTCCAAAATGTTAATGCTGGTTTTAACTCTTCCAGTATTCTTCTTATATTTGCATCTTCATACTCCGGGGCCCCATGTGTGAGTCCAATCCTCAGGTTCCTGACACTATAAATTTCCCAGGTAAGATCCAGTTAGGGAAGACCGATCTCCTGCCTGCTGGCCAACTCCCCTAGCTGGAACAGTTTAGACTTACAACTGTTGATATGCACTATGGACACCCCACCAAACTCGACGACGAGTTCCAGCATGATGGGGACTGAGTATATAGGCTGACGCAGATAGGCGTAAAGGGAGACCATATGTGCATTTTCCCAAATCAATATTCCCCAGCCTCGTAGCACATCAAACCAATAACTTCATTGTCCGCCCGAATAACAGGCGGGACAGAGGGCAGCCCTGTCTGGTCCCACAGTACACAGAAAACCGCTGTGACACCATACCTTCTACCCTCACTCTCCCCATCAGGTGCCTATATAGTAGTTGTGCCCATTTTAGATAATGTTCACCGATGCCTACCTTCCACAGCACCTTCCAGAAATACTTCCATGACAGAAAATCAAACACTTGTTCGATGTCAAGGAGCGCTAGCGCAAATTGGCCTTCCACGAAAGCAGGTGCGTGCATGACAGAGAGAGCCCTCTCAAATTGAATAGGGTACACGTGCGCTGTATAAACCCATATTGGTCCGCGTGGACCAACCACGGCATAGCTTCAATAGTCTTTACATCAGTATTTTACTGAGGATTTTCACATCAACATTTAGCATTGACAAGGTGCGATATGATATCACCTCTGAAACATTCTTCTCAGGCTTAGGCAGCATGGCAATATGCCCCTCCCTCATAAAGGTCAGAAGTAGCCTTCTCCCTTGAGCCTCATTATACACTTGTAGTAAATGGTCTGCCATTATCCCTGCCCTGCAGTGATAAAACTCTGCTCGCAAGCTGTCCCCACCTGGGGGTTTAGCGGTCTTCAATGCCAGTATCGATACCATTATTTCTTCTCCAGTTAATGGAGCACCTAGACTATCTCTCTCCTTTCTTGATAAATAGGCCATCCTCAGGCCAGCTAAATACTCATCCCCTTCTTGTGGGGTGCAGCTGAGTGGTTCCGCATAAACCCACCGCAGGTGCATAGCAAATACTTCCGTTATGCCTCACTGCATGCATATCATCTGCCCCGAGTGTTGCAGACCCCCATCAGTGGAGGACTACAGGTTTTGCGGAGAAGTATAGCAAGTTGTGTACTTGCCATATTGTCATCCATGTGGAGCTGTTGTCTGTAACTAGTGTAAACAAATGTATCTAAATGGTCCCATGTCTCCTTCAACTACTGTTTACATTCCTTCCATTCAGGCAGTCTCTAAGGCTGCTCAGTCACACAGCACTCTAGGTCACTAAATGTCTTTTCCAGGACATCCAAGGACCTGATAGTTGCTATTTCACACCATAGGATACTTTCAGGCCCTGTCCACACAGCGCCACCTTCATGGCATCCCATCCCACGGACCTTGCCCATGCGCTTCCCCAGTTCTGAGTAAAGTAATGCTCCAGAACCTCGTCACCACATTTCGCACACCTGCTCTTACAAAGCCTCCACCTGCATCATCATTGTGGCACTTGGGGAGCCTCCATGGGCATCTGAAAAGAGACCAGCAAAGATGAATGGTCCGAAAGGTATAGTGATAAATAGGAGACACCCTCTGCAAATTGAGGCACCGCACTTGACAATTAACAATAATTGAAATGACTACAGGTCCCTGTGGTGGGAAAAAATCGGTACTACACTATGCCCTGCAGGAATTTCACCCTCCACATATCCTGTAGGCCTATACCAGGCAAAACATGGCGGCCGCTGGTTAAGCGGTCGCAGTGCTCCGTGACCGGCTCCCCGGGAGAACGCTTCAAGCACAAGAATCCGTAAGAAAACTTTTTGCGCGATGTACCTAGAATCAAGGTGAGCGTTGGCGGCATCTGTCCACTGCCTCTCTGGGCTTGTTGGAGTTTCTGGATTCGGGAAATTGCTGTTTGTTTGCTCCTCGGTGATGCAGTGGAGCCGTCCAGCTTCTGACCTAACGGCTCAAGCAGTCCGCTTTCTCTGTTCTTCTGGAGCTGCAGCAGAGATCGAGGAGAGCGCTCTAGGCAGCAGGGCAGAGCGGAGTGGTTTCCTAGCCTCTCCTGTCAGGTACGGTGAGTTCGGTTTGTATAGGCAAGGCGGAGGTGGGTGTCAGCCGCTCCCTCTTTGTCACCCCCCTCGGTTAGAGCAAATTGAGCTGATATTTTGCTGCAGGGGCGACGTTGCTTTCAGAGAAATTAGCCCCACCAGTTCCAAAGTCAAAGGCGGGGACCTGCACATTTATTACATACGCAGGTTCCCTAACTCTGAGCATCAAAGTCCTTACAACCTACACGATCTTATCCAGGGGTCAGGGCCAGAAGGTAGCAAATCACCACAATTGCCTCGCTGGGCAGCCGCGCTGGAGCTGTGGAGAGGGAGACTTTTGAGGGGCCTGGGGCTTCCCTATCAAGCTGTCTCTTCGCCTGTTATATCTCGAGGTGCCCCAGTGGATTCAATCCCCCAGGAAAGACTTGATAATACAGAAATAGACACAGAAGAAACGGCAGATTTTCTGAAGGAATTTTCGCCTGCTACATCCTCAGGTCAGGAAAGAGTAAAGCGGTCAATACCATCCCCTGAATCTGTAGAAAGAGTGTCATCTTCCCATAGTAAGACTCACGCCAAAAGCTACGGCAAAAGAGGACGGAAGAAGCAAGCTCAGGTGCAAGAGCGAAAGGGTGTTACTCCAGCTTTGGATAATAGAGGGCCCGATCAATTTACAGCAGTGGAAGGAAAAAAATCATCCTCCTACCTTAATACAGAGATTAAAAGTAGAGGTACTAAGCATACCGCCAAATCTAAATCCAAAGCTAAAACTAAAATACAGCTATCAGCGATAGAGAAAGGCTCTAAAATCACGCCATCTCTAAGATCCTATTTCAAAGCCATCCCCCAGATATTACATCTTTCAGGGGACCAAACAACATTATCTGAAATAGAACTGGAGCCCTCTCCTCTACCAGAACACCGCAATATGGCCTCCTCTCTTCCTGAAATCGAGCCAGAGCATGAAGCCATTGAAGAGGGGGTCACTGAATGCGAAGATTCTATGTGCGATTCAGGAGGTGGGGGAAAAAATCAGCCTCTTCATCCTTCCCAGCCAGATAAGGAAAAGGAGATTATTCCACAGGTTTTTTCCGGCCAGGCGGTCTCAGAGCGGGGGGCTTTACTGAACACACCTCCAGGAGTCTCTGTCTCAGATCTCCAGGTTCTCACTATGATTCCTGTCAGTGGATCTGGTGAAACAGCAATGGCCTGTGGGGGAGATCTTATTGATCAGAATGAATGCCCGGCTGTATCTCATACGGACCAAACTCTATCAATACCTATTGACGATATTACTTCAGCCTCTATTCTAAACATGTTCTCAGCCCTCACGATGGAAATAAGGAAGGGGTTTGCGGAGTCATCAGCCAACCAAGCAGAAATAAGAAGATATTCCGAGTCCCTGGACAACAAAATTGATGGGCTCACAATTAGAACTGGAGCTCTTTAAGAGACAACATCGTCACTATCGGTTCATTTGGACCAGGCGAAATTGGATATTCAGAGGCTTACTAGAGAGGAACAAGCACTCTCCGATAGAATGGAGTCTTTAGAAAACAACGCGAGGAGGGGGAACCTTCGTATTTTGAATGTACCAGAGGGCTCTGAGGGGTCAGACATTGAGCAATACATAGCAGTATTGCTCAAAGAATCCTTGAACTTGGAATACACATTGGAGGAGCTTGTTACCGATATCCAGAGAGTACACAGAGATCCCTTTAAACGTAACGCTCAGAGAGTTAAACCGCGTAAGATCTTGGTTAACTTTCACACATACGTCCTAAAAGAGAAAATCCTGAACTTAGCACTTAAGCAGAAATCCTTGCCTGGAAAGGGGTTTTCTTTCATAATAAGATCAGATCTCTCAAGAATCACTTTGGAGAAACAATGGGAGTTTGGGAGGCGCCTTGAGGCCTTTAGAGCATTGGGAGCTACAGCTCAACTTATATTCCCGGCGGCAATGAAAATCATGTACAACAATAAGATGACTAACATTAGATCAGTCCAGGCAGCAGATGATCTTTTGATGCAGATGGGTAGCAAAAATAAAACTTAATCATTAGCTGAATAACGTAATTAGAGAGAGACTTTAACTCTTATGCTTTCTTATTCTTATTCTGATCTAAAGTCTCTAACTAGAAAAAAGGAAAGAAGGAGAGGAAGGGGGAAAATAAATAAATAAATAAATAAATAAATTTAAAAAAAGAAAAAAATATATATATAAATATAATTTGAACAAGTAAATCTTAAAACCCCAAAAAGGTAGAAAGGAGACCGATATGATTAGCTATTAATAGGTATTGTTTTGTATTTTTTTTTTCACACTTAGAGGTTGGTGTTTCTTCCCGGGAGTTCCCAGAGGGGCGCTATCAACCGGACATTGTTCCGGTTAGATATCGCAAGGGTTTTCCGAGGGTGGGGAGGAGGGATAGGGCGGGGCACTTGCTAGGGAAGGTGGTGGGGGGTGGAAAATTCGGAAAAAAGTCCTCAGTAAGCCAAGACATGTTGAAATCTTATGGGAAGCTTTTTGGTAAAATGGGGTTCCATTACCAGGATATGATTGTATCTCTTTTATTTATGAACAGTTATGACAAAGATGGTTAACATAAAATACTTCTCCTGGAATATTAATGGCCTGCGCACCAAACCTAGGGCAAATAAAATCATACAATACTTGCGAGATATCGATGCGTAGGTCATTATACTCCAGGAGACTCATCTCACATATTCAGAAATGGCTGATTTGACCGAGAAAAACAGATGGATTGATTTTACAGTTTCTACCACTCAGACGGCAAACACAAGAGGTGTCTCCATAATTTTTAAAAAAGGGGCCAAAGCCAGACTAATATCTCAACAGGTGGACCCAGGTGGCAGATGGGCCATCGCATCAGTGATGATCGTGGGATCTCAAATTACAATTTTGGGCTATTACGGGCCAAACCAGGACGATCCATCTACACTCGAGTCCATGTTTTCACAGTTGCTGTCTTTCCCAGAACCAACTATTATAGCGGGCGATTTCAATGTGGTACTGGACCCGATCTTGGATAAATCCCCCAATAGTAGATCCTTAGTTTTGTCAAAATCTAGGGTTATACTACAATCGATAATGAAAACGTATGGATACCTGGATATATGGAGAGAGAAGTCCGGGAATCAGCAAGGGGTGTCTTTCCGGAATTATAAGTATAAACACCAGTCAAGGATCGACTTTATCTTAATTAGTCGGAGGTTGGCTGAGTATGTTAGATCCATCGTATATCTCCCAATACATCTTTCAGATCATTCTGCAGTGGTAATGGATCTAGCACAAGGAACGGAGAGAGCGCCGCAAAGATGGTCCTTCGATCGCTCACTTCTCTCTTCATCTGAGGACACTGTACATCTCAATCTTGAAGCACACAACTTTTTTTTGGATAACAATAACTCTGCATCTACTAGGATCACCTGGGATTCATTTAAAGCCTTTTTGAGGGGGGTCATAACAAAGACGGTCTCATATAAAAGGAAGCAGTACAGAGAGCAAATCACTGCAATTGAAGAAAGTATAGTTACCCTTCAAAGTCTCCTTGATACTGGTAGAGGGGCAGATGAATCCACCATTGATACACAAAGAAAGGAAATGGCATCTCTGAAGACTAATCTTAGAACAGTATTAGATCTTAGATTGCAGAAGAGATGGCAGGCAAGCAAGCTGGCCCATTTTGAATACAGCGAAGGGGCAGGCAAAATGCTTGCCTGGAAAACCAAAACAGATCAGACCCGGAACAATGTAGCCAACATTAATGTGGGGAACAAATCTTTAACATCAGATGTTGAAATAAGGAAGGCCTTTAAAGATTTCTTTGAAACCATCTATAGGGAAGAAATTGCAACTTGCCCTGAGGAGGTTACGGAATGGTTATCGCAAATAGATCTACCTAGATTAACGAACGAACAATCTCTTTTTCTGGATAGCGCCATAACTGAAGGAGAAGTAAGGATCGCTATAAACAGAAGTAAGAAGGGTAAAGCCGCAGGGCCTGACGGCCTTCCTGCAGAAATCTATAGAATCTTAGAAGTTGAGACAGTTCCCTTTCTTACCAAGCTGTTTAATCAAATCCTCCTGGAAGGTTACTCCCTGCCGGCATCATGGGACAATGCATCAATTACGCTCATCCTGAAACCCGGAAAACCTAAAGACGCTTGCGAATCATACAGGCCAATTTCAATCTTAAACGTGGACTACAAGATCTTTACCACAGTATTGGCCTCTAGATTGGCCAAGGTAGCTCCGTCAGTCTTACACTCAGATCAAAAGGGATTTGTAAAAGGCCGACAACTATATGAACTGACGTACGAGCTAATAGGGGCAATAGATACAGCAGTTTCACAGAACCTGCCCCTGTCTGTCCTCGCTCTGGACGCGACCAAGGCCTTTGACAGGGTCAATTGGGTTTACCTGTCGGGGGCCTTGGCTAAATTCGGCGTGGGTGAGGCTTTTCGTCGTACAGTTGGTCTGCTGTATCGAAGTCCGAGGGCAAGCCTTTTGATTAATGGCGAGATCTCGGATCCCTTTGATATAACTAGAGGGACACGGCAGGGATGCCCGCTCTTCCCACTCTTGTTTGACTTCTATATTGAGCCTCTCGCACCACAACTTAGGAGAGAGAATACCATCAGATCTTTTTGTCATAATGGGTGGGAGAGAAAGGTGGCTCTATATGCCGATGACTTGCTTATCTTTACACCAGATGTCCCTATAGCCCTCCCTGTAATATTCGAAATTGCTCAGCGTTTTGGTCAGATATCGGGGTACCAGATCAACACTGCCAAGACTGAGATGTTGGTTTGGAACGATGATGTCAGTGCTTTGGAAGTGCAATCGGGCCAGTCTATGCGCTACCTGGGTTTAAACATTGTAAAAGATCTTAACAAACTCACTATGGTAAACTTCACAGCAGTTGCCAAAGAATGTAAAAAGTTGATGCAATCGTGGTCCCATCTGCAACTATCCTTAATTGGGAGAGTAAATTTGATTAAAATGTCCATCTTACCCAAAATATCATTTCTGTTCAATACCATCCCTCTTTATTTTGAACAGACACACATATCTAAATTACAATCAGATATTATCTCTTTTATCTGGAACAAAAAACTTCCAAGAATTGCCTGGAAAAAGCTTAGAAGGCGATGGGAGAAGGGGGGATTGGCTGCCCCAGATTTAAAACTATACGCTTGGGCATTTCAGCTGTCGCACACTCAAATGCTGTTAAAAGAACCAATAGACCATGGGGTAGGCCTGATGTTTTTGGCATGTTGGAGGGGGAAGGCCTTAGTCAGTCGGGGTACCTATTCAAATTTGGCAATCCGAAATTTTTTAAAAAGATTAAATTGAAGATCTTATATGGATTAACGAAAATGTGGAATGAGTTAACAAACTTCATAAAACAAGGGTATTTTTGTGAAAAGACACCGCTCTGGGGGCTACCTGAAAGTCCGGCCTGGTTAGAAGACATGCTAGCCATACCTTTGAAAGAGGCTGGCCTAAAAGTTTGGGGAGATCTCTTCCATGAGGGAGATCCACTCTCGTGGGAGTATCCCCAGAACAGGACAGGGTCAACCATATCGAGGTTTAAATATCTACAAATGACTAGTTGGACACAGGCCTATAACTCTAAACCTTTAAAAAGAAACAGGTTCTCTCTTGGAGGGTACAGTCAAATAATAACGAACTTAGTGAATACTGGTCCCATAAAAAAGAAGGTCTCAAAATGGTACAATTTCCTGCTTGAGGAATCAGACGGCGAATTCAAATTACCAGTCCATCTGTGGGGAACCTTGATTGTGGGACAAGATCCACTAAATCTTTGGTCATCCTCTTTTGACCTCCTAAAAAATTTAGTAAAACCCTCATGGCTTCGTAGGAATCATTTATTTACCCTACATAGAGCATATTTCTCTCCCCAGAGATTATCTAAATTTTCTTTAGGCAACCCAGTTGCATGTCCTAGGTGTGGATTCCAGGCAGCACCAGACACTCACATGTTTTTTGAATGCCCTCGTCTCGCTACATTTTGGGAAGCAATAGGGAAGACCCTCACAACATCACTGGGTTTCCCAGTTACCATCGATTTATCTTCAGTAATTTTTGGAATCCTGACAGGTGCACAAGGAGCAGCAAGAAGTCTTGCCTTCTACACTATTCTCTTGGCAAGGAGGGAGATTTGCAGAAGGTGGAAAGACTCCCTACCCCCCTCACATGGGGACTGGCTGGCATCTATTCTACAGACGGCCAGAATGGATCTAGCTAGACTGGGAAATAAAAATAAAAGAGCCGTTTGGCACATGCTGGTTTGGGCACAATAAAGATCCGAGGTTTATTATTATTATTTTTTTTTTCCCCGGGTCCAATGATTACACTACTATGGTGTCCATGCTTCAGCCTTTGATCCTGCAGATAACCGGTCAAGCCCGGTATAGGACAAGCTGAGGGTTTTCCTAGTGGCAGCCAAACACGAGACTCAGCCATTAACAGCTGTGGGATATCGGCCCCTCCCCCTCTTGATATGATCCCATCCAGTAGAACACTGAGACAGCGGTTCTTAGGCTTGTTTTTAGATGGCTTTCTTCTACCATGGTGGATATGAGGACAAACAAATTTCACCCTCCACATATCCTGTAGGCCTATACCAGCCATTATCTCCTTGAGAGCATACGTTATTGCAGGTTTAGTGTCCATCCTTGGGGGGACACGATCCAAACCACCATCCAGTACAAAGTTCAAGTCCCCATCCAGAAGGACCTCAGGGCCAATTTTGCCTGCAGCCGCACTCACTACGGACCCAAAGAAATCCTCATCATCCTCATCGGGAACATACACATTCACTAAGTACATATCCCTGGCATCTAGATCTAGAGATTCCAAGACAATTATATATCTCACCTGAGTACCCAGTTTGACTCCCTTGGCCACAAAGGGGCTGCCGGGTGCCATCCACACCAGGGCTTTGTAGCATAACCGGAATAAGAGGACACAAAGACCTATTCCAGCAACATCGTTTCAGGTGCGTGATGAAGTCTACTCAAGTGTGCGTCTCCAGTAATGATGCCATAGATAACCGATAACGCCTGAGATAGGAGTAAATTATCTGCCTTTTCTTGGTTTGGCCCAATTCCTGCTCATTCTAAGTAAACAAACTTCCAGGTGGTTGCCGTAGATGCCGTAGAGTGCCATACTCCTGTCTCACAGCGCACCAATCATCTCCACCTTAACCCCTTTCAGTCATACATTGCACCAAGTATATGGTACAAGCATAGTACAGCAAATTCCCAAAATCCATACAAACAGTATCATACAACAGAAACAATGCGCAACTTCTCCTCCCCATAGGAAGTGAGTCAGAACAACTAGGGCCCCCGACAGTGAGGCAAATTTTTCGATCACACATCCCCTACCCCCCTCAGAGCATGAGGCCTCAAACTTGTGCAACGCTTTTCATCCCACCAGGGTGGCACGGCCAAAGGCATTCAAACCATCCACAATGAAAACTCAGCTCCCCTGGGCCTCCCACCAGCAATCATCATACCACCCACTTGCAAAAATGAAAGTAAATAATGTTGAAATCAATGAAATATCAGGTAGATACCTTCCAAACAGTATACTTTCTCACATACATCTTACTGACAGTCCCCATTACATGCAACTTATCTGCAAAGGAACCACTCCATTACGTTGCGTCACGTTACATGTACAGTCACTAAACTTCGCTGGTCCTCCTTCTCATGGCATCACTCCAGCCCCTGTTCTGTGCCGTCACTACGGTAGCCTCTGATTTCCTTGTGGGTCTTGATTGATACATAGGTGTCCAGGACACAGTTCGAGTCCTCCAGAGCTCCATCAGAGCACACAAGGATTTTTCCAGTTTAACTGATACCAGAACTCAGTCCAGAACCGTTGAGTGTCTGTGCGATCTTGTTATCCTCTGGGTAGCACCACTCCCACTTGCTCTGTTTTTCAATTAGGTTAACAGGGAACCCCACCCAACAAATCCAGCCAGCCATTGGCTTTCTCTGTGGTGGCAAAGAAGAGTACTTTCCCTTCATATTGTACCCTTCATTTTGCTGAAAACATGAGGCTTTAGCGGTTTTCTTGGCTGGCATACAGTCCCTGTGGAGAGCCTCCTGGTGTAGTCAGGAGAGATCATAATGTTCCTGCCCTCCTACAGGGGGGTCCTGCAGACCCTCACATGTTGCAGTATTGCAGGCCTGTCTCTAAAGTTAACAGGTGGGCAATTTTTCACACAAGGCAGTGCCCCTGGCTTAGGCACTGGTGCCAATGAATGGTGGGCCCTCTCAATGGTGAACAAATTAGAGATACGTCTAGGCCTCAGAGTTGTTGTGATCTAGTCCTCAAGGAACATCTGTACAGACTGCCCCTTCGCCCTCTCAGGAAGCCAACAAAACAAAGTTTGTTCCTCCTTCAGGGCCCTTCTGAGTCTTTGATCCTGTTTTCTAGGTGTGACGTGAGTGCATGGAGCATGGACAGCATCTTCTTCAAGGTCTCCACTTTTTCAAGGAGCACTTCAAATGCCCCTCTGCCTCGGTGACACTTTATGAGATTTTGCAGAAGTCAGCATGGAGTTGCCCTATCTCAAGTGCCACTGTGTCAATCTTCACCAGCATGACTTCTCAGGATCCCTTTATTTTTGCCATGATATCTGCCATCATGGGGGACCCCAAATCCAGAGGCAGCGGGCGGGTGTAGTTATCAACTTTGTTCGTCTGTACATTCTTCGCAGGCTTATCCTTTGCCATTTTGCACCCCCAAAATGGAAATGACTCTGTCTTGTACTCACTGTTCATGGCCTAGGCCTGTTCAAGAGCAGGGGCCCTCCGCAGATCTCCAGAGACTCCTCATCTCATATCTTAGATCTCTGTGTGTGAGGTAGTTCAGGGTCTACCGCCCTAACTGTGTGCAGCACAGGGCAAGAGCCGCAAAACCAGTCTCCGTCACTAGAAGCACTCCTGCCCCACAGTCAACTGCCATGCAGGCCTCTCTCAGGCCTGCAATGCACACCTCACAGGTGGCGCACAAGAGCGGAGGGGTCAAGATGAGATCACTGACTGAAAACACAGTTCCCCTGTCCATCTGGGATGCTTGATGATGAGCGCAGTCTCCCTATCCCCTTATATGGGCCATCAGGTGATCACCCCGCTGTTCAAGGGCAGTTAGAGGACCTCTTATTCCCACTGGGGCAAAATCACGCCCAGATGGCGAGATCCTGTCCGCAGGGCTAGCCCACTGGTCTACGCCTCCCCTTGCCATTCCTCTGAACTGCGTTGAGGCCCCAAAGCAACTCCTCGGAACCTCCAGACTTCTGTCAACACTAAGGTGAGCAAAGCACTCACTGGAATATCTTTGTTCCGATGTTTTCCCTATTTCTCCTGTGGGCCTCCATATTGCAGGCTCCGCAGTCTCCCAGGAACAGTATAAGGGATTCCTGTCATGCACAGTCGGGCATGTGCAGCCCTCCCAGCTGCTAGGTGCTTATGTGACAAGAGTGTCCCTCAGGCCCATTCTTAAGGTACAATTTTATGATTTTAGCCCTGTTGGTGTGGAGAAGGATGCGGCCGCTCCCCTCTCCTCGCAGGGCTGCGGCTAGTGTAGCTGTGAACCTGTGCTGTTGCGGCCTGAGCCCAGGTGCCCACCGGGCCACCTCTGAGCACAGCCTCAACTCCGGACCATCACCGGGGCTCTGAGGGTGAGTTGGCGGGCAGGTGGATGAGGCAGCAGCAAGCCCAAGGTGCCCTCCAATTAGAGGGTCCGAGTGTATCAGTGATTCCTGGGCTTGACTCCAAGTGCGTCAGCTCCATCCTTCAGTCTGGGTCTCTGATTCTCTGGGAGTCGTATGTACGATTCCGGACACAAACGGGGAAGATAGTCTGTGGAGCTCAGCGCTGACCCGATGCTGGTATTTTCGGACTTTTTACATAAGGATAATTATCGGATTTGAATTTTGCCTGCTGAAGCTCTAGGGAAACGTTATAAGGCGGCCATCTTTCGAAGCCATGTCTCTTTGTGTACTTTAATTGTCAGGGGTCATTAGGGCAGCTGTAGAATGCATTTTGTAGTGATTTGTTCTAACATTTTTTGTTTAAGTTATGTATTGATAACAGGAAAACATACCAGTTTATACATGGCTGAAAACAACAACATTTTGTAAGAATTTGTCGTTTTTTCACCTTTTACAGCAACTGCATATGAAATAATGCACAAACTTTGAATGAAAAATAAATGCAATTTAAACCATTTGGTAGGAAAGGCACTCTTTTACATTATAAAACAATAATTGATTAATGCGATCTTTGGGGATGTCTGTTTGTGAGACCAGAGATTCACAGAATTGAATCCTGCTTGGTAGGCACAGTGCAGAATAGTGTGTTGTGTATTATAGAGCGCCATGTTGTTTGAAAAATTGTAGGGGTGCACCATATTCTCCCCTAGTCAGTACCCGCATTTTTAGAGGACTGTATTAACATGTGATTTTAGAAATGTAGGACTAATCGAGAGTGTTGCAATATGTAGAATTATGCTCATATCATTTGAAGATTAGTGTAGTGCTTTGATTGAGAGAATCATGCCTTAAGTAACTTAGAATTAATTACTCTGCGTGTAAAATGTGTATTAGGTTTGAACGTGCCATATTAAAGTTCCACTTGTAGGCTGCTTTATAAGAAAAGTGATGTTTTAACATGAGAATAATGATTGCTAATTTGAAATGTGTTGTTATGAATGATTAAAGAAATGATTATGTTGTATTAAAAATGCATTTAAAAGAGTAAAGGCCTGAGACATGAAAACGCCAGCAGAGGCGTAACTGTGGTTTTCTTAGCATGACTAGAAATGTCGAGTGGAAAATATACCTTGGGAAAAAGGCTCCTGTTCACAGTTGAATTTCAAATTGTAACTTAGAGCATGCAGGGGATTGTTTCTCATGCATTTCTTTTGCAGGTGCAAGGCCATGTAGCTCGTTAGGTAGAATGAGCCATTGTTTAGAAGTTAGACTGGTAGGAGTAGAGACGAAGGGAGTGAGTTGGTATGCGCGGTTGAAACATTTGGCGGAGAAGGTGCCTGGGACCCAAGGACACAACAATGGTTTCTGGAAGAAGAAGGTTCCGCACTGGAAAAGTACGAGGGGCGGCACCTGCCAGAAGGAGGTTTGCCATGGGCGTATCCACTGTTTTGGGGATTTTGTATTAGGGAAAGTGCCCCGAGGGTGGAGAGTCAGTTGGGTTGCTATCGAAGCTAGAGTAAGGGTCAGTTGGACTTAGCTTGGGTCCTGTCTAAGGCAGTCCAATTGGATATGCAGTTAGACATGGGTCTCAGTTTGGACTAGGCAGGAGAAACTAGGGAGCATCTTAGAATGAGCTTGGTAGTTTAGGCTACTTACCTGGAAGAGTGAATGTGCTTCTTAGGGAGCCTTCACAGCTGACACCTTTTTCTCTTGCCTGGAAGGTATGTTAAGTAGGGATGTCACTTTAGAGTTAGTGTAGGGACAGACTAATCTTTTTCTTTTCCATTGGAGCAGATGCAGTCGAGTTTTCCAGTGGGAACAGTCTTTGCTTGTCTAATGCTTCTTGAATTAACTCTGCTCTTTATTTTGAGTCGTCTGAGACTCCTGCGTAGGATTATGTTTGTATTAGTGCCAGTTTATTTCTTGAACCTCTTGATGAGGTGCTTGTATGTTCAGTTGTTTTTGGCATTGTAATATATGTAAAAAAAATCTTCGGAGTCAGTGGTCCTTTAGATTGAGATGTGTGGATTATGGGGAAACTGTCAAAAGTATGCAATTTAAAAAACTTCCTTCACACTTTTATGCAGAATAAAAAGGTCCAGTCGGCCAGGGATTCTTTGGATTGGTAAGGTGAAAATCCAGACGAGAAACCCTGCGTCATCATGTATTTACAATGCTATGAGATCCCAGCATGTAACAGAAAGCATTGTGACTATTTAAGTCATTATTTTAAAATTGTATTACACAAAATATAAGATCGGTAGCCACACAATTATTTAGTGTATATTATGAAACAAGTGCTGTCTAAGAATACATATTAGTAAAAGCTAACTAGACTATGCTTAACTCAGACATTTTATAAGTCCATTAAAAGGACACTTTTAAAAACTCACATCTTCTTACATGATCTCTCACAAATAAATGTTTATCATTGTGGTACTTCAATTGACTCCTTAAATTAAACCACTTTAGAGTCCCCCACCCCGTTAGCACCCTCCAAATACTTCAGGTGCCCATTACACCATATAAATAGAAAACGAGGCGGCCCACTCAGCTCACACCGGGCGCCGCGGAAGGACGGATAGGTCCAAGGAGGAACCAGACTGAACTACTCGTGAGTAAAACCGCTTGTCCAACATCATGGGGTAAGCCAAAACTCTTCTTTCCTACAGGTTAGACAGCCTTGTGAACCTCATTTATCTCCACAGGGTCTCTTTCTCTGCCAGGCGACCCATGAGGCTTTTTACAGAGAAATAACAGAGTGAGGACCTAGAACTAGTACTTTCCTGTACCTCACCTTGTGATTTCGTTTTTTAGCCCACCACTACCCACCTACGGTTGTTTTTACAGTCTCACTAGCCTCATACAATCGCTATGAGCTCACCCTAGCCGGTTTTAAGTCGGACACCACCCTATGAGCCGGCCACCATGAGTTCTAAAAACTGCCAACCTAACATGACTCTCTCCTGTACGTCTTGTCTTTGTCCTATGTGTTTTATGTAGACAAGCCTGAGGGAATCCCCCTCTAACAGCTACAGCGCCTTAGCGAGCACAACACATAGCCAACAAAAACACAATCACTTAATATAGTTTATTAGTTTATTATTTAATTGCACTTTTTCACTTAACTCTTTGGTCCTGAGGAAAGCCAGCTTATAATAGAAAAGGCACTGGCAGAAACATGTAGACCACACAGGACATGGGAGATCATTAATCACTCCACTTTGTCCTTTCGCCTTTTTAAACAGCTAACGGAGGCCCAGTTTATTAAACACTTGCTAACCCTCGGGTGCTGGGACCGCTTGTATAGCTTTTTAAACTTTCACTTCTCACCCCTTCACTGCACACGCAGCAATATACCAGCTCCGCAGTCTCCTGGCGTTGCAGCACACCCGGGGCACATTCGGTGCCACTGTGGTGGGCCCGATGATGAAGCATGCCACCGACTAGGTCGGTGGGTGAGGGCTTTCAAAGGAAAACATTGCGCTTTCCTTGTATTGTCTGACGTACCTGAGTCACTCTTTTTCTTTTTCTTCCCCTTAAAGTTAGCTAGCCCCCATTGATACTTACATATAAATCCAGGGGATACGGGCTAGCATATCTAGTCCTCTCTCTCTCTTTGATCCTGATAATACTAAGCAGCGCGCAGCTGTGAGAGTTCCCACTACCCTCAACATGGCCGAGAATATGGGCCTAACCTACACTGCTGAGGACATCAGCGAAATCCTAGCTGATCCCTCACTCCTGGCAGATTTTAACATTTCAGCAACTGTAGCCCAATCAACTGACTGGGACTCACTCACGGAGAAGAAGAGGAACAGGATTCGGACTGTTCTACATGGAGTCATCCTGGCACAATACCTACGAACCAATACAGCCCCCACTGGCCTCCTGGTCACCAACGCCCCCAGGATCTTCTTAGATGATGTAGCATTCCGGAAGGACTGGGCCCAGATCGCCTGGCACTGCACCAGGGACTGGCTAGTCCTGATCATCAAAACTGCAAAACGCCTATCAGACGCAATCATGATTGAAATCCAGGCAACGGAGTCACACTTTAAAACCACGGTGACAGGGATCAAAAAGAAACTTGAAGACCAGAACCGCGAGATAGCTGAATACAAAGACTACCTCACCCAGACAAAAATTAAAAAATTTGAAAAGGATCTGAAGAGATTCAGTTACTCTAAAACCTACCCGTACTCAGAAGTCGACTACACCCCCGCCAAAAAATCATCTGACAACTCAGATAACAGCTCCATTTCAAGCGCCTCAAGCAACTCAAGCTCAGGACAAAATACCCCGAGAGGGAGAGGCAGACGTGGACAACACTGGCAACAACCATGGCAAGGTCCCCAGAACCACAACTTTGGCCAACCACCGCCTCTTTTCGGGCATCTACCACCCCCATACTTCGGATACCCACAGATGTACCCTCAGGGCAACATGCCCTTCTTTCAAGGCAATCAACAGCAGCAATACCCTTTTTTATCCCGGGGCAGGAGAGGCAGGGGCAAGAGACGGAACCCAGGCCAAGTGCAATGGCAACCCGAAGCAGAACCAGTGAGCTCCAACACGAGAAACAAAACCAAGGAACAAGCGGGAACCAGCAAGTGACACCACCCACCCCCCTCGTGTTCAACCTGTCCGACATACAACTCACACCAGATGAAGTGGAGGTACTGAATAAGGGCCTCTCTTTTGTCCCCACGCCAAGACTGGACATGTTTAAATTACATGTAGAATTGGCTGAATTCTTTAGAAAGCTCAAGCTAAAGGCCTTCTTTGAGAAAAAGGACAACACCACCACACAAGCGGAAGGCACACCCAATGAGACGGGTATGAGGACTAAATCTACCTTCACCCCCCCACCAGGTAGCATCCCGGTAGAAATCCTAACCTTCGAACAGGCAGTCTACACAGAAGTAGAACTTCTCCAACAGAGGGACACCTTCAACAATCTGTCCAACAAAGACAGAAGCACGATCCAACGCCTCCAGCATGACCCCAACCTTGTCATAAAACCAGCGGACAAAGGTGGAGGGATAGTCCTGATGAACAAGACAGACTATGACCTGGAGTGCAAGAGGCTCCTCAGCGACACTAGGAATTACAAGCGTCTCCAAAGAGACCCCACTGAGCAACTACAGGCCACGATTACGCAAATGGTAAAATATGCCAAAGACCATGATCACATATCACAGCAAGAGTCGGAGTACTTATGCCCGAAAGAAATTAAGACTCCCTACTTCTACACGGTCCCCAAAGTGCACAAAGGCACCTTACCACCACCAGGGAGACCCATTGTGTCTGGAATCAAGTCTTTGCTAGAACCGCTATCACGCTTTTGTGATTTCTTCCTTAACCCCCTAGTCCAAAAGACCCCTGCCTACCTTAAGGATACTAAACATTTACTAAATGTAATTAACGAAATCAGCTTTGACCCCAGTACTGAACTGCTCGTGGGACTAGACATAGAATCCCTATATACTAGCCTCCCACAAGACGCAACGCTCAAGGTCCTGCACGATGTCCTCATGAACACTACCTGGACTTACAACACGCCCCGCAGCTTCATCCTAGACTGCGCAGCACTAGCTCTCAAAGAGAACTATTTCGAATATGAGGGCACTTTCTACCTCCAGACGAATGGTACATCGATGGGCAGTGTCTTTGCTCCCAGTGTGGCCGGACTGTATGTGGCCCACTTCGAGGAGACACACATACAACACCCAACCAACCCCTTTTCCACCAATATCAGAGTATGGCGTCGCTACATTGACGACATTCTCATAGTATGGAATGGCAACCAGGAGTCGCTTGACAGATTCATGCTATGGGTCAACCAACTAGACCCGTACCTACGCTTCACATGCACCAGTAGCCCCCTGGAGTTACCCTTCCTAGACCTCAATATCAGACCAGAGAATGGAGGACTCTCCACCACCACCTTCTACAAGCCCACAGCAAGAAACTCCCTGCTCAGGTTTGATAGTTTTCACCCCCGACACCTGAGGGAAAACCTGCCCTATGGGCAATTTTTGCGCATCAGGCGCAACTGCAGCAACATAAATGACTACAAGCAACAATCCAGTGACCTAGTGCACAAACTAAGGGACCGCGGCTATCCCTCTAGGATAATCAACAAAACCTGCAAAAGAGCAAGAAACCAAAACAGGGACGCTCTCCTAGAAACAGTCCAAAAACCCCAAGAAGATCCTGTGCTTACCTGTGTAACAACGTACAACACAGCATCTAACCAAGTGTCTAACATCATCCACCGCAATTGGAAAATTATAAACTCTGGCACTAGGCAGTGGGAAAAGCCTCGCTTTGCTTATAAAAGAGCAACCAACTTGAGAGACCAACTTGTGAGTACAAGACCGCGCTCCAAACTTCAAGATAAAGACAACACCATCACCAATGCATGGGGCCTGCCTAAGATCACTGGCCACCAACCCTGCAATAACTGCAGTGTATGCCACCTGACATCCCCTTCTAAAACACTGAGCTTGGAACCAGGCAAGACCTGGACACAACGACAGTTTACGAACTGTAACTCCTCAAACCTAGTATACCTCATCACCTGCAGATGTGGCCTCCGGTACGTTGGCATGACGACCAGGAAAGTGCGCACCAGGATGACAGAACACAGAAGCACCATAAGATGTGGGAAAAACATCAGTAAGCTTACAGACCACTTTCTGACCCACAACCACACACCAAATGACTTCACATGGACTGTCATTGAGAAATTTGACAACCTCAGGGATGAGAAACTCTTATTACAAAAAGAACAACGCTGGATTTACCGTCTTTCCACCCATACCAAAGGCCTTAATGACTCCATCCCTTGGAACAGTCTGGCCACATAGACACTCCTGCAAAACTCTTGATGTACCAGTGCCATCATGCTCCTACATGAACGTCCCCCTCCCTAGCCCATTCTTCTCCTTTAATGCCTGTCTCAATCGACAGCAACGTACTTTTGCTGACTGAGCCACATGAATGTAACTAATATAGCTAAATTTTGCCATTTCATAGAACACCGGCAAATCTCAGATCTAGTTCGATTGAACTACTCGCTATCGCGCATGCGCAAGCCCAATACCGCTACTGCAGTCTACTGCGCATGCGCTATAGCAGTTTACCGCGCATGCGCTACAACAGTCTACCGCGCATGCGCTGCCAACGCGCACTACTCCTCCGCACATGCGCAGCCAGTCTCGGCATGAGACAGCGTTTACCGCGCACCCCTCCCTCTTTCTAACCTGAACAGGTGTACCGAGTTTACAAAACCATATAAATAGAAAACGAGGCGGCCCACTCAGCTCACACCGGGCGCCGCGGAAGGACGAATAGGTCCAAGGAGGAACCAGACCGAACTACTCGTGAGTAAAACCGCTTGTCCAACATCATGGGGTAAGCCAAAACTCTTCTTTCCTACAGGTTAGACAGCCTTGTGAACCTCATTTATCTCCACAGGGTCTCTTTCTCTGCCAGGCGACCCATGAGGCTTTTTACAGAGAAATAACAGAGTGAGGACCTAGAACTAGTACTTTCCTGTACCTCACCTTGTGATTTCGTTTTTTAGCCCACCACTACCCACCTACGGTTGTTTTTACAGTCTCACTAGCCTCATACAATCGCTATGAGCTCACCCTAGCCGGTTTTAAGTCGGACACCACCCTATGAGCCGGCCACCATGAGTTCTAAAAACTGCCAACCTAACATGACTCTCTCCTGTACGTCTTGTCTTTGTCCTATGTGTTTTATGTAGACAAGCCTGAGGGAATCCCCCTCTAACAGCTACAGCGCCTTAGCGAGCGCAACACATAGCCAACAAAAACACAATCACTTAATATAGTTTATTAGTTTATTATTTAATTGCACTTTTTCACTTAACTCTTTGGTCCTGAGGAAAGCCAGCTTATAATAGAAAAGGCACTGGCAGAAACATGTAGACCACACAGGACATGGGAGATCATTAATCACTCCACTTTGTCCTTTCGCCTTTTTAAACAGCTAACGGAGGCCCAGTTTATTAAACACTTGTTAACCCTCGGGTGCTGGGACCGCTTGTATAGCTTTTTAAACTTTCACTTCTCACCCCTTCACTGCACACGCAGCAATATACCAGCTCCGCAGTCTCCTGGCGTTGCAGCACACCCGGGGCACATTCGGTGCCACTGTGGTGGGCCCGATGATGAAGCATGCCACCGACTAGGTCGGTGGGTGAGGGCTTTCAAAGGAAAACATTGCGCTTTCCTTGTATTGTCTGACGTACCTGAGTCACTCTTTTTCTTTTTCTTCCCCTTAAAGTTAGCTAGCCCCCATTGATACTTACATTAGCAAATCATTAGCATTGCATCAAAGTACCTTACTAAAACATTTCATGAGCGCCCTTCAAAATGCATTTCCTGTAAAAGGGTAAACATTTCATTAAATACTCTCAATGCAGCAGAAAACTCCAATGAACACAGCCTGTCGCGTTAAACTATTCAGCAGGCTAGAAGGCAGTTTCATAAACCATGGATTAACTTGTAGGAAGCAATCAAAAGCATTTCCTCTTGTAAATATCAACAGTCTTGCGACCAAAATCAGATCATCAGAATAGCATTAGAATGAATCAATAAGTATCACAGTTCGGCCCCATCAGCAACTGTAGATGCCCGCCCCTGCAAGAAATTCAGTACCGTGAAAAGGATCACCATTCCATAAGCAGGCTTGTAAATATGGCATAAACATGAGCACTACAGGCCGGAAACTGGCAATATGGCAGTTCAATGCCGGGGGGTAAGTGTCTGTTCTCAAACCTCCTAATTCTCGAGGAACATTAAGGGGGCCAACGGGGCCCAGTCTCAGTTCACCCCGGGGGAGGGGCGACCTCGGGCCTCACCCGGCCTACCGCCCTCCTCCCCGGGGGTTACCTGGTGCTCTTCGGCCTGATCAGGGCCCTTGCGGAGGTATCAGCGGTGGGGAGGGGTTCCGACCCTCCCGGGGCCTCACTCGGCCCGGCGCGATGCAGGTGTGGCTTCTGGGCACCAGCGCCGGGGCGAGACCGACGTGTGTGACTGAAAGGAGGAGGCACTTAGGCTCCACGGCCCCCTCCGCGTTGTTTACGGGCCGTCTCGAGGCCCACCGGCAAGGCTCCGAGGCCGGGGCCGGTGCAGATTGTGGCCGGGGTGGCTCCAACCAACTGCGTGGCCCGCCTAGAGGGCGCGCCTGCCTGGACCAATGGCAGCGCGGCGCCCGGGGGCGGGGCGGAGGAGCTCCCCGGTCACGTGACAGGGGACAGCTTGGCTTTGACCTACCACGGCCCAGCGTGTGGAGTACGGCGGCCCTCTCCTCACATACGGGTGCCGCCGAGGGGGGTAATTGACGCTGGCGCGAGACAGTCCACGCGACGGCAGGGCAGCCGCCCCTCAGGGGGTGTCGCGTGGGCGGCGGGAACGCCGCGACGGACGCCAGGCCTCCTCAGGTGCCTCGGACGGCACAGCAGCTCCGGGCTGCGGCGGTGAGTGGGGGTTTCAATAGCGCCTCGTGGCGACGGTATCCAGGCACCGCAGCGCTCACTCGTGAGGGGTAAATCAGTCGGCTCAGAAGAGCGCTTGGGGGCAACTGCAGGCAGGGTGAGTTCTGAGGTGAAAAGCGCCTCAGGGTTACAGCGCTTCACTGGGGTCTATAGCACTTGAACCACGGGAGTACAGTTAGCTCAGGGCAGGCAGTTCTGGCAGGGGAATTGGATATAGCGCTTTCCCCACAACTTTGCAAGGATTGCAGGCAGGATGGGTAGCAAAGCAGTTCAGTCAAGGGGGAGACAAGTGGGGCAAGGTGGGCCCACTGCAATCAGGGGGTGCGCAGGGCAGCACAGTCCAGTACCTGGTCGATCCCCCCAGCAGTCTCTGGTCATAGAAAAGCAAACTTCTTGGCGCTTGGATGGTTCTGCGCCCTTGGATGTTGGTTTCTTGAAGTTGGAGGGGGGGTTGAGTTGAAGGCCTGAAGGAGTTTTCCTCAGTCACTGCAGATGGACCCTGGGGTTCCCTACCACTGGGCCAGATCAGGGGGCTAGTCTAGGACACCTCACCCAGCTTAAGAGGCAGCACCTAAATCCTGTCACTCCCAGTAGCATAGGTTCCTAACTAGGCCCTCCCGCCTAAAACTCCTGCGTGGGTTCCCCAGGTCAGTGATGCCCCAACTGACTAGAAAAAGTTCCCTCCCTTGCTTAAGTATGCCCAGGTCAGGTGACCACTCTCTAAGGAGGCAAAAATCAGGTCCGCCTCTCTTCTGGAAGGTTCCAGGTGCTTCCCCACTCTACCTATGGACAGGGGAGGGGTGGCTGGCATTGCAACATTGTATGGGGATCCAGCCTGCTCCTGGCAGCTAGGGTGCTATACTAAAAAGACCACGCTGCAGTAGCAGGGGCCAGTGGCAGCCATGTTTGAAGTAGAGAGCACATGCACCCTCACATGGATTAGCCATGAAAAGGTGCCCAAAGACCTAAGGGCCAACAAAAAGAAGGTGGGAAAAATGAGGCAAGGGCAAAAAAACACAGGGAAAGATCACCCTAGGGCTGAAAGGTCTAACAGGTGGTATGTGCTTTGTGGCCCGGCCCGACTCGCCCAACACTTTGTCACGGGTCCTCTGATCTGCTCCGCCTTGCCAATGATCGGTGATCAGGAGACTGCGTTTCTTCATCTGTCATGGGCTGTCCAGGTGGGTAGCATGGGTAACAAGGGTTACTGGTTGATGCTGGAAAACAGCATCTTGATGGCAAGGCACGCTCTGGTGCGATAGCGATGTCCACTCTGAGGCCCAATTTCGTCTCCTCCGAAGTGTGGCACCGGTTCCGCTGCTGGTGCTCAGTTGTGCATAGCTGACTGGTGGTCAGGAGATGGCCACAGATCTTCTAGTATGTGGCCCGGATTAATTCCCAGTGCCCTGCTGTGCCCAGCCAACTGGTTGACGGGGAACTGCTGCTACAGACACCGAAACACCAACTCAGTGCTAAGGGTGAGCCCATGGCCCCCTGTAGCTTGGACATCCCTGCAAATCGTCTTCTCAGCCGCCCCAGGTCCTTGTGCTGAGTCGAGCAATGCAAAAGAGAACTCTCGTACCCCCATTGACACCCTACAAGTTACCGGTGATCTCTGTTGCTGCCTTGGAGATGCCCTCCGTGCCAGAGGAGCCCGTGACAGCATCCCCATGCTGAACGTGTTCTACATCAAACAGCTCCCCTCCACCTCCGGAACCCATGATCTAGAACTTGCTACTGTTTGGGCGTACTTCCATCTTGCAAATAGCTTGTGCCGTTATGTTCTCTTTGTTAGGCTATAATATTATTTTATGCTTATATGTTTTATCCCCCCAATGCAGCATGAGTCTGTCCTGCAGACGGATCATGAGGACATACGAACTGACCGACCTGTCGACATCATAATGCTCTGCTATATAATATCATTACACTATTCCTCATTTTTTTACGCTCACTTCCAACCAATACCCTTTGTGCTCTCTTCCCTTCATTACTGGCAGATTATATTTACGCTGTTAGTTTAAATTGAACATCTCTCCTACACAGCATTGTAACATTTTCTATTTGTGTTTAGACGCATGTATCTGTTTTGTATCTTATATGCCATTCATGTACTCTGAACTCCTTATGTAATGTAACTGGTTCTATTATAATGCGTTCTGACACCTTCAGGTACAGTATGTGCTATAGAAAAAGCATACATCATAGATAAGATCCCCTATTGATATCCAGGTCAGTCCAGCATAAACAGCACCGTTGCTTACAAATCTAGCTTGACCATTTGGGTAGTCCACAGCACAACCAAAACTTCCTATTGATGCTTAAATAAACGTTTTTGGATGTGTGTGTAGGAATGTGTATGTGTCTTTTCTGAATGTGTGTATATGTGCGTGTGTGTGAGTGAGTGTATGCACGCGCACAAGGCAAAAGATGTAACTCACAAAATAACAGATTTGCAACTGAAAAATCCTGAGTCTCAATGTACTAAAGGTACATTACAAGTTGCAAACTACTTTGGCTCCTTATCAATCTTTTGGAAAAGGGGATGGAAGTTGAGCGTCTCCCATTCCAAGAGATTTGAGATTAGATAAATCAATGGTTTTGTAACCACAATTGCAATTGCAAACAATTGAGCAGATGCTGACACCTTAACAAGGTTGTACATGATTGCGAATGTACCCTGTCTACGAGGGACAACTTCCAGGTTGTAAAGGTGTTCTGTGAGCATTGGGCTAAGCACAAAATGGGCCGTGGTAACTCTGCAATCATACACCAAGGCCCTTCACATCATTGCTTTCTTTCCTAAATAGCAGCCTCTGTCCATCTACAGCTACAGTTTGGCAAATTGAGAATGTCAAGGAATGCAGGAAGGGAGGTCTGTTGTGTCTTGATGCCCTTCATGCCTGCATTAGCAACCACACAGTAGGAGTTGCAAATAAATCCAGTCTCATTAACTAGCATAAGGTGGGATTTTTGTGAGCCCTATTAAATGTCAGTTTTTGCTCTGTGACAGATTAGTGGATTTGTTGTAGCACAAAAAATTGTCAGATCACAAACCTCAGCGTAAACAGGGACTGCTTTGCAGCCTCATTAATGTACTTCAGGTCCGAGTTTGGTACATGTATGTAGTAGGAAAAGGGCTAATTTTGCAGTATATTAGCAGGGTAAAATCAATTTATTCATCATGTATTGTGGCATTAAAATCTGGTCACCGACATTTTAAACAAATCCCAATATTTTAGAAACCATGGGGTAGATGTATCAAGAAAGCCTTTTGCGATTCTTTATTTGCGATGTTTTGCGATTCGCAAATATTGATTCGCAAAATGCGATGTATGTAGGTTTTTGCGGATAAATCGCAAATTATTCTGCGAATACTTTGCGATTTCTTAAATTGCGAAATTCGCAAATTAAGAAATCGCAAAAACGGGAATCGGCCAATGCAGGAACAGGGTGATGACATCACAGTCAGGAAGTGTGGGTGATTATCTGCACCTGTTTGCCTGAGCCACACCCAGTGGCAGTTGGAAGACTGTTTGGGAGCTGAGCAGACCTGTTTTGCTTGTCATGGAGCCTGAAAACACACAGGAGGGATTGTCAGGAGAGAAGAGGAAGAGGAAGCACAAATTCTCTGAAAAAGAACAGGAGATTTTAATAGAGGAGATGGCATGCAACAATGAGTTGCTCTTTGGAAAACAAGCACTGAATGTGCCAGAGGCACGTAAGAGGAAAATTTGGTTGGACATCCAGCAGAAGGTAAATTCAGTTGGAGTGACAACACGTACCATCGAGGAGTTGTGCAAAAGATTGTATGATATGCGCCTCCAGTCCAAGGAAAAATTAGCAGCAAGATTGAAGGAGTCCAGCAAGACAGGAGGTGGAACATCTACTGCTGAGCAGCCAACTCCACACGAGGAGCTTGTTGAGGCTACTCTCTTGCCTGAGAGTGTCAGTGGTGTTGTGCAGATTGACAGCTCTGAGCCTTCACAAACAGCAGAAGGTAAGATGCATGTTTGTTTGTAAGTGAAGTTGTGGGAGATGCATGTGCTTTAAGTTAGTGCAAGTACACAGTGGGATTTTCTTAAAAGCAGGTACAAGAGGACAATCCTACTGTATTTGCAGGATTAGAACAGGACATGTTACATGTGCAGCGCCAACAGCACAAGGCCCTACGCTCTATAAACATGCAGCTGTGCAAATTAAACAAACATAATGCAGGCATGGGAGATGGGATGAGAGCTATGGCTTCATCAATGGATAGACTATGTTTGGCCCTTGAACGCACTGAGGAATAGCGCAACATGGCAGCTCACCGTGCCCATGTCAGAATGCATGGTTACACCAAAGCCATAAACAGATTGTGCACTGTTACTTCTAATTTTCCAAGGCGTAGAATTACTATGCAGAGAGAGGTCAGTGAGTGCACAAAGAGTGTAGCCAAAGGTTTAGACAAAGTAACATCTGCTGTTGAACTACTCCAGACAGCAAACTCTGGCACAAGTGCACTGTTTGAAGCAGCTGAAACTGAGGAAACCTCCAGTAGGAGTAGCAGTAATCCCACTCCTACATCAGATGTAACACAGAGCAGGAGTGGAAGGAATGCCGGACATTCTTCATCCAATAGAAGCATGGAATCTGTGCAGCGCTCTTCTCAAACCCGTCAGCGCAAAAAATATATAGATTTTGATAGTACTCATTTACCCTCTCATTTTGATTTGAAAATGTAGCTTTGCCTGTGCATTAACAGGTCATGTAGCACTACATTAGTAGCCTTAATGTTTGTGCATTAAAAACATTCAATACTGAAACTACTTACAAGTGTGGGATTCATTGTCTTACCTAAAAGTAATTGCGTGTTATCTCACTACGTCTCTGACGTCCAGCAGCAGCTCCTACTCCTGCTGTAGCTCTTCTAGGTGGAGGTATTTCATCATCATCAGATGTATCTGAGTCACTCATTTCAATTTCAGTCCCTTTTCTCATGGCCATCTTATGTAGCATGGCACAGCTACTTACAATTTTACAGCACGTTGCAGGATTGTATTGTAAAGCACCACCACTTTTGTGAATGCGACGAAAACGACTTTTCAAAATTCCAAAAGTCCTTTCAATGACACCACGGGTTGAACGGTGTGCCTTATTATATCTCCTTTCATGTACATTTGATGGATTCAAATATGGTGTCAGAATGAAATCACGCACAGCGTAGGCACTGTCTCCTGCATGATGAGAAAGAAAGAATGAGTGTGTGCTTCACATCAAAGGAAAATTGATGTTATTTAGAATGTGAAATAGTGGTACATTTACCTAGTAGATAACCCTCTCCAATCTGGCCAGCACTCAAACGTCTATGTAGTCCACTATGCCGAAAGATTTAGAAATCATGAGTGCTCCCTGGGTACTGAGCCACAATATCAGTGATAATGTACTTTGCATTGCACACCATTTGAATGTTGATTGAATGATAACATTTTCTATTTCTGTACACATATTCTGTGGCAGCCGGTGGAGTGATGGCAATATGGGTTCCATTTATGCAACCAATCACATGTGGAAAACGTGCGATTTGATAAAAATCAACCTTAGTCTCTTGTATGGCTTGTTGGGTGTTGGAAAGGTAGATGTGATGTTGTAGCCTGTTCATCATTGCATCCAGAAAAACTTTTAAAAAGCGTGACAGGGCATTCTGAGACACCCCTCAAACCTCTGCAGTGACCCTTTGAAAAGAACCAGAAGCCAAAAGGTGCAGTGAGCACAATACCTGCAAGTGCGTAGGAATTGATTGGGTCCTGGCTGTTTGATGTTCCATAAAATGTTTCAATTCATCAATGAGGTCCAGAATGGTGTGTGTGTCAAGTCTGTATTTTTCAAAGATGTCCTTGTCATATAGATACGCTTTGTCTATGTGCTGTGTTAAGTTAGCATGAGCTTATTAGAAGTTTAAACGCCATTTTACCTTTCTGCTGCTTCTGCACACGACACATAACTGTTGTTTTAGCTTTGAGCCTAGTAGAGCGTTTTGATTCACACAAGAATAATATGTTATTACTCTGATATCAGCCTTGCTTAGTGAGCTGTGTCTGTACAGTGAGTGCTGAAGCCTTCAAGGATAACTCGACACAGTGGTTGTTGTGAGGTCTGATCTTCGCACCTTCCTAGACATAACATACATGCAGCGGCAGGCAAATTTTGGCTTTAGGCACGTTTTATATTGTTTCACACAGAGCACACTAACACACTTGATGGTGCTTCTCATGCAGAGAGCTGGTGGAAGATGATGTGATCCCTTACCACTAGGATCTTGAGGTATGGGGCCGCCCTGCTAAAACCCAATGAGACCTTCTTAGATATAATATAATATACTAGATAGGGAGGGTGAGAATTAGGTGTTGTTTAACCCTATTCATTTCATCATTTTAGCATGTTGTCTCCTTTTGCATTCTATGGACTAGTAACTATGCTGATTACTTTGCTTCTTATAATATGTTTGCTTGTATTATCTAAGATACTGCGCTTGAGAACCCTGCATTAGTAAATAAACATTTCAAATATGCCTGCGTCCTCATTTACTCCTTGTTCTGAATTGAAACGATTGTATAACGAAAGAGTGTTCATGTGTTCCACGTTACCTGAGGTGTACTAAGTCCATGTTCTGGTTTGTCTAAGCATTGGGAGTTTGTAATGACCAATGAGACACTGTAGCTAGTCTGGTAGGGGATTTTGAGTACTAAGGTGAGTTTTGGTACACCCTAATTCACTGAGGTTTCAAGTCTCTATGCACAGTTCTGTAGGAGAACGGAATCCCTGCGACATGGCGCCCAACCATTGGTGGTCTTATTACATGACACTTGAGTAGTACATGTTTTGATTCTTAACCCCTTCACTGTTGTTTCCGGTTAACGGTGGTGTCGGACAAACCTACCTGTTTTTAATAGGTCTTTTCAAGCTTGAATCTTTCTAAACGGTTTCCTTGAATTACTACCCAGTTGTGCTACAAAGTTTGCTTTGTTCCTCTTTACTTTCTGTGTCGGTATGGCCGCGGTGGACATTCCGCAGCATAGTCGCATTGCGGTGCGCAACCATTTGCTGCAGTATAATGTTCCCGTGGATGGCATGGCCGTGATAATGGTAGTGAGTGCAGAGGTGGCTTACCCTTACGAAATCATTTACTCGTGGGTGACCTTCCCAGCTGTGGATGGAACTTCAGGTGTGTTCCATACATACACTCCCACTGCTGTGCCGAATGAATATACTCCGTATAGGGCACAGGAAGTACCTATAGATACTTGGCAGCATCGCGTGTGGTTTGGTGGCGCCCTCCCCCACTCTTTGACAGCTCCGAGGTTAGGTCCTTTGTCCACTCCGGGCGCAAATTGGCCTGTTTTGGCTGGATTTACACCTCATCCTCAACACGGGGCATGTACCGTAGTTGAGTTAAGACGACTACATGTAGTCGCAATTAACGTGATTAGTTCGTTAATACAATACATAACCCGTAATCTCTCGGGCGGGGCCCCGGATGGTACGGCACCTCCTGCGGACAGAGCGGCATGAAGCTCAGTCCTGTAATGGTCAACGCTGTGATGGGCAAGCGTCCCCAGGATAAGGATGATTTTCCTTTCTGGCTTGCCGAAAAGTTTGACCAGCTTGAGGCAGTATTTCTTAACACGACTCCTGGTGAGAAACACAGGATTCTGACAATTAGCTTACCTAAAGACTTGGCCCCTGAAATTGGTGACTGTGAGACTGGGGTAGAACATTTGCGGCGGTCTATGCGAGGTGTTACGGCACTCCATCTATGGCTGTCCTGCCAACAGTGCTTAAGCGTGTTCAGGATGAGCGCGGACCTGAGGCTGCGGTTGAATTGGGTATGCCCCTATGTGGCACCTTTGATGTGGTTTGCAATCTCATTCTTGCTAATGTCAAGGGGGATGCAGTGAACTTCCAGGTAGCCAATGCTTTGCATGCGCTTCCCGATGCCGAGAAACCCCGACAGTTAGCGAGGATTATTGTGTCGGCTTATAAAACCGTGGGCCGCAATAGTAGGGGTCTCAAGCCTTTTTCTACTAAAGAGAAAAACCAACCCCAAGGGCAGAAGTCAGAGACTGACATTCAGCCCAAGTCCAAAAAACAATAATTGGCCTAAAAAACAAAAACAGGGGAAGCAACAAGAACAGAAACAGGAGCCTCGTCCTGCGTCTCCATTGCCTGCGCCCCCAGAACGTGTTTATGACTTGCGCGATCGCGCAAAGATAAAATCACCTGATCGATTTCAGTTTTCTGATCAACGCTCTCCTCGTTCTTTTCAGGATTCATCGGCCTCGGCGACTGGTGGTGGAGGAGGCGGCAGGGGTCGGGGTGGCCAGCAAGGACGCTACCAGCCACGCCCGAAAGACAGTGCAGGCAAGCTGGACGGCTCTACACCAAAAAGACCACAGTTTCAAAAGAAGATGGTCACCGCTTTAACAGCGAGATATGTCACAGATAGTGAGAACGCGGCTTCGGAATCTGACATGGGCTCTGACCTTGCTGGACAGCGGGGCGGAGATTACCATAATACGGGAGGCGTCCACTACTGAAGGTGACAGCGTCTGACCGTTATGTTGTGGTAGAAACAGCTGACAGTAGAGTTGCTCCCCCTGACAGACTTTATGAAATTGTCCTGTTGATCGAAGGTGACATACAGCGTACCATAAAAGGGATATTTTGGGAAAATCTTACAACTACCTATGACATTTTGTTAGCGGAGGCTGACTGGCCCCCCCCTTTTGTTCTCGCAGCTCCGAGAGGGGAGGAGGTGATCCTCCCTAGTTTCGTGCACACAGTCTCGAAGGATCATGCTCTGAATTTTGCAGAAGAGTGAGCTAAGGCTCTAGCGCCGGCTCTGTAACGTACACACTGTGGTTGGGATACATTTTTGCCTCACCACGAAATACCGTTGCGGTCGGAGCCTCAGCCTCAACCTCAGTATCCCTTTAGGCGTGAAGCTAAGGCTTCCGTTGCGGAAATCCTTGAACAATTGGAATATCAGGGAGTGATTGAAACTTGTGTGTCACCAATGAATAACCCTCTTTTTACTGGACCAAGCCTGACGGTTCATATTGTTTGGTATTGGATTACCGGCATTTAAACTCGCATTGCCGTAACTGTGCAGTACAGAATACTCACGGCTCTGCTTAGGTGGATAGTCTTGTGCGTATGCGGTTTAAGACCACGCTTGACATTTCCAACGGTTTTTATGCCCACCATTTGGATGGTTTGAGTTCCAAATGGAGTAGCTTTACTTGCGGCGGTGTGCAAAAACAATTTCGATGGTTACCAATGGGCTATAAAAATAGTCCGGGGGTATTTGCCGCCCGCATTGTATCTCTCTTAGAGAAAATCGACCCTGATGCATGCTCGTATTGGGATGACATTTATCTCACAGACGACGAACTTTGGGAGCATCTGTGTCGAGTTGACCGCTTAATTTGTAGCTTTGCAGACTTTGGTTACAAATTCAACTTTGCAAAGTCGCACATTGCAGAGTACACAGTGTTGTTCTTGGGCTATGAGCTCAAAAATGAAGGTCGAGGTTTAGCACCTCACTTCTTGGAGAAATGCGCACAACTGCATGCTCCAACAACTCTGAAAAAAATTACAGTCCTTGCTGGGTTTTTTTTAATTTCGGGAGGACATACATTCCGGAATATGCCCAGCGTATCAAGCCTTTGTATGCTTTGATACAACCAACTTTTACCAAATCAAGCTGGCTGCCTGAGCACTCTGCTATTCTGCAATCTTTGCAGGCTAATTTGCTCGCTTCAAAATTCTTACTGACTCGTGACAACCACACCAACCTGGTGATAAGAATCATCCCTGGGACGGTGGGTTTCACTTCCTGACTTTTAACAAAGGAGCCCCAGTACCTATTGCTTACAAGTCACACTTGTACACTTCATCTGAAATGCGATTTTCCACTGTGGAGAAAGTTTAAAGGCTGTACAGATGGCGATTCATAAGGAACGTGCTCTGTCACAGGGTAAACGCTTGTTGGTTGTTACCCCGTGTCCTGCTTTGGAGGCAGTTATGAAAGCCAGTGTACCTAATTCAAAAGCTTTGCACCCTAGGTGGATACAATGGGCTGCTTCACTGACATCCCCGGATGTCACGATTATTTTTGATGGCTCCTTACGGTCGCAGGAGTTTTTGCAATATGAATTTGTTCATCCTGCACCTTTGGATTTCCATTGCATCATATACACTGATGGTTCGACGCAGGTTGCGCATGGCTCTAATCACGCCTACGTTTCCGCATCCGCCGTTGTGGTCGGTGCCATGGTGAACAATGAGTTCAAGTCCAGGGTCATGCACACGCAGACTCTTGGGGACTTTACCGCACATTTGGCAGAGCTTCGTGCTCTGATGCTTGCATTAGAGTACGCTGATCCTAGTGAAACGACTCTAATTGTGAGTGATTCTTACTACTGTGTCCAGTCTTACAATGAAAACTTGTTCTTTTGGATTCAGAATGACTTTCGTGATTCCAAAGGTAGCACAATAAAACATAAAATGATCTGGGTCCGAGTGGCTGAGCTTAAAGAGCAGTTGCCACTTGTATTTGTAATTCATGCTCTCGGTCATCAGCGTGTTGGAGTTCACGCTGTTGGTAACTCGCTTGCTGATGAGGCAGCGAAATCAGCGGTATCCACATATTTATTTGCAGCGGTTACACGGTCCAAAAGTAAGATTGATGATGATATCTTGGCTGCTATTGCGGCCACTGAGAAGGGAGGTAAATATCCTACGGGGTTCCCTTCGAAGTACTCATACCAGTTAAGTCCCGATAAGGTTCCTTATGTGAAAATTCCTGATGTTGGGGAGGGATTGATTCCCAACTCGGATCGCAGAAATACTTTGATCACAGCAGCCCATGAAGGTGTTGCGTCTGCGCATGCGGGCGTTTCAGCCACTGTATCTTAATTACAACAACCTTTCTGGTGGCGGGGACTGTACAAACAGACGCGTGATTATGTCCTTCAATGCGACATTTGCCAGCAGATTAAGCCTTCAACTGCTGCTGTCCGCCCCAGACACAGTTGTACATATCTAATAAACCACTAGGTTGTGTTTATTTAGATCACTGCGGTCCTTTTTCTTCTGATACTGCATATAAGTACATCTTAGTCGCAGTTGATTCATGCAGACGCTTTGCCTGGGTCTGGCCCCACTGCAGCGCTGATTCACGGACTGTCATAAGAGATTTGAGTGTCTTTGTAGGGATTTTTGCCTGTGGTACCTTCTATTCAGATCAGGGTCCGGCTTACGCCTCTAAGGCGTATAAGGATGCCATGATTTCGATGGGGGTCCAAGTCAAGTTTTCGTCTCCGTACAGGCCTTAGGGCAACAGTGTAGTGGAACGAATGAACCGTGACTTAAAGCAATCACTGACAGCTCGAGTTATAGGCACTGGCAGGAACTGGCTGCCCCATCTCAATGGCGTGCAGCGTGCTCTTAATAATCTCCCTAGAAGGTCTCTGGGTGGGCAGACCCCATACGAAATGCTCTTTGGTATCAAGATGTATGTACTTGACGGTCTAGACTCTGTAGCTGGCGCTACCTCCTTTGACGTAGATGAACATTGCAATGTTTTACAGACAATACAAAAGATGAGAGACAGTCTTGAAAAGGAACATTTGCCCTCCACTTCGGATGATGCGTTGCAGATCCCGGTAGTTGGCTGGCTACCCCAAGTTGGTGAATTGGTTCGGGAGAAGATCGAAAACAAGAAAGAATTTGGTCTGTCTTACCATGCTCCAGTTCCTGTACTTGGTGTGAAGGGCACAAGAACAGTCATTTTGCCACCACTTCCAGGTCGTAAGGATAACAGGCATATCTCAATTGACAATGTCAAGATACACAGAGTGGCTGATTCTTCTTAGTATGACACCGGCAGTCTCCTGTCCTTTGATTGTGAGAAATTCTGTCTTGGCCACTGCTTCAAATCCAGAACCAGAGGTGGCCATCGAGATGCCTGCTATTTCTAGTCCTTTATTGAGTACTTTGTCTGGTACTCAACTTGATGAAACTGACTACACTTACCCAACTGACTTATCAATGCCTGATTTACAAACTCGTTTGGCCACAGAATCCAGATTTTCGTTTGGCACAGTTTCGCATACATCAGGAAAGCCCTCACGTATTGCAGTCTATACAAGTTTATTTAAAAAATATTTTTTGATTCCCCCTTGGACATATATTTGGTTGGTGCTTTTTTCAGTTCATCTTTTTATGTCGATTGGTTTTGTGTTTTATTTTTTCCAAATTGCCTATGGACACTATGTCAAAGAGAGAACATGCATTCGACACCTAAATGGAACTTTGGCACCCCTTTCCTCATCGCATTCAGCACACAGACTGAAGAGAGACTTGGTTTTTGTTAACATCACTGCTTGGCCTGTCCTTGATGGGATTGTATGGGATGCTGTTAAATTTCAAATCCATGGCCCTACTGAGGTTGTAAATGTCCCTAATGTGCTCTGAGTAAACATGGGAGATCTGGTGAAACAAAACATACGTTCTGATGATTGGGATGTTCAGGCCGTAGAGGCATTGTTTTCTGATTTGAAATATTATGCTGCCTTTGATGCTGACGATTTGTACTTGGAATCTGCTAATTATGGGGATTTATTTTGCTTCCAACATTTTGGCAACCGTTACTTTCATAAAACTAATTCCAGAAGGAGTACTGTAAATTATACACAGTGGGAGCATTGCCCGGCTCCTTTACAAGGCAGTTCGAGTACTTTTTTGAAAAAGTACACTTATTTTACTGACTTCAATCAGTCAAATCCCGCTTCATTTTACTTTAAAATGACAGAAAAGCCCATGTCCAAGGTTAGACTTACCGATACTAAGTTATTGTACTCAAAGTCCTTTCTAGACCAGCTGGCTGTTGGAGGCTACGAGTTGTGGAAGGAAACTATTGACCTTAAATCTGTTTGGGGTTCTAAAAGTTGGCAGGTACAAGGCACTGAGGCTTTGCACCGTGCATGTCTCATCCCAAATCATATGTTGTTTTTGAATTCTACAATTTCTCAAACAACATGCTTTGCATTGGCTACTTCTAAAAGATTGAATACTCCTTCGATCCCTGATTTAGAAGAATATTCTGGTTGGAGTAATGTTACACAATTTTCCATTAGGGAATTGCAAGCTCTATTGCAAAATTCTTCCTTTAACATTTCCAGTTTGGATCCGAAAGGTTGGCTGATGTGGCACAGAGGTGCTGATTCATGCCAACGTAGTTTTCTGGGTTTAGCTGATGGATTTACACAAGTCAGGACCGATCCCCGTTTTGAGACTGACCATTCTGTCACCACTTATTCAGTAGGCAAATTATGTCAGAATTGGCTCAAACATTCTACCTTGGCATCGGTAAAACTGCATCTATCTAGGCTGACTGATGATGTTGATTTAAATGATTTCATAAAAGGCCCGGCTACTGGTAGATCGAAAAGATGGATATATGCAATTTATAAAGAGATCTGGAAAACATCACAGATTGAGGCGGCTACCCACCTTAGAGCTATTGATCAAGCTAACTTAGAAAAAGTGCTTGTAGTTGTAGATAACAGCATTAACACGCTTTCTTCTCGCATTTACACATTGGATAATATTGTGTCATCTGTTGTTGAAATTGTGCAGGATGAGGTGTCTGTATTGTACCATGGTCAAAATTTATTGCGTTCCATTATGCAGTTTGCATGGACCCTGCAGACACTTAAAGCCGGAAAGGTGCCTTGGAATTACATGAATGTCTCATCTCTCTTTGCCCCTTTTAATTTGACTGACAAGCAGCGTTTGCTTTCAATGAGAGATGCATATTTTCCCATGTTACACATTGAAAGAAATGAAATGAAATGAAATGAAATATGTATTTATAAAGCGCGGTTGCTGCCCTGGGGCGTCCAAGCGCTAATAGAAGGTGTATTGGCTGAACAGAAGGGGTTTCTGCTAGGAGAATTAATGGTGGGCATTAAACAGGAGGGTTTTCAGCTGTTTCCAGAATGAGAGGAGGTTGGGGTTGGACCTGAGTTGGAGGGGGAGGGAGTTCCATTGTTTGACGGCATTGAGGGAGAACATCCTACCACCAGCTCTTGCTCTTTTTATTCTGGGCACTGAGGCCAGGAAAGACTGACTTGATCTAAGATTTCTGGTGGGGTGGTGCTGGGTTATTAGTTGGCGGCCAATTGCTGGACCTGTGCACCAAAAAGCTTGGTGGGAGATGCACATCGCCTTAAAGGCGATTCTTTGTCGTACGGGTAACCAGTGCAGCTTGTTCAGCCCGGGTTTGGCTGATTGACTGCGGGGCAGCTAGAGCAGTGTTCGGGCGCTGCAGTTCTGCACTATCTGCAGCCTTGGTAATGTGTGTTCCGGGGTGCCGAGATACATGGCATTATTAAAGTCCAGCCGAGATTGGAGTCTTTACCGTTCTCTGTGGCAGAGGCCACTGCTGCAACGTGGCTTATCCATGGGCTAATTACTTTACCATTTGCTTTATTTAAATTTACAAATTGTATACAATATTTAGCCATTGGTCGATACGAGCTCCTGGGCAGTTCATATCTCCATGAAGCCTGGTCGCTTCCTTTTACATACAGATGCCTTAGAGAAGGGAAGGAAGTTTATCTCAAAGGTGAAGAGTGCACAGAAATACCAGATCACACATTAATGTGTAGACATATCCAATTACACGGCTCTTGCAACCAAGAACAGCCTAATTTAGCCTGTGTTTTGAAGGGTGCTCCCGTTCCCGCAATCTGGCGCTGGCTGCAGGCGTTGTGGTGTTATTTTGCTTTATTAAAAATGGATGCCCGTCCTATGTTTCAAGACGAGCAGTGGCGACTGGCACTGTTTTGCAACAGGATGCTAGATTACTATGGCACGCTGCCGCTCGCAACCTTAAGCGCAGCATATGGATTATCGTTTCGATTTTCCTATTTTACGTGTGTCCAGCCTGTCTTTCATTGCCTGAGTTGCGATTTCGACTGGGCCCTGGATTTGTGTGTCTGCAAGATGGTTTTTCCTGACGTGGATTTTAATCATCTCATGAGTCCCTTATTTGCTCATGAGTTGCTTTGTTTCGACGACGGGATTATGACCTTGGCAGCGATGCATGGAGTACTGGGTCGTTGGAATATATTTGCAGCGGCGCAAGATTTCTTGGCACACAGCTTCATTGAGAACCCACCATGTTGCCCTCTGATGGTGCTAGAGGCTCCGGTAATTGAAGAGCATGAATGTTCTTTCCCGCTATTGAATTGGATGGCTGAATTATTTTCGGATGATAACAGTGACTTTCTTTAGGAAGCTGTTGCTGCTTACTTTGCATATTCAGTCCTTGGCTGAGACCAATGGAGGCCTGGTTTGCCATTGAACTTTTTGCGATATATTTTTTTGAAATTATGACTACATTTTCATGTCCAAGACCTATTGACTTGAATTAAAGTGAAAACTACATTGTCTTGATAGCGAAATTTTGTTTTTTTGGGTGACGGAATTTTTATTCTCACTTCCTCAAATTTGAACTGACTATCGTTCTTGAACTCTGAATTTCAAAAATGAGCCCCTTATCTTATCTTGTCTTATCCGTGCTCGGATCATGGGGGGATGTCATATAGATACGCTTTGTCTATATGCTGTGTTAAGTTAGCATGAGCTTATTAGAAGTTTAAACGCCATTTTACCTTTCTGCTGCTTCTGCACACGACACATAACTGTTGTTTTAGCTTTGAGCCTAGTAGAGCGTTTTGATTCACACGAGAATAATATGTTATTACTCTGATATCAGCCTTGCTTAGTGAGCTGTGTCTGTACACTGAGTGCTGAAGCCTTCAAGGATAATTCGACACAGTGGTTGTTAGGAGGTCTGATCTTCGCACCTTCCTAGACATAACATTCATGCAGCGGCACACAAATTCTGGCTTTAGGCACATTTTATATTATTTCACACAGAGCACACTAACACACTTGATGGTGCTTCGCATGCAGTGAGCTGGTGGAAGATGATGTGATCCCTTACCACTAGGATCTTGAGGTATGGGGCCGCCCTGCTAAAACCCAATGAGACCTTCTTAGATATAATATAATATACTAGATAGGGAGGGTGAGAAATAGGTGTTGTTTAACCCTATTCATTTCAGCATTTTAGCATGTTGTCACCTTTTGCATTCTATGGACTAGTAACTGTGCTGATTACTTTGCTTCTTATAATATGTTTGCTTGTATTATCTAAGATACTGCGCTTGAGAACCCTGCATTAGTAAATAAACATTTCAAATATGCCTGCGTCCTCATTTACTCCTTGTTCTGAATTGAAACGATTGTATAACGAAAGAGTGTTCATGTGTTCTACGTTACCTGAGGTGTACTAAGTCCATGTTCTGGTTTGTCTAAGCATTGGGAGTTTGTAATGACCAATGAGACACTGTAGCTAGTCTGGTAGGGGATTTTGAATACTAAGGTGAGTTTTGGTACACCCTAATTCACTGAGGTTCTAAGTCTCTATGCACAGTTCTGTAGGAGAACGGAATCCCTGCGACATCCTCTTCTGTCTGCTGGAACAGCGTAATACGCAGTCTGAAGATTCTCTCCTGCCTCTGTCTCCTCAGTGCAAGGGCTTGGATACGCAGCCTCCTAGCTATCAGGTAAAGTCCCGCCATTTTGGAAGTTAAAATTGCATTGTGGGTTTCTTTTTATACTTTCAAATTGGTTACCACCTGCATGTAGTTGGTGTTAATTGCGATTTCTAAATTTACGGATTTCATGTTTTCGCAATTTGCAAATTTTTCATACATCTCTTTGCGATTTCTTACTTTGCGATTTCTTGTTTGCGAAATTCGCTAATGTAAAACCATGCAAAATAAGTTATCGCAATGAAATTCGCAGAGTTTGTACTTTTGCAAATGAAGTAATCGCAAAAATAGCGATTACTTATTTTGCGATGCGATTTCTTACATACATCTCATATTCCTATTTTTAAGGCGCAAACGCTATTTTTTTGAGATTCGCAGCATTTGCGACTCAAAAATAGCTTGATACATCTATCCCTTTGAGTTTTTTTAAGTAAGAGAACTGTTCAGTCGATGTATATTAGCTATCTATGAATCATGTGAAATTGTCTCCTAGAAGAAATTTAAAATTGAAGACATAGGGTCCGACCTAAAGTTTGGGGGAAAGTGTGCCCTATCACAAAACTCCTAGGGTTTCAGGGTCATTAGTAATTTGTTTTTCAAAAACAAAGTCCGAATCTAGTAGTTTGTTTTTGAAAAATAAAAAAAAAATTGATAAGCAGCCCCTCCCCAATCTTTCAGTGCCTTCACTTGAGCCGTCATGGCGGGCGCTGTTGTGAATGCACAGAGATGCCACAGGGCCGGTGGTGATCTCTAAATATGGCAGTCCTCTGTCCATGAGTGTGGCAGATGTAAGGTCTCATGCAACATGACGGTCTGAACGTATACGACATTGCTCTAAATCTGTCCCTTAGGGCCTTAAAGCACATAAGTAACATGTTCAATGTCTGTGAAAAATATACATCCCTAGGCCCAAGTATATATGGGTGCGGAGAGACAGTAACAGTGGGGCGCAGAGAGCCTGTATGAGTCTATTCCCGAGAACCAAAACTCATGGAGGTGCCTTCTTATGCATATTTTCAAGGTCTTCTTCCTAGCAGGAGACAGAAACAACACAGTCAGCTTTGAATACATCTGGATTCTAGGGGCCCCATTGTGTTCTCTAAATCACAATATAAGTTCCTAATGTTATATCACTGACCAGTGAATATCACTCCAAAGAATCTGGTGTGTTGATTGATCTTACCTGTTAGAAATTGGGTTCTGTTGGTTAACTGGGGTGTAAACCTTAGTCACACAGCAACCATAATCCTAGTCGAGGAAAGTGTTTGGAAACTCTAAATTAACTGTTGCCCCCCCCCCCCGCCCCCCTCTGGTAGCTTGGCACAGAGCAGTCAGGCTTTAGAGGCAATGTGCAGAGTATTTGTGCAATATTTCAAAAAGACTCCACACCAGGTTAAAAAATGAAACTTAATTTTGTAAAATCAAGACCAAAACAAAAAAAATCCAATAAGTAGAACTTGAGTAATGAATTTTTAGAGAATAAATAGTAAAATAGCGCTTAGAAGCAATACGCGCGTATTTGGGATATCTGGTCGATCCAGACTAGGGCAAAGTCAAACATTCAGGCCAACCACGATGGAGCTCAGGCCAGGCTTGCTGAAGAATAGTACCGTAATCGTGGCTGCATCCAAGTCGCAGATGTGGGATGCAGCTGAAGTGATGCATTGGCGTCGATCCACAAAGTGGCTGTGATGCGTCGGTTCTGATCCGTGTAGCAGTGGTGAAGTGTCAGCTCCGATGAACGAAGAGCTGCAAAGCACAGATTTGGCATACTCATTGAGGATGCCGTTGATGCGGGAGCAATGACTTTGTGCCAGAAAGATCGTTGCACAGTGGTGGTTCTGACAGTGATGCAGTGGGGATGATCCATGCAGCAGTGGCTTTTTGCTGGTTCTGATCCACGCAACAAGAGCGATGGGCCAATTCTGATTCACTCAACGGAGGTGATTCGCAGGTTACAACATGGAATGGATGGGTTTTTCAGGAGCAAGCACCTTAGGCCCACTTCCAAGGGTCCAAGACTGGGGTGGCACCACTTAGCAGGGCAGACTCACCAATGGCAGAGTACAGGTGCAGGAGCAAGTAGGTTGGAAATAGTTTATGTCCCTGCGACTTCAGATCAAGAGGCCATCCATTTGGCACTTGGAGTCACTGTGGGTTCAAGTGTTGCAAGTCCAGTACTTCTCACCCAGGTAGGGGATCATCATTATGCAGGGCAGCACAGCAATGCTGGAGTCCAGCAAAGTAATACAATAGTAAATTCACAAGATGGTAAGGAGGAATCAATAGATATCACTACTTTTTAATAGGGGACCATCAATTCCCCTATAGTTAGAACAATGTCCTGTCATTCATTTTCTTATAATTTAAACAAGAAACAATCACATACCACAGAAAACAGGTTTACATATTTTAATTATTGTAATCTAAAATTACTTCATCCTGTTTTAAAGCGATTTTCAAAAACACAATATATACATAAAAATACACACATATATACATCAATTATATACAAATAACATAAAAGACTAAAATCTTTCCTGTACCAATCACAAGTAATAAATCGTTCCTTTTCACCCTATTAGTCAAAAAAAGAAAAGTGTCCACCTATTCCATACAGGAAGTACACTTTGAGGTAGTCTTATCGCATACAATCGGTTCTATTTACTCCCAAACCTAAATTTCACGATTGTGGCAAAAAATAAATTCCAAATTCCATCAAATAATATCATCAGACTCCTCGTATTGTAATGTGTCTCAGACACACTCCTAGGGTCAGACTTCTGTCCTCAACCCAAGGAAATCTCTGCCCATGAGGACAGTGAATAACAGAGGCAACTGGCAGCTGTCAGTGTTCAGAGGCAGGCCTGGGTAACTCTTTGCTAGGTAGTGGTCCTAAGCACAGATATTGGGTAGGCCTCTCTTCCGGCCTTGGGGCCAGCAAGGAGTTCCCTATTGATTCATGAGGTTTCTCTGACATTTGAGGAGTCTCATCGTGGGAGCTGTAGCCACTGGTGTCTTGCACCCTACTTCTACTTTAATCCCCATAAGTTATGGTGTAGCATCCTACTACTGGTTTTTCGATCCAGGGTCTGTACCCTGAGGCCGAACAAGGGACAGGGGTAAGTCCCCCCTCATTCTGCCCCTATATCTGGGCTCCCGTACCCTCTGCTTGTGAGTGGTACCCCCAGAAAATGGAACTGTCAAGGTGTCCGTGGTGGCCACTCCTCTCAGTTCTTCTGACAACTGAGGCAACTAATTGCCCCGAATGCATTCCATGGGTCTCTGGGACTAACAATGACCCTCCTTTGGGTCACCTCCCCATGCCACTCCTGGGATACCAGGGCCGTCGGGTGGAAGAAGTCTTGCCACTGGGCCTGAATTACACTACACACCTGGTCGGTGTACTGCTCTGGGGTAAATAGCCTTTCCACAACCATGGTTGGGCTAGCCCTGGGGTTCTCAGAGCAGTGACTGGGGACGTATTCACTTTCACTGGAGGGAAGTGATGACTTATACCCCCCGGGATCTAACTGGGAGCACTTGAAGCAGCAGGGATAGAAATGGGCCACCCTGGGCCACTGCCCACTAGAACCCCCCCTTGTTTCTCAGATGGTGCTTCGGAACCATTTCCACTCCCTTATTCTGGAACTTATATGGGTCCTCTTTAACCTCCCCCTCACTCTGCTGGGGGATACCTGAACAACCTTTCTTGGGGTCACTCCCAGGTACCTTCTTGAACCCTCTTGTACAGGCCCCAAAGTCCGCCTCCTCAAGAAGTTCAGTCAGCCAACTGCCTTCATCTTCCTATTTTTCTGACCCTCTTTGTTGACTGTAGGACTCTGGGCACTGTACCACTGCCAGGACCGTTTCTAGGTGTTTTTCCGCCCTAGGCGAGAATTGATAAATGCCGCCCACTCCCTTTTCCTAACATTACTCTCTCCCCCTGTCATCAAGGCTAGAGAGGCACACCCTCTATTGTCGTACCCTTCTATGTTTTTCTCATTTACTGTCAGGAAACACGATCACAACAGTCAGTCCTGCAAACTACCTCAATGAAAGGCACAGGTCAGACCGTTACGGTAGCCATACACTAACGGAACTATGTACACTTATGCCCAATAGAGCCGTGTGTTTAAATACCACTGAGGTGTCAAGTGCACCTCGTGTTCAAAACCAGAAACAACAAAAATAGTAACTTGCACCATCTTCCAAGGCCAGACCTAGTGGTTTTGCCAACGCTTGTTTTTTTCCCCGCTGAGGCACCTGAAATAGGGAGATTATAGTTCATGATGCTCAAATCTGCGCTAATCAGAGACTATGGCAAAACGTTAATAAAGTTTGGCGTACAACACAGAATGAACTGCTTCTTGGTACTGTAAATAGAAGTTATTGACAAGCTTATGCATGGTACCGCTGTGAGAGTAATCCTGACCAGAATTTGAGCCCGTGCAAGGCAGAATGCACACTTCACAATAATTGACAAGTGGTTCCATGTTGTGGAACACCTTCAACCAATCTCAGGTTTGCGGCCACCTGTGCATTGCATTCTGGGATTTGTAGTCTTACTTTTAACAGGGTAAGCACTGGCTCACATATCCCAGCGTGGACATTGACGTTGGCCTAAACAGTCACTACCAGATGACAGTATCGGGCATGACACTAGGCTAGTGGTCAGTTTGGGAACAGTTAGGAAAATGAGGTGCTACCCCGGCAAATCAGTTCTGAAATATGTTTTTTTTTCTCCCAATTGGATTGGTGCCACTCTGGCTACTTGGACAATAAAAGGTGGTGGCTTAAGTGTGTCACACCTGCACGTGACAGAGGATACCCCTTTGAAGCTTGCTTGTGCAAATGGAGGGTACATCCCCCAGGTCATCTTGTCAGAAGGTCATCACACCCAGCCAAGACCTTTTTGCTTACCTTTCATTGGAGCCATTCACACCTCCCAGCAGGCTGTCAGAAAATAGTTGGAGATTATCTATCATAGGGATAGAGGCTATCATAATACCCGTCAATATTTTTGCTGATAATTTGAAGGGCATGTGTCACACACCATGAATCTATGGTTTGTTATCATGAGAAGTAGCCACTTCTGTGCCCACCAATACTAACACAATGGCGGCCTAGGATGAGGAGTCTGAGGATGAGGAAAACCTTGCTGCTCTGTCCAAACTGCAAGACTTCAATGACACATTTCGGTACTAACTTCTCCTACATCTTTCATTTGTATATGAGCCACATTTGATTGCAATACACTGCAGTTCTTCATGTTGGACCCAAATAAATATTGTCTTTCAACAATGCATTGTTTTTGATCTCTTTGAGTTCAAAAGTGTCAAATATTTATTTATTATGTTGAGTTATTTGTTTGCAATATTTTTTCACCTCCTACTGATTTTACCTCAGCTTCTGAAATCAATGAGCTGCTATTTTGTGCTGAACTCTAATTATTGATTTCTTTCATATAATTGTTAATTTTGCACCAATTTCTTTTACTTTTTTGAACTAAGTATACATTTGTGTGCTTCTTTATTACCTGCCAACCTACTAACTTACATAATTACATTTGTAGGTCATATATATATCTTGTTAGACAATAAATAAATATGCAGAACTTGGTTACTTGTAATTATAATTAGTGAGACTAGCCTGATATTGGGAGAATGACACATCGTGTCCTTTTCACTGTAAATGCACTCGCGAACAAAATGACACAGCAATTATGGCTAACACAAGCTCATCATTATAATATTTTACCATATATTTTAGTGGTTTTGCCTTGTCTGGATTGAGGTTTTAAAATTAGTAGAAAATCTAGGGGCCGTATCCTCAAAAGTCCTCAGTAGTTTTTGCATAGAGGCCACAGTCCTGGCAGTGCACCAGTGGTTGGCAGTTGTGGTTCTTCACTATCCTAAAAGGGGAGTTCCAAAAATAATTTCAAATGGTTATACCTCTGTGGGCTGTGAGTCCTTGGGTACAAGGACTCTTAAAACTGCACTGAAGATTAAAAAGTAGCAGACAGCAAACAAAAAACAGGTTCTGGATCTTCGTCAATGCAGGATTAGGAACCAATAGGGGTGGATATTATTTGAGGGACTGTGATGAAATTCAAAAGTTAGATCAGTATCAGTATTCTGATAGCCATTCTTTCCATTCTGTTCAGTAATCTGGTGTCCGCAAAAAGGTCAAAGGAAGTGAACGGACTGAGTATCACAAAAAGGACAAGTACACCAAGCAGAAAAGTTAATCGGACATGAAGTTGAGGTTACAGAAGAGAAAGAACAAAAAAGTTCAAACTCAAGGGTTCACTTAATGAACAAGAAGTTGGCAGGTCTATCAAAGAAATGTTCACCGCAAACCAGGCATACTTCAACGTAATAGGACTTGGTCAATAGCACTTCTTGACAGCGTGACTTCGCTGTCAGGAATTGTTGCCCTACCTGTTGCCATAGAAGCTGCTTGGAGTGCAGAGGGGGCCGCCGCACTGCAAAAGTTCCACCTGAGTGCCGCCGAGAGCCACCATTGACTCCTGACACAAGGGAACTGCATCCCCCACCATCCCGTGCGGCAGTACCGCTGCCCAACAAGGTCACTTGCACCAGGAGGTGCTCAAAAATGGGCATGGGCTCCCGCAGCGGGGTCAAGGGCAGGCCCGTCCGCGCCTGTCAGCGGCAGGAAAAGGCTGGGCTGGGCCACCCCTCCAACATCTTCCCTGGATTTGAAGTAAGCCTGCATAATTGACTTTGAATTTAGACTTAAGGGGGTATTGCTTGCATTCCTTCATGCTGAAAGGAGAGTTTGTTGAAGGAACAAGTTGTGTTATTTAGTTGTGTTATTCGTGTAAATTTTCTAAATTATAACTTGGTTAAGTCTATACTTGAGGCCATGAGTAAAAATGTACATAAGGGGGGAATAGGGGCAGGAGTGGTGGGGACCCTAGATGCTTTCCTCTCACAGTCCGAATCCGTGTTAATACACAAGTTTGAGCTCACCGAACAGAGGCTCTCCTTAGACCCACTAAATCCATTTGCAAAGCAAGTTCCAGTGCCAGATCCCAATGTCACTGTAGCCACGAGCCCCCAAACCTCTCTAAGGATCATACCTGGCTCACATCAGGGTACCTCTCAATCTTCACAAATGGTCAATTTGTCTTGCCCAACCCCATGTTCCCCGCCAAACATCCGCACCAGGCATCTAAGGGCATCACTAGCCCCTAAAGGCAATGATCAGTCTAAGAAAAGGAAAGCACGTAGTGCCCCCAAAGCTAGTCACCAGATCTCAAAGCAGGCAAAGAACAGGAATGTAGCTCATGGGCTGAGAGGGCCTACTGCCATACCCACTAATTTCGATAGCACTAAGGGGGTAGAGGTTGGCGATAATCCATCTGTTCTGGCGACCGGATATCATGACTCCCCAAGGGTTCAATCAGTCCTCATAAAACAGTTGGAAGAAAAACTTTTAGCCCTGATTAGCCCCATAATGGTGAAACTTGAAACAATTGTCCAAAGATTGAGCAATATAGACCAGCACATACTTAAGGATCAATCTGCTAACCCTGAGAATAGACATGTTGAAAACCAAGCCGTTAGAGAGACGAGAACTCTATCTAGATCACCACGTTCCAACATGGCCTGCCCCTCATTTTCCATGGTTACCCCTCTGAATCCCCCTACATTGTATGAATCAAAAGGCAGGGAAGGGCCAAAGGGCCCAGTAGGTAGACTGCAGGGCTTGGGAAGCGCAACGTCTGTAGGAGCATCCTTACATCTTCCACCCGAGGCAACCCCACCACCATTATTCTAGCAAATGTTCTAAAACTCCAACATCAAGAAGAGGCACACTGGTCCTCACTTAAGAATAAGGCACTCCACTTCTGGAATATTAAAACAGGGCTTGGGAACCACCTCTTTAGTGAGTTTAAGATGGTGAGAAGGGTTGCTTGGGTAGGCCATTCTCGAAAAGGTTTGGATGGGGACTGTGTTGTTTTAAGCTTAAGGTCCCTGAACATGGTTCGGTGTATCCTGGATCGGGCAACCCTCCTTTGGATTAGAACTGAGGCTATCAGTGTTCTCCCGCTGGGACACTTCTACCGATCTGATATACATCCCAGGGCAGCAAGGGTGAGGTCAACCTGGAACTGGCCAGGATTCATCAATTGTGCAGTCTAGATGGCCAATAGATTTGAGGTGCTTAGCACACTAGATGAAAACGATTGACTGCCTCCCAAAACAGACTGCAAAACGTATGGGGTGAGTTCAACCCAGGTCCCTAGTGAGAACAAACTTACAAGGAATAATCATAGCCAAGGGACCACTATGTTATCGACTATCGACGTACCCAAGGGCATCAATAATTGGGTAGATCATACAGGGGTGGTAAATAGTACATATAAGGTCTCAAAGGCTGTCATATGTCCAGTGCTAGGCACAACTGTTCCCAGTCTAATCCCTGGCGCAAGCGTGCACCATCAATGCAGTAATCTAAGCTTTGGCTGTACACAAGTGTCTTTGGTCTCATGGAACATCACAGGGTTAAAAAGTAAATTAGTATCATATTACTGGCTCACATTTATAGATAAAAACAATGTCATAATACTTCAGGATAATTTACAACAAGGGGTGGTGATGGACAGAGTCTCTGAATTAAGCAGAGTACTCTCACCCAGTCAAGAGATCAGGGCTAGATCCAACACCGTTTTTTAGCTCATTGCACCATCCCAGTTTCAGAACCTGGCTGTATGCAAATTAGTCTGTCCCTGGCCCAGTGCATCATGGGAACAGGGCAGACCAGACTACAAAAGCCAATTCTTACACTGGGAAGGAAACAAGCTTCCGGGGACCGGTTTCTGCCATTTCAGGCGTCTTCGGCCCGGCTTGCTTGAATCCTGATGGTGCAATGAGCAAGGGACTCACATCTGAGTATACCCTTCCACGCTTAGGGTGGACAAAATAATTTACAACAAGGGGTGGTGATGGACAGAGTCTCTGAATTAAGCAGAGTACTCTCACCCAGTCAAGAGATCAGGGCTAGATCCAACACCGGAAGCTTGTTTCCTTCCCAGTGTAAGAATTGGCTTTTGTAGTTTGGTTTGCCCTGTTCCCATCATGCACTGGGACAGGAACAGACTAATTTGCATACAGCCAGGTTCTGAAACTGGGATGGTGCAGTGAGCTAAAAAACGGTGTTGGATCTAGCCCTGATCTCTTGACAGGGTGAGAGTATTCTGCTTAATTCAGAGACTCTGTCCCTCACCACCCCTTGTTGTAAATATAATACTTCAGGAAACATGGCTAGTCGAACCGGAATATAGACAAGGTTACTTAAATTTCTTTAAGCCCACCGCTCCCAGCTTGCGGGGTAGACCGATGGGGGGGTTTAACCACCTAGGTGAGACAGGAAGACAGTTACAAAGTCAAACAGATGGACTCCGAGAACAGTGACATTTTAATAATTCAAATTCAAATCCCGCAGTCTAAGGACCTTTCATCTTGAATATTTACGCAAGGGGGAAGCCTGGGTTAAAGCCTTGGATACCATCACCTTGTTAGACTTGTATCTTAAGAGCGGTAACTGCAAACTTGTATCTTAACCTTTATAGTGGAAAGGGGAACATTCTAGTAGCGGGAGACTTCAATTGCTGCCTTGAACTGCTTAATAGCAATGACATAGACCTCACTTTGGAGGAAGACTGTTCTTGGGACATTCCGCAACTGTCCCTACCTCCAATCAAGAAGTGGACAGAAGCTGCACTGCAGCTTAAAGTTTTAAGCAGGGAACAGGGGTTAAGGGCTGCGAACGGAAGAACAGAATCCGATAAGCAGGGAGCTTCCACTTTCAATAATGGATTGCACAGTAGCCGCATAGACTACATTCTTTTCAACAACGAAAATTGGTTCTCCATTAAGGACATGGTCGTATTGGAAAGGGTGGAAAGTGACCACAATCCGCTTGTATTGTCTTTTCAGTTATTAAGAAGTCGTCCCTCAGAAGCTTCCTCAGCCGGTATTGACACTTTCCTCACCAATGGCACAAGGAGAGTAAAATGGTCGAACTGCCTTCTTAAAGAGGACCATTTAGCTGTGATGAGTGAGTTGGCCACTGAGGCTACAGCAGACCTTTAAAAATGTGTCACGCAACAGGATAGGGTGTCTAAAGTTACTTCCATCCATACCGAATTTTTAACCAAGCTCAAGGGCTTTTTTATAATAAACGTACAAAATCTGAAGAATAGGTCTAATTCAAGGGCTGAAACATGGTATGGGAAATCATGCAGGGATGCTTACAAAGCCTTGGCTAGGGTTATAAGAACGAAAAACAGGGACAGGATTAAAAATGCTAAGGTGGCATATAAGAAAGTGCAACACGATGCAAAACGGGCATGGGATGAGCAGCAAAGGATGGAGTTGTATCATGCCTGCAGAGACAGGAATATGGTTGCATTCTGGGATCTGGTTAAATGGGGGAAAGGGAATCCTAGGGAATAACAATCTAACCACATACCACCAGAGATGTGGTATCGCATTTCACAACTCAGTTCGCCCCCCTAGCTCAGGATCTAGAGCTGTGCCTTGATCTCCCGAATTTCCCCAAAGACATCACATCCCTACATTTCACCACGATGGAGGTCGAAAGAGCCCTCAACACGGTCCCGAAGGGTAGAGCTCCCGGGCTGGACTGTGTACCAGCTGACTTGTTCTTACATGATAGGGGAGTGTGGGTGACTTATATTCAGTTCCTCGCCAATGCTATTGCAAAAGGCTCCCCCATCCCAGATACATGGAAGGGTGCTGAGATCATCTCGATCTATAGGAAGGGGGATCGTTCAGACCCAGGAAATTACAGGCCTATAAGCTTAATTGACTGCATCCAGAAGGTGATTGCTAGGCTCGTCCTGAGCAGAATCCAAGGCTGGATCGAGGAGCAGGACATTCTGTCTCCTTTTCAGGCTGGGTTCCACTCACATATGAGCACTATCGATCAGGTTTTTAGATTTTTTTAATTTACTGGCGGGTGGTAATCCTTAGAGGAGGCACGCTCTATGCTGCATTTGTCGACCTTAAGACGGCATTTGATTTAGTGCCGCGTGCCAAGATGTGGAGTGCCTTTGCTGAACAGAGTATGCCACTGGACGTACTGGCTTTTTCAATCAAACTTTGCGATGCAAATTTTGCCAAGTACGGTGGGGACAGCAAGGGAAAGTAACGGATGGGTTTCCCATTTACAAGGGGGTTCGACAAGGGTGTGTACTAGCACCAACACTCTTCTCCTTGTACATTAACAGGGTGAGTCAGTATTTTAAGAACCATCCTACAGATGCTCCCAAACTTGATGGCAAGATGATCCCTCTGCTAATGTTTGCAGATGACACCTTGTTAATTTCCAAAATGCAGCAAGGCCTTCAGAAGGCTATTGTGTGTTTCGAGGTGTTCTGTAAGGACCATGGTCTTATCATTAATGTGAATAAGACAAAGTTTATGGTGCTGCACAAGCAAAGGTTCGTAAGAGGGAGGGTGGGTATGAATGGCGTTACGCTAGAGCAGACTCAAGTCTTCTCCTACCTTGGTATAACTCTGGGTTCTAAATTAGATTGGAAACCTCACACTAATCAGCTGGCTATTAAACATGCACAACTAGCTGGTGCCCTAATAAAGGAACTCCGCCTTTCAGCTACAAAACCGATTGCCCCAGCTCTTAAAATCTACAGTACTAAAATCAGAGCGTCAGTCCTTTACGGGGCTGAACTCTGGGGGTTTAATAATTTAGCAGCACTAACGAGCTCCCAAAATAAGTTTGTGAGAGTAATAACTGGCCTTCCACCATCCACGCCACTATTGCCCCTCTTTTATGATCTGGGATGCCAATGTTTACAGGATGTAGCACGATTTAGACCTGTGGCTTACTGGAGGAGACTGTGGGTTACCCCTGAGCTCTCCCAGTACGCTCAGGCTTTCCTCAAAGTTAGAGATGCTGATAGCACTTGTAGAATTCCATGGATGAAAGAGCCCAAGGCAGTCTACACCGCTATGGGCTTGAGTTCACTGTGGGAGAATCCCACTGCTAATCTTTTTCTGCCTAGAAAGGCCTTCAATGAGTTTTATTGGACCATGGTTTCTATGAAAAGTTTTAGGATCTGCACTCTTACAAGAGATTTCCTGGAGCTAAAACATGATATTGCTTACAAAGGGTACTGGGATTTTATCACACTTCCCCGTGATAGGAAATGGTACCACCAATTCAGGATGGGAACGCTTCCTGTCAACTCTTACACCGGCAAATGGCATGCCAAAACCAGCACTAGTTGCCCATTTTGTCCATCTCAGCCGGAAAGTATAGCACATATCCTGTTTAAGTGCCCAGATTACAAATATCCTAGGCACATGTGGTTGAAGCCTATCTGCCTGCTGAAGAGCATTACCACTGGTTCAGAGGCACTAAGGATACTTAAAACAGATTGTTCAGAACCAATTGTTATTGCTGTCGCTATCTACAATGGATGTGGGTAATTCGTGCGCGCAAGTTAAGCCAGAACTAAACTTGTTTGTAACATATTTATATATATAGATATATATATTCACTGAAAAAACCATAGGTTATAGACCATATATAGTTAGGAATTAGCATTTAGAAAACCTTATTTTACTCACACAAAACCATTGAAATTCCATATATAGTTAGTTGCACTAACTATATATCGCGCACCCGCAATCCACTGCTGATCATGTCACATATTACATCATTCATGACATGGTCAGTGACATCACTGATGACATCACTGATGACATCTCAAATGACATCACTGATGACATCACTGATGACTACATCCAGTGACTGTATGTTTCTGTAAAGTTAAAATATGTCTTACATATTGAAGAATGAGTGGATGTATAAGTGTCTGGATGAAGGATTTAGTAGGTGCGTGACTGACTGTATGAGTGAGTGATTAAATGTGTCTCACTGAATGCATGGGTTAGTGACTAAACTGTCTTAATTTGTGCATCATTATGTCTGTTGTTCTGTAAACTGCTGCATGTGTTGATCATTAGCTATACGAGAGGCTATATGTGTTATTAATTGGTTGCCCAAGTATTTCTATGGGAGATTGAGTTTGTGTGGGGGTGGCTGGAAGGTGTGTGACTCTATGCATAGATGTGTGAGCAGTTTATTCACTAGGTGTATGAGTTCAAGAGTGCATGTGGAAACAGCTACATAGGCAGTTGACTGTGTGCATGAGTGTATTGATGAGTGAATGGATATCTCAATGCTACATGTCATAGTAAGTACATATGTAAAACACAGTACATTTGAGAGTTGGCATATATAAATAACTGTGCATGAGAGCCACTGAATGAGTGAGTGGTTGTATCGATCATTGTGAACTTGTATCAGGGATTGTATAAGAGAGTAAATATGTGTTAGTATATGTTTCAATAAGTAAGGTGTGTTTAACTGTATAGTTCAAGAAATTGAGGTGAGATTGTTTCTTTGCATGACTGACTGGGTGTGTGAGTAACTCCATGGATGAGTGGCAGTGTGTGAGTGTCTGTATACACTGAGTGTATCTAAGGTTATATCAGAGTCTGAAGAGGTTTATCGTATTAGCACAAGAATGATGTCAAATGAGATGTCATCAGTGATGTCATCAGTGATGTCATTTGAGATGTCATCAGTGATGTCATCAGTGATGTCACTGACCATGTCATGAATGATGTAATATGTGACATGATCAGCAGTGGATTGCGGGTGCGCGATATATAGTTAGTGCAACTAACTATATATGGAATTTCAATGGTTTTGTGTGAGTAAAATAAGGTTTTCTAAATGCTAATTCCTAACTATATATGGTCTATAACCTATGGTTTTTTCAGTGAATTTTCAAGGTTTTGTAAATGCTAATTCCTAACTATATATGGTCTATAACCTATGGTTTTTTCTGTGAATTTCATTGGTTTTTTAACAGCTAATATCTGTAGCTGTAAAATGTATTCTTCTTTAAATCCAAAAATATATTTTTTTATGTTTATGAATAAATTTTTTTTAAAATATTTTTTTTCCTTTGTTCCCGCTTAGCTGACCTTGATGCCGCGAAATAGACCGCGAGCCGGTAAACGTTTCTTTACCGCAAGTGCCGCGTTAGAAAACAACATCGTGACGCCTCCCGTCCGCATGACGTTTCACGTTCTCGCGTGATACGTCATATGACGTGCTACGTTAGCGAACTGGTACGCGAAGCGAGTCGCAAAGCGCAGGTTTCTGGAAGCAAACCGGGAGGCCCTGCAAAGCGCTTAACGTAAACACAGCAAGTCATGTGACTTGGTAATAACACTTTTCATTGGTTCATTTCACTTTTGGTTTCCTAATGATGTAAGACTAGGTCATATAATCTAAAATGAACACTTTTGATTGGTTGAGAACTCTTGTTTTTCCCAAATGATGAAAATCCCTCCTTCTTTCCTCACTCTGACTTTCATCATTGTGAGAGAAAGACCCTTTGTGATCACTGAGCAATGGCTTCTTTAGTAGCTTCAGCTGGTGCTTCCCCACCACCTCCACCACATCCAAGGAAGAGTGGACCACCTGCTCAAGTTATAATTCAACAAGAAGAGGAAGAAGAAGAACAGGACGACGAGCACGAAGAGAGGCAGTTTTTGCCTGAGCAGCCCAGGACGTCTCACCGGAAAGAAAACTTCATTTGGCAATTTTTTAAAATTCCCAAAGGTCAGAAAAAAGTAAATGCAAGATACGTAACTTGCCTTATATGTCAAGATAGACTGTCCAGAGGAACCGAGAAAAAATACAGTTTCGGAAACTACACAATGCATCGCCATATGACTAGGTGGCATCCTAACAACTACAGTGCTGCACAGTTTCGGAACGACCTAGATAATCTCCCTATTATGGCCAGAAGATCTGTTGTACCGGAAGTAACGGGACCAGAGGGCAGGGAGATGGTGCCAAATATACAAATGAGATTTGGTGATGTAAAACACATCTGCGTATTTTGCGATGGATTCATTTCCTACGGAGAAAAAAGCATCACTCTGATCAACAGAGCTATTGACTATCATATGCAAGTTTGTACGAAACGCCCAAAATAATAAATACTTCTTTTTTTGTTTTGTTGCTCCTGTTGAGCCCTTTACAATGAATCGTTTTCATTGCCCCCTCCAAGAAAAACCCAAAAGAATATAAAACTGTTCAGAAAAATTCAAAAACAGTAAAAAAAGTTCCGAAAAATAATAAAAAAAATATAAAACAACAAAAACAATAACAAAAAAAGTTCTTTTCAGAACTACCTCCCCGTTATTAAAAAATTGGTACAATATTTGGAACTGTGCCAACCTCTATTTCTCTTAGTTCGCTTCCCAGTTCGCTCGCCGGTACGCGAACCGAAAGCGAACCAAAAACAGTAAGTATAAGGGAAGGAAACAGACACTTATGTTAAAAGAAAGACAGCTATAGGGGAGTAAACTAGAGATACTATTACCCGTAATCCACTGCTGATGATGTCACATATTACATCATTCATGACATGCTCAGTGACATCATCAGCAGAGGATTGCGGGTTTTTTGGCAACGTGCCTGATCCACGGTTTAATAACGCTGCCTTTTGCTTTATATAAGTTTTCAAATTGTATGAAATATATACCAATAGGTTGTTATGAACCTTTAGGTAGTGCTTTTCTTCATGAGGTCTGGTCGCTTCCATACACATACAGATGTTTCAAAGATGATCAAGAAGTTTATCTGAATGGAGAGGAATGCACTGAGACGCCAGATCATTCACTAATGTGTAGGCACATACAGTTACACGGTTCATGCAACAAACACCGACCAAATATGGCTTGCGTGTTGCAAGGCACGCCAGTTCCTTCTATCATCCCCACGTTCAAGTTGTTGGAAAATGGTAGTTATTTGATGCTCAATAATGAAGATTGTTCTGAGTTAATTAAAAGTATTCCTTTTATCGTAACAGTAAGTGAACGGGTTATTTGCTGCAGAAATGTTCTATTTCCTCCCACACATGAACATAGGGAGTTTTCAATCTGGCCACAAATACCAACCTTGGGACAGATTTCAACGGCATGGCAAGAATAAGAGCTCTTTTGTCTCAGAGAGAGGTGGCCTTGAGTTCGGCCCGTGAAACTTTCGTGCTTCACATAGCGAACACCCGTACAGAGGTGCACACACTTTTCAATTCAGATTTGCCTTTCAATTTCAGCAAGATGGTTCCGACTATCTTTAACGCATCCTCCACAAAGACCCTGGCGCACTTTTTTAAAGTTGTTACCAGTGGTCTCGTGACTTCATTTGAGAAAATCTTTGGAGTCATCCCTGCTTCCTTTCATTCTATTTTCTCCACTCTGGTTCGTGGATTGGCATTTTTACTTGCATTACCAGCGGACGCTCTTGTGCTTTTTTACATTTTTAAATATGGATGTCCCTCCTATGCAACCTCCCACCCTGCAGCTGCTGACACTGTTCCGCAATCGCATGCTAGAATATTATGGCACAATGCCGTTGGCGATATTAAGCACGGCATATGGATTATCTTTTCGATTCTCCTACTTCACCTGTGTCCAGCCTGTATTTCACTGCCTGACCTGTGATTTCGATTGGGCCATTGATTTGTGTCTCTGCGGACCGGTTTCTCCTGACGTCGACTTTAATCAGCTGATGACTCCTATCATTACTCACGAGTTGGTTTGTCCTGGCGAAAGGATTATGGCTGTGGCATTGATGCATGGACTACTTGGTCCCTGGAATTTACTGGCGGCAGCACAGTCTTTCTTGGAACAGAGCTTTCTTGAAAACCCACCGAGCTGTCCTCTGATGGTGATAGAGGATCCGGTGCTGGGAGAGCACGTATGTTCTTTTCCGCTTTTAAATTGGATGGCTGAACTGTTTTCGGATGAAGACGGTGACTTCCTATTGGAGGCTGTTGCAGCTTATTTTGCATACACAGTTATGTCATAGACCTTTTTCATGTTTGATATGCTGAGTACTAGCATTTCATTGACAATTCATTGACTTATTTGTCAAGTTTTTATTATTTACCTTGCCTATTGGCTTAAGACTCGATAAAGTACTTGGCTGTTTTATTTTTCTTTAGCATTAAATTTTCCTAGTTTTTAATGCTTTACCTTGCGGACCGTCCACATATAAACTTGCAATCTGCTCTCATGAGATGGCACTTCTATTATCTTATTCAGTTCGTTTCCGGATCATGGGGAGGTGTCATCTAGGTCCTGGATATCTTTACACCGTGTTAAGTTAGCATGGGCTCATTACCGGTTTAAACGCCATTTTTCCTTTTTTGCAACTTCTGCACACGACACTTAGTTGTTGCTTTAGCTTTCCACCTAGTAGTTCATCGTGGTTTACATGAGAATAATATGTTATTGCTCTACTATCTGCTTTGCTTGTTAAACTATATCTGTACAGCGAGTGCTAAAGTTTCAAGAACAACACGATACAGAATTGTTATGAGGTCTGATCTCCACGACTTCATACTCATAACATAAGTGCAACTTCTGCCAATTCTGGGCATGAGGCGGGTTTTATATTGCTTTGCCGAACACACATACACAACAGTTGATGCGGTTCACATGAAGAGAGAGCTGGTGTATGCTGATGTGATTCCTTCAAATCTAAGACACTAAAGTATGGGCACGCCCTAAACCAACACAAAGAGACCTTCTTAGCAAATAATATAATATGTGTATTAGGGAGGGTGAGATATAAGCAGCCGCGGGCCGTGGAGGGAGTTACGGTGGGGCAGGGAGGCGGGGAGGGGGAGAAGCAGGGTGGAGCCCTCTCTACCTTGCCCCTCCCCCTCCCCGCCTCCCTGCCCCACCGTAACTCCCTCCACGGCCCGCGGCTGCTTATAAGTGTTGCTAACTCTTATTCATTTACAGCATGTTAACATACTGTCACCATTCGCTTTTTATGTACTAGTAACTATGCTGGTAATTTTGCTACTGATAATATGTGTACTTGTATTCTCCACCCTGCTTCTCCCCCTCCCCGCCTCCCTGCCTCACCGTAACTCCCTCCACGGCCCGCGGCTGCTTATAAGTGTTGCTAACTCTTATTCATTTACAGCATGTTAACATACTATCACCATTCGCTTTTTATGTACTAGTAACTATGCTGGTAATTTTGCTACTGATAATATGTGTACTTGTATTATCTAAGATACTACGCCTGAGAAGACGGCATTAGTAAATAAACATTTCAAATACACATGTGTTCTTCTTAACTCCATGTTCTGGTTTCTAAGAAATATATAACGACCGACTGTTCATGAGTTCCACGTATCCTGAGGTACTATAAGTTCATATTCTGGATTGTCTAAACATTGAGAGTTTGTTATATCCAATGTGACACTGTACCTAGCTTGCTAAGGAGTTTTTGATTACTAACGTGAGTTTTGGGACACCCTAATTCGCCGAGGTTCCAATCCTCTGTCCACAGTTCTGTGTGAGAACAGAAACCCTGCGACAGGGGCACCCCCGACCCTTGCTGGAGCTTCATCACACTTGCGATACAACTCTAGCAATGCGCCACCTTTACGGCACAGATACATCACGCATCTCTGCTGTTTTTGCCCCATGATGCGCCGCATTGTAAATGCAGCACACCATAGGTGACGGAACAGCGGCACAGAATGACTAACACATCCCTGGTGATGCGCCAGTCATCATAAATGTATCCCTATGCTTCTTATCTTGTTAGAGATGAACCGCCATATGTATCATCAAAGTTTTTTGCATTTCCTAAATAGCGAACTTTAAGGAATAAATAGCGATTCTTTACCATTCCTAGTTTGCGATTAGCTATTTGCTAATTACAAATTACCCATTCATTTCCTTCATTTCCATAGGGCGGTTGGACTCACTTTTAGCTCGAACGGCTGAATGGATTTCCACGAAACTTGGCAAAATTGTAGGGACTGGTAGCCCGATGTGCCTTTGCTATGTCTCAAGATATATGCTCCAGTGGTTTTTACGAAAATTAACTTTGAAAAATATATATTGGGCTACATTGGCCTATATATATGTTGGAGCCCAAATGTAGCCCAATGTAGCCCAATGAAGCCCAATGTAGCCCAATGTAGCCCAAAGATGGCCGCCAGACACACAAAAAAACAAATGTAGCCCAAATATCAGCCAGATGTAGCCCAACTATAGCCCAGTGACAGAATGACCAATCAGCTTCGCAAACCTCCGTTACGCGAAGCGGAGCGCTGTTACAGATATATATCTTTTTTTGAACGTTAATTTCTCAAAATCCACTGGAGCACATATATTGAGACCTAGCAAAGGCACATCGGGCTACCAGTCCCTAATATTTTGCCAAGTTTCGTGCAAATCCATTCAGCCGTTCGATTATTATTATTATTTTTTTTTTTTGCCCCGCGGGGCCCTTTTAAAACCTCCACATCAAACCTAGGGGGTCAGCGACAATGTACTATGCCCCCTTATGGTCATTTGCCCCTTCGCTTTGGCCTCCTCTTGTCTCTCGATCCTACCGAGAGACAAGATGGCGGCCGCTACGGACTGTTTGGAATGTTGACAGACGCCGGAGAACCAATCAGCTTCGCTTCACAAAGCTCCGTTGCGCGAAAAGTACGCGTCCTGGGCCGCTGCCTGGTCCGCTGTTACAGATATATATCTTTTTTTAAACGTTAATTTCTCAAAATCCACTGGAGCACATATATTGAGACCTACAAAAGGCACATCGGGCTACCAGTCCCTACAATTTTGCCAAGTTTCGTGCAAATCCATTCAGCCGTTCGGGCTAAAAGTGAGGCCAACCGCCCTATGGAAAACTCAATGTTAAAAACACGTTTTGGGACCCCCCTTTTTTCTCGACCCCCCCTGGACGAAACCCCCCCCAATTTTCAGGGGCTGCTCAGAAACAAAATGTGCCATTTTCCTGAAAATTTCAGCCAATTCCGTCCACAAACGCCAAAGTTATTAGACATAGAATTTTCAAAAAACCCATAGAGAAAAAATCCTAACTATATATACCTACTGGCGACCGCCAGTAGGTAATATATATATATATATATACACTTATATATATATATTACCTACTGGCGATAGCCAGTAGGTATATATAGTTAGGATTGTTTTCCGTAGGGAAATCGCAACATTCTATTGGGAATAACTTTGGCGCCGGTTGAGAAATCTTCCTGAAATTTTCCTAAACTTGGCCTCGCGGCGCTCCGGTCCTTTTCTGAAAGTTTGGGGGGGATTCGTCAAGCGGGGGCCGAGATAAAAGGGGGGTCCCAAAACGTGTTTTCCCCATGTTAATTTCTATAGGGCGGTTGGACTCACTTTTAGCCCGAATGGCTGAATGGTTTTCCACCAAACTTGGTAAAATTGTAGGGACTGGTAGCCCGATGTGCCTTTGCTATGTCTAAAGATATGTGCTCCAGTGGTTTTTACGAAAATTAACTTTGAAAAAATATATATTGGGCTACATTGGGCTATATATATGTTAGAGCCCAAATGTAGCCCAATGTAGTCCAATGTAGCCCAATGTAGCCCAAAGATGGCTACCAGAGACAAAAAAAAACAAATGTAGCCCAAATATCAGCCAGATGTAGCCCAACTATAGCCCAATGACAGAATGTCCCAGAGTGTTCTAAAGAACAACTAGAGCGCTCACAGTCTTACTTATGACAAAAGTATAACACACCTGAAGTCATCTTGATTGGAATAAAGTGTTAACACTTAAAACATTTAATTTGCAAAGGAACAAAATGAGGGGGTTCATTTTGCCATAGAAATTATGATTAGTGCTGAAGAAAGAAAAATTAGGGCACATTTTGAGTGACTTCTCAAATCCTCTTATATTTCATTAAAACAATTCTGATATGCAGTCTCCCAAGATGGCCACCAGAGACAAAAGAGCCTGTGCTTAAAAACTCTGTTAGCAAAGCAGGCATTTGAGATTTAAAAAACGTTTTAATATATAAAAATGTTATCCGCTAATAGAATTAGCATTTAAAAAACCTTGCGAATTCAATGAAAAAACCATAGGTTTCAGGCCTTATATAGTTAGGAATTAGCATTTAAAAAACCTTGCGAATCCACTGAAAAAACCATAGGTTTCAGGCCTTATATAGTTAGGAATTAGCATTTAAAGAACCTTTGAAATTCACTGAAAAAACCATAGGTTTCAGGCCTTATATAGTTAGGAACTAGCATTTAAAAAAACCTTGCAAACTCACTGAAAAAAACATAGGTTTCAGGCCTTATATAGTTAGGAATTAGCATTTAAAAAACCTTTGAAATTCACTGAAAAAAACATAGGTTCAGGCCTTATATAGTTAGGAATTAGCATTTAAAAAACCTTGCAAATTCACTGAAAAAAACTATAGGTTTCAGGCCTTATATAGTTAGGAATCAGCATTTAAAAAACCTTTGAAATTCACTGAAAAAACCATAGGTTTCAGGAGTTATATAGTTAGGAATTAGCTTTTAAAAAACCTTTGAAATTCACTCAAAAAACTATAAGTTTTAGTGGTGTTATAGTTAGCTGGACATTTTACTCATACAAAACCATTGAATTTGCTCCTATATAGTTAGTTGTACTAACTATATTTCGCGCACCCGCAATCCACTGCTGATGATGTCACATATTAGATCATTCATGACATGGTCAGTGACATCACTGATGACATCTCAAATGACATCACTGATGACATCACTGATGACATCATCCACGTGACAATCACATACACCTTTTCATACACTATTACAATTTTTCATCACTCTTTGTAAAATACAGAGTATCATATTTAAATCCATTGTCACAGCAATACAAGTATCTAAAAATCTACTCAGTGATTCATAGATGTATACACACATCTAATCACTTACCTATGGATTCACTCATACATGCTGTCAATGAACAATAGAACACTATCAAAAATACTTATACATCTATATCGACATTAAACAACAGCACGCATCCTATTCACATATGAAGTCATCCTACTCACTTACGCAAACAATGGATCATACTTACATATTTACTTAGCAAAACACTTATACAAACACCACTTCTTCTATTCATTTAGATAGTAAGTCATACTTAGTGAATTATAAAATCATTATTACAAGTATACAGTTATCCATACAGTCACTCACACAATCATTGTGTCTTATGTATACTTATTTATATACAACAACTGACACATACACTGCCTTTTATTTTTCTAGTTTGTTGGACCTGTACCATTGAGAAATATATTTCCTCATCACCACACCCATAAAGATATTCACTCACCCAAACAACTGTTAGAACATGTAGTTTTAACTTCATATATCTACTGAATCAACTATTCACACATCTTTGGACAGTCACACCCCCCCACCGAACCACACACACTTTCACACTCCCATACAAATACTCAGTTAACTAATCAATAACTAATATAGACTTTCACATAGCTAGTAACCAACTGTAGAATCAGTTTACACAACAACTGACAAAGTGATACAGATATTCACACATTTTAGTCACTATCCACTATATTTAGTGAGACCTTATAAATTGGTCAAGTAAACAGTCAATTACACTGCTACTAAATCCTCCATCCAAATATTTATTTATATATATCCACTTATTCTTCAATGCAAATTGCTATATATATAATGCATATTTAAATAACGAAGCAAACCACATTCACTGGATGATGTCATCAGTGATGTCATCCGTGATGTCATTTGAGATGTCATCAGTGATGTCACTGACCATGTCATGAATGATCTAATATGTGACATCATCAGCAGTGGATTGCGGGTGCGCGAAATATAGTTAGTACAACTAACTATATAGGGGCAAATTCAATGGTTTTGTAAGAGTAAAATGTCCAGCTAACTATAACACCACTAAAACTTATAGTTTTTTCAGTGAATTTCAAAGGTTTTTTAAATGCTAATTCCTAACTATATAAGGCCTGAAACCTATGGTTTTTTCAGTGATTTTGCAAGGTTTTTTAAATGCTAATTCCTAACTATATAAGGCCTGAAACCTATGGTTTTTTCAGTGATTTTGCAAGGTTTTTTAAATGCTAATTCCTAACTATATAAGGCCTGAAACCTATGTTTTTTTCAGTATATATATATATATATATATATTTTTTTTTGCACAAAAGGAGCGGCACACCCAGGATATTTTCAAAGCTTTTTTATTAGAGCTTCACCCCACCAACGCGTTTCAGCCTCAACAGGCTTTGCTCACGGTCAGTTAGTCCTCCCACTCTTTTTCTATTTATACTAGCCCATTTTAGCCTTTAGGTGGCATTATGGGATACGTAGTTTTTTACACAGTTACACAAGATTATTTTCAAAAGAAAGACTGGTGTATATCTAATTTTTTCGTTTTTGGTAAACAGGCGTTACATATTCAGTTCATATGGGCAAATGTAATTCTCAAAGTTCATTAGGTGAATAGTTCCCAATTAGTTTTCAAAGTTCTTCGGGTATAGTACCAAACTAACAAACTAACAAACTGTGTAAAAAACTACGTATCCCATAATGCCACCTAAAGGCTAAAATGGGCTAGTATAAATAGAAAAAGAGTGAAAGGACTAACTGACCGTGAGCAAAGCCTGTTGAGGCTGAAACGCGTTGGTGGGGTGAAGCTCTAATAAAAAAGCTTTGAAAATATCCTGGGTGTGCCGCTCCTTTTGCGCAAAAAAAGATTTAAGGGTCTGGATCCGACCCCTGAGCGCTGCACACGCTGTTGAGCGCTCTCATTATCTGCTGGATCACTTTGTGTTTGGAATATATATATATATATATATATTACCTACTGGCGGTCGCCAGTAGGTATATATAGTTAGGATTTTTTCTCTATGGGTTTTTTGAAAATTCTATGTCTAATAACTTTGGCGTTTGTGGACGGAATTGGCTGAAATTTTCAGGAAAATGGCACATTTTGTTTCTGAGCAGCCCTTGAAAATTTGGGGGGGGTTCGTCAAGGGGGGGCCGAGAAAAAAGGGGGGTCCCAAAACGTGTTTTTAACATTGAGTTTTCCATAGGGCGGTTGGCCTCACTTTTAGCCCGAACGGCTGAATGGATTTGCACGAAACTTGGCAAAATTGTAGGGACTGGTAGCCCGATGTGCCTTTTGTAGGTCTCAATATATGTGCTCCAGTGGATTTTGAGAAATTAACGTTTAAAAAAAGATATATATCTGTAACAGCGGACCGGGCAGCGTCCTAGGACGCGTACTTTTCGCGCAACGGAGCTTTGTGAAGCGAAGCTGATTGGTTCTCCGGCGTCTGTCAACATTCCAAACAGTCCGTAGCGGCCGCCATCTTGTCTCTCGGTAGGATCGAGAGACAAGAGGAGGCCAAAGCGAAGGGGCAAATGACCATAAGGGGGAATAGTAGATCCTCGCTGACCCCCTAGGTTTGATGTGGAGGTTTTAAAAGGGCCCCGCGGGGCAAAAAAAAATAATAATAATAATAATCGAACACCTGAATGGATTTGCACGAAACTTGGCAAAATATTAGGGACTGGTAGCCCGATGTGCCTTTGCTAGGTCTCAATATATGTGCTCCAGTGGATTTTGAGAAATTAACGTTCAAAAAAAGATATATATCTGTAACAGCGCTCCGCTTCGCGTACTTTTCGCGTTACGGAGCTTTGCGAAGCTGATTGGTTCTCCGGCGTCTGTCAACATTCCAAACAGTCCGTAGCGGCCGCCATCTTGTCTCTCGGTAGGATTGAGAGACAAGAGGAGGCCAAAGCGAAGGGGGAAATGACCATAAGGGGTCATAGTAGATCCTTCCTGACCTCTTAGGTTTGATGTACCATTTTGCCAAGTTTGGTGTAATTCCGTTCAGCCATTCAGGCTGTAGACGTATGTAAATGTCCTATGGAAAATTGCATGGGGAAAACACATTTGAAAGTGTTGAAATTTAGAACCAATTAAAATGTTACTTTGGTTTTGTATTTGTGTGTGATGAAAGTTAATTGGTTATGTATATATGTCAAATGAGAGGAAACCACAGCCATTTTGTGATACTACTGTCTGAGGTACATTTGTGAGGAATTTTTGGTGGTGAATTTCTGGTGTTTGATTTACACAGTACTAACACTTCTGCTACTTTTAAAAAGGTGAGTTGTTAATTTGTAAGGGGAACTATGTTGTACACTTGAAGATAATTTGAAAAATGTTTTCTGTTATTTATTTGCAGTCCTTCTGTTATACTAAATAGTTGATGAAGTTAGTTTTATATTATGTATTACTAAAAACGATAAATGAAAGTGATTATTTTTTTCTGCAATTTACAGCAAGCAATTTCAAAATAAAATGGCTCACAATGAAGAGACCGTGGCAATTTCTTTTGAATTGTCCACTACATTGATTGAAATTGAGAGCACCAATAATGAAATATTGTCACAAGGAGGACATGACTTGTATGATTCCATTAGATTGATTGAAATGGACAGCACCAAGAATGAAATATTGTCACAAGGAGATGACTTGAATGATTCCACTACATTGATTGAAATTGAGAGCACCAATAATGAAATATTGTCACAAGGAGGAGATGGCTTGTATGATTCCATTAGATTGATTGAAATGGACAGGACCAATAATGAAATATTGTCACAAGGAGGAGATGACTTGAATGATTCCACTACATTGATTGAAATTGAGAGCACCAATAATGAAATATTGTCACGAGGAGATGACTTGAATGATTCCACTACATTGATTGAAATGGACAGCACCAATAATGAAATATTGTCAGAAGGAGGAGATGACTTGAATGATTTTTTTGATCAATCTCTTGATGGCGAATTTATCGAGTGTTTGGAGACCATAGAGTTACAAGAATCATCATTGCAGACTTTTAATGAGGAGATTCCAGATGAGATGATTGAAGAGGAAATTACTGATGAGGACATGTTACTAGTTGTTTCAAATTTAGAAAATTTTGAAGAATAAATTTATATTTAGAAATCAAAAATTGTTTGAGACATTATTTATTTTTATTTTTAATTTATGAGGTTGTAGCGAAGTGATTGTAGTATAAAATGAGACTTATAGTATAGAGTGCAACATTTTTATGTTACATGGTAAGTTTACTCATATTTACTTCCCTTCTGCCACTATATTATCTCCAATGTGTATTTGACATGTCTTCTTCATCTCCGGCCTCCTTTCTCTCACTGTGTGTCTCCGATGCATCTTATCGCTGGTATTTTGTGTAATTACAGAAGAGAGTAAAATAAAATAGTTCGGAACGTGAAAAGGGGGCAAAGTAGAGTACTCCTCACCCCCTAGGCCTTTTTAGGCGGTCCCAAAAGGATCAGTTTCTGCTTTCCTGAGAGATTATGGTATGAGTTCCATATACCACAATAACTTGCATTACAACATGCAAGATATCTATCTCCTATTACCAACTTTTGGAGATATTCGCGCTAAGCGCGAATATCTCCAAAAAGTAACACCTGCCCTGAGCAGTTCTTAGCCATGTTATCCAATGGGAGGTGGATAACATGGCTAAGAGTATTAGCTCGGTAATGCATGAATATCGCTGAGTTTTTAGCGATATTCATGCATTGCGGCCGTTTATTATCGCATTTGCGATAAACCTTGATAATAGTAAGGTTTATCTTCGATAATTTCTGACGATGCTTAGTGGTAAAAAATTGGTTGGTAAGCATCGTTAGCGATAAATATCGCTTAACTTTGGTAATATGCCCCAACGTCTGTTAACGTTCGATTCGAAGGAAATGAGGAAGTGTTGAAAAACATTGTCTGCGCCATCTTGCCTTTTTTGAAATGCCACACTTTTGTCGTGCACGGCAGCCATTTTAGATGTCTTGACCAGACCCACTCTCTGCACGCTGTCGATTCGTAGCATGGCTCCTCACCCTCGCAAGCATCTTCCCCAGGCACTGGTCACCCCCGCTCTCTGTCTTATGCATGGGCAATAAACCTCCCCCCATCTGCGCTGCTCTTCCCTGAGAATCACACTGTGCCCGCCCGACACCTCCCTTTCGCCCTATTCACTACCGCACCCTGTGACACTCCTCTTCCTCTGTGTCCGATTGTCCAGGCTATCAGCTAGCCCTGCAGATGTAGTTTATGGCCCCAGCTGTAAAGAATCACCCCTCTTCAAAGGAGTTATAGTAGATCAAGGCCCACACCCGATGAGATCCGTCACACCACACGTGTTCCTACTATCTGAAAACTATCCTGTATTGTGATTGGGGAGGGGACCGAGCCTGAAGCGGAAGATTCCAGGAATGACTCTTTGTACATCAAAGTTTTTACAATTATGTGTCACATAAAAAATATATAGCACTCCAACAAAGTAGTAGGAATATAAAACTTTAATAACATATAAATATATACAACAAAACAAAAACAGTAATAGATTTATTGAAATTGACAGCACCAATAATGAAATATTCTTGTCAGTAGCGGTCTGTTGTGCGAATAGTTCCAAGGCAGCAGAACGCGCTGAAATCTGGATGTCACGAAGGTGATGTCTAGCAAGTTGCCGCCCAGCAAATAACGGCGTGGGGCGCCGCGGGGGTGAGTGAGTCCAGTAGGCACCACAGCTATTCTTACCGGCATTGCAGAATTACTGCTGGGGACAATGCCTGTGCTGGAGCAGGGTCACAGCAGAAACAAAAAGGATTCTGTTGAAGATGTTGTTGGTTTTCAATTTGAAAACAGTTCTGGTGTCAACTGCTATGCTAATGTAGTGGTTAATGTTTTGTTTTCTCTAGAAAATGTAAAAGAGGGGGAGGCAGTCCAAAGTTCCGTTAAAAGGGCAAAGGAAAGGATCGGTGGTTTGAACTATCAGTCAAAAAGGGGAGGGGGTGCAACAATTTTTCCTACCGGGTCACACTGTGCTTTCACCGGAAGTGAGGTCTGCAGGATTCTAGTAATTCAAAGTGAGGCTGGCGCCGACGTCCCGCGGATACAGTTTCGTCACTCCACGGGTGATCATGGCAGTCATTCCCCATCGGGGGTGGGAGACTCCCGCGGCTCCTCTAGAATCTTCAAGGTCGTGGAGGACTACGGTGGTGGAGTCAACCAGTGACCGGGCCATTTCTTTATGCTGGGCCCGCTCTTGCCAGGTCGACCGCCATTTTGAGAGTTCGGTAGCTACTGGCGATCGCGGGGTCAAATGAACGGACGGGCTCCACCCTGCCGGGCGAGACGTTGCAGCATGGCCACAGTGGAAGAACTCTTTTCCGGGCGCCTGGACCGCTGAGGGTGCAGCTGGGAAGCCTACACTGGGGAGGCGGGAGAGGCCTGTTCGCACCGTCTCTCCCTCCCAGTGCACCCCACGGCGTCTCGCTTGAGATTTGTTATGGCCGGACCAGGCGATGAGGACGAGGGGGGGGTCGGAGGCATGTGCAAGACATCCCCCCCCAGTGTTGTCGCAGCCATTATAAAAGAAAGAAGTGTCCCGTCCGTCTTCGGGCCGGGCTTCCGGTGGATGTCGGCCGGACGCCCCTGGCTCTGGCCCCATGAACGGGTTTCTTGGTTTATCGGCTGCAGCCGGATTCCGTCGGCCTCGGCCCCCCGACCGTTGGTGGCCGGACCGGAAGAGCATGTGGCGGGACTACCTGCAACTCTCAAGGGCCACCGCGGCCGGACTGGGAGAGAGAGGGGAGGGTCGAGGAGACATTCCCCCCCCCCTGCAACTGTTCAGCGTTGTAAAGGCAATCCCCTGGCCGGGTCCCGTTGGTCTCGGCCTCTCCTCCGGCTACACCCTACGTTAGGATCTCCTGGCCGAGGCGTGGCAGCAGGACCTGCCTTATATGGGCTGCTCCCGGCTGGGCGTAGCCGGAACCCTGCCCCACCTTGGAAGTTTCCAGAGTGGGGGCGGATGTTCTACTGACTTGCATTTTCCCTAGTCTATCGATTTTTTTGGCGTGGCAGGCGGTGGGACAGCGAGGGGTGATTTGGTTTCTCTTACTGTTTTTCTGGTCTCTCACCACTGGCATATTTTAACGTTTTCTTGTTTCTAGGACATTAATAGGTTTTATCATTACGTTATGTTATCGTTTCTTTGTTCGTTGTTTAATAAAAGTTCATGTTCATCAGTGGCCTACTGATTTTCGTTTTCCTATTCTTTTCTTTCCAGGTTGTTTCATGCTAAAGTTTCTGTTAACAGGATACAGTGATCACTTCGTTATTATTGCATATGTCCTTTTCACTAGGGGTGCTCTCTGGTCGGGCCAGATGACGTATGTCTAGTAAATGGTCCGGGTGAAACAGGTGCATCAATCAGTGGGGATAGGCATGATAGATTACAACGGGGGAGAAAGGTCCGCATTACGTACCCTTTCACTACTTGCAAAGATTTTCCTACGTTTATTTGCAAACAGGGAATACCTCCAAAAAGAACTAATTCCCAAACAGTCAATGTTCGGACAATCAATCAATCAATGAGGAATGAAATAGGTACGACGTGTTAAAGGCTTGCGTTACCTACCCTTCACTATCTGCAAAGGGAGAGAGAATATTCCTATTCTTCCTCGTTTGCAGGTAGAGAAGATCCTTAAGAGAATTAACATCGAACAATTCAATGCTCGATTGAAACAATCAACAAGGGGTACTGTGAACACAAATGAACGCCGCTTATGTACATACGCATTGCTATTTTCAACAGGTTGTTCCTAATGTTTCTATTTTAGCGAGGTCAAAAAGAGATCCCATTAGTGGCCTACTGATTTTGCTCGATTCCTTTTGTTTTTTTACACGATTTTTCGCTATCTGCAAAGACTAAACAGAGTATTGCGACTCTGTGCTTGTTTGTAAATAGAGAATGAACCAAAGAGAACAATCAATCAAATGGAGAGAGAAGCAGGCACGACGGATTACAAAGGGGGAAAGGGCTGCGTTAACTACCCTTCACTATCTGCAAAGAGAGAGTACTCCTAATAGAAATGAGGGGTGGGGGGCAGCAATCAAAGCAGATCAGTGTGCATAAACACGAAAAAAAAAATTCTTACCACGTACTTGACATTCGACAGCTTATGATATTTGCTATTAAAAAACCATTGAAATTCACTGAAAAAACCATAGGTTATAGACCATATATAGTTAGGAATTAGCATTTACAAAACCTTGAAAATTCACTGAAAAAACCATAGGTTATAGACCATATATAGTTAGGAATTAGCATTTAAAAAACCTTATTTTACTCACACAAAACCATTGAAATTCCATATATAGTTAGTTGCACTAACTATATATTGCGCACCCGCAATCCACTGCTGATGATGTCACATATTACATCATTCATGACATGGTCAGTGACATCACTGATGACATCACTGATGACATCTCAAATGACATCACTGATGACATCTCATTTGACATCAATGACCACATCACTGATGATATCATTCATGTGACAATACAATGCATCTCCTCACATTTTAATATAACCTCTGTTTCACCCAGTGTTAAAAACAGAGTATAATTTTTGAAACCATTGACACACCAATACTAGTTACTACATACGTACTCACTGATTCCTACGTCTACACACACATTCACTCATTCACCCATACAATCATTCATACATACAATCACTCATGTTTACAACACAATCATATGCACTCATACACCTATACAGACACTCACACTCTGCCACTCATCCATGGAGTTACTCACACACCTAGTCAGTCCTGTAAAGAATCAATCACACTTCCATTTTCTACTCTATACAGTTAAACATAGAGCACCTTACGTTTTCAACCATATACTAACACATACTTACTCTCTTATACAATCATTGATACAAGTACACATTGATCTGTACAGAGTCACACACCTCCCATCCAGCCACACACACACTCAGTCTCCCATGCAAATACTTGGGCAATCAATCAATAACCCATATAGTTACTCATATAGCTACTGATCAACACATGCAGCAGTTTACAGAACAACAGACATAATGATGCACAAATTAAGACAGTTTAGTCACTAACCCATGCACTCAGTGAGACACATTTAATCACTCACTCATACATTCAGTCATGCACCTACTAAATCCTTCGTCCAGACACTTATACATCCACTCATTCTTCAATATGTAAGACATATTTTAACTTTACAGAAACATAGTCACTGGATGTTGTCATCAGTGATGTCACTGACCATGTCATGAATGATGTAATATGTGACATCATCAGCAGTGGATTGCGGGTGCGCAATATATAGTTAGTGCAACTAACTATATATGGAATTTCAATGGTTTTGTGTGAGTAAAATAAGGTTTTTTAAATGCTAATTCCTAACTATATATGGTCTATAACCTATGGTTTTTTCAGTGAATTTTCAAGGTTTTGTAAATGCTAATTCCTAACTATATATGGTCTATAACCTATGGTTTTTTCAGTGAATATATATATATATATTACCTACTGGCGGTCGCCAGTAGGTAGTTATATTTAGGATCGATTTCCATAGGGAAATCGCAACATTCTATTTGGAATAACCTTGGCGCCGGTTGGGGAATCAGCCTGAATTTTTCAGCAACTTTGCCTCGCGGCGCTCCACTCCTTCCCTAAAAGTTTGGGGGGCATTCGTCAAGCGGGGGCCAAGTTAAAATGGGGGGACCCAAAACGTATTTTCCCTATGTTAATTAACATAGGGCGGTCTGTCGCACTTTTAGCTCCAACGGCTGAATGGATTTTCACCAAACTTGGCAAAATTGTAGAGACTGGTAGCCCGATGTGCCTTTGCTATGTCTCAAGATATGTGCTCCAGAGGATTTTGAGTAATTTAGGTTCAAAATTTTTTATATATCTATAGCCGCGCACCGGTACGCGTACCGGGGAGCGCTCCGGGTGCGCCACGCGACTTGCACACGGGAAGCTGATTGGTTCTCGGGTGTCTGTAAACATTCGAAACAGTCCGCAGCGGCCGCCATCTTGGGTAGACCCCCCCTGACCCCCTAGGTTTGATGTGGGGGCCATAAAAGGCTCCACAGGGGAAAACATTTTTGTTATTTTTTTTTCGATTTTCGCAGGGGGAGCGCTCGGTACGCGCACCGGAGAGCGTACCAGGGAGCGTAACATGGGGAAAACCCAGTTTTTTTACTGCGTCACCTCTACGACCCTTTTTTGCGTCAATACACCCCTTTTGCATACATTACACCTGACGTAGGTATAATGTGGCGCAGGGGTTTACAAAGTGATGCATCTACCTAGATGCGTCACTTTGTAAATATGACTGAATAAGGTGCATTTTTAACAGCACTGGTGCGTCACAAAAAGTGACGCACTGGTGGCGTAAAAGTGATGTATGGCCTCATAAATGAGGCCTTTAGTCTTCTAGTCATGCGTCATATTAAATATATGACGTATTATGTCGCAAGTTTTACAGATATGTCAGTATTTCAGACGTATCTGTAAGTGCAAAAGTGATGCATTGCTGGAGTGTGTCACAAAAATGATGCAACTCCAGCAATGCATCCTTTCACATGGGGACAGGCCCCATGTGAAAGGGCCTGCATTAGTCTTACGCCTGCTGTGAAACAGGTGCAAGATTTGGACGCAACAGTGTCATAAAAGTGACGTAGTGATATCTCACAGATTTTACTGCGTCACCTCTACGACCCTTTCTCGCGTCAATACATCCATTTTGCATACATTACACATGACGTAGGTATAATGTGGCGCAGGGGTTTACAAAGTGACGCATCTACCTAGATGTATCACTTTGTAAATATGACTGAATAAGGTGCATTTTTAACAGCACTGGTGCGTCACAAAAAGTGACGCACGGTGGCGTAAAAGTGACGCATGGTCTCATAAATGAGGCCTTCAGTCTTCTAGTCATGCGTCATATTAAATATATGACGTATTATGATGCAAGTACTTACAGAAACGTCAGTATTTCAGACGTATCTGTAAGCGCAAAAGTGATGCATTGCTGGAGTGTGTCACAAAAATGATGCAACTCCAGCAACGCATCTTTTCTTACCCTTCCACACTCCCGTTCCTTTTCTACATTTTCTTTGAATAACCACATTCCCCATGTTCACTCTCCTTCTCCTTACTTTCGTTCCCAACACTCACCTTCTTTCAGTCCCCCTACTTCACTTCTTTTCTCCTCTCATACCTTTCTGTTCTTTCTTACTCATTTTCCTTTCCTTTATCAATGTACTCCACTTCACTTACTCGTTTTCAATTTTTTAAGAATATAGCTCTTTGATGAGAATTGGAGGTAGTTCTGAAAAGAACTTTTTTTTTTCTTTTTTCTTTTTTTAGAACAAAAACAAAAACAGGGAATGGAAACTGCTCAACAGGAGCAAAAAATAAAAAAATAAAAATTAGGGCTGGGAACGGCAGCGATGGTTCTCCAATGCTCGAACCATGAGCAGAACACTTTGCTCCCCACAGGAAAGTAGCTGATCACAGTCTTTGCATTTAAGGATGCCTTTGTGAAATGCAGGCTGAATGTTCGGAACCAACTCTTGTGATCTCCCCCTCACCGATGGTGTTCGTACTCCGGTTGATGTAGTGGCCCCATCTCTGAGAACCTCTTATGCCAGAGCCCTGACACTTTCCCTGGCAAAATTCTGGGGGTGCTTTCTCTGCACATGGCGAAGCATTGTGTAGTTCCCAAAAGAATATTTTTTAGTGGGGTTACCCCGTGACAGGACTGTGTGACAGATCCTGCACTACACTTTTGGAGCATTTACCTTCTTTTGGTCAGCAGGTATGGAAAAAAAATTCCAGATTAAATGTTCTTTCAGTTTTGGCTGAGGAGGCTCTTCATTGATGAATTCATCGGAGTCATCTTCACTGCTGGATGGTCTGGCAGCCATGATAATCCAAGATATCCAACAAAGAACCAAGAGCAAAAAGGTGGGTCTTTCAGTCACAAAAGTGAAAGAAGAAGTGAAGGAAATGGGTGGGGATTTCATTCTTTATAAAAAAAACTGTTAGCAACCAATGAAAAGTGTTATTTTCAGGTCACATGACCCGACGCGCTTACGCTGCGCACCCCGGGGCGCGCCCATGGTCGCGCTCCGGGGCGCACCCATGGTCTCGCTCCGGGGCGCGCCCGGGGCAGCGTAGCGTAAGCGCGTCAGGACGTTGCGCAATCGTATGCGCTCGCGTGCTTCCGGGTGCGCTTACGCAGTGCGTCATATGACGCATCACGCGGTTACGCGAAACGTCGCGACGTTGTTTTCGTTCACGAGCATAGCGCTAACGGGACGCTCCCCGGTACACGCCCCGGGGCGCGACGCAACATTGCGCTTACCTGTGCGTTCACCGGTACGCGCCCCGGGAGCGCACCAGGGCAAAAAAATAAATAAATAAATAAATTTTGACATAATTATACAATATAAAATTCGTTTTAAAATTTATTATTATTTATACCTATACATATTTGCTATTAAAAAACCATTGAAATTCACTGAAAAAACAATAGGTTTCACACCAGTTATAGTTAGGAATTAGCATTTAAAAAACCTTTAAAATTCATTGAAAAAACCATAGGTTTCACACCAGTTATAGTTAGGAATTAGCATTTAAAAAACCTATTAAATTCACTGAAAAAACCATAGGTTTCACACCAGTTATAGTTAGCTGGAAATTTTACTCGCATAAAACCATTGAAATTCCCACGTTATAGTTAGTTGGACTCACTATAACTTGCGCGTGCAATGCACTGCTGATGACGTCACATATTACATCACTCATGACATGGTCAGTGACATCACTCATGACATCACTGATGACACCATCCTTGTGACAGAGTGATAGACCTCCTTTCACTGTAATGTAACCCTTGAAACACATATTCAAAAATAGAAACTAAAATTTTCAAAAAAATGGAGATACCCATACCACTTACAACAACCAATTCAATAATTCCACCATCTATATACACATCCACTCATTCACCAACAGTTCTATATAGTCACTCATACATATACTCACTAATCATATGTAGTGAAACACCTATACATCCTGTTACACACCGACAGTCATTCAAAAGTTATTCACACACATACTCACACATGCAAATAAACTATTGAACATCCATTTATTTGCATATACAGCTATACACACACTACCACTTTACTTCTAAGGAAACTTACACATACTTACTCTCTTAAACAATCACTTGTAGAAACACATACTTATTTAAACAGGAACTATTACAATCCCTCACTCTCACATATACTCACTTATATACATCAATATTCACATATACTAGATTAAAACATATGTAGTTACTGATAAAGACATTAGTGAGATAGTCATTCACTCACTAACACACACATATACACACTCCTCCACCCATAAAGTCCTGCACATATGCTGTCTTCAAAACACATACAAAGAGAGAGTCAGTCATTCATGCATCTATGTGCTAAGTAATACCCCCACCAAACCATACAAACACTCATACTGATACTAAGAAAAACATCTAATAACTCATATACATACACATGTAGCTACTCACCAACCCATGCAGCCACTTATACACAAAGTGAAACACTAATCCATATATTTAAATATTTAAACATTACTCACTAATATATGTATTCACTAATATTATCAATAACATATACATATATAACACATATTTATTTTTCAGAAAGACACACATTCACTGGATGGTGTCATCAGTGATGTCATGAGTGATGTCACTGACCATGTCATGAGTGATGTAATATGTGACGTCATCAGCAGTGCATTGCACGCGCAAGTTATAGTGAGTCCAACTAACTATAACGTGGGAATTTTCAATGGTTTTATGCGAGTAAAATTTCAAGCTAACTATAACTGGTGTGAAACCTATGGTTTTTTCAGTGAATGTAATAGGTTTTTTAAATGCTAATTCTTAACTATAACTGGTGTGAAACCTATGGTTTTTTCAGTGAATATATATATATATATATATATATATTATATATATATATATATTCACTGAAAAAACCATAGGTTTTAGACCATATATAGTTAGGAATTAGCATTTACAAAACCTTGAAAATTCACTGAAAAAACCATAGGTTATAGACCATATATAGTTAGGAATTAGCATTTAAAAAACCTTATTTTACTCACACAAAACCATTGAAATTCCATATATAGTTAGTTGTACTAACTATATATCGCGCACCCGCAATCCACTGCTGATCATGTCACATATTACATCATTCATGACATGGTCAGTGACATCACTGATGACATCACTGATGACATCTCAAATGACATCACTGATGACATCACTGATGACATCTCAAATGACATCACTGATGACATCACTGATAACATCTCAAATGACATCACTGATAACATCTCAAATGACATCACTGATGACATCTCATTTGACATCAATGGTCACATCACTGATGATATCATTCATGTGACAATACAATGCATCTCCTCACACTTTAATATAACCTCTGTTACACCCAGTGTTAAATACAGAACATATTTTTTTAAACAATTGACACACCAATACTAGTTACTACATACGCACTCACTGATTCCTACGTCTACACACACATTCACTCATTCACCCATACAATCATTCATACATACAATCACTCATCTTTACAACACTATCATATGCACTCATACACCCTATACAGACACTCACACTCTGCCACTCATCCTTGGAGTTACTCACACACCTAGTCAGTCCTGTAAAGAATCAATCACACTTCCATTTTTTAATCTATACAGTTAAACATAGAGTACCTTACATTTTCAAACATATTCTAACACATACTTACTCTCTTATAAATCATTGATACAAGAATACATTGATCTGCACAGAGTCACACATCTCCCAGCCAGCCACACACACACTCAGTCTCCCATACAAATACTTGGACAATCAATCAATAACCCATATAGTTACTCATATAGCTACTGATCAACACATGCAGCAGTTTACAGAATACCAGACATGATGATGCACAAATTAAGACAGTTTAGTCACTAACCTATGCATTCAGTGAGACACATTTAATCACTCACTCATACAGTCAGTCACGCACCTACTAAAACCTTCATTCAGACACTTATACATCCACTCATTTAGTTGTGATGTGATGTCATCAGTGATGTCATTTGAGATGTCATCAGTGATGTCATCAGTGATGTCATTTGAGATGTCATCAGTGATGTCATCAGTGATGTCACTGACCATGTCATGAATGATGTAATATGTGACATGATCAGCAGTGGATTGCGGGTGCGCGATATATAGTTAGTACAACTAACTATATATGGAATTTCAATGGTTTTGTGTGAGTAAAATAAGGTTTTTTAAATGCTAATTCCTAACTATATATGGTCTATAACCTATGGTTTTTTCAGTGAATTTTCAAGGTTTTGTAAATGCTAATTCCTAACTATATATGGTCTATAACCTATGGTTTTTTCAGTGAATTTCATTGGTTTTTTAAAAGCTAATATCTATAGCTGTAAAATGTATTCTTCTTTAAATCCAAAAATATATTTTATATGTTTATTAATAATTTTTTTTAAATATTTTTTTTGTTTCGCTCCCGGTCCGCGAACCGGGAAGCTTCCCGTTAGCTCACTTTGATTCCGCGACCCGGTCCGCGAACCGGTAAGAAATCAACATAGTGACGGTATCGCGTTGCTGCGTAATGCGTCTTATGACGTACTGCGTTAGCGCACCCGGAAGTGCCCCGGGGCGCGGACCGAGGCGCGAAACGCAGCTCCCCGGAAGCGATCCGCGGCGCGAAAGCGCGACGTATCGCGTTGCCGCGAAATGCGTCTTGTGACGTATCGCGTTAGCGCACCCGGAAGTGTCCCGGGGCGCGTACCGAGGCGCGAAGCGGAGCAACCCGGAAGCTAACCGGGGAGCGTTCCGCAGCGCGTAACATGAGCGTGAGAGGTCATGTGACTTGTTAATAAAACTTTTCATTGGTTCATTTCACTTTTGGTTTCATAATGATGGAAGGCTAGGTCAGGTGACTTAAAAATAACACTTTTCATTGGTTGAGAAGTATTGTTTTTTCCCAAATGATGAAAACCCCTCCTTCTTTCCTCACTCTGACTTTCATCATTGTGAGAGGAAGACCTATTTTGCTTCTTGGAAAATGGCTTCATTGGTAGCTTCAGCTGGTGGACCCCCACCACCACCACCACCTCCTCATGGGAAGAAAGGACCACCTCCCCAGGTCCTTACCAACACTGAGGAGGAAGAGGAAGAAATGGATGAGGAGGGAGAAGAACCACAATTTTTAGAAGAGTTGCCCCGGGTTTCCAGAAAGAAAGCCAGTTTCATCTGGCAGTTTTTTTCAATACCTCGTGGGCAAAAAAAAGTCAACGCGAGGTATGTCACCTGCCTGATATGCAAGGAACAATTGTCCAGAGGGACGGACAAAAAATATAGCTTTGGCAATCACACTATGCACAGGCACATGACGAGGAAACATCCCCTAAATTACAGCCGGGCGGAATTAAGGGATATGCACGACAATCCCAGACCAACTCCTGTGGCCAGACCAACAATACCGGTTTCTCTATCACCAGAAGAGGCACGGGAAACTGTGCCAAATATTCAACAAAATTTTGGGCACATGATCCACTTATGTATGCACTGTCGTGCATTATTAGCTTGTGGCAACATGAGCATCAATGCACTGAACCTGGCGTATGAACACCATGATTGCCCTAACCGCCCCCAGTAATTTTTTTTTGTTCCTGTTGAGCCCTTTTCAACGCCTGTTTTTTGTTGTTTCCCCCCCCCCAAAAAAAACCAAAAAATATATAAAATCGTTCAAAAAATACAAAAAAAACAAAAAATGTTCAAAAAAAAAAAATATATATAAAACAACAAAAATATAAAAAAAAAAGTTCTTTTCAGAACTACCTTCCCTTTCCAAAAAAATTGCTAGAATGTTTAGCACTCTGGCAAGCTCTATTTCTTTTGGTTCGCTTTCGGGTTAGCTTCCCGGTACGCGGACCGGGAGCTAACCAAAAAAAAAAAAATAAAAAAAAAAAGTGTAAGTATAAGGAAAGGAAACAGAGAGTGATGTTAAAAGAAAGACAGCTATAGGGAGTAAAGAAGAGATACTGTTTAATAGATCTATTTACCGAAGAAAAGACAGAAGAGGGTATAATTGTGAAAAACAAAATAGATAACGAAGTGAAAGAAAAAAAAGAGAGTATAACATTAACAAAGAAGAGTTTCTTGGAGAATGTGAGTGAATGTTCAAAATAAGATTAAAACATGAGGAATAACAGAGAGAAAAAATAGAAAACAGAAAACAAAAAATAACAGAAAAAGATTAATTGAAACAGCAAAGAAATGTAATTAACATAGAGCCATATCATCAACATAGGCAATAAAAGTTTTGCAGCTTTTATTGACAGAAATGTGTCGCTAAAGCTGCTTTTGTGGCAGAAAACTGCCACTAAAACCACTTTTGCACCAGTTTTCTGCCAATAAAAAGAGCAATAATTTTATTGGCTGTGTTCATAATATTACCCTTAGTGTGCTTCAACTACACAGAGAAAGCATTATGAACAAGTAGTGATAGAGTGATCAGTCAAAGACACTAAGAGTAATAGAGACGCAGTGAGTGAACAAGAGTGAGGAACTATGAGAAGAGAGGGACTGAGAAAAAGAGTGGAAGGAGTTGAGTAAGTAGGTAATAGAGAAAGGAATGAGGGAAGTAGCAAAGGCAGTAAACTGAGGGTTAAAGAAATGAAGCAGTGGAACTAATAGTAGTTAAATGTGATAGAAATGTAACGAAAACAGTACAAAATATTTACCTTATAATTGTCGTTAAATTACTCACTTTTTGTTTTTATACTTTCAATCTGTGAAAGAGAGAACAAACATTTGAAAAATATTAAAAAATGTATTTAAAAATTAGAAAAGACAAGGGAAAAGATTGAAGGAGAAACAGTTTTTCAACAACTTTGACACTTACAGAAGCTTCTGCTTCTCCAGGCCCCCTACACAGTCCTAAAGATATACATTTTAAACTAACAGTATCTTGATGCAGATGAAGTGAGGCCTATCTTAAAACATGGTGCATCTTTTGCATTGCTGTTGTTTCAGAAAAGTGTCGCAAGACACTAAAATTTTAAATAATTGCTTCAGGATGCCAATAAGATGTCTACTATCCAGAGGTTTGTTTCAGGTGAGGCCTACTCAGGGTTGCAGATGAGATTTACACTTGTTGAAGAGTACAGAGGAGATAATACATGTGAAGGTCTACCAATGAAGTGAGTCATGTCCACTGCACTCTTCAACAAAGTCCAAATCTCCTATGTTTCCCTGGACAGACCTAAACTTGATCTGCACAATGTGATTCATAATGATAGGAAACACAGGTGATGTAATTGAAATACGTGCAATTTATTTTGCTCATTTCACAATCACATCACTTGTGTTTCCTTTGCTTAGGTATCTCATTGTGCAGATGTAGTCTAGCATATGAAAGAATACGCAGAAGTGCAGCACTGCATGCAACAACTTTGACACTTACAGAAGCCTCACCTTCTCCATGCCTCCTACACAGTTCTACATATACATCATAAATGCAAACAGTACAGAATTAATTATACATGTTAAATGGTTTATTTTTGCTGTTCTCAGAATGTATCAAATTTCACTAAAAACAGTGACTTGAAGGTATTCATCATGTAACAGCGGGGAAAAAAAACACAATCAAAATGATTGTGTTTAAAAAACCCATACAACATCAGAAATCAAAATTCAGAACTCGTTAAAGTTAACTTACTTTTCATGACGTCCAAGGATGTCCTATGAACAGCTTACACTCTTTTGTGCTGTTATTACTTTCAGCCCGCCACTTTCTGAAAGAAAATCTCCATCGTTTTTAAAAACACATTACATGCAATAAATGACTTCTTGCTCTCTACCACAATTTTCCACAAGGCCAAATCTGGTCATAGCCATTTATAACTCTTGGATTTCTTGTAAGCCAATCCCGTCATTTGGCATTTCCGCAACTTTCAGAATTAAAATGTTGAAGATCATTTTCACAATCCTGGAATAGTAATATCTTCCCCTTCTTGCTCAGTCATGTTCTACATTTCCTATGACACTGATACTGCTTACTATGAAGCAGACTTACACTACCTCTATGACTACTACAATTATTTAATTCTCTACATCACTTTTAATCACAAAGCAATGTAAAACAGTAGACAGCATTGCAGACTTACATTCCCTCTACTCCATGTTTTGATTGGCTGCTTCAATTAGCTTATAAAAAGAAACAGTTTTTCTGAACTCATTGAAAGTGCATGTATTTCTCCATGACGTCCAGTCCTATGGTTAGAAGTTATGTCTCTGAACTACACTTATCCTCAAGGCCAAATTGTGTAGGAGCCATTAGAACTTCTTGAAATTCCACAGAGCACATCCCAAGCTTATTTCCCTAATATTTTGGTTTTAAAAACACCAGGTAAGAGTTTTTAAGGTCATACGGCAATTTTTTTTTGAAAATTAAAACAGAATCATTGCAGAATGACCAGCCATTTCTAGACTTTAAATAAGCTGTGTAATGTCCTGATGTTATTGAAGGGCCGTCATGATATATAATTGCTGCAGTTACAAAAGTCCTTCCTGATATTGACAACTGCGAAGCTACAAAATTTTTAATTAAAGTTGTCAATTTTGTTCCATCAGGCCTACATCGTTGGAACATTAAAATGACATACTGGCCATATGTTCGTATAAATAATGTGGACATCATTTCAGATTTACATTGGCTACACTCCATGTTGTGATCAGCTGCTTTTACTAGCTTATTAAAGGAGACTGATTTACTGTCTGGCAAAGTTAAATATATAAATCTTTCTGAGTCTACACTAGTAGTACTTGATACCATACAGTTCTCGCAGTCATGCTGCCATTGATAAGAAAGCCCAAACAGCTGATCTACATCTACACCTTCAGCATGCAATACATCAAGCATATACATTAAAAACTCCTGACAATCTTGCTGAATATTTTGAGAGAATTGTGTTTGGCCTGAACATCTGTCTAACAGATTTCGAATTTCAGACACACTTTCTATGTTTCTTCTATCAGTGCTACATTTCTCTAACACAGAATTTAACAAACTGCAAAATCTTTGATCAGAATTGACCACACTCTCTTCTTTTACATTTTTTAGAGAAAACAAAACATTAACCACTACATTAGCATAGCAGTTGACACCAGAACTGTTTTCAAACTGAAAACCAACAACATCTTCAACAGAATCCTTTTTGTTTCTGCTTGTAATTTTAGGTTAATTGACTTTTTGTCTTTTTGCTACAACCTCCCCAGTATTGTTCTCATTTCTTCGTTTCCGGCCTACCACACGTTTCTCAAACAAAGGATACTGAGGCAAATGTGGCGCATACTCTCTTCTTAACCTATTGTATTCCTTAACACAATCTAGATCCGCACAAATGTTTGTGACATCACACTCAATCAAGTACAATCCCGATAAAGTTCTAACTCGTGACAATGCCACATATGCCATACCCTCCTTGAACACAGAACTGCCAATATTCACCAATGCACTGTCTACACTTAAACCTTGCGATTTATGGATTGTCACCGCATATGCCAAGCAAACAGGAAACTGCTTACGGCGAACATATAAGTCTTTTACAAGCAAAAATCTAGCAGAACAACGAGCAATTAGCTGTACTTCCTCAATGCCATCAAATTTAATTTTTAAAAATTCAATTCCATCTCTATTTCTGTATTTCACAAAATCAACAACATTACCCATTGATCCATTTACCAGACCTCTTTCAACATGTAAATTCCTTCTTAAAATTATACGGCAGTTCAAGCACACATTCAGAGTCTTTTCAAAACCTGCAGTTTTAGATATACTCTTCTCTAATGAATCCAATTTTGTTTTCAGATTCTCAGACAAAATAATTGTTGATCCCATATGCTCTACTCTATCAATAGCTTCCAGTTTCACAATCTCTTGCTTTTCTAAATGCAACATTTTGTTGTTAAATTTGGCACATTCTGCAAGAGTTGGCATCAAACATATTCCAGATTTCTTCTCAGTAATTTTCTGAAAAATATTCTCAGGCACAACATCTTGTTCTGGATATAAATTTGACAGTAATCGTGCATGTAAAGCTTCTTTCCCATGCTCGGTCGCTTTTCCAATTCTAACATCTTGTAGAATAGTCTTGTAAACTTCATCCTTCGCCTGACGCATATTTTCATGCAGTTCAGCATAATTGAAGTTTAACCATATATTGACGTTGCCAATGCTGCCTAGGCACTTCCTGGTATCTTCATGCGTGAGCATTTTGAACACAGGTTGCCCTTTCACTGGTGTCAGCTGCAGAAGATCTCCGAAAACAATGATGTGTTTGCCACCAAATAACACATCATACTCTGTTTTGAGAACTTCTTGCATCCTCAAATGCACAAAGGCAAGCATGACATTGGAAACCATGCTTACTTCGTCAATGATAAGAAGTTTCATTTTCCTCAAGATTCTTGAAACTTCAAAACAAGCATCTCCAGATAGCTTGTGATATTGTAATTTGTTGTCATGCTCCACTGGCAGCATCAGTAAACGATGTAAAGTAATCCCTTTAATATTATGTGCTGCCAGTCCAGTTGGAGCAGTGACAACACAAGACAGCGATGACTCTGTCCTTTCCTGCAAATAGCATGAAATTGCTTTAATGAGGAACCTTTTTCCAGTTCTCGCTTCTCCACTCACGTACAGTCGGACAGGCTTCAACGACGTACATGAGCACTCTTTCTTATCATGACTTAATCCATGATCAATTTGCATGGTAACTTCGTCATATATTTTCCTCTGCTCAACGTTGAGTTGTCTTTCCAACTCTTCTAAGTTAACCGCATCCTCTTGAGCATGTGCCATGGCTCTTTCCACTTCATTCATAGCAGTGGCAGCTTCATTTTCGATAACAGGTCCTCCTAGTGGATCCTGACTCAATGAAGCAGAACTCTGACTGTCCTGAGAACTGTCTCTGGCAATCTCGGCTGCAATCGTTGCTTCCTGCTCAATTTCCGCATTCAACATTTCTACATATTTGGGAAAAGCAGGACATTCTATGGTCTCCTTGGCGGCATTGAAAGAGTCTTCGTAACAGAGGAAATCTCCAAGCAGTTCCTCTTCTGCACGCCAAGGCTTGAAAAGTTGCAAAAGTGCTAAATAGAAAAACTCCTTTTTTTCAGGAGATTCGCCACTCAATTTTCGATGGTTTACCAAGTGGCATTTTCTTTGCTTGACCAGACATCCCTCACTTCCTATTACAGCATACACTCCTTTCTCAGTATCTTCTTTGATGTTCCTCTTGAATATGTAATTTTGCAGAACCTCATACAGACAAACATTCTCGAGGTGACTGCTTCGATTTGGATAATATGTATCCAACATGTTTGTCTTCAAAATGTCGGTACTGTTTGGCTCCTTTTCCGCCAAATACTCAATTTCCCGCACAGGTTTGAGAACTCGATTACGCGTTGCTGCAAGACCAAGACTCGCCCAAATAATACTCCTGGACTTGGCATAGAGACTTGCTGAAGACAACCGGTCAGAACATTCGTACGCTCCGATTTCTCGATGCGACAACATCTTCAGACTGAAACTGTACAACTTCTTGCTGAGGCTCTTTTCATGGGAAATGTCCTCCCACATATCCTTCAATTCTGTCTTCTCTTTTTTGGTGATGTAAGACGTCACATACCGAGCCACAGCCATACAGTTATCAGCCACAAACTGTATATCCATGTTAGCATTCCACATGGACAAAATCACCGGGTTGTAGTCGTTGATGTACTTGGACTCTTCGTTCCTCTTCAAATTGTAAGTGTTTTTAGGTGATTTCTTCATGACATTGTGTCGCAGCGAAGACATCAAACTGTTTACTCTTCCTTTAGAAATCACCGGTCGTGGAAAGCCGAAACGACATTTAGTGTAGAACTTGTCCTTGTTTCGGAATTTACGACGGCAGTACTTTCCACATCGATGGCTTTGGAAACGCAGAACTTTTTCTCTTAGGCTTTTCTTCTCCTTTGCGTTTGGAACAGCACACGTAGAATACTGTTGGATGAAACTCATCACTGAGTCTTCTGGATCCGTTCCAAATTTAGATGCATCCTTGATCCACAGCAACATATGTATATGAGGAGCACCTCTTGCTTGGTACTCCTTTCTCCAGAAGAAATCCAACACCTCTCCAAGAGGTGAATTCTTCTTATTCATGATGAAAGACATCATAGCTTCAAATCTATGATTGAAGTACCTATATACATTGACTGGATCCAAAGAGCACAGTTCTCCGGGTGTCTTGAATTCGATGTTATCTACGTTAGCATTTGCCTCTCGTAGAAATTCAAGTAAGTCTTCCCAGCCATACTCGGCACAGCTCAGAGTGAGGAACCATGTGGGAGTACCTAAGTTCCTCAGCATACATTTTAAATCACCATGACGACGGTACCAGTACTCATTAGTACCACGCTGACACGCCATGAGATTAATTAGGTGAGAATCCAAAATACTGTCTTGGACATTGACTTTATCCATAAAGTCACTTGCCGAGATGTTTTGCATGTGTATACCACTTTTCAAGATGTGGTTCACTGCATATGACAGTCCAGACAGATCGCTTTCAAACAGGAGATGAAACAAATAAGGAATGCATTGTCGAAACCTAGCATCTCCTGCATACAATCGCAAAGTCCGGTATTCAGAAGCAGGAATTTGATGAGGTCGCTCATCATATCTTCCTCCCTGACCTGTTGGAAAAAGCTTTGGGAAACACCGAGCTTCCAAACTTTCCTCCCAAACACTAATGGGACTCCCTTTGGCTTGTTTCATTTGAAACAACTCAATAGCATTCCCCATGACTTCCTTGGAATGCAAAGGATGAACACTATAATGTTCATATATTTCTTCACTAGTAGAGGGTTCTACTTTCTCAATTTGACCAGCACACAAATCGCTATCCTCTTCCTCACTTACTTCCTCTTCTGCAACATATACATTCTTATAGTATTTATTATTTTTTTTCAAATACAATGTTGCCTTTTTAACTTTCCTAACATCTACTAAATCTTGCCATATTTTCTTATTCTTTGTCGGAACCCCATTAACTAAGATAACCAGAGGTTCCTCTTCCACTTTTTCTACTCCAATTGTGTTAATGTTTTTCTTCAAATCTAGAGGCAAATAAACAACTCTTCCCTTTAATCCTCTCTGTAAATCTGATGGAGGCAATTTCCCTGTCTTTGGCTCCATTCTTACAATAGCCTGAAAGGGATGGATACTTTGAATCAAAATAGATTCATAAGTATTTAAATCCTTCAATTCAGAAGGAATCTCAACCAATTCCAGATTATTATGAACTGCTCTAGCAGGCATCTGGTTTTGATTTAATTTGCAACAACAATAAGTACACACACGTTGATCCAATCCCAAATCAAAACAATTTTCTACCATCAAGTATGTTGCAAAATCCTTCCATTCACTATTATTTTCCCTTTCACTTTTTGCATATAAATCCACTAACTTAGTCTGATTCTTATAATAAGTGCGTCGACAACACACACAAGTGAAATTAGGCCTCTCACTTGATTTCACCTCAAATGTCGCAATTTCCCTCTGAAAATTATCTGTACTGGAAACCTGTACACTATCTTCCACATGACCCTCTTCTTCTTGCTCAATTTCAACATTCTCCTCTTTACTTCCAAAGTAACAAAACTCAATTTCTTCACATATATTCTTCACATCTATTTCAGAACCATGCAAAAGAGCAGCACATAATTTTTTAAGCATAATTGCTGGACTCTTAGCATAATACAACATTCTAACTAATTTCCTCACTTTATTATGATGCACTGCTAGCATCCTGAAATGATGAAAAACACTCTGGCATACTCTCCTGGAAAGACAAGCCAGTGAATGACCATGCAAACCTGTCACTTCTCTCACTCTGCAAGGATCTAATTCTTGCAACAACCTTATTTTCTGCTTCAAACTTTTCTTATTAAATGACCGTACAAAATCACAAAGCAAATTGATGGAATCCTGTCGCACACTGCAAATACTACTACACTTCCAGGTGTACACAGGACCCTTAGCACGTCTTCCTAAAACCTCATTACCTAACACCTCTTCTGCCTCTGTTGTCACAAGTTTTTCTTTTTCAACTGGACAACCATCTTTCACTTCATAAGCACGACCACTGGTGTCAACTGCATGCACCAAATCATTATCCTGGAAATAACTCTCCTCATTAAAAAATGCCTCACAGCTTGAACTATGCATCCATTCTCCAGAAAAAACTTCACAAAAATTACTACGATTAACTATTCTCTTCCATCTACTATTTCTTTTGAAATCATAAATTGCCTTGTTTAGCTTCCTAATTCTATTGATTATCAAAATAAATAACTTACGTTTAATTTCAAATGCCTGATCAATAACTTTCTCAACTTTTTTTTTTCTCTTATAAAAAACCAGTTTCTGTTGACGTTTCTTAATATTTTTTAACAAATTGCCAATTATCCTGTTGCGGAACATTCGTTTACGAATCTCCCTAAACTGTTGTTTCCTTCTACTATCATGCACAGAGTTATCTCTTGCTCTAGCAGTAACATTTTTCATTGGTCTTTCCTTTCCATTTGATTTCCTTCTCGTTTTATGGACTGAAACATTTTCTGTAGTAATATTTTTTTTACTACACATATTTCTTATGAATTGTTTTGTGCTCTTACCCGGTGCTTTCTTCGTGACTTGACAAATCTTTTTGTTAGAGGACTGCTGCTTATTTTTTGTCACCTGCTGTCTTTGATGTTTTGCAGCCTTTCTCTGTCTTTCTATTGTAGGCATGGTGAAATCTTGAAATAATCTGCAGTTGAATCTGTGGTAAAATATATTAAAAAATGTTATTAACCATTATTACCAAACAGTAAAACAATAACAGTGATCTTCAAAATATTTTGCATTTCCTAAATAGCGAATTTTAAGGAATAAATAGCGATTCTTTACCATTCCTAATTTGCGATGAGCAAATTGCTAATTGCAAGTTACCCATTCATTTCCATGGGCTAGGAGGCTCATAGGAATGAAGGTTTAATTTGCGATTAGCAATTTGCTCATCACAAATTAGGAATTTTTCCAAGGGTGCAGGGGTGTCTCAAGAACACCCTGCTGCACCCCTGAAAAAGAAATTTGGGGGCATATGGCACACATACATGCCCTAAGGGCATGTGTTGGCGTCATATGGGACCTTTTGTTTTTTTAAAAAAAAGCTTTTTGAAAAGAATTCACAAATTACCACCAATTTACCACAATAGTTTCCAAATCCTTAATGTCATTTTTACATATTTTTTGTTTGATACATTGCATTTAAGTAGTCACAAAATTTGCAAATCCTTCAGTGCAATTGCAAAATAAGGAATAGCAAATTTTGCTACTCCTTATTTTGCATCAAACTTGTTTGATACATACCATTTGTCTAATTTACATTTGCAAAGGCCGAAATTCGTAGAATTTTGATCTTTGCGAATGCTAATTAGCTTGATACATATGGCCCCAAGTGAGGCCTGTCTTGCGACATGGTGCATCTTTTGCATCACTGCTGCATTGGTTTCATGTGGTACGTTTTTTTTACACCATGACACATCTGCCTAAATGCATCAATTTGTAATTTTGTCGCCTCATAGCAAATCTTTTGCACCGCCGCTGCATCATAAAAGTGACGCACAGTGGCACAAAAGAGGCATACACCTATCATAAATCTGTCCCTAGCATTTTAAATGATTAATCCAGGATGACGATAAGGTGTGGCCTATCCAGAGGTTTGTTTAAGGTGAGGCCTACTCAGGATTGCAGATTAAAGTTACGCTTGATGAAGAATACAGAGGAGATAATACATGTAAAGGCCTACCAATGAAGTAAGTAATGTCCACTTTATTGCGCCAGTCATCATAAATGTATCCCTAAGCTTCTTATCTTGTTACAGATGAACCACCATATGTACCATCAAACTATTTTTCATTTCCTAAATAGCACATTTTAAGGAATAAATAGCAATTCTTTACCATTCCTAATTTGCAATGAGCAAATTGCTAATTGCAAATTACCCATTCATTTCCATGGCCTAGGAGGCTCATAGGAATGAAGGTTGCAATTTGCGATTAGCAATTAGCTCATCACAAAATAGGAATTTTTTCAAGCGTGCAGGGGTATCTCAAGAACACCCTGCTGCACCCCTGAAAAAGAAATTTGGGGGCATATGGCACACATACATGCCCTAAGGGCATGTATGGGCGTCATATGGGACCTTTTGTTTTTTAGAAAAAAATGCTTTTTGAAAAGAATTCGCAAATTACCACAAACTAGAAGTTGGTGGTAGTTTCCAAATCCTTAATATCATTTTTTACATATTTTTTGTTTGATACATTGCATTTAAGGAATCGCAAAATTTGCAAATCCTTCAGTGCAATTGCAAAATAAGGAATAGCAAATTTTGAATTAAGGACATTTTAAGTCATTTCCACATGTGCAGTGTTTTCAAATTATGATTTGAAAATCGTTTTTGGGGAAAAGTAATGGTTTGCAAATTTATGACAAGGACATAATGGTGTATGCTTCTCTATAAGGCATTTCAGTGTCTCTGATGTCATTTTTCCCATATTACATTATAAGACCTTTCCCCATGGAGCACATTCCTTGTAAATATGCTCCCACCTGTGCATGGCGAATTTAGATTTTGACTGTTTGAGTCACATAGCCATGTTAAAAGTGACCCAAAAAAATTGCAAACGTTTAAAAAAAACACATTCATGTGTCTTAAGGACATTTTAAGTCATTTCCCCATGGACAGTGTTTTCTAAGTGGCGCAAAAGAGGCATACACCTATCATAAATCTGTCCCTAGCATTTTAAATGATTAATTCAGGATGACAATAAGATGTGGCCTATCCAGAGGTTTGTTTAAGGTGAGGCCTACTCAGGATTGCAGATTAAAGTTACGCTTGATGAAGAATACAGAGGAGATAATACATGTAAAGCTCTACCAATGAAGTAAGTGATGTCCACTTCATTGCGCCAGTCATCATAAATGTATCCCTAAGCTTCTTATCTTGTTAGACATCAACCGCCATATGTATCATATAACTATTTTGCATTTCCAAAATAGCGAATTTTAAGGAATAAATAGCGATTCTTTACCATTCCAATTTTGCGATGAGCAAATTGCTAATTGCAAATTACCCATTCATTTCCATGGGCTAGGACGCTCATAGGAATGAAGGTTGCAATTTGCGATTAGCAATTAGCTCATCACAAAATAGGAATTTTTCCAAAGGTGCAGGGGTGTCTCAATAACACCCTGCTGCACCGCTGAAAAAGAAATTTGGGGGCATATGGCGCACATAAATTTTAACAACATTCCTTTACCTCAAAAACGATTTTCAAATCATAATTTCAAAACACTGCACATGGGAAAATTACTTAAAATGTCCTTAAGACACATAAAAGCGTTTTTTGATTACCTTTCCAGCATGGTTGGGTCACTTTTAACATGGCTATGTAACACAAACATTTAAAATCTAAATTTACCATGCACAGGTGGGAGCATATTTACAAGCAATTTGCGCCACAGAGAAAGGTCTTACATTAAAATGGGAAAAATAACATCAGGGACAGTCAATTGCCTTATAAAGAAGCATACACCATTATGTCCTTCTCATAAATTTAAAAACAATTCATTTTCCCCAAAAACGATTTTCAAATCATAATTTCAAAACACTGCACATGGGAAAATGACTTAAAATGTCCTTAAGACACATGAAAGCGTTTTTTGATTACCTTTCCAGCATGGTTGGGTCACTTTTAACATGGCTATGTAACACAAACATTTAAAATCTAAATTTACCATGCACAGGTGGGAGCATATTTACAAGCAATTTGCGCCACAGAGAAAGGTCTTACATTAAAATGGGAAAAATAACATCAGGGACAGTCAATTGCCTTATAAAGAAGCATACACCATTATGTCCTTGTCATAAATTTAAAAACAATTCCTTTTCCCCAAAAACGATTTTCAAATCATAATTTCAAAACACTGCACATGGGAAAATGACTTAAAATGTCCTTAAGACACATGAAAGCGTTTTTTGATTGCCTTTGCAGCATGTTTGTATCACTTTTAACATGGCTATGTAACACAAACATTCAAAATCTAAATTTTCCATGCACAGGTGGGAGCATATTTACAAGCAATTTGCGCCACATAATTCATAATTTTCTCCTTAAAGCACACTATTCTCTATCTAAATTAAAGAAATATTTTCTCACCTTAGCAAATACTTTGAGTTTGAAAACAGTCTCAGAAACACACCAATTTGTCTTCAGCAGAGCAAAAGGTATGCACTCCAGAGTCTGCAGCTATCAAAAGCACAGAAATGCTGTAATTCTTCACACATATCTCTCATGTCACCCAATCAAAAGTCTTCCCTCACTTTTTTTCAAATGAAAACCCATCCCCCCTCTGCCATTTCTGCCTTATCTGCATGGCAACCACCTCTTGGAAGACCTCTGTTGTTTGCAAGTTCACACAACAATGTTGCAATTGAACTCTGAACTCTCAGTGCACCTGCATATCCAGTGCATTCTTTCATTTAATGATTTTTTATTGACCACTCAAAATACATCTTTCAAAGAACACATCTGTGCACCCTAACTTTCTGTTTTCAGCAATCAAAATCCACCAATCACTGTTACTGCTTCATGAACACAGAAACTCCACAGTTTTTTTTCATTTTACACTCTCATTTTTTCAACTGCCATTTCATTGCCACACTTCATCTGACTGCAGGAGAACCTTCTCTCACCATGTTTTCTGTCTGGATTGTTGGACATAGTTATATTCACTGGGCTCAAAGGTACGTTGAAAACAGGAAATTACCTAACCTCAATTTACAAGATGTGGAAATTAAGTGGTTTGGCCACAGAGGATTAAAATGTCACCAATTGATACCATTGGTGAAAACCTTTATGCATTTGCCCAAACCTGACCTGTTAATTGTGCACTGTGGAGGTAATGACTTGGGCACTTTGACTGGTGTAGGTCTGGAAATGCTTTTAAAGGACACCTTTGAGCAATTAATGGCACTTTTTCCTCAGACTGCCTTGGTATATTCAAATATATGCCAAAGACAGAAATGGAGGTGGTCCAAGCAATTTAGTCCACAAATTGAGAAGTCGAGGAAGCATGTAAACAAATCTGTTTCAGCTTACATGAGAGACCATGGAATGGGCTCCCTGTACAACAATAACTTGCGTTACTACATGCAAGATATCTACAGAGGAGATGGAGTTCACTTCTCAGATGAGGGCAACAGAATTTTCACTCTGAATTTAAGAATGTGCATTGGTACCTACTTATAAGTACCTAAATGTACCATAAACCCAAAAGCTCTTCTCAGAGCTACCCTACATCTAATCACTCACAATTATTATTTTACTCTAACATTTTTCACTAATTTTCAACAAAGTACGCTCCCTGGGGCGCTACCCGGTACGCGAACCGGGAGCTAACCTCGCGAAATTTTTTTTAAAAATGTTTTTTTTTCGCACATATAAGCCTCCTCAGCCACCCTCACAAAACCTAGGGGGTCAAGATAACTCTACCGTGCCCCCTTCTACCCATTCTGAACATTATTTACCCTCCATCTTGTATCTTAATTCGACCGAAAAACAAAATGGTGGACTCCCGGAACGCTTAAGGTCCGCGAACCGAGGCGCTCAACGGTTCGCGTACCGGGTCGCTCCCTGGGAAGCGCACCATCAAAAAAAGTGGGAAAGTAGTTCACAGAAAAGCCACTGGAGACAATTTCACCAAATATAGATTAGCTCATACTACATACCAATCCCTACCATTTTCACAAATTTGATTGGAATTCCATTTAGTCATTTAGCCTGTAGACCTCTCTAAATACCCTGAGGTAAATTACTTCACAAAACACATCTGAAGTGTTGGAATTGACAACCAATGAAAATGTTACTTTCATTTTCTACTTTTTTTACCTGACATTTGATTGGTTATGTACCTGAATATATATAAAGGAAGAGAGAGAAACACAGCCATTTTGACTACTACTTCCTGAACTACATTGCAAGATCATTTTCACTCACAACTTAAACTTGTTTTTAGAAGGTGAGATATTATTTTATAAATTTGAAAACATGTTCAGATAGTTATATACTATCCCTCTGTAAGAGTTAGACATTGAGAAAGGCTTCTTTATTTTAATTATGGATTGATTTAGGTTTCTGTGGTATAATTATGAATTTACTTAGGCTTCTTCACAGGCACTTTTTAATAGTACTACTTCACGCCTGAAACCATACAGTGCCCATAGATTACTTCTCTGTTATAAACTCACAAGTACCTGTCTGAACTTAAACCCAACAGTGCCCTATCTCTACTGATATATTTATTTTTTATGCAAATTACAGCAATAAAATGGAAGGTGAGCAGAATGTTTCCTTCGAAATTGTTCTGGAGAACAACACAGAAAAAGATATTGAGGACAATGATGACTCAGATTTCATGGATGAATCACGGGACCATGAATTAGTTCAATGTGTAGAATCTATGGATCATTTACTTCATTATGATGACGGTCAAATGTGGGAACTTATGTTCACTCAACAAGAGGACATACCGGACAGTCAAATGCTAGACGTTCTATTAAATTTTGAAAAACAATCTGAAAAATAAAATTGTATGTAATATTAAAAAATTGTTTGAGTCTTTAATCATTTTTATATGTAATTCATAAACTAGTTAAATGTTAGAAATGTTATTACATTTTCAAACACAATCACAATAATAAATAATTGCTTAAAAAATAAAAAAAATAAAAAATAATCAACAAAACCAACAATCAATTAACAAACTGCATTTGAAAAGTCTCTCATTCATTTTTCATTGCAGTACGCTGCCCAGAACGCTTCCCGGTTCGCGGACCAGGCGCTACCCACGAAAAAAAACAAAAAATTTTTTTTTTTTTTTTTTGCCCCACGGGGCCCTTTTAAAGCCTCCACATTAAACCTAGGGGGTCAGGGAGGATCTACTATGCCCCCTTATGGTTATTCCCCCTTTGTTTTGGCCTCCTCTTGTCTCTCGATCCTACCGAGAGACAAGATGGCGGCCGCTCCGGACTGTTTAGAATGTTGACAGACGCCGGAGAGCCAATCAGCTTCGCTACGCGAAGTTCTGGTACGCGCCCCGGTCCGCGAACCGGGGAGCTGCCCGGTCCGCTGTTACAGATATATATCTTTTTTTAAACGTTAATTTCTCAAAATCCACTGGAGCACATATATTGAGACCTACAAAAGGCACATCGGGCTACCAGTCCCTACAATTTTGCCAAGTTTCGTGCAAATCCATTCAGCCGTTCGGGCTAAAAGTGAGGCCAACCGCCCTATGGAAAACTCAATGTTAAAAACATGTTTTGGGACCCCCCTTTTTTCTCGGCCCCCCCTGGACGAACACCCCCCAAATTTTCAAGGGCTGCTCAGAAACAAAATGTTCCATTTTCCAGAAAATTTCATCCAATTCCGTCCACAAACGCCAAAGTTATTAGACATAGAATTTTCAAAAATCCCATAGGGAAAAAATCCTAACTATATATACCTACTGGCGACCGCCAGTAGGTAATATATATATATATATATATATATATATATATATATATATATATATATATATATATATATATATATATATATATATTTAATTAGCCAACACTTTTCCGTCAGGAAAATACGTAACCGACACACCAGGAGTTGCTGTGCTCAAAGATTTATTTTTTGGCAGCAGTTTGTTTTGCTGCCAAAAAATAAAAAAAAAAAATCTTTGAGCACAGCAACTCCTGGTGTGTCGGTTACGTATTTTCCTGACGGAAAAGTGTTGGCTAATTAATTTGGGTTTCCGGGACCCTGAAATCGACCCACTCGTGAGCAGGTACTGGCTATTACCGGGATTCCGAGTTACGATATATATATATATATATATATATTCACTGAAAAAACCATAGGTTATAGACCATATATAGTTAGGAATTAGCATTTAAAAAACCTTTTTTTACTCACACAAAACCATTGAAATTCCATATATAGTTAGTTATTTGCACTAACTATATATCGCGCACCCGCAATCCACTGCTGATCATGTCACATATTACATCATTCATGACATGGTCAGTGACATCACTGATGACATCACTGATATATATATATATATATATATATATATATATATATATATATATATATATGTATATATATATAAATTAATTCTGTGATGCTCCTTATATTTTGGCCCTGGATTCTTTTTCTACACTTTTTATAGCTTTTTATTCTGTTTTTAGATAAATTATTGTGTATTGGATGGATTAACTTGATGATGAATTCTTTTGCTGTGTTGTTCTGCCACTCATATGAGAATGGAACGTTCATGTTTCTTTGACTTTTTTTACTTAAATGTATAGTCTTTTATGATATGTGAATCGAAATAAAGACATTTTGAATTGAATTGAATTGACAATAGCTTTCCAGACTCTCAATATCCGTTGCTGACTCCAACTAAAGAATACATGCAAGTTAAGATGTACGATGAGCATGGAAACCCTCCAGATAGGATTTTAAAATGACAGATTGAGGTGGACAACATAAAAGCTACATTCTGGCCTCATTTGGTGGATGCTTGTGACTTTATTCTTGACTGGCCTCTGACTTTTATTAGGGATGCACCTCAAGGTGAGGAGGTAATACAAGTGTTTTCCTCCTTGGTATCTGAAGAAATCAGGGAAAAATATGCATGTGAGTGGATTTGAAACAGGATCATGCATTGCATAGAAACCAAGTGGTGTGGGACAAAGAGTCTGTCCCATATGTAATTTCCTTAAATAGCAAACCCCAAGTACAGACTTGATATCCAATGAAGCTAGAAGCTAAGGAAGACATGAAAGGCATTTTACATCTGGTACAATCTCAAGAAATAATAGTTCCATGTTGTTCCCCAATAAACATCCCTCTTTTCCCTGTATTGAAGTCTGATAATGAGTCTATCTTGTTTCCAGTTTAAACCTATAGTAACTGATAAACCCCACCAAAAGGTAAATAGCTTTTACCGTTATAAACATATAAACACTGAAAAAACACCTGCACAATCACAAACTAAAAGCCTTTCAAAGAAAGGAAAAGGAGAGTGAAAGCAGCATTTTTATTTCTTACCAAAGGCGCCAACACAATTTAACTTTATTATACAAGGTAGCATCAAGTAAGACTGGGCTAACATTATTTTGCTTGCGTTTTGTTGTTTAGGGATGTCTCTAAAATATTGTTTCTTCTTCAGTTTGCTTTTTTCAGTTTGGTGGTTTTTGGTGTAAAGATGCAGGGTTTAGAAGCATGTTTTAGGTCTTATTTAATAATTTTGTAAACTGCAGAGAATCAGGAAATGTCAAAATCATATTTGCTATGTTGGCTACATTTAATTATTTCACTGATAGGTAAAATGGCTAGTTGCATAAGTATCCTTCCCAATATGGACCACCGCATTTACCCACAGACAGAGAATGGGTGAAACGAGTCAGTATTGATAGTAGGAGAATGGCAAAACATCCCAGGCTTTAAACATTCAATTCAAGGTGTAGTGACAGGTAGATGTGAAAAGGGTGCTATCACCAAGCATCTGAGATAGTTGTGAAAACATGACACCAGACTTTTGGAAAACATGGAACGCAGTGTCACTTGGAACACTGCTGCAAAAAGTTCTTACCAAGTTCAACAAAGACTGCAGTTATATTGTTTGTATTTGCAGTGATTCAGCTACGTATACGAAAAAGTTGTGTGATGATCTATCAAAATCGATACCTGAGTTGAAGTGCTTCATTGTAAGCGTTCATTGCCACTTGTTAGATGGGATGATGAAAGCCTCTTTGCAATCTTCAGATTATTGAAGAATGTTATTGACTTTGTAGTCCATTTTGGTGCATTGTTTCTTTATGTGCTGGAACTAAAACGCTAATATTTCTCAATTTATGAAGCATAAAAGAAAGAGGCATTCCTACTGTGTCATTTAGCTGGTGTTTTTCAGTCCTAGAGACCGTAAATGCAATAGTATCCACGTGGCGACCGTTTACAGAATTTTTGCTTAGTGATGATGCCAAAGGCAAGAAATATGAGGATCTTTGGTCGCATATTGATATTGAATAAAAGTTATATCTACTGCATTCTTATATTTTTACAGGAAAACATGACTGCTGTAGTGGACATAATAAAAAAAAAACAGATTCAGAAAACACTCTTGTCTACCAAGTGTTCAGCGTCATTGGTGTAAATGTGAATCATCTCCTAGAGAGTAGTCTGGGGGTGACACTTTTAGTGACTTTAGCATTGCAACATGTTCCATGTTAGAATGCTTGCCACTTGGTGAGCAAAAAAATGTTGAGGTGCAACTCAGGAAATTGTATTTTATAGTGCATGAGACGAGACTTCTTGCAATGATGCATAGACATGTCCCTTCACCAAGCGTGGCATTTGAAGTCCATGAAGCCTCATTGCAGTACTCTTAATAAGTTCTAGATCCCTTCCGTAAATGGGAATGTTGTCCGGACTTTGAAAAGTACTGCTTCATTTTTGAGAGCTTCAATAACTGTGAGGTCATATCCACCCTGTTCAATGCACATGTTGTAGAACCTGTCCCAGGAAATTGCAATCTTCAGTTGCACCTGTATTGGCATGGAAAGCTATGTCAGTGGCCAGATTTTGCATAGTGTTTCAAAAGTCTGCATAATCTACTAATGACGGCGGTTCCATCGTCTTGATTAGGATGTCAGTTTCTGACAGCTATTCCATGTTGGCCTTTCCAACATGGGATGGCTTTTAGAAAGCGACATTAGGGGCCCCAAGCTGGGCCCAGGTCCCCCCTGAGCCTCTGCATTTGGGCCTGGGAGGTGCCACACAGTGCAGGGATGTTTCAAAACATCAATTTTTCAATGGAGCTGTGGGTGGAAAAGGTCAGCAGCACAAGCTTCCATTATGAAATGGATGTTTGCGACAACCCTATAACAGAAAGACCTAACTTTAGAAGCAGCAAAAATAAAACAAAAGAAAATAACTTGTAAATGTATGTAAACATCATAAAATTAATGTATATAGAATTACCTAATATAAAACATAAAATTCAGATTCCGACCGGTCTAATGAAGCCACAAAATATTCCAATTTTTGTTGTCGAACAGCCACCAATGTAGCTGCCTAAGTGGAGAATGTAACTGAACACACTTATCAGCCAAATATGGCAGACATTGAGGTCTGCTGCTTAATCCAAGACTTTAAAAAGGCCTCAACAAGATCCACAACTCTAAGTAGAATTATATTGAAAGACTATGCACACAGGTTACCTACCCACTGTGTTGCCCAACTAGCCTCTCTACCTAACCTAAAAAAACATATCTAGAAAAATCAGTGAAAGAATTGCTAACCCTGTTCCAAAACCTTTCTCGAAATAGATAACATATTACCTACACGAAAAGTGGATTTCATAATATATGATAACCTCAAAAATGAAAAAAGAATACAAATATTTGCAACAACAAAAAACGTATTAACCATGACTCAATCTCCCATGTGGCTCATGGTTACTACCTTTAAAACCTGCTTGCCACCATTTTACCAATTGTGTAACATTCATGGGCAAAACTACAGCAACATACAATGCATATTCAACCTGCTTTCAAACAAATAAAGCTCACCTTGAACTACTAAATGAAACAAAAGTGAAAACTAACAACTATTCACCCAATAAAGAAGCGATACACTTCATATTTGATGATGTTCACAGAAGCAAAAGTGAACCCAACTAGTGAAACACAGGGATATATACCATTCACATAGAGTATTCAACATACAACATATTTTGATTTCCAATAAAAAAAGTTTGCTCTGACCTTCGTAAAGAAGTAAAGAGGTTCCAAGACTCATTATTAGAAGATTTGACTTTCTACAAAGAGAATGAAGAAAAACTAACCCAGTTCCTTTACTACATTGAAGACTCCTGGGCAGTGCTTTATTTGAACCAGTGGTTTCCAGAGCTCGGCTCCACCACTTAATTGTTATTACCAGATCTTATGACAGTCTGCCACATGGTAGCGATGTCTGTCTAATTTAGAACTTAGCAATACAACAGTCATTTATTAATTCAATATAAAGAAAAAAGGACAAATTCCTGATACCAAGCCATCTTTGTGGGGTTGGGTACCTGCAATAGTCTGAATTGTCACACTTGTAGTGGTGTGATGGTTATTAGCTGTGTGGGTACAGTCACTGGCAGCACTGGCAGGGGCAATGGGTGGTGCAAGCTGAAGTGGCTTTCTGTCAAAGGCCCTGGAACCTATTCGTTTTTTGCAAATTAAACCCTGCTCCTGTATTGGCTGTCTGCACTTCTCAGGACACAGATCCCAAGCCAGGTTCCTCAGAGAGGTGGAACATTTACTATGTACTCTAAACAAAGAAGGAAAGACCAGCAAATCAGCTGAAGGCTGATACACTTCCTTTCAGGCCACCATGGAAAACCTCAGTCCACAATATCCAGCTTTGCTGAAATCATACAGACGAAATACTGCCATGAAGACGTGAGAATAAAACAATTCTTAACTCAAGCCTTACAAACTAATCTAGTCAAACACACCCAATACATCCACAACATATTAAGTAATAAGGTAGGGTATATGAAGAACTGACATCACAAGACTACAATGACTCCAAAGAATACATCTTAGTTTAATTTAGTTAGTTATTATGTTTTTTTGGGGGAAATCCCCATAAAATATTATAAAATAACTTAAACCCAACAATTCATTACCAATAATACAAACATTTAAAACATCATATATAAAAATCAACACTGTTAGTTTAGTTTCACTCATGTTATAAATCAACAATGAACCAACACCTTTTTCAACAAATCAATCAAACATTTTTTTAATTGTTATAATAATTACATAATGTATAAATGAATGTTAAACAAACACATACTGAACACATAATTTACAATATCGACAAGTCACTACTCAAACACAATACAAATAATTCAAAATGCTAACAGCTTCTTAGCATTAACGTCATCAACAAGGCTCAATAAAATAATTTAAAAAGAAATATGACAATTATTATTTTTTTGCCAATAAAATTTAAAAAATGTACTTTTATAGAAAACAGTGCATTAAAAAAACCAATAAAATACAAAATGCATCGAAAATGTCAAGTTTTCGACATTAGAACTAATATTATTACCAGTTGCACTCCAAACTTAGCACTATTGTGCAGTGTTGGATTTTACTTTTAAATTTACCATTCAAAATGCAAAGTAAGCAACAATATTGAAAATGTTGCACATTGAAGGGGTCAGATGTGCTATTCCCACTCTACACTAAGCACTATTAGGGAAAGTGTTGGTTCTGGGGTTAAGGGGGGAACAAAGTTACTATTCCCACTGCAAATAAAGTAAAACTAGGAAAAGTGGTGGGCTAAGGGAGGAAGGTGATACATACTCTTTCCACTCCAAACTAAGCAACTCTGAGGAGAGTGGGGGACTTGAGGTGGGGAAGGGAGAGCTCAGAGTTACTATTCCCACTCCAAATTAAGCAACATTAGGGAAAGAGTTGTACTAGTCGACGTCCTATTAACTTTTTCCACTCCAAACTAAGCAACATTGTAGAAGTGTTGATGTCTGTTAAGAGGTAGCTTTACAATATTCACTCAAAGTTAAGCAACATGGGAAAGTGAGAGACTTTGTGGGAGTGATTTACTATTCCACTTCTTAGCAAAGCACACTTGTGGGAAGGTTTGGAATCTTGATTAGGGTGGTTAGATTTCCACTCCACACTGAGCAACACAGAAGCAAGTGTTGCACTCTAGAGACACATTTACAATTCTAACTCTAAATTAAGCAACATTATGGAAAGTGTTGGACTGGTGGGGAGTCATATTACTATTCCCACTCCTAACCAAGCAACACTGAGGAAAATGTTGGACTTTAGAAGGATACAATTTGCTATTCCCATTGCAAATTAAGCAATAGCGGGGGAGAGTATTGGGTGCTGAGGGAGTCATAATTACTATACCCAATCTGAACTAAGCAGCATTGGGTTAAGTGTTGGGCTTGGTAGGGTCATATTTATTTTTCCCATTCCAAATTAAGAAAGTCTGGGGAAATGGTTGGAAACTCGAGAGGGTGACTTATATTTACTATACCCATTCCAAAGTAAACAACAGTGTGGAAAATGCTGGGCCTGGGGTGATCAGAGTTACTATTTCCACTGCAAACTAAGGGCCTGATTGTGATGTTGGCGCATGGGTTACTCCATCACAGTAGTGACGGATATTCTGTCCACCAAAATATACATCCCATTATATCCTATGGGATTTATATTTAGGCGGACAGGATATCTATCACTGTTGTGATGGAGTAACCCGTCATCCAAGATTGTAATTAGGCCCTAAGCAACATTGGAAAAAGTGCTTGAATCACTGTGGGGATATTTTTTCTATGGGGGAGCCATATTTACTACACACACTTCAAACTAAGCAACATTGGGGAAGGGTTGAACTTAAGACTGGTAACAGTTATTATTTTGACCCCAAACTAAGCAGTGTTGGAAAAAGTGTTGGATTCATGGTGATCAAATTTACTATTGACACTCCAAACTAAGCCACATGGTCGAAAGTTTTGGATTCTGGGTGTGCAATGTCAGATTTAGTGTTCCCACTAGAAACTAATCAGCATTGGAGAAGTGTTTCACTGGGAGGGATGCAGATTTACTATTCCCACTCCAAACTAAGCAGCAGTGGGAATGTGTTGAACTTTACGGCGCTCACATTTTCTTTTCTCACTTCACCCAACGCAGTAATTTAGAAAATGGTTGACTTTTGACTTTTTGGGGAGAGGTGTGGCGCCGCGGCCAGGGCGACTGACGCTGGAATCTGGGGATCAGGGTTCGATCCCCGGCTCCAGCGGCAGGTTAGCCCAGCACCATGTGATTCTGGGCAATAGCTTGCTTAATCTTCCCGACGGCCCCCAGCGCCTAGAGACCCTAACGGGTGATTGTGCGCTATACAAATGTGGATTATTATTATTATTATTATTATTTGTAGGACGGGCTCAAATCAAATGTTCCTAATCCAAACCAAGCAATATATGGAAAATGTTGTACTCTGGTAACACAGAGTCGAATTTGTTATCCCTAATCCAAACTAAGCAAAATGGGAAAAGTGATGGACTTCAGGGGTTTTCGTATTGACTAAACTCAATCCAAACTATGCAGTATTGGCATAGTGTTGGAATTTATGGGGTTACATTTTAACATTACCACTTCAGACTAAGCAATATTAAGGAAAGTGTTGGATTTGGAGAGCGTGGGGGTTATATTTAATATTCAGGGGTGGGCTCAAATTTACTACTCCCACTCAAAACTAAGCAACATTTGGGAAAGAATTAGACACTTGAGGATGGGGCAGCTTTACTATTCCAACTCAAACTAAACAACAGTGAGGAAAGTTTTGGACTCAACAGGATTCAGATTTACTATTCCATATCTAAAATGGGCAGCTTAGGAAAAAGTGTTGGTCTCTGGGGGTTCATGTTTACTATACCACTCCATGCTAAGAAACTTTGGGGAAATGGTTTCTACTTCGGGGAGGAGGTCATATTCCGCATTCCCTTTTTTTAATTTTTAAGTTTTTATTTTAGACAAATATTCAACATACAAGGGAGAGCAGCCAAAAAACCAACAGGATACATTAGATGTCCTTTTTCCCCGGCCCTTTTCCTCACCCCCTGCGCTGCCCCTCCTCCCCACCCTCCTGATCCAAAAGATAATAAAGCTTGATATTTCTATGTAGCCTACCAAAGTTTAAATGCTACCACAAAATGTTTCAGAATAATTAAACTATATACATTACGTCACTCGTTTACCCCAAACTGGTTTCCACCAATACGTCGTCCCCATTAATCCATCTGAATACTGGCGCCCAGATTTCAGAGCATTTTTTGGCTGCCCTATGTCCCCTCTGTTTGTACACAGCCATCTCCCAACAGTATACTGCTAGTAAATTGCCAAGCCAAAAATGTACAGAAGGAGCATCCGGATCTAACCAGACACTAGCCAAACAGAGCCTAAGTACAGCCATGGCTGGACACAAAGTCCGGTTATGCTAAGCTATATCCTGGTTACTCACTCCAAGAATAATCAATTGGGGGGTTAAATCCAACCCTAATCCCAGCATATTTTTAAGCCGTTTGCCAATCTCGGTTTGGAGAGTAGCTAGTTTGGAACATTTAGCGAACATATGCACAGAGTCAGCGGCTAAAGCTCCACATAGAGAACAATGCACACCTGAGGACCCCCCACTTAGAAATTCATGCAGGTGTAATATATAAATTGAGCTAGGTTTTAAAACATTGTACTTGCAAATTAGCTGTGATAAATGCTGTCTGACCCACCAGGAGAGAGCTCACACATTCTTCAGTCCCAGTTTGCAGGAGGTCCTGCAAGCAATTTGTATGTTTTAATAAATTGTCCCCCATTTATTTATTGAGTAGTTTATACATTGCAGACAATGTTGGGCAAGCCTTTAATAAAGTGTGCAGTAGAGGGACTTTAGTACAGCTATCTAATTTCTTAGTCAGTAAATCCCTTATCTGTACATATTTAAAAAACTGATTAATCCCTAGCCCAAATGACCCTTTAATTGTATCAAATGAGTAAATCTTCCTGTCTTCCATTAAATCCCCAAGGTACCCCACTCCTCTCTCAGCCCAACATCTCATATATCGATCGTGAAATATGGCTGGAAGTAAGTCGTTGGTAACCAGGGAGGTATATCTATGAACCCTTGCCAGATTCAATTTCTTTCGGGCTGAGGTCCAGACCCTAAAAGCTTCAAAACGTATCTTGAATTTAACCCTTTTAAAGTAAGCAAAATTGATATGGCGAATAAGACAGCCAGAGCTTTTAACCCACATAATAACTCATATATAGAGATATTTGGTCCTTCCCTCAGCTCGCTGTTGTCTCTTCCCAGCAGTCAGACCGTCTGCTGAATAGCTGCGGCCCAGCAATACAATTGAAAGTTTGGAACCGCCCAGCCCAGCTGTCTCTTGGCAGAGTCATATATTTTAAGGCTCTCTGAGGGCGTTATCCTACCCGTAAAAATCTAGAGATCAGTTGGTTTAAAGCTAAAAACTAGAATTTGTTGATTTCAACTGGGATGGCTCTAAAAAAATATAGAATCTTTGGTAGAAATAACATTTTGATAACATTGTTCCTGCCTAACAGTGTTATATTTAAGTTATTCATTCTATTAAAATCTGTTTTAAATTTCTGCAATATTGGCTCCAAATTAAGATTAATAATTTTATTGTCATTAGCATTGATCTCGACCCCCAGATATCTATTATTCTGGATTACTCATTCACCTACAAGGTCTGTTTTATCATTCTTAACAATTTGTGTTTTACTATCATTAAGTTGGTACCTTGAAGTATTGCCAAAGTGATTTGCCTCTCTTTCCATTTCCACAAGAGCATCCTGCGAGTTGGGTGTAACTATAGCTAGATTGTCCACATAAGGCTAAGATCTTATTGTCTCCTCTAGTGTGTATAGCGTGTATCGATGCGGTCTCCTCTATTTTCCTAATTAAAGGGTCGATGTAAAGGGCAAACAATAGAGGAGAGCAAGGAAAACCCTGTAGCGTGCCTCGTGATATCTTAATTATATCAGACAAACAACCCATCATAGCTATTCTGGCCACAGGCTCCTGATGCATAATCTGGATAGCTCCAATAAACCCTTTACGCAGCCCCTTTCTATCCATAGTTGCCTATAAAAAAAAGGCAGGAGACACTGAATGCTTTTTCTGCTTCTAATAATATTAGAGCCAAAGGGTCTCCAGTAACGTTGGTTGAATCAAATAGGGCGATAGTCCACCGAATATGATCCGTTGTGCCCCGACCCAGGTCAAATCCATGTTGGAAGGGAGAAACTAGTTTCTTAATAACTAAGGCTAGTCCATTAGCAAGAATTTTAGCATATATCTTTGTGTTGCTATTGACCAACGTAATTGGTTGGTATGAACCCAGTTCGCTAATAGACTTACCTTTTTTTGGAAACACAACTATATTAGCCAATGCCCAGGAATCGGGGGGCCTCCTCGCCTGATTGTGCCCTTAAATATATCTTGTGTATAATTTCCAATGTGTATAAATATATTTTGTATAGAATTCCCCCGGTATTGAATCAGTACCAGCAGCCTTACCTGATGGTGTAGATTCGATCGACTTTCTTACCTTCTATGCTTTTATGTATTCTTCTAGGTTTTCTCTCTCCTCAGGGGAAAGCTGTTCCATGATCTGCCCATTCAGATATTCCTCTATTACCCTATCCTCTATGTGGATGTCCTCTGTATATAACTTCTGATAGAATTTTTGGAATGCAGAGACAATTGCAGCTGGCTCTGTGACTATACCGCTGCTAGGGTCTCTGATTTCAGCTTTTTGAGCTTGACCCACCTTTTCTCTGGTGCAGACTGCAAGCATAAGGCCTACTTTTTCATTGCTCTCATATGCCCTGTTATGCCAGGCCATATACCTTCCTGCGGCTTTCTTGATTGAGATCTCTGTAATTGCCGACCTGGAAAGTAAAATCCTTCATTGAGCTGTCTCGGAGTCTCCCCCATTGGAGATAGCATCTATCAAATGTGTTTTAGCCATTGCTATTCACCATATAGTGCATATAAAAGATTATTTTCTTTCTTTTGACTCTCCCAGGCATACTTAGAGGTTTCCGTCCTGATGCTAGCCATGAGAGCGTCCCTGACTACGTGAATGCTGGTACTCTCTAAATTCTCTTCAATAAACCTGGAAAGCCATAGCTTCACGTGCAGTACATAGCCTTCCTCACTGAGTAGAGCCCTGTTGAACGTCCAGCGTGCTGGTGGAGATTTAGTCTAGATGTTTATTTGCAACCCCAAGGGGTTGAGATCTGACATAACTCTTGGGTATTTGTGCATTCTACACCCCTACAACAGCTCCTGTGATACAAAGACATAGTCCAATCTAACATGTGTTTGATGTGGAGCAGCAAAGTAGGTGAATCCCGGATCGTTAGATTCTTGCTTTCTGCAGACATCCGACAGCCCATGAAGAAGCTTTAACTGTGCCAAAGACTTAAAAACTTTGGGTTTACGGCCTTGATACACTACCCCCACTTTATTTGAAATTTGACAATTCAAATTAATATTGAAATCCCCACAGATAATAACAGGAAAGTGCCACCCCACCAGTTCCACATTCAACTATTCGAACATTGCGGGAGCATCAAGAACCGAGCCATAAAAAGAGCATAGTGTAAACATGATATTCTCTAGGCAGCATTGAGTGGTTACCCATCTTCCCAGTTTATTTCGATAAACCATGGGAACCTAGCTAATCCTTTCCGCACCAGAACTGCCACCTCTCTTGTCCTTGAGTCTTGCATAGTGCTGAAAATCAATTGGTAGCCTGCCAACTCCAAAACCTCTTGTCTACTGGCTTCAATATGTTTTTCCTGAAGGCAGATGACACCAGCCTTCATGAATTGGACATCTAAACTGACTCTCCGTCTTTCTTGGGGTTTATTTATTACGCAGATATTTATTGAAGCTATTCTAAGCTTACCCATTAATAGATAAGAGAGGTTCACCCAACATGTGGCATAGCCATATTAATTTGCACATACCTCCCAAAAGTAACATAAAAGTCCACCAATTTGTTTTCTTTTGGATCTCGCCCTCCCAAGACCACTCCAAAAGTCAAAAGAGGTCCATGGACCCTTGTTCCCCGGCTGCTCCCCACCTAAGTTCAAGAAAAAAAGAGGATAAAAGAACCACAAAAAAAGAGAGAGAGGGAACAGGGAAAATCCCTGTCAAAACTCTGTCGGTATCCAGACAACAACAAGCAAAAAGAACGAAAAAATAAACACCCTAACAAACATGTGCCCCCTAAACACCCTGTATACAAAAAAGTCTCAAATAGCACTGAGTTTTGGCCCTATATTGTTCTCTTATTTTTGTGAGAGTTCCTGCATATACTCTTGGGCTTGTATCTCTGACTTAAATACCCTGGTTATGCCTTTGCAGATGACTTTGAGTCGGGCAGATTCATTAAGAAGACCTCACAGCCCAGTTTCTCGAAGGGGGTGATTAACTGGTGGAGCCACAATCTCCTTTCCACCGTAATGTGACAAAAATCCGATCGTACAAAAAAGGAGTGTCCCTCGGCTGCCCGCCTTGCGTCGGGTCTGGATTTTTAAAATACTGCCTGGCGCAAGAGGAAATTTTGAAAGAATATGAGAATAGCTCTGCGTTTCTTGTTTTGCCCTGCTCTCTTTTTCCTTTGAACAAAGAAGGGTTTGGCTTTAGCGTAGTAAGGCTCCGCCACGATCAGAAGTAACAAAACAAATGCCAATACTGCTCAATTATTTTTACAAAGAAAGCTCAAGATGAGGGCTGCGTTCTCACCTGAATAGACCACACGTTCAGTCTAGAAATATATCTCAAATTCTTTTATTTTATTTCTATTCAAATTCTTAATTTTTTGAATTTTTCTTTTTGAAAACGTCCACAATTAGTATACAAAAAAATTGTGCTTGAATCTACCTATTTACACTAGTAGTGATTGTATAAAAAACTAGAAAAAGAAATTTGGGAATATGTACACAGGGGTGTCAGGGAAGATGTGCACTGGATGCAGCAACATAATATTCATTCAGCATGTATTCAGCTGATTCATTTCACAAATATACACGCATACAACCAAAACTATCATACCAGTGATTGATGGGAAGGGAGGGGGGTGTTGTGAAACACAAAAATGTTGTTTTTAAGAGTAAAAAGTATAAGATGTTTAATCTTTCTCGTCACCACTCAGGTGATTAGGCCATCTTCTACTTATTTTCATTTGAATTTTTTACAATTTTTTACAACAAAGATTGGCCTAATAGATTTGGGAAGAAACTCTTAGGAGGCAAAACAACGATATTTACACCACATAACAAACAAAAGGCTCAGACAATGGGGTCGACGCGTTTCGAATCCCTTGATTCGTGGGATTCTCTTCAGGACCGTGACAGATACAATCTGTAGAGCTTTTCGGGTCTCTTTTTATGGTTGAGATGTAAGGGGTTGTATAGAATCCTAATCGACGTAGTGTCCTGGCTCATGTCACACCGGCACAATTTTTTAACGAAAAATTTCCGTTCTGTTTCTTGTTATCGTTTTCTTTTCGATCTCGGACTCCCCGTTCGGCGTGTCTGTCTCTGTCGCCGACGGTACCTATGGTACCCCCCTGCATTTCAATGTACAACATGGTAGGCACTGCGTGGTGCCTGTCACAATGTGCATTGAAAGGCAAAACCTGCCTTTGTAGCATTGCGGCGGGTGGTGCTTTCAGCACCACCCGCCGCAATGTTCCAAATGCACGAAGCGCCCGCCAGTGTAACGGGTGCATCCTAATGGAGGGTGCGGGACCGCTGCTAGCATTGCGGGCTTTCCCGATTCCCGGGTGTATGGCAGACGGACTTTGTCCGGCCGCCATACTAATGACCCACTAAGTATTATTAATAATTTAGAGAATTACATTGAATATAAAAATGACCAAAAACCCCAGCAAAACACAACAAATCAAAAAAATATTTTGAAACAGTAAAACATACACGCTACATGCACTTCTTTCCACCTGCACAGCTGTTCTTTGTGAGATTACAAATCCCAGGATCAGGGCAGAAGAAGGGGTAGAGTACTACCTAGTGTGCCTGTTAGTTCCCCAGCATGGGATGCATTACAGGGACTTCTTTCCACCTGCAAGGCTGTTCTATGTGAGACCACAGGTCCCAGGATCTCCATGGGGGCAAGAGGAGGGGTAGAGCACGACAAATTGCATGGAGAAACTCAGATGCAGACACCGGCTTACACCATATAAGCATTTGTCAGTCCACGCTTTTCATCTCCACCAATGCCCTTAATTCTCCTAGTATAGGCTTTGACTGGAATACCTTTTTTGTGAAATTAAGACCCATGATGGAGTTGCTAAGCTAACATACCAAGGTTGTGCTTTACACCTAATGAGGGGAGACCAACATATCCAGATCCATCCCCTGAGATAGTCGCCAATGTAGTCCCATTGCTTGACAAGCTCCCAAATGGGAAAAGAAGGTATAATTTTAATGGCGACCATTAAGGGTACTCAGTTAAGTCTGCACCTGATCAATATGAGCTACCACCTTGTCCTCAAAGGCAAAAGCCAAGTGAGACCATCAATATACTACCTGACACATGCCAATACCTGGCTGTCCTTATTAATGTCTCGTCTTCAAGACCAATGGCTCACTAGGCATAAAAACTTTAATATGTCTGATTTTGATTATATCATTTATGTGGAGGGTGGGAGGGACTGGCCCTAACAGGAAAGGTGTTCATGGGGCTTGTGCTTTAATTATTTGTAGGTACCCAGCATTGACCGATAACATTATTCATCAAGGCAGCTGTGGTTCTTTGCAAGAACCCGACAAAACATTTTTTATTACGAACCTTTATTTCAAGTTCCAGGACCCAATCAGGTGACTCCTCTTTATGATAGAGTGGGAGAGCAACCTGAGAAGGTGAGGTCAGATACCTCTTTTCACCACTATCAGGCCTAACTAAGATGGACTGAAATGCAAATGCTGCCGTACCCGAGGATTTGCCAATGGAGTTGGGTAGGTCCGATTATGAAGCTCGTAAATCAGCTGGGAGTTCATGCTTTGAGGCTCGAATCTTTAATCTGATATTGCTGGCTTTGCAGCAAAAAATCAGATGACGATTTGGTAGAATATATTGAAATGATTTATGGGATTATTTTCGAGAAATCTAGGCAGTGAATGATATTTTTTGTGAAGGATGACACTGTTTTTACGTGCAGCAGGTCCTTCATTAGCGTGCAGACCTAAGGGTGGGTTAGCTATACTTTTATATACAACCGTTTTTTCTAAGGTGATTCTGATCACTTTTTCACATCAGTATATCAAAGTTGTGAGGATTGTTCATTCTAATTATTTTAACTATTTTTAATACAGAATGATGTTAATCAGAAAGAGAAAAATGGCAGGATCCATACTCTGTTCCAGGTTATTAATGTTGTGAAAAGAGATCATATTCTGTTCATATTTGTTTCAGTGTAATCCTAGATGAAGATTATAACTTTAACATTAGCTTGCAAGAGACATCAACAGTGTATTCAAAGGCTTAACCTAACTTTGTTTATGGAGCACATTTTGATTGAACCATTGCTGTGTTGGGATCTTGTGGATTCATTTGTTAACTTAGGGGACAATATCAAAAAACGTCTTATGGCCCCATTTTGTCACAAGAATAATCATAATCCAGATTGGTTTAGTAGTACCTGCAGGTACGCCAATAAACATTTAAGAAATTCACTTAATTAAGTACACAGGAATAGGACTGTTGTTATATCGTTAGGAGCTGTATGTAAATGGGCTGTTAAAGCTAGAAAATAAGTCTTTAAAAGGAATACATGGGATAAACTATGAATTTGAATTAGAATTTGTTTATTGTACAGTTAATAAAACCTCACAATATTACACAATAGGTAAAAAGCCATTGACTGTTTAAAAAAAGGTATTACAAAAAGGTGTTACACATTGATAAAATCACAGGGGGTCCATAGTAAATTAATGAGTCTTTCCCATTAGTCTTGACCTTAATAATTGTTGTTCTTTTGGTTGTAAGGCCGTAGCTTCACCCAGCTGTCTTTTCAATTAGTTTTGTGAGTGATTTCATATTTTATTCTGATTGCTGTGGCTTAATTACTTATGGCTCTTTTACTTTTAAGGCCGTTAAGGAAGTCTACTGTTCTCCTGGTGCGGTAGGGTTGTCCCGCCCAAGTGTAATTTCATTTAGTTTTTTGGCCACTAGATCAAAGTATTTGACTGTTCTACAGTTTAACTGAGTCTCTTCGGGGTTGAAGCAGAGCATCACTGCTTGCCTGCAGGTTTTTACACCCTTCTGGTTCCATAGAGGCCGAAGCATGGAGCGCCTTATATCCATAAGAGCTTTACAAATACAAATGATGTGTATAAGATCCTCCTTCGCAGATTGGCAAAGGCGACAGGCATTTGATGGATTTGGCCTTTTCCATGGTGCCAGATGACGTGCTATGGGTATGTTGCCTAAGCGCATGTTTAGGAACTTATTTTTTGTTTTTTGTGTGAGGCCCGTTGATAGGTATTCTTGTGGCTTTGTGGTTCTGTACTCTTCAAGCACTATCCATCCGTGCGCTCTCTTGGTTAGGGTGGCTCTGTCCTCAAGTGAGGAGACCAGTTTGACGATTTTCGACACTGCTTTTTTAAAGGTCCCAAAATCCGTTTTTGTTTCCCAGAGCGTTTTTAGACCTAGGCTCTCCAATGAGTTTGTTAGGTAGGCCCTTGCAGGTGAGTTTTCTTTGGCGTTGAGCTCAATCCATAGGTTGGCGTTTAGCGATCCTTCCTCAGCGTCTTTAATTATGCGCCAGCTTTTTATATATTGGCCTTTCCTCTCCACAGTTTGTTTCTGCAGTCCAAATTCGAGACGAATTTGAGCGGGCGAAGAGTTTTTAGGGAGGTGGAAAATTGCCCTATATGCGCGACTGATAGTATTGTCCAGAGTACTTGCATCTTTGCCTCGCATTGATTCGCTGCCGTAGGAGAGCATAGGCTGTAGGCGAGCTTTTATTACCTGTAGAAGTGGCACTAATGTCCTGTCAGAGAGAGCTTTCTGCAGGGGCCTTGTTGATAGTTGGAAAGTCATGCCCTTCCGGCGAATGGCCTCTAGTTGTTGTATGAAGGAGCCGTTGCCCTCTATTATGACTCCTAGATATTTATATGAGGTCACCAGTTCTAATCTTTGGTTGTCCAGGTACCATGCAGGTTTCCGTTTTTTGTTGTGGTTCATTGGCATGACTTTGGTTTTGTTCAAATTGATTGTTAGGGAATTTGCTTTCAAAAAAGCATTAGTTCTATCCAGAAGGTTTTGGAGGCCAATAGGAGACCGGCTAATGAGGACCAGGTCATCTGCATAAAGCAGATTTGAGAGCTTGATGTTTCCTAACCGAGGTGCGTGGGATGTAACTGTCTTTAGCTCTTTGGGCAGGTCCGCGAGGAAGAGTTTGAACAACATTGGGGCTAGGACGCAGCCCTGTTTTAGTCCTTTGCTGGTCTTTATTTTTCTCGATAGGTGTGTGCCAGATCCCAGTTTTATTTGGACCCAGGTATCGGTATGTAACATAGCCAGCTGCTGTAGCAGGGGGCCAGGGATTCCCCATGAGCTCAGCTTCCGCCATAGTTTGTGCCGATCTACATGGTCGAATGCGGCGCTGTAGTCAATGAAGCACACGAACAGGGAACTTTTTGCTGTTTTTGCTGCGTCGAACAATAGGGTTAACGCCATGATGTTTGTTAGGGTACCCTGGCCCTTCCGGAAGCCCGTCTGTGTAGCTGGGATGATGTTCTTTTTTGTTGCCCATGTTGTTAGGTCCTTCAAGATGAGGCCTGCGTAGTACTTTGCCTCTATGTCTATCAGGGCAATCAGACGGTAGCTGCTTGGATCGATCCTCGCACCTTTTTTATATATTGGGCTTATTATTGAGCCGCTCCAAGATGTTGGTATTATTCCTGTTTCCCTTACTTCGTTGAATACTGGGGTCAAAATAGTGCTCCAAAAAGCTGGATCCTGTTTGTATAATATCGGGGGGATCCCGTTTGGTCCTGGAGCCCCCTCAAGTTTTCCCTTAGAAATTTCTTTAAGAATAGTATCTGTTGTTTCCTGAGTTGATAGTTCGTTTTCGCTTTTTCTAGGCTCAACTATCATTGGACTAGCTTCTGCCTTTGTTGGACTGTGGGGCCCAGTTATTTTCTTCTTGAGCGCTTGGTTTGCTATTTTGGTGTGTGTAACAGTTTTGTCCAATTGTTGGAGAGCTCCCTCTTCCAAATCAACCCCTACGGCTTCCTTCATTGCAGGGTCACTTGTGTTAAAGTGAATTGTTAAATAGTTGGCCCAGTCGGATTCCGGTATTTCTGAGTTGATACCGTTGTGTTCTGGCCGTTGAAGCCTATGGATTGTCTTCCAAAAGCTAGAGCTATTCTTCTGCTTTGAATTATGTAGAATTTTAGCCCAGAGTTCTTCATTCAATTGCCTTTTCCTTTCCCAAGTTTTCTTTTGTAACAATGCTTTTGACCTCTGAAGCTGTAATTGAATTTCCATGTTGTTCGGATCTTGGCGGAGTTGCCTGAGGGTCTTTTTTATTTAAAAAAAGATTCCTTTCTGTGTAATTATTCTTTCAATTGGTGACCATGAGGCCTACACATATAAATCCATGACTTTTGATTTACAGCTATGACACTTGAAAAATGTTATTGCTCCACACTAGGATGAATTATTTGTTCTCTCAAAATTTATTTTCATAAAAATTCTCTTATATTTGATAAAACCATATTCAGAAATGCATTCAATATATACTTGGGTGCTCTGGTACAGTATTACAGAGACTATCTAACAATTCCGTATTACGGTGTCTAACTCAGAGTCACTCATTGATAGTGTAAAATCATATAGTTACAAAATCACAAATTAAATAAAAAATAGATACATATCATATACATTTAAAAAGTCCCATTGTTGACGCGTTTCGGTGCGTTGGTTACAATTATAGCACCTTCCTCAGGACGGACAGAATTAAAAACCAATTTATTTCTTCTTTTTGTATTAGTAGGATTGGCGTCCTTCTATAAATTATCCGGACGACTGAATCATCACTAGTAAACTTTGTGATAAGAGCCACTTCAATTATGGGCCGGGGAAGTATGGAATTTGTTAAAATTCAAGATGACACGTAATCAATGGTGTCTTCATTCAAGCAGGAGCGTCTTTAAATGTGCGCTACCGATATTCAATCATTTGCCGTGCCAGTAACGTTTTATGCCTAATGATTAGACTCAGGCTGTCCACTTCAACACCTTTGCTGATAGTCTTGGTGCCGGTTAGGGCGTACACTGTAACTTCACAGCCTGAGTGTAGCAACGCTCTCCTCTTTTCTTCCAGAGCTGTGTGCACGGAGCTGGTAGTGTCGATCATGTGGTTGTTACCGTAATCTTTTAGCCTTAAAATTTCGGCGAACCTGCATCTGGCAACGGACTGCTTCCCCAAGACTGGTCATCCTAGTGTGGAGCAATAACATTTTTCAAGTGTCATAGCTGTAAATCAAAAGTCGTGGATTTATATGTGTAGGCCTCATGGTCACCAATTGAAAGAATAATTACACAGAAAGGAATCTTTTTTGATAATCACTTGAAACCCAGTCCTTTCTGGTCCCTGGGAAACTCTCTTCTTTATGAGATTCTTTTTTATTTCAACCTTGATGTTTTTTGTTTCTGCTGTTGTTACTTTGCCAAGCGTGAACCTTGTGGTATTCCCTTTTTGAGTTTTCTTCGCTGTGGCATGTTTTACTCCTAGTGCCGCTGTAAAATCTTCCCAGAGGACAAGGGGGTTGTCGGTTCTATTGGATATTTCCTGTATTATTGTTTTTGCACTGATTGCTAGTGTTTCCATATCCGTGACCTTACATCTTAATCGCTTGTAGTTAGCGGTGTATTCTGTACACATACTTCTTGTTTCTGTTGCTTCGGTCTTACAGGTCAGAGCTAGGTGAGCTTCTAGTGGCAAATGGTCGCTCTGAGCTCTATCTCCTATCTTAAATGATTGTAGTTTGTCGTACAACGGGAGTGTAACTAGCATGAAGTCTAGGTAGGATGAGGCAATTGACGAGTGGTATGTTGGTGCTGGAGGAATATCCTCTTTGAATCGTCCATTGAGAACGCGCAGGTTCAGTTGCTCTAGAGCTTTTACTAACTGTGAAGCGGTGTTGCTATGTTTGTATCTGGAGGGGGTTGATTGTGTTGGTATTTTCCATACTGTGTCCATTTCCTGTGTCATGTCGTCAGTTGCCGGGTCACCAAATAGATGGAGGTTGAAGTCGCCGGCCAATAGTATGTTGTCCGTTTCCTCATCCTCTATGAGTCTTATTAATTCTTGAACTAGTTCATTTGACCCAGTCAGCTTATTCTTTAGATGGATGTATGTATTTACTACAAGTAACTGATGACTTCCTTGGTTATTATCGGTTATGAGTGATATTGCCTGTATTGCGTTCGGTGGGGTGATGTTTATGCTTGTTGGTTTGATTTCTCCTATAACTGATATTGATGCGAAGATTACCAGGCCACCGGAGCAACGGTCGTACTGTGATTCTTTACGGGCCGGATGTGTCCATGGTGTATGTCCTTGTAGGGCTATGTCGTTGGGCTCCCATGTTTCCTGGAAGAGAATCAAGTCAAAGGTTTGCAAGTAGCTCAGTGTTTCTGGGTCCTCTAATTTTTCGGCTAGTCCGTTGATATTCCAACTACAAATACTGAGTTTGTTTTTGTTATTGAAGGAAGCCACAGTTTTGGTGGCTGAAGTTGACTTTGTTTGTCAGTTGGTGTCGCTCCCTGTTATTGTACGAGTCATTATTTCTTTACAATGGGCTGTTTGTTGAAAGTGGGTGTCGCTCCCTGTTATTGTACGAGTTATTATTTCTTTACAATGGGGCTGTTTGTTGAAACATTGTGTTTTGCGGTTTTGCCAGGTGTTTTTCCCATCCTGGGGAATAGCTTCGTGCCCCTTTAAGTATTGACTTAACCGGTGGGGGTCGTTCTTCCTTCCGTCCTTCGAGTAGCGGGGTAGGGTAAGCTGATTTTTTTTCTGGTTCGAGCTGGATTCCCCACTGGGAGAAACTGGAAGCATTCTCCATGATTGATTTTGCTACCTCCCTGGTTTTCCACGTGGCCCTTGTTATCTCGTTCCCTTGTGGGTGTGTTGCTGGCTGGAATTCAATTAAAAGCAAGTCCGAGGTATTTATGGATTTTAGGTTGTCTATTAAGTTGATTAACTTTAGTATGTTGCCCCTGTTTAAGATGTCTACTCTTCCCTTCGATTTGTATTCGGGAATGAAGAAGATTGTTTCTGTATCTATTTCCCTTGGGGGCAACGTTTTCTGATGGGGCTGTTCCTTAGTTTCGTGTGTTCCCTCTGAGAGTTTGATGTTATGGTCGTTTGCTTTGCGCTCTGAAATAACCCACTGAGATTGTTCGCTAGAATGCTTGTCTCCGAAGATTGCAATGCATGGAGTCTGAAGGTTTGCTTTGCTAGATGTCATCATCATCTTCTTGCAAGTACTCCATGTTGTAGAATTATTCAGTGTCACGTTGTCTTTGGTGTGTTTTAGGTCGTCTCTATCTTCTGTTTCTTCCTCCGAGTTTTTGTTCTTTGCCCTTGAGTGGCCGTCCGATTGCCCAAGTGCCGGCTCTGTTCGGAGTTGGCCAGTTGACTCATTTCTGCTTACTGTCTGTTTTCTCTCTGGTTGGTTTATTGGACCCGCGCTGGAGGTAAGGGTTCCTAGTCCTTCTATATGCGGTCCCGTTGAGGGCAATGGGGTTTCTGGTTTCAGTGGAAGGAGATTGTCATTTCTTTGAAGCTCAGCAGTTGCTGGTGGCCTCATGCCTTCCGGTGTTGTGGGTTTCCAGTTTTCTCCTTTGCAGCCCTCGTTGACCTTTCTGTTTCGTCCCTTCCTTTTTTGCTGTCGACGAGCCCGTGCGTTCTGTGGGCTCCCTAGTTCATTGGTTTGTCCTGTTGTGAGAGTGTTTTGGGTGGTCTTTTCTGCTGTGGGGCTGACATTCTGGGTTTGACCCCCCGGCGAATTGAGTTTTTGCATATCGACAATTTTTTCTAGAGGTCCTGCCTTTGTTGGAGATGGCTGCTCCACGTTTGATTTTAGGTCGGGCCTCTCCAACCTAACTTCCGCTTGGGGGAGTTTTATGATGTTTAGTTTTACTTCATCCAAAAGGTTACTCAGCAACGTGGGTAATGATGATAACTTATCGATTATTAACGAGCAGGTACAGCTAGTTCTGTCGATTTCGATTAATTTGACTGACTCTTGTCCTCTTTTTATGAGTCCATTCAGGTCTGCCAATTTCCTGTCTATCCCCATTGTGGCCTCTGCTAAGCTTTGCAGGACAGTTAGTTGTAGGTCCATCTTATCAGATTAGTACTGTAGAGCCGTTGAAGATAGCTGTATTGTATTGAGAAGAGTAATCCAAAAAGTATTGACTGGGTCCGTGATCCTCTCTGGAGGCGGATGTGAACTTTCTTCACTGGTATTATTTGTGGGTTGTCTGCCGTTATAGGCTGTCTCCAGGTCAATCCATTCTTCCGAGGTCAGGAAGGTCATATCCTTAGTTGGTGAGGAAGTCGATGTGGAAATTTCATGATCTAGTTTTTGCTCTAGGAAGTCGGTAGTCCTTTTGTTGCTGTGAAACTTTGATTCTATAGTTACGTGGGTGTTTTGTACTCGGTGATCTTCGATTTCTTGGATTTTTTCCTCCTCTGGTACTGCATCTTGAATGGGTAGGGAGTGGGTTGTTGTTGCAAACTGGTGATGGGGGTTGCTTCTTGGAGACCCTGAGTTCCCGTCCCCCCCTTTTGCTTGGTTGTTCGATATATCGGGTGACTGTAGTGGGCTTGTTAGTCGAATTTCCTCTGGGTGTCCCACTTGTGGGAGTGCCTGGCTGGTACGGTCTTCTTCTGACGGTGTTCTAGTGTGTTGCTGTGCCAGGTTGCCCCTGTTGTCTGCTCCATGTTCGGTTTTGTTTGTTGGTTCTTTTGGCATTGGTGCTGTGTGAATTTCCACTGTGGTGTGGCTTGTAGTTGCGGAGCGGGCGTTGGGCTCGCTGGCCGGTTGCAGAGGGGATTTGAGGCCAGTAATGGAATCATTTGAAGAGTAGATTGCATTCCCTGGGTGTTTTAGGAAATTGAATTTGGTGTAGATTTTTGGCTGAAAGTTGTATTTTGTATCACTTTGGTGTCCTGACAGTTTAATTAATTTTTGATTATTTTTCCTTTTGTGACTTCTGCGCCTCCCTTGTTTTGGGGATGGGCTATTTTTTATTTTATTGTCTCCGGTCTTTTCAGGTGTTGAGGCGGGAGTGTCCTCTGTTCCTAGTCTTAGTCCTTCTGCTTGATCATCAAGTTGGCTGGTGTTGGGTCCTTTGTCGGTTCCATCCAGCAAGCTTTCGTACCCTATTGTATTTTCGGGTACCTTTGTTCCGCAGGGGGTCAGCTTGGTCAGCTTGGTTGTGCCGGGTGGCACTGGGCTTGTGGATGTATTTGTGTTGTTCCGTTTCCGTTTGTTAGGCTGTGTCACTGGAGGTTTTCTCTCCCTTCCAGACCTCATGGCGGATCGCTTGCGCCCCGTTCCCTCCGCCGTCAGCTTTCCGGCGGGCCGACACCGACCCTTCGCTAGCCTCACAAGGTGGAACTGGTGAGGAGATACTCCACCGGCAGGCTGGCAAGGCTGGCAGGGCTGGCAAGGCTGATAGTGCGCCTCCTGCACTCAGCGGTCTCACCACATCACCTCTCAACCGCTCTTCAGATTGATGAGGTGTTAGTGTTAGGGTTGGCGGCTCCTGCCGCGTCGGTGCTCACGTGCACTCTCCAAGGGTGTGGATGAATATTGGCAGTTCCCAGCGGAATGGCGGAATGGCAGAATGGCAGCACAGGCGGTACAGGCGATACAGACAGCTCTGCTGGCAGCGCCGGCAGCGCTGGTGGCACCCGCCGACGTGCTAGCTAGGACGCCGAGCTTCTGTGACCCCCGCTGCAAAACGCCAAAACTACTGGGGTGCAGCTAGACGCTGCTGTTGCAGGAGATGCAGGAGATGGCTACCGTGGGAGGGGGAGCGAGGAGCAGGTTTGTCTGTGGTGCATGGTGCGGCAGCGGGAGTGGCGGGAGCGGGAGCTAGCGGCCGCAGCGGCGGAAGAGGGGCTCGGATTGCAGCACTCTGTAGGACGCCGCCCTTTTGCCGTCCTTACCGCATCACTTGCCGCTCTTCACGGAAACTGCCGCCGGCCCGTTTGCACCGTTTTCACCATGTTTCCGCCTTTTCGCAGCTCTCCCCGCTGCTCTCCCCGACACTTCAGCGCTCAGCCCCTCGGGCTCGAAAAACTGCAAAACCTCGGTGTGCCGACCTCTGTGTCCGCCCGCCCGCCTGGAAAGATCGGGGCGGACTGGAAATGCCGGCGTCTTCGTCTCACAAGCGCCACCTGGAGTCAGAAGAGGGAGTAAGGGATAAACTAGGTAGTGCTTGTGCAGTGAGGGTTTCTGGTGGGATTCTGGAATATTATGATTTCAGGCGAACCATTAGACAGCATAATGAATTGGGAACTGATATTCCAGCTGATAAGTGTATGATGCACTTTAGAAGATTTTATGGTTTAAAATCCCAAGTAGGGAACTATAGGGAGGTCACTGCCTGTAGCCGGCCAATTACTATCTTTTTCAAACCATAAGAGGTAATTCTGGCCATCACTCAAAGTCACCCTAATACAGCTTCTGGACTAGATGGGGTTCCAATGGACCTTTAAAAGGATAGGCCACAGTTTTGGGTGTCCATCCTTACTAATGTCCTTAATTCAGCCGGACAATCAAAGCTCATTCATAAGGAAGATAATGTGATATGGGATGTTATTGGCTGATTTCTCTCCTGGGCTCCACAGTCAGAATTGTTGAATGTATGGTCCTCCAGACAATTATGTTTTGATTTGAGGCCTCTGGTATTACGCCACCAGTCCAGTATGGCTTTAGAGAAGGTCTTTAGTCTAATATTGTTAACTGATAAATATACTTTGGCCATGGAGGGGGGTACTTTATTTGTTATTTATGAACCTTGTTCGACCTCTGACCAGGTGAATTGATCTACACTTTGGACCATACTTGATGAAATAGGCATGGACCAAAATTTGGTTGACTTTCTTTGGGCCCTTCAGCCTCAGTACATTATGGTCCAGGAGGGGATTATAATGATTCCTTTATTCTGGAAAGGGGAGTCAGCTGGTGCATTCATTTTTTTAATGTTTAATTTGTTTGAGTAGTGTTTTTTTTAAAAATAATATTAAATTGTATTTGAGAGTTTTTTTTAATGTGTATTTTGTTTGGGGTCTGTTTCAAATAATTGAAGAATGTGTAGAAATAAAGTTTACAATTTTCTTTAAAATAGGAATCTTTTCTTTAGTTTTATTTTCAAATCATGTTTTTGATTGCAGTGTATTTTTACATTTTAAAATTGCTATTTTTTTGCTTTTTTATTTTATCTTGTCATTCATTTTTTTAGTAATTGGTATTTTTTTGTTTTAGTTTCACTTTTTTGTTTTTATGAAATACGTTTCTATGGATAAGTGTCTTAGATGTTTCTAATTGTAACACATTGGGTTAGATTTTAATGTAAATCTTATTTGTAGAAATTTGATCTGGTGGAATGTGGTTCAGATTGAAGTATGACCATTTATTTAATAGATTGCCAAAAATGTTGCAATTTCTGCAATATGGTAAAATTTGGAGCGGGAATGCTAAAGGCAATGCCTTGCCCAAACTGCAACTCTTTGCCCAAGGTAGTTACGTTTGTAGAAGGAACAGAAATCTTACCCCCTTCGAATTTCAACACTTTCCCAAAAGTGGTTAGGTTTTGAGGGGGAATAATAAATCTACCTCCACACCCCAAAGTCCAACACATTTTCTAATGTGGTTACCTTTGTAGTGGGAAGAGCACCTGTAATCCTCAAAGTCCAACATAATCCCCAATGTGGTTACATAAAGTTAATATATACCTCTCAAAGTCCAAAACTTTCCCCATTGTTGTTGAGTTTGGAAGGGAAATAGAAAATTGGCACCTCCAAAAGCCAACAGTTTCCTCAATATGATTCAGTTTGGAGTGGAAATAATAAATATAACCCCCTGAAATTCAAACACATCCCACAGTGTAGGTAAATTAGGTGTGGGTACAGGAAATCTAGCACTCTCCCACCCCCAAGTCAAAAATAGCTCTCCAAAGTGGTTAATTTTTGGGTGGGAATACAAAATGTGACCCCTTCAAAGTCAGACACTTTCCCCAAAATGATACAATTTGGAGGGTGAATAATACATTTGACAACCTTCAAGTCCAAGACTTTCCTCAAAGTGGTACAGTTTGGAGTGAGAATAGTAATTCACCCCTTCAACCCCAAAGACCAACACTTCCCAAATGTGATTTTGTCTGGAGTGGGAATAGTTATTCTCCTCACTACAAAAAATAAATGCACACAGCGCAACATGATTAGGTGTGACATGGGAATGCTAAATTTAGCCTCCCCACCAAACAATCCAACACAATCTGCAAAAGGTTTGGAATGGGAATAGTTAAACTGATCCCTCCAAAATCCAACTCTTTTGACAAGTGTTTAAATTGGGAATGGGAATCGTAAATATAGCCCGGTTTCCAGCATTTTCCCTTATGTGATTAAGTGTGAAGTGGGAATAGTAATCTGACACCCTCCACAGTTCAACACTCTCTGAAGACTGGTCAAGTTTGGAGTGGGAACAGTAAGTCTAAAACCCCCCCAAAAAGTTCAAGGGCGTGATTTGGATCTTGTCAGGACTGCAACAGAGTGGGGTTGTTTGATGACCTTTCCACCAACCTACCTGGTTATCCGCCCGCACAATTTAAACGCTGGAGTGAAATGGGTGAGAAGACCACTGCAGTCCTGCTGACTTTTCCAGGACTTCACTCCCAGCCCCTTTGGTGAGGTGGGCTGCAGCAGGCAGTGGTGGGACTCCAGTCAGGATTCCCACCATCGGTATTTATTTATTTTATTTTTTGAACTTATATGGCGCAAACAGCTACCCAAAAAGGGTTTCCCGGCGCCTAAAAACACAGACAAGAATGATGGGAAAAAAAAAACAGCAGTGGATTTTCAAAGACACTGGTCAAACAACCAGGTCTTTATCTCTTTTCGGAACCTGGTGAGACTTTGCTCCTTTCGAATATGGATAGGGAGGGTGTTCCAAATGGATGGTCCCAGGTAAGCAAATGATCTTCCTCCCATCCTGACCAGTTTGAATCTTGGTACGCCAAATTTTTCAGCTGATTTTGAACGTAGATTTCTCTCTGGGATGTAGGGAGAGGCTAGTGTCTGAAGGTATTTGGGTGCGGTACCAGTTTTGATTTTGAACATAAAGTTCAACGCCTTGAACTTGATACGATTTTCAACCCTTAACCAGTGCAACTCACGTAGGTAAGGGGACACGCTGTTGTACTTGGGTATAACACAGAGAAGTCGGGCTGCCGCATTTTGTACAAGCTGCAGCCTCTTTGTGACTGCCTTGTTTGCACCCAGGTATAGGATGTTCCCGTAGTCAAGCCGGGATGTAACTAAGGCGTTGACCACAGTTTTTTGCATGGGGACAGGCAGCATCCAAAGGATCTTCCTGAGCCACTTCATGATCGTAAAGCAAAGGCCCACTACCTTGTTGGCCTGTTGCTTCATGGACAAGGAATTGTCCAGTATTACCTCCAAATTCCTAGCATGAGTCACTGGGATTGGAAGATTTCCCATCTGGTCAGGCCAGTGTGGAGCACTCCACAGCTCTGGCTGTTTTCCCAGAAGGAGAATCTCCATTTTGTCCCCATTTAGTTTCAACTGGTTAGTTGTCATCCAGTTGAAGACGTTCAGAAGGCCATCTCTTAAGGGAGACGAAGATGATGTCTGGGGTTTAGACAGTGAGAAGACAATCTGAGAATCGTCTGCATATGACATGAAGGTTAGTCCCGCCTTTTCAACAAGGTCTGCCAAAGGTCTTAGATAGAGATTGAAGAAGAGGGGGCTGAGGATGGAACCCTGTGGTACTCCATGTGGGGATTTGAATTGTCCTGAGCATGCAGCAGTCAAGGCTATTTGGAATGTCCGTTGGCTCAAAAAGGATCTAATCCATTTCATAGCAGGTCCACCGATTCCATTTTTTTCCAACCGGGTGAGTAATTTTTTATGCGACACAGTATCGAAGGCTGCGCTTAGGTCGAGTAGAACCAGCGCAACCGTCTGACCATCGTCGAGGAGTTTCCTGATTGTTTCAGAGATACCCAGTAGGGCGGTTTCTGTAGAGAAACCAGTGCGGAAACCTGATTGGGTAGGGTGAAGAAGGGCATTTTCCTCTGCAAAGAGAGATAAGGCAGAGTGCACATGCCTCTCCAGACATTTAGAGAAAGCAGGTAGAAGTGAAATAGGCCTATAATTGGCCAGTATGTCTGGGTCTGCTGTCGGTTTTTTTAGCAATGGGGTCACAATGGCGTGCTTCCATATAGAGGGTACTGTGGCAAGCTCCAGAGATGAGTTCAGAGTATCAGCTATGATTTCAAGGGCAGGTGCATCCAGTGTTTTAATTATGTTTATGGGGATGGGATCCTGTGGAGAGCCAGACTTGATTGTTTTCATAATGGCTATGAGGGTGTCTGTTTTAATATTTGATTCTAGCTTGTTTTTCAGAGAACTCCAATCCCTCCTACGACAAGTTGTGAGAAAGGGATGGAAAGGTGTGAAAACTCACCTTTTTTCAGGGTACAGGCTGCTGTTTCTTCCTTTTCCTCTTCATCCAGGTCCCCCCTGTCCCAGAGCATCTTGATGGGGATGGACCAGCACCCTGTTTTGATGGACTCGAATGTAAGTGTATGTGGTGTGTGTGGGTATACAGTGCATGGTGTGTGTATGTTAGCAGAGTGCAGTGCAGAATGTACAGTATAGGGTCACTTCACATAACCTACATACACATATGACCCATGCAAAAAATATATGTGTTATGAGTAAAAAATTAAATGTCACTTACCTGCCTCCCTATCACCATGGTTGCTCGCATATTCACTCCACCCACAGAACACCGCCAGCCCATCAGGAACATCTAAATTAGCTCATCAGGATGGCGATGGAGGGAGGACCGCCAGCACAGAAGACCGCTGCGGTGGCGGTCTTTTGTGTATTGTGTGTGCTTCTAAATATGAGGGTGGGACTCTGGCAGACTGCTAAGCTCTAAAGCAGGTCCAGCTCTTTTTCCACAGTGGTTATGTCTTGAGTGGGAACTGTAAATTTTAACCTTAACGCCCTTCCGCCAAGACAAATACTTTCCCCAATGTGGCTAACTTTGCAACAAGAATAGTAAATCTGCCCCTCCAATGTCCAACACTTTGTGCAATGTGAATCAATCTGCAGTGGCACTAGTAACATACCCCCTAAAACTCAGTACATTTCCTAAGTGTGGCTAGGTTTGGTGTGAGAATAGTACATCCTTCCTCCCTAGGGTCCAATCTAACTGCCTAATGTGAATAGGATTATAATGGAATAGGAAATCGGAACCACTTAGGTTTGGAGTGAGAATTAAAAATCTAGTCCCTCACAAGTCAACCCCTTTCCCCAATGTGGTTATGATTAGAGGAGTGTATCAATAGTATGTAGCTGGTTAGAGGTCTGCATGGATAGTGGACAGAATATTGTAGCTGTACTTGTGTTAGTGACTAGGCCATTGCATAAGTACATGTCTAGTAACTGCATTGATTATAGTGCTGCAAACAGAGTGCATGATGAATTTATAAGTGCTTAGGTATTGGCAGAGTGATTGGATAAGAAAATAGTGCTAGATGAGTAGTTGGAGAAGTACATGGGACTCACAGGAAGATTCCTAGACTGTATGAGTGCTACCTGGCTATTTAGAGCAGTGAATCAATAGTATGCACCTGGTTAGAGGTCTGCATAGATAGTGCATAGAGTATTATAGCTGTGCTTTTCTTAGTACCTGGGCCATTGCATAAGTACATGACTAGTAACTGGAATGATTACAGTCCTGCAAAGATACGGCATGGTGAATTTTTAAGTGCTTCAGTATTGGTAGAGTGATTGATTAAGTAGATAGTGCTCAATGGGTGACTGGAAAAGTGCATGGGGACTGACAGAAGGGTTCCTAGACTGCATAGCTACTACCCGGGTAATTTGAGGAGTGTATCAATAGTATGTAGCTGGTTAGAGGTCTGCATGTATAGTGCACAGAATATTGTAGCTGTACTTGTGTTAGTGCCTAGGCCATTCCATAGAGCATATGACAAGTCACTGCAATGATTGTGGTCCTGCAAACAGAGTGCATGGTCAATTTATAAGTGCTTAGGTATTGGCGAGTGATTGCATAAGTAGATAATGCTGGATGGGTGATTGGAGAAATGCATGGGACTCACAGGGGTATTCCTAGACTGCATGGGTAGTACCTGCGTAAAAAGAGAGGTGAATTAGTAGTATGTACCTGGTTAGAGGTCTGCATGGATAGAGCACAGAGTATTGTAGCTGTGCTTGTGTTAGTACCAAGGCCATGGTGAATTTATAAGTGCTTAGGTATTGGCAGAGTCATAGGATGAGTAGATAGTGCTGGATGTGAGATTGGAGAAGTGCATGGGACTGACAGGAGGATTCCTAGACTGCATGAGTACTACCTGGGCAATTAGAGCAGTGAAACAATAGTATGTAGCTGGTTAGAGGTCTGCATAGATAGTGCACAGAGTATTGTAGCAGTGTTTGTGTTAGTGTCTGGGCCATTGCATGAGTACGTAACTAGTAACTGGAAGATTGCAGTGCTGCAAACGGTGCACAGACATAATATCGACTCCAAAATATCGTCTGGACAGAATATCGAGTTTTAAATATCGTTTGGAGAAAATATCGACTAGACAGAATATCGACAGCCAAAATATCGTTTTTAAGGTAAGTGAAGTAATATCGACTGTAAATAATATAGACAGTGAAAATATCCAAGTATATAATCTAGATAGTAAAAAATATAGTTTTTTAAATAATATTTAATTATTTATAGTGTGTTTATGTTATAATATGTGTGAAAAGTGTCAATTTATTTTATTATTTTTTTTAATTAATTATTTTTTTAATTATTGTGTAATTTAATTCTGTAGTGGGTTGTGGGTTTATAGGGGAATAGGGTGGGAAGTAATTTAATTATAATTAATTAAATATGTAAATTTATTAATTGGTAGTAATAATTAATTAATTGGTAATTAAATAATATATGTTAATTATTTAAAATTTAATTGGTAATTAATTTTATTTAATTGATTAATTGCTAATTATGTCAATTAAAATAATGTATTTTCTCTAGCGGGTTGTGGGTTTATAGGGGAATAGGGTGGGAAGTAATTTAATTATAATTAATTAAATATGTTAATTTAATAATTGGTAGTAATATTTAATTAATTGTTAATTAAAAAATGTTTGTTAATTAATTAAAATGTAATTGGTAATTAATTTTATTTAATTGATTAATTGCTAATTATGTTAAATGAAAGGGGTATTTTTAGGGTTCAGGGTCAGTTTTTAGTTTTTGGGTAAAGGGGTATTTTTAGGGTTCAGGGTCAGTTTTCAGTTTTTGGGTAAAGGGGTATTTTTAGGGTTCAGGGTCAGTTTTCAGTTTTTGGGTAAAGGGGTATTTTTTGGGTTCAGGGTCAGTTTTTAGTTTTTGGGTAAAGGGGTATTTTTAGGGTTCAGGGTCAGTTTTCAGTTTTTGGGTAAAGGGGTATTTTTAGGGTTCAGGGTCAGTTTTCAGTTTTTGGGTAAAGGGGTATTTTTAGGGTTCAGGGTCAGTTTTCAGTTTTTGGGTAAAGGGGTATTTTTAGGGTTCAGGGTCAGTTTTCAGTTTTTGGGTAAAGGGGTATTTTTAGGGTTCAGGGTCAGTTTTCAGTTTTTGGGTAAAGGGTTATTTTTAGGGTTCAGGGTCAGTTTTTAGTTTTTGGGTAAAGGGGTATTTTTAGGGTTCAGGGTCAGTTTTGGGGTTTTGGGGTACATATACAATATTGCCTATTATTTAATTAAATGTTGTTACTATATATATATGTTTTAAGAAATATGATTAAAAATATATATTTTTTTAACTTTCATTAAATATTTAATTATTAAAAGTTATTTTAAGGATTGTTAATTATATTTTAGTAATTAATTTTTTATATTAATGTAATTAAACATTGTTTTTAGTAAAGTCGATATTTTTTACAACGATATTTTTGTAAACGATATTTTGTAGTCGATATTTTTGTACTTACCTGTTTGTACATACAAACTCGATATTTTTGTAGTAGATATTTTCACCTCGATATTTTGGGTACTCGATATTGTGGTAGTCGATATTCTTTCAGTGATCCGCTGCAAACAGAGTGCATAGTCAATTTATGATACTTTTATACTAAAAGAAATTACTGATATACAGATTTTTGCATTAGGTGAGTTCTTTGACATAAGTAAATCTACTTCACTGGCTGGGATTCACGCTGCATTGCATGTCCTATCAGATGAATCTTTGGTCACCCTTGGTGGCTGTTAAATAAGAGGACTATAACCGCATCCTTATTACTTATGTATTTTTATTATTTAATTTTTTCACTTTATTTTACTTTTCTTATGTTTTTTCTTTGTTGCCTCACTCTGTGCCGCAGGATGACCGTATAGGGATATAAGGTTCATATTTGAATTCCCACTTGGTGGAGGTTAGGCTTAGCTTCCACCATGAGTGGAGAGGTATCTCATGATGGCTTTGTTTGTATTTTGTATTTGCAGCCCTGAGGAAGTCTTTATGGTGATGATGCGCCAAAGACGAAACATGCATGTTGGCTGTTGTGTTGAAAACTAAAAAACAAGATACATTTGTGTGAAGAATATTGATTCACGAGTTCATGTGAAGAAAAGAATTGAAGAAGAATAAAAAATCACGGATATTCTACTTTGGACAATTATTATTGACTGTACTGATCAATCTCTGAAAGTACTGTGAAACGACATAAGAAGGGTTATACACCTTTTTGCTCAGGGGGACCTACCAAACTTAGACTTTATTATTGCAATTTTCACAAGTTGCAACTTGGCAGTATTGGGTGGTGACTGTCTGGACTCCCTTAGTAGCAGTTTAGAAAATAATTCATAGAGCAACACCTAAACCATCAGATACTGCGCAGAAATACCTTACTGCCCTTTGGTTGCAAATTATTTTCAATTTATGAGTGCTTCGGTATTGGTGGAGTGATTGGATAAGTGGATAGTGCTGGATGGGTGATTGGAGAAGTGCATGGCACTGACAGGAGGATTCCTAGACTGCATGGGTACTAACTGGGTAATTAGAGGAGTGTATCAATAGTATGTAGCTGGTTAGAGGTCTGCATTAATAGTACACAGAGTATTGTAGCTGTGCTTGTGTTAGTACCTGGGCCATTGCATAAGTACATGACTAGTAACTGGAATGATTACAATGCTGGAAACAGCACATGGTGAAATTTTAGGTGCTTCAGTATTGGAAGAGTGATTGATTAAGTAGATAGTGCTCGATGGGTGATTGGAAAAGTGCATGAGAACTGACAGAAGGATTCCTAGAATGCATAGATAATACCTGGGTAATTAGAGGAGTGAATCAGTAGTAGATAGCTGGTTAGACGTCTGCATGGATAGTGCACAGAGTATTGTAGCTATGCTTGTGTTAGTACGAAGGCCATTCCATAAGTAAATGGCTAGTAACTAGAATGATTACAGTGCTGCAAACAGAGTGCATGGTGAATTCATAAGTGCTTAGGTATCGGCGGAGTGATAGGATAACTAGATAGTGCTGGATGGGTGAGTGGAGAAATGCATGGGACTCACAGGGGGATTCCTAGACTGCATGGGTAGTACCTGCGTATTTAGAGAGGTAAATTAGTAGTATGTACCTGGTTTGCGGTCTGTATGGATAGTACACAGAGTATTGTAGCTGTGCTTGTCTTAGTACCTGGGCCATTTTATAAGTACATGACTAGTAACTGGAATGATTACAGACCTGCAAAGAGACTGCATGGTGAATCATTTAAGTGCTTCAGTATTGGTAGAGTGATTGATTGAGTATATAGTGCTTGATGGGTGAATGGAGAAGTGCATGAGAACTGACAGATAGATTCCTAGAATGCATAGATACCACCCGGGTAATTAGAGGAGTGAATCAGTAGTACATAGCTGGTTAGAGGTCTGCATGGATAGTGCACAGAGTATTGTAGCTATGCTTGTGTTAATACGAAGGCCATTTAATGAGTACATGACTAGTAACTGGAATGATTACAGTGCTGCAAAGAGAGTGCATGGTAAATGTATACATGCTTAGGTATTTGCGAACTGATTGCATAGGTAGATAGCGCTGGCTGGGTGATTGGAAAAGTGCTTGGGGACTGACAGGGGGATTCCTACACTGCATGGATACTACCTGGGTAATTTGAGGAGTGAATCAGTACTGTGAAGGTGGTTAGAGGACAGCAATGTTAAACCAAACACCAAAAATCATGTGGCATATTTCAACTGTACCTCGCTAGAGTCTTATGAAAACTAGTCTCATCAGAAATACCTTAACTCAACATATGCAAGTACACACATACTTCACCCACACATCTGTGCAAATTTTAAAACTTGACAGAATGTACTTCTATTTTGAAATGTATAGTTACTGCCTGGGTCATTTTATAAGTACACACATACTGAGGGATGATTAGAGCACTGCTAGGAGAGTACATGGTGAATTTGTAAGTGCTTCTGTTTTAGCAAACTAATTGGCTAAGTTCATGGTCCTGGCTGGGTGATTGGAAAAGTGCTAGGGGATTGACAGGGGATTCCTAGACTGCATAGGTACTACCTGGGTAATTAGAGGAGTGAAACAGTACTGTTAAGGTAGTTAGAGGACAGCAATGTTAAACAAAACACCAACAATTATGTAGCATATTTCAACTGTACCTCTCTAGAGACTTATAAAAACTAGTCTCATCAGAAATACCTTAACTGAACATATGCAAGTACAAACATACATCACACATATATCCATGCACATTTTAAAACTTCATAGACTGCATTTATATTTTGAAATGTAGGGTTACTGCCTGGGTTATTTTATGAGTACACACACACTTACTGGATGATTAGAGTAGTGCTAGGAGAGTACATGGTGAATTTACAAGTGCTTCTGTTTTGCAGAACTAATTGGATACGTACGTGGTCGTGGCTGGGTGATTGTAGGAGTGCATGGGTACTGATAGGGCAATGGGTGGTCTGCAAGGACTGTTCTTATGGGATTGAAGTAGTGCATGAATCTCTGCTGCTACTTTACCATTTTACAACTACTTTTAATGTTACACCTAGCCAAATACAAAGCAGGAAACATTCACATTTCTCTGCTATAAGTCTCACCATATTACTGAACAACAAAAATGGATGTCTCTCTACCACAACACTATCTACACCTCCTAAATTCACAGAATATAGCATATTTCAACTGCACCTCTCTAGAGGCTTATAAAAACTAGTCTCATCACTACCTTAACTCAACATATGCATTTCCAATTTCAAATCAACACCTAGAATTATGCGGTATACTACTAATATAAATATCCACACACTAAAACAAACTACCATAATCAGCAATCCCTATTCCAAAACACACATAATACTATACAGAATTTATATTAAACAACATTTAAATACAACACTAACAACTGCAATAAACATTTCTTCATTTCATAATATATCTCAAACTTCAAATTTCATGATTTATATTTTATCTTTAAAAACAAAGGCACCACATAGAACACCTCACAAATTGATAACTCACCTTTCAAATTGATTTGGAGATTATGAAGTATCTGAATCTCACACCAGATTTTCTTATGCACACAATCAACATAATGCACTGCTCTTAGCAAAACCAGTAATGGCAAACTTTCCATCTCTTTCTCTATACAAATAGATGTCAACAACAAATCACATTGCTTCCCAGATTATGTCAAATTCTAAAACATATTTCTATTGGTTACACATATCAACCCTTGCCAACTGACTTCTAACTGAACCCAAAATGCTTCTTGAAGTTTCTGGAGTCGCGCCTGCACCGTGCACCGTAAGCGATGGCACCGCGAATCCATACGGGAGTTCAAAAATAATTTACAAATAATGTTACCACTTTTTAAAATAATACACTACTTCTAAAGATAGCACGGACTTGGGAAACCTGATTGTAATAAGATATTACTTTAATATTTATAACAAATTTACATTTTAATGCCACAGTTAACTTTCTAACCTACCCCCATTCTCCTTAATACCTGTTTCCATAACAACAGTTCATGGAACACTCAACTGAACTCACAGGTCACAAGATTAGCACACAATGTTGAAAATACAAACAGCAAGTGTGGTTGACTTTCCAAAATATGAGCTTATCCTATCTAATGTACCTTTGAAACATTGTTTACTAACCAATAAGAAACATGCTTTTTAAACACAGAAACATGCACCATATTTTTGACTATATAATGTTCTTAAACAGCTAATCATTTCTCTTCTTTTTTTAAAACTGCATCTTGTCCACCATTTTAGATACCTCTTATCCTACCAACTGTCTTCTTCAACTACACACATCTTTTCAGTGCATCCAGACTTCCCTTCAAGATGCATAGAGTGTTGTTAGACCTGGCATCCTTGGCGTGGTTTCTCTCTATCTTTTCGCCTCTACCTCCTGTATTTTTGATGCTGTGCTGGATTTTCTTTTTTGCTGGTTTAGATGCTTTGGACACTCTGCCACTGCTGATCAGTTCCAGACTGTAAGTGCTCCTTATGGAAATTGTTATATTGATTGGATATACATGATTGGCATATTTGTATCACCAAGAAGTCCCTAGTAAAGTGCACTGGGTGTGCCAGGGCTGGTGATGACAAATGCTACTAGTGGGCCTGCAGCACTCATTGTGCCACCCGCATGAGTAGCCCGAAAATGGTGTCTCAGGCCTGCCACTGCAGTGCCTGTGTGCAGTCTGTGGACTGCCATGTCCTCCTGGTCAGTGTCCTCACTTACCAGGCCTAACCATTCCCTTTTTCTGCACATTGGTAACCCCTATGGACGGCCCAAGGTAACCCCTTGGGCAGGGTGCAGTGTATGTGAAAGGTAGAGCATGTACTAGTGCAGGTGACATGCTCTGGTAGTGAATGACAGCCATTTTGTTTTGTTACTGCTGCAAGGCTATCTTGCTCCATAGGCTAACATGAGGGATGCTGGCTCCCATGGCTACCAGCATATCTTCCCATAGGAACAAGATAGGACATAAGAGTCTGGTATTCCTGAACTCAGAATTTAATAACACATCTTTTAGGAAAGGTTGTTTTTAAACCCTGTGTTTGAGAACAGCACTTTTAGAAAGTAGCTGTTCTCTTGTCTGACCTTTCTGTGTGCCTTGGCCTGCTTGTGGATTTACTGTCTGGTTTGAGGATGACAGGGCTGGGGAGCCCCCAGGAGGTTGGCTGGGTCAGCCCTAGGCTGAATGACTGCATTTGCAACTAGAGTGGTGGGAGGGGATAGCACCTGGGATTAAATAGGGCTGTGCCTGCCTAACACAATGCTGGCTCCACCTCCTGCTGGGCGGCTGACGACCCTGCCCCCACTCTGAAAGGAAGGAAGAAGCCAGGAAAACAAATTGCCGGCGCTTAAGTAGAACAGCGCTAGAGATACGTCATTCTTGCTATTTTTAAGTATTACAACCTCTACACCCATTTTCCTTTGCTTTTAAAGACTGAGACTGAACTGTGATTCCCCAATACCTTCCTAGAATAGCGCAAACCTCAAGAAGAGTCAAGTGATTTTGTAGCTGTATTTTACCATTGGTTTGCTTTGCCTAAACTGAAGATAAAGTTATATATTTTTATATACTTACCTGTGTGGTGTCAGTTTGTGGTGTATCCTTAAGTTATTGTGTGTGTTAAGTGCAACTACTCTACACATTGCCTTGGAGATAAGCCTCTCTGCTCGTGCCAAGCTACCTAGGGGGTGAGCAGAGGTTATCTACAGTGTGTAACCATTTACCCTGACTAGAAGCAAGAGTCCCTATTTGGTCAAAGGTACTTACCTCTGCCAACTAGAGACCCCCAATTCTAACAAGTGTGGATTGTGGGACACAGCTAAGTTTTCTGGTGCAAAAGGTATGCTGAACACAGAGGTATTGACAAAGATCTAGCTTTGCAAAATGTGGACTTTAAATGGATTGGACAAACAGGATTAAAGGGGCACCAATTGATGCCTTTGGTTAAAATCTTTTTACATCTCCAACCCGCTGACTCATGATTGTGCACTGTGGTGGCAATGACCTAGGCACATTGACTGGGACAGGTCTGGAAATGCTAATGAAGGACACCTTTGCAGAATTGATGTTGCGTTTGCCTCAAACTGTCTTTGTATACTCTAACATATGCCAAAGACAGAAATGGAACTGGTCCAATCAATTTTGTCCTCAGATTGAGAACGCTAGAAAAAATGTCAATAAAGCTGTTTCTGCTTACCTCAGAGACCATAGTATGGGCTCCATATACAACAGCAATCTGCATTTCAATATGGATGGCATCTACAGGAGTGATGGTGTGCATTTCACAGATAAGGGAAATAGAGTCCTTCTCAACAACCTAAGGCTCTGAATCGGCATTTACATGTAGCTGCTAAAATCTCCCAATAACCACAAGGGCTCTTGTTAGAGCCTCCTAATAACCCAACATATAATTCAGTTTTTAAAATAATTTTTTTCTTTTCTTGGAGTTGTGCACCCAGCGTGACTTAAAGCCGCGTTCACACGGAGGGCCGCGCTGGGAGCCACGCACCATTGCGTTCATACGAGGGGCCTCGCTGAAAACCGCGCACCCATTGCATTCACACAGAGAGCCGCGCTGAGAGCCGTGCTTGGGTCGCGACTCCATTTCTTTCTTTTTTAAACGTCTACTTTCACTAATTTACATTCTCCTCAGGGACCCCATCCCCGAGGCACACCCACATGTTCATAATTAAAAAAAATTTAAAAACAAGAGGAGGGCCGCGTAGACCCCCGCCAAGGCCACATCTGGCCCCGGGACAACATCCCCCGGGGCCTGGCCTCTCCGTTGGGGACCATGGGGGAGCCCCAGGGAGGTGATGGTCTCCGGAGCTTGGCAGTCAGTAATGGACCACCCAATTTCAATTTTTGTGCCCCGGGGAGGTGGTGGCCCCCGGGTGTGTGTGGGGGGCTCGAGGCCCCCACGCATACTTTTTAATTTAAAAAAGAGCCACGTGGTGTATTTTGAAAGCCCCGGAAAGGTGGAGGTCCTCGGGGCAGCATGGGGGATTGGGATCCCCCATGCTTTTTTTACAGGCCCCGGGGAGGTGGCGGTCCCCAAGGCTGTGGAGGGCCGTAGTGCCCCCGCATACATCATAATAAACCCTGGGGAGGTGGCGGTCCCCGGGGCTGTGCGAGCCCCCACTAATATTTCCAGGCAATGTCCCCAGGCCCTGGCCCACCTGGGGGCCTCATTAAAATGAAGCGCAGGCTCTTCAGTTTTAAAAAAAAAATTCAGCGGGATTTGTGACTCCAGCACAAATTGCAGTGAAAAGTTAAAAAAAAAATGCTTTTACTCGCCCTGGGGGTCCTTGTGGGACCCCTGACCAGGTCTAGGGGGTCAGGGTGTTTCTACCCTGCCCCTTTTTCTTGTTTGATATCTTTGTTTCACTCTTATCTTGTGACTCTGTTCTACCGAGTCACAAGATGGCTGACAACACTTCCTGGTTTGGAGTGTTGGGAGCCAATCAAAGTGAAGCTTGTGGTCGGTAGGGTTCGCGAATCCACCTCTGCCCTAGATATCAAAACATTTTATATTTCTCAACAACTACTGAACGGATTTACACCATTTAAAAAAAAGGTTGCTTTCTGAACTAAACACTACCTTTTTGCCAAATTTGGGGTAATTCCGTTCAGCAGTTCGGGCTGTAGCCTGTCTCAAAGTTTCCCACGGAAAATAACATGGGGAAAACACATTTTGGGACCCCCCTTTTTTCTCAGCCTTGCTTGTTGATTCACCCCCCAAATTTCAGGATAGGAGCTGACCTGGATATAATTTTCTTGGGAGAATTTCGTGAAGATTCGTCAAACAACACCAACGATATTAGCAAATCAAAAAATGCTTTTCCTATGGAAACTAGGATCTAACTGTAACTACCTACTGGCGACCACCAGTAGGTAATATATATATAGTTATATATGTGCACTATATTTCTGCAATTTGTTTTCATGGTTTTGGCCAGATTTTCTAAAGTTTATTGTAATTATGATATTTAGTATTTTTACATTTTTACTTTCAATATTTTGACATTTTAGATATTTTTACAGGGATAATTTTGTAGTTGATATTTTTCTTTTACCTTTGTGTCAGAATGGGATATTTGTGTTCTCTGCATTTCTTTTTAACTATATTTTGTATGGAAATATCATTTATGTCAATATTACATCATAAATGTCAGCTCTGATGTTTATAAAGTCATTGAGCATCTGCAATGGGCTCTCAAAATAATCGAGTGCTTTAGCGGAAAAATATCAGGGGAAGATGTAATCGCAGTGTGGCTCAATATTTCCAAACCAGGCAGCCGTCTTTGATCTCACCAGCTGATTGGCAGAGCAATATAGTCAATTACGTTTTCTTCCTATTTCGTTATGATCAATGTTTATATCTCTGCAGGAAGTAGCTGGGCCTTTTATAGTATTTCATCAAATGCATAATCAATGACATCTTTAAATGTCCAGTAAATGTATTTAATAGTCGGTGTCATTATCTTTAATGGCTAATCACATTTATTTTCTTTCATAATAAAACTTCTGTCCTCAAAACACAGATGAAACGGTAGATTTGTCAAAGTGTCATGTGTTCCCAGTTATTAAGGAAGCAAAATTCCCCCAGCCAATCATATCCAGGTAAATCGTTTGATAAAAGGCCTTGCTGTTTCTTGCAGGCAACCAGGGGATGGAATTGAGAAGTTTGTTTAGCTGCATCGATTGCAGCACAAAACAAAGTGTGACTTTTTGAAAAATGAACCAATCCAATTTATCTTGGATTTAATAAAGTGGGGATCTGATTTTGCTGCAACACCCATTCACAGCAAGTATTAAAGTTTCATGGAGACTGACAGAAATACTCAACTCGGTTGTCGAACTGTGTATTTTGCTCTTTCTACATCTACAGGAAATAAAAAAGGAACATCGAGTGAAAAAGAAATATGGCCGGTAGTGTTCGTGAAATGAGCTTTCGGTTGTCCTGCCGAGCATAGCATTCTTAGATAAAATCTGATTTTCTCAAGGACATAAAATGAAGAATTGGGCCCTTATTTATGAAGCCTTTGCACTGTCCTTGTATTGCGCTAGGTGAAAGGAATGGCTTAAGTAAGATTTAAAAAGCCACTCAAGGGCCATTCCAGGGCCGGCTTTAGCACTGGTGACGCCTGTTGTGTTCTTTGGGGGAGTCGGACGCACCCTGGGACATATGCTGGGGCCTACACTCACAGGGGCATCTGGGTTGGCCTAGGCCTAACACGTGGCCGGTGATAAATAATACACGGGACGCTTATGTATGCTTCTGGCTCTTCGCACTCTCGCCAAGTGGCGTACGTACGTGCGTGGCCCCTATTTATTCAACAAGGTCACATGACCACACGCTGCACGCCTGTTGCGTCACAGGCGTGCAAAAGCTGGAACACAACATTCCTCCTAAAACATGAAAGAACAACATATGAGTACATAGGTTCGACAGGGAGTCCCTTGATGGCAGTCTCTGGTTTGGAGAAATATCTGATCAAGTACAGCGTACGGATGCATAATAAAACAGATCACATTAAGTAGGTATCAGAACAATCTTACATGAAATGATTACGAAGATGACAGGATGGTTCTGGATTGCTTCCCAGTAATTAATTAATTAATTACTGGGACATCCCTCGAGTCTGGGTAACTTCATCGCTAATCGTGGTTGAGGATCGTGGGCTGGTGCTCTCGGGATCAAAGTCTCGCTGGCTCCCACTGGGGCTCTCAACATTGTCAGGACTTTCACCGTCCTCTTCAGGAGAGTCATCTCTCGGATGGCCTCCTTGAGATTCAGTTGAGTCTGTGGCAACGGGGTTGGCGGTCCCCCTGTTTGCAGGTGGCTCTGAAAAGGTTGTTGTTTGCTCCGGTTCCGGGTGAAATAATATGAAATGGGATATATTCCTGGTCACTACTTCTCTTCCTCTGGTGGCTGTTATGCGGGTACCTCTCACACTAATGACTCGCCAGGGTCTCTGTTCATAGGGCAGTCTGAATTTTCCATTGGTCACTCTGTTCTTTAGCAATACCGCGTCTCCTCGATGAATTCTGACTGCCACAGCTCTCCTCCTCTGACTGACTTGGGCATGGGACTTCTGTCGCTTCCTTGCAATTCTGCTTTCATCAGCCACCTCCAGCGTCCATCGTGGATGATGAGGAATAGAGTCGGCCACTACACGTCCCATGTGAAGATGCGCTGGAGCTACTCTCGTGGTAGTGTGAGGTGTTTGTCGGTAACTTCGCAAGAACGTGAATATGGCCATTTCCACTGACTGTCCTTTGTCATGTGCTATTCGGATCACTTTGTTGAGTGTGCGCATGAAGCGTTCAGCTTCGCCATTGGCTTGCGGCCACCGGGGAGTGATGCGGCGGTGCCGGGTTCCCAGGGCACTCAAGTAGTTGGCTAGTTCCTGGCCTTAGAATGGGGGACCGTTGTCCGTCCGGAGTTCACGTATCACTCCATGCGCAGCTATGATTTTTTCCAGTTTAGGCAGTACTTCAGTAGCACTGGTAGTAGCTATTATTTCTACTTCAGGGTACTTGGAATGATCATCTATTACAACCATGGTGTGTCGCCCATCAGGTAAGCTCCCAAAGTCCATGCTGACGCACTCCCATGGTTGTCGAGGTCGGGGTTCCACGAGAATCGGGGCTGTTCATGGAACGTCCCCCGTGACTTGGCAGGCTGCGCAGGATCGTACAGTATTTTCAACTAGGTCGTCCATGAGTGGGAACCATACTTTGGTTCTCAACCTTGCCTTGGTCTTGACCATTCCTTGATGGCCCACATGGGCTAGTTGCACAACCTGATCTGTCAGGGCCGAGGGTATCACCAGCCGATGACCCCGTAGCAGGCATCCGGTGTTGTCTTCATTCAATTCTCCTCTCACATGGTACAGGCTTTCCATTATACGTTGAGCTTCCGGTGTCAGTATCCTCCATTCGTCCTTGGCGCAGCGCCAATTCCCATTGCGAAGTGCATTCCGGGCTCTTTGTAGACAATCATCCTGTCGAGTGGCCTCTGAGATGTTACTTACGGATAAGGGCCGGGGGCATGAGTGGGCAGTGACACACCTGACGTAGGCTTCCGTATCTTCAGCATCCTCCCTTTCCGCTGTGGTGGCTGCCCTTGGATGTCGTGAAAGATAGTCCGCTGAATTGCGTGACCCTGGTTGATATTCCACCTGGCAGTTGTAGTCTTGGAGTTGTAGCATCCATTTTTCTATGCGGGGCGGAGGTTTTGTTGAGGTCCCCGAGAACAGTGCGACCAGAGGTTTGTGATCCGTGACTACCATGAAGGGCTTGCCGTAGAGATATAGGTGAAAGTGTCTGCATCCCAAGTGTATGGCTATAGCCTCTTTTTCAATTTGGGAGTAGCGCTGCTCAATATCTGTGAGGGAGCGGCTGGCAAATGCCACCGGGGCCCAGTCCATCTCGTCCCGCTGCTTTTGCATGAGCACTGCGCCTAGTCCTGCAGGGCCAGCATCCACCGCTACAAGGGTGAGCTTCCGGGGATCGAAGAATGCCAACGTGGTGGTGTCCGATAGTGCTGCTTTTATGCTCGTGAATGCCTTCTCCTGCTCCGGCCCCCAAGTCCAGGGCGTGGAGTCTTTCGTGAGCTCTCTCAGTGGGAGTGTGAGGTTGGCGAGATCTCGGATGAATCTCCCGCAGTAGTTCACCATTCCTAGGAAGCTGCGGACTTCGGTGACAGTGGTGGGGGTAGCGGCGTCTTTGATGTCTTTTACCTTCTCCGGATCCGGGTGTACTCCGTCAGCAGAGAACGTGTATCCGAAGAACCCTATCTTCTGCTTTAGAAATTCACACTTTTCCCGATGTAGGGTGAGTCCAGCTTCCCTCAGTTTTCGGAACACCTGCGCCAGCCGCTGGTTGTGCTCAGGTATGGTGCGGGCGTGTATCATGATGTCGTCACTGACGTTGATTACGCCTGGTATGTCAGTGATCAGTTCTTGGATCCCATTCTGGAATACTTCCGCCACGCTGGACACGCCGAAGCTGAGTCGGGTGTACCTCCGGAGTCCAACGTGAGTCGAGAACGTCGTTATGTTTCGGGATTCTTCATCGAGCACCAGTTGGTGGTACCCAGACCTAAGATCCAGCTTCGAAAACCAGCAGGCTTCCGCCATCTCTCCGATCAGGTCGTCAATGGTGGGCGTGATGTGACGTTCTCTTTTGATTGCGGCATTGGGAAGGCGCATGTCCACGCATATCCTGACGGATCCAGGTTGTTTCGGCTTCCGCGTGACCACGATGGGCGACACCCACGATGTGGGGCCCGACACTTTCTCTATGATGCCAGCGGCCTCTAGTTTCTTGAGTTCGTCCTCTACCAGAGGTCTGAGATGGAAGGCAATGCGACGGTGTCTCAAGGCTACTGGCTGAACAGCCTGGTCAATGTGTAGATGTACTTCGCGGCCTGTGAATTTTCCAATTCCCTTGAAGAGGTCTGAGAAGTCTGTTATGAGCTGCTGCACCGACTCTTGGTGAACTCCAAATGCAAATGTGACGACTCCAAGTTCTTCTGCGGCCCGGCATCCAAGTAGCATGCCCTGTCCATCCTCCGACACGAAGACATTTGTGGTGACCATCCTGTCACCATTGTCGATTCTTGTCCTGAACTTTCCTCTGATTTTGAGCGGGGTGTCCTGACTGTAGGCAAATACAGTGATGGGCGACCGGTTCAGAGGTGGGGGACGAGCCATTGTCCGGTATAGGGCCGCACTCATGAGGTTGATGGTTGCTCCCATGTCGACCACAGCCATGATTTCTTGCTCTGCCACTCTGATGTAGCACTGCGACAGGTTTCTGGCTCGTCAAGTGGCCGCCGTGCCAATCATGTGCACCTTGTGCACCGTCCTCTCTTCTTCCTCATCGTCATCCATGTCGCTTTGGCTTGGTTCAACCTCCGGTATAGCGTTCACCACTTGCCGGGGTTTGCGGAACTTCTTTGATCGACATACCTTTTCGAAATGGTTGAATTTCCCACACCCTGAGCACCGCTTCCCTCGGGCTGGGCATTCCGATGCTGGGTGAGGTGAACCTCCAGAGTATCCACAGGATTTTCCTGTAGTCCCTGCCGACGGTCCAGAGGGTTTCTTATTCCACTTGGTCGGGGACTTGGTCTGGATCCTGTTGACTGGTTCGGCTTTCACCGGTGCTTGGAGAGCTGCTTCCATGTGAGCGGCTCAGGCCTTGGACAGTTCTTTCGTGCGGCCAAGGGTCAATATATCGGCTAATGGTTTTCCTGATTCTTCCAAAATCCGCTCTCTGAGCTTGGCTGAGGCACAGCCCTGGATTATTTGACCTCTTATTTCTTCAGTGGTGTCCGCAAATCCACATGACAATGCCAGTCGCTTTAACCTGGCGTGATACGTGTCCAGTGACTCCTCCGGCAGTTGCCGGGCTTGCCTGAAAACGAACCTTTCATAGTCTCGATTGGCCATGGGCTCGAAGTATGCATTCAGGGCGTTGATGAGTGAGTGGTGGGTCTTTGGCGTGGCCTCTGTTAGTGTTTTGGCGATGGCGTGCACATCCTTGCCTCCTAGGTGGAGCACCATGGCTCTCTTCTGTTCTTTGTGAACCTTGGTGGCCTCGAAGAAGACTAGCAGCTGGTCCACCCAGTCCTTCCATTTGGGGGCTAGTGATGACGGCGAGCCTTCTACGACAAAAGGTTCGATGGGTGGAGTTGTCAGGACCCGGGGCCTGGCGTGCTGGGTGGGCCTTGGTCTGTTCACTAGACTGCGGTCACTGTTGGGGCCAGTGTGGCTGTGGCCCAAAGCTTAACTGCGCACCCCAGAGAGGATTGACCAAGGGCACGTGGGATGAGCAGGGCGTGAAGGCTCTTGTGGCCCGTCTTCTTCTCTTGTGCGGCCTGGCCTGGAGCGACCCGAGATATTCTGTTCTCTCCCCCTGCGCGGATGCGGACTGCTTCAGCAGCGCAGCGCGCTGGGTCCGCGAGATGCGTGAGGAACAGCAGGGGGCGTGACCCGGCGTCGGAGCCCAGACACGCGGCTTCCTTCCCGCAGCGCGCTTCACGCACCGGCGGTCCGCCGAGGTGCGGCGCCTCCCTGGGCCGACGGGCGACAACCCGGACGCTACCAGCTGAGAGGCAAGGGCAGGCCGTCGCAGCGGCGTGCGCAGTGAAGGCGGGGCAGGCGTCTGGCAAGCCGGTAAGCGGGGCGCAGGAGCGTGCAAAGGCTCACCTGTGTGCCTAATCGAGCTGCACGTGTTGTACGCCACCGTGCACAGTGCTTGTGTGGAACCTCGGGGCACGAGCATCGCGAGCAGGGTAGCAGCTCACGGCCGCCTCGACAGGAGGCAGGTGGACCACACACGCGGCGAGGGCACGACCACCCTCGTCGCCAGTTGTTGTGTTCTTTGGGGGAGTCGGACGCACCCTGGGACATATGCTGGGGCCTACACTCACAGGGGCATCTGGGTTGGCCTAGGCCTAACACGTGGCCAGTGATAAATAATACACGGGACGCTTATGTATGCTTCTGGCTCTTCGCACTCTCGCCAAGTGGCGTACGTACGTGCGTGGCCCCTATTTATTCAACAAGGTCACATGACCACACGCTGCACGCCTGTTGCGTCACAGGCGTGCAAAAGCTGGAACACAACAACGCCCTGTGCCACAATGTTGTTGGCGCACCCCCTCCCCGTCATGACCTTCCTCGCAGATTCCCTCGCTACCACTATTTAAAAGTGCCCCTTAAGTCTCTATACCCACTCTAAATCACATGCATTTTTTTGTTTTACAGCGCCCCTCATACCAGTGCAGGGTTTCAGAGCACTTTACATTACACACACATTACACAAGAGACAATGAATCATAAGTTTGTAAATCAGTGTAAGCAATGTCACTTAAGACCTAGGACTACAAGGTGTAGGAGTCACATGTCATCCATACTGGTAGACACTGTGAGTTTAGTGTGCTTGGTCTGGAGGAGAATCCCAAACTCAAAATTTCAAACATAACACTAATTTTGTACTAATAAGAAAGATTTATATTAAATCAACCCTATTTACAACATTAGGATAAGGAAATACAGGGAATCATAACCCTCCAACCTATACTTTGCAGTTTGCATGCACTCTTTGATGACAGTTGATAGCTCACTGTTCTATACTAGGATTTTAACCTAAAAATTGCAAGTAACAAAAGGATCTCTCTGACAAGAGCAGTAACCTGCCGAAGTAGCCACATTATATGGACTTTGTGAACTGCATGGTACACACTCTTTGCAGGAGGCATATTAACTCTCCCTGTACTACTTTAGCTGAGTCAAAATTACCAGTCGACAAAACGCTGATCTCTCTCTAGCAGGTCCATCTATCACCACAGTTATCATGGTATTTTTATTGCTTCTGAAAATTTCTGGAGGCAAGGAACGTGGCACCAGATCCTTCTATCATACTACACTTAAAAACACTGCACCTTTGGAAGTCACTGCCCAGTTTGGTGCAACCGGTCGCACCACCCTAGAGTGTAGTGTAGTTCCTATTATCCCAATAGGCTCTGCGCATTGGAATAATACCTTCAATAGTATAGGCCTAGACCAGACGTTAACTAGGTCTTCTACTGTCGATATTAGACTTAAAGTTTTGGGTTTGCCAGCTAGCTCAGAGTTCACTAGAAACTTTCTCGAATAGGCAAGGAGGAGTTGAACCTCCCTGGATAGACAAGAAGGGATTTAGTTTCTGACAACAATAGAACATGACAACTTTGCTCTCCCCTAATCAAGAGTGTATCTCTAGAGTCGTGTGAAAACAAAAGACGACTTATTTTACTCAGTCAGTACGTGCATTCTTAGTCTCACCAGATTGTAGAGAAAAGGAAGAGACGGGCGTGTTCAATAAAAGATGTTATTTATTGATCAGTCTCTTTTCTCATACAAGAGAAATGGACCGATATTATTGCAATACTTATGGTTAAGTAAAGTGCATACATTAAAAGCAGAAGTATAAAATAATACTGTAAAAACATTGATATGGTTTCTAAGCCATATGATGGTTTAAAATGGATAAAATAGATACATACACATATACATTTGACTAATCGTACTCAACTGGTGTTTCTAACTACGCCTACCCCAGATGTACCTGACCTAAGCCTAATACGTGGGCGGGAGTAGAAAGTATCAGTTTAAGTTAAGCTTGTTTTGCCAAGTGACTGACTCAAGAATTCTCTGTGAGGGGTTATTCAGTTCTGTACCTGGAGTCTAGGATGAATGAGGGATGGTATCTCTCGTCTCTGGTCTCGATATTCCAGGCTGCCTGCGAGGGCTACCCGGAAGCGCCGGAGCTGGATTTCTCGGCAGGAGAAAACAGCGTCTCGTTCTCAGCGCGTCAGGAAGGTGGGGCTGCGCCAGCGGGGTCTGCTCTGCTCTGGGCTTCGGCAAGTCTGGCTGCTCCGATCTCGTCACCACCGCGTGTGTTTGCATAGGGCAATATCGGTAATATTTATACCTTTAAGGTGCCGAGATTGACGTAAGGATGGACATAGATACGTCAAAAAGGATGTCATACGACCTGGTCGTTAGCACATTCTTTTGCTGAAGTTCTCGGTGAAATCAAAACAATGGCCGCAGGGTTTTTCCCAGGTCTGTCATAGGTTTGATTTGTTTTGAGAACTCCGTATGCCTTATCAGGGGCTGGAGGAATATCGTTTGTCTAATTAGATGGCAAGCGTTATGACCTAATCAGATAACACGTTCCTGTGCCGTAGTGTGGCTTAATCAGATAACGGTTCCTGCATCATGGGGGCTTTCTGCATCACGGGATGGCTGCTAGTTAACTTGTTAACCAGAATAGGGTCAGGAATAGGGGGATCGATACAGAACCTATAGGAATACATCACACCCACTCCACGCTAACTATGGACATATTTACGAATCTATGCATAGTAAAACATACTGTAGAGTATCGTGTATACCTTACCACCCCAAAATACATAAATGCCTTTTGAAATTATCAAATATACGGAAAAAACATTCATATGTAATATATACACTCAAGCTGTAGAATAATGCTAAAGTAATCACGCATATCTATACATTATCACTAATTTGTATATGAGAATTTACACATGAAATGGCTCTTAATACAGAAAAAAGGTTCGAGACCATTCCATCACAGAATAAAATAATAATGAACATACCAGCGGGCAGCTAATGTCTATAAACTATCTAAAATAAGAAATTGTAGTTCTCTAAGAATAGTTCTTACTTTAAGCAGAAGATAAGTGTCCCGAAAAACATGTAAAAATATTTTGGGGCTGCTGAAAACAATTGCTGTCCGTGAACTGGAGGGAAATTGTTCATGGTATTTTGCTATTCTAGCTGAAGGCCAAATTCAGGGAACACCGTGTGCGAGCTTGCTCAAAAGTCTCTATTTCTGCTCTGGTGAGAACATCATATCATTTAGACTGTCGAAAAAGCTGTCAACAGCTTCCTGGGAGAGTTCTACTAACTCGGAAAAAGATGTAACCATGCATTGGTGCGCATGATTGTCTCCATTGACGTTTTGATTAGTATTGCTGACCGAAGGTCGTACCTGATCAATGCTGCTTTCATCTTGAACTTCACTACCCCTTAATCGTAGTGGTGAAGCTTCCACGAATGCCGTCATCAGGATTGGTAGCCGTTGAGGGCAGCACAAAGCATGAGCCTTTATTGGACTCAACAATGTTTCTGCATCCATTGGCGCATCTGATTGTAGCGTCAGACAGGTGTCTAACACGCATTCTTCTCCGCATAGCAAGCACCGCAATACAGGTAAAACACATCGTTGCCACATTGGTCGAAAAGAAAGAAACCAAGTCATGTTCAGGTCTCTAAGCCGGGATAGTCCCAGGATTTTTGATATCCGGTCCCGGTATCCAATGGCTAGGATTGTTTCTTCCCTTGTCGCAGGTGTTTTGTCTGTGACATGGTTTGCCATAACGAAATATTAGGACTAAGAATAGGATTCCTGCAATTAGTCCCAAAATGAGGGGAAGTCCGCCAAAAATCGAATGGACGAAATCTGGAAAAATACCCAGTATGGCTTTGAATGGTGTTAATGCCATCGAAAATACTGTCTTAAATACTTTTGAGACTCCACTGGTATCAGAAATATTTAAGATTTCATTCAGGATTTCTGCGAAATGTATGGGGGAATTAGTTGATAACAATGAATGAATCTCTGCAGTCGTCCTTGCGACTAGGAGATCATACGTTTCTTTTGATGACGTGAGCCTTGTCGGCGTCTGAAGAAGCACTGTTTTCATTCTGCTTAAAGTATCTATTCGAATAGAAGTAATTTTCAAGTTGGGCCATGCCCTTGCCTCCCTGTCTGGAAAGGAGCTGGGGAACAATAAGCGTCCACAGCACTTGACCTTCGCAGTCGTAGTTACGAGATAAGGAGTCCCGGGCATAAGACTACAGCATCTGCGGTCCACAATTAGAATGTAACTCCCATTATAGAGTCTTTGAAAGAATGGTTCTATCTCTGTTGCAGGTGCGCCTAGCTGGTGACATGAAAGGTTATTTGAGTTCCCTTCACAGGCTCCATGCAAACTAATTCCATTACACAGAAGTGTACCGCTTAGTGACATCGCACAATTATTGCCACTAAGAAACACTTTCTGTCCTTTATTACTGACACATGCATGTGAATAGGGCAAGTTCCATGTTGTTTTAATGTACCTCTTTCCCAATTTTTCGTACATGCCAGCCTGTATATATTTTTGGCAGTATTGAAACCTGAAGGTTGATATTGGAATATTAAATATCCCATGTATTATCCATTCACTGACAGGTCGTTCTGACATTGTCACTGGTAATCTCTCGAGTTTCTCAATGCTCAGGATTGTATAATCAGCACCCTTTTGTGCCATACTGATTTGTTTATCAGTAAGGTTAAAGATATTGAATAGTGACGTTGTGTTGATTAAACGCCAAGGCACATAGCCTGAACGCAGATTTTGTAACGTCCAGCCTAGCTGTACAATAGAACGCAATTGAGACTGACCGTGTTGTAACAACAGTAAGTCTTGCGATAATATGTCGATTGCTGAAGACACAATGCTGTCCAGAGAAAAAATTCTGGAGGACAGAGTCATTAACCCATTGTCCACTACAGAAAGTGATTTTTCCAAATTAATACGGTCAATTTCCCGTATTCTTTCTGCTGTCTCAATTTGAGTCACCTTCCAGGCCTCGTTGTATGCTGCATATACAGAGGCTGCTATGAAACGTTTCTGACGCTGTTTGCGCGGTCCCATAATGAAATCGCGCAAGTCAGCACCATCAGTAAGTAAAGTTAGGTGTTGCTTAATTTCTGCCAGTGTGGAAGTTTGTAGCCATTGAAGGCATAATTTGCCCACACTGTAGGTGGTTATTATTCCTGGGTGTTGTCTTTGGGAATATCTAGGGTCTGGCCTGGTCATTTTGAACCCCTGTGTTTTGTTCAGGAATCTGTCTTGACAGTTATTAGTATCTGTGGGCCAGATCAACCACTTTTTCCAATCAGGATGTGTTCTGTTTTGGTTCAATACATAATTTACGTCTATCTCTTCATCTGTAGAGCTATTGCTGTTCATTGTTGGTTTTGGAATAGACGGTTTATTTAAGTCTTTGATTTTGGCTAGTCCAAGACAGGTAGTTTGTTGAACAGTGTCATTTAAAAATATAATTTGTTCTGGGATCATGCAGGCTCTAAACAAAGATTCTATACCCTGTACTTGCCATTCTTTTGTACCCCAAACACTCTTTACTTCAACGTTTTTGTCCCAATAATCAAAACCAAAAGTATTCATCTGTTCAAAGAATGAGTCTGAATATATCAATTTTGTGTTTGTTATCATGGTCTTTGTCCCTGTCTTATTTGACAATTTGAAATAAAATGTTTCAGCATTACTTGTGTTAAAACCTGAATAGTATGAATATTTGTCATAAACGGTTCTTGAGCTTCCTTTTGGAGGGGTTGCACAATGTTCCCATTGATTATAATTTAAAACATTTCTAGGTTGTGCAGATCTATGTAGAAAATGGTTACCATAGTGGTTATAACAGTACATACTATCATAATTTGTCGAACCCTGCAAATAATCATGTTTGGTAAATTTAGCAGACATCACTAAGTCAGACATCATATTATTTATACTTTCAAAGTCCCAATCATCAGCAAATGAGCTTGGTTTTACAAAATCACTCAACGAGATCTTAATTTGGTGTGGATATTTCAGGATTTCAACCGGACCATAAATTTCGTAGTCAGTGTTGTCCCATGCTACCCCACCCGGTATAGGATTGGCTGTGAAGTTGACTGAAGAAAGTTCTCTTTTCTCGACGTGTGAAGATGTGTGTGGTTTGAGGATCAAGTTGATTTTCTGACTTGCTGTGTCCATTTTAGCATATTTTCCCTCAATGAAGCGTCCCAAAGTTAGTACCATGATGAGCCAAAGTATGAGGATAAATGCACCAAAACCCACCCGAAATTCAATCCATGGAGAAATCAGATATGTTTCTTTCAGTTGTTTCAAAAGTACTTTAACTTTATCTTTAAAGGTTTTTGTTGATGGCTGTGTTTTTGATTCAGTGAAGCCTTCAGAGGAATCATCGAAGTTTATGAAGTAGCCGGATGCAGTTCTGTCAATTGTTCCAATTGTTTCAGGATTACTGTTTCTTGCATAGTTGTTTGTTACTTCAGTATAGATTGGTGTGTCTCTGCTAAATGTTTTTATTTGGGTTTTCAGAGGTCTAAGTTCCATTGCATTGTTGCTTAGTCCTTGTTGTAGTTCTGTAGGCGTTTCGAATGTGATCAGCCTCTTAGATTGAACCTCTGTGTCTGTAGCAAATCTTGGTGTTCTACTACTTATCGGGAGTCCACTTGGCCTACTATTTGTTATCGGCCACATGATTGTGGTTTTACCAGGTCGATGGATACAACTCGGTTCTCCTTTTTACCAGCAAGCGGCGGTAGTACAACTGATCTTGTCCCGTTGATAGACAAGACAGGAACTGCTTTTCTGTAAGAAGGCCCAAATTCCTTCTTTACCGCGATCTTTTCTCTGACTAGATCCCCGACTTTTGGAATCCAGACAGGTCTTGCTGGGACAGGTGGTGGTTCTTCAGTGGTTGTTGGCTGCTGTTTCAACTTTATGTTGCTCAGGTCTTTTCTTGTTTCGTTTAAGTCCTGCAAAATAGCCAAACGATCTTTGATATCAAAGCATTTTTCCTTCACCACTGAAGTCTGACTGTCGAGGTCTAAGACTAACATCCTAGTTCCAAATAATAATTCGTACGGACTGAATCCCTTCAGAGAATTTCTTGGCAGGTTATTTAGACTACGTTGGACACTTATTAGATGTTTGACCCACCCAGCTCCCGAACCTAATATCCTTTCTGTTATAGATAGCTTTATGCCTTGGTTTTTTCTTTACACCATCCCGTATCCCTCTGGAAGGAAGTGAGAAGAGTCCCGCTGTGCTATGCTCATTTGGCCATGTTTCCCCTCAGGCTGGAGGGCTAGAGTGAAAACAATGGTCAAACGTAGCATGCTTCTAGCGTATATGCCATTTAGACTCGCAAATCTTTGTATAACAGTCCAGACGTCAGCCGAGTGCTGGTGACCTACATTATAAGTGGAAACTAGCCTGTATATGTTAATCGGACGCTTTGCTTTTTACTGTTGATTTTTTCTGGAGTGAAACGACACGGTATTACACCGTTTCTCTCACCACTGCGATTTCTGTTACAGTTTGGGCAGTTCTTTACAAACATGGTATGATGCAGGCTCATGCCTGGCCACCAGTACCTTGATTGTAATTCTTCCAGAGAATCTTTTAGTTTGAGGTGTCTGAGACCCTCGCCCATATGTGCGTCTGCTATTAACAAGGTTCTCCTGTCCATGTTTGGAATCACTCTATCCCCCACTCCAGGGATTCGAGCAAAAGGGACGGAGTTTGCATCGATTATGTATGTATAATTGAGTGGATAGTTGATCGGTAGCGCTGAGCAGTCGCCTTTTGATGACGTTTTCACCGCCAGCACTGTTTCACCGTCAATATACTTCACTGTACGCTTTTTTCGCGCTACGGAAGCCGATTTAGTTGCTACCGCTGTGGCTGTCTCAGCCAATGAATTCCCTGCAACGTGAACGCCATCACGTTGATGACTCAGTGAGTGTGTCACGTGAGTCTTTGGTAGTTCTTTTTGTAAAAGAGCTATTTGTTCCCAAAGCAGTTTCTGCTTTATTGTTGCATCTGTGTCATCTTTGTAACCGTTTTGAATCCATGTCTGCAAATCGTTGTTATATGATTTGACGCAGTAATATGAATCGGACACTATAAGTGTCGGGAATTCGCGATCCGCATTATCTAGCGCCATTTTCAATGCTATTATTTCAGTCTGTTGTTCTGAATTAGTTTCTACTGAGTGTGTTTTTGTTAATAGAGGTCTTAGTTTACCTCCGCGCCACACTTCTTTTGTAATCTCACATGTTGGGTTGTATGCTTGTTCTCCCCAAACGGAGGGTTGAGCATGTCCGTCTGTATAGATTACACAAGCGTATTGTCGTAAGGGCAGAATGTCGATAGGCAGAGGGAATGTTCTTTCATATTCTAGATTTTTCAATTCCTTTAGTTCTGGATCAAAGTAGTAGTATACTTTGTCCGTTGTAATTGAATTCACCCATTGTATCCATTCCGGATTCAATGTTGTTGTTGGTAAATTACACGGTGTTGTTAATGCCTCAAAGGCTGATTCTGCTGTTCTGACTGTGATGTGTCTACCGTCCGCTTGATCTTTTTCTCTAGCTATTGCGGTTTGAACTGCATGAACAATGTTTTCTTTAATGCTGAATTTCTTTTCAGCTTCTGTGTACAAGTGTGATTTGAATGCAATTGGTACGTTTTCTCCCTCATTAGAGGTCAGGTATGTGAATCCGCATCTTCCTGGGATGACTCGAATCACAAGATTGCGTGTGTTATCACGTGTTTCTAATTTTGTTTTAATTAACATGTCTGTTTGTAAGGATCTCAAAATGTCTGTGTGTATTTGAGTCCAATTGGTTCTTTTAAAATCTGGTTTTATTAGATCATAAAGGGGTTTGACCCTTTCTGCGTAATTTGCAATGTATGTTCTTCCGAAATTTAGGAAGCCTAGAATTGACTGTAGGTTTTTTAGTGTTCTAGGTGCTTGTAGTACGGCACATTTCTCTAAGAAATTGTCAGCCAGGCTTTTGCCTTCACTTGATAATTCATATCCTAAGAACAGGACTGTTAGATGGGCAATTCTAGATTTTTTAAAGTTGAATTTGTAACCCTCTGCTGCGAACCCAAGTATTATGGTGTTCACTCTCTTCAAGTGAGTATCCAAGTCATCATCTGTTAGGTATATGTCGTCGACATAAGATAATGCTTCGTCATCATATGTTTGTAGTAATTCTGTTACTCTCGCTGAGAATACCCCTGGGCTATTCTTGTACCCCTGGGCTAACCGACAGAATTGTTTTTGAGTGCCATTTATTGAGAACGCAGACAAATATCTGCTCTCTGGTGCTATGTTTTGACAAAAGAATCCATTAGAGATGTCTAATGTTGTTTTGTATTTTTTGCGCACTATGTTATTCATTAGTGCAGCACTATGCGAGTTCTGTACTGCAAAAGTTTTGCAACATGAGTTAAGGTGTCGGTAATCCAAAACTAGACGATATGAATTGTCTGGTTTGGAGACCGGAAACAAAGGGTTGTTGATTTGTGAGGTGCAAGTTTCAATCACCCCCTGGTATTCTAATTGATCTAGGATTTCTTTTACCTGTTTTTTAGCTTCTTGCTTAATTGGGTACTGTCTTTGTGCAGTAGGTTGTGATTTTAGCTGGATTTTGTGAGGAGGAGAGTCCTCATCCCATCCTACATGATTTTTATATAAAGCAGGAGCTAGAGCTACTGCCCACTTTCTTGCAAGTGTATATTTTTTATGAATTGGAATATGATTTGAGAAGGCAGGCATAATTATTTCTTCGCCATGTGGGCACTCCCTGACAAACTCTGGTGGCCAATCTTTTTCAGCTAGAAGGATGTCATAGCCCTTGGAGAGATTATCCCAAAAAAGGCCCCTTATTTTTCTAGTCTTATCCCCTTCTATACGTAAAGTTATTTCATATATTTTGTGAGGTTTGCTAACTCTGGTGTCTGCAGTTTCCACTTGAAGATATTCATTCGTGTCCACTGTCTCCAGATGATTCATAAGGACTTTGCGAGCTATGCTCACCTCTGCTGCGCTGTCTAGCATTGTCTGAGCCCATTCTCCGTTTTTCAGTTGTGTCCTCAGTATTCTCGGCATTGTTAACTACCTTGATACTGGCTACCTTCTTTTTTGGAAATTGTAGTTTCTTTTTTAGATGAGCAGGTTCCTTGTCTTTGGACTTGGCGTGCTCTTCTCTTTGTTCTGATCGTCCTCTTCTTTCCGATTTCTGCGAGGAAGTCTGAAAAGATTGAGAGGGACGTGTATCAATGTCTTGATATCTATCAGGCTTCTTTATATTATCCCTATTTCTAAGGTTATATCTTTTCCCAGAGGGGTCACTTTGGGGTGACCTGTGTCTTTGGTTCGGAGATTTTTCTCTCCGCCGAGGAGACCTTCCTCTGGACTGGAATTTCTTTTCTTTAGGATTGGATTGTTTGTTTCCATCCCAGCTCTTTTTTTGTGATGTTGAATTATTATTAAAAATTATTTTTTCAGGACTTTCAATCAGTTGTGGTTTTACTGGTATTCCACCTAAACTATCTCTACCTAGTTCCTCATAGGATTTTTCTATAATTCTGGCAATTTCAGCTGGTTGGTCTGCTATATCTGTCTCCTTTAACCTCTGGCGGATCGCCACGTTTGCTGCTTCTCCCTTTATGTTGGCTAATAATATAGCCGAGACCTGCTTGAAGTCTTTCAGTAATTTCATACCAAGAGTTAAAGCGGGTTCTGGACCGTATTCGTCTTGAATTTGTTTTAGCACATCTGGTATTACCGAAATGGATGGAACACCGTGCGTTTTTGTGTAGATGGAAGCAAAGACTGTACCCCAAGTGTCACAGTCCTCCACGTGTGGTGCTATTCCCATTGGAAGACAGATAGTCAGAATCCTGTGTTTTTCTAACGGGGTGGTGTCTGGAAACACCGCCTCTATTTGGGTGATTTTTTGTGCTAACCAGAATGGTATTTGTTCCCGTTTAGCTGGTACTTTACCTAGGCAGGACTGTATGTTCTGTGGTGTAATTTTATTTGTGTTCCCCTGATGAGGGGTCAGCTGTGGAATTTTAATTGCTGGTTGGATTGTTGAAGTCCGCATTACATATTGGACTAATTGTCTATGTACTTTTATTAATTGTTTTAGCTGTGTTAAAAGCTCTGGTGCAGGCATTCTTTCAATGTCTGGATGTGGTGTGTATCCGGCTAGGACCGGCCACGTTGCTCCTGGTCTACCTAATGGACCGAGCCTGGTGATGTGATTATTATGTTTTAGGGCGCCATTAAACAAGAGCAGGTGCTCTTGAAATTTAAGTGGTACTTCCACCTCCTCGAAAAGAGTGTATTCATTAGGAGGATCCTCTGTTTTGTAATAGTGGAAGTGCTTTGTTACAGCGTTCGCTGCTGGAAAGTGTATCCATGAGTAGAATACCTCTGTCTGCCGATATTCGTGTGCCTCAATTACGAATATGACTGTGCCACCTCTAGGTGTCAGTCCATTTTCTATAAGTTTTAAAGTTATAGATTTTCTTACGTTGACCGGGATGAGTATCATATCCGGGTCTGCGTCTTGCATAGTATTATCAGCCGCTACTAGTTCAGCTGCTAATCTAGCTGTCTCTCTTTCTTCATCACTGTCTACCATTTTACCGACAGGAAGGTTATTTTGTTTCTTTGCAGATCAGGTTCTTATGGAAACAAAGATTAGATGCACAATATTTTGGAACAGTGTATCCTTCAACGTTGACTAAACCAAGAACCATACATAGGAGTTTCCTCCTGCGAGGTCTGGCGGATATTACCTTTCACCCACTCCAGACGTCTTTGGAGTATTATGGGAAAAAAGGGGTTTGAGTGAAAAAGCACGACTGAGTTACTCTAAATGTCTTATGTTAGTTTTATCGCCTTAACCAAACACGTTGGGCGCCATGTAGTGTAGTTCCTATTATCCCAATAGGCTCTGCGCATTGGAATAATACCCTCAATAGTATAGGCCTAGACCAGACGTTAACTAGGTCTTCTACTGTCGATATTAGACTTAAAGTTTTGGGTTTGCCAGCTAGCTCAGAGTTCACTAGAAACTTTCTCGAATAGGCAAGGAGGAGTTGAACCTCCCTGGATAGACAAGAAGGGATTTAGTTTCTGACAACCATAGAACATGACAACTTTGCTCTCCCCTAATCAAGAGTGTATCTCTAGAGTCGTGTGAAAACAAAAGACAACTTATTTTACTCAGTCAATACGTGCATTCTTAGTCTCACCAGATTGTAGAGAAAAGGAAGAGACGGGCGTGTTCAATAAAAGATGTTATTTATTGATCAGTCTCTTTTCTCATACAAGAGAAATGGATCGATATTATTGCAATACTTATGGTTAAGTAAAGTGCATACATTAAAAGCAGAAGTATAAAATAATACTGTAAAAACATTGATATGGTTTCTAAGCCATATGATGGTTTAAAATGGATAAAATAGATACATACACATATACATTTGACTAATCGTACTCAACTGGTGTTTCTAACTACGCCTACCCCAGATGTACCTGACCTAAGCCTAATACGTGGGCGGGAGTAGAAAGTATCAGTTTAAGTTAAGTTTGTTTTGCCAAGTGACTGACTCAAGAATTCTCTGTGAGGGGTTATTCAGTTCTGTACCTGGAGTCTAGGATGAATGAGGGATGGTATCTCTCGTCTCTGGTCTCGATATTCCAGGCTGCCTGCGAGGGCTAACCGGAAGCGCCGGAGCTGGATTTCTCGGCAGGAGAAAACAGCGTCTCGTTCTCAGCGCGTCAGGAAGGCGGGGCTGCGCCAGCGGGGTCTGCTCTGCTCTGGGCTTCGGCAAGTCTGGCTGCTCCGATCTCGTCACCACCGCGTGTGTTTGCATAGGGCAATATCGGTAATATTTATACCTTTAAGGTGCCGAGATTGACGTAAGGATGGACATAGATACGTCAATAAGGATGTCATACGACCTGGTCGTTAGCACATTCTTTTGCTGAAGTTCTCGGTGAAATCAAAACAATGGCCGCAGGGTTTTTCCCAGGTCTGTCATAGGTTTGATTTGTTTTGAGAACTCCGTATGCCTTATCAGGGGCTGGAGGAATATCGCTTGTCTAATTAGATGGCAAGCGTTATGACCTAATCAGATAACACGTTCCTGTGCCGTAGTGTGGCTTAATCAGATAACGGTTCCTGCATCATGGGGGCTTTCTGCATCACGGGATGGCTGCTAGTTAACTTGTTAACCAGAATAGGGTCAGGAATAGGGGGATCGATACAGAACCTATAGGAATACATCACAAGAGCTGGGTCCTGGGTCAATCTGCACCCCATTGCCTGTCTTTGTAAAGAAATGTAATGCAACCCAGTAGCTTGTGCTGCGTTGCTTTACATTTTGTAGTAGTTGGTATTCCATGTGTGGCCCATGATTGTTCCCATGCAGTCATCCATGGAATTTGACTTAAACCTAGAATTCCTGAAATCAGTAAACCTGGGATTGTGGCAAATTGGTACGCTACCCTTGCGTTCCAAGGTGAACTATGTTTATTTCTCCTCCTTATTTTCTCTTTCTATGAGCCATGCATTCTGAGTCTCACCTAGAAAGAGGACATTGCCTCTGCGGGAAAGTACCCCTTTGTGCAGAAAAATAATCCTGCCTGTAATGCAGGCTGTTGCACCATGCTCGGAGGGTGTCTACAGTGGTTTTAGGCAGCATCTAATACACCCCAACAAGGAGGGAGTTGAAAAGTGCCTTATTTAGTAGATATGGCATTGTTCAGCTCGCTCCGTAATGCAACACAACACAGCGAAGCAAATTTGCTTTGGTAAACATGCCCCTAAATATGTTGTAACCTTAGTTTGTGAGATGCATACAGGATTACTATTCTTTGTTAGTTTCTTTTTTTGTGAAACATTTTTTATTGGATTATGGCAAATTTAGGGCCTGAATATGATCGTGGCAGATGTGCTCCATCACAAACGTGATGGATATCCCGTCCTCCATATTACAAGTTTCATAGTATAGGAATTGCAATAAGGTGGACAGGATATCCTTCACGCTTGTGATGGAGTATACCATCCACCAAGATCGTAATCAGGCCCTTAGTTGGCAATGACTTATACCACACATCTTCTACGTAGCAGTAGCATGGTTGTTACCATATATCATGAAAGAAAAAACAACTTTACGCCTGTATCAGATGTAGTATGTAGAGAAAATTAACTTAAACAAGTTTCCTATGATGGCAGAGTACAAATATTTTAAGTGATCTTGACCTTGAAACACAAAGCAGAGGATATGAAATGGATTGTCCTCGAGCAACCCTTTGTTCCGCCACTTGTTAGTGACATCACCAAGTTTTTGTTTGTCAAGGAACAAAAATTGATATTTGAACTTAAGACAGACAGTCAGGGACTGAATGATGAAATACCGTAGGTTACTTTGTAACTTGTTGTTCCCACCTTATTATACATTGCATCATCACATACAGAATGCATCTCATACCCTTTATAAAATCAATAGGCTCCAGCATGTAAAGCCTCACAGCTGACAAATAAGTGATTGATAAAATAAATGAGATATGCATATAAGATATGTGGCACCAATGAGTATAATTATTTTGGGTATTACGACCTGTTTTTAGAGACACAGGGCGACTGTGTCTAGTGTGCTCTTATGGTCACATACCTTCCCTAACATTAATATATAGGTAACTTCATTGTGGGATACAACCTATATTGATGTGTACATTTAAAGTACTATCAGAACCAGTATAGTTGACTTGCCACCGCATGAAAAGTTCACGGTTAGTTACACGCAATTTGTATTTCATTTTACAAAAATACACATGACATTTTGGGAACTATTAAAAGATAGCCCACAGGAGGATGATATAATAACTACTTATCATTTTTATAGACACTAAACAGTTACTAAAAAAATTCTCCTTCTGTCGAAACTGCACATGACGCACTGGGAATTACTAAACCATAATTCCCATGAGCATGTCGGGTCGAAATAAGCAACTGACGTATGCGAAGTTGTCACACAGGAATCCATTCGAGAATAGATTCTATGTTATTGGGATGTTGGGGCCCTTGATTTCGAGATCGCACAACTATTCCTATATTATAGAAGACAAGCGGTTTCGGTATCGACTTAACTTTCGCCTGGAGTAATATTCTAAAGTGTATATTCACTACCATATAAACAATGAATATCGATAGCGTATTGTGTGTAACTATAGTCCAGAGAAATATTGTAAAGTGTACACTTACCACCTCATAAACTTTGAATATCTAAAGCGTACTTTGTTTGATTATATATGTCGCTCAGTAAACTACCAAACTACAATTCCCATGAGCCTGTTGTGGTAATCACTATGGAAGGTACCACGTGATTGAACGCAGGCGTGGTCGCCGTCCAAGAAGTCTCCTCGGAATGGAATACATGTTGGATGGTTTGGCGGTTTCTTATATTTAAGCGTACTACAGTCCGTGAACCAATGAGGATTTATGGCAGGAACTATTTATTCACGTTTAATACGTTTCCTGTCTACATCAGACACCATGGTGGAAACAGGAACAATTCCCCCAGTGTACTTACACATGCCCTGCTTGTCAGAAATTGACACCTCTGCATCAGGGTCAGCCATCACCATAGAAATCACTGCAACTAGTCCAGTTGTGCCGGTCATGTCACCGCAGCGGTGAAGCCGCGAGAAAACCTGCCCACAATGTAGTAGGAGTCCAAGACATTGTCCCAGACAAGCAAGACCAACATCACAATATCCACACCACATGTAACATAAAAGAAGCACCACTCAGAACAACAAATCTGAAGCAAGAACACTGTCTACAGTGACATCTCCTTATCACCAATTGAATAGGAACATGAGTGTGGGGTGAGGCAAGAGTCCCTCCAAAATGACTATACTCATCATTTCACACAAATATGGGTCAGTCCACATACAATGGGGAACAGAGGAGGGCAGACCCAGTAGAGTGCGTATGTGTACTTCACAGTAGGCCAACAAGGTGTTGGAATGATTCAGTGAGCTCAGGTATATGATACAGAATATTACACACCACTGCCACACAATCACAGATCACCACAGCCCCCAAGCAGACATTGATAGGCCCATCACATTCAATGGCAGCCCTTATCACACAATGACAGCCCATACCATGCAACACAGAACAACATTTCTGACTCAAACAGAAAACTCAAAGTAAGCACCACTGTGCATTTCACTCACAAGTGTGCTGCTGAAATAAATGACACCATGTGAGCATGTCTAGTACACCAACAACACTGACTACACTGCCCACTCAGAGAACACCCACACACCATCACTCCACCTCAACAAAGGGCGCACCAACTACTAAGTAGTGAATGAATGCCAAAGTGTCAGTAGGAGTCCATCTTGACAGCAGGAAACTCTGACCTGACACTCAGGACAACCCTCCTCCTCACACCGTCTTCCACTCATGTGAATCAAAGTGAGTCATTTAAAAATGAAGAGTCACTGTGCAGATTAACAACCATGGAACTGTTCACACTGCATGTTAAGTCTCTCAGACAGCTCATACACATACCATAAGCCAGCAGCAATGTATGCCAATACATAGACTACCCTAAAGTGCACAGTGCAGGAAAAACATGGAGAACCCCACATGGCATTTGAACATGACATTCAAGAGGAGCAACATATCACACTACACCTAGGCCATAAAATCAGACATGGGTGGCACAGTGATTGAAATTGAACTAAAGTAACATCTGTGCAATATCCCTTTGATACAGCAATGCAAGGTATGCATTGGCCCAGGAATGATAGGAACTGTCATAAGCCATACAGTGACCAGCCCTACATCTGGGTCAACTACCTTGACATGTGTCTACCACCAGCATAATACTCATGGCTCAGTGGCACACTCCCTGACTGTCAAACAAAAGTATGACCTTCACACATATCCCTCATCTACCCATCTCACACCTTCACTACTTAACACTTGTGAGAAACACAGATAAAGGTGCAGATAAGGTCCCGTGAATTTCCTGATAACCAATGCCACACCCTGGTGTGTATCTACGGATCACTGAAATAATATCGAGGGACAGAATATCGACCAACAAAAATATTGTTGACAAAATATCAAGTGACAAAATATCGAGTTTCTATCTACAAACAGGTAAGTACAAAAATATCGAGTTAAAAATATCGTTTACAAAAATATAGTTGTAAAAAATATCGACTTTAATAAAAACAATGTTTAATTACATTAATATAAAAAATTAATTACTAAAATATACTTAACAATACTTAAAATAACTTTTAATAATTAAATAATTAATGAAAGTAAAACATTATATTTTTTTATCATATTTCTTAAAACATATATATATATAGTAACAAAATGTAATTAAATATTAGCCAATATTATTAACGTACAAATACAAAAGAGTAAAAATTACTATTCCCACTCCAGTGGGTGCAACAGTAGGGAAAGCGTTGGATAGCGTAAGGGTTAAAATTACTATTCCCACTCCAAAGAGTGAAACAGTGGATATATGACGTTACAACGCAACTTTTACAACGCACTACCATTACAACGTAAGTATTGGTAAGTATATAATAATTTTTTTAATTTAAATTATTTAAAATTAATTTAATATAATTTAATTTAATTTAATTTCATTAAATTAATTTAATGTAAATTTAATTTTACTTTATTTTTACACTGTACCCCTGTACCCCAAAAACCCAAAACTGACCCTGAACCCTAAAAAAAACCCTTTACCCAAAAACCCAAAACTGACCCTGAACCCTAAAAATACCCCTTTACCCAAAAACCAAAAACTGACCCTGAACCCTAAAAATACCCCTTAAATTTAACATAATTAGCAATTATTCAATTAAATTAAATTAATTACCAATTACATTTTAATTAATTAACAAATATTTTTTCATTAACAATTAATTAAATATTACTACCAATTATTAAATTTACATATTTAATTAATTATAATTAAATTACTTCCCACCCTATTCCCCTATAAACCCACAACCCGCTACAGGAAATAAATTATTTAAAGTTACACAATTAGCAATTGATCAATTAAATTAAATTAATTACCAAATACATTTTAAATAATTAACAAATATTATTTAATTACCAATTAATTAACTATTACTACCAATTAATAAATTTACATATTTAATTAATTATAATTAAATTACTTCCCACCCTATTCCCCTATAAACCCACAACCCGCTACAGGAAATAAATTATTTTAATTTACATAATAAGCAATTAATTAATTTAATTTAATTAATTACCAATTACATTTTAAATAATTAAAAAATATTATTTAATTACCAATTAATTAATTATTACTACCAATTAATAAATTTACATATTTAATTAATTATAATTAAATTACTTCCCACCCTATTCCCCTATAAACCCACAACCCGCTACAGAATAAAATTACACAATAATTAAATAAAAATCATTAATTAAAAATAATTATAACATAAAATGACACTTTTCACACATATTATAACATAAAAAACACTATAAATAATTAAATATTATTTAAAAAAGGATATTTTTTACTATCTAGATTATATACTTGGATATTTTCACTTTCTATATTATTTACAGTCGATATTACTTCACTTACCTTAAAAACGATATTTTGGCTGTCTATATTCTGTCCTGTCGATATTTTGTCCAAACGATATTTCGAACTCGATATTCTGTCCAAACGATATTTTGGAGTCGATATTATGTCTGTGCACCGTATCTACAAAGGTCAGACTCCCACTCAGGGATTTTCTGAATCAATGCTGATCAAAATCCAATTGCCAAACACAGGTCTCACAAACAACATCCAAAGAAGTCCAACAAGCTCAGCCTTGTGCAGGCAAACAGTGGATAGGCACTGAACCCTAGACAGCACAGGAATACACAACATTTTTATTCCGCCCAACTGCACGGACACCATACCCCAACCCAATAAAAAAATGCATCATCAAATGCCAATCATGAACACTAACTGTGATCAATAGGACAAATCTGCTAGCACAGACATAGACACTACACCAGTGACCAAGTGAGCATGGTGTTAATGTGTAGGACAAGCATGCACATGCACACTCCTGGCAAGTGACAGGTGAAATATAACGGAGGCCAGCTGTAGTTGGTCAGAAGGCTGGGCTAACTTTCAAGAAAAAACTCATTATTTCTTCAAGAAACCCTCACTCACCCTAGTGGTGACATGCTTCATCATCGGGTCCACTAGGGAGATCGAGTACCTCCCGAGTGTGCTACGACGCCAGGAGACTGCGGAGCAGGTTGTTGTGAGAGTGAATGTGAAAAAAAGGGTGTAGTTAAAAATGTCAGCGGTTGTCCCAAAAAATCATTTATTCGCTGGTCAACTTGACATGTTAAAAGTAAAAGCTATGTGCAGGGAAACTATCCACAAGAAATACAGGTGTTTCCCTGTTAGGGGAAGGTCAACATGTTTCTGCCCTTTAAGTGTGTGTACCTCAACAGGTATAGGCGCGCTAAGGCCTACCCTGCTGTAGGTTGTGAAAGTTAAAAACAGTGGCACTATGTGTAAAAATAAGTGCGTGAAAATACAAACCAAAAGGCTTGGGGATTTGCCTCTATTGCGAGGAGCCCAGAAGTTTGTATTCAGTATGAACCACGCCCCATAGATTCAGAGGGGGGGTGGGAGCGACAATGGCACACCGCCCGCAACGCTCAGCACCCTCTCGGCACCTAGCTGTCCCCGCTGGATCTCGTGGATCACGAGATCCAGCGGGGACAGCGAGGTGCCGAGAGGGTGCTGAGCGTTGCGGGCGGTGTGCCATTGTCGCTCCCACCCCCCCTCTGAATCTATGGGGCGTGGTTCATACTGAATACAAACTTCTGGGCTCCTCGCAATAGAGGCAAATCCCCAAGCCTTTTGGTTTGTATTTTCACGCACTTATTTTTACACATAGTGCCACTGTTTTTAACTTTCACAACCTACAGCAGGGTAGGCCTTAGCGCGCCTATACCTGTTGAGGTAACACCCACTTACTGGTCCTGACGAAAGCCCTGTAAACTCACACACTTAAAGGGCAGAAACATGTTGACCTTCCCCTAACAGGGAAACACCTGTATTTCTTGTGGATAGTTTCCCTGCACATAGCTTTTACTTTTAACATGTCAAGTTGACCAGCGAATAAATGATTTTTTGGGACAACCGCTGACATTTTTAACTACACCCTTTTTTTCACATTCACTCTCACAACAACCTGCTCCGCAGTCTCCTGGCGTCGTAGCACACTCGGGAGGTACTCGATCTCCCTAGTGGACCCGATGATGAAGCATGTCACCACTAGGGTGAGTGAGGGTTTCTTGAAGAAATAATGAGTTTTTTCTTGAAAGTTAGCCCAGCCTTCTGACCAACTACAGCTGGCCTCATATTAATACGTGCTATCTCGATCACACTCACGCCTTACTGACGGACACTCTTCCTTTGTTTTTGTATCTATTGATTGGGGACTAAGAGTGCCCTTGAACCCTGTCTCTCCCTTTGTTGATCGAAATATAACGGAGGCCATAGCACTATAGCACTATTGTGCATGCAAAATAAGCTCGTGAACAAGACTCCACATTGCTGCATGGGATATTCACACAAGAAATGCACCCTACAAATTCAACACACACCTGAATGTATTACAATGCACAAACTCCTCACACACAATGTCAAGCAAATATCACACACACAAGGCCCTGTCAGTAGAAAGAGCCAACACAGGCCAAAGACTGCATCCATCAACAACAAAAAATACAACATATGCACATACAAAATCATCACAAAGCAAGCTCAGCTGGACATCAGGGGGACTCACACCAGGCAAGGACATACACTGACAGCAGAGCATGCACAGTAAGCAGTGTGTGAACTCCAACAAAACCAGTATCATACATATCTGAGGGCTCCACCATGAACTTCCACACCATTATTCATCACAGGCCACAGATCCTATCACACTCAGGAAGGGTAGCAGTACCTCAGCAAACTGACATACATCTTAGCTATTACCTACTGCTGCACAACTCAGGAAAACACAGATGCATCGAACATGACTAGAGGACTGTGCTGGTAAAACATATGCACTGTACAGGAGCAACCATGACTGCAATCAAGTAAAAGAAAATACCACATAACATATTGTGAAATTGCCCTGTGTGGTACATTGGTCCTGTACACAAATCACCCCCCACAGTATAGTGTCACACTATGAAGTGGTGGGGAGGGTCACACACTGGCAAGGCATGGGGTGGAAGATATTAGACTGAAGTGGTGTATACCTTAGTATTTGACAGGTAAGGAGTGTACAATGCAAAAACACATAGAGGAGTAACTCACAATGTGTACGCATCAAAAGCCCCTATAGGGGATGGTATGACTCTTCATACCACATACTTGTCCCACAAATTTGTCAAGTGACAGCCTCTGAGACAAGAAGCACAAAAGTACCTGTAGCCCCTGGCAACCTCTGAAAAAGAAAATCAAGTAATTGCCATTGTGAATATGGCATACAGAGCATGTGTCACATGAACATATACACTTACATTGCACTTTTTCATTAGCAAGGTCAGCGACAAAGCACACAACATGATTAACAGTATTTATTACATAATCTCTGGATAGGCATCAAAAGTGCAAAACATCAAGGCCATTGGCCAGTCCAAATTTCTAGTCCGCACATGTGTGCATGAGAACTTGCACATTAAATGGGTAACACAGTCCACTGTCATAGGAATCACCACAGGTCAGGGGCTTCAAATGGGCAGTGCAGGCACCGCTGTGGGAGAAATGGTGTGGGAAGGGGGACTTGGCCTCAACTTTGGCTTTAAGTTGAACTGGGAGGGGGCTGATTGTCAGGCCAGTTGGGGCATTGGACCTGGGAGGGAGAGAACTGGCTGAGGTAGAGGGAGCCTGAGGGCTGCTTGGACCGGTGGAGTGGTGGCATGGGGAGGTGGAGGCATGCTGTGTGGAGGCACAGTAGCTGAGGGTGAATGTTGAGGGCTGGGTCTCAACTGTTTGGGGATCCGATATCCCACAAGTGTCTTGGCCGGAGTGAGAAGTGAGGTGGGCACAACAGCCTCACTCTTCCACAAAGGTGTAGCTGGTGCAGGTGGCTCTCCCGTGGGGATTTGCTGGACCTGGTCGTAAGCTGGGGTGGCCTTGCCTTTTCCCCTGCATCCCCTGTTGTTGAGGTAAACCCCCACTTTGCTCTCTTGTTCCTGCTTCACAGGGATATTGGTGGGAGTCGATGTTTTAGGTGAATCTGCCTTCGGTAAGTGTTTGGGCTTAGTTGTGGCAGGTACCAGTTTCACAGTAGACAGGGCAAGTGTTTGTGGGTCTTTGGGATCAGGTGTGGTGATGGGAATGCCCTTGGATGGTGATGATATGGAAGGATTTAATGTAGATGCATGCTTTTTGTCTGATGCCCCTGAGTGTCCTGTGATGGGCTTTTTGTCTTGCGGTCATGTGTGCTCGTTATATGTTATGGTGATGGTGTTTGGGGTCTGGTACCCTTAGAGAGCTGCTGTTGTGTGCTGCGTGTGGATGACTGGTTGCCTGATGGCTCTGGCATGTGTGTACTCTCTTCAGGTGGGGCCACTGGCGGGGTGGTTGCCGAAGGGACAGGAGCTGGACTGGGAGCTTGGGACTGCTGAATGGCTGCCGTTACTGTAGAGGACAAAGACTGGACAGTTCTGTGTAGGCCACCCATGTCCGAATGAATGCCCTCCATGAACGCAACAACCTGTGACATCTTGTTGCCATGATCTGGAGGGCATTGAGGAGAGCAGTCTGACCGACACACAGCTGGCGCAAAATGTCTACGGCCTCCACACTGAGGGCAGCAGGTGAGGCAGGGGCAGGAGCGGCGATGCCGGGGGGGAAGGAGACTCTACCCTTCTTAGGGCTGCATGCAGGGACAGAACTTGGGGGAGCATCCGGGAGGGTGAGCACTGGATGAGGTGTGGTGGAAGAAGATGCAGATCTGGAACTTCTGTTGCCCCCCAACATTGAGGAGTCACCACTGGATTGTGAGGATGTGGAGCTTGGTGTGTCCGGCCCAGAATTCTCCAGGGCACTCCTGTCCCCCTCCGAGGCACTAGTCACCTCAGTGTCACTGAACTCCTGTGTCCCAGTCGTGACAGTAGCTTCCCCAATGCTGTCGGGCCCCTGTCCTTCCCTGCTCTCGGTAGATGCTGGAAGAGACAGAGACATAGGTTCAGTATAGTGCCATACTCACAAACATCATATGCAATCAAAACTCCAAAATTGAACATTAAACTTCCATGTATAACTACTCCATGTACATACAGCATATGCCACATTTATGCAATCATCAGATGATGCATGGAAACATGCATAGTTGATAGTCATGCTCCATGTTGTGTTGACACAGCCAAATAGTTGGGCCTGTGTCTCCCAGTACCCACACGTACAATTGTCTGTAAACACACCTACGTGCCTGAAGGTAAGATAGCTATACATCAAAACATGTTATCTCAGTCACATGTGGAATATATTTAATTGAACACCACAGATACAAAGTCAAATATGTCCTTTTGCAAGGGCAACCAGCTCCTGATATCCACCATGTTGGGCTTTAAATCACAACTACAGTTGTCCATTGGTGCCAGCTGTGTAGAGGTTACAATTTATATGTTGTGCACAGTACACATCTATGAATGCACACTAACATGATGCTTACTGCTGTTCACTGTCAGTTGATGTCTCTAAGTGTGGCAGAGCATGCTCAGACGTGAGTCCCTTGCTCACTTGGCCACTGGATTCAAGATAGCCTGGCGGGGAACAGCATTTACGATGCGGCTGTTACACCGCCGTGCCGTTACAACGTGGTTTTTCCAACGCAAGTCGTTACCACGACTTGCGCTGGAGGGCGCTGCAGGACAAGGAATTTTTTAATTTACTATCCAACACCTTCCCTACTGTACGTAGGCTGGTGTTAAAAAATTCCGAAGTCCGCACCCCTCCAACGCAAGTCATGATAACGACTTGCGTTGAAAAAACCATTTTGTAACAGCACGCGGTGTAAAAGCACGCGTTGTAAAGCCGTACATCCTAGCCTGGCTGATGAGGATTATGAATCCGAAACCGGACCCAGGATGCTTGTTTCCGGTCCAGGGAAGGCATGGCTTGGCAGTTCGGGCTGGACTATTCCCATGAGGCACAGAGTCAGACTGATTTGCATATAGCCATGTCCGAACTGGGGTGGCAGAGTGGGCTAAAGAACGGTGATGGATCAAACCCAGATCTTTTGACTGGGTGTGAGTGTTTGATTGGTTCAGATGCTCCGTCCATCACCACCCCCTTTTATACCGCACTATCTGAGTGAGCATGACGTACAATATACTGAAAATGATGTGTAGTGGTCAGACTCACTGTGTCCTACATTACACACTCCATAATGTCCTTGACCATTGCATAGCTACATGTGTCATTGTGGTTACATCTAGGGCCCTGATCTTACATTCTCACACTCTTCTCACAAGGTGGAGTCCTGTATAACTGCCAAACCACAGAATGTTATTTCCATCCTTAAATGCAGTCAGGGATCTGTGGAAATAAGGCTACATACCCCATTGACATGAAATCAGCATGATAGGCAGTATCTCACACATTTACATTACCCAGTCTCAGAACAACATGTGTCCTTTTGGCTTAATAAGAGCTGTACAAGTGTCCATGTTGTAAAAAACAATGAGAGAGGAAGGGAAATCAACTAAGGAGCACTCTTACTCCACTAGATAATGTAGAAAAAACAACAAAAGAGTGTACCAATTTGGAACGAAGAACAAGCATGTAGAAAAAATGACTAGGTTTTTAAGAAAGCCCTCACTCACCAACCTAGTTGGTGACATGCTTCATCCTAAGGCCCCACCAGGAGAGGCCGAATGCCACCCTGGTGTGCTTCAACGCTAGAATTACTGCGGTGATTGTAACAAGTGGGTTGTGAATGGTGAAAGTGAATTTAAAAATGTCCAGACTGTGTCAAAAAAATCTTTTTATTAGTTTTGCCAGTCAGACATGGATAAAAATGCAGTGTGGAATAAAGAACCAAATTAATTGTTCAGTTTTATCCCTAAAGGTGTGGTCAACATGTTTCTGCCTATGTGTGATTATTAATAAGGCTTTCATCAGGACCAAAGTATGGTGAACCTCGGCAGTATGGGCGCGCGAAGGCATGTGAGCACATCTACCGTCACAGGAAGCATTACCATTCCATTAATGTGCAAGTGGTATGCCAAGCGGATATGATTATCTCCCATGTATATGCCAAATTTACAGGTTTGGCACATGACTCCTTTATACTGTGTAACAGCATCACCCCACAATTGAACGGAAATCTGCATCCGGAGCGTTTGTGGCTTGTCGGTGAGTACACTGAGTCAAGTAGTGTGCTGTATGTGTGACATGCTGTTCTTGTCAACTCTTTGTATTTCAAAATTGGTCTGTGTATCTCACCCCTAGGTGACTCTGCATATCCCAACCGGCCTTTGTTGCTGAGCCCACTGAGGAATCCAAGGACCCCGGGGAAAGTCCGCTACATTGATGCACATGGAGGACACGTCATGTAGCGGAGCATGCTTTTGGGCTTCTGAAGTCTAGATTTCGGTGTCTGGACAAGAGCAGTGGTACACTACTCTACTCTCCCCAAAAGATGTGTCAGATCAGGGGGTGCTAGAGGGTGCACCGCAGAATGGGTGCCCACTAAGACAGCTCTGCTGGTCAGGGTCAAAATGTGAGAATACCAGCGTCCAGCGGACTTATAACCGACTGAAAACACAAGTGGTGTGGATCGGAAACAACCGGGCGCAAGCAGAGAGTGCCAGTGACCTGATAGGGCGTGACGGTGGCAAGAAATTTGAGAAACAGAGCTGGAGGTGTGTGGCAAGCTATGTCGGGCAAGATGGCTGGGCCCTGAAGTGGGAATATAATGGAACGGGTGCGATGCAGAGATCGAGAGTGCAGCACATCAAAGTAAGGACACGCTGCTCTTAGAATATACAAGCGAGAACAGACATACAAAATTGGTGCTGGGACATACGGATGTTGCTGGAGGGGGACGATGTATGAGAATGGAGGTAAACGCCAGATTTCAGAGCAAAATGGCGGGCGGCAACCATGAAGGGAGCCGTTAATGCAGGACGCGCGCACTGCGTGTGGGATAGCCGCATATCAAGAAAAAGCGACGAAGAGACTGCACCCAACAAACTATATAACGAATGATTCGGCGAGGCCGCTACAAGTCCTAAAATCTGTGCATGTGCCTCGGCTGGCGCTCGGGAGCTATTGCGCATTACCGGGAGTCATATGAACCCCGAGATGGAGGAGTAGATGTGGGGAATCGAATACCATAAACAGAGCCCTGGGAAGTGCTTGAGGTCGAATTTAAAGACACAACAGTAGTAAGATAACGGATTATGCAAACATAGACCAGAGGAGTCCTGAGAAAAAAAAATTAGCGAGGGGATCTGTTATCTAGCTGCCCTGCTGGCTTCTATTACTCGAAGATTGAGGTGTGTGGCTATTGAGATGCAATGTACTGTTCTCCATGCCACATGCTGGAGGAGGAGGACATAAAACTGCGCGGTGGCTGTGCCCCTGTCACTATTACTGGTTGAATCATATCAGGGGTAAAAGAGGCACTGTATTTGCTATTGATGGTAATGCTCGAGAACGGCTGGCTGGGGATTCTGCTGCTCAGAGGAGGTTATTAAGCGAAAGAAAGACATCGGGCTGAAGATGTGGAAACAGTGGCTTTCTCCTGAAGATAAATTGTCCTAATACAGCGGCAATGGGGAAACCAGACAAGCAACAATCTAAATTGACATTCGAAGCAAAAAGAAGCAATAGGGGTACAACGGCGCTGTCTGAGGTTCAGGTGGAGAAGTCACAGAAATTTTGCAACTTATTGTTTAAAGTTACAAGAATCAAGGAAAGGAAAGGGCGGGGGGAAAAGGGGAGGCAGGAGGGAAGAAGAGAAGCCTATACAATCATATATTGAAAATAAATTTATACAGATTTCAAAAGAATGTTATAATTTATTACATAATAGAAAACATATTTAAAAGAACAATTACGCTCAAGACAAGAGGTTGGCATATAAAAAACAAACATATCTTAAACCAAACCAGTGGCTTAACAGAAAAAAACATTACATATAATAGAAACAGCACAAACAAAAATAATGTGCCCTTCAAACAAATTATGGCTACAAAAAAGCATCGACAGCGTTTCGACCGCTATGTTAATGTACGGTCATCATCAGGACTTGAATTTACTTGAGCGTGACATAGCTTATAGTTAAAATTAGCGGACCAACCGATGGTCAATAGTTGATAGTTCAGTTCCAACTTGGAAACAAAATCCAGATTCGATAATACGCACCGTAGATAATAGTCAAATCAGTAATCGATATCAAGAATCCACTTGATTCTGCGGCCAATAAATCAGCGTGAGTCCTATCTTCAGCGGGATAGTATTACTCCGTCCACGCTTTGTGAATGTGATTACAGCCCATACATGTCAACTTGTTAACTTGGAATATCAGGGGGCTCAATAACCCACAAAAGGTTCGGCAAGTATTCGCATATCTAGACAGGCTGCAAATTGACATCGCTCTCCTACAATAAACACATATTGTACCACGCTCTAACACCCACATTGGTCGACGATGGGCGGAATCAGTACATGCTTCATCGTACTCCTCATACTCTAGGGGCGTTGTGATATTAATCAAGAAGGGACTACAATTCAATGTAGAAGCCACTACCTTGGATGAACTGGAGTGCTACGTTATAATAACAGGAACACTGAGAGGACAGAAATTGGCCATTATATATACATACGGTCCCAATGTGGATGACCCTGAGTTCTTCCATATGCTATGGCGTAAACTGCATGACTTACCTGATATTCCCCTACTCTAGGGGGGAGACTTTAATACCGCACTTCATGATGGCATTTACAGATCTGGAGCAACAGTGGAACCGCATAAACGAGCGCTGGGTAAATTAAAAGATATTATGGCTGACATGCGTCTTGCTGACGTTTGGAGATCCCGACATCCTGACCTGCTAGAAGCAACACATGTATCAGCAACACACAATAGTTGGTCGCGTATAGATTACTGGCTAGGGTCGGATGACATATTGCTCTGGACGCGTTCAGTAAGACATTTGACTAGGACGCTGTCTGACCATAACCCATTGCTCATCTCCATGACAATGCCACACTATGTACCACCCTCTTATAGTTGGAGGTTCAATGCAAGAGCATCATTAGACACAGTGTACACAGACACTATTAGTCAAGCCATCACAGAGTACTTTGATCTTAATCAGCCCACTACTGACGACCCGGGGCTCCTATGGGAAGCCTTTAAAGCTACTATTCGAGGCATCTGTATTAGCACCACAACGGGTGTCCTCAAAGATATAAGAAGACAGTTAGCTATGCACGAGGATAAAGTGCGTGTCTTGAAACGTGAATATGAGATTACACAATGTTCACAGATCTTGGGTGACATTAGGATGGTACTATCAGAATATCAAACTTATGCAGATGATGAACTTAAATATGTGTCAAAGAGACAGATAGCGAGGGCCTATGGGGAAGGTGGCAGGCCTGGGAGAACACTGGCTGCCAAAATATGTTGAGGACATAAACCATAGACTGTCTGAGCGGTCAGGGATAGCAATAGGACATTGCATCATGACACACAGGAAATACTAAGGGAATGTATGGCCACATACGGAGATCTATATGCCTCAAAGAGCACAGACTCCTCAGATACAATAATGAACTACCTAGAAGATGTAGCAATAGCTTGGCTATCAGATATGCAACGAGATTACCTGTCTTTACCGATTACAATAGAGAAGGTAACAGAAGTTATTAAATCACTACCAAATGGTAAAGCACCAGGCCCGATGGGTTCACGTGCAAGTTTTATAAGGCATTTGTGGACCAACTAGCGCCCCACTTGATAGAGCTATATGGGGATGCTCATGACAACAACATACTGCCGCCAGCAATGAGGGAAGGGATGTTAATTGCACTTCTGAAGCCTAACAAGGACCCGGAATATAGCGACTCATATAGACCATTGTCACTCATCAATGTGGATACTAAAATATTGTCCAAGCTTCTTGCTATTCGACTGCAACCACTAATGACAAATTTAATATTACCAGATCAGTCGGGGTTTATCCCCTCGAGGTCAACAGCCCACAACACTAGAACGCTCTTTGCTCTCTCAAATCTATTTAGATCCAAATACAAAAGCTGCAGCGATTCTTTTAGATGCTGCTAAAGCATTTGATTCTCTTGAATGACGTATCTCTACACAGTGTTAAGGCGAATGGGATTCCAACCTATTTTTTTGCAATGGATAAGTTTGCTCTACACCGCCCCAACGGCACGTATTTGCTGCCATACCAATAGCCAGAGGGACGAGGCAAGGTTGCCCACTGTCCCCTTTATTATTTGCGATAGCACTGGAGACATTGGCGTGTAAGATACGACAAGGGTATCACTACTCTGCGCTTCAATTCCCACAGCGGCCTCTACATGTATCGCTAAATGCAGACGATATGATGCTATATGTACGAGGCCCTGAAACCCATCTCAATCCTCTGCTTAGAGAATATATTAAATTTGGGCAACAATCTAGCCTCACAATAAACTGGTCCAAATCACTAATTATACCATTAACAGATACCACGTGCCCACACCCCACAGATTATCCATTAGAATGGCAATCAGAGCCCGTGAGATACTTAGGTATTTGGTATCACCAAGACCCAGAAGTGGTAATACGCACCAATTATGGTAGAGCGATTAGTGTACTGGAGGAAAAAATAGGGCGATGGATTCAACTGCCACTATCATTAGCAGATAGGCTGGGCATTGTAAAGATGGTTGTACTACCAAAATTACTGTACTTATTTAGCAATGTACCAATTCAACCTCCAACAGAAGTATTTCGTAGGATCTCTACCATGGTGCTTCGCCTGATATGGGTGGGTAAGCAGGCCCGCATAAGGTTACAGACTCTCACGTTGCCCTACTCAAAGGGAGGATTTAAAGTTCCAGACTTTTTACTTTATTATTTATGTCGGAAGCACAATATGCGCATTTTTGGTATCATAAGATTCCCTATTTAACACATGTAGCAATTGAAGAGGGAGACGCCATGCCGATTCCATTAGATGCTATACTACCAAACAGTAGGCCTCCACTGCACAATCGAGACATAAATACCATACATACGACGAAAAGTGCTTGGCGGACAATAGGACGTAAAGCCAATATATTGCCGCTTTATGCACCTGCTTTACCACTGCATTTTCATCCTGAAATATCGGTTACACAAGAGGAGGTGGGAATGGGCTTACTGCATCAAGTGGGCATTGACACTATGGGGGAATTATATAGTGATGGTGTTTTTAACCATCACTATATAAATCCCCCATATATATGAAATAGCTTTCATTTATCAGCAACCAGACATTGTTGTTCAAATTCACATATCATCGTTTACAAGGGGCGATAAAGAAACTATATCCATCTTACCCGGCTGTCCGCACTACAGCTCCTTCTTACAGCCCCAACGGCTAAACACATGGGGATTTTGTCCGCCCACCATCCTGTTGGGGATTGGGACTGCCCACCATAAGGGCGGGGGTCCCGTGGGGGGTATTAGGATGTGCCCCCCACAGTGGCGGGCACATCCTGTATTTTTAGCATTGTGGCGAGTGGTGCTCTCTGCACCGCCTGCCACAATGCTTACAATGCATTTCAGCATTTGCATTTACAAAGCGGCAGGCACCGTGCGGTGCCTGCCGCTTTGTAAATGCAAATGAAGGGGGGTACCACAGGTACCCCCCTGTATGCACCACCCACCTCTCCTTCACTCTGGGGGCCCGCAGGGGGCCCCCAGAGTGAAGATGCCGCCACGGAAAGGCATTGTTAAATGCCCATTGTAATATGGCTGGCAGTGTCTGATAGACACCGCCACCATATTATTCCTTTTCCGCCCCGGCCGCAAGGCGACCGGGGTGGAAAAGCGGCGGACGGTCTTTCTGTTCGCCGAGGTCCCCCCGCCACACTAATATGGCGGGGGGGAAATGAGTGAGGATGTCGGGCGGATTGCCCCCGCCAGGCTGGCGGTGGCTACTGCCAGCCTGGCAGGGGCAATCCGCCCAACATCATAATGGGCCCCATGGTGTCTAAACTTTATGTTAAAGTGCAGGAAGATATAGGGGGCACTAAACAAGAGGCTCTAGGGAGGTGGAATGACAGCCTTGACAGCCTAGATGAGCCACTAACAGAGGAAGAATGGACTACAGCCTGTTCACTAACGGAGTTACTGACGCCCAATGAGAACTTACGTATGCTGCACTATAAATATCTGCACCAGACCTACTATACTCCGGAAAGGCTGTGTAGATATGGTTTATGCATGGATTCTAAATGTCACAGATGCAACGCAGAAATAGCGGATTTTATACACCTTGCATGGTCTTGTGTAGCAGTGGAAGAATTTTGGGGAACAGTTACACAGAGGTTGAGCGATATGTTGGGAGTTACAGTAGAATGCTCGGTGTGAGCATGTTTACTAGGACTTGTGCCAGACATCCAGGCCACTCAGCGTAAATTTTGTGTAATTTATTACTAATGGCAAAACGTAGAATATCACTATGTTGGGGTGGTAGAACAGCCTGTGGGTTAAACAATGGCTAGAAGATCTGATTTATTGTAAAGAGACTTTGCAAACATACTAGGAGGAGCTAACCATCGGTTTGAAGCCTATAGACTATTGTAAATATTTGGTAGAGTATTTGAAAAGGCACCAAGTTGACTGAAAATGTGATTCATAACCGTGCTGTAATACTACAAACATAGTTCATAATGTAAAGTCGCAAATACTGGATGATGGATGTTGTTGTACAGCGGTGTGTAAGTTCATTACAAGTTTGACATTGTATGTCTTTTAAAATGCTAATAAAAAAAATGTGTCAGATTAGAATTGCATGCTGCATACTCCACAACCTGGCCTTGAGTAAAGAGACCCCCCTGCTCCTGGACGAGGATGAGCAGCAGATACCCCCTGCTACAAATCCACACATGCTCAGTGATGATGATAGTGGAGAAGACGAAGGTGTTGACCTGCGTCAACAGCTCTTCGACAACTACTTCCCTTGAGTGTAAGTAACATTGTACAACAGTGACATTGTCTGTTGGCTTTGATGGTGGTAGTGCAAGGCATAGATGAGGTTTTTGGCAGCTGGCTTTTGTTGACTCACTGCTATTGGCTGATGTGTGTGGCACAGTGTATTGTGTTCCACTTACCTCATGTTTATGTTGATGGTGTTGGTCATTGTTATGTGTGATGGGTTTTGTACGGTGTTGATTAGCGGTGTGTTTTTACTGTGATGGCATCACCTCACAACTAAATGTCATTCATTCTCTTGTGTCTTTCTAAGTTACTTCACCCTATCAATGCCTCGTCCCAATCTGAGCTTGTGGTACATTGGAATTTGAGTTGACATTGTACATACTGTGATAAACATGGAACTGACGCAAAGGCATAGGTGTATAAAGAGTGTTTATTTTCAATAAGGTTTCGTTAAAAAAAGTGATTGTAAAATTGTGCAAAGTGAGTGTATGAGTTGTCAGTGATTGTAACTGAGACATACTGAGTAGTCACCACATTGATGTAATCACACAGTCCAACAAACTCCTGCCATCAATATGACAATGTGTGTTATGATGATTAATAAAGTCAATGTCAAGGGCAACACAAGTGCTATCATGGCTGGCTCAGCGACTTGGTTTTGGTTGGTGTTTTGCCGCGTGCTCGTCCTGTGGTGTTTCTCGGACGTTCCCCTCCTGCATTTGGCAGGGGGGCCTCTGCTGCATGCTCAGCAGTGTCTGAGGAGTCATTGTCTTGCAGCTCACCCCTCTCTGTGCCCGCAGCTAAGGTGGCGGGAGTATCAGCAGGCTGGCCACTGGAGGGGGGTTGAGCCATCATTTGAGCAGCGTGTCTGTCCCTCAGAACAGCTCATATTTATTTAAGATTACAAAAACAAGAAGACTCTGGTATGTTTCATCACGGAGTGGGAACACCTGGTGAGTGTGTTCATAAAGCCCTCACCCACCAACCTAGTTGGTGGCATGCTTCATCATCGGGCCCACCCAGTAGCACCTAGCGTGCTCCGGGTGTGCTTCAACGCCTGATTACAGCGGAGCTGGTATTTTGCTGAGTGTGCAGTGAAGATAGTTAAGAAAGTGATGTTAAAACGGCTAGGCGGGGGTCCCAGTACCCGAGGGTAAAATTAGACTTTAATACCTGGGCCTCCGTCAGCGGTTAAAATAAGGCTAGGGGATGTAAGTGGCGAGTTACGACCTCTCACATCCAATGGGTCAACATGTTTCAGCCAGTGCCTTATGACTAAGCTGGCTTTCTTCAGGACCTAAATAAAAAGGGGTGTGTGTAAATAAACTAGTGGGAGTGTGGTTTTAGACTATGTGTCTACACGCCCTAAAGTGTATCTATGTGTGAGAGGGGGATTCCCTTCTCAAGACCACGCTAGTTTTTGCTCAGTCTGACCTCAAGGTTGGGAGGTGGCAAGGGCTTGACCAGCCTTTCTGGGCAGAGCCTGCTCTGGACCTGTAGTGCCTCCTTCGCATGCCTCCTTCGCATACCGGTATGCGAAGGAGGCACTACAGGTCCAGAGCAGGCTCTGCCCAGAAAGGCTGGTCAAGCCCTTGCCACCTCCCAACCTTGAGGTCAGACTGAGCAAAAACTAGCGTGGTCTTGAGAAGGGAATCCCCCCTCTCACACATAGATACACTTTAGGGCGTGTAGACACATAGTCTAAAACCACACTCCCACTAGTTTATTTACACACACCCCTTTTTATTTAGGTCCTGAAGAAAGCCAGCTTAGTCATAAGGCACTGGCTGAAACATGTTGACCCATTGGATGTGAGAGGTCGTAACTCGCCACTTACATCCCCTAGCCTTATTTTAACCGCTGACGGAGGCCCAGGTATTAAAGTCTAATTTTACCCTCGGGTACTGGGACCCCCGCCTAGCCGTTTTAACATCACTTTCTTAACTATCTTCACTGCACACTCAGCAAAATACCAGCTCCGCTGTAATCAGGCGTTGAAGCACACCCGGAGCACGCTAGGTGCTACTGGGTGGGCCCGATGATGAAGCATGCCACCAACTAGGTTGGTGGGTGAGGGCTTTATGAACACACTCACCAGGTGTTCCCACTCCGTGATGAAACATACCAGAGTCTTCTTGTTTTTGTAATCTTAAATAAATATGAGCTAGTCTCCTTTTGATTAAATCACATATTACCCCGGGGATAAGGACTACCTATCTGGTCCTCTCTCTCTCTCTTGATTCCGCATCGCATGTCCCTCAGAACACCCATAAGCTGGCCCATGAGATACACAGGTTGGCCCATACGTGTGTCTAAGGACCTCAGCAGCAGGCGGAGCTCACACACTTCTTCGACAACTTGGCCCATCTGTCCCTGGTTCTGTTGGTATGCACCAAGGACTCTTGCAACGGTAGCCAGGGCTTCTGTCTCAGTGTCCTCCTGTGATTGTGCCCCAGTTGGCCTCCCATCTGCCCTGCTGACACGGACTTGTGGCGTTTAGAGTCGATGCACCAGTGCACTCTCTCCGGCATCCTTGTGTGGTGTTGTTATTAACCATAGTGGTAGGGAGAGTGGTGCAGGCAACAGTGGTGATGGTGGAGGTGGCTGCCGCATAGGTCGTTGTAGCAGGGGTCAGCGCTGTGGTTGTCGCTGTGGTGGTGGTATTGGGAACAATGAGGCCCTGAGATGGAATGTGCCCTGGCAGTCCTGAGGGGCCAGGTTGTTGCTCCTCATCCGAGAAATGTAGAGAATCTGCATCAGAGAGTTCATGTTCCGGTAGGAGAAACAGGCTCTGCTGGTTGTTGATGTTTTCAGCAGCAGTTGCTTGTGGATCTCCTGTTGAACAGAGGCTATATTGACAGTTAAGTGCACTACACAAGTATGGATGTTACATTTGATACACCAAACATTTTACATTGCAATTACTTGGTATGGCTGAGAGTTAATGACCATCATGACATTATGTTGAGGTACATTCATTACTTGTCATTAGTGTGACATATAAATTGCTACCATGTGACACATACAGATGGTGTGTTTATAAGGACATGTCATCATCTACCAACTTGGAGCACATCAACTTTTGATAATGCATAATATTTGTTTACTCTTCGTAGAATCAGATTCAGCTATGCAAAAACTAGTAATTGGAATATTTTAAATGCTCTTTCATTTCATGTACTTTTGTTTGTTTGACGGATTGACCGTGCATGTTTTGGGTTCATATGGGCCTTCATGCTCTGACACCATGGCACTTACACATTGCATTCTGTGCTGTACATGATTGGGACCTGAATTTACTTCACATGTGACTTGGTGAGTCAAATTGAACTTTCTGTGACAGTTACATGCGCTTAGTTGGCTGCACACTGGATGTATATTCTGGATCCATGCAGAGTTTGCTGACATGTGAGAGATGTTGTGGTCATATGACTCCATGCATTGTGAGAAGGATGACAGGGTGCATGCACTGACTACCTACTTGTTAGGTAAGGGAGTGGAGGGAAATGGCTGCCACATGGTTCTGGTTGTGGGGAGTGCTCCATTTTGCTCTGCTGTGGGACAAGGGGTTTGGTGGGGCTTGTAGTGCTGGCATCCTACCGCCATACCCCCTCCCTGTTAATATGGCTACCTATCCGTTAGTGTGATGAGAACAATGACATGGCTGACACATGGTTATGGAGTTAGGGAGTGCTCCATTTTGCTCTGGTATGAGACAAGGGTACCAGGTGTGAGTTGTAGTGTTGGCTTTCTACCCACATACCCCCTCCCTGTTAAGATGGCTACCTCCCTGTAAGTTTGATGAGAACAATTAAATGGCTGCCACAAGGTTCTGGGTTGGGGAGTGCTCTATCTTGCTCTGCTGTGAGGCAACAGTGCCTGGTGGGAACGGTAGTGCTGACTGCCTGTACACATGCCCCCATGGAAATATTGCTAGATACTTTTGGGGTGATTCAGAGGAAGGAAATGTTAGATATGTGAGACATGTGTTGGTAAGAGTGTGTTGTATGTAAGTGCATTTCGGTCTAGGAAGTGTAGCTTTCTAGTTGTGCAACAAAGTACATAGCAGTGTAATGGGAGACATTTACTGGTACTTACCAGCCTCCACTCCCCCGGGTATACCTGTGAGACTATCTGGATGCAATATGGCAAGCACCTTCTCCTCCCATTCGGTGAATGTTAGTGGTGGAATGGGAGGGCCACCGCCAGTCCTCTGAGCCAGCTCATGGTTCTTGTTGGTGCCCTCTTTCACCCTGCTCTTGAGGTTATGCCACCTCCTCTTGATGTCACGCAGGATGCGCAGGGTGGTCCCTACTGCATTGACTTTGTTGACTATCCTTTCCCACTGCTGGTGGCTGTTGGACCATGCTTCCAAACAAATGTTATCTCATCTACCATCGCCGGCAAATGATTGTCTGTGAATTTTGGCATTTTTTCTGAGCCATGGTGTGTGATGTGTAAATGGGTGACACGTGCAGGTGGGAAGGTGGTGGTGGAGATGTGTAAGGCGTGTGTTGGTATGGGTGGTTGTGATGGTGTGATGTGTGATGATTTGCCTCTCCTTTGTGCTGTGGTGTTTGGCCTTACACTTCTGGAGTTGTGCAAAGGATGCTGGGCAGGGAAGGGGTTGGTTTTATACTCAGCTATGTGGGTGTGTCCAAATGGAGTTTTCATGTCAGGTGTGTTTTCTGGCTTGCCCTTGGATTTGTATTTTTTCTATTACCATGGGGATGGTTCATTGGGGTGTTTCAAATGTTTTTGGAGGCAGGGCAAAACAATCAGCCACACTTGGTAGCCCTATTGTGTAGTTGCTTTCGACCGCCATTCCTCTTTCCACGTAACAGCAGCAGTCTGAATGTAATGATCCTTCCAGCAGCTCTGCCATTAATCTTTGTGCACAATCGCGGCGGTCGGAAACAACTGATCGGTCCACTGGGCCGGCCATTTTATCATAATTTCACTTGCGGTCATTCCGCTGGTCAATCAGCCTTTTTGGTTCTTTCCGCAGCATTACTGTCTGTGGCGGCCAGATTTACTGATTTTCCGGACGTTCCCGGGGGAGTTTTGTGGAATCCCACCCCAGCGGTCTGATTTTTCGGAGTAGTGCATCCTAATTTGATCCCTGCTTTTGCCGAGGTACATGCAGATGTTTTTTTGCCGCAACCACAGTGGTCGGAGTGCCTTTCCCTCCGCCATTGTAATCGGCCCCTTAGACAGCCCCACATGAGTCACCACCTCTTGCAGACAGTCCTCCAGAAATTATATTCTATTTTCTCAGGCAGTTCAATTACACTTATGTTATTTCTTGCAATCCGACCCCCCCTTGGTATTTGAATCTGTTCTCCAGGTCACACTCCTTCTCACCCATGCCTGTTAGTAGCCTTTTATGAGTGTCTCTTGTAGGATCAAGTTCTGATATTGCCGCCTCTACCCTATGTAAACATTTCCTGTGGTCATCCACCACTAATGAATCTATTTTCTTTTCTTTTGAGTCTCTGGTGGAGCCGATCTCCTCCAGAAGAGCACCCAGTTTAGTCACTGGCACCTGAGTTCCAGTAGCTCCCCTTTGTCCAGCATTGTCGCAGTTTGCTCTTCTCTAATGAGGCATCCGCTGCAGCTTCATTTTGTGCCTCTGTGTCCCATTCATTGTAGATAGCAGGTTTATTTCTTTAGTTGCGCGAGGTAACACAGTAGTAGGCCCTTCACAGCGTATTTCTCTTTTTGCTAGAGGGGAAAGCATTGTCCTGCGGTATGAGTTCAGTGGGACTTCACAGCTTCTCCAGGTCATCACAGGTTTGCCACCTACTGTTACCTGATTGTCTTGCTTAAAAATATACACACTTACACCCTTAAACCAGCGTGACCTGTTAGGTAAGAGCAGTGGGGGCGTGGGGCCAGGTGGGGGGAGATTTTGATGGACAAGGACGAGGGAAAATTAAATAAATAATTAATTTCCCCTTTCCCTCTGTTGAAAAATCCCCCAGCCGGCCCCACCGCTCTAACCTGCATGGGCCGTGGCTGCCTTAAACAGGACAAGGCTCCTCCGGGCAGATAAAGTCACAGCTGCTCTAGTATGTTTCCCACTTCCTCATTGATGTTCAGCAAGGCAAACTACTTAGTGCATCAGAACATGGGCAGTGCAGCAATGTTCACAAAGGAACATATGCCATTGGATGCCAGTATAGCATCTATATTGTTATCACCAATGGGGTAGGGGTTTACTCACTCCAAACCTTCGAGCTCTGTTAACCAAAGTGAGCCGCCTTGCGTCTCCCCTTGGGTTAAAGGCTGATCATCCCTCACTGCTTCCAAAGGGCATGAGCCATACACCAGGAATATATGGCATATCCCAGCTTTAGCACCTAACTCACAGATATCCTTGTGCTGGAGTCCGCTGGTAGGGAGGAAGGGAGGCAGCACCACATAGACCTATAGCAGACATTGTCTGCATGGGCAGCCACCGTGCTGACCAACAACTCTCCACCCCGGGCTTCATCTGGCTTTGCAGGGCCCTGCATTCAATGCATTGGGACGGCCGCAGTTGCCATCTTGTCCTTTTCACAGTGATGACGCCCAGCTCCGTTCTGCATGGCAGGGATCACATCAGAGCCATCTGATGGCTGATTCGTGCCTCATGAGCCTTCGGTTGTGAAATATTTATTTCTGGCACCTAATAAAAACAAAAATACTTTTTCTATTTATCTGTACAAACATTAACCTTTGCTATTTTCAGTAGTTCAGCATTTTCTTTATGTACTGAATTAACTCCTACAACCTCTCTGCCACTGTAGCTAGTTCCTAGTATAAATCATGTCAACCATTGATATATGTTAATATAAACATTGTTCGGAATTGGCCTGCACATCTGTGACACATTCAGCTAACCCAGGCCTTTTTTATCCCACAACAAACACTTGGATTCCAAGACGTTTAAGTTTGTATTTATTAAGATAAACTTGAATCTTCAAATCACAACACTTCACTGAAAGGCATGACTAGCTGAATATGTTCCAACATATCCTGATTCTTCTTTGAACCCAGTAAAAATAAAATTACACAAATATATGCTCTCTGCTTTAGGTGCTCTAGATAGCCTCTACGTCACAGGTTCCAATAGCAGAAAGAGAGCCTCGAGTGTCTGTGGTGAGCCCTGACTTTTATATCGAAAAACAGGCTTTGTTAGCTTCCATAGCTTGTGGACCTAACATACTGTGGGACAGATACCCAAAGTATTTTAGCATTCACAAAGCCTCTAATTTGTAAGATCTGCGAGTTTGCAAACGCTAAAGCCCTTTCTTAAGGGCCCATGTATCAAACATTGTTTGCATTCTCAAACAGGCTGATTCACAAAAAATGCTTTTCCCATGTATCAAACCCTATTTTGCAAATCGGTAACCTGTTACCGAATCGCAATAAGGGTTTGCAATTCGGTATCTGGAAGGGGGGTGTTTAAGGTGTCCCTTTCATATACCAAATCGCAGTGGCATGTATGAATGTTTTGTGACCATGAATGCGGTCACAAAACATTTGCAGTTACTACCAACTTTAAGTTGGTGGTAAACCATTCGCAAATGAGAAGGGGTCACCAATCAACCCCTTCCCCTTTGTGAATGTATGCAGCAACTTTTTTTAAGAGCAAGCAGTGGTCCCACAGACCACTGCCTGTTCTTAGAAATGAAAGGAAAACTTTTCACTTTCCAGCCCGTTTTCCTCCAAGGAAAACGGGCTGCTTTACAAATAAAAGATTGCTTTATTTAAAAGCAATCACAGACATGGTGGTCTTCTGACTGGTCTGCTCACCTCAGCAGGCAACCATCCTTGGGATTTTTGTGATTCCTAATAGCTCGCAAATTCCAACCTACCTCATTAATAATCATGAGGTAGGTCATTTGCTACTCACTGGGAATCACAGAGTGTTCAACACACATTCATACATGCGTTTTGCATATTCCTATTTGCGAAGCACAAGGATTCGCAGTTAGGGAATCACAAAATAGTTTTTTTATTACGTCTGGCTCTAAATGTATTAAGCCCAATTTATGATTCTTAAAAGCATTTCCGACTTGTTGAATGGATTCATGGAAATAATATGGTATGTATTAATGGTATGTGATTAGAATATGGTCGCCAACAATTAATACTTTAGCAGCACCTCAAGGAGGTGTTAACCCATTCATAAATGGGAAGTAGTGCGCAAGGGTCCACTTCCCCATTGTGAATGTTGCAAAAAAATGTTTTTAGGTGTAAGCATTGGTACAGCGGACTACTGCTTACTCCTAAGTTTATGAAACGTTTTATTTTTTAAACACATACTGTTTTACTTAGTACAAAACAAGCTGTATTTAAAAACATCTTTCCTTTATTTAAAGGTAATCACACACATGGTGCTCTGCTGACCCCAGCAAGCCAACTTCCCTATGATGACAACATATCTAACATATCATAGTGGCCGCAATGTGTGACCTAACTCATTAATATTAATAAAGTAGGTTGGATTCTGACCAATTATAATTCAGCATTTTGTGAATCAACCTATTTGTAAATAGGTTTGTTTGTAAAATCCCAATGCATTGGGGGAAAAGTCAGTGCGCAAATTGTGACCACTTTTATTACATGCATTGTACAAACATCGTGTTCATAAAATGGTATGTTCTTGCAAGTCATCACAATGCTTCCTAAAATATCCATTCTGTAATGAATTATTCCAATCTGGACAAGTTTTGAACAAATGCTACTGGCATAACGAGTCAGTAAGTCAGATATCTTTATTCGGTTATATTACACAATAACCATGAAAGTACAGTAAAAACACATCATCAGTTCAACATCAGATAAATATACAATACGAAATAATAAAAATGCAAGGTATCCAACTTCATAAAAGATATCATGCAGATAACTCAGTACGTCTTAATTAGTTATTGATTTCTGTGAAATAAAAACATTTTTAAGAAAAGCCGAAAGAGATGCGACAGTAAAAATATCATCTAACCTCAGAATAGCTAAAAAGGCAGGTCGACATTGTCTAAAATTCATATACTTTAAAATGGGCAGTATCCACCTTTTCCTGGGAATTGAATAAAATTTACAAAAAAGTAAAATGTGAATATCAGATTGTTCAGACGAATCGTCACAAGGACACTTAGTAATTAGCCTAGACCAATCGTTCACAGTAGGGAAACTTAACAACCTAAATAAGATCCCAAATCTAAGGCGGATTAATAAGAACCTTTCAAAGTCTCTCATTTGTAAGTTAAAATATGGTTGGATAACATTTGCGGTCATTATCAGTTGATGTGGGATCACAGATTTTTTATTGAGTTCCACATTTAACCTACATTCCTCCAAATAATGTATGCATAGTTTCTTCAGCTCTTTTCTAGATATCAAAGTCAGCGTCGTGGGTTCTTCATAGTACTGTAAAAGACCAATGTTCTCGAGCAATGTCTTGATATACTGTAACCATCTCATCTTGTGGGCACAATCAAGATTTAAGGCGTCCCTCAAAATGAGGCGATTAAAGGAACATTCCTCTGTGGACCAAACCCTGTGCCACAATAACACCGGCTGTACCTTGATAATATCTTTCAAATAATGCAGTCCATCTTAGGAATTTATTTTCCACAGTTTGGAGGATAGTCACATTTATATAACCCCAAATTCCCACCCCATATGTAGCAATTGCCACACAACTTGCTTTATAAATAAGTAAGAGTTCTTTGATGGGTTTCTTTCCCATTTTCTTACTAAATGATTTAAGCGCCGCAATAGATTTTAAGAACAGCAGTCGCCGGGTTTTTACTGCGTTGCACCACTGACCAGAAGATTCAAACAAAACCCCCAAATAGGGAAAAGTTTGAGTAAAATCTAAAGGTTTGGAGTCAATATACATTGTTTTCTTAGCTTTTAGTGTACGAAGACCACAGTTCATACAAAAAGTTTTTGTGGAATTGACTCTCAAATCCAAATTGGTCATAAAAGTAGCAAATGATGTAATCCTTTTTTGCATTGCTAGCGGATGCCTGGACAACAATACTGCATCATCGGCATAAATTAATGCTGGTATTGGGCGATTTGAAGCCAGTGGCATGTCCTGGCATTCATGCAGTAACATTTTCTATAGATCATTAATATAAATAGTAAATAAAAATGGGGCCAGGACACATCCTTGACATACACCCCTGGCGATGCTAAACATCCTGGTGCATTCGCCATTTTTTCCAAATCTAATCAAGGCCCTAGCACCATTATATAAATCCTTAAGAAGTTGGATAATGTTATCCGCCACTTCCAAACGTTGTAAAATTAACCACAATTTACTGGGGGTCACACAGTCAAAGGCGGATGTAAGATCTACAAAAGTTAAAAACATCCTACCACCGTTGGCTTTAGTATATTTCTCCAGGAGGATATGTCAATTAAGACACTGATCTACAATCCCAATTCCTTCCCTGAAGCCATATTGGAGGTCACTTATTATATTGTGCTCATCTGCCCATATTTGTAAGCGATTTAAAATTACTCTGCCAAGGATTTTAACTGTCGAGTCTAACAATGATATAGGGCGGTAGCACGCGCAACTAGTCCTATCACCCTTTTTAAAAATTGGAACTATAATAGACTCGAACCAAGTAGATATCAATCCCGCTGAACAAGAGGCATTAAAGAGTCGAGTGAGTAGTGGCGCCCACAAATTCATGTTATTCTTAAAAATGTCCACCGGGACCCCATCGGGGCCCGGAGCCTTTCCCCCCAGGCTAGATTTAATACTCAAGGTAACTTCTACTACTGTAAAATTCAAATCAGTTACAGTCTTAAAGAAATTGGGTGCCTGCTGTAATACCTCGTCAGACATATCTCCAATTGTGGTACGAATATATTAAAGGGTTTCAAAGAAATGTACCCATTCGTTTTCGGTGATTACAATCTCAATCCTTGCCCTGGATTTGTCATTAAAAAGGGAGCATTTACTGCATTCCAGAAGGCTGTCATATCACGGGAATGTGAGGCATCGCATAGGGCCTCCCAAGCCTCCTTCTTCAGAGCATCCTTCCTACTCTTTTGAGCCACGTTGTATCCCCTCCGCTCTTCCCTAATCAAAAGCGAGTCAAAAAAATTCATAATTTGCACATCACACAAAAACAATTCTTGGTGTGGGAGAAACACCAAGCCCACCCTATAGAGTGGTCTGGAAGGTGTAGATCGATTTTACTACCTCAATGTGCTTACACACACCATTTCACACATTTCTTGACAGAAAGCCTTCAAAGTCCCCATGTGGAGTGTGAATCTTTCTAACTATATAAAATAAGCACTACAAGAGCACTTTTGCAATTTTTAAGCCTTGTGTAACAAGTGTTACTACTACCCAGTTAAACAACGATGGGGGTGCACAACTTACAAAGTCCAGTAGACAAAAGGTATATGAAAAAGTCACTTCTTTATTAGAACAAATGTTTCGCTTATAAAATCAGTTGAATCAAAGTATCAGCCAAAATTATACTGTACATATTTTAAATGTTTGTAATGTACTTTTTTGTATAAGTATTGTTTATGTTTTTTAATGTGTTACATTTTTAGTAGTTATCAATTTTATTTTAATAAAAGTTTGCATTTTTTTAGTTCCGTAACAGGTTGTGGGTTTATAGGGAACTAGGGGGGGAAATAATTTAATTATAATAAATTAATGATTTTAATATTCATTTAATTGAGATTTTATAGTGTTAATTGTGGGAAGTAATTTATTTTAATTAATTATTAATTGGTTGTGAATTAATATTAATTGATTTATCAGCAATTAATTATGGTAATTGTGTAATTTCTTTTTAGGTGCAGGTTGTGGGGTTTATGGGTGTAAAGGTTGGGAAGTAATTTATTTTTAATTAATTAATAATTAGTTGTTAATTGATATTAAAAAATTAATTGGACATTAAATATGGAAATTGTGTAATTAATTTAAGGTGAGAGTTGTGGAGTTTATAGGGGTAACGGGATAGTCATTTATGTGTAATTAATAATTTGTTGTTAATTAATTGAGAAATAAATATTGAAATTGGATAATTAATTATAGGTGTGGGTTGTGGGGTTTATAGGGGTAAAGGGTGGGAAGTAATTTATATTTAAGTAATTAATCGATCATTAATATTAATCAATCAGTTGATTATTATTTAGGGTAATTGTTTAAATCTTTTTTGGTGTGTGGGTTTTGGATTTATAGGGGTAAATCCATTTGACTTAATTTATAGTTAGTTGTTAAATATATTTGTGGGTTGTGGGGATTATAGGGGTAAAAGGTGGGAAGTTATTAAATTGTGTTTTTTAATTAATAATATTTTTTAAATTGATAATTAGTTATCTTTTTCTAAATAGTTTTTAACTAAAAATATTTTTTTTATTTTATTGAATATAATATTTGTAGGTATTTGTCATATGTATTTAACATTATAATATGTTATTATTTGTTTAGTTATTAATATTAAATTTGAATTTGAATTTTTAACATATAAATATATATATATATATATATATTTTTTTGTTGATATTTTGTTTGTTTTTAATTTTGAACTGTCTGGAGAGGGAATACAAATTTCTACCCTCTGCAATCCAACACTTTCCCTACTATTGCACTGACTGGAGTGGGAATACATTTTATCCCTTCGCTATCCAGCACTTTCTCTATGTTGCACTCACCAGAGTGGAGATAGTAATTTTTACCCCTTTCCTATCGAACACTTGGGGGGACTAATCAACGCGACTTCCTGCACGCCGTGAGGGCAACGGCCATACCACTCACCTAACTCTGCCGTGAGGGCAACGGCACGGGTGGTAACCGCGTCTCTCTGCACACGCCGGATCCATCAGCAGCTGAGGGAGAAATACAGCTCCCAGCTGCCCCGGCGCAACAGGGTCAACGCTGACGCGCCCGGAGGCGCTTGAAAACACCGGAACGCCTCTCGCCCCGCGAGTCGCGCGCGGGAGCAGCCCGGGACAAGGGCGGGGCCATCTGTGGCCATCAGGGGCCGAGGGAGGCCGGGATGGGCCACCCCCATAACATCTACCGCTGACAATGGGTAAGCGCAAGAAAGCGGAAAATACGGAGGAGGGAGGGAAGAAGGCTAAGGTCCCAAGACACTCTAAAACTATTATGACTTATCTTTCTTCGGCGGTGGGAGCATTGACGAAAGAGATTGCTAATGCTGAGTATGAACTGGGCCTGTCAGCCACTCACTCACCAGCCACTATCCCACCTACCCCCACGGACCTGGGTGATATCACGCTCAATGGCAATCCCCCGCTACCACTAGACCCTGTTGTGACAATTGTTAATCCTCCTCCCATGTGCCTTACAGCTAAGGCATTCACCCCCACCTCGCCTGCTAGACAGCCCAAGTTGAGTCAGCAGCCAATTACCCAACCAACCAGGAGTTCAATGGATAACAATGCCTTTAGTGTGTGCCCATCAAACTTGCCAAGTGATCTCCTGGGGGACAAATTAGAGGCACTTTTTGTTGCCAGGATTGAACCACTACTCGTTGGGATCGCGAAAGACATTGTGGACACACTAAACACCTGTCTAGAAGGATTACTAAAGAAATGTGCAATAATTGATAGACTTGTCAACACCCCCCCACCTCGTATGGTACCACATGATAGAGCGATGTGTTCTGAGGGTGAGGGAGGCAGGAAGGTGACTGATAAGGGGGATATGGTACAGGCACCCTGTGCGGCATTGCAACTTGAGAGTAGCGTAGGGGCTACCAACACATTATTTCCGGTCAAGGATGCACCCCCTCTAATTTTGGAGGGGCAGCCATGCCCGCAGCATCAGCCTTGCACACTTGATCCTAGGAGGGTATCCTACAGTAAATATAAACTCAATCTACCACCTGAAGCGTCCCCATTAGTAGCTGTTTTCATCGGGGTTCCCCCACTAAGGGACGGGGAGGTGGAATCTACCACGAACCTTATGGCTAAGACTAACAAGTGGTGTGCGGACAATTGTTGCGGGGTGAACATTGCAGACAAGATTATCTACGCAAGGAGGGTGTGTTGGATTGGTAAACAACAGAAATCTACCCAAGGAGATTGCGTGGTTATTAATTTTAGCAGGGCTAACCTAGCGGATAGACTCTTCTGGGATGGCTCTGACATATCTTTAAAGGACCAACTGAGACCTGTCCCGCTAGGCTTCTTTTACCCTCCCCCCGTTCGCACCATGCAAACCAGACGCCCTGGGAGCAGCAGGTTGGGAGGGCGCTTACTCCTAGGAGAGGGCAGGACTAATGTACATACATTTTCACAATCCCTAAGGTGCCCAACTACCTCATCAACTTGCCATCCCCATGACCACCAGAATGCCCGGGAGGACTTGGGGTTGGCTATGGAAAATCGTTTTGCCCCCCTGTCGGACATGGAGGACATTGACTGACTATCGGTCAACTCCACACGTGTGACAGAGGAGGTAAGGCATTTAATTAATGATGAAGTAGGGGTATGTAAGCTACTTAGCTGGAATGTGGCAGGAATTAACTCCAAACGCATCGACAAGAAGTGGATTAGATTTGTCTCTAGGCATAAGGTTATCGCCCTACAGGAAACATGGGACACTACTGCTAATTTTTGGATGGCCGGGTTTACTAGCTTTGCAAAAGCCGCTACCCCTAGCTTTGTTGGTAGAGCTAAGGGAGGTCTTCTAATTTTATTTTCCCTAGAACTTAAAGGATCTCTAAGACAGATTAATAATGCCTCCCCCAATATCCTTATAGTTGAAAGGGAAATTAGCCCCTCCAGGAGGACATTATACATTAATTTTTATAATTCCCGGAATAGGGATAACAGCGCTAATAATATCGCCAGATTAGATGCTGTTTTAATGTTAGTCAGTCAGAATACACATTTCGACTCAGAGTACATACTATTGGGAGATTTTAACATTCACCCCTGCAAGCTAATGTGTGGTTCAAGTAACAAGGAAGGGGGAGAAGGCCTCGAAGGCCCCCACTTCGAGCATACCACATCAGGTGAGGAGCTAGAAGATTTTTTGGCCAACTTTAACCTCTTTGAACCGGAGGGGGGCTCAAGAATAGCTACCTTTTCGGGTACTGACCCTGGAACAATTATAGATTACATTTTTGTAACACCAGGTATTTTAAACAGGGTCATTACCTATTGCGAAGTTCCCTCCCATTACAGCGACCATAATCCTGTTATACTTGATGTAGCTTGGGGAGATTTTATGGGGCCAATCCCGGGGCCAGTAAAACCAGGGCATACTTTACGATCATCTGACCAGGGTAGAAGACTTAAATGGGCCAAGGTGGTTCCGGAGAACTTTTATGCGGAAGTTTTCCTGAAAATTGAGGCCCAGGTGGCGGTGTGCCAAAACCCAAATGCCCGGGACTGTGAAATTATAGGGGCCTTTGAGACTATGTGTGGGCAGGTCTCACAGGACCTTTTGGTAAAACCCAGGAAGGGAGTGTGTAACAAGCTCCGCTGGTTTGACGCTACTTGCTCAAAAGCTCATAAATCCCTAATGGCAGCTCTGAAGAGAACACCTAGGATAAGGGCTGAAATTGTCACCTTGAGGAAGAATTACAAGTTAGCAGTCAAGAGCAGACAAGACAAAATCAAACATGAAGCCTGGGAGAATCTCCTCTCCGCGGCCGTTCTGAAGGATAGCAGGCAATTCTGGGAAATAATCAAACAGCCATTTTTCTCCGATTCAACCAATGACGTCATGGACTGTGTCATCTCGGATGACAAATGGCTGGCCCACTTTAGACAGGTGTATGGTGTCAACGAGACGGCTAGTCAAGTATGCCCCCTGGTGGCCCTGGATGCCGCCCCCATTTATTTTAAAAGATCTGAGGTGGAGAAAGCTATTTTGGCCACTACTAAGACCAAGGCTCCTGGACCTGACGGGGTGCCGGATGACTTTTATATACACGCACATAAGCTATGGGCGGGGGTCTTGGCTAATGTCTTCACCGCCTTTAACGGCAACTCCATACCATCCACCTGGGTTATCTCTACCATCGTCTCCATTTTTAAGAAGGGCCAGCGGGACGATCCCGGGTGTTATAGGCCGATATCCCTCCTGGACTCTGCAGTTAAGATCTTAGGCAGAGTCCTTTTGGTCAAACTGAGGGATAGCGTTGAGTGTTGCGGGGGGCTGGCCGTCATTCAGTATGGGTTCAGGGAGAAAAAAGGAATGGTTGAACAATGCTCCAATTTACACCTGTTGATCTCGAAATATACGGTGGCCAAGGAGGGGTCCCTATTCCTAGCGTTTATGGACCTCTCCTCGGCCTTCGACTTGGTGAACACGTCTAAGTTATGGACCACCCTCCTGAAGATGGAGATAGATGAGGCGTTGGTCAAGTTCATGGCCTCTCTTCACCAAGAGCTTTTTGCTGCAGTGCGGGTCATTAATGAGGGAAGGTGTACGTCCCATTTTAAGTCCATGCGGGGGGTCAGACAGGGCTGTATATTGGCCTTGCTGCTTTTTACCATCTACATTAATGGCTTGGGCGCCTATCTGGAGGATGTTGAGGGTGACGTTCCGCATGCAGGAGCAGTTAGGATCCCCGCGCTCCTGTACGCGGACGACGCGGTGCTGATAGCTCGCACTGGTGTCTGTCTGCAACGTCTTCTGGATGCCTTTGGCACATTTATGGACCACCTGGATTTAAAAATAAACACGAATAAATCCCATACCATGGTCGTGGGGCGCCAAAGTAGTAAGGGGAAATCCAAAATCTTTAATTGTAAGGGCGAGGTCGTCACCAGAGTATCCACGTTCCCCTACCTGGGGGTCATTTTTGACCAGAGGGGATCTTGGGGACCCCAGGTTAGGGCGAAGAGGTTGGCGGTGACTAGATCATCAGCAGCCCTCATGAGATTTGCAGGCAGGTTGGGTGCTGGGCCGATGGAAGCCCTTTTGAGGATTTATAAAAGTAAATCAGTTGCTCTGGCCTCATATGGTTCACCCCTTTGGGGTTACGTAAACCTGGAACCAATTCAGAAGGCGGAAAATAGATTCATACGGACCCTCCTGTCTGTCCCACAGTCCACGCCGACTTTTTCCATCCAAATGGAGGTGGGTCTAGATTTCGTCACTGATGGGCTGAACAGGGCACCCTTGATCTTCAGGCTAAAGACCTGGCTTAACGAAGAACTGCCCCTTAATCATAAGATCTTGGCTGATGTCATGTCTTTGGACCACTTTAAAAGGGTGTCATGGTTGGCCTACTTGATGAAGTCGTTCTCAGACCTGGGACGACCAGAACTCTTTACATCCCCCGGGACATCAAGAATCAGGACATTGACTTGATCAAGAAGCAATTCATGGGCAGGGCAAGAGCGGGTCGCGAGGAAAAGGAACTAGTGAAACCGGCAGTGAGGAGACACTATCTGCTTGTAAATTCATTTGCACTAGCACCTTACCTTGGTTTAGTTACGATCCCATTTCATAGGTTTCTCCTGACTAAGTTTAGGTTTCATTTGTTACATTTTCATTTGGGTAATTTTAAAACGTGGGAAAAACCTGAATTAGCCCCCCCCCTGTTGTTGTGATCACTTTTCTGTCCAAGATACTATGCACTTTGTTATGTTTTGTGGGTTTTTCTTAGAGCCGAGGAAAAAACATCTATTACCTGTTCTAAAGGAGGCTGGCTTCACACAAGTGAGACCAGCCCTGCTTTATCTGCAATCATTGAACAACATACGCATTACATTCTGTATGGCCAATTTCTTGGTGGCAGCAGCCAGAGCTAAAAAAACACATCAGAACAATGGGCCCCTCTAAATTGCGTTTAATCATTGTATTTGAACTTTGTACAACACTAAATGAACTTAATCTGCCTTTTTATGAATCCCTTGTATGCACTGATTTGTATGATATTGTAATTAGTTTTTATTTGTATGGAATGTTTTTATCTCTTTGTATGATTTTTAACTAAATCGAAAAGATATTTTGACTGACTGACTGACACTTGAGAATAGTTTTTTTAACCCCTCCGCTATCCAACAAATTACCTACTGTTGCATTCATTGGAGTGGGAATAGCAATTTTTATCCCTCCACTATCCAACACTTTCCCTATTGTTGCACTGACTGTAGAGGGAATAGGCAATGTTAACCCTCCACTATCCAAGACTTTCCCTACTCTTGCACTCACTTGAGTGGACATAGTAGTTTTTACCCCTCCGCTATCCAAGACTTTCCCTACTGTTCCATTGACTGGAGTGGGAATAGTAAATTTTATCCCTCCGCTGTCCACCACTTTCCCTACAGTTGCATTCACTGGAGTCGGAATAGTAATTTTTACACCGCCGCTATCCAACACTTTCCCTACTGTTACACTGATTGGTGTGGGAAATTTAAGTTTAAACAAATTTTAAATAGTTTATTGTTTTAATTTATAATAGATTTTTTAATAGATTTTATGCTATTGGAATATATGTATATATATATATATATATATATATATTTCTTAAATTTGTATAGCATTTTAAAATTATAAATTAAATTAAAAGGAATAGTTTATTAATTTTTTCGAAGTAAATATATATATATATATACATTCACGCTCCAATTCGCCCACACGATAGAACAGCACTCAGACACAAGCAAGTGATGGCAAGCCTTTATTCCGGGTAAGAGCAGACTCCTGCCTGCTGCTTTCAATAACAGTCATTCCCACATCACGCCTGAAGCGTTTCAGAAGTCATCTTTCCTTCCTCAGAGGCCATAGCTGGATTGGTTACTTGCAACTCCGGTCTCAGTTCTCTATTCATAATGTCGATTTTCAAGGCCCCCATTTGGGCTGTTCCAATGACTGTGGCAAAGCATTATGGGAGACAGAGTCCCGGCAATTAGTATCCACAATGGTTGCACTGATTACTGTGGAAAGCAGTTCAAAGCACGCAAATGGACCCGCAACCAGCAGTATCAAGTAAAAGGCTGGGAGCCGAAACGCGTAGACCGTCCTCTACCGTTTTTTTTTATGCATCATGGTTTAAAATAAATAAAAAAATACGTAATTGATACCTCTGTGTTTGGTGCCGGGATCCTTCACCGAGGGTTTGGAACGAAGGAGTTTGGAAGAAAACAAGCGCAGACTCCGTGGGATACAATTTTCAAAGAGAAGTTTTATTCCATGCAATGGACTTTGACGAGTTTCGGCGGACGAGACCGCCTTGCTCACGGGCATTTGGAGCATAAATATATATATATATATTTAAATATATAACTGCTTGAAGTACACCAAGTAGTAAGGCACTCAGCAGGCGGGGGCTGCTGCGCATCGGTGTTCCGCGCAAATATCAAAGCTCCAAATTCTCCCAGTCGATAGGAAAACAAAGCATCACTCTCGGGAATCTGTACAAGTTAGTATTTATTCACTTCACAAACAGACGCGTTTCGGGTAACTCCCTTCTTCGGTGTTAGAGTGCAATGCGCTGCGCGGCGTCATTTTAACCATTCTTAACATGAGAACAGAAACGGGACTATCGGCGTCCCACACAATTGCAAGCGCCATCTTGGAAGTATCTATTTCATCATATCAAAACCAGTCACGAAAATGTACTAAAAGGCATTACCTGAAATCAAGTTCAAATGCTACAATTAATCATAACATCATCGTATTGGTACACAAATCATTACAGTCGTGACATTAATGATCTTGCCGTGGATCGGCATTGGCAACCTATCCAGGTTGCCTAAACTCCCTTGTGGTACTCATGTTATATTGCAAATGCTAATACATAGCAATCTAAATAACCCATAGGACATTAAAAATAATTCATAGTCAGTTCTCATCAATCGTATCGTGGTATCGATACATTGACGATTTATTTGTGGTGTGGAATGGTACAGTGAGGGAGGGAGAAGATTACATCAAATTTTTGAATATCAATGATTACAACTTAAAATTCACTGGACAAGTTAGTTTGGTGGCAGCAAACTACCTTGACCTGAGAGTGGAGATAAATGAGGGTAAAGTTAACACCTCCCTATTCAGAAAGCGACTGCTGGAAATAGTACGCTACATGCGTCCAGCAGTCACCCCCGCAACCTAATTAACAGCATCCCATATAGAGAGTTTCTTAGGTTGAAACGTAACTGCTCCATGAAACATGATTTTGATACAGCTGCCAAAGAGTTATAATAGATTCCTATTAAGAGGATATAATGCAGAACTTTTAACAACGACACTGCATAAGGTAGAACAATTGCCTAGAGAGGATCATTTCAAGAAGAAGGAGCAACGTAGTGATGATGGCCCATTGCGCATGATAACTACATTCTCCCAAGATGCGAACTGGCTTAAGATGACAATGAAGAGGCACTGGCACATCTTAAAATCCGATAATATTATAGGAGCTGATGTGCCGTTAGCTCCCATGATAACTTTCAGGAAAGCTTGTTCCTTAAGAGACAGCCTAGTGCACAGTTATCTAGAACCGATTTCACAAAGGAAAGGATCACTACAAGAGGTAAAGGGTTTCTTCCCTTGTGGGAGATGCAAAGCGTGCTCCTTTAGTAAAAGAACTTTGTCTTATGAATCAAAGGACTAAAAGAAGGAAGAAAAATCAATACGTTTATGTCCTGCCAAACGACGTTTGCAGTTTATTGCTTGAAATGTCCGTGCGGACTAAAATATATAGGGAGCACGATCAATTGTTTGAAATTGAGAATTTTGGAACACATGCGAGCCATCGTGAACAAAGATTTTACCAATCCGGTGGCTCAGCATTTTTCCATCAAGCACAAGAGTGATCGAAATTTGCTACAGTATTTTTGTCTAGACTGTGTACTTGAATGCCCGAGAGGAGGCAATAGACTACAAAAATTACGTTGGTTGGAGTCACGCAATATAGTGGACCTTCAGACAAAGGCCCTGGGGGACTGAATAGTGGGGAGGAATTGGCAGTACATCTAGTTACCTAGAAAATTGAATCAAGATTGGACAATAACATCTGGATGAAATATTAACTGGATTTAATTGTTGGGGTAGGATTGATGAGAACTGACTATGAATTATTTGTAATGTCCTATGGGTTATTTAGATTGCTATGTATTAGCATTTGCAATATAACATGAGAACCACAAGGGAGTTTAGGCAACCTGGATAGGTTGCCAATGCCGATCCACGGCAAGATCATTAATGTCACTACTGTAATGATTTGTGTACCAATATGATGATGTTATGATTAATTGTAGCATTTGAACTTGATTTCAGGTAATGCCTTTTGGTACATTTTCGTGACTGGTTTTGATATGATGAAATAGATACTTCCAAGATTGCGCTTGCAATTGTGTGGGACGCCGATAGTCTTGTTTCTGTTCTCATGTTAAGAATGGTTAAAATGGCACCGCGCGGCGCGTTGCACTTCAACACCGAAGAAGGGAGTTACCCGAAACGCGTCTGTTTGTGAAGTGAATAAATATAAATAAATATATTTTGGAACAATATTTTTATGACTATATTTTTGACATCAACATTTATTTTCTTCAATATTTATATTTTTGTACTTACCGGTATAAATATAGGAGGTCGATATATTTGACATCGATATTTAAAACTCAATATTGTGGCAAGGAGATATTTTAGGTGTTGATATTCTGTCAGTGAACCTTCTAATAGTACTCAATTTATCGGTCTTGCCAAGATTCATGCTTGTGATTTGAAGGTCACAATCATATTTTAGAAGTTAACTCTTATCACTATGAGTTTTGTTCCCTTATCTCAATGAGTGTTGTTTGCTGATTTATCTCTATTGTTTTTACACTGTTAAACAGTTTGAACAAGACCCCATTGGAATCTCAGTGCTAAGCATGACAGTTTTCAACTACAAACAAGCATTTTGCTTGAGGACAAGTTCAAAATTGCACTGATGATCATTTTCTTGGTTACCTGTCCAAGACAAATATCTACATGACAGAGATTAGAAAAGTTCCACTTAATTTAGTCTGTGTTCACTGAGAAAATAGTTAGTTTGTGCTCACAATAGAATGGCTGTTCAGTTCCCTGGGATCTAATTATCAACCAACATGGATTGGGCGGGGGGTGATAAACCCAGCCTCCAATGTTCTATACTGGGGCCAGAGCAGAGGAACAGCTTTCAATAGTATTCAAGGGTGATGAGGAGACAGTGAGCTTACTGTTGTATCGGACAAGTCAAGGAGTTCCTGAGGCGAATTTCATTGTTAGGTCCAGATATAGGTAGGGGGCACCCCCTTCGGTGAGGCCGGAGGGCAGCTTCGCTCCTCATGGATTTGTTAACGGTTTAGCTTTAAAGGTTTAGCATGTCAGTGGACTCTGGAAGGGTGGTGGGACATTACGGTACCAGTGGAAGTCAGCTGTTAGAGAGCGCCATATAGGAGCTTCAACCCCAAACACCATTGTGATGGTTTCTGTTTTCCCTAGCATTCAAGCAATGTCGCAAGAAAATAATAGCCTTGAAATGTAGAGAATCGGATTTATACAACCCTGTTGCTAAACAGCACAATCCATTCGTAATTGATTCCTATGGAAACCCAGAGATACAAAAATTGGTTGGACCTGTCAATTACACAATAAACGAAATTCCAATTTCTAAGAGTAAGGTTTGGGCTTTTTGACATTGGAGAAATAGCCCTCAAATAGAAATATAAAGTCCATTTTGTAGATTCTGGCTGTAGTGCAAAGGATCATTGGCCCAAGTCCTTGGTGCTTCTTCAGTCTTAGACATTGATAGAAAGATCCTTCTTGGACCACTATTCAGTGAAATGAAGATAAGGAACTATTCAATCTCCATTAGCATATACTTCAATAGTATGGATGGTTCTTTAATCTCTAGATCCGTCAAATATATGTCTAAAGTCTCCTGGCACGCTGGATAATCTGTACTAAAACCTGTTAATTCTGTGTTCCACTGATGCCACTCTTTAGGACTTTCCAAATCTGAATCTGTACCCCTCCTTTCCAATTCTAATCTTAACATTTAAGACAACACTAAGAGGAGAAAACAAGCCATCTCACCAACCCTCTATTCTCTATTCATTTTTAACAGTAATTGTTTTATATTGTGATAGTTTTAATTAACCATACAATAAATGTCTCTTCCATTGACAGGTTGGTTGAAGGTTTTAAGAGCCTTCATACATTCATTTTATGTTGCTAACTCTAGCAACCTCCCCAGCCTGGGTACCCAGCAATGACTATGCCACAGACGGAGCTGAGTATTATGTGTCTTTATTCATGTGTGTGTAACTGCAAACTCAACATTCTAATTCAGCCTTCATTGCCTTCTGCTTTATCACTTACCTCACAGCTCTACAGAGTCCATCAGGAGCCAAGAGGGTTCCATCATTGATAAATTACAAGACACTACATCTTCCCCCCTGTTAAATAAAAAATATATACACAAGTACAATTAGACCTCTTCAATCAACCTTTTTGGTGCTTTAATTGCTCGACCTGATCTTGTCCTGGGAAAATGGGAACTGTCATCATCAATGTTTAGGATCTACGTTGACAGTGGAGGGGTAAAATCAGTCACTAATGCACCAGAACCGGTCTCTCTTTAATGTGTTCCCAGGTAGGCTTGACTTGAAATGTTTCGGTACCAAATGGAGCATCAGATTTTCTTTTCCGCATTTGGCGGGTGAGCACTTCTTAAAGACGTGTCCTTCGCATGCCGTCTTTTGTCAGCATATTCTTTTAGCTTTTGTTTATGAACCAAGTCCTTCTCGCGAGTTACGTTCTCATTTTTATCTCTGATTGGCCCATAGAGATAGCTTGATTGTCATTGCTCTCCCGAACATCAACATCACTGGACTTTTACCTGTGGTCAAGTGAGGTGTTGAATGATAAGTTGTTAAGGTAAAGTTTAACATAGTTTTTAAATCGAGTTTTGCAAGAGTAGCACACTGCGCTGCTTTCTTTAGCGGACTCATAAATCACTCAACAAGTCCTTTGGCCTGCGGCCATAGAAGTGTGCACTTCTGATGCTTTATATTCAGATGCTCTAAGAAATCTTTCAACTCTCGACTATTAACAGGCTGGCTATTGTCAGATTTCAATATGGCAGGAGCACCCCATGTCACAACGTTGCCATCTAGTCCCTCAATGACTCAGCCTTGAGTGATAGATGAGAGTTCTTCAGTTAATGAAAACCATGAATATTCAATCAATCAATCAATCATGTTTCTTATAAAGCACGTATTCTCACCGGTAAGGGTCTCAAGGTGCTGAGTGGGGGGGTAAGGATCTGCGGTTTAGTCGAAGAGCCACATCTTGAGGTCCTTCCTGAATTGGGGCCGCGATGGAGATTGCCTGAGGTGCAGAGGCAAGGAATTCCAGTTCTTTGCAGCAAGGTAGAGACTGATCTTTCTCCAACAGTGGTCTTGCAGATCCGTGGGATGGTGGCCAGGGCAAGGTGGGTCGAGCGGAGATGTCTCGTGAGAGTGTGGAAGGCGAGACAGCGGTTGAGGTATAAAGGTCCTGTGTTGTGGAGGGCTTTGAGGGCATGCCTGAGGAGCTTGGAAGTAATGACTTTGTTGATAGGTAACTAGTTAAGGTCTCTTAGGTGGCCGGTTATGTGGCTGTGGTGTGGGATATTCAGGGGTCCGGAGGAGGGATTCTGGATGTTCTGCAGTTTTTTTAGGAGTTTCTGGGTGGTGCCTACATAGAGTGCATTGCCGTAGTCAAGTATGCTGCTGACAAGCGCATGCAGGACTGTTTTTCTTGACTCTGTGGGGATCCACTTGAAGGTCTTACAGAGCAGACTAAACCTGTGGAAGCAGGAAGATGAAACGGCATTGATTTGGTGGTTCATTGAGAGTGATGAGTCCAGGATGAATCAGATGTTTTGTACGTGGTCCGTGTGGGTGTTAGGGGAATTTGAACGCTGTGGGTCACCAGGAGTCGTCCAAGGAGGAGGGGCTGGAGCCCAGGAAGGGGATTTCGGTCTTGTCTGAGTTAAGCTTGAGGCAGCTGTTCTTCATCCAGGGGGCAACTACCTTCATCCCGTTGTGGAAATTGTTCTTGGCAGCTGTGGGTTCGTCTGTGAGGAAGAGCATCAGCTGGGTGTTGTCGGCATACGAGACTATGTTGAGTCCTTGGCTTTTAATTAGGGGTGGGTGGAATTTGCGTAATCGCGTTATGCAAATCTCCGCGAAACAGTAAAAAATCTCCATGAACACGCAGAAATTCCGCAAACCCACGGAATTGCTTGTTCGCAATGCTTTTTTACTGTTCGCAATCGCTGTTTGTGTGCTCGGGGGGAAATATCTTGCGAACACGCATTTTGTGAACGCGAACAAGCAAAAAATTTCGCGAAGTCGCAGAACGCAGAATTTTGGGCAATTTTGCGTTCTCCGTGGAACGCGAAATTACCCAAATTCTGCAAATTCCGCAAGCAAAATGGAATTTACCGCCCAGGCCTACTTTTGATGATGGCTGCAAGGGGGGACATGTAGATGTTGAAGAGGGTGGGGCTCATGGAGGATCCCTGAGGTACTCCTCAGCTGATCTCTGTGGGCTCTGAGTTGAATGCTGGAAGTCTGACTCTCTGTGTTTGGCCAGTGAGAAAGGAGCGGATCACAATCACCATCAGGTGATGTCCATTGTTCAGTGGACCGAAAAAGTCAATAACTACTCTCTCCTATGCATGCTTCTGACATGTATAGGTATGTTGAGTAACTTTTGCCAAAAGGCAGTTGCATTGATGACAGGCCTTTAATTCCTTTTCAACCTGCTCTTCAAGATATGGAAACCAGACTCAGTCTATGAGAGCTTGCTTTGTGGCAATGATTCCATAACGTCCTTCATGGGCCACTTCAATCATTTTCTGTTGCAGACTCTCCAGAATCAGGATTTTTTACCCTCGCAGTATAAGTCCTTCCTGAGTTATGTACAGTTCATCAAAGACATTATTTTTCATTTACTATCACTGGTGAGAGGTCGAGGGTATTTGCTCCATGACTGATGTGTAATTGTATCTTTCAAATTTAGCATTCCACTATCATGGCTGACAGCAGTGATTATCTTGGTTAACTAAATTGCAGCTGGTGTGTTTTATTTTACACTGAAATTGATATAGGCTTCAGCCGTCTTGGATGGAGTACTATGACCTTATATAGGCACTCAGGATAAGAAATCAGCAGGGTTCTGATTCTTCCCTGGATGATACACAATGTTATAATTATACTCTTGCAATCGTAGGCCTCATCGTTCAATGCGATGAGGCATCTTGACCTTTGGATTGCCTAATGAAGTCAGTAAAGCTTGATGATCAGTTACCAGCGTTAAAGGCTTTCAGTACAGGAATACATGGAAATGTTCACAAGCCCATAGCTCGGCTAAGCTTTCTTTTTCAGAATGTGAATAAGCATGTTCTCTTTGGGACAAACTCCTACTTGCATATGCCACAATATGTCTTTGAGCATTTGGGTGTCCGCTGTACTGTGCGATGCATGGATTGTGCCTAACCCGACAGGGTTAGCATCAACAATCTCTGTACGAAACTTCATATTGAAATATTTTATTTCAATAGCATTCTCTATGGCTTGCTTGAATTTCTTGAAACGTTTCTGATATTCATGTGACCAATAAAATGAAACATTCTTTTTTGTCAAGTCCCTCAATGGAGGCCTTACAGTGGCAAAGTTGTGTATGTATCTGGAACAGTAACTGGTCATGCCAAGTTAATGCACCATAGAAACATCTTGTGGGTAATTAGCATTTGACATTGCTTGTACTTTAGCAGGATCAGGTCATACCCCCATCAGAAAAGATATGGCTAAGGAATTTTACCTTTGTCCTATGGAAGTCACACTTGTCTGCATTCAAGGTCGATCCTACATCAGCGAGTAAACAACTTACTTGTTGAGAGCTTTATCGTGCTTTTTTTGTGTGGGGCCAATAACTAATATGCCACTGCTGTAATTGAACTCATTCATGACAGGTTGTGTCGTACATTGAATGATGTCTTGAAAAAGTTCTGCCCTCTCTCAGCTGGATTGAGTAAAAGCTCTACTCAATGGCCACCATGGTACCAGCTTGACCCTTCTAAAAAATCAACCTACAAGCTGCATCCTTTTGCATGATAGGCCTATGACCACAACACCCAACTCTACAACTACATTAATTCCCCTCTCACGCAGGCATACTCTCATGTCCAGTTGCATCAACTAAATATTCACCAGAAATTGTACCCCTGCATGCTTGACTGATAAATTAACCACTATAAGTGGGCAGCACTGTATAGACAGGAATTAGGGCATTAATGGAGGGGTGAGCATCCACCTTGAATACAAACCCTTGTGAGGGTGAACCTTTAAATTCCTCCTGAACTCCCCTTCCAGACAGGCTTAACTTATAGCAGAAAGGTTAAAAGTATTTTTGTAGGTGGGTGGGATCAGGTAGAGGCCTATTCAAACTGCGAATTTATATTTCTCCTCAATGTGTGATCATCAATTTGAATTTTGGTTCACATGTTATGGCAATCTTATATGACAACCTTTTAATTCCAACATGCTCTTACGATTTTTATTTACGTTTTATATATGTACCCAACTGTCTACCTCTGCCACTTGAGTCCCCATTAGAATATGAGGGGAAACCAATATGGTAACACAGTGGCAAGTACTACTCATACCGTGAGCTACAGTAATTTCCATGTTACACCATTACGAGATGTCCTACCATGAATAAGGAATAATCATGACAGTTGGTGATTCCAACCTGATTTCTGCAGATCTTCCCTGATTCAGTAAATGTTCCCTAGGACACATTTTTTCTTGATTTTAGCATGTGAAATGTGGACATGGAAAAAACAAATGGTTTTAATTCATATATCATAACTAATTTTGGGAGAAACTATTGTTTGCCTGGTTCCTCAGCACTTTCAATCTCAAATAATATGCTTTGAAATATTTGGGAAATACTCAGTGTATTTATAACTAACTGTGACGTGCGTTGGACTAAGTCTATATAACCATGTTTTGTTTTGTGGCAACATAATACAGCCGATGGGTAACACTAAATGTTGCCCCTATCATTCAGGGAGAATGCCGATGCAGAGAGCTTTGCAGTTTGTAATAGTGGTTCAACATTCACACATATATATATATATATATATATATGTATATATATATATATTCACTGAAAAAACCATAGGTTATAGACCATATATAGTTAGGAATTAGCATTTACAAAACCTTGAAAATTCACTGAAAAAACCATAGGTTATAGACCATATATAGTTAGGAATTAGCATTTAAAAAACCTTATTTTACTCACACAAAACCATTGAAATTCCATATATAGTTAGTTGTACTAACTATATATCGCGCACCCGCAATCCACTGCTGATGATGTCACATATTACATCATTCATGACATGGTCAGTGACATCACTGATGACATCACTGATGACATCTCAAATGACATCACTGATGACATCACTGATGACATCTCAAATGACATCACTGATGACATCATCTAGTGTCTGTGTGTTTTTGTAAAGTTTAAATATGTTTTACATATTGAAGAATGAGTGGATGTATGGAAGACTGAGTGTGTGTGTGGCTGGCTGGGAGGTGTGTGACTCTGTGCATATCAATGTGTACTTGTATCAGTGATTGTATAAGAGAGTAAGTATGTGTTAGTATATGTGTGAAAAGTATGGTGTTCTGTGTTTAACTGTATAGATGAGGAAATCGAAGTGTGATTGATTCTTCACAGGACTGACTAGGTGTATGAGTGCATATGATAGTGTTGTAATAATGAGTGACTGTATGTATGAGTGATTGTATGGGTGAATGAGTGAATGTGTGTGTAGACGTAGGAATCAGTGAGTGCGTATGTAGTAACTGGTATTGGTGTGTCATGATGTCATCAGTGATGTCATTTGAGATGTCATCAGTGATGTCATTTGAGATGTCATCAGTGATGTCATCAGTGATGTCACTGAAGTATGGTGTTCTGTGTTTAACTGTATAGATGAGGAAATGGAAGTGTGATTGATTCTTTACAGGACTGACTAGGTGTGTGAGTAACTCCATGGATGAGTGGCAGTGTGTGAGTGTCTGCATAGGTGTATGAGTGCATATGATAGTGTTGTAATAATGAGTGACTGTATGTATGAGTGATTGTATGGGTGAATGAGTGAATGTGTGTGTAGACGTAGGAATCAGTGAGTGCGTATGTAGTAACTGGTATTGGTGTGTCATGATGTCATCAATGATGTCATTTGAGATGTCATCAGTGATGTCATCAGTGATGTCATTTATATGATGTCATATATATATATATATATATATATTACCTACTGGCGGTCGCCAGTAGGTATATAGAGTTAGGATTTTTTCTCTATGGGATTTTTGAAAATTCTATGTCTAATAACTTTGGCGTTTGTGGACGGAATTGGCTGACATTTTCAGGAAAATGGCACATTTTGTTTCTGAGCAGCCCTTGAAAATTTGGGGGGGGTTCGTCAAGGGGGGGCCGAGAAAAAAGGGGGGTCCCAAAACGTGTTTTTAACATTGAGTTTTCCATAGGGCGGTTGGCCTCACTTTTAGCCCGAACGGCTGAATGGATTTGCACGAAACTTGGCAAAATTGTAGGGACTGGTAGCCCGATGTGCCTTTGCTAGGTCTCAATATATGTGCTTCAGTGGATTTTGAGAAATTAACGTTCAAAAAAAGATATATATCTGTAACAGCGGACCGGGCAGCGCTCCGGTTCGCGGACTTTTCGCGGTACGGAGCTTTGTGAAGCGAAGCTGATTGGTTCTCCGGCGTCTGTGAACATTCCAAACAGTCCGTAGCGACCGCCATCTTGTCTCTCGGTAGGATCGAGAGACAAGAGGAGGCCAAAGCGAAGGGGCAAATGACCATAAGGGGGCATAGTAGATCCTCGCTGACCCCCTAGGTTTGATGTGGAGGTTTTAAAAGGGCCCCGCGGGGCAAAAAAAAAAAATAATAATAATAATCGAACGGCTGAATGGATTTGCACGAAACTTGGTAAAATATTAGGGACTGGTAGCCCGATGTGCCTTTGCTAGGTCTCAATATATGTGCTCCAGTGGATTTTGAGAAATTAACGTTCAAAAAAAGATATATATCTGTAACAGCGCTCCGCTTCGCGTAACGGAGGTTTGCGAAGCTGATTGGTTCTCCGGCGTCTGTAAACATTGCAAACAGTCCGTAGCGGCCGCCATCTTGTCTCTCGGTAGGATCGAGAGACAAGAGGAGGCCAAAGCGAAGGGGCAAATGACCATAAGGGGGCATAGTAGATCCTCCTTGACCTCTTAGGTTTGATGTGGAGGTTTTAAAAGGGCCCCGCGGGGCAAAAAAAAGAATAATAATAATAATCGAACGGCTGAATGGATTTGCACGAAACTTGGCAAAATTGTAGGGACTGGTAGCTCGATGTGCCTTTGCTAGGTCTCAATATATGTGCTTCAGTGGATTTTGAGAAATTAACGTTCAAAAACAAGATATACATCTGTAACAGCGCTCCGCTTCGCGGAGATAAAATTATCTCTGTATTACCTAGCTGTTGCTAACACCAGTTAGCGACGGCTAGTAGGAGATAGCGACCATCTTGGGCCCCACTTTGCATGTGAGTGATATTTATCACTAATGACATGCAAAGTGGGCATGCCAAGATGTTAGCGACTGGAAACAGTCGCTAACATCGCTATCTCCTATTACCAACTTTTGGAAATATTCGCGATAAGCGCGAATATCTCCAAAAGCTACCACCTGCCCTGAGCAGTTCTTAGCCATGTTATCCAATGGGAGGTGGATAACATGGCTAAGAGCATTAGCTCGGTAATGCATGAATATCGCTGAGTTTTCAGCGATATTAATGCATTGCGGTCATTTTTTATCGTATTTGCGATAAACCTTGATAACAGCAAGGTTTATCTGCGATAATTTCTGAAGATGCTTAGCGGTAAAAAATTTGTTGCTAAGCATCGTTAGGGATAAATATCGCTTAACTTTGGTAATATGCCCCAACGTCTGTTAACGTTCGATTCGAAGGAAATCAGGAAGTGTTGAAAAACATTGTCTGCGCCATCTTGCCTTTTTTCAAATGCCACACTTTTGTCGTGCACGGCAGTCATTTTAGATGCCTTGACCAGACCCACTCTCTGCACGCTGTCGATCCTTAGCATGGCTCCCCACCCTCGCAAGCATCTCCCCCAGGCAGTGGTCACCCCCGCTCTCTGTCTTATGCATGGGTAATAAACCACCCCCCATCTGCGCTGCTCTTCCCTAAGAATCACACCGTGTGCCCGCCCAACACCTCCCTTTCGCCCTATTTACTACCGCACCCTCTGACACTCCTTTTCCTCTGTGTCCGATTGTCCAGGCCGGTCCTAGGGTATCAGCTAGCCCTGCAGATGTAGTTTATGGCCCCAGCTGTAAAGAATCACCCCTCTTCAAAGGAGTTATAGTAGATCAAGGCCCACACTCGATGAGATCCGTCACAGCAGACGCGTTCCTATTATCTGAAAACCATCCTGTATTGTGATTGGGGAGGGGACCGAGCCTGAAGCGGAAGATTCCAGGGATGACTCTTTGTACATCAAAGTTTTTACAATTATGTGTCACATTAAAAATATATAGCACTCCAACAAAGTAGTAAGATTATAAAACTTTAATAACTTATAAATATATACAAGAAAACAAAAACAGTAATAACATATAAACATTTTTAGGGAAAAACAACGAAGTAGCGGTCGGCTGTGCGAATAGTCCCAACGCAGCACAACGTCCAGATTTCACTGATTTCGGAATCCGGCGTGGGGCGTCGCGGGGGGTGGGTCATCAGTAGCAAACTGTTGTGCGAATAGTTCCAAGGCAGCAGAACGATGGCACCAAGGTGATGTCCAGTAAGTTGCCGCACTGGTTTTGGTATCCTACAATGCTGCTCTGAATACCGGCGTGGGGCACCCCGGGGGAGGCGGCGTGAACGGGCCTCTCCAGGTGGAGTCTCGTCTGTTGTAGTGGGGCGCCCCTTTACCGTTTCAGTTGCCATTCCGTCCGCTTTTGGTCCACTGTGTCAAAAGCCGCAATTCAGCTGAGTTGCGCCCACTCTTGCGGTGCAGCGATAGGCGGCTGTCACAGGACTCTCAAAATGGCGGCAGGCTCTTTCCTTTTTGGGCCTGGTCCACTGAAATTGCCCTGGGACACCTTGGAAATCGGACGCTTGTCTGCTAGGTCTTGGACCCCATTCTCGAAAGCGTCCCCTCCGCCTTGAGGATTCATCAAAAGTTTTGGGGGCCCCCGACTCCTGCAGGCTTCTGGTGGGGAGCGGCTGCCATGATTGATCGCGGAATGACTACGACGGAGCCACGAGATGGTGGTGCTTTCATGGTGACGCCAGCTTCAGTCTGAAACATCCAGAAACAAGGTGGGGCTTTCATCGTTTGGGAAAAAAAAAAGTTTTCATCCAATGAAAAGTGTTGTTTTTAGGTCATATGATCAAGCCTTCCATCATTAGGAAACCAAAAGTAAAATGAACCAATGAAAAGTTTTATAAACAAGTCACATGACCTGTTATGCGGCATAGGGTATAAAATGCGGAGAAAATACGTTGGCACGTGAGGCGGCGTCAGTAGCGGACCGATGTGCGAATAGGCCGAAGGCAACACAACGCGCCAAGATCCGGATGGCACCGAGGTGGTGTCCAGCAAGTTGCAGCACTGGTGTGGCCATCCTACAATGCTGAAAGTCGGCGTGGGGCGCCCTGTTGGCCTGTGAGTTCGCGTCAGTAGCGGACCGATGTGCGAATAGGCCGAAGGCAGCACAACGCGCCAAGATCCGGATGGCACCGAGGTGGTGTCTAGCAAGTTGTCGCACTGGTGTGGCCATCCTACAATGTTGAAAGTCGGCGTGGGGCGCCCCGTTGGCCTGTGAGATGGCGTCAGTAGCGGACCGATGTGCGAATGGGGCCAAAGGCAGCGCAACAATATTTTCTGAATAGAAGACACCACAAGGCGCTGAGATGCCAAGATCCGGATGGCACCGAGGTGGTGTCTAGCAAGTTGTGGCACTGGTGTGGCCATCCTACAATGGTAAAAGTCGGCGTGGGGCGCCCTGTTGGCCTGTGAGATGGCGTCAGTAGCGGACCGATGTGCGAATGGGGCCAAAGGCAGCGCAACAACATTTTCTGACTAGAAGACACCACAAGGCGCTGAAATGTCAAGATCCGGATGGCACCGAGGTGGTGTCTAGCAAGTTGCCGCACTGGTGTGGCCATCCTACAATGTTGAAAGTCGGCGTGGGGCGCCCCGTTGGCCTGTGAGATGGCGTCAGTAGCGGACCGATGTGCGAATGGGGCCAAAGGCAGCGCAACAATATTTTCTGAATAGAAGACACCACAAGGCGCTGAGATGCCAAGATCCGGATGGCACCGAGGTGGTGTCTAGCAAGTTGTGGCACTGGTGTGGCCATCCTACAATGGTAAAAGTCGGCGTGGGGCGCCCTGTTGGCCTGTGAGATGGTGTCAGTAGCGGACCGATGTGCGAATGGGGCCAAAGGCAGCGCAACAATATTTTCTGTATGGAAGATACCACTAGGCGTTGAGATGCGAAGATCCGGATGGCACCGAGGTGATGTCTAGCAAGTTGCTGTACTGGTGTGGTCATCCTACAATGCTGAAACTCGGCGTGGGGCGCCCCATTAGCCTGTGAGATGGCGTCAGTAGCGGACCGATGTGCGAATGGGGCCAAAGGCAGCGCAACAATATTTTCTGAAGAGAAGACACCAAAAGGCGCTGAGATTCGGTTACCACCGAGGTGATGTCTAGCAAGTTGCCGCACGGGTGTGGCCATCCTACAATACTGCTCCGAATAACGGCGTGGGGTGCCCGAAGGGGGGGGGGGAGGCGACGTGAACGGGCCTTCCTAGGTGGAGGCTCGTCTGCTGTAGTGGGGCGCCCCTTTACCGTTTCAGTTGCCATTCAGCTGAGTTTCGGCTGCTCTTGATGCTACAGCGACAGGCGGCTGCAACAGGACTCTCAAAATGGCGGCTTGTTCTTTGGATTTGGGCCTGGTCTACTAAAATGGCCCTGGGACACTTTAGAACTCGGACGCTCGATTTTTTTTTTCCTTTCCTGTACATGCAAAAAAAGGTAAATGCCCGGTACGTTACACGCTTCATCTGCCACGATGTACTCTCCAGAGGAACCGAAAAAAAATATAGTTATGGTAACTATACCATGCATCGTCATATGGAGAGGTGGCACCAATTAATTATAGTGCTGCATAAAAGAGAGATTTGGAGGAGAACCCCCGACCTGCCAGTACATTCATCAAAGAAGTGGCACTGACAGCATCAGAGGCAAGGGAAATGGTCCCAAATATTTAGAACTTTGGAAAGATTAAAATGACATGTTTAGATTGTGGCAAATTAATTTCATGTGGACAGATGAGTGTTACTCTAATAAATACAGCATATGAACATCATCATAGTCGATGGTTGGTAGAGACATTTTGACTATATCCTGGACATGCCCGTCCTCGCCCAAAATGGCGCCGGAATAAATGGGACTCGTAACTCCTTGTTGTGTACTGGTTGCAGAACCTTGAAATCACGAGATACGTATGCAGTTTTGAAGCATATGGCGGGCGGGGACGAGAATTGATTGAATATTTCGACATCCCTATTGATATTAAGTTCTGATGTGTTATTGATTACTGTACTATTGAAAGTTCGAATTAACGTCACCCATGGTACTTGCCCGCAAATGTATATCTAGATAATTTTATTGTAACTGGCCCTGTCGTATTTTAATTATAAAATGTACGTCCACCGATTCCGCAACTGTTAGACACCTTAGTTCTTGCAACCTAATGGCCCGCCCGTTACGTTCCTCTACAGTGTAAATGTCTACTCATCATATACGATTACAGTTTGCTCCGTGGCCGGCCCACGTGGTTATAGGCTCGTATTTGTATAATGAAATTTTCACAATAAAGGTTTTTAAAAGAAAACATGGTAGTAGTATATACATTGGTAAAGTTTTTAATAATAGTCACTGTTTTAGAATCATTAAAAGGCAAGTGAAATAAAGCAGACCAATTACATGAAGGGTAAAAGGTATAATACGCAGGAACGCAGTAAAGATAAATGGTCAAGGGCTGTTGTGTTTTCTACTCCTGCAACATAAAGTGATCGATAAGAATCTCATATTCAGGCGTATCGGCGACTAAGACAGCAGGTCGACCCTCTTTTGCTCAACGGCTCCGTCATGGGACGAAGAAACGCTCTTTTTCTCGAAAAAAGAATATATTTTACTTGCAGGACAGTTGTAAATTTTCCGGGAAAGTACATTAGCCTGGAACATTATAACATATATTTAAGAAAAAATAATGTTCGGAAGTAATAAAAAGCGTAATTTTTAGGTCATATGACCAAGCCTTTCATCATTAGAATAAGAAAAGTAAAATGAACCAATGAAAAGTTTTATTAACAAGTCACATGACTTGTTATGCTTACGTTACGCGCTGCGCGTCGCGCCCCGGATGACTTCCGGATGCGCTAACGCGGCGCGTCATATGACGCATTACGCGACAACGCAGGTCCAAAATATAGTCAAAATGTCTCCACCAACCAGCGGTCGGAACACAACCCCTTTCAGCAGGCTAAATAGTTCTGTTAAATGACAACAGAAGGGACAGGCAACAAGAACCATCAGTCAAAGAGGGGAGGGCTAGTTCTTCTCTACCGGGTTACATTGGGGCGCTACCGGAACTGATCGAATTGGTAGTCTACAGTGTTTCTGGATGTTTCAGACTGAAGCTGGGGTTATCATGAGAGCACCACCATTTCGTAGCTCCGTCGTGGCCATTCCGCAACCAATCATGGCAGCCGCTCTTTATCGTTATTTTGGGCGGGGTGGGTGGCGGAGCCGAGCTGTTTTGCAGCCATCATTGTGTGGAGTTCAGTTCATCTCACTAGTTTTGTATTTGTCATGAGGGGTTGTTCCTAATGTTTCTATTTTAGCGAGGTCAAAAAGAGATCCCATTAGTGGCCTACTGATTTTGCTCGATTCCTTTTCTTTTTTTTTACACGATTTTTCGTTATCTGCAAAGACTAAACAGAGTATTGCGACTCTGTGTCTGTTTGTAAATAGAGAATGAACCAAAGAGAACCAATTCTAAAACAGTAAATGCTTGGATAACAATCAATCAAATGGAGAGAGAAGCAGGCACGACGTATTACAACGGGGGCAAAGGCCTGCGTTAACTACCTTTCACTATCTGCAAAGAGAGAGTACTCCTAATAGAAATGACGGGGGGGGCACCATTCAAAGCAGATCAGTGTGCATAAACACGAAAATGTTTTCACTTACCACGTACTTGACATTCGACAGCTTATGATATTTGCTATTAAAAAACCATTGAAATTCACTGAAAAAACCATAGGTTATAGACCATATATAGTTAGGAATTAGCATTTAAAAAACCTTATTTTACTCACACAAAACCATTGAAATTCCATATATAGTTAGTTGCACTAACTATATATCGCGCACCCGCAATCCACTGCTGATGATGTCACATATTACATCATTCATGACATGGTCAGTGACATCACTGATGACATCACTGATGACATCTCAAATGACATCACTGATGACATCACTGATGACATCTCATTTGACATCAATGACCACATCTCTGATGATATCATTCATGTGACAATACAATGCATCTCCTCACATTTTAATATAACCTCTGTTTCACCCAGTGTTAAATACAGAGTATAATTTTTGAAACCATTGACACACCAATACTAGTTACTACATACGCACTCACTGATTCCTACGTCTACACACACATTCACTCATTCACCCATACAATCATTCATACATACAATCACTCATCTTTACAACACTATCATATGCACTCATACACCTATACAGACACTCACACTCTGCCACTCATCCATGGAGTTACTCACACACCTAGTCAGTCCTGTAAAGAATCAATCACACTTCCATTTTCTTGTCTATACAGTTAAACATAGAGCACCTTACATTTTCAAACATATACTAACACATACTTACTTTCTTATACAATCATTGATACAAGTACACATTGATCTGCAGAGAGTCACACACCTCCCAGCCAGCCACACACACACTCAGTCTCCCATACAAATACTTGGACAATCAATCAATAACCCATATAGTTAATCATATAGCTACTGATCAACACATGCAGCAGTTTACAGAACAACAGACATAATGATGCACAAATTAAGACAGTTTAGTCACTAACCCATGCACTCAGTGAGACACATTTAATCACTCACTCATACATTCAGTCATGCACCTACTAAATCCTTCGTCCAGACACTTATACATCTACTCATTCTTCAATATGTAAAACATATTTAAACTTTACAGAAACACACAGTCACTGGATGATGTCATCAGTGATGTCATCAGTGATGTCATTTGAGATGTCATCAGTGATGTCATCAGTGCTGTCACTGACCATGTCATGAATGATGTAATATGTGACATCATCAGCAGTGGATTGCGGGTGCGCGATATATAGTTAGTGCAACTAACTATATATGGAATTTCAATGGTTTTGTGTGAGTAAAATAAGGTTTTTTAAATGCTAATTCCTAACTATATATGGTCTATAACCTATGGTTTTTTCAGTGAATTTTCAAGGTTTTGTAAATGCTAATTCCTAACTATATATGGTCTATAACCTATGGTTTTTTCAGTGAATATATATATATATATATATATATATGGCGGTGCGCGGTGCTACTTTGGAATAAATACCTTTTGCACGAAACTTCCTGGAGCCTGGATATTAAAAGACGGAGTTCATTGCATATATATATATATATATATATTACCTACTGGCGGTCGCCAGTAGGTATATATAGTTAGGATTTTTTCTCTATGGGATTTTTGAAAATTCTATGTCTAATAACGTTGGCGTTTGTGGACGGAATTGGCTGAAATTTTCAGGAAAATGGCACATTTTGTTTCTGAGCAGCCCTTGAAAATTTGGGGGGGGTTCGTCAAGGGGGGGCCGAGAAAAAAGGGGGGTCCCAAAACGTGTTTTTAACATTGAGTTTTCCATAGGGCGGTTGGCCTCACTTTTAGCCCGAACGGCTGAATGGATTTGCACGAAACTTGGCAAAATTGTAGGGACTGGTAGCCCGATGTGCCTTTTGTAGGTCTCAATATATGTGCTCCAGTGGATTTTGAGAAATTAACGTTCAAAAAAAGATATATATCTGTAACAGCGGACCGGGCAGCGTCCCAGGACGCGTACTTTTCGCGCAACGGAGCTTTGTGAAGCGAAGCTGACTGGTTCTCTGGCGTCTGTCAACATTCCAAAAAGTCCGTAGCGGCCGCCATCTTGTCTCTCGGTAGGATCGAGAGACAAGAGGAGGCCAAAACAAAGGGGGAAATAACCATAAGGGGGCATAGTAGATCCTCGCTGACCCCCTAGGTTTGATGTGGAGGTTTTAAAAGGGCCCCGCGGGGCAAAAAAAAAAATAATAATAATAATCGAACGGCTGAATGGATTTGCACGAAACTTGGCAAAATATTAGGGACTGGTAGCCCGATGTGCCTTTGCTAGGTCTCAATATATGTGCTCCAGTGGATTTTGAGAAATTAACGTTCAAAAAAAGATATATATCTGTAACAGCGCTCCGCTTCGCGTAACGGAGGTTTGCGAAGCTGATTGGTCATTCTGTCACTGGGCTATAGTTGGGCTGCATCTGGCTGATATTTGGGCTACATTTGTTTTTTTGTGTGTCTGGCGGCCATCTTTGGGCTACATTGGGCTACATTGGGCTTCATTGGGCTACATTGGGCTACATTTGGGCTCCAACATATATATAGGCCAATGTAGCCCAATATATATTTTTCAAAGTAAATTTTCGTAAAAACCACTGGAGCATATATCTTGAGACATAGCAAAGGCACATCGGGCTACCAGTCCCTACAATTTTGCCAAGTTTCGTGGAAATCCATTCAGCCGTTCGAGCTAAAAGTGAGTCCAACCGCCCTATGGAAATGAAGGAAATGAATGGGTAATTTGTAATTAGCAAATAGCTAATCGCAAACTAGGAATGGTAAAGAATCGCTATTTATTCCTTAACCACATGAGCGCTAGCGAAATTCCCCTCCTGTGCTCTTCTTTACAAAAACCCATTATTCATGACGAGCTGGGCTCGTCATGAGCGTAGCAGGAGGCTACCTCATGACGAGCCCAGCTCGTCATGAGCGTCGAAGGGGTTAAAGTTCGCTATTTAGGAAATGCAAAAAACTTTGATGATACATATGGCGGTTCATCTCTAACAAGATAAGAAGCATAGGGATACATTTATGATGACTGGCGCATCACCAGGGATGTGTTAGTCATTCTGTGCCGCTGTTCCGTCACCTATGGTGTGCTGCATTTACAATGCGGCGCATCATGGGGCAAAAACAGCACAGATGCGTGATGTATCTGTGCCGTAAAGGTGGCGCATTGCTGGAGTTGTATCGCAAGTGTGATGAAGCTCCAGCAAGGGTCGGGGTGCCCCTGTCGCAGGGTTCCTGTTCTCACACAGAACTGTGGACAGAGGATTGGAACCTCGGCGAATTAGGGTGTCCCAAAACTCACGTTAGTAATCAAAAACTCCTTAGCAAGCTAGGTACAGTGTCACATTGGATATAACAAACTCTCAATGTTTAGACAATCCAGAATATGAACTTATAGTACCTCAGGATACGTGGAACTCATGAACAGTCGGTCGTTATATATTTCTTAGAAACCAGAACATGGAGTTAAGAAGAACACATGTGTATTTGAAATGTTTATTTACTAATGCCGTCTTCTCAGGCGTAGTATCTTAGATAATACAAGTACACATATTATCAGTAGCAAAATTACCAGCATAGTTACTAGTACATAAAAAGCGAATGGTGATAGTATGTTAACATGCTGTAAATGAATAAGAGTTAGCAACACTTATAAGCAGCCGCGGGCCGTGGAGGGAGTTACGGTGAGGCAGGGAGGCGGGGAGGGGGAGAAGCAGGGTGGAGAATACAAGTACACATATTATCAGTAGCAAAATTACCAGCACAGTTACTAGTACATAAAAAGCGAATGGTGACAGTATGTTAACATGCTGTAAATGAATAAGAGTTAGCAACACTTATAAGCAGCCGCGGGCCGTGGAGGGAGTTACGGTGGGGCAGGGAGGCGGGGAGGGGGAGGGGCAGGGTAGAGAGGGCTCCACCCTGCTTCTCCCCCTCCCCGCCTCCCTGCCTCACCGTAACTCCCTCCACGGCCCGCGGCTGCTTATATCTCACCCTCCCTAATACACATATTATATTATTTGCTAAGAAGGTCTCTTTGTGTTGGTTTAGGGCGTGCCCATACTTTAGTGTCTTAGATTTGAAGGAATCACATCAGCATACACCAGCTCTCTCTTCATGTGAACCGCATCAACTGTTGTGTATGTGTGTTCGGCAAAGCAATATAAAACCCGCCTCATGCCCAGAATTGGCAGAAGTTGCACTTATGTTATGAGTATGAAGTCGTGGAGATCAGACCTCATAACAATTCTGTATCGTGTTGTTCTTGAAACTTTAGCACTCGCTGTACAGATATAGTTTAACAAGCAAAGCAGATAGTAGAGCAATAACATATTATTCTCATGTAAACCACGATGAACTACTAGGTGGAAAGCTAAAGCAACAACTAAGTGTCGTGTGCAGAAGTTGCAAAAAAGGAAAAATGGCGTTTAAACCGGTAATGAGCCCATGCTAACTTAACACGGTGTAAAGATATCCAGGACCTAGATGACACCTCCCCATGATCCGGAAACGAACTGAATAAGATAATAGAAGTGCCATCTCATGAGAGCAGATTGCAAGTTTATATGTGGACGGTCCGCAAGGTAAAGCATTAAAAACTAGGAAAATTTAATGCTAAAGAAAAATAAAACAGCCAAGTACTTTATCGAGTCTTAAGCCAATAGGCAAGGTAAATAATAAAAACTTGACAAATAAGTCAATGAATTGTCAATGAAATGCTAGTACTCAGCATATCAAACATGAAAAAGGTCTATGACATAACTGTGTATGCAAAATAAGCTGCAACAGCCTCCAATAGGAAGTCACCGTCTTCATCCGAAAACAGTTCAGCCATCCAATTTAAAAGCGGAAAAGAACATACGTGCTCTCCCAGCACCGGATCCTCTATCACCATCAGAGGACAGCTCGGTGGGTTTTCAAGAAAGCTCTGTTCCAAGAAAGACTGTGCTGCCGCCAATAAATTCCAGGGACCAATTAGTCCATGCATCAATGCCACAGTCATAATCCTTTCGCCAGGACAAACCAACTCGTGAGTAATGATAGGAGTCATCAGCTGATTAAAGTCGACGTCAGGAGAAACCGGTCCGCAGAGACACAAATCAATGGCCCAATCGAAATCACAGGTCAGGCAGTGAAATACAGGCTGGACACAGGTCAAGTAGGAGAATCGAAAAGATAATCCATATGCCGTGCTTAATATCGCCAACGGCATTGTGCCATAATATTCTAGCATGCGATTGCGGAACAGTGTCAGCAGCTGCAGGGTGGGAGGTTGCATAGGAGGGACATCCATATTTAAAAATGTAAAAAAGCACAAGAGCGTCCGCTGGTAATGCAAGTAAAAATGCCAATCCACGAAGCAGAGTGGAGAAAATAGAATGAAAGAAAGCAGGGATGACTCCAAAGATTTTCTCAAATGAAGTCACGAGACCACTGGTAACAACTTTAAAAAAGTGCGCCAGGGCCTTTGTGGAGGATGCGTTAAAGATAGTCCGAACCATCTTGCTGAAATTGAAAGGCAAATCTGAATTGAAAAGGGTCTGCACCTCTGTACGGGTGTTCGCTATGTGAAGCACGAAAGTTTCACGGGCCGAACTCAAGGCCACCTCTCTCTGAGACAAAAGAGCTCTTATTCTTGCCATGCCGTTGAAATCTCTCCCAAGGTTGGTATTTGTGGCCAGATTGAAAACTCCCTATGTTCATGTGTGGGAGAAAATAGAACATTTCTGCAGCAAATAACCCGTTCACTTACTGTTACGATAAAAGGAATACTTTTAATTAACTCAGAACAATCTTCATTATTGAGCATCAAATAACTACCATTTTCCAACAACTTGAACGTGGGGATGATAGCAGGAACTGGCGTGCCTTGCAACACGCAAGCCATATTTGGTCGGTGTTTGTTGCATGAACCGTGTAACTGTATGTGCCTACACATTAGTGAATGATCTGGCGTCTCAGTGCATTCCTCTCCATTCAGATAAACTTCTTGATCATCTTTGAAACATCTGTATGTGTATGGAAGCGACCAGACCTCATGAAGAAAAGCACTACCTAAAGGTTCATAACGACCTATTGGTATATATTTCATACAATTTGAAAACTTATATAAAGCAAAAGGCAGCGTTATTAAACCGTGGATAAGGCACGTTGCCAAAAAACCCGCAATCCTCTGCTGATGATGTCACTGAGCATGTCATGAATGATGTAATATGTGACATCATCAGCAGTGGATTACGGGTAATAGTATCTCTAGTTTACTCCCCTATAGCTGTCTTTCTTTTAACATAAGTGTCTGTTTCCTTCCCTTATACTTACTGTTTTTGGTTCGCTTCCGGTTCGCGTACCGGCGAGCGAACTGGGAAGCGAACTAAGAGAAATAGAGGTTGGCACAGTTCCAAATATTGTACCAATTTTTTAATAACGGGGAGGTAGTTCTGAAAAGAACTTTTTTTTTATTGTTTTTGTTGTTTTATATTTTTTTTATTATTTTTCAGAACATTTTTTTACTTTTTTTGAATTTTTCTGAACAGTTTTATATTTTTTGGGGTTTTTCTTGGAGGGGGCAATGAAAACGATTCATTGTAAAGGGCTCAACAGGAGCAACAAAACAAAAAAAAAGTATTTATTATTTTGGGCGTTTCGTACAAACTTGCATATGATAGTCAATAGCTCTGTTGATCAGAGTGATGCTTCTTTCTCCGTAGCAAATGAATCCATCGCAAAATACGCAGATGTGTTTTACTTCACCAAATCTCATTTGTATATTTGGCACCATCTCCCTGCCCTCTGGTCCCGTTACTTCCGGTACAACAGATCTTCTGGCCATAATAGTGAGATTATCTAGGTCGTTCCGAAACTGTGCAGCACTGTAGTTGTTAGGATGCCACCTAATCATATGGCGATGCATTGTGTAGTTTCCGAAACTGTATTTTTTCTCGGTTCCTCTGGACAGTCTATCTTGACATATAAGGCAAGTTACGTATCTTGCATTTACTTTTTTCTGACCTTTGGGAATTTTAAAAAATTGCCAAATGAAGTTTTCTTTCCGGTGAGACGTCCTGGGTTCCTCAGGCAAAAACTGCCTCTCTTCCTGCTCTTCCTCGTCTTCCTCTTCTTCCTCTTCTTGCTGAATTATAACTTGAGCAGGTGGTCCACTCTTCCTTGGATGTGGTGGAGGTGGTGGGGAAGCACCAGCTGAAGCTACTAAATAAGCCATTGCTCAGTGATCACAAAGGGTCTTTCTCTCACAATGATGAAAGTCAGAGTGAGGAAAGAAGGAGGGATTTTCATCATTTGGGAAAAACAAGAGTTCTCAACCAATCAAAAGTGTTCATTTTAGATTATATGACCTAGTCTTACATCATTAGGAAACCAAAAGTGAAATGAACCAATGAAAAGTGTTATTACCAAGTCACATGACTTGCTGTGTTTACGTTAAGCGCTTTGCAGGGCCTCCCGGTTTGCTTCCAGAAACCTGCGCTTTGCGACTCGCTTCGCGTACCAGTTCGCTAACGTAGCACGTCATATGACGTATCACGCGACAACGTGAAACGTCATGCGGACGGGAGGTGTCACGATGTTGTTTTCTAACGCGGCACTTGCGGTAAAGAAACGTTTACCGGCTCGCGGTCTATTTCGCGGCATCAAGGTCAGCTAACGGGAAGCTTCCCGATTTGCGAAGCGGGAACGAAGAAAAAAAAATATTTTAAAAAAAAATTATTCATAAACATATAAAATATATTTTTGGATTTAAAGAAGAATACATTTTACAGCTACAGATATTAGCTGTTAAAAAACCAATGAAATTCACTGAAAAAACCATAGGTTATAGACCATATATAGTTAGGAATTAGCATTTACAAAACCTTGAAAATTCACTGAAAAAACCATAGGTTATAGACCATATATAGTTAGGAATTAGCATTTAGAAAACCTTATTTTACTCACACAAAACCATTGAAATTCCATATATAGTTAGTTGCACTAACTATATATCGCGCACCCGCAATCCACTGCTGATGATGTCACATATTACATCATTCATGACATGGTCAGTGACATCACTGATGACATCACTGATGACATCTCAAATGACATCACTGATGACATCACTGATGACATCTCAAATGACATCACTGATGACATCATGACACACCAATACCAGTTACTACATACGCACTCACTGATTCCTACGTCTACACACACATTCACTCATTCACCCATACAATAACTCATACATACAGTCACTTATTATTACAACACTATCATATGCACTCATACACCTATGCAGACAGTCACACACTGCCACTCATCCATGGAGTTACTCACACACCAAGTCAGTCCTGTAAAGAATCAATCACACTTCCATTTCTTCATCTATAAAGTTAAACACAGAACACCATACTTCAGTGACATCACTGATGACATCACTAATGACATCTGAAATGACATCACTGATGACATCTCAAATGACATCACTGATGACATCATGACACACCAATACCAGTTACTACATACGCACTCACTGATTCGTACGTCTACACACACATTCACTCATTCACCCATACAATTACTCATACATACAGTCAGTTATTATTAGAACACTATCATATGCACTCATACACCTAGTCAGTCCTGTGAAGAATCAATCACACTTCGATTTCCTCATCTATAGTTAAACACAGAACACCATACTTTTCACACATATACTAACACATACTTACTCTCTTATACAATCACTGATACAAGTACACATTGATATGCACAGAGTCACACACCTCCCAGCCAGCCACACACACACTCAGTCTTCCATACATCCAGTCATTCTTCAATATGTAAAACGTATTTAAACTTTACAAAAACACACAGACACTAGATGATGTCATCAGTGATGTCATTTGAGATGTCATCAGTGATGTCATCAGTGATGTCACTGACCATGTCATGAATGATGTAATATGTGACATCATCAGCAGTGGATTGCGGGTGCGCGATATATGGTTAGTGCAACTAACTATATATGGAATTTCAATGGTTTTGTGTGAGTAAAATAAGGTTTTCTAAATGCTAATTCCTAACTATATATGGTCTATAACCTATGGTTTTTTCAGTGAATATATATATATATATACATATATATATATATTCAGCATAAGTACGTCCTGCAGCGGTCTGGCAGCAAAAAAGACGAAGCAAACCCAGGTATAGTGCAGTGATTTATTTGCTCACCACCACTCCACCACGACGCGTTTCGGTGCTCGAAGCACCATGATCACATGACAACGTTGTAGGGCGGATGTGATACATTTAAAGTGCTGGTAACCAATAAGAACGTGCCAAATAGCGTCATAAACATAGATGAATTACTATGATCGTTTGCTAACTGCGTAAATGCAGATACATGATGTCGTTATTGACTAGTAGCTATGTTATTTGATATAACTATGTCAAGGGATAATAGATAATTAAATAAATAAATTAATTCATATTTATACATTAAACTTTGGTACATGCATGCAAGTAAACAATAATTTTGTGTATAATAACATGCATGTTATATTTAGTTAAATTCATCTATATACAACAAAGCAGCAAATCTAAAGGGAAAAGATTTGGGGAAAAGATATATAAACAACACGTGGTATCCCAAGGTGGTATCCCAAGGTATGTCTGCTGAGTGTTTTCATAAAATAAACTATCGTGAACACTTCCCTTATGAGTGCCGAAATTCTTTCTGATATTACGAGAGATTTGGAGCTGCAGTTTGTTACGTGGTGCGCCACCACGAAGAGGCACCCGTCTGCGAGTGACCCGGTTTCTGGCGTAAAAAGGAGCTACAATATATATACATATATATATATATATATATATATATATATATATATATATATATATATATATATATTCACTGAAAAAACCATAGGTTATAGACCATATATAGTTAGGAATTAGCATCTACAAAACCTTGAAAATTCACTGAAATAACCATGGGTTATAGACCATAAATAGTTAGGAATTAGCATTTACAAAACCTTATTTTACTCACACAAAACCATTGAAATTCCATATATAGTTAGTTGCACTAACTATATATCGCGCACCCGCAATCCACTGCTGATCATGTCACATATTACATCATTCATGACATGGTCAGTGACATCACTGATGACATCACTGATGACATCTCAAATGACATCACTGATGACATCACTGATGACATCATCCAGTGACTGTGTGTTTCTGTAAAGTTTAAATATGTTTTACATATTGAAAAATGAGTAGATGTAGAAGTGTCTAAATAAAAGATTTAGTAGGTGCGTGACTGACTGTATGAGTGAGTGATTAAATGTGTCTCACTGAGTGCATAGGTTAGTGACTAAACTGTCTTAATTTGTGCATCATTATGTCTGTTGTTCTGTAAACTGCTGCATGTGTTGATCAGTAGCTATATGAGTAACTATATGGGTTATTGATTGATTGTCCAAGTATTTGTATGGGAGACTGAGTGTGTGTGTGGCTGGCTGGGAGATGTGTGACTCTGTGCAGATCAATGTGTTCTTGTATCAATGATTGTATAAGAGAGTAAGAATGTGTTATTATATATTTGAAAATGTAAGGTACTCTATGTTTAACTGTATAGATTAGAAAATGGAAGTGTGATTGATTCTTTACAGGACTGACTAGGTGTGTGAGTAACTCCATGGATGAGTGGCAGAGTGTGAGTGTCTGTATAGGTGTATGAGTGCATATGATAGTGTTGTAAAGATGAGTGATTGTATGTATGAATGATTGTATGGGTGAATGAGTGAATGTGTGTGTAGACATAGGAATCAGTGAGTGCGTATGTAGTAACTAGTATTGGTGTGTCAATGGTTTAAAAAATTATATTCTGTATTTAACACTGGGTGTAACAGAGGTTATATTAAAGTGTGAGGAGATGCATTGTATTGTCACATGAATGATATCATCAGTGATGTGACCATTGATGTCAAATGAGATGTCATCAGTGATGTCATCAGTGATGTCATTTGAGATGTTATCAGTGATGTCATTTGAGATGTCATCAGTGATGTCATTTGAGATGTCATCAGTGATGTCATCAGTGATGTCATTTGAGATGTCATCAGTGATGTCATCAGTGATGTCACTGACCATGTCATAAATGATGTAATATGTGACATGATCAGCAGTGGATTGCGGGTGCGCGATATATAGTTAGGGCAACTAACTATATATGGAATTTCAATGGTTTTGTGTGAGTAACATAAGGTTTTGTAAATACTAATTCCTAACTATATATGGTCTATAACCCACGTTTTTTCCAGTGAATTTTCAAGGTTTTGTAAATGCTAATTCCTAACTATATATGGTCTATAACCTATGGTTTTTTCAGTGATTTTCAATGGTTTTTTATTAGCAAATATCAAAAGCTTTAAAATGTCAAGTACGTGGTAGGTAAAAACATTTTCGTGTTTATGCACGCTGATGTGCTTTCAACGCTGCCACCCCCCCTCTTTTCTTTTAGGAGTATTCTCTCTTTGCAGATAGTGAAGGGTAGGTAACGCAGGCCTTTGCCCCCGTTGTAATCCGTCGTGCCTGCTTCCCTCTCCATTTGATTGATTGTTATCCAAGCATTTACTGTTTTGGAATTGGTTCTCTTTGGTTCATTCTCTATTTACAAACAAGCACAGAGTCGCAATACTCTGTTTAGTCTTTGCAGATAGTGAAAAATCGTTAGAAAAAACAAAAGGAATCAAGCAAAATCAGTAGGCCACTAATGGGATCTCTTTTTGACCTCGCTAAAATAGAAACATTAGGAACAACCCCTCATGAGAAATATGAAACTAGTGAGAGGAACCGAGCTCGACGCCATGATGGCTGCAAGACAGCTCGGCTCCGCCGCCCACCCCGCCCAAAATAACGACAAAACCTATGCAAATATTAAAAATATATACATCACACCAGCAAAGTAACAGGGTAAAACGTTTTATTAAATAACTATTTACATGGCAGCCTGCTGCAACATCGATCCAAATGCATGCCGCCGTTCCCGGGATTTCTCCCCGACTACTCTGCGGCCTATGAGATGGAGAGGCTGGGGCGTTGACTAGGCGGGGCCTCCGGCCGCAACCACAGCGCCAACGATCGCTGCTGACGGAGGGGAGCCTTGCCGGTGAGACCACTGATCTGAAGAACCGCTGCCTGCGGTGCCTCCATGAGCCGCTTGACGGAGGCCCCCGAGGGGCGGTGTGGTGGCGCGGACTCGGAGGGGGCGCTTGGCTCCTGCCCCCTCCCCAAGTCTTGTTGCTCTGGTGTGGCCTGAGATCGCCCCCGACATAGGCGGCCGGCTCCCGGGGTCCGGCGGAACTTTTAGCCTTTTGGTAACTCTTCCATTCTGGACCTTGTCCCACAATCCGTTTGACCTGAAGACACGTCCTGCGGTGCCCTGGTCCGACCATCACATATACCTGCGCCAGGAGACGGCGTGGGGTGCACTGGAAGGGAGAGGCGGCGCGAACGAGCCACCCCCACCTCCCCAGGTGGAGGTTTCTCAGCTGCACCCCAGCGCTTCACTCGACGTAGGCGGCCGGCTCCCGGGGTCCGGCGGAACTTTTAGCCTTTTGGTGACTCTTCCATTCTGGACCTTGTCCCACAATCCGTTTGACCTGAAGACACGTCCTGCGGTGCCCTGGTCCGACCATCACATATACCTGCGCCAGGAGACGGCGTGGGGTGCACTGGAAGGGAGAGGCGGCGCGAACGAGCCTCCCCCACCTCCCCAGGTGGAGGTTTCTCAGCTGCACCCCAGCGCTTCACTCGGCAGCTGAGTTACGCCCACTCTTGCGGCACAGTGCCTCGCTCGGCCAGCTGAGTTGCGCCTGCTCTTGCTATTACAGCGTCTCACCCGCCATCCGGCTGAATTGCACCCACTCTTGCGGCACAGCGACAGGCGGCTGCCACGGAGCTCACGAAATGGCGGTCGGCTCCACAGACTTGGGCCTGGCCTGCAAGGAAGGCTCTGGGCAACCCTGGAACTCGGACGCTTGACTGCTAGGGCATGGGCCCCATTCCCAAAAGTGTCCCCTCAGCCTTGAAGATTCTACAAGAGTCACCGGGGCCCCCGACTCCCGCAGACTTCCGGTGGGGAGCGACTGCCATGATTGCTCGCGGAATGGCCACAACGTAGCCACGGGGTGCTCTCATGCTGACGCCAGCTTCAGTCTGAAACATCCAGAAACACTGTAGTATCGCGTTGTCGCGTAATGCGTCATATGACGCGCCGCGTTAGCGCACCCGATGCGCGAAGCGAGGCGCGAAGCGCAGCTTCCCGGAAGCGATGCGGGGCGCGGCGCGGAGCGCGTAACGTAAGCATAACAGGTCATGTGACTTGTTAATAAAAATTTTCATTGGTTCATTTCACTTTTGGTTTCCTAATGATGTAAGGCTAGGTCATGTGACCTAAAAATGACACTTTTCATTGGTTTAGAACTATTTTTTGTCCCAAATGATGAAAACCCCTCCTTGTTTCCTCACTCTGACTTTCATCTTTGTGAGAGGAAGACCTAAAGTGCCTCGCTCGGCCACCTGAGTTACGCCCACTCTTGCGGCACAGTGCCTTGCTCGGCCAGCTGAGTTACGCCCACTCTTGCGGCACAGTGCCTCGCTCGGCCAGCTGAGTTACGCCCACTCTTGCGGCACAGTGCCTTGCTCGGCCAGCTGAGTTACGCCCGCTCTTGCGGCACAGTGCCTCGCTCGGCCACCTGAGTTACGCCCACTCTTGCGGCACAGTGCCTCGCTCGGCCAGCTGAGTTACGCCCACTCTTGCGGTACAGTGCCTCGCTCGGCCAGCTGAGTTACGCCCGCTCTTGCGGCACAGTGCCTCGCTCGGCCACCTGAGTTACGCCCGCTCTTGTGGCACAGTGCCTCGCTCGGCCAGCTGAGTTACGCCCACTCTTGCGGCACAGTGCCTCGCTCGGCCAGCTGAGTTACGCCCGCTCTTGCGGCACAGTGCCTCACTCGGCCGGTTGAGTTTTGCCTGCTCTTGCGGCTACAGCGTCTCACCCGCCATCCGGCTGAATTGCACCCACTCTTGTGGTACAGCGACAGGCGGCTGCCACGGAGCTCACGAAATGGCGGTCGCCTCCACAGACTTGGGCCTGGCCTGCAAGGATGGCTCTGGGCAACCCTGGAACTCGGACGCTTGACTGCTAGGGCATGGGCCCCATTCCCGAAAGCGTCCCCTCAGCCTTGAAGATTCTACAAGAGTCACCGGGGCCCCCGACTCCCACAGGCTTCCGGTGGGGAGCGACTGCCATGATTGCTCGCGGAATAGCCACGACGTAGCCACGGAATGGTGGTGCTCTCATGCTGACGCCAGCTTCAGTCTGAAACATCCAGAAACACTGTAGACTACCAATTCAATCAGTTCCGGTGGAGCCCCAACGTGACCCGGTAGGGAAGAACTTGCCCTCCCCTCTTTGACTGATGGTTCTTGTTGCCTGTCCCTTCTGTTGTCATTTAACGGAACTTTTTGGACTACTCAAAGGGGTTCTGGTCAGACCGCTGCTTGTTGGAGACATTTTGACTATATTCTGGACCTGCCCGGCCTCGCCCAAAATGACCAGACATCCCTCACTTCCAATTACAGCATACACTCCTTTATCAATATCTTCTTTGATGTTCCTCTTGAATATGTAATTTTGTAGAACCTCATACAGACAAACATTCTCGAGGTGACTGCTTCTATTTGGATAATATGTATCCCACATGTTGGCAACTCCTTGATGTGTACTGGTTGCTCAGCCTTGATATCACGAGATATGTATGCAGTTTTGGAGCACATGGCGGGCGGGGACGGGTACTGATTGAACATTTGGACATCCATATTGATATTAAGTTCTGATGTATTATTGATTACTGTACTATTAAAAATTCGAATTAACGTTACTCATGGTACTTGCCCGGAAATGTATATCTAGATAATTTCATTGTAACTGGTCCTGTCGTACTTTGATTATAAAATTAACGTCCACCGATTCCGCAACTGTTAGACACCTTAATTCCTGCAACCTAATGGCCCGCCCGTTACGTTTTTCTACAGTGTAAATGTCCCCTCATCATATACGATTCCAGTTTCCTCCATGGCCGGCCCACGTGGTTGTAGGCCCGTATTTGTATACTGACATTTTTGCAATAAACAGTTTTCGAAGGAAGTATGGAATCAGCGTCATAACAATCGTCTAGGTTGGTTGGGTTTTTGAATAATGGCTGTTATTCCCAAACAATAGAAAACAGATAATGCAGACCCTTTGCCTGAATTTTGGATTGATTGAAATTTGTATCCGTCACACCTGCCCTTTTTCCAGAATTGTTAGAAAATGGTCGACCGTAGCTATAGGTATCTGCCGAATGTAAGGTGTGGTATTTTGTCCCATAAAATACGACCAATTGAGAAACAAATACACGAAGAGGGAACTCGAATTTAGAGACAAACAAAATGAAACATTTTTTTGCATCATAAGAAGGGGAGGATATGTTACACAGAAAAATAATGCGAAAGGGTTAGCCAAGATCTGTTGTATCACACGTTCCTGCAGCTAGTCTGATACATGATAAGTAGAAGCTTTTTCGTGTTTGCGCGCGCTGACATGCTCTGAATGCTGTATCCCCTCCCCTTTCTTTTCTCCTCTGTAGGTTACATCGGAGTTCCGACTGAAGAATGGAGTGGACATGGACCGCACCGTGCTCCATGTAGGGAAAGACATAGACAAGCGCTGTGAGATATTGCATGGAGTGCAGACCATCACTGGGAGCGTGAAAGATTGTATGCTATGAATGTGCGCATGGGCCCTGATTTGTACGGTTTGAATGAGTATGTGTGGCGCACGACTGGGTCAATAAAAGAATGCTTTTTGTATGACTGAGGCGGTGATCGAACGGTTAATGGAATGAGAAAAATAAGCCCGAACATGGTATCCGCATGTGAAGGACGAAAAACAATATAGCACTTTCCTTACTTAGGAACGACTCTCTCTGGAGCTAGTGAATGGGAGAGTAGCCTACACCAGAAACTTGAAGGGTTATTTCAGTACGACGAACCCGACCCCAACCGATATCCCAAATGTACACCCAAAATAATGCGCACCAGTAAGTCAATTTATGTGCTGACTAAATAAGAGAAGTTAGCTCGGCTCCGCCGCCCAAAATAACGACAAACCCTATGCAAATATTATAAATATATACAACACACCAGCAAAGTAACACGGTAAAACTTTTTATTAAATAACTATTTACATGGCAGCCTGCTGCAACATCGAACCAAATGCATGACGCTGGTCCTGTCGAGGTAGCATAGGTGGCGGCCTAGGGGTGGAGGACCGTTGTGCAAATAGCCCGGGGGCGACACCACGTGCAAAGGCCCGTCCCCGCGGTCAGCTGCAGCAGGGCGAGCCTTAGCGTTTCACTCCCCGGTCAGCTGCACCATGACTGCCATTGGCGTTCCACTCGGTTGGATGGCCGGGGACCCGCTCCGGTGGCCGGGGTGAAGAGCGGCTGTTGCTGCGGAACGCTCAAAATGGCGGCCGACTCCCCGGATTTGGGCCTGGTCCACTAGAACGACTCTGGTCTACCCTGGAACTCGAATGGACTGTGGCAGAGCGTCCAAAATCCACAAAAAACACCACTGCCAACTCTTCAATAACTTCCATCACCGAGCACCGCATTTCCAAAGGAACAGCATAGCAAGCTTTCGTGGCCTTTAGAGTTTTCGGAAGCAGTTTCCCAAGACCATCACTGCAGCCATTGCAATCCAACAGAGGAACTTTTCCCAAGATCGGCATATTAACAGGGCTGCTAGTGTAATCGGGGCTCTTGCAGCCATTCAACTTAATTGAAGCTTTAACAATGACAAACCGCCCACTGAACTTCATGCCATGACATTCACTTATAACATTCTGCTGGGTCTTCGCCGAACTGAAGTCTACAAATGTAAAGCATTTCATTCTGCTTGCCTGCTCGGACATGAGCCCCACTCTTGAAGACGTCCTCTCAGTTTTAAAGGTTCTACGAGAGTCGTTGGCCCTCGACTCCCGCGGGCTTCCGATGGGGGCAACCGCCACTGTTGCTCGACTATCCCCCATGGATATACCGCTGCCACAGGTGTCCGCTGCCTTATCCACATCTGGTGCCGTGAGGGAGGCTGATTCAGTGCATCGGCGGAGGGATACGCCTGCTGTCCCGCTCTCCGGAAGTGGCCACAACATTGTCACAGGATGGTAGTGCTCTCATGCTGACGCCAGTTTTTGTCCGAATTACTAAGAGACACTGTAGACTGCCAACTTGATCAGCTCCGGTGGGACCTCAGCGTGACCCGGTAGGGAAGATTTTGCCTCCCTCGCCTTTGAGTCATGGTTCATGCTGCCTGTTCTTTCTGTTGGCGCTAACGAACTTTTTGAACTGCCGAAAGGGATTCTGGTCCTGCCGCTACTTATTGGAGACATTGAACTATACTCTGGACCTGCCTGGCCTTGACCAAAATGGCGCCAGTATGGGAGCGACTAGCAACTCCTTATGACGTTCTAGTTACTTAGCCTTGACGTTATGGGGGATGTATGCGGTCTTTGTGCACATGGCGTGCGGGGAAGGGTACTGACTGGGCATACGGACAACCCTATTGATGTCGATTTTTCATTATTGATTATTGTATTATTAAAGCTTCGAAGTAATGTTACCCATGATACTCGCCCATGGTGTGCGTATGGACGATTTTATTGTAACTGATCCTGTTATACTTTCAATTATAAAATCAACCTTCACTGATCCTGCAACCGTTTGTCACGTTTAGTTTTTTCAATTAAATGGCTCGCTTGTTACATACTCCTATACCCCTGGCTTTTGACCCTTTCCTACGCGCGGTCTGTACTACCGCCCTCGAGCGATCTATGTAATGAACAGACTACCATTGCCGAGACACAAGGGAATGCATCTCAGAGAGATAAGTCAAGTACGTGGTAGATAAAAACATTTTCGTGTTTATGCACGCTGATGTGCTTTGAACGCTGCCCCCCCCCCCCCCCCCCTCATCATTTAGATTACCACCGCCCATTGCACAAAAGCGTACCGGGTGCTCCCCACGCAAAAAAAAATATTATTATTATTATTTTTTTGGCCCCGCGGGGCCCTTTTAAAGCCTCCACATCAAACCTAGAGGGTGAGGGAGGATCTACTATGCCCCCTTATGGTCATTTCCCCCTTTGTTTTGGCCTCCTCTTGTCTCTCGATCCTACCGAGAGACAAGATAGCGGCCGCTCCGGACTGTTTAGAATGTTGACAGACACCGGAGAGCCAATCAGCTTCGCTTCGCGAAGTTCCGTTACGCGTCAAGTACGCGAACCGGAGCGCTACCCGGAGCGCTGTTACAGATATATATATTTTTTTGAACGTTAATTTATCAAAATCCACTGGAGCACATATATTGAGACCTAGCAAAGGCACATCGGGCTACCAGTCCCTACAATTTTGCCAAGTTTCGTGCAAATCCATTCAGCCATTCGGGCTAAAAGTGAGGCCAACCGCCCTATGGAAAAATGAATGGGAAAAACGTGTTTTGGGACCCCCCTTTTTTCTCGGCCCCCCCTTGACGAAACCCCCCCAAATTCAGGGGCTGCTCAGAAACAAAATGTTCCATTTTCCTGAAAATTTCAGCCAATTCCGTCCACAAACGCCAAAGTAATTAGACATAGAATTTTCAAAAATCCCATAGAGAAAAAATCCTAACTATATATACCTACTGGCGACCGCCAGTAGGTAATATATATATATATATATATGCAAGGTAATTTTGAATGAAGATTCATTTTATTACGAGACTGGAGGCTCTGGTTTGCATATTTAACTTGCATGCTTTTGCAGTAGCCACAAATATTTAAAAGGGAACTACATATCCCATCATTCCTGTTTTTTCCTGGCAGGAAAACCAAATATTGCTCAGCAAATCTTAATCAAGACCTTCTCTAGTGTATTAGAGACAGTATTATTCATGCTGGCACATCTTCTGCCCTGTGGCTCTAAGGACTGTGTTAATTACTAAGTACAAATGGTCATATAATCCACCTATAGTTCCATAGTTCTTTAAATTACTGAAAACATTCTCCATATTCCTGGCTTGCAGTATTATTTGTAACCAAACTGTGATGCACTTGTTTGAGAATATTACAGAGTTAAAAATGGAGAAAAACTTAATGCACTGTCTTAGATTGCAGGAGGATTAGATTCTAACACACAATGTATATTCTTTTCTAGATAACTCCATATTTCTGTCTATCCAAAAGGCTGTTTCATCCTCTTCCAAAGATGTTTTCCCTACTGGTAGTAGCAGGCTCATACATTTCTAGAATGCTCCACTGTCACCTAATCAATGGGCTTCAACACCCAAGAGCGACATTTCCTAAAACCCTAGATCTTGTTTTAGAATCGCACCTTGAAGATGTTACATGGAAAACTGACTATGCTGTCAACAGGTGCATAGCTTAATCAGGTTGAGGTTGAGTGGTGTGGATCTCAAGTCTCCCAACTAAAAAAGCAGTGGGCTGCATAGTGAAGAAGCAAGATGACAAAGAGCGCGCAATGGACTATTTCCATGAGGAACAGGATCAATACTAATTTGCATTAGGTGGGCCTCTGTCTAGAGTGGCACAGTGTGAAAAAAAGACAACGGGTTGGCATGCTACCCTGAACGAGTTCCACTGGTTGGATTATGTGCAAGCACCCATCCCATCAACTTTTGGGTGTTTGCCAGTAGTATTCCTGGAATCATGAGACTGTTGCAACTTTCCAAATACGTAGAAAATTAAAACACATTTCAAAAACATTTTATAAAGTAGAACATTTTTTAGCAGGTCATTTGAATTGGGGGAGCGGATAAACATTGGCGAGCCTCAACTGCTGAAGTTATATTATGTTTCATAAAGGTTGGTCTCAAAAAGTGGCAGCATGTAGAATGAAGGAATGGGCATAAAAAATTACGTAATTTAAGTCTTGAACATGGTTTAAGGGAAAGATCAAAGAACAAATCAAATTTTGGAATACCTTCCCATGTTTTTGTGATAACTCATAGAGGGAGCAAATTTAACCTTAATAACCAGATGGTTCTCCGTACACCATGTGGGAGTTTCCCAAAGAGGTAGAAGTGGGGATTGCTAGAGATGAAACTTTTTATTATGATCTCATTCCTCTCATCCTGCAAACTGAGAAAAATATCCCTTGCCTACTCACTTTGTACAATGACTTTTTAATCAAACTTTTTTTTAAAGGTTTTGGGAGTGACATATCCCCACTTTGGACATTATGAAACATCTCCACTGGTTTTTTACAAGAAGTATAAAGTGCACTTCTTTTTTTCATATTATGGAAAATGTATGCTGTAATACAACTCTAATAGAACCCATTTCACTTCCCAGCAAACTCTTCCCCCACCTCAAAAAAGCTGCCATAGTGAGCACAGATGTAGAGAGTAACCCAAATTCAAGTCAAAGAGCAGACAGGGAAGCCAAAGAGTTCAAATTGCAAATTTTAAAACCATATGCACCCCTCTACTATCTCAAAGAAAGTCAAATTCCACTAGTCCATCACTTCACAGGCATAACACAGTGTGGGCAGGATTTTTATCTTGTAGACTGATTAGACTTTTGCAAAATGTATTTTCCCACAACACCTATACAGTCTATGGATAGTGGAAACCTGGGACAGTGCCTTAGTTTTACAATGGTTTATATGATCTTTAATCAGGCAATTGCTTTAAAAGATTCTACCCTGATAAGATTAATATTGCACTACTTCCATCTTAGTGCTCCCCTAGAACCAGTTAAAAATGTGCCTGACTGTGGCACCCTTCTTTCTAAAGGACATAACTTTACTCTTGGAAGTGTGTCTTCCCATATTTTTTGACAGAACTAAGATGTCCTTGGGGGCCTATTGGAGTTAGGTGCAACAAACTAACATCGTCAGCATAAAGGAGGCAACCGATGTTCATTAGACAACGTTTGGGCATATCCCCCTTTACCAGACCAACTCTGCAAGGCAAATCATGAGTATAGAGGGAAAAGAGTTGTGGCTCCATCAGACACCCTTGCTATCAACCATTGTCTGTGACCACTTTTCTCGACAAACATTGGTTCCCTCCCGTCAAAACCTGAGTCCAGGTGGAGGAGTGAAGGGCAATTATTAGCCTCAGAAGGTGAGCAGGAATACCCAGCGCTGACAATATTCTCCACAGCGTTTTCCCATCAACCAAGTTGAACGCTGTGGAGAAATAAATAAAAGCAGAATACCTGGGTATGCCTCTCGACTGAGGGCACTATTTTATAAGAATGTGTAGGGCTGTAATAATATCAAAGGTACCATGATTCTTACAAAAACCTGCCTGTCTTACAAGTATGAGGTTATTACCAAATGCCCATTCTTGGAGATGAAGGAAAATACATTTGGCAAATAATTTACCTGTAGCATCTAGAAGGGCAATTTGTCTATAGCTGGTGGGGCAAGTCTTCAGTCCTTTGTTATATAGGCGAACAACAGAACTTTCATTCCAGGAACAGGATATCATCACACAGGTAGCAGTACTGAAACAATGGACATAAAAATACAGCAAATAAAGATGCCCCCTGTTTGATTTGTGCTATCGGGAATTCATCAGGGCCCACAGCACTCAAGGTTCTTGCATCTTTGATGAATCCCTCAATCTGCTAACCAGAAGAAGAACCATTTAGTTCCATGGATCTCATTTGGTGCTTAAAAAGGGCAAAACACTATTCATTGAATTACAGGCGTATAATTTAGAAATATACTGGGTCCACACATCATCCCAAATCAGGATTGCTTGGGCTGTGACTCTATAGTCACAGTATTGTGCTATTAGAGACCAAGCTTTATGTGGATTATTGGAGGTGACGGCTTCCCTCAGATTAATCCACTTTCTTTCCTCCTCCTTTCTACATTATGCCACCTTCTAGCTTGGTCTCTTAATCTTAAAGTGACTTATTTCCCCCTGTCTCAAGATCGTAGAGAAGTTAAATTGCTTCCCAATGAGGACATTTATTTTGTGATGGACATTTTTTACAACCCAAAATGTATTAATGGGTGATATAGATTTTTACCTCTATGTTTAGTCCCAAAAGAATGGAAGAAGGTCAATTACCTTTCGAACTAGGATATAGGATCATGTAACGGCATATCAGGTGGGCCCAAGCTTGCTATTTTCAGACATTGGGGAGAGAATTTGGTGAGAGGAGTTGGCCTAACGGCTAGGATGGTCGACCTCTGAGCTGGGGAATCAGATTCGAGTCTCGGCAGGGACACGCAACATCCTGTCATTCTGGGAAAATCACTCAATCTCCCAGTGCCTAACAAAAATGAATGTGTCCTCATGTAATGCAACTGGTGCTCGTGTAAATCGCTCTGATACCCGATACCTTCGGGTCAAGTTTGCGCTATATAAAACTCTGTTAAAAAAATAATTGGCCCAAAGCCTTTCTATTATTACGTGACAAAAAAGTGCTCCAGTTTGATTTGTTATAAACAACATTATTCTACTTGGAATTTCAAGAGTCAAGAGCCTTAAGCTCTTATTCAACTGACACAGAAAAAAATTATGATTTCTTAAATCAGTCTCCAAGATCTCCAAATATGAGCAAGCACTGAACAATTGATGGTTAAGGATTGACCATGAAGGCAATGAAAAGTGGAAGAAGCAGGAGGGTCTTCGGGGAATCTGCAATTCAGAAAAACAAATTCACACAGTCTCAAACTTTGGTAAAACTGCATCAGGGATACACCATACCTCATTAATTTTGGTACTACAGAAAGTCACACAATTTGAATTTGATACTTTAGTATTAAAGTCCCTATGATTATAACCATCCTCCAAAAGACTGTTGCTGCAAACAATTGAAAACAGAGTTAACTAAATTATCCTGAGGCTTACCAGAGGCAATATACAAATAAACAAGCAACAACGATGACCACCCTCCACTTTTATTAAAAATGGCTACATTTATGCAAAAGCAAAGGTTTGTGGGATGAATAAATACCTTTCAATTCTATCTGATGTTATATTTAAGCAGAATAGCAATTCCTCCACTAGCATGGCCTTTTACAGAAGGTTTTGCTACACAGGAAAAAACAAAGTAATTATTTTGTCTAAAATCAGTACACACCTATGTTTCCTGCAAACATTTATTCAATGACTTAAGGCACATTACAAAATTCAGTTTCAAATTAGATTCACCTAGAACTTCCATATTCCAGGATACTAGTTTGTTCCAGGGGATACTACTGCAACACCGGAAGCTTTGTGATGTTACTTGTTTCATTCAGTGTGCCTGCTACCCAAATTCAAATAATTAGTTCATATCCCTGCTTAGGTTCCCAAGTACTCAATTCCTTGGCCTCTGCAACATTTATAACTCTCCTCCCCATTCCTCTATCTACTGAAATAATGTTGTCCTTCAGGTTAACAAACTCCCTCTGTATTGGGCCATGTGGTTTACCCTGAAAATGCAACATTTAACTGTTATGGTCAGACTCAGTAAAAGGCTCCACACTGAAGACATCAATACCTATTTTCAAGAAATAATCTAAATTCTGCACGATCAACATTAAGATTATCTTGGAGCTGAATGTTGCTCTTGAGCTGGGCAAAATAAAGGCATTTATAAAGACATTTTCAATATCTTTACTTGATACCAATCTCGAGGCCTCAATTCCCAATAATGAGTGTAAAATGAATTGTCTATTCAAAGGGCCCAATTCACGATCGAACAAAATGGCTAAATTCACCATATTTGAAATTGGACCAATTTCAGGACCCTTCAGACCCTCTTTTAGATTATCAAGATTTGTATCGGGCCCACACTGAAGATTCTGTGATGGAGGAAAGAACAGTTGTGCCACCCCTGTTAAGGAATCTATCGGGCCATAGTTTGTGCCATATAGGCATTTTTCCAGGGGGGTAACTAATGATGTCAACTCTGAATTCCACCCCAACACTTGGGAACCCATGTGTTCTACTTTGGCCCCAGTGGAATTATGATTCCCACAACCACCATCTTGATGAACCTCATCCTCATAACCAAAAGTCTCATAAGTAATTTCTCCATTATGGAGAACTGGCCCCTTTTTCTCACATGGGATGCTGGAACCTTGCTCCTCTAATATATTAGATGTTGTAGGTAAGATATAAATTTCTAAATGACCAGGAACCAAACCTGGATACGAAGGAATATTTTCCGGAATTTCAGTATTTGCGGAACGATAAAGATAAACAAAACAGGAAAACTCACAATCCTTCGTTTTTGTGACTTATAATAATACAACATTTCTTTTTCCTCTTCCCCTTAGACAAATTTGTCATGGAACTCCTTGAAGACGCCCTACACCATGTGCAGCCCCATTGCATGGCACTAAAGGAGGATCCACAATGGACCGAACATTGGGGGAAAGAGCCCAACCGGGGAGAATTATGCCCTTGTTAAAAGTTGGAAAGACATGTACAAATTTTTCCTTCGACTGGGCCTCTTGTACATCTGGGTTACACCCCTGAAATAAAGATTTTAATGAAAACACATTGTCCACCATCTGTTTTGCTTTAGATCTTACAATAAAAATCTTCTACGGAGGATCCCCAGAGCAGCAGGGCTCACCCACTTGGATACCAATATCTTAAGACCTACAATCGGCCACAATATCAACTTGAGTAACCTGCGATTTTAGGCAAAGGGAGTTCCAAGTGAAACTCGGAAGCGCATGTGCGTGTCGTGGTGCAGCCCGGGTGTTGGTGAACAGCACCTGACCTTCGTGTGCACCAACAGAGGAAGTGAGTCTCAGACGCGCTGGGTGCGTGTCGTGATGCAGCCCGGGTGTTGGTGAAGAGCGCCGGGGCCTCATAGGCACCAAAAGAAGTAGTAAGTCTCCTAACGGAAGAATGTGTCTTGTGGTGCAGCCAAGGCAATAGGGAAGAGTGCCTGGACATGGTGTGTACCGGGAGAAGAGAGGAAACTCGGACGGGCAAGAGTGCATGTCGTGGTGCAGCTAAGGTGTTGGTGAAGAGCGCCTGGACATTGTTTGCACCGGGAGAAGACATGAGGCTCGAACGTGCAGGGCGCGTGTTGAGGTGCAAGCGGAGCTTTGGTGAAGAGCGCCGGATCGTCGTGAGCACTATAGAAGAGGCGAGTCTCTGCGAGTCTCCGACACGCGGTGTGCGTGTTGAAGTGCAACCTAAGGTGCTGGTGAGGAGTGCCGGGTTAGGGTGTGCACAGAATTGAAGTAACGTCTCCACATTGCTGAGTCCACATTGCATGGTCTAGGTGTGGACTGAGACTGCCGGAGTGAGTCAGTGGGGTCCTCGGAGTCAATCAGCAGCGGCCCGGACTGGCACCACAGAAGAACTAAGCCACCGGGCCGAGTCCGCCACAGCCCATGATGGAGTTCTGGATCAAGGCCCAAGTCACTGACGTTGGGGAGGAGAGTGGGACATCGGGGGTGGGTGCGGGCACGGAAGGACACTCTGTCGGCCTCCAGCTTCAGTCAGCTGTGTGAGCCATTGCTTCGGCTCGGATCCCGGCCCGTGCTGACCCAAGACGAGGCAGTACTGGGGCTGGAGTGCGAAGCAGTACTTTTTGTGTCATCATTTGATCCATAATGGGGGCACTGTTAACGGAGCACGTAAAACTGTTGTATTACACTTTGCATTATTGCTGCTGACCTCATTTGGGCCTGACGAACTTTATGCTTGATGAGTTATGCACTGTGTTATTTCTCCCTTCCATATTAACTGATTGTAACGTGGCGCATTGCATTATTTCTTCAGTGCACAGTGTCTGACTATAACATGGCACAGTGTATTATTTCTTCATTGCACCGTACTGGATTGTAGCGTGACACTTTGCTTTGTGTCTTCCTGGTACAAGGCATGCTGGTGGTGATGCGCATTGCATTATTCCTTCAATTGCAAAGTACATGACTGTGGCCCTACGTATGGCATTGCTTCTCTGACGCACAGTATAATAGAATATTGTTGCGCATTGCAGTATTGTTTCCTTTTGCAACGTGTGTGATTCTAGCAATACAACTTGCCTAACCTTTTGGGAAACAGTTAGAAGTGAGGTTAACTGTTAACAGCAGTGGTTGGGATTAGAACCTACCAACCCACCGAAAAGAATACTACCTATTCTTATATGTTGATTTTGTATTGTGTGGTTGTATTGTATAATTGCTTATATAAAGATTATACTAATGTTATCAACACCTGTGTGGAGTCTATTTGTGATGACTTCATGGGGTTGCTGTGCGCATGGTTGAACATACTGAACACTCGTGCCTTGGAGATAAGCCTGGCTGCTCGTGCCAAGCTACTAAGGGGGTGAGCAGGGCTATCTCAGGCGGTGTCCTTACTTAGCCTAACATTGAAGCAAGGGTCGGGGACGCACACCTCCACCATTTGGTGGCGGCGGTAAGCGACAGGGAACTCCACTTCCTACAAATTTTGTCATTTGTCAGGGACCATCCGCTGGACACTCTATAGTTTCAAGACATACACAGACTACTTTACTGTTGGAATAGTATCCAAATTTTCATTGTATACTTAACTATTGGTTGATTATCCTTATACACCTTATCATCTAAAACCGTGCGTTGTGCATTGGGGTCTCAAGTGGGGTGGCTAAAAACTCTTTTGGATCACATTTTGCAAGGGGTCTATGACTTATGAAAGCATTCTGGCCCTTTGCAAGACTGGAAGACATTCTTATGTCTGATGATCGGTGCAGTGTGTCTATTTTTAGAACACTCCACTGTACAATAGTAGAATATGCCTGGTTTGCTTTCATTAATAGACTTTAAATCTATGCAGTAAAACCTCTGGTCTTGTAATAAAATGCAGATTTCTTTAACTATTTGTAAAGGAAAGTCCTGATTTGATCAAAGACACGGGTGATTGTTATCCTACCTTTATTCTGATACTGTGTAAAAATTGGTTTATCCTCCAATGAATGCCAACGTGGGTTTATACACTAATTTATGTTTCTCTAGTCCCAGTCGCCACCATTTCTTCTGCTTCTAAAGGGTTCATTAGAGCAGGCCAGCCTTGCATCTGAAGAAGGTGTATCATGAACAAATTCACTAGAAGGGCGAACTTGTCTTCTTACTAGTAGGACGTTTGTTATTATTCGTCTTCTTTTATGTCATTCATGCCTCACGAACGTCCTTGCATCAAGAAAAGGGGACGAGACCTTTTGTTATAGACTAAGGTTTTTTTTAACATTATTGCCTTTTCTACCAAGAGGCAGCAAGAATGATGGGATCAGTAGTTTGCTTCAAAACTCCAGTGACCGTTGTGAAACAAACGGAAGAAAAATATGCACATTTTCCTCCAAGTCTTTAATAATAAAATCCGATCGTTCCTTCACATATAGCGAGAATAATCCTAAAGCAAAACATATTTTGGAGTATAATGCGTTAGCAAGTCCTATGTCAATTGGCGAGTCTAAAACGTATTCTTAAGTCCCTTGTATATTCAGGGGCACCCAAATGTACTTCTAGCACAATGATTTTGTTTTGGGGGGGGCGAGGTTTGGATACAGCGCTAATTCGCCCCGAATGTATCAGAGCACCAGTTGCGGGCATGGTTTGTGGGCATGACACTAGGACAGCTAGCAACTACAGTGATTTGCTCTCACTGAAGGTAGTCGGTATAATGCTATGCTTTTTCAATTAAATGAACACAACTGCTTTGTAAATGAAACACATTAATGCATACACTAATGCTGTGTGGCTAAACCAGCGTCCCCATCTATCTCCCTAGCGATTGTTTACATTGATTAATGACCAGGTGGACTTGGGCAACGGACGCCGCCTCACAAAGAAACTTGCGATAAATAATGTCCTTCGTGGCTGCTGCTTCGCCCTTGAGCGGCCCCAGCTCCCTCCAGCGCTGTAATTCAAGCTGAGCCATTAAACGCGGATCCGTCGGCGGAACTAAAGGAGGCCAAGCTGCTGCATAGCAGAAACAACAGAAAGGTGAGCTGGATGTTACTTCCCAGCAGTTCTCCTGAGACCCCGAAACTACGTCAGAGCGATGATAAAACGGACCCTTTGGTAGGCTGTTTGGAATTTATCAAAACCTAAAGCACACAGCACCGGACTTTGCTTTTTTGAACGATGTAGATTAGAGGCTTATTTACAAGGCCCTTGCGCCGCCGGTGCGTCACTTTTTCCCGTGTTAAAAGTGATGCACCGACAGCGCAAGGGGCTTGTAAATAAGCCCCATATGTCTGCACCATGACATCTCGTAAACCTATTCTATGAGCGTTAAACTGGGGGTGGGGAGACATGCCCAGTAGTAACGCTTTCCTGTCCAACATGGGCTGCCATGGGACCTAACGCAAGCACTCTTACTGGGCTCATGTGCACCCCTATTTAGCAGTAAATCACAGTCACAATATTGATCGCTTGGGCCCCTCAAACCTCTGGGCCCAAGTATTCCTGAACCTGCTTCACTAATGATACCTGCATCTCTGCACCTGTCTGTTGTTCCCGCAGTTCTGCTTTTCAGCAAAGTCTTTACAGATTTATTTTTCTTTTGCCGGTTGAACAGTTAGAAAAAACAAGCATTGACAAAGGCAATAGGCCCGGCTTCGGAAATCATGAGTTTTTCAAATGTATTTTTGCAAAATTGCACAATCTACATTAAAAGTTTAAAAGAAAAACAATAGAAATGCTGTTATCAAAAGGCAGAGTGCATATGTTTTTGGAAGAAAAATAAACCATTGTACTGGATAGCCAAAAAATAATGATCCTAATACTTTACAGTCCTTGGTACTTCAAGAATGTTTATATTTGATTTCTTTGGCCTTTATCTTGTTGATGGGTAACAAAGTAATCCCCTGCTCTGAACTCAAGAATGAGCTGCAGCTTTTGAAAACGTGCAGCCAGGAGATTACACCAAGCCCCCCCACTCACTGCTTACTTACTCAGTGCATCGGGTAAGTTCTGCTGATTCCTTCGATGTTGTGTCCCTGCCTCCCTTCATGCTGAAGTCTGCTAGACTCGTAACCAAGCTCATTGTCCTGCTCTCCCTCCTGCAGATTCAAAGGCACTGACCCTTCAATTACAGCTTCAACGTGTATACCTTTATCAGGATACCCACATGTGCCTCTTAATGAACCCACACACAGTGGCGCTGACCCAGCATCATTTTAGAGTAAATACTGATGTTCAAAGTGTATCATGTTTTTAATGACCATATAAAACAAAATATCACAACATCAAAAGTACAGAAGCTGCTTTGCAAATGTAAGCTACAGGTTAACAGAGCCCAACTGCATCATCTCCACCAAGAGTACCCAAGCCTTGAGTCCCTTTTGACACTTTTAAGGATTTGGCTAAGTGCAATGTGGGAATTGTAGATCAAACATCCCAAGGACCATCTAGGAGATTCCTGACTCTTGGATTTGTGTTTTGGACATTTTGTACCCTCAAGAGGAACTTCAGGAAGACGCTCCAGAAGTTTGGAGAAGATTTTAAGATAAGCTCCATAAGGTGAACGACCTTATGTCAAGAGTCAAGAAGGGCTACCTTCAACTGCGACCCTGTCTCGTTTTTAGGTTCATCCCTCTGAAAGCTCTGGAGCTCCAGTCTTCCAAGATTTGGCCGGGGCCTTGCAGAAAGTCAAGAAACCAAACCCTCACCGAAAATGACCTGAAGAAGTTCTTTGCTCGATGTTGAGGGACAAAGCTCCAGAAAAATGACTAAGTTTGAAGGTAACATTTTGATCGAGGCCTCCTGCTTAGTGTATCCGACCAGTGCTCAATTGTGGTCAACCTCAAACGTTGACTTTATCCCGGTCACGCGCTCCCAGATGTCTCAAAGTTGAGCTATATGTTTTAAAGCACTAGAAGCACTAGAAAGTGTTTATTCTTTAAATATTCATATCGCTGTTACCCTACATTGGATCTTTGTTGTTTTGGTCTTTCTTTGTTCATAAAAATATAATCTATTTGGACAAATTGGAGCTGGCTTTTTATTGTGTGTTAAGTCTTACTTATTCAATGTATTGACTTTTTTTTATTTCTTTTTATTAGTTTCATCAGTAGTTATGCATACATTACCAATCAGTGTTACAGACAATCACATACTGGGTCATTACATTATCGAGGGGAAGAAGAAGCAACATTTACAGAACAGCTACATCTCGGTCACCACTTCGCCTCAGTTCAAGTTTCACCGATGGGGAGATACATATAGTCCCACTTGCCCCACTTCTTGTCCCATTTCTTAGGACACCCACGTGTTGTAAATACTTCATTTTCTGCAATCATACATTTGTCTAGCTCTTTTGCCCATGTCTGGATAGACGGTGAGTTCGCCGCACCCCATCCCCTGACTGTTTCTCACTTGACAAGGGTATAACCTAGTGTGGCCAGCTGCTGTTCTACTTCTGTGTGAGTTCGGTGGACATCCAGATATTGAGTAGGTCCAGCCCTGGTGTGAGTTATTGCTTTCCCTAATGCAGTCTGGATAAGAGTTGTGGCCCCCTCCCATTGTCGCAAGAGCTCCGGGCACTCCCAAATCAAATGATAGAATGTAGCTGTTTGGTTGCATCCCCTGAGGCAAAGTGCATCGGATCTGGCGCCTATTTTCGCCAAAGTCACTCCTGATAGGTATGACCTATGTAGGATCCCAAGTTGTATCAGTCGGAAGCGGAGGGTGATAGCCGCTTTTTTGGGGGACATTAGGGCTGCCTGCCAGTCCTCATCATCAAGTGGCCCCAAGTCTCCCTGCCACTGTTCCCTGAGTTTGTGGAATGTATCAGGTAGGTTGTTACACAATTTTTTTGAAGGTCAATGATATGGCTTTTGAGTGTAGCGGCCCATCGAGCAGTCGATCTTCTAGCAGTGATGACTCTGGTACATCCGTTAGATCTGGAAAAGCTGTGGTGAGGGCGTGTCTAATTTGCAAGTATCTAAACAGTTTCCCTTGTGCCATGTGATATTGTCCCCGGAGCTCCTCAAATCTAAGGATCAACCCTTTTTTAATCAGATCCCGTGTACTAAAATCCCAATAGTATCCCACTTGTCGAAACCAGATTGATAGCAGAGAGATCCCAGTCTCTGGGCATACCACAACGATGTCGCTTTTGTGAGGACATTTGACCAACCCAGAGGTGAGTTCACCTGTGCCAGATCACTACGGTGTGAGAGGTAGGCCCAAAATATCGCCCTTTCCTGACTTTTCAGTATAGTGCTCCTAAGTAACCAGATTGCCCAGTCTGATATCTGTCTATTAAATAGGCTGGATCATTAAGGGAGTGGTAAATCCAACGGTTCGCCACCACCAATTGTGAAAACCAATAGAAGAGTCTTAGATCTGGGAGGGCTATTTCCCCATCATACTACCCAAATGTATTGATGTTTTTAAATGCTTTGCACACCTGTCTCCTAAGTTACTCCTGCCTGTTAGTTGCCAGCTACCAAGGGTTGAGCGCCAAAATAATTTTTTGAGACCTTGTCTGAACCGTTTATTCTGTTTGTGGCCTTATTACTAGTGCTAAGTCACTACTTATCACTACTTATAAACCATTTTCCAACAGTTTTGTTTTCTTGACGTTACGCACTTGATCTTGCCTCCAGTTAGTTTTCTCAACGTGATGCACTTGATCTTTCCCTCACTATGTAGACTGCTGAACAATGGTTCTCTTTCCTTCAGTCTTTGTGTACCTGTTCAATGTCGGGCCATCTGCCATCATGTGGCAACGAAAATCTACATCTGAAACACAACTTCTTTTTCTTTGGAGATATTACTTCATGGCCTGGTGTTTCAACTTACTTTTCACTCTCAGCACTAATTCTTTTTGGGCCGTTTCAACCTCCATGTTTGCTGCCTACCTGTCAGCTCTCTCCTCTGCTGATTTGGCAGCCACGAGTACTCACTCCAAGTTGAGTACCCCTTTCAGCATTCATTGTCTGAAGGAATCGGAGAGGCAACCATCTATTACTCTGAGATGCCTAGCCTCTTCATTGTTAAACTCATTGAACTTGCAATGCTCATTAGCAAAGTCTTTCTACAAACTCATTCATTGTTTCCCCAGCTCTCTGCCTTTCCTGACTGAAAATGTACCTTGCCTAATCAGCATTTGGCATTGTATTGAACTTGGTGTTTAATGCTTCTTTGAATTTAAGGTACGTCACTTCATAACCTTGTGGTATTTTCTTTATCACTTCTTTTACTCCGTAACCTGACAAATTATTCAGATATTTAATGATCTTTTGCCATCTGCTTCTTTCAGAGCATCACTGAAATCATCCAAAGTTTTGACACAGCCAGTCAATTTGTCATCAATATTTTGCTTTTTGGCAGTATCGAAGGGCGGCGCTGGTTTAAGGAAGGCGGCAGTGTCATCTTTTGTGCTCCTTTAAGCAGTCATTGAAAAATGTCACTATTCTGACTGCCACTCACGGCCTTTTAGTCGGTCCAATGTGATTCACCATCTTTGTAAGCACAACCCCAGTGCTTCTGCTTTGGTGCTGGCACCTGGTGCTGAGGTCAGATGACTGTCTTTACTCAGGACCAGGTAAGCGTGATAACATTCTCTATGTCTAGTTATCGTCACTACTAGTATTTCTCTGCGTTCACCTGCTTCTGCTCACAGCGTTCTCTTGCACGTTGCTGTAGCCACTTGCTGCACTTTCCGTTCATGTTGCCTTTAGCATTTCTTGATGTCAGAAATGTCTTTGCTTTAGCTCTTCATTGCACTCGGCCAGCACGGCCTATAGTGTTTCTCTGTACCTGGTTGTTACTGCATTTAGCTTTGTCATACTATATGAATGACTGCTCTGTTTCACTACTTCAAACACATTTTCTGTAAGGCCTTCACTTTCTTCACATACCTTGCACTGGCTGGATTGTCGCTCTGGCTCCACATACTACAACAGTCGATTTTTACTTTGACTGAGTAACACATAGTACGCACAAGCAGTTTGCTGGAAAATGGCAAACTCTCCAGGAGAGCACTCTCAGTTTTTCGGGTCATGGGATTTATGTAATCCCCTATCTCTTCACCAGTTGTAGTGTCCTACCCCAGTACGGGTAGTTGTAAATGATCATGCCACACACAGAGCTTGGTTTTACACCTTTTTATTCCTCAGCGTGTGACCATTAACTGAACATTCTACATCATGAATTCCATCACCAACACCCATGCACTTACGTCACTGATCTACGGAGTCTGTCAGGAACCAAAAAGGGTCCCATCATCGCTAACTTACAAGACACTACCAAACTCTGCAGCAGCGGGCCCACTGCCTCCCAGGCTCAGAGGCCCTCTGGTGCCATGCAGGAAAATACAAGTGTACACACTTGCATGCATATTCACACATCTATAGGCAACTAACACAACCACATACATATTCATCTACAAAATAAACAAGGATACTAAGGGGCAAATTTATCAAGGGCTTGCTTCAGCCTTGCAATATGCAATGTGGTGCAAGTGAGATGTAAGCAGTAAGTCAATTTTATCAAGCGATGCAAAAGGACAACTGTGTCATTTTTAGGCAATTGTGTGGTGTAACTACTGCAATGAATCTGACTGCATCACTCGGGATATAACTCATGCAATGCAGGCATTCCCATGTAAATTTCAACGCAAATATAATGCAGTGGTATTTATCATCATATTACTCCACCATGCATCGTGATGCAGTGTAACATAATGAGGGAAATGAGTCAGAATGCAGCGCATCACCAACACAGGCGTATACAAAATGATTCAGCGACTGTAGCATAAATCTGTCACCATCACAGTACACATTGGCAAGCTCAACTCCACCATGGAAGTTGTTATATTGCAATTGGGAATAGGTAAGAGACAACCACGTAGGTGGATAAGGTGGAAGGAGTGTGATTCTCTCAGCATATATCCCTTAATGTCCTCAGGGAGGAGGAGGACATCCACTTATACAAACTGAAGATGTAGACTATCACGGAATTGTTGGATAAGATATAGCTTACTCTTCAGCCAACAATAGCTGGGACTAATGCCATCCCAACACTGATGTGTGAATTAAAGGGAAAAAAAACTAAGAAGCCACATAGAAGGAAACCAGATCATGGAAAGCCAATTTTAAGGAAATAAAAAAGTAATCGACAATTGGAGGAAACATTTTAAAGGACAGAAAACTTTAAGGAAAAATCCAAAATTACCTAAAACGTGGGTGTAGTTTAGGAATACTGTAGGGTTTATGGCTTCAGGGATGGGTAATGTTTAGGCTGATAATGGGTTTTTAGGTGTTAGGAATAATTGGTGTTTGGGCACAGAAAGGGGTTTTTAAGGTTCATAGATGGGTGGAGTGAAGGGGTGGTAGGGAGTTTTTAGCATCCACGGACGAGTGATGTTTAGGTGTGTGAAGTGTTTCTAGGTTTCGGGGATGGGTGGAGTGTAAGGGTGTTGAGGGATTTTAGGGTTCATGGATGGGCGAAGTTTAAGGCTGGTGAGGAGTTTTAACCTTCAATTATGGGTATTGGTTTGGGTGGTGAAGAGTTTTTAGGGTTCAAAATTGGGTGGAGGTTAGGGTGGTGAGGGGTTTAAGGATTGAGGGATGGGTGCAGTTTAGATGTGAAAAGGGCTTTTTAGGGTTCAGGAATAAGTAGTTTAGGGTGAAAGGAGTTCTCATGGGCTATGAACATCTGTTGTTTAAGGGCAGTGAGGGGTTTTAAGAGTCAGGAATTGGCTGGAGTTTGGGTGTGCTGAGGTGTTGTAAGGGGTAGAGGAAAGATGGGGTTTAGGTGTAGAACGGGTTTTTTGGGGGTTCAGAAATAGATGGCATAAAGGGTAGTGAACTATTTTATAGTTCAAGGATGGTGGAATTTTGGGGCAGAAAGGGCTTTTAGGCTTTAGAGATGAGTGTAGTTTAGGTGTGATGAGGGGTGTAGGAGAGTAGGGTCTGCTATCCTATGGTCACCCCAATTTTTGCTTTTTGCTTCACTGGTTTTTGACTTAACGTGGCTGTGGGCCTGCTAATCAGACCCACAGCCTGCTGTTCTCTCTCTAAATTCACAGACATGTACTATAGGTACATAACCAATTTGGTACTGGACACCTTGTCAGCCCCTATACAGTGCATTATAGGTGCCATGGGCATAGGTGCATCCAAGGCCTACCAGGGGCTGCAGCATATCTTTTGCCACCCCTGGCTGGTACTTAAATCGACACAACTGGCTGTTCACACAGCTGGGGCAAGGTGGTGTAATCACCCCTTGCTTAGATATAGTATACCTATGTCTAAACCTATATCTGGACACATATATACCTATAAGTCACTCCTATGGCAGGCCTTAACAATCCTGGAGGCAGAGTGCTTGGTTTTATGTGAGATGGTGCTCTAGCTTGAGCTGAGCCGGTCTGCAGCGTTCGGAACCATTTCCTTACTGCTGTTCCAGTGATACCGCCATACCATATACTCTTAAGTGCATTATAATCCTCGCGGTTATTGCTAACTTTGGTTTGGCTTTATCAAAACATGTTGTGTTTGGTGTCATACATTTTGGAATACTACCCCCTCGCCAGTTCTGGCGACGGGGGTAGCATTCCACCCTTCTAGAAGGAGAAGATATGTTACTTTACTGAAAACGCGGTTAATCCTAACCAGAGCCCCAGCATCACAAAATGGATGCTGCTGCCACAGACACATGTCTGACCTCCTGCTGCTGACCGAAACTTGGCAGAGGATGCCTGGACAAAGAGTTTCCTGTCACAGGGAGGTGTTACACCACCCCAGACAGGAGATAGTGGATTGTAGCAGGGAGGGTTGAATGAAACTAGACACTGCCTGGGGCACACAAGGTGTCACTGGGCAGATTCCAGTCAAACCGGTTCTGGGGCACACCAGCCCCAGTCTTGGCGGCAAACTGGACAAAGGAAAGGGGTGTAACCACCCCCTTCCTGGGTCCCACCCATAGGAGGGACCTAGCAGGTAATCCAGCCCCCAGATTTGAAATATAGGTGGGAGCAGTGCCAATGCACATCAGATTATCCTGAGTGTTAGAACTGGCTATTTCTGGTAGGCTAAGGCTGACGCCAAAGCCAGGCAGGAACCACCATTCTAATCAGGGCGAGGGAGTCACACGCCAAGATAACCCCTGCTCACCCCCTTGGTAGCTTGGCACGAGCAGTGAGGCTAAACTCAGAGGCAATGTGTAAAGTATTTGCGCCAGCACACAACAGCAACAACATCCTAGGCACACCACAAAAGGAACTCCACACAAGGTTATATTAAAATAACTTTTGTATTGTCAAAACATATCTGATAGAATCATACATATACATTGTGCCAACTGGCACGGGCAATATTCACGAGGGATTATTTACAAGACAGGGCTTCATGGGCCACTGTCAGAATCAACACATTTAGAAATAGTACTTTGTAGATCATAGGAAATAAGATAAAGACAAAATAACAGTCATAAATAACATCCAGTAACTACTGGGAACAGGTAAGTACCACCTACGCAACCCTAAACACCTTAGGAGAATATCACGCAGGGGACCAGGACCTCACTAGGACCACCTGTATTAAAAAGAACAACCACCTAAGGATAAAATACATTTAGGGGTATAAGCAAGAACACATTACCCATGATGCATGAAACACATTCAGAGGAGTAGTAAAGGAAAACACATGATGCATAAACCTACAAATTCAGCGGTGTTCAGAACAAAGCACATGATGCAATAAATTACATTCAGAGGTACAGCGCAAGAAGACACATGATGCATAAAAACATTCAGAGGTGTAAAATCAAGGAAGACACATAATGCATTAAAAACATTCAGAGGTGCCCCAACCCAAATAAATAGCGCAAAAACACACAGTAGACCATTACCATCCTAAACATAGCAGGTAACCACATTGCGCAAAACTTACATACCAGCCCCCATCCAATAAAGGGCCTACAGAGCCCTGTGACCAGAATGTCAGGGCGCGCTGCCATGCAGCGCCAGTCAGGGGTGCGCCACTGGCGCAAAACCTAAACGTAGCAGGTGCCCACTACTTGCTGGGCACTTGGGAACCACACAAAACCTAAACGGTGCAGCTGCCCACTAATTGCTGGGCAGCTGTGAAGCAGAACTGCGGCAGGGCTCTCACTAGCCCTCAGGAGCAAACTGCGCCCACTGCTAGCAAACAGCGCACGTTGGAGCCACACAGGCTCTAAAACAAATATGCCCCATGGAGCCCTCGAGGCTCTGAATGTACCTCTGGGGCCCTTCGTGGGCTCTGCAAAAACACTGTGGGCCGTTGGAGACACCCTCTGGGGCTCGAGATCACTGTGATGGCCCCCTGAGCCTCGTGGGCTCGAAACAAACATGCCCCCAGGGAGCCTCTCGGGGCTCTAGACAACGTTGGGGCGACCCGCTGCCAACCGGGGCCGCCCTGCTTGCACCGCCAACACTGTGCCACACGGGGCTCAATGGGACGCTGTCAATACACGGGGAGCAGCCCACTGCCAAATGGGGCTGCTCCAACTTGTGCCACGTTGGGGCAGCCCCCTGCGCAACCGGGGCCATCCTGACTCTGTGCCTCCTGGGAACTACATTCTCTCCGGGTCGCCGCCCCTCACCACAGAGCCCAACTCACCGGCTCTTTCGTGGGTCGCGTCTCCTCTCCCGCTCAGGCTGCGGCGACGGTGCTTCACCCGGGCCCCCTCCTGGGACCCGGGGCTCCCTCCATACACCACGGGGCTCCCTCAGCTCATGGGAGCCCCGCAACACTTCTCCGCTCACTCCTCTGATGCCGGCGGCGGGCGCGAGACACCTCTCGCAAAACCGGAAGTCCCGCCCGCCGCCAGGCAAAGCATCGCCTGACTTCAGGTTTCTCGAGCGAGGGCCGCGGCGGTGCAACAACGGGGCAAACCGAGGGGTGGGCACCCTCGGTTGTAGAAATAAAAGTAGAAACGGGGCGAGCACCCGTTATTTAATTAAATAAATGGGGTGGCACCCATCAATAAAACATAACATGAATCGGGCGCCAAGCAGGGTAGGCACCTGCTAAACCTCACGCAAAATGCGTGACAGCGACACGCTCGCTATGGGTCAAAAATAAAGCGCTCTCCCAGCGCTATAAGCACTAAAGCAGCCCCCATGAGTGAAGGGGGCAGGAGAGCCAGGCAAAGGGGTCCCCAAAGGTCCTGGGCAGCAAAGTCCAGCAAAAAGTCCTTCAGGGTCCAGGACAAGTCCATCAGGAAGGTGAAACAAAGGGGACCCAGTAAAAGGGTCTCCTGGGTCCAGGAAAACAGCAGGAATCAAGGGTAAAGCCAAGTCTTCCCCTCAGCCCAGGCAAGGCAGAGGGGTCCCCCAGAAGTCCTCCAGGCATCCAGGGGCTGGGCAGCACCCGCCCCTGGTAGATTCAAGTCAGAAACAAGAACATTTTGGAAGAGGACACAGCCCCTTCTTATACAGAGAAAAGTCTTTGAAGTCTTTGTGCAGGCAGTGTGAGAACCAGCTAGAACTGGTTATAGGGAAGTCCTTTCAGTATCAGGGACAGAGGTGACAGTCGCCCAGCGGGGAGGTGGAGCCAGCATTGTGGCAGGCAGGCACAGCCTCATTCACACCCAGGTGCTATCTCTTCCCACTTCCCTGGCAGCAGATGCTGCCTTTCATCCACGGGCTGACTCAGACAACCTCCTGGGGGCTCTGCAGCCCCTGTCACACTCAAACCAGACAGTCAATCCACAATCAGGCCCAGGCACTCCTGGGCCAGGCTCACCAGCTAATCACGTGCCAGCAGACTCACTACACAAATATGCCAACTTCTAAAAGTGGCACTTCTAGACTAGACCAACCATGCCGCATACACCATTACGCAGCATTCAATCTCACTAGTTCACAAATCTCAAACTCGACCCTGCACTCCCCATACATCAGGAACTACCATGGGCATACATATTCCCCATTCATTCCTATGGGAGGGCAGGTCACTCACCATACATACACAGAGAGCACACGCACTTTACACTGTACCAAAGTGAAAAAGTGCGCAGAGGCCTAAAATCACTACCACCAGGGTCCAGAAACAGGCTAGGAAAAAGCAAAAAAGTTTTGGGGTGAACCTGCCAAAAGGCCAGGTCCAACACAACCCCCTTCCAGCCAAAACGCAGGGTAGACCAATCACTCCACTGATGGGCTTCCTTGCTTTGGACGACAAAACACGGACACGGGACAGCACGGCAGGGACACCCTCCGGTTTTTCGCCACTCTGAACCCACATGGATTTCTCTCAACAAGAGCTCTCTGGCACAACTAGGATACCCAACTGGTACTCTCTAGTCATCCAAGGCCAGGACCAGGCCCTAGGCCATCCAAATATCACAGGTCCTGTCCAAACCACAGAGTGGGGGGCAGTAACCCCTGGCACACAATAGCCACTCTCCACTCTCCCTCTCAGGGTAGCTACAACTACCACTGATCCAACAACCTAGGGACCACCCCCTCAGGCTGACCAGAGGTCATGGGCAAGAATGCCCCACCCTACCTCTACTTCTGGGTTTCCGCACCCTCACAGGGAAGCACTCACCAGAACACAACTCTCCTACCAGATCAGGACCTCACTCCATCACTGGTCTACCACATGGAAACTATTCCACTTCTGAGGTACAAAGCACACAGCACAGTCCCTCTTCAAGCAGGTGGGGGGGACACAGCAAAGCCCCCTTTCCTCTACCTTAGTAGAAACAACACACTGCAGGTGGGCCCCAGAACACACAGCAAGGGCAGCCCCCTCAATCTCTTCAGCTGATCTACTTTGGCAGAGATTCCTTCTTGACCTGGAAGTTTCTTAATCTCCCAACCTAGGATCTAAACCTTCAGGTTGCACCGGGGTCAGAAGTACACCATCCCTCTGCACCCCCTTCCAGAGTTCTGCACCCTCCACTTAGGAGCAGTACCCCTCAACACCAGGACCACCGGAGTTCTGGTTACAGACACTCCCCGTCCTCTAGACACAGGAATATCCTCCTCAAATGACCTGTGTGTACAGCCTAGGCCCCTGACCTGGCGCTCCCGGGGGAACCCTCCAGGCCCAGAGACAGGGTTTCGGGCCAACGTGGGACACACCGTCCCACACTCACTCCGCCTACACTGAGACAGGACGTGAGCCCCTACACCCCTACCATCCTCATGGGACCTAGCTGGGCTACACATGAACCTCTTCACCTACACAGGATCATCAGATACACAAGCCACTACTTTTAGAATCTCTCCCTAATGTCTCTGCAAGACACCTAGCACACCGCCAGACATCCACCTTCTTGTCCAATGCCTCTGCAGGACCTCCTGCACACCACCAGAGGTACACCTCACGTGCAAGTTCCTTAAAAAAAACTCACACCAACTCCTCCAGTTCAAGACACCACTCATCCACACACTCCCCCTCCAGACTGGTGAGACAGTTCCTCACTGCCTCAGACTCTCAACCTGTACCCCTCTTACTGAGCACCAGGCACCATACTCTGGGAACTGGGAATGGGACTTCACGCACTGGACACATTTAAGCTGCCACCACTGGATCCTACCATACTGGGGAATCCAGACACACACACACTACACTCAGGGGATAACCACCCTCCCGAGCTAGCTATTTCTCCTCCACACTCCCTTTCTTCCATCTACCCACACAGGGACAGGAACAGGATTGGACACTGGACCCAGCAAGGGATTCCTAATCTATGGGAACCTCCCCCTCTACTGGCGTCCCGCCCTGTCACTTTCTCTCATCTGCCACTAAACAGAAAGCGCAGGTACACCATCTAAAAATGACACTCTTGAGGAAAAACAAAATCATAACAATAATCCCAAACATGTGACTATCTAAAAAATGCAGAGTTTTGTAATGTAGCCAGCTGTCGCTGTGGCACTGCGCAAACACAAGTCCAAATCCGCACCGCTGACCACCAATGTTAGAACTGGCTATTTCTGGTAAGCTAAGGCTGACGCCAAAGCCAGGCAGAAGCCACCATTCTAGTCAGGGCGAGGGAGTCACACGCCAAGATAACCCCTGCTCACCCCCTTGGTAGATTGGCACGAGCAGTGAGGCTAAACTCGGAGGCAATGTGTAAAGCATTTGCGCCAGCACACAACATCAACAACATCCTAGGCACACCAAAAAGGAACTCCACACAAGGTTATATTAAAATAACTTTTGTATTGTCAAAACATATCAGATAGAATCACACATATACATTGTGCCAACTGGCACGGGCAATATTCACGAGGGAATATTTACAAGACAGGGCCACATGGGCCACTGTCAGATTCAACACATTTAGAAATAGTACTTTGTAGATCATAGGAAATAAGATATAAGACAAAATAATAGTTATAAATCACATCCAGTAACTACTGGGAACAGGTAAGTACCACCTACGCAACCCTAAACACCTTAGGAGAATGTCACGCAGGGGACCAGGACCTCACTAGGACCACCTGTATTAAAAAGAACAACCACCTAAGGATAAAATACATTTAGGGGTATAAGCAAGAACACATTACCCATGATGCATGAATCACATTCAGAGGAATAGTAAAGGAATACACATGATGCATAAACCTACACATTCAGCGGTGTTCAGAACAAAGCACATGATGCAATAAATTACATTCAGAGGTACAGCGCAAGAAGACACATGATGCATAAAAAAATTCAAAGGTGTAAAATCAAGGAAGACACATAATGCATTAAAAACATTCAGAGGTGCCCCAACCCAAATCAATAGCGCAAAAAACACACAGTAGACCATTACCATCCTAAACATAGCAGGTAACCACATTGCGCAAAAATTACATACCAGCCCCCATCCAATAAAGGGCCTACAGAGCCCTGTGTCCAGAATGTCAGGGCGCGCTGCCATGCAGCGCCAGTCAGGGGTGCGCCACTGGCGCAAAACCTAAACGTAGCAGGTGCCCACTACTTGCTGGGCACCTGGGAACCACACAAAACCTAAACGGTGTAGCTGCCCACTAATTGCTGGGCAGCTGTGAAGCAGAACTGCGGCAAGGCTCTCACTAGCCCTCAGGAGCAAACTGCGCCCACTGCTAGCAAACAGCGCACGTTGGAGCCACACAGGCTCTAAAACAAATATGCCCCATGGAGCCTTCGAGGCTCTGAATGTACCTCTGGGGCCCTTCGTGGGCTCTGCAAAAACACGGTGGGCCGTTGGAGCCCCCCTCTGGGGCTCGAGATCACTGTGATGGCCCCCTGAGCCTCGTGGGCTCGAAACAAACATGCCCCCAGGGAGCCTCTCGGGGCTCTAGACAACGTTGGGGCGACCCGCTGCCAACCGGGGCCGCCCTGCTTGCACCGCCAACACTGTGCCACACGGGGCTCAATGGGACGCTGCCAATACACGGGGAGCAGCCCACTGCCAAACGGGGCTGGTCCAACTTGTGCCACGTTGGGCGGCCCCCTGCGCAACCGGGGCCGTCCTGACTCTGTGCCTCCTGGGCACTACATTCTCTCCGGGTCGCCGCCCCTCACCACAGAGCCCAACTCACCGGCTCTTTTGTGGGTCGCGTCTCCTCTCCCACTCAGGCTGCGGCGACGGTGCTTCACCCAGGCCCCCTCCTGGGACCCGGGGCTCCCTCCATACACCACGGGGCTCCCTCAGCTCATGGGAGCCCCGCAACACCTCTCCCCTCACTCCTCTGATGCCGGCGGCGGGCGCGAGACTCCTCTCGCAAAACCGGAAGTCCCGCCCGCCGCCAGGCAAAGCATCGCCTGACTTCCGGTTTCTCGAGCGAGGGCCGCGGCGGTGCAACAACGGGGCAAACCGAGGGGTGGGCACCCTCGGTTGTAGAAATAAAAGTAGAAACGGGGTGAGCACCCGTTATTTAATTAAATAAATGGGGTGGCATCCATCAATAAAACATAACATGAATCGGGCGCCAAGCAGGGTAGGCACCTGCCAAACCTCACGCAAAATGCGTGATAGCAACACGCTCGCTAAGGGTAAAAAATAAAGCGCTCTCCCAGCGCTATAAGCACTAAAGCAGCCCCCATGAGTGAAGGGGGCAGGAGAGCCAGGCAAAGGGGTCCCAAAAGTCCTGGGCAGCAAAGTCCAGCAAAAAGTCCTCAGGGTCCAGGACAAGTCCATCAGGAAGGAGGTGAAGCAAAGGGGACCCAGTAAAAGGGTCTCCAGGGTCCAGGAAAACAGAAGGAATCAAGGGCAAAGCCAAGTCCCCCCCCTCAGCCCAGGCAAGGCAGAGGGGTCCCCCAGAAGTCCTCCAGGCATCCAGGGGCTGGGCAGCGCCCGCCCCTGGTAGATTCAAGTCAGAAACAAGAACATTTTGGAAGGGGACACAGCCCCTTCTTATACAGAGAAAAATCTTTGAAGTCTTTGTGCAGGCAGTGTGAGAACCAGCTAGAACTGGTTATAGGGAAGTCCTTTCAGTATCAGGGACAGAGGTGACAGTCGCCCAGCGGGGAGGTGGAGCCAGCATTGTGGCAGGCAGGCACAGCCTCAGTCACACCCAGGTGCTATCTCCTCCCACTTCCCTGGCAGCAGATGCTGCCTTTCATCCACGGGCTGACTCAGACAACCTCCTGGGGGCTCTGCAGCCCCTGTCACACTCAAACCAGACAGTCAATCCACAAGCAGGCCCAGGCACTCCTGGGCCAGGCTCACCAGCCAATCACGTGCCAGCAGACTCACTAAACAAATATGCCAACTTCTAAAAGTGGCACTTCTAGACTAGACACAACCATGCCGCATACACCATTATGCAGCATTCAATCTCACGAGTTCACACATATCAAACCCGACCCTGCACTCCCCACACATCAGGAACTACCATGGGCATACATATTCCCCATTCATTCCTATGGGAGGGCAGGTCACTCACCATACATACACAGAGAGCACACGCACTTTACACTGTACCACAGTGAAAAAGTGTGCAGAGGCCTAAAATCACTACCACCAGGGTCTAAAAACAGGCTAGGAAAAAGCAAAAAAGTTTCGGGGTGAAGCTGCCAAAAGGGCCAGGTCCAACACTGACTGAAACTTTGAAACGGAACTCTGGACCCTTCGACATCCCACTCGACGTGGAAGACTGAAAAATCTCCCTTGTGGTCAAGGAGTGACCACCCTGTGCAAACAGGCACCATCCAGCACCTCGACGTTTGCTTTGTTGCGGTTCCCGCCGGAACTCGAGCGACAGAGATCGACAAGAGCCAGCTTTCCTGCCTTCCAACAGCCCGATCCACAGTCTATGCAGAGCTGAGACCCGTGGAGGCGGCCTGAAGCGTGGGAGCGGCCATCTTGGAGGAACAACGAAGCGCTGACCGTGCAGCACCTGAGGCTCCCTCGAAGCGATGCATTGGAGTCTGAGAAGCTCCAGCCCCGAGCAGCTTGTGCACCGAAGCTCACCCCTCCACACTTGGCGAGTGCTGCGTGGGGCCCTTTTGCTCGACGCGTTGGTCCGGTCGCTTGCCCCTTGGCTAGTGGCCCCAGAACCGACGAACCTACGAATTTACACAGCTGATCTGGTTGCTCCAGATTGGCACCAGCTCCCCTGAAAAGGAGCACCCAGTGACCCAGACTCTGTCCCCTCTGCTTTCAGGTACCCTTCAACTTCGATCCACCCTTGGATCGCACCGGACACTTCTCTTCTGGACGCCTGCAGCATCTTCATCCTCAGGCACCATCGAACTGCGTGACGAAACCCGACACAGGTTGGCACCTGTGCACCCGCGTCCTGTGGGTGAGGTAACTTACTAGCGCCGGTGTTCCCACACTGGTACACACCTCTAGTGCCTAAGTCTAAAGTGATTGACTGCTGCGACCAGATTCAACTCTCGGCCAGGACTGGAGACGATTCACTCTTCCTTCGTGAGACTTGCGCCACAGCTTCAAGATAATTTATTTATATATCGCCGAAGTGGATGCTTTGACGCCACCTCACATCCCCTGGACGATCTATTATCCCAGCTTCACATTGTCCTTCATATGCCATCAGGATTGGGACAAAATCGTGCCTGACTGCTATTGAAATCCTTCCACAGTAGTCCGATAATTCATGTTCCACGCACTGTACCCAGCCCACCATGTCCTGAAGATGATCCACATTTATATGGATCGAAACGCCGTCAACCTAACCGCCAGACTCCAGGCGCTCCTCCACATTGGTTTTCCTTTTTAAAAAACATTGAACTGTGAAACCAGATTTGACTCGGAAACCTTTGTGTTTATTCACTGTATATATTTGCACCTTGCACCTTGCGCTGTTCACGCTGTACTCTTTGTCACTTGCGCTGCAGTAGTGTCACAACTCACTGCACTCGTGCACCTTGTACCACCCTATGGGCTGATATTTGTCAATTGTTTATTTGTTTACACAGTGCTGTAACGAATTGTGTTCATTTGCCATTATCCTTTTATTTTTACCTGAAATATAAAATATTGCTCTTTAGCATATCATGATTATCATAACTGACTCCTTGATTTTTGTAGGATAATACTGTATAGATATCCTCCTAAAGTATTGTTTAAGTAACTAGCTCAATAATACCAATTGGGATATTGTTTTGTATATAATTCCTTAAACCCCAATCCCAATAGGTTGATGGGTTCATACTCCTGTTCTTTTCATATATAAGTCTAAAGTTTGGTAGTCCTAGTCCAGTCGGAAGACTCCTTTTGCAATAACATTGTAACTTTTACGCACCATTGACTTTACATTGGTGAAAGCCGTGCTTCCCGCACTACACCCGAATCCCGCGGGCTACTCCCGCCCTAACTGCTGTTAGTGCATCGTAGTCCAAGCGATTCCCAAGGCCCTAGGCCTTACCCCAGATCGATTAGTGAGTGTTATACCACTTTTTGATATATGGTTTGAGTGGCCACCGGCCTCATCCAAAAACGTGCAACTTGTCTATGTTATACTGTGCTTTTATTTAAACGCTTGTGCTTCATTGCTCATAAAGAGTAGTGGGGATTATTCTAAGAATAAATACATATATTTTGATAATATATAACTCGTGTGGTGTTCTTCCATTTGATATTACAGGATTGTATATGGTAAAACAGCTGGCTTCACATGTCCTTTGGAGTATAGCCTTTAAGGCTACTTAGTCCATGCTACCCCTAGGATAGCTTGTCTATAAGGTTGACTTACAACCACCACCATAAGGGATTGTTTGGACTGATACAGGGTGCCCACAGAACTGTGGACATCATATACCAGGCCAACTTCTCACATTGGTGAGCAGCGGTACGGATTTGAGCTTGCTGTTGTTTTACCTTTGCAATCTTTTTATCAAATTGAAAGATCACATTAAGTACCATAGGTACATATAAATAAAAGCTTAGCATATTTGAGTTCTACTGAACTTAGTGATTGTAGGTAGAATGGCTTAGCACACCTTGACTACAACTCACTAGTAAGGGACAGTAGGAAAACACTTAGTGTAGGTAGGTGCATCACTTACACCACACTAGAGTCATGTCTGGCACAGGTGAACCTACAGGGTCTCTACCTGTGAAGGTTGACCTTCCACAGGCAACCTCCAGCTATGACAAATTCAGCTACAAAGACTTGAGTGCCTTATGCACTGCAAGGAAGCTGAGAAACGGTCACAACCCTACTATTCCTATCATTGTAGCCATCCTAGAAAAAGATGACTTAGAGAGAGCTAAGGTAGTTACCTCAGGATCAGGAGAAGGAGTAGATCCCCCAGAGACTGAGAACACCTCCCCAGAAGTAGAAAATGTGGAGGCAGACCCAGAATCTAATGGTGAAGATTCAGATGTGGATCAATGGGATAACCAGGTCCCAGTGGCAAGGCTTAGCCAGGCAAACTTGGATCTACATGGAAACGGAGAGGGCCAGCACCTCCCCAGAGTACATAACAGGATTCTCCCAGGCAATAGGAGGGAGAGAAGCCCTTCCAGGGATTCTCACATTTCTAGTGCCTCAAGGGAATCACAGAGAGGAATGACTTCCCCTCAAAGAAGAGAGCATAAAGCCAGGATGAGAGCAGTTAATCTCCAGATAGAGAGAGAGGAATTAGCCCTGGCCCAAGCTAGACTTGCTCTTGCAAGAGAGCAGAGATTGAGTGGGGAGACTCCCACTGGTGGCAGCATTATCCCAAGAGATAAAGACAGGTCCTATGACAATAGAAACCTGAGTAAGATTGTGCCCCCCTACAAAGATGGGGATGATATCCACAAATGGATAACTGCTCTTGAAAGGGCCTGCATGGTACAGCAGGTCCCTGAGGATAAGTGGGCAGCAATCTTGTGGCTCTCCTTTTCTGAGAAAGGGAGAGATAAGCTCCTCACAGTTCGACCTGAGGATGCTAAAAACTACTCTGTCTTGAAGAGTGCTCTTATTGATGGGTTTGGCCTAACCACTGAGCAATACAGGTTGTTGTTCAGAGACACCCAAAAAGCACAGACTCAAGGCTGGACTGATTTTGTTGATTGTGCCACTAAGGCTCTGGAGGGTTGGTTGCAGGGAAGTAAAGTTTCAGACTATACAGGATTGTACAATCTTATAATGAGAGAGCAGATCCTTAATAACTGTCAAAACCAGTTATTGCATCAACACCTTGTAGACGTTGATCTGACCTCTCCCCAAGAATTGGGAAAGAAGGCAGACAAATGGGTCAGAACAAGGGTTAAGCAGAAACCCCAGAACCAAGGAGGTAATCAGAAGAAAGCAGATCAGAAGGGTGGTAATCAGAAAGATAAAGACCAGAAGTCTTCTACAGGCCCCCAAACTAATAATAAGGAGGGTGGTTCCCAAAATGGAAAGAAGAAGAAGAATGATGGCCCAAAGAAACCTTGGTGCAACTTTTGCAAGTCCACTTCCCATTGGGGGAGTGAATGCACTAAGAGAAATCCAGTTGCTACTACTGCAGTCCCTAAGACACCTGCACCCCCTAGTACAGTTAGCAGTGGTAGTACACAACCCAAGGCTATAGTAGGGTTAACCCTGGGTACTGAGATGGAGACAGGCTTAGTCAGGATCCCTAATCAGGCAGTTCTGATCTGTGAGGGGGACTTAGCTATGTCCTCTACTGTGAGTCCTAGTAACCTGGGCAAGTACAGGCAGACGCCTTTAATTAATGAGAAACTGGCTCAGGCCTACAGGGACCTAACTTTGTGAACCCTGAACAGATGATACTAGGTGAGAATTACCTAGTGACCAATGCTAGCAACACCACCACTACACATAGTGTGGCTGTTGTTAATTTCTCCTGGGGAGGGGTAACTGGCCACAAAAGAGTTGTTGTTAGTGCAGACCTCCCAGTTGACTATTTGTTGGGCAATGATCTGGAGGAATCATTATGGTCAGAAGTGGAGTACAGGACTCATGCAGAAATGCTAGGGATTTTAGCACATGTGCTGGCTGTAACCAGGTCCCAGGCCAAGAAGTGCCTACCTGAACCTGTGGTGGATCTTGAAACTATAGACCAACCACAACCCAAGAGAAGGAGCAAGAGGGTCAAGGCAGAGCCTTCCCACTTGCCCCAGGTTGAGGATCAGACCTCACAGGAGGGTGATTCTGTGATCCAAGAGGAGACTGTCTCTGAAGAGCTTGAACCTGATCAGGTTGAGTTTCTGGGGATAGGGGGACCCTCAAGGGCAGACCTGGGGCAGGCTCAGTTGACTTGCCCTTCACTTGAACCCCTCAGACAGCAAGCTGCTGCTGAGGCTACAGGGAATGCTCAAGGTACCCATTCAGTGTATTGGGATGATGGGCTCCTTTATTCAGAGGCTAGAGACCCCAAACCTGGTGCAACCAGGAGGTTGGTCATACCTTTGCAATTTAGGGGCTTCCTTCTAACCTTGGCCCATGATATTCCCCTTGCAGGACACTTAGGCCAGAACAAGACTTGGGACAGGCTTGTCCCTCACTTTCACTGGCCTCATATGTCAGAGGATACCAAGGAGTTTTGTCGCTCCTGTGTCACCTGCAAAGCCAGTGGCTAATCAGGTGGCACAACCAAGGCCCCCCTTATACCACTACCTGTGGTGGGGGTGCCCTTTGAGAGAGTTGGGATTGACATTGTTGGACCAATGGATCCCCAAACAGCATCTGGGCACAGATTTATACTGGTGGTAGTGGATCATGCCGCCAGGTACCCAGAGGCAATTCCCCTGAGGACCACAACAGCTCCTGTTGTGGCAAGGGCCCTACTTGGAGTTTTCTCCAGAGTGGGCTTTCCAAAGGAGGTACTTTCAGGCAGAGGTACTAACTTTATGTCTGGATACTTAAAGGCAATGTGGAAGGAGTGTGAAGTGAACTACAAGTTCACCACACCCTATCACCCACAGTGCAATGGGCTTGTTGAAAGGTTCAACAAGACCCTCAAGGGAATGATAAAAGAATTACCTGAAAAGCTCAGGCATAGATGGGATATCCTTTTACCCTGCTTACTCTTTGCTTACAGAGAGGTCCCACAGAAGGGGGTTGGCTACAGCCCTTTTGAACTTTTGTTTGGCCACCCTGTGAGGGGTCCATTGTGTCTTGTGAGGGAAGGATGGGAGTTACCTCTCAAAAAGCCCAAACTTGATATTGTGGACTATGTACTTGGTCTCCGCTCCAGGATGGCTGAGTACATGGAGAAAGCATCCAAAAACCTGGAGGCCAGCCAAGAATTACAGAAAGCTTGGCATGACCAAAAGGCTGTTCTGACTGAGTACCAGCCAGGACAGAAGGTGTGGGTGTTGGAGCCAGTGGCACCAGCAGCACTCCAGGACAAATGGTCTGGGCCCTACACCACAATGGAAAAGAAGGGGGAAGTCACCTACATGGTAAACTTTGAAACCCCTAAAAAAAAAACACAGGGTGATCCATGTGAACAGACTGAAAGCATTTGTTGACAGAGAAAGCATGGGCTTGCTCATGGCTACAGATGGGGAACAGGAGGAAGAGAGTGACCCTCTCCCAGACCTGCTATCCCAAAACCCTGATGATGGCTCAGTTGATGGAGTAGCCTTGGCAGGCAACCTCACTGACCAGCAACAGATGGACTGCAGACAAGTTTTGCAAGCCCATAGACATATGTTTTCACTCACACCCAGTCAGACTACCTGGTGCACCCATGTGGTGGACACTGGTGATAGTCTACCTGTGAAGAACAAAATTTACAGGCAACCTGACCATGTCAGATATTGTATCAAGGCTGAGGTGCAGAAAATGTTAGAACTTGGAGTGATTGAGCCATCAGAGAGCCCCTGGGCCAGCCCGGTAGTCTGTGCCAAAACCTCATACCCAAGATGGAAATAGAGAAATGAGATTTTGTGTGGACTATAGAGGTCTCAATGCTGGCACTAGGACAGATGCTCATCCCATTCCAAGGGCAGATGAGCTCATTGACAAATTGGCTTCTGCCAAGTTTCTGAGCACATTTGATCTGACAGCTGGCTATTGGCAAATCAGGTTAGCTGAGGAGTCAAAGGCCAAGACAGCATTCTCTACCCCAGTGGGCATTATCAGTTTGTGGTGATGCCCTTTGGTTTGAAGAATGCACCTGCCACCTTCCAAAGGTTGGTGAATCAAGTCCTTTCTGGGTTGGATGACTTTTGTGCAGCATATCTAGATGATATTGATGTCTTTAGCTCTACCTGGGAGGATCACCTGATCCACCTGAAGAAGGTTCTGGAGGCCCTGCAAAAGGCAGGCCTGACTATCAAGGCTACCAAGTGCCAGATAGGGCAGAGCAAGGTTGTGTACTTGGGCCACCTAGTAGGTGGGGGTCAAGTTCAACCATTGGAGAGCAAGATCCAGGCCATACAGGACTGGGCTCCTCCAACTACCCAGACACAAGTCAGAGTCTTCTTGGGCCTGACTGGGTATTACAGAAAATTTGTAAAGAATTATGGGTCCATTGTGACACCATTAAATGACTTGACATCCAAGAAGATGCCCAAAAAGGTTCAGTGGACAGTTAGCTGTCAAAGGGCATTTGATGACCTGAAGAAGGCCATGTGCTCTGCACCAATCCTTAAGAGTCCTGACTACTCCAAACAGTTCATTGTTCAAACAGATGTTTCTGAGTTGGGGGTGGGAGCTGTGCTTTCACAACTTAATGTAGATGGTCAAGACCAGCCCATTGCTTTCATTAGCAGAACTCTGACCCCTAGAGAGAAACGTTGGTCAGCCATTGAGAGGGAGGCCTTTGCTGTGGTTTGGGCCCTGAAGAAGCTGAGGCCATACTGGTTTGGTACTCACTTCCTAATTCAGACAGACCATAAGCCCCTCTTGTGGCTTAATCAGATGAAGGGTGAAAACCCCAAACTACTCAGGTGGTCCATTTCCCTACAGGGGATGGACTTTACAGTGGAGCACCGCCCAGGGACTGACCATGGTAATGCAGATGGTCTCTCCAGGTACTTCCACTTAGAACATGAAGACTTATCTGGTCAAGGTTAAGTTTAATGTCCATGCGTTTGGGGGGGGGGGGGGTTGTGTAGGAGAGTAGGGTCTGCTATCCTATGGTCACCCCAATTTTTGCTTTTTGCTTCACTGGTTTTCGACTTAATGTGGCTGTGGGCCTGCTAATCAGACCCACAGCCTGCTGTTCTCTCTCTAAATTCACAGACATGTACCATAGGTACATAACCAATTTGGTACTGAACACCTTGTTAGCCCCTATACAGTGCACTATAGGTGCCATGGGCATAGGTGCATCCAAGGCCTACCAGGGGCTGCAGCATATCTTTTGCCACCCCTGGCTGGTACTTAAATCGACACAACTGGCTGTTCACACAGCTGGGGCAAGGTAGTGTAATCACCCCTTGCTTAGATATAGTATACCTATGTCTAAACCTATATCTGGACACATATATACCTATAAGTCACTCCTATGGCAGGCCATAACAATCCTGGAGGCAGAGTGCTTGGTTTAATGTGAGATGGTGCTCTAGCATGAGCTGAGCCTGTCTGCAGCGTTCGGAACGATTTCCTTACTGCTGTTCCAGTGATACTGCCATACCATATACTCTTAAGTGCATTATAATCCTCGCGGTTATGGCTAACTTTGGTTTGGCTTTATCAAAAATGTCGTGTTTGGTGTCATATGTGAAGAAACAGGAGTATGAACCCATCAACCTATTGGGATTGGGGTCTCAAGAGGTATATGCAAAACAATATTCCAATTGGTGTCATTAAACACGTTAATAAACAGTATTTAATAAGGATATCTATACAGTATTATCCTAAAACAAACAAGGAGTCAGTTATTTGGTTCACGATAGTGCTCAAGCAGCATCTTTTTATATTCAAAGAGAAACGAGAGCAGAGGTGGATAAACTTAATTGGTAACAGCACTGTGTAAACGAATAAACATATAACGAATATCAACCCATAAGGTAGTACAAGGTGCACGAGTGCAGTGAGTTGTGACACTACGGCAGCGCAAGTGACAGAGAATACAGCGTGAACGGCGCAAGGTGCAAAGTGCAAATATATACAGTGGAGGTACAGTAATCGTTTCTTGGTTCAATATTCGAAGGGAGAACCACTGTGGAGGGGCGCCTAGAGTCTAGCTGTTTGGTCGACGGCGTTTCGATCCGTATGAATAAGGATCATCTTCAGGACATGATGGGCTGGGTACAGTGCGTGGAGGAAGGATAATAGGATCAGTGTCGGAGGGTTCACTAGGAGTCAAGCCTGTGGTGGTCCTAATCCGGGTGGCACGTGGAGAGCAGCAGAATCCTGGAGTAACGAGTAGTTCAGGAGAGGCAAGGGCCGTCAAGTGGCGTGAAAACGTCCACTTCGGCGGTGAAGAAATCAATTATCTTAAGGCTGTAATCTGAATCCCACGGCAAGGAGTTAAATCGTCATTGAATCGGGAAGTAACTTGAATCGAGTAGCAGCGCTCAGTCGCTATGGTGGCGCCATAGCGACTGAGCGCTGCTACTCGATTCAAGTTACTTCCCGATTCAATGACGATTTAACTCCTTGCCGTGGGATTCAGATTACAGCCTTAAGATAATTGATTTCTTCACCGCCGAAGTGGACGTTTTCACGCCACCTGACGGCCCTTGCCTCTCCTGAACTACTCTTTACTCCAGGATTCTGCTGCTCTCCACGTGCCACCCGGATTAGGACCACCACAGGCTTGACTCCTAGTGAACCCTCCGACACTGATCCTATTATCCTTCCTCCACGCACTGTACCCAGCCCATCATGTCCTGAAGATGATCCTTATTCATACGGATCGAAACGCCGTCGACCAAACAGCTAGACTCTAGGCGCCCCTCCACAGTGGTTCTCCCTTCGAATATTGAACCAAGAAACGATTACTGTACCTCCACTGTATATATTTGCACTTTGCACCTTGCGCCGTTCACGCTGTATTCTCTGTCACTTGCGCTGCCGTAGTGTCACAACTCACTGCACTTGTGCACCTTGTACTACCTTATGGGTTGTTATTCGTTATATGTTTATTCGTTTACAGAGTGCTGTTACCAATTAAGTTTATCCACCTCTGCTCTTCGTTTCTCTTTGAATATAAAAAGATGCTGCTTGAGCACTATCGTGAACCAAATAACTGACTCCTTGTTTGTTTTAGGATAATACTGTATAGATATCCTTATTAAATACTGTTTATTAATGTGTTTAATGACACCAATTGGGATATTGTTTTGCATACATCAAGTGTTTGGTGTCATACATTTTGGAATACTACCCCCTTGCCAGTTCTGGCGACTGGGGTAGCATTCCACCCTTCTAGAGGGAGAAGACATGTTACTTTACTGAAAACGCGGTTAATCCTAACCAGAGCCCCAGCATCACAAAATGGATGCTGCTGCCACAGACACATGTCTGACCTCCAGCTGCTGACCGAAACTTGGCAGAGGACGCCTAGACAAAGAGTTTCCTGTCACAGGGAGGTGTCACACCACCCCAGACAGGAGATAGTGGATTGTAGCAGGGAGGGTTGAATTAAACTAGACACTGCCTGGGGCACACAAGGTGTCACTGGGCAGATTCCAGTCAAACCGGTTCTGGGGCACACCAGCCCCAGTCTTGGTGGCAAACTGGACAAAGGAAAGGGGTGTAACCACCCCCTTCCTGGGTCCCACCAATAGGAGGGACCTAGCAGGTAATCCAGCCCCCAGATATGGAATATAGGTGGGAGCAGTGCCAATGCACATCAGATTATCCTGACTGAAACTTTGAAATGAAACTCTGGACCCTTCGACATCCCACTCAACGTGGAAGACTGAATAATCTCCCTTGTGGTCAAGGAGTGACCACCCTGTGCAAACAGGCACCATCCAGCACCTCAACGTTTGCTTTGTTGCAGTTCCCGCTGGAACTCGAGCAACAGAGATCAACAAGAGCCAGCTTTCCTGCCTTCCAACCACCCGATCCACAGTCTATGCAGAGCTGAGACCCGTGGAGGTGACCTGAAGCGTGGGAGCGGCCATTTTGGAGGAACAACGAAGCACTGACCGTGCAGCACCCGAGGCTCCCTCGAAGCTGTGCATTAGAGTCTCAGAAGCTCCAGCCCCGAGCAACTTGTGCACCGAAGCTCACCCCTCCACACTTGACGAGTGCTGCGTGGGGCCCTTTTGCATTTTCCTGCTTGATGCGTTGGTCCAGTTGCTTGCCCCTTGGCTAGTGGCCCCAGAACCAACGAACCTACAAATTTACACAGCTTATCTAATTGCTCCAGATTGGCACCAGCTCCCCTGAAAAGGAGCACCCGCTCAGACCTTGCTGGTCCGAGTGTTAGGCCTTCTTTGAATCCTGCATGGGTTGCCTTTGCCAAGGCTTGTTGACTCCGATCCGGTAACCGACACCGCCGACAGCGAGAGCCTTTGTAGAACAGCTCGTGATCCACTCCAGGACATCCTCGGTGCCCCAGAGTCTATGTGGCAGTGGAGACAAGACACTTGACATTGACCTAATTGCGCCCGACATCGCCTGGTTCCTTCCTGGTCACTGGCTCGTGACCCAGACTCTGTCCCCTCTGATTTCAGGTACCCTTCAACTTCGATCCACCCTTGGATCGCACCGGACACTTCTCTTCGGGACGCTTGCAGCATCTTCATCCTCAGGCACCATCGAACTGCGTGACGAAACCCGACACAGGTTGGCACCTGTGCACCCGCGTCCTGTGGGTGAGGTAACTTATTAGCGCCGGTGTTCCCACATTGGTACACACCTCTAGTGCCTAAGTATAAAGTTTGGTAGTCCTAGTCCAGTCGGAAGACTCCTTTTGCAATAACATTGTAACTTTTACGCACCATTGACTTTACATTGGTGAAAGCCGTGTTTCCCGCACTGCACCCGAATCCCGCGGGCTACTCCCGCCCTAACTGCTGTTAGTGCATCATAGTCCAAGTGATTCCCAAGGCCCTAGGCCTTACCCCAGATCGATTAGTGAGTGTTATACCACTTTTTTGATATATGGTTTGAGTGGCCACCGGCCTCATCCAAAAACGTGCAACTTGTCTATGTTATACTGTGCTTTTATTTAAACGCTTGTGCTTCATTGCTCATAAAGAGTAGTGGGGATTATTCTAAGAATAAATACATATATTTTGATAATATATAACTTGTGTGGTGTCCTTTCATTTGATATTACAGGATTGTATATGGTAAAACAGCTGGCTTCACATGTCCTTTAGAGTTAAGCCTTTAAGGCTGCTTAGACCATGCTACCCCTAGGATAGCTTGTCTATAAGGTTGACTTACAACCACCACCATAAGGGATTGTTTAGACTGATACAGGGTGCCCACAGAACTGTGGACATCATATACCAGGCCAACTTCTCACAAGGGGTTTAATATAGCAGGGAGTACTGGTGTTTAGAGGTTGTGAGGGGTCATCAATGGATGGTGTTTACGGATGGAGATGGGTCAGCAATTTAAATGCATCCAAAGTATTTGTGTGAAATGTAAAAGATATAAATATGAAATAATGGGCCAGATGAACGACCGTTTTTTGCGGTCGTAAAAGGGGTTTTAGGCCAGTTTCGGACTGCAAAATATGTGTGGCTCATGTACCAACCCTATTTTGCAAGTCGGTAATCAATTAGCGATTCGCAAAATAGGGCTAGCGACTCCCTACTAGGAAGGGGCGTTCCAAAGGAATCCCTTCCTAATAGCGACTCCAAAACCAATGTATGAATGTTTTGCAACTGCAATTGCAGTCACAACACACTCGCAGTTTACCACCCTTCCAAGAAGGGTGGTGAGGCACTCACAAACGGGAAGGGGTCCCCAGGGGAATGCATGCACAATCATTTTTTAAGGGCAGGCAGTGGTCCCAGAGACCACTGCCTACCCTTAAAAAAATTAAACTCAAAAGTTTAATTTTTAATTTTTAAATGCATCCCGTTTTCCTTTAAGGAAAATGGGCTGCATTAAAAAAAACTGCTTAATTTAAAAGCAGTCCCGGACATGGTATCTGCTGACCCCTGCAGGCCTCCATCCCTGGGAGTACTAACCATTCCCAATGGGGTTACAAATTGTGACGGCCTCATTAATATTCATGAGGCATGCAATTTGCTACCCCATGGGACTAGCAAACAGTGTCTCAAACACTGTTGTACATAGCATATTGCGACTCGCAAATTGTAGCTCGGAATTTGTCGCAATGTCTGATTGAAATAAAGCACTGAAAAAAATATCTTTGACAAAACTGTTTCTCAAACTAAGACCTCCAACCATTGCATTTACATTTAAAAAATAAGCATTCAAAATCCAAATTAGACCAAAAAGACATTCTGTGGATTGGTTTCTATGAAAACGTACATGCCATTGATTCTGAAATTTTCCATGAAATGGTTTCTCATTAATGGTTTTACATGAAATTGTTTTTCTATGAAATCACATACAGCCTCCCAGCACACTTGAAATTTGCATCTGTTACCTGGGGATCTTTTCAAACTACATCTGCAAGATTGGCTGGCATTTCTCAGAAAGCATTTCTCTCTTCCATCTGTGTTGGATGCCATCATAAAACTCAAACCTCAGTATCGTCTCTTCCCAAAAACCAGCCAAGAACAATTAGCTACCAAGCAAGGGTCCTTCAACATTGCTAGATTTCTTCGTGTGATAGATGCCATTACTTTTTGTGATTCTTCAGCTACTTTGCACCTGTACAGAAACTGTAAACATAATTTTTTGATCAACAGGCAATAGGTTACCATAATGGACTGGTCATCAATGTCCTTGTCAAGTATCCTGGAAGTGTCCATGATGCATACATTGTTTGCACTGTACCATTACCCTCGCCCCGCTCACGAAACCCTGCAAAACTTAGACCAGTAAGAGAGCCAGCTGGTTCACCGAAGACCTCCAGACCTCCGAGTGAATCTGCCGAAATCTGGAAAAAAACTGGACCCTCGAAAGCACACCGGAAAGCTACACAGCCCACAAGAACGCCACCTGCTGACACCACCAACTTATCAGATCTGCCAAAAGGACCGCCTTCAGAGACCGCATAGACAACAACGCACACAACAGCAAAGAACTCTTCAGCATCGTGAAGGAACTCTCCAACCGCAGCTCCAACACCAACGACATCCGACCATCACAAGAAGTGTGCGACTCACTGGCCACCTTCTTCCACCGCAAGATCGCCGACATCCATGACAGCTTCAATGCCGTCACCACCCCGGCAACCGCCGGCAACCCCGCCCCCACGGCCGCCACCCGCACCAATCGCCTGCTCGCCTGGGCCAACATTAACGATGACGACACCATCAAGATCATGAACACCGTCCAATCCGGATCCCCAGAAGACCCCTGCCTGCACCACATCTTCAACAAAGCCAGCAGCAGCATCACACCCTATCTCCGAAAAACCATCAACATTTCCTTCGAGACAGCGACCTTCCCGGAGAGCTGGAAACACGCAGAGATCAACGCCTTACTCAAGAAACTCAAGGCGGATCCCAAGGATCTAAAGAACTTCCGACCCATCTCCCTACTCCCGTTCCCGGCAAAGGTCATCGAAAAGGCCTTCAACAAACAACTGACCAGCTTCCTCAAAGAGAACAACATCCTGGACCCGTCCCAATCTGGATTCTGTAGCAACCACAGCACCGAAACTGCCCTAATCGCTTCCACCGATGACATCAGGACCCTGCTCGACAACGGAGAAACCGCTGCCCTCATCCTCCTGGACTTGTCAGCTGCTTTCGACACAGTCTGCCACTGCACACTAAAAGCACGCCTCCACGACGCGGAATCCAAAAAAGGCCCTTGATTGGACCACCTCCTTCCACACGAGGAGAACCCAGAGCTTACGCATCCCCCCCTTCCGCTCCGTAGCCACCGAGATCATCTGCGGCGTACCCCAAGGATCATCCCTCAGCCTAATGTTGTTCAACATATACATGGCACCGCTCGCCCACGTCGCCCGACAGCATGACCTAAACATCATCTCCTATGCTGACGACACCCAGCTGATCCTCTCGCTCACCAAGGACACCAGCACCGCCAAAACCAACCTCCACGAACGAAAGAAGGCCGTCACTGACTGGATGAGGAACAGCCGCCTGAAGCTGAACTCGGACAAGAATAAGATCCTCATCCTCGGTTCCACCCTCTCAGCCTGGAATGACTCCTGGCACGGCACTAGGAGCTCCCCCTACACCCACTGACCACGCACTGAACCTGGAGGTCATCCTCGACTCCACTGTCTCCATGACAAAGCATGTCAACGCCGTCTCCTCCTCCTGCTTTAACACCCTCCGTATGCTTCGCAGGATCTTCAAGCAGATCCACACCACAACTAGAAGGACGGTCACCCAGGCCCAGACTGGACTATGGCAACGCACTCTACGCAGGAGCCCCGGCTAATCTCCTGAAACGGCTCCAATACATCAAGAACGCCTCTGCACGCCTGATCTTCGACATCCCGCACCGCAGTCACATCACACCCGACCTGAGAGACCTGCACTGGCTCCCCATCAACAAGAGAATAACCTTCAAGCTACTCACCCACGCACACAAGGTACTCCACGACACCGGACCAGCATACCTCAACAGCCGACTCATCCTCTACACCCCGTCCCGCCAGCTCCGCTGGGTAGACCGCGCCCTTGCCACTGTCCCCCGCATCCGTAGAGTGACCTCCGGTGGCAGATCATTCTCCCACTTTGCCGCCAAGATGTGGAACACCCTCCCCATCCGCCTACGGCAGACCGAATACCTCCTAACCTTCAGGAAACGGCTCAAGACCTGGCTCTTCGAACAGTAGCAGCGTCCCCCCACCCCAGCGTCTGGAGACCCTCATGGGTCTGTAGTGCGCTTTACAAATGCTATCATTGATTGATTGATTGATCAATAAGCATTTCAAGAATGGCAGATATGGGAATGGCCTACACATTGGTAAGGAAAGCAGATTATTCACTATATAAACTATTTTGAAAAGTATGACATAATAAATATTTTTTTGTTTGTGTTTGGATCTTGTGTCATGTGAACATACGGGTAGTATTTCACTCAAACATATAGCCATTACTGTAGCATTGTGGCATTACTTCACTGATTACGTGATATAAGCAGAAAAATGACGACAGTAAAAAGTACTATGTCATGTCAGGCTGTGTGAAAAAACCGGATCATATTATCTGCAATATCATAGACATCAACTGGCAAATAATATAGTCAATAAATATTGATAAGCTAAGAACAACAGATACATCAAATACATGTTAGAGATGTGTGTATGTGCAATGGGGTGGCAAATCAGGACTAGTTGAAATGTTACAAAATAAAGCAAAGGTGTGTAATAAATGTTGTTATCCTAAGCATATGTATTGCACATGGCTGTAAATGTAGGCTGATGAAAATTTTGGATGAAAAAAAGGTAAGTGCACTTCAAGAAGCAATGTCTGTCATGCACTGAAAGTCTAGTTTGAAATCAAGAAATAAATGCAGACTTTAGGTACATATGTGATACTAAAAAGAGCAAACGTCCAGGCATAGTAACATTCAAAGTCTAAATATACACATAGATAGTAAGTCGAATTGACATTATTTGTTAATGGGATAGATAACTAAAATCTTTTCTCAAGGACCAAATGGACTCCCTCAGGGTTCATTTAAAGCAGATATTACATTTTGGGCAAGCAGGCTAACATACGTGCATAACTATGTGATGCAACAGCAGTCAATTCTTGACTCTTGGAGGGATCAATAAAAATAACCCTTTTTTAAAGGAGGGCAATAGGCTTCAACCAGATAATTACAAATAATAACCCTAAAAGACATAAAGGCTAAACATTTTGCAAGCCTACTGATTTTAGATCTATAACGGGTGGGCAAAAACCAAATTGTCTCCCCAAATCAGACAGGTTTCTTCCAGGGTGCAGGAACTGAAATCAATCTGCAATGCCTGGCCCTAGAATTGGACAAACAGAAGTTATAAGAAACAGCCACTGTATTAACGTTACATGGACTATAAGTCAGTGTTTGACTGTTAAACCGCAACCTGCTATGGCAAAAACTATCATTCTGGGGTATCCCGGCCTATTTACTAAAATCAATCCAGTTACTCTATTCAAATACCTGGCAGACGGTAAGATTCGGGGATACAATAAGGCTTTCTAGGAAAATACATTTTGAGCAGTGGCTAAAGCAAGGGTGTGTGCTGGCCCACTAACTTTTTTATTTGTTTTTTGGCAGATCTTTCGATTGAAGTAAATGAAATAATTTCCAACTCATTAAAAATAGGTACTCTGCAGATCTCAAACCTATTGTATGCTGACAATGTCATCCTGATGAGTCAGACCAACATCAGCCTATAACAACTAATCGATAAGCTGCACTTGTATTCCTTAATAAATGGTTTGACAATCAATCTAAAGATATCAATGGTGATGGAAGTTAGCAGTAGAATTAAAAAAAAAAAGAATAGCTTGTCCCTAGGAAGGAAACAATTGGAGCTGACTACTACCTACAGATATCTGGGTGTATTATTCAATGATAACAGCACAAAAGAAATCTGAAGAGAAAAGTTACAATCTTTACTATGGCCTTTCAATCTTTACAAAGAATATTAGCAGGACCAAGCTTTGCCCCCCCCTTATTGAAAGTCATTTCAGCTAAACTGATGCCTAGTATTACATATGGAAGTAAAGTTTTTAGAGGAAGAGATGCTGTCCTGATTAATACTGTATTGGCAAGACTGTTTCAATCAATATTTTGTCTTCCCCTAAAAGCATCTTCTGCTCAGATACAATTAAAATTCGGACTAGTAAATCAAGTATTTGCAAGCAAAGGGGCCTATATAAAATTCCGGTACAGAATAAAGTCGTCCTCTGAAAATCATCTATGCCAAGCCTTGTGGCAGGAATTACATAAAATAAGTATGTGCCTGACTGCACTTATCTTATGTAATCAATTAAAGATCCAGGAAATCAATATCTAAGGAAAAACTCATATTCACAAACAATCTTCAAAAGGATTAACTTTTCAGTAAAGACATTATCGCTCCTTAAAGATAAAGAACTGCTGGCATCCAGATTGCAAACCTGGTCTTCAATTAAAGAATATAAGACACTTAAGCAACAAATGTATTTAGAAGCAGGCTGGTCGCGATACTCAAAAATTGATTTCATGCATTATCGGTTTGGTTGTACCCCAGGAGAATGCACTAGAAAAAGATGGAATAAGTTAAAGTCAGAGACAATCTGCAGACTGTGTAAATCAGGAAAGGAAAATATTATACACATTGACAGGCTTGTGCCCGGCTTTAACGAAGAACGATGATCAATGTTATAGGTTCTATTCAAAGACCGGGGTGTACGAACTTACAGGCAGGCAATAATAATGAGTCTAAATCAGTCATACGCTAATCTGAACTGTTGTTATACAAAACTTTAACGATCTGCTGGGAAAAAAGTATATGCTGAGGAATAACAGGAGAATTCGTATCGTAAGGAAAGAAATTTCCACACCAAGTTTAAATACTGGCACATTTGCTTTTAATCTTTTTTTAAAATATTTTTTATAAAAAATACTGCTTTTTAGAATGATGTATTTATATATGGGTTATGGAATGTATTGGTTTTTAATAACTAGGCATACATAAAAATGGCTTACCTTCTCAAGTTGTCGACATTTGCTGCTTCTCAGTTTAAAAAAGTAATACTGATATATTCACTTTTTTGGCTTACAAAAGTGCAAGGCACCAGAAAATAATCTAGGTAAAAAATAAACCAAGGTAAAGTATCACAGTTTATTTACAATTATAATTAGAATCTTCTCCTGTTAACAAAATGGTGTTAGAAGCAAATAGAAGTAAATATTCACAAAGAATAAAAAATCTTTAAACAAATATGCATCTACAAAAATTGATTTTGACACAACTTATTTCCACATCATTAGGCCTCATACAAAAAAGGGCTACAGCGCAATACCTATGTATCATTCTTAGTTTTTCAAGACAACTTACCATGGAAAAACCTTTACCTGATGTATGAAGAATCGCATATAAAATTACTAAGTAACATGCTGAATAATGCCTAATCTTTCCAAGTCACTATCCATGCACACCTATTTTATGTGATCTAAGGCTGTAGAAATCTTATGTATACAAGCAGGAACATCATAGGTGAAACCCATATTTCATCCTCATCTCTTTTGTGTAAACAATGAAGGGTACGCTGTTCCCAGGGTGAAAAAGTGAAAGAACCAAGTACTACGAGTAGCACTGTCCTCCCGGTTGCCCAACAGGTTTTGTCCCCACAAGTAATTTCCACGGTTTCAGACACCCAAGAAATAACATTGGTTTCATGGAATGTAGCAGGTTTGAGGAGCAAAATCGCTATAGAAGAGGGGTCAAATTGGGTGGAGAAATGTGATATTTTAGTCTTCCAGGAGACTTGGGCGGTAGAGCCGCTTTATTTACAAGGTTTTTTTAATTTCCATAAAGCAGCACATAAAGGAGTTAAGGGCAGACCCATGGGCGGTCTATGTATCTGGGTCAGGCAAACTATTAATTGTAGCCCATTGGAGTTAGCTATAGACAATCCGGATCTTCTGGCCTTAAAGTTGCATCTTGCAGGCAGCCCTGATATACTTATTATTAATGTTTACAATAGAGGCCTGCCCGGTGGGCGTGGTACTGTTACTTTTCAAAGCCTTGACGGTTTTCTGGATTCTGTCAATCCGGGCACAAACATAATAATAGCTGGGGATTTAAATTGTTCTTTCGAGCCACTGCACGTTGACGGGGATTCATTTCTGACAGAATTAGACGCCCAATGGAACATCCCCCCTCTTGACCTTAGTCCCATTAAGAAATGGACTGAATCGGCCCTACAATGGATGGGCCTTTGCCTAGAACGTGGTTTTAGGGCAGCAAATGGGAGGTCTGTCTCTGACAAGCAGGGTAGAGCCACTTTTGACAATGGCTTGCATAAAAACAGAATAGACTATGTCCTCATTAAGGCCGAGTGTTGGACAGCCCTAAGGGATATGGTGATAGTGGATCGCCCTGAGAGCGACCACAACCCTCTTGTACCTACCTTGCAGCTGAGTGGGGTCCCGCATTACATAGAAAACACGGAGATAGTCACCGCTGATGCGTTTTTAACTAATGACCAACATAGGGTACGATGGGCAAAGGTTGCTATTGACCCGGGGGCATTAGATGCAATAAAAACCAAAGTAACCAAGGCCGTTGAAACCCTGCGCTCTCTTCCAACACAGACTGATATAAACTTGAAGATAACACAACTTCATTTAAGACCTGTTTTTTGGACTAAAGTTGCATTTCACTAAACCGGGCAATCCAAAAGGGAATGGGGGTAAACCAAAGTCCAAAAACTGGTATAACTAGCAGTGTAGAGAGAACTATGGAGTACTAGTTGCAGTCATCAAAGCAAAGAACATGGAGGATATTAGATTAGCTAGGTGGAGCTACTCCAAAGTTAAACATAAGGCCAAGCAAGAGTGGGATAATGACCATTGGCAGGACCTCCGTGTTGCCACCAAACAGAAAAATTTGACAAAGTTCTGGCACATTGTGAAATGGGGCAATTCTCAAAACTCCCAGACACCAGCAAATCATGTCCCTATTGATAGATGGGTCGAGCACTTCGAGACTCAATTTTCAGGGCTCAACCTGAATGAGGTAGTCATTCCCCATGTTACCCAGGATATGGACAGTGTGCATGACCTAGTTTTTGACAGTAGAGAAGTTGAGGTGGCCCTGAGTAAGATCCCTAGTGGCAAGGCCCCGGGTATTGATTACATTCCGGCAGACCTCTTCAAACATGACCAAGAAAATTGGGTCCCCTATATTACCTTTTTGGCTAATGCCATTTCTAAGGGGGCCGTCGTTCCAGAATCATGGAGAGGCGCCGAGATATTGCCAATATATAAGAAGGGTGACCGCTCAATCCCGGGTAATTATCGTCCTATCAGTTTGATAGACACAATTCAAAAAATCATTGCCAGGATGGTCTTGGCCCGTATACAGAGTTGGATCGAGTTGGAGGAAATATTATCTCCCCTCCAGGCTGGGTTTAGATCCTGTACCAGCACCATCGAACAGGTCCTTAGGTTCAATCTCATCTACTGGAAAACGGTCAGCCTTGGCGGGGGTACTTTGTTCGCTGCCTTCGTTGACCTCAGGTCAGCATTTGATCTTGTTCCTAGGGCCAAACTGTGGGGGGTCCTAGACAGCATGGGGATGCCCCCGGAACTTCTTAATACCGTAAAAAGACTACATGAGGCAAATTTTGCCCAAGTGCGATGGGGCAAGCAAGGGCAAGTCACTAGCAGATTTCCAGTGTCAAGGGGTGTTAGGCAAGGGTGCGTCCTTGCGCCAACCCTGTTCCTGCTATATATAAACAGGGTTGTGCAGTATTTTTCAATTTTTTTGACGGACGCCCCTTCCCTGGGTGGGACCAAATATCCGTTACTAATGTTTGCGGATGATACGCTTTTATTGTCCCAGACACAGAAGGGCCTGCAGTCCGCCCTAAATAAATTTGATGAATTCTGTAATGACCACAATTTGCAGGTATATGTGTCAAAGACCAAGTTCATGGTATTAAACAGGGGTAGACCCGTTATGGGTCATGTCACAATGAACAACATGAAATTAGACCAGACTGACGTAATGACATACCTTGGTATAGTACTAGAGAGTAAAATGAGCTGGAAGCCGCAAATTGACACATTAACTCTCAAGTTTTTTCAACTTACAGGGTGTCTGATAAAAGAGCAGAGAATGTCCCAGACCAAAAGGATAGGTCCAGCCATGAAAATATATAACTCCAGGATTGGTACAGCGATCCTGTACAGGGGGGGTTTTGCTGACCTTTCCTCTTTGGTCAAGGCCCAGAACAAATTTTTAAGGAACTTAATAGGACTCCCTAGTTCCAGCCCTACGAAACCGTTATTACTGGATCTTGGGTGCCACGCCTTAGACGACATTTCCCATTTTAAACCATTAGCCTTATGGAGGAGGCTATGGTCTACCCCAGAACTGGCAATGTATGCTAAGGCAGTGTTGGATGTACGGTCTATTATGGGTGCGGGTAATCTCCCCTGGTTTAGGCAGATCAGACTGCTCCTGGAGGCAATGGGAAATGGAAACCTGTGGTCTGACCCTGTCAAAAGCCGTTTTCCTCCAAAAAGCTATTTAAACAGCTTTACTGGACCATGATTAGTCAGAAACACTTCAGCCAGACCATGGCCACAACTTTGTCTGGGAGGTTTCTGGAACTAAAAAATGATCCTCTATTAGAGGAATATTGGGATACCATCACCAGGTCCAGTGATAGGAAATTATATCACCAGCTTAGGGTTGGTTGTCTACCCATCCGTGTTTTTACAAAGAACTGGCAGGGACAGGGTAGCGATTGTTGTAGATGGTGCAGGGATCGCAGGGAATCTATAGGCCATATATTTTTTGAGTGTCCAGCCTACAAGGCCCCTCGGGCCAAATGGTTAAAACAGATCTGCTGGAATCTGGGCACAAGGGTGGGATCCGAAGCCCTAAGGGTATTAAGGTATGACACCAGTGTACCCATTGTTATTGCCGTAGCCACATTTTTAGGTTGGGTATGGATAATCAGGGCCAGGCCCGAGTCAGTATAGCTTCTTTTTAAAGTTTTTAAAGTTTTTTATCCTGTTTTCAACGTAAATTGTATTTATAATCATGTCCACCTTCGACTATTTTAAATACCAAGTGTCTTTTTATACCCTGTGGAATTGTATATCTTTTGAATTTGTATTTATTAATCCTGTTTGTCTTTCTGTGGCCGTATGCACATTAGATACTGTCTTTTATGATGAATTCAATCGAAATAAAGACATTTGAATTGAATTGAATTGAAAGAACCAAGTAATGGATGAAGGCCCCAACAAAGGAGGAAAGGGATTCCCCTATGTCTACACTCTCCCTAGGGCCCTTACACCCACAGCACCAACGGCAGGAACAAAAGATCTCCAGTAAAGAGCCCCTCTATGGGTGCCCGTCAGGCATTGCACCGCCAGCCTGACAAGGTCAAACCCATATGATGAAGCATGACACCTAGCTTGCTGGGTGTGTTAAGGTTTTAGTTCTGAAGGGGAGGATTCCCCTCCCTTTCCTCCTTTGTTGGGGCCTTCATCCATTACTTGGTTCGTTCACTTTGTCACCCTGAGGAACAGCGTACCCTTCATTGTTTACACTGTATCTGGGCTTGTGCGCTGGACCCCGTTAAATATAGCCCTCCTTGTCCCTCTCTTTGTTTGCTTGCTCATCCTCATCTCTTTTAACACAACCTGCATTCTGTTCTGCTTCTGACACCTCTTTCTGTAACCTCTTCACTACCTCCCAAATATCAGCTGCTGTGAGCAATAGGTTGTAATTGGTCTTGTTCATTCCTTTATTTACATACTCACCATTAAATATACAAGCATTATAAGCACAGTACCTTGTGACGTTGTTGGCATATCTGTTTCCCACTGTCACATAGTCATCTCCCTTGCAATATATGGAACATTTCGCACTTGTGCAGGCAATTGCAAAGCCTCCAACCATTTTCAAACCGGCTCACCATAATGGATGAGGATCCTGATGATGTCATAAATACCCTCTGGGACCATAACAGTCTAAAGTCGTGCACCACCCTAAAGCTACAGACTGTCCCTAAATATGACCACCTCTAATCAATCTGAAATATAGCATGCATGCTAACAGCAATCAACTCAGCCACTTCTACGTGTTGTGTATTTCCTATATTTCTTTTTTTTTTTTTTTTTACACGTGGACAAGGGAACCCAGAAGGTATAGTATAGGGACCTTGGGCAGTAGCATATTTTATAAAACAGTGGTCCCTATTTTAGAAAGGAAATAGTCTGTGAGGACAGACAGAACAATTTTCATACACTTGATAGGTGAAATGACTTTTGTCCAGCCGGACAAGAATTTTTATTTTAATTCGATTTAGAACGATAATTTTGAAAATGGAAGAACCATTTAGTATCAAGTGGGCACAGCCATGACCCTTACAATACAAGACGAGACAAGACAACAAAACAATAGTGGCCAAGAGGGCAAAGCAAAAGATTGCATCTGTATACTATAAATCAGTTGTTACAGATTTTTAATTTCTTTTCAACACTCCACTGCAAATGATAATATTTCAGTCATATATTGCATTTGGGGGTTCAGAGGTCGACGACGTTTCAATGCCGTATTTTAATCTAGGGCATCATCATCAGGACAGGAAATGACAGTTGTTGTCTTAACCATTATATTAAACTAAGCCTTTAGTCACAATACTAGGTGGAGGCTTATTATGGCCGTATTCTGTGATGAGATCAGTCAAACTGTTTTCGGGAATCTCGGGTAGCAGGACACACTGTTGCCCCTGCGGGGAAGGGGAGCACAATGGCTCGAATAAAGGGTTTGCTCAATGGCGTTTGTTCAACTTTCAGACCGAGCAGCAATGGCAATCAATCGGTCAACCGATATAATGGTTAAGACAACAACTGTCATTTCCTGTCCTGATGATGTTGCCCTAGATTAAAATACGGCATCGAAACGCAACCAAATGCAATATATGACTGAAATATTATCATTTGCAGTGGAGTGTTGAAAAGAAATTTAAAATCTGTAACAACTGATTTATAGTATACAGATGCAATCTTTTGCTTTGCCCTCTTGGCCACTATTGTTTTGTTGTCTTGTCTCGTCTTGTATTGTAAGGGTCACGGCTGTGCCCACTTGATACTAAATGGTTCTTCCATTTTCAAAATTATCGTTCTAAATCGAATAAAAATAAAAATTCTTGTCCGGCTGGACAAAAGTCATTTCACCTATCAAGTGTATGAAAATTGTTCTGTCTGTCCTCACAGACTATTTCCTTTCTAAAATAGGGACCACTGTTTTATAAAATGTGTATTTCCTATATATCCTATAGAGGATCTGGCCGTTTGGATAACAAACTGTGGGTTTGGTGGCACACTGGTTCCGAGCACCCCCACCAGATATGTTAACCTGCTTGCATAAGCTAGCTCACAGTGCCACAAGAATCTCCTCTTATCGGGGAGAGGATAGTTTCTGGCAACCTCAGAACATGACAACCCTGATTCCCCCAGGTCCGTGGAAACAATATACAACTTTTCACTCAGTCATTCGCGCTCACTTAAGTTTGTCTTGAGACACACAGAATAAACAGTCTGGATGTTTCAATAAGGATTTACTGAACAGTTTTTATTCTAGTATAGAATATATTTGCTGTAACAACCATTAGACAGTAGCAGAGATATATGATTAGTAGTACTACGAAGGTAAAGGGATTTTACAGTTCTACCATTTAGTAGTAATCATGGATATATACAAGTACATAAAACACATGATAAGAAAGTGCATACTCCTACGATGCCTCCCTAACTAGATGTAACTAAATGTACCTAGCATCGGTGTAGGTGTTATGCCAAGTCCTTCTAAGGTCTAGTCAACCGCATTACCTGAGCGTTGGACCCGGCCTCATGGCGTGGTCCTACCCCTCCTGCATGGCGGGCCCAGAACGACATCGGCCCTCCACCGAGCCTCGGGCGGCCCCTTTTGCCCGACCCTGCACGCCCCAACACTGCCGGTCCGGTTACCATCCCGGACCACCACTACCGGCCTGGCTCCATCTTGGGCCCATCACGTCCTGAGCACGAGGCCTCGCCCGACTCCATCTTGGGCCCACCACGTCACGAACACGTGGCCTCGGCCCTGGCCCAGGCCCCAGCGCAGCCCCGACATCGAGGCACCAGGATCCACCCAGGTGGTCGAGTGGCCACTCGACAGATCCCGGAGGAAGAGGAGTTTCGATGTCCCTCCAGCCGTCCCCGGACGCCTGGTATCGATAGCCCTCCGGCCTCCCTGGGTGCTGACTCCACCCCCCTGCTGGGTGTCTGGACACCATCATCCCGGCCCCTCTGGCCCACAGGCGCGAGGGTCCGGACATCAAAGGACTCCAGTCCTATATCTGGGCCAGCCCCAGAGTAGGACGCCAGTTGTATCCTGGATTGGAAAGCCCTCCTGACGCTGTCACGGCCGACACCAGAAGAACTCATTTTCCTGTAACCTGAAGCTACCCTGAGAGCCTGCTGGCGCTGCCGCGGCCCATCTCTGCTGAACCATCTTGGGAGCCTGCTGGCGCTGCCGCGGCCCACCTTTGCTGAAACCATCTTGAGAGCCTGCTGGCGCTGCCGCGGCCCATCTCTGCTGAACCATCTTGGGAGCCTGCTGGCGCTGCCGCGGCCCACCTTTGCTGAAACCATCTTGAGAGCCTGCTGGCACTGCCGCGGCCCACCTTTGCCGATCCATCTTGAGAGCCCGCTGGCGCTGCCGTGGCCCATCTTCGCCAAAACCACCTCGAGGCCTGCTGGCGCTGCCGCGGCCTCCTCACCGCTAAAGACCACTTGTCGAGTCCTGCTGGCGCGGCCGCGGCTCGACCTCTCGGAACCCCCAGCTCGAGGATTGAGAGCTGTGCTCAGGGTATCCCTTCCTGCATCCATATTGAGACTGTCCCGCTACCCTACCCCTTTTACGTGACTCTACAGATCCCTCGATTTGCCTGTACATACTGCTGAGAATCAGCAACCTTTATCCCTGATAAAGCTTAAGAACTTAACCTCTTGTGTGTTGTCCGTTTGTAGTGTTGTGGTTACTCTGCTGTACGATCCTAGGAGAGAACCCTCACCCAGGAGGCCTCTCGATAACGCTCGGCTACTTCTCGACGGAGAGGTGGACCTAGGGGTGGTCAGTCAGACATCTTCTGCCTCCCCCGGGATCGCCTTTCTAACAGTGGTGGCAAGCGACGGGATCCGAGCCGACGCAGATCGTACAGAGAGTGATTCACTTACTACCAAGAAAAACACACCGCGACCACGACTATGCAAGAAACGAGACCGACTACGGAATTCCAGAGAGAGAAAATGGAAGACTACAGTCACAAGGAATTAAAACAATTCTGCAAAGACCTGGGCATCGCTACCACTGGCCTAAGCACCAAGGAAGACTTTAAATCGGCCCTACAAGCATGGGTGGACGCCGGTGACACGCCACCCCAGAATGAGGACAACCCGGGCCCGAACGGCAGCCCGGAGACCGACACGACCCCAGTGGGGGAGAGACCCGCCAATCCAGGCACGGGCCCCCACGAAGACGCCAGAGAAAGAGAGAGGAACCGGCTCCACGAATTGGAGCTCGCCCGACTCCGGCTGGATGGAGAACTGCAGCTGGCGGAAAGGAAAATAGCCCTCGAGCAACTACGGCTACAAGGAGACCTGGAGGAGAAACGAAGACAAAGAGACCTCGAGGAAAAGAGACTCATGCTCGAGCATGAGCGTGGCTTAAAGGAACTAGAACTCAAGGCCAAGACAAACGGGACCAGCACCTCCGGGGGCAAGACCTCGCCCCCGCCGGTGGACACGAAGGTGCACATACCCAAGGATGTCGTCAAAGAGTACTACAAGAACGACGACATCCAACAGTGGTTCAAAGCCTATGAAGTAGCCATGACCGCCCATCGAGTACCCCTCAAGGACTGGGGCGCTGGCCTGTGGGGGAAGTTCGTCAACGAAGGGAGGGACGCTCTGCTAGAGCTTCCCGATGCCGAAATGACCTCCTACGAACACATGAAAACTGCTCTCCTCACTCGCTACGGACTCACCCCCGAAATGTACCGGCAGCGATTCCGAGACTGTAAAAAAATCCCCGGTGCCACTTGGGTGGAGTACGTGAACTTTTTCAGCAGAGCCTTCGAGGGGTGGATCAAAGGCATCCAGGTCACCACCTACCAGCAGTTGGTCGACCTCATTATATGGGAACATCTTTCCAACAACTGCTTCATCGAACTCCGGCAGCACCTCCTCGACAGCAAAGTGACTGAGCCCCGAAAACTCGCTGTCGAGGCGGATAGATGGGTGAGCACCCGAGTCCCACGGAGCCCGAGGGGAGACTACGGCCGGGGATCCCCGGGGAACCACCGACCACGAGGCGGCGGAGGAGGCCAGAACAGGGGCTGAGACGCCCCCACGGGGTCCTCCCCTACGTCCACTTCGCCATCCCTGGGCCGAAGGGGGTTCCCCCAGCAAGACCGGGACCCCGCCCGAATGTTACGTGCCACCGATGCCAGCGACAGGGTCATTATGCGAATGACCCCCTCTGCCCGATGAACCAGCGGCCCGGCACCACCGGTCCCTCGAACCGCCAGATCGCGGCCGCCGTCCTGGGTACAGAAGGAGGCGAGGAAGAAGACAACGACCCCGAGCAGGCCGAGTGGGAGCCTGCCGCTATGATCTTAGCATGCCTGGATGATCGAGACCTGAGACCTGATCCCCCGAGACCCGATCCCCGACAACACACAGAAATACCGCCAATGGGTCACCATCAATGGACGCCGGGCCGAAGCCCTCCGTGACACTGGAGCCAGCGTGACGGCGGTCCGCTGCCACTTGGTAACCCCAGAACAAATTCTCCCCAATGTCCTGTGCCCGGTGCGGACGGCGGACAACTCCGAGAGTTTATGCCAGATGGCCCGTATCCCCTTCGAATGGGGAGGGGTGTCGGGTATGCTGAAGGTGACCGTCCGGGATGATGCCCCCGTGGACTGCCTCCTCGGGAACGACCTGGAAAGTTCCCCTTGGGCCAGCGTCGAGCGGAGAGAGCATCTGGGGATGCTAGGCCTTCCAGAGTGGGTCTGTGTGACCACCCGCTCCATGTCCGCCCGAGCCTCCGCCCCAACAGAGGATGCCCCGACCGAGGAACCAGAGTGGCCCGCACCTCCACCAGCCGCCGTCCCCGAGGACGCCGACCCTGAACCCGGCCCCCAGGGGCCCAGCCATGAAGACCTCACCGAGCTCGGCCACCTTCCAGAACTAGCTCAATGGCGCCAAGAAGGTGGCCCCACCCGTGAACAATTCCGACAGGAACAGAAAACCTGTCCCTCCCTCGAGGGAATCCGACAACAAGCCGCCACTCAAGCCGCTGGAGACTACTCGGGGTCCTACTGGGTCTATTGGGACCACGACCTTCTCTACAGCGAGCAGAAGATTGACGAACTAGGGGCCAGCCGGGTGCTGGTCGTTCCCCTCCGATTCAGAGACTTCCTCTTGAACTTGGCACATGACGTGCCCCTCGCCGGGCACCTGGGGCAGGACAAAACTTACAGCCGCCTGGTGACCCATTTCTACTGGCCGAAAATGCGCAACGATGTGCATAATCACTGCCGATCCTGTCCGACTTGTCAAGCCAGCGGGAAGAGCGGGGGGAAAGTCAAAGCTCCACTCCAGCCCTTTCCCGTGGTCACCACCCCCTTCGAGCGAGTAGGGATCGACATCGTGGGGCCCTTGGACCCCCGCACCTCTCAGGGGCACCGCTTCATCCTCGTTCTAGTGGACCATGCCACTCGCTATCCTGAAGCCATCCCCCTCCGAACCATCACGGCCCCCGTGGTGGGCCGAGCGCTAATGGGGATCTTCTCAAGAGTCGGCTTCCCCCGAGAGGTCGTGAGTGACCGGGGCACAAACTTTATATCCAAATATATGCGGTACCTGTGGCAACAGTGCGGGGTCACATATAAGTTCACCACCCCGTATCACCCCCAAGGAAATGGACTTGTGGAGCGGTTTAACCGAACACTGAAGGGAATGATCAAAGGCCTAGAGGAGCCGCTACGACGCAAATGGGATGTCCTGCTGCCCTGCCTCCTGTTTGCATATCTAGAGGTACCCCAGAAGTCCCTGGGGTTCAGCCCCTTCGAACTATTGTATGGGCACCCGGTCCGAGGCCCCCTCAGCCTGGTCAAGGAAGGCTGGGAGACGGCTGTCCGAGGTGCTCCACCTGATGTCTACCAGTACCTCCTGACACTCCGCAACCAGACTCGGAAGTTCCGGGAACTTGCCGAGGCCAACCTTGAGGCTAGTCAGGAGGAGATGAAACGCCTCGTCCATCGAATTCGAGCCGGGCCAGCAGGTCTGGGTCATGTCCCCGGTTGAACCTTGTGCCCTCCAGGACAAATGGACAGGGCCCTTCAAAGTGGTGGAGCGCAAGAGCCCCGTCACCTATCTAGTGGACATGGAGTCCCCCAGAAACCCCCTCCGGGTTCTACACGCTAACCGGCTCAAGCCGCACTTTGCCCGCACTGAACTAAGTCTGCTGCTAGCGACCGATGACGGAGCTGAAGACGACTCCGACCCACTACCAGATCTCATGAGCACCACCGAGAAAGACGGCTCCATCGAAGGGGTCACGCTCTCCTCTACCCTGACCCAAGAACAGCACCAAGACTGCCGACAGCTGCTGGGGCAATTTGCAGATCTATTTTCCCTCACTCCTGGAGTCACCCGGTGGTGTGTCCCGAGTTCGGGCCTGCATTCAATCCGAAGTGGCCAAGATGCTAGCTCTTGGGGTAGTCGAACCCTCCGACAGTCCCTGAGCCAGTCCCGTTGTCCAGGTCCCTAAAGCCGCCGCCCCCGGCACACTCCCGGAGCTCCGGTTCTGTGTTGACTACTGGGGACTGAATGCAGTCACCAGGACCGACGCACATCCCATCCCCCGGGCGGATGAACTGATCGATCGCCTGGGGGCCGCAAAGTATCTCAGCACCTTCGACCTCACGGCTGGATATTGGCAGATCGGCCTCACCCCTGGAGCACAAGAGCAATCGGCCTTCTCGACCCCTGATGGCCACTACCATTTGAAGGTGATGCCCTTCGGCATGAAAAACGCCCCGGCCACCTTCCAGAGACTCGTGAATCGGGAGCTGGCCGGACTAGAGGAGTTCAGCGCCGCCTATCTAGACGACATTGCGGTGTACAGCCTCCACTGGGATGAGCACCTGACCCACCTCTGGGAGGTCCTGTCGGCCCTCCGACGGGCAGGACTGACAATAAAGGCCAGCAAGTGCCAGATAGGCCAGGGGTCCGTGACCTATCTAGGACACCAAGTGGGGAGCGGCCAGGTGGCACCTCTCCAGCCAAAGATTGACGCCATCTGGGCCTGGGAGCCCCCGGTCACCCAAACAGCCGTCCGAGCCTTCCTGGGGCTCACAGGATATTATCAGCGCTTCATAAAGGACTATGGAAGCATTGTGAGGCCCCTCACAGAACTAACCTCCAAGAGACTTCCCCAAAAGGTACGCTGGACCCCCGAGTGCCAGGTTGCCTTCGACACACTAAAGACCGCTATGTGCACCGCCCCGGTGCTCCAAGCCCCCGACTACAGCCGAGAGTTTGTGGTCCAAACCGACGCCTCGGAGCACGGCATTGGGGCGGTCCTCTCCCAAGTAAACCCTGAGGGAGCCGACCTTCCTGTTGCCTTCATCAGCCGGAGGCTGCTGGCCAGAGAACAACGGTGGAGCACCATCGAGAGGGAAGCCTTCGCCGTCGTGTGGGCCTTAAAGAAGCTCCGGCCCTACCTCTTCGGCACCCACTTCCGGGTCCAAACCGACCACCGGCCCCTGCGGTGGTTGACGCAGAGGCGGGGAGAAAACCCGAAACTGTTGCGATGGTCCATTTCCCTGCAGGGGATGGACTTCACTGTGGAGCATCGCCCCGGCAACGACCACGCCAATGCTGACGGCCTGTCCCGATTGTTCCGCCTCGGCGAGGAGAACCCCCAAGAAGATGGGTGACTCTCCCCTGCCTTCAGCTTGGGGGGACGCATGTTGAACACGGCCTCATGGCGTGGTCCTACCCCTCCCGCATGGCGGGCCCAGAACGACATCGGCCCTCCACCGAGCCTCGGGCGGCCCCTTTTGCCCGACCCTGCACGCCCCAACACTGCCGGTCCGGTTACCATCCCGGACCACCACTACCGGCCTGGCTCCATCTTGGGCCCATCACGTCCTTAGCACGAGGCCTCGCCCGACTCCATCTTGGGCCCACCACATCACGAACACGTGGCCTCGGCCCCGGCCCAGGCCCCAGCGCAGCCCCGACATCGAGGCACCAGGATCCACCCAGGTGGTCGAGTGGCCACTCGACAGATCCCGGAGGAAGAGGAGTTTCGATGGCCCTCCAGCCGTCCCCAGACGCCTGGTATCGATCGCACTCCGGCCTCCCTGGGCGCTGGCTCCACCCCCCTGCTGGGTGTCTGGACACCATCATCCCGGCCCCTCTGGCCCACAGGCGCAAGGGTCCGGACATCAAAGGACCCCAGTCCTATATCTGGGCCAGCCCCGGAGTAGGACGCCAGTTGTATCCTGGATTGGAAAGCCCTGCTGACGCTGTCACGGCCGACACCAGAAGAAGTCATTTTCCTGTAACCTGAAGCTACCCTGAGAGCCTGCTGGCGCTGCCGCGGCCCATCTCTGCTGAACCATCTTGGGAGCCTGCTGGCGCTGCCGCCGCCCATCTTTGCTGAAACCATCTTGAGAGCTTGCTGGCGCTGCCGCGGCCCACCTTTGCCGATCCATCTTGAGAGCCTGCTGGCGCTGCCGTGGCCCATCTTTGCCAAAACCACCTCGAGGCCTGCTGGCGCTGCCGCGGCCTCCTCACCGCTAAAGACCACTTGTCGAGTCCTGCTGGCACGGCCGCGGCTCGACCTCTCGGAACCCCCGGCTCGAGGATTGAGAGCTGTGCGCAGGGTATCCCTTCCTGCACCCATATTGAGACTGTCCCGCTACCCTACCCCTTTTACGAGACTCTACAGATCCCTCGATCTGCCTGTACATACTGCTGAGAATCAGCAACCTTTATCCCTGATAAAGCTTAAGAACTTAACCTCTTGTGTGGTGTTCGTTTGTAGTGTTGTGGTTACTCTGCTGTACGATCCTAGGAGAGGACCCTCACCCAGGAGGCCTCTCGATAACGCTCGGCTACTTCTCGACAGAGAAGTGGACCTAGGGGTGGTCAGTCAGACATCTTCTGCCTCCCCCGGGATTGCCTTTCTAACACTGAGAAAGGAGAGAATATGGGACCCTGTCCTGGTCTCGAGTTGGACAACCCAGGAGGGATGTTAGACCACTGCGAGCTGGAGTGTCTGCATGCAGGAACCTCAGCGTCTCTGGTCAGTGTGCCAGCCGGGAAATCACGGTCTCCTCTGTCTGTCTAAGCAAGACATGACATATATATATACCCACAGGTCTCTCCAGGGGTCCTTTCTTGGTGTGTTACTGTATCGGCCTAAAGGATGAAGTCTGGCTTGAACTTTATGCATAGATATTATACAGGAGATGTTCGTCCTGCTGTGCTTCCAAGAAGCCTCATGCATAATGAATAAGTTTGGAAGTAGGAAAAAACCCATGTTCAGAAAGCTATGTCATATCTAGGTAAAAGTTCAGTCCCTATGAACTTTTATGTATAAAATGTAGGGAAATATACAGGTGAAAGGTTGCAGTGTTATAGGCTTTTGTGAGTCCTTAATTGCGATTCCTTAATAATCGCAATTAAGGACTCGCAAAAGCTTTTCTTGATGCATGTGCCTGTGAATGCTTTATTTGGCCATCCGGTAGGGTCTTTACAATTCTATGGGGGGGCAAATGCATAAATGCTCATGTGACAATCATGTGACAATGGAAAAGAAAGCAACACACTTAATATGAAAATTCAACTACACTTGAGAATCTCCTCACCGATGAGCATAATATCCTGAATATCCTGCATCATCATAGTGGAGACTTTATTATCACATCCTGAGAACTGAGGAGAAGGGGTGAGCTTGCTCACACAATAGGTGCAACAGGCGAGGAGGCAATTAACACATAGGCAACACGTGAAGATGACATCTGCGCTAGCTATCAGGACAATTAGTATCTTCCAACCCCAGAGCCCAGAGCCACCCTGTGAGGGACCATGAGCCATTATCTTGGAGAATTTCTGAAGCAAGTCTGTGCAATTTCTGTATTGCAGAGTACACAGAAGGGGAGCTATCAGGGATATACATGCAGCAGCTGCGGCCAATGACGTGACAGGCTCCGCCCCTATCGTCCAGGATGAAGCCTAAAACAATCAGATTTTGAAGAGCAACAAGCCTTGTAGCCTGCAACTCTGCTGAGATGTTGGTCAGTATGCCTGCAGTAGTATTAATAACTCCCTCAACTACTCTGGCCAGGTGCCGAATATTACGGCTATTGTACATGGGACCACAGCGCGGCAGAATTCCCTTCACTATGTCAGTATATTCCTGCAGGGAAGTGTCTGTTTCATCAATATCATCTGTGTTGACTACTCTCTTAACTCAGGGGCTAGGCCACCCCTACGCTGTAGGCGATGAGTTTTGTGGTAATTGGGAGAGGCTATATAGACTGGGGGAAGGAGGTAAGAAAGGTATCACCGCCCGGACCAACCCTCAGGGAGCCAGACATAACCACAAGAACCACAAACAAAATAAACATTAGGTGGTGGGCTCAAGGGCGGACTTTTGGGCATCCTCAATATGGAAGTGGTGTTGCATTTACTGTCCGCCACCTCTATGTCTCCCGCCCCTTGGACACAAAAAGGAGCCAGTACATCTACCACTGCCAGGGGTATGGGCTTATCTTCAGTGACATTGCATGCTTGGAAGGATTGATAATATTCTGATAAACTGAACTGCAAGAACATATCTCTGTCCATTTCTGTTCTATTTGTCTTTTTACCTCGATCTGCCGCCCTGAGGCAAGTATTCAAGAACACTCGATCAAACCGCCCATCTCCTGGAGAAACACCAGGTGGAGACCTATGTTGGGAATACACATTCATTGTCAAAGAATGGGATTGGGTGCCTTTGTGTTCTAAGGAGTACACTTAAGAGAATGAGCGGATCAAACTAAGTAAGGTGAACCATCCCTCACAACTATTAACGTAGGATAAGGGCATAGGCAGCAAGTTCTCACTTCGATACATGACAGAAGGTAACAACCCACACACCCAAAATTTCATTGCATTATAAACATCATGGGATTGGTGCAACGTCTGAATAAAAACAGTGTCCTTACAGGACTTCTGATGTTCTGCTTTGTGAAGCGCGAAGGTACCAAAAAAATGTTCAGGAGGTGTTGCACAGGATATTTCTCTTCTAAGAAGTGTGGTAAATAAATTATTACCCTGGCCGAATTTCTAGGCATTAACAAAGTATCATGCATCAAGTGAGAAGCAGAGTCCGTGGTATCTGAGTTAAAATGGGCTTTATTCCAATAACTCGAGTCAAAGGGAGAATTAGTTCCATCACCACAGAGGTTCAGGAAGAGTCTTCTAACATTTAATAACAAAACATTATATTATATACTTTTTACTCCTTGTACATAGGAGCAGGCGCAAGACAGAAAATGAGATAAGAACATGTGGGTGTACATGAGGGTGTGTACTTTGATGAGTCATAGGTGTGTGATAGGTAGGTGTCATAGGTGGGTGGGTACTTAGAGGAGGAGTTGGCATGACCAGCTCGAACTGTGCCCTAATTGTGCAACTTTGAGCATGACGTGCAATTGACGTGTAACTGGGAGGAGGCTGACTTTCAACCTAGCAGAGAGATCTTTTATGTCAAGGCGACCAGCACATCTAGTACAACTGATATCTAGAGTCAGCAAGCAAAAGAAGCAAAGGTTGTTCGTCACTAAAAGACAGAGTGGGCATATTTATTCGTTGCATGAGCTTTCTATGGGTGCAAGCACTGTGATTTACTTAAATGGAGACAGAATGGCTAGGCCTATCTCCCTCGGACGGGTTCTGTGTACTTTTCCTCAGATAACTGTTATTCATAAATAATACTGTCTTGGCAGGCCTCTTGCGAGGTCGGAGGGACGTAACTGCAGCTTCAGTGTGTCAGGAGTCATGAAAACATTAATTCAGGGACTGGTGGTTCAATCTGAACCACAAAAAGGGTTCAGTACGATATTTATTAGAGGTGTACAATGCAAAATGCAAATACATGGGCCTTATGCTAACTTAACGTTTGGGAGACTTGATGACTGGCATTTCTAATGCAGGACATGATTGCAGGGGCCTAGTGATTCAGGCCACTACGGGAAATATGCATGGGTGACATGCACATGACATGTAACATAGGGTATATGTAGTGGACATATTTGGTCAGGCAAAATATCATTTTCCTCATTCCCTCCTTGTTCCCTACATAACCCTTTAGGATACATCTATATTCATGAGACCGTATAGTTCATCATACAGAATCATTTGTTCATCTTTAACTCTTTGTTTACGTGGATGGGGAATACAGGCAGTAGCACACAGGCTGCAAATCGCCGGGCCGCACTGCAGACAGAGACAGCAACCAAAATACCATAAGTAGGGCCATTCCTAGGAAGGACATAACTTTCCATCCCCATGCAGATATTACACCCCAGAACCAACTGGACCAAGTCCATGTGCCTGGGTCTTGATGTATGACATTAGCAATCTTGTGGAGTCTGGTTATTGCTTCGTACACAGATGGTGCATTATCTGGGATGAAAATGCAACAACTAGATCGGATGACTCTACAAGCTCCGCCTCTATCCGCCAAGATGACGTCTAGAACGAGGCGGTTTTGAAGAACGACAAGTCTAATAGCAGACTGTTCCTGGGTCAAGTTCGCCAGGGCAGATGCAGTTACATTTACAACTGTTTCAAGAGTCCTTGTTAACCTGCGTATCAGTTTACTGTTTTGGACAGGACCTATGAAGAAAAAGAATCCTTTGTTGAAATCTGTATATTGCTCCAAAGCTGTTTCAGTCTGATCGATCCCTGCAGAATCTGTCTCTCTCTTTTGTCTAACATGTTCTAGTCGTGAATCTCTATGATAATTTGAGGGGGCTAGAAAAACGGGTGGCAATAAGAATGCTATATAACAAGTCTCACCCCAGTCTAAGGGCAGATGTACGTAGGCTGTCTGACCGCAAATAAAATAGGTATGGCGTGATGTTTTGAAAGAAGAAAGTCCTTTATCACTAAACTCTACTACAGTGTTACACTCGCTGTGACCCATATGTACTGAGCCTTTCTTACTAACACATAAATCACCTTTTGCTGGCAGGACTGATATAAACGGTGGACCTGTATTTTGCTTGGGCTGAACGTTTAACATTATAAAATTAACAGATGCATTTCCCTGTTCGTACTCTTCATTCTCTAAATCGGATCCCTTTCTTTGGGGGATTCCGTCTTTGTCTGGAAAGCATGCTTCATTCATTACTTTATTCAGGTTTCCATATATCCAGCCACCTGAATAAGCTATGTACTTCCTATCTATTGAGGTCATTAGAGCAAACCATGCTCCACACGAACCATTGTGTGAGAACGGTAAAGGGTAGAAGGGCAATACTCCCTTCGTCTCTTGATAAGGGGGCAGTTGGCCACATACCCAGCAATTAGTCGCATTGCTGGTCTGGTGAGAATGGTGTAACATTCGAATAAAGGTATTGTTACGTAGTGCAAGTCGATATGACAATTCATGGGGAGGCAGGTCACTAAATGTATGCTCTATGGTAATGTTACTGGAAGAGTGTATATGTGAGGAAATGGGAAAGAAAACATGTAGCAATAAACTAACACCAATTATAACAATGCACAGAATAAAAAGGATGCTCAAAGTAACTATACATCTACTGCGTAATACCTTGCAGTACTTTTCCTTCTTATCTCTCTTCTTGCTATTCTCATATGTGATCTTATGCATGTCAGAATCGAGTCTAACCGATTCACCACCGGGTGGGCTTAAACAATTAAACTACGTGTGACTTGCTAGTTCTTAATCTAGACCTATACTCTTGCTGAGGGGTATTTTCTAGCAAAGGTCTTCTTTATTAAAAGTTTCAAAGTTCCAAAGTTCCAAAGTTCCAAAGTGTCTTTTGTAGTGATGAAGGTGAGTTCGGCCTTTACGTCCTTCCACCAACTTCGGCGTCTTCCTACGTGGCTCAAGGGGACTTGAACGATCAAAGATCCTGAGGAGTCCAAATTCTCCTGGTGCTATGGCATGTTCCTTGACCTGGGTGTTTGTCAGGGAAGGCGGCAGCAACCTGTGAATGAAAAGAGAGTAGTGCAGAAATCAAGGAAGCCAGGTAATCTGTCAGCATGTTACTGTCAACATCAGTTATTTTCTTTGGCATAGGCGTACCCCACATATATACTCCATAAGGAGATAGGCCTGTTCTGGAATGAGCTACCATACGCATGTAAAAGAGGGCAACCGGCAAGGCAACCATCCAATCCACGCCTATTTCTGTACAGATCTTAGCAATTTCGTCTTAATTGTCTGATTTTGTCTTTCTACAAGGCCTACTGCTTCTGGGTGTCTGACACAATGGAATTTCCCTGTATAACAGAAGTGACACTTGTTTCATTAATTCAGAGGAGAATGGCTGATCGATATCTGAATAGATCACATGAGGTGATTCATAGCTGGGGAAGTACTGCGCACTAATTGTCTGGCTGTTGTAACAGCAGTATAATCTGGAACTGGATATGCTTCTGTCCATCTGGACAGGGCACATACAACTACTAAGACATATTTGTAACCTCTACATCTGTCCATTTGGATATAATCCATCTGGAGAACTTCAAAAGGGTGGTCAGGAGGATGAAATCCGCCTTGTTCCACCGGAATGCCTTTACCTGGATTGAACTGGCAATAGATCGTACATGTTCGTACTTTCTGCTTCACTGCTGCACATAGGTGCTTGTTAAACCAAATATACTGTAAACAGTCTATCATCATCTATCATCTTCTCTCCTACGTGTGTTGGACTATGTGCTGAGAAGAAAACAATGTACCTTTTCCCTTAGTCATCTAACCTTGGTTAGTCTGGATCCCTCCTTGTAAAGTCCATTTCTTTATCTCATCTGTGGTGGCATGTGTCTGTATGTCGAGTACATCTTGTGTGGGATCCCTGACTGTCATACATGTCGTCAGTAATGGTACCTCTGTCCTTGTCGTGTATGTTGGTGTCTGTGCTGTCTGAGCTGTTAGGTCTGCCAGGTCATTACCCTGGGTAATGGTGTCTGTAACTTTGGTATGAGCTTTATATTTCAGGATAGAAATGGCTGTAGGTAAATGTATGGCCTCTAACAGGGCCTGTATAAGCTGGCCATGCTGAATCTTGGTCCCATGGGAGGTCAAGAAACCTCTCTCCAAAATCATGAACTACGCCATAGGCATATTGTGAGTCTGTATAAATGTTCACTTTCAAGTGCTTTGCTCTTATGCAGGCTTGTGTCAGAGCAATGAGCTCTGCTGCTTGAGCAGACAGTGTGTCTATTGTCTGTGTCTCCATGACTTCTGTGGTCACGGTATACGCTGCTACTAAGTCTCCTGTACTTGTTCTCATGCATGAACCATCTACATAGAGTGTCAGGTCAGGGTCTAGAAGTACAATATCTGTCATTACTTCCACATAGTCATGTGGTGATGCATTTACTGTACTTGAGGGCAAAAGTGTTGCAGGATTCAGAATGTTACAACGTCTGATCTCTATGTGTGGTTGAAATAATGTCAGTTCATATCCTGTCAGTCTCGCTACAGCCAAATGTAAAAATAAATAAAAATAAAAAAGCATAAAATGTTTACTGTAACATGGAGTCGCTTAAAACTGGCGCTTGACATAATGCTCTTTTTAATTCCTCAAATGCCAAGGTGTGTTCTTGTGTCCTAGGGAGAACAGTCAAAATGGCTGCCTCCTGTGTAGTTAACTGTATGAGTGGTTTGGCTAGATATGCATACTGGGGAATCCATTGCCTACAGTAAGAAGTGGGGCCAATAAAGGCACGTACTTCCATTTGTGTCCTGGGCTGTGAAAGGTTAGTAATGAGCTGTATGATTCTTGTGTTAGCGGTCTACCTGGTGTACCCTCCTTGGAAAGCAAGTGTTGTACACCACTTGCTTTACACAGAAAGTGCAAGACTGTCAGAGATGCAATGTCACAGTCTGGTTCTGATCTTGCTGCAATTAGAATGTCGTTTGTGTTGGTAGGCATGTAAATACTGTCTAGCTGTCTTTAGTGTCTGACTGTAAATGCTAGGGCTCACTGTCATCAATCTAGCAAAAATAAATTACATAAAAATAAATAAATAAACAAAAATGAATCCTCAATTCAAAAGCACTATTTTATATTGGGGAACCTCTATCCAAAACCTCTGCAGTTTTACAATAAATCCTACTCTAAATCCTGGTAATAGTATGACCATACTACCTACAATATGTTCTCTAAATGTATCTGAATAAAATCCACATTATTCTTGTCATAAACAGAAGGCCTAGAAGCCTTGATACTCCTTTGAGAAGCAGCCCCTCCCTCTAGAATTATGTTCGCGCTCGGAGCTTTGAATCAATTCCAAGCCGGGCTACACTGAGATCTAAAATTGAATGACTGCCAGATGCTGAACCTATCGCAAGAGCAAGACTCTTGCCAATTATTCAGTTTACACTTTTTTTAAACTATACATTTGCAAGCGTGACTTATCTGTAAGGAAGAGCAACTATTTGTACACAAGTCAGAGGGGCTGGGGAGGTAACTTCGCTACGAACTCACTCCTTGCTAACCTACCCCTCCCCTCAGAGCCAGGAGCTGGCTCAGTGTCAAACATCACTAAGAGGAGACAAGCCGCTCCCTCGTCTCTGCTTCTCTAAAATTGGGTTGCTGCCAACGCTGAGCTCATTGAAGGAGCCAGGCGTCTGCCAAGTTTCTTAAAGAGTGAGCTGCAAGCCTCCTCCCTCCACATGCGAAGGAAGCTAGTGTAAGTCTGATGAGCAGTGGCCCTCCCTTTACATAAACAAAAGGATCGCGGAAAGAATTGGGTTATGGCCAACAAGACAGGCACTGCTCGCTCCAAGAGGGAGTAGCCCTCCCTTTACATAAACATTTACTGGGAGCCAGGCCATCTCGGTCTCGGACGGACTGTCTCAAGGTTAAAAAACACATTCCTTGTACGTCATAACATATCTCTTCCCAGGCCAGAACCATTATTCTCTAACTAACTGAAGCGAACTTTAAAACGTGGTAAAAAGTAAATTAATAAAGACATATATTTTTTTGTAGCTAAGTGACATGCTAGCATTTTAAATTAATTTTGTACTGCTACTAGCTGCAAGGGAAAAAATAAACAGAACAAAACAATCATGGCATGGAAACACACCATATTTTACTTTTTTGAAAATAACATGTCGAACTCCTTAATTCTGCATTGCATAACCAATATTTTCATAAGTAAGTGTGCAAGCTTTTCTATTTTACCTATTAAAAGGGCCAGACTCATACTTTTTCAAAAGGCCATGTTTTCTAATTTTAGTGGGGACTGTTCTCTGCACATATTAATTGAAGCAGCCTGTCAAAGTACATAGGTGAGCCTTGAAACTAAATGAATGCAAATCAAACTAATGTAGGGGACTCTTAGCAATGCATTAAGATGGTAGTGTATTATAGCTATCAAAAGGGCCACGTTCATTAATTTACAAAGAGCCATTTTCCTAAGTGAGTGTGCTAACATTCACACGCTATTCTAAAGGGCAGCTTGCATTGGGAAAAATATTCTGTAGAAACATTCCAATTTAAAAAACACACTGTTCTATTACACTAATTAAAAACGCATTCTCTAATGGGTCTGTTTCATATTTTCTTTCCAACCGTGAAAACATTGAAGCACTCTTTGTGCAAACCCTTATCTCAATTCGACTGGTCTATTTACAACTTTACCGACCTCTGAGCCTAACACCCTTAAGGCAAAACCCTTACAAATACACTTCTTTACTCTCCATGCAACATTTTACCATTCAATCTGCAAACTGAATACGCCCATTGGATAACATGGCAAATCGCACCTCCACACAAAACATGCTTTTTCCACCACTTCCACAGCTCGGATCCTTTTCAAATTTGGCATCACAGTAGTCCAAGCTATTCCCTAAATCCTCACCAAAAAGCAACCAAATCCGTCCACTGGAACGGGTACGAATTTCCGCTCAAAAACACGCCCCCCCCGCAAACACCCAAAAAAAACGCCAAAATTCCTCAACACCTTGTTAAAACAAATACTGCCTTCTCAATAAAAGAAATTAACTCTTTGGCAGCCGAAGCACAATCATTCCCCAATGACTGCAGTACATGGGAAAGTCATGAACTCATCTCTCCACGTTATCACATAACACATACGCACATCTTCAAAACATTTTCTCTAAGCACTTGAAAGAGATCCAGCTCTCTCCTGCCTAACGTAATGGCTAGGGACCTGATGATAACATGCTCTGCACAAGCCATAACTACATGGCGCTATTTACAAGCCATATTTACAAGAAACTCAACAAGTCACAAAAATGACACGCTATTCACAAGGCATATTTACAAGGAGCTATACTTAAGAAAATTCAACAAACTACTCACAAGTCTTAATCTCAAGTCGCTATTCACAAGCAACTACAAGCCATTCACAAGGCGTTACACACATGGATGTAACAAACTATTCACAAGTCTTAAGCACAAAGCGCAATTCACAAATAAACCAACTAGTTACTCACAAGGCACTTTCGCAGTCCAGAAGGGACTTGTCCAGATACAAGGAAATGAACTCTTCAGATGTTGTTGGCTTTAATTCTACATACTCTAAAGGGTACAGGTGGTGGCGTTCTCTACCTACTGGGTCTTTCTGAGGTGGTCACTTTAGCTAGTTTTTCTGACAGAACGGGATAAATACCAGTTAACAACGGCATTTCTTGGCTTGTTTAGTTCTCTCTGCTTTATTGAATTCTTTCTCTGTTCTCCTATGTCACTCCTTGCGCCATAACTCAATGGCGTCTTTCTGAGAGGGTCTTGACTTCTTTTTCCAAATGGCGTTTAGCCCATGCTTATTATACATAAAATGACAAGGTGTGTCTCTAGGCCGTATTTTAACTGTCTATTCTAGTATACCTTTTCTGGTCCCTATCTGACTTTGAAAACAGTGGCATGTTTGAAATCAATACAATGAAAACACAATACAAAAAAATAGACTGAAACAATCAACAATCATTCACACTAAACAACATAACATCGAAACACTAAAACAGATACAACCTAAACTGATACAGAGAGTTAAACATGTACTTGAAAAACAGTTTTGTGCACTGAAAATACAGTACAACCATACCGGTCCCAAAAAATTGAGACACGTCTTTACCGGGCCCACCTTTTACCGTGGGCCCGTCTTGACCGTTCTCATTTAAAATGAGCCCGTCTTGAACTTGATGCAATCCCCATAGTGGTACTCACCGGGAAAGCAGAACTTGAAACTTGAAGGCCTCGGAAACTTGACTTGACTACGCTTGCGCCTTGGAACAGGTGGACCTCTGGAGACCTCGGACCTTGCTCTCTCACGGGCTGGGCCTCTGGTTGAGACGATCCGCATTCCTCACCGCCTCACATGGATGCCTGGTCGCAGTCCGTCCTCCTCCGTGGGCCTGAGGGAGTGGCAGGAAGTCCTGCTGGTGCGCTTTGAAGTCCGTCACGGCTGTAGAAGGGGGCAAAGACTAGACCCACAACTCCGGCGAGTGGGGAAAGGGATATGTCCCTGTAAGGGCGCCAAATTATGTGGTAAATAAATTATTACCCTGGCCGAATTTCTAGGCATTAACAAAGTATCATGCATCAAGTGAGAAGCAGAGTCCGTGGTATCTGAGTTAAAATGGGCTTTATTCCAATAACTCGAGTCAAAGGGAGAATTAGTTCCATCACCACAGAGGTTCAGGAAGAGTCTTCTAACATTTAATAACAAAACATTATATTATATACTTTTTACTCCTTGTACATAGGAGCAGGCGCAAGACAGAAAATGAGATAAGAACATGTGGGTGTACATGAGGGTGTGTACTTTGATGAGTCATAGGTGTGTGATAGGTAGGTGTCATAGGTGGGTGGGTACTTAGAGGAGGAGTTGGCATGACCAGCTCGAACTGTGCCCTAATTGTGCAACTTTGAGCATGACGTGCAATTGACGTGTAACTGGGAGGAGGCTGACTTTCAACCTAGCAGAGAGATCTTTTATGTCAAGGCGACCAGCACATCTAGTACAACTGATATCTAGAGTCAGCAAGCAAAAGAAGCAAAGGTTGTTCGTCACTAAAAGACAGAGAGGGCATATTTATTCGTTGCATGAGCTTTCTATGGGTGCAAGCACTGTGATTTACTTAAATGGAGACAGAATGGCTAGGCCTATCTCCCTCGGACGGGTTCTGTGTACTTTTCCTCAGATAACTGTTATTCATAAATAATACTGTCTTGGCAGGCCTCTTGCGAGGTCGGAGGGACGTAACTGCAGCTTCAGTGTGTCAGGAGTCATGAAAACATTAATTCAGGGACTGGTGGTTCAATCTGAACCACAAAAAGGGTTCAGTACGATATTTATTAGAGGTGTACAATGCAAAATGCAAATACATGGGCCTTATGCTAACTTAACGTTTGGGAGACTTGATGACTGGCATTTCTAATGCAGGACATGATTGCAGGGGCCTAGTGATTCAGGCCACTACGGGAAATATGCATGGGTGACATGCACATGACATGTAACATAGGGTATATGTAGTGGACATATTTGGTCAGGCAAAATATCATTTTCCTCAGAAGAACAGCACCCCAAATACGAATAGCAGGGAAAGCCAACTTATCACCACAAACACTATTTCACTCTTAGTGGACCAAGAGGACCAAACTAGCTCATCTGAAGTGGAATGCAGAGCCGCAAGGGGATGCTCCTCATCACGGATAGGGTGACCAAAGGGATAAAGTTATGAACTTCAGGGGTAACTTATATGTATCACAAGGAAGGAAATCATAAGCTGGAGACACTACTGCAACAACAGCACCAGGGGGGCACAAATCACCAAGCATCCATTTAGAGCCTTGCCGGTAGGCTCCTATTGTTTATCAACGACGGTGCTATGAAGCATTCCCACGGAGGAGCTGCGCAATCGCAGCCCTTGCAGAAAACAAATCCTTTGAGGAGGCACCCTCCCTCCTTGGCAAGTGCCCGCAACTATCCTGTCCAGGGCAGTGCACCAGTGTAGCTCACTCTAGTCTAATACAGGCAGCGTAAGCACAGCACCTGCGCCCTAAGCTCAAGTCCTTCCCTAACTCCTGGACTGCTCGGCTGGTGCACCATCCTTCTTTCGGGGCCTCAAATTATATTTTGTCACTCCAGGCACTGTTTCATCAACAAAAAGGGGCAGAAACTCAGGGTCAGGCGTGCATCGAGACTCAGAGTCAGGTGTGCTGGAAATAGAGTTATCCGAGGCAGCCTTTATCTTTAGGGGAATCGCCTGAAACAGGGCTGCGTCACTCTCCTCATCTGCCTGCACCCACCTTAATCGGGCGTCAGAGAAGGAAACAAAGTGTGGCACCCTCAAACATTCCTGATCAGTGATGCCATTGTTGATTCACCTGTCATACGGGAGCGGCACCCACTTCATGTGTGATGCTTGAATCCAGTGTTTTCTGCCGTCTACCTTGACTGCTGTACGATTGACGAGAAGAACAATGGGAGGTCCCTTCCACCTCGACTCCAAACAACTTCTTCGCTGAAAATTTTTAATTAACACAAAGTCTCCGAGCTGATTTCAGCACCCGGCCCCCTCTGGTACTGGCTGCAATGTGACGTGTGTCTGTTGGTGAAGAGAACAAAGATCTTTAGACAACTTGTACAAATCGTCTACAAACAGGGGGTACTCTATCTCGGAAACACGCTTGGGTCTCGGGATACCCCAAACAGACAGGGCGTCCGAAGACCACCTCCTATGGGGACAACCCTGTCCTAGAATATGCAGTTGCTCTTGTAGATAGTAAGACCAAGGGTAACGCATCTGGCCATCGCAGTCCTGTGCTTTCTTGAATCTTTGCTAGCTTCAGTTTGAGAGTACCATTGTACTTCCCAACCAGACCTGCTGACTGGGGAAGATTCACTGCTTGAAACTTCAGCTTAATATTAGACCTGGGCGATAAATTTAGTTCCGCTTGCGGAATTTTGGTAATTCCGCATTCTGCGGAGAACGCACAATTGCCCAAAAATCCACGATCCGCTGCTTCGCGGAATTTTTTGCTTGCTCGCGCTTTCAAAATGTGTGTTAGCAAGATATTTCTCCCCAAGCACGCAAACGTTCGCGAACAGGAAAAAAGCATTGCGAACAGGCGGAACAAGCAAATCAACGTGTTCGCAGAACTTTTGCTTGCTCGCAGAGATTTTTTACCATTTCGCAGAGCTTGCGTAGCGTGACTACGCAAAATCCGCCCACCCCTACTTAATATGCAAGCCGTTGCACACCAATTCAATGACTTTTGAATCGAAGTGACTTCTATTGTCATTCCAAATCACACGTTGCAATCCATAGCGCTGGAAGAACACTTTTAAAAGTGCCTTCGCCGTCGCCTTTGCTGTAATCTCTTTAGTGGGGTAAGCCTCAATCCATTTACTGAATGCACAAATCGCTACTAGCACATACTTCAGATTATTAACAAGTTCCATTTCGATGAAATCCATCTGGAGAACTTCGAAATGGAAGGAAGGCGGTGCAAAGTCACCAGCAGCTATAGGAGTACCTTTCCCAGGGTTATGCTTCAAGCAAATGATACAATGCTCCACTAGGTGTGTGGCTACCTTAGATATATTATCGTTCTGCCATACTGGGTCCAGTATCTTGCATATTCCTTTGGCACTAATATGTGCTGGGCCATGGGCCATGGTAACAACAGTGAGCACATATGCATTAGGCAGCAACCATAGCTGCTTCCCAGACAAGTCAGTCCAACGCCCATCCTCGTCCAAACAGCCTGTTCTTTTCTCCCACATTGCCAATTCATCTAGAGTCACCTCATCCAGAATTTCCCTGACATTTTCCAATGTGTCCTCGAAAATTCCATTGTCTGGGACCCACCTAGTGGGACGTGCCAGAAAATTATTTTTCATCTTTAACCAAGCTGTCTCCTTAGCTTCCTAGTCTGCGACCACATTTCCCTCCCAACATCATCTGTGATGGCTATATGAGTGCTACGTTTCACTATTGCCAACTTATCAGGAAGTGTCAATGCTGACAGCAATCTATGAATTAATGGACCGTTTTGTATTTGCAGTCCGTGCGAACCCTCTCTCCGCCCAGAAGCATCCAAAATAATGGCATATCCCAAAGGTGTACTGGCTGTCAGTGTAGATATTAACATAGGACCTGCACATGTGTGGGTATTGCTTTGGTCCTACGCGTCTGACGATGCATAATGGGATCCAATTCAGGTATTAAATCAATGATCATTGCAGCATTGAGCCTATACTTGTCGTATATCTCGTCCTCAGTTTGTCCTTGCAATGTAATACGGACTCTGAAAATGCGCTCCTGTAGTCTCCTCCTTCTGTGTTCTGCAACCTGGAGCCTCAACCTCCTCGCCATCAGGTAAAGCGCTGCCATTGTGAAATGTTCAGGGGCATTCTGGGTGTGTTTAAATAAGTTTCGGTTGGATTTCAGCTGATTGTAATTTGCACTCATGATTACCACCTAGTTGTGATCCTTCTTATATTGCACTTACTAAATTGCAATTTTCTGGAAAATTGCAATTTGCAGTTTTTCATGCATAGATTTGTGATTCTTTAATTGCGATTCGCTATTTGGGAGACGCCATTACAGAATCACAATCCTATTCTGGGATTTTTTAGCGATACCTTATTTAAGCGGAAACATATGTTTTCGCAATATCTTTGTTTATGCATTGCTGGTGGGTACTTTGCATTCGCAATTGGCCTGTTTTTGCGAATCACAATTTTTGCTATTTTTGAAACGGTTGATGCATGTGCCTGTGTGACTTTTTGTATAGCCTTGTGGAGCACGGCAGAATCTAAAGCTCCGACCGGCTATTGCAAATCCAAACAGATATCTGCTATCTGTATGGAATGGTATGCTGAAGAAAGCATTCTTTAAGTTAATGACGGAAAAGAATTTTGCAGATGGGGAAATCATTGTCAGGATCATGGTAATGTCTGGGACTACAGGGTACTAGGGAACCACTATCTTATTTACCGCTCTAAGGTCAATCACAAAGTGGTAAATGTCAGGGTGGGCATCAGAAGAATCCAAGGGTGTTTTTTTAAGAATAGGAAGAATAGGTCTATTACACACATGAACCACTGTCTCTTAAACCACACAAGACCTTAATCAAATCCAGTATTATTTGTAAAAATGCCTTTTCTCTTGCCTGCAAGATTTTGTACTGCGTAATGCGTGGCAATTTAGCATTGTCCTGTATCTAAATGGAGAGCGGTGGGATCTGGAGCAACCCGACATCCGTGTCCCCTGTAGCCCACAATGTACGTGGCACGTTCTTGAACTCTGCGGGGAGGGGAGCATCTTTTGCGAAGCATTGCTTTGCATGGACCACCTGTGGTCCAATAGACATGTATACACCATCAGGAGCACAAAATATTGTCGCATGTAACCTTTTTAACAAATCCAGTCCCAACAAATTCTCCCCCCAATTGGACATCAATAAAAATGGTAAATCAACAGTGAAGGGACCAATAGTCAAGGCAAGAAGTTTGGAAATGGGGCTAACAACCGGCACACCTGAGAAACCCACCAAAACATTATTTTGGCCAGACAGAGCTGCCCCCGGGACCAGCGAACGGAAAACAGAGCTATTCATCCCATGTGCCACCCAGCTCCAGAGCATGGTCTTGTGTATGTGTCTACCTTTTTTTGTTTCAAGGCACAAGGGAAACCCAATCAAGCAATTAGTTAGGGACCATGGGTACATACAGTATTTCTAAAGACAGTAGTCCCTAGCCAGTAAAGGAAAAACAAGAAAAATAAATATAGATGAAGTCATTTCTATCTTCCTTGTCCAGCCGGACAGAATTTAATATATCATATGTTCAGGTAGTCAGTTATCTATACAAATCCAAGTGGGACACAGCCTGTGTCCTACTACCACATATAGACAAGTATGATATACACAAGGGGAGTGTCAGGCAAGGAGAGAAAGTCTGCGTACAATCACATTTTGCAGGCTAATAAATCGTAAATACACTATTGTGACATATTATATACTATAGTCAAAGACATATAGTGTATATAGTGTCGACGACGTTTCAATCCCTATGCTAAGATGAGGGGATCATCCTCAGGACATTGTAATTCATGCCTGCATTTCAATTCCTTATCAACTTGAAGCCCAGATGAGTATTAAAACCACATCACATAGACAATTCATAAACGTAGAATGAAAAAAATGGGGGGAGGAAAGGAAAGAAAAAAGGGGAGAATAAGGCTTTATAAATTAAATAAACATTATATGCATAATCACGACAGGAATGTGTGACCAGTGAGAATCTCAAACGATCTATGTGACAAGATGCCCTAATATCAACATTGTGTACAATTCATTTGAAATTATTTACAAGAAGGATGGACGAACTAGACCAAGGAAGAGCGATATAAGGTGATAGAAAATCTCATGATGGTACAGAATGTGGCTGTTTAAATAATTCAGAGATGGCCACGAGTATTGCATGCGCATGCACATAAGAAGCATGGCTGTTGATATTAAGAGTCCCAAGCAGTTTAGATACGGCATGTCCCAGCCGGGGCCAGTATGTAAAGGACATACTTGTGGCCAAAAACCGTGAATGAGTAAATTACTGGCGGGAGTGAGATTAAAACTACCGAAATATATCGGGGAGTGCGGTGTTACACGGAGGATCAGGAAGCTTACCTACGATAAGCCCAGTGTGACAAGAGTCGTAACGAGCGATAATTCTAAGCCTGGTGAAGTTAAAAATCTGCAAGTGAAAAGGGGTATACAGTGATTATGATGCTTAAAAGAGCGCCGAGTACGTAGTACTAGCCGTTGGTGTTCTTACCGCAATGTACGGCGCGCTGCGTTCTCGATGCTGGGTTGCAATGTGATTCCAGCAGCTGGGGAGGGGAGAACTGGAGTCAATTAAAGATTAAAAACATAATGAGGCGTGCGTTTTAATGGCCTACTGTGCCGCTTACCTTGGATAAAGAGCAGAGCTGCTTACTCTTGTTATAGTGGCAAAATTAACCTAAGGAGAGAGAAAATTGATATGAGGAGCGAATACGCCCGTCAGAATTCCTTAACTAGAGCAGATGGGATCATCAATTACTCTTACCGTGGGATAGATGAGCAGTGGTTGTAGAATGGGGTCTGCGCCGACAGTCGAGACGGTGCTCAGAGTGACTGTTCCCGGCTTGGATGTTCACCTCCATTATGTTTAGGCCAGTCATGTGACAGAAACCATGTGACTGGGGAAGGTCTCCAGCTTCTGCAATAGGAGAGGTGAACTAATGAGGTGACCATTTTAGAAAGGTGTGAAGTGAGGGTCTCCTGCTTCTGCATAGGGAAAGGTGAACTAATGAGGCGGCCATTTTGGAAAGGTGTGAGGTAAAGGCATAAATACATGCCACAGTTTAGTGAGTCATCCAACCAATTAATAACAATTCAATTAAACACATATGGTTTTACACATGGCATGAATGATGTTGCAGTGTCGCACTCAAATTGCCCAGAAGAAATTACATGGTCATAATAAAGAAGTCCAATCCTCAAGGTGGTTGAGACCATTGTGGATGCTTTTAGTCTTTAGTATTTAATTGAGCACTTCCTTGTTCATGAGTTAGTTGATATCTCCACCCCTTGGTGGGACTTTTATCGCATCAATAATTGTCCATTGTAGATCCAGTTCGGTATGACCCTTTCCGATGAAGTGATCCACAAGAGGCGCATTTGGTGTTTTGAATTGAATCCTGCTTTTGTGCTGGCAGATTTTAATGCGTGCCTTCTGCGTTGTCTGCCCTAGATATATTTTGTGACATGGGCAGAAAATTGCATAAATAACATTCATGCTATTACAATTCGTGAAGCGTTTTCTCTGAAAGTTTGTTTGTTCAAAAGAGAAGTCTTTCCCTTCCACAGTACAATCACAAACACTACATGAACCACATTTCACATGACCCGTTAGTTGTGGGAGCCCCTACAATTCATTTATGGTTACTTTTGCCTTTTGGGTGGGCAATGCAGCTCGTACCAAGTGGTCCCTGATGTTTTTTGATTTTTTGAAGGCAAATAAAGGGCGCTCAAGGTTAATTGTGCCCCAATGTTTCTTAATACTTTTTTTGATAGCATTCGAGGCGGGGGAGAAAGTCGTCACACAAACTAGCCGGTTCTGTATCTTTTTTTCTTTTGGTTCCAACAATACATCCCTAGGGCAGTACCAAGCCCTTTTTAAGGAGCTACGGATTAGTTTGTGGGGGTACCCTCGAGATTGCAGTTTGTTACTCAGAGTCTGTGCCTCCAGAAAGTAGTCCTCTTTGCGATAACAGTTCCTCCGTACACGGAGAAACTGAAAATAGGGAAGTGAGTCACGCAGTGCCCGGGGATGGTGGCTTTGGTAGCTCAGTAGCGTGTTGCGTTCTGTTGGTTTCCTGTATAGACTTGTAAACAGTTTGCCATCATTATGTTGGATGTTCAAGTCAAGGAAGGGAATAGTTTTTTATTTACAGAGAGGGTAAAAGTGAGGCCACTGCAATTATTGTTTAGCCAATGTAGAAACTGCAGCAATAGGTCATGGGATTCCTGCCAGATGAGGAAGATATCATCTATTTATCTCTTCCACAGGGCGATGCCACTGTGGAAGGGATTCATAGGTGTCAAAATGCGTTTGCATTCCAGGTTATCCATATAGAGGATTGCCAGGTTTGGAGCAAAAACTGCTCCCATTGATGTACCCCTGACTTGGCCATGGTACTGATCGTTGAACAGAAAAAAGTTTTTTGTTACACAGATTTCCAGAAGCTGCAATATAAAAAGTGTGGAAACTGCATGTGGGCTAGGGCGCGTATCAAGAATTTGCTCAATAACCAGAAGTGAATCAGTTTGTGGGATATTGGTGTAGAGCGACTCCACATCCAAAGTAGACATTGTCTTAGATATGGGGTCAAAAGGGAACTCTTAAATCATGTTAATCATAGCCATACTATTGCGTATATAGCACTCTGTGCTAGGCACGAATTCTTTCATAAAATGGTCCACATACTGTCCCAGGGGCTCTACACTATATACACTATATGTGTTTGACTATACTATATAATATGTCACAATAGTGTATTTACGATTTATTATCCTGCAAAATTTGATTGTACGCAGACTTTCTCTCCTTGCCTGACACTCCCCTTGTGTATGTCATACTTGTCTATATGTGGTAGTAGGACACAGGCTGTGTCCCACTTGGATTTGTATACATAACTGACTACCTGAACATATGATATATTAAATTCTGTCTGGCGGGACAAAGAATATAGAAATCAGATGATCTATATATTTTTTTTTCTTGTTTATCCTTTACTATCTAGGGACCACTGTCATAGAAATACTGTATGTACCCATGGTCCCTGACCAATTGCTTGATTGGGTTTCCCTTGTGCCTTGAAACAATATGTTGTGCAATCGCTGGATTGCAAGGGTCTATCACCCCTACCACTTGACTTCAAGTGGGTATACTCCTGACACTTCTACCTGCACTTATTTTTGTTTTTCCCATCCTCACCCCCTCCCTTGGCTTGTCCAACCATACACCCCTATATTCAGAAGATTACATTCAGAAAATCCTAGAAGGCCCCTTCTTACTCTCGGAATTCACAGATACCCCAGGGCCACAGACCACCTCCTTGGGAGAACAATTAGAGAAAAGCAAGAAGAAAGTAGTACGATTGGAATTAATCATACGTTTACTCACAGAATATTTAAGGGCAAAAATAATCCCAGTAGGTTTGCAGGTGCGCAATATCCCAGGTGTATTTACTGACAATCCTAAATATACCACTGGATTCAGTTACATCAGCACCACATGTTCCAGGCACTGGATCGTGTTGGGCATTGATATTGCTACAGAGGAACTTAAAAACGTTAGTATTGAAATACAGGACTTAGAAAACAAATCAAAGATCAGAGTCCTACAAGTGAGGGAGTGAAACTTCTAGAGGAAGTACAAAAGACAGTTGACAAATTCTTCAGAATAGAACAAAATAAAAACACTAATAAGGTCAAGAAAGACATAAAAGCCTTCTCTCAAGAACGCGCATATCCATGTCTTGCAAAAGATTACTACACCAATAGATCCTACGGTGGACCACATAACCAAAGACCTTGGGGACGCTTCAATAGGAGACTAAACCTTGTCGGATTCTCCGATACCTCGGCAGAATCCTCAGATAATTCAGAGCAAAGTGATGGACAAAACACCCCACACAGAACCCCTTTTTTCGGCAGAGGCCAGACTGAGCAACCCAAAAGGGGCAGAGGGCAAAAGCCACAGCGTTGGCTAAACCCCCCAGGGGAATGCTACACACGCCGACAACACTACCAATGGTAACAGCATCCCCTGACAACATCACCATGACCATTGCCACCACTAATACTGAGCTTATGCCCGGAAATATGCTACCCATCTTTAACTTGACCAAACATCATCTATCTTCTAGTGAGCTTTCAATACTGAAAAAAGGCTTCTCCTTTGTTCCGACTACCTGCCCCAACTTCCTCGACCTCCATACGGAACTCTTAAGATTTTTCAGAAAGATAAGACTGCACAGTTTCTTTCTCCTCAATCCCTCGACACCAATAAATACCAACACTCCCTTTCGCCCACCCTCTACCTTCTCCCCCTCAGGGAGTATGGTCCCTGGCGGGATCTCGACTTTCGAGAAACTGGTATTAAAAGATCTTTCCGAAATGGAAAGTCAAAAATTGTTCATTCCATATAACATCTCAATTGCAGAGAAAGAAGCATTAGCCGATCTGAAAGTAAAAAACTGCATAGTTATCAAGCCAGCAGGCAAGGGTGGTGGGATTGTATTACCACAAAAAGACAAATACCAAACGGATATTCTAAGACAGCTCAGCAACTCAGACCACTACTGTAGGCTACCCACTAACCAAAAAAGAGAAATACAGAATCTAATAGCTCAGGTCACTATGGAGGGTCTCACTGCTGTATTTTTTTTAAGTAAAAAGGAATTTCAATTTTTGAATACCAAATCCCCAAGAATGCCAGTAATATACACATTGCCCAAGAACCACAAAAACACTGAAAATCCACCTGGAAGACCTATTGTCTCTGGGTGTTGCTTCATTTTGGAGCCCCTAGGACAATATGTGGACCATTTTATCAAAGAATTTGTGCATACCACAGAGTGCTTTATACGCGATGGTATGGATATGATTAACATGATTGAAGAGTACTCTTTCAACCCCACATCAAAGACAATGTGTACTTTGGATGTGGAGTCGCTCTCCACCAATATCCCACAAACCGAATCACTGCTGGTTATTGAGCAAAATTCTTGATACACGACCTAGCCAACATGCAGTACCCACACTTTTTATATTGCAGCTTCTGGAAATCTGTTTAACAAAAAACTTTTTTCTGTTCAACGATCAGTACTATGGCCAAGTCTGGGGTACATAAATGGGAGCTCAACTTGGCAATCCTCTATATGGATAACCTGGAATGCAAACGCATTTTGACATCTATGAATGCCTTACACAGTGGCATCGCCCTGTGGAAGAGATACATAGATGACATCTTCCTCATATGTCAGGAATCCCATGATCTATTGCTGCAGTTTCTACATTGGCTAAACAATAATTGCAGTGGCCTCACTTTTACCCTCTCTGTAAATAAACAAACTATTCCGTTCCTTGACTTGAACATCCAACATAACGATGGCAAACTGTTTACAAGTCTATACAGGAAACCAACAGAACGCAACACGCTACTGAGCTACCAAAGCCACCATCCCCGGGCACTGCGTGACTCACTTCCCTATTCTCAGTTTCTCCGTGTACGGAGGAACGGTTATCGCAAAGAGGACTACTTTCTGGAGGCACAGACTCTGAGTCTGCCATCTCGGGGGTACCCCCGCAAATTAATCCGTAGCTTCTTAAAAAGGGCTTGGTAATGCCCTAGGGATGTATTGTTGGAACCAAAAGAAAAAAGATATAAAACTGGCTAGTTTGTGTGATGACTTCTCCCCAGCCTCTAATGCTATCAAAAAAAGTATTACAAAACATTTGGGAACAATTAACGCAGACACCCTAAACCTCGAGCGCCATTTATTTGCCTTAAACAAATTTTAAAATATCATGGACCACTAGGTATTCACTGCATTGCCCACCCAAGACGCAAAGGGAACCATAAATGAATTGTGGGGGCTCCCACGACTAACGGGTCATGTGAAATGTGGTTCATGTAGTGTTTGTGATTGTACTGTGGAAGGGAAAGACTTCTCTTTTGAACAAACAAACTTTCAGAGAAAACACTTCACGAATTGTAATAGCATGAATGTTATTTTATGCAATTGTCTGCCAATGTCACAAAATATAGGTAGGGCAGACAACGCAGAAGGCATGCATTAGAATCTGCCAGCACAAAAGCAGGATATGATGCAAAACACCAAATGCGTCTCTTGTGGATCACTTCATCGAAAAGGGTCATACCGAACTGGATCTCCAATGGCCAATTATTGACGCGATAAAAGACCCAACAAGGGGTGGAGATATCAACTAACTCATGAATAAAGAAGAGCTCAAATGGATACTAAAGACTAAAAGCATCCACAATGGTCTCAACCGCCTCGAGGATTGGACTTCTTTATTATGACCATGTAATTTCTCCCGGACAATTTGAGTACGACACTGCAATATCATTCATGCCCTGTGTAAAACCATATGTGTTTAATTGAATTGTTATTAATTGTATTGGTTGGATGGCTCACTAAACTGTGGCATATATTTACGCCTTTACCTCACACCTTTCCAAAATGGCCGCCTCATTAGTTCACCTTTGCCTATGCAGAAGCAGGAGACCCTCGCTTCACACCTTTCTAAAATGGCCGCCTCATTAGTTCACCTCTCCTGTTGCAGAAGCTGGAGGCCTTCTCCCGGTCACATGGTTTCTGTCACATGACTGGCCTAAACATAATGGAGGTTCACATTCAAGCCGGGAACAGTCACACTGAGCACCGTCTCGACTGTCGGCGTGGACCCCATTCTAGGACCGCTGCTCATCTACCACACTGTAAGAGTATTTGATGATCCCATCTGCTCTAGTTAAGGAATTCCGACGGGCGTATTCGCTCTTCATATCAATTTTCTCTCTCATTAGGTTAATTTTGCCACTATAACAAGAGTAAGCAGCTCTGCTCTTTATCCAAGGTAAGCGGCACAGTAGGCCATTAAAACGCACGTCTCGTTACGTTCTTAATCTTTAATTGACTCCAGTTCTCCCCTCCCCAGCTGCGGGAATCACATTGCAACACAGCATCGAGAACACTGCGCCCCGTACATTGCAGTAAGAACACCAACGGCTATTGGTACGCACTCCGCGCTGTTTGAAGCATCATAATCACTGTATACCCCTTTTCACTTGCAGATTTTTAACTCCACCAGGCTTAGAATTATCGCCCGTTACGACTCTTGTCACACTGGCCTTATCGTAGGTAAGCTTCCTGATCCTCCGTGTAACACCGCACTCCCCGATACATTTCGGTAGTTTTAATCTCACTTGCGCCCGTAATTTACTCGTGCATGGTTTTTGGCCACAAGTATGTCCTTTACATACTGGCCCCAGCTGCGACATGCCATGTCTAAACTGCTTGGTACTCTTAATATCAGCAGGCATGCTTCTTGTGTGCACGCGCATGCAACCCTCGTGGCCATCTCTGAATTATTTAAACAGCCACATTCTATACCAGCATGAGATTTTCTAGCCACATTCTATACCAGCATGAGATTTTCTATCACCTTATAACGATCTTCCTTGAAGTAGTTTGTCCAAAACTTCTTGTAAATAATTTCAAATGAAATGTACACAATGTTGATATTAGGGCATCTTGTCACATAGATCGTCTGAGATACTCACTGGTCACACATGCCTGTCGTTATTATGCATATAATGTTTTTTTAATTTATAAACCCTTTTTCTCCCCTTTTTTCTTTCCGTTCCTCCCCCATTTTTTTCCTTCTAGGTTTATGAATTGTCTATGTGATGTGGTTTTAATTCTCATCTGGGCTTGAAGTTGATAAGGAAATGAAATACAGGCATGAATTACAATGTCCTGAGGATGATCCCCTTATCTTAGCATAGAGATTGAAACGTCGTCGACACTATATACACTATATGTCTTTAACTGTGCTATATAATATGTCACAATAGTGTATTTACCATTTATTAGCCTGCAAAATTTGATTGTACGCAAACTTTCTCTCCTTGCCTGATACTCCCCTTGTGTATGTCATACTTGTCTATATGTGGTAGTAGGACACAGGCTGTGTCCCACTTGGATTTTTATAGATAACTGACTACCTGAACATATGATATATTAAATTCTGTCCGGCTGGACAAAGAATATAGAAATCACTTGATCTATATTTATTTTTCCTGCTTATTCTTTACTGTCTAGGGACCACTGTCTTTAGAACTTCCAAATGTATACCGGCACTAGCAGATTGGCGTAGCATTAAGGTCCGACTACAGCTACTTTTGTTTAGCCTCATACTATTTGGAAAACTGGAAGTCTGGTACTTTCAAGGTCAACATAGAAGCCGTTCCAGATTTTCCAGGGAGCCCGCTGACAGTCTATGCCATTGTTTGTTGGAACTGCCGTGGAGACGGACAGAACTTGCCATTTTCCTACCTGCCTCTACCACCTCTACGGCTTCTATGGAACTTTACAGAGCAATCTTCAATATTTTCAATATTTTCAGCACACTTCTCAGCACGAGACATTAACGTGGTGCAGCCTTGCTGGCTATCATCTGCCGCCCGGCCTCCCTGTCATCAGCCTGTGCTGCTGGTGCTGGGAGCAGGGAGCGGGCGTTGCACGGTGGATTGTGTGTTACAGCGCGACAGCGGCTGTGCGGCACCAGCTGGAGGGCTCACCATGGTATTCTAAGCATCCCAGGCCGAGGTGGCAGTGTAACAGTGCAGTGTGGTGTGGCTCCACTCCAGACATAGCCACCCCTTTCTCCCCCTGCCTGCCCTTCCAGGTGATTGCTGCAATCACCAGATAGCCTGACCCACACCTGACCACCAGGATGCCATAGATTTGAGTTGAGGTGAGGCGTGGTGAGTGGTGGGTAAAGAGAACTGTTGGATTGGGAGTGCACTGGAAGAGCATTGGGAGAGCCCGCTCACCCCCCCAGATCCAGGCCTGCTAACTCAAAAGAAAATTCAACAGCCCAGCTATCTCGCTATCTATTTACGGAGGCTGTGGGGAGGGTTGTTTGGCAGCCTATCAGGTGATACTACACCAGCTCTCCACTCCATTAGTCCATCACCATTAGCACCTTCCGCCTCCTCCCCGCAAGTGCCTTGTGCATAGGTCAACCATGCGGATGAGAAAATCAAGTCTGGCCTAGCACCAAGACAATCATCGCCCACACAAAACTGCAAGGCTGCAAAAGTCTAAAATACTGTATCCCCGAGGCAGAAGGTGTGCTAAAACCGGATAATTCCTTAGGGATGGGCCGCAAAGGGGCGAGTCGCAAACAGCAATTACAATCTCATCTGAAAAGACCATATATACAAGCGAAACTACCGTAACCGGTAATAGTAACAGTATTAAAAGGATTCGACCACCACTAATGGTAACAGCGATATAAGAGCGTACCTTCATTATACAACTTTGGAAGGTAAATTTGGCACATCCGGCAAAGTACCTCATACACCCGCGTTGAAAATACTGCAGAACATCAGCAGACACCTATGAATATGTGGACCCAAGTTTAGGACTCCAACCAAATGATCCACTTTCTCCGGAAATAACCACCCTCACAGAAAAGAGTCCCAGAAACAACAACGAACCAAGGCTCGCCTGCTTTAACAACTCAGCATGTCAAACTTTAGGGTCCACAAAAGTGGACCGTGTGGACGAGGGAGCCTACTCTCTTAACACTAACAAACTAAAAATGGGTTCTACCCAATACCACTACCAACACAGACAGCTAAACTTGGCTCCACCAACACCTCAAGGGGGTACACCAAAAAATAGCCAGTCAACTGGCCAGCCAGTTGTGTCATCCACTTAGGCCCCAAATAATGCCTTACCGACTGGTCCAATAATTACGTCAATATGCTCCAACAACAATGACAGGGCAATGAAAGAAACAAGAGTCACATTAATGGCAGCCCCTATGGCTGCACATCCTAATGGCTCTAAAGCAGTCCAACTCACCAGCCAATCTTGAGACCATCTCCTGTATTATCCACAAACCCTTCCAGTCTTTGAATAGCCAATAAAGTTAACAATTATACAGAAAACTGTGTAGAATATTTCAATCAGTCAAATTCATCTCCCGACATTTTAAATCCAGAGTCGGCATCAAGAAACAACATGGGCACACACAGAACTCCTTTAAGACTTCAATCGGAGCCTTTTGACTCTTCTTTTGTGCCAGCTGAGTTCTCAAGTCAACAACTCTCACCTCAATGGTGCCCTAATCTTTCAAATTCCAGCTTTCTTCCACATGTAAATAAGCCTCGGGCCTTTGGCTCTCCTAAAACTGAAGCAGAAATTGGTCTGCCGCCTCAAACAATCGAGGATCATCTTGCACAGTTCAATGACGCCTTGATTGCAATGGCAAATGCGGCTCTAATGCATGCAGATATGTTGGATAATCAAATAAATATATTGCAAACAGTTGCTGGCCTGATTTCTGAACTAGACTCAAAACTGGAACACCTAAATTCAAGGATCCACAGAGCCCAGGCAAATACGGCTTTAACAGTCAAACAAGAAGACTGCGGATGCAGTCCAATATTGCAGATTCTGGAAAAGCTGACAGAGATAATAAGCACTCTAGTTAAGGACCTCCAGAATGAGGTCGATAGGCAACCGTACACCTTATACTCCCCACTCAACAAAATTCAAAGCTGATGACAAGCACGAATGATTTACAAACAAACGATAAGAAAGCATTGCATGAAACCATAGGGGCTACGGGAGACCAAATAAACACTATAAGTGCAGAAGAATCTGAAAGAAAAATCTGCTCCAACTTAGACAAAGGTTCAGGAACGACTAACAAGTTAAAGCTCACAAATTCAGAAAGTCAACACTTATCTAAAAAAAACAAGAAAACAATAAAAAAGTTAAACAAATCGAAAAAAGCCAAAACCCATAATGAAGGACAGCACAACCATCAGCAAAACCATTGCCCCAGGCACCTTAGGATATCCAGTGGTGCATTCGTCTAAAACCCCCTGGATATGACTGACCCTGAACCTAGGTGGCACTTTAATAATAAACAAGGGTCACACGTTGAAGAAGTAAACCATGAACAAAAGAAAGATCTGGAACCTAATTTAAAGTGGTCTACAATGACCAAAGCGGATAATGTAAGTATGAATAGCATCCATCAAGGAAAACGTAATCCATGCAAAACAAATAAATGTAGTCCCACACCAGTAATAGACCATAAGGAGCCCCAACTAGTAACTACAACTATTAATTATAGGGAGATGAAGTCCATTCAAACAAGCACCGATGATTTACTTTCCGTCCACCGCCTACCACCATAAGCTAAGGAGTAATGCTCTGCGGATGGCAGTAAGTTCAAATCTACCCGGCGAAGACTGGGACACCTGGGCGAAATCAACTCGGAACTCCATAGAGGCTCTTGATGTGCAGGAGGCCACTCTCCATCAAAATTTGTCATTCACTGAACAAACACAAGATCAAGAAAAACTAAAAGTACTGTTGTATCCCGAATATATCTCGCAGGGGAAATGGGACATTCTTAATAAAGGCAATCTCCTAAAATTCTGTGTAAATATTCCGGGCTTAGAAAAAATAAAAACAACTGATATTGACAGTGTGTCTTTCTTCGCCCCTGGACCAAGCGAGACAAATTAGACAACAGAGATAACCTTCACCAATCTGACGATGGGCGAGGTCCTGAGAGGAAATAACAAGCAACTGGAAAACTGGGGTATAAAAACCAAGACCCCGCCTGTTATAAAATATCCAGCGATCCTGAAAAGTAGAAGCCCAAAGGAACAGCTGGGACCTCAAGAAGCAAACAACCAGAAAAGGATGATCAAAAGTGATACAACTCGGAGAGCAACAACAGGGTCCATCCTCCATGGCACTAAATGTGGACCAAAAATAAATCTGACCAGCGACAGTTCAATCCAAATAACACCATGCGCAGAAGGGGGCAACCGCTCCTGTTCGACCATGAGGAACATCAGCAAAGACTGGTCCTGGCTCACATGGGCCTTAAATCCTAGCCCTTAACACCAAGTCCGGCCCAAGAAAAGAGTCTGTGCTGTCAAAGTTTTGGCCTCACCTAAAAAACGGTTCTGCCCAGCATTGACGCCCTTCAGATAACATCCAAACAATAAATATCATGACTTGGAATGTCGCAGGGATCACCAAGGTTCTGCAAAGCCCACTGGCAACCACATTCCTCAAAAGAGCTGAATTAATTTGTGCCCAAGAAACATGGGCACCTATACCTACACCAATAGGAGGTTATGCAGAATATTCTAAATCTGCCACCAAAGGTAACATATTCGGGAGACCGTCAGGAGGATCTCCATATATAACAAGCATTCACTGAAAGTACACTTCACAGAGATATAGAATTCCTTGGACATGTTCCTGGCTGGCACCCTGAAAGGCCTTAATATGGCTGACGGCCCATTATCAATACTTCTGATTAATGTCTACTAAAACCCCACGGGCCAGGCCCTAAGGGCAAGCTTATTCGGTTGATAACCCAGATTGAAACTCTGCTTCTACAGTTTGCATCTATGGAACCCATCATTCTTGGGGACTTCAATACACACAAAATAGGGGGCATTGTATCTCAAAACCACCGCTTTGGGAGCACCAGGATTTTCAACGCCCTTATGCGGGCATTTCATTTGGTAACAACGCACTCTCTATCTATAAAGTTTAAGCCTAGGGCATTCTTTACACCCACTTACAATAATCAGACCACAATATATCTTATTAAGTGAGAGATTACAAAAACTCATGTCAAACTATACCATGCACCCACGGAGTGAAAGCAACCATGCTGCCCTAATCGTTCAGTTAACCATCACAGCGGATATTTGCCATTTTATTTGCTGTATTGGGGCATCCAAAGGGGAAGAACAGCATACACATCTGAGAAGAATCAAATGGGGTCCGACGTCAATTAATATATTAGACTCTTAGAAACTAACGTGGATAGGCTGGCAAACCGGCCTAAATAATGGAGGTATTACAGATGAATGGGATAATCACACCTACGAACTAGCTTCATTGCTTTGGGGAAGCTCCACATATAGAACTGCCACAAATTATTCACATACACTAGGACACGTCCCAGCATTCAAGCAAAGCGCCAAACAATTAAACGCCAAATGCAGAGTCTATCAGAAATACAGGTCAGAGTCCACAAAAACGCAACTCAAAGTAGCTGCAAAAAGCCATTCACAACAGGTTTGGAAAGCAAAACGTGAACTCACGGAGGCAAAGTGGTTAAAGATCTTTGAGCTGCTGGCACCTTGTAAGTCCCAAGAATTTTGTCAATACCTAAACATCACTAATCCACGGGGCCACTAACAGAGAGCATCCACTTGACGCAGGCACTTGGGTAGCCCATATGAAAACCCTGTACATGGACGATTAGAATAAAACTCCTCCAAATAGTTCCACAATACTAGGGGAGGGATCTGGCAACACCACATCTGAGCCTACCGAACCTTTGAATTAATCAACCCTCCCAGCTAAAGGAGTAGTTCGCACAACCCTAAAAAAGATTCACCACAATGGGGCTCCTGGCCCCAATGGTCTGCCTGGCTCCCTCTTGAGGGAGGATACAGACTTTTGGACGGACAATTTGGCTCAGTGGTATTTCGAATGTAGGCTCTTGGGGTCTGTACCAGATTCCTGGAAGGGATCACTGCTGCACCCAATATACAAAAAAGGGCCTAACACTGACCTCAGGAATTACTGCATAATCGCCCTTTTGGACATTGAAGGCAAGGCTCATGCAAGTACATTTTTGGTGGAACTAGTGGACTGGGTTTGTACTGAAGGTCTCTTGCCCTTCTTACAGAACGGGTTCAGACCAGGGGGTTCCACTGTGGACAATATCATCGCCTTGTCATATTTAGCTCATCAATTGGTGGCACATTCAACTCTTCCGCTTTTTCCTTGATTTATTGATTACTCAGCAGCCTTGGACGGGGTAGACTGTGCCAGCCTCTGGCAGATATTGGCACGCTGCAACATTAGTCCGCCTTTATTATAAGCTATTAGATCGCTGGCTTCACAAACCTGGGTAAGGGTTAAACTCTCCAGCGAGTTTGCCACAGAGAAAATCGCCACAGATTGGGGGCTAAAGCAGGTCTGCGTCCTGGCTCCGATACTTTTTACTTTATATACAGCCGACATGGGCCAAGCTCTCCATGGAGCCACTTTAGCCACCTCTAGGACTGGGCACACAAAGATCCAACTGATGCAATACGCTGACGACCTGGTTTTCTTGGATCACACCAAAATCGGTCTACAAAAAGCACTCATAGCCCTCGCAGACTACAATGCTAAAAAAAAGCTTGTCGCTAACTCAACCAAGTTCAAAATGGTGATCTTTGGCCACTACCCGAATAAAAAGTGTCTAAAAGGAGGCTGAGTTCTCTGACCTTGGACTGCGTACAACACTACAACTATCTGGGGGCTCGGCTTAGCAAAACGGGCCGCCCACAGGTCCACCTCCACAAACTGCAGCAGAAAGGGAAAAAGGTCATTTACGCCCTCTATAAATTATACGCTACCTTAGTCAGCCCAACAACAATGGCTATTCAAAGAGTACTGAGGGCAAAACTACTACCATCCCTCAACTATGTGCAACAGGCATTTCCAGGGAAATTTGCGCATGACCTAGAAAAAATACACTGCGCAGCCTACAAAAAAGCTATTTAGTTTACCAGCCTGCACCAGGAACAACTTAATGCATCTGGAATTCAATCGTAATCAACAAAAATTGGAAGAGATGGCAGCCTTGACTAAATATTTTTATCAAACAACGGCAGAGCCGGAGATCTCTATGAAGGCCATTATAAAATGCATCTTCCAACAACCTTTCAATTCACTTGTCTTGCCTCAGTAAAAGACCTCCTGCAACTTTCTATAGAGAACTGGGACCCCAGCATAATCAAGTATGCTAATAGTAAAACAACAATAAAAAAGCAAGTACGCCTATGTTCACGCCCGTTGGATATTGAATCCTTGGTAGCAAGAGGCTTCCTTGAAACCCAAAGCCTCCCCCACACACTGCCCAGCATCAAAACTCATCTTAGGCAGGCAGTGGGGAGACAAGCCCAACATAGGATCTTAGTAGCCAGACTACATCCTCTTCCTCTTAAAGATCTATATCCAACTGGGAAAGCAAGGCCGGTCATCACAGAGTGTCGCCTCAGCAATTACAAACGAGAGTCTTTGGCCCATAATTTACTCTGCTAGCCGGCGTTGCGGGTAGTTCGCAGAATCTACCTGAGGCCCATCCTCCTCCAACTGGGTACTCGCACATCAAATGAGGCAGTCCATCGACTCTATACGTTGGACATAGTGTAGCATATGGCCAACTTCGGTAAATTTGTCCACTATACTCGTACAAAACTAATGGACATATCCCCCTAGGCTGTCAGGGGGGCGCCGCTGGGGTTGTTGGCTGGCCACTTTTTAACTACTGACTTATTCAATCTAAAAAACTGATTATTACGTGCACTGTTTTTATCTAAGAAAGCAAAGGAGATTTTAACAATGTTTTGTACATATACTTGCTCTTTTTGATTTTTACTCTGCCTTTTTTTATTTGTTGCATTTTGTAATGGTTTTTAGTAACCACACAAGTAAAGAATTCATTCATTCATTCATTCATACTAGTTGACCAAAGAACAATTCAATATCAGCTAACATCATCACTGTGGAGGAGGCCGCCTCATAAATTCCTTATAATATGCAGTTAGGTTTTCCTGAGGGTTCGGTAGATGACTTTTTAGGGATAGCACCTCACTCCTCTTCCAAGGAGTATAGATCCACTGTTTCTGGAACCGAGCATCAAACCATAGCCTAATTACAGTGTCCGTGGAGTCACCCAGTTCTGGTATTTCAGGATGGTAAATGGGATGGACCTCCCTCATAGGGTGCTGTTTCCCTATTGTCGGAACCTTTTGGAGCAGTCTGCCGCAGTAACCCACCAGTGTCGTTACATTGATAAAAACCTAATTGGGAGCCATACCGGTAGCATATACCTTGTCTCATACGTCATAGATGATCTGTGGTGCAACACTCTGAAAACACTGTTACCACAGTCCTATCAGCGTGGCCGACATGGGCTTAAGAGCATGCTGCTGTATGAAGGGCTCATAATCTTTCATCACACTCCACACATCTTCCACACTATAGATCAAGTTCTGAGCCCACTGAGCTGCTTGATTCACCACCATTTGCTTTTCTTCATCACCCACAGCAGAACGCACCAACACTTTCTCCATGTGGTCTTGCACTGCTGCTCAATCCGCTTCATGCATCCCACGCACAGGGTTTACACATTTGACAGTATTTGGTGTGTCACACCCAAGGGGGAAAGGGCGGATGCAGAGACAGGTACCATCATTTAGGAAGACAGAGTTGTAGTTATGAAAGGGGGCGTAACAGTTGAGACTGAACTAATAGACAGGACAGGGGAGATCAGGGCTCCAACCCCGGTGACTGGTGCAGGTAAAGGGGAAGCAAGTGGGGCCGGGGCTGAGGCAGAATTGCTAGAAACAGAAACACTAGAGAGAGTGGCACTAGGGGCCGAAGATTGGGAACCTCAGAACTGTTGTGTATATCCATTCAGGAGTATAAGGAGGTGGGGGGTGAGAATCCAATAGATCTTCTACAAAATCATCACCTTCCTCCCTAGTAACATAACATTTATCAGTCTGTAGTTGGAACTTTCAATCTGCATATTCTATGCCTTTCTCTACCCTTTTCCTCTCATAGATCACTGCTTTCTGTGTCATAGTTTGCGTCTGTCTCCTCCGGGCCTCCTTCTTTGCTCTCATATGGCGCTGCTTTGCTTCTTTCTGCCACACTCTTAGAGAATCAAACATCGAATGTCTGCTCCTTTTAGCGAACAATTTGTCCTGCAAGACATTCAATTTCTGTTCATGAAGCGAGCCAGTAAGTGGCCACTATAACTCAGCATTGTCCCTCGTATATTTATGCCACAACGTGCTAAACTAATAGGGCCAATACCGTGTTTGACGTATACGTCAAAATTTGGAGAACCCTCCAGAGGCGCAGGCTGGCTCTCTTCCAATCGAGCATCAGTAGAACAACATCGATATCCAAAACATCCTAACTTACTTAAACAAAGCATCTTAATATAAGGCACACACTCTGTCCCCAACGGACAGATATAACACCAATGAAAACAATAAAAGAAAAGAAACAAGAGAACAATTGTTCAAGAACGAAAACAAAACGGTCCGCAAACGGCCCACTGCAGTCCAGAGACGGTACCAAGTTCAAGAAGACAGGCTCTAGCCCCAGATCTTTTGTGACAAGGAAACAAACAAATTACCAATTGGTCTGGCAGATTGCTCTCAAACACTCTGTATCTTTCAAAAGGGTCCGCAAACCCACCATGTTCAAACCAAAACAGCCAAAAAGACTGTACCAAGACACAGCTCGTTGGCTTGTGTCGTACAAGCAAGGCAGTCTAAACCAAGGGATGTACATTGTACTGTACAGCCCTTGGTTTTGTGAGTTTCCTCGTATATGCTGGCTGGGAAAGTATAGTATTTGAGGTACTGTTTTGGCTTTTCACTGGATATATATATGTATGTCGCTCTCCAGTGATTTATACTCTCCCTCCTTTTGGTAGCCACATCAAGGATTATTTATTGCTCCTGCTATTCTTCCTATTAGTGTATGGGCCGAATCTGCCCTGCCCTATTTACGATGCAGCGACTTATCCAACAGCCTAAAATGGCCACTGACCATCCTACAGCAGCTTCAACACGTGCGAAACCAAAAATACACAAAAACGACCCACCTTCTCCTATTCTATCCTCACAAAATCCAGTTCTAGACTCTATTTTAGTTGAAGTTCATGGTTTTCAACCTTTTATGTCCACTACCAATGAAAAACTTAAAACAAATAGAGGACCGTTGCATTATTATGGAGGGAAAGTTGTTGGAACTCGAGCAACGTGTAGGAGACCTTCGGGATATCTCTGTTAAAATTCCTTTATAGAGCAAGAGATCCACAAGTTGAAATTCCACACAAAAGACCTTGAAAATCATAATTGAAAGAATAACCTACATCTTTATGGACTTCTGGAAAATATTGAAGGTCCAGACATGGTATCTTTTCTGCAGAAATTCCTTCCAGATCTGTTAGGAATTCAATCCTCTTCATCTCTAAATATACAACGTGCACATCATCTGGGTCGCATCCATCCTAATTCCAACAAGCCACGTGGTATTCTATTGCTCTTCCTGGAATTCACTGAACTCATGCATGTTCTGAAGGCTGTAAAACGTAAACGTTGTCTTACTTGGTCGGGCCTCAATATCTTTATCTCCCAAGATGTCTCCAATGCAACAAACGCTCGCCGTAAAGAATTTCTGGCTCTAGTCCACAAATGAGACACTTAAACATCCAATATGGCATTCTCCGCCCTTACCTATGCAAAATTTTGCATGAAGGAAGCTCCGGCTCATTCGGCGATCCTGAGAAACTCAGGCACTTTCTAAACAATGTCTCTTCTCGTAACATGAATACTAATGTTCAACTCTTCTCTTCTGTAACAAATTGATATCTATTGTTCTAAAGGTTTATATATTCTGTTATTCTACTATTGTGTCTATCACTTTTACCTTCTAATACCTCTTCACCCTTTATTATCTTTAATACTTTGATTTCCTACATCACTCTGTTCCTCTTACTATTTTTCCTCCAATTTTATTCTCTTTTCTTCGCTATTTCTTCTTTCTTCAGGAGGCCTTTTCTTACCTATTCTCTCCTTCCACTGTTTCCTGTCTCTGGCATCACCATGCTTCTCTTTTACCGATTACTTTTCTCTCTTCAGATCTGGATTATTTTCCTTGATCTGTTTACTCTTTCTGTCTATCTATCTATCTCTTGCTTCATCTTTCTTACTTTTACTTTTTACTCCCTGTTTATTTTTCCCACCGTTTTTTCTCTTTACATCTTTTTACTTTTACGAGTGTGTTGTTGATACTATATGATAAATATTGTTTCTTTTTCTTTCGTACTGGTCTTGCAGCTTAATATTCCCCTTTCCTTATGTTCCTCCCTTCCCACCATCATGTTTAATGTTATCTCATGGATAGTGCGTTGATTAGGTCATCCTGTCAAGCGTCAAAAGGTACTGTCTCACCTATCCAATCTTAATACACATGTTGCCTTTTTACAGTAAATCACTGCATTGATGTGGAATCTCCTAAACGTAAATGTACAATGGGTTAATCAAATTGGTTTTTCTCCTGCCATTGACCGCCATGGTGGTGTTGCAATTTTATTTCATAAATCGATTAATGCACAAATTGTATCAACAGAATGTGACACAAATAGACGATGGGTTATGGTGGATGCTATAATTGGTAAAACGCAAAATACTTTTTTGAAATATTTATGGTCCCGTTAAACCCGACCCCCAATTTTGGAACTGTATCAAATTGAAACTCTCCTCCATCCCTAATCCCAATATAATTGTTGGTGGCGACTTTAATAATTGGCTGGATCCCTTCTCTGATAGAAAATCTAAGTGTAAATTTAAACCTGACAAAACTCACAAAGCGTTTTGTGATGTATTCCTATAGGTTCTGTATCGATCCCCCTATTCCTGACCCTATTCTGGTTAACAAGTTAACTAGCAGCCGTCCCATGATGCAGAAAACCCCCATGATGCAGAAACCGTTATCTGATTAAGCCACACTACGGCACAGGAACGTGTTATCTGATTAGGTCATAACGCTTGCCATCTAATTAGACAAGCGATATTCCTCCAGCCCCTGATAAGGCATACGGAGTCCTCAAAACAAATCAAACCTATGACAACCTGGGAAAAACCCTGCGGCCATTGTTTTGATTTCACCGAGAACTTCAGCAAAAGAATGTGCTAACGACCAAGTCGTATGACATCCTTATTGACGTATCTATGTCCATCCTTACGTCAATCTCGGCACCTTAAAGGTATAAATATTACCGATATTGCCCTATGCAAACACACGCGGTGGTGACGAGATCGGAGCAGCCAGACTTGTCGAAGCCCACAGCAGAGCAGACCCCGCTGGCGCAGCCCCGCCTTCCTGACGCGCTGAGAACGACACGCTGCTTTCTCCTGCTGAGAAATCCAGCACCGGTGCTTCCGGGTAGCCCTCGCAGGCAGCCTGGAATATCGAGACCAGAGACGAGAGATACCATCCCTCATTCATCCTAGATTCCAGGTACAGAACTGAATAACCCCTCGCAGAGAATTCTTTAGTCAGTCACTTGGCAAAACAAACTTAACTTAAACTGTAACTTTCTATTCCCGCCCACGTATTAGGCTTAGGTCAGGTACATTGGGGTAGGCGTAGCTAGAAACACCAGTTGAGTACGTTTAGTCAAATGTATATGTGTATATATCTATTTTATTCATTTTAAACCTTCATATGGCTTAGAAACCATATCAATGTTTTTACAGTATTATTTTATACTTCTGCTTTTAATGTATGCACTTTACTTAACCATAAGTATTGCAATAATATCGATCCATTTCTCTTGTATGAGAAAAGAGACTGATCAATAAATAACATCTTTTATTGAACACGCCCGTCTCTTCCCTTTCTCTACAATCTGGTGAGACTAAGAATGCACGTACTGACTGAGTGAAATAAATTGCCTTTTGTTCACACGACTCTAGAGATACACTCTTGATTAGGGGAGAGCAAAGTTGTCATGTTCTATGGTTGTCAGAAACTAAATCCCTTCTTGTCTATCCAGGGAGGTTCAACTCCTCCTTGCCTATTCGAGAAAGTTTCTAGTGAACTCTGAGCTAGCTGGCAAACCCAAAACTTTAAGTCTAATATCGACAGTAGTAGACCTAGTTAACGTCTGGTCTAGGCCTATACTATTGAAGGTATTATTCCAATGCGCAGAGCCTATTGGGATAATAGGAACTACACTACATGGCGCCCAACGCGTTTGGATAGGCGATAAAACTAACGTAAGACATTTAGAGTAACTCAGTCGTGCTTTTTCACTCAGACCCCTTTTTTCCCATAATACTCCAAAGACGTCTGGAGTGGGTGAAAGGTCATATCCGCCAGACCTCGCAGGAGGAAACTCCTATGTATGGTTCTTGGTTTAGTCAACGTTGAAGGATACACTGTTCCAAAATATTGTGCATCTAATCTTTGTTTCCATAAGAAACCTGATCTGCAAACAAAAGAAATAACCTTCCTGTCGGTAAAATGGTAGACAGTGATGATGAAAGAGAGACAGTTAGAATAGCAACTGAACTCGCAGCAGCTGATACTGCTATGCAAGACGCAGACCCGGGTATAATAATCATCCCGGTCAACACAAGGAAATCTATAACCTTAAAACTTATAGAAAATGGACTGACACCCAGAGGTGGCACAGTCATATTCGTAATTGAGGCACACGAATATCGGCAGACAGAGGTATTCTACACATAGATAAACTTTCCAGCAGCAAATGCTGTAACAAAGTACTTCCACTATTACAAAACAGAGGAACCTCCTGATGCGTACACTCCTTTCGAGGAGGTGGAAGTACCACTTAAATTTCAAGAGCACCTGCTCTTATGTAATGGCGCCCTAAAACATAATAATCACATCACCAGGCTCGGTCCCTTAGGTAGACCAGGAGCAACGTGGCCGGTCCTAGCCGGATACACACCACATCCAGACATCAAAAGAATGCCTGCACCAGAGCTTTTAACACAGCTAAAACAATTAATAAAATTACATAGACAATTAGTCCAATATGTGATGCGGACTTCAACAATCCAACCAGCAATTAAAATTCCACAGCTGACCCCTCACCAGGGGAACACAAATAAAATTACACCACAGAACATACAGTCCTGCCTAGGTAAAGTACCAGCTAAACGGGAACAAATACCATTCTGGCTAGCACAAAAAATCACCCAAATAGAGGCGGTGTTTCCAGACACCACCCCGTTAGAAAAACACAGGATTCTGACTATCTGTCTTCCCATGGGAATCGCACCACACGTGGAGGACTGTGACACTTGGGGTACAGTCTTTGCTTCCATTTACACAAAAACACATGGTGTTCCATCCATCTCGGTAATACCAGATGTGCTAAAACAAATTCAAGACGAATACGGTCCAGAACCCGCTTTAACTCTTGGTATGAAATTACTAAAAGACTTCAAGCAGGTCTCGGCTATATTATTAGCCAACATAAAGGGAGAAGCAGCAAACGTGGCGATCCGCCAGAGGTTAAAAGAGACAGATATAGCAGACCAACCAGCTGAAATTGCCAGAATTATAGAAAAATCCTATGAGGAACTAGGTAGAGATAGTTTAGGTGGAATACCAGTAAAACCACAACTGATTGAAAGTCCTGAAAAAATATTTTTTAATAATAATTTAACATCACAAAAAAAGAGCTGGGATGGAAACAAACAATCCAATCCTAAAGAAAAGAAATTCCAGTCCAGAGGAAGATCTCCTCGGCGGAGAGAAAAATCTCCGAACCAAAGACACAGGTCACCCCAAAGTGACCCCTCTGGGAAAAGATATAACCTTAGAAATAGGGATAATATAAAAAAGCCTGATAGATATCAAGATTTTGATACACGCCCCTCTCAATCTTTTCAGACTTCCTCGCAGAAATCGGAAAGAAGAGGACGATCAGAACAAAGAGAAGAGCACGCCAAGTCCAAAGACAAGGAACCTGCTCATCTAAAAAAGAAATTACAATTTCCAAAAAAGAAGGTAGCCAGTATTAAGATAGTTAACAATGCCGAGAATACTGAGGACACAACTGAAAAACGGAGAATGGGCTCAGACAATGCTAGACAGCGCAGCAGAAGTGAGCATAGCTCGCAAAGTCCTTATGAATCATCTGGAGACAGTGGACACGAATGAATATCTTCAAGTGGAAACTGCAGACACCAGAGTTAGCAAACCTCACAAAATATATGAAATAACATTACGTATAGAGGGGGATAAGACTAGAAAAATAAGGGGACTATTTTGGGATAATCTCTCCAAGGGCTATGACATCCTTCTAGCTGAAAAAGACTGGCCACCAGAGTTTGTCAGGGATTGCCCTCATGGCGAAGAAATAATTATGCCTGCCTTCTCAAATCATATCCCAATTCATAAAAAATACACACTTGCTAGAAAGTGGGCAGTAGCGCAAGCTCCTGCTTTATATAAAAATCATGTAGGATGGGATGAGGACTCTCCTCCTCACAAAATCCAGTTAAAATCACAACCTACTGCACAAAGACAGTACCCAATTAAGCAAGAAGCTAAAAAACAGGTAAAAGAAATCCTAGATCAGCTAGAATACCAGGGGGTGATTGAAACTTGCACCTCACAAATGAACAACCCTTTGTTTCCGGTCTCCAAACCAGACAATTCCTATCGTCTAGTTTTGGATTACCGACACCTTAACTCATGTTGCAAAACTTTTGCAGTGCAAAATTTGCATAGTGCTGCACTAATGAATAACATAGTGCGCAAAAAATACAAAACAACATTAGACATCTCTAATGGATTCTTTTGTCAAAACATAGCACCAGAGAGCAGATATTTGTCTGCGTTCTCAATAAATGGCACTCAAAAACAATTCTGTCGGTTAGCCCAGGGGTACAAGAACAGCCCGGGAGTATTCTCAGCGAGAGTAACAGAATTACTACAAACATATGATGACGAAGCATTATCGTATGTCGACGACATATACCTAACAGATGATGACTTGGATACTCACTTGAAGAGAGGGATGTATGACGTTATAACGCATACTATTACTCCGCATACCATTACAACGCGACTTTTACTCCGCATACCGTTACAACGCATAGCGCCTTGGGGCGCTGGATAGTGGTAAGTATAATTTTCTATTCCAACACCAGTCCCCGTGGACACTAGGGAAGGTGTTGGATAGAAAATTAAACTTATTCCCTATCCTACAGCGCCCCCCAGCGCAATGCGTTGTAATGGTATGCGGAGTAAAAGTCGCGTTGTAATGGTAGTGCGGAGTAAAAAATGCGTTGTAACAGGTGTATACCGAAGAGAGTGAACACCATAATACTTGGGTTCGCAGCAGAGGGTTACAAATTCAACTTTAAAAAATCCAGAATTGCCCATCTGACAGTCCTGTTCTTAGGATATGAATTATCAAGTGAAGGCAAAAGCCTGGCTGACAATTTCCTAGAGAAATGTGCCGTACTCCAAGCACCTAGAACACTAAAAAACCTACAGTCAATTCTAGGCTTCCTAAATTTCGGAAGAACATACATTGCAAATTACGCAGAAAGGGTCAAACCCCTTTATGATCTGATAAAACCAGATTTTAAAAGAACCAATTGGACTCAGATACACACAGAAATTCTGAGATCCTTACAAACAGACATGTTAATTAAAACAAAATTAGAAACACGTGATAACACACGCAATCTTGTGATTCGAGTCATCCCAGGAAGATGCGGATTCACATACCTGACCTCTAATGAGGGAGAAAAGGTACCAATTGCATTCAAATCACACTTGTACACAGAGGCTGAAAAGAAGTTCAGTATTAAAGAAAACATTGTTCATGCAGTTCAAACCGCAATAGCTAGAGAAAAAGACAAGCGCTGACGGTAGACATATCAAAATCAGAACAGCAGAATCAGCCTTTGAGACACTAACAACACCGTGTAATTTACCAACAACATTGAATCCGGAATGGATACAATGGGTGAATTCAATTACAACGGACAAAGTATACTACTACTTTGATCCAGAACTAGAAGAATTAAAAAATCTAGAATATAAAAGAACATTCCCTCTGCCAATCGACATTCTGCCCTTACGACAATACGCTTGTGTAATCTATACAGACGGACATGCTCAACCCTCCGTTTGGGGAGAACAAGCATACAACCCAACATGTGGGATTACAAAAGAAGTGTGGCGCGGAGGTAAACTAAGACCTCTATTAACAAAAACACACTCAGTAGAAACTAATTCAGAACAACAGACTGAAATATTAGCATTGAAAATGGCGCTAGATAATGCGGATCGCGAATTCCCGACACTTATAGTGTCCGATTCATATTACTGCGTCAAATCTTATAACAACGATTTGCAGACATGGATTCACAGCGGTTACAAAGATGACACAGGTGCAACAATAAAGCAAAAACTGCTTTGGGAACAAATAGTTCTGTTACAAAAAGAACTACCAAAGACTCACGTGACACATTCACTGAGTCATCAGCGTGATGGCGTTCACGTTGCAGGGAATTCATTGGCTGAGACAGCCACAGCGGTAGCAACTAAATCGGCTTCCGTAGCTAGAAAAAAGCGTACATTAAAATACATTGACGGTGAAACAGTGCTGGCGGTGAAAACGTCATCAAAAGGCGACTGCTCAGCGCTACCGATCAACTATCCACTCAATTATACATACATAATCGATGCAAACTCCGTCCCTTTTGCTCGAATCCCTGGAGTGGGGGATAGAGTAATTCCAAACATGGACAGGAGAACTTTGTTAATTGCAGACGCACATATGGGTGAGGGTCTCGGACACCTCAAACTAAAAGATTCTCTGGAAGAATTACAATCAAGGTACTGGTGGCCAGGCATGAGCCTGCAGCATCACATTTTTGTAAAAAAATGCCCAAACTGCAACAGAGATCGCAGTGGCGAGAGAAACGGTATACTACCGTGGCGTTTCACTCCAGAAAAAATCAACAGAAAAAAGCAAAGCGTCCGATTAACATATACAGGCTAGTTTCCACTTATAATGTAGATCCTCAGCACTCGGCTGACGTCTAGACTGTTATACAAAGATTTGCGAGTCTAAATGGCATATACGCTAGGAACATGCTACGTTTGACCAATGTTTTCACATTAGCCCTCAAGCCTGTGGGGAAACATGGCCAAATGAGCATAGCACAGCGGGATTCTTCTCACTTCCTTCCTGAGGGATACGGGATGGTGTAAAGAAAAAAACCAAGGCAGAAAGCAATCTATAACGGAAAGGGTATTAGGTTCGGGAGCTGGGTGGGTCAAACATCTAATAAGTGTCCAACGTAGTCTAAATAACCTGCCAAGAAATTCTCTGAAGGGATTCAGTCCGTACGAATTATTATTTGGAACTAGGATGTTGGTCTTAGACCTCGACAGTCAGACTTCAGTGGTAAAGGAAAAAAGCTTTGATATCAAAGATCGTTTGGCTATTTTACAGGACTTAAATGAAACAAGAAAAGACCTGAGCAACATAAAGTTGAAACAACAGCCAACAACCACTGAAGAACCACCACCTGTCCCAGCAAGACCTGTCTGGATTCCAAAAGTTGGGGATCTAGTCAGAGAAAAGATCGCGGTAAAGAAGGAATTTGGGCCTTCTTACAGAAAAGCAGTTCCTGTCTTGTCTATCAACGGGACAAGATCAGTTGTACTACCGCCGCTTGCTGGTAAAAAGGAGAACCGAGTTGTATCCATCGACCTGGTAAAACCACAATCATGTGGCCGATAAACAGTAGGCCAAGTGGACTCCCCATAAGTAGCAGAACACCAAGGTTTGCTACCAATACAGAGGTCCCAACTAAGAGGCTAATCACATTCGAAACGCCTACAGAAGAACAACAAGGACTATGCAACAATGCAATGGAACTTAGACCTCTGAAAACCCAAATAAAAACATTTAGCAGAGACACACCAATCTACAATGAAGTAACAAACGAATATGCAAGAAACAGTAATCGTGAAGCAATTGGAACAATTGACAGAACTGCATCCGGCTACTTCATAAACTTCGATGATTCCTCTGAAGGCTTCAGTGAATCAAAAACACAGCCATCAACAAAAACCTTTAAAGATAAAGCTAAAGAACTTTTGAAACAACTGAAAGAAACATATCTGATTTCTCCATGGATCGAATTTTGGGTGGGTTTTGGTGCATTTATCCTCATACTTTGGCTCATCATGGTACTAACTTTGGGACGCTTCATTGAGGGAAAATATGCTAAAATGGACACAGCAAGTCAGAAAATCAACTTGATCCTCAAACCACACACATCTTCACACGTCGAGAAAAGAGAACTTTCTTCAGTCAATCCTATACCGGGTGGGGTAGCATGGGACAACACTGACTACGAAATCTATGGTCCGGTTGAAATCCTGAAATATCCACACCAAATTAAGATCTCATTGAGTGACTTTGTAAAACCAAGCTCATTTGCTGATGATTGGGACTTCGAAAGTATAAATAATATGATGTCTGACTTAGTAATGTCTGCTAAATTTACCAAACATGATTATTTGCAGGGTTCGACAAATTATGATAGTATGTACTGTTATAACCACTATGGTAACCATTTCCTACATAGATCTGCACAACCTAGAAATGTTTTAAATTATAATCAATGGGAACATTGTGCAACCCCTCCAAAAGGAAGCTCAAGAACCGTTTATGACAAATGTTCATACTGTTCAGGTTTTAACACAAGTAATGCTGAAACATTTTATTTCAAATTGTCAAATAAGACAGGGACAAAGACCATGATAACAAACACGAAATTGATATATTCAGACTCATTCTTTGAACAAATGAATACTTTTGGTTTTGATTATTGGGACAAAAATGTTGAAGTAAAAAGTGTTTGGGGTACAAAAGAATGGAAAGTACAAGGTATAGAATCTTTGTTTAGAGCCTGCATGATCCCAGAACAAATTATATTTTTAAATGACACTGTTCAACAAACTACCTGTCTTGGCCTAGCCAAAATCAAAGACTTAAATAAACCGTCTATTCCAAAGCCAACAATGAACAGCAATAGCTCTACAGATGAGGAGATAGACGTAAACTATGTATTAAACCAAAACAGAACATATCCTGATTGGAAACAGTGGTTGATCTGGCCCTCAGATACTAATAACTGTCAAGACAGATTCCTGAACAAAACACAGGGGTTCAAATTGACCAGGCCAGACCCTAGATATCCCCAAAGACAACACCCAGGGATAATAACCACCTACAGTGTGGGCAAATTATGCCTTCAATGGCTACAAACTTCCACACTGGCAGAAATTAAGCAACACCTAACTTTACTTACTGATGGTGCTGACTTGCGTGATTTCATTATGGGACCACGCAAACAGCGTCAAAAACGTTTCATAGCAGCCTCTGTATATGCAGCATACAACGAGGCCTGGAAGGTGACTCAAATTGAGACAGCAGAAAAAATACGAGAAATTGACCGTATTAATTTGGAAAAATCATTTTCTGTAGTGGACAATGGGTTAATGACTCTGTCCTCCAGAATTTTTTCTTTGGACAGCATTGTGTCTTCAGCAATGGACATATTATCGCAAGACTTACTGTTGTTACAACACGGTCAGTCTCAATTGCGTTCTATTGTACAGCTTGGCTGGACGTTACAAAATCTGCGTTCAGGCTATGTGCCTTGGCGTTTAATCAACACCACGTCACTATTTAATATCTTTAACCTTACTGATAAACAAATCAGTATGGCACAGAAGGGTGCTGATTATACAATCCTGAGCATTGAGAAACTCGAGAGATTACCAGTGACAATGTCAGAACGACCTGTCAGTGAATGGATAATACATGGGATAATTAATATTCCAATATCAACCTTCAGGTTTCAATACTGCCAAAAATATATACAGGCTGGCATGTACGAAAAATTGGGAAAAGGGTACATTAAAACAACATGGAACTTGCCCTATTCACATGCATGTGTCAGTAATAAAGGACAGAAAGTGTTTCTTAGTGGCAATAATTGTGCAATGTCACTAAGCGGTACACTTCTGTGTAATGGAATTAGTTTGCATGGAGCCTGTGAAGGGAATTCATATAACCTTTCATGTCACCAGCTAGGCGCACCTGCAACAGAGATAGAACCATTCTTTCAAAGACTCTATAATGGGAGTTACGTTCTAATTATAGATCGCAGATGTTGTAGTCTTATGCCCGGGACTCCTTATCTCGTAACTACGACTGCGAAGGTCAAGTGCTGTGGACGCTCATTGTTCCCCAGCTCCTTTCCAGACAGGGAGGCAAGGGCATGGCCCAACTTGAAAATTACTTCTATTCGAATAGATACTTTAAGCAGAATGAAAACAGTGCTTCTTCAGACGCCGACCAGGACTAATTGCAGGAATCCTATTCTTGGTCCTAATATTTCGTTATGGCAAACCATGTCACAGACAAAACACCTGCGACAAGGGAAGAAACAATCCGAGCCATTGGATACCGGGACCGGATATCAAAAATCCTGGGACTATCCCGGCTTAGAGACCTGAACATGACTTGGTTTCTATCATTCGACCAATGTGGCATCGATGTGTTTTACCTGTATTAAGGTGCCTGCTATGCGGAGAAGAATGCGTGTTAGACACCTGTCTGACGCTACAATCGGATGCGCCAATGGATGCAGAAACATTGTTGAGTCCAATAAAGGCTCATGCTTTGTGCTGCCCTCAAAGGCTACCAATCCTGATGACGGCATTCGTGGAAGCTTCACCACTACGATTAAGGGGTAGTGAAGTTCAAGATGAAAGCAGCATCGATCAGGTACGACCTTCTGTCAGCAATCCTAATGTAAACGTCAATGGAGACAATCATGCGCACGAATGCATGGTTACACCTTTTTCCGAGTTAGTGGAACTCTCCCAGGAAGCTGTTGACAGCTTTTTCGACAGTCTAAATGATATGATGTTCTCACCAGAGCAGAAATAGAGACTTTTGAGCAAGCTAGCACACGGCGTTCCCTGAATTTGGCCTTCAACTTTAATAATAAAGTCACATGAACAATTTTTCCTCCAGTTCACGGACAGCGATTTTTTCAGCAGCCCCAAAATATTTTTACAATTTTTCGGGACACTTATCTTCTGCTTAAAGTAAGAACTATTCTTAGAGAACTAAAATTTCTATTTTTAGATACTTTATAGACATTAGCTGCCCGCTGGTATGTTCATAATTATTTTATTCTGTGATGGAATGGTCTCAAACCTTTTTTCTGTATTAAGAGCCATTTCATGTGTAAATTCTCATATACCAATTAGCAATAATGTATAGATATGCGTGATTACTTTAGCATTATTCTACAGCTTGAGTGCATACAATACATGTGACTGCCTTTTTCCGTATATTTGATAATTTCAAAATGCATTTATGTATTTTGGGGTGGTAAGGTATACACTATACTCTACAGTATGTTTTACTATGCCTAGATTAGTAAATATGTCCATAGTTAGCGTGGAGTGGGTGTGATGTATTCCTATAGATTCTGTATCGATCCCCCTATTCCTGACCCTATTCTGGTTAACAAGTTAACTAGCAGCCGTCCCATGATGCAGAAAACCCCCATGATGCAGAAACCGTTATCTGATTAAGCCACACTACGGCACAGGAACGTGTTATCTGATTAGGTCATAACGCTTGCCATCTAATTAGACAAGCGATATTCCTCCAGCCCCTGATAAGGCATACGGAGTTCTCAAAACAAATCAAACCTATGACAACCTGGGAAAAACCCTGCGGCCATTGTTTTGATTTCACCGAGAACTTCAGCAAAAGAATGTGCTAACGACCAAGTCGTATGACATCCTTATTGACGTATCTATGTCCATCCTAACGTCAATCTCGGCACCTTAAAGGTATAAATATTACCGATATTGCCCTATGCAAACACACGCGGTGGTGACGAGATCGGAGCAGCCAGACTTGCCGAAGCCCAGAGCAGAGCAGACCCCGCTGGCGCAGCCCCGCCTTCCTGACGCGCTGAGAACGACACGCTGCTTTCTCCTGCTGAGAAATCCAGCTCCGGCGCTTCCGGGTAGCCCTCGCAGGCAGCCTGGAATATCGAGACCAGAGACGAGAGATACCATCCCTCATTCATCCTAGATTCCAGGTACAGAACTGAATAACCCCTCGCAGAGAATTCTTTAGTCAGTCACTTGGCAAAACAAACTTAACTTAAACTGTAACTTTCTATTCCCGCCCACGTATTAGGCTTAGGTCAGGTACATTGGGGTAGGCGTAGCTAGAAACACCAGTTGAGTACGTTTAGTCAAATGTATATGTGTATATATCTATTTTATTAATTTTAAACCTTCATATGGCTTAGAAACCATATCAATGTTTTTACAGTATTATTTTATACTTCTGCTTTTAATGTATGCACTTTACTTAACCATAAGTATTGCAATAATATCGATCCATTTCTCTTGTATGAGAAAAGAGACTGATCAATAAATAACATCTTTTATTGAACACGCCCGTCTCTTCCCTTTCTCTACAATCTGGTGAGACTAAGAATGCACGTACTGACTGAGTAAAATAAATTGCCTTTTGTTCACACGACTCTAGAGATACACTCTTGATTAGGGGAGAGCAAAGTTGTCATGTTCTATGGTTGTCAGAAACTAAATCCCTTCTTGTCTATCCAGGGAGGTTCAACTCCTCCTTGCCTATTCGAGAAAGTTTCTAGTGAACTCTGAGCTAGCTGGCAAACCCAAAACTTTAAGTCTAATATCGACAGTAGTAGACCTAGTTAACGTCTGGTCTAGGCCTATACTATTGAAGGTATTATTCCAATGCGCAGAGCCTATTGGGATAATAGGAACTACACCACAGTTTCAATCTGCCATCACCTCTCATCCTTTTTGTGATGTATGGAAAACATGTAATTCTGATACAGCTGAATTTACCTTCTTTTCCCCTGTTCACCATACTATGTCCCGTATTGATTGCATTTTGGTTTCTAAGTCATTACTTCCTTGTCTCCATACCTCCGAAATTGTTTTTGTTTTTATTTCTGATCACGCCCCCATTTTTGCCTCTTTTGACTTACTACTTGCAAACATGGTCGTTGGCATTTTAATAACCACCTACTCTCAGATCCAATTTTTATGTCAGAAGCGACCTCTTTTATTAATGATTTTTTTTAATTTAACAAACCTTTAGACACCTCAGTACATAATAATTGGGATGCCTTTAATGCATCATTTAGAGCATTTACCATTGCTTAGTCTGCAAAGAAAAAAAAATCACTTAAAACTAACTTTTAAAAATTAAAACCCGGGAACACAGTTACTTTTCCTCTAATTCCTCCTCCGTTCTACAAGAACTAATTAAAGCCAAATCTACATTAAATACAATTGCCACTGTTGATGCCTGTATTATCCTTCTTAAGATTAAATCTAAATTTGATGGTGGCCAAAATAAAGCAGGGAAAATGTTAGCAAACTACTTAAAAATTAAGTCTGAAAGCAAAAATATTGGTCCTATACATTCGGAATAAAACAACAAACTTCTTTTCTCTGATTCTGACATTAATTATACCCTCCAATTCTACTATGAACTCCTATACACAGAGTATACTAATCCTTCTGAAAAAAGATCTGGAAACATTTTTTCATGATATCCTCAAACCTCACTCTCCTCCTGATACTCTTTTATCCCTTGAAAATTATCTCTCCCTTCAAAAAAAATCCAATGCTCCTTAAATCTTTAAAAAAGGCCAAAGCTCCGGGACGAGATGGTTTTTCAATTGAGCTATTCATAGCTGTTTTTTAGAAGCCCTTATTTTTGTCATTCACAAACCAGCCAAGGATTCCTCCTTTTGTAAATTTTTTTGAGCCATTTCCCCCATTAATTATGATTATAAAATGTTTGCAAAATGTTAGCTTCAAGATTAGAAAACATTATCCCACTTCTTATTAAACCAGACTAGTCTGGCTTTGTTAAAGGCAGACTTACCTCCGACAATGCTAGAATGTTCTCTAATATTCTAGCCCTTGGTAGGAAGTACCCTTCTCCTTTAGCAGCCCTATCACTTGATGCTGAAAAAGCCTTTGACCGAATAAATCGGCAATTTCTGCTTTATACCCTTAAATGGTTTGGCTTTGGTCAAAGATTTATTTCCTATATTAAATTATTATATACTGAACCACATGCCTGTGTTTTTGTTAATATTTTTTTCTCCCCTTATTTACACTTACAACGAGGTACCCAACAGGGTTGTCCACTCTCCCCATTGCTGTTTCTCATTTTTTTGGAACCCTTTCATGAACGTATTAGAGATAATTCTAATATTACTGGTTTCACTCTTAATTCCCACTACATTAAATTATCTTCTTACACAGATGATATTCTTATTTATAGGTACAACCCCTGTGAATCTCTCCCACCTTTTTTTTACAAGTGATTGCTTTATTTTCTAATGTTTCAGGATACAAACCACATTTTTTTTTAAATCAGAGGGTGGTGTTTGATTGTCTGATTTTAAAATGTACCACAATGCTTTTTTAATTTGTCAATTTTATGCTATGTCCAAAAGATTATCTAGATTTAACGGATCACTGAAAGAATATCGACTACCACAATATCGAGTACCCAAAATATCGAGGTGAAAATATCTACTACAAAAATATCGAGTTTGTATGTACAAACAGGTAAGTACAAAAATATCGACTACAAAATATCGTTTACAAAAATATCGTTGTAAAAAATATCGACTTTACTAAAAACAATGTTTAATTACATTAATATAAAAAATTAATTACTAAAATATAATTAACAATACTTAAAATAACTTTTAATAATTAAATATTTAATGAAAGTAAAAAAAATATATATTTTTAATCATATTTCTTAAAACATATATATATAGTAACAACATTTAATTAAATAATAGGCAATATTGTATATGTACCCCAAAAACCCAAAACTGACCCTGAACCCTAAAAATACCCCTTTACCCAAAAACTAAAAACTGACCCTGAACCCTAAAAATAACCCTTTACCCAAAAACTGAAAACTGACCCTGAACCCTAAAAATACCCCTTTACCCAAAAACTGAAAACTGACCCTGAACCCTAAAAATACCCCTTTACCCAAAAACTGAAAACTGACCCTGAACCCTAAAAATACCCCTTGACCCAAAAACTGAAAACTGACCCTGAACCCTAAAAATACCCCTTTACCCAAAAACTGAAAACTGACCCTGAACCCTAAAAATACCCCTTTACCCAAAAACTGAAAACTGACCCTGAACCCTAAAAATACCCCTTTACCCAAAAACTAAAAACTGACCCTGAACCCTAAAAATACCCCTTTACCCAAAAACTGAAAACTGACCCTGAACCCTAAAAATACCCCTTTACCCAAAAACTGAAAACTGACCCTGAACCCTAAAAATACCCCTTTACCCAAAAACTAAAAACTGACCCTGAACCCTAAAAATACCCCTTTCATTTAACATAATTAGCAATTAATCAATTAAATAAAATTAATTACCAATTAAATTTTAAATAATTAACATATATTATTTAATTACCAATTAATTAATTATTACTACCAATTAATAAATTTACATATTTAATTAATTATAATTAAATTACTTCCCACCCTATTCCCCTATAAACCCACAACCCGCTACAGAATTAAATTACACAATAATTAAAAAAATAATTAATTAAAAAAAATAATAAAAAAATTGACACTTTTCACACATATTATAACATAAACACACTATAAATAATTAAATATTATTTAAAAAACTATATTTTTTACTATCTAGATTATATACTTGGATATTTTCACTGTCTATATTATTTACAGTCGATATTACTTCACTTACCTTAAAAACGATATTTTGGCTGTCGATATTCTGTCTAGTCGATATTTTCTCCAAACGATATTTAAAACTCGATATTCTGTCCAGACGATATTTTGGAGTCGATATTATGTCTGTGCACCAGATTTAACGATTCCAACTTGGGTTATTGTTGAACGCTCCTTGTTACAGGACTTTTCATTTCAAGATATTGTGTTTTTCTCCAATTGTACTTTCACTTTCAAGTCTCCTATTTTAAAATATTCTCACCACCTATTACACACACTATTTTTCAAAGATTTTGACCTCTATCAATCTTTTCTTTCATCGTCCATATGGTTTAATAAGTACAATACATTTCGTCACAAATCTTTTTATTACAAACATTGGAAAGCAAAGGGCATTTTTTATGTACACCAATTGCTAAATAATAATTTGATAATGACTTTCCTCCAATTTCAAGAGAAATGTAATCTTCTTGACTTTTGTATTCAACAATACAATAAATTATCTCCTATTATTCAAACCTATGTACATAAATTTACCTCTATCCATATTTTGTTTACTCCCAATACACACTTATTTCATGTTCCTCATGATCCAATTCCCAGTGCTTCCTTTATATATAAAACCTTATCCTCACACACCAATACTCATATTGAATTATCTTTGGAACTAGACTTATCTCAATCATTGTCTATTCAACAATGGGATTGTTTTGTCCAAAGATTTTCAAAACATCAAAAGCTGCCAACATTACACAATCATTCTATTTTATTTTTAATAGAGTTTTAAATACTCCCCTTTTTTCTCCATAAAATTGACCACTCCATTTCACTGTTATGTTGGTCATGTCTTTCCTCTGAGGGCTCACAGATACATTTGCTTTATTATTGTCCTATGGTCTTTAACTTTTGGAAAGTTATTTGGTCAAAATGCTGTTTGATTTTTTTCATATGATGCTCCTTTTGCTATTCATAATATCTTTTCATAATATCTCCCGATTTTGACCAATTTCCATCTAAAACTATCTTATTTGACATTTTTATTGCAGTTGCTTTTAAAGTTATATTAACAAGTTTGAAAGACACCTCTAAAATATCTTACATGCTTTGGTGGAATCTAATATGTGATGAACACAGAATTGCTCAAAACAATAAGAGAGACAGGGCTACAACAAGATCGCTCTTGGAATCCAAATACCAACTGTATCAAAACAACTAAAGAGCGATACCTTACACGCAATCCATCCCATGATACCCACAGTCAAAAGGTTTGAAGGTAGGAAACCATGGTAGTAGAAAAGTAACATAAAAAACATGCAGGACAAAGTAGTAGGTAGATAACGGATAAATGGGGGAAAGAACAGAAAAACGAACCCTCAGACACCAACAAGTAGGTGTGTAATCTCATCATTGGGTTATTTTTCTTGGAAAAGGGCAAAACCAGTCCAGCCCAGAAACAATCGTGCAGTTAAAAGGAAATATAACAGTTCCCTAATCCATCTTTAATAGATGAATAGCTATATTCCATTAAAAAATGGGATAAAACGGACACCCTCAGGATATGACAATGCAAACACCGGTGTCCTATATAAATAAAAATATGGTCAACATGTTTCTGCTCTGATGAGTCACAATCACTCAAGCATTCGTCAGGACCAACACAGAATCAAAAGTAAATAACCACAGTGGAAGACACACTCTAACGTATGCCCCTTCTGTGGTGTACAATATCGGGTGTTTAACCCACTCACGGTACTCCTTTAGTGAGACCCGTTAGTCACTGCTAGGGTGCTTGTATCTGTAAAATAAAAAAGTTTCATTTGACTGCAGTTTGACACATGCAAAGCTGTATTCCTTTATCATGCAATCTGTCCAACAACCTCATGCTTCTAGTTGTGCACACCACTCGATAAATTGAAAATACACATACCTGCATTCCCCCATACAATCTCAAAATAACCCCACTACTTGTCCATGAGCGTCGTCTTGTTATACTGCGTTCTGTTCCCTCACGTAAATTCTTGAGAGAATATTGTTTAAATGACTTCCTCTCGTTAAGTGCTCAGACACTAGTAGCACATAGCAAATATCCATTTCGATATGTGCCCATCAAAGTTTTGTGCTCATGGCGAAGTTTGCCGTTTAAGCCCCCCCAGGATGTGAGAAAAAAGCCACAACACCTCGGCCCCCACTTGGTAGACATTGTTGCTTGCAATTTTAAAAAACAAAACCGTTTGTGCCCAGCCTCCATCGTGCGCCAATGTAGGAATTATATGTAATTAGATACATATTCAATATACTGAAAAAATGCCCGCGTTTCATGCATCACTCACTTCCAACTGTGAAATGACCAAGCTTCCTGGGTTTATGGCAGGGGCAACCTTCACGCTCGGCAATTACTGTGAAATACCATCACTTAGTTAGAAGAGCATTTCCGGTTGTATACAGGATTGTCACATCTATGTGTTTGGACTCCAATATAAAGAGCCATTTAGTGAACAGAAATAGAAATATCCACTGCCAGTGTCTATGTGGCAGGCATCCCTTTCAATATATATGCCAGTTTGTACTCACTCTGTCCGAGCGACTCCCCGCTGCAGACCTAGGCAGAACACCGGCAAGGATCCCGGGTGGAGTGACGCCCGGCGTTTTCAAACGTGAGAGCGTCCAGACACGTGATCGGGACTTCATCCTCTGTTAAAGAGATCGTTCTTGTTAATCTAAACCGAGTCTTCAATACAACTTTATTTGTTAGTAAAAAGCAACTCTAGTTGGGATTGTCCATGACTCTATTAGATTGATTGTAACTAAAGGTGGACAACACATTTGTGATGGCAAGACGTTTCCTATAGTCCTAATTTTCAATTGCATCAGTCTCCCATTGTTCTATTCTCCAAAAGATTATAGTAGATTTACTATGGTTACCTTTTGCACATTCTTGTCCTCACACTCATCTTTTTCATAATGTTCACTCTTCTTTCTCTTTAGATTTTCTCCTTATCAAATTCTTTCTTTTCCCCTCTTTTCTTCTTCTTTCCTCTTCTTTTTCTTTTCTTTTCTTTCTCCCTCTATATCACAAAATTATACAGACTTTATAACTTTTTATCCTCTGGAACACACTTTTTATTAAGATATTATAATGTTATACTATTCTTCCCTTCATGTAATTATAATCTTTTCTTATAATAGTTTTAAATGTAATATGCTGTTTTATTCATTCTAAATGGACTTAAGCAATATGTGCTTATTCCTTTTTCGCGTTTTCGTCCTAGTTATGTAATGTTTTACCTGTGGTGTTCATTCTTTCAATAAAAAGTATTTAACAAAAAAAGAAAATATACAAGTCCTGAACTTAAGGATGGAGGGTCTACTGAGGAATGCAAAGAAGTCTCTTTGTAGAATTTGCTGTTTTTTTGGCAAAGTCAGCAGTTATAAGAAAACCTACATTGACAGCATGTTAGGACCACAAGGATAGAAGGATCTGCGCTAAACAACCTCATACGTACATTGGGAGAAACCCTTTCCATCTCCCTTGATACAAGGACATTTGGTTTCACTGAACATATGGTGTCATTTTCCTTTCAATAGGAATATCTAAAAATACACTATCACTAATGCAATACTCAGTGCTGTTCCCTTTACACAAAACGTTCTTCCAGAACAAAGTAGTTGGAGACGTAGGATTTATGTTGAAAGCATATTGGTCAGTGATTGGACCCAAGGAAATGGACAAGGGACAGGTATCATGTTGCACGATGCATGTGTTTGTAATGCAGACTGCATCAACTGTTTTGCCCAAGAGAGGAATTAAGGGCATATCTGACATTTTCAGGGCACCAGAGTGAATGAGAGAGGAAGTGGGCTTCCAGTTAACATATTAAACATACAGGTCTTTTTGATGTACTGGGATTAATAGGTTCTACTCGAGCTGGTGAATATTGGTTTGGGAAAGGAGGTAATGAGAGACTGGATTGCTTGTGTATTTCATTGTTTCTTGAGGTTGGCTTTAGCAAGCATCCTTATTTCCACTGTTCTAACTGTTCAAAATTAAATAGGAAGGGTTTCTAGAAAGAACTCTCCCTGACACTGCCCATGGCCTCTCCCAACTCTCCAAACTCCCTGCCCACTCATGCTTCTCTTTCAGACCCTCTGTTGGAAAGATTGCATTTGCAAAGACATTACATTATTTTAATGGATTTTAATTCCTTTCCAAACAATGCTTAGCTGTTAAATCAATTTAGATTGTTATTTTGGGATTCTACTCAGATTGTTTCAAGTTAATCTTGCACCTTTGTAGTCATCCCTAAGCAAAGACTGAATGCAATGCCCGAGGGGCTGCCTGAATGGCATTCACAATACTGGAATGAATACATAAAATATTATTCAATCAATGTATTTGAATGGCAGGTCAATATCCTGTTTTATGCCTGAAATGAAAGTATTAGTAGCCAGGCTCGTGTTGTTGCGTTCAGATGTGCATGCCTAGCAGTGGTCAAAGTGCCATTATCTCTTGAGTTCTGTTGTGGTCAATTGGCCATCACCACCCACCTCTCTCAGAATTTTCCAGTCATATTAAGTCTCAGAAAATAATTAATGTCAATCCAATTGGGATTGTAACACTCAAAAACTGTCTGAAATTCGTCTTTAAATTTCTCAAGGATTTCACGGATCCTGAGGAATGTAATCCTACCTCCATTTCATGAGCCTGTATGATGTCCTAGTAGTAAGAGGGTATCTGTTTGAATGCTTGAATGATCACTGTCAGTCTCACAGGTGTATGAGGTTCATGGAGTGGGTCTGTAGCAATGTTCTGGGCTGTAGCGTTGTAACCGGTCCAGGTACTAAGCACTGACTACGCCACACAAGGAGAGTAGTTATACATGTCTTTATTCTTCAGCATGTAAGTAAGACTTCAACACTCCAAATCTGCGTTTACTTCATTACTTACACTTACATTGTAAGTCTACGGAGTCCATCAGGAACCAAAAGAGTTCCGGCATTCGTAATATACACAACACTACATGGGCCATTAGTCTTTTCTTTAGCACATGGTTGTAAACTAGCTTTTGGAAAATTTAGGCTATGAAAATGTCCCCATGAGTTACTGATTGTGGTCTCATAAGAGGCTGTAAATGAGGTGTTCTAGTATCTCATCTATCGCTTGTGCTCATCACATTGCTGCCAATTGCACTGTTACGTGCTGCGTGTGGTTTGCTGTACTCACTACATCGACTGTTGCCACTATTTGTGCTACATTTGTTTGTGTCCTTACTACAAGCCAATCAGCCAGTGATGCTAGATCATCAGCTTGATCCACCAGAGTGGGAAAGCTTAAAATATGAAGGAGATCCTCCTCTCTCTTTTCATGGACCATATCAGTAATTTGGGCAAAAAGGAGGAAGCAGTGCATTTGGGGAACAAACCCTAATTCTGTTCCTCAGATGACTAATACAATATCTCAATTTCTTTATAAGCATGTTATTCCAGTGAGGAGAGGGTGGACAGACCACAGTGTCTGAATGACCCACAGCACTGTTCAATGTCTCTTCCACTAGTTCTTGGGCTTTTGCTAAGTATTACCACGAGAAGTGGTCTTTAGGGCAGGTCCTTCCTTGTTGATTTTCCAGCCTGCCTCCTCTTGTCAGGGTGACTGCACCAATATTCACAGTGGAGCTCACCTGGCATATGAAGATAGCCAGGGCTATAACAGAGGAGGGCAAAGGCGCTAATCTTGTTGAAGGCATATGGCAGTCGCCAGCTTACTGCACCAACAGGGTGACATCCCGAGCTTCACATTGACTCCATTTGGCATTTGGAGGTCACAGTCTTGACGACAAGAGGGGCAGACGTCTCGCAACCTCATACCTGCCCTCGTTGTACAAGGTGTCTCACACTTTGCTCACAGGAGAGCCCTTGCCAGTATCCCTGCTGGGCCTTACTCCGTCCAAGTGCTCTCCTCCTCCTCACAGGGTACCTTGGTCTTGGCAGGTAGGTAGAAGGCTGGTGCTCCAGGCTTATGGCAGGTAGTATTGACTTCCTGGGTGATGGTCCATCACCCAGCGGGGAGAGTAGCAGACCTTGGACACAAATTCTGGTTGCACCAGCTCAAAGACTTGTTGATCTTTTTTGTATGCTGATCAACAACTTCAGGATCGCATGCTCCCACTTCTATAGCCCACATCTACACACAGATGTGATTTAGTGTATGGGTCTTTGAAATTTGTGTTTTTGGTGTTGACTCCTTTGAAATTACCTCTCCTCTATCCTGTCCTTTGCCAGAGGGACAGTCTGCCACAGCTGGAGCTTCTGCATAACTGATTGACCCAGAGCTCTGGCCAAGGGAGTAAACAGGGATCACACCTGGCTGAAAAACATCCCCTGAATACACCTTCAAATGTTCAAAGGACTACGCCCTCTTCTCTATTACAATTTTAACATTGCTAAACTTGCCAGACCTACCATCTCTCATGATAATGGGCTCAGGCCAAACCAGTAATTCATCTGAATTAAAGAGGATTTTCAGGTGCCCAGCGGGTGCTTTGATCATCTCCTATAGTGTGTGTGTTCCCACAACAAAAAAGACAGCTGAATTTGGGATTTTATATCAAACTTTCTACATATACTAGTTTATTTATCCAGAGGTTCTGAGGAAGACACTGATGAGATACTCCACTACTTTAACCGTGTGCCTGCCATTGCGTACTCTCTTCAGCGGCTTGGAGTGTTTCCCATCCCAGAGTAAACCCTGAAACAGTTTTGGCCAAACAATACATTTTTTATATCACAATTTCCCTTCAACGACTACAAAGCAATATAAATTAAATGCACTTCAAAAATGTATTATATCCCATTTCTAATGGCATGTCGTTTTTTTCAAAATATGTATAGCATATATACATATTGGATGGATGAGCCACAGTAGAAACATCAACATTTTTCTCAGATCTCTCTTTCTCAGGCCTTAGACAACCCAGCTGTTCATACTGCAATCTTACTGCTAAAAATGTTTAGCTCAATGAGCCATATTGACAGCTCTGGAAGACCTTAGACTAGAAGGATGAATGACAGTCAGGGATATGTCCCCAGCCAGGAGCTCTACATTAAGCTACTGTAAAAATAATATTTAAAAAGAACAATAAATTACCCTTTACAGGATAAGGTATTTAAAGTCAAACCTGTTAAACAACTCTTTTCGGTTTAAGCCCTTTAAACATTTTTTATTATATATTATTTTTAAGCAGCAGTCTAGTACTTCAATGGAAAGCAGAAAAAGTGCCTAATTTTACAGATTTTGTGAAGAGAAATATAATGTTATTCTTAGGGCACAGGCCTAAAAAAATCACACTTATTGAAAATACAGGCCTTTGTGAAAATTGTATTACGCGTTTGGGATCCGCCAAACTTAGAAGTATGCTTCAAGCAGAACATTTTTCAGAGGAATGAATGCTATGTTTGAGAGATATTTTTTGCTGGGACTAAACTCCTGCTAGCATGCTGCCTGAGTTTTGTAAGCAATACATGCCTTGGCTTCAGTTTTAATACACCATACTGGACATTTTATGTGAACCTTTCAAAATAAATATGCATATCTCGAAAATAATATGATTTCACTCACTACCCGATAACAAATGATGCCTGTTCGCTAAAGAAATATTAACTTAATTTCAAGTACACTTTCCTTCTCCATAAAGTTGAACACTTCCAGCAATTCACAAAGGCCTAGATGTATCAAGCCTTTTGCAATTCGCAAAGGCCGAAATTCGCAGAATTTCGGCCTTTACGAATCGCAAAAGGCTTTTTAGCATGTTTTCACATGTATGAAAATTTCGCAAAATAAGGAATCGCTAAAATTTGCGATTCCTTATTTTGCTTAAGTATTTAAGGAATCGCAAATTTTGCGATTCCTTAAATGCGATGTAAGTAGCTTTTAAAATATGCGAATTTGGGTTAAGAAATTGCAAATTACCACCAACTTTTAATTGGTGGTAATTTGCGATTTCTTTTAAAAATGCCCTATTTGGCATTTGTGAGGGTGGCATGTGATTAGCACATTTATTTTACCTATAAGTCCCTAGTAAATGGCACTACATGTACCTAGGTCCTGTAAATGCTATTAGAGTAGCAGTTTAAAGCATGTCTCAGGCTTGCAATTATAGATTGTTGTGCAGTTTTAAAACTGCCCTGTCGACCTGGCAAAAAAACCTTTTTTGCCGCCCTTAGCTAGACCCTGGGGTACAGACCATGGAAAATTAAGTTTGAAAGCATGGATACAGGGCTGCATTTAGAAATTCTGTGAGAACGTTTCAGCACATGATTGCTGAGTAGTCCTTAACGACCGAAGCCATTGGGTAAACGGTAGAGGATTGGAGTGAGGCTGCATGTTCCGTTGTTAGAGGGGAGGAATTTTCTATGGTGGGCCAGTCCCTTTATCTCTCCTTGAATGCAACCTGAAGAATGTGGATGGCAGTGAAGTGCGAAGGTCACACTTCATTGAGCTCATGCTTTAGATGCACCTTCTTGGAGCCAGCATTGTCATTAGTCACTGTGAGAGCCATCGCATTGCTCAAAGCCTGCTTCAGCACTGCAGTCAGAAAAGGACATTCAAAACCACCTCAAAACAGTTCCTGGATTGAGGACAGTGGATGAAAATCCGATCTGGACCCAAACCATCCTACCTTTTTCCAGTTTCCACCGTCTTGATCAAGGAAGGGAGCGTTCCACAGAATAATCAAAGAGCTACATTGATCCTATCCCTCTTGAGGCGCGCTGCACACAAGACCACTGGCTCTTTCGGAAACAGATTAAAACCTGGCTGTTCGCCTCCATCTTGGGAGGCTGCCGCACCTGTTTTCCTGAAAGTGACCATATCCTGCTGCTCTCCCTGCTGTGTCGTGCCCCCCTGGTTCTGTCTGCGAGAGCTGGGATGCCCTGTTGCTGGGGCAGCCATGCGCTATATAAGCTAATTTAACATAACATAACATAACATAACATAACATAACATAACATAACATAAAATCCAGAGTTGGTATCTGCCTGAAAGTCATGTCTCCCATAGGTGAGAGGGTATTACCTGATATCTTTGGATCTTGCTGGAGAGCTGTGGGTAAACATAGTGCCTAGAAACCTGCTTCCCTGCTTGGAGAGGGAAAGAGCTGCTGTTGTGCATCCAGTGACAAGATCAGAGATGGGAGGCTACTAGCTATGAGCCCATGCCTGCTGGCAAAGGCCCTAATTGTGCGCTTTGAAGGGTGCACCACCAACCTTTACACAGGACTGCATCCAAGAGAACAGGTAAAACGAGGCCTGGATCTAGAAGTTAAGAGACGGTCTAAGACTACGAAATATAATTCTGCATGTTAGGGAGTTTAATGATTGACACCAAAAACTCATTTTTTTTCATCAAAATATGACAGGAACTGACCTATGGTTAATTGAGCAGAGTATTTGCCCGCATTACCCAACTGATGAGTTCACACCTGCGCCTGATTCCTGCCTTTGATATTGTTCATTACTGCTAGAATCCCTTTAGTCTGGTGTGATTTTCCTGTCCAGCCCCAACACTGTGTTTTGCATCTGAATTCCCATTAATATGTGCAGTACTCTGTTTTTCTGTGAGATAAAGCCCCTTCTCTCTGAGAAACCTTTGACTGTTCCCCCTCTCTACCATGAGAGCCAAGTGTGGAAGGAGTGCACTTGGCCCAGTTTACAGAACTATTAGGTGGACCCCTGCACACCAGAGGCAAAATATCTCAGTGATGGTGATTGTGGCACTGTAGAAGCTGGTTGCCCTGTGGTACTTCGAATCGGTCCTTGCAATCATTAAAAATTGAAGGCACTTAGGATGTGTGTAAGGGTATTCATACTGACAGTAAAGAAGATCTATTTCAAAATATTACTACACCAAACCATGGGTAAATTGAAATGGAACCTAGTGCTAGTGCTCCCTGTTTAGCACCAAAATCTAATACCTCAATGTTTAGCGACAGCTCCCCAACCTGTTATTTTGCCTCACCTTGGTGATGATTCTGGTCGTTTCAACTCCACACTAAAATTATTAAGCAAGAATGTGGCAGGGCTCCTGTCTAAGATTTTGTTGCCTGAGTGGCAAGCCTTTGTAAGACTCTGTCAGCTAGATTCATCATAGTCCCGTTTTGCGAGTCCTTAATAGCGATTATTAAGGAATCGCTATTAAGGACTTGCAAAACGGGATTCATGTAGGAATGGCACAAAATATAGCGATTGCTACATCATCCTTATTTGCGATTAGCAAATTGCCAATCGCAAATAAGGAATAACTTCCCATTCATTCCTATGGGCCTACAGGCCCATAGGAATGAATGGGGAGTTATTCCTTATTTGCGATTAGCAATTTGCTAATCGCAAATAAGGATGCGATTTCAAGGGTGCCTGGGGTGTACAAAGGACACCCTGTAGCACCCCTGAAATGCAAATTTACACAGGTGTTGCGCACACACATGTCCAAAGGACATGTGTGTGTGTAACATGCAACTGAGAAAAATGCACTAAAGTGCTTTTTTCTTTTTTTTCGCTATTTACCACGAAGTCAGACTTCGTGGTAAATAGCGGCCAAAAATTGCGAATTCGCAAATTAAAATTGGTTAATGAATTGCATTTAAGGAATCTCAAATAGAGATTCCTTAAATGCAATTCCTCGCAAATATGCAAGTTCGCAAATAGCGATTTTTGCATTTGGGATGATGAATCCCAAATGCCAAAATTGCGCTCGCAAAGGGCCAGATTCTGAGAATCTGGCCCTTTGAGAGCCGATTTTTCGTTCATGAATCTAGCTGTATGATCGTGCAGTGCTTCAGGAAACCTGGGATACCCAGATAACAGAAATCAATGATTTGTTGAGTCATACCGCTCGGGCTACTCCATCCTGCTCAGGCTGTACATCTGTGGGGCTAGCCATTCGGGTGAATTTAGCTATCGGTGACTGTGTTAGTGCCCTTAAGTCCCCAAACCACAGCTTTCAAGAAGCTAGATATAAGAGAGGTATGACTGCAACTAGTTAACTTCTTCAATAAAGATTTAACTAATACTCCCAATGAAAAAAATCTCTGTCTGTTTAACTACATTAATTCATCACTGAGTAATGTTGCTAGCAAGGGGCATGAGGCCCTATTGTGTCTAGCTGGTTTATTTAATATTAAACTCCCGTTACAGTTTAGTTCTTCTCATGCTGCTACAGGTGTTTTGGCCAGCTCTATAGTGAACACTTTTGTAAGTCTCGATCCCAAAGGCCTAGAGTTGTCGACTTACCTATCCTCCCATGACCCAAGTGACGTAATGGATGTGGCTTGTGTAAATAATTGCCTAGTGCCAACCTATAGAGGAAGACGTTGTTCATCCACTATTGACTACTTTTTTATCTCGTCTACTTTAATAGAGCATATTGTGTAAGGGAAAGGAGGCCCCTCAAAGTTTGGAGACCACAACCCTATTGAAGTGGCACTTTAAATGCCACCCAAGCCTCAATATAGCATAGATAGTGAGGCAACTAACCTCCAACTCTCATCAGATGATATTAGATTGGTGTGGAGATTACGTGAGCCAGCCCAATTCTTCACCCAGATGATCAAGGAGAATCTAGGGCTTGTAGAGGCCTGTATAGCAGCAGAAGACACAGGCCATCAAGTGGTATCAGCTTTTACCAATCTCTGTCCTAATATTAGGAAAGCCTCATTGAGACCTTCCGGACCTGCATGTAATATATCCAGGAGGTTTAACCACAAATGCTCTGTGGCCAATCGATTATTTCGATAAGCGCTTGCGAAAAAGCCAAGGTTCCCTTCAGTGGTGGCCAGTTTGCTTAGGCATTATGAAGTGGTCATTCTCAAGTGCCAAAGGGAAGTGATAACACAGCAATGGGAGTCTCTTGCAGTGGCAACAGGCAAAAAAAGAACAGTGAATTATTCTGGTCCGTTGTAACCAGTGATAGAAGTGGGCGGGGACAGAAGGTCACAGCGTGCCCCTACTTCTAAAAAATTGTTCAGTCAGTTCCCCTACTTCTTGCTTTCAAAAAAGCGCCCCGGGACGGCAAGAATAGTCCAACTTTAAAATGATAACTTTTTTCTTTCCGCTTCCAGGGGCTGCTCGCACTTCTCTGTTGAACTCCAGAGGCTGCAGCAGCCCCCGCCCCCCCTGAGCTCGCACAGACCGAGGGCAGGCCATTGTCATTCCGATTGAGGCAGATTAGCCCCTTTAGAATGACAATGCGCCGCCCTCTGCCTTTAACATATCAAGTGCCCCTGAGATAGGAGTTGGTGATTAGAGAGGAGCTTTCCCCAAGCAGAGTACTGTGGGGTACTTGACACCTTTGTCAATGTTGTACACGGAGTGAAGTGAACTGGGCAGGAGCAGTGACCACAGTGACCGGACAGAAGAGGCGACAGGAAAGGAGAGGTACTAGGGCAGGAGAGGTGTCAGGGCAGGAGAGGTGACGGAGCAGGGGAGGTGACGGGGCAGGGGAGGTGACGGGGCAGGGGAGGTGACGGGCAGGAGAGGTGACGGGGCCGGGGAGGTGACGGGGCAGGAGAGGTGACGGGGCAGGAGAGGTGAAGGGGCAGGAGAGGTGACGGGGCAGGGGAGGTGACGGGGCAGGAGAGGTGATGGGGCAGGAGAGGTGACGGGGCAGGAGAGGTGATGGGGCAGGGGAGGTGACCGGGCAGGGGAGATGACGGGCACGAGAGGTGACGGGGCAGGAGAGGTGACGGGGCAGGGGAGGTGACGGGGCAGGAGAGGTGACGGGGCAAGGGAGGTGACGAGGCAGGGGAGGTGACGGGGCAGGGGAGGTGACGGGGCAGGGGCGGTGACGGGGCAGGGGAGGTGACGGGGCAGGGGAGGTGACGGGGCATGAGCTAGAGCAGTAACCGGGCGTGAGCGGTGAAAGGACAGGAGCGGTGAAAGGACCAGGAGCGGTGAAAGGACCAGGAGCGGTGAAAGGACCAGGAGCGGTGAAAGGACCAGGAGCGGTTAACAGGACAGAAGCGGTGAACGGGGCAGGAGCAGTGAACAGGACAGGAGCAGTGAACAGGACAGGAGCAGAGAACAGGACAGGAGCAGAGAACAGGACAGGAGCAGAGAACAGGACAGGAGCAGGGCACAGGACAGGAGCAGGGAACAGGACAGGAGCAGGGAACAGGAGCAGGGAACAGGACAGGAGCAGGGAACAGGACAGGAGCAGGGAACGGGACAGGAGCAGGGAACGGGACAGGAGCAGGGAACGGGACAGGAGCATGGCGGGGCAGGAGCAGGGAACGGGGCAGGAGCAGGGAACGGGGCAGGAGCAGGGAACGGGGCAGGAGCAGGGAACGGGGCAGGAGCAGTGAACGGGGCAGGAGCAGTGAACGGGGCAGGAGCAGTGGACGGGGAAGGAGCAGTGAACGGGGCAGGAGCAGTGACTGGGCAGGAGCAGTGACTGGGCAGGAGAAGCGACGGGACAGGAGAGGCGACGGGGCAGGAGAGGCGACGGGGCATGAGAGGCGACAGGGCAGGAGAGGCGACGGGGCAGGAGAGGAGACGGGGCAGGAGCAGTGAACGGGGCAGGAGCAGTGAACGGGGCAGGAGCAGTGAACCGGGCAGGAGCAGTGAACGGGGCAGGAGCAGTGAACGAGGCAGGAGCGGTGACGGGGCAGGAGAGGTGACGGGGCAGGAGAGGTGACGGGGCAGGAGAGGTGACGGGGCAGGGGAGGTGACGGGGCAGGGGAGGTGACGGGGCAGGGGAGGTGACGGGGCAGGGGAGGTGACGTGGCATGAGCTAGAGCAGTTACCGGGCGTGAGCGGTGAAAGAACAGGAGCGGTGAAAGGAAAGGGGCAGTGAATGGGGCAGGAGCGGTGAACAGGACAGGAGCAGGGAACGGGGCAGGAGCAGTGAACGGGGCAGGAGCAGTGAACGGGGCAGGAGCAGTGAACGGGGCAGGAGCAGTGAACGGGGCAGGAGCAGTGAACGGGGCAGGAGCAGTGAACGAGGCAGGAGCAGTGAACGAGGCAGGAGCAGTGAACGAGGCAGGAGCAGTGAACGAGGCAGGAGCAGTGACGGGGCAGGAGAGGTGACGGGGCAGGGGAGGTGACGGGGCTGGAGAAGGAGAAATGACAGGACAGGAGAAGGAGAAGTGATGGGACAGGAGAAGTGACGGGACGGGAGAAGTGACGGGACAGGAGAAGGAGAAGTGACGGGACAGGAGAAGGAGAAGTGACAGGACAGGAGAAGGAGAAGTGATGGGACAGGAGAAGTGACGGGACAGGAGAAGTGACGGTACAGGAGAAGGAGAAGTGACGGGGCAGGAGAAGTGACGGGGCAGGAGAAGTGAAGGGACAGGAGAAGTGAAGGGACAGGAGTAGTGAAGGGACAGGAGAAGTGAAGGGACAGGAGAAGGAGAAGTGAAGGGACCAGGAGAAGGAGAAGTGACGGGATAGTAGAAGGAGAAGTGACGGGACAGGAGAAGTGACGGGACAGGAGAAGGAGAAGTGATGGGACAGGAGAAGTGACGGGACAGGAGAAGTGACGGGACAGGAGAAGGAGAAGTGACGGGACAGGAGAAGGAGAAGTGACGGGGCAGGAGAAGTGACGGGGCAGGAGAAGTGACGGGGCAGGAGAAGTGACGGGACAGGAGAAGTGAAGGGACAGGAGAAGTGAAGGGACAGGAGAAGTGAAGGGACAGGAGAAGGAGAAGTGAAGGGGACAGGAGAAGTGACGGGACAGGAGAAGTGACGGGGACAGGAGAAGTGACGGGACAGAAGCAGGGTCGGACTGGCTACTGGGCAGTTAGGAATGCTGCTGAGCTGGGGGGTGATTTCGATAATGGGGACCTGCGTGAGCTAAACGAAATTCGTTTTGCTTTCAGGATTTCGCAGCACACGCAGGTCTCCATGGACGAAATCCGCCTCCACTGCAGTAAAATCAGGTAGCAGCTCGGCAGCATTCCTAACTGCCCGGTAGCCAGTCCGGCCCTGGACAGGAGAAGTGAAGGGACAGGAGAAGTGACGGGGGCAGGAGAAGTGACGGGGGCAGGAGAAGTGACGGGGGCAGGAGAAGTGACGGGGGCAGGAGAGGTGACGGGGCAGGAGAGGTGAAGGGGCAGGAGAGGTGACGGGGCAGGGGAGGTGACGAGGCAGGAGAGGTGATGGGGCAGGAGAGGTGACGGGGCAGGAGAGGTGATGGGGCAGGGGAGGTGACCGGGCAGGGGAGATGACGGGCAGGAGAGGTGACGGGGCAGGAGAGGTGACGGGGCAGGGGAGGTGACGGGGCAGGAGAGGTGACGGGGCAAGGGAGGTGACGAGGCAGGGGAGGTGACGGGGCAGGGGAGGTGACGGGGCAGGGGAGGTGACGGGGCAGGGGAGGTGACGGGGCAGGGGAGGTGACGGGGCATGAGCTAGAGCAGTAACCGGGCGTGAGCGGTGAAAGGACAGGAGCGGTGAAAGGACCAGGAGCGGTGAAAGGACCAGGAGCGGTGAAAGGACCAGGAGCGGTGAAAGGACCAGGAGCGGTTAACAGGACAGAAGCGGTGAACGGGGCAGGAGCAGTGAACAGGACAGGAGCAGTGAACAGGACAGGAGCAGAGAACAGGACAGGAGCAGAGAACAGGACAGGAGCAGAGAACAGGACAGGAGCAGGGCACAGGACAGGAGCAGGGAACAGGACAGGAGCAGGGAACAGGAGCAGGGAACAGGACAGGAGCAGGGAACAGGACAGGAGCAGGGAACGGGACAGGAGCAGGGAACGGGACAGGAGCAGGGAACGGGACAGGAGCATGGCGGGGCAGGAGCAGGGAACGGGGCAGGAGCAGGGAACGGGGCAGGAGCAGGGAACGGGGCAGGAGCAGGGAACGGGGCAGGAGCAGTGAACGGGGCAGGAGCAGTGAACGGGGCAGGAGCAGTGGACGGGGCAGGAGCAGTGAACGGGGCAGGAGCAGTGACTGGGCAGGAGCAGTGACTGGGCAGGAGAAGCGACGGGACAGGAGAGGCGACGGGGCAGGAGAGGCGACGGGGCATGGGAGGTGACGTGGCATGAGCTAGAGCAGTTACCGGGCATGAGCGGTGAAAGAACAGGAGCGGTGAAAGGAAAGGGGCAGTGAATGGGGCAGGAGCGGTGAACAGGACAGGAGCAGGGAACGGGGCAGGAGCAGTGAACGGGGCAGGAGCAGTGAACGGGGCAGGAGAAGTGAACGGGGCAGGAGCAGTGAACGGGGCAGGAGCAGTGAACGGGGCAGGAGCAGTGAACGAGGCAGGAGCAGTGAACGAGGCAGGAGCAGTGAACGAGGCAGGAGCAGTGAACGAGGCAGGAGCAGTGACGGGGCAGGAGAGGTGACGGGGCAGGGGAGGTGACGGGGCTGGAGAAGGAGAAATGACAGGACAGGAGAAGGAGAAGTGATGGGACAGGAGAAGTGACGGGACGGGAGAAGTGACGGGACAGGAGAAGGAGAAGTGACGGGACAGGAGAAGGAGAAGTGACAGGACAGGAGAAGGAGAAGTGATGGGACAGGAGAAGTGACGGGACAGCAGAAGTGACGGGACAGGAGAAGGAGAAGTGACGGGGCAGGAGAAGTGACGGGGCAGGAGAAGTGAAGGGACAGGAGAAGTGAAGGGACAGGAGTAGTGAAGGGACAGGAGAAGTGAAGGGACAGGAGAAGGAGAAGTGAAGGGACCAGGAGAAGGAGAAGTGACGGGATAGTAGAAGGAGAAGTGACGGGACAGGAGAAGTGACGGGACAGGAGAAGGAGAAGTGATGGGACAGGAGAAGTGACGGGACAGGAGAAGTGACGGGACAGGAGAAGGAGAAGTGACGGGACAGGAGAAGGAGAAGTGACGGGGCAGGAGAAGTGACGGGGCAGGAGAAGTGACGGGGCAGGAGAAGTGACGGGACAGGAGAAGTGAAGGGACAGGAGAAGTGAAGGGACAGGAGAAGTGAAGGGACAGGAGAAGGAGAAGTGAAGGGGACAGGAGAAGTGACGGGACAGGAGAAGTGACGGGGACAGGAGAAGTGACGGGACAGAAGCAGGGTCGGACTGGCTACTGGGCAGTTAGGAATGCTGCTGAGCTGGGGGGTGATTTCGATAATGGGGACCTGCGTGAGCTAAACGAAATTCGTTTTGCTTTCAGGATTTCGCAGCACACGCAGGTCTCCATGGACGAAATCCGCCTCCACTGCAGTAAAATCAGGTAGCAGCTCGGCAGCATTCCTAACTGCCCGGTAGCCAGTCCGGCCCTGGACAGGAGAAGTGAAGGGACAGGAGAAGTGACGGGGGCAGGAGAAGTGACGGGGGCAGGAGAAGTGACGGGGGCAGGAGAAGTGACGGGGGCAGGAGAAGTGACGGGGGGAGGAGAAGTGACGGGGGCAGGAGCGGTGACGGGGGCAGGAGCCATGACGGGGACAGGAGAAGGGAGGGGGCAGGAGAAGGGAGGGGGCAGGACTGTTCCTATTGGGTGCAGAATCTAGACCGATTTGCATATGGCTGGGTCCAAACTGGAATGGCATGGTGAGCAAAGAAACAATGGATTTAGCCCCAGATCTCTGTACTGGGGTGAATGTATGATATTGTTCTGCATTCAGTTGTTCTTTTTGCTATATTATGATTGAGCAGCTAGCTGGCGACATGAATATGAAGGAGCCTTTGTGGGTTTCCGTGAGTATAGATTCTCCTGAAGAGTTCCTTTCTCTTCTGAGCACTGCATAACACGTGTACAGGAGGAGCCCTGTATTCATGACCTCAATGTTTGAGACAAAAAATAATCATGGATTTCTGAACATTGAGTAGAAGCATTAAGGTAACATGTTGTTCCTGGTTAGTGTTTGCTTTTTCCTGAATTAAACCTCAAACATGTTTATCCATTGTTTTAATTAAATAACGTTATAAGTTGTAACTGGTCAGTGAAATGCTAAACCTACTAAAAATTGGTATGTTTTGCTATTTCTAGCCCCGCCCCTGACTCCGCCCACTGATTCAATCTTCGGTTATTCCCGCCCCCTGATTCTCCACCCACAGTTCCCCTACTTTTTTTTCCCCACTTCGACCACTGGTTGTAACGGAAATAGACAGAATGAATTTAACTGTGAGCCCAATCAGTTGTCTTATCGCCAATGAGTCTTGGGAGGTGAATTTTTCAAAAATCTACACTTCCACATCCACCAATACTGAGTCCTTCCTGGTCACCAAGAACTGTTCAGTTATTCGGGTAATTCTGAGGGAAGTAGAGGATGCTGTCAGCCAGAGTCTCTGTGGCAAGGTCCCCAGTACGGACGGGTACTAGTTGAGCTTATAAAGTTCAATAGGGAATTTTGGGCACCTCTACTAGCAAAGGTTTTTAACAATCTTGTTAACTCCCCACTACCACACTCTTGGAATACCTCCATCATTGTACCCATCTATAAGGGGGAACATCCTTTACGACGCGGATGTTACCCGGCGCTACCATTACGACGCGTCTCTTACAACGCAAGTCGTAACCACGACTTGCGCTGGAGGGCGCTCAAGGACAAGGAATAGTTACTTTACTATTCCAACACCTTTCCTACTATCCCCGGGGACTGGTGTTGGAATAGTAAATTAAACTAGTCCTAAGTCCGCACCCTACAGCGCAAGTCGTGGTAACGACTTGTGTTGTAAAACACACGTTGTAATGGTACGGTTGGTAATAGCCCGCGTCGTACCGTTATACATCCATCTATAAGAAGGGAGTTCGCTCTCACCCGGGGTGCAAAAGTCCCATTTCTTTAATAAACACATCTGCCAAAATTCTAAGGAGGGTGCTGTACAACAAGATTAAAGAGTGCTTACAGGATACATCTATATTGTACCTATGCCAGTATGAGTTTAGAAATCGGGGGGGGACGACTTTTGAGCAGTGTCAATTATTACTGGAAAATATACCACTGCTAAACATTCCCATATATACTTGACTTTTATGGACCTGACCTCCTTCTTTGACTGTGGCAATCGCTCGAAACTGTGGGAATACCTACTCTCTTATGGGACACAGCAACCGTGCACTTTTTGGCGCATTAGCACAGGAATATGAAGGCCAGAGTCAGAATCTGTATGGATGGAAAGGTATCCAATGATATTAGAATTTTATGGGGGTGCGACAAAGGTGTGTATTGGCCTCTCTTTTACTAATATTATACATTACTAAGCTTTACCTTTTTCAGTTACTGCTACTCCAGATGCACCTAGAGTCAAAGGGCAAGTGTCCCCCTCTCTCCTTTACACTGACCATGCCATCCTGATGGCATGAATTCCAAAAGGCCTGCATCTGCTTATGTATACCTTTGTGGATTTCATGGGTGCCCATGATCCACAAGCTTATTCTGCCAAATCCTATATCATGGCATGTGGCCCGAAGAATAAGCAGTTAGCAACTTTTCCTGTAAGTATTAACAGTTTAAGATTGATCAGCACTTTTTCCTTTTTGGTGAACACCTTTGCTGCTTTGGGTCCTGGACACCTCAGACCTCCCCGAATAGGCCTAAGCTGTCTAAGGTAATCAACCCAGTCTCCAAGAGGGGGTGCTCTCAGCCTCTTGCTGCATATTTATAAAACTCAATGCACTCCTGTTGCAGCATATGTAGCTGGGATATGGGGTACTTCCAATTTCGATGCTATTCAGATTAAAAAAAAACGGTTTTGTTAAAAGGTTTTCTAGGTTCCTATATCATCTTCTTATGTGATCTGGGCTTATATATATAAGAGACTATATTAGAGTACTCTCTCCATTACTGTGGTTGGCAGTATGGAGAAATGCAGAGGCCACTTTAACCAGGGATTTCATTAGGGACTGTGTTGCATGTGAAAGGGGACACCAAATCCCATGGTTGGCAGGTGTGGAGTCTGTAATTCAGAAGATTGGGTTACAACATCTTTTTACACATCCTGAAAATATTGCAAAAGTAAACAAAAATTCTGTGCAGCAAACCCTGTTTAATTTTGAGCATTCCACTAGACTGAATGAGAATGGGGGGAAGTTAATTACGGCAGCTTATTTGGATAGGGTTGCAGACATCTGGCCTACCTGCTGTCTCTTTACAGTGAGAGGGAAACAAAGTTTGCTGCCTTTAGGGGAATATATGATGATACAACGAATTCCGTTGCAACGCATGCCTTTACCACGCATGCGTTACAACGGAATTCGTTTAGCACGCATAAACCTTTCACCGACTATTTGCGTGGTGACGTCATACGTCGTGAAGGGAAAACGGCATTTTTTTACCGATTTCTCTTAATCGACTCTGATGCCGACGTGACTTAAGGTGAGTTGTTTTATTTGTGGGGGAGACCCCCCCAAGCCCCCCCCCCTTTTTTTTTTACTTTTACCACATATGCCTTTACTACAAACATCGTAGTAAAGGCATGCGTGGTAAAGGCATTAGTTGTAACCACGCATGCGTTGTACTGCATGCGTGGTTAAAGATTTCGGGGAAACGGCTTCGTTGTAAAAGCCGTTTCCCCCTTTAGGGCTGCCGCAGTAATGTACATATTATGCTTCCCATTGGGCAGCCAAATGAACCTTCATGCATTCCCCTCCCCTTGTGACGGGAGCTCTGCTCAGTTCATTCCGCACTTTTTTATAAATTCTACTTAAGATACACGAAGCACTTTTTACTTCCGCTTATCAAAAAATGCAATATTAGGGATTTTAAGGTGGCCTTCAGTTTCCTGCAACAAATATCGTATGCCGAGATATCAGTCAGGGCGGCAGTTCGGGCTTGTCGTGAAATGCTTTCTGACTAAGATGGCCCTGTTGAAATTGTAGTGATTATTATACATAATGTCGCAAGATGGATTCTATTTTGTGTGTGATGAATTGTGTTTTATCTTGTATTTTATATGCTTACATGCTTCTAATTTGATTATTTTCTATGATGGGTATTTGATTATCCAAACAAAGATGTCTTGACTGACTGATTATAATGCCTCAATGAATATGTATTAAAATAACATTTGTTTATGTTTATTTTACTTCAAATGATTCATTATATCAGTTAGCATTTCAACTCCAAGTTAATTAACATGCCATGTATTAGCTTGCCAATTGATGTCCTCGTACCATTCTTTTTGTTGCCAGTCCACTAAAACAATATTTGTGTTTGTGTGTGGCAAGTTTAACTTTAGAGCATGTAGAACTCTTGTTGCGCGCAAAAGATACCTTTTTGCATTTTTGAAAAGGCCTTGGTAATACAGGTGAAATTAGGACAGCAGCATGATTTGCATCAGTAAAGTACCTCTGAGTTAACTCAAATTCCTTGTTACATCACAAAGATTGAGGGTCTCGGTGAAAACATTTTGCAGGGGCCATATATCTGTGCAAGATCGCCAATTTTAGGCACACAGAATTAGACCTTTCAGAGAAGTGATCCATTAATGTGTTTTACATCTATTGATTTATGGTAACAAGGCGCTACTTAAACCCAGAAGTCGGCGAATGAACATTCCATTAGGTTTTGGAGACGCTGTTCACAGCTCATTTGATCTTTATGGACCGGCAAATTTGATGCAGATCGCAGTGGCCTTCGATTAAAGGGAAGTCAAGCGTTTAACCATGTAACAAAATATTGTAACCAATTATAAACTCATACACATATTCTACACCTGGCTGCTCCTGCAAGCATATATTATAAAACATTTTTGTGCTGGCTTGTCTTTAACAATAACGTTTCGATGGGAGATTTTGGAAGGTAGATTTATAGAAAATGATTAATTAACCAAATAAGTATTAAAATGTATATATATATATGTGTGTGTGTGTGTGTGTGTGTGTGTATGTATATGTGCATCTATACATGTATGTATATATATATATATATATATATATATATACAAATCCAAAGCGATCCTTTCAAGCCTGAGAGCGCTCAGCAGTGTGTGCTCGGCCCGAGGGCTGGATCATAGCCCTGTATTAATTTTTAGAACAAAGAGGGCGGCACAACTGGATACTTTTTATGAAGCTTTAATCACACAAACACTCCACCGACGCGTTTCAGCCTCACGGCTTTTCTCACGGTCAGCAAGTCCCTTTTTGCTTTTTGTTTATATACTGCCCCATCTTAGCCATTAGGTGGCATTATGGGATATGTACTTTATCAAGCAATATGTAAAAAACAATATAATTAAAACAAAGGACTGGTGTGCTATGATTGTGTAAGTATAGTACTTAAGCATCCTTAGTTATTTTCACTTAGGGCATTTCATACATTTATGATTTTACTGCGTTTATGGGTATAGTACCCTATTACAGTCAATTATAGTTCATGCTGAGTTCAATATCACTCCAGATGTATGTGGAGATCTTCTCCAAAGTTCATGCCTCTGGGGTGTTTTTTTCGGAATTGAATTATGAGACGTGATTCCATCTGTCGTAGGAGACGCACTGTGTCTCCTCCTCTGTCCAGTTTGGTCAGCATTTTCAATCCATAGAAACTCATGGCTCGCCAATCCCCATTCTGACAAGATTTTAAATGTTTGGCTGTGGCATATAGCATGTTTGAATTTTTAACAGCCCGGATATGCTCCAGAATTCTTTTTTTCAACATACATGTTGTGGATCCTATATACTTCATACCACATTTGCATTCAATCACATACACCACATTTTTGGATGTACATGTGATGTATTGTTTGATCTGCATGTATTTACCATTTGGTTCCATTACATTCTTCATTTTTTTGCCTATTTTACAAGCTTTGCATGTAGTACATGGTTTAAAGCCCACATTTTGTTCAGTCCACCATTTTGGTTGTTCTTCAATCTGAAAGTGGCTTTTGACTAATAAGTCTTGCAAGGATGTGTTCTTTTTATAAGTAATGGAAGGATGTTTGCCAGCTAGTGGCCCAATGTCTGGATCACTGGTTATTAAATGCCAATACTTTTTCATTTTCTTTGCAATCAACCCACTCTCCTTGTTGTAAGTGGTTATGAATCTTGGAGGATCCTTGTCTTGTGGGGGTTTCTTTTTTTCAATCAAAGTTTCTGCTCTGCTGATTTTGTCAACTTTCTTTTTGCAATTTTTCAATACATAGTCTTTATATCCCCTGGATTGGAATCTGGTTTTGCTTTCAAGTATCATTCTCTCCGCATCTTCCATTTTTGAGCAATTGCTCTTAAGTCGAACGTATTCTCCGTACGGGATGCTTTTAAGCAGTGATTTCGGATGAAAGCTAGTGCCATGGAGAACACTATTGGTGGCAGTTTTCTTGCGGAACAACGTGGTTTCTAGTTTTCCTTCTGAGATGTAGACTTTGGTGTCTAAGAAGTCTATCTCCTTAGTGTTGGTTGAACATGTAAACTGGAGTCCAATCTCATTCTGGTTAAGTTTGATGAAGAATTTTTGAAATTGATCATTGGTCCCATTCCAGATCAGAAAAAGATCATCAATATATCTGACCCAAAGTATAATCCGATCAAGTTCTTCCTGTTCGTTGTTGTTCCATACTAGCATTTTTTCCCAATAGCCCATGGTGATATTGGCATAATTGGGCGAAAAAGAAATCCCCATGGCCGTGCCACATTCTTGCTTGTACAGATCACTGTTGAATACAAATACATTGTTTGTCAGGCATAGCTCTATCATCTTAAGAAGCATTGCTGTGTGTTGCAGTTCCTTAATGCTGCGCTGGTGTAGAAAGTATTTGCATGCTTTCAAACCTATTTCATGCCTTATTGAGGTATAGAGCGACACGGCATCGATTGTCACTAAGAGATAGCTTGGATTCCATGGTATATCCATTAGGATTCTCAGAAAGTCTCCAGTGTCCTTTAAATACGATGGCATACTTTGGGCAATCGGAGCGAGAAAGTTATCAACATACCTTGAGACCTTTTCATATAATGAGTTGCATGAGGACACAATTGGTCTCCCTGGTGGATTAATTGGATGTTCCGTAGTCATGTATTTTCTCTCGTCTTCACTTATCAGTCCTTTAGCATGCCAGGATAGTAGTAGTTCCTTTAAGTCGGACATCATTTTTCCTATGGGGTTCGTTTTCAACTTGCTGTAATGTTGTGGGACCTTAAGTTGACGTTCCGCTTCTTGGATGTAATCCTTGGTGTCCATGATAACAATATTTCCCCCTTTATCGGCGGGTTTTATCGTTATGGTTGCATTGTTCGTCAGATTCTGAATTGCCTTTCTTTCTTTAATTGATAGATTTTGTCTCTTATTGTCTTTGACTTTAATGAGATTGTCAAGTTCTTCCATCATGGCATCCGAGAACAAATCAATTTTATTTCCTGGCGATAGGACTGGACAGTATCGAGATTTGTTTTTTAGTCCAGTATTCTTGCTCAAGTTAGTTTGAATGTCCATTTGTTCCAACATTTGGGAATCAGCTATGATGTTGCCATCAGGGTTGAACATTGCCTCAAATGTCTCTCTTAGGTCAGATATTTGTTCAATGGTAGTGGTAATGTTTTCTTCCGTTGCTTCTTCTGTGATGTCGTTTACACAGTCTGATGTTCCTTTGTTGGCGTGAATTTTCGCCAGTTTCAGTTTCCTCACGAATTTGTACAGGTCAATTTTTGTTTGTGGATAATCGAAATGGGCTTCTGGGCAAAATGATAAACCTTTATTTAATACGTTTTGTTCTTCTTGTGTTGGTTGGTATTGCGATAGGTTCACTATTAAATTGGTCACTTCCTGTTGCGTAGGGGGTACTGCCTTCTTTCGTTGCTTGGACCTGCGGGTTTTTCGGGTGCTGGTGAGGGATTTGGTTGGTTTTGTGCACCTCTTCCTCTCCCTCTGTTCCGAAAGTACGTTCTTCCTCTTCCTCCCCCTCTGGTGATATTCTTTTCTAAGTTCACCATTTTTACTTCTTCTAAAATGTTGAAGTTTTTTGACTGGTCACCTGTCACTTCAATTAGGCTTGCATCTGATTCACTGCCACTGGATACCTGTGTGGTGGGAGGAAAGTTCTTTTTTAAGTTATCGTAGCGTCTCGCAAAAGTCAGGATGCGACCATGTAGATAATCAAGCTCGTCTCTTTTGAATTTACGCTCTTTGCGTTCCTGTATTTCTACTTCATATGCATCCAGTCTTGTTTCCATTTCTGATCTTAATTTAATTATTTCTTCCTGTTTTGTTTCTTTGGAAATCAGTTCTTCAATCTCTTTGATTTTTATTGTGATATCATCAATATCCATTTTAGCGTGTTTGATAAGAATGCGCATCATATTTAGGGAACACAACGTGTTGTTTTCTAACCATTCCAGAATCAATTCCTCCTTGGTATCTGGATGCGTTGGCATGGTAAATATCCTTAATCCACGCGGAATTCGTTTGACTTCCACATAGTTTTCAAGAGTTATAATTTCCCAGCTTTTGTACATATACATATACAAAGAAATCTTGTTTTTGCAAATATTGCGAGTGTGTCCTAGCTCCCCCCACTTGGGACATTTGCTTGATAGATAATATATATATATATGTATATATATATATATATATATATCTACACCTTGAAATGTATTTCTTTTATGAGTTCAAACTGTATTTTGATCTCTTACACATGACAACAGATAGCCAGAAGGATAGTCTTCTCTTCGTGCGTATGTCGACTTATTAACATGCATAACGATGCTGCTAAAATGAGGGATAAGAAATATGCTTCCTATAAAGAATAGTTCACAGTGAAGGCGCCTTTAACATATCTATGATCCTTTGCAATTAACCTCGGAATTTTGTGTTTGTTCGCACCCGTCAAATACAGCCAATTGTATTAGATTCATATTGCGTGGACACTTTGACCTGGGATACGAAGGTTCTTGTCTTAGGAGGGCCTAACCATGACAACATAAGCCTTATTTACAAAAGTATTCCGTTCAAAAACTACTTTAAATCGGAAGTGAAAGACCTGCGACTGTCTTAATCCCGGAAGCACAGTCTGATAATAGTCTGGAGACTGCTTTAGGCCAGGTAAACACTTCCTATATCCCAAAGATCTTTCCTTGATTAAGACGTTCTTAACGCTGTTTTAAGAAAGGCAATAATCTTCATTAAATCTATGTCCCTTGGGAACAGGTTTTGAAACACCAATCTGCAACAGCTTTTAAAGCATGGGAATAATAACACTGATATAACTCAGTATACTAAATATAGGTCTCTAGGTGATAGTGGTGACTTGAGATATGTGGCTACGAGGCAGAAGAGGAGAGTAGTTAGACATGAAGGGGCATATTTACAATGCCTCTGTGCCAACCAAGCTTCACTTTTTTTGACGCTCCAGTGCGGCACAATGCTGAGCCTTATGTACAAGGCCCAGCAAAGCCACCCTGTGCGGTTTTTTATGGCCTTGTAAGTATGGCTCCCTGTCACGCATTACTCTCCAAGAAAAAGGCATTCCATGGATGCTACTGTGGGTGTTCCCACGCAACACCCATGGATTCTGACGCATTTCCCAGATTTACAAGGTTTTGTAAACCTGGGAACGTGCCGGGGGAGGGGTTAAAGTGATGCAACAAGGAGAAATAATGTTCATTTTCCTCGTTATTTTGCTATTTCTACATGTGCTGCAGCACACAAAGGAGAAAAATGCCATCAATTATCGTTTTTGTGCAGGAAAGTGTCCCTTCCTGCGAAAGAACAATCATACCCTGGTCCAAGGGTACACGTGTTGTCGCTAGGTAGACAATGGGGGCACCAGCACAGAGGAAAGCAAGGGGATGCATCGTATTGCTGTAAATACAAAGCATCCCTGCTCTTTCCTAATGATGCAGCTGGTAAATACGCCCCCCAAGTCCCAGATTTGCGAAGATTTTGTGTCAGCTTTGCGTCACTATTTTGATGCATTCCGGAAGGAAAATCTTTTTTGTTATTTACTAAGCCACGCAAATATCTATTTGCATGGCTTTTAGGAAAAAGTACCACAACGCAGCAGATTTTGCTGCCTTGCATTACGTCATGTCAGGTGGGCATTCCGTGAGTGGTGCATGGATGTTCCCATGCATCCACCAATGGAATTTGAAGCATTTTTCCCGCACAAAAAGTATCCCGACCCCACTGCCCACACCTTTGCCCTATGGCACAAGGGTGCATGGCATTAGCGCTGGTCTGTTCAAAGTGTGGCAGCGCATGGAGAGAGCAAAACTGCACCATAGCTTTGAAGATATGGTGCAGTTCTGCTCGCTACAGGTGATGCAATGTAGCACAGTGCAGCAACTTTTATGCAGTACGTTGTACCACTTCTTTGTAAATATGGCAAATGAGTCTGAATTACAAAGCATTTTCCAGGTTCCAGCTTTACTCATATGTAGGAAAAGTTGTAAATTATGCACGCATATCATTGACTTGACTCATAAAGTGAGCAACAGGTGCAAATTCATTTATTTAGTGTCCAGGGTGCACAGTCACATATAATCCTTCTCATTGTTACTTTCCTTGCATGGAGTAATCACCATGCCTTTCGTATTAGGCTATGTTACACCACCATTTGATAATGAGGACCAGAATGGACAGCGTATTTCCAACCCGGTTAGTTACTCACCAGAAGTCAGTGCTTGCACCTTTACTTATCCCGCATAAATATCGAGTGTCTAAACTAAATCGCTTTCTATCTTATCTTTTTCAGACTTTTACTCCCTTTTCCTGTTTCTGACTTTATGGCATAGAACATTTGTAGTTCACCTGATGTTGTCTGGATACTAGATTGGACGCACTTTGCTCTATTGGAGTTTGTATGTATGGCACGCAACAAAATACAGCATGATATTTTATTACATTGGGATTTTGATGATCTTAGATTATTGTATACATATTGACTTCTTTTTTGATGCTTAACCCTAATGATGTTTTCAACAACTATACTCAATATATTACCCTTAATTGACTCAGATGATCTCTGGGTTACTTTACTTTCATTTTATTTTATGGCGTGACTTTCTTTTTCCTCACAAACTGCTATGTTCTTGGGTATATTCAACTCACTGAAATTGAATATGTTATGATTTTCTGTTTTTGTCTTGAATTTGCCTTATATATTTCCTGATGTTTAGTATTACTCATGTATTACTTTCAGCCGTGACAGTGGACAAAGCCTGCGCCACAGGGATCGAAACATAAGTTGCCTGCACTTCTTGCTTTATACTTTGCATAACAGAACTACTTGGATTTAAAATAAACACTGATATATTGGACATCCTCTTGCTAGAACCGGTGCCCCCTTTCATGTGGGTATCCATTAGGATAGTACACTGATTATCATATCTAGTTCCCAGCTCTGTCCATCAACCTAACTTTAGATGCAAATGCGAACAATATAAAACTGCATAAAGTACAAACCCAGGTACAAACTACCTACATATACTTTTTCAACCAAGTTAATATCAATGGACATTCTTAAAAGTGCACCAGAAAAGTGTTCAGAGAGCTTGCAAACAAATTCAGTGAACATCCTCTATTAAGAACTCAGGGGCATATTACCAACAACTAGCGATAATTTTTGTCTCTAACTTGTTTAGAGACAAAAATTATCGCCGCACATCGGCAATTTTTATCGCAGATAAACCTTGCTATTAGCAAGGTTTATCGCAAATGCGATAAAAAACGGCCGCAATGCATGAATATCGCTGAAAAGTCAGCGATATTCATGCATTATCGAGCAAATGCTCTTAGCCATGTTATCCACCTCCCATTGGATAACATGGTGAAGAACTGCTCAGGGCAGGTGTTAGCTTTTGGAGATATTCGCGCTTAGCGCGAATATCTCCAAAAGTTGGTAATAGGAGATAGCGATGTTAGCGACTGTTTCCAGTTGCTAACATCTTGGCACGCCCACTTTGCATGTCATTAGTGATAAATATCACTGACATGCAAAGCGGGGCCCAAGATGGTCGCTATCTCCTATTAGCTGTCACTAACTGGTGTTAGCGACAGCTTGGTAATAGGGAGATAATTTTATCTCCGCTTTCTTGGCTTTTAAAGCCAAAAAAGCGGAGATAAACCCCCTTGATAATATGCCCCTCAGTATGTCAGGGTGATTCTGATTTTAGCGAGCAGCCCATCCACTTTCCAGGTCAGAGGAGGCGATGGCCCCCGCAGCCTTGGTGAAGGGCTCCCTGCCAGTATCATGAGATATTTGCCTGCCTGACAGATATGTCATTGCCCTCTGTGCATCCTCACGGGTGATGCTTGTATAGAAGACAAAGATGTTTGATGAGTGGGCACCTCCTTTTTGTGACACAGCTCTGCAAATCTTTTTTTTCCCCTAGAAATAAAATCTCCAAACACTGAAAAAAGAGACTTACTAGGCTGCATGGTGATGGCAGGTCCAGTAGGAATGAAAGCAGAAGGCACCAGAAGAAGCCTAATGCTTCAAATGGAGTAAAAAAGAAGATTCCCCACCTACTTTAATTGACTGACCTTTTCATGGGTCAGATAATGAAAGAATGACCTTTCCTCACTTGCAACAGAATGGGATGGGGACGATGAGAGTTGCTGACTGTCATAAATTGGGTTGTTGGTTGAATAAGCATGACCCTTGCTCAAGCAGCAGCCACAATGTCAAGGTGAATCATAAAGGTCACTAAATTAAGCTGTGCTTAACCTTGTGGTAGCTTGGCACAGAAGCAGTCAGGCTTAACTTAGAGGCAATGTATAAAGTATTTATGCAGCACACAAATGGCAATACAGTGAAAGCACGACACACGAAAATTCCCACACCAGTTTAGAAAAAAAGAGTACATTTTTATAAATGATTTGACACCAAAATGACCAAAAGTACCAACCACCGATATCTAGCCGCGTGAACAAGGTCAAAGTTGAAAAATGTGGCAGAGTGCGATGGACTGCGAGTCGGATACAAAAAGTGGATTGGGCCCCATTGGAAGACATTTTGAAGAAAAGGTCCTGAGACATTAAAATTGTGTACGAGGAATGAGTGTCGTCATCAGTGAGCAGCTGGTGAAGATTTCTTCATTCAGATGTAGTCTCTTGTTTGGTAGTCGAAAATATACAGCAAGATGAATCTGGAGACTGCAACCAATGGGAGCTCCAGAAGGCCAGATACCCCATTGGTGAAGGACCACTGAAAAGTACTTGCTGCTGCAGAGAGGAACAAGCAGGAGCTACTGCGATGTCAGGCTGACTGGTAATGCACTGTGGGTGGACAGACAAGCAGGTTGGTCCTGGTATACTTTATGCTTCTCGGAGCAGGCTGTAGCCAAAAGTTTCCAAGTCTGCCATCTCCAAACATTTCTGAAACTAGTGACTTTTGGTTATTTGGGAACCTCTAGCACCATCCCCAAGGGTCCATGAGGAGAAGGGCATCACTTGGGCGGTTAGATTTCACTCAGGCTGGGTCCAGATGTGTGTTCAAGATGATCGGAGCCTGTTCTGTCCCTGAGGCTCTGATCAGGAGGCCAACCAACTAGCCCTTGGGGTCACTCTGGTAGTCGTGGGTTTAAGCAATGAAACAGGGCTCATGTAGCATGGCAGACCTCTGAGGGTTCAAGGCAGGCTCCAGGCTGCAAAGCGGTCCTTCCAGTTGCAGCAAAGTAGTCTTATAGAGTACACAGCAGGCCACAGCAGTAGGCAGTCCTCTGAGTGTCCTTGCACAGGTCCAGAGGGGGAACTGAAGAGTGGGTCTAAGGGTCCCATGTCGATGCCTGGTTCCTTCTTTGAAGTAGGAGAAGTTTTTAGAGAATTCCCTCTGAAGTTGTTTGACTCCCCTATCCTGTCTCCAAGCTGGCTACATGAACAATGCACAGTTGACACGTCCTTCGTGTAAGATGCAGAGCACAGCCTATTGAGTTGCTAGTGGGGCTGTGCCCATCCCTGCACCCATCCTGCCATTTAATAGGCCATCCAGGCACACCTAACCCCTCTATTGTGTTGCTGCCTGGGAGGAACAAACAGTTGAACTGGCAACTACAACTGTTATGTGACCCAGAAAAGGACTGCATGCACTAGTTAGGGCAGTAAAAGACCACTATCTCCACTTTCTAAAAGTGGCATTTTACAAATTGGAACTTAAAATCCTTTACAATGAAAGAGAAGTTTTTAATTACAAATTCTCAGCCACCAAACATGAAATGTTTACCTGTTACTAATCAAAAGTTAGCACCTATTAAATGTAATAAGGCAACCCAGCATTGCCCCATGGGAGAGGTTGGCCTCACAGTAGGGAAAGCTAATTGTGGAGTTTTTCACTACCAGGACATGTAGAACTTAAAACTGCATGTCCAACCTTTTTATTAAAATGTACCCTGCCTATGTGCTACCCAGGACCTACCTTAGGAATGACTTATATGCACCAAAGAGGAGTTTAAGGCTTGACAAGGGAGTTATATTGGCAAGTCGAATTAGCCTTTTAAACTTGCATTCAGGCTGCAATGGCAGGCCTGGGACATGTTTAAAAGGGCTACTTAATTGGGTGGCACAATACGTGCTTCAGGCCCACTTGTAGCATTTAATTTAAATGCCCCAGGTATATGGTATACCACACTGCAACAGGCTTATAAGTAAATGAACTATGCAAATCAGGTGTAAGTAAATTTTACCATGATTAAAGAGAAGAACACTTTAGTACTGGTTAGCAATGTGCAGAGTCCTAGAGACAACAAAACAAACTTCAGCAAAAATATAGCAGGCGTGTAGGGGAAATGTTTTGGGGTGGCCCTGCAAAGAGAGCCAAGTCCAACACTGACCCCACCTCACTCTGTGAAAAGACATCACTAATTGACAGACAGCACTGGGCACTTCAGGTCTTCAATTTGAAGCGCACAGGTCGGAGTCTTTCTATGAAACATTACCTTGTCATGAGTGGCAGTTCCTCACAGGGCTTTGCAGAATGGAGGAGGTCATGCCCTCAGAGCTGTGAAATCTCCAGCCCAGCAAACTTTGGCTCAGGCTGCCTGGTGCATGCACATTTAGTACATTTACAGTGCCTGGTTACAGTATCAGCCAGTATCTGGGCAATGTGATGGGGCAGGAGGAGGAGGAAACCGAGGACGGATAACAAAATAAAAATAAAAACTAACTTACCAGCATCCACGCTGCTCTCCTGTGGCCAATCCTGATGCTGCATGAAAGCAGCATTAGGATTGGCCTAATCCCTGTCGATTTGAGCTCCCAGGTAAACTGGGAGCCTGTGCCTGCTCTCTCCAACCCAGCAACACAGCTGGGATTGGGGAGAGCTTCAGTGAGCATGACTGTGTGGCCGTCCAGAGATGGCCGAGCAAACCGGCATGCACACTTATTACACTGCAAAACACTCCTCCACCAGTCTGCCATTTCTTGCCCTGCCCGAGCATTGTCTGAAACTGCCAAAATAAAACGATAATAAACAAATGTTTATTATAATTTTCTTTCCCACTTTTTAGCTGTCGGAAGGGTGGGCTTTGCACCTCTGCCATAGCAGAGGAGCCACCCAGGCTGCCACCCGAACATGATATGGGTCAGCCTAACAGAAACTCTTCATGCTTTGGGAAGGGTGACGGTGGTAAGGCCCTTCCATCATAAATGTCAAGCCACACCAGTGATAAGTGCATTGTCTACAAGCATCTCTGAGAGGCATTTAAAAAGCTATAATGTCCAAACTGATGGCTTTTCACTCATTGACAACAGTGACTCACACACAAAGTCCAGCAAAATCCCATGCAGAATCCACTGAAGTTTAATTCAAGGCAGAAGGAGAGAGAACACAGAGCAATACCTGCTTCAGCTTGAAGAAATATAGTCGAGCTGTCATGATGATTTTTAAAATCTTTCTCTGGAATGATTTGGAGCAAGACTGTAGAAGACCTAATAGAAATCATGGAACAGTGTAGTCCTTGGCCTCTTGAGGTCTGAATCCTGCTATAGCCCCTCCCTTCTGACTGGTTGTTTCAGGAATCAGAAGGGACTTTCAGTCCAGTGCAACGTTTACCTTTGCCTTCCTGACTAGAGGACCAAAAGTAATTTGTGATCAGTTGTGCTGCTTGTGACAAACCCAAATGACTGACATTGTCATAACCAGGTTGTTACAGCTGCCAGAAACAAGTTCTCCTACTAGGTTTTCATAAACACCAAGGAACAGGAGTGTACACGTTAACCCAGTCAAGACTCGGGTGAAGTATGCTTACAAAAATCAATGTCTCAACCGGAAATTATTTCACAAGGCAATTTGAACAAACAGATTTATTCAAAAGGAGAGTTGAAAAAAAAGGAGACTCAAAGAAATTCATAGAAAAGCAAAGGTTCTTGTTTGCAAGTAGTTATAACAGCAATACAGTACATTGTATGTATAAGTAACCATAAGTGAGTTGTGCACTCAATGTGCCTGTGACAGTGAATGGCGCAGTGACACTATGAGGTGAGAGAACAGCGTGACCCCTGCAAAAATACAACAACATTTGTGGTCAATAACAAAAAGAAGGTATATACAAGGTAAGTATTTTGTTTTAAATTATTTAAATTGACCACATTGGAGCCTAAGATAACGCTGGGTGGTCGAAGGCGTTTCAACCTGTCTTACTTCAGGTTGTCATCAGGACCAGGTTACTTGATTTGGTAACAGTTGTCCATTCACTTTTAGACATCTTGACGGGTCGTTTCCTTTCACCTGCCAGCCTCCAAGCATTGACTGCTCCTCGCTCTGACTCCTTCTACTTACGTGGCTTAGGATGTGATCCCGTTCAGCCCGCCGGAGTTCTAAGTGGCTCTTTGGTGCAGCACCTCCACACCCACACCCATCGACCCACATTCATTGGTTTACAGTACAAGGATCGTCGCTTCAATTACTACTTCGTTTGTGCTCTACCAGCCGCTGTTCCTTCACTCACCACATCTCCGCGCTTAACCCTTACCAGCGCCTGCCTGCATAATTATATGCACTACGAAGGAAGAGTCATCCTTCCCACGCTGCTCAATTCGCCTGAAGATTTCCTTTGGACTGCCCTTTCTCCTTCGCCCTACGTTTGGGACCACCTCTCCTACCAAGCAGCACTATTACCAATTAATGTGATTTCAATGTTTAGTTTCTTCTGGAAAACCATGAGCGATCTACAACAATGACCCGTGCTGAATTCAGAAATTTGGAAATGTACAGTCGCCTGGGTTCATTTAGGTTTCACATATCTTTCCCCTGCAACCTGAAAGGTGGAAATCACAAAAATAGGTAATGTTAACTACTATGTAGGAAATTTCACAACACTGCCTCTTTCTGAGTGCCTATAAGAGGGATATCATAGCACAGCAAATCTTTTATTGATTCACATTTTATTGAAAAAACACACACTTTCTCGCATAACACTGTTTCACAAAAAAGAAAGGGTCTTTTTTTTCTTAGTTCACTGCAGTGGAATCAACAGCTCAAGGTACCTTTAGAATTAGGAACTTATAGGGATAAACAGACACATTTGGCCTGCATATCTATATTAGAAATAGAAATGATGAAGGCTCATGTACAAAGGGCCCCATTTCAAAAAGGGTTCAGCACGTGGAGGGAGGAACCCAGGAATTACGGGGTTAAAGGATCAACATATCTTCAAGCAGTAGTTTAATGCATTCAGTTGTCTTGTGACTTTTAATTAACAAATATTTTTTATTTTTCATATAACTTTATTTGTAACTTTAGGGTCTTTATATCTTTAACTGTACTGACATATTTGTCTTGTGGTTGCCTATAAGTTGCAGTCCTGCTACCAAAAGTGAGACAAGCACACCAACAGGGAAATGTTATCTTTGAAAATCCCACATTTTAGGCAATGTAGAAGTGACACTGAAGTTAGACGTACTTTGACTTAACGTACAACTTTAACTTTGCCTCTGCCAGCATTATTTCACAGTCCTGCTTTTCATTACCACTTTCCTCATCTAAGTCCTGATGTCACCACATACACTCATGCTAATAGGCATATTGTAAGATGTATTTAATATCTTGCCCCGCCAACCACATATCAGCACCAGTAACCCTACGAGGCTGATAATGATGCCAATTAGACTCACGTCTGACTGGCATCGTAGCGGAACCAGGACAGTCTGACAAGAAGTCAGAGGTCCCGCTTCCAAGATTATGATATGACCGCCATGTTGGTTCTCGGATCTTGTATTATTTCCAAGGCAGCTTGTGCAGCTGCTCGGAGCCCTAGTCGCAATGGAATACATTCTGATTTTAACCATCCGCACACTGTGTGGCAGGCATCATGCGGTGCCTGCTCCATGGTGCAGGGATGTTTAGGGGACACCACAGATGCCCCCCTGGCCCCATTACGGAGGGCCAAGGGCACAGGGGACCATGTCAGGGGCAGCCAAAGTCACTTTCCTCCTGCCTTTTCTTAGCAGACGAACCACCATGAAAGGGCAGTTGTAATCTCAACAGCGGAGCCGAGGCTGGCTCCGCTGCCATTTAAGGATTACATTTCCGACTGCTGATGGGCTCCGTGAGCTTGTTGAAAGTAGAGAGGAAGTACCCCACAAGTTTATTTTGACTGCCAGTATCATAATACAGCAGTTGGAAATCCTCTGACCAGCTGTTGGATGGCTTACCGTCCGACATCATAATGAGGCCCTATATTGCTTGTGTGATCAGTAAAACTGTTTGTTTATGAGATATTTTCTGTGAAACCTTTTGACATGTGCAGTGCCTGTAGGCAAAATGGTCCTTCCTCAAAAAATACAAGGATAAATACATTTCTGCATTTCCTCTGAAATTCATGGCCAATTTAATTCATTTTATTTCTGTATGTTTGCAAGCCAAGTGCATTGACTACATCCATATGAAATGTGTTTAATTCTCTGTTTGAAACCTTTCTCTTCTTTAATAGCTAATGATTTTGCTACACCTATAAAAATGAATCCCCAGTAAACAGGTTACATAATTGTGTTCAATTACAATGTAATTGCGTAGTGCAGTCCATATATGGAATACTGAGCTTGTACACATTTGATGTCCCAATATATATTGGGAGCCAGTGGCAGCTTCCTAATGCTTTAAAGAAGTATGCATGCTTGGATATTGTATTGAATTGTATGAGAGGATGTAGTTTGCTTAGATACATGTTGCCAAGGCATGGTTGATTTGAAGTGTACTGAAATATAGACAGAATGAGAGAGCTAGTGTAAAGAAGTTGGTACCTAATAAAGAGGAAGAGGTAAAATTGGAACAAGTGGGTCTAAAAATTCACCCTAAAGGTGCATTGTGTTGGGAAGAAAAGATCCTCTGCATAGTAAGAGACATGTACCACTGCAGTGAGTGCCCAACTGTACTGTTGCCTGGATCCCCATTTCTGTTTTATTTAATCATAGGCCAAAATGGGTCATGTGTGTGAGTCATGACATAGGCCTAAGCAGCACAAGCGTGGGGGTGGCAAAATACTGTGTAGAAATCAGTAGTGGTGAATAGGACATTTTTACCATGTATAACTGAAACGTAACTCTATATCATCACACACTTGTTTTACATCCAACACTGAACCATGCAAAAGAGCTGAACTAATTTCATTTAGACATAATGCAGGAGTTTTCACGTAGTATAATCTTCTAACTAACTTTCGCATTTCGGAATGATGTACTGCTAACATTGTTAAATGGTTTAAACGACTTTGAAACACTTTCTTAGAAAGACAAGCCAGAGAATGATCTTGCAATCCTGTATTTCTTCTCACTTTGGAAGGATCTTGTTCTTGTAATATTTTAATCTTCTGTTTCACAGTTTTTTTTCTATATTGTCTTTAGAAATTTAGTAAAATATCAATAGATTTTTGATGTATACTACAGATACTATTACAATCCCATGTAAACACTGGAGCCTAGGTAGGTCTCCCTTGAAGTTCTTCAGCTATTACTTGTTCAACATTTCTAGGAACTATCTTTTCTTTTTCAATTGGAGAGACATTTTTCACTTCATAAGAACGACCACAGTTATCAACTGCATGCAGTAATCTATTTTGTCGAAAATAACAAAATATTGTATCATAAAGGGTCCATGAGTTGTGCTGCACTGAGTTAGTGGTTCCTAAAGCACTCAGTGTGTGTGCACCCTGCGATGATGCTATAATTGATATAAAAAAAGTTCTTGAAGCAAGGATACTAAAGGGATATTATGTAGGTTTTAGGGACGTAGTAGTTAGTTGCCTACTCCACTCTGTAATTACTGACTGAAAATTAAATTTTAATTGTGAGCCCTGATGACTGCAGTGTAGACAGGAGGCAGCAGTGAATAAGAGCCCACAGCCACGTGGCGTTGAGTAGAGCTGCACAGTATTGGCAATTCAGCGTGTGTGCAACCAGCGATGATAAGTGGAGTTAGTAGCACCTGAAGCAACCAGCATATGGGCACTCTGCGTTGAGGCATGGTCCGGGAGCGCTGCACTGGGAGCAATGTCTTTTGTCTATTTAATTCTGCCTTAATAGGGCCACGTGGTGATGACCTATGGTGCAGTGAGATAGTGGCACCTTAAGCACTCAGCGTGTGCGCACCCTGCAATGAGGCGTGGTCCAGGCGGACTGCACTGGGAGTAATGTCTTTTGTCTAATTAATTCTGCCATAATAAGGCCAAGTTCCGCTGACTTATGGTGCAATGAGTTAGTGGCTCCTCAAACACTCAGCGTGCGTGCACCTTGCGATGATGCATGATCCAGATGTGTTGCACTGGGAGCAATGTCTTTTGTCTAATGAATTCTGCCTTAATAAGGCCATTTGGCGCTGATTTCTGGCGCATTGAGTTTAGAGTACCTTTGACGCTCAGCGTGTACGTACCCTGCTATGATGCGTAGTCCGGGGGGGGCACACTTGGAGCAATGTCTTTTGTCAGAATTCTGCCTTAATAAGGCCATGTGGCAATGGCTTATGGTGCACTGAGTTAGTGGCACCTGAAGCACTCAGCGTGCGTGCACCCTGCTATGATGCGCGGTCCAGACGTGCCGCACTGGGAACAATGTATTTTGTCTATTGAATTCTTTCTTAATAAGGCCATGTGGCGATGACTTTTGGTGCACTGAGTTAGTGGCACCTGAAACACTCAGCGTGTGTGCACCCTGCGATGATGCGTGGTCCGGGGGGGCGCACTGGGAGCAATGTGTCATGCGTACTTGACTGCATCATCTGCAATTGCCACTCCATCAGAATTGTTAGCCCTGCTGTCCGCAGTCTAGATCAAAGGTAGTAGTCTGTACAGACATAAGTCTGTGGTGCTGTGCCGCTGTGTTCACAGGGGGCCTGTGCCGAGGAGGCCCGCTGTCATGGTGGCAGCCATCTGGGAGGGTGAGGCCTGCCGCTCTGGCAGACTTGTTGGCCTTCACACAAGTGAAACATGCCCAGAGACCCGGGTTATTTATTCAAACTCCTACGCTAGAGTGGCGTATGTTGGACCAGCCCACTCCGCTTCCGCTTCCAGGGGGGACAACATAGCTACATGGCCAAGATCTTCCCCACTACTTGAGGTAACATGGTTACGTCTATTGTCCACATTACTACATGCACCAGCAGTATATATATACACATGGAGAGGTTTGTGCTCTGCATAGTGAGGTCTGTCCAGCACATCACCGCTACACTTGGTATTGTGTGCACTATTATTGATGGGTGGCTTGCATACTTCACACATTCTTGGTTTCTATGTCTGCCAATATTCAAGTATTGTGTGGCTGAGGGACCATGCCATTTTTTGAATGTCCGCTGTCCTGTTCTGCGCTACCTCGGTGGTAGTAGGGAGGGGGGTGGTCCGGGGGGACGTCCTGAGGCTGGGGGCAGTGGGTGTTGTGGCCTTCATGGGTGTCGGAGCTGCATGATCAGTAACTATACGACATGTGTTGTTCTTCAGATGTGATTCTGGGCCGGGCTCCCTTTCACATTGTAGGTAGTCGTCCTGGTTTACACCAGTAAAAGGCAAATGTTAGATTCCTACTGTTAACGCTGCTCATTGCCTGCTTTTGGATCGCACCCCAGATTTGGCTGCTCGTTGAAAATATCGGGGAGTAGTGTTTTTGTGTTATTTTTTGCACGAAACGTCTACTCTCCATATTATTACCGTTAGTTGTTGCTCTCATTTGTGGCAAAAAAAAGATCTGTGGAAGCTATTGGCTGTTTTCACTAGGTTTAGAATGGAGTGATAATTTAAAATCACTGAAAAACTATAGGTTTAAAGAAGTTTATAGTTAGAAATTAGCATTTAAAAAACCATTGAAATTCACTGAAAAAAGGGACGCTATAGTTAGTTGGACATTTCACTCATACAAAACCATATAAATTCTGCTGTTATAGTTTGTTGAGCTAACTATAATGCGCGCCCCCACCATGCACTGCTGATGACGTCACATATTACATCATTCATGACATGGTCAGTGACATCACTGATGACATCTCAAATGACATCACTGATGACATCACGGATGACATCATCCACGTGAAAATCTGATGCACCTCCTCATACCTTAATAAAACCTTTGATACATCCACTCTAAAACACAGACTACCATTTTTGAAAGAATAGAGACACCAATACCAGTTACTACGTAAGCACTCACAGATTCCTAGGTCTACACACACATCCTCTCATTCATCCATACAGTCACTTGTAGATGCAGTGACTCATCAAAGCAACACTATAATAGGGACTCATATACCTATACAACCACTCACACACCACCACTCATCCAAAGTTACTCAAACACCTAGTCAGTCATGCAAAGAATAATCACCCTTCTATTTAGTCACCTACACAGTTATACACACACAACCTCACTTATTCATACAGATACTAACATATACTTACTCTCTTATACAATCACTGATACAAGTACAAACTGATCAAATACAGACACTCTCACAATCACTGGCTCTCATGTATAGTCATTTATAACTCTCACATGCACTGTGTTTTACATATGTAGTTACGTGGACATGTAGCACTGAGATATGCATTCCCTCACCAACACACCTGTGAGGGATTCACCAACCCAACCCAAGATGGCCGCCAGACGGGACCACGCCGGAAATGAGGTTAGCGTTACAGGCTCCCAGGCAACATCGACCACGACTCCATCCGGCCCTCGCATTCAAATGTCCGGCTACGCGGGGAAGGAGGTGTGTACGCCGGAGCCGGAATCCAGTTACGAGGACCCGGAAGCAGAGAGCGAGCACAACGAGGAGGACGTGACCAGCACCGCGAATCGCCCAGGAGAGGAAGGCGGCAAAAAGACACCCGACAACGCGAGCGAGACCGGCCCCCTGGGGGAACCAGAGGAGGCGGGATCTCACCAAGCCACGGTCACCAGGGACCGTGGCAACGGGGAAGTGATGGGGGAGACTGGGTTTTCTATTAAAAGGTGGTGGGCAGGCCGCCTGAGCACTTCACAGCACCGATAGTACTTTGCCCCCCCCCCCCACTTAGGCACCTCACTGTTAGGGACCGGTGTGGGATGGGCACGTCTACCTTACACTACTATACTTTTGTACAGAAGAACTGACGCTTGTTTTTGTGTGTTTTCTTTTCCCTTCTGCCGCCCTGCTGGAGGCCAGTTATAGTCTACGTGAAGTAACGTGGGACTAGAAGACTCCAGGAAGAAGCAAGCCGAAGCTACGTTTAATGCTACCTACCAGGAGTATTCCCTAAGAAGCGTGATTCTCCGGTTCCCCTTTTTGAATTATTCTTTCACCCCATTTTCTTTGCAACCTGTGACTCAATACCTTCCGGTCTGTACCTGGGATGCTGCCCAGTACATGGATAAAATCAAGCATTTAACCCCGAAAAGAGTTAATAAAGCCTTCAAACCCTACCCTATGACTCGCTCTTACCTTCATACGACCAGGGACCGGGGCGGAGTTCCTCACAACGCCCAAACACACGCTCACCCACTCATACAGCTGTTTCCACATGCACTCTTGAACCCAAACACCCAGTGAATTAAGCACTCACACATCTATGCACAGAGTCACACACCTCCCATCCACCCACACACACACTCAGGCACCAATACAAATACTCACGCAACCAATCAATAATCCAGACACTCATGTAGATACTCACCAACTAATGCAGGAGCTTACACAGCAATCGATTGACTGATACAGACATTCACACAGTTTAGTCACTAACCCATGCATTCAGAAAGATACATTTAATCACTCACTTGTACAGTCAGTCACAGATCTACTAAATCATCCATCCAGACACTTATACACCCACTCATTCTTTAATACATCTTGGCATATATATGTATATATATATATATATATATATATATATATATATATATATATATATATATATATATATATATATATATACATATTCACTGAAAAAACCATAGGTTATAGACCATATATAGTTAGGAATTAGCATTTAAAAAACCTTATTTTACTCACACAAAACCATTGAAATTCCATATATAGTTAGTTGCACTAACTATATATCGCGCACCTGCAATCCACTGCTGATCATGTCACATATTACATCATTCATGACATGGTCAGTGACATCACTGATGACATCACTGATGACATCTCAAATGACATCACTGATGAGATCACTGATGACATCATCCAGTGACTGTGTGTTTCTGTAAAGTTTAAATATGTTTTACATATTGAAGAATGAGTAGATGTATAAGTGTCTGGACGAAGGATTTAGTAGGTGCATGACTGAATGTATGAGTGAGTGATTAAATGTGTCTCACTGAGTGCATGGGTTAGTGACTAAACTGTCTTAATTTGTGCATCATTATGTCTGTTGTTCTGTAAACTGCTGCATGTGTTGATCAGTAGCTATATGATTAACTATATGGGTTATTGATTGATTGTCTAAGTATTTGTATGGGAGACTGAGTGTGTGTGTGGCTGGCTGGGAGGTGTGTGACTCTGTGCAGATCAATGTGTACTTGTATCAATGATTGTATAAGAAAGTAAGTATGTGTTAGTATATGTTTGAAAATGTAAGGTGCTCTATGTTTAACTGTATAGACAAAAAAAATGGAAGTGTGATTGATTCTTTACAGGACTGACTAGGTGTGTGAGTAACTCCATGGATGAGTGGCAGAGTGTGAGTGTCTGTATAGGTGTATGAGTGCATATGATAGTGTTGTAAAGATGAGTGATTGTATGTATGAATGATTGTATGGGTGAATGAGTGAATGTGTGTGTAGACGTAGGAATCAGTGAGTACGTATGTAGTAACTAGTATTGGTGTGTCAATGGTTTCAAAAATTATACTCTGTATTTAACACTGGGTGAAACAGAGGTTATATTAAAATGTGAGGAGATGCATTGTATTGTCACATGAATGATATCATCAGTGATGTGGTCATTGATGTCAAATGAGATGTCATCAGTGATCTCATCAGTGATGTCATTTGAGATGTCATCAGTGATGTCATCAGTGATGTCATTTGAGATGTCATCAGTGATGTCATCAGTGATGTCACTGACCATGTCATGAATGATGTAATATGTGACATGATCAGCAGTGGATTGCAGGTGCGCGATATATAGTTAGTGCAACTAACTATATATGGAATTTCAATGGTTTTGTGTGAGTAAAATAAGGTTTTTTAAATGCTAATTCCTAACTATATATGGTCTATAACCTATGGTTTTTTCAGTGAATTTTCAAGGTTTTGTAAATGCTAATTCCTAACTATATATGGTCTATAACCTATGGTTTTTTCAGTGAATTTCAATGGTTTTTTAATAGCAAATATCATAAGCTGTCGAATGTCAAGTACGTGGTAAGTGAAAACATTTTCGTGTTTATGCACACTGATCTGCTTTGAATGGTGCCCCCCCCCCCTCATTTCTATTAGGAGTACTCTCTCTTTGCAGATAGTGAAAGGTAGTTAACGCAGGTCTTTGCCCCCATTGTAATCCGTCGTGCCTGCTTCTCTCTCCATTTGATTGATTGTTATCCAAGTATTTACTGTTTTAGAATTAGTTCTCTTTGGTTCATTCTCTATTTACAAACAAACACAGAGTCGCAATACTCTGTTTAGTCTTTGCAGATAACGAAAAATCGTGTAAAAAAAAAAGAAAAGGAATCGAGCAAAATCAGGAGGCCACTAATGGGATCTCTTTTTGACCTCGCTAAAATAGAAACATTAGGAACAACCCCTCATGACAAATACAAAACTAGTGAGATGAACTGAACTCCACACAATGATGGCTGCAAAACAGCTCGGCTCCGCCACCCACCCCGCCCAAAATAACGATAAAGAACGGCTGCCATGATTGGTTGCGGAATGACCACGACGGAGCTACGAAATGGTGCTGCTCTCATGCTAACCCCAGCTTCAGTCTGAAACATCCAGAAACACTGTAGACTACCAATTCGATCAGTTCCGGTAGCGCCCCAATGTAACCCGGTAGAGAAGAACTAGCTCTCCCCTCTTTGACTGATGGTTCTTGTTGCCTGTCCCTTCTGTTGTCATTTAACAGAACTATTTAGCCTGCTGAAAGGGGTTGTGTTCCGACCGCTGGTTGGTGGAGACATTTTGACTATATTCTGTACCTGCGTTGTCGCGTAATGCGTCATATGACGCGCCGCGTTAGCGCATCCGGAAGTCATCCGGGGCGCGCAGCGCGTAACGTAAGCATAACAAGTCATGTGACTTGTTAATAAAACTTTTCATTGGTTCATTTTACTTTTCTTATTGTAATGATGAAAGCCTTGGTCATATGACCTAAAAATTACGCTTTTCATTACTTCCGAACATTATTTTTTCTTAAATATATGTTATAATGTTCCAGGCTAATGTACTTTCCCGGAAATTTTACAACTGTCCTGCAAGTAAAATATATTCTTTTTTCGAGAAAAAGAGCGTTTCTTCGTCCCATGACGGAGCCGTTGAGCAAAAGAGGGTCGACCTGCTGTCTTAGTCGCCGATACGCCTGAATATGAGATTCTTATCGATCACTTTATGTTGCAGGAATAGAAAACACAACAGCCCTTGACCATTTATCTTTACTGCGTTCCTTCGTATTATACCTTTTACCCTTCATGTAATTGGTCTGCTTTATTTCACTTGCCTTTTAATGATTCTAAAACAGTCACTATTATTAAAAACTTTACCAATGTATATACTACTGCCATGTTTTCTTTTAAAAACCTTTATTGTGAAAATTTCATTATACAAATACGAGCCTATAACCACGTGGGCCTGCCACAGAGCAAACTGTAATCGTATATGATGAATAGACATTTACACTGTAGAGGAACGTAACGGGCGGGCCATTAGGTTGCAAGAACTAAGGTGTCTAACAGTTACGGAATCGGTGGACGTACATTTTATAATTAAAATACGACAGGGCCAGTTACAATAAAATTATCTAGATATACATTTGCGGGCAAGTACCATGGGTGACGTTAATTCGAACTTTCAACAGTACAGTAATCAATAACACATCAGAACTTAATATCAATAGGGATGTCAAAATATTCAATCAATTCTCGTCCCCGCCCGCCATGTGCTTCAAAACTGCATACGTATCTCGTGATTTCAAGGTTCTGCAACCAGTACACAACAAGGAGTTACGAGTCCCATTTATTCCGGCGCCATTTTGGGCGAGGACGGGCAGGTCCAGGATATAGTCAAAATGTCTCTACCAACCATCGACTATGATGATGTTCATATGCTGTATTTATTAGAGTAACACTCATCTGTCCACATGAAATTAATTTGCCACAATCTAAACATGTCATTTTAATCTTTCCAAAGTTCTTCTAAATATTTGGGACCGTTTCCCTTGCCTCTGAAGCTCTCAGTGCCACTTCTTTGATGAATGTACTAGCAGGTCAGGGGTTCTCCTCCAAATCTCTCTTTTATGCAGCACTATAATTAATTGGTGCCACCTCTCCATATGACGATGCATGGTATAGTTACCACAACTATATTTTTTTTCTGTTCCTCTGGAGAGTTCATCGTGGCAGATGAAGCGTGTAACGTACCGGGCATTTACCTTTTTTTGCATGTACAGGAATGGAAAAAAAAATCGAGCGTCCGAGTTCTAAGGTGTCCCAGGGCCATTTTGGTGGACCAGGCCCAAATCCAAAGAACAGCCATCTCACAGGCTAATGGGGCGACCCACGCCGAGTTTCAGCATTGTAGGATGACCACACAAGTACAGCAACTTGCTAGACATCACCTCGGTGCCATCCGGATCTCGGCGCCCCACTGCAGATGAAGTGCCTCTCAACTATGAAACCACCACGGTGACATCCGGATCTTGGCGCGTTGTGCTGCCTTCGGCCTATTCGCACATCGGTCCGCTACTGACGCTATCTCACAGGCTAATGGGGCGACCCACGCCGAGTTTCAGCATTGTAGGATGACCACACCAGTACAGCAACTTGCTAGACATCACCTCGGTGCCATCCGGATCTCGGCGCCCCACTGCAGATGAAGTGCCTCTCAACTATGAAACCACCACGGTGACATCCGGATCTTGGCGCGTTGTGCTGCCTTCGGCCTATTCGCACATCGGTCCGCTACTGACGCCATCTCACAGGCTAATGGGGCGACCCACGCCGAGTTTCAGCATTGTAGGATGACCACACCAGTACAGCAACTTGCTAGACATCACCTCGGTGCCATCCGGATCTCGGCGCCCCACTGCAGATGAAGTGCCTCTCAACTATGAAACCACCACGGTGACATCCGGATCTTGGCGCGTTGTGCTGCCTTCGGCCTATTCGCACATCGGTCCGCTACTGACGCCATCTCACAGGCTAATGGGGCGACCCACGCCGAGTTTCAGCATTGTAGGATGACCACACCAACTTGCTAGACATCACCTCAGTGCCATCCGAATCTTGGCATCTCAACGCCTAGTGGTATCTTCCATACAAAAAATATTGTTACGCTGCCTTTGGCCCCATTCGCACATCAGTCCGCAACTTAGACATCACCTCGGTGCCATCCGGATCTTGGCATCTCAGCGCCTTGTGGTGTCAGTCAGAAAATATTGTTGTGCTGCCTTCGGCCTATTCGCACATCGGTCCGCTACTGACGCCATCTCACAGGCCAACGGGGCGCCCCACGCCGACTTTCAACATTGTAGGATGGCCACAGAAGTGCGACAACTTACTAGACACCACCTCGGTGCCATCCGGATCTTGGCGCGTTGTGCTGCCTTCGGCCTATTCGCACATCGGTCCGCTACTGACGCAAACTCACAGGCCAACGGGGCGCCCCACGCCGACTTTCAGCATTGTAGGATGGCCACACCAGTGCGGCAACTTGCTACACACCACCTCGGTGCCATCCGGATCTTGGCGCGTAGTGAAGCTGCAGCAGCTGCAAATAAGCTTCAGACAGTGTTACAACCGCTGCTCAGAACTCTCAACTATGACACCACCTCGGTGCCATCCGGATCTTGGCGCGTTGTATTGCCTTCGGCCTATTCGCACATCGGTCCGCTACTGACGCCGCCTCACGTGCCAACGTATTTTCTCCGCATTTTATACCCTATGCCGCATAACAGGTCATGTGACTTGTTTATAAAACTTTTCATTGGTTCATTTTACTTTTGGTTTCCGAATGATGGAAGGCTTGATCATATGACCTAAAAACAACACTTTTCATTGGATGAAAACTTTTTTTTCCCCCCAAACGATGAAAGCCCCACCTTGTTTCTGGATGTTTCAGACTAAACTGGCGTCAGCATGAGAGCACCACCATCTCGTAGCTCCGTCGTGGTCATTCCGCGAGCAATCATGGCAGCCGCTCCCCACCAGAAGCCTGCAGGAGTCGGGGCCCCCAAAACTTTTGATGAATTCTCAAGGCGGAGGGGACGCTTTCGAGAATGGGGTCCAAGACCTAGCAGACAAGCGTCCGATTTCCAAGGTGTCCCAGGGCCATTTCAGTGGACCACGCCCAAAAAGGAAAGAGCCTGCCGCCATTTTGAGAGTCCTGTGGCAGCCGCCTATCGCTGCACCGCAAGAGTGGGCGCAACTCAGCTGAATGGCGGATTTTGACACAGTGGACCAAAAGCGGACGGAATGGCAACTGAAACGGTAAAGGGGCGCCCCACTAAAACAGATGAGACTCCACCTGGAGAGGCCCGTTCACGCCGCCTCCCCCGGGGCGCTCCACGCCGTTATTCGGAGCAGCATTGTAGGATACCAAAACCAGTGCGGCAACTTACTGGACATCACCTTGGTGCCATCGTTCTGCTGCCTTGGAACTATTCGCACAACAGTTTGCTACTGATGACCCACCCCCCGCGACGCCCCACGCCGTTATTTGCTGGGTGGCAACTTACTAGACATCACTTTCGTGTCATCTAGATTTCGGCGCGTTCTGCTGCCTTGGAACTATTCGCACAACAGTTTGCTACTGATGACCCACCCCCCGCGACGCCCCACGCCGGAAATCTGGACGTTGTGCTGCGTTGGGACTATTCGCACAGCCGACCGCTACTTCGTTGTTTTTCCCTAAAAATGTTTATATGTTATTACTATTTTTGTTTTCTTGTATATATTTATAAATTATTAAAGTTTTATAATCTTACTACTTTGTCGGAGTGCTATATATTTTTAATGTGACACATAATTGTAAAAACTTTGATGTACAAAGAGTCATCCCTGGAATCTTCCGCTTCACGCTCGGTCCCCTCCCCAATCACAATACAGGATGGTTTTCAGATAATAGCAACGCTTCTGCTGTGACGGATCTCATCGAGTGTGGGCCTTGATCTACTATAACTCCTTTGAAGAGGGGTGATTCTTTACAGCTGTGGCCATAAACTACATCTGCAGGGCTAGCTGATAGCCTAGGACCGGCCTGGACAATCGGACACAGAGGAAAAGGAGTGTCAGAGGGTGCGGTAGTGAATAGGGCGAAAGGGAGGTGTCGGGTGGGCACAGGGTGTGATTCTCAGGGAAGAGCAGCGCAGATGGGGGGAGGTTTATTACCCATGCATAAGACAGAGAGCGGGGGTGACCACTGCCTGGGTGAGATGCTTGCGAGGGTGGGGAGCCATGCTAAGGATCGACAGCGTGCACAGAGTGGGTCTGGTCAAGGCATCTAAAATGGCTGCCGTGCACGACAAAAGTGTGGCATTTGAAAAAAGACAAGATGGCGCACACAATGTTTTTCAACAATTCCTGATTTCCTTCGAATCGAACGTTAACAGACGTTGGGGCATATTAACAAAGTTAAGCGATATTTATCCCTAACGATGCATTGCAAAGATTTTTTTACCGTCAGAAATTATCGCAGATAAACCTTGCTATTATCAAGGTTTATCGCAAAAACGATAAAAAACGAGCGCAATGCATTAATATCGCTGAAAACTCCGCGATATTCATGCATTACCGAGCTAATGCTCTTAGCCATGTTATCCACCTCCCATTGGATAACATGGCTAAGAACTGCTCAGGGCAGCTGTTACTTTTTGGAGATATTCGCGCTTATCTCGAATATTTCCAAAAGTTGATAATAGGAGATAGCGATGTTAGCGACTGTTTCCAGTCGCTAACATCTTGGCATGCCCACTTTGCATGTCATTAGTGATAAATATCACTCACATGCAAAGTGGGACCCAAGATGGTCGCTATCTCCTACTAGCCGTCGCTAACTGGTGTTAGCAACAGCTAGGTAATACAGATATAATTTTATCTCCGCGAAGCGGAGCGCTGTTACAGATATATATCTTGTTTTTGAACGTTAATTTCTCAAAATGCACTGAAGCACATATATTGAGACATAGCAAAGGCACATCGGGCTACCAGTCCCTAATATTTTACCAAGTTTCGTGCAAATCCATTCAGCCGTTCGATTATTATTATTATTATTTTTTTTTGCCCCGCGGGGCCCTTTTAAAACCTCCACATCAAACCTAGGGGGTCAGCGAGGATCTACTATGCCCCCTTATGGTCATTTGCCCCTTCGCTTTGGCCTCCTCTTGTCTCTCGATCCTACCGAGAGACAAGATGGCGGCCGCTACGTACTGTTTGGAATGTTTACAGACACCGGAGAGCCAATCAGCTTCGCTTCGCAAAGCTCCGTAACGCGAAAAGTACGCGAAGCGGTGCGCTGTTACAGATATATATCTTTTTTTGAACGTTAATTTCTCAAAATCCACTGAAGCACATATATTGAGACCTAGCAAAGGCACATCAGGCTACCAGTCCCTACAATTTTGCCAAGTTTCGTGCAAATCCATTCAGCCGTTCGATTATTATTATTATTATTTTTTTTTGCCCCGCGGGGCCCTTTTAAAACCTCCACATCAAACCTAGGGGGTCAGCGAGGATCTACTATGCCCCCTTATAGTTATTTCCCCCTTTGTTTTGACCTCCTCTTGTCTCTCGATCCTACCGAGAGACAAGATGGCGGCCGCTACGGACTGTTTGGAATGTTGACAGACGCCGGAGAACCAATCAGCTTCGCTTCACAAAGCTCCGTTGCGCGAAAAGTCCGCGAACCAGAGCGCTGCCCGGTCCGCTGTTACAGATATATATCTTTTTTTAAACGTTAATTTCTCAAAATCCACTGGAGCACATATATTGAGACCTACAAAAGGCACATCGGGCTACCAGTCCCTACAATTTTGCCAAGTTTCGTGCAAATCCATTCAGCCGTTCGGGCTAAAAGTGAGGCCAACCGCCCTATGGAAAACTCAATGTTAAAAACACGTTTTGGGACCCCCCTTTTTTCTCGGCCCCCACTGGACGAACCCCCCCCAAATTTTCAAGGGCTGCTCAGAAACAAAATGTGCCATTTTCCTGAAAATTTCAGCCAATTCCGTCCACAAACGCCAAAGTTATTAGACATAGAATTTTCAAAAAACCCATAGAGAAAAAATCCTAACTATATATACCTACTGGCGACCGCCAGTAGGTAATATATATTTAATGTGTCTACAGCCCACAATAAAGCAAGGTTTTTCTTCAAACTGTGTTGGCGTTTCCGAAATAAGGGCAACCTTGTGCAAGCATAGATATATATATATATATATATATATATATATATATTACCTACTGGCGGTCGCCAGTAGGTATATATAGTTAGGATTTTTTCTCTATGGGTTTTTTGAAAATTCTATGTCTAATAACTTTGGCGTTTGTGGACGGAATTGGCTGAAATTTTCAGGAAAATGGCACATTTTGTTTCTGAGCAGCCCTTGAAAATTTGGGGGGGGTTCGTCAAGGGGGGGCCGAGAAAAAAGGGGGGTCCCAAAACGTGTTTTTAACATTGAGTTTTCCATAGGGCGGTTGGCCTCACTTTTAGCCCGAACGGCTGAATGGATTTGCACGAAACTTGGCAAAATTGTAGGGACTGGTAGCCCGATGTGCCTTTTGTAGGTCTCAATATATGTGCTCCAGTGGATTTTGAGAAATTAACGTTTAAAAAAAGATATATATCTGTAACAGCGGACCGGTTAGCGCTCTGGTTCGCGGACTTTTCGCGCAACGGAGCTTTGTGAAGCGAAGCTGATTGGTTCTCCGGCGTCTGTCAACATTCCAAACAGTCCGTAGCGGCCGCCATCTTGTCTCTCGGTAGGATCGAGAGACAAGAGGAGGTCAAAACAAAGGGGGAAATAACTATAAGGGGGCATAGTAGATCCTCGCTGACCCCCTAGGTTTGATGTGGAGGTTTTAAAAGGGCCCCGCGGGGCAAAAAAAAATAATAAAAATAATAATTGAACGGCTGAATGGATTTGCACGAAACTTGGCAAAATATTAGGGACTGGTAGCCCGATGTGCCTTTGCTAGGTCTCAATATATGTGCTCCAGTGGATTTTGAGAAATTAACGTTCAAAAAAAGATATATATCTGTAACAGCGCTCCGCTTCGCGTAACGGAGGTTTGCGAAGCTGATTGGTCATTCTGTCACTGGGCTATAGTTGGGCTACATCTGGCTGATATTTGGGCTACATTTGTTTTTTTGTGTGTCTGGCGGCCATCTTTGGGCTACATTGGGCTACATTGGGCTTCATTGGGCTACATTCGGCTAATTAGCAAATAGCTCATCGCAAACTAGGAATGGTAAAGAATCGCTATTTATTCCTTAAAGTTCGCTATTTAGGAAATGCAAATAACTTTGATGATACATATGGCGGTTCATCTCTAACAAGATAAGAAGCATAGGGATAGATTTATGATGACTGGCGCATCACCAGGGATGTGTTAGTCATTCTGTGCCGCTGTTCCGTCACCTATGGTGTGCTGCATTTACAATGCGGCGCATCACGGGGCAAAAACAGCACAGATGCGTGATGTATCTGTGCCGTAAAGGTGGCGCATTGCTGGAGTTGTATCGCAAGTGTGATGAAGCTCCAGCAAGGGTCGGGGGTGCCCCTGTCGCAGGGTTTCTGTTCTCACACAGAACTGTGGACAGAGGATTGGAACCTCGGCGAATTAGGGTGTCCCAAAACTCACGTTAGTAATCAAAAACTATTTAGCAAGCTAGGTACAGTGTCACATTGGATATAACAAACTCTCAATGTTTAGACAATCCAGAATATGAACTTATAGTACCTCAGGATACGTGGAACTCATGAACAGTCGGTCGTTATATATTTCTTAGAAACCAGAACATGGAGTTAAGAAGAACACATGTGTATTTGAAATGTTTATTTACTAATGCCGTCTTCTCAGGCGTAGTACCTTAGATAATAAAAGTACACATATTATCAGTAGCAAAATTACCAGCATAGTTACTAGTACATAAAAAGTGAATGGTGATAGTATGTTAACATGCTGTAAATGAATAAGAGTTAGCAACACTTATAAGCAGCCGCGGGCCGTGGAGGGAGTTACGGTGAGGCATGGAGGCGGGGAGGGGGAGAAGCAGGGTGGAGAATACAAGTACACATATTATCAGTAGCAAAATTACCAGCATAGTTACTAGTACATAAAAAGCGAATGGTGACAGTATGTTAACATGCTGTAAATGAATAAGAGTTAGCAACACTTATAAGCAGCCGCGGGCCGTGGAGGGAGTTACGGTGGGGCAGGGAGGCGGGGAGGGGGAGGGGCAAGGTAGAGAGGGCTCCACCCTGCTTCTCCCCCTCCCCGCCTCCCTGCCTCACCGTAACTCCCTCCACGGCCCGCGGCTGCTTATATCTCACCCTCCCTAATACACATATTATATTATTTGCTAAGAAGGTCTCTTTGTGTTGGTTTAGGGCGTGCCCATACTTTAGTGTCTTAGATTTGAAGGAATCACATCAGCATACACCAGCTCTCTCTTCATGTGAACCGCATCAACTGTTGTGTATGTGTGTTCGGCAAAGCAATATAAAACCCGCCTCATGCCCAGAATTGGCAGAAGTTGCACTTATGTTATGAGTATGAAGTCGTGGAGATCAGACCTCATAACAATTCTGTATCGTGTTGTTCTTGAAACTTTAGCACTCGCTGTACAGATATAGTTTAACAAGCAAAGCAGATAGTAGAGCAATAACATATTATTCTCATGTAAACCACGATGAACTACTAGGTGGAAAGCTAAAGCAACAACTAAATGTCGTGTGCAGAAGTTGCAAAAAAGGAAAAATGGCGTTTAAACCGGTAATGAGCCCATGCTAACTTAACACGGTGTAAAGATATCCAGGACCTAGATGACACCTCCTCATGATCCGGAAACGAACTGAATAAGATAATAGAAGTGCCATCTCATGAGAGCAGATTGCAAGTTTATATGTGGACGGTCCGCAAGGTAAAGCATTAAAAACTAGGAAAATTCAATGCTAAAGAAAAATAAAACAGCCAAGTACTTTATCGAGTCTTAAGCCAATAGGCAAGGTAAATAATAAAAACTTGACAATTAAGTCAATGAATTGTCAATGAAATGCTAGTACTCAGCATATGAAACATGAAAAAGGTCTATGACATAACTGTGTATGCAAAATAAGCTGCAACAGCCTCCAACAGGAAGTCACCGTCTTCATCCGAAAACAGTTCAGCCATCCAATTTAAAAGCGGAAAAGAACATACGTGCTCTCCCAGCACCGGATCCTCTATCACCATCAGAGGACAGCTCGGTGGGTTTTCAAGAAAGCTGTGTTCCAAGAAAGACTGTGCTGCCGCCAGTAAATTCCAGGGACCAAGTAGTCCATGCATCAATGCCACAGCCATAATCCTTTCGCCAGGACAAATCAACTCGTGAGTAATGATAGGAGTCATCAGCTGATTAAAGTCGACGTCAGGAGAAACCGGTCCGCAGAGACACAAATCAATGGCCCAATCGAAATCACAGGTCAGGCAGTGAAATACAGGCTGGACACAGGTGAAGTAGGAGAACCGAAAAGATAATCCATATGCCGTGCTTAATATCGCCAACGGCATTGTGCCATAATATTCTAGCATGCGATTGCGGAACAGTGTCAGCAGCTGCAGGGTCGGAGGTTGCATAGGAGGGACATCCATATTTAAAAATGTAAAAAAGTACAAGAGCGTCCGCTGGTAATGCAAGTAAAAATGCAATCCACGAACCAGAGTGGAGAAAATGGAATGAAAGGGAGTAGGGATGACTCCAAAGATTTTCTCAAATGAAGTCACGAGACCACTGGTAACAACTTTAAAAAAGTGTGCCAGGGATTTTGTGGAGGATGCGTTAAAGATAGTCGGAAACATGTTGCTGAAATTGAAAGGCAAACCTGTGTACGGGTGTTCGCTATGTGAAGTACGAAAGTTTCACGGGCCGAACTCAAGGCCACCTCTCTCTGAGACAAAAGAGCTCTTATTCTTGTCATGCTGTTGAAACGTGTCCCAAGGTTGGTATTTGTGGCCAGATTGAAAACTCCCTATGTTCATGTGTGGGAGGAAATAGAACATTTCTGCAGCAAATAACCCGTTCACTTACTGTTACGATAAAAGGAATACTTTTAATTAACTCAGAACAATCTTCATTATTGAGCATCAAATAACTACCATTTTCCAACAACTTGAACGTGGGGATGATAGCAGGAACTGGCGTGCCTTGCATCACGCAAGCCATATTTGGTCGCTGTTTGTTGCATGAATCGTGTAACTGTATGTGCCTACACATTAGTGAATGATCTGGCGTCTCAGTGCATTCCTCTCCATTCAGATAAACTTCTTGATCATCTTTGAAACATCTGTATGTGTATGGAAGCGACCAGACCTCATGAACAAAAGCACTACCTAAAGGTTCATAAAGACCTATTGGTATATATTTCATACAATTTGAAAACTTATATAAAGCAAAAGGCAGCGTTATTAAACCGTCGATAAGGCATGTTGCCAAAAAACCCGCAATCCTCTGCTGATGATGTCACTGAGCATGTCATGAATGATGTAATATGTGACATCATCAGTAGTGGATTATGGGTAATAGTATCTCTAGTTTACTCCCCTATAGCTGTCTTTCTTTTAACATAAGTGTGTGTTTCCTTCCCTTATACTTACTGTTTTTGGTTCGCTTCCAGTTCGCGTACCAGCGAGCGAACTAGGAAGCGAACTAAGAGAAATAGAGGTTGGCACAGTTCCAAATATTGTACCAATTTTTTAATAACGGGGAGGTAGTTCTGAAAAGAACTTTTTTTTTTATTTTTCTGAACATTTTTTTACTGTAAGGTTCCCGATTCGCGAAGCGGGAACGAAGAAAAAAAAATATTTAAAAAAATAATTATTCATAAACATATAAAATATATTTTTGGATTTAAAGAAGAATAAATTTTACAGCTACAGATATTAGCTGTTAAAAAACCAATGAAATTCACTGAAAAAACCATAGGTTATAGACCATATATAGTTAGGAATTAGCATTTACAAAACCTTGAAAATTCACTGAAAAAACCATAGGTTATAGACCATATATAGTTAGGAATTAGCATTTACTAAACCTTATTTTACTCACACAAAACCATTGAAATTCCATATATAGTTAGTTGCACTAACTATATATCGCGCACCCGCAATCCACTGCTGATGATGTCACATATTACATCATTCATGACATGGTCAGTGACATCACTGATGACATCACTGATGACATCTCAAATGACATCACTGATGACATCATCTAGTGTCTGTGTGTTTTTGTAAAGTTTAAATACGTTTTACATATTGAAGAATGACTGGATGTATGGAAGACTGAGTGTGTGTGTGGCTGGCTGGGAGGTGTGTGACTCTGTGCATATCAATGTGTACTTGTATCAGTGATTGTATAAGAGAGTAAGTATGTGTTAGTATATGTGTGAAAAGTATGGTGTTCTGTGTTTAACTATAGATGAGGAAATCGAAGTGTGATTGATTCTTCACAGGACTGACTAGGTGTATGAGTGCATATGATAGTGTTCTAATAATAACTGACTGTATGTATGAGTAATTGTATGGGTGAATGAGTGAATGTGTGTGTAGACGTACGAATCAGTGAGTGCGTATGTAGTAACTGGTATTGGTGTGTCATGATGTCATCAGTGATGTCATTTGAGATGTCATCAGTGATGTCATTTCAGATGTCATTAGTGATGTCATCAGTGATGTCACTGAAGTATGGTGTTCTGTGTTTAACTGTATAGATGAAGAAATGGAAGTGTGATTGATTCTTTACAGGACTGACTTGGTGTGTGAGTAACTCCATGGATGAGTGGCAGTGTGTGACTGTCTGCATAGGTGTATGAGTGCATATGATAGTGTTGTAATAATAAGTGACTGTATGTATGAGTTATTGTATGGGTGAATGAGTGAATGTGTGTGTAGACGTAGGAATCAGTGAGTGCGTATGTAGTAACTGGTATTGGTGTGTCATGATGTCATCAGTGATGTCATTTGAGATGTCATCAGTGATGTCATCAGTGATGTCATTTGAGATGTCATCAGTGATGTCATCAGTGATGTCACTGACCATGTCATGAATGATGTAATATGTGACATCATCAGCAGTGGATTGCGGGTGCGCGATATATAGTTAGTGCAACTAACTATATATGGAATTTCAATGGTTTTGTGTGAGTAAAATAAGGTTTAGTAAATGCTAATTCCTAACTATATATGGTCTATAACCTATGGTTTTTTCAGTGAATATATATATATATATATATATATATATATATATATATATATATATATATAACATATATTTAAACTTTATAGAAACAGTCACTTGATGATGTCATCAGTGATGTCATCAGTGATGTCACTGACCATGTCATTAATGATGTAATATGTGACGTCATCAGCCGTGCATTGCGGGGGCGTAAGTTATAGTTTACTCAACTAACTATAACAGCGGAATTTCTATGGTTTTGCATGAGTGAAATGTCCAACTAACTATAACGTCCCTGAAACCTATGTTTTTTTTTTCAGTGAAATATATGTATATATATATATATATTCCAGGAATAATCCGGTGTATCGCAGAGCTCTCAGTCAGCTGGCAAAAACGGACTCGAACCCAAAATTCAGTGCAAAGATGATTTATTCAGCAAGTAATGTTCCCATAGTCATCACGACGCGTTTCGCGCTTCACAGAGCGCTTGATCACATGACACAGGTAATCACCTGACACACGTTTAAATACAATCTACCAATACAGGCCAAACTACAAATAAGATGGAAATAGAAGAGTTGGCTCCCTGAGAACCACTCAAGTTTTACTTAAATATCTGCGAATGCATATATATAAATATATACATTTGACTCAATTCAGCAGTTGTAACTACCTAAGCTAACTATAAACTACACCCCACAATACACTACTTGTGACCTCACATATTACATCACTCATGACATGGTCAGTGACATCACTGATGACATCTCAAATTACATCACTGATGACATCTTCAAGTAAGTTGGTGTGTTTTTAAAGGTTTATGATTGTTAAACAAATATACAATCTTACTACAGAAGTTAGATTACTATACTAGTTGTACAACTAAAGAGTGAAAGTATCTCTAACATGTGTGATCTGAGTGGGTATGTGACTGTATCAGTGTGTGAGTGGGTATGTGAGTGGCTGTATGAGTGTGTGAGTACATGCAGAGACTGTGCGGGCGAGCAAGTGGATTTCTGTCTAGGCCTTAAGAGTTTGGACTCTAATGATTAACCTTCATTGTGAAAGTTTACTTGTTTGCAATTTTTCCTTCTACTTTGAAGGTGCGTTCACCTGATTGCATAGACAGTGAAAAGCACATTATGTATTAGAGATAGTGAGGCTTGGGAGGACAACTTTTGGCAAAGATGAGAGGCGCTAACGAACAAAGGGAAGACCCTGATTCCTTTGAATGTCTGGGGGTGGGAGAAATCCAAAGACATTCTGATGTTCAGACCAAGAGATTGGAGTATCTGATGAAACAGCCAAGTTTTACTTTGAGAAGGTGGAACAATACTGAGACATGTGATGTGGTATTCTCAAGTGTTCTGTAAAGTTTTAATTAGTGGTCACACTTTAGTTTTGTCAGATTTCCTTGAGACTTAGGGATACTTAAGTCTTTGTTTTATTTCTGTTGTGTGGCTTTATGCTATACGATACTACAGATTTTGGAGAACTTTTACAGCAGTCTCAGCAATGCTGACACCTTTCTGCTATATGTGATCTAATTAGGATTTTCTCAGATTAGTGCTGCTTAGTTTAGGCTTAGTTGAGGTAATTTAGATTAACTAGTGTATAGATAAGTGGACTGAAAATCGTGTACTGATAATCAGATTCTATTCCTTATTTCTGCATTTCTAATACTGAATTTCTTGCATGCTTTATGTTATTGAGGTTAAATTGTGTAGACATTTTACACTACCAGATGGGAATCTGTATTTTTATAATATATTCTTGAGACTTGTATATGTCAGTTTGGTTCGAAATTCATAATAAACGTGCATTTAATCCCCTTTATCAACTTGTGGGTATTCACTGTGTAGCCAAATGGGCTACACTGTAAAGCCTCTGTCATGCAGACTATGGCTCCATGTGAGCTGTGCATGTTCACAGTGCAAGTGGTTGCTTACTACAAAGCTAAACCTGAGAGGCATCAGTGCAGCAATATTACCTGCAGTGCCAGGGGATTTTGCTGACTGGCCTTTTCGTATTGTGGATGTGGTGGGCTACATGTCTTCAACGTGTACAGTTAGCATTATCCATCCCCAAAAAAGGCCAGCCATCGGTTGTAATTGCACAAATCACATCTGGATGCCAATTTGATCATTAATTGTGCATGTGTCACTCTATCCTGGATTTGGGAAATGGCAGGGCTCAAACTTCTCAAGGGTAGGCGAAATGTTTGGTTATTCTGATGCTTACTCTGTCCCTTCACATCTTCTGGCATAGAAACACGCACATGAACAGATGGAATGCCCTACATGAAGTACTTAATTTGAGCCAGTGGTTGCTGGGCACCACCAGCAGTTATTTTAGGGGTTGAGGACAGTTTATATTGACCCCCAGACCCCATTTATTAAGCTTTGGAAGTATACAGAACTAGTAGATATGATTCTGTTAATGCACTGGCCCCACCTTGTGGCATATTTACCATCTGCATTGAGTAGTGCACAATTCACTGGCAATTTCATATTTTGGGACAGAAATGGTACTGTTGCTGATTTTATTAAGTGCTCTGAAGTCAGCCACAATGATCATCCCATTTAAGTTACATTATAGGAAGGTGTCTATGAATTAACAGCTACAGTAGTGATATATTGGTATATGGACAACCCCCTTCAAAACAAGTGAGCACCCCTTTCAGTATGCACTAACACTAGAATTGAAAAGTGTTAAGTCCACCAACGGGGCTGTATTATAGAAAGTGCCCTCGGGCATAGCAGACATGTGTGACAACTTTGCGAGCCCCTCGGACACTTTGGTATTACAGAAGGGACCACAGATGCTTGTGCAGCCCCTTCTGTAATACAGATAACGCTGGTGAACATGTAACAGCAGTACTATCTCAAGAGGGCACTCCCTCATTTGCATGGGGTGTGGCCCCATGCAAATTAGGGAATCTCTTTGCCTATGCATGTGCGGCGTATTATAGACATAGGTGCAGAGGCAAAGAAGCTGTCAGGAGGCACCCTGACAGTGTGCCACAAAAAGGTGGTGCACTGCCAGTACACCTGCTGATGGCAGCCTTCAGGAGGGGGTCAAGGGGATCCTATGGATCCCCAGACATCCCCTTTCAGGGGAAGTGCAGTCACTCACTGCACCTACCTGCGAGAGCATATCTATCCCATCTTAAGTATGAAGGGGGGTTTCCATCTGCATAGTGAAACATGGAACGGCTACTTCAAAGTAGCCACTCTGGATTTCACTTGCATGCGCTGCGCCCAGGGCAGCACGACTTTGTGGCTGCCCAGGGGGCAGCTCAATCAAGATAATATTGTGCTATTTCCCTGTTTACGCTTGGCACTCATATTTTAAGGTGCAACATGTCACAAACATTGAAAGTGCGCCCTATGTGTAATTGTTCCCCTGTGATATTTTCATAATTTCACTGTTCTTGTATGTGCCATTTTAATCCCTTATGTCTGATATTTGAGAATCACTTTTCTCTAGCAGTATAAGCCATTTAAATCAATATAGTAAGATACATTGTAGGCTATACACCCCATTGTTACCCTGCAATAATGTAGTTATACACCTAAATAAGCAACAACACTCTTGATGTGCTTTTTTATGGTTACTGTCATTCATTTCTTTTCTGGTGCAAATAAACATCTAGGCAACTGTGATAGCTTGTAACACAGAAAAAAGGTTAAAGGCTAAAGGCCATTCTCAGAGTTATGGTACCAGAATGTTTTATTGACATAACATCAATTTGTGAAGTAAGATAAAATCAAACATTTAATAACAACAAAAGTTAAAAATGACCCTAATAGGGGCATGCAGTACATACACAATAATATATATACACATCATAGAATTAAAAAAAAAAAAAAAAATACACTATAAAAAATGTGGCACAATGCAGTATCTTCTCGACGCACGTTTCGGCGACCAGCGCCTTCTTCAGGAAAAGCCACGAGATAACTTTGTAGGTATGGGTAAAGGAAATTGCTGACCACTGTAGGTCAAACTCAGCCTTGGCGTCCTCTAGCACCTCTGGCGATAGCGATATATTCAGGGCCTCCGACTTCGCCACGTTAATCTTAAAGCCAGAGGCCAGCACAAAGGCGTGAAGCTCAACGAAGAGCGCTCGGAGGGATTGCATCGGGTTGGTCAGGGATAGTAAGATGTCATCAGCGTACAAACTGATCGTGTGTGTGTCCCCGCCAAACGGGATGCCCGTAATGAGATCGTGCTGCCTCACCCGCTGCGCCAATGGCTCCATATAGAGCGCGAACAGGAGGGGAGAGAGTGGGCACCCCTGTCTAGTTCCCCTCCCAATTGCAAACCGTGGGGAGGTGTGGCCGTTAACCCGGACTGCAGCGTTTGGTCGGCGATAACAGTTAAATACACGGTTGCGAAGGGTTTCCCCAACCACGAATCGTTGTAGCACCAGGTCTAGATAGGGCCAATGCACCCTATCGAATGCCTTCTCCGCATCGATCGTGAGAAGCATGCAGTCCGGTCTCGTCCGTGACCCCGCCTCTATGAGGTGGAGGACTCGCCTGGTGTTGTCGCTTGTCTGCCGCTGTGGGATGAAGCCTGCCTGGTCGGGCTCCACCAGTTGCTGCATATAGGGTGCTAGGCGACCCACAAGGATGCCGGTGTAGAGCTTCAGATCAATATTCAACAGGGAGATCGGCCGGTATGAGCCGCATTGGGTGGGGTCCCGTCCCGTCCCGGGAATTACTGAAATGGCCCCCTCCAGCAGGTCAGGGGGGATGGCACCAGGCTGATCAAAGGTGTTGAAGAGATCTCTCAGCAGCGGGGCCACTTGTGGGCAAAGGGTCTTATAGAAGGCCGCTGTGTATCCATCCGGGCCCGGGGATTTCCCCAGTTTGAGGCCAGAAATCGCAGATATGACCTCCTCCAGGCCTATGGGTATGGACATGTTGCCTCTGGCGCTGCTCCCGCAATCTGCTCGCCAGCAATTTCCCTCAGCGGTCCCCTCCGGTATAGTACGCGTGTCTGAGGCGCATGGCAGCATATTCTGCCACATCCTGGTCTAGGGCCGCCAGCATTTTCCGTTCCGTGCATAGCTGACGCCATGCCCGCGCCGCCCCGTGCGCTGGTGCATCTGCTCCAGTTCCGCCACTCGCTGGGTGACTTCGGTTCGTTTCTGCGCGCGTTCCCTATTGTTAGCCATAGCTATGGAGATAAATTCACCGCGGAGGACCGCCTAAAGAGCCACCCATTGTGTAGCCTTAGAGGTGTCGTCGTTGGCGTTATGAGTGAGGAACTGAGCAAGCACCGTCTTAATCCGCTCCAGCGTGGATGGAGCCTGCAGGAGACCATCTCGCAACCGCCAGTGCCGCTGAGGGCTGGACGCGGCCGAGACAAGGAAGGATGCCACCACCGGTGAGTGATTGGACAGAGAGGCCAGGAGGATCTCCACGTCCTGTGCTTGAAGCACCAGTTGGGAGGAGCATAAAAAGTGGTCAAGTCGCGCATATGTTTTGTGGGCCGCGGAGTAATAAGTGTATGCTGTCGCCCGTGGGTGTGCGTATCTCCAAAGATCAACGAGATCCAGTTCCGAGATGTGAGTGTGCCCCGCAGCTGACAGTGCCCCCACTTGACACGCAGAGCCCCATCCTGGACACGCTGGTGCCGCCCGGGTTCTCAATCATACACAAAGACAGGCCCATTCACAAAGGCGGCGGAATAGCTATTATCCATAAAAGCGACCTCTCCATCACTGAATCTCCTGCCGTCTTCTACAACTCCTTTGAATCCCTCGCGGTCAACATCAATTCGCCTCAACACCCTTCACTCCAATGCCTTCTCCTCTACCATCCCCCGGGCAATACCTCCGAATTTGGCGCTCAGCTGACGGATCTGATCACGCAAACAGCTCTCAACAGTGATTTCAGTATAATTCTGGGCGACCTCAACCTAAGATGGAATGTATCAAAAAACCCGCTCATTCAATCCCTCAACACCCTTATTCATGACCTTGACATGACCCAGCACTGCACAGAGGAAACCCACCATAGAGGAGCAACCCTGGATGCTATCATCGCAGATAAAAAGACAATTTCAATTGACCACATCATTCCAGTAGACTGGTCAGACCATCACGCCATCCTCTTTCATATCAATCACCCGGCGCTCTCCGTCCCTCCCACACAAACATCCCCCAAATGGATCAGAAACTTATCGAGTGTACCTCTTGACAAGCTTGAAAAGGGCCTCAGCTCACTCCTCCCGACCACGACAGAACCCCTTTCAACCACAGAACTCACCTCGCTCTACCATTCCAACTTGGAGCTCATATTAGACCAGCTGGCACCAAGGAAACTAAAAAAACAAAGAAACATCCCCTCCAGATCCTGGTTCTCCACTGACATCAACGATGAAAGAAGACACCTAAGATACTTGGAAAGATCCTGGAGGGCCAACCCCTCCTCACGCAACCGGGACCAGCTCAAGGCAGCCCGCAAAAGCTACTACAACCATATCAAGAACAAAAAGTCGTCCTTCTTCTGCGCGGCCCTTGACAATGCCAAAAACCGCCCCAAAGAACTTTTCAACATGATCAAGAACCAAACCTCCATTCCGGTAACAAGAGACATGGTAGCGTCCAAATCCCAATGTGACGACTTTGCCAGCTTCTTCAATGAAAAAATCGCGAAAATTGACCGATCTCTCGGCACGTTGCCCTCAGACCACCCCGCTTCAACTTCCCATTTAAGACCTACAATCACATCCACTCGCTGGTCCTCCTTCCAACCTATCCAGGTTGAAGTGATAAGTAATCTCATAGCCTCCGCCAAACCCTCCACCCACTCCCTTGATCAGCTTCCCCCGAGAGTGACCAAAGACTTGAGGCTCACTCTAGCACCTATTTGGGCCAAGATCATCAACAGCTCTCTGAGCGAGGGCTCCATCCCGGACTGCCTTAAAATAGGTCAAGTCACGCCTCTACTAAAAAAAACGGGCCTTGACATACAGGATATGAATAACTTCAGACCAGTCTCGAACCTTCCACTACTATCCAAAATCTTGGAAAGATGTGTGCTGTCGCAACTTTCCCAGCACTTAGAGAACACAAAGCTTCTAGACCCACATCAATCAGGGTTCAGAAAAGGCTGCAGTACTGAAACCGCAATACTAAACGTCCTAGACGATCTTCACATGTCGCTCGACTCCAACCATTGCAGCCTTCTCATCCTCTTAGACCTATCGGCTGCATTTGACACAGTCGATCATGCCCTACTAATCAATGTCCTAAAGGAGAGAGCAGGCCTCGAAAAGACTGTCCTAAAATGGTTCTCCTCCTTTCTTAACAACCGCACACAAAGAATAAAAATTAAAACGTGCGAATCAGACATTCTTCCCATCAGCAGAGGAGTTCCTCAAGGGTCTGTACTCTCTCCTCAACTCTTCAACATTTACATGGAGCCCCTCACCTTAATTCTAAGGAAAGCTAACATCCCCTTCCACCTTTATGCGGACGACACGCAACTCTATCTGGAAACCAAATCGATCTCGGACATCCACAGACTGAACCACACACTTACCGAAGTTCAGCTCTGGCTCTCTTCCAACCACCTCAAACTCAATGAGGAAAAAACTGAAGTGCTCCTAATCTCTAACAAAGAAGAAAACCCCCAAATTCTTGATTGGCTCAAAGCCTTAAACGCTCTAAATGTGCCGCTTGTTCCATCGAACTCCATAAAATCCCTAGGGATCACCCTTGACCCCAAATTGGATATGAAAGAACACATCTCAAAAACTGCCAAAAGTGCCTTCCTGAACCTGAAATTGCTCTACAAATTAAAACCATTCCTCCCCACAAAAGACTTGAAACAGGCCACGCAGGCTCTGGTCCTCTCCAGAATTGACTACGGCATTGCCACTCTGACTGGAACAGCCAAATCTCACCTACGTCCTCTGACCTCTACCCTAAATGCAGCTGCAAGAATGATCACGGGAACAAAGAAATATGAACACATCACCCCAGCTCTGAAGGATCTGAAATGGCTCCCTATTGACCAACGAGCTAGCTTCCGCACAGCTTGCCTCACACACAAAGCCCTGCATACGGGCAAACCGGAATACCTGGCCAATAAGCTCAAAAGGGCCGGGCAGTCTAGAAACCTCAGAAGCTCCAACACGCTCCTACTCATTCCTCTGAAATCCCAGAAACTCTCAACATCTAGCAAATCCTTCGCGGGCAATGCTCCCAAGATATGGAACTCCATTCCCCCACACATCAGAATGACCGCATCCTTCCCGAAATTCAAGAAGCTACTCAAAGTCCTCTTCCTTGAGCGCTCCGGAACCAACTAGAACTAAACCTAGACTTTATAGTTTCATGTCCTCGCTCACCCCAGAGCTGATTGACTTGCCTACGAATCTCCGCCCTGGTTCACGCCTGGCTGCTATTGTATAGAGTGTACTCACTCCTGTGTTCATTGACCTGCTTTTTGTCCGCATTATCTGTCTAACCCATGAATATTTGCTGTGAAGCGCTCTGATACCCTCGGGTCCAGCCAGCGCTATAAAAAACGTTAATAAATAAATAAATAAATAAAAACTTGACCGGACCTCTGGTCGGAGCGGTCCGCTGTGTTGTGAAACACAAGATTAAGATCCCCCCGAGTAGTAAATGTGGATGGTGGTAGCTGTGGCCGCCTCCAGGGCAGTGTGCAGAAATTTCTCCTGGCCTTCGTGCATAGACGGTACCCACTAACAATGTCTGACTGGCAACTTGGAAGCGATGGACTAATAACCTGCCCCTAATCTCGGCTTCCTTTTGTAGAACCCTCCCCCTAAGGGATTTGGCCACTACTATCACTACCCCGGCTTCCTTCTTGTTAGCAGATGAGAAGAACTGCCAGGGAAATGCGCGGGACTTAAGTCTGTGTTGGTCCTTGGGCAGCAGATGAGTTTCCTGCAGGAGGCAGATGTCCGCCTTCGAGTTTTCTAGGAGAGATAGGATCACTTTGCGCTTCATAGGGTTATTGAGCCCTCGCACGTTAAGCTAAAGAACGGTCAGGGGGTGTGTCATTCTAAGCAGTTAGCTGGGCTAGCTACGCGTGGCGCCAGGCCTGCAACAGTCTGAGGCGGAGCTGCTCCGCGTTCTGTGTGTGATGGCCTAGGAACCCCCAGGCGAACTCCAAAGGACGTGGACAAGGAGAACCCCCCCTCCCCCCCAGCCCTCCCGTAATACCAACTCCTAACACATCCCCCACCCCCCATTCCAACCAGCCTTCCAGAACTTCCCCAGCCCTACCTGAGCCCCCCCACATCCCTGTTTCCCCCCTCAACCCCCCCAGAACAAACCCTGAAACTAGAACAAATTATAGTCTCGGGCCAACTTGCGCAAGGCGCAGGTCCGTAGTAAGTCAGTGTAGAGGGTAACGCGGCAGCGGCCGAATCGGCGGCTCCCCGACCCATCACCCCATGCAGAGCTGAAGTGTGAAATCAAACCCCTGGAAAATATTGTCTTACAGTTTGGTCGCCGTGTTATCCGCTACTTCTTGCACAGCCGCCTCTTGTTCTTGAGCGACTGTAGCGGGGTCAGGTTTCGGAATGGACTTCGGGGATCGCCTCCGTCGTACTGTCTGCCATCCCTCCCCTGGTCGCCGCAAGGGGCCATCTTGCGATCTGCTAGGAGATGCGTCTCTAGAACCTGCTTCCTTCGGCACATGAATATCCAGTAAAGCACAAGTGTCACGGAGTGACTTGAGCTGGTGCAGCGATCCTTTCCACCTAAAGATCAGACAAAACGGGTGGCCCCAAGAGTAAGGTATTCCGTTATCTCTCAGAAAGTTTGTCGCTATCCGGAAGGATTTACGTTTCTTTAGGGTGATGGCGGAAAGGTCTTGGAAGAGAGCTATGGATTCGTCCCGGAAGAGGATTGGTTGTTTCGCTCGGGCCTCTCGTAGAATACGTTCCTTCAAGGGGAAGTCCGGGAGGAAGGCCAGTATGTCCGGGGGCGGGGCTGGCACCCTCCGTGCCATGCCGACCCTATGTGCCCGGTCGATCCGTATCATAAATTCCTCCGACTCTCCCAGGATCTCCCGGAATAGGTCCTGCAGATACTCGACTATATTGTTCCCTTCGGACTTCAAGGGGACTCCCCGGACCCTTATGTTGTTTCACCTGGAGCGGTTCTCAAGGTCCTCTGAGTGCGACTGTAAATCTACTTGCTGGTCTTGGAGACGGAGAATCTCCTGCTTCAGCCTTTCCACTTCCATGCTGCGGGATTGGTCTGCCTCTTCCACCGATGCCACTCGCTCGAAGGTCTACGATATCCCGGGTTCCCTTGCGTCCCGCGTGAGCCATGTCGCCGATATGAGGGACCGTGAAGTCCCGACGTGGGAGTTCAGAAGGGCGCTGGTGACACTCTGGTGACGGTGGGTGTAGGTCCTGTTAGGGCTGTTGAGCTAACCGAGTCCGTCGTATGGTAGTTGCTGGGCCAATATGTGGTCCTGTGTGGTCGGGGTGCTTGGGAGCCGTCTGGCGGTGAGCCGGGTCCGGGCCAGTGAGCAGGGCCAGGCGGGATATCCAAGGGGAAGACCTCAATTTGGCGTGACGGCGGTGGATGCTTACATGTCCGGGCCGACGTCTCTGCTGGGCCGTGGGAGTTGTAAGCCGGGGACCGCAGCGCCTCTGCTTGCGTGCTCGGGGATCCCGCCTCAAGGCTCGAAACCTTAGCTGTCAATCTCCGGTAGCGGCTACAGGCTCTGGGGGCAAACCGCCCCGTGCAGGACTCGTCTCGGGGGTCCCAGCGTGGTCCGTGGAAGTGGGTTGTGGGTTGTAGGTGCTTCCAAGGTGACTGGAGGGGTCAGGTCCGCACACCCCCCGGGTCGATAACGGCGTTCCGAGCCCCGCCTCCGTTGTCCCCTCAGCGCGGCTCTCGACCAGCGGCGGCCGGCCCCAGCTCCTTGTTCAGGGGTAAGTGGCTCTGCTAGGCGTCAGGGGCATACAGCGTTGCCCCGCCTCAGTCCTCCCTGGTGCGACCGCGGCCTAGGTGGGCTCGGGCTCGGTCCGGCACACTCATCGCAGCCCGCCCTGCTTACTTCTGTGCAAGCTCCCTCTTCCAGCTGCGGGGGGGGCTTCTGCTCTTATCTCCGGGGGTCCGCAGATCTCCCAGGGGTCCCACCAGCGCCGGTGCGCAGGAACCCCCCTCCGGCTCCGGCCTCCTCCCGGACCAGGCCCAAAGCCGGGGGCTCGAGTGGTGTGGTCGCCGGTGCCGCCGCCGGCGGGGGGCCTCTGCCTTCGTGTCATCCGGGGGTACGCTTCGCGGTCGCTGCGTTGTCCCCTGAGGCCCCGGCAGAGTCAGCGCTTGCCTTCTCCGACTGCCCCGGCCCCGGGGTGCAGGGATCCGGGCTCACTCCCGGCGGCCAGCGGCCGCGGGCGCCATTTCCTCGATAGTTAAGGCCGGGAGTCCCTGGGGTGTGTAATCAGGCTCCGAAGGGCTGCGCAGTCCGGAGCCTCGGCGGAAGTATATCAGGAGCAGGCGTGTCGGCCCCGACTGCCAAAACAGCGGTTTTGGGGTGTAACACGCAGATATAGAAGGGCTTTGGGGTTCAGGGACAGGGAGCCTCGTCGAGACACGTCCGACTAAACCGCCATCTTGGCCATGCCCCGGCAGTGCTTTTTAATTCAGATTGTGGTATCGTTTTTAACATCTACCTGACACCCAAAAGTTGAAATGACATCAGAACCGATATTGTATACGGCTCTTAAATTATCTATATGTCACTGTTTACAGAGGAAACTTTATTTCCTTAAGTTATTGTTTATACATTCCGCTCTGCGTGAGGATACACACGATTGAATCTGTTGCCCTCAAGATCCCACTGGATGACAACATTTATTAGAAATTGGAATTCTGACCCTTCGTATGTTCAAAAGATATCGTGAGCCTTTCCCATTTTCATTCCGGGAACTAGATAATATCAATTTCCTTTACCCACACCTACAAAGTTATCTCGTGGCTTTTCCTGAAGAAGGCGCTGGTCGCCGAAACGCGCGTCGAGAAGATACTGCATTGTGCCACATTTTTTATAGTGTATTTATTTTATTTTTCTTAATTCTATGATGTGTATATATATTATTGTGTATGTACTGCATGCCCCTATTAGGGTCATTTTTAACTTTTGTTGTTATTAAATGTTTGATTTTATCTTACTTCACAAATTGATGTTATGTCAATAAAACATTCTGGTACCATAACTCTGAGAATGGCCTTTAGCCTTTAACCTTTTTTCTGTGTTACAAGCTATCACAGTTGTCTAGATGTTTATTTGCACACACGATTTGACCCTGATCTAGGAATTGTTTATTCTTTATTGTTCAGGGGGCCTTTGTTTGATTCACTATTCATTTCCTTTCTCACATTATCACGCTAGAAACCTTAGTGACACTGCATAAAACAACAAACAAAAGGGGTAAAAATAAATTGTAAAGCTCATCTCCTGGGGTCTTCATGCTTTCCCAGCTTAAATTGGAGGCAGTTAAACTACCAACTTTCCAATAGTTGTGTCTCAACTGAGTCTACTGTCCAAACAACTTTCTATCAGGCTCCAGATTGCCAAGTCACACTGGCAATATCCCTTTCTTGTCCTGCACTGTTGAGTGCATAATGCAAAGCCAGGGAAAGCTGAGCAGAAAAGAGAAGCTATGTTGTGATGCATAGAGAGTAAATTTTCTACACATCAGGGCCATTATATGTTGCTTTTCAGAAACAAATCATTGTTAAGTGTTGCGTGAACTTTATAGCTATAGTTTGTTAACTTAATTTGTGTTTTGTTTTCCCACTCTATTTATGTGCTGTTGATTTGTAACTTAATAAACAATTTTCATTGTTCATTTCACATAGGCTTCAATGTAATTCTATTTTTCTATACTGTGCTATCCTATGAGTAAGGGACCTTTGTTCCTTTGAAAATTAACTTTATAGCTAAGCATCAAGCGTAAGGAGAGGCCTGAAGTAAATTATTTACTGCTGGTAAACTTGGATGGCAGTAGCTTAATCCTATTAAAGTCAACATCATTCCTTAAATAACAGGGTCTGTGCTACAAAGAGAATGACTAGTGGACAAACTTAAGCTCAACTTACCCAGCAGTGTGTAGTGTTGTGTGAGTTGGCAATCGAGTAACCCTTTTGGCTCCTTATGGACTCCATAGAAATGTGACATAGGCATTAGAGCATAGTGGAGTGAATGCAGGTTTAGAATGTTGAATTCGCGTTTACACACAGAACAATAAAGATGTGTTTGACTAAGCTCTGTGAGTGGCATAGTCATTAGCGGGTAACTGGGCTGGGGAGAACGCTACAACTGGCAATGAGATAAGGTGTAAGTTACCCTAAGATCGACAGTGCTCTCCCAGAGAGTAGGCTGCGGTCCAGCAATTTGCTTGTGCATTCAACGTGTGCCTGAGTCAAAGTGCTGAAACAATGCTTGGTGTATGTGGAGTCAAAACCCAACTACAGCCTGTGTAAAGCATTAAAAGTCAGTAGAAGATACACTGAGAAGTTTACAGATTGTTGGCCAAGATCCTGCTGGGAAGGTATCAAAGAAAGGTACTGTGCTACTACGCAACTTAAAGCCATATAACATACGGAGTGAAAATGCTAAAGGCAGCTGCAACCAGGTTTTGAAAGAGCAGCAAATAGTGAAAGCAAATTGCAAGATAACACTACAAGCAGATGTGCTGCGAGGCAGAGATCAGCTAGGTGTTAGGCAGTGCAAAGAGAAGCTTACAAACACAGCCCTTCAAATACAAGAAACAGTCATCCTCTTACCAAAACTTCTGAGTGGGGCTCACAACAACTTCATGGGTCTCTGAAGATCAGAGCGGCAAATAGGAATCATTAAAGTTTTCTTTTCCAATGGAGACCAAGAAAGAGGTCACAGTTCCATCAACTGGTCAAGATGACACAGAGGCCACAACAGCACAGGCCTTTAGAAATGGTAAGAAGGAAGAAGGTCCTAGCAGACATGAGGAAGGATTGGAAAGACTTCCACTCTCAGTGTCAGCCAATCCCAGAAAAGATTATATGCTGCCACCTACCTGAATCCACCACAATTCAATACTGCTAAATATCTGAATATTGGTGACAGATGGACTGCTTGGATGGAGACATTTGATGATTTCATTGATTCACTAGAAGAAACAGATGGCAAGAAGACTATAAAAAATCTTAAGAATCTAGCTGATGAAGGTGTGAAAGAAGTCAAACAGATAATGCTGCGAGTTGATGAAATGACATACTTTCAAATCAAAGAAGCATCGAATTTCAAATCAAATGCCAAATATAGATTACGAAAGATACATTCTCAGTCAGGAATGGCTGAAAGATGGTTGAACCATCAAATAATTTGTTGAAAGACTGGATATGCTCATCAAACACTGTAAATCCAATTAATTCAATAATGAGGAAGCTAAATGCTTCAGAGTTATTGACAGAATCCTGTCAGATTCATTCAAACGATAAACGCTGAGAGAAACTTTTAGTCTGGGATGAGTTCTCATGGCTGCCAGATCTGAAGATTGTGCCGATCAAAAAGTTGCTAACATGCCACAGGTGCCTAGAGTGAGTCAGTTATGAACAGAAAGAGAAAGACAAAACATAAGACAGAGCACAGTGTTAAGTCTCTACAGAAGAAGAAGTTGTGCTTCAGGTGTGGATTTTTGTTTCCACATGAAGGTAAATGTCCTGCCATTGGACAAATGTGTAACGGCTGTGGAAAAGAGAACCATTTTGTGATGGTTTGCAAGGCGAAGGAGAAAAGAAGTCCATCACAGAACAAAGACAAAAATGCTGCCCGAATGCTTCAGAAGCAACACACGCCCACAAGGGCATGTGACCACACCAAAGGCGATACATCAACACCAAATGAAGTTGATTTTCATCTAAATCATAAGCAAATAATTCTTCAATATCTACATTCAGTGAAAGTGAAGATGATGATTGTGCAGTGTCGATGTTTGCCTCAGAAAAATGTGCAGATGTTGGACTGGCCTCTTGTGAATAAAAATACATGTCAAAGAACAGCTGACATGAAAAAGCTCCAAAGTGATTCAAATATTGTCTGAAAATTACACTAAAGGTAAATATTTGCTCAATATTTATCTACTCTGATGCCTCGATAAAGATAATGCCTGAGGAGAAATACAGTGAATTATATCTGTTTGCCATAACTTAAGCCATCAAAAACTAAAGTGTATACATGGCAGCATTGAAGCCATTAAAAAGTCAAGGTTCATTTGAAACAACTACAAAACACAAGAAAACAAAAGTACAAACACCCATTCATGTCCTTCAAGGTACGGAGTCAATTGCCTTTTTGCTCAGTTTCAGCACAGCTGCTGAAATGAGACTGATATCTGTGAATTATAACATGGATGCTCATCATGAAATAGTTAGTTAGTTCCCTTCCTTGTGTTATGGATTAAAAAGCTCAATAATATGAAAGTATGATTACACATTAATGAGGATACTAAACAAACAAAATCTACAAGGGAACCCAATGCCACACCAACTGGACTAAATACAGTATCAGTATACCCACATTGCCCACCTGTAATGGCCAGCTGCTCATTGACCATACACCTAAAAACTTTTTTTCACCAAGAAAAGAGGCAAAAAACACATCTGAGCATATTTTAGCAATCAGCACAAATCATGACTCGTAGTTCCTTGTCACTGTGGTGGTTTTTTCTTTAGTTTCATTCTTCATTCACAATACAAAAAACGCAGCGAACAGGTTTCGCCCTAGAAAGGCTTCCTCAGGGCAATATTATCGGTTCACTGGTTCTCCAAAAAGAACTCCTAAGATGCAAAGTGCCACATTCAGAGACAACAGACTGTAATTCTTTGTGATAGTCTGTAAATGTGTTTCAGTCAATATGTTCCACTTTAACAGCCAGGACGTCATATAGTCAAACAACGCATTTAAGCTGTGAGACTGTGGTCAATCAATGTAAATAATATATGTGCATAAGAAAACAAAAAAAACTCATGTAATTTTGTCAATGGAATGTCTCCTAGACTTTTCAAAGACGGGGTGAGCATGTCATGTATTCCTATAGGTCCTGAATCGATCCCCCTATTCCTAACCCTATTCTAGTTAAACAAACCAACAAGTTAACTAGCAGTCAGCCCATGAGGCAGAAAACCCCCATGATGCAGATACCGTTATCTGACGCAGTCACACTACGGCACAGGAACGTGTTATCTGATTAGGTCATAACGCTTGCGATCTAATTAGACAAGCGATATTCCTCCAGCCCCTGTTAAGGCATACGGAGTTCTCATAACAAATCAAACCTATGACAACCTAGGCAAAACCCTGCGGCCATTGTTTTGATTTCACCGAGAACTTTAGTAAAAGAATGTGCTAACGAGCAAATCGTATGACATCTTTATTGACGTATCTATGTCCATCCTTACGTCAATCTCGGCACCTTAAAGGTATAAATATTACCGATCTTGCCATATGCAAACACACGCGTGGTGACGAGACGGAGCAGCCATACTTGCCGAAGCCGAGAGCAGAGCAGACCCCGCTGGCAGCAGCCCCGCCTTCCTGACGCGCTGAGAGACGCGCTGCTTTCTCCTGCCGAGAATCCAGCACCGGCGTTTCCGGGTAGCTCTCGCAGGCAGCCTGGAATATCGAGACCAGAGAGAGAGATACCATTCCTCATTCATCCTAAATTCCAGGTACAGAACTGAATAACCCCTCACAGAGAATTCTTTAGTTATTCACTTGGCAAAAACAAACTTAATTTAAACTGTAACTTTCTATTCCCGCCCACGTATTAGGCTTAGGTCAGGTACACGGGGTAGGCGTATCTAGAAACACCAGTTGAGTACGTTTAGTCAAATGTATATGTGTATGTAAATATATTTTATTCATTTTAAACATCTTATGGCTTAGAAACCATATCAATGTTTTTACAGTATTATTTTATACTATTGCTTTTAATGTATGCACTTTACTTAACTATAAGTATTGCCATAATATCGATCCATTTCTCTTGTATGAGAAAAGAGACTGATCAATAAATAACATCTTTTATTGAACACGCCCGTCTCTTCCTTTTCTCTACATTCTGATGAGACTAAGAATGCACGTACTGACTGAGTAAAATAATTTGCCTTTTGTTCACACGACTCTCGAGATTGACTCTTGATTAGGGGAGAGCAAAGTTGTCATGTTCTATGGTTGTCAGAAACTAAATCCCTTCTTGTCTAATGAGGGAAGTTAATTCCTCCTTGAACATTCGAGAAAGTTTCTAGCGAACTCTGAGCTACGCTGGCAAACCCAAAACTTTAAGTCTAGTATCGACAGTAGTAGACCTAGTTAACGTCTGGCCTAGGCCTTTACTGCTGTAGGTATTATTCCAATGCGCAGAGCCTATTGGGAAGATAGGAACTACACTACATGGCGCCCAACGCGTTTGGAAAGGGCGATAAAACTAACGTAAGACATTTAGAGTAACTCAGTCGTGCTTTCTCACTCAGACCCCTTTTCCCACATACTCCAAAGACGTCTGGAGTGGGTGAAAGGTTATATCCGCCAGACCTCGCAGGAGGGAACTCCTATGTATGGTTCTTGGTATAGTCAACGTTGAAGGATAAACAGTTCCAAAATATTGTGCATCTAACCTTTGTTCCATAAGAAACCTGATCTGCAAACAAACAAAATAACCTTCAGGACAGTAAAATGTCAGAAAATGAAGAAGAAAGAGAGGCAGTTAGATTAACAGCTGAACTCGCAGCGGCTGATGCTGCAGCACTAGATGCAGACGGGGATATAATACTCATCCCAGTCATCAAAAGGAGATCTATAACCCTTAAACTTATAGAAAATGGACTGACACCTAGAGGTGGCACAGTCATATTCGTAATTGAGGCACACGAATATCGGCAGACAGAGGTATACTATTCATGGATACATTTTCCAGCAGCAAATGCTGTAACAAAGTACTTCCACTATTACAAAATAGAGGAACCTCCTAATGAGTACACTCCTTTCGAGGAGGTGGAAGTACCACTCAAATTCCAAGAGCATTTGCTCTTATTTGATGGCGCCCTAAAACATAATAATCACATCACCAGGCTCGGTCCTTTAGGTAGACCAGGAGCAACGTGGCCGGTCCTAGCCGGATACACACCACATCCAGACATCAATGGGATGTCTGCAGCAGAACTATTAACACAGCTAAAACAATTAATAAAAATTCATAGACAATTAGTTCAGTATGTGATGCGGACATCAACAATTCAGCCAGCGATTAAACTTCCACAGCTGACCCCTCACCAGGGGAACACAAATAAAATTACACCACAGAACATCCAGTCCTGCCTAGGTAAGGTACCGGCTAAACGGGAACAAATACCATTCTGGTTGGCACAGAAAATTACCCAAATAGAGGCGGTGTTTCCTGACACCACCCCATTAGAAAAACACAGGATTCTGACTATCTGTCTTCCAATGGGAATCGCACCACACATTGAGGACTGTGACACTTGGGGTACAGTCTTTGCTTCCATCTACACAAAAACGCACGGTGTTCCATCCATTTCGGTAATACCAGATGTGCTAAAACAAATTCAAGACGAATACGGTCCAGAGCCCGCTTTAACTCTTGGTATGAAATTACTGAAAGACTTCAAGCAGGTCTCGGCTATATTACTAGCCAACATAAAAGGTGAAGCAGCAAACGTGGCGATCCGCCAGAGGTTAAAGGAGACAGATATAGCAGACCAACCAGCTGAAATTGCCAGAATCATAGAAAAATCCTATGAGGAACTAGGTAGAGATAGTTTAGGTGGAATACCAGTAAAACCGCAACTGACTGAAAGTCCAGAAAAAATATTTTTTAATAATAATTCACCAAAAAAGAACTGGGATGGAAACAAACAATCCAATCCTAAAGAAAAGAAATTCCAGTCCAGAGGAAGGTCTCCTAGGCGAAGGGAGAAATCTCCGAACCAGAGACACAGGTCACCCCAGAGTGACCCCTCTGGGAAAAGATATAACCTTAGAAATAGGGATAATATATAAAAAAGCCTGATAGATATCAAGACATTGATACACGTCCCTCTCAATCTTTTCAGAATTCCTCGCAGAAATCGGAAAGAAGAGGACGATCAGAACAAAGAGAAGAGCACGCCAAGTCCAAAGACAAGGAACCTGCTCAACTAAAAAAGAAATTACAATTTCCAAAAAAGAAGGTAGCCAGTATCAAGGTAGTTAACAATGCCGAGAATACTGAGGACACAACTGAAAAACGGAGAGTGGGCTCAGACAATGCTAGACAGTGCAGCAGAAGTGAGCATAGCTCGCAAAGTCCTTATGAATCATCTGGAGACAGTGGACACGAATGAATATCTTCAAGTGGAAACTGCGGACACCAGAGTTAGCAAACCCCACAAGATATACGAGATAACATTACGTATAGAGGGAGATAAGACTAGGAAAATAAGGGAACTATTTTGGGATAATCTCTCCAAGGGCTATGATATCCTTCTAGCTGAAAAAGACTGGCCACCAGAGTTTGTCAGGGAGTGCCCTCATGGCGAAGAAGTAATTATGCCTGCCTTCTCAAATCAAATTCCAATTCATAAAAAATACACACTTGCTAGAAAGTGGGCAGTGGCTCTAGCTCTTGCTTTATATAAAAATCACGTAGGATGGGATGAGGACTCTCCTCCTCACAAAATCCAGTTAAAATCACAACCTACTGCACAAAGGCAGTACCCAATTAAGCAAGAAGCTAAAAAACAGGTAAATGAAATACTAGATCAGCTAGAATACCAGGGGGTGATTGAAACTTGCAGCTCACAAATGAACAATCCTTTGTTTCCGGTCTCCAAACCAGACAATTCATATCGTCTAGTTTTGGATTACCGACACCTTAACACATGTTGCAAAACTTTTGCAGTGCAAAACTCACACAGTGCTGCACTAATGAATAACATAGTGCGCAAAAAATACAAAACAACCTTGGACATCTCCAATGGATTCTTTTGTCAAAACATAGCACCAGAGAGCAGATATTTAACTGCATTCTCAGTAAATGGCACTCAAAAGCAATTCTGTCGGTTAGCCCAGGGGTACAAGAACAGCCCGGGGGTATTCTCAGCGAGAGTAACAGAATTACTACAACTATATGATGATGAAGCATTATCTTATGTCGATGACATTTACTTAACAGATGATGACTTGGATACTCACTTGAAAAGAGTGAACACCATAATACTTGGGTTCGCTGCAGAGGGTTACAAATTCAACTTTAAAAAGTCCAGAATTGCCCATCTGACAGTCCTGTTCTTAGGATATGAATTATCAAGTGAAGGCAAAAGCCTGGCTGACAATTTCCTAGAGAAATGTGCCGTACTCCAAGCACCTAGAACACTAAGAAACTTACAGTCAATTCTAGGCTTCCTAAATTTCGGAAGAACATACATTGCAAATTACGCAGAAAGGGTCAAACCCCTTTATGATCTAATTAAACCAGATTTTAAAAGATCCAATTGGACTCAAATACACACAGAAATCTTGAGATCCTTACAAACAGACATGCTAATTAAAACAAAATTAGAAACACGTGATAACACACGCAATCTTGTGATTCGAGTCATCCCAGGGAGATGCGGATTCACATACCTGACCTCTAATGAGGGAGAAAAGGTACCGATTGCATTCAAATCACACTTGTACATTAAGGCTGAAATGAAATTTAGCCCAACGGAAAAAATTCTTACAGCAACACAGACAGCTATAGCAAAAGAACGAGCCCTGGCACAAGGTAAACGAATAATAATCGTGACACCAATACCAGCCCTAGAGGCGGTAACAAAGGCAAGCATTCCAAATGCTAAAGCACTGCATCCGAGATGGATACAATGGGCTAATTCTCTTGCTGCAACAGACGTGGTGTACGAATTTGATCCTTACTTAAAAACACAAGAATTTCTCCAATATGAATTTGAATGTCCTCCGCCAACCGAAATTCTGCCTCTAGACCAGTACGGCTGTATAATATATACAGGTAGGTAACAGTATACAAGGGCACCCGTAAAATTGGCCAAGGACCACGGGTGGAACTAGTTATTTTTGTTTAACAGAGGTCCTAGGTTTTATGAATAATATTTAGAAAAATAATTTACACAGGCTCGTGATGAAGGCTGTGTTTATCTTCTTCAGTGTCCAGCCGGACCGAGAAGCATTTATTTTGAAAGTAATTTTTCATAGGCAGAATAAAGCGAAACTGGTCGCACAATGGTAACTGGGCACAAGCCTGTACCTGGTCAGAAGAAAACAATACAGGGGGAAAGAAAAGGGAGTTTACAGGCAAACAAGGAGAACAGGGTGGCTTATAATACAATACAAACAATTTTTGAATAAGCACAAACCCACAGTAACTGCCGTAAAAAATGAGAATCATAAAACAGGCAGTACTGCAAAACAGTCGACGAACGTTTCGATCCCTATCTCCTAAGGTATAGTGGGATCATCTTCAGGACTATAATTGACTTTGCCTGATTAGTCGAGTGGGCCACAAACGAGGCAATGTTGGCCGGGAGTGGCTGGAGGCACTTCGAATATGCATTAATTTCCGATATAGCTGATGCCTTGTCCGCTACGTGGTCGAGCGGCGTCAGGGAAAATGCGCATCTAGACCCGGTAGGGTCGATTCAGTTCAGACCCTTGGAGCCTAGCATCTGGCGTGGGCTCGACGGGGACGTGTTCGAACACCAGGCCATCGAGCCTCCAGACGGGAACCCATTGCGGCCCCACTACGAGCACATCACGGCTCGCACGGATAAGGCCCACGCTATTGAGCGCCTTGCGGAGATTACAAACCGCCTAGTTGAAACTTTTCATTTGAAGTTCCCCGTCGAGCCCACGCCAGATGCTAGGCTCCAAGGGTCTGAACTGAATCGACCCTACCGGGTCTAGATGCGCATTTTCCCTGACGCCGCTCGACCACGTAGCGGACAAGGCATCAGCTATATCGGAAATTAATGCATATTCGAAGTGCCTCCAGCCACTCCCGGCCAACATTGCCTCGTTTGTGGCCCACTCGACTAATCAGGCAAAGTCAATTATAGTCCTGAAGATGATCCCACTATACCTTAGGAGATAGGGATCGAAACGTTCGTCGACTGTTTTGCAGTACTGCCTGTTTTATGATTCTCATTTTTTACGGCAGTTACTGTGGGTGTGTGCTTATTCAAAAATTGTTTGTATTGTATTATAAGCCACCCTGTTCTCCTTGTTTGCCTGTAAACTCCCTTTTCTTTCCCCCTGTATTGTTTTCTTCTGACCAGGTACAGGCTTGTGCCCAGTTACCATTGTGCGACCAGTTTCGCTTTATTCTGCCTATGAAAAATTACTTTCAAAATAAATGCTTCTCGGTCCGGCTGGACACTGAAGAAGATAAACACAGCCTTCATCACGAGCCTGTGTAAATTATTTTTCTAAATATTATTCATAAAACCTAGGACCTCTGTTAAACAAAAATAATGTATAATATATACAGACGGATCAGCACAACCCGCAGTGGGGGGTAAGCAAGCTTACAGTGCTGCGTGCGCGATCGTTAAAGGTCGCTGGCACGAAGGAAAATTTAAACCAGCAATCACTAAAACACAATCTTTAGGAGATTGTACAGCTCAGCGAGCTGAACTACTGGCGTTCAAGATGGCGCTTGAAAATACCGATCGAGAATTCCCCACACTCATAGTGTGCGATTCGTATTATTGCGTTCAATCTTACAATGAATACTTGCAGATCTGGCTTCAGAATGGTTTCAAGGATGCGAAAGGTGGCACAATCAAGCATAGAATGCTCTGGGAACAAGTAGTTCTTTTACAAAAAGAACTACCAAAGACTCACGTGATACATACACTGAGTCATCAACGTGATGGCGTTCACGTTGCAGGGAATTCATTGGCTGATGAGGCCGCGAAGGCAGCTGTGCAAACGGCTTCCGTAGCTGCCGTCACCCGGTCAAAAACAAAAATAGACAGCGAAATATTACAAGCTGTCAGTGCTTCAGAAAAGGATTCGATAGAACCACTCCCTAAAGGCTTTCCAGTAAAATACTCATACATAACTGATGCAAACAATGTTCCTTTTGCTCGAATCCCTGGAGTGGGGGATAGGGCAATTCCAAACATGGAACATAGGTTAGGACTAATAATAGCGGCACATGAAGGGCTTGCTTCTATTCATGCTGGTGTCTCAGCCACAGTATCATTATTAAAGCAGAGATACTGGTGGCCACAAATGAGAAGACAAACAAGGAACTATGTTCTAGAATGTGAAATATGTCAAAAAATGAAAGTATCAACGTGAGACGTCCAGCGCAGACGCCCCTTCTAATCTCGGATAAACCATTAGCCTGTGTTTATCTAGACCACTGCGGTCCCTTACAAAGGGATGGTAACTATAAATATATCTTGGTCGCAGTGGATTCATGCACGAGATTCACATGGATGTGGCCCCAGCGAACGGCTGACGCCAGAACTGTTATAAAAGATTTGCGAGTCTTTATCGGCACATACGCAATTGGCATGCTGCATTCGGACATTGGTCCTGCTTTTAGCTCTCGGGCTTATAAGGAGGCCATGGTCAGCATGGGCGTGCAATTGCGGTACTCTTGTCCATTTCACCCTGAGGGCAACGGAATTGTTGAAAGAAAAAACCGTGACATAAAGCAATCTATAACGGCAAAGGTATTAGGTTCGGGAGCTGGGTGGGTCAAACATCTAATAAGTGTCCAACGTAGTCTCAATAACTTGCCAAGAAATTCTCTGAAGGGATTCAGTGCGTACGAATTATTATTTGGAACTAGGATGATGATCTCTGACATTGATAGTCAGACTTCAGTGGTGAAAGAAAAAACCTTTGATATCAAAGACCGTTTGGCTATTTTGCAGGACTTAAACAAAACAAGAAAAGACCTGAGCAACATTAAGTTGAAACAACAGCCAACAACCACTGAAGAACCACCACCTGTCCCAGCAAGACCTGTCTGGATTCCAAAAGTCGGGGATCTAGTCAGGGAAAAGATCGCGGTAAAGAAGGAATTTGGGCCTTCTTACAGAAAAGCAGTTCCTGTCTTGTCTGTCAATGGGACAAGATCAGTTGTACTACCGCCACTTGCTGGTAAAAAGGAGAACCGAGTTGTATCCATCGACCTGGTAAAACCACAACATGTGGCCGATAACAAACAGTAGGCCAAGTGGACTCCCAATAAGTAGCAGAACACCAAGGTTTGCTACCAGTACAGAGGTCCTATCGAGGAGGCTAATCACATTCGAAACGCCTACAGAAGAACAACAAGGACTATGCAAAAATGCAATAAAACTCAGACCTCTGAAAACCCAAATAAAAACATTTAGCAGAGACACACCAATCTATAATGAAGTACCAAGTGACAATGCAAGAAACAAAAATCCTGAACCAATTGGAACAATTGACAGAACTGCATCCGGCTACTTCATAAACTTCGATGATTCCTCTGAAGGCTTCAGTGAATCAAAGACACAGCCATCATCAAAAACCTTTAAAGACAAAGCTAAGGAACTTTTGAGACAACTGAAAGAAACATATCTGATTTCTCCATGGATTGAATTTTGGGTGGGTTTTGGTGCATTTATCCTCATACTTTGGCTCATCATGGTACTTACTTTGGGACGCTTCATTGAGGGAAAATATGCTAAAATGGACACAGCAAGTCAGAAAATCAACTTGCTCCTCAAACCATACACATCTTCACACGTCGAGAAAAGAGAACTTTCTTCAGCCAACTTCACAGCCAATCCAATACCTGGTGGGGTAGCCTGGGACAACACTGACTATGAAATTTATGGTCCGGTCGAGATCCTGAAATATCCACACCAAATTAAGATCTCATTGAGTGACTTTGCAAAACCAAACTCATTTGCTGATGATTGGGACTTCGAAAGCATTAATAACATGATGTCTGACTTAGTAATGTCTGCTAAATTTACCAAACATGATTATTTGCAGGGTTCTACAAATTATGACAGTATGTATTGCTATAACCACTATGGTAATCACTTTTTACATAGATCTGCACAACCTAGAAATGTTTTAAATTATAATCAATGGGAACATTGTGCAACACCTCCAAAAGGGAGCTCAAGAACCGTTTATGACAAATATTCATATTTTTCAGGTTTTAACACAAGTAATGCTGAAACATTTTATTTTAAATTGTCAAACAAGACAGGGATGAAAACCATGATAACCAACACAAAATTGTTATATTCAGACTCATTTTTTGAACAAATGAATACTTTTGGATTTGATTATTGGGACAAAAATGTTGAATTGAAAAGTGTTTGGGGTACAAAAGAATGGCAAGTACAGGGTATAGAAGCTTTGTTTAGAGCCTGCATGATCCCAGAACAAATGATATTTTTAAATGACACTGTTCAACAAACCACCTGTCTTGGCTTAGCCAAAATCAAAGATTTAAATAAACGGTCTATTCCAAAGCCAATAATGTTTAGCAATAACTCTGATACAGATGAAGAGATAGACGTAAACCAAATATTAAACCAAAACAGAACACATCCTGATTGGAAACAGTGGTTGATCTGGCCCACAGATACTAATAACTGTCAGGCCAGATTCCTGAACAAAACACAAGGTTTCAAAATGACCAGGCCAGACCCTAGATATCCCCAAAGACATCACCCAGGGATAATTACCACCTACAGTGTGGGCAAATTATGCCTTCAATGGCTACAAACTTCCACACTGCCTGAAATTAAGCAACACCTAACTTTACTTACTGATGGTGCTGACTTGCGTGATTTCACTTTGGGACCACGCAAACAGCGTCAAAAGCGTTTCATAGCAGCCTCTGTATATGCAGCATACAATGAGGCCTGGAAGGTTACTCAAATTGAAACAGCAGAGAGAATACGGGAAATTGACCGTATCAATTTGGAAAAATCACTTTCTGTAGTGGACAATGGGTTAATGACTCTGTCCTCCAGAATTTTTTTCTTTGGACAGCATTGTGTCTTCAGCAATCGATATATTATCGCAAGACTTACTGTTATTACAACATGGTCAGTCACAATTGCGTTCTATTGTACAGCTTGACTGGACGTTACAAAATCTGCGTTCAGGCTATGTGCCTTGGCGTCTAATCAACACAACGTCACTATTCCAAATCTTTAACCTTACTGATAGACAAATCGGTATGGCGCAAAAGGGTGCTGATTATACAATCTTGTGCATTGAAAAACTAGAAAGATTACCAATGACAATGTCAGAACGACCTGTCAGTGAATGGATAATACACGGAATCATAAATATTCCAATCTCAACCTTCAGGTTTCAATACTGCCAAAAATATATACAGGCTGGCATGTACGAGAAATTGGGAAAGGGGTACCTTAAAACAACATGGAACCTGCCCTATTCACATGCATGTGTCAGTAATAAAGGCCAGAAAGTGTTTCTTAGTGGCAACAATTGTGCGATGTCACTAAGCGGCACGCTTCTGTGTAACGGAATTAGTTTGCATGGAGCCTGTGAAGGGAATTCATACAACCTTTCATGTCACCAGCAAGGCGCACCTGCAACAGAAATAGAACCATTCTTTCAAAGACTCTATAATGGGAGTTACATTCTTATTGTAGACCGCAGATGTTGTAGTCTTATGCCCGGGACTCCTTATCTAGTAACTACTACTGCGAAGGTCAAGTGCTGTGGACGCACATTGTTCCCCAGCTCCTTCCCAGACAGGGAGGCAAGGGCATGGCCCGATTTGAAAATGACTTCTATTCGAATAGATACTTTAAGCAGAATGAAAACAGTCCTTCTTCAGACGCCTACCAGGCTCTCGTCATCAAAAGAAACGTATGATCTACAAGTCGCAAGGACGACTGCAGAGATACATACATTATTATCAACTAATTCCCCCGTACATTTCGCGGAAATCCTGAATGAAATCTTAAATATTTCTGATACCAATGGGATCTCAGGGGTATTTAAGACAGTATTTTCGATGGCATTAACACCATTCAAAGCCATACTGGGTATTTTTCCAGATTTCGTCCATTCGATTTTTGGCGGACTTCCCCTGATCCTGGGACTAATTGCAGGAATCCTATTCTTAGTCCTTATTTTTCGTTATGGCAACCCATGTCACAGACAAAACTCTTGCGACAAGGGAAGAAACAATCCTAGCCATTGGATACCTGGACCGGATATCAAAAATCCTGGGACTCTCCCGGCTTAGAGACCTGAACATGACTTGGTTTCTATCATTTCGACCAATGTGGCAAAGATGTGTTTTACCTGTATTGAGGTGTCTGCTATGCGGAGAAGAATGCGTGTTAGACACCTGTCTGACGCTACAATCGGATGCGCCGATGGATGCAGAAACATTGTTGAGCCCGATTAAGGTTCATGCTTTGTGCTGCCCTCAAAGTCTACCAATCCTGATGACGGCATTCGTGGAAGCTTCACCACTACGATTGATGGGTAGTGAAGTTCAAGATGAAAGCAGCATCGAACAGGTACGACCTTCTGTCAGCAATGCGAATCAGAATGTCAATGGAGACAATCATGCACAAGAATGCATGATTACACCTATTTCCGAGTTAGTGGAACTTTCCCAGGAAGCTGTTGACAGTTTTTTCGAAAGCCTAAATGATATGATGTTCTCACCCGAACAGAAATAGAGACTTTTGAGCAAGCTCGCACACGGCGTTCCCTGAATTCGGCCTTCAACTTTAAAAATAAAGTCACATGAACATTTTCGCTCCAGTTCACGGACAGCAGTTTTTTCAGCAGCCCCAAATATTTTGGCATATTTTACGGGACACTATCTTCTGCTTAAAGTAAGAACTATTCTTAGAGAACTAAGGTTTCTAAATTTTAGATAGCTTATAGACATTAGCTGCCCGCTGCCATGTTCATAAAGATATTTTATTCTGTGATGGAATGGTCTCGAAACTTTTTTCTGTCAGAAACCATTTCATGTGTAATTCTCATATACCAAACGAGCAATAATGTATACAAATGCGATTACTTTGGCATTTTTCTACAGCTTGAGTGCATACCATATATATATGTCTGCAATTTTTTTTTCAGTATATTGGAAAATTTCAAAATGCATTTATGTATTTTGGGGTGGTAAGGTATACACACTACTCTCTAGTATGTTGTACTATGTTATACTATGCCTAGATTAGTAAATATGTCCATAGTTAGCGTGGAGTGGGTGTCATGTATTCCTATAGGTCCTGAATCGATCCCCCTATTCCTGACCCTATTCTAGTTAAACAAACCAACAAGTTAACTAGCAGTCAGCCCATGAGGCAGAAAACCCCCATGATGCAGATACCGTTATCTGACGCAGTCACACTACGGCACAGGAACGTGTTATCTGATTAGGTCATAACGCTTGCGATCTAATTAGACAAGCGATATTCCTCCAGCCCCTGATAAGGCATACGGAGTTCTCATAACAAATCAAACCTATGACAACCTGGGCAAAACCCTGCGGCCATTGTTTTCATTTCACCGAGAACTTTAGTAAAAGAATGTGCTAACGAGCAAATCGTATGACATCTTTATTGACGTATCTATGTCCATCCTTACGTCAATCTCGGCACCTTAAAGGTATAAATATTACCGATCTTGCCATATGCAAACACACACGTGGTGACGAGACGGAGCAGCCATACTTGCCGAAGCCGAGAGCAGAGCAGACCCCGCTGGCAGCAGCCCCGCCTTCCTGACGCGCTGAGAGACGCGCTGCTTTCTCCTGCCGAGAATCCAGCACCGGCGTTTCCGGGTAGCCCTCGCAGGCAGCCTGGAATATCGAGACCAGAGAGAGAGATACCATTCCTCATTCATCCTAAATTCCAGGTACAGAACTGAATAACCCCTCACAGAGAATTCTTTAGTTATTCACTTGGCAAAAACAAACTTAACTTAAACTGTAACTTTCTATTCCCGCCCACGTATTAGGCTTAGGTCAGGTACACGGGGTAGGCGTATCTAGAAACACCAGTTGAGTACGTTTAGTCAAATGTATATGTGTATGTAAATATATTTTATTCATTTTAAACATCTTATGGCTTAGAAACCATATCAATGTTTTTACAGTATTATTTTATACTATTGCTTTTAATGTATGCACTTTACTTAACTATAAGTATTGCCATAATATTGATCCATTTCTCTTGTATGAGAAAAGAGACTGATCAATAAATAACATCTTTTATTGAACACGCCCGTCTCTTCCTTTTCTCTACATTCTGATGAGACTAAGAATGCACGTACTGACTGAGTAAAATAATTTGCCTTTTGTTCACACGACTCTCGAGATTGACTCTTGATTAGGGGAGAGCAAAGTTGTCATGTTCTATGGTTGTCAGAAACTAAATCCCTTCTTGTCTAATCAGGGAAGTTAATTCCTCCTTGAACATTCGAGAAAGTTTCTAGCGAACTCTGAGCTACGCTGGCAAACCCAAAACCTTAAGTCTAGTATCGACAGTAGTAGACCTAGTTAACGTCTGGCCTAGGCCTTTACTGCTGTAGGTATTATTCCAATGCGCAGAGCCTATTGGGAAGATAGGAACTACACTACAAGCACAAAGGGCACCTTACTTCGAGGCTTGAGGGGTCATCTAGAGCGACCATGTATGGCACATAGTCGTGGCCCAGTAATGTATACCATAGTAGTCAACAATTATGGTAGATGGAACATATTGACAGAAGCATATCTGCAGACTGTCACGACGAAGCCTTTGAAAGGCGAAACACGTTGGCTGTGTTTTATGTAGCATTGATGAAGAATAAAAACAAAAATTAAGCTACAACTGCGACAAGGTCCTATGAGTCACATTAATGATGATGTCCTTCCTATTGCTCAGAGACATATACAAATTGCAATTTATTTACAGGAAGCTGTTGAAAAATGACTTGAATCTTTGCTCAAACATATCATTGAGCGTTCCAGTGGTCCACTGCCTTGGGGTTCTCCCTTTAGTGGTAAAGCCCAAAAAAGACTGTGAAGGAGCTGAATGCATCTGTGTTGACATGTGTCAAGCAAACAAGGCAAATGAATGAGAAAGACATCCAGGTCTGCACATCTCCAACATGATAACCCAATTGAATGGTGAGAAAGGTCTTCTCACACCTTGATATGAATAGAGGATGTCATCAGTTGGAACTCGAGGAGAGTTGCAGGTATATTACAACCTTTTCTACAGATAATGGTCTGTTCTGACACAAAATGGTAGGGCCTGATTTAGATTTTGGTGGGCGGGTTACTCCATCACATTGGTGATGGATATCCCTTTCGCCGAAATATAAATTCCATAGAATATTATGGGATTTATAATTAGGATATCTGTCACAAAATCTAAATCAGGCCTAAATTATGGTGTGTCATCAGCAGCAAAGCTGTTTCAAGATGTCATTCGGTGTATCAAACAGCCTGTCATGAATGTGTTTAATTATTGTAATGACAAATAGTTTTTCGGAGCTACACAGACGGCGCATGATAATACTTTCACACAAGTGTGTCATTTACTCGCGGGTGCAGGTTTGACTTTGAATGCTGACAAATGTGAGTTCCATAAGACAAAGCTAAAGGTCTTTGGTCATATCTTTTCTGATGAGAGCTTGATACCAGAGCCAGCTAAAGTGCAAGGGCTGTTAACCTCCAGTCTCCCACACAAAGTTCCCATGTTACGTCTATTCCTTGACATGGTCAGATACTGGTCTAGATATGTATTCCAGACATTTCCACTGTAATTGCTCCATTGAGAGACTTGATGGAGAAGAAATATTAATTTCATTGGTCATATGAATTCAAACAAAGCTACAAGAAGACCAAACAAGCTATTGAGAAAGCTATTGAAAGGACATACATTGATCCACAGCTTCATACAGAGGTTGTTGTTGATGCTAGCCCTGTCGGGTGAGGCGCAATTCTTGCACAGCACAGCAGAAACCCAAATGCTTGAAGGCATATTGTGAGCTAGGCAAGCAGAAGTTTGTCCCAAACTGAACAAGCTTACTCACAACCTCAGAAGGAAAGTTTGGCAGTGGTATGGGCTTGTGAATATTTCAACGTATTCTTATATGGAAACCATTCACACTTGTGATGGATCACCAAGGGCTATTGACCATCTTTGCAATCCAAAATCCAAGATGTCTCCTCACATTGGAAGTTGGGGTCTACGCTTGCAAGAATTTAACTACACAGTTGTGCACAGTCAAGGGAAAGCTCAAAATCCTGCTACTACTTCTCACGAGAGCTGCTACAGTGCCATGGTACCCCTTCTAATACAGCTTAAGTCTACATAGATTTCATTGAGAAATGCAGCATACAAGCTGCCATTTCATTGGAACAGTCACTACCATGAGTCAAGATAGTGACATGTTGAAACTGAAACACAGAATTGCACATCAGTCTTCGAACCAGCACACTCAACCTCTTACCAGTGCCAGTGAATATCAGAAGTTTAAAAATGTCAAATATGAACCGTCAGCCACTCAAAAAGGTGTTATCCTGAAAGGTTTGAGAATTGTTATTCCAGAAAGTCTGTGACAACAGATAATTTAAGTGGACTATAAAGGAGATCTTGGAATCGTTACCACAAAACAAGCTCTCTGAGAGTGAACGAGTTGAAAGAGAATTGACGGCCTGTCATCTATGCAACTTCCTTTCTTCGCAAACCACTCAATACACGTTAAACATGTCAGAGCTGCCAAAGCATGCATGGGTAAGAATTTCCTTTGACTTCTTCGGTCCTCTTGACAATAGACATGGCCTGATGGTGAATATTGATGAATACTCCCATTTTCCATTGATAGAAGATCTCTTATACATCACTCAAGAAAGAGTCCTCGAGAAACTAGACAGCATCTTCATGACATGGGGTGTTCCTGTGATCCTAAAATCTGACAATGACCCACCTTTCAACAGTTAAGAATTCAGAGACTTTCTAAGTCATCTTAATGTGAAGCATCAGAAGAGAACACCTCTTTGGCCCCAATCCAATGGCCATGTTGAATTTTTCATGGGTACCCGTAAAAGCTGTTGGGTGAGCTGTAATGGAAAAGCTCAACCTTAAAACTGTCTTGAATTCTACTCTTCAAACTTACAGTTCGATCCCTCATTTGACAACAGATGAAAGGGAAACAACCTTTACAACGTAACTTTTACAACGCACTAACATTACAACTAAACTTTTACAACGCAACATCCATTACATCGCATGCCATTACAACGCAACCATTACAACGCATGACACTACAACGCATACCACGACAACGCATGTCATTACAATGCATACCATTACAACGCATAACATTACAACGCATAGTACCCTTACACTATCCAACACTTACCCTACTGTTGCACCCCCCTAGAGTTAGAATAGTAATTTTTACCCCTACACTATCCAACACTTACCCTACTGTAGCACCCCCCTGGAGTTAGAATAGTGATTTTTACCCATTCACTATCCAATACTTACCATACATGCAATGTAATGTTATGCGTTGTAATGGTATGCGTTGTAAAGGTAGTATGCATTGTAATGGAATGCGTTGTAATGGATGTTGCATTGTAAAAAATGCGTTGTAAAGGTATGTGTTGTAAAAGTATGCGTTGTAACGTCATACAACCCAGGTGAAAGCCCTGCAACCTGGATGTTTGGGAGAGCATTGATGACCAAGTTACCTCAATTTACCAACAGAAGATCAAGTACTGAGGAAGAAACCCATAAAAGAGACTTGGATCGTAAAAGAAAACTTAAGACCTATGCAGATAAGTGTCGACATGCAAAGGACATTGCATTCATTAGAGGAGATTGAATGCATGTCCCTCAGCCTAGAAAATGGAAATGTGATGCTCCTTTCGATGCTGAACCATTTCATGTTGTGACCAGCAAAGGACGCATGGTGATTGCCCATTGTCCTGGGAAGTCTATCACATGAGATTCCTCGCATTTCCAGCATATAGCTCATCATTTGTCAGGCATTGTTATCAATGTAGAGACTGGGTCTTAAAGGACAATCGAAGATCCCATGACTGCTGTTGTTCCTCCATCGCCAGCACAGGTCATGGACACTTCGACTGCATGTCCCCAGTTTCTGAAGACATGGTCGGGACATGTGATCTGAGCCCCACAAAGACTCATTGAAAAGTTATAATTGTATATTTATAAAAAAAATTATTTTTTTATTTAACAGAGTGGGCGATGTAGTGCTGTTTGAGTTAGCAATGATGGAACCCTTTTGGCTGCTGCACCTCATAGAAGAATAGCTTTAAGCGTTAGGATCTAGTGAAGTGAATGCAGGTTTTGAATATTGAGTTTGCGGTTACACACAGAAGAATAAAGATGTGTTTTACTAAGCTCTGTGTGTGGCATAGTCATTTGCGGGTATCGGGTCTGAGGAGGGAGCTCCAGTACACAGCCAATAGTAGGCATTCATGCTTTGCTGCTTATAAACTAACTTTAAGTGTGATATTTATGAAAAACTAACCAATCCAATGCAGCGGCGTTGAAGGCCTACAAATCAAACAACTAACGCAGTGTTTCCTATTGGCTCCATTTACTGGTAAAACTTGTTCCACTAAAATGTTAATTAGTTCTTTTATGGATATCACTCAAGGGGATTACTACCAAAGGCTTTGCTGGTGGGGAGCCTTAAACTGCATCTTTTTTTACCTTACCGGACCTCGCAGCACCCGCTCCGCGGGTGCCGCTTCGCTTTGTGGAGACTGAGGCTGACTCACACTTCGAGGGACACAGGATCTGTTTGACCCAGGTAGCGGCACGCAACGTGGCTGCGAGCGTTGCAGGGACTCCATCTCCCAGGAGTCCCTGCCTGACCGACATCCATCTTCCGGTCCGCTCTCCCTGTTGCTCCGCCCGCTGCACACCTGAGGGGTCTTAAACTCCCAGCCTGCTTCCATTCTGTGGGATTACTACCAAAGGCTTTGCTGGTGGGGAGCCTTAAACTGCATCTTTTTTTTACCGGACCTCGCAGCACCCGCTCCGCGGGTGCCGCTTCGCTTTGTGGAGACTGAGGCTGACTCACACTTCGAGGGACACAGGATCTGTTTGACCCAGGTAGCGGCACGCAACGGGGCTGCGAGCGTTGCAGGGACTCCATCTCCCAGGAGTCCCTGCCTGACCGACATCCATCTTTCGGTCCACTCTCCCTGTTGCTCCGCCCACAGCCCGTAACCACTGCTATATCTTGGGCATTGGGTTCCGCAGCGCGGGACGCACGCGCGGGACTCAGACCGGGGCTAAGACCGGGCAAAGAGCGGGCCGTTTGAGGCCATTCGAGTACGAGAGAGTCCGGTCCGGGCTATACTCCCTGGCTCTAATTTCACTTGTGTGGGAAATAGACTTTTTATTTGCGCACGCCAAGGTCAAGGTGCAATGTCCACACGTGAGTACAGAAGCAGGGCAGCAAAGGGGAAGTTGAAAAATGGAACACTGGATGACTTTCTTACTAGAACCAACACTGCCATAGATATAGATATGGAGATCAGTAAGATGCAGCATAGGGTTTCTATTGAACTGGATGTAGCTAGAAGGCTATCCCAGGAGATGGCCAATGCTAAGAGATCCTCCTTGGGTCACTTTGCCTTTGCCAAAACTCCGGACCGCACAACGCGACCAGTATTAAATCTAACACAGGCAGTTATTCACCATCCACCGGTCTCATCTCCTCCAGCCCTAGTGGAGAAGGTTGGGTCTCCTCAGGCTGCCCCCCCAAATCCTAGTTCATCATTGTTCAGGGTGGGAGTGGTAGAGGGGCCACCCTTGGAGACATTACCACCTGCCAATTGTAAGGCCAAGAGTATGAGAATTTCTCCTAACTCCCTAAAGGGTTCCAACCAGAAACGAAAGCGTAACATCGCTACTGCCTATTCTAGGAAAAAGGCTAAAGTTGCAAAGGCTCAGTTACCCTCTCAAGTATTAGTTCAGCCATCCTATTCATTCCTTCCCGTGGTGAATAGATGCCCCTTAGCATCTGAATCTAGTCCAGTGAAGCCGATGGGGGAACATGAGAATTTTGTAATAGAAAGTGAGAATGGTGGGGCACCAGTTTGTATGATTGAAGAAAAGGATGTGGATTTTTTAACGGTTGTGTGGGAAACGTTAAAAAAACGTCTTACTCCCTTGGAACTTAGACTTTCCCGAATAGAAACCCAGCTCCTCGAGACTGAAAAAAGTATTCTAAATCTTGCCACCTTGACTATACCTGACAATAAACCAACTAGCCTACCTGTTGTGACCCACACTCCTTCAGTAGCCGTTGACATTCCAGCAGTACCTCCGGTGACTAAACCTGTCCCAAAACCCCGGTATAAGGTTCCTGTAAGTTCCAACGTCAACAGAGTAGCGGGAAGTGCAAACAAGTTGCAGGTTCCAACTGTCCTGGCTCCGAAAGTAGTGGCTGCCCCGAGGGCTAAAGACCGTGATACTTACTACTCCATCCCACCGAGACAAAAATTTCCTAAAAACCATTATAGGGGTTATGTTGATCTTCCCCCAGATGTAAGATCGTATGTAGTAGTCCTTACGGGGGTGCCAGAAATTCTACATCAACAGCAGGAGGACTTTGGGTCTTTAAAAAATAAGGTCACCCACTGGCTCAATGTGAATAGGCCATTACCCAATCACCTGAGAAGCAAAATTCTTATGGTGCGACGGGTCCCCTGGATAGGCTCCTCGCACAAATCCATCTCAGGTGATTGTGTTATCGTCTCATTCGAAGATCCCAATACTGCACACTTCATTCATTCATGGAGCGATCACGGAGTTAACTCGTCTATAGCAACTAGACCATTAACTTACTTTTATCCCCCGCGCCTTCACTCTCAATCGGGGGGAAACTGGAATTGGAACACGATGCCGGTACGAAACCATGGGCAGGGAGGGTCATCTAATTACTGGCAAGATACATATGGAGGGTGGAATGGGGCTCCAACTTACAACAGGTTTGGGTGTCTTGAGGATGTGGACTGACTTCACCATAGGGCAGTTGATATTTTGTTTCCGGTAGACTTACACAGCTTTCTGTCCTACCCCTCACTTTGTTCTGCTTTTGTTTCATCATATTCACACTCTTCCCTGCCACGCTCGGCCCTAACACCACCACCATATTTTCCGGGAGATGGCAAACAAATCTCGGGTGAGATTAAGCATATAGAGGAGCAGGCCGCTGACTATCCCGAGGGGGGTACACCCAATGAGTATACAAAAAAAGAAGATGACATCACCAACCCAGGCCTAGTTGGCCATATTAACGAGGATAATGTCCTCCCTGAGGTGCTTAATGCAACCTGTTCACCGGTATTAGAGGTTTTGTCCTCTTCCAACTATAGTCAGTGTAGGATAAGCAGGTGTCCATTGGCTTTTAAATCTACCGAGGAGGTGGGGGGACCCAGAACACTTTCGATACTTTCCTGGAACGTGGCCGGGTTGGTTAATAAATTAGATTCCTCAGAGTGGGTGGAATTTATTGAGGAATATGACATATGTCTGTTTCAGGAAACGTGGGCTAGAGAACAACACTCCCGTACAGGGTACGCTACCTTTGAGATTGCGGCAAAATGGGACGGGAAGGGTCGACCGTCCGGCGGTCTGTCAATTTGGGTAGCTTCTCACCTAGGATGTCGGGTGAGAAACTTCGAAACCAACTCACCGGACTTTCAGTGTGTTGTTCTAGAGTGGGTATCGGGGGTGAAAGTAGCATTAATAAATGTATACTCTAGACCGGTTGGCATTACGGGTACTTCGGGAACTATCGAGGATTTGTCTGTGTTCATTGATCGCACCACCCTCTGTCCATCACTTGTGATCGGGGGGGACTTTAACACTCAGTATGAGCCCCTCCCGGATCATCTGGAAGGGGTAACCAACGAAGAGGATGACCTTTGGGAGATACCCATTTTGTCGGGTCCACCTGTAAAATCATGGTCACCTTTAGCCACTCAAATAATATCTTTCACCTTATCCCACTCGCTGAGGGCCTGTAACGGGCGGGCCAAGGGAGACATCCCACCCCAGCCCACCTTCAATAGACCAGGGTATGAATCACGGATAGACTATATCCTGGTGCGGACAAAGGACTGGTCCAAAATCAGGGACTTTACAATAATAAGAAGGACTGACAGTGACCATAATGTATTGTCATTGAGATTCGCTGTCCAGGGTATGCCAACAGCAAGCACAGATAAAAATTTAGCATTTCTGGAGGGTCTAGTTGATACCAGTAACAGACGTAGAATCAGATGGCCATTACTAGTGCAAAACCCACAAAATATTCAGAAGCTATACGAGGCAGTAGTCCCTGCCCTTGAAAAAGTTGGGGATCTTTTCCCTCAGTCACCCACTTTAGATAAGTTCAGCGTGCTTGGGGATATTCATTCCGAGCTCTGTACCAACCTAGCAGAAGTATTTAACCCGGTGGCCAGGACGAAAAAGGCCAAGGGGAGAAGAGCCTCATGGTTCAATGCTTCTTGTAGAAGAGCAAAGGCTGATCTCCTGGAGTCTCTTAAAATCCGGGAAACTCCCAGTAAGATCAGGGCTAAGCGGATGGCCTACAAGTCTATCATCTCCAATGCCAAAATAGAATGGGACCAGGAGATTTGGTCGGAAATGACGGCTGCCTTAGCATTGCAAGACGCCCGTAAATTCTGGCAGATCGTCAAGCACGGTTCAGCTGAACCAATAGCAGCAGTAAATGTAAACATTGCTGCAACTGTGTGGGAGGCCCACTTTAAATCCTTGTATAGTGCGCCCGACCAGGGTCAATTGGGGAATCCACCTGAACCAGTAATGATCCAACCCCCCGAAAGCCTATCCCAGATGGATGGGTTTACCCTGGGAGAACTTAATATGGCAATTTTGGGCCTGGCGGCTGAAAAGGCGCCGGGCCTGGACAAGCTTCCAGGCGACCTTTATAGGCATGAAGTTAAGATCTGGGTCCCGTATTTGATGGTGCTGCTCAATGCAATCCTGAACGGCATGACGATCCCCCCAACTTGGCTGGGGGCAGAGATAGTCCCTATATTTAAGAGGGGCTCGCCTCTGCTCCCAGCCAACTATAGGCCAATAAGCCTGATAGATGTTTCCCAGAAACTCTTTACTAGGCTACTCCTGGGTCGTTTGTCGGAATGGATGTCGGATTATGATATTCTGAGCCCATTCCAGGCGGGATTTAGGAAGAAGATCTCCACCACAGACCAGGTCTTTCGGCTTGCCCTCATCTTTTGGAAAACGGTACAGTTGGAGGGTGGCAGCCTCTATACTGTATTCGTGGACCTGAGGGCGGCCTTCGACCTGGTCCCGCGCAGAAAACTCTGGGAGGTGCTGGCCAAACTGGGGGTCCCTGAGGGCCTGTTGGAGATGATTATCCGTCTCCATACTGCCAACTTTGCCCAGGTGAGGTGTGGTAAGGAGGGGGCGCTGTCAAACCGATTCCCCGTTGACAGGGGGGTAAGGCAGGGTTGTGTGCTTGCACCGACCCTGTTCTGCCTCTTTGTCAACGGGGTAATCGCCCACCTCAATGGGGTTGTCAATTCAGACGCTCCCAAGTTGGCAGGCACCAGGGTGCCGGCGATTATGTTCGCCGATGACACCCTGCTGCTCTCAAAGTCCCCAATGGGGATACAGCGCGTCCTAAACGGTTTTGTGGATTTTTGTGGGGAACATGGTTTAGAAATCAACACCTTAAAGACCAAATTTATGGTCTTTAATCCCCACAAAAGCTACGATTCACACCTACTATTGGCCAGAGCAGACTTGAAAGGGTGCACACCTTTGAGTATCTTGGTGTCATGATAAATGACAATATGACCTGGTCCACACACCAACAGAAAGCACAACTTAAATTGGCCCAGTATGCGGGAGGGGTTCTGAGGCTCATGGGAAATAATAGGTCATCCATTAAACCCGTCGGCCCACCACTCCAGATTTACAAGGCACAGGCAAGGGGGGCTGCCATGTATGGTTGTGAGGTATGGGGTCACGTAGCTTCCCCAAAATTGGTGAGAGAGGAGAACAAGTTCATTAGGCAGGTGGTCCGACTTCCGTCCAGTACGCGAGAGGAGAACAAGTTCATTAGGCAGGTGGTCCGACTTCCGTCCAGTACGCCCCTTGTTCCACTAAGGCTAGATCTAGGGCTGCGACCCCTAAGCGAAGAACTGGCACTGCGTCCCTTGGTTTATTGGCGGAGGATGTGGGCAGTCCCGGAACTGATTAGCTATAGGCAGGGTCTACAAGAGGTCCTAGCCATGCCTAATGCTGGGAAAATTAAATGGTTCAAATTTATTAAAACTGAGTTGGAGGGCCTAGGCCTACCGACACTCTGGTCTGATCCCTCAACCACATGCCCACTAATTCCCAAAAAGAGACTGGCTAAGGTCTATCGCGACAATAAACTAGCGGCACTCTGTTGTCAGGCTACTCTGGGAACACTTACGGAGTCATTTTTATGTATTAAGGATAAATACAGTTTTGAACCAGCCCTGGATAAAATACATCCTGCTCTACTTAGGAAACTCTACTTGCAGTGGAGGCATGGGACACTTCCACTGCGAGCACTAACCAGTAAGTGGAGTGATTCAGTAACCAGTTTATGCCCGGCTTGTGGAGTGGCTAATGAATCAGAGCTCCATATAATCTTTTTCTCTCCGGCCTATAATGCTTCCAGCAGGAAATGGATTGTGCCCATTTGTAGGAGCCTGGGGTTTGCGGAGTGCTTGGCCGCGTTCAGAGTATTGAAAACAGATTTAACTGATCACATTGTCTTTGCTGTGGCTAAATACTTAGGTGCAATGTGGTCTCTGAGGAGACAGTGCCTTAAGGCTGGTCATTGATCACTGATTGACTGTACCATAAAATCTGAAACTCTGTATTTTTGTAAAACTTTTATGTAACCGGATGGATTCTGATATTTTTTAACGTTTATTCTTTTAATATTATGTATTGAATTGTGTGTATCTTTTATGGTGACAAAATTACCGAAATAAAGATTTATGATGATGATGATGAGTTCTTTATGGGTTTCATCTTTTTTCAGGCCAGCAGATAAAATATTGTACACAGATAAGGAACACCATAATGATGATGGTGTAGGGCAGAGCAGGCAAATGAGCCAGTATAGAGATGGAAAAAGAAATTATTTGAATGAACAAAAAGAAGAGAAATATTGGGAGTGAGAAATAGCATTGGCGAGCATGAGAGAGAAAGTTAAGAAACAATTAAGAAGGGTACAAAAGAAACAAATATGGTAGGTAAAAAGGGATGAAGAAGGAAGGGAAAATGAAATAACGCCAGGAGGAAGGGTGATGGGAAGGAAGGGAATAACATGAGGGAAGCAAGGAAATGGATGGGTGAATGGATAGATTGATCGATCTCTGGCAAGCTCACTTCATTAGCCCAGTGATGTTTTAAAGTTAGGGGTATTTTTTTGTTTGGTCTTTCTCTTCGTATTTCAATCATTTTGCCATTCCCTTGGTATAACGGGTGTTAACTTGCACATACATTGGTGCACGGCGTCAACTGCGTTTTTTTACAGCATATGTTAGGAGCGAAGCCTGGATTAGTTAGTGGTAGTCAATAAATACACCAGACCGTTCTTTTCAGGCTGAAAAGCGTCAAGGATTCTTTAGAAAGAGGAATGCACGCCTCCCTTTGCTTCCCTTTCCCAGGTGAACAGATTGTTGCCACTCTGCTTTAGCGCAAATGTTGACAAAATGAATGACGGGGCCACCTTCGTTGCTGATCTATGAGAGGAAGGGCAGAGCAGGCAAGTAACGAGCACTGTCACCGCAGCGTTGGCAATAAAACCCCGGGGACTCATACTTCAGCTTTGTAAAGTGTGGAAAAACCCGGCAGAGGCTGTCACTGAGGGCTATCGAGGCAGATGCAATCTGCTTCCATGAGCACATCCCACCTCCCAGATGGAATTAATTTCCTTGGAGGAGTGCAGCAGGTACGATAGAATATTGCCAAGGATATTTATTTGGAGTTTCTGCAGAAGGCAATTTTTAGGAATGAAAATTGAAGTACCACAACATCAAACAAAATGTGCGGACTTCTATAATGAGTGTCTCAGAATAGAATTTGGGCTCTGTCATACCCCGCAACCCTGTCTTTGGCCCCAAATTATTTATAAATCATTGGCAACCTTTTTGAGGTACTCTTGGCTTTCTTCTTTAGGGCAAATATATAGGGCGCTTTTTATGTGATCGATTCGGGATTCGCTAGGAATATATTCCAATAAGCAAATTTGCTCTAATCCCATGAGTTTTAAGATAATCACTAGGGGCCTCATTTATGAGGCTATGCGTCACTTTTACGCCGCTGGTGCGTCACTTTTTGTGACGCACCAGTGGTGTAAAAAATGCGCCTTGTTGCGCCATATTTACAAAGTGACGCATCTAGGTAGATGCGTCACTTTGTAAAACTCCTCGCCACATTATACCTGCGCCAGGTATAATGTATGCAAGGGGGCATGTTGACGCAAGAAAGGGTCGTAGAAGTGACGCAGTGAAATCTATGTGATTTCACTGCGCCACTTCTAGGACACAAATGCGTCAATTTCTTACGCATGCCTCACAGCAGGCGTAAGGCTGACGCAGGCCCTTTCACATCGGGCTAGCAATGCGCCACTTTTGCGCCATACAGATACGTCAGAAATACTGACGTATCTGTAACTCCTTGCGCAATGATGCGTCATACTGTAAATATGACGCATCATTGGTGGTGCAAGGAGGGCACAGTGAAAAGTGACGCATCCCTGTTTTCATGCAGCGATGCGTCACGTTTCATAAATGAGGGCCTAGAACTTTAAATAGTGTGCAATCTCATTGTTCAGATTCATCTTCTGTACCGAAGATGCTCTGTCGGATATGTGGCTGTACTGGCAACCATGACACATCTTTTGGCTATGAGTCAGCATCATTGGAAGTTTCCCCTGGCTGACTCCAGAGCGAAGCCAAACCCCTGAGGCAGTAAGGTCCCCTCTTGGCTGGACTTGGGTAAAGTTGTAGAATGTCACAACTGATCGTATGTTAACTAGTTATGAGTTGAACTTCAGACGCAGAGAATTTGGGCTGATTCACAAGGACATTCGTTCTCTTGTATTATTTGTACAGGATAATATTGCTTATGAGTTAAGACCAAGTGACCTTAAGGGAGCAATTTCACATATAACATTAGAACTACAGGGGTGTACATCTTAACGACAGGGCCGACAAGGAACCGAGAGCAGCTCTGGCAAAAATGTTCAAACCAACCACACAACCTACCCTCTCTTCTCATTCTTTCCTTCTGTGCCTCCTGTAATGACACGGGGAAGAGTAGTTAGGGGAAGTGACAAGGGAGCCAGCAGCGACCCCGAACCCAAAAACCGACCACTAAAAGCTGTAGTCCATCGCGGAAATGCCTGGTAAATAAAATGGCCAGTCCGGGCCTGGCTGAAGGTATAATCAGGTAGACAAGAATTATGCGATTTTGCAGCCGTGGCATTTTTTGCCTAATTATGGCTTTGCCTCAGTTTGCTACACAATCCATCATCGCCTGCATAAATTGCTGATTGCAGCAAAATAAAATTATGTTTCTAAATCAAACGGGTCAAAGTTAACTAAAGACGTGTTCCTTCTCACTGAAAGGCCTTTCCAACGGCTGCCTAGTGATCTTTGAGTTGCTTGCTGTATTTTTGTGTTAAACGGGTACTAAAAAGGTGGACTCTTTTTCTAGACAGAGTTGCCATGTACAAAAAAAATGACAAAATAATAAAGTATTACTATTGCAAAATGTGCCGCATTATGCCGTATACGTTGTCAGTGCCTCCAGGTGCAGAGCAGCAGAAGTTGCTTAGGTGCAGCCTGTCGCCTCCAAGTCCCTTCTTATAGCTCCAGGTGCATGGATTGTTCTCCCTGCTGGAAACGGACCTCCCATGCCCCTGACTCCCTCCTCAGTTGCTAGGCAACCCCAGCATGACCTTCTAGCTTTCATTTAGTTCCTGCTCAAGGCAGGTGCTAAATTGTAGTGGAAATTATAGTGGAAAAGGGCCAATTTCCATGAAATGAGGATTCACATGTGAAGTTTATCTAATAAAACCAGGTCTGCAGGTTATTCCCCATTTGAGTAGATGGTGTAGGGGATTAAATTACCTGTTCTACTGGTAATACAGGACCTGGTAATTCCGCACTCCCACTGCACAACCCAACTCATAAGCAGCCCCAAAATATTATAATTAACATCGATGACGGAAGCAGTAAGATTTCTTCAGAGCGGCACAAGGGTAGGAATAAGGCATTGCACAAAATTCGGTAAATTGTACCGCGTGGAATACCCTTCGCCTGCCGGCTCATGGGGCAGCTAACATTTGCCAAATCAAGACCATACTAGGTCAACATTTTTCACGCTTCACTGAGGGCCAACTCATGCCCAGAATCTCAAAGAGGTGGCCGATTTTTGCTACCTGTTTGTAGGACAATAGGCATATCTCCTTAGAACTGAGTACTATATTGTAGGGACCACTAGAGGTCCGGATGAATAAGCAGTAGGGGACTGCTTATGAAACATGTCGACCAGGTAGTGAGCTAATAGCCCTACCTCACAAACCCCTTTTTAATGTTCCCAGCCAGAGAAGTTAATAAAATATATTTTTTCTACTTGCCAGGGAATTTTTAACTTTTCTATCTTGCACTCACTGAGTTAGGTCCCTACACTTCACTGATCACACCTTCATTACACTTACACATAGTCTTTGTCACAAACAACAGTGCTCCCGCGTAGTTCGTAGGTCGTAGCACGCCCGCCCCTTAGAGGGACGGAAAGACCCCAATGATGAAGCATGACACTAAGGGATTCTTAGTGTGTGAGGGGTATTTTAAAAGCACATAGTGCCCTCGTCTTGTCACTTCAAGAGAGAGCCTAGTTCGCCATTCACATATTAGTTTTTCCACTAAAATATAAAGATAAAAATTAAAAATCCACCATCACACATTGATAGAATCCTTTTGTTTTTGGAAGCAGTAAGATGCCTGATGCCAAATGACTGCATATTACCTATAACCATGTTGTACATGAAAACTCAGGTGTAAACTCTATAGATTAATTAAGAGCAAAATAACTAGGTGGGGACATAACTCGCAGACCTTCATGCCACAGAATTCCACAAAGTTACATAAAAACTCTGTAAGATTCTGCGGAGTTCCACCAATGGGCAAAACATATGCATGTTGTGTTGCTGGCGCTGCACGTTAGCTACAGTAGTGCAAGCATGGCAGAAAAATCAGCACAAACTGCACCATGTGGTGCGCAAGATCACGTGGCCATTGTACTTGATTTTGCTGCTGCTTAAGTAAAAAATGTACTCGAGTGGCATAAAATCTATCCGAAATGCAGCTCTCTGACCGCAACCATCTTCTTTAGAAAATGGAGCTGGGGCATGCATAATCTCGCTCGCATCTTGGTGCCTCGCAGGAAAAACTCCATGGGGCAATTGGCGAAATTTGGTTGGAAAAAGAGTAAGGCAAAGAGGCCATGTTCCGTGGTGAGAATGAAACATTCTAGCCACCTCTAAAATAACTTTCTTGAAAGTCAAGCTTCAGCTCTGCCAAGAACTCCAAAACGTTAACAACTCAGACAAACTGATTTTGCACGAGCAACAATAGACTTACATGAGCAGATTTCTTAAACAAATTTCTAGAAGACAACATTTAAAGCAGAAAAACTAAAAGTAAACTACAATTTTGAGTATAATTACACAATCACAAGAAACGAACTTTGAGGAAAGAGCCCATGAACAGATTCTAATATCAAGAGTAAAATATTGTTTCTCAGGTAAAACAGACTAGTCAAGGTATATGGCATAAGTATTCAGCTCAGCAAGACACCATATATGCAAGAAATATAAGTGCAAGAATCATAAAAATTGGTAGTGATTGGGTTTCTCTCTATATTGAGTAAAACACATGTTATTGCCTTTGGCGACCCCAAATGTTGATGCTCTCTGAAATGGATTATGTAACATTAGAATTGGCTACAAAATTTAGTTCACCAGACTGACTCTGTATGCATACACTATTTTTCAAGGGCTTTCTCAAAACTATCTCAAAATGTATCCTTATGTATCATAATTTTCAACTCAAGAATTCTATGACCTAACAACATGGCTTTTCATAAGTGGCCCTATTTGATACCATCTTACCTGTATTCCTATTTTCTTTCCCTCTTTAATTCACAAGCATGTAGTTGATTATTGTGGTTTGAATTGGCCTTACTCTCAGGCTCTCATGGTCACCAAAGCAGTAGGAAGATGGTACATTTATAGAGAGAGCAGAGACAGAGCTAGACCCAAGCCAGGGAAACTTTCCCCATGTAAAGGATACAGCACATGTCATGAACAAAAGACCCTTAAAAATTCAAAAAATGTATTGTAGTCATAAATTGTATTTATATAGTGCTTGTATCCTTGGCGAAACATTGAAGCACTTTTCAGCAAGTAGCACACTACTCTGGAACTCAACATTAGAGTTAATAGCAAATTAGTAATGTCTGTTTATTTTTTTCCTAAGTACATTAGTTGCGTTCTTGGTTTCTTGAGTGTTTAGTATAGTATAGAGTTTTGTTATATGGTTCACAATATATCAGTAAGACCGTGTGTTTGGACAACATAAACGTAAAAACTATGCAAGACTGAGTCCACATACACCATCTGGATATGTTGGCCTTAGTCCTTGCTAGCTCATAGTACACCACCCGGACCTTAAAAGGTAACGGATGGTATGTGCAACCTCAGAAATGACAACTTTAACTCCCCAAAGAAATCGTGGAAACAGATCAGTCCCTTTAATTAGTACCTGATGAAAGGGAGACACGAGAAATACTGGACTTGGCATTTATATAATTTATTGAAGCAAAAGGATCCTTGTGTAAAATACGTGCGGTACTATGATTAATAGAATTAGACAGAACAGAGTAATCAGCCTTACAAGGATGGTGTAGAAGAGAAATAATTCACCCATTGTACTGTTACTTTAATTATATGTAGGCTGTGGGGTTTTAGGTTTAAACCTATAATAACTGATAAAACCCCACTGAAAGAAAAATAGCCCTCACCGGTGAAAACATATAAACACTGAAAAAACACCTGCACAACCACAAACTAAATGCCATTCAAAGAAAGAAAAAAGAAAGTGAAAGAGTAATTTTGTTCTTACTGAAGGGGTCAATAAAATTTAACTTTGTTATACAAGCTAGCAGTAAGAAAGACTGGCTAACATTATTCTGCTTGAGTTTTGTTCTTTAGGGATGCCACTAAAATATTGTTTCTTCTTCCTTTTACTTTTTCAGTTTTATGGCCTTTGGTCTAAAGATGCAGGGTTTAGTTTCACGTTTTAGGTTTAGTTTAATTATTTTACAAACTGTAGAGAATCAGGACATATCAAACTCACATTTGATATTTTGGCTGCATTTGATTCTTTCACTGATAGGTAAAATGGCTAGTTTCATAAAAATCTTTCCTAATATGTGTCATCACATTTGCCCACAGAGAATGGGTAAAAACCCTTAATACATCAGAACATAGTTTCTAGTGGGTCAGTATTGATAGTAGGTGAATTGCCAACACCTCCGGCTTTAAACATTAAATGCAAGGTATGGTGACAAGTATATATATATCACCAAGCATCTGGGATAGTGGTGAAAACGTGACACCAGACTTTTGGAAAACATGGAACGCAGTGTCACTTGTTATGCTCTGCAAAAAAGGTTCTTTCCAAGTTCAACAAAGATTGGAGTGATATTGTTTGTATTTGTAGTGATTCAGCTACGTATATAAAAAAAATGTATGATGACCTGTCAAAATTGATACCCAAGCTGAAGTGATTCCCTGTAGGAGATCCTTGCCACTTGTTAGATGGTATGCTGAAAGCATCGTACAATCTTCTGAGTTAATGAGGGATACTGTTGACTTTTTAGTCCATTCTGGTGCACTGTTTTCTTATGCCCAGGAACTAAAACGCAAATATTTATCATTTTGTGCTTTAAGTGGCATCAAAGAAAGAGTCATCCCAACTCTGCCCCTTAGCTGACGGTTCTCAGCCCAAGGGGCTATGAATGCTGAAAGGGCCTTTTCACAGAAGTTTACATGGGAAGGAAAGAGCGAGCGCACATGACCAAAGACTCACTGAAGAAGTATTGTATGGTGTACTACAATAAGGTTAATTTGCAAAAATCTCTTTGGACCTCATATACACTATATGTACACTGTCTATATACCATGTTCTTTCAGTGCAGAAAGCAAGCAATGATAAAAGCAAAACGTTCCATAAACACCGGGAAAACACTTTTTCTGTTGCTTTTAGTGGCGTGAAAATGTGTAACCACTGATAACAATTGTTTTTTAAGATATTGAAAACACTGAAAAAACCCCACCAGAATTTACCAAAAATGAAACTGAAAACAGGACAGCTTAATTATATGCATACATATATAATCATATCTACATTTGTAGGCTTAGGAGGGACGACTTTGCCAGAATACCCTAGGGTGATCTATCGTTTAAGTTTCCTGTGGGTATGTTTTATCTGGTTGTGGGTTCTTGTGACATTGTCCTGCTCAGGAAGGTATACAGGATTCAGCTGGGCTCCTCTGGCAAATTGGTCCTCTGTCTAAACAAAATATTGGGGTTGTTCATATAATAAACTTCACCCATGTTACCATGCCAGAGCTCTAGTAGTCAGGCCATCATTATTGATTCTACCCTTGCAGGGCTGTTGTCGAACTGACAACAACATAACTTAAGCCTGGTACAGAATGTTCAATGCCCTGATAATATACCTATGAAGAAGTGTAACTGTAAGCAAATCCATTTCAGAGAAATATTATCCTGTATGAGTGTGAATGCAAATATATGCCAAGAGTCAGTATTTATGAAATGTGGCAACTTTAAACATTACCATGTACAATGGTGGTGTTGTCTGTCTGAGGCCTAGGTAACCACATGACACCCACTTCTTGGACATAAGGCGACTAAAAGCTTCCTAAAACATGTGCTAAAATATAAGTTCAAATATGTCATTATATCTAAAATCTCAAAAGCGATTAGCTTTTTAATATTAAAAGCATAAAAAAACACATACATTGTTTTAAAAGGGAATATAAAAAGTGCATAAAAAGCAATATTTGTAAGTAAAAACAATGATGAAGTAAAATAATCTCCACTGCTCGAAACTGGCTGTTTGTTTAAATGTTCAGAGAAGCAGTTGAGACAATACTGTCCGCAGCTGCAGCCGATGATGTTTTCCTTTGAAACCCCTCTCACAGGTTCCAATGAACAAATATGGTTGGTCAAATCCACCCACCTCAGCAGCCGCTGAAGGTGTGACAGCCAGTAATGCATCAACTGAGGATGAGGCAAGATCTGAAAATTCAGGTGCCAAAGCATCCCAGGGTGGCACATAATATGCATTTTTAGCAATGGCAATCACACAGGGCAGCTTCACAAGTAAGCTTTTCACTGGCCCATCAGCAGTTCTACATCCGTATATTGACCCGGTTGAATTATTAGGCATATATCTAGGACACACTTGAAACTGCACAGTAGACAGAGGAATACAGGCTGCACACAGTGTAACCAGATAGGCCGAAAGTGTAACAAGAATTTGCAATGCAATAGGTCTCACATTAATTAAGTTTGAGCTATTGGCATTGCTAAATATTGCAACACCAATTGCAACAAAAGTCTATAAATTGTAGGCCAAAAATTTTTTAATTTATCTTTGCAGCAATGGTGGCATGGTGCACTTTAGATGAATATGTTTAAAAGTAAAGTGCGCCATACTGCGATTGCTACAATAGATAATTGTGGGTGCGTTAACAATTGATGTGTGCACTGATCGCTGGTGGTGTGTGTGCCTGTAGAAATTATGCACTGATGGCTGGTGGTGTGTGTGCCTGGTGAAAGCATGCACTGACGGCTGGTGGTGTGTACCTGGTGAAAGCGTGCACTGAAAGCTGGTGGTGTGTGTGTGCCTGGTGAAAGCGTGCACTTACGGATGGTGGTGTGTGTGTGCCTGGTGAAAGCGTGCACTGATGTGATGGCTGGTGGTGTGTGTGTGCCTGGTGGAAGCTTGCACTGATGTCTGGTGGTGTGTGCCTGGTTGAAGGGTGCACTGACAGCTGGTGGTGTTTGTGCCTGGTGAAAGTGTGCACTTGCATTGTGGTTGTGTGTGTGTGGTTGTGTGTGTGGTTGTGTGTGTGGTTATGTGTGTGTGGTTGTGGTTGTGTGTGTGGTTGTGTGTGTATGTGGTTGTGTGTGTGTGGTTGTGTGTGGGTGTGTGTGGTTGTGTGTCTCTGTGTGTGTTTGTGTGTGTGTTTGTGTGTGTGGTTGTGTGTGTGTGGTTGTGTGTGTGTGTGGTTTTGTGTGTGTGGTTGTGTGTGTGTGTGGTTGTGTGTGGATGTGTGTGTATGTGGTAGTGTGGGTGTGGTTGTGCGTGTGTGTGATTGTGCATGTGGTTTTGTGTGTGGTTGTGTGTGTGGTTGTGGTTATGCATGTGGTTGTGTGTGTGGTTGTGGTTGTGTGTGTGGTTGTAGTTATGTGTGTGACAGTAATACTAAAAGCATCTCAAAATAAAGGAACACAAACATCGAGTTTGCGGAAAGTCAGTCAATCAGTCAAAATACTTTATTTCGATAAATCAATATCAAAAGAAGGCGCAGTACGATAAATACACAGTGTCAAGAATTCATACAAAACAAAACACACATCATTCAAAATGTTAAAATATACTTCAGTGTTTTTTTTCTTTTGTTTTTTTAAAAAGACAACCATGTTAAAAATAAGAGAGGGAGTAAAATTTTAAAAATACATCACTAATTTCATAAAATCAACATTTATCACAATATAAATTCATATCTCCTCCATTGTCCTAAAATCAACATTTATCACAATGTAAATTGATCTATCCTCCGTTGTCCTTACTCCCAATACACGGTATCCTTTATATAACAAGATGCAAGCTTCATAAGGATATAGTCAATCTCGCGTTTGCCAGGAGCCTGTTCTTTGAGCGCACAGCACCCACCAAGTAACTGGCTATGTGGAAGATGACACTAGGGTTATTTAGTAGCTGCAGGTAAAGGAGTGCTGGCCTAACCTGCAAAAACCCTGCCTTTTTAAGAACAGGCACAAGAAACTTTCTCCTCTCCTCTATGAAATGACCACAAAACATCATGAAGTGCATGGTGTCCTGCGAAGAAAAATTATCGCAGGAACATGGTAGTGACTGTTCAGGCTTACACCATGTTGGATATTGACCTAATATCAAATGTATCATGTTTAGACGGAAGCGAGTTAAAAGAAACCTATGAAAGGGGCGGTTAACCAGGGTAAGGTAAAATTCTGGACCGGGGTGATTGGCAACCAAAAGGTTAGCTCTTACAGTTGGTTTTATGAGCTCCTTTTCCTCTCTTACTGAGGTCAACCTCGTATACATATCCCTTTTGGTTATGGCAATGTCTTTATGTGTGATTATTTCAGGTGAGTAAAAGAGCTCCGGCCTTCCCAGTACATTAAACCCATTTTTTACATAAGTCAGCCACTTAATTGTATGTACATTGTCAAGTGAGAGACAATCTTTGAAGATAGACCGATTAAGGGACAATTCGTCGTTCAGCCAGGTCTTAAGCCACATAATTAAAGGGGCCACTCTGATTATGTCTGTTATAAAACCAGCCCCCAACTCAGAATGGACAGAGTAAGATGGCGTAGATTGGGGCACAGACAGAACTGATCTAAAAAATGTATTCTCTGTAACTTGAAGACAGTCTGTCGGACCATAGCCCCATAATGAACAACCATAGGTGGCGACAGACAGGCACTTGGCTTTATAAATGTTCATAAGGGCTGAGATTGGCCTTGCCCCCAATCTTCTGCTAAAGCCCATAATAGCCGACGAGGTTCTTACAAGGGCGCTGTTTCTATTTTTTATTTGTGGGCCCCAGCTTCCTTTGTCCTCAAAAATGATCCCCAAGTAAGGAAATGTGGGCACTCTGCATAATTCTTCCTTACAACAATAAAAGGTTTTCATTCTCTTACACCGTGAGCCACCTCCCGTGATCATTATTTGTGATTTTTTAGCATTTATTTTAAGGTCTAAGGAATTCATGAATAGACCAAAGGTGTCTAATTACCGTTGTAGCCCGACCCCTGTACGTGACAAAAGCACAGCGTCATCTGCGTACAGGAGGACCGGTGCACAAGTCTCCCCTATGCGCGGTATATCAGGGGTCGCTTCCTTAAGCACAGGTTCAAGGGCATTAATGTAAACTGTGAAGAGCAATGGGGCCAGAATGCACCCCTGCCTCACCCCTCTTTTAGATTTAAAGTGGCTAGTGCATCGCCCGTCTGAACTAACCCTAACTGAAGCCAAAAGGACTGAGTGAAGGTCCGCCAACAGGTTCACAAGAGCACGGTCAAGCCCTAGATCAACCAGGATATGCCAAAGTTTAGTACGGTTCACGAGGTCAAAGGCCGAAGATAGGTCCATAAACCCCAAATACATCGAACCATCTTTGGCCCTGGTGTATTTGTCCACTAGTAACTGCAGGTTTAAGCACTCACTGATCCAAGGTTCCACGCTTAGATCTGAAGCCGTATTGCATATTAGATAGAACCCCTCTATCATCAAGCCACGTCTGTAATCTATAGAGAATGACCCGCCCCATGATTTTCACTGATGAATCAATAAGGGATATTGGGCGATAACACGCTGGGTCAACCCTACTACCCTTCTTAAAGACTGGGATGATTACAGACTCCTTCCAGGAGGCAGGGATACTGTTCTGGCTCAGAACGTTGAAGACCCTGCACAAAACCCTAGACCACAGTTTTGGATCACTTTTAAAGAAGTCGGCTGGAACCCCATCTGGGCCAGGGGCCTTGTTTTTTAATGTCTGTTCAATTGCCCTCTCGACTTCATAGACCTCACAAACTACTCCTGGAACCTCCAGAGTGTAAAGGGATGAATTTGGCAGGTCCTCATTAAGAGCGCTAGAGTATATCTTTTCAAAATGATTAAAAGATCAGTTTGTGGAAAGAGAAAGCACGTTGTAAGTTAAATGGGCAGCAGCAAAGCATTAACATAACATGTTCTTTGATGTTCTTTGAACAGCACAATATCCTTGGTGCAACCACAGTAACTGTTGCGTGGCTAAACACTTATAAGGTCCCAAAGGCCAGACCTATTGGCTATGACAATGCTTGGTGTGGTTGTGTGTGTGGTTGTGTGTGTGGTTGTGTGTATGGTTGTGTGTGTGGTTGTGTGTGTGGTTGTATGTGTGTGTGGTTGTATGTGTGTGTGGTTGTATGTGTGTGTGGTTGTGTGTTGTGGGTGTGGGTGTGGTTTTGGGTGCGATTGTGGGTGCAGGTGTGGTTGTGTGTGTGTGGATGTGTGCTTAGGTGTGGTTGTGTGTGTGGTTGTGGTTGTGTGTGTGTGTGGTTATGTGTGGTTGTGTGTGTGTGTGTGGTTGTGTGTGTGTTTGTGGGTGTGGTTGTGGGTGTGGTTGGGTGTGTGGATGGGTGTGTGGTTGAGTGTATGGTTGCATGTGTATGGTTGTGTGTGGTTGGGTGTGGTTGTGTGTGTGTGGTTGTGTGTGTGGTTAAGGTTGTGTGTGTGGTTGTGAGTGTGGTTATGGTTGTGTGTGTGTGGTTGTGTGTGTGTTGGTGTGTGTGTGGTTGTGTGTGTGTAGTTGTGTGTGGTAACATGGGAGTAACAGAGGAACAAAAGAGCAACCTAAGGAGAAAAGGAGAGCCGAGAGAGGAGGAATGAAAGAGACTGGGGAAGAAATATTAACTTGAAATCAAAGGGAGAACAGAGTTAGAGCTTCAGAAGGAAGAAAGGAGCAGGGAACCTGAAGAGGTGAAAGGATTGATCTCCTCCATTGGTTTGGTCTCCCCCTACTCAGAGGGGTGCTTACAAATACAGCTGTAAGCCAACTAGATGTTCTCCCCCATCGGTTTGGTCTCCCCCTACGGGTCTTAAGCGAAAGACTTTGTCCTTATATGGACATAGAAATCATAACCATATTTGGACATATCCCATGCAGTCCAAATACAGGCATGGATACTTCCACTAGTTTCGAAAAGCCACAACGATTTCTTGGAGAACTCGGCTTTAGCAGTTAGGGACTTCCCCTTGCTTGAATATTGATTTGTCCAAGAACTCATGGAGTTTTCAAAGAACTGCAACTCTTTGATGACGTTATTATGTCTACCTTTACGTCAAACTCAGCACCTTCAAGGTATAAATATGCCCACACTTGCCCTAGCAAACACACTGTGGTTTGAAGCAGTTCGACTATCTACTTGCCCGACGCATCTCGCTACAGCAAGAGCCGATGGTAGCCGACCCTCCAGCTGACACAGTGAGAGAGACGCTGTCTTTTCTCTTGCTGAGAAATCCAGCTCCAGTGTTTCCAAGCTCCCCTTGCGGGGTGTTGGGAAATCAAGTGCTGAGACCGAGATACCAGACCTCCTTCATTCTAAACCAAGATACAGAGCTGATTAGACCCTAAGATAATTCTTGGATAGATTCTTGGCAAAAGAACACTAAACTTATGCTACACCACACTTACTCCTTCCCTCGTACTAGACTTAGGTTAGGTACATCAGGGTAGGCGTATTTTAGAAGCACCAGTTGAGTACTTTTTAGTCTTTATTTATGTACAGATTTTATGGCATAGAAACCATACCATGCTTTTACAGTATTATTTTATAATATTCTTCTTGCTGTATGCATTATACTTTACTGCCAGCATTACGATTGTAGCAGTTCATTTCTTCTGCATGAGAAAGAAGACTTTTCAATAAATACTTTTATTGAAAATGCCCGTCTCTCTATTTCTCTGCACCTCTGGTGAAATGAAGCATGCACTAATGACTGAGTGAAATATCTATCTATTGTTTCTACGACTCTGAAGATACGTTTTATCTTGAGGAAACAAAGTTGTCATGTTTATGAGATTGTCAGAAACTAATCCCTTCTTGTTTATTCGAGAAAGTTTCTAGTGACCTCTGAGCTAGCTGGCACTCACAATTAAGTTTAATATATTCGATAGAGACCTAGTAGAACTAAGTCCAATGCCACATCTATAGGATATATTATTCCAATGCACAGAGCCTTTTGGAATTATAGGAACTACACTACATGGCGCCCAATGTTTAGTGAGGCACTAATTTAACGCTAGATACTAGAGTAACTCAGTTGTGCTTTTCACAGAAACCCCTTTTCCCATAAAATACTCTAATAGACGTCTGGAGTGGATAAAATATCCGCCATAACTGAGTAGGACAAAAAATCCTATATATTAGTTTTTGGTTTTGTTCAACGTTGAAGGAGACAGTGTTCCAAAATATTGTGCACCTTATCTTTGTTTCCTTGAAACTTGCTCTGCAAACTTTCAGTCAACAAAATGTCAACTAGTGACGAGGAAAACGGTGGAGATGCATTAAATGCAAACAAACTGGGTCTAAACCTTACAGGTTTTCAAGAAACCGATGTGGATGCTACAATCATCCAGGAAAACGTACGCAAACCAATTGCTATAAAGCTTATACAAAATGGCCTCTCATCGAGAGGTGGTAGGGTAATATTTGTCATAGAGGCACATGAATATCGGCAGACAGAGGTATTCTATTCATGGATTATCTTCCATGTAGCAAATCCAAGAACGCATGTGTTCCACTTCTAAAAGATAGAGGAACCTCCAACGGAATACTTTCTTTTCGAGGAGATTGAAATTCCACTAACTTACTAAGAGCATCAGCTCTGGTTTAAAGGCGCCGTACAACATCAAACTCACATTACCAGGCTCAGTCCACTAGGTAGACCAGGAGCAACGTGGCCGGTACTAGCCAGCTATACACCATATCCTGACATTGAAAGAATGTCAAGTGAAGAACTATTAGCTCAGCTAAAACAATTAATTAAAATACATAGACAATTGGTACAATATGTCATGCGGACTCTAACAGTTCAACCTGCTATAAGAATTCCACAGCACACCCCTCATCAGGGGAACACAAACAAAATTACACCACAGACCATCCAATCGGTCATCGGTAAATTACCCACAAAAAGGGAACAAATTCCCATCTGGTTAGCTCAAAAAATTACTCAAATCGAGGCAGTATTTCCAGATAGTATACCTCATGAGAAACACAGGATTCTAACAATCTGTTTATCAATGGGGATTGCACCACACCTGGAGGACTGTGACAATTGGGGTACAGTCTTTGCTGCAATCTATACAAAAACACATGGTGTTCCGTCCATGGCGGTAATACCAGATGTCCTGAAACAGATTCAAAATGAATACGGGGCAGAGCCTGCTTTAAATCTCGGTATGAAGTTACTGAAAGATTTCAAACAGGTCTCAGCCATAATAATAGCTAATATTAAAGGTGAAACAGCATGCGTGGCAATCCGCCAAAACTAAAAGAACTTGATGTAACTGAGCAACCGTATGAACTGGCCAGAATAATGAAAAATATTATGAGGAACTAGGAAGAGATAGTTTGTGTGGGAAACCAGTAAAACCCGAACTAACAGAAAATCCTGAAAAAGTTTTTATTAAAAACACACTCACTACTCCTAAAAAGAAGTGGGAAAATACTAGACAGACACTTCCTAAAGAGAAGCGTTCTCAATTTAGAGGTAGGACTCCTCAAAGGAGCCCTCTGAAAAGAGGTGTAACCTCAGAAACAGGGATACTTTGAGAAAACCTGATAGATATCAAGATACTGATACACGTTCCTCTCGTACCTTTCAGACTTCCTCACAGAAATCGGAAAGAAGAGAATGATCATAACACAAGGAAGAACGCGTGAAGTCCAAAGACGATCAACACGTTCGAAATAATAAGAAACCTCAATTCACCAAAAAGAAGGTAGCAAGTCTAAAAATCAGACATGCCGAGGATCTTGAGGACACAACTCAAGAACGGGGAGTGGGCCCAGACAATGCTGGACAGCGCAGCAGAAGTTACCATAGCTCGCAAGATCCTGAAGGGTCATCTGGAGACAGTGGAATTGAATGAATACATTCAAGTTAAAACTGCTGATACCAGGGTTAGTGTACCCCATAAGTTATATGAAGTAACATTCCGGATAGAGGGGGACATAACTAGAAAAATAAACTCTCTAAGGGTTATGACATCCTTCTGGCTGAAAAAGACTGACCACCTGAATTTGTCAGGCAGTGCCCACATGCCAGCCTTCTCAAATCATATTCATATTCATAAAAAATACCCCTGTGCCAGAAAATGGGCTGTAGCCCAGGCTCTAGCATTATATAAAAATCATGTGGGATGGGATGAGGCCTCTCCTCACCATAAGATCCAGTTAAAAAATCAGCCTACTGCTCAGAGGCAGTATCCAGTTAAGCAAGAAGCTAAAAAACAGGTCAGGGAGATCTTAGATCAACTACAATAGCAAGGGGTGATTGAAACATGCACCTCGTCCATGAACAATCCTTTGTTTCCTGTCTCCAAAACAGACAATACGTATCGTCTAGTTTTGGACTACAGACATTTAAATTCTTGTTGCAAAACCTTTGCAGTACAAAATGCACACAGTGCAGCACTGATGAATAACATCGTGCACAAAAAAGATAAAACCACATTAGATATTTTAAACGGTTTCTTCTGTCAAAATATTGCACCTGAAAGCAGGTATTTGACCGCTTTCTCAATCATGGGGACACAGCGTCACTTCTGTCGCCTCCCCCAGGATTCAAGAATAGTCCAGGGTTATTTTTCAGCCAGAGTAACAAAGTTGATGCAAACGTATGATGATGAGGCATTATCTTATGTCGATACCATCTATCTTACAGACGATGACTTGGACAGGCACTTGAACAGGCTGAACACCATAATATTTGGATTTGGCTCTGAAGGGTTCAAATTCAACTTTAAAAAATCAAGAATTGCCCATCGCAGCATCCTATTCTTAGGATACGAACTTTCAAGTGAAGGCAAAAGCCTGGCAGCAAACTTTTTAGAAAAATGTGCGCTGCTCCAACCTCCAAAATCGCTGAAAAACATACAGTCAATTCTAGGATTCCTGAATTTTGGAAGAACTTACATTCTAAACTACGCAGAAAGGGTTTAACCTCTCTACGAATTAATCAAACCTGATTTCAAACCTACTAATTGGACTCAAAAACACACAGACATTTTGCGTCCAGACATGTTAGCAACAACCCATTTACAGACATTTGTAAACATACGCAACCTTGTAATCCGAATCATCCCAGGGAGATGCAGATTCACGTACCTAACCTTTAATGAAGGTGAAAAGGTACCAATAGCTTATAAATCACACTTGTACACACAAGCTGAAATTAAATTCACTTCAACAGAAAAAATTCTGACAGCAGTTCAAACTAGTAGCAAAAGAGAGAGCTCTCGTACAGGGAAAACGCATAAAAGGTTGTACTCCTGTACATGCATTAGAGGCAGTGACAAAAGCGAGCATTCTGAATGTAAAAGCTTTACATCCGAGATGAATACAATGGATTAATTCTCTTGCTGCAACAGACGTTGAATACGTTTTTGACCCCTACTGGAAAACTCAAGAATTTCTACAATACGAACAAGAATGTCCTCTGCCCACTGAGATTCTGCCTCTAGAACATTACGGATGTATAATTTATACAGACGGATCAGCACAGCCCGCAATTGAGGGAAAACAAGCTCATAGTGCAGCGTGTGCGATTGTTAAAGGTCGCTGGCGCGATGGTAAATTCCGACCTACGGTAACAAAAACTCAATCTCTAATAGATTGTACAGCTCAGCGAGCTGAACTTCAAGCTTTCAAGATGGCGCTTGAAAATACCGATCGCAGATTCCCCACACTCATAGTGCGCGATTCGTATTACTGCATCCAATCTAACAATGAATACTTGCAAAACTGGGTTCAAGACGGTTTCAAAGATGCAAAAGGTGGCACAATCTAGCATAAGTTGCTTTGGGAACAAGTAGTTCTATTACAGAATGAACTACAAAAGACTCACATGATTCATACACTGAGTCATCAGCATGATGGCATTCACGTTGAAGGGAATTCATTGGATGATGAAGCCGCGAAGGCAGCTGTGCAAACGACTTCTGTAGCTGCAATCACTCATTCAAAAACAGAAATAGATGGCGAAAAAATGGTAGCTGTCAATCCCACAAGCAAAGGCAGCGGTGCAGGATTACCTCTAAATTACCCACTTGAATATTCATACATAATTGATGCAAACTCCGTTCCTTTTGCTCGAATCCCTGGAGTGGGGGATAGGGTAATTCCAAATAGGGAACGTAGAGGTGCTTTAATACAAGACGCACATATGGGAAAGGGTCTGATACATCAAGGGATCTCTAAATCTCTACTAGAATTAAAAGAGACGTACTGGTGGCCAGGGATGAATGCCCACATTTACGAATTTGAAATTAATTGCAATGTCTGCTACAGAGATCATAGCATAGAGAACCACCCGATACCTGACTACAGTGTAGCCAGCCTAGTACAGACACCATTGTTAGACAGCATTAGACTTTCTACACTAATAATAATAATAATAATAATAAATAAAGACGTCACAATGGACGAATGCGGTGCCAAAACTATTAGGACAAGATTCTTTTGGATGTGGCCTCAGTGCTCGGCTGACGCCCGAACTTTTATAAAAGATTTTTATAAAAGATTTGCAAGTCTTTATCGGCACATACGCAATCGGCACGCTACATTCTGACTCGGGTCCTGCGTTTAGCTCTCAAGCTTACAAGGAACCCATGGCCAGCTTTGGCGTTGCATTGCGGTACTCAAGTTCATTCCATCCTGAGGGAAATTCGGTTGTGGAAAGAAAAAAACGTGTTATAAAGAAACCTATAACAGCAAGGGTATTTGGCACGCGTGACGGGTGGGTCAAACATCTAATAAGTGTCCAACGTAGTCTTAACAATCTGCCAAGAAATTCTCTGGGTGGAATCACTCCATATGAAATCCTTTTTGGTACTAAAATGATTGTCGAAGACCTCGGTCATCATACTTCAGTATTAGAACAAAAACCCTTTGATAGTCTAAGCAACACATTACGAACACTGAAGAAAAACTACCTGTCCCAGCAAGACCTGTCTGGATTCCAAAGATTGGGGATCTGGTCAGAGAAAAAAAAGCGGCTAAGAAGGAATTTGGGCCTTCTTACAGAAAACCAGTACCTGTCTTAGCAATCTACGGATCAAGAACAGTGTTACTGCCGCCCCTTGGTGGAAGAAAGGAGAACCGGTTCATATCAATTGACCTGGTAAAACCACACCATGTGGCTGATAATAAGTAGTAGGCCCAGTGGACTCCAGAGTTGTAGCAGACAACCAAAACTCGCCGCTATCCAAGAGGTTCAAACTGAGAGACTCATCACCTTTGAAGAATCTGCAGTAAGAAAAGAAGGACTATGCAACAAAGCCATCAATCAATCAATCAGGTCATTTGTAGAGCGCACTACTCACCCGTAGGGTCTCAAGGCGCTGGGAGGGGGGGGGGTGCCGCTACTGCTCGAACAGCCAGGTCTTGAGCTTCTTCCTGAAGGAGAGGTGGTCTTGGGTCAGGCGCAGATTGGTCGGAAGTGAGTTCCAGGTCTTGGCGGCCAGGTGGGAGAAGGATCTTCCTCCTGTTGTCGCTCTTCGGATGCGGGGGACGGCGGCGAGGGCGTGGTTGGTTGATCTGAGGAGGCGCTTGGGAGTGTAGAAGTTGATCCGGTTGTTGAGGTAGCTCGGGCCTTGGTCGTGTAGGGCTTTGTGTGCGTGGGTGAGGAGACGGAAGGTGATTCTCTTGTTGACCGGGAGCCAGTGCAGATCTCTCAGGTGTCCGGAGATGTGGCTGCGTCGGGGGATGTCGAGGATGAGTCTCGCCGAGGCGTTCTGGATCCGTTGGAGTCTCTTCTGGAGTTTTGCAGTGGTTCCGGCGTAGAGGGCGTTGCCGTAGTCCAGTCGGCTGGTGACGAGGGCTTGGGTGACCGTCTTCCTCGTCTCGGTGGGGATCCACCGGAAGATCTTACGTAGCATGCGCAGGATGTTGAAGCATGACGAGGAGACGGCGTTGACTTGTCTGGTCATGGAGAGGGAGGAGTCCAGGATGAAGCCCAGGTTGCGTGCGTGGTCCGTCGGTTTGGGTGCGGTGCCCAGGGCGGGGGGCCACCAGGAGTCGTCCCAGGCGGAGGGCGTGGAGCCCAGGATGAGGACCTCCGTCTTGTCTGAGTTCAGTTTCAGGCGGCTGGTCGTCATCCATTCGGCTACGTCTCTCATCCCTTCGTGCAGGTTGGCTCTGGCGGTGGCGGGGTCGTTGGTCAGGGAGAGGATCAGCTGGGTGTCGTCAGCGTAGGAGATTATGTTGAGGTTGTGTTGGCGTGCGATGGTCGCGAGGGGGCTCATGTAGACGTTGAAGAGGGTGGGGCTCAGTGAGGATCCTTGAGGGACGCCGCAGATGACTTCGGTGGCCTCTGACTTGTACGGTGGTAGGCGGACTCTTTGTGTTCTTCCGTCGAGGAAGGAGGTGATCCATTCCAGTGCCTTCTCCTGGATTCCGATGTTGCTGAGGCGCTGTATTAGGGTGCGGTGGCAGACAGTGTCGAAAGCCGCGGAGAGGTCCAGGAGGATGAGGGCCGCTGTTTCTCCGTTGTCCATCAGAGTTCGAAGGTCGTCGGTGGCGGCGATGAGGGCGGTCTCGGTGCTGTGGTTCGCTCGGAAGCCGGACTGTGAGGGGTCGAGGGATCCATTCGTCTCGAGGAAGGCGGCCAGCTGTTTGTTGACGGTCTTCTCGATGACTTTGGCCGGGAACGGGAGGAGCGAGATGGGACGGTAGTTCTTGAGGTCGGTGGGGTCTGCTGTGGGTTTCTTGAGGAGAGCGCTGAGTTCGGCGTGCTTACAGCTCTCAGGGAAGGTGGCGGAGTCGAAGGAGGTGTTGATGATGTCCCGCAGGTGGGGTGCGAGGACAGCGTCGGCTTTGTTGAAGACGTGGTGAGGGCAGGGGTCAGTCGGAGATCCGGAATGGATGGAGTTCATGGTGCGGATGGTGTCTTCGGTGCTGATCGGGGTCCAGGTGCGGAGGGTGGTGGTGGGTGGCGTCGTTGCGGTTGTGGCTTGCGTTGGTTGGTTGTTGAAGCTGTTGTGTATGTCCGTGATCTTGTTGTGGAAGTAGGACGCGAGGGAGTTGCAGAGTTCTTGCGACGGGGTGATGTCATTGTTTCCGGCGTTGGGGTTGGATAGCTCTTTCACGATGTTGAAGAGTTCCTTGCAGTTGTGTGCGTTGTTGTCCAGCCGGTCCTTGTATGCATTTTTCTTGGTGGCGCGGATCAGTTGGTGGTGTTTCCGGTTGGCGAGCTTGAGGGTGGTCATGTTGTCCGTCGTTGGTTCCCTTCTCCAGGCTTTCTCGAGGGCTCGACAGTTCTTCTTGGAGCTCTTGAGTTCGTCGGTGAACCATGGTGTTTTTCTGCTGCAGGATCTGCTGGGTGGGGTTCTCAGAGGGGCGAGTTCGTCCGCGCAGTCGTTGATCCATTTCGTGAGGTTGTCGGCGGCCTGGCTGGGGTTCGCTGAGTTGGCGGGAGGGTGCTGGCTCAGGGAAGCGGTGAGCTGGTCGGCTGTGATCTTGTTCCAGCTTCTTCGAGCAACCTGTTGCTGGTGGTGGTGGATCGTCGTTCTTCTGAAGGTGAAGTGGACGCAGCTGTGGTCCGTCCAGTGGAGTCCTGTTGCGTGGCTGAAGGTGACGTCTTTGCTGGATGAGAAGACGGCGTCGAGTGTGTGTCCGGCGAGGTGGGTGGGGGTGGTCACCAGTTGCTTGAGTCCGAGGTTGTCGAGGTTGTCGAGCAGGCTGATGGTGTTGCGGTCGTTGTTGTTCTCCAGGTGGAAGTTGAGGTCCCCCAGGAGGATGTAGTCGGCGGAGGGGAGAGCGTGCGGGCTGACGAAGTCGGCGATGTCCTCGCTGAATCGTGTGCGTGGTCCCGGGGGTCGGTAGATCAGGGTGCCTCTGAGGGTGGTCTTCGGGTTGGTGTGGATCTGGAAGTGCAGGTGTTCAGCGGTGGTGAGGGTGTCGTCGGTGTTGGTCGTGATGCGGATGGTGTCTCTGTGGATGATGGCGATGCCTCCTCCCGTCTGGTTGGCGTTTCGGTCCCTCCGGGTGATCTTGTAGCCCTCTGGGATGGCGATGGCGATGTCTGGGGCTGAGGAGGCGTTCATCCAGGTCTCGGTGATGAAGGCAACGTCGGGGGTGGTGGTGTCGAGCAGGTTCCAGAGTTCTACGGCGTGTCTGTGGACGGAGCGGGTGTTGAGCAGGATACACTTGAGGTGGGTGCTGCTGGAGTTCGGCTTGGCGGGTGCAGGGAAGGTCCGGATGCAGGTGAACTTGCAGGCGTGGCAGCTGAAGGGTCCGTGGGTGTGCTTCGGGGCGGCTCGGTGACATCCTGGGATGTGGCCGGTGTTGAGTGCGATGAGGTCGGCGGCGCTGTAGGTTCGTCGGGTCGGCTTCCGTCGGTGGGGGCCAGGGGTCCTGGCGCTGGGCGCGGTCCAGGCGCGGACGGGCGCAGACGGGCTTACCTTTGGCGCGCCTTCGGCGCACAATCGGCGCGCCCGCTGCGCGTCAACGCTGCGCGTGCGTACGGTCGCCATTTAAGGCCAAGTGCGCGGGTGGGCGGGTCAGCTGGGAGGCGGGAGCGGGGAGGGAACACAAGGAAAAAAGGGGCGGGGTCGCAAGTGGTGGCGGGAAGCGGGGGCGGCGAGGGAGGCGGGAAACAGGACAGGGGACGGCGAAACAGGCACAAATTCCAGAAAAAGACGCTAAACACGGGCCAAAAAGACTAGGGGAGAAAAAATACAAGCACAAATTACAAGTAGCGCAAAACAAGGGCAAAGACAAGAGAAACCAAAGCAAGCACAAATGCAGTCAAAACAGGCAGCGAGGCAGCGCACAGCGGAGGGGCACACGCAGCAGCTGGTGGCCGTGCGGCGCGGGGGTGTCCCACAAGTGGGTCACACTTACCTGTGCCGCACGGTCGCCATTTAAGTAAGCCATGGAAGTTGTGCCTCTTGAAACCCAAATAACAGTTCGTCAAGAGACTCCCGTCTACATTGATGTAGCATCTGACTATACTAATATGTCAAGGGACCAAGCAGCTCCAGCTATTTCAAATAAACCGGATGCAGTACCAACAATTGACAGAAATGCCACTGGCTATTTCATCAATTTTGATACTTTTTCTAGGATCCCAGTGAGCCCGAAACCACGCCAGCAAATAAAACTTTCAAGAAACAAATAACAGAACTTTCTCACCAGCTTGCAAATACATATCTGGTTTCCCCATGCGTTGAATTTTGGATTGTGTTAGGTGTACTTTTTGTCCTACTATGGCTCATTCTTGTTTTAAGTTTAGGAAAGCTGATAGATGGAAAATATAGTAAAATGGACACAGCAAGTAAGAACATCAACTTGCTCCTGAAGGACACAAATCATCTCATTGTGAACAAAGAGACCTGTCATCAGTGAACATCGCAGCCGTTCCTCTACCTGGTGGTATAGCATGGGACAGAACTGATTATGACATCCATGGTCCTGTAGATCTGTTGAAGATTCCACACCAATTTAAGGTTTCCTTGAGTGACTTTGTTTCACCCAGCACATTTTCGGATGATTGGGACTTTGAGACTGTTAATAAAATGATGGCAGATTTAGAAATGTCAGCAAAATTTACAAAACATGAATACTTTGAGGGTTCATCAGATTATGAACACATGTATTGTTTTAATCATTATGGGCATCATTATTTGCACAAATCTGCAAACCCTAGAAATGTTTTTACTTATATAATCAATGCAACCATTGTCCAATGCCACCAATGGGTGGCTCAAAAACATTTTATGAAAAATGTCCATACTTCTCAGGTTTTTATGTCACAAATCCAGAAACATTTTACTTTAAAAATGTTAATAAGACAGGAATGAAAAGTATGTTGACTAATACTAAGCAAATTTATTCTGCGGCCTTTTATGCTCAATCGTCCACATTAGGTTTTGACTTATGGAAAGACAATATTGAGACAAAAACTGTCTGGGGCACAAAAGACTGGCGGGTGCAAGGTTTAGAAGCATTATTTAGAGCCTGCATCATCCCAGAACAAATAATGTTCTTAAATGAAACTGTTCAACAGACATCTTGTCTTGGCCTTGCTAAGATAAAAGACTTAAACAAACCGCCCATACCTAATCCCACACCTGCTAGTAATGGAACTACAGATGAGGAGGTAGACGTAAAATATATTTTACAACAGAACAGAACTAATCCTGATTGGAAGAAATGGTTAATCTAGCCCACTGATACGAATAACTATCAAAATAGATTCCTGAATAAGATACAAGGGTTTACAGTAACTAGACCTGATCCAAGATATATCCAGAGACAACATCCAGGGATAATAACAACTTACAGTGTAGGAAAAATGTGCCTTGAGTGGCTACAAAAATCTGCACTCCTAGATATAAAACAACACTTAACTTTACTTAAAGATGGCGTTGATTTGAGAGATTTCTTACAAGGACCTCGTGAACCACGTCATAAACATTTCATATATGCCGGTATGTATGCTGCTTATAATGAAGCCTGGAAATGGCAAATGGAAACTGCAGAACGAATACGAGGAATTGATCGTATTAATTCAGAGAAAGCTCTCACTATAGTTGACAATGGGTTAACAACTCTGTCATCCAGAATTTATTCTTTGGACAGCATTGTATCCTCTGCCATAGACATAGTGGAACATGACTTGCTCATGTTACAACATGGATAGTCTCAACTGGGTTCTATAATACTACTAGGCTGGATGTTACAAAACCTTCGTTCAGGTTATGTGCCTTGGCGTCTAATCAACACCACGTCATTGTTTACTGTATTTAACCTTACAGATAAACAAATCTCTTTGGCACAGAGGGGAGCAGACTATACGGTGCTGAGCATAGAAAAACTGGAAAGATTACCATTAACCGTTTCTGAGAAACCAGCCATGGAATGGATAATACATGGCACCATCACGATGCCAGTGACGATTTTCAAGTTTCAGCATTGCTTGAAACACATACCAGCAGGCCTGTATGAAAGGTTGGGTAAAGAATACATAAAGTAGACCTGGGATTTAAAATACACACACAAATGTTGGAGTGGGGAAAATAAGGTATTTTCTAATGGTACAAATTGCAAAAGCATACTGAGTGGTACACTTTTATGTCAGGGTATTAATTTACATGGAGCCTGCGATGGTTCTTCGACCAACTTATCCTGCCACCTTCAGGGTTCCCCGGCAGCAGTGATAGATCAAATGTTTAGGTAGCTGTCCAATTGGAGCTACATAATGTTGAATGATCACAGCTGTTGTGGAATGATGCCAGGAATAGCCTATCTCGTTAGTGTGTCAGCCAGGGTCACTTGCTGTATGCAAGTATTGTTTTCTAAAACTAAGACAGACGGGGAGTCGCCACTATGGCCTTCACTGAACATCTCTTCTATACGAATTTATACTTTAAGCAGAATGAAAGACCTTCTTTTACAAATAACTGTGCCACTGACCTCGTCCAGAGAGACGTATGATCTGCAAGTTGCAAGGTCCTCTGCGGAGATACATGCCCTATTATCAACAAACTGCCCCATACATTTCACAGAAATGATAGGTCCTATCTTAAACATGTCTGATACCAGTGGTATTGTACATGTATTTAAGACGATTTTTTCGGGACTGTTAGCACCCTTTGAAGCAGGCCTAGGCATTTTTCCAAACTTCGTGCACTCTGTGTTTGGTGGCCTACCTCTCATTTTGGGACTCGTAGCAGGGATACTATTTTTGTTCCTTCTGCTCCGATATGGCAAGTCCAGTCACCAGCGATACCCAGATTACCATGGAGAAAACTCTTCTGGCAATGCAGTATCGTGAGAGCATAACACAGATTCTTGGCTTGGCTCGTTTGAGAGATCTGAATACCACGTGGTTCCTGTCATTCAGACCAATCTGGCAAGATTGCATCTTACCTGTTCTACGATGCCTGCTTTGTGGAGAGGAATGCGTGTTGGATATTTGTCTGACACTTCCTTTTTTTTTTTTTTAAAGAATTTTATTTGACAAGCAAGTCATAGAAATTAACATATCCAAATACATAATCAGAAAAATAAGGTGAATCTAATTCAATTCGGTGCAGGTTCATATTGTACGAAACACAAACAAATGTTAAGAGAAAATAGATCCTAGTCAGAACACATCATTAATATTTAATAAGCCCTAAACAAAAAGAACATCCATGATCCAAATCATTGCAGGCCTTGCAAAAAATTCCCCCATATCTTGACAAACTTTCTTTTTGCTTTAATACCTCTTTTCCTAGCAATAGCATCTTCCATAGTGTAAATTTCCCAAACCAATGTCCACCATTCAGTTATATGAGGAGGATTCTGAGAAATCCAGGCCCTAGCGATCACGAGTCTGGCACAAGCCAGTGTGATATTTAGCAGTTCATTATGGATAGGGCTAACCGGGTATATGGACGATAGTACCGCGGCTGCGTTGAGTGAGAAGTTAATTAGTTGATTTTGCGTTAAAATATTTTCTATGTCCACCCAATATTTAGTTAGTATTGGGCATGAATATATCATATGTATGAGGTCTGCTGCCACCAGACCACATTTAGGACATTTAGTATGATCGGTATTAAAGTTACTTTGTGCCCATTTAGAGATTTTTAGTGGAGTGTAGTAAAGTTGGCTGACCGTTCTATAGGCTTGGAGTTTCAAGCTAGAAGACTGGACGGCTTTAGTGATATTGACCAAGGCAGCAGAGACATTCTGAGTTGTCACATTATATCCTAGGCTAAGAGTCCATTTTGATGCCAGTCTAGGAGCTTCGTCAAAGCTATTCTGACTGAGACACTTGTATCCCAAACTAATTAATGGCTTTCTATGCACAGAATAGAAACAAGCCCAAATATCTGACCTTGTAATTTCTATCAAATTCATTTTCCGTACTAGGTAGTCCCGAATTTGAATGTATTTGTATCTCATTTTTTCAGGCAGTTTATACAGAAGTTTCAATGTTTCAAATTGTAAGAGACCATCAGTACTATACACATCTCCTAAAGTCTGAATACCGTAGTTAGCCCATTCTCGACCAGTTTTATCTCTAAAAATATCTGGAAGTCCAGGATTGTCCCATATTGGCAGCTCATTGTGAAAAAAAGAGGTGTTACACTTGGTCAACATCTGTTTCCATATGAATACGGCGTCCCTCGCAGTCTTGAATTTAACGCGTTTAAAGTAGTTTGGGTCTTGTACTTTTGCCAGGAACTGTTTTGAATGGTCACCAAGCATAAATTGGTGAAAAAAATATTGATTGTTAGGGGCAAAAAGGCTACGCAGCCGGCCTAAAAAGGAGGCAAGAAAATAAGCTCTGAAATCTGGGAAGTTTAAACCTCCCTTTTCAGATGAGAGTTTTAATATCGTCATAGACCTTCTAGCCTTCTTATAGCCCCAAACTAAACTACTTAAAATGCCATCTAATTTTTAAAAAAATAAGTTATTAACGCGGCAAGGTATGGAGCGAAATAAATATAAGAACTTCGGCAAAATGTTCATCTTAATCAGATTCATACGGCCTATGAGATTTAATGGGATCTTGTGCCATTTTTTCAAAAGATTGGTAACTTCTTTTAGTAAAGGATCGAAATTTAGTGAATTTATATGATCAGTTTTAGATGATATCCTCACCCCTAGATATACTGCAGATTGACATAATCCTTGCACAGGTAAATTGGCCTGATAATTCATGATAACCTGTGTTTTATTTATATTTAATTTGTAACCTGAAATGATCCCGAAGTTATTAGCTTCTATCGTTATCCCTATTAGTGCATCCGTTACATTGGTAGTATAGATGGCTAAATCATCTGCATATGCGGTGATTTTTAAAGTTTTACCTTCATGCAAAATAGGGACGATCTTGATTTGAGCTTCCAGAGCGTTTATGAATGGCTCCATGGAGAGAGCAAAAAGCAGGGGTGATAGCGGACATCCCTGCCGCGTCCCCCGCCGAATTGGGAAAATAGAGGAAAGTACCCCAGCATAACTGATTTTAGCGTTAGGATCCTTATATAGTGCCTGAATGCTTCTTAAAAAACGCCCTCTAAAGCCAAACTGTCTTAGAACTTCCCACAAATAGTCCCACCCCACTCGGTCGAACGCCTTCTCTGCGTCTAAAAGTATCATACCGAGTGGGGTGAGACTAGTCGTAGCCACGTCAAAAGCAGTAATAGCCATGTTAAGATGCAAGGTGGTGTCCCTTCCAATAACAAAACCGTGCTGCTGGTCATTTACCATCTGGGGCATAAAAGGGGCTAGTCGCATAGCTAAAAGTTTAGAATAAACTTTAGCATCGGTGTTTATCAGAGATATAGGTCTGTAAGACCCACACTCCACAGGAGGTTTATTTTTTTTTAAGAAAAACATAATTTTAGCTGTCTTCCAAGAATCTGGTGCCTTCCCAGTAGCACCAATTGCATTAATGACCAAACAGAACAGTGGTAAAATTTCATCTGCACAAATTTTGTATACCTCAATGGGTAGTGTATCCTCACCAGCCGCCTTATTAGATGGAAGAGAGGTGACAGCAAGACGAAGCTCTGTTAATGTGACCTCTTGTTCTAATTGGTCAATACATGTTTGTTCCAAGTATACTGCTTCAGGTAAGTTCTTCCTAATATAAGATTGTAGCTGGGCATCAGTGCCTCTACTCTCAGGGGTATATAGATTTTCGTAATATGAAGCAAATTGTCCCAGAATTTGTGCTGGTTGAGTATATAAAACATTTTGGGGATCCTTAATAGCTTTTATTAGGGTTGTTGCCCGATCATCTGCAACTTTATAGGCCAAAAGCTTCCCGACTCTATCTCCACATTCATATTGAGATAATTTATATTTGATAATTTTCTGAGTGTTTTTCTCCCTGAAAGAGCTTTTAAGAGTTGAGCGTTGAATTACAAGTTTAGTTTCTAATTGAGTTATACTTTGCGTGTCCATCTCATCAGCTCTAAGTCTGTCTTCTAGTTGTTTCTCAAGTGACAAAATATTAGCTAAGATAGCCTTAGTCTCTTTCTTACGAATAAAGTTTTGTTTAAATACATATTGCTGCGCAACTCCCCTAATAAAAGCTTTGCAAGCTTCCCAAACTGTTAGAAGATTAGCAGTTTTGATATTAATTTCAATGAATTCCTTAATATGTTCCTTTAACTTAGCTACAAATACTGCGTCTATTAGCAAATATCTAGGGAATGTAAAAAGTCTACATTCAGGCAACCTTTGAGTGATATTAAATATAAGAAGTATGGGGCTATGATCGGATGAGATCCTTGGAAAAATCTCCATATGTCCTGTATCAATAATTTCATCCGAAGCCCACGCCAGATCTATTCGTGAGCACCGTTTATGAGGTGAGGAGTAATAAGTATATCCAGGTATTTCAGGGAACAAGTTTCTCCATACGTCTTTAACGTTATGTATCCTTGCTAATTCTAAAATTGACGCCCTAGTTTTGCGCATACGTCGAAAAATACCTCTTTTTGTAACATCCTGATCATAATCTAACACACAGTTAAAATCCCCCATCAAAATAAGTTCTCCCTCCCATGCGAGCAGTTCCATGTTTAACCAATCAAAAATATATGGGTCATCGGTGTTAGGCCCATAAATGGCACAAAAAACATATTTACGATTTTCCATCAGCACTGCCAACGGATGTTGACGCTTTGCTTGGTTCAGTAATGGCTCACGCATTGTGTTATCCCCAGCGGCTACCAATCCTGATGACGGCATTCATTGAGGTCTCACCAGCAATTCCAGCTGAGGGTGAGATATGTGGACCAACAGGCACACAGGTACCATCTACTGCGAACATTGCTAATGCGACAGATGCTGACGGCAATGCTTCTCATCTGTGCACGATTGATCTACTTAATGATGTGGTTCAACTTTCACCTGCTGTGGTAGACGATTTCTTTGCCAGCTTAGAAGATTTAATGTTTTCTCTTGACACCAAGAATAACTTTTGAAATTAGCACACAGCGTTCTATCAACTTTGAATTCGACCTTTGTTTTTCAAAACAAAAACTTCTAACTTTGGAACTCTATTTTTCTACAATTTGATTTGACTTTTTCCAAAATTGAACTTTGGCACAAAGTAATCTGCTTAAAGCAGAACAATTCTTAGAGAACAAGAATTCTGTGAATACTTCCTAGAAACAATATTGCCCTTATCCACAAACCAAAACAGTTTATATATTCTGCTATGGGATGGTCTCGACCTTTTTATTCAGTGTTTAAGAGCCATTTCATAAATGTAATTTTCATGATTCATTCAGTTAGCATTGCCAAATATCATACTATATGCTTAAAATGAAATCATTGCTTTCAAATGCGTACAGTACAAATGCTCATTTTCGTGTACAACCATTTCAAATGCATTTTTATGTTATTTTTGGTGGGATTGTAAACACATGCTTTAAATATGTTTTAGTGCTTGAATTTAGTAATGTCGAACATAATAAAGTGGAGTGGGTGTAGTATAGCATTTTAGGACCCTAGTGTAATTTTCCCGATTCATGCCCTTATATAGGTATAAATCACCTTGTCCTTATATAGGCATAGAAATCATAACCATATTTGGACATAGCCCATGCAGTCCAAATACAGGCATGGATACTTCCACTAGTTCTAGTGACCTCTGAGCTAGCTGGCACTCACAATTAAGTTTAATATATTCGATAGAGACCTGGTAGACCTAAGTCCTACGTCACATCTATAGGATATATTATTCCAATGCGCAGAGCCTATTGGGAATATAGGAACTACACTAGAGTAGGGGGAGACCAAACCGACGGGGAGATCATCTGCTCGGTCAGCCGGGAAGCTCAGCCCTTCCATGTAACAGAGCGAGCACTTAGAGCTGGCAGCTTGCCAGCCTCTGTTGCTTCAGGCTGTAAGAAAACTCATCCATAATACGAGATTTGAAGATTTTGGGTTCAAGGTGTTTACATGCAACCTGTTTTGTTTAACGTCCGTGGAGTGGGAAGCATTACAAAGAATTATAAGGGGCACCAAACACCAGAGGCACATTTCACAACAGGAAAACAGGATAAAATGTTGAGATAAACACCACATCTATATGGTGAAAGCTGTCTACAATGAAAGCAAAACCTCCCTTTACATAAGAAATGAAAATGGCCCATTGACACCAGGCTTGGTTGTTAAAAAAATAAGCCTTGGGCCTTGAAGTCCGTTGCGAGTGACAAAAGTAAAAGAGAGGGGGGTGTGCAAGCCCGAGCGAAAGTGAAACTAATTAAAGTGATTGCGACGCCTGCTGCAGTATAGAGGTGGGGGGCAGGGGGTGGGGAAGGGAGGGGGGAGGCCTGCATCTGTGGTGGAATAGAATCACAGATGGAGGCACGCAAGGGAGGAGAGAATTGAAACGCGGAGAGAGGCAAGCAAAGCTCACGCCCGAGCACATGCACTCAAGCTTTAGGCCGTCATGGCAGCATCTGGTAGCACTTTTTTTTAGCCCTTTCTAAATGTGGAACAAGCAGTGCATGCGCTGCTCTAGGGTCGACCTAAAAAACTGTTATCATTTAGTTCCTGAAGCAAGTGTTTGCCAAAATACTGTATCATCCTTTCACGGCACAAGAGCACGTTTAGCAGTGCCATTTACATTTGGATATGTGATGGAGCATTCCTGTGGAACCAATAGAATAAAACCCATATCCCAACAATTAGGAACAGGACAAGTGGTAAGCCTCCAAAAACGTTTCCAAGCATGGAGTGTGTAAACGATGAAAGTACTCCAAAGACAGTCTGAAGGGTACTAACAGACCCAGAGCCAATTGTCTTAAAAAGTGCACTACTTCAGCACTGTTTGAGGCATTAAAAATGTTCTGCGCTAGCTCCCTGAAATCGTGTGGGAGGACAGTGCGCAGTAGTGAGTCTATCTCAGAAGAAGATATTACAGCTTGCAGATCAAACGTATCCCAAGCAGATGTTAGGGCAACCTCCATCTAAATCAATAAGGCTTTCAGTCTGCTTAAAGTATAAAAATTCATATTTGAGATTAGAATTGAAGGCCAAATCATCACTTTTCTAACCATGTGGGCAGGTGGAAAAAGCACTTGTGGACTACTGGTTACAGCCTTAGAAACCATTGCCTTATATGGAATTCCCGTTTTCATCCCACAGCAACCATGGTCATTCAACATTAAAAAGATTCCAATTGAAAGCAGTCTTAATGCTGGATGAATTACAGCAGCTAGGGATCATTTCAGATAACAGGACATGCTTGCCATGGGCACAATTTTTTGTTTGGATATGAATTTACCTTAAATAAATGAAAAGACAAGAAGTTTTCTGGCAAAACAGGAACAAGTTGGTTTAATTAAATGCTGTGGCTGGGAGAGCCTGTACAGATTGCGTCTGCTCAAAATCTCTTAATGTACAAAGTTTGGATGGCAATTTATACAGTTTATAAGGTACAATAAAATGATCCCCATATTCCTAAAGAGCATCCTACTAAAAAAACAATCAAATGTGTGCATCTGATAAGGACACAGATGGCTGGCAACCTCAAGGAGAGATAATGTGGGCCAGTGTGTTTGTGTCTGGATGTCCGGCATGAGAAACACATGATCACTACGTGTAGTATGCATGTCGTCTCCTGATTAGTTGAGTGTACCTATCTACGTGTGGTATCTAGCTTTGTGGTATTTCTGGGAAACATGAACCTTTGGCCAAATGTGTTTTATTGGGGCCAACTACTTTGGACTTGTTTGTTGTGCACTTATCTATCTGTGGAATTTATCTGGGCTTTCCCTGGGCATGTGTTTGCATTAGTTTATGGGGGACCCCACCTGTGATCTGTTACTCGATAGGCATGGGTTGCAGGACCTGCCTGACCACTGATCTCTGAGACAGGGTTGATGGGGAGCTCACCTTTGGTGAATTGGACAGGAATGATGTGAGTTCTTTGTGACTTCTAAGAATAATATGGCAGCCACTGGTATAATTTTTATTGACGTTATCAACAGTGCACATACAGTCATAATCTTGTACATTGACATAATCCTTACTGGTGCTGTCAAAAATATGTTTGCTTTGATCTGAATGTACATTGACATTGTTCTTATTTGCAACAATAATATTGCACAAGCATAAATTATTACATACATTGGTATCATTATTGCTGATGTCGGTGCTGCTGTGCAGGCACATGCTGCGGTCTACATTGACATTGCATTGACGGGCATTCATGTAGTTATGTGGGCACAGGCTATGGCATATAGTCACATTGTATTTACTGATATTGTCATTGTCAGGCCTGCACATATCATGACATTTATTGACATTGTCTTCACCCAATACAGAAATTACTTGCCTCATGAAGTATTACTGCCCTGCAAACTAGAGAATGGCCTAAAGTGTTATTGCAGACTTTACTACTAAGAAAAACGTCTTTTGCACCATTTCTACATCTGTAAGTGAAAGGTTAGACTCATGCCTCATGTACAAATCCCTCCCCATCGCTTCATATCTGCTTACTTGATAATGTTGTAAGCAGTGCTTAAAGTAAAAAGTTGAAGTTGGCATAGAAATAAACCAATGTAATATCAGTAATTGGGAATTTTTCTAGGTTTTCTATGTGTAACATCATGTATGTTGCATCTTTTCTGGCCATGGTTTTCAGTTTTCAAATTATATGAATGGTAAAAACAAATTTAATGAAATTAATTATTCAATGGAACTCGACCATTGCAAAAAGGCAGCAAAGTTCAGCTCAGTAACATAATAAACCTAATCTCTGCCTGCCCAGGTTGTAAAAGGTTAGACCAAGATAAGGGTCAGGCCCAATGGACAGGAACCAGGTAGGGCCATTTATAAATGTATGGACGTGAAAGAACGTGGTATCCTATTTAATTAACAACAGCAACCACACTATATACTTTTAGTGGTAGGGTAATTTATTTACCCAATTTTTTCAGTACTTACATTTCATATTTTTATCAGGAAACTCATGTCCTTCTAGAAAAACACATATATCATACACAATTTATACAACACTAGCTTACCCGTCACGCGTTGCTGCGATCTCTGAAGAAAGGAAATTCAAGGAAACTCGTTCTGATAACATTCAATTTACATTGTGTAATTTTTAATGAAACTTATTCATTTTAATATGGAAAACATTTCAAAATGTCATTTTAATTCTATTTATTTATTCGAGTGCTTGTGGATACACAATTTTTTTTTTCTGTCTGATGCGTACATCGGTATTCAAAAGATTATGAGGGCCCTGGGGGGCGAAATTTAAAAAAAACATTTATGCCAGAAACCTTCGCGGGAGTGTACTCAACAGCTTCCCAAAGTTTCCTGGTGATCAGATGAATGCTGTTTTAATTCTCTTTATTTATTCGAGTGCTTGTGGATACACGATTTTTTGGTTTTCTGTCTTGTGCGTACATCAGTATTTGAAAGATTATGAGGGCCCTGGGGGCCAATATTTAAAAAAAAATTATGCCAGAAACCTTTGCGGGAGTGTACTAAACAACTTCCCCAAGTTTCATGGCGATCAGATGAATAGTGTTTTAATTCTATTTATTTATTCGAGTGCTTGTGGATACACGTTATTTTTTGTTTTTCCGTCTGGTGCGTACAGGAATAAATCAGAAGGTTTTACGACGCGTGAGCTGGCCACATACAGTTGTCCATGTGAGAAGCACGGATTCTCCAAATCTAGTCCACACACTTGCAGCGATTGTCCTTGTGCTTTGTTGATGGTCAATGCAAAAGCGAGTCGCACCGTAAACTGTAAACGTTCAGTATTGGAAAGATTAAGGGGGCTGTGGGTGGCCAGGGGGCCGATATTTAACACATTTTTTTTTGCCAGAAACTTTCGCTGGAGTGTACTCAACAACTTTTAACACATTTTTTTCCTTTAAATTCTTTATTTTTTAAATTTTTATTTTTTAGCCAGAAATCTTCGCGGGAGTGTACTCAGCAACTTCCCAAAGTTTCATGCCGATCGGAGTAGTAATGCATAAAGGACAAACCAACATACTTTGGTTTTTATATATATCACAAAAAACATGAACATTATTTGACTGACATTATTTGACAACATACAACATTTATGCCATTTGACATCTTCAACATATACTGATATGTCACAAATGAAATGAAATGAAATGAAAACAATATTTATTAAAGCGCACTGCTGCCGAGCGGCTTCCTGGCGCTGGGGGACCTGGAACAGAACTCACAGAAGGGGACACAAGGGAACCTAAGAAGGGAAAGCCAAAGAAAAAAGAAAAGTTTTTAAGGCTTTACGGAAATGGCTGAGAATAGGAATGGAACGGAGATGAAGTGGGAGACTATTCCAGAACTGGGGAGCCAAGACGGAGAGACGAGTGCCCCCGGATCTGGATTTGCGAAAGCGGGGAATGTGAAGAAGGGAAAGAGAGGAAGACCGGAGAGTGCGACTGGGAACATAGGGAGAAATGAGGGAAGTGATATAGACAGGGGCAGAGCGAGAGTGGGCACGAAAGGCAAAGCAAGCTAGTTTGAAAAGGGATCTAAAGCGGATGGGGAGCCAGTGAAGGGATTTCAAAGCCGGGGTAATGTGAGAGGATTTGGGGAGGGAGAGAATTAGACGGGCAGCTTGGTTTTGGATGGCCTGTAAACGTCGGGATTCGTGGGAAGGGATGCCCACGTACAGGCCATTGCCATAGTCGAGGCGAGAGATGACTAAAGCCAAGACTATGGTTTTCAGCGCGTCGATGGTGAAAAAGCGAGAAATTTTCCGGATAAGACGGAGGGAAAGAAAACATGCAGACACAACAGAGCTGATCTGGCTGTGCATAGTTAAGTCAGAGCTGACTTTAATGCCAAGAATAATTTTAGTACCAAACCATTGCATATGAACAAGCAGTTATGTCTTCATTGATTCAACTGGAAAAACGGGGGAAGTATTTTAAAAAAAACATCACTTGGAATCAACAAAAGGCTCTTTCAGAATAAAAAATGACAATTCTGTAGTGATTAAAAAGGCAGATAAAGGGGGAGCCATTGTTATCTGGCCTAGAGAAATGTATATGAGAGAAGGAACATCTCAAGTAGAGAACAGAGAGTGCTACAGAATGATAAAGGTAGATCCCACTAGAGCCATACAAGAACAAATCATGGTGATCCTGAAAGATGGCCTTGAACAAGGTATGCTGGGACCCAAAGAATTTGAATTTCTATCTAAAAAATATCCTAGGGTCCCAATTATCTACTCCCTCCCCAAAAACCATAAGAGGCTGAATGAACCACCGGGTCGTCCAATCGCCTCCGGTTGCGACTCAGTACTTGAGCCCATATCAAAATATGTCGAATTTTTTTTTAAACCATTTCTAGTAGAGGTTCAATCGTATATGAGAGATGCAACTGATTTTATTCAAAAAGTGGAAGGGGTAGAATTTGATGTACAAGAGCAGCGGATGGTGACCTTTGATGTCACATCCCTGTACACACGGATACCTCAGGATGAGGCACTTGTGGTCATCGAATTGTACCTAGAGAAGAGAACAAGACCACACAGGGTCACAACTGAATTCATATTGAGCCTGGCTACGGTCGCCCTCAAAAAGAACTATTTCAAGTTTGATAATGCTTTTTACCTCCAAACGAAGAGGACCGCCATGGGATGACCTTTTGCCCCAGAAATGGCGGTCCTCTTCATGGCTCAATTTGAGAGTAAGTTAATTTTTAACGACAAACCATTTTCGAGTAGTATCAAGCAATGGCTTCGCTACATCGACGATATTTGGTACCTATGGTCAGGCCCGACTGAAACTCTGGATGAGTTCTTTGGGTGGCTGAACTCCAGACATCCTGATATTAAATTCAGTCATACCAAAAGTAAAATCAAATTAACATTTTTAGATGTTGATGTGGTTCCAAATGCGAGGGAACTTACAGTGGCTTTGCATCAGAAGGAAACAGATAATAATACGATCTTACACTTTAAGAGCTCACATCCTAAAAGTTTAAAAGAAAACCTTCCATATGGCCAGCTACTACGCATTCGTAGAAATTGTTCAACTAAGAATCACTTTAATTTCTATGCTGGAAATTTCTACAATCAGATGCAAGTGAGAGGCTATCCTAAAAAGATGTTGAAACATGCCATGAAGCATGCATGGTACACGCCACATGAGAGTTTGCTTGAAAAAAAGGTAAAAACACCACTTGATAGACTGGTATGCGTGTCCACGTTTGGTCCAGATACAAATAAATTTAAACAAATCATATTGCGCAATTGGCATTTGTTAGAAAATCTAGAGGTCCCATTTCTACGGCCACTGTTTGCAATGAAAAAGAATAGAAGCATCGACCAGGAGATAGTGAGGGCAGATATCTTCCCCAAAGAATTTAAAAAAGGTTTACGGTCACAGTGGGGTATGAAACCTGTGGAAGGCCACCATAAGTGTTCCAACTGTGCCGCATGCGAATCAACAATTGAAGGAACTGAGTTCATACATCAGAGTGTGAAATGGAAGCACACAACATTCACTAACTGTAAGTCAAAAAATGTTGTGTATGCTGTGATTTGCCCCTGTAGTAAAATCTACATAGGCAAAACAAATCAGCAAATTAATCAAAGCAGCATTGGTCCAGAATTAAAAAGAAAGTGTGTACAGCCCCTATGGTTGACCACTTTCTGAAGGAGGGTCAAACTGAACGTGATTTTAAATGGACAGTGTTTGTTGCACTCAATGCATCCAAGATTGTGGCAGACATTGAATTGATGCTGTTGTGTAAAGAAGTATATCTAATAATGAAATTTAACAGTGTTCTTACAGGACTAAATGAATAGTCTGAGTTGTCAAGAGTGTAAATGTCCAACATATATTGAGATATTCAGCAAGTGGCTGTCTAAATAGTTTATAGACATTCCTATGTTGTATTTAAAACTCATATCTGTTGTCAAAGCTTCAGTGAAAGCTATAGGGAAATATGAGGTCAGTTTGGACCAGTGGTTGTATGAGTATCAACTGTTTGATAAGTAATGAAAATGTATCAACTTGCTATTGATAAAGTAACGAGACCGTCAGTTCCAATATGGCAGAAAATGGTGTGTGAAGCACCGTATTAGTAGGGACATATCAGTCTCATAAAACGCGGGAAATATAAGCCCCATAACCCCACATATAAGTCAGCCAAGAACCGGAAGGACGGTAACATGAACGCTTCCGTTTCCCAATAGTTAAGTAAGCAGATGTAAATATATGCAGCTAAAATAACTCACATTCGGCAATGTCTCTAAGATAAGTTCAACTGTTAAACCTGAAAGCACAATATGCTTACTCCCGTAATTTGCATGCTAAGTATGAAGGAGTGTGCCTACAATGTCCAGAAGTCCACACTGACTTATCGAATAACAGGAAGTCCGATTGAACACTTCCAGTTCGAAGGATTATGCAAGCTCAACCTGGGTGCAGGAATGGGAGCCATACAACTCGCGCCAAAATTAGTTAGAAAATGTAGGGTCAGTAATACGACCACTTCCGTCACCAGCGCACGAGTAAACATGAAGGTGCTGCAGTAACGAAAAGAGTGAGTAAGGTGAGGAGCATAGATATAGGTTGAAGGGAACACCTGTGTTGACGTACAATTAGGCGTTGGAGTTACATCGTTGGTTTTCCTTTCCCCCGCAGTTATACATCAAAGGAAGGCGGAAAAGATAAATATGTGCCCGTTAATGATCGGAACCAAGAGAGTGAGATAAGGTACATAAAACAGCGGTTTATAAGCATTCTTGACACAGATAAAGTATCTAGAAAGTAAGCTTTAACATGGCCTGCTTCCTTCAATAGATTCGAGTGTTAAGCCCAAAGTATGCTGGGTGCAAGAAAACGGCTGCAGCATATTTACCAGGCTACATATGTAAGGTATGTGAGATGAGGCAATCTGGTTTAAAAACGAGTAGTTGAGACTGGCATAGATTTGGGCTAACCGAATCGTTTGTTTATATAGAGTGCACACCGTTTACCCCACTGCCTATAATTGTGAGCTGCGAGGTCTTTCAAGATTGGCTAAAGGATGAAAAATAGCAGGTATGACAAAATAAAAGGGCGATGGAGACCGTAGGTATTAAGAAATGGAGAGGCTGAAAGAGTGATTTTGTATATATTTTTTATTTTGTAGATATGTCCAATGTGTTGTCACTAAGGAGCCCTGATGAAAACCCGTAGAGGACACTGCGAGGCTAGAAACGCGTTGGCAATGTGAATCTATGAAGATAGTTTGTTTGCAAATTGGGCAATGTGTATTGATTAATTCAGGAAAGTTTAACCGCCAATGAAAAGAATTGTGGCGTATTCTTATTCACATGCAGATGTTATATTGGTTTGGTGCTAAAATTATTCTTGGAGTTTTTGTGACATATCAGTCTATGTTGATGATGTCAAATGGCATAAATGTTGTATGTTGTCAAATAATGTCACTAATCAAAAAATGACCCAGTCCTCAAGGCAACATAGGAATAAGTCAGGCTGTAAACAGTTCTAGATCGTCCAAAGAGCACTCTAAATATATCCCTATTCATAGAGATTATAACACTGTTTCAGGCTGTTGCCAACGTTAAAAAGTGAGCCCATCTCTGATAAACAGAAAACCGTCCAACACAGTACAAACATTCACTAGAGGGACAACATTTAAGAAAAAGGTGTGAATAGCTAGATGACACCTCACGGGCGCACCACCAATGGGGCCCCTGGTTGGTACTCACCAGGTCGGCCCTGTTCTCATCATCGGTGTCAAATAGCTTAACGAAAACGTGTCCAAAACCCAAAGTAAGGAAAATAACAGTGAATGGTGCAGTGTACAAACAACATATATGTGACACGAACTAACAACGTTCAACATATAACACACACAAAACTGCGCAGCAAGATACTACTCGTACTTTATTTATATCTTCTTGTTGCATTGCAGTTTAACAAGGGTGAGATATGAATACTACCTATCGCCTCATACTCAACCCAAAGCCGACATGTTTCATTGCCTTAGGTGTAATATCAGGCAATTTCTTCAGGGCCAACGTATATTTACGATGTCACTGCCAGCGATACTGTGCTTTTAAATGCTGGAAATCAAAAACATAAGACACACATATAGATATATATGTGGGCATCTGCCTGTAGTAACACTGCATTTTTAAATATCCACATTGCACCCTGTTATGGATTACAAATGCTCTTTACCTAGATAAGTCCTTTACTTTCATACCGTTACCGCTCTGGCTCTGTGCAAAAATCTCAGACCCCCTTCCGATCGGTAAGTAGGGTCCCGCCTCCCTTCTTTAGGTGCCTGGACAAATGACATGGGGAAAACGCCATACGGGCGAGAATTAACATCAGAGTGCCTACTCTCACCGTCTATTCGTCACCAGGTTCCGCGTTTGTCTGCTTACTCGTGGAGGTACTGCAAACGGCGTTTCCTCAACACCGGAGCGTCATGAGCAGGGCTTGTAGTTTATTTATCAGCGCTTCCGCGTAGCTTGGCTCTGATTGGCCGGGCACACCACGTGGGAAGCAGGTCGATGATTGGACCATGCGGCCACGTGGCCGTTTGCACGTTTACGGTGTCTGTTGCTCTATCTAGTATTATTCTGTTACATTTGGTTTATCATGTGGACTTACATTTACCCGGGTGTCATATAAAAACGGGGAATCACCTCGTACAAAGATGCAAATTTCACTTGACTCAACAGGGCGGCCGCCATCTTGGAACAGTCTATCCTAATGACATGTCCCTATGAAAACTTTAAAAACACAGCGGCCATCTCGGAATATTACTTCTGTTTCTAAATGTAACTGGTTTTTAGTACAGGAACTATATTTCAGACAGTTACTTGCCACCTTATCCACTTCCCCAGGACTATTCAAATCCTATTATTAATGGTGTGGTATTGGTGTATTGTTATAGCGGTGACTATGAGCTAGAGGTATATTCGCAGTATGTATAGGCAAGTTCACAAGGGTCAGATAGGTAAGCAAGAATCAGCTATCTTAGACGTTTTTTGCTATTTATAAGACCATTGTATAACTGTTACCTAGGCAATTCCTATTTTTACAGTATGTTCTTGAATTATTGCGCCAAGGAACAACTAGATCATCGCAGTTTATTCCACTCTAGTAACTCGTTGAGTCCCTGTTGTTCACTAGATTCTTGAAAAATCCAGCGCGCTTCTTTAGTCGCCAGCCGCTTCTCCATTGACTGCGCCTCCCCCATAACTCTCTCCAGTACTACCCATGTAAAGGTGTGCTTGTTGCGATGACAATGTTGCACTAGTTTTGTCGTTAGCTTGCCCTGTCGTATCGTGCTTAGATGTTCTTGAATGCGCAGTTTGATTTTGCGCGACGTCAGCCCGATGTATTCAAGGCCGCATTCACAGCTCAACCTGTAGACTACATTCGTAGTATTACAATTGCTAAACTGATTTAACGTCCAGGTTTTTCCGGATTTTAGCTGAATGGTGTTACATTTATTGGTGATATGGCACACAGAACAGTTGCCACAGGGGTAATGGCCATTAGGTACAGTCGAGGCTTCTGGTTGTTTCCTCTCTATCATCCTGGTATGGACGAGTTTGTCTTTTAAGTTGGAGGCCCTACGAAACGCGAAACGAGGAGGTGGCATCTTATGGTCCTGTGTGCTAAGAAGGGACCAATGCTTCCTGATGGCCTGTCTGATTTTTGTGGCTAGTGGATCGTAGGTCATGACCACTGGTATACATTCAGATTTTTCTTTTTTATTTGACTCTAGGAGTGCTGTCCTCGGTGTATTAAGCGCTCTCTTGTTGGCTTGACGGATTATTTTACGCGGGTAATCCCGGGCTTGTAGCCTGTTGCTCAGATCAATAGCTTGTTCTCTATAGGCCTCAGTTTTTGAGCAATTCCTCCTGTACCTCATAAATTGACCCACCGGGAGGTTATCCCTGAGGGCCCGGGGGTGGTAAGATTGGTACGTAAGGAGAGAATTTCTATCTGTTGGTTTTTGATGAACCCTGGTCTCGAACTTTCCATCCGCTGCCTCAATGTCTAAGTCCAGGTACACTGCATTTGTCCGGTGGTAGTTCCAAGTGAAGTGTAAACTCCTGTCTTGTGTGTTCAGCCAATTGAGAAACTGGAGGAGACAGTCTTCATCTCCCGACCAGACGAGGAGCACGTCATCGATATACCGCCTCCAAAGGCGTAGGTGTTCCCTAAAGGGGTTTTGATCGGTATCGATGACGTGCTCCTCGAATTGCCCCACATAAATACAGGCCACACTCGGTGCCATTGTGGCTCCCATCGACGTTCCCGTCACTTGAAGGAAAAGCTCGTTTTTGTAGCCAAAAAAATTCCTTGTCAAGGCTAGCTCTACACATTGTAGGATAAAACTCTGTGGAGCATCGTAGAACCACTCTTGTTTGCTGAGTGCTTTAGCAGTTGCTAATAGGGCCGCTTCCTGGGGGATACATGAGTACAGCGACTCGATGTCTATAGTCACAATATACTCTGTGGCAGGATTATAGGTCATTGAATCAAGGACATTTAAAATATCTGCTGTGTCCTTGACATAGGAACGTTGAGTTATTACCGATTCGCGTAGGTAGTAGTCTGCGAATTGGGACAGGGGTTCCAAAATTGACTGAATACCAGCCACAATAGGCCTGCCAGGGGGAGGCCTGGCAGGCTTGTGTATTTTTGGGAGGACATAGAAGGCAGGAGTCCTGGGGTTTGTGTTAACGAGGAACTCCGCCTCCCTTGTACTTATCCACTTCTTTTCCTTTGCGTTGGCAACGAGATTCATAATCATCTCTCTTAATTCAGGTGTAGGATCTCTGACAAGGGGTTGGTAGTTAGTTCTGACGTTTAAAAGTCTTCGAACTTCTGCCTCGTAGTCAGATGTATTTAAAATCACGATGGCACCGCCCTTGTCCGCATTCTTGATGGTTATTTTGTCGTTGTTCTGCAAAGATTTTATGGAATCCCAATTTTCTTTTGTCATATTCCTGAAGCCTATCGACTGGTTCTTATTCTCAATGCCTTTAATTTCCTCTAGGACTTTTGCTTCAAACACCGCGGTTTCTGGGCCAAGCGTAGCGGTTGGCGGGCAAAAAGAGGAGGGTTTTCTTAAGTTGGAATTGAAACCCCTGCTTACTTCTGTTGGTTGTTTACAAAAGAATTTTTTAAGCTTAATGCGTCGCATTGTTTCGTGAAACTCCATCCGACATTTGAAGGCATCATGGTTCGGTGTCGGCACGAAGCCTAACCCTTTGTTTAGTACTTCTTCTTCTCCGTTAGTCAAATTATGGTCCGAGAGGTTCACAACGATGCTCATCCTAGCGGTTTCTTTCCCCGGCTCCGTGTCATCCTCGGTGAGGAGGTTTGCCATTGTTGTTGTTGGGGGGGTCGATTTCCCCGCCCTCTTCCTCTTCCCTGCTGTTGTTGGAATCCCGGGCCTTTGTTGGAAGCTTGGCCCTGTTCTAAAAAATTCCTCAGTAGCGTGTTCAGATCTGTGTTTACTGGTGCAGGTTGATTAAATCTCACTCTGCTGGTACTCGGGGCCGGTTCAAGTTCCTCCTCGCTAGATGTATTTGCGAAAGACCAGTTAGTGGGAGTTCTTTTCTGTTGAAATCTATTCCCCCTACCACCTCTACTGCCACCAACTGGTGGTTGTTGTTCTTGGGCAGGCTGGTAGTGGAGTCGTTGGTATATGGGAAAGCCCACTCGTGTGTGTAGCGTTGCAGGTTACGTTGTAGACCTCTGATTTTTTGTGTAACCATGTACTGTTTGTATTCCTCTAGATCTATTTTGATCTTTTCTAGTTGTTCCTTGGCATCAACAAAACTACTGTCACGGTTTATGGCTTCCTCTAGTTCAGCGATTTCTTTTAGAACTTCTTCACTGAGACGTTGGGCTGTACTGATTATGAGGATTAACCAGTCTCTTGTACATTTATTGGCGATAAAACTCCAATCGCAACGGAATTGTTTATCGTCCAAAAAGATACGCGGTTCAATTCGAACTATGAGGCTGGCAGGGGAAGCGCCTGCTTGATAATACTCTGACATAAGAGCTCCATGTAGAGCAATCCTTATGTGTTTCTTTTTTAAACCACTTAATTTTTCCCACTCTTCCCTTACTTTATTTGACCCAGCCAGAGGATTATCACTAAACAGGGAGGGGCCTGCTAGAATTGCCGCTATTTGTGCATCGGTAAATGCCAAGCAATTTTTCTCCATCACAGAGACTCGGTGCAATGCAGAAAAAAGGCAGTGTTAATGAAAAACAGTGTTAATGAAAAAACAGTGTTAATGAAAAAACAGCACAGGTTCAACAATTAAAATCAGAGCAAACACATGGGGCTAGTCATAAGGACTCTCACGGCTAAATTGCCGTACTCAATATATTCAACCACTAGGAGTCAAGAGGGGCAGAAAGGACTGGATCGCCCTCCACTCAATCCAACACTAATCAAAAAATGACCCAGTCCTCAAGGCAACATAGGAATAAGTCAGGCTGTAAACAGTTCAAGATCGTCCAAAGAGCACTCTAAATATATCCCTATTCATAGAGATTATAACACTGTTTCAGGCTGTTGCCAACGTTAAAAAGTGAGCCCATCTCTGATAAACAGAAAACCGTCCAACACAGTACAAACATTCACTAGAGGGACAACATTTAAGAAAAAGGTGTGAATAGCTAGATGCCAGCCTCATAGTTCGAATTGAACCGCGTATCTTTTTGGACGATAAACAATTCCGTTGCGATTGGAGTTTTATCGCCAATAAATGTACAAGAGACTGGTTAATCCTCATAATCAGTACAGCCCAACGTCTCAGTGAAGAAGTTCTAAAAGAAATCGCTGAACTAGAGGAAGCCATAAACCGTGACAGTAGTTTTGTTGATGCCAAGGAACAACTAGAAAAGATCAAAATAGATCTAGAGGAATACAAACAGTACATGGTTACACAAAAAATCAGAGGTCTACAACGTAACCTGCAACGCTACACACACGAGTGGGCTTTCCCATATACCAACGACTCCTACTACCAGCCTGCCCAAGAACAACAACCACCAGTTGGTGGCAGTAGAGGTGGTAGGGGGAATAGATTTCAACAGAAAAGAACTCCCACTAACTGGTCTTTCGCAAATACATCTAGCGAGGAGGAACTTGAACCGGCCCCGAGTACCAGCAGAGTGAGATTTAATCAACCTGCACCAGTAAACACAGATCTGAACACGCTACTGAGGAATTTTTTAGAACAGGGCCAAGCTTCCAACAAAGGCCCGGGATTCCAACAACAGCAGGGAAGAGGAAGAGGGCGGGGAAATCGACCCCCCCAACAACAACAATGGCAAACCTCCTCACCGAGGATGACACGGAGCCGGGGAAAGAAACCGCTAGGATGAGCATCGTTGTGAACCTCTCGGACCATAATTTGACTAACGGAGAAGAAGAAGTACTAAACAAAGGGTTAGGCTTCGTGCCGACACCGAACCATGATGCCTTCAAATGTCGGATGGAGTTTCACGAAACAATGCGACGCATTAAGCTTAAAAAATTCTTTTGTAAACAACCAACAGAAGTAAGCAGGGGTTTCAATTCCAACTTAAGAAAACCCTCCTCTTTTTGCCCGCCAACCGCTACGCTTGGCCCAGAAACCGCGGTGTTTGAAGCAAAAGTCCTAGAGGAAATTAAAGGCATTGAGAATAAGAACCAGTCGATAGGCTTCAGGAATATGACAAAAGAAAATTGGGATTCCATAAAATCTTTGCAGAACAACGACAAAATAACCATCAAGAATGCGGACAAGGGCGGTGCCATCGTGATTTTAAATACATCTGACTACGAGGCAGAAGTTCGAAGACTTTTAAACGTCAGAACTAACTACCAACCCCTTGTCAGAGATCCTACACCTGAATTAAGAGAGATGATTATGAATCTCGTTGCCAACGCAAAGGAAAAGAAGTGGATAAGTACAAGGGAGGCGGAGTTCCTCGTTAACACAAACCCCAGGACTCCTGCCTTCTATGTCCTCCCAAAAATACACAAGCCTGCCAGGCCTCCCCCTGGCAGGCCTATTGTGGCTGGTATTCAGTCAATTTTGGAACCCCTGTCCCAATTCGCAGACTACTACCTACGCGAATCGGTAATAACTCAACGTTCCTATGTCAAGGACACAGCAGATATTTTAAATGTCCTTGATTCAATGACCTATAATCCTGCCACAGAGTATATTGTGACTATAGACATCGAGTCGCTGTACTCATGTATCCCCCAGGAAGCGGCCCTATTAGCAACTGCTAAAGCACTCAGCAAACAAGAGTGGTTCTACGATGCTCCACAGAGTTTTATCCTACAATGTGTAGAGCTAGCCTTGACAAGGAATTTTTTTGGCTACAAAAACGAGCTTTTCCTTCAAGTGACGGGAACGTCGATGGGAGCCACAATGGCACCGAGTGTGGCCTGTATTTATGTGGGGCAATTCGAGGAGCACGTCATCGATACCGATCAAAACCCCTTTAGGGAACACCTACGCCTTTGGAGGCGGTATATCGATGACGTGCTCCTCGTCTGGTCGGGAGATGAAGACTGTCTCCTCCAGTTTCTCAATTGGCTGAACACACAAGACAGGAGTTTACGCTTCACTTGGAACTACCACCGGACAAATGCAGTGTACCTGGACTTAGACATTGAGGCAGCGGATGGAAAGTTCGAGACCAGGGTTCATCAAAAACCAACAGATAGAAATTCTCTCCTTACGTACCAATCTTACCACCCCCGGGCCCTCAGGGATAACCTCCCGGTGGGTCAATTTATGAGGTACAGGAGGAATTGCTCAAAAACTGAGGCCTATAGAGAACAAGCTATTGATCTGAGCAACAGGCTACAAGCCCGGGATTAACCGCGTAAAATAATCCGTCAAGCCAACAAGAGAGCGCTTAATACACCGAGGACAGCACTCCTAGAGTCAAATAAAAAAGAAAAATCTGAATGTATACCAGTGGTCATGACCTACGATCCACTAGCCACAAAAATCAGACAGGCCATCAGGAAGCATTGGTCCCTTCTTAGCACACAGGACCATAAGATGCCACCTCCTCGTTTCGCGTTTCGTAGGGCCTCCAACTTAAAAGACAAACTCGTCCATACCAGGATGATAGAGAGGAAACAACCAGAAGCCTCGACTGTACCTAATGGCCATTACCCCTGTGGCAACTGTTCTGTGTGCCATATCACCAATAAATGTAACACCATTCAGCTAAAATCCGGAAAAACCTGGACGTTAAATCAGTTTAGCAATTGTAATACTACGAATGTAGTCTACAGGTTGAGCTGTGAATGCGGCCTTGAATACATCGGGCTGACGTCGCGCAAAATCAAACTGCGCATTCAAGAACATCTAAGCACGATACGACAGGGCAAGCTAACGACAAAACTAGTGCAACATTGTCATCGCAACAAGCACACCTTTACATGGGTAGTACTGGAGAGAGTTATGGGGGAGGCGCAGTCAATGGAGAAGCGGCTGGCGACTAAAGAAGCGCGCTGGATTTTTCAAGAATCTAGTGAACAACAGGGACTCAACGAGTTACTAGAGTGGAATAAACTGCGATGATCTAGTTGTTCCTTGGCGCAATAATTCAAGAACATACTGTAAAAATAGGAATTGCCTAGGTAACAGTTATACAATGGTCTTATAAATAGCAAAAAACGTCTAAGATAGCTGATTCTTGCTTACCTATCTGACCCTTGTGAACTTGCCTATACATACTGCGAATATACCTCTAGCTCATAGTCACCGCTATAACAATACACCAATACCACACCATTAATAATAGGATTTGAATAGTCCTGGGGAAGTGGATAAGGTGGCAAGTAACTGTCTGAAATATAGTTCCTGTACTAAAAACCAGTTACATTTAGAAACAGAAGTAATATTCCGAGATGGCCGCTGTGTTTTTAAAGTTTTCATAGGGACATGTCATTAGGATAGACTGTTCCAAGATGGCGGCCGCCCTGTTGAGTCAAGTGAAATTTGCATCTTTGTACGAGGTGATTCCCCGTTTTTATATGACACCCGGGTAAATGTAAGTCCACATGATAAACCAAATGTAACAGAATAATACTAGATAGAGCAACAGACACCGTAAACGTGCAAACGGCCACGTGGCCGCATGGTCCAATCATCGACCTGCTTCCCACGTGGTGTGCCCGGCCAATCAGAGCCAAGCTACGCGGAAGCGCTGATAAATAAACTACAAGCCCTGCTCATGACGCTCCGGTGTTGAGGAAACGCCGTTTGCAGTACCTCCACGAGTAAGCAGACAAACGCGGAACCTGGTGACGAATAGACGGTGAGAGTAGGCACTCTGATGTTAATTCTCGCCCGTATGGCGTTTTCCCCATGTCATTTGTCCAGGCACCTAAAGAAGGGAGGCGGGACCCTACTTACCGATCGGAAGGGGGTCTGAGATTTTTGCACAGAGCCAGAGCGGTAACGGTATGAAAGTAAAGGACTTATCTAGGTAAAGAGCATTTGTAATCCATAACAGGGTGCAATGTGGATATTTAAAAATGCAGTGTTACTACAGGCAGATGCCCACATATATATCTATATGTGTGTCTTATGTTTTTGATTTCCAGCATTTAAAAGCACAGTATCGCTGGCAGTGACATCGTAAATATACGTTGGCCCTGAAGAAATTGCCTGATATTACACCTAAGGCAATGAAACATGTCGGCTTTGGGTTGAGTATGAGGCGATAGGTAGTATTCATATCTCACCCTTTTTATTACATGTTAAACTGCAATGCAACAAGAAGATATAAATAAAGTACGAGTAGTATCTTGCTGCGCAGTTTTGTGTGTGTTATATGTTGAACGTTGTTAGTTCGTGTCACATATATGTTGTTTGTACACTGCACCATTCACTGTTATTTTCCTTACTTTGGGTTTTGGACACGTTTTCGTTAAGCTATTTGACACCGATGATGAGAACAGGGCCGACCTGGTGAGTACCAACCAGGGGCCCCATTGGTGGTGCGCCCGTGAGGTGTCATCTAGCTATTCACACCTTTTTCTTAAATGTTGTCCCTCTAGTGAATGTTTGTACTGTGTTGGACGGTTTTCTGTTTATCAGAGATGGGCTCACTTTTTAACGTTGGCAACAGCCTGAAACAGTGTTATAATCTCTATGAATAGGGATATATTTAGAGTGCTCTTTGGACGATCTAGAACTGTTTACAGCCTGACTTATTCCTATGTTGCCTTGAGGACTGGGTCATTTTTTGATTAGTGTTGGATTGAGTGGAGGGCGATCCAGTCCTTTCTGCCCCTCTTGACTCCTAGTGGTTGAATATATTGAGTACGGCAATTTAGCCGTGAGAGTCCTTATGACTAGCCCCATGTGTTTGCTCTGATTTTAATTGTTGAACCTGTGCTGTTTTTTCATTAACACTGTTTTTTCATTAACACTGTTTTTCATTAACACTGCCTTTTTTCTGCATTGCACCGAGTCTCTGTGATGGAGAAAAATTGCTTGGCATTTACCGATGCACAAATAGCGGCAATTCTAGCAGGCCCCTCCCTGTTTAGTGATAATCCTCTGGCTGGGTCAAATAAAGTAAGGGAAGAGTGGGAAAAATTAAGTGGTTTAAAAAAGAAACACATAAGGATTGCTCTACATGGAGCTCTTATGTCAGAGTATTATCAAGCAGGCGCTTCCCCTGCCAGCCTCATAGTTCGAATTGAACCGCGTATCTTTTTGGACGATAAACAATTCCGTTGCGATTGGAGTTTTATCGCCAATAAATGTACAAGAGACTGGTTAATCCTCATAATCAGTACAGCCCAACGTCTCAGTGAAGAAGTTCTAAAAGAAATCGCTGAACTAGAGGAAGCCATAAACCGTGACAGTAGTTTTGTTGATGCCAAGGAACAACTAGAAAAGATCAAAATAGATCTAGAGGAATACAAACAGTACATGGTTACACAAAAAATCAGAGGTCTACAACGTAACCTGCAACGCTACACACACGAGTGGGCTTTCCCATATACCAACGACTCCTACTACCAGCCTGCCCAAGAACAACAACCACCAGTTGGTGGCAGTAGAGGTGGTAGGGGGAATAGATTTCAACAGAAAAGAACTCCCACTAACTGGTCTTTCGCAAATACATCTAGCGAGGAGGAACTTGAACCGGCCCCGAGTACCAGCAGAGTGAGATTTAATCAACCTGCACCAGTAAACACAGATCTGAACACGCTACTGAGGAATTTTTTAGAACAGGGCCAAGCTTCCAACAAAGGCCCGGGATTCCAACAACAGCAGGGAAGAGGAAGAGGGCGGGGAAATCGACCCCCCCAACAACAACAATGGCAAACCTCCTCACCGAGGATGACACGGAGCCGGGGAAAGAAACCGCTAGGATGAGCATCGTTGTGAACCTCTCGGACCATAATTTGACTAACGGAGAAGAAGAAGTACTAAACAAAGGGTTAGGCTTCGTGCCGACACCGAACCATGATGCCTTCAAATGTCGGATGGAGTTTCACGAAACAATGCGACGCATTAAGCTTAAAAAATTCTTTTGTAAACAACCAACAGAAGTAAGCAGGGGTTTCAATTCCAACTTAAGAAAACCCTCCTCTTTTTGCCCGCCAACCGCTACGCTTGGCCCAGAAACCGCGGTGTTTGAAGCAAAAGTCCTAGAGGAAATTAAAGGCATTGAGAATAAGAACCAGTCGATAGGCTTCAGGAATATGACAAAAGAAAATTGGGATTCCATAAAATCTTTGCAGAACAACGACAAAATAACCATCAAGAATGCGGACAAGGGCGGTGCCATCGTGATTTTAAATACATCTGACTACGAGGCAGAAGTTCGAAGACTTTTAAACGTCAGAACTAACTACCAACCCCTTGTCAGAGATCCTACACCTGAATTAAGAGAGATGATTATGAATCTCGTTGCCAACGCAAAGGAAAAGAAGTGGATAAGTACAAGGGAGGCGGAGTTCCTCGTTAACACAAACCCCAGGACTCCTGCCTTCTATGTCCTCCCAAAAATACACAAGCCTGCCAGGCCTCCCCCTGGCAGGCCTATTGTGGCTGGTATTCAGTCAATTTTGGAACCCCTGTCCCAATTCGCAGACTACTACCTACGCGAATCGGTAATAACTCAACGTTCCTATGTCAAGGACACAGCAGATATTTTAAATGTCCTTGATTCAATGACCTATAATCCTGCCACAGAGTATATTGTGACTATAGACATCGAGTCGCTGTACTCATGTATCCCCCAGGAAGCGGCCCTATTAGCAACTGCTAAAGCACTCAGCAAACAAGAGTGGTTCTACGATGCTCCACAGAGTTTTATCCTACAATGTGTAGAGCTAGCCTTGACAAGGAATTTTTTTGGCTACAAAAACGAGCTTTTCCTTCAAGTGACGGGAACGTCGATGGGAGCCACAATGGCACCGAGTGTGGCCTGTATTTATGTGGGGCAATTCGAGGAGCACGTCATCGATACCGATCAAAACCCCTTTAGGGAACACCTACGCCTTTGGAGGCGGTATATCGATGACGTGCTCCTCGTCTGGTCGGGAGATGAAGACTGTCTCCTCCAGTTTCTCAATTGGCTGAACACACAAGACAGGAGTTTACGCTTCACTTGGAACTACCACCGGACAAATGCAGTGTACCTGGACTTAGACATTGAGGCAGCGGATGGAAAGTTCGAGACCAGGGTTCATCAAAAACCAACAGATAGAAATTCTCTCCTTACGTACCAATCTTACCACCCCCGGGCCCTCAGGGATAACCTCCCGGTGGGTCAATTTATGAGGTACAGGAGGAATTGCTCAAAAACTGAGGCCTAGAGAGAACAAGCTATTGATCTGAGCAACAGGCTACAAGCCCGGGATTACCCGCGTAAAATAATCCGTCAAGCCAACAAGAGAGCGCTTAATACACCGAGGACAGCACTCCTAGAGTCAAATAAAAAAGAAAAATCTGAATGTATACCAGTGGTCATGACCTACGATCCATTAGCCACAAAAATCAGACAGGCCATCAGGAAGCATTGGTCCCTTCTTAGCACACAGGACCATAAGATGCCACCTCCTCGTTTCGCGTTTCGTAGGGCCTCCAACTTAAAAGACAAACTCGTCCATACCAGGATGATAGAGAGGAAACAACCAGAAGCCTCGACTGTACCTAATGGCCATTACCCCTGTGGCAACTGTTCTGTGTGCCATATCACCAATAAATGTAACACCATTCAGCTAAAATCCGGAAAAACCTGGACGTTAAATCAGTTTAGCAATTGTAATACTACGAATGTAGTCTACAGGTTGAGCTGTGAATGCGGCCTTGAATACATCGGGCTGACGTCGCGCCAAATCAAACTGCGCATTCAAGAACATCTAAGCACGATACGACAGGGCAAGCTAACGACAAAACTAGTGCAACATTGTCATCGCAACAAGCACACCTTTACATGGGTAGTACTGGAGAGAGTTATGGGGGAGGCGCAGTCAATGGAGAAGCGGCTGGCGACTAAAGAAGCGCGCTGGATTTTTCAAGAATCTAGTGAACAACAGGGACTCAACGAGTTACTAGAGTGGAATAAACTGCGATGATCTAGTTGTTCCTTGGCGCAATAATTCAAGAACATACTGTAAAAATAGGAATTGCCTAGGTAACAGTTATACAATGGTCTTATAAATAGCAAAAAACGTCTAAGATAGCTGATTCTTGCTTACCTATCTGACCCTTGTGAACTTGCCTATACATACTGCGAATATACCTCTAGCTCATAGTCACCGCTATAACAATACACCAATACCACACCATTAATAATAGGATTTGAATAGTCCTGGGGAAGTGGATAAGGTGGCAAGTAACTGTCTGAAATATAGTTCCTGTACTAAAAACCAGTTACATTTAGAAACAGAAGTAATATTCCGAGATGGCCGCTGTGTTTTTAAAGTTTTCATAGGGACATGTCATTAGGATAGACTGTTCCAAGATGGCGGCCGCCCTGTTGAGTCAAGTGAAATTTGCATCTTTGTACGAGGTGATTCCCCGTTTTTATATGACACCCGGGTAAATGTAAGTCCACATGATAAACCAAATGTAACAGAATAATACTAGATAGAGCAACAGACACCGTAAACGTGCAAACGGCCACGTGGCCGCATGGTCCAATCATCGACCTGCTTCCCACGTGGTGTGCCCGGCCAATCAGAGCCAAGCTACGCGGAAGCGCTGATAAATAAACTACAAGCCCTGCTCATGACGCTCCGGTGTTGAGGAAACGCCGTTTGCAGTACCTCCACGAGTAAGCAGACAAACGCGGAACCTGGTGACGAATAGACGGTGAGAGTAGGCACTCTGATGTTAATTCTCGCCCGTATGGCGTTTTCCCCATGTCATTTGTCCAGGCACCTAAAGAAGGGAGGCGGGACCCTACTTACCGATCGGAAGGGGGTCTGAGATTTTTGCACAGAGCCAGAGCGGTAACGGTATGAAAGTAAAGGACTTATCTAGGTAAAGAGCATTTGTAATCCATAACAGGGTGCAATGTGGATATTTAAAAATGCAGTGTTACTACAGGCAGATGCCCACATATATATCTATATGTGTGTCTTATGTTTTTGATTTCCAGCATTTAAAAGCACAGTATCGCTGGCAGTGACATCGTAAATATACGTTGGCCCTGAAGAAATTGCCTGATATTACACCTAAGGCAATGAAACATGTCGGCTTTGGGTTGAGTATGAGGCGATAGGTAGTATTCATATCTCACCCTTTTTATTACATGTTAAACTGCAATGCAACAAGAAGATATAAATAAAGTACGAGTAGTATCTTGCTGCGCAGTTTTGTGTGTGTTATATGTTGAACGTTGTTAGTTCGTGTCACATATATGTTGTTTGTACACTGCACCATTCACTGTTATTTTCCTTACTTTGGGTTTTGGACACGTTTTCGTTAAGCTATTTGACACCGATGATGAGAACAGGGCCGACCTGGTGAGTACCAACCAGGGGCCCCATTGGTGGTGCGCCCGTGAGGTGTCATCTAGCTATTCACACCTTTTTCTTAAATGTTGTCCCTCTAGTGAATGTTTGTACTGTGTTGGACGGTTTTCTGTTTATCAGAGATGGGCTCACTTTTTAACGTTGGCAACAGCCTGAAACAGTGTTATAATCTCTATGAATAGGGATATATTTAGAGTGCTCTTTGGACGATCTAGAACTGTTTACAGCCTGACTTATTCCTATGTTGCCTTGAGGACTGGGTCATTTTTTGATTAGTGTTGGATTGAGTGGAGGGCGATCCAGTCCTTTCTGCCCCTCTTGACTCCTAGTGGTTGAATATGTCAAATAATGTCAGTCAAATAATGTTAATGTTTTTTGTGATAAATGTTGTATAAATTGTGTATGATATATGTGTTTTTCTAGAAGGATATAAGTTTCCTCATAAAAATATGAAATATAAGTACTGAAAAAATTGGGTAAATAAATTACCCTACCACTAAAAGTATATAGTGTGGTTGCTGTTGTTAATTAAATAGGATACCACTTTCTTTCACGTTCATACAGGTTGTAAAAGGGGCATGTCACTGTATGATGTCAACAGCAGACAACACAATGTTACTCAGAGAATATATCCTAGTGGATAATACAGTCATACCATTGCATACTACCACTAGAGCCTTCTCTAAATTTGATCTATCAATTTCATGTATTTTCCCAGTAGCTTCCAGCTGCAAAACCTTCCCTACTTCATTGTATATTGCATACAAAAAGCACTTTTGATGTCGTTTTTTAGGACTTAACAAGAAATTCTGTAAATCCATGTAATCAGAAAGGAGAGACAAGTGTTGTTTGACCTCCTCTAAAGCTGAATATTGTAGCCAATCTTAGCACAACTTTCCACTGCTATATATTGTTACCACTCCTAAGTGTTGTGATGCACGTAATGGGGATCTGACCTATTAAATCTGAACCCTTTCGTGTTGATAAGAAAACATGCATGATACCCATTAGTATCTACTGACCACACACTAGTCATCTCTCTGTACTGGAACTAGAAGAATTGTACGTACTATTCCAAACATGTTGAATGTTTCCTCAATGCAGTTTGTAAATTGTTCCCAATTGTCAATGCATGTAAATGTGCTAATATTTGGTGTACTCATATCCTGAATCATGGCCAGGACGAGACAGGACATTTGCTGCACTGTTTTGTTCAGGAAAATCATTTGTTGTGGTATAAGGCATGCTCTAAACAAAGCCTCATTACCCTGAACCTGCCAATCTTAATTTCTCTAGATAGATTTCAATTCAATGTTACCTTTCCAAAAGTCATATCATGTATTGACAACTGTAAAATAAAAAGGGCTGAATAAATGAGCACTGTGTCTGCTCACATATTTTTCTTTTCCGGGATTGGAGAAGTTTATAATTTTAGGTCTATGGGATTATGACCCACAAGAATATGAAAATATCTGTGCAAATGTCTTTTTACCCACTGGTGGTGTTGGCCAGTGTTCCCATTGTGTGTAATAAAATACTGGATGTGGAGTACTTGCTTTGTGTAAATATTAGTGTGCAGAACAGTGAAAACAAAACAGTTTATCATAATTAGATGTAAACTATGCATATCTTCACTTTCAAATACACTATAATGTTATAAATCATCAAGCATTTGCTTCACTTTACAAATGTCCCAGTCATCAGCGATGCTGCTAGGAGTAATAACATCACTGAGCAAAATACAAAAAACATGGGATTTGTAGACTCTCTGTCAGTCCAAATATATCAAAGGGCACCTTGTACCAAACAATTCAATCAGGAACCAGAATCCCTGAAATGATCACAAGGGACATATCTCTTTGTACTTTGTGTGATGAAGAATGAGGCCTCAAAACCTCATTTACCAGTTCAACAGCAGAGCGTTTCTGGAAGATAGTGTCCATTCAGAAGTAAGAAAAAGAGAGCCACAAAACCAAATGCAATCCAAATGTATATCCAAGGTGGGATAAAGTATGTATTTTTAAGCCAAATTAAAAATGCACATATTCCTTGCTGTAGAGGGGGGGTCAAACGAATCCAAAGAAAAGTCATCAAAGCCATCAAAGTAGCCTGAGGCAGTTTGTGAAAATGTTGGAGGCTTGTGGAGCTGTGTAGAACTGGTAGATAACGCCAATGGTGGGGTGCTGTAAACAACTTCAATGTTTGCTCATTGTGTGGAAACCTGTGTATTCATATGTGATGATTGAATGGTGTTTGTAGATGTAACTGAATGTAGTAAAACTTTAGTATTAGCTGTCCCCAGCCGGGGAGAAGAAACTTCCTTGTTGGTTAAAGCTTGTGAAGAGATTTCCTTCATGGTAGCAAGAGGAGGCAGGCAGCTACCCAAGAGACCTTGTGGAACCGTCCACATAAGGTGGTTTGGTGAGATCAAACGAAGCAAATCTCTTATGCTTGCTGCTAGCAATAAGTGGTAAACGTACAGTTCTAGTACGTTCAAACAGCCAGGACTGGCACCCGGGATCTCTAAGGTGACTGAACTTTTTTTGTCTTTAATCTTCTGCACTAGATAACCAATCTTCGGAATCCAACCAAGAGTTGCGGGTGCTGCCTTCACTTCACCAGTGGCAGAACGTTTCTGTAGCGCATTGCTTTGCTCATCTTGAAATTTGTCTAGTTCCTCTAAGACAGTCTAACATTCACTGATATCATAATGTGTTTCTGCCACCACTGTACCATGTCCATCAAGTTCTGAAACTCACATCTTAGTCCCAAACAGGACCTCATAGGGAGTCGGACCACCCAAGAGTTTTCTTGACACATTGTTTAAGGCTCTCTGTACCCCCATACCAGTGATGGACCCTGAACCTAATACTCAAGCTGTTAAAAGACTGCTTTAAGTCACAGTTTTTCCTCTCCACAACTGCATTTCCCTCAGGATTGTCAGGGAGGTGTAGTGCACAATCACACCCAATGTTCTCATGGTATCCCAGTAAGCTTTAGATCTAAATGCTGGGCCCTGGTCTGAATGGAATGTGGCTACTGCATATGTGTAGCTAAAGACTTGCAAGTCCATTAGAAGAGTTTGAGCATCAGCCAATCGCTGTTGTCAAACACATAGAAATCAAGAGCAGGAATGTACAGTGAACATGATGTATTTATGAGATCCATCAGAGTATAGGGGTCTGCAGTGGTCCAATTAACCGGGAAGCAGCCTGTACAATGAGGTTTTTACCTCGTTGTGCCTTTACCACACATTTTTTGCGTGCATGTTTTTACCACAAATATGTATTTAAAATGAATGCCAAGACCCTGCATTTAAGCTAAGTTGGGGTGTGGGGGGTCTCCCCCCACAAATACATTGTTTTTAAATCTAAAAACAATGCGTGGTATTGGCAGGCGTTTTAAATAGATATTCGCTGTAAAAACACGTTCACAAAAAAATGTGTGTCAAAGGCAAGCAAAGTAATTGCATGCGTTGTACTGTCGTACATCAAATAAATAAATACAGACCAGAGGCTTGTTTACGTGCTGTGGTGGAAACCTTTATTTGTTGACAAATGCCGCATTTAAGGGTTAAGGGCCAGATGTAGGTAGGCTTTTACCGGTCGGTAACGACCGAAATCGGCCGTTACCGACCGGTAAAAGCCTTTTCCTATGTTGGAGGCTATTTTACCGATTCGGTAAATAACGAATCGGTATTTACCGATTTGGTATTTACCGAATAATCATTTACCGATTCGGTATTTACCGAATCGGTAAATGAGATGTAGGAAGCACTGAAAACAGTGCTTCTGGACTTTAAGAATTCGTTATTTACCACCAACTATTAGTTGGTGGTAAATAAGGAATTCCTATGTAAATGCATAAATGTGCATTTACACCTGTGCCATGTGACAGACATACATGCCCTTAGGGCATGTATGTATGCCACATGTGCACACCAGCACTAATCAGGGGTGCAACAGGGTGTCAAAGTGACACCCTACCACCCTTGAATTTTTCGGTATTTACCAAATCGGTAATTACCGATTCGGTAATTGACATTCAATCCTATGGGCCTCCAGGCCCAATGATTAAATACCAAATCTTACCGATTCGGTATTTTTTACCAAATAATTACCTACATTGCATTTACCGATTCGAAAATACCGAATCGGTAAAATTTGATATTTTCGAATCGGTAAATCTAAATTCCCTACATCTAGCCCATAGTCTTTTGTCTGTTTGTAAAGACCTGGCCACCAGTAGCTGTGCTGCAATAGTGAAATTGTGGCTGCCACATCTGCATGAGCAGATGCTAGATCCTTGTTTGCTGCTAGGATTAATACTAAACTGAGGTCTGAATTAGGAATTACTCTATCCTCCGCTCGCGGAAAATGAGCAAACAGAATGTTTTGTGCACTTAACTGGTAGGAGTATTTTGCTAGAAAGCCTTTCCTTAAGAGGGTGTCACAGCGCAAAGCTGTGACAGCCTTCATAATGTCTCCATGTAGGCTTGTTCTAGAACGAGTCACTGAAGCTACGGCAGCAAGCTGCTCCATTGCATTTGTAGTTTCATCAGCCAGTGAGTACCCTGCAATGTGTATTACAACACGGTCATGTGACTAGGATAGGCCTGAGAAAGAAACACTGCTATCTTTACATGCACACATTTCTTAAGTTGCCTTCTTTTTAACACATGGACTTTTGACACACATTTGCTTGAGTGACAGTACTGATTAGCTTCTCTGAAACCACATTGCTGACAATTCCACTTCTTAAGTACACTATCATGACACCTTGAACATTTAGTACAAAGCCTAACATACATTGTGCAAATGTTGTTGTTTGTTACTTGTCCATGAGGCGACAAGACTGTCACAAGAGAATGAACAAATGCCCGCCTGGCTAAAGCCTCAACATGGAAGCAATTCCATGTTCACATCAAGGGAGCACTCTGCTGTCATTGCGATGTCATCACTATTGTCGGAGTCTCAGCCCAGCTGATTCCAGTTTACCCTCTGAGAGGAGGGATGTCCAACTTCTGACCAAGAGGGGGACCTGCATACACTTACCTTCAGGTCATGTGGAGTAGGATCATCCAGTAGAAGAGTCTTGGCAGAATATCCACCCTAGAAAACTAGTTTAGGGAGTGCATGGTAGAAGCACACTCATCTCAGTACTTATGTGCCAGTATATATAAACAGTTGTTTATCCATTTCACTGTTCTTGTATTGCTAATTACTTATATCTGCGTCTGTCTATTAAGTACTTATATCTGCTTCTTTCTATTAAGTGCATGCCTTTTATACAAAAATCACAATGGTTCAATAAATATTGAAATGCCCCTATTTGTATTTCTTGTGCACCTTTCTGAATATGCATGAGTGACTGAGCGAAAATGTTCTAGATCTGTTACACGTTTCCTTGGGGAGTCAGGGTTGTCATGTTCTGAGGTAGCTCAAACCATTTTTTACCTAACTAGGGTTAGGGGTACACATGATGGCACTGTAAGCTAGATGGTTTATAGGCCAACATATCCTGAGGGGTTTCATAAATCAGTCTGGCACCATCCCAACATTTATGTTGTCTAACAAACAAATAGTTCCTACTGACAATGTGGAACCCATACAGCAACACATTGGTGGCTCAGTGTGTGGATTACACAAGCCTGTAGAAACTACCTTTGAGTTTTGCCACTTGTCCCCATAGTAGTTTATGCTTAATTGTGCATTCATTTGAATCTTTGAATCCATTCTGGCTCCAAAAGTGTAAATGCTCATTATAAGACTTTCACACACTATAAGTGTGGAATCAAAGGATCTATAGTCTCAAGTGCAAAAATTAGAGTTTTTAGTTCACCCAGCTGTACAGTACAATCACCTAGTTACTGCTTGTAATTTTTATGGTGCTAGAATTCTTCATCCCTCATTTTATCTTTAACCACTGCACAAGTGACTGAGTATCGATGTTTAGTTCCAACTGTAAGATGGGCAGAAGCATCATTAGAATATACAAAGTCATACTGATCTAGGAGCAATATTTTTTTGATCAAGGTTATTCGTGTTTATAAGGGAGGTATGCTTGTATCTGTATGTATGGAAGCAATATTGGGTTTGGCTGCGCACAAGCTTCTTGTTTGTATTCAGTTTAGGATTTAGTTATGTGCCATGGAGGTTTCACTCTCTGGACCACAGAGTGTCTTTTATAACCAGACATGCGTCCTCTATTCTTAGAGGACGACCCTCTGGGTGCAGCAATGTTGATTACATGTTTGATTAATGAAGTTCAAAATATGTATCCACAATGATTTGTGAAGCAATTGTTTGATGAATACAGATTTTTATTCGATCCATGAATATATCCTTGTGTATGTACAATGCTGAAATCTTCCTCTGATATTTGTCAGACATTTTTATTGATATTCCCAATGCATTTTGTGCACACATGGGCACTTCATCAGGGGATGTCTAAATGAAAACAAAAATTCCCTAAAAACTCTTGATGACATAAACATACAATTGGACAAGTACACGGAGGAAATGAACGAACGAGAAGTTCGCAAATATAAAAGGGACACTATTGATTACAAGATGGGAGAAGTTTTTTCATGGGCAGAAGTATAGACCAGGAGGCGACAGAACAAACGCTACAATGCGAACACCGAAACTGAAACCTCCTCTTCAGAAGGTGATTCTAGAATCGTGACACAAAAGGGAACAGTTTAGCAACCATCCACTTCAGCAACAACACAATCAACCGCAAACGTTCCTTTTTTAGGGGTTGGCCAAAAAGACAGCGAAGACAACGGGGGAAGAGAACCTGAACAATAACCAATTAGTCATCAACATTTCAACATACAAACTAAATCAGATGGTGATTCAAACATTAAAACAAGGTACGTCGTTTGTACCTACACACCACACCAACAGGTTGGAATTAGATGTCAGCCTATTTAAATTCATGCGTAGCTTGAGATTATGTAATTTCTTTGAGAACATTGTGCAACCTCAAGACAAAGAAGAAGACAAACAACTGAAAAATCTAGGATCAAAAGCACCTATCAGGCACCCATGAGCCATAAGACATTGTAATCTTTCGAAAATCTAGTTAAAAATGACATCATGAAATTAAACTTCAAAAACGTTCCAAACTCCAGAATCTTTCCAAGGAAGCACGTAACACACTGAAGAAACTTTCAACAATCCCAATATCATCTGTCAAAGGACAGATAAAGGAGGAGCTCTAGTGCTAATGGACACACATTTTTACAAATCACAAGTCAATTTCCATGCAAATGACAGAGAGATATACATCCCGTTAGGTATAGAGGAGGCTTAGAGGACGCATGTAAGGTAGACAGACCATGTAATAGAGAAAATAAAAGAAGAAAAAAGAAACACTTACCTTGCTGTCACCGCATCACCAACTCGGTGATGCTGCGAGCGCAAGGTATGTGGTTTTATTTCTTTTTTATCTTTTTCCCTATTTTGTCATCTGTCAACTTCCCCATCCCGTCCCACTCCACGGCTGTTACATTGGCCTGCTGCGCCTGTTTGGAGGTTGTAAAGCGCACACTTGTCTAGAAAATGTGTCACTAGATTTTTGCATTTACTTGACAACTTGTATCCCAAAAACAGGACATTGATATAGGCAATTTTACATTTTTTGAAATTTAATTTGCAATCCATATGAGGAAATCCTAGAAATATGCGATCTACTTTGACCAAGTGTGTTGCTAAGTCAAAATCCACCAAGTATTTGTCATTGACATAGGACAATGCTTGGTCATCAAATTGTTAGATCAGTTCTGTGACACAGGCTGACAAAAGCCTGGAGCTATTCTCATCCCCCTGTGGCAATAGACAATATTTTCTGGAGAGCAGAGGGTGCTAAATGAAGTCAGATACCTGATTTCATGCACTATATTTTGGCAGAGAAACCCAGTTGAGATGTCTAATGTGGTTTTATATTTTGTTCAATTGTCTGTAGTCAAAGGCTAAGCAATATGAATGAGCTTGTTTCATTACTGGAAACATAGCATTGTTCATAGGTGAGGTGCAACTTTGTATTACACCCTGATATTCAAGCTGCGAGAGGAGTAGTTCTCTGACCTGTTGTATTGCCTCATGTTTAATGGGATATGTGGTTTTGGGCTCGACCTTATGAGTATGATATGGTAAGTGGATCATTCATCTCAACACACACATTGGCGATATAAGAACGGGACTTGTGCAAAGGGCTACTCCTTGGCGTATATGTGATCTACTGATTCTGAAACAAGGTCGTAAAAAATTGTTAGTATTACTGTTTCTCCTGGTGTGACATTGCTAAACAAACTCAGTTAACCACTCTTTTCAGCCATGAGAATGTCATAGCTGAATGACAAGTCCTCCCTTATAGGGAGCATTAATAGTACATGGAAATCTCCTTCAATCTGGAGTTTTAATTAATTTAATTAACTTGGGACACTTAGTCTCTGGTCTGGTGTTTCTACCTGGACATAGTCACTCATTGCCACTGCTGCCAGACACTCCATCTATCTATCTTGAATTCTGATGCACTGTGTAGGAGAGTCAGCGCCCACTTCACTTAACTTTCGTGACTTTGCCTTGCTATCTAGCAGAGTCAGAGCCTACTCCGTATTCAGAGGCAGAGTCCTCAATGTTTGTGTCATGTTTTACTTCTATTTCAGCCATCTTCTTTTCAATTGAGGCTTTTGCTGTGGAAGTTTTTCTTACTCCAAGGCAGGGACTGTTGTGTATTCAGTTTGAATCTGTTTCAGCACCGCTGACATTTTCTAATGTATGTGTTTGGGTGCCTAGGAACCAATTCATGTGTTCCTGATATGCTAATGGGATTTTTGATTTCTCATATGGTATATAGTTGTTTGATACTTGTGCTTCAGTGTATGTGTGAAAATTCCCTGTGTTTGTATATTATCCTGTGAATGCGATCCATGCATAGAATACCTCTGTTCTATAATCTTCAATTTGGTGGCAAAGCCACCTGTGCTGAATTACAAATGTAAAGTTCAGGAATACAGAGAGGGTACCTTTGTGGGGTAATTCATTTAAAGATTCAAGCTCGAACAATCGAAAGCCAGAAATAGAGGTTTTCTACTTCACTAAGGATCATTCTTTTCCCTAACACCACCATTGAGTACAGTTAATCGGCGAGTGGGGTTTTTGTGCACACAAAAGAAAAACTACTTGGGAGACCCATCAAATAGGTACCCAAGCTAGAATGTTGGTAGCCGGTGTTGTATGTTCATACTATATCAGTAAGACTGTGCGTTTGGAAAAATATAAATGTCAAAACTGTGCAAGACTGAGTCCATGAACACCATCAGGATGTGTTGGCCCTAATCCTGGCTAGCTCACAGAACCGTTATTACAGGTGTGGTAACCTGAGTGTACTGTGCACTGTTCACAGAGTCCAAAATGAACTCTAAACATATTAACACAATAAAACAATGTAATCAAACTCGATAGTAATTTGTCAGACTGTAATTTTCATATCATCATAACATTGCAAATGATTCAAAACATAAATCAGAAATGAAATACAAAATGTAATACATTACTTTTTCATATATTTAAACAATAATACTGTTGTCATCATCATTAAAAGCTCTGTTCAGATAATTTTGAAATGAGTACCCAATGCATTTCAGGACGTTGCAGTCCCTTCCTCAGGGGCCAATCAACAAATGGATAAATAATAATGTACTAAATGAGTTGCCAATGTTAACAATTGATGCCTCCACAGTCTCATTACCAAATTATCAATGCATAGAACAGGTCTAACCATGTCCACAGAACGATACAAAATAATGTTTACACTTTTAACCTGAGGAACACTAGCACCGTCTCTGGTGATACTGATGTGCATATCATATTGTGTAGACAACTTGTCAGTTCCATAAAATGGACTACAATGAAAATAAAACACCCAGTGCACTCATGACTAGGCAAAACTCAACAGGCTAAACTTTAGCTTGTTACCTCGAGCACTGTGGCAAGAGTATGAAATACTGTGTTGACCGACCCAAGTCCCTGGTTCAGGCAAGGCCGCTCCCGCACCACGTTAGGACAACCTGCTGGCGCTGAGTCCCCGAGCCTCGCTGCTGCTGCGAGTTCGAGGCCCCCCCCACCTGCAGGCTCCTGCTTGTGCCTCATCCCTGGTGGCCCAGTGGTGGGCCTGTAAGTATTTCGTGTGTCTTCACTGTTGTTTATTTTTTTTATTCTTTGTTCGTTTTTATCTGTCACTGTTACTGTCTGTACTTGTCCTTCTTCGTAGTCTCTGTCCTTTAGTTTGCCCCTGTCTCCGTTTTCTGCTGGCTGTGTTTGCCACTGTTTTCGTCTACCTTCTGAGCCCCTCCGTAGTTGCCACTGTATTTTCTGTTTGCCTTCTGTGTCCATTTCTTGTTTTTCGCCCCGTTATTCTGTAACGTTCCCCCCTCCCGCCATCCCGCGTTTCCCGCTGCTGCATCCCCTACGGCCCTGCCCCCCCATGACCCGATTGGTCTCCGCTCCCCCCTTCCCAGCTGCTCCTCCCTCCCTCATGCCCTCATAATACAGGCTGCTGCACGGCCGCGCTGCTGGCGTGCCAAAGGCGCACGTAAGGCTAGCCCGTCTGCGCTCGTCCGCGCCTGGACCGCGCCGAGCACCAGTACCCCTGGCCCCCGCTGGAGCATAGAAACCCGACTGAGATACGGCACCGCCACCCTCCACGCCCTTAACACTGGCTGATCATCCACCTGCTACCGAGCAACCCCGAAGCGCACCCACAGACCATTCTCCTGCCGAGAATGCAACTTCACCCGCCTCTAGTTCCTCACCCCACCCTCAGCACAAGGCAACAACAACCACCTCAAGTGCATCCTGCTCAACACCCGCTCCGTCCACAAGCATGCCATCAAACTCTGGAACCTCCTCGACACTACAGCTCCAGACATCGCCTTCCTCACGGAGACCTGGATGAACGCCTCCTCAGCCCTCGACATCGCCATAGCCATCCCGGACCGTTACAAGATCACCCGGAAAGACCACACCAACTAATGCAGAGGAGGAATCGCCATCATCCACAGGAACACAATCAGCGTCTCAACCAACACCGAGGAAACCCTCACCACCGCCGAACACCTACACTTCCATATCCACACCGACTCAAAGACCTCCCTCAGAGGAACCCTCACCTACAGACCCCCGGGCCCACGTACACAATTCAGCAAAGCCATTGCTGACTTCATCAGCCCGCACTCTCTCGCCTCTGCAGACTACATCCTCCTAGGGGACCTGAATTTCCACCTGGAGAACTTTAACAATAACAACACCACCACCCTGCTCGACAACCTAGCCAACGTCGGAATCAAACAACTGGGGACCACCCCCACCCACTACGCCAGACATACGCTTGACCCCATCTTCACCGCCAGCAACCACGTCACCTACAGCCACACCACCGACCTCCACTGGACCGACCACAGCTGGATCCACTTCACCTTCAAGAAGACTACGTCCCACCACCACCCGCAGCAGATCCCCCACAGAAGCTGGAGAAAAATCACCACTGACCAGCTCACAACGTCACTAAGCCAGAACCCGCCATCTGACACCACTGACCCCAACACCACCGCACGCAACCTCACACAGTGGATCAGCAACTGCGCCAACACCCTCGCACCACTGGAGAACCCTCCTGGCAAGCCCGGCAACAGAATAGCCACCTGGTTCACCGACGAACTCAAGGACTCTAAGAAATCCTGCAGAACCCTCGAGAAGACCTGGCGCCGCAAACAGATGGCAGAAAACCATGCTGCTCTCAAGAATGCCACCCGCATACACCATCAACTGATCTGCACCACCAAGAGGACTTCTTTCAAGGAGCGCCTAGACAACAACGTACACAACACCAAGGAGCTCTTCAGCATCGTGAAATAACTCTCCAACCCCGGCGTCAACTCCAATGACGTCCCACCATCGCAAGACCTCTGCGACGCCCTCACCACCTTCTTTCACCGCAAGATCGCTGACATACACGACAGCTTCGGCCCACAGACTCTGCCATCAGCCACAGAACCATCACCCCCACCGCCACCCTCAACACCCTGGAACCCCATCAGCATTAAAGACACCACCCACGTCATGAACACCATCCACTCCGGCTCACCGTCCGATCCATGCCCCCACCACATCTTCAACAAACCAGACGTCATCGCACCCCACCTCTGGAACATCATCAACAACTTCTTCTCGAACACCCCCTTCCCAGAGATCTGGAAACACGCAGAGATCAAAGCTCTACCGAAGAAACCCACAGTGGACCCTAAAGACCTCAAGAACTTCCAGCCCATCTCCCTTCTTCCCTTCACGGGAAAAGTAATCGAGAAGACCGTCAACAAACAGCTGACCGCCTTCCTCGAGGCAAATGGCTCCCTCGACCCATCCCAGTCCGGATTCCGCGCCAACCACAGCACCGAGACCGCCGTCATCGCAGCCACCTACGACATCAAGACCCTGCTCGACAAGGGGGAAACAGACGCCCTTATCCTCCTTGACCTCTCAGCCGCCTTCGACACCATCTGCCACCGCACCCTAAGATCTCTCCTCCACAACACAGGGATCCAGGGAAGAGCTCTGGACTGGATCACATCATTCCTCTCCGGCAGAACCCAGAGAGTCAGCCTCCCTCTCTTCCACTCCATGTCCACCGAGATCATCTGCGGCGTATGTTAGGATTTGGGTCAAGTCCCCTTTCAGTGACCACGGACTGTCATCACATGACCTACCAGGACAGGGATATAGGTCAGTCCTACCTTTCATTCCTTGCTTGATATTGCTAGTGTGTGGGTTCCTGGTTTCTGGTTCCTGGTTCCTGGTTCCTGTGATTGTTGGGTTTCGATTCCATTTTCCTCACGGGCTCGTGAGTGATTTTGGAACGCCTTCGGAGTTAGTCCTTTCTGTTTCCTTTTTTCCTTCCCTATTCCTTGTTTCCTGGTATAGTTAGGTAGTTAGTTCCCTTCTGCCCTTTTCCTTCCCGTTTTTTGCCAGTACCCGTCACTTGTTGCACTTGGGGGTTTATAGGGGCTCCTGTTCCCCCTTTGGAAAAGCCTTTGTTTTATTCTGTAATCGCCTCGGTGTACTGTGGAGCACTGGAGACGCGTTGTTAAACGAACGGCTTGGTTTGTTTCCTTTCGCATCGTTTCTTTTACCGCTCCATGTTGTTATGTGCGGAAATGACGTTTTGGGTCATTCCGCGAGTTGGTTTTTGATCCGAGTGCAGGGATAGCCAGCTTTCCTTGTGCTTTACATCCTGTCCCTCCCCTTTATGGAAACGAAAACGAGTAGAGTTTTTTTCTATGCCGGTAACAAGGCATTTTTCCCCTAATGACCCGAGAGACACTTTAGAAGCATTGCTTAGTGCCTATTAAGTCCCCGAATCCGAGAGGAGTTATCTTGGATCGTCATTTTCTGCTGCCCAAAGTCTCCACGAAGCAAAGCCTGCATCCTCGACTGGTAAGAGAAACGTGATTGTTTTAACAGGACATGGTCATTGGTTCTGGAGCTATTGGAAAGGTACATGAAGTGTATTTTTGTTTGATTAGGTGCAGAAGCGTGGAGGAGGGAGCAGTGATCTCATCGTTCTAACAAGGGTGGAAGACTTGGTATCTCCTTATATTGTATTCCACCCTCTTTCCTGGTCCATCGACACACTCATAGTTATAACCTTGTGAGTGGCATATGGGCAGGGGAAGTGGATTGGCTCATACTATGTTCCTGCAGTGTGCGGGCTAAGTGGACTGAATCCAACAGCGTACCCCAAGGCTCCTCGCTTAGCCCGACTTTCTTCAATGTCTACATGAGCCCCCTCGCCGCCATCGTCCGTGCACACAACCTCAACATCATCTCCTACGCCGATGACACCCAGCTGATCCTCACCCTCACCAAAGACCCAGCCACCACCAAGACCAACCTCCACAAGGAATGAGGGACGTCGCAAACTGGATGAAGCTCAGCCACCTGAAACTGAACTCGGACAAAACAGAAGTCCTCATCCTGGGATCATCCCCATCCGCCTGGAACAACTCCTGGTGGCCCACCGCGCTGGGCACCGCACCTACACCCACGGACCATGCATGCAACCTGGGATTCATCTTGGACTCCACGCTCACACTGTCCAAACAAGTCAACGTCATCTCATCCTCATGCTTCAACACCCTGTGCATGCTCCGAAAGATATTCAGATGGATACCTACCAAAACAAGAAGAACCGTCACCCAAGCCCTCGTCACCAGCCGGTTGGACTATGGGAACGCCCTCTACGCAGGAACCACAGCAAAACTTCAGAGAATACTCCAGCGCATACAGAATGCCTCCGCTCGCCTCATCCTCGACATCCCTCGCCACAGCCTCATATCCGCCCACCTGAGAGACCTGAACTGGCTTCCAGTCAGCAAGAGAATCACGTTCAGGGTCCTCACCCACGCACACAAGGCTCTCCACGACAAAGGCCCCGACTACTTCAACAGACGCCTCACGTTCTACACTCCGTCCCGCCAGCTCCGCTCCACCAGCCTCGCCCCCGCCACCCTCCCACGGATTCGCGGAACCACCACCGGAGGAAGATCGTTCTCCTACCTGGCCGCCAAGACCTGGAACTCCCTCCCCGTACAACTTCGACTGACCCAGGACCACCTCACCTTCAGGAGACACCTCAAGACCTGGCTATTCGAGCAGTAGCAGCATCGCCCCCCAGCGCCTTGAGACCCTCACAGGTGAGTAGCGAAATTTACAAATGCTATGATTGATTGATTGATTGACCTGTAGAAGGAAATTACATGTGTCATCTAGGAAACCACATGACTATAATGCAATTAAAGACGTATACCACTAATGTGCTCACCTGCACAGTTATCAAACTGAGTAGCCAGATTGTGATTAAGTGCAAAAGCTTATGCCTGTTCCTGTAACATAAGAAATTCAGTGTCACTACTATAATGACTCCTAAACCTGAATGCATTTATGGACGCCGCGAAAGTTAAACATCTGCTCACATGCCAGAATGTGGTGATATGAACAGAGCTTTTAATGATGATGACAACAGTATTAAGTTTTAAATACATGAAACAACAATGCATTACATTTTGTATTTCATTTCTGATTTATGTTTGGAATTATTTGCAATGCTATGATTATATGCAAATTACAGTTTGACAAATGACTTTAGAGTTTGATTACACTGTTTTATTGTGCTAAAACATTTAGAGTTCATTTTGGACTCTCTGAACAGTGCACAGTGCACTCAGGTTATCACACCTGTAATAACGGTTTCTCGTTGTGTAGCACTGTTGCACCCTTAACAATAAGGATTGAGAAAACAGATTATTGACCCCACTAAGTTAAATAGGTGGGCTCCTTTAAACCAAACGAATTGCTAGCTCACAGTACACCACCTGGACTTCTAACCTTACAAAGTATCGGATAGTATGTGCAAGTTCAGAACATGACAACTCTTACTTCCCAAGGAAAACGTGGAAACAGATCACCCCCTATCATAAGTAACTCTTGCATGCCCAAAGAAAGGCACAAGAAATACTCGATTTGGTATTTCAATCATTTATTAAAGCAATAACATTCTTGTGTAAAATATGTATGCTACAAAGATTACTAGAAGGAAACATAACAGAACATTCAGCATTACAAGGATGGTAAAGAACATAAACATTTCAACCATTGTGCTCCTACATTGATTATATGCATACATATCATATGTAAACTTCCTAACCAAGTGGGCTTGGCGGGGGTGAATTTGCCAGAATACCAAAGGTTGATCTAACTCCCCAGTTACCTCTGGGTATGTTTCATCTGGGAGCCCCTTCTTCTGCAGAGTAGCCCATAGTCCTTCTCAGGAAGGTATACAGGATTCTGCTGGGCAGGAATTCCTACATTGGGTGACCTTGATAGTGACAGCGAGATGCTCCTCTGTCTAAACAAAGGATTGGCGTCATTCATATAATGAAATTCACCCATCTTACAATGTTGACGCTCTAGCCAGGCCATTGATATTGCACAGTGAACACAAGCCTTTTACAGAATATTCAAGGCCCTGAAAATGTGCCTAAGAAGAACTGTAAATGTAAGTAAATCAATGTCAGAGAATATTATTGCATATGGGCATGCATGCAATTGTGTGTCAAGAGTCAGGGCTTAAGAAAGATATCAAGTTTAAATGTGAGCAGGTAAAATGATACTGATCTATGTCCGGACCTGTATAACCATATGACTGTAGGGATAGAATGATGGGAATGGATTGGAAAGGGGAAGTAGTAAGTTGTTCTTATAGGCAGTGATCATGTGCACCTGTTAGTTGGGTGACATGGCTAAGAAGGGAAGGTAAAACCTGAGAATGATCTTTGGTAGATCATAGTAGTCAGAAAGGTTTGGAATGAGTCAAAGAGAGGAGGGATGGGACAGTAGTTGAAAGGAGTAATTTGTTTGTAAATAACCTAAAATTAACTTATGCATACATATTTATCCCTGACACTTGGTACAGTTTTAGTAGCTGGAGTAAATCCCTTATATAATAGCCCTACATACATAGAAGCAGCAATCATTACATGGTCTGATGTGCATGTGTATCTTGTGGTGCATTATATAAACTTCTTACAAATAATTGTAATTAACTACTACATATGATTAAAATCTTAGTGGCAAGTATAAACCCCAATATATTTGCACATGTATATACATTGAAGCATCAATTATGATATGATCCTGTATACATATGTATCTTGTCCCTATTCATATTTGTCTACTCAATATTCAAACAATTAACTTTTGTGTCCTTCTCATGGACTATTAACAGGTAGTTCTGTTATGTTCTCCTTATATATCTGCTTTTCTTTGGAATTGTTTTTGGTAAATGTTGGCATTTGTGGTATTGTTACTTCAGTAGATTCTTGAGAGATGGAATATACATTGAGATGTTATGTTATATTATAGTCTTGTATAGGTTTATGCAGCGGTATAACCCTTTTGTTTGAATTGAGCATGTATTGTTGTCTAGAGCGAGCTGAGATTTTTTCGTCTGGCTCCTAGTGGTATACTGCGTTATGATTCTTAAACAGGGATTTATGTTTAAACCTGAAATCTAAATTTTAGATGTGTACATTACATATTGTAAGTAAAAGGCTGCTTCTGGTTTTCAGGCTTTTAACAATATATCTCTCAAGTCTTTTTTCAGGAAAGACAGTTTGAAGATAAGTGCAAAGGTGATAGACGGATGAAAGGTTTATTCTAGCCAGATATGAACATCGATAGATCGATCAATTCTATGTGCCGCAACGCTACCTTGTATAATTTGACACAATTTATTCTTTCAAGTAATTAGTCAATGCGAATGGACACAATCACTTTCTTGCAGTGATGCCTCAATGACTCACAGAGTAATTAGTGCTATTCAAAAGTTATTCCACAATTGGAAGAGGAGGCCACTCACAACTGATCAAAGCTTTCTCAAAACAAAGAGCTCAAATTCCGTCAGTTCTTTCCTGTTACAACAGTGATATTCAAATAGAACCCCAAGGCACTTTGCTCTTTCAAAGGTAGGAGATATTGCAGACCTGACGGAGCCACCCCTAGTATGGGAAAAGAAGATATGTGAGGAACGGGTGGGACCTCCCAAAAATGCTGGAAGCCAAGAAAACTGCCTTATTGGTAACATATAAGGAAGGAAATGGTAAGATCTAACAAAGAGAAGTTTGGGTACTTATACAGAAAGCGGTAAAGATGGAGGAAACATAGACAGCTACTGCTACAAAGAAGGAAGACTCAGCAAGTTAATTGATGTCTTATGTTTTAGCCATGGTCCTCTCTGGAAGTAGGAAAAATACTTATTTCCATGTGAACCTGGAGCTGCGTAATGTTGGTCCCACCATTTCACGTTTATTTAGGCCACATTAATGTGTACGTATGGCATCATGCACTCGTATGATGTAGCATTAATAATGTAGTGAACTTGAACAGTTACAGTGAATCAACTGTGTAATTTCTCTCTCGCTCTCTATATATATATCACGCAACAGGTATCCACAGCACCATGAAGAAAGTAGATGCAGGCAAGTGCTATTTCTTAAAATATTTATTTCAAACCACCATTAGTGCAGAGACATGGATGGTCTACGCGTTTAGGCACTAGGCCTGCAACTGGACCATATGTATATTAACGTTTCCCTTACATTAACAATGAGTTGCAGTTATCAAATATATCTGCATTTTTGTGACTTGAATAATGTAATTCTTATCAATACGTTCCATATATTCTATAACCAAAATGGTATCCATTTGAATAGTGTTTTACATCTATATCGTAACCGTATATGTATCTGTAATCTGAGTTTAAATGTATGATGAGATGCTTGATGCACTATGTTGATTAAATGCCTTAAGCTCGTGGATTGTGCAATGGTTAACTTTTAACATGAATGCTTGCTTTGGATGCAATGTTTTTCTATCCTTTGCAGGCGCAGTCGCTTTAGCTCATTTTTAAGGAAAGACAAATTGTGTGAAAGATATAGTGAGTCTCGAAAGGAGTATCTCTTTGCAAGAATAAGAAGATGTATTCAATGAAGGGATGACTACTGTTCATGCAGAATAGGGAGCTGGGAGGAATTTAAAGACATTCTACTGTGTAGACCAAAGGAAAGAAATCTCGAGTGTAGTTGCCATGTTTAGTGTTTGAAGATGGAAAAATAATTGGACATGTGACACGGGCTTCTTGAAGGCTCTTTCGTGAGTATTATTGGGCATCGCACTCTAGGTTAGTCTGATTTTCTTTAGATTCTGAGAGGCCCGGACCTCTTTGCGACATCTCAGTTGTGTGGCTTCATGCCATACAATATTCTTCACTTTCAGAACTTATGCATATATCTGCTTTGCTGACACATTTCTTTGCTTCCCTGACTTAATTGTGGTTCCCTGCATTCTGCAATACACGTAGAACTGGAGATCCTGGAACTGTGTGGTGCACACTGCCAGAGGAATCTGTTTTGCAAAGGAAATTACTGCAATTGGAAGGGACAGTGCACTCTTCCTGAATAGTGTCAGCCTGGGCTGATTACCTGAACTGTGCTTTCCAAGGGTTTGTTTGCTTGCCCCTGTTGTCTTGTGGCGGTCTCAGGGACATCTAAGACCTCCCTTGAGGGACGCAAACCATTTATCTTTGACACCGGGAGAGCGGGCCCTTCTTAAGTGCCCATATCATTTGCTGGATCCCAACTGGTGGCTCAGTGTGAGCGTGGTACTAAGTATTGTTCCTGGAGACTGGATAGCCTTGTGCAGAGCCCCAAACGTACTACCCATATCTAAGGAGTGTGGCCCCCTCTATCGGGGGCCTCAACGTGAATCAAGCATCTTTTTGGTGGTGAGCTGATTCGCCGGTTGTGGGACCCAATGTGGCCCACTTAGTTGATCATGCCACATCTCTCTGCTGCAACAAGCCAGCTTCATGCTCATTGTGTAAGGTGTCCGATTCACAGGTTGTGGCCCCCAGAGGTGAAGCCATACCCATAGTAATGCCTCATTCTTCCACATGCTGCACAACTGAGCTTGTGCCTGTGTGTGTAACAGGAATTGTCTTGTGTGACCCGTATCAATGCACGTTAGATATTGTGGCTCATTTCCAGGGAGCTACGAAATGTACATCTCTTCTTTGTGTGTGACTGGAATTATTTGGTTGAACTTGATCAATCGCACCAGATGTTGTGCCTCTTTTCCAGGGAGGTACGGAATTGGCAATTCTTCGTTGTGTGTTACCCGAACTGTCTGGTGCGACTCGTATCAATGCGCACCAGGTGTATTGCCACATTTCTATGGATGGTGCAGAGGAGCAGATTTGTGTTCTGGGGTGCCCAAAATGCCTAGGTGCTACTTGGATTGACATGTGTTTGGGAGGATGCCTCCTTCATCAGATGTTACTTTTTTGCCTTCAATGCGTCAGGCCAACTGCCTTCTCCTCATACAGTTCTGATGTGAGTGACTGACTATCTCCCTCAGCCCACTTCTGCTCTGTGCATACCATGTGTGAACTTCCCTATTAGTGGTCAAACCTCCATTTGTGGACTGCCGCATCCTTACCCCTGTTACCTACCCCAAACCCCTTCCCTGGGACCCTGACTAAGTGTGACTCCGGCTGCAATTTGGCCTGGAATCAGAGGAGAAGGTTTTCTTCATCTCCATCCCGTGGGTGTAGGGTAGTCGGGTGAGCTGAATGGTGGAGGAGGTCTTGGGCCACAGGGTAGGCATGCAAATTATTAAATAACCTGCCGGATAACACTTGCACTATCTATCTATCTATCTATCTATCTATCTATCTATCTATCTATCTATCTATCTATCTATCTATCTATCTATCTATCTATCTATCTATCTATCTATCTATCTATCTATCTATCTATCTATCTATCTATCTATCTATCTATCTATCTATCTATCTGTGTGTGCATATTAATGTCTCCCTTACAGTAATAACGAGTTACAAGTCTCACTTATATCTGCATTTATGCGGCTTGAATAATAGTGTCATTATTATTTGGACCCCTGATGTTTGAATAAACTACACTTCACTTTGAACATTGCCCACAGCGTCTGTATCCTGGTGTTGCGCCGTTCTGATGGATGTGCAAAGCTTTGAGATTTCGGTGTGAATGTCATTAATATATATTCACATATTCATTTAAATAATACTCTCCATACATCAATTTAAATAGTTGTTTACATCTATATCATAACCGCATATGTATCTGTAATCTGCATTTAAGTGTAGATGCATGATACACTAAGTTGACCAAAGGCCTTAACCTTTTGGATTTTGCAATGTTTAACTTTAACATGAATTCTTGCTTTAGATGTAATGCTTTTCTCTCCTCTGCAGGTGCAGTTGCATTATCTCATGGTTAAAGAAAGGAACATTGTGTGAAAGAAATAGTGAGACTCAAAAGGAGTATCTGTTGACAAGGATGAGAAAATGTAATGAAGGAAGGGAGAACTACTGTTCATGCGGAATAGGGAGATGGAATTTATTCAAGGACGTTCTACTGTGTGGACCAAAGGAAAGAAATGTCCAGTGTATTTGCCAAGTTTAAAGATAGAAAAATTACTTGACATTTGACCTGGGACTGTTGAAGACTATTTTGGTGGGTAGCTTTAGATTCTGAGTGGTATAGATCTGTTTCTGACTTCTTTGTTGTGTAGCTTCATGCTATACACTATCCTTTACTTTGAGAACTTCCACAGATGTTTTGCTATACAGATACCTTTCATTGGTTCCCTAACTTAATAAGCTTTCACTAATTTCTAGTTCAGATCGGGGTTTAGTAGGTTTTCTTAGACAATCTCATGTATAGACAGGAGGATAAAAACTTTCAATCTACTAATCAGACTTTGGGGCATTACATAAAAAGTCAGATTTCGGAGCTGTGCCAGATTTGGCTGAGCTGTGCACTGATATTTTAAAAGACGGGGATGTGCCGCATTCACGAGAATACCATGCACTCCTGTGTTTCACCTAGCACTAGCGCAAACAAGCGCTGCCTAGCATCAGCGTAGACTCTTTGCCACCATGTTGTAAGGGTGCCTGTGCTGCAGGGATGATGCTTTATGTGCATTAAGGGGCACCTTCCTGCATATAAACAATCAAAAATAGTGATTTGATCTTTCAATGTGTGTTGCAGAATGCAGAACTCGTGGAATGGGCAAAAAATGAGACGGAATTCATTATTTCTCCTTGTTTCAACATTCTAATACCTGGTATTCCATGGCGTTAGTTTTGGCGTTGCCTCAGCCTTATAAATCTGGGGCAGCATCAAAAAGAATTGGGTGTTGTGGTGGAATGCCCACAGCAACACCCATTGCATGCCCCTTTGCCACAGAGGACTGCGCCGGAAAGGGGCACATTTACAAGGTGGCATTAAGCCATGCTAAGTGGCTTGGAACCACCTTGTAAATATGGAAAATAGCTCTGGTGGCAATAGGGGTATGTAAATATGCCCCAATATTTCCCATTTTTTGCATTGCATCTGCAGAATTCCTCCTTTGCCTTCTGTTATTGGGGATCAATTTTCTACAATGTTTTGGCTATCCTCTACTGATTCTGTATTTTTATACTAAGGCCCTGATTTAGAAAGTGAGAGATGGGTTACTCCGTCACAACGATGATGGATATCCTCTCCTTCAAAATGAAATTCCCATTACATCTATGGGATTTATATTTTGAGTGGCGGGATATACCTCACCATTGTGATGGAGTAACCCACCCACCAAGTTCTGTGTCTGATTTATATCAGCTTGGCTTTGAATTTTCAATAAGTTCAGACTTAATCCCATTAATTCACCATGAGCTTTGTTGTGTTTCCGAATTGGTTACACTGGTATTGGGAAATTACAGTTGTTTCTCAGTCCTTTTATTTCTCAGCCACCTAGATCATTCCCTAGTAGAGGGCCAGGGAGAAAGAGTTCATGTTTGATGTATTCTAAAACCCCTTGCATGACACCTAAAAATGTTCCCTGGATTATGAAGCACAAGAAATAAATTTAATCAAGCTTGCTGGGAAGATCTGGCCATTTATTTGGATAAAGTGTGCTCTGAGCTCTATTGTAAAACTCTCAAGCGAGGAATATACTACAAGGCATAAGGAGAGTAGACTTTTGATAAACGAAAAGGTCAAAGGCACCTAGGCCTTGTTCAGGGGAGGGTGATTTCCAGTGGAACTTTTTTCCCAAATCTGAAGAGTACACAAGCTCCTGGATTCATAGGGATCTGTATCACCCTGAAATAGAACTACTAGTCCGGTGGTGATTGGAATTTCTTAGCCAGCTCCTGTGAAATATCTTCTCTTTATCTGTTATGATGAGTGGCCCTGCACACTCAGGGCATTGATGTATCTCTAGTAGAGTCTCAGAAAGCAGTTGTAACCAAATATTTACAGTGGACCAGAACCCAAGTTGTCTGATGCCTTTCTATTTCCGGAAGCCATGACCTCATCGCCCACATAGCTATCCCGAAAGAAAGTTTGGAGGCTATTAGGGCACCAGGGAAAAAGAAACACTATTTTCTATAAATTGTGACTTAGATACATAGAACATTTATGTCCACCTTCATGCTCTGGTTACATTGTAGCAGTTGATTGAGCTCAGAGCTTTTGAGCCCAAAGTTTGAAGGTCCTGAAGGACTGCAAAAATAAACTATAGATGTTATGGAACCCTGTCTGGCTTCAGCTTCCCGCCTTCCCTCCTTGAAGATTTTGTTGACCTGTAGGGCATGGGTGTGGTAGCAAAAAATATAATTGTTGGAATATCCAAATACTATCCAACACAAATAATGTATCCTTGATGTCTATAAAAATATCACACTACGGGTGTTGATAATAGAAAACCTGCTCTGAATGTACTGAAGTTTTGTAAACAAGATTCAGGATACAATATTCATGTAAGATAATAATTCGTTATACAATATTCTGAGATACAACCCCAGAAATCTTCTATGTTTGAGGGTAAAATATTTTAACGCAAAGAAAAACAAACTCTCCCATGACTTCGCTCCGTATCCAGGCAGCCACAAATGATGAATATGACTTAATCCTCAGAAAACTTTTCTGGGATGAACTACCTGCTTCTATTCAACAGCTCTCTCTCCCCAGTTGCTTTGGTCCCAGTGTAAGGTGGCCTGTTGACTAACAATAATCTTTTATCTCTCATGGGTCACATTTTAAATGGTTTTCATTTTCTTTTTTGCTAAATCCTTACACCTACGTGTGTTATTTTAGTTGCTACTGTTTTCTGAATTAAGACTAAATTGGTCTGCAGATTTGAATTGATCTTTTGAAATGTTATTGTTTTAGTGATGATCCACAAGTGAGTCATTCATTTTCCGCTCTGGACGGCCTTACTGCTTGCACTAAGCTATTAAAGTTGGGCCATGTATTCTTCACAGAAAATTGATAACCATGTAAAAATCTGAATATTTTAGGTTTGTGGGAGCACAGTCACAGCTGACATGAATATTGCAGCCTCTGATGCCCACAGCTAAGCTGTCAGCTTTCCTGAAGTAAGCAATACAGAAAAACCCAACATTCCCTCTAGTGCTAAATTATACGTTATAACTAAAGGTATATTTATCGCCAGAAAGGAATCACAGAGTGCATTATTGAAAATAGCAATAATCTTGCTGAACTGGCCAACCACACTTGGTGAGTAAATACATGTATGTTTGCCTCTGACCAGTATGCACTTTAGATTAATCACTACAAATAGTCTAGAGCAGCAATGCCTCCTGTATCAAGGATGTCAAATTCCATTACAGAAAAAGTATTCGTATTAATCATTTTACTTACTAAGTGATAGGATTGCTCTTCTTTGGCTTCTTGGAAAACAAACTGTCTTGACTTGTGAGAAAATGTAGACCTTTAAGTTTTCATATTACTGAAATCAAATTGTAGACCAAATGTGTTTGCATCATCACATGTGGCTGTAGCACTGCAAACAAATGGCTGTATAAGAGAAGTGTTGCACTGGTGAAAGAAAATCGTCATCACAGCTTTAGTACTGGGGAATGGTCCTATTTTTATATGGGTGGACTAACTACTCACTGGTAACTGTCACTAGGTTATATATATATATATATATATATATATATATATATATATATATATATATATATATATTACCTACTGGCAGTCGCCAGTAGGTATATATAGTTAGGATTTTTTCCCTATGGGATTTTTGAAAATTCTATGTCTAATAACTTTAACGTTTGTGGACGGAATTGGCTGAAATTTTCAGGAAAATGGAACATTTTGTTTCTGAGCAGCCCCTGGAAATTTGGGGGGGGTTTGTCAAGGGGGGGCCGAGAAAAAAGGGGGGTCCCAAAACGTGTTTTTCCCATGTTAATTTCCATAGGGCGGTTGGCCTCACTTTTAGGCCGAACGGCTGAATGGATTTACACGAAACTTGGCAAAATTGTAGGGACTGTTAGCCTGATGTGCCTTTGCTAGGTCTCAATATATGTGCTCCAGTGGATTTTGAGAAATTAACGTTCAAAAAAAGATATATATCTGTAAGCGCGCTCCGGGTAGCGCCCCGGTTCGCGTACTTGACGCGTAACGGAACTTCGAGAAGCGAAGCTGATTGGCTCTCCGGTGTCTGTCAACATTCTAAACAGTCCGGAGCGGCCGCCATCTTGTCTCTCGGTAGGATCGAGAGACAAGAGGAGGCCAAAACAAAGGGGGAAATGACCATAAGGGGGCATAGTAGATCCTCCCTGACCCCCTAGGTTTGATGTGGAGGCTTTAAAAGGGCCCCGCAGGGCAAAAAAAAAAAATAATAATTTTTTTGTTTTTTTGCGTGGGAAGCGCCCGGTCCGCGAACCGGGAAGCGTTCTGGGGAGCGTACTATAAGGAAAAAAGAATGATAGACTTTTCAAATACTGTATGTTAATTGATTGTTGGTTTTGTTAATTATTTTTTAATTTCTTTATTTTTTAAGCAATTATTTATTATTGTGATTGTGTTTCAAAATTTAATAACATTTCTAACATTTCACTGTCTGAAATGTCGTCATTTTCATTGAACATAGCTTGTAATCTCTGAGTGTGTAAAATGTCCTCATTTTGAAGGAGGTCATCTACTGCTTGCACACATTGCAGTAGTTCTTGGTCCCAAGTTTCATCCATAAATTCTATATAATTTGGATCAATTAATTCTTGGCTGCTCTCTTGCAGGACAATTTGAAATGAAACTTTCTGTTCGCCTTCCATGTTGCCTGAAATTTGGATAAAAAAAATATATATTAGTAGAGATAGGGCACTGTTGGGATTAATTTTGGGCAGTGTATAGTATCAGAGTGGAAGTAGGAATATAAAAAAGTGTATGTGATTTAACGTAAGTAAATTCATAATTATACAAGAGAAACCTAACTCCATTCATAACTATAACAGAGAAGTCTATCTAAATCTATAACTACTACAGAGGGATAGTATATAACTATCAGAAAAAGTTTACCATATTAACTGATAGTGCACAATATACTTCAGTTTTTTAAAAAACAACTTACCTTTACAAAGAGGTTGAAGTGATTAGTGAAAATCCAATTGAAATGTACACCAGGAAGTAGTAGTCAAAATGGCTGTGTTTCCTTCTCTTCCTTTATATATATTCAGGTATATAACCAATCAAATGTCAGGTAAAAAAAGTAGAAAATGAAAGTAACATTTTCATTGGTTGTCAATTCCAACACTTCAGATGTGTTTTGTGAAGTAATTTACCTCACGGTATTTAGAGAGGTCTACAGGCTAAATGGAATTTCAATCAAATTTGTGAAAATGATAGGGATTGGTATGTAGTATGAGCTAATCTATATTTGGTGAAAGTGTCTCCAGTCGTTTTTCTGTAAATTACTTTCCCACCTTTTTTGATGGAGCGCTTCCCGGGAGCGCCCCGGTACGCGAACTGGCGAGCGCCCCGGTACGCGAACCTGAAGCGTTACGGGAGTCCACCATTTTGTGTTTCGGTCGAATTAAGATACAAGATGGAGGGCAACTAATGTTCAGAATGGGTAGAAGGGTGCACGGTAGACTTATCTTGACCCCCTAGGTTTTCTGAGGGTGGCTGAGGAGGCCCATATGTGCGGAAAAAAAACATTTTTTTTTAAATTTCGCGAGGTTAGCTTCCGGTCCGCGAACCGGGTAGCGCCCCGGGGAGCGTACTTTGTTGAAAATTAGTGAAAAAAGTTAGAGTAAAATAATAATTGTGAGTGATCAGATGTAGGGTAGCTCTGAGAAGAGCTTTTGGGTTTATGGTACATTTAGGTACTTATAAGTAGGTACCAATGCAGAGTCTTAAATTCAGAATGAAAACTCTGTTCCCTTCATCTGAGAAGTGAACTCCATCTCCTCTGTAGATATCTTGCATGTAGTAATGCAAGTTATTGTTGTACATGGAGCCCATTCCATGGTCTCTCATGTAAGCTGAAACAGATTTGTTTACATGCTTCCTCGACTTCTCAATTTGTGGACAAAATTGGTTCGACCACCTCCATTTCTGTCTTTGGCATATATTTGAATATATCAAGGCAGTCTGAGGAAAAAGTGCCATTAATTGCTCAAAGGTGTCCTTTAAAAGCATTTCCAGACCTACCCCAGTCAAAGTGCCCAAGTCATTACCTCCACAGTGCACAATTAACAGGTCAGGTTTTGGCAAATGCATAAAGGTTTTCACCAATGGTATCAATTGGTGACATTTTAATCCTCTGTGGCCAAACCACTTAATTTCCACATCTTGTAAATTGAGGTTAGGTAAATTTCTGTTATAAGCATACCTCTGAGCCCAGTAGATGTAACTATGTCCAACAATCCAGACAGAAAACATGGTGAGAGAAGGTTCTGCTGCAGTCAGATGAAGTGTGGCAATGAAATGGCAGTTGAAAAAATAAGAGTTTAAAATGAAAAAAACTGTGGAGTTTCTGTGTTAATGAAGCAGTAACAGTGATTGGTGGATTTTGATTGCTGAAAACAGAAAGTTAAGGTGCATGGATGAGTTCTTTGAAAGATGTATTTTGAGTGGTCAAGAAAAAATCATTAAATGAAAGATTGCACTGGATATGCAGGTGCACTGAGAGTTCAGAGTTCAATTGAAACATTGTTGTGTGAACTTGCAAACACCAGAGGTCTTCCAAGAGGTGGTTGCTATGCAAAAAAGGCAGAGAGGGCAGAGGGGGGAAGGGTTTTTATTTGAAAAAAGAGAGGGAAGAGTTTTGATTGGGTGACATGAGAGATATGTGTGAAGAATTACAGCATTTCTGTGCTTTTGATAGCTGCAGACTCTGGAGTGCATACCTTTTGCTCTGCTAAAGACAAAGTGGTGTGTTTCTGAGACTGTTTTGAAAATCATAAAGTATTTGCTAAGGTGAGAAAAGATTTATTTAATTTAGATAGAGAATAGTGTGCTTTAAGGAGAAAATTATGAAGAAAGTTGTGTTTTTAAAATGTTGCTTTGCCTCAAGTGTTTTACAAATAGATTTTGTTTCTTTGAGAAATTGTAATTGGAGAAAATGTGAAGTATTAGTACTGACAGGGTGTTTTTGTGCATAGGAGCTGTGCAGTGTTTTCAAATTATGACTTGAAAATCGTTTTTGAGGAAAAGGAATGCTTTTAACATTTATGAGAAGGACATAATGGTGTCTGCTTCTTTATAAGGCATTGGAGTGTCTGATGTTATTTTTCCCATTTTAATGTAAGACCTTTCCCCGTGGTGCAAAGTCCTTGTAAATATGCTCCCACCTGTGCTTGGCAAATTTAGATTTTGAATGTTTGAGTTACATAGCCATGTTAAAAGTGACCCTAAAATGCTGCAAAGGCAATCAAAAAACGCTTCCATGTGTCTTAAGGACATTTTAAGTCATTTCCCCATGTGCAGTGTTTTCAAATTATGACTTGAAAATCGTTTTTGAGGTAAAGGAATGCTTTTAACATTTATGAGAAGGACATAATGGTGTCGGCTTCTTTATAAGGCATTGGAGTGTCTCTGATGTTATTTTTCCCATTTTAATGTAAGACCTTTCCCCGTGGTGCAAATTCCTTGTAAATATGCTCCCACCTGTGCTTGGTAAATTTAGATTTTGAATGTTTGAGTTACATAGCCATGTTAAAAGTGACCATAAAATGCTGCAAAGGCAATCAAAAAACGCTTCCATGTGTCTTAAGGACATTTTAAGTCATTTCCCCATGTGCAGTGTTTTCAAATTATGATTTGAAAATCGTTTTTGAGGTAAAGGAATGCTTTTAACATTTATGAGAAGGACATAATGGTGTCTGCTTCTTTATAAGGCATTGGAGTGTCTCTGATGTTATTTTTCCCATTTTAATGTAAGACCTTTCCCCGTGGTGCAAATTCCTTGTAAATATGCTCCTACCTGTGCTTGGCAAATTTACATTTTGATAGTTTGAGTTACATAGCCATGTTAAAAGTGACCCAAAAATGCTGCAAAGGCAATCAAAAAACGCTTTCATGTGTCTTAAGGACATTTTAAGTCATTTCCCCATGTGCAGTGTTTTCAAATTAAGACTTGAAAATCGTTTTTGAGGAAAAGGAATGCTTTTAACATTTATGACTAGGACATAATGGTGTATGCTTCTTTATAAGGCATTTGAGTATCTCTGATGTTGTTTTTACATTTTAATGTAAGACCTTTCCCCGTGGTGCAAATTCCTTGTAAATATGCTCCCACCTGTGCTTGGCAAATTTAGATTTTGATTGTTTAAGTTACATAGCCATGTTAAAAGTGACCCAAAAATGCTGCAAAGGCTTTAAAAAAACGCTTTCATGTGTCTTAAGGACATTTTAATTCATTTCCCCATGAATGTAGGTAGGCCTCACCTTAAACAAACCTTTGGATAGGCCACACCTTATCGTCATCCTGAATTAATCATTTAAAATGCTAGGGACAGATTTATGATAGGTGTATGCCTCTTTTGCGCCACTGTGCGTCACTTTTGTGACGCAGTGGCAGTGCAAAAGATTTGCTATGTGGCGACAAAATTACAAATTGATGCATCTAGGCAGATGTGTCATGCTGTAAAAAAACCGTGCCACATGAAACCGATGCAGCAGTGATGCAAAAGATGCACCATGTTGCAAGACAGGCCTCACTTCATCTCCAACAAGATAAGAAGCTTAGGGATAGATTTATGATGACTGGTGCATCCCCAGGGATGTGCCAGTCATCCTGCGCCGCTGTTCCGCCACCCATGGTGCGCTGCATTTACAATGCGGCGCACCATGGGGCAAAAACAGCACAGATGCGTGACGCATCTGTGCCGTAAAGGTGGCGCATTGCTGGAGCTGCATCGCAAGTGCCATGCAGCTCCAGCAAGGCTTAGGGGTGCCCCATCTCCATTTAATCTGCAACCCTGAGTAGGCCTCACCTTAAACAAACCTCTGGATAGGCCACACCTTATCGTCATCCTGAATCAATCATTTAACATGTTAGGGACAGATTTATGATAGCCGTGTGCCTCTTTTGTGCCGCTGTGCGTCACTTTTGTGACGCAGTTGCGGTGCAAAAGATTTGCTATGTGGCGACATATTTAAAAATTGATGCATCTAGGCAGATGTGTCATGCTGTAAAGTCCTGTGCCACATGAAACCTGCGTCAGTTTTCATATAGGTGTTTTGTTGCAAGGTATGCATTAATTTGCAAGAAAGCCCTGTAAAACTAACACAGTGAAATTTAGAAGATATCACTGACTCAGCTTTATAGCATTGCTGAATCAAATCATTACGCCTGTTTGAAACAGGCATAAGGAGTGATGCACCATGCAATGTGTGGCTTGCTCCTGTGCATTGCAGTAGACATGTTGCGCTTACGACGTGATTCCTGCAATGTGCTGCTTTTGCGGCACAGATGCGTGACGCATCTGTGCTGTTTTCACTCAATGGTGCTCCACATTTAAAATGCTAGGGACAGATTTATGATAGGTGTATGCCTCTTTTGCGCCACTGTACGTCACTTTTGTGACGCAGTGGCGGTGCAAAAGATTTGCTATGTGGCGACAAAATTACAAATTGATGCATCTAGGCAGATGTGTCATGCTGTAAAAAAAACGTGCCACATGAAACCGATGCAGCAGTGATGCAAAAGATGCACCATGTTGCAAGACAGGCCTCACTTCATCTCCAACAAGATAAGAAGCTTAGGGATAGATTTATGATGACTGGTGCATCCCCAGGGATGTGCCAGTCATCCTGCGCCGCTGTTCCGCAACCCATGGTGCGCTGCATTTACAATGCGGCGCACCATGGGGCAAAAACAGCACAGATGCGTGACGCACCTGTGCCGTAAAGGTGGCGCATTGCTGGAGCTGCATCGCAAGTGCCATGGAGCTCCAGCAAGGCTCAGGGGTGCCCCATCTCCATTTAATCTGCAACCCTGAGTAGGCCTCACCTTAAACAAACCTCTGGATAGGCCACACCTTATCGTCATCCTGAATCAATCATTTAACATGTTAGGGACAGATTTATGATAGCCGTGTGCCTCTTTTGTGCCGCTGTGCGTCACTTTTGTGACGCAGCGGCGGTGCAAAAGATTTGCTATGTGGCGACATATTTAAAAATTGATGCATCTAGGCAGATGTGTCATGCTGTAAAGTCCTGTGCCACATGAAACCTGCGTCAGTTTTCATATAGGTGTTTTGTTGCAAGGTATGCATTAATTTGCAAGAAAGCCCTGTAAAACTAACACAGTGAAATTTAGAAGATTTCACTGACTCAGCTTTATAGCATTGCTGAATCAAATCATTACGCCTGTTTGAAACAGGCATAAGGAGTGATGCACCATGCAATGTGTGGCTTTCTCCTGTGCATTGCAGTAGACATGTTGCGCTTACGACGTGATTCCTGCAATGTGCTGCTTTTGCGGCACAGATGCGTGACGCATCTGTGCTGTTTTCACTCAATGGTGCTCCACATTGTAAATGCAGCACACCATGGGTGGCAGAGCAGCGGTGCACATTAACTGGTGCATCCCTGGGAATGCGTCAGTTAACATAAATCTGCCACTTTACATTTAAGTATGAGCAGGGGACACAGAGTTGGTGAGGCTTATCCAAGGTTAAGAAGAGATGAGTCCTGTTCACTGAAAACTTGGACATAGGCCTTACCTCCTCAGCATCGCTGGTCATGGCTAAATAATAGCTGCAAAATGTTACTCTTGTTAAACAATTTTACTATTATAGTCTCTGAGATTTGTGCCTTACTCTGCAACATCTCATTGTTGTTCTCTTTCTTTAAAGATAACGACAACATCAACATGAGCGACAATCAGCAATCAGTTGATCTGGACCTCATAATTGAACTCATAATTGAAACATCAGTGGAAGTAGATCCCTTGGATGATTTAAATCCTGAGGATGAAGAAGAACATGATGAGGATGCAGATTTGTCACAATTGTATGACATAGGGTGGGAAGCTGACGTGCTTGAGCCTATGGAACTATAAACATTTATTTTTAAAAATGTATAATAAATGAAAAGTAAAAATGTAAACCGTTTCATTTAAAAATAAAGACACCTTCAAAAACAGGTTATGTGTAGTGTCTTCAATAAAATATTAAAATATGCTCATAAAATTAGATCAGATTCACATATAAAACAGCACAGGTAAAATGAATATGAATTCCATTTCTTTTCTGCTATTTCTGTATTCTAAATTTGCCAAGCACTAAAAATGTCAAGTAGTGTGTTAAGTTTTTGATGACTGTTATTGATTTACTGTTTGGTAATAGTGGTTAATAACATTTTTTATTATATTTTACCACAGATTCAACTGCAGATCATTTCAAGATTTCAGCATGCCAACTAAAGAAAGACTTAGAAAGGCTGCAAAACGTCAAAGACAGCAGGTAAATGATATAATGCAGCAGTCCTCTAAGAAAAAAACTTGTCAAGTCACCAAGAAAGCACCGGGTAAGAGCACAAAAACATTTATAAGAAATATTTGTAGTAAAAAAAATATTACTACAGAAAATGTTTCAGTCCAGAAAAAGAGAAGCATTTTAAACGGAAAGGAAAGGCCAATCAAAAATGTTACTGCTAGAGCAAGAGATAACTCTGTGCATGATAGTAGAAGGAAACAATAGTTTAGGGACATTCGTAAACGAATGTTCCGCAACAGGATAATTGGCAATTTGTTAAAAAATATTAAGAAAGGTCAACAGAAAGTGGTTTTTTATAAGAGAAAAAAAAAAGTTGAGAAAGTTATTGATCAGGCATTTGAAATTAAACGTAAGTTATTTATTTTGATAATCAATAGAATTAGGAAGCTAAACAAGGCAATTTATGATTTCAAAAGAAATAGTAGATGGAAGAGAATAGTTAATCGTAGTAATTTTTGCGAAGTGTTTTCCGGAGAATGGATGCATAGTTCAAGTTGTGAGGCATTTTTTAATGAGGAGAGTTATTTCCAGGATAATGATTTGGTGCATGCAGTTGACACCAGTGGTCGAGCTTATGAAGTGAAAGATGGTTGTCCAGTTGAAAAAGAAAAACTTGTGACAACAGAGACAGAAGAGGTGTTAGGTAATGAGGTTTTAGGAAGACGTCCTAAGGGTCCTGTGTACACCTGGAAGTGTAGTAGTATTTGCAGTGTGCGACAGGATTCCATCAATTTGCTTTGTGATTTTGTACGGACATTTAATAAGAAAAGTTTGAAGCAGAAAATGAAGTTGTTGCAAGAATTAGATCCTTGCAGAGTGAGAGAAGTGACAGGTTTGCATGGTCATTCACTGGCTTGTCTTTCCAGGAGAGTATGCCAGAGTGTTTTTCATCATTTCAGGATGCTAGCAGTGCATCATAATAAAGTGAGGAAATTAGTTAGAATGTTGTATTATGCTAAGAGTCCAGCAATTATGCTTAAACAATTATGCGCTGCTCTTTTGCATGGTTCAGAAGTAGATGTGAAGAATATTTGTGCAGAAATTGAGTTTGGTTACTTTGGAAGTAAAGAGGAGAATGTTGAAATTGACCAAGAAGAAGAGGGTAATGTGGAAGATAGAGTACAGGTTTCCAGTACAGATAATTTTCAGAGGGAAATTGCGACATTTCAGGTGAAATCAAGTGAGAGGCCTAATTTCACTTGTGTGTGTTGTCGACGCACTTATTATAAGAATCAGACTAAGTTAGTGGATTTATATGCAGAAAGTGAAAGGGAAAATAATAGTGAATGGAAGGATTTCACAACATACTTGATGGTAGAAAATTGTTTTGATTTGGGATCGGATCAACGTGTGTGTACTTATTGTTGTAGCAAATTAAATCAAAACCAGATGCCTGCTAGAGCAGTTCATAATAATCTGGAATAGGTTGAGATTCCTTCTGAATTGAAGGATTTAAATACTTATGAATCTATTTTGATTCAAAGTATCCATCCCTTTCAGGCTATTGTAAGAATGGAGCCAAAGACAGGGAAATTGCCTCCATCAGATTTACAGAGAGGATTAAAGGGAAGAGTTGTTTATTTGCCTCTAGATTTGAAGAAAAACATTAACACAATTGGAGTAGAAAAAGTGGAAGAGGAACCTCTGGTTATCTTAGTTAATGGGGTTCCGACAAAGAATAAGAAAATATGGCAAGATTTAGTGGATGTTAGGAAAGTCAAAAAGGCAACATTGTATTTGAAAAAAAATAATAAGTACTATAAGAATGTTTATGTTGCAGAAGAGGAAGTAAGTGAGGAAGAGGATAGCGATTTGTGTGCTGGTCAAATTGAGAAAGTAGAACCCTCTACTAGTGAAGAAATATATGAACATTATAGTGTTCATCCTTTGCATTCCAAGGAAGTCATGGGGAATGCTATTGAGTTGTTTCAAATGAAACAAGCCAAAGGGAGTCCCATTAGTGTTTGGGAGGAAAGTTTGGAAGCTCGGTGTTTCCCACAGCTTTTTCCAACAGGTCAGGGAGGAAGATATGATGAGCGACCTCATCAAATTCCTGCTTCTGAATACCGGACTTTGCGATTGTATGCAGGAGATGCTAGGTTTCGACAATGTATTCCCTATTTGTTTCATCTCCTGTTTGAAAGTGATCTGTCTGGACTGTCATATGCAGTGAACCACATCTTGAAAAGTGGTATACACATGCAAAACATCTCGGCAAGTGACTTTATGGATAAAGTCAATGTCCAAGACAGTATTTTGGATTCTCACCTGATTAATCTCATGGCGTGTCAGCGTGGTACTAATGAGTACTGGTACCATCGTCATGGTGATTTAAAATGTATGCTGAGGAACTTAGGAACTCCCACATGGTTCCTCACTCTGAGCTGTGCCGAGTATGGCTGGGAAGACTTACTTGAATTTCTACGAGAGGCAAATGGAAACATCGAAAACATCGAATTCAAGACACCCGGAGAACTGTGCTCTTTGGATCCAGTCAATGTATGCCGGTACTTCAATCATAGATTTGAAGCTATGATGTCTTTCATCATGAATAAGAAGAATCCACCTCTTGGAGAGGTGTTGGATTTCTTCTGGAGAAAGGAGTACCAAGCAAGAGGTGCTCCTCACATACATATGCTGTTGTGGATCAAGGATGCACCTAAATTTGGAACAGATCCAGAAGACTCAGTGATGAGTTTCATACAACAGTATTCTACGTGTGCTGTTCCAAATGCAAAGGAGAAGAAAAGCCTAAGAGAAAAAGTTCTACGTTTCCAAAGCCATCGTTGTGGAAAGTACTGTCGTCGTAAATTCCGAAACAAGGACAAGTTCTACACCAAATGTCGTTTCGGCTTTCCACGACCGGTGATTTCTAAAGGAAGAGTAAACAGTTTGATGTCTTCGCTGCGACATAATGTGATGAAGAAATCACCTAAAAACACATACAATTTGAAGAGGAACGAAGAGTCCAAGTACATCAATGACTACAACCCAGTGATTTTGTCCATGTGGAATGCTAACATGGATATACAGTTTGTGGCTGATAACTGTATGGCTGTGGCTCGGTATGTGACATCTTACATCACCAAAAAGAGAAGACAGAATTGAAGGATATGTGGGAGGACATTTCCCATGAAAAGAGCCTCAGCAAGAAGTTGTACAGTTGCAGTCTGAAGATGTTGTCGCATCGAGAAATCGGAGCTTACGAATGTTCTGACCGGTTGTCTTCAGCAAGTCTCTATGCCAAATCCAGGAGTATCGTTTGGGCGAGTCTTGGTCTTGCTGCAACGCGTAATCCAGTTCTGAAACCTGTGCGGGAAATTGAGTATTTGGCGGAAAAGGAGCCAAACAGTACCGACATTTTGAAGAGCAACATGTTGGATACATATTATCCAAATCGAAGCAGTCACCTCGAGAATGTTTGTCTGTATGAGGTTCTTCAAAATTACATATTCAAGAGGAACATCAAAGAAGATACTGAGAAAGGAGTGTATGCTGTAATTGGAAGTGAGGGATGTCTGGTCAAGCAAAGAAAATGCCACTTGGTAAACCATCGAAAATTGAGTGGCGAATCTCCTGAAAAAAAGGAGTTTTTCTATTTAGCACTTTTGCAACTTTTCAAGCCTTGGCGTGCAGAAGAGGAACTGCTTGGAGATTTCCTCTGTTACGAAGACTCTTTCACTGCCGCCAAGGAGACCATAGAATGTCCTGCTTTTCCCAAATATGTAGAAATGTTGAATGCGGAAATCGAGCAGGAAGCAACGATTGCAGCCGAGATTGCCAGAGACAGTTCTCAGGACAGTCAGAGTTCTGCTTCATTGAGTCAGGATCCACTAGGAGGACCTGTTATTGAAAATGAGGCTGCCACTGCTATGAATGAAGTGGAAAGAGCCATGGCACATGCTCAGGAGGATGCGGTTAACTTAGAAGAGTTGGAAAGACAACTCAACGTTGAGCAGAGGAAAATATATGATGAAGTTACCATGCAAATTGATCATGGATTAAGTCATGAGAAGAAAGAGTGCTCATGTACGTCGTTGAAGCCTGTCCGACTCTACGTGAGTGGAGAAGCGGGAACTGGAAAAAGTTTCCTTATTAAAGCAATTTCATGTTATTTGCAGGAAAGGACTGAGTCATCGCTGTCTTGTGTTGTCACCGCTCCAACTGGACTGGCAGCACATAACATTAAAGGGATTACTTTACATCGTTTACTGATGCTGCCAGTGGAGCATGACAACAAATTACAATATCACAAGCTATCTGGAGATGCTTGTTGTGAAGTTTCAAGAATCTTGAGGAAAATGAAACTTCTTATCATTGACGAAGTAAGCATGGTTTCCAATGTCATGCTTGCCTTTGTGCATTTGAGAATGCAAGAAGTTCTCAAAACAGAGTATGATGTGTTATTTGGTGGCAAACACATCATTGTTTTCGGAGATCTTCTGCAGCTGACACCAGTGAAAGGGCAACCTGTGTTCAAAAGGCTCACGCATGAAGATACCAGGAAGTGCCTAGGGAGCATTGGCAACGTCAATATATGGTTAAACTTCAATTATGCTGAACTGCATGAAAATATGCGTCAGGCAAAGGATGAAGTTTACAAGAATATTCTACAAGATGTTAGAATTGGAAAAGTGACCGAGCATGGGAAAGAAGCTTTACATGCACGTTTATTGTCAAATTTATATCCAGAACAAGATGTTGTGCCTGAGAATATTTTTCAGAAAATTACTGAGAAGAAATCTGGAATATGTTTGATGCCAACTCTTGCAGAATGTGCCATCTTCAACAACAAAATGTTGAATTTAGAAAAGCAAGAGATTGTGAAACTGGAAGCTATTGACAGAGTAGAGCATATGGGATCAACAATTATTTTGTCTGAGAATTTGAAAACAAAAATGGATTCATTAGAGAAGACTATATCTAAAACTGCAGGTTTTGAAAAGACTCAATGTGTGCTTGAACTGCCGTATAATTTTAAGAAGGAATTTACATGTTGAAAGAGGTCTGGTAAATGGATCAATGGGTAATGTTGTTGATTTTGTGAAATACAGAAATAGAGATGGAATTGAATTTTTAAAAATTAAATTTGATGGCATTGAGGAAGTACAGCTAATTGGTCGTTGTTCTGCTAGATTTTTGCTTGTAAAAGACTTATATGTTCGCCGTAAGCAGTTTCCTGTTTGCTTGGCATATGCGGTGACAATCCATAAATCGCAAGGTTTAAGTGTAGACAGTGCATTGGTGAATATTGGCAGTTCTGTGTTCAAGGAGGGTATGGCATATGTGGCATTGTCAAGAGTTAGAACTTTATCGGGATTGTACTTGATTGAGTGTGATGTCACAAACATTTGTGCGGATCTAGATTGTGTTAAGGAATACAATAGGTTGAGAAGAGAGTATGCGCCACATTTGCCTCAATATACTTTGTTTGAGAAACGTGTGGTAGGCCGGAAACGAAGAAATGTGACCAATACTGGGGAGGTTGTAGCAAAAAGACGAAAAGTCGATGAACCTGAAATTATAAGCAGAAACAAAAAGGATTCTGTTGAAGATATTGTTGGTCTTCAATTTGAAAACAGTTCTGGTGTCAACTGCTATGCTAATGTAGTGGTTAATGTTTTGTTTTCTCTAGAAAATGTAAAAGAAGAGATTGTGGTCAATTCTGATCAAAGATTATGCAGTTTGTTAAATTCTGTGTTAGAGAAATGTAGCACTGATAGAACAAAAATAGAAAGTGTGTCTGAAATTCGAAATCTGTTAGACAGATGTTCAGGCCAAACACAATTCTCTCAAAATATTCAGCAAGATTGTCAGGAGTTTTTAATGTATATGCTTGATGTATTGCATGCTGAAGGTGTAGATGTAGATCACCTGTTTGGGCTTTCTTATCAATGGCAGCATGACTGCGAGAACTGTAGGGTATCAAGTACTACTAGTGTAGACTCAGAAAGATTTATATATTTAACTTTGCCAGACAGTAAATCAGTCTCCTTTAATAAGCTAGTAAAAGCAGCTGATCACAACATGGAATGTAGCCAATGTAAATCTGAAATGATGTCAACCTTATTTATACGAACATATGGCCAGTATGTCATTTTAATGTTCCAACGATGTAGGTCTGATGGAACAAAATTGACAACTTTAATTAAAAATGTTGTGGCTTCACAGTTGTCAATATCAGGAAGGACTTTTGTAACTGTAGCAATTATATATCATGACGGTCCTTCAATAACATCAGGACATTACACAGCTTATTTAAAGTCTAGAAATGGCTGGTCATTCTGCAACGATTCTGTTTTAATTTTCACAAAAAAATTGCCGTATGACCTTAAAAATTCTTACTTGGTGTTTTTAAAACCAAAATTTTAGGGAAAGAATCTCGGGATGTGCTCTGAGGAATTTCAAGAAGTTCTAATGGCTCCTACACGATTTGGCCTTGAGGATAAGTGTAGTACAGAGACATAACTTCTTACCATAACACTGGACGTCATGGAAAAATAAGTGCACTTTGAATGAGTTCAGAAAAACTATTTCTTTTTATAAGCTAATTCAAGCAGCCAATCAAAACATGGAGTAGAGGGAATGTAAGTCTGCAATGCTGTCTACTGTTTTATATTGCTTTGTGATTAAAAGTGATGTAGAGAATTAAATAATTGTAGTAGTCATACAGGTAGTGTAAGTCTGCTTCATAGTAAGCAGTATCAGTGTCATAGGAAATGTAGAACATGAGTGAGCAAGAAGGGTAAGATATTAGTAATCCAGGATTGTGAAAATGATCTTCAACATTTTAATTCTGAAAGTTGCGGAAATACAACATGACGGGATTGGCTTACAAGAATTCCAAGAGTTATAAATGGCTCTGACATGATTTGGCCTTGTGGAAACGTGTGGTAGAGAGCGAGAAGTCATTTATTGTATGTAACATATTTTTCAAAACGATGGAGGTTTTCTTTCAGAAAGTGGCGGGCTGAAAGTAATAAAAGCACAACAGAGTGTAAGCTGTTCATAGGACATCCTTCGACGTCATGGAAAGTAAGTTAACTTTAAGGAGTTCTGAATTCTGATTTGTTATGGTGTATGGGTTTTTTAAACACAATCATTTTGATTGTGTTTTTTTTTCCCCGCTGTTATATGATGAATACCTTCAAGTCTCTGTTTTTAGTGAAATTTGATACATTCTGAGAACAGCAAAAATAAACCATTTAACATGTATAATTAATTCTGTACTGTTTGCATTTATGATGTACATGTAGAACTGTGTAGGAGGCATGGAGAAGGTGAGGCTTCTGTAAGGGTCAAAGTTGTTGCATACAGTGCTCATATTCTACGTAGTCTTTCATATGATAGACTACATTTCCACAATGAGATACCTAAGCAAAGGAAACACAGGTGATATGATTGGGGAATGAGCAAAAAAAATTGCACGTTTTTCAATTATATTACCTGTGTTTCCTAACATTACACATCACATTGTGTAGATGAGGTTTAGGCCTGTTCCTGGAGACAGAGGAGGTCTGACATTTGTTCAAGAGTGCAGTGGACATGACACACTTGGTTGGTAGGCCTGCACATGTATTATCTCCTCTGTATTCTTCAACAAACCTAAATTTCATCTGCAACTCTGAGTAGGACTTACCTGAAACAAATCTGTCGATAGGTTACACCTTATCGGCATCTTGAAACAATGATTTAAAATGTTAGGGTCAGATTTATGATGGCCGTGCGCCTCTTTTGCTCCGCTGTGGGTCACTTTTGTGTAAAAGATGCACCATGTTGCAAGATAGGTTTCAGTTCATCTCCAGCAAGATACCATCAGTTTGAAATGTATATAATTAGCACTGTGTAGGGGGCATGCAGAAGCTGAAGCTTTTGTAAGTGTCAAAATTGTTGTATACACTGCTCAACTTCTGTGTACTGTTTGATATGCTAGACTCCATCTGCACTATGAGATACCTAAGCAAAGGCAACACAGGTGATGTGATTGTGAAATGAGGAAAATAAACTCCACATTTTTCAATTACATCACCTGTGTTTCCTAAGTTTACGAATGACATTGTGCAGATGAACTTTAGGTCTGTCCACGGACACAGAAGAGGTCTGGCCTTTGTTCAAGAGTGAAGTGGAAATGACTTACTTCATTAGTAGGCCTTCACATGTATTATCTCTTCTGTATTCTTCAACAAGTGTAAATTTGATCTGCAACCCTGAGTAGGCCTCACCTTAAACAAACCTCTGGATAGGCCACACCTTATTGTCATCCTGAATCAATTATTTAACATGTTAGGGACAGATTTATGATAGGTGTATGCCTCTTTTGCGCCACTGTGCGTCACTTTTGTGACGCAGTCGCGGTTGAAAAGATTTGGTATGAGGCGACAAAATTATAAAATGATGAATCTAGGCAGATGTGTCATGCTGTAAAAAACCAATGCCGCATGAAACCGATGCAGCAGTCATGCAAAAGATGCACAATGTTGCAAGATAGGACTCACTTCATCTGCATCAAGATACTATTAGTTTAAAATGTATATTTTTAGGACTGTGTAGGGGCATGGAGAAGCAGAGGCTTCTGTAAGTGTCAAAGTTCTTGAAAAACTATTTGTCCTTCAATCTTTTCCCTTGTTTTTTCTAATTTATTAAAAACATGTTTTAATATTTTTCAAATGTTTGTTCTCTCTTTCACAGATTTTTTAGTATAAAAAGAACAAATGACTAACTTAACGACAAATATGAGGTAAATGTTTTGTACTCTTTTTGTTATATTTCTATCACATTTAACTTCTATTAGTTCCACTGCTTTATTTCTTTAAGAATCACTTTCCTGCCTTTGCTACTTCCCTCATTCCTTTGTCTATTACTTAATTACTCTACTCCTTCACTATTTTTCTTAGTCCCTCTCTTCTCATACTTCTTCACTCTTGGTCACTCACTCTGTCTCTATTACTTTCACTGTTTCTGACTGATCTAAATTTTTTTTAAAAAAAAGAACAGTAAGTATAAGGGAAGGAAACAGACAGTTATGTTAAAAGAAAGACAGCTATAGGGAGTAAACTAGGGATACTGTTACCCGCAATCCTCTGCTGATGATGTCACTGACCATGTCATGAATGATGTAATATGTGACATCATCAGCAGTGGATTGCGGGTAACAGTATCTCTAGTTTACTCCCCTATAGCTGTCTTTCTTTTAACATAACTGTCTGTTTCCTTCCCTTATACTTACTGTTCTTTTTTTTTAAAAAATGTTTTTGGTTCGCTCCCGGTTCGCGTACCGGCGAGCGAACCGGGAAGCGAACCAAGAGAAATAGAGGTTGGCAGAGTTCCAAATATTCTACCAATTTTTTTATAACGGGGAGGTAGTTCTGAAAAGAACTTTTTTTTTTATTGTTTTTGTTGTTTTATATTTTTTTTATTATTTTTCTGAACATTTTTTTACTTTTTTTGAATTTTTCTGAACGGTTTTATATTTTTTTTGGTTTTTTTGGGGGGGGGAAACGAAAACGATTCATTGTAAAGGGCTCAACAGGAGCAACAAAAAAAAAGAATTTATTGTCTGGGGCGTTTCGGACAAACATGATTATCGATAGCTCTGTTGATTAACGTGATGCTACTTTCTCTGTAGCAAATGAACTGATTACAAAGTACGCAGACTTGTTTTACTTCCCCGAATCTCATTTGTATGTTTGGGACCATCTCCCTCCCCTCTGGTCCCGTCACTTCCGGTACAACAGATCTTCTGGCCATAGAAGGGGGATTATCTTGCTCGTTACGTAACTGTGCAGCACTGTAATTGTTAGGATGCCACCTACTCATATGGCGATGCATTGTGTAGTTTCCGTAACTGTATTTCTTCTCGGTCCCTCTGGACAGTCTATCTTGACATATAAGGCAAGTTACGTACCTTGCATTGACTTTTTTCTGGCCTCGGGGAAATTTAAAAAATTGCCAAATAAAGTTTTCTTTCAGGTGAGACCTCCTGGGCTCCTCAGGCAAAAAATGCCTCTCTTCCTGCTCTTCCTCCTCTTCCTCTTCTTCCTCTTCTTGCTGAATTATAACTTCAGCAGGTGGTCCTCTCTTCCTTGGATGTGGTGGAGGTGGTGGGGAAGCACCAGCTGAAGCTACTAATGAAGCCATTGCTCACTGGTAACAAAGGGTCTTTCTCTCACAAAGATGAAAGTCAGAGTGAGAAAAGAAGGAGGGGTTTTCATCATTTGGGAAAAACAATAGTTTTAAACCAATGAAAAGTGTTAATTTTAGATCACATGACCTAGTCTTACATCATTAGGAAACCAAAAGTGAAATGAACCAATGAAAAGTGTTATTACCAAGTCACATGACCTGCTGTGTTTACGTTACGCGCTTTGGGCCGCGTCCCGGATCGCTTCCGGGAAGCTGCGCTTCGAGCCTCGGTTCGCGTACCAGTTCGCTTCCGGGTACGCTACCTTGGCGCGTCATATGACGTATTACGCGACAACGCGATACGTCACGCTGACGCGACGCGTCACGATGTTGTTTTCTAACGCATAAGTTGCGGAAACGGAACGTTTACCGGTTCGCGGACCGGGTCGCGGCACCAAATTGCGCTAACGGGAAGCTAACCGGTTCGCGTACCGGGAGCGAAACAAAAAATATAATTACAAAAAAAAAATATTAAAAACATGTAAAATATATTTTTTGATTTAAAGAAAAATACATTTTAAAGCTTTTGTTATTTGCTATAAAAAAACATTGAAATTCACTGAAAAAACCATAGGTTATAGACCATATATATAGTTAGGAATTAGCATTTAAAAAACCTTTTTTTACTCACACAAAACCATTGAAATTCCATTTATAGTTAGTTGTACTAACTATATATCGCGCACCCGCAATCCACTGCTGATCATGTCACATATTACATCATTCATGACATGGTCAGTGACATCACTGATGACATCACTGATGACATCTCAAATGACATCACTGATGACATCACTGATGACATCTCAAATGACATGACTGATGACAACACTGATGACATCTCAAATGACATCATTGATGATATCTCTGATGACATCACTGATGACATCATTGATGACATCACCGATGACATCACTGATGACATCACTGATCACATCTCAAAAGACATCACTGATGACATCACTGATGACATCTCAAATGACATCACTGATGACATCACTGATGACATCACTGATGACATCTCAAATGACATCACTGATGACATCTCATTTGACATTACTGATCACATCACTGATGACATCATTCATGTGATAATACGATGAACCTCTTCAGACTCTAATATAACCTTAGATACACTCAGTGCAAACAGACACTCACAGACTGTCACTCATCCATGGAGTTATTCACACACCTAGTCAGTCATGCAAAGAATCAATCACACCTCCATTTCCTCAACTATACAGTTATACACACCTTACTTATTCAAACATATAGTAACACATATTTACCCTCTTATACCATCCCTGATACAAGTTCACAATGATCCATACAGCCACTCACACATTTACTGGCTCTTTTGCACAGTTATTTATATATGTCAACTCTCACATGTATTGTGTTTTACATATGTACTTACTTTGACATGTAGCACTGAGATATCCATTCACTCACCAATACACTCATGCACACAGTCAATCGCCCATACAGCTGTTTCCACATGCACTTTTGAACCCATACATCTAGTTCACACATCTATGCACAGAGTCATACACCTCCCAGCCACCCACACACACACTCAGTCTCCCATACAAATACTTGGGCAACCAATCAATAACCCATATAGTTACTCATATAGCTACTGATCAACACATGCAGCAGTTTACAGAACAACAGACATAATGATGCACAAATTAAGACAGTTTGGTCACTAACACATGCACTCAGTGAGACACATTTAATCACTCACTCATACAGTCAGTCATGCACCTACTAAATCCTTCATCCAGACACTTATACATCCACTCATTCTTCAATATGTAAGACATATTTTAACTTTACAGAAACATACAGTCACTGGATGTTGTCATCAGTGATGTCATCAGTGATGTCATTTGAGATGTCATCAGTGATGTCATCAGTGATGTCACTGACCATGTCATGAATGATGTAATATGTGACATGATCAGCAGTGGATTGCGGATGCGCGATATATAGTTAGTACAACTAACTATATATGGAATTTCAATGGTTTTGTGTGAGTAAAAAAAGGTTTTTTAAATGCTAATTCCTAACTATATATGGTCTATAACCTATGGTTTTTTCAGTGAACATATATATATATATATATATATATATATATATATATTACCTACTGGTGGTCGCCAGTAGGTATATATAGTTAGGATTTCTTCTCTATGGGATTTTTGAAAATTCTATGTCTAATAACTTTGGCGTTTGTGGACGGAATTGGCTGAAATTTTCAGGAAAATTGAACATTTTGTTTCTGAGCAGCCCCTGAAAATTTGGGGGGGTTTTGTCAAGGGGGGGGCGAGAAAAAAGGGAGGTCCCAAAACGCGTTTTTCCCATGTTAATTTCCATAGGGCGGTTGGCCTCACTTTTAGCTCGAACGGCTGAATGGATTTGCACGAAACTTGGCAAAATTGTAGGGACTGGTAGCCCGATGTGCCTTTGCTAGGTCTCAATATATGTGCTCCAGTGGATTTTGAGAAATTAACGTTCAAAAAAATATATATATCTGTAACAGCGCTCCGGGTAGCGCTCCGGTTCGCGTACTTGACGCGTAACGGAACTTCGCGAAGCGAAGCTGATTGGCTCTCCGGTGTCTGTCAACATTCTAAACAGTCCGGAGCGGCCGCCATCTTGTCTCTCGGTAGGATCGAGAGACAGGAGGAGGCCAAAACAAAGGGGGAAATGACCATAAGGGGGCATAGTAGATCCTCCCTGACCCCCTAGGTTTGATGTGGAGGCTTTAAAAGGGCCCCGCGGGGCAAAAAAAAAAATATATATATATATTTTCCGGACGCCATCTTGTCTCTCGGTAGGATCGAGAGACAAGAGGAGGCCAAAAAAAGGGGCAAATGACCATAAGGGGGCATAGTAGATCCTCCCTGATCCCCTAGGTTTGATGTGGAGATTTAAAAGGGCCCCGCGGGGCAAAAAGAAAAAAAAAAAAATTCGGACGCTATCTTGTCTCTCGGTAGGATCGAGAGACAAGAGGAGGCCAAAACAAAGGGGGAAATGACCATAAGGGGGCATAGTAGATCTTCCCTGACCCCCTAGGTTTGTTGTGGAGGCTTTAAAAGGGCCCCGCGGGGCAAAAAAAAAAACCGTTTTATTTACGTGGGGAGCGCCCGGTACGCTTTTGTGCAATGGGCGGTGGTAATCTAAATGATGAGGGGGGGGGGGGCAGCGTTCAAAGCACATCAGCGTGCATAAACACGAAAATGTTTTTATCTACCACGTACTTGACTTATCTCTCTGAGATGCATTCCCTTGTGTCTCGGCAATGGTAGTCTGTTCATTACATAGATCGCTCCAGGGCGGTAGTACAGACCGCGCGTAGGAAAGGGTCAAAAGCCAGGGGTATAGGAGTATGTAACAAGCGAGCCATTTAATTGAAAAAACTAAACGTGACAAACGGTGGCAGGATCAGTGAAGGTTGATTTTATAATTGAAAGTATAACAGGATCAGTTACAATAAAATCGTCCATACGCACACCATGGGCGAGTATCATGGGTAACATTACTTCGAAGCTTTAATAATACAATAATCAATAATGAAAAATCGACATCAATAGGGTTGTCCGTATGCCCAGTCAGTACCTTTCCCCGCACGCCATGTGCACAAAGACCGCATATATCCCCCATAATGTCAAGGCTAAGTAACTAGAACGTCATAAGGAGTTGCAAGTCGCTCCCATACTGGCGCCATTTTGGTCAAGGCCAGGCAGGTCCAGAGTATAGTTCAATGTCTCCAATAAGTAGCGGCAGGACCAGAATCCCTTTCGGCAGTTCAAAAAGTTCGTTAGCGCCAACAGAAAGAACAGGCAGCATGAACCATGACTCAAAGGCGAGGGAGGCAAATTCTTCCCTACCGGGTCACGCTGAGGTCCCACCGGAGCTGATCAAGTTGACAGTCTACAGTGTCTCTTAGTAATTCGGACAAAAACTGGCGTCAGCATGAGAGCACTACCATCCTGTGACAATGTTGTGGCCACTTCCGGAGAGCGGGACAGCAGGCGTATCCCTCCGCCGATGCACTGAATCAGCCTCCCTCACGGCACCAGATGTGGATAAGGTGGCGGACACCCGTGGCAGCGGTATATCCATGGGGGATAGTCGAGCAACAGTGGCGGTTGCCCCCATTGGAAGCCCCCATCGGAGCGGGTGAGACTCAGCTGGCCGAGCGAGGCACTGTGCCGCAAGAGGGGGCGCAACTGAGCTGGCCGAGTGAAGCGCTGGGGTGCAGCTGAGGAACCTCCACCTGGGGAGGTGGGGGAGGCTCGTTCGCGCCGCCTCTCCCTCCCAGTGCATCCTACGCCGTCTCCTGGCGCAGGTATATGTGATGGTCGGACCAGGCAATAAGAGGGGGGGGTCATCAGGAAGGCATTCACCCCCCCCCAAAAAAAGCTTCAATTAAGTTGAATGGCTGCAAGAGCCCCGATTACACCAGCAGCCCTGTTAATATGACGATCTTGGGAAAAGTTCCTCTGTTGGATTGCAATGGCTGCAGTGATGGTCTTGGGAAACTGCTTCCGAAAACTCTAAAGGCCACGAAAGCTTGCTATGCTGTTCCTTTGGAGATGCGGTGCTGGGTGATGGAAGTTATTGAAGAGTTGGCAGTGGTTTTTTTGTGGATTTTGGACGCTCTGCCACAGTCCATTCGAGTTCCAGGGTAGACCAGAATCGTTCTAGTGGACCAGGCCCAAATCCGGGGAGTCGGCCGCCATTTTGAGCGTTCCGCAGCAACAGCCGCTCTTCACCCCGGACACCGGAGGGGGTCCCCGGCCATCCAACCGAGTGGAACGCCAATGGCAGTCATGGTGCAGCTGACCGGGGAGTGAAACGCTAAGGCTCGCCCTGCTGCAGCTGACCGCGGGGACAGGCTTTTGCGCGTGGTGTCGCCCCCAGGCTATTTGCACAACGGTCCTCCACCCCTAGGTCGCCACCTATGCTACCTCGACAGGAACAGCATCATGCATTTGGTTCGATGTTGCAGCAGGCTGCTATGTAAATAGTTATTTAATAAAAAGTTTTATCGTGTTACTTTGCTGGTGTGTTGTATATATTTATAATATTTGCATAGGGTTTGTCGTTATTTTGGGTGGGGTGGGCGGCGGAGCCGAGCTAACTTCTTTAGTCAGCACATAAATTTACTTGCTGGTGCGCATTATTTTGGGTGTACATTTGGGATATCGGTTGGGGTCGGGTTCGTCGTACTGAAATAACACTTCAAGTTTCTGGTGTAGGCTACTCTCCCATTCACTAGCTCCAGAGAGAGTCGTTCCTAAGTAAGGAAAGTGCTATATTTTTTTTCGTCCTTCACATGCGGATACCATGTTCGGGCTTATTTTTCTCATTCCATTAACCGTTCGATCACCGCCTCAGTCATACAAAAAGCATTTTTTTATTGACCCAGTCGTGCGCCACACATACTCATTCAAACCGTACAAATCAGGGCCCATGCGCACATTCATACCATACAATCTTTCACGCTCCCAGTGATGGTCTGCACTCCATGCAATATCTCATAGCGCTTGTCTATGTCTTTCCCTACATGGAGCATGGTGTGGTCCATGTCCACTCCATTCTTCAGTCGGAACTCCGATGTAACCTACAGAGGAGAAAAGAAAGGGGGGGGATACAGCATTCAGAGCATGTCAGCGCGCGCAAACACGAAAAAGGTTCTACTTATGTATCAGACTAGCTGCAGGAACGTGTGATACAACAGATCTTGGCTATCCCTTTCGCATTATTTTTCTGTGTAACATATCCTCCCCTTCTTATGATGCAAAAAAAATTTTCATTTTGTTTGTCTCTAAATTCGAGTTCCCTCTTCGTGTATTTGTTTCTCAATTAGTCGTATTTTATGGGACAAAATACCACACCTTACATTCGGCAGATACCTTAAGCTACGGTCGACCATTTTCTAATAATTCTGGAAAAAGGGCAGGTGTGACGGATACAAATTTCAATCAATCCAAAATTCAGGCAAAGGGTCTGCATTATCTGTTTTCTATTGTTTGGGAATAACAGCCACTATTAAAAAACCCAACCAACCTAGACGATTGTTATGACGCTGATTCCATACTTCCTTCGAAAATTGTTTATTGCAAAAATGTCAGTATACAAATACGGGCCTACAACCACGTGGGCCGGCCACGGAGCAAACTGGAATAGTATATGATGAGGGGACATTTACACTGTAGAAAAACGTAACGGGCGGGCTATTAAGTTGCAGGAATTAAGGTGTCTAACAGTTGCGGAATCGGTGGACGTTAATTTTATAATCAAAGTACGACAGGACCAGTTAAAATGAAATTATCTAGATATACATTTCCGGGCAAGTACCATGAGTAACGTTAATTCGAATTTTTAATAGTACAGTAATCAATAATACATCAGAACTTAATATCAATATGGATGTCCAAATGTTCAATCAGTACCTGTCCCCACCCCCCAGGTGCTCCAAAACTGCATACATATCTCGTGATATCAAGGCTGAGCAACCAGTACACATCAAGGAGTTGCCAACATGTGGGATACATATTATCCAAATAGAAGCAGTTACCTCGAGAATGTTTGTCTGTATGAGGTTTTACAAAATTACATATTCAAGAGGAACATCAAAGAAGATATTGATAAAGGAGTGTATGCTGTAATTGGAAGTGAGGGATGTCTGGTCATTTTGGGGAGGCCGGGCAGGTCCAGAATATAGTCAAAATGTCTCCACCAAGCAGCGGTCGGACCAGAACCCCTTTGAGTAGTCCAAAAAGTTCAGTTAAATGACAATAGAAGGGACAGGCAACAAGAACCATCAGTCAAAGAGGGGAGGGCAAGTTCTTCCCTACCGGGTCACGTTGGGGCTCCACCGGAACTGATTGAATTGGTAGTCTACAGTGTTTCTGGATGTTTCAGACTGAAGCTGGCGTCAGCATGAGAGCACCACCATTCCGTGGCTACGTCGTGGCTATTCCGCGAGCAATCATGGCAGTCACTCCTCACCGGAAGCCTGCGGGAGTCGGGGGCCCCGGTGACTCTTGTAGAATCTTCAAGGCTGAGGGGACGCTTTCAGGAATGGGGCACATGCCCTAGCAGTCAAGCGTCCGAGTTCCAGGGTTGCCCAGAGCCATCCTTGCAGGCCAGGCCCAAGTCTGTGGAGGCGACCGCCATTTCGTGAGCTCCGTGGCAGCCGCCTGTCGCTGTTCCGCAAGAGTGGGTGCAATTCAGCCGGATGGCGGGTGAGACGCTGTAGCCGCAAGAGTAGGCGAAACTCAACCGGCTGAGTGAGGCACTGTGCCGCAAGAGCAGGCGTAACTCAGCTGGCCGAGCGAGGCACTGTGCCGCAAGAGTGGGCGTAACTCAGGTGGCCGAGCGAGGCACTGTGCCGCAAGAGCGGGCGTAACTCAGGTGGCCGAGCGAGGCACTGTGCCGCAAGAGTGGGCGTAAGTCAGCTGGCCGAGCGAGGCACTGTGCCGCAAGAGCGGGCGGAACTCAGCTGGCCGAGCGAGGCACTGTGCCGCAAGAGTGGGCGGAACTCAGCTGGCCGAGTGAGGCACTGTGCCGCAAGAGCGGGCGGAACTCAGCTGGCCGAGCGAGGCACTGTGCCGCAAGAGTAGGCGGAAGTCAGCTGGCCGAGCAAGGCACTGTGCCGCAACAGTGGGCGCAACTCAGCTGGCCGAGCGAGGCACTGTGCCGCAAGAGCGGGCGTAACTCAGGTGGCCGAGCGTGGCACTGTAGGTCTTCCTCTCACAAAGATGAAAGTCAGAGTGAGGAAACAAGGAGGGGTTTTCATCATTTGGGACAAAAAAAAAGTTCTAAACCAATGAAAAGTGTTATTTTTAGGTCACATGACCTAGCCTTACATCATTAGGAAACCAAAAGTGAAATGAACCAATGAAAATTTTTATTAACAAGTCACATGACCTGTTATGCTTACGTTACGCGCTCCGCTCCGCACCGCGCCCCGGATCGCTTCCGGGAAGCTGCGCTTCGCGCATCGGGTGCGCTAACGCGGCGCGTCATATGACGCATTACGCGACAACGTGATAGTACAATAATTCTGGATGTTACAAACTGAAGTTGGCGTCAGCATGAGAGCACCCCGTGGCTACGTCGTGACCGTTCCGCGAGCAATCATGGCAGTCGCTCCCCACCGGAAGTCTGCGGGAGTCGGGGGCCCCGGTGACTCTTGTAGAATCTTCAAGGCTGAGGGGACGCTTTTGGGAATGGGGCCCATGCCCTAGCAGTCAAGCGTCCGAGTTCCAGGGTTGCCCAGAGCCATTCTTGCAGGCCAGGCCCAAGTCTGTGGATCCGATCGCCATTTCGTGAGCTCCGTGGCAGCCGCCTGTCGCTGTACCGCAAGAGTGGGTGCAATTCAGCAGGATGGCGGGTGAGACGTTGTAATAGCAAGAGCAGGCTCAACTCAGCTGGCCGAGAGAGGCACTGTGCCGCAAGAGTGGGCGTAACTCAGCTGCCGAGTGAAGCGCTGGGGTGCAGATGAGAAACCTCCACCTGGGGAGGTGGGGGAGGCTCGTTCGCACCGCCTCTCCCTTCCGGTGCACCCCACGCCGTCTCGTGGCGCAGGTAGGCACTGTGCCGCAAGAGTGGGCGTAACTCAGCTGCCGAGTTAAGCGCTGGGGTGCAGCTGAGAAACCTCCACCTGGGGAGGTGTGGGAGGGTCGTTCGCGCCGCCTCTCCCTTCCAGTGCACCCTACGCCGTCTCCTGGCGCAGGTATATGTGATGGTCGGACCAGGGCACGGCAGGACGTGTCTTCAGGTCAAACGGTTTGTGGGACAAGGTCCAGAATGGAAGAGTCACCAAAAGGCAAAAAGTTCCGCCTGACCCCGGGAGCCGGCCGCCTATGTCGGGGGCGATCTCAGGCCACACCAGGGCAACAAGACTTGGGGAGGGGGCAGGAGCCAAGCGCCCCCTCCGAGTCGGCGCCACCACACCGCCCCTCGGAGGCCTCCGTCAAGCGGCTCAGGGAGGCACCGCAGGCAGCGGTTCTTCAGATCAGTGGTCTCACCGGCAAGGCTCCCCTCCGTCAGCAGCGATCGTTGGCGCTGTGGTTGCGGCCGGAGGCCCCGCCTAGTCAACGCCCTGGCCTCTCCATCTCATAGGCCGCAGAGTAGTCGGGGAGAAATCCCGGGAACGGGGGCATGCATTTGGATCGATGTTGCAGCAGGCTGCCATGTAAATAGTTATTTAATAAAATGTTTTACCCTGTTACTTTGCTGGTGTGTTGTATATATTTATAATATTTGCATAGGGTTTGTCGTTATTTTGGGCGGGGTGGGCGGCGGAGCCGAGCTGTCTTGCAGCCATCATGGCGTCGAGCTCGGTTCCTCTCACTAGTTTCATATTTCTCATGAGGGGTTGTTCCTAATGTTTCTCTTTTAGCGAGGTCAAAAAGAGATCCCATTAGTGGCCTACTGATTTTGCTTGATTCCTTTTGTTTTTTCTAACGATTTTTCACTATCTGCAAAGACTAAACAGAGTATTGCGACTCTGTGCTTGTTTGTAAATACAGAATTAACCAAAGAGAACCAATTCCAAAACAGTAAATGCTTGGATAACAATCAATCAAATGGAGAGGGAAGCAGGCACGACGGATTACAACGGGGGCAAAGGCCTGCGTTACCTACCCTTCACTATCTGCAAAGAGAGAATACTCCTAAAAGAAAAGAGGGGGGGGGCAGCGTTCAAAGCACATCAGCGTGCATAAACACGAAAATGTTTTTACCTACCACGTACTTGACATTTTAAAGCTTTTGATATTTGCTAATAAAAAACCATTGAAATTCACTGAAAAAACCATAGGTTATAGACCATATATAGTTAGGAATTAGCATTTACAAAACCTTGAAAATTCACTGAAAAAACCATGGGTTATAGACTATATATAGTTAGGAATTAGCATTTACAAAACCTTATTTTACTCACACAAAACCATTGAAATTCCATATATAGTTAGTTGCACTAACTATATATCGCGCACCCGCAATCCACTGCTGATGATGTCACATATTACATCATTCATGACATGGTCAGTGACATCACTGCTGACATCACTGATGACATCTCAAATGACATCACTGATGACATCACTGATGACATCTCAAATGACATCACTGATGACATCTCAAATGACATCACTGATAACATCTCAAATGATATCACTGATGACATCACTGATGACATCTCAAATGACATCACTGATGACATCATTCACTTTAATATAACCTCTGTTACACCCCGTGTTAAATAAAGAATATAATTTTTTAAACCATTGACACACCAATACTAGTTACTACATACGCACTCACTGATTCCTACGTCTACCCACACATTCACTCATTCACCCATGCAATCATTCAAACATACAATCACTCATCTTTACAACACTATCATATGCACTCATACACCTATACAGACACTCACACTCTGCCACTCATCCATGGAGTTACTCACACACCTAGTCAGTCCTGTAAAGAATCAATTACACTTCCATTTTCTAATCTATACAGTTAAACATAGAGTACCTTACATTTTCAAACATATACTAACACATACTTACTCTCTTATACAATCATTGATACAAGAACACATTGATCTGCACAGAGTCACACATCTCCCAGCCAGCGACACACACACTCAGTCTCCCATACAAATACTTGGACAATCAATCAATAACCCATATAGTTACTCATATAGCTACTGATCAACACATGCAGCACTTTACAGAACAACAGACATAATGATGCACAATTAAGACAGTTTAGTCACTAACCCATGCACTCAGTGAGACACATTTAATCACTCACTCATACAGTCAGTCACGCAACTACTAAATCTTTTATTTAGACACTTCTACATCTACTCATTTTTCAATATGTAAAACATATTTAAACTTTACAGAAACACACAGTCACTGGATGATGTCATCAGTGATGTCATTTGAGATGTCATCAGTGATGTCATCAGTGATGTCACTGACCATGTCATGAATGATGTAATATGTGACATCATCAGCAGTGGATTGCGGGTGCGCGATATATAGTTAGTGCAACTAACTATATATGGAATTTCAATGGTTTTGTGTGAGTAAAATAAGGTTTTGTAAATGCTAATTCCTAACTATATATAGTCTATAACCCATGGTTTTTTCAGTGAATATATATATATATATATATGTATGTATGTATGTATATACATATATATATATATATATATATATATATATATATATATATATATATATATTCACTGAAAAAACCATAGGTTATAGACCATATATAGTTAGGAAATAGCATTTAGAAAACCTTATTTTACTCACACAAAACCATTGAAATTCCATATATAGTTAGTTGCACTAACTATATATCGCGCACCTGCAATCCACTGCTGATGATGTCACATATTACATCATTCATGACATGGTCAGTGACATCACTGATGACATCACTGATGACATCTCAAATGACATCACTGATGACATCACTGATGACATCTCATTTGACATTACTGATCACATCACTGATGACATCATTCATGTGATGATACAATGAACCTCTTCAGACTCTAATATAACCTTAGATACACTCAGTGTAAACAGACACTCACAGACTGTCACTCATCCATGGAGTTACTCACACACCTAGTCAGTCTTGCAAAGAATCAATCACACCTCGATTTCCTCAACTATATAGTTATACACACCTTACTTATTGGAACATATAATAACACATATTTACTCTGTTATACAATCCCTGATACAAGTTCACAATAATCCATACAGCCACTCACACATTCACTGGCTCTTATGCACAGTTATTTATATATGTCAACTATCACATGTACTGTGTTTTACATATGTACTTACTTTGACATGTAGCACTGAGATATCCATTCACTCACCAATACACTCATGCACACAGTCAACCGCCCATACAGATGTTTCCACATGCACTTTTGAACCCATACATCTAGTGAATCAACTGCTCACACATCTATGCACAGAGTCATACACCTCCCAGACACCCACACACACACTCAGTCTCCCATACAAATACTTGGGCAACTAATCAATAACCCATATAGTTAGTCATATAGCTAATGATCAACACATGCATCAGATTACAAAACAACAGACACAATGATGCACAATTTAAAACAGTTTAGTCACTAACCCATGCACTCAGTGAGACACATTTAATCACTCACTTATACAGTCAGTCATGCACCTACTAAATCCTTCATCCAGACACTTATACATCCACTCATTCTTCAATATGTAAGACATATTTTAACTTTACAGAAGCATACAGTCACTGGATGTTGTCATCAGTGATGTCATCAGTGATGTCATTTGAGATGTCATCAGTGATGTCATCAGTGATGTCACTGACCATGTCATGAATGATGTAATATGTGACATCATCAGCAGTGGATTGCAGGTGCGCGATATATAGTTAGTGCAACTAACTATATATGGAATTTCAATGGTTTTGTGTGAGTAAAATAAGGTTTTCTAAATGCTATTTCCTAACTATATATGGTCTATAACCTATGGTTTTTTCAGTGAATTTTCAAGGTTTTGTAAATGCTAATTCCTAACTATATATGGTCTATAACCTATGGTTTTTTCTGTGAATTTCATTGGTTTTTTAACAGCTAATATCTGTAGCTGTAAAATGTATTCTTCTTTAAATCCAAAAATATATTTTACATGTTTATGAATATTTTTTTTAAAAAATATTTTTTTTTCTTCGTTCCCGCTTCGCGAATCAGGAAGCTTCCCGTTAGCTGACCTTGATGCCGCGAAATAGACCGCGAGCCGGTAAACGTTTCTTTACCGCAAGTGCCGCGTTAGAAAACAACATCGTGACGCCTCCCGTCCGCATGACGTTCCACGTTGTCGCTTGATACGTCATATGACGTGCTACGTTAGCGAACTGGTACGCGAAGCGAGTGCCAAAGCGCAGGTTTCTGGAAGCAAACAGGGAGGCCCTGCAAAGCGCTTAACGTAAACACAGCAAGTCATGTGACTTGGTAATAACACTTTTCATTGGTTCATTTCACTTTTGGTTTCCTAATGATGTAAGACTAGGTCATATAATCTAAAATGAACACTTTTGATTGGTTGAGAACTCTTGTTTTTCCCAAATGATGAAAATCCCTCCTTCTTTCCTCACTCTGAATTTCATCATTGTGAGAGAAAGACCCTTTGTGATCACTGAGCAATGGCTTCTTTAGTAGCTTCAGCTGGTGCTTCCCCACCACCTCCACCACATCCAAGGAAGAGTGGACCACCTGCTCAAGTTGTAATTCAACAAGAAGAAGAAGAGGAACAGGAGGACGAGCACGAAGAGAGGCAGTTTTTGCCTGAGCAGCCCAAGACGTCTCACCGGAAAGAAAACTTCATTTGGCAATTTTTTAAAATTCCCAAAGGTCAGAAAAAAGTAAATGCAAGATACGTAACTTGCCTTATATGTCAAGATAGACTGTCCAGAGGGACCGACAAAAAATACAGTTTCGGAAACTACACAATGCATCGCCATATGACTAGGTGGCATCCTAACAACTACAGTGCTGCACAGTTTCGGAACGACCTAGATAATCTCCCTATTATGGCCAGAAGATCTGTTGTACCGGAAGTAACGGGACCAGAGGGCAGGGAGATGGTGCCAAATATACAAATGAGATTTGGTGAAGTAAAACACACCTGCGTATTTTGCGATGGATTCATTTCCTACGGAGAAAGAAGCATCACTCTGATCAACAGAGCTATTGACTATCATATGCAAGTTTGTCCGAAACGCCCAAAATAATAAATACTTCTTTTTTTTGTTTTGTTGCTCCTGTTGAGCCCTTTACAATGAATCGTTTTCATTGCCCCCTCCAAGAAAAACCCAAAAAAATATAAAACTGTTCCGAAAAATTCAAAAACAGTAAAAAAATGTTCAGAAAAATAAAAAAAAAAGTTCTTTTCAGAACTACCTCCCCGTTATTAAAAAATTGGTACAATATTTGGAACTGTGCCAACCTCTATTTCTCTTAGTTCGCTTCCTAGTTCGCTCGCTGGTACGCGAACTGGAAGCGAACCAAAAACAGTAAGTATAAGGGAAGGAAACACACACTTATGTTAAAAGAAAGACAGCTATAGGGGAGTAAACTAGAGATACTATTACCCATAATCCACTACTGATGATGTCACATATTACATCATTCATGACATGCTCAGTGACATCATCAGCAGAGGATTGTGGGTTTTTTGGCAACATGCCTTATCCACGGTTTAATAACGCTGCCTTTTGCTTTATATAAGTTTTCAAATTGTATGAAATATATACCAATAGGTCTTTATGAACCTTTAGGTAGTGCTTTTGTTCATGAGGTCTGGTCGCTTCCATACACATACAGATGTTTCAAAGATGATCAAGAAGTTTATCTGAATGGAGAGGAATGCACTGAGACGCCAGATCATTCACTAATGTGTAGGCACATACAGTTACACGATTCATGCAACAAACACCGACCAAATATGGCTTGCGTGTTGCAAGGCACGCCAGTTCCTGCTATCATCCCCACGTTCAAGTTGTTGGAAAATGGTAGTTATTTGATGCTCAATAATGAAGATTGTTCTGAGTTAATTAAAAGTATTCCTTTTATCGTAACAGTAAGTGAACGGGTTATTTGCTGCAGAAATGTTCTATTTCCTCCCACACATGAACATAGGGAGTTTTCAATCTGGCCACAAATACCAACCTTGGGACACGTTTCAACGGCATGACAAGAATAAGAGCTCTTTTGTCTCAGAGAGAGGTGGCCTTGAGTTCGGCCCGTGAAACTTTCGTACTTCACATAGCGAACACCCGTACACAGGTTTGCCTTTCAATTTCAGCAACATGTTTCCGACTATCTTTAACGCATCCTCCACAAAATCCCTGGCACACTTTTTTAAAGTTGTTACCAGTGGTCTCGTGACTTCATTTGAGAAAATCTTTGGAGTCATCCCTGCTCCCTTTCATTCCATTTTCTCCACTCTGGTTCGTGGATTGCATTTTTACTTGCATTACCAGCGGACGCTCTTGTGCTTTTTTACATTTTTAAATATGGATGTCCCTCCTATGCAACCTCCAACCCTGCAGCTGCTGACACTGTTCCGCAATCGCATGCTAGAATATTATGGCACAATGCCGTTGGCGATATTAAGCACGGCATATGGATTATCTTTTCGGTTCTCCTACTTCACCTGTGTCCAGCCTGTATTTCACTGCCTGACCTGTGATTTCGATTGGGCCATTGATTTGTGTCTCTGCGGACCGGTTTCTCCTGACGTCGACTTTAATCAGCTGATGACTCCTATCATTACTCACGAGTTGATTTGTCCTGGCGAAAGGATTATGGCTGTGGCATTGATGCATGGACTACTTGGTCCCTGGAATTTACTGGCGGCAGCACAGTCTTTCTTGGAACACAGCTTTCTTGAAAACCCACCGAGCTGTCCTCTGATGGTGATAGAGGATCCGGTGCTGGGAGAGCACGTATGTTCTTTTCCGCTTTTAAATTGGATGGCTGAACTGTTTTCGGATGAAGACGGTGACTTCCTATTGGAGGCTGTTGCAGCTTATTTTGCATACACAGTTATGTCATAGACCTTTTTCATGTTTCATATGCTGAGTACTAGCATTTCATTGACAATTCATTGACTTATTTGTCAAGTTTTTATTATTTACCTTGCCTATTGGCTTAAGACTCGATAAAGTACTTGGCTGTTTTATTTTTCTTTAGCATTGAATTTTCCTAGTTTTTAATGCTTTACCTTGCGGACCGTCCACATATAAACTTGCAATCTGCTCTCATGAGATGGCACTTCTATTATCTTATTCAGTTCGTTTCCGGATCATGAGGAGGTGTCATCTAGGTCCTGGATATCTTTACACCGTGTTAAGTTAGCATGGGCTCATTACCGGTTTAAACGCCATTTTTCCTTTTTTGCAACTTCTGCACACGACACTTAGTTGTTGCTTTAGCTTTCCACCTAGTAGTTCATCGTGGTTTACATGAGAATAATATGTTATTGGTCTACTATCTGCTTTACTTGTTAAACTATATCTGTACAGCGAGTGCTAAAGTTTCAAGAACAACACGATACAGAATTGTTATGAGGTCTGATCTCCACGACTTCATACTCATAACATAAGTGCAACTTCTGCCAATTCTGGGCATGAGGCGGGTTTTATATTGCTTTGCCGAACACACATACACAACAGTTGATGCGGTTCACATGAAGAGAGAGCTGGTGTATGCTGATGTGATTCCTTCAAATCTAAGACACTAAAGTATGGACACGCCCTAAACCAACACAAAGAGACCTTCTTAGCAAATAATATAATATGTGTATTAGGGAGGGTGAGATATAAGCAGCCGCGGGCCGTGGAGGGAGTTACGATGGGGCAGGGAGGCGGGGAGGGGGAGAAGCAGGGTGGAGCCCTCTCTACCTTGCCCCTCCCCCTCCCCGCCTCCCTGCCCCACCGTAACTCCCTCCACGGCCCGCGGCTGCTTATAAGTGTTGCTAACTCTTATTCATTTACAGCATGTTAACATACTGTCACCATTCGCTTTTTATGTACTAGTAACTATGCTGGTAATTTTGCTACTGATAATATGTGTACTTGTATTCTCCACCCTGCTTCTCCCCCTCCCCGCCTCCCTGCCTCACCGTAACTCCCTCCACGGCCCGCGGCTGCTTATAAGTGTTGCTAACTCTTATTCATTTACAGCATGTTAACATACTATCACCATTCACTTTTTATGTACTAGTAACTATGCTGGTAATTTTGCTACTGATAATATGTGTACTTTTATTATCTAAGGTACTACGCCTGAGAAGACGGCATTAGTAAATAAACATTTCAAATACACATGTGTTCTTCTTAACTCCATGTTCTGGTTTCTAAGAAATATATAACGACCGACTGTTCATGAGTTCCACGTATCCTGAGGTACTATAAGTTCATATTCTGGATTGTCTAAACATTGAGAGTTTGTTATATCCAATGTGACACTGTACCTAGCTTGCTAAATAGTTTTTGATTACTAACGTGAGTTTTGGGACACCCTAATTCGCCGAGGTTCCAATCCTCTGTCCACAGTTCTGTGTGAGAACAGAAACCCTGCGACAGGGGCACCCCCGACCCTTGCTGGACCTTCATCACACTTGCGATACAACTCCAGCAATGCGCCACCTTTACGGCACAGATACATCACGCATCTGTGCTGTTTTTGCCCCATGATGCGCCGCATTGTAAATGCAGCACACCATAGGTGACGGAACAGCGGCACAGAATGACTAACACATCCCTGGTGATGCGCCAGTCATCATAAATCTATCCCTATGCTTCTTATCTTGTTAGAGATGAACCGCCATATGTATCATCAAAGTTATTTGCATTTCCTAAATAGCGAACTTTAAGGAATAAATAGCGATTCTTTACCATTCCTAGTTTGCGATGAGCTATTTGCTAATTAGCCGAATGTAGCCCAATGAAGCCCAATGTAGCCCAATGTAGCCCAAAGATGGCCGCCAGACACACAAAAAAACAAATGTAGCCCAAATATCAGCCAGATGTAGCCCAACTATAGCCCAGTGACAGAATGACCAATCAGCTTCGCAAACCTCCGTTACGCGAAGCGGAGCGCTGTTACAGATATATATCTTTTTTTGAACGTTAATTTCTCAAAATCCACTGGAGCACATATATTGAGACCTAGCAAAGGCACATCGGGCTACCAGTCCCTAATATTTTGCCAAGTTTCGTGCAAATCCATTCAGCCGTTCAATTATTATTTTTATTATTTTTTTTTGCCCCGCGGGGCCCTTTTAAAACCTCCACATCAAACCTAGGGGGTCAGCGAGGATCTACTATGCCCCCTTATAGTTATTTCCCCCTTTGTTTTGACCTCCTCTTGTCTCTCGATCCTACCGAGAGACAAGATGGCGGCCGCTACGGACTGTTTGGAATGTTGACAGACGCCGGAGAACCAATCAGCTTCGCTTCACAAAGCTCCGTTGCGCGAAAAGTCCGCGAACCAGAGCGCTAACCGGTCCGCTGTTACAGATATATATCTTTTTTTAAACGTTAATTTCTCAAAATCCACTGGAGCACATATATTGAGACCTACAAAAGGCACATCGGGCTACCAGTCCCTACAATTTTGCCAAGTTTCGTGCAAATCCATTCAGCCGTTCGGGCTAAAAGTGAGGCCAACCGCCCTATGGAAAACTCAATGTTAAAAACACGTTTTGGGACCCCCCTTTTTTCTCGGCCCCCACTGGACGAACCCCCCCCAAATTTTCAAGGGCTGCTCAGAAACAAAATGTGCCATTTTCCTGAAAATTTCAGCCAATTCCGTCCACAAACGCCAAAGTTATTAGACATAGAATTTTCAAAAAACCCATAGAGAAAAAATCCTAACTATATATACCTACTGGCGACCGCCAGTAGGTAATATTCACTGAAAAAACCATAGGTTATAGACCATATATAGTTAGGGATTAGCATTTACAAAACCTTATTTTACTCACACAAAACCATTGAAATTCCATATATAGTTAGTTGTACTAACTATATATCGCGCACCCGCAATCCACTGCTGATCATGTCACATATTACATCATTCATGACATGGTCAGTGACATCACTGATGACATCACTGATGACATCTCAAATGACATCACTGATGACATCACTGATGACATCTCAATGACATGACTGATGACATCACTGATGACATCACTGATGACATCTCAAATGACATCACTGATGACATCTCAAATGACATCACTGATGACATCACTGATGACATCTCAAATGACATCACTGATGACATCTCAAATGACATGACTGATGACATCACTGATGACATCTCATTTGACATTACTGATGACATCACTGATGACATCATTCATGTGATAATACGATGAACTTCTTCAGACTCTAAAATAACCTTAGATACACTCAGTGTAAACAGACACTCACAGACTGTCACTCATCCATGGAGTTACTCACACACCTACTCAGTCATGCAAAGAATCAATTACACCTCCATTTCCTCAACTATACAGTTATACATACCTTACTTATTCAAACATATACTAACACATATTTACTCTCTTTTACAATCCCTGATACAAGTTCACAATGATCAATACAGCCACTCACACATTCACTGGCTCTTATGCACAGTTATTTATATATGTCAACTCTCACATGTACTGTGTTTTACATATGTTCTTACTTTGACATGTAGCACTCAGATATCCATTCACTCACCAATGCACTCAGTCAACCGCCCATACACCTGTTTCCACATGCACTTTTGAATCCATATATCTAGTGAATCAACTGCTTACACATCTATGCACAGAGTCATACACCTCCCAGCCACCCACACACACACTCAGTCTCCCATACAAATACTTGGGCAACCAATCAATAACCCATATACTTACTCATATAGCTACTGATCAACACATGCAGCAGTTTACAGAACAACAGACATAATGATGCACAAATTAAGACAGTTTACTCACTAACCCATGCACTCAGTGACACACATTTAATCACTCACTCATACAGTCAGTCACGCACCTACTAAATCCTTCATCCAGACACTTATACATCCACTCATTCTTCAATATGTAAGACATTTGAGATGTCATCAGTGATGTCATTTGAGATGTCATCAGTGATGTCATCAGTCATGTCATTGAGATGTCATCAGTGATGTCATCAGTGATGTCATTTGAGATGTCATCAGTGATGTCATCAGTGATGTCACTGACCATGTCATGAATGATGTAATATGTGACATGATCAGCAGTGGATTGCGGGTGCGCGATATATAGTTAGTACATCTAACTATATATGGAATTTCAATGGTTTTGTGTGAGTAAAATAAGGTTTTGTAAATGCTAATCCCTAACTATATATGGTCTATAACCTATGGTTTTTTCAGTGAATTTTCAAGGTTTTGTAAATGCTAATTCCTAACTATATATGGTCTATAACCTATGGTTTTTTCAGTGAATTTCAATGGTTTTTTAATAGCAAATATCAAATCCTTTACAATGTATTCTTCTTTAAATCGAAAAATATTTTTTACATGTTTTTAATACAATTTTTTTAAATTATTTTTATTGTTTCGCTCCCGGTACGCGAACCGGTTAGCTTCCCGTTAGCTCAATTCGGAGCCGCGACCCGGTCCGCGAACCGGTAAACGTTCCGTTTGCGCAACTGTCGCGTTAGAAAACAACATCGTGACGCGTCGCGTCAGCATGACGTTTCGCGTTTTCGCGTGATACGTCATATGACGTGCTACGTTAGCGTACCCGGAAGCGCACCGGTACGCGAACCGGAAGCGATCCGCGGCGCGGACCGCGTAACGTAAACACAGCAGGTCATGTGACTCGGTAATAACACTTTTCATTGGTTCATTTCACTTTTGGTTTCCTAATGATGTAATACTAGGTCATGTGATCTAAAATTAACACTTTTCATTGGTTTAGAACTTTTGCTTCTCCCAAATGATGAAAACCCCTCCTTCTTTCCTCACTCTGACTTTCATCTTGGTGAGAGAAAGACCCTTTATTTACATTGTGACATGGCTTCATTAGTAGCTTCAGCTGGTTCTAACCCACCACCTCCACCAAATCCAAAGAAGAGAGGACCACCTGCTGAAGTAATTTTACAACAAGAAGAGGAAGAACAGGAAGAGGAGGAAGAGAAGGAAGAGCCAAGGTTTTTGCCAGAGGAGCCCAGGAGGTTTAATCGAAAAGAGAACTACATTTGGCAATTCTTTAAATTTCCTGAGGGGCAAAAAAAAGTAAATGCACGCTACGTGTTTTGCCGTATATGCGGTGATAGACTGTCAAGGGGGACTGAAAAAAAATACAGTTACGGCAATTTCACTATGCATCGGCATATGAGTAGGTGGCATCCTAATAATTATAGTGCTGCCCAGCTACGTGATGAGCAACAAAATCCCCCTGCGATGGCAAGAAGATCGGTTGTTCCAGAAGTGTCGGGACCAGAGGCGAGGGAGATGATGCCAAACATTCAAATGTTGTTTGGGGAAGTGAAGCAAGTGTGCGTGCACTGCAACCAATTCATTTGCTACAGGGAAAGTAGCATCATTTTGATTATGAGAGCTATTGAAAATCATGTTTGCCCGAAACGCCCCAAAAAATAAATTTTTTTTTTTTGTTGCTCCTGTTGAGCCCTTTACAATGGATCGTTTTCGTTTCCCCCCCCAAAAAAAACCAAAAAAAATATAAAAACGTTCAGAAAATACAAAAAAAGTAAAAAACATGTTAAAAAAATACTAAAAAAAATATAAAACAACAAAAAAATTTAAAAAAAAGTTCTTTTCAGAACTACCTCCCCGTTATAAAAAAATTGGTAGAATATTTGGAACTCTGCCAACCTCTATTTCTTTTAGTTCGCTCCCCGGAGCGCTACCCGGTACGCGAACCGGAAGCTAACCAAAACATTTTTTTTTTTTAAAAAGAACAGTAAGTATAAGGGAAGGAAACAGACAGTTATGTGAAAAGAAAGACAGTTCTAGGGAGTAAACAAGAGATACTGTTACCCACAATCCACTGCTGATGATGTCACATATTACATCATTCATGACATGGTCAGTAACATCATCAGCAGTGGATTGCGGGTAACAGTATCCTTAGTTTACTCCCTATAGCTGTCTTTCTTTTAACATAACTGTCTGTTTCCTTCCCTTATAGTTACTGTTCTTTTTTTAAAAACATTTTTTTGATCAGTCAGAAACAGTGACATTAATAGAAACAGAGAGAGTGAACAAGAGTGAAGAACTATGGTCCTCCTCAGCCACCCTCAGAAAACCAAGGGGGTCAAGATACATCTACCGTGCCCCCTTCTACCCATTCTGAACATTATTTGCCCTCCATCTTGTATCTTGATTCGACCGAAACACAAAATGGTGGACTCCCGTAATGCTGCTGGTTTGCGAACCGGGCCGCTTCCCGGGAAGCGGTCCAAAAAAAAAGGTGGGAAAGTAATTCACAGACACTAAGAGTAATAGAGACGGAGTGAGTGAACAAGACTGAGGAACTATGAGAAGAGAGGGACTGAGAAAAAGAGTGGAAGGAGTTGAGTAAGTAGGTAATAGAGAAAGGAATGAGGAAAGTAGCAAAGGCAGGAAACTGAGGGTTAAAGAAATGAAGCAGTGGAACTAATAGTAGGTGAATGTGATAGAAATGTAACGAAAAGAGTACAAAATATTTACCTTATAATTGCCGTTAAATTACTCACTTTTTGTTTTTATACTTTCAATCTGTGAAAGAGAGAACCAACATTTGAAAAATATTAAAACATGTATTTAAAAATTACAAAAGACAAGGGAAAAGATTGAAGGACAAATAGTTTTTCAACAACTTTGACACTGACAGAAGCTTCTGCTTCTCCAGGCCCCCTACACAGTCCTAAATATATACATTTTAAACTAACAGTATCTTGATGCAGATGAAGTGAGGCCTATCTTAAAACATGGTGCATCTTTTGCATTGCTCTTGTTTCAGAAAAGTGTCGCTTCAGGATGCCAATAACATGTCTCCTATCCAGAGGTTTGTTTGAGGTGAGGCCTACTCAGAGTTCAAGATGAGATTTACACTTGTTGAAGTGTACAGAGGAGATAATATCTGTGAAAGTCTACCAATGAAGTGAGTCATGTCCACTGCACTCTTCAACAAAGTACAAACCTCCTATGTTTCCCTGGACAGACCTAAACTTGATCTGCACAATGTGATTCGTAATGATAGGAAACACAGGTGATGTAATTGAAATACGTGCAATTTATTTTGCTCATTTCACAATCACATCACTTGTGTTTCCTTTGCTTAGGTATCTCATTGTGCAGATGTAGTCTAGCATATGAAAGAATACGCAGAAGTGCAGCACTGTATGCAACACCTTTGACACTTACAGAAGCCTCACCTTCTCCATGCCTCCTACACAGTTCTACATGTACATCATAAATGCAAACAGTACAGAATTAATTATACATGTTAAATGGTTTATTTTTGCTGTTCTCAGAATGTATCAAATTTCACTAAAAACAGTGACTTGAAGGTATTCATCATGTAACAGCGGGGAAAAAAAAACACAATCAAAATGATTGTGTTTAAAAAACCCATACAACATCAGAAATCAAAATTCAGAACTCCTTAAAGTTAACTTACTTTCCATGACGTCCAAGGATGTCCTATGAACAGCTTACACTCTTTTGTGCTGTTATTACTTTCAGCCCGCCACTTTCTGAAAGAAAATCTCCATCGTTTTTAAAAACACGTTACATGCAATAAATGACTTCTTGCTCTCTACCACAATTTTCCACAAGGCCAAATCTGGTCAGAGCCATTTATAACTCTTGGATTTCCTGTAAGCCAATCCCGTCATTTGGCATTTCCGCAACTTTCAGAATTAAAATGTTGAAGATCATTTTCACAATCCTGGAATAGTAATATCTTCCCCTTCTTGCTCAGTCATGTTCTACATTTCCTATGACACTGATACTGCTTACTATGAAGCAGACTTACACTACCTCTATGACTACTACAATTATTTAATTCTCTACATCACTTTTAATCACAAAGCAATGTAAAACAGTAGACAGCATTGCAGACTTACATTCCCTCTACTCCATGTTTTGATTGGCTGCTTCAATTAGCTTATAAAAAGAAACAGTTTTTCTGAACTCATTGAAAGTGCACGTATTTCTTCATGACGTCCAGTCCTATGGTTAGAAGTTATGTCTCTGAACTACACTTATCCTCAAGGCCAAATTGTGTAGGAGCCATTAGAACTTCTTGAAATTCCACAGAGCACATCCCGAGATTATTTCCCTAAAATTTTGGTTTTAAAAACACCAGGTAAGAGTTTTTAAGGTCATACGGCAATTTTTTTTTGAAAATTAAAACAGAATCATTGCAGAATGACCAGCCATTTCTAGACTTTAAATAAGCTGTGTAATGTCCTGATGTTATTGAAGGGCCGTCATGATATATAATTGCTGCAGTTACAAAAGTCCTTCCTGATATTGACAACTGCGAAGCTACAAAATTTTTAATTAAAGTTGTCAATTTTGTTCCATCAGGCCTACATCGTTGGAACATTAAAATGACATACTGGCCATATGTTCGTATAAATAATGTGGACATCATTTCAGATTTACATTGGCTACACTCCATGTTGTGATCAGCTGCTTTTACTGGCTTATTAAAGGAGACTGATTTACTGTCTGGCAAAGTTAAATATATAAATCTTTCTGAGTCTACACTAGTAGTACTTGATACCATACAGTTCTCGCAGTCATGCTGCCATTGATAAGAAAGCCCAAACAGGTGATCTACATCTACACCTTCAGCATGCAATACATCAAGCATATACATTAAAAACTCCTGACAATCTTGCTGAATATTTTGAGAGAATTGTGTTTGGCCTGAACATCTGTCTAACAGATTTCGAATTTCAGACACACTTTCTATGTTTCTTCTATCAGTGCTACATTTCTCTAACACAGAATTTAACAAACTGCAAAATCTTTGATCAGAATTGACCACAATCTCTTCTTTTACATTTTTTAGAGAAAACAAAACATTAACCACTACATTAGCATAGCAGTTGACACCAGAACTGTTTTCAAACTGAAAACCAACAACATCTTCAACAGAATCCTTTTTGTTTCTGCTTGTAATTTTAGGTTCATTGACTTTTTGTCTTTTTGCTACAACCTCCCCAGTATTGTTCTCATTTCTTCGTTTCCGGCCTACCACACGTTTCTCAAACAAAGGATACTGAGGCAAATGTGGCGCATACTCTCTTCTTAACCTATTGTATTCCTTAACACAATCTAGATCCGCACAAATGTTTGTGACATCACACTCAATCAAGTACAATCCCGATAAAGTTCTAACTCGTGACAATGCCACATATGCCATACCCTCCTTGAACACAGAACTGCCAATATTCACCAATGCACTGTCTACACTAAAACCTTGCGATTTATGGATTGTCACCGCATATGCCAAGCAAACAGGAAACTGCTTACGGCGAACATATAAGTCTTTTACAAGCAAAAATCTAGCAGAACAACGACCAATTAGCTGTACTTCCTCAATGCCATCAAATTTAATTTTTAAAAATTCAATTCCATCTCTATTTCTGTATTTCACAAAATCAACAACATTACCCATTGATCCATTTACCAGACCTCTTTCAACATGTAAATTCCTTCTTAAAATTATACGGCAGTTCAAGCACACATTCAGAGTCTTTTCAAAACCTGCAGTTTTAGATATACTCTTCTCTAATGAATCCAATTTTGTTTTCAGATTCTCAGACAAAATAATTGTTGATCCCATATGCTCTACTCTATCAATAGCTTCCAGTTTCACAATCTCTTGCTTTTCTAAATGCAACATTTTGTTGTTAAATTTGGCACATTCTGCAAGAGTTGGCATCAAACATATTCCAGATTTCTTCTCAGTAATTTTCTGAAAAATATTCTCAGGCACAACATCTTGTTCTGGATATAAATTTGACAGTAATCGTGCATGTAAAGCTTCTTTCCCATGCTCGGTCACTTTTCCAATTCTAACATCTTGTAGAATAGTCTTGTAAACTTCATCCTTCGCCTGACGCATATTTTCATGCAGTTCAGCATAATTGAAGTTTAACCATATATTGACGTTGCCAATGCTGCCTAGGCACTTCCTGGTATCTTCATGCGTGAGCATTTTGAACACAGGTTGCCCTTTCACTGGTGTCAGCTGCAGAAGATCTCCGAAAACAATGATGTGTTTGCCACCAAATAACACATCATACTCTGTTTTGAGAACTTCTTGCATCCTCAAATGCACAAAGGCAAGCATGACATTGGAAACCATGCTTACTTCGTCAATGATAAGAAGTTTCATTTTCCTCAAGATTCTTGAAACTTCAAAACAAGCATCTCCAGATAGCTTGTGATATTGTAATTTGTTGTCATGCTCCACTGGCAGCATCAGTAAACGATGTAAAGTAATCCCTTTAATATTATGTGCTGCCAGTCCAGTTGGAGCAGTGACAACACAAGACAGTGATGACTCTGTCCTTTCCTGCAAATAGCATGAAATTGCTTTAATGAGGAAACTTTTTCCAGTTCCCGCTTCTCCACTCACGTACAGTCGGACAGGCTTCAACGACGTACATGAGCACTCTTTCTTATCATTACTTAATCCATGATCAATTTACATGGTAACTTCGTCATATATTTTCCTCTGCTCAACGTTGAGTTGTCTTTCCAACTCTTCTAAGTTAACCGCATCCTCTTGAGCATGTGCCATGGCTCTTTCCACTTCATTCATAGCAGTGGCAGCTTCATTTTCAATAACAGGTCCTCCTAGTGGATCCTGACTCAATGAAGCAGAACTCTGACTGTCCTGAGAACTGTCTCTGGCAATCTCGGCTGCAATCGTTGCTTCCTGCTCAATTTCCGCATTCAACATTTCTACATATTTGGGAAAAGCAGGACATTCTATGGTCTCCTTGGCGGCATTGAAAGAGTCTTCGTAACAGAGGAAATCTCCAAGCAGTTCCTCTTCTGCACGCCAAGGCTTGAAAAGTTGCAAAAGTGCTAAATAGAAAAACTCCTTTTTTTCAGGAGATTCGCCACTCAATTTTCGATGGTTTACCAAGTGGCATTTTCTTTGCTTGACCAGACATCCCTCACTTCCTATGACAGCATACACTCCTTTCTCAGTATCTTCTTTGATGTTCCTCTTGAATATGTAATTTTGCAGAACCTCATACAGACAAGCATTCTCGAGGTGACTGCTTCGATTTGGATAATATGTATCCAACATGTTTGTCTTCAAAATGTCGGTACTGTTTGGCTCCTTTTCTGCTAAATACTCAATTTCCCGCACAGGTTTGAGAACTCGATTACGCGTTGCTGCAAGACCAAGACTCGCCCAAACGATACTCCTGGACTTGGCATAGAGACTTGCTGAAGACAACCGGTCAGAACATTCGTACGCTCCGATTTCTCGATGCGACAACATCTTCAGGCTGAAACTGTACAACTTCTTGCTGAGGCTCTTTTCATGGGAAATGTCCTCCCACATATCCTTCAATTCTGTCTTCTCTTTTTTGGTGATGTAAGACGTCACATACCGAGCCACAGCCATACAGTTATCAGCCACAAACTGTATATCCATGTTAGCATTCCACATGGACAAAATCACCGGGTTGTAGTCGTTGATGTACTTGGACTCTTCGTTCCTCTTCAAATTGTAAGTGTTTTTAGGTGATTTCTTCATGACATTGTGTCGCAGCGAAGACATCAAACTGTTTACTCTTCCTTTAGAAATCACCGGTCGTGGAAAGCCGAAACGACATTTAGTGTAGAACTTGTCCTTGTTTCGGAATTTACGACGGCAGTACTTTCCACATCGATGGCTTTGGAAATGCAGAACTTTTTCTCTTAGGCTTTTCTTCTCCTTTGCGTTTGGAACAGCACACGTAGAATACTGTTGGATGAAACTCATCACTGAGTCTTCTGGATCCGTTCCAAATTTAGGTGCATCCTTGATCCACAGCAACATATGTATATGAGGAGCACCTCTTGCTTGGTACTCCTTTCTCCAGAAGAAATCCAACACCTCTCCAAGAGGTGGATTCTTCTTATTCATGATGAAAGACATCATAGCTTCAAATCTATGATTGAAGTACCTACATACATTGACTGGATCCAAAGAGCACAGTTCTCCGGGTGTCTTGAATTCGATGTTATCTACGTTAGCATTTGCCTCTCGTAGAAATTCAAGTAAGTCTTCCCAGCCATACTCGGCACAGCTCAGAGTGAGGAACCATGTGGGAGTACCTAAGTTCCTCAGCATACATTTTAAATCACCATGACGACGGTACCAGTAGTCATTAGTACCACGCTGACACGCCATGAGATTAATCAGGTGAGAATCCAAAATACTGTCTTGGACATTGACTTTATCCATAAAGTCACTTGCCGAGATGTTTTGCATGTGTATACCACTTTTCAAGATGTGGTTCACTGCGTATGACAGTCCAGACAGATCGCTTTCAAACAGGAGATGAAACAAATAAGGAATGCATTGTCGAAACCTAGCATCTCCTGCATACAATCGCAAAGTCCGGTATTCAGAAGCAGGAATTTGATGAGGTCGCTCATCATATCTTCCTCCCTGACCTGTTGGAAAAAGCTGTGGGAAACACCGAGCTTCCAAACTTTCCTCCCAAACACTAATGGGACTCCCTTTGGCTTGTTTCATTTGAAACAACTCAATAGCATTCCCCATGACTTCCTTGGAATGCAAAGGATGAACACTATAATGTTCATATATTTCTTCACTAGTACAGGGTTCTACTTTCTCAATTTGACCAGCACACAAATCGCTATCCTCTTCCTCACTTACTTCCTCTTCTGCAACATATACATTTTTATAGTATTTATTATATTTTTTCAAATACAATGTTGCCCTTTTGACTTTCCTAACATCTACTAAATCTTGCCATATTTTCTTATTCTTTGTCGGAACCCCATTAACTAAGATAACCAGAGGTTCCTCTTCCACTTTTTCTACTCCAATTGTGTTAATGTTTTTCTTCAAATCTAGAGGCAAATAAACAACTCTTCCCTTTAATCCTCTCTGTAAATCTGATGGAGGCAATTTCCCTGTCTTTGGCTCCATTCTTACAATAGCCTGAAAGGGATGGATACTTTGAATCAAAATAGATTCATAAGTATTTAAATCCTTCAATTCAGAAGGAATCTCAACCAATTCCAGATTATTATGAACTGCTCTAGCAGGCATCTGGTTTTGATTTAATTTGCAACAACAATAACTACACACACGTTGATCCAATCCCAAATCAAAACAATTTTCTACCATCAAGTATGTTGCGAAATCCTTCCATTCACTATTATTTTCCCTTTCACTTTTTGCATATAAATCCACTAACTTAGTCTGATTCTTATAATAAGTGCGTCGACAACACACACAAGTGAAATTAGGCCTCTCACTTGATTTCACCTCAAACGTCGCAATTTCCCTCTGGAAATTATCTGTACTGGAAACCTGTACACTATCTTCCACATGACCCTCTTCTTCTTGCTCAATTTCAACATTCTCCTCTTTACTTCCAAAGTAACAAAACTCAATTTCTTCACATATATTCTTCACATCTATTTCAGAACCATGCAAAAGAGCAGCGCATAATTGTTTAAGCATAATTGCTGGACTCTTAGCATAATACAACATTCTAACTAATTTCCTCACTTTATTATGATGCACTGCTAGCATCCTGAAATGATGAAAAACACTCTGGCATACTCTCCTGGAAAGACAAGCCAGTGAATGACCATGCAAACCTGTCACTTCTCTTACTCTGCAAGGATCTAATTCTTGCAACAACCTTATTTTCTGCTTCAAATTTTTCTTATTAAATGACCGTACAAAATCACAAAGCAAATTGATGGAATCCTGTCGCACACTGCAAATACTACTACACTTCCAGGTGTACACAGGACCCTTATTATGTCTTCTTAAAACCTCATTACCTAACACCTCTTCTGCCTCTGTTGTCACAAGTTTTTCTTTTTCAACTGGACAACCATCTTTCACTTCATAAGCACGACCACTGGTGTCAACTGCATGCACCAAATCATTATCCTGGAAATAACTCTCCTCATTAAAAAATGCCTCACAGCTTGAACTATGCATCCATTCTCCAGAAAAAACTTCACAAAAATTACTACGATTAACTATTCTCTTCCATCTACTATTTCTTTTGAAATCATAAATTGCCTTGTTTAGCTTCCTAATTCTATTGATTATCAAAATAAATAACTTACGTTTAATTTCAAATGCCTGATCAATAACTTTCTCAAATTTTTTTTTTCTCTTATAAAAAACCAGTTTCTGTTGACCTTTCTTAATATTTTTTAACAAATTGCCAATTATCCTGTTGCGGAACATTCGTTTACGAATCTCCCTAAACTGTTGTTTCCTTCTACTATCATGCACAGAGTTATCTCTTGCTCTAGCAGTAACATTTTTCATTGGCCTTTCCTTTCCATTTGAATTCCTTCTCGTTTTATGGACTGAAACATTTTCTGTAGTAATATTTTTTTTACTACACATATTTCTTATGAAATATTTTGTGGTCTTACCCGGTGCTTTCTTCGTGACTTGACAAATCTTTTTGTTAGAGGACTGCTGCTCATTTTTTTTCACCTGCTGTCTTTGACGTTTTGCAGCCTTTCTCTGTCTTTCTATTGTAGGCATGGTGAAATCTTGAAATGATCTGCAGTTGAATCTGTGGTAAAATATAATAAAAAATGTTATTAACCAGTATTACCAAACAGTAAAACAATAACAGTGATCAAAAACTTAACACACTACTTGACATTTTAAATAAAAGATTTTTTAGTCCTTGCAAATTTACAATACAGAAATACCAGAAAAGAAATGACATTTATATTTATGTTACCTATGCTATTTTATATGTGAATCTGATCTAATTTTATGAGCATATTTTAATATTTTATTGAAGACACTACACATAACCTGCTTTTGAAGGTGTCTTTATTTTTAAATTAAACGGTTTACCTTTTTACTTTTTATTAATTATAAATTTTAAAAATAAATGTTTATATTTCCATAGGCTCAAGCAGGTCAGCTTCCCATCCTATGTCATATAATTCGGACAAATCTGCATCCTCATCACGCTCTTCTTCATCCTCAGGATTTAAATCATCCAAGGGATCAACATCCACTGATGTTTCAATTACAAGTTCAATGATGAGGTCAAAATCAACTGATTGCAGATTGTCGCTCATGTTGAGGTTGTCTTTATCTTTAAAGAAAGATAACAACAATGAGATGTTGCAGAGTAAGAGACAAATCTCAGAGATTATAATAGTAAAATTGTTTAACAAGAGTAACATTTTGCAGCTATTATTTAGCCATATCCAGCGATGCTGAACAGGTGAAGCCTATGTCTAATTTTTCACTGAACAGGACTCATCTCTTCTTAACCTTGGATAAGCCTCACCGACTCTGTGTCCCCTGCACATACTTAAATGTAAAGGGGCAGATTTATGTTAAATGGCACATCCCCAGGCATGCACCAGTTAACGTGCACCACTGCTCTGCCACCCATGGTGTGAGGCATTTACAATCAGATAGGAGAAACCTGCGTCAAAACCCTGCGCCTGCTTGAAGCAGGCATAGGTCTTGACGCAACATTGTGGAGATGGTGCACCCCTGAGCGTTGCTGGAGCTGCATCGCACTTGCGATACAACTCCAGCAATGCGCCACCTTAACGGCACAGATGCGTCACGTATCTGTGCTATTTTTGCCCCATGCTGCGCCGCATTGTAAATGCAGCACACCATGGGTGGCGGAACAGCGGCGCAGGATGACTGGCACATCCCTAGTGATGCGCCAGTCATCATAAATCTATCCCTAAGCTTCTTATCTTGTTAGAGATGAACTGCCATATGTATCATCAAAATATTTTGCATTTCCTAAATAGCGAATTTTAAGGAATAAATAGCGATTCTTTACCATTCCTAATTTGCAATGAGCAAATTGCTAATTGCAAGTTACCCATTCATTTCCATGGGCTAGGAGGCTCATAGGAATGAAGGTTTAATTTGCGATTAGCAATTTGCTCATCACAAATTAGGAATTTTTCCAAGGGTGCAGGGGTGTCTCAAGAACACCCTGCTGCACCCCTGAAAAAGAAATTTGGGGGCATATGGCACACATACATGCCCTAAGGGCATGTGTTGGCGTCATATGGGACCTTTTGTTTTTTTAAAAAAAAGCTTTTTGAAAAGAATTCACAAATTACCACCAATTTACCACAATAGTTTCCAAATCCTTAATGTCATTTTTACATATTTTTTGTTTGATACATTGCATTTAAGTAGTCACAAAATTTGCAAATCCTTCAGTGCAATTGCAAAATAAGGAATAGCAAATTTTGCTACTCCTTATTTTGCATCAAACTTGTTTGATACATACCATTTGTCTAATTTACATTTGCAAAGGCCGAAATTCGTAGAATTTTGATCTTTGCGAATGCTAATTAGCTTGATACATATGGCCCCAAGTGAGGCCTGTCTTGCGACATGGTGCATCTTTTGCATCACTGCTGCATTGGTTTCATGTGGTACATTTTTTTTACACCATGACACATCTGCCTAAATGCATCAATTTGTAATTTTGTCGCCTCATACCAAATCTTTTGCACCGCCGCTGCATCATAAAAGTGACGCACAGTGGCACAAAAGAGGCATACACCTATCATAAATCTGTCCCTAGCATTTTAAATGATTAATCCAGGATGACGATAAGGTGTGGCCTATCCAGAGGTTTGTTTAAGGTGAGGCCTACTCAGGATTGCAGATTAAAGTTACGCTTGATGAAGAATACAGAGGAGATAATACATGTAAAGGCCTACCAATGAAGTAAGTAATGTCCACTTTATTGCGCCAGTCATCATAAATGTATCCCTAAGCTTCTTATCTTGTTACAGATGAACCACCATATGTACCATCAAACTATTTTGCATTTCCTAAATAGCAAATTTTAAGGAATAAATAGCAATTCTTTACCATTCCTAATTTGCAATGAGCAAATTGCTAATTGCAAATTAGCACCGCCGCTGCATCATAAAAGTGACGCACAGTGACACAAAAGAGGCATACACCTATCATAAATCTGTCCCTAGCATTTTAAATGATTAATCCAGGATGACAATAAGGTGTGGCCTATCCAAAGGTTTGTTTAAGTTGAGGCCTACTCAGGATTGCAGATTAAAGTTACGCTTGATGAAGAATACAGAGGAGATAATACATGTAAAGGCCTACCAATGAAGTAAGTAATGTCCACTTTATTGCGCCAGTCATCATAAATGTATCCCTAAGCTTCTTATCTTGTTACAGATGAACCACCATATGTACCATCAAACTATTTTGCATTTCCTAAATAGCAAATTTTAAGGAATAAATAGCAATTCTTTACCATTCATAATTTGCAATGAGCAAATTGCTAATTGCAAATTACCCATTCATTTCCATGGCCTAGGAGGCTCATAGGAATGAAGGTTGCAATTTGCGATTAGCAATTAGCTCATCACAAAATAGGAATTTTTTCAAGCGTGCAGGGGTATCTCAAGAACACCCTGCTGCACCCCTGAAAAAGAAATTTGGGGGCATATGGCACACATACATGCCCTAAGGGCATGTATGGGCGTCATATGGGACCTTTTGTTTTTTAGAAAAAAATGCTTTTTGAAAAGAATTCGCAAATTACCACAAACTAGAAGTTGGTGGTAGTTTCCAAATCCTTAATATCATTTTTTACATATTTTTTGTTTGATACATTGCATTTAAGTAGTCACAAAATTTGCAAATCCTTCAGTGCAATTGCAAAATAAGGAATAGCAAATTTTGAATTAAGGACATTTTAAGTAATTTCCACATGTGCAGTGTTTTCAAATTATGATTTGAAAATCGTTTTTGGGGAAAAGTAATGGTTAAAAATTTATGACAAGGACATAATGGTGTATGCTTCTCTATAAGGCATTTCAGTGTCTCTGATGTCATTTTTCCCATATTACATTATAAGACCTTTCCCCATAGAGCACATTCCTTGTAAATATGCTCCCACCTGTGCATGGTGAATTTAGATTTTGACTGTTTGAGTCACATAGCCATGTTAAAAGTCACCCCAAAAAATTGCAAACGCTTTAAAAAAACACATTCATGTGTCTTAAGGACATTTTAAGTCATTTCCCCGTGGACAGTGTTTTGTAAGTGGCACAAAAGAGGCATACACCTATCATAAATCTGTCTTTAGCTTTTTAAATGATTAATTCAGGATGACGATAAGGTGTGGCCTATCCAGAGGTTTGTTTAAGGTGAGGCCTACTCAGGATTGCAGATTAAAGTTACGCTTGATGAAGAATACAGAGGACATAATACATGTAAAGCTCTACCAATGAAGTAAGTGATGTCCACTTCATTGCGCCAGTCATCATAAATGTATCCCTAAGCTTCTTATCTTGTTAGACATTAACCGCCATATGTATCATATAACTATTTTGCATTTCCAAAATAGCGAATTTTAAGGAATAAATAGCGATTCTTTACCATTCCAAATTTGCGATGAGCAAATTGCTAATTGCAAATTACCCATTCATTTCCATGCGCCAGGATGCCCATATGAAAGAAGGTGCAATTTGCGATTAGCAATTAGCTCATCGCAAATTAGGAATTTTTTCAAGCGTGCAGGGGTATCTCAAGAACACCCTGCTGCACCCCTGAAAAAGAAATTTGGGGGCATATGGCACACATACATGCCCTAAGGGCATGTGTTGGCGTCATATGGGACCTTTTGTTTTTTAGAAAAAAATGCTTTTTGAAAAGAATTCGCAAATTACCACAAACTAGAAGTTGGTGGTAGTTTCCAAATCCTTAATATCATTTTTTACATATTTTTTGTTTGATACATTGCATTTAAGGAATCGCAAAATTTGCAAATCCTTCAGTGCAATCGCAAAATAAGGAATAGCAAATTTTGAATTAAGGACATTTTAAGTAATTTCCACATGTGCAGTGTTTTCAAATTATGATTTGAAAATCGTTTTTGGGGAAAAGTAATGGTTTGCAAATTTATGACAAGGACATAATGGTGTATGCTTCTCTATAAGGCATTTCAGTGTCTCTGATGTCATTTTTCCCATATTACATTATAAGACCTTTCCCCATAGAGCACATTCCTTGTAAATATGCTCCCACCTGTGCATGGTGAATTTAGATTTTGACTGTTTGAGTCACATAGCCATGTTAAAAGTCACCCCAAAAAATTGCAAACGCTTTAAAAAAACACATTCATGTGTCTTAAGGACATTTTAAGTCATTTCCCCGTGGACAGTGTTTTGTAAGTGGCGCAAAAGAGGCATACACCTATCATAAATCTGTCCCTAGCATTTTAAATGATTAATTCAGGATGACGATAAGGTGTGGCCTATCCAGAGGTTTGTTTAAGGTGAGGCCTACTCAGGATTGCAGATTAAAGTTACGCTTGATGAAGAATACAGAGGACATAATACATGTAAAGCTCTACCAATGAAGTAAGTGATGTCCACTTCATTGCGCCAGTCATCATAAATGTATCCCTAAGCTTCTTATCTTGTTAGACATTAACCGCCATATGTATCATATAACTATTTTGCATTTCCAAAATAGCGAATTTTAAGGAATAAATAGCGATTCTTTACCATTCCAAATTTGCGATGAGCAAATTGCTAATTGCAAATTACCCATTCATTTCCATGCGCCAGGATGCCCATATGAAAGAAGGTGCAATTTGCGATTAGCAATTAGCTCATCGCAAATTAGGAATTTTTTCAAGCGTGCAGGGGTATCTCAAGAACACCCTGCTGCACCCCTGAAAAAGAAATTTGGGGGCATATGGCACACATACATGCCCTAAGGGCATGTGTTGGCGTCATATGGGACCTTTTGTTTTTTAGAAAAAAATGCTTTTTGAAAAGAATTCGCAAATTACCACAAACTAGAAGTTGGTGGTAGTTTCCAAATCCTTAATATCATTTTTTACATATTTTTTGTTTGATACATTGCATTTAAGGAATCGCAAAATTTGCAAATCCTTCAGTGCAATCGCAAAATAAGGAATAGCAAATTTTGAATTAAGGACATTTTAAGTAATTTCCACATGTGCAGTGTTTTCAAATTATGATTTGAAAATCGTTTTTGGGGAAAAGTAATGGTTTGCAAATTTATGACAAGGACATAATGGTGTATGCTTCTCTATAAGGCATTTCAGTGTCTCTGATGTCATTTTTCCCATATTACATTATAAGACCTTTCCCCATAGAGCACATTCCTTGTAAATATGCTCCCACCTGTGCATGGTGAATTTAGATTTTGACTGTTTGAGTCACATAGCCATGTTAAAAGTCACCCCAAAAAATTGCAAACGCTTTAAAAAAACACATTCATGTGTCTTAAGGACATTTTAAGTCATTTCCCCGTGGACAGTGTTTTGTAAGTGGCGCAAAAGAGGCATACACCTATCATAAATCTGTCCCTAGCATTTTAAATGATTAATTCAGGATGACGATAAGGTGTGGCCTATCCAGAGGTTTGTTTAAGGTGAGGCCTACTCAGGATTGCAGATTAAAGTTACGCTTGATGAAGAATACAGAGGACATAATACATGTAAAGCTCTACCAATGAAGTAAGTGATGTCCACTTCATTGCGCCAGTCATCATAAATGTATCCCTAAGCTTCTTATCTTGTTAGACATCAACCGCCATATGTATCATATAACTATTTTGCATTTCCAAAATAGCGAATTTTAAGGAATAAATAGCGATTCTTTACCATTCCTAATTTGCGATGAGCAAATTGCTAATTGCAAATTACCCATTCATTTCCATGGAGCAGGAGGCCCATAGGAATGAAGGTGCAATTTGCGATTAGCAATTAGCTCATCGCAAATTAGGAATTTTTCCAAAGGTGCAGGGGTGTCTCAAGAACACCCTGCTGCACCCCTGAAAACGAAATTTGTGGGCATATGGCGCACATAAATTTTAACAACATTCCTTTACCTCAAAAACGATTTTCAATTCATAATTTGAAAACACTGCCCACAGGGAAATTACTTAAAATGTCCTTAAGACACATGAAAGTGTTTTTTTATTGCCTTTCCAGCATGGTTGGGTCACTTTTAACATGGCTATGTAACACAAACATTTAAAATCTAAATTTCCCATGCACAGGTCGGAGCATATTTACAAGCAACTTGCGCCACAGAGAAAGGTCTTACATTAAAATGGGAAAAATAACATCAGGGACAGTCAATTGCCGTATAAAGAAGCATACACCATTATGTCATTGTCATAAATTTAAAAACAATTCCTTTTCCCCCAAAACGATTTTCAAATCATAATTTCAAAACACTGCACATGGGAAAATTACTTAAAATGTCCTTAAGACACATAAAAGCGTTTTTTGATTGCCTTTGCAGCATGTTTGTATCACTTTTAACATGGCTATGTAACACAAACATTCAAAATCTAAATTTTCCATGCACATGTGGGATCATATTTACAAGCAATTTGCGCCACATAATTCATAATTTTCTCCTTAAAGCACACTATTCTCTATCTAAATTAAAGAAATATTTTCTCACCTTAGCAAATACTTTGAGTTTGAAAACAGTCTCAGAAACACACCAATTTGTCTTCAGCAGAGCAAAAGGTATGCACTCCAGAGTCTGCAGCTATCAAAAGCACAGAAATGCTGTAAATCTTCACACATATCTCTCATGTCACCCAATCAAAACTCTTCCCTCACTTTTTTTCAAATGAAAACCCTTCCCCCCTCTGCCATTTCATGCCTTTTCTGCATGGCAACCACCTCATTGGAAGACTTCTGGTGTTTGCAAGTTCACACAACTTTGTTGCAATTGAACTCTGAACTCTCAGTGCACCTGCATATCCAGTGCATTCTTTCATTTAATGATTTTTTTTGACCATTCAAAATACATCTTTCAAAGAACACATCCGTGCACCCTAACTTTCTGTTTTCAGCAATCAAAATCCACCAATCACTGTTACTGCTTCATGAACACAGAAACTCCACAGTTTTTTTCATTTTAAACTCTCATTTTTTCAACTGCCATTTCATTGCCACACTTCATCTGACTGCAGGAGAACCTTCTCTCACCATGTTTTCTGTCTGGATTGTTGGACATAGTTATATTCACTGGGCTCAAAGGTACGTTGAAAACAGGAATTTACCTAACCTCAATTTACAAGATGTGGAAATTAAGTGGTTTGGCCACAGAGGATTAAAATGTCACCAATTGATACCATTGGTGAAAACCTTTATGCATTTGCCCAAACCTGACCTGTTAATTGTGCACTGTGGAGGTAATGACTTGGGCACTTTGACTGGGGTAGGTCTGGAAATGCTTTTAAAGGACACCTTTGAGCAATTGATGGCACTTTTTCCTCAGACTGCCTTGGTATATTCAAATATATGCCAAAGACAGAAATGGAGGTGGTCAAACAAATTTTGTCCACAAATTGAGAAGTCGAGGAAGCATGTAAACAAATCTGTTTCAGCTTACATGAGAGACCATGGAATGGGCTCCCTGTACAACAATAACTTGCGTTACTACATGCAAGATATCTACAGAGGAGATGGAGTTCACTTCTCAGATGAGGGCAACAGAGTTTTCACTCTGAATTTAAGAATGTGCATTGGTACCTACTTATAAGTACCTAAATGTACCATAAACCCAAAAGCTCTTCTCAGAGCTACCCTACATCTAATCACTCACAATTATTATTTTACTCCAACATTTTTCACAAATTTTCAACAAAGTACGCTCCCCGGGGCGCTACCCGGTACGCGAACCGGGAGCTAACCTCGCGTAATTTTTTAAAAAAATGGTTTTTTTCCGCACATATAAGCCTCCTCAGCCACCCTCACAAAACCTAGGGTGTCAAGATAAGTCTACCGTGCCCCCTTCTACCCATTCTGAACATTATTTGCCCTCCATTTTGTATCTTAATTCGACCGAAACACAAAATGGTGGACTCCCGTAACGCTTAAGGTTCGCGTACCGGGGCGCTCACCGGTTCGCGTACCGGGTCGCTCCCTGGGAAGCGCACCATCAAAAAAGGTGGGAAAGTAGTTCACAGAAAAGCCACTGGAGACAATTTCACCAAATATAGATTAGCTCATAATACATACCAATCCCTACCATTTTCACAAATTTGATTGGATTTCCATTTAGTCATTTAGCCTGTAGACCTCTCTAAATACCCTGAGGTAAATTACTTCACAAAACACATCTGAAGTGTTGGAATTGACAACCAATTAATATGTTACTTTCATTTTCTACTTTTTTTACCTGACATTTCATTGGTTATATACCTGAATATATATAAAGGAAGAGAAGAAAACACAGCCATTTTGACTACTACTTCTTGGTGTACATTTCAATAGTATTTTCACTAATTCCTTTAACTTCTTTCTAAAGGTAAGTTTTTATTTTTAAAACTGAAGTATATTGTGCACTATAAGTTAATATGGTAAACTTTTTCTGATAGTTATATACTATCCCTCTGTAGTAGTTATAGATTTAGATAGACTTCTCTGTTTTAGTTATGGATGGAGTTAGGCTTCTCTTGTATAATTATGAATTTACTTACGTTAAATCACATACACTTTTTTATATTCCTACTTCCACTCTGATACTATACACTGCCCAAAGATAAATTCACTGATAAAAACTGCCTATCTAAAATTAATCCCAACAGTGCCCTATCTCTACTAATATATATTTTTTTAATCTAAATTTCAGGCAAAATGGAAGGCAAACAGAAAGTTGAATTTCAAATTGTCCTGCAAGAGAGCAGCCAAGAAATCATTGATGAAAATGATATTGAATTTTTCGATGAAACTTTAGACAAAGAACTACTGCAATGTGTACAAGCAGTAGATAACCTCCTTGCAAATGAGGACATTTTACACCCTCAGAGACTACAATGTATATTCCATGATAATTATGAAATTTCTGACAATGAAATGTTAGAAAGTTTAATAAATTATGAAACACAATCACAATAAAAAAAATGCTTAAAAAATAAAGAAAATAAAAAATAATCAACAAAACCAACAATCAATTAACATACTGCATTTGAAAAGTCTCTCATTCTTTTTTCATTGTAGTACGCTGCCCAGAACGCTTCCCGGTTCGCGTACCGGGCGCTACCCACGCAAAAAAAAAAATTTTTTTTTTATTTTTTTTGCCCCGCGGGGCCCTTTTAAAGCCTCCACATTAAACCTAGAGGGTCAGGGAGGATCTACTATGCCCCCTTATGGTCATTTCCCCCTTTGTTTTGGCCTCCTCTTGTCTCTCAATCCTACCGAGAGACAAGATGGCGGCCGCTACGGACTGTTTAGAATGTTGACAGACACCGGAGAGCCAATCAGCTTCGCGAAGTTCCGGTACACGCCCCGGTCCGCGAACCGGGGCGCGGACCGGAGCGTGCTTACAGATATATATCTTTTTTTACACGTTAATTTCTCAAAATCCACTGGAGCACATATATTGAGACCTACAAAAGGCACATCGGGCTACCAGTCCCTACAATTTTGCCAAGTTTCGTGCAAATCCATTCAGCCGTTCGGGCTAAAAGTGAGGCCAACCGCCCTATGGAAAACTCAATGTTAAAAACACGTTTTGGGACCCCCCTTTTTTCTCGGCCCCCCCTTGACGAACCCCCCCCAAATTTTCAAGGGCTGCTCAGAAACAAAATGTTCCATTTTCCAGAAAATTTCAGCCAATTCCGTCCACAAACACCAAAGTTATTAGACATAGAATTTTCAAAAATCCCATAGGGAAAAAATCCTAACTATATATACCTACTGGCGACCGCCAGTAGGTAATATATATATATATATATATTTCCCTGAAAAAAACCATAGGTTTTACAGAGGTTATAGTTAGGAATTAGCATTTAAAAAACCTTTGAAATTCACTAAAAACAATAGGTTTCAGGGACGTTATAGTTAGTTGGACATTTGACTCATATAAAACCAGAGAAATTTGCCCGCTATAGTTAGTTGGGCTAACTATAACTCGGGCGCCCGCAATGCATTGCTGATGATGTCACATATTACATCACTCATCACATGGTCAGTGACATCACTGATGACATCACTGATGACATCTCAAATGACATCATTGATTACATCACTGATTACATCATCCAGTGAATATGTATTTTTATTTTTTTATTTTTTATTGCCAGACAAGCCAAGGCGAAAACAATCTTAATTTGCAAAGAAAAAGAAGCAAGAAAATACAGACATATACAGTATACAGAATGCAGTCACTTTACATTTCCAGTTAACTTGTTTAGCCACAATTAAAGCCCCCCCCCCAAAAAAGGGAGATTACCCCCCCCGAACAACCACAGTCAATAGCAAAATAAATTTCACAAAAAGTTACCCCATGTCTTAGCACACTTCCCCTTTGCTTTAGTACCTCTAATCTTGGCAAGTGACCCTTCCATGGTATGAATCTCATTAACCAAAGCCCACCACTCAATCGTGTGAGGAGGATTCTCGCGGAGATCCAGACTCTGGCTATAACCAATCTAGCACAGAACAAAAGAATATTTAACAAATCTTTGTTAGAACTATTAATAGAGTGTATAGCCAATAGAACTGACGCTGCCGATAATGCAGAATTGATCAGTTGTTTTTGGAGTAAGATATTTTCGATTGCTGTCCAAAAGTTAGTTAATGATGGGTAAGAATAAATCATATGTATGAGGTCTGCTGCCACCAGGCCACATTTAGGACATTTAGTACGATCGCTAACTACGCTGTTTTGTGACCATTTGAAAATTCTTTGTGGAGTGTGATATAAGTGACATATAGTTTTGTAAGATTGGACCTTTAAGCTAGACGATTGAACCCCTTTATTGATGTTAACTAATGCCGCAGTAATATTCTGGGCTGTTACATTAAATCCTAATCTGGTGGACCATGTTAGGGCCATTTTAGGGCAATCGTCTATTTTATATTGACTAAAGCACCTATAACCCACACTAATTAGTGATTTCCTATTGCCCGAGTAAAAACATGTCCATATTTCTGATCCAGTCACTTCCTTCAGACTCATGTTACAAATGAGAAAATCCCTTATTTGAATGTATTTATAGAACGTAAATTCGGGTAGTTTGTACAAAAGTTTCAGGGTTTCGAAATGTAGGAAGCCTGCTGTATCATATAGATCTCCTAGGACCAGATGTAGGTAACTTCAATTTACCGACTCATAAATACCGAATTTTACCGATTCGGTATTTATGAATCGGTAAATATGAAGGAGGGAGATGTAGGTAATTTTTAAAATTGAATTACCGAATCGGTAACATTCGGTATTTACCGATTCGGTAAATACCGAATCGGTATTTCCTATTGATTCCTATGGGCTGTGAAGCCCATAGGAATCAACGGAAAATACCGAATCGGTATTTACCGAATCGGTAAATACCGAATGTTGCAAGGGTGCAGGGGGTGTCACTTTGACACCCTCTAGCACCCCAAGTAAAGGCATGTGTGACATGTGGCACACATGCATGCCCTAAGGGCATGTCTGTGTGTCACATTGCACAGTGTGCATGCACAGATGTGCATGCACACCTGGATTCGGTATTTTACCACACAATAGGATTGTGTGGTAAAATACCGACTCTTAGGGCCTGTGGCACTCTCAGGAGTGTCACCTACATTTGGATTTACCGAATCGGTAAAATTACCGAGTCGGTATTTTACAGAATCGGTAAATTTACCCAATCGATAAATTTACCGATTCTGTAAAATAATGGCCCCTACATCTGAAAATCTTAATACCTGTCGGTAATGGCCCAATTTGGCCGTTACCGACCGGTATTAGGGCTCCTACATCTGGCCCCGAGTGTCTTAATATCATAAATGGCCCAGTCTTGCCCAACTTTGTCACTAAAAAAAACAGAAAGCCCTGGGTTATCCCATAGTGGCAGATCGGTATGAAAAAAGGAAGTACTACAATTAATCAATATCAGGTTCCAGATGCGTACTGCATCCTTCGCCGTCTTAAATTTAACACGTTTAAAATAATTCGGGTCTTGTACTCTTGCCAAGAATTGTTTCGAGTCTCTACCAAGCATAAATTGGTGAAATAAAAATTGGTTGTTTACAGCATACAGACTGCGGAGTCGGCCCAAGAAAGACGCAAAAAAAATAGGCTCTAAAATCAGGAAAATTAAGACCACCCTTATCAAGTGGGAGTTTCATAGCAGCATCGATCTTCGAGGTTTTCTATAGCCCCATATAAAACTGCTGAAAATGTCATCTAGTTTTTTGAAAAACAAATTATAAACGCGGAAAGGAATAGACCTAAAAAGATAAAGAAATTTCGGCAAAATGTTCATCTTAATTAAATTAATTCGCCCTAGGAGATTAAGTGGGATCTTATGCCATTTTTTCAGAAGGGCAACCACTTCTTTGAGTAAAGTATCAAGTCAAAGAGGCTTTATTCAAGTAAAAATTCTCTTAAAACCACATTAAATAAATACCTCATTTTTGATTGACAATCATTAAAAAAGATAAAATACATAGTTAATACATTATAAATGTTAAAAAAATTACTTAGTAACAGTGATTGCTAGAAAGGGTGCTTGTAGGGGCAAGCTTTTGGCCACAAGTAAAGTATCATAATTGAGTGCATTTATCTCACTAATCTTAGCAGATATCTTTACTCCTAAATAAATTGCGGCCTGGCATAAACCCTGCACTGGAGGGCTAGATTTATAGTTCATAATAACTTGGGTTTTGTTTAAATTTAGGGGCTCATTAGGATGGCGGACGGAAGGACGTCCGCCGTCCTGGAGTAGGCGGAAAAAGCCCTTTTCCGTCCGCCTGCCGCGGACAGTCCGACCGCCAAATTAGGATGGGAAAAACTGTCAAAACTCCGTACGCGGAGAACGCACCGCCGCGGAATTACACTCGACCCCGCGGCGGACGTAACCAATCCAGAGACACCGCCGTACGGAATGACGTCTCCGACCGTGTCCCAAATCACGATGGCGGAAAACACACATAACACCGCTGCGGAAAAACAACCTGCCTGAACACGGCGGATTCCCCACAGCTGACACACCACACATTGCGAAGATACCCACCACAAGCATCTCGCCCACATGGACCCAGCACTACACGCTTTTCCGATACTCTTCGCGATCCTCCACCAGCAAGTCATGGACCATCATCGACGACGACGCAGGTACGCTACACACCATTTACTTCCGGAAGGGGAGTACCTGGCAGGGCTGTGACGTTGGGAGGGGGAGTGTCATGTCACAGGAAATACATTGACGAACGCACCAAAATATACACAATAGAAGTACATAACCAGGAATGACAGCAACAAACCACTAAACATGATACATTAGCTTTATTTAACATAATAGGTGCATAATATCAGAAAATCCAAGAGCATGGGCATTGTGCCCAACAGAGCAGGTACATCATTGGCAGCACGTGAGAGGGCAGATTGCAGTATCAGAACAGCAACAGGGCAGTGTGGACAACACAGCAGGTACATCATTGGCAGCATATGAGAGGGCAGAATGCATTATCAGAACAGCAACAGGGCATCGTGCCCAACAGAGCAGGTACATCATTGGCAGCATATGAGAGGGCAGAATGCATTATCAGAACAGCAACAGGGCATTGTGGACAACAGAGCAGGTCCATCAGAGGCAGCACGTGAGAGGGGCTAAGTGCATCAACAGTCCATTGCACTGAACAGGTCCATCAGAGGCAGCACGTGAGAGGGCAGAATGCAGTATCAGAACAGCAACAGGGCATTGTGAACAACAGAGCAGGTCCATCAGAGGCAGCACGTGAGAGGGGCTAAGTGCATCAACAGTCCATTGCACTGAACAGGTCCATCAGAGGCAGCACGTGAGAGGGCAGAATGCAGTATCAGAACAGCAACAGGGCATTGTGAACAACAGAGCAGGTACATCAGAGGCAGCACGTGAGAGGGCAGAATGCAGTATCAGAACAGCAACAGGGCAGTGTGGACAACACAGCAGGTACATCATTGGCAGCATATGAGAGGGCAGAATGCAGTATCAGAACAGCAACAGGGTATCGTGCCCAACAGAGCAGGTACATCATTGGCAGCATATGAGAGGGCAGGATGCATTATCAGAACAGCAACAGGGCATTGTGGACAACAGAGCAGGTCCATTAGAGGCAGCACGTGAGAGGGGCTAAGTGCATCAACAATCCATTGCACTGAACAGGTCCATCAGAGGCAGCACGTGAGAGGGGCTAAGTGCATCAACAGTCCATTGCACTGAACAGGTCCATCAGAGGCAGCACGTGAGAGGGGCTAAGTGCATCAACAGTCCATTGCACTGAACAGGTCCATCAGAGGCAGCACGTGAGAGGGGCTAAGTGCATCAACAGTCCATTGCACTGAACAGGTCCATCAGAGGCAGCACGTGAGAGGGGCTAAGTGCATCAACAGTCCATTGCACTGAACAGGTCCATCAGAGGCAGCACGTGAGAGGGCAGAATGCAGTATCAGAACAGCAACAGGGCAGTGTGAACAACACAGCAGGTACATCATTGGCAGCATATGAAAGGGCAGAATGCAGTATCAGAATAGCAACAGGGCAGTGTGGACAACACAGTAGGTACATCATTGGCAGCATATGAGAGGGCAGAATGCAGTATCAGAACAGCAACAGGGCAGTGTGGACAACACAGCAGGTACATCATTGGCAGCATATGAGAGGGCAGATTGCAGTATCAGAACAGCAACAGGGCATTGTGAACAACAGAGCAGGTACATCATTGGCAGCATATGAGAGGGCAGAATGTATAATCAGAACAGCAACAGGGCATTGTGCCCAACAGAGCAGGTACATCATTGGCAACATATGAGAGGGCAGAATGCAGTATCAGAACAGCAACAGGGCAGTGTGGACAACACAGCAGGTACATCATTGGCTAGGCAAGTATGTGTGTCAAGCGACCCGTCACAAGGAGACTAATAAAACATAGGTGGTTACATACGTCAATCTACACACAAACTTAAATGAGATGTGACTGATGGCAACTAGACCTCACACCACAGAATCAGGTGGACTGCTTGAACAACTCGCCTCGGACACACCGCCAGCACCAGCAACAGGAGTGTGAGACACAGGCACCGATCTACTGACTGACACATGAGCCCTAGACCCAGACACGCCGCCAGCACCAGAAACAGGAGTGTGAGACACAGCCACAGCTGTGGTGACTGACACATGTGCCATAGACCCAGACACACCGCCAGCACCAGCAACAGGAGTGTGAGACACAGCCACCGATCTACTGACTGACACATGTGCCAGAGACCCAGACACACCGCCAGCACCAGCAACAGGAGTGTGAGACACAGCCACCGATCTACTGACTGACACATGTGCCATAGACCCAGACACACCGCCAGCACCAGCAACAGGAGTGTGAGACACAGCCACCGATCTACCGACTGACACATGTGCCATAGACCCAGACAAACCGCCAGCACCAGCAACAGGAGTGTGAGACACAGCCACCGATCTACTGACTGACACATGTGCCATAGACCCAGACACACTGGCCGGACATGTCCCTGTACACTGACCAACAAATACCATGCCTGCACCTGACACATGTGAGTGAACAGTAGCTGAGCCACCAGGACCACTGAAATGTTGAGCCACAGGGCTGTATGGGCCAGGAGGCAGGGTGGCTCTGGGAGCTGGGGACAGCTGTACTGGAGCGACATTGGGGTGTTCAGGTCTCACTGGTGTGTGTCTCCGTTTCTTTGTGAAACGTAGGGGCACCCCAGACATGCCTTGACTGGTAAGTGGAGTGGCATCACCAGACATCAAAGGTGTATCATGTGCTTGTGGTGGTCTGCTCTCTGGGGACGTGCTGGACCCTGCCTGCCGTTTGCTGTGTGCCTGCCTTCTGCCCTCTGCATCATGTGTAATGGGGGATGCAACAACAGTGTACTCCTTCCTCTGCTTTAGCGGGGCATGGATGGGAGTAGAGGTATGGGGGACTCCACCGCTGAAACATGTGGTGTACGTTCCTTAAACATCACCCTCAGTGCAGCCAGGGGTGAAATATGCCTGTCCTTGATGGTGCTCGTGTCCATGGGAGAACCCTTGGCCATGGGATGTGCCTTGGACGTCGGAGGTGTCCTGTCCCTGGAATGGCCCTGATCCCTTTCCGGTGCCCTGTCCCTGGGTACAGACATGTCCATTGTAGTGTCCCTCTCCTTTGAAGCTACCCTGCTCTTGGGAGGTGCCCTTACCTTGGTACTGCCCTTGTCCCTGGGAGTATCCCTGCTCTTGGGAGGTGCCCTTTCCTTGGTACTGTCCTTGTCCTTGGGTGTGACCCTGCTCTTGGGAGGTGCCCTTTCCTTGGTACTGTCCTTGTCCTTGGGAGTGTCCCTGCTCTTGGGAGGAGCCCTTTCCTTGGTACTGTCCTTGTCCTTGGGGGTGTCCCTGCTCTTGGGAGGTGCCCTTTCCTTGGTACTGTCCTTGTCCTTGGGAGTGTCCCTGCTCTTGGGAGGTGCCCTTTCCTTGGTACTGTCCTTGTCCTTGGGAGTGTCCCTGCTCGTGGGAGGTGCCCTTTCCTTGGTACTGTCCTTGGGAGTGTCCGTGCTCTTGGGAGGTGGCCTTGGCTTGGGAGTCACGTTGGTGGGGGATGGCTGTGTAGCATGTGAATCCATATACATACACACCCCTACATGATCCTGTCTTCAACTCCAGTGTTGGACACGTCGTATTCGAATAAAGAGATCACAGGCTTAGGGGAGGGTGTCTGTGCCCTCCGTGCCCTGCCTTGCTGCCTGTGGCTGCTCCTAGTGTAATAACCAGAATAAGAGGCCTGGTCTGAAGACTCACTCTCCCCTGTAACATCAAGTGGTGTGGATGGTTGTACAGAAGTAGCACCCTGTCTATGCGACTGTACAATGGCTGAGGACACAGTGTTTGCCAATGACTGAACTGTTCTGTGGAGACCATCAACATCGCCATGCATCCCCTCCATGAAGGCCACCACCTGCCCCAACTTCCTATCGTGGTCTTGGAATGCATTGATCATGTTGGTCTGCCCTACACACAGCTGTCACAGCAGATCAACAGCCTCTGCACGAAGTGCACTTTGTGTCACTGGGGCAGGGGCGGCGGTTCCTGCACCGAAGGCAACTCTGCTCCCCCTCCTCTGGCGAGCACAAGCTGTACATGTTGCAGTGGGTGGCAGTGTGGGCCCTGTGTGCTGTGTCCCGACTGAAGGTGTTGATTGCCCACTCCCTGTCTGTGCCAACAGTGCGGACACACCAACACTTTCTGAGGATGAGGGCGATGGTGTTTCCACATGCGAGTCCTCAGGGACGGTCCTGTCCCCCTCTCCGGGGCTGCCCCCTTCAGTGTGAGTCTGTGTGTGCGTGACCTCTGATTCGGAAGCATTGCCACCACTCATCTCCGTCGTCTGTGGGTCAGTGCCCTCTGCCAAAGCTGAAATAGAGAGAAACGCGGTGTGAGTAAGTGCCACACTCATGTACTGAAGGACAACAGATCTAGGATTCCATTACATACATTGTACATGTAGCACACATCCTGCACACGTCCCACCCCTACTATCTGCACACATGTCATGCTATGGGACCACAGACCTCAACGGCATGTCCTGGAACCCTCAACTTCCAAGCAAGTGGGCTGTCCACCTGGCGGACATGGATGCCAGCCTACTCCGCTAATGGCACCAGCATGGTATTTCAGATAAACATACGCACCACGGAAGCCACTACTGTGTCCGAGCAGCAATAGATGCATTGCAGGCCCAAGTAACATACACATAGAATCTGCTTACCGCTAGTGTGCTGCTGTTCCCCACTCAGCTGGGCGGACAGGTCAGGATGCGTCACAGCAATGATACGGTGCATAAGAGGGGTCATGGTGCGGCGGGCCAGATGTGCAGATCTTGGAATCATCCCCAGTGTCATCTCCGCCACATTCTTGCAGCGCTTGTGGCAGTGTGTGTGTCGTCTATTGAACCCCTCCACTGCCCATACATCACGTGCTATCGTCCTCCACACGGCCTTGCGAACGTGCAGCTTTACCTGCCATGATGGGAGACAAGAGGGTAACGTAAGTAGACAGTATGACATGCACAAACATCGTAGTAACACGTTTCTACATACAGCCATGCTCAGCACTACACATGTGAAGGTCCCACACCACACCGCCAGGCCTGCAGTAGACAGGAGCCACTGAACACCTCATGACCAACAACATGTACACCACTGTACTTACCACCTGTCCGGGTGCACCGTAGAGCCGTTGGTAGTGGCTGAGCACACCGTCCACAAGGACATCCAGCTCCGCTGCGGTGAAGGGACGCGACCGGGTCTCTCGCACTCCCTGCATGGCAAGGTCCTGGACAGTGGCACAACAGCAGCAGCCGTTGGTCAGCTCAGCAGCAGCAGGTCGAGGTGAGGATACTTTGAACTCCTGAGGCGGAAAGCCGGGAGCAGACAAATCTGTTACGATTTTTAATATTTGAGTGTCACTTTACCTTGTTGTGTTTTTAAACCTGCACTTTGTTCTGTGGCTCTGCTACTCCTCCCAGACACCCGCGCAGTGGAGTTTAGCGCTGCCGTGGGACGAAAAAACCCTTTGCCGCCATTACTGGCGAGCCCACAGGCCATGCCCCCTTTCCCGAGGCCACGCCCCTGACGATCGTATTTAGGGCGCTGAATCACTAGCGTCACTAGATACTTTGAACTCCTGAGGCGGAAAGCCGGGAGCAGACAAATCTGTTACGATTTTTAATATTTGAGTGTCACTTTACCTTGTTGTGTTTTTAAACCTGCACTTTGCTCTGTGGCTCTGCTACTCCTCCCAGACACCCGCGCAGCGGAGTTTAGCGCTGCTGCGGGACGAAAAAGCCCTTTGCCGCCATTACTGGCGAACCCACAGGCCACGCCCCCTTTCCCGAGGCCACGCCCCCTGACGATCGTATTTAGGGCGCTGAATCACTAGCGTCACTAGATACTTTGAATTCCTGAGGCGGAAAGACGGGAGCAGACAAATCTGTTACGATTTTTAATATTTGAGTGTCACTTTACCTTGTTGTGTTTTTAAACCTGCACTTTGTTCTGTGGCTCTGCTACTCCTCCCAGACACCCGCGCAGTGGAGTTTAGCGCTGCCGCGGGACGAAAAAGCCCTTTGCCGCCATTACTGGCGAGCCCACAGGCCACGCCCCTTTCCCGAGGCCACGCCCCCTGACGATCGTATTTAGGGCGCTGAATCACTAGCGTCACTAGATACTTTGAATTCCTGAGGCGGAAAGACGGGAGCAGACAAATCTGTTACAATTTTTAATATTTGAGTGTCACTTTACCTTGTTGTGTTTTTAAACCTGCACTTTGTTCTGTGGGTCTGCTACTCCTCCCAGACACCCGCGCAGTGGAGTTTAGCGCTGCCGCGGGACGAAAAAGCCCTTTGCCGCCATTACTGGCGAGCCCACAGGCCACGCCCCCTTTCCCGAGGCCACGGCCCTTTCCCTATGAGATAAAATGTGTATCTTCAGGAAGCGCAGGCGACGAGCGCAGCGGGAGCGCCGTTTGCCCGCCGAAGGCGCGCCTAAGGGAAGCCAGTCTGCGCCCGTCCGCGCCAGGCCGGGCCCAGGGCCCTTAAACGCTGGTGGAGTGATTACCTACACACCCGACCTATTACGGTCCCTATGTCCTCCTGTTAAACACACCTGCGAAACTCTAACCAACTATAGAGATAATAGCATCGCATGTCGTGCGTGTAACTTCCATCTCGATACCCCGCAATTATGTGGCCAGCGACCCAGACCCAAAGACCACAAGACAACTCGCTCTTGGCTATTTGGCAGCCTCAACTGCAGGTCGCTCTGTAAACACAAAAGGGACCTCTTCGACCTTTTGTCCGGCAACTCCCTGGACGCTCTCTTTCTTACCGAGACATGGCTACATGCTAGTTCTGGCCCAGACATCGCCGAAGCCCTACCATCCAACTACGCCATCATTCGTCAGGACCGACCTTCCGGCAGCGGAGGCGGGATTGCAGTCATTTTTAGGAAAACGCTGCAATGCCTTCTGGAGCCTATTCATCTTCCTGCAAGTGAGGCGGCTCTCTTTAAACTTCAACTTCACCCGACCTTCACTTTCACTGGCCTTCTGATTTACCGCCCGCCTGGCCCCACTCTACCTTGGGCCACACAACTAGTGGACTGGATTGCCTCGGTAAGGGTGAACTACAACCATCTATCCATTCTTGGAGATCTAAACATTCATTTTGACGATCCTGCCAACAAACCAGGCACAAACTTAATTCAAGATCTCGCCGCCATGAATCTCTTATTAGGGAACTCAGGTCCTACTCACAATAAGGGACACCTTTTGGACCCCATTTTTTCCAGCCTACCCCAGCTACAGTGCCAGCAGGCTCTGCCCTTAGATTGGTCAGACCATTTCCTAATAAAATTCCATCTGGGAGACCACTTAGCCGTCAGCCCCACCAGTGGGACCACCAAGTCCTTTAAAAGAAACTGGAAAAATCTGGACATTAAATGCCTTATGTCCACTCTAAGCCTGACTACTCCAGAGGAATCCTTAAACACCGGAGACATTGAATTGGTAGCCACCAACGTCAATAAATGGCTCCTAGATGCCTTAGACACCTGCCTGCCCCCCCAGCCCACAAAAAAACCACTTCCCACAAACCACCTGCCCCGTGGTACAACGAGCAGCTGAAAGCCTCTAAATCTAAATGTAAACGACTAGAACGCCTGTGGAGGAAGGAGTACTCCCCGGCTGCCAATCTACTTTACAAAAATGAGCTCAAGCTCTACCATAAAGCCTGCAAGAATGCAAGATTTAATTACGTTACTAAATCCATAACTGAAGCTACTAACAAATCAAAAACTCTTTTCAATCTTGTAAAAGAGCTTGCAGGCGCAAACACTTCTTCTAAACCTCTTCCCCTTGACAGCTTTCAATGTGAGGAACTGGCAAAATATTTCACTTCCAAGATCGAGACCATTCATCAAGACATAACAATACAACAGCAAGCCCAATCTACAAGTACGCAAAACCTCAGACCCAATACAGACGTCACCCTGGTTCAACCTCATCTGTCTCACATGCCTCTTAATTCGTGGCCCGAGATAGACGTCCAAAGTCTACGTGACATCCTAGGAAAGGTCAAATCCGGGTCGCCAGTTGACCCTCTCCCGATCTCCATTCTTAGACTCTTGGACACTCCTCTCCTTGCCGTGCTAAGCCAAATCTTAAACCTATCCCTTTCCACGGCCACAGTCCCATCATCTTGGAAACATGCCATGGTCTCCACCCTCCTTAAGAAACCAGCGGCTGACCCCAAGATCTTGGCTAATTTTCGTCCAATATCCCTCCTGCCTGCACTCTCCAAAATTCTGGAAAAGCATGTCCATGAACATCTCTCCAAGTTTACTGAGGCAAACAACATTTTGCACCCCTCCCAATCTGGTTTCCGCACGGGATTCTCAACGGAAACCACACTACTTGGAGTTGTGGAAAACCTCCGACATCTGGTCGATACAGGTAAACTGCCGCGCTGATACTTTTAGACCTCAGCGCGGCGTTCGACACCATCTCCCACAATACACTGCTCGCTTCCCTCTACAAGATAGGCATAAGAGGAAAGGCATTAGAATGGATAGCATCTTTTCTGACGCTTAGGACATTCCAAATCTCCTCCAGCAATGCGACATCTAAGGTCCATTTTTCTCCGCACGGGGTTCCACAAGGATCAATATTAAGCCCCCTGCTTTTTAACCTCTATGCAGCACCGTTGGCCCAGATTGCTGAATCCGCAGGTCTCATCATGTACACATATGCTGACGACTCCCAAATAGTTTTCTCTCTTTCAAATGACAACCAAGATATTCCTTCACGCCTTCAGGCAGGCCTTAGGAACATCTCATCTTGGATGAACAAAAACATGCTCAAACTCAATGGCAGTAAAACCGAGGTTCTGATAGTAGGCCCCGACCAGAACCTCTGGAATTCCAGACACTGGCATCTGAAATGGGCCCACTGCCAATACCATCGCACCAGGTCCGTAATTTGGGCTTTATCATTGACAGAGAACTAACCATGGAGCCCCAGGTGAACGCCCTCTCAGCCACCTGTTTTACAATCTTAAGATGGCTCAGAAAGATCATATGGATGCTCCCTGGTGACACTCAAAGGACGGTGATAAATGCATTAATTACCTCCCGCTTGGACTACGGGAATGTCCTTTATTTGGGGCCATCCCAGGCAATTACAAAGCGCATCCAATTGGTTTAGAATGCGCCAGCTAGGCTGCTCTGTAAATGCAATAGGAGAGATCGTATGTCCAGTCACCTAAAGGCACTCCACTGGCTTAAAATCGAAAATAGGGTCAAATTTAAGACTCTCAGCCTCATGTACAGGATAAAGTGGGGCAAGGCTCCCAAATATCTCCAGCCCCTTGTGCACACCTACATGCCTGCCCGCTGCCTGAGATCTGCCACCCAAGGTCTCTTCTGCGTCCCTAAAACACGTCGGGCAAGGATGGGAGGTAGATCTTTCTCCCTCCTCGGCCCAAAACTCTGGAATTCCCTTCCCCAACCACTCCGTCTTGAAAACAGGTATTCTTACTTCCGTAAAGCCATTAAGACCTGGCTCTTTAACCAGTGACCTCCTCTGACCTCCCATTCATAATCCTTTCCTATCCCTCCAGTTCATGATTCTGCTTAGCGCCGGGAAGCCCTTTTTGGGTATCTGTCGCGCTCTATAAGCCAAATAAGTAAATAAATAAATAAATGGTCACAGGCAGCAGCCGTTGGTCAGCTCAGCACCAGCAGGTCGAGGTGATGGTCACAGGCAGCAGCCGTTGGTCAGCTCAGCAGCAGCAGGTCGAGGTGATGGTCACAGGCAGCAGCCGTTGGTCAGCTCAGCAGCAGCAGGTCGAGCTGATGGTCACAGGCAGCACTGGATCAAAGCAGTGAATGTGTGCTTGTGAAAGTCACACATATATAGGGCCCAGAGCCCATGTCAGTGGCACACGTGGCCAGCTATTGATTCCCCCTGGAAGCCTCATTCGAAAAGGCCCAATGACAGGCCCTGGTGTGGCGGTGCACTGTTTCCGCCATTGTCGATGGCGCGTACGCGCCCCGCGTTCCCTCTTCCCATTGGCTGCCTGTGCACGTGCCATCACGGACACACATCGGCAACCGCAAGTGCGCACTTCCGCGACGGTTGCATCATTTGCAACAATGTTCAATCAGTGGCGCCACCATGGCGGTGCACGCCTTCCGCGGGGGAGGTGCTGGCCAACACATACTTGTAATTATGGATATCGAAATGGCAGGTCATGACCCCCTTACAGTCACGTTGTATCATCCACCGTACACCGGCCGTGGCAGGCCCGGTGCACAACCGCTGTGCCAAGCATGTCACCCACCGCCGGGCCAGGCCCTGTGCACAACCGCCGTGCCAGGCATGTCACCCACCGCCGGGCCTGGCCCGGTGCACAACTGCCGTGCCAGGCATGTCACCCACCGCCGTGCCAGGCATGTCACCCACCGCCGGGCCAGGCCCGGTGCACAACCGCCGGGCCAGGCATGTCACCCACCGCCGGGCCTGGCCCAGTGCACAACCGCCGTGCCAGGCATGTCACCCACCGCCGGGCCAGGCCCAGTGCACAACCGCCGTGCCAGGCATGTCACCCACCGCCGGGCCAGGCCCGGTGCACAACCGCCATGCCAGGCATGTCACCCACCGCCGTGCCAGGCATGTCACCCACCGCCGGGCCAGGCCCGGTGCACATCTGCCGGGCCAGGCATGTCACCCACGGTGCGTGACATGCCTGGCACGGCGGTTGTGCACCGGGCCTGGCCCGGCAGTGGGTGACATGCGTGGCACGGCGGTTGTGCACCGGGCCAGGCCTGGCGGTGGGTGACATGCCTGGCCCAGCGGTGGGTGACATGCCTGGCACGGCGGTTGTGCACCGGGCCTGGCCCGGCGGTGGGTGACATGCCTGGCATGGCGGTTGTGCACCGGGCCTGCCACGGCCGGTGTACGGTGGATGATGCAACGTGACTGTAAGGGGGGTCATGACCTGCCATTTCGATATCCATACTCACAAGTATGCGTTGGCCTGCTCCTCCCCCGCGGAAGGCGTGCACCACCATGGTGGCGCCACTGATTGAACATTGTTGCAAGAGAAGCATCCGTCCCGGAAGCTTGCACATGCGGTTGCCGATGTGTGACCGTGACGGTCTGTGCACATGCAGCTAATGGGAAGAGGGAACGCGGGCCGCGTATGCCCATTTGGAAATCGCGGAAGCAGTGCACCGCCATGGCGGCGCCAATGATGTTATTATTTGGACCGCTGCTCCGTGCTGTATAGTCCGCTATTGCGTTATGAGGGTTGTGAACGTGCTGGCAACACTGCATATGTAATGCACTATATCATGTGTGTTCATACTATGCCCATTGATGTGCACACAATGTGCTACACATGTGCATGTCGACGTGTTGACGTCTTGTATTTCCCTACACACGTTTCAAATACTTCACATCTACACTGTACATCAGGCCTGTCTCGCCACAGTCAGAATCTGTTGACAGTGTGTAGTGTATGTGTGCTAATAACAATGGTGGGGGTACACATGCATTCTGTGTATGTGTGTTGCCTGTTGTTTGACCATGCATGTAATGAGCGGATGCTCACCATTGTCAGTGTTGCCATTGGTGCATGATGACGTGGAGTGTGTGTAGCAGAATCGTTTAGTGTTTGCACGTGCATGTGTGTCTGTGATGAGGCTTGTACACATTTGGGTCCTTACACATGTCTTGTTGGCAGTAATGTTGACATGAGACTAAGTTGCATTGAACATGTTGACACACTTCATGTTGCTAGTGGCTGCACATGTTTCATAGGGCATTCCGTATTGTCGTTACTTTCTGAGAGGTCACACATATGACTATTGTCCACAACATTTATCTTCTTGCTAGTGTTGGCTTAAATGTGATGGAGTTGCACAGCCATGCGTTGTTTGTAAGGTGACTTATATTACATCTACTCCCACACAGGAGGGCTCCAAATGTCCATCGCCCATACACTGTGCTGGAGGATATGGTTGACGAGGAGGTGATCAGGAAATTCCGGCTAGATCGACGTCGATTGATGGAGCTTGTAGACCAATTGTCTCCTCATCTGCAGCCACAAAGGACGTATCCTGGTTCCATTACACCCACAGCTAAGGTGATGGTGGCACTACACTTTTTTGCTACTGGCACCTTTCAGTACACAGTTGGACATGCCGGGGGGATGTCACAGTCCATGTTCAGCATGGTACTTTAAGATGTTCTAAAAGCCATGATGCTGTACAAGGATGACTACATCCATTTCCCATGGCCGGCAGAGTTGGCAGCTGTCAAAGCAGACTTCTATGCACTGGGTCAGATACCACACGTAGTGGGTTCCATTGATGGCACACATATCGCTCTCATTCCACCACGGGCACGTGAGCCGGTATATAGGAATCGCGAGCACTTTCATTCGCTCAACGTGCAGGTGGTGTGCCTGGCCGACAACATCATCTCCCATGTGTGTGCAAGATTTCCAGGATCCACACATGACTCCCACATCATGCGGAGCAGCATTGTCCCCCAACTGATGGCAAATCTGCGTCCAGGACACGCGTGGCTTGTTGGTGAGTATGCTGTGGGGACATTTGTGATTTCTGTGTGGCATGGGGTACCCACCAATTCTGGTTGTGATATTTGTGTCTGTCATCCCCCTACATAGGCGACTCGGCGTACCCAAACCGGCCCTGGCTCCTGAGTCCCATACGTAATCCTACTACAGCGGGTGAAATGCGCTACAATGATGCCCATGGAAGGACACGTAGAGTGGTGGAACGTACTTTTGGACTGCTAAAATCCAGGTTTTGGTGCCTGGATAAGACCGGAGGGGCTCTGCCTTACTCACCAGGCAAAGTATGCAGGATCGTGATTGCCTGCTGCATGCTCCACAACCTGGCAGTGCGCAATAACATTGAACTGATCTTGGACCCTGAAGACCAACAAGTTCCTCGGCCTCCCATCCCACCCATGTCGACTGATGAGGATAGTGGTGAGGAGGAAGGTGTGGACCAGAGGCGTCAGCTCATTGATCGCTATTTCCCTTGAATGTGAGTGACTACCTCCTGTGCCGGTTGACAATGCGTTATGTATGTTTGCTGGTGGTGTGTGGATGTGGTGTTCATCAGCTGCCTGTTCTGGTATGTTATGTTTGCATGTATGTGTGTTTATTTCTCTGGACATGCAAGTCTCCATGATGTGTGTCCTCTCTTCCACTGAATTTGTGATGTGTGTGGTTTGTGGAATTTTGCACTGCTGTGTGTTGTGATGAGTGTGATTCACTTACCTGACGTGTGTTTGCTGTCTCTGATTTTCCCTAGGTCACTCCCACAGCGGCAGGATTCTGTACGACATGGTTCCCTGCACCTGGTCAGGTCTGTTTCTGAGACAATCATGTGAATAAACATGGAGGCAACACATCATTGAGTGTGTAAGTGAAATTTATTTACAGGTTGTGCATTGGTGCTGGTGGATATATACAAGTAAGTGTTGGGTGGGGGAGTGTGAGTTGAAGGTCATGGTAGATGAAATGTCCGTTCTGACACCACATTGGGTGATGTCCCGCTAGTCCAGCAGACTTGTGCCAATACTTGGCGTAGTGGGACAGGATAGTTTGCGGGTGGATGGCAGCCTCAGGCAGTGTTACAGTCATTGTCGGCCCCTCTTTGAGCGTGTAGATGGAGCATCCCCACTGCTCTCAGCTCCATCCAGCCTCGGACGGCCCCTCCGTCTTGGAGGCGCTACGGAGTCAGCTTGTGGGGCAGGTTGCTCAGGGGCCACATCCATGTCAAGGGGCACAGGTGGCGGTGGCGGTGGTGTTGCAGACCGTGGCGGCTGGACACTTGGTTGAGGGGGGGTGGGGGGGTGTTGCGGTCTAACCATACCCTCCACAGTGATGTGTGCTGGCCCAGGAGGTCCACTATTTGGCCAAGGCGGCTGTCAATGGACCGCAACACATGGTGTTATCAACCGAGTCCTGGTGGGCACGATCAGCATGTCCCTGCCCACGGTCATAGTAAGCCTGGACTCTGCCGAGGGCTTCCAGTGTCTCAGCGGCAGGATGGGGTGGGTGTCCTTCCCCAGCTCGCCGGTGTGAGGTACTCCTGCTTCGGGGATGTTGTCTTGGCTCTCTCCTTTCCCGTCCACTCTCCCTGCTTGCCTGGGATGTTGATAGCCCTGCGTCTTGTGGTGGGTCAGGCAGGGTGGCACAGGCAGGAGTGGTGGTAATGGTGGTGGTGGAGGTGGTGGTGGTGGTGGGTCTACAGCTCACTGTGGCAGGTGTTGCAGGAGTGACACAGGCCACGGTTGTTGAGGCAGGAATTTCCAGTGAGCCAGATGGCCCTGGCTGTGTGCATTGGCCCGCTCCCTCCTCCGCACCGGAGCTGGCTGTGGCATCATCACAAGAGAGTCCTGGATGTGAGTGAGGAGAGTGTGGCAGCGGGTTGCTGGTTTCACCAGTCAAATTGCGATCACCTGTGGGAAAAGATTTTGATGATCAATAGTTTGGACATGACACGTTTTGATTGACATACATTACTTTTCAGTGTCCTCTCGCACACACCCCACCCACCACCACCCTCCCTGTGGACATGGGGGCCTGTTGGGAGTTGTAGTTGTGACCTCTCTCACACACCCCACCCACCACCACCCTCCCTGTGGACATGGGGGCCTGTTGGGAGTTGTAGTGCTGGTCTCTCACACACCCCACCCACCACCACCCTCCCTGTGGACATGGGGGCCTGTTGGGAGTTGTAGTGCTGTCTCTCACACACCCCACCCACCACCACCCTCCCTGTGGACATGGGGGCCTGTTGGGAGTTGTAGTGCTGGTCTCACACACACCCCACCCACCACCACCCTCCCTGTGGACATGGGGGCCTGTTGGGAGTTGTAGTACTGGTCTCTCTCACACACCCCACCCACCACCACCCTCCCTGTGGACATGGGGGCCTGTTGGGAGTTGTAGTTGTGACCTCTCTCACACACCCCACCCACCACCACCCTCCCTGTGTACATGGGGGCCTGTTGGGAGTTGTAGTGCTGGTCTCTCACACACCCCACCCACCACCACCCTCCCTGTGGACATGGGGGCCTGTTGGGAGTTGTAGTGCTGGTCTCTCTCTCACACCCCACCCACCACCACTTTCCCTGTGGACATGGGGGTCTGTTGGGAGTTGTAATTGTGACCTCTCTCACACACCCCACCCACCACCACCCTCCCTGTGGACATGGGGGCCTGTTGGGAGTTGTAGTGCTGGTCTCACACACACCCCACCCACCACCACCCTCCCTGTGGACATGGGGGCCTGTTGGGAGTTGTAGTACTGGTCTCTCTCACACACCCCACCCACCACCACCCTCCCTGTGGACATGGGGGCCTGTTGGGAGTTGTAGTTGTGACCTCTCTCACACACCCCACCCACCACCACCCTCCCTGTGTACATGGGGGCCTGTTGGGAGTTGTAGTGCTGGTCTCTCACACACCCCACCCACCACCACCCTCCCTGTGGACATGGGGGCCTGTTGGGAGTTGTAGTGCTGGTCTCTCTCTCACACCCCACCCACCACCACTTTCCCTGTGGACATGGGGGTCTGTTGGGAGTTGTAATTGTGACCTCTCTCACACACCCCACCCACCACCACCCTCCCTGTGGACATGGGGGCCTGTTGGGAGTTGTAGTGCTGGTCTCTCTCACACACCCCACCCACCACCACCCTCCCTGTGGACATGGGGGCCTGTTGGGAGTTGTAGTTGTGACCTCTCTCACACACCCCACCCACCACCACCCTCCCTGTGGACATGGGGGCCTGTTGGGAGTTGTAGTGCTGGTCTCTCACACACCCCACCCACCACCACCCTCCCTGTGGACATGGGGGCCTGTTGGGAGTTGTAGTGCTGGTCTCTCTCACACACCCCACCCACCACCACCCTCCCTGTGGACATGGGGGCCTGTTGGGAGTTGTAGTGCTGGTCTCTCTCACACACCCCACCCACCACCACCCTCCCTGTGGAGATGGGGGCCTGTTGGGAGTTGTAGTTGTGACCTCTCTCACACACCCCACCCACCACCACCCACCCTGTAGACATGGGGGCCTGTTGGGAGTTGTAGTGCTGGTCTCTCACACCCCCCACCCAATACCACCCTCCCTGTGGACATGGGGGCCTGTTGGGAGTTCTAGTGCTGGTCTCTCACACACCCCACCCACCACCACCCTCCCTGTGGACATGGCGGCCTGTTGGGAGTTGTAGTGCTGGTCTCTCTCACACACCCCACACACCACCACCCTCCCTGTGGACATGGGGGCCTGTTGGGAGTTGTAGTTGTGACCTCTCTCACACACCCCACCCACCACCACCCTCCCTGTGGACATGGGGGCCTGTTGGGAGTTGTAGTGCTGGTCTCTCTCACACACCCCACCCACCACCACCCTCCCTGTGGAAATGGGGGCCTGTCGGGAGTTGTAGTTGTGACCTCTATCACACGCCCCACCCACCACCACCCTCCCTGTGGACATGGGGGCCTGTTGGGAGTTGTAGTTGTGACCTCTCTCACACACCCCACCCACCACCACCCTCCCTGTGGACATGGGGGTCTGTTGGGAGTTGTAGTTTTGACCTCTCTCACACACCCCACCCACCACCACCCTCCCTGTGGACATGGGGGCCTGTTGGGAGTCCTTTACATTTTGGTGAGTATGTAGCCCACATGCATGGGTTGGAGCCTGGGAGCTTTTTCTTCTCAGTTGTGTGAGGCAGGCCATGCCTATGTGCTTGTGGTGCTTGGTTTGTACTTACCAGCCTCTTCTCCTTCCTCAATTCCTTCCAGGCTCTCTGGGTGCAGTATGCCCAGCACCTTTTCCTCCCAATCAGTATAGGGTATGGGCTCCGGGGGTGTGCCGCCGTAGTGTGATGTGCTCGCAGATGGTTTTTAGCACGGATGCCTTTGACCCTGGTTTTTAGGTCATGCCACCGCCTCTGGATCTCGTGCTTTGTCCTTGGCACGGTCCCTGACGCATTCACCCGAGTTACTATCCTGTCCCACATGTGATTTTTGTGGGCCACGGTGGTCTGCTGGACTAGTGTCCCGAATAAGTGGGGTTCAACACAGATGATTTCATCCACCATGACCTTCAACTCTGTCTCCGTGAAATTTTTAATTTTTTTTGGGTGCCATGGTGTGTGGTGCTCAAGGTGAGGGTTGATTGTTTTGGGAGGTGCAGGTGTGTGGTGTGTAGGAATGGTGTGGTGGGTGTTTGTGTGGTGGGTGTGTTTGGGTGGTGGTTGTATGTGTGCAATTTGTCTCTGCTGTCAGTCCTCTCGGCCCTCTTGCTAGCAGCTATGCTGTGATGCAAAGGATTGTGGTAGTGGGTGGGCGTAATTTTATAGTCTGTGTCGTGGTTGTGTCCCAATGGTTGATGGCAGTCAGGTGCTAGGTGGGTGTGTTGACTAGTGTGGAATAGTAGGTGCTTGGGGGGTTGTCATTGTGGCTTGTGATTGGTGTGGGTGTTTCAGGTGGGTGGGTGTCCTGTGTAGTGTGTTTTGTATTTACTTACATCTGCCATTTGTAAATTGGTTTGACGGTAGGGATGGTGTCCGTGTTGTTCTTCCGCTGGGATGCTGGGTTTCTCGTTGCATTGTTTCCGCAGCGGTCGTGGATGGAGGTGAGTTCCGTGGGACTGGCGGCGTGATCCTAATCGCGGGAACGGAGCATCTGCAGGTATTGCGGTGGCTTTGCCTGTTCCCGCGGTCATGTTCGTCCGCCGCGGACGGAGTTTCTTAGGTTCCGTCTGCTTGCGGCGGTCTGAGGAGTACTCCGTCCGCCGCGGACGGGGTTTGATGTACTCCGTCCGCCGCGGACGGAGTTTCATGGCATTAATATCCTAATCGCAACGGCGGTTTCTCCGCGGAGCGGTTTGGTGTATCTTGGCCGCGTCCTTGGCGGAGGGAACCCGTTTCCGTCCGCCATCCTAATCGACCCTTTAGTTTGTATCCTGAAATAAGACCAAAAATATTAGCTTCATCAGTTATCCCTACCAGAGCATGCGCCACATTTGTCGTATAAATCGCTAAGTCATCAGCATACGCTGTGATTTTAAGAGTTTTATCATGGTGCCGGAAGGGTTCAATTTTAGTTTGCATTTGAAGAGCATTGATGAATGGCTCCATGGAAAGAGCAAAAAGCAGGGGTGACAATGGGCATCCCTGCCGAGTTCCCCTTAAGATTGAAAAGTTAGATGACAATATCCCAGCATAGCTTATTTTGGCGTTAGGGTACCTATAAAGAACCTGTATATTTCTCAGATAACGACCCTTCATGCTAAACTGCTTCAGAACCCCCCACAGATAATCCCACCCGACTCGGTCAAACGCCTTCTCTGCGTCTAAGAGTACCTTGCCGAGTGGGGTGAGACTAGCTGCCGCCACATCGAAAGCAGTTATAGCCATGTTAACCTGAGTGGGGGTATCCCTCCCTTCCACAAAGCCATGTTGTTGATCATTGACAAGTCTTGGCATAAAAGGAGCCAATCGTGTTGCCAGCAGTTTAGAGTAAGCTTTTGCGTCCGCATTAATCAAGGAAATGGGTCTATACGACCTACAGTCTTTGGGTGTTTTTTTCTTTTTTTCAGAAAAACATAATTTTGGCTGTCTTCCATGAATCAGGGGCGACACCCGTATCACCAATTTGATTAATAACTAAACAAAGGAGTGGTAAAAGTTTGTCCACACAAATTTTATAAAGTTCTATAGGAAGAGTATCCTCACCTGCCACCTTATTAGAAGGAAGAGAATTGATAGCTATGCGCAGTTCCGTTAGTGTAACCTCTTCCTCCAAACGATCGATACATTCCTGATCTAAGTGCTCCTGTACAGGCAGATTCTTATTGATATACCTTTGTATATGGGCCCCGCTGAGACAGCTCTCAGGGGTATACAACTTTCTATAGTAAGAAACAAACTGTTCCAATATTTGCGCTGGTTGGGTGTATAAAATATCGTTGGGGCCCTTGATTGATTTAATTAATGTGGTTGCACGATCGTCTGCAACTTTATAAGCCAGGACCTTCCCAACTTTGTCCCCACACTCATACTTAGACTAGCTCTCTCCCTAAACAAACTTTTTAGTGCCGAACGTAAAGTAATTAACTTCATTTCTAGTTCAGCAATATGTTGCGTACTTAGACCCCCGATTCTGAGTGAATCAGCAAGTTGTTTTTCAAATAGCGAAATGTTCGATGTAGCTATCTTGATCTCACTCTTGCGCTCTGCGTTTTGTTTAAATATATATTGTTGTGCAACTCCCCTGATAGAGGCCTTACAAGCATCCCATACCGAGAGTAGTGGGGCAGTATTAACATTTAGTTCAATATATTCTTTAATGTGCGCCTTAAGTCTTTCTACGAATGCAAGATCAGTTAATAAATATCTAGGGAACGTAAAGGGTCTAGATTCCAGTGTCTTTTGAGCTATGCTAAATGAGAAAAATATAGGGTTATGATCAGACGTTACTCTTGGGCAGATCTCCATGTAACCTGATTCAATGACTTTGTCTGATGCCCAGGCCATATCGATTTGTGAGCACAATTTGTGAGGTGGAGAATAATACGTATAGCCAGGTAGGCTAGGATGTAAATTCTTCCATACGTCTTTAACATTATGTATCCGAGCTATTTCCAAAATGGCAGCCCTGGTCTTACGCATACGTCGGAATAAGCCTTTCTTAGTTACATCCTGATCGTAATTCAAAACACAGTTAAAATTCCCCATCAATATCAGTTCCCCCTCCCAAGCAAGTAATTCAATATTCAGCCAATCAAATATGCGTGGTTCATCAGTTTTAGACCCATAAATAGCGCAATTTTTTTTTTTACAATTTTCCACCTCCATTTGGGCAATAGCCCATCTACCTCCAAAATCCGTAGCAGTTTTAATTACTATCCTACGCAATTGTCTGTTCTTCAGAATCGCCACCCCCGAATAGGAGTGTTTAGTGTAGTGCATACCACCACCTCGTAACCCAGTTGCCCCTGTAATTTCTTATCCTTGTAAAAGATATGGGTTTCCGCCAACATGACCAGATGAGGGTTCTACATTTTCAGCTCCTCATACACCAGACTCCTTTTATTTTTATTATTCAAGCCGGAAACGTTCCATGCTAAACATCTAATTTGAAACATTGTAGATATTTAAAAGATCTAACAATTCTGCCCAGCTCTTTGAATCCAACATTATAACCCATCTGCAATCTGTAATCTACAAAATTAAACACCCTAAAGCTTGTCTTGTCTTTTTCCCCCTTTTTGCCCCCCAACCCCCAACCCCAAAACCCTCCAACGCACTCAGTCCTACCCCCCATCACTAAGTACCTAAAGGGGGAACCCCCTCCTAACCCCTGCTGCCGCTGGAAGGGCAGCCAACTAAAGGTGCAGCTCTCTTAAAGAACCCTCTCCCTCGAGTTTATGAAACTTGAATCGCCAATTTATAAATGCTCAAACTATTAACATGTCCCCAACCCAAAATCCATTTTCTATTTTTCTAGCTATGAATGTTGCTTATGCAGTACTAATTTTAGATAGTGCCATCTCAGCTTCTTTAACCTCAGTGAGGTAATAAGTATGACCAGCTTTGATGACTTTGAGACAAGCAGGCTCCTGGAGAAATACCTGAGCCCCAGTTGACTTGAAAGGATCAAAAAGCTGTCGTAGCTTCCAGCGTTTCTCCATTGTACTCTTACAAAGATCTGACCTAACAAAAAATGTTACATCTTCTGTAACCACTGGGGAATTGGGTCCAGCTTTGATGGAGACTGACTGTCTAAGTAGAAAGTTCCCAAAAAAGATCAAGAAAGGGCGAGGGAATTTACTTCCTTTGTTTCTGTTTACTAATGGCAGTCTGTGAACTCCTTGCAATTGCGAGTCCCAATCCCAATCGGCCAGGTCAGGAAAAGCACGTTGGAATAGTTTGACAATATAAGCACGAGGGTCCGAGCCCTCTGATCCCTCAGGGATCCCAAAATGTCTGAGGTTCTGCCTCCGTTGTCTATTTTCCATCTCTACAAGTTTGTTTTGCAGCTCTCTGATATCAGCATCGTGGCGGGTAGATCGTGTCTTTGTACCTGCAGAAAGCTCTTCCACCAGCCCAACCCTCAGTTGCAGTTCCTCAACTTCTTGAGTGATGACGCCCATCTTGCTAGTCAGCACTGATAAGCAATTTTGCATTTTATTATTGTCCTCTTTTAATTGCAAGAAGTATTGCTGAGCTTCCTGTCGCTGCACCTTCAAGGTATAGAGTATTAGAGCCAAAGATGAGCTCTCAGTTTGTGCAGAGCCTGCCATCTTGTCAATACTGGGGGAAGCGTCAGTAGGTAAGCTTGAGGGGGTATGCTCTCCCCTTGTACGATTTCCAATTACTTCAACACTTAAAGCATTGGTGGATGTATTTGCGATGGTAGCTGGAGTAACGTCAGTACTATTCACATTCTCTCCCCCATAAGTAATAAAATATGCTCCTGCTTGTGAATGTCCTCTTTCAGCTCGGATTGTGTCTCTAACCGCAAGAGGGATGTCTGAGAAAGGCACTTTGTCGCTCACCTCTCCGGCAGGAAGAACAGCCTCAGTAGGGCTAGTGCCTCATAATCAAAGTGCAATAGTTTTGACCCCCCCCCCCCCTTTTGCCCGGATCCACTTATGTAATGGGCTCTCATTCAAGATGGGTTTCCCTCTCATGTTTGAAAACGAAATGGCCGTTGACAGGGTAGAAGTGTTAATATTTTTTTATTCTTTACTTTGCCTTTGGCCTTCCCCCTTCCTTTCTTCCTGCACAACTGCTTTACCGTATCTGCGGGGGACCCAGTTATCACATCTTCTTACTCATCATCCACTTCCTCATACTCATCATTGGAAAGCTCTTCAATTCTCTCTCCACTCCCAATAACGTGCTCAATAATACTGTTAACGACATCCATGCTTGCCTCCTGTATATCCCGGGTGCTGCCATTCAGCTCCAGATTGATATTACATGGTCCCTGGGGTTTTTTGTTGCACAGTATCTCATCCTTCTTGATGCTGCTCAGCTCATGCTCGTACTCCGTGCCACCCCTCTCCTGCTCAGCAGCTGTAGGTGCAACGGGTATGGCGGGAATAGCGCTCGCAGACGCGCCGCTCCGTAGCTCCCCTTTGTAACCACCACTAGAGTCAGGGTTAGTTATCACTGTGTCTTTTTGCCAATTAGCTCCCCCAACAGCTCCAGAGGTAACAGCTTTTAACTGGGCTTTCGCAGTTATAGAAATATTTTTCCCGTTGGAGCCGGTAGAAGTTACAGGGTCCAAAGCAAGTTTAGTTTTGCCAGCTGGTGTTTTAGCAGTAGCAGGGAAAAGAGAGGGGCGGATAATTTGTTGCTTACCTGTTGGTGGATGTATTGCAGCTCCATTCCCCGTAACCGGCACCGGCACAGTCGCGTTCCCGCTCTCTACATGAGCCACAATTTTGACAGTCCCCTGACCGTGTCCAGGACCGTCCTCCACTGTTGGTGCCCCCTTCATTGCACAAGACCTCGGGAGATTCTTTGGAGCCATTCTCTTAGCTGCAGAAGTGTACTCAGGGTTAGGGTACAGCGCGATGGCAGGGTGCAAAACGAAAGATCCAAGACCCGAGCAGCCGAGCCAAGAGAGGAGCAGCCGCCGAGCCCAACACGATGTGTCCGGATGCCGAGCGTCCCGCCCTGTCCAGCCCCGCAGCAGCAGAAGCTGTATCATCGGCCGGTCCGGTAAGAAGCAGCACGCAGGAAAACTCTTATCTTCGGTTCAACAATTATTCCTTCTTTGTACCTTGCCTTTCGATATTAGCGCCGGGGAACACAAGTTAGCTGTTACACGGCAGTCTCTGTGCGAGGGATTGAGGGAGCTTCAGACTCTGCTGCACCACAGTGGCGTCTTCAGTCCGCCATCTTTTTCCCCCGCAGAGTGAATATGTGTTTATGTAAAGTTTAAATATTTTTCATATATATCTATGCCAAGGTGTATTGAAGAATTAGTGGATTTACAAGTGCCTGAATGGATTATTTAGTAGGTGCGTGACTGACGGTATAAGTGAGTAATTGAACGTGTCTTACTGAATGCATGGGTTAGCGACTAAACTGTGTGAAAGTCTGTATTAGTGTCTCAGTTGGTGTGTAAGCGGCTGCATGGGTTGGTGAGTAGCTACATGAGTGTCTATATGGGTTATTGATTTGTTGTCGGAGTATCTGTATGGGTGCCTGAATGTCTGTGTGGGTGGGTGGGGGTGTGTGTGACTGTGCATAGATGTCTGAGTGGGTGATTCATTGGTTGTATGGATTCAAAAGTGAATCTGTGAAGGGCTGTATGGTGAGTTAGTGTGTGTATGGGTGTGTTGGGAAGTGAATGAATCTCTCAGTGATATATGTGAGAGTAACTACATATGTTTTAAGGCAGTATATATGAAGGTTGGAGTATATAAATGAATATGTGAGAGTACGTTATTTGAAGAGTGGGTGTATAAATGAGTGTCTGCTTGTATCAGTGTTTGTATAAGACAGTAAGTATTTGTTAGTATCGCATAAATAAGTGATGTGGTGTGTGTATAAATAACTGAGTTGGTGTGTTTAACAGTATACATGAGTAAATGGGTATGTGATTGATTCTTTGCATGACTGACTAGGTGTGTGAGTAACTCTATGGATGAGTGGCGGAGTGCGACTGTATGTATAGGTGTGTGAGTGTATATTATAGTACTGTATTGATGAGTAACTGCATGTATAAGTGATTGGATATGTGTGTAGACCTAGGAAATAGTGGCTGGTGTGTAGTATCTGGCATTGTTGTGTGTATGGTTTCAAAAATAGTAGTCTGTATTTTAGAGTGGGTGTTTCAAAGTTTATATTAGGGCATCAGTGTGTGCATCAGATTATCACGTGGATGATGTATTCAGTGACGTCATCAGTGATGTCATTTGAGATATCATCAGTGATGTCATCAGTGATGTCACTGATCGTGTCATGAGTGATGTAATATGTAACATCATCAGCAGAGCATTGCGGGCGCGCAAGTTATAGTTAGCTCAACTAAATATAACAGGCACATTTCTCTGGTTTTATATGAGTCAAATGTTCAACTAACTATAACGTCCCTGAAACCTATGTTTTTTTTTGTGAATTTCAAAAAAAATTCAAAGTTAATTTCATATTTTCATATTTATAAAAGCTATATTTGTTCAATTTCTTTTTAAATATTTTGGAACTCTATTATCCTTTTTTTGAACTTTAAAAATTATGTAATGTTTTATATCTTCAAAAAAAATATGAATATATATTATTCTTTTTTTAGAAAACTGGAGTCCCATACCGGTAGTGTACCAAGCTTCAACAGCACACAAATCCTATCCGCCATATTGCTAAACTCGTAAATGATCCACATTTCATATGCGATGGGTTCGTGACACTGCGTCCCGCATAACATCATATACGTATGAGGTCGCGCCAGCTGCTACTTTGTTATGCGACAGGTACGCAGTACCAAGCCACGCGTTACGTCATGCATGTATGGGGTCATGCCCGCTGCGTGTTGTGTATGCAACAAGCGCACGCTGCCAGGCCCTGTGTTACGTCATAGACGTATGGTGTCTCTCCGGGTACGCCATTCCCTAATTTTTTTTATATCTCAAAAGTATATCTAAATAAGTTTATAGTGTATATGAGAGGAAGCAATAATCTAAAATATTTCAAACATTTATATATTTCTACCTGTAATAAACTTATATTATGGTAAATATATTTTCTCAAAATCGCTTGGCTGCGTGCTCCTTGCGGGCTCAGTGCGCGATTGCAATGTGACCTTAAAAAATGCATATGATTGGTTCATAACTTTTCCCATTGTAACAGTTGGAGGACCCCACCCATTTTAGTCATTCTCTCTACAGCGTTTGATGAGACACCATTTCCACTTAAAGAGCTTTTTTGAAAAGAGTTTTGAATTGTACACATATATTATACTGCACACAACATGCAACGATCATCTTGATCAATATTCATGGTCTGTACAGTAGCCTTCCACATCTGATGGCCATGCATCTGAAATGTTACATCAAAAAACAAATGTGTGTTACACGATGCCCCTGGTGTGTGCGCATTATTGTGCTGCCTTTCAGCCTGGGTATTGGTGGCTCGAAGGGGTATCATCAGCCATGGGCAGAGTAAACATCCTAGATCACATGTGACAAACAGTAAAGAGTAATGTGTAGATTTGTGTTGCAGTATGCTCTGTTGTCAGTCTATACCAGTATAGTAGTGTGTCATATGTGAGACTTTCAGATTCATGTTTGACATGCATTCCTTGACTGTAATGAGCGTTATCAATGTTTATGACGTAGCCTCACTGCTGATCCTCCCTCCATCTGAGCACATTCACATGTGTGCGCTTCACGATAGCAACACTTTCAATAATACCGCACACCATTGACATGCGTTTCTGCGCATATCCACAAGCTTGATAACGACATGTGGTGTTGGCCATTCAATGTTTTCGGACAGCATCTCTTTAGCGATAGTTGCCGCCCTCCCGGTACATGCTACATTAATGTAAATTGCGGATTCTGCGACGTCAAAACTACAACAGGGACACACACATAAGTGCTCTTCCTGGCCAGGGAGGAACTGAACAACGCCCAGGTCCCCGGAATAATTATTCACAACCCAATGCTCGCCTGACGTATGCAAACCCAGCTCACTTTGCGTATGTATAAATAGGATAACGAAGACACCACATGTCCCAGTTCTTCCACACTGCCTCAGGTGATATGACCACATCCACCTCACATATCACAATGCGCGACAAAAAAAAAGGGATCCATGAGGTGTACACCATCCTGGAAATCAAAACTCCATCTGAATTGTGAATCCTGCTGGCCGTAGTGTTTGGACACACAACAATGACAGCAAGTGAGCAGTGGGACCCTGGTGCACAGGGGCTGCAATTGAGCGCGGTGCGGCGGGAGGGGTGGGGTGCATCAGCCTAGGTGCGCAGGTGCGAACAAGCAATGTTGCCGTGTGTAATGATGTGATCTCTGACCTCATTCAGTCACATCTCCGTCTCAATTTAAGGACTTGCTGGACCGTACTGTAGGCCTGAGCCAGCGGCCAGCGCTGCCCTACAGACATGTGGCATTGGCTTTTGGGGCACTGTAGTGAGCTGATTACTAAGTGTACATACAGACAGGCTTCCACCACTGCATTGCAAATGCACATTATGCTTCTAGCATGCACTCTGTGCCTTTGTATGTGAATGTTGGCATAACATATTATTATTTAACCTTCTGTATTCTCATGCACTCCGAATCTTCTTTGAACCATGATTACCACTAACAGTTGGTAGATCTTACTTCAAGAAGGAAGGATGCACTCAACTGATGTTCTCTATTAAGCTTAAAATAAACCTTCATTTACCTCAAGACCTTTTCAGCATTATATTATTTGTCCCTTTTCAGACACTGAGTTGGTTGCACCAAAATGGGCGTAGCGGATGCTCAGCCCGTGATGATGCCCTGGGCATTTTGACACCTTCCATCGTGGTATCCAGACACCTTCCCTGACCGGAGACCTGCTCTGCTACCCTGAGAGAGGCACCCTAGAGTCGGAGCTCCCCCCGGCACGTTGTTAGACACACCGGTGATGGCAGGTGAGCAGTGAAGCCTCAGTGCGCAGGAGCTGCATTTGAGCACAGTGTGGGGGAAGGTGCTGTGTTGCAGCAGCCTGGGTGCACAGGTGCAGGCAAGCGATGTTGCCATAGATAATAATGTAATCTCTAGCCTCATTCATATCTCTTTTTCATTTTCAGGACTTGCTTGACCACACTCTTTTTCGCGGACCCCAGTGTCCCAGACACACGAGTGACTGGAGGTGAACAGTGAGGGCTGGGTGCAGTAGGCCGACACTCTGTCTCCTCCTCCCTCTGTTCTTTTAACTCTCCTTCCCCTTCTCCCTTCCACCCACTCGCTCTCTGTCCCATTCTCACTTTCTTCCTTTCATTCTGACTACCTTTCTTTTTCTCTTGGACATGGCACACATACTTATGTTCTTATGTTTCTTTATTGTCTTGCAGGTTTTGTACGCTGCTTCCGGAGGAGTCCCACCCACTTATTTCATGTTATACTGTTGTTTGTTCGAAAAAGTTGTGTTTCCATTTATTTTTGTTGTTTAAATAAAGGTTCTTTTTTTTTTACTAATAAATAAGTGAGTGTATGGGTCTTCTTTTTATGAGGGAAAACATTTGTAATTTTGCAGTGCACCTACCAAATATAAACCGACAAACTATTACATGAATGAAGCCTGGGCAATTCTACAACTGCAAGGGTTCTATGAGTGTATCACTTTATAATACCATGAGTACTGCCCGTGTGATTACAGAACCAATAAGGCACTGCCTAGGGCCACCGAGGCTTCAGGGACTGGCAAGGCCCACCCAGCATATTTAAGTAAAGCCCAGGAGGGTGGCGATCACCTGACTTGAGTTGGCCTCGAAGCCCCCCGAACAATTAGTAAACAATACCCGGGGACATGGCGATCCCCTAGGCTGCGAAACGTCTCTGTGCCCTCCCACGCCTAATATACATGCAAGATTAAGGTCCCCAGTGCTGCTAAACCCCACAATATATTAATAGGATTGGCCCCGGAACACTACCCACACCAGGGGGCTCATTTAAATGAACAGGTAAGACCCCCCTTGATTTTCTTTTCTCCATTTTTACCATCCGGATCCTCTTTATTGAAGCAATACGAGTTTTTCTTCCTCTCGCTTCAACAAGGCAAACAAGGATTTGCTATCACAGGTTGGAAGCAATGCTCCCACCCTGTAATAGCAAACATAAATGTCCAGCGGATGCACACCCCCGGACATTGTATGAGCTGCGCCTGGGAGGTGGTGCTCCATAGGGCCATGAGGCATTGGTTACTGCATAACTACAGAATTAGTATAAATGCATACTAACACTATTTGCACATGTACAGTACAACGACCAGAGTGTAGTGAAGAGGCAGAGGAAGCCCAAAATCCAAAAATATAAATCCTATCAGCGGTCGGATGACATAGTTCGATGAGCCGATGGCCCTGGGATGAGTAGAAACAGCTTCACAAAGAAAACGGGTCTTCAGCAGAATGCAAGGAAGCTCGAAATAATGGTGAGTGCTGCCTTTTTACCTTCTCCTTCTCGTCGCCAAATTTATGTTGTGAAGAGGCAGACAGCAGTGGATCCGACAAGTAGATTTATTGCAGGAAACCAGTAGGGGTGAGTAGTTTGATCCCACTCCCTGTATAAACGCATACTAACATTACTTACACAGTTATACTACAGCGGCCAGTATGCTACAGGGCCGAGAGCCCATCACTTTACAGTAATCTGCTCAGTTTAATCCCTGAGTATTCACACCCGTATGCGTGAGTACTTCGCTTCCCACTTAGGTAGGGGTCAGTAGTTCGCTTATCACTCCCTGTATGGTATACACACCTACTAACACTACTTGCATACATATGCCACAAAGACCAGAGCACATTACTTTACAGCAATGAACTCACGGTTTAGGCTCTCGGTTTTATACCCGACTGTAGCAGCATCTCATCTCAGCACCATGTCATTCTGAGCAACACCGCACTTTCAGACCGGTCGGAGTGACTACTTCGCTTCGCACTCCCCCACAGAGGTTACAGTGCTCCTATTCTCCTGTTTCCTACTCTTTTCGCCCTTTTTCCCCCTTACTTATTTCAACTGAATCACAAAATGGCTGCCAACACTTCCTAGTTGCAATAGCTCGCAGCCAATAAGCAGCAAATGCGTGCTCGTAACGCCTCAGCCAAACAGATGGCAGAATTCACAAATATTTATATCTGTAAATTTCAATATTTCTCCAAAACTACTGAACAGATTTACTCCAAATAAACAAAAGTCTGCTTTCTAGACCAAGACCCTTCTCCCTGACAAAATTTGGGGTAATTCCATTCACATGTCCAACACGTTTGGGACCCCCCTTTTTTCTCTGCCCCCTCTTCACGAATGACCCCCAAACTTTCAACATAGGGGCTAATATGAACAAAGAATTAGTTTGGACAATTTCATGAATATTCATCAAACGACGCCAAAGTTATAAGCAAAACATAAAATGTTCTTCCTATGGAAACTTGGTCCTAACAATAACTACCTATTGGCGACCGCCAGTAGGTAATTTATATATGCATGTTTTTATGTGTATGTGTGTGTGTGTGTGTGTGTGTATATATATACATATATATTCACTTAAAAAACAAAGGTTACGGGGATGTTCTAGTTAGGAAATCAAATTTAAAAAACTTTGGAATTTCACTGAAAAAAACCAAAGGTCACAGGGACGTTATACTTAGGCTCAGATTTCATTCATACAAAATCAGTGAAATTAAGCAGTTACAGTTACCTGAGCTAACTATAACTTATGCCACTGCAATGCACTGCTTATGATTTCACATATTACATCACATGTGCCGAAAGCAAAATTATGTTTGTTTTTGCCTGGTAGGAGCTGTCAGCTACCACCACCCCAAAGCAAACAGCTACCTCCAGAGTGTGGGCAAATCTGGAAGTAGCAGTAGCTTGCCCTGGGGGAGCCAGTCCCCAGGTCTATCCATGGCTCCATGAGAGGGGCCGTGCACCCCCCTCCATTGTTGTATTTAGCCCCAGGGAGGTGGTGGTCCGGGGGCCGCGAGTCCATGACAGAGCCCCTACATTTATTTCAGCCCCGGGCAGGTGGCAGTCCCTGGGACTGTAGGGGCTTTTTTGCCCTCCTATGTTCATTAATTGTCCCAGGGAAGTGGCAGTCCCAGGGGCTGCATTTGGGCCATGCCAGAACCCCCATTCTTCTACCGTCATTTGCCCGGGGAGATGGCTGTCCCCGGGACGCGGGTGGGCCCAGTGTGCCCCCCCCCGCATACATATTTTCAAATGCCTCTCAAGAGCACTGTCAGGGCCTCATTTACAATATTTTGGTGCTGCCGTGCATCAAAATAAAAACTGCAAGAATGTACCCTATCTACAAGATTTCTGTTCTTCTCCCATGCGCCAGCACTCAAACAGCAGCTGTGCACCAGCGCAGACACCCTTGGCCATTTTGCAAGGGTGTCTGCACTGAGGGGAAGATTGCTTTTGTGCAGGAGCAGATACCTTCTTGCACGCAAACAATCATTCAAGGCATTTTCCTTTTTCTATGTGTGTTGCAGAATGCAGCAACCATAGAAAGAGGAAAACATGAGGAGCAATAAAACTATTTCTCCTCTTGGCGCTTCCTTACGCCTCCACTGTTATATATGTAATATATGTGTCTTGTTCTGTAACTTCTTCCCTTAACAAATCTTAATTTACCCTAGAATACTGCTCAGGACCATAGAAACAAAACTGCACATCACCAAAAACCTTTGTCTGCCACACTACCATGCAAAAGTGCTCAACCTATTTCTCCTAAACATAAAACAGGAGTTTTCACATTATAAAGTGTCCTAAAGTTCTCATTGCTGAGTGGTATAACGTATTTTGTGTTTTAAACTTTGCCTTGGAAAGATACACATACATTTTGAATGGATTCCTGTCCAATACTTGAAACACTACTACAATTTCATTTGTATACAGTACCCTGACTACGCCTTTCTCGTACCTCTTCTGTAATACCTTCTCCTACATTTCTAGATACCATCAGCTCCTTCGCTATAGCACTACCATTCTTCATTTGATAACATATTCCTCTCTAATCGATAGCATGATCTAATTTGTTCTACTGGATGTAACTTTCTTCAGTAAAGAAAGCCACTGTACTAGAAGTATGTATCCATTGTCCACTAAAAACTGTACAAAAGTTACTTCTATTCACTAATGTTTTCATCTGGGTATGTCGCAAAACACTATTTTGTCAAGAGTATTGATTCTATTTTGAATCAAAATAAAAAGCTTCCTCTTCAAAGCAGAGGTATTATCAAATACTCTCACAACTTGTTCTATCTCTTCAGCATCTCTCCTTCTTCTAAACTTCTTTAAATGTAACACTAAATTTACAAGGCTGCAACTAGGCATTCATTATAACATTTGCGTAGAACCTATGCAGCCATCTAAACACCCACTTACAACCCATGCACACATTGAAATACTGAGGCATTCAGGTGCATTAATGAAACACTCCGGCTCTACTCAGGTACTCATGTATTTATGTAGAGAGTCCTATTGTAGTAAACCTATCAACCATATTGTCTAAAGACTACATATTCCTCAGTAAAACCTGTAAATACCTGGATTTGTGGTTGAATATGTCAATACTCCCTGGATGATTGAATGAGTGCATAGGTAGTACCTAGGTGATTCCATAAGAATACAATTAGTTAGATGATTCCCTGACTATGTCATAACTCCATCGGTCATTCCATATCTGCATACTTACTGCCTGCATGTGTGCATGAATATACCACCAGTATCTGGGTGTTTGGATGAGTGCATGAGTAGAGTCTGAATGATTCAACAAGTGCATTACTAATGCTTCAATAATTCAATACATGCATAGATACTGGTAGGAAGATTAAAGGAGTGCAACTCTACTACAGGGATGATTGCAAAAGTGCATACATAGTATATAGGTGATTTATGCAGAGCACGGATAGTGGATACATGATTGTTTAGCCCATACATAGCACCTAGCCTATTGGATGAGTTAGCCAATTGAATGAGTGGATGAATATACATTTTCATTACTAATGTACATTTTTTAAATAAGTACAACGTTATGTACATATCACTGAATTCAGTTTGTAGATTATATTTTTACATTGTTGCTTTAGCTCTTTCTGCATATTAAGATTTGTAAAAACTAAGCAGAAGAAGGGTACCCCACTCTCACACAAAACAAGTGTAAAAGGGCAACCTCTTCAACTTTCACTATATCATCATGAGAAAGGCAGCACATGAAATCATGTCTTTCAATTTAAACTACTGCATAATCACTTGTGAATTGTTAGCATCTGTTAACCCTTTTCCTCTCTTTCAAAACAAGGTTTCTGTCTGCCTATTTTCGTGATGTTTTAGCGATCATCACAAAATAATTGAGAAAAAAAACGTGAGTTCAAGCCTATGTCTAGATTCATTTTTCTGAAATTTAAATACTACACAACAGTGCGTTACATAGTCCTGAGTTGGAAATTAAAACTTGCCATTACTTACATTGTGTCATCACTACTTAACCTTTTAAAAAATGTTCTGTCTCTTTAAACCCCTTCTTCCAATACAGTCTTAGCTCAGTGTACCTATCAACCTAATAGAAGCACAAGAGCACACGTTCACAGCACATTCTAGAAGAAACATACTGCTTCCAATTAGCATACAGCAGGTTTTCTTTACTCCACACATTCAAAAGCATAATCTTGTCTGTATTACTTTTCTTTTCTTAAACAAGAGCAAAAATAAGACTTCGCGCTAGGGCATCCAACACTCTACCTAATTTTATTCATTTTCGTGCTGAGAGCATCCAATAAAATATCTCTCTTTTTTTAAACACCTCTATTTTAACTGCTTTTCCTTTGTAAAACTACCTCATCCAGCTCCAGCCTTCTCCTGACTACTATTGCTCCTTCATTTCAAAATGCTAAGAGTCTGGATTGTAGGTCACAGCTATGTCTATTGGGCAAAAAAGGTATGCACAAAAGAGAGGTATTGACAGGGACTTGGGTTTGTCCAATGTGCAGATTACCTGGTTTGTCCAGAAGGGGTGAAAGTTTTATCAGTTGCTGACTTCGGTTAAATCCATTGTGGATTCCCAAATTCCTCACCTCATGATAGTGCACTGTGGTGGCAATGACCTAGGCACATTGACTGGGGTAGGGCTGGAAATCCTAATGAAAGAAACCTATACAGAACTGATATCGCTTTTCCCTTACACTGTCATGGTGCACTATAATATATGCCAAATACAAAAATAGAAGTGGTCAAATCAATTCTGTCCACAGATTGACAAAGCCAGGAAACATGTTACTAAAACTGTTTCTGCATTCCTCAGAGACCATGGGCTGTATCTATAACAACAATCTGTGTTTTGACATGCATGGAATTTATAGAAATGATGATTTATAGATGAAGGCAACAGGGTGTTTTTAAGTGACCTGATACTCTGCATCTGGTCTTATGTGTAGCAGCCATATACACACAACAAACACACTGTCTCTTGTCAGAGACACCCTAGTACCTTGTGAGGAGTTCGCTGATCACGAGTACGACAATACTACCAAGATGGCGCCAGTCCTACGCTAACCAGGAAGTTATAGAGACGTTCTAGACCACCAGTCATGCAGCAAAAGCATGATCGCAATCGACAAGGGTAGAAAAGAGACAACGTAAGAGAGCATGGGTGTTCAACATCCCGAGCGAGGAGACCGGAGCAGAGGTAGAGAGAGACACGGATTTGCAGGTGACAGTGGAGGTGTCCCCGGAGCTGGAGGTTTACCAGAACCATGACTAATGCTTGCAGAGCACTGCGCCTGAGACCAGTACTCCAAAGGGAACTAAAGAGACTGGATCTCCCCTCACTACGGCCCAGGAGGGTCGCAGACTCAGGCAAGTGCCAGCTGCACGATTATTTTCCTTAAAGGGTTGGTGGGCAGGGCTACGCAGCACACCAAGCTAGTCACTTGGTCCAGGCACTGCACTGTTAGGGCACTGGTGGAGGTGTGCATAATCCCAAAACCCCTTTAATTATTAAGAAGGCCAGTAGCCTGAGCCTTGTTTTAATTTCTTTGTTTCTTTTCCCTCTGTGTCCCGTCTACCCACCTGAGGACTAGACCCCTGGGACAGACAAAAGTGAAATATTGCCAGAGAAAATGGGGACACCACTTAAAATCTGTTACAAAGCTGAGAGAAGCTTCTACCTATATGTTGGTGCACTCTGAACAAAATAAAAGATTTAAAGTTACTAATCTAGCCTACAGTTATCTGTGCTTGCAGAAAGGGATTCTGGGATACCTAGACGGGCCCACGCTAGGGCATTCTAGACATATTGTGAAGAATTTTATTTCCTATAGTTTTTGGAAATCTTTGCGATGACGTTGTGATCCGCGCGGACAGGTTGCAAAAATGGAAAACAAAAGCAGACATTCAAAAGCTACCAGCACATCCACAAATAATATGTGAAAGAATCCATTCTGAACATTGCCCTACACACTTTACTATATACATACTTCTTTCAAAGTATGTTTGAACTCATATATAGTGTATTTCTAAAACAACCATCTCTAAAACCTATTATCTGTGTTCGCAGTGACTCCAGAGATCGCAATGATGTCGCTCATCGAGGTCCCCGTGGATACGTCGCAAAAGCGGAAAGAAAAAGCAGGATTTTAATGACCAACAACACATTAAAAATAAAATGTACAAAAATGCATTCTGACCATTGCCCTACACACATTACTATATACATACTTCTTTCAAAGCATGTTTAAACTCATATTTTTGCACTAAGTTTCTTTTAAAACTATCTTTCAGACCTATTATTCATATTCGCATTTATTTGGGTCATCGCGATGATGTTGTTAACTGTGACAATCGTGCCTTTCCCATAAAGAGAAAATACATATATACACACATTCTGTTCTATTCAACAAACTAGGGGTTTATTACTGTACACTTCAAACTCATATTTTTCTGGTGTATTTCTAGAACAACCATTACTAAAACCTATTTTGAGTGTTCGCGGTGAAGCTGGAGATTACGATTACATCAGTAATCGGGATCCCCTCGATTACGTCATGGAAGCAGAAAGAAAAAGCAGGATTTCAATGGCCACCACCACATTCAAAAATTATAAGTATATAGTTAAGTCTAATTCATACAAAGAAGGAAGGTGCACCAGGAAGTAGTCAATAAGCTTCAAATCTTTTAAAAATACATATCCTTTATTGTGGTTTAAGTATTAAAATTAGTCATCAGCCAACTCGTTTGGTTCCAGAGGAACTTCGTCAGGGCTCAGATATCCAACTATCAGTCCGGTTGGTATATATATGTGGGCCAATGAACTCCAAAGTTCGAATAGTGTGTGTAGAAAAACAGCTTTCATAAATATAGAGGGATGGATTGCCACGAAAAGTCCCTTGCAATATTGCCCGATTCCAAATGTCAGTGTAACGGTCAGTAATCCTGATCAGTGTTGACGTAAATGAGCAGACTCCCTCTTCCAAATTCAGCCCTCTATATAGAGGATTAGAGAGATTTTGGGCTAACCCTGGAGCCTATATATTTTGGAAGATTTCAGGACTCTTGAATCGAATAGCTCAACGGTCCTTGGAATTTATGAAAGCTGTTTTTCTACGCACACTATTCAAACTTTGGAATTCATTGGCCCACATATATATACCAACCGGACTGATAGTTGGATTTCTGATCCTGATGAAGTACCTTTGGAATGAAATGCGTTGGCTGATGACCAATTTTAATACTACACCCACAATAAAGGATATATTTTTGCATAGATTTGAAGCTTATTGACTACTTCCTGGTGCACCTTCCTTTTTTGTACGAATTGAATTATCTGGTTTCCAGTGGAGTGGAAGGGCAGCGAACTCCGGAAGCGGTTGCACAAACTCTTTATTTAGTGTTCTAACAGAAAAAAACGCATGAAGTATGGAAATTCCTTGGTACTGCATCTCCCATAATGTACAGCGTAGACTCATACAGAGCAGCCCATCAGAGGGCGCGCTAATCAGCATATATAAGGAGACGGCACCAGGAATGTGCTTGATTCAACTACCACGCCCCTGAAGAAGAATCAATTTCGAAACACGTCGGGCAATGTGGTACTGAGTGTGAAAGGGGAGCTGGCTGGCGTCTCTCATACCGTTTTGAGGCAAGCTTGGAACCCCGCATTGGAGTCCGAGTGCATTTCAAGCAACTGGAAGCCAAGCACGAGCATCGATATATATATATATATACATAGATATGTGTGTGTGTGTGTGTGTGTGTATGTGTGTATATATATATATATTCACTAAAAAAGCAATGGTTTCAGGGACATTGTGGTTAGGCCCAGGTATCACTCGTACAAAAGAGGTGAGATTCAGCAGTTATAGTTATCTGAGCTAACTATAACTCGCCCCCCTGCAATGCATTACTTATGACCTCATATATATTACATCACTCATGCCATGGTCAGTGACATCACTGATAACATCACAGATGAAATCTCAAATGATATCACTGATGACATCATCCAGTGAGTGTGGGTGTTTTTTAGACATTTTTTGAGTGTTAAATATTTATATACCAATGTGTATTGGTGAATCAGTGGGTGTATGTTTGTCTTTTATGGATAATTCAGTGGGTGTGTGACTGACTATATAATTGAGTGATTAGGTGTCTCGGTGAATGTATGGGTGAGTGACTGCTTTTGTGAATATTTGTATCAGTCTGTCGGTTGGTGTCTAAGTGGCTGTATGGGAGTGTTAGTGAGTATATGAGGGGGTGCATGAATGATTGATTGGTTGTCTGAGAACCAGTATGGGTGTCTGAGTGTCTGTGTGGGCAGGTGAGGGTGTGTGTGACTGCCTGTATGGATGAGTGAGTCTTTGGCTGTATGGGATAGTGAGTGTGTATGTGTGAAGGGATGTATGGGTCAGTGACTGTGTGTTTGGCTATGTGGGTGAGTAGATGTGTCGACCAGGCTCGCCCTCGCCACCGACCCACGCATACGCAGAGCCACCACCGGAGGAAGATACCTGGCGGCCAAGACATGGAACTCCATCCCCATCCACCTACGACTGACCCAGGACCATCTCTCCTTCAGGAAACAACTCAAGACCTGGCTATTCGAGCAGTAGCGGAACCTTCCCCTCCCAGCGCCTTGAGACCCTAGCGGGTGAGTAGCACGCTTTACAAATTTGCCTGATTGATTGATTGATTGATTGGTATCTGGGTGAGTAACTGGGTATGTGAGAAAAGGCAGTAGAGGTGAGTGGTGGGGTATATGAAGGACAGTATGGGTGAGTAAGTAAATGTGAGAGTGGATGTATGGGTGAGTGTGTGCTTGTGTCAGTGACTGTACACTTGATTGATTACATATTAGTATCTGTATGAGTAAGTAAGTGGGGGTGTAACTGTATGGGTGCGTAATTGGCTATGTGATTGACTGTATGGGTGAGTGAGTAGATGTGTGAGTAGCTTCATTGGTGACTGACTCAGTGTGAGTGGCTGTATGGGTGTATGAGTGGATATGCCAATGACTGTTAGTGAGTGAGTGGGTGTATGAATGGCTGTATGGGCGACTGAGTAGATGTGTGTCGATCTATGACTCAGTGAGTGGGTGTGTAAGTACTGGTATGGGTCTATGAATGGGTTTGTGAATGGTTGTGTGGGAGTGGGTGTATGGAAGGCTCTATGGGATGTGAGTGGGTACCTTAGTTATTTTTGGATGTCATCAGTGATGTCATCAGTTATGTCACTGACCATGTAATTAGTGATGTAATATGTGAGGTTAGTAGCAGTGTATTGTGGGGGCATGAGTTATAGTGAGCTCAGCTAATTATAAATGCTGAATTTTAATGGTTTTGTAGGGGTGAAACCTAAACCTAACTTTAATGTCCCTTTAACCTTTAGTTTTTTCAGGGAATTTCTAACGTTTTTTCTTTTCCATTCCCTAACTATAACATCCCTGTAACTCTTGATTATTTCAGTCAATTTCCAAGGCTTTCTTAACCCCATAACTGCTGCCCCCCCCCCCCCGGTGCTGTGCCCATATCAGGCTATTTAAGGTAGTTTGTGCTTAGGCCCTTGTAAATTTTTAACAACATAAGGTATCTACATCAAATTTGCGTCCTTTTCTTCCAACATCCTGTGGATTCTAAAGGTTCCCAGGGTTTGTAGATCCCTTTGGAGGGGACCCAGAAATTAGCCAAAAAAGTGCAGAATCTTGGGTTTTTGGTGAAAAATTGGAAAGAAGCGCTGAAGAAGAAAGCGTCTGTTTTTTTACCCTGCAAATGGTATCAATAAAGCGTTTGCAGTGATAACATCACCATTTTCCCAGCTTTCAGGAACAGGCATACTTTTGTAGAAAACCAAATTTTGCTTCAAAGTTTTGGCATTTTAGTGGGACATATCCTATTTTTTCTATTTATTGTGCATTCAACCTCTTTTCAGTTAGTGTTAGAAATTGCTGTAAAAACCAATAATGATTCCCAGAAAGATATACATTTCTGAATAGTAGACAACATTCTGAATTCAGCAAGGGGTCATTTGTGTAGATCCTTCAAGGTTTTCCTATAGAAAGTAACAATCAGTTCAAATTAAAACATATTGAAAATAAGTAGAAAAAAATCAGCCATTTGTGTCTGCATTTTCACCTGTAAAGTCTTCTAAGTATGGCATATTTTTACAAGCTATATACCGTAATGTCCACTGGAGCCTTCAGGTTGTAAGGGTATATAGGACTTGCAGGTTAACCAAAAACCCAAAGTGCCCAGAGCCAATAACTGAGCTGCACCTTGCTATGGTTTTTCATTGTTTACCTGGTATACTGCAATTCACTTGGTAAAATATAAAGAGTGAATAATAGGTATCAAGGAAAACTATGTATTTCCGTAATGGGAGCAACATATGGAGTTTAAAAGCAGTGGCTATTTTCACACCTCCATATATGTGTGTACCTATACCAACATGTGAATTAGAGGGCATTTTTTAAAATGAATAATTTCTTGCACACTGTCTTCCATTTGGATGGAATTAATGCATAGAAAGTCAATTGACAATATCACTTGTTCTACTATTCTGTGTTCCCCTAAGTCTCCCGATAAAAATGGTACCTGCCTTGTGTGGGTAGGCATAGTGCCCATGACAGGGCACTGCTCAAAACGCAACGTGGGCTCATAATTTTTTTCCAATGAAAACTGACCCTTTTTTTTGCAGTGTGCCTAGCTGTGGTTTTTTACCCTAGCTCAGCTGGCACCCAGGGAAACCTAGCAAACCTGTACATTTTTTTACAACTAGGCACCCGGGGAAATCCAGGATGGGGTGACTTGTGTGGCTCTCACCAGGTTTTGTTACCCAGAATCCCTTGCAAACCTCAAACTTTCTAAAGAAAATACATATTTTCCTCACATTTCTGTGACAGAAAGTTCTGCAATCTGCGTGGATCGACGCACTTCTACCCACTCCTCATTCCCCAAAGTCTCTCGATAGAAAATGGTACCTCATGTGTGTCGGTAGGCCTAGTGTCTGTGAGAGGAAACAGCCCACAATCCAATGAGGACACATCACATTTTTCCAGTGAAAACTGACCATTTTTTTACAAATAGTCTAGGTGTGGATTTTTAACCATTTCTCTGCCAGATCCTAGTGAAACCTAGCAAATGTATACATATACAAAACTAGACGCCCAGGGGAATCCAGGATGGGGTGACTTGTGTGGCTCTCATCATGTTCTGTTACCCATAATCCCTTGCAAACCTCAAACATTTTAAAAGAAAAACACATTTTCCTTACATTTCAGTGACGGAAAATTCTGGATTCTGCATGGCTCCACAAAATTCCACCCTCCCCCATTATCCAAAGTCTCCCGATAAAAATAGTGCCTCACTTGTGTGGGTGGGTCAAGTGCCCACAACAGGGAAGGGCCCAAAACATATCAAGGAGACATCAAAATTACCTATCACAAAACAACTTGGATTTGCAAGGGGGGTACCTGAGTTTTTGGCCCTGGACTTGGCAGCCATCCAGGGAAATCTACCAAACCCACACTTTTCTGAGAGCTAGACACCTGGGGAGTCCACGGAGGTATGTCTTGCATGGACCCCCAATGTATTCCTACCCAGAATCCCATGCATACCTCAAATTGTGCTGAAAGAAATCAAACTGTTCTCACATTTCTGTGTGGGAAAGTTGTGGAATCACTGGCCTTACAAGAATTTCCTACCACCCAGCATTCCCCCAAGACTTCTGATAAAAATGGTACGTCACCTGTGTGGGTGGGCCATGTGCCTGCGACAGGCAAGGGCCCAAAACGTATTGTGGAGCCATCAAAATGACCTATCAGAAAACAACCTGGTTTTGCAGGGGGTCACTTGGGTTTTTGCCCCCGGCTCGACTGCCATCTAGGGAAACCTACCAAACCCACACATTTCTGAAAACTAAACACAAGGGGGAATCCAAGGAGGTATGGCTTGCATGGGCCCCCCAATGATGTCCTACCCATTATCCCCTGGGTGCCTAGTTTTTAGAAATGTATGGGTTTGTTAGGTTGTCCTAGATGGCTACCAAGCCCAAGGGCACAAACCCTAAAACAGAGGCCCAAATTGTATTGTATTGTATTGTATTGGGGATTTGTATAGCGCTCGGCTGCCCCAGCAAAGGGGCGTCCCGGCGCTGCGAGCAGAACTAAAAACGGAAGGGGATATCAGAAGAAAAGAGAACAGTTACTGGAAGAGAAGGGTTTTGATGGCTTTTCTAAAAGCCAGAAGATCCTGCATGACACGAATAGTTTCCGGGAGGCTGTTCCAGAGCTTGGCAGCGAGCGAGCTGAAGGAACGACCGCCCACTCTGGCTAGATTGATACGGGGTATGACCACCAGATGTTGTCCTGCTGAACGCAGTAGCCTCCCAGGAATATACTTCGTCAGGAGGGGGCACAACATCGGGGGGGGAGGCGGTTTTAAGGATTTTGAAGGCAAGACAAAGTGCCTTAAACTGAATCCTTTTTCCCACCGGGAGCCAGTGCAGTTTTTTCCGAGCTCCCGCTGCTGAGGAGTGGCGGGGGAGGCCTACCAACGCTCTGGCGGCAGCATTCTGCACTCTCTGAAGTCTAACAACTTCCGCCTGATTAGCGCCCAATAGGAGGGAGCTGGCATAATCCAGCCTAGAGAGAATGGTAGCTTGGACAATAACCTGGCGGTGTGACAGTTGAAGAACTTCAGCGTAGGTCTTAGATTGCGCAGGATGCCAAAGCAGGTGGCTGCGACTTTTTTAGTGTGATGAGTAAATTTCAATGCCGAGTCGACCCAGACTCCTAGATTTTTTACACAATCTGTTGCAGGGTTTCTGTACTCACACAGAACTGTGCACAGAGGAGTGGAACCTCGGCAAATTAGGATGTCCCAAAACTTACCTTAGCAACCAACTCACCCCTTACCGAGCTAGCTACAGTGTCTCATTGGACATATCAAACACCCAATGTTTAGACAAACCAGAACATGAACTTACAGTACCTCAGGGTACGTGGGACTCATGAACACTCTTTCGTTATATTATCATTACAAACCAGAACATGGAGTAAAGAAGACACATGTGCATTTGAAATGTTTATTTACTAATGCCGTCTTCTCAGGCGCAGTATCTTTGATAATACAAGTATACTTATTATCAGTAGCAAAATTATCAGCATAGTTACTAAGACATAAAAAGCGAATGGTGACAGCATGGTAACATGCTGTAATGAATAAGAGTTAACAACACTTATATCTCACCCTCCCTAACACATATATTATATTATTATCTAAGAAGGTCTCTTTGGGTTGTTTTAGGGCGGGCCCATACCTTAGTGTCCTAGCATGAAGGAATCACATCAGCATACACCAGCTCTCTCTGCATGTGCACCGCATCAAGTGTGTTAACAATTCTCGTGCAAAGCAATATCAATCCCGCCTCAAGCCCAAGTTGGCAAAGGCTGCACTTGTGTTATGACTATGAAGGCGTGGAGATCAGACCTCATAACAATTCCATATCGTGTTGCTCCTGAAACTTCAGCACTCTCCGTGCAGACATGTTTTATTAAACAAAGCAGATATCAGAGCAATAACATATTATTCTCACATTCACCACGGCAAACTACTAGGTTGAAAGCTAAGTCAACAAATGAGGGTCGTGTGCAGAAGTTGCAAGAAAGGAAAAATGGCGTTTAAATCTGAAACGTACCTATGCTAACTTAACACGATATACGGATATATAGGAGCTATACAACACCCCCCCATGATCCGAGAACGGACTAAATAAGGTAACAGAAGTGCCATCACATGAGAGCAGAATCCATTTATAAACGAGCATGAATAAAAATTCAATAATAAAAACTAATGCTAAAAAATAGCCCACAAATATAATGTGGCTCAAGCCAATAGGCAAGCAAAAATAAAATGTCTTGACCAAAAGTCAATAAAATCAAGGAAATGCCATCAATCAGCATGCCAATCTGAGGCAGTGTCTATGATAAGACCGTATATGAAAAGTAAGCTGCAACAGCCTCAAGGAGGAAGTCACTCTCCTCATCCGAAAACAGTTCAGCCATCCAGTTTAAAAGATGAAAGGAACATACGTGATCTTCCAGCACCGGATCCTCTATAACCATCAGAGGACAGCTCGGTGGGTTTTCAAGAAAACTTTGTTCCAAGAAATTTTGCGCTGCCGACAACACATCCCAGGGACCCATTAGTCCATGTGCCACCGCCAAGGCCATAATCCTTTCGTCAGAACAAACCAACTCGTGAGCAATGATAGGACTCATCAGTTGATCAAAATCGACGTCAGAAGATGCTGGTCCGCAGAGACACAAATCAATGGCCCAAAGGAAATCACAGGTCAGGCAGCGAAATACAGGCTGGACACAGGTGAAATAGGAGAACCGAAAAGATAATCCAAACGCCGTGCTTAGAGTCGCCAACGGCAGTGTGCCATAGTAATCAAGCATGCGGTTGCGAAACCGCGTCAGTAGTAGCTTTGCGTGGTCTTGCACAGGAAGGGCATCCATATTTAAAAAGGCAGAAAACCACCAATGCGCCTGCCGCTAAAGCAAGTAAAAACGGGAACCCTCCAAATAAGGATGAAAAAATAGAATGGAAGAAAGCAGGGATGACTCCAAAAATCTTCTCAAAGGAAGTCACGAGACCACCGCTAACAACTTTAAAAAAATGTGCTAGGCCCGTTGTGGAGGATGCGTTAAAGATAGAACGGACCATGGCTCCGAAATGCAAGGGCAAATCAGTGTTTAAAAGAGCCTGAACCTCCGTACGGGTGTTAGCAATGTGAAGCACGAAAGTTTCACGGGCCGAGCTCAAGGCCACCTCTTTCTGGGACAATAGAGCTCTTATTCTAGCCATGCCGCTGAATTCTGCTCCCAAGGTCGGTATCTGTGGCCAAATGGAAGACTCCCTATGTTCACGTGTAGGAGGATAAAGAACATTTCTGCAGCAAATAACTCGCTCACTAACCGTTACTATGAAAGCTATACCTTTAATCAAACCACAGCAGTTTTCATTATTGAGCATTAAATAACTACCATTCTCTAACAATTTAAACGTGGGGATGATAGCAGGAACTGGCGTGCCCTGTAAAACGCAAGCCATATTCGGTCTGTCTTTGTTACATGAACCGTGTAACTGTATGTGTCTGCACATTAAAGAATGATCTGGCGTCTCAGTACACTCATCCCCTGTTAGATAAACCTCTTGTTCATCCTTGAAACATCTGTATGTGTATGGGAGTGACCAGACCTCATGAAGAAAACCGCTACCTAAGGGTTCAAAACGACCTATTGGCACATATTTCATACAATTTGAAAACTTATATAAAGCAAAAGGCAGCGTTATTAAACCGTGGATAAGCCACGTAGCAGCAGTGGTCTCTGCCACAGAGAAAGGTAAAGATTCCAATCTTTCAATATGGAGCATAGAAAAGGAAGCATCACGCATTGAAAGCAAGCGTTGTTTGTCTGTCAAATTAAACGGGGCAAATAAAGAGGAAACGTTCATGTATCCCCAGGGAACTTTACCCATTTTTAGAGTCTGTAGTGTCCATGCAAACTGCATGATTGAACGTAATTGATTTTGACCATGGTATAACACAGACACTTCATCATGCACAATATCAACAACAGACGACACAATATTATCCAATGTGTAAATTCTAGAGGAAAGCACGTTAATGCTATTGTCAACAACTGCAAGAACTTTCTCAAGATTTGCCTGATCAATTGCCCTAAGGCGTGAAGCAGCCTCAATTTGTGAGAGTTTCCAAATTTCATTGTAAACACCATATAACCAGCGTTTCGACCTGCCACTAGCAGGGCCCTTAATGAAATCATTCAAATCCACGTCTGCATTCAGTTTGGAAAGGTGATACTTAACCGCAGGTAAAGTTGAATGTTGCAGCCAAGCTTGACACAACTTGCCCACAGAGTAAGAGGTGACAGTATGACCCAAATCAAAACGGGGATCAGATCTAACAGCCCTAAAACCGTCAGTCATATTTAAAAATCTATTTTGGCAAGAATCAGCACTACGGTGCCAAAGCAGCCAACCCTTGGGGTTCATACTGGAAATGTTAAAGGAGGAATTCAGAAGCAGAGCCTGTATCTCTCTAATTGACAATTTAGTAAAATTACTCCAATTCTCATATTCCTCCAACTCCGGGAAAGACGGGTTGTTTAACCTTTTAGATGTAGCCAATCCAAAGCACGTGGTCTGGGAAATGGTTTCATTTAAAAACCACATGTGATTTGGGATGAGACATGCACGGTGCAAAGCCTCAGTGCCTTGTACCTGCCAGGCCCTTGAGCCCCAAACTGATTTAAGGTCTATGGTATCCTTCCATAACTCATACCCTCCAGTAACTAATTTATCCAGGAAGGCCTTTGAATATAACAATTTTGTATTGGTAAGTCGAACCTTGGACAGTGGCTGTTTGTTAAATTTAAAATAAAATGACTCGGGATTGGACTGATTAAAGTCAGTAAAATAAGTATACTTTTTAAGAAACGTTTCTGAACTCCCTTGTTTTGGTGCTGGGCAATGTTCCCACTGAGTAAAATTAACCGCATCCCTACGGGAAGATGTCTTGTGTAAGAAGTGATTGCCATAATGTTGGTAACAGAACAATTCACCATAATTAGCAGATTCTAAATATAAATCTTCAGCATCAAAAGCAGCATAATATTTCAAATCAGAAAACAAACTTTCCACAGCATTAACATCCCAATCATCAGAGCGAATATTTTGTTTCACCACATCCCCCATATTAACTCTTAGTACATTAGGGACATTAACGACTTCCGTTGGACCATGAATCTGAAAACGAACTGCATCCCACGCGATTCCATCCAGAACAGGCCACGCTGTGATGTTAACCAAAGTCAAGTCTCTTTTTAATCTGTGTGTAGAATGTGAAGAGGAAAGTGGGGCCAAAGTTCCATTCAAATGAGTAATGCAAGTTCTCTCCTCGACATAGTGTCCATTCATAATCCGAAAAAAATAAAACACAAAACCAATTGACATAAAAAGGTAAACTGAAAAAAGGACCAGCCAAATGTATATCCAAGGAGGTATCAAAAAATGTTTTTTAAACAGGCTAGCATATAATGCAATTTTAGAGGGTTTTTTCGAGGCAAGGGAAGCAGAGTCAAATGAAAATCTGGATTCCGTGGCTAAACGAGCTTGGAGGTCAGGCATGGACAAATCAGTGGGGTATGTATAGTCTGTCTCATCAAGGTTAGTTCCTGGTAAATTATTCAATAATGGACTGGAAACAGCAGGTAATTCGATGGCCACCTCAGGTTCATTATTAGAAGCAGTGGGCATAATTGAATTTCTCACAATGGAAGGACAGGAAACAGCCGGTGTCATGCTAAGAAGAATCGGCCACTCTGTGTATCTTGACATTGTCAATAGAAATAAACCTGTTTTCCTTACGACCTGGAAGTGGTGGTATAATGACTGTTCTTGTGCCCTTCACTCCAAGCACTGGGACCGGAGCTCGATAGGAGGGACCAAACTCTTTCTTGTTGTCGATCTTCTCTCGAACCAGTTCTCCAACTTGGGGTAGCCAGCCAACTACCGGGATCTGCAACGCATCATCCGATGTGGAGGGCAAATGTTCCTTTGCAAGAGTGTCTCTCGTCTTTTGTAGATTCTGTAAAACATTGCAATGTTCATCTGCGTCAAAGGAAGTGGCGCGAACCACCGAGTCTAGACCGTCAAGGTCAGGGACGAACATCTTGATGCCAAAGAGCATTTCGTATGGGGTCCGCCCACCCAGAGACCTTCTAGGGAGATTATTAAGAGCACGCTGCACGCCATAGAGGTGGGCCAGCCAGTTTCTGCCAGTGCCTATAACTCGGGCTGTCAAAGATTGCTTTAAATCACGGTTCATTCGTTCAACTACACTATTACCCTCGGGTCTGTAGGGTGACGAAAACTTGACTTGGACCCCCATCGAAGTCATGGCATCCTTATACGCCTTAGAGGCGAAAGCCGGACCCTGATCCGAATGGAAGGTACCACAGGCAAAAATCCCTATAAAGATACGCAAATCTCTGATGACAGTCCGGGAATCAGCGCTGCGATGTGGCCATAACCACACAAAGCGTGTGCATGAGTCAACTGCTACTAAGATGTATTTATACGCAGTATCAGATGAAAATGGACCGCAGTGATCTAAATAAACACAGCCTAGTGGTTTATTAGAAATGTACAACTGAGTCTGAGGCGGACGCGTAGCAGTTGAAGGTTTAATCTGCTGGCATATGTCACAAAGAAGGACATAATCACGCGTCTGTTTGTACAGTCCCCGCCACCAGAAACGTTGTTGTAATTGCGTTACAGTGGCTGAGACGCCCGCATGCGCAGACGCCACACCTTCATGAGCCGCTGTAATCAAGTCTGTTCTGCGATCCGAGTTGGGAATCAGCCGTTCCCCAACATCAGGAATTGTCACAAAAGGAACCTTTTCGGGACTTAAGTGGTATTTATACTTCGAAGGGAATCCCGAAGGATGTTTACCTCCCTTCTCAGAGGCAGCAACCGCTGCCAAGATGTCGCTATCAATCTTGGTTTTAGACCTAGTAACTGCTGCAACTAAGTATGTAGATACTGCTGATTTCGCCGCTTCATCAGCAAGCGAGTTGCCAAGAGCGTGTACTCCCACGCGCTGATGACCGAGAGTATGAATCACATAAACGAGTGGCAACATAGCCTTAAGCTCTGCCACTCGAACCCAGATCATTTTATGTTTTATTGTGCTACCCTTGGAATCACGAAAGTCATTTTGAATCCAAAAGAACAAGTTTTCATTGTAAGACTGGACACAGTAGTAAGAATCACTTACAATTAGAGTAGTAACACTTGGATCTGCGTACTCCAAAGCTAGTAATAGAGCACGAAGCTCTGCTAATTGTGCAGTGCAATCGCCCAGGGGCAACGTGTGTACCTCCCTGGAAATGAACTCGTCATTCAACATAGCACCGACCACAATGGCGCATGCGGAAACGTAGGCATGTTTAGAGCCATGCGCAACCTGCGCCGACCCATCAGTGTAAATGATGCAATGGAAGCCCTCCAAAGGTCGCATCGCCAGAGGAGCAGGATGAACGAATTCATACTGCAAGTACTCTTGTGACCGTAAGGAGGCGTCAAAAATAAACATGACATCTGCGGATGACAATGACGCAGCCCACTGAATCCACCGAGGGTGCAAAGCCTTTGAATTTGGTACACTGGCTTTCGTGACTGCCTCCAAATGAGGACAGGGTGTTACCACTAGCATGCGTTTCCCCTGTGACAGAGCACGTTCTTTTAGAATTGCCATCTGTACAGCAGTTAAAACCTTTTCTATGGTGGGAAACCGCATCTCAGCCGAGGTGTACAAGTGTGACTTGTAAGCAATAGGTACTGTGTCACCTTCATTAAAAGTGAGGTAGGTGAAACCCACCGTCCCAGGAATTATTCTTATTACCAGGTTGGTGTGGTTATCACGAGTCAGTAAATATTTAGAAGCGAGCAGATCAGCCTGCAAGGATTGCAAAATGGCTGAATGCTCAGGCAGCCAGCATGATTTTGAGAAAGTTGGTTGTATCAAAGCATACAGAGGCTTGACACGCTGGGCATATTCAGGAATGTAAGTTCTGCCGAAATTCAAAAAGCCCAGTAAGGATTGTAATTTCTTCAGTGTTGTTGGTGCGCGCAATTGTGCGCACTTCTCCAAGAAGTGAGGAGCCAAACCTCTACCTTCATTGTTGAGCTCATAGCCCAAAAACAACACTGTGTGTTCAGCTATGTGCGATTTTGCAAAGTTGAATTTGTAACCCATGTCTGCGAAGTTGCAAACAAGAGAATTTACACGACACAGATGCTCCCAAATATCGTCGTCTGTGAGATATATGTCATCCACATACGAAAAAGCATCAGGGTCGAGTGCCTCCAGAATAGAGACAATTCGAGCGGTAAATACACCAGGACTATTCTTGTAGCCCATTGGAAGACGCCGGAATTGCTTTTGGACTCCAGCGCTTGTAAAACTGGTCCATTGGGAGCTAAAGCTGTCCAATCTGTGGGCATAAAAACCATTGGATATGTCAAGCGTTGTCTTGAAACGCTTACGCACGAGACTATCCACTAGGGCAGAGCCGTGGGTATTCTGTACTGCACAGTTACGGCAATGCGAGTTCAAATGCCGGTAATCCAAAACCAAACGATATGATCCGTCAGGTTTATTCACAGTAAAAAGGGGATTATTCATCGGTGACACACACGTTTCAATAACTCCCTGATATTCCAATTGTTCAAGGATTTCCGCGACGGAAGATTTTGCTTCACGCCGAATGGGATATTGAGGTTGAGGCTGCGGCTGAGACCGCAACGGAATTTCGTGGCAAGGCGACAATTTATCCCAACCACATTGGTTACGGTACAGAGCCGGCGCGAGAGCCCGAGCCCACTCTTCTGCAAAATGCTGCGCATGCTCTTTCGAGACAGTGTTCGCGAAACTGGGTAGGATTACCTCCTCCCCTCGCGGCGCCGCGAGCACAAAAGGTGGGGGCCAGTCAGCCTCCGAAAGTAAAATATCATATGTGGAAGACAGATTCTCCCAAAATACACCTTTAACGGTACGCTGTATGTCACCTTCAATTAACAGGACGATTTCATATAGTCTTTCAGGGGGAGCAAGTCTCGTATCCGCTGTTTCTATAACAACGTAGACCTCAGTCGCTGTCACCCTCAGTAGTGGACGCAGCGCCTCTCTGACTATTGTTATCTCCGCCGCGCTGTCCAGCAAGGTCAGAGCCCACGTCAGATTCCGAAGCCGCGTTCTCACTATCTGTGGCATATCGATGCGCTGTTAAGGCTGCGACTTTCTTTTTCGCAAACTGCGGACGCCTAGGCGTAGAATCCTCCTGCTTCACTGCGCCGTCCGTCTGGCGGGACTGACCACGTCCTTGTTGGCCACCACGTCCACGTCCACCCCCTCCTCCTCCACCGGTTTTCTGGGCCGATGTGTCCTGAAAGGAACGAGGAGAGCGTTGATCAGAAACCTGAAAACGATCAGGTGATTTAATCATCGCGCGGTCGCGCAAATCATAAACTTTTTCGGATGGCGCAGGAGCTTCTATTGCAGGAAAAGAACCCTGAGTCTGCATTGTCTGCTTCCCCTGTGTCTGTTTTTTAGGCCAATTTTGTTTCTTGGACTTTGGCTGGGCATCTGTCACTGCAGACTGCCCCTGTGGTTGTTTTTTCTCCTTCACTGGAAAATATTTCAGACCTCTACTTGTGCGGCCAATCGTTTTATAAGCGGCCACCACAATCTTTGCTAACTGGCGGGGTTTGTCGGCATCGGGCAGAGCAGCCAAAGCATTCGACACCTGAAAGTTAACTGCATCTCCTTTAACATTGGAGAGAATGAGATCACTTACAATCTCAAAAGAACCACACAGGCGCATACCCAATTCAACCGCTGCCTCTGGACCGTGATCATTCTGAACACGTCGAACGATTTCAGGCAGGGCAGTCATAGACGGGGTGCCGAAGCACCTTGTATAAACTGCCGCAAATGTTTTTCCCCAGCTGTCACAGTCAGCAAGTTCAGGAGTAATATCCTTCGGTAGAGTAATCGTCAACATTCTATGTTTATCAGCAGGAGTAGAATTCGGAAAAACCGCCTCCAGTTGATCAAACTTCTCTGCTAACCAGAATGGGAAGTCATCGTTGTCAACAGGACGCGCACCAAAAACCGAATTTACCATCACTGGATTGAGACGCATTCCGCCTCGTTCCAAGGGAGCGGCCGCACCCCCCTGGGGACCACCAGGAAGATGTCGACCGATGTACTGCACTAAAGCACGAATCACGGAAATGGAAACTACATGTAGCCTGCGAATTTCTGCCAGGGTACAAGCCCCGTGATTCGGGTGCGGGGTAAAGCCACCCAACGCAGGCCAATTAGTACCTGGAATTGAGAGTGGACCTAACCTCGCACGGGACAAAGAGTGGGGGAGGGCGCCATCAAACCAAACTCGATGCTGCCAATGATCAATAGGTATTTCCAATGCCCTGTATGGCGTATATTCAGCCGGGACATCCGAGGCGGTGTAGGAGTGGTACAAACCAGAATTAGCGTCCACAGCCGGAAACGTAACCCAAGAGTAAAACAACTCGTAAGGAAACGCCGGATCTGCACTTACCACGAAAATCACAGCCATCCCATCTACTGGGACCTGGTACGTCTGAAGATGGTTGCGTATCGCTACGCGACTATGCTGCGCAATAGCCACCGCTGCCGCCATCACAGAATTGGAAACAAGAAAACACAAAGAATACTTTGTAGCACAACTGGGTAGTAATTCAAAGAAACCGTTTAAGTAAGAATCAAGCTTGAATAAAGACCTATTTCAAAAAATAGGTAGGTTTCACCAACACCCCGTTTTCCGGAAACGGATGTGAAGGGGTTAAGGCATGAATGATAAACTACTCGAGTGTCATGATATAAGACCACCGAAACCGTTGGGCGCCATGTTGCAGGGTTTCTGTACTCACACAGAACTGTGCACAGAGGAGTGGAACCTCGGCAAATTAGGATGTCCCAAAACTTACCTTAGCAACCAACTCACCCCTTACCGAGCTAGCTACAGTGTCTCATTGGACATATCAAACACCCAATGTTTAGACAAACCAGAACATGAACTTACAGTACCTCAGGGTACGTGGGACTCATGAACACTCTTTCGTTATATTATCATTACAAACCAGAACATGGAGTAAAGAAGACACATGTGCATTTGAAATGTTTATTTACTAATGCCGTCTTCTCAGGCGCAGTATCTTTGATAATACAAGTATACTTATTATCAGTAGCAAAATTATCAGCATAGTTACTAAGACATAAAAAGCGAATGGTGACAGCATGGTAACATGCTGTAATGAATAAGAGTTAACAACACTTATATCTCACCCTCCCTAACACATATATTATATTATTATCTAAGAAGGTCTCTTTGGGTTGTTTTAGGGCGGGCCCATACCTTAGTGTCCTAGCATGAAGGAATCACATCAGCATACACCAGCTCTCTCTGCATGTGCACCGCATCAAGTGTGTTAACAATTCTCGTGCAAAGCAATATCAATCCCGCCTCAAGCCCAAGTTGGCAAAGGCTGCACTTGTGTTATGACTATGAAGGCGTGGAGATCAGACCTCATAACAATTCCATATCGTGTTGCTCCTGAAACTTCAGCACTCTCCGTGCAGACATGTTTTATTAAACAAAGCAGATATCAGAGCAATAACATATTATTCTCACATTCACCACGGCAAACTACTAGGTTGAAAGCTAAGTCAACAAATGAGGGTCGTGTGCAGAAGTTGCAAGAAAGGAAAAATGGCGTTTAAATCTGAAACGTACCTATGCTAACTTAACACGATATACGGATATATAGGAGCTATACAACAAATCCTTGGGCATAGGCGGTTGGCCTAAAATATCCGGCCACCAGTTGCCGCCCCAGGCTGCGGTGTTTTTCCCCAAGAGCAGTATTTCCGTTTTTCCAGCATTGAGCTGGAGGAAATTCGCCGTCATCCAGTTGGTGATGTCGGTAAGGGTCTGCTTGAAGTGATGAGCCTCCAGACCGTTATTGCCATTGAGAGCCACCACCAACTGGGTGTCGTCTGCATAAGATACTAACGTCAGACCACTCTGTTTAGCCACTTCAGCTAGTGGTCGGACGTAAACATTGAACAGGGTGGGGCTCAGTGATGACCCCTGAGGCACCCCCTGTCCAATGTTGTGATCTTTTGAGATGTAAGGAGGGGTGGACACTTTAAAGGATCTATTGGCAAGGAAGTCTTTAAACCATCCCAGGGCCGTACCTATAATTCCAGCTTCCTCCAATCTCATCAGGAGGACCTCGTGTGACACCGTATCGAAGGCAGCACTGAGATCCAACAGGATCAGTGCTGCCGTTCCGCCGGTGTCAAGAATGGTACGGAGGTCCTCTGTAACACTAAGCAAGGCTGTCTCGGTGCTGTGACCCGCTCTAAACCCGTGTTGGGAGTCATCCAGAATGTTATTGGTTAGGAGGAAGTTGGTAAGGATGGTATTAACATGTGCTTCCATGATTTTAGCTGGCCAAGGAAGAAGAGAGATGGGCCGAATATTTTCAGGAAGGGTAGGATCCAGAGTCACTGTGGGAGATGCATCATCCTCCTTATATAGCTGCAAACAAACAAAAACAACTGAGGCACAGATGGAGGGTATCTCGTCTTGAGAAGGTGATAAAGAAATGATTCAACAGCCAAATATTGCCAATAATGACCATCTCTTCCATGAATATAACAGGGCACTCTTCAGCCAAGCACTGGCTTGCCCCGCTCACCAAAAGCATGAAACATCCATCACCCCTAAAAGAATGGACCTCCACTACATCAAGAAGGCTTGGACTGCCTGAAAATACCACTCTGGATTCCCCAGCTGGAGAGACCCCTTTTTCCTCCTACATCTATAGCCACACCGCACACAAATTATGAAACAGTGAACATCCAGCACAGCAGACAACCACTAGATTCTTCCCAAAAAAGTGACCAAAATGAGCAGGAAAGTATGGAAGCCCTCCTAATATTCCAACCAGAAAATGTCTCACGAGATTATGAAGGTATTTTAAACAGAAGCAATCTTCTTAAGCTGCTGTCAGCTCCACCAGAGTTGGGGACTCTGGACCAGAGAGACTTGATCTATATTATGTTTATCCCGGGGCCAAAGAGAGTCCACATGACAAGTTCTCTTCAGAAATAAAGCAATCTCTAGGCTGATAGAGGTACAGCTAGAGACCCTGGCAGAAGGGGTATAAGCCTAATCAGGCCCTTAAAACCAAAATATCCATGGCCCCTTGCAAGCAAAATGCATCGTTAGCATTCAGCTTCAGTATTGTGCACTGCGAAGAGCTCAGCTTTCTCCCAGCTGGAAGCAGAATGTATCACAATGTCAATGGACCACCGAGAAAATAAAAGAGTGTGCTACCTCACAAAGAACAGCCACTGAAGTTTACGGAATACTCCAGGGTATAGGAGTCTACAGACTTCCATGAAACAAATAATTAAGTCAGTATTGTACCTGTGTTCATGGAATGTACGTGGCCTTCGCTGGCTTTTAAAGGACAACTCAGCTCTTAAGGAAATATGCTCTAAAGACCTAATTTGCCTTCAAGAAACCTGGCAATTAGCGCACAAGTCTAGGCCTGAACACAATGAATGCTGTGCATTTGTCTCTCCCGCTATATCAGGGGGACATGACTCGGGAGGTGTCTCAATCCTGGTCCATAAATCTCTTGAGATGGAGGGTTCAATCATAGCACTTGTTCCGGAAGCTTGCATTCTGCTCAGGCTTGAAGCAACAGTATCCACTGGCCAAAAAAAGAGCCCATTGTTAATCATAGGAAGCATATATTGAAATCTGAAGCAAACCATTAATTATGATGGAGATTTTAAAACTGATTAAAGCTCTAGCCAACAACATCCATAGAATTCTGAATCCTGGAAGGAGATTTTATATGTTTTTGCTTGGGACATCCCACACGTCCTCTGGGCAGAAAGAAGAGGACAATCTATGGAATAATTCGTAAATTGTGTCAGGTCTCGCTAACAAACATAAAACTGGTCAGAAATTTGCCTCTGTTTTAAATGCCGTGGATCTACGAAACTTAAATGGAAGGGGAAGTCAGGATCAACCAGTCAGTCAGACTCACACAATTAATTTTTTGACCTTGCTAATTGACTATATATGAGTCTCTTCTCAGTATTTCACCCGGATAAGCAACTTTCAAGTTTGCCACTCCCCAATTAACGACCCCGCTTTTCTCCTTTGCTCCATCCATAGAGAGACTTTGAAACGTCTGCAGGATACAAAGAATAAAATGGTCTGTGAATCTGACCGCGGGAAATTTGGCAGAATTGAGAAAAGAACTGCAAAGTAAAACAATGACAAAATTAATTTCTTAATTGAGGTGGCAAATTCTAATGACTAGATTATTAGCAAAATGACTACACATTCCCCAAACAACAGGTAGAGCTTGCTATGCAAATGAAGCCAGTATCCTGTACTGGGTCTTTTGTGAAATTTGATCTAAACAAACTCCAGTGGTTTTGCCACAGGTAGTGTGCTAATGGAAGTCAGGAAGGGCTGAAGATGTAGAGACAAAAAGCATGGAAAATTGCCATGGCCAAAGAAGAACAAGCGTGGGTGGAACTGTATGAGGCAAGAAAAACAAAAAAACTAAAATAAATTTGGTCACTTGTTAAGAGAAAATCAAACCAAAACAATGTGAAGAGGTTTCCAGTTATATCAGTCGAGCAGAGAAATCATTATATCAGGCTAAATTTAATTTCAGTGTAAATAATGGGAAAGGCTCAATCAAGTAACCAGCTTAAAATACTTGAGCATCTATTTTAATTCCAGTGGCTCACACACTACACACTTAGAGCACCTTAAAGTGTCCACCTTGTCAATGATAATGAGCTTCAAGAGGTTAGCTTCGTCATTAAATGGGCCAGATCTCCTGTGCTTATGTAACGTAACTAATGCCAAATTTATACTCACTCTTGCGTACGGAAACTTGATTTTTAATGACAACATTTCTGTCTGGCTGGACAAAGCCCAATTGAGGTGTTACAGAAGACTTTTTAACCTTCCTAACATTGCTCCGTCCTCACAGCTTCGTCTGGAATTCGGACTCTGGACACAGGTATTAATATCAAAAGCAAGATTCCTAGGATACTATGGAAAGTTGAGTATGACAGACCCATGGACACTAAAGGAAATGATCCTTCGAATCATCCTTCATAAATGCTACCATGGGAACGTTATTTGAGGGATACAATGAAAGCCTTGAAGATGCTGATTATTCTACTTCCTAACTTGTCCACAGAGCTTTCAACAAAATAATTGCTAAAATCGGTAAGGGTCACAGATCTCCATGACCTGTCCCTGAAGGCTCATGCTAATTTATACAACCCCCTATATCAAGAACCAGGGAGAGACACATATCTAGCCTCCCACATGAACATATTAATCAAGAGAGAGTTAAAGAGACTGAGATGTAGGCTAATCCCTTTAAAGCCCTACACATTCGGAAGACTAACTGGGTCCTTTGATCAACATTGGCTATGTAATTTCCCAAAGGAAACTCTAGCGCACATTGTTGAACTTGGCCTTGTTGGCTAAAGTTCACTTAACTTGACAGCGAGTTGGGAAGCTAGATGCTGCAGGTACTAGCCACTGCTAATCAGTGTGCAAGTACAGATGTTCCCTGTATAAATTGTAGTGGTGATGATTGGTTGTCTCAGGTTGGTATGTTTGCATTACTAGCAAAAATACCTAAGTGATGTGCACTGTGTGTGCTATGGCTAGTACTAAAGAAATGCTCAGAGAGGGAACATTGGTCTTCAGTGTAGGGCCTGCGCACATTATAGCATCTTGTCCTGACAAGTGCTACCACTTGTCAGGCCTGACTTTCCCTTTTGCATACACTTGGGGCACCCCTGTAAGACGTCCTGGGAAACCCCTCGGCAGGGTGCAGTGTAGGTAAGAGGTAGACCGGTGCCAGTGTGGGTGCTAGGCCATAACAGTGAAAACTACTCCATTTAATTTTCCCTGTTGAAGGGCCATCCTGCCCATAGGACAAAAAAGGGAGTTTGGTAGTAGTATTGTTAGCCTAGTTTCTCAAGAATTGGAATGGAACAGTGAAGTTTGGCATGTCTGAACTCACATCGCCATAACGCATCTTTTTGGGTAGATGGCTTTCTCGCTGTGCGTCCATAAGCCGCAGTTTGAGAACATGGCTGAGTTTTTGCTTTAGACCTTTTTGTGTGTCTCAGCAGAATGTGTATTGCCTGCGTGGATCTGGGAGAGGTGAGAAGGGCTGAAGGAGGTTGTGCCCCAGTGGAGGGGTGGAGACGGCGCCAGGCTGCCCTGCACCTGGAGCGGGGAGAAGGAGAGGCTTTGCGAGGTGAAGAGGCCTGGGTCGGACCCATAAAACAATAGACCCAGCTCCCGCTGAGTGATTAAAGATCCAGGCCCCCAGTATCAAAGAGTGGATGGTGACATTGCGAGAGAGATATGCAAGACTGATTTAGGGAGGGGTCGGGACCCCTGAGCACAAGGAAACTTCAAAGACAATGAGGGGTATATCTAGAAGAACTGTAACCCCAAGACTTTGGTTATGTTGATGATGTCGTCAAGAACTGTCTCGGTATCGTTCAGAGAAGTGCTGTGAGTGCTTTGAAGATGCCTTGGACTAGTCGATTCTCCTGCGACTTTGGCCTGTCCACGGTTGGAAAGAAAACCTCTGCCTCAGGAAGAGTTGCTAAATAGACTGCAGGAGACACTTGACCCTTGCTTGGTGATCTGGGGTTTGTGGGTACTTTGTAGCTCTTGATCTAGGAGAGACTGAAGAGGCGCTGCAGTGGGTCGTTTGCCCTCTTCTTCCTGAGCAGGAGTTTGCTGTGTGCTGCATCCTGTAGCCCAAGGGCCCGAGGTGAGCTGGCTCCCTGTTTGGAAACACAGGAATATAAAAGTTTCCAGGAAGTCTCAAGTGGCGCAGTGGTGGGACCGTGTTGTGGCAGCCTAAGACCTCCAAAGGGTGAGCCTAAGGTGATCGTGGGCCCCCGGAGTGAATCAAGACTCTGACGCGCAGGGTGCTTCTCTTGGTGTGGCTACCGGTGTTGGAGCACCTGTGGATTGTGGGCTTCATGGATGAGAGCCGAGATTTGGGACACGAAGGGGGGGGGCGTGTCACAGTGCAGTCCAGGCACTAGTGAAGAGTGCCGGGACATCGTGGGCACTAAGAAAGAGGGAGTCACTGACACACGGGTTGGTGTGTGGTGGTGCAGCCAGGGCGTTAGTGGAGAGCACCAGGTACCCCGTGCATACCAAGAGGAGAGGTGAGACTCAGACGTGCAGTGTACATGTCATGGTGCGACCAGGGCATTAGTGGAGAGCACCTGGGTCATCGTGTGCACCAAGAAGCGAGGTGGAATCCAGCACGCAGGGTGCATGTGGTGGAGGAGTTGCTGTACTAGAGGAGAGTGCCTGAAGATCGTGTGCTCCGGGGGTTCTTGTCAAAGGTGCCACCAGAGGTGCTGGTGAGGAGTACCAGGGAGCAGTGAGCACCAGGAAGCAAAGAAGTCCTAACAGCACTGGAGGGGAGGGCTAAGTGATCGGGCCCTCAAAGGCAAATTTGGGTGGCACCAGTGTTGTGTGGAAGGCTTTGTGGAAGGAGTTTGTGCTGAACATTGGCGGAACGGCAGCCTCGCAGCAGCTGAACTACCGGCACGAGTGCGCCTCGCCCGTAGTGACAAGGTTCTGGAGTGAGGCCAATCTGCTACTGCAGGAGAGGGGAGTGGGGTCGCACCCCCCCAGGTAAAGTTGATCATCCCCTGGGGAGGGGTGCGGGTTCGAAAGGACACTCTCTCGGCCTCTCGCTGCTGGCAGCTGTGTGCGCATGTTGCTTCGGCCCAGATCTTGGCAAAGTCCTGGTCCCTGACGGGGGAGTACAGGGGCCAGGGCCCGGAGTAAAACTTGGGTGTCATCGTTGATCATGTTGGGGGCAACCGGTCGCATAACTTATAAAAAACATTTGTATATTACTTTGCATATTTGCTGCTAACAAACTATCGAACTATTGGACAACGTCTGACACTAGTGGTGCTTAACAAACTCAGGGTGCGCAATGTACTAAGCTATGTTTCCCTTGCAGGATACAGGGTCCTACTGTAGCGCACTGCATTGATTGTTTGCTGCACAGTACTGAATTGCACTGTGACGCATTACGTTCTTACTTCCTTGCACTGGGCATGATGGTGGCGATATGCATTGCATTGTCTTCCTATTGCACTGTACATAATTGCAGAATGACGCATTGCTGTATTTCTTCCTTCAACAGGGCATGCTGGTAGCAAACCGAGTTGCATTATCTTTTGTTGACTCAGTACATGATCGTGACGCTACGCATTGATTGTTTCACTGTCAATCAATCAATCAATCAAGAAATTTGTATAGCGCGCTACTCACCCGGAGGGTCTCAAGGCGCTAGGGGGGTGGGGGGTCCGCTACTGCTCGAACAGCCAGGTCTTGAGTTGCTTCCTGAAGGAGAGGTGGTCTTGGGTAAGACGGAGGTGGATGAGGAGGGAATTCCAGGTCTTGGCTGCCAGGTAGGAGAAGGATCTTCCTCCCATGGTGGCTCTCCTGATGCGTGGAACGGCGGCGAGGGCGTGGTTGGTCGAACGTAGTTGGCGGGTGGGAGTGTAGAAGGTCAAGCGGCTGTTGAGGTACCTGGGGCCCAGGTTGTGGAGGGCTTTGTGTGCGAGGGTGAGGAGTTGGAACATGATTCTTTTGCTGACGGGGAGCCAGTGCAGGTCTTTCAGGTGTCAGGAGATGTGGCTGTGGCGGGGGATGTCCAGGATGAGTCGTGCGGAGGCGTTCTGGATGCTTTGAAGTCTTTTCTGCAGTTTGGCTGTGGTTCCGGTGTAGAGGGTGTTTCCGTAGTCTAGTCTGCTGGTGACAAGTGCCTGGGTGACCGTCTTCCTGGTTTCGGTGGGGATCCATCGGAAGATCTTTCGGAGCATGCGTAGGATGTTGAAGCATGAAGATGAGACGGCGTTGACTTGTCTGGTCATCGACAGGGAGGAGTCCAGGATGAAGCCCAGGTTGCGTGCGTGGTCCGTTGGTTTGGGTGCGCTGCCTAAGGCCGGGGGCCACCAGGAGTCATCCCAGGCAGATGGTGATGATCCAAGGATGAGGACTTCCGTCTTGTCTGAGTTCAGTTTCAAGCGGCTGTTCTTCATCCACTCGGCTACTTCTTTCATCCCTTTGTGTAGGTTTGTTCTGGCGGTGTCAGGGTCGTTGGTGAGGGAGAGGATCAGCTGGGTGTCGTCGGCGTAGGAGATAATGTTGAGGCTGTGTTGACGTGCGATGGCTGCGAGGGGGCTCATGTACACGTTGAAGAGGGTGGGGCTGAGTGATGAGCCTTGTGGTACGCCGCAGATGACTTCGATGGCCTCAGATCTGAACAGGGGAGGCGGACTCTCTGGGTTCTTCCGGCGAGGAACGAGATGATCCACTCCAGTGCCTTCTCCTGGATTTTAACGTTGCTGAGGCGTTGTACTAGGGTGCGGTCCCAGACAGTATCGAACGCTGCGGAGAGGTCCAGGAGGATGAGGGCCGCTGTTTCCCCGTTCTCGAGCAGGGTTCAGATGTTGTCAGTGGCTGCGATGAGGGCGGTCTCGGTGCTGTGATTAGCTCGGAAGCCGGACTGTGAGTGGTCGAGGGATCCATTCGTCTCGAGGAAGGCGGCCAGCTGTCTGTTGACGGTCTTCTCGATGACTTTGGCAGGGAACGGGAGCAGCGAGATGGGGCAGTAGTTCTTGAGGTTGGTGGGGTCTGCCGATGGTTTTTTCAGTAGGGCGCTGAGTTCGGCGTGCTTCCAGCTCTCCGGAAAGGTGGCAGTGTCGAAGGAGCAGTTGATGATGTCCCGGAGTTGGGGTGCGATGACGGAGTTGGCCTTGTTGAAGACGTGGTGCGGGCATGGGTCGGTTGGTGATCCGGAGTGGATGGTGTTCATCGTCCGGATGGTGTCTTCGGTGTTGACTGGGGTCCAGTCGCGGAGGATGGTGGAGGGGGCGTTGGTTCTGTGGTTGGGTGCGTGGTCTGTTCGCCGAAGCTGTTGTGTATGTCTGCGATCTTGTTGTGGAAGAACGCGGCGAGTAAGTCGCAGAGGTCTTGTGAGGGAGTGATGTCGTTGTTTCCGGCGCTGGGGTTGGAGAGCTCTTTGACGATGCTGAAGAGTTCTTTGCTGTTGTGCGCGTTGTTGTCTAATCGTTCCTTGAATGCTGTCTTCTTGGTGGTGTGGATCAGCTGATGGTGTTTGCGGGTGGCGTGCTTGAGGGCGGTCATGTTGTCTGTGGTCGGGTTCTTTCGCCAAGCTTTCTCGAGGGTACGGCAGTTCTTCTTGGAGTTCTTGAGGTCGTCGTTGAACCACGGGGCTTTCTTGCTTCCGGGCCTGCTGGGATGGGTTTTCAGGGCTGCGAGGTCGTTGGCGCAGTTGGTGATCCATTGTGCGAGGTTGTGGGCTGCTTGGTTGGGGTCCGTTGATCTGGCGGGCGGGTTCTGGTTCAGTGATGCGGTGAGCTGGTCGGTGGTGATCTTGTTCCAGTTCCTGCGGGGAACCTGTTGCGGGAGGTATGCTGGTGGCACTATACAGGAACCGATCGCTAAATAGTGAAGTATTTCTTGTATTATGCAATGCGTGTGATTCTAGGGATACGACGTACCTAAACTGTTGAGAACGGTTAAAAGTCAGCGTAACTGTTGATTAGAAGCGGTGGTTGGGGATTAGAACCGCCCAACCCACCGGAAACAATATACCCCATTGTATATGTGTGGAAGTTGTATCGTGTGGTCATTTCGTATATCTTTCTATATAAAGTATACTCGCTTTATACAAACTTGTGTGGAGTCCATTTGTGGTGACATCATTGGGATTGCTGTGGGCGTGGTTGCACATACTGAAAACTCGTTCCTTGGAGATAAACCTGGCTGCTCATGTCAAGCTACTAAGGGGGTGAGCAGGGCTGTCTCGGATGGTGTCCTTTCTTGGCCTAACGTGGGAGCGGGGGGGTGGTGCGGGTCAGGACTTGATGACAACGGTACGCACGGGAATGCTGGCTTCTAACTCACATGATATGTGTCCGCCGAGTTTTAAAAAAATTGAGAGACTTCTTGCTAAAACCGCTGTTTTGCCAACTCGGCATAAGGGATTGCAACACTGCTGTTTTTGCTTTCCTGAGTGGTCTGAACCCACAATTAACAACCAGGGGCGTGAAATTTCTTAAAGAAAGTCAAAAACTTTTGCCCCTCGCACCATCAAATTCCTAAGCATTAATGTCTTTTAATTGTGGGGAAGCTTAAGAACCTTCTTTTGTCTTTTAGAATTGGTTTTAATTTATTTATAATCGAAGCACTGGCACTTTACAGAAACTGCTCTTTTTTCGAGTCACTTGGTAGACTTTTTACTTGTTTTTATATGTTTCATTATTCTACTCTGTCTTATGGCAATTTATTGAAGTCAAATTTTTTGCTTGTCGTTTTTAAAAATGCTACATTATTCTACTCTGTCTTATGGCACTTTATCGAAATCGCTTTTTATTATTTTTTGAGTCATTTGTCATACTTTTAATCTTTCGTGTTCATAATGTCTCATTCTACCCTGTTTGTTACATTGTGACGGTTTTTAATAATTTGAAACAATAATATCTATCTATCCACAGCATGTGTCATTGTTAATGATAAAATAGAAACAAATAGAAACAAACGAAACATGGAACTTAATAAAAAAACTTGGTGCCGCCCATTGGCTACTAAGTAAAGTGACAAATGAAAAAATCCAGTTGGAAGTTTGGAAGTGTTTAAAGCAATTTCAAACTTTTGCTGTTGTGTTTTCTTGAATGTACAACATCACAAACCGTGGCAATTACAATTAATGTTCAGTTGTATGTGCAATCATTTTAAGATGGCCACCATCAACCTTTGATTGTGTGTCAGTTCTTAATGGACTAAAGGTAAATGAGCTGCCTGACAGATTTTACAATACCGTAACATTTACATTTCCCGGAAGTGGTCTGGAATGCGCACGCATCCTAGGTGGGCTTGCCTGCACTGGCATAAATAGACATAACAACATTATTTCGTTGCTATATTATACGTATTTAATTACTTCATTACATTTTATGGAAGCTTCAGGAAGTATTGCAAACAAATGAGAACATTCATCAGTTTGACAACTCACGCTCAGAGCTAAAAATATTTTCTTAAAGTAATCGATATAGACCATTAACATTGTCTCAAACATTTTAAGGCTCACGCGTTTTGTAACTAATAACAGAAACTGTGCCATTCGATGTATTATATTTGTTTTGACTTTCATTGCCCAAAGACTAGCATCAAGCTTAGATAGTCTTTTAGACACTCCTGAACATTAGACTCTGCATCTATGGGCCTCTGCGGGGAACTGTTCATCATATTTTAAGTATTATTAAATATTTTGAACTTTTTGCTGAATGTATTTCTGCCGATATGAGAGTTCTCTTTATGCAAAAATCCAATGCTAGGTGGGCCATCATGCATGTCAGCCGCCTTGCCATTGTTCTTTGTTTCATAGAATCAAACACCCAAAGTGAGGAGGATGTCTTTCTGCAAACAAATGTGCCTGACATGTTAGGGAATTTCACCCAGTACATCAGGAAAAGTTTTGCATAGTTTAAGAATGGGGCCGCCATGCAGTCATGTACATGAAAAATTTGGTGGGCCTTCTAACAAAGTGAAGCAAGATTCCCTGTGGAAGGTGGGCTGGTGACTAAAGGTCTCTGATGGTGGAGTTTGTTGAGACTCTACCATAGGAAACCAAATGGTCTCCATCTTTACATGAAGTGGAGAAACCGAGGAATTGGCCAATCCTAATTTGTGCCAGTCTTTGATATTCCAGTCCATAAATAACACCCTTAGTGTTAAATAGGCTACACGTGGAAATAGCAAGGAACTATCTTACTACAGAATCATACTCCAGAATTTTCCTGTGAATTGACTCATTTTGTAATCTACACCCTTGCCCAATTAGCTGATGTCACAAAGAACGTCACAGTGGTAATTAAAAATAATCATTACAGTACAACACACCTACAAGGTATATGGCCTCATTTTAAGTGTGGTGGAAGAAGCACAAAACCGCTGAGACACCGATGGAAAAATTAAGAAATAAGAGTTCCTTGCTAAGTTAATGGGACCATTTCACTTGTTGGACCAGGACCTTTTTGCAAGGTCTCCCCCAGATGTTGGCCTTCTGTTGCTGAACCAGATTCTGTTGACATTTGGACTCTGCAATTTTTCTCTGCTACATTTTTCACTTTTTCCAACTTCTATTTTGCCTTAAATTTGTGCATCTGTGATTCTTACCTGCAAAGATGGAAGTTGGATCTAGACATTCTAGAAGCTGCAGTATGGCTGAGCTGAAAAAGTTGTACTGGGAGAGGAGCATGAATCCAGCTGAGAAAAAGTTAGCTCTGGGGGAAAAGAAACTTTTGTGGGCTCCTAAAGTGGGTCTAAATGAACTTGACCTAAAGATGCAGGAGCTCGCAGAGACGTGTAGCAGCAACTGTACAGTGTCTAATCAAGACAGGATGGTCCACATACCCAAATACCTGGGGCCCGGCATGGGCGATCCAACCGCCGATCCTTGCAGCAAAGACCCACCGCCATATTACAATGGCTGGGGGTCCGCAGCAGACAGAAAGACCGTCTGCCACTTTTCCGCCCGGTCGTCAAGTTGACCGGGCGGGAAAGGGTTCAATATGGGGTGCCTATGGTACCCCCATGCATTTCAATTAACAACGTGCCTGTTACGTTGTGCATTGAAAGGCACAATCTGCATTTGTGGCATTGCGGCGGGCGGTGTTTTCAGCACCGCCCGCCGCAATGTTGCGAACGCGCCATGCGCCAGCCAGTGTTGCCGTCGCATCCTAATTGGAAGTGCGGGACCGCTGCACCCTCAGTGGGCTGTCCCATTTCCCGGGGGTATGGTGGGTGGACAAAGTCCACCTGTCATACTAATGACCCCCCTGGTGTCTTGCTTTGAGGTGGGAGATGATATTGATAGGTGTTTAGCAGTCTATGAGTTAGCCCTAAGAATGCATAGTGTCATAGAGGATTTTTCGGGGCTTATTCGTGGAGGCAAATGCAGGCTATTGGAAGGGATACCATGTTGGCTTTAGAGGTGGTTGACCAGATGTCATTCACCCCTGTAAAAGCAGCTTTGATCAACAACTTTGGCCTCACCCCAAAGAGATAATGCTTACGATTTAGGGACAGTCACAAACAAAGATTTTATGGCTTTCTAAAGTAAGGCACTGAATGGTTGGGTGTGTGGGAGCAAGGTGAGGTGTTATGAAGAGCTGCAAAATCTGATTTTGAGAGGGCACATGCTTGGTAACTGTTTTCTTGAGTTGTGCCAACACCTAATTATTAGCAAGCTCACTGACCCCAGGGAGGTTGCCAAAGAAGCAGACCTCTGGCTCAGCACCAGAGTCCATAAGAAGGTACATGTGAGGTACATCAAGAAGGGTGGTGCAGATTCCTATGAGCAGAGGGAGAGGGATGTCAACAGTGACACAAACAGTTTCCCAAATAGTTTCCATGCCCCTTCTAAGAATGGGGGAGGGGCTGTTTGGCAGTAGCCCAGGGCACCCCATTTCCAACCCGGTCTGTTGATTGCTTCCAGATGCAGCAAATACAAGGGGAACTAGATTGTACCGAGAAAACATCCACTTGAAGGAGCCCCACAGTGATGGCCAGTGTGGCATTAGGTGTGGATAGTCCCTGGGAACAGAGGATGGAGCACACCCTAGTATTCCCTTAGCTGGGAGGTGGTTTCTAAGGGGAAACATGTGATGCCTGAGGGTGTGAGCTGTCACTTCTATTTGGTAACATTTAATGTGATACCTGTCACTGCCCTAGACCGGTTTCCCAGAGTAGTACACCAGACAGGTGTTAAGGTTGACTCAGGCCCCTAGGCAGTACTTCTTCTGCCCTATGGCTCTGGTGTCCCTGGGATGGGGTGTGAAAGTGACCCAGAGAAAGTTGAGAGTCAATCCCCAGATGACAATTGATTGCATTCTGGAAAGTGGGTGGTGGTGCTACCTAGGGTGCGCTGAAAGCTCTGGTTTCTTGTGGTACTACCCTAAAAAGTACAGGGGTCCATACGGAGGGGCAGAAAGTGGAGATGGTCCATACCGGAAGGACCAGTGGATCAAGGGTTGCCAGCTCTGAGAACAGAGCACCCTAAGACTGAAGCTGATGAGGCCACTTCTGATCCAAAGGATTTCCCTGCACTGTCACAGAGACAGAGGTCTGAAGACCTATACTAGGCAGACCCCTGCATGTCACAGACAGAGTGTGTCACTCTTGCAGGTGGAGGTGGTTCACCTCTGCAAGACTTGGCTTGCCAGGCAGCTGTTCAGCCTTAGGGTAGAAAACCTGGACTGAGTGGTCAGTCTCAGGCTACCACCCCTAGACTGGTGGGAAAGATAATTGAAATAGGGTGCCTACCACCTGGGGTTTTTGCCCCCCCTCCCTTGGCAAAATCTCAGAGCTCTGGGAAACCTCAAGAGCAAGAAGAGAACACCTTGCCAGCCACAAGACTGGAACTGTGGCCTGCCCCAGGAGTCTCCACCTGGCGGTGGATGGCCTGGGACTGGGCTCTTGAAACTGACAGATGTCAGTGGCCTCTGCTGGCTCTTTTCTTTATGGATAGAGGTTTCCTTGGGCTGGGGACAGAAGCCTGACCCAAGGGAGGTGGAACGAGCCATATCACATTGTTGGCTACGGTGGTATGGTCTGTCCACTGAGATGCATCCTTGAGCAAGTGTCAGGCCAAACGCTTTATAGTTGGAGTCCACAGATGAGGAGAAGGGTTCAACATGGGTTAGTGTAGTGATCCCAGATGATGAAGCAAGGGGGATGCAGTTAGGCTTAAATGGGCATTAAACTGACATGTGGCTCTGCAAAAATGGGCCATTGTACTCATTCTATCACCTAAGCAGGGAAGCCCATAAAAGTTTGATTAGTTTATCCTAGCTGATGTCAGGATAGTCATGTTGGACCTTTTTGGGTGTCTCCCCCAGATTGTTGCCTTTGGGCTGAACCCATTTGTGTTGGCATTAGTACTATGTTTACTTTCTCCCCTCTAACCAGTGGTAAAGTGCTTGTGCGTTCTCCCTAAAACATGATACCTAATTGGTAGATTTACATTACATATATGTTCTTAGTAAATGGTACAACAGGCACCCAGGGCCAGTAGAATGCTACTAGTGCGCACGAAGCACACATTGTGCATCCCACTACAGTAGCCTTTTAAAAGATTTGTCAGGCTTGGTATAGCAGCCTGTAGTGCAGGTTTAAACTTGATGAAGACAAAGAGGAGCCGCTTAAAACCAAAGGAATTGGGCACTATAAAGTGAAAAAAAAGAACAGTATCCTTTGGACCCAATTGTAATCTCTAGTAGTCAACCAATCTACACATACCATTCAACCTGGTGTATATTCACCAGTTTTAAACTGCCATTGTGAGCTGGCAAGGCCTAGACAATCCTTTTAAATATAATTATTACCTACTGGCGGTCGCCAGTAGGTATACATAGTTAGGACCTAGTTTCCATAGGAAATCAGCAACATTCTATTGGGAATAACTTTGGCGCCGTTTGATGAATCTCCGCGAATTTCTCAAAGAAGATGGCCCGCTCCTTCCCTGAAAGTTTTGGGGGGATTCATCAAGTGGGAGCTGAGAAAAAAGGGGGGTCCCTAAATGTGTTTTCCCCATGTTATTTTCCGTAGGACGATTAGACACGGCTACAGCCAGAAACGCTGAACGGAATTACACCAAACTTGGCAAAATGGTAGGGACTGGTACGCAGTATGGCCTTTTGTTTAAATGGTGTAAATCCCTCCAGTAGTTGTTGAGAAAATTGAATTTGAAAAAATGTATATATCTATATAAGCTTACTGTAAGCTTACTGTACTCTGTACCTTCCCGAGTACGAGCTGCATTCTGATTGGCCGCCAATGTCTGTCAACACTCCAAAACAGAAATTGTTGGCAGCCATCTTGTACCTCGGTAGACTGAGGCACAGGAAAGCAGAAAAACAAACGTATAGAACTCATAAAGGGGGCAGGGTAGAAGCACCCTGACCCCCTAGGCCTGCTCAGGGGGTCCCACAAGGACCCCCCAGGACCCTAATTTTTATTTTTTTTAAATCGCGGGGTACACGTGAGATCTGATTGGCTGTCAGCACTTCATCCAAGAAGTGTTGGCAGCCATCTTGGGACCAATATACATGATAGCACCTCATTAAAAAGCATAGGAGTTAATAGAAGGTTTTAGGACTTAAGTTACATTATAAATCAATTGTTGATGCTACCATACTCATTTTAGGAATTGTGGTGTGTTCTAAGGTGATTTTACCATGTGAAATAGCCTTCTGCTGGGATATCATGAATCATGTTTGAAAGAAAACTATTATCTCATGCTTTTCCCACAGTGGTTTGGAAGGGGATCTATAAGCTAAACTGAAAGCATATTTTCTGTAAATTCACATTATCTTTCTCAGTCATGTGAGAATGGAGTCTGACATTCTCAGTAAACCATGTACATCCAACAAGGACAGAGACTGTCAGTTGATTCCTTTGTGTTCTACTGCAGCCTCCTAGAGTTTTCTAAAGAACAACTAGAGCGCTAACAGTCCTACTTATTACAAAGGTATGGCACACCTGAAGCCATCTTGATTGGAATAAAGTGGTAACTCTGAAAACATTTAATTTAAAAAGGAACAAAATGAGGGGGTATATTTTGCCATAGAAAGTATGATTAGTGCTGCAGAAAGAAAAAATAGGGCACATTTTGAGTGACTTCTCAAATCCTCTTCTATTTCATTAAAAAATTCTGACATGCAATCTCCCAAGATTGCCACCAGAGACAAAAGAGCCCAAATGTAGCCCAAATATCACCCAGATGTAGCCCAAGTATAGCCCAATGACAGAATGTCCCAGAGTGTTCTAAAGAACAACTAGAGCGCTAACAGTCTTACTTATGACAAAAGTATGACACACCAGAAGCCATCTTGATTGGAATGAAGTGGTAAGTCTGAAAACATTTACAAAATGAGGGGGTTCATTTTGCCATAGAAAGTATGATTAGTGCTTCAGAAAGAAAAATTAGGGCACATTTTGAGTGACTTCTCAAATCCTCTTCTATTTCATTAAAAAAATTCTGACATGCAAACTGAAACATGCACTTTGAATACCAGCAGCAGACTTCCCTGGTGAGCAGTAGCTTTACTACAGTGATCTAATGAGCAACTAGAGTGCTAATATACAGAATTTATGGCAAATGTGTCACACATCTGAATGTCTTCTTGATGGAACCAAAGTAAACAAGCATTGAAAATGTAATAGATCTCGCCCTCGTTTAAGTTAAAGCAATTCTGTTTGTAATGAGGTGGCTTTTTACCTTTGCTTTTATTAGTGTTTTTAAAACTTTCATGTAAATAACATGCATATGTATGCATATATGTATATGTATGCATGCATTTATATTTGTATTTATATAGATATGCAGATTATATATGTTTATATATGTATGTATGTGTATATATATATACACATACATATATATATAAATGCATATGCATATATATGCATATATATATATGTGTATATGTGTGCGTGTAGAGAGAGGTAGAGAGGTAGAGGTGTAGAGGTAGAGAGGTAGAGGTAGAGAGGTAGAGACTAGTAGAGAGAGAAGTACAGAGAGGTAGAGAGGTAGAAAGTAGAGGGTGAGTAATAGAGAGTAGAGAGTGAGTAGTAGAGAGTAGTAGAGAGTAGTGGAGAGAGTAGCAGAGAGTGAGTAGTAGAGAGTAGTAGAGTGAATAGTAGAGTGAGTAGTAGAGAGTAGTAGAAAGTGAGTAGTAGAGAGTGAGTAGTAGTAGAGAGTAAGTAGTAGAGTGAGTAGGAGAGAGCAGTAGAGAGTGAGTAGTAGAGAGTAGTAAAGAGTGAGTAGTAGAGAGTGAGTAGTAGAGAGTGAGTAGTAGAGAGAAGTAGAGAGTGAGTGGTAGAGAGTGAGTGTCAGAGAGAGAGAATAGTAGAGAGTAGTAGAGAGTGAGTAGTAGAGTGAGTAGTAGAGAGAGAGTAGTAGAGAGTGAGTAGTAGAGAGTAGTAGAGAGTGAGTAGTAGAGTGAGTAGTAGAGAGTGAGTAGTAGAGAGAGAGTAGTAGAGAGTAGTAGAGAGTGAGAAGTGGAGAGTGAGTAGTAGAGAGTAGTAGAGACTGAGTAATAAAGAGTGAGTAGTAGAGAGAGAGTAGTAGAGAGTGAGTAGTAGAGAGTAGTAGATAGTGAGTAGTAGGGAGTGAGTAGTAGAGAGAGAGTAGTAGAGAGTAGTAGAGTAGTATAGAATGAGTAGTAGAGAGTGAGAATTAGAGAGTAGTGGAGTAGTAGAGAGTAAGTAGTAGAGAGTAGTGGAGAATATTCCAAAGTTTGGCACAGCACCACTTGCACAATAAGTCCAATCAAATCATATCACTTAGAGTCCTTATTGAAGCGCTGAATCTTGGTGTATATTCAAATGCTTTTATTTTCCTTAAATTTATGTACCACAGCCAGCCGACGCGTTTCGTTCTGTACAACAGAACTTCTTCAGGGCGTTCTTATTTCCTTCAAGTTATGTCGGTATCCTGTTGTCATATAACTAAATACTTCTTCCAAATGTTAGACGAGACGTAAGTACATTCTTATTCAAAGTGACTAGGTATCAATTTTACCCACACAATTCGGGCAGACTTGAGTAATTTATAGCATCCTCAAAGTCAGTCTTTCAAAAATTCCAAAGTATAGGACATGATAATCCAAATCCAAATGTTTCTCAAGAAAAGTCATTTTCAATCGTTCGGAATATTGGCGTTTGGGCAGATATGACCCAGGGACCCCCAGTATGCAAGGGGAATTAGTCCCCCCTCTGCAAACGCGCCAGTGGGCTGCGTTGCAGAGAGGTGTAAAATGGGGCATAGCCTCATTACACCTCTGTGCAATGCAGCCCCCTGGCGAATACTGGAGGTTACAGGTGGGCTAGTTGGCCCCCAGGGACCCCCCAGTATGCAAGGGGAATTAGTTTCCCCTCTTCAAACATGCATGGGGCTGCGTTGCAGAGAGGTGTAAAAAAGGGTGTGGCCTCATTACACCTCTCTGCAATGCAGCCCCCTGGCGCATACTGGAGGCTCCTGGTAGGCTAGTTGGCCCCCAGGGATCCCCAGTATGCAATCGGAATTAGTTCCCCCTCTGCAATTGCGCCAGGGGGCTGCGTTGCAGAGAGGTGTAACAAGGGGCATAGCCTCATTACACCTCTGCAATGCAGCCCCCTGGCGCATACGGGAGGTTCCAGGTGGGCTAGTTGGCCCCCAGGGGCCCCCAGTATGCAAGGGGAATTAGTTCCCCCTCTTCAAACATGCACGGGGGCTGAGTTGCAGAGAGGTGTAAAAAAGGGTGTGGCCTCATTACACCCCTCTGCAATGCAGCTCCCAGGTGCATACTGCAGGTTCAAGGTGGGCTAGTTGGGCCCCAGGGACCCCCAGTATGCAAGGGGAATTAGTTCCCCCTCTGCAAACACGCCCGGGGGCTGCGTTGCAGAGAGGTGTAAAAAGGGACGTGGCTTCATTACACCTCTCTGCAATGCAGTCCCCTGGCACATACTGGAGATTCCTGGTGGGCTTTCAGGTCTTATATAGTTAGGAATTAGCATTAAAAAAACCTTTGAAATTCAATAAAAAAACCATAGGTTTCAGGCCTTATATAGTTAGGAATTAGCATTTAAAAAACCTTGCAAATTCACTGAAAAAACAATAGGTTTCAGGCCTTATATAGTTAGGAATTAGCATTTAAAAAACCTTTGAAATTCACTGAAAAAACCATAGGTTTCAGGACTTCTATAGTTAGGAATTAGCATTTAAAAAACCTTGCAAATTCACTGAAAAAACAATAGGTTTCAGGCCTTATATAGTTAGGAATTAGCATTTAAAAAACCTTTGAAATTCACTGAAAAAACCATAGGTTTCAGGCCTCATATAGTTAGGAATTAGCATTTAAAAAACCTTTACAATTCACTCAAAAAACTATAAGTTTTAGGGGTGTTATAATTAGCTGGACATTTCACTCATGCAAAACCATTGAAATTGCTCCTATATAGTTAGTTGTACTAACTATATTTCGCGCACCCGCAATCCACTGCTGATGATGTGACATATTACATCATTCATGACATGGTCAGTGACATCACTGATGACATCTCAAATGACATCACTGATGACATCATCCACGTGACAATCACATATACCTTTTCATACACATAGTAAAATCTTTCATCACTCTTTGTAAAATACAGAGTATCATATTTGAATCCATTGTTACAGCAATACAAGTATCTAAAAACCCACTCAGTGATTCATAGATGTATACACACATCTAATCACTTACCTGTAGATTCACTCATACATGCTGTCAATGAACAATAGAACACTATCAAAAATACTTATACTCCTAAATCGACATTACACACCAGCACACATCCTATTCACATATGAAGTCATCCTACTCACTTATGCAAACAATGGATCATACTTACATATTTACTTAGCTACACACTTATACAAACACAACTTCATCTATTCATTTAGATAGTAAGTCATACTTAGTGAATTAAATAATCATTATTACAAGTATAAAGTTATCCATACAGTCACTCACACAATCATTGAGTCTTATGTATACGTATTTATATACAACAACTGACACATACACTGCCTTTTATTTTTCTAGTTTGTTGGACATGTACCATTGAGAAATATATTTGCTCATCACCACACCCATAAAGATATGCACTCACCCAAATAACTGTTAGAACATGTAGTTTTAACTTCATATATCTAGTGAATCAACTATTCACACATCTTTGGGCAGTCACACCTCCCCACCGAACCACACACACATTCACTCTCCCATACAAATACTCAGTTAACTATTCAATAACTAATATAGACGTTCACATAGCTAGTAACTTGAGAACCAGTTTACACAACAACAGACAAAGTGATACAGATATTCACACAGTGTAGTCACTATCCACTATATTTAGTGAGACACTATACATTGTTAAAGTAAACAGTCAATTACACTGCTACTAAATCCTCCATCCAAATATTTATTTTTATATATCCACTCATTCTTCAATGCAAATTGCTATATATATAATGCATATTTAAATAACGAAGCAAACCACATTCACTGGACGATGTCATCAGTGATGTCATCAGTGATGTCATTTGAGATGTCATCAGTGATGTCACTGACCATGTCATGAATGATGTAATATGTGACATCATCAGCAGTGGATTGCAGGTGCACGAAATATAGTTAGTACAACTAACTATATAGGAGCAATTTCAATGGTTTTGTATGAGTGAAATGTCCAGCTAACTATAACACCCCTAAAGCTTATAGTTTTTTGAGTGAATTTCAAAGGTTTTTTAAATGCTAATTCCTAACGATATAAGGCCTGAAACCTATGTTTTTTCAGTGAATATATATATATATATATATATATATATAGATACATATATATATAGGTCACCCCTAAAGTAGGCCCTAAAGGCTCATGAAAAGAAGGGCATGTGGTTTATGTTTTACATGTCCTATCAGGGAAAAACTCCTAAAATCGTTTTTCTCTGTTGTGAGGACAATTTCTCCCATTCAAAAGCATGGGATCACATTATTACATTTAACAAGTGATCATTTTTGACTGGAAGCAGATAGAAAGCTGTTGTACACACTCAAATGAATTGTAATTTAAAATCTTCTTTAATGGTAACATCAGATTATAAGTCACAAATATGAAAATGCCACATTGAGGCAGTTGCCATTTTCTTCCCCTAACCATTTGGTGCCTGCTGCCAGTTTCCTTGGTCATATGACTTTGAATGTCTCTGTTATTGGGCTTTGTGTTCTCCTGCCAGACAGTGAGAAAAAGGTGACTGGGTGAAGGCAGGATGGTGTGGGGGCAGAGCTGTTTCCTGCTTCACTTACACTTTAAAAGGCTTGACTACAGCACACACAAACTCTTGACACCAGCCTTTTGTCACCACAAACTTCCTGGAGCACTGACATGATTAGGGAAGAACTTACCAGAACCAGATGTGCGGGTAGTATAGGGAATCCCCCCCTTCAAAGGCTGGAACCAGGTATACATGTTGGACCTACTGAACCACTCTTCAGTACACTCCTGGATCTGTGGAGGATATGAAAGGAGGAATGCCTTGTCCCCGATAGAACTGCCTTGCTGCTCATAGCCTGCCTTGTTCCCCAGAGGACTGTCCCCACTGCTAGCAGAAGACTGCCCTGACTTTACCTTCACGCTACAGCATCAACAGCTCTCAGTGACCACCAACATGATGCTCCAGCAACAACCATCTGTGACACTCAAACAGATCTTCTCACTACAATGACAACAGTCCAAGACACCAGGCCTGCTGTTCACGCTAAAGTCTTGTCTATCTGCAATGCCCTCCCTTCTCCTTGCAGCCTCCTCCACTGCAAAAATAATTCTTCGCACTGGTCTTCGAGAAGGTAACTTTTTCAACAGGACACACCTGGGGGTATATTATCAAGAACAGGCGATAAAATTATCGAAGCTTTATTGGCAGGAAACTGCCGCTAAAGCGGCGATAATGGCCGTGATAATATGTCCTTGTGAATTCCCATAGCAGCCCAGGTTCTGGTGCTAACCTGGGCTGCTATGGGAATTCACAAGGGCATATTATCAAGTCCATTATCGTCGCTTTAGCGGCAGTTTCCTGCCGATAAAGCGGCGATCATTTTATCGCCTGTTCTTGATAATATGCCCCTTAGTCCCTGAATCTGGCCCATGCTCTATTGTGGTTAGCCTGAACTTGTGACTTTTTGGTTCTACTGATTGGTTTTTTTGCATTCTGGTATCATGTAGTCTGTTTTTCTAAATTGGTTTGGGATTTTTCTTCAGTTGTGTTTTCACTTTATCACTGTTTGTATGCTGCAAAAATAGTTTACATGTTGCCTTTAAGTTAAGCCTGACAGCTTTTTGTCAAGTTAATCGGAGCGTTAGGCACAGGTTAATTTAGTAACTTTTTTGGTTCACTCTGACAAGGATTGTGGTTGTTGCCATAGTTAGGCTTCCTCCCCTTCAACTAAATAGCCCATTTTCTTATAGCACTGAATGCTTTTCAATCAAAATGACAGAAGAATTTTTGACAAATGTGCAATACCGATCATGCAGTCATGCCATAGTGGTCCAACTGGTATTTCTTTATTTTTATTTTAAGGAACTGAATATGCATGATAGTGAGCAGTATTACTTTTTTCTACTTTTGGACTGCTGTTCCTTAAATGGTAGTCGCAAACAAGAAACATCAATGCTGAAGTTCTTTCCTACGTAGGACGGGCCTTTCAACACCACAGTCATGGCAATTCTGCACTAGCTGGTCTGCCAGTGAGTTACTTTTGACAGCTGTGCCAGTTGAGCCTCTGCTGTAGAGATTCCACCACCTTCATGTGGGGGAATGTCTACGGTTGTAAAGAATGCAGACCTTTTTTGTACGTTCCTAATTTATGTACGTCGTTACATGGCCTACCTACATTTTTCTAATAAATACAAAAATAACTCAGACATGCACTATCAACTGGCTTACATGTGTGCTTTTCTTTTAACAAATCACCTCAAAGCAGCATAATAAATCATATACAGATGTCTGAGGTTTGTATTCAAATTAAGAGCGATTCTCTATAAAGACAGTAGCAGTTCTTGGAGACAGGTCTAAGCACCAACATGTTAATGGTATATAGTTGTTTTAAACAAAACTGTGCATTGAAGTCTTTTTTTCCGAGCATATCAAACTCTCTCGCAAATTACTGAATTACATTTCCAGGTCCTAATTCCATCACAGTTAGTTCTCTTCACTCTTATTAACTGTAAAGTGAAACCATCTCCGTACAAAGGATGTTTGTCAAAGTCAAAGGATAAGTGAACAGGCTACAAATTATAGCTGATAATTAGCATATGAAATATGAAAATGTGTCTTGCTATAAATTAAAAGAATGCTATACCCTATGGTAATAGAATACATATGAGTATCTTCCACAAACACACCGAGGCACATCTGCTGACAAATAGTATTATGAATTTCAAAGCAATTCTAATAAGCCCGCAGGTTTGACTTCACATGGTGTTTAACAGTGGGTAATTCATGAAAGTGAGAGAGCAGCCACCTGTTCTCCAGAACAAGATTCGGGACACGATTTGTGTCATTGGTTTGCCCTTCACATTGTCTAAGGATTATTTTTTTTATGGAGTGAAACTCCAGGAAGCACATTTGGCCTGATTCACCACGCTACTTGTACCACTAAATTCCAATGCCAATCCTTATTCAGTGATCCATGATTAGTAGAATTTTAATCTTGCAAATATGATTTGTAATCATGGCCAGTCCACTAGCATGGTGGTATTTCTGCATTTGCAACTTGATAAATAGCATATTTGCGGATGTAAGAGAGGTGATATTCCTGCAATGGAGGGTACGAATCACTAAACGTAAACAATTTTTAATAATCATGTTCCTCTTGTAGTTTATTTTTAACCCAGGTAACATACGTATGTACATTCCTGCCTAGAGTAGCAAAAATGTATTCCCATAGTGCATATTGGAGAGAAAAATTGCTACAATGAATAGGGCACCTAGGAAGGGAGTTGCCCTCAAGGAAACATACATCACCTCGGGAGAAACAAAAAGATGAATTAGCAGATGGTCATTTATTTTTGTTTCAAAGTTCCACTGCAAAAATGTGTATGCCTGAATTTTAAACATGTGAGTGCTCTTGGAAAACTGTGACAGCCATACTTTCCACCAGAGCTCCTAACATTCTTTGGGAATTCCAAGACAGTTAGAAATAGTATCAAGATTTGGGATTATCCCAAATGTAGCATTTTTTTTTCCATACATTTTGTGACTCAGGCCTATAACGAGGTTCACTCAACACACGCCTCGGATAGGCTTGAGTTCAGAGAAACCTGTTTGTCATGTATTGCCAGTCTTCCAATGATAATCCAAGACTATATTTATTATTCATGACTCATGAGAGAAACAGTATCTCCCCCTAATCATTAACGGGTAGACATTATGTAGTAAATTACTTCTCTGCGGTTCTTCTCTGAATAGAATGTTCATGACATCATAGAGTGCCTGGGTGACTCTCTGGCTTACAGTGTCAGTTGGTCAACTCAGGCTGAGTTGCTGGGAGCTTGCTCCTGGTGGGGTTATATCTGTACTACTTATCTTGTCCTACTCATCTAACCTAGAAGGGATCTACAATAAAGGATTATCTAACCTACACAGTTGGACTGTGCATCTTCCTTTACTACAACTTGGCGACGATTGTCAACAGGATGAACCTACGCGTGAACTAAGGAGAAAGGCCAACTAAGGAACCAAGCAACTACACGAAAAGGAACTAAAGACATTAAGAACTTTTAAAACTTCAAATTGAAACTAAAAGGTAACGCCCAGCTGACCCCACCGGTGTCCTGTTCCACCTGGACAGCCTGCACCCTGGGCGTGTGTTTTTCTTTGATGTCTGCTGCTAACCTGCGTGAGAACAGGACTGATTACCTACAGGTCTGGTCAACTTTCTGTGCAGAGAGTGCTTTCAAAATGATTGTGTATCTTCCTTTACTATACATTAGCTATACTATCCTCTGTACTCAGGTGCTTAATGGAGTTTTCATAGAACTGGTGATGTACATACGGCAACAAACTCTATGCAGGCACCACCACAGAACTCAGACCTCCACTAGCTCCCCGTCCAGAAGGGCTGACATTTCAGGCTTCTGAACCACATCTACAAAGACCTCCACGACCATGGGATTGCCTACATGAACCCCTGCCCTCCACTCCACTCCGCTCTTCTTGCCCTCGCACAGGTCCCTCCCATATGCTGCTGCCGCACTGGACGACGCTCCTTCTGCCATCTCACTGCCAAAGTCTGGAACACCCTCCACCTTTGAACACTCGCTGACCCATTTCAGGAAGGCGCTCAAGACCTGGCTCTTCAACAGAGACCTGCAGCATGTGCCTGGATACCTTCTCAGGTGGCAAGACGTGCTATACAAGTACTACTTGATTGATTGATAAAAAAATGTAAAGAAAGATGTTAAATTCAAAATGTCTCATTATTTTGAGTCTAACAAATGCTAATCACTGTGATTGATATTCACCACTACTGGCAGCTTGGAAGTCATATAGTTTTCATTGAATATCAGCCACACAATTTGCAATCCAATCCAATCCAGATAAGCTTTATTCGATTTCTGCAGAAAAAAACATAAAAGCATACAATTAAAAAGAAAAAAAGAAACACAGATACAATACAGAATTACGGTTGATAGCAGGATATTCAACTATACAGGATGTGATTAAAAGCAATTAAATACATGTTCCAACCAATTTACATTAAGCGATTTCATATACAAATAGCTTTCCTGCACTTAATTGTGCTTTTTAAAAATAATGCAATTGATCTTGAGAAACATTCATTTTCTAAACGTTGCAGTGCTAACAAAGCTGGTTGACATTGTCTCAGACCCTACAGTTTTAAAATAGGTAAAATCCACCTCCTCCTTTGTGTAATATAACATTTGCAGAATAGAAGTACATGCATTGATGATTGTAGAGACATTTAGTTGCACGAATAGTTACTCAGTGTTTTTGACCAGTGGGAAGCTCACCAGACAACAGAAGATACCAAGTCTAAGGCGAGTCAGTACACGTTTATCGTACCCACTCAGTATATTATTTATTTATAAGACTGGATACCAGGAGTACTTAGAATCAATTGATTAGATTGTACCGATGATCATGATGCCTCATCAGCGAATCGCTTCCAAATGTGACATACAATAACTTTTACGAACCTTACTGGAGATGGAACACATAGAAGCTGGGTCGTCATAGTATTCAGGACGGCCCAGATCAGTCATAAAAACTTTTATGTATTTTAACCAGCGAATCTCTAATACTCGATCAAGTTTAAAGCTATCTTTTATAATGTTGCGGTTTAAAGAAGTTTTAGTTAAGGTCCAGATCCGGTGCCGTAGGAGAACCGTTTGAGCTTTTATTAGATCTGAAATATACGGGATCCAAAATAAGTTGAAGTGCTACGTGGAACTGCCAGCAGAAATCTTAAAAAAGCATTCTCGTCCTGCTGGATGGGTTTTACATCGCAGTATCCCCATACGCCGGCACAATATATGGCTGTGCTGACACATTTAGCTCCATTAATATGCAGCATCTCAGCAGCAGGGTTTTCTTCCTAGTTTCTTCGCAAAATTAGCCAGAGCTACTATGGTTTTCATAAAATGTCGTTTTCTAGTCTTAACAGCTTTGCACCATGATCCCTTGTGGTCAAATAATATGCCTAAGTAGGGGTATGTGGTGGTGGTTTCCACCTATTTGCTTTCCCTGCACTTTGCACTGCCCTTTTTTTGCCAATGTGTACTTTCCCAGTAAGATATTAAGATTAAGTCCTTGTTCAACTGTGCCCAAGCCCTCACGGAATCCAAAAAGATCTGATAGAACGTTGTTATCTTCCGCCCACTCCTGGAGCCGGTTGAGCACTATTCGCCCACCACATTAACCAAGGAATCCAGCAGCGATATTGGGGGGTAATATGCCAGATTCTGTCGGTCACCTTTTTTATATATTGGGACCACAATTGATTCCGACCAGGTCTTTATGACTCCAGTTGAACAACAGGTTGCTAGGACCTGCGTTAAGAGGGGGCCCCATAAATCTAGATTGGATTTAAAAAGATCTATTGGTACTCCGCCTGGGCCGGGAACCTTTCCTCCTTTGCTAGCTTTACATCATCTAGGGTAAAGACTAGGGCTATGGGGAAGGTTGCCGGGGGGATTATTACCTGCAGTATTAGGGAGGGGTCAGTGCCACTCACCACCTGTTCTTATCCATACACGTGAGAGAAATCCCCACCCATTGCCCTTCATCTAATCAATCACTATAGTTGGTGTATCTTGGGCTGTAAGGAAGGGAGCTCTCACCACACGACAAAATGTTGTACTATCTCTGTTCAGGCTAGCTTTGTGTAGATTGCCCCAAGCCTTATCTTTTATTTCACCTTTGCGAAGTTTCAAAGCACAGTTACATTCCTTCCTACACTCCATGACTTCAATTCTGTTCATTACTGGCGTATGTACCATGTTTTAATTTTGAATAAGCCTACGTACTTGTAGAGTCAAACCACCCTTGATTGTTCCCTTGCAATTTATTAGACTCCACCCTTAGGGCATTCCTTATTTTCCCTGTAATTTGTGCATAGGATTCCAAAATACCGACATGTGGCGTGGTCTCATCCAAACAGGTTAGGAGAGAGTTGTAACTGCTTGCCACTACTTTCTTGGTGAACTCGATAGGATCTACCTTGTCCCACCTTAGTGAGTAGCCATTTATTTTGTCCAGTACTAGATATCTGGGCCGCGTGTACTAGTTTACACTGAGGTTTTTGCGCTTTCTTGGGAGGGATAAAATCACACTCAGTGGGAAATGGTCACTCATGGCATTCTTTTATGTTCTGTAGTCTATAAGTCATGTTGCGTGTCTATTTAATATATTATAAAATCTATAACTGTGTTCAAACCTCTCCCATTAAATGTCTGAATGAAGGGGATTGGTGGAGAACATAAATCATTGGCAAAACCTAAATCACATGCGAATAAGATCTCAGTTAAAGAGTCCCCATAGATTGAGTGAGGGAAATAGGCAAAATGTTGTTATAGTCATCTAATAAACCACAAGTTACATCTCCCCTTAATGTGCACAACACAGTGTTAAAATACCCACCCAATACAAAGAAAACATCTTCAACGCTTTCATTCTGTAGCTTATTCAAGTCATTCTTTAGTTGTTTCAGAATTAGCACCATGTGGTCCTTCGGGGCATTGTTATAGACGTTTATCAGTACAATACAATGTTGTTTGTCCGTGTACATGGGCACAATTTGATAATAGGTCTCTGTTGTCATTAAATATATTTTAAATACATTCACCATGTTTGACACATATATACTGAGACACTCTTGGGCCTCCCATGTACATACTGAACTGCAGGAGTGTGAAGGCCTTAAAACCGCTGATATGAATTGTGTTCACCACCCAGGATTCTTGCAGACAAAGTATATTACATTTCCCAACAAATTCATGCCAGTGACGATTTGTCAGCTTAGATCGTAGCGCTGCGATGTTCCAGAATAATACAGAGATGCTGTTCACCTTGTTGGGGCATTTGTTTGTCCTGCCAGTTAATTCAATAGTAGACAAGGATACCTCGTGTCTCGGGCCCGTGTCTCGAATGGGTCCTACCTCCCTCCTATGAATAGGAGTATTGGATCTGGTGGAGATGTTTTCTGCTGAACTATCTCTAGAGTCTGTACATATGCCCCTGTCCATAGGAAGTTCTTGATTAAGACTGAGGCCAGTGGCATCACAGGCTATTCGTGTATGCTCTATTGCTCTAGTTTCACTTGTGGCATGTTTATTTAGTCAATCTACCTCGTCTAGGGTGGGGAAGGGATCGACTTGGTTTTTCACCGCAACATTGTATGTGTAATCATTTCTCTCATTTATGTCCCTACTGTTAGTTCTCAGAACCGATTAGAGGGTGGTTGATAAAAAAAATCCCAGGGGTAGGATATTAATACCATATGTCGTTACGGTGTTATTACCTGCTCTCCAGAAAATGCTTTCCACTAGTTGGGGTGTCTTGAACGTTAATATGACGGTGTTCCCTGGTAACATTTTACGATCTCTGCCAAGCCAACGGATTCTTCGGGCCTTCTTAAACTCCACTAAGAGTGCTTCCGTTAACCCTGTCTTAGTGCCCAACCAGTGCAGTGACTTGTTTCTCAGTGAATCCCAAGATTCTGTTTCCTGCGCCCTCAGTCTGGGTACATTTGCAAGAATGATTATATATGAGGTAATGGCTGGTGGTAAGTCCAAGCAGTTCGATTCAGGTGGAGCTGACATGGTGGATAGTGGTGTGTTGCATTAATTGTTGTTTATTCGACTCGAATTAGCTGATCGTATGTCAGTACTATTGCTACCCCTACCCGTCTTATTGTTGGATTGGTGGTGAACCAGAGGGTCTTAGAGGTACCTAGCACTGTCTGGGTGTAAGACTTAGTAGGTTGGATCCCCATGTCCATTCTGTTTGGTATGGCAATGAACTGATCATTATGATTTCTTATTCTCTCTGCCCTATTGGCTTCTCCTAAACCCTCTTGACTACTGGTCTTGATTTTATAATTAACCAGTCCTTTCAAGACCTGAGAGTTAGTCAATCTTGATTCTATCTAGGCGACTCTTTCAGTTAGTGCAGCCAGTGAGTTTCTTAGAATATGTCCAGTGTTCCCACTAGTGAAGTAAGTTTCCCAAGGTCATTAGAGGTAATATTAGGTTGAATTTTAGAATGAGACCTAGTCGTATCCCTGCTTCCTATGTCTAGTGGGGCTGTTGTTTTAATAGATTTGGTCACCTGCAGCATGTGCCTGGATGCCTTCTCAGGTGGCAAGACATGCTATACAAGTACTACTTGATTGATTGATAAAAAAATGTAAAGAAAGATGTTAAATTCAAAATGTCTCATTATATTGAGTCTAACAAATGCTAATCACTGTGTTTGATGTTAACCAATACTGGCAGCTTGGAAGTTATATAGTTTTCATTGAACATCAGCCACACAATTTGCAATCCAATCCATTCCAGATAAGCTTTATTCGATTTCTGCAGAGAAAAACATAAAAGCGTAACATTTAAAAAAAGAAACACAGATACAATACAGAATTATGGTTGATAGCAGGATATTCAACTATACAGGATGTGATTAAAAGCAATTAATACATGTTCCAACCAATTTACATTAGGCGATTTCATAGACAAATAGCTTTCCTGCACTTAATTGTGCTTTTTAAAAAAAATGCATTTGATCTTGAGAAACATTCATTTTCTAAACATTCAGTGCTAAAAAAGCTGTTTGACATTGTCTCAGACCCCACAGTTTTAAAATAGGTAAAATGCACCTCCTCCTCTGTGTAATATAATATTTGCAGAATAAAACTACATGCATTGATGATTGCGGAGACATTTAGTTGCACAAATAGTTACTCAGTGTTTTTGACCAGTGGGAAGCTTACCAGACGACAGAAGATACCAAGTCTAAGGCAAGTCAGTACACGTTTATCGTACCCACTCAGTATATTATTTATTTATAAGACTGGATACCAGGAGTACTTAGAATCAATTGATTAGATTGTATCGATGATCATGATGCCTTATCAGCGAATCGCTTCCAAATGTGACATACAATAACTTTTACAAACCTTGCTGGAGATGGAGCACATAGAAGCTGGGTCGTCGTAATATTCAGGAAGGCCCAGATCAGTCATAAAAATGTTTATGTATTTTAACCAGAGAATCTCTAATAATCAATCAAGTTTAAAGCTATCTTTTATAATGTCGCGGTTGAAAGAAGTTTTAGTTGAGGTCTAGATCTGGTGCCATAGGAGAACCGCTTGAGCTTTTATTAGGTCTGAAATATACGGGATTCAAAATAAATTGAAGTGCTACGTGGAACTGCCAGCAGCAATCTTAAAAAAGCAATCTCGCCCTGCTGGATGGGTTTTACATCGCAGTATCCCCATACGCGGGCACCATATATGGCTGTGCTGACACATTTAGCCCGATAAATATGCAACATCTCAACAGGGGGTTTTCTTGCTAGTTTCTTTGCAAAATTAGCCAGAGCTACTATGGTTATCATAAAATGTAGCTTTATAGTCTTAACAGCCTTGCACCATGATCCCTTGTGGTCAAATAATATTCCTAAGTAGGGGTATGTGATGGTGGTTTCCACCTATTTGCTTTCCCTACACTTTGCACTGCCTTTTTTTGCCAACGTGTACTTTCCCAGTAAGATATTAAGATTAAGTCCTTGTTCAACTGTGCCCAAGCCCTCACGGAATCCAAACTGTAGATCTGATAGAACGTTGTTATCCTCCGCCCACTCCTGGAGCCGGTTGACCACTATTCGCCCCGCCACCTTAACCAAGGAGTCCAGCAGCGATATTGGGCGGTAACATGCTGGATTCTGCTGGTCACCTTTTTTATATATTGGTGCCACAATTGATTCCAACCAGGTCTTTATGACTCCAGTTGAACAGCAGGCTGCTAGGACCTGTGTTAAGAGGGGGGCTCCATAAATCTAGATTGGATTTAAAAAGATCTATTGGTACTCCGTCTGCTCTGGGAACCTTTCCTCCTTTGCTACCTTTACCTAATCTAGGGTAAAGACTAGGGCTATGGGGTAGGTTGCCGGGGGGATTATTACCTGCAGTATTAGGGAGGGGTCAGTGCCACTCACCACCTGTTGTTATCCATACACGTTAGAAAAATACCCCATCCATTGCCCTTCATCTAAGCAATCTCTATAGCTGGTGTATCTTGGGCTGTAAGGAAGGGAGCTTTCACCAGACAACAACATGTTGTGCTATCTCTGTTCAGGCTAGCTTTGTGTAGATTGGCCCAAGCCTTATCTTTTATTTCATCTTTGCGAAGTTTCAAAGCACGGTTACATTCCTTCCTACACTCTTCAATTCTGTTCATTACTGATTTATGTAACATGTTTTAATTTTGAATAAGCCTTCGTACATGTAGAGTCAAACCACCCTTGAATGTTCCCTTGCACTTTATTAGACTCCACCCTTAGGGCATTACTTATTTCCCCTGTAATCTGTGCATAGGATTCCAAAATACCGACATGTGGCCTGGTCTCATCCAAACAGGTTAGGAGAGAGTTGTAACTGCTTGCCACTACTTTCTTGGTGAACTCGATAGGATCTACCTTGTCCCACCTTAGTGAGTAGCCATTTATTTTGTCCAGTACTAGATATCTGGGCCGCGTGTACTAGTTTACACTGAGGTTTTTGCGCTTTCTTGGGAGGGATAAAATCACACTCAGTGGGAAATGGTCACTCATGGCATTCTTTTATGTTCTGTAGTCTATAAGTCATGTTGCGTGTCTATTTAATATATTATAAAATCTATAACTGTGTTCAAACCTCTCCCATTAAATGTCTGAATGAAGGGGATTGGTGGAGAACATAAATCATTGGCAAAACCTAAATCACATGCTAATAAGATCTCAGTTAAAGAGTCCCCATAGATTGAGTGAGGGAAATGGGCAAAATGTTGTTATAATCATCTAATAAACCACAAGTTACATCTCCCCTTAATGTGCACAACACAGTGTTAAAATACCCACCCAATACAAAGAAAACATCTTCAACGCTTTCATTCTGTAGCTTATTCAAGTCATTCTTTAGTTGTTTCAGGATTAGCACCATGTGGTCCTTCGGGGCATTGTTATAGACGTTTATCAGTACAATACAGTGTTGTTTGTCCGTGTACATGGTCACAATTTGATAATAGGTCTCTGTTGTCATTAAATATATTTTAAATACATTCACCATGTTTGACACATATATACTGAGACACTCTTGGGCCTCCCATGTACATACTGAACTGCAGGAGTGTGAAGGCCTTAAAACCGCTGATATGAATTGTGTTCACCACCCAGGATTCTTGCAGACAAAGTATATTACATTTCCCAACAAATTCATGCCAGTGACGATTTGTCAGCTTAGATCGTAGCGCTGCGATGTTCCAGAATAGTACAGAGATGCTGTTCACCTTGTTGGCGCATTTGTTTGTCCAGTCAGTTAATTCAATAGTAGACAAGGATACCTCGTGTCTCGGGCCCGTGTCTCGAATGGGTCCTACCTCCCTCCTATGAATAGGAGTATTGGATCTGGTGGGGATGTTTTCTGCTGAACTATCTCTAGAGTCTCTACATATGCCCCTGTCCATAGGAAGTTCATGATTAAGACTGAGGCCAGTGGCATCAGAGGCTATTAATGTATACTCTATTGCTCTAGTTTCACTTGTGGCATGTTTATTTAGTCAATCTACCTCGTCTAGGGTGGGGAAGGGATCGACTTGGTTTTTCACCGCAACATTGTATGTGTAATAATTTCTTTCATTTATGTCCCTACTGTTAGTTCTCAGAGCGGATTAGAGGGTGGCTGGTAAAAAAAGCCCAGGGGTAGGATATTAATACTATGTGTCGTTACGGTGTTATTACCTGCTCTCCAGAAAATGTTTTCCACTAGTTGGGGTGTCTTGAACGTTAATTTGACGGTGTTCCCTGGTAACATTTTACGATCTCTGCCAAGCCAACGGATTCTTCGGGCCTTCTTAAACTCCACTAAGAGTGCTGCCGTTAACCCTGTCTTAGTACCCAACCAGTGCAGTGACTTGTTTCTCAGTGAATCCCAAGATTCTGTTTCCTGCGCCCTCAGTCTGGGTACATTTGCAAGAGTGACTATATATGGGGTAACGGCTGGTGGTAAGTCCAAGCAGTTCGATTCAGGTGGAGCTGACATGGTGGATAGTGGTGTGTTGCATTAATTGTTGTTTATCTGACTGGAATTACCTGATCGTATGTCAGTACTATTGCTACCCCTAACAGTCTTAGTGTTGGATTGGTGGTGAACCAGAGAGGTCTTAGAGGTACCTAGCACTGTCTGGGTATAAGACTTAGTAGGTTGGATCCCCATGTCCATTCTGTTTGGTATGGCAATTAACTGATCATTATGATTTCTTATTCTCTCTGACCTATTGGCTTCTCCTAAACCCTCTTGACTACTGGTCTTGATTTTATAATTAACCAGTCCTTTCAAGACCTGAGAGTTAGTCAATCTTGATTCTATCTAGCCGACTCTTTCAGTTAGTGCAGCCAGTGAGTTTCTTAGAATATGCCCAGGGTTTCCACTAGTGAAGTAAGGTTCCCAAGTTCATTAGAGGTATTAATAGGTTGAATTTTAGAATGAGACCTAGTCTTAGCCCTGTCTCCTATGTCTAGTGGGGCTGTTGTTTTAATAGATTTGGTCAGTTTTTTACGCGGTTTTAGTGGCGTGCACCTATTTACCGGATGTCTGACGTTACAACGCATACTTTTACAACGCCTACCTTTACATCGCAAGTTTTACAACGCATACCATTACAACGCATAATGCTTTTGGGCGCTGGATAGTGAATAGTTTAATTTACTATTCCAACTCCAGTCTCCGTGGATAGTAGGGAAGGTGTTGGATAGTACATTAAACCTATTCCCTATCCTAGAGCGCCTCCAAGCGCTATGCGTTGTAATGGTTTGCGTTGTAAAAGTTTCGTTGTAATGGTACTTTAAAAAAAAAAAAAAAAATTACGTTTTTATTGAGACCAAAATACAGTCACACAGCGTCATGCCGACAACCCTGAGGCAGGCCGCTATCAAGCAACAAATCAACATGAAGGATGTATTATAGTCCACAGTATGCAGTGGACGAACAACAGCAGCATCTCAGGAGCATCAACAATGAGCATATGTAACAGCAGAAAATATAATTGTGTACAATTATCCGGTACATAGGCATGCAGCAGTTAGTTGTCAATGAAAAGGAGAGCAGGTCAACTGTATATATACGAATGCCCAAGGGGCGGAAAGAAGCACATTTCAATTCAAGGAACGTCTATCCACCAATTTCTCCCTCCCCCCTCCTCCCCCACCCTCTCCCTAAAAGGAAAAACATTGATAAAACCAAACTCTGGTGCATAGGATAAAGCTACAAACGGGCATTAGGTCAGGTGTATGGAAGTATTAATGTCATTGGGCGGGGCGACACAGAGCGAACATACCGGCATAGTCAGTAGGCCATATAGCAAAGGGGACCTTGGAAGCACAGGGGGGGAGGAGGGGACCACCCACACAGGGGGGGGGAGACGACACAGTGGTCGGGAGACGCAGAATAGCCCCCAGACACGCATGACCCCATCATATCAGGAGCACGCACATAAAATGCAGCTACTCCCCAGGGCATGTTGTCGCAGAGGAGTGCAGCTGCAGGGAAAGTGGGGTCATCCCATATCATCGGATATCGCTCCTGGTAGCGATTGTGTAGAGTCAGGAGAGGATGCACGCTCACGCGTCCATCGCGTAAAGGGCTCCCAGATGTCTCTAGGTCTGGAAGCAGAGGGCATTAATTCCCAGTAGCGCTCAAGCTGTGTGTTTCCGTATGTCACATCTCGAACCCATGCAGCGAATGAAGGAGTCGCTCGCCTACCCCAGTGCACCGCCACCTGTCGCTTAGCATAAAGGAGCAGTATCGCATGTAGCTTTCTGTGTGCGGGTAATGTGTCATGAACCCAGCCCAGTAGCCCCAGTAACGGGGACGGTGTGTCTGACCTATGAAGTATCTGGCTAATAGCAGTGAAGATGTCTAGCCAGTATTGCTCTAGTTTAGGGCACCTCCATGCCACATGTATAAAGGAGGCAGTTTCGTGGCCGCATTTCCAACAGTCAGAGTCTTCCCTAAGACCCATGCGGTGCAGCGAGATCGGCGTGCGGTAATACCTGTGTAAAAACTTAAAATGTACTAATCTCAGCCTGTAATTGGGCGATAACATCGTAAGTTGACCACAGCAGAATTCCCACTGTTCCTCTGTAAGGGGCTCCTCTAGGTCCGCATTCCAAGCCTGCATTGAAAAAGGCACTATGACGGGGGACTGGTCCTGTATACAATTGTACAATCGGGACACAAGTTTTCTGGGGGAGGGTCTTGAAAGCAGATTTTGAAGAGCCACGAGCTGTGGCGGTTCGTCGGGGAACTGGGGCCACAGCGCTTTACAGGACGCCTTCAGTGAGTGGTATAGAAGTAAGTCAGAAAATGACTCCGGGTGTCCCTCCTCGCATGTGCCCAGGTCTCGAAAGGTGCCATTAGGGTACAAATCAGCAAATGTGTGCAGTGTCTGCCCTCGGAGTTTAATTGTGCCACCGCCTCCACACAAGCAGGGTAACATAGGGTTGCCTCGTAGCGGGATTGCTGGCGCATATAGTAGGGGTAGTTTGGCTCTGTTTCGCAATTCACGCCACGTCCAGCGAAGTAGTTCCACCGTGTCTACATCTTTTGAAGGGCGAGACACCTTGCCATATAACGTTACATTCAGAGGGGATGGAGCCGCCGCAGCCATTTCCACCGCAACATGCGGCTGGTAAGGGGTGGGAAAAGCCCAGAAGTGTAAAAACTGAGCCTGTGCACATAGTGAATAGAGTTTCATGTCGGGAGCCCCCAGACCGCCCTGCCGCAGCGGAAGCGTAAGCAGCGCCCAAGAAGTAATGAGCGCACTCTTGCATGAAAATGCGCCGTCAGCGGTATGGGAAGATTAACGAATAGGTAAAGAAACTTGGGGAGGACAACCATCTTCGCCAGTGCTATTCTTGCGACCAGCGATAATGGTAGTTTGTTCCATATTGCCACCTTGCCCTCCAGCCAGTCCACTGCTCTTCCAAAATTGAGAGACCACAATTCCTGCAAATTACGGCTGATCCAAACCCCAAGGTATTTCACTGCCTCAACTTCCCAGTGCAGCGGGTAATCAGAGGGTGTCTCTCGCGTGGTATCAGTGAGAGGGAAGACTACAGACTTCGACCAGTTTATGGATATCCCAGCCAGGCCCTCAAAACGGACAAACTCTCTCAATAGGGGGGTTCAGGTTTACTGAGGGATTGAGAACATACAGCGTGACATCGTCGGCGTATAAGGATATAAGTAGGCTCCGTGAACTGAATCCTATCCCCCTCGCCGTGTGGTGTTGTCGAATCCGAGCGGCAAGGGGCTCCATTGCTATCGCAAATAATAGCGGGGATAAAGGACAGCCCTGTCTGGTCCCGCGGGATATGGCAAATGACTCCGAGACAAGCCCATTTATGCTTACTCTAGCTCTTGGCGCGACATACAGCACTTTAATCAAGTTAATGAAGAGGGGACTGAATCCCATTCGGCTCAGAATCCTAAATAGGAAGGGCCATTCTAGTGAATCAAATGCTTTGGTAGCATCTAAAAACGCAACCGCAGCTTGTGTAGAAGGATGCAGGTAGTGAAGGACGGAAAAAATCGTCCTGAGGTTATGGGACGTCGCTCTGCCAGGTATAAAGCCAGATTGATCAGGGAGTGCCACCATCGGTAGCAAAGGCTGTAGCCTGTCCGCAATGATCTTAGCATATATCTTCGCATCCACGTTGATTAAGGAGAGTGGACGGTAGGAATCAAGGATCAGGCTATCCTTATCTGGTTTGAGCAGCGCTATAATTAAAGCTTCGCGCATTGTCTCAGGTAGGGTTCCCAACTCCAGGGCTTCAACAAAGACTGAATGCAATTTGGGCACCAATTCCTCAGTATATGCCTTATAAAAGGCCGTAGTCAGACCATCTGGGCCCGGGCCTTGCTTGCAGGCATGCTTTTAATCACTTGAGCTATATCCTGGACAGTGGTGGGGACGTCCATATATTGGCGGTGGTAGTCATTGAACCAGACAAGGGCAATGGAGTCTAAGAAATTTTCCAGAGATTCAGGAACTGTGTGTTGCCTGGAGGTGTATAAAGATTCGTAGAATGTAGCAAACGTTTCGAGCACCCCCTCCTGACCAACTATCATATTTCCTTCACTATTTTTAATGGAGTGTATGTAGTGAGGTTGAGTGCGAGGAGCGATCATTCGCGCCAATGTCCTGCTCAGCCTGTCCCCCTCCCCGTATCTACGGGCCTCAGCTTGCTTCCCCAGGAAGGCAATCTCCCGTTAAGCTTCCTCATTAAAGGCGAGCAATTTTGCTTTCATTTGGCCCGCCGCTTCCGGAGATGGATCTTGGCAGAATGTCAGGTCTAGCTCACGTAGTTCCGACTCAAGTTTAGTCAGCGAGGTACGTATAGAGCGCAGCACTCCAGCTTGTCTAGCAATACACTGACCACGGATAACCGCCTTGAAAGTGTCCCAAACTGTAGCTACCGTGGACGTCGACCCCTCATTTTCCGCAAAATAGTGCACAATATCTGCTCGGATTTCCTCTGCGAAGATAGTGTCAGTTAGGGCATAGGGGGGCAGTCGCCAAGTAAACGCTCACTTTGGGACCCCGGGTATCTTCAATTCTAACTGGCAGGGAGCATGGTCAGAGAGTGACCTGGCTTGTATGGAAGTGTCAAGTGTCCACGTCGCCACTGCTGGTGACACCAGCCAGTAGTCTAGTCGGGACCAGGCTGCATGATGGCTGGATATACATGTTCCTACAGCATCAACTGGATGTCTAGCCCTCCACACATCAGATAACACCCCTTCTACCATCACATCCAGAATGGCCTGTCGGGCCCCAGTGTGTGTAGGCCTGCCCACACCCCTCCTGTCCAAAGCATCATTTAGTGGAACATTAAAATCCCCCCCTAGGACAATATGCGAGGAATCCAACATCGTTATCCGGGCCCAGACATCTCTAAAAAATTCTGGGTCATCTACATTTGGGCCATAAATGGCGGCAAGTATTAGTGGTCTGCCTTGTAGAGAACCATGCACAATGACATATCTGCCCTCCCCATCTAGTATAACATCATGCTCACGCCAGTCCAGGCCCCTGCGAATGAGTATCGCTACACCTCTAGCATAGTTTGAAAAAATCGCAGAGTACACCTGTGACCATCTCGAGTGCTTCAATCTGGACGACGGGGTAGAATTTACATGAGTCTCCTGCAAAAAACATATGTCAACATTGTGTCTAGCAAGCATGCCATGCATCAACCTGGCTTTTTTATGATCCCCCAGCCCTCTAATATTCCAAGTCCACAGCTTAACACTCCCCATGTCGCTTTACATTCAGAACACAAATTGTTAGTCCGGTATCCGCCTCCTCTTCACCAACCCTCTTAGCCCAATTTGAGTGTAGAGATGTTATATGTGTGTCAGCAATCATAGTATATCCTTTAAAGCACCAACTTTGAACATTCAGCAAACAGTTCAACCCCCCCCGCCACCCACCACCCTCACTAACCCCCCAATCAGGTCGTGACAAAGCCCAACTATCGAAACCCATATCGTGTCACAAACTAGACACTCAAACAAAGGGAGACACCCTGTGAGGCGTGGTGCTCCAGGCTTACACCCCCGTTTACACAGGGTGGCTACATTCAAGTTTGTATTTCCTTGTCCCAATTGGTTATCAGAACATAGGGTCGTAACAGGATTATATATCAGGACACTGACAAAACGTGCGACCCAGCAGTCTCTACAGCATTGCAGGGTAATAAGTCGGACTTGATCTGTTCGTCCAGGCACGGCATACAGGACAATAAATTGAAGAATGAGGACCAGATCAATCAAGCAATACTTTAGAATTGAGATAGAAAGCTCAGTAGCATACCAATGCTAGTATATTAGTCATTATCACTTAGTCGATCAGAGTCAGATTCAAGCCTCGGCGACTTGCGCCTCGCCCCAGGCCCACTAATGTGTTTCGCAAACTTTAGTGCTGATTTTGCGTCAGTAAAAAAGTGTGGGGTGTGATCATGAATTACCCTTAGCTTAGCTGGATACAAAAGTGCGTATTTGATGTTAGCTTGCAAAAGAATTTTCTTGGCTGGCAGGAACTTTTTTCGCGCCGCCTGGACCAGGGGGGTAAAGTCAGGATAAAATGAAATGTTGTTACCTTTATGTGTAATCTTACCCTTCTCCCTAGCGAGGCGTAATACGAGGTGTCTGTCTTGGAAGTTAAGCAGTTTAGCAAGAATGGGACGGGGCGGTGTGCCCGGTGCTGGCACCTTCCCAAGCGATCTGTGCGCACGTTCAACCGTGAACACCTGCGATAGGTGCGGGTCGAAGAGCTCGTGTAGGAGATCCACCACAAACACCTCCATCTTGCCAGTGTTATCAGACTCAGGAATTCCTGTGATGCCGATGTTCGATCTTCTGGAGCGCGCCTCCAAATCGTCCGTCTTGGCACGCAGGGATTCTAGTTCTTTTTCGATGTTGGTGATGTGCTGCTTGGTATGCTGCTGAAATTCGCTGCACTCGGTTTGCCTGTTTTCTAAACAATCCAGCCTCGTTTGGTGGGCATCCACTTTGGTTTTCACAGATTCCAGCTGTGAGGACATTGCATCCAGTTTGGTGTCAATACTCTTGAGGCTCGCACGAACCTCCATCATCAGAGCCCCAAAATCCATGTCTGCGCCTTCGGTTTGTCAGGGCGTTTTTGCTCAAACGTGATCTTGGGCTGTTTTGCGTCATTTTTCCCCATCGTGCAGAGAATCGATTGGCGCGTTAGGAGTTGCACAGAATATCGGGCCTCTTGGTGGCACTCACAGTGAAGAGCAGGGCAACTGGAGGTGTTAGGTCGGTACAGGATCGTAGCGCACCCAGCTTTGTCAGACCTTGTAGCCTATGTATGATCGTCCGCAGAACAGTGCAGGTAGGTAGGTGGTGATAGATTCACAGCGTGGTGCCAGACGGTGGTCCTAGGCTTACAAAATGGCGGCAATATGGGAGCCTCCTCTCACAACGGAAGTCCGCGGCCTTTAGCAGTTGTGCGCCACGTTGGAACTTGTATAAGGCGGCCAGCAGTCTCAGGGCACCCGTCCCTCAGCAGGGAAAGGGAACTGGTGCAATAAGATCAGGTACTAGCTGCAGCAGAGTTCGTGGCAATCAGGGTCAGCGGGCGACGTCTAGAGGGGCCCCCCAGCATCAGGCAGACCTCAGCGACACAGACCTCTAAGTGCGGGAGTCGGCCCAGGTCCCAGCCGCCGCACGCATTTTACAGACAGACCACCGATAAAATGGCGGGTGCACCGCAGGCCTGCTCTCGAAGCTTCCCCCGGGTTTCATAGCGGTATGCAGTTTAGCGCGGTGGGGACACTTCTGTCTCACTGTAGCGCCCAAGCTCAGCCGCGACTCACCGGCAGTTTGGTCGAGTGGTGGCACAGACTCTCCGCGGACTCCGCAGCAGTCCCGCCCGGGCTCCGGACGGCCCTCCAATCCCCGGCCCCCAGTCCGCAATGCAGCCCGGCGGCGGCTCCACACCAGCGGGGTCACACAAGGAGTGTAGAGCGCCAAAGGCACGGGAGGTTGCATCCGTGTCCTGCGGCCATCAGCATTCACCAAAGTCGGGTCGGAGGCGGAGATATGCGTCTTCTACCCACGCGCTGTTTAGTTGTAGCACTTCTGGGTTCTGGAAAAGGAGTATTAAAGGATTTGTTTGTGTAGCCGGTGGAGCGCGCTCACAGAGCGGCCATTTCGCTGCCTGGTTGGCCACGCCCCTCCGTTGTAATGGTACTTTGTTGTAAAAGTTTCATTGTAAAGGCTGTATACCCTATTTACCGTATGAATCTTTTCACTTTCAACAACGCCCACATTTAGCTTACTCACTGCTATTGAGTTTCTCGAGCGTTTCAATGGGGGGCAGTGTGTCAGGTTCCTGATTACCAAGTATTAAATGATCTGACACATTAGCCATTCTGGGGTGGTATGTCTTTTGGAGGCCCAGAAGTGGCACCAACCAGTACAGATATTACTCCTTAGGTTCACCAGTAACCCCCAGTTCAGTGTCTCTTCAACTGTTGAAATCTGTTTTTCAATGGCCCCCATTGCCCCTGTGAGATAGCTCATAAGCGTTTGGTGTGTTTTCTCGGCATCGCTAATGAAAAAGAGAGAGGGACCCCGAAAGGGAGGAAAAAGCAAGAGCTGTTCATATTTGTACCTCTGGCAGCTCGTAACAGCGTTCTTTTTGCCCATAGATTACAGTTGTTACTTATGAAGTTCAGAAACGATCTCGCTGTGCCCTCCAAAGTCATTATAGCGAGTAAGTAGGAGGTGTGCATTTTTTTCTGTGGCAAGCATGAAACTTGTTGCCGTTTTCTTAGAGCTCTAGGGGTGCAAACATGATGTTTTGTTATAATTAATGAAAGCACGCTTAGAGTTTAGTGCATTCTGTAATCTTATGGAACAATTATTTGAAGAGAGTGAATAAATCCCTAGTGACTTGAGTATTATGTAGGACATTTAGGAAAATGTGAATATAGATATAACTACAGCTTGACTGGAGTCTAACGTATATACCGCATGGGGTATTAGGTTATGGAATCTGACTACTAGCTTCATTCATTTAAAGACATCGGGCTCTGTTAATACTAAACTAGGTGTTTATTTATCGTACATAGGACGAGTCTGTTTTTAAACGTTGAGAAGAAAATTCGCTGGACGAATATCTCCTGCAAGTGAGAAGGAGGCAGAGTACCCCTTATCATACACTAAGCGATTTTTATCGGTTGAGGTAGGTGATATATCATGTTCGTCGCAATAACCACCTCTTTGGTCCAAAATAGAGTTTAATAGCCCTATTGTGTCCTTATTGATAGTACCAATGTCGAATTATACTGCTGGCTCTGTGACTACAGCACTGTGCATAATTAATATAGGCTGTACTAGATATAGTCAACATGAGGAACACACCCATGTGATCAAACGAAATGAAGTACACTGTTTATGACTTGGATTTGTGTATATATATATACATATAATATGATGCTGCTAAAAAATGTATTGTCTGGAAGCAATGTTTAATATATGTTTAGGGATGTAGAAATGTGTATACATTATGTTTTTTTACTAATATGATATGTTGTTATTATTATGAACAACTAAGATTGGTTTTATTTGAATTTTCATAACCATTGGGAAACATTTATTAGAATTGTCCTGATGAAGGCGGTCAGACATTAAATATACCGCCGAAACGCGTCGATGCTCAAGGAGCAAAACTGGAATAAGAAATTAAGGAAAATTCTAAATAATTGTTTTGTTGGAATTTAGTCCTTTCCCGTAGCTCCTTTTTATTGGAATGTTGAATCTATTTATTATATAGTGTTCCGTCCTGTATGTGTTTCCCATTTTTTAACAAAATATAATGTATGTCAAAAAATTGTCTAAGATTTACTTTTATTAGAGTGTTTTCACTTTTACTAATTTTTTTTTAAATTGTTTATATTGCTTCCTTGTTATAATTTGATATTGGTGAGTCCATGTGTTTGTCTGTAAGTACCTGTGTGTCCACGGTAATTCGCCCAAAGGGAATTATATTTTGACTTGTGTTTTCTCGGCAACCTTTTTTGAAGGCGGAGGCTGATTAGTTGTAGCCTTTCTCATACCCATCACGTAATAACAGTTGTGTACGATGAGGTCCACAGGTATAGTTTAAAAGCAATAGGGCATTTATATGTCGTAATAAGATACCATATGGGAATAGTCAGCAAGGAAAGAAATTGGAAAATGTAAATTGCAGCGCTTTCCCACCGCAGGAGTCAATCTTTGCTTGCGTATTGGAACTATGAAAGCTGACGTGTGTCTATTCACTAAGAATAAAGGGATACACCCCCGCATACAGATCCTGCAGGTCCTCACTCACCTTACATTTGTGCAGCATTTATGCTACAGTCCCTCACGTGTCTCTATAACCACGTTCTCATAGGACCAGTGAAGTAGGATTGGCAAGGTCAGCAGGTGGGCCCAGTTCCTCATGGCCAAGAGAGTGGACCCCGCCCAGCCTCATCCAGACGCTGACAGGCTAAGACGGGCCCGTCTTGGCCCCGACTTGGCCCGGACCGCGCCCGGGCATGTCCCGCATGCGTCCTACACTGTGGGACACCTCTGACGCTGAAATAGTGCTCCAGTGCTGGTCCCGCCTCTCACCAGGGCTCGTTGCAAAATGCGACGTGCATCATTAAAGGGGTGAGACAGGGTTGCATTCTGGCTCCAATTTTACTCACTTTATATATTAATGATCTTGAAACTGTTTTATCAGGTGCTAGCATGGACATTCCCCGCGTTGGTGAGAAATTATTTCCAGCTCTACTTTATGCGGATGATGCTGCTTTAATAGCCAGAACAGCGAATGGCCTGCAGCATCTTTTATCAATGTTTGCATCATTTTTGAAATCTTTGGATCTGGATGTAAATTTTGTTAAGTCCCATGTCATGGACATGGGGGTAAAGGCGAAGAAATGCAAAAACCTATTCCTGTGAGGGCAATAAACGTACTCAGGTGACATCATTCCCATACCTAGGAGTATTATTTGATGAAAGGGGCACATGGATTCCTCAAATGAAAGCTAAAAGAAATGTAATGGCTAGATCTACCATTGCAGTTTTAGATTTTTCCGGTAGATTGGGAGCCAAACCGATATGTGCCATGTTAAACATTTATAAGGCAAAATGTCTTGCTATCACAAGATATGGTTCTGATCTTTGGGGTTATAGAGATGTTGGTGAGGTCCAGATAGTTGAAAATACATGTTTAAGATATTTGCTGTCTGTACCATTGTCAAATTCCACCTATATCATACATCAAGAGCTGGGTTTAGGGTTTATCTCAGACATCATAGGTATGGCCCCTTTACTTAAATGGATTAGCATCTGGATAAATCCAGATCTAGAAATGAACCGTATCATTATTTGTGATTGTCTTACACTTGATTTAGCTGGACGCATTCCTTGGTTAAATTACGTTAAAAAATCAGCAATTTAATTGGAAAGACCCGAATTATTCACTACCCCAGAAAAACTCCTAAAAACAGATATGGTCTGGGTGAAAAGTACCTACCTTACTATATCACAATGTGAAAGAGAGGCCAAGAATTAAAAAAAAACCTTGTGCATGCTCATCAATTGCTATGTACGTCACAAACGATTGAGCCATATCTCACTATTGTAACTAATCAGCACCATCTTTTCCTCTTGGTCCGATTCAGATTGAACCAGTTGCACTTAATTCTTTATGAATCAAGGGGATGGAATAAGCTGGAGGACATGACAGTCTGTACGTGTGACACCTTTTCTACTCAAGATTTGATGCATTTTGTTTTATTTTGTGATTAATTTTTGCATATCGGAAAACGGTTTATATTACCGATTTTAAAAGACAAAGGTTTTATTCAGGCCAGACCGGCTTTTATGTATTTAAAAATGCTTAACAATGTCTGGGATATTTTTAACATAGCTAGTTTTTTAAAAGCAGCTGTTAGACTAAGGAGAAAAGGAAAATGAGTACCCTTGTTAGATATTGCATGACATTTTTATTTTTCTCTTCTCATCATGTGCAATTTGATGAACTAGATTCTGTCTTCAATATTCTGTGATGTATTTGACATTGCAATATCAAGGAAATACTTTTTATTGTGTACTTATATATATTTTAGTATGCTTTTATGGTTTTAATTAACCGAATAAAGTGACTTTGACTGACTTAATGGCTACGTGCTGGCCAGAGTCAAAAGTTACTTTGTGGGTCTGGCACTGCAGGACGCCTCTGACGCTGAAATAGTGCTAGTGCGCTGGTCCCGCCTCTCACCAGGGCTCGATGCAAAGTGCTACGTGCTGGCCAAAGTCAAAAGTTATTCTGAGCGTCCCGCACTGCGGGACGCCTCTGATGCTGAAATAGCGCTCCTGCGTTAGTCCCGCCTCTCACCAGTGCTCGGTGCAAAGTGCTATGTGCTGGCCAAAGTCAAACGTTACTCTGAGGGTCACACGCTGCGGGACACCTCTGATGCTGAAATAGCACTCCTGCCTTGGTCCCGCATCTCATCAGTGCTCGTTGCAAAGTGAAGGGTACCAGTTTGCAATCAAATATTGTGGGAAAAGGTGCCCTCTTAGAAAAAAAAGTTGTGCCTACAAAAAAAGAAAAAAAATCCCAAGCTGTTGTCCTTTATAAGACAAACTTAAGTGTACTAGGAACAGAGGTAAGGGAGTAGCCTCCTGCAAAAATTAGAGAGGAACATTTAAAGTAAGCTGTAGAAGGGGTGGGGGACTAGTAAGTAGTTGTTAGGAATCAGGGAAGGACAGCATTAAGGGGTAGTAAGAGGTTGCTCAGGTCCACTGATTGGTCTCTTCAAGGGGTAGTTAGTGGTTTCTGGAGTTCAGAGAAGGGTAGCGTTAAGGAGCAGTGAGGATCTGATATGATTTAGGAAAGGGTAACTCTAAGGGGTAAATCAGGGTTTTAAGGTTTATGGGGTTGGAAGGATTATGGGATACAAAAAGGTTATTATGGTACAGTTCGATCAATTAAAAAATGCATCCAATAAAAAGGCTTTTAAAATGCAACATATTTAGATTTGTCATCGATAATAATGAAGGACACAACATTATTACCTCAACAATTTCAACTCTGTAGTCAGCATTTTAAATGTCGACTTAATTCATTACAACTGATCATACAGGAGGAGGGGGGTAATACTTATGATAATGAGAAGAGTGACATTCTATCCTTGAACACCTCCATCCTTAAACTTCTGAATTTGCTAACCTGTCCACAAACCGCTTCCACGAATTGCATCATGCTTGATCACAACTAGACATCTGTCAGTTGTCCTCAGCAAATTATAACGTAATAAAACTAAAGTGCTTAGGTATTTGGATCTGATCTTATGTATGGTGCTGTGATACTCATAGATCCATGTCTATGCCATATAAAACCGCAAATAAAAAAATAAGTAACAAAGTCCTATTAGGATATTCCATACCAAATGTGGTGGTTGTCCCATCTGCCGTCAATTTAACCTATGGCACTTGTAATTTGGTAGATGTGATACCTGCCAGGTTTTGACAGTGTATCCCACCATTCAACTCTAAATGAGGTCCATTTTGCATTTGAATTAATAAAGAATTGTTGAAAGACTTTCTTATGACATGGAACTATCTGGTAGATGTATTAAAAATGTATAAGCTGCTAGTGAAATATGTGCTCTTTCATATGTAAAAGTAAGTTCAACGAGCAGATAAAGCTAGGTTAATTTTGAACATAGAATGTGACAGACCTATAAGGGAATCTACTTTCTTATTTTGTATTCACAACACTGAAAAAGTGATTTACATGATTTCCTTATGTCCAGTTCTGGAAGGTATGCAAAAATGTAACAAATGTTTTAAGCAATATGGAGTGAGATGTGTGCATCAATATCTAGGTTTATGTCTGTGTGCTGTTTCTCGCCCAAAAACTGTATATGTATATATAATTACATTTTTAAATCTCTATTAAGGAGTTTCTTTAAAGGCTAGTGTGATTAGCAGAGATTAATCCGTTTTTTAGGGTGCTGTATCAGTCAAGTGCTCTGTACTATTATAGAGCTATCTCAATGTGCTAACTATAGAAGTGTTTTATTACAATGAACTCAGCTGGTTTTTATAGTGATCATGTTGTTCACTTGAATTCAAACAGGTTTTAGAATATGATTTAGAAATTATTGCAGTTTAGATTATTGTTTTATGTATACTTTTCTTTGTAACTTGCAATATAGATTTGACGTGCTATTATAAAGTGTACATCTCTTACCTGATCATACTTTTTGGGACAAGTACAATTTTACTTGCAGTGTGTGTTATACAGAATGCCGAGTATGCAGCTCACAGTACATCAGCAAGGAACACAATGACAATAAATGCTCAGGTTAATTACAGGTGATCATCATTACTGCAATTCTTGCTTGCTCGTCTCTTTCCTTGCCAATGGAGTGAGTTTGCCTTTTCACTCCCTTGTATCACCCCGTTCAAACTGTCTTCACTTTCGATTAAAAGAGCTACAAAGATGTATAAAAACCCTCCCCTTTCTCCACACTTCCCATGTTCTTTTGGGGACTGCTGTTGGCATTTTCCACTGCCAGCTCTGTGTGGTGTTTTTTGGGTAATGGCTGTGGTTGCTGAGGTGCCCAGGGCCGGACTGGGAACCAAAACCGACCCTGGCAAAGTGCTCGGCCGCCCTCCCCCTACCCCGCCATGGGGTTGTGGGTGCTGCCGACCTCTATGCCAGGGCCGGTTTTCGGCCGATTTTGTTACAGGGACGATTCTGCAAAATCGTCCCTGTAACAAAAACGGCCCCCAGAGGCCCCGAAACCGGCCCCACAACCGTGCGGCGCACTGGGGGATTGCCCGGTGCCCGCTACGTCCAATCCGGCCCAGGAGGTTGTAGCGCTCTAGTGCTTCCATGGGGTCTCGGCTGAGCCCCGGAAACACATACAAACTTTGTATCACCTTCTGGCCAGGCGTGGCCAGAAGGCTATAAATAAAAGGGACGGAGTCGCTCTGGACTTCCGGTCCGTCAGAGTATTCCTGTGTGAGAGTCATTATTATATATATTGCCCCTTAACGTCCTGTAAAGCCTGTGCGTGTTTCCTGCTGTGATTGTCTGTCCCCAAGCAGCGAGCGACCCCCCCCACACTGGTGACGAGGATGGGATCGCGATAAGTTTTCCCCAAGACGAAGAAGCTGTACCTGCCTGCAGAATCCGTGATCTGCGCCGCCGCAGTGAAGCGCCCGACGGAGAGAACCCCGGCACCGGTAAGCAGCAGATGTCAGAAGCTGCGTGAGGGACTGGTAGCCAGAGCACCTGAGAGACGCGAGCGCCGAGAGCAGGCCAGGCGTCTGGAAGAGCCGATCGCCGGTAATGAGGTGCGCGCATGCGCATTAGCTACGGGGCCTGTTTCCAGCACGCGATCCACGTGCAAAGGCCCAAGAAAAGACGCTGCAGCCCCGGATAGCCGGAAACAGAGGCATAAAAGGGAAAAAGGATAGAACACACGCGCAGGGGCAGAGAGATCACCCACAGCAAGCACTGGCAACCACAAGATAAATAGAAAACAAGCACTGGCAACCACAAGAGTCATAGAAAACACCCTGAGAAGGCAACGCAGCAGGCGCAGGACCATCGGGACCCACAGGCACACAAATAAAGCGCCTAAAGTAAGCGCAAGGACGCATATGAACAGAGGAAGTCTCAACAAGCATTGGTACCAACAAAAACCTAAGAACACAGCATGTCGAACCCACCGGGCGCCGCCGCCGCTGGAGCACAGCAACCAGGAAACCCAGCAGCCATCGCAGCAGGAGGACAACAGCAAGGACCACCCCCTGCAGGGCCACCCCCAGTGCAACAGGCAGGAACACCGATGCAACAGTCAGCGCACTCCCAGATTCAAGCGCTACCGCCGTTCAGTGAGCTCATTGACCCATTAACAGCAGCTCCAAGGTGGGCAGTCTGGATTGGACGTCTAAACAACAATTTGTAGCCACCAGAGAAAAGGACGATGAATTCAAAAGATCGCTACAGCTGCCCTTCGTGGCGATGAGATTTACAAACTCTTTGCACATCTCCCAAACACGGGAGCAGCCACTGACTACAACGCCGCTGTTCGAGCAGTGAATGCCCAGTTCGACCCACAAACCCGCACTACGAACGCTTTAAATTTCGACAGTCAAGGCAGAGAGAGGTAGAAACAATGGATGCATTCCACACACGTCTAAGGGAACTAATCAGCACCTGCCTGGAAGATGACCAGACAAAGGAAGTCACCGCACAGCTAATTCAAGGATGCGGCAGCAAACAACTGAGAACGCTAATACTGCGCCAGCCTCGCGTCACACTAGAAGAAATACTGCTTTTAGCTCGATCGCATGAGCTATCTGACGTCAGGTCCACAGCGATGGAAGCAGCCCTCAATTCTAACGCGGACGCAGGAACAACAGTGAAAACTGAGAGAGTAGATGCCATCCGCAGCTCTGGCCGAAGTGGGCGAGGACGATGGCCAACTAGAACACCACGACGATCAACGTGCGGATACTGCGGACGAGAAGAACTCGCCCCCGATAGCTGTCCTGCCCGAGGGAAGATGTGCTCAAAGAGCAGAGTACCTAACCATTTCGCAGGTGTATGCCGAGGTAGTTTCCGCGGAAGAAACCAGTGAGGAAGGAAAACGCTATCAGGAGCAGTCAGGCACCTAACCATGGACGACACACAGTCCTCGTGCTCAACAAAGTCCCAACATCACCACTACGAGCGCATAGATGACTCTTCTACTGAAGAGGATGATGAGTGCTACTTCATATTTTCCACCAGCGACCTGAAAAGACGGCGGAGGCCACAACCCAAATGCCAAATTCAAATTGATGGATCATCAGTGACAGGAGTGATAGACACAGGCGCCACTGTAAACGTGATGGGGATACAACATTACAAGGCCCTCAATCCAAAACCACGGCTGATCCCATCCGCAGTCCGGATACTCACATATGGAAGCCACGAACCGCTTCCCCTGCGATGCAAAATGCTAGTGCAAGTCAAATTCGAAGTCCGAGAAGTGACGACAACGTTCCACGTCATCGACAAAGAAGCTGACCTCCTAGTTGGAAGTCACACGGCGGAGGACCTCAACCTCATTGCGTTCGCCAACGCTGTGAAGACCCTGCAGATCGAAGACATCCTTCAGCTGTTCCCATCCCTGTTTGAAGGTCTAGGGACAATCAAGAGGGCACCTGTGAAACTTCACATAGACAAAGCCATCCAACCAATCGCACTAAGGCACCGTAGGATCCCATTCCACCTGCGGGCAGCAATGGAACAAGAGCGGGTCCAATTAGAGAAACAAGGGGTCATTGAGAAAGTGACCGGTCCAACACCATGGGTGTCTCCCATGGTGATAGCAGAAAAACCTCGACAACCAGGAAAAATAAGGATCTGCATTGACATGGGTATGCCTAACAACTGAATAAAAAGAGAGAGGCACATAACACCCACTGTAGATGACATCCTAGCTGACCTAAACGGAGCCCAATGGTTTTCGAAATTAGACCTGAACGCAGGCTATCACCAGTTGAGGTTAGCAGAGGAGAGTAGGTATATTACTACATTCTCAACATACCTGGGCCTCAAAAGATATAAAAGACTGAACTTCGGAATATCTTCAGCTGCCGAAATATTCCAAAACACCATCAAAGAAATATTATCAGGTTTGCAAGGCATGCTAAATGTCAGTGATGACATACTGATACATTCCAAAACAAGCGTAGAACATCATCGCAGGCTGAGAACCACCTTCAAAAGACTAGCAGAACACGGGGTAACTCTACACAAGGACAAGTGCAAGTTCTTCGAGAAGTCCATAGAATTCTTTGGGTATGTGTACGATGCAGAAGGAGTCAAGGTAGATCCCCGAAAGTCTCAGGCCATTCGACATGCGCCTGCACCTACAAGAGCATCTGAAGTAAGAAGTTTCCTTGGAATGGCACAGTACTGCGCGAGATTTATCCCAAACCTAGCAACCATTGCTGAACCCCTGCGCAACTTAACAAAGAAAGAGAGCCCTTGGAAATGGGCCCGAGAAGAAGAAGAAGCCTTCAATGAAGTGAAAGAAGCCCTGCTAGATGGAACTACCAAAGCACACCGAAATCTTGGTAAATGCCAGCCCGGTCGGTCTGGGTGCACTACTAACTCAAGAGACTGAGACAGGAGTATGGGCCCCCCTAGCGTTTGCCAGCAAAGCGCTCACGGCAACAGAAGCAAGATATTCCCAAATAGAAAGGGAAGCACTACCGGTTAAATGGGCGTGTAACCATTTTTATTTGCACATCACAGGATATCCATTTAGGATGGTAACAGATCACCAACCACTAATACCACTATTCAAGGGCACCGCTCCTCATCCACCGCCACGGATTGAGCGCTGGGCAATCCAAATACAACAATACCAGATGGACCTCGTGTATAGGCCAGGATCGTAGAATCCTGCTAACTTTTTATCTCTCCATCCTACAACAGGAGAAATGACTGAAAATGAACAAGACACGCAAAAAGAGACGTTTGCGAACATGATATCCCAGTGGGCCTGCCCGCAAGTGCTGTCAGCCACCACAATCATAAGCCAGTATGCCAATGATGCAATCATTCAACGCGTCACCGAAGCAATACAAGCAGGATGCTGGGACAGATTTCTCCGCAACACTCAAAACTGGAATGAAGCGGAACGACTATGACTGGGAAAGTTCTGTAAAGTACACAACGAGCTCAGCATTGCCTAGAATGGGCTTATACTGAGAGGACCTCGAGTGGTAATATCCCTCACCCTACAGGAACAGGCGACGGCACTCGCACATGCTGGGCATCAGGGCACCCGAAGAATGAAGGCCAGAATGAGAGAGAAAGTATGGTTCCCTGACCTCGAAAAGCAGGTGGACACGGTTGTACAAAACTGCAGGGCATGCCAGCTAACAAGTGCACCTGAAGCCCCTGCGCCTGTCGTCACAGAAGCTCCAGCACCAGCCCCTTGGTCGTGGGTCAGCCTAGACTTCGGCAGTTTCCCTGATGGGAGAATTACAGTAGTCCTCATCCATAGCTATACCAAGTATTCAATTGTGGAGGTGGCAACATCCACGAGCTTCGTGAACATCCAGCCAGTGCTAAACAAAACCTTCGCCATGTATGGAATTCCACAGGTGCTCAAGACAGACAATTCCTTGAATTCTCTCCCCATTCCAGGGGAGCGAATTCAAGGACTTCTTGAAAGGACTAGGAGTGAAGCACCATCGCATCACACCACAATGGCCCCAAGCCAATGGAGAGGCCGAAAGGTTCATGAGAACCATCAACAAAACTCTGCGGATAGCCACGGTAGAAGGAACTGATCCGGAAGAGGCACTCCAACATTTTCTTAGAGAGTATCGGAGCACCCCCCACGGCACGACCCAAAGATCACCATGGTCACTTATGCTGTCTGGGCCATGGAGGGATCTCCTTTCCATGGCAGGAGACTGGAGGCCGGAACCCTACTCATAAGCGTTTGGTGTGTTTTCTTGGCAACCTTTTTTGAAGGCGGAGGCTGATTAGTTGTAGCCTTTCTCATCCCCATCACGTATTAACAGTTGTGTACGATGAGGTCCACAGGTATAGATTAAAAGAAATAGGGAATTTATATGTCGTAATAAGATACCATATGGGAATAGTCAGCGAGGAAAGAGATTGGAAAATGTAAATTGCAGCGCTTTCCCACCGCAGGAGTCAATCTTTGCTTGCGTATTGGAACTATGACAGCTGACGTGTGTCTATTCACTAAAAATAAAGGGATACACCCCCGCATACAGATCCTGCAGGTCCTCACTCACCTCACATTTATGCAGCCTTTATGCTACAGTCCCTCACGTGTCTCTATAACCACGTTCTCATAGGACCAGTGAAGTAGGGTTGGCAAGGTCAGCAGGTGGGCCCAGTTCCTCATGGCCAAGAGAGTGGGCACCGCCCAGTCTCATCCGGACGCTGACGGGCTAAGACGGGCCCGCCTTGGCCCCGACTTGGCCCGGACCGGGCCCGGGTATGTCCCGCATGCGTCCAACACTGTGGGACGCCTCTGACGCTGAAATAGTGCTCCTGTGCTGGTCCCGCCTCTCACCAGGGCTCGGTGCAAAGTGCTACGTGCTGGCCAAAGTCAAACGTTACTCTGAGGGTCACACGCTGCGGGATACCTCTGATGCTGAAATAGCACTCCTGCGTTGGTCCCGCATCTCATCAGTGCTCGGTGCAAAGTGAAGGGTCCCAGTTTGCAATCAAATATTGTGGGAAAAGGTGCCCTCTTAGAAAAAAAATTTGTGCCCACAAAAAAAGAAAAAAAATACCAAGCTGTTGTCCTTTATAAGACAAACTTAAGTGTACTAGGAACAGAGGTAAGGGAGTAGCCTCCTGCAAGAATTAGAGAGGAACATTTAAAGTAAGCTGTAGAAGGGGTGGGGGACTAGTAAGTAGTTGTTAGGAATCAGGGAAGGGCAGCAGTAAGGGGTAGTAAGAGGTTGCTCAGGTCCACTGATTGGTCTCTTCAAGGGGTTGTTAGTGGTTTCTGGAATTCAGAGAAGGGTAGTGTTAAGGAGCAGTGAGGATCTGATATGATTTAGGAAAGGGTGACTCTAAGGGGTAAATCAGGGTTCTAAAGTTTCAGGGGTTGGAAGGATTATGGGATACAAAAAGGTTATTATGGTACAGTTCGATCAATTAAAGAATGCATCCAATAAAAAGGCTTTTAAAATGCAACATATTCAGATTTGTCATCAATAATAATGAAGGACACAACATTAATACCTCAACGATTTCAACTTTGTAGTCAGCATTTTAAATGTCGACTTAATTCATTTCAACTGATCATACAGGAGGAGGGGGGTAATACTTATGATAATGAGAAGAGTGACATTCTATCCTTGAACACCTCCATCCTTAAACCTCTGAATGTGCTAACCTGTTCACAAACCGCATCCACGAATTGCATCATGCTTGATCACAACTAGACATCTGTCAGTTGTCCTCAGCAAATTATAACGTAATAAAACTAAAGTGCTTAGGTATTTGGATCTGATCTTATGTATGGTGCTGCGATACTCATAGATCCATGTCTATGCCATATAAAACCGCAAATAAAGAAATAAGTAACAAAATCCCATTAGGATATTCCATACCAAATGTGGTGGTTGTCCCATCTGCCGTTAATTTAACCTATGGCACTTGTAATATGGTAGATGTGATACCTGCCAGGTTTTGACAGTGTATCCCACCATTCAACTCTAAATGAGGGCCATTTTTGTCATTTGAATTAATAAAGAATTGCTGAAAGACTTGGAACTATCTGGCAGATGTATTAAAAATGTATAAACTGCTAGTGAAATATTTGCTCTTTCATATGTAAAAGTAAGTTCAACGAGCAGATAAAGCTAGGTTAATTTTGAACATAGAATGTGACAGACCTATAAGGGAATCTACTTTCTTATTTTGTATTCACAACACTAAAAAAGTGATTCACATGATTTCCTTATGTCCAGTTCTGGAAGGTATGCAAAAACGTAACAAATGTTTTAAGCAATGTGGAGTGAGATGTGTGCATCAATATTTAGGTTTATGTCTGTGTGCTGTTTCTCGCCCAAAAACTGTATATATAATTACATTTTTAAATCTCTATTAAGGAGTTTCTTTAAAGGCTAGTGTGATTAGCAGAGATTAATCCGTTTTTTAGGGTGCTGTATCAGTCAAGTGCTCTGTCCTATTATAGAGCTATCTCAATGTGCTAACTATAGAAGTGTTTTATTACAATGAACTCAGCTGGTTTTTATAGTGATCATGTTGTTCACTTGAATTCAAACAGATTTTAGAATATGATTTAGAAATGATTGCAGTTTAGATTATTGTTTTATGTATACTTTTCTTTGTAACTTGCAATATAGATTTGACGTGCTATTATAAAGTGTACATCTCTTACCTGATCATACTTTTTGGGACAAGTACAATTTTACTTGTAGTGTGTGTTATACAGAATGCCGAGTATGCAGCTCACAGTGCATCAGCAAGGAACACAATGACAATAAATGCTCAGGTTAATTACAGGTGATCATCATTACTGCAATTCTTGCTTGCTCGTCTCTTTCCCTGCCAATGGAGTGAGTTTGCCTATTCACTCCCTTGTATCACCCCGTTCAAACTGTCTTCTCTTTCGATTAAAAGAGCTACAAAGATGTATAAAAACCCTCCCCTTCCTCCAAACTTCCCATGTTCTTTTGGGGACTGCTGTTGGCAATTTCCGCTGCCAGCTATGGGCTCATTAGGATGGCGGACGGACTTGCGTCCGTCCGCCACCCTAGAGGAGGAGGGACCGTCCGCAGGGGCCGCGGCGCTCCCTCCAGTGCAATTAGGATTTGACCGCCAGGGTGGCGGTCACATCCTCTATCTTTAACATTGCTGCGGGTGCAGCTCCAAGCTGCACCCGCCACAATGTTAAAAATGCATGCACCGCATTTGCGTGCACAAAGCGGCAGGCACCGCGCGGTGCCTGCTGCTTTGTTCACGCAAATGCAGGGGGGTACCATAGGTACCACCCATGTGCACCCGCCACCCCCCTTCACCGAGGGGGCCCGCAACCGGCCCCCGAAGTGAAGGTTCGTATGCTTTTCCACGGCGGAAAAGCCGCCGCGGAAAAGCATACATTTTACACCATCCTCATATGGCTGGCGGTGTCTGATAGACACCGCCAGCCATGTTAGAGCTTTTCCGTCGCGGTTGTAAGCCAACCGCGGCGGAAAAGCGGCGGACTGAAACCAGGACCCACCAGCCATCCTAATTTGGGGGTGAGTCTTTGGTTGGTCCGCAGAGGATTTTCCGCATCCGCCGGGCCGGAGGATGCGGAAAATCCTCCATCCTAATGAACCCCTATGTGTGGTGTTTTTTGGGTAATGGCTGTGGTTCCTGAGGTGCCCAGGGCCGGACTGGGAACCAAAACCGACCCTGGGAAAGTTCTCGGCCGTTCTCCCCCCACCCCACCATGGGGTTGTGGGTGCTGCTGACCTCTATGCCAGGGCCGGTTTTCGGCCGATTTTGTTACAGGGACGATTCTGCAAAATCGGCCCTGTAACAAAAGCCGCCCCCAGGGGCCCCAAACCGGCCCCCCAACCGTGCGGCGCACTGGGGGATTGCCCGGTGCCCGCTACGGCCAGTCTGGCACTTGAGGTTGTAGCGCCCTAGTGCTTCCATGGGGTCTCGGCTGAGCCCCGGAAACACATACAAACTTTGTATCACCTTCTGGCCAGGCGTGGCCAGAAGGCTATAAATAAAAGGGACGGAGTCGCTCGGGACTTCCGGTCCGTCAGAGTATTCCTGTGTGAGCGTCATTATTATACATATTGCCCCTTAACGTACTGTAAAGCCTGTACGTGTTTCCTGCTGTGATTGTCTGCCCCCAAGCAGCGAGCGACCCCCCCCCCACACTGGCGTCGAGGATGGGATTGCGATAAGTTTTCCCCAAGACGAAGAAGCTGTACTTGCCTGCAGAATCCGTGATCGGCGACACCGCAGTGAAGCGCCCGACGGAGAGAGCCCCGGCACCGGTAAGCAGCAGATGTCAGAAGCTGCGTGAGGGACCGGTAGCCAGAGCGCCTGAGAGACTCGAGCGCCGGGAGCAAGCCAAGCGTCTGGAAGAGCCGATCGGCGGTAATGAGGTGCGCGCATGCGCATTAGCTACGGGGCCTGTTTCCAGCACGCGATCCACGTGCAAAGGCCCAAGAAAAGACGCTGCAGGCCTGGATAGCCGTAAACGGAGGCATAAAAGAGAAAAGGATAGCGCACACGCGCAGGGGCAGAGAGATCACCCACAGCAAGCACTGGCAACCACAAGATAAATAGAAAGCAAGCACTGGCAACCACAAGAGTCATAGAAAACACCCTGAGAAGACAACGCAGCAGGCGCAGGATCATCAGGACCAACAGGCACACAAATAAAGCGCCTGAAGCAAGTGCAAGGACACATATGAACAGAGGAAGTCTCAAGAAGCATTGGTACCAACAAAAACCTAAGAATACAGCATGTCGAACCCACCGGGCGCCGCCGCTGCTGGAGCACAGCAACCAGGAAACCCACCAGCCATCGCAGCAGGAGGACAACAGCAAGGACCACCCCCAGTGCAACAGGCAGGAACACCGATGCAACAGTCAGCACACTCCCAGATTCAAGCGCTACCGCCGTTCAGTGAGCTCATTGACCCATCAACAGCAGCTCCAAGGTGGGCAGTCTAGATTGGACGTCTAAACAACTATTTCGTAGCCACCAGAGAAAAGGACAATGAATTCAAAAGATCGCTACTGCTGCACTTCGTGGCGATGAGATTTACAAACTCTTTGCACATCTCCCAAACACGGGAGCAGCCACTGACTACAACGCCGCTGTTCGAGCAGTGAATGCCCATTTCGACCCAATACTCAACCCGCACTACGAACGCTTTAAATTTTGACAGTCAAGGCAGAGAGAGGTAGAAACAATGGATGCGTTCCACGCACGTCTAAGGGAAATAATCAGCACCTGCCTGGAAGATGACCAGAGAAAGGAAGTCACCGCACAGCTAATTCAAGGATGCCGCAGCAAACAACTGAGAACGCTAATACTGCGCCAGCCTCGCATCACACTAGAAGAAATACTGCTTTTAGCTCGATCGTATGAGCTATCTGACGTCAGGTCCACAGCGATGGAAGCAGCCCTCAATCCTAACGCGGACGCAGGAACAACAGTGAAAACTGAGATAGTAGATGCCATCCGCAGCTCTGGCCCAAGTGGGCGAGGACGATGGCCAACTAGAACACCACGACGATCAACGTGCGGATACTGCAGGCGAGAAGAACACGCCCCAGATAGCTGTCCTGCCCGAGGGAAGACGTGCTCGAAGTGCGGAGTACCTAACCATTTCGCAAGTGTATGCCGAGATGGTTTCCGCGGAAGAAACCAGTGAGGAAGGAAAACGCTATCAGGAGCAGTCAGGCACCTAACCATGGACGACACACAGTCCTCACGCTCAACAAAGTCCCAACATCACCACTACGAGCGCATAGATGACTCTTCTACTGAAGAGGATGATGAGTGCTACATCGTACTTTCCACCAGCGACCTGAAAAGACGGCGGAGGCCACAACCCAAATGCCAAATTCAAATTGATGGATCATCAGTAGGCTGTGGGGTTTTAGGTTTAAACCTATATTAACTGATAAAACCCCACTGAAAGAAAAATAGCCCTCACCGGTGAAAACATATAAACACTGAAAAAACACCTGCACAACCACAAACTAAATGCCAATCAAAGAAAGGAAAAAGAGAGTGAAAGAGTCATTTTTTTCTTCCTGAAGAGGTCAATGCAATGTAACTTTGTTATACAAGCTAGCAGTAAGAAAGACTGGCTAACATTATTCTGCTTGAGTTTTGTTCTTTAGGGATGCCACTAAAATATTGTTTCTTCTTCCTTTTACTTTTCCTGTTTTGTGGCCTTGGGTCTAAAGATGCAGGGTTTAGTTTCATATTTTAGGTGTAGTTTAATTATTTTATAAACTGAAGAAAATCAGGAAATATCAAACTCATATATGATATTTTGGCTGCATTTGATTCTTTCACTGATAGGTAAAATGGCTGGTTTCATAAAAATCTTTCCTAATATGTGTCATCACATTTACCCACAGATAATGGGTAAAAACCCTTAATACATCAGACCACAGTTTCTAGCTGGTCAGTATTGATAGTAGGTGGAATTGCCAACACCTCAGGCTTTAAACATTCAATGCAAGGTATAGTTACATTATCACCAAGCATCTGGGATAGTGGTGAAAACATGACACCAGACTTTTGGAAAACATGGAACGCAGTGTCACTTGTAATGCTCTGCAAAAAAGGTTCTTTCCAAGTTCAACAAATATTGGAGTGATATTGTTTGTATTTGCAGTGATTCAGCTATGTATATGAAAAAGTTGTGTGATGACCTGTCAAATTGATACCCGAGCTGAAGTGATTCCCATTAGGACATCCTTGCCACTTGTTAGATGGTATGCTGAGAGCATCTTTACAGTCTTCAGAGTTAATGAGCGATGCTATTGACTTTTTAGTCCATTCTGGTGCACTGTTTTCTTATGCACAGGAACTAAAACGCAAATATTTATCATTTTGTGCTTTATGTGGCATCAAAGAAAGCGTCATCCCAACTGTGTCCCTTAGCTGATGGTTCTCATCCCAAGGGGCTATGAATGCTGAGAGGGCCTTTTAACAGAAGTTTACATGGGAAGGAAGGAGCGAGCGCACATGACCCAAAGACTCACTGAAGAAGTATTGTACGGTGTACTACAATAAGATTAATTTGCAAAAATCTGTTTGGACCCCATATACACTATATGTACACTGTTTATATACCATGTTCTTTCAGTGCAGAAAGCAAGCAATAATAAAAGCAAAATGTTCCATAAACACCGGAAAAACACTTTTTCTGTTGTTTTTAGTGGCGCGAAAATGTGTAACCACTGATAACAACTGTTTTTTAAGATATTGAAAACACTGAAAAAACCCCACCAGAATTTACCAAAAATAGAAACTGAAAACAGGAAAGCCTAATCATCAGTGACAGGAGTGATAGACACAGGCGCCACCGTAAACGTGATGGGGATACAACATTACAAGGCCCTCAAGCCAAAACCACGGCTGATCCCATCCACAGTCCGGATATTCACATATGGAAGCCACGAACCGCTTCCCCTGCGAGGCAAAATGCTAGTGCAAGTCAAATCCGAAGACCGAGAAGTGACGACAACGTTCCACGTCGTCGACAAAGAAGCTGACCTCCTAGTTGGAAGTCACATGGCGGAGGACCTCAACCTCATTGCGTTTGCCAACGCTGTGAAGACCCTGCAGATCGAAGACATCCTACAGCTGTTCCCATCCCTGTTTGAAGGTCTAGGGACAATCAAGAGGGCACCTGTGAAACTTCACATAGACGAAGCCATCCAACCAATTGCACTAAGGCACCGTAGGATCCCATTCCACCTGCGGGCAGCAATGGAACAAGAGCGGGTCCAATTAGAGAAACAAGGGGTCATTGAGAAAGTGACCGGTCCAACACCATGGGTGTCTCCCATGGTGATTGCAGAAAAACCTCGACAACCAGGAAAAAAAAGGATCTGCATTGACATGCGTATGCCTAACAAAGCAATAAAAAGAGAGAGGCACATAACACCCACTGTAGATGACATCCTAGCTGACCTAAACGGCTATCACCAGTGAGGTTAGCAGAGGAGAGTAGGTATATTACTGCATTCTCAACATACCTGGGCCTCAGAAGATATAAAAGACTGAACTTCAGAATATCTTCAGCTGCCGAAATATTCCAAAACACCATCAAAGAAATATTATCAGGTTTGCAAGGCGTGCTAAATGTCAGTGATGACATACTGATACATTCCAAAACAAGCGAAGAACATCATCGCAGGCTGAGAACCACCCTCAAAAGACTAGCAGAACACGGGGTAACTCTTCACAAGGACAAGTGCAAGTTCTTCCAGAAGTCCATAGAAATCCTTGGGTATGTGTACGATGCCGAAGGAGTCAAGGTAGATCCCCGAAAGTCTCAGGCCATTCCACATGCGCCTGCACCTACGACAGCATCTGAAGTTAGAAGTTTCCTTGGAATGGCACAGTACTGCACGAGATTTATCCCAAACCTAGCAACCATCGCTGAACCCCTGCGCAACTTAACAAAGAAAGAGAGCCCTTGGAAATGGGCCCAGGAAGAAGAAGAAGCCTTCAATAAAGTGAAAGAAGCCCTGCTAGATGGAACTACCATGGCCTACTTTGATACCGCAAAGCACACCAAAATCTTGGTAAATGCCAGCCCGGTCGGTCTGGGTGCACTACTAACTCAAGAGACTGAGCCAGGAGTATGGTCCCCCCTAGCGTTTGCCAGCACAGCGCTCACGGCAACAGAAGCAAGATATTCCCAAATAGAAAGGGAAGCACTACCGGTTAAATTGCCGTGTAACCATTTTCATTTGTACATCACAGGATATCCATTTCGGATGGTAACAGATCACCAACCACTAATACCACTATTCAAGGGCACCGCTCCTCATCCACCGCCACGGATTGAGCGCTGGGCAATCCAAATACAAGGATACCAGATGGACCTCCTGTATAGGCCAGGATCGAAGAATCCCGCTAACTTTTTATCTCGCCATCCTACAACAGGAGAAATGACTGAAAATAAACAAGACAAGCAAACAGAGGAGTTTGTGAACATGATATCCCAGTGGGCCTGCCCGCAAGCGCTGTCAGCCACCACAATCATAAGCCAGTATGCCAATGATGCAATCATTCAACGCGTCACCGAAGCAATACAAGCAGGATGCTAGGAAGGATTTCTCCGCAACACTCAAAACTGGAATGAAGCGGAACGACTATGACTGGGAAAGTTCTGGAAAGTACACAACGAGCTCAGCATTGCCGAGAATGGGCTTATACTGAGAGGACCTCGAGTGGTAATACCCCTCACCCTACAGGAACAGGCGACGGCACTCGCACATGCTGGGCATCAGGGCACCCGAAGAATGAAGGCCAGAATGAGAGAGAAAGTATGGTTCCCTGACCTCGAAAAGGAGGTGGACACGGTTGTACAAAACTGCAGGGCATGCCAGCTAACAAGTGCACCTGAAGCCCCTGCGCCTGTCGAAACAGAAGATCCAGCACCAGCCTCTTGGTCGTGGGTCAGCCTAGACTTCGGCAGTTTCCCTGATGGGAGAATTACAGTAGTCCTCATCGATAGCTATACCAAGTATCCAATTGTGGAGGTGGCAACATCCACGAGCTTCGTGAACATACAGCCAGTGCTAAACATAACCTTCGCCATGTTTGGAATTCCACAGGTGCTCAAGACAGACAACGGACCCCCATTCCAGGGGAGCGAATTCAAGGAATTCTTGAAAGGACTGGGAGTGAAGCACCATCGCATCACACCACAATGGCCCCAAGCCAATGGAGAGGCCGAAAGGTTCATGAGAACCATCAACAAAACACTGCGGATAGCCACGGTAGAAGGAACTGATCCGGAAGAGGCACTCCAACATTTTCTTAGAGAGTATCGGAGCACCCCCCACGGCACGACCCAAAGATCACCATGGTCACTTATGCTGTCTGGGCCACGGAGGGATCTCCTTCCCATGGCAGAAGACTGGAGGCCGGAACCCTACTCCCCCGAAGCCACTCAAGAGCGAAGACGGAGGAACAACGACAAGGCGAGTCAGAAGAGGAGAGCTCATGACCGAGAACTAGCACCCGGAGACACGGTATTGATCCAAACCCGAAGACCCGGGTGAAAGTTCCGCACCCCATACGAGGCCGAGCCCTGGGTGATCACAGCAACCAAAGGCACAGCAATAACTGCACAACGGAATGGGGAAGAAGTAACACGGAACATCTCGTGGTTCAAGCGAATACCATCTGACCCTAGTGGTGAGGAGCGAGCGAATGAACCGCCGGCTGGCGAAACCGCTGAAAGCGGATCAGAGCAAGTTTGTCCTGACTTGGCAACTGACCTACCTGGAGCACCAGAACAATCACCCCGAAGATCCCATACAGAACACTTACCTACCAGAGGAAGGCAACGGTATGATCTCCTACCAAACCCAAGACCCAACCAAAGACTTGCCGACTTTGCCTGCTGAGTTGTCGTCCAGCTGGCCACTGTCAAAAGACTAACTTGGGAAGGGATGTGGCGCTCTAGTGTTTCCATAGGGTCTCGGCTGAGCCCCGGAAACACATCCAAACTTAGGGGCAGATTTACATGCCCCTTGCGCCTCTTTTATGCCGCTGTTGCATCACTTTTGTGATGCAGCGGCAGCACAAAAGATGCGCCATGGTGCGGGATATCTACAACGTGATGCATCTGGGAGATGCGTCACGTTGTAAAGCCCTGCCTCAGAAGGAGGCGTTTTGGCGCAGGGGGGGGCGTTCCGGCGCAGGAACGCCTCCTAAAAGTGGCTGAGTGAAATCTACAAGATTTCACTCAGTCACTTTTGGGCCCATGCTGCATCAAAACCCTGCGCCTGCTTGAAGCAGGCGTATGGATGGATTGACGCAGCATTGTGAGAATAGGCCCCCCTAGAGCATTGCTGGAGCTGCGTCGCGCTTGCGACGCAACTCCAGCAATGCGCAACTTTTACGACACAGATGCGCCACGCATCTGTGCCGTTTTTGCCCCCATGGTGTGCCGCATTGTAAATGTGGCGCATCCATGGTAGCGGAGGCATGGCGCACAATAAGTGGCGCATCCCTGCTGATATGCAGGGATGGGCCACTTATTGTAAATCTGCCCCTTTGTATCACCTTCTGGCCAGGCGTGGCCAGAAGGCTATAAATAAAAGGGATGGAGTCGCTCGGGACTTCCGGTCCGTCAGAGTATTCCTGTATGAGCGTCATTATTAAATATATTGCCCCTTAACGTCCTGTAAGGCCTGTGCGTGTTTCCCGCTGTGTTTGTCTGCCCCCAAGCAGCGAGCGACCCCCCCACAGAGGTGCCTCTGTTTTTTACTTTTATACCCGACAGATGCTAGTTGGTGGTATCCCAGAGCCACGTCTAGACAGGCATTCAAATCAGTGGCTCTTGATGTCAAAACAGACGCTGAGGGAGATCCCAGTGGACGCTTGTTTCTTTTGTCGTTCCTCTGGCGCTGTGTTTGACAAGGGCAGTGTCTCGGCTAAGACTTTCTTGCAATTCCATGGGGCAGTTCTGCATGGAGCTCCCAGGGGGCTTGCGCTTGTGTTGTTCCCTGGGAGCTGTGTCTTATGGCGAAAGGCTTCCTGTGGAATAATTTGCATATTGTTTCGGCTTCTCACTGTAATTAAGGGCCCCTTCGGAGCCAATTTTTTGGGGTACTAGAGCGTACGGCCGGCATGCCATTTTTGGTACTTTTTACAGGGTGCATGTGTGCTTCTCATATTTGAGGCCTTCTCGCTTGACAGCCGCATTTTTCTCTTCTCAGCATTTAAAGTGTCATTGGCAGCGCATTATGTTGACTCTTTTTCGTGCCTCGATTCTGTCCTTGGTAGGAATAAGAGGCTGTATAAGCTCCTCATATTTTCCTTTTCTACTGAGGTGATTACTTTTCTTCCTGGCTTTTGGAGTGGTAGGTCAGCTCCCTTTTCAGGCAGTGTAGTAGACGGCCCCTTCAGGACCCTTGAGGTATACAAGTCCTCCTTCTTCCCTCATGCTCTGTCTACGTGTTGGGTCTCACTTGGGTCACCAGAGTCAAGCACTCACATAAGACACATCATGGCTCTCCTGGCAGACTCTTTCATGACATTTGAGGGGGTAGTCATAGGCACCATTCTCCTTCTATGTCTGAGGTGCACTTTTAGGAGATGGTAAAACAATTGTTAGAGACCTACAACAAACATAGGGGTAGGATTTCTCCTCCTATTTTTCCTGGTTCTTCATCTGGCTCTTTGTGTTCAGTTTCCTCTCCTTTGTCAGTTTCTTCTTGGGCCCCACTGGATTATGCTGCAGAGGAGGTAGTTTTGCAGTCAGACCCTTCTTCCAGGGGGAAATATATTATGGGGGAAACCTTCAAACCTGTTATTTCTTACCTTTCATATAACCTTCAGCTTCCTGAGGACGACTATCAGCCCCCCAGTACTAGAAGGGACTGGTTCAGACAACTCTTGAGCCTTCATTCCCTAAGAGACCAGTGATTCTTGCCATTCAGAACCTTTTAAAGGTTGAATAGATAGATCCGGAGAGAGATCTTGCCTAGATTCATGAAGGTACTGTATCCTTTGGCACTGTAGATGACAGAGTTTTGTCAGATTCTCACAGTTAACTCTCTTTTTTTGAATCTCATTGGGAAGCATTCCCTGTTTATGGAAGATGGGACCTAAAGTGACCCAGTGGACTAAAAGGTGAAAGAGGCCCCAAGCAAAAACTCAGTTCTAGTCTCAGCCTTTCCTTAAGGTCAGAAATCTACAAGGTATATACTTACAAGTCATTAGTTAAGGAGTTTCAGCCTCTGACTTTGGCAATCCACGAAGGCAAGGATTTCTCACAGTTATGGGTCGCATGGGAGTCCTGGTAAAATTCCTTTCAGGTATCTCTTTTGATAACCTAAAGGCATCTGCGATGGCTTTGGCAAGCTCTGTAGCCACTAGACGAAATTTGCATTTACGAAACTGGAGAGCAAAGGTGGCTCAGAAGAACAATTTGTTGAGGATGTTTTTCTCTGTTAGCAGACTGTTTGGTGATGAATAGGAGTAGGTTCTCAAGAAGTTGTTTAATAACCAAAAACATATACAACCTTTCCATCATAAAAATAGGAAGGCTTGGGATACCGGCAGTAGGAGATCTTTTCAGTACAGGAAACAGTGAACAGATTTCCAACAGAGTTAGTCTCATTTTCAATGTAAACTTCTCAGGGTTCTGGTTCATCCCATCAGCTGAGTAATACGTGGGGTTTTGAAGCAGCCCTCCTGACTAAGACAGGCCCTCCCTCAGTGCTGAGGATGGCATCTCCTTCAGTTTCTGGAGGTGTGTAGGATCTGGATTTGTGACAATTGCGTGATTCAAAGGGCTATGCTCTGGAGTTCTCTCCAGATATCCAGGACACTAATTTTTTACAAAACCCAGTAGCCCAGGGAGATGATCGTGAGAAGGGCCTTGGAGGGGACTATGGAATCATTGCTAGAGAAACAAGTCATTGTCTAGGTCCCCTCTCAGAAGAGAGGCTTTGGTTCTTATGCTTGAGTCTTCCTTGTCAGGTAAATCACAGGAGAGTTTCCTATGATTTTAGACTTCTGTTTCCCAAGGTACATTCAGACCATTCACTTCAAAAATACTTTGCAGCAAGTGATTCCACTACTGTCTTCTGGGAAATGTTTGGCAAAAATCGATCTCCAAGATGCATATCTTCATTTGCCAGTGGCTTCATGGTCACAGGGGTACCTCTGATTATCCATTGGCATACATGACTGGCACATCTGAGTGCTTTCTTTTGGCCTCACGTTCACTCCTTTGATTTTTACTAAGATCCTTGCTCCAATGATTGGTCTCCTGCGCTCTTAGGGTGTTCTTGCCCTCCCTTATCTGGATGACGTGTTAATCCAAGCTTCCTCTCAGCAGAAGGCCCTGACGGACATGACTAGGACTATGGAGTCTCTGGAACTTATCTAGCGTCTTTCTCAATAACCTGAAGTCACATCTTGTCCCATCCCAGAGGGTGAACTATATTGAGGCTGTCTTCAAAACTCCCTGGGGGATGGTGTTTCTTCCAAGGACCAGACTCTCCTGATTGAGAAATATCATTTGAACCCTGCTCTACAAACTGGAAACATCAGTGAAGGACTGGTGACAGCTTCAGAGTAATATTGTGAGCAGGTTACTCATCCTTTCTTCGATTCAGGATCATGCTTGGTGGCACATGATATCTAGTTCTATCTAATTATCTTCAAGGCAGCAACCTTGGTCATCATTCCATGGTCTTGGTTCCAACTGGGCTGTGTAGTACACCATTTCCTTGTCCATTGGCATCCCACCCAGGAGGATTACAACAAAAGGATTGCGGTGTCCACCTCAGTGCGACAGGATCTCCACTGGTGGTTGACTCTGCCAACTCTAGCCAGGGTTACTCCCCTTTTCCTTCCTGCTCCCTTGATCCTGATAACCAATGCAAGCAGTCTGGGTTGGGGGTCAGTCCTGGAGGGCAAGGCAGCTCAGGGTATTTTTACTTTGACAGAAATGAGACATTGCTCCAACTTGAAAGAGTTAGGGGCGGTTTGGAATGCTTTTCTGAATTTTGGGCCCCTCTTGATGAACCAGGCTGTCTTGAATTACGTTGACAACCCTGTAGTAATGCCACACGCAAACCATCAGTTCAGCATGGGTTCCTCTACTCTCAACAGGTTGGCTCTCCTAATCTGTTTGTGGGTGGAGACCAATCTTCTCAATCTCAGAGTGGCTCACATTCAGGGGCTGCTCAACTATGAGGCAAACCTCCTAAGTGAAGTGTTTCTTTCATCTTAGGAATTCATCATAGATCCCCAGTTGTTTCGCCAGATCTGGAGCAGATGAACGGTTGCATTGGTGGACCGTTTTGTCTCTCTCCTGCCTGCCAAAGTCCCACTTTTCTTCACAGGGTTTCAGACCTTCTATACACTTTCTCTCCTATAGCCTAATTCCTGGGTTTCTGGTGCACCTTGTGAGGAAAAAATCTGAAGAGGTCATTCTTGTTCTTACTTTTTGGGTCAGAAAACTCTGGTTTTCTCTTGTTCAGTTTATAGCTCTTTAGGTAGAGTGGCTTTTTTCTTTGACTCTTCCTTCCCTGATCCAGCCAGTACTTCCTGCACAGACACTGCCAAGGTAACACTGTCGGTTTGGAGGTGAAGAGGGAGGGTCTCCTGAAAAAGGGACTCTCTATATCCATTTCTCATTCTCTTCAGTCATCTAGGAGGTCTCAAATAGTGTTCATATGCCTTATTGATGGAAGATCTTTTGATTGTTGGTGCAGGGAGAGGTCTTTGTCGGCTGTTTCTGCACCCAATGACAACATTCTTCAGTGTCTTCAGGGGGGATTTAAGAGGGGCCTTTACATTTATACTCTTACATTTCACTGGTTTTCCATTAAGACATTTAGGTATCCTTGGGAAATTGTGTCTTTCACTGAACCTCTGGCTTCTAGATTGTTTAAGGGGTTTCAGATTTAGAGAACCAAGGGTCCTTTCCTTCATGGGATCTATCTTAAGTTCTTGTTCACCTTCACAGAGAGACTTAAAAGACTTCAGAGGATGTATCCCTAAAATTTCTCACACTTAAAGTATATGTTTTGATAGGCATCAGCTCTTTGAGGGGGTTTAGAGAGCAAAGCCATCTGGTATGCCATTCTCCGTACTTAAGCATTTTAGACTATAGGGTGGTTTTATCCCTCAACCCTAAGTTACACCCCAAGATCAATTCTGTTTTTACCCTGGACCAGTAGATATTTCTGCCTGTACATCTGCAAGAGGCTTGTGTTCCTGATTTGTTTAACGCCTTGGTATTGTGACGGCCCTTAGGATTTACATTGCCCGATCAGCTGAGTTCTGAAAGTCTAACAGTCTTTTCGCAAACTTTGGCCTGTGAAAAGGGGGGCGAAACAGTCTTCTTAGATATTGACAAGGTGAGTCAAGTCTGTTATTTTCTCAGCATATATGGCAGTAAGTATGGACATGCTGGGTGAAATCAAGTCTCACTCTACCAGGGAGATGGCAGCTTCTTAGGCTGAGTAGTCTGGTGTCTAGATTAAGGATATATGTAAAGCTACAGCTTGGTCTTCCTCTTCCACCGTTATCACTCATTATAGGCTCACTGTTGCCTGGGGGTCTGAACTACCTTTTGGCTCTCATGTTTTGAAGGCTCGTTTGAATGATTGATTCCCATTTTTTTCTGCATGTTTATGGATGGTACTTACACTCTGTATTGTTTTATTATTCTATAAATTGTTTGGATTGAATAACAATGAATTCTTTCCTTTTGTTTCCAGCTTTTTGTGTATTTTTGCCCAAGGCTGCTGAAAAAGTTGATTGGCTTTTTTTTAATTTCTCCATTTGTAAGTAATGGGATAAGGTCAGGAAGAAGAGGAGGTAATGCGTGGATTACTTCCCAGTAATCTTCATTACTCCGATTCCTCCTTACTTTCCCATTCCTTGGATCTTTCCCAACCTCCCTTCTTTACTCAGCCCCTACTTTGGGGATGTTAAGAAAACAGAAACTATGGAGGAAAGGGAGGGATCTTAATAAATCTTTGTAGCTTTTCTAATAGAAAGTCAAGAGAGCTTTACAGAACTGATATATTGGAGCGAAGGGGCACACTCCATCAGTAAGGAATGGAACGCAGACAGGAAAAAGAGGAGATAATATGAATATGTCTTTATAAGTGTTGGGGATCATCAACCTATGTGTAGGTCGACCACCAATTAGAACTTGTGATGTGCATGATCACTGTGTTAGAGGTAAATCTGTGTCTTTCTATTTCGATGTGAATTTTTATGTGCATTACCCCTAAAGTTTGTAATCATTATTTTTATTTAGAATTGCAAGTGCATCAACTTAGCTTCTGCAAACTTCAGCTCCTATGTGTACATTGTAATTATTATTTGGTGATCGCAAACAATTCCGTGATATATAAAGCATGCAGCACACTGCCCAATTGTGGCTTATATCTCCAAAATGTCCAGGTAAAAATTAATCAAACTACGAAAACTGGAAGAAATGACTGGAAGACCATTGTGCCATTAAAATCATTAACATTTTGTGCACTTTTTATTCAGCGGTATCAGAGTTATTTGAGGAAAAAATCGCCTGTTAACTGTCGCAAGCTCTGGGAGACTGTCATGTTGCTCCTTTAAGTCATATTTAGAATTATTTGGTTTTAACGTTCTTTGTAGTCACAGGATTCTCTTCCAGCTTCTGTGCTGACAGTTGCTGGGGAAGAAGTCCTGTGTAGGTTGTATCCTACCCTGCTCCTGTGCTTTTCTTCTAATAAACTCAATTTACTACTTACTATTGAGTGGACTCAATACTACAATTTTGACGACGAGGTCCAGGAAGCACTAGGAAACCCCTCGAACCCTGATGAATTGAATTGAATTTTTTTTTTACCTATTTACAAGGGAGTATCGTTTTACTTAAGAATTAGTTTTATACTAATTCCATCGACATTTTAAAGATTTTTTCACTCCAAGGAACGCCTAAATTCTGCTTCTACCCTGCTAACCTACTTTGTTGACTGCTTTCTCCTCTATACCACATGAGTAAAGGAACTTTCTGAATTATTTGACCCCTGACTTCCGTTTTATGCGCAATCGTTTTTTTTCAGACTTTGAACATTTTCATTGTCTTGGCGCAGGGTCTGTTAATCATTACGAAACGTTACATGTGGTATGTGCATCTTTTGAAAAGCAGTAAAGCGGTTGATTAAGCAGTTACCTTTGACTTCGGATCGAGCGCTTTCATCTTGCCTCGCTCTCTGATTCTCCGACCTCCACTCTACGTTCGCTGTGATGCGCAGCATACCACGACGCATTACACACGTCGCGTGATGACGTAGGACGCCGGCGGCCATTTTGTAGTTTCCATAACAACGCTACCAGCTGTTCAGCGCTTGTTCCTCGTTACTCCTGAAACATCGTTCTACAGCAATAGTTATTTTAATCTTTTTGAAGCAGTTTTGGACAGCGTTTCCAATTGACAGCGTTTCCAGTTATCTGACAACATTCTACCCTTCTACACAATTATTATTAATCCTGCACGACTTCTAATTTTTCACCAAATTACACAGTCAGATCATTTTTGTTCTTTCTTCTTTAATTAATTGGTGACATTTTATAGTTCCTTATGGCTACCCAAAACTTTACCATACAATCACCCCAAACCTTTTGGCCATCTGGAACAGAACCTTGCATGAAGTGGCTTCAATGGAAGGCATACTTCCTAAACGTTATCAATACCATCAACGAAGAGGGAAAGATGAAACCTGAAAGGAAAAAGAAGTTATTTTTATATTCTCTTGGCGCTGGGGGTTTGAAAGTTTATGAGGAAATGTCAAAATGTACTGGTGGTGGTGAATCTAATGTTTTTAGTGATATCTTGAAAGGTTTTGATAATCACTTTTCTCCCAAAGTGTGCATAGGTATTACCAGGTATAATTTTTTTTCGCAGGAAACAACAACCTGGAGAAACTATAGATGTCTATGTATCTGAACTGAAAAAGATAGCAGATGATTGTAAGTTTGATAACCTTCAAGAACAGTTTATAAGAGATCAAGTCGTAATGCATGCATCTGATCCATCAATCCAAGACAGACTTTGGATTAATGGCGATTCAGACTTTAAGGATGTTTTATTTATCATTAGGAAAGCTGAGCTGTCTGGCCGTAGCGCTAAAGCTATCAAAGTAAATGACAAAGTTTTTTCTGATTCTAATGTTGTTTCCGAACATACAGTTTCTAAAGTTCAAGGTAAATCTAATTATAAACAGAAGTTCCAAAGTAAACCAAAGTCTAGTGATGTTAAAAATTCTGAGAAGTTCAAATGCTTCAGGTGTGGTAGCAATTCACATTTGGCTAATTTTAAATTGTGTCCAGCCATTAAGGAAAATTGCTCCAATTGTGGGTTAATTGGACATTATTCTAGAGCCTGTTACAGGTCTAAAAGTAAGAAAGTTAAGGTGATTTGTGATTCTTCTTCTAGTGATGGCGAAGATATTGTTAGAAAAGTTTTACATTGCTCTGTCGGAGATGAATGCATTAAAAAAGTCACACATTGCTCAATGGAAGACAAGTGTATTCAGAAACCACTTGAGAAAGTTTATATTTTCAATATTAATGACTCCTTGAAGAGAAACATTCTCAAAAAAACAATTTGCGACATGTTAATTGGAGGGGTTCCCATTAATATTTATGCTGATTCTGGTTCTCCCTACACTATAGTTAATGAGAAAGTGTGGAATTCTGACTTTGCACAATATTTGGGAAATTATTTTTATGCTTCAGACATCTCTCCTGAAGGATATTTGGGGGAAAAGATTGAAAGTATAGGTTTCAAGCCTTTAAAGTTCAGGTTTAAGAATAGAGATTCCCCGGGGAAACTTTGTGTGGCCAAACGAAGTCCTTCTGTCCTTGGATGGAGAGACCAGAGGGATTTAGATATCATTTTGAATCCCAATAGTCCTGAACCAGTTTTAGTAATTAATGATGGTGAAAAAATTGGTGATTCCATGTTTAAAAAGTTTCCCACAGTTTTTATTGGCAAGATTGGTAATTTTCATGGATTTTCTCATCGCATTGTCTTGAAGAGTGATGCAAAACCTAACATTTTTAAAGCTAGAAATATTCCTATTTTAGTTCGCAGTGACGTTGAGAAGGAATTGGAGAAATTGGTTGGAGAGGATATAATTGAAGCGATAGAATCCTCCGAATGGATTTCTCCAGTTGTAATCGCCAGACGTTCTAATGGCAAAATTCGGCTATGTGTAGATCTTCGCCATTTGAACGAGAACATTGTAATTGATAAATTTCCATTACCTAAAATTTCTGAAATGCTATCTTCAATCAAAGATGCCTCTATTTTTTCTACTTTAGACCTTTCTGCCGCTTACCATCAGATCTCTTGGATAATGACAGTAGGCATCTCACAGCGTTTATTACTCCCATGGGGTGTTTTCAATTTAAGAGAATGCCTTTTGGTTTAGCCTCCGCTGCTGCCATTTTCCAACGTATTATGCACCAGCTTTTTGGCAAACACCCTAAAATTAGATTTTTTTCAAGACGACATTTTAATTTATGGAAAAGATGAGGCTGAACACAATTCCATTCTTGAAGAAGTTCTTAGTATTCTTGAAAAGAAAGGTTTGACAATTGAGTTTTCCAAATGTCATTTTGGGGTTAAATCTGTGACTTATTTAGGTCATGTATTATGTTCTGATGGTGTATCAACTAAACCCAAGCTAGTTGATGCAATTAAAGAAGCACCTTCCCCAACTAGTAAGGATGATGTACGGTCATTCCTCGGGATGGTAGAATTTTATTCTAAATTTGTTAAAGGTTTCTCTAGTAAAGTTTTTAACATCAGACAACTTTTGAAAAGTAAAGTCAAATTTGAGTGGTCTGCTCTTTGTGAGAATGAATTTAATGGTATTAAATCCGACATCATCAATGCCCCAGTGTTGTCCCCTTTTGATTTGGATCTTGACTCTATTACGGTTGATGCCAGTAATAAGGGTTTGGGAAGTGTACTTTCGCAAATTGACAGTTTTGGAAAAGAACACATTGTTGCTTTTGCGTCTAGGGCTCTTTCTTTTCCTGAAGGTAAGTTTTCAGTTATTGAGAAGGAAACTCTTGCTGTTGTTTGGTCTTTAGAACATTTTCGGAGTTTTGTATGGGGCAAAAGATGTATAGTTAGAACTGATCATAAACCTCTCACCAAACTGCTTTCCACTGATGGTCTTTACAATGCCACCGCTAGAATTGCTAGGATGACTATGCGTTTACAGGACTTTATAGTCAAAATTGTATATTTTCCGGGCAAAAACAACGTAATTGCTGATTTTCTTTCACGCATGCCTTCTGATTTACAAGAGTGTGTAGTGAATGAGTGGGATTCCTTTCAAGTTGCCCTTATTCATGATGAGAACCCTTTTTGTATCGAGAAGAAAGTTTGGGTTGAAGAATATGTGAAGGACATGGTGTTAGTCTCTGTTGTTTCTTCTATTCGTGAAGGATGGCTGGAGAAGAGTAAATTGTCATCTGATCTTAGACCTTTTTGGGAGGTTAGAAATGAACTTACTGTTTTGGATAATACGATTTTTCGAGGTGACAAAGCTATTCCTCTAGTATCTTTGAGGAACTCCATTTTAAGTTTGTCACAAGGATCATTGTGGAATTGTTAAAACCAAACAGAATATCAAACAATGGTATTGGTGGCCTGGTATTGATGTCATGACTGAAAGAATGGTACGTGAGTGTATGGTTTGTTCAAATTCAGATAAGGTACTTAACACCTTAAAACCTGATATGTGTGTACCTATAGTTCCTGATGGTCCTTGGCATACTGTTGCAATGGATATTATGGGGCCTGTTGGGGACAGTCACAAATTCGTAATTTCTATCATTGACATTTTTTCTAGATGGCCTTGCATTACCATTGTAGATAGAGTTGATTCAGCCACTGTTTTGGAATTTATTGATAAGGTTTTTATGGAAGAAGGTCTGCCTACTCAAATTATTAGTGACAATGGTGTCCAGTTTTTGTCGAAACTGGCTAAATCTTATTTTGATAGAACAGGTATAATTCATAAAACCACTTCATTATATAATCCAAGTGGTAATGGATTATGTGAGAGATTTAATAAAGTTTTGAAGAATGCCATTCAGATTGCTAAGTTAAAAGAAGAAGATTGGGAAATTGGCGTTTACCAAGCTGTTTGGTCTTATAGAACTAACATTCATGATGCTTTGAAGATGTCACCATTTGAAATCATGAGGGGTCGTGTTGCTAGGACTAAGTACAATCCAAATTGGTTGCACAAGAAAGATTGCTTGGATATTTGTATGAATGAAATTAAGGGCAATATTGTTGAGAAACATCTCCAATATAAGAAAAATTTTGACAATAAATTTGCCACTGGCTCTGCACATGTTGAAACTGGGATATTAGTCAAAGTTAAAAAACCTTGGGAAGTTCGCAAAGGTGAATCTCAATTTTCTAAACCTTTAATGATTAAGAAAGTTTTACGAAATGCTGTTCTTTTGAGTGATGGAAAAGTGTGGAATTAAAAAAGAATTGCTATTTACAAAGGGAAGAAGGATTTTTGTACTGATTCCATTAATTCTGCACATTTTTCTAATATTACTCCGGATCCTCAAATTGTTCAAAATGAGGATCATGGTGGTTTGCTTTTTTCTGAAAGTGTTTCTGTTCCTATTAGTACTTGTAATGATGATATTCCTGGAAGTGTTAACAATGAAGCCATTTCAGAAATTGTTAACAAGGAAGGGTTAGTTTCCACTAAAAATTTTAGTGATAGCTATATTGCAGATGAATGTTGTTCTTCTAATCAAAATTCCAACAACACCCTTGTGAAAGATTCCATTCGTACTAAAGATACTGTGATTGGAAAGAAACGTGTTTGTTCCAAACCAATATGGTTACAAGATTTTGTTTGTTAATTAGTTTGTTTTTTCTTTTTGTTTCATAAGGAAGAAGATGTGTCATGTTGCTCCTTTAAGTCATATTTAGAATTATTTGGTTTTAACGTTCTTTGTAGTCACAGGATTCTCTTCCAGCTTCTGTGCTGACAGTTGCTGGGGAAGAAGTCCTGTGTAGGTTGTATCCTACCCTGCTCCTGTGCTTTTCTTCTAATAAACTCAATTTACTACTTACTATTGAGTAGACTCAAGAGACCTCTTACAACATTTGAACATGCTCTAAAGTGGACATGCTGAAGCGTTTAGGTTTGAAATAACACTGCTTGCCTCATGTGTGGAGGGCCAAAGCTTGTGAGGGAACCATGTTGGATTTTCTTGTCTATTGAGTTGCCAACTTTAACTAAAGATGCGTGGCAATAAAATGCACTCTGTTTATAATGAAACATTTCCTAGTTGACTGCAGTTACCTGATTTAATTCGGAATGTGTGCCAGCAGGTCATAGGGTTACTTAGTTATATTTAGTTAACATACAGAGGTAAACTCTGGGCCCAGATTTACCAAATTTTGCGCAAGCAGCACAGCAAGTGAAGCTGCTGTGTGAAAGGGAGAGAGCAGAGCTGCGCCATATTTTCAAAGAAGTGGAGCAGTTCTGTTCTCTCGCGGCACTAGCAAATGTATAGACTGCTAGAAACAATGCAGGTACCCTTGTGCTACTCCGCAAGGGGTAAACAGTCATAATATCGATTCCAAAATATAGAATGGACATAATATCGAAGTAAAAATATAGAATGGACAAAATATCGAATGGACACAATATAGTGGTTAAAAATATCGAATTTAAGGTAAGTAATATCGATTTTCAAAATATAGAAGTCAAAATATCGAAGTATACAATATAGGCATTAAATATATCGATTTTTTAATAATATCAATTTTTTAAAGTGTTTTGTATGTTAGTATATGTGTGAAAAGTGTATATTAATTTTTGTAATGTATGTTTAATGTATTTTAAGTAATGAATTTTATGTTATTTAATTTGTGCGTAATTTAATTCTGTAGCGGGTTGTGGGTTTATAGGGAATAGGGTGGGAAGTAATTTAATTATATTAAATTAAATATTAATTTTTAGCAATTATTATTAATTTTTAATTAAAGTTTGCTTTTTAGTTCTGTAGCGGGTTGTGGGTTTATAGGGGAATAGGGTGGGAAGTAATTTCATTGTAATTAATTAAATATTTTTATTTATTTATTGGTATTCATTTTAAATTTATTGTTATTTTTTAATTGGTAATTAATTTGTATTAATTGCCAATTAATTTGTATTAATTGATTAATTGTTAATTATGTTCATTTTCTAAATTTATTTTCTGTAGCGGGTTGTGGGTTTATAGGGGAATAGGGTGGGAAGTAATTTAATTGTAATTAAGTAAATATTTTTTTTCATTTATTGGTATTGATTTTAAATTTATTGTAAATTAATTTTTAAGTGGTAATTAATTTCTATTAATTGGCAATTCTTTTTTATTAATTGGTAATTATTTTGTATTAATTACATATTTGATAATTATGATAATTGTATTAATGTATTTTCTGTAGTGGGATGTGGGTTTATAGGGGAATAGGGTGGGAAGTAATGTAATTGTAATTAATTACATATTAAAAATACTTTTTGTGTATTGATAATTAATTTACTGTTAATTTTTAATTGGTATTAATTGTTATTATGAATTAGTTTTTGTTATTGAAAATTAATTAGTTGTTAAATAATTATGAATAGGTTATTAATTTTTAATAACTAATATGTAGTTGTATTTCTAATAAATTATTACATAATATTAAATTGGTTATTAATTTCAATTAATGTTTTATTGGTATTGATCTTTAATTTATTTTTAATAATATATTAAATCATTACTTTCCCTACTGTTAAACTCACTGGAGTAGGAATAGTAATTTTCACCCTACCGCTATCCAACGCTTTCCCTACTGTTGCACTCTCTGGAGTGGGAATAGTATTTTTTACCCCTACGCTATCCAACGCTTTCCCTACTGTTGCACTCTAAGGAGTGGGAATAGTAATTTTTACCCCTACGCTATCCAATGCTTTCACTACTGTTGTACTCTCTGGAGTGGAAATAGTAATTAGTACCCTTCCAATATCCAACGCTTTCCCTACTGTTGCACTCTCTGGAGTGGGAATAGTAATTTTTACCCCTACGCTATCCAGCGCTTTCCCTACTGTTGCACGCTCTGGAGTTGGAATAGTAATTTTTACCCTCCCGCTATCCAACGCTTTCCCTACTGTTGCACTCTCTGGAGTGGGAATAGTAATTTTTACCCTTATGCTATCCAACGCTTTCCCTACTGTTGCACTCTCTGGAGTGGGAATAGTAATTTTCACACTCCCGCTATCCAACGCTTTCCCTACTGTTGCACTCTCTGGAGTGGGAATAGTATTTTTTACCCCTACGCTATCCAACGCTTTCCCTACTGTTGCACTCTCTGGAGTGGGAATAGTAATTTTTACCCCTACGCTATCCAAAGCTTTCCCTACTGTTGCACTATCTGGAGTGGGAATAGTAATTTTTACCCTCCCGCTATCCAACGCTTTCCCTACTGTTGCACTCTCTGGAGTGGGAATAGTAATTTTTACCCTTATGCTATCCAACGCTTTCCCTACTGTTGCACTCACTGGAGTGGGAATAGTATTTTTTACCCCCACGCTATCCAACGCTTTCCCTACTGTTGCACTCTCTGGAGTGGGAATAGTAATTTTTACCCCTACGCTATCCAACGCTTTCCCTACTGTTGCACTCTCTGGAGTGGGAATAGGATTTTTTACCCCTACGCTATCCAACGCTTTCCCTACTGTTGCACTCACTGGAGTGGGAATAGTATTTTTTATCCTCCCGCTATCCAACGCTTTCCCTACTGTTGCACTCTCTGGAGTGGGAATAGTAATTTTTACCCTTACGCTATCCCACGCTTTCCCTACTGTTGCACTCACTGGAGTGGGAATAGTATTTTTTACCCCTACGCTATCCATCGCTTTCCCTACTGTTTCACTCACTGGAGTGGGAATAGTATTTTTTACCCCTACGCTATCCAACGCTTTCCCTACTGTTGCACTCACTGGAGTGGTAATATTAAATGTTACCCTCCTGCTATCCTACGGTAAAATATTGTACATTTTTTATTAATAACTTAAATTAATTATATCTTAATTTTAAGGTTATTTGAGTATTTTTAAGTATGTTTTAGTTAATTATATTTATTAGTTCATTAATTTTAAATTACTTTTAAGACATTTAAAAAAATTCGATATTTTGACTGACTATATTTTTTACAGACTATATTTTGGATTCGATATTTTTGTACTTACCTGTTTGTAGATAGGAATTCGATATTTTGGCATTCTATATTTTGGTGACTATATTTTGGTAAGTCTATATTTTGTCATTCTATATTATGTCAGTGATCCAGTGCAAGGATGTCTGCATCATGATCAGGAAAGTTTTTTGTGCAGGAAACGCAGCTTCCTGCAAAAAAAATATGCTTTGAGGCCTTTTCCTCTTTGTATGTGTTCTGCAGAATGCGTCACACTTGCAAAGAGGAAATTACAAGAAGAAATAAAGATATTTCTCCTGATTGCGCCAGCACTTTGATGCAAACTTAGGGCCATGTTATAGCCAAGTCGTGCATTGCAGCGCAGCAAGTCACCTTGCTGCACTTTACTGTGTAAAAGGAAATGGGCAGGAATGTGCCATATTCAAAAGAATGCAACACATTTATGTCCTTGTCCCTGCGCTGGCATCACTTCGGCTTCCCAGCACCACTGCAGGCACCCACGCAGCATGTGTGCCTGCTGCGCAAACTGCATTGTTTTTGTGCAGGAAGGGGAATCTGCCATGCATGACTTCATAAATCTCTTTTTTGTATTGCGTCTCTATTGCACAATGTTGCGTGGAGCAAGAGCTATGCCATGGGGCACGTAAATATGTCCCTTAGTTCTACAACCCTTTGTAAATATGGATTTCCGTCAATATCCCAAGGTCGATGCACCGGAACTCCCATGCACCACCCATGAAAGACCTCCCTGATGCAAAGTAACGCAAGGCAAAAGAATGATCTGTATTGAGCTACCTTTTTTTTTTTAACAAAGTAACGCAAATTGACATTTGTGTTGCCTTATAAATACCAAAATAATTGTACAATTGTGTCTGCATCAAAAATGTGATGCAAACCTGGTGCAAACCTTTGTAAGTCTGGGCCTCTGAGTCTACCAAACATTAATGATTTTAGTACATTGGCTTCATAAATAATTTCATGCAGTCTGGAATTCATCTGTATTTAATAGAAATATGACTACTCATTGAAACTGCTGTTTAATTCTGCTGCCTATCTGCATCGCTATCATTTATAGTCCCATCTTCAATATTTTGAGGCTTTGGATTGAAATATGAATACAAGCTTTCCCTGGTGAAAGTATCCATCTTTCTCCGTTGTTGCCCTGCACATCCGCATGGTCATTCTTAATTCAATATCCCTTTTATTTATGGGGTGGCGTCCGTTCAGCGCAGCGTCGAGAGCATTGCCTACATCAGTCAAATATTAAAAACAAATAAAAATGTTATGGGCGACTGTTTAGAGTCTGCACTTTGATTTATTTGTTGAATTGCAAATTCCTATATTCATGAGAGGGATCAATTGTTGTATTGTGAATATAATAAAAACGTTACTCCCGTCCAAGGCATACTATTTTATCTTTGCTGAAACCAGACACTCCCAGATGACAATTGGCTGCTGCAGTAAGTTGCCATTTTGCATGTGATAGTGTACTAGAAGTCATAACACCACAGAATGAAAAAGTGCTTTAACAAACAGAAGAGGGCTACTAAATAAAATACTGCAACGCTTGCCAACCTTTTCAATGGCTTCAGTATAGAGTGCGGTACATGCAAGTAAGTAGCACAATGTGGCTATAATGAAAATTGTCTACATGCTTCAGGCATGTATTGGAGGGTCGAAAACATCACATCTTTTTACTTTGTGTCAATGGTCACTCAGGGGCATATGTACAAGTAAATGGCGGAGTGAGGTGTTAGCCATCATAGCTTAACGCCTCACTCCACCACGTCAGAAAGGCAAGGCTGCACCATATTTACAAATATATGGTGCAGCCTTGCGTGTCCTCCTGCGCCGGAGCTACACTTAGCAGTGTAGTGCCAACGCAGGCACCCGTGCACCATAGTGCAAGGATGTCTGCGTGCAGGGGAAGATTGTTTATGTGCAGGAAGGTGCCCCTTCCTGCACATAAACAATCTTCAAATGCCATTTTGTCACTTCTATGTGTGCTGCTTAATGGAGCACACATGGAAGTTACAAAATGTATTTTTTTTAAAGATTATTTATGTGCAGGAAGGGTCATAAATTGGGTTATTAGTTTGTATGGGGGCACCCCTTCCAACTCAATAAACCCAGTCCAGATAGCTCACAACACAGTTATGTTATGTTATGTTATGTTATGTTATGTTATGTTATGTTACTGCAATTTGTATAGCGCATCAGCTGCCCCAGCAAAGGGGCGTCCCGGCACTGACAGCAGAACAGCTAACACAGAGTGAAATGCAGAAGCTACTTGGTGGGGAATAGGTAGGTTTTTATGTCGTTCCTGAAAGCCAAGTAGTTGGTATGGCTCCGAATATGAGTGGGCAGCGAATTCCAGAGATGGGCTGCCTTATTACGAAAAGAGCGACCTCCTGCCCGTACTCTCCGAAACCTTGGATCCTGCACCAGGTGCTGGCCTAGTGACCGGAGTTGACGTGTAGGGACATAGAGAGTGACTATGTTGGCCAGGATACTAGGGGTATTAAGTTTGAGGGCTTTAAAGGTGATACAGAGGGCTTTAAATTCTATTCTCCTGGCTACCGGCAGCCAGTGTAGCCTGTGGATGGTGGTTGACACCGGGCAAGACCTGCGCAGACCAATCAAAGATCTGGCTGCTGCGTTCTGGGCCCATTGTGATCGTGCAATCTGGGCCTTGTTTGCCCCTAAATACATAGAGCAGGCGTAATCCAATCTGGACATTACAGATGTCTGAGAGAATCTGCGCTCAACCAATGGCAGATATGGCACAAACAGTAGGCAGTCCCCAGAGTATGTGCCAAGTTCAAACAGTACCAACAATTTAAAGTAAAGAACACAACACATTAAAATTCCGAACTAATTTAGAAAAATAGAGTACAATGTACAATTTCAGGCTGACCATGAAGGAGTGGAGGCTCGATACACTAGGTAGTTTGTCTTTGTCCAAGGCTTTACCTTCAGCCTTAAGGTCTGATTTAGAGTTTGGCAGCTAGGTGTCACAAACATGATGGATATCCTGTCTGTCGTATTAGAAGTGCCATAGATTATAAGGTACTCATAATAAGGCTGAAGGGATTTAGATTGGATTTGTGATGGAGTAACTGATCTATCGCGCTCTACATCAGGTCCGTAGTCTCCACTTTCTGGGAAAGCTTCTACTGGATACTCCTGCTGCTCTTAGCTCCTCAGGTTAGACTTCTGGCACTAAATTGATCTCCACCAAGGTATGCCACAGGGTTTAGTATTCTTTAATCAGAGCTCTCATGGAATCAGGAGTCCTTCTGATATTTGTATCACTAAGCAGGTAAACAGAAGATCATTCACATGAGCTTTGAAGAGCAGTTCTTGTCCTTGAGTGCCAGCAAGATTATGGAGTCCTTCAATCCATGTGTGAGTCCTCTTCTTCCAGCAAGACTCAGTATTCTCCTTACAATAGGGCCTTCTTTGTCCAATGGATTCTCCCTAGGTCCAGGAATGTTCTGAGCAAGTGATCGTTGAGTTACCAGATTTACTCTGCGCACAATCCATGAATTGGATAAAATCTACCATCCAATCCTTACTCTTTCCTTAGAGTCCCCCACCTCCTTTTTGCAGCACTCCTGCTTTGCCTTATTATACAATTACCCAAGATCCCCTGTATTAACACACTCAACTTAGTTCCCAAAAGGGGAGTGGCGGCTCCTCGAGGAAGTGCTGCAGGGTGGTGAGCGGGGGTGGGGGAGTGGCAGGGTGGGGCGGAGTAAACTCCGGCATACGGCCAAACGGAGTTAAGTAAAGAAATAAATAAATAGAACGAATTACATTGTGCACGATGCATCACCATTTGGCCATTCCCCGCCCTGCCTCACACCCCCGCAGCACTCCCTCGAGGAGCCGCCACTGCAAAAGGGAGATCTGACTTCAGATTGTTGCCCTCTCCCTTATCCAAAAGCCTCGAAACTGGTTGCCCTTCTACTGTGGTTGGAGCTGGACTGTCTATGAGCGCACTGAATATGAGAATCCCTTGTAAGAAAATGCCTCTTTGTATGGTCACCCTTGTTTTTTTTAACAGATTATTTTTTGACTCTGCACACTTGGGCACTACTAATCAGGCTCTTGTGCATATATTCAAACAACTCAAACAGGTCAAAGTTGGCTATACTCCTGATTGGCATATTTATCTTACCTTTAAGTCCCTAGTATATGGTTCAAAAGTGCACACAGGACCTGTATTTCAAATGTAACTAGGGAACTGGATGCAACACATATGGTGCCACCACTAAAGTGACTATGCAATGCATATCTCCAGGCCTTCCCTGCCCAATGAGTATGCAGTTTTAAAACTATCAAGGCAAACTTGCAAAATAAACCATGTGCCAGGCCTAAAATGTTATAAGTCACCATAAAGTAGGCCCTAAATGTTCTTAGGGCAGGGGCCACTGTATTTAAATCATAGGCAACTATTTTATATGTTTCACATGTCCTGGCAGTGAAATAAAACCATAAGTGCTGGAGAACATTTTGTGACCATATAATGCCAAATTTCAGTTTGGGAGTAGCTATACAAAATTATTCAAGGGCTCATTTTAATAGTAACTTAAAATCCAACTTAAAGATTAAATCGGATTTCATACTACTATTTTGAAAATTACACTTTTAGATAGTTGTAATTTTCCTACCTGAATGTGCCTTTTTGCCATTGTTCACTGCAACCCAAGAGGTGAAAGGCTCCTTGGTTAAGTGTGAAGTGGCTGCCAGAGCTTAGACAAAAGGAGAGAGATTGACCTTCTCCTGAACAGATATCCACCTGGACCTTGCCCCAGGAACTTAATTAACTTCAAAGGATGCCCACCAAATCACAAGCAGATGTAACCCACATCTGGACTGCTCCTTCTATTGTACTACTAGACAGCCAGGCACCACTGCCACTGCCAGTGGAAGAGGATCTGCCCACAAAAAAAGTTTCAGGTGATCACAGGAAAGGGTTTGCTTATTTCCCTAGCCTCACCTCTAAGGTGGGCAAAGGAGCTCTGGACAAGGGAGAAAATATTCTGCAAACTTGGTTATAGGTAGAAAATGGCTCTCTGGGATAAATTATGGTAAAACACGCAAGATGTGCTGCAGTAGTGTGAGTGGTCGCCCCGGGAAACCTTTACACCATTGTTTACAGAGTGGCACGGAGTTTCCCCCACCCACAGGCTGGCACTGGGTATAAATATTACTCTGAGTACCATCTTCAGAACACCTCTGAACCTGTGGAAGACAGGAGAAGGACGACACCTGCTATTTTGGCCTGTCAGGAGAACCCTAAGGTCCAGACCTGCTTCTCCCTTGTACCCAGGGCAAAGAAGTGGAATCCAAGGACCAGTTAGCTGTACTCCTGTTAAACTTCAGAGACACAATAGCTGCAAGAAGCCCACTTTCCTGAAGTGTCCCAGTTGGCAGTTCCAAATAGCCTTGCCCTGGACTATGCGTGTGGCATCTGCTGGAGTGAGTACTTAAACTCAAGTGCTATTTCTGAGGTCCTGGAAATCTTGGCAGATGTTAGAGTGTAGTCGTCCTCTATAAACTGTAAAAGCTGGGATGTCAAATAACTTGTTGGATTCAACCCACCAGACTCACCGGAATACCCCACTAGAAATAGATGTGTTGCAGCGGCCAGAGTGGCTGACTCTTGGTCGGAGCTCACTGTTCAATCCCCAACACCAGATGCAGCTCAGCTCAGCATCATCTGACTCTGGGAAATAACCCACTTAATCTCCCTGACGCCCCCCAGCGCCCTGAAACCCTTAAGGGGGTAATATGTTCATGCTTTACAAATAGGAATTCATATTCTTATTATAATAATGATAATAATTATTATTATTAAATATTATTATTAAGGAGATATGCCCTCCAGAAATGTTTCTAAATCTGAAAGTAGAGAGCTTCTGCCAAGTCAAAGCCGATCAGCAGCAAGACCTTTCTGGGCACTGATGCCGAACTTCACCCACTCTGAGCTTTCCTGCCTTTACAAATGACCGCACCAGGACCCTGCTCTTGTGCAAACCCACTATCGTCGAACCATGACTTGCATCCAGTTTGCAACTTGTCCTGTCAATGACTCATTGACAACCATTTTTTCTGAGTTAGAATGCATCTCTTTGCCAGGGACTAACCAGGTCCTTGTATGCGACCCATGCTTCATCACAGTCGGCCTTAAATCTTACATTTGTCGCGGTCTAGCATGAACAGTTACTCATGGTTGGTGCTTTGTGCTTTTTGGTATCATTTTTATTTAAAACTCTTCAAAGGTATATTTCCATCACACTTTGTTGGATTTTTTATTATTATTTTGGCCTCATTTTGCTGTATATTTGTTCTTTGAAATTTTGTTAATTTTTATAAATTGGAGAGGGGTATCTATTGTGTTGTTTTGGACATTTTAACTGTTATGGTACTTCTAAATGCTTTACATGCTTGCCTAACTTAAGCCTGGCTGCTCTGTCAGCTAACAGCGGTTAAGCTCATGTTTAAATTACCAAAATCACAGGACATAACAAGAATAGTGCCATTATTACTAGTGGTGGATTACCATAAAAAACAACCAATGATCTACTTTTCCCCAACATTTACATGTGTTGTTGATTATTAAGTAGAATGGTAACTCATCTCTGCAAAAACAACCACAACTGTTATTGGAGAAACTACTCCAAACTGCATTGTCTTTGATAATGTAAGTTTCTCATAGTGATCTGACCTCAGATTGTCTGGGATTTACAGCAATTACAAGCCCATTGCTTCCATAACCTAATATAGCAATACCAGAAAGGGCTGCCTCCTATGAGAAGGAAATCTCTTCCTGAAGCAATGCATTTAAAAATCATTCTCCATTACTCCAAAGATTGATTATGATATTTTTCTTATTATTAAATTCTCTGAAATTGAAGGTTGTTATTTACTAAGGTTTTGCAGAGGTGCTCCAAAGCTGTACAGTGATAAAAAGTATTGATTGAGTTATGAAATTGTGCTGCACCACATGAGCCTCAGTACGACCCGTATTAATTAATCTCCAAAGTTTGAAGACTGCAACAATGTAAAGATAGGATGACAACGCAGTGGGGTTTGTGTTGTTTTACAAAGGCAGCATCATTTTCGCTCAGCAATTTAACACTTTCACACATTTTGGCACAAGAAAGATGCAGAACCAAATATCAATCTGATATGCTGTAATTTCATGCCTAACTCATTCATTTAATGATGCAGGCCATTGAGAAGCTAATATTTATTTCCTATCCCCACTATTGAAGTGTTATCAGAGATGCTGAACACACAATATTTTTTAATTAGACTTCGGGGGCGTGGCCAAGATGTCAGTAGATGCCTCCCTGTGAAGCTCCACCGACTGAGTCAGTGAATCAGCAATTCCTGCGACCATCCCGGGCTGTTTGGGGTACGTGGGGGAGGCAGTACTGGCATAGACTGTGGGGGGCACACAGCAACCTGAATGATCCCTCTCGATAGAGGATATCTCATGTGAACTGAGAGGGCCTCCTCAGCCGCTGCCTCCTGATCCTGGATGCGAACGGAGAGCTCCCCTACCTTAGTTCCCAGAGGGGGTGCAGAGGACAGACCTGGAAAGCTGCAGTACATGGTGAGGCCACTGCAGCGACCCATGGCCATAGCAAAGTGGCCTGAGCTGAGGTAAACCAAGACCGGCACCCGGGGCGTTGTTTGAGGCTAGGCCTCAGCTGTCGGCCAGAGACAGGGACTTTGCCAAGGGTCTGGGCCTGGACTTGCAGCTGGACTCTTTGAGATCCCTCACACACTTCCTTAGGGCCCCGTAGAGAGGGCATAGACAAGGCCCTGGGAAGGGAAAAGAGAAGGCACTTCACACTGCAAGAAGGCAGACAGGAGAGCCAATACTGAGTTCAGGCACCGGAGGCCTGATAGACTGAGGTGCAAGCAAGGGACTGGAGTCCACACCAGGACACAAAATAAGAAACAACGCTACCCCTGGGCACTCCACACAGACTCTGTGGGTCCAAGTGGGCAAAGACCACAGTGGCCTACTGTAAGTGGGAAATGCACACCGACCTGTACATAGCACTCAGTTGGCTAGAGGCCCCGAGATCACCTCCTCGTGGCCGACAGCCTTATACTTCCCTGAGATGGCATCCCATCTCGGAAAAAAGGAGGCGAACAATAAAGGCTTCCCGCACAATCTGGGGGCCAAAAAACCAGACGGGATTACCCCTGATTTCCCACTTACATACACGCAAGATAGAGACATGGACCCACCCGGACAGGAGATGGAGCCGGTCACTCGCCAATTTCTAGAGCATCTATTTGGCACACTATGGGAAGAATTTGAGGGGCTGCAACAGGAGGTCGCTGCTAACATGAAGCAGGTCAGAGCCGATATCAATGAACTGGGTGAATGCATGGACTCCCTAGAGAGGGTCAACGTCCATAAGTAGGAGGAGCTCAACGGCCTTGCACTGGAACTGATGGACCTGTGGGATCAAAATGAACCTAGAAGACCTTGAAAACAGATCCCAATGCCACAATCTCTGCATCAAGGGAGTTCCACTTCGGGTGAGTGCTGGAAAGCTGGAGGACTCTTCCGACATCTCGCCGCAACACTGGGTGATGGGGAGATCGCCCACCACTGCACTCATCGAGCAAGACTTCCTGCAGCAGGCCCAGGACAGCCGCAAGATATACTCACTTGCCTTCAGTCCTACAGGCAAAAAGAAATCCTCACCGCTGCTACCCAGGACATGGCAGTTATCTAATTTGAAGGCCTGCAAGGGGGCATGTATGAAGACCTCCCCACCTCACACTCCAGCGGTGCAGTACTATGAAACCAGTTACTGCCTATCTCCGAGAGCAAGGCGTCCACTACTGATGGGGCCGTCCCTTCTGGTTGATCTTCGTCTGGAACAAAGAGACACATGCAGTGCGATCCCTAAAGGAAGCACAGGCTGTGCTGGAACTTGAACTGGGGACCGGAGGAAATCTGGACCGGCCAACCGGGGAAGCACTGACGTTGCAGCAACCGAAGTTGGGAAGGCGACGCTGCACTGGAAATGACACAAGTTCACAGCCCTCTAAATTGGAAAGACAAATGAAATGAGAAACCCTCATTAGTTTCAATGACAGTGGAGAATCCTCGAAGGAATGACCGCAAAGCCAAGTTAGAAAGGCCGTTCCGTCTCTGTTTGCCAGCCATATACAGACACCAGTATGGCTCACGAGATAGGCCACCATGGACAGATCCCCTCCCTACACCATCAGTCCTCAACCATAGAAGTGCACCCTCACCTGCCTTATGGACCCTCCCTCTGTGACATATGCTACATACAGGAAACTCACATACTGCATACTGACTGGAAACGCATCCGGTTAAGAGGGTTTGATCAGCAATTTTTCTCCTCCGTGCCAAGGAAGAGGGAGGAGTGGCTATCTTATTCTCTAACACTTCCCCAGAAAGATACTAAGCACCCACACAGAGATACCTGGGAGAATGCTGGTGCTACGAGTGGTGGTAGGAGGACACATTTATACACTTGCATCCCTATATGGCCCAAACAACCACTAGGAGACATTTCTCAGGGGGGCCCTGAGCACCATTCTGGAATCGCCAGATAAGAACATTATAGTGGGGGGGACCTTAACATAGTGAGCGATTCTCGATTAGATGGATCCATACAGAGAATGGGACACTCTGGTGCACTTGCGGACTCCTCGAAACAGTGGCTGACTGAGGTAGGATTGGTAGAGGTCTGACGACAACACAACCCCATTGCTCGGGAATACACTTTCTTCTCAGCAGCGCATCAGACTAATGCCCATCTATATTTCTTCCTGATGTTCTTGCGTGTCACATTAGCGACACTAGACACCAAAATAGGGATGGCGGCCCTCTCAAACCATTCCCCTATCACTCTCACCCTGCAGTTGACTGGAGAGCTAAACCGACAGAGGATGTGGAGTAACCCTGGGCATAGTGTGCATAGTGGGGCTACGCAGAGTGCCACAGAGTGGGGAAAAACTCAGCACACTCCACATAGCCCCACTAGTGCAACCCCCTCCCTACCCTATTAACAATTACATTTACAAGGTTTAAAACATTTTATAAGGAATTGAAACGGCTTACCTGAGCTGCGGCGTCCCGGGGCTCTCTCTTCCTACTGCATCGCGACTTCTTCCTTAAAACTGCGCATGCACGGGCACCCATTACCAAAATTAGAAAAATGGTTTATAACCTGACAATCAGACAAGCGCTTGCTTTCTGATGTACTCCTTTCTTCTTACACCCACACAATGAGTTAAGTCCCCTGCGCAGCATAGATGGGAGACTGAGTGCGAGTGTGAATTCTGCCCAAAAAATGGCATAACATAATACACAGAGCAAGGGCCTCCTCTTGCAGCACCGATGGGAAAGCAATTTTCTCAAGATAACACACTACTGGTACTACACTTTTGACAGTGTGGCATGCTGGAAGCCGGTGGGGGGACTACCATTGCTGGCGCCAATGTGGCCAGGTGGGCACTCTTTCACACATATTATGGCACTGCCCGAAGATACAACCCTTCTGGGACTCAATACTACCCAACATAAATGCCACTTCTAACACTGATAAACCTAGATTCCCTAGCTATATACTCCTGGGAATCCCACTGCCGTAACCTAACCTCTTGGGTCGTGCCAGGGAAGGTCCATTAGCTTGGCACTGGGTGCTGCCAAGCAGGTGTTGCTCTCTAAATGGGGAACTGATGGAGTCCCAACTAGGTTGGACTGGTTACATAAGCTGTGGGAGGTAATCTGCATGGAGAAACTAACAGCAAGCATTACACATAAGCTACACTGCTTTGACAAAACATGGGGCTCAACTATAGAGCTCTTGTCAACTAAATTCACTGAACTCACATGCCTGAGATATCTACAGGTACTCAGACACACTGGGACTCCCCCCAAGAATGCTTGACATCCTTCTCAGAAGTAGACTTTAATGTAGAAATGACATGTTTTGCTCCCCGAACTATTGGCCACCACCAGCTTTCCAAAACTCTTCTCTTATCTTTCTTCCCTATAATGATTCTCTCCACCGGCCACTGGATGTAGGTGGCGGCTACTGTTCTGTTTGCAAATTTCAATTAAAAAAAGAGTTAAACCATAAAAATGAGGTCTCCAAACAGTCGTCTTTTCACAAACGTATGGATTAATACTTAAGAAAATAAGTATATATTGAAATGTAAACGCACAAATAGGGCATAGTTGTCTCTGCAACTGTATGCATTCTGGAGGATATTGCAAGGTTTTGCAAATCACTTAAAAACTGAACATGATTCAATGTCTTTGTTAGTAACTAAAGAGCAAACAAAAATGATGAAGGAAAGAGGACAGTAGCAGAGATGGGATGGAAACGAGAGGTGTGACAAAGTGCTGATGTAGAAAACTGGGGTACTGGTTGAGAGGGTGAAACACTACTGAAGCAGCAACCACAATTTCCGTTTGGGTGCAGTGACAAGCAAACCCAGGTTAACCTGTGCTTAGCCCTCCGGTAGATTGACCCAAAGCAGTCAGGCATTCCTTGGAGAAAATCTATAAAAGTTTTCTGCAGCAATTCAGCCAGTAAGAAAGTGAAAACACAACACAAGAAAAATACCACACCAATGTAGAAAACCAAAGTAAAATGCAATAAATTAATTAAGACCAGAACAACTAAAATCTAATCAGTGGAACCGGTGATATGCAATTTTAAAGATTTCAGTGAAAATAGTGCTAGACGCATAAGTGCCAACTGTGGTTATCTGGTCACTCTGGACTGGGTCAATGTCACAAGTTCAGGCTGACCATGATGACGTGTGGTCTGGATACAGGGACCAATTTAGGCCCACTGAACACAATCCTTGTTGTCGAGCATTGAGAATTCCTGCATCAAAGATGTGTCAAGCATCAGTGGTTTCAAGAAAGCAACAGGACTCTGATGCTAATTCCTCCTACGTAGTTGAGGAGGCCATCAATGAGAAGTACTGTGTTGAGTATGCATGATGCAGTGGTCATTCCAAGGAAGCTGAGGGGTAGAATGCGATGTCCTGGGTCAGGGATGTGTTGCACAGCTGCGGTTGCAATGCAGCTGTGATAAGATGCATCATGCTCCATTGGTTCTGCTGAAAGCACCATAGGTGGGCTGTCAGAGCACCTTCAGGTCCACTTCCAAGGGGTAGGACCGCTGGTGGGCAGAACTGACAGCAGATAGAGTCCAGGTGCTAGGTTCAAGGTGGTTGGAGCCTTTTCTGTCCCTGAGGTTCTGACCAGGAGGTCAGCCAAATAGCCCTTGGAGTCACTCGAGGGGTCCTGAGTTCAAGATCCAGGTCCAGTCCTTTCTAATAATGCAGCAGCACAGCTTGGCAACCGAGTAGCATCCCTTCTTTCAAAGCAGCACTGCAGTCCTTATAGGCCTTTCACAGGTCCATAGGTGTAAAGAAGAGCTGGGTCTAAGGGTCCAGTGTTTATACCTGGTCCCAGTTTTGAAGTAAGAGAAGGTGCTGGAGGTTTCTACCCTCAGAGGTGCTTGGAATTTCCAGCCTCCCTGACCTGGTCCTAGAATGTCTAGGGTCACAAAAGACAAGTGTCTAATCCTTTGTGAGTGTGTTCTGGCAGGACCTCTGTGATGTGTAAGGATTGTAGGTGACAGCTTCTCCCCTCCTCAGGTCAGAAAAGACCCAATCTGTCAACACCAGTTCCCCCTTCTCTCTCTGTCTGGGAGCAATTCTAAAAGACCAACTGCCACCTACAGCTAGTCAAGTCAAATCAAAACCCACTTTATTCGAATTATCGCAGTAACTCATAAAAGCAGATAAGACAACAGTTTTCAGCAAGTTGAATGAAACACCTCTGCTAGAAAACTAGATACATAAAAACAAATTGTACAATAATGTAAGAATTGGAGGTACAAACAGCAGGGCTCACTTGGTTAAAATTCAATAACAAAAGTAGTATACAAATATATTTGTGTCGCAAGTTGGCAAATTTAGGACATCGAAATACATCATGTAAAGTGTGAAAGTGCAGCAACAATATCACATGTGCAAGTAGCAGCTTTTGATGACTTATGCCAGGTAATTTAAAGCTATGGGAGCAGATTTAAACCAAAATGAGATAACAAGCATCTGCACAAAATAAACATATCCAATGTTGGATATAGTTCAATTGGACCTGGAGTTTTAACCATAACATAGGGCTTGCTCAGGCATTTCTGTCTGAAACAGTCTCCCTTTTCTTTTGCACAGATACATTAAATGAACCGCCAGATCAGCGCTGTATCCTCAACCTGCTTCAACACTCTCTGCATGCTTCAAAAGACGTGGCTCTTTGGATGACCCCAGCACTCAACAGAGCCGACCTCCCCCCTAGCGCCTTGAGACACTTACGGGTGAGTAGCTGCGCTTTACCAACCCTTGATTTATTGACTGATTGCTTGATTGATTGATTGGTTGAAATGCTTCCTTAGCCCATGTGACATCCTCTTTGCAAATTAATTCTGTGCTGGTGAACAGTTCCGGTCTACACAAGTAATGCAAAACATCTTTGATGTACTGCAACCATTTCGATGAGAATAGTCTAGCCCGAAGGAATCCTTCAGGATCTCTCTGTGTACGTCTAATTCACTTTTTATCCATGTAGAAAACCATAAAATTGCAGGACGAATTTTCGGCCACTTGGAAGGTGTGACTGAACTTATTGCCCCAAATCTCTGAGCGAAAGGCCACAGTCAGGATGCATTTGGCTTTATAAAGGTTCATTATAGAGTTGACATGGGGGGCACCCAAGCCGCCTCACAACGGCTTCAATACTATGTGCTACCCTATTGAAGGACTGAACATCAGGGGGTCCAAATTCAGTTTTTGGTCTATCATAATTCTTAGGTAGGAGAACTTGTCCGTTTTGCCGATCGGTGTTCCTAAGATTGAGTGGATTTTAGTTTTTGCATTTTTTGGCCCCACAACAATTGAGTAAGTATTGGTCAAATTGGTTTTTAAGCCCAGGTGGTCTATAAAGTTGACAAAGCAGTCTATCAGGCACTTCAGGGCGTTAACCGTGCGTGCTATGAGAACAGTATCATCTGCATATAATAGGGCGTATAATAGGGCATATAATCGGTCTAGGACCATCCTATTCCCTATTCTTGGTAAATCCTTGCACTGAGCCATTACAATGAATCCTGCTGGTTAATATATAAAATAAAAAGCAAAGAAGCTAAAATAAAGACGTGACGGACTCCTCTACCCACCTGAAAAGACACTGTGCATTACCCCTTTTCACCACATCTAACTGTGGCCTCCAGACCAGCGTGCACATATTACAAAAAGGCTACAAATGCATGATCTACCCCTATGGCCACCAGCACAGACCACAACCTTATTCTGTCAATGGAATCAAAGGCTGTGTTGAGGTCCATTAAGGCAAGATGGATTGGCTCTTTCTTTACTAATGAATATTCGGCAACTAAAAGGTAAAGATTAAGCTTCGGTTCAATTGTTCCTCTCCCCTGCCTGAAGCCATACTGGATATCAGATATAATCTTCCCATTTTCAGCCCAGTCCCACAAACATTTCAGCAGAACCCTGTCCAAGACCTTAACTTTGGCAGCTATTAAGGATATGGGCCTTTTTTATTTACTGGCACAATAGCAGACTGTTTCCAAGAGGGGGGGATACTTCTATGTGGTATGACCTTAAAATGACCTTAAAATGAAGGGTAAGCAAGGGGCCCCATAAATCCATATAGGACTAAAAGAGTTCCCCAGGCACTCAATCTGGGCTTACACTTAGTCATGGAACCCAGGGTACAGTCTATACACACCAAATGGTTGGTACAAGAAAAGGCCAACTTTCCAAAAGTGGCATTTCCAGACTTATGTGTAATTGGGTTGGCTCACGCACTCCGTTTGCCTGCTAAATTTGTAAACGTAATGATTATTTAACTAGGTCAGGGGTGTGCAGTAAGGTATCGCTGTCTAATCAAAAGCGTAATTGAATATGTAGAAATAGCGCTCCCTCCTAGGGATAGCATCCCTTAGATGCACAGCTGAATTCCCAATGGAGAAACGTAATGAAATATTCATTGATGATTAACATCTAGTACTACATAATTTAATTACTTTGCTGATTTAATTCACTCAAGAATTTCTACATTCAAGAATAATCAGATATTTGTAGTAAAGGGCATTTCATTTGCAAATTGTTCCATGAATCCATAGATCAGATGAATCATACAAATTTAAGTCGTCCCAATGCATTTCAGTCTTCTGCAGGCCTTCATCAGGGGATGTCAATTAGAAAGACGTGAATGCAGCTCTCGAGTCTTAGTTCATCGTCTACTAGATGTTAATCATCAATGAACATTCAATTACGTTTCTCCATTGGGAATTCAGCTGTGCATCTCAGGGACGCTTTTCCCAGGAGGGAGCACTATTTCTACATTTCCAGAATTATTACTTCAAAACCAACTTTAGCTTGAAAGAGGGTTTTAGTTTACAATCAATCAATCAATCAACCAATAGACTTGTTTTCGGTTGAATGACCATAAAAGCGCAACATACAATACAATACCTGATAAAATAAGTTAAAATACATATACAATAATCTATTATAAGACACAAGAACAATTGCTGAGGATTAAGCTCATATCAAGTGACAACCCACATTTTCAAATTATCCTCCCAGTAAAGTAAGTAAATACAATAGCAGCAAAAACCTCTAAGAAGATCTAAAAGTGGGCTCAAAAGGGTCTGTTATGCTGTCTAAGTTCTCTAGACCAGCAGAGGATAATGTGAGCCCTAGTATCTTGTATATGTCACTATAAGCGGTTAATATGAACTAAAACATAATAAAATACTAATACTGTCTCATGGAAATACAGCGGATGTCAACATTTGGAAACCAAAAGAGCAGCATTGTACATACAGGGTTTCAGCCTACCTAATTTTAAATGCACAAGAACACAAATACACATGATATATTTTAATTTCCCTATGGTTTCTAATCATTAGACACTATTCAGTGAACCATCTCCACCCACTTATGCACAGGAGTTTCAAATAAATACATGTATACCCCCTAGCGCCTTGAGACGGGTGAGTAGCATGCTTTACCAACCCCTGATTGATTGATTGATTGATTGATTGATTGATTATACAATTTAGACCTTAGATAAACGTATGAGTTTAAATGTGCCCTGAAGGCAGCCCTTTCAATCTGATATTCCTCGTCCACAGTAGGAATCGTGCCACTGCAAAGGCTATAGATTCCTTCAGGTCACTTTTTAGAATTCTTGAAACTTCTCAGTGATGCCTTATACCCTCCAGCTTACAGACTGCAGTAATTCCATTTCTTAAGAGCAGTGAGTAACTGGGGAAAAACAGGAGAAAATGGTCTACTGATTCTTTTTCCACTGGACAATAAGGGCAGTATTCTGGAGAGCAGCCTGATTTGTCCTACTTTGATGTTAATGATCTTAGGGGTAATGTACCAAATCTAAACTGCACATACAGACATTTTGCTAGTGGAGGATAGATTGTATTCCTGGGAACCTCAAACTTAGGTGAACATTGATAGTTCAAGAACTGCTCATACAGGCTCCCATCTATGTCGCCAGACAAGATCCGCAGCATTTAATTTTCCTGGTATGTCTTTTTCAGTTTCTGGTTAATTACATTCGCAAGTTCTGCCGGCAAATTCCATAGTTCTTCAATTTTCAGCAGTTCACACTGCTTCTTAACATTTTTCAGCCATGGGGTACAGACTTGTTTATCACAGGAGATTAGATCTACTAAAGAGTGCTTGTAGGGAGTCAACTTGGGGGTTGACCGCACCCAGTATAGCAGTGGTTTTAAAAGAGACACCATGTAAATAGGGTTTAGAGTTAGATCCAGCCTCAGGGGAACTAGGGGTGTTGTCAAGCTCAGAGCCACCACTAACCTGGGTCTGGTCCGATTCCACAGGAATGAGGAGGAGTTCCTCACACTCCCAGAAAATAGTGTTCTGTTGAGTAAAGATTGATACTCGATCAAGATCACGTTCTTAGGGGAGATATGGGGAAGGATGCTGAAAATTGCCACACCATTCTTCCCCAGCAAGAGAAACAGGTCATACATGGAAGCAGAGCAGGAGGCGATGAGGACTGAAAGGGAACAAGGAAATCTATCAACATCTCTTAATATCTAGGTTAGGTAAGTTGTATAACAGGTTTAAGGCATGTCCTGTATAAGAAGAAAATCCACTTACCAGCTATTCACTCTCCCAGCCTTTCACGGTAAAGAATATTAGGAGTTAATATCACTCCCAATTAAGTTGCAGGTAAATGCTTCTTTACCAACAATGTGACAGATATAATTTCCAAAAGAACTTAAAATAGTCCTTAACAAATCAAAAGTATGGTTCACGTTCTTCCTTTATAAGGTAGTCCAAACTACAATACAGATGATGGCTTGAGTCAAGGTTTCTTTCCTTTAAAGGTTGAAGCCTGTGGAAAATAAGATGTAACAAAAAAAATGAAAAAGTAGCAGCGTAGGGGGAGTCAGGAGTGGACGTTAGGAGCGGTCAGAGGAGTTAAGGCTTCCAGTAGAAGGAGCAGTGTAGAGAATTGCAGTGAAGGAGAGAGTCGGGACACAGATGACTGCAAGCGGAGTGAGGGCTTCTCGCAGAATGAGCTGTGTAGGGTTTTGCAGCATCAGAGAGAGTCAGGACGCTGATGGCTGCAAGTGTATTGAGGGTTTCTCACAGAAGGAGCAGTGACAAACGGAGTTTGGGAAAAGCGTAAATACTGAGACAGATTACCGTTGCACCGGAGTCAGCCCACGGAGGTCAAAGGGCTTTCAGATTTACGCCACTCGCGTCTCCTGTCCAAAATGCGACGCGAGTCAAGATTGTGTAACCGAGACAGGATTCTTCTTTGCCAGGAAACAGACTAAGTCCAGATAGAGCGAGGAAAAGGGAACGGGTGTGGTTACAGGTCAGGAACAGTAAGCCAAGGGAGGGCTTGTTCCGATGACGCTGTCTTTAAACAAAAATAAAAGGGAGTGTGGATAAATGCACAACCTGGTTACATAGTAAGGGATCCTCTTAAAAGAGAGAGTATACTTACAGAAAACATGCATTGCAAAGGTCTATATCCTGTTCGAGGTTATCGAACAGGAGACCTGAGTCCTAACAGGTGTGCCCGATGGTAGATCCAGCAGGTCCCTTATTCATTTGTTCTCTACAATTGTAAGAGCAATTGTATCAGTGCACCTACATACCTCTGCCCCTTGATGGCAGCTGCCACCGTTGTGGCTTTATATACTTAAAGGTCCGGTGATACCGCATTACCCAATATAGCCTTGTGATTTCTCCCAATCTGGTGTGCTCTCTGGGTAAGAGCTATATTTCTCTTCTCAGTCAGTCAGTCAGTCAAGGAATCTTTATTCGATTTAGTTGAAAATCATACAAAGAGGATAAAAACATATTTATACAGATTAAAAAACTATTATACAATATCATACTAATCAGATTCATGTAATAAAATATTTGGACTATAAAAAGATTATAAAATACAACTCATTTAGAAAAACCTGGTAATGACTTGCGTGATTTAGTTCTAGCCGCCGCCACTAAACAATTTGCCATGCAAAATGTAATGCGAATGTTACTCAGTGATTGGAGATAAAACAAAGCTGGTCTCACCTGGGAGAAACCAGCCTCCCTTAAAACAGGTAACAGATGTTTTTTCCTAAACTCTGAAAAGAAGCCACAAAACATAACAAAATGCAAGGTATCTTGAACAGAAAAATTGTCACAGGTACAAGGCGGGTCAGACTCTGGTTTAACCCAGGTATTAAAACTACCCAAATAAAAATGTATGAGGTTAAATCTGAATTTAGTCAGAAGAAACCTGTGAAAAGGCCTAGTGACAAAACTTAGATAAGGTTCAAGTGCAATGGAGTTTATTAGCAAATAATGTCTTCTCACTGCCGGCTTCTGCAGTTCTCTTTCCTCACGGCCCACTCTAGCCCTAGTCATAAATTGCTTCTTGACAATATCTACATCCTGATTCCTAATACCAGAGGGGGATGTAAAGAGTTCCGGGCGACCCAGATCTGTAAAAGACTTCTTCAAATAGGCCATCCATGGCACCCTATTGAGATGGTCTAGAGACATGACGTCATTCATTATCATGTGATTGAGGGTTAATTCTTTATTGAGCCACGTTTTTAGCCAAAAGACTAAGGGTGCCATGTTAAGCCTATCAATAACATGATCCAGGCCCACCTCCGCGTGAATGGAAAAGGTAGGTGTGGGCTGTGGGACAGACAAAAGGGAACGTAAAAATCTGTTTTCTGCCTTCTGTATTGGTTCATGACATACATAACCCCAAAGTGGTGCGCCATACATTGCCAGTGAGATACATTTACTGTTATAGACCTTTAAGAGGGCTTCCATTGGTCTTGCGCCCAACCTATTTGCAAAGCCCATAAGAGCCGCTGATGACCTAGCCACCGCCAGTCTTTTTGCCCTAACCTGGGGGCTCCATGAACCCCTTTCGTCAAAAAGCACCCCCAGGTAGGGGAAAACCGCGACTCAAGTAACGACTTCGCCCTTGCATTTAAATTTTTTAGCTGTACCCTTTTTTCTGTGGTGCCCGACAACCATAGTATGTGACTTATTCGAATTTACCTTCAAATCCAGCTGGTCCATGAAGGTACCAAAGGTGTCCAGAAGCCGTTGGAGACAGGCGCCAGTGCGTAATATCAGCACCGCGTCGTCCGCGTATAGGAGAGCAGGAATCTTAGCTACTCCTACACGCGGAACGTCTCCATCCACTTCTGACCCCACGCATGGAATTAAAACGGGACGTGCACCTTCCCTTTTTAGTGACCCTTACAACTGCAAATAGCTCTTGGTGAAGAGAAGCCATAAACCTAACTAGTGCCTCATCAATCGCGATCCTCAGGAGAGTGGCCCACAGCTTAGACCTGTTCACCAAGCCGAAGGCCGAGAAGAGGTCCATAAACGCAAGGAATAATGACCCCTCCTTGGCCACCGTGTACTTCAAGATCAACAGGTGTAAATTGGAACACTGCTCTAATGTTCTTCTCTTCTCTCTAAACCCATACTGGATTTCTGCCAAACCCCCACAGCTCTCTATACTATCCCTCAGCCTGGCCAAAAGGACTCTGCCTAAGATCTTGATAGCAGAGTCCAAAAGGGATATGGACCTATAGCACCCTGGGTCGTCGCGGTGACCCTTCTTGAAAATGGGAACAATGGTGGAAGTTACCCAAGTAGTTGGTAAAGGGTTGCCGTTAGCGGCTGTAAATACGTTTGCCAAAACACCAGCCCAGAGCTTTGGCGAGTGTATGTAAAAGTCAGCCGGCACCCCGTCGGGGCCGGGAGCTTTATTCTTGGTAGTGGCCAGTATTGCTTTCTCAACCTCAACCCTGTTGAAACATATAGGGGGGCCTCAGGAACCGTCATATTGTTCACTTGGCCGACCGTGTCATTATCTCCGTACACTGATCTTAAGTGAGCCAGCCATTTATCGTCCGGGATGACACAATCCATGACGGAGTTGGGCGAGTCGGAGAAGAAGGGCTGGTTAATTGTGGCCCAGAATTGCCTGCTATCCCGCAGGATGTCCGTGCAGAGTAGATTCTCCCAGGCTTCATTCTTAATTTTGATTTCTCCCAATCTGGTGTGCTCTCTGGGTAAGAGCTATATTTCTCTTCTCAATTTGAGATTTAGTTTACAATTCTTTAAATGCCAAACTCAACATTCCTACTTGATCCCAATTAAAAGTTATCACTTATTGAAAGTAGTAAGGTAAAATGTAGGGGGTTTTCAATACAAGGCCAAGTAAGACGTAATAGGAACACATGCATCTTTTTTAAGACACTATGATGTTCAGGGACTACCCTAGGGATTACATATATGTATTTAAAAAGAAGGTTTAGGCCTGGGAAAAGGGTTATTTGCCTGGTGGAAATGCCAGTTTAAAACTGCACACACAGGCTACATTGGCACACCTGAGCCACGTTTAAAGGGCTACTAAAGTGGGTGGCACAATAAGTGCTGCAGGCCCACTAGCAGTGTTTAATTTACGGCCCAGGTGTACATGTAGTAGAGACATAGAAGTTAATTAAATGTTACAAGTGGGTGGGCACTGGTTAGAAGTGGTAAAGTCACAGAGTCTTAAGGTCAACAAAGTCAGTGTAAAAACGAATAGAGAAGTAAGGCAAAATGTTTAGGGGAAGACCACCCTAAGACTGACGGATCTAAATGCTGGCAAATATCTGGTAGATAAATGACAATGAAGAGCCAAAAAACTGTTGTGTGGCATTTTCGGCTCCGAGTGAATTTTCCTGATTCATGCCCTTATATAGGTACAATTCACATTGCCCTAATATAGGCATAGAAATCAATCCCTTATTTAGACATAGCCCATGCAGACCAAATACAGGCATGGCTACTTCCACCCGTACCAAACGTCACAACGATTTCTTGGAAAATCGGCTTAAGCAGTCAGGGACCTTCCCTTGCTTGAATATTGATTTGTCCAAGAACTCATGTACTTTACAAAGAATTACTATTCCCTAGGGGTTCTTTCCTGACGTTATTATGCCCGACTTTACGTCAAACACCTTCAAGGTATGAATATGCCTTCACTTGCTCTAGCAAGACACGGTGGTTCAGAGCAGTTTGACTATCTACTTGCCCGACGCAGCTTGCTACAGCAAGTGCCGAAGGAAGCCGACCCTCCAGCTGACGCACTGATCAAGAGGCTGCATTTCTCTCTGTGAGAATCCAGCTCCAGTGGTTCCAAATTTCCCTTGCGGGGTGTTGGGAAATCGAGCCCCTAGACTGAGATACCAGACCTCCTTCATTCTAAACTAAGGTATGGAACTGGTTAGAACCTAGAGAAGTCTTGGGCAGATTCTTGGCAAAGAAAACTAAACCTATGCTACACAATACTTACTTCTTCCCGCGTACTAGACTTAGGTTAGGTACATTTGGGTAGGCGTATTTTCGAAGAACCAGTTGAGTATTTTTAGCCATTGTTTTTATGTATGTATTTATATATGGTTTAGAAACCATACAATGCTATTACAGTATTATTTTATAATATTGTTCTCGCTGTACGCATTATACTTTGCGGTCTGCATTACGATTGTAGCAGTTCACTTTACTTGCATGAGAAAGAAGACTGATCAATAAAACATTTTTATTGAAATGCCCGTCTCTCATTTTCTCTGCACCTCTGTCGAAACGAAGCATGCACGAGTGACTGAGTGAAATACTTATCTATTGTTTCCACAGCTCTAGAGATATATTTCTTATTCTTGGGAAACAAAGTTGTCATGTTTATGCGTTTGTCAGAAACTAATTCATTCTTGTGAATTCGAGAAAGTTTCTAGTGACTTCTGAGCTAGCTGGAACTCACTATTAAGTTTAATATATTCGATAGAGACCTAGTTGACCTCAGTCCTACGTCTAATCCATAGGATATAATATTCCAATGCGCGGAGCATATTGGGAATATAGGAACTACACTACATGGCGCCCAACGTTTGGTAAGGCACTAATTTAACGCTAGATACTAAAGTAACTCAGTTGTGCTTTTTTCAGAGACCCCTTTTTCCTGTAAAATACTCCAATAGACGTCTGGAGTGGGTAAAAGGATAAAATATCCACCATAACTGAGTAGGACAAAAATCCTATGCATTAGTTTTTTGGTTTGTTCAACGTTGAAGGATACAGTGTTCCAAAATATTGTGCACCTTATCTTTGTTTCCTTGAAACTTGCTCTGCAACTTTCATTAAACAATGTCGAATAACGGCAACAGCACCGAGAATGGTGGAGCCACAGGCAATAATACCGTACCAGGCGTTGACGTTACAGGTTTCCAAAAAGATGACACGGATGCTATAATCATCCCAGAAAATTTAAGGAAAGCCATCACCATAAAACTCATAACAAATGGCTTATCATCAAGAGGTGGTAGGGTAATTTTTGTGATAGAGGCACATGAATATCGTCAGGAGGTATTCTATTCATGGATTGTCTTCCCTGAAGCAAATTCAGTATCACATGTGTTTCACTTCTACAAAGAAGAGGAACATCCAATGGAATACATTCCTTTCGAGGATATTGAAATTCCACTAACGTACCAAGAGCATGCGCTCTGGTTTAAAGTCGCCCTACAACATCAAAATCACATTACTAGGCTCGGTCCACTAGGTAGACCAGGAGCAACATGGCCGATATTAGCCAGCTATAGACCACATTCTGCCATTGAAGAAATGACAGGTGCAGAGCTATTAGTGCAAATAAAACAACTAATAAAAATACACAGACTATTGGTTCAATATGTGATGCAGACTCTAACAGTCCAACCTCCTATAAGGATTCCACAACACACCCCTTACCAGGGGAACACAAATAAAATTACACCACAAACTATACAATCAGTCATTGGTAAATTACCAGCAAAAAGGGAACAAATTCCATTCTGGATAGCTCAAAAAATGACTCAAATAGAGGCAGAATTTATTGATGCTACCCCTCATGAGAAACACAGGATTTTACCAATCTGTTTACCAATGGGGAACGCACCACACCTGGAAAACTGCGATACTTGGGGTACAGTCTTTGCTGCAATCTACACTAAAACACATGGTGTTCCGTCTATGGCGGCAATAACAGACGTCCTGAAACAGATTCAAAATTAATACGGGGCAGAACCTGCTTTATATCTAGGTATGAAATTACTGAAAGATTTCAAACAGGTGTCAACAATAATATTAGCTAATATTAAAGGTGAAGCAGCATCCGTGGCGATCCGCCAAAAGTTAAGATAATTCGATGTAACCGAGCAACCTCAGGAACTAGCCAGAATAATAGAAAAATCCTAAGAAGAACTAAGTAGAGACAGCTTGGGTGTTAAACCAGTGAAACCCCAACTGACTGAAAGTCCTGAAAAGTCTTTATTAAAAACACTCTTCCTAAAAAGAAGTGGGAAAACACTAAACAAACTTCTAAAGAGAAGCGTTCTCAATCCCGAGGTAGGTCTCCTCCAAAGGAGCCCTCTGAAAGGAGGTATAACCTCAGGAATAGGGATAATTTGAGAAAACCTGATAGATATCAAGATACTGATACACAATCCTCTCGTACCTTTCAGACCTCATCACAGAAATCTGAAAGAAGAGTACTATCAGAACACAAGAAAGAACGCATGAAGTCCAAGGACGATCAGCACGTTCCAAAAAACAAGAAAACCCAATTCACCAAAAAGAAGGTAAAAGGTCTAAAAATCAGAAATGCTGAGGATCTTGAGGACACAACTCAAGAACAGGGAGTGGGCCCAGACAATGTTGGACAGCGCAGCAAAGGTCACCATAGCTCGCAAGATCTTGAAGGATCATCTGGAGACAGTGGACTTGAATGAGTACATTCAAGTTGAAACAGCTGATACCAGGGTGAGTGTACCCCATAAGTTATATGAAGTAACGCCCTGGATGGAGGGGAACATAACTAGGAATATAGGAGCACTCTTTTGGGAAAAGCTCTCTAAGGGTTATGACATTCTTCTAGCTGAAAAAGACTGGCCACCAAAATTTGTCAGGGAGTGCCCACTTGGCGAAGACATTATTATACCAAACATTTCGAATGCATTCTATGTATTTTGGGAGGGATTTTTTACACATCTTGCTTTAGATATGTTTAAAGATGCTTAGAATTTAGTAATATCGAACATAATAAAGTGGAGTGGGTGTTGTGAAGCATTTTAGAATCAAGCGTAATTTACCGATTCATGCCCTTATATAGGTACAATTCACATTGCCCTTATATAGGCATAGAAATCCTGCCCATATTTATACTTAACCCATCCAGTCCAAATACAGGCATGGCTACTTCCACTAGTTCCAAAAAGCCACAACGATTTCTTGGAAAACTCGGCTTCAGCAGTCAGGGACATCCCCTTACTTGAATATTGATTTGTCCTAGAAATTATGGCGTTTTCAAAGAACTACCATTCCCTTGGGGTTCTTTGGTGACGTTATTATGTTCGGCTTTACGTCAAACAAGGCACCTTCAAGGTATAAATATGCCTACACTTGCCCTAGCAAGCACACGGTGGTTCGGAGCAGTTCGACTATCTACTTGCGCGACAAAGCTGGCTGCAGCAAGTGCCGAAGGAAGGCGACCCACCAGCTGATGCACTGATCAACAGGCTGCATTTCTCTCGGCCAGAATCCAGTTCCAGTATTTCCAAGCTCCCCTTGCGGGGTGTTGGTAAATCAAGTCCCTAGACTGAGATACCAGACCTCCTTCATTCTAAACTAAGGTATGGAACTGATTGGAACCTAGAGAAATCTTGGACAGATTCTCGGCAAAAAAACAAAACCTATGCTACACATTACTTACTTCTCCCGTGTACTAGACTTAATTTAGGTACATTGGGGTAGGCGTATTTTAGAAGCACCAGTTGAGTATTTTTAGCCATTGTTTTTATCAATGTATTTATATATGGTTTAGAAACCATACAATGCTCTTACAGTATTATTTTATAATAGTGTTCTCGCTGTACGCATTATACTTTGCAGTCTGCATTACGATTGTAGCAGTTCATTTTACTTGCATGAGAAAGAAGACTGTTCAATAAAACATTTTTATTGAAACGCCCGTCTCTCATTTTCTCTGCACCTCTGTAGAAACGAAGCATGCATGAGTGACTGAGTGAAATACTTATCTATTGTTTCCACAACTCTAGAGATATATTTCTTATTCTTGGGAAACAAAGTTGTCATGTTTATGCGGTTGTCAGAAACTAATTCCTTCTTGTGAATTCGACAAAGTTTCTAGTGACCTCTGAGCTAGCTGGCACTCACTATTAAGTTTAATATATTCGATAGAGACCTAGTTGACCTCAGTCCTATGTCTAATCTATAGATTATATAATTACAATGCGCAGAGCCTATTTGGAATATAGGAACTACACTACAAAACAACTGAGGCAGCAGGGCCTTACTATACAAAATGCCCAGGGGCACAACTGGCATGTGTGCTTGTTGTTTTCCTCCGTGGGTCACTTTAGTGCCACAGAAAGGACCTCAGGTGCTTGCATGAGCCCTTCTACAATTTGGATCACACTGGTTCAATGTATGAGTGAATGTGATCGCAATGGTGTGTCCCCTTACTTGCACAGAGGTTTGGCGCAATGTAAATGAGGAAAATATTGGCCATTACACCTGCTTCATTTGATAAACGTGGGTGCAATGGCGAAGAAACTGCAAGAATGCCAATAAATGGGTGTCGTTTGTAAGTTTGCACACAGTCGGTACATCCCTGATGGCGCCCTCTGGTCGGGCTGTCTGTGAACCCAGGGTCCTCAAGATATCCCCCTGGCAGAAGACTGCATTAACTTACTGAAGCCACCTGTGGGGGATTCCTGCCTCTTTTTTTAAACAGGTATTTGCTCTGCCTTCGGTGAAAGGCAGACCAGTGGCTTCAAAGAGCCAGCTCATCATTCACCTATGTATTGCTCACAGTGCAAGCCCAAGTTCCATCCTGCACAGTGAAAATCGCATTTGTTGTATAAGGTGAAATGCATTTGTCTGCTCCAAGAGTAGCCATTTATGAGTTTGTCACAGCACAGCGTGAGAAAGCACAATATGTCAACAATGTGGCACCAGAACAGCAGATATATGGTTCAGTTTTCCAAGACCTCAAGCATTATATTTTGACTGTTGATTTGAACCTGCAACCCAAAAAAAGAGTATTCCAGGGACACCAACCCTGATCAAAGAGAAATATTTGGCACAATGTAGTGAAGGATTCTGGTGCATACGTAAGTGAGCAAGATCTGGGAAAAATCTGATCCATCATTTTCTTTAGGAACACTGATATTTACTGTATGTTCTGGTTTGTTTTTGACTCACAAGATGATCACGATTTCACTTATTATGGAGCACCAAGCATGTTGTTCTGTGTTAGCACTCACTGCGCCATTTTTGTGACTTTAAGGGGCTTATATACAAGCCGCTTGCGCCGCCGTTGCGTCACTTTTAATATGGAAAAAAGTAACATAGCGGCGGCGCAAGGGGCTTGTAAATAAGCCTGTAATTGTTTAATTAAAATTGTAATTTGACTTACATCATTTCTGGAAAATTCCTTCACCTAGAGTCCTCTGTTGCTTGTTCTGCCTCTTGGAAAACATTGAGACATGTTTGAGAGTTAATCGACTCTACAGAGATGTCCCACACTATTCAATGTTCATGAAACTGCCATATTTACTATGGGGCCCTGATCCACTAAATGAAAAACAATACTTATTTGACTAAGCACAGCATTCACCAGAAACTGACATCTTGGGGTTGAGGGAATTAGCTACCGCTCAATTATCAACCGATTTATTATGTTCAAGCAATGGAGTGCTGCATGAAAGATTGCAGTGTTCCATTGCACGAACGAGGAAAAATTGAGTAGCAGTAAATCAAGTTGTGCAGAATAATGTCATCAGGAGCATATGTGTAGAAATGCCACATATATGCAACACTTAGCATTTGGCAATGGCTCAAGGTTGAGTCAACGGTGTTTTACATAACTCTTGTACATATGTGTATCGTAGGCACTGACAACCTTTTTAGCTCAAGGTATTGTTCTTTCACAATTTAGAGCTGCCACTGTCAAACCCACTTTGAAAAATCATGACTTAGATCCCACACTGATGAAAAATGTCTTCCCTTTATCCCTATTACCGACTGTGTTGAAATTGTTAGACAATCATGCAACTAAGCAACTACCTGTCAGACAAACCTGTAAGGACAGATTCAAGCTGGCTTCCACCCTGCCGTCACTAAGTCATCAGTCTTTATGGTTGTAGCTGACGACCTGATAATGGAGGCTGAGGGAGGCAACAAAAATGCCTTCATTTTACTAGACCGGTCGGTGGGTTTTGATCACTGTATTCTCATGGGTAGAATGAGATAGATTGCTTTGAGAGTTGCGGTGTTTCCGCTATTCCACTGACTTGGTTTACATCGTTAGTGTAACATTGTGTGCAACTTGCCAGGTTTTCCTCTTTCAGAGCCCCTGAAGGTCACCCTGCAATATAGCGCGCTAAAGGGATGAACAGTTAACACATGTATTCTACATATAAATGTGCCGTCTAGCAAAATTCATCAATATGCAAGGAATTAATCTGTACCCGTATGCAGATGACCGGCAAATACGTCCACCTAAATGCTGATTTAACTTCCTAGCAATTAATGAAATCAATGTGCATGTGGATGGGCAGCAGGTACTTACAACCCAGTTCCCACATAACAATCATTAACCCTAATTCCGACGTTAGGCTTGACTCTTACTGGGCTTCAGAGATGGGTGTGATCCCTGTTCCGGCTAACACTGTAAAATGTTTGGGAGTCAGGATTCATCATGAGCTCTCACTCATTGTCTAAAAATTCTCAGAAGTCTTTAAATTGCACATTGGGTCAAGTTTATCAGTTCTTTATGCTGGTGCAAAGTCACCATAAGTGACACAAACCATTGCAAAGTGTCTTATAAGGGATTTTACTTTCTAGGGCAAAACCTGTTTTTTGCATTGAAAATTTCCTAAAGCAACACAGAAAATCACTTTGCACTACTTTGCATCAATGGGGTGTCTCACAAGTATTTGTATATGAATGTTCCAATACAATCCCTCATGGTATTTGATGCAAAGCACTACCTACTCACAATTGTAGACAAGACTTTGCACCAAACAAAATTATGCCTTCCTGCTTGCAGTAGGCACAAAGAAGGAGAAAAGTGTTATTTTCTACAAACGTTTCTAACGTTGCATGCCGGCATTAATGTACAGTATAGAGCTCAAAGTGGGAAACGTGTAAACGTAAATCTATGCTTAGGGGCAGATTTATGAGGCACTTGCGCCACGTTTACGCCGCTGTTGCGTCACGCAAGGCGGCGTAAACGTGGCGCACCCCTACGAACGATTTACAACGTGACGCATCTAGGCAGATGCGTCACGTTGTAAAGCCCTGCGCCGCTTGTGGGCGTTCCGGCGCAGGGTGGGCGTTCGGGGGCAGGTGCGCCTCGCAAAAGTGGCTGAGTGAAATCTATAAGATTTCACTCAGTCACTTTCAGGCCAATGCTGCGTCAAAAGCCTGCGCCTGCTTGAAGCAGGCGTAGGTCTTGACGCAGCATTGTGGAGATGGGGCACCCCCGAGCCTTGCTGGAGCTGCGTCGCGCTTGCGACGCAACTCCAGCAATGCGTCACCTTTACGGCACAGATGCGTCACGCATCTGTGCCGTTTTTGCCCCATGGTGCGCCGCATCATAAATGCGGCGCACCATGGGTGGCGGAGCTGTGGCGCACTGTGGCGCATGTTAACTGGCGCATCCCTGGGGATGCGCCAGTTAACATAAATCTGCCCCTTAGTATTTTGTGCTTGAAGAGTACCCTTGCAGTACAAAACCTAAGCTAGACTCAGTCAGTGAAAAGGTGTGTATGTGGTGCTAGGCAGCTAGAAAGTGTGACAATACTTGGGAACAGAGCAGCAGCTCCATGTCTTTGTATGTATGGTGCTGTCCAGCTCTCTCTCTCCAAGCAACCCAGCCCAGCAACATTGAATGTGGTAACATTGTGCAATGTCATTCCTGCCATTGCTTGAGCGTGGTTTGATATTAGGGTTTCATTATTTAAGATGCCTGTATGTGCGTCAAATCCTAGTGCTGTTTGGTCTGACCCATCCTCATTAAAAGCCCTTTAAATACATTACCACAATAAACGGGGAGACCTTTCCCCCCAACCAGTAGTGCACAGCAAAGTTTTGCCATTTGGCGTATTCTGCTTCTTTAATCACTCCTTAATTTTGTCTATTTATGTCCGTATCCATTTCACATTTTTCTGACTTCTTCTGTCTTTCAAGTCCACACATGGGAATATCGCACCATTTTTCCAAGTTTCTCTTGTCCCAAAAGTGCCCATCCAGACCTCAGTGAAGAACACGACTGAAGCGCTATTCATAAAAAGCAGCGTTTATTTAAATAAAACCCGATGCATTTCGGGCATGAAATTGCCCTTCGTCTGGGGTCACTAAAACATGAACAAATAAAACCAGTATCAGTGCGTTGTAAATTAGCAATACATCACAAACCACTTGAATTTATCCAAATCCTGTGTTGCCTTATCACGCTATTTTCCCAAATTGAATTATGTGTTAAAACATACGTGCCCTTTACTTATTTGCCGGTTATTTATATAGTCAAAATCATGTTTACTTTCTCCGATTTATTACTGTTTTTGTATCGACTATCAACCTAACAAAACAAATCCCCACCATTGTGCCACAGTTCAAACCAAACTTTTATTATCAATAAAGTTAACTCTCTTATCTACGGCCTTTTATACTGGTATGTTTCCTACCCAAAACTTTGACCTGAACCATTTCACGTGCCCTCATTCAGCAATATTTCATACCTGCAACAAACGCTGCGAGTCTTCCGACCTCCTCGGTATTTCAATAAGGCCCACATGCATCAAGCATTTTTGTAGTCGCAAACGGTGCGATTCCTTAAAATCGGCCGTTTGCGAATGCAAAAGTGCTTTTTGGGATGCATGAAGCAATTTTAGAATTCGTAATATTTTTGCGAGTTCTAAAATTGCGGGTGCTTTTAAGAAGTCGCAGATGTGCGACTTCTTAAAAGCAATGCATCATTACTTTGACAAGTGGAAATTCGCAATTAGGGTGCCAAATTTGTTTAAAATGGTGAAAAAGTATTTTTTTCAACATTCATGTTTAACACACACATGTCTTTAGGACATGTGTGTGTGAAACATGATGCGAAAAATACATTTCAGGGGTGCATGGGGGGGTCCTTTGGACCCCCCCCTGCACCCATGAAATTTTCTAAGTGCCACTCGCAATTTGCATTGACTCCTATGGGCCTTTTGGCCCATAGGAATCAATGGGAATTGCGAAAATTTACTTAAAAATCGGTATTCATTTGGGATTCGGTAAAAATTGCGATTTTTACCGAATCCCAAATGAATACCGAAAATAATGATGCATAGCATTTTGCACTTCTTAATTTGCGATTCCTTATTTTTCGCAAATTAGGAAGTGCAAAATGTAACAATGATGCATGTGGGCCTAAGTGTTTAAAAAACCCTCTCTCATACGTCTATTGAACCGGACTTCCTTTCTCTTGCTCCTCTCTGATTTACCCGTGCCTGCTCCGTGTCCCACGGCTTACGTCCTATCTTTAGGAACAAAACTCCCATCCAGGTGACCTGACCCAGGACACCCCCATGCCGCACGGCCCACCAGCTGTAGGCGAGGCTCTCCCCCAGCGTCACAGGTCCTTCCCTGACCTCGGTGCCCCCTCGCTGCTGCTCGCTATTTTCGCCCGTTTTTTCCATTTTTTTGCCCCTCTGTGCCCAGTTTTCAGTGTTCTGTATTTCTACTGTTTATTTACTGTTTAGTGCTTCTTTTTTGTATAGTAGGTTTATTGCACCTTGTATTTTTGTCACTGTTCCCCTGGTGTGATCCCCCCTCCGCTCCCCGCTTCCTGCCGCTGCTCCCTCGCGGCCCCGCCCCTTTTCTTTTCTGTTAACCCCATTGGCCCCCAGCTCCTGCCTCCCAGCTGCTCCTCCCTCCCACTTCGCCTTAAATGGAACCCGCGCGTATGCGCAGCATTCACGCGCAGCGGGCGCGCCGATTGTGCGCCGAAGGCGTGCCAAAGGCAAGCCCGTCTATGCCCGTCCACGCCCGGACCGCGCCCAGCGCCAGGACCCCTGGCCCCCGACGACGCCAGTCCACACGACGGACCTACGACGCCGCCACCCTCAACGCACTCAAACCCGACCGGAACCCCGCCTGCTACCTAGCCACCCCGAAATGAACCCACGGACCCCTCAGCTGCCAAGCCTGCAAATTCACCTGCCTCCGGACCTGCACCGCACCCAAAAGACCAGGCACCAGCAACAACCACCTCAAGTGCATCCTGCTCAACACCCGCTCCGTCCACAGACATGCGGTCGAACTCTGGAACCTGCTCGACACAACATCACCAGACGTCGCCTTCCTCACGGAAACCTGGATGAACGCCTCATCAGCGCCCGACATCGCAATAGCCATCCCGGACGGATACAAGATCACCTGGAGGGACCGCGTCAACCAGACCGGAGGAGGCATCGCCATCGTCCACAGGAACACCATCCGCATCATGACCGACTCCAACGACTCCTTCACCGCCGCCGAACACCTCCACTTCCAGATACACACCGACCGCAAGACCACCCTCAGACGCACCCTCATCTACAGACCCCCGGGACCACGCACCCAATTCAGCAAAGACATCGCAGACTTCATCAGCCCGCACGCCCTCCCCTCCGCTGACTACATCCTCCTAGGGGACCTCAACTTCCACCTGGAGAACACCAAGGACTGCAACACCACCACCCTGCTGGACAACCTCACCAACCTTGGACTCAAGCAACTGGTGAACACCCCCACCCACTATGCCGGCCACACGCTTGACCCCGTCTTCTCCTCCAGCAAGCACATCTCCTTCAGCCACTCCACTGGACTTCATTGGACGGATCACAGCTGCGTCCGCTTCAGCTTCAGAAGAACCATGACCCACCACCACCCGCAACAGGTTCCTCGCAGGAGCTGGAGCAAGATCACCGCCGAACAGCTCACCACCTCCCTCAGCCTGAACCCTCCCGCCAGCGCAACGGACCCCAACGAAGCAGCCAGCACCTTCACACAGTGGCTCACCAACTGCGCTGACGACCTCGCTCCACTGAAGAATCCTCCCAGCAAGAAAGCCTCCTGGTACACCGACGAACTCAAAACATCCATGAAAAACTGCCGCACCCTTGAAAAAGCCCGGCGCCATGACAAGACCAAAGAAAACATGACTGCCCTCAAGAACACCACCCGAAAACACCACCAGCTGATCCGCACCACCAAAAGGACAACATTCAAAGAACGACTGGACAACAACACCCACAACAGCAAAGAACTCTTCAGTATCGTCAAAGAGTTCTCCAAACCCAATGCCGGAAACAACGACATCACACCCTCGCAAGACCGCTGCGACTCACTAGCCACCTTCTTCCACCGCAAGATCGCCGACATACACAACAGCTTCGGCGCACAGACCACGCACCCAACCACCGAACCAACGCCCCCCACCACCACCCTCTGACACTGGACCCCGGTCAGCACCGAAGACACCACCCGCACGATGAACACCATCCACTCCGGATCACCAACAGACCCCTGCCCCCACCACGTCTTCAACAAGGCCGACTCCATCATCGCACCCCAACTCTGGGACATCATCAATATCTCCTTCAACACCGCCACCTTCCCAGAGAGCTGGAAGCACGCCGAGCTCAGCGCCCTCCTGAAGAAACCAACAGCGGCCCCCACCGACCTCAAGAACTTCCGCCCCATCTCGCTCCTCCCTTTTCCTGCCAAAGTCATCGAGAAGACCGTCAACAGACAGCTCGCCGCCTTCCTCGAGACAAACGGATCCCTCGACCCTTCGCAGTCCGGCTTCCGAGCCAACCATAGCACCGAGACCGCCCTCATCACAGCCACTGACGACATCAGATCCCTGCTCGACAACGGTGAAACAGCGGCCCTCATCCTCCTGGACCTATCTGCGGCGTTCTACACTGTCTGCCACCGCACTCTAGTACAGCGCCTCAGCAACATCGGTAACCAAGGGAAGGCTCTGGAGTGGATCATCTCGTTCCTCGCCAGAAGAACCCAGAGAGTCCGCCTCTCCCCGTTCAGATCCAAGGCCACCGAAGTCATCTGCAGCGTACCACAAGGATCCTCACTCAGCCCCACCCTCTTCAACGTCTACATGAGCCCCCTCGCAGCCATCGCGTGCCAACACAACCTCAACATTATCTCCTACACCGATGAGACCCAGCTGATCCTCTCCCTCACCAACGACCCCGCCACCGCCAGAGCCAGCCTACACGAAGGGATGAAAGACGTCGCCGAGTGGATGAAGAACAGCCGCCTGAAACTGAACGGAAGTCCTCATCCTGGAATCATCACCCTCCACCTGGGACGACTCCTGGTGGCCCCCTGCCCTGGGCACCACCCCCAAGCCAACGGACCACGCACAAAACCTGGGCTTCATCCTGGACTCCTCCCTCTCGATGACCAGACAAGTCAACGCCGTGTCGTCATCGTGCTTCAACACCCTGCGCATGCTCCGTAAGATCTTCCGATGGATCCCCACCGAAACCAGGAAGACTGTCACTCAGGTACTTGTCACCAGCCGACTGGACCACGGGAACACCCTCTACGCGGAACCACTGCCAAACAACAGAAAAGACTCCAGCGCATACAGAACGCCTCCGCACGACTCATCCTGGACATCCCTCGCCACAGCCACATATCGACCCACCTGAGAGACCTGCACTGGCTCCCCGTCAACAAGAGGATCACGTTCAGACTCCTCACCCACGCATACAAGGCTCTCCATGACACGGGCCCGAAGTACCTCAACATTCGCCTCACTTTCTACACACCCACCCGCCAGCTATGATCGGCCAGCCTCGCCCTCACCACCGTACCACGCATCCGCAGAGCCACCGCTGGAGGAAGATCGTTCTCCTACCTGGCGGCCAAGACATGGAACTCCCTCCCCATCCACCTACGGCTGACCCAGGACCACCTCTCCTTCAGGAAACAACTCAAGACCTGGCTTTTCGAGCAGTAACGGACCCCACCCAGCGCCTTGAGACCCTACTGGGTGTGTAGCGCACTATACAAATTGCTAATTGATTGATTGATTGATTCCCATATTCAACTAGGGAATAATGAAACTGATAATCTGTGGTTAACATCTATGTCAGTAATACACCCCCATGGTTGTTTGCAATACCGCAAATACACGAATTCGTGACATCACATTTTTAAAGAAAACAATAATCCACATTAAACATTACAACGCTGTTTGTTAGATGAATTTGGGTGTCAACGCCATCGTGTGGACTCTTGTTGCGCTGTTCATGCTTTACATTGTAATCCATTTTAACAAGTGGGTGCTCTCTCCAGTAGGCTCAATTCAATAAGAAAAACGGGGGGGGGGGTGGGATGCACACCATGTCTCACCATAATTGCACAAAATTAAACTCGCTGTAAACCAATGTGCGTGCAATGTGCGCTTCAGTCATGTTCTTCATTGAGGTCCGGATGGGCACTTTTGGGACAAAATGGTGCGATATTCCCGTGTGTGGACTTGAAAGACAGAAGGAGTCAGAAAAATGTGAAATGAATACGGACATAAATAGTCAAAATTAAGGAGTGATTAAAGAAGCAGAATACGCCAAATGGCAAAAATTTGCTGTGCACTGGTTGGGGGGAAAGGTCTCCCCGTTTATTGTAGTCCTAAATTGTGTCATTTAGGCATGACATATAGCCAGTTTGCACGCACATTGGTTTACAGCGAGTTTAATTTTGTGCAATTATGGTGAGACATGGTGTGCATCCCACCCCCCTTTTTTTCTTTTTTCTTTAAATACATTAGCCACGGTGTAAGGCCAGCACATTTAAAGTTATAATGGCACTGGGGCGACCCTAAAGTTTGGCCTTTTGCGCAAGAAGGTTGATCGCATCAGCTGTTCCATCTCTTTGCACCAATGCATAGTGGTGGGATTAGCCTTACTAGCGCTAAGTGTCTTTCCAAGGCACTATATGGCAGTGAAATTTGGGGGTACACTAACACTGATGACCTTCAAATCATAGAAAATAGTTCATGAGACTGCTTTTATCCGTTCCTCAGGGTAACCTCTCTTTTACTGTACATGAGGACCTTGGTAGGGCATATATAAGTGGCCTGATAGCGTATAGCCCTCTATCTCTTTGGCAAAAAATCTGGGCTGGTTAGGGGACAACGTTAAATAAAATCATTTTAAAAGACTGCTTGGCTCTCGGTAATGCCTCATGTGTGTTGTGGCTCAAATACATCGAAGAGAGCTTAACAAGCATGGGTAGAGGTGATCTTTTTACCAACCCAGACAACCAAGAGAGACTTGAACCTTATAAAGGTGGCCTTTTATGTGCAGCGGGCCATGGCAAGGGAAGAAAAGGAGCCCATGAAGCCCAGTGTACATCGCTTTGTCATTATAAAAACCACCCAGAAGGCAGAGCTGTACCTACTGGGATTCCTAAACTCATACAATATATTTCTGCTAACGAGTTTTTGATTTGACCTTTTCCACCTCCTCTTTGCCCACCCCAGGGGTCATAGTAAGGGCCAACAGTTTCAGTCCTATTGCTGCGATGCAAAAGGCACGTCCTTTCTTGGGGCATAATCACTTTTGGCCAAGTTGTTGTATTAATGTATTGAATGTGACACTTGGAAATTGTTTTTTATGAATTCAAAATATCCATTGAACTAGCAATGAATTAAATTGCTTGGTAATAAATAAGTCTGTTGCTTTTTTGCTGTACCACATGCAAGATTCGTCTCATAGAGCTGTAGAATTACGATATGCTCTGAATAATTTTGACTGAGTAACTAGGTATTGACTCAAGCTATGCTTGATTGATGGTAAGGACCATTGTTTCTCTTATCGCAATTTACCCAGGTCCTGTACCCATTGGGTTGCCCCATTTTAGAAAATAGATCCTTGAGTCAGCGCCCAGATACCCCACGGGATGACAGTGCAGCACTATACAAATGGTGATTGATTTTGGCAGCAGCTATGCCATTGAAGTACAGCAGCATGTGAAGGGAGGTAGCGGCTGCACAGAGAACTCCTGCAACAAACTCTGCTTTCACTGTTACACCCTTCGTAGAGGTGGCCTGTAGACAGACTCCAGCAAGCTAACCTAATCAATCTAGATCTTGCCCTCATGTTGTTTGTAATATTTAACAGCATGAGAGCAACACCAGGATTGGTTTGGGCCGGAAAACCCAGGCTCATGAGGAGACTGTGGGCTTGTGTCTGCGTTTCCCACAGCACCTGTTGAAAAGGCATCAAGTGCGCATGTCGGGCTGGCCATCACAAGACAGCCATCCAATCTAACACTTCGAACCTTAAGGCATTACTCGTCACTGCTGTCAATCAGCAGCCATGGACACACCCCGCCCTCCAAGGCACTTGAGCAAGGTAGCAAGGCATTGTGGGCCATATTATCAAGAAAGGGCGATACAGTATCGCCACTTTTATCGGCAGGGAACTGCCGCTAAAGCGGCGATAATGGCCTTGATAATATGCGCTTGTGAATTCCCATAGAAGCCCAGGTTCTGGTGTTAACCTGGGCTGCTATGGGAATTCACAAGGCCATATTATCAAGCCCATTATTGCCGCTTTAGCGGCAGTTTCCTGCCGATAAAAGCGGCGATAATCTATCGCCCTTTCTTTATAATATGGCCCTTTACTTTGCTAAAAGTAAAGAATATATATTGCTTCATTGTATGTGGCAGATCACCAGAGGTTGCCAATGCTCTTTTGCGACAAAGAAGAAAATGGCCCTTCCTGTTCCACCCCGACCGCATGGCTGCATTGCCAGCTGTATTTTGACATCTTTGTACCTCTCTAGCCTGATGTTTCAGGGGGCCAGTTAAATATCCTCTTAATTTTTCGGTTTCCATTTTTCCTCACTTTACTTTACTCCCTCAGGCAGTCAAAGGGTGACTAATTGTCCTGTCAGCGTTACTGCACAGCTCCTAGTGCTAATACATGCTCTGCAAACACAATCCTGCTGACTCTGGACAAGCATGAGTAAAGGGCAACCATGTGAATGGGCCTCCACTTCACAGTAATTGCTCCTCTCCTGATTGTGTTTCTAATAGCACCTCTTTGATCAGCAACATCATCTCCTACAACTCATTTCCCTGCTATAGAACAAATCGAGTTTGATATCTGAGATCACAAAGCCAGGCGTCGTCTTTGAGAACAATTAAAATTGAGTTTTGAAAATGTATCACCATGTAATAAGACTAATGTATATATTATAGTCTACACGCCTGGGACCAGAGGACACTAGTCATTCTATTAACCCGGGTTCACCCTTGGATCTTATCTTAACATCCAAGTGAAAACATAAATGGTACATTTATTTTTTAATCAAGAAAACGGTCACCAGTGAATCCGTTTCAAGTTATATCATATTAAGGACACTCGAGTTCACTCGTCTCAAATCAAAACATCTCTAATTTGATTAAAACGCTATATGCACTTAAAATGTATATTTGGAAAAGTTTGAAATATTTCTTCCAATTAAAATAAATAATAATACTGAAGTACAGTAAGCAATGATTTATGATGATTTTGTCCAATGAAAGTATGTTGGCGAGAGGTGATAATTTATCAAATGATATGCAAGCAATTCAATGCTTAAATGTCAATATATATGGACGAAAGATTGCCATAAGTTCAGAAATGTAATTTAATGAAACTTTTATTGTATAATGTATTTTTATGATGGTTTTTAATCGTCGAAATAAAGATTTACTGAACTGAACTGACTAGTTCCATCGCTCATTCATCATCTATTCTCCGGCTAAGCAAACCAGACGAATCCCGATGATGGCGACGCCTAATGTAATCTTCGTGGTATTCTGTGTACAGGGTACTGTATGTGGAGCAGTTGAACTACCTTTGCTTTATTTTTTCCTTCTCTCTGCGAAGTTTGCGAGCAGATGAATACAGGTACACAAAAATACAAGAAATGTTTGCAAAGTTCTATTGAGACGCCCAGTTATTTGGTTCTGAATGTCAGCAAATAGGGCAGACCTTCGGGTGCCTTTTGATACTGGCCCAACCTGAATGTATCTAATTTTCAAAAAAATAGATGTGTTTTATAGCTGGGGCAGTTCGGTTTGGGCTAGTGGATTAGGGTTGTCTGGCTCTGATTATAGTACATCTTTACTTTAGCTGTTTTAAACAGGTGCTGCTTGGGGGAGAACTATAGGCTAGATATAAGAAACCATTTTGCAGTCATAAACCCTGCGATTAACAAAATCACCGGTTTGAAACCTCAAAATATTTTTTTACAATTTACTCAACTCCTTTTGCATATGGAAAAGTCATTCCGGGTTTTGCAACTTATTCTGCATTGCATGTAGGAGGGGTTATGAAAGGGGGCACCCCCTTCCTATTTGCGATTCGTAAAGACATGTATCAATGTTTATTTTTTAGTTTTTTATGGCAGTTGCCCTCACACCTCAAAGGAGGTGGCAGCACATTCTGAAAGAGGAAGCTGTCTCTACTGGGGTGCTTCCCTTTTGGAATTCTGTCCTGTGTCACAGCGGTGGTGGGGGGGGGGGGGGTCGAGGGACAGTGTCTTCCCAAATGCCTTAAGGCTCTTTTCCGAGCAAGTGTTGTGCTCTGTAAATGCACCTTTGCATTTCATTTCCTAAATGGAAAACATTTTCTTTAACAACCCCTGTTCCTTTAAGGAGCACGGGTTGCTTTAAAAAATGTTTCCTATTTGGTAATGTGAACACTTGGATGGTGGTTTGCTGTCCCTTGCAGTCCACCATGCTTTTGTTTGTAGCCCATTGCAGGTGTTTGCAAGTAGCGACCTGCCTAATTATTATTTATTAGAGAGGTCGATCTCTGACCCCTGCAACTGGAAGTTTGTGACACAGCCTATTACTACATAGGTAGCGTCACAAAATGACGAGAAGATTCTAAAAAGCTAGTGTGTATTTTGCACCCAACTACTTGTGACAGGTAGATTTAGTACATCTGGCCCTGAAAGTGTTGAAAGTACATTTTGCTAAGTGAAAAATACAGGGGAGTGTGTTTACTACTGGGGCGATCTAAACATGAAGATAGATCGAGATGAAGTAGGTGGCTGACCAAATGTTTCCCTTTTATTTATCTTTTGAAAAGTAACAATGATAAAAACATAACTTTTTCCCACAGCAGACAATAGCACCAACATTGGACACTATTCCTAAGTCCTATGATTTGGTCCCTTCAGTCCATTTAATTCAGTATATCATAGATTCATAGCAAACGTGTAGCACACCAATGGAATCATGTCCATATAGCAGAACAACAACATTATAAACCTAATATAGTTAATGTGCAGGTCCTACCTTCCCAAGGCAATGACAAAAGTTAACATCAGTATGTTAAACAGATCATTTTCAAGGGTAGCTAATAATAAGCCATGTAATCGCTTCAGAATTACATGTTCACATACGGGTCCCCAGATATCTCATGGTGTGAGATCCTTGGAAATTGGGCTGAGTACGCTGCTCTATTGATATTGAGGAAAACACCATCTTTCAGCCAGTCCTGTGACCCTTGAGGGAGGACTTTGATACATGATATTGCTACACAGTGTGCAGCCAAAAACAGATGCACAGTAAACTACTGGCACGAACGTTGCGCCTCTGCAATATAGACCGGCAATATGACCAGAGGCATTGGTTCCAAGAAAGTGATCTCTCCCAAGTCACCAATAACTTGATACCAAAAACATGGAGTAGCTGTACAATACCACACCAAATGGATACAATCAGCATTTGGCCGCAAGCATCAACAGCACAATTTATATCAGCATAAATAATATATAAACAGACTGGGGATAGTATGTGGGATGTAAAAAACTGAAGTGTATACATCTGAGGCAGTAATTCAGATATATGCATTCAGTCTGACTGCAACAGTAACTCCAGTCTTTATTGCCTTTGGTCAAGTCCATATCAATCTCCCCTAGTAATTCTTCAGGAAGTGATGACAAGACAGAATGCACTACCTGTGGAATCATAACATATACAACTAGTTCTAGTGGATTGGTCTCTTGATCCTTATGGAATTGATATAGATTCAGAAAGAGGCCTATTACAAAGTGACACCTTGACTGAGTTAGAGCTCCAACGTCCGTTCGAGTTCCGCGTTCGAGTTCCGCTTGCAGTGTAACTCGTTTTCAAAGCTAAAACTAAACAAGCATTTACAATGCAATGGTCTCGGCATTATTAAAGGTGAGCTATTGGCATTGCTCGTGACATTTTTTTTCCATTTTTTTTAAAAAACATAAATAAATGGTATTGTCATTTACAATGGCAATAGGTGAGCATTAGAGAGTAGTAGAGAGTATTTGCGGACACAGAGCCACACACACACACACACACACAGACAGAGCCGTGCACACACACAGACAGAACCTCCCCACACACACAGAGCCCCCCCACACACACAGAGCATCCCACACACACACAGAGCCCCCTACACACACACAGAGCGCCACACACACTGAGCCCCACACATACACAGAGCCCCCCCACACACACAGAGACCCCACACACACACACACAGAGCCCACACACACACACAGAGCCCCCCACACACACAGAGCCCACACACACACATAGAGCCCACACAAACACACACATAGAGCCCACACACATAGAGCCCACACACACACACACACATAGAGCCCCTACACACACACACATAGAGCCACACACACACACACCCAGAGCCACACACACAGGAGAGCAAGCACAGCGAGGGGGCAGGGAAGCAAGCACAGCGAGGGGGCAGGGGAGCAAGCACAGAGACGGGGCAGGGGAGCAAGCACAGAGAGGGGGCAGTGGAGCAAGCACAGCCAGGGGGCAGGGGAGCAAGCACAGCCAGGGAAGCAAGCACAGTCAGGGGCAGGGAAGCAAGCACAGCCAGGGAAGCAAGCACAGCCAGGGGGCAGGGAAGCAAGCACAGCTCGGCTCCCCGTGAGAACCATGAAAGAGTACATATATCTGTACATTAGCCCAAAGCAGCCAGCATGTACCTTGCCTTGTTTATTGGTCTATATCTGGCGTTATCTTCCTGCCGTGTGCATTGGCTTAAGGTGGGTTGCTTCTGCCTTGCCCTGTGTATTGGCCCGGGGAGGGGCAGCGCTACCTGCGGTTTGTGTCGGCCCAGGCTGGGGCTCCAACTTCCTCGCTATGTGCATCGGCCTGGGTCAAGCTGCAGCTGCGTTAGCTTGTGTCTTCGGTGGCTCGGAAGTTGGCTGCGACTCCTGAGGAAGCCAGCCTCGTAGCAGCAGAAGCCACTGAGTACCATGCTGACAGTCCAAGGCAGCTACGCTCAGTGAAGACACGAGCTTTGAATGACGTCCATGGTGTCCATTGCTGAGGCAGCATATGAATACCACCGGCCACCATCTGCGATCAGAAGCCTCTCCGAAAACACTGAGGTGAGTGCAAGGACTAAAGACTGTTTTTCTGTCCAATCAAGCGAAGTGTAAGAACTATAGTGGACAACGAACTGACTGCACATTTTATTTGTGGGAAACGTAATTTGCATCTGAGCCTTATTCGTGCTCTACCAAAGCTGGCTGGGGACAATGTTAGACAGGGTGACCCGGGTGACAGAAACATGAAGAGGAGGGACAGGTTTTAGCCCCCAAAGTGAGTTGAGATCAGGGGCATCACTCTGTATTTTATGTAGTGTTAAGTACATCTGTGTCCTTAAAAGTACTTTTTCCAAAAACAAAAAAGGTAGGCTGGGATTTAAAGTTAATGTTGGTCAACAGTTGAGTTGTGATCTTGTGTCCCCACGCTACCTTCCTGGGTAGCCTGTAGGGTCAGGTGTGGGGGGGAACTAGCACAGCATGTTGCGGACAAGAGCTTGAGAACAAGTCAACATTTTTGTAGCATATTTCTGTAAATTCAGGACTTTGGCAGTCAGCCTTTTGGAGTCTATATTATGCCAATCGTTTTTTTTTCTTCAGTCAATATTTTCTCAAGCTTCTCCATAAAAGACACAACACTGGTGTAACCCAAGCCCTTTGTGTAATCCAAAACCCACTAGCTACTTAGGAAAACAATCACTGGCAATGACAATAGGTGTGGCCTTGTCATACTGAGGCAATGCTTACATATTTTTATTTTCCATTACAAGCAATGGCTTAAAAAAAAAAAACCATACTGCTGGTAAGTGTGGCAGCTATAGGATTGCAATAAAATAGTACTGTTTTTAAAAACCAGTAGCGTGACTGTTTAACTGGTGATGATGTTTTTAATACAAAGCCTTTCAGTTGCGCCATGCATTGTATTATTATCATTATTTGAGAAGAAGTCAAGAATAAACCGCCCCCACCAAGACAAGGATTTAAATCACGGGCGTCTACGATGTTTCAATGTCACTTAATGACATTATAACACAATTAAAAAAAATAATAATAAATCACCATCTAACTGAACACACGAATTGCAGGCAAAATAAATAGCTGGTATTTAACATTAAAATAAACTATAAAAGCACACTTTGAACCACCTATGCCACTGGAAAAAATAGTTTTAGGCAGATGTGAACAATGTGCACTGGCTTTGTGCAGTCACTTTTACAGAATGGTGCCAGCAGGTAAAGCCCAATGCAGTGGCGGGTGAAAGCAAAATGTGAATGACAGTTCAACAGACCAATGGATGAGGCCTGCTGATCAAAAACTCCTCTATATGTTTTTTGAAGGGTTGTGGGTGATCAAAAGTCTGTATCTGTCTCAGTTTCAAAGCCAGACTTGGAAAAAACGTGCTACTAGCTAGTAAGTCTGGGCGATCATTTCGAGGTGCACCTTAAGAGGAAAATACCAGGATTAAAGGTCTGTGGTCAAACGAAAGTGGCCTACATTGTTTTCACAAGCTCTGACAGGGCTTCGGATCCGACAGCACAGGGGCATAATGGAGACCCCTCTGCAGCCCCTGAGGTGCGAGGGGAGGGGCAGTCCTGTCAAGTATCACGCAATAGGTGTGACATTCACGCATTTCAGTGCGGTGATCCGCATCACCGCACTGAAATGCATTGTCACGCATTCTGGCAATTGTTTACCGAGACCCGGGAGCCTGCCCTCAAGTCGTGCCTACTGGCTGTGTGACGCCTGGCACCCATGACCTCAGAGTTTTTTAACAAGCTATAGGGCGGCTGGCTAGTTTGAGGGAGTACTGTGTAGAAGTTCTGCAAAATTATCATGGCGCCGGCCGCAGCGCTCTGAATGCTGCCTGCTGCAGCTAAGTTAGGCACACTCTCGGCCGACGCACGTGGCACCAAACTTAAATTTACGTCAGTGCCGAATGGTGAAGTAAACAGTGAGACGCAATGGGGGATCTTGAGTAAGGGTCCGTCCTCCTGCTGCCACCTGCACTTCTTGAAATTTAAATGCACAGCTTCTGTTCCTGACCTCGCTCGGGGTGCGGGGACGAGGTGATGCATCTCCGCCGTGGACAGTCAGTGCAGCAGGGCAAGTCAGACTGAAAGCTGCTGACACCGCCGTCTGTGGCTCATGGATTCAATCTGGAATCGGATCCCACATGCACCATTCCGGCCCCAGACAGGACCAAAGCATCTTACCCACGAGCGAGTATCACTGAGATAGCGCCGGGGGCCAGTTGCAGTGAGAGTGGGTGCAGCAAGCTGCTGTGCTCACAGGGTGCAGCATGAATTTTGGCACAGCGGCGGTCGTAATATCTCACACGACCAGGACCTAGAAAACCGGGCCTCAGCACCACCAGCCTGGCTCAGCTGCCCAGTGACGATCATAAATAATCAGCAAGTGACTGGGAGAGCAGGTAATCTATTATCTGTAATTATCAATCACGTCTTTTTTAAAACACTTTTCCGTAACTGCCATAACTAAATTGCTGAAAGTACAGTACTGCGCTATGTGACTAGGTAAGTGTAGCGTAGTATTACGCTTACATTTCTAGTGCTTTGCGATGATTATTTCCTCCCTTATACTGTGCCTCAGCCCGGGCCCCCAGAAATTCTTGCTGTCGACTGGCAACACTAGAACTCCTCACGAACACTGCTCTGAGTCTGGGAGAGGGCGAGCAGGTCGTGTTTAGGGCAGACACGCCTAGCATGGAACTACAAATCTATTGAAAGCAATTTTTTTACAGAAACAAACCAAGCATCGTTAATTCAGAGAAAAACTTCCCATTAATGCAAAAAATACAAATAAGCATTCCAGTGACCAGTTTTGCATTCGTGACTGGGGACAGACTGACTTCGATACTGTGCAGCACGTGACAGAGTATGCAGCCGACTCAGCAGACAGAGATACTTCTCAAGGACTTCTGCAGATACATTATTTTTTTTGTTTTTTTCTCCACCTAGGTGCAGCACTGTAGTGTTGCTACTACTAGAGAAAAGGTATTATGAAGCGAACACTACCACAGTTATTTCGCCGAGGGGTTAAATATCCCTGTTGAAAGCTCTTGATTGTACCAATGATGCATTGCATATTCCCAAAACTACGATCAGTTTAAAGAGCACTAGGTTAGTGCCCTTCTATTTCTGTGATTTGCTGCAGTTTTAAGATTTTCTTAGTTTCTTGTTTCTCAAATGGGTGTAATTTCTGATATTTGTATGTTACCCTTGTCTTCATTACTTGATTTTGCTCCCGAGCAAGTGTCACTCCCTATGGTTGAAATGCCATTCATAATTACACTGAAATTACAAAAATGTCACACATAGCAATCTGAAACCTTGGCAGCTATGGAGGGGGGCCTAGTGTACCTTGTTTTGGAGAGGGCAGCCCTTCCTTGCCATTGCATGCCAGCAGAACACGTACAATGGCAAGTAATGTGAAACAGTTTAGAGCTCAGGAAAGCCACTCTGCTTTCCCGAGCAATAACAAACACAATTACAAATCTGGTAAGTAAATATTGCGGCGGGCAGACAGAGGCCCGGCGAAAGTGCCTGGAAGGGGGGTAACACGGGCAGGGCGCATGGAGACCTCCAACCCTTTAGAGGGGACCTCACTCCTTCGGAAGGGGTGGGGGGGGGGGCTATTGAGCCCAAGACAAACGAATATCTGTTCAGTGTGAGAGACTCTGGAGCAAAAATTGCATTCTGCATGGGGGAGCCGTCATCTTGCGTTAAACCACTGCGAAAGCCTGGCAGACTGGGCCCTCGACAGCTCGCTACCCACTGTGAGGGGGACGCGCCCTGAGGTACAGCAGGGGCACGCCGCGCGGGCAGGCGGTGTTTACATGACATCTTTCCCTCCACTACCCCCACCGCTCCCTGGCGTGAGCCCTGCGTCTCGACGGCTCCAACAGCGGGGTGTTTTGTCTCCCGACAGCTCCTTAAGAAACGGGGCCCTTTCCCAAAAAATAAGTTTAACTCGAAACTTAGACAAAGGACTGGGAAAGGACGACGGAGATAAAGGAGAGAAGAAGAAAGAGGGGGGAGAAGAAGAAAAAGGGGGGCGAAGAAGAATGAAGGGGAGAAGGGAAAGGGACGGGAAAAGAGGAGCTATAGGGAAGGGACAAGATGGAAGGGAAAGAAAGAAAGCCAGGTGATGATTCTGAGAGAGAGAATAAAGAGAAAACCGAAGAAAGAAAGAAATTTGGCGGGCGAGAGAGACTAAATGAAGAGAGGGGCTAGAGAAAGAGAGGGTTAAGAGAAAGACTGGAAGAGGCACAGAGTTTATACAGAGGTGATGAGGAAAGTAAAAGAGAGAGAAAGGAGAAAGTTAGAAAGGCAGAGGCAGGGGTGGAGGAGTGAATGGGGGAAGAAGAGCGTAGCAGAGGGGCCTCCGTCTTCGCACCCGAGCCGAGCGATGTCCGTTCGTCTCCAAGGAGCGGAGAAGCCATTGCACGCTAAACCTGTGACGGAATTCCAAGTGCCTCCATTTTTGTAGCCTAACGTGGTGCGCCACTTTTCGGGACTGAGGTCGATAGATTGCATCCAACGTTACCGGCTGCTCTTCTAAATGTTGCCCATGCATCTGGAATGGGAGGTCGCTAGATTAGAAAAGGGAGTACCCTCTAAGAAAAGTTATTTAATGCATATATTGGGAATCTTTCAAGAAGCCACAATAAGTCATAATACAATTTAACGTGTATTTGTAATGCACGTGCTCAGCGAGGTTATGTTGGTGCTAATTACAAGCCCTCGATTTACCGAAGCTGAGAGATTGAAACGGTTAAGAGGATGTCGGGATGGAAACCTGTGAATGTGGAGCCATGCATGGAGGAGTAGAATTGGGAGGCGGCACTTTCAACGCACCCGCGCGCCGGCCGTCTCTGGCCCAGGGTTGAGATCGGGGACGGATTTTCGATCTCTCCTTGCCTCACAATAAAAAAAGGAAATTATGAAAGGCTCAGGGCTCTGGCAGGAAAGAGGGAGAGAGATCAGGGGCAGGGAATGGTAAAAGGAACAAGAAAAAACGGCACAATCAGGGGCAAAAGAAACTTACCAGTGAGGCTGATCCGGGCAACAATGGCGGCTGCAAACGTCCGCAAATTTCGGATTCGGGGGCATGTTTTGGGTTCTGAGTGACGGGTGACGTCACAGGGCGAAAGAACGCCAAAAACACGCCCCCCGAATCCAAAAGAGATGGGGCTTGTTTCGAGTGACTCCCTTCTCCTCCAATGGCTGGCCTCCTTTTAGGAAGCCAGCCAATGGAGGAGAGGTGGAGTACAGAGGCGGGTTCAAGCCCCGTACTCAAAATCATTAAATCTCCGACCGGAAGCTGGCAAGCCAGCATTTCCGGTCCTCGACCTAAAAAGATCTTCTTGGAAAAAATTGTAAATGACAAATGGGAGAGAAACAAATGCAAATCACCAATAATTGCATATAGACTTCTTCCCACGGCTAAAGCACTATTACATTCTTATCTTTCATTTTTATGGAACCCACAGCATAGATATCCTAATTAGATTAAGGATGAACTACATTCCGTTAATGTTTGGTTTCCCAGCTAACACCTACACTGTGAATGATCTGCCTTCATGCCTGTGCAACGGGAGAGCATCCCAATCAACGCTACATATCCTCCTATTTTGCACTCTTTATGGGCCCCATAGGAAAGCTTTGCTGGTTCCCATGCTACGGAAATACAACTTTACTCAATATGAGCCTGCACTGCACTTTATCTATCAGCTTTCGGATCCCTAGTTGTGTTATTCCCTTGCATCCTACCTATGGGCAGTGGCTAGTAGAAGACGTCTACCTTTATAACTGTTTCCTTTTACCGGATTCTTTTATCCCACATTGATGAAGTTCTGAAATTATGGCTTTATCTTATATGGTGTAGTGTCTTTTAGATATTTTATTGATGCAAGGATTTTAACTTGTTTTTATATTTTTACTTTTTATGGAAATGGAATATATTTGGAAAGTGTATGGAAAGTATTTTAGAAAGATGATTTGAGATCAATTCACTTCTTCAAGCACTTTATATTTAAATACTTGATGTACTGTATTTTTCTCACTAGTAGTCATTGAGTAATTATTTTCGACCTTCAGCCAGGAAATGCAGCAGGGACTTCACTAGGACTTTTTTGATGTTTTGTAAAATATGGAATAATCCTCTATGAAATGAATTAATGTGCTGCTCGGAAACTGCAACTAATAACAAAACATTGTAGAAAGAAAGATTGCATGGTTAGGAAAAACGCAATGTCAGGATTCAAAATGCATTACATAGTGGTTAGGGATGTCTGTACTACTGACAAGACTGTACTACTATCCAAATGAGCCCTTCTTAGCAGCCTTAGGATAACAGATTGAGGGAAAAACACTAAGGATCTGAACCTAAGCATTGCATCTTGCATGCAGCTTTGTGGTTCATTAACTATCACATTTATTTTACTGTCATGACTAGCCCCTGAAAATTGCTTGCCACACAAACATCCCTTCAACTGGTGGATCAACTCCTGTCAGAATGTTAAACTACAGCCTTTTTCTCACCACTTAAATAATCCAAAACAGATATATTGCAATCTTTGTCCTTGTTGCCTATTTCTTTGTGGCAGAGGTTTCGAAAAATAAATGTATAAATTGACTGTAAGATTCCACTTTTCATGTCTCCATCTCTCGTGATTCCATCCCTTCGTTGAAACACCTCTTCCCCCAATGTATCAGTTCATTGAGTATTTTTCTTTCCAATTACTGCAAAGTAGCTTAGAAATGTTCGTAGTTCTGTTTTGAGAATTACCTAAAGTTTGCAACTATAAAATGGTGCAGTGTGACATGCTAATACGCTGCTATTTTGGATATGCCTCAGTGGTATAAAGTCAAGAAAAGTCAAGAAAAGCATTTTTTTGGGACATGTTTCTTTTTAAAATAGAAGGTATGAAGGCATTTTCGCTATAACTTGTCACTAAAAAAATAGTCAGTGTACCTACATTGGCAGACTTCTCCAATACGTATGCAGATGGGGGGACATTAGTTTCGCATTTAGCACATTTTACAAAACAATAGCTGGAACCCTATCGTGAGCAATACCAAAATATTGATTCCATCTATAATTGATTCTAGAGATATGTTTTCGCATTACATAAGGCTTTTTCTGAATAATCAGGAATCCGTTTCCCCTAAGTGCTTTCCCAAAGTCAGTGGTTACTAGATGCACCCTAAAGAGATATGTGACATGAGACCCACAAACAAATAAGTCAGTATAAAAAATGAGCTCAATCTTTGAGGTTGTACTGCCCACACCTTATGCCCAACGTCATTATTGTGTCAGTGGTTGCTGTCTACAGTATCCCACGCTGCTCAATTGGACATTTTGCTTAAGCTAAATGGAAGGCAGGCTTATAACTCATCGCGTTGAAAGATATTGCAAAAATGAGATCTGCAGAATGCTAAAAACGAGCCGGATAAAATTATCAGCCATTCAAAAAGTCTGCTTGCATTTATCTGTTCATAATTTGAAATCCGAGGAAAGCTATGAGATCGAGAAACCAGTAATCACCGCGCCAAAAGTGACACCTGGTCTGACAAAGAAATATGATTGCTTCGTAATGAAATAATTGCCTTACAGCGCAGTGCACTGCTGGCCTCCATATTGATTTTTGCATGCAGATTGGCATAAAGGATAGAAATATTACCATCCTGTCAAAGGAGCGCTTTTTATCACGATACCTCAGCTGGGTGATGAGAAGTATTGGGGCTGCGGGCACTGGACTTTCTGTTGAAGAATTTCTCTGTTGAAGATACACAGAAAATTATGTTATTTAATTTGGAGACATTTTCAAAGAAAAAATTCGTCTGTTTGAGTTCAGCATACCTAGTTTACTGCAGATCCGTCAAGGGAAAGGAGGGTCAAATAAGTAACATTTTCATTTTCTCTAGGATTCTTTGCTGACTCTGCAGAAAAAACAGCTGAATTGAGTTAAATGAAACTTCCCCTGAAAGTGAAACCATACTCAGAGAAGTGCCTTGGCTTGGTTTGGTGTCAATCTGTTCAACAGTTTTTGAAAAATTGACATAAAAAACTATTGCAGGGAAAGCTTGAATGTGTTAAAATGTAAAGATAACTGGGCCATTAGTCTGTAGGGGGTCAATGAATCAATGTGTGTGGCATAAATAAATAAAAAACATAGTTATTCGACAAACTACATTTATACCTGACAACCACTTCTGGTTTGTGAACCCAAAGCTTGATCATCGGACATGAAGCACCTGATTGGCTGCCTGTAATGGAGAAATATCTATTGAGCTAAAATTACAAGATTGGAGGGCTCAGTCCCTGAAACAACAAGCATTTGCAATACAATAGGTCTCGCATTTCAAAAGATTAAGCTATTGGCATTGTGAATTACAATGCCTTTTATTTATTTGTTTTGCTAATTAACAAACCCATTCCTGAAAACAGAAATCCACATAAGTGAATGACTTCTCGAAAACATGTCAGCAGGAAATGGTTTTGCACCATCTCAAGATAGAAACTCTGCTGATGCTATTTACGTAATAAGTGAGGAGTGTACTAAGATTCATTGCCAAGTAAAATTCTGAAGTGGTTGCTTCTAGGTCAATACAGAAGACATACCTGAAAATCTTTCCAAAGTCGTCCTCTTCAATGACTCCTGTAGCAAAAGATCACAAAGATGATCTATCCAATGCACCAGTATACTGACTCGATCAAACAAGATCTGAGATGATCTACCCCAGATGTACTACCCGGATCAACTAAGATCTTGGATGATAAACCCTTGATGCACTGAAATACTTTCCAGATCAAAGAAGTTCTGAGGTGATCTTCCCTTGATACTCTGTGTTATGTCTCTTTAAAAATTGTTTCCTCGTGCGCTGCACGAGAAATTTACGTTTCATGTATTTTTATTTAATGGGGCATTCTCAGCTTCAGTTATTCTCACTGGACAAACTGCATTGTTCCATGCAGCTGTTCGGAGAGAAGGACTGGAGAGAGGCAGCTCCGTCGTTGGACCAATACCTGGAATAAATACTTTAATATCAGCAGAATGTCTGAGTGAATTTGTGAATATCAAATGTGAAATTGCTAAAGCGCCGGCTTTGAGTGCATTTGATCATGATTTTGACAATGTGATAACTGTTGATGCCAGCAACAAGGGGTTAGGTGGTGTGTTGTCTCAAGTTGATCGAGATGGTAGAGAATCTATTATTGTCTATGCTTCATGTGAAGTGTTACCGGCTTTACTGATTAGTGATAATGGTGTACAGTTCACATCAAAGATTGCTAAGGATTATTTTGACAAAGTAGGTTTAAGACACTACTACTTCTCTTTACAATACTAGTGGCAATGGTATGATTGAGCGTTTAAATAGAGTTTTGAAAAATGCTGTACAATCTGCTGTTGTAAATAACTATTATTGGGAATTACAATTGTTCAAGACTGTTTGGATGTACAGAACTTCACCTCATGATGTTTTAGGTACATCTCCATTTGAAGTTATGAGAGGGAGAGCTGTTCGAACTAAATGCAATCCTGATTGGATGGCAAACAAGTTAAAACCCACTACTTCACTGGATGTGTTGAGACATAGGATTAAGGATAAAAGCTCAAAAAGTAAAGAGGTGTAAGATTTAAAACATAATGTCAAATATTGTGATATTAGTGTAGGGTCTTGGGTTAAGGTTAAAAAACCTTGGAAAGTTAAAAAGGAAGAAAGGCAGTTTTCTGAGCCTTTGAAAATTGAACATTTTTTCAGAAATGCAGTTTTGTTGAGTGATGGGAAGGTATGGAACTTGAAGCGCATTGTGGTTCTTAAAAGTGAGATTCACTTGTATAATAAAAATGGAAATTCAGGATTGTCAAGGAAAATGTCTCAACAGTTTATCATTGATGATGATCTTATCAAAAATGGTAACACAGGGGTAACTTCCCCGGGATGTTCAAGTTCTCATGATGAGAATTGTACTTCAGATGTTAATTCTGATCTAAGTTCCATTGTCAATTCTTCTACTATGAGGAGCAACATGGGTGATACGAGTGTTTGTGCTGGAACATCTGGAACTTCTGGAGGTTCTAAAGGTGCTGATTTAGAAATGCTTGGTGTTGGTACATCTGGAGCATCTAATGGTGCAAATTCGGAAATATCTGACAGTAGATTATCAAACACTGCTGTAGCACCTGATATTATAGTTAATTCAGATTCCACTTTAGATACCAACCTCTCACAAAGTCACGATACTCATTCAGTGCGTACTCACACCAAACCTTTTTGGTTAAAGGATTTTGTTTGTGATGAAATGTCTAACTGATATTTTTTTTATCATTCTGTATTAGGAGGAAGATGTGTTATGTCTCTTTAAAAATGGTTTCCTTGTGCGCTGCACGAGAAATGTACGTGTCATGTATTTTTATTTAATGGGGCATTCTCAGTTTCAGTTGTTCTCGCTGGACAAACTGCATTGTTCCATGCAGCTGTTCGGAGAGAAGGACTGGAGAGAGGCAGCTCCGTCGTTGGACCAATAACTGGAATAAATACTTTAATATCATTTCATCTCCTGGATTTATTCTCAACACTCTGTCTGGATCATAGGAAATCTGATGATCTACCCCTGATGCACTGAAATACTCTCCGGGTCATGAACGATCTGAGATAATCTGCCCCTGATGCACTGACATACTGTGCCAATCAAAGAAGATTTGACATCACACAATCAATTACATGGATACATCCTCTGGTTCAGAGAAGAGCTTTAAACTACACACCTGCAAAAGAAGCATCACGGCAACTTCAGTGTTCTTTTCTCTGGGCATAGACAGGCATGTGGCCAGCTCAACAAATAGGACAATGCGATTTTCAATTGTAGTAAGTGATCTCTAGTGATTGGAGGAAGCTGACTTTAGGAACAGGAAGAAGCCGTCTCAAAGGACAGGGGGAAGAAGTCTCAAGGGTCTAGAGGACGCTATCTCAAGGGACTGTAGAGAGCAGTCTCAAGGTGTTCCATCATCAATCCATATTGCTCATCAGAATTCATTTATAATGTGCCAGAATTCAACAGGAATCCACTTTCAAACTGATTTTGTCTTAAGCTCAACAGTTTCACCTCATGGTGAAGAACAACAAATTCCATTTACTTAGGAGCCACCATCAAACACTTCCTATTTTTTTTAATAAATTTTTATTATGGAGCATACATCATATAAATTCAAAATCAAACTACATACATTAGTACACTGCCAGCAGTGACAGATCAGATAATATTAATTTTGGCGCATGATCCTAATACAAAATGTTTCTCAATAATTAAGTACATTATTACACCTCCATTAAACGTAATCATGGATACTTTTTTCCAATTCATACATTTTACTTTAACAGATCTGGGCATTACTATCACAAAAATAATTATAAAGTGCACTACCACAAACAGTGGATTAGTCTCTACCCAAGATATTCAGGCCAGACTACATAATCCAGTCCACAATTCCATATTTGCGCTACACCCAGTCTGCGAATGGCGTCCAAATCAGGGCCCACATTTCCTCGCCTAACTACCCTTACAATTATATAAGGTTCTTTTACCAAAATATACATATTGAAGACTCGAGAGAGCCACCGCTGAACTTTTGGGGGCTCCAGACTCAGGCAAGCTGCAGCTATAGTCAGGCGTACTACTGCCGTGGCTATAAGTATAAAGTAACCTTATTGCCCTGGAAGTGTTGATCGATTTCAAAAAGCTTCGGGGAAGTAATGTCCACTTCTACTTCAAGTGCCTCCTCTAGGAAATGCTCAATCCCATCTCTTCATGCCTGTAATCTTGAACATGAGCAAAACACATCTGCCAAAATCAGCTGGTCCCTCGCCACAACTAAAACACTTATTATCAGGTCTCTTTAAACTAAACATCTTGGCCGGGGTATAGTGCAGATTAAACACCACCATATAATGTTGGCTCTTCAGACGTGCAGTTAGTAAATCTTCCAAGCTCGACTCCAACAACTTCTGCAGATCTGTATCTGTAATCCCCAGTCGAATCTCCGATGTTTCTGTTTGGTAGTATAAATAATCTACCACTGTATCAATCACAACTTTGTATATTTCCCAGTTCCAAGCTACCTTAGTGCCCTTTATAAGCGCCAGGAGTGAAATTTTGGCTGCCAAAAAGTTGATCATTGCAGAGCGTTAGTATAAAATCCTTGACCTGTATACAATATAAAAAACATTACTGTGACAGACTGAATTTCAACTGAAGGTCAGCAAATGAGAAGAGCTCATCGTGGTTAAAAAGATCAACCAGCCTTACAACCAATGCCCTACAAACTTTATTGTGAAATATAGATGGGAAAATAGATGAACTCCATAGCAGGGTATATTTATTATACTTGGTATCCCAGTTTTAGCTCAGAGTGATTTCCATATTTTAAAGGCTGCAATGATGGTTTTGAATTTTACTTTATGATAGTAACTGTTCTCAATTTTTCTGGGAAATCATCCCTTGGCCTCTGCCCCTTTGGTCAATTCATATATTGATGGTAGCTCTGGCTGAGCTGCAGCGATTTCCTCTCGCTGTAATAAGGAGCCTCATATGCTGTAAAAGGGAAGCCCAGTAATAATATCTAAAATTATGTATTGCTGACCCACCCCTGTTTCTGTAGAGCGCAGATATCTTAGGGCTTGCCGCACTCTTGTATCGCCAGATAAAGTTAGAATAAATTGCCTCAATTATTTTCAACCAGTGCGTTTCTACCTAAGGTGGTATTGCCCTGAATAGGTTCAAGATCTTGGAGAGTATGGTAATTCTTTACTACATTGCATCAACTAGCTAATGTTAAATATAGGCTGTTTATTCTTCTTAATTCTTGCTTGGCTTTCCTCAGTATTGGTGTAGAATTTATACTTGTTCTTTTGTCCACCTCCGCCCTGATCCTAACCCCTAAATATGTTGCACTTTCTACCCACCTACTTTCCCTCAATACATTGTCGTTGGTACCTACTATCTGGCTTGTCCCTTCATTCAGAAGGTAACCAGAAAAAGCGTCAAATAATTTGGCTTTTCTTTTCTAATTCAGTCAGGGTGTTTGCCAACTTCGGGGTAAGCACTGCAATGTCATCAGCATATGCAAAGATGTTCGTGTCCCTTCCCCTTATACTCATTGGCCTTATCATATCGTTTTCTTTTAGTCTACTGAAGAGGTCAATTTATAGTGCAAATAGAAAGGGTAACATGGGCATCCCTGTTGGGTCCCTCTTATGATCAATATTTTTTTTATTCAACCCCCATTATTTGATGTCTGGAAGATGGCTTGTGGTATAATGCCTTCATAGCTTTAATTAAGTCACACCAAGCCCCTTACGCTTGAGTATTAACCATATGTATTCCCAAAACCCTCTGTCGAAGGCTTTCTCCTCATGGAGCAGGATCAGGGCCATTGGCTCCTCAGTCACTGTCGCTACATCAAACAGGGTAATTGCTCGACTTCTAAGATCTGTCATTCCCCGCCCATGTATAAACCTATGTTGCCAGGGGGAAAACAATTTAGCTATTATCCTGCCAATCCGGGAAGCCAGTATTTTTAAATAGAGTGTTGCATTGCTATTGATTAGCAAAATAGGTATACAGAACCGGGGTTCGTAGGAGGCTTACCCTTCTGTATAAAGACTACAATATTGACACAACCCCATGAAGTGGAGGCAACCCAGTTATGTTTAGCTAAGCGTGGGCGCAAAATTCATTTCGTTTACAGAATTTGCGGATTTTTGGCAAATTCGCGGTTTGCGAATCACGCAAATTTGCCCCAAAATCCGCAAATTCGCAAGCTGGCAAATTGTTTTGCTTGGTCGCGCTTGAAAAATACAATATCGCACTCGCGGCGTTGACTTACCGTGATTCTGTGTTCGGCGAGTTGTTTTTCTCCCAGTTTGCGTGTGCTGCGCCATTTTGGATCTTGCTGCGTGATCGCGCGAGAGTTTTTCGACCGTGATTACATCATCGCGGCCCGCCATCTTGCAAAGCGAGAGTTTGACAACGCGAGTGCGTCATAAGGGCCCACGATCATGCATCGCGGGAGTAAACAATACCAAACACGTAGATGCGGCGCGCAGCTGACTTCCGGCGGGAGATTTGAACAGCTCGCTTTCCCGAAATTGCAAAAATTGCACTTCTGCACAAGAAATCCACAGCAGGCAGCATAAACCTTCTGAAAATGATGATTTTGATCAGAATAACTCCTCAGATTGATATTTGGCTGCACTTTTTGGTGCAAGGAGTCCATTTTTTGGGGGGTGGTGGGAGGAAGGAAGTGCCCCAGAGTCTCCAACTTCCTGTTCCTGTCCAGCAGGCTCCTCTCAGTGCTTTGTCCATGGCCTGGTCACTTTTGATTTGGATCTGGAGCTGGAAGGATTACTTTTTGTGGCTGCTGCTGGATATTTGTATTTGAGGACTTTTTGGACTTTGGAGTTTGGATCACTTTTGCACTTGAGACTTTACAAGTAAGTTGAGGTGTTTGTTTGGGGCATTGTAGTTGCTGCAACTAAAGTTTTAAAACTTTTTTCACAACTTTAAAAATATATATATTGTGGGTAGCTACAGTATCCAGTAGGCCCAGGGCTAGTCATGGGTGCATGATACAACTTTTTGAACTTAATTCTTATTTATGTCATGGAATTTTAGCTCACTGTTATATGTTGTTTTTTATTTTATTTTGGGGTGCCTGTAAAGCCTGACTAGCCAGTAGGCCCAGGGGTAGTGAGTGGTGCATGGACCACGTCTTTCTGTGGGGTGTCTTGAATTTAGACATCATCGAGGGCATGGATGGCATTGGATTGTGGTGATTTTTATGTGTTTTTCGACTTTTAGGGGTGTTGTTGGGGCCTGGCCATGTGGGTGGGGGCCATTTTGAGGCCTGATCCAGGCAGGGCTTGGCCATGTGGTGGGCGCAAGGCTCAAGGGGCCATTTTGGAGCCAGGCAGTGTGCTCAGGCCTGCACCCAGCTTGCCTTGCTTTCATCCATTATGCTCAGGGGTACTCAGTGGTGCAGGGACCAAGTCTTTCTGTGGGGTCTCTTGTATTTAAACATCATTGAGGGCATGGATGGCATTGGATTGTGGTGATTTTTGTGTGTTTTTTTTACTTTTTGGGGTGTTGTTGGGGCCTGGCCATGTGGGTGGGGGCCATTTTGAGGCCTGGTACAGGCAGGGTCTGGCCATGTGGTGGGGGTCAAAGGGCCATTTTGAAGCCAGGCAGTGTGCTCAGGCCTGCACCAAGTTTGCCTTGCTTCATCCATTATGCCCAGGGGTACTCAGTGGTGCATGTACCAAGTCTTTCTGTGGGGTGTCTTGCATTTAAACATCATTGAGGGCATGGATGGCATTGGATTGGGGTGATGTGTGTGTTTTTCGACTTTTTGGGTGCTGTTGGGGCCTGGCCATGTGGGTGGGGCCATTTTGAGGCCTGGTCCAGGCAGGGACTGGCCATGTGGCTGGGGGACAATGGGCCATTTTGAAGCCAGGCAGTGTGCTTTGAGCCATAGGTCTGCACCCAGCCTACTCTGCTTTTACCCATTATGCCCAGGGGTAGTGAGTGGTGCATGGACCAAGGCTTTCTGTGGGGCCTCTTGAATTGAAACATCATTGAGGGCATGGATGGCATTGGATTGTGGTGTTTTTTGTGTGTTTTTCAACTTTTTGTGGGTGCTGTTGTGGCCTGACCATGTGGGTGGGGGCCATTTTGAGGCCTGGTCCAGGCAGGTCCTGGCCATGTGGCTGGGGGACAAGGGTCCATTTTGAAGCCAGGCAGTGTGCTTTAAGCCATAGGCCTGCACCCAGCCTGCCCTGCTTTCACCCATTATGCCCAGGGGTAGTGAGTGGTGCATGGACCAAGGCTTTCTGTGGGGCCTCTTGAATTGAAACATCATTGAGGGCATGGATGGCATTGGATTGTGGTGTTTTGTGTGTGTTTTTTGACTTTTTGTGGGTGCTGTTGGGACTGACCATGTGGGTGGGGGCCATTTTAAGGCCTGGCCATGTGGCTGGGGGACAAGGGGCCATTTTGAAGCCAGGCAGTGTGCTTTGAGCCATAGGCCTGCACCCAGCCTGCCCTGCTTTCACCCCTTATGCCCAGTGGTAGTGAGTCGTGCATGGACCAAGGCTTTCTGTGTGTCCTCTTGAATTGAAACATCATTGAGGGCATGGCTGGCATTGGATTGTGGTGTTTTGTGTGTTTTTTACTTTCTGGGGTGTTTAACTGATGTTCCTCTGGCTTCCTTTGCTTTTAGGTGTACAAGAGAACCACCAGTGCCAGGAAGAAGTCCGTCAGCGGTGTGTGCAGCACAACGTCACGTGTGGCCACAGACAACTCTGCAACTCGTGCAACTGCGGCCTGCTGTTCTGACATCTGAAGAAGATGGGCCCACAGAAAGGTGGCCTTAGCTCCTCTACAAAGAAAGTTGCCACTGCCAGTAAGAAGGAGCAGAAGAAGCAAGTGGTGCCACTTACCAAGGAGACTGGTGTGCCCACAGACACTTTTTTCGGGGGAAAAAAACAACGCCTGCAGGAGCGTGGTCCGCCGGGGACCAAGATGGGAGCAGCACCTCCGCTTCATTGGGCACAGTGCCACCACACCAAGTTAGGTCCAAGTCCATGAGTGCTGCAGAGGCAGCCACTTTGGTTGTTCAATCACCATCGACCAGTGATGTTGGCTCATCGCAAGAAAGTAGCACCCAATCAACGCAGGGTGTAACTCAGCTGATGAGTGTTCAACAACCACAGCCGCTACGACAACCACAGATGCAACTAGTACAAGCACAACTACAAGCGCAAGGGGAGGCGCAAGTACATGCGCAAGGAGAGGCGCAGGTACATGTGCAAGAAGAGGCGCAAGGAGAGGTACAACTAGAGGCGCATGGAGTGGCACAACTGCCCACAATGCTTGTTCCTCCAGAAGTAGGGGCACATCAGGAAATCAAGATTCAAGCGGAGGTATCATCTGAGGAAGCCACTCCTCCTGAGGATGATCCATTGTCTTCCAGATCCCCATCAAGAAAAAGGTCAAGGAGGACTACTGCAAGTTCTTCTTCAAGCACCCTTCCTTCTGATGATCTTGATCTTGATTGGAACCCACAAATGCAGTCTGAGGGGTAGGCACGCCATGAGCCGACAAAGGTAGCTAAGCCTAAAAGGAAGGTTCCCGCAAGGCTTTCGCTTATGGCTGATGATGACGACGAGCAAGAAGTGGTGTATGCTGCTGATGGACAGTCTGACGACGACCCAGTCATTACAGACGTCACTCCAGCCCCAGCGGGCATGCAGCAGACAGACATTTTTACCCTATCCCGAATTGCTGCTGAGCGGGATATGGGCGGCGTGGCACTGGTACCACCACCAACGCATTTAACTACTACACCAACACGACCTACAGCGTCCATATTTTCTCTTCAGTAGGGCCGGCAGGGACCTCCATCCAGCTCGACCTCCATTACCTCAAGTAGTGGTGCTGTAAGTGCACAACAGAGTCTAATTTAGCCACACCCATCCTCCACTTCATCTGGCATTGAAACTGAAAGTAGCACCTCCACCACCAGCAGACATTTCCAGTCCCCAGTTTGGGCCTTCTTTAGTGTTAGCCAAAAGGCGGAAAACATGGTCGTTTGTTCGATTTGTACAACTGTAGTTAGTCGGGGTAAGCTTGGTTCCAACTATAGTACCGGAGGCCAGAGAGGTCTTCTCCAAAAACACCACACTCTCATTTGGGAGGCGCACCTAAGGAAGATCCAGGGAGCCAAAAGTACAACAAATCCAAATGTATCCATTCATATTGCATCTGATGATGACGAGGGGCTGATCATGCAGGGGGGAAGTGAAGAAGCGACAGACATTTTTTCTGCTACACCCAGTACCCCTGGCAGCAGCACTGCAGTGATAGCACCCACACCCTCTACCCTTGCAACATGTATGAGGAACACTAAGAGTCTGGGAGAGACACCAATGCGAAAAAATACATCAATGAGCCTAACTGGTTTTAAGAAGTCTGCATCATCATCATCACGTAAAACGGTCCAGACCACCATTAGCAGAATGTTTTGGTCAGATGCGCCATTTGAACGCAACCACGCAACGGCACGTCTGTATAACGCAAAGCTGTCTAAAATGCTAGCGCTGGACCTGCTCCCTTTTTCTTTCGTGGAAGGGGTGGGTTTTCTAGAATTTGTGGCAACAGTCTGCCCTAAATGAAAGGTTCCTTGCCGGTCCTATTTTGCCAGGGTTGCTGTTCCAGCACTACATCAAGATGTGCTGGAGGTGATTGACACAGCTATTCAGAAGAGTGCTAATCACACTATCCACCTGACAACAGACATGTGGACCAGTTGCCAAGTCCTTGATTAAATGTGCATCACTGCACACTGGGTCTCTTTTGCAGGGGTTAAAGACTAGTTAAAAGTATGTGTTGACACGGACACAGTTTTTCAAGCTACTCGGAAACATGCAACAATAGCCATGTTTGTCATGGAGAAAATTCATACTACACCTAACCTTTTGGAGGAGTTTGATAGGAAGGTCAATGAATGGCTGCCTCCAAGAAATTGCATAACTGGTTATGTTTCCACGGATAATGGCAGTAATATAGTTAAGGCCATGCAAGATGGTAACTACTTCAGACTGCCGTGTTTGGCGCACAGTATTAACATCGTGGTGCAAGATTTCTTGAAAAAAGAAAACACAGTCAGCAAGTTACTGACCACCTGCCGAAGAATCTGCACACATTTCAGCCATTTTTTTAAGGTCCGGACGGAGCTGAGCAGCATTCAACATGAACGTAGACTGCCAGTCAAAGGACTCATCCAGGAGGTGGCAACACGTTGGAACTCAACCTTTTACATGCTTGAGCCTCTGTCTGAGCAGTGGGGGGTAATAAATGAGTATGTCTATGAACTGGGTTCTACTATGAAAGACATGAGGCTAGAGTTGGAGGAATGGAAGCTAGTTGCAAGCCTGACAGACATGCTTAGTCCTTTTGAGGTCTTCACGCTTGAAGTCAGCAGGGAAGGCTGTTCTTTGGGCAAAGCTATCCCATTGTTGCGCATGCTAGAGCACCAACTGAAGGCGGTGTCTTCAACGTTCCGAGATGATGCTGAAAAGCAAGACGCATATCAGTTGGCGGAGAGGTTATTAAGCCGCCTAGTTGCCAATGAAAGGCTTCAGAGCATACATACAGAACAACATTACATTTGTGCCACTATTCTGGATCTACGGTACAAAAAGGCAGTGGCCAGCAAAGCATTCATTCCTTTTGATGAAGGAGATGTTTCAAAGTACAAACATTGGCTAGCTGTGTCAGCCACTCGGTTCGAAAAAGAGCGGCAGAAAATTGAAGGAGCTGACAGAAGTACTACTGAATCAGCAGGCCATCCGGCGTCAAGTTCCACTTCTGAATCTGTGGCCAAAGGGAGTCACTTTCCCTCACAGCCGTTAATGACACCAGCAACCGTATCATCATCCTCACCTGCACCAGGCTCAGCCATAATATTGTCGGAAGCGGATTGGCTAACTCATCAAGGGTTTGCTCGTTCCAGTGATGCAAAGGCCGCAGATGGTACGCAAAGTGGAGCAACCCTGGAGAACCTTCAGTCGATGGTGCAGGCCTGGATGACCCAATAGAGGTCTTTGTTAATCAGAACCCATTGCTGTATTGGTATCAGAAAAGGCCTCATTGGTGACTGATCACCAACCTGGCTCTAAATTATTTGTCTTGCCCACTCGCAAGCGTGTCTTCTGAACGTGTTTGCAGTGCTGCTGGTGCCATTGTAACTTCAAAAAGGACCTGCCTCTCACCCAAAAATGTGGAGAGGTTAACACTGATCAAGATGATTCAGCACTTCATATCACCAGATTACAAAAAACGTGAATGCACGCAGGGAGAAGAGTACACCGACTTAGGTGACGGAAGGTCTTCTCTGTTAGCTGACCTACTCCCGTCTCGATTCATAGAGTTTGAGGACGAGCTCCACTTTCCTGAGACCGAGGCCTGAAAATGACTTCCTTTTTTTTCGTCCTTATTCACTTTTATTCCTGTCTGTCTTTCTTTGTTTTGCAACTTTTACCACAACAAAACTCTAATCACCTAATCACAACAAGTCGATCAGCAGCACTGTCTTCATCTTCTTGCCTTATTGATTTGAAGGTGCCAAAGTCTGCATTCCTGAGGTTCACAAGTTCACAACTCAATCATGCTCCTCTATCCTCCTCCTCCAGACTCCCCCTATCCATTTCCCTCAAAGCAGATGGCTGGATTATTCAGAATAAAGACACTGTGTCTTCGTACTCGTAGACAAGTTCCCTCAAGTGGGACTGGAGGGAATTACTGACTACATGCTTGCTGATTGCTGACAGTTACTTCTGAAATTGATTGACAGGAGAGGCTGCCCTGTGGTCCCACACTTTCAGAAGAAGATGCGGACAAAAAGTGGAACAGGTAATGAATAATGAGAAGAAGATGGCATGCAGTGGACATCAATGGCTGTCTGGCTCTGATGAAAGCAATTGCTGTGTGTTTGTTGTGCATGAAATGAATCATATGTCTTCTGTTAATATTTAATCTTTTACACACTAAATGTAACTCAAGTCTACTCTGCTTTTTTTTACCTTGTTTAATTCAAATTGTACTTCAACTGCAGGGGCCACTACGTTGCATTTTCCAATATGCAAAATGTCCTTGCACTTACTGTTTGCGAATATACCATGATGATTGAGTAAATATTATATCTTTTTTCTTTACAGTCACTCACTGGGATGGATGGATCATCAGTGTCAGTTTAGGGAAGAACTATGGCCAATTCGTCAGTGTCAAACAGGTAAACCAGTCTACAACAACGACTACAGCAGAACTACATATCTGTCTAGTCGTGGTATGGAGTGGTCGAGGCAGTGTAGTGTTGTTATGCCAGGCAGATTACAGAGTACAGCAGTTCATGTAAAATTGTGGCTATGTGGCTTGCTGCATACAATTAGATATGCTTTGTCTGTCTGTGTCAAAGAGCCTAGGTATGCTACATCAGGTTGCTTCACTCAGTGGTGCCTGCCATGACCGTCTGCATGGCCCCACCGCAAGCATGGCCCAAAAATCTGTTACGCTCAAAGGTTTGCAAATTTTCGGCAATTTCGCGAGATTCTCGGATTGTGAATTTGCCGCCGAAAAACAGTAAATTTCGCGAGCGGAACGGATTTTTGTTTTTGGCCCATGCTTATGGCAGGGCCATGCAGACGGTCAAGGCAGGCATCACTGAGTGAAGCAACCTGGTGTAGCATACCTACGCTCTTTGACACATACAGACAAAGCATATCTAGGGTTTAGGGTTCAGTGAGGTTTACTAGGGTTTTTGGGTTTAATGAATAATTTGGTAGGGTTCCCGGAGTCTAGGGCTCAGGGCCCGATGCAGGCTCGTTCATAATGATGTTGGCAAGGTTTTAGGGGGGTTGGCGTTTTTTCAGAATTGGCCAAATTGTGGCCTTTTTTGGTGTTTTGCGGGACGGGTTGGGGGACTGGGAGCACTGCTGGGAAGGTCTAATTTTGATTGCAAGTGGTTTGAAGAAAGTCCATGGTGGAAAAGGGGGGTTAGGGCCTAGCTGCAGAGCACGTTTGGAGCGATTTATAGGTAGGCCTCGCTGAGGATAGCACTCCTGCGTGTTTTTGGAAGGCTGTTTGGGGGTGTTCTCCATTTCTGGGGGTGGGTTGAGGGGTCTGGGAGCACTGCTAGGAAGGTCTAAGTTTGATTGCAAGTGGTTTGAAGAAAATCCATGGTAGAAAAGGGGGATTAGGGCCTAGCTGCAGAGCACGTTTGGAGCGATTTTCAGGTAGGCCTCTAGATTTTCTAAGTGTGGCATTTTCCATTGTTGATTCTGGCCTGTTTGGGGGTGTTCTACTTTTTTGGTGGGTTGAGGGGTCTGAGGGCACTGCAGGGAAGGTCTAATATTGGATGCAAGTGGTTTGGAGAAAATCCATGGTGAAAAAGGTTTTCTTTTTTAGCTCACTTGCGTGTTTTTGGGGGGCTGTTTGGGGGGTTCTAGGTTTTTGGGGGTGGGTTGGGGGCTGGGAGCACTGCTGGGAAGGTCTAATTTTGATCGCAAGTGGTTTGAAGAAAATCCATGGTGGAAAAGGGGGGTTAGGACCTAGCTGCAGAGCGCGTTTGAAGCGATTTTCAGGTGAGCCTCTAGATTTTCTAAGTGTGGCATTTTCCATTTTTGCTTTTGGCCTGTTTGGGGGTGTTCTACTTTTTTGGGGGTGGGTTGAGGGGCTTGGTGGCACTGCTGGGAAGGTCTAATATTGGATGCAAGTGGGTTGGAGAAAATCCATGGTGAAAAAGGTTTTCTTTTTTAGCTCACATGTGTGTTTTTGGGGGGCTAATTGGGGGGGGTTCTAGGTTTTTGGGGGTGGGTTGGGGGGCTGGGAGCACTGCTGGGGGTTAGGGCCTTGCTGCAGAGCGCGTTTGGAGCGATTTTCAGGTAGGCCTCTGTAGATTTTCGAAGTGTGGCATTTTCCATTTTTGCTTTTTGCCTGTTAGGGGGTGTTCTAATTTTTTGGGGGTGGGTTGAGGGGTCTGGGGGAACTGCTGGGAAGGTCTAATATTGGATGCAAGTGGTTAGAAGAAAATCCATGGTGGAAAAGGGGGGTTAGGGCCTAGCTGCAGAGCGCATTTGGAGCGATTTTCAGGTAGGCCCCTGTAGATTTTCTAAGTGTGGCATTTTCCATTTTTGCTTTTTGCCTGTTTGGGGGTGTTCTAGTATTTGGGGGTGGGTTGAAGGGTCTGGGGGCACTGCTGAGAAGGTCTAATTTTGATTGCAAGTGGTTTGAAGAAAATCCATGGTGGAAAAGGGGGGTAGGGCCTAACTGCAGAGCGCGTTTGGAGCGATTTTTAGGTAGCCTCTAGATTTTCTAAGTGTGGCATTTTCCATTTTTGCTTTTGGCCTGTTTGGGGGTGTTCTACTTTTTTGGGGGTGGGTTGAGGGGTCTTGGGGCACTGCTGGGGAGGTCTAATATTCGCTGCAAGTGTTTTGGAGAAAATCCAAGGTGAAAAAGTTTTTCTTTTTTAGCTCACTTGCGTGTTTTTGGGGGGCTGTTTGGGGGGTTCTAGGTTTTTGGGGGTGGGTTGGGGGCTGGGAGCACTGCTGGGAAGGTCTAATTTTGATTGCAAGTGGTTTGAAGAAAATCCATGGTGGAAAAGGGGGTTAGGGCCTAGCTGCAGAGCGCGTTTGGAGCGATTTTCAGGTAGCCTCTAGATTTTCTACGTGTGGCATTTTCCATTTTTGCTTTTGGCCTGTTTGGGGGTGTTCTACTTTTTTGGGGGTGGGTTGAGGGGCTTGGTGGCACTGCTGGGAAGGTCTAATATTGGATGCAAGTGGGTTGGAGAAAATCCATGGTGAAAAAGGTTTTCTTTTTTAGCTCACATGTGTGTTTTTGGGGGGCTAATTGGGGGGTTCTAGGTTTTTGGGGGTGGGTTGGGGGGCTGGGAGCACTGCTGGGAAGATCTAATTTTGATTGCAAGCGGTTCGACGAAAATCCATGGTGGAAAAGGGGGGTTAGGGCCTAGCTGCAGAGCGCGTTTGGAGCGATTTTCAGGTAGGCCTCTGTAGATTTTCGAAGTGTGGCATTTTCCATTTTTGCTTTTTGCCTGTTAGGGGGTGTTCTAATTTTTTGGGGGTGGGTTGAGGGGTCTGGGGGAACTGCTGGGAAGGTCTAATATTGGATGCAAGTGGTTAGAAGAAAATCCATGGTGGAAAAGGGGGGTTAGGGCCTAGCTGCAGAGCGCATTTGGAGCGATTTTCAGGTAGGCCCCTGTAGATTTTCTAAGTGTGGCATTTTCCATTTTTGCTTTTTGCCTGTTTGGGGGTGTTCTAGTATTTGGGGGTGGGTTGAAGGGTCTGGGGGCACTGCTGAGAAGGTCTAATTTTGATCGCAAGTGGTTTGAAGAAAATCCATGTTGGAAAAGGGGGGTTAGGGCCTAACTGCAGAGCGCGTTTGGAGCGATTTTCAGGTAGCCTCTAGATTTTCTAAGTGTGGCATTTTCCATTTTTGCTTTTGGCCTGTTTGGGGGTGTTCTACTTTTTTGGGGGTGGGTTGAGGGGTCTTGGGGCACTGCTGGGAAGGTCTAATATTCGCTGCAAGTGTTTTGGAGAAAATCCAAGGTGAAAAAGTTTTTCTTTTTTAGCTCACTTGCGTGTTTTTGGGGGGCTGTTTGGGGGGTCCTAGGTTTTTGGGGGTGGGTTGGGGGCTGGGAGCACTGCTGGGAAGGTCTAATTTTGATTGCAAGTGGTTTGAAGAAAATCCATGGTGGAAAAGGGGGTTAGGGCCTAGCTGCAGAGCGCGTTTGGAGCAATTTAAAGGTAGGCCTCGCTGAGGATAGCACTCCTGTGTGTTTTTGGGGGGCTGTTTGGGGGTATTCTCCATTTCTGGGGGTGGGTTGAGGGGTCTGGGAGCACTGCTGGGAAGGTCTAAGTTTGATTGCAAGTGGTTTGAAGAAAATCCATGGTGGAAAAGGGGGGTTAGTGCCTAGCTGCAGAGCGCGTTTGGAGCGATTTTCAGGTAGCCTCTAGATTTTCTAAGTATGGCATTTTCCATTTTTGCTTTTGGCCTGTTTGGGGGTGTTCTACTTTTTTGGGGGTGGGTTGAAGGGTCTGGGGGCACTGCTGAGAAGGTCTAATTTTGATTGCAAGTGGTTTGAAGAAAATCCATGGTGGAAAAGGGGGGTTAGGGCCTAACTGCAGAGCGCGTTTGGAGCGATTTTCAGGTAGCCTCTAGATTTTCTAAGTGTGGCATTTTCCATTTTTGCTTTTGGCCTGTTTGGGGGTGTTCTACCTTTTTGGGGGTGGGTTGAGGGACTTGGTGGCACTGCTGGGAAGGTCTAATATTGGATGCAAGTGGGTTGGAGAAAATCCATGGTGAAAAAGGTTTTCTTTTTTAGCTCACATGTGTGTTTTTGGGGGGCTAATTGGGGGGGTTATAGGTTTTTGGGGGTGGGTTGGGGGGCTGGGAGCACTGTTGGGAAGATCTCATTTTGATTGCAAGCGGTTCGACGAAAATCCATGGTGGAAAAGGGGGGTTAGGGCCTAGCTGCAGAGCGCGTTTGGAGCAATTTAAAGGTAGGCCTTGCTGAGGATAGCACTCCTGTGTGTTTTTGGGGGGCTGTTTGGGGGTATTCTCCATTTCTGGGGGTGGGTTGAGGGGTCTGGGAGCACTGCTGGGAAGGTCTAAGTTTGATTGCAAGTGGTTTGAAGAAAATCCATGGTGGAAAAGGGGGGTTAGAGCCTAGCTGCAGAGCGCGTTTGGAGCGATTTTCAGGTAGCCTCTAGATTTTCTAAGTATGGCATTTTCCATTTTTGCTTTTGGCCTGTTTGGGGGTGTTCTACTTTTTTGGGGGTGGGTTGAAGGGTCTGGGGGCACTGCTGAGAAGGTCTAATTTTGATTGCAAGTGGTTTGAAGAAAATCCATGGTGGAAAAGGGGGTTAGGGCCTAGCTGCAGAGCGCGTTTGGAGCAATTTAAAGGTAGGCCTTGCTGAGGATAGCACTCCTGTGTGTTTTTGGGGGGCTGTTTGGGGGTATTCTCCATTTCTGGGGGTGGGTTGAGGGGTCTGGGAGCACTGCTGGGAAGGTCTAAGTTTGATTGCAAGTGGTTTGAAGAAAATCCATGGTGGAAAAGGGGGGTTAGAGCCTAGCTGCAGAGCGCGTTTGGAGCGATTTTCAGGTAGCCTCTAGATTTTCTAAGTATGGCATTTTCCATTTTTGCTTTTGGCCTGTTTGGGGGTGTTCTACTTTTTTGGGGGTGGGTTGAAGGGTCTGGGGGCACTGCTGAGAAGGTCTAATTTTGATTGCAAGTGGTTTGAAGAAAATCCATGGTGGAAAAGGGGGGTTAGGGCCTAACTGCAGAGCGCGTTTGGAGCGATTTTCAGGTAGCCTCTAGATTTTCTAAGTGTGGCATTTTCCATTTTTGCTTTTGGCCTGTTTGGGGGTGTTCTACCTTTTTGGGGGTGGGTTGAGGGGCTTGGTGGCACTGCTGGGAAGGTCTAATATTGGATGCAAGTGGGTTGGAGAAAATCCATGGTGAAAAAGGTTTTCTTTTTTAGCTCACATGTGTGTTTTTGGGGGGCTAATTGGGGGGGTTCTAGGTTTTTGGGGGTGGGTTGGGGGGCTGGGAGCACTGTTGGGAAGATCTAATTTTGATTGCAAGCGGTTCGACGAAAATCCATGGTGGAAAAGGGGGGTTAGGGCCTAGCTGCAGAGCGCGTTTGGAGCGATTTTCAGGTAGGCCTCTGTAGATTTTCGAAGTGTGGCATTTTCCATTTTTGCTTTTTGCCTGTTAGGGCGTGTTCTAATTTTTTGGGGGTGGGTTGAGGGGTCTGGGGGAACTGCTGGGAAGGTCTAATATTGGATGCAAGTGGTTAGAAGAAAATCCATGGTGGAAAAGGGGGGTTAGGGCCTAGCTGCAGAGCGCATTTGGAGCGATTTTCAGGTAGGCCCCTGTAGATTTTCTAAGTGTGGCATTTTCCATTTTTGCTTTTTGCCTGTTTGGGGGTGTTCTAGTATTTGGGGGTGGGTTGAAGGGTCTGGGGGCACTGCTGAGAAGGTCTAATTTTGATCGCAAGTGGTTTGAAGAAAATCCATGGTGGAAAAGAGGGGTTAGGGCCTAACTGCAGAGCGCGTTTGGAGCGATTTTCAGGTAGCCTCTAGATTTTCTAAGTGTGGCATTTTCCATTTTTGCTTTTGGCCTGTTTGGGGGTGTTCTACTTTTTTGGGGGTGGGTTGAGGGGTCTTGGGGCACTGCTGGGAAGGTCTAATATTCGCTGCAAGTGTTTTGGAGAAAATCCAAGGTGAAAAAGTTTTTCTTTTTTAGCTCACTTGCGTGTTTTTGGGGGGCTGTTTGGGGGGTTCTAGGTTTTTGGGGGTGGGTTGGGGGCTGGGAGCACTGCTGGGAAGGTCTAATTTTGATTGCAAGTGGTTTGAAGAAAATCCATGGTGGAAAAGGGGGTTAGGGCCTAGCTGCAGAGCGCGTTTGGAGCAATTTAAAGGTAGGCCTCGCTGAGGATAGCACTCCTGTGTGTTTTTGGGGGACTGTTTGGGGGTATTCTCCATTTCTGGGGGTGGGTTGAGGGGTCTGGGAGCATGCTGGGAAGGTCTAAGTTTGATTGCAAGTGGTTTGAAGAAAATCCATGGTGGAAAAGGGGGGTTAGGGCCTAGCTGCAGAGCGCGTTTGGAGCGATTTTCAGGTAGCCTCTAGATTTTCTAAGTATGGCATTTTCCATTTTTGCTTTTGGCCTGTTTGGGGGTGTTCTACTTTTTTGGGGGTGGGTTGAAGGGTCTGGGGGCACTGCTGAGAAGGTCTAATTTTGATCGCAAGTGGTTTGAAGAAAATCCATGGTGGAAAAGGGGGGTTAGGGCCTAACTGCAGAGCGCGTTTGGAGCGATTTTCAGGTAGCCTCTAGATTTTCTAAGTGTGGCATTTTCCATTTTTGCTTTTGGCCTGTTTGGGGGTGTTCTACTTTTTTGGGGGTGGGTTGAGGGGTCTTGGGGCACTGCTGGGAAGGTCTAATATTCGCTGCAAGTGTTTTGGAGAAAATCCAAGGTGAAAACGTTTTTCTTTTTTAGCTCACTTGCGTGTTTTTGGGGGGCTGTTTGGGGGTTCTAGGTTTTTGGGGGTGGGTTGGGGGCTGGGAGCACTGCTGGGAAGGTCTAATTTTGATTGCAAGTGGTTTGAAGAAAATCCATGGTGGAAAAGGGGGTTAGGGCCTAGCTGCAGAGCGCGTTTGGAGCAATTTAAAGGTAGGCCTCGCTGAGGATAGCACTCCTGTGTGTCTTTGGGGGGCTGTTTGGGGGTGTTCTCCATTTCTGGGGGTGGGTTGAGGGGTCTGGGAGCACTGCTGGGAAGGTCTAAGTTTGATTGCAAGTGGTTTGAAGAAAATCCATGGTGGAAAAGGGGGGTTAGGGCCTAGCTGCAGAGCGCGTTTGGAGCGATTTTCAGGTAGGCCTCTAGATTTTCTAAGTGTGGCATTTTCCATTGTTGCTTTTGGCCTGTTTGGGGGTGGTCTACTTTTTTTGGGGGGGTTGAGGGGGCTGGGGGCACTGCTGGGAAGGTCTAATATTGGATGCAAGTGGTTTGGAGAAAATCCATGGTGAAAAAGTTTTTCTTTTTTAGCTCATTTGCGTGTTTTTGGGGAGACTGTTTGGTTTTTTTTAGGTTTTTGGGGGTGGTTTGGGGGGACTGGGAGCACTGCTGGGAAGGTCTAATTTTGATCGCAAGTGGTTTGAAGAAAATCCATGGTGGAAAAGGGGGGTTAGGGCCTAGCTGCAGAGCACGTTTGGAGCGATTTTCAGGTAGGCCTTTAGATTTTCTAAGTGTGGCATTTTCTATTTTTGCTTTTGGCCTGTTTGGGGGTGTTCTACTTTTTTGGGGGTGGGTTGAGGGGTCTGGGGGCACTGCTGGGAAGGTGTAATATTGGATGCAAGTGGTTTGGAGAAAATCCAGGGTGAAAAAGGTCTTCTTTTTTAGCAAACTACGTGTTTTTGGGGGATTCTAGGTTTTTGGGGGTGGGTTGGGGGCTGGGAGCACTTCTGGGAAGGTCTAATTTTGATTGCAAGTGGTTCGACAAAAATCCTTGGTGGAAAAGGGGGTTAGGGCCTAGCTTCAGAGCACGGTTGGAGCGATTTAAAGGTAGGCCTCGCTGAGGATAGCACTCCTGCGTGTTTTTTGGGGGCTGTTTGGGGCTGTTCTCCATTTCTGGGGGTGGGTTGAGGGGTCTGGGAGCACTGTTGGGAAGGTCTAAGTTTGATTACAAGTGGTTTGAAGAAAATCCAGGGTGGAAAAGGGGGTTAGGGCCTAGCTGCAGAGCGCGTTTGAAGCGATTTTCAGGTAAGCCTCTAGATTTTCTAAGTGTGGCATTTTCCATTTTGGCTTTTGGCCTGTTTGGGGGTGTTCTACTTTTTTGGGGGTGGGTTGAGGGGTCTGGGGGACTCCTGGGAAGGTCTAATATTAGATGCAAGTTGTTTGGAGAAAATCCATGGTGAAAAAGGTTTTCTTTTATAGCTCACTTGTGTGTTTTTGAGGGGGCTGTTTGGGGGGGTTCTAGGTTTTTGGGGGTGGGTTGGGGGGCTTGGAGCACTGCTGGGAAGGTCTAATTAAGATCGCAAGTGGTTTGAATAAAATCCATGGTGGAAAAGGGGGGTTAGGGCCTAGCTGCAGAGCACGTTTGGAGCGATTTTCAGGTAGGCCTCTAGATTTTCCAAGTGTGACATTTTCCATTTTTGCTTTTGGCCTGTTTGGGGGGTGTTCTACTTTTTTGGGGGTGGGTTGAAGGGTCTGGGGGCACTGCTGGGAAGGTCTAATATTGGATGCAAGTGGTTTGGAGAAAATCCAGGGTGAAAAAGGTTTTCTATTTTAGCTCACTTGCGTGTTTTTGGGGGGATTTTTGGGGGTTCTAGGTTTTTGGGGGTGGGTTGGGGGGCTGGGAGCACTGCTGGGAAGGTCCTATTTTGATTGTAAGCGGTTCAACAAAAATCCATGGTGGAAAAGGGGGGTTAGGGTCTAGCTGCAGAGCGCGTTTGGAGCGATTTTCAGGTAGGCCTCTAGATTTTCTAAGTGTGGCATTTTCCATTGTTGCTTTTGGCCTGTTTGGGGGTGTTCTACTTTTTTGGGGGTGGGTTGAGGGGTCTGGGGGCACTGCTGGGAAGGTCTAATATTAGATGCAAGTGGTTTGGAGAAAATCCATGGTGAAAACGTTTTTCTTTTTTAGCTCACTTGCGTGTTTTTGGGGGGCTGTTTGGGGGGTTCTAGGTTTTTGGGGGTAGGTTGGGGGGGCTGGGAGCACTGCTGGGAAGGTCTAATTTTGATTGCAAGTGGTTTGAAGAAAATCCAAGGTGGAAAAGGGGGATTAGGGCCTCGCTGCCGAGAGCGTTTCGAGCGATTTTCAGGTAGGCCTCTGTAGATTTTCTAAGCGTGGCATTTTCCATTTTTGCTTTTGGCCTGTTTGGGGGTGTTCTACTTTTTTGGGGGTGGGTTGAGGGGTCTGGAGGCACTGCTGGGAAGGTCTAACTTTGTTCTAAAATCGCAGTTTACACTTTACACCTAGCTTGAGGGGAAAGATCCGCAAATTTCACCCACACTTTTTTATCCTTGAACAGGAGACTCGGAGTACGCACTTTCAAAATGATGCTTGTATGTATTGTAATACTGTTGACTCGGAAACTGAAAGTGTTATTTTGCACTACACCGCGTACCGTATATTTTTTTCTCCGTGGTGTTTTAATATCACTTCCTGTTTTTCCATCAACAATTACAGGCCGGCTTTTAAGGATGAACTCAGGCTTACCATTAGCGAGCCGCAATTCAGCATCCACCAGGCAGGCAGTGGACAAGGTGTCTTCTGGTCCCCAACATTGATCGAGGGAGCGTCATATGGAATGGAGGAGTACCGCGAAAAAGAGGAATGGCTGGATGCATGCAACTTCCCAAATTCAACAGGACAACTACAACAACATACAGTTACAGTATCCATCTTCATTTCTACTTATCTTTTAAGTAATGTTATTGCTTTGAACTTCTATGAGTGTGACTCTGTGCATTTGTTTGCTCTCTGCTTCAATTCATCCCTCCAGCCATTGTATACTTTTTTCTTTGCTATTTTTTTAACTAATTTAATGTACTAAGTGGTTCTTCTCTCTCAGAGCAGATAAGCAAGTGAAATTGCGTAATTACTGCAGCCCTGTACTGTCACATTGTTTCTTCATAGTTAATACATTGTAGAAAGTACTACTCACTTTTCAGTAACCTATCCATTTAGCAAAAAACTTCATGCATGCAGTAGTGCATGCACTTCCTTTATGTCCCTTAAAAGATTTATGGATAGCTTCGTATCGAAAGATTTGTTTATCTTCATTTGTTGTTTCTCCATGCTGTGTTTTCTTTTCTCCTCTCTCCACAAAACTTTCCCCACAAACCCCATTCCCATCCAAGTTTCAAACCCTAACCCTCCTCCCCCGGGCTGTGTAGTTTTCCTTGAGGTCTGAGTAAATTACAACAATAATTCCACAGACTTTCTGTGAGGATAAGGTGCAAGCAACCTCCTTAAATCATTTTTAAGGCAGCTAGATGAATCCTAGGATATTGTAATTCTAGTTAAAAAAACACAATGAGTATTTTAAAATAAATTTTGAATTTCATGCCCACCATCGATTGGATCCATCGTCAACATCATCCTCCTACATGTCAAGAAGACTTGTTGTTATGCTGCTGTGTCACTGTTCTTGTTGTAGCCATAATCATCCATGCAATTCTTTTTTCCCCATACTTATCTTCAGCATTGCTTAGGCTACTGTTCCTTCTAATACTCCTCTCAGGCCACTCAATGTCTCATTTTTTACTTTGTTTGTCATATGCTGCTACTGCTAGTGTGGTACCACTCCTACTAACACCACAACAACGGAATTTCGGTCCGGGATGGCGTAATCGCCATTTGCCATGCAGCCAGCGCTGTGCCTAGGTCTATTCTCAAACACGAATCACATGTAAGATAAGCATTTTGGGGAGGTAGAATAATGGGCTAGGACTCGGAGGAGAGACTGACAGTAGTACTAGTAGAGTACTAGTAGGCCAATTCAATTCACTAACTCTGTTAGTGGCACTTTTGAACATTTTTTGATGTTTTAGATAATTCATGCTGGTAAGTTTCTGGAAACCAAATGTGCCGTAACCCCCGCACACCACCCCACAAAATAACATCAACGCGTACACTATGTTGAAGTATGTAAAATAAATAATTACATATTTACCCTAACAAAAATAAACCAGTCCCACCCCCCTAACCCAAACAATTGTCCATTTCAAATAGTCCTCTGAAAAGTCCCAAATAATCCCTAACTCCCGATTCCCACCCCCCCAACAGTCTTTAAAAAAGGGGCAAGGGACACAGTCACTTCCGGCGCTGTATGGACAGGCGGTCTCGCCACGCTTCGTTGCGGAGGTCCCGGAGCTGTTTCTCAAGATTGTCCACCTTGCGCTCCAGGTAGTCCACTCTTAGGCGTAGGCGGTGCATGCGTGCCATCCAGGCTCTGGGGGGGGCAGCTGCTGGTGTTCTTGCAGCTGAGCGGCGGCGAAGGCTGTCCAAGCACGGCGCCGTGCTGGAGGCTGCTGGCTGGTGGACACGGGGGCAGTGCTGCAGGAGGTTGTTGATGTTGACGCCCCCTCCTCCAATTCCCGAGCCCACAATAGGCGATATTCCACACAAATGGCCTCCAGTTTGCGGGCCCTGGCCAGGACAGCCATCTTCTGTCTGGTGAGCTTTTTAGGAGCATCTATATGAAGAAAGAAAGAGAAATAATGTAACCAATACTCTTTACAATAACACAAAATAATTCAACAGAAAGTTGTCTCACAGTAACACTAGCAATTTGCAAGCACAGTATAACAATTTGGCATGTATCTTTCCGCCGTCTTTGTAGGCCTGTAACAGTGGGAGTTTCAGGAATTCTACTACCAGGCAGCACTATGGACTCAATACATAGTCAGAGAGTACACCAGTATTCTTCTTTTTTTCTCTAGTTTTGCAAAAGAAATTACTTGTACGTGAACTTGTGTTAGCCGACATAATGCCAGCTCAGTCAGCTTGCACCCAAGAAAAAGAGACACAAGCCATGATGACGCAGACTTGCATGCGTTACCCTACGCAGTACATGCAGGTGGGGATAGGGAAGCTCTTACTTTTGTATAGGGGTGGCACTGGCCATACTCGGTTGCATCAAGGGCTACTGCTCAATGTAATTTATATTTCGCACTGTCCCCCCCCCCCCCTGGGATTTCAGTAGTACACAAGGAAAATGAAGATTATTCATTTCTGATCATGTATCCAGCTGATCACATGATCTCTTTGCTTATATGATGAATGACTTTAGGTGCTTTGTTGTGATAGATTGAGTTAACAACAGCGATTGTCCACCCATGATTAACACAGCAGAAAGAAAATTATGAACATAGGGAGTGAGTGTGGTAACCATAATTGCCGGAGGAAGGGACTTGACTTGATATAATTGTCAACTATACAATACATACACAATATATGCTGTGCTTGCAAAGCAAACTACTGTACTGTTACTTTAGGCAAGGGAGAGTTTCTGAACAATCACAACTTGTAGTATTTGGATTTCCTCTGCTTTGCTACTCTGGCACGGACATGCTGTTCGAACAAAGTAACACTCTTCATGCACTGAGCGTCTGCTCTACATACACTTCTGCTATGTATGAGGAAGAAGATACCATCCAGCCTTCCAAAGTAAACGTCTATCATTCTTCTTAATCTCTCAACTGTAACAACTTTACTTTTTCTCAACAACCAAATAACACCCTTTTCATTATATTTGGTAAACCACCGTCTTGACTTGCATTTGAGTTTCACCCAAATGATATATTGCAATGAACACCACAGATGAATTTTCTGATTCACCCACACAGGCAGTAATTTTTTCTTTCTCCTCCAACCATCCTTGCTTCAAGCAGCCATGCATCTGATTCCTTCCTATCAGCCACCTCTGCCTGCATTCAAAAACACGTATAATTCTTTACAGTCATAAATGTTACGACTCGCTCGTCCTTCCATTGACCCTAAGTTCTTTCCCTTTTCGTTCATCACATCCCTCAAGTTCATCTGATATGACTTGGCTTCTCGATAAAAGTTTCCCAGCTGATTTGAAGTCAAATAGAGGGGGCCATTGCTTACTCGAGAACTACCACTGCTAATGCTATTGCTAAGTTAAGGGTGACTGTCTTCTCCGTGATTGGCTAAAATGTACTTCTAAATCAGTAACTGTTCTTAACAGTACAGTGTACTTGTAGTAGTGTACTGTCTACTGTACAGTACATCACACACTCCTTTGCGAGCCTACTCTAAAATGTCAATAAGTAAGGAGTATTATAATAACTAACCACCGTCCGCCACTGCTGAGCCATCCCCCTCAGCTCCTCCTGATGGCACTTGGGGCGCCGCTGCATCCGCCGCTTGAGTGGACCCCTCCGCGCTGCTCTCCCTGGCTCTGGTGGTGGCAAGTGCTGCATCCGATGTTGTGACACCTAGAAAAAACATGTCATATTTTTAGATGCCATACACCACCCCCTACTTCGTCTCGTAATGGAAGAGAAAATGTTAAACAATTTTTAATTATTGGGACTGAAAAGAAGTCACGGTTTTGGGGAGGGTGTTAACTTATATGCTTAGCCATAACATGCAACTCTTTTTGGCACAACTGATGAATGCTTGCTCTTTAACGTGCAACATTTTTATAATTACAGACAGAACCAACTACTCCTCATCACCACCAGGAGGACTTGAAGTTCCAACAAGGTGAGGGCTCCCGAGTCCCGCACAGTTACTTCTGACTGAGGTCTGAGAAAAGTCGAACTGCACCTATCATCAACAATGTCCTATTTCTCTTGTCCATACTTCTGTATGTGCAGAATAGTCCCTGAAACACTAGCGGTATGGCATGTGCTACTATCAAATCAAAAAGCTAACTACTAGCTTATTCTTGGTGGACATTGACATTTTGTTGTTGGAAATTGTCAAAGCACTAACATTAAGAAGACTGGAATAGACAGCAAGGGCAACCCAGAGGACTGCACTGAGTGCCTCTAGAGCTACTGCTGGATCAGAGTTTTGTTTAACACCGTTTGCAGACTGGACAAGCTTAGCTACCTACACAGACCGACTCATAAATAATAGTAAATAGTAGTAGCACAGAGAGTGATGGTAGAGAGGCAGGATAAGAATGTAGAAACAGTCTACAAGAAGATCAAAGACTATTTTGTAAAAAATAGAATTAGGAAACAGTTTGGAATGAATAGGAGCTGTAAAAGTTAGGGAAGTATAATTATATTAACAACAGAACAACTTAATGGGGCCAGCAGAAGAGCCTGCAGAGGACCGTTCCTGCCCACTCTGTTCCGCCAGAGTCTGGGGTGTTGCTGTCTTCTTGCCCCTGGGAGGTGCTGATGATCATGAAATAAACACAAACATGGATGATTGTTGTTTGGAAATATTTGATTTCTTTGACCACAATCTAAAATTATCTCGGGGAAACAAATTAGCAACAATTGCACTACATGTATTGACCTACCTGATCTGGTCAACTAGGAGGATACTAGTACAGTATTGCTGGATTCGCAGACCGTCTACTTGGAAAGTTATGTAAATCACTAACTAAACCAACAACAAAAAGGTTCTACTACAACTGCCAGCACTCAGCAGCACGCGACGTGACAGACACAGTCTGTCATCATGATTGCAGACCACTAAAAATGTCCTACTACTAATAACAAGTCATAATATACTAAACCTATCAATCTATCACTATCTCTTCTTCTTAGTGGCAGCAGGAGTACAAAGGAAGGACTAGACTTGAGTCTCTAGTCTCTCTACATATTCATATTCAGGCCACATGAGCACAAAGTTGCAAACAAGTAAGCATAGTAGCAACGCCACTGAGGAGGCGAGCACCTGCAAACACAGAAGCTATTTAAACATTATTTTACCTGCAATGTAATCGAATAGGCAGCATTCTTGCTCTTTGGGAAAAACATATATTAGCAATATAACACAGAGCAGAAGAAAACAAAGTAGTTATTAAATAGCTACTCACCAAGGCCAGGGATCTCCATGCCTAGCAGGTGGAGCAGGTCCTGCTCCGGTCGAGGATGTCGGCCCACCGGTGCGTCGCTTGGTCATAGGTGAGCCGGACCCCCGACTCCCTCCGCATGGCCCGGCATCCCACCGCTGGCGACGCTCCCGGAGGCCATACCCTTGACCGGGCCTGCTCCCTGCTGCCACGGTCTTAGGGAGGTGGAGCAGAACAAAAAATATAAGAGCGGCCACCTCCACCGCGGCAAAAATCTCCCTGGCCACTACTTGCTCCCCCCTCAATCGCCTGCATGGTAGCCGGGTGCGGGGTGCGGGACCCTTCACCTTGCTCCTCCTGGTTCCCTTTGCCATGGTCCTGGACAGCTGAGGAAAAAAATAGGAAAGAATAGGGAAAATGTAAAGAAAAGAAAAGAGTTTAAAAAAGTAGCTTTAAAAGTAACCAAAAGTAGAAAAAAACACAAAATATAGATGTAGAAAAAGAGAGGGATAGATAGTGAGTAAAAAATATTTTAAAAAGTTCAAAGAAACAAAGGATTGCAAGGATTAGTGGAGGATTGAAAAAAGCATGCCCAGAACCATAGCAATGAATGAAAAACAAGGTGGCCGCGCCCATTGAGGACTGCGTGGGTAAGTTTGCGCGATATTTCCCCCGCGAGCACTCAAAAACGCACGCGAACACGTAATCGCGCCCCGCACACAACGCAAGCTTGCAAATAGCACCCGGAAACGGAAATACGCAACGCGCACAAGATGTATATTCACATGGGTAACTTCGCGGTCGGGGCGCTGCAAGCGGCTCGCGAATACGCCATAAACCCCACGAACCCGCAAAAAAATCCACGACTTTGCGGATTTTGCGGATCGCGAATTCGCTATCGCACAAATTCGCAGACCGCGAACTCGCAAATTTCAACCATACTTATATCTGTATTGTCTCTGGCAGGTTACGGGAAGGATGTTCCATACAATTCTATTGGTATTTCATCTTGCCCGGCCGCTTCACCAAATACTAGAAAGTATAAAGGTAATCTGATTTCTTTGGAAATTAAATCAGCCTCCAGGGATTCACGATCTTCCTTCCCTCTCAAGCCAATTCATTATTATTTTATCAAGAAAGACTTCAAACCGATCTAGTAGGGGAAATGTGTCTTCTTGGTAAAGTTCTTCATAATACCCCTTGAATACTCTGGTGATAGCCTTGGGTGTGCTAGGCAGCCCCCTTCACTGACTATTACGGAATCAATACTCCAGTTTTTTTTGGAGTGTCGTGTACGAAGGGCCAATAATCTCCCAACCCTCTGCCATACTCGTAGCTTTCAGCCCTATGAGTCTGCTTTTTTTCCGCATGTGGCCTCCATGGTCGCCATTAATCCTAGCTTTAGCCACAGTGATATTTTGCAGCAGCTCGGGATCATCCTGCTTCACCTTGATCAGTCTGAAATGTTGTGCCTTGAGTTCAGAAAGCTCAATATAAAACCCCTGTCTCATTAACCTGCTGTCCGTGATTGTGAAAACTAAAGCTGGTGGTCTTACCCCTAATTCCAGTTTTTAGTGAGTCTCACACTGCATCATCAGACGCAGTATTTCTGTTGCTTGTCAGGAACTCAGAAAGCCATTTCTCATGTGCTGAAAATAACTGGTGTTGAGGAGTAATTTCCTGTCAAATGTCCGGTGCTGTAGTGTCCTGTTAGCCCTGGTATCAGCAATCTCCAGAATCATGTGGTTATGGTCTGCAAAGACACAAGGGAGTCTCTTAATACCTGGATTTGACAATTAATTTTTCTTCTTTTTATTGTTTTTTACCAAGAATGTATTTTAGATGCACCCTGTATGTAACTGACAAGCCATGAAAAGGCTCAGTCCTGTTCCTGAGAGATTGTACATTTTGTATCGGGCTATCTTACCTTGGTATTTATAATGTGCTTTTATGGTTTGCTGATTATGAAACCGAATAAAGAAAGATGATGATGGCAATTCATTCAATTGTATGACATTGCTCCTATTTTTAATAAATAGCACCCCCCCTGACCCCTCTGTCCTTCTCCCCTCCTCCAAGACTCCTCCCACCCGTCTACCCCACCCACCCATGTGAAGCTTTCAGACCATGGGGTGGTCTGTTGATTGCTTGTGCGTCCCCCCTTTAGAGCAGGAGCTTATTGTTACACCTAAATGATTACAAAAGGGTGCTTTCACCGTAACTGAGTAACAATAACAAAATGAATTAACAGAAGTGGAAAACAGAAAAAAAGCCAAGCAAAGAGAGAGACCAAAAGCCAGAAGACAAAATGTAGAGCACAGGATCCCTTTTCCCTCTCTTTCTCCCTGCCCTCTTCTCTTTATAGATAAGGGAGACTATTACATTCTAGAACAATCCTGATTGATCTTTAGGATCTATACTGACCCAAAAACTGAAAAAAATCAAAGATCAACCACCAAAGTCGCCATATCCTGAGCCCCAAAGAGTTGAATCAGATCCGATCATATCAGGCATTTAGATTGCAACAGCCTATTAAATAATATTCCCCAAAAATTCTTTGGCCTTAATTTGAGAGTTAAACATGTAATTACGACGATGCAGGTCACATTCTTCCAGCTTCCATTGTGTGTCCGTAAGCTGAGCCTCTGGGGCTTCTGCTTGTCCCTTCATAGCTGCCACATCCATCTCTGCTGCAGTCACCCATCTTCCAGTGTGGTCAATCTCTGATATCTGAGAGCAGGTTTTAGCAACTTTTCAAATTGCCCCCTGCAGCCTCATGGTTGCGGCCCGCCCTCTGACCATTGGTCTCTATGTCTCGTTTCTATGTTCCATGACAGTTTATTTTCTAACACAGATGGAGTTCCTCTTTAATCAGCATTTCTGTCTCTGAGGTCACAAAGGAAAGACTAAAATACCATGAATAGGCATTTACCTGCCAAATATGTGGAAACCACAATGATGTAAATGCTGGTCTCTCGACACCTCCTCCAAGAATCTAAGAGAAATTAGATTTTACCCCAATCAGATAAGGCAATGAGCATACTACCCTCAGATAAAGAAACAGAGATGTTGGAGGGGGGGCGTGGCTTGAGCGCCGATGGGTGAGGCGGCATGAGCCGATAGCTCCGTGCCCGATCCCAAATTTATCCTGTTAAAAACTCCTGAAACCAGTCGTGTTCGATGTAAAAGGTGTCGGAAACTCAGGAGGTGACAACCCGACCGACATCGAGGCACCTGAATGCCCGACAGCGATCCAGGCGCGGATTTTACTGCCGATGGAGTTCAGTGAAAGAGCAAGATGGCGGATGGGAGCCGCGGATGAGAAGGAAGTGGTCGAGTGGTGACATGGATCAGCGCAGCAAGTGTGCAAACCGAAGGCTCTAGCAACCGGAGTATGCACTCAGCCCTCCGAGCAGATTAACCGACGGTGCGGGTCAGCGGAGCTCCCCAATTGCCGGACTGCCCGCAGAGATCCAGAGCGGAACTACCCGTAAGATGGCGGCCGGGACCCAGTAAGGTTTCGGCCCGAGAAATCGAGGGTGAGCAGCCCAGAGTTCTGCTGACAGTGCGCGAGATTCGGTCCAGCAGTGAGAAGTGTCTGGGTGTCGGCGGGGTTGTGGAGCACTGCGGCTGGTGGACGCACTGTAAAGAAGTCCAAAGGTAGATTATGGGTTGAATAAGTATTTATTATAGTAAAGGATCCCATCCACAGGATAAGCAGTCACCAGTAGTAAGGTCCAAGATCAACTGCCTAGATACTCTAAACATCACAACTACAGAATCTGTACATAGCATTCCAATGCATGTGCCAACCTGGCAACAGGCTGCATGACCAGGATGCCACACATCTCCCTCCTTATAACAGATAAGAATAAACAGAAAATATTATCTTACAAAGTCATTAAAACGAGTAGGTTTACGTGTAATTCTTGAAGATTTCCTCGCGATGACAGGACCAACCACAGCTCGATGAGATGAAGCAGCTGTTGAAGGTTTCCTTGTGATGAGAGGACCAACCACGGGGTGATGAGATGATGTACCTGTAGGTGAAGAACTTGACACAGGAGATTTGGAATCGTCAACAAAGTCTTTCCTGATCACTACAACCCTGTTCAAGTTCCAAATGCGATGATCAGTTGTTTTGACAGCATTGCCTAAAACCTTGATGACTTGAATAGGCTTCAAAAATGAAGCAGATAGCATCTTGTTCTTTTTACATGGATTTTTTATGAGAACCCAATCACCCACATACACCACCGTGTGTTTCACAGAATTTCTCAAATCATGAATCCTTTTCCTATCTTGTAGTTTTCTCTCCTGAGCTGCTTTCCACTCCTCATTATCATTTGAACCTTTCAGATGTAAATCATTAACCCAAGGCGGGGTAACCAAGGTGTTGGGACGCCTACATCTGAAAAGTTCAAAGGGTGTTTTTCCCGTAGTGGCATGTGGTGATAACCTGTAAAGTTTAACTTTTTCAAAAATATCTGATTTCCAATCTGAACCTGCAGATCTAGACATCCTAATTGTCTCCTTGAGCACACGGTTAAATCTCTCCACGGTGCCATTCGTCTCTGGGTGGTATAGAGAAGATTTTTTATGTTTAACACCATGTTTAGACAAGAATAACTCCATCTCTTTAGAGACAAGTTGAGTTCCATTGTCCGTCAAAATGATGTTGGGAATACCTTCCCTAGCAAAAAGTTTCTCTAAAAATAGTATCACATGCTTGGATTCTATGCCACGAGTGATGGCAACCTCAGGCCACCTAGAAAAGAAATCTACTAAAACTAGAACATACCATTCAGATCCTGCAGAGTATATAGGCCCAAGGATGTCCAGGCCAACTTCTTCCTACGGATTGTTTGGAAGTGTTCTAATAACCATGGGCTGAATTCTGGGTTTTGCTACCTTCTCACTCAAAGCACACTCCATGCAATCTCTAACTTTCCTTTTGATTTCTAAATCCATGCTGGGCCACCAGTATGACATCCTCAGATTCTCCTTTGTCTTTGAAATGCCCATATGTCCACAATGAGCCAACGAAATGAGCTCACTTCTAATAGAAGCCGGAGGAACCAACCTAGTACCTCTTTCCAGTAACCCATCATATTCAGATATTTGATCCTTAACATGCCAAAATTTCTCTAATATGTCACCACCTTTTGGCTTAACCTTCCATCCAATCTTGATCAATCTCAAAATTTCCATTAGGGCTAAATCTTCTCGTGAAGCTTCTAACCATTTACACTTATCAATGACACCTTCACTAACTGAACAAACCATTTCATCTTCACCTTCCAAATCATCTTCTAGATCTAAATCTTCTTGAGAGACAAGACGAGATAAGGCATCAGCTACCTTATTCTCGACACCTGGTAAATATCTAACTTCAAAGTTGTAATCTTGTAAACCTACAACCCATCTTGTGATTCTACTGGAAACAGCATCTATTCCTTTGGTTTTTAGGATTTCGCATAATGGTTTGTGGTCAGTCCTCACTTCAAAAGTACTTCCCCACAAAAAATTCTTTAATTTCTTTACTGCCCAAAAAACCGCTAGCGCTTCACGCTCTACTACAGAATATCTTAGCTCTGGACCTCTCAAACTCCTTGACAAAAACAAAATGATTACTTCATTCCCTTCAATCTTTTGTGTTAAGACCGCCCCTAATCCTTTTAGACTTGCATCTGTTATTAGAACCGATTTCCTCTCAGGATCAAAACTATTCAATTTGGGAGCATTGTTCAACTTTTCTTTAAGCGCAATGAATTCTTTTTCACAATCATCACTCCATACAAAGTCAGATCCCTTTTTTAATAACGATCTCATGCTAGCACAGAGTGAAGCAAAACCACATATAAATTTGTTATAGTACTCAGCCATACCTAAAAAACTAATCAATTCCTCCTTGTTTTTAGGGGAAGACATCTTCATCATAGTGTTAATTAGACTAGCTTTTGGTGAAATGCCACCCTCTGAGATTGTGTGTCCTAAATAATCTATGGAGTCCTTCTTGAATTTACACTTTTCTAATTTCACTGTTAGACCGGCTTCACACAAACGTTGCAAAACTCCAATCAGTCTCAGATCGTGCTCTTTATCACAACTTCCAAAGATCAGGATGTCATCTTGATACACCCTCACACCTTCCAAACCCTTCAAGACACCCTCCAAAGCTCTTTGAAAAACTGAGGCAGCTGATACTAGCCCAAAAGGAAGCCTCACAAAGCGAAAAGTGCCAAATGGTGTTACAAATGCAGTCAAATCTTTTGAGTCTTCATCAAGCTTTATCTGGTGATAGGCGGATCTTAAATCCACCGTACTAAAGACCTTTGCTCCTTTTAATAACATTAACATGTCTGCAATTTTGGGCAAAGGGTAGTGATCTACCACCACATTTTTGTTTAACTCTCTAAGGTCTATGCACAAACGAAGAGAGCCATCCGATTTCTTGGCGGCCACAATTGGAGCGACCCATTGGGTTGCTTCAACTTCTTCTATGATGCCTTCCTTAACTAATTTCTCCAATTCCATTTTAACTTGATCCCTAACAGTAACGGGAACAGTACGTACTTTACAACAAACAGGTATGGCGTCCTTCCTCAACTTAATGTGATGATCATAGTTCTTCAAACAACCCAACTTTTCAGTAAAGACAGTAGGAAAATCCTTTCTTAATTTATCTGAAAAGGACTCATCACAATTTTGGTTTATGTTGATTGAATCAGTGTTAACAAACGGAAACTCTTTTAAGATGATGGGGGGAGAGGAATTGGGATCTAGCATTACTCCTAAATCCTTTTGAACAAACCAACTCAAGATATTGTCCCCCTTTTGTGAAATATAGATTTTCGAGTTGGTAAGTCTCTCTTTATAATTCATGTTTCCTAAGAAGAATCCTAGAATCTCTATAGGCTTCTTACCATATGCAAGTGGTTTTATATCTGGACGAAACATTTTAATTTTACCTTGTAAATACCTGAGATAAAATTCTTTTGCAACAATGGTGATCTTGGCACCTGAATCAAATAATACTTTTACCGGATGACCATTGACCAAAATCTCATCAATAGGACAATTCTTTGGTTGTGGACCAAAAACTACTTGAACCAAAACTTGACCACAATCAACATTCTCATCATTTTCATAATAATCATTTGTGTCATCAAAATCATAATAAATTTCATTAACTTTGCCTTTGTAATCCCTTCCCTTGCAAACAATAGTAAAATGTCCCTTTCTTTTGCACTTGCTACAGGTAGCTTTCCATCCAGGGCATTGTCTATCGTTTGCAAAATGACCCATTTTGCCACATCTATAACATTTCACTTGTGTAAAATCAAACTTTTTATCTGGTCTAGTATTGAGGGTTTTGTTGGTAGTTACATCCCTCGTATTACCTTTCTGTCCAGTATTTTCCCTAGTTGTACTCGGAGTCTTGACAAGATTAACAGTGCTACTGTTCTTACTTTCCCCATTCTTTCTTATGACTTCTACACATTTAATAGAATGTTCAATCCTTTTGGCTATGGTGATCACATCATCTAAATCAGGTTCATCTTTTTGCCATAGTTCCTCTCTAACACGTTCAATCCTACAACCTAGCATGAACTGATCCCTTATTCTTTCGTCAGTAGAGGCAGCAAACTTGCAAGATGAAGCTAATTTTCTTAGCGCAGTTATGTAATTCTCTATGCTTTCCTCCTCAAGTTGCAATCTGCGACCAAAATGATACCTCTCTAAGATAGTAGACACTTTTGGAAGGTAATGTTTGTCTAGCATAGCTATGCAAATTTCATATTCATTGAGAGTTCTATCTTGTATCTCTGGGAGGTGATCGAATACTTCCTGGCCCTCTGTCCCTAAACAGTGTAATAACAAAGCTGTTTTCCTTTCTGCACTTAAGTTGGCCCCACAAACCTTTGCATATCTTTCAAATACCTTGCACCACTTTTTCCACCTTATTGGAGGATCTCCTGGATTTTGTAAAAAGAAGGGTGGAGCCGTGACATTCTGCATTATGGTACAGAAACAATGGTACAGAGAATATACAAGAAAAGAAATGTAAGCAGATTAACCTGGCATAAAGAAATGTTTTCTTAAAGTAAAAACAATGAATTGCTATAGCAATTTTAAACCTGAAAATAAAATGTAGGATTAAGCATATATTTGAAAGAAGAGTATCACATTTGAGTTATAAACAAACAAATAGAAATGTCTCACTTCCTTTTCCTCTTTTTTTTTTTTTTTTTTTTTTTAAATTAATCACAGTCTCAGTGTCTAATAAAATATCCGGTTCAATACCTTCAAATTCTCCTGAAGGAACAACAGTTGAAACGCTTGAAAAACGCTTGAAAACGAGCTAGATCACAAAAATGACGAATCTGCTGTTTCTTAAAATAAGGAAAGGTTGTTTACGATGAATCCGTATCTTCGAAGACGAAGCTGCTGTGTTGTTATGGCAACCATGTCGCTCCTTGTTGGTGAACGTGAAGCTGCCGTGTTGTTATGGCAATCACGTCATGACGCTCCTTGTTGACGAACGTGTTATTAATGACGTTCCTTCTTGCTGCGGTGGAGTGAGCGAACGTTGCGCTCGAGAAGAAAATGTGGTGAGTGTTTTAAAAGATGCAGCTGCCGGGCGGCTGCCGATGCTGGGCTGAGGCTGTTTATTTAAAGACAGGTTGACGCTGGCAGATTAAAGTGCGCTAGAAAATGCGTTGCGCTCACAATGTGCTGGCAGAGAAACACCATTTACAATGTCAGATGTGTTGACGCTGGCAGGTTGAAGTGCGCTAGAAAATGCGCTGCGCTCACAATGTGCTTGCAGAGAAATATTATCTACAATGTCAGGTGTGATGACAGAAGCGCTTCAAACAATCACAGCAAAGCAGGGAAAACAGCGCTTCCTTCCAAGATAAAAGTCTTCAATCAGCGCTGTGTAGACTGCCAGACAACACTCAAACACTGTCAAAATTTGTGAAAAGAAGCAAGAAGCTTCTCAAAGTACACAAACAACACAAGGCAGCTTTTTCTATGAAAGTGTGTCCAGGAAATTGGACATAATATAGGTTAAAAAAAAGTACCTTTTTAAAGTTTCAAAATGAGGTTAAGGAGAAATCTTTATATCTTTGTTGAGATCCTTTCTTCAATTCTTCAGAAATCCCATCCCGTCGCCAATGTAAAGAAGTCCAAAGGTAGATTATGGGTTGAATAAGTATTTATTATAGTAAAGGATCCCATCCACAGGATAAGCAGTCACCAGTAGTAAGGTCCAAGATCAACTGCCTAGATACTCTAAACATCACAACTACAGAATCTGTACATAGCATTCCAATGCATGTGCCAACCTGGCAACAGGCTGCATGACCAGGATGCCACACGCACCAAATAACAGCCCTGAACGCCGCAGCGAATATCGAGCTGCATGTGAGACGACCGTGACGCCGGCGGACCTGCATGCCATCATAAGGGCGGACAAGCGCTTGCGGCTCCACCGGCTGGCGGGAAGGAGGTTTCCCTGACGGCGGCGCCCAGCTACAGCCCCCGGTGAGTGTGGTGGAGCGGGCCTGTACCCGGTACTGCAGAGGTGGGGCGGGGGCAGGTCTGCTCCATCGCATGAACGGGAGCAGGGGCGCACGACCGGTGGTGCCGGGTCGAGTCTCCAGGCACCAGTTAGAGGAGCTGAAGAGTGTGGGAAGATAGCGCACCGAGCCTAGTACACGCTCCAGAGGAGAGGGGAGGACGCAGCCTGGAACTGCGGACACCGCTGGAAGCAAATGGAGGTCAGCGAAGGGGTAACTGATTAGACCTGGACGCACAGGGCCTGTGGTGGCTTGGTGAGGCGACCTCACGATCCGAGGGATACGCTATGTGCACTGTGATAGGGGACTCGCACTGACCGAAGATCTGCCTGGGAGCGCATTGGGCTGATAGCTGTAGCTGAGGAGCCAGGGTGAGAGGAATGGACCTGGCCTAGGGGTCGGCGTAGGGCTGAAGACTTCCCCGGGACCAGCGGAGGGGCTCTTATACTGTCATCGCGGGATGGCTGCTGAGGGTCTCTGTGCAGGTCATGCTTGAGGTGATGAGGGCTTCGGCAAGAAAGGTGGTTCAGGGAACTAGGCCTGCTGGAACCTCAATACCCAATTTCTGAGGTGACGGGAGACCTTACACAGGAGTTCTGCACAAGGAGATATACTGGTACTTGATAGAGCGACACCCACTATAGCAAGATGAAGCCCAAAAACAGGAAGGAGGACACTGGTGAACACGCTGACACTCAGGGGGCAGGGGTGGAACCCGAGGAAGCATTGTCGGATATAGGGCTGCGTCAACATCTGGATAAGATACTAGCAGCAATAGCGGCCACGAAAGACGCCCTCCAACTAGATATTGCGCTGGTGGCGACGGGACTGGGGCTCCTGCGTGCGGATCACTCGAAATTGGCAGATAGGGAGAAGGAGAACGAATTGGCCATCCAGGAACTCAAACCAGCACAGACCACAATGGAAGCCAAGTTGGGTGATGCTCTTGCTCGCTTTGAAGTGTTAGAAAAAAGGGCAGAGGACTCATAAAGTAGAAACCAGCGTAATAACATACGCGTAGTGGGCCTACCGGAGAAAACGGAGGGGTCCAACATGATTGCCTACCTAGAGACCTGGCTCAAATCTGAGGTTGCGCCGGAGGGCCTGTCCTCCTTCTTTACACTGGAAAGGGCGCACAGGGTGCCGGCTCGGCAGCCGCAGGCCGGCCGCCCTCCTCGTCCGGTGGTGGCCAAGCAACTTCACTAGAAAGATAGGGATGTACTAATCCAAAAGGCACGCACAACGGGACCCTTTAAAGTAGGCAACGCCACAGTCACGATATTCCCGGACTACACTCAGGAAATACAAAAACGCAGGGCCTCTTATTTGACGATTAAAAAAGAACTACAAGAGGAGGGGATCCAATACTCTCTGATCTTCCCGGTGAAATTGAGGGTAATACTGGACGGCTCGACGCAGTTCTTCCAGACACGGGAGGATGCATGATCGTGGCTTGAGACTTACAGAGCTGGTACGGATCGCCGGACACAGGAACATGCTGCACCGCCTAAGCCCTTTCAAATGCGTAAATCTCAACGTCTCCGGAAATGGAATAAGACTCTACAGAAACAACAGCTGGCGCAAATGGAACTGGACAGACAAAGAGCTCTGGCGGCAACGGCGGAAAAAACGGGTTCGCAGAAAACGGAGTCAGCGATGGGAACGGACTCGGAAGAAGATAAACGGAGGTCGGAGGCAGAGATCTCGGAAACAGACAGCAATAAGGGGCCTGCGGTTACTCCAAATACAGCTGAGGGAATGCTGGACAAAAAGCGTGTCTGGGGGGCTTGTGGGGGCTGTAAGGTCATCATGTACAACTCACTAATGGTGATGCGCCTGGGGGCGCTTGGACGCACATAATTACGGAATGGAATTATCTGGGATCTATGGCGGGAGGGCTGGGGAGAACGCTGCTCCCTGTTGGGGCGAGTTACGCCCTTAAGGCCACCTGTGGTGACTACTGCAGGATAGTGTTGTGTGCATTGTTGTAAAGTTTGGATGGGGACTGATACATTATTATTGGGTCCTGTTCTGGGGGGGTGGGCTGGGGGGGATATGTGGGATGTTTGGGTAAAGGGGTTTGTTGGTGGTGTGGGCGATCATGTTTTATCCTGGAGAGGGGTACACAGCTGCAATGGGGACATCACCTGATTTGAAATGCATCACATGAGATGTGAGAGGCTTGCACACAATGACTAGGCGACACAAGGTCCATGCCTATTTACTGAGGAGAGGTATCCAAATAGCTCTATTACAGGAGACACATCTTACTAAGGCGGAGGGTCAAGCGCTGCAGCGTAGGTGGAGGGGTCAGGTATTCAGCACAGCGTACTCTGTGTTCGCTAGGGGGGTGCTCATAAGGGTGAGGGCGGGTGTCCCTTCTCAGGCCACAAGACAAGTGCTGGATCCGGAGGGCAGGAACGCGGCGGTAGAGGGTAGGCTATATGGTAGGGACATTGTTCTATGTAGCGTATATGCCCCTAATGTCGACCAAGCTCGTTTCTTGGCCGGCCTATCAGGCGTGCTGGCGTCATACCTGTCTGGCCCTGTTGTGTTGGGGGGTGATTTTAACACCATTACAGAAGTAGAAATGGACAGATCGCATCCTCCTCTAGCTGCCGCCCGGTTAGGAAACTGGTCAAAACAAGATCTGACTGGCAAGACCGGTGGGGGCTGATTGACGTATGGCAGGCACAACATCCGTGGGACAGGGACTATTCCTTCTTTTCTTCCATACACAAACTGCATGTCAGAATTGATGGAATCCTCTGTTCCCATTCGGCTGCACACGTGGTGGCACATACTGAGTACCTCTCTAGAACTATTTCTGATCACAATCCGTTGCTGTTGTCGATTAACTGGAAATGAGTGCGGTCCGCAATCCCGACGTGGCGGTTGCGCCCTGAAACTTTGGAGGACTGAGGTGGGAGAGGGTATTGAGCGCTATTTCCAGGAGAACCAGGGCACGGCGTCTTTGAGGGTGGTATAATGGGACGTCTTTAAAGTGGTCATTAGAGAGCTCCGTATTAGTAAATATTCAGGAACTAGGAAGACAGTGTGACAAAAGCGGAGGAGGCACTGAGGGATCTGGCGCAGCGGAGGCCTGAACAGCCAGCGCTGCAGGCACAACTGCTAGATGCGAAGGAGCGGCTTGCGATGGAGGTCGAGCGGCTGCGCTGCTTTGACCACAAAAGCTCCATGGCGAAAGTACATGCAGAGGGGGATAAAATAGGTACACTGTTGGCTAGATTAGTGGACCCGGTACCAAGGAGTGGCCCGATCATGCGGATAGAATTGGATTCTGGCCTATTGGTTCACTCGCAGGCGATGGTGCTGTCGCAGTTCCTTAATTATTATGCATCTCTATATTGTAGTAAACTAGAGGAGACGGAGGCAGACATAGAGGGATACTTGGAAGGAATCCCGCTCCCGCAGTTGGATGCAGATCAGGCTAAATTACTGGGACAGGATATAACTTAAGCTAAGATACGCGGTGCAGTAAAACACATGGCCAGGAACAAGACACCGGGGCCCGACGGGCTACCCAGTGAATTTTACGGCCAGTATATTGATGCGCTCGCTCCCCGCTTGTTAGAGGTCTATCAGGAGGCAGGGAAGGAAGGTCAGCTGCCTAGTTCCATGCGTGGGGCATTGATTATTCCCTTACTGAAGCCTGGAAGGGCAGACGTGGATGTGGCCTCTTATCGGCCATTATCCATGTTAACGGTGGACTACAAAATTTTGAGCCGGATATTGGCGACTCGACTCCTGCAGCACATGCCCTCATTGGTACACACAGACCAAGCGGGTTTCATTCCGTCCAGATGCACAGCTCTGAATATACGTCGGTTTCTACGAGTTATTGTGGGGGCCATGACGACATGTGCTCACCAGCGGTCCTCTCTGTGGACATAGAGAAGGCGTTCGACAGCCTGGAATAGGCTTTCCTACACAAGGTCCTGAGCCGATTCGGACTGGCCGACCAGTTTGTGAAGTGGACGAGAGAGCTGTACTCCTCGGCCTCGGCTAGAGTGAGACTGGGAGAGGTTATTTCGGACCAGTACCCAGTCATGAGGGGAACGAGGCAGGGCTGCTCATTGTCGCCGCTACTATTCGCATTGGCGATAGAACCTCTGGCGGTCCAGGCACGATCGGGGCTGATTTATCGGGGGCTACCACTCCGGGATGTATCACACTATATAGCATTGTACGCAGATGACTTACTTTTTTCCTGCGGGATGCGGAAGAAGATCTGCGAGGAGCGACTTCTCTGCTGTCACAATTTGGAGAGATCTCGGGACTCAAAGTGAATTGGAACAAAACATGTATCTTTCCGACCCGACGGGGGTCTGAATCCGCCAGAGTCACTTGGTGAGATCACCTGGGAACCAACTTGCCTCACCTATCTGGGGGTTCGGATCTATCATGAAAATATAGATTTGCTGGAAGGGAACGTGGGGCGCTGTGTCAGGCCCTGAAGGGATGCATGGAGTTCTGGTCGACACTCCCCCTATTGGTGATGGGCAGAATAGCTTTGCTTAAGATGGTAGCCCTCCCCAGGTTGCTTTATTATTTCCGTACTTTGCCGATATGGATTCCACCGCGAGTATTTACAGAACTGCGTTCCTTAATCACTGGCTTCTTGTGGGGCAGCGGAAGACGGAGAGTGGCGCTGGCGACTCTGATGAGATCCAGGCCAGATGGCGGATTGGCTGTCCCCGACTTCGAGCTATACTATTTAGCGGCACAGCTGCAGGTCCTGACGCAACATATAGCGCAAGAATTACGGGCCCTGAAAGTGGTCGAGGACAGGGGATACAGCGCCTCGTCCTGGCTTACATAGTCCTACAACAGAGGCTTGACCTGAGAGATCTGACTAGGGAGGAGCGGACCTTGAGGCTCTGTTGGAATAGAACCCAGCGTAAGGCAGGGGTTCCCCACCCATATGCACCGAAAAGTCCGCTGGGAATGCTGACGGCGCTACCATACGGAGGGGACTGGACTCCGCTGGCGAACTGGGAACAGTTAGTTCTCCAAATGGTAGGGGACTTATACTTGAATGAGGAACTGTTGCCCTTTCCGGCATTACGTGACGGGTATGGGCTCACGGAGGGTGACTTCCTGATTCACGCAGCGGTCACGACCGCGATCCAAAAGCACTGGGGGGGGGGGTGGACGAACAGAACCTGTAACCACGTTAGCTTGCCAATATGTTGTAATGGCAGCGGGAACCGTTAAAACAGTCACGTGCCTGCAATCACGGATGCTGCAGGAAGGCTTACGCCCATTGGCGGTCCTTAAAGCAAAATGGGAAGCGGGAATAGGTCTTCAGATCCCGGATGCTACGTGGGAACACATTTTTAAAAGGGCATGGAAGGGGAACAGGAATGCTCGGCTCCAACAGATTCAATTTTTTATTCTACATCGGGCTTACTTGACCCCGGGTAAGATCTGGAAGTATTTCCGGCTTCAGGACGCGGCGTGGCCCAGATGTCTGGAGGGGGATGTCGAACTGGAGCATATGTTGTGGTTGTGCCCGCGCATGGGAGGTTACTGGGCAGAAATAGGGGACCTTTTAAATGCAATCACAGATAGACATTTAGAGTACGATATGGCAACTTGCTTGCTGCATTGGTTCCCGCACACGGCAAAAACTAAAGTAACCAGCAAATTCATTGATTTGTGCCTCTTGCTGGCCAAACGAGAGATAACTTGGCATTGGAAGGCAAAGGAGGGGCCTTCGAGCAAGCGCTGGCGAAGGGAACTCTGTAAATGGGCGCAATGGGAGAGTGTTGTGAGGCTTAGACAAGCTACATGCGCAGGTAATGATAAGGCTTAGGAGGGGGCTAGAGCATGGGAGGCCCTGGTTCAGGCTCTGACGGACACTCTGATGGAAGAGGCGGAGGATTAAGAGATGCACATCCATGTGATTGAAGAACAGGGAACAATGTTGTGCAAACTCTTTGAACAATTGATACCACACAGAGGTATGAGACTCTGAACGTGCCCACACCACCGAATATGTAGGGGGGGAGGGTGTTGAGGGGTGTTGAGGGATGAGTTGGGGAATACTATGGGGGCGTATTTGACGAACATGGAGAATGTGATATATGTCTCTTTTGACTGTATGAGAACAATAGAAAAGTCAATAAAATATGTTTCCAAAAAAAAAAAGAAAGAGATGTTGGAGTAAAATTATTATTATTTTTTTTATTTTTCACTCCTGCCGAAAAACCGTAAAACCAAGGAACATTGAGATTTACAAAGGTTCTCCAGGATAATCCTGGAAATCATAGCCACTAAGAATACTTTGTGACATTCCTGCTGTGAATAACCATCTTCACCTAGATCATGAATAAGGTTTTTGGTACTAAAACAACATTTTTGGACCTCATGAGAATGCTGGTCCTATTGTGGAGTAGCCACAGGCACGGTTTTTCTTAAGATTAGCAAGGAGCTAAAGTTGTCTATAGTTGGTGGAGTTCGCAATCTTCAGGATCTCACATTATCATGTAAAGATGCCCCAGACAGGTCTTTCCTTCCTTCCTGCTGTTTTCTGGTTTGGAGGCTTCCAAGGCTGCTCTTCATAATGCTACTGAAGGGATGTATGTCACGATAGTGACGGCACGCAGGATTACCAGCTCAGTTAGTCATACTCACCTGGGCCCATTAACATTCACACATTTGAACGGGTAATCCTGCCTCTACTTACTGCCTATCAGGATTTTATTTTCTTAGGACTTATACCTATACACCATGACTTACCAAACCTTTGTCACCTATGCTATAAGTCCTAGGGATCGAAAAGGGAGTTAGCATAATAGGTAGCAATTTTAAAAATTTACCTTTCCTGTAAGAAACAGACTCGGGAGAGGTTTTAACCACTTTATCTATGCATAATTTGATGAGTCAGAGACCACAACAGATTGACCAGAAATTTTACAAATAAGAATATAATTAATAAGATATAAAATCGGCAAGGAATTATAGTAACACCTTTAGACATTGGTACCTGGGAAGGGTAAGAAAGGGAAATAGCAAAAGGACATACCACATAGATTATATTTACCTAGAACGGTGTGAGGACCAACCCTGGCCATGGGCTAGAACAAAGAAAGGCTCCTGACTAATCAGGTACCCATGGGACAGGACAGGTGCAATCAGGACAGGTGACCTCCGCTAAGTGCAACGCCAGCGTCACACCCCTCTCTATGGCAATTTGGTACCCCAACTGGGTAATCGATACTTCTTCCTCAGCACACCCCGATTCTTCTGACAGAGTTCTCCGCCTACACCTCTGCTCTCGATTCTCCTTCAGCATACGTTGGGTTAGTGACAGGTCTGTGACAAGTCGGACAAATTAACTGACTTAGCCTACCTTAGGTATAACATTTTCTGGGCAATGTACTACCCTTAAATGTTGCAAATTCTATGTGATCTCTTCATTTTATTTGTCAGAAAGACGAGGAGAGGTCATCAGACCATACTAAGATGAGGTCATTTTCATTGACTTTAATTGATCAAGTTCCGGCCCATAATTTACTTTCCCATAAATGTTCTACCACCCAGTATTATTATTTCATTTTAATATAAAAAGTATAATAAAGTTGCGAGTGGTCTTCCTTTCCCAGGTTATGGGTTGTGGTTCCCCGGCGCATTGCCGGAAAGACAGCCATTGGAAGCAGTTCAATGTCACTGCTCGAGCGGAGCAGAGCGGATTCAATATGACTGTTCATGTCACCCTTAGGCCCAAATACGAGCTATTAATAAAATCAGAGAGAAACATATTAGATTACAAAAATAAATGTATGCACCGTATACCACTTATCTCTACTTTAACCCCATTACTTAATTTTAACTATAGCATTAGTGGTTAAGCTAAACACACACGTTTTAATACCTGCAGGAGCATGTGCATTAGTATGTGAAAGCATGAAGCGGCCATCTTGGCATTATTGCACAGATGCAAGGAATTCCCACCAGAAGCGAAAGACGTCACACCACGTAGATGTGGCGGACATATTCGCAGAAAGTTTCCTGCTATTTGGCGTCCATTTTAGGACACTCGGTTTACTGTGAGTAAAAGAACATAGTCAAGCTTCCCCATCTTACTAGAAATGTTGTGTAATGTAATTTTAGTAAAACAAAACATGTTGATTAATTGGTTACAGGTTATTTCAAGAGGACTGAGTCCAAGCAAGTTTCTGTACATATGAAACCTTGCTCCATCAATAGCAACCAAACAATATCAACCTGAAAGAAAATTGATTCCACAATAGAGGCCACAAGTGTGTGTTCAAGATGAGTACATGTAGGGAAGTATAGATTTACTATTCTTAACTCCACATCTATTCACTTCAGTCACCTGGTGCTAGCCAATACTGCAGAGTTGACCATAATATTGGGATGCTCCACCCTACTAATGTTGCACTCAGACTACACGTTGCTTGTTCGAACTGCCTTGAACTGGGTGATCACGTGTATGAAGCATACTCGGGAGAGCAGATATAAATAAGTGTAAATAGGGCTACAGTGCACTGTTGTTCACCGCACCCGTCACGGTCATACTGCCTTGGATAGCAAGAATAAAACTCAAAGATCCTTTATGATGAAATCAGCACTCACAGCATAAGGCATACCCTTGTCCATCTACTATATGCAGGGGGCAAGGTTTGTGATCTGCCAATCACGTTAGTTATCGTTTATACACTAAAACTGCAAAAAGAGTCGAGAAGACCCTGAATTGTCGCTATAGGGTCACAGAAATACAAACACCTGGGATTCGATGTCTCATCCTCTCATGGAACTTCCATCGATGGGGTGGGGTCAGTCGAGAGTTAGGACACTTCCTGCGCCTGCCCTTTTCTGTGATGTAGGTTTCAAAACCCATATTACTCATGAACCATGTGGTGCAGCAACCAAGTCCTACAACATCTGCAGGAAGGAGAAAGCAAAAGTCTGATGTGTACATCAACAACCAAGCAACATTTCCTGGAGTGGGTTCTATGAACTGAGCTTGAACCGCCATCTTGGCATTGGGAGCTCAGGGACTCTGGTGCTCAAGCTCCACAGAAATGCAGCAGGAATTTGTGCTCACTTTAGTACCCCCGGAACCCTTTCGTGGTGCAGAAAGGGGCACAATACTTGTGGGACACCTACCGTATTACGGGCCGTTCAACCCAAAAAAGAGGCACGCAGCTCTGTTGAACCAGCCAAGCTCTTCACGATCAGCCCACGCCCAAGAAGCTACAGTAGGCGCCCTAAAACAACCACTGAGGGGGGCCGCACTGGGATGCAAATGCTCCTGGGCCGGTCCACTGCTTCTACCCAGAGCAGATTTTATATTGCTCCTCATGCTGGTACTAACGTGTTTTAAGTGCTTCCTTTACTGGACGACACAACAGGCGACTGTTATGTTATTTCCCAGGAATGTCAGGATCCCACAGTTTTGATAAGCAAGTGGGGATGTGTGTTTCTGCTTCCACAGCTAAAATCCTACCCGCAAGATGCCGCCTGCTCCTGACTGCTGCACAGGGCATCCATTCCTTTCGGTGCCCTCCAGAGGTTTAATGTACATCTGGAGAGCACGTGCGTCGCAGAAGTCTGTCCGGAAGGCATTTTACTGCTCGGGAAACTGCACGCGAACTGTGACAAACAAACATCGAGGACATCACGTGACCTGCCCAACGAAGAACCCCAAAAGATTTTGTAGCCCTCGGGACAACCAACGTGGAGCCAGACGGATGCGGTCCTTCTAGTCACTTAGTAACACGTGCATTCAGAGAAGCCTTGTTTAAGCAGTAGATGCAAGATATTGTATAAACGCCTTAAAAGAGGAGGTACAACCATGGACTAATATCCACAAGGGAGGCAGCAGGCTGTGGATATTCCATCGCTTTGTAAAGGATTACACCCTTGGCCATAGAGTTTGATGAACTCAGCTGTTCATATATGGACAATGAATTTATGTTTTAACCCTGTCCTGAGGAGGCCTAAGATGAAGATAGGCTGAAACGTGGTCATGTCGACGACACTTTTAAGGAGGAGTCAATAGAGATATAGTGTACTTCTAAATTACAAGAGTGTCACACTGTAAAGTATAGAAGTAGTTGTTTTTGACTTAGAAGTGTGTGTTTACGACTACCTCCGAGTGGTCTGTCCAGATGTGAATGGAAGCCACTATCAAAATTGTATTATTATTTAGGGTTACTTTGTGGTTATCTTGTAGAGTTTATGTCCGTGTACAGAATGTGTTTATATGTGAATTTTTGTAACTTATTGATTAGGTGTTATTGGCTAGGATGAGACAATGTATGTATGACATATTCATTGTGAACTATAAAACACAGGGAAGGTAAATTAAAAATACCTTCACCAAAAATGTGTATATATGATTGATTCCTTCATACCGACTGTTGGTTATGCCTACCTCAGGACAACCAAGGCATTCTCACGAAGGGTCAAACTGCTGTATAGCTCAGTGGGTGAATGTACCAACTGCAGAGATACACGTGTAGCTTTACTGAGCTAAGGCACTTGGCGGATACAATCTTTCATCCACTTGAGGCTGTTAAGATGTGGGTGCAAAGAAGCTGAAAACTGTGTTCGAAAGAGCTATAACAAGCACATTCTTGGCTTTGAGCCAGCGCCCAATGAAATGTGAAACCTTCCCAAGTTCAGAAGGTCCCGGCTACCAAAAACAAGCATTTGCAGGCAGGGTTGTGCGAGCAGGCGTGAGAAGGCATGACCAGGAGTGCGCAGGAGGGGTAGCCCCAAGAAGTCACGGAATGAGGGAGAGGGGGAGGGACGGGAAGGAAATAGTGTTCAGAGTAAAGGGGCCAGTAGTCATGGAAGGATACAAACGACGACATGGCTGTCATGGGGAGGGACTAACAAGCCTAAAGCCAATCGGAAGGCAGCAATTAGGACCTAATCCAATGAAAAAGATGGGCAGAGAGTGGGCAGAGCTTCCACAAAGCTTCAATGCTATACTGAATACTGCATGCCTTGCAAAGCATGCAGCGCATGCGCTGCAACGCTAGGCATGACCTAAAAACAGGGGTGCTGTAAGGAGGCAGTAGTAGCATCCCCTGTTCCTCTCTTCTGTGGGCCAAAATCACCTCACACTTAAAATAGAAAAGGTAAATTTATCCTCAGAGTTCTCAGGCTGCAATGCATCGTTTATAGGCCCTAGCACTTTTCCAAGGTCTATGCATGGTGCCTCTGCATCCATAAAGCCCAGTAGAGAGCTCTTTGACTCTGTTGGGCCAACTCATAGGTTCTGACCTCCTGTCTCAGGGTCCACAAGCTCCCACAGACTTGTGTGCCTTTTTTTGAACTCCTGGATGGTTTTTCCGCCAAATACTGGATTGATGGGTCCTGAGGAAGTTCCAAAACAGCCCACTGGACTGTGTGAGTCTGAAAACAAATTCCATTCTGGGGTCTACAAACCCAAAAAAAGAACCAGAGATCAGCCTCCATTTGCAACCCAAAGGCTGTGCACAGAGGATGTTGTATTAAGTCTTTTCTAGTGAATGTGTCTCATACAAAGTGTGACCACAGCAGTATTGGCAAACTCAAATTCTGCTCCTGACACACTCGACCATTCAACATGCCGGATCTGGTATGAAATGCTCCACATTTGTATTCTAAGTCAGTCTGTTATTCAAGTCAAGTCAAAAATTCTTTATTCAGCTAATAAAAGCCACAAAGATAAACATAAATTAACCAAGAGCACTTATTAAAAAAAGACATTAAAGGACCACTTGACAGCCTGTTATTAAATGTTGCCTTGCTGCTGATAGAGCGCCATGTTGTTTGAAATATTATAGGGGTGCATCATAACCGCCTGTAGTCAGCACTCTCATATTTAGAGGACCTTTCTAATGTTTGTTTTAGAAATGTAGGACTAATTGAGAGTGTTGCAACATATAGAATCATGCTCCTATAATTTACTGATGAATGTAGTGCTTAATCGAGAGAATAATGCTTTAAGTAATTTAGGGTTAAATGCTCTGTGTATGTAATGTGTTTCGAGATTGAACGTGTCATATTAAACTTGCACGTGTAGTTTGCCTAGTGAGAAATGTGATGTTTTAACATGAGAATAATGGTCTTTAACCTAGAGCGTAATGTTATGGTTTATTAATGAAATGTTTATGTTGTCGTATTAGAAATGCATTTAGAAGAGTAAAGGCCTGAGAGGAGAAATGCTAGCAAAGGCCTAACTGTGATTTTCATAGCATGACTAGAAATGTCGAGCTGGAAAAATGCTTTGGGAAAGAAACTTATGGTTGCAGTTAAATTTTGAATTGTAACTTGGGGCGTGCAGATGGATCATTCTCATGCATTTCTTTTGCAGGTGCAAATCCGAGGAGCTTGTTAGGTAGAATAAGTAATTGTTTAGAAGTTAGATTAGGAGGAGTGAAGACAAAAAGAATGTGCTGGCAGGTGCGTTTGCAACATTAGGCGGAGAATGGTGCCTGAGATCCAAGGACACAGCAACGGTTTCTGGAAGAAGAAGGTTCGACACTGGAAAAGTACGAGGGGTTGTACCTGCTGAAAGAGGAGTGCCATGGGCGTGTTTATTGTTTTGGGGAATTTGTATTAGGGAACGTGCCCAGAGGGTGGAGAGTTAGTTTGGTCTTAGTGAAGCTAGGGTTAGGGTCAGTTAAGCTTAGACGAGGTCCTGTCTAAGGCAGTCCACTTGGATGTGCAGTTAGACATGCGTCTTAGTTTGGACTAGGCAGGAGAAATTAAGCAGCATCTTAGAATGAGATCGGTAGTTTAGGCTACTTACCTGGAAGGTGAATGCGCTTCTCAGGGAGCCTTCACAGCTGACACCTTTTCTCTTGCCTGTGAGGTATGCTAAGTAGGGATGTCACTTTAGAATAAGTGTAGGGACAGACTAATCTTTTCTTTCCTCACCGGAATAGATGTTGTCCAGCTTTCCAGTAGGCATGGTGATTGCGTGTCTAATGCTTCTAGAATTAACTCTGCTTTTCATTTTGAGACGTCTGAGACTCTTGCGTAGGATTCTGTTTGTTTCAGTGCCAGTTTATTTCTTGAACCTCTTGCTGAGGTGCTTGTATGTCCAGTTATTTTTGGCTTTGTAATACATTCTTAAACTTTCCCTTGGAGTCAGTGGTCCTTCAGATTAAAATGTATAGATTTGGGAATTTGTCAAAGTATACTGAATTTAAAGAACTACCTTCACACTCTCGTGCAGACTAAAGAGACCTGTCGTAAAAAATATGAGAGAGGACCGCACAGGTTCCAGGGAACAGGGTACTTGTAACACTGAAAGTCAAAGGGCTATCCCTGGAAAGATTTGTAGACAAGAGAGCTACTGCCAGAATACCGTACTCTTAACACATTCACTCACAACAAGCACTTAATATATCATCAAAATCACTGGTCACAGACTAAATCATAACGTTTACAGTCTATTTTATAAAAAATTATATACGTTAAAATTTCAGTAAGAATTCTTTTGGATTTTACTGAAAACGTTAGTATAGAGACATCTCATAGTATAAAAGAATTATTTTTAAAAAGAAAAACATAATACAATCGCATGTATATACCTCATAAAAAATGAAAGACAATGCATATATATAACACATTAAAGATGAAAGACAAAGTACATTTTTCTTAGTCCACAAGAGTAATCATACAGTATATCACAAATCAATACAAAAGAGCATACAACAAAACCCCTTAATTTCAATAGAGCAATTAATGTTGCTACAGATTAGTCGATTCAATAGCCTTTACACGAATACATGGGGACTTCCAGTATTGTACAATAAAATATCTCTAGGATCCCCTAGGCTTATTTGAATTCTGTATGAAAAAGTGCGTCGACGCGTTTCGGTGTTGCAGCCCGTAGATGTGGTCACACCTTCATCAGGACAGTTTTTTGTTTGGGGTCATCAAGTTCAAACGACCGTTTCCTTTCTCTTGAGTGTGTGGTATGGTTGTTCCTTATATTCAATGGTTCTCGCATTCCATCATACGTTATTGACAACTAATCCTATTACTCAGGAGACTCAGTATTGAATCTTTTATTTTTTTGTAGAAAGGACTGTGTATGCAGTTCTTTATTCTTTTACTCCTGCCAGCTACTGGTTCGATACTTCAAATTGTTTTAGTCACTTATTTCTCATGTAGGTTCCTTATATTATTAAAGGCACCTCATTCCCCGTGGTTTCACTGTGCTTCCGGCCCGCCAATCGCGTCCTGGTGCAAATTGGTGGAACTCGATAATTTCTCTTATTTCGTTCGTTTCTTCACTCCCCACGGGTACTTCTCATCTCGATTGAATGAGAAGTACCCGTGGGGCGTGAAGAAACGAACGAAATAAGAAAAACTATCGAGTTCCACCAATTTGCACCAGGACGCGATTGGCGGGCCGGAAGCACAGTGAAACCACGGGGAATGAGGTGCCTTTAATAATATAGGGAACCTACATGAGAAATAAGTGACTAAAACAATCTGAAGTATCGAACCAGTAGCTGGCAGGAGTAAAAGAATAAAGAACTGCATACACAGTCCTTTCTACAAAAAAGAAAAGATTCAATACTGAGTCTCCTGAGTAATAGGACTAGTTGTCAATAACGTATGATGGAATGCGAGAACCATTGAATATAAGGAACAACCATACCACACACTCAAGAGAAAGGAAACGGTTGTTTGAACTTGATGACCCCAAACAAAAAACTGTCCTGATGCAGGTGTGACCACATCTACGGGCTGCAACACCGAAACGCGTTGACGCACTTTTTCATACAGAATTCAAATAAGCCGAGGGGATCCTAGAGATATTTTATTGTACAATACTGGAAGTCCCCATGTATTCATGTAAAGGCTATTGAATCGACTAATCTGTAGCAACATTAATTGCTCTATTGAAATTAAGGGGTTTTTGTTGTATGTTCTTTTGTATTGATTTGTGATATACTGTATGATTACTCTTGTGCACTAAGAAAAATGTACTTTGTCTTTCATCTTTAATGTGTTATATATATGCATTGTCTTTCATTTTTTATGAGGTATATACATGCAATTGTATTATGTTTTTCTTTTTAAAAATAATTCTTTTATACTATGAGATGTCTCTATACTAACGTTTTCAGTAAAATCCAATAGAATTCTTACTGAAATTTTAACGTATATCATTTTTAATAAAATAGACTGTAAACGTTATGATTTAGTCTGTGACCAGTGATTTTGATGATATATTAAGTGCTTGTTATGAGTGAATGTGTTAAGAGTACGGTATTCTGGCAGTAGCTCTCTTGTCTACAAATCTTTCCAGGGATAGCCCTTTGACTTTCAGTGTAAAGAGACCTGTCGACCTGGGGATTCCTCAGAGTGGTAAGTTGAAAATCTAGGTGGGAATCCAAGCATCATCAGTTGGTAGCAGAGGATGGTTTATACATGGAAGTAAGGGAGTCTTAGAGTAGGATAAGAGTTTCCTTGAGGCCCATAGAATTCAGGTGATGACCTTTCAGTGGATTACTGGTGGAAGACGGCTTTCCATGGAAACTGACGGAGAGCGGCGGTGCGGCGAAAAGCAGCAGTTCATGGGAGAGGGAGTATGAATAGGGTGTTATGTTGTTAGATTGCGGCTTTATGTTGTGATGTTTGTGGCGTTTGTGTTGTGATGTCTTGTGGAGTTGGAATGCCTGTTGTATGAAAGGAGATCAGGCTGTGAGCGCGCGCAGCCCGGGAAAATCTTAGGCTCAAGGAGTAGCTTAAGTGGGTCGGGTGTACCATATACCTAAAACTTAATTGTCGACCATTGTAAAGGGGATTGTGAGGTACCATTAATCGCCCGCTGGACCGAGATAGGGGGAATGAATGTGTGAGTGCGTGAGTAACTGACGCTGGTCGTGGGTTGCTGAGTGGTTGTAACCTATCAGTTAAAGTGATTGTCCGGTCGTTTTGTGGACAGACAGTTGCCAGTTTGGCAGATAATTGCATGACTGTGGACGTACAGTCAGACTGTGGACGTACAGTAAGCGAAGTGATTGTTTGGTCGTAAGTGATCATTTCAGTGTATGCATGGGGCGTGTGCGTGAGTGAGAAGCGAAGTGAAAAGGAGGGGAACTGCTGTGAGCAAAGGGAAAGTGACGTCAGAAGGTGCCGCGCTGTGATAGGGTGGTTGGTGTGAGGCCGCGCTGGGATTGGTGGATTGGCGTCAGGAAGTAAACAAGTGCTGTGAACGCGCTGGTTTCATCATGAAATGCTTTAAAGTGTTGAGAAATGTGTTCAAAAAGGAAGAAAAGAAATTAGAGCCCCGGGGGGGAAGAGGTTCCGCCCAAGGATACCTCAGCTCATTATATGGCTACGAATGTGGGTTTGCACACTATATTGTGGCTCAAGAACTGGTGCAAAATGACTGACGGAAATGAGGAATTTACTTTTCCCAGATACAGAACTTTTAGATTAGAGGTGTTATATCAATTGGAATCGATTACGGCTGCTTCGCGACCTTTGCCTAGACCAACACAGTTTGAGGTACTGAATGCGTTGATTAGGGCGGCACACAAGAGAAACAGGGACAGGAGACAGGAACGAGTGAAGAGGTCAGTCAGGGCGTTTCAAGATGCGAGATGTGATGCACTGGAAAAGAGATGGAGAGTACAGATGATTGAGGAGATACGTTGTATCCATTGTTGGTCAAGTCAGGAGAGGCGCCGAAAAAGCAAGTTAATGCTGAAGACAGTGATACTGATGATAGCTTATTAGAAAGGATGTTATTAGAGAGACCACCTCCGTACAATCCGGAGTCAGAGGGGGATAGATCAGCTCTGTTGGAAGGAACTAGGCAACCTCAAGCTCCACCGAGTTCTGAAGTAGTGGGACAACTCTCAATAGGGGAAATGTAGAATGCAGAAAGTGTCACTTCTCAGAGGTTACTGGATGCTCTTAGGGTGCCGGTTACTATTGGTCCCGTAGTGTCAGTGTACAATCCAGAGCAGGTGAGGAATGGAAGTCCATCACAGACAGGAATGGAAGGAAGAACTGGTTGTGGAGGTAACAGTGTAGTGAATGAGCTGGTACCATCACCAAGGCCTGTAGAGCCGAGCACACCATTGCTGGCTACCGCAGATTCATCAAGAGGACAGATGGATCTGAGGGGACCAAGACCAAAATCCCTGGGAGAACTGATGTCAGACTTGAGATCATGGGAGTCAGTTGAAGGGACTCAAGGTGATCGGTCAAGAGAGGACTGAGATCATGGGAGTGCCGAGAATAGAGTGGCTTTAAGGGACACCTTTGAAGTGACCAGGTGCAGAGAATAGGACAGTGACTGCAGGGAGTCGAGTGGTGCATCTAATCAAGGCGTCCTTAGAACATCGATAAGGGCGGCAAAGAGGTTACATGTGATGCGATTGAAAGCAGAAGTGGACGCGATTATTGAAGGGAATCTGCCTATAGAGAGAGTGGAACTCTATGAGCCAGATGAGTTGTTGTTTGTAGCAAAGGATGTGATTCGTAAAGCAAGGTCAGCACATGAGAAAAAAACTGAATTGGCAAACAAATACGATGTGGATTTGTCTAAGATGAAAATGTTGCAGGGTGGTCATCGGTTACAGTATACTGATCAGGATTTGGATGAAAAGAGAGTGATTGGACTGAAGACCCACATCAGAGAACTGATCATAGGGATACAAGCATGGACTAGGCTTGACAAGTGAGAAGAAAGATGGACCAAGAAAAAGAGTGTTAAGAGAAATACAACAGAACCGCCTCCTCCAGGAGGGGGGATATCAGGAATTGGGAAGTACACTTGGCGAGAGGTAGCTAGTGGGGGGTATGTGCATGTGCCTTGGAGTAGAGGAGATTTGGCAGCATTCACAAATGACTTCCCAAAATTGAGAGAGAGTCCAGTTGAGTGGTACAAGCAAGTTGAGAGGTTTGTTAAGATTTCAAAGGTGTTGTGGATCGACCTGAATACACTGTTTGACATTGTAGTTCCGAGTGATTTGTGGGTAGCTTGTAAGGTTGCCGTTGAGTGGCCCACATCTGAACCAGAGAGGGATGCTCTCACGAATGGCCCATCACCTCTTGTTATGAAAAAATATCAGCAGGTGATTATGTGGTTGAAAGCTAAGGTACCGCAAAAGGACATTGATTGGGTGAACATAGACTGAACACTTCAGAAGCCAAAGGAGACAGTGCATGAGTACTATGAAAGGTTGTTGCAGGTTTTCAAACTGTGCAGTGGGTTGGACGCGATGGATCCTAGGGATATGGGACAGTTTGTGCTGAAGTTTGTCCTGGGATTGAGACCTGATATTTGTCTTATGATCCAGCCGCATTTAATTTGCTGGCAGAACAAGCCGCTGGACGAGATATTGAGGTATTGAAGATACTGTAGTGATGAGATTGATTCAAAGCATAAGAAACTCAAATATGGATTGATGCTGGTCCAGATGCAAGCTGCAGATAAGGGAGGCTAAGTTCAGTCAGGGGGATGCACCCTGGGAAGGAAGCAGAATGGTCAGGGTAAGTCAAAGGGAAGCATAGATGATTCAAGGCCAAAGGTGGATTGGCAACTCTGAAAAAGACCACTGAGTGCCATCAGTGTCATCAGATTGGACACTGGAGACGTGAGTGTCCCTTCAATCCTGCAAATCAGATACAGCAGGAGGAGGAAGTAGTGCAGGTACCTGAGCCCGAAGTGACAAAGGCAGTGTCTAGGCCAAAGTTGACCAAAGGGGGGACTTCGGCTCCGCGAGTACAAGTTCCCCAGCCTCCGAAGATCGCGACAGGGACTCAGACTTACCAGCAGATGCCTCTTTTTGATGACCGTGATGATTATCACCTAGACCTGTCGGCATGATGGTGCTTGAGGGGGGAGGAAGACTGCAAACATGACGCAGTCTTGGAGGTAGACCAGAGGGGACCATTTGTGGAAGCTGATGTTGATGGTCACCCTACCACCTTTTTGGTTGATACTGGTGCTACCCGTTCTACTGTGAGATCTGCAGTAGTCCCCAATCTACCCCTCTCGGGACAGAGTATCCAAGTTGTAGGTGTTGCGAATAAGAGAATAATAAGCCCTTTGACAGAGCCGATTCCTGGGAAAATAGGAACGTTCCGAGATTGACACCAGTTTGTGGTGTGCGATTCAAGCCTGTGTGTTTACTAGGGAGGGATCTATGTAAACTCAATTGTACCATCTATTGTACCCCTAAAGGAGTAGAACTGCAAACCAATGATGATGATGTTGCTTTTAAGGTCACAAATCAGCATTTGTGTCTAGAAATGTACCCTGTTGTGACAGTGGAAGAGCTTCCACTAGATTTGAGAGACTTGGTCTCACAGGAAGTGTGGGACTTCACTGGTGAGGACATAGGTTTGATCAAAGGAGTTGAACCTGTCAAGATTCAGGTCAAGCAGAACGTTGACTTTCTGAGAACTCCCCAGTACAATTTGACCCCAGAGATGATTGCAGGGATAAAACCTGTGATTGAGTCTATGGGCAAGCAAGGGATGCTGAAGGAGATAATGAGCAGTCCATGTAATTTGCCTATTTTGGGGTAGGAGAAATCGAGTGGGAAGTTTAGGATTGTGCAGGATTTGCGCTGGGTGAACAACATAGTTGTTCCCTGCTCTCCAGTGTTACCGAATCCATCTGTAATATTATTTCAAATTCCATGTCAGGTGGAATGGTTAACTGTGATTGACCTTTATCAGGCTTTCTTCTTGATTCCATTGCATGAGGATAGCCAATTTTTGTTTGCATTTAAGCTGGAAAACCGTGTTTTAACATGGTGTTGTATCCCACAGGGGTACACAGAGAGTCCATCGATCTTTAATCAGATCCCGAAAAAGAATCTTGAGAGTCTTGAACTGCCGCAGAACTCTATTCTCGTCCAGTACATAGATGACCTCCTTGTGGCATCAGAGACTAAAGATGCGTGTAGGATTGACACCATTGCCTTACTGAATCATTTGGCAGAGAATGGACATGAAGTGTCGCCAAACAAGCTACAATACTGCCTGAACGAGGTGCAGTATTTGGGTCACCGGATAGAAAAAGGCAAGAGAAAGGTGTTATAGACAGAATAGAGGCAATCAGGATGTTCCTAGGGATGGTTGGCTACTGTCATCAGTGGATTGCCAACTTTTCATTGAAAGCAAAGCCCTTGCAGAAACTGACGCACAAGGATGTAAGTGATCCGGTACCATGGCATGATGACTGTATGAAGGCATTCTTAGAGTTGCGAGAGGACCTCTGTCATGCTCCGGCATTGGGAATGCCTGACTACAACAAACCTTTTTCATTATTCTGTTGTGAGTGAGAAGGATGTGCATTGGCAGTTTTAGTTCAGGATCATGGAGGTGTCCGTAGACCAGTTGCCTACTTTTCAGCTACTCTAGATCCAATAGCTTCAGCATTGCCCGGATGTCTCAAATCCGTTGCTACAATGGGTGTCAGCATTGAGAGGTATGAAAGTATTGTCATGGGTCACCCTTTGATTGTACATGTTCCACATTCCGTTGAACTGTTATTGATCAGGACCAAGACACAGCACCTGACCAATAATAGGCTCACACGCTACGAGCAGGTTATACTTGCTGCGGAGAATGTGACCCTCAAGAGGTGTTCTGTTTTGAATCCTGCTACCTTGATGCCATTGGCAAACACACTTGATGAAGATTGTGCGGACCATGACTGTCTTGATGTGACTGAACTTTGCACCAAGCCGAGACCTGACATTGTTGATGAACTGTTGCTTGACCCTGATGAGATTTTCTTTGTTGCTGGTTCATGTTTAAGAGACAGTATTGGTTGTTTGAGAGCAGCTTTTTCTGTATGTACCATTAAAGGAGTAGTTAAAGCTGCCTGCCTGGGGAGTATACTCTGCTCAGGTGGCTGAGATCATTGCTTTGACTCGTGCTTGCATAGCAGCAGACCAAATTCGAATTACCATTTACACTGATAGCTAGTACGGGTTTAGTGTGGTTCATGACTTCGGACAGCTCTGGTCCCAGAGAGAGTACATGACATTGTCTGGATCGCACATCCAAAATGGGGAATTTGGGAGGTTGCTTCTAGAGGCCTTGCAGCTTCCCAGAGAAATTGCAGTTGTAAAGTGCACGGCTCATGGAAAGGTAACAGATTGTGTGTCACTTGGAAACCGCTATGCGGACTATATTGCATGATTCTGTGCCAAACAAGGTTGTTCATTCACTGAGAAACATGTAGATGGGAGTCAAGAAAGAACCGAGTTCAACAGGATGTTGGCCATGGCAGATACTTGGGATGAACTTGAGTGCCTGCAGGAACAGGTTTCCGATCAGGAAAAGAATGGGTGGATCAATGCAGGCTGCGTGAAAGGAGATGTGGATATTTGGGTTTCAAGTGATGGAACCGCAGTGTTGCCGGATGAGTTGCTGAGCCCAATGGCAAGACAGATCCATGGTGCAGTACACCTGGGAAGAGATGCTATGGTACGAGTGTTCAGACAAATGTGGTACAATCCGCGATTTCATGCTGTGGCAGAAGCTGTGTTTTAGAGATGTGTCACCTGTCAACAAATGAATGCAGGAAATAAAACGGTGGTTACAATGAGTCACATTGGGAGGTCCGGGGGGCCTTTCAACAGGAGGCAATTGGACTTCATCGAGATGCCTAGGTGTAATGGGTTGAGGTACATATTGTTTGTGGTGTGTGTCTTCTCAAGGTGGGTGGAGGTGTACCCGACACATAGATGTGATATACTCACAGTTGCACATCTGTTGTTGAGGGAACTTGTGCCTAGGTTTGGGATTCCGACCTCTTTGAAATCGGACAGAGCAACGCATTTCCATAGCAAAATAATGAATATGCTTTGTGTCGCATTGCAAATTGATCAAAGACTCCATTGTAGTTATCGCCCAGAGGCTTCTGGGTTAGTGGGGCAAGTCAATGGGAATCTGAAAGCCCGAATGGGAAAAGTGTGTTCATCAATATCTCTGAAGTGGCCTAATGCATTGCCGTTAGTGTTGATGAGTATGCGCAGTACCCCAGACAGGAGAACAGGTCTTTCACCTCATGAGATACTGAGGGGGAGGGCTATGAGGTTACCAGCGGTTCCATCAACAGCCTTGCTTAGCATCACCGATGATCTAATCCTTGATTATTGCAAGGGTCTAGCTGATGTCATCCGTTCTGTGTCCCATCAGGTGCAGGCTGATGTGGTCCCAGCTGCAAGCGATCTCTGTCATGACCTGAGTCCTGGAGATTGGGTGCTGGTTCGATAGCACGTGAGAAAGAGCTGTCTGGGTGCATGCTTCACACACACGTCGAGTTTCAGCACCCTTGGAAGAAACAGCTCCTCTCCCTGATGAAAATCCAGCTGAAGTGGCAGGGCCACATGAGGGGACAAGCCAAGCTGTCAGGGTGTCTGAAGAAGCTGGTTGCTCACTTGACCAAGCTCAGGAGGGTAACAACAGCAGCAAAGCTGAAACTGCCTCTGAAAGGGGAAGGTGCTGTGAAATTTATCCAGAATAAGACTCAGCTTAGAGTAGTTCTGAGCAGAGTGAGCGAAGAAAAAGTCAGAGAACAAGCAGAGCTGAGGAGCAGGGGCCAGAGAGGCAGAGGCGCTTGAACTTGAGACTGGTCTCCGAGAGGGATCTTGCCCCTGTGTCTGAAGAGTCAGAGTCAGACGAAGGTGAAGAACGGCAAGCCTGTGGAGATCTGAGGAGATCAAGGAGCAAGAGAGTGCCTTGCCGAAGTACGCAGCTCTGGAGTGGACATATCCTGTGACTGATGCCAGGAGTGCTGAGATCGGGAAGGGTGAGGGCAGTGACAGTGATCAGTACCAGTCCTAACATCAAGCTGGATGTGTTGTTGTTGGTACCAGGACTTGAGATCGAAGGCGTACTGACCCTCACAGTTCCGAATCCCCGGATATTGAGCAGAATTCACCATCTGATTCTGAGTAGACTGATCTTTCCTACGTTTGGTCCTGGAATTCCAGCTCAAGAATCGATGTTTCTTCGTCTTGAACTCTTGGAATATGATATGGTTAGAAGCAGTTGGAACAAATCTTATCATGAACTAAAAGACACTTTTGCTGTAAATAAAACCTAGTTCTGAGTGGAAGAAGAAGAAATTTAGGGACTTTTCACAGAGGACGGAGAGGGGTTAAGGTTGTCTGTGCTTGCTGTAAATAAGGAACTGAACGAAAAAGGGAACTTCCAGCTTTCTGAGGTGTGGGTTGAGTTGATTCACAAGCATCCGAAGAAGAAGAGTGACTTTTGAGCATTTCTCGTTGAATAAAGAAGCTGAAAATATTTCTGAGGCCATGGAGGCCGGAAACCCAAACCGTAGAGCTAGGTGCATAGTAGGCACACTTGTAGGAGGAGTGATACTCTTTATAATGTTGGTAGTTGTAGTCTCATATTTAGCACCACATGAGCAGGCAGTGAAGGTAGAGGAAAACCCTACACCTACTACTCCTAGTAAAGAAGAGGTCAAGGTAGGAAACGAAAGTGCTTTGCTAATCGAGGAGAGTCGTAGGTTACACGCAGATCTGTCCAGAGGTAATTTCATGCTTAATGCGTATGCAAAGTTGTTGTATGAATATATTGATGCGATGAATGCGAAAGACTGTTATGTGTGTATGCAGTTGCCAGCTTCAGTGGATGAGGGTATCAGATACCATCGTCATCCCTTGACATATCGCAATTCATGTAGTTTGCTGCTTAGCATTTTTTATGGGCGAAATAATTTTGAGTATTTCTGTTCGAATTATGATGCTGTTCTTCCTGAAGTACCTGCTTACAAGCATTTGAATAAGTATGATTACTATAAATCTGAAAATATACTTAGAACATATTTCATTCCGACTCAAGAGTTGGACACAGCTTATGCTCATCGCCATAACTTGAAATGTTTGTTGTCAGATACAGAGAAGAAATGGATAGATCAAGTGGAAGATAGATACAGGAAACAAAAGCAGTTGCGAGATTCAGGGCAAGGAAAGGTAGATTGGACAGATAAGGAGAAGTTGCACAAGTCGAAAGGGAGTTATGGTCCAATAGCTCTAGATGAAGTGCAAAAAGGGAAGTTGTGCATAAGCTGTCCATAGACATACTATGAAAATGTGTATGTGGGGCAGACCACATGTGAGCATATGTTTACAATTTAGTATTATTCAAAGGACTTTTTGCAAGGTATAGTGCAAGAAATTCCAACTGGGTATTTTGTGTGCGGGAAGAATGCCTATGTGTGATTGCCTAAGAAATGGTATGGTACGTGCTATTTAGCTATAATCTTTCCTAAGATTTACCATACAGACGACTTTGAGCTCATAGAAGGAGGGCAACATGCAAGAGTGAAGCGAGATGCACCAGCTGTGGTTGGAGATGCTTTTGGAGCAATGATACCAAATTTGGGAGTGATCTTAAATGATGTGAAAATTAGAATGTTGGCGGCTGTTGTGGATGAGTTGTCAATGAATACAGCTAAGTCGTTGGTGTTGATGGAAGGAGAGATGTTATCGATAAGGACGATGGTTTTGCAAAATCGTCTTGCTTTAGACGTCCTTCTTTGCAAAACAGGGAGGAGTCTGTACACTTTTGAAGGTCCAAGAATGTTGTACTTATATACCAGACAACAGTAAATATCTGGAGAAATATATAAGTAACATAACTGCCATTCACTATTAGATTGAGGATTTGACTGAGGAAACTGTGTGGGAAAAGGTTGGAAAAGGATTTGGCAAAGTGGAACGTTGGTTTGCCAATCTTGGAAAGGGATTTCTTGGTTATGTGTTGAAGCCTCTTATCATAGTCGTGGCATGTGTGATTGGATTGTGGGGTTGGATCAGAGCTTATAAATGGTATAAGTCTGGCAGATTGGAAAGATCTTTAAGAAAGCAAGAGAGGCGAATGGAGAGACTGCAGGACAGTCAATATCAGAATTTGAAAAACATGGAGTTGCTCAGGAGAGGTAGAATGGCAACAAGTTCTGTTTAAGTCGGTTCTTACCCTAAATGGAGATGTATTGTGTGATGACACAGGGCATCAAAGGGGGGGCTGATAGAGCGCCATGTTGTTTGTAAAATTGTAGGGGTGCATCATAACCGCCTGTGGTCAGCACCCGCATATTTAGAGAACCTTACTAATGTTTGGGATAGAAATGTAGGACTAATCGAGAGTGTTGCAACATATAGAATCATGCTCATATCATTTATGATTAATGTAGTGCTTAATTGAGAGAATAATGCTTTAAGTAATGTAGGGTTAATTGTTCTGTGAATGTAATGTGTTTCAAGATTAAACGTTCCATATTAAAGTTGCATGTATAGTTTGCCTTGTGAGAAATTAAATGTTTTAACATGAGAATAATGTTCGTTAACATAGAGTGTAATGTTAGGATTTATTAATGGAATGTTTATGTTGTTGTGTTTTATGACCAGAAGAGACGGGGCGTGATAGCTATATGTCCGCATCTATGAACAGAAAGATCATCATGACTGAGAGACTGTGGAATTAAAGGAACATACAGTGGTGTTTGACAAGTTTGAAGACCACAAGTTATAGAGAACAAGCCAACTACGGATAAAAAGAATAAAACCGAAACCGGAGCCTCTCCCAAAAAATCATCCTTCTTGTTGTCTACATGAGAAAATTGACAAGTATAGCCACTAAATTTACTGACTCGATTCAGCCCTGGGTACCCTGTACACACACATTGAGGAGAAAAACTTTTTCTTTGTTGGTCCTGAGGAAGGTGGTACAAGCCCACCGAAACGCGGGTAGACCTGGCGTGTAGATTCACGATTAATATCTGTGTTACCTCAACCTTGGAAACTGTTTGGGTTGTAAAAAGAAGTGTGTATAACTGTATGAATTAGCAGGTGTGAATGTTGATAAATGTGTGTCAGACAGGGTGTTTGTTTTCCATTGTAAAAAATTGCTTTTTATGTTTATATTGAATTGTAGAGACAAAGGAATTGTTTATTGAATTTAATGTTGAAATGATTATAAGTATTATTGATGAACTGATGAATACATATGGAAAAACTGTAAAAATAGAAGAAAAAAAGTCTCTTTTGATATACTATAAAGAAAAAAATGAATAAAATACCAAAAATTAGATAAGAAAACTTGTGTACCTGTGTTAATCTAAAGGCTTATTTATGAACTATATGAGCCACGCCTTATAAGAAAGTATGAATGGGCCACGGGGGAACTGTATTATGTTTTCTTAGATGCTGTCCTCTCTTTTCCCTGGTCATAAATTAACTACAGAGGGGGTCCCAAACTTATGCCATATGTTGTCGTATTAGAAATGCATTTCAAAGAGTAAAGGCCTGAGAGAAGAAACGCTAGCAAAGGCCTAACTGATTTTCTTAGCATGACTAGAAATGTCGAGCTGGAAAAATGCTTTGGGAAAGAAACTTATGGTTGTAGTTGAATTTCAAATTGTATGCATTTGTTTTGCAGGTGCAAGGCCGAGGAGCTTGTTAGGTAGAATAAGTCATTGTTTAGAAGTTAGATTAGGAGGAGTGAAGATGAAAAGAATGTGCTGGCAGGTGCGTTTGCAACATTAGGTGGAGAATGGTGCCTGGGATCCAAGGACACAGCAACGGTTTCTGGAAGAAGAAGGTACTACACTGGAAAATTACGAGGGGCTGTACCTGCTGAAAGAGGAGTGCCATGGGCGTGTTTATTGTTTTTGGGATTTTGTATTAGGGAAAGAGGCCAGAGGATGGAGAGTTAGTTCAGTCTTAGTGAAGCTAGGGTTAGGGTCAGTGAGGCTTAGACAATGTCCTGTCTAAGGCAGTCCAATTGGATGTGCAGTTAGACATGCATCTTAGTTTGGACTAGGCAGGAGAAATTAAGGAGCACCTCAGAACGAGCTTGGTAGTTTAGGCTACTTACCTGGAAGGTAAATGCCCTTCTTAGGGAGCCTTTACAGCTGACACCTTTTCTCTTGCCTGGGAGGTATGCTAAGTAGGGATGTCACTTTAGAGTTAGTGTAGGGACAGACTAATCTTTTCTTTCCTCACCGGAATAGATGTCGTCCAACTTTCCAGTAGGCACGGTGATTGCGTGTCTAATGCTTCTAGAATTAACTCTAATTTTCATTTTGATTCGTCTGAGACTCTTGCGTAGGATTATGTTTGTATTAGTGCCAGTTTATTTCTTGAACCTCTTGCTGAGGCGCCTGTATGTCCAGTTATTTTTGGCTTTGTAATACATTCTTAAACTTTCCCTTGGAGTCAGTGGTCCTTCAGATTAAAATATATTGATTTGAGAATTTTTCAAAGTATATTGATTTTCAAGAACTCCCTACACACTTTCATGCAGACTAAAGAGACCCGTCGACCTGGGGATTCCTCAGAGTGGTAAGTAGAAAATCTAGGTGAGAAACCTAGCGACATCACTTCTGAGCATTCTTATTATCATTCACTTGGATAATGTTTCCTTTTGCATCTTGACAGATGCTTATATATATTGGCATAAAAGTGTGGCTGGGGAGGGCAAAGTTGCACAAAATAATTACATTTTAGTGAAGAAACAATTAATACAAATTTACTGGATTCAAAGCAAAAATGTTTTCATAGCTGTAAGCACTGCAAATTGAGTACCCAGGGAACACATTCATTACAACTAAAAACAGGAGCGATGGAAAATGAAATCTGGTAAATTACATTCAACAATGAAAATATAATGAATGGGTTAAAACATCCATTTTCCAAGTCTTATATTACTAGCACAAAATGTTTTTTTCATTTTGTTAAATGGTTTTTATTGAAGATTCAAAAAGCATTATCAAAAGTAATAACAGTTGCTATAGAACATAGACATAAATGCTATTCAATGTGTTTGAAATGAAAACATATGTAATAAGGAAAATGTTTATCATTTTATATAAAAAAGCAAAAGTGGCAAAAATAGAAAAAGAATGAGAGCGCAAACAGGAAAAGTGGGTAATAGTGAAGAGGTGGGGCAAAGAGAGAGGAGGAAAGAAATAATTAACAATGGTAATGGGGAATGTGAGGCGAGATAGGTAGTTAAAGATAACCAATATAAATCCGATTTAATCTTCTGTTGTAACATTAATGAAGAGACAGTGTGTATTCTATGCTCATTCCGTATAAGGTTCTGCCATGTTAATACAGAAAATTTAGAAGCATCTTTCCACTAAGAAAGTATAACTTTAAAAGCAAGTGCAATGAAAAGATCAAACAGCCGAGGTTTGGGATATTGTTGTTCAATGATAGGTGATAAAGATCCTATAAAAACATTTTGAAAAGTTAATGGTATATTACATTCGAAGATCTTTAAACATTTAGACCAAATAGATTTCCAAGAGCTTAGAGCATGTGAACAATAATAAAGTGCATGAGTCAGTGAACTGTTACATGATGAGCATGACCAACACAGTGAAGAAGCAGAAGGGTCAAATTTAGAAATACCTTTGGGTCTAAAAATAGCTGTATTGGAAACAAAAAAGTAGAGTTTGTGTAATAAAAGCAGATTTAGAGGTATTAAATATTTGAATCCAGAGTTTGTCTCACAAATATGCAGAGAACATTATGGAAAGATCAGTTTTCCATAATGATTTAAGGGAGTTTTTAGTTCAAACAAAAGGTGGTGATAATAATGTTTTACACATGTGCAGCTTTAGGAATAGAGTCATGGTAAATGAAATCCAAAGGCTTCAAAGGTAGAGGTGCAAAAGAGTGAGAAGGGAATTTGTGCATGAGAAAAAGGAAATGGGTGGCCAGTGAGATTAATTCATATTCCTTTAAAGAAGAATTAGGTAAGTGATATTGTACTTCCGATGGGAAAAAGTATGACAGGATTAACCTTCACCAAATTGAGAATAAACATATTGCCCTTTTCCTTCCAGTGTTTGAAGTAAAAAGATTTGTGGCGAAATCTGAAAAAAGTATTATACCAAACTGAGGAATATAAAAACATTGTTGAAACTCAAGTCAGTCGAAGATAGTGTATGCAACAATTGATGGCAGTACATTAAAGTAAGATTTTTTAATCAAAAAGTACAATTAGACATGTGAATAGCATCTTTGAATGAGAAATCATTCAGTAAGGATCATTCAAATGTAATCCATTGTGATATGAGTGAGTCTTGAAAGTCATTATTTAGGGTATGAAATTGTCTAATCAAAAAAGCAGAGTTATAAAACTTAAAATCAGGGAATCAAACTCCCCCTTATTTTTCTGGGCATTTAAGTTTATAGAGGGTAATACATAGATGTTTATTGTTCAATGGGAATTTTGTACAAAAGGAGTAAATTTGTGAAAAGTTATAATTAGAGATCTTGAGGGGTAACATAGGGATTGCATAAGGAACATTCATCATTTGAATGGCATGAAGTCTGCCACACAATGCTAAATGTAGCCAAGACCAAAATGAGAGTACTATTTTTTATTTAGATTTTCGAGTAGAAAATGATGGTTAAGTGTGTTGGAGATATTAGGAGAAAACCAGACACCAAGGTATTTAATTTTAGAGGGACACATTGTAAAATCGGTGTTGGCAAACATATTTATAACAAAAGGAACTCAATGGTAACATTAAGTTTATATCCAAAACCATTATAATATAAAGAAATGTCTTGTAAGAAAGGGTCCTGTGAGGTCAAGGGATTGGACATGTAGATGAGAATATCATCTGCATTGGCAGATAACTGGGTAATTTTGTTTAAATCTGGAGATCAGTCTATAACAATAAATACATTCAATGAATGGCTCTAAACAAAGGACAAAAAGTAAAGGGGAAACGGGATACCTTGTCGAGTACCTATATGTAAAGTAAAATAAGGGAAAAACACTATTGCTGACAAAAACACTAGTACGAGGGTCAGAGCATCATAATTTTATGAATGGGATACATTTTGGGGCGACACCAAACCAGTGAAGAGTCATGAATATGAAGTGCCATTTAATGCTGTTGAATGCTTGTGCAGCATCTAGAGACAGGGCCACAAGAGGAGTACTGTTTTTGCTAGCCAATGCAAGAATGTTAAAAAACATCCTGCCATTGTTTGCAGCAACTTTGCCCTTAAAGAAGCCAGGTTGATCAGTTTTGACAAGAAGAGGAACAACAGTTTCTAGACGAGATGTTAGAATTTTTTAAAGGAGGAAATTAATTCAATAAGTAATCAATTAGGGCCAGGAGTGTCTAAATTTGTTGAAGTAAAGTAAGATATTGAGAATGTAACCTTTTCTTCCTTTTGTCAGAATAAGCTATAGTGAAAGCATGAAATGAGGCTTTGAAAGCATTTTAATTGTTAGGAATGGATGGATTATTAGTTTAATTAATTAAAAAATGTTTTTGAATAAAAGCAGTAGCTTCAGTTATAATAATTATTAGCAGATAATAGGGAATTATTCAATCTACATTGACTGGATTTGGAGTCAGTAAAAGATACATCAAAAGAGGACATTACTGGTGTATGATCACAAATGAAACTAGAACCTATTTCTGATGATTGTACAAAAGGGAGTAAGGATTTTGTAACTAAAATGTAATCAATTATGGACATCGTAAGATGTACATTGGAGAAAAATTTGAGTTTACACTTATCAGGATTACAATTTTCCAAACATCAACAGATAGTTGATATGTGATGGATGTATAGAATGCCTTATGAACTTTGCCAGGGCTATATTTGCATTTAGACTTTCTGCCCATAAAGGGGTCCAACCATTTGTTAAAGTCACTTGCTCTAATGATGTTGAAGTCACTAATATTAGCAAGTTTTACTTTAGTATTATGCCCAAAATCAGGATCAGGTGTGACTGGGCCATCAATATTAACCCGTTCCGTGCTGCCGTCGGCCGTTGGCCGATGGGAGCACTACCTCGCGGGTGCTGCCGTCTGCCAACGCCCGACGGAGCCCCACCCACTCAATAAAACGCCCGCACCACGGTGGAAAAACCGCTGCGGTTAAGGCGTTAAAATAGAAAATATGTTTATTATGAATAATGACATTGACCAATACCCATCAACCATTAGTATCGCATTCAGTTGATACAATTTGTGCTTTCAATTCATTGTGACAGAGAATAGCAACACCATCCTTGCCATCAATAGCTGGAGAAGAAAAAACCTGACCAATCCCTTGCTGTTTAAATTTAATGTAAGCAATTCAACATCATTACAGTGAGTTTCCTGTAAGAAGGCAATGTGGGAGTTAAACAAGTGAAAAAGTACCTTGTGTCTTTTAATTGGATCTCCAAGTTCACAGGCGTTGCACGAGACAACCTTACACGAATATAGCACTTTACTATGCGATGTATTACATCGCGTACTATTACAATGTAGTAGTTACGACCGCGTTGTTAGTACGCGATTAGGGCTCCCGGTTTTATGGTATTTATTTTTTTACCATTTCCGTCTGTATTTATCCATATTTATTTTTATGTCGTTTTATCTGTATATATCTGTATTTATTTTTGTCGCAAGCATAAAAAGACATTCCAGCTAGTATTTTTCCACATTTATTTAAATAGATAGTGCACATGGTTGTTACGGGTTTAGCTATCTGCTTTAATTTAATTATTAAATTAAAACAGTGTTTTAAATGGATTTTTTTTAAATAAAGCACTGCTCTCATTTTAGATGCCTTGAATAACACCATGCACAGGCATCTTTAAAAAAAAATATCCTCCTGACAACAATCCTGATGCCTATCTGGTTGTGCCTAAGGTGGCAAGCGCTGCATCTCCTGTGCTGCGGAATGTAGAGCCATTTGTACATGCAAGGCTGCGGCTCCAGACGCCAAATCACGCAGGATCGTAGCCATAGCTGCCAAGGTCCTAGTTTGTTTATAGGTGATAATTATAGGTTTACTTTGGACATTCCAAAGTATTATGTCTGATACTTTGAGTGACACTTTTTTTACCAGGATAACAAAGGATAACAAAGTTTGAATGTCAGAAATTACCAATTTTCCCCAAAAATATTAGTGATCTTTTAAATTCTGGGGAGAATTGAAAGACAAACAATTACAAAAAGGTTTGCACTTTCAAAGTCGAGATTATCTGGATTATTCTGGCCACTTCATCTCCCTTACTCTTTAAAAACGACATTCTTCACTTAAAGTCTACCGAACACATGTGGTGTCTTATTGTCCTGTAAAAGCGATATGAGCCTGTTGTTTGGGGCAGTCTTGTGGAGCGTGTTCCCTGCCTCTCCTCGGCGCTTTCTTGATTCAGGAGTATCAAATCACTGCTGGGGAAGGTAGCATAGAGTTTGCTCAGCATACGAGGTTGCCAACAAATGAATTTAGTGCAAGCAAAGGGGAGTCTCTGGTCCAGTGCCATCCAGTGGTCAGAGAGTCTGTCGGAATCATCCCAGGCGTAAAAAAAAATACCTCAGCCTGCCACTTGCATGAGGCAGAAGAAAGGGCTTTACCGGGAGAGTTTTATTAGCTCAGTCTAGCCCTGCCGGGTTGACAATGTACAGTCCTTGCGGGGATGTGCATATTTCACTAATATGCGTCAGTTAGAGTCTAAGTACTGTACTACCACACAGTGTAGCTGTGCCCACAGTTCTTCCTCGCACAGCGCAACAAAAAAAAAGATTTAACTTGAAAAAGGGATGTCTTTTTCTCAGGAATATTTTGTTTCTTCCTGCAGCACGGAGGAAAATGTCAATTTAAGGTCTGAATGTATATGAAAACTAATGCAGCCTGATTTCCCTAATGTGTTTATACAGTCGGTCTTTGTGACCTTTCTGGGTTACACATTTCTGCTGGTCTTAAATTAGTGCCAAGTACTCGCACTATGAACCACGTCCCCGCCTCTCCAAATGTGTACAGCTGTAGTGGTTCAAATAGTGAAATACAAGTCCACCCCACCCTTACCTGTGACCTAAAACTGAAAGGGGTGCCTGCGCAGTGCTCACTAGATAGCCAGCACTCCGGAGATGTCGAAGGAACAGCTGATTGCTGGGCAGGCGGCCAGTCCGAGGGGTGAAAGAAAGCAAGTGACATCAGTCGTTCTGCAAATGGATTTCCTCAAGCAGGGTGAGCCAATGGGGGTCGTAGCGTTATCAGGGCTATGGTGGGCAGGTCACAGGTCAATGCAAGACACTCCATGGAAGGAATTTCCCGCGCCTACGAGATTAATGGCCCAGCAGGTGTTAATGTGACCAGGCAAACACCGCAATCAGATTGTCGAGCAACTCTCGGAATGAGAGAATCCAATTTAGTTGTATTTTTCCACTTCTATTTATAAATACAGACGGAAGAAAAATATTTTTCCGTCTGTATTTATATGTAAAAATCCGTTTAAACGGAAAACCGAGAGCCTTATACGCGATGCATTTACATTTCAAGTCTTTATAACGACTTCCACTAGGGGGCACGCTGGAATTAAGAAGAGCATTATTTACTATTCCTACTCCAGTTTGCACAACCAGTAGGGAAGGTGTTGGAATTAATTTCCCAATGCCTCAGTGCCCCCTATTGGAATTTGTTTTATATACTTTTTGTTGTATCAATCGTGTTGTAAAGGTATTGCAGTGTAATGACTGTGTTGTAAAGGTTGTTTCCCCCTTGCACATTGAAGACACAGTGAGAAGTAAGCCTGTAAGCTCCGCTACGCCACCCGCCCTATTATTAGCAATTGCTAAAGTTAAAAAAAATAACTTTAAAGCACCTTACCTTATCTGTGGCGTCTGCGGTGTCCCCGTCTGGCCTACTCCTCTCTTCATCGCGTTTGTGGTAAAATCTGCACATGCGTGGGCACCCGCACATGCGCATTTTACCGCGAATGAGATGAGGAGAGGAGGAGTCCAGCAGGGGATGCCGCAGATGCCTCAGATTAGGTAAGGTGCTTTAAAGTTCTTTTTAAAAACTTTAGCAATTGTTAATAATAGGGCGGGAGGGAGGCGGGGCAGGTCAACTTCGCTCCGCCGTGGAGTGTGCAGGGTTTTGCCTACTTTGCGTTCTCCGCAGAATGCGGAGTAGGCAAAACTCTGCACACTCCATGGGTGGAGCGGAGTTCTCTGCCCACGGTTTGTGAGAAGGGAACTGGAACAGGAGTGACAAGCTGCAAAACCTGAAAGGGTAACAAAATGACACCATATATTAAAACAACATAAAGCATGACTGAAGTGACATAATGATATGATATGACATATAAGCACTTACATAAAGATAAAGAGATGAAGAGGACCATTATGAGAAAGGGAGTAAAGAAAAGTAAAAGAAGAGGCAGATCATGGACAGAAATCCAGATCTGAAAAAAAGAGTATTGAAAAATAGCGTGTGACGTGCCAACACCATAACAAGAACAACAGCAGAGAAAAAGAAAATAAAAAATATGTAAAAAAATCCATATATTAAAACATTTGGGGAATGAAAGACAACAAGCGCAATACAAAATGCGAATGATTTCTGAACATTTGTTTGCATAGCTTGAGATGAAACGGTTTGAGGAAACTTTTTTAATTTAAAAGGATCATCAGACGAGCATGAGGAGCCTCCATAAGTGATTTTTGCATGGGGAAGGTTAAAGGATGCTGTAGCGGATGCTCAGCTGTCTCATTTGAGGTCGTAGATTAAGGTACTCCTTTTGTCTGGCATTCGTCTCAGTAGAGAGATCTTGAGAAATGAAGATAATGGGACCAAACCAGACAATAAAAGATTTTCCTTTCAGCTTTCAAGACACATGGAAGGTCTGTGAATTCAAGGAAGAGCATAATAGAAGCACAAAATGTAAATTAAAAGGAGATTCATGAAATATTTGCATGCTATTAAGAACAGAGACTTGTATTAATCCTCGGCAAGACATTTCCCTGAAATGCATGAAGGAGACAACAAATCATTGTGGTATATAGAAACAGAACAAGTGACAGTAAATAAAATTATAAATAAAATTGAGAAAATTTAAATCTAGACTGTATTGACATACGTTGCAGCAAGGACAACATAATATAGGAGCAGAAATGCATCTACAGACTAAATTGTTATCACTGTAACCTTTGTTTTTTCAGTGAATTTCTACGTTTTTTTAATTCTATTTCCTAACTATGACATCCCTGTAACCTTTGTTTTTATGAGTGAATTTCAACATTTTTTTTTATAATCTTATTTACTATGTTTAGCATCTCTGCAAAATTCAGCTATTAAAGAATTTCTGTGATTTATTAGAGTGCTTGTGAGGTGTTTTCAATATTGTGTTACTTAATTATTTATTTATGTTTAAATTTGTAGAGTTGCAGACCCAGTCAAAGCTGTCTCCTTGGAGGGGTCACAACTCCAGCGTGCATTTTTTTATCAGACCTGAAACAGACCTGTAGAGTTATAATGTTTTGTTTAAAGTAAGTGGTTTAAAAAAAAAGTAGTAAAAGCAGTATAAATATGGAGGAAAAATATTTCAAAGGTCTTTTTTAAACATTTTGCAGAGTTGGAATGCTGTCACGACCTTCTGGAGTCATGGTGTGAACATGACTCCGGAGTATTTTTGGCTGTGGTAAAGTCACAGTTACACACTTTATAGGTTTTGTTCAAAGTGAGAGGTGTAAAGTCACAAAAGTAGTATACTTATTGTGAAAAAAACATTTTAAAGGTCCTCTTATCAAATCTTTTCGAAGTTGCGAATCTGTACAGCGGTAGGGACTCAACTCCAGCATATTTGTGGCAGTAGTAAAAATGTACTAACACACTTTAAAGGATTTGTTCAAAGTAATAGGCTTGCTAAACAAAAATTATAAAGGTAGTGTAATTATTGACAAAAAACATTTTAAAGGTGGGTTTTAATACATTTTGTGGCGACATGGCATCACTGTGATGTCACTGCGACGTAAGCATGATGGATTGTGACTCCGATGTGACATTAAAAACAATGGATTTGATTGGTTGAACACCTTTCTTTCATAAATAGAGGAAGGTCCCACCTCTTTGCCCTCATCTTTTTGGTGTGTGTGTGGATTTTGATCTGAATATTGTCTCTGGCAATCCATTTTTTTTTTGGGGGGGGTCTCTTTTTATTTTTTGAAGCAGAAGATGGCATCTGGTTCTGCTCAGAGTCCAGAAGATCATGGGAATCCATCCCAGGATGAAGAACCATCAAAGGCCAAGAAAGAAAGTGTTGTGTGAACCTTATTCATGATACCGAAAGGGGAGAAGAAGGTCAATGCCAAAAAGGTGACATGCAGTCTTTACAACAAAATCATCAAAATCCTCTCTAGAGGATCTGACAAAAAGTATTCCTGTGGCACTTCATCAATGATAATACATCTGTGCACCATGAACTCAACCTGTTTTCTGAGAGAAAAGAGAGAGAGGGAAAGGAGGGAATAAATATCTTGTAGCAGTGGTGCACAACGGAGCTCCTTATCTGGTCCAGTGATAGTGAGAGAATCACCTCTCAGTGTCCAGGAACTTGCTCCAGTCAGACAGTTGACAGTTTTGCATGAAATGGAAGGCTATTTTGACAGTGGAGGAACAATCGAGCCCTGGTATTATTCAGATCTTAAAACTCATAAATGTCAGTTGTTTTTCCCCCAGTTGCTTGTGCAAGTTTTTGTTTTTCATTAGCAAGCACTGTGTTTCAAACTAGTTTGAAGAAAATAAAAAAAACATCAAAGAAAATATATATATTTTTTTAAAGTAAACAAAAATGGTTCTTGCTAGAACAACCAATTGTGGTTTAAGAAAGAATAATTATTTGATCCATGTATGTTTGTAAGAGTGTGAATATGTCTTGTTATGCATGCTGTTTTGTGAGTATATTGGTGAGTGAGTGACTGTGGGAGTGTTTATATGGGTGAGTGAGTGGATGTGTCAGTGGCTGTATGGGTGAATGAGTGGGTGTGTGAGTGCTTATTTTGGTGAATGAGTTCCTATGTTAGAGGCTGTATAGGTGAACGAGAGGGTATTTGAGTCGCTGTATAGGAGAGTAAGTGGGTGTAGTAGCGGTTGTATGAGTGAATGACAGTGTATGTTAGTGGCTGTGTGGGTGAGCGAGTACATGTCAGTGCCTGTATCATTGAGTGAGTATGTCTATGAGTACCTGTATACGTCAGTGGGCGAGTGAGAACTATATGGGTGAGTGAGTGTCTATGTGAGTAGTTGTATAGTGAGTAAGAAGGTATTTGAGTATCTGTACGAGTGAGTAAAGGTTGTGTGAATGCCTATATGGGGAGTGAGTATGTCTGTGAGTGGCTGTATGAGTGAGTGGGTATGTGAGTACTTGTATGGGTGAGTAGTTATATAAGATAGTATGTGGGTGTGTGAGTACCTGTATGGCTGACTGAGTATGTGTATGAGTGGCTGTGTAAGTGAGTGAGTACTTGTATGAGTTGCTGTGTATATATGAATAAGTACTGTATTTTCCGGCGTATAAGACGACCCCCTACTTTTCTTGATAAAATTTAGGTTTCGTGCCATACTCTCCGTATAAGACTACCCCCTCTTCCAACGCAGTGCAACGCAGTCCTGCATAGCCATTTTGAGAATTTCAGACGTGCAACACAATGGGGGCCACCATCTTAGGTGCTTCAGAGCTGCTCATTATGTTTTCGGACGTCCTGCTGCCTCGTCTGCCTTAATTGGGGAAGTATGCATCGCAGCCTTCACCAACCGCACGCAGATTCACACTTGCAAGCAGTTGGAGTCGCGTGTGCAGCTGCAGTCTAAGTAGGATTCATGGCGCCATTTGTTCTTGTGTTTGAGTGTCCTCCATATATTGCAGTATTTTACCTCTATTTATTGCAGTATTTTACCTCTATTCACCATCGCTAACTGAGTCAGGAAGGTCCTGTCTGTCAAGTCCGGAATCCCCGTAGTACTAGCACCTGGTGGTATAGATCTCTTTACCATGTGAAGCCTTCTGCCGGTTGAAGGACTATATGGCATGACCACTGCAGTGACAGTCTGTAGTTGAGGTTCAAAGGACATCATCAATTGTCATGCCTATTTATACCGTACTTTGTACGCTTTTGTAACCTGCACACATGTCACTTTTTCCTCCTGTAATGCACCATTTCCTATTGTGAAGCGGTCTGACACCTTTGGGTAAAGTCCGCGCTATATAAAAACGCATGAATAAATACAGTAAAATTTGGCACCCGGCGTATAAGACGACCCCCGACTTTCGAGAACATTTTAAAGGGTTAAAAAGTAGTTTTATAAGCCGGAAAATACGGTAGGTGTGTGAGTGCCTGTATTGGTGGCTAAGTATATGAGTGAGTGGCTGTGTGAGTGAGTGAGTGAAAGTGGGAGTGCTTGTATGAGTGAGTGGGAGGGTGCATAAGTGAAGGTATGAGTAAGTGAGTGAATGCATGAGTGGCTGTATGGTTGAGTGAGTAGGTATGTGAGTGGCTATATGAATGAGTGAGTAGCTGTATAAGTGGCTGTATAGGGAGGTGAGTGGGTTGTCGGAGTGGCTGTATGAGTAAGTGTAAGGGTACATGAATGAATATGTGAGTAAGTGAGTAGGTACATGAGTAGTTGTATGGGTGGGTTCATGAGCTGATGGGTGGCTGCATGGATGACTGAGTGGTTGTGTCAGTGACTGTATAGGTGAATGAGTACATGTCTTAGTATCAGTTTGAGGGAGTGGGTGTGTGAGTATCTGTATGGGTGACTGAGTGGGTGTGTAAGTAGATATATGAGTGAGTGAGAGGGTACCTGACTGGCTATGTGGGTGAGGAAATGGAGGCCTCAGTGTATTTATAGGTGAGTGAGTATGTGAGTAGCTGTATGGGCAAGTGAGTGGGTATGTGAGGTTGTATGGGTAAATGAGAGAGTACTCGACTAGCTATATGGGTGAGTAGGTGGGTATCAAAGTATAGATATGGGTGACAGGGTAGGTGTGTGAGTGGCCGTATAATTGGGTGAGTGAGTGGCGGTATGAGTGAGTGAGATTGTGTGTGAGTAGCTGTATGGGTGAGGGTGTGAGATACTGTTTTGTGGGTGTATGAGTAAGTCAGTGGGCATGTAAGTGGCTCTAGGGGTGACTGAGTGTATGTCTGAATATCAGTATGGGTGACTGAGTGGATATGTGAGTAGCTGTATGAGTGAGTGAGTATATGAGTGGCTGTTTGGGTGAGTGAGTAGGTGTCTGAGTAACTGTAAGAGTGAGTGAAATGATATATGAATGGCTATATAGGTAAGTCTATGGATGTGTCAGTGGCTATATAGGAGAGTGAGTTGATGTGTAAGTGGCTGTATAGATGCATGAGTTGATGCATCAGTGTTTCATGAGTGAATAGGTGTATGAGTGGCTATATGGATAAGTCATTGCATTCTGTCCATCCACTTTAACTCTTTAAATAGACAGTGTAGTAGTCAGATGTTACATTGACTCCATCATGAAAGATAATACCTATAGAGGTATAAGTTCTTCCAGAAATTGATATTTGTCCAGCTTTGAAATGTATAACTTCAGTTTCCAGTTTAGATCCATCTCCTCTGCTTCATTATAACATTAATATAAGGTATTTCCCAGTTCTTTGTAGATGCAACGTACAGAAATGTGTCAGAGTGTATTTGAGTGGTTGATATAAATGAGCAATTTTCAAATCTGTGGTTCCATTTGTAACTCAGTCCAAATAAGTAGTCAATATCTACATCTTCTTCTTCTAAAATTCCAAGCATGACCATTATAAATTCTTGTGCATCTTGTTGAGTGTTGAGAGTAAATATTAGTGATCCACTACATATATCTAAAAGGCCTTGAACACCTGAAGAAGAATATATTTAAGATATGTCACTAAGTAAAAGTTGGAGCAAATGATACAGTACAGAATACAATCTCTTATCTTGCTTTTGTTCAGTTTGATTTACAAGATGTGGTAAATGAAATAGTACATTGAGAACAACATATGAATGGCGATTGAAACCCAAACTGTTTTCCAACTGGTATTGTACAATATCTCCCTAATTTTCCAGGTTTTTCTCCATAACGCCTTCAAGCTTGTGCTGGTTTGCTTTCTTTTCTTGAACATCAGTCGACTCTTCTGTAAGCTTCTGCTTTGGACAGATTACCCATTTTTCAGAAATAGGGCACTTTCCTAAATTAGGAGCGTATAGACTGCCTAACTGATTGTACTCCCTTACACAGTTTGCATCAGCACTAACTTTCTTATCATCAAGTACAACTAAAAACAAACCTGAAAATGTTCTAACTCGGAAATAATGGTACAAAGACAGCCATGTGTTTTGTGCTTCTGGCAGGAGAGAGGCCCAAAAGAATCCCAAGATGTAATATAGAAAGGAGAAAATTGGAGGTGGTAGACTCCTTTTGTTATTTAGGGATACTTTTTTATTTAAAAAATACATAGCAAAATATGGTGGTTGATAGGAGGATATATGGAAATAACCATAGGGGACTAATTTAGATTAATTAAAAGGCTTCAGCCAAAGCAAATTGATGTAATCAAAAAGATATATGAAGCTAAAAGATGTGCTGCAACATATGGGCCCGCTATTAAGGGAATCACATGCATCTCCGCTCTGCAACAAATCTAGCACTGCTTTTTGAAGCGTTTGCTGCATTTCAAATACTTATTCCTCATACAATTGTCACCTACAACTAGACGTTCCCTTTATCTTGGACCAGATCCATATTGCTCCACCCCTTTTATGGCACTCAGTGTGAAGAAGGGAAGACCTGAAGCTCATTCAAGAAATTTTGAGAGACTGTTTAAACCTTGACAGTATATCCAAAGTAAAGTGGCTCCAATTTGTTCAGAATAGTTTTTATACCATCGGGCATGTCAAAATATTTGATGACAAACCTTCATGCAGTTCGATCTCAAGGAAGGAACTAAAAGAACTACTGCTGGTAAAGAAGAGGAGAGTAAGATTGGAGTTAAATTGCACAAAGTATACGGTTAAATGATATCTTTCAGCACCAAGAATGGATTCAATTGATCATACATACCTGACTTTTGTGATGAATCTTAATCATAAATATCTACTAGCAAGGTTGTGGCTGAATTACATTCCTCTTATGCTGGGCTTCCCTTCCAATACATATTCTATGGAGGCCCTTACTGTCTGCCTATGTGATTCTCATTCTTCCCAATGCAACTTACACCTCCTATTCTTTTGAAGCTTGTACAGGGAGGAAGGAAGATGTATATTTCTCCGCTAATGTGCAGACTCAAATTTAGACAATGTCACCCACCCTTATATTTCTTACAACTATTACCTAATCCTATACCTGTTACTTTTTGGACTCTTTTAGTCAGTGCACCCTAAGAAGGAGGAAACAAAAACACACTGTGTTTCAATATGAGTAAGATCTTAAATCTTGACATGTTTCATCACTTGATCTTGAATGTATGTGCAACTTATCATGACATTTTAATTGGCCCCATTTTATTGTATTAACATTTTTAAAGAATTTGTATGAAGATATTTTTATGTTACTTTTTATGTATATATAATACTTTTTATACCATTGTGTTTGATTGGCAAAATAAAGTGATTATGATGATATCATCATACCTTGAAATCTGTGGTTAAAATATCTGCAAACATTAGCAGAATATAACAAATTCAAGCATGACACCTCAGACATACTCAGCACAACTCAGAGTCAAAAACCAAGTAGGTGCACCTAGATTGATCAGCATACATTTGATTTCTCGAGGACGTAAATACCAATATTCGTAGGTGCCATGTTGACATGCCATCAAATTAATTAATCTGTATTCTAATTTTCATCCTTTCCATGAACTTTATTAAAGAGATTTTGAAGATTAACTCCTGTCTTCAGTATGTGGTTAACAGCATATGGACGTTCAGACACATCACTCTCAAATAGAAGATGAACTATTTAAGGAATACACTGCCGAAACTTGGATCCTCTGAGTATAATCTGGTTGACCTGTATTCATTTGATGGTATCTGTACAGGGTGGTCATCAAAGCGCACACCTACTCCAGTCGGAAACAGTTGTGGAAATAAGCAAGCTTTAAAACTACCCCCCATAATCATGGGAGCTCCTTTTGCTTGCTTCATTTGAAAGAGATCAATAGTCAAGTCAAGTCAAAGATCTTTATTCGGTTATTCAAACAAACAACCATAAAAGCACAATTCAATAGACAGTTTTAAAAAAAAAAATAGGAAAAAAGGTTAAGACGATCTAAGACTCTCTTCCGAAGATAAAAAAACCCACAATTCATCATGTACAATACAGTATTAAAAACAATTTAAAACATTTAACCCTCCATGCTATTTCTAAATTGTAGTATTAGTTTTAGGAAACCGATTACGAATAAAGTGCAATCGTGAGTTAGCAGCTGTAAATAACAAAGTGCAGGTCTAACCTGTGTAAAGTTTATATTTTTGAGCAGGGGCTTTAAGTAGAGCCTCCGAAGAGTATCATAGTAAGAGCAAATAAATAAAAAGTGCACCAAGTCCTGAGGAGACACATTATCGCAGCCGCAGGACGGTAGCACTTGACCTCATTGGCACCCCTTGGGAACGGCAAGCAGTAAGTGAAAAAAGTCCAGGCGGAACCTTGTTAGCAAAAATCTATCAAAGCCCGACATTGGCCAAGTCAGGTACGGTTCTATACTGGGTGTAGATTTTATTACAACATATTTACGGACACTGCTTTTGTTCAATTCCACCTCCTCTCGATGCAAATACCGAGAGAGGGAAAAAGTTTTCCTCACATATATGACATCAGATCTGCTAATAGAATCAGGTCTTATAAAAAGCTCAGGACGCCCCAATTCTTAGAAGCGGTCTTTCAGATATTTAAGCCACGGGATTTTGTGCATGTTGTCCCAAGATAAGGCTTCTCTCAGAAGTTGGTGATTAAGTGGCAGGTCTTTGGTTAACCAACAATTTAGCCAGCAGATTAGAGGTCGTAGGGCTATAGTATCGCTTAAAAAGGGGACACCCAGTTCTTCATGCACTATAAAACTGGCCGTTCCCCTTGGGACCCCCAACATCTGTTTCAAGAAGTTATTTTCTACTACCTCCAGTTCGTTGATTGCCGTGTGCCCCCAGAGCTCACTCCCATAACAGGCTAACGCCACACTCTTTGCCTGGTACATTTTTAGCAGTGCAGCAATTGGGCGATTGCCCATTTTCCTGGCAAAGCTAAAAATGGCAGCGTTAGCCTGAGTTAACTCCCCCCTTTTCCTTTGTACTGCAGGGCCCCAATTCAACTGGTTATCGAACAAGACGCCCAGATATGAAAAGCTTTTTGTGGTTGGGATCTTCTCCTCATTAACATGAAATGGAAACGTCTTTTTGTGACCCTTCCCTACGTTCATTACAAAGGATTTTGTGTTGTTAATGGCGAGATCTCGGGTTTTCATGAAGCTGTAGAAGGAGTCAAGTAACAATTGAAGCTCTTTTGCGGTCCTTGCCAACAAAACGCCATCGTCCGCGTAAAGTAAAACGGGTAGGCCTTTGCGCCCAACATAGGGGTAGTCTGCTCCGGTATTTAAAAGGTTCTCCTCTAGATTGTTAATAAATAAATTGAAAAGAAACAGAGCTAAAATACAGCCCTGTCTGACTCCCCGATGCACCCCGAAATCCCTTGTTACCTTTAGCTCTTGGGAGTAGTATACATTGGCTCTCGTGTCCTGGTGCAAGTCTGCCAACAAGTTAACTAGATTGTGCTCCACGCCCATATGTCCCATGGCCTCCCACAGCTTTGCCCGATTGACACAGTCGAAGGCTGATGAGAGGTCCATAAAAGCCATGTGTATTGTGCCCTGGCGTGCCAAAGTGTATTTTCCCAGGACCATATACAAGTTGAGGCACTGTGAGATCGTGGAGTGGCCTGGCCTAAAACCGTATTGGATCAGGAAGATTATGTTATGCTCTTCCGCCCAGGTTGTTAATCTGTTCAGGATTACCCCCCCCCCCGCTACTTTGACCACAGAATCGATTAAAGATATTGGTCTGTAGCAGGACGTACTCTTACGGTCCCCTTTCTTGAACACGGGAACTATCGCGGAGACCCCCCACGACCTGGGGCATCCAGATACAGCGGCTGCATTAAGCACAGCAGTAAGGACAGGCGCCTGCAGTGATATACATGACTTAAAAAGGTCCGGGGGCAAGCCGTCGGGCCCTGGAGCTTTATTACTTGTTAAGCCCTTGATTCCCTTTTCAACCTCGCTAATGGAAAAGCAGAGAGGGTTATCTTCTAAAACACCATTTTTTAATTCTGCTTGTGGTAAGTTACTATTAAAAATAGAGCTAAAATGAGAGACACACTCTTCTTCTGGTATGTTAGAGCCTACAGCGGAGTTACCTGTTAGTTCGAAAAGAGGTTTATTTATAATTTCCCAAAACTTTGCACTGTTTCCAAGGATTTTGGGATCTAGCAGGTTTTCCCAGATGGAGGCCTTCACTTCTGATTTGCGTTTCGCTAAGGCCTTATTATAATGAGTGCGTAGTGCCCTGATTCGTGCCAGGTCTCTAGGCCTGGCCTTTAGGGCCGCCTTTAAGTCACGACTTGCCTTAGAGCAAGAGTGATCAAACCATTTCGGTCCACTGCGAGCGGGCCCCGTAGAGGGCACAGTTAACATTGCCCCGACTTTAGAAACAATACCGTAGAAAGCAGACAGGGTCTCCTGGGGTGGAGGTGCCAAAGACACACAGAGAGACAACTCAGGGCCACACGTGCTGTTAATTAATTCGTATAAGTGGCTTGAGTTTACCATTGCCCACTTTAAACAATGTTTGCTATTCGGTACATTTTAAGACACCACCATCTAACCTCTTCTTACGCGATTCAAATATCACACCACCCAGTTGGATACAAACTGGATTGTGATCGCTATGTTGGTTCGCCTGAATTTTAAAATCCAAGATAAAGGTACCAAGGTCACCAGAGAGAAGTATATGGTCGATGTAGGAACCCCCTGAGTTGCCTTTATAGGTGGGTACATCATGGAGGATATGGTCATCCACCACAGACATGGCCGGGGTTAGATTGAATTAATTCAGGAGATCATTCAACAAGTTACCCCGCCTTGTGTGATCGAAGTGGAAACCTCTCTGTCTGTGGCAACCCAGTGAACCTGTTGCAATATCCCCTGGGTTCCCACAGGGGTGTGCATTAAAATCCCCTACAATGAGTATTTGGTGTGGGAGGCTCTCCATATTACTCCTAAGGAAGTTACCCTAATCCACAAGTCTACACTCGCCATTGTGATTTACAGCGTTATAAAAGTTAATCAGGGTTAGTGAGTCTTTCCCTTTCTTGACCAGCAGCACTTGGATATCAGTGTTACAAAAGGAATACCTTTTGACAGTACATATTAGTGCTAGGTCGATAAACACAGCCAAGCCCCCTTTGGCTCTACCGCTACGTGATGGCTCCGCAGATACAAAGAAGCTTTTATACCCTTCTATGGATACATTGTTCCCGACCAGCCATGTCTCTTGGAGACATACCACTGCAAAGGATCTTATGAAGGCTACCCAGGTCGGATCACTAATTTTGCCTGCCAACCCAGCGATGTTCCAGGAGATTATATTAAATCTAGAGGTCAGCGATTCAGTAGAGATCAATAGAGATCAATAGCATCACCAATTTCTTCGTTAGAATGCAGAGGATGGATGCTGTAGTGTTCATAAATCTCTTCTGAACTGGATTGATCCACATTTTCAATCTGTCCACTTGATGGTGACATGTCATCCTCTACGTATGTCACGTCTAGAACAACCAAATAAAGCAAGTGTTCCTAATCACTTGGCCCTACCCGCACTGCTGGGTGCAAAACTCAGTTTGCTCTATTAATTCTCACAAAATCATATAGCTTGAACTTCATTGCATTATTTTTATACAACAACAATATCAACTCATAATACAATACAACAAATCATGTCTACATACTTACTATTGCATTGCATAATCTGCAATGTGAAAAGAAACACCCTGTGCACTCTTCTTCGCGAAAATAATAAAAAAAATGTACACAGTGAACATTGAACATGCTTTAGTGAGGAAAACCATAATATTGCACATAATGAGAATTTGAACATATATCAAAGGCCTATTTTGTGATGATGTGGTACCTATACACATGTCTTAAGCTTAAATGTTAGTGGCAACTCAATATAGAATAAAACCAGACAACATTGTTAAATGTATCAACCTAGATTAAACAAAAGACTCATGCCTCTCTAGTGAACATGAGTGTTCCGGAATTACGGAATGCATTTTGAACAGGGAGACCTAAATGCTGCGGTAACAAAGTTCAATTGAGGGGCCTACATTAGGCACACCATGTCTAATTTGCCATTCAATCAGTTTGGTATTATTGTATGTAGAAAATGTATCCACCATATTTCACGGCAGGTCAGCCATTTAGCATTATCACGATCTGGCAAAATTATTTTTTTTTCTAATATCTGAAATCTGAGATGGGGAATATTGTGGTTGTATTCAGCCCAATGTGTGGCAAGGCTTAAGGCGTCAACCTTGTTTCTTATACAACTCTTATGTTCAGTGATGCGTACCTTAACCTTTCTTTCTGTTTTGCCTATATATAACTTGCCACAAGGGTATTTAATGCGGTAAATTACATTTGAAGAATTGCAATCAGCCTGATCCCTCAACTTGATACATTTCCAGTCTGCGGATGTAGGATCATAGATCTCACAATCACAATATTGCAAAGGGTGCAATTCAAACAATTTTTGGTTCCTGTTCTAGATATCTGCTGGGCATTTGACTGTGATGCTTTGGTTAGCAACTTCTTCAGGTTTTTACTCCTGGTATAAGCAAACAAGGGTTTGCTCCTGAACAACCCTGTGAAATCATCTTCATTCTGTAGTAGCTTCCAGCGATTACTCACAATTGTTTTAATCTGATCAGATTTTGTAGAAAACTTGGAGACAAAGACCATCCTTTCTTATTTTTTCTTAGGTTTGGTCTTTAGTAATTAAAGTTGCTTCCCAGAACTCTGTGTCACATTTTGTGATCAACTCACTCTTCAAAATATCAATCTCTTCTTCCAAATCTTTAATGGTTTTTGATAATACCAAACATTGAGGCGCCTGTTGCCATTAGCTTATACCTTTTTCTTCAAGACAGTCGACTTTATTGGATTGCAACTCGGTAAGGAAATTGTTTCAACATATAAGGAACAAGGTATTGAGTAAAAATGTGTTGCGTCTTTTGATTTTCAACAACTTTATCCGTAGAGGGTTTGGTAATTCAAACTTGTGTATGAACCCTTTTAGAGGTTCCATACAGTCCGAACCTGTGGTGTCAAGAATTTCTTATATCGGTGTAAAAGCTGGCATTCATTTTTCAGCCAGGTAATATGTGCATTACATATTTATGGAATAGGGATCACTAACATGAAGGCAACAATCAGTTTTCAATTGTGTTATTGTTTTGTGGTTTCAGCGTTTTTTAGGTGTCACATTTGAATTGGCTCTGGATTGATTTGATATTTTTTCACTATTTTCTGTAAGTCATTTTGTTTGTAACACGTGAGGCATTCTACATTAACACTGTGTGTCCTGTGTGTCACGGGTGAAGGCGATGTGGGCATGGTTCAAGGAGATTTTCTAAGGTAGCAGCACAATACGAGGTTGACTAGTTGCATTTTACCAGAGTTCATTGTGAGATGATCCCCCATTGTTGTGCTTTAACATTGTGCATTCACATTTCTTATTTTTTTGCAGTCCCCCTGAAGAAGGGATCTTGCATCCCGAAATGCATTGGGACCGACAACAAAGAGATTAACGTCATATATTTTGTGCATCAAAAGTGTTTATGTATAATTTTTTTTAACACAATGTTCATAATTGTACAGCATACTAGCAAAAAATGCAATAGAAAGTTTGCAGAAAAGATTTTTTGTATTGTACTATAAACTGAGATTGATGTTGTATTAAAATAATGCAATGAAGTTCAAGCTATATGATTTTGTGAGAATTAATTGAGCAAACTGAGTTTTGCACCCAGCAGTGCAGGTTGGGCCATGTGATTAGGTACACTTGCTTTATTCGGTTGTTCACAGTACAAAGGTTAGCTACCTCTTTCCCTTCCAGCACGCTTTGATAAAACAATTGGTTTAAACATCAGGACAGGCTACAATTCACACAACCAGGCTTGCACAGCGCAAACCCTTATCAATTTTTACATCTAGAACAACAGCAACATTTTTGTAATAAACATTATTTTGTAGTAGGTATAATGTAACTTTGTTTTTACATTGCTAAGATCTACCAACTCCTGCCAAATTTGTTTTTTATGGTTCATAGGCGCACCATTTACTAAAATGACAACTAGTTCATGATCTTCTTTACACACACCAACAGTTTCAATATTCTGTTTAAAATCTAAAGTAAAGTAGTCAACTCTTCCTTAAAGCCTTTCTGAAAGTCAGTTAGTGGAAGCTTCTCTGTCTTAGGCTCCATACAAACTATAGCCTGAAATGAGTGTACACGTTGTATGAGAAAGGATTCATAAACATATAAATCTTGGAGTTCTTGTGGAATAGATACTAGATACTAATAGTAGTACTTACACATAATGTGCCTTGTAAACAACTCAAACCACTCCTATACAAATAAAAATCCAGCAAATTCTTGATACTTATCTTTGTTCTCCTGTTCAGTTTTTGAGAATACAACTAAATTGCGAGTTTGACTTTTGTAGTGAGTGCGTCAACAACAAATACAAACACAGTTTGATTTCTCAAAAGAAACTGTATTAAACTTCCTAATCTCTTCTGTAAGGTTATCAGCACTAATACCTCTGTCCTGTTCATCTATACCTCCACATACCAACTGCTCATTTGACCTAGACTCCTCTTCAGGACCAAAGGAATGTAATTAAACATCGTCACAAACTTTTTCTACCTCTGCAACCATGCAAAAGAGCTCTATTCATTTCTTCTAAGCATAGGGCAGGCGTTTTGACTAAGTAAAACCTCCTAAATAAGGGGCCTATTAGGATGGCGAACAGGCCTGCGTCCGTCCGCCACCCCTGAGGTGGAGGGACCATCCGCAGGGGCAGCGGCGGTCCCTCTGGTGCAATTGGGATGTGACTGCCACCCTGGCGGTCACATCCTGTATCTTTAACCTTGCGGCAGGTGCTGCTTGAAGCAGCACCCGCCTCAAAGTTAAAAATGCATGTTTAACATTTACATGCACAAAGCGGCAGGCACCGCGCGGTGCCTGCCGCTTTGTGCATGTAAATGCTGGGGGGTACCATAGGTATCCCCCATGTGCACCCCTCACCCCACGACACCCTGGGGGCCCGCAACGGGCCCCCAAACACCAAAGACCACATGCTTTTCCACGGCAGAAAAGCCGTTGTGGAAAAGCATGTTTCCATGCACATCCTAATTTGGCTGACGGTGTCTTGCAGACACCGCCACCAAATAGCCCTCCACACCCCCCGGATCAGCGGCGGACGGACCTGCCGTCCGCCGCTGGTCCCGCTGCAATCCCACTGCCATCCTAATCTGGCGGTGGGTGTTTTCTGTGGCCGCAGCGGTGAATACGCATCCTCCAGGCCGGCGGTGGCTTCCGCTGGCCCGGAGGATGCGGATTTACCACCATCCTAATCGGCCCCCTAATTTCACAATTTAGGGTGGTGAACAGCTAACATTCTAAAGTGATGAAAGGTGCTTTGGCACACTTTCTTTGATAGAGATGCCAGTGAATGTCCCTGTACAGTAGTATACTTATTTACTGTGCAGGGCTCTAATCCTTTCAAAATCCCTATTTTCCGTTTCAGGCTTCTACATGGAAACATGCGTAAGCAAGTTCTCAATATCTTAATACTACTATAGTTCCATTTGTATACAGGGGCCTGTCTATAACTTTCTTGTACCTCTTTAGCTGTTACTTCTTCAAGATTCCTAGAAACAATCTCCTCTTTTAGAATAGGAGTACGAACCTTCCCCTCATAACATGGACCACTTGTTTCAACTGCATGCGCTAATGTGTTCTCTTAATAGTAGTGTTCTTCCTTAAAGAAAGGCTCAGTACTGGAAGTATGCTTCTAACAGGAAGTATGCTTCAATTCACCACTGAAAACTTTGCAAAAATTACATCTATTCACAAGTCTTTACTTTCCGTTTCTTCTCCTCAAAGACAACACTATTTTGTCTAGTGTTCTCATTCTGCTCAGTATCAAAATAAATAGCTTACTCATCAGGACAAATACCTTATCAACTACAGCCTCAACACATTCATTTTGTTTGACTGCTTCACTTCTCCTTTTATACAGTTTTATAGTTTGTATGAGATTCTGAATTACCCTGCTACGGAACATTCTGACTCGAATTTCTTTAAACTGCCTCTGTCTCTTTGTTGAAGCATCTTTTTTCTTATACAATTTATTAGTTCTGCTCTCACTTACGTTCTTCCTTTCTTGGTACTTTTCCACACACTATTTTAAGAACCTGCTTAGTTTTCTTACCAGCAGCTCTTTTCTCTTTAACCACATTGTCCACACTGTGTCCCTTTTCCTTTTGTGTTGTAAAAAAATAGCATTCTTTCTTCTGTTTATTTCCTCTTTGTGTTTTATTTGACATTTTACTGTCTGTTTTTAAGTAGAAGTAGAACTATGTACACAAAAAACAAATAGATATATTTAGCTTTTTATTGTATCTTATAAAATTACATAATTTAACCATTGAATTTCCTATATAAATGCCAATGGCCTAACTTAAGAGTTACTTATATGTAGTAGGAGAGTATTTTAAGGCCTGACAAAGGCTTTTAAATGCTAAGTGGACATAGCAATAAAACTGCACAAACAAGCTCTGCACTGGCAGGCCTGGTAGATGTTAAAACAGCTACTTGTCTGTATGGTTAAGTTGCTTGTCTCAGCACTTGAGTACAAATCTGAGTGACTTCATGTAGTAAGCTGGCTCGCTATATAGTGTGATAAAAAAAAGTAGTACAGGCTGTGCAGTAAGTCCAGTGGATCCCTTACTGGTATACAGAGGTAAAAGTAGATAAGACTAGTGCTTAATTTGTGGTAGTGTGGGCGACCAGTTCAGTTTATCAGAAGGTAATGCTAAGCATTTGTTGTACTCACAGAGGCAATAAATGAGACCCACACTAAAGAATAAATCCAAGACCAATCTGTAAAAATAGCATTTAAAAAAAAATAATTTTTCAGACCAAGACCTTCCTTTAAAGGTTAGTACTTTTTAAGTTATGAATTTTTAAAGTTTGCCTAACAAACCTCTTGTGTGCGCTATTATGCACAATAGAATTCAATGGGAGGTAACAGGAAAAAGCCTATAAAATCACACAATCGGTTCTCGAGGTTCACCTTCTGAGTTTAGGTAAGTAGAAAGGCCAAGCCCAATGTTACAGCAGCAGATGTTCAGGAGCATCCCTGATTCTGCCAGGAGCAGGGTGCTGAGGTCGTTGGTATCTGGCACACTAGGAAGAAGGGGGTCACCTGAAAACACACTGCACAGCAGGACTTAAAGGTAAGTCTAGGAGGACCCACTCGATGGAGCAGGTCACAAGGACCTCAGGACCTCAGGAGCATAGCTGGTTGGTCGTTACCCAGGCTGAGTGGGCTGGGTGCAGAGCAGATAGTGCAGCCAACCATTGTGCGTCCAGATGGTCTTCATGGTCAGGGGCAGGCATGTTTTAGAGGCAATTCCAGGACAGCTGGGTCACTCATGGAGCGGGTCTAAGGGGTCTCAAACTCCATGGACGGGTGTCTGCATCCTCTGTTGTAGGAGTGTGGATTGGACTCTTTTTTCTTGGTCTTCGGTGCAAGGTGTCCAATAACTTGGGTATTGATATCAAAACTGCTCTGGTAGGTCCTGGTGTCTGCTTTTTATAAATATAGCACTGTGTCCTATGCTTACCTACAGTCTACCTTCATGGTGACTTATATGTAGCACAAAAGAAGTTTAAGACCTAACAAGAGGTTTAAATACCAGTCAGCATAGCAGTAAAACTGCACACACAGGCGCTGCAGCAGCAGGACCGACACATTTGTAAATTGTTACTTGTCTGGATGAGTACCTTGGTTGTACTAGTACTTCAATACATGTCTGAGGTAATGTATACATCCCTGTTTGGGTGTGTGAGTGTTTGTGGAAGTAAATCAGTGTAAGATTAGCTCTCATAGTAACTCAATGGATATGGAAAACTATATGCAAGTGGCTGTATGGATATGTTAATGGCTGTGTTACTTAGTGTTAGAGTATTTAACTGTATATACAACTAGCTCCATTGCTGCTGGAAGTTTGAAGCTTGGCAAGCGCTTTAAAATACCTACTCTACCTAGCTGTAAAACTGCACACACAGGCTGTGTAGTAGCAAGCCTGAGACATATTTAAACTGCAACGTGTCTTGATAGGTCACTTGCTTCTGCCAGTATTTGAGTACATTTTTGAGTGTGTATACTATTTCCTGTGTGCATATCCCACTGAATAGGTAACTGTGTCACTATTTAATTTGCTGGCTTAGAAACAATTTGAATATCTAAATGTGTACACAAGTAACTGAATGAATTCCTTACCACCTCTCTTAATGAGTCCTGAGTTTAACACTGTTTACATGCATAGCTACTGTGACAGGCTATGAGTGAATGTGTAAGTGCCTCTGACAGTGACTACGTGTATGAAATGAAATGGCTCTATAGTTTTCTAAATAGGGATCTCAGTGAGTGCATAGAAGGATAAGTAGATGTCTAACTAGGTATATTGCTCTCTAACAATCTTTCAAAGTAACAAAAAATGTAAAGCACACATTTTGACATTCAAACACACCTTCCTACCCTATTACTTACCTACAACTTATGTTAGGGATGATTTATATTTAATAAATGACAGGTTTAAGAGTTTGGAAAGTATTGTAAATGTCAATTCAACATAGCAGTGCAAAATCCATTCACAGGTTGTGATGTAGCACACCTTAAATATATTTGCTTTCCGTCTTCTCTGTGTTGCATATTCAGACGTACAATATGTCTACTAGTATATTATTTACAAATCTCAGCAGGGCTACAGCACCGAACTACAGCCTTACAAAAAAAATTGATTATAACAATTTTGGATAAGGTAACAAAACTATATGTAGAATAGAAAAATATTCACTTCACCGCTGTCAAAGTTTTCAGTCATCTAATTCCAACTTCATGACTCGGTACATAACTATATTTTTAATTGACTGTTTTATCATATAAATACCTATACGTCAGTCTGTTTGCATGTATATATCAATTACTGATCAAGTGGTTGACTAGTTTCGTAAGCACTTCACTTCATATACAAGCAATTATTTCAGCCTTTTTTAAAGTATGTTTCAGGATATTTAGCTAATATTCATTTACCTGACACTTATAACTTGCTATGTTTTTCTCTATATACATTATCAATGTCCCCATTTTTAACATACCGCTCAATTTGCTTTGTTGATCTTCAAATTTTAACACACTTTCACTTCAACTTTCTTCTCATGGGAAATAATAAGTACCACTCTCTGTAAGATAGAACCAGTAACAGCAATTTTTCCTCTTTTTTCGGTGATATTGATGTAGTTACCAAATCAAAACATGCTCATGTTTTCCTGTTCCTATTCCAGTTTGCGTTGGTCATTCTTTAAAATCCTTTATTAGTCTCCTATCTGGTAGTGTCTGTGAGGAGATATACAACTCCAGTGCGATGCTCAGCACGCCCCTCCATGTCACTTCGTGATGGAGTTGTGAGTCCATATTGGAGTCGGTTAACCCTTTCAGTACAGAGGATGGAACTGTTCCGCCCTCTGCAACAGTGCTCGTGTGCCAAGGATTTAACTGTTTTGCCCTGGAACCCACCCACAGGGAAAGCGCTAGTGTTCCCCATGTTCACTGCCCCTTTTCACCACCCAGGCAGGGAATCTCACCCCATAGCATGTGATGAGGTTAGCGTGCACGACATGCCAATATCATTGGAAGCTGATATGGATGTGCTGGAAGCAATTTGCTTCCAGCGCCCCTCAGATGAAGAGGTGAGTTTCCCTTTCGGGGGGGGGAGGGTTCGGGAGTGCAAAGAGGTATTCCATTACCTTGATGTCTCTTTGCAGTGAATTCTTGCTGCATGGTCATGGATGGGGCCACTATCGTGCAGCGGGGATGCACTCTAGGCCACCAGGGATATTTAAAGTTGCTTATTGTTGTTTTTGGGGAGTGGCCTCTTGGACAAGGGCTGTTCCCCTTTAGGGGCTAATTGTTTTTGCAGTTTCTACCTTCCGTTGGGAGCAGATCGGCAATGTATTTTTAGGCCAATCTGCCCCTTGGAGGGCTGAAGCCACTAGGCAATCAGGGACTTTCTTCTACATTAATTTTGTTGTTTTGGGGAGCAGCCCCTTGTGCCAGGGTCCTCGCCTTTACAAGGGGAATGCCTTTTGTCTGTTTCTTCCATATTTCTAGGCCAATCTGCCCCCAAGGGGGTTAGAATCCACTAGCCACCTGGGAATAATTAATTTGGCCATGTTAGGGAGTTGCCTCTTGGGTAAAGGTCCCTCCCCTTTAATAGGGACATGTATTTTGGCCTTTCCTGCCCCCTTTGGTGGCAGATCAGCCATATTTGTAGGTTGACCTGCCCACAAGGGAGGGGGGGGCAGAACCCACTACCCACCAGCCATTTTTTTATTTGGGTATGTTGGGGAGCAGCACCTTGGGGAAGGGTCACACCCCTTTATTGGGGCATGTGTTTGGCTGTTCCTGCCTCCTGTGGCATATTTTAGGGCCCATGTACCTCAACAGGGGCAGAAAATCACTAGACTCCTGGGAAAGTTTCTGTGTGTGTGTGTGTGTTAAATGAAGTTCAGCTGATGGTCTCGGTGTACTTGGTTGGTGGTGTGTTGGGGCTGGCGCTTTAGGTGTTGTGCATGGACTGGTGCATGGCTGGTGATGTGTGTGAAGTGGCAATTGGATGGCGGTGTGAATGGACTGGCAATTCGCTGGTGGAGGGCATGGACTGGCACTTGGCAGGCGGTGAAAATAGACTGGCGTTTGGCTATGTGTGTGTCTGGCATTTAAATGGTGATGGGCAGACTTCATACTGTTTTATAATGTTAACTGTTTTATTTATTGACGTCCTTTGTGAGTTTAATGTTTTATTTCTCTTTTTATTCCAGGGCAAAGCTTTTGCTTGCCTTTGCTGTGGCTCCTGCTTGCAGTTTCGGCACTGGTAGATCTGAAGTTTCTGTAGTTGCATGTGTTTGGTAAGAAATGTTTTTTTGTACTGTTTACTCCAAGTAAGTATCATTATCCTGCATGAATGTGCTTTTTTAAATGCTGAAGTAATAGCAGCATACTTAGCTTCTGTTTGATTGTGTGTGACATTCTCCTTCTATTTGAGCACAATGGGTATTGTGTTGTCTTCTGTGTCATTGTCTTTAGTTTTTCCTTTCTAGCAGGATATCGTTGGTGCTTGCTGTGTCTGTGCGGTGTGGATGCTGGTGAGTCTAGCTGTCTCTGGCAAGTGAGTGATGTTGTTTTACAGTATATAGGTATTTGGGTGCTTTGTATTAATTGACTTTACATTGCAATTGCTATATACCACTAGTTTTACCTTTTGTTTGATAATCCACACTTTCTTTATTATTTATTTTACATAGTGTTGGGAATCGTTGACTTATTTGTCAAGTTACTTTTCTTAGTAAGGATTAGGCTAGTTGCAGGATGACCGCTCAGCATGTTGTTGGGTTGCTTTTAGGGTGTTCCAATAACCATCATTATGAGACTAACTCTTCATCTGAGGCAGAGGAGGAAGTCTGGGATTCTGACAGTGACTTTTCTGTCTGAGAGGAATAATCGAATGATGAAGCCACTCTCAGTGCTGTTAATAAGGCTTACGTTTGATAAAAGAAGTTGGCTATCTATTTATTCCATTAAGCAACTTTTAATGCCTTTGTTGTATTCAAGGAATTTTCTCCAGAGACAAAGATGACATTATTCAGTTTCAGCAGTCTGTGATAGGCAGCCTTGCTGTAGGGGAGCAGGCAAGAGTTCTCAGAGTTGTAGCAGTGGAGGATGTCTCTACATTGAAAGATCGCCACTTTCCTGAATACATTCCTCCCATGGCCAAAAAAGGCTTTTCCTGTAGGAGATGTAGAGTCTATGCCCGAAGAGGTGTGCAGAAGGAGAGTAGTATGTACTGCACTGATTGTCCTTCTAACACTGGGCTGTGCAGGCCCAAATGTTTTAAATTGTATGTACCACACGCAACTGAATTTTTAAGAGGAACAGTAAATATAAATGTAAACTGACTGGTCTATATTGTTGTATATTTTTGTTCAGATTTTATGGTCAGCATTAGTGTGATGTATTGTGTTAGAGGTGTTGTGTTTGTAGTTAAATATTTGTATTATTTCCAATTGGTTTTGTGTTTTCTTTCTTGTTAAAAAATGTGATGGCAGTGTGCGTGCACCGGTGCTTGTCTAGTGGTATGCATGGACTGGTGCTTGGCTGGCAGTGTGTGTGAACTGGCATTTGGCTGGTGGTGTGCATATACTGGCGATTGGCTGGCCATGTGCATGGGCTGGCACTTGGCTGGTGGTGTGTGTAAGCATGCACTTGGCTGACGGTGTGTTTGAGCTGGCAGTGTTTGATTAGTGACTTGCTGCCAGTCACTACTTGCACTGCTAGTCAAACACCAGTCCACACACTCTGTCAGTCACCAGCCGGTGTGATTGCTGTGTCAGTCATGTTTGCCTATGGTACGGTTGGTGCCTTCCTGCAGCTTCACAGTTCACGAACTGTGAATCATTCATTTCGTTTTTTGACCTTTCAATTATTATCAGTGCACAAATCTTTTGTTCATAAAATTTTACGTTCTGAATCTTAACTCAACCTTGTGCCAAATCCAACCAGTATGGTGTGTACTTGAAGAATAGATGGCTGTGAAGTAATATTTGTCTTTTCTGTCTTTATCTGCCAGAGTGTACATTGTCTGTTGATATGAGTGTTGTAAGTTGCTGGATCTGTGACAGGTGGCATGAATGGTCTTATGGGTGTCACATATGAAAGGTGTGTGAATGGCCTGTAAAAGGGTTGGCCCACTGTTGCGACTTTACAGCTCCCAAGCTGAAAGCCATTGGTTCAGTTTTTTGACATTTTAATAATTAACAGAGAATTTCATTTTTGTGAAATCTCTTGTTGATAAAATATGCATTTTTAACCTTCAATCACCCTCGTGCCAGCTCCAACCAGTATGTGTGTGTACTTGAGGAATACATTGTTGTGCAGTAATATTTGACTTTTCTACCTTTCTCTGCCAAGTGTACATTGTTCCTTTGGAAAATCTAGACACTCTAGATATTTGTGTAAACTAGACACCCAGGGGAGTACAGGGTAATGACTCACATGGAACCCAACAAGTTTTCTTATCCACAATGCCTTGAAAACCTTAAAATATAACTGAAATCACACATGTTCCTTGCATTACTGTGCCATATTGATCCAGAATTAGAAAGAAACCACACATTTCCTACCAATCAGTGTTCCCCTAGGACTACTAATATAAATGCTACCTCACTTGTGTAGTAGGGCCAAGTGCGTGTGGCATGGAAGGGCCCAGAACTTATTGTAGAGGCATCAGAATTATTGACGACAAAACAACCTGGTTTGCAAGGGGATCACCAGCGTTTTTGGTCCCAGGCTCGGTGGCCACCTAGGGAAATCTATCAAACCCAGACATTTCTAAAAACAAGACACCAGGGGAAGTACTGGGAGATGTGGCTTGCATGGATTCCCCAATGTTTTCTTACACAGAATCCAGTGCAAACCTCAAATTTAGCTAGAACAATCACATTTTCCTCACATTTCTGTGAGGGAAAAATGTGAGATCACTGTGCCAGCACATATTTCCAGCCACCCAGAGTTCCCCCAAGTCTTCCAATAAAAATGTGACCTCACTTGTGTGGGTAGGCCAAGCACTCGCAAATCGCAATAGGTTATGGCCCAAAAGGTTTTGTGGAGGCATCAAAATTATCTATGAGAAAAATAACTTGGTTTACAAGGAGTCGCCTGCATTTTTTGGTCCCGGCTTGGCAGACATCTAGGGCAACCTACCAAACGCAGACAATTCTGAAAGCTAGACACCCGTTGGAGTTCAGGGTGGTGTAGCTTGCATGGATCCCCCAATGTGTTACTACCCAGAGTTCCCTGCAAACATGCAACTAAGCTAAAATAAATCACGTTTTCATCTCTTTTCTGTGTGGGAACGTTGTGGGATGACTGTGACACAAATTTCTTACCACCCAGCATTCACCAAGGTCATCTGATAAGAATGCTACCTCACGTGTGTGGGTGGGCCAAGTGTCCTTGACAAGCAAGAGACCAAAACGTATTATGGAGCCATCAAAATGATCGATGACAAAACAACCTGGTTTTGCAAGGGTTTCAACTGTATTTTTCATCAAGGGAAGTATTCACAAATAAGCACATTGGAAAAAAAGGTTCAGTTTTCAGTGGAAAAATGTGATCTGTCCATGTTGCATTTTGGGCCATTTCCTCTCGCAGGCACTAGGCCTACCATTTTTGTCAGGAGACTTGGGGGAATATTGGGTGAGTGGAAGTTTGTGTCTCCTCACAGATTCCAGAACTTTCCATTATAGGAATGTGAGGACAATGTGTTTTTTTTAAAGACACATTTTGAGGTTTGCAAGGGATTCTGGGTAAATAAGGTGGAGAGAGCTATGTAAGTCAGCCTATCTTGAATTCCCCTAGGTGTCTAGTTTCACAAATGTATAGGTTTCCTTTGGTGCCTGCTGAGGTTTGCAAGAGATTCTGGGTAAAAGCACCTGGTAAGAGCCACTTAAGTCACTTCATCCTGGATCTCTTTGGCTGTCTAGGTTTAAAAATGGTATATGTTTGCTAAGTTTCCCTCAATGCCAGCTGAGCTATGACCCAAAATCCCAAGCTAGGCAAATTGGAAAAAAGGGTCAGTTTTCAGTGGAGAAATGTGATTGTCCACGTAGCATTTTGGGGCATTTCCTCTCACTGTTCTACCTACAGTTACAAGGCCTACCCACTCAAGTGAGGTACCATTTTTATCAGAAGACTGTGGGAGTTCTGGGTGTGTGGAAGTGATTCCAGAACTTTCCATCACAGAAATGTGAGGAAAATGTGGGCTTTTTTAGACAAATTCTGAGGTTTGCAGGGGATTCTGGGTAAATAACGTGGTGAGAGCTATGTAAGTCAGCCTATCTTGAATTCCCCCACGTGTCTAGTTTTAAGAAATGTACAGGTTTGCTGGGTTTCCTTAGGTGCTGGCTGAGCTAAAGCCCATAATCCACAGCTGAGCACACTGCAAAAAAAGGGTCAGTTTTCAGTGGACAAATGTTATGTGTCCACCGTGCCTTTTGGGCCGTTTCCTATTGAAATCACAAAGCCTACCCCCACAAGTGAGGGAGCCTTTTTTATTATTAGGGGATTGCTGGCTGTAAGGATGCGTGTGGCTCAGCTCGGTATCCGAAACTTTCTATCACAGAAATGTGAGGAAATCGTTTTTTTAGACACATTTTGAGGTTTGCAAGGGATTTTGGTTAACGGAACCTGGTGAGAGCCACACAAGTCACTGCATCCTGAATTCCCCTGGGTATTAGGGGCCAGATGTAGGTCGGTCGGTAGCGGCCGATTTCGGCCGTTACCGACCGGTATTTGGTGATTGAGATGTAGGGGGCCTATATTTTACAGAATCGGTAAATTTACCGATTAGGTACATTTACAGATTCTGTAAAATACCGATCCGGTAAATTTACCGAATCGGTAAATCCATATGTAGGTGGCACTGGAAACAGTGCCACAGGCCCTTAAGAATTCGTTATTTACCATGACATACTATGTCATGGTAAATAACTTAATTTGTGTGTACATGCACATCTGTGCATGTACACCTGTGCCATGTGACACACATACATGCCCTTAGGGCATGTATGTGTGCTACATGGCACACAAGCCTGAATCAGGGGTGCAACAGGGTGTCAAAGTGACACCCTGCCCCCCTTGTAAATTTGATAATTTTACCGAATCGGTATTTACCGATTCGGTAATTGACATTGATTCCTATGGGCCTCAAGGCCCATAGGAATCAATGGCAATTACCGAATCGATAAACAGATTCGGTAAAAATTACCGATTTTTTACCTACATCTGATTTCCCGAATCTAGAATACCGAATCAGTAAAATTCGGTATTCTAGAGTCGGTAAATCAGATTTACCTACATCGGGCCCCTATTTTTTTTAAATGCACAGGTTTGCTGGATTTTCCCTGGTGCTGGCTGAGCTACGGCCTAAAATCTACCGCTAGGCACATGAAAAAATGGTTGTTTTGGGTAGAAATGTGATTTTTCTACATTGTGTTTTGGGCAGTTCTTTGTAGCGGGCACTAGGCCTACCGAAACAAGTGTAGTACCATTTTTATCTGGAGACTTATAGGAACACAGAATAGTAGAACACATTTTATTACCATTGTCTTTCTCTGCATTTGTGGCTTCCAAATGTAAAACAGTGTGTAAAAAAGAAGTCATATTGAAAAATGCCTTCTAATTCACATGCTAGCATGGGTACTCAAAAATTCAGAGGTGTGCAAAATAACCACTGATTGTAAACTCCATATCATGTTCCCATTCTGAAAAAGTAATAGGTTTCTTTGATACCTATTTTTCACTCTTTATATTTTACCAAATAAATTGTTGTATACTCGGTTCACAAAGAAAAATCATTGCAAGGTTCAACTCATTTGTTGGCTCTTGGTACCTCGGATTCTTGGTAAACCTGCAAGCCCTATATATCTCCAAAACCACAAGGGTCCAGCGGATGTAACAGTTTGTTGCATTTGAAAATCTGCCATATATAGAAGAAGTTACAGGTAAAAATGTAGGCACAAATAGCTGTCTTTTTCAACTCAATTTCAATATTTCTTTTGTTTCAAATGTTACGTTCTATGGGTAAACCTTGAAGGATCTACACAAATGACCCCATGATAAGTTCAGACTTTTGTTTACTGTTTAAAAATGTATAGCTTTCTGGGATCTACATTTTGGTTCATATCCGAAGGAGGTTGAAAGCATAAACAAATCCGAAAAATGGGCTATGTCCCAGTAAAATGGCAAAACTGTGTTGAAAATTTAGATTTTCTGACAAAACTCTACCTGTTCCTGAAAGCTGGGAAGATGTTGATTGTAACACCACAAACCCTTTGTTGATGCCATTTGCAGAGCTTGCTTCTGTAGCACATTTTTCCCATTTTTCCCCATAAAACCAAAATGTAGCTGTATTTTGGCAATTTTCTGTCTCCTCAAGAGGAATCAACAAACCCTGGATACCTTTAGAATCCACAGGCTGTTGGAAAAGAAGGGCGCGCATTTGGCATGGCTACACAATAGCAAGAAAAAGCCTTGGGTCAGGAGGAGGCCTGGCAGTGAAGGGGTTAAAGCATTTACAATGATATTGGTAATATTTTTCAGCAATATTTGAGATCCTAAGATAGTACTGAATTAGAAAATTGGTATCTCACATTACATACTATCTCTAAACTGATCTGCTTTGTAGTTTTAAAGTACAGTATATTTGGAACACTTCCCCACACTGCTTTACCTCAGTTTCCATAGGAACCTCCTTCCAAATACTATACTGTACCAGTAGGTAATAAGTTCACATCACTTTCTAACAGTATCATACCAGCTTCAGTTCACCTGTAGCAGGTGCGGTTGGCTGCTTCAAATTGTAAGCCTATTTACAATAACATAGCTTTTCTTAAATGTATCCAGAGAAAATGAGAGAACTAATTACTTTACCTATTAGATCACTACCTATTTTTAGCTACAACATTATTTACACCACCCAATCAAATACATACTTTTTTTAAACCAGGTCCACTCATCCGTTTTAATTGCCCGTCATTCTACCAACCGTCACAATCAGCTACAGCCTTCTCCTATATGCTACTCCTCATTCCTTTAAAATGCTTTGAGTGTAGAAAATGGGTTACAGCAATGTTTTGTGCACCAGAGTGTGCTAAAAAGAATAGCATTGACAGGGACTTGGGTTTGCCTAATGTGGACATTACTTGGATTGGCCAGAGTGGGTTACAGTGGCAGCAATTGCTGCCTTTGGTTGAGATCATTGCAAATTGCCCACATCCAGACCTATTAATTGTGCACTGTGGTGGCAATGACCTAGGCAGTTTTACTCGGGGAGGATTGGAAATCACAATCAATGGCACTTTTCTCCCACACTGCCTTGGTGTACCCCAAAATTTGACAAAGGTAGAAATGGAAAAAGTCAGAAGAATTCTGTCCACAAATAGACAAAGCCAGGAGACATGTTAGAAAAAACAGTTTCTGGATTCCTTAGAGACTACAACATAGGCTCCATCTACAACAACTTGCCCTTTGACTTTGAGCAAAAATATAGAAGTAATGGAATAAATTTCTCTGAGCAAAGCAACAAGACATTCATTAACAACTTGAAAGGCTGCATCCTGTTTAATGGGTAGTTATCACCTATACACAATAAACCCAAGGGCTATTCTAAGAGCCACCCTATTAATATACAGCAAATCATTTTTGTTTTAAATTCTTTTTTCAAAAAAGTATTTCAGAGTCATGGTTCCGTCATGGATCCTCAAAGCTAAATGCACAACATATGAGATGTATAACTCTATGCACAGGACAATGGCTCTGTGAGTAGCTTTTGTGAGTTTCTAAGTGTGTGTGTAAGTGGGTGCATATGTCTCTCAGTGGGTCTCTGAATGAACAAATCATTTTCTGAGTGGGTGTGTGAGTAGGTGCATGAATGTCTCAGTGACTCAGTGAGCAAGTACATCAGTGTCTGAGTGGATGTGTGAGTGGGTGCATATATCTCTGACCGTCTGTGACTGGGTGCATGAGTGTCTGACAGGGTCTATCAGTGGGTGTACAAATGTCTGACTGGGTCTTTGAGTATGTGCATGACTCTCTGAGTGGGTCTGTGAATGGGGGCATACATGTCTGAGTGGGTCTGTGAGTGACTTCATTAACCTCTCAGTAGATGACTGAATGGGTGTGTGAGTGGTTGCATGAGTCTCTAAGCTGGTCTGTGAGTAGATGCATGAGTGTTTGAGCGGGTCTGTGAGTGGGTGCATGAGCCTCCGAGTAGGTGATAGAGAGGGTGTGCATGAGTCTCTGCGTGGGTCTGTGAGTAGGTACATGAGAATGTGAGTAGATCTGCGAGTCTCTAAGTGGATCTATGACTGGATGTATGAATGTCTGAGTGGGTCCATCAGTGGATATACAAGTGTATGAGTGGGTGTTTGAGTGGGTGCATGACTCTCTCAGTGTGTCTGTGAGGGGGGCATTAGTGTCTGAGTGGGTCTGTTAGTGGCTTCATCAACCTCTCAGTGGATGACTGAATGGGTGCATGAGTGTCTGAGTGGGTGAATGAATTCGTGCATGAGCATATGAATGGGTCTGTGAGTGGCTGTGTGAGTGCCTAAGTAGGTCGTTGAGTAGATGCATGAGTGTCGAAGTTGGTCTGTGAGTGTGTGCATGAGTGTCTGAGTGGGTGCATGAGTGCTTGAGAGGGTCTGTGAGTAAATGCATGAGTATCTGATTGGCTCTATGAGTGGGTGCATAAGTGTCTAAGTGGGTTTGTCACTTGGTGCATGAGAATATGACTGGGTCTGTGAGCAGGTACGTGAGTAGGTCTGTCACTGGGTGCATGAGAATATGACTTGGTCTAGGTGCACAGGTTTCTGTCTGAGTGGGTGTGTGAGTGGGTGCATCAGCCTCTGAGCGGGTGGGAGAGAGGGTTGCATGAGTGTCTCTCTGAGTAGGTACATGAGAATATACGTATGTCTATGACTGTGTGTGAGTCTCTAAGTTTATTTGTGACTGGGTTTGTGAATGTCTGAGTGGGTCCATGAGAGGCTGGATGAGCCGCTCACTGGGTGAGTGAGTGGATGCAAGTGTCTGAGTGAGTCACTGTGTGTGAGTCTCTGGGTGGGTCTGTGAGTGGGTACATGAGTCTCTGAGTGGGTCTCTGAGTGGTTGCATAACTGTGTGAGTTGGACTGAGAGTGAGTGTATGAGCTTCTGAGCGGGTGAGTGTATGGGTGCATGAATCTCTGAGCGGCTATGTGAGTGGGTCTGTAAGTCTCTGATGAGGTCTGTGAGTGGGTGCATTCGTGCCTTGATCGGTCTGTGAGTGGGTGTGTTATTCAAGTCGCTCTGCGAACGGGTCTATGAGTGTCTGAGTGGCTCTGTGAGTGGGTACGTGAGTGTCTGAATGTCTCTGTAACTGGGTACATGAGTTTCTGAGTGGGCTATGAGAGGGTGAATGAGTTTCTGAAAGGCTCTGTGAATTGGTGGGTGGGTGAGTGTCTGAGTGAGTCTGTCACTGGGATCATGAGAATATGACTTGGTCTGTGAGTGGGTGCATGAGTGTCTGAGTGAGTCTCTGGTTGGGTGAGTGAGTGGGTGGGTGTATGAGTAGCTGAGTGTGTTGCTGAGTAAATGCATGAGTCTCTGAGTGGGTCTATGAGTAGACATGTGACTGTCTGAGTAGGTCTGTGATTGGGTGCCTGAGCCTCTGAGTAGATGAGTGAATAGGTGCATGAATATCTGGCTAGGCCTGTAAGTAGCTGCCTAATTCTCTGAGTGGGTCTGTGAGTGGGTGCATGAGTGTCTGAGTTGGAATGTGAATGGGTGAATAAGTCTCTGAGTGAGTGAGTTTGTGGGTGCATGATTGACTCAGTGGGTCTCTGAGTGGGTGCATGAATCTCTGAGTGGGTCTGTGAGTGGGTGATTGACTGTCTGAGTGGGTCTGGCAGTGGGTGTATAAGCCTCTGAGAGGGTGAGTGACTGGGTGAATGCAGCTGCGGCAAGTGCCATTTAAAAGTGGTGAGCCACATGTTCCTTTTGCATCATTCTACGAGTGAATGGACTTCAAACCATTATCATGTCTTTGCATTCTATTCATTCTTGGAGTGACACAAAAGGAATGCATAACCAATTGTCAAGTGGAGTTTGCCTATGCTACGTCAGTCCCGTGTAGGGCTGAGCATTAGACTTTCATTAGAGTTCACGAGAGCAGGTTTAGAATTGGCTTGGGCAGAGCAACCCACAACTCCATCTGAAACCAGAGAACAGTGTCTCTTCCCCCCACGCTCTCTAACAGTGCAGTATCAGAGGCATTTAAAGTATATATGCCGGATTGAACTCACCCGAGCTTTTGTCTAGCCTGATATGTGCACTTTAATTTACAGCAGCCCTTTGGTCTATAGCTGCATTACCAGAGGAGGACCACACCTCCACCTCCTTCATGATGCAACACCTGCTGTATCACTTATACATGTTTTCACTGTTTGGCTCATAAGTGGCAGGGCAAATCTCCTTTGCCACTATAAATGAGCCACTGCTGGGTGCATGACTGTCTGAGCGGGTCTGTGAGTGGGTGTGTGAGTGTCTGACTGGATCTGTGACTGGTGCATAAGTCTCTGAGTGGGTCTCTAACTGGGTGCTTGAACCACTGAGTGGCTAAGTGAGATGCTGCATGAGTGTCTAAGTGGATCTTTGAGTGCATGCATTACTGGGTGAATGGGTGTTATTTTTTAATTCAGCAAGGTTTACCACACCACTGCAATGCTACACAGGGAACCGCACTGAGCGTTGCAATGGGTTTACAACTCCAACCATGTGAGAAAAAAACAGTTTCATGCATTTCGATACTCATAAGGGGTCCCTCAAAGGCTCCTATAATGGACCCATGGGATCAGGATACCCTACCCTGACCCTTTCTATAGTTTCCAATATTTATCGTAATCCTTAGGACCATGTCCTGCTTTATAAAATGGTGGCCGCAATTTTCTACAGAGGCTGTGGCCAGCCAATGACAGAACTGCTCCTGGCACGTGCGTTAGCAAGGCTCCGTGTAGGTCTCTTGAAGGAACTGTGTCAATACATGTACAAATTTGTATTTTTGTTACTATCTCAAAAACTACTATAGTCATTTACACCAAATATGAAAAAGCACTCTTTCTGGACCAAGAGCTAGCTTTCTGCAAAATATGGTGTAATTCAGTCCAATGGTTTGGGTTGTAGTCGTGTCTAAAATCCTATGGTAATTAACCTGGGATTGCACTTCTTTTGGCCTCCCTGCTTTTTTCTCGGCTTCTGCATGATGGATTGCCCCAAAACTTCCCAAGCTCAATAAGACCCTACTAGACACTTTTCGGAGAAAAATGTCATGAAGAGTTTGACAAATAGCTCCGAAGATATAGGCAAGTCAAAACATGCTATTCCTATGGAAAATAGGTCCTTATTATAAGTATCTACTGATGAACATCAGTAAGTAATATACATACTTATGTAGTCACTGAAAAAAACAAAGGTTACAAAAATGTTATAGTTTGACAGCTCCAGCAAAGTCAGAGCAAACACTCAGCTTCCAGCAAGTCGTATCTGACTAAATACTCTCCCTTGCTGGAAGCTGAGGTTTTGTCTGTTTCTGCCCGCTGTCAAGCAGGCAGGGAAACAGACAAAATGATCGCTCTCACAGACAGACAGCAGCATGTTCACAGCTCTCTTTCTGTGAGAGCAATGACGGGTCATTCAGGAGGCAGAGAGCCGGAAGAAAGAAACTAGCAGAAAGAGACAGAATAAAGGTGTGAACCCAGCAGAAAGCGGCGGACTAAAGATCAGCAACAATCAGAAAGTGGCAAGATAAAGGTGAGAAATGAGCAAAAAGAGGCAGAATAAATGTCAGAAATAAACAGAAAGAGGCAGAGTAAAGGCCAGCAATGAGCAAAAAGAGGCATGATAAAGATGAGAAACAAGCTGAAAGAGGCAGAATAAAGGTGGGAACCCAGCAGAAAGAGGCGGACTAAAGATCAGCAACAACCAGAAAGTGGCAAGATACGGGTCAGCAATGAGCAGAAAGAAACAAAATGAAGGTCAATAACGAGCAGAAAGAGGCAGAATAAGTCAGAAACAAGAATAATGTGGCAAAATAATGATCAGCAATGAGAAGGAAGAGGCAAAATAGTGGTCAGAAATGAGCAGCAAGAGGCAAAATAAAGGTGAGGAAAGAGCAGAAAGAGGCAGAATAAAGGTCAGAAAGGAGCAGAAAGAGGAAAAATAAAGGCCAGCAATGAGCAGAAAGAGGCTAAATAAAGGTCAGCAACAAGCAAAAATAGATAGAACAAAGGTCAGAAACATGCACAAAGAGGCAAAATAATGGTCAGCAACGAGAATAAAGAGGCAAAATTTATGTCAGAAAAGATAAAATAAAGCAGGTGCTCGAGCACCTGCTTTATTTTCTCTATTAGAGCTTCCTGTTGAAGCTAACTTAGTAACTATTTTAGGATGGTGCTGGCAGCTTGCCGGCGCCATCGTAAAATAGTTACAACAGGCCAGCCAGGCTTCAACTTTTGCCCCCGGAATCCGCCGCTCGCAGATTTGCGAATTCTCTGTAAATTCGCGGGAGTTCGCGGATCGCGAATTTACCGCAAATTCGCAAAATCCGCGAGCGGAACGGATTTTGCGCTCATATTTAAAGGTGAGCAATGAACAGAAAGATGCAAGATAAAGGTGAGAAATGAGCAAAAAGGCTCAGAATAAAGGTGAGAAACAAGCAGAAAGAGGCTGAATAAAGGGCAGAAACCAGCAGCAAGAGACAAAATAGAGGTCATCAATGAGCAGAAAGAGTCACAATTAAGATGAGAAACCAGCAGAAAGAAGGAAAATAAAGGCCAGCAACGAGCAGAAAGAGGCAATATAGAGATCAAAAACGGGTATAAAAAGCAACATAGAGGTCAGAAACTAGAAGAAATGAGGAAATTAAGGCCTGTACCAAGCATAAAAAGGCAAAATAAAGGTTCGGAAATTAGCAGAACGAAGCAAAATAAAGGCCAGTAACGAGCAGAAGGAGGTGAACCAGAGATCGGAAACAAGTAGAAAAGGGCAAACTCGAGACCAGAAATGAGCAGAAAGTGGCAAAATAATGTCCAGGAAAGAGGAAAAAGAAAGAAAATATAGATCAGAAACAAGCAGAAAGAGGCAATATAAAGATCAGAGATGAGCAGAAAGAGGCAAAATAGAGGTCAGAAATTTGCGGAAAGAGGCAAAATAAAGTCCAGAAGTGAGCAGAAAAAGACAGAAAACGAGCATAGAACAAGCAGAACTCACTCATGCACACACTCAAAGAGCAGCCCAGACACTCTCACAGATCAATTCAGACACTCATGCACACCCACTCACAGATTAACTGAAACATATACGGTCACTCACAGACCCAGTCAGACACCTGTGCACCCACTTACAAAATCACACATACTCTCTCTCACCCACTCACAGACCTACTCAGAGACTCATGCACCAACTCACAGATCCACTCAGAGACTCACACACCAAATCACAGACCCACTCAGAGTCTCACTCACACACCCACTCAGAAACGCATGCACTGACTCAGGCATTCTCTCTCAAATGTTACATATTACAGTTAGGAAATAACATTTAAAAATATAGAAATCACTGAAAAATACAAAGGTTACCAGGATGCTATAGTTAGGAAATACAATTTAATAAACCCTAGAAAATCACTGTAATAAACAAAGCTTAATGGGATGTTATAATAAGGAAATAGAATTAAAAACACCTTTGCAATTCAGTGAAAAAACAAAGGTTATTAGGGAGGTTATAGTTAGGCTCAGATTTCACTTATGCAAAACCATAGAAATTCAGCATTTATAGTTACCTGAGCTAACTATAACCGATGCCCTCGTATTGCACTGCTTATGACCTCACATATTACAACACTGATGAGATGATAATTGACACCACTGGTGATATATATATATATATATACATATATATTACCTACTGGCGGTCGCCAGTAGGTATATATAGTTAGGATTTTTTCTCTATGGGATTTTTGAAAATTCTATGTCTAATAACTTTGGCGTTTGTGGACGGAATTGGCTGAAATTTTCAGGAAAATGGCACATTTTGTTTCTGAGCAGCCCTTGAAAATTTGGGGGGGGGTTCGTCAAGGGGGGGCCGAGAAAAAAGGGGGGTCCCAAAACGTGTTTTCAACATTGAGTTTTCCATAGGGCGGTTGGCCTCACTTTTAGCCCGAACGGCTGAATGGATTTGCACGAAACTTGGCAAAATTGTAGGGACTGGTAGCCCGATGTGCCTTTTGTAGGTCTCAATATATGTGCTCCAGTGGATTTTGAGAAATTAACGTTTAAAAAAAGATATATATCTGTAACAGCGGACCGGGAAGCGTCCCAGGACGCGTACTTTTCGCGCAACGGAGCTTTGTGAAGCGAAGCTGATTGGTTCTCTGGCGTCTGTCAACATTCCAAAAAGTCCGTAGCGGCCGCCATCTTGTCTCTCGGTAGGATCGAGAGACAAGAGGAGGCCAAAACAAAGGGGGAAATAACCATAAGGGGGCATAGTAGATCCTCGCTGACCCCCTAGGTTTGATGTGGAGGTTTTAAAAGGGCCCCGCGGGGCAAAAAAAATAATAATAATAATAATCGAACGGCTGAATGGATTTGCACGAAACTTGGCAAAATATTAGGGACTGGTAGCCCGATGTGCCTTTGCTAGGTCTCAATATATGTGCTCCAGTGGATTTTGAGAAATTACCGTTCAAAAAAAGATATATATCTGTAACAGCGCTCCGCTTCGCGTAACGGAGGTTTGCGAAGCTGATTGGTCATTCTGTCACTGGGCTATAGTTGGGCTACATCTGGCTGATATTTGGGCTACATTTGTTTTTTTGTGTGTCTGGCGGCCATCTTTGGGCTACATTGGGCTACATTGGGCTTCATTGGGCTACATTGGGCTACATTTGGGCTCCAACATATATATAGGCCAATGTAGCCCAATATATATTTTTCAAAGTTAATTTTCGTAAAAACCACTGGAGCATATATCTTGAGACATAGCAAAGGCACATCGGGCTACCAGTCCCTACAATTTTGCCAAGTTTCGTGGAAATCCATTCAGCCGTTCGAGCTAAAAGTGAGTCCAACCGCCCTATGGAAATGAAGGAAATGAATGGGTAATTTGTAATTAGCAAATAGCTAATCGCAAACTAGGAATGGTAAAGAATCGCTATTTATTCCTTAAAGTTCGCTATTTAGGAAATGCAAAAAACTTTGATGATACATATGGCGGTTCATCTCTAACAAGATAAGAAGCATAGGGATACATTTATGATGACTGGCGCATCACCAGGGATGTGTTAGTCATTCTGTGCCGCTGTTCCGTCACCTATGGTGTGCTGCATTTACAATGCGGCGCATCATGGGGCAAAAACAGCACAGATGCGTGATGTATCTGTGCCGTAAAGGTGGCGCATTGCTGGAGTTGTATCGCAAGTGTGATGAAGCTCCAGCAAGGGTCGGGGGTGCCCCTGTCGCAGGGTTTCTGTTCTCACACAGAACTGTGGACAGAGGATTGGAACCTCGGCGAATTAGGGTGTCCCAAAACTCACGTTAGTAATCAAAAACTCCTTAGCAAGCTAGGTACAGTGTCACATTGGATATAACAAACTCTCAATGTTTAGACAATCCAGAATATGAACTTATAGTACCTCAGGATACGTGGAACTCATGAACAGTCGGTCGTTATATATTTCTTAGAAACCAGAACATGGAGTTAAGAAGAACACATGTGTATTTGAAATGTTTATTTACTAATGCCGTCTTCTCAGGCGTAGTATCTTAGATAATACAAGTACACATATTATCAGTAGCAAAATTACCAGCATAGTTACTAGTACATAAAAAGCGAATGGTGATAGTATGTTAACATGCTGTAAATGAATAAGAGTTAGCAATACTTATAAGCAGCCGCGGGCCGTGGAGGGAGTTACGGTGAGGCAGGGAGGCGGGGAGGGGGAGAAGCAGGGTGGAGAATACAAGTACACATATTATCAGTAGCAAAATTACCAGCATAGTTACTAGTACATAAAAAGCGAATGGTGACAGTATGTTAACATGCTGTAAATGAATAAGAGTTAGCAACACTTATAAGCAGCCGCGGGCCGTGGAGGGAGTTACGGTGGGGCAGGGAGGCGGGGAGGGGGAGGGGCAGGGTAGAGAGGGCTCCACCCTGCTTCTCCCCCTCCCCGCCTCCCTGCCTCACCGTAACTCCCTCCACGGCCCGCGGCTGCTTATATCTCACCCTCCCTAATACACATATTATATTATTTGCTAAGAAGGTCTCTTTGTGTTGGTTTAGGGCGTGCCCATACTTTAGTGTCTTAGATTTGAAGAAATCACATCAGCATACACCAGCTCTCTCTTCATGTGAACCGCATCAACTGTTGTGTATGTGTGTTCGGCAAAGCAATATAAAACCCGCCTCATGCCCAGAATTGGCAGAAGTTGCACTTATGTTATGAGTATGAAGTCGTGGAGATCAGACCTCATAACAATTCTGTATCGTGTTGTTCTTGAAACTTTAGCACTCGCTGTACAGATATAGTTTAACAAGCAAAGCAGATAGTAGAGCAATAACATATTATTCTCATGTAAACCACGATGAACTACTAGGTGGAAAGCTAAAGCAACAACTAAGTGTCGTGTGCAGAAGTTGCAAAAAAGGAAAAATGGCGTTTAAACCGGTAATGAGCCCATGCTAACTTAACACGGTGTAAAGATATCCAGGACCTAGATGACACCTCCCCATGATCAGGAAACGAACTGAATAAGATAATAGAAGTGCCATCTCATGAGAGCAGATTGCAAGTTTATATGTGGACGGTCCGCAAGGTAAAGCATTAAAAACTAGGAAAATGTAATGCTAAAGAAAAATAAAACAGCCAAGTACTTTATCGAGTCAAATAAGTCAATGAATTGTCAATGAAATGCTAGTACTCAGCATATCAAACATGAAAAAGGTCTATGACATAACTGTGTATGCAAAATAAGCTGCAACAGCCTCCAATAGGAAGTCACCGTCTTCATCCGAAAACAGTTCAGCCATCCAATTTAAAAGCGGAAAAGAACATACGTGCTCTCCCAGCACCGGATCCTCTATCACCATCAGAGGACAGCTCGGTGGGTTTTCAAGAAAGCTCTGTTCCAAGAAAGACTGTGCTGCCGCCAATAAATTCCAGGGACCAATTAGTCCATGCATCAATGCCACAGCCATAATCCTTTCGCCAGGACAAACCAACTCGTGAGTAATGATAGGAGTCATCAGCTGATTAAAGTCGACGTCAGGAGAAACCGGTCCGCAGAGACACAAATCAATGGCCCAATCGAAATCACAGGTCAGGCAGTGAAATACAGGCTGGACACAGGTGAAGTAGGAGAATCGAAAAGATAATCCATATGCCGTGCTTTATATCGCCAACGGCATTGTGCCATAATATTCTAGCATGCGATTGCGGAACAGTGTCAGCAGCTGCAGGGTGGGAGGTTGCATAGGAGGGACATCCATATTTAAAAATGTAAAAAAGCACAAGAGCGTCCGCTGGTAATGCAAGTAAAAATGCCAATCCACGAAGCAGAGTGGAGAAAATAGAATGAAAGAAAGCAGGGATGACTCCAAAGATTTTCTCAAATGAAGTCACGAGACCACTGGTAACAACTTTAAAAAAGTGCGCCAGGGCCTTTGTGGAGGATGCGTTAAAGATAGTCCGAACCATCTTGCTGAAATTGAAAGGCAAATCTGAATTGAAAAGGGTCTGCACCTCTGTACGGGTGTTCGCTATGTGAAGCACGAAAGTTTCACGGGCCGAACTCAAGGCCACCTCTCTCTGAGACAAAAGAGCTCTTATTCTTGCCATGCCGTTGAAATCTCTCCCAAGGTTGGTATTTGTGGCCAGATTGAAAACTCCCTATGTTCATGTGTGGGAGAAAATAGAACATTTCTGCAGCAAATAACCCGTTCACTTACTGTTACGATAAAAGGAATACTTTTAATTAACTCAGAACAATCTTCATTATTGAGCATCAAATAACTACAATTTTCCAACAACTTGAACGTGGGGATGATAGCAGGAACTGGCGTGCCTTGCAACACGCAAGCCATATTTGGTCGGTGTTTGTTGCATGAACCGTGTAACTGTATGTGCCTACACATTAGTGAATGATCTGGCGTCTCAGTGCATTCCTCTCCATTCAGATAAACTTCTTGATCATCTTTGAAACATCTGTATGTGTATGGAAGCGACCAGACCTCATGAAGAAAAGCACTACCTAAAGGTTCATAATGACCTATTGGTATATATTTCATACAATTTGAAAACTTATATAAAGCAAAAGGCAGCGTTATTAAACCGTGGATAAGGCACGTTGCCAAAAAACCCGCAATCCTCTGCTGATGATGTCACTGAGCATGTCATGAATGATGTAATATGTGACATCATCAGCAGTGGATTACGGGTAATAGTATCTCTAGTTTACTCCCCTATAGCTGTCTTTCTTTTAACATAAGTGTCTGTTTCCTTCCCTTATACTTACTGTTTTTGGTTCGCTTCCGGTTCGCGTACCGGCGAGCGAACTGGGAAGCGAACTAAGAGAAATAGAGGTTGGCAAAGTTCCAAATATTGTACCAATTTTTTAATAACGGGGAGGTAGTTCTGAAAAGAACTTTTTTTTTAATTGTTTTTGTTGTTTTATATTTTTTTTATTATTTTTCAGAACATTTTTTTACTTTTTTTGAATTTTTCTGAACAGTTTTATATTTTTGGGGGTTTTTCTTGGAGGGGGCAATGAAAACGATTCATTGTAAAGGGCTCAACAGGAGCAACAAAACAAAAAAAAAGTATTTATTATTTTGGGCGTTTCGTACAAACTTGCATATGATAGTCAATAGCTCTGTTGATCAGAGTGATGCTTCTTTCTCCGTAGCAAATGAATCCATCGCAAAATACGCAGATGTATTTTACTTCACCAAATCTCATTTGTATATTTGGCACCATCTCCCTGCCCTCTGGTCCCGTTACTTCCGGTACAACAGATCTTCTGGCCATAATAGGGAGATTATCTAGGTCGTTCCGAAACTGTGCAGCACTGTAGTTGTTAGGATGCCACCTAGTCATATGGCGATGCATTGTGTAGTTTCCGAAACTGTATTTTTTGTCGGTTCCTCTGGACAGTCTATCTTGACATATAAGGCAAGTTACGTATCTTGCATTTACTTTTTCTGACCTTTGGGAATTTTAAAAAATTGCCAAATGAAGTTTTCTTTCCGGTGAGACGTCCTGGGTTCCTCAGGCAAAAACTGCCTCTCTTCCTGCTCTTCCTCGTCTTCCTCTTCTTGCTGAATTATAACTTGAGCAGGTGGTCCACTCTTCCTTGGATGTGGTGGAGGTGGTGGGGAAGCACCAGCTGAAGCGACTAAAGAAGCCATTGCTCAGTGATCACAAAGGGTCTTTCTCTCACAATGATGAAAGTCAGAGTGAGGAAAGAAGGAGGGATTTTCATCATTTGGGAAAAACAAGAGTTCTCAACCAATCAAAAGTGTTCATTTTAGATTATATGACCTAGTCTTACATCATTAGGAAACCAAAAGTGAAATGAACCAATGAAAAGTGTTATTACCAAGTCACATGACTTGCTGTGTTTACGTTAAGCGCTTTGCAGGGCCTCCCGGTTTGCTTCCAGAAACCTGCGCTTTGCGACTCGCTTCGCGTACCAGTTCGCTAACGTAGCACGTCATATGACGTATCACGCGACAACGTGAAACGTCATGCGGACGGGAGGCGTCACGATGTTGTTTTCTAACGCGGCACTTGCGGTAAAGAAACGTTTACCGGCTCGCGGTCTATTTCGCGGCATCAAGGTCAGCTAACGGGAAGCTTCCCGATTCGCGAAGCGGGAACGAAGAAAAAAAAATATTTAAAAAAAAAATTCTTCATAAACATATAAAATATATTTTTGGATTTAAAGAAGAATACATTTTACAGCTACAGATATTAGCTGTTAAAAAACCAATGAAATTCACTGAAAAAACCATAGGTTATAGACCATATATAGTTAGGAATTAGCATTTACAAATCCTTGAAAATTCACTGAAAAAACCATAGGTTATAGACCATATATAGTTAGGAATTAGCATTTAGAAAACCTTATTTTACTCACACAAAACCATTGAAATTCCATATATAGTTAGTTGCACTAACTATATATCGCGCACCCGCAATCCACTGCTGATGATGTGACATATTACATCATTCATGACTTGGTCAGTGACATCACTGATGACATCACTGATGACATCTCAAATGACATCACTGATGACATCACTGATGACATCTCAAATGACATCACTGATGACATCATGACACACCAATACCAGTTACTACATACGCACTCACTGATTCCTACGTCTACACACACATTCACTCATTCACCCATACAATAACTCATACATACAGTCACTTATTATTACAACACTATCATATGCACTCATACACCTATGCAGACAGTCACACACTGCCACTCATCCATGGAGTTACTCACACACCAAGTCAGTCCTGTAAAGAATCAATCACACTTCCATTTCTTCATCTATACAGTTAAACACAGAACACCATACTTCAGTGACATCACTGATGACATCACTAATGACATCTGAAATGACATCACTGATGACATCTCAAATGACATCACTGATGACATCATGACACACCAATACCAGTTACTACATACGCACTCACTGATTCGTACGTCTACACACACATTCACTCATTCACCCATACAATTACTCATACATACAGTCAGTTATTATTAGAACACTATCATATGCACTCATACACCTAGTCAGTCCTGTGAAGAATCAATCACACTTCGATTTCCTCATCTATAGTTAAACACAGAACACCATACTTTTCACACATATACTAACACATACTTACTCTCTTATACAATCACTGATACAAGTACACATTGATATGCACAGAGTCACACACCTCCCAGCCAGCCACACACACACTCAGTCTTCCATACATCCAGTCATTCTTCAATATGTAAAACGTATTTAAACTTTACAAAAACACACAGACACTAGATGATGTCATCAGTGATGTCATTTGAGATGTCATCAGTGATGTCATCAGTGATGTCACTGACCATGTCATGAATGATGTAATATGTCACATTATCAGCAGTGGATTGCGGGTGCGCGATATATAGTTAGTGCAACTAACTATATATGGAACTTCAATGGTTTGTGTGAGTAAAATAAGGTTTTCTAAATGCTAATTCCTAACTATATATGGTCTATAACCTATGGTTTTTTCAGTGAATTTTCAAGGTTTTGTAAATGCTAATTCCGAACTATATATGGTCTATAACCTATGGTTTTTTCAGTGAATATATATATATATAGGGGTGTGTGTGTATTGTATTGTATTGTAATTGCATTTATATAGCGCTTACTACCCCTGACGAGGCGTCGAAGCGCTTTTTCGTCGGGTAGCACGCTACTCCGGGACCCACAGAGGATTAGTGTTGAATTAGTATAGTGAAACATGCAAGTACATTTTAAGTGGTGGATAGGTTAGTCAGTTATTTGGATTTGGAATGATAGCAGAAGGATAGAGTAGGACAAAGGTTTGTATTTATTTATCGCTCGCTTGTTGACGCATGCTATTCAGGGAGCCTATAAAGGATTAATGGTGAATTATTATGGTGAAATATGAGGTCATTTCAGTGGTGGATATTAGTCGGTTACTTGGAGTGAGAAGGATAGCAGATGGATAAAAGGGGAAGAAAGATTTGCATTCATATAGCACTTGTTACCCCTGATGGGCGTTGAAGCGCTTCTGGAGAGTAGCACGCCACTCCAGAACCCATAAAGGGTTAGTGTTGAAAATTAGTATAGTATAAATATGAAGTAATCTGAGTAGTAGATACGTAATTCAGTTATTTGGGCAGTATATTAGTATAGTTGAATATGGAATATGGAATTTGAGAAATGAAACATCTTAGTCTGTTAATTTTGATTGAAAAAGGATAGTGGAGGGATAAAAGAGTGAGGGATTTTTTTTAAGTCTTAGCAGTAGGAAGAGGCTTTTGGATGAGTAAAAAGGAGTTTTGGAGGGAAGGAGTCAGAGGGGAGAGTTTAGAAATGTTTGTTTAGGGGATCGGTGTAGTAAAAGAGGTGTCAGGTGATGCAAGGAGGGGTAGAGCAGGAGAGAGTCTAGAAAAGGTTATTTTGGCGATCATAGTAGTGGTATGGGGTTTGGGATAAATGAGAGAGTGGATGTAGAGGATATATTGATAGATCTATAGGATGAGAGATAGGGTAGTGCATTAGAAGGAGTAGTAGAAAGAAGTTTGAGATGAGTCAGAAGGTTGGACTAGAAGATATATTGAGCGAAGTATAGGCTGAGAAATAGGCTAGTGCATTGGAAATGCTAAATTAGAAGAAAGTGATAAATATATAGATCCATAAGTACATTGAAGGTATGTAGATACATAAAAGAAGTAAGTATATTTAGATTAAATATATTGATAGAGGCACAGGATGAGAAATAGGGTAGTGCATTGGATATGCTTTTTCGGGAGAAAAGTAACAGACACACAGATCCAAGTACATGGAAGGTACATAGATGTACAATGGAAGTATGTACATGTAGACCAAAAATGATTTTTATTTATTGATGAATATTATTATTATTTTTTCTTTTGCTTCTCTTAACAACATAATTGTTTTACATGTTTTTCAAAGTAATACACAAAGATAGGTACATATCTATAGTGAAAACAAATGCTTATATACAGAGGGATATGCTGTAAATTTCTATTTCCGTATGGTGCTTATGTGGGGAAGAGCCAGATCTTGAGTAGTTTTCTGAAGATAGGGTGGTTGTCGGTGGATAGTGTTATTATGGTAGAAGGGAGAGGAGGGTGTTTGTTGGACAAACTGACAGAAGGATCATTATATATTTGTTAGTGATAAAAGGTGGACTGTGTCAGGAATCTTCAAATTGCGGCAATTTGTACTCCTCTTGTTAGAGTGAAGTCCTGTGCCAAAATAAAACCAAACCGGGTAAATGTTTGGTTTCCTTATTCAGGGTAAAAAGACTGTGTTCAATCAGTTGTAAATATTGTAAATTAATAGCGTGTACTTTATATAGCTAGTACTTCTCCTAAGATGGCCGACGCATGGGACATTCAGTGCGCTCCCTCCAGAGTTACCGGTCTAGTGCACAAGGGAAGACCGAGCGTTACGAACTGCGCACTTCAACGAGTTCGTTTCTGAGGCAGCAGTCGGGTTCCGAGGCTCCGTATCAAACTTTCCAGTCAGGGGCCTGGAATTCCGAAGTTAGGTCAAAGTCAGTTCGTGAGACAGTGAGTGTATTATATCTTAGTTCTCTAGTAGTAAGGAAGCAAAGTTCCTGAGGAAGTTCGTTATAGTAGTTCAGAGTAGAAAGTCAGCACCACAGGGGTTTTGCTCAGAGGGACAATTCACGGCAGTCAGCAGCAACCCAAAGCGGAACATTTCGAAGGACAGAGTAAGAAGATTTTTTCTTCATCTCCTGTTTCGAATTCAGCACCAGCTTCAGCCTGCAAAGAAAAGACAGTAAGACTGCAGCATTGAGCCTAAAAGCAGCGAATTGGCCTTACCTTTTCCTCCTTGCGCTTGCCCTATCTTTTCCTTCCCTTTTGTTCCTTCCTTGTATCCTTTTTGCGCGCTAAGGAGTCCATTGGCCAAAAGAACTTGTTTCAAATAATAGACTGCGTTTCAATACAGAGAACAGTACAAGAATCCAGTCAGAACCCCATATGAAGCATTAGCGCGAGGCTTTTCAGGTATTACAGAGCAGACAGTGAACGCAATTCTTGTGATTCTTCAGACAGTTAAGGTAGTAACAAGTTCCTTATCTTACAGAAAGAAAAGGCCTCAGCAAGTAACTACAAAACACAGAAGAGTAGCTAATTCCTTGAAAGTCACTGGTAGGATAAGTTTCATTTACTCTATAAAGTGATTTCCGGATAAGGTGGGTTGTTGTTTATTTTTTTCCTCCTCTCTGTGCATTAGGCCCTACCTGAAAAGAGACGGCTGAAGCTATAAGAAGTCATACAGCCTGAGCAGGTGGCCACAGAAGTTCAAGGTGTCTCTTCTTTCTTCCACTTCCCCTTTTCCCTTCATCTGGTGTTTTTGCTCTCAGTAGCGGGGACACTGGAGAGAGGGCGATTGGGACTTGCTTCGATACTGCCTCTGCGAAGTGTTTGGAGCCTTCTGACAGACTGTTAGGTGTAATTACAGCAGGGAGAGTGTGTCTGAGTGGGATGTAGTTATTTATGGTGTTGATTGGCGTTGTGTTAGTAATGAATGTATTGGTTAGTGGTATAGGATAGAGTTGTGTACTGTTTGTGGGTGATGGTGGATATGTGTGGTAGTTGGGATAGTAGGGTGTGTAGATGTGGTTTGGTTGGGTTTGTAGTGCAGGCTGGTACATTAATCTGTGCATAGTGTTGTGCGTGGTGTATATTTGGTTGCTCTGTTTGTGGTTGTGGATGGTGTGGGCTGGGTATTGTTAAATGAGAAACAGGGCAGCATTTCTGGCCCTAGTCCCTACCAGTCTCGAACAGGCCCAAACAGGCAACTACCCATGTCCTCTCCACCCTTAACAGGCCCAAAGAGGCAACTACCCTTGTCTTTTCCACCCTTGTCCTCGACGCCCGGGCTGAGACGCCCTAAGCCTGGCCTTTTCTATAGCGCTAGTAATCAGGTGACCCCTTCAGCCAATGAGAAACCTAGCCCTAACACTATCCAATCACAACACTAGCCCTAACATCTAGAACCAATAGGAGACCAGGACCTTACTGCCAATCTTAGCCCTAGTCCAAGCACCCAATCAGTTCAAAAACCCTGATCTCTAGGTCCAATAAAGGCCTTAGCCCTACCACTAGTCCCAACCCAAGTCCAAGCAGCCAATGGTACAGGTAGCCCTAGTCCCTACTTCCAATAGAAAGCCTAACCCTTAGTCCCACAACTGGTCCAATAACCAATCACACCAGAAGCCCTAAATAGCTACTTCCAATTAAAGGTCTAACCTTAGCCTAGTCCCACCCTACTTCCAACAACCAATAACATAGGAAGCCCTAGTCCCTACTTCCAATAGAAATCCTAACCCTAGCCCTAGTCCCAACCCTACAATGATTGAATCACAGACCCAGAAACCAATCAGAACCCTCAAATACCCAACCAATGAGGACATTAACCCTAACCCAATAGAAACACCAGATACAACCACCAATCAGTGTACACATGTGCCAACCACTAGCACACCATATAAGGTCCCAGCAACCTCAGACAAGGTTTGCTGGCCAGGGAGTTGCAAGCTGCTTGATCCTGTTCAGAATCTCCTAGGAGACAGACAGGCTCAATCCACAACTTTGGACTTCAGCAGGTAAAGGCTTCACTAACTCGAAATCTAACAATACTGTTTGAATAAAGCTTTACTCCCCCTGCTGGCCAAAAAACGAACTGCACAGGCCCCAGTAAATACAGTTTAAACAGCTCACAGAAGCACCCTCTGATGTAGAAAATCCCTGTTGCTGGGGGGGGGGGGGGGAGGCAGGGGGGCTGGCCTCCCTGGCTTGTGAACACAAAATGGAGGCTGGGGGTGCACTGTTTGAGCACACAGGCCTAAGCACAGAGTAAAGGAGAAATTTGGAGGGAAAACAGATTTGTCACCAAGGAATGAGAGGGACAAACTACAGAGGTTGGACTGCAAATCCCACAAATCAACACACTAAATGAAGGTAATCATGGGCAGGGAAAACCACACATTTAAAACAACACGGGTGATAAAATATGCAATTACAGGCAGGCTAAAACTACAATTTTTAACTGTAACAACCACAGGCATAGACAGTAAACACAGAAAGTGAAAATTGTTTTTTAAACAACTTTTTGTCGGGAAGAGACAGCACTAGTCTGTCTCCTTACCGCTTCCTGGACTCTTCTCACTGCTATCTGGGGCACATGTAGGCTGCAACTCACAAGATGGAGGAGAATGATTTGGGGTGCACCTAGCAAGGCTTTAAGGGGCCTGGGCAGGTGTGAGAGGAGGGCTCAAACTTGCCTGGTAGCTGAATAGCCAATGGTCTGCTGGCCTGGGGGTGGAGTCTGGGCAGCTGTTTGATCCTGTTCAGAATCTCCTAGGAGACAGACAGGCTCAATCCACAAGCTTTACTCCCCCTGCTGGCCAAACAACGAACTGCACAGGCCCCAGTAAATACAGTTTAAACAGCTCACAGAAGCACCCTCTGATGTAGAAAATCCCTGTTGCTGGGGGGGGGGGGGAGACTGGTGGGCTGGCCTCATTGGCTTGTGAACACAAAATGGAGGCTGGGGGTGCACTGTTTGAGCACACAGGCCTACGCAAAGGAGAAATTTGGAGGGAAAACAGATTAGTCACCAAGGAATGAGAGGGACAAACTACAGAGGTTGGACTGCAAATCCCACAATTCAACACACTAAATGAAGGTAACGTCATAACGTGATTGTAATCTTTTTTTAGTCACTAAATATACATACATATATATTACCCAGTTGCAGTCACCTCTGGGTAGTTATGGTTAGAATCATGTTTCTGTAAGAAATGCCTTTTTTGTCTTCCTAATAACTTTGGCACTGTTTGGCAAGTCTCCTTAAAACTTTTTTTAAATGTACTCCACCCACGGCCCCCAACGTGTTGTTTGGTGGCAGCCCAGGTTGGTAACTGGGAACCTACATAAAATAAATTAGGGCCCTAGTCGGTGGGGTCTACAAGGGTTATTGAGGTTCAGGGAGGAGAGGCTGTGTGGCCTCTTCCCTTTTTTAAAAACATGCAGCCCTAGTAGATGCAGTATCCGGGGCCTATTAATTGTATTGTATAGAGAATTTATATAGCGCAAAAAACTGTCACCCTGCGGATATCCTGGCACTTTGACTTCAGAGTAGTCAGCACGTTGGTAAACCTAAGCTGGCAGTAAAAGATCTAGTTTTCCGCCCTTGGAAATAACCAGGTTTTCAGAATCTTTCTAAAACAGGTCAACAAGTTGGCCTGTCTGATGCTCTGGGGCAGGTCATTCCACGTGCGGCTGCCAAGCCAAAGGCTCTGTCCCCATTCTGGTTTTCTTAAATCTGGTCGTCCTTATCAGGTTTGCATTAGAGGAGCGGAGCTGCCTTTTCGGATTATGCCAGGTAAATATTTCCTGTAATGGGATGGGGCCCAAGTCATGCGCCGCTCAATACACAATACAGAGAGATTTGAAACAGATTCTCTCTTTAACAGGCAACCAGTGTAGGTCTCTCAGGGCTCTGGTCATAGAGGCCCTACGTTGCCTGTTCAATGCCAGCTTTGTTGCCATGGACTGGACTCTCTGCAGTCTCTGTAGGGTGTACTGCGGTGCTCCCAAATACAGAGCATTGCAGTAGTCCAGTCTGCTAAGGAAGAAGCTCCTTACTAAAAGCAAGCGAGTATCTTTTGGCAGAAGTGGGAGGATCTGTCGTAACATCCGCAACAGAGAGAAACAAACATTAGCAGTTTTGTTTGCCTGGGACTCCATTTGGAGACTACCATCCACTAGTACCCCCAAGTTGTGCACCGTTTTCGCAGGAGCAAGGGATCTTCCTCTAGGATGAGCTTAAACTCCAGCATTGGATGTTGGTGCAGGCTGTTGGGCGGGCAGAATATAACCTCTGTTTTTCCACCATTAAATTGCAGAGAGTTTTTCCTAGAGAGAGGCAAGATGGCGGCGGCTCACTAGTCCGCTGTGAGACACTCTCCTGTGCCCTAGTCAACTGAATGGGTTAGTGGAAGGGCTAGGATCCCGAGATACCCATGAAGACACCGTGAGGAAAGTGAACAACTGGCGCAGTAAAGGACAAAGCTACCAATAATATTTTGCAAAATGAAGAATGAGTGGCGCCTGTCTCAAACCATCCGGGGATTCATTGCTCTTACCTAAGCAGCCACGCTCAAGACTTCATCTCATCGCGTCAGCAATCGGTCTCACGGTGCTCAGACTCTTATTACAGCTCCGTCAACAGTCTTGCTGTGCTTCTGGCATCGACTGCCCCCACACGAAGACGCAGATGGCTCCAAAAAATGCTGCGGCGGCTGCAGCTGCCTTGAAGACCCGAGCTGCCAAACAAGCGCTTCGCGACCAGAAGCTCGCTGCCAGGCGCGTTGGGTCAGTAACGGATGATGCTGCCGGATCGGACGGGGGGCATGCCCAGCACCAACTCCAGCCGAAGCAACAGAGAACTACTACGAGGAATACTAACACTCCAGCACCGGGACCGGGGCCGGGTCCCTCTGTGGTAGACTTGCTTCGTAAAACGCCGGCCGGAGCTGCTCCCTCCCCTCCTAATCACCACGCAAGAAGCGGGACGCTGATTGCAGCCCCGCCAGCCACTCCAACTGCGCTCCCCAGGTCGGATTCGTCAGCGGCGGCAGCAGTGTCTGTGTCAGCAGCGTCTGTACTACTAGCGGATCTAAACTCCTCAGTAAGTGCTACACAGTCAACCACTCTCGTAGCTACAACTGATCCGCTATTATCACCGCTACCGGCATTACCGCCGCAGGACCTAACTGTTACAGTAGATTCACCAGGGAGTGCCACAGTAACTATTGCACAACCACAACTGCATTTACAACCGCAAGCACCAGAGGAAATACGTGTTACTGCAGAGCGTATAACAACTACATCAGATAGTCACACATGTAAATGGTACAAGCGGTGCAACAAATACATCCACTGTTTCTCTGCCAGAAATACATTTGACATTGCTAAGTTCTGTCAGCGCGGAGGATAAATCGATATCACCCTCTTCAACGCATACTTTTGCTCATATTGAAGGCACCTCTGCACCAATAGAGGAAAGAAATGTTGAAGAGCCAACACTCCCTGGGCCAGTAAACGACGAGGACGGAGCAGGAATCACGTCTGATACAGACCTGGAACCCCTTGAATTTTACACTATTTCTGAAGGTCGTGAGGACCCAGGCTGGCACCAGGACTTAGACTTAGACTCTGACTTGGACTCTCTATCCGACCTGCATACCGGCTCCAGTTCCAGTACTCAAGATAGCAATGCAGATGAGCTATTGGGAGAAGCCACAGCCGGAAGACACACAGTGATAAAAAAAAAGAGAAGCCACCATATCTCAGCAGGCCCTCATCGGGAAGGCACTCCCGCATTAGTCCCTAGCGCTCATGGAGCCTCTTTCTCTTCAAAGGAACAAGACACAACCTTAACTGCGGTAATGGACACAGTGTTGCAGGCAATCGCATCACACAGAGAGCAAACGTCTAAGGATGGTCGGAAAGCTCAACAAGCCCTACAAAAGGTACAGGGGGTGGTGCGAAAACTTTCGAAAACAGTGGCTGCATCTAATGCAAGAATGTCGGATATGGAAGACCGAATTGTGGTTATTGAGGCGGAAGCAACTGTGGTGAAAGAGCAGGTCGATGCCCACGACGCTGAAATGACTGACGTAAGATGGAAGCTTGAGCAGTTGGAAAATCGTATGCGTCGCAATAATCTCCGAGTACTGGGTGTACCCGAAAAAAGTGAAGGAGATGATATACGCATCTTTATGATCCAACTCTTTAAAGACACTTTTCCTGAGCTTTCTTCATGGAATTGGGATCTGGAAGTTCAACGGGTCCACAGAACTCCTGCTACATTGCGGCCTACCAACTCGCAAAGCAAATATCCTAGGGCAATACTCGTCTACTTTGGTAACTTTTTGCTTCGTCAAAGTATTGCAGAGAAAGCGAGACCTGAGGCCCATCGGATCCGAGGCGACATCTCATACTTTGTCAGGCCGGACTTCTGCCACACAACTGTGGAGCGGAGGTGGCGTCTCCGTCAACTAATCAAACCTTTTTTGGACAAAAAAGCTAAGGTTTACCTGAATAACCCTGCCATACTCAAGGTGTTGTATAATGGTCAGGTAAAATTTTTTTCATCCGAGATCAAAGCAAAGGCTTTTTTAGATAGCCTGACCTAATTTTCTGAGTCAATAGGTTTTTCTTTATGCACCCTAAATTGGCTAAGGTCATCCTGATTACAGTATAGCCCCCGGTTGGTGGGCTCTGTTTCACAATTTAGGAAGAATAAGCTCATCTTAAAGAAAAAGCATATTTCAAAGCCCTAAGTTTAACACCAACTCTAATGTGTTTTTTTTTGGATAAATCACTCAGAATAGAACTAGAATATGCTGTATAATCTATTATAGTTAAAGTTAATTTTTTCTCTCAGCATTTATGGTTTATTTCGCATGTCTTATTGGGTCCCGCGTGGTTCTAGGATGATTATTCTTTCATAGCTTTGCATGTTTCCTTTTATTTTTTGCATATCCTTTCACTAGCCTACACATGTGTTATTTGAAGCATATAGAATTAATGACTAAGGCATGGCCACAGGGTGTCTCTCCATCATCATAGACTCTAGTGAGAGTCTTCATGCCTTATAGGGTGGAGCGCAGGGGGAGGTGGGGGGGGAAGGTCTCGGGGGAGGCCTTGGGGAGGGGGCTGAGGAGGGCGGGGAAGGGGGGAAATCAAAAAAGAAAAACTGGCAAATTCGGTCACAGACTATGTTGTATTAAAAGTATTAGGAGTAAAAGCTACAGAAATGTTAAAGAAAAGCAAAACCGCATTATATATTCTAAGGAGAATGGGTGTCTAAAGCTTATCAGGCTAGTCTTTCAAGTTAATACATGGGGAGGATAAGCCTCTGTACTTGGAACGTGGCAGGCCTTAATCATAAAGATAAAAGGGCCCAGTTATCCCAATTAATACAACAAAATCCGGTTGATATATTATGTCTCCAAGAGACACATATCGCATACTCCGACAGGAACTTACTTAAACTACCAGGTTATAACCTAATGGCAGCTACATCCCAAACAACTAAAACCAGAGGGGTAGCCATTTTCGCTAAACCTATAATAGGCCCCCCAATTCGTAAATTAGCTGACAAACATGGCAGATGGGTCATAATTCAGCTTCAGCAAGATATCACTATCTGCGCAATCTATGGTTCAAATTTAGATGACCCTGCTGTTTTTCGAGAGCTCGAAATCGAATTGGCCTCTTGGTCAAGTTCCCTGGTCTTTTGTGGAGATTTTAATATCGACATAGGGCAATCCTCTGGGAGTCTCTTATCTCAAAATTATAAAGGGCGAAAACCAAAGTCATATACAGCATTGGGTCAGATGATGAAAAGTCATAATTTGGCTGACGTCTGGGGCTTACTCCGGGGGCCAAATGTGGATGGCTATACATATTTTTCTTTCCCCCACAACAAATATGTTAGAATCGACTATATTATGTCAAGTATAAATCAGAAAGATATCATTGAAATAATTAAATCCCCGAAAACCCTATCTGACCACAATGCACTGACCTTTACCTTTGACACGGCTAATTTAGTTAAACCAACAATACAGTGGACTTTTGATAGGAGGCTACTGGTTAATCCAGAATATATAGCGCATATTAAATCTTGGACCCAGTCCTTTTTTGACTGTAACCAGTTTAGTGCACCCCGTATAATAGTATGGGACTGTTTTAAAGCAGCATTGAGAGGAGAGACCATTTCCTTTGTGGCTAATAAGCGAAAGCTAGAAAAACAATCCAATATGGAAATGATGCAGGAGTTGTCCAATCTTGAGGCCCATCATGCCACCCAGTTAAATCTGTCTCGTAGAGGGCAAGTCGATCCTACCTTAGATCCGGGGAAAATCTTAAATAAAATAATGATCTTAAAAAATGAGATTAATAGTACGTTAATTCAAAAAGCCGCGGAAACCTATCAGGTTAATAAGGATAGGCTGTACGAATCAGGGGAAAATGTGGGGAAGCAGTTAGCACTACGCACACGACAAAAGCAATCATTGAGCAACATTAAAAAGATAGAATTTGAGGGAAATGAATATACTACCCCCAAAGACATTGTTAAAGTATTTCAAAAATACTACCAAAAATTATATAGTAGTGATATTTCATATCCTGATAATGAAATTACAACATTCTTAAATAATTGGCTCCCAGACCATATTAATCATAAAAACATCGATGAGGAAAATAAGATTTACCTTGACAGAGAGATTACGGTCATTGAGGTAGAGATTGCATTAGCTGAGATGGCCAACGGTAAGGCGGCCGGACCGGATAAAATCCCATTGGATCTATATAAAATCCTTAGAAATCAGATAACTCCCTTTTTGTTTGATTTGTTTCTTGGAGTCCAATATCACGCAATTCCCCCTGAGTCTTGGAAACAAACAAACATAATAATTTTCCATAAGAAAGGTAAACCACCCCACCTGCCTTCCTCATATAGGCCTATATCCCTGATCAACTCCGACTCGAAGCTATACGCTAAAATATTTGCAAATCGTCTGAGCGGGGTCATCGAACGCCTTGTATCCTCGTGGCAACACGGTTTTATACCCGGCAAAGGCACTACAGACCATACTCGTAGAGCCATAACCCTACTTGACATCATGGGCGCCACGGGGGGCGAGATGTCGATGATCTTCCTCGATGCCGAAAAGGCATTCGACCGAGTACTATGGCAGTTTCTCTGGAACATCCTGGAAAGTAAAAATTTCGGAAATACTTTTATTAACGCCATTAAAGCTATTTATACCAACCCCACGGCAAAAATCTGTATTGCAGGAAATGAGTCGGATGCCATTACGGTTCAGAGAGGTACAAGGCAGGGCTGCCCATGCTCCCCGGTTCTATTTGCACTTTATATAGATCCCCTTATTCAAAAACTACTAACCTCAACTTCCATATATCCAGTGTTTACAGGGTCCTTTTCCACCAAAGTCATGGCATACGCGGATGACATTGCCGTAATAACCACTAAACCGTCTGAAGCAGTTTATGAAATCGAGACAATTACCCAAGCGTTTGGGAAATACTCAGGGTACTCCTTGAATAGAGATAAAACTATGGTATTAGCCACTAGCAACACTCAATATGAAAGCACTCTCAGGGTTAAACAGGCCACTTATTTAGGTGTAGTGCTTTCAGCAGAGATAAGTAACATCAGCGATATTAACTATTCTCCCCTCATTGATAAAATTAAAAGCGATCTAAGAAGGGTAGATAGCCTACACCTCTCTATTATAGGTAGGGCCAATTACGTAAAAATGAATGTATTCCCGCGGGTTCTATATTTGTTTAGAGCAATCCCCCTGTTACCGGCAAAGCACGTTATAAAGACTATAGATTCCCTCATAGCAAAGTTTATGTGGAGCTACGGAAAAATAAGGCGGGCTCTCCCCCTTTTAGCACTCCCTCAAAGTAGAGGTGGCTTAGCCCTACCAAATTTAAGATTATATTTTTGGGCATCTTTATTGCAAAACATGGATCCTCTTTTGACTTCTAAACTAGGAGGCCCAACCTCTGTAATCCCTCATATACCATCAATATATGAGCTCAGTCTAGGCAAAACACATAAGGGACTTTTTCTAAGGCAGGTTGAAACATCTTATTATAAAAAAATTTAATTAAAGACTGTTTTAGATGCTCTTTCAGTCTGGAAAGCCATCGGCAAACATCTAGGGCTTCCTACATATACAAAATATACACCTTTATGGCAATGTAAAATTTTTCCTAACATCCCTAATGATAGCAGATCCCAGAGGTGGGAACTTCTAGGTATTAAAACAATCGGAGATTTTTTTGGTAATAATCTCCCACTTTCTTTTGAGCTTTTTCAAACGAGATATAACGTCCCTGCGAACGATTTTCTAAAATTTTATCAAATATTAGCTAGTATCTACAATACCAAACCAAAAATTCTACCAGATAATATCCCACTATTTGATATTATAGGCAGAAAATCTACCAGAATCAGGGCCCTATATCAGTTACTTTTGGCCAACACCCCTGATGATTTAGAGCGCACTGAACAATCTTGGGCCTTAAAACTGGCAAATCCAAATGTAGATCTAGATCTCTCATTAGCCCTCTCAACAAGATATTTTATAGCCTCTAACTTAAGGGCTCAATATTATAGAATCATTTATAATTTATATTTTACGCCAGCTAAATTGTTTGCATGGGGGCTTAGGATGGATGATAACTGTCCCAGATGCAAACAACCACTTGCAAATCTCCTACACATGTTTGCTGAATGCCCCACATTGGTTACAATTTTTGGGCACCAAATACATGATTCTATAACATTGCTCCTTTTGGGTCATGATGACTCTTTGAAACACAATAGAGAAGAACAGGCGGTACTATCTCTGGGTTATGCCGTGTTACGGATAATTCTAGCAGCTAGGTGGAAAGATACAGAGCCCCCTACCTTTAATATGTGGCTTAGCCGTTTTATAGCCATCTATAAACAAGAAATCTCAATATACGCCACAAGAGGTAGGAAAATGAGAGCAATCGGTACACAGATTTGGGAACCTATTACTAGGTGGTATAATGAAGAAAGGGGAAACCAGATATAGGACCCCTGATTGATTCTGATTCTATTTTTTGTCTCTTTTCAGTACTCTTTTTCTCTTAATTGTTATATCTTTCCCTGTGGTAGAGCTCTGTTTACAGATATCTGTGTATGTACCTCGTTATCCATATATACCACATTATTTCATGTCGCTTATCCTGTATATCTATGGTTTATGATTCGAATTTGCCAATAAATATAATAAAAAAAAAAAAAGAGAGACCGGGAGGGCTTTCCGAGGACAGAATTAACACTATTAGTGTTCCCGTGTTCAATGCCAGACAAAGATATTCATTAAGTGCTGATGAATAACTTTATGTACTGTGCCTATTGTAAATATTAAAATGTCAGACTAAATAATTGCATTATTTTTCTATCACTATTTAAGAGTTAACATGCAATAATAAGTAAACAATGATGCTACAATAGGTGTCAAAGGATACGTCTTTGGATGCATAATCTGCCACATAGATTGATTTTGCCACATAAACTGCGGCATAATTTGGACTTTCTTGCCGCATAATTTAGCCATCCCTGCCACATAATTTTGTATTGCACTACTGCATAATTCCAGTGGCCCTGCTTATAAGCATTGATTTTTGATCTTTAATACAATAACCAAATTATAAAAAAAAAAGAAAAAAAAAAAAAAGAAAAAAAAAAAAAAACTTGCAGAGAGTTTTGGCGGAGCCAGCCTACTGTCTGGAGCATACACTCCTGGACCTTGTCCATGGACACCGCCTGTTTCCCTTCCAGGGAGAGCACCAATTGGGTGTCATCTGCGTAGTTAACCAGGTTGATTCTGTAAGACTTGATTAACAAGAATAGAGGACGCAGCTAGATAATAAAGAGGATGGGACTTATCGCAGACCCTTGCGGAACCCCTTGAAGTACAGAGGACTGAATGGACTCAAACGGTGGCATAGTCACAGTCTGTTGCCTCCCTGAAAGATAAGGTTGTAGCCACTGCAAGGCTCGACCTTTTACCCCAAGTTTTTTAGTCTTTCCATCTGTACTGTATGGCTCACCGTATCAAATGCGGCCAACATGTCTAGTAATATCAGAGAAATCCCCCTTGTCAGCACACATCCGTAGATTATCAATTACGATGACCAATGCAGTCTCAGTACTGTGGCCCAGGCCAAAGCCAAATTGATCTCTTTCTAGTAGCTGATGGTCCTCCAGATAGCCTGACAAAGTTTTGCTTACTATTTTCTCAAGGATTTCGACCGGATATGGCAGAAGGGATATAGGTCTGAAGTTGGCCGGGACCGAGGGATCTAGGGAGGGTTTCTTAAGCAAAGGGGTGACTACTACCTGCTTCCAAGCCTCCGGAACCACTCTTTCTTCCAGGGATTAGTTGCAAATTAATCGCAGCCAGGGAAGGGTTTACTTTCCAGAAACTTTTCAGATTCTATGCAGGAGCGGATCCCGGGGGACTCAGAGGTGATACTCTGGGCTAGTTTGACGAAAAGGTCCTCTGAGAGGGCTTGAAAGTTTTCCAGGCAGGAAGCTGCACTAAGCCCTTCCCCTGGTCTCTCAGTTGGGTCATTCTGATTGTTAATATTATTAGGGCAGAGTTCACCCACAGTTTTTGTGATTTTTTCTTTAAAATGTGTGGCAATTGCATCGCAGAATTTCTGCGAAGCAGTCACCTTGCTGCTGGTGCAAACTGGATGGGAGTTATCTCTAACAATATGCTTTAGCCCTGGCTATAGGCTCTTTGTATCTGGTCTGTGCTAATTTCAATTCCTTTCTATCCATCTCTCGATAGGCCCTTCTCCATTTTCTCTCCGCCTGCTTACAGCTCAATCGTAGTGATTTCAGTTCGTCACTGAACCACGGAGCAGAGAATTTTTTTTCTGTTTTTGAGTCTCTTTATTGGAACTGTTAGAACTGGCTATTTCTGGTAGGCTAAGGCTGATGCCAAAGCCAGGCAGAAACCACCATTCCAGTCAGGGCGAGGGAGTCACACGCCAAGATAACCCCTGCTCACCCCCTTGGTAGCTTGGCACGAGCAGTGAGGCTAAACTCGGAGGCAATGTGTAAAGCATTTGCGCCAGCACACAACAGCAACAACATCCTAGGCACATCACAAAAGGAACTCCACACAAGGTTATATTAAAATAACTTTTGTATTGTCAAAACACATCAGATAGAATTCACACATGTACATTGTGCCAACTGGCACGGGCAATATTCATAAGGGATTATTTACAAGACAGGGCCACATAGGCCACTGTCAGAATCAACACTTTTAGAAATAGAAATACTGTCAGAAATTAGAATAAAAGGATATAAAATAACAGTTATAAATCACATCCAGTAACTACTTGGAACAGGTAAGTACCACCTACGCAACCCTAAACACCTTAGGAGAATGTCACGCAGGGGACCCGTAACCTCTCTAGTATCACCTGTACTGGAAAGAACAACAACCTAAGTATCACACAGCATTTAGGGGTATAAGCACAACACATTACACATGATGCATGAAAACATATTCAGCGGTGTAGTAAAGGGAAACACATGATGCCTAAAAACATTCAGAGGTGTAAGACAAGGGAAACACATGATGCATAAACCTACACATTCAGCGGTGTTCAGAACAAAGCACATGATGCAATAAAACACATTCAGAGGTGCAGCGTAAGAAGACACATGATGCCTAAAACATTCAGAGGTGTAGCGCAGGGAAAAGGAAGACACATGATGCCTAAAAACATTCAGAGGTGCCAGAACAATACAATAGCGCAAAAATCACATGATGCCTAAAACATTCAGAGGTGCAAGGAAAAACCACACAATTGCGCAAAACCTACTTAAGCCACCACCCGTGGCAGTCCCTAGGCCAACTGGCCTTGTTGGGGCTAGGACGCCCTGTGTCTCAATGTCAGGGGCCTAAACGGTGCAGGTGCCCACTACTTGCTGGGCCCCTAGGAACATCCCAAGACCTAAACGGTGCAGCTGCCCACTAATTGCTGGGCAGCTGGGAATCATCAAAACTGCGCCAGGGCCCTCACTGACCCTTAGGCGCAAACTGCACCCACTGCTGGAGCCACACAGGCTCTACAAACACTCGTGTCCACGTTGGAGCCACACAGGCTCTGATACAAAACACATGATCAAACGTTGGAGCCACTCAGGCTCTAAAAACACTGGTGTCCCCCAAGAGCCTCACGGGGCTCTAAACATCATGGGGCAGGGAGCCTCTCAGGGCTCTAAAAACAATGGTGTGCCCAATCATTGGAGTCCCATTCGGGGGACTCAAGAGATAATGGCCCCCAAAGCCTCTCTAGGCTCGACACACAAATGTGGGCATGGGAGCCTCAGGCTCCGTTAAAACGTTGGGGCGGCCCACTGCCATCTGGGGCCGCCCTACCTCCACTCTCGCTATGGTGCCATCTCCCGGCACCAGCAGCAGCCCCTCTGGAGCCCCCCCGGCCCTTCGACTCACCGGGCTCTCTTGTGCGGGGCTCCTTCGGGCGGCGGCTTCTCGGCTGGGCGGCGGCTCTCCTTCGCCGGCGCTTCCTTCTCTCCCCGGGGCTCCCTCAGCACAAGGGAGCCCCAGCAGCAGGCCACGCTTCTTCTCCTCTTCCCGGGGCTCCCTCCTCCTCACAGGAGCCCCGTGAGCACCAGCCGCCTTCTTCCTTCGTGCCGCCTCACACACGGCAGCTCTTTGGCCAATCCCAGTGCGGCTCAAGGACAAGCCCCTCGTGACGCCGCACTTCCTCTCTGCCGTGGTCCAACCGCAGCGCGGCCCTTGGGACGAGCCTCCCTCTGACGTGGCAGCTCCTCTCACGCCGCCCAATCACCACGCGGCTCGCAGGACGAGCCTCCCGCAGCCAACCAATGGCTGCGCGGCCCTTGAGACAAGCTTCTCCGGCAGCCATTACACACAGCTCGGGCCGCGGCAGTGAACAAAGGGACATAACGAGGGGTGGGCACCCTCGCTGTTAAAATAATATAGAGAAGCGAGGTGGGCACTCGCAAAATAATCACATAAACGGGCAAAGTCGCAGGGTAGGCACCTGCCAAACCTCACGCAAAATGCGTGACGGCGACACGCTCGCCCTTCAGCAAAAACGCTCTCAAGCGCTACGAGACCAAATAAAGCGCTTCCATCGCGCTGGGGGCACTGGTAGCACTCACAGGCCCCTAGAAATGACCCCTATAGCAAGAAGGGTCACAGAAGTTCTTCAGGGGATGCAGCAAAGTCCTGGGGGGGATATGAAGAAGGTCCAAAGGATCCCAGGGCAAAGCAAAAGTCCCCAGGAGTCCAGGGGCTGGGCAGGGCCCAGGGATTCCCCTGGGCCCAAGCAACAGCACGCCCCTGGCAGATTCAAGTCCAAAAACAAGAACATTTTGGAAGGGGACACAGCCCCTTCTTATACAGAGAAAAGTCTTTGAAGTCTTTGTGCAGGCAGTGTGAGAACCAGCTAGAACTGGTTATAGGGAAGTCCTTTCAGTATCAGGGACAGAGGTGACAGTCGCCCCGCGGGGAGGTGGAGCCAGCATTGTGGCAGGCAGGCACAGCCTCATTCACTCCCAGGTGCTATCTCCACCTACTTCCCTGGCAGTAGATGCTGCCTTTCATCCACGGGCTGACTCAGACAACCTCCTGGGGGCTCTGCAGCCCCTGTCATCCTCAAACCAGACAGTCAATCCACAAGCAGGCCCAGGCACTCTGGGCCAGGCTCACCAGCCAATCACACGCCAGGCACAAATTACACAAATATGCCAACTTCTCAAAGTGGCACTTCTAGACTAGACACAACCATGCCGCATACACCATTACGCAGCATTCAATCTCACAAATTCGCACATATCAAACTCGACCCTGCACTCCCCACACATCAGGAACTACTATGGGCATACATATTCCCCATTCATTCCTATGGGAGGGCAGGTCACTCACCATACATACACAGAGAGCTCACGCACTTTACACTGTACCACAGTGAAAAAGTGCGCAGAGGCCTACAATCACGAACACCAGGTTCTAGAAACAGGATAGGAAAAAGCAAAAAGTTTCGGGGTGAACCTGCCAAAAGGGCCAGGTCCAACAGGAACTATGTTGTTCAGAGAGCTAGCTATAGAACTAAGGTATACTTGATAATTTTCACCAACAGAATTTGTAGGGACAAAAAGATTTTGATTAAGAGGTGTCGTATATATCTTATTTTTTACTAGCTTGGCCCACTCTCTTCCCTGTTGGTAGGTCGTCTGACGGTTATTATTATCCTCTGACTGGGGCATCAATATATGGAAGTGAACTAGAGAGTGATCCGACCAGCTTTGGGGCAGGATATCCACTATCCTAGTGTCCATCTGGTTGCCGAATAAGAGATCTAAATCGTGTCCTCCTTAGTGAGACGGGTCTGTACCAATTGAGATAGGTTACAGTTCTCGCACGTTTGCTTTAGATCTCTCAGGTGGTTGCCAAGAGTCCCATTATCCCACAGGTTAAAATCGCCTAGTATGATCATTCTGGAGTGGGTTAGGGTCAAGTCAGTGATAACATCAAGTAGTGCTTGATATTGGATGTCCAATCTTGGGGGTCTGTAACAGACTATACCCGTAATTAGCCTCCCTTTGGCCTCCTGTAGAGAGAAACTCAATAGTTCTATTCCTGTAATCATCTCTATCTCTATGGGAGCAAAGTCCCACTTTTCCTTATATAACATCCCAACTCCTCCTCCTCTCCCCACAGCCCTCGGTTTGTGGAAAATGTTGTAACCTACCGGGCATACAAGGTCTAGTTCCACCAGAGAGTCTGTACTTGTCCAGGTCTCTGTGGGAAATAGGACGTCCAGGTCCATATCCACTACCATACTACAAATCTCCGTGTGGTGCTTTATCAAGGATTCACAGTTCACCAACCCACAGTTTAGGAAGCTGTTATCACCCCTCATATCCGCTAGGTATTGAGACTTCCCCTCCTCTTCCCTCTTACCGATACTAAGCAGCCTGTCCCTGGAGTATTCTATCCTGCCTTGATCTGGACTCTGTCAGGCAGCATGGCTGGTGCTGGGCACAGCCGGTGCGCGGATGGGCGCAGACGGGCTTGCCTCTGGCACACCTCTGTCTTAAGTAGGACGGCAAATACTGTTACTCAGCACTAGAGCGCGACCTAAGATGGCGTCGCAAAGCGTGCGAGAAGCCCCTGGTCCCTCACTCAAGATGGCGACCGGGAGCGTGGGAGCCCTGAATTCTCACTAAGTAGCGAGATGTGAAAACAAGATTTTAAGTGCGGCTAAGCAGACAGGAGCAAGTAGGTATAATTGTTAAAAACAATGTTTCAAAACGATCTGGCAATAAACACAATACAACATTTAAAAAAACAATACAGCACAAATTGCAAGTAGCGTTAAGGAGACCTACCCCTCACAGCGCGGCAATCAGTGCGCTACTATCATCAGTCTAGGTGGCTGCGCGCTAGCATAGCCTGTCTTAAGTAGGCTGACAAATGCTGTTACTCAGCACTAGCACGCGACCATAGATGGCATCACAAAGCGTGCGAGAAGACCCCGGTCCCTCACCCAAGATGGCGACTGGGAGCGTGAGAGCCCTGAATTCTCGCTAAGTAGCGAGATGTGAAAACAAGATTTTAAGTGCAGGTTAGGCTCTGGGAAGGTACACACATGGCCCGCTCCCCTTTTTTATGGTATTCAGCTCAGGGGATGGATCCCCAGGGCATATTAAGGCTCAGGGAGGAGGGGAGTACAGCCTTACTCCCCCTTTTTAAGGAATTTGGCCTGGGGGAAGGGGTCCCCAGGGCCGCTATTTGCTTCTGGAGGGGAGCTGCATGCCCACTCCTGTTTAAAAGAAAAAAGGCCTTGGGTTTGGGTCCCAGGGCCATGAAGTGACTTGGGAGGGGCTAAGCTAATGGATTGGTTTTGGGTTGGCTGCCTGTGGGGAATTGGATGCTGTGGCTAGGCCCTGCAGCCACCCCCCACCCTTGTGCAGCAGGGTGTTGGCTTTACATTTGGTGATAAAATTGTACTATACGTTACAAAAAAACTCAGATATTCATTAAGAAAGCAAAAAGTTAAAATAGCAGCATACTTAGGTGAGAATTTCAGTGACTACGTAACATTTTAAACATACATAAACTTAATTGTGCCTTAAGGTAGCCCTCCCCATGCACTGCTATTTTTCCCACATATTACATCACTCATGACATATTTTGGGGCACATGAATCAAAGTAAGGAATTGCGATTGCTTAATAGCGATTTTTAACGAATCGCTATTCAGAACTTACAATTCCCTAGAGGCCCAGAGGAATGAATGGTAAACCATTCGCAATTTGCGATTACGAAATAGGTAATCACAAATTGCGCATGCAATTTCATGGGTCCTAGGAGGCTATAAGGACACCCTGATGTACCCCCAAAATTGGCTTGTGTGCCCATGTGGCGCACACATAGGCTCTAAGGGCATGTGGGTGCGCAACATGGCACTTTGAAAAAAGCACTTTGTTTTGCAAATTACCATCAACTTGCAATTGATGGTAATTAGTGTTTCCTAAAATGCTTGTTGCATCAAAAATAGGGAATCGTAATTTGCGATTAACTAAAAGCATTTGCAATTTAAGTAAGCGCAATTATTATTACCTATTTTAGCAAATGCAATGCCTTTGATGCATCTGATAAAGGCATTTTACGGGTCGCAAAAGCAGCCTATTCTGCAAATCGGCCTATTTGCGACTAGTTAAATGCTTGATGCATGTGACCCTTTATGACATCATTGCTATCACTGCAACATTTGTAATGAAATTGTTGATGAGAAAACTGTGCATGGCAGGGGCGTGAGTTATAGTTACCTTGAGCCACCAGTTATAGTTACTTGCGCTAACTACAAATGGTGAATTTCAGTGGCTTTGTAAGTTTAAAACATTATGTTCTCACTGAAATTCTCACCTAACTATGAAATCACTTTAACCCTGGAGAAAGTAAAAACAACGACCCCCCACAAAACTTGTAGAGCAGCAAAATACTATGCTTGAAACTTGCGCTGCCGACTAGGCTGCAGGTTTCATATTTCATACATATGAAAAGGGTTTGATATTTGACAGTTTTCTTTTTAAGTAGCCTTAGGGGCGTATAGCAAATCAAAATCACTTGGGTTCATGCAACATGTTAAGAGTATAAAATAGTTCCAAGTGCGACAGACTTCTAAATGCAGGGGCTATTGCATATGTTTAATAATCTCCTCTTGAGTAAGATAGTGAGCAGGCCTCACTGCGGTTATTCAGGTTTTACAGCAGCGATTTTTCTACTACTGCCTAGTCTGTAAGCCTCAGTCAATTTTAAGAGAGGCACCGACCCATGGAGAGCCACAATTAGGGAAATTAGTTTCATAGAAACTAGGACTGAGGCACTACTCAATTTGACCAGCTCGTAGAGCACCAAATAACACCTCTTTTTGATCATTACCAATCAGAGAGTTTTGCATCATTTGGAAAGACAAGCTATGTCTGTCAATGTACGTGATGCTACCTGATCGCAGGAATGTTTCAAGTCCAGAGATGACCTCATATCTTCTTTATGCAAATTCCTAACCAAATACTTAAGATACCTTTGAAGGAAAATCTGGTCGAGAAGTGAAACTATTTTGATTTTGTTTTACTATCTCAAAACCTGCGTGCAGAAGAGGCACTTCGCAAAGTGAGACAGTTCTGAATTCACTATTTAGGAGAATGGAGGTTTGTTGGTGCGCAGGAAAATACTTTTTTCTATGAACTCAGATTCTCCCACATCCACTTCACTACTTCGAGGCTGAGAAAAGAGAGCCTCTACACAGGAAAAACATTCTACTTATGGTAGAAGTGCACATTCCGAACACAAGGATTTAATAGATAAAGATACCGAGAAAAGCCTAAGAAACTGAGATGCAAGTCTGCATAGCAACCCAGCAGTGCCAACCCAAAACATCCTGACTGCACTTTTATCTTTTCATGGATTTTGAAATTCAAGCTTCAGCTACAAAGAAAAAGCCTACATAAGGATTTGTTTGGGAGTCTGTCATCGAAAGAGGAATGTATCTGTAGGTAGATGGTAGTCTTCCCCCTTCTACAATACTCAGAACAACTCTGCACATGTTTGTGGCTGTCCTCTCATAGTTTTTGGTCCCAGAGACCTTCTCCACTCATGCATGCATTTCCCAGGAGCACTTGAATGGCTAGCTAACAGGCAGCACTGCAGGCTATTAGTGGGTAGCAGTGGGGTTCTACTTGAAAGAGTAGTGTTTAAGTTCACACCAAATCAGGAATCTTGGGCCCATTCTAGAAGATCTAAAAGTAGTGTTTTCTCTTCTGTACACAAAGAAGCATACTCAAGTCTCGGTTTGCACTGTGCTCCCCAACCAACACCTACGCCCCTCTGCTAGTTGCTATATCCAGTTCTCATATCAAACCAAGTGTGCCCTCCCAGGGCATACTAAAGACTTCAAAATAAAATTAAAATAAGCTCTACAGGCTAAGGAGCCACAAACTTGCGTGGCCAACAGCTCGTCACTTTGCCAAAGAAGCCCTTTCATGGTCCCAAAGCAGGTTGTGCACCTTCTCCACCCTTTCACATTAGACATACTTATAGTGCAAGACTCTGGAGCACAGCCACAAGAAGCTACACACACCTTGTTGCAGCTCACAGACCTTGGCCAAAAAAAAGCCCTTTAGGAAGTAGTGTGGGGTGGAGGGGGTGGAGTAGTCAGCACCACGGGCTAACTTCTTCACAGTCAATGGCATCTCTACTCAGCAAGCCCAGCCTACAAGATGCACCCGGCAGAAGAGGGGTATTGCTGCCAGAGCCCTTAGTGTTCTCAGAAATGTGTCTTGCTGCCACTAAATGTACGCTTGGGAGACCCAAACCCCAATCATATTGTTTGTTGACGTCTCAGGCACTCAACTGGGGGGGAATTATGACTATTAAAATCAACTAAGAGATTTTTTTTTTTTTAAATCAAAGCGCGGACACTTTAAAATGGTTTGAATAGTGCAAACTTCAACCTCCTTATATGATGCTTTCCAAAAAATCTGGTGACACTTGTTCAGTACTCTATTTTGGAGGTCCAGTACTGAAGGATGCTTTTCGATAGCCTAAAAAAAATAGGCAATCCTTTCCTTTAATAGTTGGTATGTCAGTAGTCTCGTTATGGCCTACATTGCATGCCACCTGCAGAGCCAGGGCAAGGTTTCCAGAGCTGCTGCTTCAGTACAGCCTTTCCTGGCTGATACAGGGTCATTCACCAAAATCAAAAAAGTAACAAACTACAAAGCTTAATAAGAAAAAGCTGTAGTAATGGTTAGATGTGGCTTTTCACAAGCCTGTGACCACCTAAACATTGCTAGATCCTTCTAACTACCCAGAAGGGGCAGTGAAGGTATGACACAAACATTACCTCGACTCCAGGTGCTCCAGCACACAAAAGAAACTAATTATAAGCTGCTATACTGGCACCAGACCAACTTTAAAACCCTGCAGCACTAGCTGACTTTTATTAAGTGCTTCTTCAATTAATTTGGCAGCTGTTCTTTAGAATGGCATGAGCCAAAACTTCTCATTCCACAGCCAAGGTCTTTGGACACAGATGTGCCTCGCTTAAAATGCACTCCCTTACCCTCACTAAAGCCATCCACTCCTTGCAGCTTTTCTACAAATGGGCATCAGGATAACTTTTCATGCACGCAACATTACCTGCTTCTCCTGTTGCCAGCAAAAGCTCAGAAGCAGTATCAGCCAATTGGCACCACTCTGCCTCCTTAAATCCAAAGTGCCCCCATTTATCCCCACCTACAACGAAAAGAGTGCCAACTACAAACATATCAGTCAACACGTGGCACTTATTTTGCTTAAATCAAGCATTGCATTTCCAGATTGATCAGGGTTGGCCGTAAAAACTTAGGAAATGCTCCCTAAATGGATCTGAAGCACAATAAAACTGATGACCATGCACTTCTCTAGGAGCCCACCTCTGGTAGAATCAAATGTGAGCTGCCCTGAGGTCTCACTAGGCCCACTTGCTGCCAATTACCCCAATACAGGCCATGAACAAAAAAAATCAATGTGCCTAATATTGATGTGCCAAATATATTTGTTTAAAAAAAAAACAGACCTTAAAACAGAACCACCATATGTCCTCCACTGCTGGAAATCTTAACATGGTCACAGCTAACCCAGTGTGTGCTGGAAGAACCAGGCACCAGGGTTCAGGCTTGGCTGCGGTGAAGAAGGATTGGGGGTGGGCTTTTAGAACCAGCGGGGCTCCACACTCAAAGTAGTCCAGTGAGTTTACAATACTCAGCCCCCAAAGCACACCGTATTAAGAGGATGGGTAAAATCAACACAAAGGAGAAAATAAATTAAAAAGTCCTTTGGCGCAATGCATGAGAAGAAAAGGTGTTTGGTGTGTAGAACAAGTTAAGAGATGCCCACCCATTGCCTTTCTCAGCTGAAAATAAAAGATAATTTTGTTTAATAAAACAAAATAAAAAAAAGACTAATCACCTACTCTGTTGGTGGAGTTGTGAAACCCCAGGATAACACTGAGTAAAATTTCGCAACGTCACTGATCAGACTATCTCAATTATTACATCATTAAAAATTAAAGATTTCACTTCCTGTAAATTTTATATATATTATATATATCCAAGCAAAGTATCCCAGTCCTCTCTGATGCACCCCGGCCAGTGGCGTTCCAAAGGATGGGAAACAGACTCCGTAGTTTGTGGTTGAAAGCAGGTCTTTATTTTATTCCAGCTTATGTCAGGTTAGGTCAGACGCGTTTCGAATAACTACGTATTCTTTTTCAATATTCAATATTATATATATAAATATATATCATTTCTCATTTTCTGTTCCATTTACACCCCGCAGGCCCATCCTGCCACTGCGATGTGGTCAGACCAGGTTGAACGCCTCCAAGTTGAGCTGCAAGATGGTGTCCTTGACAGCGGCAAACACAATGCGGATGTTCTCCGTGTCTGTGGCGCACGTGAAGTGGGAATAGATTTTGTTGCTGTCGGGGTTTAGGTCTACAAACATCTTGAGGATGAACTCGCAGGCTGTCTGGGCATCTCGCTGAGGACCATCAAACTCTGGAAAGTAGTCCACGAGGTGCGAGTACATGATCTTATCTTCCAATAAGTCCTTCTTGTTAAGGAAAAGGATGACGGATGAATTCTGGAACCAGGGATAGGTGATGATCGTGCGGAAGAGTGCTTTGCTTTCCTCCATGCGGTTCTCATTGTCAGATTCCACTAGGACTTGGTCATATTCACTAAGGGCTACTAAGAACATAATGGATGTCACATTTTCAAAGCAGTGAATCCATTTCCTCCGTTCAGACCTCTGACCCCCAACATCCACCATTCTGAAAATAATATTTTCCAGATAAAAAGGGTACTCTATGATGCCAGTTGTGGGAACTCTGACACGCAATACATCCTGCTGGGTGGGAAGGTATCCTGGCAAGGAAATCCGGTCCACATCAGTAAGGTAATATTTGGCGGAGTCGGACAGCTGATATTCTCGCCGTCTATCGTAGCACTCCTGGATTCCAGGGTCATTCCACAGCATCTTAATGGCGCCGATGTAGGGCTGCTCGAAGGTACAGACCTTTTCAACATCCACCTCCCGCAGGAGAAGTGCATTGGCCTTGTTCTGTTCGTACTTGTATCGGATCTTCAGCGTCTGCATGGCACGGATCATAGACTGCATGGCAGTGAAGATGTTCTGGTACACCAGTTTCGCGAAGCCCCTCTTGTCCTCCTCTGAATATCCGGAGCCATGAATTATTCGCATCTGTTTGATGAATGTGCTCTTCCCACTCTCGCCTGTGCCCAGCAGCAGCAGCTTGAACTCCCGCCTGGCGTCGCGCCTGTCCTTCTGTGCAGCTGCTTCTCGATCTCGGCGTTGATGCGCTTGGACTCCTTCACCTCGTCGCTCAGGCAGCACGCCATCATGGAGTCCAGAGTCTTCCCTCCGGGGTCCCGCTGATGCTCATCCGCCGAGCATGAGACCCGCACCGCCCGCCGCACACCCGGCCCAGCGCAGCCTAACCCGCCCGCGCGCCTCAAAACAAGCCCCGGCGCAACAGCCTGGCGCGGCCAATGGGCTCCCGCGCTCTGCCCGTCCGGCCCCGCCTCCTGACCGACGTCAGCGCCGGGCTCGGGCCTGCGAACGCCATGAGGGCAGGCGGTGGCCCTTACCTAACATTTTCTATACACTGATTTACATACCATTGATTGTCTCTGTGTGTAGTGTGTATTTGATGTAAAGTGCTCCGACACCCTACCTACACTGTTATGAGTGGCACTATACAACTAATTAAATGCCACTGTGAGAGTGGTTATTGATACTTGAAGGGCACCATTAAAGGGTGGTAGTATGGGAATCCGTGGCAGATGTGGTCATTGGGGGCTCCAACAAACATTGTCGCAAAGGGCTCCACCAATGATAAAGCTGGCCCTACCTCAGCACTCTGGCGTCGTTAAGGCAAAACAAGACACGAAAAAGGACTCTGGGGGCATTCTATATTTTTTATAGCTCCTACTCTTCGCTCTTGCAGTAAACACTCTGCCACAAAGAGGAGGCAGTTCATGAGCTGGAGATCAGACAGGTGTTCACCCCTTTGATGGCATCGTGGGTCAAAGCGTTCACGAAGTCCCTCTGCTACCCCTGGCATGCTGGTTAAGTTAACTAGCCCCCATGCTGTACACCAGAGGGTTCTCTTCTTGGCACTAACAATCCAATATAGTTTATGAATCTCATCATTTATATTCAGAACATTGAGAAATGTACATTGGTGCTGGTTATAATGAGGCCCACAGTTCAATTCATTTTCAATAGGATAGCCAGGCATTCCGCTCGGACAGATTCAATGGTTACAAGAATGTCCGTGTTTGTAATGGTCTCATCGCATTCTTCTGCCGGGTTCATCTGGATTCCCGGTGTAGTCTTTGCATATTCTTTCTGAGCTGCACACTGCGGCATATTTCACTCTCAGGAAGGCCGTGCAGGCAGACAAACGGCCTCCTAGGAGCACATCTAACACCATAAAGAACACAGTGTATGAGTATTAATGGCCTGTCAGTCTCAATATTTTAAAAATCTATTTTTGACACGTGCTTAATTCCACTTGTAAGTTATACCTCCGGAGCTCTATTTTCTGACACAGACTGAATATTTCATGGAGCTGGAAAAAACGAGAAGTCGGCTGGTACAGCTGACATACTAGCAACAGCGCTGACATTTGTCTGATTGGTAACGCTGCCCGTCACAATATTTTCCGATGTTTACAACGCACCAAGGTTCATTTAGGACGTGAGACAAAATGTTTCTCAGCTAACAAGGACTTTTTTGGACGAGGTTGTCAAGCTTTTGAGGTTGGGACTCCAAATCAACATATTCTAAACATTTTGACTGATTTGTGGATGATGTTTTTCTTTATTTCGAGGCAAAGCCAACAAAAGCATACAGCAGTTCTAAAGCGGGCAAGAAAAGTAAGATAGCTCTGTGGGTTAACGAGTCTCCTTCATTGATTATTGTTGAGCCTGCATGCCAGAGGTTCAGATCCCAGTTCTGTTGCTTTAGACAATTATTCTTCCGTGGTTGACAAAAAAGAGTGACATTGAGACTGCTAATAAAAAACTAAAATCAAGCCTATTAAATGGCTGATGATGTTCTTGTTACATAGAGGTATTATTTTTGTTATTGTCATTAACACTATTATTATTAATATTATTATTAATACATATTATTATTGCTATGATTAATATTTGAGAAAATACGAAATGTTCCTATGTCCACCTTTTTTAGAAGGCTTAACAATAGTGATTGTATTTCCTTCCTTGATAAAATAAAGATAAATATACATTGAATCCAACATTATTTTAAGGAAGAAGCAGTTACGTGTTTTTTTTAGAATTGAGGTGTGAAGGACTGTCTCTGCACATGCATACCAATCTTTCACTAGTAAGTCGTTGGATCATAAAAGGGGTGCCGGCTTGGTAAAAAAAAAAACGTGCAGGAAATGTGAATACATCTATACTACTATTATAAAGGAAGAACTTTGAACCTTTGAGGAGGGTAAACTCGGGAACCACAGCGCCAATCCACACACCCGATACATCGTTGTAATTGTCAGGGTGTGCGGATGGACATAGGCTATATAAATTAAAAAAAAATAAGTTATTTAAAAATTTTACGAGAGAAAAAAAAGTAGTCCCATCGAAGTAGCGCCGGCCGTGACGTGCGTGCTGACATCAGGAGCGCGGGGAGGAGCAGCGTCCAGGAGCGCGAGGAGGAGCGGCGGACATGAGCGCGGGGAGTAGCGGCGGACAGGCAGGGAGGAGCGGTGAGGAGCTGCGGACAGGCTGGGAGGAGCGGAGAGGAGCGGCGGACAGGCGGGGAGGAGCGGCGATGAGCGGCGGACCGATGAGCTCAGGAGCGCGGGGAGGTGCTGCAGATGAGGTAAGGCTCCGGGGGACCCACGGACAATGTCGGGGCGGGCAGGGGCCCTGAAGCCAAGGTCGGGACGGGCTGCTACTCCGGGGGACCCACGGACAATGTCGGGGCGGACTGGGGCCCTGAAGCCTGATTGCTCCCGGACAAGGTCGGGACGGGCTGCTAGTTTTAATATAAATTGCTTTGCCTTTACTTGTATCCCAGACAGAACCTTAAGTAGATTAAAAACGAGCCCCAAATCAGGAAAGCTGACAGTTAAGATTAGGATTGGGATTAGCTCCATCCATTTCAAGATGTAATCTAAATTTAATTCACCTCCCGTAAGCAGTTTACAGTGGATGAATTCAACAATGAGCAAAAAAAATATTGGGTAAAAGTTTCCTTTGTAGTCTGTTGTGACACACACTGAGACGGTAGAGGCTGGTGATCTTTGAAAAAGGTGGATGTCATAATTTCAGGATTTCACCCTTATTTTTCCCAAATTTTCCTTGAGAATTCCCCATATGTTAAAAATGACCTTCATTGTGACAAGCAACAGCCTGAGGACTCCTGCTCCCAGCCGACATTGTGCCAGGGAAAGTGAAAGTGATCCCTACCTTAGTGGAGGAGCACACAGGGCTATGAAGCACACATTCCTACTGCAAGGGACAAACGACAATGGGGACTCCTGCTCCCAGCTCATATTACACCAGGTAAGGTGCAGGGCCAGATTGGCGGCAGTGGGCACCAGGCGTTTTCCCGGTGGTCTGGAGGGGTGGGGGCCGGTTTTGTTACTGGGGCTTGTTTTGCAGCAGTGCTCTTGCAAGGCTATATGTAAATCAGTCTTGACCCTGTGCCTCATAGGAGCAGTCCAGCCCGAACTGTTAAGCCAAGTCTTCCCTGGACCAGAAACAAGCATCCTGGGACCGGTTTCGGGGCAACACCCTTCATCAGCCTGGCTAGCCTGACTCCAGTGGCAAAGTGAGCAAGGGACCCACGTCTGGGCATACCCAGTCAACTTAGGGCAAACAAAGCAAACACAAGGAGATGATGGATGGAGCGCTGAAACTTTTCAGACACTCATCCCCCAGTCACAGATCTGGGTTGAATCCATCATTGTTCTTTAGCTCACTTTGCCACCCCAGTTCAGACCCAGCTATATGCAAATCAGTCTTGAAGCTGTGCTTCATGGGAACAGTCCAGCCCAAACTGCCAAGCCAGGTCTTCTCTGGAACGGAAACAAGCATTCAGGGACTGGTTTCGGAGGTAACTCACCTCATGAGCCAGGCTAGCTTGAATCCAGTGGCAAAGTGAGCAAGGTGCTAGATACATATCTCTGGCACTTTGCGTTAGTGTTTGAAATCTTGCCTAGATTAGACAGCAAACATAATGCCCTCAAGCTAACACTGAATTACAAACTGCTTATGCAATGCACTGACTCTGTTGCATATTCCCAGTGTTAACCCTAGGAAACAATAGGAAAACAGTTAAATGTTCAAAATTACAGTTCAATACTGGCACTTATGACAAATTTATACCAAATCCAATCACACTTTAGATCCATTTGCACACTATTCCCCTGACATGATTCCATTCCTTGATCTGCATAAAAATGCTTTCAAGTCCTTACATTTATTATGTACCACAGGATCTCAATATAGTAAAAGAATGGATCATCATGGACCTTCTTGGTACTCAAGTAGGTGCCACAAGACCAAAGGGAAATTAATTTATGTTATTAAACAGGGGTTTCACAACCCAATGAGAGAGCCCCACACCCAATACAAGCAAATTATATCCTTCGCTAAGCAGGAGGGATTGATTCTAATTGGTTGGCCTTGGTTGAGGCCAAGAGTAGAGATTCTCTGGTATTGTTTTGCACACAGTAGTCTAAAATCTTGTAGTCCTCTTGAATTCTCTGTGCAGCTTCAACAGTGGGTGGAACATTTCAAGGAAATGTACACACCAATTAGTTCAGAGACTGCCCCTATTTTAGAACCTGTATTAGATAGTCAGGGTCCAGGGAACGTTACAGATCAAGATCCAATACAATTTTCACTGAATGACACTCTCAAGGACATCCAGCTCTTAGACCCAGGAAGGAATCAGGCCCAGACAGAGCCCCAGGAAATCTGTTCCACTTTGAGCCAGCCATGTGTGGACCTTACATAAAGGCATTATCAAATAGGATCATGGCGGACAAGAGAATACCTGACACGTGACAAGGTGCCAAAATAATCCCATTGTTTAAAAAAAGGTGATAGATCAATTCCCAGCAACTACAGACGTATCAGTCTTATCTACAACTTACAGAAGGTGTTTTATCACCAGGTTCTTGATCGATTGCTAGAGTGGATAGACAGAGCCATAATTCTCCCCACCCCCTCCAAGCAGGTTTTTGTACTAGGGTGAGTACAATAGATCACAGCTTTCTACTCAATTGCTTGGAAATAAATAAAGCTCTCCAAAGACCGCTTGAACACAACCTTCCAGGACTTGAGGTCAGCATTCGACCTGGTCCACAGACAGCAACTATGACGCACTCTTGCTTAAAAGCATTTAACTCCGAAATTCTAGATGGTCCCATTTGACTTCACAGGCAGAATTTTGCCCAAGTAAGGTGGGGGACAGGGGGCTAGATAACAGATTGCATACCTATGAACCTATGCTGTTTTAATTATCCATTGTTTTTGTTTTATAGATAAAATGTATGAATTATCTGTCTTCTGCACTTTTTTGCACAAGATTTTAGCTGATAATTCAATGATGTTTACATGAATTTTGATTGATGGATGCACTTTAGCCAACTGTTTTAGGATTTGTTCATGCATCTTAACTGTGATTTATACATTTGGCTTTGTAGTATGACTCTTTTATGAGCTAGTTTTGGAACTAAACCTATAATATTAATAATAATAATAATAATAATAATAATCATACAAATAATAATAATAATAATAATAATAGTAATAATAATATTAATACCTTCATTTTGGCACTGTCAGCATTTTATTATGAGTGCCCCCTTATGCCAAGAATAACACACAATATTTCAGTACCAGTATGTTGCCATTGATACTGCCTATATACCATGTGTGAGCCGCACATTAAAAATTACCTCCAGTAATTCAGTCATCATTTTATCATAGTTTGCTTCTCCCAACCTAGCCCATCAGCACCAATATGACACATATGATGTTTCTGAGTCAAGCACTTTCCTCCAGTATGCCAGCACCAGCATTTTTAAATAAGTGCCTCCTTATGTTAAATATTACTTCCAGTATTTCAGGGTCTGCATTTTTCTTTGGGGGCCCTCTCTTAAACCAAGAATTGCTTCCAATTTCCCAGTGCTAGCATTTTTCCATGGGCACCCCCCTATATACAAGTAGGCCCCCACTGTATGCCAGTATGCAAGCTCTAGCATATTTCCAGTGAGGCCCCAATGCCAACAATTACTTCTGGTCTGTCAGTGTCTGCATTTTGCCACAGGTGCACTTCCTTTTCTGATAAGAATTATCTCCAATTTGCCAAAGGAAGTGTGCTGCCTTGGGTGCCACCATAAGTCCAGAATTATATTGAGTATGCCATGGCTAGCTGCAGACTCACAATAATAAAACAAATGCACTCTTACTCAATCACACTATCAAAATCGCGCCATCTCACATTCACTCGTTTCCCCCTCAATCACTCTAGCTTACACTCACTCACTTCACTTACTTGTTCCCACTCTGACTCATTGTTCTCACACACAAACATACACATACTCACTGGTTCTCACTGTCACATACAAACATACTTACACACACTTATCCTTTCAGACACACTGACTCTGGACCCTTGTGCAACTTTACCTGCTGCACCATTGTTAGCTACACTTTTGACTCACTTCCACTCCCTCTCACAATCTCCAATCACTCACTCCTTCTTATGCTCTCACACCAGGTGTGGTTCCTCCATTGGGGCCTAGGAGCTGCGTCCCTCCAAAATTCCTTCACATTTACACAAAAACATATTAAACAGGTGAATTTATTTATAGATATGATCGTATCTCCAAATAAATCAATATATTTAGTTCTCTGGGCTTTCTGTTTCAGGCTGCCTGCCTCACCTCGCCTGAAGCAGGAGACGGAAGCCAGGCAGTAAATCAACTCTCTCAACTGTGATGCATGACTCAGGGCTTTCTGTTTTAAAGCACTTCATTGCCATTGTGGTCTATGGTTGTGTGTAATCTTTAGGCTAGTGATGCAATCAGCGTCACCGTTTCGGGTGCCAGAGACTTCATTCCTGTGTGATTTCAGACATCTGTCATTCAAAGGCATATATCCCACCCTTTTGTCATACTTGAGAGTGGATGCAAGCACGTCTGATCTGGTGCCTTGTTCTCTGTAATGGTAAGTGTTTGCATGTTAATGTTGTGTTATATATATTGTGCTGAGACCCCTCATCACGCTAACCTCCCCCACTGTGACAACTCTGGCCCTCGCTGCAGATTGCTGGCTCTGTTAGAAGTGGAGCTGCAGTATTTGTTCCCCCACGAAATGGATTCAAATAACGAGTAGGGTTCTCGCTCCCTTGCAAAGTTGATCCAAATATCTGAGTCAAGCAAGGTGAGAAGTATGTGCTTACAGTGGACAGTTCTCTGATGTATGACATTAAAACTGGATGTGTCGTCATGCCCCTAAGTTAACACTGATGCCAAAACATAGATTGACTTGCAAACAATTAATTTAAAAAACATTAAGGGAATGCATTTCAGGGATTTAGTTCCTCTCTTATTTCACATGCTTTACTTAATCCTGCATTCCCCAAGAGTTAGATATTGGATAATGTTGTTTATCTGTATTTTTGTTCTGTGCATACTTTGAGGCTTGAGCCATGCCCAGTGTTTATACAGGGCTTCTATTGAGCGTGCAAGTGATAAGGCTGAAGCCAAACAAAGTGTCTGTCAGTGGGTTGGCCTCTCTACAGAGCACACAGAACAATGTTTATGTATTCCATTTGTAAATGAAATCTGTGGCTATGTGTGTGAAGGTGTACACAGATGTAAAACTATTGGTAAGGCAACAGATAGAGATATTAAATTGCTTAAATTTGAGGGAGTGCAGTGCATGTTTGGAGGTGGTGAAGTGAGAGAGATGTGAAGAAGTGCATTTGGGGAAGAGTGAAAAGAGGTGCTTGAAGAGGAAAGAGAGGTGGCTAAAGATGTGCAGATGGACAAGATAGGTAGAAAAAAAGAGGATACTTATCTAACATAAAGCACACATAACAGAAGGACAAAACCCCTTCCACAGACCTCAGTACTATTTAATTCACAGACTCACAGTTTCAGAATTTAAACATTTCAATGTTGATTATTTATAACAAATCATTGTTGTTACTCATTTATCTTAAACAACTAACACCCATTGACGAAGCCAATCATACTGGCAGGCTTTAGGTGTATGTCAGTTGTTGTGTCAATTATCTGGATACGATTACATTTTAGAGAGAAACTAAAATACCGGTCAGGTGGCACACTATGGGACTCACAGAAATGTATTTGACATGTTACTTTATAGAGAGCCCCCACTTTTTTTATTCCACTTAAAGTCCTGTCTGCACTTCGATATGACTGGTTGCAGCCAGCAGCTGTGGGTGCTTCTCAAAGCCTGGTAAGAGTATATTTTTCCAAAGTTAATGCTGTATGCATTGCAGGACACTGGGCAAGCATACTTTTTAAAGGGCAAACATTGTCATCATGTACAATTAAAGCATTACAGTAACTGCAGAAGATATAAATGCAGGAAGATATGGGGCAGTTTTTAGTGTGTTTTATATTTGAAGACTATACATTCCCACTGCTTTTTGAACCTTGCTTTAGATCTACATTCATTTCCTTTAAAACGCACCATTTGCCAATCTGTTTCTTCATTTCATTCCCGGGAGAGGGGCTCACCCTGGACTCCAGATGGGAAACAACCTTAACAATGCAGTCATTACATCGCATTATCGTTACAGTGCGGTTGTTACAACAACTGCGTTGCTATTCGCAGTACATTACAACGCAAGTTGTTACAATGTCTTGCTCTAGATGGCGCTCTAAACTAAGGAATAGTATAATTTATTATTCCAACACCTTCCCTACTGTTGCAAACACTGGAGTTGGAATTGTAAATTATACTATTCCTAAGTCCAGAGGGCCATCTAGAGCATATCGCTGTAAGAACTTGCGTTGTAATGGCACTGCGATGTAGCAATGCTGTCGTTGTATCAACGCCGTTGTAATCGCATGCAATGTAATTGGATATATTCCCCCAGATTTGTCCATTGACCTTGTTCACATTGCTCACTATTTATTTAATTATTTACTTATATAGCGCTTGAATCAACCCCCGAAGGGGTATCTCTGCGCTTAGGACGTACCATGAGGATGTATTGCAGCTGTAGCTAGATAAGGTGCAAAAAAGAGTAGTCTTAAGCACGTTTCTGAATTGTAGATGATCAGTGCATTGTCCTAAAATAACAGGAAGCTCGTTCCAGTATTGAGGGCCAAGGTGGAAGAGAGCTTTTCCTCCTAATCTAGCCTTCCTTACTCCTGATACCACAATTAATGTTTGCCACCTGATCGTAGAGATCTGGAAGGTAGATACGGTGTAAATTTCTCCGAAAGATAAGAAGGGCCTAAATTAAACAGTGACTTGTTGATAATGCAGCTGATTTTGAATCTTACCCGTTGGCGAATAGGGAGCCAATGCAGCTGCATAAGAAGAGGGCGAGAAGGGGTCCAAGGAAGAGCGTTGAGGCCGCCGTGTCCTGGATTACCTGAAGCCTGCTGAGCGGGGCATCATTGGCAGAAATCAGCAGGTCATTACAGTAGTCCAGATGGCTTAATACAAGTGTCTGAGTTAAAGTTTTCTGGGTTGAGGAGCAGAGGGAAGACTCGACAGAGCAGGCCTATTGTGTGAAAACAGGAGCCGGCTGTCTGGGCAGCATGCTCCTTCAAAGTAAAGGCTTGGTCTAAACGGATACCCAGGTTCTTAACTGTCAGCTTGGGGGCAGGATGGGGACCCAGACCGGTCAGCCACCATTCTGGCATCAATAGGGAAGGAGCTTCTCAGAAGAGCATAATCTATGTTTTCCCCACATTGCACTGGAGGTAATTTCTCTTCATCCAGTGAGCGATAGCTCTCATACCGTTAGAGAAGGCCAGCTGCACAGAAGGAGTACAGGTTGATCAACAGAAAGATGATGGGGACAGGTGAATGAATTAAAAGATGGATTAATAGATGGAAAGATGAATGCATAGATAGATGGACGGAGGGTGAAATGGTGGAAAAAACTCTTCTAAATAGGGCCGGGTTTGCTTCCTTTGCATGCTTGGTGTGAGACTGGTTAAAGTGGAGAGTAAGATTTAAATTTTGTGGCTACTGACCCCAAACTTGGAAAACAGCCTTCACCATGTTCATCTGGTACTAATTGACTTTCTGGGCCCCAAATGCAGCGGATGAAACTTAAAATCGTTTTGGTTTTAGGTTTCCGTGCATGCATTTGCTTATTTTGTATTTAATGTAGGTGACTGCAGCTACAATAAAAAATCATGCAACTGGTGGTGTGTTTGTTGCTGCAGCCATGGGCATTCAATGAAGATAGAGGGTTGGTTTGAAAGTAAATAAAGTTATACTAATACCAGTGCTTAATGTGTAATAAAAAGAAAACATTGGTGCAGGTGGCTATATTTCTTTCTTAGACAGCAACTGCCCAAACTTCCATTGGCACCTCCAACTTGCACCACTGGTACCGCCCAAAGCTGGATTGCAGTGTGTGAGCAATCACACATACCTAAATGTGATGGGTTTGAAGAGGAGAGGGTTTCAACTATTGGAAAGTAATAAAAGAAATTATGTCAATGCATATTACAGTCCTTTTTTTAACTTCACTTTACTAAAAGCTCATGGGACTGCTGCGCTATGGTGTGAGAAGGTGGCATGGTATATGATGTCCACTAGTTAAAGTGGGCACCTTCCACCAGTCCAAACAAGCCTTATGGTGATTTAAGAGGTCAAAGATAACCTTAGAAAGCTATCCAAGGGGTACCTGTGGAGAACAGCCTTCAGGCTTAGTCTTGAAAGAATGTTAAGCAGCGTGTTTTACCAGAATGCAATCTTCTTGTATTGGTTAAATGAAAGGAGAACCACTCAGTAGTTATAAGAATATATATGTATTATTATAACACACCTTAAATACCTCACAGTATCAACTACATGCAGATAAACACAAAGCACACACTACTGTAGCACAGAAACAATCGTAAGTAGCACTAATACACAGTGGGATCTTGAGGGAAACCAAACCATATACTAAAATAGTGGTATAAGAACCACGACTCAAGTCGGGACAGTGTCTAGAGGATGTAGAATCACTGGAACCTCAAGGAACCACCCAAGGTGAGTAAGTAGGGACTCCACGGAGGACGGGTGCAGTGTGAGAAAACGATTGAGTGCTACGAGCAATTCAATGGGAGAGTCGCAGTTGCAGTTTTAAAGTTTAAGGACTATTCCCAGGGGATTATGAGGAAACACTTTGGAACATAGAAGGTTGGAAAGCCACCCCACCTGTGGATACCGAAATACCAGAGTTACCTACCCCAAGGAAGCCGCATGCATAGGGCTGAAGTGGTGTCGGAAACCGCAGTCGTTCTCAATGGGAGTCTTCAAAGAAATGCCACTGCTGGTAAAAGAAAAGTGTCCGGTGGAATCCACAGGATGATTCTTGAAGGAAGAAACCTGAAAGCATAGGGGATAGAGTCTGGGTCACACAGGAGTGACCAGGGCCTAAGTAGATGGATGGCAATCGATGTTGGGGTGCTTCAGGTGTAAAGAGGGGGACCTTGACTTTACAGCTGCAGGGACCAGGAGATGTTGAGGATGACCAGGAGCCATATATGAGCTGTCCCATGAAGGATGTCTGGCGGGAGCACCAATAAGCCTTGACAGCGGCAACCCACAAAAAAAGATCAAGAAAGGTTGCGGTCCGGTCCAGCAAGGACCAGGAGACTCACCACACCAAGGGGAGTATGGGCAGACCTGGAGCAATCAGGGGAGCCCAAGAAAATCAGTGTTTTCCCTCCAATGGACCCACAGGCTGACGGCACAGGAGTCGCGAGGGGACCTCTAGCAGTTTTGCAAAACAACAGTTTGCAGAACACAGATTATGAGAAGGCCAAAGTCTATTGTATGAAATGTGTGCAGAGATTGGGGTTACCAATAGCTCAAAGAATTTGGTTGGGGAATGCCAACAATCATATGTACTTGCAAATGTACACAGTACACAGGGGTTTGAGATCAGTGGTCCCCTCGAGGGATACTGGCCTCAAACTTGGTGAGCAGGGAGCTCAACTTCCTGGAACATAGGAACCTACCTCCTGTGTTGCTGGAGCCTTCGGAGTCTGCAGGAGCTCAAGATCAGCAGACAGGTTATTTGCGTTACGGTGCCTACAAATGCCGGGGATTGACTCCTTCACTCCAAAGGAGATACTTCAGTTGTCTTTGATGCTCCACAGGTCCTGCACATAGCCTGTATGGTGCACGGGCATAGACAAGGTGTTGGACAGAGAGGGAGATCAAGTCGGACGCACTCGAAATTCAGCAAAGTTCAGAATGTCCAGATGGTCAAAAGTCGTTTCATGTTCTACACCAGTGCAGACCCCTTTTGTCTCCAATTTTGTGAGAGGACTATTTTAAATAAGATTATTTGCCCTACCGAAAAAGCTCTATTGATTGCTTGGACCTCTTTCTGTATTTCAAGAACGTTTGAAATAACATAAGAATTTTACGGGGATTAACGTTCCATACAGGATATTTGGTGGGCCTCTTATCGCTTCAATTCGAATTTTTGAAGAACTTCATCTGAATATATGGTGTCAACAAACTATATCACGTTTTTTGATCTCCATTTTGCTCTATAAAGCCATCCTCCATAAAAAGACTTATTTAAATTACTTAAACCGTGACCTCGCATCAAGTTCCTAGGTCCCAGCCTGTGAAGAATACCACATATTTCTATTTTGATGAAATAAACCACAAGTGTTCTGGCAACTCCTGATGAAGACACTCTATGTTACGAAACGCGCGTTGAAGATTAACCCCTTGCCACTTATATGTTTTTAACAAAATGAAATTTTTATGTCATTGAAATGCTTTGCTTGTTGGCATGATGTTTATACTTTTGAATAAAGATTATTTAATATTTTACCTTTTTTGAACTCATTTCTCAGTTTTACTGTAGTGTAGTTCCTATCATCCCAATAGGCTCTGCGCATTGGAATAATACCTACAATAGTAAAGGCCTAGACCAGACGTTAACTAGGTCTACTACTGTCGATATTAGACTTAAAGTTTTGGGTTTGCCAGCTTAGCTCAGAGTTCACTAGAAACTTTCTCGAATGTTCAGGAAAGAATAAACTTCCCTGATTAGACAAGAAGGGATTTAGTTTCTGACAACCATAGAACATGACAACTTTGCTCTCCACTAATCAAGAGTAAATCTCGAGAGTCGTGTGAACAAAAGGCAATTTATTTTACTCAGTCAGTACGTGCATTCTTAGTCTCATCAGATTGTAGAGAAAAGGAAGAGACGGGCGTGTTCAATAAAAAGGTGTTATTTATTGATCAGTCTCTTTTCTCATACAAGAGAAATGGATCGATATTATTGCAATACTTATAGTTAAGTAAAGTGCATACATTAAAAGCAGCAGTATAAAATAATGCTGTAAAAACATTGATATGGTTTCTAAGCCATAAGATGTTTAAAATGAATAAAATATATTACATACACATATACATTTGACTAAACGTACTCAACTGGTGTTTCTAGATACGCCTACCCCGTGTACCTGACCTATGTCTAATACGAGGGCGGGAATAGAAAGTTACAGTTTAAGTTAAGTTTGTTTTTGCCAAGTGAAATAACTTAAGAATTCTCTGTGAGGGGTTATTCAGTTCTGTACCTGGAAGTTAGGATGAATGAGGAATGGTATCTCTTTCTCTGGTCTCGATATTCCAGGCTGCCTGCGAGGGCTACCCGGAAGCGCCGGTGCTGGATCTCTCGGCAGGAGAAAGCAGCTTCTCGTTCTCAGCGCGTCAGAAAGGCGGGGCTGCTGCCAGCGGGGTCTGCTCTGCTCTGGGCTTCGGCAAGTATGGCTGCTCCGTCTCGTCACCACGCGTGTGTTTGCATAGGGCAAGATCGGTAATATTTATACCTTTAAGGTGCCGAGATTGACGTAAGGATGGACATAGATACGTCAATAAGGATGTCATACGACTTGCTCGTTAGCACATTCTTTTGCTGAAGTTCTCGGTGAAATCAAAACAATGGCCGCAGGGTTTTGCCCAGGTTGTCATAGGTTTGATTTGTTATGAGAACTCCGTATGCCTTATCAGGGGCTGGAGGAATATCGCTTGTCTAATTAGATCGCAAGCGTTATGACCTAATCAGATAACACGTCCCTGTGCCGTAGTGTGACTGCGTCAGATAACGGTATCTGCATCATGGGGTTTTTCTGCCTCATGGGCTGATTACTTAGTTAACTTGTTAGTTTGCTAACCAGAATAGGGTCAGGAATAGGGGGATCGATTCAGAACCTATAGGAATACATCACACCCACTCCACGCTAACTATGGTCATATTTACTAATCTATGCATAGTATAACATAGTACAACATACTATAGAGTATAGTGTATACCTTACCACCCCAAAATACATAAATGCATTTTGAAATTTTCAAATATACAGAAAAATTGCAGTCATATGTATTGCATGCACTCAAGCTATGGAATAATGCTAAAGTAATCACGTATTTGTATACATTATTGCTTATTTGGTATATGAGAAATTACACATGAAATGGCTCTTAATACAGAAAAAAGTTCGAGACCATTCCATCACAGAATAAAATATTTATGAACATACCAGCGGGCAGCTAATGTCTATATGCTATCTAAAATTTAGAATTCTTAGTTCTCTAAGAATAGTTTCTTACTTTAAGCAGAAGATAGTGTCCCGAAAAATATGCAAAAATATTTTGGGGCTGCTGAAAAACTTGCTGTCCGTGAACTGGAGGGAAAATTGTTCATGTGACTTTATTTTTAAAGTTGAAGGCCGAATTCAGGGAACGCCGTGTGCGAGCTTGCTCAAAAGTCTCTATTTCTGCTCTGGTGAGAACATCATATCATTTAGGCTTTCGAAAAAGCTGTCAACAGCTTCCTGGGAAAGTTCCACTAACTCGGAAATAGGTGTAATCATGCATTCGTGCGCATGATTGTCTCCATTGACATTCTGATTTGCATTGCTGACAGAAGGTCGTACCTGTTCGATGCTGCTTTCATCTTGAACTTCACTACCCATCAATCGTAGTGGTGAAGCTTCCACGAATGCCGTCATCAGGATTGGTAGCCTTTGAGGGCAGCACAAAGCATGAACCTTGATCGGGCTCAACAATGTTTCTGCATCCATTGGCGCATCCGATTGTAGCGTCAGACAGGTGTCTAACACGCATTCTTCTCCGCATAGCAGACACCTTAATACAGGTAAAACACATCTTTGCCACATTGGTCGAAATGATAGAAACCAAGTCATGTTCAGGTCTCTAAGCCGGGAGAGTCCCAGGATTTTTGATATCCGGTCCCGGTATCCAATGGCTAGGATTGTTTCTTCCCTTGTCGCAAGAGTTTTGTCTGTGACATGGGTTGCCATAACGAAAAATAAGGACTAAGAATAGGATTCCTGCAATTAGTCCCAGGATCAGGGGAAGTCCGCCAAAAATCGAATGGACGAAATCTGGAAAAATACCCAGTATGGCTTTGAATGGTGTTAATGCCATCGAAAATACTGTCTTAAATACCTTTGAGACCCCAGTGGTATCAGAAATATTTAAGATTTCATTCAGGATTTCTGCGAAATGTATGGGGGAATTAGTTGATAACAATGAATGTATCTCTGCAGTCGTCCTTGCGACTTGTAGATCATACGTTTCTTTTGATGATGTGAGCCTGGTAGGCATCTGAAGAAGCACTGTTTTCATTCTGCTTAAAGTATCTATTCGAATAGAAGTAATTTTCAAATTGGGCCATGCCCTTGCCTCCCTGTCTGGAAAGGAGCTGGGGAACAATGAGCGTCCACAGCACTTGACCTTCGCAGTCGTAGTTACGAGATAAGGAGTCCCGGGCATTGGACTACAACATCTGCGATCTACAATTAGAATGTAACTCCCATTATAGAGTCTTTGAAAGAATGGTTCTATTTCTGTTGCAGGTGCGCCTTGCTGGTGACATGAAAGGTTGTATGAATTCCCTTCACAGGCTCCATGTAAACTAATTCCGTTACACAGAAGTGTGCCACATAGTGACATCGCACAATTGTTGCCACTAAGAAACACTTTCTGTCCTTTATTACTGACACATGCATGTGAATAGGGCAGGTTCCATGTTGTTTTAATGTACCCCTTTCCCAATTTCTCGTACATGCCAGCCTGTATATATTTTTGGCAGTATTGAAACCTGAAGGTTGAGATTGGAATATTTATTATCCCATGTATTATCCATTCACTGACAGGTCGTTCTGACATTGTCACTGGTAATCTTTCTAGTTTTTCAATGCTCAAGATTGTATAATCAGCACCCCTTTGCGCCATACTGATTTGTCTATCAGTAAGGTTAAAGATTTGGAATAGTGACGTTGTGTTGATTAAACGCCAAGGTACATAGCCTGAACGCAGGTTTTGTAACGTCCAGCCAAGCTGTACAATAGAACGCAATTGGGACTGACCGTGTTGTAGCAACAGTAAGTCCTGCGATAATATGTCGATTGCTGAAGACACAATGCTGTCCAAAGAAAAAATTCTGGAGGACAGAGTCATTAACCCATTGTCCACTACAGAAAGTGATTTTTCCAAATTAATACGGTCAATTTCCCGTATTCTCTCTGCTGTCTCAATTTGAGTAACCTTCCAGGCCTCATTGTATGCTGCATATACAGAGGCTGCTATGAAACGTTTTTGACGCTGTTTGCGTGGTCCCATTATGAAATCACGCAAGTCAGCACCATCAGTAAGTAAAGTTAGGTGTTGCTTAATTTCTGCCAGTGTGGAAGTTTGTAGCCATTGAAGGCATAATTTGCCCACACTGTAGGTTGTTATTATCCCTGGGTGATGTCTTTGGGGATATCTAGGGTCTGGCCTGGTCATTTTGAACCCCTGTGTTTTGTTCAGGAATCTGTCTTGACAGTTATTAGTATCTGTGGGCCAGATCAACCATTGTTTCCAATCAGGATGTGTTCTGTTTGATTTAATACATAATTTACGTCTATCTCTTCATCTATAGAGCTATTGCTGTACATTGTTGGCTTTGGAATAGACGGTTTATTTAAATCTTTGATTTTGGCTAAGCCAAGACAGGTGGTTTGTTGAACAGTGTCATTTAAAAATATCATTTGTTCTGGGATCATGCAGGCTCTAAACAAAGATTCTATACCCTGTACTTGCCATTCTTTTGTGCCCCAAACACTTTTCAATTCAACATTTTTGTCCCAATAATCAAAAACCAAAAGTATTCATTTGTTCAATGAATGAGTCCGAATATATCAATTTTGTGTTTGTTATCATGGTTTTTGTCCCTGTCTTGTTTGATAATTTAAAATAAAATGTTTCAGCATTACTTATGTTAAAACCTGAAAAGTATGAATATTTGTCATAGAAGGTTCTTGAGCTTCCTTTTGGAGGTGTTGCACAATGTTCCCATTGATTATAATTTAAAACATTTCTAGGTTGTGCAGATCTATGTAGAAAATGGTTACCATAGTGGTTATAACAGTACATACTATCATAATTGGTAGAACCCTGCAAATAATCATGTTTGGTAAATTTAGCAGACATTACTAAGTCAGACATCATATTATTAATGCTTTCAAAGTCCCAATCATCGGCAAATGAGTTTGGTTTTACAAAGTCACTCAAGGAGATCTTAATTTGGTGTGGATATTTCAGGATTTCGACCGGACCATAAATTTCATAGTCAGTGTTGTCCCATGCTACCCCACCCGGTATAGGATTGGCTGTGAAGTTGGCTGAAGAAAGTTCTCTTTTTTCGACGTGTGAAGATGTGTGTGGTTTGAGGATCAAGTTGATTTTCTGACTTGCTGTGTCCATTTTAGCATATTTTCCCTCAATGAAGCGTCCCAAAGTTAGTACCATGATGAGCCAAAGTATGAGGATAAATGCACCAAAACCCACCCAAAATTCAATCCATGGGGAAATCAGATATGTTTCTTTCAGTTGTTTCAAAAGTTCTTTAGCTTTATCTTTAAAGGTTTTTGATGATGGCTGTGTCTTTGATTCGCATAAGCCTTCAGAGGAATCATCGAAATTTATGAAGTAGCCGGATGCAGTTCTGTCAATTGTTCCAATTGCTTCAGGATTTCTGTTTCTTGCATGTTCACTTGGTACTTCACTATAAATTGGTGTGTCTCTGCTAAATGTTTTTATTTGGGTTTTCAGAGGTCTGAGTTCTATTGCATTGTTGCATAGTCCTTGTTGTTCTTCTGTAGGCGTTTCAAATGTGATGAGCCTCTTCGTTAGGACCTCTGTACTGGTAGCAAACCTTGGTGTTCTGCTACTTATTGGGAGTCCACTTGGCCTACTGTTTGTTATTGGCCACATGATTGTGGTTTTACCAGGTCGATGGATACAACTCGGTTCTCCTTTTTTCCAGCAAGTGGCGGTAGTACAACTGATCTTGTCCCGTTGACAGACAAGACAGGAACTGCTTTTCTGTAAGAAGGCCCAAATTCCTTCTTTACCGCGATCTTCTCCCTGACTAGATCCCCGACTTTTGGAATCCAGACAGGTCTTGCTGGGACAGGTGGTGGTTCTTCAGTGGTTGTTGGCTGTTGTTTCAACTTTATGTTGCTCAGGTCTTTTCTTGTTTTGTTTAAGTCCTGCAAAATAGCCAAACGGTCTTTGATATCAAAGCTTTTTTCTTTCACCACTGAAGTCTGACTGTCAAGGTCAGAGATCAACATCCTATTTCCGAATAATAATTCGTACGGACTGAATCCCTTCAGAGAATTTCTTGGCAAGTTATTTAGACTACGTTGGACACTTATTAGATGTTTGACCCACCCAGCTCCCGAACCTAATATCTTTTCTGTTATAGATTGCTTTATGCCTTGGTTTTTTCTTTACACCATCCCGTACCCTCAGGAAGGAAGTGAGAAGATTCCCGCTGGGCTATGCTCATTTGGTCATGTTTCCCCTCAGGCTGGAGGGCTAGAGTGAAAATAATGGTCAAACATAGCATGCTCTTAGCGTATATGTCATTTAGACTCGCAAATCTTTGTATAACAGTCCAGACGTCAGCCGAGTGCTGAGGATCTACATTATAAGTGGAACTAGCCTGTATATGTTAATCGCAACCCTTCCTTTTTACTCTTGATTTTTTCTTGAGCAAAACGGCGAGGTATTAAACTGTTTTTCTCCCCACTGCGATCTCTGTTGCAGTTTGGGCAGTTTTTTACAAACATGGTGTGACGCAGGCTCATGCCTGGCCACCAGTACCGTGATTGTAATTCTTCCAGAGAATCTTTTAGTTTGAGGTGTCTGAGACCCTCGCCCATATGTGCGTCTGCGATTAACAAGTTTCTCCTGTCCATGTTTGGAATCACTCTATCCCCCACTCCAGGGATTCGAGCAAAAGGGACGGAGTTTGCATCGATTATGTATGTATAATTGAGTGGATAGTTGATCGGTAACGCTGAGCAGTCGCCTTTTGATGACGTTTTCACCGCCAGCACTGTTTCACCGTCAATGTATTTTAATGTACGCTTTTTTCGAACTACGGGAGCCGTTTTAGTTGCTGCCGCTGTGGCTGTTTCAGCCAATGAATTCCCTGCAACGTGAACGCCATCACGCTGATGACTCAGTGAGTGTGTCACGTGAGTCTCTGGTAGTTCTTTTTGTAAAAGAGCTATTTGTTCCCAGAGCAGTTTCTGCTTTATTGGTGCATCTGTGTCATCTTTGTAACCGTTTTGAATCCATGTCTGCAAATCCTTGTTATATGATTTGACGCAGTAATATGAATCTGACACTATAAGTGTCGGGAATTCGCGATCCGCATTATCTAGCGCCATTTTCAATGCTAATATTTCAGTCTGTTGTTCTGAATTAGTTTCTACTGAGTGTGTTTTTGTTAATAGAGGTTTTAGTTTACCTCCGCGCCACACTTCTTTTGTAATCCCACATGTTGGGTTGTATGCCTGTTCTCCCCAAACGGGGGGTTGAGCATGTCCGTCTGTATAAATTACACAGGCGTAATGTCGTAAAAGCAGAATGTCGATAGGCAGAGGGAATGTTTTTTCCATTTCTAGAAAATTGTCAGCCAGGCTATACTTGATAACTCATATCCTAAAAATAGGACTGTCAGATGGGCAATTCTGGATTTTTTAAAGTTGAATTTGTAACCCTCTGCTGCGAACCCAAGTATTATAGTGTTCACTCTCTTCAAGTGAGTCTCCAAGTCATCATCTGTTAAGTAAATGTCATCGACATAAGATAATGCTTCATCATCATATAGTTGTAGTAATTCTGTTACTCTCGCTGAGAATACTCCCGGGCTGTTCTTGTACCCCTGGGCTAACCGACAGAATTGTTTTTGAGTGCCATTTATTGAGAACGCAGTTAAATATCTGCTCTCTGGTGCTATGTTTTGACAAAAGAATCCATTGGAGATGTCTAAGGTTGTTTTGTATTTTTTGCGCACTATGTTATTCATTAGTGCAGCACTGTGTGAATTTTGCACTGCAAAAGTTTTGCAACATGTGTTAAGGTGTCGGTAATCCAAAACTAGACGATATGAATTGTCTGGTTTGGAGACCGGAAACAAAGGGTTGTTCATTTGTGAGGTGCAAGTTTCAATCACCCCCTGGTATTCTAGCTGATCTAGTATTTTATTTACCTGTTTTTTAGCTTCTTGCTTAATTGGGTACTGCCTTTGTGCAGTTGGTTGTGATTTTAACTGGATTTTGTGAGGAGGAGAGTCCTCATCCCATCCCACGTGATTTTTATATAAAGCAGGAGCTAGAGCTACTGCCCACTTTCTAGCAAGTGTGTATTTTTTATGAATTGGGATATGATTTGAGAAGGCAGGCATAATTACTTCTTCGCCATGAGGGCAATCCCTGACAAACTCTGGTGGCCAGTCTTTTTCAGCTAGAAGGATATCATAGCCCTTGGAGAGATTATCCCAAAATAGTCCCCTTATTTTTCTAGTCTTATCCCCCTCTATACGCAATGCTATTTCGTATATTTTGTGAGGTTTGCTAACTCTGGTGTCTGCAGTTTCCACTTGAAGATATTCATTCGTGTCCACTGTCTCCAGATGATTCATAAGGACTTTGCGAGCTATGCTCACTTCTGCTGCGCTGTCTAGCATTGTCTGAGCCCATTCCCCGTTTTTCAGTTGTGTCCTCAGAATTCTCGGCATTGTTAACTATTTTAATGCTGGCTACCTTCTTTTTTGGAAATTGTAATTTCTTTTTTAGCTGAGCAGGTTCCTTGTCTTTGGACTTGGCGTGCTCTTCTCTTTGTTCTGATCGTCCTCTTCTTTCCGATTTCTGCGAGGAAGTCTGAAAAGATTGAGAGGGACGTGTATCAATGTCTTGATATCTATCAGGCTTTTTTATATTATCCCTATTTCTAAGGTTATATCTTTTCCCAGAGGGGTCACTCTGCGGTGACCTGTGTCTTTGGTTCGGAGATTTCTCTCTTCGCCTAGGAGACCTTCCTCTGGCCTGGAATTTCTTTTCTTTGGGATTGGATTGTTTGTTTCCATCCCAGCTCTTTTTCTGTGATGTTGAATTATTATTAAAAAATATTTTTTCAGGACTTTCAATCAGTTGTGGTTTTACTGGTATTCCACCTAAACTATCTCTACCTAGTTCCTCATAGGATTTTTCTATGATTCTGGCAATTTCAGCTGGTTGGTCTGCTATATCTGTCTCTTTTAACCTCTGGCGGATCGCCACGTTTGCTGCTTCTCCCTTTATGTTGGCTAATAATATAGCCGAGACCTGCTTGAAGTCTTTTAGTAATTTCATACCAAGAGTTAAAGCGGGTTCTGGACCGTATTCGTCTTGAATTTGTTTTAGCACATCTGGTATTACCGAAATGGATGGAACACCGTGCGTTTTTGTGTAGATGGAAGCAAAGACTGTACCCCAAGTGTCACAGTCCTCTATGTGTGGTGCGATTCCCATTGGGAGACAGATAGTCAGAATCCTGTGCTTTTCTAGCGGGGTGGTGTCTGGAAACACCGCCTCTATTTGGGTGATTTTCTGCGCCAACCAGAATGGTATTTGTTCCCGTTTAGTCGGTACTTTACCTAGGCAGGATTGGATGTTCTGTGGTGTAATTTTATTTGTGTTCCCCTGGTGAGGGGTCAGGTGTGGAAGTTTAATCGCTGGCTGAATTGTTGAAGTCCGCATCACATACTGGACTAATTGTCTATGTATTTTTATTAATTGTTTTAGCTGTGTTAACAGCTCTGCTGCAGACATCCCATTGATGTCTGGATGTGGTGTGTATCCGGCTAGGACCGGCCACGTTGCTCCTGGTCTTCCTAAAGGACCGAGCCTGGTGATGTGATTGTTATGTTTTAGGGCGCCATCAAATAAGAGCAAATGCTCTTGAAATTTGAGTGGTACTTCCACCTCCTCGAAAGGAGTGTACTCGTTAGGAGGTTCCTCTATTTTGTAATAGTGGAAGTACTTTGTTACAGCATTTGCTGCTGGAAAATGTATCCATGAATAGTATACCTCTGTCTGCCGATATTCGTGTGCCTCAATTACGAATATGACTGTACCACCTCTAGGTGTCAGTCCATTTTCTATAAGTTTTATGGTTATAGATTTCCTTTTGATGACCGGGATGAGTATTATATCCGGGTCTGCGTCTTGCATGGTAGCATCAGCTGCTGCGAGTTCAGTTGCTAATCTAACTGCCTCTCTTTCATCCTCATTGTCTGACATTTTACTGTCCAAAAGGTTATTTTGTTTGTTTGCAGATCAGGTTTCTTATGGAAACAAAGATTAGATGCACAATATTTTGGAACTGATTTTATCCTTCAACGTTGACTAAACCAAGTACCATACATAGAAGTTTCCTCATGCGAGGTTTGGCGGATATTACCTTTCACCCACTCCAGACGTCTTTGGAGTATTATGGGAGAAAGGGGTCTGAGTGAGAAAGCACGACTGAGTTACTCTAAATGTCTTACGTTAGTTTTATCGCCCTTTCCAAACGCGTTGGGCGCCATGTAGTGTAGTTCCTATCATCCCAATAGGCTCTGCGCATTGGAATAATACCTACAATAGTAAAGGCCTAGACCAGACGTTAACTAGGTCTACTACTGTCGATATTAGACTTAAAGTTTTGGGTTTGCCAGCTTAGCTCAGAGTTCACTAGAAACTTTCTCGAATGTTCAGGAAAGAATAAACTTCCCTGATTAGACAAGAAGGGATTTAGTTTCTGACAACCATAGAACATGACAACTTTGCTCTCCCCTAATCAAGAGTAAATCTCGAGAGTCGTGTGAACAAAAGGCAATTTATTTTACTCAGTCAGTACGTGCATTCTTAGTCTCATCAGATTGTAGAGAAAAGGAAGAGACGGGCGTGTTCAATAAAAAGGTGTTATTTATTGATCAGTCTCTTTTCTCATACAAGAGAAATGGATCGATATTATTGCAATACTTATAGTTAAGTAAAGTGCATAGATTAAAAGCAGCAGTATAAAATAATACTGTAAAAACATTGATATGGTTTCTAAGCCATAAGATGTTTAAAATGAATAAAATATATTACATACACATATACATTTGACTAAACGTACTCAACTGGTGTTTCTAGATACGCCTACCCCGTGTACCTGACCTATGTCTAATACGAGGGCGGGAATAGAAAGTTACAGTTTAAGTTAAGTTTGTTTTTGCCAAGTGAAATAACTTAAGAATTCTCTGTGAGGGGTTATTCAGTTCTGTACCTGGAAGTTAGGATGAATGAGGAATGGTATCTCTTTCTCTGGTCTCGATATTCCAGGCTGCCTGCGAGGGCTACCCGGAAGCGCCGGTGCTGGATCTCTCGGCAGGAGAAAGCAGCTTCTCGTTCTCAGCGCGTCAGAAAGGCGGGGCTGCTGCCAGTGGGGTCTGCTCTGCTCTGGGCTTCGGCAAGTATGGCTGCTCCGTCTCGTCACCACGCGTGTGTTTGCATAGGGCAAGATCGGTAATATTTATACCTTTAAGGTGCCGAGATTGACGTAAGGATGGACATAGATACGTCAATAAGGATGTCATACGACTTGCTCGTTAGCACATTCTTTTGCTGAAGTTCTCGGTGAAATCAAAACAATGGCCGCAGGGTTTTGCCCAGGTTGTCATAGGTTTGATTTGTTATGAGAACTCCGTATGCCTTATCAGGGGCTGGAGGAATATCGCTTGTCTAATTAGATCGCAAGCGTTATGACCTAATCAGATAACACGTTCCTGTGCCGTAGTGTGACTGCGTCAGATAACGGTATCTGCATCATGGGGTTTTTCTGCCTCATGGGCTGATTACTTAGTTAACTTGTTAGTTTGCTAACCAGAATAGGGTCAGGAATAGGGGGATCGATTCAGAACCTATAGGAATACATCACATTACAATTGCATTGTTGCGTCTTTTAAGTTGCTTGGGAATGATAATTTCCACTGTGTTGTTCTAAATCTCGTACATGTCGAATCTAGGGTCCTATAGCCAGGTAAACCCTTTTGTACCCACAGGTGAGGGTCGGACAGATTCAGGGGACCCTCCCAGGGAAGGGTCAGGCAGGGGGGAGGCTACTGCTATGTCCTTTGCCCAGTTTCGTGCCAGAGCAGAAGCCAACGGCTCCCAGGACTGGTTTGAACTAGACTATGCACACGGACACTAAATATGCCTCTCGTGCAGACTTTCAGGCACTTTGGAAGTGCACCTACGCAGCTCCAATACACTCAATCATGTCTGGGAGGTGGTCACACCTCCCTGTGGCAGGATCCCAGTCAGACTAGTCAAAAACCAGCAAAACACCAGGCAAAAAGTGGGGGTAACCATGCAGTCAGATTCTACCTTCTTACATATGGCCAAGTGAAGTGTTTTTTTAAACACCACTATAAACCCCCCAAAAATCTAGACTCTTCCCTCTTCTATCCATCCACTAATACTTTTCAATCCAAATACCGACTAACATGTCCATCACTCGAATTAATTACATATTTCTCTATATTAATTACCACTAATCCTGTTTGGGTTTTGGAGTAGTGTGCTATTCTTTGAAAGCGCTTCAACACCTCATCAAGGGTAACAAGCCTTTTCCCTCTTCTATCCCTCCACTGTCCTTCTCAATCCAAATAACTGACTAACATATCCACCACTCAAATTACTTTCAAATTTCACTATACTAATGTACCCCTAATCATTTATGGGTACCGGAGTAGTGTGCTGCTCCTCAAAAAGGCGATTCAACGTCTCATCAGGGGTAGTATGCACTATTTAAATGCAATTATAATACAATTACAATGTAATACAGTAAGCACACTTTTTGCATAAGGATGGTTGCTTGCCAGCTGTCCCCAGATTATGGGGTAAATGCAACCAAGTCGTATGACTGGAAGCTGACATTCCACGCTGAAAATGTAGAGTCATCTTCTTGACAGTGTATGTTTAAGTTTCATTAAATAGGATTCAATTCAGGGGGAGCACCTAAAAATATATCACATCGCCCGAACCCTGCAAGAATCAATATCCCATTAAAAAACCTGATTACGTCACCATGCAAAACTCACTGAATGATATTATTATTAACACATAATCTAAACGGTTACTGTGCTTTGCCACATAATCAGGGATGCTCTGTATTTTATCTCCTTTTGATTTGACGGTCTTTTTAGCAGTGGTAGTTTGGAGAGCTTAGAGCACATACATGAGGGCTGATGTATGAAGTGTTCGATTTTGTTTATTGGCGTTTCTTATTCATTTCCTTTGTAGGAGTGGTGTTTATTGGAAAGTACAAGCTGTGTTTGTCCTTCCCTTCAGCATACTGGAATGAGAGTAATGCATGACATTCTTCAAAGCCCAGACAATACCAATAGGCCAGGAGCTTTATTTGCAGGTGCTTTCATGCTATATTTTTATAATCCTAATGTGAAATCTCCCATGGAAAGTGTACATATTTATGTAATGAGCATCTTTAGTCAAAGCATCCTCACAGTCACAATGGTGCTTTGGGGGGCAGCCGACCACAAGTAGGTCTGCCCCTCCCCGGATTATTGAGAAAATGGAGCAGTTCAAGGACTGCTGGTGGCTTGGGCTTTGCTGGGCTATTTTATAAGTTCATAGTTTAAGGTGACCAGCCACCATTTTGTCTTGGTGACTCAGTGGCTGACATGAGGACAGTAGCTTCTTGTTACTTTGACCTTTGACCCTGCTTGCAGGCTGGTCGCACCCTATACCACTACACAGCTGCCAGCTGACTCGTTGCTCCTGCCTACCTGCCACCGCTGTTTCCCGCTCCCTCGTTCCCGCCACTGCGTCCCTGCGGCCACGCCCCCTGTTCCCCATTGGATACCCAGCTGCTCCGCCGTCCATTCCCTCCTCTTAAGGGGGCTTAGCAGTGGCGTAGAGGCGACCTTTGACCCTGCTTGCAGGAGGGTCGCTCCCTATGCCACCACATAGCCGTCAGCTGACTCGTTGCTCCTGCCTACCTGCCGCCGCCATTTCCCGCTCCCTCGTTTCAGCCGCTGCGTCCCTGCACCCCCACCCCCCTGTTCCCCATTGGATATCCCGCTCCCGCCTCCCAGCTGCTCCTCCCTCCCTTCCCTCCTCTTAAGAGGGCTGAGCAGTGGCGTAGAGGAGACCTTTGAACCTGCTTGCAGGCAGGTCTCTCCCTAAGCAGCCACACAGCCGCCAGCTGACTCATTGCTCCTGCCTACCTGCCGCTGCCCTTTCCCGCTCCCTCGTTCCCGCCGCTGCGTCCCTGCATCCCCGCCCTCCTGTTCCCCATTGGATACCCCGCTTCCGCCTCCCAGCTGCTCCTCCCTCCCTTCCTTCCTCTTAAGGGGGCTGAGCAGTGGCGTAGAGGCAACCTTTGAGCCTGCTTGCAGGCAGGTCGCTCCCTACGAAACCACACAGCCGCCAGCTGACTCATTGCTCCTGCTTACCTGCCGCCGCCATTTCCCGCTCCCTCGTTCCTGCCGCTGCGTCCCTGCACCCCGCCCCCCTGTTCCCCATTGGATATCCCGCTCCTGCCTCCCAGCTGCTCCTCCCTCCCTTCCCTCCTCTTAAGAGGGCTGAGCAGTGGCGTAGAGGAGACCTTTGACCCTGCTTGCAGGCAGGTCGCTCCCTAAGCCACCACACAGCCGCCAGCTGACTCGTTGCTCCTGCCTACCTGCCGCCGCCGTTTTCCGCTCCCTCGTTTCCGCCGCTGCGTTCCTGCAGCCCCGCCCCCCTGTTCCCCATTAGATACCCCGCTCCCGCCTCCCAGCTGCTCCTCCCTCACTTCCCTCCTCTTATGGAGGCCGCGCAGTGGGCGTGCCGCTGGCGTGCCAAAGGCGCACCAAAGGCAAGCCCGTCTGCACCTGTCCGCGCCTGGACCGCACCCAGCCACAGAATCCCTGGACCCCCCGAACGCCACAACACCAGACTCCGCTACGATGCCAGCACCCTCTACGCACTCAACACCGGCCGAAACCACACCTGCTTCCAAGCCGCACCGAAACAGACTCACAGACCTTTCACCTGCCAAACCTGTAGCTTCACCTGCAACAGAACCACCAAACCTCCAAGTACTGGACCCAAACACCTCCGTTGCATACTCCTCAACACCCGCTCTGCACGCAAACACGCGGTCGAGCTCTGGGACCTGCTCGATACCTCCGCCCTAGACGTGGCCTTCCTGACGGAGACCTGGTGGAATGACTCCTCGGTGCCCGACATCGTCATTACCATCCCGGACGGCTACAAGATCACCCACAGGGATCGCCCCAACGGAACCGGAGGAGGAATAGCCATCGTCCACAAGTCCACCCTCAAGGTCGCCACCCACGCAGATGACGCCCTCAACACCGCCGAACACCTGCACTTCCGGATCCACACTGACCTCACCACCACCCTCAGAGGAACACTCATCTACAGACGACCCGGACCCCGAGCACAATTCAGCGACTCCATCGCTGACCTCGCCAGCACCCACGCACTCGTCTCCACAGACTACATCCTACTCGGGGACCTGAATTTCCACCTCGAGAACAACATTGATACCAACTCTGCCACCCTGATCGCCAACCTCGCCAACCTCGGCCTCAGACAACTCGTCACCGCACCCACCCACGCCGCTAGCCACACACTGGACCCCATCTTCTCCACAGGCACCCATGACACCTTCGACTACACCACCGAACTCCACTGTCCGACCACCTCTGCATCCATTTCACCTTCAACAAACCAACCACGCACCACTGCACCCAACAGCTGCCTCGCCGCTGCTGGAGCAAAGTCACCGAAGACCAGCTGATCAGCACCCTTGCCCAGAACTCACCCACCAACCCCACCAACCCAGATGACACAGCCCGCAACCTCAGACAGTGGATCAACCACTGCGCCAACAGGGGAAACTATCTCGACCTGTGCGGCCCGTGGCAGGGGCAGCACATGGCACACAGCTTCCAGCGCCGTGAGGGGAACGGCTTGGCAGACCGGGAGAGCCGTGAGGGAAACGGCGGTAGTTCCCATCCGGGAACTACATTACCCAGTAGCCCCGGGGCCAGCGCACACCTCCCGCATCAGCAGCGCGCCCGGAGGCGCTACATAGCCCGCGACCCCGACGAGCACTTGGGGAAACAATCTCGACCTGTGCGGACCGTGGCAGGGGCAGCACACAGCACACAGCTTCCAGTGCCAAGAGGGGAACGGCTTGGCAGACCGGGAGAGCCCTGAGGGAAACAGCAATAGTTCCTATCCAGGAACTACATTTCCCAGCAGCCCCGGGGCCGGCGCACACCTCCCGCATCAGCAGCGCGCCCGGAGGCGCTTCGTAGCCCGCGACCCTCACTCGCCCCGCGAGTCGCGCGGGGGAGCTGCCCGGGAGAAGCCCGGGACAAGGGCGGGGCAGTCTTTGGCAGTCGGAGGCAGGGCGGGCTACCCCCTTAACATCACATCATCCACGAAAAATGGGTAAGCGCAAGAAAACTCCGAACTGTGACAATGAGGGGAAAAACGCTAAAATGCCCAGACACTCTAAATCTATACTGTCATACCTCTCATCTGCAGTGGGGGCCCTTACCAAAGAAATCACCAACGCTGGACAAGAGCTGGGTTTGACAGCGCCTGGTTTGGTGGAGTCACTCCTTTCTGAGGCCCTTCCTATTAGCACAGTGGGCCCATCGAGCGTAGCTCCCCCCATACCTCTGGATCCTGTGGTAACTATTACAACTAACCCCGTCCCCCCGGCCATATCTGCCACCCAGCTTAGTGCTCCTGTTCATTCACCGCAGCATCTCCAGCTGGCAGCCCAACCATCAAAGCGGGACAGAGGTAAAAAACCCAAAGCTGCGTGTACAGCAACCAAACCACCTGACCCTTTTGGGGACCAACAGGAGGCCCTTTTTGTCGCCAGAATTGAGCCTTTGCTAGTAGGGATCTCAAAAGACATTGTTGACACATTGAATACATGCTTGTCCGATCTCCTCAAGAAATGCTCATTGCTGGACAAAATCATCAACTCTTATCCCCCGCCCATGGAGTTGCTCAAGAGGGGCACATTGCCCCAAGGTCTTGGTAGGTCAGTAGGGGCAAGTCTCACCTCCACAGCCCCCCCCAGGGGGAGATGGCACAGTCTCCAGTGGGAAGTGCCCTCAAGACGTTCTCCTTGCAAGCCAGGTGGGCCATACATCTACTACTCCCTCACGGATGCAATCAGCCACGTCTCTAAGCAGGAAAATACTACCAAGCAATTTCAATCTAAGCTTGCCTCCGGCTGTTGCCCCTCTGGTCGCAGTGTTTATAGGAGGGCCACCGCTTAAAGAGGGCGAGCGCGAATCCACCACTGATCTTCTACACAAAGCAAAAATCTGGTGCGTTGACTCTTCCAGTGGGGAGGATCCTTCAGACTCTCTTATCTTCGCAAGGAGGGTGGGGTGGGTTGGAAAAAAAGCCAAGACCACCAAGGGGGATTGTGTGGTAATAAATTTCAACAGGCCCAACGTGGCAGATAAACTCTTCTGGGACGGTTCTGTTATAACCGCAAAAGACCATGTGAGACCTGTACCCTTGGGGTTTTTCTATCCTCCTCCGGAGAGAGACTATGCTGGACATCGTCATCCCATTACGAGTTCATCCTTGATTCCACGCCCAAGGGTGGACACCTCTGTGGGTACCTCCATGGGTTCCTCCCAATGCCGTGTTCAAAGGCCAGAGCCCACACTGCTGTCATCTCATGACCAAGAGGTGGGTGTTGCACCATCTGGCAGCGGTATAGCTATTAGTAACCGCTTTGCACCCCTATCAGGCCTGGAGGGCATGGAGGGCATGGAGGATGTTGATTGACCACTAGCTTGCGCGCGCCCCCCCCCAATAGGACCCCGCGAGCGGGAGGAGGCTGCGGTATGTAAACTGCTTAGTTGGAACGTGGCAGGTATCAAAAGCAAGGCAACAAACGAGGGTTGGGTGGGTTTGGTCTGTGGACACGAAGTTATTGCCCTCCAAGAGACATGGGATACTGCAGATAGTTTTTGGCTGGATGGATTTACCAGTTTTGTCATCGCTGCCACCCCAAGTAGATCAGGCAGAGCTAGGGGAGGCCTCATAACCCTTTTTTCCCTAAAACTTAAAGGGCCTTTGAAACTGGTCAGTAATCCCTGTCCAAATTTGTTAATAGTTGAAAGGTCAGTTTCTCCTTCCAAGAGTACCTTTTATATTAATTTTTATAATTCAATGAATAAGGACACTGGAAAAAATAGTATAGCCAGTTTAGATTCCTTCTTATCTTCTGTCAGTCAAAACACACGTTTTAGTCATGAATGTATTCTCCTTGGGGATTTTAATATTCACCCATGCAATGGTCTCTGTGGCATAACGAATGGTGAGGACCTTGCAGGGCTAGAAGGCCCACACTTTGAGCACTCTACTGCGGGAGTAGAGTTGGAAGATCTGCTGGCCGATTATAATCTTTATGAACCCAATTCACCTGAAGGCATTACCAGAACCCATACTTATAAAGGCACCATCCCGGGGTCCATTATTGACTATATATTTATGACCCCAGGGATTTTGAATAGGGTAATGTCATATTACACGTTGGTGTCTGTACATAGTGACCATAATCCGGTAATAGTGGAGATAGCCTGGGGACAGCATATGGGGCCTAAGCCCCAACCACAAGAGGCCCACACTACAGTACGCTCAGTGGACCAGGGGAGAAGGCTTAAATGGGCAAATGTGGCGCCTGATACTTTTTACGCAGAGCTTCTACCCAAAATTAATAGCCACTTAGAGGTCTGTCAAAACACCATGGCCCCGGCCAATGAAATAAAGGGGGCTTTTGAAGCAATCTGTAATCAAATTGTGACTGACCTTTCGGCCAGTACGAGGAAGGGAGCCAGCAAGCAACATCGCTGGATTGATGCAAACTGCTCCAAAGCTCACAGATGATTGATGCTTGCACTCAAGCATTTACCAAGGGACAAGAACAATATAGCGTATCTAAGGAAGCAATACAAGTTGGCCATTAATTCTAGGAAAGAGACGATCAAGAAACTAGCCTGGGATAACCTACTTAATGTAGACATCTTAAGGGATAGTAAACAATTCTGGACTATAATAAACCAGCCCTTTTTCTCCGAAATGCCCAACTCAGATATGGACTGTGTGATTTCAGACGAAAAATGGATTAGCCATTTCAGCGCAGTATACGATGGGGAGTGCGTAGACTGTACCCTCAGTCCGTCTGCTGCCCCTGAGACTATCCCCCTGAGTTTCAACAAAGGAGAGGTGGAAAAAGCCATCCACGAAACTTCAAAGAACAAAGCACCAGGCCCGGACGGGGTGCCAGCCGATCTCTATAAACATTCCCCTGATCTGTGGGCAGGTGTTTTGACAAATGTATTTATTGCGGCCATCGGTAGCTCCCACCCAACTTCCTGGGCAATCTCCATCATTGTCCCAATCTTCAAGAAAGGCCACCGTGATGACCCAGATTATGGAAAACAGGGTTAAACCCACTACTGTCAATAGGACCTGGGTAATTGTCAGTATGAAGAAAAGGGGTCCAAGACAAAGGACGAATAACTGCAAATTATTACCTTCGTACACAAATAATTCTGGCAGCAAAGCTAGTCGATACAAAAAGAAGTTTAATCAATTCTGCATATTCCCTATTCATGGGATAAAGTTCATCATATATATTTCATTGCATATAAGACAAATGTTTAATAAGCATAGGTGCCCACATTCACAACGGGGAGGGGGTGGTGAAGGTAGTGTGGGGGAGAAGGATGGGATCATGTAGTAGTGAGATTCATTCAGTGACACAAACTGTTTCAGATTTGGAAACTAAATACATGTGGTCCCTTTGGAACAAAGGGCCAACTCAAAAAACTCAAAAAGAGTCCAAACAAAATTGTTAAATCACAGATCCAAAATCCGTTACAACCGTTAAAGTTCTGCTTGGGGTAGGAGATTGGTCGTGTTCAAATAGTCAACGTTTCGACCCGTAATCAAGGTAGGTAAATGTTCCTTACACGGTGGGTCTTCTTCAGGACAAAATAAGTTGTGGGTAGGCAACCTCCTACGGAGTAGAGAAATTTATTTTGATTTGTTATATAATCACCAATCTTGTTAATTAATAAACAGAGACGGCGGATTAGTGAAAGAGCAAATAGAACAATTAAAAACGTGCTGTCAAAGAGGTATTCGGGATTCATTTATATACAGGTGGACAAATGAAACATGTCTACACAAAGGACATATTCATGACCTAACGTCCAAGAGTTAAAACCTAAGTCTACCTCCTATGGGACATAGTGCTAAGATCCTTAGTAGTATAAGTTCCGTATGAACTCTTATTAGAAAAGCATTCTAGAATGAAAATAAATGCGATCTTGCTTACCACTATTTTATTGTGGCAGTGAGTAATATCCAAATTACACAAAGACCAGTACTATCCAGACGTATACTCAGATGGTTCTGTCTAGGTGTGATAAAGAAGAAATTAGGAAACAATAAATGGTAGGTATATTACAACTTAGGTTCTACACAGAACATTGTTGCTCAAAATACCACCACAAAATGACACAAAAAAACCAGTGGGGAAAGGCTTACCAGTAGTCATCAATTGAGGGTAGACAAGGTAGATACGGATAAATTGCTATTTATTTATGTCCAATTTTGATTGCAGACAGATAGTATTCGGTTTGAAATTGCCTGGGGACATGAAATTTAAAACATCAGTGTTCACACCTAAAAGGGGGTCAATTCTCCAGAGCTGGACAATGTCAGTAAAATCGCGAGGGTGATTACACGGCACATACCTCAAAAGCCAATTGAGGATTTCGCCAGGCTACCGCCATTGGAAATTGCGTGCACAGTCCTTAGGCCATAATGCCACTGTCTTCGGAAATTCTTAGACCAAGAATCAATCAAGCGGCTGTCAACAGAAACCCCTGTGGAGTAGTGAAAATACGCCTCAGTTCGCATGTTTGGGGTATTTTACGCAATGCTCCAGATATTTAGAAAAGGGGGGGGGAAGGGGGAGAGGAACCCAACATGTTTTTACCTGAAGACGAATCAAGGCGGCTCAGAAATTCGGTCCGTGTTACACCGGTCTACCGAAAAACAGCGCGGCTACATTCACTTCCTGGTTGTATTATCAAAGGGTGGAGCCACGTCCCATATTTCGATGGAGATAAAGGACAGACTACCGGTGCAGTAAAAACACCATGTAAACACAGATTGAATGCTGCATATTAAAAAATATTTAAATGTTGATATTCTGGATCACAAATAAATTGTATTCAGAAAACAAATAATCACAGGCATGTTTGACTCGCTAAGGGTTCACTCCAGTCCATGATCCTACTGACGTCCCTCAATGCGACAGACCATGAAGGTAGACTCATGTCACATATTAAATGTGTCGAGTAAAAAATAATTAGATGTTGGATTAAACAGAAACACGAAAGCAAGATTGATTCAATCCATATGTGAAAGCATTTTTTTGTATTTCGAGCAAAGGAATTAAAATCTTTCGAAGGCTATATTAATGTTCTCTCCATGCTGCAATTAGTTACAGATGCAGGCGCTGTATGTATACAAAACCTTCATTACCAAAACATTATTACATTCTTCATTACCAGAATAAATAACATTGAGTATCAAGATAACACGAATCTAGCATATCTCACAGTACTTGTCATGAGGTTAACAAACAGGCCATTATATTCCATAAATTAAGCAATGAGTGCACCTGTCTCATAGGATAGTGTAACTCATATGTTTATACATTATGGGGATCCAACATAAACAGCATCTTGTTACCATCAGTGTACCGTTGTGGGATTCTACCCGAATACATGAATCATGTGGCTAGACAGATCTGGAGTGCCATAGTCAGGTTTAGAAACATGTAGTCATAGATTAGCTAGTTGTACAAAGCTGCTTTCTGATTCATTTAGTCCCTCGGCTACAGAGTTCAAAATGTGTATCCACTTCATCTCTCTTGTGTTGAGGATGCTGGACAAATCGCCACCCCTAGGACCTAATGTTATATGCTCCAAGACCGCCCATTTCAATGTTTCTGGCAGATGATTGTATTTCTCACAGTGTTCAACAAGGGGTGCCCCCGCTACCTTGCATCTAATTCTACTGCAGTGCGATAGGAATCTTGTTTTTACACACTGCTGTGTTTGTCCCACATAAATTAAATCACAAGGGCAAATTATCCCATAGATCACATTTTTTGTGTTGCAATTTGTGTGGTCTTTGTAGATGTGTCGGTGGTTCTTATAGACGAATTCCTTGGATTGGATAGTAGATGGACAGGCTTTACATTTGCCACATCTAAAATGTCCGACAACCGGCAGTTGGTTCCAACATGATGCCAAAGTGGGTTCAGGTGGACATTCCAAAAAAGATGAGACTACATAGTCTTTCACATTCCTTGCTTTTTTAAAAGCATGCATGGGTACCTTAGTAATCTCCAAGTCATCGGCGATGATGACCCAGGTTGTTATAGGCCTATATCTCTCCTGGACTCTGCCATTAAGATCTTAGGCAGAGTCTTGTTAGCTAAGCTGAGGGAGGGTATTGAGAATTGCGGTGGGCTGGACAATATTCAATACGGGTTCAGGGAAAAGAGGGGAACAATGGAACAGTGTTCCAATTTGCACCTTCTGATCGCTAAGTACACGGTGGCCAAGGAGGGGTCTTTATTTCTAGCATTTATGGACCTCTCCTCGGCCTTCGATCTGGTGAACAGATCTAAGCTTTGGGCCATGCTGTTGAGGATTGGGATAGATGGAGCCCTGGTTAGATTCATGGCCTCTTTACACCAGGATTTGTCCGCCAAGGTCAGGGTCACCAGGGAGGGAAGATGCAGTCCTCATTTTAAGTCCATGCGTGGGGTACGGCAGGGCTGTATATTAGCCCCCCTACTGTTCACCATATATATCAACGGTCTGGGGAGGTTCCTGAGGAGACAGGGGGGGATGTTCCGCGTGTAGGAGAAGCTAAGATCCCTGCTCTCCTATACGCGGACGATGCAGTCCTTATAGCCCGTACCGGTAATGCCCTGCAGAGCTTGTTGCATGCATTTGGTACCTTCATGGATGACTTGGATATGAAGGTCAATGCTGGTAAATCCCACACAATGATAGTTGGAGCACATAGGCGCAAAAGGATGACCAAAACCTTTAGATGTAAGGGCCAAGAGGTCTCTAGAACGGCAACTTTCCCCTACCTGGGGGTGCTCTTCGACGAGAGGGGGTCGTGGGGCCCACAGGTTAGGGCAAAAAGCCTATCAGTGGCCAGGTCATCGGCTCTTCTTCCACTGCAAGATCACTGACATCCATGACAGATTCACACCATGACCGCCCGACTACGCCAGACCCCACCCCCCCTGTGAACACCACCAGCGCCAACCGCCTGACCTCCTGGTCCAACGTCAACGACGACGAGACACGCAAGGTCATGAACTTCATCCACTCAGGATCTCTGTCAGAACAGTGCCCACACCACGTATTCAACAAAGCAGACGATGCCATTGCACCCCAACTACGGAAGGTCATCAACATCTCCTTCGAGACAGCAAAATTACCGAAAAGCTGGAAACACACCGAAATCAACGCCCTCCTTAAAAAGCCCAAGGTGGACCCGAAGGACCTCAAGAACTTCCGGCCAATCTCCCTGCTCCCGTTCCTGGCGAAGGTCATCGAGAAAATTCTCAACATGCAACTGGCCCGCCACCTGGAAGGGACCCGTCCCAGTCCGGGTTCAGATGAAACCACAGCACCAAGACAGCCCTCATCGCCGCCACAGACGACATCAGACGCCAACCACAACAACGCTGAAACATCAGCCCTCATCCTCCTGGACCTGTCAGCCGCCTTCGACACGGTCTGCCATCGCACTCTAAAGAAACGCCTCCTACAAGCCGGAATCCAAGAGAAGGCCCTTGACTGGACCACGTCCTTCCTCTCCGGCAGAACCCAGAGTGTCCGCCTCCCACCCTTCCGATCCGAGGCCATGACTACCTCTGCAGCGTCCCCCAGGGCTCATCCCTCAGCCCGCCGCTGTTCAACGTCTACATGGCCCCCCTCGCACAAGTGGCTCGCCAAAACAACCTCAACATCATCTTCTATGCGGACGACACCCAGCTCATCCTCTCCCTCAAAAAGGACCCGCACACCGCCAAAACCAGCCTCCACGAGGGAATGAAGGCAGTCGCCGACTGGATGAAGAACAGCCGTCTGAAGCTGAACTCGGACAAGATAGAGGTACTCATCCTCAGACCCACCCCCTGAGCCTGGGATGACTCCTGGTGGCCGACCACACTGGGAACAGCACCGACACCCACCGACCATGCACACAACCTAGAATTCATCCTCGACTCCTCCCTCTCCATGTCTAAACAGATCAACGCCATCTCATCCTCCTGCTACAATTCCCACTGCATGCTCCGCAGGATCTACTAGTGGATCCCGACCGAACAAGAAGAACGGTGACACAGGCCCTCGTCAGCAGCAGACTGGACTACGGCAACGCACTCTATGCAGGAATCCCAGCCAAACACCTACGACGACTACAACGCATCCAAAATGCCTCCGCCCGACTGATCACCAGCGCCCCCCCCCCCGCAGCCACATCACCCCCCACCTGAGAGACCTACACTGGCTTCCCGTCCACAAGAGGATCACCTTCAAGCTCCTCACCCACGCTCACAAAGCACTCCATAATGCCGGACCAGCCTACCTGAACAGCAGACTCAACTTCTACACCCTGACCCACCAGCTCCGCTCCACCAACCTCGCCCTTGCCGATGTCCCCCGCAACCAACGAACAACCTCCGGTGGCAGAAACTCTCCTACCTTACCGCCAAGACCTGGAACACCCACCTACGTCAGACCCAAGACCTACTCGCCTTCAGAAGACTCCTCAAAACCTGGCTCTTCCAGCAGTAACAGCACCCCCTCCCCTCAGCGCCTTGAGACCCTCACGGGTAAGTAGCGCGCTTTACAAGTGTTCTGATTGATTGATTGATTGATTGATTACTTTAGCGCTTTTCGTGCACAGTTGTTCAACTTTCAAAGAATTCAGCAGGGAAAATGAAACTCCTATGGTAACATTGACAAATGGCTTGAATGAGAACATGGTTTAGCTTACCCCCAAAGTTATTGCAGTAGTGGAGGGTACCATGGAGAGTCCTAATTCAGTAGGCCACAGATGGGGCCGATCCAATATAAAGGAAGTGCCAAATATCAGAATCTCAGCTTTTTCCAACTTTAAACGTAAACAGCTTTCACACATCTGGCCTGGCCAGCAGATAAACAGCCCTAAAAGTTTGCTGAGACTGAACCGTCCCGGTGTGTCAAAGAAAATATCAACTGGGTGTCATCAGCGTAGGACATCACATTAAAATCCCATGCTTGAACAATAGCAGCAAGGGGGGCCATATAAATATTGAAGAGACTCTGGCTCAAAGACTATCCCTGTGGTACTCCTCAGTTGAGCTCTCTCTACTCCTTGTTAAGGGGGAGATGGACTGCTTGCTTTCTGTTGGAAAGAAAGGATTTGATCCGATTTGTCCTATCTCATGAATATTATTGAAGTAGCTCGCAAATTCCGACCCACCAGAAATCGCAGCTGGCACAGGGATGATAACCTGCTGAGGTCAGCAGACCCCCATGTATGATATTGCTTTTAAATCAAGAAATTGTTTTTTATTTTTACATACAACACATTTTCATTTAAGGAAAACAGGATAGATTTATAAAATAAACGGAATCATCCTACAATTTTTTCAACATTTACAAAGTGAAAGGGCTCCCTTTGGGATGCCTTCCCATTTGCGATTGGGTTATCACTTCCTTTGAGGAGGTGCAAAAGGTTAATGTTTTGCGACCGGAATTAGGTCGCAAGACAATAATCCATTCCCATCTGATTCGATATTTGGAAGAGATGCCCTAAACATGCCATTCCCGGCAATAGATGTCCCAGATGTCTGGGAGGTGGTCACACCTCCCTGTGGCAGGATCCCAGGCAGACTAATCAAAAACCAGCAAAACACCAGGCAAAAAGTGGGGGTAACCATGCAGTCAGATTCTACCTTCTTACATATGGCCAAGTGAAGTGTTTTTTTTAAACACAACTATAACCCCCCCAAAAATCTAGACTCTTCCCTCTTCTATCCATCCACTAATACTTTTCAATCCAAATACCGACTAACATGTCCATCACTCGAATTAATTGCATATTTCTCTATATTAATTACCACTAATCCTGTTTGGGTTTCGGAGTAGTGTGCTATTCATTGAAAGCGCTTCAACACCTCATCAAGGGTAACAAGCACTATATAAATGCAAGCCTTTTCCCTCTTCTATCCCTCCACTATCCTCCTCAATCCAACTGATTAACATATCCACCACTCAAATTACTTTCATATTTCACTATACTAATGCACCCCTAATCATTTATGTGTACCGGAGTAGAGTGCTGCTCCCCAAAAAGGCGATTCAACGTCTCATCAGGGGTAGTATGCAATGTAATACAGTAAGCACTCTTTTTGCATAAGGATGGTTGCTTGCCAGCTGTCCCCAGAATATGTGGTAAATGCAACCAAGTCGTATCACTGGAAGCTGACATTCCACGCTGAAAATGTCGGATCATCTTCTTAACAGTGTATGTTTGAGTTTCATTAAATAGCATTCAATTCAGGGGGAGCACCTAAAAATATATCACATCGCCCGAACCCTGCAAGAATCAATATCCCATTAAAAACCTGATTACATCACCTTGCAAAACTCACTGAATGATATTATAATTAACACATAATTTAAACGGTTACTGTGCTTTGCCACATAATCAGGGATGCTCTGTATTTTATCTCCTTTTGATTTGACGGTCTTTTTAGCAGTGGTAGTTTGGAGAGCTTAGAGCACATAAATGAGGGCTGATGTATGAAGTGTTCAATTTTGTTTATTTTCGTTTCTTATTCCTTTCCTTTGTAGGAGTGGTGTTTATTGGAAAGTACAAGCTGTATTTGTCCTTCCCTTCAGCATACTGGAATGAGATTAATGCATGACATTCTCCAAAGCCCAGACAATACCAATAGGCCAGGAGCTTTATTTGCAGGCGCTTTCATGCTATATTTTTATAATCCTAATGTGAAATCTCCCATGTAAAGTGTACATATTTATGTCATGAGCATCTTTAGTCAAAGCATCCTCACAGTCACAATGCAGCTTTTGGGGGCAGCCTACCACAAGTAGGTCTGCCCCTCCCCGGATTATTGAGAAAAAGGAGCAGTTCAAGGACTGCTGGTGGTGTGGGCTTTGCTGGGCTATTTTATAAGTTCATATTTTAAGGTGACCAGCCACCATTTTGTCTTGGTGACTCAGTGGCTGACATGAGGACAGTAGCTGCTTGTTACTTTGACCTTTGACCCTGCTTGCAGGCTGGTCGCTCCCTATGCCACCACACAGCTGCCAGCTGACTCGTTGCTCCTGCCTACCTGCCACCGCCGTTTCCCGCTCCCTCGTTCCCGCCGCTGCATCCCTGCGGCCCCGCCCTCTGTTCCCCATTGGATACCCGCTCCCGCCTCCCAGCTGCTCCGCCCTCCCTTCCCTCCTCTTAAGGGGGCTGAGCAGTGACGTAGAGGCGACCTTTGACCCTGCTTGCAGGCAGGTCGCTCCCTATGCCACCACACAGCCGCCAGTTGACTCGTTGCTCCTGCTTACCTGCCGCCGCCATTTCCCGCTCCCTCGTTCCCGCCGCTGCGTCCCTGCAGCCCCGCCCCCCTGTTCCCCATTGGATACCCCGCTCCCGCCTCCCAGCTGCTCCTCCCTCACTTCCCTCCTCTTAAGGGGCTGAGCAGTGGCATAGAGGAGACCTTTGACCCTGCTTGCAGGCAGGTCGCTCCCCAAGCCACCACACAGCCGCCAGCTGACTCGTTACTCCTGCCTACCTGCCGCCGCCATTTCCCGCTCCCTCGTTCCCACCGCTGCGTCCCTGCGCCCCGCCCCCCTGTTCCCCATTGGATATCCCGCTCCCGCATCCAAGCAGCTCCGCCCTCCCTTCCCTCCTCTTAGGGGGGCTGAGCAGTGGCGTAGAGGAGACCTTTGACCCTGCTTGCAGGCAGGTCGCTCACTAAGCCACCACACAGCCGCCAACTGACTCGTTGCTCCTGCCTACCTGCCGCTGCCGTTTCCCGCTCCCTCATTCCTGCCGCTGCGTCCCTGCGTCCCCGCTCCCCTGTTCCCCATTGGATACCCCGCTCCCGCCTCCCAGCTGTTCCTCCCTCCCTTCCTTCCTCTTAAGGGGGCTGAGCAGTGGCGTAGAGGTGACCTTTGACCCTGCTTGCAGGCAGGTCGCTCCCTACGCCACCACACAGCCGCCAGCTGACTCGTTGCTCCTGCCTACCTGCCCCCGCCATTTCCTGCTCCCTCGTTCCTGCCGCATCGTCCCTGCGCCCCCGCCCCCATGTTCCCCATTGGATATCCCGCTCCCGCCTCCCAGCTGCTCCTCCCTCCCTTCCCTCCTCTTAAGGGGGCTGAGCAGTGTCATAGAGGAGACCTTTGACCCTGCTTGCAGGCAGGTCGCTCCCTAAGCCACCACACAGCCGCCAGCTGACTCGTTGCTCCTGCCTAACTGCCGCCTCCATTTCCCGCTCCCTCGTTTCCGCCGCTGCGTCCCTGCGCCCCCACCACCCTGTTCCCCATTGGATATCCCGCTCCCGCCTCCAAGCTGCTCCTCCCTCCCTTCCCTCCTCTTAAGGGGGCTGAGCAGTGGCGTAGAGGAGACCTTTGACCCTGCTTGCAGGCAGGTCGCTCCCTAAGCCACCACACAGCCGCCAGCTGACTTGTTGCTCCTGCCTACCTGCAGCCACCGTTTCCCGCTCCCTCGTTCCCACCGCTGCGTCCCTCCGGCCCCTCCCCCCTGTTCCCCATTGGATAACTCGCTCCCGCCTCCCAGCTGCTCCTCCCTCACTTCCCTCCTCTTAAGGGGGCTGAGCAGTGGCATTGAGGAGACCTTTGACCCTGCTTGCAGGCAGGTCGCTCCCCAAGCCACCAGACAGCCGCTAGCTGACTCGTTGCTCCTGCCTTCCTGCCGCCGCCATTTCCCACTCCCTCGTTCCCGCCGCTGCGTCCCTGCGCCCCCGCCCCCCTGTTCCCCATTGGATATCCTGCTCCCGCATCCTAGCTGCTCCTCCCTCCCTTCCCTCCTCTTAAGGGGGCAGAGCAGTGGCGTAGAGGAGACCTTTGGCCCTGCTTGCAGGCAGGTTGCTCCCTAAGCCACCACACAGCTGCCAGCTGACTCGTTACTCCTGCCTACCTGCCGCTGCCGTTTCCCGCTCCCTCATTCCCGCAGCTGCGTCCCTGCGTCCCCCCCCCACTGTTCCACATTGGATACCCCGCTCCCGCCTCCCAGCTGCTCCTCCCTACCTTCCTTCCTCTTAAGGGGGCTGAGCAGTAGCGTAGAGGCGACCTTTGACCCTGCTTGCAGGCAGGTCGCTCCCTACGGCACCACACAGCCGCCAGCTGACTCGTTGCTCCTGCCTACCTGCTGCCGCCATTTCCTTCTCTCTCGTTCCTGCCGCTGCGTCCCTGCGCCCCGCCCCCCTGTTCCCCATTGGATATCCCGCTCCCGCCTCCCAGCTGCTCCTCCCTCCCATCCTTACTCTTAAGGGGGCTGAGCAGTGGCGTAGAGGAGACCTTTGACCCTGCTTGCAGGCAGGTCGCTCCCTAAGCCACCACACATCCACCAGCTGACTCGTTGCTCCTGCCTACCTGCCGCCACCGTTTCCCGCTCCCTTGTTCCCGCCGCTGCGGCCCTGCAGCCCCGCCCCCCTGTTCCCCATTGGATACCCCGCTCCCGCCTCCCAGCTGCTCCTTCCTCACTTCCCTCCTCTTATGGAGGCCGCGCAGCGGGCGTGCCGCTGGCGTGCCGAAGGCGCACCAAAGACAAGCCCGTCTGCACCCGTCTGCGCCTGGACCGCGCCCAGCGCCAGAATCCCTGGACCCCGCGAACACCACAACACCAGACTCCGCTACGATGCCAGCACCCTCTACGCACTCAACACCGACCGAAACCACACCTGCTTCCAAGCCACACCGAAACAGACTCACAGACCTTTCACCTGCCACACCTGCAGCTTCACCTGCAACAAAACCACCAAACCTCCAAGGACCGGACCCAAACACCTCCGTTGCATACTCCTCAACACCCGCTCTGCACGCAAACACGCCGTCGGGCTCTGGGACCTGCTCGGTACCTCCGCCCCAGACGTGGCCTTCCTGACGGAGACCTGGTGGAATTACTCCTCGGTGCCCGACATCGCCATTACCATCCTGGACGGCTACAAGATCACCCACAGGGATCGCGCCAATGGAACCGGAGGAGGGATAGCCATCGTCCACAAGTTCACCCTCAAGGTCGCCACCCACGCAGATGACACCCTCAACACCGCCGAACACCTGCACTTCCGGATCCACGCTGACCCTACCACCACCCTCAGAGGAACACTCATCTACAGACCACCCGGACCCCGAGCACAATTCAGCGACTCCATCGCCGACCTCGCCAGCACCCATGCACTCGTCTCCACAGACTACATGCTACTCGAGGACCTGAATTTGCACCTCGAGAACAACAATGACGCCAACTCTGCCACCCTGATCGACAACCTCACCAACCTCGGCCTCAGACAACTCGTCACCGCACCCATCCATGCCGCTGGCCACACTCTGGACCCCATCTTCTCCACAGGCACCCATGACGCCTTCGACTACACCACTGAACTCCACTGTCCGACCACCTCTGCATCCATTTCACCTTCAACAAACCAACCACGCACCACCGCACCCAACAGCTGCCTCGCCGCTGCTGGAGCAAAGTCACCGAAGACCAGCTGATCACCACCCTCGCCCAGAACCCACCCACCAACCCCACCAACCCAGACGACACAGCCCGCAACCTCAGACAGTGTATCAACCACTGCGCCAACACCCTCGCCCCACTCGAGAAACCGTCCAACAACCACGCCAGCAAGAGAGCCATCACCTCCGAACGCGCCTGCCGGAAACCGTAGAAGATATGGCTCCACGAACGCCCTTTGGACAACCGCGCAGCCCACAAGGATGCCACTCGCAGACATCACCACCTCATCAGAATAAAGAAGAGGTCCTCCTTTAAAGACCACCTGGAGAACAACGCACACAACGGCAAAGAGCTCTTCTGCATCGTAAAAGAACTCTCCAACCCCAGGGCCAACGACATACCGCCCTCACAAGAACTGTGCAACTCACTAGCCATCTTATTCCACCGCAAGATTGCTGACATCCATGACAGATTCACACCATGACGGCCCCGACTAGGCCAGACCCCACCCCCACTGTGAACACCACCAGCGCCAACCGCCTGACCTCCTGGTCCAACGTCAATGACGACGAGACACGCAAGGTCATGAACTCCATCCACTCAGGATCTCCGTCAGACCCGTGCCCACACCACGTATTCAACAAAGCAGACGCTGCCATTGCACCCCAACTACGGAAGGTCATCAACATCTCCTTCGAGACAGCAACATTCCCGGAAAGCTGGAAACACGCCGAAATCAACGCCCTCCTTAAGAAGCCCAATGCGGACCCGAAGGACCTCAAGAACTTCCGGCCAATCTCCCTGCTCCCGTTCCCGGCGAAGGTCATCGAGAAAATCGTCAACATGCAACTGGCCCGCCACCTGGAAGACAACAACACCTTGGACCCGTCCGAGTCCGGGTTCAGATGAAACCACAGCACAGAGATAGTCCTCATCGCTGCCACAGACGACATCAGACGCCAATTACAACAATGCTGAAACATCAGCCCTCATCCTCCTGGACCTGTCAGCCGCCTTCGACACGGTCTGCCATCGCACTCTAAAGACACACCTCCTAGAAGCCGGAATCCAAGAGAAGGCCCTAGACTGGACCACGTCCTTCTTCTCCGGCAGAACCCAGAGCGTCCGCCTCCCACCCTTCCGATCTGAGGCCACGACTACATCTGCAGCGTCCCCCAGGGCTCATCCCTCAGCCCGACGCTGTTCCACTTCTACATGGCCCCCCTTGCACAAGTGGCCCGCCAAAACAACCTCAACATCATCTTCTACGCGGACAACACCCAGCTCATCCTCTCCCTCACCAAGGACCCGCACACCGCCAAAACCAACCTCCATGAGGGAATGAAGGCAGTCGCCGACTGGATGAAGATCAGCCGCCTGAAGATGAACTCGGACAAGACGGAGGTACTCATCCTCGGACCCACCCCCTCAGTCTGGGATGACTCCTGGTGGCCGACCACACTGGGAAAATCACCGACACCCATGGACCATGCACACAACCAAGAATTCATCCTCGACTCCTCCTTCTCCATGTCTAAACAGATCAATGCCGTCTCCTCCTGCTACAATACCCTCTGCATGCTCCGCAGGATCTACTAGTGGATCCCGACCGAACAAGATGAACGGTGACACAGGCCCTCGTCAGCAGCAGACTGGACAACAGCAACGCACTCTATGCAGGAATACCAGCCAAACACCTACGACGACTACAACGCCTCCAAAATGCCTCCGCCCGACTGATCGACAACGTCCCCCGCCGCAGCCACATCACCCCCTCCTGAGAGACCTACACTAGCTTCCCGTCGACAAGAGGATCACCTTCAAGCTCCTCACCCACGCACACAAAGCACTCCATAACGCCGGACAAGCCTACTTGAACAGCAGACTCAACTTCTACACCCCGACTCACCAGGTCTGCTCCACCAACCTCGCCCTCGCCGATGTCCCCTGCAACCAACGAACAACCTCCGGTGGCAGATCCTCTCCTACCTTGCCGCCAAGACCTGGAACACCCACCTATGTCAGACCCAAGACCTACTCGCCTTCAGAAGACTCCTTAAAACCTGGCTCTTCCAGCAGTAGCGGCCCGACCTCCCCTCAGCGCCTTGAGACCCTCACGCGTAAGTAGTACGCTTTACAAGTGTTCTGATAGATTGATTGATTGATTACTTTAGCGCTTTTCGTGCACAGTTGTTCAACTTTCAAAGAATTCAGCATGGAAAATGAAACTCCTATGGTAACATTGACAAATGGTTTGAATGAGAACGTGGTTTAGCTTACCCCCAAAGTTATTGCAGTAGTGGAGGGTACCATGGAGAGTCCTAATTCAGTAGGCCACAGATGGGACCGGTCCAATATAAAGGAAGTGCCAAATATCAGAATCTCAGCTTTTCCAACTTTAAGCGTAAACAGCTTTTACACATCTGGCCTGCTACAGCAGATAAACAGCCCTAAAAGTTGGTTGAGACTGAACCGTCCCGGTGTTTCAAAGAAAATATCAACTGGGTGTCATCAGCGTAGGACATCACATTAAAATCCCATGCTTGAACAATAGCAGCAAGGGGGGCCATATAAATATTGAAGAGACTCTGGCTCAAAGACTATCCCTGTGGTACTCCTCAGTTGAGCTCTCTCTACTCCTTGTTAAGGGGGAGATGGACTGCTTGCTTTCTGTTGGAAAGAAAGGATTTGATCCGATTTGTCCTATCGCATGAATATTATTGAAGTAGCTCGTAAATTGCGACCCTTCAGAAATCGCAGCTGGCACAGGGATGATAACCTGCTGAGGTCAGCAGACCCCCATGTATGTGATTGCTTTTAAATCAAGAAATTGTTTTTTATTTTTACATTCAACACAATGTTTTTAAATTTCTTTATTGAGATAGAGATCACGAGCACGTGATATATCATACAGCTTTTTCATCAAGCAATTGTGGCATTGCCAGAACAGCGTACTACACCTTAAAGATACACATTATATATAAACATAGAACTAAGTCCAGACTTGTATATTAAACTGAAAACAAAAATTACTCCGCAATTGGGACCATTATATGATACTAGAGAACATCATAGCGGTACTATGAAAGAATACCTATAGAAGAAAAGAAACATGGTACATAGAAAATCAGGATTAATCAATCTTCTGCATCCATATATGTTCTAACCGGACCCCAAATTTGCTGCCCCAATGCCCTTTTCTGTCTACCCTTCATTGCATACAAATTATATTCCATATTATATGTATATAGGAACCGGGTTCGCCACTCTTCAAATGTAGGAGGATCACTTTTTAACCAACATGAAGCTATACAAAGCCTTACTACCGCTGTAGCAACAAATATCAAATACTCAGTTTTGTCAGTAGAGACAGCTCCAGGGCCCCCATATCTGCACCGATCAAAATCTGCATTAACGAGAGCTGACATGGAGATCCCACAATCTCTGATAGAAACTTATTTACATGCCAAAGGAATTCCCTCAATTTTGAACAAGTTCCAAAAATATGCATTACATCTGCCTGTTGAGCATTACATCTAAAACATTTTCCGTCAGGATCTCCACCCCACTTTGAAATTTTATCTGGAGTGCGATACAAATAAAAAAGAGTTTTTATAGTGTTGTGTAACAAGGTTAGCAGATATAAGCACCCGTCCAGCCAGTTCAATTGACTTTTCCAGCGGAATTCCTTGACATCCTAACCTACTCTCCCATTTACCCGTTTGTGCTTCCAAATCATTAGGTTTTGCCTCTAACATTAAATTATAAAGTGCTCCAATCCGGGCATCTTTCTTATTGGCCGCGATAAGAGGGTTGGTTAGCATGCATATATTCGATTTCATTAAATACGCACGGATTTGCAAATACTTGAAAAAATGTGTGGTAGGCAGATGATACTGCTCTTTTAACTGATTGAAAGATTTTAAACCCTCTCCTGTATATAAATCCCCAACAATGATTAATCCTCTCGGTCGCCAATTCACCACTACACAATCCCAACAAATATTGGGATGAAGTGTCGGGGCAGTCAATGGAGTATATATGGAGATTTTTTTAATTTGATAAAGATTCCTTATTGCCTTCCAGACTTTATAAGCAGCGGCTACCACCTTAAATCTAGTACGTTTGTAGTAGTTCCAGTCGAAATTGAGAAATAGACGGTTCCTAGCTTCCACACCCAGAAGTAACCCATATATTGAGGGTTGTAATGCTGGTTCCAGAGGGCCTACCCCTGTAACCAGAATATTCATACGCTGAAGCATACAGGCGTTGTAATATAGGAGAAAGTCGGGGACCGACCACCCACCAACAGCCCTTGGCAACATCATATATTTTTTTGCGCGCCGCTCCTTTCCTTGAGACCATAGAAATTTCATACAAATAGTTTGCAATTGTGTAATATATGCAAGGGAGATCTCTAATGGTACACACCGATAAAAATATAAAATCTTAGGTAATACCCTCATTTTTAGGGTGTTGCACATACCTACTAACGTTAAATGAAGACATTCAACCTGACCCAGCTGTTTGCGGATCCCACTGAGTAACTTCTGCCAATTAGATTGTACCGTGATAATAGCAGAGGCACAAATCTGCACCCCTAAATATGTAACCTCTGATTGGACCCGGATGTCTGTAAAAGATTTTATATTAACACATAATATCTGGGTCTTGGCAGTGTTTAATTTGTACAAGTCAAAAAATAATTCCCTTTGGGCGAATTAACACTAATACATAGGTACTCACAGACATACAGTGGTCTGACCAATAACCAACATGTAACAAGGAAGCAATGAAAATTGGCGAAAATTTAAATATATGTGAAAACACTCTAGAAGAATAAAATATTTAAAACAATTTATTAAGCATACATTACATAAATTAAAAACTGAAAATTGGGAAACACATACAGGACGGAATAATAATCAATGAAATCAACATTCCAATAAAAAAGGAGCTACAGGGAAAAGGAATGAACTCAAACACTAAACAGTTATATTGAATCTTCCTTAATTTATCAACCCGGATTAACTCCTTGCATCGACGCGTTTCGGCGGTATATTCAGTTAGAACCCGCCTTCATCAGGACAGTGCGTATAAATGTTTCCCAATACTTCTCTAGCAAGCAAGGGGTCTGGCCGTGTATCATAAAGGGTATGCTGCCTCCTTATAGTTAAGTGGAGATATTCGTCCAGCGAATTATCTTCTTTGAATACACAGAATTCTGATAAAAAATACTTGCGAAGGTCTTTATTAAAGTTTCAGCGCAGATGACAGGTCCAGCGTTATGGCTGGTAAAAAATCATAAGAACACGGTGTCCCATACACGCGGTAAATCTATCGTCAACTTCAATAATAGCCGGCTACACGAGCAGACATTCACGCGGGACGCTCGAGACCTTCATAAAAAAGGACTTACACGAAGTAAACTGTCTCGTGTTTGGTCGAGGGTATTTTATCGGAACCCTGAACCCCCACCGTGTTGAAAAACGCTTCATGTTGAAATGATTATTGAAGTTGACGATAGATTTACCGCGTGTATGGGACACCGTGTTCTTATGATTTTTTACCAGCCATAACGCTGGACCTGTCATCTGCGCTGAAACTTTAATAAAGACCTTCGCAAGTATTTTTTATCAGAATTCTGTGTATTCAAAGAAGATAATTCGCTGGACGAATATCTCCACTTAACTATAAGGAGGCAGCATACCCTTTATGATACATGGCCAGACCCCTTGCTTGCTAGAGAAGTATTGGGAAACATTTATACGCACTGTCCTGATGAAGGCGGGTTCTAACTGAATATACCGCCGAAACGCGTCGATGCAAGGAGTTAATCCGGGTTGATAAATTAAGGAAGATTCAATATAACTGTTTAGTGTTTGAATTCATTCCTTTTCCCTGTAGCTCCTTTTTTATTGGAATGTTGATTTTATTGATTATTATTCCGTCCTGTATGTGTTTCCCAATTTTCAGTTTTTAATTTATGTAATGTATGCTTAATAAATTGTTTTAAATATTTTATTCTTCTAGAGTGTTTTCACATATATTTAAATTTTCGCCAATTTTCATTGCTTCCTTGTTACATGTTGGTTATTGGTCAGCCCACTGTATGTCTGTGAGTACCTATGTATTAGTGTTAATTCGCCCAAAGGGAATTATTTTTTGACTTGTGTCAACTGTGGAACCCTATCCCTTTGGTTTTGGGGTCCCTCTCTCTTTTACTAGAGAGTGTTTAATTTGTAATCAACAAAAATGTACAAGGTTCCCCAAGGGAGGGTGAAGGGTTAGAAGAGTGACTCTCTCACTGGAAGTGGTGTAAAACCATGACAGGGAATAAGGTGATCCCTTATCGGAACTGAGGATGCCTCACACAACTAAAAAGCTGGACGACTGTTGTCATCCTACCTGATGGTTGTATTGTGTCATCATTGGCCTCCTGCTCCAACAACAGGCTGGCGGTGCAATGCCTGACGGGTAGCACAGAGTGCTACTCTTTGGTGGAGTTCTTTTGTTCCTGGCCAATGGATGCGTGTGTGTGAGGGGCCTGGGAGATGAAGAAGTGAGCGTGAAGGAAAAAGTTAAAAAAGGTCAGAAAAGTCCACTTCAGATTACTTTATTCATGTGGCTTACTGCCTTATTAAAATAGTGAAGGGAGGGGTACCAAAGCTAGGTGGTTCGGCTTCGTTCAACCCTCACCTGTAGTGTGGTCAACATGTTTCATGCCTCAACGGCAATTCATCAGGACCTAAGCGTGCTCATCAACTTGTAAGGGAAATCTATCAAGTTTGGAAGAAGTTTCACATACAACCTGCGTGGTGGATGTACCAGTGCAGGAGGGTGTCCTGCGTGGGTTCCCGCCCTGTGTGGGAAAAGAGGAGAAAGCAAAGACTCAATAATTCCCTGCAACCTTGAATGGATTCTATATAGTACAGGACTACACATAGAGGGATATTTATCCAATATTTCGTGTGGCTAGGAAGCTCACATTTATGCACAGTGAGAGAGAAGAACAGAGGAGGTGCGCCGTGGAAGTCACGGAGGGGCATACATTTAATAAAAACAATTTATGAATACATAAAATGAATGTACACACTGTGTTACATTCATGCTTGTCACTCAATTGTGTATCGAAGCCACAGGGTAGGTGAGCCATCAGCACTTCAAAAGGGGGAAAAAAAGAGATTGAAAAGACACGGAGTGTCAGATTAATCATACAGTATTGATTTCTTACCCCTAATCCTTGGTGGATGGTCCCCACAGACTCTCCTTGTGGGTCCTGAGCTGTTGGGTGATTACCTGTATGGGAGAAGGGGGTAGGGAGGGAAACGGGCCGAATAGCCAAAGTTAAATAGTCCTCTTAGATGTAGGACCTCAAAGAGTGTGGACGGGGTAGATCGGATTGTCCAACGAGCCTCATGGGGTCCAGCCACGGGCCCCTGAAGCCCCAAGGGACGTGGTCCGGGCCAAGCCAGCCACGGAGGTAACAGCCCCACGTGCACCTGCCGAACATCGGACAGCCCCGCCGCCCGGAGCCGATCGCGGTCAATTTACCCAAGGGGAGGTGCTCCCCGAAGGCGATCGCCGCAAGCGCCCCAATATAGGAGGCGAGTCTACCCCGAGCCCGGAGGAACCCAGCGGGCAGAGCACCCCAGCGGCGGCTGGGACAAGACCCGTCCATGTGAGTGCTCACCAAGGCGCCGGGACCGAACGGCACAGAGCTGCGCCGGGAATCAGACCATCAGGGGATAACGTGGGCATGCCCTGAAATACTCGTCCCCACACCTTACCTTATTAGCTCGAGGCAAATGCCGGAATGCACCTACCCCTACCACGACAGCGATGCAGGATCGCCGGACAGCCGCTAACCTGGTTGGGGTCTCGGTAACGCTTAAATGCGAGACTCCGCGGGCGCCATGAGGGGGCGTGGTCAGGAGAGCGTTGCTAGGTGACACAGCCCAGCGCGGTGTGGTAGGAGGGAAGGGCGAGATAGGACTAAACACAGCGTCCAATGGGAGCGCCATTTTGGAATGGGAAAACTCCCAATGGGGCAAATGTCATGGTCTGATCGAGTCAGTTGAACCGGGGATGCCAATTAACAAAAAGCCTCATCAAACTAATGGCCAGTTATCAATGTCTGATCGAGTCAGTTGAAACGGGGATGCCAATTAATAGAAAGCCTCATAAAACTAATGGCAAATTATAGTACAATCTCAAGTTATGTTTCCAGGGTCCATGTAGAGTGGGTTACACAAGGATAGTTGGGAAAGGATAAAGGATAAGAGATAAAAACCATTCCTACAGGCCAATAAAGAGGAAACGGTATGTACTATCGCCCCGAGTGACTGAGGGGAAAATTACAGCCAGTTAGTACGGAGCAAACTCCATAGTGGTAGTTACGGAGTGGCTGTGTATGAATTATTTCAGTTGTCCAAGAGACTAGAGATGGGGTACCTGGAGCATGGAGGTTGGATGCCCAGAGTATAATCCATCAAAGGATGTAACCAATGTGACATGAAGGGGCATCAGGGGGTCGAGGGGAGCATAGAGTAAGGGGCTATATGTCCCATATGTCGACCGTGAAGGGGTACTCTGGTTCATCTGTAGCTGCTATGGCAATCTAAGCATGATTTATCTGGCCAGCATATTCCATGGTACAGAGTCATTGAGTCCTTGTGTGTCTGTCTGTAGACGATGCACCCATCGCTGTTCCATTCTGTACAATGCTCGTTGAGTGATGGATGGATGACATTCAAGGACAGTCCATTGTATGCCCTCGGCGGAGTGGCAATGTTCTCTGCAATGTTCATATAACCGGGTGTGTGACTTCTTACAGCGAATATTACTATTATGTTCCATGATGCGTAATTTTACAACGCGCATCGTCATGCCGATGTAGTTTAGCTTGCATGGACAAGTCAGCATGTAGATGCATTTGGAACTATTGCAGTTCGTGTGAAATCTTTGGACAGCATTATGGATTTCCCTTGGGTTGTCTGAGGGCATATCACACATGATCCGCATCGGTAGTGGCCCGTGACCGGGGGCAAATCCCAGAGGGTGTTCTGGGGACGGATGTTAGTCTTCTTCGGGCGAGTGTGGATCAGAGTATCCTTGAGATTAGATGTTCTTTTAAAGGCAAAGCGGGGACGAGGAATATCCAAGCCTGCCGAATTCAGAATCCCCCAGTGGGAGTTCACAGTTTTTTTAATGAACGCAGAGTTTTTAGTGTAGGAGGTAACGCAGGTAATGGTGTCCTCTTTTTCTTTAGTGTGGATTTCCAGGAGAGAGTCTCTGTTGTTATTGAGCTCCCTCTTTACTGATTTTGCGAGGAGTCTTGTAGGGTATCCCCTGTCCTGGAGTTTATGTTGTAGGATGGTGGCTTCTTGTTTATAGTCTGTTACCGAGGTACAGTTTCTGCGGAGCCTCAAAAATTGTCCAAAAGGCAGATTATCCCTCAAGGCCCTGGTGTGGTGACTCTTATACAGAAGAAGGCTGTTTCTATCAGTTTCTTTTTTGTAGAGGGTAGTTGTGATCTCTGTCGGATTTAATTGGATCGTTAGATCCAAGAAGGGTACAGACTGTTCAGAGATGGTACCCGTGAATTTCAAAAAAGGATCCTGAAGGTTGAGCCATGTACAGAACGCCTCACAGCTGGTTCGGTCACCTTTCCAGAAAACCAGAATGTCGTCAATATAGCGACGCCAGAGGGTGAGGTTTTCGAGGAACGGGTTGTGATCAGATGGGTAGATGTAGTGCTTCTCGAAGGTCGCCATGTAGATACATGCCAAGCTCGGAGCGAAGGTAGAACCCATCGAGGTTCCGCGGATCTGATGGTAGAGTTGTGACTCGTATTTGAAAAAGTTTTCTGTTAGGGCTATGTTGGCCAGTTCCATGATGAAGGAGATCGGGGTGGGAGATAACCATTCTTCCAGCCTCAATGTTGACTCGACGGCCTCCAGAGTTGCTTGTTGCGGGATGTTAGTATATAACGCCTCCACGTCTAAGGTTAGGAGGAGGTCAACGTCTTCTCTTCCATCCACTTCATTGATCAAGCGGAGGACGTCTCTGGTATCTTGGAGGTATGATGGAATTTGTTTCACCAGGGGTTGTAGAAAAGAATCGGTGAATTGGGACAATGGCTCCAGGAGTGACCCTATACCAGAGACGATAGGTCTCCCAGGGACAGGGGTGATACCCTTATGAATTTTAGGAAGGGTATAAAAGTAGGGTGTGATGGGTTCCATAGTGATGAGGAAGTCTGCCTCCTTTTTCGTAATCCATTCATTCGTCTCTCCCTCAATTACTAGGCTCATGATGGTAGTGGTCAGCCGTTTGGTTGGATCCTCAGTGAGGGGTCTGTAATGGGTGTTGTTAGACAGTTGACGCCTGCATTCGCGGTCATAGTCCTCAAAATCTTGGATGACTGTGGCTCCGCCCTTATCAGCTTGTTTGATGACAATGGATTCATCATTCCCTAAAGTGATGGATGCTTGTCTCTCTGCATTCGTCAGGTTTTGAAATTGTTTGACGGGTGGTTTTTGCTTCAAGCTAGCAAGGACCGCTCGTTCGAATGTCAAGACTTCAGGGGGGACCATCCCATCGGTGAATTGGGACAATGGCTCCAGGAGTGACCCTATACCAGAGACGATAGGTCTCCCAGGGACAGGGGTGATACCCTTATGAATTTTAGGAAGGGTATAAAAGTAGGGTGTGATGGGTTCCATAGTGATGAGGAAGTCTGCCTCCTTTTTCGTAATCCATTCATTCGTCTCTCCCTCAATTACTAGGCTCATGATGGTAGTGGTCAGCCGTTTGGTTGGATCCTCAGTGAGGGGTCTGTAATGGGTGTTGTTAGACAGTTGACGCCTGCATTCGCGGTCATAGTCCTCAAAATCTTGGATGACTGTGGCTCCGCCCTTATCAGCTTGTTTGATGACAATGGATTCATCATTCCCTAAAGTGATGGATGCTTGTCTCTCTGCATTCGTCAGGTTTTGAAATTGTTTGACGGGTGGTTTTTGCTTCAAGCTAGCAAGGACCGCTCGTTCGAATGTCAAGACTTCAGGGGGGACCATCCCATCAGTGGGGGTGAAAGTGGAAGGTTTTCTTAATCCAGTGTCCTGACTGGTCGACTCTGGTTTGTCATCAAAAAAGGCACGTAGGCGTACTTTTCTAAAGAGTTGTTTTATTTCTATCATCTCTTGAAAGCTGTCTGGGATGGGCGTCGGAACGAATCCAAGGACCTTCTCCAGGACGTTTTTCTCCATTGGAGTCAAAGCCCTCTTGGAAAGGTTAACAATCAGACTCTTCTCCCCCTGGAGGTGGTACTCCTGGTTTCCATCGCAGTCTGAGTTGTCGGTTGGTCTTGCCACTGGACCCCTTTCTGTCCGCCTCGCCTTCGCCCTCTTCCTCTGCCCCAACCTCTGCCTTGAAAAGGTGGCGGGTTCAGAGGGTAAAACTGCGGCGGGCCTTGTGGAAAAAAGGGGTACTGCCAGGGAGGAATCATGTGAGGCGGTCCATGAAAAGGTGGACCTTGTTGGTAGCCTTGTTGCCAGTTGGGGCGTTGTGGGGCCTGGTTGTTTTTTGCCGGGAAGCCTCCACTGGAGTCACTACTCGTAGAGCCTCGTCTGCTGTTGTTGTCCGAATTGTCATCGGAAGAGTAGCTGTTCTTTTTTCCTTTGAAGCCGTCCTTTAAATAAGGGTAGACTTTCTCCTTTTCAAATTTTGTAATGTCTTTTTGGAGTTTAGTGGTTTTTTGTTTTAGGAGAAATTCGTGGTGATCTGCCATTTCCTGATTAATCTCAGATAGTAATCTCAGGTAATCACCCAACAGCTCAGGCCCCACAAGGACAGTCTGTGGGGACCATCCACCAAGGATTAGGGGTAAGAAATCAATACTGTATGATTAATCTGACACTCCGTGTCTTTTCAATCTCTTTTTTTCCCCCTTTTGAAGTGCTGATGGCTCACCTACCCTGTGGCTTCGATACACAATTGAGTGACAAGCATGAATGTAACACAGTGTGTACATTCATTTTATGTATTCATAAATTGTTTTTATTAAATGTATGCCCCTCCGTAACTTCCACGGCGCACCTCCTCTGTTCTTCTCTCTCACTGTGCATAAATGTGAGCTTCCTAGCCACACGAAATATTGGATAAATATCCCTCTATGTGTAGTCCTGTACTATATAGAATCCATTCAAGGTTGCAGGGAATTATTGAGTCTTTGCTTTCTCCTCTTTTCCCACACAGGGCGGGAACCCACGCAGGACACCCTCCTGCACTGGTACATCCACCACGCAGGTTGTATGTGAAACTTCTTCCAAACTTGATAGATTTCCCTTACAAGTTGATGAGCACGCTTAGGTCCTGATGAATTGCCGTTGAGGCATGAAACATGTTGACCACACTACAGGTGAGGGTTGAACGAAGCCGAACCACCTAATTTTTGAGCTTCGGTACCCCTCCCTTCACTATTTTAATAAGGCAGTAAGCCACATGAATAAAGTAATCTGAAGTGGACTTTTCTGACCTTTTTTAACTTTTTCCTTCACGCTCACTTCTTCATCTCCCAGGCCCCTCACACACACGCATCCATTGGCCAGGAACAAAAGAACTCCACCAAAGAGTAGCACTCTGTGCTACCCGTCAGGCATTGCACCACCAGCCTGTCGTTGGAGCAGGAGGCCAATGATGACACAATACAACCATCAGGTAGGATGACAACAGTCGTCCAGCTTTTTAGTTGTGTGAGGCATCCTCAGTTCCGATAAGGGATCACCTTATTCCCTGTCATGGTTTTACACCACTTCCAGTGAGAGAGTCACTCTTCTAACCCTTCACCCTCCCTTGGGGAACCTTGTACATTTTTGTTAATTTCAGCTTAGTAGGACACGTACATTGGACCCCGGTAAAGATTGTCCTTAATTTGTCCCTCCTTGTTGTTAATATATATAGTGTTTAATTTGTACCCGGATGCAGAGCTATATACCGCTGCTAAATGTTCAATCTCAGGCATTGCCAAAGCCGGTTTTGGGGAAAGCACAGCGACATCATCGGCTTACGCTAGTACCCGATATTGTTGCTGTTGTATCCTAACTGGGAGAATCCGAGGGCTATTCTCCATCATCTTTAAAAACGGATCTATGTAAAGGGCGAATAGCAACGGGGAACACGGGCATCCTTGCCTTGTCCCCCTTTGTATTGGAACCGATGCTGATTGTAGCCCCATTACATAGATCCGCGCACTGGGTTGTTGGTACAATGTCTGTATCGATTTTAAATATTTTGGCCCAAACCCTCGACAACGCATCACATCCCATAAAAAAGCCCACGACACTTGGTCAAAAGCCTTCTCGGCATCTAACAAGATGAGGCTCAATGGGATTTCTAGACCGTTTGCATAATCTATTAAAGCAATCACCTGGTTGACATGATCAGTTGTGCCCCGTTTAGGGATAAACCCATGCTGGTGAATAGAGACCAGTGAAGATATCACACCTGAAAGCCTTGTCGCCAATATTTTCGAATAGATTTTCCCATCAGTGTTCAACAGTGAGATAGGCCGGTATGAAGTCGGTTGATCTGCAGGTTTTCCCTTTTTTCTGAAAACCACTATACTGGCCTCATCCCACGTTTTAGGGTATGTTCCAATCTGCGCCAATTTGAATGTGGCTAACATGTCGTGCTTTAATACTTGGAAAAAATATTTATACATTTCTAGTGGTAGCCTGTCAGGGCCCGCTGCCTTGCCTGCTGGGAGTGCATTGATTGCTGCTTCGAGTTCAGACATCGTTACTGGAGCCTCTAACTTGGCCATAGTTTCACTATCCAAGTTTTGCTTGCAAAATTGTCCTAATAAATCTATAGCTTTGCTACTATCGTACTCTTCTCTGGCATATAAACAGGTATAAAATTGTCTGAAAACTTCCACAATTTGCGTCTCACTTTCTACCATTTGCCCAGCTACATCTCTAATACATTTAATTCGCTGTACTACTTCACTCATCCTAATTTTCTGGGCCAGACACCTGCCACTTGCCTCCCCAAACTCATATAAAAGCGGACGCTTAGTGGTATACTTTTTGCAGCCTCCTTACTCCAGTGGTAATTCACCTTTGCCTTACATCGGGCAACCTCTGCTGCTGAGTCCTGGATGTCTATGCTTGAGTGTATATCCTGCGTCAGCCGCTCTTCAGCCTGCCCTAAATCGCTATATAGCTCCTGTAGCTTAGCGCGTAGTTGTTTTTGCAAGTATAATCCGAAGCTAAGGACCTCCCCTCTAAAAGCAGCTTTAAACGTGTCCCACACGATTCCCATCTCAGTGCTTCCTCTATTATTATTTTAAAACTCTGCAATCCATTCCATCATATACTCCTGAAATGTTACATCCAACAACAGCTTACGATCAAATGAAAATTTCCGGGGCGTAGTGAAACGGGATTTTATCTGAATAGAAAGGACAACGGGGCCATGATCAAATGTGGCGCGTGGATATACTTGCATTTGTGCACCAAGGAGCAGGGTTTGTGGCGCTAAAAAATAATCCAACCGCACCAGTTTCTAGTGAGAGGCCGAAAAAAAGGTATAGCCAGAGTGACCTCCCCTGAGATGAGACCAGGCATCGACCAGACCATGTAAGGTAAGAAGTGCTTGTAATGATTTATATACTTTGGGCTTCCTTCCTACATACAATTATTCATCACTGCTTAGTGATTGTGGTTGAAGATTAATATTTAAATCCCCACATACTATTATTGGGGTAGGCCAGGTAGCTAATTCAGCATTGAGATTTTCTATGACTGCTGCCTCATCAAAATTGGATCCATATATGGAACACAACGTAAATTTAAAAGTGCCGATGATACATTCTGTAATTGCCCATCTACCGGCACTGTCCTCCAGAGTCCGCCCGGAACCGATAACATGCTGTTTGGTTAATATAGCAACCCCACGAATCGTAGAGGTTTGCTTAGTACATACTAGAACATTATACCCAAGCTCGGTCAAGAGCTTCCGTTTAGACCATGCAACATGCGTCTCTTGGAGGCAGATGGTATCGCAGCTGAGCCACTGCAATTCCCTAGCCACCCGTTGCCTTTTATTTATAGCATTAAGACCCCTGACGTTCAATGTACCAACTCTTAACATGCTAACTGACATTCCATAATATCAAGAAAGCCAGAATGTCGTTCCACCACTGCCCAGCATACCACTCATTCAAATAAAACAAAAAAAAAGTGCACAATTTTTTCAACATTTACAAAGTGAAAGGGCTTCCTTTGGGATGCCTTCCCATTTGCGATTGGCTTATCACCTCCTTTGAGGAGGTGGAAAAGGTTAATGTTTTGCGACCGGAATTAGGTCGCAAGACAATAATCCATACCCATCTGATTCGATATTTGGAAGAGATGCCCTAAACATGCCATTTCCGGCAATAGATACCCATCTTATTCAGTCTGTATTTGGTAGAGATGCCCTAAATGAGCCCCTTCCAAATATGGAATCGTATTGGGTCAGAAAGTTATATTGTGATTCGGTAACTTCATACCAAATCGTTAGTATTTACGAACATGTATTTTTGTGACCACATAGTGCTTCCTACATCTGGTCCGAAATGTTTAAAAGAACAGAATACATTACCTACTGGCAGTCGCCAGTAGGTAGTTAAAGTTAGGACCTTGTTTCTATTAAAAAAGCACTTTTTTGTTTCCCAATAACTTTGGCGCCGGTTAATGAATCTTCACAACATTTTCAAAACTAATGGCTCATCTGGTCTGCTCCTATCTTGAAAGTTTTGGGGTGATTTGGGAAGCGGGGGCCGAGAAAAAACGTGTTTTATCCATGTTAATTCCCATAGGAAACTTTAGCCACGGCCACAGCCCGAACTGCTGAACGGAATTGCACAAAATTTGGCACAAAGGTAGGCTTTGTTTCAGAAAGAACTCTTTTTGTTAAATGATGTAAATCTATTCAGTAGTTTCTGAGAAATTAAAAAAATAGATGTTGAAAAATGCATTTCCCATAGGAAACTTTAAACATGGCTACAGCTCGAACTGCTGAACGGAATAACACCATTTAACAATAAGAGTTATTTCTGAAACAAGGGCTTTCTTTGTGCCAAATTTGGTGTACTTTAAAAAAAAAACAGCGGAATGCACGCTAAGTACGCGGATCCAGACGAAAAATAAAAAACTAAATGAAGCAAGGGCTACCTTGCTTCTTTATTATTAACCCCTGGGTGGGCCAGGTCCCGGGGGGATTTGAAAATGAAAAGCAGAGGCCGCGGGGTCCGTGGGGGCCCTTGCTGCCCCGGAGACTGTCACCTCCCCAGTGCTCTGTTTTTTAAATTGTATAAAAACCAATGTGGGGGGCGAGCCCCCCCACATGCCCCGGGGTCCTCCTCCTCCCCGAGGCACTAACTGTTAAAATGCGGGGGTCCATTTAGGACTGCCGAGGCCCTGGGACCACCTTCTCCCCCGGACTTTTCAAAGATGTTAGGGGGGCCGCAGGCCCCCCTCCTTTAACCTTTGATAGCCCTGGGGACTGTCACCCCCCAGGGCCGGCTCCTGCAGTGTCCCGGGGTGCCCACCTCCGGGACACTGCTGTTTCCTACGGTAGGGCCGGAGCACGTCTCCCGTTCTACCGTAGCAAACTCTGGTTTGGATTTTGGAAGAGAGAGCAGGGAAACCTGCTCTCTCTTCCAAAATCTAAAGCAGAATTGCTTTTCGACATGGGGAGCTGCATGTTAGCAGCTCCCCATGTGGAAAAGCAATGCTGGCTCTCTCAGGGCGCGGGGCGCTGGCAGGACTGTGGGGGCATTGGGGCTCCCCCCATGGTCCCCAACAAACTGGCTAAGCCACGGGGATGGGGTCCCTGGGCGTATATACATTTCTGGTAGGAGATCTTTTTTTATACGAAAAATTTGGAGTCACGACCCTAGCGCGGCGCTCAGTGCGGCCCTCTGGTGTGAACGCAAGGGGTGCGTGACTCCCAGCGTGACCCCCTGGTGTGAACGTGAGGAGTGCGCGACTCCCAGCGTGGCCCCCTGGTGTGAATGTGAGGGGTGCGTGACTCCCATTGCGGCCCCTGGTGTGAACGCGAGGGGTGCAGAACTCCCAGCACAGCCTCCTGGTGTGAAAGTGAGTGGTGCGCGACTCCTAGCCGTGCTGGGTGCGTGACTCGCAGCCAAAAAAAATTAAGATTCTTTTATTATAAATCTAGGTTGTATGTTTGGATCTTGGGTGGCTCTAAAAAGAGCCCTTGTGTAGATTGGGAGAATTTGGTAGCTACATGTAAGTGCCGATGCAGAGTCTAAAGTTATTGAGAAAGATTCTGTTTCACTCATCTGGGAAATGTACACCATCTCGCCTGTAGATGCCATCCATATTAAAACGCAGATTGTTGTTGTATATGGACCCCATACTATAATCTCTGAGATAAGCAGAAACAGCTTTATTGACATTTTTCCTAGCTTTCTCAATCTGTGGACAAAATTGATTGGACCAGTTCCATTTCTGTCTTTGGCATATGTTAGAGTAGACAAAGGCAGTATGGGGGAAAAGTAACATCAATTCTGCAAAGGTGTCCTTCATTAGCATTTCTAGACCTACCCCTCTCAATGTGCCTAGGTCATTGCCACCACAGTGCACAATTATGAGGTCAGGATTTAACCAATGGCATTAATTGGTGCCACTTTAATCCTCTCTGTCCAATCCATTTAATGTCTAAATTTTGCAAAGCTAGGTTTTTGTCAATACCTCTGCTTTCAGCATACCTTTTGCACCAGAAAATATAGCTGCGTCCCACAATCCATACTCTAAGCATCTTGAAGAGAAGTCTGGATGCACTGAAAAGATGTCTGTTGGTGAAGTAGGCCGTTGGTAGAATAAGATGTATCTAAAATGGTGGACAAGATGCAGTTTTAAAAAGAAGAGAAATGATTGGCTTTTTGATAACATTATAGAGTGAAAAATGGGTGCATGTTTCTGTGTTTAAAAAGCATGTTTCTTATTGGTTACTAAAAAATGTTTGAAAGGTACATTAAATATGGTAAGCTGATATTTTGGACAGTCAAGCACAATTGCTGTTTGAATTTGTAACATTGTGTGCTGAACTTGAGACTTGTGAGTTCAGTTGAGTGTTTCAAGAACTGTTATTATGGAAACAGGCATTAAGCAGAATGGGGCTAGTGTTGGAAGTTATATGTGACATTAAAATGTGTATTTCTTATAAATATTAAAGTAATATGTAATTGCAGTGAGATTTCCCAAGTCACTGCTATTGTTAGAAGTGGTGTGTTATTTAAAAAAAAATGATTACATTATTTGTAATATACTTTTGAAGTCTTGTCTGGATCCGCGGTTCCATCGCTTACAGTGCGTGGTCCAGGCGCGACAGTGTAGTAATTCCTAAGTACTTTTAAATTCTCTATGCATTGTGTTTGGTTCACTGTAATTATTCAGTTACTACTTGTGTATTTATAGAATGCCTTAGCTAGTAATAGTACTACAGGTATGTTATTCTGTGCACTATGCATGTACATATCTAACCAGCTGCATTCTATTGATATACTGTTGTAAATACCCAGTTAGTACTTATGCAAACTAGGTATCATATTGTGTTTCCCATGAAATTCTACAATTATCTATTGAACCCTATCTATTTATCCTATATCTGTGCCAATACCTAAGCACTTATAAATGTAATATGCACTTTGTTAGTAGCAGTGTAATTATTGTAGTTAGTAGTCATGTACTTATTGAATGGTGCATACAGTAACACTAGTACAGCTGTGATATTCTGTGCACTATGCATGCAGACCTCTAACCAGCTACATATTATTGATACACTTTTGTAAATATCCAGTTAGTATTTAGTAATGTCTATGCACTTGTACAATGCCTCAGGCATTGAGGACAAGCAATGGCACATTCAAATGTGCACAATCTATACAACCTCCTACCCCCCTGCAGACAACTGATTCAGTCCTGCAAAAATCCAGGCAATAGTCATGCAAGTCAGCAATCACACTATGAGTCTCTGCCCACTCTTGCAATCATCCTGACAGAAGCATGACCTTATCTAATCACTCTGCTGAAACACAAGCACTTATAAACTCACCCTGCTGTCAACTACTAGCAGTCAAGGTACCTTGTCACTATTCATGCACTTGCACAATGACTCAGGCACTGAGATAAGCAGTGGTACAGTCAAATGTGCACAATGTATGCGATCCTCCAACCCTCTGCAGACTATTGATTCAGTCCTGCAAAAATCCTGGTAGTAGTCATTTAAGTCAGCAATCACACTGTGAGTCTCTGTCCAGTCCTGCAATCATCATGATAGAAGCATGTCCTTATCTAATCACTCTGCTGAAACATTAGTAATTATAAGCTCACCCTGCTGTCAACTACTAGCATTGTAGGTAACCAGTCACTGTACATGCACTTGCACAATGACGCAGGCACTGAGTTAAGCAGTGGTACAGTCAAATGTGCACAATGTATGAGACGGGAGAACATGTTGGCTGGCGAGTAGCGGGTTGCGGAGGCTCCCGCAGGGCAGGAGGACAGGAGGACAGAAAATGCTAATCTAACATTAAATAATTGGATTTAAAACATTGGGAGGCTAAAAATGTAAAATATACCAATGGTCAGACGCAAGGTTTTGCTGACTTACGGTGTTAACTTGGGCTGAGCGGGTTATTCACATACCAGCGTCTCCGGTGTTTGATTACATGCAGCCGCGGACACTGCTTCAGTTTCAGTTGCTGCCCATCGGAGAGTGCTGGTGAGGGTGCTACGATTGAGGTTTTGAGGAATGTTCTGGGAAAGTAAATGCAGAGATACGCGATTGAGAGTGTAGAGAGATTATTTGTTTTCTTTGAGTCCCCCGGAGTTTTGGCAGAATAGCAGAGACTGCTGGTGTGGTAAGGAGGCGCAGGCTGGGGGCGTGGACTGGGAATCAGCGGTAGACTCGGGTGACCCGTGTGATCCACATAATATCGGTCGGCGGAGTGGAGACTTGGGGAAGGTACCAGAGGTCTGCGGAAGCCCAGGATTTCTCTGGACTCACACTGCAGCCTGTCTAAGGTGAACTCAGAGTGCTGGCAGTTTGATTCACCCCCAAAACTGCCAAGTCAAAAGCGAAGACGTGGAAAGCAGAGGGAGAGGCAAAGGTGAAGATACTCTACTATCGGGGACCCCAGCGCATGCGGGACACAGCGAGCCAGGCTCAAAGCAACAGAAGCTAAGCAAGAAGGGTAATGAGAGGCGGGTGAATCAGGAAAAAATATTCAAAAACTGCTTAGGAAAAAAATAAGGAAGGAGAACAAAGTGCTAGAGGAGGGAAACTGGCTAACACCTCAACCCATATAGATTCTGGGCAGATACAGTCCACATATACCCTAAGGAGCGGTAAACTGAAAATACATATGCTGGATTCACAAGATACAGAACAAAAGGCACATCTAACTTCAGCAATTCAAAACCAAACCCGGGGAACAGCGTAATTAAAAACACCTAAGACGCAAAAGTAACACTCAATACAGAGTAAAACAAAGGGCACAGGAACAGGTAAAAATAAAGACTTTATTAAATCAAAACAAAAAACTGTATTATTAGCTCCACAAGTGCCTAAACTAACACCGACCCTTACATTCTTTTTCAAGATTACTCCCACTACATTAGTGCTAAAACCAGGAGCTGAGACATCATTACGAAATATCAACACAGTATGTGAATTAAGTACCGCCCAAAGTATCTCACAAAATATCCTAAATACTATTCCTACATCTAACAAATGTTATCCTCTTATCAATGAGGAAACACTGCAAGAGGATAATTCACAGGGTATGGAGACGTTAAAGGCATCAACACCCAGAGATGTGGAACAGGAGATACATGGCAGCCCCGATGTACAAGATATGCTGCACATAATACAGACATCCCAGGCACTACCAACAAAACATCGGGACATGCCCAACAAAGTCAATATATTTGAAAATAATGGCGCTGTGTTTTATAATCCTCAACCAGCTTGGATGTGCAATTTAATACAAGCATTATCCAGTCAGTCAGGATATCTTTATTCGACTTTTAACAAGTCATACAAAGAAACACGCACAATAAACAATAAAACATAACATAGGATACATATGCCCATACATACATAGCCCAGCATTTTCATAAAAGTCATTAAAACTACAGATAAAATTAGATACTATACAAAAGTTAAAACTATACAAATTCATTCATAAGAGGCAGAAATAAATCTAATAAAAGAAAACCCTTAAAAATTACTAAGGCGAGTTTTGACCGGCAGCTTTTACCCTCGCTGCGGAAACTAAGAAATTCGCGATGCAAAAGGTAGTGCGGGGATTTGACAAAAGCTGTAAGTAAAGCAAGGCTGGGCGGACCTGAGTGAAGCCTGCTTCTTTCAGGACAGGGAGTAGGTATTTTTTCCTCTGCTCCTGAAAAAAGCTGCAAAACATGACGAAGTGCAGTGTATCCTGCACCGAAAAGTCATCGCATCTACATGGTGGGGCTTCATCTGGCTTCTGCCATCCCTTATATGAACCAAGATGGTAATGTATCAGGTTAAACCTGAATTTGGTTAGCAAGAACCTGTGGTAGGGAACGGTTACAAAAATAAGATAAGGTGCGATTGAGGGGGCACTAACCAAAAGGTTATGAGACCTAACTGATGGCTTCACTAATTCTGCATCCTCACGGTGCGCTTCCTTTCTATACATATATGCCTTTTTTACGTGACCTATATCTTCAACCCTGATTTTGTCTGGACATAGAAAGAGCTCAGGGCGGCCCAGGTCAGTAAAAGATTTAATTAGGTATGCCATCCATGGGATACTGCTATATTTATCTAATGATAAAACATCCTTCAGGATTGTATGGTTTAGTGGAAGATCTTCATTTAGCCATAATTTCAACCATAGAATCAGGGGTGCTAAACTCAGTAGGTCTGACAAATATGGTAGGCCCACCTCTTGATGGATTGAATAGGTCGGGGTAGACTGAGGAACAGATAAAAGAGATCTAATAAATCTGTTTTCAGCTCTCTGGATAGAGTCAAGGTTAGCATAGCCCCACAATGGAGAACCGTAAAGTGCAATGGCCACTGGCTTGCTCTTATAGATCTTTAGAAGGGCTTCCATGGGCCGGGCTCCCAGTTTGCCTGCAAAACCAAGGATCGCTGAAGAGGATCTAATTACCGCCAACTTTTTGGCTCTTATCTGTGGTCCCCATGTTCCCTTTTGATCAAATAAAACACCCAAATAGGGGAATGTCGTTACCATTGAGACGGGGACCCCACTACAAAAGAAAGATTTGTGCCTTTTTTTGGTGCGCTCGCGCCCCATTACCATAGTGTGCGATTTTGATACATTCACCTTCAGGTCCAAATTATTCATAAAAATACCAAATGCGTCCAAAAGAGTCTGGAGGCCAACACCAGTTCGAGCAATCAGCACGGCGTCGTCAGCGTACAGGAGTGCCGGAATTTGCACATCCCCTGCACGTGGGACGTCCGCCTTCAGGCCGCGCAGATGTGCCCCCAAGCCATTGATGTAGATGGTAAAAAGCGTGGGGGCTAAAATGCAGCCTTGACGTACCCCCTTTAAGGATTTAAATAATGGGGTACATCTGCCGTTGTTTGACACTCGGACTGCTGCGAAGAGTTCCTGATGCATAGTGGCCATGAACGAGACCAAGGCTTCTTCGATGCCCAGCTCCAACAAGATCACCCACAATTTTGATCTGTTGACAAGATCGAACGCCGATGAAAGGTCCATAAAGGCAAGAAACACAGACCCCTCCTTGGCTACAGTATACTTGGAAATAAGAAGATGTAAGTTGGTACACTGTTCGATGGTACCCTTTCTCTCTCTAAAGCCGTATTGCAAGTCTGATAGGCCTCCACGGTCCTCAATGTTCTCCCTCAATCTAGCTAACAGAACTCTGCCCAATATTTTTATAGTCGAGTCCAGTAGGGATATGGGCCTATAAAAAGCGGGGTCGTCCCTGCGACCTTTGTTTTTGAAAATGGGGACGATCGTGGATATGGCCCATGTGGCAGGCGCCGGGTTGCTGTTCACTGCGTTAAACAAATTTGCCATTACCTCGGCCCATAGTTTGGGAGAGAACATGAAGAAGTCAGCCGGGACCCCATCCGGGCCAGGTGCCTTGTGTTTAGTGGTTGCCAGGAGCGCTTTTTCAACTTCTAGCGAGTTGAAGATAATGGGGTGTACGTTTTTCCTAGACGGCTGGCCCCTATTTCTGCTTTCGTCGTCATCTCCCCCATAAACATTCTTAAAAAAGGACAACCATGTTTCATCAGCAATCACACAGTCCATGGGTGCGTTGTTATCTTCCGCAAATAGCGGTTGCCTTAAAATCTCCCAAAATCTCCTACTGTCCTTTAATACAGCCGCGGAAAGGAGATCATCCCAGGTTTCGCGTTTGATTGCGTTTTTGCGATTTTTTGTGGCCGCCTTGTAGATCTTCCTTTTTCTGGAGATTTCAGCTCTATCCCTGGGTACAAGTTTTAGTGCCGCTAGCAGTTCTCTGTGTGCTTTCGAGCATTCGTGATCAAACCAGCGCTTGTGACCTTGTGCTCCCGGGGTGGGTTTAACCAAGAGGTCCTTCGAGACTTGGGTGCAGATTGCCTCGTATGCTGCGACTATGGTGTGCCCGTGTGTACCCGGGTTTCTACAAAGCTCAACTTGGGCTTTAATTTTGGGGAAGCATTTTTTATAGAAATTTTCAGGTATCACTTTAGCCCACTTCACTCTTCTGTTTTGATCAACGGACCTCAAAGGATGTGCCACTTTTTCCGTTGCTGGGGGTGCCCCCATATAGGCACCCCAGGCCACTTCAAGCAGAACAGGGTTGTGATCGCTGAAGTGAGTGGGTACGGTGCAATAGGCCATGGTCCAGCTTAAAATTCCCCGAGTTACGAAAATATAATCGATCACTGAGCCATGTAGGGTGCCGGTAAAAGTTGGAATTCTCAGAGCGCAGTCAGGTTCAATTAAATCAAAGTTGGCCAGGAGTTCCTCAAGCTCCTGCCCCTCTGCAGAATGTTCAAAATGAGGGCCCTGTATGGCTACATCCTCGACATCCTTTACATCACTACCCTTGCAGGCTAATTCGCATAAATGAATATTAAAATCGCCTAATAAAATTAACTCATAAACAAAATTTTTATCCTGAAGTACTGTATTTAAAATAGAATCTAGGCTTGCGATATTAAGACCATTATATTCGCTATTCCTAGAATTATAAAAGTTAACATATAGTGACTTACAAGCTTTGCTGATCACCCTCTCGATGATTAAAATGTTATCGGAATCAGAGCTGATCTGCCTATAACTGCCTTTTAGAGCCAGTGAGAACAAGAACACCAAACCCCCCTTGGCTCTACCCGCTCTACTAGGGACTGCAGGTTTAGTGAAACTAATATACCCGTCCCACCAAAGGTTATACGCCGTATCCCAGGTTTCCTGCAGGGCGATAATATGATGCTTGGAAATAAAACTTAGCCATGCATGATCCTGGCGTTTGGCGTTTAAACCCGCCACGTTCCAACTCATTATCTTACAGTGGTCAGTGGATGGTTCTGTGTATGCTATCGCAATCTCCTCTGCACATTCAGCTATTGGTTGTTGCGATACCTGACCGCCGCCTGTAACTAATGAGTCGGACGCCTCCTCCCGTTCTTTGGCTGCTTCTGGTTCGAGTCAGTCGCAGGAATTTAGGTCTGACAAGGGAGCAAATCTGTTGCCAGTACCCAAACCCCACTCAAAAGGAGTAGCTGCCTGGGCCTGTCCAAATGGTCCTAGGTTCCACAGAGGTCGTGGGGTTATTGGATGTACCGGGAACTGATCGTTTCCCAACCATTGTGTAGGCCTAAAACCCCTGATGTTATAATCAAAACCCCTTATACTAGGACCCCAAACATTCCCTCTTGGCTCTTGTGCCGGAGGTGGCCTGATGTTTAGGTCGTTTGGACGATAGGGTCTACCTGGCTCCCTATAAGCTGTTAGTTGAGACCAGTTATTATGATGTCGAAATCTAGGGCCCCCTCCCCAACCGTCGGCATTGGTAGATCTTTTGTAAGTAGGAGGTTTAGGTAAGGTGGTAAACCTATTTTTGTCAAAAAAGAACTTGAGGGTGAGAGGAATTATGGAGCCACTACGTCTTTGGGGCGGGAAGATGTTGTTTAAAATGTCTGGGAGGACCTCGGCATTGGCAAAATTTAAGATGACACAATCCCCTTGAAACTTTTTGGCCTTACTACCGATCCATGGGACCCTCCGTGACATGACAATATCCCCTGCCAGCTTATCAAAACCCTGTTCTGTCATAAACATGTTGTTGGTTAGCCAATGTAACGCTTTGTCTTTTAGGTCCTGGTTGGACTCTGCTTTGCCTTGTGTTAAGACTGGGACGTTGGCCAGCACCAGGACAACCGGCGAGGCTTCCAAGATAAATTGGGCAGAAATGTCCACTTGGCGTGCTTCCACTATAGCATCAGATGTGCTAATGCTAGGGACTGCAGTATCTACAACCTGGCCCACTGCGGGTAATAGTGGTAGTGAGGGTGATGAGGGTGGGAGTGACGGCCCTTGCTGAATGGGTTGCGAGCTACTCTCATTAGGGGTGGCTTCTGCATTTGTGGGTATTAAGTTTGTGACGAGGGAAGATAAATTTTCAACCTCGTCTGCCAGCTTACTATGTACCGCACCCAACTTTTTTACCTCAGATGTTAACTTGTCCAATTTCCCTATCATGGGTTTGATTATAGTCCTGATTTTGATATCAATCATATCTTGGATTCTGTTAAAAAGGTCCTCGTCGATGGTGTTTCTTGGCTCAATATCAGTGACAGGATCGAGCTGTTTCCTTGCTCGAGTCGGAGGTGGTGTGGCGGCCTTCTTCCTGCTAAGATGTTTGCCCCCACGTTTCGCTGTAGGTTTCCGACAAGCTCTGACAGCCCTTGTGGCAATTTGCGGAGAGTGAAGGACTACTACCGTGGCAGCTGTCTGCTGATTTAGATCATTGGTGGTGTTATCTGATAAGTCGATCAGATCCTGTCTATCTGGTTGGGGGTCAGATTCAGCTTTGTCCTCTGAATCCGGGTCTTGGGACATCAGAGTTTCAGGAGTCCCTGGAAGATTATCTGGCAGTAGTTCAGATGTCTCGAAGCTAAGGGCACTTGTCGATGGACTTGCTGGCAAAAAAATGGGTGATTGACTCAACCCAAGAGATTGCCTACGCTTGTTATTAATATCGTTAACTACTTGCACAAGGTATGAGTCTAGGGTGTTCACAGACTCAGCTGGAACGGGGACCAGTTTTTTCCCCATGCTTGGGATAATAGCAGAGGAAAAAGCAGAAACCCTGACGTCAGGACGAGCCGAATAGATAATAGGATAGATATACTGCTGGAAATGATGATACGATGACAATACACGTAGCAGTAAAGCATGTAGAGTCCAGAAACTCACAAAGGGAACAGTACCTTAGTTTGCAGTAAGAAGATGTAATGGGAATGGCCTAGCCTGGCCTTTTCGTGCCTCTGAGGGCCACAGAGGGCCCGCCCTTTGCCCGGGCTTCGCCTCGCGCGCGACTCGCGAGGCGAGAGGCTCTCCTCCCTCTTAAGGGGCGCTCCGCTGATGACGTTGCGTTGGTCGCGCCACACCCGCCGGGACAGCTGGGAAATGTAGTCCCCGCGGCGGAAGTGGCCTGCTGCGACTTCGATGGCCGTTTCCCTCACGGCGGCACTGGGACCCCTGGAGCGGCACTCCCGACGTGGAATGAGTATTTGGTGAGCCGTTCTCCTCACGGCAGCTCTAGCACCCTGCAGGTAATTTTTCAGCGTTCTCAAGCATTATCCAATAAGATGAAAGAAAGATTCCTGTTATCAGAAAAAAACTCATTCCTGTTCTCTGAAAAAAAGTCAGTCAGACATTAAAATATCCTGTGAAAAACTTGAAGCTAAAATAGATTTGTTGGCAGTTAGAACAGACGCCCTCGAAATAACGGTAGCAATCTTAGTAACACAGACAGTGGATAATGCAAAGCATATATATACATTAAAAGATAGAGGGCTAGAAATACAAGATAAACTAGAGCCCCTTGAAAACTCACAAAGGAGAAACAACATCCGTCTTCTTAAATTTCCGGAAGGAATGGAGGGGAATAACCTGAAAGAATTTGTAATAAAACTTATAAAGCAGGCAACCCATATTGAATGCTCAGAAGAAGTACTAGGGGCTGACATACACAGAGTGCACAGGGAGCCTTTTAGACTCAGTCCAAATAAAACGAGAGCCAGGAAAATCTTAGTGCATTTCTTAACTTACAGTCTAAAAGAAGAAATAAAGCCCTCAAATTAAACTCTTTATATGCAGAAGATGTAGCGTTTCAGATACGCTCAGACGTCTCTGCAATCACTGCATCCAGACAATGGAAACTGGGGAAACTGATTGACCCTTTAAACAAATTGGGAGCAACAGCTCAATTAAAATCCATCACCACCCCTTGTTGTAAATAATTTTGTCCACCCTAAGCGTGGAAGGGTATACTCAGATGTGAGTCCCTTGCTCATTGCACCATCAGGATTCAAGCAAGCCGGGCCGAAGACGCCTGAAATGGCAGAAACCGGTCCCCGGAAGTTTGTTTCCTTCCCAGTGTAAGAATTGGCTTTTGTAGTCTGGTCTGCCCTGTTCCCATGATGCACTGGGCCAGGGACAGACTAATTTGCATACAGCCAGGTTCTGAAACTGGGATGGTGCAATGAGCTAAAAAACGGTGTTGGATCTAGCCCTGATCTCTTGACTGGGTGAGAGTACTCTGCTTAATTCAGAGACTCTGTCCATCACCACCCCTTGTTGTAAACAATTAAAATTCCCAGCATCATTGAAGGTCATGCATAACAACAAAATGCAAATTTTCAAAAAGGTAGAAGATGCAGAAAGTTTCTTAAACTCAATATCGGGAGACCATGGGACACCAAAATAAAGCAGTAAAGAGCCTCCAAGATGTAATTTTATTTTCAATTTCTAAATTACTCCCAAGTCCTGACCTGAAGGGGGGAGCTCCATAGGCCTAGGTAGAGGCCATAGAAGAAGGAATGAGGGCTTCTCCAGGGGAGTATTCACTAGAGGAAGGTGGGAAGAGGAAAAGGGGGGCACAGGGTGGGGAGAAGAGGGAAAAAATGTCCAAATCGCCAGAATGAAACTAAAACTACAAGGAAGATATCTAAGAGATGAGTCACCCATCACTGTTTATGCACATGCACAATGACTCAGGCATTGAGACAAGAAGTAGTACAGTCAAATGTACACAATCTAACCAATTGCCTACCCCCCTGCAGACTAGTGATTAACTCCTGCAAAAATCCAGGTAATAGTCATGCAAGCCAGCAATCACACTGTGAGTCTCCGTCTACACCTACAATTATCCTGACAGAAGCATGACCTTCTCTAATCAGTCTGCTGAAAGATAAGCACTTAAAACTCATCCTGCTGTCAACTACTAGCAGCCTAGGTACCCAGTCACTGTTTATACATTTGCAGAGTGACTCAGGCATTGATACAAGCAGTGGTACAGGGAAATGTGCACAATGTATGTGATCCTCTAACCCTCTGCAGACTATTGATTCAGTCCTGCACAAATTCTGGTAGTAGTCATGCAAGTCAGTAATCACACTGTGAGTCTCTGTCCAGTCGTGCAATCATCATGACAGAAGCATGTCCTTATCTAATCACTCTGTTGAAACATAAGTACTTATAAACTCATCCTGCTGCCAAGTACTATCATTCTAGGTACCCAGTCACTGTCCATGCACTTGCACAATGACTCAGACACTGATATAAGCAGTGGTACAGTCAAATGTGCACAATGTATGTGATTATCTAACCCTCTGCAGACTATTGATTAGGTCCTGCAAAAATCCTGGTAGTAGTCATGCAAGTCAGCAAACACTCTGTGAGTCTCTGTCCAGTTGTGCAATCATCATGACAGAAGCATGTCCTAATCTAATCACTCTGTTGAAACATAAATACTTATATACTCAACCTGCTGTCAACTACTAGCACTCTAGGTACCGAGTCACTGTGCATGCACTTGCACAATGACGCAGGCATTGAGACAAGCAGCGGTACAGTCAAATGTGCACAATCTCCTATCCCCCTGCAGACTAGTGCTTCAGTCCTGCAAAAATCCAGGTAATAGTCATGCAAGTCGGCAATCACACTGTGAGTCTCTGTCTGCTCCTACAACCATCCTGACTGAATCATGACCTTATCTAATCACTCTGCTGAAACATAAGTACCTATAAAATCACCCTATTGTGAACTTATAGCACTCTAGGTACCTCTGTCACTGTCTATGCACTTGCACAATGACTCAGGTATTGAGAAAAGCAGTGCTACAGTCAAATGTGCACAATCTATGCAATCTCCTACATCCCTGCAAACTACAAATTCAGTCCTGCAAAAATCCAGGTAATAGTCATGCAAGTCAACAATCACACTATGAGTTTCTGTCCACTCTAGCAATCATCCTGACAGAAGCATGACCTTATCTAATCAGTCAGCTAAAAGATAAGCCCGTATAAACTTATCCTGCTGTCAACCACTAGGAGTCTAGGTACCAAGTCACTGTTTATGCATTCGCACAATGACTTAGGCATTGAGAAAAGCAGTGATATAGTCAAATGTGCACAATGTATGCGATCCTCTAACCCTCTGTAGACTATTGATTCATTCCTGCAAAAATCCAGGTAGTAGTCATGCAAGTGAGCAATTATACTGTGAGTCTCTGGCTACTCCTACAATCATCCTAATAGAAGCATGACCTTATCTAATCCGTCTGCTGAAAGATGAGCACTCATAAACTCATCCTGCTGTCAACTACTAGGACTCTAGGTACCCAGTCACTGTTAATGCACTTGCAAAATGACTCAGGCATTGAGTCAAGCAGTGGTACAGTCAAATGTGCACAATCTATGCAATCTCCTACCCCCCTGCAGGCTACTGATTCACTCCTGCAAAAAATCCAGGTAATAGTCATGCAAGTCAGCAATCACACTGAGAGTCTCTGTCTACTCCTACAATCATCCTGACAGAATCATGACCTTATCTAATCAGTCTGCTGGAAAATAAGCACTTATAAACTCATCGTGCTGTCAACTACTAGGATTCTAGGTACCCAGTCACGGTGTATGCATTTGCACAATGACTCAGGCATTGATACAAGCAGTGGTACAGTCAAATGTGCACAATGAATGCGATACTCTAACCCTCTGCAAACTATTGATTCAGTCCTGCAAAAATCCAGGTAATACTCATGCTTGTTAGGAATCACACTGTGAGTCTCTGCCCACACCAGCAATCATCATGATAGAAGCATGTCCTTATCTAATCACTCTGCTGCAACATAAGAACTTATAAACTCATACTGCTGTCAAGCACTATCACTCTAGGTACCCAGTCACTGTCCATGCTCTTGCATAATGACTTAGGCACTGAGATAAGCAGTGGTAGAGGCAAATGTGCACAATGTATGCGATTCTTTAACCCTCTGCAGACTATTGATTCAGTCCTGCAAAAGTCCTGGTAGTAGTGATGCAAGTCAGCAATCACACTGTGAGTCTTTGTCCAGTCCTGCAATTATCCTGACAGAAGCATGTCCTTATTTAATCACTCTGTTGAAACATAAGCACTTATAAACTCACCCTGCTGTCAACTACTAACACTCATGGTACCGAATAACTGTCCATGCACTTGCACAATGGCTCAGGCACTGAGATAAGCAGTGGTACAATCAAATGTGCACAATGTATGCGATTCTCTAACCCTTTGCAGACTATTGATTCAGTCCTGCAAACATCCTGGTAGTACTCAGGCAAGTCAGCAATCACACTATGAGTCTCTGTCCACTCCTGCAATCATCATGATAGAAGCATGTCCTTATCTAATCTAAGTATGGGCGAAATTTGCGAATTCGCGGACTGCGAATTTGAGCGAAAGCGAATTCGCAAAATCCGTGAATTCTTGCCAATTTGTTTTTTTTGCGTGTTCGCAAGGGTTTTTGCCAGTTCGCGAGGGTTTTTTACAAGTTTGGGAACGCAAACTTACTTGTGTGGTCGCAACGGTCGCAACCATGTTGTTTCTACGTGTCCAGCCTGTTTGCGAACCTGTGGTTCATCGCGGCCACCCTCCGGTTCATCACAGCACCCTCTGGTTCACCACTGCCACCCTCTGGTTCAAGACTGCCACCCTCTGGCTCATCACTGCTATCCTCTGGTTCATCACCCTCTGGCTCACCACTGCCACCCTATGGTTCATCACTGCCACCTCTGGTTCATCACAGCACCCTCTGGTTCACACTGCCACCCTCTGGCTCAAGACTGCCCCCCTCTGGTTCATCACTGCTATCCTCTGGTTCATCACCCTCTGGTTCACCACTGCCACCCTCTGGATCATCACTGCCACCCTCTGGTTCATTACTACCACCCTCTGGTTCGCCACTGCCACCCTCTGGATCATCACTGCCACCCTCTGGTTCATCACTGCCACCCTCTGGTTCATCACTGCCACCCTCTGGTTCATCACTGCCACCCTCTGGTTCACCACTGCCACCCTCTGGTTCATCACAGCACCCTCTGGTTCACCACTGCCACCCTCTGGTTCAAGACTGCCACCCTCTGGTTCATCACTGCTATCCTCTGGTTCATTACCCTCTGGTTCACCACTGCCACCCTCTGGTTCATCACTGCCACCCTCTGGTTCACAACTGCCACCCTCTGGTTCATCACTGCCACCCTCTGGTTCATCACTGCCACCCTCTGGTTCACCACTGCCAACCTCTGGTTCATCACAGCACCCTCTGGTTCACCCCTACCACCCTCTGGTTCAAGACTGCCACCCTCTGGTTCATCACTGCTATCCTCTGGTTCATCACCCTATGGTTCACCACTGCCACCCTCTGGTTCATCACCACCACCCTCTGGTTCATTACTGCCACCCTCTGGTTCACCACTGCCACCCTCTGGATCATCACTGCCACCCTCTGGTTCATCACTGCCACCGTCTGGTTTGCCACTGCCACCCTCTGGATCATCACTGTCCCCCTCTGGTTCATCACAGCACCCTCTGGTTCACCAGTGCCACACTCTGGTTCATCACTGCCACCCTCTGGTTCACCACTGCCACCCTATGGTTCATCACGGCCACCCTCTGGTTCATCACTGCCACCCTCTGGTTCACCACTGCCACCCTCTGGTTCATCACAGCACCCTCTGGTTCACCACTGCCACCCTCTGGTTCAAGACTGCCACCCTCTGGTTCATCACTGCTATCCTCTGGTTCATCACCCTCTTGTTCACCACTGCCACCCTCTGGTTCATCACTGCCACCCTCTGGTTCATTACTGCCACCCTCTGGTTCGCCACTGCCACCCTCTGGATCATCACTGCCACCCTCTGGTTCATCACTGCCACCCCCTGGTTCAAGACTGACACCCTCTGGTTCATCACTGCTATCCTCTGGTTCATCACCCTCTGGTTCACCACTGACACCCTCTGGTTCATCACTGCCACCCTCTGGTTCATTACTGCGACCCTCTGGTTTGCCACTTCCACCCTTTGGTTCATCACTGCCACCCTCTGGTTCATTACTGCCACCCGCAGGTTCGCCACTGCCACCCTCAGGATCATCACTGCCACCCTCTAATTCATCACTGCCACCCTCTGGTTTGCCACTGCCACCCTCTGGATCATCACTGCCCCCCTCTGGTTCATCACTGCCACCCTCTGGTTCATCACAGTACCCTCTGGTTCACCAGTGCCACCATCTGGTTCAAGACTGCCACCCTGTGGTTCACCACTGCCACTCTCTGGTTCACCACTGTCACTCTCTGGTTCACACTGTCACCCTCTGGTTCACCCCTGTCACCCTCTGGTTCATCATAGCACTCTCTGGTTCCCCACTGTCACCCTCTGGTTCACCCCTGTCACCCTCTGGTTCATCACAGCACCCTCTGGTTCACCACTGACACCCTCTGGTTCACCCCTGCCACCCTCTGGTTCATTACTGCCACCCGCAGGTTCGCCACTGCCACCCTCAGGATCATCACTGCCACCCTCTAATTCATCACTGCCACCCTCTGGTTCACCACTGCCACCCTCTGGTTCATCACAGCACCCTCTGGTTCACCACTGCCACCCTCTGGTTCAAGACTGCCACCCTCTGGTTCATCACTGCTATCCTCTGGTTCATTACCCTCTGGTTCACCACTGCCACCCTCTGGTTCATCACTGCCACCCTGTGGTTCATTACTGCCACCCTCTGGTTCGCCACTGCCACCCTCTGGATCAACACTGCCACCCTCTGGTTCACCACTGCCACCCTCTGGTTTGCCACTTCCACCCTTTGGTTCATCACTGCCACCCTCTGGTTCATTACTGCCACCCGCAGGTTCGCCACTGCCACCCTCAGGATCATCACTGCCACCCTCTAATTCATCACTGCCACCCTCTGGTTCACCACTGCCACCCTCTGGTTCATCACAGCACCCTCTGGTTCACCACTGCCACCCTCTGGTTCAAGACTGCCACCCTCTGGTTCATCACTGCTATCCTCTGGTTCATTACCCTCTGGTTCACCACTGCCACCCTCTGGTTCATCACTGCCACCCTGTGGTTCATTACTGCCACCCTCTGGTTCGCCACTGCCACCCTCTGGATCAACACTGCCACCCTCTGGTTCATCACTGCCACCCTCTGGTTTGCCACTGCCACCCTCTGGATCATCACTGTCCCCCTCTGGTTCACCACTGCCAACCTCTGGTTCATCACAGCACCCTCTGGTTCACCCCTACCACCCTCTGGTTCAAGACTCCCACCCTCTGGTTCATCACTGCTATCCTCTGGTTCATCACCCTATGGTTCACCACTGCCACCCTCTGGTTCATCACCACCACCCTCTGGTTCATTACTGCCACCCTCTGGTTCACCACTGCCACCCTCTGGATCATCACTGCCACCCTCTGGTTCATCACTGCCACCATCTGGTTTGCCACTGCCACCCTCTGGATCATCACTGTCCCCCTCTGGTTCATCACAGCACCCTCTGGTTCACCAGTGCCTCACTCTGGTTCATCACTGCCACCCTCTGGTTCACCACTGCCACCCTATGGTTCATCACGGCCACCCTCTGGTTCATCACTGCCACCCTCTGGTTCACCACTGCCACCCTCTGGTTCATCACAGCACCCTCTGGTTCACCACTGCCACCCTCTGGTTCAAGACTGCCACCCTCTGGTTCATCACTGCTATCCTCTGGTTCATCACCCTCTGGTTCACCACTGCCACCCTCTGGTTCATCACTGCCACCCTCTGGTTCATTACTGCCACCCTCTGGTTCGCCACTGCCACCCTCTGGATCATCACTGCCACCCTCTGGTTCATCACTGCCACCCCCTGGTTCAAGACTGACACCCTCTGGTTCATCACTGCTATCCTCTGGTTCATCGCCCTCTGGTTCACCACTGCCACCCTCTGGTTCATCACTGCCACCCTCTCTTTCATTACTGCGACCCTCTGGTTTGCCACTTCCACCCTTTGGTTCATCACTGCCACCCTCTGGTTCATTACTGCCACCCGCAGGTTCGCCACTGCCACCCTCAGGATCATCACTGCCACCCTCTAATTCATCACTGCCACCCTCTGGTGTGCCACTGCCACCCTCTGGATCATCACTGCCCCCTCTGGTTCATCACTGCCACCCTCTGGTTCATCACAGTACCCTCTGGTTCACCAGTGCCACCATCTGGTTCAAGACTGCCACCCTGTGGTTCACCACTGCCACTCTCTGGTTCACCACTGTCACTCTCTGGTTCACACTGTCACCCTCTGGTTCACCCCTGTCACCCTCTGGTTCATCATAGCACTCTCCGGTTCCCCACTGTCACCCTCTGGTTCACCCCTGTCACCCTCTGGTTCATCACAGCACCCTCTGGTTCACCACTGACACCCTCTGGTTCACCCCTGCCACCCTCAGGTTCAGCACTCACCACTGCCACCCTCTGGTTCATGATAAACAACAAACTTAGGGGTCTAATTTAGAAATCCAATAGTGATTCTATAATCTTGTGCCCATGTCAATTGTACATGGGAACAAACACAGTAGATCTAACAAACCATATCACAAAATGTGAAGCACCAGTAAGCGTAAGTCACCCCTAGTTAAGGATTCCCATCAAAAGTCTTGTATGAATCAATATTCTCTTTTGGTAATCCTTATCGGGTATTGTGTCTCTTGATCATTGAGACCAGCATACCCTGATAGCCAGTTCGGGGTAGCGACCCACAATCACTCGGTACTACCACATGGTGTTGATACGATGGGAAAGTGCAGTGCAAAAACGAATAAGTGGTGATTAAAAAAGGATAGGGAACTTAACAGAAACCAGTTTTAATAGACGTTAGCCCCTTCCCCTTTAAAAACAAGAACAGTATAACATCGTCATCGCAGTCCACACAAATAGCTGCGAAGAGACCAACATGTTTCAGCCACAACGGGCTGGTTCCCCAGGCTTTCGTCAGGGTCTCTGTTCTATATATGTGCTACTGCTTGTAAGTGAATACAGTGTGAAAAAACTATACAAAAAAACACACAGGTGAAAAACCAGTAAAGGATATAATATTCCTTCATCTGTATAAACTCCTCTCTTCGGCACCTGGTGACTTAATAGTGTCTGTTGGGGACAAACGTACAAGTAAATCACAATCAGCTACCATGGTCTGTTAAAAGAGGTACATCGTTTCTCAAATATATATAACTTCATTACTCACCCAGGGTGTCCGGGGAGTGAACCTCACCTCTTCCTGGACCTGGCTCAGGATATGTGAGACCCCGCTCTACAAGGACAGAAACCGACTTCGTAAATACAAAGAACAGAGGGATCGAACGTTGATCTGCTCTGGCAATGTACAAAATACGAAGTCACAAGGTCTTCTATACATGGAGTTAACTAGCATCTACCAACTGGTTCCTATTTCAACCTGCTATCCATTCCATTGTTAGCTATGAACTAAGTCAATATTGACGTTATTGTAACTTAGTCAGAAGTCCAACGACGGTAGACAGACTGGAAAACAGCCTAGATACAAATCTGTTGGATTAAGAACGATGGAGCTGCGTTCCTACCTGTCCGTCGTTGTCTCCGAGTGTGACTGAGTCAGGGGGAGGCACCGAATTTCCTTCGTTCCTTCCATTTCACTAGTCTGGTATGAAAAACCCAACCAATCGGAACCTCCAGGGGAGGGGCTGTGCCAAAAGGCTGAGATAGCTACCATTGTCAGTCGCGTTATCTCTCATCAAACGCTGATATCAGGGATTAATTAATGACAGGGGGAGGCAGGTATGTGTCTCGGTCTGCCTTCGGTTTGTTACGGGACTTTCGCGCGTGATCTCGCGAGGCTACCAAGTGTAGGACTACAAAATGATGTCACGCCTGGGTCTTGTGTAGTTTACTGGTACAGCTTCCGCTATGGGTAGCGATGATGTTCACTCACAGGTGAAGAACTACAAGAAGACAATGCCCGGTCGTTGTATGTAGTCCAGAAGGAAGGCCAAGCCCCTCTGAGGCAAAATCGCGGGCTGGAGAAAAAGAACTACCAAATGACGTAATATTGTTTCGATCGGTAGTTCATATAGGGATGCAGCCATAACGGTATTTCCCTGTATAACCTCTCAGAATGTATAGATCACACCTCAAATTAGGTGCAACACAAAATTAAAAGGCATTCAATGGCGGGACAATCAAGAGTGAAATTACAAAATAATGGGCATTGCTCGTGTGTGATTCACTCGTCAACCCCCACCTAAGGGTGACGATGTAATACACTCACCTGTCAGAACCCCCATAATGTCCAAACCTGCTGGATTGTGTGGTTCAGATAGATCCCTAAGCATCTATAGGGCACATACGCGGCATAATATAAGTGACTGCCCATATTGTTATATCTCTTCTTCCAGTCATATATATAAGGATATGGTCACCACAATTACTTAGCCAGCAAGGTGCATCTCAAATGAAGGTCACAACACTCTCGCCTCCCTTCATGTATGTTTAAGACAGATTGAACCAGGGTATGTCATCGTTCAGTCCTCGTCTGTCTGTACCCAATTTAAAAACCCACTTTTGTTCATGCAGGAACAGAAATCTGGACACATCACTCTGGTAGGGAACCATGGACCAATTGCCCCCGTGTGAGTGTACAACGCGAGGTGGGTAAAAGAATGACAATGGCCTCGGGACAATAGAGGAGCCCCCATCTTGGACCGCCCAGGAGCAGATGTAATTAGCCGTGGGAGTCATCCCAGGCCAAAGGGGTGGATCCGAGGATGAGGACCTCCGTCTTGTCCTCATCTATTTAGTGGCAGCCTTTATTCCTTCGTGAAAGTTGGTTTTGGCGGTGTGGGGGTCCTTGGTGAGGGAGAGGATCAGCTGGGTGTCATTGGTGTAGAAGATGATGTTGAGGTCGGGCTGACGGGCAACATGGGCGTGCAGTGCCATGTAGATGTTAAACAGAGCTGGGCTGAGGGATGAGCCCTCGGGTACACTGCAGATGATCTCGGTGGCTTCGGAGCGGAAGGGGGGAGGGCGGACGCTCTGTGTTCTGCCAAAGAGGAAGGAGGTGGTCCAGTCCAGGGCCTTCTATTTGATCCCGGCGTTGTGGAGGCATGTTCGTAGTGTGTGGTGGCAGAGCGTGTCGAAGGCGGCTGACAGGTCCAGGAGGATGAGGGCCGCAGTTTTTCCATTGTCCAGCAGGGACTTGATATCATGGGTGGCGGCGATGAGGGCATAAGGTTGTGGTTGCAGAGCAACCCTACTGGGAAGGGTCCAGGATGTTATTCTCCTCGAGGTAGCGGGTAAGTTGTTGACGGTCTTCTCGATAACCTTTGCCGGGAACGGTAGCAGGGAGATGGGTCGGACGTTCTTGAGGTCCTTGGGGTCTGCCTTGGGTTTGTTGAGTAAGGCGTTGATCTCGGCGTGCTTCCAGTTCACCCGGGAAGGTTGCTGTCTCGAAGGAGGTATTGATGACGTTCCGGAGATGGGGTGCGATGGCTGTGCTGGCATTGTTTAAGATGTAGTGTGGGCATGAGTCTGACGGAGATCCGGAGTGGATAGTGTTCATGATCTTGATGGTGTTGTCATTGATGTTGGTCCAGGAGAGCAGCCGGTTGGTGTGGATGGTAGTCGTGGGAGTGGAGGTCTCAGTGGTTGTCGGGCAGTCGTAGCATTGAAGTTGTCGTGGATGTCTGCGATCTTGTGGTGGAAGAAGGTGGCCAGCGAGTCGCACAGGTCTTGCGAGGGGGGGGCGTCTTTGGTATTGGAGCTGGGGTTGGAGAGTTCCTTCACAATGTTGAAGAGGTCTCTGCTGTTGTGTGCGTTGTTGTCTAGGTGGTCTTTGAAGGAGGCCCTTTTGTCGGATCTGATGAGGTGATAGTGTCTGCGGGTGGTGTTCTTTTGGGCTGCGTGGCTGTCATGGAGCCAGATCTTCTCCAGCTTTCTGCAGGTTTGCTTGGAGGCCCCGAGGTCTTCAGTGAACCAGCTGGCTTTCTTGTTGGTGTGACTGTTGGAGAGTTTCTTGATCGGGGCGAGGGTGTTGATGCAGTTGTTGATCCACTGTCTGAGGTTGCTGGCGGTGGTGTCGGGGTTGGTGGGGTCAGTGGGTGGGCTCTGTGCGAGGGTGGTGGTTAGCTGGTCTTTGGTGACTTTGCTCCAGCAGCGGCGAGGCATCTGTTGGGTACAGTGATGCGTGGTGGGTTTCTTGAAGCTGAAGTGGATGCAGCTATGGTCGGTCCATTGGAGTTTAGTTGTGTGGTTGAAGGAGACGTGGGGGCTTGCGGAGAAGATGGGGTCAAGCGTGTGACCAGCGAAGTGGGTGGGTGTGATGAGTTATCTGAGTCCGAGGTTGGCTAGGTTGTCGATCAGGGTGGTGGAGTTGGTGCCATTGTTGTTCTCGAGGTGGAAGTTCAGGTCCCCGAGGAGGATGTAGTCCGTGGAGGCGAGGGCGTGTGTGCTGGCAAAGCCGGCGATGGAGTCGCTGAACTGTGTTCGGGGGGTCTGCTGATGAGGGTTCCTCTGAGGGTGGTGTTGGGTTCAGTGTGGATCTGGAAATGCAGGTGTTCGGCGGTGCTGAGGGTGTCGGCGGTGTTGGTCGAGACTCTGAGAGTGTTCCTGTGGACGATGGTGATTCTTCCTCCTGCTCCATTGATGTGGTCCCTGCGCACCAACATGTTGCAGATAATTCCATTGCTGTTGCTCAGTATGTGACATCTTACATAACAAAATCAGAAAAGACGGAATTGAAAGAAATGTGGGAAGTAATTTCCCACAAGAAGAGACTTAGTAAGAAATTGTACAGTTTCAGTTTGAAGATGTTATCCCATCGAGAGATTGGAGCGTACAAATGCTCGGATTGGTTGTCATCTGCAAGTTTATACTCAAAGTCTATCAGAATCTGTTGGTTGAGTCTAGGTCTTGCTGCAACGCAAAATCAAGTACTTAAATCTATACAGGAAATTGAATATTTAGCAGTAAATGATCGGAAAGTACAGATATTGTCAAAACAAACGTGTTGGATACATACTATCCAAATAGAAGTCGTCATCTTGAAAACATATGTCTCTATGAAGTGCTGCAATATTACAGTTTTAAGAGAAATGCTACAGAAAACATAAATGAAGGAAAATATGCAGTGATTGGTTCAGAAGGATGTTTGGTGAAACAAAGCAAAGGAAATTTGATTAATCACAGAAAACTGAGTTGTGATACTCCTGATAGAAGAGAATTTTACTACATTGCACTTTTGCAACTCTTCAAGCCTTGGCGTACAGAATTGGAATTACTTGGAGATTTTTAGTGCTATGATGATTCTTTCAATGCATGTAAAGATAGCATTGAATGCACAGTTTTTGCAAATTATCTAAACATGGTGAATGAAGAAATTGATCAAGAAGCTCCTATTGCAGCTGAGATTGCTAGAGACAGTTCTCAAGATAGTCAAAGTTCTGCTCCACTGAGTCAAGATCCACTAGGACAACCAATTCTTGAAAATGAAGCGGCAATCACCATGATTGAAGTGGAAACAGCAATGCATCAAACTCAAGAAGATATTATGGACTTAGAAAACTTGCAAGAACAACTAAATGCTGAACAAAAGGTAATATATCAGCAAGCGGAACAACAGATCGACCTTGGTTTTCTTCATGAAAAGAAAGAATGCACATGCACATCATTTCAACCTATCTGAATGTATGTCAATGGTCAATCTGGTACAGGAAAAAGTTTCTTAATTAAAGTTTTGACCAGTTATCTACAGAAAACAACGGATTCACATTTGTCTTGTGTTGTAACTGCTGGATTGGCAGCACACAACATTAAAGGAATTACATTACATCGTTTACTAATGCTACCTTTAGAGCATGACAACAAATTGGAATATCTCAAGCTATCTGGAGAAGCTTGTTATGAAGTTTCAAGAGTGCTAAAGAAAATGAAATTTCTGATTATTGATGAGGTGAGCATGGTCTCAATTTTAATGCTTGCCTTTGTGTGTTTAGGAATACAGCAAATTAGGAAAACAGAATACGATGTCTTGCTTGGAGGAAAACATGTGATAGTTTTTGGAGATCTACTGCAACTCGCTCCTGTAAAAGGACAACCAGTATCTAAAACGCTTGTACATAAAGACACCAAAAAGTCTTTGGGAAGAGTTGGAAATGTTAATATTTCGTCATATTTTGAATACAAATAACTCATAAAAAATATGCGACAGGCAAATTATGTTGATTATGGAACTATTCTTCAAGATATAAGAATTGGAGTACTGACAGAACATGGCAAAAAAGCTTTGCAAAGTCGACTACTTACAAACTTATTCCCAAATGAAAATATAGTTCCTGAGAAAATATGCAAAAAGATTGCAGAAAATAAATCTATAATCTGATTAATGCCAATGCTTCGCGAGTATTCTATATTCAATGAAGAACTTTTAAAGCTGGAAATTGAACAAATAATAAAAATAGAAGCCATTGATAAAATAGAGCATGAAGGAATCACTAATATTTTGATGGAAAAATTTAACAGAAAATTGGATTCTTTAGAAAAATCTACACCTAAAACTGCTGGTTTAGAAAATAATTTATATCTATGTGTAAACTGTCGGGTAATTTTACGACGTAATTTGGATGTTCGAAACAGGTTTAGTAAATAGAGCAATGGGTAAAGTTGTTGATTTTGTTAATCAACAAAATAGAGATGGAATTTAATTTTTGAAAATCAAATTTGATCAAACTGAAGAAGTAAAACAAATTGGTCGCTGTTCGGTTTGTTTTTTGCTTGTTAAAGATTTGTATGTTCGTAGAAAACAGTTTCCTCTTTCTCTGGCATATGTGGTGACTATTCATAAATCTCAAGGTTTAAGTGTAGACAGTGCTTTGGTAAACATTGGAAGTACAGTATTTAAAGAGGGTATGCCATATGTTTCTTTGACCAGAGTCAGAACTTTATCCGGATTGCATTTGATTGATTTTGATGAGTGAAAGATTAGTGCAGATGCAAATTGTGTAAGAGAGTATAATTGGTTAAGAAGATTGTATGCTCCCAATATAGGTGAATATCCTGTATATGAAAAGCATGTAGTAGGTCAAAAAAGAAGATATGAGAATATCTGTAGTGAAGTTAAAGAGAAAAAAAAATCAAGATTAGGTTGAGATTGCAAGCAAAAAAAAAGACACTGTTGAAGAGATCGTCGGATATCAGTTAGAAAATAGTTCAGCTATCAACTGCTGTGCTCATGTAGTGATAAATGTAGTTTTTTTTCTAGAAAGTCTACAACAGCAAATTATGGAGAATCGAGAAAAAATATTTTTTTCCTTGTTGCATTCTATGTATGAAAAATTGAGAACTGATAAAAGTAAAATGCAAAGGGTTTCTAACATTCTCAATCTTCTGGATATATGTTCTGGTTCTACGCAATTTACACAGAATATGCAACAAGATGCTCTGGAATTTCTAATATATATGCTTGCAGTATTGGAAGATGAAGGAATACAAATTGAAAATCTGTTTGCACTTTGTTATAAATGGAAACATGAATTTAAAAATTGTAGATTTACTTCTACTAATAGACACTGAAAGATTCATATATTTGACAATACCAGACTATAAAACAGTGTCTTTCAACAAATTAGTTAAAGATGCAAATCAAAACATAGAGTGTAACCAATGCAAATCAGAAATGTTATCAATATTATTTATACAAAGATTTGGACAATATATACTTTTAATGATACAACGTTGTACAGGTGATGGAAGAACATTGGAAACTTTAATTACAAATGTTGTAGCAAGTCAACTATCAATATCAGGAAGAACTTTTGTAGCTGTAGCTATTATTTTTCACGATGGTCCTTCTAGAACATCTGGACATTACACTGTCTATTTAAAATGTAATAATGGATGGACATATTGTAATGATAGTGATTTGGTTTTTAGATATTGTTTGCCTAACAAATTACTAAATTCATACCTAATATTTTTAAAGTCAATGTTCTAAGAACATAATTTGGCCTATTGGGAATATGTTAATATGTATTAATACAATTACTTTGGACAATTTCAGTATGAAGGATTTGAGGAATATCATTTGGCCTAGAGGAACGATATTAACATGAATTAAGCAGTTTTGCTGGAATATTCTGAAAGCAAAAATTCAAAGGACATCATTTAGAGTATATGAAAATTATAAAGAATTGTTGATTGAATTATTGTATCTGTTCTTTCGTATTGTAGTGACAAAATTCTCTTAGAAAGAAGCATTTTATATAAGTGAGGTTTGTATTATATGCTATGTTATTGAGGATGTTGTTTTTATGCAATGTGCAGAGATAGTTGACTATGTTGAAAATATTTTTGACACAGATTTGGGTTTTTTAAACAATCTTATTGATTGGTTTTTTTTGCCTGCTGTTATGTGATCAGTAACATTGAAATCATTATCTATAGTGAAATTCAATATATTCCGACAACAGCAAAAAAGGCAAACTAAATACTTTATATAATGTTAAAAAAATTATAATATTGTATATTATAACTTTTTTCTTTTCTTTTACAGATCCTAATTCTAAAGTTTTAAAGTTTTTAAAATGTAAATTATAAAAGAAACTGCAAAAATTGTTAAGAATATTTTGATATCTACTACTGTTAAGGTAAGATTTAGTAATTGAAACACTATCCATGCACTATTACCTTCAGCTGCGTACTATATATATAAACCTCTAACCAGCTACTTAGTAAAGTACTAACCATGCAGCCTAGGAATCCTCCTGTCTGTCTCATGCACTTCTCCAATCACCCATCCAGCACTATCTACTTATCCTATTACTCCACCAATACCTAAGCACTTATAAAATCACTGTGCAGTGTATTTGCTACACTGTAATCTTTCCAATTACTGGAGATGTACTTATGGAATGTCCTAGCTACTAAGAGAAGTATACATACAAAATTCCATACACTATGCATGCAGACCTCTAACCACATACATACTATTAGTACACTCTAGTAAATACTAAGGTAATACCCATGCTGCCTAGGAATTCTCTTGTCAGTCCCATGTACTTCTCTAATCACCCATCCAGTACTATGTACTTATATAATCACTTTGACAATGCCTATCCACTTATAAATTTACCAGACACCATGTTTGTAGCACTGTAATCTTTCTACTTATTAGTCATGTACTTATGGAATGGCCTAGCTACTAAGACAAATAAACCTACAATATTCTGTGCAGAATATATGTAGATGTCTAACTACAAATATACTATTGCTACACTGCACTAAATACCCAAATAGTACCCATGCACCCTAGGAATGTTCCTGTCAATCGCATGCACTTCTCCAATCACCCATCCAGGACTATCTACTAATCTTATCATTCCACCAATACCTAACCAATTATAAATATAAGCATGAACTCTGTCTGCAGCACGGTAATCATTCCAGATACTTGTCATGTACTTAAGGAATGGCCTAGCCAGTAACACCAGTACAGCTACAATATTCTGTGCACTATGCATGCAGACTTCTAACCAGCTACATACTATTGATAAACTCTTGTAAATATCCAGTTAGTACCCATGCAGTGTAGAAATCTTCCTGTCAGTCCCATTCACTTTTCAAATCAGCCATCCAGCACTATCTACTTATCATATCACTCCGCCAACACCTAAGCACTTACACAAATTCACTATACACTCTCTTTGCAGTACTGTAATTTTTCCAGTTACTAGTCATGAACTTATAGAATGGCCTAGCTACTAACACAAGTACAGCTACAATATTCTGTGCACTATCCATGCAGACCTCTAACTAGCTATATATTATTGATACACTCTTCTAAATACCCAGTTAGTACCCATGCAGTCTAGGAATCCTCCAGTCTATCCCATGCACTTCTTTAATCACTTATCCACCACTATCTACTTATCCTATTACTCCGCCAATACCTAAGCAAATGAATTAACTGTGCACTCTGTTTGCAGCACTGTTATCATTTTTATAGAATGGCCTAGGCACCAACACATGTACACATACAATATTCTGTGCACAACCCCTACAAACCTCTCAAAAACATACATACTATTGGTACACTCCACTAAATACTGAAGTAACACTCATGCAGCCTAGGATACCTCCTGTCAGTCTCATGCACTTCCTCAATCACCCATTCAGCATTATGTTCTTATTGTATCACTCTGCCAATTCCTAAGCACTTATGGGGCAGATTAACAAACCCCCTGCGCCACCAGTATGTCACTTTTTGTGATGTAGTGATGGTGCCCGGGGCTCCTCCATATTTACATGGAGAGGAAAAGCCACCCTGCATGGCTTTTCCTCTCTTGTAAATACGGCCCCTTCATACGCAGCACTTTGCGTTGAAGGAGCGTTCCATGGGTGTTGCTGTGTATGTACCCACACAACACCGATGGACCAGACACAGCTCAAGATTCACGAGAATCGTAAATCTGGAGATACGTGTGAATGGTGCGCCACCCTAGAGGTGGCGTAGCAAGGCGCAACGAGGAGAAATGTTTTCATTTCTCCTAGTATTTTCCTCTTTCAATGCGTGCTGCATTACACAGCAAACATTGAAGGAGGAAAATGCCTTTAGTGATTGTTTTTGTGCAGGAAGGTGTCCCTTACGACAGTGTCACTCTGTAGCACTTCCTCAGTGATGTCATTTGAGATGTCATCAGTGATGTCATCAGTGATGTCACTGACCATGTCATGAATTATGTAATATGTGACATCATCAGCAGTGCATTGCGGGCCTGAAAGTTATAGTTAGCAGAACTAACTATAACTGAGGAGTTTCTATGGTTTTGTACAAGTGAAATGTCCAGCTAACTATAACACCCATGAAACCTATGTTTTTTTCAGTGAATTTCTTATATTATTATATATTCTAATAGGGTATAACTCCTCTTGCTTGAATGGAGTTAAACATAGTGTACAGGATCTTACTTACATAATTCCTATAGAATGCACTAGAAAATGAGGACAGTCCCATGAGTCTCTAACCTCAATAGGATGCACCGAATGCTTCTAATTAAAACTTCAAATAAATATCAACTACATTCTTTCTAAATCAACATTTGAATGGCTATTAAAATTATTACAATGGAATTAAAATGTTTTGCAGATGTTTTTCCTTAAAATTTACCCCAATTCAGTCCGAACCCTATTCCTTATTATAAATGACATTCTAAATTAAACCCAGATAGTTAGGGCCTCATTACTATGGTGGTCAGGTGAGCATCCAGCTGCTATCGTAGTGGGATGGAATGCGGCCGACAAGTAGTCAGAGGCTCCCCCAGCCATATTACAATGAGACCACAGTGTAGCCAGTTGGAAAATGCCTTTTATTATTGAAAAAGGCAGCAGCACAAGCGGCAGTAGTAAAAGGCATGTCTTTAAACATCCATGTATGTATTCGAGGCACCATGTTGTGTCTGGTAAACAGTGCATGGATGTTTGGGGGGCACCACATGAGCTCCCCTGGCCTCATACTGGAGGCTCACAGTGGGTTCACCATTAAAAGGCCATGGAAAATGGGCATTGTTAGAAATGGGATCCCTGGCTGGCCAGGGCTTTCGCCAAAGTCAGTCAGAGACCACCACTCAGGGCAAGGGAGTTACATGCCAAGATAACCCCTGCTCACCCTCTAGGTAACGTGGCACGAGCAGCAAGGCTAAACTTGGAGACGATGTGAGTTAAGTATTTGCGCACGCACCCCAGCAACAACACCCAGGCCCACCACAAAGGAAACTCCACACAAGGTTATATATAAATAGCCTTTGTATTACACCAAAACACATTAGATAAAAACACACACTTTACAATGTGCCAACAGGCACGGGCAGAATTTACAGGGGATATGTACAAGACAGGGCCACCAGGGCCACTGTCAGGAATCAGCACTTTTAGAAGTAACACTTTTAGAAATAGCACTTAGAACATAGAACATCGAACATAGAATGTAAATCACTGTAGCACATAACCAGTAACTACTGGTAACCAGGACCTCACTAGCACCACCTGCACTAGGAGAAAAACAACCACCTAAGTATCACAATACCTGTAGGGGTGTAAGCACATAACACATGATGCATAAACATACATTCAGCGGTGTAAGGAAGGAAAACACATGATGTATCAACAACACATTCAGAGGTGTAAGAACAAGGCACATGACGCATAAAAACACATTTAGAGGTGCAGAAAAAGAACAATTGCACCAAACTCACATAAGTCACCACCTGTGACTGTTCCTAGGCCAACTGGCCTCTCTAGGGCTAGGACGCCCTGTGTCCCAGTGTCAGGGGCCTAAACGTGGCAGCTGCCCACGAAGTGCTGGGCAGCTGTGTGAGACAAGGCTGGGGCCAACGCAGGAGCCTCGCAGGCTCTGCCAACTGACTGTCTCCTGAGCCTCTCTGGCTCAACCAACAATAATGCGCCTGAGCCCCTCGTGGGCTCTAAGAAATTAATGTGGGCCTCAAGAACCTCCTTGGGCTCTTAAAGCAAATGGGGCGCTGCTGAGCCCCTCTCAGGGCTCAAGAACACAAAGGGGGGGCATCGTTGGAATCCCTCGGGGGGGGACTCGAAATACACACATGGGCCCCTGAGCCTCTCTGGGCTTCTCAACAACAGAGACAGTCCCCTTTGGAGCCTCTCGGGGCTCTTGGTACTAAGGTGGGGGGGGGCAAGGTGGGAGCGGCCCGCTGCCTTCTGGGGCCGCTCTACCAGAAACAGAATGCCCCCTGAGCCTCTGTGGCTCGTAGAAATAAATAGCGCCTTTGAGCCTCTCAGGGCTCCAAACTTAAGCAATGAACCCGAGCCTCTCAGGGCTCATTAACACAATGCCCCCAGTTTGGTGGAGCCTCTGCGGCTCTTGAAGCAACTGGGGCTCAGTACGCCTCGAGCGTACGCTGAATCAAGGATCAAATGCGGGCCTCAGTACGCCTCCAGCGTACTCTTCACAAGCGGCTCTCAGTACGCCTCCAGCATACGCTTGTGTGCTAGTGCGATTTCGTACGCTTCTGGCGTACGCGTCATCCCTTGCTGGCCGCGTCTTTCAGCTGTGCGACGCGGCTCCGGTCTCAGAGAGGTCACAGGTGAGGCAGATGCGGAGCGGCACGGTCTCGGGGACACTCCAAGGCCCAATCTATCACCGCAGGGCCCCTGGTGGGGTGGGCACCCATCCGGGGTCACGAAAGAGCACGAACACGGCAATTTTTGGGATCCGCTCAACAACCACGGCGGCAAGGTCCCTGGCAGCGCAAAATGCAGGGTGGGCACCTGCCTGGAACACAAAGCGCTCCCAAGCGCTAGCAGGACGATATAAAGCACTCCCACGCGTTATGAAAAGAGAAAGCGCTTCCAGGCGCTTCAAGGGTGAATACAGCGCTCCCAAGCGCTATAAAGGCAACTCAAGCACTCCCCAAGCGCTAGAAGTTAAATAAAGCGCCTTCCAGGCGCTTAGAGGCAATAATAAAACTCCAGCAAAGTTCTTCAGGTGGGCAAGGGGGCAAGGCTGGGCCCAGAGCCAGCTCACTGGGTCTCCAGGCAGGGAGACAATCCAAGTGGCGGTCCTCCTGCCCAGCAACAGCAGCAGCCCCCTCAGGATCCTGGAAGAGAACAGTTTGTGTGGGGACACAACCCCATTTTTATACACCACATTCCTTTGTCTGTAGGTGCAGGATGGGGGAGAAACCAGTCGCAGCTGGTTTTGGAGCACCCTTGATGGCCCAACCACCCCTTTCATTCACTGGGGAGGCTAGGGTCGTTAGACGCACCACAGGGGGCTTTCTACACACTTAGCTTTACTTTGGTTGCTTGCTCCGTCCGTCCCACGCTGCCGGCCATTTTGCTGTTGATGTTGTTGTTGTCTCGCCCTGCCCGAGTCTCCGCCCCGCTCCCGCCTTCCCAGCTGACCCTCCCTCCCACTGAGACTATCAGGCCCGCGCCGTGAAGATAGCGCTGTGACCATCCTGCTTACAACAGACACGGCCGCTCCTCCACGCTGCTCCCCGACCTGCCTCCTCTAACAGACTGGTATCGTTGCTCTCCCCAGCTGTCTGCACTCACCTCCATTATTTACTCTTCTCGCTCTGCAGGATCGCTTAATTGCGCACAGCGCTGCAATTTATGTAACAATCTCGCACTGTAGAAGCGCTTTATTTTGGTAAAACCGCCGCGAGTAATTTTAAATATCCTGCTCCGAAGGACCACTTTACTGCATACATCGCCGCATTTTATGTAAATCACCTCGCACTGCACAACCAATTTTATTGCCAAGATCGCTGTTATTCATTTGGTCTACTCACATTGCAGGATCGTTTTCTTTGTACTTGTTTATTCAGTGTGCCTCACAGCGCTGAACCACTTCTCCTGCTAAGTGGCTGCTGATATTACTGTGCCATCGCTTTGTGTTGCCTTGACTGACATTTATGTGAGTGCTTTCTACACACTTTGCTTTACTTTGGTTGCTTGCTCCGTCCGTCCCACGCTGCCGGCCATTTTGCTGTTGATGTTGTTGTTGTCTCGCCCTGCCCGAGTCTCCGCCCCGCTCCCGCCTTCCCAGCTGACCCTCCCTCCCACTGAGACTATCAGGCCCGCGCCGTGAAGATAGCGCTGTGACCGTCCTGCTTACAACAGACACGGCCGCTCCTCCACGCTGCTCCCCGACCTGCCTCCTCTAACAGACTGGTATCGTTGCTCTCCCCAGCTGTCTGCACTCACCGCCATTATTTACTCTTCTCGCTCTGCAGGATCGCTTAATTGCGCACAGCGCTGCAATTTATGTAACAATCTCGCACTGTAGAAGCGCTTTATTTTGGTAAAACCGCCGCGAGTAATTTTAAATATCCCGCTCTGAAGGACCACTTTACTGCATACATCGCCGCATTTTATGTAAATCACCTCGCACTGCACGACCAATTTTATTGCCAAGATCGCTGTTATTCATTTGGTCTACTCACATTGCAGGATCGTTTTCTTTGTACTTGTTTATTCAGTGTGCCTCACAGCGCTGAACCACCTCTCCTGCTAAGTGGCTGCTGATATTATTGTGCCATCGCTTTGTGTTGCCTTGACTGACATTTATTTGAGTGCTTTCTACACACTTTGCTTTACTTTGGTTGCTTGCTCCGTCCGTCCCACGCTGCCGGCCATTTTGCTGTTGATGTTGTTGTTGTCTCGCCCTGCCCGAGTCTCCGCCCCGCTCCCGCCTTCCCAGCTGACCCTCCCTCGCCCCTCCCCTTCCACTATCCACATATGACAGATGCATTTACGCGCAGCGTCCACGTGCTACGGCCGCGCCGAAGGTGCGCCAAAGGTAAGCCCGTCTACGCCCGTCCGCGCCTGGACCGCGCCCAGTGCCAGACCCCCTGGTCCCCGTCCCACCCACCCCACCCGCCTCACTTACGCCGCCCCCACCCTCCTAGCCCTTAACCCCGGCCGACTCCCCGACTGCGCTCAAGCCGTCCCTGGACACACCCATGGACCCTTCACGTGCAACTCCTGCAGGTATGACGGCACCAAGACCAACTCCACATCCACTAACACCAAACTGAGACCTGACACCAACCACCTAAAATGCATCCTGCTCAACACCCGCTCGGTTCACAAACACGCCATCGACCTCTGCAATCTACTAGACACCATCTCTCCGGACGTCGCCTTCCTAACTGAAACATGGATGAACGCCTCCTCAGCCCCAGACATCACCATTGCCATCCCGGAAGGCTACAAGATCATCCGAAAAGACCGCAACAAGCAAACAGGAGGAGGCATCTCTATTGTCCACAAGAATTCCATCCGAATCTCAACCAGCTCAGACGTCAACCTCGCTAGCGCCGAGCACCTCCACTTCCAGATCCACACCGACCCCAAGACCACACTCAGAGGCACCCTCCTCTACAGACCACCAGGACCCCGAGCACAATTCAGTGAAGACATCACTGACTTTATCACCCCACACGCCCTCCCCTCCAAGGACTACATTCTACTGGGAGACCTCAATTATCATCTGGAAAAAAGTAACGACAGCAACACCACCGCCCTTCTGGACAATATTGCCAGCCTCGGACTCAAACAACTTGTTAATACCCCCACTCACCTCGCAGGTCACACACTCGACCCTATCTTCACCTCCAGCAAACATATCTCCTTCAGTCACACCACAGCTCTCCACTGGACGGACCACAGCTGCGTTCACTTTATCTACAAAAAGACCACAACCCACAACCATCCTCAACCTACTCTGCGAAGAAACTGGAACAAAATCACCAACGACCAGATCTCCTCATCGCTTCTTCAAAACCCCCCTGCCCACTCATCGAACGCCAACCAAGCAGCCATCAACCTCACTCAATGGCTAACCAACAGCGCCGACAACCTAGCACCCCTGAAAAAATGTCAAATCAAACAAGGCAACAAAAACGTCCCCTGGTTCAACGATGATCTTAAGAAATCCCAAAAACTCTGTCGCTCCCACGAGAAGGCCTGGAAAAAAGTCCCAAACACCAACACAAGAGTCGCCTTCAAAAACGCCACCCGCATACACCACCAACTGATCCGGACAGCCAAGAAAACCGCATTCAAAGACCGACTTGACAACAACGCCCACAACAGTAAGGAATTATTCAACATCGTCAAAGAATTCACCAACCCCATTGCCAACTCCAACGACATCACTCCCTCTCAAGACCTCTGCGATTCCCTAGCTTCGTTCTTCCACGACAAAATCGCAGACATCCACAACAGCTTCGACAACCAACCCGGAGACCAACCCACCCAACATTCTGCCACACCTTCACCCCCCTTGAACTTCCTTAATGACTGGAACCCAATCTCCACGGATGATACCATCCGCCTGATGAACTCCATCCACTCAGGATCCCCCTCAGACCCATGCCCTCACCACATCTTCAACAAAGCAGATTCCATCATCGCACCCCACCTCCGTAATGTCATCAACTGCTCCCTCACCTCCGCCACCTTCCCAGATAGCTGGAAACACGCTGAACTCAGCGCCCTTCTGAAAAAACCCACAGCTGACCCCACCGAACTCAAAAACTACCGCCCCATATCTCTCCTTCCATTCCCGGCCAAAGTCATCGAGAAAGCTGTCAACAACCAGCTCGCCGCCTTCCTCGAAAGCAACAAATCCCTCGACTCCTCGCAGTCCGGCTTCCGAGCCAAACACAGCACTGAGACCGCACTCATCGCAGCAACAGACGACATTCGAACTCTACTGGACAATGGTGACACCGTCGCCCTCATCCTCCTCGACCTCTCCGCTGCCTGCGACACAGTTTGTCATAGCACCCTGTTACAACGCCTCAGTAACAGCGGAATTCATGGAAAAGCACTGGAGTGGATCACCTCGTTCCTTGCCGGAAGAGCTCAGAGAGTCCGCCTCCCACCATTCAAATCAGAAGCCACTGAAGTCATCTGCGGCGTGCCACAAGGATCTTCACTCAGCCCCACCCTCTTCAACGTATACATGAGCCCCCTCGCGGCCATCGCACGTCAACACGACCTCAACATCATCTCCTACGCTGATGACACTCAACTGATCCTCTCACTCACCAAAGACCCCAACACCGCCAAAACCAACCTACATAAAGGAATGAGAGAAGTAGCCGAATGGATGAAGCACAGCTGTCTGAAACTGAATTCCGACAAAACAGAAGTCCTTATCTTAGGTACCTCCCCCTCCGCCTGGGACGACTCGTGGTGGCCAGAATCCCTTGGAAAAGCACCCATCCCAACAGACCACGCACGAAACCTGGGCATCATTCTGGACTCCTCACTCTCGATGACCAGACAAATAAACGCAGTTTCATCATCTTGCTTCAACATTCTTCGCATGCTCAAAAAAACATTCCGCTGGATCCCCACTGAAACCAGAAAAACGGTCACCCACGCACTGGTTACAAGCCGCCTGGACTACGGAAACACCCTATACGCCGGTACCACCGCAAAACTTCAGAAAAAACTCCAACGCATCCAGAACGCATCAGCCAGACTCATCCTAGACATTCCGCGTAAAGATCACATTTCTGGTCACCTGAAAAACCTCCACTGGCTCCCCATCAATAAGAGGATAACATTCCGCCTTCTAACCCACGCACACAAAGCACTTTACGAACTTGGACCCGAATGCCTCAACACACGACTTTCCTTCTACACCCCCTCCCGCCAACTACGCTCCTCCCACCAAGCCCTTGCTGCTGTACCTCGCATCAACAAAACCACCATGGGAGGAAGATCCTTCTCCTACCTGGCGGCTAAAACCTGGAACTCACTTCCCACTCACCTTCGCCTCACTCAGAACCACCTAGCATTCAGAAAGCAACTTAAAACCTGGATATTCGACAAGTAACTCCCCACCCTTTTCCAAGCGCCTTGAGACCCTCTGGGTATGTAGCGCGCTATATAAATCACTGAATTGAATTGAATTGAGGGGGCGGAGCCAGCATTGTGTGGGGAAAGCCCAGCCCCATCAGGAACAAGGTGCACTCCTCCCCAGCCATCAGCATGCTAATCTCCACTCTCACCACCGGGCAGACCCATCATGACTCATGGAGCCTGGCATCCCAGCCAGCTCCAGCCAATCACACGCCAGACACATTTTACACTAATATGCCAACTCCTAGAAGTGGCACTTCCACACATGACACAATCATGTCACATACATCATTGCGAAGCATTCAATCACACAAGTCCGCACATACCAGACTGGAGCCTGTACACCCCACGCATCAGGAACTACCAGGGACACATACATTTCCCATGCATTCCTATGGGAGGGCAGGCCAATCTCATCACATGCACTCAGAGTGCGCACGCACTTTCCACTGGGACACAGTGAAAGTGCGCAGAACCCAAAAATCACCATCACCAGGTCACCATTACAAGCAAAAAGTTTAGGGGTGAACCTGCCAGAAGGGCCAAGTCCAACAGGCATAGTAATCCCTATGGTGTTGCCTTCATTGTAGGGATTACTGTATGGGCGCTGCCCGACAGGTTCCTTGAGCCTGTTGTAGGCTGTGATCTTTCCCCCACCTGCTGCGCTCTGACCGCTTGTATCTCAATCTGACAGTCAGACGGTTTCTCTAGATGTTGGGTGGACAACCACTGACGGCCTGTTGAGGCCTAATGAGGCCCTTAGTGTCTACTTCCATCCATACTCTGGCCAACAGCCAAAACCCCATCCTTTACTATATTCCAAACTCTTGGAATAACACATAACCCTACCTTTCTCGTTTGCAGCATTATGAACCCTTCCTTTAAATGTTTCCGATTTAGCTAATACCACCAAACCTTTTTATATATATTTTTTTGATGTTCCAACTTACACTTACATTTATCTCTGTAGTAATGTCTCTTTCAAAGACTTTCTCCCTGTTAAGATGTCTATCTGTAGTGGCTTAAACAGAAAGGCATTACATTGTTCATATTTTTCTATGGCAACATGCAGTTCAATTATTCTTCCTTTTAACTTGACAAATTCATCTTGATATATTAAGGTATTTTGTAATTGTTACTCTTGCCAGAACAGATATAGTTTTAATGACTCCTCTGTCTGAGTCAACTCCTGATGTAAAAAAGAAAAATGCCCATATATGCATCAGGAAGCTGGGGAAACACCCATTACAAAGCAGTTTTAACCATGCAATACATTCACCATGCAGTTTTTACCACAAATTAGTCTTTACCATTCATGCCACTTCATGGTTTATTAAAATATTGATGATTAATATGTATTTAATAAACTATTATTGATGGTTTTACTGTATAACATATGATTTTTAAAAAAAAAAGCCTTAAGGGACATAATGCAAGGATTATAGGGTTATTAAGTTGGAGAACTGGATTAATACTCAGGCATCAATTTGGATACCTGGGCATTGATGTTTAATGATTAAAAGTATGATATTTAAATATACAAGGAATTATTACAATTATTTGTAGGGTTGTCACACCAACGTTCAGGGATGGGATGCAAAGGATATAAGGGTATTTGGTGAGGGAAGTGTATTAATACTCAGGTATTAAAATTAATACCTGAGTAGTCATGTTTAAAGATTAGAATGTATGTAATTCAAATATGTTTGTAATTATTTCAGATATTTGCAGGACTGTCACAGTAACCTTTATATAGGGTTATAGGAATATTGGGTAGGACCATGTATTAATAATCTGTTATTGAAATGAATGCCTGAGTATTAATGTTTAAAGGTGACAATGCATGTAAATTAAATATACAATTAATTATTTAAATTATTTGCAGAAGTGCCACACAAACCTTTGGGAATGGGCTACAGAGGTATTGGCTGGGGAAGTGAATAAACTACTCAGGTTATACATTCTAATACCCAAGTATTAATGTTCAAGGATTAAAATCTATTTATTTAAATCATTATTAATTATTTTAATTATTTGCGTGACTGTCACACTACTCTTTAGGGAAGGGAAGCAAGGCATATAGGGATATTGGGTGGGGAAGTATATTCATACACAGCTACTCATTTTTAAACATGAGTTTTAATGTTTAACAATTAAACAATATGCAATTTAAATATACAAGTAAGTATTTAAATTATTTGGAGAACTGTCACATTAAACTTTAGGGGTGGAATGTAAGGGATATAGGGTATTAGGTGGGGAAGTATGTTAATACTCAGACAATACAATTTTACACTTGAGTATTAATTACCTCCGGGATTACACAATATATCAATGATGTTAAATATTTGGAATCATAGTAGAATAAAACTGCAAATGACCTAAATAGTTTTTAAAACAAAGAACAATATTCAAAATAATTTATTAGGAAAAAATGTAACATTTTTGAAAATATAACATATTTCTTTAACAGTGCATAACACATTTAGTTAGAATTTTAAAAACATTTTCCCATGCTTTTCAATTGACATTAATGGAGAAAATTGTCCTTTTTTCCTTTTTCCTTTCAAGCTTAAGGTTCATAGTTGTGCACCTGTTTGTACAGTTGGTGGAGCGTCGCGCCAAGATCAGATGCAAGTAAGAGCTGTGGTCAGGTAGGCTAAGTTAATTATGATGAGAGGTAGAGGGAGGTAGATATATGTTGTATAGTATGCATTTTTATTTTCTTTGCTGTTTTTGCCACTTAAAGACCCCCATGCAAGTTGTGTTTGCATTTCCACATTGCGACAGTTGGGTTTTTTTCAAATTAGATTTTTTCAAACCTATTTCAATTAAAGGCAACATTTTTATTTTTGGGCTTCAGGCATTTGATGTGAGAAGTTTCTGAGTGTTAAAATCCAGCCCCCTCTACCATGTAAAGTGACGAACTGTATTTCATATTTCCAGACATTGAATACATATGTGTGTCCAATGTATTGAATATGTCAAATCACTGGAATGTAATAGTACTGTTCATGATATGTAGATAGTGTGGATTTGCTCTATGTACAATGCAATGTTTCTCAATTATTGTCTTGTAAGTGGACCTGCACCATACGCCATGGGAGAAGTTGAGACCTTCTAGGATCCCAATGTACTCGTAGGTGTAATAAGTAGATTGATTATGGCTCTGTAAGGGTTGGGTGTGATGCTTGATAGTTGTAAAACTGTGATGTGTATGTTGATGTATCAATCACCTGTAACCAAAATAGGGCTTGTGATTCACTATTAGGACAGGGCATGCCAAGGGCGTCCCTTCCTAATAGCCAGTCGCACTTCAATGTACGATTGTTTTGCAACCACAATTGAATTCAAGTAGGTGGAAAGCCACTCCCAAACAGGTGGATTTGTGTGAAACATTTCATTTTTCTTTTTTAAATTCCTTTAAGGAAAACAGCTGCATTTTTTTAACTGCTTTATTTAAAAAGCAGTCACAGACATGGTGGTCTGCTGACCCCAGCAGGTCACTATCCCAGGGAGTACTAGCCATTTCCTATGGGGTTGCAAATTGCACCTGCCTCATGAATATTAATGAGGCAGGCAATTTGCGACCCATTAGAAATCTCAAGCAGTATCTGAGACACTGTTGGAAATTACATTTTGCGAGTTACAAAATGACGCAATTTGTGACTCGCAAATTGTAAGGGCTGTACATCGGGCCCCAACTGTAATATTTTTTTTTCGCCATTTGTAACCCTTAACCTGAGTTATGGTTGCTGTAATATGCCCTCATGGGTACTTGGCATCCCTCAGAGTAGTCCATGTCATCCATATGTGAAATAGAGTGACAGAGGAACAATTACACAGATGCCACTGAGGATGGAAGGGTGTAGGCCTGCATTTCTATGTAACCATGTAACCATGGGGTTCGACCAGACTGCCTGAGCGTAGATGTCCACATGGCAGGGTATGGACATATGGCTTGGCAGGTCATGAAAGCATCCCAGGAAACTTACCACACTGCAAACGGAATATTTTGGAGCACATTCTGTACACAACACTGGTCTGCACGTGGAATTGCTTTGAAATGCCAAACTCATGACCTCCTATGCCAATGTGTAAAAGTCCACATGCAGGGATGCACTGTGTGAGCAGCATGCATCCCATTACACTGCTCACCTACATGTGGGATAACGTATACTGGCCAGCACCAACAATGTCACACTTGAGACATGGTTAAAGGTTCCCTTCATCATACTTCACAAACTACTTGTATAGATGAGAAATACAGCATGTATGCACACACTCCTGACATGCATTGCCTAATTTGGAATGTGTGGGGAGGAAAGCAGAATTAGGAACATGTGTGTACACAAATTTGAAGATGGTAAGGTCACCATGGTATACCAGATTGTATACCATGAAGCTATATGTTAGATTTCCTGGTATTTGCCTGCACCCATATTGTTGAAGTGTATATTAGTTATGTCTTACTGTAGGTAGCTACCTACCCTCCATCTATGTTTTGATCACCCTGCACCGAGTTAGTTCAGACAGCAATGTGTGTTGCCTTGTGTATTTCCAGAGGAGTGATGCAATGCAGAAAAATACTACCTTGACTTACTTAACTAATGTCACATATGTTATTGGACACATGAAAAACCCAGTTGCATGATGCAATACCAGCACCAAAGTGTCAATATCTGCACCATATGTCCTATTCCATATTGGCACATCATCATCCTTGCAACTTAGGGCCCGATTCCAATATCGCTAGGAAAGCCCTCCGTACGACTTGAATCTGGAGGGCTTTCCGAGCGAGACATGCTCCAGGAGTCCTAACGAGCAAGTACGATGCTGCTGTATGCTTACGAACTCGGTTCACTAGGACTCCCATTGAGCTCTATGGGTGCTCATCTACAGACGCATACACAGGGTCCCATAGCAGAAAATAGGTGGGTGGGGAAAAGCGTACACCCATGGTGCCTGCCACACTGTGCATTACTGGATCAGGGAGACCCATGGGCACACCCCGTGATAGATTTGGTGGTCCCCTGGTGAAGGGGGGCCTGCTGTAGCCTGCACTGTACACTTATAACAGCCGTTTAGTTTAGCTGAGACCGAGGCGAAGCTGCTGTCCGAATCGTGCATCATACTCACTCAGTCGGAATTCGGGTCCGTAGTACTGCAAGATTTGGCTATGAATGAGTCGTATAGACAGGTTCATCTACCGGAAACAATTCAGTTGTCGAGTACATGATCTTTGCATCGTACTTGGTCATTCGGACTTGTGTTCATATGGTCTTAAACAAGGGCTACAATTCGGATCCGGCAAAGCCAATTCCGATTCGGAGGCCTTCCGAACGACATCAGAATCAGGCCCTTAGTTTCAAGAATGAAATGGTTATAATTAAACTTGCAACTACATTTCCATATTGCATACCCACACTGCCAGCACTTGAGTCAGTTTGCCTTGTTTGATTAGGAGATGTATTTCTACAGAAGGTATATTGTTCATATCTCTTTCTCACTATTTGGTGTTGTGCATGCCTGCCACATGTAATAGTATGACAATATAAACCTTTTATTGCATACATCATATACATTTCTATCTTATGCTTAAGCACTATTTCTTTACCTACCTGGACAGCATGTCAGATGAAGAGACCAAAGTGCAATAAATCCGTTTGGGGCACTACTTCCAAAATATATGAACAAGTCAAGGCTGCAGGAACCTGCAATGTAGGGAGGCCGGCACATCAAGGACAATTCAATGTGAAAAAGCAACAGGAGGGTGCCCAGCAGCAGCTGGATGTTGATCAGGCCATTCCAGGCCCATCAACTGCCCATTATGTGCCAGCAACATAGCCCATACTACCAATCCCTGCCACATGATCATTATTTGAGGCCCAGGCCCTGAAAGAGCTTCAGGAGTTAAAAATCAGGATGCAAGGCATTGAAAATGAGTTGGCAAGCCTTAGTGCCATCATGCTCACACTACAGGAGGCCATGGAGGGATTCAGTGCAGAAATGGGACTCCCTCATGAACGATGCTCTTTTAATTGTTTTAGTAATCCAGGCATAGTGTTATTTAGGATTTAATATAGGTATAGTGTAGGTTAGTCATAGGATTTACATGTTTATTGAAGTCATTTTTTTTGTGTGTTTTTAGACTGTTAGGTTTTTTAGTGGGTGGGGGTTGATTCCTAATGTGGGTTAAAAAAATGTAAAAAAGAACTACCAAAAGAACATATATTTGTTTTGATTAACATGTATAGGTAGCGCATGTTTAGGAAGTGGTTGTTTTCTGTATTGTGCTGATCTATGTGTATAAAGAAGGAGTTTATGTTTAATTTGTCTTTTGTGTATAGTAGGTGACATAGTTTAAGATAAGTTAAGATTGTGTAGGCTAGAGTTAATGTTTTGTTAGAATAGGCTAGGTAGGTGTAGGTAGTTTAAGATTAGTTAGGATACTGTATGGTAGTAATAAGATTAGGTAGTTTAGACTAGATAGGTGAAGGTAGGTTAAATACTTTTTATAGATCAAACTTTTTACTACCCTCACCACTTCATCATTTCATATTTATGAGTTGCTAGAATGGAGTAAGTTGAGTTGAGTACATGGTGTAGCTATTGACCTGCATTGTAGATACATTTTGTTTTGTCAGAGGCTTGTGGCAAATTGAGAGTCAAGCGTGGAGCCTTTTAAAACTATAGACACTGTAAGTGGGTCTCATTTAGAAATTTTACTCAGAGCATTACATAGGCAGGATATTACTGTTACACTCTGTGTGAACGTGATAGAGCAACTATTGTTGGCATAGTGTAGGCACAACAGATTACAGATTGCAGGCTGTGCTTTGACACACTGGTGCCTGCCAGTACCACACAGACCCTTGCACCATTGTGCAAGTGGACCATTGTTTGTGGCTGGTTACAAATCACAGATGTAATCACACCTGCCTGTAGAACCTCCATCATCATTGACATTGACTACTTGGTAAGTGTCGCACTACATGCAGTTAACTTTGGGTAACAACTTTCAATGATTCATGGCCATATTCTCCCATGTCATCTTTCCTTGGGGAGGTATTGTTTGGGCCTACTTCTGTGCTCTGTCTCCCATGCAATGTACCATAAATATTATATATGGTTATACTTGCACTCGAAACATATGAAGCCTCTCAGGGGCAGAGGGACACATTTACCCTACTTACCCAGTGTAGCCGTATTCACCAAATGATAAGCGTTTGCATTTGTTGCATTCGAATATCCAGGAGATTGGATTGCCCTTGTGCATTCTTGTGTGGCACAGGCATGATGGTAATTCAGATGGAGTATAGACATTACAATCTGCATATCATTAGTGCAAGCATGATAATGTATGTACTTTTGGATCTCTCCATTGTGAGCATTGAGTTTATCATATGTGTTTGAACACATTTTCATGTTCATTGAGCTAGTAATATGCAGGTGAGTGGAACAGTGGTATTGGCTTGCATGCCTCACAGACCAGATTTTTAGAAAGTAGTTATTTGTGTGTTTAGTTGATGTTTTTCCAAGTTTCAATCAATAACTGAACATTGACGTCCTATTGGGGAGCAACACATTTCTCATTATGGCATTGCAGTGGTTTTACTTGTTCTTGATGCATATCCGAAGAGAGCAGGTACTAGTGACTGTAGCTCAATCAACTTGAGATGCTTTAAAGTGAGTTATGTTGATACACATCCACCATGGTATAAATAGTCTTTTCTGCAACAAACATATGACAATCAGGTTTTTAGGAGTGAATTTATTGACAATTATGGGTCGCTCGGCATGAACATTTGTGTAGTGTTTAGGGCAACAACTCCAACACTGATTGTGAGCACAAAATGTCCAGACAGACCCCATTTGGGAGAAATGTCATGCGACAGGTAAAGGCAAGGAGAATTTCAGTGAGGAGGAACAAATTGCCACTAGAGAAAGTAGGCTTCTTCAAAAGGCAAGCGGTGGGTAAGATTAACAGGCGCAGAAATACGGAAGAGGGACCCTGTAAACCTAAACTGAATAAAGGCAAGGGGAACACCCCACCAGGGAGAATAAATATTACAAAAACATGAAAAAGGGCATCCCCAGTAGATAGAAGGCCAAACATGTAAACTCAACCAAAAACACCCAAAGAGCTGCTGTAATTACTTTAGAAAAATTTATTTTTAGATCATCATTTTTGATAAGATTCTCAAAACAATAATTAATTTTGATCAACTTCTTATACATAAAAAATTCATTAGGTTATACAATCAGAGAAAAACATCAGCCCACACGCTAATAAGACAATAAAAGCATGACACACAGTTCAGTCATTCTATCAATCATCCACAAACTCTCTATCACACAAACCATATATTCACACTCAATCAGAACATCATAACATCATACAGTAAAGGAGAAGCGCCGTCCTTCATCAGGGCGCATGTAATCAATCCATTAATCTGCGCGGTCTTTTGGAATCCAGTTTTATAGAACAAAGTCAGTGTGAAATCTGGTTCAAAGTCTCAATTAGGGCTGACGAAGCATATCTGTGGGTGAAAAGGGAAAAGGCAAAGGATAAAAATATATAACAACTATGGACAACAGTTCCAGGTCACAATAAAGGGCAAGGCAGTGTTCAGACATACATACTGAGGCATGTGGACTTACATCATTCATACTAAGTCAAAGAGTGGTCTCAATGAGCACATTAGGGTCCCTGAATGGTGAAAAAACATTTGAAATAATAAGTGTGGGGGAAACCTTCACCTAAAAAATAAAAAGGGAGGAAAGGGAAAATGGTATACACACCTCAAAGTACGATGTTACTAAGCATTCTTAGAGTTTTAGCAGGGACATGTGTCCGGAAGATGTTCCACAAAACACAGGTATTCAGGGAATGATGATAGGCAGACAACGATGCTCCATATTTTTATTTATTATTTATGAGATAAAACACACACAGGAGTTCCTCTTAGTAAACCCTGCAATGAAGCAACGTGTGTCTACAATACGTTCACAAAATGGCCTGGCGGAGAAGGGACTCCTGGAAGTTTCCAACGACCATCCAGATCTAAGAATCTAAAAACTGTGAGTGACTCCTGTACCACTTCAATATGGCGGCACATTGTTTACCTGTTAATCGTGTTGCAGCAAGTTTGAAGGATTCAATTTAATATGAGACGTGGTCCCGGTATTCTCCTAATGAGATTAGTTTGCAAAATAGTAAAATTCAAAAGGTCTCCTCCTAAAATGAAGGAAAGGAGCATAGCATTATCGAGGTATCCCCGTTTAAATGCTGATAACTAGAGTAACAAATGAGGGAAATACGAGGCCATTAACACGATTGGACAAGATACACAACATAAAGTCCTCTCTTCGAAGATGTAATGCGTATTATTTAGAGTCGGAAAGAAAATCCGACTCTATTTTTAAACAGACCAAGAGTGCCCCAAATGGCTAACAGCACCAGTAGTTAAACGTCGAGTCTAAAGACTATCCACTGACATATAACAAAATACCGGGAGAAAAGTTAAGCTCTGGTACCTGGAAACGTGTCAGGATACGCGTGTGGTTGTTTTAAAAAATAAACAATACTGGTCGAGAACTCCCTGCTCCCAGTGGCACTATGTCCTGCAGAGCTAGAAAAAGAAAAGGAGAGAGTGGCTTAGGATGGGAACAAACATATATTGAATTGAAGGGAAAAAGCGTAGGGTGAAGAATTGAGAGGTCAGTTACCTGTTCGATGAAAAAGCGCATTTAATGCATCGGTCATGTGGCGGGCACCCACCACGTACGTCCAAAACCAGGATAGCGATTGGAGAGAGAGAAGCTGTTCCCCCATAAATACCATTCGACAGGATTCTAATGTAGGACACCTGAGGTTAGTGCTGTGTCGGATGACTAGAGCGCTGACTGAAATCAAACGGAAACAGAAAAATGGCGGTCGTGTGGATCGATTTTCGGTGCTCGAGTTAAAAACAAAATAAGCAAGAGATATCTCACGATTAAAATTCAATTAACAAGATAAAGAAGAAAGAAGAAAAAAGAACCAGAATATTAGATCTACAATTCTGGGAAAATAATGAATTCCATACTGATTACTCGATACAGGGATTTAATGGTCATAGAAAACAGGCTAGTGAAAAGAAAATACAAAGAGGGAGATCACTGCGATTGTATATGACAACGTGGGAGATCTCTGCGGTACTTAAATGATCGCATTTTCCCACGGTAAATTTTCATTCAAGCCTGTGACAGCCGTGTTGAGGGTAAACATCCAAAACACTTCCCTTTTACCTCTAAGAGCATCTACATTTCCATGTGGGGGACACTTTATATGTTCCAAAATGAGCCATTTAAGATCCTCCAAGGAGTGTTTCATGTCTTTCCAGTGGGCTACAAGGGGTGCCCCCACACGTAAGTTCCTGATAGATGATTTGTGTTCAGAAAAACGTGTTCTAAACTCTCTCCCTGTCTCACCAGCATATCCTTTGGAGCAAGGACAAAGGAGGAGATAAATGACATTTCTTGTTCGACAATTTGTCATTTCTTTGAATTGAAATCTTCTTTTTAACAGGCGTGCAAACAAAAAGGTACAGCACTGGTCGACAAAGTAGGTGGCCTCTCTTTCAGTTGGTGGTATTTGTGTGGGAGGCATCTGAGGCACACACACACATCAGGGGCAGAAGATGTGGCTCCCCTGTCTTTGGCAGCATGTGCCTGTGCCAACCAGGAGGGCAGCACAGCACTGACAAGAGACTGATGGCTTCTCAACAATACAGTAATATTGCAATGCAGGGCAGCCCTTGTTGTTATGTATGAGTCCAACTTGCGCTCCATAGATGCCATGATGTTATTGATAGTCCCTAGTTTGGTGCAAACTCACTGGTTGCAGATGTTGATGCCCGTTGTTCTTGCATTTTCCTCATGACACTAGCAATGTCAGCTTGGGACTCATCCATCCTATGGCGCCAAGGGTAGGTCGCTTTAATTGCCTCAAATGTCTTCACTCAGCTCCACTCACTTATAGCTGTACATGACTCCTCTGTCAATCATCATTTAGGCCCAGGGACTAAACTTAATCTCACACACTGATGACACCTAGATCATACACTGACACTAAGGAAACACCAACACCACCTACTTTTGTTACATTATGCAATTGACAAACATGTTTACCTGTATGTGAGAGCTATGGCTTATGATGAACCACACAAAATAGTAATGGGAATATTCTCTAACATGTATCTACCCTGATTCGGTATGTAGACAAAATATCATCATACCAAAATATTGTCTAAAATATCATGATATAGAAATGTCTTCTGCATGAATATTGTTGTCAAGAATATCTATTTTAAGGTAAGTGATATTGATTTTGAAAATATTGAAAACAATAATATCGTACAAAAAAATAGTTAATGACATTGTTTTTTAATTATTGGTACATATGTTTGTATATATTTTAAAAGTATGTGTTATAATTCTTTGTATAATTATTGTTTTTTTATATAGTTGTTACATTCTGAATAGGTATTAAATTACACTTGATAAACTTTTGTGATTTTAGTACCATAGAGGGTTGTGCTGTTTTAGGGGTACAGGGTGAGAAGTAAATGAATTATAATTAGGCAATAATTAATTTGTCATTAATAATAGTTAGTTAATTGATTATTATTTATGATAATTATTTATGATAATTGTGTAATAATTTTTTAAGTTACATTTTAGGTGTGGGTTTGGGGTATTGTAGGGGTATAGGATGGGAAGTACATTAAAAATAAATAGCTTATACATCATTTTTCATTAATATTAATTAGTTACTTGATAAATATTCATGATAATTGTGTAATTTATTTTTAAAGTCATGTTTTAGGTGTGTTTTGTAGGTTTTGTAGGGGTATAGGTGGGAAGTAAATTACTTATAATTAATTAATAACTAATGTTTAATACATTTTATTATTGTCAATTAAATATGTAAATTGTGTGATGTATATATATTTTTTTTCCTTTTTTTAAGTGTGTTGTTTTTGTATGGCTAAAGGGTAAGTGGAAAATAAATTATAATAATGAAAAAAGAATGTTAAAAAATAAATTATGTATATAATATATATTTAAGTAAAATATGTAATTAAGATAGACTGTCTAAGATATTAGATGTGAGTACCTGCATTTGTAGGGGTAAAGGATAGGAAGTTAATTAAATATAATGAATTTATTATTACTTTGTAATACACATTTGTTAATTGATAATTCAATAAGTGAACTTTTTAGTTAATATATTTTAAATTTATATATTAGGTGTGGGTTTTTCTTTTTGTATGGATAAAGGAAGAAACAGTAATACAATATAACTATTGTTTAATTAGTTAAATATTAATAATATTGTGATATATGTTTAAATATGTGAAATGTGTAAATATTATACATTTTAGATACATTTTTAATCTTTGTTGTGTAGTTTGTAGAATTATGTGTTGAAATGAAAAGTTGATTAAGTAATAACAAATTGCAAAGTAGTAAATAAAAATGTTTTAAATGTATAAATTATTATTATTGTATGTGATAATTTAACCCCTTTTGTGCTCATGACGGCCCCCGGCCGTCATGAGTCACGGTGGGCGTGTGGGCACGACGGCTGGGGGCCGTCCAAACGACGCCCACTTATTAGAATCTTAGCACTGCTGTGGAATTCGCACCGCAGACAAGGTGTTAAATAAGATTCAACTTATTGTTTGTTGTTATAGTAAGAATATAGTTTGGTATTTTTAGAAAAGCAATAATTGTATTACTTTATGATATGTATTAAACATTGTAGCAACAATGTAGGGGCTAATTACGATGTCGGGCGGATGTCCACCGTTGCAGATGAGGAATCACTCGACCTTAGGTCGGCGGTTTCGACCCCAGTTAATTGGATGTGGGCGGTCGGAAACATCCATCCATCCAAGCTTGAGCGTTGGCCAGAAAAGGCCCTTCAGGGATGTTTAGGGAGACACCATAGGTTCCCCCCGGCATGGGGGGCCAGGAAAGAAGCCTTTCCATGTCAGAAATACAGACGTGGAATGGCTGTCGGAAACCAACATCATAATCCCAATGACAGAGCTGCTGTCATTAAGGGATTATGAAGGGTTTCTGATGTACCAATGGGAAAGTGTTGGACAATCCCTTTGGCTGCTGCCTCTGACCGCACACATTGTAATGCGTGTGGTTGGACTGCAGCAGCAGATTGTAGTCAGACCGCATCCAACAAGCCACTGTTGCCATCCGACCGCCATTATGCACTGGCCGTAGAGCGTTCAATGGTCTTTTTGCTGCTGACTCTGACTGCACACATTGTAATGCGTGTGGTTGGGCTGCAGCAGCAGATGGTGCTCATATCGCGGTATGACCGCAATCGTAATCTGCCCCATAATTTTTTTATTTGAACAAAATACATATATACATTTTAAATATTTAGATATTGATATTTTTAGTTAATAATTATAGTTTTGAATTTATTTTATTTTGTTGAAGTGAATATCTTTATTTCTAATAATGCATTGGGGGTGCACAATTTTAGCCCTAAAACAATCAAAATGTTCCCTACTCTTGTACTTAATGGAGTGGGAATAGAAATGTTTACCCCTCCATAATCCAACACTTTTACTACTGTTTCACTGATTGGTGTGGGAATAGTAAATTTTACCTTAGTGCAATTCCACACTTTCCCTACTGTTGCACTGACTGGATTGGGAATAGTACTTGTTACCCCTCCACTGTCCAACATTTTCTCTACTGTTGCACTGACTGGAGTGGGAATAGAAAATGTTGTCCTTCCACAATCCACCACTTTCCCTACCTTTGCATACACTGGAGTGGGAATAATAAATGTTACCACTCTGCAAGCCAACACTTTCCCTACTGTTGCACTGACTGTAGTGGGAATAGTACATTTCACCAGTCTGCAATCCAACACTTTTTCTACTGTTTCACTGACTGGAGTGGGAATAGTAAATTTTACCTCTCTGAAATCCAACACTTTCCCTACTATTGCACCGATATGAGTGGGAATGATAAGTGTTTCCCCTCCTCTATCCAACACTTTCCCTAATGTTACAAGGACTGTAGTGGGATTTAGTTTTTTACCTCTACGCAATTAAACATTTTCCCTACTGTTGCAGTGCGTAGAGTAGGAATAGTAAATTTTATTTCTCCTGAGTCCAACATTTTTTATCCTGTTGTATAAATTGGAGTGGGAATGGTATATGTAATATTAGTAGAATTTTATAGTTGTGTTGACTTTATTTGAAAATAAATTATTATCTTTTTGTGTATGTAAAAATAAAATATTTAAAATTGATAATATTTTGTAATATTTAATATACTGTTAGTAAATTAATAGTTTTTATGTTGTTTACTTTTGTAATTATAATTAAATTGGTATGTTTTTAATGTCATTAAGTTATTAGGTGTATATATATATATATATATATATATATATATATATATATATATATTCACTGAAAAAACCATAGGTTTAAGGCACGTTATAGTTAGGACTTAGCATTTAAAAAACCTTAGAAATTCACTGAAAAAACCATAGGTTTCACCCATTTTATAGTTAGCTGAACATTTCTCTCATACAAAACCATTGAAATTCCTCCGTTATAGTTAGTTCAGCTAACTATAACTCGCGCGCCCGCAATGCACTACTTATGATATCACATATTTCATCACTCATGACATGGTCAGTGACATCTCTCATGACATCACTTATGACATCACTGATGACATCACTGATGACATCATCCAGTGAATGTGTGTCTTTCTGAAAAATAAATATTTTTTATATATGTATATCTAAAGGTCGATGGAAGAATAAATGGGAAAATAAGTGTCTAAATGATTGTTTTTTTTGTAAGATTGATTATATAACTGACTTATTAAGTGTATCTTACTGAATACATGTATTAGCGAGTAATGTTTAAATATATAAATATCTGTATCAGTGTCTCACTTTGTGTATAAGTGGCTGCATGGGTTGGTGAGTAGCTATATGAGTGTCTATATGGGCTATTAGTTGATTTTTGAGTATCAGTATGAGTGTCTGTATGGTTTGGTGGGGGTATTACTTAGCGCATAGATGCATGAATGACTGACTCAATGTTTGTATGTGTTTTGAAGACAACATGTGTGCAGGACTGTATGGGTAAATGAGTGTGTGTATGGGGGTGTTAGTGAATGAATGACTGTCTCAATAGTATCTTTATGAGTAACTACATATGTTTTAAACTAGTATATGTGAATATAGATGTATATACGTGAGTATATATGAGAGCGAAAGTTTGGAAGAGTTCCTGTATAAATAAGTATGTGTTTCTATAAGTGATTGTTTAAGAGAGTTAGTATGTGTATATTGCTGTACAAATAAGTGTAGTAGTGTATGTATAGCTTTATATGCAAGCAAATGGATGTTTGAAAGTTTATTTGCATGTGTGAGTATGTGTGTGAGTAACTCTATGGATGAGTGTCAGTGTGTAACAGGATGTTTAGGTGTATGAGAACATATGATGAGTGAGTACATGTATGAGTGACTATATAGAACTGTTAGTGAATGACTGGATATGTACATAGATTTAGGAATTACTGAATAGGTTGTTGTAACTGATATTGGTATCTCCATTTTTTGAAAATTTTAGTTTCTATTTTTGAATGTCTGTATCAAGGGTTATATTACGCTGACAGGAGGTCTGACACTCTTTCACAATGATGATGTCATCCGTGATGTCATTTGAGATGTCATCAGTGATGTCATTAGTGATGTAACGGACCATGTCATGAGTGATGTAATATGTGACATCATCAGTAGTGCATTGCGGGTGAGCGAGTTATAGTTAGCTGAACTAACTATAACGGAGAAATTACGATGGTTTTGTATGAGAGAAATGTCCAGCTAACTATAACATGGGTGAAACCTATGGTTTTTTCAGTGAATTTCTAGAGTTTTTTAAATGCTAAGTCCTAACTATAACGTGCCTGAAACCTATGGTTTTTTCAGTGAATTTCTAAGGTTTTTTAAATGCTAATTCCTAACTATAACGTGCCTGAAACCCATGTTTATTATTATATTTCTTTCTTTTTATAGTCATTTCCTACATTTTTATTATAAATACTTATATTTATTTAATTTTTAAAGTTACATTTCATATTTTTAATGTAAAATAATAACAAAAGTAAATTAAAAAAGAATACACTGCTAGTGAAACTGCCTGGGTGAATTTGTAAGTGTTTGTTAGAGGCAGATTTACAACACCCTTGTTCCTCTTTCACACTTTTTTGATGAAGTGGTGGTGCAAAAGATGCGCCATGATATGTGGTATTTAGAATGTGACGTATCTGGAAGGTGCGTCACATTGTAAATCCCGGTACCAGAAGAAGACATTCCTACATGGGGGGGGGGGGGGGTTCCGGCACAGGAACACCTCCTAAAAGCGGCTGAGTGAAATCTACAAGGTTTCACTTTATCACTTTTGGGCTCATGCTGTGTCAAAACCCTACACTACCTTGAAGCAGGTGTAAGCATTGAAACAGCAGCCTGAGGATAGGGCCCCCAGTGCATTGCTGGAGATGCGTTGCACTTGCAACATAACTCAAACAATGCACCACCTTTACAGCACAGATACGTCACATATATGTGCCACTTTTTGTCCCATAGTACACCACATTGTAAATATGGCGCATCCATGCTGGTGGTGTCACGTAGCACAATAACTGACATATTCCTGGGGATATGCCAGTTATTGTATATCTGCCCATTAGTGTTTTAATGCAGTGATAGGATTACTACATACGGATGAATGAGTCACTACAAAACTAAATTAACAGTGACAGAGTGTTTGCTGGAAGTGTAATGATACAAACTAGTAAATTGAACATATAAAACACAAATTTGCAAGTACATAGAAGACTGCATACATCGTCTATAAGAGTTTTGAAGCAGTCTATGCCCTAAGGCCTATTTTAATTCATGAGTACTTAGATAGTGAGTGGATGATTACAAGACTGAAAGGAAAGAACCTGATTGAATTTATAACAGCCTCAGTTGTACCACAGTATACAGATGTTATGTTGTTATGTTATGTTAATATTTATTTATTAAGCGCTCGTACGCCCAGGGGCTTCATGGCGCTATCGAAGGAACACAACACATACTACTGAATGGCTCACTACACTATTGAATCAGTAGTGTGAGAATGTTTGCTAGAAGTATTAGGATACACATTGAAGAATTGAACGTATCAAACATAAGTTTGCTGGTGCATAGAACAGTGCATGCACAGTCTATGAAGGTTTGAAACAGCCTATGTACTAAGACCTCTTTTAATCCATGAGTATCTAAATACTGACTGGATCATTACACTTCTGCAAAAAAGTTCCTCACTAAATTTATTACAGCTTCAGTTTTACCACGGTACAATCAAAAAGAACATACTGCTGACTGGCTCACTACAATACTAAAACAGCAGTGTCACAATGATTGCAGGAAGTCTAAGGATACAGACTGGGCATTTGAAAGCATAGAACACAAGTTTGCAGCTGCATACAAGACTGCATGGATACTCCATACAGATTTTAAGCAATTAATACCCTCAAACCCGCTTTGCATATTTTAAATCAATACAAACATTTAAAGAATATATAACTGAATCTATAACTGCTTCACTTTTAGTACAATAAATACATTAGTAGATAGTGCTCAAACCTTTATTATTTTTCAACAATAAATGTATTCTTGTAACATCTCATAATTTAACAGACATTCCAATGCAACTTCATCAGGTATGTCATTCATATGAATTTCCTCGTCAGCAGGTTCTGATTTAATTTGTACTAAAATGGCAACATAATTTAAAACTTCCAGAAAATCTCCATCAAAGCTTTCGTCTTCAAAATCACAATTCAGGTCTGCAGCACTAATTTCTCCTTCTTCACTCTCATTGCCTGTCACAGATACACTTAGTTCTTCAATTATACTCAAAGTAATATCCCAAATCTCCTGAGTATGAGGCTGTTCACTTTCCATAATTTTTCCTTTATGTTCTTGCTCCTTGTATAAAAATATAAACAGTTAATTTCATCACTTTTCGTAATATATAATACAAAACTACAGTTTTCACCTATTTTGGCCTACAAAAAATACTGTATAAATACTATTATCTAATAACATTCTATTAGTAGAGTTTTAGCCCTTTGCAAAATTATACAACTATAATTAAGTAACATTCATTAACCTAGGCCTCTCAGTTTATTGTCTAACTAGCAGCCCGTCCCGACGTTGTCCGGGTATGAATTGCTGCCGGCCAGTAGTATATTGTTTTGTAGGATTTCGTTTTGATAGCATTTCTTATCTGTGACAGGCCTGTGAAAACGCTCCGATTCACAGTGCACTGATGATGCACTTAAGAGTGCGCGTTCAGTAGTGTGTGAACTCGAGTTTCCCTAGTTTATTTTTCCTTGCAATATTATATAGCGCGAACTCGACAATATGGCATGAGCACAATTTACATTACAGAAGAACACATTCATTTGTGGTAGGTACGGGGAGACAAAGGGATTTGCCTCGAATCACAGGATGTTGAGCTGATGCCGAGATTCGAACGTAGCGCCCCAGCTCTAAAGTTCGCAATTCTAGAACTTGTGGCGGGAGGTGTGTCTAAAAGTGCATGTCGATGCTGGCCATCAATGAGAGAGACCTGTGCATTTTTCAAATGGGTGGTGAAAAAATATGAGTATGTTGTTGGAGATGTGGGCCGCCGTGCCACCAATGTACTTACCGGGGGAGGGTAAACACCCATTATTCTGCAACTTTCTTTCCGCATACCATCACTCTGCATACTTTCATTACAAAAGTACCATGACTTTCCAATGCCATTATAACACATGGCATTACATTTTATATGCTTTTACCACGCATACATTTACAACGAAATTCGTTGTAAATGCATGAATGGTAAAAGCATGTTTTTTTTAATGTTTGGATACGGTACGTATGGGTATAGGGGTATATGTTTTGTGGTACTGAGGTATATGTTTTGGGGTGTTTGGGTATTTTAAGGGTTCAGATATAGTTTTAGGTTATGGGGTACAGGGGTAGTTTTAGGGTTTAGGGATAGGTATGGGTTTTGGGGTACAGGGGTATTTTTAGGGTTCAGGGCTAGGTTTGGGTTTTGGGGTATAGGGGTATTGTTAGGATTCAGGGGTAGGTTTGGGTTTTGGTATACAGGGGTATTTTAAGATTTCAGGGCTAGGTTTGGGTTTTGGGGTACATGGGGTATTTTAAGGTTCAGGGGTAGGTTTGGGTTTTGGGGTACAGTGTTTTATTTAGGATTCAGGGCTAGGTTTGAGTTTTTCGGGTACAGGGGTATTTTTAGGGTTCAGGGGTAGGTTTGGGTTTTGAGGTACATGGGTATTTATAGGGTTCAGGGCTAGGTTTGGGTTTTGGAGTACAGGGGTATTTTTAGTGTTTAGGGATAGGTTTGGATTTTGGGGTACAGGGTATATTTAAAGGGTTAAGATGGGTTAGTGTTTAAGGGTGTTGGGGTATTTTAAGGAGTAAGGGTGGGTTATGATTATGGGGTGCAGGGGTATTTAAAGGGAGCAGGGTGGGATTAGCATACAATATGAGACTTGGCATGAAGGGCGGAACGTACCACACGCCCCCAGCGTTTGTCACGCCCACAGCACAACGCAGACACGTACACAAGGGACTACTTTGCTGGCACGTTTCTTTTACCTTTTAAATGTATATGGTGGGCGTCTGCATAGCCTATGTCCTTCTGCTGCAACTGCCCTTTCCAACGCTGTATTGGGTGTTGTAATTGGTGCTGTGGTTCCTGAGATTACCCGCCTCAAAGGTTTGGGCTCTCTCTTTATTATATTAGTATGGATTTTTATGTTATTAATTTGCTCGTGTTCTTCTACTAACTTTTCTTTATGCAGTTGCTCGTTATCTATTCTCTCAATCCTTCAATATCTTATGTTTTTCATTAATGTTCCTTCTTAATTCAAAAGTCTTCCTACTATTCCTATCTTAATGTGTTCTTTTCCCTTAAGACATTCCTTAACACGAATGTTATCGTTTCCTGTTTTAAGTTAGAGAAAATACATCGACTGAGTACATTCAATATGGTCTATAATGTCCGGTACGTTTACTTACTCACTAACTTGTCAAACAACGTTCTTTAACTCTAACAGAAATATTTCCAATTTCTTTTCAGGAATGTCTAAGGAGCAATTCAAAACGGGTCGTCTTCAGTGAAGTGCGCACTGGTTAGTGAGCACACGTCTCACCAAGGATTCCCCACAACTCTGTGGTAAATGACTAGATTGCAACCGCGTCTTTCAGCCGCGACCCGTGGAGGGACTTGCGATGGGGCAGGCAGGGGGGCGGGGGAGGGGCAGGGTGAGGGGTGATAAACAATAGATTCTGGATGATTGCAGGTAAGTAAAATAAATAGATTGATGCCGCAGATCGCAACAGAAAACAAAGCACATTGTATACCCAATGCAGTGAATCAGGAGAGCTTTGTTCTTGCATACTTAAACAATCCAAGTAATGAACAGCAAGGTTCTGATCATACATCCCGTTCAAACGTGGAACAAGAAATATTGCAAATAATAAAGAGAAGCAGGCAAGACAGTGCACCAGGACCGAATGGCGTCCCCCAGGCTATCTACAAGGAGGACCCCCAGTTTTGGGCATGTAAGTTCAACAGCCTGTTCAAGTCAATAAATAACACAAGTCGGCTCCCGGTAAGCTGGAGAGGGGCGATTATAAATCCGATCTACAAAGGCGAGACCGAAAAAACCCAGCTAATTATCGCCTGATAGCACTTATTGACGCGGAAGCCAAATATTACGCGTCCCTGGTATTAATTGACCTCACAAAATGGTCTGAAGCCAATAACAAAATTCCGGCCAACCAGACAGGGTTTCGTCGAGACACAGGCACCATGGCCAATGCAATGGCGATAAGTTTGATCGCCGAAAAAAGTATGCAAAGTCATCAAGCACTCTTGCTTTGTAGATTTCAAGGCGGCTTTTGACCGTGTTAGCCGACAGCTACTCTGGTCACAGTGAAAGCAGCAGGGCCTGCCGGACACAATACTGAACCCCATAATGGACCTGTACACGGATACCTGGATGCAGGTTAAGATCGACAACGGGTGCCGGCTAACACGGAAGATCCGCACGTATGACGGATTAAAACAAGCTTGCGTCTTGGCCCCACATCTTTTCAATTTATTTATGGCTGACCTGACAACAAGGCTGGATGGGATCAATGCCCACCCACCTCGGCTAGGTACACTACGGTTAACACACCTTTCCTATGCCGACGATGTGGTCCTTCTCAGCCAGACAAAAATAGGCCTGCAACGTCTTCTACACGAACTAGCTGGATACACAAAACAGAATCTTCTTGAAATAAATAGCAAGAAAACAAAGATCATGGTAATAACTCGCCGTCGTAAAGCACCACCCCTCTTCATGATAGATAACAAAAAACTGGAAGTAGTGGATAGCTATAATTATTTGGGAATACAACTGGACAGGCGCCTCAATTTTTCTTCGCATTTCAAGGTCATCGAAAATAAGGGAATAGCATTGTTGTATGCTTTTAACAGTTTATCGAAGCAACTAAAAGGCCCCCTTTTCAATCCCCTACTGACAGTCATCAAAGCCAAGTTGCTTCCTACAATATCCTATGGCAGTGTGCTACATCACGGCAGAAGCGCCAAGCTTCTAGATAAAATTAAAACGAGTGTCTACAAGCATGTTTTCCGTTTACGGTGCAATGCTTCGCCGGCTCAGGTCCGGCTCGAGTTCGGCCTGCAGTCTTAAGAACTGCAAAAAAAATATGAGACTGTTAAGTTCTGGTATGACATCTGGATGCACAGGGAAATAGAAATTAATTCCGCCATGTGGGAAGCATTGCAAAACAGTCCTGATTGTCAATATACCAAGTTTTTAAAATTCTCCCTAGAAACCACCGAATTTGCATCCCTGTGGCACACTAAGCTACCTGTACCGACATTGAAATTGGTAGTTAAAAAGGCGGCAAACAGTCACTCAGTGATTAATGATAAGTGAATCCTTAGCCACCGTTCACATGCCTGGATGATACTTCAATCGTATAATCGTATAACAAGCCCAAACCAGTGGCCTATCTAGGGCTTGCCTTTCCGTCATACATCAAATTAAAATACCTCAGCATAAGGATGGGCAGCCTTCCAACAACTGACGATCGACCGGACTGGAGGACCCCAGGCCCCAAGGAGTGTGACTTATGCGGTGCCGCAAAACAAGACTTTATCCACCTGATTTGCATCTGTCCGGCATTGGATCAGAAATGTCGGAGCTGGTTAAAGGCCAAGTTCAATGAACATGGAATACGTACATGCCGTTCCGCAATAATACAAGTCCTGTGTACAGTGGACCCACAATTGATCTGCAGAACAGTCAAACTTATTACGAAGTTTGAGAACAAAAAAAGACTCATCGTAAAGAGCCAATAAATAATTTCGAACTATATATGAATTCTTGCACCGGACTAATACAAATCATGATCATGTGAACTGTAATAGTATTGATTATGCATAGTAGTTTTATAAATGGTTTTAACCTTCAATTATGCACGCACATTGATCAATCTTAAATGATGTACTTTATTTTTGTAATGGTTTTCATTAACTACACAATAAAAAGAAATTCCACATCGACTGAGTACATTCAATATTGTCTATAATGTCAGGTAAGTTTACTTACTCACTAACTTGTCAAACAACGTTCTTTAACTCTCACAGAAATATTTCCAATTTCTCTTCAGGAATGTCTAAGGAGCAATTCAAAACGGGTCTGAACTCCGGAACGTCTTCAGTGAAGTGCGCACTGGTTAGTGAGCGCACGCCTCACCAAGGATTCCCTACAACTCTGTCCCCCAGGACACTGCAGCAACCTGGTCTGGGCGTTGTGGGCTCCAGGACCGTAGGCGGAAGGCCACGCAGCTCCTCATACAATATAGAAATCTTTGTGGGGTGATTAATTCCGTGGTTTGAGGGGTGTGATTGAGGCCTAAACATTTAATTTTGTAATTTTGTAGGGGAGTAAGTTTGCATGGGAAAATGTTGCAAAAGGTTTGTAAATGTGGTACACATTGTTTCATATTATTTTGATTTGTTTTCTAAGTTGTAATCTATTCAGAGGAAATAGAAGTCATTAGTTTTCAATCCTAGTCTTCAATATCTTACTATACTATTTTAACATTATTTCTATTGTGGACCGTCATATACCCCACCCCCCCACAAAAATAAAAGAAGTATGTACTTTTTTTATTAACTTTTATTAAAACAATAACTAAACAAAACTTAATTATAACTATATTGCAAACAAGTAGAAAAATTAGTTTAATAACAAACAATATTATAAGCAAATTGTGAAATGGACTTCATAAGATATCCGATTGCTAATCTGGAAAACAAAAAGGAAAATTAGACTTTAGAATTATGTAGATGTGAGTAAATGAGCTGAACCATTACAAGTCAAGGTAACTCTATGGTTTTACGTGTGCACTGTGCCTCGTACATTTCACTTGTTATAATGCCGCGTTCAAGTAGTGTCTATATGGAAGTGCCTACTGCGTTACTGACTCAAAAGTGGCATAACGGGATTGCAAATATGTCAACTTATTTCTAATGCAATGCTATGAAGACTTTGTAGATCTAGGCCTCTGTGCTTACCGTTGTATAAACACTGCGGCCAAAGACTTCAGCCAGTGGAATTCACAACTTCAGTTGGACTGTTCTTCTACATGTGCAAGTGGGCAGCAGTGTCTATGAGTTTAAGAGAGAAAGAGAAATGATGTCACAGAGAGTGAGAGAGACAAAGAGAGAGAAAACAACATTAAAACTGTCTCGCAGAGTCTGGAGTTGAGATTTTTTCTTGAAAAGTGAAACATAGATTTACAAGCTCCGTGCGTCACTTTACCCATGTTAAAAGTGACTCAATAGTGGCGTAATAAGGTTGTGGATCTGTTTGTCAGACTGTTGTAAGGTATCTGTTGTCACTACTCGAAGGTAATTATAGATTTTACAGAGAAGCTGCTGTACACTACGCACTCTGGGCCATATTGTCAAGCCTGGGCAACAAAATGATCGCCACTTTATCGGCAGGAAAGTGCCGCTAAAGTTGCGATAATGAGTTTGATAATATCAACATTTGAAACCAGGAAGTGTTGGAGGCCATCTTGTGCCTCGGTAGCACCGAGTCACAAGAAAACAGTAAAACAAAGTTGAGAAATAAGGGAAAGGGGCAGGTTAGAAACATTCTGATCCTTTACGGTTGCTGAGGGAGTCGTATATGGATGTTTACTCTCTTTTTTATTTATTTTTTAAAGAAAAATCGCGCAGTACGCGTACAGAAATCCATACAATTACGAGCAGGAGCTGAATGCTTATTGGCTGTCAATACTCCAAACCAGGAAGTGTTGGCAGCCATCTTATTTGTCACGACAGCCGAGTCACAAGGAAACAGTAAAACAAAGTTGAGAAATAAGGAAAGGGAGTAGGGTAGAAACATTCTGAACATATACTGTTGCTCAGGGGGGGACGCTTCTCAGACCTGCACTGCGCTGCTCACCAGTCCATGCCCGTAGCTGTTGGGGGTTTTCCTGCGGGACATTCACCTTTTGCCTGTAGCCCCAGGTGCCTGCATTTTCCAGCTGGTCTCCCCCTGCTGCCGCAGCTCCTCTAGATCAGAGCGCAGCCGCAGTCAGGGAGGGGACCACAAGTTCCGGGAGTCTTTGCGGCCGGAAGCCGCCTACCAGGGTTCAGCGCCAGGAGGTGCATAAATTAACGGACATCCTCGGTGGAGCGGGGGGACGCTTCTCAGACCTGCACTGCGCTGATCACCTGTCCATGCCCGTAGCTGTTGGGGGTTTTCCTGCGGGACATTCACCTTTTGCCTGTAGCCCCCGGTGCCTGCATTTTCCAGCTGATCTCCCCCTGCCGCCGCAGCTCCTCTAGATCAGAGCGCGGCCGCAGTCGGGGAGGGGACCACAAGTTCCGGTTGTCTTTGCGGCCGGAAGCCGCCTACCAGGGTTCAGCGCCAGGAAGCGCATAAATTAATGGACATCCTCCGTGTCGCGGGACCGCACGCGGGACCAGCCGGGCTAAGCCCCGGCAAAGGGCGGGCCCTCTGTGGCCCTCTGAGGCTGGATGAGGCCGGGCAGGGCCACCTCACTTGATTTTCGTCGGCAATGGAGGTAAAGAAAAGTAACTCACCACAGTGACTGCCTATATGTACTCTTTGGCTCTCCCTAAGGGATTACACTTTGGTCATTAGGTTACGCGCTTGACCAGCATAGGTGTTTTTTCTGTTGTTATATCTCCTCTGCTGCATACACAAAAGCAAGCCACACTATGACTTGTAAAGGGGTCCCTAAAAATATCATTTCTCCGGGGGGTTCGCTGAAGGGGACATTGGACCACTACTTAATCAGGGCAATATCGCCAATTGATCATGAAATAGAGAGATCAGAACGACGTCTCTCTATAGAAACTACACTCACTACACGATCTCCTCTGGCGCCAGCTGACCAAACTCAAAACTCTACCCTACTGTGGGAATTAAATAAGATCTGTAACACCATGTATACCCCCGTAGAACGGGGAAACGAGCAAATCATTGCCTCTGCATACGTAATGAGAAATACAAGTCCCCAGCCGAACATATTATCACAATTAAATGAAAATCTTCTGGGTACCCCCCTTTCACTATCGGTCAAAGTAAATACTCAATCGATAGCGAATCTTCAGGCCCCTTCTGCTAATAGAAAGCGAAAGGTGCTAAACATAGAGGTAGACTAGCAAAACATCAACAATTGCATTCAAGTCCCCCTTCGGTCAATATCACCACCCCTAAAACATCTAAGGTATGTTCAATACTGGAATCTCCTGTATCCACTCCACCATTTAACCTACTGGCCCAGATTGAACTTCTTGTTAAATCTTTAATATCCCCGCTGGCAGAAAGAATTAAGATAATAGGGGAAAAGGTCACGAGTATAGAGGAAACTACCAAGGCAAATGCGCTACTTATAAAAAGTATTGCAGGATATAAGTAAATACAGACCATAGACGTTATTGACGTGCCCAATATTACTACACAAAGTAATACTGCCAAAATTCACTCAGTTGCCTCAAAAACCTCATTATCATCAAATACTCATAAAGTAACATTAAAACCCATAATAGTACAGAGCTCTGCCCTTAGAGTAGGGCTGACCAAAGATGTCATGACAACCGAGGGGATAGTTTCTAATCATGGTAACATGCAAAGAAAGATTAACCACATAGACCTACCACCGGAGGCCGCACCATTTGTTTGCATCTTCTCAGGTGTGCCTGAGCTCAAAAATGGTAAAATTGAAGGACAACAGGAATTGAAAAACAAGGTATCTTTCTGGTTAACCAAAAATAGACCCCTTCCACCTAACATCGATGGTAAAATCTTAAATGTTAGAACGGTGGGGTGGTTAGGATCCCTTCCGAAGGATATAGCTGGAGATCTAGTAATTGTAAACTTTAGGAATAACCATGTCGTCCCATATCTGCAAAGTTGGCAGCGACAAATAGGAGACGGACCTATAGTAACCTGGGAACTGCATGACTTCTACCCAAGATCCCCATACCTGCCACCAGTAAGATTGTTTGTAGAAAACAACTACTCGATGGGTAGTGGAGGCCTGATACCTAGCAGCTATAATATACCCACTTACAACCGACCTGACTTATTCTGTGGCCTAGATCTGGTGCATTGACTTGTTATCATATCGTGAAAACCGATCTCTGAATGATTTATTGATAATGGACAACTCGCTTCATATAGGAAATTATATGTAAAACCTCTATGTAAACAAAATTTTATGTTGTATGCTTTTGTGGTTACCATCTTTTTAACTGAAAAATGTATTTTGAATTGACTAATGTAATTAACCACCCACCTTTAGCCTGGGGATGGTTTTACCAATTAAGCATTTTTTGCACTTTGCTCTCTGCACTTTCTAAACCCCATGTGTCTTGGATCTTGTCACCGCAAATCGCCCACGCCGATCAATTATACATGTAATGCTGCTACAAGTTTATTCTTACATTATGATAACTGAAGTGGAGCCATTTTTTAGTTCTGAAAAGCTGCGAGGAGTAGATTGTTTACACTAAGAGAACTGAGAGGTGCTCTTATTTTTACTGTGTAATGCATGATGACTTAACAAAATTATTTTTATTGGTGTTGCTTTTTTTTATTAATCATATCTAATGTATTTTAACCATGTACTGTGCTTTTATGGCTGCTCTGTGTCAACCGAATAAAGCTTAATATTGAATTGAATATTGAACTGTTGCTCAGGGAGTGGTAGATTTATTGTACGCGTACCAAGCACGTATAGACGACGTACAGCTGGAATGTTGAAAGTCGGCACGTAAGCGTACGTAAGCAATAAAAATAAAAATAATTTTAGATATTTATGAAGTGTATTTGTTTATGTGTTGTGTGGCTCTAACAAGAGCTGTTGTGTTTATTGGGAGATTTTAGTACCTACAAGTAAGTACCGATGCAGAGTCTTAAGTTTATTAGGAAGAATCTGTTCCCCTCATCTGTAAAATGTACACCATCTCTCCTATAGATGCCATGCATATTGAAACGCAGATTGTTGTTGTAAATGGACCCCATTCGGTAGTCTCGGAGAAAGGTAGAAACAGATTTATTCACATGTTTCCTAGCTTTTTCAAACTGTGGACAATAGTGGTTGGAACGCTTCCATTTCTGCCTTTGGCATATATTAGAATATACAAAGGCAGTTTTGGGGAACAGTGTCATCAATTGTGCAAATGTGTCCTTCATAAGCATTTCCAGAGCTACCCCACTCAAAGTGCCTAGGTCATTCCCACTACAGTGCACAATTATGAGGTCAGGGTGTTGGAGATGCATAAAGGATTTAACCAATGGCATCAATTGGTCACTCTTTAATCCTCTCTGCCCAATCCATTTAATGTCCACATTTGGTAAACCTAGGTCCTTGTGAATTCTTTTCTGTTGTGCGTACCTTTCGCTCCAGAAAATATAGCTGTGTCCCACAATCCACACTGTAAGCATTTTGAAGAGAGGTATGGATGCACTCTAATGGCGTCTGTAAATGAAATGGTAGTTTGAAAAGTAAGATTTTTCTAAAATGATGGATAACATGCAGTTTTGAAAAATAAAAGAAATGATTGGTTGTTTAACAACATTTTACAGAAAACTAGGTTGCATATTTCTGTTTTTTAAAAGCCTTATTTTTATTGGTTAAGAAAAAGTGATAGAAAAGAACGTTACATAAAATAAGCTGGCGTATTCTCCAGTCAAGCATACTTGCTGTTTCAATTTGCAACAATGTATGATGAACGTTTCACCTGTGTGCTGAGTTAGGTGTTCCCTGAAGTGTTTATATGGTAACTGGCAGATTGTGGAATGGGGGAAGGGTTGAAAGTTGTGTTATTTGGAATGGTTTGGAATGTTAAACCAATAGAAATGTGTGTTTTATTTTGAATTATTGTGTATATGATTTTAATTGGTTATTTATAGGTATGTATGTGTACAATGAGAGGGAAAATGTTCCATTTGACGGTTCTGCTGCAAACACGGAACTAGAGAGATTCTGTACAAGAATATCCACTGTGTGAGTGGTATTCTTCTTAATCTACAAATCAATTTAAGAGGTGAGTTGATAAGTTGTATGGGAGTGTGTGCGGTACATCTTTGTACATTAAGGAATTATGGGGTCTATCAAGACAGGCGATAATATAACTGCCGCTTTATGGTTAGAAAACTACAGATAAAGCAGCGATAACGTTATCGCCTATCTTGATAACATGCCCCTATATTCTTCTGTTGTTAAACGTTTTAAAGTAGTAAATGTGTTTTGCTATAATGCATGCTATTATGTTTTTTTGTTTAATAACATTTTGTGCGTCCAGCCATGGCCTGTGGAGGGAGTTGCGGTGGGGCAGGGAGGCGGGGCAGGAGAGGGGCAGGGTGGGGAGTGAAAAAAACCGGCATAATATGGATATTTGGAGGTAAGTAAACAATTTAATTAACAAAACTAATTTCGTAGCGTGCCCTGCATCGCATTTTGCGAGGCAGGGCACGCTACGAAATTCGTTTTGTTAATTCAATTGTTTACTTACCTCCAAATCCAAATATCCATATGCCGATTTTTATCACCCTCCCTCGCCCCGCATCCCTGCCCCACCGCAACTCCCTCCACGGGCCGTGGCTGTGTGTGTCTCTGTACATTAAAGGATTATGGGCCATATTATCAAGAAAGGGCGATACATTATCGCCGCTTTTATCGGCAGGAAACTGCCGGTAAAGTGACGATAATGGTCTCGATAATATATCCTTGTGAATTCTCATAGAAGCCCAGGTTATGGTCTTAACCTGGGCTTCTATGGGAATTCACAAGGATATATTATCGAAAACATTATCGCCGCTTTAGTAGCAGTTTCCTGCCGGTAAAAGCGGCGATAATGTATCGCCCTTTACTGAATGGAACTGGATATGTTAGCGGAGAAAACATGCTATTAGCAACGTTTTTCTCCATTGTGCTAAAATATCCAGCGATAGCGGCGAAATGCGTGAATATCGCTGAGAATACAGCGATATTCACGCATTAGCGACTAAATGCTCTTAGCCATGTTATCCACCTCCCATTGGATAACATGGCTAAGAACTGGTCTGGGCAAGTGTTAGTATTTGGAGACATTCGCACTTAGCGCACATATTTCCAACGCTACGCCTGCTTTGCTAATAGGCGAAAGCGACGTTAGCGACTGCTTTCAGTCGCTAACTAGTTAGGTACCCCCACTTTGCATGTGATTAGTGATAAACATCGCTCACATGCAAAGCCGGCCCCAAACCGCTCGCTATCGCCTAAAAGATGTCGCTAACATCAGTTAGCGACAACTTGCTAATAGGGCGATCGAATTATCGCCGCTTAGCGGCCGAAAACGGCTGCTAAATCGGCGATAATTGCCTATCTCCCCCCTTAATTATATGCCCCTAGGTTCTTGTAAATTGCTATAGGAGCCCAGGTTCTGGTGTTAACCTGGGCTGGTATGGGAATTCTCAAGAGCATATTATCAAGCTCATTATCGTCCCTTTATTGACATTTTCCTGCCGATAAAAGCGGCGATAATCTATCGCCTTTTCTTGATAATATGTCCCAAAATTCATTTTAATAATGTATTTCTTTACTTACCTGCAATGATCCACATTCCGTTGTTTATCACTCCTCACCCTGCCCCTCCCCCACCCCGCCTGCCTGCCCCACCATTTCCCTCCTTGTTTCATACTCCTTGTTCTTTTGTTGTAAGTCCTTTTATTTTTATAGTCCAAGGTTTGTCCTCATAATCCTCCCTCTGTTCTTGTAAGCAATATAATAGAATATTTGATATATATATATTTTTAATGTTATATATATTTTTTATTATAGGTTGTGTTTATCGATACTAAAAATACTGTATGATGCCAACGGAATTCCAAAAAAGCAAGCAACGAAAGAAAAGTGTGTATTTGAAGAGAAGTCATCAAAAAGAATTACATGAAGAAACATGTCTTAACAAAGAGAAAGAAAGTCCTGGTAAGAGCAGGAGCACTTTTTTGAGGAAAATATTAAAGACTAAGGGGTTGATTCCGATCCGGTAAAATGCCCGTCGGTACGATTCGTATCCGGAGCCGTTTCCGTACGACTCGTACACACACCGTACGACTCGGCGAGTACGATCCAGACCGGGTGATCGGGACGCTATTCGTACGGTCCACGTCAGGTAAGGGCGATTCGTACGGAAAAGCGCACAATCACATACACACCGTACGGCACGTACCCCCCATGATCGCAGGGGTACGGCGCGTACCCCTGCGATCATGGGGGGTATGTGCCGTACACCCAGCGTACATGGGGTACGTCCCGTACACCCACCGTTCATGGGGTACGCACCGTACCCCATGTACGCTGGGTGTACGGCACGTACCCCCATGATCGCAGGGGTATGCGCCGTACCCCTGCGATCATGGGGGGTACATGCCGTACCCGGGGGGGCGTTCCGTACCTGTTTTGGCGCAAACTCTTTATTTACGACTGTTTTCAGCTCCCGTAGGAAAAGGGTCGTACGGTGCGTACCCGAAACGAATAGTACTTGCTGGGTCGTAAAAACCAGCCGCGAACCGTTGTGATGTCGCGTACAGCGGGTTCCGAGTGAGACTCGTACGGAGATTTGAGTCGTACGGAGTCCTGTACGACTCGTACGGAGTTCGGCACCTGGTACGAATCGTACTTCGTCGTACGTACGGGACATCTACGGGTACGATTCGTACGGGGAAAAACGCTCCGTACGACGATTCGGAGCGCATTTTACCGGATCGGAATCGACCCCCAAGAGTAGTGTTCAGAAATAGAAAAATGTTTTTAGTGTATCAGCCACGAAAAACAAATACTAATAAAGAAAAGAATAATGGAAAATCAAGTGCAGACAAAACTGTGTATAGTAAAAGGAGAAAAAAATCAATTTATAGAAATTAGGAAACAAATGTTCTATAATAGATTTGCAACAAATTTAATTAAAGAAATTAAGGTATATATGTAAAAAACAGTATTTTATAAGAAGAAGAAAGCTATAGAAAAATGTAGTTGAGAAAGCTTTGGAATCGAAAAGAAAATTGTTTATTTTAGTAATCAATAGAGTTAGATCACTAGATAAGCGAATCCATTTAATGAAGTCCAAAAGTAAGTGGAGAAGATTAATTAACAGAAGTAATGTTTGTGAGTTTTTTTTGGGTGAATGGAAACATAGTTCAAGTTCTGAGCCTGTTTTTTTAATGAAGAAAGTGATCTTCAGAGTAATGATTTGTTGCATGCAGTTGACACCAGTGGTCATGCTTATGAGGTTAGAAATGGTTGTCCTATTGAGAAAGAGAAAATTATTTCTAGAAATGCAGAAGAGGTGTTAGATGGTGAAGTTTTAGGGAGACTTCCTAAAGCTCCAGTGTACACTTGGAATTGTAGTAGTATTTGCAGTTTGCGGCAAGAATCTATTGATTTTTTACGCAATTTCTTACGTAATTATACTAAGAAAAGTGTTAAACAAAAGATTAGGTTGTTGCAAGGACTAGACCCTTGCAGCGTGAGAGAAAATACTGGTTTGAAAGGTCATTCTCTGGCTTGTCTTTCTAAAAAAGTATGTCAAAGTGTTTTCCTCCATTTCAGGATGTTAGCAGTTCATCATACTCAGATGAGGAAATTAGTCAGAACATTGTATTACGCGAAAAGTCCAGCACTAATGTTAAAAAAGTTGACCAGTGCTCTTCTGCATGGATCTGTATCAGATGTAACAAATGTTTGTGATGAAATTCAAATTAGTCACTTTGGTCCTCAGGAAGACAGTGGAGAAAGTGAGAGATCAATAGAGGAAAATGTGGGAGAGAATGTAGGACAGTGCAGTGTAGAACATTTTAAGCAAGAAATTATACAGTTATACAGTTTCCAACAATTCTGAAAATGAAATTACAAAGCTTAAGGTGATTTCAGGTAAAAGGCCAATTTTTTCTTGTATTTATTGTCGCCGAACTCACTACAAAAATCAGACTAGGAGTGTTAATCTGTATTTAAAAAGTGAAAAAGAAAATAATAATGAGTGGAAGGATTTTGCATCTTATTTGTTGGTAGAGAATTGTTTTGATTTGGGTTCTGATAAGCGTATTTGTAAATATTGTTATAACAAATTAGATGAGAACAAAATGCCTGCTAGAGCTGTGCATAATATTCTTGAATTGGTAAATATTCCTTCGGAACTGATGGATTTAAATACCTATGAGTCTATTCTTATTCAATGTGTGCATCCATTTCAGGCTATTGTTCGTATGGAGCCTAAGACAGGAAAATTGCCTCCTTCAGATTTACAGAGAGGATTAAAGGGAAGAGTTGTATATTTCTCTCTAGATTTAAAGAAAAATATTGAAACTATTGGTGTAGAAAATGTAGAGGATGAACCTTTAGTCATTCTTGTTAATGGCGTTCCTACTAAGAGTAAGAAAATCTGGCAAGAATTCGTGGATGTTAGGAAAGTGAAAAAGGCAACGTTGTATCTGGTAAAAAATAATCAATATTACAAAAATGTGTATGTGGGAGATGAATTAAATGTACAAGAAGATAGTGACTTGCCATCTGGACAAATTGAAAAAGTGGATGTGTCCAGAACTGAAGAAATCTACGAACATTACAGTGTTCATCCGTTGCATTCTAAAGAAATGATGGGGAATGCTATAGAGTTATTTCAAATGAAAGAAGCAAAAGGAAGTCCCATTAGTGTATGAGAAAAAAGCTTGGAAGTTCGTTGTTTCGCACAGTTGTTTCCTACAGGAAAAGGAGGACGATATGATGAACGACCTGTGCAGATTCCTGCATCTGAATACCGGACATCAAGATTGTATGCAGAAGATCCAAGATTTCGACAATGTATTCCGTATTTGTTTCATCTTTTGTTTGAGAGTGATTTGTCTGGACTTTCTTATGCCTTAAACCATATATTGAAAAAAGGTATATATCTGCAAAATGTTTTGGCACAGGAATTTATGGATAAAATACAGCAGAAAGATAATGTTTTGGAATCTCAGCTGATTAATCTGATGGCATGTCACCGTGGTACTAATGAGTACTGGTACCATCGTCACAGAGAACTCAAATGTATGCTAAGGAACTTAGGAACTCCTACATGGTTCCTTACTCTAAGCTGTGCTGAATATGTTTGGGATGATTTACTTCAATTTCTTTGAGAGGCAAATCCAAATATACTAAATATCGAATACAAGACACCTGGAGAACTGTGCTCTTTGGATCCTGTTAATGTATGCAGGTGATTCAATCATAGATTCGAAGCTATGATGTCTTTTATCACCAATAAAAAAAAATCCTCCTCTTGGAGAGGTTCTGGATTTCTTTTGGAGAAAGGAGTATCAAGCAAGAGGTGCTCCTCACATACATATGTTATTATGGAACAGACTCAGATGATACTGTAATGTCTTTTATTGAAGAACATGCTACATGTGAAGTACCCAAAAGTACACAAAATAAGGACTTATGACAACAAGTCTTACGATTCCAAAGCCATAGTTGTGGAAAATATAGTCGTCGAAAGTACAAATCTAAGGACAAATTCTACAGCAAATGTCGTTTTGCATTTCCTCGACCTGTAATATCGAAAGGAAGAGTGAACAGTTTTATGTCATCTTTGCGACATACTATCACAAGAAAGTCTCCTAAAAATACCTACAACTTAAGAAGAAATGAAGAGTCAAAATACATAAATGACTACAACCCAGTCATTTTGGCCTTGTGGAATGCTAATATGGATATTCAATATGTTGCAGACAATTTAGTTGCTGTTGCTCGATATGTGACATCGTACATAACAAAGTCAGAAAAGACGGAATTGAAGGAAATGTGGGAAGAGATTTCCCATGAGAAGAGTCTAAGTAAGAAATTATACAGTTACAGTTTGAAGATGTTATTTCATCGAAAAATTGTAGCGTATGAATGCTCGGATCGCTTATCATCTGCAAGTCTGTACTCTAAATCTAGAAGAATCATTTGGGTGAGTCTAGGTCTTGCTGCAACATAAAACCGAGTTCTTAAATCTGTACAAGAAATTGAATATTTAGCTGAAAAAGAGGCAGAAAGTACAGATATTGAGAAAACAAATATGTTGGATACATATTATCCAAATAGAAGTCATCATCTTGAGAACATTTGTCTCTATGAAGTGCTGCAAAACTATATTTTTAAACAGAATATTACCGAAAACATCAATAATGGTATATATGCCGTGATTGGTTCCAAAGGATGTCTGGTGAAACAAAGAAAAGGACATTTGATTAATCACCGTAAATTGAGTTGAGTTGCGAAACAACTGACAAAAGGGAATTTTACTATTTAGCTCTTTTGCAACTCTTCAAGCCATGGCGTTCAGGATTGAAATTACTTGGACATTTTGAGAGCTACGAAGATTCCTTCAATGCAACTAAAGATACTATAGAATGTCAGATTTTTGCTAATTATGTGAAAATGTTGAATGACGAAATTCAGCAAGAAGCTACAATTGCAGCTGAGATTGCTAGAGACAGTTCTTAAGACAGTGAAACTTCTGCTCCATTGAGTCAGAACCCATTAGGAGAACCAAATATTCTAAATGAAGCAGCAACTGCTATGGAAGAGGTGGAAACAGCAATGTATAAACGTCAAGAAGATGTAACAAACTTACGAAACTTGGAAGAACAACTACATCTTGAACAGAAAGAAATATATGAGCAAGTGAGAGAACAGATTGACCATGGATTACTTCATGAGAAGAAAGAATGCTCTTGCTCATCATTTGAACCTATCCGTATGTATGTGAGTGGACAAGCTGGAACAGGAAAAAGTTTTTTAATTAAAGTAATCACAAGTTTTCTACAGAAAAGAACTAAGTCGCATTTGTCTTGTGTTGTCACTGCTCCAACTGGATTAGCAGCTCACACTATTAAAGGAATTACTTTACCTCGTTTATTATTGCTACCAGTAGAGCATGACAACAAATTAGAATACCACAAGCTATCTGGAGAAGCTTCTTGTGAAGTTTCAAGAGTGTTGAGGAAAATGAATCTTCTCATTATTGATGAGGTAAGCATGGTCTCAAACTTAATGCTTGCCTTTGTGCATTTAAGAAAGCAACTCATGCTTAACCCCTTCAGTGCTAATGACAAGGGTAACTCGTCATGGAGTTTCCATTGATTTCAATGGAAATTACATGGACCTCCTAGCACACCCCTTAGCATCCAAGTGGTTAAAACAGAGTATGACGTATTATTCGGAAGAAAACACGTCATAGTTTTTGGAGATCTTTTACAACTTACTTCTGTAAAAGGACAGCCAGTGTTTAAAACACTGGTGCATGAAGGTACTAGAAAGTCTTTGGGGAGTATTGGCAATGTAAACATTTGGTCATATTTTCAGTATAAGGAACTTACTACAAATATGCGACAGGCAAATTATGTTGATTATGGAACTATTCTTCAAGATATAAGAATTGGAAAATTGACCAAACATGGCAAACAAACTTTACAGAGACGATTACTTTCCAATTTGTTTCCAAATGCAAATATTGTCCCAGAGAAAATATACATGAGAATTGCAGAAAACAAATCTGTAATCTGCTGAATGCCAACATTGCGTGAATGTTCTATATTCAATGAAGAAATGCTAAAGTTGGAAAATGAAGAAATTATAAAATTGGAAGCAATTGATAAAATAGAACATGAAGGAATCAGTATTATTTTGAGTGAAAAGTTGAAGAGGAAATTGGATTGTTTAGAGAAATCGATAAGTAAAACTGCTGGTTTAGAAAATAATTTATATGCATGTGTATATTGTAGGGTAATTTTGCGACATAATTTGAATATGGACAAAGGTTTAGTAAATGGAATAATGGGTAAAATTGTTGATTTTGTTAAATATGTAAATAGAGGTGGGATTGAATTTTTGAAAATTAAATTTGATGTAATTGCTGAAGTACAACAAGTTAGTCATTGTGCAGCTCGTTTTTTGCTTGTAAAAGATTTGTATGTCTGCAGAAAACAGTTTCCTGTTTGTTTGGCATATGCGGTGACCATTGATAAATCTCAAGGTTTAAATGTAGATTGTGCTTTAGTGAACATTGGAAGTACCGTGTTTAAAGAAGGTATGGCATATGTTGCTTTGTCTCGAGTCAGAACTTTATCTGGATTGTACTTGATTGATTTTGATGAGACAAAGGTTTGTGCAGATGTAAATTGTGTGAAAGAGTATAATAGGTTAAGAAGAGAATATGCACCCAATTTAGGTCAATATCCAGTTGTTGAAAAGCGTGTGGTAGGTAGAAAAAGAAGATTTGAGCATATTTGTTGTGAAACTCTAGAGAAAGAAAAAAACCAAGATGAAGTTACACCTGCAAGCAAAAAGAAAAAGGACAGTTTTGAAGAGAATGTTGGTTATCGGTTTGAAAATAGTTGTGGTGTCAACTGCTATGCTAATGTAGTTGTTAATGATCTTTTTTTTCTTGAAAGTTTGCAAAAGCAAATTGTAGAAAATCGGGACAAAAGATTCTGTTCATTGTTGAATTCTGTTTATCAGAAATGTACTAATGATAAAAGTAAAATACAAAGTGTTTCTGATATTCGAAATATTTTGGACATATGTTCTGGTTCTACTAAATTTACGCAGAATATTCGGCAAGATTGTCAGGAATTTTAAATGTTTATGTTTGGTGTACTGGAAGATGAAGGTATAGATATTGAAAACCTTTTTGGCCTTTCCTATAAATGGCAACATGACTGTCAAAATTGTTTGTTTACATGTAGCACTAACATAGACACTGAGAAATTCATATATTTGACTTTACCTGACTGTGAATCAGTGTCTTTTAACAATCTAATTAGAGGAGCAAGTCAAAACATGGAGTGTAGTCAATGTAAATCAGAAATGTCATCAACATGACTTATACAAAGATATGAACAGTATGTTATTTTAATGCTGCAACGTTGTAGAGCTGATGGAAGAAAATTGAAAACTTCATTTAAAAATGTTGTAGCTGGTCAATGTTCAATATCAGGAAGAACTTTTGTAGCTGATGCTATTATTTTTCATGATGGACCTTCTACCACATCTGGACATTACATTGTTTATTTAAAATGTCTGAAAGGTTGGATACATTGTAATGATACTCAATTAGTTTTTAACCAACGTTTGCCCAAAGAGTTACCAAATTCTTACCTAATATTATTAAAGGCAACGTTTTAAGATCAAAATTTACCCTTTAGGATTACTGATGTTAAGGTAGATTAGTCTAGTGTTATAGAGTAATTTATAAGTGAGGATAAGAAGCTTTAAGGCTGGTCCTTTTGTTGATATTGAGGCAGTGTAGGTGTATCAGGTGGTGGGTGATATGAGTGCAGCCGGGGACATTCATGATCACTCACGTAGAGGTCTTTTGGATTTTTCGTAGTTGTTGTAGCTGTTTGCCTGTAATTCATGTGTAGAGTGTTTTGCCACAGTGTAGTCTGCTGCTGATGAGGGCCTGTGTCACTGTTCTTCTTCTTTTGGTTGGGATCCACTTGTAAATGTTGCGGAGCATGTGCAGGGTGTTATAGTGCTACAGCGGGACACCAGAAATACATTCTAAATCACCATGGCCATTTCTCCAAAACCTCAGAAACACACATAACATTTAACAGTGGGGCCCATTACACTGCATACTTACTCTGTTCCTTTAATTCAGCTCAAAGATTTGGCCAACAACCCAGGAGTCCTACTATAACATTGGCGGAGTGTCTAAACCTATTTAACTATTTTATTTACACCTGCAGTTTAAAGCATTTTACCATGGTTTTCATTTAAACACTATTTTATTCAGACACACCACCATAATGGCAATGGATCTGCTAGAATGAAAATTAGGCGTAGGAAGAATCAAAGACCAGCTTTTACTTCTTCATTTATCTAATTTTTATTCAAAAGTAAACTTTCAGTATATCCGACATTTAGGCATTTATTAATTCTTTTTTCAATAAAATCTTTAACTTTATTTCAGAAAATGATCATTTATTTTAAAGCTCAGAAATAGACATTTTATTTAGGAAGTTCAGCAAAAGTTTAGCAAAGAACAGATAGTTCCAAATTCAATCTCTCCTGACATCCCTAACTAACACCCTCATCTTATCCTAACAGTCGGGCAAAGGTAAATTATTAACTATTAGAGTCTCTTACATATCCAGGAATCAATCTTCACTCCGGCAGCATCTCCAGAGGAAATCGAAAAGAGCCATGCCTCTAGGCAAAATCAGGGGTTTTTATACACTATTTTACTAACTTTATCTATCTAAAAAGTAACTATCATTACCAATTTGTGTTCTGATTGGACAAATTTGGGTAGATGAGCACTTCCTCTTAATTACAGCATGTTTTTCACGATGATTCAGCGGAAAAATAAAGGGTCTTTGTTTAAGACAGTTTGTGGCCTAGGCGATTCCTTCATTAGAAACATAGGGAAAAGTTCTCATGATCCGAGCATGACATTGTCCATGCTTGGCACCCATCCTAGGTTCCGGGGCAAGACGTCCTTGAACCTTTCATCTGAGCACAGTCAGCTCACTCGCGCTTGTAGGCTTTGGATGCACATGCGCAGACCAATACTCGCTCGCAGTGAATCAGAGCGGCCATTTTCGAGCTAGGCCTCACAGGCCACATTTTGGAACTATCATAAAAACAAACACAAATTCATGTTAGATATAGAAATTAAACCCTTCTGTTTACCACCCACCATACTAATGTTTTGCCATTAGTTGTTACCTAGCAAATAAGCCACATATATGCGTTTATACTTACATATCCAACGACCTTTTGGCACAATAACACATACAATAAGCACACATATGCTGCGTTTTGGTAATATTTGAGCTATGCATTAGTTCACATCACTGTAACAATACATATTAATTAATTATTTCGCTTCATGCAAGCAAAGTTAGTTTCCCCATATGTTTTCGTGAATGCAAATTACTCTAAGGTTGGTTATTCAAACACATCACACCATTAGTAAATATTAACGTTATGAAACATTGATTTCAAGAGGGGTGCACAAAATTTTGTTTACCACCTCGCTCCATCAACTCCCTCATCTGGTGATCCTATCACCAAACATCTCTCAAAATGTTGTAAAATTTAGCAGAACATGTTTCAAATTCTTTATATTAGTACAATCTATACTCTTGTAGTTTTCTTTTTTGATTCTTTAAAAATCTTTTCTCTGATTTCTTTCATTTCTATTTCATTCTTTTCTCTTTCCCTTGCTTTTAGCTCTTGAATTACCTTTTTCATCGCCTTTCTAAAATCCCTCCTACCTTTGCTTACACAGCATAATCTTATTAGAAAAATCATTATTATTAATATTGTTACTGGAATTAGTATTTTATCTATAATTGAACTACCTATTTCTTGGAACCAATGCTTAACTGCTGTAAAACTTCTACCTAATTTTTCAAGGACACCTTCAACCTCCAGTGGTTCAATCTCTTTATGTAAATCTGTAATGTTTATAATATACTTTTCAATATTCTGACTTTTATCCGGAATATAAGTACAACAATGTTGCACTTTCAATATTCCACAGACTCCTCCCTCTTTTGCTAAAATTATGTCAAGGGCAAGTCGATTTTGCATTACCATAGCAATCATCTCAGTGTCAACCATCAGGAAACCTCCTGCTGTATCTGTTGACAATTAACAACTATTGTAGATAATTTTTGAATAGTATTTGCATTAAATGAAATTCCCACTGCTGGTATCAGTGCTCCAAAAACATCACCCATAATTTATAATACACTCTCTCTTCTTTTACGACTTAAAACTTTACCTATCTCATGCTTTCCATTAGTATCCCTATCTACATGAAAGATTTTTAGGAAAGACCAAACCCACATAACAGGTCCCATACCAATGGTCGGGTTACCTATAGTAAGCTTTGTTCCCACAGATTAAATAGACACCTGGAAAAACAGGATAATTTCCTCCTTTGAATCCCCAACCCCCTAGAATTCTATACGTGTCTTTACATTGACTTGCACCCACAAAATAATTGTCATACATAATATTATCTCTTCTAATACAGCATTTTCCTAACATTCGAGTATCTATGTTTATGGCTACATTCACATTCTTGTCATCCAGATTTTCATCATTAAAGGTCCAGTATTTAGATTTCGAATGTTTTAATTTCTCACTTCGTTTATAAGCAATCCTTCTTTCCTCAACCATGTTCAAAATGTTTTTTCCTCAATTCACAATTTACATGTCAAATTGTTATTAAAAGCGTACTCATGCGTCAACTCATCTATTTCTAAAAAAATACTCTCCCATCCCTTTAGCAGGCTTCTTTTTGCTTAATGTACTATCTATCTTTAGTTTCGCAAAAATGTCATCTACATTTGAGTAATGATACTACAACTTCCCAGTCTGATAAAACAAACTTGCTATCACACTACAAGTTACACCATATGTAAGAGGAAGGTGGTGATAGGCCACCCCTTCTGACACTGACACTGGTACTTTTACACAAACATAACAATCATCAACATTCATGGTTTTGATATATTCAAGTAGAAATATGTGAGAGGTACCCCTTAAACTAGAGTCAAGGGAAGTAGGGTTAACCAACCAGTAGACAAAAAATATTCCCTTGAAGAATGTGCAATAGAACAATTTAAAACTCAAAGCAAATAGCACAATACATTAAATCAACAACAGTTTTGCAAAAAATGTTTTACAATTTATTAAAATTATACAATGTATTAAAATACCAAGTGGACAAAAGCACCACTTTACACAAACCAGTTAAAAAAGTGAGACAGATAATCAAAATACATGGGGTTCAAGATTGACCAGCAAAATTGATACAAATAAAAAGGACAGACAACAGTGAGACATCCAATTGTGCAATACTGGGTGTATATTCAAGCTCTATTTAACCCCCATATGTTATGCACAGTCTGTTAATGTGTCAACACAGGTGTCCGAGTTGAAGAATTATACTTTGAAATGCGTCGACGCGTTTCGGTGGTACATATGATTTTGGGCCACCTTTGTCAAGACACTACGTTCTGTCTGTCGAGTTTCTGGGGTCAGTGAGATCACCCTAGGGGATGAATGTACAAGTAATTAAAATATATACAAGTATGGCATTCAAGTAAATTCAATTATTCATGATATTCCACATGTTTTGGCGGTTGCAATGCAATAACATTTGCGTTTGATCATTTATATAATTCATGACCCTTCTCTTATTTAGTCCACAAAACTTATGATATCAAATGCGGAGGAAAGCAGTTATATTATTGGGAGGCATATAAAAAATTTTTCTTCTCTATGTTTGATCAGTTAATACCAGTTAGAGTAACGTTTGCATTTGATTAGAAAGTCCTATATAGTTCTGCTCACTCTCTTAAACATGTAAAGGGGCTGGTACAATTAATAAAACCAAGTACCTAAGCATTGCATATCGAGCAAGATCCATGTTCTATATGAGAACAAATTTTCTAATCTCTTTCGCCATGTCCTGTTCGTTAATTTACAAAAGCTAGTAATACTCTTGAACAAATGACAATCCCATCTGTTATATTCTACACGTGTCCCTGACTGACTAGTGGGGCTGACAAACATCCTATCTTAGTTATCAGAACTTGGTATAGTTATTTAGAAATTCGAAGTTTGAAACAATCAACATTCCATGCATATCCCTTCTTGAAACATTCTCTATAATTGCCGGATGCAAATACCTATCATATTTCCCAAGGGCTTACTAAAATATAAGGTAATGGAGCCATAATGTTCTAATTCGAGTTGCATGTTAATTCGCTCAATGGATCTAAATGTTTAGATTTAGCAGGTTAAAAGGAGAACAGAGTGAATTTTCTTTCTCAAATAGAGCTCGTTTTAATCTATTTACCTTAACACTATCCGTTGAGTACGATCAAATGAGGGTCTATTCTGACGTTGTATTTTTCTCAAATATATGAGATTGGCTTCGTTTTTCGTTTTTCTCTCCTAATTATAAGCAGTCCGTTTCATTAGTTTGTTGGGTGTCCTGGCAAATACAATTGTCAAAGATGATTAGAAGTAGGGCTCGACCTGTAAATGTTTTTTGCTCAATTATAAATCATTATTTCATACCTGTAGGATAGGCGTGCTGTGTCTCAAACATCATTCCTTGTCTAATGACGTCTTTTCTCTTTAAGAACTTTTTAAGGAACCAGGGGCGCTTTCGTCATGTCCTCCCGGTGGAAACAGTCGGCCAGAGTAAAGTAAACAGTGGTTAAAGTAATTTAGAAGAGCGGGTTTCTTTTGGATACCTATCGCGAGAAGGACGCTTACCTATTTTGCCGTGGAGAACTGCCTGCTTCTCTGGTTCTGTTCTATCTACTAGTGGTTGTTCAGGGGTCAGTTTAAATATTGTTACCTATATTTTGATTGGTTCAATTTTGGGCCAATCAGTAGCTCGTTTTTTAGGCCCCGGAATTTGCATATGATGGCTCGAAATGCCCAGATCTCATTGGACATTGTCTAAGACCCGCGATTGGTCTATCCCTTTTTAGACTTTACCGCTGTTTATTGGCTGCTTGTTTAAACCATTTAGAGAAAGGGAAGGGAGGTGTTTTACTCAGACTCTATAATTTGGTATATGTTGTGATTGTTGGGCTGATTTACAGAAGAAAAACACTATTATCGTGCCTGCCACAAATTATGTTAAAGAAGAAAAAGAAAATTTTTATGTTTTCGCTTGCTTCTGAACCGGGAATTATATCTTTGTATTTTAGACATGGTTTATAAATAAAAAGAATTTCTTTGGAAGCTGCAATGAGGAAATCATAAAATAGACTTTCAAAAACAGAAACTATATTTATCTGGAGATAAATATTTTTGTTCTGCTTTATTGTTTAAGATTGGTGCTCACATGCACAAATAAATTATGTTAGTGCTATATGCGTTGGGTCCAGTCTTCTCTGATATTCAGCATTTTTTGTATTTATAGGGGAGGTTGTGTGTGGTATTAACTTGAATCAAATAATTTTTTGTTAATGCTGTGTGCATTGGGTCCAGTCTTCTCTGGTGTTCAGGCCATTGCGTATAGTGTCTAAGAAACAGATATACCACTGTTCTCTGATTTTCCTAAGTTTGTTGATGTCAACGCCCCGTCTAGTGGTCCTAATTGATATATTCAAGCAATAACTTTGAAAAAGTGTTCTGTGTGTAATCGCTAATTGACTGATCCTGATGCACTTCTGGCCTATACACATGTTTCTCTAATGAACTTCTTCTTTCTCACTTAGCTTATTTGAACTTACATTTAATTTTAGTTTTGTTAAATTATCTTGAAAAGGAATAACAATGGCTAAAAGTATCCACAATATTATCAATAATCCCATACATAACATACAGCACCTACACCATTTTCTAAATATGGAACATTTTGTCTTATGATTTTTAGTAGGCATTTTCCCTAACACAATTTCTTCGACCTTGTGTCACCTATAAATTTCACAATTACAGAGTTTCTTCGACCTTGTGTCACTTCTTATTCTAATCTATATTATAAATTATTTCTCTAACAAGTTTTCTTCGACCTTATGTCAACTTCCCACCTCTTCTATATTTACAATATCTGTCTCACAGGACTATAGGCTTTTTCTTAATATCATATACTTTGAATACCAATCAATTTTCTCTTAAGCTGACTTCTTTTACTCACTTTTCCCAATTGCTTTTGGGCAGTACAAGTTTTCTTGACTACTATTGACTTCAGCAAAGGGTGGAAGGACTATATAAGTCCACTCAGGCGATTTGTACTTCTGATTTGGTCGTCTTACTCTTTTTGGTCTTTGCACGACTTCTATTTTCTTTTCCAGTGTTTCTCTCTGACTGGTGATTTCATTCACTTGATTTTCTGGTTCTTTTGCTTTATTCACTAGTTTGAATTTCAATCCACTAGTTTCTTTAGGCCAATTATCTCCTTTACAGACTTTCTTAGTCTTTGGCTCTATTGTGTTATGCTCCACTCTCCAAGCTCTTTTTCTTGGACTTTTTCTTATTGCAACTGCATCTGAACTGTCATCAGTTTCCCTTTCAGTGTCTTCAACTTTATCGTTGATTATGATCTTTACAATGTCTTTGTCTTCATCAGATTCAGCTTTCTTCTCTGTCACTCTGTTAGGAACACCTTCATAACTGGTACTTGGAATCTCATCTTTTTCATGAGTTGCTTCCTGTTCCCTAGTTTCAGGATTTCCGTTCCTGCCTCAAGAGTTTTCAGAAATTTCTTCAGCTTTCTCCTCTTTTCAATGACCTTATCTTCACTTTCTTCTGTGTCTCTACTGGTGTCTAGCTTTACAGATTCTCGACCTTCAGGTTGATCTTCAGAATCTGGTATCTCCACACTCTCTCTTTCACCTTCACCTTCAGACGCAAACCTGGCTTCTGATACTTCCAGATGTCGACGTTCCTGTCGATCTTCAGAATCTGGAGTCTTTTCTGGTTCAGCTTCAGAATCAGAGTCAGTTGTACTTTCACCGTCGTATGGGTGTACACAGATAGTGTGGCTAGCATGCACCCACCTCTTTAATCCAGCACACTTAACTGCAGTAGTGCTGACCAAGATGACTTCACGTGGTTTCTACCAACAAGGTACTAGACAGTTTAATCTTCGATGTACTTTTACTCGAACCCAATCTCCAGGGACTAAATCATGAGCTGGATTTTTCTCTTTGGGATTTGACTCAGTTCCCACCTGGTGGAGCACAGAAGTTACTACATCAGATAGATTTTTGCAGTATTCCAATATGATGTCATCATTTATTGTTAACAATTTATTAACAGGTAGATAGGCTTGCCTCATTACTCTTCCCATCAAAATTTCATGTTGACTTAATCCAGTTTTCCTGTCAGGAATGCTTCTCAATGTCAATAATACAAGCGGTAGGGCATCCGGCCACTTGAGTCCTGTTGCTAAACACATTTTTGCAATCCTGTTTTTAATTGTTCCATTCACCTGCTCAACTACCCCTGAAGCCTCAGGTCTGTAAGCTGAATGTAGCCTCTGGCGAATGTCCAGAGCTTCACAGATCATTTGTAACAATTCATTTTGAAAATGGGGTCTGCGGTCCGATTCAATGGACACCGGAAACCCGAACCTTGGTATTATCTCACGTAAAAACATCTTTGCAACAGTCAAACCATAGTTCCTCATCGTGGGGAAAGCCTCCACCCATCGAGATAACAAACAGATTATCACAAGAATGTATCTGAGTCTGTTACATGGGGGTAATTCCACAAAATCCATCTGAACCCTTTTAAATGGACCTCCCTCCCGTCCTATGGTTCCCAGGCTCACAACAGTTCTTCTGTTTGGGTTGAATTTTGGCACATCAGACATCTCTGGCACAAACTCTCTGCATTCATTCTAAATTTTGGATTATACCAAGTTTGTCTAAAAAGATGAATCATAGCATCTCTTCCAATGTGGGCTTGACCATGGTACATTCGGGCCATATCTGAAATCATGCTGTAAGGCATTACTGGTCTTTCAGCTTTGTAAACCCAGATTGCATCTTCTTCTTTCTGTCTACATCCTGCTGTTAACCAAATATTATTTTCCTCTACTTCTGCTTCTTCCTGCATCTGTTTTACCTCCTGTTTTACCTCCTGCCATGTCTCAACTACAGTGGTTAGCATCAAAGGACTCGGAACATGTTCTGTTTGTTTTTCTCTATTAATTGAAATTTGATTTTTGGCACAGTGTTTGGCAATTGCATCTGCATAATTGTTTCCACGGGTGATGTAATCTTTGTTTCTTTTATGGGCTGAACATTTAACCACAGCTACTTTTTCTGGAAGATGAATTGCATCTATTAACATCTTCACAACCTCTGCATTTTTAATTGGTGTTCCCGCAGATGTCAAATAGCCTCTTTGGGACCAAAGCTGTCCAAAATCATGAACAACTCCGTAGCCATACTGACTATCGGTCACTATGGTTACTTTCACCTCTTTTCCCAATTTACATGCTCGTATCAAAGCAATCAACTCCGTTACTTGAGCAGAATGAATTCCTTTCAAACAAGATGCTTCCAACACTTCTGCTACTGTACAAATGGCATAAGCAGCACTCAAAATGCCATTCTCTGTTCTCAGACATGATCCATCCACAAACATCACAAAATCCGATTCGGGTAATGGCTCATTTCTAATGTCGGGCCTAGGTTTTGTGCAGTATTCCAGAACATCCAGACATTTGTGATCAAGCTCACCTTTCACTTCTGCTTCAATAGTGTCAGGTAATAGTGTAGAAAGATTAACATTCACACATCTGGCAATTGTCACATTTTCAGCTCCGAATATTACTTTCTCATAATGGGTCAATCTGCTGTTGGTCATGTACTGGGTTTTTGCTCTTGTGAGGAGAATCTCCGCTGAATGAGGCACATACACTCTCACAGAAAATCCCATCACAATTCCTTCACTCTGTTCCAAACTCACACTGGTTGCTGCTACTGCTTTCAGACATCCTGGCAAAGCCTTTGCAACAGGGTCCAAAAACAGCTGAGAAATACGCAATTGGTTTTCTCAATTTTCCATGTCTCTGAATTAACACTGACAATGCACATCCTTCTCGCTCACTGCAGTAGAATTCAAACTCTTTTTCATAACCGGGCATTCCCAATGCTGGTGCTTCACACAGTTTTGTTTTCAGCTGTTCAAATGCTTCCATCTCAGTTTTGGTCAAAACTATTGGGTCTCTAATGTCAGCTTTTGTCAGTCTCTGTAATGTTTTTGCAATTAACGAAAACCCACTAATCCACTGTCTACAATAACCTACCATTCCCAGGAACATTCCCAATTGTCTTTTAGTTTTAGGTGGCTGCATTCCTTGTATCATTCTGATTCTTTCTATTGTGACTTGCCTGATTCCTTTTGCAATCTTGTGGCCTAAGTAGTGTACCTCTTTCTGACAAAACTGCAATTTAGATGGAGACACTTTATGTCCCTCTTCTGCCAAATGATTCAACAATGCTACAGTGTCAGTTACACATGCATCTTTTGTTTTTGATGCAATCAAAAGATCACCTATGTATTGTACTAATACAGACTCTCCAGGCATGTTCAAGCTTTCTAATGATTTCTTTAACAACTGATTGAAAATCGATGGACTCTCAGTGTACCCTTGTGGAATTCTACACCATGCTAAAATACGATTTTGGAATCGGAATGCAAAAATTGGCTGACTTTCTGAATGCAATGGAACAGTAAAGAACGCATTGCACAGGTCAATCACTGTGTACCATTCTGCATCATGGGGAATTTGGTACAAAATCACTGCTGGATTCGGAACAATCGGGCAACATGGGCCAACAATTTTATTAACTTTTCTAAGGTCCTGCACAATTCTAAATGTTCCATTTGGCTTTTTCAATCCCATGATCGGTGAATTACAAGGACTGCTTGCTATTTCTCTCAGAATTCCCTGCTCAATAATTTTGTCAATCACTGGAGTAATTCCTTCAATTGTTTCTGCAGTCATCTTATACTGAGGTATATTTGGATAACTTACACCTTCTTTTACTGTAACTCGTACAGGATCAACACCTTTCATTAATTCTATATCTTTTCCAGTAAAATCCCATACTTCCTCTTTCACCACTTCTTTCAATTCAACAGGAATCTTTTCTCGATCAAAAACAGGAAATAACTTGCTCTGCTCCGCCTCAATCATGAGCATCGTCATTTTGTACAGACTGTCTTCATCTGGGGTTTGCAATTCTATGCCATCTGGCGAACAATATATGGCACAGTTCATTTTACACAGGATATCCTTCCTAACAAATTAACAGGACGACTGTCACACACTACAAATCGATGCATATCTTTGTAATTTCCAACTTCTATCTCAACCGGTTCTGTCAAAGGAGTTTGTATCTGTTTATTAGCTACGGGCCAATAATAAAGGGGCCCCCTGCAACGAATAAGGGCAGACTGCTCAGTATTCGGTATTCGGTATTCACTGATCGCCTGGAACCGTCAGACGAGAGGAGAGTCACCTTTACGGCTTGTTATCTGAGAATACAAAAAGAATTCTATATGTGAGCGGAAGCGTTAGAAGACTTTCCTCTCGGCTGTGGGCAGGGATTTACGACCCCCGTCGCATTATACCTAACGATGTACGTATCAAGGATCGTTTGAAGCAGGAATAATTCAAGATCGTTAGAGGAATTAATATTATTAGTGGACTTCGAGCGGATGTCTATCTACCTGGTTGGACCAGTGACTCTCCTAACTGTGACCCCTTGGATCCACTAATTGTGGCTGAGATTGGTCACTGGTGTATCTTATATGTGTTGTGTCTTCCCCTCTCCCTCGGCGTGAAAGCCCTGACAAAGGTGCGCCCATTGATCTGGGCCTTGCACCGAAACGTGCGTTGGCGTTATTCGAATTTATGATCCTGCCTTATCGATCTGGGCTTCCTGGCGGTGTGCCACAAAGGTCCTGCAGGGTCCCCTCCTTGTGTCACTCTGGGGATTACGTTGAGGAATGTGTATTTAGTATGGTATATCTGTGGATGTCTGTGTGTGACTGAATGAGTAGAGTGTGTTTTTGTGAGGTTGAGGTGGGGGATCGGTATGATGTATATCTATTTATGCAATGTCTTTGTAACTATTTATTGATGTTTTATGTAATCTAATGTTTTGAATAAAAAAATATACAAATTAAATAATGTGAAAAAGGAAATGAAGACTTTTCTTATATCAATATCGATAATCCATGTTACTTTGTGACCTCTATGTCGCCCTGTGGTGAGCTCCATGTTGTAATGTAAAATAAGTGGACTCTTTATGAGCCATTGTTTAATTCGCATGGGTGGACTTCTCTCGTGCAGTAGTGTTTATTAGCTACATCTACAACTTGGATGCTGTCACCAGAGAGAGGAAGATTTTGAATTTCCACTGATCTGACAGTAGAACGGGTAGCACCAGTGTCCACTAGGAAAGTTATCTCCACATCATTTACCTTTCCGTTCACAAATGGGCCAGACTGATCTACCTCAAGAGTGGCTCCAAGCACACACTCTTCTCCCTCTCTCAGGCACCGTCATAAGCTTTCATCCGACTCACTGCCACCTTCTTCTTGTAACCAATACTGAGGACACGCATTCACTCTTTGCGGTCTTTTTACCTGCTCACCTCCGCTGAATCCTGTCTCTGCACTGTATCTCTGCTGGTTTACACTGTTTGGCAGTGGTGTTTGTGGCACCTGACTTTGCTGATTTGCCATCTGCTGTTGTTGCTGTTGTGGATTTACCTCAAACTGCACCTGCGAATTCAACAAATTATTTTCCACATTAACTCTTGGCAGACACTTACACTCTTTCTTCCAATGCCCTAACTTGCCGCAATTAAAACAAGGGAGCTTCTTCTTTAATGCATCTATGTTTCCCACCAACTTTGGTTTACCCGTAAAGTTTCCTTGATTCCCTACGATCTTATTTTCCATTTGTGCCACTTGCTGTTCTGCAACCTTCACTTGTGCCCACATGGCTTTCTCTTTCAGATTTTTCTGTTTTGCATCAATTTCTTCACTGCTATATTTTGCTTTTCCCAAAACATCACCAACAGTCGCTGACTGCCAACCTATCATATTGTGTCGAATCATGTCTCCAATCTCTGGTCTTAACCCATACACAAATCTGTATATAAATTGGCTCATGGCTTCTCATAACCACTATACTGTTTAAAAACTAATAGCAATCTTTCATAAAATGAATGTACAGATTATTTTGGCTCTTATGTGGCTCTGTCTATTTTTACCCAATCAGTTTCTTTTGGAGGTATCTTATTTTTCAACCATACTATTACTTGCTCATATTTCCGCATTACATCTGGTGATGGAGCTCCTGTAACTATGTCTCTAGCAAATTCCTCTCTTGGCCAGTCTACAGCTATTTTACATTCTGTCCATAAATCTGCTGGCACTACTATGTCAAATAATCCTTCCAGATCAATCCATAAAACTTTTGACACTTTTACAAATCTGTCTACCTGCCGATACCATTCTACTGGTTTTTCTCTCAATCTCGGGAAATCCTTAGTAAATGACAATATATCTTGTCTGGTCCAAGGAACATGTACATGTCCTCCTCCCGGTATTTCTCTCATGGGGCACTCAGTTACCACTGCTTCTTTTTCCCTGAGCGGAAATGCTAAAGTGGATTTATCACTATTTTCTTCTCTTTTCTTTGCCCATTTAATTCTCCATTTGCTCACATCTCCCCTTTTTCGCAGCAGCACAATTAATTATTTTATCTGAGCTATTCTCCCAGCTGTATTCATATTTTCAATGTCTTTTTCTGCAAAGTCCACTCTGTATGATGTCTGCAATTATTTGAATTTTGAGATTTCCACTCCTAATTCACTTGCTAAATCCTCTAATTGGTCATACACTGTTTTTGATTTCCATGTAATGCTTTTACACATAAACATCTATCTGTTCCAATTGTTCCAATTATTAATTCTTCCATATCTACTTTTAGCTTAGCTACATCCAATACTTTTGGTTCATTTTCTTTAATTTTAGAGTTTTAATCCAGTCACTCAATTCCTTATCTGACGGTCCTACAGGAGTTTGTATAACATTTATTTTATCTAGACTTTTCTCTGGTGTTGCAGAGTCAGATTCTGCACCAATCAGGTAATTGTATGATGAACTTTGGTTAAAAGTCTATTCGGGTGGATTTACATTAACAGTCCGTTTTATTTCTGACAAATCAGGATAAATATTTCCTCTCACTTTTTGCAAACCTTGTTGTAATGGGATTGTCAAGCTCGGTTCTTTTATCCTCTGATTTTCAAACACTGGTATTACCGGCCCTATTGTTACAGGGACAGTTACTGCTTCCATGTTTTAGCAAGGTTCTGAATCAGTTCATGTGCAGAACGTTCTTAATCAGAAATACTTGGTTGCACATCACTTCGAATTTCACTACTTTGCACAATTTTGTGTGAGTCATTTATTTGTACAGGAGTACCTGCAATTCAGGCTTCCACAACAGGAGTATTTGGAATATATCTAACTTCTACTCTGTCTGGCACATCTTTCAAATTTGAATATTGTCTTGGGGTTTCACTATTTCTCTCATTTGCAGATGGGGCACTTGGAGTAGTCCATAAAGAACTTGACTGATATGGAGGCGGTCTCCTATTTAATATTTTTTCTAACACAGCATCTTCTGATTCACTATCACCATAACTTTGATTTGTGGTTTCTATATTCTTTTTCTTTTCTGTACATTTCCGACCATCATATTCATCTACCAACCTAACTGGATACATTCCATCAAACATATTACTATTTCTCCTTCGACGCATTCTACTCTCATGTGTTTCTCCCCAAAAATCTCGACCTCTACCCTTTGGTCTGAGATGTTTACATAGTCTTTCACTCTCTTGATCATGCATCTCAACCTCCCATTCAACTAAAGACTCGAACTGTGTTGGTCTAGGTCTCGGCTCAAGTTTCATCATCTTGTCTCTCAAATTTCTCAAAACTGCCAAATCAAACGATCCTTCTTCAGGAAAATCTAGCACACCATCATCCTGAGTATATCTTGCCCAATTCTCTAACCAAATACATGTATGATAACCATATTTTGATGACATATAAGAAGCGGGCGTTTTTGGCGGAGGAAGTAATTTTCCCTCTCTAGTCACAATCTCTTTGTCTTTTGTAAATGCATTCTTTAATTTCTTAAACCATGAAGGTTTCTTCTTCTCTTCTTCGTAATAGTAAGAAATGTTTCCGTAAATCTCTGTCTTTTCAAAAGATCGCGCACTTCCCTGTTTACTGTTTAGTACACCAACCTATTACAGCGCAGTTCACACTAACGCACCAATTAGAACAAGTTACGTCTTCTGAGTGCTTAGCCAATCACTTTGCTGCTTTTTCGTGATGAACCTATCAGCTCCTACTCTGTCTTGGTCACGAGGACCAATCCCAGCATGACACTTTTGACGTCACCAGCGCTCCGGATTCTGCAGCGCCGACTGACCCCTCCTTCACAGGGTTTTTTCACAAAGCCGTATTTACAAGATATTTTACAAAATAAGTTAGTAACTTACACAAAACAATACAATTTGCCTGTTTCGCTAATATAGTGATAGAATTTTCAATTGCTCAAGTATTCTGTAACTGGAGTAGACAACGCTTATCTTCTCAGAATTACTCGTTGATAAAGCAACACTACTGGCCTTACCCTTCCATCAGGCAATAACAAACTCGTTTCTCTAGGAAAGCCCATACAGAGATCTTTTTCACATCCTTAAAGACAATCCCAGAGTTTCACTTGAATGCTTATTGCAATTTTATTTACACACGTTCATACAGAAATCCCTTTCTCAAATACACAGGAACTCTGTATTACCAGTAGGCAGCACTCCCATCTAGCCTACCACAGAATTCCTCTATCGTTAGTAAAGTAGACGCCACTCCTTTACCCTTCTATCAAGCTCAGGTTAAGTCCTACTATTTTCTTCAGCGATAAGTTTTAATCAGGATACGCAATGATCCCTATGCTTGAAAGCTGAGATTTCATAGACTGCCTTCACTATACATTTATCCTTTCACACCTAATGTCCCTAAACAGTGATATGCGACAATACCACCGCAGTATATGACAATACTACTTCTTTGAAACAGACCAATGCACTGTGCGACTGTACTTGCCACACTTCCTCTGCCTGCAGACAGAGGCACTAGACTAGCTTCATGCAACACTTGGAAGCTTTTTCTGAACTACATATAACGTAATACAAACTCAACAGATGTTAGTTCATAATTCTGTACATTAAACTCCATATAATACTTTATACATAACCCTAGCTAATTTCCTTAGCAACCACTACTCTGCTACCAAGATATTACTGCTACAGCGGGACTCCAGAAATAAATTCTAAATCACCATGGCCATTTCTCCAAAACCTCAAAAACACACATAACGTTCAACAGCGGGGCCCATTACACTGCATACTTACTCTGTTCATTTAATTCAGCTCAAAGATTTGGCCAACAACCCAGGAGTCCTTCTATAACATTGGCGGAGTGTCTAAACCTATTTAACTATTTTATTTACACCTGCAGTTTAAAGCATTTTACCATGGTTTTCATTTAAACACCATTTTATTCAGACACACCACCATAATGGCAATGGATCTGCTAGAACGAAAATTAGGCGTAGGAAGAATCAAAGACCAGCTTTTACTTCTTCATTTATCTAATTTTTATTCAAAAGCAAACTTTTAGTATATCCGACATTTAGGCATTTATTAATTCTTTATTAAATAAAATCTTTAACTTTATTTCAGAAAATGATCATTTATTTTAAAGCTCAAAAATAGACATTTTATTTAGGAAGTTCAGCAAAAGTTTAGCAAACAACAGATAGTTCCAAATTCAATCTCTCCTAACATCCCTAACTAACACCCTCATCTTATCCTAACAGTCCTGCAAAGGAAAATTATCAATTATTAGAGTCTCTTATATATCCAGGAATCAATCTTCAGTCTGGCAGCATCTCCAGAGGAAATCAAAAAGAGCCATGCCTCTAGGCAAAATCAGAGGTTTTTTATACACTATTTTACTGACTTTATCTATCTAAAAAGTAACTATCATTACCAATTCGTATTCTGATTGGACAAATTTGGGTAGATGAGCACTTCCTCATTATTACAGCATGTTTTTCATGACGATTCAGCAGAAAAATAAAGGGTCTTTGTTTAAGACAGTTTGTGGCCTAGGCGCTTCCTTCATTTGAAACATAGGGAAAAGTTCTCATGATCCGAGCATTACATCGTCCATGCTTGGCACCCATCCTAGGTTCCGGGGCAAGACGTCCTTGAACCTTTCATCTGAGCACAGTCAGCTCACTCGCGCTTGTAGGCTTTGGATGCACATGCGCAGACCAATACTCGCTCGCAGTGAATCAGAGCGGCCATTTTCGAGCTAGGCCTCACAGGCCACATTTTGGAACTATCATAAAAACAAACACAAATTCATGTTAGTTATAGAAATTAAACCCTTCTGTTTACCACCCACCATACTAATGTTTTGCCATTAGTTGTTACCTAGCAAATAAGCCACATATATGCGTTTATACTTACATATACACCAGTAGAACCTCCTACACTAGCTAAACACCAGTTTATTTCTTAGAACTTTCCCCTACTATGACCTCAATCAATCAATCAATCAATGGCATTTATAGAGTGCACTACATACCCGTAGGGTCTCAAGGCGCTGGGGGAGGGGGGGTGCCGCTACTGCTCGAACAGCCAGGTCTTCAGCTTCTTCCTGAAGGAGAGGTGGTCTTGGGTCAGGCGCAGGTCGGTCGGGAGGGAGTTCCAGGTTTTGGCGGCCAGGTAGGAGAAGGACCTTCCTCCTGTAGTCGCTCTTCGGATGCGGGGGACGGCGGCGAGGGCGTGGTTGGCTGATCGGAGGTGGCGTTTGGGAGCGTAGAAGTTGATTCGACTGTTGAGGTAGCTCGGGCCTTGGTCGTGTAGGGCTTTGTGTGCGTGGGTGAGGAGGCGGAAGGTGATTCTTTTGTTGACGGGGAGCCAGTGAAGGTCTCTCAGGTGTCCGGAGATGTGGCTGGTTCGTGGGATGTCGAGGATGAGTCTGGCAGAGGCGTTCTGGATCCGCTGGAGTCTCTTCTGGAGCTTGGCGGTGGTACCGGCGTAGAGGGCGTTGCCGTAGTCCAGTCGGCTAGTGACGAGGGCCTGGGTGACGGTCTTCCTGGTCTCGGTGGGGATCCACCAGAAGATCTTCCGTAGCATGCGTAGGATGTTGAAGCACGCCGAGGAGACGTTGTTGACTTGCCTGGTCATGGAGAGGGAGGAGTCCAGGATGAAGCCCAGGTTGCGTGCATGGTCTGTTGGTTTGGGTGCGGTGCCCAGGGCGGGAGGCCACCAGGAGTCGTCCCAGGCGGAGGGTGAAGAGCCCAGGATGAGGACCTCCGTCTTGTCGGAGTTCAGTTTCAGGCGGCTGGTCGTCATCCACTCGGCTACCTCTTTCATCCCTTCGTGCAGGTCGGCTCTGGCGGCGGCTGGGTCGTTGGTCAGGGAGAGGATCAGCTGGGTGTCGTCGGCGTAGGAGATTATGCTGAGGTTGTGTTGGCGTGCGATGGCCGCGAGGGGGCTCATGTAGACGTTGAAGAGGGTGGGGCTCAGAGAGGATCCTTGAGGGACGCCGCAGATGACTACGGATGCCTCTGACTTGTACGGTGGGAGGCGGACTCTCTGTGTTCTTCCGTCGAGGAAGGAGATGATCCATTCCAGCGCCTTGTCCTGGATTCCGACGTTGCTGAGGCGCTGTACTAGGGTGCGGTGGCAGACAGTGTCGAATGCCGCGGAGAGGTCTAGGAGGATGAGGGCCGCTGTTTCTCCGTTGTCCATCAGGGCTCGGATGTCATCGGTGGCGGCGATGAGGGCGGTCTCGGTGCTGTGATTGGCTCGGAAGCCGGACTGTGAGGGGTCGAGGGATCCATTCGTCTCGAGGAAGGCGGCCATCTGCTTGTTGACGTTCTTCTCGATGAGTTTGGCTGGAAACGGAAGGAGCGAGATGGGGCGGTAATTCTTGAGTTCGGTGGGGTCCGCTGTGGGTTTCTTGAGTAGAGCGCTGAGTTCGGCGTGCTTCCAGCTCTCAGGGAAGGTGGCGGTATCGAAGGATGTGTTGATGATGTCTCGCAGGTGGGGTGCGATGACAGCGTCGGCCTTGTTGAAGATGTAGTGAGGGCAGGGGTCAGTCGGTGATCCGGAGTGGATGGAGTTCATCGTTTGGATGGTGTCTTCGGTGCTGATCGGGGTCCAGGCATGGAGGGTGGCGGTGGGGGGTATTATATTATACAAACACCACAGCATTATATTAAAGCATGAAACGCTATCCCTAGCATGATCTCTTATGGTACATAAACACCACTGCACTATGCTAGAACAATACACCAGTATGAGTCCTTATACTACCTAATCACCATTTCAAATCTCTAAAGCTTAAATCTATCACAGCAGGATACCTTACACTACCCAAACACCACTATAGTATCCTACTACTGTATTTATAAGAAATATTGTTATTTGTCTAGAATCACACAGTGAGTCTGTGCATTTAGGATTCAGTCTTAGAGAAGCATTTTGGTAGTTCAGGTGTCCTTATGTGACCCCTTGAGCAGGAGTAGAGTGTCAGGGTGTGTCTACCCTGTCACCTTTTCACAATTTGCACACATATTTCACTGACTTCCTCAGCCACGCTTCTACCAAGGCCCAAAATGGCTGGCAACAGTTGCTGATTTTGAATGTTTACAACCGCATGACAGCCACTTAGAATTCAGCACGTCATCAGGACGGTGCACTTATCCTGCGAGGTCAATCCACGCACAATCCGCGGATCCTTCGCGCCCATAGATATATAATTGACTTTAACCGTAATTTTCAAAGCAACTACTGAACAGATTGACTCCATATATGCCAAAAGCACAAGTCGGAAGTGAGGACAACCTCTCTGCCAAATTTGGTGTTACTCCGTTCAGTCGTTCGGGCTGTAGCCGTATCTAAAGGTCCTATGGGAAATTGCATGGGGAAAACATGTTTTTGGACCCCCCCTTTTTTCTCAACCCCCGCTCGACCAATAACCCCCAAATTTTCAGTGAAGGAGTGGAACTGAGCTGGCCAAAAGTTTGAAATATTTCAAGAAGATTCATCAATCAACGCCAAATTTATTGGCATTAGAACGTTGCGATTTTCCTACCCTAAATCTTAAATATAGTTATGCAGAACCTTCGATACTATTCATACACCAGTTTATTTTCTACAACATTACCACAACACGACCCTCTATACTACAGAAAGACCAGTGCAGTACTCTAAACTCTAAATCTACCCCTAGTATGACCCCCTACACTGTATAAACACCGCTGTACTACCCTGAATAATAAAACACTACACAGCACGACCCTGGACACAACTCAAATACCATTGCATTACTCTAAATAATAAATCTATCTCACCACCACCTTCTACACTACCCAATCACGACTGTATTATTGTAGAACACTACTCCAGTAGAACCCCATACACTACTGAAACACTACTGTACTAATGTAAAACAGTACTGTAGTAAAACTCCATACACTACACAAACATACACTACACAAACATCACTAGAGTACCTTAAACTGTAAAACACTATCCCTATTATGACCCCATAGACTACATAAACACCACTGCACTATCCTAGAACAGTACCTCACCACGATCTTCTACACTAGTCAAACATCATTGCGGTACTCAGTATGACCACCTACAGTATACAAACACCACTACAACACTATCCCTAGCATGACTCTTTACATTAGATAAAGACCACTGCAATGTCCTAGAACACTGTGCTAGCAGGACCCTCTACAGTACACAAAGTCCACTTTCTACCCAATCACGACTTCACTATCCTAGAACACTACTCCAGCAGGACCCCCCTACACTACACAAAGACCACTGCACTACCGTAAACCCATAATCTAGCCCCAGTACAACCTCCTACACTACCCAATCACGACTTCACTATCCTAGAACACTACTCCAGCAGGACCCCCCTACACTACACAAAGACCACTGCACTACTCTAAACCCTAAATCTACCCCCAGTACGATCACCTACACTATGCAATCACCAGTGCAGTTCCCTAAATTCTAATACATTAATCCAGCATGATCTCCTACTCTACCCAAATACCACTGTGCTACCCTAGAACACTACCCCAGCACGAGTCTTTACACTACACAAAGAACACTGCACTACTCTAAATTCTAAATATGTAGTGTTCCAAAACCATAGTGACTGTTTATGTACCATGTAGTCGTCTAACTACTAAAGTAAAAGTGAACCAATTATGAATTAACTCAGTGTCTTTCCTTATAGTATTGTGATCATTTAGATAATAAGTATGCACTCATTGACTGCTTCAGGTTTTAGTATTATGGAGTGCTTCAAACTGGTATGCACTATGTATGTAGTGCTCTTACAACTTTCACAGTTCTGCTTCAGGCCTACACTTTTTTTTTGTTAGAATTTGTATGAAATGTGTTTGTATACTAATAAAAATGAATAATTTGTTTATGTTTTTAATAAATACTTATATATGTTTATTTTTTACAGATACTGTTTATCATCCTTAAAGTAAAGTTATCATGCCACACAAAGAAAGACGAAAAAAAGTCAGAAAAAGGATACATATTTGAAAAAACTCAACCACAACTCTTGGAAGACCAACATAATGGGGCGAAAAAGAGAATCATGTCTGGTAAGACTTCAAAAGTCTTTATAAAAAAGATTACTAGACTGAGAAAAAAAATAGAAATGTGGAAAGCAGTGAAAATGTTCCAAGCACAAGAAAAAGTGAAAAGAACAGATGAGGCAAAAAAGGTAATGTAAAAACAAAGGATACAACTTATAGTAAAAGAAGACAAAATCAATATAAAGAAATCCGCCAAAAATTATTTTACAACATGGTTGTGAGTAACTTACTGAAAGACACAAAAAAATACAGAAAGAGAACACAATTTTATAAAAAGAAGAAGCATATTGAATTCATTGTTGAAAAGGCTTTTGAAGTAAAGAGAACACTCTTCATTTTAGTACTGAAGAGAATTCAATCATTAGATAAACCAATACATTTAATGAAGGCCAAAAGTAAGAGGAAAAGAGTAATTACCAAAACTAATTTTTGTGATATTTTTTTAGGACAATGGAAGCATAGTCAAGTTCTGAGCCTTTTTTTAATAAAGAGAGTTATTTACAGAGCAATATTTGTTGCATGCAGTTGACAACAGTGGTCGAGCTTATGAGGTTAGAGATGGTTGTCCAATTGAGAAAGAGCAAATGGTTCCTAGAAATGCAGAAGAAGTGATAGCTGATGAAGTTTGAGGCAGACGTCCTAAAGCCCCAATGTACACTTGGGATTTCAGTAGTATTTGTAGTGTACGGCAAGAATCTATTAATAAATTACGTCATTTCTTACAAGCATATTGTAAAAAAAGTGTTACTCAAAAGATTAAGCTGTTGCAAGGACTAGACCCTTGCAGAGTGAGAAAACATACTGCTTTGCAAGGTCATTCTCTGGCTTGTCTTTCAAGGAAAGTATGTCAAAGTGTTTTTCACCATTTCAGGATGTTGGCAGTACATCATTCTCAAATGCGGAAGTTAGTGAGAAGATTCTATTATGCAAAAAGTCCAGCACTAAAGTTAAGAGAGTTGAACAGTGCTCTTTTGCGAGGGTCAGTATCAGATGTGAAAAAGGTTTGTGATGATATTCAGTTTTGGTACTTTGGTAGTGAAGAAGAGAGTGAAGAAACTCAAACAGTAATAGAAGAAAATGTTGCAGAGAATGTTGAACATAGTTGTAACAACAATTTTGAAAATGAAATTACAAAGCTTAAGGTGATTTCAGGTAAAAGGCCAATTTTTTTCTTGTATTTATTGTCGCCGAACTCACTACAAAAATCAGACTAGGAGTGTTAATCTGTATTTAAAAAGTGAAAAAGAAAATAATGATAAGTGGAAGGAATTTGCAACTTATTTGTTGGTAGAGAATTGTTTTGCTTTGGGTTCTGATCAGCGTATTTGTAAATATTGTTATAACAAGTTAGATGAGAATAGAATGCCTGCTATAGTTGTGCATAAGAATTTAGGGTTAGTTGCTATTCCTCCACAACTGACAGATCTCAATACCTATGAGTCTATTCTCATTCAGTGTATGTACCCATTTCAGACTATTGTTCGTATGGAGCCTAAAACAGGTAAATTGCCTCCTTGAGATTTACAAAGAGGTTTAAAAGGGAGAGTGGTGTATTTACTGTTAGATTTAAAGAAAAATAGTGAAACTATTGGTGTAGACAGTGTAGAAAGTTAACCTCTAGTTATTCTTGTTAATGGTGTGCCAATTTAGGGGCCGATTTTGATGGCGGACGGACCTGAGTCTATCCGCCACCATAGAGTAGGAGAGAACCTCCGCATGGCCTGCGGAGTTCCCTCCTGTGCAATTAGGATGTGACCGCCACCCTGGCGGTCACATCCTCTATTTTTACCATTGCGGCGGGTGAGGCTTCAAGCTGCATCAGCCGCAATGGTAAAAATGCATACATTGCATTTGTATGCAGAAAGCGGCAGGCACCATGCGGTGCCTGCCTATTTCTGCAAACAAATGCAGGGGCGTACCATAGGTACCCCCCATGTGCACCCCCACCCCCTCTCCACCCAGGGGGCCCGCAACGGGCCCCCGCAGTGAAGTTACACATGCTTTTCCACGGCGGAAAACCCGCCGCGGAAAAGCATTTTGCACAGCCCATCCTAATATGGCTGACGGTGTCTGAGAGACACCGTCACCATATTAGAGCTTTTCCGGCGCGGTTGTAAGCCAACCGCGGCGGAAAAGCTGCGGATGGAAACCAGGACCCACCAGCCATCCTAATGTGGCGGTGGGTCTTTGGTGGGTCCGCAGAGGATTTTCCGCATCCTCCGGGCCGGCGGTGGCTTCCGCCGGCCCGGAGGATGCGGAAAATCCTCCATCGTAATAGGCCCCTAAGAATAAGAAAATCTGTCAGGAGTTAGTGGATGTTAGGAAAGTGCAAAAGGCAACATTGTTTTTGATAAAACACAATGCATACTTTAATATTGTTTATATAGGAGAAGAAGAAATAGTTTTAGAAGAAGATACTGAAACGTCAAGTGGACAAATTGAAAAAGTGGACATGTTAAGATGTGAAGAAATCTTTGAACATTATAGTGTGCATCCACTTCATTCAAAAGAAATGATGGGAAACACACTTGATTTGTTACAAATGAAATAGGCAAAAGGAAGTCCCATGAGTGTATGGGAAGAGAGCTTGGAAGCTGGTTGTTCTCCACAGTTGTTCCCAACTGGAAAAAGAGGACGATATGATGAACGTCCTGTGCAGTATCCTGCATCTGAACATCGGACAACAAGATTATATGTAGAATATCTAAGATTTCGACAATGTATCCCTTATATATTTCATCTTTTGTTTGAAAGTGACTTGTCTGGACTTTCATATGCAGTCAACCATATTCTAAAATCTGGAATACATCTGCAAAATGTATCTGCAAAAGATTTTATGGATAAAGTGCTCCAGAGAGATGATCATTTAGAATCTCAGCTCATTAATCTGATGGCATGTCAGCGTGGGACTAATGAATATTGGTACCATCGTCATGGAGAACTGAAATGTATGCTACGGAACTTAGAAACTCCAACATGGTTCCTTACCCTAAGCTGTGCTGAGTACGCTTGGGATGATTTGCTAGAATTTCTTTGAGAGTCAAATTCAAATATAAAAAACATTGAATACAATACACCTGGAGAATTGTGCTCTTTGGATCCTGTTAATGTATGCAGGTATTTCAATCATAGATTTGAGGCTATGATGTCTTTTATCTGCAATAAAAAAAATCCTCCTCTTGGAGAAGTTGTGGATTTCTTTTGGAAAATGGAGTATCAAGCTAGAGGTGCTCTTCATATACCTATGCTGTTATGGATTAAGGACGCTCCCAAATTTGGAACAGATGCGGATGATACTGTTTTGAGTTTTATTGAAGAATATGCAACATGTGCTGTACCCAAAAAGCACAGAAGAATACAACTTAAGAGCATAAGTGTTACGATTCCAAAGCCACTGATGGGGAAAATACTGTCGACGAAAGTACAAATCTACACCAAATGTCATTTTGGATTTCCACGTCCTGTAATATCAAAGGAAGAGTGAATAGTTTTATGTCATCTTTGCGACATACTATCACAAGAATGTCCCCAAAAAATACCGACAACTTAAGAAGAAATGAAGAGTCAAAATATATAAATGACTACAACCCAGTCATTTTGTCCATGTGGAATGGTAACATGGATATTCAATATGTTGCGGACAATTCCATTGCTGTTGCTCGATATGTAACAACTTATATTACAAAATCAGAAAATACAGAATTGAAAGAAATGTGGGAAGAGATTTCTCACGCGAAGAGTCTAAGTAAGAAATTATACAGTTTCAGTTTGAAGATGTTATCGCATTGAGAAATCGGAGCATATGAATGCTCAGATCGGTTATCATCGGCAAGTCTATACTCCAAATGTAGAAGAATCCTTTAATCCTTTATGTGAGTCTAGGTCTTGCAGCAATGCGAAATCAGGTACTGAAATCTGTTCAAGAAATTGAATATTTGGCAGAAAAAGATCCAGAAAGTACAGATATTTCGAAAACAAACAAGTTGGACACATATTACCCAAACAGAAGTCATCATCTTGAGAACATGTGTCTCTATGAAGTGCTGCAAAACTACACTTTTAAATGGAATACTACAGAGAACATCAATGATGGAAAATATGGAGTCATTAGTTCCAAAAGATGTTTGGTGAAACAAACAAAAGGAAATTTGATTAATCACAGGAAGCTGAGTTGCGACATTGCTGATAAAAGGGAATTTTACTATTTAGCCCTTTTACAACTATTCAAACCATGGCGTTCAAAACTGGAATTACTTGGAGAGTTCCAGAGCTATGAAGATTCCTTTAATGCTTGTAAAGATAGCATCCAATGTTGTGCTTTTGCAAATTATGTGAAAATGTTGAACGATGATATTGATCAAGAAGCTACAATTGCAGCTGACATTGCTAGAGACAGTTCTCAAGACAGTCAAAGTTCTGCTGCGCAGAGTCAAGATCCACTAGGACAACCAATTGTTGAAAACAAAGCAGCAATCGCCATGAATGAGGTGGAAACAGCAATGTATCAAACTCAAGAATATGTAACACACTTAGGAAATTTGGAAGAACAACTACGTGTTGAGCAGAAAGAAATATATAAGCAAGTGAGACAACAGATTGACCATGGATTACTTGATGAGTGCTCATGTACGTCTTTTCAACCTATCCAAATGTACGTGAGTGGACAAGCTGGAACAGGAAAACGTTTTTTAATTAAAGTAATTACAAGTTATCTACAGAAATCAACTGAGTCGCATTTGTCTTGTGTTGTCACTGCTCCAACTAGGTTGGCAGCACACAACATTAAAGGAATTACTTTACATCGTTTACTAATGCTACCAGTAGAGCATGAAAACAAATTGGAATATCACTAGATATCTGGAGAAGCTTGCTGTGAAGTTTCAAGAGTTTTGAAGAAAAAGAAACTTCTCATTATTGATGAGGTAAGCATGGTCTCAATCTCAATGCTTGCCTTTGTGCATTTAAGAATGCAGCAAATTCTTAAAACAGAGTATGATGTATTATTTGGAGGAAAACACGTCATAGTTTTTGGAGATCTACTTCAACTCCTGTAAAAGGACAACCAGTTTTTAAAACACTGGCGCATGAAGACACCAGAAAGTGTCTGGGTAGTGTTCGAAACGTGAACATTTAGTCATATTTTGAATACAAAGGACTCATTACAAATATGCGACAGGCAAATGATGTTGATTATGGAAATATTCTCCAAGATATATGAATTGGACTACTGACAGAACATGGCAAACAAGCTTTACAGACTCGATTACTTTCCAATTTGTTTCCAAATGAAAATATAGTTCCTGAGAAAATATACATGGAAATTGCAGATAAGAAATCTGTAATCTGCTTAATGCCAACACTGCGTGAGTGTTCTATATTCAACGAACAACTTTTGAAACTGGAAAATTAAAAAATAATAAAATTGGATGCCATCGATAAAATAGAACATGAAGGAATCAACACTATTTTGAACAAAAATTGTTAATTATCAAAATAAAGATGGTATTAAATTCTTAAAGATTAAATTTGATCAGATTGAAGAGGTGAAACAAATTGGTTGTTGTTCTGTTTGTTTTTTTCTTGTTAAAGATTTATAAGTCCGTAGAAAACAGTTTCCATTTTCTCTGACATATGCAGTGACTATTCATAAATCTCAAGGTTTAAGTGTTGACAGTGCTTTGGTGAACATTGGAAGTACTGTGTTTAAAGAGGGTATGGCATATGTTGCTTTGACCAGAGTCAGAACATTATCTGGTTTGCTTTTGATTGATTTTGATGATGAGATTACTGCAGATGCCAACTGTGTCAAAGAATACAATAGGTTAAGAAGAACATATGCTCCTAATTTAGGTCAATATGCTGTATTTGAAAAGCGTGTGGTTGCTCGAAAAAGAAGGTATGAGAATATCTGTACTGAAGGTGTAGAGAAGGGAAAAAAACAAGAAAATGTTGTGATTGCAAGCAAAAAGAAAAAGGATACTGTTGAAGAGATTGTTGGTTTTCAGTTTGAAAACAGTTCTGGTGTAAACTGCTATGCTAATGTAGTGGTCAATGTTTTTTTCTTTCTTGAAGGTTTGCAACAGCAAATTATGGAGAATCTGGAAAAAAGATTTTGTTCTTTGTTACATTCTTTTTATGAAAAATTGAGATCAGATAAAAGTAAAATACAAAGCGTTTCTGATGTTCGTAATCTTTTGGATGTATGTTCTGGTTCTACACAATTTACACAAAATATCCAACAAGATGCTCAGGAGTTTTTAATGTATATGCTTACAGAATTGGAAAATGAAGGTGTAGACATAGAGAATATTTTTGGCCTTTGTCATAAAAGGGAACATCAAAGGGAAAATTGTATGTATACATGTCGCACTAATGTAGACACTGAAAGATTTTTATATTTGACATTACTGGACTGTAAATCATTGTCTTTCAGTCAATTAGTTAAAGCTGCAAACCAAAACATGGAGTGTAGGCAATGCAAATCAGAAATGTTTTCAACATTATTTATCCAAAGATATGGAAAATATATAATTTTAATGATGCAAAGTTGTACAGCTGATGGAAGAAAAATTGGACACTTTAATAAAACATTTTGTTGCTGCACACCTATCAATATCTGGAAGGACTTTTGTTGCAGTAGCAATAATTTTCCACAATGGTCCTTCAATAACATCAGGACATTACACTGCGTATCTCAAAAGTGAGAAAGGCTGGAGTCTTTGTAATGATGCTGAGTTGGTTTTCAAACAACGTTTGCCTTTCGAATTGCCAAATTCCTATTTAATATTTTTAAAGCCAAAGTTTTGAGAAGATAATTCAGCCTCTGACGAATGTATTGTCATCATTTTATAGGATTATCATTGGACAATTTATATAAAAATTACTGCAAAAATACAATTTGGCCTCAAGGAAATGTATTTATTTGAATTATGGACTTTTTGTTGTGCAATGTCTCAATGTATAATTTTTAGTGGCTTTATTTATATTGTTTATAAATTTAAGTTATAACATTTCCTTAGCAGTAATCATTTTATTTACGTGTGATTTGTATTATCTAGTATTTTACTATAGATGTATTATTGTTTTCTTTAAACAATCTAATTGATTGGTTTTTTTTGCCCGCTGTTATGTGATGAGTACAGTTGAAATCATTGTTTCTAGTGAAATTCAATATATTCTGAGAACAGCAAAAAAGGCGAAGAAAAATGTTGAAATTATGCTGTGGTGTTAAAAATGTATTATTATATGTTATAACAATTTTTTCTTCTTTTTACAGATCTTATCATATTCACTACCATTTAGATTATAAAAAACGAGTGAATACAATGTGTTTACGTGTATTACTGTTGAGGTAAATTTAAGTAAGTCTTTTTAATAAATACTTATATATGTTTATTTTTTACAGATACTGTTTATCATCCTTAAAGTAAAGTTATCATGCCACACAAAGAAAGACGAAAAAAAGTCAGAAAAAGGATACATATTTGAAAAAACTCAACCACAACTCTTGGAAGACCAACATAATGGGGCGAAAAAGAGAATCATTTCTGGTAAGACTTCAAAAGTCTTTATAAAAAAGATTACTAGACTGAGAAAAAAAATAGAAATGTGGAAAGCAGTGAAAATGTTCCAAGCACAAGAAAAAGTGAAAAGAACAGATGAGGCAAAAAAGGTAATGTAAAAACAAAGGATACAACTTATAGTAAAAGAAGACAAAATCAATATAAAGAAATCCGCCAAAAATTATTTTACAACATGGTTGTGAGTAACTTACTGAAAGACACAAAAAAATACAGAAAGAGAACACAATTTTATAAAAAGAAGAAGCATAATGAATTCATTGTTGAAAAGGCTTTTGAAGTAAAGAGAACACTCTTCATTTTAGTACTGAAGAGAATTCAATCATTAGATAAACCAATACATTTAATGAAGGCCAAAAGTAAGAGGAAAAGAGTAATTACCAAAACTAATTTTTGTGATATTTTTTTAGGACAATGGAAGCATAGTCAAGTTCTGAGCCTTTTTTTAATAAAGAGAGTTATTTACAGAGCAATATTTGTTGCATGCAGTTGACAACAGTGGTCGAGCTTATGAGGTTAGAGATGGTTGTCCAATTGAGAAAGAGCAAATGGTTCCTAGAAATGCAGAAAGAAGTGATAGCTGATGAAGTTTGAGGCAGATGTCCTAAAGCCCCAATGTACACTTGGGATTTCAGTAGTATTTGTAGTGTACGGCAAGAATCTATTAATAAATTACGTCATTTCTTACAAGCATATTGTAAAAAAAGTGTTACTCAAAAGATTAAGCTGTTGCAAGGACTAGACCCTTGCAGAGTGAGAAAACATACTGCTTTGCAAGGTCATTCTCTGGCTTGTCTTTCAAGGAAAGTATGTCAAAGTGTTGTTCACCATTTCAGGATGTTGGCAGTACATCATTCTCAAATGCGGAAGTTAGTGAGAAGATTCTATTATGCAAAAAGTCCAGCACTAAAGTTAAGAGAGTTGAACAGTGCTCTTTTGCGAGGGTCAGTATCAGATGTGAAAAAGGTTTGTGATGATATTCAGTTTTGGTACTTTGGTAGTGGAGAAGAGAGTGAAGAAACTCAAACAGTAATAGAAGAAAATGTTGCAGAGAATGTTGAACATAGTTGTACCAACAATTTTGAAAATGAAATTACAAAGCTTAAGGTGATTTCAGGTAAAAGGCCAACTTTTTTTCTTGTATTTATTGTCGCCGAACTCACTACAAAAATCAGACTAGGAGTGTTAATCTGTATTTAAAAAGTGAAAAAGAAAATAATGATAAGTGGAAGGAATTTGCAACTTATTTGTTGGTAGAGAATTGTTTTGCTTTGGGTTCTGATCAGCGTATTTGTAAATATTGTTATAACAAGTTAGATGAGAATAGAATGCCTGCTATAGTTGTGCATAAGAATTTAGGGTTAGTTGCTATTCCTCCACAACTGACAGGTCTCAATACCTATGAGTCTATTCTCATTCAGTGTATGTACCCGTTTCAGACTATTGTTCGTATGGAGCCTAAAACAGGTAAATTGCCTCCTTCAGATTTACAAAGAGGTTTAAAAGGGAGAGTGGTGTATTTACTGTTAGATTTAAAGAAAAATAGTGAAACTATTGGTGTAGACAGTGTAGAAAGTTAACCTCTAGTTATTCTTGTTAATGGTGTGCCAATTTAGGGGCCGATTATGATGGCGGACGGACCTGAGTCCATCCGCCACCATAGAGTAGGAGAGAACCTCCGCATGGCCTGCGGAGTTCCCTCCTGTGCAATTAGGATGTGACCGCCACCCTGGCGGTCACATCCTCTATTTTTACCATTGCGGCGGGTGAGGCTTCAAGCTGCATCAGCCGCAATGGTAAAAATGCATACATTGCATTTGTATGCAGAAAGCGGCAGGCACCATGCGGTGCCTGCCTATTTCTGCAAACAAATGCAGGGGCGTACCATAGGTACCCCCCATGTGCACCCCCACCCCCTCTCCACCCAGGGGGCCCGCAACGGGCCCCCGCAGTGAAGTTACACATGCTTTTCCACGGCGGAAAACCCGCCGCGGAAAAGCATTTTGCACAGCCCATCCTAATATGGCTGACGGTGTCTGAGAGACACCGTCACCATATTAGAGCTTTTCCGGCGCGGTTGTAAGCCAACCGCGGCGGAAAAGCTGCGGATGGAAACCAGGACGCACCAGCCATCCTAATGTGGCGGTGGGTCTTTGGTGGGTCCGCAGAGGATTTTCCGCATCCTCCGGGCCGGCGGTGGCTTCCGCCGGCCCGGAGGATGCGGAAAATCCTCCATCGTAATAGGCCCCTAAGAATAAGAAAATCTGTCAGGAGTTAGTGGATGTTAGGAAAGTGCAAAAGGCAACATTGTTTTTGATAAAACACAATGCATACTTTAATATTGTTTATATAGGAGAAGAAGAAATAGTTTTAGAAGAAGATACTGAAACGTCAAGTGGACAAATTGAAAAAGTGGACATGTTAAGATGTGAAGAAATCTTTGAACATTATAGTGTGCATCCACTTCATTCAAAAGAAATGATGGGAAACACACTTGATTTGTTACAAATGAAATAGGCAAAAGGAAGTCCCATGAGTGTATGGGAAGAGAGCTTGGAAGCTGGTTGTTCTCCACAGTTGTTCCCAACTGGAAAAAGAGGACGATATGATGAACGTCCTGTGCAGTATCCTGCATCTGAACATCGGACAACAAGATTATATGTAGAATATCTAAGATTTCGACAATGTATCCCTTATATATTTCATCTTTTGTTTGAAAGTGACTTGTCTGGACTTTCATATGCAGTCAACCATATTCTAAAATCTGGAATACATCTGCAAAATGTATCTGCAAAAGATTTTATGGATAAAGTGCTCCAGAGAGATGATCATTTAGAATCTCAGCTCATTAATCTGATGGCATGTCAGCGTGGGACTAATGAATATTGGTACCATCGTCATGGAGAACTGAAATGTATGCTACGGAACTTAGAAACTCCAACATGGTTCCTTACCCTAAGCTGTGCTGAGTACGCTTGGGATGATTTGCTAGAATTTCTTTGAGAGTCAAATTCAAATATAAAAAACATTGAATACAATACACCTGGAGAATTGTGCTCTTTGGATCCTGTTAATGTATGCAGGTATTTCAATCATAGATTTGAGGCTATGATGTCTTTTATCTGCAATAAAAAAAATCCTCCTCTTGGAGAAGTTGTGGATTTCTTTTGGAAAATGGAGTATCAAGCTAGAGGTGCTCTTCATATACCTATGCTGTTATGGATTAAGGACGCTCCCAAATTTGGAACAGATGCGGATGATACTGTTTTGAGTTTTATTGAAGAATATGCAACATGTGCTGTACCCAAAAAGCACAGAAGAATACAACTTAAGAGCATAAGTGTTACGATTCCAAAGCCACTGATGGGGAAAATACTGTCGACGAAAGTACAAATCTACACCAAATGTCATTTTGGATTTCCACGTCCTGTAATATCAAAGGAAGAGTGAATAGTTTTATGTCATCTTTGCGACATACTATCACAAGAATGTCCCCAAAAAATACCGACAACTTAAGAAGAAATGAAGAGTCAAAATATATAAATGACTACAACCCAGTCATTTTGTCCATGTGGAATGGTAACATGGATATTCAATATGTTGCGGACAATTCCATTGCTGTTGCTCGATATGTAACAACTTATATTACAAAATCAGAAAATACAGAATTGAAAGAAATGTGGGAAGAGATTTCTCACGCGAAGAGTCTAAGTAAGAAATTATACAGTTTCAGTTTGAAGATGTTATCGCATTGAGAAATCGGAGCATATGAATGCTCAGATCGGTTATCATCGGCAAGTCTATACTCCAAATCTAGAAGAATCCTTTAATCCTTTATGTGAGTCTAGGTCTTGCAGCAATGCGAAATCAGGTACTGAAATCTGTTCAAGAAATTGAATATTTAGCAGAAAAAGATCCAGAAAGTACAGATATTTCGAAAACAAACAAGTTGGACACATATTACCCAAACAGAAGTCATCATCTTGAGAACATGTGTCTCTATGAAGTGCTGCAAAACTACACTTTTAAATGGAATACTACAGAGAACATCAATGATGGAAAATATGGAGTCATTAGTTCCAAAAGATGTTTGGTGAAACAAACAAAAGGAAATTTGATTAATCACAGGAAGCTGAGTTGCGACACTGCTGATAAAAGGGAATTTTACTATTTAGCCCTTTTACAACTATTCAAACCATGGCGTTCAAAACTGGAATTACTTGGAGAGTTCCAGAGCTATGAAGATTCCTTTAATGCTTGTAAAGATAGCATCCAATGTTGTGCTTTTGCAAATTATGTGAAAATGTTGAACGATGATATTGATCAAGAAGCTACAATTGCAGCTGACATTGCTAGAGACAGTTCTCAAGACAGTCAAAGTTCTGCTGCGCAGAGTCAAGATCCACTAGGACAACCAATTGTTGAAAACAAAGCAGCAATCGCCATGAATGAGGTGGAAACAGCAATGTATCAAACTCAAGAATATGTAACACACTTAGGAAATTTGGAAGAACAACTACGTGTTGAGCAGAAAGAAATATATAAGCAAGTGAGACAACAGATTGACCATGGATTACTTGATGAGTGCTCATGTACGTCTTTTCAACCTATCCAAATGTACGTGAGTGGACAAGCTGGAACAGGAAAACGTTTTTTAATTAAAGTAATTACAAGTTATCTACAGAAATCAACTGAGTCGCATTTGTCTTGTGTTGTCACTGCTCCAACTAGGTTGGCAGCACACAACATTAAAGGAATTACTTTACATCGTTTACTAATGCTACCAGTAGAGCATGAAAACAAATTGGAATATCACTAGATATCTGGAGAAGCTTGCTGTGAAGTTTCAAGAGTTTTGAAGAAAAAGAAACTTCTCATTATTGATGAGGTAAGCATGGTCTCAATCTCAATGCTTGCCTTTGTGCATTTAAGAATGCAGCAAATTCTTAAAACAGAGTATGATGTATTATTTGGAGGAAAACACGTCATAGTTTTTGGAGATCTACTTCAACTCCTGTAAAAGGACAACCAGTTTTTAAAACACTGGCGCATGAAGACACCAGAAAGTGTCTGGGTAGTGTTCGAAACGTGAACATTTAGTCATATTTTGAATACAAAGGACTCATTACAAATATGCGACAGGCAAATGATGTTGATTATGGAAATATTCTCCAAGATATATGAATTGGACTACTGACAGAACATGGCAAACATGCTTTACAGACTCGATTACTTTCCAATTTGTTTCCAAATGAAAATATAGTTCCTGAGAAAATATACATGGAAATTGCAGATAAGAAATCTGTAATCTGCTTAATGCCAACACTGCGTGAGTGTTCTATATTCAACGAACAACTTTTGAAACTGGAAAATTAAAAAATAATAAAATTGGATGCCATCGATAAAATAGAACATGAAGGAATCAACACTATTTTGAACAAAAATTGTTAATTATCAAAATAAAGATGGTATTAAATTCTTAAAGATTAAATTTGATCAGATTGAAGAGGTGAAACAAATTGGTTGTTGTTCTGTTTGTTTTTTTCTTGTTACGGATTTATAAGTCCGTAGAAAACAGTTTCCATTTTCTCTGACATATGCAGTGACTATTCATAAATCTCAAGGTTTAAGTGTTGACAGTGCTTTGGTGAACATTGGAAGAACTGTGTTTAAAGAGGGTATGGCATATGTTGCTTTGACCAGAGTCAGAACATTATCTGGTTTGCTTTTGATTGATTTTGATGATGAGATTACTGCAGATGCCAACTGTGTCAAAGAATACAATAGGTTAAGAAGAACATATGCTCCTAATTTAGGTCAATATTCTGTATTTGAAAAGCGTGTGGTTGCTCGAAAAAGAAGGTATGAGAATATCTGTACTGAAGGTGTAGAGAAGGGAAAAAAACAAGAAAATGTTGTGATTGCAAGCAAAAAGAAAAAGGATACTGTTGAAGAGATTGTTGGTTTTCAGTTTGAAAACAGTTCTGGTGTAAACTGCTATGCTAATGTAGTGGTCAATGTTTTTTTCTTTCTTGAAGGTTTGCAACAGCAAATTATGGAGAATCTGGAAAAAAGATTTTGTTCTTTGTTACATTCTTTTTATGAAAAATTGAGATCAGATAAAAGTAAAATACAAAGCGTTTCTGATGTTCGTAATCTTTTGGATGTATGTTCTGGTTCTACACAATTTACACAAAATATCCAACAAGATGCTCAGGAGTTTTTAATGTATATGCTTACAGAATTGGAAAATGAAGGTGTAGACATAGAGAATATTTTTGGCCTTTGTTATAAAAGGGAACATCAAAGGGAAAATTGTATGTATACATGTCGCACTAATGTAGACACTGAAAGATTTTTATATTTGACATTACTGGACTGTAAATCATTGTCTTTCAGTCAATTAGTTAAAGCTGCAAACCAAAACATGGAGTGTAGGCAATGCAAATCAGAAATGTTTTCAACATTATTTATCCAAAGATATGGAAAATATATAATTTTAATGATGCAAAGTTGTACAGCTGATGGAAGAAAAATTGGACACTTTAATAAAACATTTTGTTGCTGCACACCTATCAATATCTGGAAGGACTTTTGTTGCAGTAGCAATAAATTTCCACAATGGTCCTTCAATAACATCAGGACATTACACTGCGTATCTCAAAAGTGAGAAAGGCTGGAGTCTTTGTAATGATGCTGAGTTGGTTTTCAAACAACGTTTGCCTTTCGAATTGCCAAATTCCTATTTAATATTTTTAAAGCCAAAGTTTTGAGAAGATAATTCAGCCTCTGACGAATGTATTGTCATCATTTTATAGGATTATCATTGGACAATTTATATAAAAATTACTGCAAAAATACAATTTGGCCTCAAGGAAATGTATTTATTTGAATTATGGACTTTTTGTTGTGCATTGTCTCAATGTATAATTTTTAGTGGCTTTATTTATATTGTTTATAAATTTAAGTTATAACATTTCCTTAGCAGTAATCATTTTACTTACGTGTGATTTGTATTATCTAGTATTTTACTATAGATGTATTATTGTTTTCTTTAAACAATCTAATTGATTGGTTTTTTTTGCCCGCTGTTATGTGATGAGTACAGTTGAAATCATTGTTTCTAGTGAAATTCAATATATTCTGAGAACAGCAAAAAAGGCGAAGAAAAATGTTGAAATTATGCTGTGGTGTTAAAAATGTATTATTATATGTTATAACAATTTTTTCTTCTTTTTACAGATCTTATCATATTCACTACCATTTAGATTATAAAAAACGAGTGAATACAATGTGTTTACGTGTATTACTGTTGAGGTAAATTTAAGTAAGTCTTTTTAATAAATACTTATATATGTTTATTTTTTACAGATACTGTTTATCATCCTTAAAGTAAAGTTATCATGCCACACAAAGAAAGACGAAAAAAAGTCAGAAAAAGGATACATATTTGAAAAAACTCAACCACAACTCTTGGAAGACCAACATAATGGGGCGAAAAAGAGAATCATTTCTGGTAAGACTTCAAAAGTCTTTATAAAAAAGATTACTAGACTGAGAAAAAAAATAGAAATGTGGAAAGCAGTGAAAATGTTCCAAGCACAAGAAAAAGTGAAAAGAACAGATGAGGCAAAAAAGGTAATGTAAAAACAAAGGATACAACTTATAGTAAAAGAAGACAAAATCAATATAAAGAAATCCGCCAAAAATTATTTTACAACATGGTTGTGAGTAACTTACTGAAAGACACAAAAAAATACAGAAAGAGAACACAATTTTATAAAAAGAAGAAGCATATTGAATTCATTGTTGAAAAGGCTTTTGAAGTAAAGAGAACACTCTTCATTTTAGTACTGAAGAGAATTCAATCATTAGATAAACCAATACATTTAATGAAGGCCAAAAGTAAGAGGAAAAGAGTAATTACCAAAACTAATTTTTGTGATATTTTTTTAGGACAATGGAAGCATAGTCAAGTTCTGAGCCTTTTTTTAATAAAGAGAGTTATTTACAGAGCAATATTTGTTGCATGCAGTTGACAACAGTGGTCGAGCTTATGAGGTTAGAGATGGTTGTCCAATTGAGAAAGAGCAAATGGTTCCTAGAAATGCAGAAGAAGTGATAGCTGATGAAGTTTGAGGCAGATGTCCTAAAGCCCCAATGTACACTTGGGATTTCAGTAGTATTTGTAGTGTACGGCAAGAATCTATTAATAAATTACGTCATTTCTTACAAGCATATTGTAAAAAAAGTGTTACTCAAAAGATTAAGCTGTTGCAAGGACTAGACCCTTGCAGAGTGAGAAAACATACTGCTTTGCAAGGTCATTCTCTGGCTTGTCTTTCAAGGAAAGTATGTCAAAGTGTTTTTCACCATTTCAGGATGTTGGCAGTACATCATTCTCAAATGCGGAAGTTAGTGAGAAGATTCTATTATGCAAAAAGTCCAGCACTAAAGTTAAGAGAGTTGAACAGTGCTCTTTTGCGAGGGTCAGTATCAGATGTGAAAAAGGTTTGTGATGATATTCAGTTTTGGTACTTTGGTAGTGAAGAAGAGAGTGAAGAAACTCAAACAGTAATAGAAGAAAATGTTGCAGAGAATGTTGAACATAGTTGTACCAACAATTTTGAAAATGAAATTACAAAGCTTAAGGTGATTTCAGGTAAAAGGCCAATTTTTTTCTTGTATTTATTGTCGCCGAACTCACTACAAAAATCAGACTAGGAGTGTTAATCTGTATTTAAAAAGTGAAAAAGAAAATAATGATAAGTGGAAGGAATTTGCAACTTATTTGTTGGTAGAGACTTGTTTTGCTTTGGGTTCTGATCAGCGTATTTGTAAATATTGTTATAACAAGTTAGATGAGAATAGAATGCCTGCTATAGTTGTGCATAAGAATTTAGGGTTAGTTGCTATTCCTCCACAACTGACAGATCTCAATACCTATGAGTCTATTCTCATTCAGTGTATGTACCCGTTTCAGACTATTGTTCGTATGGAGCCTAAAACAGGTAAATTGCCTCCTTCAGATTTACAAAGAGGTTTAAAAGGGAGAGTGGTGTATTTACTGTTAGATTTAAAGAAAAATAGTGAAAGTATTGGTGTAGACAGTGTAGAAAGTTAACCTCTAGTTATTCTTGTTAATGGTGTGCCAATTTAGGGGCCGATTATGATGGCGGACGGACCTGAGTCCATCCGCCACCATAGAGTAGGAGAGAACCTCCGCATGGCCTGCGGAGTTCCCTCCTGTGCAATTAGGATGTGACCGCCACCCTGGCGGTCACATCCTCTATTTTTACCATTGCGGCGGGTGAGGCTTCAAGCTGCATCAGCCGCAATGGTAAAAATGCATACATTGCATTTGTATGCAGAAAGCGGCAGGCACCATGCGGTGCCTGCCTATTTCTGCAAACAAATGCAGGGGCGTACCATAGGTACCCCCCATGTGCACCCCCACCCCCTCTCCACCCAGGGGGCCCGCAACGGGCCCCCGCAGTGAAGTTACACATGCTTTTCCACGGCGGAAAACCCGCCGCGGAAAAGCATTTTGCACAGCCCATCCTAATATGGCTGATGGTGTCTGAGAGACACCGTCACCATATTAGAGCTTTTCCGGCGCGGTTGTAAGCCAACCGCGGCGGAAAAGCTGCGGACGGAAACCAGGACCCACCAGCCATCCTAATGTGGCGGTGGGTCTTTGGTGGGTCCGCAGAGGATTTTCCGCATCCTCCGGGCCGGCGGTGGCTTCCGCCGGCCCGGAGGATGCGGAAAATCCTCCATCGTAATAGGCCCCTAAGAATAAGAAAATCTGTCAGGAGTTAGTGGATGTTAGGAAAGTGCAAAAGGCAACATTGTTTTTGATAAAACACAATGCATACTTTAATATTGTTTATATAGGAGAAGAAGAAATAGTTTTAGAAGAAGATACTGAAACGTCAAGTGGACAAATTGAAAAAGTGGACATGTTAAGATGTGAAGAAATCTTTGAACATTATAGTGTGCATCCACTTCATTCAAAAGAAATGATGGGAAACACACTTGATTTGTTACAAATGAAATAGGCAAAAGGAAGTCCCATGAGTGTATGGGAAGAGAGCTTGGAAGCTGGTTGTTCTCCACAGTTGTTCCCAACTGGAAAAAGAGGACGATATGATGAACGTCCTGTGCAGTATCCTGCATCTGAACATCGGACAACAAGATTATATGTAGAATATCTAAGATTTCGACAATGTATCCCTTATATATTTCATCTTTTGTTTGAAAGTGACTTGTCTGGACTTTCATATGCAGTCAACCATATTCTAAAATCTGGAATACATCTGCAAAATGTATCTGCAAAAGATTTTATGGATAAAGTGCTCCAGAGAGATGATCATTTAGAATCTCAGCTCATTAATCTGATGGCATGTCAGCGTGGGACTAATGAATATTGGTACCATCGTCATGGAGAACTGAAATGTATGCTACGGAACTTAGAAACTCCAACATGGTTCCTTACCCTAAGCTGTGCTGAGTACGCTTGGGATGATTTGCTAGAATTTCTTTGAGAGTCAAATTCAAATATAAAAAACATTGAATACAATACACCTGGAGAATTGTGCTCTTTGGATCCTGTTAATGTATGCAGGTATTTCAATCATAGATTTGAGGCTATGATGTCTTTTATCTGCAATAAAAAAAATCCTCCTCTTGGAGAAGTTGTGGATTTCTTTTGGAAAATGGAGTATCAAGCTAGAGGTGCTCTTCATATACCTATGCTGTTATGGATTAAGGACGCTCCCAAATTTGGAACAGATGCGGATGATACTGTTTTGAGTTTTATTGAAGAATATGCAACATGTGCTGTACCCAAAAAGCACAGAAGAATACAACTTAAGAGCATAAGTGTTACGATTCCAAAGCCACTGATGGGGAAAATACTGTCGACGAAAGTACAAATCTACACCAAATGTCATTTTGGATTTCCACGTCCTGTAATATCAAAGGAAGAGTGAATAGTTTTATGTCATCTTTGCGACATACTATCACAAGAATGTCCCCAAAAAATACCGACAACTTAAGAAGAAATGAAGAGTCAAAATATATAAATGACTACAACCCAGTCATTTTGTCCATGTGGAATGGTAACATGGATATTCAATATGTTGCGGACAATTCCATTGCTGTTGCTCGATATGTAACAACTTATATTACAAAATCAGAAAATACAGAATTGAAAGAAATGTGGGAAGAGATTTCTCACGCGAAGAGTCTAAGTAAGAAATTATACAGTTTCAGTTTGAAGATGTTATCGCATTGAGAAATCGGAGCATATGAATGCTCAGATCGGTTATCATCGGCAAGTCTATACTCCAAATCTAGAAGAATCCTTTAATCCTTTATGTGAGTCTAGGTCTTGCAGCAATGCGAAATCAGGTACTGAAATCTGTTCAAGAAATTGAATATTTAGCAGAAAAAGATCCAGAAAGTACAGATATTTCGAAAACAAACAAGTTGGACACATATTACCCAAACAGAAGTCATCATCTTGAGAACATGTGTCTCTATGAAGTGCTGCAAAACTACACTTTTAAATGGAATACTACAGAGAACATCAATGATGGAAAATATGGAGTCATTAGTTCCAAAAGATGTTTGGTGAAACAAACAAAAGGAAATTTGATTAATCACAGGAAGCTGAGTTGCGACACTGCTGATAAAAGGGAATTTTACTATTTAGCCCTTTTACAACTATTCAAACCATGGCGTTCAAAACTGGAATTACTTGGAGAGTTCCAGAGCTATGAAGATTCCTTTAATGCTTGTAAAGATAGCATCCAATGTTGTGCTTTTGCAAATTATGTGAAAATGTTGAACGATGATATTGATCAAGAAGCTACAATTGCAGCTGACATTGCTAGAGACAGTTCTCAAGACAGTCAAAGTTCTGCTGCGCAGAGTCAAGATCCACTAGGACAACCAATTGTTGAAAACAAAGCAGCAATCGCCATGAATGAGGTGGAAACAGCAATGTATCAAACTCAAGAATATGTAACACACTTAGGAAATTTGGAAGAACAACTACGTGTTGAGCAGAAAGAAATATATAAGCAAGTGAGACAACAGATTGACCATGGATTACTTGATGAGTGCTCATGTACGTCTTTTCAACCTATCCAAATGTACGTGAGTGGACAAGCTGGAACAGGAAAACGTTTTTTAATTAAAGTAATTACAAGTTATCTACAGAAATCAACTGAGTCGCATTTGTCTTGTGTTGTCACTGCTCCAACTAGGTTGGCAGCACACAACATTAAAGGAATTACTTTACATCGTTTACTAATGCTACCAGTAGAGCATAAAAACAAATTGGAATATCACTAGATATCTGGAGAAGCTTGCTGTGAAGTTTCAAGAGTTTTGAAGAAAAAGAAACTTCTCATTATTGATGAGGTAAGCATGGTCTCAATCTCAATGCTTGCCTTTGTGCATTTAAGAATGCAGCAAATTCTTAAAACAGAGTATGATGTATTATTTGGAGGAAAACACGTCATAGTTTTTGGAGATCTACTTCAACTCCTGTAAAAGGACAACCAGTTTTTAAAACACTGGCGCATGAAGACACCAGAAAGTGTCTGGGTAGTGTTCGAAACGTGAACATTTAGTCATATTTTGAATACAAAGGACTCATTACAAATATGCGACAGGCAAATGATGTTGATTATGGAAATATTCTCCAAGATATATGAATTGGACTACTGACAGAACATGGCAAACAAGCTTTACAGACTCGATTACTTTCCAATTTGTTTCCAAATGAAAATATAGTTCCTGAGAAAATATACATGGAAATTGCAGATAAGAAATCTGTAATCTGCTTAATGCCAACACTGCGTGAGTGTTCTATATTCAACGAACAACTTTTGAAACTGGAAAATTCAAAAATAATAAAATTGGATGCCATCGATAAAATAGAACATGAAGGAATCAACACTATTTTGAACAAAAATTGTTAATTATCAAAATAAAGATGGTATTAAATTCTTAAAGATTAAATTTGATCAGATTGAAGAGGTGAAACAAATTGGTTGTTGTTCTGTTTGTTTTTTTCTTGTTAAAGATTTATAAGTCCGTAGAAAACAGTTTCCATTTTCTCTGACATATGCAGTGACTATTCATAAATCTCAAGGTTTAAGTGTTGACAGTGCTTTGGTGAACATTGGAAGTACTGTGTTTAAAGAGGGTATGGCATATGTTGCTTTGACCAGAGTCAGAACATTATCTGGTTTGCTTTTGATTGATTTTGATGATGAGATTACTGCAGATGCCAACTGTGTCAAAGAATACAATAGGTTAAGAAGAACATATGCTCCTAATTTAGGTCAATATTCTGTATTTGAAAAGCGTGTGGTTGCTCGAAAAAGAAGGTATGAGAATATCTGTACTGAAGGTGTAGAGAAGGGAAAAAAACAAGAAAATGTTGTGATTGCAAGCAAAAAGAAAAAGGATACTGTTGAAAAGATTGTTGGTTTTCAGTTTGAAAACAGTTCTGGTGTAAACTGCTATGCTAATGTAGTGGTCAATGTTTTTTTCTTTCTTGAAGGTTTGCAACAGCAAATTATGGAGAATCTGGAAAAAAGATTTTGTTCTTTGTTACATTCTTTTTATGAAAAATTGAGATCAGATAAAAGTAAAATACAAAGCGTTTCTGATGTTCGTAATCTTTTGGATGTATGTTCTGGTTCTACACAATTTACACAAAATATCCAACAAGATGCTCAGGAGTTTTTAATGTATATGCTTACAGAATTGGAAAATGAAGGTGTAGACATAGAGAATATTTTTGGCCTTTGTTATAAAAGGGAACATCAAAGGGAAAATTGTATGTATACATGTCGCACTAATGTAGACACTGAAAGATTTTTATATTTGACATTACTGGACTGTAAATCATTGTCTTTCAGTCAATTAGTTAAAGCTGCAAACCAAAACATGGAGTGTAGGCAATGCAAATCAGAAATGTTTTCAACATTATTTATCCAAAGATATGGAAAATATATAATTTTAATGATGCAAAGTTCTACAGCTGATGGAAGAAAAATTGGACACTTTAATAAAACATTTTGTTGCTGCACACCTATCAATATCTGGAAGGACTTTTGTAGCAGTAGCAATAATTTTCCACAATGGTCCTTCAATAACATCAGGACATTACACTGCGTATCTCAAAAGTGAGAAAGGCTGGAGTCTTTGTAATGATGCTGAGTTGGTTTTCAAACAACGTTTGCCTTTCGAATTGCCAAATTCCTATTTAATATTTTTAAAGCCCAAGTTTTGAGAAGATAATTCAGCCTCTGACGAATGTATTGTCATCATTTTATAGGATTATCATTGGACAATTTATATAAAAATTACTGCAAAAATACAATTTGGCCTCAAGGAAATGTATTTATTTGAATTATGGACTTTTTGTTGTGCATTGTCTCAATGTATAATTTTTAGTGGCTTTATTTATATTGTTTATAAATTTAAGTTATAACATTTCCTTAGCAGTAATCATTTTATTTACGTGTGATTTGTATTATCTAGTATTTTACTATAGATGTATTATTGTTTCTTTAAACAATCTAATTGATTGGTTTTTTTTGCCCGCTGTTATGTGATGAGTACAGTTGAAATCATTGTTTCTAGTGAAATTCAATATATTCTGAGAACAGCAAAAAAGGCGAAGAAAAATGTTGAAATTATGCTGTGGTGTTAAAAATGTATTATTATATGTTATAACAATTTTTTCTTCTTTTTACAGATCTTATCATATTCACTACCATTTAGATTATAAAAAACGAGTGAATACAATGTGTTTACGTGTATTACTGTTGAGGTAAATTTAAGTAAGTCTTAAAATGGAGAAAGAACTGTGTTTCCAAACAGTGGAAGAAAAGGAACATGGATGGACTAGATTTCGGATAGAAAATTGGAATGCAAAAAGGAATAAAATAGGGGACAGCTTCAGAACACCTGTCTGCAAGATATATGGTATACTACAGAATAGACTAATATGGTTCTTTTGCAAGTCTTGGTAATTTAGAATTAAAAGAAATCAAACTGTTTAATTTAAATCGCATCAGTATGTGTTTTTGCAAATGTCATATTAGGTTGCATCTCTTCCCTTCAGTAATATATAAAAATGTACTATTAGTTCCCTAAAACATAAATAGTTGTAAATGTATCTTCTCTGTTATCAGTACCAAAATGTACTACTATAATAACAAATGGCCTAGCCAATAATTCTCTTTCTTATTTATAAGGTGAGGAAAAGGCATTCTCTATACCTTTTCTTTTCCATGTAAATATAATCTCATTAAACACAGTACTTTGCGTTGAAAAGGTGTTCTATAGGTTTTGTTGTGTGTGTTTGCACAGAGCACTCATGAAAGAAGACACATTTCCAGATTTATCAGAAATCGTAAATCTGGACATGTTTGTGAATGCTACACCATCCTTCTATTGGTTTAGCAAAGCACAACGAAAAAAATTGTTTTCATTTCACCTCATCTTTTCACTTTCAATATATGCTGGAATGCACAGCATATATTAAATGAGAAAAATACCTTTACTGTTTATTTTTGTGCAGGAAGGTGTCCCTTCTTGCACAAAAACAATCAACGCCGTACATGACATCACACGGATGCTTTGATGCGACGCGTAACCTCCAAGCATATTCGTAGCAGTATAAACTATGGTGCGATCACTCTCTCACTGTCAAATCAGAGCACAGGGCGCGCTATGAGAATGGTTAGAAGTGGTCACTCTTTGGAGATCCAATTCAGGTGTGTGGCTTATCCACAGTATCATAACGTTATTTTTTAACCTGGTTAAGTTTGAGGTTTGCATGAAATACTATGCTATAGGCAGATATGGATGTTTTGGCAGCGCTTATGTCCATGAAGCTTGGTTATTACTATTTACATATAGGTGCCTGAGGGAGGGAAAAGAAGTCTATGTGAATGGCGAGGATTTCACAATAGTACCAGATCACTCCTTAATTTGTAGACACATACAATTGCATGGCTCTTGTAAACAAGATGCACCTGATTTGGACTGAGTTTTGAAAGGTAGTCCGACACCTGCTATCATAACAACATTGAGTTTACTGGAAACGGGAGTCATTTACTTTGAAATAGTGGAGATTGTTGTGCAATGTTAGCAGGCATCACTTACATGATTACGGTAACTGAGCGTGTGATTTGATTAAAAAAAAGTTGTGTTAACTCCTCTGCATGGGAAGCTGGATGTTTCCATCTGGCTGTCGATTTCGACCTTGAAAGCAGAGTCAACCAAATGAGTCGTATAAGAGCGCTATTGTCTCAAAAAGAGGTCGCTCTTATATCTGGTACAGAAACATTTGTCCTTTATGTAGCAAACATCCGCACAGAAGTGCATGATTTATTAAATACAGACGTGCTCTTGAATTTTGGGGAGTTAATTTAGAGTATCTTTAATGTGTCCTTGACTACGAGGTTACCTTACTTTTTTAAAGTTAGAAGCAGTGGCCTTGTGACTTCTGTAGAAAGTATATTTGGTGTCTTTTTGTGATTTTTTCATTCGATTTTTTCCAGCATCTTTGGTAGATTGCGCTTAATACTCGCATTAGTAGCCGGGGTGCTTTTATTAATTTGTTTACATAAATATGGATGCACACCCTGCAGCAGACGATAATATGTCCCGGCTGTTGCTGCTCCGCAACCGAATGCTTAGTTACTATGGAGCGCTGCCTCTTGCAACGTTGAGTGCAGCTTATGGATTATCGTTTCGATTTTCCTTTTTCACATGCATTCAACCTGTCTTCCATTGCCTGAGCTGCGATTTCGACTGGGCTCTGGATTTGTGTCTCTGCAGTACGTTGTCTCCCAACGCGGATTATGACCAGCTGATGAGCCCCTTAGTGGTTCATGACTTGCTCTGTTCTGGCGGAGGGAGTATGGCCTTAGCAGCGACACATGGAATAATAGGACGTTGGAATGTTTTTACAGCGGGGCTTGAGGTCTTGGCACGCAGTTACATTGAAGATGACCCGAGTTTTCCTCCGATGGTGATAGAAGCTCCGGTTGTTGAGGAACATGTATGTTCATTCTCACTATTGAATTGGATGGCTGAAATGTTTTCAGATGAGAACAATGACTTCCTCTTGGAGGCTGTTGCTACATATTGTGCTTAGACGCTGTTGGATTAAGACTCTTTGATTTTTCTACGTATTCTTTATTATTTAGTTACTGTTTTTTATCAAAGAGCGAATAACTTTTTTTTGGAAATGTGAACTTGACTCTGCTTTTTAGGCTTGGACTCTGCATTCCCAATTTGCCCACGTTTATATCACGTGCGTTGATCAAGAAAGGGTGCCGTGGGGCTGAGCGTTACACGCACAGCCTGTTAAGTTAGCATGGGTTTATTAGAAGCTTACACGCTATTTTTGCTTTCCTGCTCTGCATTGCACACGACACGTACTTGTGATATTGTTTACAGAAGGCTGAGTATTTTGCTTTATATGAGAATAATTTGGTATGCTAGATTTGTAAACTGCCTAGTCATCAGTGATGTGATGAGTGATGTCACTGACCATGTCATGAGTGAGTGATGTAATATGTGACGTCATCAGCAGTGCATTGCGGGCGCGCGAGTTATAGTTATAACGGGGGAATTTCAATGGTTTTGTATGAGAGAAATGTCCAGCTAGCTAACTATAACATGGGTAAAACCTATGTTTTTTTCAGTGAATTTCGAAGGTTTTTTAAATGCTGATTCCTCACTTTAACGTGGCTGAAACCTATGGTTTTTTCAGTGAATATATATATATATATATATATATATATATATATATATATATATATAAGAAAGAAGTGACTCAAACAGCTGAGTTGAGCTTACCATCTTGAAACTACCTGAGGAAGGCGGAAGCTGAAACGTTGTAGTGGAAATATATTTTTGTTCTTTGGTGAATCTATCTGTTTGAGTCACTTCTTTCTTATATATTTTATTTCTTTGTGACTCATTGTATCCTTTGGGATCCAGATTTTTGCCCTGGCTGGCTGTTGTTTTCATGTGACCAAGCTCCGTTCGCGGAGCGAAACGCGTCAGGGAGAGCACTTGCTCTGTTATTCTGCAATAAATCTTCTGCACTGCTACACTCTATGGTGTTTTGGCGTCTCTTACTTGATTGAGGAGTGAGAGGAGTTGACGAGGAGAAGGAGGTCCGTGCCCGGCTTTGACCGCGGTCATCGGCGGTCGGGATTTCTTTGATATATATATATATATATATATATACATATATTGGCCACAATGTGATCCTGTCTGTGTCAGTATGCACTCGCCAGCAGATGCCCAGCGCTAGGGTCGGATCCTGACCCCGAACAAATTCCTTCACTCCAACAAAAGGCGCAGCACTCCAAAGCAGGTTACTTAATGGTCTTTGTTGTTCCACATCATCCACTCAACCAACGCGTTTCAGCCTGAATGGCCTTAGTCAGATAATGAATTATCTAATAACTGTTATTTGGATCCTTCACCTTAGTAAGAGCTATATATATATAATTTTTATGTACACACATAATCAGGATTTTACCAATCTTAGCCTCAGATCTGTAAAAAAATATTTTTTTTCACCTATACGTTTATAGCACTTAGCACTTCTTTGGTATCTATTTTAGATTCTATAATGTGACACATCACACACTTTTTTAGTCACGATAGAACATGGAATAAATAAGAAAGCTCACTAAGGGCTAAGGTTTTCAAAACAGCATAGAACTAATAGTAACCTTCTAGACACAGCAATTTAGTGCTAGTTGGTGAAAAAAATATGATAAAGAGTAGCTTAGTACTTACTGTAGGCACGGTTTTTATCATATTTATTAATCCTATTTAGCACTATATTTTAACACTAGTATCATTATGAATATACATGGTGTTTTAAATATTTACAGGTTCAATACAGAATGTAACAAATAGAGGAATGCTTATATAGTATCTCTAGGATTGGTGATTTTTTAAATCTCTTTAATAATACTTATTTCAAGATGCATTAGTTACCCACGCTGTCACTTCACCATTCCGTTTCATCTCCCTCTTCTTTGGCATATGTAGCACAGTCAAACTTTTGTTCTATGGATCCCACCTGCTACACCATCATCCAGGCCCACATCACAAGTAGAATGTAGTAGAAGAATGAATACATTTTTATTGTCTCAATTATTTAACATTGTTACAATTGTGATCAAACAGAGATATTCCAGCACGTAATTACTTCTGTTATAGTAGGGACTTGTTTAACCGGTCTAATACATTGATAAAATAAGTCTAAAATACTGTGTGTGACAATACAAAAACGAATAAAAGCAGTTCAAAAGCTTTCAATTGGTTCTAATACCTAAATAAGGCATTGAATTCGAGTTTTTCACTAATGTGCAGATTTTCGCTCATCTATGTAGGTCCAAGAAAAAGGTTTAGTGGCAACTTTGCAGATACATGTTCGATACTTTAGTCCCAGAGATTTCAATAAAGTGTGGTGTGCAAGGCATTGCCTAAAAGTTATTTTGCCTTATGTGCAAATTTCGCAAATCTTGCCAGTTCCATTGGAATGTCCACGTTAAAAAGGAATTTCATTGCATCTTGGCATGTGTGTATTCCGTATTTTAAAAACAATGGTTTTAGTAAAGTGCAAAGTGCCTGTGTCAAGCAGTGGCATATACAAACCAGGTGAGCCATGGATTCCTCATACTGTTGGCAGAGTCTGCAAGTACTGTCCACCTCTAAAGATTTACAGTGAATGTTAATGTCTTTTATCGGCTGCACCATGAGTCTCACTGCTTAGATTCGCTTTAAAATTGACTTGTTTAAAGCAGCATTAGGCGGTCTTCATAGGAGCTAGCAAGTATCCTGGTATTGCTGCTGGAGAGCCTCAGTTCTTTCATGTCCTCTTCCTTACAGAGTAGTCTGACTTGTGTTTTTTAAAATCAATTTTATGGTACTGGGCTGAGGAATAAAATCCTGCCAATTGGTCATGTCATGGTGCAGTTCAGTGCAGGAAGTGTGCAAGCCTTTTGGTCCACGAGTTATTTCCTTTCACAAAGATTGTTTTTAGAATTGCATTCAATGTGTGCGGAGGGGCCGCACATACCCCTTGATAAAACCACACGATCATGGCCCATTGCTCGTGACTCTGTTTGTTTAGCCCGAATTCCAAACGTACCAGTGCATTCTGGGCGTGAGTTGGAATCTGGAAAATTTGCTTAAACGCTCGACAATTGGCTTACTCCAAGATGTTGCTAAAAGCCACTGGGAATGCTAGTTGGCTGTATATGATTGAGGGAAGAAGCTTGGCGCAAATGACCGTTCTAATGGATTTGGTAGATGGGCTGCTTAATTTAGAGTTCAGTTTACATAGGGCTTTTGTTTCAATGAAAGCGATGTGTGCGGTAGTTAAATTTGGTCGTTGTTGCTATTTTCAAGATGCCCAATCTCCAATGTTGTCTGTTTATTGGCATATTTCCTAAATATTACTACCTTTGTCTTTCCCACGTTTGCCCCTAAGTCATTAATGTTGTTATATCTGTTTAGTGCTTCCAGTAATCTTTGCATGCCTTTTTTGGTGTGGTCCAGTAGCCTCATATCGTCACCGTACTGCATTAAAAATAATTTGGTCTAGCCAACTTTAGGAGATTGAAGGTTAGCCTTGGATAATGTTTTGCCGAGGTCCGCCGTGTACAAGTTACAAAAGGAGAGGCGCCAGTACACAGCCTTGGTTCAGCCCTCAGTCTGTTAGGATCTTTTTAGTGGCTGCATTCGTCGTGAGTTTCACCTGTACCCAGGTTCCGGTGTAAAGAATAATTATTGCTTGTAGCAGCATCAATGGTATCCCCAGTTTTGCAGCTTCTGCTACAGCAGACTTCGGTTAACGCCATCAAATGCCACGGAGTAGTGCACAAAACATGAAAATAGTGGAAGCTGCTTTGTCTGAGAGGACTGTTCTACTAAGTAAGCGAGGGCTAAGATGTTATCCATTGTTGATGCTCCAGACCTAAAGCCAGATTGGTAGGCTGGTGGTATTTTATTGATGTTAAACCATTGCTGCAGATCTTGCAAGAGGAGGCTTGCATATCCTTTTGCCTCGCTATCCTATAATTCGATGGGTCGCCGGTGTCTCCCTTTTTATGAATGGGTTGCAGCAAAGAACCTTTCCAAGTCTCTGGTACTATTGAATTGGCAAGGCAGGAGTGTGGTACCCCAGAAATCACAATCTTCTTTGAAGAGGTGTCCTGGTAAGCCGTTGGGACACGATGCCCCATCCTTTCTTATGTTTTTTAGGATTATTGTCAAATGGTTCACTGCAACCTGATCCTTTGATGTTTCTTCACTAAATGGGAGCTTCCCTGTAATGGGCAATTCGGCTGTATCTTCGATGGGTGGGGGAGGGTATTTTGGCAAGTCGTCAGTAATAGAGAGATGTTGCTGATGCAGTTGAGACTGACTTGGCATGTTACAATAAAATGTTGTCACATGGCAATCCATGAGTGGCTGGCAACCACATTGCGCCTATCATGGCTGTGCCCTGAGAGCCTACTGATATATGACCAAAATTCCACCTGTTGGTTTGGGGTCAGCAGGATATGAATGTGCAACCATTAGGAAACTTTATTCGAATAAAAAGAACATATCCAAAAAAGTAGAGAAAAGAAAAAGCATTCATTGAAGTTAAAATAGGCCTCCAGTAATACAGTACATAATTCATAGCAGACAATCAATAAAAACATATAACAGTTTGGCTTATAAAACATGAGATAAAGTGCATATAATTCAGCAGGGACGCATAGAATTACGAAGGAACCAACCCGAAAGGTTAGTTCATCATCATTTAGAGCAAGGACCATCACAGAAGCTACCTTATAATCAGTCACAGATAAGACTTTAAAATAAGGGATCAAAAATCTTTTGGTGAGAATTAAATATTAAGCACAGAAAAATAAAAAGTGCAGCATTGATTGTTTGTGTTGGTTATTACAAGGACAGGGTAGAAGGTCGAGGTTGGTAGCAAAACCCACAGGAAATGATAACATATATTTCATAGTGTCAGTCCTTAGCCGAAAGAGTAAGCCCCTTTCCCAGCAGCCAATTGGATTTAACAAATATTTAGAAACCGCGGGAGTGACGATCTCAATTTGCATGTATCTTGCCATTGAGGTTTTTTTACATTCTGTATCGAGTCTAGCACTTTTATACGATGCATAGAGAGTCTTTTGGAGGGTTTTACTGCTAATAGTAGTAGGGTCCGAAGGGTTTAAAAATACACGTTCTAGGTACACACTAACTAAACATTTGTGAACCGCAGCCAACCATGGTATATCCATCCCCCTGTCGCATTTCAAACAATCTGAGATTATCTCTCTTGTTATAAGAGCAGCAGGATTTTTCCAAATTCTCAACCAAAATAGGGTTGGGCGGGCCTTAACATAGTCTTCAATGTATGGTAGATTAAGTTCACAGTGACCAGCATATTTGGGTGATGAGATTGGTGCACCCAGGATTTTACGGCAGAATCTATTCTCTTCTCCCTGGATGCTGACACTATTCGTGTGCCCCCAGATTTCAGCATCGTAGGTTGCAACTGGTATACATTGAAGTCTATAGATCTTAACAGTGGGGGACGGTTTGCAGCCATTATCCCGCATTTTTTATCCCGTGGACTTTCAGGCCGCATACCATTTACCCGCAAGGACATTGACCTCGCATACCATCATGCCGCATTTTTTCAAAACGCATGTGCATTTATCACGCATGCCTTTACAACGATTACGTTGTAAAGGCATGTATGATAAATGCATTTGCGTTTTGAAAACTACGATGACGAGAGAGGTAAGGGGTTTGGGTTAATTTTGTAGGGGTGGGGGTTGTGCTGAGGTAGTTATTGTGTAGTGTAGTATTGTGTTAGTGTAGTGTAGAGTTGTGGTGGTTGTTTAGTGTAGGGTCGTGCTGGGGGAAGTGTTATAGGGGTTAGGGTAGTGTTGTAGTGTTTGTGTAGTGTAGGGTCATGCAGGGGTAGTGTTTTAGGGTTTAGGGTAGTGTTGTAGTGTTTGTGTAGTGTAGGGTCATGCTGGGGGTAGTGTTTTAGGGTTTAGGGAAGTGTTGTAGTGTTTGTGTAGTGTAGGGTCATGTTGGGGTTAGTGTTTTAGGGTTTAGGGTAGTGTTGTAGTGTTTGTGTAGTGTAGGGTTATGCTGGGGGTAATGTTTTAGGGTTTTGGGTAGTGTTGTAGTGTTTGTGTAGTGTAGGGTCATGCTGGAGGTAGTGTTTTAGGGTTTTGGGTAGTGTTGTAGTGTTTGTGTAGTGTAGGGTCATGCTGGGGTGTAGTGTTTTAGGGTTTAGGGTAGTGTTGTAGTGTAGGGTCATGCAGGGGTAGTATTTTAAGGTTTAGGGTAGTGTTGTAGTGTTTGTGTAGTGTAGGGTCATGCTGGGGTGTAGTGTTTTAGGGTTTAGGGTAGTGTTGTAGTGTTTGTGTAGTGTAGGGTCATGCTGGGGGTAGTGTTTTAGGGTTTAGGGTAGTGTTGTAGTTTTTGTGTAGTGCAGGGTCATGTAAGGGTAGTGTTTTAGAGTTTAGGGTAGTGTTGTAGTGTTTGTGTAGTGTAGGGTCATGCTGGGGTGTAGTGTTTTAGGGTTTAGGGTAGTGTTGTAGTGTTTGTGTAGTGTAGGGTCATGCTGGGGTGTAGTGGTTTAGGGTAGTATTGTAGTGTTTTTGTAGGTTCATGCTGGGGGTAGTGTATTAAGGTAGTGTTGTAGTGTATGTGTAGGGAAGTAAAGTGCTTTATGGTAGTGTTGGGGGGGCGTGCAGGGTTGTGTAAATATAGGAAAAGGACTGTGTGTCAAGGGTGGGTGGTGCAGGGGTACTACATTACAGTGTAGTATAGGGTTGGGTAGGGTACTCTTATTTACCTTAACTACTTTAACAAGGAGTATACCTTTAATATGCATGCCTTTTCGTTGTGAAGGCATGCGTGTTAAAGGCATATTCGTTTTAAAAGTATTTGTTCTCTTTATTTGCGGCCTAATAGTACTTGCGGGATCAAATTTGCAGTATGATGGTATGCGGGATATTTGTCTGCGGTCTGACATCATATATTCGTGGGGGACACCACCTCTACATTCCTCGGCTTGGGGGGCCCAAGTATGGTGTTAATAGAGTTTGTAAACTTCCTCCTGCAGTAGGCCACGTGGTCGGTCCACAACCCATTAGATGCAAATACCAAACCAAGGTATGGGAAAGTACGAGTGCTCAATAAACAATTGGAATTTAAGACTATCGATGTATTAAAATACTTCGTAGACCCACATGCCATTAAAAAAGATTTTTTTAAATTAGTGCATAGGTCCAGGGCTGCCGTAAACACTACAAAGCCGTGAACCAGAATGTGAAGAGCTTTTGGGGTGCGCCCCATCAATCCTCTGCATATAACAATGCGGTAAGTTTATGTCCATTTATAAGTGGGACATCCTGGGTTATTGTTGCCAAAGACTTATTTAGATCATTGATATATAAAATGAGTAGGACGGGGGCCAGGACACAGCCCTGCCTGACCCCCCTACCAACTTCAATGGCTTTGGAGACCTTACCATCCTTGCTAATACGCACCCGGGCATGTAGATCTTTATGCAAGTAAGCTAAAAAAGAGACCAGTGACTCCTCCAATCCATAGAATAAAAGAGTTGCCCACAGCCGAGATCTGTTAACAAAGCCGAAGGCCGAGGTAAGGTCCATTAATGCCAGATATACAGGTGTTTTCTTAGCTCTATTATATTTGCTAATAATCAGATTGAGGTTAAGCATTGTTCCACAGTGCTGATGTTACTCCTGAACCCAAATGACATGGATGTAAAACCTGGCCTTCTTTGGCCCATGACCTAATCCTGTTATAAAGTACCCTCCCTAAAATTTTCAAGGTATTATCGATCAGGGAGATTGGCCTGTAGCAACTCGGATTTGAGCGGTCCTCCTTCTTAAAAATCGGTACAATAATACTGGAGGACCAAGTATGAGGTATGAGATATAGGGGAATTAGTTAAATTGTTAAAAACATTTAAAAGTAGTGGCGCCCAAAAGTCAGGGAAAATTTTGATAAGGTCAATAGGCAGGCCGTCAGGCCCGGTGTCTTTGCGTCCCAGGCTCTGTGTAATTGTCTCCTCAACCTCAGATAATTCGATCCGGATCCCAGTAATTGGGGTATTCTCCTTAGTGACAAAACAAGAGTCCGGGGCAGCATATATCTTACTAAAATGAGCCTCCCAGGACTTACTAGAGATATTACAGCTAATTGACGACATTGGATTTCCCAGAGATCTCATGCCTTTAACGTCCTGCCAAAAATCCTTGCCATGTTTTAGAGTGTTTGCCCAAACAACATTATCCCAGTGGTCTTTGATGATCTCCTCCTTTCTAGTTTTGATAACTATTTTGTGACTCAGCCAAAGCGATTTAACAAGGGAGCTGTCTCTCGGTTTGTTCGCGAGCGCCATTTGGAGGGCTCTGTTAGCTACAGAACAGTCGGTATTAAACCAACCTGGATCTACGTTAGTTTTCTTGTTGGGCTTAGACAATATGGATTTGATGCCGATACAAAGCTCTGAGAAGGCACCGACTACCTCCAGGTTACGTTCTCTAAATGTCAGACAAGTATTAATAAATTCAGGGTAAGATCTTGCCATCTTTTAAAATACCACTTTATTATCTATACCACGCCAAACCAATCTAAGGTCAGTAGTAGGTGTCAAGTCACTGGCACCCTGCACATTGTCATAAATTGGTCTGTGTGTGAGACACAGGGTCAGATTGATCAAGTTGTGGTCCCCCTAAAGTGTGGAAATGACCTCTGCCTTTAACACACAATTTTCTAAACAAGTGGTGATAAAGATATACTCTATAGAAGAGGCTGAACCTCTGCCTCTATAGGTGGGTTCTTGCGGCCATCCCTAGAGGGCACAGCTGCGAGCTCCATAACGTCTAAGAAGTTATAAGAGCTTAAGAGATCCACTAGCTGGTCTCCTCTATGGCACAACAGTCTTGTATTAGTAGATTGGATAGCTGGGTAGATACCATTTGGAATTTTAACATTTAAGTCACCACCTAGACAAATACTCTTGGCTTTTGCGCCACAATTAACAGTTTGTAATTTAGAAACAAATTTAAACAGCTCAATAAAGTTCATATTAGGGACAGTTTTAAAATAATCATTGTAAAAGTTAATCAGATAAAATGAAATCCCGTGTGTAGATAGTAACCTGGAATTTATCATTATTAGTATGCAGAACTCTAGCGCGACCACCTGCCCTGATGTTAATCCATGGTTAGAGGCCACCAGCTGGCCGACCTGATTTGGAGATAGGGGATAGGGTATTAAAACATTCAAACCCCTCCATGAACAACTCTCGGGTTGCCCAGGTCTCTTGGAGCATTACAATATCTTGGTTATGTATTAACTCCTGCCAGTCTGGTAAATTTAATTCAGAAGCCAGGCCCGCAACATTCCAACCCAATATTTTAAGTGAAGAATCTACGATCAGTGTAGTCAGAGTGTCGGGTTTACAGGGCTGGGGGCAAATTTGTTGGGGTGCTGGTTCTACTACCTCTGCTAGCTATTAATTCATAGGGGGAATGGGCAGTCAGTCTTGGCAATCCAAACCTGATAGGGGCATGAATCTATTGCAGATGGGAAAAGAACGAGACATATTAGAGCAGTGTGCCTCGAATGTGGGCTTTTAGAAATAGCCCAATGGTAAAGCCCAAATACTAGTAATGAGATCAGCCCGCTCCCCCTGTGGCAATAATATTGCTTTTGCCACTGATGACCTGCGAAAGTTAATAACTATGCAATCCTCTTTGATGGATTTTGGGGACGTGCCCAACCATCCTACTCTCCGTACCATAATAATGTTCTCAATTTGTGATGTCCTAAATCTTTTATGTTTGGAGAGCCAATCCGCACTCTTATAGCGTAATTGCTCCCATGATTCTGTTTGATCAGGTCACACCTGCTAAAACCACAACATAGGGGCACGCCTCTGGAGGTAGATTTAATACCTCCTGTTACCCCTAGAGTCTGACAGACAAGTGGAATCGATAGCACTCTCTCGTGGTGTATTGCCAGCACCATTAGTATTGATTAGAGCCACAGGGGGAATGCTAGTGGGTGGCGTGGTGTGTATCAGATTTCCATCAATAGTTGTATTTATATCACCCCTTACAGAATTCCTATTGGCCCCTCTGATACCCCCAGATTCAAAGCACAGATGGATTTTATTGCACATATCACAGTGAATAGAGCCTGGATTAAAATTTGGGAGATCATTTGAGGTCTGTTGGCAGGTTCAAGCGCCATTAGGTGGCATGATTGACATGGTTGGCCTCCCTGCGCCAGTGCGTACAATCGCACAGGAATCAACTGAGCAGACAGTATTAGGAATCACAGGTTGGGGCACGGGATGGACGGGGGGCACCGCAGACAGACAATCCTTCAAAGTAGCAAGAAAGCTATCAAGTACACACTTAACACGATCAGTAATGACATCCATAATATAGCTTATATCCACTTCCCTCCTACTGCTACCGTTACTAATAGTAAAAAACTGATCAGTCTCAGTCTGGGTTCCGATAGAGCAGTAGAGGTGGTTGATATCTGGGGCGTGCAACTGAGCCGCAACTGTTGTGAGGTTGGAGGATGGGCGAATCCAAGAATTCAGCGTTGTGCAAGTAGAGCAAGGACAAGTCGGTTGCTTCCTCTTGGCGCTTACTACCTTAGCTGGCTTCCTTTTGTGTTTTGCCCCAATGGATGCACCAGTATTTGTCGGAGTGTCTGATATGGGGGCAATGGTTATAATATCACCTCTAGACTCCTCACAGGTAGTAATGGAAATGTCTAAGTCACTAGCATTTGCATTAATAACTTCAACTGTCGGAATCAAGGGTTGGAGCGGTAGCCTTAGGTCAAGAGAGACGCCTCTCAGTCAGTTAAATTTCATTACTAACAATACTGAGCGCTCTTTCCAGCATACTATCAATACTTGTTGCAGCAGATCTAAATACCGGTTGTCTCACACGCATCCCCATAGTGACATTAACACGTAAGTCTGATGAGTATGAGAAATTTTTCTTGGCTCACCTAAGAGGATTACGATCAGCAAATACCAGTCAAAATGGAGGTGGCCCAGTCCAGTCTCCTTCATCTCTGATGGGCGCGGACGGGCCTGCCCTTGGCCCGGGCTTTGACCAGGCAGCGCCCGGGCATGCCCGCATGCGTCCTGCACTGCGGGAGCCCTTTGTCAGTTTTGAGCGCCTCCTGGCTCTGTGATGCAGCGTGGGTGGCGTTTCCTGGTGCTGCTGCTGGGATTCCTGGGATGTGTAGTCCCGGCACAACAAGGATGCCCAAATGACTCTTTCAGCGGTGGGCGGCAGAAAAGCGTCGTCTCTGCTGGTTGGTGTAGCACAAGGCGCCCAAATGACTCTTCCGGCGGTGGACGGCAGGAAAGCGGAGTCTCCACGGGTAAGTGAGGCCCAAGTTCAAAGGGACATTTTTCCTATGAATTTTCCTTGCGTGGAGTTGATCTTGAAATGTTGTTTCTTTACCCTCTTGTATATGAGTACGGATGGCTGATCTCAAGGCCCACTTGCTTTGTCCCACTTTTACAAACTGGGGTTGTGATTGGCAACAGAACCTTTTTCCTAAGGCTCGACTGTGTTTTGTTTGTCTGCATATCAAAAGATCATACACCTCTGTCACTAGTTTAATCCAATTTTTACAAACGTTACCTGCTGTAAATTCATGGGCGAGTCTGGCCAGTTCCTTTTCCACTTACATAGGGCTGATGTGTCTATTGTGTTCCATTGTATTCTCCTCTAAGGGTGTGGACTTCCTGCCCCTTAGTTTGACCCGCAATGACAGTGAGCGGATGACTGGCCAATTGTAATGCATAGACTCTAGCCCGTGGGAGATGGTCACTCGTCTGGAACATAGGGGCCGATTACGATGGCCGGTGGACAAAGTAAGCCCGCCATCGTTGGTGCAAAAGGGACCACCCGCCATAGGTGCAGCGGTCTCACAAAATGAATTAGGATGCACCCGCCACACTGGCAGGCACATCCTGTATGTTTACATTGTGGCGGGTGGCAGCACCCGCCACAATGTAAAAATACCTGTTTCAAATTTGCATGTACAACGTGGCAGACACTGTGCGGTGCCTTTGCTTAAGTTCTGTGATAATGGATGTTAAAACTTCTGGTAGTGAACTAAGCTTCTCCACTATTGGTAACCACGAGCACCTGGTGGGTGGTAATGACCTCAGCAGATATAATTTTCCTGTAAAGGTGTTGATTTTAGCTTCGATGTTGATCATGGCTATCGCAATTGCCTGCATTGTATTCATTTGTATTTCCAGTGTTTGAGTTTTCCAGGTGAGCGCGTTGATGGCCATTGATAAGGTGGAATTAAGTGAAGGTAATAAAGGATTTTGTTTTATGACATCCGATCTGGGATGTGCACTTGGTTTCAGCGGACGAATGGAGGAGATTCTGTTCTCCAAAGAGGCTATTTTCTCTCCGGTCCTCTCCCGTCAAAGGGTTAAAGGTGAAAATGTTGATTGCTGATAGGCTCCATGACTGGGATGGGGATGTAACGTGCAGTTTGTTTCTGCACTCTTCTTCTTTATAAATAAAGGAGCTATAAGGCTAGAAAACAGGTAACCCCCCACTCAAAATCTCATATACAAACTAGGACCTGCTCACACAGTGAATGTAGTCCTCAAATTCCCACCCAACAATCGAAATGTTTGTTGGGGCAGCAGCTAACGTTATGCCGCCTATGCCTTACGAATCTGGGTCACCACTTTCAATTGAATTAAAACTGATTTAAAATGTTGAGCTATATTCCCCCGCTGTCATTCCCCCTCCTCAAACCCTCCCCTCATATGAAGAAACTCCTTCAAGTGAGTACAGAGAAAAGAAGGAGAGAAAAAAGATGTGAGAAGGGATGGTGGAGCCTCACAGGAGTAAAACCATGGGGGTAGGCAGGATGGTACTCGCCTGCTACCTTCTTGATCAGGACTGCGACAGCTCTTCAGCTGAAAGCTCTGTGCTGTGCAGTGCTGCTCTTAGCCAGGTCTTCTGCGTGGGGCGTCCAGAGGGGGTGGGTGACTTCTTGCTGCTGGCTCAGTTGAATTGGCTGAGAATGGCTGGGAGAGGGCTGTACAGTGTTAAAGTGACGAGTGGACGGGTGGGTGAGTCTGAGCGGGTGGGCGGATGGACTGGGTGGTGGGTACCACTGGGCTGGAATGGGTGCAATGGGGTCAGCGGGGGCAGTTGGAGCGGTGGGGGGGTGATGGAATGGCAGGGAGGATCGCAAGAGCAGGGCACGCTGGGCGCTGCTAGCTGTACCCAACCTAGTTGGGTCACCTCTGCGGGGCTCCTGGGCAGTACACTCCAAGGCCACTGCTAATGGTGGCTGTGCTCTCACGCTCTACTTGGGCCCTGCCCCTGCCTTGCCTCTCCTCCACTTCTATATAAGCCCCAACACAACAGTGTTAGCCAAGCACGCTGCATGCCATACACCGCACTCCACGCACCAGCCACTTGCCGCTCCTAGTACCTTGCTGTCGCACAGGCTGTCAGACCGGCAGGACCAGATGCGCTGCGGTTCTCTATGCCCCCTGCTGGCTCTAGTGCAGCTCTGTGTGTCTCCGTGCGGGTTTCTTGCTGGCTTATTGCTGGCCATTCTGCCTTTCGTTCCACGTTCTGCGTTCTACTGCGTCTCACAGACTAGGAGTCGGAGTCCGTCGGGGTTAAGCGCCGGAGTCAGGCGCTTGGAGCTGGGCGCTAAGAGCCGGGAGCCGGCAGCCTCTCGCCTCCATGGATTCTGCTTCCAGTTTCCGCTGTAGGTGTGGCAAACTCTCCCTCTCCAACAGCTCTCCAACAGCTACTAGAATGTAGTACACTAATGCCTTCCTCTACGGTATCCTTTCACAGCTGCTACACAAGTGGGAAACTTTCATATCGAGCACTGCGTGTCTATCACTTAGTCAATCTTGTAACTCAAACATCACACCTTCCTTAACATTCATTGGCTCCTGTTAGACGCAGAGGTTTCAGGCTGACTGGGACACCTCAAAGCCAATCCGAATGCACCGTTCCAAATAGGATGAGCACGATACACTTGTCTGATAACCTACTCTCACCATCTGGTAGCTTGGTACTGAGCAGTCAAACTTATCCTCAGGGCTTGAGTGTAAAGTATTGGCACAACACCATAGTGTACATCACAAAAATACTCCACACCTTATATATAGAACACTTGTTTTTGTATCACACACACACACACACACACACTGAAATCAAAATGAGATACACATTGTATACAAACTCTACAGTTATTCCCAATTGTCAAACTTCTCCATTGAAATCAAAACAAAACAGTTACATTTAAATGCCGAACTTTCCCATTAGCAGAAAGGCCAAACAGTCACAAGTCTTTGACTAGGCCTTGTGACCTCAGTCATTCAACTACAACAGCCAATGATACACATTGCTCGTGCTTGTGCATTTTTGACTAGATATTCGGAAACAACTAACACGTAAAGAAACAGTCACTTAATTTTGTCCATCTGGATTAGACCTCCAGACACCCGGCGGCACCTGCCTGAGTGCAGGATCGATATCCCACGTAAACAAAAGGTAGTCACCCAAGAAGCTGGCTCACTTTCAAGTCTGTAGCAATGTTTCCCCCTGACTCGGATGTTTGACCTGCCATAGCCCCGACAGTCAGCTGCAGGTGCCCACAAGGAACACAAAACACCTCAGGCCTCATCATAGTGTTCTCCACAATAAAGCTGTCATCCTCCTGATCTAGAGGCCGAAGACACTCTCAGTTCTTGGCTCAGGTTCCCCCAACACCCCTCGGACACCACACACTTTGGGGTACAAGCTGGCAGACGTTCCCTTGGTTGCAAGCAGGGGTCCCTGGGATTCTGCAAGCTTCCCCACACTCCTCGAACTACTCACATCTTGGCACTTCAGGCTGCTGCTGATCTTTGCGAGCACACTTCATTGCGTAGTGTAATGATAGTGTACGTCAGGACATTCCTTATATTACCCAAAGATCACTTCCACCCGCCCCCACCACATCCAGTGGGGTCCTGACAATCTCATGGAGACAATGAGATCCTTTGTATCCCTGGGATCTTGTGGACAGGATGCCAGTTCAGAAGACCTTGGAGAGTACTTAGGGACCCAGACCACAACAGTTGGCACTTAGCTGCTGGCCATTAATGTCCAGACAATATCCAGCATGTGTTTTTTCCCTTCCTGGAGCATGACAAGCTCCAGGCCACCCCAAGTCTGCAGATAGTCCAGTTTCAGTCCCTCCTGCCCTAATGCATCCTTGTGTCGATGTTCCAGCATCAAACCAGTTGGTATACAACTGTTACAACGCATTTTTTACCACGCAATACCATAACCACGCATCTTTTACCACGCAAATACTTTTACCACGCATACATTTACAACGCATACTTTTACAACGCATGTATTATTACAACGCATATACTTTACAACGCATTTTTAATGTAAATTTAGTGTTTTTTTAAAAATAATTTTCATAATATTTAAATTAATAGTAATATATTTAATGTGTAATATTATTTGTTATGTATTCTTTTAAATATAATAATTAGTAATATGTGTGTTTTTGGTAAAATTTTAAAAATATTTTAATTAATATTTTAATTAATTAATTTAATTAATAGTAATATATTTAATGTGTAATAATATATGTTATTATTTTTACATATAATTATTGTAATTTTAGACATGAATTAATTAATTAAAATTAAATTTATTTATTTATTAATATTGAAATATATTTAAAAAGTAAGTATGATAAGAGTTACTATATATTGGTATTAATTTATTTGATTTTATTAGTATTATATTTTATTTCAAATTAATTAATAGTAATTTATATAAAAAATATAATTTTAAAATTTTTATTTAATTTTATTACAATGTCTATAATTTTATCAACATATAAAAATAATGAAAATAATTATTTATCATTATTTAATGTAAATTAAACATTAATAAATTACTCTAAACCTTAAAGAATAATTAGTAATATTTGTGTTTTTGGTAAATTTTTAAAAATATTTTAATTAATATTTTAATTAATTAATTTAATTAATAGTAATATATTTAATGTGTAATATTATATGTTATTATTTTTACATATAAATATTGTAATTTTAGACATGAATTAATTAATTAAAATTAAATTTATTTATTTATTAATATTGAAATATATTTAAAAAGTAAGTATGATAAAAGTTACTATATATTGGTATTAATTTATTTGATTTTATTGGTATTATATTTAATTTCAAATTAATTTAGAGTACATTAATTAAAAAAATATATCTTTAAAATTTTAAATTAATTTTATTACAATGTTTAAAATTTTATCAACATATAAAAATAATGAAAATAATTATTTATCATTATTTAATGTAAAATAAACATTAATAAATTACTCTAAACCTTATTGAAAATGTTGGTTCCCACGGTTTAACACTGTTTTCTATGGTAACAATTGTCCTTCATTTATTTCTATGACATTGCATATGGGTCCCGCGATACAGTTATAGGATGAATTAAAGAAGAGGATAGACTGAGAAAAGAAAGGAAAAGAATCAAGAAAACAGGTAAGGAGACATGATAGGTAATATATATAAAATTTAGTCAATTAATTATATAAAGAATAAATAAATTAATACAAACAACAGATGTAGAAATTTAATTGAGAATTTTATTATTCATAAATATATTTTTTATTTTAAGTAGTTTTTTTATTACATTTATTACATATTTTTTAAACATTTTAGACTGAATGTACAATTTATTAAAAAATAAAACAAAGTAATAATATTCTTTAAAAAAGTAGTCCCTTTATTTTCGTTGTAGACATCCATGACGTCATGACGTTAACATGTGCGTAAGCGGCCATTTTGAAGAGCATCGCTGGAGGAAGCAGCAGGAAGCTGATCTGCGTTCAGGTAGGAAACTTTTTATACTTTATTATAAAGTAAAATAGTTATAAAGGAACACGTTTATTGTAAGGGAAGTATAAGTTGAGGTTGCTCTTAAAAAAAAAGATGTTATAGAACTTATAAATGCATGTCGCTAATCATATATCGAGAATATGTCTAAGTCGGGTTCAATGTTAAAAAAAAAGACATGTATATTTCATTTCTAAAAAGGTATATTACATTTTAAAAATGTCAAAAGATGTTTACGATTATGCTACATGTATTTTTGTTGAATTGTTTGTTTAAAAATGCATTTTTGAATGTTCCGAAATAATATGGAAAATATAAGAGAGAGTAATTCGAGGTTAGTTTATTGTTTAAAAAAGCTTCTTTGAAAAAGAATGATTGATTTATTTTTGATTTTGGCAAATGGATTGGGCATTTTGTTCGTATTTTTTGAAAACGGAAAAAAAAGTTAGCAAACTTTGTTTGTATTTGGTTGATTTTTGTGGTTAAAGTTGGTAGATAGAAAGATATCTTTCCTTTTCTTGGTTTTATTTTGGACAGCGATTCTGATTGATTCATTTGAGAGATGTAATTATCAGAATGAGATTGAAATTAGGGATTACGTGTTTGTGAACTTTGAATTGATTTTGAGCAGTCATTCATTTAAGAAAATATTTGTAAAATATTATGCATCTTAATAATTTTGCAATGCGAAAATACTTTACAAGAATATGCAAGCATTTATTTCATCTGAATAATATGGAGTGGTATGTTTCATAATAATTTTGAAAAATATAGTTTCTAAATATTTATTAATAATAATTGCACTCGTTAGAAAAAAAAAGTTTTTGCAATGTATGAAAAAAATATAAATATTTTATTCGGACATATTTGTATAGGATATTTAAAAATATCAATTTAGAAAAAATACAAAAAAAATTTGGAAATTTTTATCCATTTGCCTTTAAAAAAGGGTCGTTGTAGAAGCTTTATTAAAACAATTTTTTGAGGTACAGAAAAGAAAAGAAGAGTTTGCAGAATTTATCAATAATGCATTTTAAAAAATTCCTGAATGGTAAAAAATTACTTAATAACTTTTAACAAATTGGTTTTATCACCAATTAGTAGAAAAACACTCAAAAGTATTGTATTATAGAGTGTATAAAAAAATTTTCAAAAAAAGGAAACCCGACTTCTTTTTGGAAAAAGTTTTTTTTTTTTTTTTAAAAAGCCAATTTAAAATTTTATGAGGAATTAATTTTTGGGCAAAGCAGGAAAGTAATGTAAAGGTGAATATTAAAAAGAGAGAATGTTAGCAAGATTTTCCAGGTAATCCAAAGCCACGCACAACGAAAACTGTTGCAATAATGCCAATAGTCGTTCAGACATTTCTTTTGTTTTTTGAGTAATTCGTGAGTTTAGTTTACCTGTGAGAGTTTGAGAAATTCTCATTTCTTGGAAACTTTGCTCCTTCTTCAAAGTTTCCAAAAAAGAGTAGAAATTTGGGTGGTGTTTTCCAATTACATGGTTGAAGGAGTTATGCCATCCCTCTATGGCATTATTTGTTTTGGCCTCTCCCTGTAAGCAACTCGAATAACAGTTCCACCACTCCACATGGAAACGTGGCTTCCTCCTGCGACCCGATCTGCTTAGGTGTCCAATCCATGTGTCTTCCATATAATTTAGAATGGGTGCCAATTTTTCTTCATTTGTTAAATAATAATCAGATTCTATAATGGCAGTGTAGTATTCGTCTACACTTTGGGGAGGCACAAAACAAAGAGCAGTTAATTTTTTTAATTCAACTTGTAGTTTGCTGTTTGATGAATATTCTGTAACAAGGGGTGTTTTTTGTAATTTACGCCAGAATGCCTGGGAAAAATGGAAAAAACACCCCTGAATTTGGGTATCCGTGTACATTTTGGAGATCACATTGATCATGCTCAATTCAAAATCAATAATTATTTTCCTAGGACTTTGGTGAGTTTTGGATTTAATAACAGACAAAAATTCTGTGTATGTTGCAGAAGTTTTATCAGGCAGCAAACTATATACTAGGGGGATTACACTATTGTTAATTTTAGCATGTATTGTATAAATTTGGGTGAATGGATGGGGTGTGCTTTTAAACGTCCCATCCATCATCCAAATTTCACTGCTTTCCAGTTTTAGAAGGTTACGGGGAGTACTAAATATTAATATACGTTTCTGAGGGTTTTCATTATCATGCAATAGGAAAGATTCATCAGAAAAAGATATTGTAAGTTCATGAGGTATAACTATGTCAGAAAAGGTATGTGGTGTATTAGTTTGTGTATTACTTGCCTGCTTTTGACGTTGAATAATTCTACGCAAATTATGGATGGTAGGCATATTACTTGCTATATGTGTAGGGACATGTTGAGCTACCTCTCTTAAAATTGTTCCTGTAGAATCATTGGAGGTGCTTGCCATTACTTTCATCTCGTTTACTGTTTCTCTTACATCAACCTCCATTGCAGAGGCAGAGTGGTTATGGTCAGTTGTTCTTACAATAATATCATCAACCGTAACCTCTCTGCCGCTGCAACGGGTTGAAAAGTAATTCACGCACCTCCAATGATTCCTTGTTAAACTTATTCTTTCCCTACAATAAATGTAACCTCCATGATTTAATAATCGGTTTCCCTTTCTGGACATAATATAATTTGAAGTTGGATGAGTAGACATGTTCTAGAAGAAAAAAAAATAGAAAATTTAGTTTATTTTTTGCTTTTTTGAAATTTATTATTATTTACAAAAGAATCACTTGTCATAATGCAACAATTTCTTAGAAGTATGAATAATAAGTAATACTTATTGACTATTTAGCAATTTTACAAGTGCAGAACTTATCTGGGGTTAAAATACTTAGTAATTCCTTTCCTGAATACAACACTTTCCTTAATGTAGCACTTTAACAGATTTTGAATAGTAAATAAAACATATACACTATCAAGCACTTTACTTACTCAATTACTTACCTGGAGTTGAAATGGTAATTAATACCCTTACACTATCCAGCACTTTCCCTACTACAGTACTAACTCTTACATTATCCACTACTTTCTCTTCAGCTTCACTAACCTGGAGTTAGACTAGTAATTAATTCCTTTACACTATCCTGCACTTTCTCTTCATTTGCATTTAACTGGAGTTATAATAGTAATTAATACTCTTACACTATCCAGCACTTTTTCTTCAGAAGCACTTAGTTGGAGTTGAAATAGTAATTAATACCCTTATACTATCCAGCACTTTCCCTACTGCAGCACTTACTTGGAGTTGGAATAGTAATTAATACCTTTACACTATCCAGCACTTTCTCTACTGCAGCACTTACCTGGAGTTGGAATAATAATTAATACCCTTACACTATCCAGCACTTTCCCTAATGCAGCACTTACCTGGAGTTGAAATAGTAATTAATACCCTTACACTATCCAGCACTTTCACTAATTGAGCTCTTAATTGGAGTTGGATTAGTTATTAATACTCTTACACTATCCAGCACTTTCCCTACTGCAGCACTTACTTGGAGTTGGAATAGTAAATAATACTCTTACACTATCCAGCACTTTCCCTACTGCAGCACTTACCTGGAGTTGAAATAGTAATTAATACCCTTACATTATCCAGCACTTTCCCTAATGCAGCACTTACCGGGAGTTGGAATAGTAATCAATACCCTTACACTATCAAGCACTTTCCCTACTGCAGCACTTACCTGAAGTTGGAATAGTAAATAATAACTTTACACTATCCTGCACTTTCCCTAATGCAGCACTTAAATGGAGCTGGAATAGTGATTAATACCCTTACACTATCCAGCACTTACCCTAATGTAGCACTTAACTGGAGTTGGAATAGTAAATAATACCCTTACACTATCCAGCACTTTCCCTACTGCAGCACTTACCTGGAGTTGGAATAGTGATTAATACCCTTACACTATCCAGCACTTTCCCTACTGCAGCACTTACCTGGAGTTGGAATAGTAATTAATACCCTTACACTATCCAGCACTTTCCCTACTGCAGCACTTACTCAGAGTTGAAATAGTATTTGATACCCTTACACTATCCTGCACTTTCCGTAATGCAGCACTTACCTGGATTTGGAATAGTAATTAATACCCTTACACTATCCAGCACTTTCTCTTCAGTAGCACTTACTTGGAGTTGGAATAGTAATTAATACCCTTACACTATCCAGCACTTTCTCTAATGCAGCACTTAAGTGGAGTTGGAATCGTGTTTAATACACTTACACTATCCAGCACTTTTTCTACAGTAGCACTTATCTGGAGTTGACATATTAAATAATACACTTACACTTTTCACCACTTTCTCTACTAAAGGACTTATCCTGGGTTGGAATAGTAAGCAACACCCCTCAACTTTCCTAAACTATTTCTACTGCAGCACTTACTTGAATTCAGAATGGAAACTTTTAAGCATACACTTTCTAACTCAGAAGTTAAAAAAGTAAAACATATGTTTGCAATGTTTCATATTTTTTTTAAACTTGTCTTTTCTATCTGACTACAAGTTGAAATATTTCTTATGTTTTATTGAATTTATTTACCTTATAGGTAGCTGCTTGTAATTGGTGAATAATGTGGTCTGATTGTTCTTTTGTTTGATGGTTTCCTTGGTAGTAGGAATATATAATGTTCTCTATTTCTAAAACAAGGGGAAAAAATGTTGATTTTTATTGTGCTTTGAGTTTGGTACAAAAAAAATGTGACTGTAAATTTGAAACAGAATAATAATTTGTCATTGAAATTGAAATTCTCTTTTATCTGTATATGTGAGGAAAATTAACATATTAACACAATCCAGCACTTTCACTAATGCAGCACTTATCTGGAATTGGAATAGTGATTAATACCCTTACACTATCCAGCACTTTCCCAACTGCAGTACTTACCCTGAGTTGGATTAGTAATTAATACCCTTACACTATCCAGCACTTTCCCTACTACAGCACTTACCTGGAGTTGGAATAGTAATTAATACCCTTACACTATCCAGCACTTTCCCTACTGCAGCACTCACTTGGACTTGAAATAATAATTAATAACCTTACACTATCCAGCACTTTCACTAATGCAGCACTTAATTGGAGTTGGATTAGTTATTAATACTCTTACACTATCCAGCACTTTCACTACTGTGGCACTTACTTGGAGTTGGATTAGTTATTAATGCTCTTACACTATCCAGCTCTTTCACAACTGCAGCACTTACCGGGAGTTGGATTAGTAATGTATACCCTTACACTATCCAGCACTTTGTCTTCTGCAGCACTTACCTGGAGTTGGAATAGTAATTAATACCCTCACACTATCCAGCACTTTCCCTAATGCAGCACTTAATTGAAGTTGGATTAGTAATCAATATGCTTACACTATCCAGCACTTTCCCTACTGTAGCACTTAATTGAAGTTGGAATAGTAATCAATATGCTTACACTATCTAGCACTTTCTCCACTGCAGCACTTACCTGGAGTTGAAATAATAATTAATACCTTTACACTATCCAGCACTTTCCCTAATGCAGCACTTAACTGGATTTGGAATAGTAATTAATACCCTTACACTATCCAGCACTTTCCCTACTGCAGCACTTACCTGGAGTTGGAATAGTGGTTAATACCCTTACACTATCCAGCACTTTCTCTAATGTAGCACTTATCTGGAATTTTGAATAGTAATTTATACCCTTACACCATCCAGCACTTTCTCTTCAGCAGCACTTACTTGGAGTTGGAATAGTAATTAATACCCTTACACTATCCAGCACTTTCCCTAATGCAGCACTTAATTGGAGTTGGATTAGTTATTAATACTCTTACACTATCCAGCACTTTCCATACTGTGGCACTTACTTGGAGTTGGATTCGTTATTAATACTCTTACACTATCCAGCTCTTTCACAACTGCAGCACTTACCGGGAGTTGGATTAGCAATGTATACCCTTACACTATCCAGCACTTTGTCTTCTGCAGCACTTACCTGGAGTTGGAATAGTAATTAATACCCTCACACTATCCAGCACTTTCCCTAATGCAGAACTTAATTGAAGTTGGATTAGTAATCAATATGCTTACACTATCCAGCACTTTCCCTACTGTAGCACTTAATTGAAGTTGGAATAGTAATCAATATGCTTACACTATCCAGCACTTTCTCCACTGCAGCACTTACCTGGAGTTGAAATAATAATTAATACCTTTACACTATCCAGCACTTTCCCTAATGCAGCACTTAACTGGATTTGGAATAGTAATTAATACCCTTACACTATCCAGCACTTTCCCTACTGCAGCACTTACCTGGAGTTGGAATAGTGATTAATACCCTTACACTATCCAGCACTTTCTCTAATGTAGCACTTATCTGGAATTGGAATAGTAATTTATACCCTTACACTATCCAGCACGTTCTCTTCAGCAGCACTTACTTGGAGTTGGAATAGTAATTAATACCCTTACACTATCCAGCACTTTCCCTAATGCAGCACTTAATTGGAGTTGGATTAGTTATTAATACTCTTACACTATCCAGCACTTTCCATACTGTGGCACTTACATGGAGTTGGATTAGTTATTAATACTCTTACACTATCCAGCTCTTTCACAACTGCAGCACTTACCGGGAGTTGGATTAGTAATGTATACCCTTACACTATCCAGCACTTTGTCTTCTGCAGCACTTACCTGGAGTTGGAATAGTAATTAATACCCTCACACTATCCAGCACTTTCCCTAATGCAGCACTTAATTGAAGTTGGATTAGTAATCAATATGCTTACACTATCCAGCACTTTCCCTACTGTAGCACTTAATTGAAGTTGGAATAGTAATCAATATGCTTACACTATCCAGCACTTTCTCCACTGCAGCACTTACCTGGAGTTGAAATAATAATTAATACCTTTACACTATCCAGCACTTTCCCTAATGCAGCACTTAACTGGATTTGGAATAGTAATTAATACCCTTACACTATCCAAAATTTTCCCTACTGCAGCACTTACCTGGAGTTGGAATAGTGATTAATACCCTTACACTATCCAGCACTTTCTCTAATGTAGCACTTATCTGGAATTGGAATAGTAATTTATACCCTTACACTATCCAGCACTTTCTCTTCAGCAGCACTTACTTGGAGTTGGAATAGTAATCAATACCCTTACACTATCCAGCACTTTCCCTAATGCAGCACTTAATTGGAGTTGGATTAGTTATTAATACTCTTACACTATCCAGCACTTTCCATACTGTGGCACTTACTTGGAGTTGGATTAGTTATTAATACTCTTACACTATCCAGCTTTTTCACAACTGCAGCACTTACCGGGAGTTGGATTAGTAATGTATACCCTTACACTATCCAGCACTTTGTCTTCTGCAGCACTTACCTTGAGTTGGAATAGTAATTAATACCCTCACACTATCCAGCACTTTCCCTAATGCAGCACTTAATTGAAGTTGGATTAGTAATCAATATGCTTACACTATCCAGCACTTTCCCTACTGTAGCACTTAATTGAAATTGGAATAGTAATCAATATGCTTACACTATCCAGCACTTTCTCTTCAGCAGCACTTACTTGGAGTTGGAATAGTAATTAATACACTTACACTATCCAGCACTTTCTCTAATGCAGCACTTAAGTGGAGTTGGAGTCGTGTTTAATACACTTACACTATCCAGCACTTTCTCTACAGTAGCACTTATCTGGAGTTGACATATTAAATAATACACTTTAACTTTTCACCACTTTCTCTACTAAAGGACTTATCCTGGTTTGGAATAGTAAGCAACACCCCTCAACTTTCCCAGACTATTTCTACTGCAGCACTTACTTGAATTTAGAATGGAAACTTTTAAGCATACACTTTCTAACTCTGAAATTAAGAAAATAAAACATATGTCTACAATGTTTCATATTTTTTTTAAACTTGTGTTTACAATTTGGCTATGAATTGAAATGATTTAAATGTTTTATTGAATTTATTTACCTTATAGGTAGCTGCTTGTAATTGCTGAATAATGTGGTCTGATTGTTCTTTTGTTTGATGGTTTCCTTGGTAGTAGGAATATATATTGTTCTTTATTTCTAAAACAAGGGGAAAAAATGTTGATTATTATTGTGCTTTGAGTTTGGTGATAAAAAAAATTTGACTGAAAATTGAAAACAGAAAAACAATTTGTCATTGAAATTGAAAATCTCATTTATCTGTATATGTGAGGAAAATTGACATGTTAACACAATCCAGCACTTTCTCTACTGTAGCACTTACTTGAAGTTGGAATAGTAATCAATATGCTTACACTATCCAGCACTTTCTCTAATGTAGCACTTATCTGGAGTTGGAATAGTAATTTATACCCTTACACTATCCAGCACTTTCCCTACTGCAGCACTTACCTGGAGTTGGAATAGTGATTAATACCCTTACACTATCAAGCACTTTCCCTACTGTAACACTTAATTGAAGTTGGAATAGTAATCAATATGCTTACACTATCCAGCACTTTCTCCACTGCAGCACTTACCTGGAGTTGAAATAATAATTAATACCCTCACACTATCCAGCACTTTCCCTAATGCAGCACTTAACTGGATTTGGAATAGTAATTAATACCCTTACACTATCCAGCACTTTCACTAATGGAGCACTTACTTTGAGTTGGAATAGTAATTAATACCTTTACACTATCCAGCACTTTTTGTACTGCAGCACTTACCTGGAGTTGGAATAGTAATTAATACCCTTACACTATCCAGCACTTTCCATACTGCAGCAGTTTTTGGGACTTGGAATATTAAGTAATATCCTTACAATATCTAGCACTTTATACACTTCAGCACTTACTTTAAGATTAAATATTTAAACATTATTTTACATTTTCTACCATTTTCTTGACTGTTGCACTTACACAAAGTTAAAATAGTAAAAAATACTCCAACACTATTCAGCAATTTTGGTACTGCAGTACTTATTTCGAATTATAATAATAAGAACATTTTTTACAAGACTTATCACTTTTTAAAATACAGCATTTAAATAAAAAGTATTTTACTACTAATTTAAATATTTTACCTTTTGGAATGATGGTTTGATATCAGATTTCGTTTGTTTTCGCTCAGATTTATTTCTTCGTTTTCAAAGACCAGTTTCACTTTTAATAAAAAAAAAATATATTTTTAAATATTTTACCTTATTGCATTCAAATGTTATTTAATGAACTTTTTCAGGAAATTACACTCTTTATTTATTTGTTATCAAATAAGAATAAAAAAATTGTTGAGAAATTGATTATCGTTTTTTTATACATTTTTTACATTTACCTCTATACTTACACCTACACAAGAAACTACTCCCACCTTTACACTACCCCAATCCTAACACATTACCACACTTTTACACTACCCAAACTACCCACACTAATTTCTTTCTTATACTATCTTAATTCACTACTACGCTACTAACACTACTCCCCCCCCTACATTAACCAAAAACATAAAACACTACTACGCTACCTACACTACTCCCACACTTACACTATCCTAAACATAAAAACAGTACTTACCTACGCACACTACTGCCACCCCAATACTACACTAAACTCTAATACACTACTACGGTACCTACACTACTCTCACCCCAACAACACTCTAAACCCTAAAACACTATTACGTTACTCACACTACTCCCACCTCAATACTAGTGTGAACCGTAAAACACTATTATGCTGCCCACACTACTGCCACACCAATACTAATCTAAATAATAAAAAACTACTACGCTACCCACACTACTCCCACCCTAACACTACCCTTAACTCTAAAACATAACTACGCTATCCACAATACTCTCACCCCAACAATACTCTAAACCCTAAAACACTATTACTCTACCCACACTATTCTCACCCCAAAAATACTTTAAACCCTAAAACACTATTACACTAACTATACTACTCCCACCCCAATATTACTCTAAAACTTAAAACACTACTACGTTACCCACTCTACTCTATCCCAACAGTACTCTAAACACTAAAACACTACAACGTTTCCAACACTACTCCCACCTCAACACTACTCAAACCCCTATAACAGTACTACGTTACCCACTGTACTCCATCCAAACAGTATTATAAATCCTTAAGCTTTAATACGCTACCCACTTTACTCCCACCCCAACACTACTCTAAATCTTAAAACACTGCTTCGCTACCTACACTACTTCTACCCCTACACTACCACAAACCCTAATACACTTTTATGCTAACCATATTACTCCCACTCTTATACTAACCTAAATCAAAAACATTACCACACTCATACAGCATCCACACTACGTATACCCTTATACTACCCAAAATACTACTACGCTATACACACTACTGCCACCTGTAAATTAACTTAAACTTAAAATAATAATATATATTCTTTTACCTTTTTATGTGATGACCTTCAAATTCTCGATGTTGGAAAAATGTAGTATTTATTCTACAGTTATTTCTCCTGATAAAAATTTGCAAAATATGTTTATTAATAATTTTATTTGCGTTTGACTGGTTTAGAAATAATATATAAAAAATGTCTGAATTTTACCTTCAAAATATTTTAGCACAGTTTGGTTTGGTAAAGTTTTTGCCGTCAAAATTGCAGTTGTTCGACTAATGGAAAAAAAGGTTTTATCATAATATATAGCATCAATAAATTTATTTTGATTTAATTAATTAATTTATTTTGGGATCGTATTAAATTGTTTTATTAAATATCGAGTTATTTTAAATTAAATAAATAATATGAATATTAAAATATATGTCTTTATTGGTAATATATATTAATAAATATTTTTATTTCTTTGGGTTAAATCAATATTAAATTTCTTTAATATATCGTTATATATTTTATTTACTTACTAATAAAATGAAAAATTATACTCCGGAGATTTGATTTTGCTTTTGAAGAGGTGATGAGGTCAGAGAGTCAGGTTTGTCGTCTGGTCACTCTGGTAGTTGCGGATTAACTGGTTTACAAATGGTGTCTGTCTCGTATTTATATGTTTGGGTTAATGTTTCTGTTTTTTAAAAAAAACACAGTGCTGTAATGTAAAAATTATAATTAATCTATTTCTGTGTAAACATATAATTTTTAGTTTTTTTAAAAGATACGTAAATAGTGTTTTTCATGCCGTTTTGGCATCCATTTTGTATGTAGTGTTATGATTTATCTTTCATAGAAATTGTTGTAGGACTAATCTTTGACTTATTTACTTAAAATGGCGATTGCTTTTCAGAACGTAAATAATGGAATATGATGACTTTATTTTAAATCTTTTTTAATAATACCATATATTTTAATAAGTAAGTAGTTCAATTTATTTCTGCATGTGTTGTTAATGTAATAAGATATATGTATATGATAAATGAGTATTAATATATATTAATTGTAATACTCGAGTATTAATATTGTTACACATTAGAATATTTTATTATTATGTTATAATTGAATTTAGATTAATACATTCTTTTTCTTCTTCAAAACTCATTTTTAATTGTATCTCGTTCCATATTATTTATTTAAATTAAAAAATTAAATAAATATAATTTTTGTTATAAATATGGTTCGTTGTGTATTTAAAAAGTTCTATTTATAATAAAATATTGGAAAACATTTTCATTTCATTTATTTTAATTTTCCGAGTATTAATTTTAATACTCTAGTATTAATTTATTAAAATAATCGATTATTTGATTAATACGCTGTAGTTTTTTTTTACATTTTTTAAAACACTTACCCACCCAAAACCCCTATTTTCCCTGCATCCCGTCCCAGTTTTTAATATACAAAATAGATTAAAAAAAAAAATTGGGATAATTGTATATTTATAATTTTCGATTTATTAAAAAAAATGTAAAATTAATTTTGTTTAAATACTCGAGTATTAATTTTAATACTCGAGTATTAATTTATTAAAATAATCGATTATTTGATTAATACGCTGTAGTTTTTTTTACATTTTTTAAAACACTTCCCCACCCAAAACCCCTATTTTCCCTGCATCCCGTCCCAGTTTTTAATATACAAAATAGATTAAAAAAAATAAAATTTGGGATAATTGTATATTTATAATTTTCGATTTATTAAAAAAATATGGCAAAGTATTTTTTTAAATACTCGAGTATTAATTTTAATACTCGAGTATTAATTTATTAAAATAATCGATTATTTGATTAATACGCTGTAGTTTTTTTACATTTTTTAAAACACTTCCCCACCCAAAACCCCTATTTTCCCTGCATCCCGTCCCAGTTTTTATTGTACAAAAAAAATATATATATATTTTTCATTTGCGTTGTAATGGTATGCGTAGTACATGTTTTCGTATTTATCTATTTATAATACTATATTGCGTTGTAATGGTAGTCGTGGTAATAACATGCGTTGTAATAGTATTTGCGTGGTCAAAAATGCGTTGTAAAAGTATGCGTGGTAAAAGTATGCGTGGTAACATCATATATCCAACCAGTTTAGTATGGTTCCAAATCCAAAAGTATCTCTACTTATAGAGGCCAGGGCCCCAGTAGTTATACCCACATTGACCTTTGTAGATATAACCAGTTAAAAAGGCAACCTTTCAAATACACAATCACTCTCTAAATGTTGCCCATTCTGCCATCCTACCCCTGGAGGGTTGATTACTATCTTTGGTGGGGCCAAGACCCTGCCCTTAGGAATGCAGGTATCAATCACACTCCTATATAACCGTCTCAGAGGGCCCTTAGAGTCAGAGGTCTGCAGTTTCACTTGAGCCCCTAGTTTGTGTCTTCTATCAGGAATGCACAGATGTAGCTGTCCACCAAGCACCCAGATGTGAATTAGGAAACAGGCTGAAAGGCACACAGATCCACAAGCATCGAAATGCCCACTTTCCACATAGTGACAATTCCATCACCATAATGTCAAATCCAGTCGTACTACGAGAGAGGATTTGCCATTATGAACTCATTGATAACAAACATTATACTGCTAATAATCTACCCATAGAAAATACTGTTCAATAGTCTTTCCTACGTCCTCTAATGCTAATCCATTGCGATGAGCAGGAACTGTCATACAGAAAACACCACACGGTGCCATTCACGAACCTTGCATGTAACACACCCATGCACATGGCCTACCTCTTCCCAATACGCACCCTTTCACTAGGTAGAACTCCAATATAGCAAGAGACATGCAGAACCTTGGTACCTAGCTTTTTAAATGCTAAGCAGAGTAGAAGTAACACATGCACACAGGCACCTCCAGGGTAAACCTGTGACACAATCAATGAGCTACCTCCATGGATGGCACAACCAGTGCTGCAGGCCCACGGAGGAGCATTTGAGATACATTCCCTGGGTATTTGTCTTTTACCCCTTTACAAGAAACTTGCAGCTATCTCGAATCAACCACTAAAGTATACACCAATCACCATTATGTATATGATGAGCACAGTGCTTTGGCACTGAATGGCAGTGTCAAATGCGCTCAAAGTCCTAAAGCTAGCACCCAGATCAGCAGAAAACTGGGAAGGAGAAAAGCAAAAAGTTGAGGGAAAGCACACTAGAATGGGCCATTTCCAACACTACCCCCTCCCAGCTGAAAGCCAGGGGAGTTTAATCAATACCTTGAAAAACTTCCCTGCACAGAGCGATAGACCTTGGACAACGGCCCACTTCCTCTAGTGGAACCTGCTGGTCTTACACTCCCAGAACCTTGTTGGATCTGTTCCAACTACTTCTAGGGCCCACTAAGCCTCCCCTGGAACCCCCCAGGTCAACCCAGTGCCCCTGGTAGCTCTGGGTCTGACACCTGTCATCGCCCACAGGCAAACTTATGACATCTGTAAATAACCCAGCAAAGGGAACTAACAGCTGCCAGTCTTCAGAACCAGGTTCCTGTCCAACTCAAGTACTTCATCTCGGTTGGTTCCCCAGAGGGGGGTTGATAGACCCACATGTATCAGCCCCTCTATCCTCTTCCCCTCTCACCGGTTTATGGATGGTCTCTTCAGCCTGGTCCTCCAGCTTGGGGTCGAGACCCTGAAGCTTGATAAGTGCCAGGGGTGATCTCTTTTGTCATGGTTCCTTTTTTTAATGTTCTGCACCCCCATTGAGGATGGGGTGCATGTGCCAGCCGCCCCCCCTATTATTCTTCCACTAGGAAAGACTCTTACAGTGAAGACATCAGGGTACGGCCCTGGCTCCTCGCTAGGTGCTCTCGCCTGGAGTACACTATACCCTCGGGCTGAGTAGGAGGAACCCTGGACCTTGTTCCACCCTACTCTCCCTTCTCCTTTCAGAAGAACTACCGGGCCCCCAGCCACCCAACTCCACAGGAAATTGCCAACACTTTCCTCACTTCCCCCAGCCCTGATGAGGGTTCACCAGAACAACCCTTGCTAGGTTCCTCCTTTATTGCCTGCCCAGCCAATGCGCTGGACCCAGTTGACATGCGGCCACTACCTGGGCCAGACCTAGCCCTCTTGGCTTGTAAATTGACCATGGTCTATTAAACTCCTGAAGCCACATCCCCTTTCTCACCTCCATAACATGCCTTCTCTCTGCCCTTGCCCTTCTACATTCCCATTTTAATGTACGAGGCTCCACCTTGATTCCCTTTTCTGTGGACCTATCATTACAGCGCCCTGAAGGACCGACATATAGATGCAGCACTGCTTCCTACCCCGGGGATGTGCCACACCCAATACCTGCAGCTCTTGATTCTGGACAGCCTCAAGAGGCAGACCATGTTCCTCATTCTCCACAACCTCACCCTCCTCTCAATCCCTAGGGCAATATTTGCCCCCCCACCCAGGCACTCTGTGAGGTTTGCAGCACCAACTCCTTTCCCCTGCAGCCTTTAAAACAACACTTTGGGTGTGTGCGGATGCTCCTGAGCAGGGTCACCTACCCGGTTTCCCCATTCCTGCCCAAACTCCCACACAGCAAGTACCACTGCTGGCTCCCCAGACTTACGGCCTAATTACAAGTTTGTGTGGCGGCGGGACAAACCTGTGGATGGGCCGTCCTGCCAGTTTACGTGTGTAACTCGTGCCTGGGGGGCTTTTTTTTTTACATTCCCAAAATGATGCTCTGAAAATGGGCACTGTTATGGGAACGCCAAAAACAGTTCCTGCATGGCATGGACTGAAAAGTCCATGTCATGCAGAAACTGGGGTTCATGCACACGGGGGGCACATGTTGTGCTCCTTGCATACACCCCAGGGAGCAGACGACCCCTTTGTTTCCTCTCTACCAGGGTTTTTATGGAGGAGGAACTGCCATGAAAACTATGGCAGAGAGGAAACTCCTAAAATGCTTGACAGAACCGCTGCATTCCTGCCAAGCATATTGATGCCGCCTGACTGCCTTAACACCACCAGGGAGTGGTGATTCCTTGGTGGCTGTGGCGGGGCAATGGTGGTCCGACTGCCTTAAACATAATAGGGCGGTCCAGAGACCACCGCTGTCATGCTGCCACAAGTCTGGCTGTCCATGGACTGCCAGACTTGTAGAGCCCATAGACATGACTGTTGTGAACACCGAAAGATTTCCAAACTGGAATGGCCACACAGACAAAATAACACTGAAGGCAAGAAAACAATTTTGTACACCGGAATTGTAGTGAACCACTGTGTTTTGCCAGGGTTTGAGCCAACCCTCGTTGTATCCACCCCGTTGATCACCAAATGTTAGACCCATCGAAAACTGGGAAGGAGAAAAGCAAAATGTTGAAGGAAGCAGCGTAGAAAGGGTCCTTTCCAACAGCTTCCCTTTCAAACACACTGCCAGTTCAATGTGCTTGGCCATACCTACATGGTGGGACACTACCAGGGGCCCACCAAGATCACATGCCATCTTTGCTGCCAACAAACACCCATGGACCTCTGCTGTGAATCACTTGAATTCACCCATACCCCCGCTATTAATTTGTACAAGACAAGAGGTAATGTGGTGTTTAAAAATGGCAGGCAACCCCTGTGTAATCTCACCCAGTACATCATGACAGTTGTATGACATATGGCTTCATGGTAGTGACTGTACACAAGTCTCGTCCCATGATCCCGCTTGGTGATCCTTCACATACTCCGCATCTGGATCCCCTCTCAGGTGTGAAGTTAATCCTCTGGCAACCCAATTTCAAACCAATAATTTACACTCCACTTTTGGCTGCATAGCCAACCCCAAGACAAACACACTCCTCTCATGGTCCAAGGAGACCTACATTGTCAGTCAGGTAGGGCAACTTTTCAAGGTCCATGCATGATGTGCTGCTCCAGTCTAGGTTTTTGCTTTGTATTGTGTGACTTGTAGTCTTGATCACTCATGTTATGCAGTACACTACAAGTCACAGTATTGAAAGGACAACCTGGACAGGGCAGCACACCAAGGCAGGACTTTGCTAAATCCAGTCCAGCCCTACAAAATTTGTCGGGCTGGACTGGATTTAGCAATGTGTCACTGGGCAAAAATGTATGTGATGTATGAATTAACATGTGAGACTGTCCTGCCCTTTTTATGCACACAGCACAGTGCAGCACAGCAAAGTATATTTCTGCATGCACTGCATGACAGTATTAACCACATTGTCCGTTGTTGACACTTAACCTGTAGATCTTCCAAAGTCGTCAGCCAGAACACTGTTCTGTCCTTCCACTGCTTCCACCAACTCTGTTGGGATGAGTGATGCCACATGCTCCTCCAATAGGCCCAACTCCTCCTGGTCCTCCTCTGGTCCTATATGCTTCACTCAAGATCTTGGCCAGATCCTCTTTGGTCCTGCACTTACAATCATGCCAGTGTTTCTTACACTCTAGAGCGGGACTTTTTGTTTGGCCTACATTGTTAATGTTATCCAATATGGACTGCCAAGTTGCTTCCTTCTTCCCTAATTGCACTTTGGAGGTGACAATGAGTAGATGTTCATTTTTGGTCACCTCGCTTATTAATATTTGGTTCTCCTCCTCACTAACATTTTGCTTCCTCTTTTCCCAGGGATTCTGTCTGGTTTTGTGGGTTGTTGCTCTCATTGCTTGTGCTTGCTGCTCTCTCCATTTTTTGTTTTTGTTGGAATGCAACATTTTCTTGATAGTAATGCATCACTTTTTGAGGTTTAGCGCCGCACAACACACTCCTATGTGGCGCAAGGCTGATTTGCGGCATGTAAATATTGCTTTATGACCCGCATATCAACTTTGCATCACATTGGGTACAGATGTGTTGCAACACATTGCACCATACTTTCCAATGATGCAGCTACATTTTTGATGCTCGTTGAGACCTTAGGACTTGGTGCGCCATACCCTAAATATTGTGCATCCATGTCAACTTTTCCTGATGCATCACTGTGTTACCTTTGAAATGCTTCAGATATCATTAATATGACCCTCAGTGTATTTTGAGGATTGCTTATCAGGGAGTAAGCTGTAAACTAATAGAACAGTTGTATGGATAATATTAGCATGAATAGAGTAAATGTAGGTGAATGGATGGGGTTTTGATTTAAAAGTCCCATCCATCATTCAAGTGTCTTTATTCTCAAGGGATACCAAGCTATATGCTGTACTAAATATTAGTATTCTTTTGAGAGGATTTTCCTTCTCATACAGGATGAAAGATTCAATAGTAAAAGAAATTGTTAGTTATGGTGGAATATTAATATCTGAATAGGTTTGTGGCGTTTCTCTTTGGCAATTACTTGCCTGTTTTACCTCTGTGCCATTTTTCTCTGATTAGATATTGTGGCATATTAGTAGCTACATTCATGGGGATATTTAGGCTACCTCTTTCAAAACTGAGCCACAGGGTTCATTGGAGGTGGATGCTGGCATTTTAATGTGCTGCAAATTTTTACGTACTTCAATCTCCATTGAAGGGATAGAGTGGTCCTTTCCATGGTGTCACCCAGAATAACCTCTCTGCCTTTGCAATGGGATCAGAATACTGCACACACCTCCAATGACTACTGGGCTCAGTTAACCTCTCCTTACAATAACAATAGTCATCATACTTGAGCAGCCTGTTCCCTCTTTGTGACTGTATGTAGCTGGCTTGTTTTTTTAAGCCATTGTACAACTATTTGCAGAAAAACAAGAAAAAGATAACGTTTTGGGATTTTATGTTCAAAGAATGTGTTACATTTTGTTTGTTTAAAATGCACCTGCAAAGGGGGATTAAGGGGGAATAAGGTGTGCATGGTTATTTGAGACTCTATTGTTTTTCAAAATGTTATTTTTTATTTCTGTTTGTAGTCTGTGGAAAAAAGTGAATAGATTTGGAAATGCATTGTTTTTTGTTTTATTATTCTTTTACAAATTATTTACCTGAGATGGTTGTGATACTTCCGTAATCTTGTTTCTGGTTGTAAGGTTAATTTTTCTAGAATATTTGCCTTAGATGACTTGGTCTGTGTTCTGTGAAAATATTTGACAAAAGGGAAGTCTTGTGAGTATCGTTGAGTATTTTTACCTGAAATCAATGTACCTGCTAAGGGAAAACAATTTTAAATCATTATTTCAGACACTGTTTGCGAAAACTGTTTGTTGATTGTGAACATATTTTTATTATTGCTGTGAAAAGTGAGTTGTTTTTAAATTTGAATCTTTGCTCCCTATATATAGAATGTTTCTGCATTGATTTTAACATATTAGTTAATAGTTATCTTTTCATACACTGCTTTTCTGGTATTTGGGGGATTATAGGGTCTATTGAAAAGAAAATATGTAAGAATTGTGTTGTGTAACATAATTGATTTTATCCCCCAGGTCACTGTCCATTACCTTCCCAAGGGTAAGTACCAGCGAAGTTAGACTAGTCAATTTGCCCCTAGGTACTGTCCAACAACTTTCTTGACGTAAGTACCTAGCGAATTTAGAAAAGTAATTTAGCCTCTAGACACTGTTCAGTACTTTCCCTAAGGTAAGCTCCCAGATGAGTTAGAAAGTAATTTTGCACTCTAGTTAGTGTCCAGCCCCTTCCCTTAGGTAAGTACTTGGTGGAGTTAGAATAATAATTTTGCCCCCAGTTACTATCCATCACCTTCCCTGAGGAAACTACCCGGCAGAGTTAGAATAGTAATTTTGCTCCCAGTCACTGCCCAGCCCCTTCACTGAGGGAACTACTTGGCAGAGTTAGATTAGTAATTTTGCTATCATTCACTGCACAGGACATTCCCTGTGGTATGTACCCAATGGAGTTAGCATAGTAATTTTGCCCCCAGTCACTGTCCATCACTTTCCCATAGGTAAATACTTGGCAGAGTTAGATTAGCAATTTTGCTATCACTCACTGCACAGGATATTCCCTGAGGTATGTACCCAGTGGAGTTAGCATAGTAATTATGCTCCCAGTCACTGTCCAGCACCTTCCCCCAGCAGAGTTAGAATAGTCACTTTATCACCCAGTCACTGTCCAGCTCTTTCTATAAGGTAAGTACCCAGTGGAGTTGGAATAGTAATTTTGCTCCCAGTCACTGTCCAGCACCTTCCCTGAGATAAGTACCCAGCGGAGTTAAAATAGTAGTTTTGCTCCAAGTCACTTCCCAGCATCTTCCCTGGAGTAAATACCCAGCTCAGTTAGAAGAGTAATTCTGCCCCCAATCACTGTCCAGCACGTTCCCTGAGTTAAATACCCGGGTTAAATACCCGGCAGAGTTAGAATACCAATATTGCTCCCAGTCACTGTCTAAAACCTTCCCAGAGATAAACACCCAGCAGAGTTAGAATAGTAATGTTGTCCCCTAGTTACTGTCCATCATCTTCCCTGTGGTAAGTACCCACTGGAGTTAGAATAGCAATTTTTTTCCAGTCACTGTCCAGTACCTTCCCTGCGGTAAGTACCTGGTGGAGTTAGAATAGTAATTTTGCCCCCAGGTCACTGTCCATCACCTTCCCTGAGGTAAGAAACCGGCAGAGCTAGAATAGTAATTTTGTTCTTATTCAATGTCTAGCACCTTCCCTAAGGTCACTTTTGTTTAAGTCTGTACATTTTTTAAAATTACTAAATATAAATTTGTTAGTGAGATAATATTAGTATTCTTACAGGACATAATTAAACAAGTTACTTGTCGAGAGAGATGCCAGTGTTTGCAACTGGCTGTACCTCTCTCTCTCTCTCAATGGTGTGTGTGTGGTCACGATAAAAGTCAATGGACCACTGAGCACAAAATGGTGGGCGGCTGAATTCATATATTTTTTTGGGGTGTTCGATAATTCACAGTAAAACATAATTTGTAATCTACTTTTATTGTGATTTTAAATCTGACTGAATGCCTGAAATGAAAGAAGGACTCCTAAGCGCATGTTAAAAATCTAAATGCATTCATTTTGAAGTTTACCCTATGTCAACATGTTATTTCAATATTTATTTTATGCTGGAATGGTGTAAAAAAATGTTTGTTTCCTGCATTGGTTTTCATACTGTTGCATCGTGTTTTTGCAATTATATTTTTGTTTTACTTAATTGTACAAATTCAAAATGTAAACGTAGGCATTCTGTGGTTTACTGCATGTCGTTTAAAAAAATATTTATATAATATAGGAAATGAGTACCGGAGCATTAATATACTGCCTTTTTTTGTGTCCTGTTACTTCGCTTATTCGTCATTTTTTCCTGACTAACTTTAAACTTAGGGCCTCAGTAGGATGGTGGTCGGACTTACGTCTGACCACCATCCATTTGGAAATGGGACCGCCAAACTACAAGTCAGCGGTCCCGTCAGCCCAATTAGGATGCAACTGCCACAACGGCAGTCGCAATGTCTATCTTTTGTATTGCGCCAGGTGCTGCGGGCTGCAATACAAAACATCCTACACATCCCTGCAATATATGGCAGGCACTGCATGCAGGGATATGTAGGGGGCAAAATAGGAGCCCCCAAACCAAAAGCTGAAGCCTAGCGGTGAAGGCGTGAAGGGGGCCTGCTACGGGCCCTCAATGTCCTTTTCCGACAGCCTTTTCATGTCGTGTTCACGGCCACGAATGGGCCGGCAGAAAGGAACATTGTAATACTTTGCAGACATCGCCACCTTTGTATGTATTACTGCTCCCCCGACGGACCAACGGGCTTCTTGAGCCCATCAGATCCACGGCGGTCAATCTCTCTGACCGCCATACATCTGCCCGCCATCATTATGAGGCGGGCTGGAAACCTCATTGTGATGGTGGCAGGACCGCCAACGACGGGCTGTCTGTGGCAGTCCCACTATCATCGTAATCAGGCCCTGAGTTATTAAGGCATCCGTGGTAAAGGCATTTGTTTTTCATCATACATCCGGAAGCTGGATGTTCCAGTTTTGAAGTTCAGTATCTGTTAAACAGTAAGCTATTTTGCATGTCATTTGACTCTAAAAAAAGGTTACCTCCAAAATTACCTATGTATTTTAGATATGGAAGGTAATGAAAACCTCTCCAATGAAACTACTTTCAAGAACACAGAGGCAAAACAGAGCATGGTACATCATTCACAACTAAGGGGCAATCTTCTGCCTTAGGTAAACTTTGCATACAGCAATAATTGCTCCTCCCAATAAATACCTAGTAACGAGAGCCACATAATGTAAAGAATCATAAAAGACACATAAATAACTTACAATAAGGCATATTCATATTACAATTGAGACACAAACATTTTGATAACAGCGCAGTACTCAATTCTGAAAGTGCTATGCAAAATTCTTTAAAAAATAATAATTCCAACAATTTTTAGCAAAAAATATGTGGTCAATCAGTGGCACAAAAAGAATGTGACCAGTGACTACTAAGATATTTTGCAATGAATGTCCAATAATCACTAAAAATCAAGTTTTTAAATGTTTCAAACTGTGGGCCTGATTACAATGGTGATCGTAGGCACCTCTGCGGTCCTGTCAGTGGCAAAAAAACACGATTTTGTCACGCCGTATGCGGTCAACTCGACTGCCATATAATATTGGGCAAAGATAGGCATAATTCTGCCTGCCATAATGTTTCTGGATCCAACAGGAAAGTCATACAGCACTTGTGTTGGAGGGAGCCAATAAAGACAGATGGGTGGAAGAGTGCTCCGACCACACCTCCCTATTATGATGTGCCTGCCTATAAGGCCATCGAACGCGGCAGTAAAACCTGCTCATCAGAGATAGTGGAACCAGAAACACAGAGAGAATAAAACTCCAAATTCACATACTTATCCACGTTCCTGGACGTCATGGATCCTGCCCTAAAAGTCCTGCTACTGCTCTACCTGGTCCACTACTACCAAATACGACGCCATCGTGGATGACACTCGAGGTAAGTCCAACACCTATCACTGCATGCATCTGACCGACACCAACATGACCCAATCACCGCTCTGGGTCAACTTACCTGTCAACCGCGGACACCTTGCTGGACACAGGAACCTATAGGCATGTTAAACACTCTTTCTGTGCACAAAGGGCTGTTGTCACCTCTGCAGCGGTGCGTCCAATTTGCATACAGAATGCAGCCATCTGGGCTTGTAGTGGTGGTCAGGTGATAGCAGCGGCGCAGAGGTGGGCAAAGCTGCCCATTTGGATGCAGATGGGCCTCAGAACAGTTAGACATTCCACTGGTCACAAAGTGGACACAGTGTTATTCCCCCTCCCATGCATTAGCTACCATAATATTGACAGCAGATTGGTCACATACAGGGGGCCAGTGCACAAATGGGCACACTCACATAGCAAATGAACACGACTTCACATTGAGTGCTTTGCCATGCCCAAAAGAAACACAATTTACAGAAGAAACACTCATCTAAGTGCACACTCATCTAAGTGCACACTCATCTAAGTGCACTCAATAACATACACTCCTTACACACACACTCTCTCATGTAATGAAAAGAGAACACACACACATGCACTGGTGTGTGGAAAGGGACAATACACAAAAATAAATCCCTTCATCACACTCATAATTATGACCCATTTACATCATATCAAAGCCCACAGCAACCAAAGCTTTATATGAGGGGACATCACACCTATCAAGGGCCATGATTATGCCACTGACAGCACTGCATGCATACAAAGTCACAATTCATCACAGCACACAAATCACTCTCTATTATCCATGAGTCACTCCTAAAATGCCCCTCATTGTACTCTCACACTCTACCCCCACATGCATTCCAATGAAACTCCACAGGTATACCACATCTGCTACTAGGAGGAACATTCCCATCACCACACTGTACAATTATACCACAGCAGACCAAACAGTGAGGACTGGTACATGTCAGGGTTGCAATAACACACATACTGGCTGAGTTTCCAAACACACTCCACATCACCACACAAAAGGCTATCCAGAGATAGCATACAGTCAACACCTAAGAAGGTGGTCATGCAACATATAACACCCCCCAGAGCATCAAGACAGTGGGAAAGGTCTTGACTTCCACATCCATGCCCAAAGAAATCTACAGTGAGCCTGTATGCAACATCCCAAACACCAGACCCTCACTTACATGTAAGTTGGTCACCCTATCCATACACAAATCAATATGGACAGGTCAACACAAACACATCAAACATATGTGCCCAGCTCACAAACCCTTTCTGTGCAGTCTGCATGCAACAGCCCTTACTTACGGCACATCCTCACAAATGAGAGCGCCTGCATCTCATGGCACAACCTCAAATGCAACTTCATATACTTCAAATACTCATCTAAACCAAATATCAGGATGGGTGGCAATGGCTCAGCAAACACCTCTACACTGCTGATATCACCTACTGCTCCTCAACTCCTGCAACCACTTGTTCAAGGGATAAGCGTAGAGGACAGTGTTGCAAACTGAAGTGTACTACACTGGATTCACCTTCACTGGAATCTACTAGAGTAGGATGGCATACAGTGGAGTGCCAAACTCTGGTGAGCAGTACAATGGATTATTGTAGAATGGAGTGTACCACAGTAGAGTGACTCACACTAGAGTGGTGTGTACAGGAGTGTCAAACACTGGAACGGCATAGAGTGGAATTGTGTAGAGTTGAGTAGTGTAGATTGGAGTGTTGTACAGGGGATTGGTGTACAGTGTGAGAGGACATATAATGGAGAATTGAACATTGGAGTGGCGTCTAATGGAGTTGTGTAGGCTGTATTGTCATACAGTGGTGACAGGTACAGTGTAACAGGATACAGTGGAGTGGTGTACATTGTTTTGATGCACAGGACTGGTATGGAGTGCAATAGCATATAGCGGAGTGGATACAGTGAAATGGGACATGGATGTATGAGATATGGCAGCAATGAATAATATGTTGTGCAGAGTTGGTCAGCAGAGTGCATTCACACTGGCAAAGGAAAGGCTGAAAATGTCATACCCACAGCCCATTGACTCACACATTGAAGTAACACACTCTCCCTACTGCCAGCTGATGTGGCCCACAAGTATCTGGATCCTAGTATGGAAAGGTCAAAAGGACACACTGCACATAGCACCTTCAGCAACGTCTCCATGGGCATACAACCTGTTGTATGTCATTAAGACTGGCACAAACCATGCCCTCACCAACTGGCATGTACATGTATGAAATGTTGAAGGCCAAGTCCACAACACATATTCCTGCAGCTGCATTTCTCATTGAAAAAATGATGTATTGGTTGTCAACTTCACACATATAAATGTACACATATGCTTGTAAAGCCATACGAATCAAACACAACTGTACACCTACCCAGGTGTGTACACATCAAATGTAATCATTCACATATGAGGCACCCTGTCCACCCCACAAGTCATACAGTAAAGCCACATTGCTGGTTTTGATGTAGAGGAAGGTAAGATGCCATGGGTACCACAGCAGAGCCCAATCAAGGCAATGTATAGTCTAAACGTAGCCCATAACAGATATGCATCATGTCCCTATTTACCCTCTGATTCAATCAGCACATTAGCTGCTCAAAGCTCTGGGAACACCTGCAACTGCAAATGAATTACATGCCACAGTGACAGTGGTACTACTATACTGGATCAGGTCATCATATACACATACATTTTTTAGCATCATTAGCAAATCCAGCGACAAAGGTCATAGCCAAAATATAGCTTTAATCAAAGATATAAACCCTTAGAGAAAGTGCAAAACATCAAGGCCAACGGTCAGTCCAAAGATAATCCAGAACCTGTGTGCCACAAAATCTGCCACACAGTTCACTGCCAGGGAAACCTCTCAAGGATAGGGGCATCAAATGGGCACTCCAGGCACCACTCAGTGGGGATATGGGTGGGCAGGGGGAGGCTGGGTCAATCCTTTGGAGGACTAGACTTGGGAGGGGGAGGGCTGGCTGGGGCAGTGGGATAACTGGACCAGGGAGGGGGAGGGCTGGCTGGGGCAGTGAGAGGACTGGACCTGGGAGGGGGAGGGCTGGTGTTCGGTATGAGGAGAGCTGGGCTTCACCAATTTTGGTATATGAAAACCACAAAGGTGACTCTGGGGAATGGAAATTGAGGTGACTATATCAGCCACCTTCTTCTCAGGAGGTTATGGTTCTTTTTTTGTTGTTTTGGAGATTTGGGTATGGGATGGTTGCGGTTGGATCTATTCCCCATCCTCCCATGTTTAGAAGGGACTTCCTCTGCTTGTTTGCTGGGGCCACCTTTCTCAGGGGAATGGCTGGAAGTGGAAAGTGGAGAAATGTTGAGCAAGCCTGCCCTCAAAACTCTGGAAGGGGTCAGCAGTGGTAGGCCAGAGGTCCAGGACACACAGGGTAAGGGTCTTCAAAGATGTGGGAGGAGGTGTGGTGATGGGTGGGGTTTTAGAGGGAGAGGAATCTTAGGTCTGACATGTGGATGCATGTTTACAGTGTGTATGTCTCTGAGTGTCCTAGGATGGTGTTGTGTCTTGTGTGCTTGTAGTGTGTGCTGTGCATGGGTTAGAGGGTGTGGTGTGTTTGTGATTCTTGGAGTGGCATTGATGTGTGTTGATGTCTGGGTGCTTGTGTGCTCAGGTATGTGTGTACTCTGGTCAGGTTGGGGTATTGGGAGGGTGGAAGGGGAAGGAACAGGGGACATGGGATGTGGGCTGGTAGGTCTGGATGGCTGGCTGCCAACAGTGTGGAGGCCAGAGCCTAGACAGATCTCTGAAGGTCAGCTATGTCTGAACGAATGCCCTCCAGAAACACAACAACTTGGGTCAACTTGATCCTGGAGGGCATTCAGGACTACAGGCTGACTCACAGAGATCTGGAGCAGGACGTTTTTGGCCTCAACACTGAGGGCAGCAGGGGAGACAGGGGCAGGGACTGTGGTTCCTGGGCAGTAGGAAACGCTGCCCTTCTTAGAGGGGTGGGCCTACCTAGTAGGTTGGGGAGCAGCAGGGAGGGTGGACACAGGATGTGGTTTGGTGGACAGAGATGCAGATTTTGAGCTTCCTTGGTCCTTCAACACCATGGAGTCACTGCTGGAGTGTAACGTTGTGGAGCTTAGCGTTTCACCTCCTATATCCTCCAGGAGACTCCTGTCCCCCTCCGAGGCACTGTTACCCTCTGTGTCGCTCATCCCCGGGGAGCACTCAGGCCAGCTGCTTCCCCAACAGTGTCGGGCCCCTCTCCTTCCCTGCCCTTGGTTGATGCTGTATCAGAAGGAGACATAACTTCAATACAATGGCCTTGGCACAAATATGAAATCAAATACATAACCAACTCTTTACACATCGGCATCAGCATCAGCATCAGCACAACCTAAGGCATGGTAACAGGATGTATTGATACAAGACATGTGTACATTCATGCTACATGATGTGTCTACAATGCCAAATCCTATTTCATGTGCCAACATATACATCTCAAATTTTATTGTGTGTAGCCACACCTACATGCTTCCTCACAAACAAGCTACACATCCAACGGTGTAGTGTCCCTCTAACGTTATGAAGAAACGCCATAACCACCACACATACAAACTGAGACATGCAAATAGTTAAATGACCTCACATTCATACACTAATATCTCTTAGTACTGCAGCACACCTACTTGGGATCACTGGCTTCACACTCCAAATGCGTAATTGACATGGAAGTGGATACCCCACCTGCATTACATCCCCAATACTCAGACTCACTGCTATCCACTTCCAGATGGTGCAACTGCGACATACACATCAGCGGACTCACCATGTGTCACAGGTAGTATGGATAAATGTAATGAATCACCATGTACTAGTGTTAACAAAGAAGAAGGCGCATTAGCCTGTCTAAGGCAATATTAGTCAATGACCTTGCATCTGAGCAGAAATTATACACCAAACATATTTCAATGTCGGGACAGCCCTTGAAAGACAGAGGTCATCAGAATGAGCCCATCCTTGAAGATGAGAGTGGCATCCACAAGGACTGGGAATGTGTTGTCAAAGCCATTATCTGGTGCCTGTCATATCTATGTTGTGCTGACTGCTGACACACAGAGCATATCAATGTCTCAAAAGCTGGCTTCCTGATACAAGTTAGTAGCCACAACTTGGCTGACTTTGATGCATATGTACACCCCTCCTTAAAGCACGCGCAGTAGGCTCAGCCACTCAGATTAACATTGGCTGACTTGCTTGCAATGTACAGTACAATACTTTTGAAACACACCACAATTTCATCTACACTGATCACATCCAACCATGTCAACCCTCAGGGGTAAACCCATTCACCCAATACCCAGACACTGCTCCATTGCATAAAACTCACACTATCTGCCCTTCACAAAGTCATGTTGCAATATACCAAATGTTCAACTTGACATCACCTAATGCATAACTGTTTTCTTTACAATCTAAACTGTCAGCACATGTGTGCAGCTGCTGTGACTGTGCCATGAAAATAAATATTGTGGTGCCATGCTGCAGGTTGGCAACTCAAAGTTTAGCTGCGAGGCTGTCATTTGTATCATTTGGCTGTACATATCACATAGGACAGTGCATCCTCTGCAAACTCTTTGCACACAGAGTGCTCAATTGACTATAACGCAAGCCACTGCTACAACATCACATGAGTCATAATAGTCTGGAAGCCACACTGCACACAAAAGGATGACAAGCTTACTGCGCTAGAAAATTCACACCCGTCTTTTCATGTGTCTTAATGGATCAGTTCAGATATCATTCTCCCGATGGGCTCTGCAAACATGGTAATATTTGTTTGGGTGACACTGCCCATTTTAACAATACATAAAGTTTAAACCGTTGTATACAACTGGCACTGCCTGCCATTCCTAGGCAATCAACTTTCTACACATTGCATCACACATGAGAAATCTCTAAGCTTCCTGGGTTGATGATAGCTGCGAGAAAGGTAGTCAGTCATGCACAAAGTCACACTCAGCCCAATACTCACCCCTAACTTGCTGCTATTGGGCCCTCAACCGTCCATCCAGCTCACTCTGGGTCACTGACAGAATGCAGGCCATTAGGGGGGTCAAGGTTCAGTGCACCCACCTGCCACTTCGAGGGGTCAGCCCCATCTGCATCTCTGCAACGTTCTTGCTGAGGTGGCAGATATCATCCCACCTCTTGTGGCAGTGGGTACTACACCGGTTGGAGACCCCGAGGGTCCGCACCTTCCAGGCAATGCCCTTCCATATGGCCTCGCACTGATGGACTTTGAGCTGTAGGCATGGGAGACATGAATACAAAGTTTTTTCAACATTATGTAGTGGACCTTTGAGTGCCAGTTTAGATGAAAATGTACACATACCACACACATTGATCCATGGACAGCATAGTCATATAGACCTTCACATGCTATGCTCTGATCAAGCTTAGTAAGTACAGTGGCAACGTCTGTGAGGATTGACCCACTACCTGATCATAACATGCACATGATGAGGCTGGCCACTTAGAGCAGAGTGAGTAAGGACATCCTTTGTGGTGCGTAATGTGAGTGACCATGACAGACATGACACTGTAAATAAAACTTGGTGGAAATACTCACTTTGTCTTACACTAGAAACACCTTTACATCTAGGCCAATTGCATAGCATCACATGGTACAGAGGGTACAGTAAGGTACATGACACAATATTCATTCATTACGAATTTTGAGGGCTGTCTTGTGTACAAATGATAACCATATCTGTTTGTGCCCAAATACGAGGGTGCACTAGTCAGATTGCCGGCAAGTCAGCTGTGGGATGTGGACTTTAACCATTGTGCATTCACAGGACATCCCTTTTGCCAATTGTGACACTGAAACTGGGGTGCCATCACAATACTCACCTGCGTACGGAATGTGAATGGTGACCCAGTACATACACATGTGATACTCACCACAATGTGATACCAGTAGTAGGATTACATCTCCACTGTACATGTCTCAGATGTGAAAGAGGTGAGAACAGATACATCTAGATAGATACAGCTGCAGGCCTTGTTCTTGTGGACAGACAGTACTCTTCTCCATGATGTCCCTGTATCCCTATTTCCTTAAGTTATCTGTACCCTCTGCCCAATAGTCATGTCCCATCTCAATTATGTTGACATAGTAAGTTTGATGTTGATTTTAAAACATCTCACACGGGAACAGGTGCAAATAGTGTAAATTGGCCCAGTCATCAGTGTAACTGTACAATTGGAAAATCTCATTCAGTCTAACTTTTCATTACATGCAGTCAGGGTTCGTGGGGAAGAAACCTCTACACACCCTTGCACCTAAACCGTGAAGTAATTATGCATTTCAAACTAGCAAACATGATTCAGAGCCAGGCTCAAACAAATATCTGAGGTAAAAGCATCAAAGAGAGCTACACTGTTTACAATGGTGCCATCCTCTTCACAGACTTAATTGCAACATATGGAATATCATGTATGATCCAGGTAGTGGTCCTACAATGAAGGCATCTACATTTCTTTGCACTCTTAGGCACATACTACTATACAAGTACATAAGCTAAGCATTCACAGGAATCAAAATTATGAACACATTCACTTGCCGGTACCTCTGGTGCACCATATAGCTGCCTGTACTGGCCAAGGACCTCATCCACCAGGAGCTCCAGCTCCTCTGGTGTGAAGGGACAGGCTGTTACCTTCTCAGTTAGAGCTGCGTGTGCTCCCAGAAATGAGAAACAGCAGCAGGTGATGGGAAGGTATGGCAGGTAGCAGTGTCTGTAAGCAAGCGACAAGTTTGCCCATATGCCACCTATGAAAAGGTCACAAGGGTGGTTTCAGTGGTAGGCCAGCATTTCCATTGGTCTGACTCAGTCGCAAAACACAAATGTGTCCCATGGCAGTGACCGCAGTTGGTGAACACGCTTATCGTGATTTTCATATCCTCAAATGCTGGCCGCGTCGACATGTCCCTTTGGCTGCCATGGTTTTTGCATATGCAGTGTCACACCGCCGGGGTCCAAATCTCTCCACTGCATCGCTGGCTTATTACAATTGTATCCAATAGCAGTGACCACAGTAGCTGATCATGTCTACCGCGATTTCAAAATCCTCAAATGCTGGACCTGACAGCATGTCCCATTGGCAGCCATGTTATTTGCTTAGGCGGTGTCACACCGCGGGGGTCCAAATCTCTCCACCGCAATGTTGGCATTTTACAATTATTTCCAATGGCAGTGACCGTAGTGGTTGACACCTACCGCGCGGGTCACACCATCTTGCATTTCGCCATTGATGGCACTCACACTGGGCTTGTGCCACTTCAGGTACATGAGCAAATCTGTAGGAACCGGATACATCATCATTCTATCAACATCCAAATGACACACCTTGCTGATTTGACCATTTCACATGTCTGTGCCAAATTCTCACGATCTGCCCATCACTTCTATATCATGCGGAACAGCAACATACCACAGTTGATATCACATCTACTACCGGAGAGGGCCTGGATTGTTGGTGAGTGAGATGTGCCCATCTTTTGTTAGTGTGTGATACATGCTGTGTTCCTCAGCAAATTCCAGAATACTGATTGCACATCTGTGTGTCTCACAACTAGGTGACTTAATGTATCTGAACCAGCCTTGCTTGCTGACCCCCTGATAAATCCAACTACGCCAGGGGTAGTCCGCTTCAATGAGGCCCATGGTAAGACATGCCGGGTAGTGGAGAGGGCTTTTTGGCTTCTGAAGGCCAGATTCTGCAGTTTGGACAAGATCGGTGGAGCCCTTGTCTGCTCATCCAAGAAGGTGTGTCAGATTGCAGTCGCCTGCTGCATGCTCCACAACCTTGCATTGTGCAAGGACATCCCGCTGATTGTGTCGGATGGGGACTAGAAGGAGGCCCAAGTGAGAATCCTGACATGGACACTGAAGATGATAATGGCGAAGAGGAAGGCATTGACCTGCGTCGTCAGCTCATCAACAACTAGTTCCCTTGAGTGTAAGTATACAATAAGATGACATGACTGTGACAATTGCATTTGCTGTTGTGGTGAAGCAATGAGGATGTGGTGGGCTGCTGACTGTTTGGTATGTGCAATTGTGGGCTACTGTGTGCAGTGCTGTCATTGGATGAACTCTTAAATGATTTGTACGTTTAAGGTGTAGGTATGTGTTGTCTGACCTAAACCATGTACTGTGTACTCCAGGAGTGGAGTGTTGTGACATAATTGAACTGCTCTCTGAAATTTCGTTGTTGTTTCGTTTAGGTTCCTCCGCCAAGTCATTTTCAATATAACATGTCAGTGTATTGACATCATCTGCAGAATGATGCTGTTCTGTCACGCAAAATGGACATGAGGTGTCCCTGGGAATGCCTGACCCTGACTTTGTGAGTACAACTCAGATTTGCAGGCAACTTGCATAGCGATAGGATGGATGTTTCAAGTACAACTTGGTATTTCTATTGTGTTGTGTGTTGGTGCATGGCCTATGTGTTCCATCGTGTTCTTTGTCACATTGTGTCTGTGGGCCAATACATGTTTGTCAATGTTCACCTAGAATGATACCGCTCTGGGGGCAAACTGCATGTAGGTGTCCATGTGTGTCATGATTGTATGCCACAGAGCTAATGTGGCAACACATACACATGTCCTGTAACCAGAGGATGTGGCCACACATGTTTTGAGTGTACCAGTGCTAATTTGCAGGTTTGACCCCCTGTTGCTGTTGATACATGTAAACTGTGGTACAGCATGATCCACTCGTGACAGATATGTAATGTCACTGTGTGGATGTGGTTCTCCTCCTAAGCACCTACGGGTGTGACACTGTAATAAAGATATGTTTGTACTTTAGACTCCAATGTCTGTTTATGTTGACATGTTTGGTATACTTATCTGCAATGTTACCTTGAGCTGCACCTAGTGACTGCCGAAATTGTTTTGCACATAATGTCATCTATTGGTACATTGGCAGTCAAGTTCATATAGTACTTAATCTGAATAAGTATAACTTAGATAAAGGGATGTGCGATAGGTGATTTGTTTTGCGGCATATGGTGAGTTCAACAATTTGAATAACAGTGGAAAGGATGAACACAGAATGGTGACATTGTCAGTGATGGTAGAACAACACCTTACAGTTGTTACCACGTTTAATAACTCTACAGTCCAACAGACTCCTGCTATCAGAATGGAAATGTGTGACAGGATAGTACACAAGGTTAATGTTCTGTTCTCAACTGCTAACATCAGGGGTGGCTCTGCTTCCTGGCTTGGGTTGGTGCATTGCCACCTGAATCTCCCGTTGGGTTTCTTGGGTGTCCCTGCTTGCGTTTGGAGGTGTTCCTCTGCTGCAGGCTCTGAGGTATCTGAGAACACAGTGTGTGACAGGTCCTCCCTCCCTGTGGCAGCTTCAGAGGTTGATTGTGTAGCTGTGGGCTGGCCACTGGATGATGATGTTGTGGAGGGAGGCTTGACTTGAGCTGCACTGATGTCCCTCAACACCCCAATGAGCTGGCCCATGATGTCAATAAGTTGTCCATACCAGTTGTCCATGGACTGCTGCAGCAGCTTCATCTCCCAGAGACCTGGCCAATCTGTCCTTGGTGGTTTTCATAGGCACCAAGGACTCTGGCGATGGTGGCTAGGGCTTCAGTGACAACAGTGGTCTCATGTTCTTGGCCCCCAGTGTCCCTCCCACCAGCCCTGCCCCCAAGACCTGTGCCCTTGGCTGAGCGTGTATCTGCACACTTCCCCCTGCATCCTCGGTGAGCGTGATGTTGGTGCTCACTTCCGGGACGAGTACTGCGGTGCAGTCAGCAGTGGTGTTGGTGGTTGGTCCAAAGTTAGTATGGGCACTGTTGTTCCTGCTGTGGTCAGAGATGTGATGGTGGGGCCAGTGAAACACACTGATTGTGTCCACCCTTGCTGTATGGACCTCCCCGGGGCTGAACGATGAAATTCCTTGGGGTGCATTCAGAAAACAGTGAGGTCCATACAACACTAACGTACTATCAAAAAACCATGGATATCCTTTTGGAATTTTCTCTGACCCTTCTCAAACCCCATTACGGCAGTTTAATAAAATCACAAAAAATCCATATAATGATAAATGACACCAACAAACAATATTAATAAAAATCTAAGTGCACCAATAACTTCATTATATGTAATTAATAATTTCAAAAACCAAACTTTTGAAATAATCGACATTTTTTCTTTTTTAAAGAAGTGTTCTAAATATCAACAAAAAGCAGTGAATTATTTGGACACTCATGCAAAAACTGTATTTCTAAAAAATCTCCGTGATTGAGACCCCTGCAAGGCATATTCAGAAAATACTCGCGCCCGGCGCGTAAGCATCCACCTAACATGGCCGCCGCACACGAGACGGTCTAGCTTCAAGCGCTCAGAACCCGGAAGCGCAAGGACTCCAAATACACCGGCACACCCGTTCAGCGTCAATATGCGGTCGCGTGAGGATCGAGTAGGTAATACCGAGCGGGCTTACCGATAGGAAGTAAGTACATTTAAACCAAGCATCGAGAAATATTTCTGATACATTGCATGGGGGGTTCAGACTCCTCATTGGTAACGCGCATTTTTTTGAGACAAAACGAATCCTTGAAAAAAGAAAAAAACGCGATTTTAACTATGTCTTTAAAAACCTTACAGCAATGTTTCCACAAGGTGATCCTGCCCTCGCCTGAGACCATGAAGTGCAAATTAGCACCTATACATGTAAATATGTCCTTTTGCCATGACAAAACATTGTGTGTGTATATATATGGAGTGTGTCATGTCTATAGTCACATCATGTCCTGTGTTATGTATGTGTGTGGATTCACAAAACCACGTTTTTTCACATCAGTTACATATTTGCACTGGATTTGAGAGCCTGCACGCACCTGTATGGTGCATAAGGCACACTCACGCCTTAGACAAATGTGCGCTATGTGTGTGATCCCCTGGCTCTTGAGGGGGGATGTTTTGCCACTAATCAAGTGTCATTCTCTTTTACAGATACGCCCATAAGACATAAATCGTATGTATGAAACACGCATGTTTAATAATTAACAGCGCAAAGATAGCATATTGAAACAAATTTATTTATTTAAATATAGGAGTGGAATATACAGGGCTGGACCCTGTATGGTCCTGATGAAATGCTTGGGGGAGCATGAAACATGTCGACCATAGAACACTGATCTAGCCCTAACTTAAGGCCAGATAACAGTGTCACCCCTTTTTAATACGTACCAAACTAGGAGCAGAATAAATTGTTGAGGCCCACTAGCACGGTATTTTTAATCACACACTCACTCCACCTTCATCACACTTTGCACCACACATAGTCTGTCACAAAAAATAGTGCTCCTGCGTAGTCCGCTAGTCGCAGCACGCCCCTTTTCGTAGAGAACTGGGATGGCCCCAATGATGAAGCATGTCACCGTGGGGAAACCCCGGTGAGTGAGGGGGATTCGAGTAGTGTGAGTAGTCAGACATGTATGTGAGCATAGGTATGTGTGCAGTTTATGTGATGTATGGAGCAGTGTAGATATGGCTGCCAAGTGCTGAATGATGTGACAGCAGTGTTAAATGTTGTTCGGGGTTGATGCAAGAGGGCATGGTGTTCTCCTGTCCCAACACCCCCTAGTAGGATGGTCACCTATCTGTCATAAGGTACAGAGGAATGAAAGGGCTACCACATGTCTCTGGGGTTGGAAGGGTGTTCCATATTGTTCAGGGGTGAGGCAAAAGGACCTGGTGGAAGTTGTTGTGGTGTTCTCCTGTCTCGACACTCCCTAGTAAGATGGCTACCTACCTGTAAGGAGGTAAAGAAGAATGCAATGGCCACCACATGGCTATGGGTTGGGAGGAGTGCTCCATCTTGTTCAGGGGTGAGGCAAGAGGGCCTGATGGGAGTAGTAGTGGTGGCTGTCTGTCCCCATACCCCACTAGTGAGATAGCTGCCTACCTGTAAGGAGGTAAAGAGGAATAAAATGGCTACCACATGACTCTAGGGTGGGAGGGGTGTTCCATCCTGTCCAAGGGTGATGCAAGAGGGCCTGGTGGGAGTTGTAGTGGTGGCTGTCTGTCCCCACCCCCCCCCTAGTAAGATGGCTACCTATCTGTGAGGTAGAATAGAGGAGTGAAATGACTACCAAGTGAGGAAGAGTGGGAGCAGTTTGTACTACATATGTGAGCATTGGACATGATAGTTTATGTCAATGGGTGTGCAAATTAGTGCACGGCAGTGTAGTGGTAGTTTTGTAGATAGTACTTACCAGTCTGCACTTCCCCATCTATTCCTGTGAAACTCTCTAGATGCAGGATGGCAAGCACCTTCTCCTCCCATCCTGTGAATGTTACTAGAGGAACAGGAGGATACTTGCCAGTCCACTGAGCCTCCTCGTGGTTCCTGTTGGCCCTGGATTTTACCAAGGCCATGAGGTCATGCTACCTCTTCCTGATGGCCTCCTTTGTGTGCAGGGTGGAACCTACAGCATTGACTTTGTTAACTATCCTTTGATTCTTCCTGGCAAGTGGGGTGTGTTGGACTAGTGCTCCAAACAAATGTTGTTCAACTCTAATGATCTCTTCTACCATCACTGACAACTCATTGTCAGTGAATTTGGGCATCTTTTTTAACATGGTGAATGCAGTGCTTAATTTGTAAAAAATAAGTGCCAGGGCTCTCGTCAGGAAGCCACTGCAACTTGCACCACTCATTGCCCCTCATAGTAAGGCCATTGATAGTAACAACAAACAAAACAACTACTAATCATCTCAGTCCTACAAGCATGACAATTCATACTATTTCAGGCTCCCAAAGCTATAAGACTGGTTTAGGCGACATGTAATAGTCTTTTTTAATGTAGATTGAATTACTAATTAATTGTTGTTGTGGTCAGCTCGAAATTACCCAGACAGCGCCATTTTGTGGCAGACTGTAAAGTGCTGGTGTTGGAAATGAAGAGCCAATGCAGAGCACCGGAAACCACCGGCTCAAATTAAGCACTGGGTGAATGGTGTGAAAAAGGAATACTAGTAAAAATAGGAACGTAGTGGCGAAGGTGTGAAAGGTGTGTCAGGTGTGTGGGTAAGACGGGTTGGTGTGTGGATATGGGTGGGTGTGATGGTTTGCAGTGTGTTATGTTTCTTCTCCTAGCAGCTGTGGTGTGGGGGCATTCAATGCTGTTTTTTAGCAAAGGATGCTGGTCAGGGAAGGGGTGTGTTTTACACTCTGCAATGTGGGTGTGTCCACCTGAGAAATGACCATCAGATGTTTTTTACCTTGCTTAATTTGCTATGGCACTTTTTTTTACATTGGCATAGCAGTACCGCAGCGGTTGGAATGCAGAGTTCGTTGCGATAGGTCCACGGTCTCATCATAATTTCCTCATCGGTCTTGCCACTGTGGATTGGCGATTGGGGATGGAGATGAAGCCTTTCCGACTGCTTCAGTCAGAGTCTCAGGCCTTCCGACCAAGGCGGATGGATTTTTGAATTTTCAGACCATCACCGTTGAAATGTTTAAGTCCATGTATCGTAATGAGATCGCCGGATACTCCCCAGACTGGGCGGGTGTTTTTTTTATGATACCACGGCCGTCGGATGGGTTTTCCGACCGCTTTCGTAATGAGCACCCTATGTATGTAGCATGGGGCCATTACAGATGTGGGAACGGTATTGTGTGACAGCTTGCCATGGATACGCAGTCATCGTTTTAACAAAATATAGCTATTCTGCTTGACTTCTATTTGACTTTAAATTCTACTGTGGTAGTTGCCAGTATATAGTGCCTGCGTGGATTAATTTATTCTGTACAAACTACACTGAAGGCTTGGCATACGCACCTCTAGGCATCAAAGCAGAACCAGACATAAAACTACAACTGCACCCTTGAATTAATATTTTCTATAATTGAACGATCCTGAAGATGAAATTACATGACATATTATTGCTTTTGTTACAAAATCTGACAGGAGGTGACCTGACAGTGATTCATAACCAAAATAAATGTTATTGATTCATAAATTGGACAAGTTAAACATATATTCACATTAGTAAATATATGTCTGGACTGAATGCACTATTCTATTAATATTTGTTTACATGTTAATTGATTCTATGAACACATATCTAATATTTTTCAAACAAGCACACCACTGACCTGACTCAACACCGTTGTTTTGTTCTTCTTCCAGATCACAAGTGCCCTCTGAATTGAGCTCTTATGTATGAGTGGCATGTTGTTTTCATTTGTTTTTACAACAGATATCTTGCATCGTTTAATCACTGCTACTTCTTTCTTTTTGATAATTCCCCATCTCCTCTCCAAGTATGCCTGTATTATCATGTGGTGTGTAGTGTTTTTTATTTAAAAAGCCACTCCATTTGGGTGATTAAATATATTGTCTATTTTTTATGTCTATTTATTTTCAGTAATTTTTTTACAGAGTATAATAATTAGCATTAATTGATGTAGCATTTCTTTTCATATCATAAGTTCCTCATTTCAGAAACCATTCCTAGTTTTTGGAACGAGATCTCCAGATTGTAAGCATGGCCTTGCAAAACTCTCAAAGACTAGTTTTGTTTATTAGTGCACCACTTTTGTCTGAGCCTCTAAGAGTATTGGAGAATGATTCACAGCACAATATATTTGTCCTACCACTCCTGTAGACTACTCTTCCTTTTCGGCTCTCAATCTTCTGACCCCTGAATAGTCTGAGCTCAACTTTCAGCGAGGTCTATATAGCTGTCCAAACCGGTTTTCTGACTTTTTTCCTTGTGCGTTTTAGTAATTTTCTTGTGTGCTTTTGCTGGAAATAATACAATGAGCCCAGATTTGAGTGCATGCTGGGTTTCATGAGAGACAGCAACTTTGTAACTTTTGCCTGAGCCTCGCTTTTGAAAGCAATATATATCTTTTATTTTCTATTGCGATTGTAGAGGATTTTTCTTCCTTGAGTCTGCTCACCATCGTAGCGAGGCTTTGGACAGCCCGCATGTCATGCGGCGGCCCCGCACTCCAAATTATGATGCGACCGCCACCAAGACGGTCGTATCCAGCAATTTAACATTGCGGCGGGTACTGCTGGCTGCAGCACCCACAGCAATGCCAAAAATGCATGTAGTACATTTACCTGGGCTACATGGCAGGCACCACGCGGTGCCTGCCACCTATTGCATGGAAATGCAGGGTTGGTACCCCCCAGTACACCACCACCTCCCCCAACACAAGGGGGGCCCACAACAGGCTCCCGAAACCAATCCCGCCAGCCTTTCCATGGCTATTTTGCCACCATGGAAAGGCTGGCTACAGTCAGCATCATAATTTGGTGGATAGTGCCTGCTAGGCTCAGCCACCATTTTAGGCATGCTGACCATTCTGCCAGGCAATCGGTACGATTGCCTGTAGCGGATCCGTGGCTTGCTGTTTTTGCACCCACCACGGTCGGAAAGGGATTCCCCCGCCATCCTAATTTGGCGGGGGGGGAAATTGCTGTCTGATGGTGGAGGGCCTGCCACTGCACGGCTGGCGGTGGCAAACCCTCCGCCATCGTAATCACCCCCATACATGTTTACTGTTATGCATCATGAGAAATATTAATCAAACAAGTGTTTGGGTCATTGCTGATCCAGTCATCATTAATCTGTGAGTATTGTATTATTTCTATGGTCCTGAGGAGGAATTTTTGATTTACACACATGGGCAGAACCGTCAACATCTAACATGTGGATTTTCAGCATTTATTGGACTTTCATTATAATATCTTGTCATAGTCCGTGATTCTTGTTGCTGCTGATTATTAACCACTTATTTCTACACCAAAAATCGTGCTTTTTGTTGACTTATTTTTACATTATTTAGCAGATTAATTTTTGCACTGAGCAGTGATTTATTAACACATCATTAATTTAGATATAAAGCTGAATTAATTGTAACTTTTGTATTCATTTTTCATGTTTCCTTCTATCTTTACTAATTGTTTAGTGGGAGGAAACATTGTCGCTGTGTGATTCTATACCCATGCTGCTTTCTAGCGTTAGTTTACCATGCCTCTACATACCTTAGGTAAACATCTAGGGACTAATTAGGATGTCGGTCAGATCGCCTCCGACCATTGGTCGTAGACTTTCCAAACAACATCCCGCCATATTACAATTACGGTTGTCTGAATTCAAACCTGGCGGTCAAGCTGGCTCACTTCAGATGGGCTCGAGGAGCCCGTCGCCAGTCAAAAGGACCTCAAAATCCTGTGAGGAAGCCATTTCCTCCTTCGGGATTATGATGCCACTTTCCGAGAGCAAATCCTTATCTGCCATTCCTACATGGATGTGCTCCCTTCCACCCTGGCCCTCAGGTTGGGGGCTTGCGAGCCCCCCTGTAAATCCCTGCACCATCACAATGCCTGCCACATGGTGCAAGGATTTACACAGGCTCCCATTTCTCTTAGGGAGCTTGTGCTACAGCCGGTTTACGGCCGCAGCACAAGGTCCCATAGAGAAATGGGAGTATTCGACTGCATCATGGGCAGTAACATTGTAATTGCAGTGTCTGGACGCTGACAGAGGTCGGTTAGGCGGACATATGTCCACCTGATATCGTAATCACACCCTTAGAGGGTGATTATGATGGCGGCCGGATTGCCACTACCCGGCCGACGGTGGCGATCCACCCGCCATCACAACCACATTTACCCCCGCCATATTACCATGTCGGGGAGGTACCATGGCAGTTGAAAACTCCATCCGCCACTTTTCTGCTGGTCGGCAATTGTCATGATTGCCAGCTGTCTGGAACTCGGGCATGATATGGTGGCGGTGCCTGTAAGGCACCGCCATCCATATTATTATGCCTGCCAGTTCAGGCCTTTCCATCGTGGTGATGCCGCCATGGTACCTATTGTACCCCCCTACATTGTCATGCTCAAGGTAGAATCCACCGTGCAGTACCTGTCAGGTTGTGCATCGAAATAGTAATGTGGCGGGGAGGAAATGGGCGGCGGGCAGGGAAGGATGTTGGGCGGATCGCCACCGCCCGCATGGCAGTGGCGATCCGCCCGACATCCTAATGGGGCCCTTATTGTCTACGGATAGATTCCAAGGAATTTTTACTTTTCTCAATCACAAAAGGGGAGGTGAATGTAATTTTAAATTGACAATACTGGGGGTGTATTATGTATAAAGGAAGAGACCATTAAAATTGACAGCAATGATCATATAGGATGAACAAGTTATTTGTAGTTGTACATTCATTAACTTTGACATGACCAATGTTATGATGCTCTTTCTCAGACTTTATCCATGCTGTTGTCTTTTTTTTATAAGCAGTGGCAGCATCTAATTTTTTAGTGAAACATTGTTCTGTAACTTTATTTTTCTCTGGATTCTTCGATTAAAGCTAAAGCCTGGGTGAAATTTAAATTATGCTGGATTAATCTGAGTATTTTCAGTAATTTTGTGTTACTCTTCTGTTACAAAATTACTGACAATTATGCAATTGCTCCTGTTTGAGTAATTACGAGTAATTTGCCACAAAAATCCTACTACGAGAGCACTGGAACAATGAACTTAGGGCCTCATTTACAAGCCCATTGCGCCACTAGTGCTTCACTTTCCTAGACGCACCGGTGGCACAGTGTGCCTGGCCATATTCACAAGGCCACTTAAAGTCATCCTGCATGACTTTCCATGACCTTGTAAATAATGGCCCCTTTCATGCATTACTCTGCGTGAAAGCGGCATTCCATGGGTGTTGCTGTGGGTGTTCCCTTGCAAAATCTATAGAACCTGCCACATTTCCAGATTTACAAAGTGTCGTAAACCTGGGAATGTTTCAGAATCCTACAAGGCGTAGGACTGGTGCAACAAGGAGAAATACTTTTATTTCTCCTCGTTTTTTGCTCCTCTGTGGGTACATTCTGCAGCACACCTAGGGGCCGATTCCGATTCGGGAAAAACCGCTCCGAATAGCCATTCGGAGCGTTTTTCCCGTACGAATTGTACCCTGCAACGTCCCCCGTACGTACGACGAAGTACGGTTCGTACCAGGAGTTGTACTCCGTACGAGTCGTACAGAGACCGTACAACTCTAATCTCCGTACGATTCTCCCTCAGAACCCGCTGTACGCAAAATCTGTACGGTTCGCGGCTGGTTTTTACGACCCAGCAAGTACGATACCTCTCGGGTACGCACCGTACGAACCTTTTTCTACGGAAGCTGAAAACAGCCGTAAAAGCAGAGTTCGCGCCGAAACAGGTACGGAACGGCCCCCGTGCGTACCCCCCATGATCGCAGGGGTACCGTGCGTACCCCTGCGATCATGGGGTGTACGAGCCGTACCCCATGTACGATGGGTGTACGAGCCGTACCCCATGTACAATGGGTGTACGAGCCGTACCCCATGTACGATGGGTGTACGAGCTGTACCCTATGTACGATGGGTGTACGAGCCGTACCCCATGTACGATGTACGATTTTTAATGTTCAAATGTATGTTTTTAATATTTTTTTCTCTTATTTGTAGGAGCGGGATGTTAGGTTTATAGGGGATAAGGGTGGGAAGAAATCTCAAATATATTTGTTTAAAGTAATATACATATATTTAATTTACAAATAGTTTAATTAGGAGCGGGATGTTGGGTTTATAGGGGATAAGGGTAGAGAGTAATTTAAAATATATTTGTTTAAAGTAATATTTTTTTTAACTTTTGTTTATATTTTTAGGAGCAGGATGCTGGATTTTTAGGGGATAAGGGTGGCGACTAATTTATATTATATTTTGTTTAAACTAATAATCATATTCTTTTTCGGTAATATATTAATGAAATTATTTTAAATTGCAAAATTTTAAATATTACTTTTGAACAAAGTTTTTACCAATTGTACATTTTATTTTTATTTGAGGTGTAGATATTTTTAAGTAAAGAAATTAATAAATGTAAAAAACAAACACATTTTTAATGTATTTAATGTATTTTTTATTTGTATTTTTTACTTTTATTTCTTGTTGTAATATACAAATGTAAAATTTTGAACACATTTAAAAAAGTAAATATTTTATGTTAATACATTTTGCATTTGGTAAACATTTTAAAAATATGAAAAAAAAATTAAAATTTCGTGTACATTTTAATTTTAGATTATTTTTTAAAATTAAAAAAATATTAAATATCTAAAAAATGAAAGAATGTTATTTATAAGATTGATTTTTAGCAAATGTATTGATATTTTTAAATGATTATAAAAATATATCGTAATTTTATTGTAAGTTTCAAAATGTAAAAAATATTTGTATATGTTTGCAAAGTTAAATTAATTTTTTGCAGAAAATAGTTGATTGTTATTTAGAATGTAAATATATCTTTTTAACTTACCTAGCATTTTTACTGAATCTAGTTAATTTATTTGAATGGTTTATTATCCAGCACTTTTCCCGATTTTAGTTAGTTTGAATAGTATATTTAATTGGTTCATTATCCACCACTTTCTCAGATTTTTATTGGTTTGGAGTTGGAATACTAATTTTCATGGTTTATTATCCAGCACTTTCCCTGCGTTTAGTTGTTGGAGCTGGAATAGTATTTTTTATGGTTTATTATCCAGCACTTTCCCCAAGTTAAGTTGTTTTGGAGTTGGAATAGTAATTGTTTATGGCCACTCGAAACGCATCGGCCAGGCTCATCACAAGCTCCAGAAAACACAACCATATCGCACCAGACCTAAATCATGGGAAACATTATTTTAATTGGTTTAATATCGAACACTTTTCCTGATTTTAGTTGGTTTGGAGTTGGAATAGTATTTTTTTACGGTTTATTATCCAGCACTTTCTCTGAGTTTAGTTAGTTTGGAGTTGGTTTAATAAATGAAATTAGTGTATTAAATTGTTTTCATTCAGCTTTATTATACACTTTTTGAAATTAATAAAAAAAGTTTAACAAATTTTATTTTAATCAGAATATATTATAAAGCATAATACATATATTCTGAATGTACATTTACAACATTACAAATATATTATTAAATACATTTATAATTTTTCTAACAAATTAGAAAAAGGTAAAATTTTTGTCGAAACACAATTATGCCATAGTAAAATAAGTATTATTTTGATAATTTCCTTATAGACTTTTAGGGGGTCATTATGATGGCGTGCAGATCGTCATCACCCAACTGGCGGTGGTGATCCGCACACCGTAACTCCCCACCCGACCACCATTTGCCCACGCCATATTACCAGGGTGGGGGTTACAGCGGCGTAAAGAAAGTCCATCTGCCACATTTCCGCCGCTCGGCAATCGTCACTGTTGCCCGCCGAGTGGAACTCGGGCATTATATAGTGGCGGTGTCTGGAAGACACCGCCATCCATATTAAGATGCCTAGCGGTGAAGGCCTTTCCATGAAGGCGATGCCGCCATAGAAAGGCATGTGGGAATTGCTTTTGGGGCCCCGTGCGGACCCCCGGGGGGTGGGTGGCTGCACTGACGCTCACATGTGGTTTATCTTGTTTTCTTGTTTCCTAGGTATCAACCAGGAGCAGCTTCTGTGTAGCAGCTGAATTTACATAGAGGGTATACAGGCTTCCTTACCCGCCCTGGCTGAGATAAGAGGGTTCTCATTTTAACTTTTATGTATTATGTTCACGTACACTTCACTGTTTTTTGTTTGGTCCTGAAGAAGCGCCAGTGAACTACGGGCGACAGAGGCGCGAAACATGTCGACCGCGACTATAGACACCCAGGCATAGTGGGCCTTTTGGGGTCAGTCATTTTTAAGCAGTATTCTTAACTGCCAAGGGTTTACCAAGAAAAACTTAACGCTGCTTTCATACCCTTGGATTTTTATCACACTATCACGTTTGCACGTACATGAATTACCCTCCTTTACCCCTCCCCACACACCCTCATGCCACATCCGGCATTTCCTCAAAAAGATCTCCGATAAAGTGACCCTTTGGGAGACCCGTAGGGAATTGCAGCGCCGGCCCTACGAGGAGCAAAATGCCCGATGATGAAGCATGACACCCTTCGGGGTGTGTGAGGGCAGCAGAGGATGTTGAATGCCTTTCCCTCTCATATTAGGGTACTTTATACCTAGGATTACCTTTCCCTTATCCTTTTCTGTTTTTAATACATGGGTGACTGTTTGCACCCTAATACACTGGTGACTTTTGCACCCTTGTATAGGAACTTTGTCCTCCTTTTTGTTATCAGACTTGAACTTGGGGGGGCCTATGGTACCATTGCCATGCACAACATGGCAGGCACCACGTGGTGCCTGCCACGTTGTACATGGCAATGCACATCCTGTATTTCTAGCATTGCGGCGGTTGCTGCTCACAGCAACACCCTCTGCAATGTTGACAATATGGGATGCCACCACTAGGATGGAGGTCACATCCTAATTGGTGGTGCGAGACCGCCACACTGCTGGGGGCCAGTTCCTACACCGCTAGGGTAGCCAGCCTAAAGGGGCCCTTTATGTTTTGTGATTTTTTATTTCTTTTGAAGAAAAACAAAAATGATAGTACATTTGTTTCTATATATCTTTTGAATACATTTAGATAATTTCATTTTTGGAAAACATTTATATAATATGTTTTTTAAAATGTTATAGTTTGTACATTTTTTGGTTAATATTTAGTATGTTAAATAGTATTATTTTTATAATAAAGTATTTACAAATATTTTTCTAGAATATATTTTTATATCACATATTTGTTTTTGGTTAAACATTGTCATATTATTTGTTCATTCACAATAGTCTTTGTTAACATCACACAAATGTACATTCTTAATATGTATTAAATATTATACTATATGTTTTGGGATAATATCGTATTTAATATATATTTTACATTTTTTGTACATTATTTCTATATTTTTAATTATTCTTTCATAATATAAAAATATATATTTAATTTTTAGGACTTTTTTTTAGAAATCTCCATTCTTGTCTACTGATGGAACCTTGCAGTTGGGAGCTGCATTTAGTCGCTTAAGGTAAGTTTGTTTTAATTTACTTTTAAGGTAATTTTTGGGCAGGGGGAAGCTAGTGGTAGTGTAGTTAGACTTGTTAGATTGTAAATGTCCATTTTTTGTGTAGTATGGTACTGTTTTGGTAGTTTAGTGATGTGTTTGACTTAGTTTTTAAGAGTAGCAGAATGGTATATAGTCCTAGTTATGTGATATTTAATTATGTTATGTTTTAGTAAATGGTGTAATTAATGTGTGTGGGTTTGTATGTGTTTAAATGGAAGGGTGATTTTTTTTATTTTTTGCAGGTTTCCGGTATCAATACACTAAAAAAGGAAAATTTATTTAGTTTCTTTGAATTTAATTACTTTTTTACATTTACTTTTATTGTTTGGGTTTGTTGGAGCGTTTTTCTTTTTTTTAGTAATTTTCGGGGTTTTGAGGGTTTCGTTATTGAGAGGATTGCATCGCTGGCGCCATTTTTCTACAGTAGTCGTTTTTACAATTTTTTGGGGCTTTCCTTTTTTCATGGATTCGTATTTCATTTTATATACTATGGATTTGTTCATTATTGAGCACCATCTACTGCTACAAAACTGTAAGTTATTTTTAATTATTATGGGTGGGAAACGTTTTTAGTTAACTTTTTGTTTGCTTCTTTCTTTTTTAATTTTAATTATTATAGTGTCATACATTTTTATATGCGTTTTTATTTATTAAATGACAATTATAATTATTAATTTGAAAAAGTTATTGATTGTTTTGTAATTTTTAAATGGTGCATGGTGTTTGCTAGTCTCTTATTTTTTAAGTACAGATTTGGCTAGTCCTTTGGTGTTTGGGTAGAGTCTGGTTTTGTACTGTAGGTATTAATAAACAGTTATTTTTTGCTTACTGAGTTTAGGACCTATTTTAATTAGGGATTGTTCCAGCCTTAATTCTTGGTAACTTTGGGGCCAATTACGATGGTGGGCGGACTCGAGACCGCCCGCCATCGTTGCGGTGACTGGGACCGCCCACCTGTATGGTGGCAGTCCTGCATGTAGGATTGCGATGTGACCGCCACTTTGACAGTCACCTCCAGGCCGTTTAACATTGTTGTGGGTGCTGCTGGCTGCAGCAGCCACTGCAATGCTAAAAAGCCATGTCGTGCATTTCTCTGCACTATGTGGCCGGCACCACGCGGTACCCGCACCTTAGTGCAGGGAAAGGTAGGGCACCACCCTCTGCACAAGGAGGCCCCGCAACGGGCCCCCAAATCCAATCCCCGCCAACATTTCCAAGGCGGTTTCCATGCCATAGGAAGGCTGGCTGCAGCAAGCATTGTAATTTGGTGGACTATGCCTGCTAGGCACCGCCACTATTCTACCCATTCTACCCATGCTGACCACTCCACCAGGCAATCAGCATTAGTGCCTGTGGCGGAACTGTGGCGGCCGGTCTTTGCGACAGCCACAGAACTTGGATGATTCCCCCGCCATCGTAACATGGTGGGGGAAATTGCTGTCCGATGGCAGAGGGCCTGCCACCGCACCTCCACCATCGTAATCACCCCCTTTGTTCTTTTTTGATGGCTTCTATTAGTTGGTGAAAAGTTGGTTTTTACTTTTTTTATTGTGGCTTGGAAGGCATTATGCCATCCTTCCACTGTGTTATTTGTTTTAGCTTTTTGTGCTAGGGTGCTTTCATTGACATTCCACCAGGGGATGTGGAATTTGGGTTGTCTTCGGTCCCCTGATCTCTCCAGTCATCCTACCCAGGTGTCTTCAAAGTAGTCAAGAAAGGGTGTTAGTTTTTCTTCTTTGGCTTGGTAGGAAGGACTTTCAATAAGTATATTATAGTGGTTTGCTACTTATGTTGGTGGTACATAGGCCAAAGCTATTAGTTTTTTTATTTGGTAAGCAAAGTTGCTGTTTGTTGCATATTCTATGCTTAGGGTTTATTTTTGGAGATGTCTCCTTATATTTTGGTTGAAATGGTAAGAGCAACCTTGTATTTCTGTATGTGGATATATTTTTTAAATTGCTTTGATCATTGATTGGTCAAAATATATTTTAAATGTTTGTGGGAAGTAGTTTTCTGTGTGCGGTTTAATTATTGTAAGGAGTTCCATATAGGTAGTATTTTGTTTGTTGGCGAGTAGGGCATATATGAAAAGGATGTAAGTTTCTTCATATTCACCATGGATGGTATAAATTTGATTAAATGTTTTAGGACATACTTTAAATGTTCCATCCATCATCCATGTTTCACATTGATTTAACTATTGAATGTTGGTGGCAAAAGTTATAAATCTTATTTCATGTCTATTGTTGTCATAAAGAAATAATTTTTCATCTTTGTCTGCTATTGTGTATTCGTTTGGAATTTCTACTTCTGTGAAAGTGTTGGTGGTGGTGGTGTTTGAGCAGTAGATCTAGTAGTTCTGACTATGAGGCATTTTAGGGTTCGGATAGAAGGTAATTATCCTGATTTATGTTCAGGAACACTGGTTAGCACATTTTAAAATATTTCTTTGTTATTTTGTTGTGAGCTGGTGCTTGTTTCTTTGACGTTGTCTAAAACATCTCTAACCTCAATTTCTGTAGCAGTGGGGGGTGGTTGTGTTCTTGAACATTAATAACAGTTGTTTCTATTGTCGTTGCTCTCCAATAGCAAGAATTGGAGTAGTATTTACTACATTTCCAATGGGTTTTATTTTCTGTTATTTTCTCTTGTGTATAAGTATAGCCCATGTAGCATAGAAGTAATTTTCCTTTTAGTGAGGAAATGAACTTTGCCCCTACTGTCATTTTTTTCGTATGTGTGTCAATGTATTTAGATAAATATATATATATATATATATATTCACTGAAAAAACCATAGGTTATAGACCATATATAGTTAGGAATTAGCATTTAGAAAACCTTATTTTACTCACACAAAACCATTGAAATTCCATATATAGTTAGTTGCACTAACTATATATCGCGCACCCGCAATCCACTGCTGATGATGTCACATATTACATCATTCATGACATGGTCAGTGACATCACTGATGACATCACTGATGACATCTCAAATGACATCACTGATGACATCACTGATGACATCTCATTTGACATCATTCTTGTGCTAATACGATAAACCTCTTCAGACTCTAATATAACCTTAGATACACTCAGTGTATACAGACACTCACACACTGTCACTCATCCATGGAGTTACTCACACACCTAGTCAGTCATGCAAAGAAACAATCTCACCTCCATTTCCTCAACTATACAGTTATACACACCTTACTTATTCAAACATATACTAACACATATTTACTCTCTTATACAATCCCTGATACAAGTTCACAATGATCCATACAGCCACTCACACATTCAGTGGCTCTCATGCACAGTTATTTATATATGCCAACTCTCACATGTACTGTGTTTTACATATGTACTTACTATGACATGTAGCATTGAGATATCCATTCACTCATCAATACACTCATGCACACAGTCAACCGCCCATGTAGCTTTTTCCACATGCACTCTTGAACTCATACACCTAGTGAATCAACTGCTCACACATCTATGCACAGAGTCACACACCTCCCAGCCACCCCCACACAAACTCAATCTCCCATAGAAATACTTGGGCAACCAATTAATAACACATATAGCCTCTCGTATAGCTAATGATCAACACATGCAGCAGTTTACATCACAACAGACATAATGATGCACAAATTAAGACAGTTTAGTCACTAACCCATGCATTCAGTGAGACACATTTAATCACTCACTCATACAGTCAGTCACGCACCTACTAAATCCTTCATCCAGACACTTATACATCCACTCATTCTTCAATATCTAAGACATATTTTAACTTTACAGAAACATACAGTCACTGGATGTTGTCATCAGTGATGTCATTTGAGATGTCATCAGTGATGTCATCAGTGATGTCACTGACCATGTCATGAATGATGTAATATGTGACATCATCAGCAGTGGATTGCGGGTGCGCGATATATAGTTAGTGCAACTAACTATATATGGAATTTCAATGGTTTTGTGTGAGTAAAATAAGGTTTTCTAAATGCTAATTCCTAACTATATATGGTCTATAACCTATGGTTTTTTCAGTGAATTTTCAAGGTTTTGTAAATGCTAATTCCTAACTATATATGGTCTATAACCTATGGTTTTTTCTGTGAATTTCATTGTTTTTTTAACAGCTAATATCTGTAGCTGTAAAATGTATTCTTCTTTAAATCCAAAAATATATTTTATATGTTTATGAATAATTTTTTTTTTAAATATATTTTTTTCTTCGTTCCCGCTTCGCGAATCGGGAAGCTTCCCGTTAGCTGACCTTGATGCCGCGAAATAGACCGCGAGCCGGTAAACGTTTCTTTACCGCAAGTGCCGCGTTAGAAAACAACATCGTGACGCCTCCCGTCCGCATGACGTTTCACGTTGTCGCGTGATACGTCATATGACGTGCTACGTTAGCGAACTGGTACGCGAAGCGAGTCGCAAAGCGCAGGTTTCTGGAAGCAAACCGGGAGGCCCTGCAAAGCGCTTAACGTAAACACAGCAAGTCATGTGACTTGGTAATAACACTTTTCATTGGTTCATTTCACTTTTGGTTTCCTAATGATGTAAGACTAGGTCATATAATCTAAAATGAACACTTTTGATTGGTTGAGAACTCTTGTTTTTCCCAAATGATGAAAATCCCTCCTTCTTTCCTCACTCTGACTTTCATCATTGTGAGAGAAAGACCCTTTGTGATCACTGAGCAATGGCTTCTTTAGTAGCTTCAGCTGGTGCTTCCCCACCACCTCCACCACATCCAAGGAAGAGTGGACCACCTGCTCAAGTTGTAATTCAACAAGAAGAAGAAGAAGAGGAACAGGAGGACGAGCACGAAGAGAGGCAGTTTTTGCCTGAGCAGCCCAAGACGTCTCACCGGAAAGAAAACTTCATTTGGCAATTTTTTAAAATTCCCAAAGGTCAGAAAAAAGTAAATGCAAGATACGTAACTTGCCTTATATGTCAAGATAGACTGTCCAGAGGGACCGACAAAAAATACAGTTTCGGAAACTACACAATGCATCGCCATATGACTAGGTGGCATCCTAACAACTACAGTGCTGCACAGTTTCGGAACGACCTAGATAATCTCCCTATTATGGCCAGAAGATCTGTTGTACCGGAAGTAACGGGACCAGAGGGCAGGGGGATGGTGCCAAATATACAAATGAGATTTGGTGATGTAAAACACACCTGCGCATTTTGCGATGGATTCATTTCCTACGGAGAAAAAAGCATCACTCTGATCAACAGAGCTATTGACTATCATATGCAAGTTTGTCCGAAACGCCCAAAATAATAAATACTTCTTTTTTTTGTTTTGTTGCTCCTGTTGAGCCCTTTACAATGAATCGTTTTCATTGCCCCCTCCAAGAAAAACCCAAAAAAATATAAAACTGTTCCGAAAAATTCAAAAACAGTAAAAAAATGTTCAGAAAAATAAAAAAAAAAGTTCTTTTCAGAACTACCTCCCTGTTATTAAAAAATTGGTACAATATTTGGAACTGTGCCAACCTCTATTTCTCTTAGTTCGCTTCCTAGTTCGCTCGCTGGTACGCGAACTGGAAGCGAACCAAAAACAGTAAGTATAAGGGAAGGAAACACACACTTATGTTAAAAGAAAGACAGCTATAGGGGAGTAAACTAGAGATACCATTACCCATAATCCACTGCTGATGATGTCACATATTACATCATTCATGACATGCTCAGTGACATCATCAGCAGAGGATTGCGGGTTTTTTGGCAACATGCCTTATCCACGGTTTAATAACGCTGCCTTTTGCTTTATATAAGTTTTCAAATTGTATGAAATATATACCAATAGGTCGTTATGAACCTTTAGGTAGTGCTTTTGTTCATGAGGTCTGGTCGCTTCCATACACATACAGATGTTTCAAAGATGATCAAGAAGTTTATCTGAATGGAGAGGAATGCACTGAGACGCCAGATCATTCACTAATGTGTAGGCACATACAGTTACACGATTCATGCAACAAACACCGACCAAATATGGCTTGCGTGTTGCAAGGCACGCCAGTTCCTGCTATCATCCCCACGTTCAAGTTGTTGGAAAATGGTAGTTATTTGATGCTCAATAATGAAGATTGTTCTGAGTTAATTAAAAGTATTCCTTTTATCGTAACAGTAAGTGAACGGGTTATTTGCTGCAGAAATGTTCTATTTCCTCCCACACATGAACATAGGGAGTTTTCAATCTGGCCACAAATACCAACCTTGGGACACGTTTCAACGGCATGGCAAGAATAAGAGCTCTTTTGTCTCAGAGAGAGGTGGCCTTGAGTTCGGCCCGTGAAACTTTCGTACTTCACATAGCGAACACCCGTACACAGGTTTGCCTTTCAATTTCAGCAACATGTTTCCGACTATCTTTAACGCATCCTCCACAAAATCCCTGGCACACTTTTTTAAAGTTGTTACCAGTGGTCTCGTGACTTCATTTGAGAAAATCTTTGGAGTCATCCCTGCTTCCTTTCATTGTATTTTCTGCACTCTGGTTCGTGGATTGGCATTTTTACTTGCATTACCAGCGGACGCTCTTGTGCTTTTTTACATTTTTAAATATGGATGTCCCTCCTATGCAACCTCCGACCCTGCAGCTGCTGACACTGTTCCGCAATCGCATGCTAGAATATTATGGCACAATGCCGTTGGCGATATTAAGCACGGCATATGGATTATCTTTTCGGTTCTCCTACTTCACCTGTGTCCAGCCTGTATTTCACTGCCTGACCTGTGATTTCGATTGGGCCATTGATTTGTGTCTCTGCGGACCGGTTTCTCCTGACGTCGACTTTAATCAGCTGATGACTCCTATCATTACTCACGAGTTGGTTTGTCCTGGCGAAAGGATTATGGCTGTGGCATTGATGCATGGACTACTTGGTCCCTGGAATTTACTGGCGGCAGCACAGTCTTTCTTGGAACAGAGCTTTCTTGAAAACCCACCGAGCTGTCCTCTGATGGTGATAGAGGATCCGGTGCTGGGAGAGCACGTATGTTCTTTTCCGCTTTTAAATTGGATGGCTGAACTGTTTTCGGATGAAGACGGTGACTTCCTATTGGAGGCTGTTGCAGCTTATTTTGCATACACAGTTATGTCATAGACCTTTTTCATGTTTGATATGCTGAGTACTAGCATTTCATTGACAATTCATTGACTTATTTGTCAAGTTTTTATTATTTACCTTGCCTATTGGCTTAAGACTCGATAAAGTACTTGGCTGTTTTATTTTTCTTTAGCATTGAATTTTCCTAGTTTTTAATGCTTTACCTTGCGGACCGTCCACATATAAACTTGCAATCTGCTCTCATGAGATGGCACTTCTATTATCTTATTCAGTTCGTTTCCGGATCATGAGGAGGTGTCATCTAGGTCCTGGATATCTTTACACCGTGTTAAGTTAGCATGGGCTCATTACCGGTTTAAACGCCATTTTTCCTTTTTTGCAACTTCTGCACACGACACTTAGTTGTTGCTTTAGCTTTCCACCTAGTAGTTCATCGTGGTTTACATGAGAATAATATGTTATTGGTCTACTATCTGCTTTACTTGTTAAACTATATCTGTACAGCGAGTGCTAAAGTTTCAAGAACAACACGATACAGAATTGTTATGAGGTCTGATCTCCACGACTTCATACTCATAACATAAGTGCAACTTCTGCCAATTCTGGGCATGAGGCGGGTTTTATATTGCTTTGCCGAACACACATACACAACAGTTGATGCGGTTCACATGAAGAGAGAGCTGGTGTATGCTGATGTGATTCCTTCAAATCTAAGACACTAAAGTATGGGCACGCCCTAAACCAACACAAAGAGACCTTCTTAGCAAATAATATAATATGTGTATTAGGGAGGGTGAGATATAAGCAGCCGCGGGCCGTGGAGGGAGTTACGATGGGGCAGGGAGGCGGGGAGGGGGAGAAGCAGGGTGGAGCCCTCTCTACCTTGCCCCTCCCCCTCCCCGCCTCCCTGCCCCACCGTAACTCCCTCCACGGCCCGCGGCTGCTTATAAGTGTTGCTAACTCTTATTCATTTACAGCATGTTAACATACTGTCACCATTCGCTTTTTATGTACTAGTAACTATGCTGGTAATTTTGCTACTGATAATATGTGTACTTGTATTCTCCACCCTGCTTCTCCCCCTCCCCGCCTCCCTGCCTCACCGTAACTCCCTCCACGGCCCGCGGCTGCTTATAAGTGTTGCTAACTCTTATTCATTTACACATGTTAACATACTATCACCATTCACTTTTTATGTACTAGTAACTATGCTGGTAATTTTGCTACTGATAATATGTGTACTTTTATTATCTAAGGTACTACGCCTGAGAAGACGGCATTAGTAAATAAACATTTCAAATACACATCTGTTCTTCTTAACTCCATGTTCTGGTTTCTAAGAAATCTATAACGACCGACTGTTCATGAGTTCCACGTATCCTGAGGTACTATAAGTTCATATTCTGGATTGTCTAAACATTGAGAGTTTGTTATATCCAATGTGACACTGTACCTAGCTTGCTAAATAGTTTTTGATTACTAACGTGAGTTTTGGGACACCCTAATTCGCCGAGGTTCCAATCCTCTGTCCACAGTTCTGTGTGAGAACAGAAACCCTGCGACAGGGGCACCCCCGACCCTTGCTGGAGCTTCATCACACTTGCGATACAACTCCAGCAATGCATTCGCCGAGGTTCCAATCCTCTGTCCACAGTTCTGTGTGAGAACAGAAACCCTGCGACAGGGGCACCCCCGACCCTTGCTGGAGCTTCATCACACTTGCGATACAACTCCAGCAATGCGCCACCTTTACGGCACAGATACATCACGCATCTGTGCTGTTTTTGCCCCATGATGCGCCGCATTGTAAATGCAGCACACCATAGGTGACGGAACAGCGGCACAGAATGACTAACACATCCCTGGTGATGCGCCAGTCATCATAAATGTATCCCTATGCTTCTTATCTTGTTAGAGATGAACCGCCATATGTATCATCAAAGTTATTTGCATTTCCTAAATAGCGAACTTTAAGGAATAAATAGCGATTCTTTACCATTCCTAGTTTGCGATGAGCTATTTGCTAATTAGCCGAATGTAGCCCAATGAAGCCCAATGTAGCCCAATGTAGCCCAAAGATGGCCGCCAGACACACAAAAAAACAAATGTAGCCCAAATATCAGCCAGATGTAGCCCAACTATAGCCCAGTGACAGAATGACCAATCAGCTTCGCAAACCTCCGTTACGCGAAGCGGAGCGCTGTTACAGATATATATCTTTTTTTGAACGTTAATTTCTCAAAATCCACTGGAGCACATATATTGAGACCTAGCAAAGGCACATCGGGCTACCAGTCCCTAATATTTTGCCAAGTTTCGTGCAAATCCATTCAGCCGTTCAATTATTATTTTTATTTTTTTTTTTTGCCCCGCGGGGCCCTTTTAAAACCTCCACATCAAACCTAGGGGGTCAGCGAGGATCTACTATGCCCCCTTATAGTTATTTCCCCCTTTGTTTTGACCTCCTCTTGTCTCTCGATCCTACCGAGAGACAAGATGGCGGCCGCTACGGACTGTTTGGAATGTTGACAGACGCCGGAGAACCAATCAGCTTCGCTTCACAAAGCTCCGTTGCGCGAAAAGTCCGCGAACCAGAGCGCTGCCTGGTCCGCGCTTACAGATATATATCTTTTTTTAAACGTTAATTTCTCAAAATCCACTGGAGCACATATATTGAGACCTACAAAAGGCACATCGGGCTACCAGTCCCTACAATTTTGCCAAGTTTCGTGCAAATCCATTCAGCCGTTCGGGCTAAAAGTGAGGCCAACCGCCCTATGGAAAACTCAATGTTAAAAACACGTTTTGGGACCCCCCTTTTTTCTCGGCCCCCACTGGACGAACCCCCCCCAAATATTCAAGGGCTGCTCAGAAACAAAATGTGCCATTTTCCTGAAAATTTCAGCCAATTCCGTCCACAAACGCCAAAGTTATTAGACATAGAATTTTCAAAAAACCCATAGAGAAAAAATCCTAACTATATATACCTACTGGCGACCGCCAGTAGGTAATATATATATATATATATATATATATATATATATATATATATATATATATATATGTTAATTATTACTTAGTAAAAAGTTAAAATTTAGGTCCGCATTTCGAAGGCGGACGGAAAAGTCCTCCAAACACCGTTTTCCATGGGGGTATGGGGCAGGCAACAAGCACTCCAGCTCTCACCATGCCCTCTTGCCTCACAGATGAACAAGATGGAACACATGGTAGCCATTTCTCTGCTGCACCTCACAGGTAGCTAGGCATCTTATGGTCTCTTGCTTCAACCTTGACCAGCATGGAACACCCTCCCCACCCCAGAGCCATGTGGCAGCCATTCACTCTTCAGTACCTCCTTACAGGTAGGTAGCCATATTACTAGGGACAGGGTTGTTGGGACATGAGAACAACACTACATCTCCCACAAGGCCCTCTGGACTCACTCCCAAACAGGATGGAACACCCCCCCCCAAGTCAGAGCCATGTTGTAGCCATCTCCCTCCTCTGCTTCACCTTACAGCTAGTTAGCCATTGTATGCTCTCCTGCCTCAACCCTGAACTGCATGGAACACCCTCCCCATCCCAGAGCCATATGGTAGGCATTTCACTCCTCAGTACCTCCTTACAGGTAGGTAGTCATCTTACTAGGGAGGGGGTTGTTGAGACATGAGAACAACACTACAAGTCCCACAAGGCCCTCTAGACTCACTCCCTAACAGATGAAACACTCCCCCTACCCCAGAGCCATGTGGTAGCCATTTCACTCCTCCACCTCCCCATACAAGTAGTTAGCCATCTTTCCATGGGGGTATGGGAACAGGCAGCCAGCACTTCAACTCCCACATGGCCCTCCTGCCTCACAGATGAACAGGATGGAACACTCCCCCACCCTAGAGACATGTGGTAGCCATCTTCCCCCTCTGCTTCACCCTACAGGTAGGTAGCTACCTTATGCTCATTGCCTCAACCCTGAACATCATGGAACACTTCCCCTACCCCAGAGCCACATGGTAGCAAAATCCCTCCTCTTCTTCAACTTACAGATAGGTAGCCATCTTATGCTCACTTACATTACACATGAACAGGATGGAGTAATCTCCCCACCACATCCCTCACTTGTTAGTCATCTCTTTAATGCCCCATATGTCACATCCACTCCACACACAGCTATGCTCACATATATGTCACATAACTCACACTTCCAATCACAAAGTCCCATGTTAAGAAATGCAGAGATCAATCACGATATATGCAAAATGCTATGTGTAAGTCCTAGTTTAACAAAGCATGAAGGCTCATATGCACACAACACATGCATGGACCCTCATTAAAAGAACACAACCCACATGCTGTCAATGCAAAATGCCCTACACAAATTAGAAAATGTCAGCAAAGGTGAGGCATATTTTTGGAAAAATCAACAATATCCATGCCTAAACTAAAGTGGATGAGCACCTAGTTGGTAGCTGATGACGTCCTTGGAAACACACAATCTCTAGATGTTAAAAGTTTCACATTGTCATGTCACCTCGCAAACAAGTAATGGATGTACATCAAGATCATGTTATACTGCAGAAAAACTTTTACAAATGAATTGTTTTTTCAATGGTAAAACTTTGGACTTCTCCACAAAAACATCAAAAACTTAACATCCAGACAATGTAAACTCTGTCCAACAGGCCAATCCCAATCAACAGCTGGCAAGACCACCAACAACCAGCAGAGCCAGTCCCCCCTGAGCAGGAACTCTCCAATTCCCAGATGAGGAGCACTAACTTGGCCGTTCAGGCCTACCAAGGAGTATTCAGTCTGAGGGCCTCCTTGGCCCTACTACCACCACAACTTCCACCACAGCAGCAACAACAACAATGTTGAGCCCTGCACCAACTACCTGTGTAGCAACCACCACCGCTGCCTGCACCACAGTCCCTGACCCGGAGGTGACCAACACTACCACCCTCACAGAGGATGCTGGGAACAGTGTGCAGGTGCGTGTACAGCCAAGGCCACAGGTCTGGGTCTGAAGGCCAGGTGGGAAGGCAACTGTGGGCCAATCACAGGAGGACACCGAGACTGAGCCCTGGCCACCGTCGCAAGAGTCCTTGGGGCGTAACAGCAGAACCAGGGATAGATGGGCCAGGTTGTAGATGAACTGCGCAAGCTCCACCTGCTGCAGAGGTCCTGGGACACTCGTATGGGACAATTGGTAGATCTCATGGGCCAGCTCGTGGGTTTTCTGAGGGACATACATGTGGCCAGCCTGATGATACTCCCATCACCTCTGCAGCGGCCACAGGGAGGGATGAGCTGCAAGCCAATGTATCCTCAGACACCGCTGAGCCTACAGTAGAGCACCCGCCAAACACTGGTGGGGACGTCCGAGAAACACCACAGGAGGATGTAGTGTCAATGCACCAAGCCAAGTCAAGAAGCTAGGCCAGCCATAATGTCAACAGTGTTGAACAGAAGATTGACTTTGTTGACCATCCTGTCTCACATTGCCATGTTGATGGCAAGAGTCTGTTGGACTGTGGAATTACACTATTGTGGTGACTAAATTATTTTTCTCTGTTACCATTGCTGACAACTAAACCACCCTGTATACACAATTAATATTTCACACACTTTTTCTAGAAAAACCATATGCATGAAAATAAACACAATTATCACCCTTGCCTTTGTGTGAGTTGTATGTTTCTCAGTGCAATGTAAACTCAAATGTACCACCAGATGAGATTGTGACAATCCATTGATAGGGCGGATGGATGTAGAATGGCAAAACAAGAAGATAACATTGAGCCATCATATTATGGCACTACTAGAGCAACAATACACTACTGGTCAACACTGTACAAGATTCATATCATATAACACTGACCAATAGCATCAACATAGACATCAGGTAAGTTGAAATACAAACACAATGATGCACTAAGTACCACGCAGTAGTGTGCTAACAACAGCCAGCATCCCAACATGTCTTAAATGCTTCTGCCCTAACAGCAAAGCAAACTGTCACAGTCATAGTATCTCAATGCAACACCAAGGGGAGTAGTTGTTAATGAGCTGTTCACGCAGGTCAAGACCTTCCTCCTTGCCACTATCATTTTCATAGGGCATGTTCCGATTTGCAGCTATGGGCTCTTGGCGCTCATAATCGTCCTGAATCAGGGAGATCTCCTTGCGCAAGGCCAGGTGGTGTGGCACGCAGCATGCGACTGTGATCTGACACACTTTCTGGGGGGAGTAGAGAGTGCACCACCACTCATGTCCAGCCACCTGAATCTTGCCTTCAGGATTCCAAGAGCCCACTCCACTACCCGACGTGTCCTCCCATGCGCATCACTGAAGCAGACCTCCCCTGGTATTCTTGGATTCCTCAGTGGGCTCAGCCACCAAGGCTGGTTGGGATATGCTGAGTCACCTATTTGTGAGAAACACAGAGGCACAATGTAATTGAAGTATTTTAGGAAGAGGATGCTAGAATGTCACACATACACCACAAGTATTGACACTTCTCACTCACCAACAAGCCAGGCCCTCTGTGGGTGAAGATTTGCCGTCAACTATGGGATGATGCTGTTCTGCATTATGTAGGAGTCATGTGCAGACCCTGGAAATTTGTCACACACGTGGGATATTATCAGATCGACTTGACATCAACTTGCACGTTTATAGAATGGTAATGCTTCTTGTTTTGGTAGATGTTCTCTCCTGCCTGTAGTGGAACAAGGGCAATGTGTGTGCCGTCAATGGCTCTAACAACACGTGGGATGTGACCAAGGTCAAAAAATTCCCCCTTTCCATGCGACAAACCATGTCTCTTTAGAATCTGGATGCAGCTGTCCTTGTATGTCAACAATGCAGACAGGACATCACGCAACACCTTGCTGAACATATTTGAGACATCCCACCTGCGATGGCCACTGTGTACTGAAATGAACCAGTGGCAAAGTACTGCATGGCAGCCATCACCTTCACTGTTGTTGCCAAAGCTGTTAAATTAGTCTAATACATGTGAAATGCATACACACCATTATCCCCTGTATTCATTGAGCTACCTATGGTGTACATACTAACTACTGTGAATTCAAAATTAGCCTATGTGTCAGGCATAGGTACATTGCTAAATAATGTGTACCCAGCACTGTGGGTAGATGACACATCAAGGGTGGCAAACAGTATTAATGCAGAGTGGTATGCAGCTGCTGTCAATCTACAAAATCCACCTTTAGTCTCAAAAAGCTCAACATCATACTAAAATGGTGCCAGTGAGTGGCAGCAGGACAAGCTTTCATTAATCAACAGCACTGTCTACAAAAACATATGCACATTATGTGGGCAGACCATCATGCCTGTGTGAGGAGTCTGCATTACACTAATTTCCATATTCCCAACAATGAAATAAAAATCCACTGGAAATGTGTCTACATGCCCACATGGATGCCCATGACCCATGGGGATGGACAAACGAATGTTCTTTGATCCCATGTGTAATTCCATTACATGTGTGGGAAGACAAAAGGTAAATTTGACACTCTCCAATCCCTTCACAAGGTGCCCTTCATTTAAAAAATTGTGTTCGTATTACTGATGCAATTTTCAAATCATGAATGCAAAGGCACAATGCTTTTACCCGCGCAGTAGGTGTCAGCCACTGTGGTCACAGGCATTGGCCCCAATAGAAAACATGCAGGGTAGCGGTGGAGACTTCCAGACCCCTGTGGTGTGTCATCATCTATGGGGATAACATAGCAGCCATTGGGAACGGCCATCATGGTAGAACTTTTCTGATTTTATACATCGCAGTAGGTGTCAGCCACTGCAGTCACAGGCATTAGCCCTAATTGAAAAATGCAGGGTAGTAGTGGAGACAATCTGACCCCGCAGTGTGACACTGCCTGTGCAAACAACATAGCAGCCAATGGGAACTGCCATGGAGGTAGAGCATTTCTGTTTATGAACATCGCGGTAGGCATGCTCAGCCACTGCGGTCACAGGCATTGGACCCAATTGAAAAATGCAGGGTAGCAGTGGAGACAATCTGACCCCGTGGAGTGACATCGCCTATGCAAATAGCATAGCAGCTAACATAGCAGCTTTTATGTTTTTTAACATAATGGTAGGCATGCTCAGCCACTGCAGTCACAGGCATATGACACAAATGGAAAATGTGACTGAGGCGGACCAATTTCATTAGCAGAATACCACCCAAAGCCACCCTGGAGTGTATATATGTGTGTGTAACCACCAACAGCAACTCCACCACCCTGCTCGACAACCTCGCAAACCTCAGTCTCAAACAGTTCGTCACGACTCCCACCCACTCCGCCGTACACATGCTTGACTCAACGTTCTCTGCCAGCAACCGCATCACCTTCAGCCACACCACCGAACTCTACTGGATTGAACACCGCTGCGTCCACTTCACCTTCGAGAAGCCCACCACGCACCACTGCACGCAACGGGCCCACCATCGCAGCTGGAGCAAAGTCACAGAAGACCAGCACCTCACCACCCTCGCCCGAAACCCACCAACTAACACCACCGACACCGATTCTGGCGCCCGCAACCTCAGGCAATGGATCGATGACTGCGCCAACACTCTCGTCCCGATAAAATTTCCCTCTAACAGACGCACCAACAAAAAAGCCATCTAGTTCACTGCCGACCACCAGGTATCCAAGCAGGCCTGCCATAGGCTCGAGAAGAAGTGGCACCCCGAATGAACACCGGACAGCTACGCTGCCGCAAGAGTGCCATCCGCAAACACCACCACTCATCCGAACCGCCAAAAGGACCTCCTTCAAAAAGCACATCAACAACAGCGCACACAACAGCAGAGAGCTCTTCAACATCATGAAGGAACTCTCCAACTCCAGCTCCAACTCCAATAACATCCCGCCATCGCAAGACCTCTGCAACTCCCTAGCCACCTTCTTCCACTCCAAGATCATGGACATCCTCAACAGCTTCAACAAGCAGGCCCCCCCGACAGACACCGACACCTCAGACTCACAGCCCTCCAGCCACTTCCTGCCTTCCTGGACCTACGTCAACAACACCATCAAAATCTTGAACACCATCCACTCCGGCTCACCATTGGACCCATGCCCACACCACATCTTCAACAAAGCAAGCTCCACCAGGGCATCCCACCTCCGCAAGGTCATCAACAACTCCTTTGAGACCTCCCCCTTCCTGGAGAGCTGGAAGCATGCTGAGATCAACGCCCTACTCAAGAAACCCAAGCAGACCCCAAGGAACTCGAAAACTTTTGGCCCATCTCCCTACTCCCGTTCCAGGGGAAAGTAATCGAGAAGATCGTCAACAAACAACTAACCTCCTTCCTCGAAGAGAACAACATCCTGGACCCATCCCAATCCGGATGCGCAACCACAGCACTGAAACAGCCCTTATAGCTGACACCGACGACGTCAGGGCCATGCTGGACAACGGAGAAACCGTGGCCCTCCTTCTCCTGGACCTTTCGGCTACCTTCAACACTGTCTGCCACCACACACTTCGCACATGCCTCCACAAAGCAGGGATCCATGACAAAGCCTTGGACTAGACCGCCTCCTTCCTCACTGGCAGAACCCAGAATATCTGCCTCTCCCCATTCCCCACACCAAGATCATCTGCGGCGTACCCCAAGGATCGTCCCTCAGCCCGACACTCTTCAATGTCTACATGGCACCGCTCGCCAGCATCGTCCGATCACACGAACTCAACATCATTTCATACGCCGACGACACCCAGCTGATCCTCTCCCTCACCAAGACCCCTACCACCACAAAATCCAACATCCGCAAAGGAATAAAGGCCATCGCTGATTGGATGATGAACAGCCGCCTGAAACTGAACTCAGACAAGACGGAGGTCCTCATCATCGGAGCCACCCCCTCTGCCTGGGATGCCTCATGGTGGCCAGCCGCACTGGGGGCTGCTCAGATGCCCACTGACCACGCACGCAACCTGGGGGTCATCTTGGACTCAACATTGTCAATGACCCAGCAAGTAAATGTGTCTCCATCTCCTACTTTAACACCCTGCGCATGCTCTGCAAAATCTACAGATGGATCCTCACTGGAACCAGAAGAACAGTCAAGCAGGTCCTCGTCAGCAGCAGGCTGGACTACGGCAACACGCTCTACACAGGAACCTCAGACAAACTTCAGAAACGACTACCACGCATACAGAATGCCTCAGCACTCCTCATCCTCAACATCCCCTGCCAGAGCCACATCACAGTCCACCTGAAAGACCTGCACTGGCTCACCATCAACAAGAGGATCACCTTCAAGCTCCTCACCCATGCCCACAAAGCACTCCACAACACCGGATGAGCATACCTCAACGAACGACTCACCTTCTACACCCCGAACCGCCAGCTCTGCTCCGCCGACCTCAGCCTCGCCACCATCCTCGCATCCAACGAATGACCGCCGGCAGCAGATCATTCTCCCACCTCGCCGCTAAGACCTGGAACACCCTCCCCGTCCGCTTACGACAGACCCAGGACCTGCTGACCTTCAGGAAACTCAAGACCTGGCTGTTTGAGCAGTACCAGCATCCCCACCCCCCAGCGCCTTGAGACCCTCATGGGTGAGTTGTGCGCTCTATAAATATCTTGATTGATTGATTGATTGATTGATTGAAATGACCATACTTGTTACTTGCCTACATACCCTGCTGCCTGCTATTTCCCCCAATCAACTGCTGCTGTACTTCATCTCTTGGACCACTCATGCCTCTTACTGAGAAAATCAGGGCCCGTCTCTTCACCACAGAGGAGCTGGAGCTCCTGGTGGACGAGGTCCTTGGCAGGAACGGGTGACTATATGGTGCTCCAGAGGTACTGGTAAGTAAATGTGTAACTTTTTTGGAGTGGTTAGAATGCTCACCCTCTTTAACTGGAGACTGGTATGTGCCTCAGATTGTGAGCAAATGTATATGCCTTTAGATTTGGACCACTGCATGGCCCATACGAATCACTGACAGAATGTCGACCTACAAAATATTGACCTACAGAAATATCGACGCAGAAATATCGAAGGCAAGAATATCGAGATCCTATCTACAACATGGTACAAAACTATCGAAATCAAAATATCGGTTAAAAATATCGTAATTAAAAATATTGTTTATTTCTGTTAAAAAAAGTGTAAAATAAAGTAAATAATACTTATAAATAAAATAAACATAGTTACAAATATTTAATAATGTTTAAAATTAATAAATAATACATATTACAATAAAACATTAATTAAACATATGCATAAAATATATAATATACACTTAGTTAATAAGTTTTAATAATTATTTTAATAACTTATAAATTATTAAAAAATATTATAAATTACAAATACATCTACACACATAAAACAATAACATAAATAACAAGTAAATAATTATGTTAAATAAATTACAAAAATTAAATACACTTTTAATATTTTTAAAATGAATTATATACTACATTATCTAAAATAATACAAAAAAATTAAATAGCTAAATAAATAAAACTACTATTCCAAGTCCCAAAAAAACGATAGTAACGAAAACGTTGGATAACGTACGATTTAAAATTACTATTCCCACTCCAGTGAGTGCAACAGTAGGGAAAGCGTTGAATAGCGTAGGGGTAAAAATTACTATTCCCACTCCAGAGAGTCCAACCATAGGGAAAGCATTGGATAGCATGGAAATTAAATATAACATACTTATAAATAATTTTTGTATTCACAATAATGAAAAATTTAATTTTTAAATAACTCTACATCATTTACAAATACCCATTAATAATTATTAAAAACATAATTACATTTGAATAATTAATTACCAATAAATTACCAATAAATACCAATAAATTTTAATTAATAAATATTAGCTACCAAATAATAAATATTGAACAATAAAAAAATTCCATAACAAAAAACATATTCATTTAAAAAAAAAAATTAACAATTAAAAAATATTAAACAATACAATTATTTTTATACCCAAAAATAATTTGTATGAAACATTAATTACCAATTAATAAATCATAATTTCCAATAATAAAAATGAATTACCCATTAAAAAAATTAATTACCAATTAAACAAAATTATTACCAATTACAAACATTAATTACCAATAAATTGCCAATTAATCATTCATTAAACATAAAAATACATTATTACTTAATTACAATTAAATTACTTCCTACCTAATTCCCCTATAAACCCACAACCCGCTAAAGAACTTAAACGCAAAAATTAATAAAAATTAAATTATAATTCCTAAAAATTAATAATTAATTTAGTATAATTAAATTACTTCCCACCCTATTCCCCTATAAACCCACAACCCGCTCCGGTACTAAAACATATATAAAAATAGTACACATATAATTTAAAACAAGTAAAATGCTTAACAAAAACCATATAAGATATACATATGAAATACATAATAAAATACATGACAATATTACAAATATCAATGTTAGTAACATCAAGATTAGTAACATTGATATATTTAATATCGATATTACTAACTTCAATATTACTTACATCGATATGAAAAATTCGATATTACTTACCTTAAGGTCGATATTCTGTCCAACATATTCTTGACCTCGATATTCTGTACCTTCGATATTTCCAACTCGATATTTCTGTAGGTCGATATTTAGGAATCGATATTTAGACTGAGCACCGGCCCATACATGAAGTACAAGTTGTTGCATTTGAGTATGTGGGGAGGATGGCACCATTGTCAACGATGCACACACCTTGGAAAGTGTCATCACAGATATTGTTTTCTGCATAAGCAATATGTATGTGTGAGTTCACAGTAATGGTATGTAGAGCCTTTTTCCCCTGAACCCTGACTGCATGCAATGACGATTTGTACAGAACAATGTTTAGCGAATTGTACATTGCACTGATGACTGGAGCAATTGTCACTTTGTGCACCTGTTCCCTGAGAGATGTCACGAAAATACATCAGTAAGTTTACTTCTAAGCATTAGGGAGATGGTACCAGTCGATTGGGCAGAGGGTTCAGATAAGTGAATGAAATCAGTTGACAGTGGCACCATGGAGATGAGTCCAGTCTGCCCAAGAGTTCAAGGCCTGGATCTTTCTATATTAGTGGAAACTCAACTCTTACACATCTGCAACATGTACAGTGGACATGCCATCCTTGTTTTGGTGTCATAGTGTGTTGAGTTTCACATGTGTATGTACTGTGTCATCATTCTCATTCCATATGCATGTGAATCTTGTGATGGAACACATTTTGCGCCTGAAAATACCCTAAAGGCCTGTCCTGTGAATGCACAATGTATAAAGGCCCACTCACACAAAATGACTTTGCAAGACATATGAGTCGCACACCCTCCTATTTATAAAGAAGCATAAAGAGGTATGAAGAGCACACAAGACAGGCCTACACCTTGTCACATGAGTTCTAGATTGTAGTGTCAGGGACCTTACTGTGACCTCCATAACACATGTTGGTATACAATGGTCCTGGAGGGATGTGTAGTGTCAGACATAGAGAGTATTTCCACTAGGTATCAATTACAGTGTATTGTCTGTCAGGCTCACTCACATCAAGCCTCACAAATGAGGCCCTGTTTCACCATGATATTAGTACATGCCCTCTGCATGTGTATGAGATGCCCAGGTAGTTGGTCCATCCTCAAAGATGTTGACATACTTGGTCAGAGTGTAGTATGTAACATGGCCTATTGACTCTGCTGTCCACTGATCAATGTGTATGGTATGTGTATAAATGCTTCTGGACTGGCACACAATGGCCCACAACATATTGTTTACAAATCCGTTTTCTTGTCTCCCATGACTACAGCTCAAGGTCCATCAGTGTAAGGCCATGTGGAGGCCCATCGCCCAAAAGGTGCGGAGTCTGGGGGTCTCCAATAGGCCCCAGACCCACTGCCACAAGAGGTGGGATGACCTCTGCTGCCTTAGCAAAAACGTTTCCGAAATGCCACTGAGGCTGGTCCCTCGAAGTTGCAGCTTGGCACACCGACCTAATGGCCTGCATCCTGGCAGTGACACAGCCAGAGCTGGATGGACGGTTGAGGGCCCAACAGCAGCAAGTTGGGATTGAGTATTGGGCTGAGTGCATGACTGACTGCCTAATCACAGCCATGAGCAACCCAGTAACCTCAGAGATGTCTCTAGTATTATGCAATCTGTTTAAAGTTACCTCAGTGGCACTGGCATAAGGTGCTGGATGTGTACCACAGTTGGATTTTCATGTATGAAATACATGACCAGTGTCAGTGCAAATCATCTTGACATGTTTGCATGTTCAATTTGGAAAATGGTGTCTGAACTGAGCCATTTCTACGTAGGAAAAGAGGTTGTGTGAATTGCATAGCACAGTGCACTTGTCAGCTTTGTTTGTGCTGTGTGGCTCCCAGATTACTGTGACTCATGTGATGATGTGCAAGTAGATTGAGGCATGGACAAATGCAGTGAGTCAGCAGAGGTTACACTTGTCCCATGTGGTGTGTAGAGCCTAATAATATAGATGACAGCATCACAGCCAAACATTTTGATGAACATCACCAGCATGGCATCACGTTATTTCATTCCCTGCCACAATGACAGCAACTGCACACATGCACTGATAGTGCAGATGGTGATGAGTACAGTGATGGGTATATGTCAACATGTCTTTGTGATGGTTTGACAGAGGAAGGTTGAAGCTACGGATCAAAATGTGGCTGTTGGGAGATTGTGAGTGCACTAGGACTTTACATGGGTGTGTGTGATCAGTGTGTATGGCAATTTGTGATGTATCTGAAGTATTGTACTGTAATTTATGATAAAAAAATGTGGCATTAATTATTGTGTGTGCATTGAGGAGGGGTGTACATATGCATCATTGCATGGGCAAGTTGTGTCTACTGGTTTACATCAGTGAGTGATCTCTTGTGTCATTGAAGTGTCCTGGGTGTCAGCAGTCAACACAACATTAGGATGTCAGATGCCAGACACTAGCTTTTGGCACACATCCCCTGTCCTTATGGAGGCCACTCAAAGCTTCATCTAAAAAGGCACTCTGATGCCTTGGATCATTTAAGGCTTGCTCTGACATTGAAATAGTGTTGGTATGTGACATGTAACGACATGCAAGGCCCTTGTGTCACATTGCCCTAGTCATGTAAATGTGAATTGTCTTTTTGTCAACACTTGTACATGGTGCTTCGTAGCAGTTTATCCCTAAAAACGCGGCCATGAGAAGGACACAGAGGTGTAAGTTTCAAAGACATCAACTGGCAGTGAACAGCATGAGCATCATGTTATGGTGCATTGAGATATTTGTGGTGTGCACTTCAATGTCAAAGATGTGTCTACAAATCTGATTTCAATGATCACCAGTAGGTGTGCGGTAGTACCAATATAATTGGATGGAAGGATGGAAGATCACTTAACAATTGTCATGTTTCAGTTTGTATTTATGGTGTTTAGGGAACTTATTCTTCAGTGAGAGAAACTCAACACAATTGGGTGTGTAGCTCTCTTGACAAAAGGCATGTAGGTGTAGCTACACACAATACGATGTGATGTTGAAATGCTAACACATGCACAGCAATTTGGTTGTGTGAATTTCCAAAGATCATGTGTCAATACAGCACGTAATCAGGCAAAAGATTGGGCTTATGCAGCCAGTACATGTACACATTAATTCTGGGTCTTAAGTCAAATATATTCTGTTTGTATGTCATATCATATTTGTGAGCAGGCCATTTTACTGAACCTATGTCTCTGTCTCTTACAGCATCTACAGAGGGCAGGGAAGGAGATGGTCTCAACAACGTTAGGGAAGCAGCTGGCATTACTGGTCCCCGTGAATACGCCCCCTTTTGAATCGTTACAGCAACACAGAGGGCACCAGTGCCTCGGAGGGGGACAGGAGTGCCCTGAAGGAGTCTGGAGCAGTAACAGCAAACTCAACATCTTCACATTCCAGCGGTGACTCCACGATGTTGGCGGACACAGGACACAGGACATTCAACATCTGCTTCTTCGTCCGCCATACCCCATCCTATGTCTACCGTCCCTGCTGCTCCCCAAACTGGCATCGGGATCCGCAAGCCTAAGAAGGGTAGAGTCTCTTTCCCCCCTTTCCCCCCAGACACCACTGCCCGTCTCCCCTGCTGGCCATAGACATCCTGTGGCAGCTCTCTGTGGGTCAGACTGCACTCCTGAATGTCCCCAGGAACATGGCAACAAGTTGTCACAGGTTGTTGCATTCCTGGAGGGCATTCATTCGGATGTGGGTGGCCTGCAGGGAACTGTCCAGTATTTGACCTCCACAGTGATGGCAGCCATTCAGCAGTACCAACCTCCCAGTCCTGCTCTTGTCCATTCCACCTCCACCCTCGCATTGCCCCACCTGACCAGAGCAAACACACACTGGAGTACTCAGGTACCCAGACATTCACAAACAGCACACATCAACACCTCTCAATGTGACACAGACACAACACACCATCCCCAAAACACACAAAAAGCACACATGAGACCACAACACCATCAAAGGACACTCAGAAACATAAAGCCAAAAACATGCATCTACATCGCATACCTCAGATACCTCACCCTCCAAGAGCCCTTCCTTCCCCACACCTCATCCCAAAGCATCCAAGTCCCTTACCCTGGCTGCCCTGGACCTGTGGGCTGCAACTACTGCCCCACCAAGAAGCATTGCTACAAGACAAAAGAAGTGAAAGTCCCACCACAACAGAGGAGGAAGGGGAAAAGGCCACCCCCTAGAGAATACCACCAGATTTGGGACACCGCCCCGGAAAGAAGCACCACCACCTGCAAAAACTTTCTGTTAAGAATGAGGCTGTCATGGCCACCTCACTTTCCCTTGGCCCAAGACACTTATTGGATATCGGATACCCGAACAAGTCAAACCCAGCCCTCGAAATGCAACATCAACCACTGATTCTCCCCCCAGCAATTCTCCTCCTCCTTGTGCCACGACTCCACCTGGTCCAGGTAGCCCTCATGCTCACCCATCCAGTGATCCCACTGTGTCAGTCAATTCTCCCCCTCCCATGTCCAGTCCTTCCACTGCCCCTGGCAGACATCCCCCTCCCAGTTCCAGTCCCCCCAATTTTGAACCAGACTCCCCCTTCCCACCCCAATCCTCCCTGAGCGGTGCCTGAACTGCTCATTTGATTCCCCTATACTGGGGAGATTTCCATGGCAGTTGACTGTAGTGCAAGTTTGTAGTGCAAGTTTTCATGCACACAAATGAAAACTTGATTTTGGACTGGACATTGGCCTAGTTGTTTGGCACTTTACTAACAAATACAGAGTTCATATATTATGTTTTTGTTCAGTGCTTTGTCGCTGACCTTGCTAATGATGCAGAACAATATATGTCTATATGATCATCTGTTCCATGCTCTGAATGCAACATTCACAGTGGCATGTGCTTAATTTGTAGTGGTAGGTGTACCCAGAGGTTGCAGCAGGTAATGTGCTTATTGAGTCAGAGGGTTAATGGGGCCAGGATGCTTATATGTGATGGTCTACTCTTGTCCTCTACATTAATTTGTCTAGGGTCTGCTTTTGTACACATGTCATATTTGGATCCTCTCTGTCAACAATAGCTATTGTGATTTACAGGATGGCTTGAGGGGTGGACACTGTGCATCATATGTGAGGGATCAATCTTGATGTGTACACACCAGTGTAGGTGTAAAGTTATCTTGGATAGTTATGGCTTTATGGTCAAATGGGTATATTTACATGCCCCTCCCTACCACTCCACAGTTTGCCACTATACTGTGGGAGATTCATTTGTGTCCAAAACCATCGTGCCCCTCAGCACTGTTACCCAATTTGATATGTGCTTATTTAGTCTACTTAATTGCAGTCATGGGTAATTCTGTATTGTACAGTTGATTTTACCACACAGTCTTCTAGTCTTGTGACATGCATATGTGGTTGCCCGAGTTGTGGAGCAGTAGGTGATATCGAAAGTGTGTAGGTGTTTGCTGAGGAACTGCCCCCATCCTGTGTGGAAAGTGATCTGTGTGCTGTGAGGATTTGTGATGCTCTTGTTCATGATGGTGATTTCAGATATCTCTGTCCCGGTTGTAGTGGTGTTCACACACTGCTTACTGTGCATGCACTCCTGTCAGTGGCTGATGTATTATCCTTGACAAGTGTGAGGCCCCATGATGTCCAGCTTAGTGTGCTGTGGGATATATTAGGATGTGAATGGGTCATGAAGTTGTTTGGGAGGGATGCAGTATTTGGCCTGTAGTGGCTCTTCCTACAGACAAGTGAATGTGTGTTTTCTGTTGTTATTGCAGGAGATTGTGTGTAAGGAGTGTGTGTCTTTAAATGCATTGAGACGGGGTTGTATTTCTTGTGAGCATGTCATATAAGGCAATGTGAAGTCATGTTTATTTGCTGGTTTGGTGCTCCCAATTGTGCTATGGCCCCCTATCTTTGAACAGTCACATGCCAGGATTGTGCCTGGGAATGCTTGGGGGGTACACTGAAACCATGGTCCCTTTGTGACTGGTGGAGTGTCTGGAAGTTTGCCAGATTTGTCTGGATGCAGCACAATTTGTGGTTATATGTGTCATTTGGTTATGTAGAATTTGCTTTGGATGGCTTATGCAGTCTACGCAGTTAGCCACAAGAGAGATTATATCTGTTCCAGGGAGGTCTGGGAGCAGATTGGGCTATCCACTCTTTTGATGCACATGGCCATGCTTGTAGGACCTCTTTTGTGGTGGTATGTCAAAAATGACTTTAGCATGTGCATTGTGTACTGGATTACATCAGTAATCCTTGACCTGGGCTCAGAGATTTGGAGGCATATACCAGGGAGCAGGGAACACATAGGAGTAGATTTGCACCTGTATCATAGATTGTTCCAGGTATAAAGCAGGGAAGGTGATAGAGAAGCATGGGCGGATTTTGCGAATGGGCAATCCGCGAAATTGCGTATTTACGGATTCGCAATCCGCAAAATCCGCAAACTCTCGCGAATTTGCGGATTTTTTTATTTTTTTGTGTTCGCAAAGATTTCTGCCAGTTCGCGAGGATTTTGTACCAGTTCGCAAACGCGAACTTACTTTTCGGGTAGCAACGGTCGCGAACATGTTGTTTCTACATCTGGTTCATCACAGCACCCTCTGTTTCACCACTGCCACCCTCTGTTTCACCACTGCCACCCTCTGGCTCACCCATGCCACCCTCTGGCTCACCCATGCCACCCTCTAGTTCATCACTGTAGATTATGGGTGGAAAAGCACACCTGCCCTGCCTCAACTGACATAAATGAATTAGGGGCTGATTAATGTGTTACTGAATTTGAACTTCCTGGCTGGAACCTGCTTCCTTATCTGTAATTGCTTTCTCTGAGCCTGCTGTGAGGGTCAGAGCAGGGTCATAGAATAGTTGCAAGTAGGCAACTGAACTCTAAAGGGGCCCCTCAGGAAGCACAACAGGGAATGGTTACTAATGATAAGATTGAACTTTTGCACCTGCTGAGTGCTTTCAGTTTTGCAAAAATCCAAATATCCAGCAGCATCCACAAAAAGTAATCCTTCCAGGCACTACAGGGAATGGTTACTAATGATAAGATTGAACTTTTGCACCTGCTGAGTGCTTCTAGGTCAAGATCCAAATCAAAGTGACCAGCACATGAAGAAAGCACTGAGAGGAGCCTGCTGGACAGGAACAGGAAGTTGGAGACTGTGGGGCACTTCCTTCCTCCCACCCCCCCCCCAAATGGACTCCTTTAAAAAAAAAGTGCAGGCAAATGTCAACCTGAGGAGTTATTCTGATCAAAATCATAATTTTCAAGGTTTATGCTGCCTGCTGGTGGATTTCTTGTGCGAAATTGCAAATTTTGCAATCTCGCAATTGCGAGATTGTCGCTGCCCGCCGCATCTACGTTTTCGCAAGTGTTTACTCCCGCGAAATGGTATAGTATTCTAGTTGGCAAGTGCGAACAAGCAAAAAAATCCGCTTCGCACGGATTTACGAATTTTCGGTAAGTTCGCGAGAGTTCGCGGATTGCGAATTTACCGAAAATCCGCAAAATCCGTGAGCGGAACGGATTTTACGCCCATGCTTAGTGATAGATGGGTAAGTGAGGGGTAAGTGTGACGGGTATTTTTAAGTTTGACTGTCAGGGAAGGTCACAGTGAGGCATGAGTTATGTGCCAGTGGCATACACATGACAGATTAGTTACGACAAGTGTAGTGCTGGACACTGGATTCCTAATGACAGGTCTTCTGATTATGGTCCAATAGCTTACTTGCATTGCTGGATCACAGTGATACTGCACTGATTGTATATTTCATAATTATTTGAATCTGTGTGCCACACATGGATTAGTTGATATCCTAAGTTTAGTGTCGTATGAAACCTCTTACATTCCAGGAACATATTCTACCACTCATTTCTCCAGACATTTCTTGCACAGGTCCCTCTACTTTTGGATAGTTTACTTGTTCATATACAGTGTTGGTGACTTATAGTTTGTGGAGGAGGCAAAGTAAGAGTTTTTGTAGTCTTACAGAGAGCTGGATCAAGGTGTTGACGTGCATACTGGCCAGTTAAAAGGTTTGTAATCTGTGCAATGACTCTTTATGTATTCAATTACTCACATTTATTCACATGAGTGGTAGGCAGGTGTGAGGAAGAGGAGGTTTGTTATGGGTTGTGGTCAGAGTTCACTGCTTTCAAGAGGGTCACTTCATGACACATGGGCACTCCGTCCAGAGTTTTGACTTAGTGCTACATTAGGAGAGGTGGAGTGATGGTTTGGAGGAGTTCAGTGGAGTGGCAAGCTAGTCAGTGTTATTGATGTACAGGACATACTCACATTGGGTCATTTAGTGCAGCATTACACAAATTAGACAAATGCCCACTGGTGTTTACTTTAAGTTTGCAGTTCAAGTCAAAAATGTTCTAGTGTTGAAGGGTATGGCCTGTCATTATGTGGTATGGTCTGGCATTGTATGGTCTGAGCCTGTCTATGTCTGCTTAGGGTGTGGGTTCATCTGTGATTATATGTCACTGGTCGTTCTCTTAATGTGTCATCTGCCTTTACTTTCTGACTCATCCCACACCTTATTGTACTACTGTGAGCTCCTAAATCACAGCCTGTTTGCTCTTGCCTACTCTATTCCTCCTTGGATCTGGTCTAACACAAATTTGACTGCAATTAATTCCATTGTCCCTTTTTGGTGAATCTTGCCTCGTCCATCAATCTTGTTGCTTATACCTTTTATCATGATCCTACTGAGATGTCACTATGAATACTGGGTCTGCACATCACTCCTTGCAGCAGGTATGTTGTGCTAATTGGAGGTTTATTTTGGTTGGCTGTGGGCTGGAGAATGAGGGAATGGTCTTGCTGGCAGGAAATCATGTGCTGAACTTATTCATCAAGACGGGCAAGTTTGGTCACCACTTCACAGCTGCTATAACTGCCACAGCCAGGCTAGATGGCATCGAGAAGGGTTCCCTGGATCCTGCGGTGACAATGTACCTTCGTGCGAGGAATGGATACTTTAACTGTGGTATATATTCCTGTTTCCATCAGGGTGTCCGATGTTGACAGGTAAGTTATCCATGAGCTATTGCTGTGTATTGTTTGTGTCAAGGAGTTGCATGCGGGGAGATGTTTTGGACTTACCTCTGTTGTGGTCCACGAGGGCATCGTATTTGATGGTAGTGGATCAGGTAGAGCAGCGGCAGGACTTGTAGACCAGGATCCATGACGTGCCGCAACTTGGAGAGGTGTCTCTGACTCGAGTTTCTCGCTCGATAGTTGTGTTTCCGTCATCTCTGACAAGCTGGTTTTCCCGTCGCGTTCAGATGACCTTATTGACGATCGGGATCTGGTGGGCCGTCGGAGTGTCCTTATGCATGCACACAGCTGCCTTTCTCTATTGACTCCCTCCGTCACCGTTAAGCAACAAAATTTCTGTCAGATCTGGAAGCACTATGATAGACAGAAAATGGGCTATCTTTGCCCATTGTAATATGGCAGTCGCGATGAGCACTTCCGGAGTCACTAAATCAACACTTTCTGCCACTGCCAGCACCACGGAGATGCCTACGACCGCCATCATAATTATCCCCTAAGATATACTTATTACATTTTAAAAGATACTTACATATATCTTGAATTTCTTTTCTTGTTGGATGATTTTTCAAACTTTGTAGGTTATTCATTGTTTTTTTCTTTCTCTTGATATAAAAAAAATGTCAGTATTATTGAAGGGTTACATTTAGTTTCTGAGTTACGTTTAATTAGTGCCTATTTTTATTTAGTTATTTTTATGTTTAAAAAATGCATACTATTTTTAGTTGATGTAATTTATTTCTTTTGTGTTGTTTTTGTATTGTAGCCTGTAGAAGGAATTAAAATAACACTATGGGGCCGATTCCGATTCGGTAAAATCCCTATACAAATAGCCGTACGGAGCATATTTCCCATACAAGACGTACCCGTAAACGTCCTCGTACGTGTTATGAAGTACGATTCAGATCCAAAGCAGATCTCCGTACGAATCGTACTGAACACTGTACGGCAAAAAAATATTTTTCCGGAACACGCATTACGCAACGTCCGCACGTAAACAAGCAGCAGTTTCCTGCACAGCAAGTACGATTCGTCTCTGCGACACTCCATACAACTCTTTTTCTACGGGAGCTCAAAATGTCCATAAAAGCAGAGTCCAACCCGAACCGCATCCCCGGTACATGACATACACGCCATAAACCCCATTGCCTGTGTCATCCCAGTCATGTACGCCTACGACCTGGTGCACAGAAACCGACGACAGCGCATACGATGAGAACAACGAACTGCAACAACGGAAGTGTACTTGTACGGTGGGTCTTACACACTCGCGTATAACACCATTGCAATAGTAATACGAGGCACACACACACCATGAATGTAGGGGTACAGTGTGTTTCACACGCTCGCGTTTGGCAACATCACTATAGTGATACGTTGCGCACACACGCCAGGAATGTAGGGGTATGGTGCCTTTCACGCACTTGCGTGTGGCACCATTACAGTAGTGATATGATGTGCACACACGCCAGGAATGTAGGGGTCTGGTTCGCTCGCGTATGGCACATTACAATAGTGATACGAGGCACACACATGCCCGTAATGTAGGGGTACGGTGCGTTCGCGTATGGCACCATTACAATAGTGATACGATGTGCACACACGCCAGGAATGTAGGGCTACGGTGCGTATCACCCGCTCGCGTATGGCACCATTGCCAATAGTGATACGAGGCACACACACGCCCGTAATGTAGGGGTACGGTGCGCTCGCGTATGGCACCATTACAATAGTGATACGATGCGCACACACGCCAGGAATGTAGGGCTACGGTGTGTATCACCCGCTCGCGTATGGCACCATTGCAATAGTGATACGAGGCACACACACGCCCGTAATGTAGGGGTACGGTGCGCTCGTGTATGGCACCATTACAGTAGTGATACCATGCGCACACATACCAGGAATGTAGGGGTACAGTGCGCTCACCTATGGCACCATTACAATAGTGATACGAGGCACACACACGCCACCAACCCCATCGTCCATGTCACCCCAGTCCTGTACGCCGAGGACCTGATGCGATAACAACAACCAGGGGCTAGGGGGGGTGAGGGGTGGGAAACATCACCCATACCAAAGTCGCACCCCATATTCTGTATGCCATACATCACCACCAATGTCCGGTTACCTGGGGGCACGTCCAGCAACCCCTGCGTACCGCACAAACGGAAGGGTGCTCGTCAATCTGGCCCTGCATATTACCTTCACATTGGTATGTGCAGGTCTGGGCCAGCAGTGTCCAGCTCCAAGGGGGGGGTGGGTGTACATCACTACCAGCAGTGGCCAGTCATATGGGGGTGGGTGCAGAGGACTCCCAGCAGTGGCCAACACTCTGGGGGTCGGTGTATATGACTCCCAGCAGTGGCCAACCACATGAGGGGTGGGTGGCTATGACTCCCAGCAGTGGCCAACACTATAGAGGTGGGTTATATGACTCCCAGCAGTGGCCAGCACTATGGGTGGTGGGTGTATATGACTCCCAGCTGTGGCCAACACTATAGGTGTGGGTGTATATGACTCCCAGCAGTGGCCAACAGTATGGGGGTGGGTGTATAGACTCTCAGCAGTGGCCAGCCATATGAGGGGTGGGTGGATATGACTACGAGCAGTGGCCAGCCATATGAGGGGTGGGTGTATATGACTCCCAGCAGTGGCCAGCACTATGGGGCGGGGTGGATATGACACCCAGCAGTGGCCAGCCATATGAGGGGTGGGTAGATATGACTACCAGCAGTGGCCAACACTATGGGGGAATAGTTGCAAGTAGGCAACTGAACTCTGAAGGGGGCCCTCAGGAAGCACTACAGGGAATGGTTACTAATGATAAGATTGAACTTTTGCACCTGCTGAGTGCTTTCAGTTTTGTCTGTAATTGCTTTCTGTTGCAGTGTAATTTTTTTAACAGGACCTTTGTTGTATACTTGTAGCTATTCTCTGAGCCTGCTGTGAGGGTCAGAGCAGGGTCATAGAATAGTTGCAAGTAGGCAAATGAACTCTGAAGGGGCCCCTCAGGAAGCACTACAGGGAATAGTTACTAATGATAAGATTGAACTTTTGCACCTGCTGAGTGCTTTCAGTTTTGCAAAAATCCAAATATCCAGCAGCATCCACAAAAAATAATCCTTCCAGGTCAAGATCCAAATCAAAGTGACCAGCACATGAAGAAAGCACTGGGAGGAGCCTGCTGGACAGGAACAGGAAGTTGGAGACTGTGGGGCACTTCCTTCCTCCCACCCCCCCCCCCCCCCAAAATGGACTCCTTGCAAAGAAAAAGTGCAGGCAAATGTCAACCTGAGGAGTTATTCTGATAAAAATCATAATTTTCAAGGTTTATGCTGCCTGCTGGTGGATTTCTTGTGCGAAATTGCAAATTTTGCAATCTCGCAATTGCGAGATTGTCGCTGCCCGCCGCATCTACGTGTTCGCAAGTGTTTACTCCCGCGAAATTGTATAGTATTCTAGTTGGCAAGTGCGACCAAGCAAAAAATCCGCTTCGCACGGATTTTACGAATTTTCTGCAAGTTCGCGAGAGTTCGCGGATTGCGAATTTGGCGCAAATCCGCAAAATCCGCGAGCGGAACGGATTTTATGCTCATGCTTATATATGACTCCCAACAGTGGCCAGCCATATGAGGGGTGGGTGGATATGACTCCCAGCAGTAGCCAACACTATGGGGGTGGGTGTGTATGACTCCCAGCAGTGGCCAGCCATATGAGGGGTGGGTGTATATGACTCCCAGCAGTGGCCAACAAAATAGAGGTGGGTGTATATGACTCCCAGCAGTGGCCAGCACTATGGGGTGGGTGTATATGACTCCCAAAAGTGGCCAGCCATATGAGGGGTGAGTGTATATGACTCCGAGCAGTGGCCAACACTATAGGGGTGGGTGGATATGACTCCCAGCAGTGGCCAGCCGTATGAGGGGTGGGTGGATATGATTCCCAGCAGTGCTCAGATATAGGGGGGTACATCATCATCAGCATACCGCAACTACATGGGGGTATGTGCACATTCCTAACTTGTGATTATAATGATAGTGCCATAGCAACACATCACTTACAGCAGTGTCCCACTCCCTGTAGGATGGATTACTTTCACACACTGTGTGACACCACATGTGGGTGTGATGTCAAATTCCACATGCATACCCACCCATGGCAGCTGCAGGCTAAATACACACCCTACCATCATGACACAATAGTCTATAGTGATGTAACTGCCTACCAAACAAAGAGAGCGAAAGGGAACACACACTGTCACACACATCCCAGGACTGTTATGAATGTCCAGGTGGTGTTCAGACCACCAAGATGTAGTCTCTCATGGAAGGAATAGGGTTGAATCCCCTTAGATACAATGCACAAACTTGAAAGTCATGTGCCCAAATACAGTGCATAACAATTACCAGCATGGGGGTAGGCTGTGATTAGACAAATGCATAGTGGTGAAAAGGGTGAACGTGTCCCTGAAGGCATTTGTACATACTGAAAACACAAGTACAGTGAGTAGCAAGGATGGCACAGACGAATGAGCAGTAGACATCTGTGAGCAGGCATCGCCATTGTTGAAGGGAACCGTCACCGAAAAAGGAAATGTGCACACATGTCAGCACAACAATTGTGCACCTGTTTGCATTGAAGATGTCAGGTGCCACAGAGGAAGGAACACTCCTTGGGACAATGTCTCAAGCCAAACTGAACACACACAACCAATGATTAATTGCAGAGACATTGTGATGGCACACAGATGCCATGGCCCACCTCATGACCATCAGCAAAAAACATCTTTCAGAACCCCAAAACATTACCAGGACACCAACTCCAGGACCCTCATCACCAACATCAAGTACCTGAAATGTAATAGTGGTGAACGTAAAATAAAAGGCTTTATTCAGCTGGAAAAAATAAGATGTGCAAAAATGAGTCAGTGTCAAATAAGGCCAACGGCCAGTTCACACAAATGCCCTTGGAGGGGGACGTTGGGTAGCCCATCTACCCCTAATTTGCCTGCACATAGAGTACCTCATGGGATGTTGACCCTTGGGGGAGCACCATCGGGGGCAGGACCAGGCACCGCAGGGACAGGAGTGGGAAGGGTAGGTGTGGTGGGTGCAGGGGTGGACGTATCCACCTCAATGGGTGGTGCAGCGCCGAAGGTGGACATATACTCTGCGCTGCACACTGAAGCCAGTTCGTCCAGCCCAACCCCTGCACCTGAGGACACTATTGGAGTGGAGGGAGAGGGCTGTGAGGAGTGCGGACTGTGATTCTGGCTGCGAGTATGCGGTCTAACCCCAGCCCCTGTGGGTGTGCCCCCTGAGTGTGCCTGCCAGGAGGTGTGCGCTTCGCCACATGTGGGAGTGTGCTGCCCGTGTCTGCTGGGTTGCGTGATCATGTCTTCCTGCGTGTGCTTGGGACAGGTATGGGAGAGGGGAGTGTGGATGGGTCCAAAGTAGGGGGGGATGGACTGCTGCAGGAGGGAAACTGCTGCCGTCAGTGATGAGTCCATGGACTGCATAATCCGACATTGGTCAGACATCGTTGATGACATGCCCTCCATGAAAGACAACAACTGTGTCAGGATTTGAGTGTGGACATGGAGGACATTCAGCATCGATGTCTGACCAACCTGTAACTGGTGGAGTAAGTCCACAGACTCCGCACTGAGGGCAGCAGGGGTGACAGGGGCAGGGGCTGCAGTGCCGGGGCTGAAGGAGACATGTGGGCTGCGTGGACAGAAGGGACGGGAGCAACTGGGAGAGTGGAGATGGTGCTGGAGGACGCGGGGACAGACTTGGTGCTGCTGCCAGGTGTTGCTGCAAATTCACCATCCTCATGGGAGTCAGAATCGGATCCATCAGCGTGGGAAGATGTGTCGCCTCCCAACAGGTCCGCAGACTGACTCCCCTCACCCTCACCCTCCGTGCCACTGACTACCTCGGACTGCTCCACGCTGGTGGCACTGTGGCTGGGTCCCTCCTCCTGGTCCATGCAGCTGCCTCCTCCAGTTTCGTGTGATGATCCTGTGGGCAAGGAGAAGAAACAGAAATGCATCAGTCACCTGTACACATCTGACACATGAGCACATAATCAATAGGTCACACTGCAAATCATGCCATGCATCATGAGTAACAGCCAGATAACTCTGGACATGTTTCAGTCTTGTACTGCCCTGTTGGTATAGACACAATGCTACTTGGACACAAGGATCCAAAGAACACACCAGGCCACACTTGAAAGGGAAATACACAGAGAAGCTAGTGTTTGTTTACAGGAGAGCAGATCAATACAATGAAGTGATGCCACCTCTTGTTCACCAAGAAAGAAACAGTAGTGGTGCTCCTCAGGGCAAACGAACCCACCTCACTCCCCAAGGTGTCACCACACTCAGAGCCCTGTAAGTACATTTGGCAAAAAATAAATTAAAGAAAATGTTGGTACCTTGGGACTCACAATACTTTACGCAATCGACATGTATTGAATGTGGTAAATCGCCATTTTGTGAAAAGAACACTTATGTGCCTGCATTAAAGATGTCTCACAAGGAAATGCACACTAAAAAACATTTCCACTTTCATTGAAAAAGCTGGCACCCTTCAAAATAAAACACTGTTAGAAACAAATGGTGTTGCAGATTGTCCATATACATGAGCCAAAGGAGCTTGATGTCTTGACACTACTTAGTTTGTATCATCGACAACAAAGGACATTCAAGACCTCAATACCACTGTGGGAACATGTATATGGAGATCAAGCCACACCATTTATCGCTAACACTGGCCTCTTTGAAAAGGTGCTAGCGTCTTCCATGAAAGTGGAAATGTTTTTGTGTGCACTACCTTGTGAGACATCTATCATGAATACACAATTCGTCATATTAACACATTCTAAACAGGAAGAACTTTTAACAAGTTTTGTGAGTGCCAAGGTACAATCATTTATGTGACACAACTTGAAATATGTCAGTCCTCACATGGGCATCCATTCCCTGATGACACAGTTGCCTGCACATAAAGCTACTGGCTGTCATGTGGAGTGGCACACATGTCCCAACTCAGGACAATGCTTAAGCTAATGGGCCTGCAATTGTGATGAACAAAATCATTGCTGCATTGTGGACACACCGTTATCCCCAGGCAAAATGTCAACACAGATGTCTGCACACAAAGACAAAACAGTGTTGCATCTGAACAACATACATGTGGCAAACATGTATGAGCCTGAATCATGTATGGAACAAAATGACATAGGCTGCAAAGCCCAAACTGAAATCACTGGCCACCATCACAGGGGCAGTGAATGGTGAATCATTGTTCAGCCAATTCTCACCCACAGGTCAGACCTGGCATGGCTAAATCACACATGCCAATGAAGACCTCTTCCACACAAAACCCCCATACCTCAGTCAATGTGATTGATACAGCTCAAGAAGTGAGACCTCTGAATCGGGGTAACAAAAACTGTGCAGCAACAATTCCAAAAGTAACGCAACCTCACCTTGTGGGGCTAGCAATACATATTTGGGACAAACAAACATCAACAGATTGTTGTGAATAGGCACACAGGCACTGCACAGTGTGAGTACGCACAAGCCAAATGTTGTATCCCTGTCCAGTGGACACATGTAGCAGACACAGGAAAAATACAAACTATGCCAGGGACCAATGCCACAGAGGCAGATATATGCTGAACCCACATAGAATGGGCACAGTGTTGGATGACACACATGATTAGGAGGCCAGGGTGTCTCAGGGGACTGTAGTGGGCACACTGCTCCTGTGGGTCTTGAATGAGCTGACTGTCCCATGAGCAACCTTCATGGCACTATGCATATCTCCCACTCATGTACATCATGTCAGGGGCCACAACATTGGTCATGCATGCTGCAAGGGTGTGCAGTTGAAACCTCACACTCCTATGTTGAGACTCATCATCAGTGGCAACAAATATGGAGCCGCAACACAGTGCACAGGTCATGGCACAGGCAAGGTCATAACACATGTCACAGACCACCCTCCCACATGATGCGGAAATTAATGTGCAGTCTGATTTTCTAGCACCCTAGATGTACATGTGCAAATGTGATTACACACAGACCAGGGGACACATGGTAAGTAGGGGAAGGGATGAAAATGAGCACCAGGTGACTATGGGGAACCGAAAAGGCACTGCACATATAACCAAAACGCATACTGTTAATTTAAAAACTACGAAATTGAGCAGGGATATAAAAAACTTTAAACAAGAATTGGTGTACCCTTACTTAAAGGACGACTTCTTCAAGAACACCAGCCCGGGGAATCTCAACACCCAGTATAAGGGAAGATCTAAAACAAGATTCCTCACGTTTTCAAATTCCTTCTCTGACTCAGACCAGAGTGACAGAGGTTACTATTACCCCCCGTACCCACAATACCAACCATTCTACCAATACCAACCAAACCCTCCGCCTTTTGTAGATAGAGGGGGTAGGCGAGGTAGAGGATATAGACGAGGGTGGAGACAACCACAATGCCAATCATTCCAACCTTTTCCACAGCCAGCTCCGGCACAAGATCCGAATTGTTTTCGGACACGCCAACGAGTGTACCCACGTTGAATATGATTAACAACCACCAGGGCCCTGGTGACAACCCTATCAATGATTTCATAAATACGGAACCCACACTCCCACTCTCGCTGAGACAATGCTCTAACCACCTTCATTTCAGAAAATACCTGAAAACTTTTTTGTTTAGTTCACTCTAGCTAAGCACCCTGGTTGGGATTCAAAGAGCTCTTCTGTAATAATTTTAATATCATCGTTTCCTTTCTCAGTTCCTCTAACGGTTGTCACAAGCGCAGAGATACTCCTACGGGAGTTTATTCATAGCGCTATACAAACCCGCAAATAAATAAATAAATACCAATCTATAATTTGTCCAAAATATCTTTGACTCCTGTGGAGTTAAGAGTCCTCAAGAAAGGACTATCTTTTGTGCCTTTAACCATACAAGATCCGGTAGACACAAAAACGGAGGTTCTTCAGTTCCTCAGAAAGGTAAGACTAAAAGCATTTTTTCTAGATCAAGAACAGCCTAGGGAATGGAATGTTAGTGGTCTTAAACTTAAGTCCACTTTTTGCCCTGACTCTGCTAGTATGCCAGATGAAGTGATACTCTTTGAGAACCAGGTGCTAAGGGAGTTAGACAATTTGAATAAAAAGAACATTTCCTATAGATTCAATTTTTGGAAAGAAGATCGACAAGCATTAATTAGTCTAGAGAATAACCCCCTAGCAGTGATAAAACCTGCCGACAAAGGCGGTGGTATTGTATTATGGGACAGTGACGATTATGATAACGAAGTATTGAAACAGCTGAATAATCCTGCACACTATCGGAAAATAGACAATAGCCCCGCACCTATGTTAAGAGCCAAAATTTTACATTTGACCACTGAAGCTTTAGACCTGGGATATCTTGGCAAAAAAGAATACGAGTTTTTGAACACTTCGGAACAAAAGACACCTATGATATATGTACTTCCGAAGGTGCATAAGGACGCCCATAAGCCTCCGGGACGTCCGATTATCGCGGCACGTGGCTCAATGCTTGAGCCGCTAGCGAAATACATCGATACATTCTTGAAACCATTTGTCTGTACCACCAGGGCTTTTGTGCGTGATACGATGGACTTTATAGAAAAGGTGGAGGACTCGATGTTCGAAGGTGACCAACAGCTGTTGGTCACCTTCGACATCGAGAGTTTATACACCAACATACCTCAAGATGAGGCATGGTTAGTTATGGAGTTGGTGTTGGACCATAGAACTAGACCCCACCAGGTGCCCACGAAATTCATCATAGAATTGGCTAAAATCTGTTTAAAAAATAACTTTTTTACTTTCAAAGACTCCCTCTATTTACAACTCAAGGGAGTCGCGATGGGGTGTTGCTTTGCACCAGAAATTGCCAACTTGGTGATGGACCAATTCGAGGAGGTGTTTGTCCTCGGTGTGGCAAACCCATTTCGGCACTTGTTGTCGAGGTGGGTTCGCTACATCGACGACATATTCCTCATCTGGAATAGCAACAATGAGGAATTGTCCCTTTTTCATGAGTGGCTTAACTCATGTTCATCTGATTTGAAATTCACTATGAATGCCAGCAATGACAAAATCAACTTTCTCGATGTGTGGATCTTTAACAACGAAGGAGTCCTAAAAGTTAATCTTTACACTAAGCCTACTGACTGGAATACTCTACTAGAAATCAGTAGTGGTCACCCAAGGAGCCTTAAAGAAAACTTGGCCTACGGGCAATTTTTGCGTATTCGGCGCAATTGCTCCAATAAAAGTGACTATTTTGACAATGCGGATACCCTAATGAATAAACTTTGCAATACAGGATACCCCAGGAAGTTGGTCAGAGCAGCACTTAAACGTGCATGGTACACACCTCGAGAACGTTTACTGACACCTAGAGACAAAAAAGAGGGCATATCATTGACCTGTGTGCTAACATTCAACCCCAAAGCAAATAAGGTCAAACAGATTATTTAAAAAAACTGGAGATTGATAGATCATTTGAATATCCCAAAACCACTTATTGCGTTCCGTAAAGGAAAGAATATAAAGCAGCATTTGGTGAAGGCAAATAGATCGCTGCCAATCAAAAAGGACACCAGGAACTTGTTAGGACTACCACCAGTGATCGGACACTACCGCTGTATGAATTGTTCTGTGTGTCCCAATACTAGGGATTTCAAAGAGATTGATATCAATGGTCACATACATACGATGCGTACCTTTTCTAACTGTAACACCAAGAACTGTATCTATGTAGTGACCTGTCCCTGCGGCCTGGCCTATATTGGGCAGACGACACAAGCAGTCAAAATGCGTATTGGGCAGCATAAATCACACATAAGATGTAAGTACATTGGGGCACCTCTAGTACAGCATTATATGGAGGCTGACCACAATGAAGAAGAGTTGATTTGGACAGTTCTAGTTACCATCTCAGCTAAAAATAAAACAGAAATAGAGTCCAAGTTGAATCGTACTGAAGCGAGATTAATAGAGAGATACCACACTTCTGATAAAGGACTGAATGAACGTGATGAAATTTGGGCGTTGATCTGAATTTGTGCCCGTTTTTCCTTAAGCCCTGTTATTTTTCTATTCTTCTGTTGCTGCTTTCGCTAACGAGTGGAGATGGATGATGAGATGATATGACACATACTACTGTAGTATGTATAGTGACACCAGATTGACATTTATACTGATTCTTATTGAGATTTTATTATGCATATATAGCCATACAAAATGCTACAGTTTATACTTGAATAGCCTTTATCTACTAGATTGTTGATGTGTTGTCTTTCTATATAGGGTCCTTGTGCTTGGTTTTTCTTAAAAATGGGAACCCAATAGTGGAAATGCAGTAGTAGGATTTTTCATTATACACTTTTTTTCTTGTTTCTGTGGACTAATTCACTCTTTATAGTTATTTATTATTCATTTTGTTTTACTTCATTTATTTTTGGTTCTGTTTGGTTTGTGGACACTTGTACCCGAATGAATGCGGGACACATGATCGTCCGATGCCGGTATATGTACTGAATGTGTTGACATACGGGCTCTGAGACTTTCGTTTTGAGTTGGAGTCCTTTTTTAGTGTTTTACGCCGGTCTGGCGCCCTTGCTGATGCCTGTTATGCGTCATTTATATGCGCTTGATGTGCCACACCCAGCTTCCCGGTGGTGTGATTATCGCCTAGGTGAACACTGTTTGTTCGTGTCACCCGAAGAATTTAGGTAATTGAACCTTTCACTTTATTATCCGCGCTGCTTTTATATGCACTCTGGCTACGGCAGAAGAATAGTCCGTACAACATGATTTATTTCCTTGTATTGCACGGTAGAAATTGTTACGGAGTTGTGTAATACTGGCAACCTCGATAACTCGTCAGGGAGTGGTTTATATTTGAATTGATTCTCTGGCTGATTACTACGTAGATAAGTCGGGTGGGGGTACGACATACGGGAGATGTTAGGATCTCTCCCCCCTTGTAGCCTGATGTGATTCTCGAGTGGAGGGGTTGGCAGGCCCCATTCGCTTGATGATTCTCTGACTGGGATGGTGGAGAAATAGACACATACTTATATTGTTTCTTCTATATTTGCGCATGTCGACTTGTGTGATTATGCAGTCAATATAGTCTGCACTCTGATGTAGAACTAGTGTAATTAGAGGTCTGGTGATGGTTAATACATTATTCCTCTCTTCTTTTCCACCCCCTTTTGTTCGGATTGTGATGGCAGAAAGACCGTGTGATTCAAGCCACGCGTTTTTGGAGTCTACCCTTATCCGAGCGGACACATTGTATACATAAGGTATGCTCGATGCATTTTTCCTTGATTAGACCTTAGTAGTCACTGATGTTGGATGTTTTCTTCCCCAGGCTGATTTGGGTTTGCGGCTAATTGGCCTCTCTCTATTTATGTTCACTCCAGGTATTACTTTCAGTACCTGGGCAAAGAAAGTGGCTCCCACCCCACCCTTTTGGGTGGTCCTGTGGACTAGCCGGTTATACCGGCCCTAGGCTCGGCCAGGGCCCTCAAGATTAGGTATTTATCCTTTCCTTAGGGGTGATATTATTTGGTTTGAAGACACTTGGATTTATTGCGGGATATAAGGTGTTAATATTTCTTCTTTTCTTGTTTTCCGTCACACTTGTGTAGTGTTCACACTTAAAGGTGGAGTCGAGGGTACGTCTGAGAGCACTGTATATGATCGATTTCACTTTCAGTATTGTTTGACTCTGTAGTTGGTTTCAGTCGGGCAGCTCTCTTCTGCTTTCTTTCTGCTTTTCTCTTCGATAGATCCACTAATAGATACTGCATTTCCACGTGAGGGGGAGATTATGTCACTTTTTGCAGTTGTAAAGTTTTCTATTATATGTACCCATGTTGGGCATATAAGAAGGTAATATATATATATTTGTGATTATTAGAGTACCCATGTCCTGATGAAACCTACATCATCTGGCTGAAACGCGACCGCGACTGCGTCGACACCTTTTGTTTTGAAAGGAGTCCCCTGTTACAACGTAAGAAAGATTTGATTTTTGTCTGATATGCACCTATACAAATAGAGATTGGGTTGATGTTCTAACCCCCTGGTGCTTTGCTTTTGGGACTACCACTTTGTTGTGCACTCCATTGCAAATTAAGAGGAGGCATTTACTTAAATTGGTGTATATATATTCTTATATATCTTTTGAATTTAGGGTACAGATAAATGTTTGTTGATATTGTAAATGTTTTGTATATTTGTATATGATGTATATGTGATATTTTGTATATAGATTGTTGGTTGTTGTGCCTCCCTAGATGTCCGCTCATATGTGTGTATATGAATTAACCTACATATGTTTCCAATGTTCAATTTGTGATTCAAAAGATAATTAGATGTTTCTTGTTTGAAAATTAAAAAAGGATTGATCCCTTCAGTACCCTCTGTTGCTACTTTCTCATCCTTGGATGTCTCCTGCTCAGGTACGGGAGGGTTAAGTGGGCAGAACCCTTAACCATTTTTTGCTTTTCATATAACCTGCCTGAGCAGACACCCCAACTGTGGGAGTGTAGCCAGGCTTCAGAGCACCTCAAAAAGCAGGGGATACACAACACAACAAACAGACATGTACCTACCCCCTCCTTGCTGCTGTTTCTCCTGCAACTGCCCATCGAGGTCTGGGAACACCACTGCCAGGGCACGGAGCATGTGGGGGGTCAGGCGACGACATCCACCATGCTGGCATGGAGGTGACAACTACAGCTGGACCCGGGCGATACGCCGGGTCCAGCACCGGATGTCCTCCCACCTCTTTTGCACGTTCCGTAGGCGCCGGCGAGGGCCCCCTGCAGACCTGATGGCCCTGACGATGTCCCGCCAGATTTCCCCCTTCTCGTAGGGTGTTACCTGTCAGGAAGACACAGTGAGACAACATCACTACACCTGCTCCTTGTCCCAGAGACACACACTTGCACATCTTTGATAATGTGCATAGGGCATAGGATGCTGACAGGAATTGCATCATTGTCCATGTGTTTTTGGCCTGTGTGCAAGCCCCAATGCACTACATGGCATTGAAAGCCGATAGATGGTGTAACGGGTGCAACACACTCACTGATCATGGCACACACTGGGCAGCACATGCAACTGTAGGGTGTCAGACAGCAAATCCCAAGCAGTCACATATCCCACTACACTGACGAACACTCAGCAGACCAGACAGACACACCTTGGCACAGATCACTCGCCTGTCACTGACAACAGCGGATACAACCCTCACTCTGCACATGTGCCACTTGCCTGTGGGGAGTCGCAGGTGTCGTGCTAGCTTAGCAAGTCAGGCACACAGCACTGCTTACTTGTCACACCAGATGGGGAGAGCTGCTGCATACGCCATGCAGCTGTGGTGCAACACATCACATAGACACTCACCCACATGACAAGACACATTCACACACATCAATGTCCATGAGGTTGTACACATCATTTGGACAATCTCACCACATGTCCCCTCAAGTCATAAACATCCATGAGTACAGTCCCCTGTCACTCCGGGGGGACCACCGTTCCACCTCAGGACGTTTGGAAATAAAGCCACCAAGGTTTGCCACGGCTGAATGTCATTCACTATGCAGTGAATGTCACAGTAAGCACAATGCAAGTGAGGAGTGAACACACATGAACTACATCATGGTCTGCATGAGAGACATCAGCATGTACACCCCCTCGGACTCACTCCAAACCCCATTGCATGTCTGTGCCACCTGGACACAATGCCTGTTGTGACACTCACACAACAGGCGAACAGTCAAAGGTAGTGGAGTCAGCACTCACCTGCTCCACTGGTCTCCCATACAGCTTCGGGTACTGTGGGAGGAGGCTGTCCAGCAGGGCCTGGTTCTCATCCTCTGAGAATGCCTGGGCCCTCTCCACAGTACGTGCCATGGTAGCCAGAGGATGTAGAGACAGCAGCAGTGTGGTCCACTCCAATGTTGTGCAGGCAAGTGCCCTCTCAGGGGCTCCTGCTGCCTTAAATCAGTGCTGCTGAGGGGCATTCATTTCGAGGAGTACAGAGTGATAGGTCAGATTCGTTTGCATCATACGTTTCCTCCAATCCCTTTAAACATACGGCTCTGACACGCATTCGCATAGTTTACAATTTGAGCTTCAGCTCAACAATCATTTTGCAACATTGTATTTTTTGGGCCAATTGACTTTTGCAGGACACCTGTTGGACACATTGCTACTCAAAACTCAGTATCCATGACAGCCAGGAAGCATTCAGGGCCTACGTGTCCCCTAAGTAATTTTGAGCTCCACACACGTGTACAGTGCGTTTCACGTGCTCGCGTATGGCACCATTTCAATAGTGATACGATGCGCACACATGCCAGGAATGTAGGGGTACGGCGCGCTCGCGTATGGCACCATTACAATAGTGATACGATGCGCACACATGCCCGGAAAGTAGGGGTAGGGTGCATTTCACACGCTGATGCGAAAGCAGGTGTATAGTGCATTTCACACGCTGATGCGAATGCAGGGGTATGGAGCGTTTCACACGCTGATGCAAATGCAGGGGTTCAGTGCATTTCACATGCTGATGCGAATGTGGGGTAGGGTGCATTTCACATGCTGATGCGCATGCGGGGTACGGTGCGTTTCACATGCTGATGCGAATCCAGGGGTACGATGCGTTTCACACGCTGATACGAATGCAGGGGTAGGGCGCGTTTCACACGCTGATGCGAATTTGGGGTATGGTGCGTTTCACACGCTGATGCGAATGCAGGGATACGGTGCGTTTCACATGCTGATGCGAATGCAGGGGTAGGGTGCGTTTCACACGCTGATACGAATGCAGGATAGGGTGCATTTCACACGCTGATGCGAATGTAGGAGTACGGTGCATTTCACACGCTGATGCGAATGCAGGGGTACGGTGTGTTTCACACGCAGATGTGAATGCGGGGTACAGTGCGTTTCACACGCAGATGCTAATGCGGGGTATGGTGCGTTTCACACGCTGATGCAAATGCGGGGTACGGTGCGTTTCACATGCTGATGCGAATGCAGGGGTAGGGTGCGTTTCACACACTTGCGTATGGCACCATTACAATAGTGATACGAGGAGCACACACGCCAGGGATGTAGGGGTACGGTTTGCACAAGGATGTCTATATGGTACTTGTCATTGCATACTGTCATGTGCAGGCCCTAGGTGTGGCAGCCAGTGATATAGCACAGGGCATCTAATCTTGTTGCACAATCGATGTGTGATCACCTGTGGACACATGTCATGTGTGATGGGGCACTATGTGGTATACATCACCTTGACACTTGTCACATGTGTATCATTAGTCCGATTTTGTCATGCACAGCCACACTGGGATGGCACAGTCATCACTACCGGCACCTGTCTCCTGATGCCAGGGACTGGAGCACTTTGTCAACTGGCATGTCACGCTCAGCATGACCCTATGTGACTATGTCAGGTGTGTGTCTAATATGTTATATTGAGCTTGCTGTTTGTGTTCCGTGAACTGCATCTGCTGTTGGTGCATCTAACATATGTCTGTGTTGAGATGGGAATGGTTTCACATCTATGCATACCATGCCACATGTGGATTCCCACGGCTGTTGGGTCTGTGTGCATCAGACATCATATTTCCCTAGGCATACATGTCTGCATCATGTCAATGGCTGTGTTGTTTTGTTGTCACGTGTACACCTTCATCGCAATGTGTTTCATATGTACATTTGACATTCCATGTGACCTGTGCATGTGCCTTGCAGTCAGCTGTCTGGATGGGATGACATCCTTCCGCTGCAGGTATGCTGACGTGTGTCACTCCGGTGATATTTTGGGCTGTTCACTCAGACTGTCCCAGCAGCTCATTTCAGGGCATGTCATGTTGATTTGTCAATCAACAGGTGTATCTGGCTTTTCGTACGAGTGCCAGCACGCTGGCATATGTGTCCGGGATGTATTGCACACACCAGACTCCATAGTGACCTGATGTCTAGTAGCAGTTTTGCATGTGCCATGTACATTGCTATTGATGTTGGCTGACTGTCAATCTTCATTATTCCTAAATATGTCCTGCAGGGCACGCCTGTACCAAGGCCATTCCCGGACTTAGCTACCATGAGGGAACGTCCCCGCATCCGACGTTACAGATTCACTCAACAGTTGATTGAAGAGTTGACGAACAAGCTGGCACCACATCTCCAACCGCAACACAGGTATCCTACTGCGCTGACCCCCAAGATAAAGGTGATGGCAGCCCTACATTTTTTTGCTCCAGGTACGTTTCAATTAACCATAGCTGATGTTGGTGGGATGTCACAGACAATGTTCAGCCGTGTCCTGCGTGATGTTTTGGCAGCCATGTTGGAGCACATTGATGAATCCATCAAATGTCCTACTCCTGAAGAGTTGAAACATGTCATTGGGTCAATTGATGGGACACATGTGGCTTTGGTGCCACCACAGGCACAGGAGCAGGCTTACCGCAACCGTAAACATTACCATTCAATAAATGCCCTTGTGGTGTGTCTTGCTAACATGCTGATTTCCCACGTTTGTGCACGTTTTCCAGGATCGGCACACGATGCATTCATCATGAGGCGTAGCAGGGTGCCACAAATGATGCTGCGGCTGCGCAATGAGTGGGCATGTCTTGTTGGTGGGTAAACTCTGTTTGTCCTGTGTGTTTCAGTATCTTTTGCTCTTACGGCATCTCCTGACCCACTTATTTACATGATGTATCTATGTAGGAGACTCGGGATATCCCAACATGCCATGGCTAATGACACCTCTCCGCAACTCAAGAACAGCTGCAGATCAGCGGTACAATAATGCACACGGGCAGACCAGGTGAGTGATTGAGAGGACGTTTGGCCTCCTGAAGAGCCGATTCTGGTGCCTCGATAAGACCGGCGGATCCCTCCCATATGCACCGGACAAGGTCTGTAAGGTCTGTAAGATCTTCATTGTGTGCTGCATGCTGCACAACATGGCAGTTGAGAAGGCAGTGCCACTCTTCCTGGATCTTGAGGTTCAGGAACATTCAACCATTGAGGATCAAGGGCTTGGTCACGATGCAAGTGATGAGGAGGAGGAGGATGATATTCGGAGTCAGCTCATACGCAACTTCTTCTCATGATTGGGAGTCACTGGGTATGAGTGAGCAAGCTTGTAGCATTGAGTGGCATGTGTTGCAATGTGTGTGTCCAGCTGACTGTATGCACAATGACTTTGATGTGTGTTCTGATGTGTCACTCGAGTGCTGATGTCATGCCACACAGTAATGCGCAATGACTTTCTTTGAAATTTGCATGTGTCCTACATTGTGCATGTTTCGCAACTGGTCATGTCTGCTGCAAAACATTTTAATGGTGACCTCTTGTGTGTCTGTCATTCCCAGGTTGCTTTGCCTGTTGTCTGCTTGTGTCATCTTTGTCCTCCTGCTATTCCTCATGTTGATTGCAACGTGGGCTGAATCAGCGTTCCATGCACGGACATGTGTAAATGTCAGTTTGGGTAAGAGATCCAAACAGGCTTTTTGGTGTCACTTCCATGACATGACAGTCACCCTTCTTGACAGTCATCTGTAGTGGAGTGTGGACTCTGGTGAAGGCATCAATGTGTGTAAACCTTGACCCTGACACATTGCGGATGCCACGGGTTGAGATTGTGTGGGACATCACAACAACAGGCTATATGTGGAATTGCAGCTTCTGTGTGTGCAGCAGGATGTATTTGGCTCATCCAATTAATCTTGTGTGCCAGTATATTTGGATTTCCAACATCCATGTTGTGAAGGTGGGGGCCAGCGTATGTCCCACATGTTCTGTCAACTGTCTTGTGAGTCTGTTCGTATGGATGCATTGCCCTTTGTGCCAGTATGTCATGTCACTGTCACGTCGCTTCCTCAGGGCCGGTGGAGAACACTGCGGTGCAAGCCTTCTCAGTAAGTGGATGAGAAATTACATTTCCCATGAAGCCAAGAATGTGGTGCTGATGATGTCATGACGTTGCACGGAGGCGAATGTAAACGCTTCTGTGGCACCAGTCGGGTGCCGTTAATTCCAGGATTCTCTTGTGGCATGCTGCATATCCTGGTCACGGTAGGAGTGCTTTTGCACCATCGCTCCTCGTTACTCTCTGTTGAGTTCTGGCCCAGCAGCTTGTTCTGTTTGTCATTTCAAAACCCAGTTGGACGAGCCGATGACTGGCTCTTGCGGGGCTTCCTTGTGTTTACCTAGTTCCCTCCCTCATTGGACGAGCTTCTTAAGGCTCTTGCAGGGGCAGTGTAATTTCCCTTCTTGACCCTCACTGATTCCCTGGGGGAACTACGGATTGTTGGCTTTGTGTGAGACGCGCAGTAGCGCATTTGGATTTCTGTTTATTAGACTTTATTCAGACACTGTGAATTTCTGGATTACCGCAAGGCTTTAATTGCGTTGAAGCAGCCTGTAGAGCTTTATACCCCCTTCATATCTGCTACCTTTTATGTTTCTTCTGTGATCCCTGTGCTAGTTGCACAATCCTTGGAACAGGATCATAATATTGGCCATTTTTTGCAACTCGTACAACATTATCTTTGGTGTGTTATGGTGTTTCATCACCTTTCCATGTGCTATGAATTCATGTGGATTGTTCATCACTGTTTTCACAGCAGGGGCTTGTAGAGCTCGTCCTGAAGAAAGCTCCAATTCTCCAGTTACGTGGCTCTTAAAACTTTTTTGGGTATGTTGCTAACTGCTGGATAAATACATGGAAATGTATAGAACAGCCTTCTTTGTAAGTGTGTAGTAATATCCTTGTTCGATCCTCAGATCCAGTAGCACTTTCATTACTGTGATCTCAACTAGGATACAGTGGCTGTTGTTTTCCTTTACAGGTATTACTGTTACAGTAGGTCCTGAGGTATTCTGGGATTCAGTGACAAGAAGTGTTGAATCCTTATGCTTGTTTACCTTTGTTTCAGACTCCCTCCCTGCTGTTCCCTTCCTTTCCTTCTCTCACCTGATCACCCTTTTGAGTCTGTTATTTCTACTCAGACCAAGGGGTTATCGGGAGATGGGCCCCTTTGAGTATCTCACGTTTCCGAGGATTCAAGGCCCTGACAATCACAGGCAGTCCTGTGCACATTGGTTCACCAGCAGTACAGGTAGACTCATTACATGACTGTTATTTTCTGCATTGGCAAAGGCCATGGACATTGGCTCATGCAGCATGGCCTCAACACATACTTGATCCGTTTGTGTAGTAAATGTGTTCACCACAGTACAATGTGCCTCATCTCTATCACCGCAGATCTCTTGCCACTTTGCATGCATCATCTATGGCATAATTGTCAAAGATTGTGCATATGGGTGTATGTGTACATTGGTAACATGCATGCAGTTCTTCATGGCTAATGATCCCTATTGTGCATGAAGTACTTGGTTGTGTATGTATTTGTGCAGGTTGCTACCCACAACGGGCAGACAACACCTGTTGACGCTGTGTGTCCTGGGTGCAGCTTGGCCTTTTGGAGCCTGATCCTGTGCCCGTCATTTTTGGTGATTGTTCATCCATTTTCTTTGAGTGAACCATGAGTAACCAGCCACTCCTTCCTTTCCATACACCTGTTACACTGTGCCTTTCTAACCTCCTTGTCTTTGTGTGCTATGTTTTGCCTACTTTCTCACCCCTTCTGCCGTCAGGTGTTCACGTATTCCTGCTGCTGCCTCCCCTGCGGCACCGCCCCACCGAGTGCCCTGATTCTGCAACCCACACGCCTCCCAGATGCTCCTCCCTCCCTCCACCCATTCTTAATGCAGGCAGCAGCTTGTCTGTGCTACTGTTGCCCCAACGCCGTGCCAAAGGCAGGACCGTCAGCGCCTGTCAGTGCCCATCAGCGCCTGCAAGGTGCACAGTGCAAGACCTTCTGGTCCTTGCATGACCCAATTAACACAACAGACTCATGCTCCAGCCACCCTCCAAGCTATGAACACCGGACAATCAAACACCTGCTACCATGCTACCCCTAAGCGCACACACAACAGCTTTGCATGCTGGGTGTGCAACTCCTACTTCCTACACCATGCTGCCCCGCCTACCAGACCATGTCCGTACAACCAGGTCATGTGCCTCCTACTCCATACCTGCTCCACCCACCAGCACGCCATTGGACTCTGTTACCTCCTCAACACAACAGCCCCACACATCGCCCTCATTACTGTAACCTGGTTAAACGCATCCTCAGCACACAACTTCAACATTGCCATCACAGACGGATACAAGATCACCCAGAGGGACCTCACCAACAATCCAGGAGGATGAATTGCAATTCATTCAGAAGTACACCCTCCGAGTCACATACAACACCAAGAACACACTCAGCATTGTCAAGCACCTGCACTTCAGGTTTCACACCAACCCCCTGACTACCCTCAGACCAACACTCATCTAAAGATCTCCGGGCCTACACCCACAATTCCGCTAAGCCATCAACAACTACATCAGCACGCAGGGCCTCACCTCCACAGACTACATGTGGCTGGGGGACAGCAACGTCTGGCTGAAGGACAACAACACCACCATCCTTCATTGGTACATCAACATTTGCATCCAGTTCTTGCACAAACACACTGCCCCACACTCTGCTACAGATCCCCCATGGATGCTTGATCAAAGTCACCACAGACGAGCTGTGTGGCACCCTCACCCAGGTAACTCCAACCAACACCACCGCCATACCCTGCAACCTCACACACTGGATCAGCGACTGATCCAACTCTCTTGCCACATTGGCAGACTTTCCTGTGAAGCACAACAACAGTGAAGCCACCTGGGACAAGGCATACCTACTGGACTCATACAGATCAAGGCGGACTATTGTGCAAACCTTCCGACACAAACAACCATCAGTTACCTTTCAGCCCTGAAAACCGCCACACACAGACATCACCATATCATCAGCACGGACAAGAGGACATCCTTCAGATAGGGCCTAGGCACCAACACACATGACATCAAGGAGCTCATCGGCATCGTGAGTGAACTATCTAACCCCAGCTCTCAAACCAAAAGACATCCCACCCTTGCAAGGCCAAGCGAATCCCTCGCAACATTTTACCACTGCAAGCTCGTGGACATACACAACAGCCTCGGCACACAGAGGCAGACAGTGCTATTATCTGTGGTACATACCCCCCCTCAGGTTTTGGACTCCCATCAGCAGCAAAGACTCCACCCGGCTCATGTACACCATCCACTCCGGCTCTCCATCAGGACCCTTCCCACACAACATCTCAATCACAGCATACCCCATCCTTGAAGCCCACCTCTGGCACATCATGAATGTCTCCTTTGAGTATGCCACATTCATGGGAGCTGGAGGCATGCAGAGATCCAGGCCCTTTTTAAAGAATGGACGGCAGTACCACAGGATCTCCTGGAACATCACCCTGCTTCCCTACCTGGCAAATGTCATCAAGAAGACAGTCAACGAGCAACTGAACAACTCCCTCCAAGCAAATACTTCCAGGCAACCCGCCCAAGTCCATCTTCCACAGTAATCACACCACTGCAACCGCCCTCATTGCCACCACCAACAACATCTTGGACCCTGCTCAACAGACCACCACCCTCACCCCCCTCAACCTCTCAACGGCATTCTACACCATGTGCTACAACACTGTCATATCAGTCAGTCAGTCAGTCAATCACTTATATTCGATTTTTAAAAAAATCACAAAAAGACACAAAAATACAGATCATCAAAAAGGACAATGGAATACAATGTTAAAATACATACTATTATAATACGACAAGGAATACGGGTTCATATTTAAGATAGACATATTTCATTAGATCAATTAAAACGATGTATAAAATCAATTTCTTTTGTCAGAAAAAAAGTTTCATGATAAAAAATGTATTACATAAACTTGAAAATAATGCACCAGCACATTAGTAAGATAATTCAGTTATACTATGTCCGTGCCGTGTATAATTACGCTTCTTGTTCAAACGAACTCCTGCCACTAAAAAACTTGCTACATGAAAAGTGACGCGTACACTAGCCAAAAGTTGTAAGAACAAGAGCGCTGGCCTGACCTGTAAGAAGCCAGCCTCTCGAAGAATTGGTAAGAGATATTTTTTTCTAATTGATGCATAGTGATCGCAAAACATAGTAAAATGTACTGTATCCTGTAGTGAAAAGTGATCGCAGTCACAAGGACTTGCGTTAACAGGACTGTCCCACTTAGCATAGGAGCCCAGCATAAAGTGTATCAAGTTTAAACGAAATCTTGTTAAAAGAAAGCGGTGAAATGGTTTATTTACAAAAACTAGGTAGGGTTCAGGACCTGGAACGGTGGTGAGGGCATAGTTTCTTCTGACTAGCGTTTTTTTCATCTCTATCTCCTCCCGCTCTGCCATGAATAAGTTCATCAATGTATATTTTATCACCGTGACATCCTCTTTTTTGATACGATCTGGGGAGTAAAAGAGGTCTATGAGCCCCACGTATGATAGCATAGATTTTACATAGGCCAACCATGGGATATTTTGGGCTCCCTCCAGGGCTAGACAGTCTTTGAGGATCAGATGGTTTAAAGAGATTTCCTCATTGAGCCAGGTTTTTAGCCAACAGATAACAGAGGCAGATTTTATTTGATCTGTAACGTACCCGATGCCTAACTCTGAGTGTATGGTGAATGTAGGGGTAGACTGGGGAACTGAGAGCAGCGATCTAAAAAATTTGTTTTCCGCCCTCTGGATGGTATCAGATTTTGTATATCCCCAGATTGAGGCCCAATAGGTGGCTATGACCAAACATTTGGCTTTATATACTTTGAGAATGGCCTCCATAGTTCGTGACCCCATTCTTTTAACAAAACTCAGGACGGCTGCAGCAGATCTTGCAACTGCATTTGTTTTTAGCTTATGTTGGATGCCCCAAGTACCTCTGTCATCGAAGATCACACCCAGGTAGGTGAAGGAAGAGACCTTCCGAACTTCTTTCCCTGTACAAGAGAAGTTTATAGGTTTCTTGTTCCTGCCATTTAGTCCCACAATCATGACCTGGGATTTTTGGGTGTTTATTTTCAGGTCTAAAGAGGTCATGAATTCACGAAAAGAGGCCAGTAGTTTGTTAAGTGCCACACCTGTTCGGGCCAAAAGGACCGCGTCATCCGCGTACAGGAGGACCGGGATATTGGTCTCCCCTGCACGCGGGACGTCAACTGCCGAGGTGATAAGCACTGACTCAAGTGAATTTATATATAGAGTGAAGAGGAGGAGGCAAGAATGCACCCTTGCCTCACCCCCCTCTCAGATTTAAAAAAAGCTGGTACATCTTCCCCCCCGGGTGACTCTGACAGAGGCCTGTAGTCCTCGGTGGAGATCAGCTAAAAGGCCCACCAGTGCAGGTTCAATACCCATGTCCAAAAGGACCCCCCCCAGCCTTGACCTGTTAACCAGGTCAAAGGCTGAAGAGAGGTCCATAAAGGCCATGTACAGGGCCCCCTTTTTCACTATAGTATATTTACTAATGATCAAATGCAGATTTAAGCATTGATCCAGTGTACTCCTTTTAGGTCTGAAGCCATACTGGGCGTTGGTCATGATTCCTCTGCCTTCTAGCCATGTTGTTATTCTGCCTAAAATGACCCTGCCCCAGATCTTAACAGCAGATTCTATTAGGGAGATAGGCCTATAGCAGGTGGGATCGCCCCTTTGACCCTTTTTAAAAATTGGGATGATTATAGACCTAGCCCAATACTGAGGGAAGTTGTTTTCTCGTGCTGTCAGGATTGCACTCTGCAGGATCCGCATGCAGCAACAATGCTCCACCTCCGGACCCTCCGAACACCCTGAAGTATAAACACAGGGTGTTCAGATGATACGGTAAGGGAAAAAACCCCAAAAAAGGGGAAAAAAACCCAAAAGAATAAAGAGGAGAAGGAAGGGGCAGCAGGGAAAAAGAAACTGTAAGACAAAATATACAAAGGTTAATACAGTGTTAATTCCTACACTCTGCCTAAAAACTGTTAGCTATATCTAGTAACATACCCCATTGCCTTTTAACAGCAGGCGCGAAAGAAATAGATCCATATCAATTAAGTGCAAGCACCAAAGGAAATTAAGCAGCTGTGCTGTAAGTAAGTAAGGCTCCTCTTTAGAGTTCAATAAATCCTCCTCTGTGTAACAAAAGCGAGAAAGTGTCCTTAAACGATATTATCACTTGTAGGTGAAACCAAACACGGTATGACGTAGTTCCCTCACTACAGTCATCCGCTTTGGTGTTTGTAGTTCCGCTTAAATTAAATTGTACAACAATGTCACTGTTCGTGACGGTAGTGCGGAGGTCCGCCAATCCCCCCCTGCACTCCGCCACTGAAATAAATACAAGAAACGAAAGGCTCGTCTCACAGCTGTTAGCAATCACAGCGTAAGCCCAACAAGCCTCTGGACCCGATTACAGGAAGAGTTCCTCGCAGCTGCGAGGCAAGACAGAACACAGAGAATCCTGAGATCCTCATACAAACGCGCTAGCCAGCGCGAGTAACACGATACCGGTACAGAATAGTCTTTTCTCCCTTTGGAAAGGGGAAACAGCAAGGACCACCGGGAAACAGGACAGGAACAAACAGAGGAGCAGCCGCTACCTCCGTAACAGAATCACGAGCCCTGGCTGTCGGGCTCCGCCCCGTATTATCCTGTGCTCGCCGGGAATTCTGGGTACCGTAGTTTGAAGCCCAGGGTTGCTGGGTAACGTAGTTTATGCAGGCGCGATGACCTGCTATCTGACACGTGCAGAGTTGAAAACATTTGTCAGAATCTTGGCCTAAAATTTGGGTGCGGACTTATATAAGTCCGCAGGGATCCCATCAGGGCCCGGCGCCTTATTCTTAAGTGTTTCATTTATAGCTTTTTCTACATCTTCCTCATTGAAAGCTTGGATTGGCTCTAAACGAGGGTGGGGAAAGAGCTCCTGTGTGTGGCCAGAGATAGGCTGGCTGTAGATGTTACCGAAATGGGCAAGCCACTGCTCGTCCGGAATCACACATTCTACGCCATGATTCTCCACCCCCGAAAAATAAGGGTGATTAATCACCTCCCAAAATTTGGAGCTGTCCCGCAAGACTTCGTCTGATTGCAGGTCGTTCCATGCTTGTTCTTTGATCGGATTTTTCCGAGCATGAATAGCGTATTTATATTTCTTCCTGAGAAGAGCTATATGTATTCTGTTTCTTGGTTTCTCCTTCAGACTTTTTAGGAGGGCGGAGTGTGCCTTTGTGCAGTTAGTGTCAAACCACCGTTTTCCTCTCAGCCCCCCAGATTGTGGTGTGAGCATTAGGTCAGTATTTATTTGTTTACATATTGAATTAAAAGCCTCAACTATTCTAGCGTTGGGGGCGGCGGGATCTAAGCAAATGCCGACCTCCTCTTCGACCTTTGCTAAAACATCTTTTAAAAAAGTGACCCGAGTCACGTTAGACCATTTCAACCTTCTGCCCTGATCTTTGGTTATCAGGTCAGTAGTGCATTGCGTCTCAGAATCTTTAAAATCTAGTAACCCCCCCTGAGCGACCTCTACTATCAAAGGGTTATGGTCACTAAAAGGTGAGTTTTCTACCCTATAACTTAAAATAAAGGACAAAATAAAAGATGATAAAAAAATGTAATTTATGACTGAACCTGTGTCTTTCCCTTTGTATGTAGAGGATCTAGGACCTTCAGGATAGCAACTTGATTCATAAAGATTAAAGGAGGCCAAGAGATTCTCCAAAGCATCCCCACATTTAGTGTGTTCAAAATGTGTGGGGAGCGAGAGAGGTAGCCCTCCTTTGTCTTCCAAGATGCAGTCCAAGCGACAAGGGTGTATGTTAAAATCGCCCATGAGGATGACCTCGAAGCTGTTGTTTGTAGTTCTATACTTGTCCAAGAATTCCTCAAGGGATTCTAAATGTTGATTTGTGCTGACAATTTCGGGGAATTATAAAAGTTAATGAGTAAAATAGTGGATGAATTAGCCACTAATAGTTCTACTACTAAACAATGAGGGGAGCCTGACTCTAGCTGTTTGGCTGTCCCTTTCAGATTGAGTGAGATTAATAAGGATAGGCCTCCCTGTGCTCTCCCTGCCACGCTTGGTTTAGCTGGGATGCTAAAATGGGCATACCCATCTAGAGCAAATCTGTTAGCTGTGTCCCACGTTTCTTGAAAGTAGATTATATCAAATGATGAAACAAAGCCCAGCCAATTCTCGTCATGGCTCTTAGATCTAGAGCCAGCAATATTCCAACTAAAAATTCTACATGCAGTTTTTTCTAGTTGGATTTGAGGAGGACCTGTCATTGATGTCACGGGGTTTATGTAGTCAATCGGGATTACCCAGATGTAACAGTGGTGTAAAGCGATTAGACAATGGCAAACCCCCAATCTGGGTAACATCAATGGTTTGAGTAGATATCATAGTTGGGGAGAGGAGCTGGGGAATAGGAACAGAAGTTCCACACTTAGGGTATGTAGCAAAGTCACGGGGTCCTAATGTTGGTGTATATGTTGTGAAAAACAGAGAAAATAACTGTGGGTCTAGAATGATAAGAAAGCTATGTGTGTTGAGATGGCTATATGTAAGCTTCTAAGTATAAGCAGACTACTGGACAACCACCATATGTGAATAAGTGTCCATCAGTTACTCTTCCTATACCGCCCAGTTCATCATGTGGTCTACTTCATAGTAGGTAGTCCAGATTGACCAACTCCAAAGTTGTTATTAGGAGATGGTTGGTAATGATGGAGTACTGTATAGGGTGATAGGTGGATGCTGTTAGTAACTGAAAGCAGTGCAAATGTGATATGTGATTATTGATAAGGGAATGTGATAATAAAATTGGATAGTGAACGCAATATAACTTTATTCTGGAGTCGTGCACTTCCAACTATAAAAACAAATGGAGTGCAAAAAAGTCAGATGATTTCAACAAATAAATACTGACTGGGTTATCTGGTCGACATGTTTCTGCGGACATTTAAAGGTCCACGTTGGTACCTGCCGCTTCCTCAGGACCCAAAAACTTTATTGCTACTGCTCTAGTGAGAGATTAAAAAACATTAGTGAACAAAACTGGTAAATGTCACCTGTTCACTTCTGGATTTCCTCCTTCAATGTAAGGGGAAAGTGTTGCTCCTCACCTGGCAAGCAGCTCAGGACAATGGAGCACCGCTCTCTCCGTCGGTACTCCTAGCAGCCTTCTGGGCTGTTTGGGGAGGTGTATATGTTGTTCCTGTTACCCTCTGGGGCCAAGTGCATGTCTTATGATTCCCCCTCGGCGGATAGAAAAAGCCTAGAGGGAGTGGTCTAATATAATTTTTTGCAATTGGGGACCCATCCCAGAATAATTTTTAGGCGACCTCTCTCCCTGAGAAGTTCACAACAATACAATCTCCAGTGATGTTCTTCACCCTCTGTCCTACCCACCCCACCCTTCTAGCCATAATAATGGAGGGGGATATGTCATGTTCCCCACTTGAATATTGTTTGCACCATTCCCTGGTTTTATCCAAGAGGTCCTTAGTGGACTCTCTCTCATTTAGTTCTAAAAGAGGTACTCCAGTAATTACTGCCACAAAAGGGGCAGCATCTGGTGGGAGGTGCAGCCTAGGGGAGCTTGGGTTGGATGTAATATGGGGAGGAATAGGGTGTACAGTTGTATTAACAAATGTATTCGTTATTGCTGCAATGGGGGTTGGTCGTGTTGATGAGTCTCCAGTAATGGGGCTGGCTACTTTTGGGGCTGGAGTAGGTGGCACATTTTTAAGTGAGACGGACGGACCTGAAAACTCCATAGTCTCTATGTTGTTGTTCTCGTGAGACTTGCTGTCTGTCTTATGGTGTCGCTCTCGAGTATAAAAATCATTAATAAATGAGTCTATTTTTTCGCACCTCTTTAGTAAACCAGCTAAGCGCGTGTTCAGACAATCAACAATATCTTTGCCGATTTCCTCCAAAATGGGCTCTAGTCGAGCACTAATTAATTCTTCCAGTTTATCCCCCAAGAGTGAGCAAATGTCATTGATGTGATCCTGATTAAGGGGCACATGATTAGGTTCCCCCCCACATTTCTTAGGCTTCTGTTTAGCCGTTTTTGGCAATACATTAGTGCTTTGAGTCTCTGGGCGTGGTGTCGGGGAAATGTGAGGCACAGGGTCGTGTGTGGGTAGCGCCTCAGTCAAAATACAATCCGTCGTTGTCTCTGTAAGTACAGATGGGGATGCCAAAGTGGGTGGATCATTGACCTTTCCCATTTCCAACTCTTTTTCAGCATTGGCTATTTTTTTATTAATAGCACTGTCATATCACACATCTCCAACACTGGGATCCAGAGGAGGGCCCAGGATTAAATCGCCAAGTACCTCACCAGAAAGGCCCAGGGTGTCCGCCTCCCACCTTCAGCACATAGTACACTGGGGTTACCTGGCCCATGCCCCAGGGCTCATCTCTCAGCATGACGATGACAAGGTATCCATGACCCCCCTATCCACCATCACATGCGCACACAACCTCATCATCATGTCCTATGCCATTGACACCCAGCTGCTCCTCACCCTCACCAAAGACCCAGCCACTGCCAGATACAACCTTCAAGAAGGCGAGGTCCGTAGACGAATGGATGAACATCAGCCACCTAAGGCTGGACTTGGACAAGACTGAGGTCATCATCTGAGGATTTGCCCCTTATGGCTGGGACAACTCCTTGTATCCCACTGCCCTGGGCAGCGCACCAGCACCCAGTGGCCACGCACGCAAGCTGGTGTTCATCATAGACTCCTCGCTCACAATAACCATGCAACTCAACACCATCTCTACCTCATACTGCAACACCCTTCGCATGCTGCAAATAATCCTCAGATAGATACACTCCAAGGCAAGACAGACAGTCACCCAGGTCCACGATACCACCCGGGTCAACTATGGCAGCACCCTCTACGCAGGAACAACAGCCAAACTCCAGGAGGACTTGTACACATCCAGGGTGCATCCGCACACCTCATCCTCAACATCCCCTGCCACAGCCACATCACTGTCCACCTGAGATACCTACAATGGCTCACTGTCAACTGCAGGATTGCCTTCAGACTCCTCAGCCACACTCAGGAAGCATTCCACAACCCCAGACTCAAAAACGACTTTGGACGTCTCTCATCCAACATCCCATTGCCCCAACTTTGTCCAGCCAACCTTGCCCTGGCCACCATTCATCACATCCACAGAACAACTGCATGCGGGAGATAGTTGTTCTCCCACATCGCCAAACAGACCTAGGACTCCCTCCCCGGGCACCTCCACATGACCCATGACCTCTGCGCCTTCATGATACTCTTCCAAACCTGTCTGTCCAAGCAGTATCGCAAGCCCCCCTCAGCAGTTTGAAACCATCACGGGTGAGTATTGCGCTCCATGTATGTACTTGATGATACATTGTGACCTATGTGTGTCCTCGACCGGACTCAGATCCCAGTGTATGGATGGCTTGAGTTTTTTCCACACTCAGGCATACTTTGACATATTCCAACACGTATTTTGTTGACTCATGCTAAATGACTGCAAAATCAATTTTCCTTGTGAATATTTTGTTTATTTATCTGTCAGGTGCGTGATTCGTGAGTAAGTGATAGGTTCTGTACAATAATCCAGAGAATCCGAAGTTCATAGAGGGAGATGTGATGCCTTGCAGTTGGAGTCACAAGAGTCCAGACCACAGTGCTTGGCATCATTGTTCAGACTGCAACCAGCAAGTTCATGTGGCAGAGTAGGACAGTCAATGAGGTGATGCTGTTGCACACAAAGTCCAGGTGCCAGACCAGGTGACCTGGAAGATGCGCATGGCCCGCTGCCTCTCACTGTCTTTTCTGTGGATGACCCACCTTCCTTGGGGAACCCCATATGCAGGCCTTGACGATGCATGGGATGCTTCGCCGGACGATTCCTCCTCCTCCTCCCTCCCTGTGCCTGGTGGCGGTCTTCGCCTAGAAATGTCTTGCCTGGTGACACAGGGAGGGTGCTCCATGTTGTCTGCGATCCAACGGAGTGAATGGCTTATGTCCCTTTGCACTGCCAGGAGTTCAGCCAGTCTTGCCTCCATCCGTCCTTGGTGTGCTTGTTGACTGCCGTGTTGCTCGGCCTGCAGGTTTTTGATCTCTGTGAGGGTCCCCACTACCTGGCTGATCTCCCTGGTGTCCCGCCGGTATGCCTCCATGATGTTGCGTAGTTCTGACATACCGGGCCCTACAGCTTGCTGGTCAGGTTCTCGCCTCCGCCTGCCGCCACTCCCACCACCCCTGCCCACACGAGCCTGGCCTGCCATTGTGGCACAGCGGATCGACGGGACCCCTGAGGGATGGCAGTGGTGGTGTTGTCTGCCACCTCCTGGGTGCCCGGCGAACCTTGTCCCTCATTGTCAGACTGGCTCAGTTGTTCACTGTGGGCAGGGCTCCTAGATGTCTGCTGGGATGTGGCAGGAATGGTGGTGGTGGTTGGCGCAGTTGTTCCTGATCCAGGTGCTGCACGGGTTTGGCCACCAGAGGTGCCAGGTTGGTTGGGGTCATTCGTGGAGTGGTGATCGGCGTCGCTGTCAGTGGGATCAGGGTCCTGAGGAGCCTGGGACTGTGAATCATCTCCCCCATTGTTGGGGGGCAGATTCCGCACGTTGTCCTGTGTGAGAGACAGACAATGTTAATGCCATTTAATGCAACATTCATTTTTCATACACATTGTAGTTGGCACTGTTCCACCTGGTAGTTGTCTAGCTTTGGATTGTCCTCAATGTTCACTTGTGGATGGGTATGTTGTGGGGTCAGATTGATATGTGCTCCAGAGTCATTGACATGTGTGGGCATATTTACAGTAATTGGCACATCCCTGCATATCAGCAGGGATTTGCCAGTCATTGTGCACCACAGCTCCGCCAGCATGGATGCGACACATTTACAATGCGGAGCACCATGGGGGAAAAACGGCACTGCTGCATCACGCATCTGTGCCGTAGAAGTGGTGCATTGTTGGAGTTGCGTTGTCAGTGCAACGCAGTTCCAGCAATGCACTGTGGGGCCCTATCTGCACAATGCTGCATCAATCCTTACGCCTGCTTCAAGCATGTGCAGGGTTTTGACGCAGCATGGACTTAAAAGTGACTGATTTTACTCAGCCACTTTTGGGAGGCGATCCAGTGTCAGTTATCTTGTCAGTACTTTTCCACTCCCTGTGCATTGAACATGGTGCATGGGTGTGTACCTGGTCCATATGGGATGAGGGCAATTGGGCATGGGCGTCCACAGAAATGTTTCTAGGGGTGGTCACATTTTTAACTTTATCACCATACCCCTTGCACCCTGCTCCCCACTGCCTTGCACCCTTATCCCCCTCCCTCTTGTATACTTCTCCCCCTCCCCCTTGCACCCTTATGCCCCTCCCCTTTGTACCCTACTCCAACTCCACCTTATAACCTTTTCTACCTTGCACCATTCTCCCCTATACCTTGCACCCTTCTCCCCTCTGCCTTGCATCCTTCTCCCCTCTGCCTTGCACCCTTCTCGCACTCTGCCTTGCACCCTTCTTGCCCTCTGCCTTGCACCCTTCTCGGCCACCCCCTTGCGCCCTTCCCACCCAATGGAGGGGGCTGCCACCTGGAACAATGGCACCATTTCAAAAACATGATGGACTAGAGCTGGCCCTCACTGGGCCCACACCAGATGCACGGGGGGGCAAGAGCACCCCTTGCCCCCCTTGCCCCCCTGCAGGCGCCCATGCAATTTGGTCTGATTTGGGGTCCCACAATGTATTTTGTGACACCCACCCTTCCAGCATACCGGACGTCCATTTTTGGGTCTGTGCTTCCTGTAGCATGGGACATAGCATGGCCTTGCTTTCTCAATGGGGCATACACATGTTAGTGGCATTAGCGTTGTTTTGGGATGTAGTTCTGGGTGGTGGGCGCTTGGGGGTTAATGCGGTTGTTTTTTGTACTTGGGGTGTGGATGCCATTACCCCCATGTTACATGAGTTGTTTGTGTACTCACCAGGCTCTACTACTCCTTCAATTCCATGTACTCCCACCGGTGGGAGCTGGGCCATCACCTTCTCCTCCCAGGTCTGGTACTGTACTGGTCTGCGGGGACCACCTCCTCCAGTGTGCTGGCTCTGTGCGTACTCTTCGTCCATTTTCCTCTTGATCATCCTCCGCAGATCGTACCACTTGGCCTGGCACTCCTTCCTTGTGCGTCTGATGGGTGCAACAGCATTCACCCTATTGACTATTCTCTCCCACAGGCGGGTTTTCTCTGCTATGCTGGTCCGTCTGACCAATGTGCCAAACAGATGTGGCTCGACTCTGATGACTTCGTTTACAAGGATCTCCATCTCCTCCTTTGAGAACTTTGGATTCTTCTGTGTGGACATGGTGTGGGGTGACGGTGTGTATGAATGTGGGTGTGTGGGTCTGAATGTGAATGGGGGTATGTGTGAAGGTGTATGTGTGCAGTTGGTGGTGTGTTGTCAGTGTCTCTTGCAAATTGGCCCTGTTGCAAAGGATCATGGTTTGTGTGTGTCTGGGCCCTTTTTATTGGTCCATGTGTGGGTGCGGCTTAGCTTGAATTTTTGGTGGGTATGTTATAAGGGGTTGTTCTGAGTTAGCCCCTCTGTTTGCCTGTTTGGATCTGCCCAGGACATTCATTTCCATGGGTTGTACACTGGAGGCGTGTTTTGTGGTGTTGTGTGAGTCGTTTTTACCCTCCTTGTGCTGTTTTACATTGTCTGTGTGGTTCAGTACAGCTCATTTAGTTGTATTTGCCTCTGTTTATTTGTGTGTCCAACGCAACGTTTTCAGGGTACGAGTCGTTTTCAACCTCCTTGTGCTGTTTTACGGGGTTCGCGTGCGCTTCGTTCAGTGTGGGTTCGTCTTGTATTTGATTGGGCGGCTCGCTCATACGCAATGTTTTTACGGGGTTTGCGTGCGCTTAGTTCAGTGTGGGTTCATCCCGTATTTGATTGTATGGCTCGCTCATACGCGACGTTTTTACGGGGTTTGCGTGCGCTTCGTTCAGTGTGGGTTCATCTCGTATTTGATTGTGTGGCTCGCTCATATGCAACGTTTTTACGGGGTTCACGTGCGCTTCGTTCAGTGTGGGTTCATCTCGTATTTGATTGTGTGGCTCGCTCATATGCAACGTTTTTACGGGGTTCACGTGCGCTTCGTTCAGTGTGGGTTCATCTCATATTTGATTGTGTGGCTCGCTCATACGCGACGCTTTCCGTACAAATCGCAGCTCATACGTGACGTTTTCCATACAAATCGCATTTTGATTCCCCGGTCTGGATCGTACTTTTCAGGTCGTACAGCATGTTTACGATTCGTACGGTTCACTTTCAGGGTCCGTATCATATGGATTTTCCCTTGCTTTTCATACGGTTCGCAACGATTCGGTTGTATATTTTTCGTGCGCATCGAACTACGCGATTCGGACGGAATAGTACTATTCGTACGGAAAGAGCTATGGATTCGAATTGTCGTACGGATTAGTTTACCGAATCGGAATCGGCCCCTATTTGTTAGTTATATTTTGCTTTTTCAATATTTCTTTTGATGCCTAATCAGTTAACTCTTATCATGTAGTTAAGATATATACTTATTTTGTTTTATATATTGCGTTAATGTTTATTTTGTAGTTCTTTTGGGAGTAAATTGTTGATTAAATTTTTGAGGTAGAGTTTTGGTCAAGTTTAGTCTATGAAATATAAAGAAAAATAAATTATATTTTAAGTTAGTATGTGTATATGCTTAATTTTTTTTATGCTAATTTCATTTACTTATTAAAAACGTTTGGTTCTTAACCTTAATGAAAACTTTTCTGTTTAATTGCATTTGTACAACTTTTTTGGTCAGTTGTTTGTCTTCCAAAGTTTTATCCTTCTGCAGTGTTTGTTTGTTTCATGGTAAATTTTGTGTTAAATATTTGATTGCTTTTATAGCGTTTATTTAACTAGTTAGAGTTTTCTATTGGTGTTTGTTGTAGTTTAAGTTTATTGTTTGAGATAGCTTTGTTTGAATTTTTTGGCACGTATAATTTAACTTGTAATGTGTTTTTTTATTTTGTTTAAAAATATACTTAAAATGTATGCATTAATAAATGTTATATATTATTTCAAATATATATATATATATATATATATATATATATATATATATATATATATATATATATATATATATATATATATATATATATATATATATATATATATATATTTATTACCTACTGGCGGTCACCAGTAGGTAGTTATAGTTAGGATTGTTTTCCATAGGGAAATCGTAACATTCTATTGGGAATAACTTTAGCGCCGGTGGATGAATCTGCCTGAAATTTTCCTCAACTTTGCCTCGCGGCGCTCCGCTCCTTCCCTGAAAGTTTGGGGGGCATTTGTCAAGCAGGGGCCGAGATAAAAGAGGGGTACCAAAACGTGTTTTCCCCATGTTAATTTCCATAGGGCGGTCGAACTCACTTTCAGCTCGAACGGCTGAATGGAATTTTACCAAACTTGGCAAAATTGTAGGGACTGGTAGCCCGATGTGCCTTTGCTATGTCTCAAGATATGTGCTCCAGAGGATTTTGAGTAATTTAGGTTCAAAAAAATATATATATCTATAAGCGCGCCCCGGTACGCGTACCGGGGAGTGCACCGGGCGCGCTACGCGACTTGCGCACGGAAAGCTGATTGGCTCTCGGGTGTCTGTAAATATGCCAAACAGTCCGGAGCGGCCGCCATCTTGTGTCTCGGTAGGATCGAGACACAAGAGGTGGCAAAAACAAAGGGGGAAATAACCAAAAGGGGGCAGGGTAGACCCCCCTGACCCCCTAGGTTTGATGTGGGGGCCATAAAAGGGCCCTGCGGGGCAAAAAACATTTTTTTTTTTCGATTTACGCGGGGGGAGCGCCCGGTACGCGCACCGGGGAGCGTACCGGGGAGCGTACCATGGAGAAAAAAGAATGACAGAGTTTCCAAAAAATGTAGCATTTTTTTATAAATTGGAGGTAGTTCTAAAAAGAACTGTTTTTTTAATTGTTTTTGTTGTTTTATATTTTTTTATTGTTTTTTTGAACATTTTTTACTTTTTTTGACTTTTCTGAACAGTTTTATATTTTTTTTGTATTTTTTAAGGGGAGAAACAAAAAACAGGGAATTCTAAAGGGCTCAAGAGGAGCAAAAAAAAAGGCGGAAAAAATTAATGTTTTCTTGGGCACTTGTGGTTATCCCAAGCACGGTTAATAAGTGTGATGCTTTGCTCTCCATAGCATATCGTTTGTCCACAAAAAATACAAACCATTTTAAAATCGGAAACTTTTGGTTGTATGGTGGAACATATCTCCCTAACTTCCGGTCCCGATGGGGTGGGAACATTAATTTGGGAGGTGCTGGCAGAAGATTGGACAGGGTTTCTGGCCAGTTCCCTGAGCTCTGCCCTTGCATAGTTATTTGGATGTCTGCGTCGCATATGCCTGATCATCGTGTGGTTGCCAAAGGAGTATTTTTGGGGGGGATTCCCCCTTGACAGCTCCTGATGACATATTAAGCAGGTTGCCTTAGGCGCATTTACTTTTTTCTTGTCCTTGGGGATTGAAAAAACTGCCAGATGATGTGCTCTTTAGGTTTGTATATAATATTGTCCTCTCGGACGAATCTCCTCTTCTCCTCATCCTCATCTTCCTCCTCTTTCTTCATCTCCACCACTGTGAAGTTGTGGTGGTCCTTGTGGTGGTGGTGGTGGTGGTGGTGGTGGTGGTCCAGAAGCTCCAACAGCTGCAGCTAATGTAGCCATTTTCTACTGAAATAACTGCAGGTCTACCTCTCTCAAAGCACAAAAGTAGAATGAGGAAAAAAGGTGGGGTCTTTCATCATTTAGAAAAGAAAACTGTTCTGAACCAATGAAAAGTGTTATTTTTAGGTCACATGACCTGGCCTTACATCATTAGGAAACCGAAAGTAAAATGAACCAATAAAAAGTTTTATTTTCAGGTCACATGACCCGACGCGCTTACGCTACGCGCCCCGGGGCGCGCCCGGGGGTGCGTAGCGTAAGCGCGTCAGGACGTTGTGCGATCGTATGCGCTCGCGTGCTTCCGGGTGCGCTTACGCAGTGCGTCATATGACGCGTCACGCGTTTACGCGAAACGTCATGATGTTGTTTTTGTTCGCGAGAATAGCGCTAACGGGACGCTCACCGGTACGCGCCCCAGGGCGCGCCGCAACATTGCGCTTACCCGTGCGTTCACCGGTACGCGCCCCGTGAGCGGTCCAGGGAAAAAAAGAATTTTTTTTTAAAAAAAAAATTACATAATTATACAATATAAAAATCATTATAAAATGTTTTACTTTTTATACCTATAGAGATTTGCTATTAAAAAACCTGCGAAATTCACTGAAAAACAATAGGTTTCACACCAGTTATAGTTAGGAATTAGCATTTAAAAAACCTATGAAATTCACTGAAAAAACCATAGGTTTCACACCAGTTATAGTTAGGAATTAGCATTTAAAAAACCTATTAAATTCACTGAAAAAACCATAGGTTTCACACCAGTTATAGTTAACTGGAAGTTTTACTCGCATAAAACCATTGAAATTCCCACGTTATAGTTAGTTGGACTCACTATAACTTGCGCGTGCAATGCACTGCTGATGACGTCACATATTACATCACTCATGACATGGTCAGTGACATCACTCATGACATCACTGATGACACCATCCTTGTGACAAAGTGACAGACCTCCTTTCACTGTAATGTAAACTTTGAAACACATTCAAAAATAGAAACTAAACTTTTTTTAAAAATGGAGATACCCATACTAGTTACAACAACCAATTCAGTAATTCCACCATCTATATACACATCCACTCATTCACCAACAGTTCTATGTAGTCACTCAAACATATACTCACTCATCATATATAGTGATACACCTATATATCCTGTTACACAACGACAGTCATCCAAAAGATACTCTCACACATATTCACACATGCAAATAAACTATTAAACATCCATTTATTTACATATACAGCTATACACACACTACCACTTTACTTCTAAGGAAACTTACACATACTTACTCTCTTAAACAATCACTTATAAAAACACATACTTATTTAAACAGGAACTCTTACAATCCCTCACTCTCACATATACTCACTTATATACATCAATATTAACATATACTAGATTAAAACATATGTAGTTACTGATAAAGACACTAGTGAGACAGTCATTCACTCACTAACATACACATATACACACTCATCCACCCATACAGTCCTGCACATATGCTGTATTCAAAACACATACAAACAGAGAGTCAGTCATTCATGCATCTATGTGCTAAGTAACACCCCCACCAAACATATAGACACTCATATTGATATTAAAAAAAAAATCTAATAACCAATATACCTACACATGTAGCTACTCACCAACCCATGCAGTCACTTATACACAAAGTGAAACATTAATACATATATTTAAATATTTAAACATTACTCACTAATATTTATTTTTCAGAAAGACACACATTCACTGGATGGTGTCATCAGTGATGTCATGAGTGATGTCACTGACCATGTCATGAGTGATGTAATATGTGACGTCATCAGCAGTGCATTGCACGCGCAAGTTATAGTGAGTGCCCTCATCTACCCACCTTACACCTGCAACACTCAACACATGTGAGAAACACAAAGGTGCAAATTATGTCCTGTGAGTCCACTGACAAACAATCACACACCCTGGGGTGCATCTACAAATGTCAGACTCACACTCAGGGATGCCTGAACCAATGCTGACCCAAAAACAATATCCAAACACAAATCTCACAAACGACACCTACAGAAATCCAAAAAGCCGAGCCATGTGCAGCCAAACAGTAGAAAGTCAATGTGACCCTAAACAGAACAGGAATACACTTCATTGTCACTCAGGACCAATGCACATACACCATATCCCAAAACAAACAAGAAGTGCCCCCTCAAAAAACAATCATGAACAATAACTAGGACCAAGGGGAAAAATCAGCTAAAACATACATATACATCACACAAGTCATCAAGTGAACATGGTGTCATAGTGTACCACAAGCACGCAAATGCACAAACAAGTGACCGGCCAAAAATAGGAGGACAAACCACTATTGTGCACTTAACAAGTTCATGAACATGAATCCACATTGCTGCATGAGACCTACACACAAGAAATGCACACTACACATGCAACACACATATGAATGTATCACAATGCACAAACTACTCATAAACACTGTCATGCTAATAGAACATGACACACACATTGCACCTGTCAGTAGAAAGAGCCAACACAGGCCAAACACTGCATACATCCACAACAAAAACACAACAGATGCACATACCAATCCATCACATAGCAAACGCAGCTGGACATCAGGGGGATACACACCAAGCAAGTTAAAGGCAACATACACTGACTGCACTGCACTGCACAACTACAAAACCAGCAGCACACATATCTGAGTACCCCACCATGAATCTCACACAACACAAATCATCAAATGACACAGATACCATCACACTTAGGAAGGGCAGCAGTACCTCGGCAAGCACACATACAGCTTAGCCTTCACCCACAGATCCACAACTCAGGGAAACCCAGATGCAAACAACATGACTAGAGAACTGTGCTTCTCAAACATTTGCACTGCTCTTGACCAACCATGACTGCAAACTAGTAGAAGAAAATAACATGAACATAATTGCGAAACTGCCCTGAGTGGCACATTGGTCCTGTCCACAGATCATCCTCACACAGTATAGTGTCACACTATGAAGTGGGGGGAGGCTCACACACTGGCAAGGCATAGGGTGAAAAACATGAGACTGAAGTGGTGTGTACATCAGTATTGGACAGGTGAGGAGTGTACAGTCCATAAACACATAGAGGAGCAACTCACAATGTGTAGGTATCAGATGCTTCTATAGGGGCTGGTATGACTCCTTATACCACATGCCATACTGGAGTCAAAAATGGGTCAAGTGACAGCAATGCATGAGAAAACTTAGAAATAATGTCAGTGTGGCTAAGCAGGTCAGCACAGTGAGCCCGAACAGAAACAAGACAGATAGCTCATCAACAAAACACAACAAAAACATTGCAGTCAAACACTCTGCATACTCACAACCGGCAGCAACAAAAAGTAGGTGTCTCCCAGGAGTGCAAGGACACACTGACACACTGCACAGTGCTCAACCTACAATTCCTATATGTGCCCACAATCTGAAGCACATGGCAGACACTTTAAACAAACAGGCACTCATTACCTGGGTCATGCATGTGTGTAGTTGGCATTGCGGGGGCACAAACACATCAACACCACAATGACAGGCCATTAACACTGTATGACTACTCAAGTGCACATATTCTAACCCATGTGACTATGAACACAGGAACACACCAACTTTCCTGTGCACACATCAAGAAAGAGCACACACAAATGCCAGACCCTGGCCACACCGCAAGTAATCCTGTTACTGTGGTTCTCTTTGAATAGCAGGGCATGGGCATTGGTGGATGTCACAACGTGGAGCCCAGGTGGTCGCTACTGCAATTCTGCATCTTTTGATAGTACCCAATGACCGGGCCCGCAGTAGCGGAGCACGCCTACCGCGGATTTCAAATGTGTAATATACTGCCGTTATTGCCGTTCCCATTGGCTGCAATAGCATGGGCATTGGCAGTGTCACACTGCGGGGGCCAGGCGGCCACAAGCGCGAATTGAAATTTCTCAATTGATGCCAATGACCGTGATTGTGGTGGTGGTGCATGCATACGGCACCTATGGACACATTTTGATGTAGCAATGGCATTGGCCACTTCTCATCATTGAACACTAGACACTTACAATGAATATTGCCACCTGATTGTTATATTCAATGCTAGTGTGACATAGAACTCACTGATGACTACACATGCCATGTCAGTGCACAGGATAACATGCATTTGCATGTACTTCCTCACATGTCACATATGATATTTGTGTGCATGTACACAGATCTGTTGTGTAATGGACTGTCAAATTTGGGAACATGTCAATGTGTGAGATGGGTAATCAACACACAGTAATGCTGGAATGACTACATATTGTACCTATTTAACTTTGTAGCTTGCTGAAATCATGTTGATATTTTATCTGCTTACACACACTGTGCTCACTGTGTTGAAAATGTGTGATCTGTATGACTTACGCAAGAAGATGTGGCAGGTACAGAAGCTATGTAGAAGCCAGCAGTGTTGCTGTTTCAAACATGTGCTTTGTCAACTACTCTCAGGGCTGCTGACGCAGGATGTTGGAATGTACCATTTTCCATTCACATAGTCAGAATCTGTTTTGGGGTTACTCAGTATGTACATTCTGAACACATGTACAACTACTTGAGATCAAGGTGTCTTTGCATGTGACTTGTGCTTTAAGCTGTTGTTTCAGTCCAGTCATTGTTGGTGCTGTGTCAGTCAAGATGTAAGATGTTAGACACATCTCATAGGGGAATTTAATTGCCATGTGTCCACTTTCATTTTATGTAGGAGACGACCAAGTGTGCATCGTCCGTTTACATTGCTGGCGGATGTGGAGGATGAGGACATCATACAGAAATTCTGTTTGGATCGCCTTACCCTTCAAGACCTATGTGGTCAGTTGGAGCCCCATCTGAGGCCTCGCAGAACCTATCCGTCTGCTTTGACACCAACAGTTAAGGTGATGGAAGCCCTGCATTTCTTTGCAACTGGTTTGTTTGAGTACACGGTGGCCAGCGCAGGTGGGATATCTCAACCAATCTTCAGCATGGTGCTACGCGATAACCTGTCCGCAATGATGACTTACAAGGACTGCTACAGCCAATTTCCCAAAAGACATTAAATTGGCAGCTGTGAAGGGTGATTTTTATGACCTTGCCCACATCCCTAATGTTGTTGGCGCCATTGACAGCACACATGTTGGCCTGGCTCCACCACAGGCACGTGAGCACATATACAGGAACAGGAAGCATTTCCATTCCATTAATGTGCAAGTGGTAATGCAAGCGGATATGATTATCTCCCATGTCTGTGCCAGATTTCCAGGATCAGCACATGACTCCTACATACTGCGTAACAGCATCATATCACAGCTGATGGCAAATCTGCATCCAGAGCATGTGTGGATTGTTGGTGAGTATGCAGAGTCAAGTAGTTTGCTGTATGTGTAACATGCTGTCCTCAGCTACTGTTTATATTACAAAATTGGTCTGTGTATCTCACTTCTCGATGACTCTACGTTACCCGAACCGGCCTTGGTTGCTGAGTGCTCTGAGGAATCCCAGGACCGCTACAATGATGCACATGGGAGGACACGCCATGTGGTGGAGCGTACTTTTGGTCTTCTAAAGTCTAGATTCCGTTGTCTGGAGCAGAGCGGAGGTGCACTACTTTACTCTCCCCAAAAGGTTTGTCAGATCGTTGTAGCATGCTCCATGCAACACAACCTGGACTTGCATAAAGAGATCCCCCAGCTCCTGAACAATGATGAGCAGCAGATGCCCCCCTGCAAACCCACATATGTCCAGTGATGACGATAGTGGAGAGGAGGAAGGTGTCGGCATGTGTCAACAGCTCATCAACAACTACTTCCCTTAAGTGTGAGTGACATTCTACAACAGTGACATTGTCTGCTGTTTTTGATGGAAGTGACAAGGACTAGAATAGCTTTTTAACTGCTGGCTGCTGTTGGCTCTGTGCTTATGGCTGATGTGTGTGGCACAGGGTAGTTATGGCCAGCTACATTATGTCTATGTTGATATTGTTGCTCATTGTAATATGTGCTGGTTTGTGTACCTTGATAACTAGTGGTGTGTACTAGCTGTGATGCCATCACCTGACAAGTAAATGTCATTCTCTTGTGTCTTTCTAGGTCCCTTCACCCCCCCAATGCTTCGTCACAATCAGAGTTAGTGGTACATTGGAATCTGAGTAGACATTGTACATACTGTGATAAGCATGGAGCTGACACAAAGACAAAGAAGTGTAAAGGGTGTTTATTTACAATGAGTATTTGTGACAGAAAAGTGATGATTTACAAAATGGTGCTAAGTGAACGTATGAGTTGTCAGTAATGGTAAATGGGACAATAGAGTAGTTACCACTTTGATGTAGTCACACAGTCCAACAGACACCTGCTATCAACATGGCAGGGTGGGTAAGGGTAGTCAACAAAGTCAATGTCAAGGGGTACAGAGGTAGCATCATGGCTGGCTCGGCAACTAGCGTTTGGTGCTTTGCCACGTGATCCTCCCCTGATGTTTTCTCGGACGACCCCTTGTGCATTTAGCAAGGAGGGCCACTGCTGCAGGCTCAACGGTGTCTGAGGAGTCATTTTGTTGCAGCTCACCCCTCTCTGTGGCTGTAGCTGAGTTGGTGGGAGTATCATCCTGCGGTCCACAGGAGGAGGGTTGAGCTGTCCTTTGGGCCGCAGGTCTGTCCAGCAGAATACCCATGAGCTGTCCCCTGAGGTCCACAATTTGGCCCATACATGTGTCCTCGGAACTCAGCAGCACGCGGAGCTCATGCACTTCTTCCAAAACCTGGCCCACCTGTCCCTGGGTCTGCTCATATGCGCCAAGGACTCTGGCGATGTTGGCCAGGGCTTCGGTACCAGTGTCCTCTCAAATTTGTACCCCAGTTTCCCTCCTACCTGCCCTGCTGTCCCGCACTCGACACACCTGCAGACTCTCCCTGCCCTCCTCTGATTGTGTGGTGATGTTGGTAGCCACTGAGGCTGGGAGAGTGTTGCAGGCAGCAGTGGTGGTGGTGGTGGTGGCTGCACAGGTCTTTTCAGCAGGGGTTAGTGCTGTTGTTGTTGCTGTGGTGGTGGTAGGAACAATGTGGGCCTGGTACGTGGTGCACCCTGGCAGACCAAATGGGTCTTGTTCTTGCTCCTCATCCGAGAAAGGTAGTGAGTCTGCATCCGAGGGTTCAAAATGCATTTATGTATTTTGGGGTGGTAAGGTATACACTATACTCTATAGTATGTTGTACTATGTTATACTATGCATAGATTAGTAAATATGACCATAGTTAGCGTGGAGTGGGTGTGATGTATTCCTATAGGTTCTGAATCGATCCCCCTATTCCTGACCCTATTCTGGTTAGCAAACTAACAAGTTAACTAAGTAATCAGCCCATGAGGCAGAAAAACCCCATGATGCAGATACCGTTATCTGACGCAGTCACACTACGGCACAGGAACGTGTTATCTGATTAGGTCATAACGCTTGCGATCTAATTAGACAAGCGATATTCCTCCAGCCCCTGATAAGGCATACGGAGTTCTCATAACAAATCAAACCTATGACAACCTGGGCAAAACCCTGCGGCCATTGTTTTGATTTCACCGAGAACTTCAGCAAAAGAATGTGCTAACGAGCAAGTCGTATGACATCCTTATTGACGTATCTATGTCCATCCTTACGTCAATCTCGGCACCTTAAAGGTATAAATATTACCGATCTTGCCCTATGCAAACACACGCGTGGTGACGAGACGGAGCAGCCATACTTGCCGAAGCCCAGAGCAGAGCAGACCCCGCTGGCAGCAGCCCCGCCTTTCTGACGCGCTGAGAACGAGAAGCTGCTTTCTCCTGCCGAGAGATCCAGCACCGGCGCTTCCGGGTAGCCCTCGCAGGCAGCCTGGAATATCGAGACCAGAGAAAGAGATACCATTCCTCATTCATCCTAACTTCCAGGTACAGAACTGAATAACCCCTCACAGAGAATTCTTAAGTTATTTCACTTGGCAAAAACAAACTTAACTTAAACTGTAACTTTCTATTCCCGCCCTCGTATTAGACTTAGGTCAGGTACACGGGGTAGGCGTATCTAGAAACACCAGTTGAGTACGTTTAGTCAAATGTATATGTGTATGTAATATATTTTATTCATTTTAAACATCTTATGGCTTAGAAACCATATCAATGTTTTTACAGTATTATTTTATACTGCTGCTTTTAATGTATGCACTTTACTTAACTTTAAGTATTGCAATAATATCGATCCATTTCTCTTGTATGAGAAAAGAGACTGATCAATAAATAACACCTTTTTATTGAACACGCCCGTCTCTTCCTTTTCTCTACAATCTGATGAGACTAAGAATGCACGTACTGACTGAGTAAAATAAATTGCCTTTTGTTCACACGACTCTCGAGATTTACTCTTGATTAGGGGAGAGCAAAGTTGTCATGTTCTATGGTTGTCAGAAACTAAATCCCTTCTTGTCTAATCAGGGAAGTTTATTCTTTCCTGAACATTCGAGAAAGTTTCTAGTGAACTCTGACCTAAGCTGGCAAACCCAAAACTTTAAGTCTAATATCGACAGTAGTAGACCTAGTTAACGTCTGGTCTAGGCCTTTACTATTGTAGGTATTATTCCAATGCGCAGAGCCTATTGGGATGATAGGAACTACACTACACATGTTCCGGGGGGAGACTGGCTCTGCAGGCTGTTGTTGTTGTCTTCTGCAGCAGTTGCTTGTGGATCTCCAGTTGAATAGAGGTGTAATGGTCATTGAAGTGCACTCCATAAGCTTGGTGTTAGACATTTGGATGTTACATATGATACACAACACAGTTTACATTGAAATCACTTTTATGGCTGGAAGGTACTGATCATCATGACATGATGTGGAGGTACATACATTACTTGTCCAAGGAGTGACATGTAAAGAGAAACCATGTGCCACATACAGATTGTGTGATTACAAGGACATGTCGTCATTTAACGACTTGCAGCACATCAACTTTATGTGATGCGTCTTTTTGGTTCGCTCTGCATGGAAGACGTTTTATCTGAGCAAGAACTAGACATTGTAATGTTATGCATACCCTTTTTATATTATGTACTTTACTTGTTTTTCAGATTGACCATGCATGCTTTGTGTTCATGTGGGCCTTCATGCTCTGACACCATGGCACTTACACATAGCATTCAGGGCTGTGCATGATTGGGCCCTGAATTTCTTCAACATGTGACTTAGTGAGTCTAAGTTTAATTTCAGTGACAGTTACATATGAGGAGTGTTCCATCCTGCTGAGCTGTGGGCAAGGTGGCCTGGTGGGAGTTGTAGTGCTGGTTTCCCACCCACAAATACTCCTCCCTGTTGAGATGGCTACCTACCTGTTAGGTGAAGGTGAGCAATGCAAAAGCTGCAACATGATTGTGGGTGGGGGAGTGTTCTATCCTGCTCAGCTGTGGGACAAGGGGGCCTGGTGGGAGTTGAAGTGCTGGCTTCCAACCCACAAACTGTGAAGTGGAGCAGAGGAAGGGAATAAGTTGCACATGACTCTTGGATGGGGGAGTGTTCCACCCTGTTCAGGGGTGGGACAAGAGAGCATAAGATGGCTACCTACCTCTGGATTTGAAGAGAGCAATGCAATGGCTGCCACATGGTTGTGGGTGGGGGAGTGTTCCATCCTGCTCAGCTGTGGGACAAGGAGGCCTGGTGGGAGTTGAAGTGCTGGCTTCCAACCCACAAACACCCCTCCCTGTTGAGATGGCTTCCTACCTGTAAGTTCGAAGCAAGCAATGCAATACCTGCCACATGGTTGTGGAGGGGGAGTGTTCCATCCTGCTCAGCTGTGGGACAAGGGGGCCTGGTGGGAGTTGAAGTGCTGGCTTCCAACCCACAAACACCCCTCCCTGTTGAGATGGCTACCTACCTGTAAGTTTGAAGCAAGCAATGCAATACCTGCCACATGGTTGTGGAGGGGGAGCGTGTTCCATCCTGCTAAGCTGTGGGATAAGGGGGCCTGGTGGGAGTTGTAGTTCTGGCTTCCCAAGTACAAACACCCTTCCCTGTTAAGATGTCTACCTACCTGTTAGGTGAAGGTGAGCAATGCAATAGCTGCCACATGGTTGTGGGTAGGGGAGTGCTCCATCCTGCTCAGCTGTGGGACAAGGGCACCTGGTGGGAGTTGGAGTGTTAGCTTTTCACCCACAAACACCTCTCCCTGTTAAGATGGCTACCTGTGGAGAAGTGTGGCTCACCGGTTAGAAGCGGCAGACCCTGAAGCAGAGGTAGGCCCGGGACCAGGGTTCAATTCCCAACGTGGCAGGTTCTTGGGTCAATGTCCGCGGACTCGATAATTCTCACTTAGGTGCCTACGCTAACCATGGGTCCCACTCTGCAACTCTGGGCAATAGCTTGCTTAATCTCCACAATGGCCCCAGCAACGCCAGGGATGCCTGGCTTCACCTTGGGGTGCCCTCTCACAGGGAAAGCCAGGACGGGTTCCCCAGCGGTATACAGCGCCAGGACGCCACGTAACGAGGTAACAGTGCGCTTTACAAGTATACATACATTACATTACATTACCTACCTGTTAGGTGAAGGCGAGCAATGCAATAGCTGCCACATTGTTGTGGGTGGGGGGAGTGTTCCATCCTGCCCCCTGGGAATGTTGCTAGCTACCTTTGGGGTGTTTCAGAGGGAGTAAATGTTTGATCTGTGAGACATGTGTTGGGGAGAGTGTGTTGCACATGAGTGCGTTTGGGCCTAGGCAGTGTATCTTTGTAGTTGGGCAAGACAGTACGTAGCAGTGTAAGGGAAGACATGTGTTGGTATTTACCAGCCTCCACTCCCCTAGGTATTCCTGTGAGACTCTCTGGATGCAGTATGGCAAGCACCTTCTCCTCCCATCCGGTGAATGTTCTTGGTGGAATGGGAGGGCCACCGTCAGTCCTCTAAACATGCTCATGGTTCTTGTTGGCACACTCTTTCACCCTGGTCTTGAGGTCATTCCACCTCTTCCTGATCTCCTTCTGGGTGCACAGGGTGGTTCCTACTGCATTGACTTTGTTGACTATCTTTAGCCACATTTGATTTTTTGTGGCTAATGGTGTCTGTTTGATCATGCTTCCAAACAAATGTGGTTCTACTCTGATTATCTCATCTACCATCACTGACAACTCATTGTCATTGAATTTGGGTATCTTTTTCTGTGCCATGGTGTGTGATGTGCAAATAGGGGAGTAGTGCAGTTGTGAAGGTGGTGGTGGTGATGTGTGTGGTGTGTGTGGTTTTGATGGTGTGATCTGTGCTGATTTGCCTCTCCTTTGTGCTGTGGGGTTGGGTCCTTCAGTTGTGGAACTGTTCAAAGGATTCTGGTCAGGGAGGGGTTGGTTTTATACTCAGCTATGTGGGTAGGACAAAATGGAGTATTCAAGTCAGGTGTGTTGTGTGGGTTGACCTGGGATTTGTATTTTTTAGTTGCCATGGGCATGTGTCATTGGGGTGTGTTAGATGTTTTTTGAGGCAAAGCCAGATTTATGGCCACACTTGGTAGCTTTGTTGTGTGCTTGCTTTCCACCACCATTACTCTTCCGCAGCGATTGCTGCGGTCGGAATACAACAGGCCTTCCGCCGGCTCTTCCATTCATCAATTGTTGAGATTGTGGCAGAAGAAACTGACTTTTACCAGAAAATCCTGAAGATGTCCATAATCATGATAAGGCCTTGAGACCCTCATGTAAATCAGATTTGAATATGTAAGCAATGAACTTTGAACATGTGACCAGACAAATTTAAGCAGCAAGATAATAGTAGACTGCTCATAAAGCCTTTGGGATTGCAAACGGTCACAAGTCAGCTACACTGGTAGGCACTGTCTTTCCTTTTTTTTTATTTTGAATCCTGGAATTTATACCTGTGGAGAAAAAATGCAGCAAATATTTGTGTTGGTACACTTATGGGTATATTAATGGGCAAGTCACGCAGTGCATATTCCTCTTTCTATGTGTGCTACAGCACACACATAAAGAAAGAGGAAATAACAAGGAGAAATAAAGATATTTCTCCTAGTTATGCCTCCCCAGAGAAGGCATATCTTTTTGGCGCATTCCCAGGTGTATCACATATGGGAATTTGTGAATGTGCCAAAAACCATGGAAGTTGTGTGGGGACATCCACGCAACATCCATTGAACACCTTCTCAGGGCAGAGTAACTCAATGCAGCAATTGGCACTGCGTTGCGTTTCTCCTGATTTATGAAGCCACTCTGGGCCCCGCAAGGCCTTGCATGGCTTCATAAATCGTATTTTGGGCTTGCATCATGCTTGCAGAGTTGACAAAACTTTGCGAAATTTCTCCAGCGGATCTGAGTTTGTCGGTCAGCCATAGTCAAAAGGCACTTAAGGTAGGATCTACACCACTAATTATTTGGTTAAGAGGCTGCTCAATTTACAAGGAAAAAGAAGTTGCAGTGAATTTTGTTCTATTTAATTAGTTAGGGTTTCCTCAAATGCACCTATTTGGTCTTTTATAGTAAAGGAGATCATATGACAATTTTATTATTTCCAACCAGAAAACTGAGCACAGAAACCAATTCCAGACTTACATAAGTGAGTATATCTTATTTTAGATAACTCATGCTATTTGCTTGCTAAAAATTTGAAAACTAAACAAAATGATGTCTCGAGATGCTCGTATACATTTGTGTGGATTTTGTATACTTGAGGCCTGATTTTTTTATTTGGCGAATGGGATACTCTTTCACAAGCATGACAAAGTATCCAGTCCATCGCATTATAGGTGTTAAAGGATATAATGCACTCGTAATATAGTGGGCAGGAAATTAGTTGTCTGTGACAGAGTAGCCCATCTGTCAAACTCTAAATCAGGCCCTTAGTATCTTTATGTATTTCATTGTTACATTGCACCCTTAAACATGTGCATTTTTTTAATAATGGTCACGGCAATTTACTGCTATGCGCTGAACCATAACACTTTTGTTTTATACATTGTGCGTTCTGTTGGCCCTGTCTTAGCCAAGAGAATCCACCTTCAACAGTACAATATCAGGACACTTCAGTACCATCTCCTCACAGCACTGTGTTTAAAGCAATTAGCCACACCGGGGTATGACAAGAAGTAGTGAAGAATATGTTGTAGCAGAAAAGCTTATCTATCTACTTGCTATTGTAAATGAAGTCAAAATGCACTAATTTGTGTTGAGTCCAGATGCACCATCACAGAACCAGTGTAATAAAAGAAACACCGGGATTGTGGCCCTCTATTCGTGAGGAAAAGGGGTTGGAGAAAACTGAAGTCCAACAGATCAGACCACAGCAGCTCTGAACCTTAGGTTACAGTTTTTAATTGTTTACTAGAGGTCTGAAGTTTATAAAGTTATGAAGTTGAGTAATATTGTTCTACGGTATTATTAGTATTTATTGACAAAATATCCACTAAAACGTATACATAAACTCCATAAAGGGTGACTGAAGGGTGACTGTTAATGTGTTTATTGGTTCTACTTTTGAGGGGTGTGCATACGAAAATATTCAAGAAGATAATAGGCAATATAATTACACAATTATATATTTCGTGTCACCTGCCCACCTCTACTCCCATGGTTTCCTCAGTAGGCTGACATATATTGTTGATCACCTCCACAATCTAATTGATCAACACACATACTGGAAATGGAAAGTAAGTAAGTAAGGTTTTATTGATTGATTAATTAAAATCTTTACAAAAAAGACAATTGCTCCATTAAAATAATAGTAAATCATTAAAATTACATTTTAGAATAACAGTAAATCTTAAAATTGTGGACATTCTTTAAAAACTACTTAAAAAGCAAATTCATATGTTCAGAACTAGGGAAAATATATGATCATTGTAATTTCAAAATAGCATATTATTCCAATTTTTTCCATACAATTGTTAAAAATTTTGTCAGGGCAGAGTTAATGGATAGATCGTCTGAGCAAATGCATCGAATCAAAGCTTGTCTACATGTCCTTATCCCTCTCTCATTGAATAACCTTTTTAGTATTGTTAGTCTTTCATTTCTCAGTTCTGGACAGAGGCATAAGAAATGTATTATATTTTCCCCACCAAATTTACACAACCTGCATATTTTGTTATTATCGAGTTTTTTCCATGGTGGTGCGTGGGCTTCACCCGGCCATACTCCAAATCGTGCTTTGATGAAAAGCTGTTTACTTTTCAGCGACCATGCCGTGTCCAAATATTATTGTGGCCTCTTTTTCGTATAGCCATTTATTATGGACCACGCATGTTTCCTTTTGACAAAGGTAGCTTTGTCACTTATCATTGATAGGTAATCAGTTGTTTTATTCACAGCTTTTTTGAACGATTCCTGTGTTATAGGAGACGTCCAAATTCCTCTAACCTCAAATTCTTCCAGAGCCATGTCCAGGTATTTCCAGGCTGGTGATTTATTGTTTCCTTCAATTTCTTTCCATAAAAGCTGAGAAATTAGGTTCTCCTTATCATTTTTTACTCTGTTCCATACTTTAATAGCATTACCCTTTCGTGCGATCAGCTGGTTATTCAGACCGAATTCCAGCCTGATCTGGGCTTGTGAAGCATTTTTTGGAAGACGGAAAAGGGATTTAAAAGTTTTTGAAATAGCGTTATTAATGATCATTGCATCTTTCCCATTTAGGGCCTCGCTGCCATAAGTTAGAGATGGTAATAATTTAGCTGATATCACCTTAAGGAGAGGTTGATAGGTTAGGTTACTCGTTGACTTTTTGATGATCCCAAATGCAGCTGTTAGGGCATTTGCTTTCCTAGTAATATCAAGTTTTTGGGGGGTAAAGTTGCCGTTGTCATTAAATATGACTCCCAAATATCTATAGGTTTCAACTTGTTCCAAGATCTCCTTCCCCAGAAACCATTTTGATTTATATTTCCGTCTTGAATTTTTTGTAATAACCATAACTTTAGATTTGGTTTCATTTATTACCATATTATTTTCTGTGGCATATTCCATTGTACGAGTTATTAAGCGTTGTAATCCCACCTTTGTGTAACTTAAAAGAATTACATCATCTGCATAAAGTAGATTTGATATGGTTTTATCGGCAAGCTTAGGCGAGTGAGCATTTGTGTCATTCAAGGCCTCAGTCAGATCGGCTAAAAACAGGTTAAATAGTAGAGGAGCCAATACGCACCCTTGCTTCAGGCCTCCTAACGTAGGTATTTCCCTAGTTAGTGACTGACCATTACCGATACGTACTCTAGCCCAAGTATGTGTATGTAGCAGACGGATCAGGTGAAGTAAAAAAGGAGGAATCCCTTGTAGGCATAGTTTTTGCCACAAACGTTCTCTGTCCACACAATCAAACGCTGATTTAAAGTCGGTAAAGCATAGGTACAGAGGTTGCCTTTTTGTAATTGCCTTGTCGATTAGGACTGATAGAGCTAAGATGTTAGTAACTGTTCCTAGACCTTTTATAAAGCCAGTTTGATTAGGTGGAAGAATGCAGTTGTCCTTTGCCCAGTCTGATAGTTTTGTTAGCAAGATCCCTGCAAAAAGTTTTGCGTCGGTATCCTGTAGGGTTATTAATCGGTAATTTCCAGGCAATGCCCAATCTCCCTTTTTATAGATCGGGGATATTAGGGACCCTCTCCAGGTTTCAGGTATCCTCCCTTTCCGGACTACTTCTTTAAAAACCCTAACAAGAAATTCTGCCCATGTGTCTGGGTCCTCCTTATACAGGGCAAAAGGAATACCATTTGGGCCCGGTGCTCCATCTTTCTGTTTTTTTATTTGCTTGGCAATTTGTTCTTTAGTAATATCAAGATAATTATCTTGCTGAGGATTTAAAGTACCTTTCCATATATATTCATCTTTGGTTCCAATTTCCGTAGGTTCCGAATTTAGGTGGTGCCCCAGAAATTTCACCCATTCCGTCTCAGTCAGTACTGATGAAACTATAGGTTTATCAGGTCTTGTTAAGTTATTTATCATCTTCCAAAACTCCCTTGAGTTTCCTTGATTACTGGCATAAAAAATTCTGGTCCAGCGTTCGTTATTAGCTGCGGTTTTTTCGTTCCAGATTAATTTCCTTAATTTTTGATTCAAGTCCTTTAGTTCAGCTTTTGTATCTTCTTTATTCGGGAGTTTTGTCAGCTCTTTCCTCAGTTTGTTTCGTGTCCGTTTCAGTTTTTGTACTGCATAAGGAAGGTTAATGTGGGTTTCTTTATTTTGTATCCGAGTTACATATCTATTATAAGGGTTATTATGGATCGCATTCTGGTTAGGTAAGTTGGATATAAAGCTAACCCATTGGTCAATTATTGATGTAGCGGATATTTCTTGGAGACATTCACTAGCCAGTTTTAGTGCAGAGACATTGGTCAGTCGTTTATTCTTTGATTTCCAATTTAATTTCCGGAAGTTGATGGTATCAATTTGACCTTGAGTTGTTAAATAGGATTGATATTTTATATTCTTAAATGATGTGGTTATTATTTGCTGACTGTGGTCACTCTCTGGGACCCTCTTTAAACAATACGTAGTACAGTTATTAAAGATATTCAATGATGCCAAGGTATAATCAATTCGAGATTTCACATTTTGGGTATAGAAAGACCATGCTGGAGGAGAATCAGTTGGAAATCTACCATTGAGTATTCGTAGTCCCAAAGCTTCCATATCCTTCACTAAATTTAGACCTAATCGATTTTGTCTCGGTTTGGGTTTGGTCTCTGTTACTTGAGCTGGAATTAGCCATTGGTGATCTTGGGACTGTGTCACATCATCTCTTGTAAACGATATTAACAAGTTTAAATTGAAATCTCCAGTAATAATAAAATCCATAAGTGGGTCCTCTATCCTTTGCTCTACTACGTAACTGGAGAGAGTATCACACATTGTCTTCCTAGAGTTATATGTTGGCGGAATGTATACATTGACCAATTTTAACATTTTGACTTGGTTATATATCTTGTATTTTAACAGCACAGTCTGGATATTGCAATTGTTTGTAACCAATTGGATATGTTCTGCATTTAGGTCAATTGAAATGAATATTGCCAGGCCGCCGCATGGGCGACCATAATTGCTTTGCTTAATTGCAGGTTCAAAGTATCCTTTATATCCATGAATAACAAACGGAGATATTGCTCAGGTCTCTTGCAATAATATTATTTGATAACTTTTTAGTACCTTGGATATACGCTCCAGCTTTTTGCCTATCCCGTTTATATTCCAAGAGCAAATTGTTACAGTATCTCTACCATCATTTAAGTTTTTCACTGTTGTTTTTTGATTTGCTTGTCATTGATTCTCATTTCCATGTAAGGCCATCGTAATCCATGTCTCATTTATTCCGTTTTCCCTTTCCCCCCTTTTGGTGCCCAATGCACTTGCAAGGCTTTGATCTATTTTTTGTATTGGATTTTTTAGTACAGAAAAGGGTTGTAGCCCTTTTTTTTCTTCCTCAAAGATTGGCTTATTTTTTGCTTTAATAAACGGTGTAGGGTATTCCTTAGGGGCAACTTTACTGACCACTATTCCCCAACTATGAAAAGTATGTTCTTCCTTCATGATTTGGTCAGCTACAGAAGGAGGTGTTACTGTCATTAATGTTAATGGCAGTAAACCTTCTGGGTTTTGTAAAAAGCCAACACATTCAATTGCACTAGTTGTCAGATTTGCTAGAGATGGGACCGATTTAAATAGGCACAAAAGATTGCCTCTGTTTAGTATATCTTGACGTCCTCTAGACTCATATACAGGTTTGAAGATAATTTGTTCCGTCCGTTGATTTACCAGGACCATTTCGCTGCTATTAGTTTGAAGTTGATTAACTATGTTTATCATTCGTTTATTGTTACCACTTCTAACTATTATTATTTGATCCAGATTTTTTATTTGAGTTAAACACTCTTCTTCATCTTTTGCATCAGATAGTTTTCCTAGTTCGCCGGTTGGTGGATGGTTTACGTGTCTTTCCTCATTACAATTTAGGTTTGTTATTTGTTGTTCCCCAATGTCAGCATACAGTATGCCTTGATTCTTTTTTTCTACTTCAGCTTGATTTATTTCCGATTTTGTAGAACTAATTATATGGTCTCTTTTTGGATGTATTCCATTAAGGCTATCCTTCTTGGGGATGTCTTCAATGCTGCCAGTTCTAGACTTATGACCAATGGGCTCCCTTAATAGGAAAATTTTCCCGACATCAGACGATTTATCAAGTGTTTTAGCATCTATATCACTTTCATTTACTTTTGCTTTTGCAGGCTTCTTTTCCTGGCTATTTTTTGAATTTGTATGATTCCCGTGTTGCATAAAGATATCAAAATACTTAGTTTGAGTTTCAATGGGTTTTATTGATGTGTTGTTACCTCTATCCATTTTAACTCCAGTTACTTCTTTTAAGGGTAACTTCCCCTTATTGATCCTATTGTAACTTATTTCCTCATACAATTCTGGATTTTTTTGATCCTGCCCCCTTGCTTTATTACGTGCTTTGCGTAGTTTTTTCTTATGCCTTTTTGTCATTGTAAATGGTATAGGTACAAGATCAGTTTCGTCCTCATCTTCCTTTACATCCTTTTCATCCTTTTCCGCATTTTTCTTTTCCACTACTTGATTGATTGGTTTCTCCTTTATGGCAGGAATGACGTCCTGTCCAATATTTTGTAATGTTGGAGCGGATGATCGATTTTTAATATCTAAGTCACAATGGGCTGGTGGGGAATCCGATTTTGTATGCTTGTTTTCCGTTGTGGGACAAGAACCTTCTTTGTCAGCTGATTTTCTACTCTCCTCCCTATGGAGACTTATCTTAACATCCTCCAGTATGGTACTAATAATTTCCGGTATTGATGTTAGTTTATTAATTATCGGAACACAAGCACATTCTATGTAAGAGGTTGATGGATCTGCTTGAACTCTAGTTATCAGGCAATTAAGGTCAGCTAGTTTAAGATCTATACCAGCGACTGCTTTTGCCATTGTTCCTAATATTTCAATTTGTATGTCCATTTTATTTGACTGGAGTGCCAATGCTTCTAGGGTGAGTGTTGATGTTTGATAAAAGATATCCCAGATAGAGCCCAAATCCTGATTTTCTATAGTTTTAGTATTTTCATTCACCCGTGATTCTTGTTTTGAACAAGGGGAATTTTTTCGGTTGGATTTGTTATAGCCATCAGATTGTACTAAGTGTTCTGCTTCCGAGTCCCGTCTTAGTTGGATTTCTGTAGGTTGTATTATTTCTGTGCCCAGACTTGCTTTATCAGATTGTATAACCTGGTTAGTATCCAGGTTAGTAGGCAATAATTTCAACGCTTCTTTCTCCTGGGTGCTCTGATCGTTGGAGATATTTTGAAAATGTATAGCTTCGAGATTTGCTGAAGGTATGGCTATATCCGACATGGAAAAAGCAGATTCTTTTTTTATTAATTGGACTTCTAGGACGGAGACGGAGTCCGATACATTTTGGTTGTCTGTTGTCAATACTAAATTGTGAGTGGACTTTTTCCTTATTTCCACGTTTACCTCTATTGGCAGACTTAATGGCTTAGTTATTGTTCCAAATTCCGTTGTCAATTTTTCGTGTGAGATAGATGTTTTTTGGTGCTCTAGAGTATTCCCTTCATCAAGGTCACTTATGCATTTTATATCCTGGTTAATAACTTGCATAAAGGTTTCATTTGTTAACATCACTGATTTATAAGACTCATTTTCTCCATTTGTTATTGATTCCTTAGAGCTCTGGAGATCTTGATTTTGTCTGGATTGTCGAATCATTCCCTTCTGGGTACTAATGGGCTTAATAGGTGTCTGTAGATTACCTACTTGTGGATCACTTTGTATTGACATTAAAACCCCTGTTGGATCTTTTAGAAAATCAAATTTTTGAGGGATTTTTGTACTTTTCTGAAACATCCTTGCAATTGGAGATATAAGCGTCTGATTTGACTCCTTTGGTTGTGCCTTTGTTTTTTTTTAATATGTTTAATACTTTAGATTTACGTGCCCTTCGCACAGGAGGACCCAGTGGCCTTTCTTTCCCTGAGCGCATTGTTTGTTATCTTTATTTGCCTTTATTTACCTTTATTTATCTTGCTTATATTAGAAGTATCTGACCTTTGCTGACTTACTATTCACTGCTGGATCATGAGCTCACCTCCACCTTTGCTGCACTGCACGTTGGAAGACCAATCAAGCACAGGCTCCACACACGACCGCCGTCCAACTCCCGACCCGTCCTTCCCAGGCCCGCAAAAACCACATGCACCACACGCCAGAAGCGCCAGAAGCGCCAAAGCGCCGGTACCAGAACGGAGCAACACGGTGTCGTGGCGCGGTGTACCAGGTAGCAGGGCAGACAGCAGGACAGCAGGAAGAAAGGCGACAGCCATCAGAAGGTAAACAGTGGCTTCAGGTAAATGGAGAGCGGGGGAGGAACTCAATCCAGCAAAACCGGCAGACCAAACCAAATCCAAATCCAAATGCCTGCAACTGTAGCAGGCAGCAGGCAGCAGGCAAAGAGTCCGCAATTCTGCAATCTTCGATCTTCAATCAGTAGCTTTAATCAGCTTTAATCAATGGTTCGAGGCCATACACCACTCTGTAATCCTTAGCCTGAACTTTTGAGTGTTTTGAAGAGTGTTAGAGTACCTCGCCACACTCACCACACTCAGCAGGCGTTCTGGCCCCCTCCGTATTGTGCAGCAGCTCGCAGACCTTCTATCAATAATAAGGGGTGGGGGCCAGCAGGCCTGCAAAGCGCCAAACAGAAGACCAAGGCAACAGGTCTCAATCAGGTCCCAATCTCCCAATCCAGGCTTGCCGTTTCCGTGTCTCAGCCGCCCTCGGCTCTCGGCTCTCGGCAGTTACCCCTGCTGCGACGGCTTAGCGGCAGCGGTGGCGTTGTTGTCCCCAGCGTTCAGCGTTCAATAATTACGCCCAACTGCACCGCAGCCCGCAGCCCGCAGCCAGCTCTGCTCTGCTCTGCTCCTCGCTCCTCGGCGTCTCGGCGTCTCGGCTGACTGAAAAACGTGGAGTGGACTCACACTCAGTCTATGGAAAGTAGATAGATATAGATAGGAGGGATGGGGATGTATAAACAAGTATTGTTGTACTTCAATGACAATAAAATACAATCCCACTTCAAAAGTAAAAAACTAGTAAGCACATTAGCTCAAATTGGTGAATATTGAGGTACTAAAGATGGGAGGATATGATGTAACACAATATTTATCTCAGCCCAAGCGTGAATTGGCTCAAGCCTTTTGCTCCTGAGGTCTTTCCCATAAACACTCCTCTTTGTGGTCAAAGTCTTCTGGTATGTCAAAGACAAAGTCCGAACAAAAACACAAGAAGGTGAAGTGGGACTCAACTCCATGCTGACACTCTGTGACTGAATAGAAGGCACAAGAGCATCACTGTGCCAGTTAATCTCCCTCCCTATCACGGACTGTGGAACCTATCCTCAGATGGTCTTGATGTTCCCAGACATGCCAGGGCCATTAGTGTATTTGTGGCACTTCCCAGCTCCCGACGGCATTCCTTTGGGTCTAAAGGATTTGTAAGGGCCCTCAGTCAGCTTATCTCCAGTTGATCTACCCTTGGGACCATCTGAACCCCTTGAAATTGTCATCGGCTCTTGTAAGACCAGGGTGCTGACTTCCAGCCTGGCTTCAAGTCCTCCCCTGTGGCAACACCCTCCAAGCAGCTTTAGCTTCTTATTACTGATGCACAAACATGCTAGAGAGGTGCTCCATCACATATGATCGTTTAGCATGGTTATGCCCTACCATTTCTTTCTATCACACTATATAATTAATTTCTAACTGTGGTGAGGCTGGTTCTATAATAGAAAAGCACTCGGTTATATTATAACACCTTATAATGCATAACGTTAGTTTGGGAATAGCTAGAACAGTGATTCAAGGACTTACCTTCACTGTAATTTATGTCCAATCTAATGATCAAATCAGATGTTAAATCACTATTTTGAAAACACTACTTTTAGAAAGTTGACATTTTCCTGATTAAAGCCTCTAGTAGATTTTTCAGAGTTAATCCTCAGCTATCACCTGGCAGTCTGCTGCCATCCCCCCCCCCCCCGAGAAGGTGTGAATGGCTCTCAGGAAAGGTATCAAAAGAGCCTTGGCTGAAAGGAGATGTGACCTCCTCCTGAAAGGATGCCCTGGTGGGTAGTGCCTTCCAGCTGCACAAACTTCAAAGGGGCATCTCCTGTCACCTTCTACTACTTTAACCTGGACACCAGGATTAAATAATGGACCCTCAGGCCCAATTCTTCAGAACGTCTCAGACCTGTGGAAGACTCTGAAGGACTGCTGTACTGCTTTGCAGAAAGGGCTGCTACACTGTCGCTGTGCTCCCTGAGTAAAAGGATTGGATCTGCATTTTGATCCCAGGACCACCAGAGTGACTCAAAGGGTTTGTTGCCTGGCCTCCTGAACAGAGCCTAAGAGATAAAAAAAGGCTCCCATCACCATGAACTGGACCTGGACTCTGTGAGTCCAACCCACTAAGTGGTATTGTACCTGCACTGGACCCTTAGAAATGGGCCTGGAGGTCCTCTGCCAGCCCAGTTGTGGTGCTATGGAATGAACAAATGAAGTGCAATGCATCTATTTACAGCTCTGTTTCAGAATTGCAGCAGCGCAACACCTCCCAAACCCGGACTCCTCATCAAAGCCCGCAGCTTCTTCGGAACCACCATATTGCAACACATCTTTGACGGAGGACTTCACATCACACGCCCCTCATCAACAGCCTCCGCAATGATGCAGTACTACACATCACAGCCCTGCAGCTTCCTTGGAACCGCCTCAGTGCGACACAACCTCGATGCAGGATCTTGCAACGCTCCATAAACCACGATCTAAGATACTTTGTTCAACTGGTCTAACTTGGTCCCTGTATCTGGCATGCAATCCATCTTGGTTTGGTCAACTTGTGACTTTTTCCTGATTAGGTGCGAGGAGATAAACACAGTTTGCGCTATGTGCTTTAAGGTACTATTTTCACAAAAATATTGAAATTGCATAACTCCAGTTCTAATGATTGGATTTGTGTTGTTTTCATCTCAGATATTTAATTAAATTTTACTCTACGTTTCTAAATTGGTGTAGGCCTTTTTTGTGTTGTGTTTTCACTTTATTACTGTTGGATGTGCTGCACACAAACGTTACACATTACCTCAAATTATTTAAGCCTGACTTCTTTTGTACCAAGCTACCACAGGGCTAAGCGCATGTTAATTTGTGGTTTGTTGTGTCTTCACCCTGAAAGGAATTGCAGTTGCTGCTTGAGATGATCTTCAACCCCCTCAACCAGCAACCCAATCTACTATACCCTGCCATTTTCCAATTAGCCAGAGTGGCAACAGTTCTAGTGGGGAGGAGGGGCCAACCTGTTTCAGAACTGGTTTGTAGGGAGAGTTTACCTCAACACACCCCAGGTGAGTGCCCTGAGCTCTGCACTAGAGAAGAAAGGTTATGCTGTTTAGGTTTTAGGTAGCTAGAGGCACTGTGGCATGGTGTAATGTGAAAACATACAGGCATAGGAAGTGCTGCAAAAAGTGGGTAGGACCACCCTTGGACAGTTTTACTTCAATGTTTAGGGAAGGGCCAGGAGTTTCCCACATACACAGGCTGGCATTGTCCATAAAATTGGCACCCTCAGTATCCTCTTGCAGCTGCTGTTAAACCTGTGGAGAGAAGCCCAAGGGCTGGAACTGCTTCTTACTTTCACCAAAGTCAGAAAGGTGGACTTCAAGGGCGAGTTGGCTAGCCTCCTGTTCAGCTCCATGATCATATCAGTTGAAAAAAGTACAAATTCATGCTGAGCCCAACTAATCAGTTCCAACTGGATTTGCCCTGGACCCTGCTGATGGCTTCTGGTGGCTTTTTGTATAAACAACCAGAGGCTACAACTCGACCACCATCAAGCCTCGGGCACCAACGTGGAACTGCTGGTTGGACTCAACTTGCTAAGTTTCTCTGCTGAAATAATAATTCTGACTTCCATAAAGGTTTTAAAGTCAAAACATGGAGGATTTCACAGAAACCAATGGTGAGCAGCAACGCAACAATTCCAACACCTTTCTCAGCCCTGACTTTCGACTTCGCCTGCTCAGAATTTTCCACTGTTGACATCATGAGCCTCAAACTTCTCACCCGAGACGAGGCTCCCACCAAGGTCCTATGCTTCAGACAGCTATCATCGGCAAGCCCTCTCTTCAGATCCAGCTGACAACCTAATCACATGGCAACTGCATCAATAATGTCTTTTCTTCAGAAAAAGTCAGAATATAAACTTTCCACTTTGACGAACCGGGTCTCTGTGTCCAACCACGGTTTGACACAACCTTTGGCTTTGACCAATCTAGCATGACCTGATGCTCACAGTAGCACTTTGTGCTTTTTGGTGCTAAAAACCCATATATTTTTTTAAATCATACTTCCGGTTTCCTACATTAGATTTTTTTTCATTTTTGTATTGAATTGCTTGTCAAAATGTACTCTATTTTTATAAATTGAAGTGGGTTTTAATTTTTTGTTTTCTACTTTTTAACTGTTTTGATACAGATAAATGCTTTACATGTTTCTCCTAAGTAGAGCATGCCTGCTCTGTGCTAATGCTACCAAGGGTTGAGCTCAGGTTTAAATTATTGAGACCTTACTGCTCCTGGTAAGGAATAATGCCATTATTACTTGAACTACAACTATTACCATCCACTTCAACTAATAATCCACTTTCTCACACCCATGTTCTGTCTGCCCTGGATGAAGGTGGCTGTATGGTGACCCAGGACTTGAAGGAAACATATTTTCATATACTCATCATGCAGTCCCACAGATATTACCTGCAATTTAATGTATGCCAAGAGCAGTTCCAGTTTGCCGTTCTACCTTAAGTCTCACCCGAGCTTCTTGTGTGTTAACAAAAGGGATGGTGGTGGGCACTGATCATATTTAGAAGTTACAATACTAGTGTTCCCCGATATTGATGACTCGATTTTTATAGCCAGGTTCACCACAGTCATTCCTTGACCACTTCCCGGCAACGATGAACCTCCTAACTAGGCCTGGGCAAAATATAAAATATGTTCGTATAATTTGCTTAATTTCAGGAACTTTGTGTTACCCCTGTTATGTAAAATTCTAGAAATTATGCCAGTGCACCACTTCACACAATTACATACCATTCAAGGCCACATTTGACTGCGCTTGCAAAGTATCAATAGAACACTAGTGACTGCTGTTCGTGGTACTTTCCTTAAATGTGTCTTCATGCTAATAATCGACTAGAAAATATTTCAAACTAAAACATAGCTCGGAGTGACAGATTTGCATTTGGTTTTATGTGTAATTTCACAAACGTTTGCTGAAAATGCATGTATTTACACAAAACAAATGATTCAAAATGTTGATGCACCTGACTCCATTGCAGTGGCTTCCATTCATTGGAACTGTCCTGGATATGGAATAGTTCAGGTCCTTCTCCCATTGCAATGATTCCAACAGAGGCAGGCTATGATCTCAATGTTTCTGCCTCGGTCCTGCTTCGGTCCTGGGTCTTGCTGAAAGCAGCTCTGAGACGTCTTCACCTTTTAGCCAACTTCATCATCCTTGTCAACCAAGTTAGGTGGCATATCTTTGGGCCCAGTATCAAGGTCAATCGTCAGATTCCATTCAGATTTCAGAGAACACTGCACATGATCTGTAGTGGTGGCTGAGCAACAAAAATTGGAGCAGCAGTAAACGCCTCGCCCTTCTGTACACAGAGCTGACTTTGGTGACAGTGGTGACTGTTGCACCAGTGCTTGGATTTTGGGGCTCAAAGAACTCTGATCTCTGGTGGAAACCCAGCTCCATAACAGTCTAATGGAGTTGCAGGCCATTCTATTCTTTTAGAAGACCTTCTTGCCATCCATTAAAGGAAGGCATGCGAACGTTCTCCCGGACACCACCATTAACATATGGTACGGCAAAAAGCAGGGACGAGTGGGACCTGGCTCCAAGAGTCCCTGTGCCTCTGCCATTGTTCAGAGCATCAGGGAAGTTTCCACCTGGCGGTGATTTTGAATGCCAGGGAAGTCAAGTTCAGATGCCAGTGTCCGGGTGATCATGAATTGTGTCTGCATCCTGAGGTGATGCAGGGCATCTTCTGGCAGCAGGGATATCCCTACCTAAATCTTTGTCCCACTGCTGAGAGCATGCTGTGTCAGTAGTTTTGAGCATTGGGGATCACCACCATGCACAACCATGCATTCCAGCTGTAATGGAACACAGGACTTCAGTAGGCATTCCCCATGCTTCTTCTCCTGCCTAATTTCTGAAAAAGACCAGGAACAAACAAGGCCCATGTCATCACACGGGCTCTGAACAGGTCTAGGAGCTGCAGAACCTAGAGCACCTGGGCATGAACATCTGCCCTCCGATCAGACTGCCACTTCAGAAGGATCTTCTGTCACAGCACCAGGGTAGGGTATTTAACCTGAACCTGAGCAATCTACACCTCCATGTGCAGAGATTAAGCAGCAGCAGCTAACTGCCCTTGACTTGCCACCTGCAGTGGTAGATATCCTCTTTGCTGCCAGCCCTGGGACAAATATGTTGCCTGGTGTCAAGGTAGCAAACAGACCAGTAATGGACCAAACATCCTTGTTAAAATCACCTTTTATCATACACATGTTCACTCACAAATCATTTGTGATGCCACACTGGGACCTTAACTTGTTCTTGATGTTCATCATGTGTTTGCCCTTCAAGCCCATGAACAGCTGCTCTTTGCATCATCTTACTCCAAAGATTGGCTTGCTCATTGTGGCACTTCAGCTTGTTGCGTGAGGGAACTCAATATATTGCTTGTGCACCAGCCCAACTCCACCTTTTTTCCGAACAAACTGATAAAGAGCATTTGTTAACTATCTTGCCAAAAAGGTGTGACTGCTTTCTACATTGGCAATACCTCACTCTCACAGTGTTCTTTCCGCTGCTTCACTGTTAGAAAGATTACCATAACTGTCATTGCTTTCAACCCAAAAGAGTGTTGAGCTTTTACATTGATTATACAAAGGAACATCTGGTGAATGAGCAGCTTTTTGTGGGGTTCTCTGGAGCACAGAAGGGTAAGGTTTAGCAGAAAAGCACTCTGTCAAGGGAAATAGCATTTGGTATTAAGATCTGACATGTATTGGCTAAAATGCAGCCTAGCCTCCCAATAGACAAAGGGGTCATTCTAAGGCTACCACCAATACATTAGCGCATGGAGTGCATGTCCTTGACAACTGATAAGCTGTCACTGCACATTTTCACACCTTACCCATTTGGTCCTGCAGGACTTTCTGATCTGAGTCCATTCCACTGCCTTTGGTAAGCACTGCTTTGGCATCGATTCTAAAGCTGAAGAAATATCCATCAGAAGAACAAGTTACTTTCCTTCTGTAATGCTCTTTCTGATGGATACTCTCTCACACAGCAGATTCCTTACTGCCATCCCACCCTCCATTTTATGGAGTGGTGTTATACTATCTAAAAAGGTTCCAAGTTAGAGATCTGTACACCGATAAGTGTTAATGTACTGTGTCTGAAGGTGCCTAAGGGGTTATGCAAGAAACTGAAGTTGATGTACTAGGGTGGCACATGTATGCATCACTGCTCTGTCACTTCCGGGTGGTATGGAGTCAATGGGCAATCTCAATGCACCACTTTATGGTGAGCAGAAGTACTGCCATGAACATTTGTGGATCCAATCTGGCTTCTGTGGAGTATTCTAAAGGTGAGGCATCTTCAGTTAGGTAGAGTAATCACCAGAAACAGAGTTTGCAAAGGTAAGTAGCTGGTTCATTGACCTAACTTACCATACTGGTACGATCTATTTTTTTGCTTTTACCATGCTTCTACAGAACCGTTCACGTATCATTAAAATTACTTCGGCATTATTCTGGGTAAATTATATACACAGATCCTTCCAATCCTTTTTTAAAATATCTCCCCCAAAAAAGTAGGCAATTCATCACAAATAATCAAAAGATTGCTGAGATACTTGTAGGTTCCTTATCCCTTTTTTCTCCTTTCCTATATTTGTGCATTGGGGTCCTATGCATAGTTTGTAGGCACCGCACCCAGAGACATAACCAGTATTGTGCTGCTAATGTGGTCTAGGAGCATGTTAGTACACACTTCTCAGCAATATGGCGAATGTTAGAAGCGGCTGTCTCTAGTTGGCAGAGGTATACACTTCTGACAAATAGGGACACACCTTTTCTAGTCAGGGCAAGGAGATCACACACTTAGATAACCCCTGCTCACCCCCTTGGTAGCTTGGCAGAGCAGACAGGCTTATCTCAGAGGCAGTGCGTTAAGCATTTATGACCACATACAGTAATAAAGTGAATACACTACAAATGGACACGACACAGTAGTATTATAAAAATAAGTATTTTTATATAAGGCTTAGCACAAGACCAAATAACGACAAAAATATACCACAATCTTAATAAATACTCTTGGAAGGAAAAATAATAGTTCAAGCACGGTTTCTTCTTAGCACAAAGTCTTTAGTATCAAAAGCAACTCTTCTTCTCTAAAACACAGTTCTTGGCAACAATGTAACCCACACGGGAGTCACACGACGTCGAGGCAAAGTTAATCCAAAGGTTCGGCGTCGACCGCGAGGAGCGCTACGTCGAGCCCGGAGTCGCACAGACCCCAACAACACAGTACCTTGGAAAAGTGAAGCACTCGATGATCAGCGGCGTCGAGATGTCCGGCGTCGCGTCTTCGGCGTCGATCGGGCCTCGGAGTCGGGGCGATCTGCAGCGGCGTCGACCGAAGTCAGGCGGGAGCAGCGCTCACGGGATGAAGCAGGATACGACGTCGTCGATGTCGATGTTGCAAGAGTGAGCAGCGCTCACGGCGTCGAGAGGGCTCGAAGTCGATGCGATCAACAGCGGTGCAGACACGGGGTCACTTGGAGCTGGAGCCGAACTCACTACTCACTGGCGTTGCTGCTGGCGTCGATCGGGCCCGGCGGCCGGCGTCGAGGAAGCGGGACACTGGAGCCGTTACTCACGATGTCGAGCTGGATTCGGCGGCGTCCGTCGGCGTCGAGATTGCTGGATTCTTTCAGAGGTGCTGGATTCACAAATTCCAGCAAATAGCACTTTAAGCAGATGAAGTCCTTTAGCCCTGTGACTTCAACAGGAGACTGGCACTCTTCCAGCCCTTGGAGATTTTCTCAGCAAAGAGTGAGAGTACACACAAAGTTCCTCTCTCCTGGTTCCTTGGCAAAAATAAAGAAGCAATGCAGGAGTCCCCCAACAAACAGCACTCTGGCAGAAGGGGTAGGCAGTCCTTAGATCAGCAGGCTTCTTGTCCTTGGTTCAGGTTTCCTTGTCAGAAGTGATCTGAATTCTTGGTTCAGGGGTCCTTCTCTTATACCCCTTTTTGGCTTTGATCCCTTTGTCCATGCAGGGAAAATTCCCCCCATCCTGGGTTGGTTGTGGGTGTTGCCAGGCCAGAGCACCTGGCCTATTCACTGGGCAGGGCAGAGTCCTCAGCCGCTCAGCAGGAGCGGAGCCAGCATTGTCACTGGCAGGGGCAGGGCCATCAGCTGCCCGGCAGGAGGCGGGCCAGGAAAGTCCCAGGCAAGCACAGAGTCATCAGTCGCCTGGCAGGGGGGCGGGGCCAACATTGTATCAGGCAGGGCAGGCTATCAAGAGCTACTCTTCCCCTACTCTCAATGCAAATGCCCCACTCATCCCATACTGACTCATTCAGACTCTCTGGAGCCACCCAGCTCCTGTCACACGCACACCAGAACCAGCAGAGACCGGTAGACGGTTAGACAAGAAAATAGCTACTTTCTAAAAGTGCTATTTTCAAACACAGAGTCCAAAAACCATCCACACAAACGGATGCGTTATTAAACCCTGAGTTCAGGGATACCAAACTCGACATTGCACCATGCTCCCCGAGCCCGCTAGGATTATAGCATTAATAATCCTGGCAGCCCATTCTAACTGATGGAGAGCAGGCTACCTTACAATAGTGAAAAACGACTATGGATGTAATTCACTATTAGGACATGCCAACCTTGTCAGGCTTGTCCTACCTTATGCTTACAATGCACCCTGCCCGTGGGCCTACCATAGGGGTGACTAACATGAAGTTAAGGGAAGGTTTAGGGACTGGCAAGTAGGTGTACTTGCGCAGTCCTCGTGACAGTCAGACTGCACGTGGTCTGGCAATGGCAGACCTTCAGACATACTTTTACTAGGCCGCTCTTGTGGGTGGCACAACATGTGCTGCAAGCCCACTAGCAGCATTTGTATTTACAAGCCCTGGCACCCCTGGTGCACTTTACTAGGGACTGATAGTAAACCAAATAAGCCAAACATGGAAGTCAATCAATACAGCAATTTCACATAGGGAGCACTTGCACTGTGGCACTGATCAGCAGTGGCACAGTGCCCAAAGCATATACCAGCAAAAACATCGTAAACAGAGGAGGAAAACAGAAAAAATGGAGGAGAGACTCATGCCAATGATGCCAGGTCTAACACGTGTCCCCTCCAGCTGAAATGTGGGGAGAACTACCCTTACCCTAGGGAGTCCTCATCACTAAGGCGGAAAAATCTGGACAGACCATCAGCATTGGCGTGATCTGTGCCAGGGCGGTGTTCCACCGTGAAGTCCATCCCCTGTAGGGAAACGGACCACCTCAACAGCTTTGGATTCTCACCCCTCATCTGCATCAACCATCTGAGGGGCCTGTGGTCCGTCTGCACCCGGAAGTGAGTCCCAAACAGGTAGGGTCTTAGCTTCTTTAGCGCCCAGACCACAGCAAAGGCTTCTCTTTCTATCGCACTCCACCTCTGTTCCCTGGGAAGTAACCTCCTGCTGATGAAGGCTACAGGTAAGTCTCGGCCCTCTTCATTCACCTGAGCTAGAACAGCCCCCACGCCATGCTCTGAAGCGTCCGTCTGGACAACAAATTCTTTAGAAAAGTCGGGTGCCTGGAGTATGGGTGCTGTGCACATTGCAGTTTTCAGGGTGTCAAAGGCCGTCTGACAGGCGTCAGTCCAGTTCACAAGTCGTGGCTGCTTCCTGGAAGTCAGCGAAGTCAAGGGGTGCACAATGTTACCATAATCCTTGACAAACCTCCTGTAGTAACCCGTGAGACCCAGGAAGGCTCTCACCTGAGTCTGGGTTTTGGGCGGTGCCCACGCCAGGATGGTATCAATCTTGGGTTGCAGGGGGGCCACCTTGCCGCTCCCTACTTGGTGCCCCAAGTACACCACTGAACCCTGCCCAATCTGGCACTTACTGGCTTTGATTGTGAGGCCTGCTCTGCGCAGGGCCAACAACACTTCCTGGAGGTGGCACAAGTGTTCCTCCCAGCTGGCGCTGAACACTGCGATGTCGTCCAGGTAGGCGGCACTGAAATCCTCCAGTCCAGCCAAGACCTGGTTGACCAACCTCTGGAAGGTGGCAGGGGCATTCTTCATCCCAAAGGGCATAACCCGGAACTGGTAGTGCCCATCTGGTGTGGAGAATGCTGACCTCTCTTTTGCCCCATCAGTCAAGGCGATCTGCCAGTACCCAGACGTTAGATCAAACGTACTAAGGTACCGGGCAGCCCCTAACCGATCGATGAGCTCATCAGCTCTGGGGATGGGGTGCGCGTCAGTCTTGGTGACTGAATTGAGTCCTCGGTAATCCACACAGAACCGAAGTTCCGGTGAAGCACCAGGCGCTGCAGCCTTTGGAACCAAGACCACGGGGCTGGCCCAAGGACTGCTAGAGGACTCAACCACCCCTAGGGCAAACATCTTGGAGACCTCCTCCTTGATGTATGCTCTGACCTTGTCAGTCACTCTGTAAGCCTTGTGCTTGACAGGAGTGCTGTCCCCGGTGTCTACATCATGGACACACCACTGAGTAACACCAGGAATCAAGGAAAACAGATCAGGGAATTGCCCCAACAAATGGCGACAATCCTGCTGCTGTTCAGGGGTCAGTGTGTCAGAGAGGACAACACCATCCACTGACCCATCTTGCTCTTTTGCATACAGGAGGTCAGGAAGAGGCTCACTCTCCTCCTCCATTCCAGCATCTGTAGCTAGGAGCATGCCCACTTCGGACCTTTCTAAGTGGGGCTTCAAACGGTTGACATGCAGGACCCGCAAGGGGTTCCTGGGAGACTTTAAATCCACCAGGTAGGTGACATCGCTCTTCTTCTCCACAACCTCGAATGGCCCAGTCCACCTGTCCTTGAGCGCACAAGGTTCCACAGGGGACATGACCCAAACTTTCTGTCCAGGCTGAAGCTCTACCAGAGTGGCCTTCTGGTCGTACCACCGCTTCATCTCCTCCTGGCTGGCCTCCAGATTTGCCTGAGCAAGATCCCTGAAGCGCCTAGTCTGGTTCCTAAAGGCCAGCATGTAACTGTATACATCCTGGGGAGGTTTCCTGGGAGATTGCTCCCAGCCTTCTTTGACCAGACTCAAAGGTCCTCTCACCGGGTGACCATACAAAAGCTCAAAGGGGCTGAACCCTAGAGACTTCTGCGGCACCTCACGGTAAGCAAACAGCAGGCATGGCAAGAGGACGTCCCATTTACGCCTCATTGGTTCTTCAAGACCCATAATCATGCCTTTAAGGGTACGGTTGAACCTTTCAACCAACCCATTACCTTGAGGGTGGTAAGGAGTGGTGAACTTATAAGTTACCCCACACTCCTTCCACAGAGACTTCATATAGTTGGAAATGAAGTTGGTGCCCCGGTCTGACACCACCTCTCTGGGGAACCCCATTCGGGAGAAAACACCCATCAGCGCCCGTCCCACCACGGGGGCAGTCACTGTTCTGAGAGGGATGGCTTCCGGGTACCGTGTGGCATGGTCCACCAAGACCAGGATGAACCTGTTGCCCAGGGCTGTCTTGGGGTCCAGTGGCCCAACAATGTCAATCCCCACCCGGTCAAAGGGGGTACTGACCACGGGAAAAGGTTGGAGGGGAGCCTTCTGCTTCCGCCCGCTTTTCCCACTTGCCTGGCAAGTCTGACAGGTCTTGCAATGGACATCTGTGTCCCTTCGCATCTGAGGCCAATAGAAATGGGTGACAAGCCTGTCATAGGTCTTGTCCTGCCCCAGATGTCCAGCTAAAGGAACGTCATGAGCCAAACCCAGTAGGAAGGCTCTGAAGCGCTGGGGTACCACCAGCACACGGGCTGACCCAGGCTCAGCAGCCTTAGGCTCGCTATACAGGAGGTCGTTCTCCCAGTACACAAAATGTGACCCTGACTGATCACCTGAGGTTTGGGCTGAGGCCTGCTGCCTCATACCCACAAGAGAAGGGCACACTTTCTGTTCTGCACAGAATTCTTCCCTGGAGGGACCACCATCCTGCTGCCAGTGGGTCAGCTCGGGCAGGTCTCCCAGTTCAGCAACTTGTTCACCGGTGGGTTCCAGGGCATACCCCTCAAGGTCTGCCTCCTCCTGGACCACGGGAACTACGGGGGACGGTTTCCCGCGCCCCCTGCCTCTTCTCTTCACAGCTGGGTCCTGGGCCATACTTTCAGGCTCCAGAACCCCATCAACACCCTTACTTGCTGTCATGGATCGAGTGGTTGCACACACCCACTCTGGCACACCCAACATTTTCAAATGTGTCTCCCTCTCCACCTTAGCCCAAGGGGAGTCTTCCAAATCGTTGCCCAGGAGACAATCAACAGGCATGGCGGGCCTTACAGCAACTTGAAGAGTACCTGAAACTCCCCCCCATTCAAAGGAAACTTGAGCTACCTCACACTCTTTCTGGGAGTTGTCAGCAGCTATCACAGGGTAGAATGCGTGGGGAACAACCTGCTCTCTGGACACCAAGTGACACTTGACAGCTGTCACACTTGCTCCGGTGTCTCTGAGAGCTTCCACTCTATGGCCATTAATGGTCACCCACTGCCTATATTTCTTAGTGTTACTAGGCAGAGGGGGTGGAGGGACCAATTCCATGTCTCCTAGAGAGACCAGGGACATCTCCGCGGGACCCTCCCCACCATGGGCAACCATCTCCTCCCCTCCCAGAGCTACACTAGCCAACTGACGGGGTGGTGCACTGGGTAGTGCACCAGAATTCTTCAAGGGACACTGAGGGTCATAAAAACGGTGTCCCACCTGCTTACAAACGAAGCAGGTCAGTGGGCCCCTACGACCAGGTTTACCTGGCGGGGCCTCTGATTTCTTCACAGGGGGAGGCTGGGAACCCTTCCCTTGGTTCCCTTGGGAATTACTTTGGGGCCCTTTCTGGAACTCCCTCGGTTTACCCTTGTCCCCCCCACTCTTCTGCTGGGGACCCTGCCCACCTTTGGCTGAGTCTCCCACTGGACCCTTGTGGACCCTGGTACTGACCCAGCGGTCCGCCTCTTCAGCAAGTTTTCTAGGGTTAGATATCTTGCTATCAATAAGGTGCTGGCGCAGCTCTGGAAAACAGTTATTAGACAAGTGCTCCCAAGCAAACAAATCATAAAGAGCATCATAACTTTCCACTTTGCTGCCCTTTACCCAACCATCCATGGCTCTGCAAAAATATGACACATACTCCACCCACGTGGTACCAGGCAACTTCTTACATTCTCTAAAGGCCTGTCTGTACTTTTCTGGGGTTAGGCCATACCTTAACATTAAAGCATCTTTCATATGAGCATAAGACGTCCTATCCTCAACAGGCATGTCTAACAGGGTATCTCTTCCCTCATTCACAAAGCGACCCCACAACCCCGCTCCCCAATCCTTCTCAGGGACCCGGTGGGCCAACAATGCTAACTCATATGCTTTAAACCACTGACCAATATCCTCATTCTTCTGAAAATCTTTGATCACATCTTTGGGAAAATAAAACCTACTTTCTGCAGGCACAGATGGGACGCTGCCACCAGAGGGATTCAATTCTAACTTTTTAGCTTGGAGCTCCAACTCCCTCAACTTGGTATCACGCTCAAAAGCCAACTTCTCTCTTTCAAACTCTAATCTTTTGATCTCCAAATCAGCTTCTCTCCTGCCTCTTGCATTCTCTAATTCCAACTGCCCATTTATCTTAAGTTTTTCCATTTCCATGTTGTATGCTCGCTCCTTCGCCCTTTCTTCTCTTTCTTCAGGGGAAAGACCTTTGGAGGAAACACTGCTGCCAGGAGGGGATACAGGCCCAGTCACGGGCACTTCCTCCTCCCCTTCCTCTGTCGGTACCACCACCGGGGCAGAGGGGTCTCTGGCCGCTAACCAGGCCTCCAATGCTTTGGAATAGTCTCCTTTCCGGGAGATGCCTTTGGTAGGAACTTGAAACTGCTTGCAAAAGTATTGCAGTTGCTTCTTTTCGTATGTCCCTATCTTGGCTCTATCAAATTCCTCCTCAGCAACAACAAGGGGAGTGACTCCGGTATCACTCATGGGTAAAACTGGCAGTGTTCAAAAAATCAAGCTTCAGGAAAAGCGGAGAACAAAAATAGAATATCCAACCAAAACAGATTGTGGCTGCGCTATGGTCTGCTTTCACTATGTAGCGCACACTAATCACTGCACATGGGTCATAAATGCAAAGTTCAAAATCCCACCGCTGACCCACCAATGTTAGAAGCGGCTGTCTCTAGTTGGCAGAGGTATACACTTCTGACAAATAGGGACACACCTTTTCTAGTCAGGGCAAGGAGATCACACACTTAGATAACCCCTGCTCACCCCCTTGGTAGCTTGGCAGAGCAGACAGGCTTATCTCAGAGGCAGTGCGTTAAGCATTTATGACCACATACAGTAATAAAGTGAATACACTACAAATGGACACGACACAGTAGTATTATAAAAATAAGTATTTTTATATAAGGCTTAGCACAAGACCAAATAACGACAAAAATATACCACAATCTTAATAAATACTCTTGGAAGGAAAAATAATAGTTCAAGCACGGTTTCTTCTTAGCACAAAGTCTTTAGTATCAAAAGCAACTCTTCTTCTCTAAAACACAGTTCTTGGCAACAATGTAACCCACACGGGAGTCACACGACGTCGAGGCAAAGTTAATCCAAAGGTTCGGCGTCGACCGCGAGGAGCGCTACGTCGAGCCCGGAGTCGCACAGACCCCAACAACACAGTACCTTGGAAAAGTGAAGCACTCGATGATCAGCGGCGTCGAGATGTCCGGCGTCGCGTCTTCGGCGTCGATCGGGCCTCGGAGTCGGGGCGATCTGCAGCGGCGTCGACCAAAGTCAGGCGGGAGCAGCGCTCACGGGATGAAGCAGGATACGACGTCGTCGATGTCGATGTTGCAAGAGTGAGCAGCGCTCACGGCGTCGAGAGGGCTCGAAGTCGATGCGATCAACAGCGGTGCAGACACGGGGTCACTTGGAGCTGGAGCCGAACTCACTACTCACTGGCGTTGCTGCTGGCGTCGATCGGGCCCGGCGGCCGGCGTCGAGGAAGCGGGACACTGGAGCCGTTACTCACGATGTCGAGCTGGATTCGGCGGCGTCCGTCGGCGTCGAGATTGCTGGATTCTTTCAGAGGTGCTGGATTCACAAATTCCAGCAAATAGCACTTTAAGCAGATGAAGTCCTTTAGCCCTGTGACTTCAACAGGAGACTGGCACTCTTCCAGCCCTTGGAGATTTTCTCAGCAAAGAGTGAGAGTACACACAAAGTTCCTCTCTCCTGGTTCCTTGGCAAAAATAAAGAAGCAATGCAGGAGTCCCCCAACAAACAGCACTCTGGCAGAAGGGGTAGGCAGTCCTTAGATCAGCAGGCTTCTTGTCCTTGGTTCAGGTTTCCTTGTCAGAAGTGATCTGAATTCTTGGTTCAGGGGTCCTTCTCTTATACCCCTTTTTGGCTTTGATCCCTTTGTCCATGCAGGGGAAATTCCCCCCATCCTGGGTTGGTTGTGGGTGTTGCCAGGCCAGAGCACCTGGCCTATTCACTAGGCAGGGCAGAGTCCTCAGCCGCTCAGCAGGAGCGGAGCCAGCATTGTCACTGGCAGGGGCAGGGCCATCAGCTGCCCGGCAGGAGGCGGGCCAGGAAAGTCCCAGGCAAGCACAGAGTCATCAGTCGCCTGGCAGGGGGGCGGGGCCAACATTGTATCAGGCAGGGCAGGCTATCAAGAGCTACTCTTCCCCTACTCTCAATGCAAATGCCCCACTCATCCCATACTGACTCATTCAGACTCTCTGGAGCCACCCAGCTCCTGTCACACGCACACCAGAACCAGCAGAGACCGGTAGACGGTTAGACAAGAAAATAGCTACTTTCTAAAAGTGCTATTTTCAAACACAGAGTCCAAAAACCATCCACACAAACGGATGCGTTATTAAACCCTGAGTTCAGGGATACCAAACTCGACATTGCACCATGCTCCCCGAGCCCGCTAGGATTATAGCATTAATAATCCTGGCAGCCCATTCTAACTGATGGAGAGCAGGCTACCTTACAATAGTGAAAAACGACTATGGATGTAATTCACTATTAGGACATGCCAACCTTGTCAGGCTTGTCCTACCTTATGCTTACAATGCACCCTGCCCGTGGGCCTACCATAGGGGTGACTAACATGAAGTTAAGGGAAGGTTTAGGGACTGGCAAGTAGGTGTACTTGCGCAGTCCTCGTGACAGTCAGACTGCACGTGGTCTGGCAATGGCAGACCTTCAGACATACTTTTACTAGGCCGCTCTTGTGGGTGGCACAACATGTGCTGCAAGCCCACTAGCAGCATTTGTATTTACAAGCCCTGGCACCCCTGGTGCACTTTACTAGGGACTGATAGTAAACCAAATAAGCCAAACATGGAAGTCAATCAATACAGCAATTTCACATAGGGAGCACTTGCACTGTGGCACTGATCAGCAGTGGCACAGTGCCCAAAGCATATACCAGCAAAAACATCGTAAACAGAGGAGGCAAACAGAAAAAATGGAGGAGAGACTCATGCCAATGATGCCAGGTCTAACAGCGAACTTTGAAGGAACAATACAGGCAGACAAGTAAAAAGGGCAGTGAGCGAGGAGTGCTGAGAGACTAAAATACCAGTGGGGGCAGGAGAGGTCAAAGCATGTAAATTAATTGACGCATGTTCAGCAGACTCTCGCGCATCTCCAGAAGCTGGGTATATTCCTGCTCTGACGTCCATTCTGTAGTGAAATCTGATAGCGATGCCACAGCCTAGTCCATTTGGGTATTTAAATATAACCAGGCCCAAAGGTTGTACAGCACTCACATTTCTTTTACTTACTAGAACCAGCACATCTGTCACAAGTAGTTTGTAGTCCAGAATGAATGTGCTATTTTTGAATAAAAGGTGTGCACCAGTAACCAATTATTCCATCTGATGAAACGTGTTTTGAGTTCATAGGACATAGTTATTTCGACAGCCGTCCAAATAACTGAAACATCTTAATAATTGGCAGAGCCCATCCTTTCAAAAGGGGTCCCGACTCTGTCCCTTTTCGTAATATCCAAAAATGTAATTGTGAATGGAAGGCCTTCCTCTCCGTAAAGATAATTTAAAGGTAATGCTTGCTACAGAACTTCTTTTAGAAATAGCTGTGTTAGGTGATATAGAAATGCCTGTTTTCAGAGGGATGGGTTAGGACTGTGTGCTCTTGGAATGTCAATCTTGACTCATCTGGGTCCCCAACCTCTGCGCACCTCTAGTGGCTCCGGCTAGAACAAAGCTCCCAGTGTGATTTTAATGATCCTAACAGTTCTGTATTTTGGCAGGGATGTTAGGGTTCAGGATCGAAGGTAGTCTCCGATATTCCCACCTTGATTTTTCATTTCCCTCAGCAGCCGCAGGCGCAAAAAACTTTAAGGTTACTTTAGTACAGTTTTGAAATAAATTGTATCCACGTCTGTGTTCAATCATTAGTACATATAAAACGATTCTCTGCTTGCTTTTTTTTTTTTTCTGCCTGAAAGGCAAAACAACCAACCTTGTTTCACGTAATACATTCACGTTATTGTCGTTAAGCAGTTTATGTATTTTCTCATAAAAATAGTGCATTTCGTTTTCATGGTTCTATAACTGTATGCAGTATGCAATATATCCAGTCACTGGTCCTTTTTGAAGAGGTGTTCGGATACAAGATATTAGCAGACAGGCTAATACATTGTCTAAATATTTGTTGTGAGATATCCACAGTTGTAAAAAATACTACTTAGGCTTCAATTCCATCTTCCCTAAATTTTGACTATTTGTGACTGGAAGTATACTGAGCTAGCAATCGACGATTTCATGCACATTTTCAACTCAATGTTATGCTTTAGCAAAATGGCTGCTCTAACATGTCTAACGTGGAACCAGTTGAAAGGAATATGGTGGTTTCCTTGAAATATCAGAGATTCCAGTGGCTACCATGATTCACTGCTTGTACGTGCAGAGTTTTCTTTTGATGTAGAGACATTTTGAGAGACAAATTAAAGTGAAGCAGAGGGTTGGGAGCAAAATTAGATTAAAGCAGAGGCTATTGGAGGCCAGAAGATACGAGAGCTATCTTGGGAACATCACATCTAATAGGAAAAGAATATTGGTTTCGTGCATTTTCGAATGCATTTTTCTAAGAAATCAGTTCAGGACAAATACGAATCAAGATATTAATATTTTCCATTAAAGTGATCTGTCATCTAGACAAGGTCCCTCCCTTCTTTTCGACTTTGGCCTCTGCATGAGAAAATGGGTTTCAGTTTAAGACAACTTTGGGGCATATTACCAAGCAATATCGATAATTATCGCTATGCATGGTTAGCGGCTAAAATTATATCGCCGCGCTCCGACGATTTTTACCGCTGAGATACCTTGATATTATCAAGGTTTATCTCAAAAGCGGTAAAAATCCTGCGAAATGCATGAATATCGCTGAAAAATCAGCGATATTCATGCATTATCGTGACGATGCTCTTAGCCATGTTATCCACCTTCCATTGCATAACATGGCTAAGAACTGCTCTGGGCAGGCGTTAGCTTTTGGAGATATTCGCGCTTAGCGCGAATATTTCCAAAAGTAAGGCTTTGTTGATAATTGGAGATAGGGATGTTAGCGACTGTTAACAGTCGCTAACATCTTGGCGCGCCCACTTTGCATGTCATTAGCGATAAATATCGCTGACATTCAAAGTGGGCCCCAAGATGAGCGCTATCTCCTACTAGCTGTCGCTAACTGGTGTTAGCGACAGCTAGGTAATAGTGCGATAAAATTATCTCCGCTTTAGCGGGAAAAAGTCCCGCTAAGGCGGCGATAATGGCCCTTGGTAATATGCCCCTTTGTTTCTCCCCTCAATGTGTTTTTTTTTTAAAAAGTTCTCGTAACTCATATTTACTTTAAATATACATAGGATTGGGCTAGATGCTGTTAAATTCCTGGGTATCTATGTAGCCCATGGGAAGAAGAAGGTCCACAACATAAATCTGCAGAAGGCTTTGCGAAATCTTTGACCCTCAATCGATTTTTGGAATTCACTTCAGCTATCTCTCATGGGAAATATATTCCCTATTACAATGATTGTGCTACCCAGGTGTTTATATGTGCTGCATGGAGCAATGTACGAGGTCCTACCCCGGATGTTTAAGGAGCTGGACAGTCTCTTGATTCAGTCACTATGGGCGGGGAAATGCTGCAAAGTGGGCTTGGCAACCCGGAAATGGTAATGGGGAAAGTAGGTCTGGTGGTCCCGGATCTGGAGTTGTGTTGCTTGGCAGCCAAGTTCCAACACGATGTCCACTGGTTTGATGCAGATGAAAACTGAATCGAAAGATCCCTATTTGCGGGTGCGCATGAGGAACATTGGCAGGGCAAGATATTACTGAGGGGCAAAAATGTCCCGGAGACATTACCCCATGTAATCCTACTCTTACATCAGCTTTGGGAGCGGTTGTTGTAGAGGGTACTCTGGCAGGACCCATATGCCATAGATTTGGATTTGTGGATGATGAGCCACTTTGCTCAGATTGTGCAGACTATGTCGATGGATAAATGGAGGGAAGGCAGCATTATTATGCTTTCTGGGTCATATTCTCAAGGATTTATTGCCAAATTATTGGCACTTTATCGCAGCCAAAGTGGCGATAAATTTATCGCCTCATTCACAAGCTGGTGCTAACAGCCCATATCACCAGTTTACCTGTGATAGCAGCCGCAATAAACATTGCCACAGATGATTCCCAGCAATTATTGCTAATGAGATGAAGAGTAGGCGTTCCCATGAAAAAAGCTGTGACAACATTACCCTGCAACATTCTCTACGACCAGCCAGATTGGTGATAAGAACCCAAAACAGGCAATAAGGCACTTTAGCAGCAGGAAATTAACACCTGCTCTGAACTGGTTTAAAGTCGGACAACAGCCTGCACCAGAAAAGGGAGCCCAGCCCAGAGCCACACCTGAAGATCAACAGATGTCATGGAGCCACTGATCATGCAGCTCAGTGCCTCAACAGGGCCTCAACACCCACCGCCACCACCCCCAGGAACCCCCCCCACACCGGACCCCCACCGCCACCGCACCCAGACCACAACAGAGGCACGCAGACAAAGACAGCAACCTTCAGAAAATGCACCAACCTCACAGACACAGAGGCAGCGCAGACACAGACAGCGACCTTCAGAAAATGCACCAACCTCACAGACCCAACACCAGACAATGTCATTGCCCAATACAGGCTCAAAAGGACAACCATCCTCTGCATCCTGAACATCCTTGCCCACAGGCTGACGGTACCAACACAGCAGACAACCAACATCCCACCACAGACAAAGCTGCTGGCCGTGCTGCACTTGTTGGCCTCTGGTACCTTCCACCAACAACCGCCAAAGGAGTCTCACAGCCAGCCCTATCCAAGTTCCTCACAACTGTCTTGGATGCCATCATCAGCTTGCTACCCCACTACCTACACTTCCCCCATACTGCCCAGGAATAGCTGGAGACCAAGCAAGGCGTTTACGCCATAGCTGGCTTCCCGCTCGTGTTAGGGGGCAATTGACTGCACACATGTCCTACTTGTGCCCCCGGCAACACTGCACACAATAGCCGCAACAGAAAGCACAAGCATTCTATCTATGTGCAGGCAATAGTGGACCACCGGGGAATCTCCACCAACGTAGTCACCAACTACCCAGGCAGTGTCCATGATTCCTACATCTACTGACAGTCCATCATAAACCAGCGCTACCAGGATGGCAACCATGGAAATGCACTGCTCATTGGCAAGTATCAAAAGAACACACCACACACCTCAACTCCACAATCATGCAACTCAAAACACTGGGAATGCACATGTTACAAACTCACATACAACATGCCAAAGAACATGCCCACCCACCAGACACAACAGCACAACTTACTGTGGGAACCTGGGCCAGCCATGTACATAAGCCATCAACGATATGGCACCTCAGCCACACAATAGCAGATTGTGGGGAGAGGTGGGGACCTGGCATGTGCAAAGGAGACAAGTGACCCATGAATGAGAAGGTATACAATGCCAAGTGTGGCGTGTATGTGATGGCCAAACTGCAGTATGCAGACCACACACATATCCATGTCGATATATCTGGTGTATGAAGTGTAGTGGGCAGTGGACGCAATCATGTCACCCCAGCCAGTGGGGAAACTTCCAGAAATATAACTTGTTACATCCCCCCCTGTAAGCGTGAGCAGAGTGGGCTGGCCTGGCAGCATAGGGGTGTGTATGAAAAGCATGTAACTCTGGCCGTGGTTCTCTTCCGGAAAGCCCACGTCTCTGCCAGGGTGGTGCCTCTCACCCAGCCACGAGACCGAGGTCGTCACGGTGAGTGGTGTTGCCTGGGATCCTGTGCACCTGCTGCATCCCGGGCCGCTGGTCCCGGAACTCGTCTTGCCCGTCACTGCGCACCCAGGCCTCACAGCTCACCTAAACCCAGATCTTTTGACTGGGTGTGAGTGTTTGATTGGTTCAGATGCTCCGTCCATCACCACCCCCTTTTGTACCGCACCTGCCGACACCGGCATGTGTCAAAGAGGGCCCACCACATTCCGGTGAAAGTTCCAAGCCCGAGGCCCACTACCCTGGCAGCCTCCTCAGACCAACACTGCCTCCGTGACACAGGCCCACAGTACACCTTTCTCAGTGATGTTCTCTACCGGCATACACAGCGGACTAGTAGGTCACACACTTAGAACTGAGTCTTGATTACACTATGGCAGAGCACATTTTTTTATGGCAGAGTTCATATCACTATACTACCTTTGTTGTGGTGCCACCGAGTCTGTGTACAGCATTCCAACCACACGTGTGTGTGGGCCCACGCGGACTACTGCCCTCGGGCCACACTGCGCTCAAGTAGGTCACACATTTGGAACTGAGTCTTGATTTCTTTATGTCAGAGTTCATATCATTACACACAAGGAGAGGTGTAAGAGGAAGATGTGTGTCAGTGAGGAGGAAAAAAGGATCATCGTTACGAAGGTGATTGAATACTACCTACAACTGTCCTGGTGTCACTAACTCTGTGCGTCACGAGCCAATGACACATGGCTGGGGCCCCTGCTGACCGCTGCATCCATCCTACACTGCGGTCGAGTAGGTCACACATTTGGGACTGAGTCTTGATTTAGCAATGGCAGAGTTCATATCATTGTACTGGCCTCATCGCAGACTGCATCACCTCTCAGCTCCGGTGCCACTAAGTCTGTTTTCCAACATTCATGGACACTTTGGTGGCATCCGAGTCTATGGACTGGGGGTTGTCTTTATCCTCATGTAGCTGATACAAATTTGGCAGTAATATTGAGGCTGTAGCATTCCACTCCTCAATTTGCCGCTTCCGGATGGCTTCTACCCTCTGCATCATGCCCTGAAGGACACCTTCCATTGTCCCCCGCAACCTTCCGCCACATTCACCTTCACCATTGTCGAGGACCCGCTCAGTCTGCGTGGCCCTACCTCAGTGCACCGCAAGTCACCATCCCGTGGCGGTGTGCCTGTGCCGGCCACAGTGCATCCTGGGCCACTAACTCTGTGCCGCTCAGGTCAAGGAACCTGTCTGATAAGATATTGGATGGCCTCTAAGATGATGGCCTTGAGGTCATCAACGCCATGTGTATGTGGCCCTGCGCTGTCCGCTACCTCCGGCCTCAACTGCGGTTCACCAGGGCTCACACATCAAATCGAGTCCTGATTGGCCCGGACGTCGCATCATCGCAGGAGACACACACCACCACCTCCAGGACCACCTCCAAACACCAACTGACAGAGTCAAAACAATCGTACTAGCAGACTAACATCTGTCTAATACCCTGCTCAGCCCTCCAGGTGCCACTTACTCAGTGCACCACAACTCATGGACCATTTCTGATTAAGTTGTGTGCTGTGGAGAGCTTATGCAGCAATGTCACCTCAGGTAGTGTGGGAGACCTGGGACGATGATGAGGAAGATGATGCAGGTGTAACACACCCCACTGCAGCTGCATCAGGAATATCCCGAAGGGACACGATCCTAGACATTTTCTTCACATGAGCGCGCTCAGCTCCAGTGCCCCAACCTCAGTGCGCTGCAACTCACAGACACTTGTGTTTGCATATTGGGTGACCTCTGTACTTGCTCCGGCTACCATCATGATGCTCCGCAGTTGTCTCTGTAATGCTGGTGTTTTCTGTTTCCATTTTAATAGTGTTCACTGTTCAAGTTGTTGCCAGCACCAACCACTCCTTGCAAGCTGGCTTACACTCACCCCACACACTTCCAGCACAGGCGTCACTGTACATGTGACCCTGCCAATAAAAGGGCCGGGCGCACATGCCCATAGCCAGTTCCCCAAACTATCTGCATGTGTCCGTGTGGTACTAATGTATGCATGAGGGCCTGGGCCCTACAACATTACATTGTGCTGTGTACAGCGGACGCAACCATGTCACCACTGGCAGCGGGTAAGTCCTTGGACATGTATCTTTGTCATCACCCACTCAATGCGTAAGAGGAGCGGACCAGGCCATCGTACGGAGGTCCAGCGTGGGTCTGTTAAGGATTATTCCGGGGCTCTGGGCATGGTTCATTACAGGAAATGTGCATGTGTCTCTGTCGCAGTGTGGGTCTCCTTTGTGGGGTGTAGGTGATCCCTGATGGGACTTTGACACCCAAGTATGTGATCTAGTTCAGCTTCCATGAGCTCTGACCCCACCCGCACCTGTTTGGCCATCTCGTTTTGGCATTCTAACACCTGGCATTGGAATGCGGTGTGTGCCTAGGTGAAGTGTTGGGTGCCAGCTGTGGTGGCGGGGGCTTCCTGCTGTGTGGTCTGTGCAGGGGCTGGTGTCTCCTCTATGTAGCTTGGCTGCCCTGCTCCTGGAGGTGCGCTGCCTAAGATGTCGATGTGCTGTTGTAGGGCGTTGGTGTTGAAGGTGTGGTGGTCCTCTCCAGCATCACTGATGAGTTATCTGGTCTGCTCTGCTGGAGGTGTTGTTTGTCTCTCTGCAACGTGAAGAGGAGATGCATGTTGACATTGTGTTGACATGTATTTTGGCGCATTGTTCAAGTTTACATGCAGACTGTATGACATTGAATTTTTGATGCGGGACAGTGGACATTTGGACTACATGACGGATGTGAGGTTGTACACGTATATTTCAATCTCACAGTTTCCTGCTATGTTGGATGTGATTGGCCTGTTTCTGTGCATGAGCGGACCCAGTTGTGTCGGATGTGCAGTGATTGCTATGTATGTGTGCTGCAGTGTGCCACGGTGTTCAGGGATATAATCCAGGGTCATTGTGGGTGTGCAGTGTGCTACACATCATTGTGCTGTGTGCCATTGAGCCCATCTCCCATCTCCCCCGTCCCCCAGACCCTGGTCATTCCTCACCCTGTTGATGTTGTGTTAGGTCCTATCGAGCTGTGTTCGTACTCCGAACTCCTTGCACCGTCTCCTCATTGATGACTGTGGCCTCCATTTCCTCCAGCTCCTTCTGTGGTGCAGGACTCCCACCTCCTGTTGCCGTTTCTGCCTTCCTGTTGGCAGCGGGTTTGTACTTGGTTGGATTTTCACACCATGCTAGCGCCTCTTGGCCTCCTCCATTGACCTCCTTGACACTCCGACTGCATTCACGTTTGTCAAATTGTAGTTCAGGTGATGGTAGTGTTCTGTCACCTCCGTGACGCTGATCTGCTTTTCCTGCGGACTGCAACTGTCTTCTTCTTCCTCTTCTCCTTGCCCTTCCCTGACTCCGAGATTCCTTGCTGGTGGTCTGTTGGGCTTGTGGGGTTCATGTTGGCCTCTGCACTCGGTCCGGGTGCATCCATGGTGCTACGCAGTTTGATTTGGTTTTGGTGTGTTTTTTTTTGTTGCTTTTATAGTGCATTTTCCCGCATGACGTGTGGGAACTGCAGGCCTGTCGCTGATTTTTGTGTCGGGATTGGCCTCATCGCAACTTGTTTTGCATTCGTGTTTCCCATTTTTGCGGCATTGAGTTGGCATTTTTTGCAGACATTTGACACATTATCATGAGCCTATCGCATGGTACAGCCGTGTTGAGAATACAACGTAAACACATAGTTATTTTCCCGCGATAGACTGTGATGTGTTAAGCTAATTTTGCGGTAATTATCACTCGTTCTTGAGAATATCCCCCTCTGTCTTATATCCGGAGGACCATTTCATTATGCTGCAGGATTTCGCTGAGACGTTCGCTCTTTGACGTTGGCAGCTCTTGCAGTATTAAAAAATAGTGGCAACTGCTCAACAACTGTGGCCGATGTTCATGGAGGCTCCTAAACTCACATCAACCCTGGTCACTATCCTTTCCCAAGTTAGAGGCCGTAGACACATAGCACACATATGCTGGGCACTCCAGTGCTGACCGTCTGGTGAGGACACTTCAGTTGGAAGAAAAATGGCAGCGGGAGTGTGAGGGGCGCTTGACTTCTGGGGATTGGGCTAAAATTCACAAGGCAGTCAGGGCAGTCTTTGTAAACCCTTGATCCAAACTTGTGCAATATAACTATGAGCATCTAGCCTATTTGTCTCCATGACGACTTCATGCTATTTATCCTAGCAGGACCTCTGCATATCCCAGATGCGGTGAGGATAGGTCTGACTTCATTCACATAGTGTGGTGAGGCTCTGTCATTGCAGTCTATTGGACAGAAGTGTTATCCCACATTAAATCTGCAGAGGGATGGAGGTTTCTAATACAATTCAACAATGTCTGCTGAGCCTACTCCCAGCTAACACCAAAAATAAACTGACCAGGTGCTTTGTAACTCGGCCTTGTGGTGGCCAAGTGGAGTATTGCAATGGGGTAGGTTAGCCCATGCCCCAGGATACAGAACTGGAGGAGGGATATGATTGAGTGGGAAAGCACTGAGGAGGCACATATGTGGTGCACGAGGAGAGATGATAAGTTGTCAGATGACCTGCTCTTTTGGGAGATGATGACAAAGACACTAGCTTCCCTGTCGGAATGAGGGTCTCCCTTTTTGCCCGCAAGTCATAGTTGCAATGCAAAGGGGAATAGATGTGCATTGCAGTGCTCACTGTGGGGTTCTGTGCCATGTGTGAAAGCTGGGAATGTGCCCCGTCCACCATGAGACCTAGCCGAAGAACCAACCAGCGTGTACTACAGATTGTACACATTGTGCTAGTTATATATGTGGAAGCTACGAGGTGGGGTATGAGTGGGGGCGACGTCTTTGGGGAGTCATATATGCATTGCAGAAGATATGTTATGCCTGCGCAGGTCTAACAATGGTGGACTGCACTACTACATCCATTAGCAATGTGAATAGATATTAAGCATGCAAATTGTACTTGGAACAATACTGAGAAACCCACATAGCCGTGTGCTGACTAACTTTTGCGCTGTTTCCTCCAGGCTTTCCATGCTGGGCTTTCTGACATGGAAAGCCTGTCGGAAAGCGAGTTTGAGGGCCCCTAGCAGGGCCCCTTTCTCTGTGTAGCCTCTGGTTGGGGTCCGAGGGGGTATCTATGGTGCCACCCTGTTGATCCCTGCACCATGTGGCAGGCACCCTGAGGTGCCTGCCAAGCGGTGCAGGAATAAACACAACCTCCCATTTCCCTATGGGAGCTTGTGCGTCGGGTGGTTTACGGCAGTAGCACAAGTTTCCATAGGGAAATGTCAGCATGCAACCGCACCATGTGCGGTCACATTGTAATTTCGCGGTCGGTACATTGTTTTAAGTCCAGAATCGTTGCTTCTGTTCCCTGACCCTACATGAGCGCTATTTTGCACTTTGAACTTCAATTAATAGTTAACACGCATAGTATAAACCTAAGCAAGCTTAAAGTTTGTGCCCATTAATCATTCAGTAACATCAACAAAGAATAGTTCAAACCTTTCAAATGATGGCACCTGTGAGTGGTTCCACGCCAATATAAAGGAATTATCTGCTGTGAACTGCCTAGATAAATACAGTCACCCTTAACAAAAAAGTTAAACTTCGCGACTCCCTGATTTATTTTAATGGCACTAACCTCTTTCATTGCTAAAAATAATTAACCAAATGAGATACTTACAACTTGATTAAGGCAAAATTTACATTAGCTGCATTATCTGGAGATAATTGATGAGGCATACGTTCTCACTACTTTTAGTCATGGTAAACCTTGAAGTTTCATAACTCCCCCTCACACATTGGCGAGGCCACTTCACAGTAATTAGCAGTCCCTTTCAAGGAGGACTACCAAAAAGAAAGTACTAATACTAACAAGTGATGAGAAGGGCTGATGGCTTCAAGCAAGACTTCAGTGAGCGTTGCCCTATAGGAGCAAATTGCTGGACCTTGTAAACGCTGCACCACCTTTGCATTTGGATCTGAAGGTTGTGAAAAGGTAAGTCCAGAAGTGCGCACTTGGATGCCTGTCAATGTGTGGCCTTATGACCATGCTCATAACAAGGGTCAGGTAGCCAGGTACTGTTAGTATTGCTCATAAGACCTAGGCAATGCATTCTAGCTTTCCTGCACAGATATCCACACACTTAATCAACCATGGATCCTACTTTCAAACTTCTTAGGTAGCTATGTTCCACCATTTTAGCCTGCAACTGATAAACACACTTATTTTGTGCATAGTTGTTTTAATTGATCTGGGAATCCCATTGAAAATTCTTGGGCTCCATATCTTACTTTACTTATTAATTTGTTTAGTTGTTCACATATTTACTGCAGAACTTCCTAGGGATAAATTGGCATTGTGTACTGCAGAGCGCAGTGCATCAGTTCATAGGGAAGATCCTGACGTTTACACATCCCTATTTTAGTCGACTCACTGTTTAAGTTTGCAGAAGGTCGCGGCCCGAAGGTCGATGTCAGAAAATGGTTGTTGGTTGACTGGAGTGTGAGCCCTGGTCAATCTGCAACAACATTTCTTAACGGGTGAAGTCAGAAGTAACTTTTAAATTAACCTGTGCTCAGCCCTCAGGTTACATGGCACAGACCAGTCAGTCTTAACTCACAGGCAATGTATAAAGTATTTGTGCCACACCTCAAACAGTAACACAGTGAATATTCACTTTAAATGATTCCACACCAGTTTAGAAAACTAGAATAGGATTTAACAAATAAACAAAAATCCAATCAGTAGATCCAGGCACAATGCATAGACTAGGGATATTGGGTTGCACTGGACTGGGTAAAAGTCACACTTTCAGAGCAAGTAGCAAGGAGAATGTTAAGGGAGGCTGTTGGCATTGTGCAAAGTGCAGACCGGTCTTTGCTGGAGCTTTGCGTTAGTGGTGTCCCTCTAGCAGTTGATGCTGTAGTGTGAAGAGGTGGCTCCCTGAGCACTATGCTGAATCGCTGTGCGAGTGGAAAGGTCTTGATGTGAAGAGCCCTAAAGCTTGAATTTCATTCCCTTGAGCACCAACAAGGGTCCAGGACCTGAGGGACACAACTTAGGGATCAGGAACTAACTGCAGCTGAGTCCACGTGCTGGTTCAGGATGTTGAAGGGCTTTTTTTTGTCCATAAGGTCAGATCAGAAGGCCAGCAGACTAGCACTTGGAGTCACTCTGGTGTCTTGGGTTCAAGGATGAAGTTGCAGGTCCAGTTCTATTCTCACCCAGGCAAGAGGGCAGCGGCAGAAGATCAGTACAGCAGAAAAGCAGTTTTTTCTGCAGCCCAGCCCAGTCGCCCTTTTTTCTGGATGGATATCCACAGGTCAAATAGTTTAATGAAGCGTTGGTGCCTGAAGACCCAGTATTTAAATTCAGTCTTCCTTTTGAAGTGGAAGAGAAGCTTCTAGGAGTTTTCATTTGAAGTTCCAAGGCATTGTGTGTTCCCTGTCCTTGCTCAAAGCTAACTGCAAGGAGTATGCAACCCTATGTGTGGAGGCAGAGGTCGGGCAGTAAAGCTACTGGTCCAGATGGGAAAGCCATTGACATTTTTCAGTGTAACATTGAAATCTAGGCTCCTTTGCTCACAAATTCATGCAATAACTCCTTGTATAGCAGGGTTCCAAGCTCTTTGTCACTTTCAATATTTGTCCCAATTTTTTAAACAGGAGACCGTAGGCAACCCAAATGTGATCAGCCTATTCCCCTTATCAACAGCACAGTAAAGATTTGGGGGAGGATAATTTTTTATCGTTTACGGTCTTGGACCAAAACATAATAATATTTATCCCCTGTGTCGGTTTGGCTATCGGCCAGGGCTTGGTACCGTGGGGCAGAGTCTGAACCTGGACCTGATTGTGGATAAGTACCCTATCACCAGGCGCTGTCCAGTGTAGCCGGCTTTACTGGACTTATCCACATGCCGGTGATTGTGTGAATAGGATCAAGCTGTCACTGATTTATAAACTTCTTGTTGACCCTGTAGAAGAATTTAGGGACTAGTGCTCATCATGGCGGAGCAGGGCAATCTGATATTTTCCCCTGAGCAAGTTAGATGTGTCAGAGGTGTATTTTATAATAATGATTGTATTCCCCACTTGTCTGCAGCTACTAGTGACGTACCGAAGATTGCTAATTCCCTCACCCCGGTGTTATAAACTAACAACACTGTTTTAATGGCAAGGACTCCCTTCCCATTTACAGACTCTTAAATACCGAATCGGTAAAATTCGGTATTTAAGAGTCTGTAAACGGGAATTACCTACATCTAGCCCCTAGTGCCTTGCGTATCTTGGTTGAGTTTGAGGAAATCCCATAAAATGATGTGTGGTCAAGGAAAGAGGACTATGATGTCCCTGAAGATTAATGACTAGTGTCTGAGTTGTATGAAGAACTTTAGCTAACTTGGTGGTAATTTTGATCCAGCAGCTTCTTGGCAGCCCCCAGTAAATGCCTCTCATTTGAAATTAAGCAGGGTGGCAGGGGCTCTATTTAATCTCTCCCAAAAAATAGATAAGGGTCTTATTTGCTGCTATATTAAGATTTATAACCTGTAGTGCATCTCAACAGCTACATACAGAGCAGGGGTTTGAAGGTTTCAAAATACCTCTTCCATACAGGTGGAAGAAAAAACTGATTTGCAGGCAGTTTCTGAACCTTCCCCCGACTAGCTCCCACTTTACATTGCACTCTGAGCTAAAGTTGTTATATGTTTTCACCTTAGTTAACTTAGCCCCAATTATGCTCCGGGTTAGTGCTTCATCTAAAGTGAACACAGGTTTTAATAGGAAGGTCGTTTTAGACAGTCTAACTTTAACCCCTTCGGGGCTGATGACGAGCTGGGCTCGTCATGGCGCACACCGGTCGTGCGCTGATGACAAGTCCAGCTCGTCATCAGCCCCACCCTCGGGGGAAGCGCTGGCGCTCCCCCCGAGGGTCTCCGATCGCGGTTGTTTTGCTGCCGCCCCCGCCCCTCCCCATGGGACTCCGGCGGAGGTTTGGGGCCGCAAAGAGGCATCAGGGGAGAGGAAAGAGATTTTCCTCTCCCCTGATGTCTCTTTGCAGGGCATTTCTGCCTCACGATCGCGCACAGCGTCGCGATCGTGCGGCGGAAATGCCCCCACTAGCACCAGGGATTTAAATTTAGTTTATAGGAAGTGACCCCTTGGGCAAGGGTCGCTTCCAGGCGGGGTCTGATTATGTTTTCATTTTTCTGCCCCCCCTGGGGGCAAATCGGCCCGTTTTTCCGGCCGTTTTGCCCCCAGGGGGGGCAGAAATTCCCCACTAGCACCAGGGTTGTTTTTCGGTGGCAATATGGCGGCCATCTTTATTGTTTACGTTTTTCTGGGGGCAAATCGGGCCGTATTTTTTTGCCGTTTTGCCCCCGGGGGGGCAGAAAATGCCCACTAACACCAGGGATTTTGTTTTTAGCTTTTAGGAAGCAACCCCTTGGGCAAGGGTCACTTCCAGGTGGCCTCACAATTAACTTTTTGTTTTTCTGCCCCCCTGGGGGCACATCGGCCCGTTTTTCGTCCGTTTTGCGCCCGGGGGGGAGGGGTGGAGAAAATGCCCACTAGCACCAGGGAATTTAAATTTAGTTTTTAGGAAGCAACCCCTTCCTTCCTGGTGGCAAGTAATTATGTTTTTGAATTTCTGCCCGCCCTAGGGGTCAATCGGCCCTTTTTTTTGACGTTTTGCCTACTGTTTTTTGGCCCACTAGGCCCTAGGATTTGAGTTTTGTTCCAATGTTGGTTTTAATTTTGGTTGTTTTTCACTGTCCGCCTCCCTTGGTGCCGGTTGGTCTTTTTTTGTCCTTACTGCCTTGGCTGGCGGTGTGTGTGGAGTGGTGCTTGGCTGACGGTGTGTGTGGAGTGGCGCTTGGCTGGTGGTGTGCGTGGAGTGGTACTTGGCTGTCTGTGCACGGAGTGGTGCTTGGCTGGCGGTGTGTGTGGAGTGGCGCTTGGCTTGCAGTGTGCGTGGAGTGGTGTTTGGCTGGCGGTGTGTGTGGAGTGGCGCTTGGCTGGATGGTGTGCGTGCAGTGGTACTTGGCTGTCTGTGCACGGAGTGCTGCTTTGCTGGCGGTGTGTGTGGAGTGGTGCTTGGCTGGATGGTGTGCGTGGAGTGGTACTTGGTTGTCTGTGCACGGAGTGGTGTTTGGCTGGCGGTGTGTGTGGAGAGGTACTTGGCTGGATGGTGTGCGTGGAGCGGTGCTTGGCTGGCGGTGAGTGGTGCTTGGCTTGCGGTGTGCATGGAGTGGTGCTTGGCTGGCGGTGTGTGTGGAGTGGTACTTGGCTGTCGGTGTGCGCTGAGTGGTGTTTGGCTGGCGGTGTGCGTGGAGGGGTACTTGGCTATCTATGCACGGAGTGGTGCTTGGCTGGCGGTGTGTGTGGAGTGGCGCTTGGCTGGTGGTGTGTGTGGAGTGGTACTTGGCTGTCTGTGCACGGAGTGGTGCTTGGCTGGTGGTGTTTGTGGAGTGGCGCTTGGCTGGTGGTGTGCGTGGAGTGCTACTTTGCTGTCTGTGCACAGAGTGGTGCTTGGCTGGCGGTGTGTGTGGAGTGGCGCTTGGCTGGTGGTGTGCTTGGAGTGGTACTTGGTTGTCTGTGCATGGAGTGGTGTTTGGCTGGTGGTGTGTGTGGAGTGGTGTTTGGCTGGTGGTGTGTGTGGAGTGGTACTTGGCTGGATGGTGTGCGTGGAGCGGTGCTTGGCTGGCGGTGAGTGGCGCTTGGCTTGCGGTGTGCGTGGAGTGGTGCTTGGCTGGCGGTGTGTGTGGAGTGGTACTTGGCTGTCGGTGTGCGCTGAGTGGTGTTTGGCTGGCGATGTGCGTGGAGGGTTACTTGGCTATCTATGCACGGAGTGGTGCTTGGCTGGCGGTGTGTGTGGAGTGGCGCTTGGCTGGTGGTATTTGTGGAGTGGTACTTGGCTGTCTGTGCATGGAGTGGTGCTTGGCTGGTGGTGTTTGTGGAGTGGCGCTTGGATGGTAGTGTGCGTGGAGTGCTACTTTGCTGTCTGTGAACCGAGTGCTGCTTGGCTGGCGATGTGTGTCAAGTGGCGCTTGGCTGGTGGTGTGCGTGGAGTGGTACTTTGCTGTCTGTGCACGGAGTGGTGCTTGGCTGGCGGTGAGCGTGGAGTGGCGCTTGGCTGGTGGTGTGCGTGGAGTGGTACTTGGCTGTCTGTGCACGGAGTGGTGCTTGGCTGGCGGTGTGTGTGGAGTGGCGCTTGGCTGGATGGTGTGCGTGGAGTGGTACTTGGCTGTCGGTGTGCGCTGAGTGGTGTTTGGCTGGTGGTGTGCATGGTCTGGTGCTTGGATGGTGGTGTGGGTGGACTGGCACTCGGCTCGCAGTGTGTGAGTAGTTACTTTCTGTTGGTCACTACACACACTGCTAGTTGAGTGACACTCTACGCAGTCCATAATTTTCTGTAGTTGCTGTGTCAGATATGTGGGCGTGTGAAGGTGATGGGCCCTTGAATGGCGCTGGCGGCTGGCGGTGTGAATGTTTTGTATGTGTCACACTTACAAAAGGTGTATGAATGTCCTTACTGCCCCTGTGTGATGGGGGTACTGGTAGGAGCAAAAGACTGACTGGCACCAAAGGGGTCAGGCAGTAAAAAAAAAATCAAAAAATTAACCAGTGTCTTGATGTTAAACCTCATCTAATCCCAATTGATCTAAGCCCTATTTGATGGCCCATCTGGCCGAATTTAAATTTGGGGGGCAAATTTGTGTGTTGTTGTTATAATTGTTATATTGTTTGTGAAATGTGGTAGTAATTTTTTTTTCTTCTCTATTTTTGTCTTGTTCCAGGCTTTTGCTGTTTGGATTGTTGTAGGTTGCGGGTCTGTTTGCAGCTTGTGTAGTTGCTTGTGCTTGGTAAGTTAATGTATTTTGTACTACTTTCCTTGATGTTTTTCTTTTTGAAGAAGGTTGTACTTATAGCAGTTTGTGTGGCTCTGTGTTTTTTTTTTTCAGCATTAGTGTTTGATGTGCACTTTGTTTTCTAATCTGTCATTTCTTTTTTTCTTTCTAGTGGGATATCATTTCTTTTTGCTGTGTCTCGGCAGAGTAGGTGCTGGTGAGTGTAGCTATATTTGGTAAGAGTGAAATTGTTTTGGATTGTATTTATCTTTTTGTGAAAGCCTTACCTTGTTTACTTCTTACTTTGCAAGGATAATGGCTAGTCGCAGGATTACTGCTCAGCAGGTTCTTGGTTTGCTTTTTGAGTCTTCCTCTGACCATGGTGCAGAGACTGAGTCCAATTCGGACTCAGAGGTAGGGGCAGAAGATTCAGGCAGTGAGTTTTCTCTTCGTATGGAATCATCATCATCGGATGATGAATCTTCTTCTAGTGCTGATGAAGGGCCTATGGTAGAGGAGGACATTGATGTGCCGGTAGTGGGCCAAGAGGCATCTGTGCTGCTGCCTAGGGCCGCAAGGTTTCTTTTCTTTTTACGTCGGCAAGAGGCATGTGGGCTGGAACCAGCACCCAAAAGGCTTCACATTGCTGTGGTGCACAAAGAGGCATCTGGTGCTTTTCGTCTTCCTGCTGGTGTAGTGCAGCAAGAGGCATCTGGGGCTGTTAGGCTTCCTATTGGTGTAGAGCGGCAAGAGGCATCTGGGCCCGCTTGGTTTCCCGGTGGTGTAGTGCAGCAAGAAGCATCTCAGGCTGCTGGGCTTCCCGTTGGTGTAGTGCAGGAAGAGCCCTCTGGGGATGCTATGTCTTCTGTTGGTGTTGTGCAGCCAGAAGTATCTGTGGCTGTTAGGCTTCCCGTTGGTGAACAGCAGCAAGAGGCTTCTGGGCTGCAGGCTGGGGTGGCTGCTCCCCCCGTTGATAGGGATGGCCTCTGGGTTCCCCCTGGCATGGTGCAGCCGGCATTGCCAGAGTTCACTGGTGTTCCTGGGTGTAGAGTGAATACTGAGAATTTTCTGCCAATACATTTTTTTCAATTGTTTTTTGACGATGTGTTTTTGCAAGAGATTGTTGATCAAACTAATTTGTATGCAGAACAGTTTTTGAGGGCCAACAGTGCCCGCCTTAAGCCCTATGCTAGAGCAATCCGGTGGACTCCCACAAATGTTGAAGAGATGAAGAAGTTTTTGGGATTAACTTTTTGATGGGCTTGCTAAGGAAGCCATCAATGTCTTCATATTGGTCCACTAGTCCCTTGATGGCAACAGCTATATTTCCAGCAGTCATAAGTCGTGATCGGTATATGCTTCTTCTTCGGATGATGCATTTTGTTGATAATGGTTTAGCGTTGTCACGCGATCACCCTGATTGAGACCGTTTGTTTAAAATTCGGCCTGTCCTTGATCACTTTGTAGATCGTTTTTCTGAGATCTTTGCCCCTGGTAAAGAAATTGCGGTGGATGAGTCTTTGCTGTTGTTCAAGGGCCGCTTGGTTTTTAGGCCATACATTCCTAGTAAGAGGGCACGCTATGGAATCAAACTGTATATGCTGTGTGACAGTGAGACTGGATATGTCTACAATTTCAGGGTGTACACTGGTAAGGAGTCCAGCATTAACCCTTCTGGTTGTCCTTCTACTTTTGGAGTGACTGAGAAAATTGTGTGGGAACTAGGTAGAGGATTATTTAACAAAGGCCATCATTTATATGTAGATAACTTCTACACTGGTGTGCGGTTGTTCAAGGAGTTGGCCAAAGTGGGCACTGTTGCTTGTGGCACAATGCGCAGTAACCGTAAAGGTTTCCCAAAGGAACTTGTTTGCAAAAGGCTTGTGCGGGGACAGTCTAGTGCATTGCGATGTGGGGAGCTTCTAGCTGTGAAGTTTTCAGACAAGAGAGATGTGTATATGCTGACTACTATCCACCATGAAAGTACAGAACCTGTGCCTGTTTGGGGTCAGGGTGCTGAAGTGCGCAAACCTGTGTGCATTTTAGCTTACAATAAGTTCATGGGGGGTGTTGACAGAGTAGATCAGAGGTTGGAACCTTATGCTGCTCTTCGAAAGGCTTACGTTTGGTACAAGAAGTTGGCTATCCATCTGTTCCACTTGGCATCCTTTAATGCTTTTGTTGTGTACCAGAAGTCTTGTCCTGAGATGAAGATGCCTTTTGTTAAGTTTCAGGAGTCTATAATAGGCAGCCTTGTACTTGTGGAGCAGGCAAGTGTTCCTAGATTTGGAGTGGTGGAGGAAGTGGCTAGATTGAAAGATCGCCACTTTCCTGAATCTATTCCTTCCACTACCGCAAGAGACTTTCCGACTAGAAGATGCAGAGTCTGTTGGCGAAGAGGCGTGCAGAAGGAGTCTCGTATATACTGTCCTGACTGTCCTTCTAAGCCTGGATTGTGTCTGTCAGCTTGTTTTAAATCGTACCACACGCAAAAGAAGTTTTGGGAGTTTTAATGAGCTGTAAAGTGAATTGCCTGGTCTGCATTCTGTAAATTTTTTTTACTTTGTTTCAAGGATTGGCATTAGTGCAAAGTGTTTAGTTTAAGAATTTGTGTTAGCTGATTTGTAGGTATTTCCATTTGTTTAGTGTTATTTTGAAAAAAAGAATTCTAAATGTGTTTGTGGTGTGTGTCGGCTGGTGCTTGGCTGGCGGTGTGTGTGGAGTTGCGCTTGGCTGGTGGTGTGCGTGGAGGGGTACTTGGCTGTCTATGCACGGAGTGGTGCTTGGCTGGCGGTGTGTGTGGAGTGGCGCTTGGCTGGTGGTGTGTGTGGAGTGGTACTTGGCTGTCTGTGCACGGAGTGGTGCTTGGCTGGCGGTGTGTGTGGAGTGGCGCTTGGCTGGTGGTGTTTGTGGAGTGGTACTTGGCTGTCTGTGCACGGAGTGGTGCTTGGCTGGCGGTGTGTTTGGAGTGGCGCTTGGCTGGTGGTGTTCGTGGATTGGTACTTGGCTGTCTGTGCATGGAGTGGTGTTTGGCTGGTGGTGTGTGTGGAGTGGTGTTTGGCTGGCGGTGTGTGTGGAGTGGTACTTGGCTGTCTGTGCACGGAGTTGTGCTTGGCTGTCGGTGTGCGCTGAATGGTGTTTGGCTGATGGTGTGCATGGTCTGGTGCTTGGATGGTGGTGTGGGTGGACTGGCGCTCGGCTGGCGGTGTGTGAGTAGTTACTTTCTGTTGGTCACTACACACACTGCTAGTTGAGTGACACTCCACGCAGTCCATCATTTTGTGTAGTTGCAGTGTCAGAAATGTGGGCGTGTGAAAGTGATGGGCCCTTGAATGGCGCTGTTTGCTGGTGTGAGTGTTGAAATGTGATGGGTCCGCGGCTGGCGGTGTGAATGTTTTTAATGTGTCACACGTACGAAAGGTGTATGAATGGCCTGTAAAGAGGTTGGTGCCTTGACGTGGCTTTACAGCTCACGAGCTGTGAGTCAGTGGTTCAGTTAATCATACTTTCAATTATACGCAGTGTATTTCATTTTTTGTGAAATTACTTGCGAATACAACTGTATGTACTTAATCATCACTCACCCTCGTGCCAAATCCAACCAGTATGTGTGTGTGCTTGCGGATTAGATGGCTGTGCAGTAATATTTGTTTTTTTTCTCTTTCTGCAGTAGGGTGTACCTTGTCCCTTATTGTGATTGTTGTAATGTGTTGCTTTTCCTTCCAGATGGTGTCAGTGGTCTGGTTTGTATCAGGTATGAAAGGTGCGTGAATGGCCTGTAAAACAGTTGGTGCCTTGTCGTGGCTTTACAGCTCACGAGTTGCGAGTCACGGGTTCGGTTTTTATGCATTTATTTATTAACAGAGCATTTCATTTTTTTGAAAACATGTAGGAAAACATTGAGGGACTCACGCATGCCATACCTCCCTGGACTCCCCCGGGTGTCTAGTTTTCAGAACTGTTCGGGTTTGGTAGTTTCCAAAGAATACCACCGAGCCTCGGGCCAAAAACTCAGGTGCCCCCCCAAAAAAAATCAAGGTTATTTTGCTTCATGGTATTTTAAATTCACCACCGTACAATTTGGACCTTTTCCTGTAGCAGCCACTATGCCTACCCACGCAAGTGAGGTATCATTTTTATCGGGAGACCTGAGGGAACGCTGGGTGGGAGGTAATTTGTGTGAGCCCAGTGATGCCACGCTTTCCCACACAAAAAAGTGTGAAAAAACAGATTTTTTTCAGCTAAAATTGAGGTTTGCAAGGGATTCTGGCTGAAGGAACGTTGGAGGATCCACGCAAGCCATACCTCCTTGGAAGCCCCCAGGTGTCTACTTTTCAGAAATGTGTGGGTTTGGTAGGTTTCCCTAGATGGCCGTCTAGCACGGGGCCAAAAACCCAGGTAACCCCTCTTTCTGCAGTAGGGTGTACCTTGTCCCTTATTGTGATTGTTGTAATGTGTTGCTTTTCCTTCCAGATGGTGTCAGTGGTCTGGTTTGTATCAGGTATGAAAGGTGCGTGAATGGCCTGTAAAACAGTTGGTGCCTTGTCGTGGCTTTACAGCTCACGAGTTGCGAGTCACGGGTTCGGTTTTTATGCATTTATTTATTAACAGAGCATTTCATTTTTTTGAAATATCATGTTAATATAATTTTATGTACAGAACCATCACTCGCCCTCGTGCCAAATCCAACCTGTATGTGTGTGTCTTTGAGGAATAGATAGCCGTGCTTGATTCTTTGTCTTTTGAGTAACTCAGTTATAGCGTATATTATAGCTATAAATAACTTTCTAAATTTAGATATTATTGTTAATTCATGGTAGTATATGGTCATGTCTTTCTGGTGAATTCTATTGTTGTTTTTTGTCCACAATCTCTTGCAAACTTGAAATTGTCTGTCACAATTTTCATGCGATTTTGTCCCCTGAATCGCACGTTCTCCAACTGAAAACTTAATTCATTCAAAACAATTTGGTTTTGCAAGGGGGTTCCCATGAGTTATTGGCCCGGGGCTTGGCGGGCATCTTTGGAAACTACCAAACCAAACAGTTCTGAAAACTAGACACCCGGGGGAGTCCAGGGAGGTATGGCATGCGTGGGTCCCCCAATGTTTTCCTACCCAGAAACCCCAGCAAACCTTAAATTTAGTTTAAAAAACCCACTTTTCCATACATTTTTGGGTGGGATCTCCCTGCCGGCACAAATGTCCTACCACCCAGCGTTCCCCTTGTTCTCTCGAGTAAAATGATACCTCACTTGTGTGGGTGGCCCAAAGGCCTGTGGCTAAGGTAGGGGGGCTTAATTTGTCAAACTTAAATAGGACTTTTTTAAAAATTCATTTTTAGCCTGTTCTGCTTTGGGGCACCCACACAAGTGAGGTATCCTTTTACTCGGGAGAACAAGGGGAACGCTGGGTGGTAGGACATTTTTGCCGGCACGGAGATCCCACGCAAAAAAGTTTGAAAAAGTGATGTTTACCTAATTTTAAGGTTTGCAAGGAATTCTGGGTAGGAAAACATTGAGGGACTCACGCATGCCATACCTCCCTGGACTCCCCCGGGTGTCTAGTTTTCAGAACTGTTCGGGTTTGGTAGTTTCCAAAGAATACCACCGAGCCTCGGGCCAAAAACTCAGGTGCCCCCCCCAAAAAAATCAAGGTTATTTTGCTTCATGGTATTTTAAATTCACCACCGTACAATTTGGACCTTTTCCTGTAGCAGCCACTATGCCTACCCACGCAAGTGAGGTATCATTTTTATCGAGAGACCTGAGGGAACGCTGGGTGGGAGGTAATTTGTGTGAGCCCAGTGATGCCACGCTTTCCCACACAAAAAAGTGTGAAAAAACAGATTTTTTTCAGCTAAAATTGAGGTTTGCAAGGGATTCTGGCTGAAGGAACGTTGGAGGATCCACGCAAGCCATACCTCCTTGGAAGCCCCCAGGTGTCTACTTTTCAGAAATGTGTGGGTTTGGTAGGTTTCCCTAGATGGCCGTCTAGCACGGGGCCAAAAACCCAGGTAACCCCTCTTGCAAAAGCTGGTGGACTTGACATTGTCACCATTGTCTAATTTTAAGGTTTGCAAGGAATTCTGGGTAGGAAAACATTGGGGGACCCACGCATGCCATACCTCCCTGGACTCCCCCGGGTGTTTAGTTTTCAGAACTGTTTGGGTTTGGTAGTTCTGAAAGATGGCCACTGAGCCCCGGGCCAAAAACTCAGGTGCCCCCCCAAAAAATCAAGGTAGTTTTGCAATAGGGTATTGTAAATTCACCACCGTACGATTTGAACCGTTTCCTGTTGCAGCCACTATGCCTACCCACGCAAGTGAGGTACCATTTTTTTGGGAGATCTGGGGGAACGCTGGGTGGGTGGAAATTTGTTGATCCACGCAGATTCCAGAACTTTCCACCACAGAAATATGAGGAAACTGTGTTTTTTTGGTCAAATTCTTAGCTTTGCAGGGGATTCTGGGTAACAAAACCTGGGGGTAGGGCAGACGAGTCACCCCATCCTGAATTCCCCTGGGTATCTAGTTTTCAAAAATGTATAGGTTTGCTAGGTTTCCCTAGGTGCTGGCAGAGCTAGGGCTCAAAAACAAAAGGTAGTCTTTTTGTCCAAAAAAGGCCAGATTTCACTGGGAAATTGAGGTGCGACCATGTTGCGTTTTGCGCTGTTTCATGTCGCAGCCACTATGCCTACCCACGCAAGTGAGGTACCATTGTTTTTGGGAGACCTGGGGGAACGCTGGGTGGGTAGAAATTTGTTGATCCACGCAGATTCCAGAACTTTCCTCCACAGAAATGTGAGGAAAATGTGTTTTTTTTGTCAAATTCTTTGCTTTGCAAGGAATTCTGGGTAACAAAACCTGGTGGTAGGCAGTCGAGTCACCCCATCCTAAATTCCCCTGGGTGTCTAGTTTTCACAAATGTATAGGTTTGCTAGGTTTCCCTAGGTGCTGGCAGAGCTAGGGCTCAAAAACAAAAGGTAGTCTCTTTGTCCAAAAAGCGCAAGATTTCACTGCGAAATTGAGGTGCGACCACGTTGCGTTTTGCACAGTTTTATGTCGCAGCCACTATGCCTACCCACGCAAGTGAGGTACCATTTTTTTCGGGAGACCTGGGGGAACGCTGGGTGGGTGGAAATTTGTTGATTCACGCAGATTCCAGAACTTTCCACCACAGAAATGTGAGGAAAATGTGTATTTTTCTCAAATTTTTATCTTTGCAAGGGATTCTGGGTATCAAAACCTGGGGGTAGGCAGACGAGTCACCCCATCCTGAATTTCCCTGGGTGTCTAGTTTTCAAAAATGTATAGGTTTGCTAGGTTTACCTAGGTGCTGGCAGAGCTAGGGCTCAAAAACAAAAGGTAGTCTCTTTGTCCAAAAAGCGCAAGATTTCACTGTGAAATTGAGGTGCAACCATGTTGCGTTTTGCGCTGTTTCATGTCGCAGCCACTATGCCTACCCACGCAAGTGAGGTACCATTTTATTGGGGAGACCTGGGGGAATGCTGGGTGGGTAGAAATTTCTTGATCCACGCAGATTCCAGAACTTTCCACCACAGAAATGTGAGGAAAATGTGTTTTTTTTGTCAAATTCTTTGCTTTGCAAGGGATTCTGGGTAACAAAACCTGGTGGTAGGCAGTCGAGTCACCCCATCCTAAATTCCCCTGGGTGTCTAGTTTTCACAAATGTATAGGTTTGCTAGGTTTCCCTAGGTGCTGGCAGAGCTAGGGCTCCAAAACAAAAGGTAGTCTCTTTGTCCAAAAAGCGCAAGATTTCACTGCGAAATTAAGGTGCGACCACGTTGCGTTTTGCACTGTTTCATGTCGCAGCCACTACGCCTACCCACGCAAGTGAGGTACCATTTTTTTCGGGAGACCTGGGGGAACGCTGGGTGGGTGGAAATTTGTTGATTCACGCAGATTCCAGAACTTTCCACCACAGAAATGTGAGGAAAATGTGTTTTTTTCTCAAATTTTTATCTTTGCAAGGGATTCTGGGTAACAAAACCTGGGGGTAGGCAGACGAGTCACCCCATCCTGAATTTCCCTGGGTGTCTAGTTTTCAAAAATGTATAGGTTTGCTAGGTTTACCTAGGTGCTGGCAGAGCTAGGGTCTCAAAAACAAAAGGTAGTCTCTTTGTCCAAAAAGCGCAAGATTTCACTGTGAAATTGAGGTGCAACCACGTTGCGTTTTGCGCTGTTTCATGTCGCAGCCACTATGCCTACCCACGCAAGTGAGGTACCATTTTTTTGGGGAGACCTGGGGGAATGCTGGGTGGGTAGAAATTTCTTGATCCACGCAGATTCCAGAACTTTCCACCACAGAAATGTGAGGAAAATGTGGTTTTTTTGTCAAATTCTTTGCTTTGCAAGGGATTCTGGGTAACAAAACCTGGTGGTAGGCAGTCGAGTCACCCCATCCTAAATTCCCCTGGGTGTCTAGTTTTCACAAATGTATAGGTTTGCTAGGTTTCCCTAGGTGCTGGCAGAGCTAGGGCTCAAAAACAAAAGGTAGTCTCTTTGTCCAAAAAGCGCAAGATTTCACTGCGAAATTGAGGTGCGACCACGTTGCGTTTTGCACTGTTTCATGTCGCAGCCACTATGCCTACCCACGCAAGTGAGGTACCATTTTTTTCGGGAGACCTGGGGAAACGCTGGGTGGGTGGAAATTTGTTGATTCACGCAGACTCCAGAACTTTCCACCACAGAAATGTGAGGAAAATGTGTTTGTTTGTCAAATTCTTAGCTTTGCAAGGGATTCTGGGTAACAAAACCTGGTGGTAGGCAGTCGAGTCACCCCATCCTAAATTCCCCTGGGTGTCTACTTTTCAAAAATGTATAGGTTTGCTAGGTTTCCCTAGGTGCTGGCAGAGCTAGGACTCAAAAACAAAAGGTAGTCTCTTTGTCCAAAAAGCACAAGATTTCACTGGGAAATTGAGGTGAGACCACGTTGCGTTTTACGCTGTTTCGTGTTGCAGCCACTATGCCTACCCACGCAAGTGAGGTACCATTTTTTTCAGGAGATCTGGGGGAACGCTGGGTGGGTGGAAATATGTTGATCCATGCAGATTCCAGAACTTTCCACCACAGAAATGTGAGGAAAATGTTATTTTTTTTGTCAAATTCTTATCTTTGCAAGGGATTCTGGGTAACAAAACCTGGTGGTAGGCAGTTGAGTCACCCCATCCTGAATTCCCCTGTGTGTCTACTGTTCAAAAATGTATAGGTTAGCTAGGTTTCCCTAGGTGCCGGCAGAGCTAGGATGCAAAAAATACAGGTAGGCACTTTGCCATAAAAGGGTCAATTTGTAACTTCAAAATTGAGGTGTGACTACGTTGCATTTTGCGCCGTTTCCTGTCTTAGGCACAAGGCCGACCCACACAAGTGAGGTACCGTTTTTATTGGGAGACTTCGGGTAATTCAGATTTGTAAATCAACTGTTATTACCAATTGAGCTTTCATGCATTTCTCCCTTTCAATGAAAGACATTGTGTAAAAAAAAATGTTTTTGAAAATTGACCAATAATTCTCATGCTAGTATGAGTATTCCCAATTTTGAAAATGTGCAATTATATACTGTTTCTGAACTCTATATTTTGTACCCAATTCAGAAATACATTGTAATTTAAAATCTGACTTCACCATGAGCTAGGATTCTAAACTAGAATTTCAGAGACACCAAATTTGAACTGGTTACCTATTCTCATCCATAAGTTAGACTTATAACATGCAATAAAGTAACTCCAATGTTATACTCTGGACGAGGTAGACCTCCCACTAGTAAAAACTGATTTTAAACGTTTGTTGCTACCAGGACAAGTAAAACTTAAAAGTACATTTCCAACTTTTTAAATGCACTGCACCCTGCCTTCTGGCCTGTCCATACTTGTCCCCACAGGCTTCAATGGCAGACCTGAGACATGTTTAAAAATGGTATTTGAGTGTGTGGCTCAATCTTTACTGCAGGCCCACTGGGAGTATTTGATTTATAGGCCTTGGGCAAATGTAGTGCCACTATACTTGGTACTTACAAATAAATTAAATATGCCAATTGGGTATAAGTAAATTGTACTAGTCCCAAGCCCACCAGAATGAATTTAGCAAAAAATGGAGGCTAAATCCAAAATGTTTCGGAGTGACGCTCCAGAGAGGGCCAGGTCCATCAGTCGAATTTCAGAGGGAGAAGAGCCCAGTCTCTACCCAAGAGGATAACTAGAAAACAGTTGTTGATATTAATTATGCTATCTCAGGTGTGGGACAAATTAGAAAAATAGTTGCACTGCTATTTTTAAATTGTATTAAAAATCCATTTAAATAGGAAAGTTAGATTTTGACTAACTGTTTGTAAAAAGGGATTTTTAGGAAGTTACATTTTTACTACCTGAAGCTCCAGAACTGCAATATGAAATGGTGTGCCAGCAGCTGGCCTGCTTGACTTTAATGAGGTGTGAAAATTGCTCCCAGAGCATGACATTCGCTTTGGCCTGATGACAGGATGGGCTAGGTGTGGGGCAGGTTATCCATCTCAGTTCAGGAAGGGCAGCTAGAGAAGTTTCAGGAAGATCATTAACTTGAAAGGGACGGAGATAAAGTGTACCTATTCATTGTTTAGTGTAAGGGAAGACCTGAAGAAGAGGAAACCTTTGTTCTTCAGACCCAGGGAAGACATTGGGTAACAGCCTAATATGAGGGGGAGTAGGTCTCAGAATCAGTTTGGCTCAGTTTAGGAGAAGGAGACTGCTCATTTTTTCCTAAACAGATTTTTGATTGACACATAAACAACCTCCAATGAGAGCAGGTTTCCACCATCTTAGATTCCTCATAGAATAGTACATGCTGAACCAGTGTACTGTAAAGCAAATATGATATACTGCAAAAGTGGGTTAGGTTGCCCCTAGGTACTTTTTCCTCATTGGTTAGGGGCTGCCCAAGAGTCACGTCCACCCCGGCTACTCAGTTGTATACAATTGACCTCACCAGCAGCTCTCAGAAAACTTTCTAGACCTGAGGAGGAACAGGAAGACTTCACCTGATGTTTGAATCATGTGAGGAGACCTGAAGGGCTCTACATGCGCCCACTAATACCAGGACAAAGAAGTGGGCTCTAAGGATCAGTTAGCTAACTGGGTATGTGATTACAGGATTATCACCAATTGCATGAGGCCTTTTTACCCTGGAGTGAGCAGTAGCAATTGGAAGAAGACTAGACACAGGTGATGGCCCCTGGTAAAGTGCATCATAATCCATAAGTGCTGTCACCAAGGTCCAGACAGCCTTAGTGGTGTCCAGAATTACTTATTCCACATCTCTAGAAAATCAGGACTTAAAACAATTTTGGTTGGACTTTCGAAATCCTGGAGGAACGGGACAAAAACACCCAAACCAATCCACCCAAGGCACAACCTCTCTTGGCAACAAAATCAAACTGGAACATTTTGCTGTTTAGTAGGCCATAAAGGCAAGCTTATCTATCTTTGGGGCACCTTTCTTGGACATAGCCTGCAGCATCATTCTGCTGGAGAATTATGAGCTCCAAAAAAAAAAGAGAAAGTCTGTTTGTAGGAATCAAGACTAGGTTAAGGGGCCAAAAGTATAAACGCTTTTCCAGCTAAAATCAATGGATTCATGATAACTTTGCCCAACTACTTTCACGCTTTGAGAGGACTTCCTCAGATACAGTCTTCATCCTTGCCCAGCTAGAGTGTTTCAACTTCCATTTTAGAAACTAAGGACCTGATTTAGATCTTAGTAGACCATGTTCCAGCTGTCGCTTTTTTTAATGGTTTCTCTACTCAACTACTAGGCAGTCCGCCCACTCTATTTAGATGCTGGCATTTCAGCAGATGAAAGACTCCCAGAGTGCTGTTAACTCTGCGATGTATGTTCATTTGCGTCTACGGCGCAACAGGCAAAACCATCTGTCGGAAGGTGGGCAGCAAGTTTGTGTGCTGGACCAATCACGATGTGCCTTCCCGCAGAAGGCAGTAAAAAGTCCACACATGCATTGGTGGATTGAAAGGAATCCAAGGCAGAAACTCACCTTTTCTCAGGTTTACACTTGCTTTTCCACCATGGACCCGATCTCCCAAGTCCTGGAGCGGATGCTTGATGATGAACAAAATCAACATCACCGAGGACGGTTTTGACGGTAAGCTCCACTTTTACCTGTTACCTTTTGACTGGTCTGATAACATTTGCACTGGACTCATGCATTTTTAAATCTCTCTTACAAGCACTGGCACACCAATGTGCAAAGCATATGTCTGTAATGTTGACGTGTAATAAATGTAAAAGAAACATACCTATATTATCACATTGTATGTATACATTTGGTGTGAGCTAGCTTTAAAAAAATTGGACACTAGCAAAAAAAAAAAAAGGATATCAATCAAAAAAACAAAAAGTCACCACACAGGTGTGTTTAAACAAATTATCACACTTTTCAGAGTAAAAATATATGAATTACACATCATTGTGTTTAGTGCAATGCAATTTGATGTAGAAATGGCAGTACAAACAGTTTAACCTTTACGGTATTAATTACCTGTCAAATCAATGTCAGAATCACATTTGAATCATTCATCATATTCTCCCATGTAACATTTCCCCTTGTCTAGTGCAAGTCCTGTATTGTGTCCAATTTCAATTGACCTATTATTTTATAAGGGGTAATGCATATGTCTTCATCCTTATCAGTAATAAGGTGAAAGAAACACACGTGCAGTAACACTTCAAAAAATACATTTAAACATCTATTTGTTCGTGCGAGTGCCCATTATCATAATGGTAGTCCATGCCAACATAAAAAACTGCAGTACACTGTTGTTCTGTGGCACTAAGCTTGCCTCCTAAATTACTGCCAAGGGGAACCTCCTTAGAAGGGGTCAACTTGTGGACACAGAGCAGGTGCCTTAATGATCTTTCTTGGGAGGGGGGGTTTGGGTTTGGGAAGGGGGGTCTTGTGTTTGGGAGTGGTGGTTTTTGATTTGGGAAAGGTAGTTTTGGCTTTGGTAGGGGTGGCTTGACATTTGGAAGGGGTGGGTTGGGCTGTGGAAGGGGTTGCTTAGTGTTTGGGAGGGGAGACTTGGTCTGTGGAAGGGGCCAAGACAAGGGCAAAAAGCACATCTTCACAGGGAAAATGGGTAGGATGGATGGCACAGAGTTGGGTATGGGAGGTAGAGGGATTGGCAGTGGGTGATGTGAATGTGTCTGTTGAGGTTGCCAGTGCATGTGGGTCTGGTGTATATGGTGTGTTTGGGTGCATGTTTCTTTCTTCCTAGGTGTATGTTGTTCAGGTGAGTGTGGGCATTTGTATGATGTGGGTGTTGTTTTGTAATGTATTTGTGTGTTTGGATGAGTGTGCTGTTGAGGTGCTGGGTGTGGTTGTGGTGCTTGTGGATGTGGCAGTGCATGTGGGTGTGGTGTCTGTGGGTGTGCTGGTGGTGGTGCATATGGGTGTGGTGGCAGGTGTGGAGGGTGTGGGTGTGTTGGTGTTGGCAGTGATGGGTATGTGCCTGTATTTTTTGGATGTTTGTGTTTCTGTGTGGGTGTGCTGCTTGTGTTTGTTTAAGTGGGTGCATGCAATGGTGTGAGTGTGCTTGAGGTAGGTCTGTGAATTAGGATGGGTAAGGGCTAGGAGGTGGAACAGAATGTTGGGATAGTTTGGAGGCTGTGGTCAGTGAGGGGGTGAGACCATGAAAAAGCTTCTGTAGGGCATACATATCACTGTGAACACCTTCAAGATATGCTACCATTTGCTGCATATTGAAGCTAAGTCCTGGATGGCATTCAGTCGTGCAGTCTGGCCTACAGAGATGTTCCAAAGGTGGACAATAGCCTCCTTAACTCATCGCACCTGGGGGGGAGGGGCAGCGAGTGAGGTGTCTGCAGCAAAGGAGACACCACCCCTTTGAGATGGTTCTCTGGGTGGATGACAAGGATGCAGTTGGTAGAGTTCCTGTCGGTTCATCACCACCACTAGGGAATGCTCACTCCTGGAGGCCTCCGAAGATGATGTTGTGGAGCTGGTGACTTCCGTTGCGCTCCCATCACCCTCCGTGCCTCTGTGCTCCTCAGTGTTGGTGGTGTTAGTAGCAGACCCAAAGGTGACTAGCTGGGTCGCCGCCTCCGTGGCCAATGTCTTCTCTGCCAGCTCCTGATGATCCTGAAATGGCATATACAATATTTTCATTTAATCTGTCTAAACAGAACTGATCATGAACTTTGATAAAAAAAAAACTTCCCACGTTTTCATATTTCACCTGCTTCAAGGCTCTCAATCTTTCATTCTACATTAGGATAAGCTCAAGCATGTAGGCGACATTTTCAGAAACTATTTGGTCACAGTTTTGTAATTCCCCATGATTGCTCCTAAGACATGTATGATCTTGTCTCTTTTCCATTTCTTAAGTCCCTCCAGGAACTGTTTCACACCTCAGAATGGCTTGGCTTTGTTGTTTTGAATAGTGAACTTATGTCGCCAAAAAGGATATAAACCAAAAATACCTTTGTACAGTGTGCACATGGCCCAAACATCTGTGATATTTTAATTCTAAAAAGTAAAATATGAATCAAAGTGTGTTAACAAATACTGCAATGTTGTACCAATATTTGTATAAACTGAAAGGCAGTTTCCTTTGTTTGGACATTTCACAATGGTAACACTTACTTCAATTATATAAAGTATATGGCAGTTGTAAACAATATTATGTGGATTCTGTACTGAACTCGTATGCTGTTGAAGACATTGAGAAACTTTTGTTTAGTGGATTGACAAATGCCTTCTAAGGTTTAAGTAAATACATAGGCACAGACCAGAACTGAGTAAGGGGCAGACTCTAATTCCCAGCACCACTTGCAGCAGGGAGCCACTGCTGACGCAAGCAGTCCACGCCTCGAGCCGCTACTTTAAAACCTCCACGGGAGTCCAGCAGTGCGGGTGGCAGCACAGACCAGCACTGAGTAAGGGGCAGACTGTGAGCCCCAGCACCACTTATGGCAGGGAGTCACTGCTGATACAAGCAGTCCACGCCTGTGTTAGGTTTGAAATTCCCCTCTCATATAATACACCTGCCTTTTCTATATTAGATTAGAAATATGTGGCTAAATAGATGCCATTTGTTTTCACGTCATGCAACCCACTGAGTTATCCCTGTAACATGTAAGCTTTCGTTAGCCTGTGTGACTCCATTTTGTATTTCGTAAGCTGTATTAGACTGCTTGGATTGTGCTTGTACTAGGCCTTTGTATTCAGAATTGCCTGCGTCAGTTGAACACTGCACTTCTTTATTATTTATTCTCATTCAAGGTTGCTACCCGGCTTGCTAACAAGCAATTATTCTGCTTCAGCATACCATTCTCAATGTGTAACTCTGCTCCCATGTTAGGAGATGGTGAGACTCGGCACAGTGGCCTTGGACCACTGATAGAATGTACCCATCTGGCAGGTGTTAGCTCATCTCTGTGCCTCCTTTGTCTATGACTGGCTCAGGCCGGTAGTTTTCCACTAGAGGTGTGGCCAAACTCTCGGAAAGGGGTTTATCATGTATTAGCAAACGTTGGTAAGGCAGTCCCCTCGACAGACATCTTCGGGAGAAGGTCTGATAGGACTCCTCTGCTGAGTATATGCTGAATAAATGTAAGTTTGTATTCTCTACTGGCTGACCGACTCTTCATCTTGCGAAGGCATAGCAGGTGGTTGCAAGTAACCCAAGTAGCCCTAGAGGGCCCCGTCCTTCAGTTGAAGCTCGAACAGGGACCCCGCAAGATGATCTCCTCACCCGTAAACGGGTTGCAGGTGCAGGGTGGTGTGGGGGGCACATGGGATGTGATCAAGGCATGGGATAAGGAGCATAAGCCCGGCGAAAAGCAGAAAGCGGAGCACCTAGCTTTACCGCTGCGTATTATCACTTACATGCACTCCCTTATCTTGCCAAAAAGAGTGGATTGGAATAGGTTAACTGCGTGTCGTCAGAAGAAGGATAAAAGTGTGTTGGATTTCTTTACTAGATTCGAAAGGGGGCTTCTAGACTTTAGTGGTCAGGATCTGTCGCAGGAAGGTGGTGTTTGTTTGTTAACAGATTTGTCACTAATTTATTTCCCCAGATTGCAACCAGGTTGCAGACTTTGGAAAGTACTTGGAGGACATCATTCCATCCGCGATTTTGATTATGACACAGTATTACGCACATAGAGAGAATAAGGACAAGGAAAAGGAAGAGAAGAAGTTGAAAGATTTGAAGACTAGGGTTTTGATGCAGCAAGTTGCGAGGGGAGGTGGTAGAGGATAAGATTCGGGTTTGGGCCCACGGCCACCTCGATCTAACAGGGCTGGTGCTAAGTGCGCCTGTGGGACCCAATCAATCCGTATACTGTAAGAAAGAGGGACATTGGTAGAACGAGTGTCCGGAAGTGTTGCAGAAAGGAGGGGCCAGAGAAGTGGGGGTTTTGGAGGACGTAGACGCGGATGCAGAGGAGGCCGAGGGACAATGCAGTCAGAGAACTCATCATACAATAGGCAGAGCGGGAACTATTTTGACTACCCTCGAGGAAGACAGTACTATCATGATGACTATGATATGGACGAAGTCACGGGGCTGTCTCACAGCTAGGATAGCCTGGGACAGGGCAAGGGACCAGTTCCGGTGCCTGTAAATCAGCGCAGACCCTACGTCACTGCTGATATACAGGGCAACACAAAGAAATTTCTAGTTGATACATGTGCTATAAATAGCTCTGTTTCCCGTTCACTGGTCCCGGGGGCAGCTTTGTCTGGCCAAAATAATGTCTCAGTGAGTTTCTCAGGTGTGCCGTTTGTTAGCCCCATTTCCATGTCTCTTGCTTTGACTATTGGCCCCTTTATGGTTGACTGACCATTTTTACCGACATCAAATTGTGGAGAAAATTTACCAGTACTGGATCTGTTAAAAAGGCTGCATGTGACAATTCATTGCTCCCCAGATAGTGTTTACATGACTGTTGGGCCGCAAGTGGCTCATGTAAAACAATGCTTTGCAAAAGATGCTCCCCTCCACACAGAGTTCGAAGATGTGCCACACACATTGTGGGCTACAGGGGTCACGGATGTGGAGTTGCTTCAGATCCCCACCGGTCTCCAGCCAGATAAAGGACAATGCCAAATTCCCACCCATTCCCCAGTACAAGATTTTGCAGGCCGGAGAAAAGACTTTAATACAAATAATTCAGGATTTGATTAAGTCTGGTGTGGCAAATGTGTGTAAAGCCCTATTCTTCCTATTCTTCAAAAGATGCCCTTGGATTCTTCTGATGCTCACCCTGGCATTTACCATTTTGTAAAACAGTCGTTCCCCCGAACCCTGTGGTCCCAGACATTACCATAATCCTGACAATGATTCCCTCATCAGCCAAATTCTTTTCCGTGATTGACTTGAAAAATGCTTTCTTCAGCATACTGATCCACACACATAGCCGATATCTCTTCGGTTTTACAATAGTCAGTCGGAGATTTAGATTCAACCGTGCTCCACAAGGCTATACAGAAAGCCCCAGTATTTATAGCCAAGCTTTGAAAGCTCAATTGGACTCTTTGGAGCTTCCCCCTGTTAATTTGCTGTTACAGTATCTTGACGACCTCCTTGTGGCTTCGAACACTGAGGAAGACTGCAAAGAAGCCACAGTTATATTATTGTTGCATTTGGCTCATCATGGACACAAGGTGTCACAAGGTGTCACTTTCGAAAAAGATGGCCAAGTGCCCTTGATCCAGAGTTTGATCCAGAGGCGTAACGACAAATTGGGGGAGCACCATCGACAGGGGGCTCATCGGTAATGAGCGGAGACCCGTGAACTGGAACGACCTCCTAGAGGGGTCGGTGAGAGGCCTGTCGACAGTGGAGGCTTACTACACAGGGCATACAGCGAGGATCGGTTGAGAACACATCGGGGGCCCTGGCCTACTGTGCCCGGCTCGCACCATCCACATAGCGGGCCGGAGACCAGCAGCACATCGGCAGTGAGTGTTGCGCCGCAGCGGAGGCCCTCTGACAACGAGGGCTGATCAGTAACGCAGACTTTGAGAAGGCTGGGGAATTAGTTGAGGCCCCGGCTTCCGAGCACAAGCAAAGCCCAAAATGATGGATTCACCTTGTGTAGCAGGCTCAGAGACAGATTGCACTCCTGTGCAGCTTGGGACACCGCGCTTTAATCTGAGGCACTGTGCATCTCCCCATTGAGCCTGGAGGGATCACAATAAACTGAAGATCCACTACTGCAGGTGAACAAGGACTTACATAACTCGGGCCTGGCGTGGCAGGTTGGAAAACCTCCCCATACCAGCGCGGGGACTCGGCGGTGAGTTTTGCACTGCAGCGAAAACCCATTGTTGTTGAGGGCTGATAAGAGACATGGTATGCGGCCGGGAGGAGTAACTAGGATGCCCTGTCATTTGTACCTGCCCATAAGCTGCACCTGCCGCATTTTTTTCTGGGCAGCCACCTCCTTTCGCTGCATCATTTTTGGACGGCCATTACCGCCACGACCTCTGCAGACCTCCGCAGACCGCCCCAGGACTGCAAGTCCCAGAGGACATAGCGGGGAACAGCTTACAGCGGACAGCATCACCAGCTTGCCAAGCCGGTGTACAAAGCATGGACAGGGCTCGCGCGGCCCGTTTGAGCCTGTGGAAGACCGGAGGAGGCCAGGCTGGGCCCCCCTCTCTAACCTCTGTGGAAGCCCAGGCCGGTTGTAGTTATTTACTGTTCTTTGTTCTACGCTATATCCTGGTCACTAAACATTTGGGAACTTTGACCTGACCATGCCTTTTGTCCTCCCGTAAAAAACATTTTTTAAATGAACACTCGCGAGGGTTGATGTAGATCGGCTTTGACTGGTGGAAGTGTTGCTGGGACCCTGGATCAATTTTTAATCAGAGCCAGCTCCGTCCTAGCTCATGAAATTGCTCTGACAGAACGACGCCTCTCCCTTGATCCCCTACAAACTAAACGCATGTCCCTGGGTGGTTTTGTTTCTTGCAGGCTCTCCAGAACGCCCTATGGTCACAGTGATCAATTCCCTTGAACCAATAAGAGGCACTAGTCAGTCCTCATCAGTGTGCCCAGAAAATTCATCATTACAGGAGGAGTCAGCTAGCCCCGTACTGGTGGAAGTGGTCAAAAAGGGCGTGTCTGGTGGCATACATCTTTGTATTGCCACAAGGTCCGTTCCTCAACAATCTACGTGATCCCTGTTTCAGCACCAGAGCCGGTGACAAAATGGAAGAGGGGAGGGGGCACACAAAGGCAGAAAAATTCCAAAGTCCAAAAGACCAACAGGAATGGGAGGTCAGCATCTCCATTGCCCCCATTGCTTCTACCTGCAACCACTACTCCAGTTTTATTGGGTGGCCCACTGTCTAACACCCATGAGACCTTGTTGGCTGAAGTTGGGGGCTCTTTTTTCATCCTCCTTATCACCGAGCCTCGATAAACTGTCTCTGATAGAGGAAAGACTAACCAATCTTGAGTTGCATGTTGCATCGAATTTCTGTTCTATTGAGGATACTCTGGGGAACATTATCCGGCCTCCTGATATTGTTGCAAATGTTGTGTGTGATCCTGTGAACTCAAGATCCCCTCCAGTCATACTCCCTTTACCTAATACACCATCTGTGCCCCTCTGTAGTAACGGCGAGGTGGGTATTGCTCCTAAAGATGCTCTAGTCCCATTGGGGGATCAGGAGGGTGAGCTAGGGAACATGTCAAGTGAATTTGCCCAGCTGATTCCAAGCTCCCCCAGGAGGGATGGCAGTAGATCCCGGGGCAGTTCTCTGAGTAATCACACCTAGCATCATTCCAAATGTGGGATTGGAGACCAGCCCAATTCCGCACTTGCGCATAAAAATTGTGACTCCCCAATTGTTCATAACACCCTGGGAGGTAGCACTGGTTCTATGGTCCTACACCTCCCACCGGCTGCTGCCCCTCTGGTGGTGGTTCTAAAGAATGTACCGCTCCTTCTAGAGGGGCAGACGGAATCAACCGAGCAGCTAATGGCTAAAACGATGCACTGGCTCAGTGCTCAACTGAAGGCAGAGGATGTACCGGGATGGGATATCTGCAACAAAATGATAATGGCTAGACGTGCACTTTGGGTTGGCTACTCTAATAAGGAAGGGTGGGGTGACTGTGTAGTTGCCAATTTTAATAATGCTCACGTTGTAAGATTTCTACTGGGTCATCTAGGGAGTAGAAACCATTGGCGCCCCTCTGGGATAATCTCACTTCTGCCTCTAGGTTTCTTCTACAGAAACAATCATCTCTCTTTGCAAGCGAGCGGGAGTAGTTCTGTACCACAACGCTTCACAGGTGGCCCCCTCAACCTCAATCTCGTTAATAGATTTGCTCCTCTGTCTGGCTTAGACTTGTGCAATTGACTGTCCCCTGTAGCTTTATCTGTAACTGAGGCACAATTTAACCAATCTGTCCCCTCTGTTGGGATAGCTTTAAGTTCTCAGATGGTTACAACTGGGGGGTCTGAGCATATGGAGGCTCTGACATTGATGGACAGCGGGGAAGGTATCGCCACGAGCTTATTAAGCATCTTATCATGGAATATTGCTAGCTTATCATCGAAGACCTCTTCCTCTGACTGGTCTAGTTTTATTGAGTTTTATGACATCATTGCCCTGCAGGAGACCTGGTCCTGAGTACCATATTTCGACCAGGTTATTTGGCCTTTGGTAAACCTGCTATTGCAAACCCCAAGGGACGCTCTTCGGGAGGTCTATTGGTTTGAATAAGACAGCGGGTGAGCCTCCAGGTTGAATATCTTGTGAATGATAACACGGATATCCAGGATCTTAAAATAAATCTTGATTAAGACCCTGGTTTTATACGCTAGTGGCATGGCCGGTGGGAAAGCCTCACCAACTATCGCTAGCCTAGAGCACTTTACCAAGTCAATGGAAGGATAAAGTAAGTGGGTCATTGTGGGTGATTATAACTGTACGTTTGAGCCGCTCGGTATAGAGGATGCAAGCCTTACTAGCGAAGAGGATGCAAATTGGGGTATTCCGTCCTTAAAGCTTCCCCCAATTAATAAATGGACGGAGGCAGTCCTCCAATTAAAAAGTTTTACACTGGAGGGTGGGCTCCGGAACTCAATAGGAGAACTAAATCTGACGGCAATGGTAATCCCACTTTTAATAAAGGGAGAAGAAGTAGCAGGATCGACTACATTCTTATTAATTTAGAACTATGGTCAAGACTAAAGGATATGGAGGTTTTAAAAAGACCAGAGAGCGACCATGACCCATTGTCATTAACACTAGAGGTAAAGGGTCACCCACTGCTGAGCTCTGGCTCAGAAACTGCCATGGCAGATGTTGTCATGTCCCTTGACTGTCGAAGAGTAAAATGGGCACGGGTATCAGAGGATGGGGGAGCTATGGTACAGATAAGGTCTACTCTCGAAGAATCCCTTGTAGCCCTATCCCATCTCAACCCCAGTGAGGCTAGCCATATTAGTCTTATAGAGGCCCATGAGTCCCTGTTCACTAAGCTGATAAGCTATTTTACAAAAACAACAAAAAGGTCTATGGCCCTTCCCAATCACAATGCTGCGAAATGGTATGATGGGGCAAGTAGGGTAGCTTTTAGACAATTGTCCCAAGCCATAAGGGTGGACTCTGCAAAGGAGATAAGGAAACTCAGGGCAGACTACAAGAATACCCAATATAATATGACAATAGATGGAGGGACCTCCTAGATGCAATCAATGGGAAAAACTGGTGTCCGTTCTGGCACATAATTAAATGGGGTAATAGCAGTGCTGGCCCGGCCCCAGTTAACAATGTTCCACCAGAAGTTTTGGTCGTATATTACCAGGCCCAATTTTCATTATCCGAATAGGCATTGGGTACCTGCCCTGTGTAGAGACGGACTCTGTCCTATCCTTCACATCAGTGGAAATCGAGAGAGCCATTGATGGAGTAGCCTCAGGTAGGGCACCTGGTCCGGATTGTATCCCGGCGGACATATATAAATCAGATATAAATCAGACCGCGAAAACTGGGTAAAACACATTCATATCCTAGCTAATGGTTTGGCTAGAGGTGCCCCTATTCCGGACTCCTAGTGGGGGGCTGTAAAAATCCCCATATATAAAAAGGGGTATCGCGCTCATCCCTCCAACTGCAGGCCCATAAGCATTATAGACATTCTTCAAAAAATTGTGGCGAGATTAGTGTTAAGTAGGGTAAATAGGTGATGAGAATGAAATACTAACCACTTATCAAGCAGGCTTTCGCTCCCATGTTAGCACTATCGATCAAGTTTTTAGATTTATGTTGATATACTGGAATACAGTGGTCTTAGCAGGGGGACACTCTATGCAGCATTCGTAGACCTCAAATATGCATTTGACTTAGTCCCCCGACCCAAGATGTGGGATACCCTCAGGGAGGCCGGGATGCCTGCTGAGATCTTATCTTTTATTGTAAAACTCCATGAATCAACATATGCCCAAGTACGTTGGGGTCAGCAGGGTGAGTTAACATACCGCTTTCCTGTGAGCAAGGGAGTAAGGCAGGGGTGTGTTCTGGCCCCTACCTTTTTCTCACTGTTCAGAAATAATGTTATCTCATACTACACTGACTTTCCTACGGACGCACCTACTCTTGCAGGATCTAGGGTTCCGCTGTTAATGTTTGCAGACAATACTTTAATTTTGTCCAAGACGCAATCTGGTCTGCAATGTGCCATTGATCGATTCACCTTGTTCTGCAATGACAATGACTTAGTAGTTAACGTCGATAAGACGAAGTTCATGGTCTTGCATAAACAAAAAGTAGTGAAAGCTAGAGTGGAAATGAATAATGTGCCCCTGGAGCAAACTGACTCCTTTGCATATTTGGGCGTTACTTTGGGCAAACGTCTGAATTGGAAGCCACAATTAGATTTACTAGTCTTAAGGCATAATCAATTAGCAGGGGCCCTGTTAAAAGAATTCCGGTTGTCTGAAACGAAACCAGTTGGCCCGGCATTATCCATATACAAAGGGAAGGTGAGAGCTTCAATAATATACGGAACCGAACTATGGGGAGTTGAAAATTTAGTATCACTAGTCTTAGCCCAGAACAAGTTTTTGAGGGCATTGACCGGTCTTCCTCAATCCTCCTCTCTTAACCCCTTATTACTAGATCTAGGATGTATTCCCTTTGAGGAGGCTGCAGGTTTTAGACCACTTGCCTACTGGCAAAGTCTCTGGACTACCCCGGAGTTAGCTCCCTATGCAAAAGCCGTCAGGTTTACTATAGATGCTGACAAGGCAAACAAAATCCCCTGGCTAGGAAAGATCAAGGCACTGTTATTAGATATGGGCCTCATCCACTTGTGGGAGGTCCCAGTAGGGAATTCCTTCCCATCTAAAAAAGACCTTAAAGTTCTATACAGGGAAAGGGTTAACGTACAGTCTTTGTCCGCTTTTACTAGTGGTTCCCTTACATGCCTGTTTTTAGATTTTAAATATGAGGATAAGTTGGAGGTCTATTGGGATATTATCACACGTCCTGATGTTAGAAAACTATTTCATCAGTTTAGAGTAGGCACTCTACAGATAAAAACCAGCAGGTCACCTACTTAGAACACCTACTGTCAGTCAATAAAACTTTATTCGGACAGATTCTGGCCATAAAAGTACATTTTTCATAAAAACACATACATTTTGGAAGTAGGTCAGAGATATAATTAGAAAAAACACGGTTAAAATGTGTTAGTCTTACAAGAAAAATATTCAAATAGGCACAGGTCATTACTATTAAAAAGCCTGATCTTTCCTCTTACGAATTGCCCCATGTAAAAAACTTGCAACCCCGTAGCAAACTAATGGAGAATGAATCATCTGTAAGTAAATCAGTGCTAGTCTTACTTGTGCAAAATAGCGATCTCTAAAAAGTGGTAGAATAGGTTTAGCTCGCAACTCAGTATAAAAACCACAACAAAAAAAAAAAGCAACAGATCTTGGTCAGAAAAATTACCACATGATTGCAAGGTGCCTAACTTTGCAAAGCTTTGACGTACAGTTAGGGACCAGTGGATACAATTGAATCTGAATCTAGATAAAAGGAAACGATGATGCAGATTATTTACAAATGACCATAAAGGTTGACATAAAATTCCAGAACTAATAATCATAAAATGTCTACATGTAGATTTCTTAAGTTCATTTGCTTCCCTATCCAGTTGTCTTCATGTTAGAAATTGTGTTTTTATGGCTTTCACATATTCAGGGTGTAGCTTTCTTGGGCGATTAAATAGCTCTGATTGCCCAAGTGCTGAACTCTGTCGGAAGAAATACTTTAGGCAGGGAATATCTGCAGCTCTGTCTAACATCATGCAGTCCTCTAAAATAATTTGCTTTAGATTTGGCTTATCTCTAGACCAAATTTGTAGCCACCATATCAAGGGTGCTACAGCAATACTGTCAGTAATGTAACCCTGCTTTAATTCCTCATGTGCCATAAACGATGGAATGCTGGAGGGAGCAGCTAGGAGTTTACGTATATGTTTGTTTTCAGCTCCTTAAAAATTAATGCTTTCCTTATGACCCCAAACCACACTACCATACACTGGCATAGCAACGCATTTCTCATTATAAATCTTTAGCAGTGGTGGTATGGGTTTGCTCCCTAATCTTCTTGCAAAGTCCAGTGAGGTTCCGGCTAATCATGCCAAAACATTTTTATTTAGGGCGCGCTGTTCCACCCAAGAACCATTTTCATCAAATAACACACCCAAATATGGGTATGTTGGTACATTAGTTAGCACTCCGCCTTTACATGGGAGAGACTTTTTCCCTCTTTTTAGATTTCCAAGTGACATGATGTTTGATTTAGTAAAATTGACCGCAACGTCGAGAGCTACCATAAAATCAATAAAAGTATTAACTAAAGATTTTAAAGCAATAGGCGCCCTGGCAAGTAAAACTGCATCATCTGCATATACAAGTGCTGGAATTGATTTAGAACCTACTCTTGGGAGGTCTCAACATGAGTTTGATAGCACTGCCCCTGACTCAATTATATAAAGTGTAACTAAAACTGGAGCAATAATGCACCCCTGCCTCACTCCTCTTTTTACATTCCAGGATTTTGTTATACCTTACTGAGGCAGTCAGATTAAGTTGGGACCAGTGCAAGAAACTTACTAAGTTTCTATCCATCCCAATTTCAAGCAGCATTTGACATAGCTTGGACCTGTTTACCTTGTCAAAAGCAGATGTTAAATCCATAAAGGCCAAGAACTTACGCCCTTTTTTGGCTAGGGTGTATTTGTTAGTAATCATGAGTAGGTTCATACATTGCTCCACTGTACCCCTACCCTTACCAAAAACCGTAATGTAGATCGGACAACTCTTCCTTTTCTTCTAGCCAAAGGCATAAACAATCTAAAATTACTTTGCCCATTACTTTTTCATGCAGAGTCCAACAAAGAAATTGAACGATAACAGGCAGTATCATCCCTGGCACCTTTTTTTATAAATTGGCAGAATCACTGCCGTTAACCAAGAGCGTGGTTAACCTACCTTTGTAGCCGCATTGAATACCTCAGTTAGGAATTTTGCCCATATACCCGAGTCTGATTTATAGACGTCCACATGTATCCCATCGGGACCCGGGGCTTTACTTGCTGACATATCCTCATTCACTTTCTGAACCCCTTTTACATCAAACCCTAGAGTGAGTTGTTCAACTTTTGGTAGACAGAACGGGCCAGTTTGTTCTATGTCAACCTCTGCATATATCTGTGCAAAGTGACTAACCCACCTGTCGACTGGAAACCCACACTCCATTCTAGTTGGGTTGTTATCTTTAAAAAAGGAGCTATTAACTACCTTCCAAAATTTTGCATTATCCACTTGTACGCTTGCTCGTGTTAAGTCCTCCCATGCCTGATCCCTTAAAGTAGCCTTCCTTGTTTTTAAAGCTGTATCATATGCTTTCCTTTGTCTTTTAATCTGTTCTGGATCTCTAGGTAAACTTTTTAATGCGACCATAAGGGCTTTGTGAGTTTTAGAGCAGTTGGCATTAAACCACCTAAATTCTTTTGCACCTACCAAAGTCTTCTTGCCTGTTAACTTTTTACCAATTAGCTTTGTTAACTTGTCATAAGCCTGGAGTACTTCTGTAGGCTGACTATGTTCGTTAAGGCACTGCTCAATCTCCTCTTTACCCTCAGTATATAACTCTTCTAAAAAGAGCTCGAGGACCATTTTATCCGATTTTATTTTCCGATCCTGGTCCGTGGGCCGGAAATCCCCATTTGCAAAGATGTTTTGCTCTGCACCCCGAAAGACCATTAGCCCCTTGGATTCAGCAATGATGGGATTATGGTCACTGAAATCGGTTTGAACTGCCCTAACATCCCGCATATTTTGATATAGGGGAGCTGATATTACAACATAATCTATAGTTGAACTACTCCCTCTCCCAAAGAACTATGGTATAATCTCTGCTTCCTCCCCCGCCTCTAGGCAGTGTGAGTAATTACTTGCTAATAAACTTTCTAGCTGGGCGCTTGGGGGGTATGCTTAAAGTGGGCCACTAGTGGTAGATCTTCGTAGATCTCCCCATCAAGCAAACATTTTAGTTCGCAACAGTGTATGTTAAAACACCCCATTATTATTATTTTGTATGGAGAGTGTCTCTCCTGTGCAAGCTCCTCTATAAAACTTTCAAGATCATTTAAATGTTCACTGTCGTGAACCCTGCAAAATAAGTTATAAAAGTTTACAATTACCAGGGTTACATTGCTTGGGAAGGTTAATTCTACAGCTAATAGATGAGGGGAGGAGCTAGGCAAAGCCTTGATGGTACATGACAAATTTAGCAAACCACCATTTGCTTGTCCTGCTACTGATTGAGATGCAGATTTAAAATAAGAGGCAAGGCCATCCATTACAAAGGAGTCAGACTTGTCCCAAGTCTCTTGGAGTACAATAATGTGACCCGTCTTCATTACGGCTAACCAATGTTCATCGTCTCTTATTGCTTTCAAACCTGAAAGTTCCATGTCATAAAGGTACACACCAAAGGATCAAACACTTTGTGGTACGGTAATTGAGATATACTAATTGTTTGTACTCTTAAAGGAGAGTTAATACTGGTCATTTTCTCAGAAAGGGTTGGTTGTCAATCCGCACTGTCCAGATCCCTAATGGTATAAATCTGTTAATGAGAGGGATTGGTAGATTCCTAGTGGTGCCCTCTTCTTGTGATTTCAATGACCTTCCTTGGGACCGAGTATATCTATTTCCTTCAAACCTGTGAGGGAATAACCCTACTGGATAGAAATAGAAAAGTGAAACGGGCTGTATTCCTATGAACGACTCTGCTCTCATCTGGCCATGTAATATAGCTCTTACGTGTACAGGATGAGTTACATTAACTACAATACAATCCCCACTTCTATCTTTCTTTGTGGCTTTCTCCACACAACCAACTCTTCTTGCCATGAGATATGGGGGGCAAAAGATTGTCCGCGTGATTGTGATTTATCCAGCCAATGTATCACCTTATGTAGAAGGTCAACTGTGAACTCTCTGGAGTTATCATGTAAGGGAGGAACTCCTACTAGGACAGTTACAAGTGGGGCTGACTCAGGAGGCATATGTAAAACTTCGGTTCTTGGACTCATCAAGCTATTTAGTTTATGTGAGTTTGGGCCATTGGGCTCATTCCAATGAGTCAATCTAGTTTCCTAAGGTGCAGCCCCTAGTAATTCATAGCGGGGCTGTGTCTGGAGCAGTTGCTTGAGCCCAATCATTTTCGAGGTAACTGGTCATTCCTTGTGGGCCTAGCCTACCTACGTTCTGTGTATTACCACTTGATGAATGAGGTGGCTCCCTGTGTGCTCTTGAAATACTTTTATTAATTAACGCCCCCTTATTTTAGGATTGACTAGTTCGATCCTTCCCCTCGGCCACTAAGGGATGAATCTGTCCCACTGATTCTGACCCCGTTATGTTCGAGGTACTCACCATGAGCCGTTCATTAGCCTGAAGTAGTAGTAATTCCAATTTGTCCAGCCCAGCAATAATAGGGCTTAATTGTGATTTTATGATGTCTTCTAATTTTGAGGAGAGGCTACTTACAATTTGTCCCAATCGCACATTAATTTGATCAACAATAGGTGGTGCGGTTTGTTTTTTCGATTGCTGCAAAGTTTTCCGGTCATCACCTCTTTTCTTTTGTCCTGGGGGCTCAAATAAGGAGGGGCCCTCGTCTTGGTTGCCATCCACCTCATCCAGTAAATGGGTGGCAATTAATGGTGATGACATAAGCTCACCTTGCACTATTTTTGATGGGGTGTTGAGGGTGCTGGGCTCGAGGGCAAACTGTTCAGTTCCAATGAAAGCCTACACTTGGTTAAAGCAATTTCATTGGATAAAACATTTGCAGCCCTGGTGAGAAAGGAATCAAGGGTTGTCACTGCCACCCCCCACTAGACCCTTTCATGGGTTGCTTCCTCTTAGCCATTTTCCCCTTATAATCAAAATGCTAGTAGTTTACAGGTTATTCAAGAAAGATGCAACATGATGTAACAAATTGTAACCAGAGAATGCAAGAATACTAGACACTTGTACAATGGCTAGGATTCTCGCCATGGGTAAAATCTGTCAGTTTAAAAGAAATCAAGTCCCGCATTCATCAAATCAGGGCTGCCAATAAAAGAATTATACCCAGAAAGTGGTCACCAAACTACACCATAATCATAGAATGGGATTTAGTTGGTTTGCTGAACACTCAGTGCAAACACCCACACCTCTCAAGTAAGTTTAGTCACACAAAAAGACGACTCACTTAAATATGGTCTTTGCAGTTTTCCTTGAGAAGGGTTTGATAATCAACAGAGTGAGCTCATGGTCCAAAAGAAAGAGAGGTAGCCCAGCCCTGCCTCTTCCTGGCAATGACAGCTTCGACCGGACACGCAAGTGCGCAGGTGTTTTTATGCACCATCAGGCGAGATGGCGGTGTTTTGTGGCCCTTCCTGCTGCTGGGGCTCCTGGGATATGGAGTCCTCTCTGCCTGGTCTGCTGCCCAAAAACATCCTCACTAGGCTGAGCCTCTTATACTGCTGCCTCCATCATAGCAGTTGCCCCTGGCCTCACCTCTGTCACGGGCATTTAACTTGCTATCAGCTCACACAGTTGCCTGCTTAGTGGCCGGATTCCGTAGTCCGTAGTCTAACAGCCCCCCAACCGAATCCACCAGGTCTTCTTAGCGTATAGTGTTGGCGAGGTGTCCCATCTCCTCAGGATCAGCCATCCTGGAACCTCAAGGCCACGTGACCACTCCTCTCATGGTTGGTTGTAGCAAGAAGGCACAGGGGTGGGTCAAAGCCCCAGCAACTGCAGCCCGCCGCGGCACAATTTTTACTCGCTCGTCTGATCGTCGAGGCCTCGCCGGTCAGGCGTGTCTCTGTGCACCGCTATCGCTCGCTCTTTCTCACCGCGATTTAGCTCCACAATGTCACAGTCTAGAGCTCTTCTCGCAGCCAAACAGCCCGGTTCGGGTCACCGCTCCAGTACGGAGGTGTCCGACAGTCCGGCAAGTGTTGCTATGCCACACAGGTCGGCGACTCGGTAAACTGCATTAATCTCATTAATCTCATTTCCTTCGATTTTGCTTGTGCCTTGATGTTTTGCCTAACAATGCCACTCAGCTGGTTGTAACCAGACGGCTGGATTTAGCAGATATAACGGATATTAGGGACCCGAGGTACAGAGCTCCCTCAGAACACCGCCATCCCCTCGACTCCGAAGCCACACCCCTACTGTGGAAGGAGGGTTGCAGACTAACACCTGAACGCATAGCTGCTATTACTAATAGGCCTGTTCCTAAGACCCAGCGCGAGGTACACGCCTTTATTGGGATAACTTTGTATTGTCTGCATTGGATACCTAATTACTCCCTACTAACAAAACCTCTTCTTTACCTAACCACCAACGATATGAGGACACCTGCATGCCAGGAAGCTTTTCAGCAATTAAAGGTTGCACTTTGCTCTGATCCTGTGCTTGGTGCTCCTGACTACCAGAAGCCTTTTGTACTCTATGTGCATGAGACGGACGGTTGTGCACTTTCTGTTCTAACACAGGGTTTCGGTGGTAAGCATAGACCCTGTGCTTACTTCTCTGCTATTTTGGATAATGTCACCAGAGCGCTTCCGAGCTGCCTGAGATCTGCTGTGGCGGTGGTGGTTTCTATCAGGCAATCTGCAGGACTCGTCCTTGATACCGATCGCATAGTGATGGTACCTCATGCTGTTTAAACAAGACGAAGACACAGCACCTCACCACTGGATATGAGCTGACCTTATTTGCTCCGCACATTTCCATTAAACAATGCACTACTTTGAACCCAGCCACGTTACTACCCCTCCCTTTGGAAGAAAGGGACAGTGATGTCCATGATTGTTTATTTCGAATTGAGGAAGAAACGAGGGAACGGGAAGACCTGTCTGATGTTCCCTTATCTGACACCCAAGGGGAACTTCATGTTGATGGCTCTTGTTTCAAACTACTGGACGGCACCACTACTGCAGGCTATGCAATCACCATGTTATACACTGTAGTTGAGTCATCTTGTGTTCCATATCAGTCGGCCCAAGCTGCAGAGCTAGTTGCCCTCCTTAGGGCTTGTGAGCTGAGTGAAGGACTGGCTGTTAATGTCTACACTGACAGCCATTATGCTTTCGGGGTAGCCCACAATGTTGGGCTCCTCTGGGCAGAGAGAGGTGGGGCATCTGAGACTTGCTAGTCTCTAATGTCATGGTACTATGGTTACCTATGGTTCCATGACCATGGTTATGTTCTGTATTGAGTTTCCTAGGTTGTAGAATGTCTTTGTTCAAATGCCTGGAGCTGTTACCCAAACTGGATGTGGCTTGGATGTGTCCTTCCTTTCCTTGGAATAAACTTGAAGCTCTTCGCCGTACCTGCGTCCTGTGTCATCTTTCAGCTGCATGAGAATCTTACAAGAGGGTTCTTAACTTAGCACGCACTGCAAATACAGAACGGCCCATTGATACCCCGATTGTTGTCTGCTTTAACACTTTCTGATAAGTTAGCAATAGTGAAATTAAGTGCTCATAAAGCCATAACAGATGATGTTGAGAGAGGAAATGTGTTTGCAGACCAGACGGCTAAGGAGACAGCTCAATCAAAGATGAAAAATATGTTTGTGGCAGGCCCCGCTAGGTGGGTTCCAGACAATGGAACGTTTGAGGACACATTGGAAAACGTTAGGGAGATTAAGAGAGAGGCAACTATAGATGAACTGGCAATATGGGAGGAAAGGATGGGACGTCTGGACGTGAATGGGTGTTGTACTGACTTGTCAGGGAAATAGAGGTGGCTGCTGCCTAAGGCTTATGTTCTCCCTGTTGTTACTATGGCTCACGGCCTGGCTCACATTAGTGCCGAAGAGATATGTAAGCTACTGGATCCAGTATGGCAGAATGACAATATCTCCAAGGTAGCCACACATTTGGTAAAACACTGTATTATCTGTCTAAAACATAATCCTAGAAATGGCACCCCTACACCTGCAGGTAACTTTGCACCGCCTTGTTTCCGTTTCGAGGTTCTCCAGATGGATTTCGTCAAAATGGAAAGAGAAAATAACCTGAAATATATACTAGTGGTAGTTTGTGCATTCAGTAAATGGATTGAAGTTTACCCCACCAAAGGGAATACTGCTAAGGTGACTGCAAAGGCACTCTTGAAAGAGTAGTTCCAACGCTATGGATTGCCACGCGTGATGTGAGTGACAATGGAAATCACTTTGACGCAAAAGTCATTCATCTGATGTGCAAGGGCTTATCAATTAAGCATAAGTTTCATGCTGCGAACCACCCCTAGTCTGTAGGTCTGGTTTAGAAGTACAATGGTAGTCTCAAGCTGAAATTAGCAGAAATCTTAGAGAGCACAGGGTTGTGATGGTCAGATGCGTTGCCTTTCGTGTTGTTGTGTACGAGAGAGACAGCACTTTCTAGAAAAGGATTATTCCCCTACAAGGTGGTCTTTTGGGTACCCTGCTAATGTCTGGGGCATCCCACTACACAAGCACTTCTCCGAGATAGAGTACCTCCTGTTGATAAATTACTTGTATGAGTTGACTAAAGATCTCTGTTCTGTTCACGAACAGATTCAAGCCACACTGTAACCAGTACCAGAGGGGCCCGGGCACTAGTTGCAGGCCGGATGCTGGGTGATGATAAAGAATTTTCATCAACAGAACAGTTTGGAGCCAAGGTGGAAGGGACCTGCACAGGTGTTGCTTGAAAACCCATACAGCCGTCAAGCTAGAAGGCCAAAAGAACTGGGTGCATGCTTCCCACTTGAAAAAGGTTCCTTTACCACTTCCGGGAGCTAGTGCCTCGCTTCATTCCTTTCTCTGAGACCCAGTTAAGGGGGGCGCAAACCGAGGAGGAGAGTGACAAGGCTCTATTTGAGGCGATTCCCCCTGAGATAAGGGCCACCCCGGGTGCTCCCGCTTCTGGTGTACAACAATCTGAGTCTCGATGTCTGACTGAGCCTGAATTCTTGCCTCTTTTAGTGTGTTGGTGCTATGTCCCAGGCACCTGCTTTAGATTAGAGTCAACTACACTAGTGCACTGCCCTGAACACTCAAAAGGATTGTTGAGGGTATTGGCCCAGGAGGGAGGGTGCCGTATCCTAAAAGAAGAGGATTTGTTTCTCAGCAAGGGCCACTATTTTTTTCCAGCAAGAGTTACAATCATGCACCTTCTCCGTGGGAGTGTATTGATGAACAATAGGAACCTGCTAGTGAGGCTCTGAAGGACACTGGGCGAAGAGTACCCCTCTCGTTGGTTGTATTTTTGTGGCTCCAATCTCTAAAGTGCTTTTATGTACCCATTTGATGTTGTGAAATATTGAGGGAGGAGCAAACCTTTGTGGATTCTCCAATGCAGCACAGTAGCCCTGGGTGGTCCAGTTGGTCTACAGGGAGTAGGGTAGTAGTGTTCATTCTCTTGGTAACAATAACACTGTTTGGGGTAGTCTGGTAATTAGACGAACAACACCCTGTGCATTCTCTGCTATAGACTAACCCAGCTCCAGTTGAGCATTTGTTTATTACATTAGCCCCGCATAAAGAAAGACATAGACAGACTTATACCCAGAATGCTTTTATCCATATGCTTCACCAGGTACACAGCACCTCTAATGCCACAAAGTGTTGGGTGTGTGGGCTACTCCCCTCAGTATTGCACAAAAATGACTTACTGGTGTCATTACCCATATCATATTTGGGTAGCTGTGAAGCCTGGTTTCAACTGCTTTCTATGGTCTACATGCACTACTATACAGATGCGATAAAAATGACATAGGCTGATTAAGAGACGGTTTTACAATATATAGTGATACATGAGGGGTACATGCCTGGGGCAGATGGAATGGAGGGTACCCTGCATCCTGAAAGTATTTACAACTCATGAAAATGTTACCTGGTTGCAAAACGAAGTACTAGACTTCCAAGGATTCAATGTCACTGAATACTTTAAATATTACTGAAGACAAAGCTATGCTCATCCACGTGATAAATGCAACAGCTAGATTTTGTTTTCAAGGGTTATGGAATGTTTCAGTAGGGTAGAGTCATTGTAACTACACATATCGATTTAATACTACCAGTAGTCCACCCTTGCTACACCCCCGAATGTATATTTCATCTGTGGGGAACAAGCTTATACTTGGCTTCCTAGAGGGTGGTCTGGCCGATGTTATCTCTCCTACCTCCCATTTATATTGCACCATCCAATTATCACAAACATCATTAATTGCATCGTAGGGATCTTTACGTGCATCGAGTTAAGAGAGTTGTTAATCCAGATGATATTGAACAAACAGATAGCTCCCTACAGCAATTCACTGATATAGTGAAGGGTATTGTACTGTTTTGGGGCCCCATGTTCAACAGCTGCAAGATTCGTCGCCTTGCAAGAGTTGTTGAGGGAGTCATCAATACTACTGCTGGTATATTAACCAATATTACAGTTGAGCTACAAGGCTCGTTTTGTTTCAAAATCGAATGGTTTTAGACGTCATCCTAGCTGATAGGGTTGGAGCTTGCCGTGTCTTTGACAGCAGTTGTTGTGTTTAGATACCAGATAGTGCTTCAACTGAACATTCTGCAATACAGACATTACACAGGCTTGCTTCAGATATTCATCAAAATAATGGTTCATGGTCCCTCACAGGGTGGCTCTGGGGTCTACTGGCTTCATGGGGTTGGAACATTTTTCTTGTCTTAATAGCTATCACAGGGATCATATTTTCCCGTTGTTTGTGCATTAATTGTCTCCCACCCTGTTGAAACTATTGTGTGAGTAAACTCACCCCTAACATTACACTGCCCAAACAGGATATTAAGACTTCCCCTAGGATGATGCAGGAGATTCAGTCCATTATGCTTATGGATGAGGGAATATTTGAATATTAAATGAATTTATTTGATGCTTGCGTTTTGCTCTGTTTTGCTTTGCAATATAAATGACTATGCACACTCCTCTCTTCCTCCTTAGAATTGTACAGACCATACCGGATAGCAATAAAGCTTTTAGCCACATATGCTAAAAGGAGGGTGTAACCTGGGAGGGACCGGTGTTCGCGCTGACTGAAGGGAAAGGCAACAGGCGGGTTTTAGTTATCACGGGATTTATTGCTTCAAATAATATATCAGAGCAAGTCTTTCTGGGCAAGGTAGTTCTCCGTGGAGACCGACTTCTGGGGCTCCTCTTATCGCGGGCTTCGACTGTCCTGGACCTCCGATAGCCTAACTGGCTCCGTCGGGACTGGGATTCTTCTCGTTCCGTCGTGGCGTCTCCACACCCGGGACCGGAAGAAAAACAAAAGAAAAGTAGGAGGTGAGGGGGGTATCCAACCCGTATCAACACTCAGGGAAAGGGAGTGAGGAGAACTCTGACCCATGCTCCGACTCTATGTACAAGTGCGGGGAGGGGGGTGCTCAGGGTAGGGGAAACCGGGACAAGGGGAACCGCTATTTTACAACGGGACCGCCCTTACGTCCCACCCAGCCCCGGATCGTGTTACGCACCTGGGCAAGCCACACACCTCCCCCGGGTGGGTGGCTGGGCGGCTCGTGGGACCGGTGGCCTCCAGGCGTCTCCTCCGCAGACAGGACCTCTTCTCCTCTCAGCAACTCGTTTCTCCAGCTCGCTTCTGTCTTCCTCCAACCGCTCTCTTCTTCTCCACTCCGGGTGTACAAGCACACCTCTCCTCGCGGGGCTTCCGCATTTGATGGCGTTCCGTCGTTCTGAATCCCCGCCCACTCGTCCTCGGTCTGCGCGTTAAAGGGCCAGTCCCTTTCATCCTCCGTGTATGATGCGGTCTCTGAGGCACACCCTCGGTAGTCCATCTGCTGAGGGAGAGAAGAGGGTGTAAATGAGGGAGTGCTCCTGGCTCCCTGGAGTCTTTCAGGTTCGTTTCCTACCACTGGTAGCGCATACGGGGGCACCCCGTTACAAACCTCCCCCCTAGGACGCTCACGTTCGGGGAGCGGATGTCTGGACAAAAAGTCTGCACCCACGTTCTCGGTGCCCTTCCGATGCTGCACCGTGAAGGAAAAGGGCTGTAGGGACAAGAACCATCGCATTACCCGAGCGTTATTGGACTTGTTCCGTGCCATCCAGAGAAGGGGGGTGTGATCAGTGAACAGGGTAAACGGGTGTCCTTCAAGATAGTATGATAGTTTCTCCACAGCCCACTTAACTGCCAAACACTCCTTGAGGCACACCCTCGGTAGTCCATCTGCTGAGGGAGAGAAGAGGGTGTAAATGAGGGAGTGCTCCTGGCTCCCTGGAGTCTTTCAGGTTCGTTTCCTACCACTGGTAGCGTATACGGGGGGCACCCCGTTGCAGAGGGTCTGTTAGGTTTGAAATTCCCCTCTCATATAAAGCACCTGCCTATGCTATATTAGATTAGCAATATGTGTCTAAATAGATGCCATTGGTGTTCACGTTATGCAAACCCACTGAGTTATCCCTGTAACATGTAAGCTTTTGTTAGCCGGTATGACTCTATTTTGTATTTCGTAACATGTATTAGACTACTTGGCTTGTGCTTGAACTAGGTCTTAGTATTCAGAATTACCTGCCTCAGCAGAACACTGTACTTCCTTATTATTTTAGTTCAAGATTGCTACCCGGCTTGCTAACGAGCAATTATTCTGCTTCTGCACACCATTCTCAATGTGTAACTCTGCTCCCATGTTAGGAGATGCTGAGACTCAGCACAGTGGCCTTGGACCACTGATAGAATGTACCCATCTGGCAGCTCATCTCTGTGCCTCCTTTGTCTATGCCCGGCTCAGGCCGGTGGTTTTCCACTAGAGGTGCGGCCAAAGTCTCCGAAAGGGGTTTATCATGTATTAGCAAACGCTGGGGAGGCAGTCCCCTTGACAGACACCTTAGGGTGAAGGACTGATAGGGCTCCTCTGCAGAGTATATGCTGAATAAATGTAAGTTTGTATTCTCTAATGGCTGACTGACTCTTCATTTTGGGAGGGCATAGCAGGTGGTTGTAGGTAACCCGTGTGGCCCTACAGGGCCCCGTCCTTCACCTGGAGGAGCTTCTTTAAAAACTACACTGGAGGTCCCACAGCATGTAACTCATGCGGGAAGCCCCCAGGCGAGGCCCGGGTGAAGACCAGGCCAAGAGTGGCCCTTCTGTGCCTGTTCGCGTTTGGAAGAGGCTGGGCTTGGCCCTGCTTCTTGGCTTCAGTTCTCTGAATACTATCTGGGATCATCTCGATGTGTACACCCGCCCATTACAGTATGGATTAGAACTACAGAGATAGGAGGAAAAGTAAAGTCTACCCTGAATGAAATTCAGGTAACCTACTTAAAATTAGATTTGTCTTATGTACTTATTAAGGATTAAGGATGGGGGAACGTAAGGGGCTTCATCAAACTGTGGATCAAGTAAGGCGAGAGGCTTTGCAAACTCAATCAAAAGCTATCTTACATCTGTTATGGGTGAAATTGAAACTGAGATTGAAAGGGTTGAGGCAAGGAAGGATTCTGCCATCAAAAACTCTGCCTCTAAACTACCCAGGATCTTGGCCCCCACAGAATCTGAGAAGAGTCAGTCCATTAGGCACACTATCCACACTACCCGCGAGCACTCACTAACTGTAGCCCTTCCTCTCCATCCAAGACTATCATCTCTACGCTCACATCTATTGCTCTCTCCATTAATATATGCACTGTACAGGATGTATGTGTCCCCACATTACCTGAAGTGACTTCCAAGGCAGAGAGTCTTCCCAGCAAGAAAAGCAGGCAAAAGGTGAGTAGACCTACAAATGTGGAGTCAGTGCAATTTAACCCAAAAATAAATCCCCCAACCATGTCAGAAAAAGGTATAAAAGCTAAGTAAAACGTGGGTAAAAATCATGTCAGGAAACTTTCCCTGGAGAGCTGCGGCACATACAAATCTGAGCAAACTTGCTCGGTTCTGGAACATCTGGGAAGCCAACTTAAAATAATAGTAAAATCTTGGGCAGCGGCTATTGAGAAACTTGTCATTTTGGATCCGAAAATTGATACAATTTCCAGAACTGAGGAGACGTTTTTGGAAAAAGTGGTCTCTCTGAACAAACAATGGAAGGCCTTCAGTGAACAGAAAACAACAGAGAGAGCAATAGAGGAAGTAACAGATGTTATTCAGCCAAATACACAAGAAGTGCAAACAAGATTTTTGCAAGCCACCCACCTAGAGAGAGATGCAGCACATGCCCCACAGCCTAAATTAAAGCAAATGAGTCAGGCACCTGTAGGCCTATGGCTCATCCTTAATAGGGACCCATGGGTAAGAAGCAGCCCCACTCGGTTCAAGGGGAAGGGTATCCAACCCCATATTCCCCCAGAATGTACACCTTATGTATTTGTTTCAGAGAACACACCCAAGTTAGGTCACGCTCAAATTAGCCACATACTTCTTTGGTAAATACGTTTTCTTTTTAGCTAAGGAAAAATTCTGGATGGGTAATGACTAATCTAATGAAACGCAAGAAGAGTTGCTTGGGTAGGACCATTTTTAAAGACATCACCGGGAGACGGCATTATCAATAATTTCAGATATATCTCCACCTGCAGTGGGCATGAGAGCTCTGCCCTTAAGTTGTTTCTATCAACCACATTTTTCTATGTTCCCAACCCCTCAAGAAGGACACATGCAGTCAGGCCTTTGGCTGGACAAAGGAAAACTTGAACATCAAACAAACTATCCTTGCACGACCAACAGATTTGAGGCACTGTCATCACTGGTACTCCAAGATTGAAAGCCACAAATACATAGGATAGGATAGAATAGGATAATATTTGTAAAGCACACTATACCCAAAGGTGTCAAGGCGCTAGGCAGACAAAAACAGGGGAAAGAGCGCAACAGCAGCTTAAGAGGGGAACAGCCAGGTTTACAGGAGTTTCTTGAAAGCAGGGAGAGAACTTGCGTTGACGATGGCCAAGGAGAGAGACTTCCAGAGTTTGGCGGCGGCGACAGAGAAGGAGTGGCCGCTCCATCTGGATCAGCGGAATCTGGGTGAGACCAGTTAGTTCTGTGTGGATGATCTCAACGTCCTCCCTGGAATATACCATTGAAATAAAGATTTGAGTTCGGACAAGCCTTTGTTATGCATGGCCTTCTATACTGAGCTTAAGAAATTAAATGAGATGCGCTCCTTAATGGGGAGACAATGTAGCGTACAGATCCCTTCTCTAGCAGACTGAAGTTTGGGAATTTTAAGAATCAGTCTTGCTGCTGCATTCTGTATCACCTGGAGCATATTCAGTGATGCAGTGGCGATATTGAGGTAGAGGGCGTTGCAGTAATCAAGATGAGGGGTAATCAGTGCAATGATAATTGGCCAATGTAGTTCAGAAGGAATGAGTGGGAGCGCCTTTCTGAGAATTCTTAAAATATAAAAACATGTACCAACTGTGCGGGTGATTGGGCATCAAAAGTCAGCCCCTCATCAAAGTTGACCCCCAGATTTGTAGTTGTTTTTGGAGGGGTTGGAAGGGGCCTGCATTCAGTAGGCCACCACACATTCGACCAGATGGAATTCTGAGGTCCAAAAACAAATACCTCGGTCTTGTCTATGTTGATCTTAAGGGAATTGCCCTTCATCCAACGAATAATGTTGGACATGCATGTGTTGAACTTCTCTGCATCTGATTGTAGGTTGTTGGTGATAGAAACAATAATCTGTGTGTCGTCCACATAGGAGAGCACCTGGAATCCGTAGGATCTCATGAGTTCGGCCAGAGGGGTCCCATATACATCAAAAAGGGTAGGGTTAAGTGAGACGCCCTTAGGGACCCCACATGGAAGAGAGAAAGCTTTTGTTCTGAAGCCTCTGCAACTAACTGTGTACAGTCTATCCGTTAAAAAGGAATAAAAAAGCTGCAGGGCTTTTCCTGAGACCCCAACTTCTTCCAGACGTTGGACCATGTGCACTGGGGAGACGGTGTTGAATGCTGCTGATAAATCAAGTAGAATCAACAGTGCCGAGCCCCCTTGGCCTACCTGCAACCGAATGCAGTCAGTGGCTGCAATAAGGACAGATTCGCTGCTGTGACCGGCGCAGAATCGGTTATGTGAGCAGTCTAAATTACCTGTGAGTCAATATACTTCATTAGTTCAGTATTTATGAATTTTCCAGGATTTTTGCTGGGGCGGAAGGAGGGTAATAGGGCAAAAATTCTTTAACTCCAAGGGATCGGCATTAGGTTCCTTAAGGATTTGGCGAACAATAGCTTCCTTCCAGATAGCTGGATAGCAGCTAGGTGAGAGTATTCCATTGAATACCTCGCATAGGAAATTGGCTGCCTGGTCTGGTGCAAGTTTCAGTGTGGAGGGCATGCATGGATCGGAGGGCGCTCCAGATTTAAGACTGAGGAGAAAATCTTTGATAAGGTGAGTAGAGATAGGGGGGAAAGTAAACAAAACGTTCTCCCTGATGACCTGTGGGGGTTTCATCTTGTTTGATTCGTCATTGTCCACCTTGGTTTCCTCACCAACAGAAACATTGTCAGTATCAGGAGTAAACTCACGGTAGATCTTCAGGACTTTTTCCTGAAAGTAGATCGCTACCTTATCACAGAAATATTGAGAGAGAGACATATGTTGTTGCGGGGTGGTTAAAAGATTTCCTTAATAACCTTAAAGAGCATACTGGATGAACTGTCCGCGGACAAAATCTTTTAGGTAAGCAATCGGGATTTCCCCTGAAAGATAGCCTCTTTTTAGTTCTGTAACAGAACACGCTGCTTGGCTTTCTCCTGGGGCCAGCACCTGTTGCGCCATTTGCATTCTTGTCTGCGGCATTCACGCCTCATAGCCGCATCTGGAAGAAGAAACTGTAGTTACCCCAAAACTTCTAATGACATTGATACTTACCCAAGACGTCATAAATTCTAGGGTTACACAGGCAAAGCCTTTAAGTATTATTTTGTGGAACGTGGCGGGCTTGCATACCAAGTTAAAGAATCCAGATTGGAAAGTGCTGGTGGAAAACACACTATATTTTGTTTCCAAGAGTCATGGCTTAAGGATCCAGCCCATATTGATGGGTATGATTCTTATTCATTTCCCTCTGCCTTTCTAAGTGAGGCAGGGCAAAAGGAGGTTTGACCACATTGATATCTGTATCACTGGAGGATATATGACACAAAAACATATCTCAACACCTTATTATCACTTGTTGCTAATTATTCTTCCAAAGTCCTTTGACTTACTGCTGATTCATTTTTATTATATTATATTTGATCACACAGTAACTGAGGTGATAGATGGGCTGGAGGACGGTATAAATTTAACACAACACGGTCATGGGAAAGAACTCCAAATTATTTGCGTTGGGGATTTTAATATACAATCCTGTGAGCTAAATGCGTCTATGGCATGTGGTATATGTGATGAAGTTGATCAGCCCTTGACACAAATCAAACACAGCCCTGATTGGGACTCCTCAAATAGAATTGTTGTAGCCACAGATCTGATATTTGCAAAGGAGTATCTTCCAACCAGGGATTTGCAAACTCCAACTTATGTGGCCCACGCTCTAATTCGAAAACAGATCACACATTGCTCACCAGCGATCTATCATCACTCTGTAATGGGTGCAAGGTTTTGGTTAGATGTGTAAGTAACCATAATCCAATATCACTGTCCCTTGATATAATCTTGAGGAAACAGCCAGGGAGAAACACCCTTGTGATAGATAAACAGGAATTAATTGAGATAGTCTTAAAAGAGGATGTAGATCCAGAGGATATTTCACATACTTTTATCTCATTTAATGAATACATAGAAACTAAACAAAATCCCCCAGTAAAACAACTAAAGCTACAAGAAGGTTTAGCAGCTCCTCTTCTGCAGCTCATAGATCACTAAAGCATGTTCTAAGCTTACGCCCAAGAGATAGAGAGGGAATAGCCAATGTTTGGAAATCATACAAAGATATCATGGTGAATAAGGAAGATCGAATCACATGAAAAGGCCTGGAAATATTAAAAAAATGCATGTATGATGAGAGATTCACAAGCATTCTGGCAAATTGTAAATGCTGCAACTTTATTAGGGGATGAACCGACTAGACTAGAAAAAATTGTTCCATCCATGGATTCCATAAACCATTTTTTGAAAATATTTTTTCACACTCCGATAACTTTCACCCCTGACTTAGTAGCCCCTTTTGATATGAGTATAGCCTGGACTCTGAGCCATTAGATCAAAGTAGAAGATGTTGTTATAGCCATAGAATGTAGTCCCTCAGAAAGCTCTGGGGCCTGCCAAAGAACAAACGGACCTTTCTAACCATCTCCCACAATTCCGAGCCTCGATAATAACCAATGTCATAAGAAGTGGAATAGTAGGAACCCCAGTTAAGTCCTGGCAGTAAGCCAATAATTGTGCCGATTTTAATAAAGGGGGATAAGAGCCAACCACAGTGCTTCCGCCCTATCTCCCTTCTTGAGAGCACAGTGATAATATTGGGCAGGGTATTTTTGGCCAAACTGGAATTATAAGCTACAGGGGCCAAAGCACGGTCGGATTTTCAATTTGGGTTCCGACCGGGGCTGGCAACGGTTAAACAGGCCCTTAACCTCTCCCTAATAATCCAAAAGTATGCAAAGGACCCAAAAAGCTGTGTCCATCCAGCCATTATGAATTTAGCATATGCCTTTGATACAGTAGATCGCCCTAAACTATGGGCACTCATGGTAAAGAAAGGGGTCGAAGGAGCTATTATCACACCATTCACCAGGCTTCATGACCAAACATCAGTAAGAGTCTGTTATAGCAGGAATGGCGACCTCACAGAAGAATTGCCCTCAAATGTTGGTGTCAGAGAGGAGTGTATGCTCACACCATTTCTCTTCCTGCTTTATATAAATGGGCTGGGTAAGTATTTGTGTAAGAAGGGGAAGGATACACTGAGGGTATACACACACTAAATAACAGTCCTCCTCTATGGGGATGATGCTGTCCTCATGGCAAGAGCAGCAAATGGACTCCAATCCCATTAATATAGATAACTGCCTTGAGATCCCATGGCTCAGGTATATTAAAACCACCTTTTTAAAGATGAGCACTCCTCAGAATTGTTCTAACCCAGACATTCTAAAAAATGTTTCTTCCAAAAAGATGTATTCATCTTTTCTTTCCTCATTACTCTCAGGCAAATTCTCCTGTCAACACTGTTAGAAATGAGGGACTCTAGTTGGCATTTGTTAACAACTTTGTTCAAATTGAGACCCTTCTTTCTAGTCCGGTTAAGGGGGATACACTTCTAAAACTACCCCTGGCCACCCCCTTGGTTGTTTGGCACGAGCAGTCAGGCTTATTTCAGAGGCAATGTTTAAAGCATTTGAACATAACACACAGTAATACAGTGACAAGACTACAAATGGACATCACACCAGTTTTATAACAAATATTTATCTGTGCAAACAAGACCACCATACAGTAATCAAAAAATGCACTTTGCAAGAATTACTTTAAAATGCAGTTCCTTAAAGCCGGTAGCTTCGTCTGGGACGATTGCAGTGCTGAAAACAACAGAATCCAACAGTTTTGGCCAACTGCACTGGTGCGGGCTGGTGTTAGGATTGGCAGACTCATAAACTGTACCTTTAGTTCCAGCCCACAACGTCAGTGCGGGCCGGACGCTGCAACCGTAGCAGTTGTGACGTGAGGCATAGCGGTGTGGTGTGTGGCGCACACCAAGTCACGGTGCAGGCAATGGCTCGGTGACGGTCATCCAGCAACGTCGGTGAGACCAGAGTTTCGGTGCAAAACTGGGCGGTGCTCGTTGTGGTGCTGACAGGGCACTGTGCAAGCGATAGTGCCTGTTGATGGAGAGCCAGGTATACACAGAGGGAAGGCCTATGACCAAATTGGTGTGTGTCTACCTTTAATTCACACAAATTTCGACAGAATATTTGGAAATATTGGCACTTAGTCCAAGATGTAGAATGCCCTTTTTAAAGACCACTGTTCGCCATGCGGAAAGACACCAGCCTTGGACAACAGCTGGTGTGAGCCGAAAGTACATCCTTGACGAAGAAACATGACTTACGTGCTCATTGAAATCTGAAACTAATTGAGGGCCACCACAAGTGTGGTAATTGCGTGTCATGTGAATCCACGAGTGAAGGCTTTACATTTGAGTAGATCACCATCAAATGAACCCAAAAGTCTTTTTCAAATTGCAAAACTAAAAATGTCATAAATGGAATTACTTGCCCATGTGGGAAACTTAATATTGGTAAAACAAGTCAAAAGATCCGACTTTGAATAGTCATACACCGCGCCAGAATTCAAATGAAAGTGCCTCATGCACCTCTGGTTGGGCATTTTGTACAAGCCAACCATAGTGACAAACAGCCTGATTCATGTACGGGCCGTTTTGCGTGGCCCTAATAGCGAATCATAGCGACTCGCTATTGAGGACACGCAAAACGGCATTCATGTAGGAATTGCTAAATCAATAGCGATTCCTACATGTTCTCTATTTGCGAGTAGCAATTTGCTACTCGCAAAAAAAGGAATAACTCCCCATTCATTCCTATGGGCCAAAAGGCCCATAGGAATGAATGGGGAGTATCCCTTATTTGCGAGTAGCAATTTGCTACTCGCAAATCAGATAGCGATTTTAAGGGTGCCAGGGGTGTCCAAAGGACACCCTGTAGCACCCCTAAAATGCACATTTGAACAGGTGTTGCGCACACACATGTCCAAAGGACATGTGTGTGTGCAACATGCAACTTAGAAAAATGCTTTTTAAAGCATTTTTCTATGTTTTTGCTATTTACCGAGAGGTCTGACCTCTCGGTAAATAGCGGCCCAATTTTGCTAAATCGCAATTTTTGCAAGTGTCATGAATAGCATTTAAGGAATCTCTAATAGAGATTCCTTAAATGCTAATCCTCGCATATTTGCTAATTCCTCATTAGCGATTTTTGCATTTGGGATTGTGAATCCCAAATGCCAAAATTGCACTCGCAAAAGGCAAGATTCTGAGAATCTTGCCCTTTGCGAGTGCAATTTTGCTTCATGAATCAGGCTGAAAGACATTAAATGGACAGTTCTGTGGGTTCGGAAACAGTCCCAACAAGGTGGAGACATAGAAAATGTCTTACTCCAAAAAGAAGCCTACCTCATCCTTAAGTTTAACAGCACCGGAACTGGCCTCAATGAAATGTCAAAGATCTCAAGGGCTTAATTTATAAGAAGACGCTGTACAGCTGGAAGTTTGAATTTCATTACAGCACACTGACTCCAACCCTCTGTGCTCAGAAATAAGTATGATTAGTCCATTGTTCATTTAAGGGACCACATGACCCAGCATCCCTTATCGAACTTCCCTTTGAAATATTAACAAGGAACACCCTGTAATTTAATGGCGATCGCTATGCACAATCAGGGTATACTATTGAACATACTGTTTTCATTCCTCTAAGGTGCCTTGAAATAAGTACAATTAGGCCACTGCTCCCTTAATTGACTACAAGACACAGCATCCATTGCTGAACCTCTACTTGGAATACTAACAAGGAACAGGAAGTCCTTTCCAAATATATTTAAGAATAGCTGCGCTGAAGACGCTGTGTAACCTAATCCGAAAGAGATGCAGACCTGCAGGATACATTTGAAGCAGGAGTGAGCCATTCAAATCAATACAATGTATCTAACCACGAGCACATTAAGATGCCACGGTCTTTTCAATAATTTGGGTGCTGTTTCATTCTACAGCTATTCCTTGCGGAAGCGCTTGCTGCCCTCTGAAAACAAGGAAGGAACGAACTTGGATTAATAACATAATCTGGCACCAAGTACGTTTGACCTTGAAACTGCTTTATTCTGTGAATGCGTACAATCTGAATTCACGTTAAATGGCTGAATTGACGTTTCTTTCTCAGAAATAACACTTTCTGGCCCAAAGGCAATTGAAGCCGTTTGAACGATGGTCTAACAGAGCTCTCCCTAAACTAAGTGGAATTGACTCGAGTTGCACAATCACTAAACAAGTCAAATACACAAGATTTGAGAATCTTAACTGAGTGTTTCATTAATGCTTTCAGAGAAACACTCATAATTTGCTGCACGAATTGTGAAACCCAGTAATCAGGTACTGTGGTGTTCTCCACATTTAAATAAAGATGAATCAAGAAGATAAGGTAAGTAAATGGGATTTATTGAATCTCATCCACAAACTGCCTGCTTCCAACTGTCAGGCTAGAATACGAACCTTCCCATTCTTACAGGAAGGTTCCCTCAAAGAATTATATGTAGAAACATTCTTTGTTCCAATTCGACAAGTACTAAGAACACATAGTATTGAATAACAACAATTTCACAGATCTTCCTCCTTAACAAAAGGAAAATAAAAGAAAATGAAATTGAATAATAAAAGAACTAGATCATGAAAATGACATATACAATGACTTTAAAATATTGATCAAACATAGTCTTTCATATACACTGGAAGTCTGCGTATTCTTTGACTTCTTTCTCGAGAACCAAAAGGAACTTTAGAAGAATCGGTGGAAGCATTTTAAGTACTATATGACTCATTATGAGAATCTACATTTCTACAATTGTTATCAGAAAATGACATGTTTGAATTTACAACCACAATGCGACTTTTGTTCCATATTCTCCCATCTTTCGTTTTGACAGCATTTTACATTTTTTGTGAACGCTTTGCTGGGGAGGACCAGGGAACCCTATTACACCGCTTACCTGCCAGAGACTTTACCGCCGCACTTGGGACCTCACGCTGTTGGTCTCCCCTGCCGCCGCTGCTGGTTCCATCACGCGGCCGCCGAGGGGGGAGACTACAGCTCCCAGGTAGCAGAGCGGTTGCACCGCCCACTTCCGCCCACGTTCGCGCCCGGAGGCGCTCATAGGGCAGACGCTCCCTCGGTGGAGCGGAGATTGTGAACGCTTTGCTGGCGAGGACCAGGGAACCCTATTACACCGCTTACCTGCCAGAGACTTTACCGCCGCACTTGGGACCTCACGCTGTTGGTCTCCCCTGCCGCCGCTGCTGGTTCCATCACGCGGCCGCCGAGGGGGGAGACTACAGCTCCCAGGTAGCAGAGCGGTTGCACCGCCCACTTCCGCCCACGTTCGCGCCCGGAGGCGCTCATAGGGCAGAGGCTCCCTCGGTGGAGCGGATATTGTGAACGCTTTTCTGGGGAGGACCAGGGAACCCTATTACACCGCTTACCTGCCAGAGACTTTACCGCCGCACTTGGGACCTCACGCTGTTGGTCTCCCCTGCCTCCGCTGCTGGTTCCATCACGCGGCCGCCGAGGGGGGAGACTACAGCTCCCAGGTAGCAGAGCGGTTGCACCGCCCACTTCCGCCCACGTTCGCGCCCGGAGGCGCTCATAGGGCAGACGCTCCCTCGGTGGAGCGGAGATTGTGAACGCTTTGCTGGCGAGGACCAGGGAACCCTATTACACCGCTTACCTGCCAGAGACTTTACCGCCGCACTTGGGACCTCACGCTGTTGGTCTCCCCTGCCGCCGCTGCTGGTTCCATCACGCGGCCGCCGAGGGGGGAGACTACAGCTCCCAGGTAGCAGAGCGGTTGCACCGCCCACTTCCGCCCACGTTCGCGCCCGGAGGCGCTCATAGGGCAGAGGCTCCCTCGGTGGAGCGGATATTGTGAACGCTTTGCTGGGGAGGACCAGGGAACCCTATTACACCGCTTACCTGCCAGAGACTTTACCGCCGCACTTGGGACCTCACGCTGTTGGTCTCCCCTGCCTCCGCTGCTGGTTCCATCACGCGGTCGCCGAGGGGGGAGACTACAGCTCCCAGGTAGCAGAGCGGTTGCACCGCCCACTTCCGCCTACGTTCGCGCCCGGAGGCACTCATAGGGCAGAGGCTCCCTCCGCATCGCGGGACGCGCGCGGGCAGCGCCGGGCTGAGCCCGGGCAGAGGGCGGGCCGTCTGAGGCCGTCCGAGGCTGGACCAGGTTGGGTTGGGCCTGGGACCCTGCCCGAAAATCCTCTTGCCCATTTACAGTATACTGTCATCTTGGACGACTTCGTTTAGGGTATTTACTATAATTGTTGGTGACCTGTGAGAATCTATCTTGCTTTGAGTGTATTGCTTGAACGATGCCTGCGAAAAAGCAAACCCCAGTCAATAACACCATAGATAATTATCTAATCCAAGCTGTAGCAAAAATAAACAGTGACAGGAGGTCCTCTTTGGGATTAGATTCATCTAATCAATCTCTTTTGGTCGATAAAGAGGTAGAGGATCCTTTTGCACAACAAAATAACAGTCCATTTGGTGAAATACATGATTCTCTCCAATATACTATTACTATCCAGCCTAGTGGCATAGTTGCTAGCACTGAAGATAATAGTGATAGCGAAGTTGTGATTGTGATAGCCACTAATAATGAGTCCCAAACCCCCATTGCAGCCCCTGTCCCAGCCCCGAGGATCACTGGGGGTAAAACAAAGGTCATGTCCAAGCGAGAGGGTCTAAGGTCAGCTAGAAGTAAAGCTGTAACCCCACCAAGGAAATCAGTAGAGGATGAGGAGGACGATCTGACTACCGAAGCCTATGTTACCCTCTCTAACGCTCAATTTAATAAACTACTGACAATGATGGATACAAAACTTAAAGGTATAGTTAAACCTCTGGTCAGCAAAATAGACAAGCTAACTGCCGAGGTTAGTCGATTGGAAGGTTTACTAGAAAAAACTTTGGCGGAGGTAGGAACTCTCCCGGATGTCGTTTTGTCTAGGATAGAGCCAATAGTGAGTAAATCAGCCTCTGTTGGAAAAAGTGGATTTATCCCTATTCCTGCGCCAAACTTATCAATGGCTTCTCAGATTAATTCCTCTGGTGGTGCCTCAGATGTTGTACCTCCCGTTTCCACTACTGGTGATTCTAATACTAGGAATGGGTCTTTTGAGCTTGTAGTTGAAGCCTCTCCATTGGTTCTCGTCCTTGCAAATGTCCCCCCACTAGTTCCAGGAGAAAATGAATCAACATCATCATTAATAAATAAATCTTTATCGTGGCTTACTAACAACATGGTAATTTCTCCCTGGGGCAAGCAGCAACTATCTGAAGAACTTGTAAACGCCAGAAGGGTTGAGTGGATTGGTAATAGGGCTAAAAGGTTTCAGGGGGAGTGCGCTGTTCTCCACTTTTCAGACCCTGGGGTCTTGCCAAACATCTTGCCCAACATCTTACCTCCACAGCGAAGATCAACTTCAATTGTTCCACTGACTTTGGACTTTTTTTACCCTCGGAAGGGAAGAGGCCCGAACTCTAGTATTTTAAGAACAAAATGGAACGTTGTAACTAAGAGAGGCAGGATGGACGCTGGTTCTACTGAGTGGGGATTAGGCTTGGAAAACAGATTCTCTGCACTTTCAAACCTGGATGCCTGTGACTGACAACCACTCAATCATAATTTTTCGCTGCAAAACATCTGGGATGTTTGTACTATTGGGGAGACTGGTGAACCAGTAGAGGCTCGAACTATGAGGGTCATTCCCGAGGTCACAGCAGGACTAACAAACAAAAATGTGATCTGTAACGGTACTGTTGATATGGTGTTGAATGGGTTTGTTTCCAGTCCCAACTCTGTTATGGAAATCGACACGGGGAATCTATTGTCCTGGAATGTGGCTGGGCTATGTTCCAAGTTGGATTGTGCAGACTGGTTTGGATTTGTAAGCAAGTATGATATTTGCATTTTTCAAGAGACTTGGGCCTGTGATCCTGTTTTTGTTTTGGGGTACTTACATTTCTATGTTCCAGCCACTAAGGGCCCAAAAGGGCGCCCGATGGGGGGCCTCACTATATGGGTCAGGCAGTCGCTAAAGGTTGTAGTAAAAAGTGTGGAGCTTGACCAAAAAGATATTCAGCTTATTAGACTCACGAGTGATCTATCCATCTCGATTGACATCTATAACATATATGTTAGAGGAGGAAATGTAGGAAAATCCAAGGTTCTCTTGTGCCTGTTTAATCTTCTAGAGAAACACTCGACTAGGAAGAATATAATAATTGCAGGCGATTTAAATCGTACGTTTGAACCTCTGGTCACTGGTGAGGCTTTAGTTGGCGAAGAGGAAGATAAGCAATGGGACATTCCCACACTAGATACTACTCCAGTAACTCGCTGGACTGTGGATATATTGGGTATAAATGCAATGTGCCTCGAACACGGGCTAAGAGCTCTGAATGGTCGAACAAAGTCAGATAGAGAACCTGCCATGACTTTCAATAATGGGAGAAATAAAAGCCGCATTGATTATGTCATCTGTAGCATGTCTATATGGTCATCTGTTAGTGATATGGTAGTGACAGAAAGGCCAGAGAGTGACCATAATCCTCTATGCGTTTCTCATAAATGGTGGTTGTCTGAAGACATTGTATCTATCCCCCGAGACGAACTTCTACCACCGCTGATTGTACCAACAAATGACATGCGCAGGTTGAGGTGGTCAGGTGTCAGGACAGATGAGCAGGTCCTAGAAAAAATAGGAGCCGCGACTGACAAGGCTATCGAGGCCTTGGAGTGTGTGGCTGGGATTTCACTGGGCCATGTTGATACTACCAAAGCACATGTGACTCTCTTTAATGAAATTAAATGCTGTTTTCTAAAACCTGTAAACAAAAAGAGGGTATGTGCCTACAGAGCTGCTAAGTGGTATAATCATGATTGTAAGGTGGCAAGAATTAATTTGGGAGTAGCAGTCAAGAGTAAAAATTTGGGGGAGATTCGATCTGCTAGGAAGCATTATAAAAACTGTATTAATAAGGCGAAAAGAGATTGGGATGAAGCCCATTGGAATAGGTTGAAATGTGCAAGTGATCGTAAACACTCTAGATTATTTTGGCATATTGTCAAATGGGGTTATGAAAGGTCTGAAGAAGCAAGTAAAAACAATGTCCCACAGGACGCATGGGTCAAATTCTTCAGCGAACAGTATTCTTCCAGGGATCAGTCTGTAAATAGCACTTGCCCTACCTATTTGGTTGCAGAAGACAACGTCTTCGCCCAGAGTGAAGTATTGTCTGCCTTAAAAACTGTACATAGTGGCCGTGCTCCTGGCATTGATGGGGTCCCAGCGGACGTTTTCCTAAACGACACTGGAAGGTGGAGTAAATATATTTCCCTGCTAATAAACCACATTGCCAAAGGTGCAGAAATCCCGGTATCTTGGTGGGGTGCTGTAATCATCCCTGTATACAAAAAGGGAGATCGTGCCCAACCTTGCAACTACCGCCCAATCAGCTTAATTGATACTGTTCAAAAAATCGTAGGAAGAGTGATCATAAATAGATTGCTTGATTGGGCGGAGGACCACAATATTTTATCTCCTTTTCAGGCTGGGTTCCGCAGGGCAACCAGCACTGTGGATCAGGTCTTCCGCTTCCAACTGATCCAGTGGAGGACCGTGGTGCTGGGTGGAGGCAGCCTGTATGCAGCATTTGTTGATTTGCGGGCTGCATTCGACCTGGTACCACGGGCTAAACTGTGGGAAGTGCTTGCGGCTCTCGGGGTTCCAGGGGTCTTGCTGACCTTGATCATGAGATTACATGAAGGTACCTACGCCAAAATTCAATGGGGTGGGTACGGTAATGACACTGCCGAATTTCCTGTTGAGCGCGGGGTTCGGCAAGGATGCTCAATGGCACCAACCCTGTTTTCCCTTTTTATTAACGGCATTGTCCCCCGCATGCAATCACAGGCAGTTGATGCTCCCTCTCTCGCAGGTGTTAAAGTTCCTATTTTAATGTTCGCCGATGACACGTTAATTTTATCTAAAACCCCAAGTGGTCTGCAAAAAGCTTTGGCAATATTTGATAAGTTTTGTGGCGATCATGGTCTGGAGGTGAACGCATCCAAGACAAAACTCAGGGTTTTTAATCCTCATAGAAATTTTAAACCCAAAATCACCATGAGTGGACGCACCCTCGAAGTTGTCAAATCCTTTACATATCTGGGGATTCTTATCTCCAATGATAACAGATGGAACCAACATCTAAATATTGCAGTTCTAAGACATAGCAACTAGCTGGTACCATTATAAAGGAGCATAGGAAATCATTGACCAAACCGATTAAACCCGCCTTGATCATATACGAGGCAAAAGCAATTGGATCTGCATTGTATGGGGCAGAGTTGTGGGGGCAAGAAAACCTGCAGGAGCTTCAAAAATCTGAGAATAATTTCCTAAGGAAACTTACAGGCACCCCACAGAGCAGCCCGCTTCTGCCTCTGAGATACGACCTTGGCCGGAGAGAAATCTCGGCAATGGGTAAACTACGACCGATTTTATATTGGCGTAGGCTTTGGACTACACCTGAGCTCTCCCATTATGCGGATGGGTTCATTGATGTTATTAAAGCGGATCGTTTCAACAAAATTAGCTGGTTCAAATCATTAAAATTTGCATTATCTGAACTAGGTCTAAACGAACTATGGTCTGATCCAGCTGGGACATCATTCCCCACTAAGTCAATCCTAAAAAATTTATTCTGGGAACGGGTTGTAAATAGGAGTTTGCTTAGTATGAATAACGGGTCCATGACTACCACTTTTCTTGAGGTTAAACTGTTCCCTATATATGAAATGTATTGGGATTACATATCGAAACCCACGGACAGGAAACTGTTTTTTCAACTAAGGGCTGGTTCTCTCCCTCTCCGTAATTTAACATCTAAGTGGAGAGAAGGAGGACCAGCTACTTGCCCAGTTTGTGGGGAAGGAAATGAAACAATTGGTCACTTTTTGTTCTACTGCCATGTATATTCTGCTCCAAGGCGAGTTTGGTTGGCACCTATGTGTAGGAACTTGGGTACTAAAAGTAGCATGGTAGCTTTGCGCATTGTTAGATCTACTTCCTTGACTTGGATTCCTATTGCGACTGCAAAGTATCTGGGTTGGGCGTGGGTAATTAGGCAGAGATTGCTAGTAGGGTAACTACTCTCTGCCTAGTTGATCAGAGACTGCTAGATTATCTATTCTCTGTATTGGTATACTTTACGTGTCATTTCGGACTGTATTCTCATTGATTTTTAGCATTGATATTGTATCTGTTTTTTTAACTGGATTTTTAACAGTATCGAACTTTACACCTGTGATTAAGTAAATTTTGCTGAAACATAATTGTTTTTTATAGTGATATGTGCTTATGTCAAATATGACCTATGTAATTTAATTGTTTTTTATTACGTGTTTGTATGTCTGCTTTTATGAGTAATACTCGAATAAAGCACTTTGAATTGATTGACATTTTTTTTACAACTGGTCTGATCTCAGTATACTTTGACCACGGACGACAACCCACAGGAACTTTGATCTTGACAAGATCACCTATCTTCACCTTCTGAAATTGAGCACATTTTTTATCATCAAAATATGCCTTCCTATTACTTTGTTTATCCAACTCTCTCTTTCTCCATTCTCCTATGTGGCTATCAACTAAACCTTTGTTTAATTTTATCCATCCTGGACACAATTTAGTATTAGAAATTCTACCCTTAAACAACTCAAAGGGAGGTCTCCAAGTAGTAGAATGTGGAGACATACGATAGGAAGTAATACTGTCTTGCAGAACATCCTTTCAATTCAAACCATTAGCTCTAGAGAGCTGTATGCATTCCTTGAGTGTTTTGTTGACTCTCTCCACTGCTCCATTAGTTTCCGGATGATAAATTGCACATTTTTTATGATGAATACCACATTTTTCTAAGAATTCTTCAGATAGACACAAACAGAACTGTGGACCAGTATCAGAGAGAATGCTTTTTGGAAAACTCTCTCTTTTAAAAACTTCCTCTAAACATTTTATCACCGCTTCTGAAGAAATATCCCTAACAGCCAAACCTCAATCCATCTTGAATACAAATCCACAACCACAATGAGATAAGGAGTATCACTTACACCATGAAGTGGACCAAGAATATCGATTGTAATTTCATCCCAAGGATGATTAGGCAGTTTCCGGCAAACCATTGGCATCTGTCTGGTTTTAAGAACTTTATCACTGACACAGCATTCTATGCATTCTCTAACCATTCTCTCAATCTCTATATCCATTCCAGGCCACCAGAATTGTAATCTCATCAACTCTTTTGTCTTTACAATTCCTAGGTGTCCACTATGAGCAAGACTTAAGCATTTATTCCTAATACCTACAGGAGGCACCAATTTCCTTCCACGAGCCAACATATTATCCACAACAGAGAGTTCCTCACTAACAAGAGAACAAGGCTTATCTAAACGTTTGTTATTCTTTAATGATTTCATAACACCCTTTACTTCTTCATCCTTTTCCATTTCTGATTTCCAATCATTCTCACTAATCGCCCCATCCGTGATTTCACATACATTAATAACTTCATCATCTTCTTGTAACTCATCTTCTCCAACATTCATATCAAACTTCACCAGTCTCGAAAGACAATCTGCTGAACTATTAATGACCCCTGGAATGTAATCAACATCAAAATTGAATTCTTGTAGGGAAATTATCCATCTTCTAATTCTAGATAAGATAGCATCAAGACCTTTCTTTGAAAACACCTCCCTTACGGTTTTATGATCAGATAAGACAGTAAACTTAGTTCCCCAAATGAGATTTTTGAATTTCCTCAAAGCCCAATATATCGCTAAAGATTCCTTTTTTATAACAGAGTAATTTAATTCTGATCCTCTAAGGCACCTAGAAGCACAAGCAATTAAAGATTTGTTTCCATTTCTTTTTTGAAGAAGAATGGCACCCAGTCCCTTATCACTTGCATCAGTAAAAATATAAGTGGGATCACCTGGAACAAATGCATGAAGACATGGAGCTTTCCTCAACTCATCTTTGATTGAAACACACTCTCTCATACACTCATTAGACCATTGAAAAACTAAATTTTTCATAGCAAGTTTTCTCAAGTTACGAGTTTTATCTTCATAATCAGGAATGAATTTATTATAAAACTCGACCATACCTAAAAAAGAGAGAAGTTCATCTTTGCTGACAGGTTCTGGGATATTAGAAATAGAATCTACCTATTCTTTCTTTGGAAAAACACCTTCTCCAGTTGTGCGATGACCAAGATAGTTTACTTCCTCCACTCCAAACGTACACTTGTCTCTTCTAAGTGATAAACCAGACTGTCTAAGTCGTTCTAAGACAGCACAGACAGGTGCATTGTGTTCACGCACGGAACTACCATATATCAACAGATCATCTTGGTAGCATTTAACCCCCAAGAGACCCTTAAGAACTTTTGACATAATACGCTGAAAAACCGAAGCTGCGGAAAGAAGACCAAAAGGCATCCTACAAAACTTAAAAGTACCTATGGGAGTCACAAAAACCGTCAGCTCCTGGCATGATTCATCTAGCTCTACATGATGATAGGCAGAGGCCAAATCTAGCGTAGTGAAATACTTAGCTCCCTCCAACTTCCCAACTATTTCATCAATATTGGGTAAAGGAACTGTATCTACTATACCTTCCTTGTTCAAAGAGCGCAAATCAATACAGAGACGCAACTCACCACTGGGTTTCTTAGCTACGACTATTGGAGCCAACCACTCAATGGCTTAAACTGGTTCAATAACTTTCATTTTTATAAGTTTCTCTATTTCTCTTTGTACACAAGCCTGTTCACTTAAAGGTATTCTCCTTACTTTGGCAACCACTGGAACAGCATTATCTCTTATTCTGATATGATGTTTATATCCTTTGAGACACCCATGAAGAAACTGATCTGCAAACATTGAGGATAAATCATCAACTTTCTGCACTTGTACTTGGGGAGAAGCATTAGGATTCATATGTACACCAAGTAAGCGTTGATGAGGCCACCTTAATAGTGAATCACCACGCTTAGCTACATATATTTTCCCTGTAATCATGCGACCACATAATTCAAATGTAGCAAGAAAATATCCCAACATCTTAATGGAATACCACCATAACCTAAAGGTGAAAGATCACTTTTAACTAACTTAACTTTGTTGTGGAAATGTTGATAACATTTGTTTCTTCTATCATATTTAGATGAGAACATGAATCAAACTTGAAGTTAATCTCAGTATCATCAATTCCTACTAAATGAGATGGATGTTCACCTATTTTCCCATCGACCTGAAATGTGACTGACTTTATCTGGGGTTGGGATAGTTTCTTTGTTAAACTATCATTTCCATTAGATTTGGTTTTACAACATTTAGCAAAATGCCCCTTTCGACCACAAGTGTTACATGTTACTCTTACAGCTGGACAAAAAGAAGCATTAGCCAAATGTCCATAACGTCCACATCTAAAACAAACAGGTCTACCTCCTTGTATAGACTTATGTGTAGCATTAGACATAGAACTAGTCTTGTCACTATTACTAGAAGTATCCTTTTTAACTTGACACACAACTTCTTCCACTTTAGATTCTACTTTAGCTTCTGATGTAATATTTTTGTCTTTCTCTCCTTTAAGTTCATCCACACACTTCATCATATGTTCAACTTGTTTCGCAATGGCTAACACTTCTTCCAGAGGAGGTTCATCTTTCAACCATAGTTCTTTCCTGATGTTGTCATGCGCACATTTCAATACAAATTGATCTCTTATTCTCTCTTCTACTGCTTGACCAAATTGCACGATTAAGCCAATTTCCTTAAAGCTGATACAAATTCCTCAACCGATTCGTCCTTTTTCTGCTCACGTAACCCAAGATGATATCTTTCCATTATGGTACTTAACCTTGGGAGATAGTGACAATCAAGTTGTAAAATACATATTTTATACTCATTTAAATTTCTTTGTTCTGCAGCGCTAAGATCTGGTAAATGTTCTAAAACTTCTTGATCCTCACCACCAAGACAATGAAGTAGTAGTGAATGTTTGCGTTCTGCACTTAGATTAGTGCCACATACCCTTGCATAATTTACAAAAATCTTTTTCCATTTTTGCCATTTGACATTCGGTCCATAGGACTTGTTAAAAAAAAATGTGCATCTTTTTTTATTATATGTATATGTATACCTCAATTAAATATATCTTAACTACTTAACCCTGCAATTTTTTTTATATTCTCTAGTAGCACATGAGATTATAAACAACACTGCACATAACACCTAGTTCACTATATCACCACTATATTATCCTTATGAGAGGAGAAGTGCTAACTATTGATATAATGTATGAGAAATATAAAGTGAATAACACCTATACATACTAGTTCTCTCTTGCACCACTATCAACTTCTTATTAATGCCACATCCATGAAAAGAGAAATACTGTTGATAACATATTGAGGCATACAAAAAATGAATAATATCTTGAAAAGAAATGAGAAAAATATTAAATAAAACAATATGACAACAATAATATGATATCATATGTTTTGACCTATAAATTAGATTAGTCACACTTGAAGTAAAATGTAAGAAATAATTATCCTCAAGTCTTTCAATAAATGATGTTACTTGTACTTCTCAATTTCAACATATATTCTCACCACGACCCAGTTTTTTATCTTCAAATACTCCAAAATAGATGAAACAGTGAAGTTTGGCTGAAAACAAATAAAAGAAATACTCCCTCTTCGAAGCCGCTGAAACGCGCACCGACTCGTATCCCAGCAACGTGCTAATCGTTCGTGAAGCGCACAGCTGAAATACACGATGAGTTGTATCCTAGCAACTTCTTCTGACAACAAAGGCATTCAAGGATCACAACATAACTGAACCGCATGTTGATTCACATCTTTGAATGTCGTTCATGAATCACTCAGTAGAAACACTCGATAGGTCGTGTTGGACTATGATGTAAACAAAACACATGGTGTTTCACGTCTTTGGATGCCAGGTGAAACGCAAGCCTTCTCCCTTCTGGAACGCAGCGCCGGTGAAATGTTAACTTACACAATGGGATCAACGTCACTGACACGCATAGGCAATCTGCCAATGAGATTTTCTCAAGTCTTAACTAAGCCGCGTCATTGAAACGCACACCCAAATTTGCCAATGCGAGGCTTCCAAATCGTAAAAATTAACGGAACACATACGCAAAAGGTATAAATCGCCACCCTCTATTCTCCTCACCAGTAAATCACGTTTCTATCGTGAAAATCAGCCGCTGTGAAGACTGCGCTTCCCTTCTTGTACATTCAGCCGCTGGAGGAGAGGGTTTCCGGCTTAACTGGACTTGTGTTGAGGTCGCCTGTCACCCGATCATCACCAAATAAATGTGGTGCTCTCCACATTTAAATAAAGATGAATCAAGAAGATAAGGTAAGTAAGTGGGATTTATTGGACCTCATCCACAAACTCCCTGCTTCCAAACTGTCAGGCTAGAACACGAACCTTCTCATTCTTACAGGAACGTTCCCTCAAAGAATTATATGTAGAAACATTCTTTGTTTCAATTCTACAAGTATTAACAACACATAGTATTGAATAACAACAATGTCACAGGTACATTTTTCACTGACTGTCCTTAGTAATGGACATATGGAAGAGAAAAGGTAGGGCAAAATGTTTTCTAACTCAAATATACATTTTTTTCTTTTATATCTATTGATGTGCAGAAATCCAGTCCCAGCCCTGAAGAGAATCCCGTGTAATAAAGTGGGATTCGAAACACGTTGGCATAAAGTACCATAAGGGGATGAATTTTAGTTTAAAAATGTATAACAACAAGAAAAATAATGTACCAAAAATGTATATCCTCCGTTGTTTGGAATGTTCATTCCTCTTTGGTCTGTAATCCGCAGTTGCTACCTTGATACTGTTGGCACATATTATTTTTTGCATTATTGTTTGTTTTACTACTGACTGGTATAACAGCATAACTGTTTGCAAATTGATTTATCTAAATTTGCTTTGAAGTCATGTAATTTTTGAAGTGTTTTGTTTTCTGTTTTTTTTTAATATATATTAAAATATAAGGAATAATGAACAAATATGCATTAATAAATGATGTTGACAATCTTATTAGATAGTTTGGTCTCAGTCTGCTTAAACTAATGGCAGACTACTAAATAGCCAGCTAGAAGTTTTTGTGTGTTGAGTATTTATCTGCCCATTCTAGCCGACTTAATGGCCCACCCCATGTATATCTAACTGTTGATGGGAGCTGGCATCTGTCAGCCCAGACTGTGATGTGAGACAGAGCGGTGCATTGTGTGACTTATGAGTGGTAACCATCAGTGATTTATCTACAGGTCAAGGGACTGTAGTGATGGATACAGGGGTCGCACATCATTGATTGTACAAATAAAGATGGGCTACCATGTACAAATAACAATTAGGAGATTCAAGAAGCAAAGAAATATAAGACGGTGCCAATCAGGGTAGAAAACACCCCACTACCTTGGGTGCAGAGAACACAGGTGACCACAAAGGAGACCTGTGAAATGAGTACACAACAAGGTGTACCCTGGCACTCCTAATCTTAAGATTTCAAATATATGACACTATTTGGTCAAGACTAACAAGACTAGAGTCTGCTTTACACAGGAAAACAACAGAGATTTACTTATCCAAACATACATAGATTTATTCTGTAAAAATTCAAAAATAGCTAAAAGCATTTTTTACAATATTTATCAAGAATGAAAACACTAAAAGTCGGACATATGGTTACAAAATGAGGTTTATTAGATTGTGATATTGTGATCCAGTCCTTGTAATAGAACACGAAAACAGCCAGGAAGACCTTATGCTTGACAAACCAAAAGCAGCAAAGGAAGTCTCTCTATGGTATAACTTAATCCTGGAGGAGATTGACGGGGACTTTCATCTCCCCGGAAAGTTATGGGGGTCCATGATGCAATTTTCAAACTTGAACGACTTATGGTCAACATCATGTAACGTTCTGTGGGACCTGGTCAAACCAGCTTGGCTCCGTAGAAACCATCTTTTTACTATTCACAGGGCCTACTATTCGCCTCAGAGGCTTACCAAATTTTCCCCACGGGGTTCGGTCGCATGTGCGCGGTGCGGCCTAGTAGCAGCCTCTGATGCACATATGTTTTTTGATTGCCCCCAACTCAGGTCTTTTTGGGATCAAATCAGTAACAAACTTACATCTTCCATCGGCTCCACGGTGTCCATTGATCTTCCATTGGTAATCTTCGGAGTAGTAGATCAGAAGCGAAGTGCAACCAGGAATCTCTTATTCTTCTCCATCCTGGTGGCCCGGAGAGAAATTTGTAAGAGATGGAAAGAGGTATCTCCCCCTTCCATACAAGACTGGCGTATTTCAATGCTACAAATATCTAAATTAGATCTAGCCAGAGCTGGGAAACCAGAAAAAAGAGCTTTTTGGCACTTACTTGATTAATCTCTTTGGAGAAGTGTGTTTTTTGTTTTTTTCCACGTCCGATGATTACAAAGCCATGTTATACCTTCTCTGCTTTGCAACCTCGCCTTCTTTGAGGGGTATAAAGGTTGATTCAAGTAATAAGGAATATGGCTAATGGTTGAGCATCCGCACAATAAGTTGCTGGGGGTAGAATGTGCAGAGTGACTGACACAGCATCTGGGTTTTGGCAACTCTACCAATTGGTCGCAACCCTACCAGTACTTACTGAGTTTGCGTGTCATATTCACAGCCTGTCTTTCTTTCCTCCCAGTCCAGAGATTCGACAGATCACAGCTATGGTGGAGATGAGGACAAAAAAAAAAATGAAAACAGCCAACAAGTGTTTCGTCACAACTGTGACATCCGCAAGTCTGTGAAAACAATAATATAGACATATACATATACATACTGTTGGTTTTAACCTTACACTACATAACACATCTCTTCTACTCGAGACCGAGGGATACATAAGTAAGGATTTTAGGAAAAGAAGAAGGCCTGCAGCTGTGCAAAAAGATGAAAAGTGCTTAACCCGAGTGAAAAAGGCATATTGTGCAATGAACAAGATTTTATTGCAGGAAATAAAAACCTTTCCACAAGCAAAGAGAGATACTCCCAAAGGGATTCAGAACCATCATGCACAGTGATACTTCGAATAAAGGTGTTGCTCAATGGAGAAATATAAATAGACAAAGGATTTATAGAAATTGGCATTTTGCTAATTCTGACCTCTGAAAAGATTGTTATGCTATGAGATGATAGTGGCTCGCCAATAATTTCACGTAGTATAATTGGAAATTCAGATTCAAAGTAGGATTTGAAGGCTAAAATAAGAGCAGGATGAATCAGTACAGTAACACATGTATGTGTCTAAATATTTTATAGCCCCTGCATTATGTGCTTACTTCAAAATTACATCGGGGAAATCTTTGGTAACCTGAACCAAATCGTGGATAATGTAGTCAATAAGGCCTTCAATATGGGAATTCACATCTTGTACCGGAATACAGGTGGTGACCAAAATTCAAATTCTTAGATGACTCCTGATGGACTATTTTAACCCACCAATATATAGGCTATCTGGTATTAGGATTAAACCTATAATAACTGATAACCCCCACCAAAAGGAAAATAGCCATCACCAGTGTAAACATATAAACACTGAAAAAGCACCTTTGCAAGCACAACCCAGTTGCCAATTCATAGAAAGGAAAAGATGGGTGAAGGAGTAATTTTTATTTCTTCCTGAAGGGGCCAATACAATGTAACTTTGTTATACAAGTTAGCATCAAGAAAACCTGGGCTAACATTATTCTGCTTGAGTTTTGTTGTTCAGGGATGTCACTAAAACATTGTCTCTTCTTCCTTCTGCTTTTTTCAGTCTTTGGTCTAAAGATGCAGTGTTTAGAAGCATGTTTTAGGTCTTATTTAGTTATTTTATAAACTGTAGAAAATTGGGAAATATCAAAATCAGATTTGAAATGTTGGCTACATTTAATTTTACTAATATGTAAAATGGCTGGTTTCATAAGAATCTTTCCTAATATGTACCATCACATTTACCCACAGACAGGGAATGGGTGAAATCCTATGATACATCAGCCCCCTTTTCTCGTGAGTCAGTATTGATTGTAAGTGAAGTGCCAAACATCCCAGTCGTTAAACATTCAATGCAAGATGTAGTGACAGGTATATGTGAAAAGAATGCTGTCACAATGCATCTGAGTTCGTGGTGAAAACATGACACCAGGCGTTTGGTAAACATGGAACGCAGTGTCACTTGGCATGCTGCTAAAAAAAGTTCCTTCCAAGTTCAATAATGATTGTAGTGATATTGTTTGTATTTGCAGTAATTCAGCTACGTATTTGAAAACGTTGTATGATGGTCTGTCAAAATCAATACCTGAGCTGAAGTGCTCCCTGTAAGAGATCCTTGTCACTTGCTAGATGGTTTGCTGAAAGCATCTTTGCAATCTTCAGAGTTAATGAAGAATGCTATTAACTTTGTAGTCCATTCTGGTGCAGTAAAAATGTATTAGGACCTCATATACCCTGTGCATACGCTACCTATACACATGCACTATCAGTGCAGAAAGCAAGCAATAATTAAAATTAAATTAAAATTCTATAAACACCGGAAAAACACAGTTTCTGTTGTTTTTAATGTCACGAAAATGTGTAACCACTGATAACCACTGTGCTTTAAGGTATTAAAAAACTGAAGAAAAAAACTTCAGAATTTACCAAAAATAGAAACTGAAAACAGGAAAGCCTACTAATATATAAAAGAGTGAAGGAAAGCCGTTCATTTATTAGTGACCCTTTCGCTATTAGATAGGTGGTGGGCAACCCCTACCCACGTGAACTGTATAAAAGCAAATACTTACTTGTCACAAACATTAGTGGTGAACAAATCGATGAGGAGCCATATTTGTAGTAACACACAGCTATCTTGGAGAGCTGTTATAAGCCCCATAAAGTTCAAAATACACTCCATCAGTGTCCATATCTTAAATCAACAGTAATCGTTACGGCATAGTTGTGTGGTACAAAGTCACCTAACTCAATGTCTCTTATTCTAACTGTCTGGGTTTGAAGACTTAAGATGAGTGCAAAACCCATGAGAGGACCCTGTTTCTTTCTTCCTGCCAGGGCTAACTTCTAAGGGCCCGATTCTGATTTTGGATTGAAGGGCTCAGAACGATGGTCAGAGCCCTTCTGCCTGAATTGTAACATGTTGGCCGGATTACTTTCTGACCGAGCCATTCTGATGGGCTCGGTCGGAAAGGAATCTGACTCAGATTTCCGGGTGGCTTAGGATGAGCTCGAAGAGCTCATCCTCCGTCTGGAAATCCTGCAGTACTCCCCCGGTCGCCTCGTTACGACCGAGGGAGTATAATGGCAGTTTTTCACTGCCTTTTCATGTCGGTGTTTCCGGCACGAAAAGGCAGTCGGAAACTGTCTTTGGGGGCCCCAAGTAGGACCCTCATGGGTGCAAGGTCACTGAATGGCGGCCTGGGGGCACCTATGCTGCCCCTCTGTTGATGCCTTCACCGGTGGCCCCCACAGGTTACAGGGATGAACTGCACTCCTCCATTTCACAATGCGGGCATGCCTTCCGCTCAGAATGCATATTCTCATTGCGAAACATATGAGAGCGAACAAACAGGGTTCGGTCGCATCGTACTGGCAGGGCCATAAGCGACGATAGTAGTTAGTTCGGTCACGGTTCCTGGCCGGCGTCGGACAGACTCAGGTCCATCCGACATCGGAATCGGGCCCTTAGTGTGAACACAAAGACCACTGTTTGAAAATATACAGTCTCCTACCCTCTACCTTTCTATAAGCATAGATCCAAAAGTCGCCAAAACAACGGATACACATAGGGACATGAAGAGACCCCATAGTTTAAATAGGAGATACCAAGTATTATCTCTAAGTGGGCAAACCGCCATTGGCCCAACAGAGAACACTGCTGTCAATAGTTGGATCTATCACCTAAAGCATAGAGTGCATGTAGGTCAAAAACAAAAAGCGTGCCTACATACCAGAAACCAAAAATATTACTCAACACTCACCTCACTGTTAGGACAGACTGTCCATAATCATGGACCCTAGTACGTCCGTATCCCATATAATGAGGGTGGCGTTTGAACACCAATTTTAAATTCATGGTGGAACCGGAACTGAATGAAATAGAAACAAAAACAGGTCACCCTGAAAGAGTAGAAGTAACGCTGATATTCTGTAGTCTGATGTCGGCCATCTTGGAAAGATGCATTTGGTCCGTATCATCTGACATAAACTAAATGTCTGGAGACACTTGAAGCATAATTTTATTTAAAAAAATTTGGCAATCATACAGTATTTCGGTACCGAAGAGACTGTCTCTTCTCCGCAATAAGAACAAGAACACAAAGGATATCAGAGACCGAAACATAGCGTTTGTTACTGGCTACAATACACACAGCCATCAAATCTATAATATTCTCCACAAACACTGGCATCTACTGAGTTTGGCCTAATCAGTGGATAAATTCATATCCAAAAGATTCTTAGTGTCACATAGAAGGGGTACCACCTTGAGGGAGATGTTATGTCTGAGTTACCTGGCTCCCATTGACACAGACACTACTTGGCTTCCTACTAAACCACATGGTTTTTATAAATGTACGCAATACAACGTTTGTCAATTTGCATGTAACAAACGTACAGAGTTTCAGTATAATAGTCCAGTGAAACACTGCAAACGACCCTTTATGAACTGCAGTACGAGATTTGTAGTTAACTGCATTACAAGTTGCTGTGGACTCATTTATACACCACGCCTTCCCAAGGAAAGGATAGAAGAGCACATTGGGGTAATTTGGAATAGTAACTCCAATTACCCTTTTGTGGTTCATTTCATCAACACACACACTCCAGAAAACATGAGTGTTATTAGGTTTCAAGGAATTACACATGTAATGTAATGTAATGTCCCAGAAGGGGAGATTTATTACTAACTCTGAGATGAACCGAGACACAATGGATTCTCAAATTACGAGCTGTGGAAAGAGGTCTAAATTTTGACAAAGAGCTACATATATTTCTGTCTGAGTAATATGCAAACTAGTAATATCTGAATGTATTTCTGTACCGGTTTGACCAACTAAAACAACTCCGTGGCAGGCAATTGAATTAGGAAGCTAGTCATTACGTATCCCATATGCTGGTTAAGACAAAACACATGCATATGTAATGTTAACATGCGTCTTCATGTTGACAGAGAGGCTTTATGAGAGACTATATATTTTGTCTACTTATATGGCTGTTAAGGGCCAGCAAAATATGTTACCAATATGCTTCTTGTCAGATCTGAATGTCTCTTTAATTTTGTCATTAATATGCTTCCTGTTAGATCTGAATGTCATTACAATCTTGCTTACAGTTGATGAAAACTTCATAATTTGATATGTGATTGTGTGTTTCACAATATGCTTCCTGCTTGATCTGAATGTCTCCCTAACTTTGCTTATAGCAGATGAAAACTGTAGAATCTGACATGTGACTGTTTATTTCACATCATAGACACCTTGTTTTACTCAGCTTTTGTGATACGACTAGATGTGACATTTTGAATGTCTGTCCTATATTGATTATATTTTTTGCACTTTGAAATAGGGTGGAAATAGAATGTTATTCACTGTTCACACAACATTCTTTGTGAAACTGTTCATTTCAGGGTCTCTGGTATCAATGGGTTTGTAACTTTCTTGCATACCATTTAAACCTCTTTACTGTTATTATGTACTGCTAAGTCTACTGGGTTCCTCAATGATTCCTCTTTTATTCCTTCTGATTGTCTTCACGGTATGTGTTGTGATATTTAGTCCACTCACTTATTACAGTTAGCTTGGACCACATTCTGAAGGTCGGTTCAATGGCTGGGTTAGTGGTCATTTACGTCCTGCTTTTTATGTGAGACCCCCCTGAACTAAAATACGCCTCTAGAATCATTCCTAATCAGTATACATTAGGGACATAAACTGACTGCTCTATTCCATGATGGCCACCATCGGCCTTTGAAATGTCTGCATTTCTTTTATTCATTACAATGCACCATTTTGACAAGGTCTCTTCTAACCTTTAGTTAAGACATATTGTATAATAGATGACTCTGAAATGAATGCCACCTCTCATTATTGTTGGCACTGGACCTGGTGATAGCGTTTCATCTGATAATGTTTTTCCATATTTACATTTCTTTTCATATTTAATTTCACCTCAGTAGATACCGTATAATCGCCAATTTTTTTACATAAAAATATGCTTCAATACATTTAGTTTATATCTGATGATATGAACCAAATGCATCTTTCCAAGATAGCTGACATAGGACTAAATAATATCACCCTTAGATCTACTCTTTCAGGGTGACCTGTGTTTGTTTCTATTTTGTTCAGTTCCGGTTCTGGGAACATCATGAATTTAAAATCAGTGTCCAAACGCCTCCGTCGTTATATGCGATACAGACATACTAGGGTCCATGATAACGGATGGTCTGTCCTAACAGTGAGGTGAGGGTTGAGTAATATTTTTGGTTTCTGGTATTTAGGCACACTTTTTTTTTGGACCTATGTGCACTCTATGCTGTAAGTGATAGATCCAACTATTGACAGCAGTGGTCTCTGTTGCGCCAGCGGCGGTTAGCCCACTTAGAGAGATAAAACTTGGCATCTCCTATCTAAACTATGGGGTCTCTTCATGTCCCTATGTGTTTCCCCTTGTTTTGCCCACTTTTGGTACTATACTTATACAAGGGTAGCGAGTAGGAGATGGTATATTTTCAACAGTGGTCTCTGTGTTCACACTAAGCAGTTAGCCCTGGCAGGGAGAAAGAAACCGGGTCCTCTCATGAGTTTTGCACTCATCTATAGTCTTCCCACTCAGACTGTTACAATAAGGGACATAGAGTTAGGTGACCTTGTACCACACAACTATGCCATAACGTTTATTGTCGATTTAAAATATGGACACTGATGGAGTGTATTTTGGACTTTTAGGGGCTTATTACATATCTCAAAGATAGCTGTGTGTTATTATAAATACAGCTCCCCACCGATTTGTACACCACTAATGTTTGTGACACGTAAGTGTTTGCTTTTATACAGTTCACGTGGGTAGGGGTTGTCCACCACCTATCCTAATAGCGAATGCGTCACTAATAAAAGAATGGCTTTCCTTTTTCTCTTTTATGTATTAGGGGCTCATAATAGTCCGTCTGGAGTCATCTACGAATCTGAATTTTGGTCACCACCTGTCTTCCAGTACAAGATGATAATTCCCATCTTGAAGGCCTTATTAACTACATTATCCACGATTTTGTTCAGGTTACCCAAGATTTGCCCGATGTAATTTTGAAGTAAGCACATAATGCGATGGCAATAATATATTTAGAGACATAAATTTGTTTCTGTACTAATTCATCCTGCTTTTATTTTACTTTGAATCTGAATTTCCAATTCTACTACGTGAAATTATTGACAAACCACTATCAGTCAGTCAAATTTGCTTTATTCGAGATAAAAACTCATAAAAGCATAAATACAAACAGACCATCGTTACTACACTATATTTACTATGACATATTTCATAAAACAGTTAAAAAAGCTAAATTTATCAAAGATAAGAGAAAGCATTTTGACAGTACTGATTTAAAAAACAATAAAACAATCAATAGTCATATATTCAAAGACTGGTGCTAATCAATGCCCTATGATCTTGTACATCTGCTTTAAAAACACAATTAGGCGGTTAGATATTCCACAAACATATAAAAACTAGGAAAGCACAAATTAATCGGAGCAAAGTATCACTCCCGGCATAAAGCTTTTTTTCTGATGGCCCACATCCAACCCAGGTATTTAGCAACCGCAACTGTGATAACCGGTAAGGTGCTGGAGGAGATTAATCTTAGTGCCACCATACTATCCCTGGTGCCTAGCAATTTGCACATTGCTTTTAGCCAAACTCGTCGGGGGATAGAATAGGCCCTACAAACAAAAAGAATATGGGCAATGGTCTCTTTATCATTTTTACAAGCCGGGCACATATTAGAATTACCATCAGCCCATCTACCAGTTAGTGCTCTTATAGGGAGGGACCTTACTCTAAACTGGAAATAAAGCTTCCTGTCCCCGGGTTTTGTGATGCCATCCCAAAAGGGCTCTAAACTGGGCGAAGCTTTAATTTCCAGAAAACGACCCTCCATAGTAGAGGGATCAGTGGCATTCCAATTCCGGTAAGCGACCATTTCCCAATACTTTTCTTTTAAGATATCTTTAGATGGGAACGGGGCTACCTCAGGATTCTCCCACAACCCCTGCAACCCCATTCCCACCAGGGTTTACCCAGTTCCTTCAGCCACGTTATCTTGTGGAAATCATCAATTTTGATTACGTCTAAAAATCCCTGGGCATAATGGGCAACTTCCGGAGTGACCCAGATACGTCGCCAATATAGTATAGGTCGTAATCTAGCCACATCGGCTAAGGCCTTTCTTCCTAAGTCGCAACGCAATGGTTTCATCAGTGTGCTTTTAGGGAGACCAACAAGATTGCGCAAAAATTTGTTTTCAGCAAGTGTTAATGATGTTAAATTGTCGTAACCCCATATTTTGGCTCCATAAAGTGCCGAGCTTAGAGCTTTCGCCTCATACACTCGCAGTGCTGGCTGTATCGGCTTAGTCAGGGATTTTCTGTGCTCTACGATTATTGCTCCCACATTTTGGCGAAGTTTTAATGCCGCCATTTCTGTATGGTTCCCCCATTTAACACCTTTTGCCACGTGGATGCCCAGATAGACAAAATCCGACACCATTTCCACCTTTTGACCATTCATAAAGAAGTTCCCTCTGAAACTACGGTGTGGGTTAAATGCCTTGAGCTTTGTTTTTGCAACATTGACTTCCAGCCCACGGTCAACACAGAAGTCCTCAAAAATCTTCATGGCTCGCTGTAAACCACTTGGGGTTTTGGATATGATAAGCGTATCGTCCACAAATAATAAAATAGGAGATTTCACTCCAGCCAAGGTAGGGGCATCTACACATCCCAAAAGCATACGTTCAACTACCCTGTTAATGTACAGTGAGAAGAGCGTGGGGGCCATAGCACAGCCATGGCGCACCCCTCGCTCTACTGGGAATTCGGGAGTGACTTGTCCCTGCCCCCACTGTATTTTTGCGTAATTAGACTCATGCAACCTCATCACTAACGTCAAAATCTCAGGTGGCATGCCCATCTTGGCTAACACATTCCATAACTGGAACCCTGGCACCAGGTCAAAGGCTGTCGTAAGTCAATAAAAGCAGCATAAATGCTGCTGTTACATAGGGCTACAGTCTTCCAGTGGAGCAGGATAAAACAAAATATCTGGTCAGTGGTGCTAGTTAATTTGCGGAAGCCAGCCTGAAAAGGGGACAGAATGTTTTCCCCTTCTACCCAGTTTATTATTTTCTCCAGGGTCATTTTTCCGATCACCTTTTGTACCGTGTCGATCAGGCTAATAGGCCTATAGTTACCAGGTTGCGTTTTATCACCTTTCTTATATACAGGGATTATTATTGCCCCTTGCCAGGACTTTGGTACTGGTGCCCCCAGCGCCATGGCATTTGCCAGCTTCATGATATACAAGCCCCAATGCATTTTGTCATGGAGAAACACATCCGCTGGAACCCCATCAGGCCTTGGTGCTTTTCCCCTCGAGACAGATTTAAGGGCCACTGCTACATTATTGATATTAAAGGGGGGGTCCACACATAAGGTATTATTTACAGGTTCTCCATACCTATCCTCAGGACGGCATGCGTATTGGGGAACAAAATGATCCAGCCAACTACTCTGTGTTACATGGTTTATAGGCGGTTCAGAATGGCCACCTTGCCCCCACTTAACTATACTCCAGAAGAGTTTAGAATATTTTGCAGTACTGGCTGTTTTAAGATCTTGCCAGTGTTGTTCGTTCCATTGTTTCTTTGCCCTATGTATAGTTTTCTTGTAGGCCTGCCTAGCTGTTCTGACCGCATTCGGGTCTCTTCTTTTAATTGCATTTCCTAGGGAAGTTCTTGCAAGTCTGCAAGCATCGTTATACCATCCCACTCTTTTAGGCCGTTTGTTTTTGCCCATAGACTTAGTTACTGCCTTAAAGTAGTGGCCCCTTATACTTTCAAAGAAACTGTCATGTAGATTGGTAATTCCCCTCAGGTCGTTTTCTTTTACTGTCCCCGCTATGGTATCCATCGCAGTAGTAGCTTTATCCAGCTCGTCACTAATATTCTTCAACACCCTACTATTCATCACAACTTGGGCCCACCTCACCCGCCTCATGTCATTTGTTGGAACAATGTCAGCAAAACCACTATCATCTCATACCATAACAATCTTTTCAGAGGTCAGAATTCGAATATGTCTATTTCTACAAATCCTTCGTCTCTTTATATTTTTATATTGAGCGACACCTTTTTCCGAAGTATCACTTTGCATGATAGTTCTGGATCCCTTTTGGAGTATCTCTCGTTCCTTGTGGAAATGTTTTTATTTCCTCCAATAAAATCTTGTTCATTGCACAATATGTCTTTTTCACTTAGGTTAAGCACTTTTCATCTTTTTGCACAGCTGCGGGACCTTCTTCTTTTCCTAAAATCCTTACATATGTATCCCTCGGTCTCAAGTAGACAAGATGTGTTATGTAGTGTAAGGTTAAAACTAACAGTATGTATATGTCTATATTATTGTTTTCACAGCCTTGAGGAAGTCACAGATGTGATGAAACACGTGTTGGCTGTTTTCGTGTTCTTTTACAAGGACTGGATCACGATATCACAATCTAAGAAACATCATTTTGTAACCAAATGTCTAAACCTTCAGTGTTTTCAGTCTTGATAAATATTGTACAAAACGCTTTTAGCTAATTTTGAATTTTTACGGAATAAATCTATGAATTTTTGGATAAGTAAATCTCTGGTGTTTTCCTGTGTTAAAGCAGACTCTAGTCTGTCTAGTCGTGACCAAATAATGTCATATATTTGAAATCTAAACATTAGGAATGCCGGGGTACACCTTGTTGTATACATCAATGATTTATCATGTGGAAATTTGAACAATGGTATTGGAATGTGTTACTATATCACAAATGTGTACACATTCCTGTCTGTGTTTCTACAAAAATGGTTTGACTATCACAGTTATTTGTCACTTAACAGTCTTTGAAGGAGTAAGACATGCAAATGCATCACATTTTACATGTATGAAAAATTAGTAGCAGTAGTACTAAAGTATTTTATGTGGGTATTAATAACCATCAAAGTGTGCACAACCAAATACAATAACACAAACGCTAGCACCTGATACGTAAAGCATAATACATAACAAAGTAATTCAAAAAAGAATCTATATAAACGAAATAGCAAAAATCATCACAGCTTCTGTATTAAAATTACAATTCATCCATACCTCTAGAGGAGAATATCCTAATCACCTCATGTACTTAATCAACATTCCTCCAGGAAGAAGAGGTAATATAATAGATTCATAAAGTGGCTGTGCAAGGTGCAACAAATACTAGTGTGCAAAGTAGTTTAAAATGTATATTTCATTAAAAACGCCAAGATAAGCTTAGAATTCTCTTTCCCTGGGCAACGTTAAAGGACTTATCATCTACAGGCTGCCAATTCAGTGTCGCAGGACAATATCCTCTTATAAACATTAGAAGACAGTACAATTAACTCAGAAAGTGACTGTGCATAGTGCAAATATACAAATGTGCAAACAGCAATTATAAGAGAAACACATTTGGTTTACAATATCATCAGTCAATGGCATTTGGAATTTGTGTTCTCTTGAACCACACTGCTTGTAGAAATTTGCTAACCACAAATACAATTTTTAACAATGTGTTACTTTTAAAAATCCTAAAAGCTTCCAAGCGACTATGAGTGCGCATGTCACCGCAGATTGGAACTAGCCATTTGCAACATGAGATACAACACTCTACTTCATTGCTCAAACTACAGACAGGACAGAGTGTAAATACTTGATTTGTACACCATTTACTTATGAAACACCATAAGGAGAGTTCCATATCAAATTCGCATGTACACACTCCTAGTTAGATGTTGGAATATTAAATCTAAGAACTCTTCAAAATTAGAAAATGCTTAAAATTTAAAAACATAGTAGTTACGGATCCCCTTGAGCTATTTGTTGCATATAGCTTGTTTATGTAGGCCCAATATTGGTCTTTTATCAATTTATAGTTATTTTTTCTAATGGTAGTAGGGTCATCCAATAGACTGCATTTCAAGTTTTCAAATCCAGCCTGAAACATATTTAACCCATGGGATATCCTGGCTCCTGGGAATTGTAATAGATCTATCAGTGAGTCTTTGAAAACTCCAAGTTCGGGTGTGGTCAAGAGTCGGATACAATATACTAAGGTTTTTAGAACAGCCAGGTCTGCTACTCTTTTCATCCCACCATCAAAATACGTATGAAACAGTATTTTGGATGCCCAACACATTTAGAATCTGTTTTGAATCCAAAAGGTAGCCATTAATTCTGGTGTAACTAGTGAATTTGTCTGACATGCTCAATCATGTTTATGTAGAATCCCAACTTACCAATGTGATGTTTGGAACATCCACTGTATAATAATTGCAAATTATGTTATTTCACATATAATAGGGCTAACAGCACATCATTCACAATAGTGAAGGAGCATCACACCTGACACAATGAAGACTAGTGGCACAACTGTCCCTTATGACATCTAGCAACCTGATGTTTACTTGTAGTTTAGGCAGCCATGTGTCAGCTCAAAACTGTGTTTTTGTAGTGAACAGAAAACAGGCAGTTTTGTTTTCCACAAACTCATTTGCAAATCACATTAGCTTACACCTTGTGCAAAACGTACAACTTCAAGAACTCTTCTTCTGAATTGGACATGTGTCAAACTTAATGTTGATGGCTAAATCACTTGCTGTAGCAAACAATCAGTTAACATGGTGAACTCATGCTAGAACCTAACCCTGTAAATGCTGCTGTTGTACTCTCACCTGCCCATTAAGGTCTGGCTAGGCCACCTCAAGTATGCGGACCAGTAAGGGGCCAGGGTGCAAGGCACATGCTTCCCACATTGGGAGGACTTGCCCAGCTGGACTTCTGATGACTTCTGGGTCCAGAATCGTAGCTCCTCCCACCCCTTGTGGCAATGGATACTGCATTGCTTGTAGATCTCCAGGGTCTGCACCTTCTGGGTCGAAGGGCTTCCATATCTCCTTTTTCTGATGGACATTGACCTGTATGTATATAAAAAAGGAAAGAAAGAAATGTTTTGTGATTTGTTTGTATTGATGTAGCACAATTGTACTAAATTGATCACAAGCATTACTCAAACTTTACTACACATTAATTTCTTCAATCTGCCAAAATAAAATAACATTCAAGACGATCATTGTAACATGTTGACTACCCTTAGCCCTTACCATTTCCTAAATTGAATAATCCAGGCCAGTGGCATCAACTAAGCCACGGGGCTCCAAAATATTTTATGTAATGAGGGCTACTTCTCATCAGTGATTGTCAATGTGACATACTGAAGACTACACAACTTTCTTCATTGTAACCAGACACCCTCACGTCCAGCTAGATTGACTCAAACCAAATGTCCACAGAGACCTGATGTCATGAACCCCAAAACTTCCCCTTATGCCAAACCTTCTTAGAAGGTATTGCACCTATAACAAAACCCTTCTGGCGCCAAACAGGTTAAAATATAATTTTCCTGGTACCTTTGTGATTTGACTAAATGTTTATATGTGGCTTTATTACTAAAAACTCCAATGTAAAAACTGTATTGTACTGCTTGCAACGTGCAGTTTGTAAACGTGCTCTTTTACTATAAGAACTAATACTGGATATGCTTGTGTTGCTTCTGAACAGATGTGCAATTATACATTTCACGTGCCAACGTTGGAACGTGCTACATGCACTTCAGTTAATGAGTGTGAGTTCTTGAAGACCAGTGCGACCGCCAGGAAGGTATTTAAACCATATGCGCTGTCAGTATCACACTTGGTCTCTTCCCTGGAATTTGGCGCCTGCCTGTTCTCTTTCTCCGCCTGGTTCCTGGATCTTCGGTGACATCTCTTCGCCCTCTCCATTCCTGTTTCCTTCGGTCCTCGCTTCAAAGCCTTTTCCACAGTGGCCCCGAAGTCAGTTTCTTCTTTTCTAGACAAGTCCAGATTTTCAGCACCTCTTCTTTCGATTCAGGAGATTTACAAGACAAAGAAAGAGGACAAAGGTTAAGTACTCTTCCTGATACGATAGAAGGCATCTATCGGTGAGTACTTGATGTTTTAAAACTTTCATTGAAGCACAGAGAAAAAGGCATTCTTAAAAAGTCATTCAAGAAGAGACATTTAAAAGGCATTTCTGAAGAAGTCATTCAGGAATAAACATTTAAAAGGCATTTCTGAAGAAGTCATTCAGGAATAAACATTTTAAAGGCACAATAACAGTAATGAATAGCGTAAAGTCGTTTTCTTTTCTAGAAGGAACATATATTTACAAAGAGGACTTTTGAATAGTCTAAATGACGTTTACAAAGAGAAAGACATTTTTAATAGAACATTGAATCCTTTATGCAGTACTATTTTAGGTATAACACTTCTTTCCTACAGCAGCCACAATTCCTATTGGAATCCTTGTTATAATCTAAGCCAGTAGTCAGTGTATTATTGGCTGAACATTTTAGATGTCATGTTTTTTGTGTTTATTTTTACAGAGGAAAACAGCAGAAAAGAACATATAATGTTTAAGAAATCAAAAGTTAGTAAGACGGAGTTTTCCAGCCCTTCAGATGTTTAATTAGGTATTAAGGAAGACAAGTTTGGGTCTTTAATTTCAGAATTGTTTAATGCAAAAAGTCATGTTAATCCTCTGATACTATTGTATATTTATCTTAGAAACCCGCTAAATCCTTCCAAGGTTTCACAAGGTGATCTCCAGTCGCAAAATAGAGTTGAATAAAGCAGTTAGCTAAGAAAGCAGAAATATTGCATTCAAACAGAAGAAGCAACATCTTTTTCTCTCTCATTCCCATTCCCCCTGGAGTCTTTCTAGGAGACAGAGATTATTTAAACTTCTGTGTTCTGGGAAGGATTTGGGGATTTTGGGGTTTATTCGTCTTCAACAGAGAGCTGGAAGAATCAGGTGGGTGCTTATTCTGACACCTGATACTATGGTTTAAACTTCATACTATAACTAAGGGCACTATGAAAGGGCTCCCATGTGTGTCAGTGAGAGAATGGTCTTTGGGTATGTATGAACGTGTGTTCGTAAGAAGGGGAATATAAATGTACTGGTCAGTGAGAGCCTGTGAGATTTTAACTGTTTGAGTAACAAACTACTCTCCATTTCATTTGTGTTCCATTACAAAGCATTCAGAAGCATCATTTTGTTCACAGCTCCTATTTTGAGTTCACAAGGATTTTTTTCCAAGAGTTCAATACCTGAGTGCTTGAGTTGTACACCTCTCTGACTCAGCTGTAGCCTGGTCCACAAATCCGATTGAGCACTGCTTATTGTCAGGCTCTGCTATCTGTACCCTGTTGATCATGATGTCACATGATCTTAGCCTTCCCTTAAGTTTGGAATGAAAATGTGCCCTTTTGCTAATTTGAAAAATAACTCAAAACTATGAGCTGCTTTAAAGGTGTCTGGGAGCTACTCGGAACTCCCAGAGGACTGGCTGGAGACACCAGATCTAGGCTGAATGATGAGTAGGATAATACACATAGCAAACATAATGTTCATTTGGTGTGTAACACATGATATATATGGACAGATGTAAATGAGATATAAATGAACATCATAAACGTTTGGATGGTGCCAGACTGATTCTATGTACCCTCTCAGGGTATGTTGTCCTATAGACCAGCCAGTTCACAGCGCCACTGTAAGCCCCCTTAAACCTAGTTGGGCAGCAAATGATTTCTGGAAACCCTTAAACATGACAAGCCTTGTCCCCAAGGAAGCATGATAACAGATCTAGAACCCTTTTGCTTAAGCACTCAGGATCTAGCAATCTCAGAGAACACACAAGGAATACACAGAAGGACACTAGCAATTAAGCATGGGCGGATTTTGCGAATTGGCAATCCCCGAAATTGCGTATTTACGGATTCGCAATCCGCAAAATCCGCGAACTCTCGCGAATTTGCGGATTTTTTTTTGTGTTCGCAAGGGTTTCTGCCAGTTCGCGAGGGTTTTGTACCAGTTCGCAATTGCGAACTTACTTGTCGGCTTGCAACGGCCGCGACTATGTTGTTTCTACGTCTGGTTCATCATCAGTGGTTCACAGCACCCTCTCTTTCACCACTGCCACCCTCTGGTACACCCATGCCACCCTCTGGTACATCACTGCCATCCTCTGGTTGGTTTATCACTGTAGATTATGGGGGTGAAAAAAAGCAAGCACACCTGCCCTGCTTCAACTGACATGAATTAATTTGGGGTTGATTAATGTGTCACTGAATTTAAACTTCCAGTCTGGCTGGCACCTGCTTCCTTATCTCTAATTTGCTTTCTGTTGCAGTGCAATTCTTTTTCACAGGACTTTTGTTGCCTATAGTTGCAAGTAGGCAACTGAACTCTGAAGGGTCCCCTCAGGAAGCACTACAGGGAATGGTTACTAATGATAAGATTGAACTTTTACACCTGCTGAGTGCTTTTAGTTTTGTCTGTAATTGCTTTCTGTTGCAGTGTAATGTTTTTAACAGGACCTTTGTTGTATACTTGTAGCTATTCTCTGAGCCTGCTGTGAGGGTCAGAGCAGGGTCAAAGAATAGTTGCAAGTAGGCAAATGAACTCTGAAGGGCCCCCTCAGGAAGCACTACAGGGAATGGTTACTAATGATAAGATTGAACTTTTGCACCTGCTGAGTGCTTTCAGTTTTGCAAAAATCCAAATATCCAGCAGCATCCACAAAAAGTAATCCTTCCAGGTCAAGATCCAAATCAAAGTGACCAGCACATGAAGAAAGCACTGGGAGGAGCCTGCTGGACAGGAACAGGAAGTTGGAGACTGTGGGGCACTTCCTTCCTCCTCCCCCAAAATGGACTCCTTGCAAAGAAAAAGTGCAGGCAAATGTCAACCTGAGGAGTTATTCTGATAAACATCATAATTTTCAAGGTTTATGCTGCCTGCTGGTGGATTTCTTGTGCGAAATTGCAAATTTTGCAATCTCGCAATTGCGAGATTGTCGCTGCCCGCCGCATCTACGTGTTCGCAAATGTTTACTCCCGCGAAATTGTATAGTATTCTAGTTGGCAAGTGCGACCAAGCAAAAAATCCGCTTCGCACGGATTTTATGAATTTTCGGCAAGTTCGCGAGAGTTCGCGGATTGCGAATTTGCCGAAAATCCGCAAAATCCGCGAGCGGAACGGATTTTACGCCCATGCTTACTAGCAATATTGTATTTAACTAGTGAAATTCTTGTATAGAATACATGTGCTGCAATTACCAATAGAGAGAAGCAAATGAAATTTATTGAAAGCACTAGAACGGTGAACACAATAAAAAGCTTCAAAATGGTGATAAAACAAAGTATATATGTAGGAATAAAATACAATCTAGTAAATTGGTTGTACTCCTACTATGCAGTCCCTAGGCTAAGATTCTAGGGCAAGTGGGTCTGTGTGTGTGTGTGTAGCCAAGAATCCCCAAATTGGATGATATAACCCCGATTACCTTATGGGAAAGAATGTAAGTCCCCACTGTGGTCACAAGCTGGACACCCTTGCAAGAAGAAGTTAGGACGATGCTGGGCTGAAGCACCAGCTGGTAGAAACCTTGTCAATATCAGCGGAGCGCTCCTCTGTTTAAACCCGAAAAGGCTTGTTTATTTATAAAGAAAAGTATCCTTGTGAGTCCTGTGCAATCCAGAATTGTGTTGGTCTATAGATAGCCATTTCTCCCTGTGGGTAAAAAATTGAAGGACATTTGCATAATGTGTGTCGAGACCTTGTATGTGTGACATAATATTGTTTGGGTAATTTCAAAGTGAATAATCAGAAATGGTGTTATGTGTCTTGGCTCTTCACTTTTTTTCCATTGAGGAGACTTGGCTTATTTAACCAACCATGGGTGTTCACAGCAATGAGGAATCCAACAACACCAGGGGAAGTCTGCTTCAATGTCGGCCATGAAAGAACACAGAGGCCAGTGGAGCAGGATTTCGGTCTCATAAAGGCCATATTTTACTGTCTGGACAAGACTAGTTGAGCCCTCCTCTACTGACCCAATAAGGTATGTAAAATCACCATGGCATGCTGTATACTGCACAACATAGCCCCTCAACAGAACATCCCTTACATCTCAGAGGATGGAGACCATGAAGGGTGAGGACCCTGAAATGAAATTGAAGATGATAGTGGTGAGGAGGAAGGAGTGAACTCACGTCAGGATGTCATTGACAACTTCTTCACATGAGTGTAAGTATCTCTTTATTTATATATTATCACATTAACTGTTAAACCAATTGTTGATGTAATGAAGAAAGAAGTATGTGCTGGGCATTCTTTAGGAAGGGAAAGTTCAGGTAAATCCAGGCCACAAGTCTTTGTTGATCAAAGTATTGCCAACTTGACTTTTGTGTTCATTTTCATTTTTTATCTTTGATTGTGTTTTTGAAAATGTGTCCTCAAAAATATGACTATATATTGTGTCTATGTTATTGTTTTATTACTCATATTTTTGTTTTAATCTGTTTTTGGTATCTTCACCATTTTATCTAAATTTGGAAATTTCAAAGTTGTGACATTTACAGTTAGTAGGTGCTGTTTTGGAGCACAAATTGACCATGGGTTTATTCTGGGAAAGACACACACAGACTTTGGCTATACATATCTTGTACAAAGACAACTTGTGAATGGGAGTTTTGAAGATTACATTGGACTCATTCTTTACCATGTGTTGGCAGTAACACAATATGTGACCCTTCAAGTACTCCAACCAAATGTGGTAGTGGACCAAAGCATACTAATCTGTCTTCAACTTAGTAGAGTTCTTATGAAAGAAAATAGACAACCATACAGCTACCTAGAGCCAAAGCGCACAGCAAGGAGACCCTGTAGGCTAGCTTTAACAGTTTAATTAATTTAAACAATAAAGTCAACATACTAACACATTTGAGTGTTTAATACCATCATTGGAAACTATTGTACATCAGTCCTTTGTTTGGGCTCTCACAAAACTTTTGCCGCACATTCGTTGCATTATCAATGAAAGTTTCAAAACATATATCAATGCTGTATCTGCAGCTTGATTGTAGATTCTCAGTGCATTTTGGCTGATAACACCCTTCATCAAGGGTAAGTTTAAGTGAATGATACAAACAGTATAATATCATGATTGTATCCTTTAAAGGTAAATTCTCATTTAAACAATACGAAGGAACTGTACACTTAACAGAATCAGAATGAATGGAAAAACTAGAAGAAGAGGAAGACCTTCTTTTAATTCTCCGCATGTGCATTTTGAATTGCAACAGCTCCTGGAAGCAACCAGTGTAGTGATAGAGACAATTCCAATCAATCTATGGTGAAAGAAGGTACTTATGTAATAAACATGAGCTCCAAGAAGCTCCAGCGAAACCAAATACATTTGTGTACGACCTTAAGATGAAAAATAATATTGACAGTGTTGATGATTGACGCCTACAAAACCATAGTCAAATCAGATGCTAGCTGAATCAATCACAACCGCAATGAAAAAATGAAATGAAAAAATGGTGCTAAGTGACGCGTGTATTCCCATGACACTACCGAGATGTGCATGGAAATAAACTAAAACTCACATACCAAACTTGCATTGTAATGGTTTAAGATTAACCTTTCTTACTGAATTAAACAACTGAAGTTGTACGTAAGCACAGCTCAGTTCAAAAACCAGGGGATGAAATACAACAAAAAAAGAAACGAGTAACATGTTCCTAGTGCGGCTAATCTCATGAACGTCATCACAAAGCAATGCTCTGGAATGCAAACCTACTTACAATGCAGCCAGCTATCTGATCAGCTAAACTCTCCTGAGTTCCTTGGCTTTGCTGGGATTAAACGCGGATCCAGAGATCAATATGTTGGATAGCAGAAATTTAGTATACAAAATTGGGCTGTTAAACCTCAGTACAACATGTAATAAAGAGCTCAAAAAGCAGAAACAGATTACTAAGTGCATATAACCTCTCTCCTGTATTCAAGGCGTCGCACGATACATGTGCTCATACCAGTACTCCTGCATTGAATCCAATGATGGAGAGTGTGTACTATTCAGCCCGTCCTGATGTGTGATGTAAGCACCAGTAGACATGAAATGTAAACTTAATTTATAAAGTGCAGCTTATGCCCAGAGGCATCTTGGTGCTATGAGAAGGTTTTACCTAGCCTGTGTGAAAAGCTACATCTTTAATGTCTTCCTGGAACTGAGAGGAGAGATGGCTGTTTTTAAGGAAAGTGGCAAGTCATTCCAAAGCATTCCTGTCGTCCTGTAAAATCTACCCCCACTCCATGTGGCCTTTTTAAATGTGGGGACCACCATGTTCCTGGCAGAGCCTGAGCGCAATGTTTCTGCCGGTACATACCATCTAAATCTCTCCATGAACCGGTCAGGCCCTATTCAATACAATGATTTATATGCCATGCAGAGGGCTTTGAATTTGCACCGTTGTCTGACTGGCCACCAGTGTAGTTTTTTGATGGCTTCTCTTGCTGATTCATGTTTGGGTATTTTGAACATGAATCAAGCTGCTGCGTTCTGCAGAATCTGGAGTCTGTTCAGAAGGCTTGATGTCATGGTGAGATAGAGACTGGTGCAGTAGTCTATCCGAGTGAACACCAAAGCCATGGTCACTGTTTTTAAGAGATTGGGGTAGATATATTTTTTTTTTTTTCAGCATCCTAATGTACCATAAAGAGGCAGATGTTATTTTATTAACTTGCTCATTAAGTTTTAACTCATTGTCTAGTACTACTCTGAGGTTTTTTACCTTAGTCGAGGGTGTGGGCAGTGTGTCTAGCTCCGGCGGCCACCAGTCAGGTGTCCAGAGAGAGGGCTTGTTGCCGAAGATGATAACCTCGGTTTTTGAGGCATTCAACTTCAGACAATTACAATCCATCCAGTTGCTCACCTTCTTCATGCATGAGCTAAATGCCCCATTAGCGTTCTGTTCCCTGTTAGTTAGGGACACCACAATTTGGGTGTTATCAGCATTTGAGGCCAGGGTGAAGCCTGCATATTTGATAATCGATGCTAGTGGAGTGACATATAGATTAAAAAGTGTAGGGCTCAATACTGATCCCTGTGGTACTCTGCATGGCAGGGAAAATTGCCTGTAGAAACAGTTGCCTATAGCAAACGGCTGCGGAGAGGTCTAGCAGCACCAATGCTGCCGTCCCCCCTCCATCTATAATCTCACGTATGTCTTCTGTTGCCACAATTAGTGCTGATTCAGTGCTATGGTGTTTTCTGAATCTGTTTTGCGTATCATCTATCAATGTGTTTCTTCTATACATTTTGAAATTTGTTGGTTCATGATCTTCTCTGCCAATTTGGCAGCGAAAGGGAGCCTCGAAATGGGATGGTAATTGCTCGGGTCTGCGGAGTTCAGATTGCCTTTAAGAGGTGGGAGAATAGAGGCAAGTTTCCACTGATCGGGGAAGGTCCCATTTGTGAACATCTGGTTAATGATGAATCCTAAATTTGTTGCCATTTAGGCAGGCACCATATGCATTATATTGGGCGGGCAGGGATCATATGGTGAGCCAGGTTTGATTGACAGAATTAGGTCTCTAAGTTGTTCCTCCGAAGGGGCCATAAAAGTGATGAAACTCTTTCTGTCCTCTAGATTGGTTATCATCTGTTCAGCTTGATGATTAACTCCTTTATGTGCTGCAAATTTATTGTAAATGTTACAACCTTCTCCTGAAAGAAGCTGGGTAATGTGTCACAAAAATCTTGGTTTATCCCAACATGATTAGCACTGGTAGGTGTAACTAGTTTCTTTATCAAGGTAAAGAGCTTTATATTTGAATCACTGGCGGCTTTAATGTGCTCTGTGAAATAGATGGTCTTTGCTGTTAGAATGCTCTCTTTATGCTTTGCTAGTTTAGCTTTATAAATGATCCTTTCTTCTGCCTCATAATTTTTTCTCCATCTTTGGTCATAAAAGAAAGACCCTCGTCCCAGATGTATGGCACAAATAAACACAAGAACTTGGACAACACAATTTCAAACTTGAGTTAACATGATCTGCTCACTTATTTCATATGGAATAATGGTCAAGAAACTCCTAAATAGGAATGTCGACAGACAATTGCAATGTACCAGGTGTCATGGCTGGTATAATCTAAACAAACAAACATGTTCAAATCAACCTGGCTGGTTGCTGAAAGACCCTGCTTTTGACCTTCTGTCTCTGGGGTTGTTGTGGGTGCAGTTCCCACTTCAAAGTAGATTTTTGTGTTAGACGTGGGAAGACACTAGGATTACCATAGTACACTTGTCATTCACATACACAGAGTCCAAGTTAAGTGGGGCAGAAGACTTTTGCCATCTTGGGCTTGCCTTCATACATTGCGTTTTGGACCCATTTGCAGTAAAGCACGCAAATAACCTTCCATAAGTAGGCAGTTCAGGGCCTAGAAACCTTTACTCTATTGGTCAGAGCAGAACTAGGACTGTCTTAGGGTGTCTCCTACCCACAGGTTGGTGAATCTAATAGAGCTAGACCCCCACCCAGCCTTTCAAATGACACTGCTGGACTTTCAAAAGACTACCAGGTAGACTGGACCTGCTGCACCTGACTTCTGTGACCTGTGACCTTTGAGAAGGACCTGAGGAGATGGACCACTTCCAATTTAAATTCAAGGGGAGAAATATCTCCATGGTTTATGAGACTGATCCAGTTAGTGGCTTCAGGAGCATGACAAAACTAAAGAGGATAATCCTGTGAAGAATCCCATCAGTCCAGTGGCAATTAGACCAAGACTGGATATTGCTGTAGCCCTCTGCCTAACTCCCTGAAAGTCTCACAATGCTCCCATAAATGTCTTTGGTCATGGTATTGCACTCCTGTGGTTTCTTGGGTACCAAAAGAAGTTTGAGAACTTTTTACAAAACTTTTGATCCAGAACTTTAAGGGGACCAATCGTCAAAAGTATCACACCAGCGATAGATTGATTTTCAGGTTTGTCACATGTGGAGAGGAGATTTTTCTCTGAAAAATTATGAAGCTCCTTTCTCTGTTTGGTACTAAGAAACTTTTTTGATTTTCCATACTTCTAGGCCTAAGGGAAGCCAATCTAGTTACTGCATCCAAAATGAGTTTCATAGCGTTCTGCCTCATGCACCTACGTTGCGGTCTACCGCGACCATTAACTACCATTAGCATTTTGCGCTTTTTGGCACTATTTTCACACACATCATTAAAAATTCATACCTCCAATCAAGATTATTCGGTTATTGTTCTTTTAGTGTTGATTTGCTAATTACATGTTTTCCATTTTTCTCTACTTTTTTATAAATTGGGTGGGAATTTTATTGTGTTGTGTTTTTGACTTTTTCACTGTTTTGGTACTTCAAAATGTTTGCATATTTTTGTTACTTTACGTCTTTATGCTCTGTGCCTTAGCTATCAATTGTTGGAAATGTGCTTAAATTGCTGAATCCTTAGATTGGAAAAACAGGATAGTGATTTCATTACTTGTGGTGGATACCACTTCACACCAACTAATAAACCAGTTCTTCTCAGTGGACTACCATCCACTCCAACTAATAAACCATTTTGTTACACAGTGCAGAGACAGTCTCTGTTTGGGCTCAGTGCATTCCAGAGCTAGAGAGTGACTTTCTAACTACATGCCTTGTGGTTAAATCTGTCTTAAATAAGCAGATATGTATTTCATACTCTCTAAATCCACTTCAAAGCATATTTCAGCAACAAAAAAATTAGGGTTCTGTATACTGTTCCTTGCATTAACCTAGAAGGGGTACAGAGGACTTTATACTATATTCACTAGATGTCAAGTTAGATCTTTGTGAACAGTGTGAAATTAGACCATTTCTGTAAGTTAAAATAGTTTGGCTGCTGGTTTGCACACGCTAGAATTTCAAATCTCTTTTAGAAGTTCTCTGCACATCCATTAAAGTGGTCCAGACTTGCTATTGTTAGTTCAATAGAGAAACAAAGTTGTATAAGTGATATACTCCTTCTTACCAACATGATATGGAAGATTATGGTGTTTATTATCCCCAGGTATGATGACTGGAAAATGAAAATGAGTCAAACCACATTCTGACATTTGTAACTGCATTGGCAGGGGTCACTGTCACCCCAAGATCCACCGATAAGCTATAGGGAAAGCTGTCACTAGAAATATCCAATTCTGAATATTTCATTTTTAACAATTCAGGTAGGGCTAACCCTTCCTCAATCTACCCAATATTTTGTTTAGGCATATTGCAATATCAATACGTGATTGTGTATTATTTAGTGTGTATATAAAATGTAGTTGATATTGCAAAATGAAACAGGACTGAAATCTCATTAATTAGGTGAATGGAAGGGGGAGGCCAAGGAGATCCACTCTCATTTGCCAGCTGAGTTTTGACAAAAAAGAATGACCCCATTGGAGAGTCAGTACAGAAATATCAGCCTATTTTGCCAGTCATTGGCTGAAGCAGAGTCAGGAAAATTATGATTTCTGAGTGTCCACATCCAGGAAGTATAGCGGTTCTTTTCTGATATTGTCTACTGTGATTTTTATCTCTACCTCAAGCCTGGACACAGACTGTCAAATAGAATCAAGTTGGATTTTAGTATATTTTGCACTTACTGTGCAAAATCTCATTCCATGTTTTTGCTAATTAAGGGGAGGTTTAGGGTGGTCTGTTTATTGCTGGTTCTATCATCTTAGCTGATGGTTTAATCATTAATTGAATGATATTAGCATGCTTTAAAACAATGGAGGCCATTCTTTGTGATATTACATTACCCAGTGCAGAGTAGTATTTTTTTATTCAATTGGATGCTCCGGCCAGAGTAGGATCCTTGACGCTTTCAGTTTTTAGCTACCTGAGTTCCCTAGTAGGGCCTTCAAACTATATATGACAATAGGATTAATCAGGGTCTATACAAATATTTGATGCTAACTGCAGATTCTCTGATATCTCTGCTCGGATCTTCAGGGTCTTAGGGCCGTATTATCAAGAACAGCGATAACATTATCGCCTCTTTAGCTGCAGTTTCCTGCCGCTAAGGCGGCGATAATGTTATCGCCGTTCTTGATAATATGGCCTCAGTTTTTTTTAAATGGCAGGTTTTCATAACATTAGTCTGAAACAACATAGCATGCTTCACGATTTCTGACTCCGCGACTTCTTTGTAAATCTTTATTATTTCATAGATTGGTTGGGTTGTTAGGTCTGATTGCAAACTATTCCTTATTTCTTTTCTGGATTGCTATATTGTGTTCTCTAGTGTGAATATTATACAAATGCCATTTGTCTTTTCACAATGTCTTTTTAATTGTCTGCCCTGCCCTGCCATGCCACATTAAACAATCATGAGGTAAAGCACTTGTCCTTCCTCTCAGATGATCCTGATTTTCAGAGTTAAAGAGGAGCCACTGTATTAAGTCTTTGAGAGATTAGGGGAAGGAGAAGCTCTGGTTTGTTATTAGTTTAAGAAAATGTTTTTTGTTAAAAATATTATATTGTGCTGGACTGCATCTGTCTCGAAACTATAGAGTTTTAAAAAAAAATTCTCAGCACTTTTTTGACCCCTGTTGCACTTCTTCTTTCTTCAACGATACCTCTAACTCAATAGATCCAATTCAATAATTAATTGCATGATGATGTGCTATTAGATATGAGTTTTTACATTATTCAAGATTATTCTTCATCATTCTTTTATCAAAATATTTTTTGCTGAGGGTTCTATATTTCAATAAATACCTTGTAAATATTAAAGGTGGATCCAGAAAAGAGAAGGAAAAATTGTTAATTTTGCTTATCCCAGCATCAATAAAAATCACCATCAAAAAGCATTCTTGAATGTTGCTTTGTTTTCTATGTCTGCTTGGGTTTCGAGACACTGTGACGTCACTCACTAGATTGCGCATTCAATTATCCCCTTCTTTAAAATCCACTCTCCATAATTTAATCATTATCAAAAAGTGATATGAAAGTAACATCAGAAATAATGTTATCAGTGTTACCTCAATGAAACTCAGATATTACTTTCTAGGCCAAGGTAAATGTTGAGTCAGACTGGTTTAAAACTGAATATAACCCTACATTAGGGGCCTGATTATGAGTTTGGCAGTCTAGGGACTGCAGTGGTGGCAATGGTAGATTTACCACTGCACCACAGGCAATCTGACCACCGTATTTAGAAGCATGCGGTTACATGACGAAAGACAGCGGCAGTTCCATCGCAAACCCCAGGGAATCCCAACCATGCCAGCTGCAGGATAGGCCAATGGGTCTGTCGAGGGTGGGCTGCCAGAGTGATTGATGGCCCAATTACAAGGTGCCTTACAGTTAGCTAAAATGTGGCAGTCCAACCACCACATCTGAGCTGACTGAAAGGGAGGGATATAAGGCCTTTACTTACCTGTACACACCTCCACATACCCTGTGCTGCCATGGAGCAAATCCTACATGCCCTGCCGCTGACACAACCAACGGTAAGTTATACTCTTACCTATTTCCATGGACTCTTTGGTAAATTGATGCCCCACCATGGACTTGGCAATGGGGTTGGGGTCCCTGGGCCAAACATATTTTGTGGAACCCTGTTCGGAATAGTTTTCACTGTATAACTCAAATACAGCTTTATGATGACCTCGTCACTGACAATGCACAAGCGCCCTCTATACAAATAGATATGTGACATCTCATAATCAGTGATATTGATGTGTGAATTAAATTGTGTCACACAACAGCACCTCCTCATCAATATCACACCTATTGCCCTCTGTGACACCCTCACATTGCACACATCCTAGGTCCTGATGTGACATCAAAGATAAATATGTATGAATGTGTCATGAAACCGAAACACACCTTCTCTGCTACAACTTTCGTTAGCCAGCTTCTTTGTGGAAAAAGTAAATGCCATCTACTGCTCTTTTCCCAAAGTTGACCCTGACAGTACGACCTTGACACTGCGTACTTCCCAGTGCTTGGCCTCTCTCTCTATACCATCGGAGCAGGAGTTTAATCTCCTAGCGGCCAAGGTCAAGTCTGGCTCTCCGGATGACCCTTTGAGACCTGCCCAGTTTATGGACTCGGCGTCCTTTTGCCTTCCTCCCATTCGCCATCTGGTGGAGCAATCCCTTACCATCGGTTCAGTTCCACCTAGTTGGAAGGCTGCCTGTGTCATGCCCATCATAAAGAAGCCTGGATTGGATCCGTTGAAGCCGGAGAGTTATCGACCTATCTCCCTCCTTCCTTGGGTGGCAAAGATTACAGAGGACCATGTTAATAACATCTTAACAAACCATCTGGCATCTGCACATCTATTGGATCCGACACAGAATGGTTTTAGACCTGGACATAGTACTGAGACGGCACTCTTATTCATGGTCGAACACCTCCGCTCTGTACTAGATGCAGGTCAAACGGCGGCACTGGTCCTTTTGGACCTTAGTGCCGCCTTTGACACTGTATCTCACACCATTCTTGTTTGTAGGCTTAGTGAGGCAGGCATTTCAGGCAGGGCGTTAGATTGGTTTCAATCGTTCCTTTCGGAGCGATCTTTTCAGGTTGTGGTGCCACCGTTCAGATCCAAGCCCCATGCCATCACTCAAGGTGTCCCACAAGGCTCGGCGTTGAGCCCCACTCTTTTTAACCTCTATGTTCAACCTTTGGCGGAGGTTGCGAAGAGTTGGGGTCTCACTATGGTATCATACGCCGATGATACCCAGCTGGCGGTAGCTCTTAATGGGGACTCTGACCAACTGGCATCGAACTTTGCGGATGGTTTGAGGGCTGTTGCTAGTTGGCTTACGGCCAACTATTTACAACTCAATGCCCTCAAAACTGAGGTGATGGTGTTGGGGAAACATCCTGATCTTTGGGGTGCTAGCTGGTGGCCTAAGGAGCTGGGACCCCCCCCAAAACCTGTCTCCGAACTCAAAAATCTTGGCGTCTGGTTGGATTCCAAACTTACCTTCTCGTTCCATACTAAGAAGGTGGCATCCATGTGCTTTGGCATTTTGCGTGGTTTGAGGCCTATCCTCAAATTTTTTGATGCCCCTACCCGTCAGATGGTGATCCAAGCTAGCGTACTATCGAGGCTCGACTACGCAAGCTCACTGTTCTTGGGCGCCAACCAGGCGGAAGTGCTACGACTTCAACGGGTGCAGAATGCGGCAGCTAGGGCCCTGGTGGGCCTGCCGCGCTTCTGCTCAGCTCGTAGCACAATTTTCAACTTGCACTGGCTGCCAGTATCCAGACGTATAGAGTTCAAGGCCCTCTGCTTTGCATTCAAGATTCTTAAATCTGACACCCCCATCATACTTCAGCACCTTTTGTCCTTGTACACTCCTCTGCGCAGCCTTCGTTCTGCCGGCCAAAATTTGGCACTTGTCCCCCGCTTCCAAAAATGTAGATTGGCTGGCCGATCGTTTACGGTTTTGGCCTCTAAATTATGGAACGCACTCCCGGCCCACATTCGTTCTTTGGAGGACCTTCTTGGTTTTAGAAGAGTTGTTAAAACTCACCTTTTCCCTTTGTCCTATTAATCACTCCCTATTTTTCTGTGTTATTGGTTGTGTTACCTGTTCAAGATATAGCGCCGGGACGCCCCTTGGCTGGGGCAGCTGTGCGCTCAAAAATTCAAATAACATAACATAACATAACATAACTCTGATTTGGATTCTCACACATCAGCGACATTACAAGGTAATGTCAATAAATGGGATTACAATTGTCCAGAGTGAGAAGATTTCAAATGGCACAATCTGAACACTCTCTGCAGAATAGCTATGCCTCTACCAGGGGGAATGCTGAAAGGCTATGGCCCTAGCCCACAGTCCGTTTGCACATGCCTTCAAACCTCTATGTGCACATGACCTGTGGAGTGAAGTATTTCAGAGATTACCAGTAGCATAACCAAGTGCCTTGCATGTGTATAAGTCACCCACTGCAGGATTGCTGAGAGGTCTTCCTGGCCCTGTTAACCTTGGCAGTGTCAATATCATAACGCTTCTTTACAGCCGGTTTGATCTGGTGCTTGTTAGCCTTGACATCAATAATGAAGTTTAGCGTGTTGTTATCTTCAATCTTTTTCATGGCAGACTCTGTGGAAAGTGGGAACTTGATGATTGCATGATGATAAAGTTTCTTCCTACGAGGAGCACTCTTCCGGGGATACTTCGGTTGCCTCCTTAACCTCAAGGTCCTGCCACTCTGCAAACAAGACTCCTGGTGCACTAATAGTTGGGTATGAAGTCCCCTTGGATGCTTGGGGTCTGTGGGGCAAACAACCCCTCCTGTTATCTCCAGTAAGTCCCACAGAGTGGGATTGCTACAAGCTATTCAGAGGCCACACCCCCTTTCTCTACCACTCAGTAAACATGTTTCCTGGCTCACTGCTGGTTGGGGAATGAAGTTCTCTTGGTTGCTGAGGGACCTTGGGGGCCAAGAATACCTCATTGTACTTTCTGTAAATCCTACACTGTGGGATTGCTGAGAAATGGTCAGAGGCCCTTTCTCTACCATTCTGCAAAAAGCCTTCCCACCCACTAAACCGCTCCTGGTGTTATTTTAATTAAATTACTCTTAAAAGTTTAGCGTCCTACTTCTTCATGGGTACCCTGATTTGTTGATTTGGGTGAGTTCGGCCCTAAATAGACCTGTAGATTAAGTCCATTAAGTGACTCTTTCAGTTACTTTTCTCTGTAATCCTGGGGTGGAGATGCATTCTGTCTGTCCACATGATTTATGACGAATTGCTCAGTTTGATTACAGATTTCTGATCTAATGCCAGCTGAAGTGTCTGTTGTACTCTCTCCTCTCCAGATTCTTCCTGATCTCCCTGTATCGATGTCACCTTCCAATCTCCACATTATACACTCCCTGAATCATCCAGTATTTCATCAATACACCTTTTCATCTCAGTACTGTCTACTTATGCAGTGCACAATAGAGTTCCATCCATAGAGGCCATGGGCTCCTCATTAATATAAGACATGGGCCTGGGCAAATACCGCTGGGGCTGGAGAGTGTGTGTTACCTGATACACCATGTATGCATTTAAAGTTAGGACCTGGAATGTGAATGGGAAGTTCTGGGATTCGCTAAATTGCCAGTGGTACTGAAGCTTCAGCAAACCCATTTACTGGGAAACAAATGCCACTGCCTGGCCTGATATGGTTATGATACGGTGTATCATGCAGGCCATTCCTGGATCTCCCAGGGCGTGGGACTTACTAAAAAAACCTTCCCATTCACTGTGACTCAAGAAGTTGAGGATCACCATTGAGATACATGGCCATCGGGAGACATTGGAAAGTTGAGCATACAATTTTCTTAGCATCTATATACGTCCACTTCTCTAGAGACTCTCCTTCGGATGTCGTAAATCCTGTCTACTTGGTCTGCCCTTCGAAGACACAATCAAGGGGGGAGACTTCAAACGAGTGCTGGATCAACAATGGGATCATTTGGCATCCAGGGAAAACATTAAAGAGACAGAATTAAGACTATTGTGTTGGGTGACAGGTTTTGGCCTTTGTGACACCTGGTGCACATGGAACCTAACCACTAGAGAATACAATGATACCTCTAGAGCACACAAATCGAGATTCTGGATATATTTACTCATTCTCGCTACCACTGACATTCCACACATGACAGGTGTTCACATTTTGCCCAGAGGGATCTCTGACCATTTACCAGCGCTTCTAACCCAGGCGTCAGCCAGGAAGGAGAGCAGAACACTTTGGTGGCTTAATGTATGGTGCCTAGTCAATAGAAAATGCACACAATACCTAGCTCAAGAAAGCCAAACTTTGGACTGAACTCCCCTTCGGTGGACTCTACAGTTACGTTATGGGTGGCCAGGATGGCTTACATGAGGGTGAATACTCGGTCCTTCCTTAAGAACTGAGAGTGAGGGAGGGGGATGCAGCAGATCTACGAACTTGACAATAGATTCTTTGTTGTTCGAAGTGTGGAGAAATGGATTGGACTAACAATGAGTGTTACCAACAAGAGATTAACAGGCCTTCCCTTGGACTGCCATCTCTTGATGAGGCTTTCAGGGCCAGATGTACGACCAATTTGCGAGTGCAAAATCAGTCGCAAACTGATTTGTGCATACAAAAATGAATGTCCATAATGTACGAAATGCACTCGCAAACCTCACAAGTGTGATACAAATTAATACTGACTCGCAAAAATTGTGACAGGTTTTTGCGGTCCACAAATTGTGACTCTCAAAATCAGGCGGTCGTACATCTGGCGGTCGTACATCTGGCCCTCAATGTTTTATTGCCTTCAGTAGATGAGTCAATGACTGGAGTAATACATCAGGCAAACTGTTGTACTGGCGGGCAGTGCACAACTCGACATCCCGAATAATCCCAAGTGTCCTTGGATCCCGCAGAGCTGTTGAGGTGGAGTCCCTCTCCATTGCAGCTGCATTTTTTGAGTATTACCGCTTGCTATATACGCAAAGATCAAGGCCAAGCATGGAATCTGCCATGATCCTTGTGACAGATTTCCCTCTGCCGGTCCTTTCTACATTGGACAGACTTAACCTGGAACACCCCCTAGAGCCTAAAGAACTGGAGGAGGCCCTGCAAGATGTGAATGCCATAAAACGTGGGTCTCAACAGCTATGCCACAGAAGTACCAACAACTCTATTGCCTGAACTACTCACTATGTTCAAAGAGACCGTCCAGAAGTATTGTTTTCCCTCAGATATGAATCTGACCACAATCATGGTATTACACAAATTAGGGAAACCCCCAGCACTTCCTTCATCCTACTACATGATATCACTGATTAATAGTGAACTGAAGCTCAATGCCAAAGTACTGGTCCGTAGGCTCCTCAAAGTCATTACAAAACTGGTACACCCCAGCCCAATGGAGGTTCATCCTACTGTGCAACACACAATAGTGTATTAGGAGAGTGCAGTCAGCTCTAGTGTACAGTCACCTCCTGGCTGGCCCAAGGGCCCTCATGCTCATTGACTATGAAAAACCATTCAACACCCTTAATTGGGAGTATCTTGAGGCAGTGCTTAGCAGCTTCAGATTTTGGGCACACTTTATAGCATGTATTTGAGATTTATACACCCAACCACGAGCATGAATGCCCGGAAGCGTCTAGGCGCTGTGCGGAGGAGTCTGCTGGATCGTTGGATAAAAGGTGAGATTAGTCAGAGAATAGCCAGGTTTTTAGCGATTTTTTAAAATAGAGTAATATTGGGCTATTTTTTATCTCAATCGGAAGCGAATTGCAAAGTTTCACTGTGCCCAGTACAAAGCTCCTTCCTCCCCAACAAGCTTTCTTTTATGTAGGAGTCTGGAGGAGTTTATATTGGGCTGAGTGTAGATTTCTGGTTGGCTGGTACCAAATGTGATTTTTTTTCAGGAACATTGGTCCGGTTCCGTGCAGAACTTTGTACGCTATACAGGGGGATTTGAAATCTGTCCTCTTAATTACGGGGAGCCAGTGGAACTCTCTTAGGCCTTGTCAGATAGACTGGAATTTGGGTATGTACAGCAGCAGTCTGGCGGCTGCATTCTGTGCCCGCTGGAGTTTGAGCATGTCATGTTTTTGGAGTCCTATGTAGAATGCGTTTCCATTGTCGAGCCTAGCCAAGCTAGAGTTGTTACAAGAGTTTATATTTATTTTTATTTTTTTTATAAATTTTTATTATTGCAGGAAGAACATCTTCATCAAATTTAGATACAACAAGAAAGAAAATACAATTTCTCCTTTAACAGCTAAAGCAGAGAATAGATATATATAATTTCAGAAGTACTTTTTAGCAAAGCATAGTTACGATAACAGATTTAACACTGGTCTCTAAACATATTTACAGTTCAAAAAAAGTTCCCCAAATTTTTTGGGTCCTCTAAGTCTTGCTAAAGAGAGTTCCATTACATTGATTTCATTTATCAAGCTCCACCATTCCATTACGCTAGGAGGATCTTTTAAAATCCAGGATCTAGCTATGACTAGCCTAGCACATGCATATACTATTGTTAATAGATCCCTGTGCTGACTAAGGTTGTCTTGAAAGTCGAGTAGGATCAGCTGTGGCGATATCGGGCGAGTATTAATTTGTTTCCTCGACAGAACATCAGTTAAACCCATTCCAAAATATAGATAACTTCAGACATAAAACCAACATATGCTCGATACCTGCTGCTTCCATATCACATTTCGGACACTTAGTACGATCATTAGTCTGGTTACCACATGTCCAGCTAAATATTCTTTGTGGAGTATAGTATAGCTGAGTAACTGTTCGATATAGCTGGAGCCTCAAATTAGAGGATTGAACTACCCGGTTTATTTAGCATAACGAGGTTGAGATCTGTTTAGGGTTAATGTTAACTCCTAGTCTAGATGACCATTTAGCCGCTAAATTCCCACTATTGTCCCTTTTACTTGCTATCAAGTGACCATAGCTTAGGCTTATAAGTGATTAAGCTTTATCTGAGTAAAGACATGTTAAAGAGTCCGAATGTGATACTTCTACAATCCTCATCTTACGGAGTAGAAAATCTCTGGTTTGGATATATTTAAAATACATATCCTCATTTAATTCAAATGTAAGTCTAAGTATGCCAAAATCTAGAAAACCATTCGGGCCATAAAGGTCTCCCAGAGTGGTCATTCCATGCCTAGCCCATACCTTCCCTAAACCGTCTGAAAAATACCAGGTAGCCCAGGATTTCCCCACAGTCTAAGCTCAGCATTGTAATAAGAAATTTTTCCTAGGGTTATGATCTGGTCCCAGATTTTCTTGATATGTCTTGCGGTCTTAAATTTAACTCTTTTGAAGTAATTAGGATCATGTACGCGAAATAAGAATTGGTTGCAGTCAGGTCCCAGCATGTAGTGGTGGTAAAATAAAGAACTATCATTTTTCAGAAAGCTTTGTATACGTAGAAAAAAAGTAGCGAAATAATATAATCTAAAATCAGGAAACATCAAGCCTCCCTTTTCGATAGGTAGCTTCAATAATTTGATAGATCTACGTGCTTTTTTATAGCCCCCACAAAGTTTCTACAAATGCCTTCTAGTTTCTTAAAAAAAAGTTTGTTAATATGCAAGGGGATTGATCTAAATAAGTACAATAGTTTGGGAAGAATCTTCATTTTAATTAAAATAATACGCCCCACTAGGCTGAGCGATATCGTGTGCCATTTTTTTTAAAAGTAACGTAATTTCCTTTAACATGGAGTCATAGTTCATAGTTATCACCTTATCTATATTAGCTGCCAACTTGATTCCAAGATAAGTTGCGCTTTGACATGAACCCAGAATTGGTTCCGATGGTTTATAGTTAGCAATAACTTGTGTCTTACTTACATTAAGTTTGTAGCCGGACACATCTTCAAAATTTCCAGCCTCCTGTATTATTGCCGGAATTGCTGTAACCAAGTCAGTAGTCTATATCGCTATATCATCTGCAAAAGCAGTTATCTTCAGACTTTTACCACCGTGTTGTGCAGGTATAATACTATCCTGAGCTGTCAATGCATTTAAAAAAGGCTCCAAAGATAGCGCAAAAAGTAGAGGGGACAGCGGGCAGCCTTGCCTTGTTCCCCTCTCTATCAAAAACGTAGATGACTCCGTTCCCCCATTACTGATCTTCGCCCGTGGTGTATCATAAAGCGAGCGTACCCAATCAACATACGGGCCCTCGATACCAATTTTCTTCAAAACCTCCCACAAATACTCCCACCCCACTCGGTCGAATGCCTTTTCCTCATCTAACATTACCATCCCGAGTGGGGTGAGAGTAGTTGAGGCAACATCAAAGGCTGTGATTGCCATATTTACATGGGCTGTGGTATCTCTCCCAGGTTAGCTTCTATAGCAACAAGGGGCCCCAATTCAGTCAGCCAGGGACCTCGGGGAACAATTTTATGAAACAACAACGGTCCCATGCATGGATCAATTAACAACCAATAAATATAGACAAAATCAGTTCTATATTTCAGAAGGACATGTCCAGCCGGACAGAGGTCATTCGGGTTTACTGAATAAACAGAATTCTCAAGATAAAACAAGAATACCTTCCACAAAGCCCCTGTGTGGTGCACAAGCCTGTGCCCAACACTCGCGGGGTGATTACAGTTGGAGAAAACAGGAAAGGTTCAAAGGCAAAACAAGCGTTTTCTGTTTACATATGCATTGTACAGAAAATATCAAGCAGCACCGTTACAATAAGTCAAACAATCATATATTTGTATAGGGTGCATGAGCAAGTCGACGGCGTTTCGGTTCCACTAAGGAGTCATAGGAACCATCTTCAGGACAAACAATTAATTTTGCCTTTTTCACTAGACCTCAATTTTGCCGAGGCAGCGCGTGTTTGGTCAAGGCACAAGTCGATGCTCAGTATAGCCCGGACCGACAGCCCCAATTAAGGCGGCGGTTGCCTAGTTACCCAATCGTAACCGGACGACGCCTAGTGAAAAAGGCAAAATTAATTGTTTGTCCTGATGATGGTTCCTATGACTCCTTAGTGGAACCGAAACGCCGTCGACTTGCTCATGCACCCTATACAAATATATGATTGTTTGACTTATTGTAACGGTGCTGCTTGATATTTTCTGTACAATGCATATGTAAACAGAAAACGCTTGTTTTGCCTTTGAACCTTTCCTGTTTTCTCCAACTGTAATCACCCCGCGAGTGTTGGGCACAGGCTTGTGCACCACACAGGGGCTTTGTGGAAGGTATTCTTGTTTTATCTTGAGAATTCTGATTATTCAGTAAACCCGAATGACCTCTGTCCGGCTGGACATGTCCTTCTGAAATATAGAACTGATTTCGTCTATATTTATTGGTTGTTAATTGATCCATGCATGGGACCGTTGTTGTTTCATAAAAGTGGTATCTCTCCCAGTCACAAAACCATGTTGCTGGGAATTAACTAAAACTGGCATTATAGAGGCTAAACGTTTGGCCAAAATTTTGGCCAATATTTTTGCGTCGGAGTTAATCAAAGAAATCGGCCGATAAGAGCCGCATTCTTCCGGTGGCTTTTTTTTCTTTAAAAAGAAAGCTATTTTGGCAATTTGCCAAGACATGGGAGCCATTCTAGACTCCGTTATAGAGTCCATCACTGTTTCCAGAAGAGGGAGTAGTTCTTGTGCGCATACTTTATATAACTCTATAGGCAAGCTATCCTCTCCTGCCGCTTTACCAGAGGGTAGGGCGAGGGTTGCCTCATTTATTTCAGACATTGTTATTCTAGAGTTAAGCTGCTGCACAGCTTGAGTATCTATAGGTGTAGGCATATACTCATCAAGATACTGAAGTATTTTGGCTGTAGTGGGGACATTGCCGGGTGTGTATAATTTGCGATATTATTTAGTAAATTGGTCAAGAATATGATCTGTTTGTTCATAATTGCATAGATCTGAGGCTTTAATTTGTTTAATCCTAGTTCTGGCTTTCTTATCAGCAACTTTGTATGCAAGTACTTTGCCAATTCTGTCCCCTCCCTCATACTGAGCCAATTTATATTTATGAATTTTAGCACTGTACCCTTCTCTTAGTGACTTTTTGATAGAGGAATGTAGTTTTAACAGCTCCATTCTTAGTAGTTCAATATTTGGTGTTTTTTGAATGGCAGCTTCTACTAATTGTTGCTCTACCCGCAAAATATTACAGAAGGTTAACTTAGTTTCTCTACAACTTTCAGCGTTTTTCCTAAAAATATACTGTTGGGCAAAGCCCCTAATGCTGCACTTACAAGCATCCCAGACTGTATTTATCGGAGCGGTGTTGCTATTTAAGTCTATATATTCCTTAATATGTTCCTTAAAAAGTAAAACGAATTGTGAGTCGCTAAACAAATACCTTGGAAATGTAAAAAGTCTTGCAGCCGGACTTTGCTCAGTAATTTCAAGTTCCATTAATAGCGAGTTATGATCCAGGGTCACCCTCGGACATAATTCTATAGTGCAATTTTCTATTATATGATCAGAAGCCCACACCATATCAATTCTAGAACAAGATCAATGAGGCGCAGAATAATAAGTGAAACCAGCTAGTTTTGGGTGTTTTGAGCACCATCTATCTTTTAAATTATTAATTCTACCCAACTCCGTAATAGCAGCCCTAACCTTACGCATCCTCTTAGCACTGCCTAAACCAGTAGTGTCTATTTTATTATCCATAGCGCAGTTAAAATCTCCCATTACCAAAACTTCCCCCTCCCACTCCAATAGCTCAATGTTTAACTGCTCATACAATTTCGGATCATCAATATTAGGCCCATAAACCAGACACAAAACGAATTTCTTAGTTTCCAGTTGAATTTGCGAAATCGCCCATCTACCCCGTACATCAGAAGCGGTTTTAGTCATTTCCATCTGTAATCTTTTCTGTTTAAGTCTAGCAACCCCACGGATCGAAGCTCCTAAAGACGGGCAAACAAGCAAGTCATAACCCATTTGAGACAGTAGCTTTCTGTCTTGGTAGCTAATGTGTGTTTCAGACATAAGTGCTAAATGAGGCTTATACATATCCATTTCCTCTTGTACTAATTTTCTTTTCTGTTTGTTATTGAGACCAGCAACATTCCAAACTAAAAGTCTAATTTTGGACATTTCCTATAGTCATACAATTGTCTATCCTCTGCGCACAAGATTTTATTAATACAAACAAATATTAATTGCAAACACCTAAACAATTCTTCCTTCCTGCAATAAAAATGTTTCCCCCTTTTTTTACCCCACCCCAAGCCAGAGCTCCACCCACCCTTCCTCCCTTCCCCTCCCCTCCCTTCCACTCTCCCGCCCAACCTACCCCAAGCCCCACTAATTCCCTCCCCCCTGTACCTACCCGAAAGCCTCCCTCTATCTTCTGCTGCCGCTTGAGGGGCAGCCAACCAGAGAGGATTCCCCAGGAACCCCAGCCCTCTGTATACATAAAGACCAATGGCCCAAAAGTAAAGAACAAGAATAATAAGAGAAGGAAATTGCCCTAGTCAGTTATAAACAACCATAACAACCATAGCAAGTTAGTCTAATGTATCTTGTTTGTTTCCGTCTCCTTCTATCCCATTATTTTCTTAGTTAAGTTTTTAATTCCATTTTTGAAACAAAATGCTCCACCTCTTTAACTACATGAAAGAAGTAACTGTGTCCGGACTTAATAACTTTGAGGCGAGCAGGTTCCTGTAGATAGGCCATTGCTCCATGAGACTTAAAAGCGTCAATCAATTTACGTAGCCTCCATCTTTTATCCATAATAACCTTGCTGAGATCGGATTTTACAAAGAAGGTTACATTATCAATTGTCACTGGAGTGCTTGTTCTGGCTTTCATTGAGACTGCTTGTCGCAGCAAGTAGTTGCCAAAGTAAATTAGGAAGGGCCGTGGATATTTACTCTCCTGGGTTCTAGGAATGATTGGGAGTCTGTGTAATCGCTGAAGCTGAGAATCCCAGTCCCAGTCAGACAGATCCGGGAATGCCCTCTGTAGAATTTTTACCATGTAAGCCCTTGCATCTGCTCCCTCAGATCCTTCAGGTATCCCAAAGAGTCTCAGGTTCTGCCGCCTCTGCCGGTTTTCCAAATCCTCAACTTTGTTCTGCAGAGCCCCTATTTCTTCATTATGTCGATCTGATGAAGTCGTAGTAGTAGCGAGGGTTTCCTCTACTTCGACAACTCTTTGCTGTAGTTCCTCGATTTCTTTTGTTACGCCACTCAATTTATTAGTAACTTCCTGGAGGGAGCTGTGGATTTTAGTATTATCTTCTCATAGTTGTCGAAAATGATCTTGTACCTCTTGGCGATGATCTATTAATGTTTTTAGGATTAAATCCAAGGATGAAGCATTAACATTAGCAGAAGCCGGTGGAGGGGAGATGGAGATAATAGGTGTTACCGTTGGCCTGCAATGGGGTAGTAAATGCAAGAGGTTTGTCTTTCTGAATATCCCCGATAGTACCAATATTGTCATCCATAGTGTTACCAGTAGATGGTATATTCACAGAAGCAGAGGGGTCAGTTATAGGAGGCAGCAGCAGCAAGTCCGAGTCTGTTTTTGATAAGGAGACACTCTCGAGCGGAGTAGCTTGTGAGTTTTTTAAGTTGTTTCTAAGGCTCTCCCCTACCGTAGAGTTACCTCCTTATAAGCTCGGCGACAGATTTTTAGCCCCTCTTTTTTGAGCTTGAAACCACTTACTCAGCGGACTCTGGTCTGTAAACAGTTTCCCTCCGCTGATAGTTGGTATTAATGTATTGAATAAAATTGCGGGGTTCGTATTTCTCCCCCCTTTCTTAACTTTATTCTTTGCCTTCCCCCTTTTTTTGAGGGCAGAGGATCTAATAGCCTTTAATTGCGCAGAACTGTATTCTATGTCCTCACCTATATCTTCTCCTCCCTCAGTGTCTCCTGTTTCCACTAGCTCCTCATATTCCGCATCGTCAAAGTTAGCCTCTAAAAATATCTCATTGTCGGTAACATCATTTCCATCAGCGCCATCGCAATGGTTATAGTTTCTCTCATCAGCTAAAGTCAGATCTAAAACCGGTAAGGACTGAGGAGGCTGAAGGGCAGGTTTAATAGTAGCATCTGTGGTATGAGCTTCCACCACAATGATCTCATTATGCTCAACCTTATTTACCTTGTCCACCTTATGTGCAGCGCTCGTTCCCACCATATCTGGCACCCCTTTACAGTCTTTAACTGAATTATCAATAGATTTATCAGAGTTGTTGTCAGACATTCCTGTTACTTCATTTTTATCTTTTCCTTTGTCTTTATATTTATTAACTACTGCAGTGGTGCTAACTTTAGTAGGAATATTTAAAGAAAGTTGAATAGCTTGCTGCTTACCAAATTGTTTATCCGTGTGGCGGGGCATCCTTGCTACCACTGCTGGTGAAATCGGTTTAAGTATTGGTGAACTCCCCTCGTCCACTTCATCTTTCATGGGAATGCCTCTGGTTACTTTACTCTTGACGTATTTGGGGGCCATCAGCACAATGTGTCTGTATCTCCCAGGAGCGTAGTTACTAGAGCCAGAACCAAAAGCCCGGTACGTCTCCTCTTTTCGGCGCCCAAGCAAACTTAGCCAAGCCTCAAAGCCGGCTCCTGGCTACGGCGCGGTCACTTTAATATTTCAGGTAGTTTGGAGCAAAACACTTCGGAGAATCAGAAAATCCCACCGTACATTACCCGGTGGAGTCAGTTGAGGCAATCACCCTATCGCCGTCTGGGCATAGACACTCCAAACAAGTGCTTCACGGCTTCGTCTCCCTGCTGCCGCCTCTGCTACCTCTGCCTGCTGTTGTTCCCAGCGCTTACCAGCTCCTCCTCCTCAGCAAGTTCGTTGCGGCTGCTGCTGCTGCCGGGTAACCTCCAGCCCTCCAAGCCTCCAGTCCCGCGTCTCCCGAGCCTCGGGTACCAACTCCAGTGTACTCCAGCCTGCGGAAAAGCAAGTACGTTTCATTCAAAAAAAGTCACAACGCGAAGACAATTGTGGTTGTGATTGGTAGCATATGATCTTGTAGCTTGTAGCTTTTGCCGCGCCTGTAACTTTGTAGCTGATAGCGCCGTGTAGAATTTTTGTAGCATTAACGGGACACCTTCTCCGCACCTTCTCCGAGGATCGTTTTTCCGCAGGAACCAGACATCAAATATCAAGCCGTAGTTGCAATCATTTCGGGAGCATACTCGGCATTTTCAGTCGCTTAAAAGCTCGAGGGTCAAGGGTTCCTGCGGGAGCGTCCTCTCCGAGGCTTCTTCACTCCGCCATCTTGCTTCCCAAGAGTTTTTACCGCTCTGAAGGATGAAGGTGCGCACTTTCCTGATTAACTTTAGTGTAAGAAAGACCAAAGAGGAAATCTTGCTGACTTGATGTTGAAAGGTAAGTCTGCCATCAAACATTAATCCCAGGTTCCTCACCTCACGGACTGGGGCCGGAAGTATTCCCATCCCGGGAGGCCACCAGTTCTTTGCCCAGAAGGAAGTATCAGACCCTAGCAGAAGAACCTCGGTTTTGATTCCAGTAAGGTTTAGGCAGTTTGATGTCATCCATTGGTGTACGTGTGTCATACATTGGCTAAAACATTCAGCGGTTTCCTACGAGTTGTTAGAAATGGACACTACTATTTGAGTGTCATCCGCATAGGAGATCAGTGCAAAGGCAAACTGCCTAATGATGTTAGCCAAGGGGCCCACATGCAGATTGAATAGAGTAGGGCTCAACAAAGAGCCCTTTGGCACCCCGCAAGAAAGCATGAACGGTTCTGAGCAAGAGTCGCCAATCTGAACATATTGGAACCTATTGTTCAAATACGATTTAATCAGGCTAAGAGCAGTATTCCTGACACCCACCTCTTGGAGCCTTTTTATAAGGATGTCATGTTTCATGGTGTCAAAAGCCGCCAAAAGATCCAATAGGATCACGGCGGCCTTGGTACCAGTGTCCAATATCACCCGGAGTTCCTCTGCTGCATTTACAAAGGCAGTCTCCGTGCTGTGACCCTGTCGGAAACCGTATTGTGAGGGATCCAACAGGTCTGCTGTGGAAACAAATGAGGAATGTTGGAAATTGAGGATTTTTTACAAGACCTTGGCCAGGAAAGGGATCCTTGCGATAGGTCTAAAGTTACTTGGGTCACTAGGGTCCAGATTGGGATTTTTAATACAGGGAGAATTGAAACGGTTTTCCACGCATCAGGGAAGATGCCTGAGCTGGTGATTTTGTTAAAAAGAAAGCTAAGTTCCTTGCTAATGCTGTTGGGTGCCATTTAAAAGATTTTAGGTGGGCAGGGGTCTGTGGGCGCTCCTGATTTTGAGGAGCTTACTACCTGTGATATCTGTTCTAGGCTTGGTGGAACAAAGGAATCTAAAACTTTGTTGGAACCTGGGAAAGTTATGGTAGGGATATCACTTATGCAGCCAGTGCCCTTGCCTGAAAGAGATTCAAAGATAGTTTGCACTTTGTTCTTGAAAAACCTTGCCAGTTGGTTGCAGAAATCCACACTGCTGTCAACGTTTTGTGGTTCAGGTAGTTTAGTAAGCCTCTTAAGGGTTGTAGAGAGAGTTTTTCTAGAATTGCCTGCCTGCTGAATTTTCTCTGAGATATAGCTACTCTTCTTATCCAAGATCTTTTTTTTGTAGACAGTCAGTGATTGTGCATATAGGAATTTATTGCTTTCAGCATATTTCCTTCTCCAGCATCTCTCCAATTGTCTACAGAGTTGTTTCTGAGCACCCAGTGAGTCGCAGAACCAAGGTTCGGATTTCTTTAGGCGCCTGCTAGTAAAGCTTTTTACAGGGACTAACACATTTATTGCAGATTTAATCTATTTAGTGAGACTTTCTGTTGCCAGGTTCGCTTCGGACACTAGCTCAGGTTTTGAGAAGGCTAGTGTGGTTTGCAGTGCTTGTGGATTGATATTCCTCCAGTTACGCCCTTTGATTATTTTATGGGGATTGGTGGAGTAGGGGGTATTGTGAGTGTTGGTTATTACAAATAAAATGGCTTAATGGTCTGGCCATGGGATTGGCAGAATCTCTTGAATTTTTAAATGGAGGTTGGATGGGAGAATTCCGTCAATAGTGTGACCGGCATCATGTGTTGGATGCTTAACTATTTGTTCCATTGATGCACTGGTCATCATCTCTATAACAGATTCTGTGTGATGGTCTTCTAGACATTCAAGATGATAATTAAAATCACCTAAGATAGAGTAAACCTCTGAATCAATACTTGATTCTATAACTGGGCTGATGGTTTCTTCAAATTTGCTTTTAGCACCTGGGGTGCTATATAGTAATGTGCTTTTAAACGTATAGTTGTCATTTAGTGTTATTCTAAATGAGAGCAGTTCACAATCTATACTGCTTCCTGTGGGAGAACCTAATATGGGTAGCGTATCTTTAATAATGATCGCTATTCCTCCTTCACGTTTTCCTGGTCTATCATTTCTAATTATTATAAATCCAGGGGGAATAGCTAAGGACAATTCCAGGTCCAAGGAGCCATCCGCCCAGGTTTCGGTGATGAGCCATATCTATTTTATGTGCTGTCAGCAACTCTGCAAATTCTATGCTATGTTTAACCAGGAAATGTGTGTTGATAAGCAAACCTAAGACCATTTTAGGAGGATTTAACTGTTGGCGCGAATTATCTTTCACTATGTTGTATGTTTTTATTTTTGAGAAAAGACATGACTTAGTCTCTTTAGATGGATTGAACTGCTGGCAGTTAGGTGACTTAATGGGTTTATTAAAACTCATAAGAGTGTTTTTTGAGTAAGTTAGTCTGAGCCCTGATTTTGATGAGCAACGAAAAGGGGTTGTGGCCCTAGGTCCGGTCCAGGCGCGGACGGGCGCAGACGGGCTTGCATTTGGTGTGCCTTTGGCGCGTCGGCGGCGCATCTGCTCTGGCATCCTGCTCATGTAGCAATGAGCAGGAGAAGTGGCGCGCAGTCTACCGACTGCCCCCTTTGAACCGGAAGTGAGCCTAAACTGCTTTCAGTTCGCCACGCCCTCCACGCAAACGGCACCAGCTGCGATGGAACGGGCCGGGACTGGAGACTTAAGTAAGAGTGCTTCCTTATCTTGCAGTATGTAATGCAATCGGGAATCAGAAAGTGCTGGTATGTTAGGAGCTGTCTTAAAACATTTTGATATGGTTAACTAGTAAAGTGCAAGGTGCGATGAATAAAAAGCAAGATCATTTGATAGTTAAAAATTAAAAAGTAGTTATCACGCAATGGTACGAGAGGCAGAAATGTAGATTTACAGGAAATGCGGCACAAACCTACCACTGGTGTCTGCACGTACGCTCTGGCATCCTGCTAATGTAGCAATTAGCAGGAGAAGTGGCGCGCAGACTACCGGCTGCCCCCTTCGAACCGGAAGTGAGCCTGAACTGCTTCCAGTTCGCCAAGCCCTCCATGCGAACGGCACCAGCCACGATGGAACGGGCCGGGACTGGAGACTTCAGTAAGAGGGCTTCCTTATTGTGCAGTATGTAGCGCAATCGGGAATCAGAAAGTGCTGGTATGTGATTAGCTGCGTTAAAACATTTTGATATGGCTAACTAGTAAAGTGCAAGGTGCGATGAATAAAAAGCAAGTTAATTCAATAGTTAAAAATTAAAAAGTAGTTATCATGCAATGGTATAAGAGGCAGAAATGTAAATTTACAGGAAATGCGGCACAAACCTACCACTGGTGGACAAGTGGTCTTAGCAGAATGTGACATCCAGTATCTAGGCCTTAACCGATGGAGCATTTGGTTTCCCCCGGTGTAAGGCTCTCCCTACATTTTGGTAATAGCAATAACATGGCATGAATTCTGCGGACTTCAACCGGCGTGTCTTTCACATACCCCAGCAGCCCCAGAAAGGGTGTGGGCTCAACTTGTACCACCAAGATTTCATGGATCTTGCTGAAAATGTACGCCCAATAACCCGCAATGGACGGGCAGCTCCAGGCGAGATGGAGAAATGATGCTTGTGTGACGTTGAATCTCCGGCAATTAGTATCCGAGTGGAGACCTATTCGGTGGAGTTTGATAGGTGTCCTTTAGAAGCAGTGGTGGAACTTAACGTGGATTAATAGAAGTTTGTAACTAAGGGACAACAGTTTTTATTGGTCACAACAGAAAAGCCACTGCTCATCAGTTATAGGAGGATGTAGCTCTGCATTCCTACCGGACAATGCCTTCGGTTTGGTTACTGGGGAGGTGTGCTTCATGATGTTATATAATTGTGTAATGAGTCTACGCGACGCTGGTTCTATTAGTATGTGTTCCAGGGTGTGTAGTGCAGGTGGGGGGCTCAGAAAAGTATTATGTAGTTGACAACATGTTGCACGGATGCAGTAGTATAGTAACAAATCAGTGAAACTTGGTCGGGTCTCCATGTGTGTGGATGGTGGGTTGATAAAAGTGTCTTCAGGATACAGATCCGCAAACATGCTCATGCCTAAATGTTTCACCAGTGCCACATTACCTTTATCTACTAGTGAGGGAATTTGTGGATTATAGGCCAAGGGAATAGACGGGGCATAAAGTATCTCAATCTTGGCCCTGTCCCTTAGACCCTCCCATGCCCAATGCAGTGTCTCGATTGTGTTTATTTCATTTCTGGGGTGTGGGATAAATGTAAATGAATGTAACTGTACCGGTATTTATAGATCGCACAGCTACTTCCCTGAGGTAGTGTCCCGGCACTGTCCGTATACCGCTTAGGAACGCTTCCTGGTTTTCCCTGTGAGTGTCCACTCCTGGGCACCCCACAGGGTGAAACCAGGCATCCCAGCGCTTTTGGGGCCATTGTGGAGATTAAGCAAGCTATTGCCCAGAGTCACAGAGTGGGACCCATGATTAGAATAGGCACCGAGGCGAGAATTGTCAGGTCCGAGGAAATTGAGCCCAAGACCCGCCAAGGCGGGTATTGAACCCTGGTCCCAGGCCAGACCTCTGCATCAGGGTCTGCCGCTCTAACCATTTGAGCCACACTTCTCCACAATATAGGGTAGGATAGGGGCCGCCCTGTCTCTTTCTACTGCTATGTGCGGGGAACATCCTTTACAACGCAACTTTTACAACGCACTACCATTACGACGCAACTTTTACAACACAAGTTATTACAACGCATTGCGCTGGGGGGCGCTCTAGGATAGGGAATAGTTTAATTACTATCCAACACCTTCCCTACTATCCACGGGTACTGGAGTTGGAATAGTAAATTAAACTATTCACTATCCGGCGCCCCCCGACGCAAGTCGTTATAACGACTTGCGTTGTAAAACCTGCATCGTAATGGCATGCGTTGAAACGTCATACATCCCTATGTGAGGCATGGGATCGGATGCACCCAGTAGGGAAGGAGCTGGGCTTGTGCACAATGTTGGGTGCACCCAGCCCACCCTGAACCAGCGGGAGTGTGAGGAGATCCCAAGAGAAACAAGTCTGTTTACCAGCTCAGACCAGAGAAAGCAGCGGGGAGTGCAGTGTCATGACAAAGGTTGAGTGAGTGGGAGAGGAAGATTTATAAACATGTATAAAAGTTTGGGTAAAATTATCAGTTTAGCAACTGCAATGGGCTGATCCACATCCTTAACATCCATCGCCTGGTAACCCATATAACAAGGGACCTTACCAGGTGGGTGAATATCCCAATGAGTATTATGGGTTGAATGGCCTTTCACAAATGATGTTCCTGCTGCAGATTCTGTATGTATTACAGAATTACCCACCAAAAATGCCACATTCCTGGTTTAAAAGGCTAGAGGCTAATGTGTACAATCCACTAATGATGAAGTTCAGGTGTTGCTATTTTGTGGCTTGCGGATTCTCAAAGCTGGCAAATACATTGAAAGGTTCTTCTATGAGGGCATTTGAAGATTTAGGGGCTAAATTTCAGCTTCATAGGTAGCATTTATTTTGCTGTTTGCAGCTATGTCATGCCATATCAATAGACAGGAATACAGGACCACCTTGAAAAAAGTCCCTGAATTCAGCCCAAGGTTGCAAAACTCCATATGGGTCCACTGTATGTACCTAATTGATAGATCCTTAATGATCAATGTTATGCTGCTGAAACAAAAATGAGAGGGAATGCTAGACTCCCTTAAAGACAGTGACTGGAGGGAGGCTAAGATGGCCCAAGAACCCTTGTCATATCGTTCTGCTGACCGGTCATAAACATAAAACATTTACAAACTACCTACCAGTCAGATTTCTGGCTATGGAGAGTTGGAAACTGAGCAGTCCCTGCATGTTTCTGATGTCCTGAAGCTCTGGGAGACATGTTTCATATGGTATGGTACAGACAGGTAATCATATCCTACTGGACAGTTCTATTTACTACCCTATCCCAAATACCGGCAAAACATATTGAACCCACGCCACATGTTACACTGTTGGATATCCTGAAGTGTTTTGGGGGATCACGGGGAGAATGCATATTGATGGGCCTGAGCACTTTGATAGCTTAAAGATATAGCGTGACTTTAACCTGCCTTCACTAGCAGCATGGACTGGTGTTCAAACATAGAGGAGCCAGTCAATAAAGCTTGGAGATGCTACAGTCTAAGGTAAATGGTGGAATTACTATGAGCTGCTGTAATTTCATCACTAATAGTAATTTTGAGTATACTTCTCTTATTAAGGTATCAACTTATGTGTCAGACTTGTACTACAAAGCTTGTTGCTAAACTTGAAAAACTCAATAAAACTTATTTTACTTTTAAAAAGTATGCAAAGGAGATAAACTATGGAGTTGAGGTCACTTTTTCGACGTTCCTGTGGCGATAATCCCTTCGCCTTATTTACAAGGTGGAGTTAAGCCACTTAACATGGCTTAACTCTGCCTTGTAAATAATGCCCGATTTCATGTTATACTGAGCATGAAAGGGGTGGGCAATGGGTGTTGCAGTGGGAGTTCCGCCGCAACATCCATTGATTTTGACACTGCCACCTGTTTACAAGGGTGGCCTAAATATGGGGCATCACCAACATTTAGACCAGGAAAAACCTAGTCTTAACAAGGTGAAATGAGGAGAAATGTTTAATTTCTCCTCGTTTTTACTGTTTTCTTGTGTGCTGCATTGTCCAGCACACATAGCAATAGCAAATCACCATGAATGATTGTTTATGTGCAGGAAGGTGTCCCTTCCTGCACTATTTAAAAATTATTAAAGTAATGACGATTTGCCTCTTCTATGTGTGCTGCACAATGCAGCACACATAGGAGTTACAATTCACAGTTAGTGATTGTTTATGCTCAGGAAGGGACACCTCCCTGCACATAAAAAAACTTTCCTTAACACAGAGACCCTTGCACTATAGTGCAGAGGTGCCTGTGTTGGAGCTTAGCAGCTATATTTAGCCCCAATGCTAGGGAAAACATAGGAATGTGCCCTACCATTGTAAATACGGTGCATCTCTGTGTTTTCAGAATGGCGTGGCGTTAGCAATTTTTGCTTAACGCCACACTGCATCATTTAGTTTTAAATATGCCCCTGAGTTTCTAGGACAATTTTAGCTAATGAATTTTCTAAGAATGAAACTTGACGATTTCTTGAACAATCCCCTCAAATCAATTTCAGTAGTTATAATGTGCAAAATGCATATTGATCTGGGAGGTTAAATGGTGTGATTACACCCATTGAGCAATTCACCAATTATCACCAATACTTTACCCTAAATGTTATCTTTATCACCCTTCATAAGATATGTTCCTCTGGGATGTACTTTTTGATTGCGAATTTTGGGTGGTTATAGGAAATTTATATTGTTTCATGAATTCCTAGCACATGGCTGAGTAGACAGTAGGCACACTGCCATTTTCATCCAGAAGTTTTACAGGAAATCTTTCGGATTTGGGGCCAGATGTAGGAGCCATTTACCGACCGGTAACGGCCGATTTCGGCCGTTACCGACCGGTAAATGGGTTTTTGGTATGTAGGGGCACATTTTTACAGAATCGGTAAATTTACCGATTCGGTAAAATACCGAATCGGTATTTTTACCGATTCGGTAAATCTCAGATGTAGGTGGGACTCTTCTGAGTCCCAAAGGCCCTACAAATTCGGTGTTTTACCACCCAATCCAATTGGGTGTTAAAATACCGAATTCAGGTGTGCATGCACATGTGTGCATGCACACCTATGCCATGTGACGGACAGACATGCCCTTAGGGCATGTCTGTGTGCCACATGGCGCACATGTCAATTTTTGGGGTGCCAGAGGGTGTCAAAGTGACACCCCCTGCACCCTTGCAGAATTCGGTATTTACCGATTCGGTAATTACCGAATCGGTATTTCCCATTGATTCCTATCGGCTTCACAGCCCATAGGAATCAATAGGAAATACCGATTCGGTATTTACCGAATCGGTAAATACCGAATATTACCGATTCGGTAATTCCACATCTGGAATTACCTACATCTCCCCCCCTCTATTTTACCACTTCTTAAATACCGAATCGGTAAAATTCGTTATTTAAGAAGTGGTAAAATAGAATTACCTGCATCTAGCCCTTGGTGTTTTTCCATTACATATTTGTTTCGTTACAATAGCTTCCTTATTCATTTTGTTACAAATTAGGCATTTTCTTCTTTTGTTAATTTCTGTGCACAGCTGTCTAATTGCCCAATACATTGTTGCACAACTAAAATCAAATTTTAGTTATTCATAAAATTTACAGCTAGTTAGCATTACAGTTATTGAAAAATGTGCATAAAAATATAATGATCGAATTGAAGGTTTGGGGCACATTTAGAGTGTGGCAAACTGGGTCATTCAACTCAAACAGGAAGATGTAATGATTCACCAGACTAGCAGTCTTTCTTTGCAATTTCTTCGGTTTATATCTGCCAAAGAAACCTCTGTGAAACAAAAAAGAAAAAGGCTACAAATGTCCCAGTGCAAGGGGACAAGCCTTCAATTGCAAAAATGGCATACCGTGTTTTGTTTTTTGGCAATTTAACCCAGAAAAGGAATTCAGTGCTGAGTGGGACAGCAAGCCATTCAGTGTCGGCAGGAGGACAGTTGGTGCACTAGCCCGGAGTGCAAGTAAGGAAGCAGTGGGGCATATTCACAAAAACGTGCAAAAACTATCGCCAAAGTAATTTATCGGCAGAAAACTTAGCACTGCCTAACCCCGATTTCTTTCGCTGTGATAGCGTAGAATTCACAAGCCCGCGCTACATGGCAATAATTACAGTGAACGGCGGAGAAAATTGGCAACAACAAAATCGCAATGGCGATAAATATTCCTGCGTTAGCAGGCGATAGCTGTGGATCAGCACATGAGCCCCAGATAACTCACCTTTCTCAACCCATGCTATATCGCATTGCAAACATGGCCCTACAAATATTAGGATGGGAGGGTTAGGATGTCAAGTAAATAACAAATGCAAGAGACATTGTCTGGTTCATTTAACATTTGGCATGCAGCCTGAAGACTGCTGTGTCAACAGAGGCCCTTTCCCCGACCTCAGCACCCCCGCTCTATTGAAAGACCCTGGCAGCTAGCACCTACAAGTGATAGATGGAAATGCATTCACAGTTGAATGCTGAGGGGTTGGCAGGTTATTAAAAAAATATGCCGAGGGGGGTTTGGGGGTGGTGGCAGTGGGTGTTGTGACCCTCATGGATATCAGAGCTGCATGATCATTGCCTCCATGGCATATGTGGGTCTTCAGGTGTGTCTCTTGGCTGGGCTCCCTTTCATGCTGCGGGTAGTTGTCCTGCTTAGCACCAGCTAAAAGCAGGTGTAAAATCCCTGGTGTTACCGCGGATTATCCCCTGTTTTTGCTTCACTTCGCAGATCTGGCAGTTCGTTGTGAATGTGGTGTTGTGGTTTTGTCATGTGTTTTTGGACGGGAACGCCTACTCTGCATCTCATTAGTGTTAGTTGGTGGTGTCCACCGTGGAGATAAATTTGGGGGCATTTATCGAGGGAATACTGGTGTTGTCTGCAGTTTGCACCAGCTTGTGAATTGGGTGTTAAATCTATCTCCACTTTTGCTGCGCTAAGGTGGAGATACATCTGAGTTAACTCCTTGTGAATATGCCCTGGTATAGCTTCGACTCCTCAGCCATGTCATCTCCTTGCCATACTTACATAGGTGCATCTCTAGAGCTTACGGCTGCAGCAAGATGAGAGGTGTGCTGCACCCCTCCACAAATGGTAAGCAGCTCCTGAGCAGTATGGTGATCATGCTGCATGGCAATGGAAATGTTCCTTCTGAGTCACATGGGCCATTTTTATGCCACCATTTATTATTAAAAGTCTATCACATTTGCATTTTGCATGGTTGGTGAAGTTTATTAAAAAGCATTGGCAAAGCACTTCCTGGAAGAAGGAATGATACTGTGCCAGCTAATAGCATACCATGAGAGATTAACACTCCTCTGGGCGCAGCCAAAGCCCAGGCTATGTATATTTTAAGAAACTGATATAAATGTCATCTTGACAGCTGTGCTGTCAAGCAAGACTGAAAATTTTAAGTTTATCTTACACAGAAAGGCCATTGTTAAGAATAAAGAGTAGAATAGTATTGCACTAATATTTGTTGTATTTTATTCTCAGCATGCTATGTTGTCAGTCATTTAGAATGTGTGGAACGCTGTTAAAAAGAAATCGAAGGAGATATGTGAAAAGTGGTTTTCAGTGCATTTAAAGCTATTTTTGCATTTAGAGAAATGTCTTGTATTCCATGCCTTGCCCATTAGTACCAGAGCACAAGCAGGGTTAACGGGACTGGAGAATTAAAGGTTAGTAAGGTTTCTTAAGGTTCAGGGATGATAGTATAAGGGTTTTTTTAAGAGTCAGAGAAGGGATTGTAAAGTGGTAATAAGGGCTTTTAGGGCTCAGGAAGAGTAATTTAAAATTACAGATTATTAAATATAATGTTAGTGTGGGAATTGTAAGAAACTGGATTGTTGGCCTAGGGAGGTGAAACACTACTCCAGCAATAGCTACAATCCTTGTCAGGGTGAACCACAAAAAGTTATTAAATGAATCTGTGCTTAACCATCAGGTAGCTTGGCATACAAGCAGTCAGGCTTAAATTACAGACAAAGTGTAAAGTATTTATATTGCACATAAACAGTATTAAAGTTAGAACATTACACAAGAAAAATCCCAGACTGAATTTTAATAAATTATTTGACACCAATTTAACATCAATCAAATCAGTAAAAAATATGAATTAATTTTTTTAAGAGTAAGAAGAAAAATAGCACCAAAAAGATGTATGCGACTGACCAGCAAGGCACGTTGGGTTAATCAGCGAGCCAGTAGGTCCTGTTCTCTTCGCGGTACTCAGAGCACTTTTGGCAGATTTTGGATTTGGGCTACCTGGGCACCTTTAGTACCCCTTCTAAGGGTCCAAGACTGGAGGGGCACCAATTGGAGAGTCAGAACTCCCTCAGATTAGGTCCAGGTGCGGTTTCAGGATTGTTGTACCTTTTCTGTCCCTGAAGCTCTGATAGTGAGCCAGCCAACTATCCCTTGGAGTCACTCTGAAAGTCTTGGGTTAAGGCAGGAAAGCAAGTCTCAAGCAGCGAGACTGTCCTCTTAGGGCATTCAGCAGGATCCGAAGTTAACTGAAGAGTGTATCTGACAACCCTATTTTTATACTGGGTGGCAGCTTTGAAGTGCATAAAACTTCTGGGGCCATATTATCAAGAAAGGGTGATACACTATCACCGCTTCTATCGGCAGGAAACTGCCTCTAAAGCGATGATAATGAGCTTGATAATATGCCCTTGTAAATTCCCATAGAAGCCCAGGTTAGCACCAGAACCTGGGCTTCTATGGGAATTTACAAGGGCATATTATCAAGCCCATTATCGCCGCTTTAGCAGCAGTTTCCTGCCGATAAAAGCGGCGATAATGTATCGCCCTTTCTTTATAATATGGCCCCTGGAGTTTTCCCTCCACAGAAGAGTCTGGTGTTTCTGGCATCCCTGCCCTGGTCCCAGGCTGTCTGCTGTCACAATGAGCTAGTGTGAAGTACTTAGCGTGAGCTAATTGCAATGTCTTTGTAGTGTAAGTGGAACTGTACACAGCTCTGACCACTCCCACCCAGCTTGAATGGCCTATTGCACTAACACTTACTTCCTCCATTGTGTGGCTGTCTGGCAGAAATACACAAAGGCTAACTGCCAATTACACCTAGTCATGTGACCCAGGAAACAGTCTACAGGCACTGAATTGTTAGGACAAAAAATGCCAACTTTCTTAAAGTGCCATTTTCAGAATTGTGAGATAAAGTGAGACTTTACCATTAAAGAGGATTTTAAATTACAATTCCATAGACACCAAACATGATACCTGCTTCAAAACAACAGTTATAAATTAATAAAAAATAATAAGGTCTCCGGCAGGGATGGCTAGCACTGGGAAGCCCGATTCAGGTAGCCATGCACTCAATAAATGCTGATAATATTAATAATAATTCTAATGTAAACCAATATTCTCCTAGGGAAGACAAAGGCCACACCAATTGTGAAAAAAGGAATGTGGGAATCTTTCAATACCAGGACATGTAAACTTAAAAGTACATGTCTCGCTATTTAACAACAATGCATTTTTCCCTATAGTCTGCTTAGGGCCTATCTCAGGGGCGACTTATTTGTGATACAAATGGAGATTTAGGCCTGGCAAGGGGTTTATTTGCCAAGTCGAATTGGCAGTTTAAAACTGCATACCGGCTACAATGGCAAGCCTTACACATGTTTTAAGGGGCTACTTAAGTGGGTGGCACAAAAAGTGTTGCATTCCCACTAGTAGTATTTAATTTACCAGCTCTGGGTATATGGTGTACCACTTTACTAGGGACTTTTAGGTAAATTAAATATGGCAATCAGGTGTGAGACAATTTTACTAATCTTTAAGGAGTGAGCACAAGCATTTTAGCACTGTTTAGCAGTGGTAAATTGCACTGAGTTCTAAGACCAGCAAAAACGAAATCAGCAAAACAGGAAAGGAGAAGGTAAACGGTTTGAGGGAAGATCAGCCTAAGGCTGACAGGTATAACAGTAATTTATTTTTAAAATAAATATTAAATGAAAAGCAATAATTAAATGATGCACTTACCCTGATGCAGAGACACAAATGTCAATGTTGATGAAGTACCGGCCGACAGGTCCATGAGCAAGAATGCAGAGACAGAAATAAGGAAATGGAGTGAGGAGCTTAAAAACGTTTTTCCTTGCATGTCTCTCCAGCCCATAAATATTTAAAGTAAGAATTAGAAATAAAAAAAACACTATTTCTTAAACTGTGCCATTTTAAGGTATCTCTGATGTTGACAATGGAAAAGGAAAGGGATGGGGTCTGGGTATGAAATACAGCAACAAATTCCTTCTGACTGCCCTCATTCCATGTGCGCTCTTGCCAGAGAAGAAAACAGTGTCTTTTGGGTGTCCAGAAGGACGTTAAGTCAAGCTCCAGTTGCAAAACAAACCCTTGACTTGATAAACAGCCCGGCCTCACTCATCTTGATGAACAAGTATAATCACAGCTGCGTAGAAGGTAAGCACTCTTGCTATCACTATCAAGAAGGGGACCCCTGGGTTTGGATGTAGGTAGATAAGCAGGGGGAAGACAGCCAAAAAGCACAAAAGAGATACTCTACCTATGCCATTTAAAGTATGTTTTGCGTCATAAGCTTTTGTTGACCACTCTGGCTTTCCCACCCACTCAAATATTCACATCATCCAGGATATTTTGGACATTACTTGATTACATTTTTTTTTCGTTTTTTGTCTTTTCAATAGAAATATATTAATGTATTCACAAATAAATATCCTAACAAACAGCAGTAGAAAAATCTGATCCCATTGCAACCTTCCGCTCACAACATACAATCAAATTCATACTCAAACAGAGTATCTCTTTTGTGCTTTTAAGCACTCTTACTGTGAAAGCGCACAGCTTTGGTCAAATCAAAAGCTGTACCCAGATTAACAAACTTCGGGCCAGTCTCTCTGTAGGAATCCTGAAAGCTCGTTTGTGATTAGATCATCTGGTGACTAAGTGACAAGGTCCAGATCCTTAGGAACTTATGTATGTATGTATGTAGTGTATTTTACTTTACACTCAACGATTTATAGCACATGGTATAGAGAATGCTCTGTTGGATTTTCTTTATAAAATTAAGATAGCACTGCCTTTCCGTGATTGTAAACTGGATGCCATCTCTAAATCAGACCCACAGTGCACAATTCATAACACACATGTTTCAAATAGATGCTAAACTACTATTTTCAGTTTCGGCAGGAGATGTAAGCTTTTTGGGTTTATGGTAAATACACTTCTTACTTGAGGGAAATAACCCTCTTCGATATGTTGCACTCATAAGATGCAGAACCCCATCTCAAACCAAAAATGCAAATACGAAATAAAACCGAGAATTTGCTGTAGGTAAACTGAATCAGCTTGAAATAATATAGTAACTTCGCGGCTGATGCTTAAGGAACTCTAACACGAACTCCAATGCTGTGTTGTTCATATCGCCTTTCTCGATGAAAGTGATCTATGATACTGCAGTTTCCCCTCCTACAGTGAATTTTGTTCCTTATCGCAGCATCCTGATATATTTCACCTGCACTCCTATGCTCTTCCTTCATTATAAAACTGCCTCGGAAAACAATATTTTTCCTGCGCTGCTGGCATCAGCCACAACACAGTGCCTGCTAGCATTCCTCACGCAAGCGTCAGAGTGAGTTTAATGTCACTGTGTGCTGTGATCATATTTTCCAGCACTGCTGTTCTCTTCTCGAAAATAATGTTGTATATTTCTGCGGCATCTCTCATCCGCGCTTGTAACCCTGCCTGATCAAATGCCCCAACCCAATTTAAGGCACCGTAAACATGTATGACATAATTTTTAATTACCGCACCATTACCCATTGCAGCCCTAATATCATGAGGTCTGGACTCTGTCCGTATCCTAGGTTCCCCATTTGCTTACCTCTATGTATACAAATAAGCGTGTGTTTTTTAAATCTTTCTTTTAAGGGATCATCTTCACCCATAAACCTCATGATTAGTTTTTTTTCTGGCGTGGCAAGTATCCCACGCATGTCAATTAGGGTACAGACATTTGTTTTTTTTGCGTTTTTCGTTGTTCTTTCATTGCGTATGGGTCAAAATATCTGGACAATATTGCATCCAGACTATTTACCTTACCATTATAACTCGATGAAAGCCGATGTAAATCGAGGTGGAGTAAAGAATAATAAATACATACTTACCTTACAAGATAGTGGTAAGTTCAATATTGCGGATGCAATTTTTTGTAGGGTGATATTTTTACCGCACTATAGTGACTTCCAATAATTTGTTTCCCGTGGTCTGTTGCTGTCATAATAGAATTGACATTTGAAGGGACCCTTGAGCCCAAGGTCATTATCTCCATGATAAAACAGTGCTCGTTCATCTGTTGTAATCCTTCTGCCAAACCATTATGTCCTGTCAAAACTATCATAATGAAGCATAAAACCACATTTGTAGACCCGGATGAATTTTTCATTAGAATCCAGTACACAAAATTCCCGAATTACATTACACCTGGTTGGGTGAATGGTCATGGGATCAAGGAGAACGACCAAAACGTGAATGACTGTTGTTGGGTACCACTTGTGCATTTCACTCTCTTTTTTTATTCAGAAATGCATGCTTGTATTCAAAATACACGCATGGGTGCATTTTACACTTAAATATCGCGATATTTTTTCCAAACTGTTTCTTAACTATGTAAAAAGAAAATAAGTAAATTTCACACATCCCTAATTATGCGTCTGATAGTAATCAAGGCGGAATTTATCTCAAGTACTTCTCTTACCTCTCCTTAAGTGATACTTTGGTGGTATTAACAAAATAATGCCGACTTTGCTGTGCTTTGATATTGATAGACTCCAAATCAGGAATTTCTAACCTTTCCATTATTTTGTATTTCTGGCTTTCTTAGACATTGATTACAACCCATCATAGTTGGGAACCTCGCTTCTCCCTTATCTGAGGGTTACTCGAGGATCCACACCTTCAACAACTTCTATTTAAAATTAAGCTCCACCACTATTCTTTTTTTTATTTCAAAGAAGTTTGTATTAGGATATTGTTCCAGCAGGATAGTACAGCTGAAAAATATATAGAAAAGCCAGTCCATGGTTGGGTACCAACGGATCGTTTGGATACATTATTATGCTACATAATGGATGAGCTTTATACGGCATCGGTGTGACCTGTATATTATTTTATGTGTGGGAAAATGAAGTAAAAGTATCTATTTTTTTCGTATGGTAAGACAGTGAAGTTATTTAGTGAACGAGGTATGTGGGGTATTCTGGTTGGTAGGGTGGTGAGTGGTGAGCGAGAGAAATAAAGAACAAAGGGGCATATTACCAAGGGCCTTATCGCCGCTTTAGCGGGAATCTTTCCCGCTAAAGCGGCGATCATTTTATCGCCTTATTACCTAGCTGTCGCTAACACGAGTTAGCGACAGCTAATAGGCGATAGTGGGCATTTAGGGGCCTACTTTGCATGTCAGCGATAATTATCGCTCATGACATGCAAAGTGGGCGTGCCAAGATGTTAGCGACTGGAAACAGTCGCTAACATCTCTATCTCCTATTACCAACTTTTGGAAATAATCGCGCTAAGCGCGATTATCTCCAAAAGCTAACGCCTGCCCAGAGCAGTTCTTAGCCATGTTATCCAATGGACGGTGGATAAGTTGGCTAAGAGCATTGTCACGATAATGCATGAATATCGCTGATTTTACAGCGATATTCATGCATTTCCCACGATTTTTACCGCTTTTGAGATAAACCTCGATAATATCAAGGTATCTCAGCGGTAAAAATCGTCGGAGCGCGGCGATAATATTATACACGCTAACCAAGCTTAGCGATAATTATCGCTATAGCTTGGTAATATGCCCCTAAGAGAGAGAGAAGAGAAGGTGAAGAGAAATGTGCTGAAGTTTGTGTGGGGGGTGTTGCAGAAGTGCTTGGGTAGGGAGTGGAGGGGGAATGGATGGTGAGGGGCAGAGTTGGTTTGAGGGAAGGGGGTTGGGAGTGGCAACTACTACTTTCAGTTTATTTTAGGGACATTTTTGAAATAAAGTTGTCTGATTTGAGGTAGATTTTACCACTATTCATTGAGGGTGTCCTTAATAATGAGTTTAGGGAGTATATTGCCCCTCTGTTGAATTGAACCCATTCTCACCAGGTATGGGAGGAGAGTTGGATGAGCCCTTCCAGTCGGGGAGGATGACTTTGAGACAAAGTGAGTCCAGGATGTACCATAAATGGTGATCTTCTTTATTCAGCATATAAGTTATGTCTGAGCTGAGGATCCTTAGTGTGATGGAAGTTAGGGTTAGAGTCCAATTAGTGTGTAGAATTTGTGAGATGGTATTGCTAATGTCCAAACAGAATCTACTAGCGAAAGTGCATTACCATAACATGTGTCTCAAGTCACCTGCTTCTTTTTCACAGTTCCAGCAGGTGTCAGAGGGACGAAGTCGGAGTTTGCATAGTCTGGCAGGGGTCCAGTAGGCCACATATGCAATCCAGTACCTACATTGCGCTAATGATGGTTTAATTTTATTAAAAGTTATGTTTTCCCATATGGACGGCCAGTCTAGCGTCTCCTCTGAGGAACAGTTTGAATCGACGAGAAAGGATTTCAATTTATTTTGTATATTTTTGGTTAGAGTGGAATTTGTAGGAGAGAATAGAGGATTATTGTTTAGACGCTAGGTGTCCACCTTTGGTATGTGATTGTAGTGTTTTAGGTAAGTATTGGTGGTTAGTGTCTGGCTATGACTATCTTAATCTTTAGGAAGAGGAAAAAGTCTAGGTCATTTAAGTCAAAGTTAATATTGAGACGGGAATGGGCTTGTAGGCAGTACCTAGATCTTCCACCAAGGCTATGCCTTTCTACGCCTCTTCCTCTATAAACACGGTTTTGCCTTCTAGTTTTAGGTTTTCATTGAACCATAAGGAAGCTAATCGTGAGTGTTGCATTTTATTAGCAAGTTTTTTGTCGACTTTGCAAAAGGCCTGTACTGTGCTTAAAAGGATGTTTGCAGAATGGCCTGTTCTTATTTTTTAATAGTTACAAGGGATGTAAGGGATAGTGGCTTAGTAACTTATTTTTCAATAACGAGCCATGAGGGGGAGGAATCGTTAGCAGGTAGAAACCAGTGGCTTCAATGTTTTGCTAGGGAAGCTAGTTGGTATCTCGTATAGTTTGCTGGTATAGGCCACCAAGATTTTTTGCCTAAGTTTCTTCAGTGTAATTCTAGGTTTTTTGGCACATCATAAGAATTCAGTGAGCATCTCATCTATTTTCACAAAGAAGCTGGCTGAAAGGTAAATGGGGGACATGCTGATTAAAAAGATGATAAGGGTAGTAATCATCATTTTGATGGATATTATTCTTCCCCACCAGGTAATAAATCTGGAGGACCATTTATCTAAGATGTCTTTAATTTTGTCTAGCATCAGTTTTCATAAAGGTCTTTGGAGACTTTGAGATTTTGAGTGAATCAGATTCCTAAATATTTTATCTAATCAGGCACCAATTTGAGGCCGTAATCATTGATAAGAAAGCTGTTACAATGCACATTAAGTGGGCGAACTTCTATTGTATCTTTGTCGGGACAGTTTCCTGATATTAGAGCATTTGTGTGGAAATTATGTGGGGGAGAGCTGATTCTGATTGGGTGGTGAAGATGAGTATGTCGTCTGTGCAGGCGGCCAGTTTCTGCGGTCCTGCAGAGAAGGGAATGCTGGGGATAAGTGGATTTTATCTAATTAGTATGAGCGGATGTTCTAGCGTTTGTAAGAATTGTAGGGGGAAAGAGGGCACCCTTGTATGGTGCCTTGCTGGAGGTTTAAGGGTTTGGATAAGGCACCACTGATATTTAATTTAGCTCTAGGTTCTTTATATAAAGCAAGAAAATCTTAGATAAGGAGGGGCATAGGTTGAAGGAGGTAAGAGTGGCGCAGAAGAAGGCCTTATCGAAGGCTTTCTCCATGTCTAATGTTATTGCGCAGGCAGGGTGGTCGAGATGGTGGGCTTTCTCAATAGTGTGACTGAAAAGTCTGATATTATCTGCGCTGAAACTTCCTTGGTTAAATCCAGATTGCGGATGGTGTATTTTGTTTTTTGAGTATAGGATCCATACTGAGTTACAGGATTTTTGCATTGGTTTTGCAATCAATATTTATTAGGGAGATGGGGCAGTAGGTTTTGAGGTTTGATGAGTCTTTCCCTTGTTTGAGTATGCCTGATATAGTTTCCTCAGTGGCAGTTCCCTTGAGTAGACGAAAAGTGGAAAAATAGATCTTCTAGGGGAGTTCAGTTCAGGTTTGGTAGATGAAGACTGGGAAGCTGTCTGGGCCCGATGCTCTCTTGGCTTTCATTTTTTAATTGCCTTTATGATTCCATCATGAGAGACAGATGAAATGACAAAACACTCATTAGAAACTCCTAACTTGGTAATGTTAATTTTGTGAAGGTACTCCAGGCATGATTCATAGGGAGTATTGTTACTTTTGGAGTAGAGGGTACAATGTTTTCAAAGGTGGACATACTATATTTCTCATTCGTAGAGGGGATGCCATGTTTATTATTGATGGAAGTTATTCTTGCTCTCTGATGATTCTGTTTTACATAAGAGGCAACACGTTTACAAGCATTGTTTTTTCTGCAGAAACTGATGCCTTTATATCTCTGGACTATTAGGTGGGCTTTGTTACTTAAAATCCTATCGTACTCATATTTCAATGTGGTTAGTAGGTTTAACTGTGTTTTGTCTCTGGTTTGTTTAAGGTCTTTTTCAAAAAAATTCATTCTGAATTTGAGTTGGTCAAGGGATTTATTGCCTTGCTTATTTTTCCTTGCCATAAGTTTATTCATGTGTCCCCTGGAGGTGCTTTTTAGACGAACCCAAAATTATGGGGGTTAGGGTTCGAGGATCTGTTGAATTCTATGAATTAGTCAATTTCTTTCTTGATTATTTCTTTAAAGGTAGGGACCTCATTAGGAGGTCATTTATTCTCCAAGCTTTGGTTTTTGATGTAGTGCAAGATGTGTCGTATAAGAGGGAAATACAGGTGTGATCTGATACTAAGATTGGTTCAATGGTGGGGAGAGATGTGGCTGGGATGTGCAATTAGTCCACTAGGCTGTAGTCTATATGGGAGAACAAATAGTGGGGGTGAGAGAAGAAGGAACAGCCCTTGCCCGTTGGGTTGAACAATATTCAAACATCTTTTAGTTTAAGAGAGTTGCACATATTCAACATCTGTTTGCGAGACTTGTTGGATTTGAAGGGGCTTGCAGAGTTTCTGTCAAGGATGCGTCCCATGGGAAGTTAAAATCCCCACCTACGATGATTCTGCATTGAGGGGGAAGAAGCAACAATTGGTTGTTGAGGTGCACCCAGAAAGATGGATTGCCATTATTGGGGGTGTAAATATTCACTGCTATAATTTTGGTGTTGTCTTTCCAAAGTTTAGTGAAGAGACATCTGCCTTCAGAATCTGATTCTGAGGAGGTAATAGTGAGGCCGGAAGATTTGAAAATAATGGTGATTAAACCATTTTTTTGTGGATGCTGAGGAGCATGATAAGTCAGCAGCCCAAGCTTTCCTTAGGAGATTGTCTTCTTTCATAGCAACTTTGGTTTCGCGTAGGAGTATGAGGTCTCCTTTTAGCTTACAAGTGTAGTCTAGGATTTATTGGCGTTTTGTTGGATGATTTAATCCCTTAACGTTAAGGGGGAGTACCTTCATGTTGTGCATTGGAGTGAGGATTGGACCATAATAGTAGTGTCTCTGGAAGGGCGCCAACAGGTATTAGGTGAAGGGACAGGGCTGGGGGTGTTTGGGGAAGGAGGGGAGAGTGATGTGGAGGGGTTGAGAGAGAGATGAGGCAGGGGAGCTGGGGGTGGTGGCTAGGGAGATGATAGAAGATAGGATAAGATATAGAAGAATACCGAGGTAGAAATAGAGAGCCTACAGAGTGGAAGAAATAAGTCACATTGATTTATCATAGAGTGTTAACATGTAACATGACGGGAGTACATCGGAGAAACTTTCTGTGGGTGGGCTATGGAGGGCATGTGCTGCCGAGCCTAGGACCAAGGGGCTGTGAGGCTGCGGCCATAGACTAGTTTTAAGTTAGATTATAGATGAATACAGCTGTGTCCAAGTGTGGTCTGTACCAGTCGTGGCTGGCATTTCTCATGAATGGAGGGACTGGGGAGTCACGTAAGGAGGGAGGGTTTAATTTATCAACAACAAAAAAAATAGACTTACATTTCCGTCGGCCGGGTCCTATGTCATCTCAGCTCCTGCTCTCCTGCTCTCCTGCCTCGAGCAGGAACAGGAAGCAGGCAGCTAGGCTCCCTCCGGATCCTCCCCTACGCCAATCACAATGCCGCAAGCAACATTGTGATTGGTGGGAACGCCGCCCGAACAGGAGCTTAGGGGGAGCTCCATGCAGGCTGCATTGCAGCCTGCATGGAGAAGATCAGAGTGCACGTGACTGGTTTGGGCGGCCCCAAAGGACTGACCAAACAGTTATTGCGCCCTCAGGAGTGGGCACACCACCCCTCCCCTACCCTGACTACTCGCAGAGCAGCCCAGACCACCAGCCAGCCCTCAACCAAACATAAAATAGTAATAACTGAAACTTATAACCAATTTAGGTTTCTACTTCTCGCACTGCGTGAAAGCAGTGGGGCGACCGTCCTCCACCCTAGTGGAGGAGCTGCCCCTGGTCTGTACACATTATGGAGTAGAAGTATCCAGAATGAAGTCTTTTAAAGGATAAAGTTGGCAATGTGCCCTTATGTAATGGGAATGGTGATTTGCTAGTCAATATGTGACATTGGGTGAACTGCAGAGTCAACACAGTTAATAAGCAAGTTGACTGAGAGTTGTCTTGGAGTGTTCTAAGTGACAGGCAGTGTTTAAACTTGGAGCGTAGGCTTATTATGACCATATGGAAAAGTTTACATCAAAACCCACAATAAGACTGAAGTGAAACAGCTCAAAGATCTGAGATCAAAGATAACTGCTAGCTGAGAATTGTTCAAGAGTTCAAAAAGTGTCTGACAAGGTTTAAATTAGTAGAATACACTTATTGTGACCATTAAGAACAGTTTCCACAAAACATGTAATAGGACCTAAGTGAGGTGGATACTAGGGTTTAAAAGCGAAGAATAACTGTTTGGGATTATTATTGTATAGCAGGTTGGTAGTTAGTAATCAGCAGTAGCGGATTCTCATATGTTTATTAAATCATGCATAGTTCTAACAAGGTCGGACTTTTTCAGAGCTCTACTAGGGAGAGGATGTTAAGGAGGCTAGAGAGATCTGTTCCAGAGAATTAGTGGTTATTAGTTGGGTAGCTTGGCTACAAAACATTTCAGCTGGTCGTTAGGAGCTCATTTGCAAGTCTTGATTGTGTGCAAGGAAGGAGTCCAAGGGGCATATTCGCTAGGAGTTAACTTCGATTTTACTCCACCTTAACGCAGCAAAAGTGGAGATAGATTTAACCCCCCATTCACAAGCTGGTGCAAACAGCAGACATTGTCAGAATTCCTGCGATAACAGCCCCAAAACCCAACACCACGGCGGACATCACTAATGCTAATGAGATGCAGAGTAGGCAATACTGTGCAGAAACACACAAAAAAACAACGACACCACTTTCACAACGAACTGACAGATCCGCGAAGCAAACCGAAAACATGTGATAAGGCACGGTAGCCGCAGGTATTTAAAACCTGCCTCAAGCAGGTGAGGCAACTGAGCCCTGCACACAGCCACACCCGAAGAACAAACAATGCCATGGAGCTACTCATCATGCAGCTCAGGAGCCCCAACAGGGCCACAAGATCCACCGCCACCACCCCCAGGACTCAAGCCCCCCTCCTCAGGACCACCACAGAGGCAGCGCAGATTAAGACCGCGGACCTCCAAAAACGCACCACTCTCACAGACCTCATGCCCGAGGAAGTCATTGTCCACTACAGGCTCAAAAGGACAACCCTTTAACGCATCATGACCAACAACGCCCACAGGCTGACGGTCATAACACTGCGGAGAACCAACATCCCTCCGCAGACAAAGCTCCTGGCTGTGCTGCACCTGTTGGCCTCTGGTACATTCCAACCAAAAACTGCCAGAGTGGGAGGGGTCTCACAGCCAGCCCTATCAAAGTTCATCACACCTGTCCTGGATGCCATCCTCAGCTTCATACCCCAGTACCTTCACTCACCCAACACTGCGCAGGAACAGCTGGAGACAAAGCAAGGCTTCTACGCCATAGCCGGTAGTGTTGGGACAATCGACTGCACACATGTCCCACTTGGGACTCCTGCGGATACTGCACACCACTACTGCAACAGAAAGCGCATGCATTCCATCAATATATAGGCAATAGTGGACTACAGGGGACTCTTCACCAATGTCGTCACCAACTACCTAGGCAGTATGCATGCTTCCATTATATTCCAACAGTCCATCATCAACCAGCACTTCCAGGATGGCACATATGGAATGGGACTGCTCATTGGTAAGTACCTAATCAACACACCCCAAAGCCTCTAAAGCACAATGCACAACTGTGGGGATGCACACGTGACCAATCCACAATCAACATGTCAAACTACAAGACCACCTACCAGACTCAACCACACCACTCCATGGTCATCCTGGGCTACCCCTGCACTCAATATAGACATTTCATGGCACCACAGCCACACAACAGTTGAACATGTGGAGATGTGGAATGCAGCCATAACACATTTGATGCACTGCTCTGCCCACATGACCCTACCCCAGTCCCCCACAGGCCAGCATCCCGTGGCAGTGGGTCCATGTGGCCCGCTGTCCATCCGGGGCCACCAGCCCTGTGCAACTCATATCATCCCCCTTGTAGTTCTGACTTTGCATGTCTGAGTGCCTGATGACTGGTGGTGTAGTTGCCAGCATCACCTACTCCCTGCGGGCTGGCTAACACTCACCCCACACACAGCCAGCACAAGAGTCACCGGATTGGTGGACCTGACATCACATTCTGCCAAACCAAGTATTGACTCCTTTCTCCCTGCACTGTCACAGGTGGTCAAGGATATGCACTCAGCCCTTGGATGATGACACCCCTCCGAGACCCGGCCACACCGCCCAAAGGCAGTACAATGCAGCCCACATACGCACCAGGGGCATCGTTGAGCACACATTTGGTGTGTTGAAGTCACGTTTCAGGTGCCTGGACGGCACAGGTGGGAAGCTCCTGTACAGCCCGGACATCGTGTGCAAGCTGATCGTTGCATGTTGTGTGTTGCACAATATCAGTGTTCGCACCATTGCCCCATGGATCCCAGTTCCAGAGGTACCGGCCGATGATGGTGGTGATGGGGCAGGTGGCCCACATCCCACTGCAGCAGTGGTAGGAATACCATAATTGATACTTACTTCTCAGGAGCATGTCACACTGTGACCGTCCATGGCAATCAAGCGACAGAAGAAAATGTCCAAATGCACTGGTATGTGTGAATAAAACGTAGTTGCTGGTTTCAGCTTGTACTTGTGCATTTTAAATTTACTTTTTCCTGCAATTTCAGATGTGATTTGGCAGGTTGTGCACATTTGCTGAACCAATTTTGTCCTGTATTCAAATGTGGTGGGGGTGCTCTTAGTACCGGGATGTTGTCAATGCAGTGGCGCACTCTTGCTTATGTGAGTATGCTGCACGGTGGGTGTGTAGCTCCTACAGCTCTGCTTTGTCTGCCACGGGTCTCTTTCGTGCAGTGTGCCTGTGGGTTCTGTTCTTCCCTGGTGCTTGGATGTTGTGGTGTACATGTTGTCCTCTGCAGGACATCTGTGGTAGGTACTCTGCTGTTGATGGATTTTGTTCAGTGGCATTTTCTGTATGCTGTTCTTGTGCTATTTTCCCCCATTGCACGTGAGTTTTGCTGCCCTCGCGCTGGTTGTTACTGTTTTCTTATCACGTTTTGCCCATCGCAGATGTTTTGCGTTGGGGTTTGTCTTTTTATCTCGGTCGAGGTGGTTGTGTTGTGGACATTGTCCGCGGTGTCAGCAGACTATCGCATGCTACTGCCGTGTTGTGAGTTCCACCTTGTCATGGAGTTGTTTTCCCGCAAGGGGCTGCATTGTTGAAAGTTGCTTTATGCTACTCTTGCTGTAGTTATCACACGTTCTTGTGAATATACCCCCAAGTCTTTAGGAATTGTACTGATAAGTCTTTGAGAGCTTGACGTTGGGATAAGAATACTTTCCTGTTTTTGACAGCGTCTTTAGAGTATCCTTGGGAAATCCCAAAAAAGGATCCTTGCTATTTGATTCTTTGTACCTTCTTTATCTGTGTCAGGATAGCCTCCGTGTGCTAGTAGCGGAGAGGTCTGAAGAGAAGAGACCTTGGAACGTCACTGGTTATGGGGCTATGTGGGAACTCTGTGAGCAAAGTCGTTGCTGAATTTTATTCCTGCCAATTGAGGGCCATTTTTCTAGAATGAGGAATAAAAAGACGTCTGGCTTTCCATTTTTATCTGGAAGCTCAAAAATGCAAAGGTTGCCCCTTCTAGTTCTGTCTTCCAACTCCGTGATGTTCCACTCCAACCAGGCCCATCTCGCAGTTGTGGCTGATAAAGTTTTTGTAGAGTTATGCTTATGGTCTTCCAGGAGGTTTACAATGAGAGCATTTCTTTCTTTAAGGATGCGAGATCTCCCTGCATAGATTCCATGATGGTCTTTGTCGATTGTTAGAGTATGTGCATACTTCCAGCTTCTGCATGAATAAGTCTAGTGTTGCAGAATTGATGGGTTCAGGCTTCATAAGGGAGTTTGGGGTGGCAAGGGTCTTGTTTGGATCTCTTTTGTGCAGGTTTTGTGTCCTTAAAGTCCACCTTTGCTTCTCTAGTTTCATGTAACTTGGGATCTGCCATTTTGCGGGGGTATGATAGCCTAATGAAATGAACTTTGTGTAAAGATCTGACAGGATTCTCCTTGTGTGATGCCCCTTACATTGGCCCTTCCGACTATATGTGTCAGGTTGTGTTCAGGACAGCTGATTTGCTCTAAATTCACATATACTTCAGGCCTCTGAGCCTCACTTGGGCGCTACTCCTGCCTACAGCTGAAATATGTTCCCTAGTACTCCCCCCCCCCTAATGGAGTACTGCTGATGAGAGGCAGAGAGGCTGACGAGAGGCAAAAGTTCTATTCAGCAAGCACTCAGTAAGAAAGCTTCTGAAAGATGCATGGGAATATAACAGCAGTCAGGCATAAGGTGGAGCTCCTCTGTGAGCTTGAGTGGTGCATGCTAATTTGTATTGGAAAAGAAGCACTTACCATACCTCTGATGTAATCTGGGGCCAAATAAACATTTCCTTTTGAGTTTGAGACACTGATGGTAACTCAGAGGAACGATTCCTACTCACAATGTCCTTATGTCAGTCATTTTGGTGTCAGCCGGAGCTGATTTGATATAACTTGACACACAATTCTTGTCTCAGAGCGTCACTTGGATACCAATCTTCCTTGCAGCTAAAACAGAGTCGCTCTTGCAGTAGGGAGAGCCCTTGTTGTCTCCAGAAGGGCAAGAGCTCAAGGCTAGGCAGCCATCATCCTCGGGTGATAGCGACCCCCCCTTCCCCCCTGATCCACCACTATTCTAAGTAATCTCAGTTAAATGCCATTCATATTCTCAGGTTGCCTAGTTAATTATTTGCATATTTGGGAATTTGGATCAGTTTCATTACCTTGAGTACAGCCTACAGGCAGTGAAATGTTGAAGTACTCAAACTACCTACAGTTAATGGAAACAAAACGGAGTTTCTGCTGTTTGGTGGCAGGATTCCATCTGCACCGTCTATTTTTTGGGCAAATATATCTGTGTATTTACCAGTAAACAACCTCAGATTCATTTTCACCCAATGGTCTGACCTTTTTTTAACAAAGTTCAAGTAAGTGTTAATGGCGTGAGTGGTGGATGCTGTAGCCAACTCCCATAACAAATATGCAAACTCTTTTCATGAGAACCTTCATAGGCCATCCAGTTTCTCTTTCAGGAAGAACAGTCCAATCAAGGGCACTATTGGGAAACAGCATCATATTTCCTGCACTCAGCATTCTTTTTACTGCCCCCACATGACCATGCGTGTGATGTTTGATGTTTAATGTCTTACACATAAAGACCCACATCAGAAACTCTCTCCTATATCTGTGCTCAATGCTCCAAATTTACAATCCTGCCAGAGCATTTTTGGTGTTTTATTTCAAGCGCTCTACCCATCCAGCATGCTCTAGTCAAGAAAGGTAGACAACTGGTGCATTTGGGGTGTGCCAGTTGGATTTCTCTCCTTTTTTCGAAATTGCAATGTTAGATTCTGGAAACTAGGGCCATATTACACAAGTGCACTGGGGGCAAAACTGTCCTTTTTGCGCGCTTTCTGAGTCCCCGTGGCACCTAGCTATCACAGTAGGGGCCGCAAATGCTTGTGCAGCCTCTTTTGTAATACGAATAGTGTATAGCATCATGGCTGTCATTAGAGTGCATACACTCATTTGCATGGGGTCGTTAATCACTCTACCTCTGCACCCATGTCATATTACCTGCATGGGTGCAGCGGCAAACATGCCACCAGACATCCCTAGCAGACGGTTGCAGTCACTCACTGCACCCACCAGCAAGGAGATCTCCAATCCCTTTTAAGAGTGCAGGCGGATTGCCACCTGCACAGAGAAACACTGAGCAGCTTTAAAACAGAAAAGCCCATTTTAGACATAGTGTGCAGTTTCCATGTTTGTACTACGGTGCACCTTAAAGCTGGTGCACTGGGTGCAAACAAGGAAAGTCCATCCTATCAGTAAGAATGTGTTGCCCTCAGGGAAGCCGAGAACTCACGCTACCACCAGGGCAAAGCATACTAGAAAAATATAGTGCTTCGTATTTCCCATAGCAGGCAACAACTTGCCTGGACTTTTAAAAAAGTTTAGAGATCCAATTGCAGGTGGGTGCAGAGAGTGACTGCCCCGCCTGCAAGAGAATGTCTAGAGGGGCCCATGGGACCCCCTTTCATCCCTTTAGAGGGCTGCATTTAGAAGGTGTACAAAAAAAACCCACCTTTTTGTGGAGCACGTTCAGTGTGCCTTCTAAAGGCATTTCTGCCTTTGCACCCACATCGGTAGTACAGTGCAGGCACAGAAGCAAAGTGATTTACTGATTTACATGGGGCCACGTCCCCATGTAAATGAAGAAATGCCCTCTAATAATAGCGCTGTATGGGCATCATCGCTTTCTGTATTGAGAATGGCGCAACCCAAGCATCTGTGGCTCCTTGTGCAGTTCCAAAGTGCTCCTGGGATGCCTAAAGCTGGTGCAAATGCCTGATGCACCCCAGGGTCACCTGTATAACCCTGCTCCTGCTCCTGCTGTGTATTCCTCTTGAGTTTATCAGCTGCCTGAGGGCAGTGTATTCTTCCTGATAGGGCGCACTTTCCATGTTTGCATCCAGCACACCTGCTTTTAGTGTGCTGTGGCGCAAAAATGGAAAGTGTGCCTTATCTGTAATACAGGTCCTTGTGTCTTTTCGATTCAGTCATTCAGTCTACCTCTATTCATCTTTAATAGTTTCGGTACCAGCACCAACTGTTGTAGTCTACCATAATTTATATTCACTAGCAAATGTATGCTTATCTTGCTCACAAGCAGGGATTCCAGGCTTGGTTTAGGACTTGAAGTATCCATAGACATGAGAAAACACCTCCTCACTCTTTTAATTATTGATTGTATGCTATGTGAACCTCTGTATGAATTCTGGAAATGGATACACTTACAATCAGGCGATTTTTCTCGTCATGCTTTCTGAGCACAGCTGTCTCACAAAATATAATGGTCTCATGGAACCTGCATTCCTTAGAACCAGAAGATGAAGACCAAAATCCTGGTTTCCTCATTCAATCAAATTTTGGGATCTTGCACAATTCCTGTGTCTCTTTCCTTTACTCATCTTTCCTTTCAGTCACTCAGTCTACCTTTGTTCATCTTTAATAGTTTAGGAACCAGCACCAAGTACTGTAGTCTACCATAATTGATATTCACTAGCGGGGGCGTGGCCAGCCGGGCAACATGGCGGGCGCAACTTGTTAGAGCTCCGCTAGCGAGGCCCCCGATTATCCTACAATTCCCCTCAAAGCGTGCTGGGCACCCGCCTCAGTGGAGCGGAGGAGCTGCGCGATTACCTGGGGACGCCGCCAGTGCAGACTGTTGCAGGGTTTCTGTACTCACACAGAACTGTGCACAGAGGAGTGGAACCTCGGCAAATTAGGATGTCCCAAAACTTACCTTAGCAACCAACTCACCCCTTACCGAGCTAGCTACAGTGTCTCATTGGACATATCAAACACCCAATGTTTAGACAAACCAGAACATGAACTTACAGTACCTCAGGGTACGTGGGACTCATGAACACTCTTTCGTTATATTATCATTACAAACCAGAACATGGAGTAAAGAAGACACATGTGCATTTGAAATGTTTATTTACTAATGCCGTCTTCTCAGGCGCAGTATCTTTGATAATACAAGTATACTTATTATCAGTAGCAAAATTATCAGCATAGTTACTAAGACATAAAAAGCGAATGGTGACAGCATGTTAACATGCTGTAATGAATAAGAGTTAACAACACTTATATCTCACCCTCCCTAACACATATATTATATTATTATCTAAGAAGGTCTCTTTGGGTTGTTTTAGGGCGGGCCCATACCTTAGTGTCCTAGCATGAAGGAATCACATCAGCATACACCAGCTCTCTCTGCATGTGCACCACATCAAGTGTGTTAACAATTCTCGTGCAAAGCAATATCAATCCCGCCTCAAGCCCAAGTTGGCAAAGGCTGCACTTGTGTTATGACTATGAAAGCGTGGAGATCAGACCTCATAACAATTCCATATCGTGTTGCTCCTGAAACTTCAGCACTCTCCGTGCAGACATGGTTTATTAAACAAGACTGATATCAGAGCAATAACATATTATTCTCACATACACCACGGCAAACCACTAGGTTGAAAGCTAAGTCAACAATTAAGGGTCGTGTGCAGAAGTTGCAAGAAAGGAAAAATGGCGTTTAAATCTCAAATGTACCTATGCTAACTTAACACGATATAAGGATATATAGGAGCTATACAACACCCCCCCATGATCCGAGAACGGACTAAATAAGATAACAGAAGTGCCATCACATGAGAGCAGAATCCATTTATAAACGAGCATGAATAAAAATTCAATTATAAAAACTAATGCTAAAAAAATAGCCCACAAATATAATGTGGCTCAAGCCAATAGGCAAGCAAAAATAAAATGTCTTGACCAAAAGTCAATAAAATCAAGGAAATGCTATCAATCAGCATGTCAATTTGAGGCAGTGTCTATGATAAGACTGTATATGAAAAGTAAGCTGCAACAGCCTCCAGGAGGAAGTCACTGTCCTCATCCGAAAACAGTTCAGCCATCCAATTTAAAAGATGAAAGGAACATACGTGATCTTCCAGCACCGGATCCTCTATAACCATCAGAGGACAGCTCGGTGGGTTTTCAAGAAAACTTAGTTCCAAGAAATTTTGCGCTGCCGACAACACATCCCAGGGACCCATTAGTCCATGTGCCACCGCCAAGGCCATAATCCTTTCGTCAGAACAAACCAACTCGTGAGCAATGATAGGACTCATCAGTTGATCAAAATCGACGTCAGAAGATACTGGTCCGCAGAGACACAAATCAATGGCCCAAAGGAAATCACAGGTCAGACAGCGAAATACAGGCTGGACACAGGTGAAATAGGAGAACCGAAAAGATAATCCAAACGCCGTGCTTAGAGTCGCTAACGGCAGTGTGCCATAGTAATCAAGCATGCGGTTGCGAAACCGCGTCAGTAGTAGCTGTGCGTGGTCTTGCACAGGAAGGGCATCCATATTTAAAAAGGCAGAAAACCACCAATGCGCCAGCCGCTAAAGCAAGTAAAAACGGGAACCCTCCAAATAAGGATGAAAAAATAGAATGGAAGAAAGCAGGGATGACTCCAAAAATCTTCTCAAAGGAAGTCACGAGACCACCGCTAACAACTTTAAAAAAATGTGCTAGGCCCGTTGTGGAGGATGCGTTAAAGATAGAACGGACCATGGCTCCGAAATGCAAGGGCAAATCAGTGTTTAAAAGAGCCTGAACCTCCGTACGGGTGTTAGCAATGTGAAGCATGAAAGTTTCACGGGCCGAGCTCAAGGCCACCTCTTTCTGGGACAATAGAGCTCTTATTCTAGCCATGCCGCTGAATTCTGCTCCCAAGGTCGGTATCTGTGGCCAAATGGAAGACTCCCTATGTTCACGTGTGGGAGGATAAAGCACATTTCTGCAGCAAATAACTCGCTCACTAACTGTTACTATGAAAGCTATACCTTTAATTAAACCACAACAGTTTTCATTATTGAGCATTAAATAACTACCATTCTCTAACAATTTAAACGTGGGGATTATAGCAGGAACCGGCGTGCCCTGTAAAACGCAAGCCATATTCGGTCTGTCCTTGTTACATGAACCGTGTAACTGTATGTGTCTACACATTAAAGAATGATCTGGCGTCTCAGTACACTCATCCCCTGTTAGATAAACTTCTTGTTCATCCTTGAAACATCTGTATGTGTATGGGAGTGACCAGACCTCATGAAGAAAACCGCTACCTAAGGGTTCAAAACGACCTATTGGCACATATTTCATACAATTTGAAAACTTATATAAAGCAAAAGGCAGCGTTATTAAACCGTGGATAAGCCACGTAGCAGCAGTGGCTTCTGCCACAGAAAAAGGTAAAGATTCCAACCTTTCAATATGGAGCATAGAAAAGGAAGCATCACGCATTGAAAGCAAGCGTTGTTTGTCTGTCAAATTAAACGGTGCAAATAAAGAGGAAACGTTCATGTATCCCCAGGGAACTTTACCCATTTTCAGAGTCTGAAGTGTCCATGCAAACTGCATGATTGAACGTAATTGATTTTGACCATGGTATAATACAGACACTTCATCATGCACAATATCAACAACAGACGACACAATATTATCCAATGTGTAAATTCTAGAGGAAAGCACGTTAATGCTATTGTCAACAACTGCAAGAACTTTCTCAAGATTCGCTTGATCAATAGCCCTAAGGCGTGAAGCAGCCTCAATCTGTGAGAGTTTCCAAATTTCATTGTAAACACCATATAACCACCTTTTCGACCTGCCACTAGCTGGGCCTTTAATGAAATCATTCAAATCCACGTCTGCATTCAGTCTGGAAAGGTGATATTTAACCGCAGGTAAAGTTGAATGTTTCAGCCAAGCTTGACACAACTTGCCCACAGAGTAAGAGGTGACAGTATGACTCAAATCAAACCGGGGATCAGATCTAACAGTCTTAAAACCGTCAGTTATATTTAAAAATCTCTTTTGGCAAGAATCAGCACTACGGTGCCAAAGCAGCCAACCCTTGGGATTCATACTGGAAATATTAAAGGAGGAATTAAGAAGCAGAGCCTGTATATTTTTAATGGACAATTGAGTAAAATTACTCCAATCCTCATATTCCTCCAACTCCGGGAAAGACGGGGTGTTCAACCTTTTAGATGTAGCCAATCCAAAGCACGTGGTCTGGGAAATGGTTTCATTTAAAAACAACATATGATTTGGGATGAGACATGCACGGTGCAAAGCCTCAGTGCCTCGTACCTGCCAGGCCCTTGAACCCCAAACTGATTTAAGGTCTATCGTTTCCTTCCATAACTCATAGCCCCCAGGAACCAATTGATCTAGGAAGGCCTTCGAGTACAACAATTTTGTATCGGTAAGTCTAACCTTGGACAGTGGCTGTTTTTGAAATTTAAAATAAAAGGACTCGGGATTGGACTGGTTAAAGTCAGTGAAATAAGTATACTTCTTAAGAAACGTTTCTGAACTCCCTTGTGTAGGAGCTGGGCAATGTTCCCACTGAGTAAAATTAACAGCCTCCCTTCGGGAAGATGTTTTGTGTAAGAAGTGATTGCCATAATGTTGGTAACAGAACAATTCACCATAATTAGCAGATTCTAAATATAAATCCTCAGCATCAAAAGCAGCATAGTATTTCAAATCAGAAAACAAACTTTCCACAGCATTAACATCCCAATCATCAGAACGAATGTTTTGTTTCACCACATCCCCCATATTAACTCTTAGTACATTAGGAACATTAACGACTTCCGTTGGGCCATGAATCTGAAAACGAACTGCATCCCACGCGATTCCATCCAGAACGGGCCATGCTGTGATGTTAACCAAAGTCAAGTCTCTTTTTAATCTGTGGGTAGAATGTGAAGAGGAAAGTGGGGCCAATGTTCCATTTAAATGAGTAATGCAAGTTCTCTCCTCGACATAGTGTCCATTCATAATCCGAAAAAAATAAAACACAAAACCAATTGACATAAAAAGGTAAATCGAAAAAAGGACCAGCCAAATGTATATCCAAGGAGGAATCAAAAAATGTTTTTTAAACAGGCTAGCATATACCGCAATTTGAGAGGGTTTTTTCATGGCAAGGGAGGCAGAGTCAAATGAAAATCTGGATTCCGTGGCTAAACGAGCTTGCAGGTCAGGCATGGACAAATCAGTGGGGTATGTATAGTCTGTCTCATCAAGGTTAGTTCCTGGCAAATCATTTAATAATGGACTGGAAACAGCAGGTAATTCTATGGCCACTTCAGGTTCAATATTAGAGGAAGTGGGCATAATTGAATGTCTCACAATGGAAGGACAGGAAACAGCCGGTGTCATGCTAAGAAGAATCGGCCACTCTGTGTATCTTGACATTGTCAATAGAAATAAACCTGTTCTCCTTACGACCTGGAAGTGGTGGTAAAATGACTGTTCTTGTGCCCTTCACTCCAAGCACTGGGACCGGAGCTCGATAGGAGGGACCAAACTCTTTCTTGTTGTCGATCTTCTCGCGAACCAGTTCTCCAACTTGGGGTAGCCAGCCAACTACCGGGATCTGCAACGCACCATCCGACGTGGAGGGCAAATGTTCCTTTGCAAGAGTGTCTCTGGTCTTTTGTAGATTCTGTAAAACATTGCAATGTTCATCTGCGTCAAAGGAAGTGGCGCGAACCACTGAGTCTAGACCGTCAAGGTCAGGGACGTACATCTTGATGCCAAAGAGCATTTCGTATGGGGTCCGCCCACCCAGAGACCTTCTAGGGAGATTATTAAGAGCACGCTGCACGCCATAGAGGTGAGCCAGCCAGTTTCTGCCAGTGCCTATAACTCGGGCTGTCAAAGATTGCTTTAAATCACGGTTCATTCGTTCAACTACACTATTACCCTCGGGTCTGTAGGGTGACGAAAACTTGACTTGGACCCCCATCGAAGTCATGGCATCCTTATATGCCTTAGAGGCGAAAGCCGGACCCTGATCCGAATGGAAGGTACCACAGGCAAAAATCCCTATAAAGATACGCAAATCTCTAATGACAGTCCGTGAATCAGCGCTGCGATGTGGCCATACCCACACAAAGCGTGTGCATGAGTCAACTGCTACTAAGATGTATTTATACGCAGTATCAGATGAAAATGGACCGCAGTGATCTAAATAAACACAGCCTAGCGGTTTATTAGAAATGTACAACTGAGTCTGAGGCGGACGCGTAGCAGTTGAAGGTTTAATCTGCTGGCATATGTCACAAAGAAGGACATAATCACGCGTCTGTTTGTACAGTCCCCGCCACCAGAAACGTAATTGTAATTGAGTTACAGTGGCCGAGACGCCCGCATGCGCAGACGCCACACCCTCATGAGCCGCTGTAATCAAGTCTGCTCTGCGATCCGAGTTGGGAATCAGCCGTTCCCCAACATCAGGAATTGTCACAAAAGGAACCTTTTCGGGACTTAAGTGGTATTTATACTTCGAAGGGAATCCAGCAGGATGTTTACTTCCCTTCTCAGAGGCAGCAATAGCTGCCAAGATGTCGCTATCAATCTTGGTTTTAGACCTAGTAACTGCTGCAACTAAGTATGTAGATACCGCTGATTTCGCCGCTTCATCAGCAAGCGAGTTGCCAACAGCGTGTACTCCAACGCGCTGATGACCGAGAGTATGAATCACATAAACGAGTGGCAACATAGCCTTAAGCTCTGCCACTCGAACCCAGATCATTTTATGTTTTATTGTGCTACCCTTGGAATCATGAAAGTCATTTTGAATCCAAAAGAACAAGTTTTCATTGTAAGACTGGACACAGTAGTAAGAATCACTTACAATTAGAGTAGTAACACTTGGATCTGCGTACTCCAAAGCTAGTAAGAGAGCACGAAGCTCTGCCAATTGTGCGGTGCAATCGCCCAGGGGCAACGTGTGTACCTCCCTGGAAATGAACTCATCATTCAACATAGCACCGACCACAATGGCGCATGCGGAAACGTAGGCATGTTTAGAGCCATGCGCAACCTGCGCCGACCCATCAGTGTAAATGATGCAATGGAAGTCCTCCAAAGGTCGCATCGCCAGAGGAGCAGGATGAACGAATTCATACTGCAAGTACTCCTGCGACCGTAAGGAAGCGTCAAAGATAAACATGACATCCGCGGATGACAATGACGCAGCCCACTGAATCCACCGAGGGTGCAAAGCCTTTGAATTTGGTACACTGGCTTTCGTGACTGCCTCTAAATGAGGACAGGGTGTTACCACTAGCATGCGCTTCCCCTGTGACAGAGCACGTTCTTTTAGAATTGCCATCTGAACAGCAGTTAAAACCTTTTCCACTGTGGGAAACCGCATCTCAGCCGAAGTGTACAAGTGTGACTTGTAAGCAATAGGTACCGTGTCACCTTCATTAAAAGTGAGGTACGTGAAACCCACCGTCCCAGGAATTATCCTTATGACCAGGTCGGTGTGGTTATCACGAGTCAGTAAATATTTAGAAGCGAGCAGATCAGCCTGCAAGGATTGCAAAATGGCAGAATGCTCAGGCAGCCAGCATGATTTAGAGAAAGTTGGTTGTAGGAAGAAGTGAGGAGCCAAACCTCTACCTTCATTGTTGAGCTCATAGCCCAAAAACAACACTGTGTGTTCTGCAATGTGCGATTTTGCAAAGTTGAATTTGTAACCCATGTCTGCGAAGTTGCAAACAAGAGAATTTACACGACACAGATGCTCCCAAATATCGTCGTCTGTGAGATATATGTCATCCACATACGAAAAAGCATCAGGGTCGAGTGCCTCCAGAATAGAGACTATTCGAGCGGTAAATATACCAGGACTATTCTTGTAGCCCATTGGAAGACGCCGGAATTGTTTTTGGACTCCAGCGCTCGTAAAACTGGTCCATTGGGAGCTAAAGCTGTCCAATCTGTGGGCATAAAAACCATTGGATATGTCAAGCGTTGTCTTGAAACGCTTACGCACGAGACTATCCACTAGGGCAGAGCCGTGGGTATTCTGTACTGCACAGTTACGGCAATGCGAGTTCAAATGCCGGTAATCCAAAACCAAACGATATGATCCGTCAGGTTTGTTCACAGTAAAAAGGGGATTATTCATCGGTGACACACACGTTTCAATAACTCCCTGATATTCCAATTGTTCAAGGATTTCCGCGACGGAAGTTTTTGCTTCACGTCGAATGGGATATTGAGGTTGAGGCTGCGGCTGAGACCGCAACGGAATTTCGTGGCAAGGCGACAATTTATCCCAACCACATTGGTTACGGTACAGAGCCGGCGCGAGAGCCCGAGCTCACTCTTCTGCAAAATGCCGCGCATGCTCTTTCGAGACAGTGTTCGCGAAACTGGGTAGGATCACCTCCTCCCCTCGCGGCGCCGCGAGCACAAAAGGTGGGGGCCAGTCAGCCTCCGAAAGTAAAATATCATATGTAGAAGACAGATTCTCCCAAAATACACCTCTAATGGTACGCTGTATGCCACCTTCAATTAACAGGACAATTTCATATAGTCTTTCAGGGGGAGCAAGTCTCGTATCCGCTGTTTCTATCACAACGTAGACATCAGTCGCTGTCACCCTCAGTAGTGGACGCAGCGCCTCTCTGACTATGGTTATCTCCGCCGCGCTGTCCAGCAAGGTCAGAGCCCACGTCAGATTCCGAAGCCGCGTTCTCACTATCTGTGGCATATCGATGCGCTGTTAAGGCTGCGACTTTCTTTTTCGCAAACTGCGGACGCCTAGGCGTAGAATCCTCCTGCCTCACTGCGCCGTCCGTCTGGCGGGACTGACCACGTCCTTGTTGGCCACCACGTCCACGTCCACCCCCTCCTCCTCCACCGGTCTTCGGGGCCGATGTGTCCTGAAAGGAACGAGGAGAGCGTTGATCAGAACCCTGAAAACGATCAGGCGATTTAATCATCGCGCGGTCGCGCAAATCATAAACTTTTTCGGGTGGCGCAGGAGATTGTATCGCAGGAAAAGTACCCTGAGTCTGCATTGTCTGCTTCCCCTGTGTCTGTTTTTTAGGCCAATTTTGTTTCTTGGACTTGGGCTGGGCATCTGTCACTGCAGATTGTCCCTGTGGTTGTTTTTTCTCTTTAACTGGAAAATATTTTAGACCTCTACTTGTGCGGCCAATTGTTTTATAAGCGGCCACCACAATCTTTGCTAACTGGCGGGGTTTGTCGGCATCGGGCAGAGCAGCCAAAGCATTCGACACCTGAAAGTTAACTGCATCTCCTTTAACATTGGAGAGAATGAGATCACTTACAATCTCAAAAGAACCACACAGGCGCATACCCAATTCAACCGCTGCCTCTGGACCGTGATCATTCTGAACACGTCTAACGATTTCAGGCAGGGCAGTCATAGACGGGGTGCCGAAGCACCTTGTATAAACTGCCGCAAATGTTTTTCCCCAGCTGTCACAGTCAGCAAGTTCAGGAGTAATATCCTTCGGTAGAGTAATCGTTAACATTCTATGTTTATCAGCAGGAGTAGAATTCGGAAAAACCGCCTCCAGTTGATCAAACTTCTCTGCTAGCCAGAATGGGAAGTCATCGTTGTCAACAGGACGCGCACCAAAAACCGAATTTACCATCACTGGATTGAGACGCATTCCGCCTCGTTCCATGGGAGCGGCCGCACCCCCCTGGGGACCACCAGGAAGATGTCGACCGATGTATTGCACTAAAGCACGAATCACGGAAATGGAAACTACATGCAGCCTGCGAATTTCTGCCAGGGTACAAGCCCCGTGATTCGGGTGCGGGGTAAAGCCACCCAACGCAGGCCAATTAGTACCTGGAATTGAGAGTGGACCTAACCTCGCACGGGACAAAGAGTGGGGGAGGGCGCCATCAAACCAAACTCGATGCTGCCAATGATCAATAGGTATTTCCAATGCCCTGTATGGCGTATATTCAGCCGGGACATCCGAGGCGGTGTAGGAGTGGAACAAACCAGAATTAGCGTCCACAGCCGGAAACGTAACCCAAGAGTAAAACAACTCGTAAGGAAACGCCGGATCTGCACTTACCACGAAAATCACAGCCATCCCATCTACTGGGACCTGGTACGTCTGAAGATGGTTGCGTACCGCTACGCGACTATGCTGCGCAATAGCCACCGCTGCCGCCATTACAGAATTGGAAACAAGAAAACACAAAGAATACTTTGTAGCACAACTGGGTAGTAATTCAAAGAAACCGTTTAAGTAAGAATCAAGCTTGAATATAGACCTATTTCAAAAAATAGGTAGGTTTCACCAACACCCCGTTTTCCGGAAACGGACGTGAAGGGGTTAAGGCATGAACGATAAACTACTCGAGTGTCATGATATAAGACCACCGAAACCGTTGGGCGCCATGTTGCAGGGTTTCTGTACTCACACAGAACTGTGCACAGAGGAGTGGAACCTCGGCAAATTAGGATGTCCCAAAACTTACCTTAGCAACCAACTCACCCCTTACCGAGCTAGCTACAGTGTCTCATTGGACATATCAAACACCCAATGTTTAGACAAACCAGAACATGAACTTACAGTACCTCAGGGTACGTGGGACTCATGAACACTCTTTCGTTATATTATCATTACAAACCAGAACATGGAGTAAAGAAGACACATGTGCATTTGAAATGTTTATTTACTAATGCCGTCTTCTCAGGCGCAGTATCTTTGATAATACAAGTATACTTATTATCAGTAGCAAAATTATCAGCATAGTTACTAAGACATAAAAAGCGAATGGTGACAGCATGTTAACATGCTGTAATGAATAAGAGTTAACAACACTTATATCTCACCCTCCCTAACACATATATTATATTATTATCTAAGAAGGTCTCTTTGGGTTGTTTTAGGGCGGGCCCATACCTTAGTGTCCTAGCATGAAGGAATCACATCAGCATACACCAGCTCTCTCTGCATGTGCACCGCATCAAGTGTGTTAACAATTCTCGTGCAAAGCAATATCAATCCCGCCTCAAGCCCAAGTTGGCAAAGGCTGCACTTGTGTTATGACTATGAAAGCGTGGAGATCAGACCTCATAACAATTCCATATCGTGTTGCTCCTGAAACTTCAGCACTCTCCGTGCAGACATGGTTTATTAAACAAGACTGATATCAGAGCAATAACATATTATTCTCACATACACCACGGCAAACCACTAGGTTGAAAGCTAAGTCAACAATTAAGGGTCGTGTGCAGAAGTTGCAAGAAAGGAAAAATGGCGTTTAAATCTCAAATGTACCTATGCTAACTTAACACGATATAAGGATATATAGGAGCTATACAACAAGACTGTGGCGAGCGGAGGGACCAGGAGAGCCGGGTGTTTGCCGCCGAGGGAGAGCAGCCCCGGGCCGTTGTGAACGGCGCGAAGCCCAGCCGAGCCCCGCAGTGGAGGGAGACCTGCGGTTGCTGGCGCCGTGGCAAGCTGCGGAGAGCGCCTGGGGGGCGCCGCGGCAGCCCCGGATCGCCTGCTGGGATGCTGACCTGTCCATGTGGGGTGTCCCGCAGCGCCCGCGAGAGGACTAGACAGCGTGCCGCCATTTTGGGACCAGGCGCGCCTGACCCTGTGCGCGCCCGGCGGTGGGCGAGTCCCGTAGCTGGAAACCAGGCACCCGATCCGCCGCTGGTTGCAGAACGACGCAGCACCCTGCGGCGCCCGACGGCTGGAGGCATAAGGGAGACCCCGAGGTAAGCTAGGACAACCGGAGGAGGTGAGGCACGGAGCCGCCCGACCCCGCAGCGAGAGGCCCGGTGAACGGACGACTGCTCAGGGCACCAAGGGACTGCTGCTGAAGGGGCGCTGCTGACGGACCACTGCAGGGGATGCGTTGCCTGACCGGGCCCCGTAGTGGAGGGGGCTTGGCGTCGCTGGTGTTGAGGTGACCCCGCCCGTGGCAGTGACTACGGGGTGAACGACCAGGGTGCTGACCGGCTTACAGAAGGTGCCGCAGAGTGCCTGTGAGGAGACGGGTTCCTGAGCCGCCATTTCGGGACTGCCCATACCTGCATCCGCTGTGGAGAGAGCCCCTGACCGCTGCCGAGCCCAGCGGGCGGCGACCGGGGGACCGGGCAACCGACCCGCCACCATTTGAGTGAGGTGGAGACCCCCTGTGGCGCCCGACGGCGGGAGAGAGCAGGAAGACCCAGCGGTGAGCGGACGGAGCTGAGAGAGGGGGACCGGACCCGCCGGGGGCTGTGCAGGGCCATGGGGCTGACGCGGAGCGGCCTTAGGTGCGAGCAGTGAAGATCCGGAGGTGGGGCACGGAGGTGGCCGCCTGACCTGGCATGCGGGCCGACGTGGGAACAAAGGCTGAGAACAGTGGTGGTGAACCCCCGCAACCCCCGACGAGGCCCCAGGGGGACGGATTGGGCTGCCAAGATCCTGAGGGGAGCGTAGTCAGAGCGCCTACGCCTGAGAAGAGCCGACCCGGCGCCTGGTGGGGCGCATACGGCGTCTCTTACGCTCGGGAACCGCATTTGGGGCCGGCGAGGACGATCCTGAGGGGAGGGCCCCCCCGCTCCACGCAGGGCAGCCTCTAGCACGCGGCTTGAAGGAGACACCAGTCGTCACCTGCACACTGAAGGAGTGGACCACCACTGAACGCCCGCCACAAACGAGACCCTGCTATCCAGAGACCGCACCTGCCCACCGCGCAGCCGGGAGTGTGGATGCCCACGGCTAAGCAACTTGCTATGGGTAGACTGAAAGACAAAGCGCTGCTGCGGCAGCAGGAGGTGAGTGGAAAAGATGCGACACAGGACCAGCGACGGGCAACCGTAGACCCCGCAGCTGCACTAGCGGCGAAAATGGACACAGTTCTAGCAGCAGTGGAACGCATAGGGGCGACTCTGGAGCAAACTAAGACGTCACTGGAGGGGCGGATTGACAAAGTGACGTCGGACTTCACGCTACTGCACGCTGACCACCGGAAACTGGTGGAGACCGTCACGGAGCAGCGCCAAATAGTGCAGGAAATCCAACCCGTGCTGCGCAACCACACAGCGGCCCTGCAAGACCTAATAGACAGAGTCCATGAGCTGGAGGATGGTGCCGAGGATGCTGAAGGGCGCTCCCGGCGCAACAACGTCCGGGTAGTAGGCCTGCCAGAAGGAGAAGAGGGGACGACACCGGAACGATACAATGAGACATGGCTCAGGGAGATCCTGCCTCCGGGAGTACTTTCTCCACAATTCGTGGTGGAACAGGCACACAGGGTGCCGGCGCAAGCCCGGAGGGTGGGAGACAGGCCTCGCTCGTTCCTCTTCAAACTCCTCAATTACAGAGACTGGGACACGGTGCTCCGGGAAACCCGGAAGCTGAGCGACTTACAAGTGGGCAATAGTCGAGTAATGCTTTTCCCGGACTACACTGCAGCAACTCAAAAGAGACGGAGCTCATACTTGGCAGTGAAGAAACAACTCAGAGAATTGGGACTGCCCTACTCACTGCTCTTCCCCTCGAGGCTGCGCGTAGTGGCAAAAGAAGGCACACAATTCTTCGACACACCAGCGGATGTCTGGGACTGGTTGGAGGAAACCGGGCATTGGTCGGGGACGAGGCCGACGAACCAGGAGGGCGGCGGATGGCAAGAACAACGCTTCAGGAGAAGGAGGGGAAAGAGAGGGGCCAAACGGGGGACGGGCCTGGGTCAAGCGGCGCCCAGCCCGGAGAAGATACGACAAGAGCGACAGGAGGTGCTGAAGGCGGTGGCCACGCTGGGTGCGGGATCGGGCCACGGGGGGCCAGACCACGGCCGACACTACGGAGGCGGGGTCAGCGATCCTCTTCACCGTCTACTGCGCTGTCGGATGATATCCTGCCATCGGAGGTGACACCTCAGACAGCGGACTATATAGTGTGACACGCGGAGGCCTCCTGATGAACTGCTGCATGGCTGATGTCTTCGAACGCGGACCCGCTGTATCCTTTGTAAGACTTTGATAACAAATGGATTGGTAACTTTGCTGGCCCGCTGGCCCAAGTATGTATAGCTATAGCAACAGGATAAGCCCCTATGCTGCAGGTGGGCGGACGCGCTGCTAACCTGGGTCACACATGCATGCGCTGTCGCGCAGGGAGGCGCTGGTGGGCGGCTCGCGCTGGTTAGTACGCTCCGCTGGGGATGGTGACCCACACACACCCTAACTGAGTTGGGGGCCCGCTGAGGGAGTTACATGACGATGCCACTGACTGCGCGTTCCCCGCACGCACACACATTGCGTTCATAGTAAGCTAGGCAGTTGCTACACATTGCGCTTGCAATAAGCTAAGCCACAGTTTAGTTGAACAGTTTGGACACATCCCCCCGTTGGGGATACGCCCATAAAGTTATGTGCTTAACCACAGTTATCAAGTTTCAGATGCAGTCACTAGTGCCTTCAGATGGGGAACCCACCCCCCGGCCTCCTGAGACACCCCCCCCCCCCCGGGCGAACACAACGCAACACTCTCCATGGCATGCACAAATATCATGACCTGGAATATCCGGGGCATGCACACCCCATCACGCCGATACTCTGTTTTTGCATATATGCAGCGCCATCACACAGGGATCGCACTCCTACAGGAAACGCACATGTCTCGGGTAGAACTGGACAGGTTCCGCAGACGATGGAGGGGACAAACCTTTGGCACTACTTACGCAGCACACGCGCGGGGTACCCTGATCTGGGTGAAGACTGGGGTCCCCTTTCAACACACGGATACACAGGTGGATGCGGAAGGGCGATACACACTAGTGAGGGGGAGGCTTAACGGGCAGGACATACTGCTGTGCTCCATCTATGCCCCTAATACGGAGCAACCTGCCTTCCTGGCGGCTCTAAACCAAGTCCTTCAACAATACGCGGGCCTACCCTGGTTACTAGGAGGCGATTACAACATGGTACTGAACACACAGTTAGATCGCTCATATCCACCCCTGCGCGCAGCGGCTGCGACCTCACTGGCACAGACGTTTGGAGACTGGCTGACACACTGGGCCATCCAGGACTTTTGGCGAGCACAGCACCCCACAGACAAGATATACTCCTACTACTCGCCGGTACATGGCTTGCATGTTAGGCTAGATAGGATAGTGGGCTCTCAATCCCTGCTCCCGCTCATAACTAAGTCGGAGTATTTAGGCAGGACGCACTCTGACCACAACCCCCTGTTACTCCAAGTCAGCTGGGTGCCTGACAGACCACCGGTGCCCACATGGCGACTGCGCTAAAGGATGCGGAGTTCAGGTCGTCCCTTGGGGGTGCCATTCTCTCCTACTTCGAGGACAATGAGGGCACGGCGAGCGACCCTTTGGTGGAGTGGGACGCACATAAGGTAACCATACGGGGACACTGCATAGGGACCACGTGGAACATCAGAACCCCACTTTCAGCATCCCTGACCCGCATAGAATCGGAATTACAGCAGTATGAACGGGAGGGGGAGGGTACGGGCAGGCACGCGCTTGAACTGGAGGGGCTACGGAAGGAGCACGCGGTCCTAATCGAACATTTACGGTGCCACAACTATGCGGCGCATACGGCCCGGACGCACGCGAAAGCGGACAGAGCCGGACGTTTGCTCGCCTGGCTGATACAGGCCACGGAGCGCAGGGCTCCAATAGGAGCCATTCGACTGGATAATGACACTGTGGTATACACGCAGCGCGACATACACAAAGCGTTCACGGAGCACTACCGAGACCTCTACAGGGCCCGGGGCACTAGCCGGGAGGACGCAGTGGCTGCCTTCCTGGGGATGATCGCGTTGCCCGCGGTCGCTGACACGCAAAGGGAGGAGCTAGGTGCCCCGCTCACGTTAGAGGAGGTGGGTGACGCGATCCAGGCGTTAGCAACTGGGAAAACGCCGGGACCTGACAGCCTGCCGGCTGAATATTACAAGGCGAACAGAGACATCTTATCGCAGAGGCTGCTTCAGATGTACCAGGAGGCGATAGCCAAGGGCCAACTACCGCCCTCCCTGCGGGAAGCGTTCTTGGTGTCCCTGCCTAAGCCAATAGGGATCCAATGTCCATGGGCTCCTATCGCCCATTGGCGATGCTCAATACGGACAATAAAATACTGGCTAAGATACTAGCCGAGCGCCTGGCGCCACTGGTCTCCCATCTGGTCCACCCGGACCAAAATGGCTTTGTGCCGGCACGGTCAACGTCCCTGAACCTCAGGAGATACTTCCGAGTAGCGGCAGAGGCGTCGACGGCATGGCCCAGAGCGGGATGCCTGATATTGGATCTGGAAAAGGCCTTTGATAGCCTCGAGTGGGGGTATCTCAGGGCGGTGCTGGAGGCGTTTCAACTGGATAGGGAATTCCTAGAAATGGTGGGACTCCTGTACAGGAGTCCAGTGGTCCGAGTTCGTTTGGGACCATATGTTTCGGAGGAGGTGGTGATAGGCAGAGGCACCCGACAAGGATGCCCCCTGTCGCCGCTACTCTTCGCACTGGCCATTGAACCGCTAGCGGCAGCAATGAGGCAACTACTAGGCGATGGGGTCCCTTTAGGCGATGGCACGCATCAGGTGTCCCTGTACGCAGACGATCTGCTGATCTTTGTCAGAGACGTGAACAATATGCCATAACAGCTCGCCCCACTCTTAAGCCAATTCGCTGACATCTCGGGGCTCCGAGTTAACGTGGGCAAGTCCTGTCTCTTTGCCTTCAATGACGGGACGCACGACCCGAAGTACACCCTTCACGGTGCAGGGGTGAGATGGTGCCCAGACACGTTCAAATACTTGGGGATCCAGGTATACAGGCAATCGGTGGACCTGCTGCACGGGAACCTAGGCAGAGCGGTCACCGTGCTCAGGGCACAGGTGGGCTTTTGGTCCACGCTTCCTCTGACGACCACGGGACGAGTCGCCCTGGCCAAGATGGTGATGCTCCCTCGCCTTCTTTACTACTTCACAAACCTCCCGCTGTTCGTGCCCGCGGCCTTCTTCTCCAGGCTCAATGGTATCCTGCGCGACTTTGTGTGGGGCGCGTCTCGACACCGGCTGGCCCTAGGGAAGTTATTTCTCCCCACAGACAGGAGTGGCCTGGCTGCCCCCTGCTTCGAGCAGGGGGCAGCCAGGCTCGACCACTGGGCAGCGCAGCTCCAGTGGATTGCACGCTGGCTGGCTGACAGGGGGAGAGAGGACACTGCCACGGACGAGCCGCCTTACACCTTGGAGCGGATCACCGCGATGTTCCACCCGCTGGCAGACCGGGCCAAACCTGCCCCGCTCCTGTATAGGTGCTTCTGTAGGGCATTATACCTCACGAGGAAAGTGCTCCCATATGCGCCTGCAGTGCCGTTGGAGGGCTCGCCGGGAGGCGAGGGAGTCCTTATGCACCGCATGCTGGAGCAGTGGCAGGAGGCGGAGTTGCAAACGCTGGGAGACCTCTACCTGGATGGAGCCCTGATCCCCTTCGAGTCGCTGGTTGCAGAGACCGGGCTCCCCCCTGGGGGATTCCTAATGCACAGGTCGCTCATAGCCCGGATGGCACTGAGGTGGGGTGACATGACGGAGGAGCCGGCGCAGAATCTGGTGATCCAGTACCTCCACGTCATGGGCAAGGGCAAGCACCTCATTAAGTGGTTTGCCGCGTCTCTGCGTCTACACACAGAGTTGGACCTAGCCCCCCTCCGTGGGAAGTGGGAGCGAGACTTGGGGAGACTGCTGGCGGACAATGAATGGGAGCGTGTACTCAAGAGCCCGGTGCGTATACCCAGAAACATGCGCTTTCGCCAGATCCAAGTTTATATAGTCCATAGGGCCTACCTCACCCCGGATTTAATTAATAAATACTTCCATAGGGCGGATGCAGCTTGCCCCAGATGCGGCGAGATTGCTGCGGACCTCCTTCACCTCCTGTGGCGCTGTTCGAGGCTTGGTCACTACTGGGGGGAGATACACGCTCGGCTCGTGCAATGCACTGGTCGCGAGGTCCCATGTGACTGGCCAGTGTTCCTCTTGCACCATTTCAAACGGTCCCCTACTACCAAAGCGTCGTTCAGGTTTTTGGACCTGGGAATGATCGCGGCAGTGCGACTTCTGACGAAAAGATGGAAGGCGAGGGAACACCCAGCACACGGGCGTGGACCCTGTCTCTCCTTTCGTGGGGCCGAGCGGAATGGACGGCCATAAGGAGGGAGGAAACGTTAGGATTACGCAGGGAGCCCATGGCGGACAAATGGGAAAACATGCTCAACGCGCTTCAGGCAGCGGGGACAGGGGCGGCAGCGGAAGGGGGTGAGGGCATGGAGGGCGGAATGGAGCAGCAAGGAGAGGGAGGCGCAGGGACCCCTAACGGCGGTAGCAGAGGCAGCAACGGCACTGACATCAACGCGCCGGCGGGAGCCCAGAGTCGGGATGATGGGAGGGTGTAGTGAATGGGGGTGCACACGGGCGTCAGCAGAAGAGGACAGAGGAGGGAGGAGCACGAAGGGATGCCCAGACACACTGGAGATGCGACACAAATTCATTGATTGAGGGAGGGGGGTCTTGGGTGGAGGCGGGGGGGATTGATCTGTACTGTGCATAGGCGTTCTGACTGCTTGTTGTTATCACTGTTTCTTCGCTATAAATGTTGTGGTTATAATAGCGTAGGTTTATATGGACTGGCAGTTCAGGTGGAGAGATGGCGCAAAGACTCACTGGCACTGTGGACATGTACGATAGATTGGTGCCCAGCTGCTCCCTGCATATACCACAGCGACCTAATATCTTGTAATGATAGATGTTGTTAGTGTACCGATACTGGAGTACTGGGGTGCTTGCAACTATAATTGTAAACGTTATCTAAAAAAGCGACCATTGGAAAATGTGGAAATGTGTATTACAAAATGCCAATAAAAAAGAGTTGACAAAAAAAATTGATATTCACTAGCAAATTCATGTTTATCTTGCTCCGAACCAGGGATTGCAGACTTGGTTTAGGACTTCAAGTATCCATGGACAAGATCTAATGCCACTTATTGTCTTGCTTTTGAGGGGTGTTCTTGGACCAAGGCACTTTGTCTCCTTCATAGAATGCTCTCAACCTAAGAGAGTGGAAGAGCAGTGGGCTACAAACACCATTATAAACCCACTGCTGTAAACATTTCAATACTCTAATCCACACTCTCCAACTCTCCCTCCCCTGCTTCTCCGGGATGTGATGATTGTGCAGGGGTGGGAGAGGAAGAAACAAAACAGCAAGACTTTCTTCCCTCCCTCCTCCCATAGCTCACAGTATTGCATGAGCTTTTCAAAGAAGGGACTGGGGAATTCTTCACAGCCACAGCTGCTCCTATGTCTCCTCGGCTCTGCCAAACAGTTGATGGCAGTTTGTCAGAGCCCAAGGAGAATCGGGGCTGACTTCTGGCCTCTTTTACAGCTCTGGTTCTGCATGTTTGACAGTTCCTGCGAAGGGCCCGTGCATGGACAGTAAAAATTAGACATTCATAGTGGTGCAATGAAACAAAGACTGAGCAGCTTTGGGGCCATGGGGATATGTAAATCCCCTATATCGCTGAGGAGACTTTGGGGGCATTTTATCAAGAAACGGCGTTAACATTATCGCCGCTTTAGCCGCAGAAAACTGCCGCTAAAGCGGCGATAATGGGCTTGATAATACTCCGTACAGAATTCCCAAAGAAGCCCATGTTCACACCAGAACATGGGCTTCTATGGGAATTCACAAGGGCGTATTATGTGAACCTATATATCAATTCTGGAAATGGATACTTTTTAAAATCAGGTGATTTTTCTCGTCATGCTTTCTGAGCACAGCTGTCTCACAAAATATAATGGTCTCATGAAACCTGCATTCCTTAGAACCAGAAGAAGAAGACCGAAATCCCGATTTCCTCATTCAATCACATTTTGGGATCTTGCACAATATCTGTGTCTCTTTCCTTTCCTCATCTTTCCTTTCAGTCACTCAGTCTACCTCTGTTCATCTTTAATAGATTAGGAACCAGCACTAAGTACTGTAGTCTACCATAATTGATATTCACCAGCAAATTCATGTTTATCTTGCTCCCAAGCAGGGATTGCAGACTTGGTTTAGGACTTCAAGTATCCATGGACATGGTCTAATGCCACCCATTGTCTTGCTTTTGAGGGGTGTTCTTGGACCAAGGTACATCTATTTCCTTCATAGAATGCCTTCACCCTAAGAGAGTGGAAGAGCAGCGGGCTACAAACACCATTATAAACCCACTGCTGTAAACATTCCAATACTATAATCCACACTCTCTAACTCTCCCTCCCCTGCTTCTCTGGGATGTGGGGATTGCACATGGGTGGGAGAGGCACAGTCTGTGGAAGAAAGAAAACAGCAAGACTTTCTTCCCTCCTTCCTCCCATGGCTCACAGTATTGCATTAGCCTTTTAAAGAAGGGACTGTGGACTTCTTCACAGCCACAGCTGCTCCTATGTCTTCTTGGCTCTGTCAAACAGAGGAAGGCAGTTTGTCAGAGCCCAAGGAGAATCACGGTCTGACTGCTGGCCTGTTTTACAGCTCCTGCTATGCATGTTTGACAGTTCCGGCCAAGGGCCTGTGCATGAACAGTAAAAATGAGACATTCATAGTGGTGCAATGAAACAAAGACTGAGCAGGTTTGGGGCCGTGGGATATGTAAATCCCCTTTATTTCTGGGGAGACTTTTGGGGCATATTATCAAGAAACGGCGTTAACATTATCGCCGCTTTAGCGGCAGAAAATTGCAGCTAAAGCGGCGATAATGGGCTTGATAATACGCCATAGAGAATTCCCATAGAAGCCCATGTTCACACCAGAACATGGGCTTCTATGGGAATTCACAAGGGCATATTATCAATCCCATTATCGCCGCTTTAGCGGCAGTTTTCTGCCGCTAAAGCAGCGATAATGTTAACGCCGTTTCTTGATAATATGCCCCTTTGTTTTTTATTAGATCATTCAGCTCTCATAAGGCTACATGTTATCTATCGGCCATTCAAATTGAATTGGAGCAGACCATTAATAGCTGAATAGCATACAATTGCTGGCTATAAACTAAAGCAATAACAGTTCTGGCCCTTCCAGAAACATTGGCTGTACATTTGGATAATTCTTAAACTGGCACACAGGAAGCTTAAGTTTAATTTAGTTGAAGTGCATATCAAGGTGTATATATCAATGCCCATTCTCAATTTGTTTTAAATTGTAACTGACCCAGTACTTCCAGTGTGGATGCAATGAGAAGGATTCCTGGGTCAGAGATTGAGGTGTAGTAATATTTTTCTATGGCTGTGAAATAATGAACGTGCATGAGAGCATGGCATCACTGAAGAGAGTACTAGCATGTACCCTGAGACATACACACACACACACACACACACACACACACACACACACACACCACACATACACGCTCACTCTTCTAATTATTGATTTATGTTATCTGAACCTATATATGATTTCTGGAAAAGATCCTTTTTGCAATCAGGTGAGTCTTCTCGTCATGCTTTCTGAGCACAGCTGTCTCACAAAATATAATGGTCTCATGGCACTGCTTACCTGCATTCATTGAAACCAGTGATGTAGACCGAAATCCTGGTTTTCTCATTCAATCAAATGTTGGGATCTTGCAAATTTCCTGTGTTTCTTTCCATTCTTTACCTATCAAAATGTCAGAATGGCTCGATACAATTCAATTTGCACTTTTACCAGAGGGCCCCAGGTGTTATGTTATGTTATGTTATGGGGGTGCTTTTATAGCGCACGGCTACTCCGAGGAGTGTCCCGGCGCTGTCGGAGCCTCACAGGTCCAGAGTATAGGAAAGGGACGAGCGAAAAAAAAGCGCAGCTTAGAGGGGGAGGAATTATTGCATGAAAAGCAGGGTCTTCAGATCTTTCCTGAAAGCCAGCAGACTGGAGCTAGATCTGAGAGAGAGAGGAAGATCGTTCCACAGCCGGGGGGCAAGATGTTTGAAAGAGCGCCCCCCACAGCGAGCACGACGGATCATAGGGGTGACTGCCCTGGCCTGGGTCGAGGAGTGCAGGGATCTGGAAGGAAGATTGAAACTGATCCATTTCTGGAGATAGCGGGCACCTGTACCATGAAGGGCTTTGAAAGCGATGGTCAGGGCCTTGAAAGGATCCGCTTCTTTATGGGCAGCCAGTTGAGGGTTCTGAAGAGCTCACTGGCCCTGGCTCTCCTAGTGAGGCCAAAGATGGCACGGGCCGCAGAGTTCTGCACCACCTGGAGACGTGAAAGGAGGTAGTCCGGCAGACCTAGGTACAGAACATTGGAGTATTCGAGGCGCGAGCCAATCAGGGCCTGCACCGTGGTCTTTCTGTGCTCCAAGGATAGGAGGGGCAAGAACTTCCTCAACATCTTCAGGATCGCAAAACATCTGCCGGACAGGCCCGACACTTGGGCCCTGAAGGAGAGGCGGTTGTCAACCTGAATACCCAGGTTTTTTGCAGCCCCATAATCACTGTCAGGAGGGATCATGGCGGCAGGCCACCACTCTTTCCATCTGGGGTCTGCGGGGCAGCCGAAGAAGAGTACTTCGGATTTGTCTGAGTTATACTTGAGGCTGTGCCGACTGAACCAGTCGAACACAGCCCCAAGGCAGCCCCGGATAGACGCCCCGTCAAAGTTGTGGCCCCTGTCACAGGTGAACAGGAGTTGCGTGTCGTCAGCGTACGACACGATCTGGGCCCCAAAATCCTCCGCGAGTGCAGCCAGAGGGGTCATTTTTCAAGCTCTAGTTTTAAATCAAATTAGCCTTTATTCGACATTTTCAGTCATAAAGACACATATAAAATACATACACTGTAATAAAATGGCATCAAAAATATTTTAAAAGAACAGTGTCATGGAAATTAAGGTTTCATAATGATTTCATCAAAGGATTCCTCACTGTAACATACAATTCTGAATGATGAAACTCACTTGTATTAAAAAGAAGAGTGAAAGTAAAATTAATATCCATAGCAGAACGGACTTACATTTTAAGAAAACCACATATAAATGCAATTTACCCATAAATGACAATAGGAGAGAACACATCACAGCTTAGTGTGAACATGTTAGTTAATGCAGAGCAGAGCCTACAGTAGCATCGAGAAAATTCCTTCTAAGGGCCCATGTCCAGCTGAAGTATTTTGCCATAGCTATAACTACGACTTCCCTTGTATCTGTCTTAAGAATGCTCAGTGCTGTTTGGAATGATCTTGTGCCAATATTTAAACAGATCGGCTTGACCCATTTATATTGAGGGCCCTTATATGTTGGGCACACAAAGAATTCAAGTGTTATAGACTCTTCCTGAGATAGACATATGTGGCATTTTGTGTCTTGGGCATCATCCCACTTTGCCGTAAAAGTTTAAGGGGAGGGTACTCACTCTAAATTGGTGATACAGTTTCCTGTCGCCTGGTCCCGTAATAAAATCCCAGTAGGCCTCCGGCCTGTATTCGTACTTATGTTCTAAAAAAAGGCCTGTCAGGGAGGGGAAACAACCTTTACAACGCAACTTTTACAACGCATTACCATTACAACGAAACTTTTACAACGCAAAAACTATTACAACGCATGTATTTACAACGCATGCTTTTACAACGCAAGTACCTTTACAACGCATACCATTACAACGTTAGTATTGGTAAGTATATAATTATATTTAAAATGTTATATGTTTGGGTTTTTTTAAGGGGTATTTTTAGGGTGCAGGGTCAGTTTTCAGTTTTTGGCTAAAGGGGTATTTTTAGGGTTCAGGGTCAGTTTTCAGTTTTTGGCTAAAGGGGTATTTTTAGGGTTCAGGGTCAGTTTTCAGTTTTTGGGTAAAAGGGTATTTTTAGGGTTCAGGGTCAGTTTTCAGTTTTTGGGTAAAGGGGTATTTTTAGGGTTCAGGGTCAGTTTTCAGTTTTTGGGTAAAAGGGTATTTTTAGGGTTCAGGGTCAGTTTTCAGTTTTTGAATAAAGGGGTATTTTTAGGGTTCAGGGTCAGTTTTCAGTTTTTGGGTAAAGGGGTATTTTTAGGGTTCAGGGTCAGTTTTCAGTTTTTGGGTAAAGGGGTATTTTTAGGGTTTAGGGTCAGTTTTGGGCTTTTGGGTAAAAGGGTATTTTTAGGGTTCAGGGTCAGTTTTGGGTTTTTGGGTAAAGGGGTATTTTTAGGGTTCAGGGTCAGTTTTGGGTTTTGGGGTAAAGGGGTATTTTTAGGGTTCAGGGTCAGTTTTGGTTTTTTGGGGTACAGGGGTACAGGGTATAAATAAAATAAAATTAAATTTAAATTAAATTATTTAAATTAAATTTATTTAAATGGGTTTTTGGGGTACAGGGGTATTTTTAGGGTTAAGGGTCAGTTTTGGGTTTTTGGGGTACAGGGGTATAGGGTAAAAATAAAATGAAATTAAATTTAAATTAAATTATTTAAATTACATTTAAATTAAATTAAATTAACTTAAATTAAATTAAATTAAATTCAATTAAATTATATTAATTTCAAATAATTTATACTTACCAATACTTACGTTGTAATGGTATGCGTTGTAAAGGTACCTGCTTTGTAAAAACCTGCGTTGTAAATACATGCGTTGTAATAGTTTTTGCGTTGTAAAAAATTCGTTGTAATGGTATGCGTTGTAAAAGTATGCGTTGTAACGTCATACATCCGTCAGGGAGGCACTATTCACCAATGACATAGATTTATGACGGACCATGTCCCTATATAGAGCTTTAAAGTCATTTTGTGTTGGGAATAGATTCCCTTCTGGGTCCTCCCACAGGTGGCGGAGCCCCATATCAAATAGTGTGCCCTTAATCTTTTGTAACCAATTAATTTTTGAGGAGATATCGGCTTCTCTGATATGCTTTACTGCATTAGCATAAGGTGCTAATTCCGGGGTTGTCCCCATAGCCGTCTCCAATACGCCAAGGGTCTAAAACCCGCTGCTTTCTCAAATGAAGTGCATCCCAGATCTAAAAGTAGGGGTTTGAGAGGGGACGATTGAGGGAGACCAGTCAATGATCTCAGAAACTTGTTCTGGGCTAGGACTGAAGGACCTAGATTATCAAAGCCCCAGGTTCTGCATCATAGAATATTGAAGCCCTGATTTTCACTTTATAGATAGTTAATGCCAGCCCTGCTGGTTTAGTGTGAGATAGCCGGTGTTCTTTTAAAAGGGCCCCCGCTAATTGGTTGCGCATAAGGACTAATAAATCTATCTGTGGCTTCCATTTCATCCTCTTGCCCATCGTTACGCCCAGATATGTAAAAGTATCAGTTTGCTCCAAAAACGCATTATTCATTACTACTCTCTATTTTCTCTATATCAAAGGTTAGGACAGTATCAGAAGTTAGTTGTGGGTATTGTCTGGGGCTACCTGTAGTGGATGCAAACTGGGTCTGGTAGTGCATGACCCTTCCTCCGGTGGAACGTTATTAACTGGTACCGGCCCTATGTCACCAGTACCCCCTTTAACTGTTTGCCAGAATCGCCACCAATTTTTCCCATTGCTTGCGTGTAGCAGATCCTTCCATCTATTTTCATCAAAGGTCATCTTTGCCCTTCGTTGGGTTTCCTTATATTCAGACCTTGCTTTCCTAACCTCCTGTGGAACTCCCAACCTGATAGCTTGAGAGAGGTGCCTGAATGCGGACCTGCATGCTCCATCCTACCATTTTGCTGATTTTTGGTTAGCCTGCTTTAAAGATCTTTTTTTTTTTTTTAAAAAGCCATCAGGTTTGCAAATAGCTCCTCATGAGCCTTTGCAATGGCAGGGAGAGAGGCCTCTTGCATATCAATATATGAGAGAACTATTAGCGTGTCTTCGAGAGTTGACTTTATCAAATCCAAAGTGCCCTCGTCTTCTGAGACCACTGCCCATTTTAGTCTACGACAGTCTTGGGACATAATTACATCTGCTGTCACTATTTTAGTTCCTCCCCTCACCATAGGTTGACCCTTCACCTCTAGAGTCAGTATTAACAGATAATGGTCACTCTCCGTTCTTTGTTGAACCTTCATGTCCCCATACCTTATGTTGTATGTCGTTTTAGATTCTGAATGGATTTTCCCGATTCATGCCCTTACATAGGTATAATTCACGTTGCCCTTATATAGGCATAGAAATCAAGCCCTTATTTAGGCATAGCCATGGCAACCCAAATACAGGCATGGCTACTTCCATTCTTTTACCAAACGTCAGAATGATTTATTGGAAAACCAGCTTAAGCCGTTAGGGACTTCCCCTTGCTTGAATATAGATTTCTCCAAGAATTCAGTTAGGTTTACGATGAACAACTATTCCCTAGGGGTTCATTCAAGATGTTCATATGCCCAACTTTACGTCAAAAATGGCATTCCTAAACACCTTCAAGGTATAAATATACCTTCACTTGGTAAGGCAAAGCATGATGGTTCGGAGCAGTTCCATGACCTACTTGCTCGACGCAGCTCGCTACAGCAAGTGCCGAAGGAAGCTGACTCTCCAGCTGACGCACTGATTGGGAAGCTGCCCTCCTCTGCTGAGAAATCCAGCTCCAGTGTTTCTGACTCCCCTTGCGGGGTGTTGGGAAATCGAGTACCGAAACAGAGATATCAGACCTCCTTCATTCTAAGGTATGGAGCTGATTAGAACCCAGAGAAACCTTTGGTAGATTCTTGTCAAAAACAAAACCTATGCCAAAGATTATACTTACTTCCTCCCTCGTCCTAGACCTAGGTTAAGTACATTGGGGTAGGCGTATTTTAGATGCACCAGTTGAGTATTTTAGCCTGTGTTATTTATGTATGTATTTTTATATGGCTTAGAAACTATAAAATGCAATTACAGTATTATTTCATAATACTATTCTCGCTGTACGCATTATACTTTGCATTCTGTCTAACGATTGTAGAAGTTCACCTCTCTTGCATGGGAAAGAAGACTGTTCAATAAATACTTTTATTGAAACGTCTCTCTATTTCTCTGCAGAGACTTGTCTGAGTGAAATACTTATCTATTGTTTCCACGACTCTGAAGATAGTTATTCCAGTCCTAGGGAAACAAAGTTGTCATGTTTATGCGGTTGTCAGAAACTAATCCCTTCTTGTGAATTTGAGAAAGTTTCTAGTGATCTCTGAGCTAGCTGGCACTCACAATTAAGTTTAGTATATTCAAGAGAGACCTTCTGAACTAAGTCCTACGTCATATCTATAGGATATTTTATTCCAATGCTCAGAGCCTATTGGGAATATAGGAACTACACTACACTTGACTGTAGTTCTAAATAATAAAGAAGTAGTCAATTCTGCTACTTCTTGTCCTGTTGTTAAACGTGTGGGTACCTTCGCTGTCTGATTTTGACCTTCCATTGACAGCCCTGAAGCCCCTCTCCAGAGATAAGCTTTTTAACTGGAGGTTGTAGTCAGTCGCAAGCATCTAAACCGGACAAGGGGGCAAATCTATTAGCTATGTTTGGATCAGGAGATCTATGTGTGGTTCTAGGGGGTGCCCATGGGTGTTTCGCTGTGCATGAGGTACCCCACCCTATCAGAGGAAAATGGCGGGGTCTATAAAAGAACCCTAAAGGCAGAACAGAGATTTTCCTAGAGTGATACCCGAGATCGCTACTACCTAGGTGATCCAGAAGAAATCTAACAACATACTCGTTGTTGAAGTTGGCAGCTACGCAATCACCCCTCCGAAAGCCTTTGTTTTTATTGACTGCCTGGGGCCCACCATTAAAACAGACTTTGGGACACCCAGGACAGTATTTTAAACCTCACTCAGAGCACACTCACAGCACCCTCACAAACCAAAAAACCCGCTCCGCAGTAATCTGGCGTCGAAGCACACCTGAGGTACACTCGGTACCTCGGGTGGGGCCCCATGATGAAGCATGTCACCAACTAGGTTGGTGGGTGAGGGCCTTCATAAAACCTAATGATTTTCCTCCACCAGCACACATGCAAAAGATGTAAACCAGAGCTAGTTCTCATTGATTGCTAACATGATCATCTGGTTACATATATCCCCGTCCCAAACCCCAACATCCTTCAATTGTGTATTAAGCCAGTGCATGGTTTTGGCCATTAACTGTTCGGTGGATTCAGTCTGTCCATCCCGCAAAACTGGGACGTTCCTCAGGACCACCACCAAGAGGGTGGCTGCGGAAGGAAGGTGTAAGGCCCGGGAACATTCTGAGTCTGAGCTATAATCCAACCTCTCATGCATCAAGGGGGGTTCTCGGCCATATGACCCTGGTGCAGAGCTGGCTTGATTTACTGAAGCACGGGTGGTGGGAAATTGTGCAATGTCACCTACTGGCCGTACGCAAGGTCTTCTTTCCTCCCCCCGAGGCACTCAAGATAGACTGAGTAAATTTGCTAGACATATTCCATGGCTCAACTTCTTTTCCACCCAAAACAACTATGCCAGCATCAGAATTGGTAGCTGCTGTGACATTTCTCCTCGAAGGTAGTGGTGATGGCCTGGTTGCAGGGAGTTTGGAGGGATTAAGATTTGATAGTACAGTGTTACTCAACTCATTAGATGTAATTACAGATGACAGCTTAGTTTGTGCCAATAAACCCTCAATAGTACAAAAGTTAGACATAACTTTCAGTTCAAAATTAGTTAGTCTTTCCTCGATCTTAGTAGTCTGTGGATGATAGGAGTTACGGATGTTGAAATTAAATTTCCAAGTTTGTTCCTTATGGCCTCATTGGCTTCTGGAGAGGGATCACCTGCTGGGCCTGAGTTCAAGGCTCCAGGGGTGGTGGGGGGGAAGATCCACTATCGTTAATGGTATTAGAGATGCAATTCCTCCATTTTTATTTGTCGTTTGGATTTTTGCGGTTTTCTGCCTCTGAGGACCCCCTCCCTGCTTCCTCTTGGATGGGGGGTCTGGAATTGGATCAAGGGTTTTATTTTTGGATCGAGGAGCAGACCTCGTAGAAATGCGTGGGAGTGGACTACTTGCTGCTCACTCTTGCACAGACTCAATGGGTGGGGGAATGATATGAGCTTCAAGTATAATGGGTTCTTCCAATGGCCTGTTTAGAGACTGTACGATGTCACCTGCCTCATCATAAAAGTCAGTATCTGTAGAACAAGCAGCGGTCGGGGTGCGACCAGAACTCAGGCCGCACAAAGATGCTTGTTTAGACTGGAGGGGAACAAGAGATAAGCGGCGCTTAGTCAATGCTATCTCATGCGCGAGGACAGAACTAGCTCTGATTAAAAATTGGTCCTAAGTCCCCACCACACTTCCTCTGGGTCCTCTGGGTAGGGCGTTTCTCCCCTTTCTATCTCGCATATTCATCTTTGGGTGGGATACAAAATCAGAGCAGGCTTCCTGGTTAGTAGCAGCTTCGGGAAGAACAGACAATGAGTTATAGGGGACTAACCTTGCAGTGTTGGCAAATTCAGAGGGGGGCCCGGTCCGGCCTTATCCAGTCTCTAACGGGCTCAAACGGGCCCGCCCTTGGCCCGGGCTTCTCCCGGCCCGCGTCCCGCAAAGCGGGAGCCGCGATCTGTCTTATAGGCTTCCTCCTCTTGCCCAGGTGCAGCGAGTTGGTTTACAGGCAGCAGGCTCCCTGGGACTTGCAGTCCCTCACCGAGTCTCTTGGCGTCGTCACTGTGCGCAATGCGTCTCCCGCGAAGCGGGTGCCGCAAGCTGTCTTATGGGCTTCCTCCTCCTGCCCAGGTGCAGCAAGTTGGTTTACAGGCAGCAGGCTCTCTGGGACTTGCAGTCCCTCACCGAGTCTCTTGGCATCCTCACTGTGAGCAATGCAGCTCCCGCGAAGCAGGTTCTCGTGAGCTGTCTTATGGGCTTCCTCCTCCTGCCCAGGTGCAGCAAGTTGGTTTACAGGCAGCAGGCTTCCTGGGACTTGCAGTCCCTCACCGAGTCTCTTGGCATCCTCACTGTGAGCAATGCAGCTCCCGCGAAGCAGGTTCTCGTGAGCTGTCTTATGGGCTTCCTCCTCCTGCCCAGGTGCAGCAAGTTGGTTTACGGGCAGCAGGCTTCCTGGGACTTGCAGTCCCTCACCGAGTCTCTTGGCATCCTCACTGTGAGCAATGCAGCTCCCGCGAAGCAGGTTCTCGTGAGCTGTCTTATGGGCTTCCTCCTCCTGCCCAGGTGCAGCAAGTTGGTATACGGGCAGCAGGCTTCCTGGGACTTGCAGTCCCTCACCGAGTCTCTTGGCATCCTCACTGTGAGCAATGCAGCTCCCGCGAAGCAGGTTCTCGTGAGCTGTCTTATGGGCATCCTACTCCTGCCCAGGTGCAGTGAGTTGGTTTACCGGCAGCAGGCTCCCTGGGATTTGCAGTCCCTCACCGAGTATCTTGGCGTCCTCACTGTGCGCAATGCGGCTCCTGTGAAACAGGTGCCGCGAGCTGTCTTATGGGTATCCTCCTCTTGCCCAGGTGCAGCGAGTTGGTTTACAGGCAGCAGGCTCCCTGGGACTTGCAGTCCCTTGGTGTCCTCACTGTGTGAAATGCGGCTCCCGTGAAGCGGGTGCCGCAAGCTGTCTTATGGGCTTCCTCCACCTGCCCAGATGCAGCAAGTAGGTTTACAGGCAGCAGGCTCCCTGGAACCTGCAGTCCCTCACAGAGTCTCTTTGCATACTCACTGTGCGCAATGCGGCCCCGTGAAGTGGGTGCTGCGAGCTGTCTTATGGGCATCCTACTCCTGCCCAGGTGCAGTGAGTTGGTTTACCGGCAGCAGGCTCCCTGGGACTTGCAGTCCCTCACCGAGTCTCTTGGCATCCTCACTGTGCGCAATGCGGCTCTCGTTTCACTATGGTTGCATTCTGTTACTTGCAACCAGTGCCTTGCATTCAAATATATTATTATTATTATTAGATGAGTTGATTTGTATATGTGTGTCTGTCTGTTTGCATGTAGTTTCTGTATAACCCGAGCCCGCAGGCAGTGGAGCACTGTACAAGGTCAGAAACAAAAATACAATTGGTGAGTGATTGGAGTGGTTGCTCGGTTTTCAGAGTGGAAGTGAATTCTTACATTCCTTAATAATATGCACCCATCAGGAGCAACATGTTGCAGTTCCAAACATTCATTTAACAAAGGAATTCTTAGAGTTTTAATTCTGGCAAAACTGAAAACATTAGACTATGGATTGGAGATCTGTAACATGAAAATCATTACTGGAATATGCTGTTCAATATAATATTCAGCTATCTGGTAACCTTATATGCACTAGAATACAAGGAAAGTGTGCGTTCAATACATAAGCCCACTTATTTTGTCTAGGTCCAGATCCTCCTACTCTAGCACAACCTCAAACAATCTAAATCAACTGTGCTGTGGGCAGTGGTGTAACTTTAACCAATTTAAGCATCTATACAAAACATAATGAGGATAATCTGAGGTTTACAACACCATGGTATCATAGCTTAACAAAGACCACTGCCAGAACCCCCAAAAGCTCTTAATACATAATAAAATAGTATTTACTGGTTTAAGTGCTCATTGCCGACCTGGAGGTTACAAGTTTGAATTATACCACAATTAGTCCATCGTTTACCCTAAACAAAAGTTTTGACAATACTTTTTACTTACAGGCCTTGTAAAAACCCCAAAATGCAATACTACAGCGCAATGTAAAAAAAGTTAGTAACAACAGTGGAGGTCTCTCCAGCAACCAGTTTATACATCATTCACTTTATTTGCAGTGAGGTACAGCCATGCTGCTTTGATTGAGGCTCTGTTGTAAGGACTCTAGACAGCTTCTTTCAGGCTGAAACAGCTGACTTCTGGAGTGTTGGAGTTTTAGTATATGTAAAGGAAACAATGTTTTTAAAATGTTCCCTTTTTCTTGCCTGGTGTCCCAGAGGGCTGATTTGCATTAACTCTCCAGCATCTCCCAACCTGTTTTTGGCCTGACTGAGGTGCAATGAGTTGTGAAATTCCTCACAGGAGCTACATTATAGGGCACTGTGATCAACAGGCTGACCTTAATGGGCAGGTATTTCCCCTTTGAGCTCAGCAGAAGAGTGGCCACTTTGCCCCTTCTGTTGACACAACAGTGTCAAATGATTCATGGCAATTCAACCTGAGGCCCACATAAAACATCTGTGCCCGTCAAAGCGATCAAACAGGATGCACAATTGTTAAAATTGGGGCTCTCTAGTTGGCAGAGGTAGGCACCTTTGTCCAAATAGGGACCCTTACTTCTAGTCAGGATAAGGGGATACATACTTTAGATAACCCCTGCTCACCCCCTTGGTAGCTTGGCATGAGCAGGCAGGCTTATCCCAAACCCAATGTCTAAGGTTTTTGTACCAACATTCACAGTAACACAGTGAAAACACCACAAATGGACACCACCCCAGTGTTGAAAAATAAAGTATCTTTATCTAAGCTAAACAAGACCAAAACGACAAACATCCAACATACAGATACTCAGTAAAATGTCTTTAAAAAGGATGCTGCAAAAATAAGCTTGTAGAAATCAAATAGCACCAACTGGGGCTATCAAGACGTCAGGACAGTACGAAATCCAAAGTACGTTGCCGCCCATGAGGATGACGGAGTCGGGCACGGGGTTACAGAGACCCCCAGACAAACAGTTTGTTGAAAATAATGTCAGTGACAATGCACGGCGTCAAAGATGGCTGATGTCGACTCCGGTGATGATGTGGCCCCGTCGAGTCACTCTCGGCCGTTATCGGCACCGCGATAACAAGATGCAGGTGCTGGTGAAGACGGACACGATTTGAGCACTGGCGTCAGGCACGGTCGAGCACTGCGGGCGTCGGCAGGCGTCCTAGGGCGTCGGAGCTGCGGAGCAGTCTGGGCCATGCATCGTTCACTTCCCAAGCGGCTCCCTGGGCCTCGGTGCAGGTCGCGGTGTCACAGCGGCGGTGTCGACGGTGTCAGAAACAGGAATTTTACTTCTTTTGGGTTTCTTCCAGCTCCCACCAGCAGAAACAACCTCCCGAGACCCAACACAGTTACAGGCACCTCCTGGTAGTTCAGAACTCCAAGCAAGGAAGTTCAGGGGAGCTGGAGGGTGAAATCCTATTTGTTCCTGGTCTTCAAAACAGGAGGCAAGCTCTTCTTTACGCCCTTGGAGACTTTCTTCAAGCAGGGGACACAGCAAAGTCCTTCTCCTTTCTTTGGCAGAAACAACAACTGCAGGCCAACCCCAGAACCACAGCAAGGGCAGTACTTCTCCTCAGTTTCTTCAGCTCTTCTCCTTAGCAAGTATCCCTCTTGATTACAGCAATAGTCTAAAGTTCAGGGGTTTTAGGTCTAATACTTATACCCCAAAATATCTTTGATCCCTTTGGCAAGGGACTCTGAACTCAGTCCAAACCAGTTCTGCCTTCACTGGTGCAATATGACCACAGGAGGTGGAGACAGCATTGTGCAATGGAGACCGGCCCTATTCGGGTGCAGGGTCAATCTCCTCCCACCACTCTGTATGCAGCCAGGGTCTATTCAGCTCAGGGCTTTGTCATCAGAAAGGGCCAGGCACACATCACACCCCAGAGGCTGTCTACAGGGAATGCACATCCACTGTCTCTGCCGCACTGACAGCAGACAGTCAATCCACAAACAGGCAGAGGCACACAGAAAGGTTGAGCAAGAAAATAGCCACTTTCTAAAAGTGCTATTTTCAAACACAGAATTCAAAAACCATCCTTACTAAAAGATGTGTTATTAAATTATGAGTTCAGGGATACCAGACTCCAATTTTCTATCTTATCCCTATGGGGAAAATATGCTTGTAAAATGTTACAGAGCATTCCCCATTCTGTCCTATTTGCATGATAGCCTTTCAATAGTGAAAAACAAAATTGGCAGTATTTCATTTTCAGGACATGTTACACAAACCAGTACATGTCCTACATTTCACATACACTGCAACCTGCCCAGGGGCTACCCGGGGTTACTATAGGGGTTTCCTATGTGCAAGGAAAGGGAAGGGTAGGGTCTAGCACACAGGCGCTGCAGTAGCAGGCCTGAGACCTCTTTTAGGGCTACTCTTGTGGGTGGCACAATCAGTGCTGCGAGCCCACTAGACTAGTAGAATTTGATTTACCAGCCCTGGCACACTTAGGGCACTTTACTAGGGACCTACTGGTAAAACAAACATTTCAATCAGGGAGAACCAATCACGATATCACTTTACACAGGGAGCACTTGCACTTTCACACCGATCAGCAGTGGCAAAGTGCCCAAAGCATCTAAACCAGCAAAAATGAAATTCAGCACAGCATCAAAAAGCATAGGAGGTAGAGGCAAAAAGTCAGGGAAAACCACACCAAGGATGCCAGGTCTAACACAAAGCACGTCTTTCTTGTGTAATTTTCTGTCTTGTTGCTGAAGTACCCAGCTTTTGTCTTTCCAGACATCTGTTTGCTGGTTTGTTGTGGTGCAGACACTAATTCAAACTAGATTTTAGTGTTAGATGTGGGAGGACACTTGTGATTATTATAGTGCACTCCACTGTACACCAACAAATCCTCAGAACACTAGTTTAGGGTGGCTGAAACCTTGAGTTGTCTTGAAAATGCCTTGGGACATGGCATTTTGGGCCTCTTTGCAGTAAGACAAACACAAACTATCAAACAAGTGGATGTGGTTGCCCCAGGAACCTTTATCCCATTGGTTAGGAAGTTCCCGGAATCACCCCCACCCATTAGCTAGTGGCAATCACAAACATGGCACCTTCTTAGACCACTTTCAGGGCCTGTGGAAGAACAGATTGGGGAGCAAACATGAAGTCTGTTACCTGAGGGGCTCCCTAAAGGACTGAACCTGCACTGTCATGTAACGAGGACATAGAATTAGCCTCCAAAGGTCAGTTGGTAGACATTCTGTATGACTACAGGGATATTACAAGCTGCATGGGGCCTTTTCCTGGAAATTCCCAGCTAACCAGTGGCAACTGTAACTTGGACTGGACTTTGCTGATGGCCTCTGCCTGATACCCTCTGAGTCCCTAAGTGCCCCCCTCGATTCCTGAAGCCTCCGGAGTGTTCTCACGTTGTTTCTTGGACTCTAGAATAAAGTTTGGAAACATATGAAAATGTCTCTCTCAGACAGTGTCTTTATAAATAGTAGTGGCCACCAATCCACCCCACAATAATAAAACACATTCTCCCAAGAAATATCAACTGTGTTTACTTATTTACTAAGTGTTCCATTCTTATCATTGGTTGTTACTTGGATGAGAACCGGTTGGCCTCCAAGATAGAGTATCTTGTAACTATCGTTTGTTATTTGAATGTGTACTGGTTGGCACCCATAACTGATAATTCTTTGTTGTGAATTGATTCAGAAGGGCCCACTGTCAACTACAATGTTAGATTCTCAGGTTTCAGTGGAAGACCAGGTGACCTCAAATGTTTACGTTTTTTGCCAACTTAACACCAGCCTACCCTGGTTTAGTGTTACCTTGGAAGCTCACCACAAGTGTGAGCCAGACCAGTAACAATAGGATGAAATTGAGCTGGGTCTAGTCCTTCAGAGCGTCCTGTACGAGTGAGAGGCCATCAAAGCCTGCTAGGCTCAGTCAACTCCCATAGAGTGTCAAGCAGATGAGATGTTGTGAGAAGTTGGCCTGGCATATGCTGTCCACTATTCTAGTGGGCACCTTGCACCAGTCCAAACGACCCTTATTGATGGTAGGTTTAAAGACAACCTTTATAGAAAGCTCTCCTAGTGGTAGCTGTGGAGAGCAGCCTTCAGGCTAAGTCTTGAATGAATGTAAAGCAACTTGTTTTACCAGTCTATAATCTCGTGAATGACCAAATGAAAAGAGAACCACACCAGGTATATATATATATATATATATATATATATATATATATATATATATATATATATCACTGCTCCAAATTGCCCCTCGGCAAAGGTGCACCCTCCAGCAGCTCGCACAACGGCGTTCACCAGGCAAGGCTGGAATTCGTCCTCCGATAGGATTCACAGTTCTTTAGCCGATCATTAAGAAGCCTGACGCGTTTCTGAGTTAAATACTCTACTGGTGAACGCCGTTGTGCGAGCTGCTGGAGGGTGCACCTTTGCCGAGGGGCAATTTGGAGCAGTGATATATATATATATATATATATCTCCTGATTTCGCCTCCAGCACACAGGACTCAGATCCAAAGAGACGATGCAGACCCAGATTCGTGCAAATATTCCTTTATTTCTTTATTCGCCCAAACACCTCCGCCATGACGCGTTTCGGTCCCTCTCGGACCTTGATCACATGACACATCACATGGGCATGACACCACTATTTAAAGTGACAGTGCAATTGTAAAAAGTGCTAGACATGGATGAAAGACTTTGTTCCTACTTTAATGCAGTTATATCTGTAAAATACAGATCTATACCTTTTCTTGGCTATACCTAAAGACCTCCTGTGCAAATATTGCTGTTTAAATACATATTAAGGTACCAACTGTGCTTACATCACATGCAAGATCACATTTCAAGTAAACATTGACAATAAATATCTACTTCATCAAATATAAGCATCAATAAATAATTATATAATTAAATAATTGATTTCATTAATATTGATAAAACCACTTCAAGATAGAATTTTAATTTAAAGGAACCTTAAAAAATATCGGCATGATTAAAAAATCTATGCTGTGTGAAAAGGTCCTAAAACATGTTTCTGAAGAAAGGATTTAGTTTGCTTGAAAAATGGTGAGTCACATCCGTGACCAGCACATGTGGAGGGTTATAGATAGCCTCTGCAATGAGCAAGTACAATACAGTTGTTTACTCTTAAATACAGCCCTAGTGGGCAGACTACTGTACATCCATGATACCGACATATAATTCAACAATGTAGTGACTACCCTCAACCCCAAGAAAATTGTGAAAGAGATAAATGAACATAGTAATATACAATGTGATATAATTAAAATAAATTCATTACTCTTGCGGCCAAAGACTTATTCCTAACCGACGGACACCAGAAGATATTTACTGTTTTAAAATCATTTTAAACCTCATATGTTGATTTACAAAAATGTATAAAAATCTTCTGTTGAATTCAACCCATTAGGGCTCTTGGTATCCATCTCAAGGATATATTTCGTTTCCAACCTCCTCAATTTGGCATTTCTATCTCCACCACGTCTCAGGGGTAAAATGCAATCAATGATGTAAAATTTCAACAAGTCAGAGTTTTTTGCATGTACTGCGGAGAAGTGCCGAGCCACGGGGTATGATTCATCCCCATTTTTAATGGACCGTAGATGTTGGAGAATTCTCTTGTGACACTGGGGTCTAGTGCTCCCTACGTATTTCAAACCGCAAGGGCACTCTAATACATATACTGCATATTCTGATTTACATGTAAGCTTTTTGTCTATTTTCCTAGGTGTACTATGGAATGGGCTATAATACTCTGTCTTATTGATGCCCTGCTTACATGCCTTGCATGTTGCACATTTGATGAATCCCTTGCTTTTAGCGAGCCAGTCTGAGGAGGATTTCACTTCCGGACTACTCAAGACCAATGTGTTACCCATTGAATTGGCTTTTCTGAATGTCAGATTCGGGGAGCGTGATAGTTTCTCTCCCAAGACTGGATCGTTCTTGATTAGAAGCCAGTTCCTGGTTATAATCTTCCTGATGGCCTGATGCTGGTCACTAAAAGTGAGAATAAGTCTCAAGGGCTGCTCATCAATGGGAATGTCTCTGGTTCTGTCTCTAGACTCCAATGCCTGTGCTCTACTTTGTGCGTTGGCCCTTCTGGTCGCACTGTCAATGGCTTTGGGGCTGTAACCCCTTTCAATAAACCTAGATATGCATTCCTGCTGTGCTTTAAGGCAATCAGTCTCCCTACTGCAGATTCTCCTGATCCGCAACATCTCCCCATAGGGGATGCTGCGGATCAGGTGGGCCGGATGGTTACTGTCTGCATGTAGTACTGAGTTGCCCGCCGTGCTTTTCCTATGTAGTCTGGTGTTAAGAGAATTCTCATTCACAAAAATCTCCACATCTAGGAACATGACAGAGGATTTGCTGATGTGACTAGTGAACTGTAAATTCATGTCATTAACATTCAGCAAGTTCACAAAATCCTGCGCTTCACCCTCAGTCCCACGCCAAATAAATAATAGATCATCAATATACCTGAACATAAATGCCACATGACTGTTAATGAATGAAAGATCTGCATTCAAAAGTGTCTGTTTTTCCCATAGACCCATGTGCAGGCAGGCGTAGCTAGGGGAAAAACATGCCCCCATAGCTACGCCCCTGATTTGTTGGTAAATCTGCTTGGAAAAAAGAAAGTAATTATTTTCCAGACACATGGTAATGATAGTTAGTAACATCCTGTTATGTTCAATGTAACACATGGGACGCTTTTGAAGGAAATAATCTACAGCTTTTAAACCATCCCTATGATGTATGCTGGTATACAGTGACGACACGTCCATGGAAATGAGCACCATGTCTTCGCTCCATGTCACATTTTCCAGCTTTCTCAATAGGTCACCTGTGTCTAGTATAAACAAGGGCAATGTTCGTACACAGTCCTGCAAAAAATGATCCACATATTTACTGGCATTTTCCATCAGGCTTCCACAAGCCGAAATAATATATATATTTATTCTAAACACACCCCTCTAGTCTCTTTATGAGGCTAGAGGCAAAAGTACTTACAGAAAACCTATGTAGCACACAGTAAATTAGCACAGTATATGTTTTGCCCTAGGGGCCTCACAAACCATATACTAAAAAATTGGTATGAGTACCGCTGTGAACATAGAGACAGGGCCTTGGGCCTGTGGAACCACTGGGGCAACCAGGAACCACCCAAGATAGGGATGCAGGAGACCAACGGGGGATGCATGTAGTGTCTAAACACAGCCCCAAATCACCATTGACTTCTATAGAGAAAGTTATGGTTAGATTTTTAAAGAATAAGGACACTTAGGAGTGGAATAGGAACAAACCCCTTGAGAACTGGACAGTTTGAGAGTCAAGACTCACAGGAGCACCAAAGTACTCGTGTTACCTCACCCAGGGAAGCCGGGTGCATAGGTGTCTTTTCATGTCAGGTTTCGTCGTCGTTGTGTGTGTGTGTACAGGAATTTATATAGCGCAAATCACCGAGCGGTTTCTAAGCGCTTGCTTAGGGAACCCGTCCTAGTATTCCCCTGTGAGATAACCCAGGCAGGGTATCCACAAGGTGAAAGCCAGGCATCCCGCCGCGAGGGGCAGTTGTGGAGATTAAGCAAGCTATTGCCCAGAGTCGCAGAGTGTGAACCCATGAATCGAGTAGGCACCGGAGCGAGAATTATTGAGTCCATGGACATTTTAGGACTCAAGACCCCGCCGAGCTGGGAATTGAACCCTGGTCCCGGGCTGACCTCTGCTTCCAGGTCTGCCTCCTCTAACCAGTGAGCCACACTTCTCCACTTCCTATGGAGACCTGCAAAGAAGTGCTGCAGGCGACCAGATGAAAAGTATCCGGATGGATCCAAGGGTGGATCGAAGATGTGAAGAACCTGAAAGCAGAGGGGACAGAGTCTGGGTCACTTGCCAGTGACCAGGGAGGCAACAAGAAGAGGCCCACCGATGTTGGGTGATTTCACGTGCAGGAGGTGAAGCTTGACTCTTCAGCCACGAGGTCCAGGAGGCGTTGACGACAACCAGGAGCCGGATTCGAGCAGTCCCATATTAGATGTCGAGTGCTGCAGTGTCGGTATCCAGATTGGACCCAACAAGCCTTGGCAACATCAACCCACGCAGAATGCAAAGATTGGCTTCTAGGCAGACCAGCAAGGTCTGAGGGACTCACCCTTTGGAGGGAAGTCAGGGCACATCTGGAGCAACCAGAGAAGCTCAAACAACAAAAGAGTTTCCTTCGTGGGGACTCACCAGTTGACAGACCAGGGATCGTGAAGGGGCCTTGAGCAGAAATGCTAGAAGCGAGTCCAGGGAACACTTTAGGAGTGTATCCCTACAATCTTTTTTTAGCAAAAGGTGCTCAGGGCTTGGACTACAAGTAGCACAATGCACAACTTCGGGAAAGCTCAGAAAATCGATGCATTAGCAAATGTGCTGGATGACCAGGAGTTTTGGTCCCACGTCTCTCGTGATGGATACAGGTCTCAGCTCTGCTGAGATCTTGTGTCTGCCTCGGAGATGTCTGGAAGTCCATGTTCTGTGTTGCAGATTCTTCGGGATCCGGCGGGAGCCTTGAAAATGCAGACCAGCAAGATGCTTCTTTGGTGCCTATTTGAACAGGGGAGTCACTCCTTGACCTCAAGGGAGATCCTTCCATTTTCTAGTCGAAATAGAATGTCGAAGTTCCAGGATATATGTTGCAGAGTTTCGTCCAGGGTAATCTGAAGTACTAGGTACTAGGTTCCTATACTTATACTAAGTTTAGGGGTTGGACTAACTCTAAGGTCCCTCCTATGGGATGACCTGGGGAGGGGGTGGTTACACCCCTTCCCCTTCGTCCAGTTTTGCGCCAGAGCTGGGGCTGAGTGGCCCAGCAACCGGTTTGAACTCGGGTATGCACAGGAACACCTTGTGTGCCCCAGGCACAGTCTGAAAAGCATTCACTGAATGCACCCACCCTGCCCCAATACACTAAAGCCTGACTGGAGATGTGGTTACACCTCCCTGGACAGGAAACCTATTGTCCAGGACTCCCCTGCCGGAGTTTTGTTCAGCAGCATGAGGTCAGACTCGTGTCTGTGGCAGCAGCATCCATTTTGTGATGCTGGGGCTCTGTTAAACTTTTACTGTTCAGGTAAGTGTGTACATGTCTTCTCCCTCTAGAAGGGTGGAATTCTACCCCACCACCAAAATTGGAGGGGGGTAGGATTCAAAAGTGTTTGACACCATACACGACATGTTTTGAGGCAGCCATTCCAAAGTTAGCCTTTACCGCGAGGTTATAATGAACTTAAGAGTATATGGTATGGCTGTATCACAGAACAGCTATAAGGAAGGGATTCCCAAAGCTGCAGAGGGGCGCAGCTCATGCTTGGGCACCCTCTCACACAACACCAAGCACTCTGCCATCAGGATTGTCAAGGCCTGCCATAGGAGTGACTTACAGGTTTATATGTGTCTGTATATAGGTAGATATAGGTATACTATATGTTAGTAAGGGGTGCTTACACCACCTTACCCAGGCTGCAAGAGCAGACCTGTGGTGCCATTTTGGAAGGCTTCTCAGGGGTGGCATAATACATGCTTCAGCCCATGGTAGGCCTCTGGGGTACCTATGCCCTTGGTACCTAAGGTACCATATACTAGGGACTCACAAGGGTAACCCAGTAACCAGGCTGGAGTGTACCTAATGTACATGCAATCAATTTAGAAAGGAATCAGCTAGGCTGGGGTCCTGGTTAGCAGGGCCCCAGCCAGACTAAAGTCGATAAATCAGTGAAACACAGCAAAAAGTGGGGGCAACCATAGTAAGCAGATCCTACTCTCCTACAGATGTTACAAAAGTATCTGTTATCTTCATCTGCCTGAACAGATCCCTGCTCCAGAGCTGCACAGCTGATCACTACCACAGGTAAAAATAATATGGTACTCAGCAGGGATCGATGGTGACCGTATGCTTTCAGGGACACTGGGTTAATAATACCCTATCATCCCTTTGCTCAGACGGAAAATGGAAAATTGATGCCTGGTGAAGCATGCCCAATGGTTTGATGACTGGGGATGTTTTGTGATCAGAAGTAGAGAGGAATAATCCTATTTGAAGCTACCAGAAGGGCATTAATCAAGAACACATGCTAAGATTCGGAGCATGTTCTCTAGATATTATCACACCTGATTATCTTCAGGTTGGCTTACAATACATGGATAGATCGTGGGAGACAAATTTGTCGTGCTTGGTATGGAGCTGTCATAGATAGCTGACAGAGACTGATTAGTAGTGCTGACACATAGTTGTGATGCCCACACTGTTAAAAGTATGGGTCACCATTGGGTGGCCCTTCTAAACCAAGATTGAAGGACACTCATCTGTTGAAGGACACTCATCCGCTGTCCCAGAAAGTGAATAATGAATGCAGCAATTATGCTGCAGGATCAAGCATATTTGTGATTGCCCTAATACAGCAAAAGACTGCAATGGATGGGAGGCAAACTGATTCTTCAGAAGGTTTAGCAAGTCTAAAATGATTGGCAAGCTATATTCCAGCTTATCACAGTGTTTTTACAGAGTACTCAGAAGCATAAGAAGACCATGCATGTAGGACATGACATTGTGTGAAGGAAATCCCAGAGGGAAAAGTAACCCCATTCACTCTTTATAACATAATGTGGAACAATAGCAAGGCAAACTCTATCTGAAAAGAGTGATGAATCAAGTTGAACACATCATACATTTCAGGCTAGACTTTAACTTTTGGAGCGCACAAATGTAATTTCTGGTTGGCTCATCGGAAAATCCATAAATGTAATGACTATAACTAAATTTACCATGTGACCAAACTGCATTTCAGTTTACATGTTGACTACATATCAATGGATATGTTAGGTTTGTAGTGCAGCACTTCTAAATAATTCCATTCAATATACAGAACAAGTAGGAATGTTGGTCAATAGACATTACTCCTGGACCTTATATTGAGAACATAAAGTAGCCGAAACAAAGAGTATTCCACATAGGCCCGGATTTTGATGTTGGTGATAGGGCCTCCAGCCTGTGGATGGAGGCTTTCCGACTGACATCTTCGGTTTCAATTCTGAGTGCCATATTATTAAAACGGCAGTCGGAATTAAAACCGGCCAGTCATTCTGGCTGGCTTCCCACAGTCGGAACTGGCACAGGATCCCTTAAGGACAGATTTTCTGCTGTCGGGATTACAATGTCGGATTCTCACAGGCTTTTCATGTCGGGCTTTCTGACATGAAAAGACTGTCAGAAAGTGACTTTGTGGGCTCCTAACAGGGCACCCTTGCAACAGAAGCCTCGGGTTAGGGGCCCGGGGTGCACATATGGTGCCCTCTGTCAATCTGTGCACCGAGTGGCAGGCACAGTGTGGTGCCTGCCACGCGGTGCAGGGATTAACAGAAACTTCAGTTTCTCTAAGGGAGTTTGTGCTGCAGCCTGTTTCCGACTGCAGCGCAGTTGGGCGTGCATCTCCAAAACTATTAACTTTGAATCCTTCACAAGCGTCAGAAGGATCACAGTCCATCTTCTTCCTTCTGACATTCTTCCCCAGTAGCTCATAAAGTCATCCTATGGCTGGTCACTTCCCACAACACAGTCAAGCTGGTCTATTAAGAAATGATTTGTTGACAATATCCAAGCCAGATTCATAGAGCGATTCTGATGGCTGTGAAATACCTCTTAGTTTTACCGTGCTGGAGCAATCTTGGATGCATTAATTAAACCCATTAACAAGAAGGAGCTGATAGCATTCTATTAAGTGCTTGGTGAATTGGTGTGAAATTGAAAGGGCCTGCTTCTGTGAGAAACTTGTTAGATCCTCCCCAGTCACTGAGACGAACAGTAATCACTTTGGTTCAAGAGACAAAGAGTATCCACTGTTAGGCATCAGAAGGTGTGGTTTACTTCTGTTGGTCAGCTAGTTGAAGAAATGATTTGCATCTACCAGATATGTTAAAGTCTGGACAAGGATATTGTCCCTGAACCACTTCCTTCTCAAGATGTCCCTTGAGAAAATCATGCTGTTGACCTCTTTGCCCCACATGCTCTTGTCAGCGCCTGCTGCAAATGAATCTGATCTCCATATGAGTTTATGTCAACAAGAACAAGACATTTCCCACCTATGAACTACATTGTGCTGTGTTGTCAAAATGGAAAATACACTTACTTTCAGTGTAAAAGACCAATGAATGTATGACCTGTATGGGTTTTCATTATCACAAAATCCCCAACTTTGGCCTTTAGTGAATGTCATGACTGAATGATTCATGGGAACACTAAAAGGCCCATGCAAACTGCAACACTGTCACATGACTGGGTCCACACCAATCTATAACAGACCCTTTAGAGATTATAAGGATACCTCATACAACATCAATGGCAAATATCAAGATGACTTGCTATTTTGGGACATCATAGGCACTCACATACTTTATAGGAAGATTTCGAAGCATCAAAGTTTAAAAAAGGTACTGCAGCAAAAGATCATTGAGAAGAATTGCACGAAGCAATGTGCAGAAATAGAGAGGACACTGTTTCCTATCGAGAGAACATTGTGCGGCTAAATGAAAATCGTACTATGAAGAATGAATTACCATTTGTCCTTCACCGCAACTTTGCCACTAATGTAGAAGGGGGAATGGTATTGGTATTGTTGTGTAGTTCCTATAAATCTATGTAGAATCTACACATTTAGACAACATAAACTGTGGGACTAGTGTCCATGCTGATTCCCGAAAGCCAACAGGATTTGTTCGCCTGTAGACCAGCTAGCTCACAATCTCACTATGTGCCCCTTTTACCAAGGAGTGAAAAGTTGCTGTCAACTATCAAACATGATAACCCTGACCCCTCGGGGATCGTGGAAACAGTAAAGTGCTTTTTGCTCAGCCACTCATGCTCATTTTGTCTCAGAGAGATACAGAGAATAAACTAAGGGAACGTTTTCAAGAAGCATTTATTGAACCAGTGTCATTCTAGTAGGCTGCAACAAACATAAGACATAAACAGATGTATACAGTTATAAGCACCAACAGAGTAAATTGATAGTAGAATTCTACCATAGTGCTAAAAAAATGGATATATTCAGGCTTATAAATAAATGACAATAATAATATGTACTCCTACGTTGCTAACCCTAACTAGATGTACCTAAATGTATCTAGCATGTATTTAGGTGTATAGCAAAGAACCCCCCTAGGATAAAGCCAACTTCAGCACCTGATGTGAATGAACAAAGGACCCAGTCTTTGTCTTAAGATGGACACCCCGCAAGGGACGTCAGACCACTGCGTGCTGGAGTGTCTGGGTGCAGGAACCTCAACATCTCATGTCAGTGTGTACGAATGGAAATCTTTCTCCTCTGCCTATCCCAGCAAAAAAATGGTGTTTATATACCCAAGCGGTACCCTCAGGGTTCCACCTTGCTGTATCTTGTCGGCAGAGGATGACAATATTGATGAACCTTATACATAGTTATTATGCAGAAGATGGTAATCCTGCTGTGATTCTGAGAATCCTCATGCATAATATCGGAGAAAACCACACAACATTTATGCAGCACCTAACTAGATAACAGGTCGGCACCAAACCATATATGTAGGACAATGGCAGGGTCAATATAGGTGAAAGGTTAGGTGACTACCCAGGCCTATATTGGGGTACATTGCGAATCATAACACCCACTTCTCATCCGACTGGATTATATACTACAAAATTAAAAATTGGATGTCCTTATAATCAATCATAAAAACAATGTTAATACACTGTTCTAACAGTGACAAAAATACTTAAAAACCTTATAAGTCTGTTATATATGTTGAAAAGTTATATAAGTCCTTTAAAATATGGTCATATATAGTTTGAGCAATTGAGTACATCTGAAATCCATGGTGCTCAGTAAAAACGAGAAAAGAAAAAAAAATTAAATTCCGAATTTGGTTGTTTTGGAAAAAAGCTGAATTCTTCCCAGCACACGGAGAGCCAAATATTTCTGTATCCTGTGTGGGAGATGCAACATCACTGCTGCTTGCCGTCACAGACGATGGACCCTGTAACACCTCACAGATCAGGCCAATCAAGCAAAGGTGAACTTCTTCAATTTGAACAGCTGATACTGAGGAAATATTTGAAACATCCAAACCCTGTGTGCCTGTAGAAAAGCTGATGTCCAATCCAACAGGAGCTGAAGCATCCCGTGATCACTCTCAGAATGCCGACATCAAAATTAGAATATGCTGAGGACACTGCACTACGTGAGCCTTTAACTAGTCCAGCAATACAGCCACGTCTGGGGGCGCAACAGATGGAAGTGTCAGACAGAGGTCCAACACTCATTCTTGCCCACAAAATAAGCAGCGGATAACAGGCAAAACACAGTCAATCCATATGGGTCGGAATATTAGGAACCAAGACTCGCTTAGCTCCCGAAGTTGAGGTGTGCCCAGATGTACCATGCGGTCACTGCAACGTCCCTCCAACAGTGTTGTTTCCATCTCTTTGGTGATTGGGACATCCATTGTGTAGTAGAAAAATTTAAATCAGGATACCCACTGTCAATAGTAGGATTAGTGGTAGGCCTTAAAAATCGCTTCCCAATACTGAGTGTATGTAAGCTGGAATCACTCCAAAGACTGCCTGAAAGGTGCTTAATAATAGTCCAGATCCTATGGTCTTAAATAGGTTTACTATATTCTTCATATCAGACATGTTAAAGATACGTTGTACCATTTCTCCAAAACTGAAAGGTCAATTAGTTGGTACTAGTGCCTGTATCTCAGCTGAGGACCTGCCACCTGACAATCAAAAGTTTCTCGGGCTGAGGTTAAGTGGCACATCCTTCTGTAAAAGCGTGGCTTTCCGTGGGCTCAGAAAATCAAGCCATATAAAGGAAACATTCAACAAAGGCCATAACAGCGCCTCCTTGACGTGTGGGTTGGTGGACATAAAACAGGTGGAACACTATGTCCCCCCCTGCATGCATTCCAGTATACAGGGGCAACAAGGGGCCCAGTGGGGCCCCCTTTGTTTCCGCACTGCCAGCCTTCTCATTGTAGGCTCACTGCCACCAAAAGGCTGGTGTTAGGGAAACTCAGAATATACCTGGTGGAGCTTCAGTTGCCCGCCAAGCATATTGCTGCCCCAGAGCACTATGCCACCACCAGGGAACGCTGTTTCACTGGCTGTTGCGGCAGTCCCAAGATGGTCCAACCACTGTACTTGTAATACAGCTGTCAGACCACTGGTGCAGTAGTCTCTGACCACCACCACACCTCCACCACAGGATTGGCAGTTTGATGTACTGCCAAACTCATAAATAGGCCCTCAAAACGGGAGGACTTTCATGAAGAGAGCATCCCTTTTAGCTATCAAACTTCTGGTCCCTTTCTCAGTTTGGCATTGCCACCCACATCCACCCCTTATGCAAAGGCCCAAGCCCTTTAAAGATCTTGTCACGTTCATGGGCTGATTGTTGTGAATTGGTAGCTAATTAAGGTACTGGGTGTCTAGTCATCATAGTGCATCCTCAATGAACTAGTATTGAAACTCAGATCTGATAAACATACAGTTGGAAGCAAATGTCGGACGTATGTAGGCAGGAGCAAGGCAGAGAAGATGTGTACAGATTGGTCTCCAGTTCTCAGAGTCACTCTGCAGAATTCATGGAGTCACAGTTGATACCATGTAATAGTCGCAATGATGAGGTTTTTGATTAATTAAATTCTTGTTGTCGATGTTGCTTACACCATGTGCCTTGGGCCAGGGCATCTTTGTTTTGAGTTACAGGAATATTAGTTATTTGTTGGTGCAATGCATAAAACAAGGCCTCCATCAGGAGTTCATTACTGTTTAGGAGTTTAACATAACTTTTTGGCAACCAAGATTCAGGTCCATTCAAATTAGGTGCTATAGAACTATCATAAATATGGGGGTGCAGCTGTATACATTTAAGCAGAATTTGTGCCTTGTCTTGTGTGAGGAGTAGTGTAGTTCCTATATTCCCAATGTGCTCTGTGCATTGGAATAATATATCCTATAGATTTGACGCAGGACTTATGTCAGTAGGTCTCTATCGAATATACTAAACTTAATTGTGAGTGCCAGCTAGCTCAGAGGTCACTAGAAACTTTCTCGAATTCACAAGAAGGAATTCGTGTCTGACAACCGCATAAACATGACAACTTTGTTTCCCTAGGACTGGAATAACTATCTTCAGAGTCGTGGAAACAATAGATAAGTATTTCACTCAGTCAATCGTGCATGCTTCATTTCTACAGAGTTGCAGAGAAATAGTGAGATGGGCATTTTCAATAAAAGATTTATTGAACAGTCTTCTTTCTCATGCAAGAGAGGTGAACTGCTACAATCGTTATGCAGACTGCAAAGTATAATGCGTACAGCGAGAATAGTAATATAAAATAATACTGTAAGAGCATTGTATGGTTTCTAAGCCATATAAAATACATACATAAATAACACAGGCTAAAATACTTACCTGGTGCTTCTAAAATACCCATACCCCAATGTACCTAACCTAAGTCTAGTACGAGGGAGAAGTAAGTATGGTCTTTTGCATAGGTTTAGTTTTGCAAAGAATCTACCAAAGGTTTCTCTACGTTCTAATCAGCTCCATACCTTAGAATGAAGGAGGTCTGGTATCTCTGTCTCGGGTCTCGATTTCCCAACACCCCGCAAGGGGAGTCAGAAACACTGGAGATGGATTTCTCAGCAGAGGAGGGCAGCTTCCTGATCAGTGCGTCAGCTGGAGAGTCGGCTTCCTTCGGCACCTGCTGTAGCGAGCTGCGTCGGGCAAGTAGGTCTTCGTATAGCTCCGAACCACGTGCTTTCCCATAGCTGACATGAGTTGACGTAAAGTCAGGCATATGAACGTCATTAATGAACACCTGGGGAACAGTTCATTGTAAAGCTAACAGAGTTCTTGGAGAAATCAAATTTTTTTTTTTTTCAATTCAAAAAATCTTTATTTCGGTAAGATTTTTACCATAAAAGACGATTAGAACATTCATTTAAAAGCTTTGTTTAAAAATAAAAATGTATGCAATATAAAATCAACATTGTCGTTCAGACAGAGTTCCTTATTGCAGTATCAAGTCCTTGGTGCATTAGGGTCAGTTGCCAGCCCTGAGACATTTCCTTCTCAGACACCAGATAGCACCCAAATATTTGGCCACTGCAAACACGATATGATCGGTCAGATTGGATTTCAGTACTCTGTGAGCAGCCAAGCACCCCACAAATCCCAGATTTCTGCATAGGGGAACTATCCATTTCTTGCGAATCTCTCGGTAAACCGGACAAAAAAAGAGTATGTGGAGTTCAGATTCGTCAGATGTTCTACATGCTGGGCAAATGCTAGTTGGTTGTTCACTCCATTTGCTTGTGAATGTTCGAATGGGGAGGGACCCATGTCTCCACTGCAGATATAGTTTCCTGAGCAAAGGGGGATACAATTTATCTAGGGTTGGTTCAAAGTTGTAAGTGTCCTTAAAGCATATAAACGAATCAGTCAATGAACCAGGTTTTTGGAGGTTGAAAAGTTCCATTAATTTGCTGTCGTGATATGCCTTAGCTAATTCCTTTTTAGGAATAAGTGGACAAGTAGCCAGAGGATCGGACCACATCTTCGAGAGTCCCAGACTCTCCAGTTCTGATTTAACAAATTTAATCCACTTAATTTTCCCCGCATTTGGCATGGCAAGCACCTCCTGTAATCCCTGTCTGTAGCTGGCCAGTTCTGGGGTTGCCCACAGCCTACGCCAATATGCCAGGGGGCGAAAAGCCAGTTCTTCGTCTAGCGGTCGTAACCCCAGGTCCAGCCTAAGGGGGACAAGGGGCGTACTAGGGGGGAGTCCTACAACCCTTCGAATAAATTTATTCTCCTCTTTCAGCAGATCTAATGTACCTACATGTCCCCAAAGTTCGCACCCATACATGGCAGCCCCCCTTGCCTGTATCTTGTAGATCTCTATCGGAGGGCCTATGGGCCTGATTGATGATTTGTTATTTGCCAGAAGATTCATGATGCCCCCCGAGTATTGAGTCAATTTAAGGAGGGCTTTCTCCTGATGCGTGTTCCAGGACAGTCTGTCATTTAGCATGACACCAAGGTACTCAAAAGTTTTCACCCTCTCAAGCCTAGTGTGTCCAATTTTAGGGTTGAAGCGGAATTTCGATGGGGGGTTGAAGACCATGAATTTGGTCTTTAAGGTGTTAATTTCTAGACCATGGTCCTCACAAAAGTCCGTAAAACCATCAAGGACTCGCTGGATGCCCATTGCAGATTTTGAAAGCAGCAGGGTGTCATCGGCGAACATGACAGCCGGCACCCTTACACCAGCCAATTTGGGAGCGTCAGAGTTGGCGACCCCGTTTAGGTGAGAGATAACCCCGTTGACATAGAGGCAGAACAGGGTCGGTGCAAGCACACAACCCTGTCTTACCCCCCTGTCAACGGGGAACCTATTGGACAATGCCCCCATCTTGCCACACCTCACCTGTGCAAAATTAGCACTGTGAAGTCGGACAATCATCTTCAACAGACCCTCAGGGACACCCAATTTGGCCAGCACCTCCCAAAGCTTTTTCCGGGGAACCAGGTCGAACGCCGCCCTCAGGTCCACGAATACAGTATAGAGGCTGCCACCCTCCAACTGCACCGTTTTCCAGAAAATGAGGACAAGCCGAAAGACCTGATCTATGGTTGAGACCTTCTCCCTAAAACCCGCTTGGAAAGGACTCAGGATATTACATTCTCTCGTCCAGTCCAGCAGGCGGTTCAGCAACAGCCTGGCAAACAGTTTTTGTGACACGTCTATCAGGCTTATTGGCCTGTAGTTGGCTGGGAGCAGAGGTGATCCCTTCTTATAGATTGGAACTATCTCTGCCCCCAGCCAAGTTGGGGGGATTGGCATGCCATTCAGGATTGAGTTAAACAACACCCTAAGGTACGGTGCCCAGATTTTAGGTTCATGTTTATATAGGTCCCCAGGCAGCCTATCAAGACCTGGCGCCTTTCCAGCAGCCAGGGCCGTGATTGCCATAGTAACTTCCACCACAGTGAATCCATCCATGGGAGCTAGACTTTCAATGGGTTGGTGCATTATGTCTTCTAGTGGGGTCACCGGTTGGTCACTGTTGTGTGTTTTGTATACATTTTTAAAATGTTCCTCCCAAACCAAGGGTGCTATGTTGGCTTCTACTGCCACAAGGGGTTCAGCTGAGCCATGCTTAACGATTTGCCAGAAAGTTCGGGCATCTCGTGATGCAAGGGCGGTTGTCATTTCGATCCAGTTTCCCTCGTCCCATTCTACTTTAGCACTGCGAAGGATTGACTTGTAAGCCAATCGCTTTTCCCTGATTTTACTTGGGGTGTCTCGAATTTTAAGTGATTCTAGTAATGTGGCTTTCGCTCTCCTGCAGGAAGCGTTGAACCATGTGACTCTTTTCTGCTTAGGCTTCTTCGGCCTGGCCACAGGGTTCAGCACTTCTGCCAGGTAGGTACATCATTGGAGAAATCAATATTCAAGCAAGGGGAAGTCCCTAACGGCTTAAGCTAGTTTTCCAAGAAATCGTTGTGACGTTTGGTGAACGGATGGAAGTAGCCATGCCTGTATTTGGGTTGCATGGGCTATGCCTAAATAAGGGCTTGATTTCTATGCCTATATAAGGGCAACATTAATTGTACATATATAAGGGCATGAATCGGGAAAATCCATTAGGAATCTAAAACGACATACAACAGAGGAGGACATGATTCTGCCTCTTACTGCACAAAGGAACCACACATATACCATATTATTCCTTACTCTCTCATTGTAATTATTGTTATCCTTTATTGTCATTCATATATTTATGCCGGAATACATCTATGATGTATTGTTTGATGATTAATCACTTGTACTGTATACTGACACCTCTTTACTTTTAAATAATGTTCTCTTTTGAAACTGAATAAAATATTGGGGTGCAACTGTATAAACTTCAGCAGAATTTGTGCCTTGTCTTGTGTGAGGAGGACATGACTCTGCCTCTTACTGCACAAAGGAACCACACATTAGCTAGTTAGGGGACATTTAGCTTTGCTATAAAGAAATTCTTGAACCTGCAGGGCCTTCGTTTTAATTCTTACAAAGCTGAATCAAATTTTCATAATTCTGAGGTTAATAACATGAGTATCACTGGTCTGGGTGGTATTAACTGCACTGCTCCGATATAAGGATCATTCTGACATGTATTGCCATGATCAATTATGAAGAATTGCATAGGACAATGTTACTCACTTGCCATCAAATATGTGGAGAGAGGCAGAGCTGCAGTATTGGTACCAACAAGAGATGTATTAAATTGAAGATTCCAAACTAGGGATATTGAGTTCTAATCAGGACTTTCCCTTGTGACAAAAACTGTGCATTTGTTGGCAAATCTTATATCTCCATGCTGATAACACTTTATCACCCGACAGTTGGAGTGCTTATAAATAGAACAAATGACAGTAGTTAGTGATAGGTTTCCAGTATCTCTGTTTTTGCGGTGTCTGGAATTTGTTCAGCTCTTTCTTAGAATATGGTCTTAAAGCCTGCCAAATCCTGCTGTTCTCACCCTATGAGCCTAAGTCTGGACCACCACACCAGTTGCAGCACCCACTGCTCCTTACGTGTACCTCAGAATACACCAGATGAGATTTCCATGAGACAGGTATCTCTACTGATCACACCTTGCTGCCTAGGTAGACTTGCAGCTCACCCCATCAGTAGGATTATGCTGCCAGTGTAATTTCTTGCATTAGGCGTGCTTGGATTGCTTCCCCTTCCCTTCAAGCACCAATTGGTCAACTGTTGTCATCTTTGTTGATGTGAGCAGAACCGGACTGGGAACCCAAAGAGACCTGGCAAATTTTTATTAGACCAAGGTTCACTTTACCAATACGACTTTACTACTGTCCAAACAGACCATTTACTCTGCATCCAACTTCCCCATACCCTAGGTCAGACCACACTAAACAGTTTAAGTCTTGGAGTGGTATAGCCCAGGCTATTCTTAAACAGCATTTATCTAATACTCAGGCAGAAGCTATTCTAGATCCTGAACTGGCCACTATGAACTATACGAACTGGCTCCAAAACCCCTTCGCTAAACTAGATCTGTATAAAACAGCTTCCAAAAACATAAGTACACCCTTAGCCCTGTGGTTCACTGAGGCCTTGAGGCTGAAGAAACAACGGTGCAGAAAGACGGCTAGAGTATGACAGCGAGGAGAAATCTCTTTATAAACTACCACTGGCTAACTATAAACGCCTCTTACTAAAAGAAAACAGTAGTTACTATACAAGGGAAATAGAAACTGCACAAAATTCCACCAAACATCTGTTTCGGGTAGTATGTCAATTGGCAGCACCAGCAGGCAGCCATGCAAATGTAGCATCTCATGCTTTTTGTGACTCTTTAGCCCTCAGTTTCTAGGATAAGTTGGGACAAATCTACTCGAAATGTAATGCCTCTGTCGAGGTTACGAGTCAGCTGGATTTAAACATAGAGTGGCTAGACAGCTTCGTTTTTCAGGAATTTGGGCCAGTTTCTGCAGAATAGATACCAATCTGGTGAGCATGGCCAACTCCGGCTCACCGTTTGATCCTTGTTTCCCCTCGGTTTTGAAACTGATTCCAGACCTTATAGGTACTAACTTGGCTAATATTTTCAACTCTATGTTTAGCTCAGGCATCTATTCTTCTCAATGGAAAAAGGCTTCTATCCTCCCACTACTAAAAACACCTAATTTGGACCCAGGGGCTACTAACAATTATCGACCAATTACGCTTCTCCTTTTGCCTGCTAAACTTGCTGAAAAATTTATGAACGATTAATTGGATCAATTCACTTATGAGAATAAGCTGTTGGATGAAACACAGTTCTGCTTTAGGAAAAGCCACATTACAGACACCGCACTCCTCAAAGCTACTGACGTGATTAGGTTTGTGTTAGACAAAGAAGGTGCAGCCGTACTTGTGCTACTGGACTTATCAGCAGCATTTGACACGGTTGATCATGCCTTGCTCATCAACCATGTCTCTGCACTAGGCACTGGGAACAAGGCAAAATCCCTTTTGACCTTGTTTTTATTGAAACGTTTCCAGCTAGTTAGCCTGGGCAATTTTGACTCACCAGTGTTTTTACCTCCATGCGAAGTTCCACAAGGATCCCCTATATGTCTGAAACTGTTCATCATTTACGTCACAGACTTAGCACGGGTGATCAAATCTTTTGGATTAGCTCTCATGTCATATGCAGATGACACCCAATTAGTGCTCGCTGTTTATAAGAACGGGGACACCATATCGGCTAGCTTTCATGATGGCATGTTGGCCATCAGTGCCTGGATGTCAAGACACTGCCCAAATTAAATTCATCCAAGACAGACGTAATGGTCTGTGGAAATTTATCTCATGTGTGGTCTTCTAGCTGGTGGCAGGATGAATTGGGATCGCCCCCAATTCGGGTCATAAAAGCCAAGAAACTGGGTGTCATTCTTTTTTTTTTGTCCTTATATCACCATTGCATTTTGCAAATTTTAGACCCTTTTTTCTTGTGCCCTTTTCATCTTGGTCCATTGCTTTTTAAAACACCTGAGCCTCGAAAGCTCTTAACGCGTCTAGGGGGGCAGAGCAACCTCCCAGCCTGCGATGATTTGGTGCAATTATAGGACTATGGAAAAAATTGTTATATTCAAACCACAGCCCTACTTTATGCCCCAGTGCTAACTTACCCACAATATAAAGTCCAGCCAGATTTCCCCCGACCTTCATGGATTGCACTCAATATCTCTTTTGCTCTTCCACTTGACTGGTTTTAGCCATCCTAAAGGGTGTGGCGGCACAGGATCTATCCAATATTTACAGATCTCACGTCTGCCCAAAAGCAATAGATAGAATACCAAGCCCCTTTGCTTATTATTTAAAGTGACATATAGATCATTGCCTACCCCTAGGAGTACTAGAGTCGCTCTCAGGGTGATGGGCTCCCCTAAAATGTCTCCTATAGTAGTTTCAACCGCCTTCCAATATTCTTTTATGGCGGGCCTGTGAAGAAAATATGTATGTTGTTTGCTTTTGGAAGATCACATCTATTACATCTGAAGACAGGCTGTAGCACAAACTTGGCTAATCTTTGACGAGTCCAATACAGTCTTTTTACTACAAAGAAGTGATGTCTTTTGAAATTTGCTGGTTTGACTATTGAATATAATAAATTTAATAAGGATGACCAAAGAAAATGTAAATCCTCTTCAAGAAGTATTTACTGGCGAACTGCATATGGGGTCTCCATTTTCATTTTCTGCCTCCAGGAGTTGCCCGTACCACATAGAAACTTCTTTATATTTTATCCTTACATCTTGAAAGGTGGCTTCAAAGTCCCAACTACCCCCTCCCCATCTCTTGGAGAGTTGGTGAAAAACATGACATAAGCTGAACATATTTAAACCTTGATAATCTATTGCCATTTTTCACACTCATCACCTCCCAAGGCAACAGTTCACCTGCTGATATCAAGTCCCCCCATCTGGACAAACCTGCTTGCTTCAAAGGCAGAGCAAATCTAGTCTTCAAGCATTCTGGTGTCCCTGGGGAATTTAAGATCGGTGCGTATTCCGAATAATACCCTATTTTAATCATCTTCCTCACTGTACTCCACAGTGTTAAGGCTGTTTTTAACATCTTCAACCTCACTTTCGTTAAGTATTTTTGGGACCCAAATATATATAAAAAGGCTGTTGCCCCCAACTCCTTGGTCATTTCATCTAATGAAACTCCCCAGGTATAAGAATCAGGCTGCCCCATAAGCATTCAGAGGTTTTAAAAATTGAATGCCATGCAGTAAAGATTCCGATCTGGCAGAGCCAGCACACCCTTCTGGAGGCGGCGCCACAGTTTTTTCCAAGAAAGCTGTGTTCTCCGGGAGACCCAAATATTACTAGTTATTTTCCCTTGTATTTTATTAATTATTTCCTTAGGGAATTTCAGTGGGATACAATTAAATAGAAATGTCAACTTTGGCAAACTAGAAATCTTTACTAAATTTACCCTCCCATTGATGGTTAATGGGAGTTTCTTTCACCTAGAAAATGACTGATCAACCTCATTAGCCACCCTCCTTAAGTTTTGCAAAGGGATTTCGTCCATTTTGTTTGCTATGATAATCCCTAAAAGCTTTATCTCAGCACACACTCTTCCTCCCCAACCCTCCAAATTCCAGCTCATTACCTCTGTCTTAGAGATACTTACAAAATATCCTGATACCTCCCAAAATTCTTTTGTTAACTGCTCCACCCTTGACAGTGTTCGAGCTGGATCTGATGTGTATATCATCAGATCATCCGCATATAATTATATTTTACTACAAGAGGGGAGTAAATGAGGATTATTTGTTCGTCTTTCCTCAACAGGTTTGCTAAAGGTTCAATATAATATTGAAAGGAGGGGGGACAGGGGGCAACCCTGCCTCGTACCTATAAGGATATTGAAGCTGGTTGTCACGGAGCCATTTAAAAGAATTTTAGCAGTAGGACGTTCATAGACGTTTTTTTAATGCCATAATACACTCTGTGCCAAAGCCCATTGATTCCAGAACTGCCCAGATGAATTCCCAGCTAACACGATCGAATGCCTTGGCAATATTGATGGTACAAAAGGGGGTGGTGATGGACGGAGCATCTGAACCAATCAAACACTCACACCCAGTCAAAAGATCTGGGTTTGATCCATCACCGTTCTTTAGCCCACTCTGCCACCCCAGTTCAGACATGGCTATTTGCAAATCAGTCTGACCCTGTGCCTCATGGGAACAGTCCAGCCCGAACTGCCAAGCCATGCCTTCCCTGGACCGGAAACAAGCTTCCGAGGACCGGTTTCTGGCATTACAGCCGTCTTCAGCCCGTCTTGCTTGAATCCAGTGGCAAAATGAGCAAGGGACTCACGTCTGAGCATACCCTGTCACACTTATGGCGGCCAAAGCGGTACAAAAGGGGGTACAAAAGGGGGTGGTGATGGACGGAGCATCTGAACCAATCAAACACTCACACCCAGTCAAAAAATCTGGGTTTGATCCATCACCGTTCTTTAGCCCACTCTGCCACCCCCAGTTCAGACATGGCTATATGCAAATCAGTCTGATCCTGTGCCTCATGGGAACAGTCCAGCCCGAACTGCCAAGCCATGCCTTCCCTGGACCGGAAACAAGCTTCCGAGGACCGGTTTCTGGCATTACAGCCGTCTTCAGCCCGGCTTGCTTGAATCCAGTGGCAAAGTGAGCAAGGGACTCACAGCTGAGCATACCCTGCCACGCTTATGGCGGCCAAAGCGGTACAAAAGGGGGTGGTGATGGACGGAGCATCTGAACCAATCAAAGACTCACACCCACTCAAAAGATCTGGGTTTGATCCATCACCGTTCTTTAGCCCACTCTGCCACCCCAGTTCAAACATGGCTATATGCAAATCAGTCTGACCCTGTGCCTCATGGGAACAGTCCAGCCCGAACTGCCAAGCCATGCCTTTCCTGGACCGGAAACAAGCTTCCGAGGACCGGTTTCTGGCATTACAGCCATCTTCAGCCCGGCTAGCTTGAATACAGTGGCAAAGTGAGCAAGGGACACACGTCTGAGCATACCCTGCCACACTTATGGCGGCCAAAGCGGTACAAAAGGGGGGTACAAAAGGGGGTGGTGATGGACGGAGCAGCTGAACCAATCAAACACTCACACCCAGTCAAAAGATCTGGGTTTGATCCATCACCGTTCTTTAGCCCACTCTGCCACCCCAGTTCAGACAAGGCTATATGCAAATCAGTCTGACCCTGTGCCTCATGGGAACAGTCCAGCCCGAACTGCCAAGCCATGCCTTCCCTGGACCGGAAACAAGCTTCCGAGGACCGGTTTCTGGCATTACAGCCGTCTTCAGCCCGGCTTGCTTGAATCAAGTGGCAAAGTGAGCAAGGGACTCACGCCTGAGCATACCCTGCCACACTTATGGCGGCCAAAGCGGTAAAAAAGGGGGTGGTGATGGACAGAGCATCTGAACCAATCAATCACTCACACCCAGTCAAAAGATCTGCGTTTGATCCATCACCGTTCTTACACCACTCTGCCACCCCAGTTCAGACATGGTTATATGCAAATCAGTCTGACCCTGTGCCTCATGCGAACAGTCCAGCCCGAACTGCCAAGCCATGCCTTTCCGGTTTCCGGTCCAGGGAAGGCATGGCTTGGCAGTTCGGGCTGGACTGTTCCCATGATGCACAGGGTCAGACTGATTTGCATATAGCCATATCTGAACTGGGGAGGCAGAGTGGGCTAAAGAACGGTGATGGATCAAACCCAGATCTTTTGACTGGGTGTGAGTGTTTGATTGGTTTGGATGCTCCGTCCATCACCACCCCCTTTTGTACCGCTTTTTGGCCGCCATAAGTGTGGCAGGGTATGCTCAGATGTGAGTCCCTTGCTCACTTTGCCACTGGATTCAAGCAAGCCGGGCTGAAGACGGCTGTAATGCCAGAAACCCGTCCTCGGAAGCTTGTTTCCGGTCCAGGGAAGGCATGGCTTGGCAGTTCGGGCTGGACTGTTCCCATGAGGCACAGGATCAGACTGATTTTGCATATAGCCATGTCTGAACTGGGGTGGCAGAGTGGGCTAAAGAACGGTGATGGCTCAAACCCAGATCTTTTGACTGGGTGTCAGTGTTTGATTAGTTTGGATGCTCCGTCCATCACCACCCCCTTTTGTACCGCTTTTGAGTGCCATAAGTGTGGCAGGGTATGCTCAGACGTGAGTCCCTTGCTCACTTTGCCACTGGATTCAAGCAAGCTGGCCTGAAGGCGGCTGTAAATCCAGAAACCGGTCCTCGGAAGCTTGTTTCCGGTCCAGGGAAGGCATGGCTTTGCAGTTCGGGCTGGACTGTTCCCATGAGGCACAGGGTCAGACTGATTTGCATGTAGCCATGTCTGAACTGGGTTGGCAGAGTGGGCTAAAGAATGGTGATGGATCAAACCCAGATCTTTTGACTGGGTGTGAGAGTTTGATTGGTTTGGATGCTCCGTCCATCACCACCCCCTTTTGTACTGCTTTTGGCCGCCATAAGTGTGGCAGGGTATTCTCAGACATGAGTCCCTTGCTCACTTTGCCACTGGATTCAAGCAAGCCGGGCTGAAGACAGCTGTAATGCCAGAAACTGGTCCTCGGAAGCTTGTTTACGGTCCAGGGAAGGCATGGCTTGGCAGTTTGGGCTGGACTGTTCCCATGAGGCACAGGGTCAGACTGATTTGCATATAGCCATGTCCGAACTGGGGTGGCAGACTGGGCTAAAGAACGGTGATGGATCAAACCCAGGTCTTTTGACTGGGTGTGAGTGTTTGATTGGTTCGGATGCTCCCTCCATCACCACCCCCTTTTGTACCGCTTTTGGCCGCCATAAGTGTGGCAGGGTATGCTCAGACGTGAGTTCCTTGCTCACTTTGCCACTGGATTCAAGCAAGCCAGGCTGAAGACGGCTGTAATGCCAGAAACCGGTCCTCTGAAGCTTGTTTCCAGTCCCGGGAAGGCATGGCTTGGCAGTTCGGGCTGGACTGTTCCCATGAGGCACAGGGTCAGACTGATTTGCATATAGCCAAGTCTGAACTGGGGTGGCAGAGTGGGCTAAAGAACGGTGATGGATAAAACCCAGATCTTTTGACTGGGTGTGAGTGTTTGATTGGTTTGGATGCTCCGTCCATCACCACCCCCTTTTGTACCGCTTTTGGCTGCCATAAGTGTTGCAGGGTATGCTCAGACGTGAGTCCCTTGCTCACTTTGCCACTGGATTCAAGCAAGCCGGGATTAGGACAGCAGTAATGCCAGAAACCGGTCCTCGGAAGCTTGTTTCCAGTCCAGGGAAGGGATGGCTTGGCAGTTCGGGCTGGACTGTTCCCATGAGGCACAGGGTCAGACTGATTTGCATATAGCCATGTCTGAACTGGGGTTGCAGAGTGGGCTAAAGAACGGTGATGGATCAAACCCAGATCTTTTGATTGGGTGTGAGTGTTTGATTGGTTCGGATGCTCCGTCCATCACCACCCCCTTTTGTACCGCTTTTGGCCGCCATAAGTGTGGCAGGGTATGCTCAGACGTGAGTCCCTTGCTCACTTTGCCACTGGATTCAAGCAAGCCAGGCTGAAGACGGCTGTAATGCCAGAAACCGGTCCTCGGAAGCTTGTTTCCGGTCCAGGGAAGGCATGGCTTGGCAGTTCGGGCTGGACTGTTCCCATGAGGCACAGGGTCAGACGGATTTGCATATAGCCATGTCTGAACTGGGGTGGCAGAGTGGGCTAAAGAGCGGTGATGGATCAAACCCGGATATTTTGACTGGGTGTGAGTGTTTGATTGGTTCGGATGCTCCGTCCATCACCACCCCCTTTTGTACGGCAGTATTGATGGTAATAACTGCCAAAGGGATCTTACGCGCAGTTGCCAGATCAATGGTCCCAATCAGAGATAACATTAATTCCTGGATTTGTCTTTTTGTGACAAAGCCCTTCTGATCTATGTGAATTAATTGTGGTGCTACCTTTGCTATTCTCCCTGCTAGAATGCCAGTATAGATCTTATAATCTACATTTAGCAAGGAGATAGACCGATATGAGTCTGCTCTTCTCGGTTCCTTTGCAGGTTTTAGGATCAACGCTATTGTGGCTTTGCACCATGAATTTGGGATCTGTTCTTCCCCCTAATGAATTGAATTGAACAGTAGTTTCATTTCCGAAACTATTTCATCAGTAATTAATTTGTATACCTCAACTGGCAGTGAGTCCGGACCCGCTGCCTTACCATTCTTTAAATGGGAGAGCTGTTCTCTTATTTCTTCCTCAGTAATTTGGGCATCCATTATCATCCTACCCTCTGTTGTGAGTACTGGTAATTCTAAGTTGTCCATAATTGTATTGTTCTCCCATCTGATCGCACTTCCTCCGTGTATAATTCAGAGAAAAGCGAGACTTAGCAAGCCTGCATCTCCTCTTCTTTATTGGAGTTCTCGCCCTGAAGGTTAATCATCAACTTCACAATATCATTTCGTGACCTCTCAGCCCTTGCCTTCCAAACTAACAGAGCTCCAGCCTTTTCCCCATATTCAAATTGTTTCATGCGACCCGCTACCCATCTCTCTAGGCATTTTGCCTCTAACTTGTTTTTATAATTTAACCCTGCTTTTTCCAACTGCTTTATTGCATTCTTTAAGTCTTGGGTAGATCCTATCATTTGGTGTAATTTGACCTCTAAAATACCCACTTTATCCTCCAAATTCCTTAATTCAGCTCTATCCAGCTTGTTCTTATGGGTAACCAGGCTTTGTAGCACACCTCGTATATATGCCTAAAAGGCATCCCAAATTGCACCAATTGGAGCTGAGTTAACATGATCCAGAAAAAAACTCCATTTTTATTTTTTCAGGAGGATAGACACATCTAAGTCTAATAAGATGGACCTTTTAAAAGTCCATCTCAAATTGTGGCTTGCTCTTACCCCCGTTAACGTTACACATACCGCAGCGTGATTGGAGATATGCCCCGGCAAGATATTCACCTCTTTTAGTCTCTCAACCAAACTCTGTTCACTAAAAGGTAGTCGAACCAGGAGAAATGATTGTATTTTTACTATGGAAGGTATATCGCACTTTTTCCCCATTAAATACCTCCATGTGTCGACCAAACCCATTTCGTACAACATGTGTTTGATAGCCTGCCTTGTCCTAGGTGCTTTAGCCTGGCCTCCCGGCCTACTAGTCGATCTATCTAAAATTGGATCTAATAGGGTGTGAAAATTGGGCCAAATAATTATGGGGGTGGTTATCCCCGCAAGTGTCAGTTGTAAATCTATAATATGCTGGGGATTATCTACATTAGGTCCATAGAAGGCCAAACAGACAAACTCTATGCCAGAACATCAAAGAGTCACAAGGACCCACCTGCCAGAGGAAACTGTATTAGATTAAATCAACTGAATTCCTGATCCATTCCTTATCAGTACCGCCACCCCTTTACAGTATTCCGCTTGATCTGAGGCTGCATATTTCTTAACCCATCTTGATTTTTTATAAAATTCTCTGCATTCACTAGCTGTTAAATGGGTTTCCTGCATAACTACCCAGGCTGCTTTGGAGTCATCTAATTATCTCATAGCCAACTTGTCATCACCAACTTCTGCCTACTTTTTGATCTCAAACCTTTTACTTTCCAAGTCAGAACTTGTAGGATACTGTCATCCCCCATCACTCTGAATCCTTTTTTCCAGTACAGGGCCAACGACCGAAAAAGAACTGATAGCAAAACTGAAGGCTTATTATTATTATTTTTTCCAATTGCTCCCCACCCAGTGCCCTATATCCCATCTCTGCACTCCCTCTCCCACCCTTTGGACCTCCCTTGACTTTCAGGCATATACATGCCTTTAAGACCACCAGAGAGTAGGAGGAACCTACTTAAGCGACAGCAAATACTGTGCTCCCACTTCTCCTTCTTACCCTCCCCATCACTCACCCAACATCCCTATATCTCTGTTAATTCTTAACTTATACCCTATATATTTATTTTAAATTCTTGATTTAGGGACTCCGCTCTTCTTTATGGTGTTAATTAAACCATCTACTTCTTCAACTGTCCGGAGGTTTCGCATATGATTATCCCAGAGCATCGCCCGGAATTTCAATTGGGCTCTGGCTCCAACTTGTTTAACTCCTCCAACCTTTTGCCTACCTCCCTTTGTTTCTAATCAGTTGCACAAGAAACATCTGATCTGACGGAGTAGGTAACATTTTGGACTACATATGGTCCATTCCTCAGCGCGGCTCTCAAGATTGTTTGTTTGACTGAATACGAGAGAAAGTTTACAAGGATTTTTCGTGACATCTGTCTCTGCATGTGTTCTGCTCGATTTTCCCGGCCCTCTTTTGAGGAAAGGTGATTGAATGTGACTTCAGTCTCTTACCATTCCAGTGCAAGGGTTAGAGTAGTGAATGGAGCCTATTTAGTAGGCACTTTGACATGATCCTGTGTTCTCCCCCATAGATCAGGGCTTATACACATAGGCTAGGGGATAGATCCATTAGTATTAGGGATAATCCACCCTTCAGTTAGGGTATTCCATGGAGTTATGCTGAGTTCGGGCTTGGTAGGCCGCAAACGGGAGAGACTCCATCTTTCTTTCTGCTCCGGCAGCTTGGGATGCTTCTAGGTCAAGTGTAATGTTTTAGTTATGAGGTGTTGTCCGCTTAGAGAGAACCGGTTCAGGCCGGCCCTTATCGAAAGAATGTATTTTTCTCTATGTTGAAGACGCAACACTAGGCTGGCCAGCTGGAGGCGCGTCCTTGGCATGGAGTGGTACAGGAATTTGGTGGGCGGCAGGTTACTGGCCGGAATTTTCCATGAAGAGACACGCTTCTATATTAGTGAAAGTCCGAGGCAGTTGCAGGGTCAGTTCGTAGGCGGCATCTAGCCGTTAGCAGCAAAGCTATTACTTATTCCAGGGAAGACAGGCGCCATCTTGAAGGCGGAGAAGAACCAAGAGACAGATACTCTCTTAGCAGAACAGCCAGAGAGGAGAGAGTAGCCGATAAGAGGAAGGTTCCAGTGACTCGGAGAAGGGTGAAGGGAACAGCGCATAGCGGTGCAAACGTGTACCCGTGACTGCGGAGGTGTGACTTCAAGGCGAGCCGAGGCACAGACGAGAAGGGAATCTAGATGACTGCTGAGTACAGGCTTCACACTAATAAGGTGATGTCGACCCTTTCTTACTAGAGTGCACAACTTAATCTTTCACTTTTCTTTGCAGGTTATGTGTTGTAGGGTGATGTTATATAATTGTTTACTGTAATGAGAAATAAAGTCCCGTTCTTAGTGAACCGACATGTGCTGCGTGTTCTTGTATGAGAGGGTAACTTATTCTTCTAGTCAGATGCTGTTATGTGAACAGATGCTAACCCTGATCAGGTAAGTGGTAACTGAATAAGGGAGAGAGGAGCCCCTCGAACCAGTGAGCAGGTTGTACCTCATCCAAATTGGCAATCATTGTGTGATCGGTAATACTGTAGTCTTATGCCCCTGATTAATAGTGAGACTGATCCCCTTTATGTAATGGTAATCATAGGATAAACTGTCGTATGGGCAGAGAGGTCTGGATTCGTATGGGATCGCGAGGCCGCCGATTGTGATGTTGTGATACTGTCGTATGGGCAGAGAGGTCTGGATTCGTATGGGATCGCGAGGCCGCCGATTGTGATGTTGTGATACTGTCGTTTGGGCAGAGAGGTCTGGATTCGTATGGGATCGCGAGGCCGCCGATTGTGATGTTGTGATACTGTCGTATGGGCAGAGAGGTCTGGATTCGTATGGGATCGCGAGGCCGCCGATTGTGATGTTGTGATACTGTCGTATGGGCAGAGAGGTCTGGATTCGTATGGGATCGCGAGGCCGCCGATTGTGATGTTGTGATACTGTCGTATGGGCAGAGAGGTCTGGATTCGTATGGGATCACGAGGCCGCCGATTGTGATGTTGTGATACTGTCGTATGGGCAGAGAGGTCTGGATTCGTATGGGATCGCGAGGCCGCCGATTGTGATGTTGTGATACTGTCGTATGGGCAGAGAGGTCTGGATTCGTATGGGATCGCGAGGCCGCCGATTGTGATGTTGTGATACTGTCGTATGGGCAGAGAGGTCTGGATTCGTATGGGATCGCGAGGCCGCCGATTGTGATACTGTCGTATGGGCAGAGAGGTCTGGATTCGTATGAGATCGCGAGGCCGCCGATGGTGATACGAGATCTTGGTATGTATATTAGGAATTCCCTGTCCTTAGGGGGTAGATACCTGTTGTAAATAGGTCCTAGGGAGAGGAGAGAGTAACGTTCTGACTGGGTGAGTGAGGCTCCGAGGAGCTGGTTCTTTCCAATCTGAGAACCCAAGCAGAACATTTGGCGTCACGAACCGTTTACGAAACCTGTGTGCGTTGTGGTTGTCTTTCTGTTTGTTCTCGGCGCGTGCGTGGTTTCGGCTGTATATTATTTGTATATAGTTGTGTGTATAGTTTTTCTTCGAAATGTTTTCGAGAAAGTCGAAATCTGTTTTTAAGTTGCCCGTTGATATTCCCGGCTGGGATTCAACGCCTTATGAAGCCTTGGCCCGTGAGTGGGCTGATTCTACCGGTTTGAGTGAAAATTGGAATTCTTGTTTGGAGCTGGCGGAGCCGGCTGATGTGATTTCTTGCTTACAGAAGGCGCCAGTAGCGAAGGGTGATGAGCTTCCCATTTTGGGGCGCAGAGGTTGGATTGTTTTGTCTGCGTACAGGATCCTGCATGAGAGGTTGTTGAAGTTACAGACATTACATAAGGACGCGGAGGCGAACTTTGTTGAGGTTCAGAATGCTCATACCTTGTTGCGGTGTCAAAATAAATTGCTTGCCGATAAACTTGAAACGTACCAAACTATTGCCGAGAGGGCGGCTGTCCGTATTGCTCGGTATAAATACAAGAATAGACGTGGTCGAGTTTCGACGCGAAAGGTGCGTCTGGTCGTGGCGAAAGCCGGACTGGATTGGGATCCTGATGAATGGGATGGTAATATCTGGAACTCGAGTGACTCTCGTTCTTCGGATGAGGGGTCTACCAAGTGCAAGTCCTCTCGCTCCGGCCGTGATTTTAAGTCTGCTTCATGTGCCTCTGATGGTGCTTCCCGTGATTCCGCTCGTTCTTCGAGTGGTGTTGACACTTCTCACACTGATTGTTCCTCTACATTTACTGATCGAGCTCCTTGTGATGCTCGTCCCTCGGTCTCGGTGCATCCGGTTTTTCGAAGGAAGTTGCAGCAAGCTCCCGGTAATCCGAACGGTATTCCCTTGGACTCTTTGGAGGATTTCACGCAGCAGGAAATTAGTGATATTTTGCAGCGGTTTCGACAGCGAGCCGGTGAGACCTTGCTTACGTGGATGGTGCGCCTTTATGAACTGGGCGCTGCTGGCATTATGTTGGATGCTGGCGATTGTTTGAAGTTTTGTTCTTTGAGTACGGATTCTACTGTGCAGGACCATTTTCGTAACTATAATGCTGGTGGTCAAATTAGTTTGCTTCAGTTGGCGTCGGAGGGTTGTAATCAAAAGTACCCTACTGAATCTGACTGGCCTGTGAATGACAAGCCGTGGTATACTTTGCGCGATGCAGCACAACGTCTCAAGGAAGAGGTGATGAAAACTGCGATTTTTCTGAGTACTGCTGATAGATTGCTTGATGGTTTATTGACGTCTTCTGTGCGGAATCGTATAATTCGTTCTTCCCCGGTTGCTTATAAGCAAGTCATGATGACTTTATTGATCAATCAGACTGGTAATGCGTTGTCTATGGTATTGGAATCTGTACGCCAACTCGGTGAGTTGGGTGATTGGTTTAAACCTGAACGTCAGTCCCGGCCTGACACTCGTACCCCTGGTGACAATAAGTTTACTAGACGTGACATGTTTCTTGCACTTGTGGCTGATGGTGTGAGGAAGGAGGATATTGATGGTGAGACTACTTTTCGTTTGTGGGAATTGTTTCGCAAACGTGGCTTGGATCGGAAGGAGGGTGCCCGGCGTGTTCGGACGAATGAATACGATCGTGGTTATTCTGATGGTAGCGGTGATGACGACCGCCGTGGGCGTTTTGACCGTCGTGAAGATCGACGTTACGTGCGTGATTCGTCCCCCCGTCATGAGAGAGGGAGAGAGAGAGAGGGGGAAAGAGAAAGGGGGAGAGATGATTATGTTAACAGCAGACATAGAGATGAAAGGGATCAATCCCCTGAGTTGAGGAGGAGGGAGGATCGACACAGATTTTCAGATCGAAATCCGCAGTACAATACAGAGGACAGGAATCCATTTCGTAATAGAGATGGATATGAACAGGAGATATTGATACCTGAGAAACGTGAGAGCCTTTATCCTGATTTATCTTGGTGCACGGAACGCAGTAAAAATGACTAGGAAATAGGTCAAGCTCCAGTACACAGATGGGCTCACAGAGATAATAGACCCTATGTAGATATTGAAATTTTTTGGAGACATCGTAATATCCAAAGGGCCCGAGCATTGGTAGATACAGGAGCGGAGGCCACTCTTATTCATGGAAAATCAAAGAAGTTTAAAGGTCAATCTTTTACAATTACCGGATTAGGTGGAAAGGAAACTCCCGCAGTTCAAACTACACTTGAAATGAGAATAGGTAGAATTCCTAGAAAAGAATACTCTGTATTAGTGGTGCCACTTTTAGAATATATATTTGGAATTGATATTTTGAAAGGAATGACTTTGCATTTGGATGATGGATGTTATCAATTTGGAACTAAACATTATATATCGTCCAGGCCTGTCCGGGTTGGTCGCTTAAGAATGCCCCCCATAAAGATTCCCCGGGCGACAAAAGTGGTTTGTCAGAAGCAGTATCGTATTCCAGGTGGTCATGAAGAGATTAGTACCACTATTCAGGATTTGGTGGATGCAGGAGTTATAACTCCAGTTACTTCTGCTTGGAATAACCCTGTTTGGCCCGTACGTAAGAGTGATAATTCTTGGCGCATGACTGTTGATTATCGAGAATTGAATAGACACACACCCTCTTTGACTGTTGCAGTACCGGATATTATTACCCTAATTGAAAGAATCCAAAAGCATCCAGGTACATGGTATGCGTCCATTGATATTGCTAATGCTTTCTTTTCGATCCCGATTGCCCCTGAGTGTCAGGAACAATTCAGTTTTACGTGGAACGGGCGTCAAATGACGTTTAGAAGTCTTCCCCAGGGCTATGTGCATAGTCCTACGATATGTCACCGGCTGGTGGCAGAGCATTTGGCTGAGGTACCTGTACATCCGCAGATTCAGATATGTCATTATATTGATGATGTTTTGATTCAAGGTGAAACACAAGATGAAGTTCAGACCCAATTGGATAAAATCATTGAGTGTCTGCGTGAGAAAGGTTGGGAAATCAACCCAGATAAATTACAAGGTCCATCCCAGACTGTGAAATTTTTGGGCATTAATTGGCATGAAGGTCACAGAGAAGTGATCCCCCAGGTTAAACAGAAAATTCTTGATTTTGCAGTTCCGAGAAATAGGAAAGAAGCCCAAAGCTTCATTGGTTTGTTTGGTTTTTGGCGCCAGCATATTCCCCATTTGAGTCAAATATTGGTCCCTTTGTACCGTGTCACTCGTAAAAAGAATGCGTTTGAATGGGGTAAACCACAGCAAGATGCATTTAGTCTGGCAAAAGAAGCAATTCAGCATGCTCTGGATTTATGGCCTGTATGTGATGGTGATGTGGATTTGAATGTGTCTGTACAAGGCCTTTATGCAAATTGGAGTTTGTGGCAGAAACAAGGCAGAAGTAAAGTACCGTTAGGTTTTTGGACCAAAAAGTTACCCGATGCTGGTGAGCGATATACACCTTTTGAGAAACAGTTGCTTGCATGTTATTGGGCTCTGGTGGATACCGAGCAATTGACTTTGGGACATGATGTCGTTTTGCGACCTGAAATTCCTATCATGCAGTGGGTTTTGAGTTCGCCGAAAACTCACCGAATTGGACATGCTCAAGAGGCGAGTGTGATTAAGTGGAAATGGTATATACAAGACAGGGCACGTGTGGGACCGAAAGGAGTTGCATCTTTGCATGAGCAGGTGGCGCGGGCACCATCGGCTGAGACTGAGAGTGAATGTTCCGTACCTTTAGTACAGGAGTCTCCTGTTAAGTGGGGTAAACCATTTGATGATTTGTCCGCGGAGGACAGAAACCATGTCTGGTTTACGGATGGTTCAGCAAGGTTCATAGGAACGAAACGACATTGGAAGGCGGTGTCCTATAATCCGATCACACAAAAATTGCTGAGTACAACTGGTGAGGGAAAGAGCAGTCAATTTGCTGAACTCTATGCTGTTTATCAAGTTCTGAAACAAGAGTTACCTGGTACATGTCATATCTTTACTGATTCTTGGTCTACTGCCGATGGACTGGCAGTTTGGTAACCGACCTGGCATTCCCATAATTGGGAATTGCATTCAAAAGAACTGTGGGGAAAAGAATTATGGCAGGAGATTTGGGAAATGCTCCCACAGAGTACTGTTACAATCTTCCATGTGGATGCTCATACCCCGATAGACTCTCTTGACAAATTCTTTCATAATATTGCAGATGAGAAATCTAAAATTGCTGAGGCACTGGTGGACATGCAAGAGTCTGATATGGCGGGATTGGCGAAATGGGCCCACCAGAAAGCAGGACATTATGGAGAGAAAGCCACTAGCAGGTGGGCTGCTGATCGAGGAATTTATATTCCCCTAGATTTAATCAAAGACATTATTTTGCATTGTCCCATTTGTCAGCATGCTAGGCAGCGCAAAGTGCCTCAAATTGTTAAAGGTCATTTACATCGCAGGAAATTGCCCGCCCAAATTTGGCAAATTGATTATATTGGTCCACTTCCTATGAGTAGAAATTGCCAATATGTTTGCACCATTGTTGATACATACAGTGGCTTGTTGGTGGCCCTTCCCTGTAAACAAGCTACCCAAATGAATACCATTAAAACATTGGAATTGATTATGCTGTATTATGGTGTCCCATTCCAAATTCAATCTGATAATGCATCCCATTTTCGTGGAAGATTGGTGCAGGAATTTTGTGTGGAAAATAATATCGAATGGGTGTTTCATATACCATACTATCCACAGGCCTCAGGTCTAGTGGAAAGATTAAATGGCTTGCTAAAAGATCAACTGCGGAAACTAACTGATGACAAATATAAGAATTGGCGAGATTATTTATTCCAGGCATTGTTAATTCTGAATAATCGTCCCTTTCTAAATGCTGAATCCCCATTGATGCGTTTATTTCCTCCGAATGTTGATGCAAAGCCCAATGAGATAAATGAGACTGTGATGTACTGGGAGATTACCCCCGGAGCACTGGCTCCATGTAGAGCGACCCCAGGGTCGGCAGGTTTAGATTTACATGCCATGAATGACACTGTTATAAAAAGTAAGAATCAAGTCATCATTGAAACTGGTGTTGGTGTTCATATACCAACTGGGAATTTTTGATTAATCGCCCCTAGATCGGGGCTGGCTGTAAAAGGTGTACAGGTGCTTGGAGGAATCATTGACAGTGATTATCAGGGAGAGATTAAGGTGCTCCTGCTGAATAGCAGTGAGGTTGACCTATCGATACATCAAACTGACCGAGTGGCTCAATTACTAATAATGCCTGTTTTCAGTGGTGAGATCACGAAAGGCACTGCCCCGACGTTGCTAACTGTACGAGGTCAAAAAGGTTTTGGTTCCACGGATAATCCTGGAGCTAGAGTTTGGGTGCAGTCGCCTAAGAATCCCCCTGAACAGGCTGAGATTATTGTCACCGGTCATGATAACACTGTTCTAGTTATGAGACCAGGGAAAGAAAGCTGGGAAGCTGTCCCGGCTGACAAATGTTACTTACAAGAATAAATAATGCCTGTATTTGATTTTCTTTCAGATCATTCTCTGGACTGTTGCTAGACATAGATCAGTTAGTTTTGTTTCATATTATTCTTCCACAGATGTTAGTTCTGTTTAATGAATGTGTAATAGACTGAGGTCAAGGGTGAAATGTTCTGCTCGATTTTCCCGGCCCTCTTTTGAGGTAAGGTGATTGAATGTGACTTCAGTCTCTTACCATTCCAGTGCAAGGGTTAGAGTAGTGAATGGAGCCTATTTACTAGGCACTTTGACATGATCCTGTGTTCTCCCCCATAGATCAGGGTTTATACACATAGGCTAGGGGATAGATCCATTAGTATTAGGGATAATCCGCCCTTCAGTTAGGGTATTCCATGGAGTTATGCTGAGTTCGGGCCTGGTAGGCCGCAAACGGGAGAGACTCCATCTTTCTTTCTGCTCCGGCAGCTTGGGATGCTTCTAGGTCAAGTGTAATGTTTTAGTTATGAGGTGTTATCCGCTTAGAGAGAACCGGTTCAGGCCGGCCCTTATCGAAAGAATGTATTTTTCTCTATGTTGAAGACGCAACACTAGGCTGGCCAGCTGGAGGCGCGTCCTTGGCATGGAGTGGTACAGGAATTTGGTGGGCGGCAGGTTACTGGCCGGAATTTTCCATGAAGAGACACGCTTCTATATTAGTGAAAGTCCGAGGCAGTTGCAGGGTCAGTTCGTAGGCGGCATCTAGCCGTTAGCAGCAAAGCTATTACTTATTCCAGGGAAGACAGGCGCCATCTTGAAGGCGGAGAAGAACCAAGAGACAGATACTCTCTTAGCAGAACAGCCAGAGAGGAGAGAGTAGCCGATAAGAGGAAGGTTCCAGTGACTCGGAGAAGGGTGAAGGGAACAGCGCATAGCGGTGCAAACGTGTACCCGTGACTGCGGAGGTGTGACTTCAAGGCGAGCCGAGGCACAGACGAGAAGGGAATCTAGATGACTGCTGAGTACAGGCTTCACACTAATAAGGTGATGTCGACCCTTTCTTACTAGAGTGCACAACTTAATCTTTCACTTTTCTTTGCAGGTTATGTGTTGTAGGGTGATGTTATATAATTGTTTACTGTAATGAGAAATAAAGTCCCGTTCTTAGTGAACCGACATGTGCTGCGTGTTCTTGTATGAGAGGGTAACTTATTCTTCTAGTCAGATGCTGTTATGTGAACAGATGCTAACCCTGATCAGGTAAGTGGTAACTGAATAAGGGAGAGAGGAGCCCCTCGAACCAGTGAGCAGGTTGTACCTCATCCAAATTGGCAATCATTGTGTGATCGGTAATACTGTAGTCTTATGCCCCTGATGAATAGTGAGACTGATCCCCTTTATGTAATGGTAATCATAGGATAAACTGTCGTATGGGCAGAGAGGTCTGGATTCGTATGGGATCGCGAGGCCGCCGATTGTGATGTTGTGATACTGTCGTATGGGCAGAGAGGTCTGGATTCGTATGGGATCGCGAGGCCGCCGATTGTGATGTTGTGATACTGTCGTATGGGCAGAGAGGTCTGGATTCGTATGGGATCGCGAGGCCGCCGATTGTGATGTTGTGATACTGTCGTATGGGCAGAGAGGTCTGGATTCGTATGGGATCGCGAGGCCGCCGATTGTGATGTTGTGATACTGTCGTATGGGCAGAGAGGTCTGGATTCGTATGGGATCGCGAGGCCGCCGATTGTGATGTTGTGATACTGTCGTATGGGCAGAGAGGTCTGGATTCGTATGGGATCGCGAGGCCGCCGATTGTGATGTTGTGATACTGTCGTATGGGCAGAGAGGTCTGGATTCGTATGGGATCGCGAGGCCGCCGATTGTGATGTTGTGATACTGTCGTATGGGCAGAGAGGTCTGGATTCGTATGGGATCGCGAGGCCGCCGATTGTGATACTGTCGTATGGGCAGAGAGGTCTGGATTCGTATGGGATCGCGAGGCCGCCGATGGTGATACGAGATCTTGGTATGTATATTAGGAATTCCCTGTCCTTAGGGGGTAGATACCTGTTGTAAATAGGTCCTAGGGAGAGGAGAGAGTAACGTTCTGACTGGGTGAGTGAGGCTCCGAGGAGCTGGTTCTTTCCAATCTGAGAACCCAAGCAGAACAGCATGTTACGTCTGAAAGGGTCCTCGCTGTATTTCAAAGTCCAAGTTAAAGTCTGGTCTATCTTTCAGAATAGTTTCTTTTAACAATTTGATTATAAAAGCCTGACTGAATACGAGAGAAAGTTTACAAGGATTTATCTCAACTTTTGTCAATGCATGTTACGTCTGAAAGGGTCCTCGCTGTATTTCAAAGTCCAAGGTAAAGTCCGGTCTATCTTTCAGAATAGTTTCTTTTAACAATTTGATTACAAAAGCCTTAATGTTGGTCCCTTCTTCAGCTTCCGGGACGTTTAAAAACCTCAAATAATTTCTCCTGGAATGATTTTCAATTCTTTCCAGGTCTTCCCTAAGACCCATATTTTCCTTGAGCAGGGCTCCCAGCCCGTCTGAGATTTTTGTAATGTCTTTCCTGATCAATACTACTGCTTCCTCCAATGCACTTCTCCACGCTGAGACATCATCTCTTTTCTCTGCCAATGTTGTACAAGAATCTTGTATATCTGCCTGGTTGGCTTCCGATGGTTCAAATCCACTCCTAATCTCCTCTTTTAGGTCAAGAAGAATGGAGGCCAGCAGGGTTTCAAGATGTATATACAATCCTCCTGTCTCCACTACAAGGAGGTCTTTATGTCCTGTCCTTACCTCACCATCTACCTCATCTATGATCTCAAGGGCACTAAACCTGTTCTGTGTTGGTATCTGGAAAACCCCCTCAGCCATAACTCGACCACCACTGATTGCTTCATCGCCCCCATAGCCTCTTGCGCTATATTAGCTTCTACTTCTACTGACGCGGCAGGGGCCGTAATCAGCTCTGATTCTTTTAGTGACATAGCTGCTGATTTCGCACCCTCTAACCTAGAGGTTATTGTTGTATGGGTCAGGACCTTATAAAATGTTTTATGGGAGGGGGTAACCCTAACCTGAGGGGGTGAAATTGTTTTTCCCCTTCCCTGAGGACTCTTTCCCTGCTGCCTAAGTGGCTTTCCTGCTCTCGCCAGTTGTATTGGGGCTGACCCCCTGACTTTATATGTGCTTGTGTCACTGGAGACCTCAGGGGATAAGGGTAACTGTAAAACAGAGCTGATCCCAACAGATTTCCCAACAGCCCGGGTTCCCAGGGTGTACCTGGAGATTTTATCTGGAAAGGCACCTGTTTTTTCCAGCGATGTGGTACTCTTCTCCATAGAAGCACTCTGTAAGGTTTGTGAAGCTCTTTGAACTCTTTTATAGCCTCTCTGGTGTTTATTTACATGCCGATATTCATCGGTTGAGCTGGGGTCCAGAGAGTCAATCACACTAGCTCTCCCTTCTATTGTGGTCTCAGGAGGACTTGTGCTGCTTCTCCAGCTGTGCAAGAGAGCTCGCACTGGACAGGAACATCATAGCAGCACCGTGCACGCTTCCACGTCGAAGCTGCTCTCCCTGCCTCCTAGAGGCTCCATGGAACGTCATTGCTATGCTGCATCGATTTACGCCGATACTAGATGAGTGGTTTTGCTATTAGCTCAAACACATGCTAGGTACGGTTGAGTGCGGTGAGGGGGCCGCACAACTAGATACACAATCTCCGTATATCTCGGGCGGCCCGCAATGGTTTACCTCGCAGCCGCCATGTTTCCCTTTCTGTTATACACGATCACGACTCCCTGGTGTCATTTTTAACAAAAAGCTGTCTTTTAAATATCATGCTAATGCAGTGGTCTCCTCATCTTTTTATGTCTTAAAATGGTGAAGAAACTGCTTCTGTTTATCCCGATCAATGCCAGGAGAAAGTTAATATGTACTTTGGTTATGTCCAAAGTTGATTACGGTAACAGCCTATTGATTAATGCTCAGGAAATGGTTCTTAGTAAGCTGTAGTTAGTGCAGAATGTGGCTGCTAGGATACTGTCGGGCACTCCAAAATGTAAATCTATCTCTAAGGTGGTTAGACAGCTTTACTGGCTGCCTATAAGAAGCAGAACAAAATTCAAAGCACTCTACATTGCCTATAAGGTCATTCACAACATAGGGCCGGAATTTTTGAAGAATTCTTTCCAGCTATACACTCCCATCAGATCCTTGCATTCAGCAGGTGCTACCTTCTTGTTGTTCCAAGAACCTACAGATCCAATTGGGGCGACAGAAGTTTTGTAATTGCCGTGGCCAAGCTGTGGAACTCTCTTCCCTTGCAAATTAAAGCCAATCCTACTCTATTGTGATTCAGGAAACAAATAAAAACATGGCTCTTCAATTAATAGGTCTTTTCATCCAGGTTATGCCTTCTCTAGCACTTAGCGTCGAGACACCTATGGGTATTTGCGCGCCTTATAAGTTGTTTTAACATAACATAACAGTATTAGGTTTGCTATTTTTGCCTACCTTTTACCTCTTTATTAAAGCAGCAATAGTTAGGGAAAAGTATTTATAAGTTTCTATATACTTAAAAAAATAAAACTACTGGGTACTGCTGTACTGCCTCGGGAGTTCTTTTGAAGGTAAAATAAATTAAAAACACACTTTGTCATAATTCAAATGTGATACTCCTTCAAAACGTCTTGGGATGCAATCCAAGAAATGTGCTATTTCTCTTGATTCCTTGATGCCAGGACAGGGTATCTCTTAGGCTTAGCATCTATTCATCCAGGGCCGTGTCTGTCAGTTAAGGACTCCTAGGATGGTGTAGGAAGATGCCACATGCTTGTGAGTGAATCCTTGGATTGTGTCCTAAACATTTTGCAGGAGTATCAAGTTTGAATTATGACACAGTGTCTTGAGCCCTGTATCACATATCAGTGTTGAACACATGATGATTTTTTTGTTAACATACAACGATATGATAACAGAAGATTTTAAATACAAATTTGAAAAATTAACTAAAGGACCTATATGTTCATCTGTTCTTGTTGTACATACTTCATTTTGACTTTACTCATTTCAGTTTGTAATGTTTCCTCTCTATTGTGTTTAAATACACTCTACAACACTCAATTACAGGACACTACAGTTTATGTCACAACACTTTATGCTCCTCCATTCTATGTTATTCCACTCTATCCTATTCCACTGTTGGGAACTCCACTGAACAACAGTACACTGTAGGCTTTCCTACTCTATGACACTCCACTCTATGCCACACCAGTGCACACTGCCTCACCATACGCTATTACTTTAAATAACACTCCACTCTGCATAACTCCACTGTATACCAGTTCACTATATGCAGCTCCACTGTACGACCTTCCAATGTACTGAAGTACGCCACTCACTCAATTTAATTCAAATAACTTTATTCGGTTTCATGTAATAAAACCATAAAAGCACAAGCTAAAATACATACAATCCAGATGGTACCATCCCCTGGTTAAACAAATGATATACAATGTAAAAATATATGTGAAATTATTTGCAAATTAAAGATATATGATAACCAAATCTCCACAAACATACATAGAATATTTTCTAAACAAAACGTTCTAGATTGTGCGGTAAGAAATTGCGCTTGATCAAGTCATTAGTTAAACAGGCTAGTGGAGCAAGGTAAAGTGCATAGTGCCACAATTAGTGGCAAGGGTCAAGCGGGTTAGTCACAACTCGCCCTGAGCCTGATTGCGGATTTTAAAAATTTAAGCACATAAAAAACAGTGTTAATCGTCAACATTTGAAGAAATATAAAAGGGGGGCGTACTTGGCTAAAATTGGCCTGTTTCAAAACAGGGAATAAAAAAGATTTTCTAGGTGTATCATAAAATGGGCAAAACATTGTGAAATGAACCATGTCCTGCAGAGATGTACCATCGCAGCCGCAGGACAAAAGAGTTTGCCATTTGTTCTGACCACTAGGACCGGTAAGAAGAAGATGGAAAAGATCAAACCGGAACCTGGTCAGAAGAAAATGGTCGTATGAGTTTGTGAAACCCAGCAGGTACGGATCCACCAACAGGGTAGTTCTTAACATGATGAAGCAATGTATACTGGGCTTCAGAAGCTCATTCTCCTCCCTTGCCATGGACTGGCGTACAAAGAAGGCCGTCTTGATAAGGGCTAGATCTTTCTTATTCGTTGCATCAGGTTGGAGAAATGGTCTCCGCTTCCCACACTCGTGAGACTCCTTTCTACATATTTGAGCTATGGTACCCTGGATGCGTGATCGAGGGGTAGACAATCTTTTAAAATTGCTTTATTTAGGGAGGTCCCCTCTCTCTCCATGCCACTCCAATGTACGCCACTCAACTGTGTGCTGTTCCAGTGTATAATACTCCACTCTATGCCACTCAACTATGCTTTTCAATTATTTAGGACGCCAGTGTAAATCACTCCACTATACATCACTACAATCAATTTAATTCCACTCTACACCACTCCATTGTATGCTACTCCACTGTATGCCACTCCACTGAATACACTCCACTGTATGCCACTAATATCTATGATATTCCACTCCATGCCACTCCACTCTATGCCACTCCAATGTACGATCTTCCACAGTATGCTAATTCCCTCCATGCTATTCCACTGTGTGCAACTTCACTCTACAACACTACACTGTTTCACTCTATGACATTCCATGCAATGACACTACACTCTATTCCACTCTACTGTATGCAATTCCAATCTACACTACTACACTGTACCTCACTCTACCCCATGCCACTCCACTGTACGCTGTTCAATTCTAACCAACTCTATTGCATGATATTCCTCACAACTCAACTCCACGGTATGCTATTCCACTACAATCTACCATACTCCACTCTATGCCGTTGTACACTACACCACTTAACTGTATGATATGCAACTCTGCACATTTAAATTGTCCGCTATTCCACTGTACACAGATACAATCTACGCCACTCCACTCTATGCCACTCCATTCTACACTATTCCAGAGTATGGAACTATAATGTACAGCATTCCACTGTATGGTATTCCACTCTACCCCACTCCACTGTATCCTACTCCTCTCTATGCCACTTTAATGTACGCTATTCCACTGTATGCCACTATACTGTCCTGTTACTCTCTATGCCACTCCACTGTACAACACTCCACTCAACACTAATTCACAGTGAGCTATTCCACTATGCACCACTCCAGAGTATGTCACTCTACTGTACACCACTCAAATCTGCGCCAATGCACCATACACAAGTGCACTGTACACCAATCTACTCTACACCATTCCACTTTATGCTGTTCGACTCTACCCCACTACACTGTAAGCCCCTCCAGTGTATGCCACTATAATGTATGCCACGCCACTGTACGCTACTGTACTTTATGTCAGGCCACTCTACATCACTTCACTCTACACTATTACACTGTATGCCACTCCACTCCATGCTACTCCACTATATAACACTCCACTGAATGCTATTCCACTCTACCCCACTCCACTGTATGCCACTCCAGTCAAGGCCGCTCCACTGTGCACCACCGGCAATTGGCTGTATGCTGTTCCAGTCTAAGCTATTCCACTCTATGTTATTCCCGTGTATGCCACATACTCATCTAGTCTAGTCTAGTCTAGACTATTCCATTGTATACCACTCCACTGTACCCCTCTCCACTGTTTGCTATTCCATTTTACACAACTTTACTCTATGCCACTCTACTGTATGACATGCTACTCCACTGTATGACCAGCTACTCCACTCTATGATACTCCACACCACTTCACTTTATAACATTGTACTCCCCTATGCACAATGCTACTTCACTCTACTCTATTTCATTCCACAACACTAGACACTGTGAATCTAGAGTGTATGACATTGTTCTTCGCTATACTCTACGAAACTGCACCTAACAACACTCAATTAAATACAACTAGGCACTATGGTTTGAAATATTTTTATTACAAAATTAAAACCATTTATATTCAATGAGAAAACCGAAGGTTAAAGCTAATTTATAGTTAGGAAAATGTTATGTATTCTTTCTATACACACCCAACTTAAACTATACAAACTTTAGAAATGATAAATTATAGTTATAACTTAAATTACTAATTTATGCATCAGCTCTTGGAAGACCTGGTCCTGCCTCCACTTTTTTAATAGTCTTCCGCCCGCCTACGAGATGGTCTGGCCACTCTGTTTAGATACTGGGGGTTCGATAGAAGATAGACCATAGGAGTCCTGCCGACTCCGCCTGGTACATTTGCTCAAGTCGATGGCAGAATGGGCAAAATCAGCTCTTGGAGGGAGGACCACCAGTGTGTCCCCTGGGCCAATCATGATGTGCCTTCTCACTGACGTGACTGTGGTGGTAAAACCTCCACACCTCAGTTGGTGGTTTGGAAGGAATATCTGACAGAAACTCGTCTTTTATCACTTTCACACTTTCTTTTCTGCCCTGGATCCGATTTTCCAAGTCCTGCCACTGCTGCTGCTGCTTGATGAAGCAATCGACGGTAAGCTCCACTTTTACCTGTTACCTTTTGACTTGTCTGTTACCATTTGTACTGGACTCATGCATTTGTAAAACTTTCTTACAAGTATTAGTATACCAACGTGCAATGCATATGTCTGCAATATTGACATTTAAGAGCATTAAAAAAACACAAATGTATGATCACATTGTATGTGTACATTTGGTGCAAGCTGCCTTAAAAAATGACCACTTGCATAAAAAAGGATATCAAATTAAAAATCGAAAAGTTATCATATAGGTGTGTTGAAATACATTCCGAAAATTGTCACGTTTAAACGTAAGCAACACGCATAATTGGAATCAGTGCAATGTAACATGGTGTAGAAAGTGCACTAGACAAGATATGACCTTTACCTTTTTACACATCACCTGGAAAATCAATATCACTCCCAAATTTGAAGTATTCAACATATACATCCATGCAATATTTCCCCTTGTCTAGTGCAAGTTCTGTACTGTATCCAATTTCAATAGTCACAATATTGTATAATGTGCAAAGCATATGTGCTCATGGTGATCAGTAATCAAGCTGAAACAAATACACCTGTGGTAACACATCTCCCCCAAAAGTGTTAAACATCAATTAGTTGGTGCAAGTGGCCATTATTATGATGAATGCCTGCACTTACATTCAAATGACCATAACATACTATGATAACCAGTGTATGCACTTAACAAAATAGCCATTAATAGAATATGTTATTTATCATGGTGAAGAAAATTAAGTACTTCACATTTTAGTCAGAAACATTGCTAGGAATGAAACTATTGCAAATGAGATTTAATGCCAGCACAAATTTGCTGAACTTAAAATAATGGATTTATTATAAACAATGAAATAAGTCAAATGGCAAACTATAAAATGCCAAAGTCCTGTGCACTGTTGTGCAGTAGGATACAGCTTGCCTCCTAATTCAGTGCTAAGGCAAACCTCCACAGGAAGGGGCATTAAGTGGGCAGAGCAGGTACCTCAAACATCTTACTTGGGAGGGGGGGTTGCATTTGGGAGTGGTGCTCTGAGGTATGGTAGGGGGGTTTGGGAGGAGTGCCCTTGGGTTTGGGAGGGGGTTTGTGTTTGGGAGGGGTAATTTCGGTTTTAGAAGGGGTGGTTTCTGTATTGGGAGGGGTGCGTTGGGATGTGGAAAGGGTAGGTTGGGGTGTGAAAGGGGTAGCTTTGCCTTTGGGAGGGGTGGTTTTGGGATTTGGAAGTAGTTATGGCAAGGGCAAACAATAAAGTCTCATGGGTGAAATGAATAGGATGTTAGTGAGGGGAGTTGGATTTCAGAGGTAGAAGGAGTGGCAATGGCCGATGTGCATGTATCTGTTGAGGGTGCAGGTGCCTATGTGTCAGCTGTATGTTGTGCATGCTTGGGTACATCTTGCTTCTTATGTGTCTGTTGTTTGGTTGAGTGTGGGCATTTGTGTTTTGTGGGTGTGGGTTCTAATGTGTGTATGTGTGTACGTGGATGGGTGTGGTTGTGGTGCATGTGGGTGTGGTGGTGGATATGGAGTCTGTGGATATGCTGGTGGTGGTGCATGTGGGTTTGGTGGTGAGTGGGGTATCTGTGGGTGTACAGGTGGTGTTGCATGTGGGTGTGGTGGTACATGTGGTATCTGTGGGTGTGCTGGTGGTGGTGCGTGCAGGTGTCATACTTTTGGGTGTGCTGGTGATGGGAGTGGTGCATCTGAGTGTAGTGGTGGCTGCAATGTCTGTGGGTTTACTGGTGTTGGTGCATGTGTGTGTGGTGGTCATTGCAGTGTCTGTGTGTGTGCTGGTTGTAGGGTGGTGCATGTGTGTGTGGTTGTGGTATCTGTGGGTGTGCCTGGTCGGTCAGGCTGGACTGTTCCCATTGGGCGCAGGGCCAAGACTGATTTGAATATGGCTGGGTAACAAATTGGAATGGCATGGTGAGCAAAGAAACAATGGATTTAGGCCCAGATCTCTTTACTGGGGTGAATGTATAACATTGTTCTGCATTCTGTCCATCAATTGTTCTTTTTGTATGTAACAAAACATTAGTATTGTAACATGTGAAACTAAAATAGGTACTTAACCCCTTCATGCTGCTGTTAGGCTCTCAACTGCCCAGCTAGCTGGGAATAGGCCACCTGTGAAGATGAGGACACCGAGAAAGTTAAATCAGGTGTATTTTGTAAAACCTCAGGTACAGAGTAAGGACCCCAGCGAACCATCCAGCTTAACTGTTGGATGTATGACGTTACCACGCGATCAAAATGATCGCGGTACATCACAACGCAGCTTTTAGAACGTAGGGTGCTGGACTTAGGAATAGTATGATTTACTATTCCAACTCCAGCCTACGTACAGTAGGGAAGGTTTTGGAGTAGTAAATCACATTATTCCTTAGTTTAGAGCGCCCTCCAGTGCAAGTCGTGGTAACGACTTGCGTTGTAAAAGCTGCGTTGTGAATGTATTGCGGTGTTTTGACCACGTAGTAAAGGTTGTTTCCCTAACTGTTTCTCTCCAAGTTCCAAGAGTCCCCCCCTGACATCATGCATTAAACAGTTAGTTAATGGTTCAAACAAAAGTTGTCTAACTTTATTTTAGATAACTCCAAATCATACTTTGACTTAGGTGATAATATATATGAAATCCAAAGGTAGACGATAGAAAAGATGTATCCCTCTTTCTAGGGTGAAAATGTTCATCAAATCATACTACACCAGACAACAGCAGACTGATTCTGTCAATCTATTGTCTCCACTAAAGATTAGACCTATGGAAATTAGTATAGTATGTTTCCTGGAGGAGCTGCAGATGTAGAACTTAAACAGGATGCAATCAGTAAGGCAAATAGTTTAATAAGATATCAAAGTAAGTTGAATGTTTGCTATTCCTCACACGGCAGACTGGTTATGCTGCTTTATACAGGTCTCAAATACCTAAAATGGGTGGACGTGCTCAGATTCCCTGGTGTTTGGTGTACACGGTGTTGATTAGCATGTGTCAGCCACTTAATGCCTCACTCACTCGACTTTGCTCGAGGCTTAGAACACACTACTGGAACCGGGCGAGTTATGAACAATCACACTTATAACAATGAAGATGTTATGCTGTGACAAATACAGCCTTCTCACACTTAGACCCTGCTTACAAGCTTCCTGAGCTCATGTTGAAATCCTGATTGCAGTGCTATCAAACGTTAGCTTCAGAGGAGCACAAAATTAAGATAAATGTGGTTTATTGCTCTGAAGTGGCATTGCAGTGCAGGAAATAGATAAAAACAGTACCTTTGTTCCGATTGCCCCCAAAGCAAAGAGTTGATCTGATAAAAATTACAAGACACAAACCTAAGTACTTAAGTTGATCTTTCGTTGTTGAGTTCCAGGTTAGGGTACCCACTTGTTGTCAATGTGAAGCCGAATGAACAAGGTTAAATCAAAGGATCAGATTTGTTTTGAAAATCAACAGGTAAAGAGCGAAGACCACAGCCAACCATTCAGGCTAACTGTTTTCCTCCAAGTCCCCAGTTTGTTTCCACCACTGACATTATAGGGCTGTCATCAACTTTCCAACCCTGAAATCATAAGGGGCCCATCAATGCCACCTCTAGATACCACACCACTGCAAGAATGCATGCCATAAGGGGGGCAGGGTGTGCTCAAGCTTTCAACGTTAGGAGGACAGCCTGAGCTGGACTTTGGGTGACTTTCTGGTCCAGTGTCATAGGTCCTCCCACCTTTTCCTGCAATTCAGGCTGCACCACTTGTAGCCCCCAGGGTCTGCACCTTCCTGGCCATGACCTTCAGGATCTCCTGTTTCAGATGGTGATTCCCCTGTATGGATAGAAGAGATGAACCCCAAAATATAAATGGCTTTGTGACTTTTTGTTTCCATATTAATGTAACACACTTTTACTATATCTATCACAAGTATGACTTATGAGTTACCATACAACATGTGTATTTTCACATGCTGACCAAATCAATTATTTTATCCACACTTTTGTGGTGATCTGTTGACTACCATCATTCCTTGTCATGCTCTACACTCACTAATTCAGGCCAGTGACATCATCTAGCTCAGGCGTCTCCACCAGTTTCTGTGATGTGAGCTACTTCAGATCAGTGCAAAAAATTGTGAACTACTGAAGTCTAAACAACTTGTGCATTGTTACCAGACACCCTCAAGGCCAGCTTCATTGACTTGATAACCTTAGTCCATAAAGCCAGATACCATGGTTTACACTCCATACTATGACTGAGGGGACTATGAAAGGTCTGCCATGTGTGTCAGTGAGAGCATGCTTTCTGGGGATATATGAACATGTGTACCTATGAATGGGATATAATTGTACGGGTGACAGAGTCAGTGTGATATGTACTTGCAGCACAGAACACAGATGTTGCAATGTGCGGCACAATTACAATTGTATGTCCATTTGAATTGTGGGAATTTAAAAGTGCAGAGAAATATTTGACCAAACACTTCATATCATGGAACATTTGTCTGCACTGGGCTGTGTCTTGCATAAATACTTATGGGACAGTAAATACTGTCCACTGGGAGTAAGGCTGTGCAACACTTTGAAATGGAAGGAAATGAAGTGTTAGCCCAAGAAGTTAGTTAACTCTCAATTTCATTTTGTTATTATTATTTTTTTATTTATTTTCAGAACCAGTAAAGAAAGTAGTCAAAATACAGAGTATAGCATCGAGTAGTACCACAAAATATGATCACAGTTTCAGAGAAAGTATAGTCAGGAAGTGCAAAACCAAATCAACTTGTCAAACTTATGATATATACATAGGAGAGGTACATGTCAATTAAAAATTGAGAAATAAGGTAGAGCGGAAGAAGAAGAAGAGAAGGAAAGCAAAAGAGGCGTAGGGATAAAAAGAGAGAGACACATTGGCTAATTCATCACAACTTTACGGTATGCGTGACCTAACTCCGGCCTTCAATGTGGCTATGGGCATCCGGATCGCATTCCCACGCTTAGCGGCCTTGATCCCTCTCGTAGCATAGATGGCATTCTCGAGATTGTAAACAGCAATAAGGCGGACGAGCCACATTTGAAAGCTTGGTGGGTCAGTGTCTTTCCACCGTGCTGCTAGTATGACTCTTAGGACGGCGGTTCCAATAAATAGCATTGCTTCCTCCTTTGTATTTAGGTTGAGTGTACTGTCATATCCAAGCATGTAAACTGTGGCGGAGACAGGAATCTCGTGACCAAACACCTCTTCCCAGAAAACAGATATCATTTTTTTAATTAGGGTTAGCTCACTACACTCGCTAAACATATGTATTAATATTGCTGGGCCGGATAGACATCTGGGGCAGTGATCATTCTCCCTTTTGGCCAAAGCATGCAGATTTGCGGGAGTAAAATATAGGTTAAATATAGTTTTGTAAGTCTGGGCTTTAAGGCTAGCTGACATAAGGAGACGAGATGTTAGTTCTAGACTCATATTAATGTCTATATTTGGATTACCCAATTTATCCTCCCAGGTTACTTCCATTTTCTCTACATCATCTTGGGGTTTTTCCAGCAATAGTCTATAGATTGAGCCGATTCTGGTCGTCTTTCTAGCAATAGCTTCAATGATATCAATTCTACCTGTGCTAACACTGGGAGCTTTTAGTTTGAGTATAGTATGTACCTGGACAAATTTAAGATAGTCCCCATTAGATAAATGAAATTTTGCCTGTAAATCTAAAAAAGTGGTGTCCTGGTTTTTCATCAGGAAGTTCCCTACAGTGTTAATTCCTAAAGATTCCCATTTTTTTTAGATGACATCAATCCCTAGGCCGGGAAGAAGATTAGAGTGCCAGAGAGGGGTGTATCTGTTTATTTTTAATATTTGCATATACTTAGTCGTTCTAGACCATATTCTCCGGGCATTGGAAATGATTTTAAATTTGCTCTTTTTGTAGTAACTTGCTTCCACCTGCCTCAAAAAGAGACCTTTAGCTTTCTGCCCTAGCGAGAGCTCGTAGATAGATGGAATCATTGCAGCCTCAGTTTCATCCACAGAGGGGATGGAATATAGAAGCGGGGCCATTTGTTGTAGGATTGAGGCCCAGAAATAAAATAGCATATTTGGGATCGCTAGACCTCCCATGTTCTGGGGGAGTGAGAGAAATTTCAAGGACCTCCTGGTTTTACCATGTTGCCACATAAACTTGGACATAAGTGATTCTAGTATTTTTAGGGTGTTATCTTCAAAAATCAAAGGGATCGTTTGAAAAAGATATAGCACCCTAGGGAGGATATTCATCTTTAGAAAGTTTCCCCTGCCAATAATGGAAAGATGTAGGCTGTTTACTCGATCAAGATCTTTTCTTATGTGATTCAGTAATGGCTCATAGTTAAGCTTGGGGATTAGCTTAATATCTGGGCTAATACTGACACCTAGATAAGTAGCTTTCTCAGCTTTCCTGGGATCTGTACACCCAATGTTGTCAGTACAAAGCATAATTGTCTTTCCTTTGTTTAGGGAGTGCCCAGAGTAAAATCCATACGTATGTGTTAAATTCTCTATTTCCAACATTGCTTCTGTGGGGTCGGGTGTTAGTACCGCAATGCCGTTGGCGTAAGCCAGTACCTTGGTTTCAAATTGGCCAATCACCACAGGTTTAATTTTTTGATCTTCAAGGAGCTTTAAGACTAGGGGTTTATATATAGGGCAAATAGTATTGGAGAGCAGGGGCACCCTTGCCTTGTACCTCTAGAGACATTAATCGTGCCTGATTCAGAACCCATTATCTGTAATTTGGTTTTTTGGGTCGCTATACATTGCCATTATGGATTTAACAAATTTGGGGCCAAAATCGTTGCGTGTCAGAACGGCCCAGAGGAAATTCCATGATACACGATCAAAGGCGTTTTCAGCATCCAGAAGGATCATCGACATCTGGCCCCCCCATTGCGGACATTATATCAAATAAGGCAATGGCTCTTCGGGTGTGGTTGGTAGTGCCTTTACCCGGGATGAATCCGTGCTGCAATGGAGAGACCAGATGCTCGACAACCCTCCCAAGCCGGATGGCCATAACTTTCGCATATAATTTGGAGTCCGAATTAATTAAGGAAATCGGGCGATAAGATGACAATTGATCTGGGGTTTTCCCTTTTTTTGGAAAAATGATTATGTTTGTCTCCTTCCATGATTCTGGAGGGATTCTACTCCATTGGATCCCCAGGAATTAATCATGAATAAGTGGACCTAGATAATGGCTCAGGATTTTGTACAACTTGAGGGGTATTTTGTCAGGGCCTGCGGCTTTTCCAGAGGCAAGTGAGGACAGGGCCAGCTGTATTTCCGCAAGGGTAATTTCCTTCTCAATATCTTCTCGGGTAATATCGTCTATGAGCCTACTTGCCTCGGGGTTATCGAGAAGGTTACTCAGAAAGGTATCTGATTCAGCCCTGCTTGCTGTACTATCATCTTGATATAAGTTCTGATAATATTGCTGAAATGCATTGATTATATCTGATGTTTGCGTATGTGTCTGCCCTCCTACCTGTATAGATTTGATAGCATTAAATACGTTTTTCTGGCGGGTACGCAGCGCAAGCTGCTTGCCAACCCTTTCGCCATTTTCATAAACATCCTTCTGGTGCACTTTAAAAGTCTAGGTAGCTTTTTGACTCAGACCCGAGTTAAACTCGTTTTTTAACACCAACAGCTGATACATAGCATGTTTTCCATCATTTCCTTGTGCTATTTGTGTGACATGCTCTTCCTCTGCCCTAGCCAGTTCCAGAACCTTTTGGCTATACTCTCTACTATTTTGCTTCCGGACCCTTGCTTGATAGCTCATTGTTTCACCTCTGAGCGTAGCTTTAAAGCATTCCCACACCACACATCTTGAGGCACTGTAACGGTTAGTATAAAAAAAATTCTTGGGCCCAGCTGGTAATGTGATTAATGTAATCTTTATTGGCCAGGAGTTTTTTTGTCAAACGTCCAAACCCGGTATTGTCTTGTTGTGGTTGTGACGTTAGTTGTAAGAATTAGTGAATTGTGGTCTGAAATAGTTTTAGGATGTTTGGTGATTGTGGCTTGCGTAGACAGATCAGTTGTTGCAAACATGTAGTCTATTCTGACATGTTTACTATGGGGGCAGGAGAAGTATGTATAGCCAGGGTCTGGGTAGTTCTTAGCATTCCACACATCAACTAGGCCCAAGCTGTCTACGAGCCTGCTAACAGCCTTAAAAACACGTGGTTTATTGCCCGTATATTTAAAATGTGTGTGTCTAAACGTTGGGCCGAGCGAGATGTTTAGATCTCCACATACAATAAGTGGCCCCTTCCAGGCTGCAATTCAAGTTCGAGTTTATCGAAGATAACAGGATCGTCTTGGTTGGACCCATAGACTGAGCATATAGTGATACCAAGAGCAAGCTTAATAATAACCCATCTGCCCTGTGGATCAGCTACTTTATGTGTCGCTTGGCCAAGAAAAGCTTTAGCAAGTATAGCTACGCCCCGAATGTTAGAGGTTTGTGAGGTACATGCTAATAAATTATATACCCTTATTCCTAACAGTGTCCTCTTATCCCAAGACAGGTGGGTCTCTTGAAGACATAAAGGGCCCGATGTAGGTAATTTTTTTTACCGGTTCATAAATACCGACTCATACCGAATCGGTATTTATGAACCGGAAACCCATATGTAGGTAACAAACCAGAAAAAAATACAGAATCGGTATCAATCGGTATTCAAACTCGTTAATTACCGAATCGGTATCTACCGATTCGGTAATATCCGAGTCGGTAACACCCATACAACCCTATGGCCTTCTAGTCCCATAGGAATGAATGGGAGACACCGAATCGGACTTTACAGAATCGGAATTTACCGAATCGGTAAATACCGAATCGGTAAAGTCCGATCTCGAAAATTCGAATACATGACAGGTGAGCCTGTGCACCAATCAGGGACACCACCCACACCCCACAACAAAGCATCTGAGAGATCAACCACTCAGGTGCAAGTACCACACCCCAGTACCTGGAGGTGGCCACACCCATGCAGGTGCAGAGCAACTGAACTGCAGAGAGAGCTGGAGGGGAGACAGAGGAGCAGGCTGCACTGAGACCAACAGAGAAACAGCATGGAGTCCCAGGAGGCACAAAAGGATGGAGGAGACAGAAAGAGGAAGGTCAAATTCAGCCCAACAGAGCTCCAGGTGCTGGTGGAGAAGGTTGTGCAGCACTACAGCCAGCTGTTTGGGAGACAGTCTCTGCAAGTAGCTGAGTCTGTTAAGAGGACGACCACCTGGCTGGCAATACAGAGCAAGGTCAATGCCCTAGGAGTGACCCACCAAGAAATTGATGACATGAAGAAGAGGTGGTATGATCTGAGGATCACCACCAAAAAAAACTAGCCACCCAGAGGAAGGAATCAGGAGCAACTGGTGGGGGCAAGAGCCGTGCCCCAAGCCTCACTGACCTGGAGCAGCTCGTGGTATCCACCATGGAGCCTGAGAGCATACATGGGATCGGGGATGCTGATAGCTCAGCCAGAGATACAAGTAAGAAAGGTAAGATGCATGGACATGTACCCCACCCATTCCCAGGCCCCTTCCCCAATGTGGGTCAATCACTCACAATCCAGCACCTATGACTGTAGTCCCCAGCAAAGCATCATGGTAGTTGTAGTCATAGGTACATACATCACAGCTGCCAACACCGAACCCTGCATGCCATGCCACACTCCCCATACACAAACAGTCTAGGCAAATGAAAATGTGTGTTAGGAATCTGTGTTTGGAAAACACGCAGCTGATCATTGTCCATGTCTGTTCTCAGGAGAGTCATCGCGCAGAGCAGCGCTGGGAGGGGAGTGTAGTGCCACAACAACGTCTGCGAGGGAGAAGGCCAAAGACACAGCTGGACCTAGCACTGTCCCTGAGGATACAACCACAACCCAGGCACCCACAGCAATGGAGCAAGACACCACTGCTCAGCCACTTTCGCCCCTGCTGTTCGAGACACAGACTCAGCCAGCACCTGCAGGAGCCACAACACCCAGCTCAGGGTCCCCTGTGATTGTGATGCCAAGGAGGCAGGACGTACCACCTTTAAGGTTGTTTGAGAGCTCTGATGAGGAAGTGGTAGAGGCTCCTAGACCTAGTACACCAACAATGGCTGACCACGCTGGACAACGTGGGTCACTGGGATCTGGCCGTGCAGGTGACCGTGTCTGTAGGTCACGAGAGCAGGATGAGGGGCAGGATGTGCAGGGGGTCTTCGCTGGGCTTGAAGCCATAATGATCAAAGTCCAGCGTATGCAGGCCAGAGGCATCTTGGCAGTGCACCGGCAGGTGCGCATCTTGAATACCAGGATGTTGGACATCGATCGGGGGATAGGTGCCATGGCAAAGGGGATGGAGGCCATGGGCAAAGGGATGGAGGCAATGGGCAAAGGGATGGAGTCCATGGCGGAGGGGGTGAGGGACATGGGGGTGCGCATGGGCACCTTCTGTGACAGGCTTGAAAGTGACCACGAAGAGAGGCGCAGGTATAGGCGCGAGGTCAGGCTGCTCAATCAGTCGATTAACCGCTTGGCAACTTCTACCACCCTGCAGTGTCGCCGCTCTGTTAATCTGCAGACTGACATTGTACACTGCTGCAGTGACTTGTCCCGGGGGATGGGGAGGGTGACCTCAGCAATGGAGGCAATGCTGACACAGCTGACAGCCACAGGTGGCAACATGGTAGTTGGGGACACTGAGGAGTTAACGAGCAGGAGTGGGTCCAGCACGCCTGTTCAGGACATTCGTAGGAGCAGCAGACTCCATGCTGATGACACCGGCACCACTGCGCATGTAGACCCCCAGCCCCGTGGCTCGCAAAACATCATGCGTAAGCGCAAGCATTGAGAGACATATTGTACACAGGACAGGTCATAGTGAAGAGAACTTTGGCCAACCATTGTGCTAAGTGCATTTAATTTGATCTATGTTTTTTTGGGAAGGTGCAGTTGTGTACATTAAAGTGAGTGTTCCAAACACTGGACATGGCTTTGTGTAATCGCTCAATTAGAAGTATCTGTTGGTGATTTCAGCGCATCGCAGTCGACCATCTGTTGCTGGTGCTGCTCCTGCTGCATTGTGATCTGCTGGTACTGTGCCATCATCAATGTCTTCATGATATGTCAGTTCTATCTCTGTGCCCTCCTTGGTGGCAAGATTTTCCAGCATGGCGCACGTCGCAATTATCTTGCAACAGATAATGGGCGTGTACTGACGTGCACCTCCACTCTTATGGAGGCACCTAAATCTACTTTTCAGCAGCCCAAATGTACGTTCCACCACGCAACGTGTTGTTCTGTGTGCCACGTTGTAACGCCTTTCACTCCTGGTGGATGGGTTCAGGTAGGGGTGAGCACAAATGACCGCAGGGCATATGCACTGTCACCTGGGTGGGAAAGGATAATTAGATTAGTCACGTACTCAGGTGTGCACCGTCTTCATGAACTATCAGGGTGTCTGACACATACTTACCCAGCAGGTATCCATCACCGAAATCACCAGCCACAAGGCGTCTGTATATCCCACTGTTGGTGAATATGTAGGAGTCGTGGGTACTCCCTGGATATTTGGCTACAATGTCCATTATCATGTTGCTAGCGTTGCAGATCACCTGCACATTGAGTGAATGTTTGGACTTCCGGTTTCTGTATATGTGCTCAGTTGCTGCAGGTGGGCATAGTGGGATGTGCGTCCAATCGATACAGCCGATGATGTGGGGGAACTGTGCAAGTTGATAGAACTCGGTTTTTGTCCTTGCTAGTTCTGCAGCTGTCTCAGGGAACTCAATGTAGTGCTCCATTCTCTGCATCATGGCGTTTAGGAATTTTCTGAAGAAGCGTGACAGGCAGCTCTGGGACACTCCTCCTACAGCGGCTATCACGTGCTGATAGCTACCAGAGGCAAGAAGGTGTAGGCAGCACAGCACCTGTACATGGGGTGGGATGGCGTGTGCTCTTGGGGTTGGGTGTTCCAGATATGGGTGGAGGTCCCTGATCAAGTCCAGGATGGTTCTGGGGTGGAGTCGGTACCTTTGCAGGATCTCTGCTTCAGTGAGGTGGAAGAGGGTGATCCTCTGCCTATATACCTGCTCCTCCCTTAGCCAGACCCTCTCTCCTGCTGCCTGTATCCGTAGTCGCCGTGCAAAAACGTAGAAAGCCGCCGTTGTGGGTGTACAGTTGCATTTTGGGAGCTTCTTATATATCCTGTTCCTGGTTTCCACCTGCTTCCAATCCATGTTAATTACTGACTCTTAAATACCGAATTTCACGAAATTCGGTATTTCCAGACTTTGCTACATCTCAAATGGCCTTTTTTACCACTTCTTATTTACCGACTCGGTAAATATGAATCCGGTATTTACCGATTCGGTAACTTACCATTTCTTATTTACCGATTCGGAGATTATGTATTCGGTAAATCCGATTGGTGTAATACCGAATCGGTGTTTTACCGACTGGTATTTACCGATTCGGTACGTTTTTGGTGACATACATCTCGATTCACTTATACCGGTCGGTAATGGCCGATTTGACCAATTTTCGGCCGTTACCGACCGGTATTTGGCTACCTACATCGGGCCCAAAATATCTACGGGGTTCTGATTTAATATCTCGCTCAGGCACTGGTGTTTATCTCTAGGTAAAAGACCTGAAACGTTCCAGGTTTGAATGGTCAGCCTCCCCATAAGAATGTATTAAGTAATTCCGAGAGCATCTGCTGCTTAGACTCATAATGATCTTCATGACATACTTGTTCTACATTGATTGTCGTACTTTCTCGGGCTGGTACTGAATTAAGAAAAATGACTCCTATCTTGAATCTGGTTCAGTTTTTAACACTTTTAACTGCACCCCCCTCCCACCGCTGCCTCTCCACAGCAACGCCCCTCCCGCCCCCCAGGCTTCCAGTTCAGCCTCATCAGAAAAGGAGAAAAAATCACTGGCTTCTTTTTCCAAGTCAATTGGTATGGAGCCGGCATTATCTATACCTTCATCATTCAAATGCTCAGCAGGGTTAGTAGTGTTAGTAATGTTCTCAATGGTATTAAAAGTCTTGCTGGGTTGACTGTCGGTTTTAGGAGTTTGATTAGTGCTTTGCTGGGTTGTTACGGTTGCTAGAGTAGCAAGATTGGATCCAGTGCCCCCGCCATTATCGTCCCCCGGACCTGTAAATCCATCAGACCTAGATATCCTAACAGTATCAGTGTCAATATTAATGTGGGTGTCAGTAGCAAGAATACTAACGTTATAAGGGGCATTGTCATTGTGATTGCTCACCTCGGGGGTAGTTGGGTTGCACTCAGCGGTAGTGGTGGCATCAATCAGCTCCTTGTGTTCCTCAGTTGATTTTTGGCTAGAGGTATCTGCGGTGCGCTCCGGCAAAACAGAGGCATCTGCGGCGTCGGCGAGCGCTGACTGGCGCTTCCTCTCCTGCCCCGGAAGCAATCCAGAGCCTCGGCGCATGAGCTCCACTACAGTCGGCCCTGGGACGTCCTTCTTCGCGTCGTTCTTCCGGGTCAGGGCTCTTGGAGAATCCAGTGCGGGAGGGATCGAAGTAGTCTTTCCAGGCTGTTCAGGTCTGTTTGCTGGCTTCTCTAATCTTCCAGCCTTCTCCTGCGAGTTCTGAGAACCGCCGAGGCCTTTAGGTGCCATATCAGTGATGTCTGTAATCGCACGAAGCTCCGCTTGAAGCTCCGCTCCTCCGATCACCGCTGACGATAGACGGTGAGTACAGCAGCAGCAGTGGTAAGGCTTAGGGAAGATTGCAGATTGTTTCTGTAAAGCAGTTCTTAGTATCGCCCAGCCGATAATTGAGTAAAGAGTGTTGATCGTGTAAAAGGCGGGGGTATGTGAATCCATCCAGGCTGGCCGTACCCGTACTCATCCCAGTATTGGTAGTTAAAACTGGAGAACCATAGGATATTTTAGCGGGGTAAAGCCTTCGGTGATCTCAGTGTCTGAAGTGCTCAAAAATCATGACTGGTCGGGAGCTCTGCAGCGTGTGCACTGCGATCAGTGACAGATCACCATCTTGCCTTCCAACCTTCTGGGGATATATGAACATGTGTACCTATGAATGGGATACAATTGTACGGGTGACAGAGTCAGTGTGATATACTTGTAGCACAGAACACAGATTTTGCAATGTGTGGCACAATTACAAATGTATGTCCTTTTGAATTGTGGGAATTTAAAAGTGCAGAGAAATATTTGACCAAACACTTCATATCATGGAACATTTTTCTGCACTGGGCTGTGTCTTGCATAAATACTTATGGGACAGTAAATACTGTCCACTGGGAGTAAGGCTGTGCAAAACTTTGAAATGGAAGGAAATGAAGTGTTAGCCCAAGAAGTTAGGTAACTCTCAATTTCAATTGTTGTCCATTTAAAATAATTCAGGGGCATAATTTGCGCATACCTCCAAATTTGATTTGACCAGGAAATTTTTTTATGACAGATACACCTAAGTGCTTCAGTCGTTTGTCTCTGCCTGGCCATGATTCTGACTGAGTACTGCTCATTGTAAGGCCTTGCTATCTCTAGCCTGATCATCATGATGTCAAATGAACACAGCCTTTCAGTAACTTTTATATGAAAAAAAACCTTGTGCCCATCTAATAACTGACCTCAAGGCTGTCTGGTACTTTAAAGGAGTATGAGAGCTACTGGTAGCTAACAATTGACTGTTTGAAACCCCTGATCTAGCCTGAGTGATTAGTGGGACGATACACATAGCTAACATCATTTTTATTTTGGTTGTACAGAAAAAATATATATGTACAGTTGTAAAGACTAGATAATGTGTTTTGTAATTTATATGATATTAGCATCCTACATTTCACAATCCATTCAAACATACCCATAGATATAACTCTACATACATACCAAACTAAAATCTAGTGCTTTAAGCACACAACATACTAATGTTGTTGTTTTTTTAACATTGTAAAGTGCTTACAAAACCCCAATATCCTTGTACTAAGTAAGGGGCAAAATCCATGTCACTTCACATCAATCAATACACTTCACTCAGGAACTCAGAGAGACATTGTTGCCTGTGATAATGAACAAAAAACAGTTAGACATATTCACATATACATTTAAACATGCACCTGTTCCTCTGGACAGCCATAGAGCTGGCAATAGAGGCGAAAGGCAATGGCCCTCTCACCTTCTCAACATGACATCGTTCTCTCAGGGGTCACAAACAACAGCAAAAGTGGAGCAGGTCTTGATGGCTGCAATGGTAAGAGGCAAGTTAGGCTATTTTCAAATATCTGCGTACATGTGCACAATGTACATGAACTTCAGCTGAGATGAAGACAGCCATTGGCCTTCGTACATTGCTTTCAAACATGTTAGCCTATGGCTGTGTTCATCATGAAGTTGAAAACCAACTACGCGGTCAACTACAACCATGGATGTCTGATTACAAATGTCCTGACAGCGAGGTCAGCCGCCCGCAATTTCAGAAGGTCGAATAGTGTGTTTGTGACTGTTATGTGTGTCACCACCACTGAAAATGTTGCCTACTTTATTTATATATTCAAACTTTGAAGGACACTCATTAAAAAAAAAAACTTTATATGTAGTGCGCTACTGTGGTTGAATGCAATATTTGTAGGGTGTTGTGCACACTTCCGTTGATGATATTTAGTTTAAAAAAAGAAAGAATGTGTAAATAATTAATTAGAAATGTATTATTTACACATTCTTTCATATTTTACATATTGACTGTTACAAAATGACATTTGTGAAGTAAAAATGACCATATATTTTGCACAACATCACATTTGTGTAGGGGCGCTAGGTGGCGCACGACCAAGATGGCCGCGCACCTGTGAGGCTCTAGCCCGGCTGGGCAGATAACCATCCTTTAATGCCATCCGTGCATGTGTGGTGCCTTGGGCGCTGCTGACCCCTCTGGTGTCTTTCCCAAAAACCTAGGAAGCTGGAGTGCGGAGCAATTGCAAGAGTTGCTGGGAGCGGCAAGAGAGGAGCTCCAACGGAGACACATAAGCGGCTACTGTGTCTAGGACAGCCCGAGGCCGGGGATGTGGTGGGCGTGGCGGACGGAGCTGTGTGCGGCGATGGGGATGCTTGCCGCTACTGCGGTCCTGGAGTAGCAGAGATTGTGGCTGGAACGGGGATTGCTGTGCCCCCCCCCCCAGAGACTAGATCGCGGAGACTGGTGGAGGCCTTGAGAGCAACTCGGTGGAGTCTGGGGGGGTTTGCGTGCCTCGGAGCTGCCGGCTGTGACACGCCATCGCAGCGAGAGGCAGGCGGAATGGGCGCACTACCTGCGGAACCTCGGAGAACAAGATCTGGATGGCATCCACCCGCGGAGCCAGAAGGCACGGAGTGCCCCCCCCCCCACCAGACAATCATAACGGGGCTGAAGACAGCCTAGGAGAGGTGTGGCTGCCATTTTATATATACTGGAATAGTCCTGCACCAGAGCCCTGCCATTTTCACTGCACCACTTACACGCAGACCAGGCTGCAACATCCCGAGCTAATGGGAATCACTGTAACCTCTACCATATTTAGCGAGCGTTAAAGGACACTACTTTATTCCCAACTAGTTCTGGACATTGAGTGCCAGCGATGACTGGGGACAGTGGGAGACCCAGCCCCTTGCCTCCATCACACACAGTGAGGACACTGATCTCCCCCCAATTGGTCCTGGAGTATCAAGCGACAATGACAACCAAGGGACAGCGAGGTATCCTGCCCATGCACCAAGTAAATTACTGGCATTGATTACCCGGCTATACCTTTTTGCACTCTGGAGGACCCGGTTCTTACATACTAGCGAGAGTTCGCTACCTGGGGTGGCCTGCTGTGTCCTTACCTGTGGATAGTACCTAGAGGCGGGCATAGAAAGGTACGAGGCACCCCATCTCCACGTGGTGGATTGACACAGTCGCTGAAGTCAAGTGTGTATTCACATGATACTGTTTTGCCCACCCTAACAGTTGGACCTCTTCAGCACCATTAATTCCTCACCCCCTCCTCTTCAGCCTGTCTCCACCCCGTGACGGAGCTGGGAATCTACCGTTATGGGGCGCACAGACGCAAAACAATCCAAGATCCCCTTCGAAACCCGCAAGGCACCCAGATCACAATCCGTGGAAAGTGGTGACATGGGTGCCATGGGTGAGGTGGAAGAAGACTTGAAATCACTGCTATTGAGCATGAGATAAAGCCTCACTTCCATTGCCACCAAAATGGATACCATGAACTCAAGGATGGAAGCAATGGTCAACAAGCTAGACCAACATGATACCCGCATTAAGGAGGTCGAAACCAGAGTGTCCGACCTGGAGGATGGGGCCGCAACCAGTAGCAGTCGACTCACGCACATGGACAAACTGCTCCGCGTTATTGCCAAAAAGAAGGAGGACTTGAAGGCACGCTCCAGGAGGAACAACGTGCAAATTTTAGGCCTGGCAAAATCCACCAGCGTGGGCCGGATGGAAGACTTTGTGGAGAAACTAGTGATGGACTATTTGGTAGAGAATCCTTCTCGGCCAATCTGGTGGTAGAGCGGGCACATAGATCCCTGAGGGTGCGGCCTCCCCCAGGAGCGGCGCCGTGACCGGCCATTGCTCGCTTCATAAACTACCGCGATAGGGACACAGTCCCACGTCTTGCTTGTGAGTTTAAGCAGGTACGCTTCGAGAACACAACCTTGGCATTCTATCCTGACTTACCCAACTTGTACAGGAGGCCCAACGCAAATTTTCAGCTATCAAAAAGAAACTGCAAACACAGGAGATCCCCTACGACAATGTTGTACCTAGCGAAACTGAAGACTACCCACTTTGGAACAGGATTGAACTTTCTACTAACTCTATGCAATTCGTGAGCTCCCGGGCCGGTCCACAGTTGACATCCTGAACTGAAGGGGTGATGTACAAAACTGATTACTACATATGTTGCCTATAATTATGGCCGGTGATCTGCCCCGTCCCGATGATCTGGCTGTTGGTTACAGTTTAAGACGCGGGTGAGAGTAAGGGAGGCAGGGGGCGGGTCGTGTGCCCCTGGTGTTCCCCTAAGTGGGCATCCCCCATTTCAGAATGTTAACATGGGGACGTATAGAGCGATATTGGGAGGGCTTTATGGTTGGGTGGGATTTGTTATTCCTGGCAAGTTGGGGATGCTGGTGTGGGAGGGGGGGGACAGTTCCTTAGATGTCACATGATCACTGTTACTAGTACCGATAGCAGCAATAGCACGATTGAATGTATGTTGTATGCACGGAAACGATGGCTGAAACCTTAAGTGATAGTCAAATTGTTACAATTCTGTCATGGAATGGGCGCGGACTGAACAATCAGAGAAAAAAGAGACAGGTGTTGGGATACCTAGACCGCCACCATGTCTCAGTTGCCATGCTCCAAGAAACACACTTATGCCCTGAAACCACGCCCGAGTTTGCATTGAGATGGGCATCCTATCGCTCCTTTGCATCCTACTCGTCTTACGCTAGAGGGGTTACTATTTTAGTTAAAAAGGGAGTGTCATTTGTACTGGGCGGGACAGACGCTGATACGGGTGGGCGCTATTGCCTCCTGTGGGGAAGATGAAATGCATATGATGTGACCTTTGCCAATTACTATGGTCCCAATTTTGATGAACCCTTCACACTTCTCCAATTGTGGAACAAGATTCAAGAAATAGGTACGACATATGTTGTGTGGGGGGGCGACTTTAACACGACGATCTAGCCTCAACGAGACAGGTCCCATGCTACCGACGCCCACTACACTAACACAAGTCAGATGCTGCGAGAACTAATAATAGATAATTACCTTATAGATTTCTGGAGGCATATGTACCCTGACAGGAAAGAAGTTACACATTACTCAGGGTTTCATTCCTCTTGGGCCAGACTTGATTATATATTTCTATCGGTAGGAATGGCGCACTGGGTGGGGCACGTGACACACTTAGCCCGCACATACTCGGACCACTCACCTGTCATGGTAAGCTTACAGACTCCAAAACAGCACTCCCCGTACAGGAGCTGGCGCCTAAACCCCTCACACTTGCAAGATACAGCCTTCAAGACAGAACTAGAACAGGATATCCAAGCTTTTTTTTAACGTAATATTCATTCGGTCTCTAGCATCACTATAGTGTGGGAGGCCTTCAAGGTCACAGTCCGGGGGTGGTGCATTTCCAAAGGTGGGGGGGTCCTGAAGACGCTACGTAATGACCTTAATAAACTAGAGAAGACACTCAAACAGCTCGAAACTGACATCGCCGCGAACCCCGATGGACACACGCTCAGACCCAAAATGCGCAAAACGCTCTCAGAGTACGAAGAACTGGCGGACAGGGAGTGCAAGCTTGGGGTAAATCATACATGGCGAGGGTGTATGGGGAGGGTGATCGACCCGGGAAAGCTCTGGCGACCGCAATTAAGCCCCCAAAATTTTCCAACTATGTAACTGCCATACAGGATGCACAGGGCAACCTCCACAGGAATCTCCCGGACCTGCTCAATATATTCAAAGACTTTTATAGCACATTATACTTCACCCAGAGAGGAGACCCATTGAACCTGGCAGCCTACTTAGATGACACGGCCTTGGCCTGGCTGGGTGATTCCCAATGTACATTTCTAGACCACAATCTTGAACTGGATGAAATAATGGAAGCTATAATGCAAATGAGATCGGGGCGGGCCCCGGGATCGGACGGGTTACCTATTGAATTTTATAAAGAGTATGCCCCCATGCTCGCCCCCATCCTCAGGGACATTGTTTATGCAGCACGGGAGGAGGGGAGCCTGCTGGAATCCATGCGTGAAGCAATAATTACTTCTTTACTCAAACCGGGAAAACCCCCAATAAGCTGCGATTCCCACCGGCCCCTATCTTTATTAAATTGCGACATGAAAATACTTGCAAAAGTAATAGCGAATAGGCTAAACATGCTAATGCAGAGGCCAGTGCTACCCGACCAAGCGGGATTTATACCGAATCGTGCCACAGCACATAATCTCAGAATTTTGGTCTCAGTACTGCAAGATATAGACCCCAAGAGTGCTGCAGTGGAGGTTTTTCTCGACGCTACTAAAGCATTCGATTCCCTGGAATGGGATTATCTGATGGGCATTCTGAGCCGTATGGGTATGCCTGTCTCTTTTCTCCAGTGGATACAGCTAATCTATCACCGCCCTATGGCATCAGTGCTGTTAAATGGCGCTAGGTCCTCTACCTTCACCATTTCCAGGGGAACGCACCAGGTCTGCCCCCGTCCCCTAACCTATTTGCTCTGGCCCTAGAACCTCTTCCTGCAAAACTACGGCAGCACCACAATGACAAGGCATTGATCTACGCGTCCAGTCAACTGCTCATCTCCCTATATGCGGACGATATCACCTTATATATTCACAAACCCCAAGAAAATTTGAACCCCATCCTTAGGGAGAATACCAAATTTGGAGTTATATCCGGAATTCAGATCAACTGGTCCAAATCTGCAATTTTTTCCCTAACAGAGGCCACCCTACTGCACCAGCTAGACTACCCACTGGTCAGGGAATCGGGAGAACTCAAATACTTAGGCATCTACATCACTAGAGATAGGGACGCACTAATGAGGGCCAGCTATGGTACCACGATGGTTAGAATCACCGACACCATTACTAAATGGCTGCGCCTGCCCCTCTCTATGGCAGGGAGAATCTCATTGATCAAAGTGGTGCTGCTGCCTAAACTACTATGCCTTTTTATTAATATACCGTACCACCCAGGCAGCTATTTTTTAGGACGCTCAAGACGTAACTCACGAGGCTTATATGGGGCGGGAAACAGCCGCGTCTCAGCCTAAACACTATGATGTTACCGTACCACCTGGGAGGCTTTGATGTTCCCAACTTTGAATACTATTACTATTGTGCGCAGGTCCATTTTGCGACGTATTGGTTCCACCCTCCACCTATATGCCCCATCTTGCGGTAGAGGACGGCTACATGGTGCCAATGCCTCCATCGGCCTACCTCTTTACGTCGGTGAGTGATCATGGACGGGACCCCTCCACTGTAGAATGCACATTGATGGCGTGGCAGAAATTAGCCCACAAATTAGAATCCCTGATGCTATACTCTCCCAATCTGACACTGAACCGCAATCCCCTGCTATCCATCATGGGAGAAAGGATCTGCTAAAGAATGCTGGAGACCCTCCAGTACTCCACATGGGGGGATCTATATCTTGGGGGCAATTTCGTATCATAGACCAATTCTTTGCCCCGCGCACACCTACAGTAATGGACACGTTCCTATATGCTCAGCTTCACCAGATTGTGAAGGCGATAACCCCTGCATTTCCAGAGGAGCCGACTACATTCGAACCCCTGCATGTATTCCTACAGAAAGATCCACCCAGGCACGCAGTATCACTCCTTTATAAATATGTCCAGTCGGCAAATCCATCTCAGGAGATTAGGGCCAGACATGAATGGGATAGGGATCTAGAGAACCCCCTGACTGATGAGCAATGGGAACGAAGCTGCGCACACACTGAAGCAGTCACCGGGAACAGCAGATTGCGCCTAATCCATTTCAAGTTTTTACACAGATTGTATCACACCCCCACCAGGCTTTATAGATTTCAATTACGGGAAAATGACAGATGCACCAGGTGTGGTGGGGAAGGAGCGGACTTTCTTCATCTGGTATGGAGCTTCCCCAGGTGGCAACCTTTTGGACACAAACATTTGAGAGTTTATCAACCATGCTGGGGATTAGGTTAGACCTGTGCCCACTGTTGGGCCTTCTAGGCCTTTCCCAAGAGGTTAAAACTCCACACAGAAAATTCCTTGCTATGAGTTTGCTCCTGGCGAAACGACATGTAGCTTGCCACTGGGGGAGAGGGAGTGCTCCCAAATTTAGGTGTTGGATCCACACCATGACTACATGGCAGGAAAATCTGGGTTTTTATGCAGATATGTTACCTGTGAAGTCTCGCCCAAAAGATCTTTGGGGCCCACTGTCTACTTATTTATTAGCACTGGCCGTCGCTACTGATGTAGGGCAGGAAGAAATAGTTACTGGAACAGGAAATACTCTTGGGTCTATAGTGGTCCCCCCTAGACTGTACTGGGAAACTTGACAAATTGTACTCAAAGGAGAGGTATTCCTAGATGGTGAATAGGGACCGTTTGGAGTGTATTGAAACAATTTGTATGTGAACAGCGGGCAAGGTTGCGGGTGGGAGTCCGGGGAGGGGAAGGTGTGCTATGAAGAGGTATGCCATTTAATGCCACAGATATAGTCAATTGTACTTATCCATGTTATGCACTTTTGCCTACTTTGTAATATATATATGTTCGTGCTGGAAGGAAATAGGTCGACATCGAAAGTATTAATGGGGAAGTTACTAATTAAAGATTGTAGTTACGGGAAGGGGGTTAATATTGATATATAATGCAACTTTGGATCTGCCGGAATTTGTATTGCACTGATGTACCGTACTATAATACAATAAAGGTTTTTGAAATAAAAGAAATAAAAAAATAAAAACATCACATTTGTGTAAATAATAGAAATACAATTATGTGTTAAATATTTATAAGCGGTCACAATTCTTAAAATACTGATATTTAAACCCTGAGTGAGGAAACAACAGACTCAAGTGTACCGTCCATATCCAGACCTTGCCACCATGGAAGAAAGGGGTAGTATCAAAAAGTTCAGACTGGATAGGCAAACTATACTGGATTTATGTCATCAGCTGGAGCCAGATCTTGTGCTTCACAACAGAAATCCCACATCTATTAGACCAATTGTCAAACTCATGACAGCACTTCATTTTGTGGCCACAGGATAGTTCCAATACGCTGTGGTCATATTTGGTGGCATGTCACAACCAAATTCAGTGGTGCGCTAAAAGAAGTTCTTTCATCAATGATGAGACACATCAACAGCTTCATCCAGTTTCCACACCATGAGGATTTTGTGAGTGTCAAGGGTGATTTCTATGATTTGGGTCACCTACCACACGTGGTTGGAGAGATTGATGGCACACATATTGCCTTCGTGCCACGACACACCATGGAACAAGTCTACCTGAATCAGAAATATTTCCATTCAAACAATGTTCAAGTTGTCTGCTTAGCTGATTTGTACACTACAAGTGTCTGTGCACATTTCCCCAGATAAGGCAATGTACTATGGAAACAGCAGCATACCTCTGAAAATGTTGCAACTTGGACGTGAGAGGGCCTGGTTTGTTGGTAAGTACAATATGACATAACATTGCTTAGGTAATTTCCAGACAACTCATGTATAATGGTGTTACATATTCTTGCTCTTCTCTTTTTTGTCCATTTAGGAGACTCAGCTTATCCTAACCGACCATGGTTATTGGCATCACTGAGGAATCTTGCAACACCAGGGGAAATCCTCTTCAGGGAGACCCATGGAAGAACACAGAGGCCAGTGGATTGGCTTTCTGCTCCTAAAGGCCAGATTTTGCTGTCTGAACAATACTGGTGGAGTCCTCCTCTACTCACCAGATAAGGTGCGCGAAAATAACCATGGCCTCCTGAATGCTTCAGAACTTAGCTCTGCGATGGGACATCCATTACATTGCAGAAGATGGAGACCATGAAGAGCCACAGGGTGAGGATCCTGAAATGTCAAATTAAAATGATAGGGGTGAGGAAGAAGGAGATGACCTATGACAGGACTGTAAGTATCTCTGTGCATATTACCACATTAACTGTTAAAGCAACTATTGATGTAATGAAGAAAAAAGTATGTGCTGGAAATGTTTTAGGAAGTACAAGTTCAGAGAAGTCCAGGCCACAGGTTTTTGTTAAGCATAGTTTTGACACATTGACTTTTGTGTTCATTTTCATTGCTTATCTTTGATTGTGCTTTAGAAAATGTGTCTTCTAAAAGATGACTTTAAAATGTGTCTATTTTATTATGTTTCATTACTCATCTTTTTGTTTTAATCTGATTTAGGCTTCTTTATCATGAAATCTTCATTAGGACATTTCAAAGTTGTGACATTTGCAGTTAATCGGTGCTGTTTCAAAGTACAAAGGGAACATGAGTTGTCCTATGGAAGACACGCACAAACTTTGGGGCTCATTAGGATGGCGGACGGACTTTCGTCCGTCCGCCATCCTAGAGGAGGAGGGACCGTCCGCAGGGGCAGCGGCGGTCCCTCCAGTGCAATTAGGATGTGACCGCCAGGCAGGCGGTCACATCCTCAATCTTTAACATTGCGGCGGGTGCAGCTTCAAGCTGCATCCGCCGCAATGTTAAAAATGCATACATTGCAAATGTATGCAGCAAGCAGCAGGCACCACGCGGTGCCTGCCGCTTGCTGCATACATTTGCAGGGGGGTACCATAGGTACCCCCCATGTGCACCCCCACCCGCCAACACCCTGGGGGCCCGCAGCGGGCACCCTAAATTAGAAGTACACATGCTTTTCCACGGCGGAAAAACCGCAGCGGAAAAGCATGTTTACAAATGCTTCCTAATTTGGCTGGCGGTGTCTGATAGACACTGCCAGCCAAATGAGAGCTTTTCCGCCGCGGTTGTAATCCGACCGCGGCGGAAAAGCAGCGGACAGAAACCAAGACCCACCAGCCATCATAATGCGGCGGTGGGTCTTTGGTGACTCTGCAGAGGATTTTCCGCCTCCTCCGGGCCGGAGGTGGCTTCCGCCGGCCCGGAGGAGGCGGAAAATCCTCCATCATAATGAGGCCCTAAGTGTGTAAGTATCTGGCACTGAGACAACTTGCACAGTGATTGAATGGAAGTTGTTAAGATTGCATTTGACCTGTTTTATGTTCAATGGTGGCACCAAGCCAATATTTGCTGCCTGATTTTCTATAACCACACGCGGTAGTTATCAAAAGCATAGTCATTCCCCTTCAATTGGCCAAATACACATTTTGTGTTAAGTGTATGAATATGTTGCTGTGGGCCAGATGTAGGTAGCCCTTTACCGGTCGGTAACGGCCGAAAATCGGTATTTTCGGCCGTTACCGACCGGTATCGAGCAATCGGGATGTAGGAGACCGAAAATCGTCCGAATCGGTAAATTTACCGAATCGGTAAAGTTACCGAATCGGTAAAATACCGATTCGGATATTTTACCGAATCGGTAAATTTACCGAATCGCAACGGTTTGCGAATCGGTAAATTTACCGAATCGGTAAATTTACTGATTCGGTAAAGTTACCGAATCGGTATTTTACCGAATCGGTAAATAGGAAGTGGTAAAATTGAATATTGAAATGTAGGTAAGCTCTTAAATACAGAATTTGCATGAAAATCGGTATTTAAGAGTCGGTATTTACCATGGATTGAAATCAGGTGGTAACCAGGTTCAGCCTATAAAAAAGGACCCAAAATGCAATTCTTTTGGCACAATGGCGGCATTTTATGTCATTGCAAGACGGCTACGGCTACAGGAGGAAGGAGAGAGGGAATGGCAGAGAGAGGAGCAGGTCTACAGACAGAGGGTCACCTTGTTCATGCTTACAGAGGCAGAGATACTCCAGAGGTACAGGTTGGCCCCAGACACCATCTTGGACCTCATCAGGGACCTCCAACCACTGTTGGAGCACACCACACCAAGGGCACACGCTATTCCACCCCACATGCAGGTGCTGTGCAGCCTACACCTGCTTGCGTCTGGGAGCTACCAGAGCGTGGTTGCTGCAGTAGGTGGGGTGACCCAGAGCAGCCTGTCAAGGTTTTTCCACAAATTCCTTGACGCCATGTTACAGAGGATGGACTATTACATATCTTTTCCTGCAACCCATGCTGAACTTGTCCAAACAAAATCTGACTTTTACCAGATGGCTCGATTCCCCAATATAATTGGCTGCATAGATGGCACGCACATTCCCATTTGTCCCCCTGCTGCCACTGAATATATATACAGGAATAGGAAGTCCACCCACACCATCAATATGCAGGTGATTTGCAATGCAAAGTGCGCCATCACTGACCTTGTGGCAAAATTCCCTGGGAGTACCCACAACTCCTATATATTTCAAAACAGCGGCATCTATGCACGGCTGACTGCAGGGGAATTTGGTGAAGGATACCTCCTAGGTAAGACACAGTGTCTGACCCCCATAACACCTATTGCAGTAAGAAGTACATGTATGCATGTGAGTAATGTATTCCCATTTCCTTTTAGGAGACAGTGCATATGCCCTCCGCTCCTTCATACTCACCCCCTACCTCAACCCCTCAACACCCAGCCAGAGGAGATATAACCAGGCACACAAGAGCACAAGGAATGTCGTTGAACGAACATTTGGTAACTGGAAAAGCAGGTTCAGATGCCTGCAAAAGAGCGGAGGTGCAAGGCAGTATACCCCCATCACCTGCTGTAAGATCATTGCTGCTTGTGCTATGTTGCACAACCTTGCTGTGAAGAAGGGTACTGAGGTGGAGTTGTCAGACTACGAGGACCATGACGACGACATTGCTGTGCCTGAAACACAACCTGCTGGAGTGTCAACACCAAGTGATGGCAGATACAGACGTGAGGAGATTACACGCAACTACTTCTGAGTAAGTAATGAGACACAGACAGGTTGTGTGGGGGTCCAACGTATTTTAATGTAGCCACAACGTTCAATCACTTAAGTGCAACAAAATTAACATCATAAACGTGAGGACTGTTTGTCCCGGGTTACTTCACCCATGACCGGTAATGTCACTTGCGCCCGCGCTTCCCTGAGCCACTAGGATGTTGGTCTATGTTTTCAGCGTGCCCTGCAGCCTCAGCTGGGTGCCTGCTACTCCTCCGTGTCTCCACAACTGCGCTTGATATGCTGCTCCAGCTACTAGTGTCCTCAGCCTCTGCCACGTCCAGGGCAGGATTCTGTGCTGTTTGGGAAATCAGCATTGCCTCTAGTGCACTTGTAATCCTGGCCATGCCCCTGGTGACCTCAGCTGTGTTCTGTGTCAATGCCTCCTGCATATGTATGCCCCTCCTGCATAGCAGGGATGTGGCAGTGGCCAAACAATTGATGGCCGCATTGTGGACATGGGCCTCCCTGCGCCTTGTGTTTTCCAGACTGTCTAGTTTGGTGCATAGCTGTGTCATTGAGCTGCTCATCTGCTGCATCCCTGCTGCAATGTCAGTATTTTTTTTTGCAACCTCTTTATTTGCCTCCACAAGGTCTCTCATGCCCTTCCCCATGTCTCCTATTTGTTCTTTCAGGGCTCTGAATTGGCGTTGGCAGGCTTGGATGGATTTGTCCTGCATCCTTTGAATGCGCACCATGCTCCCCTCCTCCCCTCCAGCCCACGGAACACAGTGCCATCACCACGTCCACCTGCACTGCTGGGTCTGGGTTGTCCTCTGCGAGCTGTGAATGTCTCATTTGTGGACTGCAGTGCTGCTGAACTCACACCTACGGGGACTTGAGACTCCCCCTCACCCTCTGCTGCCTCCATTACAGGTAGTGGGGCCACGACACGCCTCCTGGCTGGTGGGGTTGCAGAAGTGGACAGGAACAGTGATGGTGAGGTTGCTGGGAGAATACCAAGGGAGGGGATTGTGAAAGCTGTGGGGAGTGCGGCAACTCTGGGGTCCGTACAGTGTCATCATCATGGGCGCTGCCTGTCGTGTCGCCTTCCTCCTGTGAGGCTTGTACTTGGCTTGGCCCTGCTTCCTCTCTCTTCTCCCTCGCTGGTGCAGTCCCTTCTGTGTCTGTGGGTCGACTGCCTGATTTTGGCCCTAGGTATAAATAAGCATATATCAATCGAGTGCTACTGTGTCACAGTCACTACAATAAATGCTTTACACATTTCACTTCAATTTATCTGAATTACTTTCACTAACTTGCTGATGTCTGCGCTGTAACACATGGTCTTACATTAGCTGACTACATTTCCCATAACGCATTGCTCCTGTATAGTGCTAGCAGTACTGGACTGGGGTTAGCTTGTCCACAAAGGGTAAAGGGAAGCAGGTTGGAATGGGGTGTGATGCTGCGCACGCGTCTTACCTTTTTTCCTTGCAGCTCGGGCTGAACTGTCCACATCTCCAAGTCCCAAGACGCTGTCTGCCTCAATGGTCGAGGCCACCAACTCCTCCAGGTCAGTCAGGGGGGGCGCTGGGTTCCTGCCTCCTCTGGTTAAGCCAGCCTGCTTGTGGATTTCAGCCATCTTTTCTTGGTGAGGCTCCTGATGTCATAAAATCTTTTTTTCAGATCCTCTGTATTCCTGGGTGTGACTCCCACTGCATTCACTTTTTCAGCAATTGCCAGCCCGATTTTTCGTTTGGCAGACTCAGGCACAGTGAGGGATTCCCTGCCAAAAAGTTTGGTGTGCACTCTCACTACCTCCTCCACAAGTACCTGCAACTCCATGCTGCTGAACTTTATTTTTCTCTTTCTTTCTGCCTTCTGGCTTTCACTGCTGCTTGCCATTTTTCTGTTTGTAAAGTTTCAATGAAACTCTTCCTGCTGCTCTGTGTCTCTGCTCTGACTGCCTCTCCAGAACCTTCTAATTAGTTGCAGCTGCCTGGGTAGCCACTTCCTGCTAAGGAGGGGAAGGGTGGTAGCACCTGATTGGCTGTTTTCTTAAGTTTCACTTGTGCTTGCTTTCCGATTTTGAATTTACCGATTCGGTATTTACCGATTCAGTAAATACCGAATCGATATTTCCAATTCATTCCTATAGGCCTTTTGGTCCATAGGAATGAATGGGAAATACCGATTCGGTATTTACTGATTCGGTGAATACCGATTCGGGAAATTCCGACTGTCCGATACCGACTTTTACCGATTCGGTAAATTATACCGATTTTTTATCTACATCTGAATTACCGATTCTTGAATACCGATTCGGTAAAAATCGGTATTTAAGAATCGGTAAATGTGATTTACCTACATCTGGCCCTGTGTCTTGTTATTGTGCAAATAACTTAACTTCTTGTAGCACAAAACTTAAAGTTGGTTGTGACATTCCCCCTGATAGTACTACAATGTATTGGACTGATGCCTTGGACACCCCAAAAGTGAGTACCTACATAAAGATTACAGAGCACAACCACTGTAAGGTATAATAACTGACCTTATAGTCAGATAGGTTTTAGTAGTCCACAATTAATGCAATGTATACTATACAGAATACAAATTATTTTTTTCAAAAAGGCAAACAAATCCTTGAAAGTCTTGATTTTGTTGACATGAGGTGTATGTCATGGATGCAGACACCCGATACATGTTTCGCCGTTTATATGACTTTTTCAATGCTTTAGAACATTCTGTGGTTCAAGGATGGGAATACTTCTTGTAACCCTTGGATCTTCAGAAAAGACAACAGCAAAAGTAATAATGCAGAGTCTGAATCTCTCAGGACACAAAACACGACTTATAAATGAAAGATGTGGCAATCCTTGGCGCACAAATCAAAATTGATTTGGTGCTTGATAATCACGTCAAGTATATTCAATAGTGGAGCATCAAGTGGTACTTAAAATACCATCTTGCACAAATAAACGCGTCCCGCAGCAGTGGAGAGGTCCTCCACTGCCATTTGTCCTATAATTTTTCACAAAAGTGAGTACTGCCAGGAATTACAACTATTGATGTTATTGTTGTGCAATTCCCATTGTCAAGCAGAACATCTCGCTCTGGCTGATGACACAATCGCATAACATTTTGCCTATTGAATCTGATTCTTTTGATTATGCCATGGTGGCAAGGTGTGGAACTGGGAATGAAAAAATGGCACTAAGTATTTGTGTTATGTATGGTCTGTAATCTTCTATATAAATAAAAATGTAAATGTTTGTTTGTTCAAAATCGCAAATCTCCGAAAGTTCTTCACTGATTGCTTTGAAATTTTCACACAACGTTGGATTCGAATACGCACGTGTTTTTATATACACAACTTTGGATTCCAATACGAGCATGTTGAACACGCGCATGTTTTTATTCGAAAGCCCGAAAAGACACATAAAAATGTCAATGTTCATTTGTTCAAAATCTTAAATCTCCGAAAGTTATTCACCGATTGCTTTGAAATTTTGGCACAATGTTGGATTCGATTAAGCGCATGTTTATGTATACACAATGTTGAATTTGAATACGCGCGTGTCCAATACACACGTGTTTTTAATCTGAAGGCCGAACAGACCCTATAGATTTTGTTGCTGCGCAACAACTACAAGGGACGCATAGAGATAATAGTCTACATATATTAGGATGGACAGTTGGTGTCAGGATGGCAGACCGGGAAGTGGGTGGAGGGAGAGGGGAGGAGTTGGTTCACTTTGCAACATTAGCGCATGTTTATAGATACACAACGTTGGATTTGAATACGCGCGTGTACAATATGCGCATGTGTTTAATCGAAAGGCCGAACAGATCCTATCGATTTGTTTGCTGCGCAACAACTACAAGGGACACATAGAGACAATAGTCACAAACACCTATTGTATACCCACAAGCATTGTGAAATTAAACATATTAGAAACGTGTGCTTACTCTTTTCTTACTCTTCCATTTAACCAGACTGAGCCACAGCAACGCGTTGCCAGGTACAGCTAGTGTTTAAAAAAAACTGACAGAACACTCAGTTTCAAATGTAATGAAATACTAGTTGCTGATTTTTGGGTATTTGTAGTTTGTTGTCATGGTAGAAATTAAGGAGGAATACTACCTACTTGCAATTAATTGATAAATAAACAATCCTTTGGTTGTTTACATTTTTAATCGATGGTGAAAGGCAAAACAACTGAATAAATACATCAAATGACTACGACACCAGTTTTGGACTTTGTTTATTTTTTTGTTGCTTCTATTAAACAAAAGCAAGTAAATTAAAAGTGTATGGAAACCAAAAAGCAAACAAAATAAGAAAAAGTCAGTCATGGTGTATGAAACCGTAATGGTTGAGCAAAAATTGTTTTAAGTCAAATGTCCAAAATATAATGGGCCTAGATGTAAATGTAAATGTGACCAGAAAATAGTCCACATAGTGAATAGTAGGCACACATTAGTAGAAATTAGATTATGTGTTCTTGTTGGTGTCTTGTCATTCTCTCTGGTGGTCTGGATGAATGTGTGCTCCTGCGGGGGGCAGGTTGATCCACATTTGCAGGGACCGAGGTGGGTGCAGGTGTCGTCACTTGTGACAGGCCCTCCCTTTCTTTGGCTGAGCCAGATGTAGGAGGGCCAGATGTAGGAGGGCCAGCTATGGTTGGGCCACAGAAAGAGGAATATGATACAGGAAAAGACCTGTACATATGGGTGTAAATATCCTGCATAAGCCCAGTCAGGGTGCCCAAATTGGAGTTCAGATTATCCACCTGATAATTGTGCTCCCTCTGCAACTACTTCATCTCTTGGTGTTCTGTAAGGACCAGTCCCATCATGTCTTGGGGCTGATGGAGGGCTCCCAAGACTTGGCTGACGGTGGCCTGGGTGACAGTGACCCTAGTGGGCTCACTATGCTGGCCCACAGATCCCTCCCACTACCCAATACCCACTAACCCGTGGGAGGAAGATAGACGAGACGTACCCGTGGACGCAAAGAACCGGTGAAACGGAGAAATCACCGGATTTAATAATTCTGTACCAGGATGCAAGAGGCGATCCGGAAAGATAGTTTAACCACGGGGAACGAGGATTATCCAAGATTTTAAGGAACCCACATGAAACAACTATAAAGTGTACCTACAAGAACATGAAATCGGCAGCTACTAAAAACTAACCAATTTAGGACCAGAATATTGAGTTTGGTTTGGCCGTAAAAATAAAGGATATTTTCCCTCACGACGTATGAAGTGATGAAAGATCGGGTGAATGCGAGGAATCTAGAGAATATACTCTAGAGAGAGGATACGGACGTTTACTCTCGAAGACCCCAATAAATAAAATATTGTCCTGAGGAAGGTGTGACCATATCAAAGGGCTACAACACCGAAACGCGTCGACGCATTTTTCTGCATAGAATTCAAATTTACCTAGGGGGCTCCTGAGATACTTTTATTATATTGTACTAGAAGCACTTCATACATCCACATAAGGTTTTTTGAATCAATCAATCTGTAGCAACATTAAGAGCTTTATTGATTGCAAAGGGGTTATGTTATTTGTTTTGTCTAAATTGTGATACACTGTGGAACTATCCGTGTGGATTTGACAAATGTACTGTGGTCTTGTCTAATAGATATACATTGTTTCTTTACTATATTTCTATATGAAAATGCATTATGTTTTTCTTCTGTTTTTAATAATAGGTCTGTTTTAATAATGTCCTCATGAGATGTGTTTAAATTGATGTATTCAGTTAATCTTTACTGAATTTTTAACTTATATTGGTTTTAATAAAATAGATTGTAAACATTGTGATTTAGTTTGTGACCGGTGATTTAGCTGACACTTTTTGCATGTGTGGGATGAGTGAATGTTACAGTATTGGCGGCAAGAGTTCGCTTCTTGAAGAAAAGTGTCCAGGGATTGCCCTTTTTGACCTTCAGCCAGTGCACCCTGCCCAAAAGAGTCCTGGCGAAACTGCAGGTGATGGTGGTGTTGTCTCACCACCAGTCAGGACTGGGGAGTACAAGATGGGTGTTATGTCGCTTTGACTGATTAGCATATGGCTGGATCTGAACTAGGGTGGCGGAATGAGCTAAAGAACGATGATGGATTCAACCCAGACCTGGGACTGTGGGTGAGTGCCTGAAAAGTTTCAACAGTCCGTCTATCATCTGTTTATTTTTGTTATTTTGCTTTGGACACAGGAAGTGGAGGTATCTATCTGCTGAGGTGTTGCAACAGCTGAGGTGGGAAGTGTAGGTGTGGGCCGAGAAGGACTCACTGGAGTGGTCTGCCCAGGCAAACCAGATGGACTGGGTGGCTCCTCTTCATCAGGACATTCAGGAGTGGAGTCCTCCCAGGAGGCTTGATCCTGGACTGGAGTTGAGGTATTCTGAGACACAGCTGTTTGGCTACGTGCTCTAGCTGTTGGACCTATAATAAATGTAGCAAAACTTATATTTTGCAAAAGTGTGGATAACACATGCAATGAGTTTTAAGCAAATATAATGTAGCTACCTATAAGGGAAAATGCATTGAATATCATGATGTGACTTTTCAGTGGAAATTTTATTAATTACACAAACAGTTTATGTTTAAGGCCATGGGATGCACCCTCGCCCACAGGTTGTTCTACCCCTTTCTAAGTTCCTCCTGTGGGTGCTGGTTGTTTGTTACAGCATTCACTCTGTCGACTATTCTGGACCATATATCCCTTTTCTGAGATGGGGTGTATTTAGACTTAGGCTCCATACTATTGTGGCTCTACTCTTGATTTTATCCACCATGAATGACAATTCCCCCTCATTGAAATTGCCATTTTGGGCTCCGGCATTATCCAAATAATTATGATTAAATCAAATTATTTAACCACAAGAAAAGAAATGAAAGAAGACAAGGAGACAGGAAACAGAGAAAAGCAGCAAAATACCCTGACTTCAGTGACCTAATGTCCCCTTTCAAATATTGTGATGCTGTGGAATGGCAAAGGATCATGGTCTGAAATAGAGTGTGTTTTGTAGTGTGGTATGAAGGTGCAAAGAATTAGCCAAAACACATCAGTGGTGGGATGTTGGCATCCAGCCTATAGCAAAAGGAATATTCCAATGTTGACTGAGTCCCGCACTCTGTTTGCAACCCAGCGCTAGAAGACTGCCAGCACAACTGTAAAATCTAAATTGACTCAGGGCATTTCTGCCATCCTGATGGCAACAGAGTATTATTCGACAGCATTGGAGTCCGCCGTGTTGGCATTGGGGAGCTGCATACGTGGAGATAAACACTCTGTCAAACTGGACAGAGAGTCAGCCAGTGTACATTTAAATCAGGCCGGCGGACGACCATCAGCTTGAATGAATACTTGGGACTGCCGCAGGATTGGGCTAGCACCGCCAAGATCTAAATCAGGTGCAGAGTGCTGCTGCTCATGAAACACCTCAATTATCTATGATTGTGGCTTCAGTGTTGTAGGTAAGGGGCTTCAAACCCTCTGGAATAGACTGAAACTAGTGCAGAGGAAGGGGTAATTCTGAATTTCTGTGTTGGTGTGCCTTTGTGGTTGCTGTTGTGTCGCTAGTCCCTCCTGTGATTTCCAGGTAGTTGCCATGCCTGGTGCATACTTCTCTTGAATGAAGAATAAGGCTAAGCCATTTGGCCATAAGGACCACTGGGATTTCATGCAAAATGTACTTTGGATGGTAAGTACAGACTCTTTCCATAAGTTGGTGATCTGTGAACTTTATTATTGTAATATGACACATTGCTCTCTCCATCATGGTGAAACTAAGAACCAACAGGTCCTCGGTTGTCCCCTGCAGTCTGCCTCCAGGGATGGGAACTTGGCACTCAGCAAAGTAGAGATGATGTTAGAAGGCCACAATGAACAGTTTAATACAATTCTGACAGCAATCTTGGACATGAAAGGTGCCCTCCAGGCTAAAGTAGACAAAATTAAAATTAACATTGGTTTCCTCCAAGTAGATCATATCAACCTTGGTAATAGAATTTTCCGACAACAAATTAGCACTATTAATGCTGCAAAGAGAAAGAGCTCTCAAAACAGGTGATAATCCCTACAGCACAGGGCTACAGACTCATAAAGTCAGTGAAACAATATCCCCATTTTAGGATTGACTAAAAAGATAGAAACTATGAATAGATGTAGGTATTGCACTCTGTTTTTAAATTTATGCTTAATCGTTTGTACGATAGGTGTGCTACGCTAGATTAGTGCCTGCAAACTGTGTGTCAAAATGTATATGGCCTGGAATCGCTAGATACCCAGGACTCCAACGTGCACTACAGTAAAAAAGTTTTCCAATCAAACGTTTTTCACAAGAACATTTATCAATGATATGTCAGAAATTATTCATTGAAGTATATATGCTTTTTATACGATCATTCAATTCATTAAACTAAACAAAACATTATATCATGTACATATATTTCATAATACAATGTATTCTGAAAACCCAATGCATTTCGGGGTCCATACCCTTCGTCAGGGGTCTGCTGTAACAAAGAAAAGAAAAAGGAAACTTAGTAACTAGGGATGCCGTGGGGGTTGTTGGGCTATTTAGAGTGAAAATCAGTGGATCTTACCATGATCTAAGGGCCGTTTGATGGAATTTGTAGAGTATACCGTTGCTTTGGGATCAATCTAAAAAATCAGTTACAACCAAAGTCAACTTAATTCATTTAAACAGGAGTTGTGAAAACTCTAGTGGTAAGAAAGTGATTTACCTGTATCGTAATTTCAGGAGGTCTGTAAAAAATATTTAAATATAAGTATTTCATGTATCACGTCTTAGCGTGATATAAACACCAGAAAGATTGTATAGCGGCACCTTAACAAATACTTATTGCTCACCAACGGGTCTTTTTTACTGCCGATATGATAGTGGGTCTAAAAAAAGAAAAACGAAAACAATTTTTCAGTACTTAAAAAATTACCGGATTGTAACCGCAGTGTAACCGCAGTGGACCTGGGTCCTGATAATTATGAAATCATTACCTGCGAGCTTTCACGCTGTAGCCAACGGTCTCGCTTAAGAATACTTCGTCTTAGTGGCTGAAAAAATGAAAAAACGAGGAAAGCCGCGTTTTAATATGCGGTTCATGCATCGAGTATCTTGTATCTACCGCATGAAGAAGCAATGTTTTCGCGTATGCTCTTACCGGTTGCCTTAATAATCCCGCCGTGAACGGCGTTCCTGCCTGGTTTGCAAAATCGTGCTCTAACGTTATTGCAGTAGTCCCTTTTCACGTGTATGAATGAGGGGTGTTAAGATAGAAGAAGGACTGTTAGATACGTAGTAAATGGCCGCCATTGCTAAAGAGTATGTTATCTTAGCTTATATTCAGTGCTCGCTTATATTTAGTCAGGCGTAAGTTTTTACCTTGTGGCAAAAAAAATGCCGGTTATGCTAATCAAAAGTCCTCTTGTTAGTCACAGGTAGACTTATAATACAATAAGTCATATTTAGTGAATCTCACTTAAATCTTTGGGATTTTGGTGAGCTATAAACATAAATAAACTAAATACAGGACAGTTAAGAATACACATCTTTGTAAATCTACGTGGTTACACATTACGTTGCTACATTCAAAAAGATAATATCATCCAATCAAAAAAAAAAAAAAAAGGAAATCATATGTATGACCTGCCTATTTACGTACTAGAGTTAGCCATATCCGCTGAAGTGCTGCTGAATGTGTAAGTGTGTCTAAGAATATATGGGTGTCACTGTGTATTAGAAGCCCTTTGAGGTCAGATAGCCCTATTTACTTTTAAAAGTTCTCAAAGGTAACAAACCATTTCAATTTTATCATTAAGTCCATTTGGAGCCAGTGTCTGTAATTTACGTATCCAAAAGGTTTCTCTTTGGAGGAGGATTTTAGCGTTATTCAATCCCAAGCATTGAGGCACATGTTCAACTACCTGAAATCGCAGTTGGGCTATTGTGTGACCCGTCTCGATCCAATGTTTCGCCAGCGGGGACGTGAGATTCTTGTTACGTATACGACTCTTATGTTCAGAAAGTCGTGTTTTCAGTTTGCGGTCTGTTTTACCAATGTACAATAGTCCACATGGACATTTGATTGAGTACACGACGTGTTCAGCATTGCAATTTGCCAAATGTCTAAGATGAATCTTTTCTCCTGTTCGTGGATGTAATAATACCTCCCCTGTTATGACATTATTACAATTTTTACAGTTATAGCATCTCATAGTCCCTTTGTGGATTACTGTGTGCTGACTTGTTTCATCACTTTCAGTAGGTTTACTGAGGAGTTCTTTAAGATTACGTGCCCTTTTGTATGCGAATAGTGGCTTGTGGGTAAACAACATTCCAAAGTCCTTTTCAGCTTGTATGATCTCCCATCTCTTTTGTATTATTCTTTTTATATCCCTCATGCTGTCGAGTACTTTGATACGAAGACCATCCTTTTGTTCACCATTTTATCTTTTTTCTCAAGTAGTTCCATTCTGGGTTTGCCTTAACCTTGTCAATTTGTGCCTCCAATAGTTTTCTGGGGTAGCCTCTATCCAGATACCGTTGCTTTTGATATTCAAGGGTTTCCTTACATTGTGCATCATCAGATGATATCCTCTTAATTCTCATAAATTGAGAAATTGGGAGGTTGTTAATCAGATTCGTTGGATGGAAACTTCCATAGATTAGTGCCGTATTTTTGTCAGTAGGTTTTTTGTACAATCTAGTTTGGATTGCGTTTCCAGATATTTCAACCAAGACGTCTAAGAATGGTAATGATGTAGAACTCATTTGACTTGTGAACTGTATCCTGGGATTAACAAGATTTAAACTTTTGATGTTCTGTTCTAGTTCTTCGGCAGATTTCTTCCAAATTATAAAAATATCATCAATATATTGTTTGTAATATATGATGCCATCTTTCCAGGTGCAGTCTTCAAGAATGTAATCGAGTTCAAATTTGGCCATGAATATGTTAGCGTAAATGCATGCCCCGGGAAAACCCATGGCAGTGCCACTAAGTTGAGTGCAATATTCTTGTTGACATGTAAAGTAGCTGTTGTTGAGACAAAATTCTAAGAGTTGCATTATCAGGTATTTAGTTTCTTCAGGTTTGTCTGTAGCGAGCAGGGCCCATTCCATGGACTCCATTCCTAGCTTGTGGGGGATAGACGTGTATAATGATACAACGTCTATCGTACATATTGTCAAATTTGTACATTCCTCCAATTCCATAGCTGAAATGCTTCTTAAAAAATCTGATGTGTCCTCCAAATATGATTTTCACTCTAAATAGCCCAACAACCCCCACGGCATCCCTAGTTACTAAGTTTCCTTTTTCTTTTCTTTGTTACAGCAGACCCCTGACGAAGGGGTATGGACCCCGAAATGCATTGGGTTTTCAGAATACATTGTATTATGAAATATATGTACATGATATAATGTTTTGTTTAGTTTAATGAATTGAATGATCGTATAAAAAGCATATATACTTCAATGAATAATTTCTGACATATCATTGATAAATGTTCTTGTGAAAAACGTTTGATTGGAAAACTTTTTTACTGTAGTGCACGCTGGAGTCCTGGGTATCTAGCGATTCCAGGCCATATACATTTTGACACACAGTTTGCAGGCACTAATCTAGCGTAGCACACCTATCGTACAAACGATTAAGCATATATTTAAAAACAGAGTGCAATACCTACATCTATTCATAGTGGATACCCTACTGCAAAAAAACTGGTATTTGCACCACTCCCAAGATGTCGTTCGATTCAATAGCAGCAATCACGGACAATAGAGCAAATATCAAAGTCTACACACAGGATGAAGCAACCCAAATATACAAGTTGATCAAGGAAACCAAGACTTTCGATGCCCAAGGGGGCTCTGTAGGGCAGCAGCTAAAACAATTGGAATATCTATCAAAACGAGAATTAAATCAACGCTTGCATGCGTCAACACTCATCCAGTACCACCGTGTAAAACGAATTCCGAGAGGACTCAGACTCGCCATACGACCCATGCTCTATAGACTGAATAACAATCCACAGTTCATGGAGAAATGGTTTGAAATATTAAACAAGTGTTCCTTGGATTTGATCCTACTGTTGGTAGAGGAATTAGCTAAAACGATAAGAGACTTGGAAGAAGAGATATTTAATGTTAAAAAGGAATTATCTGCCAAAATGGAAGAAGAGCCATGGAACAACTATCTAGAGGACATAGAAATAAAATTGGATAAATATGGAAAGGAACTCCAGGAAACAAAATAGCGCAAGTTCAAACGCGATACGATTGATTATAAATTGAATGAGGCCTATACTTGGGCCGAAGTATATGCCACTAGACGATATACCGGAAAAAAACAACAAACAACATCATCACAGGAGAGTGTGGTATCAGACAGTGATGCAAATACTTCTAGACAACCTTTAGTCCAGCAACAATCTCGCATGAAGGAACTCCAAAAAGCAACAACACTAGAGCTGGCGTCCACATCATCATTGGATCCTTTTTTAGAGAAGGGCTTGCCCAGCAACAAACCTCCAGATCAGGAAACAGCACCATCCAGCGACAAAAAACGAGAAGAGGAAAAAGCAAAGGAAAAGGAAAAGGAACAAGCTAAGAAGACAGGTCTACGGAGTCAGAACAGAACTTAGTCATAAACATTTCCAAATATCCGTTATCTAAATTTGAAGAAAGACTGTTGAATAAAGGACCATCTTTTGTCAGCACCTATCGTACCAATGAACTCGAAACTGAAGTCGCATTCTTCAAATTTATGAGCATATTACGTTTGAAGTATTTCTTTACCATCTTGAATCCAGTAGAGACATCGGATAATACCACAGAGCAATTCAAACCTAAGAGTAATTTTATGGCCCCAGTGTCTCACAAGACTCTTGATACATTTGAAACTTTAGTAAAGGCAGACATGAATAAAATCCAATACAGAAGCAACTTAAAAACCTTGACAAGAGCAGAACACAGCGCAATATGTGCCCTGGCCAACAATAAAACAATCGTTATCCAAAAGGCGGATAAAGGGGGAGGACTCGTAATCATGGACTCGGAGTTCTACATCCAAAAAGGCAATGAACATGTGCAGGATGACAGGACATATGCTAAACTCAAGCAGGATCCCACAATGGAAATTTCACGGACTTTGGACGCAATTCTAGACAAAGCAGAGGAACTTAATTGGATTAACAACAATACTAAGAGGTATTTGAGACAAATATTCCCAAGAAGACCTAGGATCTATTTTTTGCCTAAAGTACACAAACATTTGCTCAACCCTCCAATCAGACCGATTGTGTCTGGCTGTTCGTCAATTTTTGAGAACATAGGCATCTTCATTGATTCGCATATGCAAGCCTTCATTCAAAAGTGGCCAACATATTTGGAGGACACATCAGATTTTTTAAGAAGCATTTCAGCTATGGAATTGGAGGAATGTACAAATTTGACAATATGTTCGATAGACGCTGTATCATTTTTCACGTATATCCCCCACAAGCTAGGAATGGAGGCCATGGAATGGGCCCTGCTCGCTACAGACAAACCTGAAGAAACTAAATACCTGATAATGCAACTCTTAGAATTTTGTCTCAACAACAGCTACTTTACATGGCAACAAGAATATTACACTCAACTTAGTGGCACTGCCATGGGTTTTCCCGGGGCATGCATTTACGCTAACATATTCATGGCCAAGTTTGAACTCGATTACATTCTTGAAGGCTGCACCTTGAAAGATGGCATCATATATTACAAACTATATATTGATGATATTTTTATAATTTGGAAGAAATCTGCCGTAGAACTAGAACAGAACATCAAAAGTTTAAATCTTGTTAATCCCAGGATACAGTTCACAAGTCAAATGAGCTCTACATCATTACCATTCTTAGACGTCCTGTTTGAAATATCTGGAAACGCAATCCAAACTAGATTGTACAAAAAACCTACTGACAAAAATACGGCACTAATCTATGGAAGTTTCCATCCAACGAATCTGATTAACAACCTCCCAATTTCTCAATTTATGAGAATTAAGAGGATATCATCTGATGATGCACAATGTAAGGAAACCCTTGAATATCAAAAGCAACGGTATCTGGATAGAGGCTACCCCAGAAAACTATTGGAGGCACAAATTGACAAGGTTAAGGCAAACCCAGAATGGAACTACTTGAGAAAAAAGATAAAATGGTGAACAAAAGGATGGTCTTCGTATCAAAGTACTCGACAGCATCGAGGGATATAAAAAGAATAATACAAAAGAGATGGGAGATCATACAAGCTGAAAAGGACTTTGGAATGTTGTTTACCCACAAGCCACTATTCGCATACAAAAGGGCACGTAATCTTAAAGAACTCTTCAGTAAACCCACTGAAAGTGATGAAACAAGTCAGCACACAGTAATCCACAAAGGGACTATGAGATGCTATAACTGTAAAAATTGTAATAATGTCATAACAGGGGAGGTAATATTACATCCACGAACAGGAGAAAAGATTCATCTTAGACATTCAGCAAATTGCAATGCTGAACACGTCGTGTACTCAATCAAATGTCCATGTGGACTATTGTACATTGGTAAAACAGACCGCAAACTGAAAACACGACTTTCTGAACATAAGAGTCGTATACGTAACAAGAATCTCACGTCCCCGCTGGCGAAACATTGGATCGAGATGGGTCACACAATAGCCCAACTGAGATTTCAGGTAGTTGAACATGTGCCTCAACGCTTGGGATTGAATAACGCTAAAATCCTTCTCCAAAGAGAAACCTTTTGGATACGTAAATTACAGACACTGGCTCCAAATGGACTTAATGATAAAATTGAAATGGTTTGTTACCTTTGAGAACTTTTAAAAGTAAATAGGGCTATCTGACCTCAAAGGGCTTCTAATACACAGTGACACCCATATATTCTTAGACACACTTACACATTCAGCAGCACTTTAGCGGATATGGCTAACTCTAGTATGTAAATAGGCAGGTCATACATATGATTTCTTATTTTTATTTGTTGTTTTCATTGGATGATATTATCTTTTTGAATGTAGCAACGTAATGTGTAACCACGTAGATTTACAAAGATGTGTATTCTTAACTGTCCTGTATTTAGTTTATTCATGTTTATAGCTCACCAAAATCCCAAAGATTTAAGTGAAATTCACTAAATATGACTTATTGTATTATAAGTCTACCTGTGACTAACAAGAGGACTTTTGAATAGCATAACCGGCGTTTGTTGCCACAAGGTAAAAACTTACGCCTGACTAAATATAAGCGAGCACTGAATATAAGCTAAGATAACATACTCTTTAGCAATGGCGGCCATTTACTACGTATCTAACAGTCCTTCTTCTATCTTAACACCCCTCATTCATACACGTGAAAAGGGACTACGGCAATAATGTTAGAGCACGATTTCGCAAACCAGGCAGGAACGCCGTTCACGGCGGGATTATTAAGGCAACCGGTAAGAGCATACGCGAAAACATTGCTTCTTCATGCGGTAGATACAAGATACTCGATGCATGAACCGCATATTAAAACGCGGCTTTCCTCGTTTTTTAATTTTTTCAGCCACTAAGACGGAGTATTCTTAAGCGAGACCGTTGGCTACAGCGTGAAGGCTCGCAGGTAATGATTTAATAATTATCAGGACCCAGGTCCACTGCGGTTACAATCCGGTAATTTTTTAAGTACTGAAAAATTGTTTTCGGTTTTCTTTTTTTAGACCCACTATCATATCGGCAGTAAAAAAGACCCGTTGGTGAGCAATAAGTATTTGTTAAGGTGCCGCTAAACAATCTTTCTGGTGTTTATATCACGCTAAGACGTGATACATGAAATACTTATATTTAAATATTTTTTACAGACCTCCTGAAATTAAGATACAGGTAAATCACTTTCTTACCACTAGAGTTTTCACAAATCCTGTTTAAATGAATCGAAAATTAAGTTGACTTTGGTTGTAACTGATTTTTTAGATTGATCCCAAAGCAACGGTATACTCTACAAATTCCATCAAACGACCCTTAGATCATGGTAAGATCCCCTGATTTTCACTCTAAATAGCCCAACAACCCCCAAGGCATCCCTAGTTACTAAGTTTACTTTTTCTTTTCTTTGTTACAGCAGACCCCTGACGAAGGGGTATGGACCCCGAAATGCATTGGGTTTTCAGAATACATTTTATTATGAAATATATGTACATGATATAATGTTTTGTTTAGTTTAATTAATTGAATGATCGTATAAAAAGCATATATACTTCAATGAATAATTTCTGACATATCATTGATAAATGTTCTTGTGAAAAACGTTTGATTGGAAAACTTTTTTACTGTAGTGCACGCTGGAGTCCTGAGTATCTAGCGATTCTAGGCCATATACATTTTGAGAAGATAGAAAGCCAAAATGTAGAATTGTTCCTAGCTGTTGACTTATGCTCTTGGTGAATCTTCTCCATCCTTCTTTGTAGTTGAGAAGGCTCATTGAGTCCCAAGTCACACACCAATTCCTTGGACTCCCCTTGTCCAATGGTGACACAATTCTTCATTTTAGGTACAGGGATGGATTCTGCAGGTGGCCTGGCAACCTAGTCCATGGGTGGTGAAAGGGTGTAGAGTTAAAATATCGAGTTTTTAATTTCGACTAGACATAATATCGAGTAAAAAATGTAGAATGGACATAATATCGACTAGATATAATATAGACTACCAAAATATCGACCAGAACATTTTAATATCGAATAGAATGGACATAATATCGAATCATCATCATCAAAGCTTTATTTCGATATATATAACATCATAGAAGCACATTTCAAATATAAAAACACAATTCATTAACAATAAATTTTTTAGAAAATTGCTTATAAAAACCTTTGGTATTACAATAAATAATTAAAAACATATTAAACTTTATCAGCTTTGTGAATATTAAAGCATATAAAAAAGATACAGCTAAAATGTATCTCATCAAATAGCCTTCAGCCTAATCAACCAAGCCCAACTAAGAAATTTGGCCACCCCACACACTAAGGTTGTGCTAGCATCAGCCTTAAAAAAAAGTGCAACGGAGTGGTCCCTGGTTCCACGCACCAGGCACACAGGTTTGAGCCATTTCTGTCTGGGTTTTATATATGCTGGGCAAACGAAAAAGACATGAGCAATATTTTCAGTAACACCTTCACATATTGGGAAATCAGGAGAAGTTTGGTGCGGTGGCTTCCACTTGCAAGTACGATCACGAAGGGGGAGTGTTCCCATCCTAAACTGGATCTAAAGGGATTTGTCTCTGGGTTTCTTGATGAAATCTAGATAGGGCTCCAGGCGAGCCTTTGGTTTGTGCTGTCGAAATGCCTCGGTCAGCCTACCTAGATTTGGGTCCCTCTGCTCGTGATCATCAACCCATGCCCAATAGGCTCGCTTAGTTCCAATCTTAGAAAGCGGTGCCCCAGGCTCCCTGCCAGTAGCAAGGCCCGTTTCCAGTAAAAGATTCTTTATGCTAGATATCCAACTAATTTTATGGGCTCCATGAAGGTTCATAACCTCTCTTAAACCGTCAGCATACCTTGAGAGCTCAGGGGTACGCCATAACCGAGCCCAATATAAAAGAGGGCGTTGGGTAACTAGGTCCTTGATGGAACGACGACCCAGGTCACTCAAGAGTGGTTTGGTAGGGGTACCCCTCGGGAGCGATACAAGCTCCCTAAATAACTTATTCTCTGCGATGACTAAGGCATCAACACAATCAAAGCCCCAGAGCTCTGCACCATAAAGGGCACAGCCTACAGCTTTTGCAGCGTAGATATCCAGAGCAGGAGCAATGGGTTTAGAAGTGGATGCTCGGTGTTCCCTCCCTAGTACTCCAACTACCCTCTTATGGCTTAGCGCCATTTTGTCAATATGTGGCTCCCATTTAAGTTTATCCGAAATTCTAATTCCCAAGTAGTCGAACTCCTTTACACGTTCCAGAGACACCCCATCAAGAGATAAGGTGGATCTAGACGATCTACTCGGGTTAAAATAAAGGAGCTTAGTTTTCAAAGTGTTTATGGCAAGGCCCCTGAGCTTGCAAAACAAACAGAAGCGGTCCAACAGCTTCTGTAATCCTGCGGGAGTTTTTGATACCAACAACGTATCATCCGCAAAGAGTAGTGCGGGGACTTTATCACCCGCCAAGACCGGGGCATCAGCATTCATTTTGAGCAAAAAGGAAACTACGCCATTCACAAATAACGTAAAAAGTGTCGGGGCCAGGACGCAACCCTGGCGTACCCCTCTATTCACAGGGATTTTATCGGTTTTTTGCTCCTGTGATCCCCATCTAATACGGGCATAAGTTCCATCATGCATACGAGCTAGGAGATTCAGAATGGGTAAGGGGATCCCCATTTCCTCCAGGACCAGCCATAGGCGGTCTCGAGGGACCAAGTCAAAGGCGGTCTTCAAGTCAATAAATGCCAAATAAAGACCGCCCTTGCCAATGGTAACCACCTTCCAATGTAAGAGTACCAACCTAAATGCCTGGTCTATCGTGCTTGTGCAAGCCCTAAAGCCCGCCTGGAAGGGTGAAATGATACTATTCTCATCAGCCCAGGAAAGAATCCTCTCCAGGAGTACCCTGCCAACCAATTTCTGCCCTGCATCAATAAAACCTATTGGGCGGTAGTTGGCAGGGTCCCCCTTGGAGCCCTTCTTGTATATGGGGATCACTTCAGCCGCCTTCCATGAATTCGGGACAGGTGAGCCTTCTAAAAAAGCATTCGTAAGAATTACAAAGTAAGAGGCCCAACCTTCAGGGTTGGCTTTAAAAAGGTCGCCTGGTACACCATCCTGCCCCGGGGCTTTGGCAGATACAATCTTAGTTAATGCAGCCAGCACCTCTTTCTTATCTACTTTAATAAATGCAACCTGACCAGGATCAATACCCATGGCACCACAAGAGGGCCCTGGAGTACCGGGCTGGTCATCGCCCCCATAGAGTATCCTAAAATGCTCAAACCATTCCCTATCTGTTATATGATTGGGGGTTTGATCCGGGTCACAGCCGTTGGATCTTCTAACTAGGGCCCAAAATAGTTCTCCATTCTTAGCTTTACTAGCAGCTCTAAGACTTTCCCAATGCGATTCTTCCCACTCCCTTTTAGCTGTTGTAATAGCTTGTCTGTAGTGTAATCTAGCCAGCCGAACAGCAACTGGATTACCAGATTTAATAGCATTAATCAAGCTATTCTTCCTCCTTCTGCAATTGCCATCAAACCACTTCTGCACTGGCTTGACAATCATCGGGCTCTTTTTACCAGGAACTATGAACAGTTTACCAATCTGGTCTATAGTGTCAGTATAAATTATTTCTGCCGCCGCAGGCCCAACCGCATCCTTACATGCTGCAGAAAGCCTTAAAGACTGCTCACTAAGGATTCCTTCCAATGCACTTAATCTTGTTTCCTCCATAATAAACGTTGGCCACTTAAGAAACCTGTTACAATTAGATGGTACAACTGTCTTAGTTATTAAGTTCCCACTAGTGGAGGGACTATACTCCTTCCTCTGCCATGGAGCCACCGTAGTGAGGGACAAGGGGTTATGGTCACTATCTACTGATGGTATAGTGACCATATCCACCACTGACTTCCATGCCCTCCTATCCACCATTATGTAGTCAATTCTACTTTCACACAATAACCTATTATATGTATTAGCCCCCTGAGCATCGGAGATAGTACGCCCATTTACAGCTCTTAGTCCTGATTCAATCATTAGGGCATTCAATTGGATGACAACTGGTGACCATTTCCTCACGGGCATAAGCGAGAGAGACGGAATGCCCCATCGGGCATCTTCGTCATAAACTCCAAGGATGTCATCTGCTGCCAGAGGCTCAAACAAACAGTTTAGGTCCCCGGCAACCAGAACTAAGGAGTCAGGAGGGCACAATTTAAGCAAATCAGATAGAATAGAAATAGTGGAGGATTTGGCCCCCCTTGGGTGCCTCTAGCATAGACATTAAAAAATTCCCAAGTGGAAATACCATTCAAGCCCTTGATGGAAAGTCTCATAACATCCAGTGATGAGCAAGTGTGATGAATAATCTTGAGGTTGAGGTCTACCCTTACCCACGCCATAAGCCCTCCAGAGGGGCGACCTCGCCCAACCGTGGTAGCAGCTATATGAAAACAGGAAAAACCCGGCTTGTATAGAGGTTCAAGGCACCAAGTTTCCTGGAATAAACATATATCAAATCCATCAATAAAGTCATTCCAATCCGGTAATAGGAGCTTGTTTCGCAAACCTGCTACATTCCACGAAACAAGTTTGAGATTATTGATGTGAACATTACAGGAGATTGGGGCACATGGAGTTGGGCTTAAGTCCTGACTAATGATGTTAATAACCCTCATGGGTTCCAAGACTAAAGTTGAGTCCTCTAGGCCCGTGGGCTGTGGGGGTACAGAAGGATGGGGAGAGCAATTACCCAAGGGGGAGAGGAACAAGTCAAATCTCCTACTCCATCATGGAGTCAGTCAACAGCTTCCAGACAGTTAAAACAATTATGGGTCGAGATAGGGTCCAAGTGTAGAGAAGGCATAGGCCAACCCACCTGGGGGGCCCTCTCCAATTTCGCTGCACTATTGTCCAACCATCTGCCTGTGAAGTAAAATGAGCTGGGGGTAAAAATAAGTCAGTGGAAGAGTGTGGATAGTCACACCTGAGCTGGGATATCTCCAATTACAAATGTACTCAAAAATTCTAGGGTTGTTAAAGTTAATTAAGATACAATCCCCCTTATATTTTTGGCCAGATGGCCGACCCATGGCACCCTCCTAATCATAAGTATTTTGCCCACAATGTGAGGGGGCAGTGGTCTGTTTATGTTTAACCAGTGGACAACCCTATTCCGCAAAGTTGTAGGGCTCTCCACCTCAAATTTACCCAACTTTGGTACCCCTGCTAAAATTACCACAAGTGGACAAACCTCCGGGGGTAGATTTAAGGTATTTTTCCCCTTGGGAGTCTGGGCCATGGGAACCTCGCCACCTTCACTGCCCTGGGGTATATTACGCTTACGCGGTCTGCTTGTATTAGCATCTACTAGGTCCTTATCAAGAGGTGCCACTGGAGCCCCTTGGGCAGTATTCGATGCTACTGTGACCTTTGGGGCCACAGGAGCCTTTATTCCACTAGTTTTAACTAGCGATTTAGCAGCCATGGGAGTAGCAACCCTTAACGAGGGTTCTACAATTCCCTTAAAGCCGTTTAGATGTACTTTAATTTTACTCAGTCTATCCTCTAATGGACGTAAGAGAACTCTAAGCGTGTCATATATGACAGTTGACTCAACGTCCCTGACCCCTTCCCTGTCTCCTTGGCTTGACAACCCACCTGCTTCCTGGTGCACTCCTTTAGACAATGTAGGATCTACTAAACCCGGAGCAGGGCTTGCAGAATCGCCCACATTAGTCCGTTCCAGAGTAGCTGGAATTACTCTAGTATTTTTTGGGGCTTTCTTTTTCCTCCCCCCATTATTCTTTGACAGCCCTTGTTTATCCTTTGGAATTGCCCCAGGGTCTCTCCCACGTAATTGCCTAGTATTATACACCTTAACTACATTGGGCACAATAGGCAACCTTTGGGGAGATAACAATAACGAGTCTGAAACCGTAGACTGACTATCGGCTGGAACCAGCGATAAGTCACAAGAGGGTAGCTGTGGATTGGGGAGTTCTAAGATAGGTGAGGCACCAAAACCACCATTAGCACCTTGATGAACAGGAGTCCTCACATTCGCATCAATATGTCCCATTGAAGACCTTCTAGCAATGGCGAGTTCCTGGGAAACTCGTTGCTCCATTATCGTGATGCCTTCATCAACGACACAGTTCATCCTCGTTATGAACTGGTCCATGGCTCCCGAGAAGTTATCAGTATCCGCTCTCCCCTTGGCCTCCTCAGGAGGCATGGATATCAACCCAAGGAGTCAACAATGAAGATACAATGAAAGTTACTCACAAATTAAGGCCGCATATGACCAGGAAAGGGGGTGGCCCGACCCGGCCTTCTCCGGTCTTGAACGGGCTTAAACGGGCCTGCCCTTGGCCCGGGCTTAGCCCGGGCGCTACCGCGAGCGACTCGCGGGGCGAGAGGCGTTCCTCTCTTTTCACGCGCCTCCGGGCGCTCTGAAGGCGTCACTCGCGCGCCACAACCGCCGGGGCACCTGGGGGTTGAAGTCCCTGCCCTTGCGGCGGCTGTGATGTTGCTGGCGCTGCGAGCCGTTCCCCTCACGGAGATGGAGTATGAGCCCCTGAGCAACAAGCCGTTCCCCTCACGGCAGTAGGTAAGTCAATATGGGCCCGCAAACAGCACTCCTCCTCAAACAAAAGCTCCCAATGAGCGCTCGGCGCTCCTCTCTTTTCACGCGCCTCCGGGCGCTCTGAAGGCGTCACTCGCGCGCCACAACCGCCGGGGCACCTGGGGGTTGAAGTCCCTGCCCTCGCGGCGGCTGTGATGGTGCTGGCGCTGCGAGCTGTTCCCCTCACGGCGATGGAGTATGAGCCCCTGAGCAACAAGCCGTTCCCCTCACGGCAGTAGGTAAGTCAATATGGGCCCGCAAACAGCACTCCTCCTCAAACAAAAGCTCCATCGAATCAAAAATATAGAATGGACATAATATCGACTAGACATAATATAGACAACAAAAATATCGAATTTTGGGTAATTTAATATTAATTTTTATTTTTTGTGTAATATAATTCTGTAGCGGGTTGTGGGTTTATAGGGGAATAGGGTGGGAAGTAATTTAATTATAATTAATTAAATATGTTATTTTATTTATTGTTATTTATTTAGAATTAATTGTTAATTAATTATTAATTGGTAATTATTTAAAATGTAATTGGTAATTAATTTTAATTGATTAATTGTTAAATAATTTAATTTTAGTAATTTATTTTCTGTAGCGGGTTGTGGGTTTATAGGGAAATAGGGTGGGAAGTAATTTAATTATAATTAATTAAATATGTTAATTAATTAATTGGTATTTATTTTTTATTAATTGGCAATCAATTTTTAATTGATAATTAATTTATTGTTAATTGATAATTAATTTTAATTAATTGTTTAATTCACAATTATGTGAATATTTTCTTTTCTTTAGCGGGTTGTGGGTTTATAGGGAAATAGGGTGTGAAGTAATTTAATTATAATTAATTAAATATGTTAATTAATTAATTAATTGATTGGTATTTATTTATTTATTGTCAATTAATTTTAAATTGGTAATTAATTAATTGTTAATTGATAATTAAATTTTATTATTTGATTAATTGATAATTATGTGAATAATATTATTTTATTTTTAGTAGCAGGTTGTGGGTTTATAGGGGAATAGGGTGGGAAGTAATTTAATATAATTAATTAAACATGAAAAATAATTAATTGGTATTCATTTTAAATAAATTGTTAATGAATTTTTAATTGGTAATTAATTAATTATTAAGTGGTAATTAAAATGTATTAATTGTTTAATTTATAATTATGTGTTTTATATTAATTTATTTTCACTAGAGTGGGGATATTAAAATTTACCCCTATGCTATCCAACGCTTTCCCTACTGTTGCATTCGCTGGAGTGGGAATAGTAATTTTTACCCCTACGCTATCCAACGCTTTCCCTACTGTTGCACTCTCTGGAGTGGGAATAGTCATTTTTACCCCTACGCTATCCAACGCTTTCCCTACTGTTGCACTCTCTGGAGTGGGAATAGTAATTTTTACCCCTACGCTATCCAACGCTTTCCCTACTGTTGCACTCTCTGGAGTGGGAATAGTAATTTTTACCCCTACGCTATCCAACGCTTTCCCTACTGTTGCACTCGCTGGAGTGGGAATAGTAATTTTTACCCATACGCTATCCAACACTTTCCCTACTGTTGCACTCGCTGCAGTTGGAATAGTCATTTTTACCCCTATGCTATCTAACGTTTTCCCTACTGTTGCACTCTTTGGAGTGGGAATAGTAATTTTTACTCCTTCGCTATCCAACACTTTCCCTACTGTTGCATTCGCTGGAGTGGGAATAGTAATTTTTACCCCTACGCTATCCAACACTTTCCCTACTGTTGCACTTGCTGGAGTTGGAATAGTAATTTTTACCCCTACGGGATCCAATGCTTTCACTACTGTTGCACTCGCTGGAGTGGGAATAGTAATTTTTACCACTACGCTATCAAACGCTTTTCTTACTGTTGCACTCTTTGGAGTGGGAATGGTAATTTTACCCCTACGCTATCCAACGCTTTCCCTACTGTTGCACTCGCTGGAGTGGGAATAGTACTTTTTACCCCTACGCTATCCAACACTTTCCCTACTGTTGCACTCACTGGAGTGGGAATAGTAATTTTTACCCCTACGCTATCCAACGCTTTCCCTACTGTTGCACTCACTGGAGTTGGAATAGTAATTTTAACCCTTTCGCTATCCTACGGTAAAAATATTGCATATGTTTTGTAAATAATATATATATATATGTATTTAAAATATATATTTTTTTTTAGTTACATTAATTATTTCTCAATTTTACGTTTATTTAAGTATTTTAAATATGTTTAAATTAATTTAATTTATTATTATATTACTTTTAATTTACTTTTAAGACATTTAAAAAAATCGAAATTTTGACATTCTATATTTTTTACACTCGATATTTTGGAGTCGATATTTTTGTACTTACCTGTTTGAAGATAGGAAGTCGATATTTTTGCAGTCAATATTTTTACTTCTATATTTTGTCCTCTAGATATTTTGTTTGTCGATGTTGTGTCAGTGATCCGGTGAAAGGCAACCACATTCATGTATTCTCAGTCTACACCACTAAAACACAAAAGCTCCGGACCTCTTTCCTGGATGCTAAGGCCAAGTTGCATCAGCTATATATTCATTATGCTTTGTTGCTCCGAGACAAGTTGTGGGTGAGTAAGCATAACATTGAGCATTTGTTTGATACTCCATCTACTGCCTGGCTTTGGTTGAAAGATAATGGTGTTGCACTTGGAAACAGCGAAGAATTTAATAATTTGAACAGGTGGAGAGATCATTTGCTGCTCTTGCAGCCCGCAGGACCAATGCCTGCCCGTCTCTGATGCATAGTCAGTCATGGGGTTGAGGCTTAATGTGTCGCTTTCATACTTGCACACCATAAATGATGTGCTGTATGAAGCTTCGTCCTTGAACAGTGTGGAAAAACAATCATATGGATTGTAAAAAAAAAAATCTGCAAAGTACATTACTATAAATAAGTGACACTATGAATTGTATTCACTACAATTTGCTATTGTTTTTTTTATCTACACTTACTACACTAATGTAAACAAACATATTTAAAAACATTTTTCATTATTATTATACCTGGTACACTACTATGAAAAAATATACACTACATTTGAATTTGAAGATCCTTTTCAAAACATCACCCCTAGTAAGCCGAATGATGCCTAAAACACTGATGATCCATATAGGGGAAATTCAACACTTTATTTTTTCAGAAATAGTACAGGCAACTTTGGTTGAAGAAACATAAGGTGACAATTTTGTAGTTTTAAAGGAAGTTTTCAATCCAATTTAAGATTGCTGTTATTACATTGTGTCCATCCAGTTACACTTTTTAAATAGACCGTGTAGTATTCAGATGTTGTATTATCTCTTAAGTCGAAGATAAATGGACCCTTACATTTTGGAGAACTTTTTAAAGACATGACCCCAATAGGCCAAATTATGTCTAAAACACTCATGATCCACTTAGAAGAAACACTGTACATCATCTCTTTTCCAGACTTCTCCTTAAAATTTTGGTTGAAGGAACAAGAGGTAAGAATTTCTTAGTTTGAAAGGCAGCTTTGGTTGAATTAGCAAAAACTTCCTATCATCAAATTCAACTAAAAACAAACTGAATAATGTTCTAACATGTGTTAATGCAACATACCTTCTTCAAATACTGTACTTCCAATATTGATAAAAGCTGCATCTAAATGTAACACTTGAGATTTATGGATAGCTACAGTATATTCTAGAGACACTGGAAACTGTTGCCGCCACACATAAAAGTCCTTTACAAGCAAAAAATAAATAATACATTTACTATTCCTTCCCCCACATGTAAATTATGCCGCAATGTTACTCGACACTTTTTGCACATGCGTAAACACTTTTCTAAACCTGCAGTCTTCGATGCAGACTTCTCCAGAGAATCCAATTATTCTTGCATTTTCACAGTTAGCAGTAGTGTTCCTCCCTGGCGCTCTATTTTATGGATATCTGTAATTTGTAAACTATCTTCTTTTCCCAGCTTCAGTAATTGTTCACTAAAGTTGGAGCACTCATTCATTATAGGCATTAAACATGCTATGGAGTTGCCTTTTCAATGAAATTGCACAGTAGTTGTGCTGCTGTGCTGTCAGATGGAAAAAGTTGCTTGGTAAATTGACTCTCTAAAGCACGTTTACCCTATTTTGCCAGAACTTCTACTCTAATGTTCTCCATATTCCACATCAGATATTTGACACATATTTGTCACTAGTTCCTTGTATTCGAAAATAACCAAATATTTGCATTGCCAATACTTCCCAAAGAGTTTCTTGTATCATTTTGGAGAAGTGTCTTGAAAATAGGCTGCCCTTTCAGGGGGGTGATTTGCAGTAGGTCACCAAAGATAATTAAATGTTCTCCTCCAAACAGCACATCATACTTTGTTTTAAAAATCTGCTGCATTATTAAGTGTACAAAGACATGCAATAAGTTCAAAACCATGCTCACCTCATTGATGATTAAAAATTTCTGTTTCTTCAATAGTGTAGATACCTCATGACAAGCTTGACCAGATAACTTCTGGCTTTTGTCATATTCAACAGGAACCATAAGGAGATGATGTAAAGTAATTCCTTTAATGTTGTGTGCAGCTAATCCAGTTGGCGCTCTTAGTACACACAATAAGCTTTTCCAAGTGCCAGCTTGACCACTGATGTGTAGTTGTATTGGCTTAAACAAAGAACATTCACACTCTTTCTTCTCATGCAGAAATCCATGCTCTATTTAATTTATTCCTTTCATATAAACAATTTTCTGTTTATTGTTCAGTTGTCGATTCCGATCCGGTAAAAAGCGCTCCGAATCGTCGTACGGAGCGTTTTTTCCCCGTACGAATGGTACCTGTAAACGTCCCGTACGTACGATGAAGTACGATTCGTACCAGGAGCCGTACTCCGTACAAGTCGTACAAGACACCGTACGACTCTAATCTCCGTACGATTCTCCCTCGGACCCCGCTGTACGCGACATCTGTACGGTTCGCGGCTGGTTTTACGACCCAGCAAGTACGATACGTGTCGGGTATGCACCGTACGACCCTTTTTCTACGGAAGCTGAAAACAGCCATAAAACCAGAGTTCGCGCCAAAACAGGTACGGAACGGCCCCCCGGGTACGGTGCGTACCCCCCATGATCGCAGGGGTACGCACCGTACCCCTGCGATCATGGGTTGTACGAGCCGTACCCCCATTGTACGATTGGTGTACGAGCCGTACCCCCATTGTACGATCGGTGTACGAGCCGTACCCCCGTTTTACGATGGGTGTACGGCTCGTACACCGATTGTACATGGGGTACGGCTCGTACACCGATCGTACATGGGGTACGGCTCGTACACCGATCGTACAATGGGGGTACACTCGTACACCGATCGTACAATGGGGGTACGGCTCGTACACCGATCGTACATTGGGGGTACGGCTCATACACCGATCGTACAATGGGAGTACAGCCCGTACACTGATCGTACAATGGGGGTACGGCTCATACACCCCATGATCGCAGGGGTACGGTGCGTACCCCTGCGATCATGGGGGGTACGGACCGTACGGTGTGTATGTGTTCGTGTGCTTTTCCGTACGACTTGCCCTTACTTGACGTAGACCGTACGAATCGCGTCCTCATACCCCGGTCCGGATCGTACTCGTCGGGTCGTACGGCATGTGTACGAGTCGTACGGTATGTGTACGAGTCGTACGGTTCACGGTTTCAGCCTTGCAATACGTATGGATCGCGACGATTCGGACGGATTCACGGAATACAGATTGTACTTCGCGACTCGGACGGACGGGTACGATTCTTACGAAGAGGGCTCCGGATACAAATCGGACCCCTAAGTGTTCGAAATCAACACTTTCTTCTCTTGCTTGTTGTATTGCAGTCTCTACCCCACCCATGGCTTTGGCTGCTTCAGTTTGAACAACTGGTTGTCCAAGTGGATCTTGACTCAGTGGTCCCGTACTTTGGCAGCTTTGTGAACTCTCCTTAGATATCTCAGCAGCAATGGTTTCTTCCTCTTCAATCTCATCTTTCAGCATTTGCAAGTAGTTTAAAAAAACTGGACACTGCATGCTGTCTTTTGCAGCAATGAACGAGTCTTCATAGAAGTAGTACTCTCCAAGTTATTCTGCTTGAGCACGCCAAGGCTTGAAAAATTGTAGTAGAGCCAAATAGAAAAACTCTATTCTGTCTGCACTTTAGCATCTCAGTTTTCTGTGGTCAATAACATTTCCTTTGCTATGTCTCACCAAACAACTGTCACACCCAACTACTGCATATTTCCCTTCTTCTATGTTTTCCATTACATTACTTCTATATCTATTACATTGAAATACTTTATAAAGACACATGTTCTCTTGGTTTTGACTCTTTCTTGGATAGTACGAGTCCAACATATTTGACTTTGCAATATCTCTGCAATCCTGAACAAATTCTGCTAGACATTGAATTCCTCTGAAAGACTTCAACACTATTTTGGGTGCTTGCAAGGCCTAGACTTACCAAAACAATTCACCTTGACTTCGAGTACAAACTCACCGAGCTCAACTGTTCATACTCATATGACCCTATCTCTCAGTGGGAAAGTATTTTGAAGCTAAGGCTATACAATTTCTTGGTAAGGCTCTTTTCTGCAGAAATATCTTCCCACATCTCCTTCATCCCAGACTTCTCTGATTCTGTAATATATGAAGTGACATAACGAGCAGCAGTGATGGAGTTGTCTGCAACAAACTGTATACACATGTTCTTATTTCACATTTTCAGAATGACTAGATTATAGTCATTAATATACTTTGAGGTCTCTGTTCTTCTCAGGTTGTATGTGTTTTTCTGTGATTTTTGTGTTAGAGTATTCCTTACTGCAGAAAAAAAGATTCCTTCCTTGTGAAATGATGGACAGTGGGTATCCAAAATGAGTTCCTGTATAAAATTAACTTGCATCTATGTTTTTGGTGTCAGTATTTCTTACATCTATGACTTTGAAAGTGCAGAAAGTCCCAAGTTTTTTCACCACTGTCTTTTGGTATGTCACATATAGTTCGATGAAAACAAGACAGACTCGTCACTGCTTCTTTCAAATTTCAGTGCGTCCTTTATCCATAATAGCATGTGAATATGCAGTCCAGCTCTTGATTGGGACTCTTTTCACCATAAGAAATCAGTTACTTCTAAGAAAGAGTACAGGGAGCAAAGATGGCGTCCGGCTGAGCGGCTTACTTTCACAAGGGCTACCTCTCTGCCTCGTGATAATGACGCGTTAATGGCCATAACGGTGACCCAGGGCAGCGCGGCCAGCAGGAGTGCGGGAACAGCGGGAGATCGACCCCAGGCACCAGCGAGGGATGCTGGGGGGTTTTGTATTTTACAGAGCTCACTGGATATGGTACTGAAGCTCGTCAGCAGTGCAGAGAAACCGCAGGAGGCACAGTTGGAGACTCCGCAAGGCCACTTTCATGAAAGGACTGATTGTTGTTCTGGGAAACGGTCTTGAGGCTGGCAAGTGCAATTGCTGATTGCTGCTGCAGGAGGTCCAGGATTCACGCAATGATGGCTGGCAGGAACGGTTAAGCCACTAAAGTTAAATTAATGAATGTGCCTACCACCGCTACAGGTACGGCTGGGACTATTAAGACTAGCCTGCACCAGGGAGCCTCAAGGAAACTTGGTTAGTGTGGAGGAGCAAAAAGAAAGGGGGTGAGCCTGGTCATACCATAACCAAGCTATATATTGCAGGTGAAAGGGCCACTCGAGGAAGCAATATGCGAGTGACAGTTGTAGGCCAGCCTGCCAGCCAGCAATTTCTGCCCATTTTTGTCTGAAAAATCCCAGATCTATAAAGCCCCAGCAATCTGCTACTACAACTACCCCCTAACTTCAGCATTGACATCTGTGTCTGTCATTACCCAAGCTCAGGAAACAGCCCTCACGGAGGGGGACGAGACCAGAAGCTCCAAACTATGTGAAAGGGAGAATCGTGTAGGCACCCCTGAGGATGAAGTAGGAGGGAACTGGCCAGAGAAGCAGAATCTCTTTGGGGTGGAATGTCCCGAGAATGATCTTGGTGTTCATGGGGGACCTCGGGCCCCCCTTTTCACAACTAACAGAAGCTGATCCTATCTCTGTTGGCTCTGGCTGTTCGGGGGCCCTCAGTCCACTGGCTTCATTTGACCGGACGGGGAGCTTTGAGAAATTCTTTTACCTAGCCGAGGATTCAGACTCTTTAATGCCTGAGTTAGGTTTGTCAACTTCATCACAGTCCATTTCTTTATGGAGTAGCTTGATGGATGGATCGGATATCTCAGTTGGGCGGAAAAGGAGATCAGGAGGGTCAAGAGGAAAAAAAAAGGCCCACAGTCGAGGCAAGAAACAGCAGTTAAGTAGTGACAAAGCTGTCAAAGACCAGAAAGAGCCATTGGTTAAAGGATCCGCCAGGTTTAGGTGGGATTATTCAGCTGTTTTTGGACAAGCCTGTCCAGGACTTGAAGGGCACTGCTACTGGACCCCAATAGCACAGGAACATCTACCTTCCCTAATTTTCGCTCCGATTAAGCAAATGCAAGCCAAAGTACGGACTGATAATTGGCAGGCTTCTAAAAAACTAGAAGGTGCAGTCAGAAAAATAAGCAAGACCTGTACTTTAATTTCTGACAGGATGACCGGCATTGAGGCTCGGACCGACACTCTCGAGCAGGACATCACGGAGTTAAATGAAACAAGCTCTTTCCAGGACCCTAAGCTCACGCAGATTATGCAGAAGATGGAGGGCTATAAAAACAGGCAGAGAAGAAGCAATGTAAGGTTACTGGAGATTCCAGAAGTTAGAGAGGTAGGGGATCTCAGAGACTAAGTTGTTAAACTCTTAAATGGTACATTCTCCAAACTTATGGGATGGGATTGGTCAAGAGAAATTCAGAGGGCACACCGATTCCCCCTAACCCCCAAAAAATGGGTGGACAATAATGCATGTCCTAGGGCTATGTTGGTTATTTTGGAAATTTGCTTTTGGGACAAAGTATTTTCGATTTGGCCCGCCCTAACACTAAGAGAGATTTTAATGGTGTTACCTTCTTTGCACGGCCAGCTGTTGCTCACACTACAGTAGTGCATAGGTGGAAATGAAGGCAGATGTTGGCCCCTTCAGAAAATAGGTGCCAAAGTGTGCCTACAATATCCTGCAAAATTGAAGGTGGTAAGGGGCGCACCCGCATCTTTTTCTCGGAGATTCAGGCTCAGGAATTTCCTGCAGACCAGCAGGACGGGGTCTGATGCAAGGGGAAATATGTTGAAATACATTATCTGAATCCTGGGTTAAAGCAGGGGGACAGAAATATGACAAAAAAAGATGAAAGGCGTCAATAAAAGGGAAGATGAGGAAATGTGTATTGAAAAATATATATATAAGATGATGTGTCACGGGTAGGTGGAGGGGCACAGGGAGTGGGGTTTGTAAGGCTAGATGGGGTCATACAGGCTAGGCCTAGGTGCTCAGTTCAGTGGTGAGGGTGGGGGGCAGGAGGGGAAGTGGGGACGGTCAGGGGGATTGGTTGAAGAAAGAAGGCCAAACACACCGGTATAAACAAAGCAGGTGTGGAAAGAGCTATAGAGGTAGGGTGGTGACCAATGGAGGTGGGCCTTAGGATGTTGTAGCTTTGAAGGGTTCACGTTTAGGGTGTAGGAGAGAAACAGTGGCTGAAGATTGATCAGCCAATGATCTGTATCACATCTATCAATATATGCTGCTTATATGACCCCAGGAAAAGAGCCAGGACTTCTTTAGGTTTAAAACTTCTGGGGGCAGACACATATTGAACCCTCACAGAGAGATATTATTCTTACATCCCCTGGGCTATAGGCTGTTAGCCTGTACCTCGCAAAGTGTGTGTACTACGGGTGTGACTTTTTTAGCCTGAGGAATCAGACTGAAAGTTTCACAAATAGGGCATGATCATAGGGAGAGATGGGTAGTCGTAGTTTGTCCTTCATCCTGTGGAGGCAAGTTTACGCTATGTTCAGTGTATAGCAGCATGCTCAATGATCCCACCCTAATGCAGGTTTCTAAGGAATTAACGGCCCGTCCTCTACCTGTGGTTTTGTGTGGGGATTTTAATCTCAATCTCCCAGGGAACTTTGATATAAGTGGACAGTAACAATATACTGGAACTAAGCCGAAGGAGTATCAAACCCTTCTACAAATTGTGGACAATGGACCCGAGAACACCTGTGCAGCACCCGTACCGTACATCATCAAAATGTTAAATCTGCAAAGCAATCTTGTGTGCAAATATCCAAAAATGCCCCTTGTCCACAGAGGGCCTCCTTTCACAGAAAGATAATTGGCAACAAAACAAAAAAAGGAGCTGCAATTCTAACGAATGGACATATAACCAAGTTAGAAAACAAACATCAAGATAGCATAATTAGTTTAAAAGAGCGTCTGTAAATGCAATTCATATGTTCATTTTCTTCTTTAATGATATTTGTTCTGTTCATAAAAAACCATCAGCCAACGCATTTCATCCTTTTTAAGCATAGGACTTCTTCAGGGCAATGTTATTGTGAAGCGCCAGGCATAATCACTAGAGTGCACCATTAGATAAGGGCACTTTCCAATACATGTATCAACTGATGGCCTCTGGCCAAACTTGGCTAGTGGCTTTTGCCTACATCGTGATACCTAGATGCAAACCAATTGCAATGCATATGATCGGGTGGAGGTTCTCCACCACTGAGTGCTATCCACAATTGGACCAGCACGTTCAATGCTGATACATGGTTATTAGACCATATGGTCAACCTATATTTTTTCGGTTGTCCATTGGATTCCTTGAATTACTTCATCCTCTGTTGGGAGTGCTTTTTCTACATGTTAAACAGTGCCCAGCAGTTGATACATGTATTGGAAAGTGCCCTTAGTTATTATGCCTGGCGCTTCACAATAACATTGCCCTGAAGAAGTCCAATGGCTGATGGATCCATGCAAACCATACTATCCTGGAATCTCCCCGGGTGTCTAGTTTTTCGAAATGTGTGGGTTTGGTAGGTTTCCCTAGATGGCCGCCGAGCCCCGGGCCAAAAAGTCATGGAACCCCTCCTTGCAAAATCAGGTCGTTTTTTGATAGGTCATTTTGATGTCGCCTCAATACATTTTGGGCCCTTGCCTGTCACGGGTACTTGGGCCTCCCTCACAAGTGAGGCACCATTTTTATCGGGAGACCTGGGGGGACGCTGGGTGGTAGGAAATTTGTGTCAGCCCGGTGATGCCACAACTTTCCCCACACAAAAATGTGTGAAAAAAGTAATATTTCTCAGCTTAATTTCAGGTTTGCATGGGATTCTGGGTAAAGAAACGTTAGGGGATCCACACAAGCCATACCTCCCTGGAATCCCCCGGATATCTAGTTTTCAGAAATGTATGGGTTTGGTAGGATTCCCTAGGTGGCCGCCGAGCCCTGGGCCAAAGTGTCATGGGACTCCCCCTTGCAAAACCAGGTTGCCGAGCCCCGGGCCAAAAGGTTGGGGGATCCACGCAAGCCATACCTCCCTGGAATCTCCCCGGGTGTCTAGTTTTTAGAAATGTGTGGGTTTGGTAGGTTTCCCTAGGAGGCCGCCGAGCCCCGGGCCAAAAAGTCATGGAACCCCTCCTTGCAAAACCAGGTCATTTTGGGATAGGAAATTTTGATGCGCCTCAATAAATTTTGGTCCCTTGCCTGTTGCGGGTATTTGGGCCTCCCACAAAAGTGAGACACCATTTTTATTGGAAGACCTGGGGGAACATTGGGTGGTGGGAAATTTGTGACAGCCCGGTGATGCCACAACTTTCCCAAACAAAAATGTGTAAAAAAAGTGATTTTTTCCAGCTAAATTTCAGGTTTGCATGGGATTCTGGGTAAGAAAACGTTGGGGATCCACGCAAGCCATACCTCCCTGGAATTCCCCGGGTGTCTCGCGTTCAGAAATGTGTCGGTTTGGTAGGTTTCCCTAGGTGGCCACCGAACCCTGGGCCAAAAAGTCATGGGACCCCTCCTTGCAAAACCAGGTCGTTTTGTGATAGGCAATTTTGATGTTGCCACAATACGTTTTGGGCCCTTGCCTGTCACAGGTACATGACCCACCCATGCAAGTAAGGTACCATTTTTCTCAGAAGACTTTGGGAAAGGCCGGGTGGATGGACATTTGTGGATCCACGCAGATTACAGAACTTTCCACCACAGAAATGTGAGGAAAATGTGTTTTTTCAGACAATTTTTTAGGTTTGCAAGGGATTCAGGGTAACAGAACCTGGTGAGAGCCAGTTAAGTCACCCCCTCCTAGATTCCCCTTGGTGTTTAGTTTTAAAAAATGTATAGGTTTGCTGGGTTTCCGTGGGTGCTGGCAAAGCTAGGGTTAAAAAACTACAGATAAGCACTTTGCCAAAAAAGGGTAATTTTTCACTGTAAAATTGTGGGGTGTCCACGTTGCGTTTTGCGCGGTGCTTGTCGCGAGCACTAGGCCTACCCACACAAGTGAGTTACCATTGTTAACGGAAGACTTTGGGGAACGCGCGGTGGGTGCAAATTTGTGGATCCACACAGATTACAGAACTTTCCACCACAGAAATGTGAGGTAAATGTGTTTTTGACAACATTTTAGGTTTGCAAGGGATTCTTGGTAACAGAACCTGGTGAAAACCAGAAAAGTCACCCCATCCGGGATTCCTCCCTGTGTCTAGTTTTTAAATATGTATAGGTTTGCTAGATTTCCCTAGGTGTCGGCAGAGCTAGGGTTAAAAAACTACAGCTAGGCACTTTGCCAAAAAAAGGGTCATTTTTCACTGTGAAATTGTGGTTTGTCCACGTTGTGTTTTGTGCAGATTCCTGTCATGGGCACTAGGCCTACCCACACAATTGAGGTACCATTTTTCTCATAGGACCTTGGGGAACACGGGATGGGTAAAAAAAATTGTGAATCCACACAAATTCCAGAACATTCCAACACAGAAATGTGAGGAACATTTGGTTTTTTACAATTGTTTAGGTTTGCAAGGGATTCTGGGTAACAGAACCTTGTGACAGCCAGTCAAGGCCCCCCTATCATGTATTACACTGGGTTTTTAGTTTTCAAAAATGTATAGGTTTGCTAGGTTTCCTTAGGTGCCGGCAGAGCTAGGGTTAAAAAACTACAGCTATGGGCGCTTTGCAAAAATAGGGTCATTTTTTATTGTGAAATTGTAGTGTCTTCACAAGCATTTTGAGCCATTTCCTGTCGTGGGCACGATTCCTACCTACCCACACAAGTGAGGTACCATTTTTATCGGCAGACTTAGTGCAATTCAGATTTGTAAAACAGATGTCATTACCTATTACCTTTCGATGCATATTTGCCTTCCAAATGAAAGATAATGTGTAAAAAGAAGTTTTTTTGAAAAATGATCAATAATTCTCATGCTAGTATAAGTATTTCCAATTTCGGAAATGTGCAAATATCTACTGTTTCTAAACTCTATATTTTATTCCCATTTCATAAATACATAGGTGTCTTTCATACCAATTTTTCCACGTATACATTTTCCCAGAATAATTGCTATATACCGCGTACATAATAAAAAACCATTGCAAGTCGCTGCTCAGTTTTTGGCTCTGGGTTCGTCGGGTTCTTGGTGAACCTATAGGTCCTATATATCCCCATAACCAGCAAGGCACAGTGGATGTAACGGTATATTTAGTTTAAAGATATGTCATAATTAGAAGAAGTTATAGGTGAAACGTTGACACAAAAGGATTTTTTAAACATAATTTTACATTTTTCCTATATTTAACTGTTAGTTTCTATAAAGAAACCTTGAAGGATCTACACAAATGACTCCTTGCTGAATTTTGTCTACTTTTCAGAAATGTATAGTTTTCCAGGATCCATTATTGCTTTCATACACATTTCTACCATTAACTAGAAGGAGGTTGAAAAAAATGTGGTTTTCTGACAAAAGTTTGTCATTCCCTAAAAGCTGGGACAATGGTGATTTCAGCCCCACAAACTCTTTTTTGATACCATTTGCAGGGAAAAAAAAAGACTCCTTCATTTGCGGCAGTTTTTCCCACTTTTCACTAAAAAAACCTAAATGTAACTGTATTTTGTCTAATTTCTGGGTCCCCTCCAGGGGAATCCACAAACCCTGGGGACCTTCAGAATTCCCATGATGTTGGAAGAAATGGACACAATATTGGCGTGGATACCTTATATTGTCAAAAAGTGCAAACTCCTCCAAATAGCCAAAAAAAGGCTTAGCACGTGGGGTGGACGCCTAGCAGCGAAGTGGTTAAAGGAGTACGCAAGGATTACGTTTGGTCGATGTTTGGCATAAAAAGAATCAGATAGTAGATGGAAACACATTTTTTCAGCTCCACAAGGCACGAATGCCCGTCTTGCTTACTTTTTTGTGTCCAATAAGCTAATCACAACTTGCCAGGTCAGACGATACCCTCGGTTCCTCTCGGACCACAATCCTCACGTTTTAGAGCTGCAGGGCATAGATGGGACGCAGGTTAACTCATGGAACTTTGAACGTGCACTTTTGACTAACAAGGAATATTGTGAGTATATCAGTAGGTGGATTGCAACTTTCTACAGGGAGAATAATGGCAGTGCCTCTGTCTGTATGGTGTGGGATGCTTTTAAGGCCTGCCTAAGAGGAGAGACCATCAAATTCTCATTGACTAAGGGTATGCAAGATAGGCTAATGATTCAGGCTAAACAAGATAATTTAATGGTGGCTTAGGGAGACTTAGCGAAGATCATATAACAAGCGGGGGATATAAGTGAAGCACAAATTAAGGTAGTACTTGCAAGGACGAACCTTAAGGAAATGTTTGCAGACAGAGCAGCTGCTAAGTCTATTGCCTGGAAGGAAAGATTGTATGAGTGCAGTGATTAGGTAGGGCACCATCTCGCAGTTAGAGCAAGGCAGAGGTGTAACGATAGTGAGATCAGAGAAATACGTGATCCAGCTCTTGGGGTGGTTACCGATGCAATAAAATTAGGGAGGCATTTCAAGGGTTTTATTAAAACTTGTGCTCAAAGGGAAATTGGGTATGTTCTGAATGAATTAAAAGGTTTTTAGAAGCAGTATCTGTAAGCAAACTATCCCTAGAGGAACGCGAAACTCTAGAAGAGCTAACATAGGATGAGATAATGCTAGCTATCACTTGCCTCACCCCGGTAAAGCGGCTGGCGTGGATGCAATTCCTTCAGAATTTTACAAAACCTTTGCCACCCAGGTGAAAGACCAGATGGTGTCACTTTTTAACCATATATTCAATGGATTTACACCCTTTGATTCATGGTCGGCGGTAAAAATAGCTGTCTTAGTGAAGAGGGGCAAACCTTCTGATAAGGTCAGTTCTTAGAGACCGATAACGCTGATAAATGCCAATTGAAAGATTTATTCCAAGATGCTGGCAGCCCACATAACTCAGGTCACAGAAGAATTGGTGACTCTGCAACAACATGGTTTATTCACAGGTAGGGACACCACCAACCACATCCGACGAGTGATAACACTTTTTGACGCAGCAGAAGTGACAGGAGACCCTATGGCTCTGATTTTGTTAGATTCCGAAAGAGCATTCAATAGGGTTTCCTTGCAGATCCTCTGGCAGGCAATGTATGCAAGGGACTTTGGTTCAGGTTTTGTGCGTTGAATTAAGGCCTTATATTCCAATCCTTCGGCTAGGGTTTGTATTTCAGGTCATTTGACAGGAGTAGCGTTGATTACTCTAGGAACCCGACAGGGGTGCCCTTGCTCCCACTTCTGTTTGCATTGTATATTGATCCCTTTTTAACGAAATTGCGCAAAGTAATATTATTCTACCAATAATTATGCATGGCCCCGAGACCAGGTTCCTGGCTTACGCTGATGATTTGGCAGTCCAAAACATCTAACCCAGAGGTTGCTATCAAGGCAATAGGCGCGGAGGCTGCTATATTTGGGGGCATGTCTGGTTTCTCACTAAACAAAGAAAAGACACAGATTGTTATCAATGAAAAGATCATATTAGTGGAAAACAGAGTGGTGGAGAAGGCACTATATTTGGGTGTTTATATCTTCTTGAAAATCAAATCTACAGTCAATATTAATCTAGATCCTTTGGCCGATAGAACCAAGAAAGGTTTGGCTAGATTAAATAATCTACATTTTACTATGGTAGGTCGCTGCAATATGATAAAAATGCTTTATTCCCCTAAAATGTTGTACTTTTTTAGAGCAATTCCAGTAGAATTCCCTAGTGAATGGTTTAAATTTTTTGATGCATTTTTTCCTAGATTTTTATGGGCCTATTCTAAGCCAAGGAGAGCACTGAGGTATCTTTCACTCCCAAGACAAAGAGGGGTGTTTCATTATTGCAATGTAGCCGGATCCTACTGAGGGACCCACCACAAGCGACAGTGCCCAGCACTATGCCTTCAATATTTGAATTATTGCTCGGGGAAGAGGCGAGTGGGTGGTTGTTGAGGCAACTTGAATATAGCGATTATAAAAAAGTTACATTTAAGTGTCATTTGGGCACGGCAAAGGCCTGGGTTGCAATACACAAGATCTTGGGCTTGGGGAGACTGAATTTTTAGACTTCGATTTTAAATAACCCAAACCTACCTTGTCAATGATGGCTATATGCATGTATGGATTGGGGCAGGCATAGATAAATTGGGTGTCTTTTTCTCCCCGGTGAGCCTTGTCTCGTTTGACAAGTTAAAGACAAAGTTAAAGACAAAATTCAGTATAAATAACAAAGAGTTTTTAAGTATCTGCAAGTAAGAGATTACATTCGGTGTAAAGATGGGGTGCTAGTGGTTTTGACAAGAATACCCTGGTTGGTAGGCTAATAACCAAAGACACAATCTGTATCGGGTCAATTTATCAGATTTTGAATTGTGAAATGATTTGATTTAATTTGATTTGGTATTTCTAAAGCGCACGATTGCCCGAGGGTGTCTTGGCACTATGTCCGATACATAATGAGAAGTTGTGCTTACATGTATTGTCTTAGCAGGTAAAAAGTCACATTTATACGGCTTTCCTGAAATGCAGGAGCAAGGGGCTGCATTTTATCATGATGGGGAGTGGGTTCCAGTCCTTGACTGTACGTAGCAAGAAACTTCTCCCTCCCCACCTCATCTGCTTGAATTAAGGAACTTGCAGAGTTTTTGAGTGGGCTGACCTCAAACTTCTAGCCGGCATATACCAATTAAGATGGGTTCTCAGGAATTGTGGTCCCATCCCATGCAAGGCTTTGTAAGCCAGACACAATGATTTAAATCTGATCCTCTTCCGCATAGGAAGCCAGTGCAGGCTACTCAGTCTATGGCCTACTGGTTCTGATCTCGTTATGGTGAGCACCTGCCTTGCGGTGGCATTCTGCAAATGCTGGAGTTTTGCTAGATGTTGGATTTGCAATCCTGAATATAAGGCACTTTCGTAATTTAATCTGGCCATGGCCAATGCCTTCACCAGTGTTTTGCATGAGTCTTGAGGAATAGATGGACATACTCTTCTAATCATTTTCAATATATACCAAATGGTTGAAGCGGGGTTATTTATCTGGCCATTAACAGTCAGTTTATTATAAAAAATGACATATTTTTAACCTTGTTCACTGGTTTTGAGCAATCGCCCAGACTATCCGGCCACCATCTGGGCGATCAAAAATCTGCCCCAACTCCCAATAGCATAAACTCGGTTTTATCCCCATTTAACTTCAAGCAGTTTGACTGCATCCAATGACCAACCTGTGCCATACATTCATTGAAACGTGTTGCTGTTTCCTCAACATGCCCTGTGACTGACACCACTATTTGGGGGTCATCGGCGTATGATACTGGTATAAACCCATGCTGCCTTATGATCTCCGAAAAGGGGGTGGTGATGAACAGAGTGTCTGAATTAAGCAGACCACTCTTACCCAGTCCAAAGATCAGGGCTTGATCCATCACCGTTATTTAGCTCACTGCCCCATCCCAGCTCAGAACCTGGCTATATGCAAATTAGTCTGTCCCTGGCCCAGTGCATCATGGGAACAGGGCAGACCAAACTACCAAGCCAATTCTTCACCAGAAAGGAGACAAGCTTCCGGGGACCGGTTTCTGGCATTTCAGCCGTCGTCGGCCCGGCTTGCTTGAATCCTGATGGAGCAGTGAGCAAGGGACTCATGTCTGAGTATACCCTGCCACACCTATAGTGGCCAAAAACGATTCAGAAAAGGGGGTGGTGATGAACAGAGTGTCTGAATTAAGCAGATCACTCTTACCCAGTCCACTTGTCTCCTTTCTGGTGAAGAATTGGCTTGGTAGTTTGTCCACCATAAGCGTGGAAGGGTATACTCAGATGTGAGTCCCTTGCTCATTGCACCATCAGGATTCAAGCAAGCCGGGCCGACGACGCCTGAAATGGCAGAAACCGGTCCCCGGAAGCTTGTTTCCTTCCCAGTACAAGAATTGGCTTGGTAGTTTGGTTTGCCCTGTTCCCATCATGCACTGGGACAGGAACAGACTAATTTGCATATAGCCAAGTTCTGAGCTGGGATGGTGCAGTGAGCTAAAAAACGGTGATAGATCAAGCCCTGATCTTTGGACTGGGTAAGAGTGGTCTGCTTAATTCAGGCTCTCTGTTCATCACCACCCCCTTTTCTGAATCATTTTGTCCACCATAAGCGTGGAAGAGTATACTCAGATGTGAGTCCCTTGCTCATTGCACCATCAGGATTCAAGCAAGCCGGGCCGACGACGCCTGAAATGGCAGAAACCGGTCCCCGGAAGCTTGTTTCCTTCCCAGTACAAGAATTGGCTTGGTAGTTTGGTTTGCCCTGTTCCCATCATGCACTGGGACAGGAACAGACTAATTTGCATATAGCCAAGTTCTGAGCTGGGATGGTGCAGTGAGCTAAAAAACGGTGATGGATCAAGCCCTGATCTTTGGACTGGGTAAGAGTGGTCTGCTTAATTCAGGCACTCTGTTCATCACCACCCCCTTTTCTGAATCATTTTGTCCACCATAAGCGTGGAAGGGTATACTCAGATGTGAGTCCCTTGCTCATTGCACCATCAGGATTCAAGCAAGCCGGGCCGACGACGCCTGAAATGGCAGAAACCGGTCCCCGGAAGCTTGTTTCCTTCCCAGTACAAGAATTGGCTTGGTAGTTTGGTTTGCCCTGTTCCCATCATGCACTGGGACAGGAACAGACTAATTTGCATATAGCCAAGTTCTGAGCTGGGATGGTGCAGTGAGCTAAAAAATGGTGATGGATCAAGCCCTGATCCTTGGACTGGGTAAGAGTGGTCTGCTTAATTCAGGCACTCTGTTCATCACCACCCCCTTTTCTGAATCATTTTGTCCACCATAAGCGTGGAAGGGTATACTCAGATGTGAGTCCCTTGCTCATTGCACCATCAGGATTCAAGCAAGCCGGGCCGACGACGCCTGAAATGGCAGAAACCGGTCCCCGGAAGCTTGTTTCCTTCCCAGTACAAGAATTGGCTTGGTAGTTTGGTTTGCCCTGTTCCCATCATGCACTGGGACAGGAACAGACTAATTTGCATATAGCCAAGTTCTGAGCTGGGATGGTGCAGTGAGCTAAAAAACGGTGATGGATCAAGCCCTGATCTTTGGACTGGGTAAGAGTGGTCTGCTTAATTCAGGCACTCTGTTCATCACCACCCCCTTTTCTGAATCATTTTGTCCACCATAAGCGTGGAAGGGTATACTCAGATGTAAGTCCCTTGCTCATTGCACCATCAGGATTAAAGCAAGCTGGGCCGACGACGCCTGAAATGGCAGAAACCGGTCCCCGGAAGCTTGTTTCCTTCCCAGTACAAGAATTGGCTTGGTAGTTTGGTTTGCCCTGTTCCCATCATGCACTGGGACAGGAACAGACTAATTTGCATATAGCCAAGTTCTGAGCTGGGATGGTGCAGTGAGCTAAAAAACGGTGATGGATCAAGCCCTGATCTTTGGACTGGGTAAGAGTGGTCTGCTTAATTCAGGCACTCTGTTCATCATCACCACCCCCTTTTCTGAATAATTTTGTCCACCATAAGCGTGGAAGGGTATACTCAGATGTGAGTCCCTTGCTCATTGCACCATCAGGATTCAAGCAAGCCGGGCCGACGACGCCTGAAATGGCAGAAACCGGTCCCCGGAAGCTTGTTTCCTTCCCAGTACAAGAATTGGCTTGGTAGTTTGGTTTGCCCTGTTCCCATCATGCACTGGGACAGGAACAGACTAATTTGCATACAGCCAAGTTCTGAGCTGGGATGGTGCAGTGAGCTAAAAAACGGTGATGGATCAAGCCCTGATCTTTGGACTGGGTAAGAGTGGTCTGCTTAATTCAGGCACTCTGTTCATCACCACCCCCTTTTCTGAATCATTTTGTCCACCATAAGCGTGGAAGGGTATACTCAGATGTGAGTCCCTTGCTCATTGCACCATCAGGATTCAAGCAAGCCGGGCCGACGACGCCTGAAATGGCAGAAACCGGTCCCCGGAAGCTTGTTTCCTTCCCAGTACAAGAATTGGCTTGGTAGTTTGGTTTGCCCTGTTCCCATCATGCACTGGGACAGGAACAGACTAATTTGCATATAGCCAAGTTCTGAGCTGGGATGGTGCAGTGAGCTAAAAAACGGTGATGGATCAAGCCCTGATCTTTGGACTGGGTAAGAGTGGTCTGCTTAATTCAGGCACTCTGTTCATCACCACCCCCTTTTCTGAATCATTTTGTCCACCATAAGCGTGGAAGGGTATACTCAGATGTGAGTCCCTTGCTCATTGCACCATCAGGATTCAAGCAAGCCGGGCCGACAACGCCTGAAATGGCAGAAACCGGTCCCCGGAAGCTTGTTTCCTTCCCAGTACAAGAATTGGCTTGGTAGTTTGGTTTGCCCTGTTCCCATCATGCACTGGGACAGGAACAGACTAATTTGCATATAGCCAAGTTCTGAGCTGGGATGGTGCAGTGAGCTAAAAAACGGTGATGGATCAAGCCCTGATCTTTGGACTGGGTAAGAGTGGTCTGCTTAATTCAGGCACTCTGTTCATCACCACCCCCTTTTCTGAATCATTTTGTCCACCATAAGCGTGGAAGGGTATACTCAGATGTGAGTCCCTTGCTCATTGCACCATCAGGATTCAAGCAAGCCGGGCCGACGACGCCTGAAATGGCAGAAACCGGTCCCCGGAAGCTGGTTTCCTTCCCACTACAAGAATTGGCTTGGTAGTTTGGTTTGCCCTGTTCCCATCATGCACTGGGACAGGAACAGACTAATTTGCATATAGCCAAGTTCTGAGCTGGGATGGTGCAGTGAGCTAAAAAACGGTGATGGATCAAGCCCTGATCTTTGGACTGGGTAAGAGTGGTCTGCTTAATTCAGGCACTCTGTTCATAACCACCCCCTTTTCTGAATCATTTTGTCCACCAGAAGCGTGGAAGGGTATACTCAGATGTGAGTCCCTTGCTCATTGCACCATCAGGATTCAAGCAAGCCGGGCCGACGACGCCTGAAATGGCAGAAACCGGTCCCCGGAAGCTTGTTTCCTTCCCAGTACAAGAATTGGCTTGGTAGTTTGGTTTGCCCTGTTCCCATCATGCACTGGGACAGGAACAGACTAATTTGCATATAGCCAAGTTCTGAGCTGGGATGGTGCAGTCATCTAAAAAACAGTGATGGATCAAGCCCTGATCTTTGGACTGGGTAAGAGTGGTCTGCTTAATTCAGGCACTCTGTTCATCACCACCCCCTTTTCTGAATCATTTTGTCCACCATAAGCGTGGAAGGGTATACTCAGATGTGAGTCCCTTGCTCATTGCACCATCAGGATTCAAGCAAGCCGGGCCGACGACGCCTGAAATGGCAGAAACCGGTCCCCGGAAGCTTGTTTCCTTCCCAGTACAAGAATTGGCTTGGTAGTTTGGTTTGCCCTGTTCCCATCATGCACTGGGACAGGAACAGACTAATTTGCATATAGCCAAGTTCTGAGCTGGGATGGTGCAGTGAGCTAAAAAACGGTGATGGATCAAGCCCTGATCTTTGGACTGGGTAAGAGTGGTCTGCTTAATTCAGGCACTCTGTTCATCACCACCCCCTTTTCTGAATCATTTTGTCCACCATAAGCGTGGAAGGGTATACTCAGATGTGAGTCCCTTGCTCATTGCACCATCAGGATTCAAGCAAGCCGGGCCGACGACGCCTGAAATGGCAGAAACCGGTCCCCGGAAGCTTGTTTCCTTCCCAGTACAAGAATTGGCTTGGTAGTTTGGTTTGCCCTGTTCCCATCATGCACTGGGACAGGAACAGACTAATTTGCATATAGCCAAGTTCTGAGCTGGGATGGTGCAGTCATCTAAAAAACGGTGATGGATCAAGCCCTGATCTTTGGACTGGGTAAGAGTGGTCTGCTTAATTCAGGCACTCTGTTCATCACCACCCCCTTTTCTGAATCATTTTGTCCACCATAAGCGTGGAAGGGTATACTCAGATGTGAGTCCCTTGCTCATTGCACCATCAGGATTCAAGCAAGCCGGGCCGACGACGCCTGAAATGGCAGAAACCGGTCCCCGGAAGCTTGTTTCCTTCCCAGTACAAGAATTGGCTTGGTAGTTTGGTTTGCCCTGTTCCCATCATGCACTGGGACAGGAACAGACTAATTTGCATATAGCCAAGTTCTGAGCTGGGATGGTGCAGTGAGCTAAAAAACGGTGATGGATCAAGCCCTGATCTTTGGACTGGGTAAGAGTGGTCTGCTTAATTCAGGCACTCTGTTCATCACCACCCCCTTTTCTGAATCATTTTGTCCACCATAAGCGTGGAAGGGTATACTCAGATGTGAGTCCCTTGCTCATTGCACCATCAGGATTCAAGCAAGCCGGGCCGACGACGCCTGAAATGGCAGAAACCGGTCCCCGGAAGCTTGTTTCCTTCCCAGTACAAGAATTGGCTTGGTAGTTTGGTTTGCCCTGTTCCCATCATGCACTGGGACAGGAACAGACTAATTTGCATATAGCCAAGTTCTGAGCTGGGATGGTGCAGTCATCTAAAAAACGGTGATGGATCAAGCCCTGATCTTTGGACTGGGTAAGAGTGGTCTGCTTAATTCAGGCACTCTGTTCATCACCACCCCCTTTTCTGAATCATTTTGTCCACCATAAGCGTGGAAGGGTATACTCAGATGTGAGTCCCTTGCTCATTGCACCATCAGGATTCAAGCAAGCCGGGCCGACGACGCCTGAAATGGCAGAAACCGGTCCCCGGAAGCTTGTTTCCTTCCCAGTACAAGAATTGGCTTGGTAGTTTGGTTTGCCCTGTTCCCATCATGCACTGGGACAGGAACAGACTAATTTGCATATAGCCAAGTTCTGAGCTGGGATGGTGCAGTGAGCTAAAAAACGGTGATGGATCAAGCCCTGTTTTTTGGACTGGGTAAGAGTGGTCTGCTTAATTCAGGCACTCTGTTCATCACCACCCCCTTTTCTGAATCATTTTGTCCACCATAAGCGTGGAAGGGTATACTCAGATGTGAGTCCCTTGCTCATTGCACCATCAGGATTCAAGCAAGCCGGGCCGACGACGCCTGAAATGGCAGAAACCGGTCCCCGGAAGCTTGTTTCCTTCCCAGTACAAGAATTGGCTTGGTAGTTTGGTTTGCCCTGTGCCGATCATGCACTGGGACAGGAACAGACTAATTTGCATATAGCCAAGTTCTGAGCTGGGATGGTGCAGTGAGCTAAAAAACGGTGATGGATCAAGCCCTGATCTTTGGACTGGGTAAGAGTGGTCTGTTTAATTCAGGCACTCTGTTCATCACCACCCCCTTTTCTGAATCATTTTGTCCACCATAAGCGTGGAAGGGTATACTCAGATGTGAGTCCCTTGCTCATTGCACCATCAGGATTCAAGCAAGCCGGGCCGACGAAGCCTGAAATGGCAGAAACCGGTCCCCGGAAGCTTGTTTCCTTCCCAGTACAAGAATTGGCTTGGTAGTTTGGTTTGCCCTGTTCCCATCATGCACTGGGACAGGAACAGACTAATTTGCATATAGCCAAGTTCTGAGCTGGGATGGTGCAGTGAGCTAAAAAACGGTGATGGATCAAGCCCTGATCTTTGGACTGGGTAAGAGTGGTCTGCTTAATTCAGGCACTCTGTTCATCACCACCCCCTTTTCTGAATCATTTTGTCCACCATAAGCGTGGAAGGGTATACTCAGATGTGAGTCCCTTGCTCATTGCACCATCAGGATTCAAGCAAGCCGGGCCGACGACGCCTGAAATGGCAGAAACCGGTCCCCGGAAGCTTGTTTCCTTCCCAGTACAAGAATTGGCTTGGTAGTTTGGTTTGCCCTGTTCCCATCATGCACTGGGACAGGAACAGACTAATTTGCATATAGCCAAGTTCTGAGCTGGGTTGGTGCAGTGAGCTAAAAAACGGTGATGGATCAAGCCCTGATCTTTGGACTGGGTAAGAGTGGTCTGCTTAATTCAGGCACTCTGTTCATCACCACCCCCTTTTCTGAATCATTTTGTCCACCATAAGCGTGGAAGGGTATACTCAGATGTGAGTCCCTTGCTCATTGCACCATCAGGATTCAAGCAAGCCGGGCCGACGACGCCTGAAATGGCAGAAACCGGTCCCCGGAAGCTTGTTTCCTTCCCAGTACAAGAATTGGCTTGGTAGTTTGGTTTGCCCTGTTCCCATCATGCACTGGGACAGGAACAGACTAATTTGCATATAGCCAAGTTCTGAGCTGGGATGGTGCAGTCATCTAAAAAACGGTGATGGATCAAGCCCTGATCTTTGGACTGGGTAAGAGTGGTCTGCTTAATTCAGGCACTCTGTTCATCACCACCCCCTTTTCTGAATCATTTTGTCCACCATAAGCGTGGAAGGGTATACTCAGATGTGAGTCCCTTGCTCATTGCACCATCAGGATTCAAGCAAGCCGGGCCGACGACGCCTGAAATGGCAGAAACCGGTCCCCGGAAGCTTGTTTCCTTCCCAGTACAAGAATTGGCTTGGTAGTTTGGTTTGCCCTGTTCCCATCATGCACTGGGACAGGAACAGACTAATTTGCATATAGCCAAGTTCTGAGCTGGGATGGTGCAGTGAGCTAAAAAACGGTGATGGATCAAGCCCTGATCTTTGGACTGGGTAAGAGTGGTCTGCTTAATTCAGGCACTCTGTTCATCACCACCCCCTTTTCTGAATCATTTTGTCCACCATAAGCGTGGAAGGGTATACTCAGATGTGAGTCCCTTGCTCATTGCACCATCAGGATTCAAGCAAGCCGGACCGACGACGCCTGAAATGGCAGAAACCGGTCCCCGGAAGCTTGTTTCCTTCCCAGTACAAGAATTGGCTTGGTAGTTTGGTTTGCCCTGTTCCCATCATGCACTGGGACAGGAACAGACTAATTTGCATATAGCCAAGTTCTGAGTTGGGATGGTGCAGTCATCTAAAAAACGGTGATGGATCAAGCCCTGATCTTTGGACTGGGTAAGAGTGGTCTGCTTAATTCAGGCACTCTGTTCTTCACCACCCTCTTTTCTGAATCATTTTGTCCACCATAAGCGTGGAAGGGTATACTCAGATGTGAGTCCCTTGCTCATTGCACCATCAGGATTCAAGCAAGCCGGGCCGACGACGCCTGAAATGGCAGAAACCGGTCCCCGGAAGCTTGTTTCCTTCCCAGTACAAGAATTGGCTTGGTAGTTTGGTTTGCCCTGTTCCCATCATGCACTGGGACAGGAACAGACTAATTTGCATATAGCCAAGTTCTGAGCTGGGATGGTGCAGTGAGCTAAAAAACGGTGATGGATCAAGCCCTGTTTTTTGGACTGGGTAAGAGTGGTCTGCTTAATTCAGGCACTCTGTTCATCACCACCCCCTTTTCTGAATCATTTTGTCCACCATAAGCGTGGAAGGGTATACTCAGATGTGAGTCCCTTGCTCATTGCACCATCAGGATTCAAGCAAGCCGGGCCGACGACGCCTGAAATGGCAGAAACCGGTCCCCGGAAGCTTGTTTCCTTCCCAGTACAAGAATTGGCTTGGTAGTTTGGTTTGCCCTGTGCCGATCATGCACTGGGACAGGAACAGACTAATTTGCATATAGCCAAGTTCTGAGCTGGGATGGTGCAGTGAGCTAAAAAACGGTGATGGATCAAGCCCTGATCTTTGGACTGGGTAAGAGTGGTCTGTTTAATTCAGGCACTCTGTTCATCACCACCCCCTTTTCTGAATCATTTTGTCCACCATAAGCGTGGAAGGGTATACTCAGATGTGAGTCCCTTGCTCATTGCACCATCAGGATTCAAGCAAGCCGGGCCGACGAAGCCTGAAATGGCAGAAACCGGTCCCCGGAAGCTTGTTTCCTTCCCAGTACAAGAATTGGCTTGTTAGTTTGGTTTGCCCTGTTCCCATCATGCACTGGGACAGGAACAGACTAATTTGCATATAGCCAAGTTCTGAGCTGGGATGGTGCAGTGAGCTAAAAAACGGTGATGGATCAAGCCCTGATCTTTGGACTGGGTAAGAGTGGTCTGCTTAATTCAGGCACTCTGTTCATCACCACCCCCTTTTCTGAATCATTTTGTCCACCATAAGCGTGGAAGGGTATACTCAGATGTGAGTCCCTTGCTCATTGCACCATCAGGATTCAAGCAAGCCGGGCCGACGACGCCTGAAATGGCAGAAACCGGTCCCCGGAAGCTTGTTTCCTTCCCAGTACAAGAATTGGCTTGGTAGTTTGGTTTGCCCTGTTCCCATCATGCACTGGGACAGGAACAGACTAATTTGCATATAGCCAAGTTCTGAGCTGGGTTGGTGCAGTGAGCTAAAAAACGGTGATGGATCAAGCCCTGATCTTTGGACTGGGTAAGAGTGGTCTGCTTAATTCAGGCACTCTGTTCATCACCACCCCCTTTTCTGAATCATTTTGTCCACCATAAGCGTGGAAGGGTATACTCAGATGTGAGTCCCTTGCTCATTGCACCATCAGGATTCAAGCAAGCCGGGCCGACGACGCCTGAAATGGCAGAAACCGGTCCCCGGAAGCTTGTTTCCTTCCCAGTACAAGAATTGGCTTGGTAGTTTGGTTTGCCCTGTTCCCATCATGCACTGGGACAGGAACAGACTAATTTGCATATAGCCAAGTTCTGAGCTGGGATGGTGCAGTGAGCTAAAAAACGGTGATGGATCAAGCCCTGATCTTTGGACTCGGTAAGAGTGGTCTGCTTAATTCAGGCACTCTGTTCATCACCACCCCCTTTTCTGAATCAATCGCCTTATGATCTCCGCCAGGAGAACGACATAAACTTTAAAAAGTGTAGGGCTTAGGGAAGTTCCCTGAGGTACTCCACAAGGTGATTTAAAAGGGTCAGATGTGCACTCTCCTACTTTTACTGAGAAGGACCTATATCTTAAGAAGGAAGCCATCAGCATGAGTGCAGAATCATGGATCCCTAGTTCTGCTCAACATACGTTAATTATCTCATGATTCACGGTATCGAAGGCCACCAAAAGATGAAAGATGATCTCGACAAACAGGTCATACTCACACTAGACCAAGTGCGGAGTCTCGTACTTTGCACTGAGATCTTATTGTTGGCAGAGGCTCTCTTTTGTCATATATAACTCTACTGTGTACAGATATTTTGTGAGTGTAGTTGGTGTGAGTATGGATGTAATGGAATGATTGATGTAGGATTGTGTATATTGAATTGTATCCGGGGTGTTTTTGCTGTATATACTTGTTTTGAAATTTTCTACATTTTACTTTGTATCAACCTTACTTGGACGGAAATGTATTTATGATTGTGAATTGCTTACCATGTATGTGTTTTTTACATAAATCATATGAAATAATGTGACAAAAAGAAGAAAAACATTTTTTGATAAATATGAATAATGAAATAAGATAAAAAAGAAAAAGGAGTGTATTGAGAAAATAAAAAGAATAATGAGATGATCTTTGTTTCCACTGTTGTACTTTAAAAAATTGACTTATGAAGAATCTGAATAATATCGAATAGTAAAGTATAATGGTCAATGAGGGAAACATGTATATTGTATGTTTGCAACATGTTCTTCTTTGAAATTCATAAAGAATTAAATCCAAAACTTTCTTTGCACTAAGCTAGGTCTTAATGTTGAACTGAGACCAAAGGTAATCTTGCTTGGAGGTATAGTTGAAAAATTGACCCCAGAGTTAGATTCTTTTATTGCAGTTGCTATGACGATTTTGAGATTGGTATTAGCTACAGCATCGCTAGATCCACAACCCCTGCATTACCAACACTAGATTGCCCGCATAAGCTATTTTCAATCTAGAGACAGCAATCTATGCCAGAAAGGGTGTTAAAACAAAGAAAAAAGGTTTGCTAATTTGGGCACCTGTATCTAGATTAGAAATTTAAGGGGGTTTAAAATGATAAGAGGGATTGCCCTGGATCTCCCTTTTTACTTGTTAGCCTTGCAATTATATTTATTTTTTCACATTTGCATCTTGAAGAATGGTCTGGTGTTTACATCTACTGTTGGACTATTGTGAGCTTATACCTCAGTCAATTATTTTTTAATCTCAGTCCCGTCATTGTATTTATTCCGCAGGCTGAACTTTAAATAATGGGTTGTTTACAATCATGCCTTGTAATTGCTGATTTTACTTTGCTCTCTTTCCAACTATTGTATCAAAATTAATTTGTGCGCTTTAAAGACATTCTACCCTGACCGCGGGGTGGCGTGGGCGTTTTATTTTTCTTTGATCATAAAATGCATATTAAAGATTATTTTAAAAAAAAGAAATCAATTACTTCACCAAGAGGAGGATTTGTTTTGTTGTATATGAAAGACTTCATAGCTTGAGACCTGTGTTTAAAATATCAGTAAACATTAGCGACATCCAAGGAGCAAAGTTCTCCAGCTGACTTCACTGTGTTGTGTTTATTATTAGAGTTCGCTCCTCTCAAAAATTCAAGCAGGCCATCTCAAGCTTACTCATCACAGCTGAGTATCAGAAATCAAGTAGGTGCACCTGGATTTCTCAACATACATTTGAGTTCTCCATGACAGCGATACCAATACTCATTGATGCTGTGTTGGCATGCCATCAAATTAATTAAACTGTCTTCTAAGTTTTCGTCCTTTCCAAAACTTTGTTAATTAATTCCTTTGCAAAGAGATTTTGAAGACTAACTTCTGTCTTTAGGATATGGTTAGCAGCATATGAAAGTCCAGTTAATTAACCCCTTAATTGCTGCCGTCGGCCAACGGTCGTCACGGCCACTACCTCCCCAGTGCTGCGCACGACCGTTGGACGTCCATTCAGCACTAGTTCCAATGGACAGCGCAGCACTGGGGAGGTTTATTTACAAGCTCTAAAGGGGTTAACACTCAAACAGTAGGTGAGGATGAAATATGTAGAGAATGTACTGCGAAAAATTGGCTCCCCTGAGTATAATCTTGCTGACCGGTATTCACTTGCTGGTATCTCTAGAGGGCAGTCATCAAAGCAGCCACCTTCTCCAGTCAGAAACAGTTGTGGAAAACAGTGAGGTGTTAAACCTTTATCCCACACACTCATCGGATCTCCTTTTACTTACTTAATTTTAAAGAGATCAATAGCATCACCAATGTCCTCTTTAGAGTGCAGAGGATGGATGCTATATTGTTCCTAAATCTCTTCTGATCTGGATAGATACATTTTTTAAATCTGTCCAGTTGATGGTAATGTTTCAACCTTTACATATGTTACTTCTTGATCAACATAAGTCTTTCCATATTTTTTTATTCTTCGTTGGCACACCTTTTACTAGAATGACAACTGGCTCATGATCCTTTCTGTGAACAACAACAGTTTCAATATTCTGTTTAAAATCTAAAGGTAAGTAGAAAGCTCATCCTTTGAGGCCTTTCTGAAGGTCAGTTGGTGGCAGCTTCCCTGCCTTAGGCTCCATACGAACTAAAATGGGTGTATTCAACATATGAGATATGGATTCATAAATTCATAAACATTTACATCTCGCAGTTCTTGTGGAATAGATACTAATTCTTTCTTGCTATATACTGCTCTAGCTGGCATTTTGTTATTCTCTAACTTATTGTAGCAGTACTCACATAGAACTTGCTGTGTGGACAAGTGAAATTGTCCCTCTACAAATAAACCAACAGCAAACGTTTTGCCACACATCTCTATTCTCCTGTTCAGTTTTTGAGAATACAACTACATTGTCAGTTTGACTTATGTAGTGAGTCGTTTGACAACAAACACAAACATAGTTTTATTTCTCAGAGGAAACTGTAATAAAATTCCTAATCTCTTCTGTAAAGTTATCAGCACTAATACTTTTGTTGTGTTACTCTACAACTCCATATACCAACTCCTCAATTTCTTTACACTCCTGTTCAGGATCAAAGAAATGAAACTGAACATCTTCACAAACTTTTTCTACCTTTGCTACTGTATCATGCTTAAGAGCTCTATTAATTTATCCTAAACATAGAGCAGGAGTTTTGACATAGTAAAGCATCCTGACTATTGCACTATAGAATGATGAACAACTTACATTCTGGAATTATGAAAGGTGCTTTGGCACACTTTCTTCAGGAGACATGCTAGTAAATGTCCCTGGAAATTTGTATACTTTGCATGGTTCTAATCTTTGCAACATTCTTAATTTCTGTGTCAGACTTTTGCATATGAACATTCAAAGAAAAGTTCTCAATATGTCAATTGATTCCTGCCGAACACTGCTAATACTTCTAGAATTCTATTTGTACACAGGGGCCTGTCTACGCCTTCCCTGTACTTATTCAGCTATCACTTCTTCAACATTCCTAGGTACCATCTCCTTTTTTGCAATGGGAGTCCCATCCTTCTTCCAAGAACATTGTCCAGTTGATTCAACTGCATGCACTATGGATTCTCTTGCAAGTAGCTTTCTTCATTAAAGAAAGGCTCAGTACCTAAAGTATGCTTCAATTCACCACTGACAATTTTGTAAAAGTTACTTCTATTCATAAGTCTTTTCGGGAGGCTTCCATTCATCATAGTCAAAGTAAGTTATACAGTGCTCGTATTCTGGCAGAATCAAAATAAATAGCTTTGTCTTGTGAGCAAAGGCCTTATCAACTACAGTTTGCTCCTCTTGTTTTACTGCTTCTCTTCTCCTTTCACACTGCTTCAAACTTCTTAGGATATTGTGAAGTACCCTCTATGAAACATACTGACTCTGGTTTCTTTAATCTGCCTATGTCTTCCTGTTAGGCTATCTCATCGCTTACCACAATTTTTTACTGTTGCCATGAACTTTTTGCCCTTTCTCTAGCTGTTTTGCAAACTTGCTGTTCATTTACTTGCTTGTATTCACATTTTAGTTTTCCATATACACTTTTAAGAAATATTTTTGTTATTTTACCAGCAGTTCTTTTTTCTTTCACTACATTGTCTCCATTTTGCTCTTTTTGTTTCTCAGTTATGAAAAGATAGTATCCTTTCCTCTTTTGTTATGTTCTTTCAGCTTTTGATGGCATTGTAATTATGTTGTTTGAAGTGGAAGTAAATATCTACAAAGAGAAAAAACAAATGAGAATACAGGATATTACATTACATGTTTGAAACATTTAACTAATAATGTCAGAAGCTATATTACAATAGACTAACCACTTTATCAATATTGTTTTCATGTTTACCTCTGTGTGTCTCTGCCTGTGTTAGCATATCTATCAGTGTGTGTGTGAGTGTACTACCGTATGCATCCCTGTAATCCTGGGTGTCTGAGTGTGTCAGGGTATGGATAGGATATGATAGGATATGTGTTTATTAAGCGTTCGAATGCTGTGGCATCTTGGCACTGGAGTATGTGGAGTGGGGCAGCCTACGTTACAGGAGCTATATGCAAACAGCCAGGTCTTCAGATCTTTCCTAAAAGATTGTCTGTTAGGCTGAAATCGCATGGCTGTTGGCATTTTATTCCACAACTTTGCTGCACAATTAGAGAAAGCTCTTCAATCCTATCTCACTCTCCTAATCCTTTCAATGTGGAGAAGGCCCAACTTACTGGAACTTAGGGCACGAGCTGGGGTATAGGGCCTGAGCATTTTTTGGATGTCTTGAGCTCCTCCCCAGTAAAATGCTTTATGGACCAGGCACAACTCCTTTAATTCCACACATTGCTGTACGGGAAGCCATTGAAGTGCTCTAATTCCAGCAGAGGTTGTTTGGCCTCTAGGTATATTTAGAAGCAGACTCGTGGCAGAATTTTGCAGTGACTCCAGCCTACTCATCTGGGTTTTGTTAGTCCCCAACAGCAAGGGTGACCAGCAAAACACACATGATGATGGACGGAATGTTCCACGATGGCAAAACATTCACCCCCAGTCACAGATCTGGGTTTAATCCATCGTTATTTTGCCCACCAAGCCACCCCAGTTCAGACATGGCCAGCAAGCCATTACAATAATCAAGCTTAGATAGTAGGAGAGCCACCACCGCTGTAATTCCTGCACAATGAAAAGAAAGATCTTCCTCAAAGTTTTTATTAGGAAGAAGCAGGAAGAGGTAAGACTACTACTTTAGCGGAGAAGTTTGACGAGAGTATGTCTAGATGTATCACTATACGCATCAGAGTGTACCTGGGTATATTAGTGTATGCATAAATGTAGGCTTGGGTATCTCAGTGTTAGTGTCTGACTGTATGCATAAATGTGTCCCTGGGTGCATTAGTGTAGGCATGAGTGTGTCCCTTTGTGTATCAGTGTATGCATCACTATGTGCCTGGGTGTCTTAGTTGATGCATAAGTGTGAGCTTCATGTGTTAGTGTATGCATCAGTGTCTTCCTAGGTATGTTACTGTATGCATTAGAGTGTGTCTCTGAGTGTCAGTGTATGCATCAGTGTGTGTCTACCTACGATCTACCTTAGGGTGACTTATATGTAGTAGAAGCACATCTCATGACTTGTTAAAGTGTGTTAAATGCCAAGTCAGCCTCGCTGTAAAACAGCAGACTCGACACATGTTGAAAGTGCAAATTGTCTACTGGGGTGAGTCAGAGCATAAGCACATGAGTACATATTAGAGAGAGGGAGTCTCACTCCCTCTGTGTATATATCACTGGATGTATAAGCAACTATGTAGCTATAGGACTGGCTCTCCTAGTAACTGTGTGTGTCTCAATTTTTTTATAAAAATGGCTTTATGGATAGCTTACTGGCTGCATTACTGAGTACTGGGGTTTCTAACAGTCTGCGCAACATAGGCTGTTACTGCTGAATGCATATGTTCTCTGTGGGTGTGTGAGTGAATGTGTGAACACCTCTGCCACTGTCTGTGTGTGGGAGTGGCTCTATGTTATGTTATGTTATGTTACTTTATTTCTTTTATAGCGCACGGCGACTCCAGAGGAGCATCCCGGCGCTTTGGCAAAGAACGACAGCATAGAAAGCAACCACACAACAGAAAAGAGCAGAAATAAAAAGACTATTTCCTAAAAAGCCATGTCTTCAAATCCTTTCTGAAAGTAAGAAGACAGGGGGCCGATCTCAGGGACAATGGTAATTCGTTCCATGCCTTGGGTGTCAGGTAGCGAAAAGATCGACCTCCCAATCGTGCACGACGAATTGCAGGGACAGTAAGCAGAGACAGACCAGATGACCTGAGAGTCCTGCTTGGCACATACCGGGAAAGACGTTTCCCAATATATTTGGGGCCAATACCATGTAAGGCCTTAAAGGCCACAGTCAGGCATTTAAAAAGGATTCGCTTGGAGATAGGTAGCCAATGAAGGGTGTTCAATAAGGCAGTGGCACCAGCTCTCCTCGGGAGTCCAAAGATGGAACGGGCTGCCGAAATCTGGACAACTTGCAAACGGGTCATAAGATATTTCGGTAGACCCAAAAAAAGAGCGTTTGCGTAATCCAGTCGCGACCCGATTAGTGCCTGAACGACTGTTTTCCTGTGGTTGAGTGATAGTAGAGGAAGAAATTTCCTCAACATCCGTAAAATGCCGAAGCATTTCCCAACAATGGACAGGATGTGAGGTCCAAAAGATAAATCACAATCTACTATCACTCCCAAATTCTTGGCCTTAACAGCAACCTTGTCAGGGGGAAACATATCCTGTGGCCACCAAGATTTCCAGTCATGTTCCGGTGCGCAACCGAAAAAGAGCAACTCTGACTTATCAGAGTTGCATTTTAAGCCATGACCTCTGAACCACTCAAACACCGCACCAAGGCAATCCCTGATCTTTGTGCCATCAAATGACCCACCCCTGTCACATGTGAACAGGAGTTGGGTGTCATCGGCATAAGACACGATCTGGGCGCCGAAAGATTCCGCGACTTCCGCCAGAGGGGCCATAAAGATGTTAAACAGCATAGGGCTGAGAATGCAGCCCTGCGGGACTCCCACCTCTAGCGGAGCCATATCATCGGAAAAAGGAGGCGCCCAGATCGTTTGTCGGCGGTCGGCCAGAAATGATTTTAGCCAGTTCCACACCGTTCCTCGAAGGCCACACTCCCAGAGTCTTACAAGGAGGACATCATGAGGAACAGTGTCGAAAGCCGCCAACAAGTCAAGCATGACTAACACGGCCTTTCCCCCCAAATCGAGTACTTCCCTGATGGCATCAGTGACCTCCAGCAGAGCCGACTCCGTGCTAAAATTAGCGCGGAAGCCGGACTGCGAGGTGTGCAACAGGTCGTTTCCTTCGATGAAACTGGAAATTGTCCTGTGCACATAACGCTCGGCCACTTTTGCCAGAGCAGGGAGAAGGGAGATTGGCCTGTAATTGGCATGTATGAGGGGGTCCAAGGTGGGTTTTTTGAGCAGTGGTAGAATCATGGCCCGCTTCCAGGCCTGAGGCACCTCCCCTGTCGACAAGGATGTATTCAGCAGGGGGTTCACCAAGATGTTAATGGCGGATGCCACTTTCCCCAAGCATTTAGCCGGACATGGATCTAGAGGAGAGCCGGATTTCAAGCCGGACAAAAGCTCCAAAGATGTACTAAGATCCATGGGAGGGAATACAAAGAGGAAAGGGCCGTGGTCTTCCACAGAACATGGTAGCGTTAGATGGCTCAAATCCGATTGCGCACTGGAAAGAGAGGCCTGGATGGCTGTGATCTTACTGACAAAGAAGGTGGAAAGTTGTTGTATCCACGCGTCTGTATGAGTGTGGTTAGGGGTACAGACAGCAGGAGAGATAAAATCCTGGACCACTTTGAAAATTTCTTTGCAGACATTCTATGCTTTTGTGAATAGGTAAGAGAGTGGATACATATCTTGTCAAATATGTCTCTAAGTGCGCATATAACTCACTAAATGTTGAAAGTACATAAGTTATGCTTTAAGCACAAAGATGACTCCTTCAAGCCTACCTTAAGCCTATGTTAGAGGTAGCATATATGTAGTAAAAGAGGCATTGGCCGCAAGCATGCACATGACACCAGTCTGAGACGGATTCCACTACGGAAACCCAGAGGGCTCCAGCTCAGTTACGGCAGCAAGGGTCAGGAAGTATGGCAGAATCAAGCACTAGAGAGTGTTTCTACTGCCTCTGGATGGGCCACCTGACTGGCCAGTGCCACCTAAAAGCTTATCATGAGCAAACATCTAAAATAGGTTTGGCGCAGTCCCCGCAATATCCCCATCCACAAAACAAAGCCCAGATCAACCAGAGCGTGCAGCACCTTCAGCCACAAGGAAATCAGTCAGCAAACACACTACTACAACAATGATTAGGTGTTTGGTCAAACACATGGCAACCCCAGCAGGTAGGGAACCCAGCCAAGCAAGCACCGGGGCCACAGCCACGACAGGGAGGGGTGACGATCTGGGGAGACATGCCTTCACGCAATCACCCTATCCAAATAGCAGTAAATCCAAACCCCAAAATGAAGCACCCACTTCATATCCATTTCTTAAAACTCACCAGAATAATATAGACTAGTGACACAGGATTAGAAGAAAATTCAAGCTTTTACTTGCATTCAGTAAAAACTCAGGGCTGCAGCATTTTCGGTCAATTGGGAATCCACAATAAAATCCACCATCTATGGTGCCTGCAGGGGCTTGGGCCCCACTCTGCTGATAGTCCCTGAGGAATGAGTGGCTAGTCAAGCCCCAGTGGGCGGGTAGTCTGATGAGGGGCCAGTGAAGCCCCAATCAGTGCAAAAAAACAGGATTCTAGGTCCCATGGTCCATGTCCATTTGGGGTGGGGTCCTTTGACTAGGTCGAAAGGACCCCATTCCTCAAAATTTTTACTCCTCAAGCTATTGGTGACTTCCTTTCAGATTAAAAACTAGGCGACACTCTAACCAATTGGTCCACCCGGACCAATCGGGATTAATGCCCCATCACAACACGGCGCTCAACTTGTGCCGTTTGCACGGAGTGCCGGGATGCTGTCACACTATCCAAGACAAGAGGATGCGGTTGTGGTGTCACTAGACGCCGCAATGGTGTTCGACACACTGGAGTGGCCCTACATGATGGCAGTCCTCCAGAAATGTGGCTTTGGCCCTAGCTTTATCGGATGGGTGCGTCTCCTTTATTCCGAGCCATTAGCCCAGGTCACAGTCAATAACAAGACCTCTGAGGTGTTTGCCCTGGGAAGAGGGACGCGTCAGGGATGTCCCCTCTCACCTTTGTTTTTTGCCCTTTCTCTGGAACCACTTGCTGCCTGGATTAGACAGGATGCCTGTTTAAAGGGCACTCCGGTGGGCTGATGGATGGGAGGACAAGATTTCGCTTTATGCTGACGACATCCTCCTATACCTTGCAAATCCTCGAAAGTACCTCATAGTAACCTTGGACATCTTCACTAGTTTCGGGAGGAATTCAGGGTACAGCATTAACTGGGGTAAGTCCCTCTTATATGTCCTTCATGGAGACCCTCCAGTTACTCCATGCGACTGCCCGATTAAGGTGGCCACAGATGAGTTCATGTACTTGAGAATCTTCATTTCCAAAGAGAAAGCCATTAGGTACGCGAAACATCTGCTGCCACTGCTACAGCGGTTTAAAAGAGACCTGGCCACCTGGCAGAAACTCCTGCTGTCCCTATTGGGCCGGGCAGCGCTCTTCAAGATGATGGCTCTGCCACGATTCCTTTATGCCTTACAAAAGTACCCGGACTAGGTCCCGCAGTCCTATTTTGCGGCCATCGAAGCCACACAAAGAGATCTTCTGTGGACGGGAACGCCCCACATATCCTTGCAAAAACTCCCACTGGGATGGTTTGATCGGGGCATAGCGCTCCCAGACATCCGTAAATATTATTGGGCTGCGCATCTTTCGGCCATAAACCACGCCACCTATTGCGACGGAAGCAACCCGGGATACGGAATGGATCGATGGCTCCTTCCGGGCGGGAACTTTGAGGCCGCACTTTATTCTAGGCCGGGCAGGTACCCACTCACTGGACTCACAAAGCACTCTGTCCAATTATGGCATATAGTCCAGCAAAAACTGGGGTGGGCTTACACTCTTACAATGGCTACCCCGCTATGGGTCTCTGAAAAGTTGGGCACTCTGGGTCGCACTAAGGGGTTCCACAACCAGGATCTAATTGGGATTTCCTGTATTAAAGATCTATGGGGCCCAGACGGAGTTGTGACATTCGCTTCACTCCAACTCACCTACGACCTGGCGCAGACAGAGTATTTTCGATATCTGCAGGTCAGGCACTCCCTTCAGACCAACATTCCCTCGGGGACTCAGCCCCCTGAGTCCTCTCCCCTGGAGGACAGGCTGCTAGATGGCCACCTCCCGGAACGCGCCATTTCCCACACCTATAGAAAACTTATCAACCTCTCTCCAGACCCATTACTGATTCTAAAGGGAAAATGGGAGGCTGATGGACTTGAAATAGATGAAGATGAGTGGAGAGGCGCACTTGCATCCCCCAAGGAAGTAGCTATATCAGCCAGACTTAGATTGATCCAATTGAAAGTCTTCCACCGGGTGTACGTCTCTGGCACTAGGCTTATGCTTATGGGCCGCAGTGAGGATGGACTCTGCAGGAGGAGGTGTGGGGTGGTAGGAACCTTCTTCCACATTCTGTGGGAGTGCCCTGTGCTGCAGATTTACTGGAAGCGGGTGCTCAACTGCATGCAGGAGGTATGGGGGGTGGAATTGCGTTTGGAGGCGAAAAGATGTCTTTTGAACATCTGGGAGCCCACAGATCTGCCACCGAGGGGGAAGCTTTGGGTGAAGCTAGGGTTGGCAATTGCGAAGCAAAACATAGCTAGGCTGTGGGGAGTAGTAGCGCCTCCGACACTCGGCTCCTGGAAGACGGACATGGACTGGTGCATGATCCAGGAAAAGACAGTATACGTGGCACGGGGGTGCGCCCGGAAATGGGTGGCGGTGTGGTCCAATTGGAATGACTATCGAGGTACCATATGTGAGCCCCCCCGAATCACACCCATTGACGAGCTGATTACACTGTAAACTGCTATTGTGCTTATACTGCTATGGAACGTCCTGCACTTAACACGTTCTATGTACACTGTGTTTTCCTATGATACTTATGTGGCTAATGTATTCCTTGCTTGTGCTGACCACAACTTTCTCTTTGTTGCAATAAAAAGAGTTTAAAAAAAAACTAGGCGACTCTCCAGTAGAACTCTGGAGTCCACGAACAATTTTGGCACCAAGTCAGTGGGCAAAATCGCCAGGGCAATCAGCCATCTCAGTTCCTTGCTTGCAGCACTACAGGCCCCAACCGCACACCAGTCGTAAGCATGACATTCTGTCTCCTCCTCTCCCCTAATGATTCTAACGATCCAAAGTCTGATCATCGGATCAGGTTCCCCCAAAACAGCGTGTCACAGGGAAGGAATTCCCTTATTCCCACAAAGCAGCAGACCCAAAGCATCCTGGATCTGAAGGAGAGGGGGGCGATAGGAGGGATAAGGGTTCTGTAGATGACCATTGCAGTCCCTGCACAAGGTACACGGATATGCTCTCCACCGTACCCAGCTTGTCGAATAAGATACACAGGGCCTCACAAACATCATCCAAGGAAGCAAAAGGCCCAATCCCGTTCATTGCCACATTTGAACCTCCACCGGTATGCCACAATTAAACCCACACCACATGAGATCTTAGGAGGATGCCTGATGATCTGTAAGAAGTAGCCCAAAAACAAACTTTCCAGAAAATGAGCGTAGTTAAAACACCCAACTCCATTAGAGGAAACCTTGTTTCACGCCATGTGCAGGGACAAAAGGGGCATACACGTGTCCTTAGAACATGTTGCAATTACCCACAACCTCCAAATTGCTACACGCCCCCTTCCTTTCACAGTGCATTGCGCATGTGTAGGTCAAAAGGTATTATCCTCATTGATAAAGCTACACACATATGCTAGGAAAAGTAGGGTTTAAACAGCCGACAACACCCATAAAACTATAGTTAGGCTATGAATCTTCACAGACACCTATTTGATACGTTCCAACGAAGAAAAGGTTGAAGCTTACACCCTTCTAGAGGAGGTAGCTGTTAGAAATGAGGGTCTCTAGTTGGCAAGGGGTTGCACCTTTGTCCAAGTAGGGACCCTTCTTCCTAGTAAGGACAAGGGAGTTACGCTCCTAAAATAACCCCTGCTAACCCCCTTGGTTGCTTGGCATGAGCAGTCAAGCTTATTCTAGAGGCAGTGTGTCAAACATTTGCACATAACCAACAGTAATACAGTGTAAGCACTACAAAGGGACACCACACCAGTTTAGAAAAATATCCAACATTTTTATATACTGAAGACAAGACCAAAAATGATACAAAATCCACAATACAGTACTTAGAAATCTTCAGTTATCAAAATAACCCTGAACTACAGTTCCTTGAAGTCGATAGCTCAGTCCGGGGCTATCACGGCATTGTGAACAAACAAATCCAAACAGTTCTGCCTGACTGCAGCGTTGCTGGCCAGCTACGGTGTTGGGGAGACCCGCAAAACAATACCTTTAGAAATGCAGGGCATCAGGGACCTCTCGTTGAGCTTTCAAAAGTACGGCATTGGTTCTGGAAGAAGCTGCAGCAAACTCCTCGGAGTTGAAGTCAGGAGTGCTGGCAGTGAGGCCTGTGATGCCCTCTGGTCACGGTGTGAGCAGCGGTTGGGTGGGGGGATCATATGGCGTCGTTGGTGAGACCTTGGTTGCGGTGCGAAGTGATGCAGTGCTTGTCGGGGTAATGGCAGGTCACGGTGCAGGCAGCAGCGTAGTCATTGCTGAAGTGCTGTCGTCAGCTGATGAAGTGGAGTCGTTGGCACTGGCATCGGTAGGCCAAGGCTGAGGTGCCGGATGAGTACGGTGCGTCGTGTAGCTTCCAAGAGGTGCCCTCGGACCATGGTGCAAGCAGCGCAGTTGAAGTTGGCGTGAAGCGTCGTCGTCAAGGATACCAAGGCGGTGGCGTGAAGTGAGGCCCTGCAGAGTGTGGTGCCCTCAGGTCTCAGTGTGAGCAGCGGCTCATTGGCGGCATCAGATGGAGTAGTTGGAGAGACCAGGGTCATGGGGCGGCGGTACCCTCTGCTGGGCCTTCAGGAGAAGGAGTTGGCAGCGGCGTCGTAGATGTCTTTCGGTTGCTTTTTCTTCTGTTGCAGCACAAAACACACAGTCACCAGTGCTGAGGGCAGAAGAACTTGAAGTCTTTGCTGTTCCTGAGACTTCTGAACAGGAGGCAAGCTCTACCTCAAGCCCTTGGAGATACGCAAAGAAAAGAAGTTGCAGAAAGTTCAAGTCAGTCCTTTCTCTGTCCAAGACAGAAGCAGCCACTGCAGGCCAACCCAACAAAGCACACAGCACCTCACAGCTTCTCCAGCTCTTCTTCTTGGCAGTCTTCTTGGTCCAAAAGAGTTCTAAAGTTCAGTGGTTTGGGCCCCACTTTTTATAGCCCAAAATCCTTTGTCCTCTCAGGCAGAGAGTGTCTGTGTCCAGCCAGAACCAGTTCTGCTCTCTCTAGTGTGGCTTCCTGGCAGGAGGTGAAGACACCATTGTCAGAGGCAGACCAGGCCCATTCAGCTGAAAGGAAATCTCCTCCCCCTACTCTAAATGTAGCCCAGGTCTATGTAAATGTAGGTGTACTTATATAGCGCAACCTGTCACCCAAAGGGCATCCTGGCGCTTGCTTAGGGAACCCGTCCTGGTATTCCCCTGTGAGAAACCCCGGCAGGGTGTCCACAAGGTGAAAGTCAGGCATCCCGCTGCGAGGGGCCGTTGTGGAGATTAAGCAAGCTATTGCCCAGAGTCGCAGAGTGTGAACCCGTGAGTCGAGGAGGCACCGGGGTGAGAATTATCGAGTCCGTGGAATTTTTAGCCCAAGACCCGCCGAGGAGGGGAATTGAACCCTGGTCCAGGACCGATCTCAGCTTCCGGGTCTGCCGCCTCTAACCCCTGAGCCACACTTCTCCACATTTATTCAGCCCTTTCCTGACTCACCTAGACTATCTGTCGCCACTGCCCCTCTCCAGCCCCTTGTCATCCAGAATCCAGACATTCAATCCACAAACTCAACAGAGGCCTTCTAGATGGCTGAGCAAGAAAATACCTGCTTTATAAAAGCGGTATTTTCAAACATAGAATGTAAAAATCACCTTTCCTAAAAGTAGCATCTTTATATTTTGAGTTCAGGCACACTTAATCGAATTTCTCTACCTAGTTCCCAGGGCCGGTTATGTTTATAGGATGTTATAGGGTTTGTGGTGTCTTTTTCTTTATATATGTTCCTCTTACTACTCCCCTCAAAAACTAAGACAACCCCTATGGTGAACAGTATTCACAAGGGGAAACAATGTTCCTTATGTGATTTCCAGGGGGAAGGCAAATTCATGTCTTTTTGTAAAAGGACCCTCACTCACCACTATTTGGTGACATGCTTCATCATTGGGTCCCCGCTGGGGTGGCCGAGTGCCTCCCCAGCGTGCTACAACGCCTGATTTACAGCGGAGCGGGATGTGGTGAGTGAAACAGTGCTCAAATTAAAGTTAAAGTGTAACTGTGGGTGCAATATAAAAAATACAAGGTTGAGGCATTTAAAAATTTTTTAATACCGGCCAACCTGTATTGCGTTAAAAAACAAAGTGGCGGACTACACGGTTCAGTTTCAGGAAACCTGTATCCTTTGAACAAACAACTGGTCAACATGTTTCTGCTGTTACTATTGCAAATTTTGCTCAGCATTCTTCAGGACCTAAATTTAGTCCTCCGGTGGTGTACGCGCGTTATGGCGCACCCTCCCGTGAGGCTCTTAAATGTAAAAAAAATTTAATATATTAGTCACGGTTAGTCGCCGTGGTTGCTCACTGCGATTTGCAGGAGTAAAAAAACCTGTGTATTAATCACGGTTAGTCGCCGTGGTTGCTCACTGCAATTTGCAGGAGTAAAAAACCTGTGGAAAGAAAAAGACAATACACAATAACACTTAATGACACGCTGACATGAACTAAGCTTATCATATTAGCAAAATATAGTGCATAGCGATATTACATGCACAATGTCAGAATGATGTCAAAGCCATTGTTTTATTTGGGGTGACCATTCTCAGGCACTCTAAAATTCACAGAGAGCCTTCAAGGTTTTCTAAAGTCCCCCATCGGTAAAGTGAAAGACTTTTCCATGCCAACGTAATGTTAACATGCTGTATTACAGCTGCTTTTATTTAGTGTAGGCAGAATGTGGAAGGAGTATATTTTCCTCAACCCAACACTGCCAAAATTAAAGAAAGAGTAGCTAACATGCTTCGTCCTAAATAGTGTCATGCCTCTTCCGACAGTGCCTGGAAACCCAGTGTAAACAGGGGCCCCTGGTAAGATCTTAGTGGTACGCTTATCAGCTGCGACATACAGACACATACACTCACGTTACTAGAGTAATAGATTCTCCCCATGGGTCGAGACAGCGCGGGATGCCTTCACGCGGAGTCTGTCTTAACAACGGAGAGAAAATGTTATCCCACGAGTAAAGATTCTTTTCCCTTGTTGCCGCTAAATCAAGTTAAAATTTTTGACTTACTTCGGCTCTCGCGACTCCCCGCCTTATACCTGCACTCTGGGCTGCTGTCTCCCCGGAAGCAAAGTGTACTTTCCCGGGAACGCATTTATCTTGCAGTGCGAGGGCGTTCCAATCACATGGGTAACCTGACGTAAACTCCTTTCCGCTGGGCTCCAGCTCTTAAAGGGATAGTGTCTTGATACTATGCTTACATTCGGGGTTCGAATCCCCCATGTGCCAGGTGGAGCAAATATTATAGACAATCCTCACTAAGCCATAATGCCCGATTTGGTTAGTATAATAATTACAAAAGTGTCCAACTTATAGGTTTTTATTGGTTCAAGGCTATAGGTCGGCCGATGACTCAACCAGCGGGACCTTGAAGTTAGACTAGAGTCATTGTGCTTCGGGTCACTGGTTTGCGAGATGGCATGTACTGGAAAAAGGTCAAAAAATTCAAGTATTATCACCTAATAAAGTAACCACTTCTTCTGTGGGAGAGGGGAGACACAAATCTTCCATATTAGGATGATTGTACAGACGAAACTATGCTACTTCAGAGGACTGAAACTCTCACAGCTATGCGCTGCGCATTATATCCATAAACAACTAGAGAGTAAGGGCATGAGCAGGCACTCCTGTACCCCAATCAATATTTAAACAACAAATAAGGAGTGTCTAGGTGCAAAAAAATTAAATCAAAAAAAGGGTTTGTGGTGTCTTTTTCTTTATATATGTTCCTCTTACTACTCCCCTCAAAAACTAAGAAAACCCCTATGGTGAACAGTATTCACAAGGGGAAATAATGTTCCTTATGTGATTTCCAGGGGGAAGGCAAATTCATGTCTTTTTGTAAAAGGACCCTCACTCACCACTATTTGGTGACATGCTTCATCATTGGGTCCCCGCTGGGGTGGCCGAGTGCCTCCCCAGCGTGCTACAACGCCTGATTTACAGCGGAGCGGGATGTGGTGAGTGCAACAGTGCTCAAATTAAAGTTAAAGTGTAACTGTGGGTGCAATATAAAAAATACAAGGTTGAGGCATTTAAAATTTTTTTAATACCGGCCAACCTGTATTGCGTTAAAAAACAAAGTGGCGGACTACACGGTTCAGTTTCAGGAAACCTGTATCCTTTGAACAAACAACTGGTCAACATGTTTCTGCTGTTACTATTGCAAATTTTGCTCAGCATTCTTCAGGACCTAAATTTAGTCCTCCGGTGGTGTACGCGCGTTATGGCGCACCCTCCCGTGAGGCTCTTAAATGTAAAAAATTTTTAATATATTAGTCACGGTTAGTCGCCGTGGTTGCTCACTGCGATTTGCAGGAGTAAAAAAAACCTGTGTATTAATCACGGTTAGTCGCCGTGGTTGCTCACTGCAATTTGCAGGAGTAAAAAACCTGTGGAAAGAAAAAGACAATACACAATAACACTTAATGACACGCTGACATGAACTAAGCTTATCATATTAGCAAAATATAGTGCATAGCGATATTACATGCACAATGTCAGAATGATGTCAAAGCCATTGTTTTATTTGGGGTGACCATTCTCAGGCACTCTAAAATTCACAGAGAGCCTTCAAGGTTTTCTAAAGTCCCCCATCGGTAAAGTGAAAGACTTTTCCACGCCAACGTAATGTTAACATGCTGTATTACAGCTGCTTTTATTTAGTGTAGGCAGAATGTGGAAGGAGTATATTTTCCTCAACCCAACACTGCCAAAATTAAAGAAAGAGCAGCTAACATGCTTCGTCCTAAATAGTGTCATGCCTCTTCCGACAGTGCCTGGAAACCATAATGCGCGTACACCACCGGAGGACTAAATTTAGGTCCTGAAGAATGCTGAGCAAAATTTGCAATAGTAACAGCAGAAACATGTTGACCAGTTGTTTGTTCAAAGGATACAGGTTTCCTGAAACTGAACCGTGTAGTCCGCCACTTTGTTTTTTAACGCAATACAGGTTGGCCGGTATTAAAATTTTTTTAAATGCCTCAACCTTGTATTTTTTATATTGCACCCACAGTTACACTTTAACTTTAATTTGAGCACTGTTGCACTCACCACATCCCGCTCCGCTGTAAATCAGGCGTTGTAGCACGCTGGGGAGGCACTCGGCCACCCCAGCGGGGACCCAATGATGAAGCATGTCACCAAATAGTGGTGAGTGAGGGTCCTTTTACAAAAAGACATGAATTTGCCTTCCCCCTGGAAATCACATAAGGAACATTGTTTCCCCTTGTGAATACTGTTCACCATAGGGGTTTTCTTAGTTTTTGAGGGGAGTAGTAAGAGGAACATATATAAAGAAAAAGACACCACAAACCCTTTTTTTGATTTAATTTTTTTGCACCTAGACACTCCTTATTTGTTGTTTAAATATTGATTGGGGTACAGGAGTGCCTGCTCATGCCCTTACTCTCTAGTTGTTTATGGATATAATGCGCAGCGCATAGCTGTGAGAGTTTCAGTCCTCTGAAGTAGCATAGTTTCGTCTGTACAATCATCCTAATATGGAAGATTTGTGTCTCCCCTCTCCCACAGAAGAAGTGGTTACTTTATTAGGTGATAATACTTGAATTTTTTGACCTTTTTCCAGTACATGCCATCTCGCAAACCAGTGACCCGAAGCACAATGACTCTAGTCTAACTTCAAGGTCCCGCTGGTTGAGTCATCGGCCGACCTATAGCCTTGAACCAATAAAAACCTATAAGTTGGACACTTTTGTAATTATTATACTAACCAAATCGGGCATTATGGCTTAGTGAGGATTGTCTATAATATTTGCTCCACCTGGCACATGGGGGATTCGAACCCCGAATGTAAGCATAGTATCAAGACACTATCCCTTTAAGAGCTGGAGCCCAGCGGAAAGGAGTTTACGTCAGGTTACCCATGTGATTGGAACGCCCTCGCACTGCAAGATAAATGCGTTCCCGGGAAAGTACACTTTGCTTCCGGGGAGACAGCAGCCCAGAGTGCAGGTATAAGGCGGGGAGTCGCGAGAGCCGAAGTAAGTCATAAATTTTAACTTGATTTAGCGGCAACAAGGGAAAAGAATCTTTACTCGTGGGATAACATTTTCTCTCCGTTGTTAAGACAGACTCCGCGTGAAGGCATCCCGCGCTGTCTCGACCCATGGGGAGAATCTATTACTCTAATAACGTGAGTGTATGTGTCTGTATGTCGCAGCTGATAAGCGTACCACTAAGATCTTACCAGGGGCCCCTGTTTACACTGGGTTTCCAGGCACTGTCGGAAGAGGCATGACACTATTTAGGACGAAGCATGTTAGCTACTCTTTCTTTAATTTTGGCAGTGTTGGGTTGAGGAAAATATACTCCTTCCACATTCTGCCTACACTAAATAAAAGCAGCTGTAATACAGCATGTTAACATTACGTTGGCGTGGAAAAGTCTTTCACTTTACCGATGGGGGACTTTAGAAAACCTTGAAGGCTCTCTGTGAATTTTAGAGTGCCTGAGAATGGTCACCCCAAATAAAACAATGGCTTTGACATCATTCTGACATTGTGCATGTAATATCGCTATGCACTATATTTTGCTAATATGATAAGCTTAGTTCATGTCAGCGTGTCATTAAGTGTTATTGTGTATTGTCTTTTTCTTTCCACAGGTTTTTTACTCCTGCAAATTGCAGTGAGCAACCACGGCGACTAACCGTGATTAATACACAGGTTTTTTTACTCCTGCAAATCGCAGTGAGCAACCACGGCGACTAACCGTGACTAATATATTAAAAAATTTTTACATTTAAGAGCCTCACGGGAGGGTGCGCCATAACGCGCGTACACCACCGGAGGACTAAATTTAGGTCCTGAAGAATGCTGAGCAAAATTTGCAATAGTAACAGCAGAAACATGTTGACCAGTTGTTTGTTCAAAGGATACAGGTTTCCTGAAACTGAACCGTGTAGTCCGCCACTTTGTTTTTTAACGCAATACAGGTTGGCCGGTATTAAAAAATTTTTAAATGCCTCAACCTTGTATTTTTTATATTGCACCCACAGTTACACTTTAACTTTAATTTGAGCACTGTTGCACTCACCACATCCCGCTCCGCTGTAAATCAGGCGTTGTAGCACGCTGGGGAGGCACTCGGCCACCCCAGCGGGGACCCAATGATGAAGCATGTCACCAAATAGTGGTGAGTGAGGGTCCTTTTACAAAAAGACATGAATTTGCCTTCCCCCTGGAAATCACATAAGGAACATTGTTTCCCCTTGTGAATACTGTTCACCATAGGGGTTTTCTTAGTTTTTGAGGGGAGTAGTAAGAGGAACATATATAAAGAAAAAGACACCACAAACCCTTTTTTTGATTTAATTTTTTTGCACCTAGACACTCCTTATTTGTTGTTTAAATATTGATTGGGGTACAGGAGTGCCTGCTCATGCCCTTACTCTCTAGTTGTTTATGGATATAATGCGCAGCGCATAGCTGTGAGAGTTTCAGTCCTCTGAAGTAGCATAGTTTCGTCTGTACAATCATCCTAATATGGAAGATTTGTGTCTCCCCTCTCCCACAGAAGAAGTGGTTACTTTATTAGGTGATAATACTTGAATTTTTTGACCTTTTTCCAGTACATGCCATCTCGCAAACCAGTGACCCGAAGCACAATGACTCTAGTCTAACTTCAAGGTCCCGCTGGTTGAGTCATCGGCCGACCTATAGCCTTGAACCAATAAAAACCTATAAGTTGGACACTTTTGTAATTATTATACTAACCAAATCGGGCATTATGGCTTAGTGAGGATTGTCTATAATATTTGCTCCACCTGGCACATGGGGGATTCGAACCCCGAATGTAAGCATAGTATCAAGACACTATCCCTTTAAGAGCTGGAGCCCAGCGGAAAGGAGTTTACGTCAGGTTACCCATGTGATTGGAACGCCCTCGCACTGCAAGATAAATGCGTTCCCGGGAAAGTACACTTTGCTTCTGGGGAGACAGCAGCCCAGAGTGCAGGTATAAGGCGGGGAGTCGCGAGAGCCGAAGTAAGTCATAAATTTTAACTTGATTTAGCGGCAACAAGGGAAAAGAATCTTTACTCGTGGGATAACATTTTCTCTCCGTTGTTAAGACAGACTCCGCGTGAAGGCATCCCGCGCTGTCTCGACCCATGGGGAGAATCTATTACTCTAGTAACGTGAGTGTATGTGTCTGTATGTCGCAGCTGATAAGCGTACCACTAAGATCTTACCAGGGGCCCCTGTTTACACTGGGTTTCCTGGCACTGTCGGAAGAGGCATGACACTATTTAGGACGAAGCATGTTAGCTACTCTTTCTTTAATTTTGGCAGTGTTGGGTTGAGGAAAATATACTCCTTCCACATTCTGCCTACACTAAATAAAAGCAGCTGTAATACAGCATGTTAACATTACGTTGGCGTGGAAAAGTCTTTCACTTTACCGATGGGGGACTTTAGAAAACCTTGAAGGCTCTCTGTGAATTTTAGAGTGCCTGAGAATGGTCACCCCAAATAAAACAATGGCTTTGACATCATTCTGACATTGTGCATGTAATATCGCTATGCACTATATTTTGCTAATATGATAAGCTTAGTTCATGTCAGCGTGTCATTAAGTGTTATTGTGTATTGTCTTTTTCTTTCCACAGGTTTTTTACTCCTGCAAATTGCAGTGAGCAACCACGGCGACTAACCGTGATTAATACACAGGTTTTTTTACTCCTGCAAATCGCAGTGAGCAACCACGGCGACTAACCGTGACTAATATATTAAAAATTTTTTACATTTAAGAGCCTCACGGGAGGGTGCGCCATAACGCGCGTACACCACCGGAGGACTAAATTTAGGTCCTGAAGAATGCTGAGCAAAATTTGCAATAGTAACAGCAGAAACATGTTGACCAGTTGTTTGTTCAAAGGATACAGGTTTCCTGAAACTGAACCGTGTAGTCCGCCACTTTGTTTTTTAACGCAATACAGGTTGGCCGGTATTAAAAAATTTTTAAATGCCTCAACCTTGTATTTTTTATATTGCACCCACAGTTACACTTTAACTTTAATTTGAGCACTGTTGCACTCACCACATCCCGCTCCGCTGTAAATCAGGCGTTGTAGCACGCTGGGGAGGCACTCGGCCACCCCAGCGGGGACCCAATGATGAAGCATGTCACCAAATAGTGGTGAGTGAGGGTCCTTTTACAAAAAGACATGAATTTGCCTTCCCCCTGGAAATCACATAAGGAACATTGTTTCCCCTTGTGAATACTGTTCACCATAGGGGTTTTCTTAGTTTTTGAGGGGAGTAGTAAGAGGAACATATATAAAGAAAAAGACACCACAAACCCTTTTTTTGATTTAATTTTTTTGCACCTAGACACTCCTTATTTGTTGTTTAAATATTGATTGGGGTACAGGAGTGCCTGCTCATGCCCTTACTCTCTAGTTGTTTATGGATATAATGTGCAGCGCATAGCTGTGAGAGTTTCAGTCCTCTGAAGTAGCATAGTTTCGTCTGTACAATCATCCTAATATGGAAGATTTGTGTCTCCCCTCTCCCACAGAAGAAGTGGTTACTTTATTAGGTGATAATACTTGAATTTTTTGACCTTTTTCCAGTACATGCCATCTCGCAAACCAGTGACCCGAAGCACAATGACTCTAGTCTAACTTCAAGGTCCCGCTGGTTGAGTCATCGGCCGACCTATAGCCTTGAACCAATAAAAACCTATAAGTTGGACACTTTTGTAATTATTATACTAACCAAATCGGGCATTATGGCTTAGTGAGGATTGTCTATAATATTTGCTCCACCTGGCACATGGGGGATTCGAACCCCGAATGTAAGCATAGTATCAAGACACTATCCCTTTAAGAGCTGGAGCCCAGCGGAAAGGAGTTTACGTCAGGTTACCCATGTGATTGGAACGCCCTCGCACTGCAAGATAAATGCGTTCCCGGGAAAGTACACTTTGCTTCCGGGGAGACAGCAGCCCAGAGTGCAGGTATAAGGCGGGGAGTCGCGAGAGCCGAAGTAAGTCATAAATTTTTACTTGATTTAGCGGCAACAAGGGAAAAGAATCTTTACTCGTGGGATAACATTTTCTCTCCGTTGTTAAGACAGACTCCGCGTGAAGGCATCCCGCGCTGTCTCGACCCATGGGGAGAATCTATTACTCTAGTAACGTGAGTGTATGTGTCTGTATGTCGCAGCTGATAAGCGTACCACTAAGATCTTACCAGGGGCCCCTGTTTACACTGGGTTTCCAGGCACTGTCGGAAGAGGCATGACACTATTTAGGACGAAGCATGTTAGCTACTCTTTCTTTAATTTTGGCAGTGTTGGGTTGAGGAAAATATACTCCTTCCACATTCTGCCTACACTAAATAAAAGCAGCTGTAATACAGCATGTTAACATTACGTTGGCGTGGAAAAGTCTTTCACTTTACCGATGGGGGACTTTAGAAAACCTTGAAGGCTCTCTGTGAATTTTAGAGTGCCTGAGAATGGTCACCCCAAATAAAACAATGGCTTTGACATCATTCTGACATTGTGCATGTAATATCGCTATGCACTATATTTTGCTAATATGATAAGCTTAGTTCATGTCAGCGTGTCATTAAGTGTTATTGTGTATTGTCTTTTTCTTTCCACAGGTTTTTTACTCCTGCAAATTGCAGTGAGCAACCACGGCGACTAACCGTGATTAATACACAGGTTTTTTTACTCCTGCAAATCGCAGTGAGCAACCACGGCGACTAACCGTGACTAATATATTAAAAATTTTTTACATTTAAGAGCCTCACGGGAGGGTGCGCCATAACGCGCGTACACCACCGGAGGACTAAATTTAGGTCCTGAAGAATGCTGAGCAAAATTTGCAATAGTAACAGCAGAAACATGTTGACCAGTTGTTTGTTCAAAGGATACAGGTTTCCTGAAACTGAACCGTGTAGTCCGCCACTTTGTTTTTTAACGCAATACAGGTTGGCCGGTATTAAAAAAAATTTAAATGCCTCAACCTTGTATTTTTTATATTGCACCCACAGTTACACTTTAACTTTAATTTGAGCACTGTTGCACTCACCACATCCCGCTCCGCTGTAAATCAGGCGTTGTAGCACGCTGGGGAGGCACTCGGCCACCCCAGCGGGGACCCAATGATGAAGCATGTCACCAAATAGTGGTGAGTGAGGGTCCTTTTACAAAAAGACATGAATTTGCCTTCCCCCTGGAAATCACATAAGGAACATTGTTTCCCCTTGTGAATACTGTTCACCATAGGGGTTTTCTTAGTTTTTGAGGGGAGTAGTAAGAGGAACATATATAAAGAAAAAGACACCACAAACCCTTTTTTTGATTTAATTTTTTTGCACCTAGACACTCCTTATTTGTTGTTTAAATATTGATTGGGGTACAGGAGTGCCTGCTCATGCCCTTACTCTCTAGTTGTTTATGGATATAATGCGCAGCGCATAGCTGTGAGAGTTTCAGTCCTCTGAAGTAGCATAGTTTCGTCTGTACAATCATCCTAATATGGAAGATTTGTGTCTCCCCTCTCCCACAGAAGAAGTGGTTACTTTATTAGGTGATAATACTTGAATTTTTTGACCTTTTTCCAGTACATGCCATCTCGCAAACCAGTGACCCGAAGCACAATGACTCTAGTCTAACTTCAAGGTCCCGCTGGTTGAGTCATCGGCCGACCTATAGCCTTGAACCAATAAAAACCTATAAGTTGGACACTTTTGTAATTATTATACTAACCAAATCGGGCATTATGGCTTAGTGAGGATTGTCTATAATATTTGCTCCACCTGGCACATGGGGGATTCGAACCCCGAATGTAAGCATAGTATCAAGACACTATCCCTTTAAGAGCTGGAGCCCAGCGGAAAGGAGTTTACGTCAGGTTACCCATGTGATTGGAACGCCCTCGCACTGCAAGATAAATGCGTTCCCGGGAAAGTACACTTTGCTTCCGGGGAGACAGCAGCCCAGAGTGCAGGTATAAGGCGGGGAGTCGCGAGAGCCGAAGTAAGTCATACATTTTAACTTGATTTAGCGGCAACAAGGGAAAAGAATCTTTACTCGTGGGATAACATTTTCTCTCCGTTGTTAAGACAGACTCCGCGTGAAGGCATCCCGCGCTGTCTCGACCCATGGGGAGAATCTATTACTCTAGTAACGTGAGTGTATGTGTCTGTATGTCGCAGCTGATAAGCGTACCACTAAGATCTTACCAGGGGCCCCTGTTTACACTGGGTTTCCAGGCACTGTCGGAAGAGGCATGACACTATTTAGGACGAAGCATGTTAGCTACTCTTTCTTTAATTTTGGCAGTGTTGGGTTGAGGAAAATATACTCCTTCCACATTCTGCCTACACTAAATAAAAGCAGCTGTAATACAGCATGTTAACATTACGTTGGCGTGGAAAAGTCTTTCACTTTACCGATGGGGGACTTTAGAAAACCTTGAAGGCTCTCTGTGAATTTTAGAGTGCCTGAGAATGGTCACCCCAAATAAAACAATGGCTTTGACATCATTCTGACATTGTGCATGTAATATCGCTATGCACTATATTTTGCTAATATGATAAGCTTAGTTCATGTCAGCGTGTCATTAAGTGTTATTGTGTATTGTCTTTTTCTTTCCACAGGTTTTTTACTCCTGCAAATTGCAGTGAGCAACCACGGCGACTAACCGTGATTAATACACAGGTTTTTTTACTCCTGCAAATCGCAGTGAGCAACCACGGCGACTAACCGTGACTAATATATTAAAAAATTTTTACATTTAAGAGCCTCACGGGAGGGTGCGCCATAACGCGCGTACACCACCGGAGGACTAAATTTAGGTCCTGAAGAATGCTGAGCAAAATTTGCAATAGTAACAGCAGAAACATGTTGACCAGTTGTTTGTTCAAAGGATACAGGTTTCCTGAAACTGAACCGTGTAGTCCGCCACTTTGTTTTTTAACGCAATACAGGTTGGCCGGTATTAAAAAATTTTTAAATGCCTCAACCTTGTATTTTTTATATTGCACCCACAGTTACACTTTAACTTTAATTTGAGCACTGTTGCACTCACCACATCCCGCTCCGCTGTAAATCAGGCGTTGTAGCACGCTGGGGAGGCACTCGGCCACCCCAGCGGGGACCCAATGATGAAGCATGTCACCAAATAGTGGTGAGTGAGGGTCCTTTTACAAAAAGACATGAATTTGCCTTCCCCCTGGAAATCACATAAGGAACATTGTTTCCCCTTGTGAATACTGTTCACCATAGGGGTTTTCTTAGTTTTTGAGGGGAGTAGTAAGAGGAACATATATAAAGAAAAAGACACCACAAACCCTTTTTTTGATTTAATTTTTTTGCACCTAGACACTCCTTATTTGTTGTTTAAATATAGGATGTTATAAACAACTTCCCACTCTCCTATGGGAACAGGTAGCCTTGCAATAGTGAAAAAGGAAATTGGCAGTAATTCTTTATCAGGACATGCCACACACATCAGGGCATGTCCTACCTTTCACATACACTGCACCCTGCCCACACGGGTAATATGGAAGTACCTTAGGGGTGACTACCATGTAGAAAAGGGAAGTGGGTGCAATTGCCAGGTCAACACGGCAGTTACAAACTGCACGCAGACTCTCCGGTGGCAGGTCTGAGTTACCTTTTTACCAGCTTCTTCTGTGGGTGGCACAACCCATGCTGCGAGCCCACTCGTAGCATGGGATTTATAGGCCCTTGCTCTCTCAGTGCACTCTACTAGGGACATACCAGTATATCCAATATGCCAATCATAGAAACACTAATCCATGACACAATTTACAACAGGAGCCTCTAGCACTTTAACACTGAACAGCAGTGAGCAAGTGCGCATAGACACTAAACCAGCAAAAACAGAGTCAAAACCAGGAGGTCAGAAAGCAAAAAGTAAGGGGAAACATACCAAAAGATGTCAAGTCTAACAGTAGTGGTACAGAACACTATCACACTACTGGTGTTGTAGGGAAAGGTTTTTTACCCCACTTAGTAATATGGCAGTTCGAGCTGGACTGTTCCCATGAGGCACAGGGTCAAGACTGATTTGCATATTGCTGGGTCTGAATTGAGGTGGCCAAGTGAGCTAAAGAACAATGTTGGATTCAACACAGATCAGTGTGTCTGGGTTGAGTGTCTGGAAAGTGTCAGCGCTCTGTCCATCATCTCCTTATGTTTGCCTTGTTCGCACTTAAGCCCACATGCATCAGAGGAAATACCGATCGCAAACGGGCAGATTTGGAAAATCTGCCCTGTTGCGACCGGGTTTTTTGCATTTGGGATGCATCATACTGAATGTCAAAACTCACAAATTGCAATTGCATTCAAGGAATCGCAAATTACAATCCTTAAATGCAATGCAAGATGCCTTTTAAAATAGCGATTTTGCTACTTGGGTCCGCTATTTACCAAGAAATTACACCAGATGGTAAATAGCGAAAACTTTGAAAAATGCACTAAAGTGCATTTTTCAAAGTTGTAGGTTACACACACACATGCCCATGTGTGCACAGATCAATTTCAGGGGTGCAACAGGCTGTCCTTTTGACACCCTTGCACCTTGAAATTGCATGCGAAATTTGCGAGTACCTATTGGGTAATCCCTAATTGCACATGCAATTTCCCACTCACTCCTATGGGCTTTTAGGCCATAGGAATTAATGGGAAGCCATTCCTTAATTGTGACTTGCAATTTGTGAGTCGCAATTAAGTAATGATTAGGAATCGCTATTTTTGTAGCGATTCTACATGCATAGGCTTTTGTGATTCCTTAATTGCGATTCCTTAATAATCGCAATTAAGGAATCGCGAAAGCCTACTTTTATGCATGTGCCAGTTAGTTGGCAGGGTTACCCAGACGTGGGTCCCTTGCTCACCTTGCGACCGGTATTTTTGCCTTTGGGATGCATCACACTAAATGCAAAAACTCGTAAATTGCAATTGCATTTAAGGAATCGCATATTGCAATCCTTAAATGCAATGCAAGATGCCTTTTCAAATAGTGATTTCGCTATTTGGGTTCAAGCTAGCCTGGCTGATGAGGGGTGTGACCCCAAAACCAGTCTCAGAATGCTTGTTTCCGGTTCAGGGAAGACCTGACTTGGGAGTTCGAGCTGGACTGTTCCCATAAGGCACCTGGTCAAGACTGATTTGCATATAGCTGAGTCTGAACTGAGGTGATGAAGTGAGCTAAACAACGATAATAGATTCAACACAGGTCTGTGACGGGGGTGAGTGTCTGAAAAGTTCATCGCCTTATGTTTGCTTTGTGTTTGTAATATTTTCTCCTTCAAGAAAAAAAGGAAAGCAAACGAAATATTCGTCTTCACTCCCTTTCCCAAACTGGGAGCTGTGTGTACAACTACATTGGACGGAACAGAAAGTACGCTTGAAGCAGTAGTCCATAACCTAAATGGCTTTTTAATAGGAGATTTTATCAACAAAGTCAAACACATTCATTTCATTGAAGTTTTACGGAAAAATACGCACAATTCTTCATGCTCAATGCACACAAAAAAATTCTGTAAAAAATAGACCTGTTAACTTTATCAATGCTTACATAATGTTCGAGTGTCTAAAAGTACTCTCAGGATACCAAAAGGTGGCGTAGTCTTTCAATATAAACGTCCTACCCACCAAAAATAGCTCTTTAATGAGTATGGTTACAGAGAAAGCTCAGGCTCCAGGTATATGTTTACAGTGTACTATATAAGGTAGCAGTATCTATTGTGAATGGTTTAAATGTGACATGCCTTTTCTGAGTTGCAGACCAAGGTTTTCCTTCTTTGTGACGCTCAATGTGTATGGATTTGAAGAATTAAAGGATATTGACTAGTTCAAGGTGCTTGTGGAAAATCAGTGATTATCTGTAAAAGTGTGTGGTTTCATAACACGTAATTTAAGTAATTTAATGAACAAAAGCCAACTGTGCAGTATTGGACTCAAATCGACCACCCCACAAAGAAAGGCTCAAGGTCATGACTTTGCAAAGAGTGAAGCTGCACCGAAGCTCTTCAGTTAGGTGAGAAGATTTAACATTGCGTGAAAACGTTTTGCAAGGCTACTATAAATGGTTTAAAAAAATCTAACGCTTAGAAAAATATGAAAAAGGCCCTAACATTACCAGCTGGAGTCTGTCCTTCCAAACACCCCTTGGAAATGGTCTAATACAAATGAAGGAGCACCACTTATGTAATTGCTGGTGTTTGGGCAGCCATTTGGGAAATGTATACAGACAATTTTTTATTTAAATGCTTACCTCTGCTTTCATGCTAAGCTTTTCTTTTGTATGTCTTTCTATTTGGTTAGTTAGATAGGCCTTCATATTTTTTCTACCTCTTCCTTCTTGTTTGTATTTTCATATGTGTTTGCTCAACTTTCCTCTTTTTTCCATTGTGATGTTCAGTTCTCATATTTCTTATCTATATTTTTATTTGAATTACTTCACTTTATTAACTCTCATTTCAGGTGTGCCTATTGTGTTGTATTCATCAAATAAAGTTATTTTTATTTTTTTACTGGCTAATATATTTACATTGAAAATGAAAGCATCAGGACCAGGGCTAGGCGCCAGAGGCTGGGATGGTAGCACCATGGAAGAGCTCCAAAGGCACAAGCACGCCCTACACCTTTATATTACTTACAGGGGCTGACCGCATCATCTTTAACACAAAACAGCCCTCCTTCTTGCTGCACCATGATCCCACACGACTGGAAGAGGCATCCCCCCACTGCATAAACAATCACTCACTTGCAATACTTCGGCCTCTTTCCATTCAGGAACCAGTAGCACCTCGTTCGTCGCAGTTTTCTTCCACGCTGCCGTGGCTAAGCAGGGGCGTAGCTAGGGCTTGTGGCGCCCGGCGCTATCCTTCAGATTGCTGCCCCCCTGGGGGGGTGCTGGGGTAAAAGGACGGCAAGCACCTGAAAGAGGTCAGAGAGACACGTAGTATCGCCGCTAATAGTTACCTTGATCATGCAAGTTACATGCACATACATGACACGGTCTAGGGCTAGACAGCCGCTGTCCCCAAAATAGTGCCACCTGGGGCGGACCGCCCCCACCTAGCTACATCGCTGAAGGAAAAGCAGAAGGAAACCCAAAACTAACATCAGTTCTACTTACCCTGTTTGTGACATCTCACTCATAACATCACAGCTTGTGCAGGACCCTTGTCCCCTGTCCCCTATTTGCCCCGTCCAAGACCTCAGTAATGTCTGCAGACCAGTCAACCACACTGGGTTTGACCACGATTCCCCTGGCAGCACCTTCTGGATACTACAGGTGAGTCCAATGCACCTGATCACTAGACTAACTTGAGTTCTGCAGTTGGGGCAGTACCAGCCCTGCAGTGGAAGCCTTCTCACTCCACCCAAGCCCCCCATGAGAGCTCAGTAGAAACCATCCCACGTGCCCCTCCCACTACCCACCACCCCACCTGCGGCACAGTAGGACACTTCAAGGGAACGGGTCGTATCCGGGGGTGTCAGGCACCATAGCTGATTCACCCACCGTCATCGGGGAGTGGTGGTAGGGGTGCCAACAATCATTGCATTTTCATCACATTCTGCAGCATGCCAAGTGCGTGCAGAGACAGAAACATACCTACATACCTTACAGCTGGCTATCACATCACGTCATACTTGTCAACAAAAGACAACACATAAAGTACATTACAGGGAGCAGCCCTCATAAAGATACGCTGTGGAGTTGGCTATGAGGGGTGACTAAATCTGTATGAAACAAAGCATGTTACATAAAACATCCCAAATCATACATTAGAGTTGCTGGCATGCTTCCAAGAGAACTGAGATGTGCCATTTACTATCACTACTGACAGTGTCATCATGCCATCTAGATAATTTTACCGTGCCCAGTCCACTGCGAAATTTAGGGTCAAGGATATATTTAAGACCATGCAATCAGTCATAGGCATTCAACCACATTTTCACCAACATACTAATACCCAGAGTTCAATTCAATCAAATCCGCACCAAATTGTCCAGCTGGCCCACTCAGGATCCTTTACATATCAATCCAATGGTCAACCTTAAAGCAAGCAAGTCACACCATGCACACGTCAACATCAACAGTTTAAAACCTTTGAACAAGCTGAAGTAAAATGTGTGCCTGGTAGAGTATCCCTTAAATCTCTAATTTATTCCTTGTCCAATTTGCCTCAGCACTCCTTTAATTATCCATTCTATTACCACTTTTTATTTGAACCATCTCCAACCTGAGTTGTTTTCCATTGACTTTGTAGGTCTCTTGCTTTTTCAATTGAATACCCCTTTCATTTTTTTTCCAATAATTTTTATTAAAGATTTTAAACATTTACTTTATCAATACAATAAGTAAACGGAGAGAGAGGGTGCACATTCAGCAAGAATCGAATCATAATCAGTAAGTAATCAATTATCAAACAGCACACAAAAGACTCACTAAGCAAAAATAAAACTACAAAAAGCATCTGAGCGAAATTGATACTGTACTAAAAAACTGTAGGGGCCATTAGAACTCGTTTATCAAAGCATGGACTTTTGAGACTACATACATGAATAAAATATGTAAACAAAACATCAGTACAATCCCTGATAGTCTAATAAACACCTCTGCAAAAGATTCAAGCAGCCTGCCCGTATAATATAACCAATATCAAAATAATCTGATCATAAAGTGCTGTACTCTTACATGTGTAAGCACAAAAATCCATACAGTGCAAAAACCATGCCTGCATTTAGGCTCAAAAGCAGGTCATCCTACTCAAGGATCCGGGGCTAGCCAGAGAGCATAAACCCAATCCAACAGGGCCCCCGATATTCTTTTTCCCTTCTGCCTGGACCTTCTTCCTTTGGGCTCATACAATGCGATTTCTAAATTCAGGATAGACAAAATCAGCCCCCTGCCATTGCTGAAACGTATTAGGCTGTGGATCGCTGAAGCGATGCACATACTAAAACAGCCATGGCCACATATATTAACGAATCACCCCCTCTAGCCCTTCCTGCCTCCTTTATCCAGAGGAGCATAGTTTGAGAGGTCAAAACAATATTGGTGTGGAGAATTCTCTACCCCCGCCCCCTCACCCCCAAAGTTTTTTTGCGACATCGGATCTCAGGGTCAGATTTACAATTATTGGTGCATCCCTGCAAATCAGCAGGGATGCGCCAGTAATTGTGCGCCGCAGCTCCGCCACCCATGATGCGCCACATTTATAATGCGGCGCACCATGGGGCAAAAACGGCACAGATGCGTCACGCATCTGTGCTGTAAAAGCGGCGCATTGCTGGAGTTGTGTCGCAAGCGCGACGCAGCTCCAGCAATGCTTTGGGGGGCCCTATCTGGACAATACTGCATCAAACCTTACGCCTGCTTCAAGCAGGCGCAGTTTTTTGACGCAGCCATGGCCTAAAATTGACTGAGTGAAATCTTGTAGATTTCACTCAGCCACTTTTAGGACGTGTTCCTGCGCAGGAACACCCCCCCTGCGATGGAACGCCTCCTTCTGGCGCAGGGCTTTACAACGTGACGCTTCTCCCAGATGCGTCACGTTGTTAATACCCCGCACCATGGTGCAACTTTTGCGCCGCCGCTGCATCACAAAAGTGACGCAACGGCGGCGCAAAAGAGGTGCAAGGTGCTTGTAAATCTGCCCCTCTTAGCTGCCAAGGTTTCAGATTGCTTTGTGTGACATTTTCATAATTTCGGTGTAATTATGAGTGACATTTCAACAACTATGAGTGACACTTTCTCACGTGCAAAATCAAACAATGAGGACGAGGTAAATATATAAATATCACTTGTTAGACCCATTTGAGCAACAAGAAACTCCAAGAAGCTCTATAAAGTGTTGTAAAGGAGCAAAATGGAAGGGTGCTAATATATTTTAGTAGTCATCTTAAGCAGGACTTTAGCTTTGCTCCCAAAAGTCACCATGTTACGCAGTAAAAGATCTCAGCTGCTATAATATAAATCAGTTATCTAGAGCCACTGTACCTGACCTCACTGCCCAGCCTGCAGAGGCACAATTAATTTCAGTGTAACCGAGGACACAAGCACTGAGCTACAGGTTCATGCAGATGCACGCTCGGCTTTAAATTAAATATATTGAGAATGAGCCCTAAGTAAATATGTCCCACGGTCACCGCGATTCTCCACCAGCCGGTCCGGTCCTACAGTCATGTGAGCAGAGTGCTGCACAGAGGAGTGTACATAAGTGATTAATCTGTCACTAGTGCGAGTTGCAGCTGGACTTTTATTACGTGCTTGTGCTTTAAGTGCACCTAAACACAAGTGTAACTCTGAGAGCAGTAAGAGGGCCTTTCCTTCTTTCAGCATAAGAACATGAAGCAGCAAGAACATCAGGCGCGCAACACCCATTGAACTCACCGCTCTGCAGCCCCCCCCCCAACCCCGTCGTGTGTGGCAGCCTGGGATGAGACAGATCCCAGGCCCGCTCACAGCCGCACCGAGCGCTTCACAGGTCTTTAAAAGACCCATTTGAATGTTAATGGAGCCTTACTGTAGTTTCACCCCTTCTAAGAGCCCCTGCAGCTGCTTGACTCTGCCGATTGATTAAGGTTCAGACCCCCCCCCCCCGAAATTTCTTCTCAGCAACCCCCCCTCCCTCCCTCCCCCTCCCCGAAAGTTGTCTCTAGTTGAGCCTCTGAATGAAGTACATCAACTAACTTCACTTGCCTCTGTGTTTGTACTTGTATTAAGTGTCCAGGCCACGAGGCTCCGTGGCTGCAGTCAGACTTTCGATATCAGCGGTGGGAGGGGCACTGGGGCACGGGGCTGAGGGGATTCATTTCTGTAGATCGTAGGCAGCTCAGACGTCACGCGCTGGAGCTTTTAAAAAGCAGCAGGTCACGTACGTAGCCGCAGTGCTTGTATTTAAACCAACGTCGGTCGCGCTGCACTGGCACGTTGCGGCGGCCTTTATAATTTATTTGGGGACACTGTGAGTGTTCCCAAATAAATTATAAAGGCCACCGCAACGTGCCAGTGCAGCGCGGCTGCCGCCCTCAGGATAGTGCCGCCTGGGGCGGTCCGCCCCCCTCGCCCCCCCCTAGCTACGCAGGTGAGGCTAAGATACACTGCTGGGCGAGCACCAGGACCCACATAGAGCTATGGGCCTTGCCAACAACCCTTCTGCACTGACATCTACTAACTGGATCTGATGCCTTCCGCAGACTGCGGGCCGTGGAGGCTCCACCCTTACATGTTACAAATACGCAACTCTATATGGGCACCTAGCACTGAATATTTGTGTGTCCTAAAGCTATTAATGTAAAGTATTGCACTTGAGCCTAGTACTGAAGTGCATTCACTGTGGATTTAGAAGTCATACATATTTACTACCTCCTGGCGGTTGCTAGTAGGCAGTTATAATTAAAAACCACAGTTTACATAGGAAAAGCATTTTTTGTTTTGCCAATAACTTTGGCACCGCTTGACGAATCTTCATGGTGATCCATCAAGCAGCTGCCAAGAAAAAAGGGGAGTCAACTAATGTATTTTCCTAATGTTATGTTTATGGGGATTTTCATTTTTTTAACACAACTACAGCCCAAAACCGCTTATCGGAATTACACCAAATTTGTCAGAAAGCTAAATATCGGTCCAAAAAGTGTTCGTCTTGTAATTTGGTGTAAATCTATTTAGTAGTTTTAGAGATATTTAAGTTTTAAAAATATAGATTTCTGGGAGCCCAACCGCCTACTGAAACCCTACTAAAATTTGATTGGTTGCAAACACTTTAACCAGGAAGTGTTGGCAACCATCCTGGGACTTGGCTTGAAGCTGAGCCCACAAACAAAGTAAAAAAATAAAGAAAAGGGGGGAGGGGTAGAATACCCTGATCTCCCGATGGGGGGGCTCACCCAGCTGGGGCTAAAAAGCATTTTTGAAATGTTGCTGTGAATTTATGAATGAATCTGTAAATCTGCAGCAAAATGAAAAAATAAAGACACTGAGGCTCCTGTACATCTTTTTTTAAAGCACCCACTAGGGGCCAAATTCAGGGGGCATGAGGGTAATCAAGGAGGGGGGCTCATAGGGGCCCCCTCCTAGGCTTTTCTTAAGGCAAGGGGACCACCACCTCCCCAGGGCACTGAACATTAGAAATGCAGGGGCCGCAGAGTCCTCTGGCTTCCCTGAGGACCACCACCTCACAGGGGCACATATATTATTTAATAAAAAAAGAATGGGGTTAGGCCTTATGGCCCCACAAAACCCTCAGGATCGCCACCTCCCCAGGGCACATAAAATTTTTATTTGTGAAATGTGGGGAGGTCCTATGGCCTCCCCCACTTTCCTGTGGAACGCCACCTCCCTGGGTCACTATAGTATGCAAATGCAGGGGAGCTCCTCGGCTAACCCGCTGCCCCGGGGACTGCCACTACCCTGGGGCAAATAAACAATATATTCGTAGAATTCAGGGGAAGCCCTGGGAAACCACGCCTCCCGGACCACAAACTGAATATTTAAGGGGATCCGTAGCAGACCCCTGACCCCCATGACCACCATCTCCTGGGGCTAACGAGGAGGATACAAGGCAAAACCAAAGGGGATGATGGACAGAGTGTTGAACATTGCAAGCACTCACCCCTAGTCAACTGATCTGGGTTTAATCCATCATCATTCTTTAGCTCACTCCACCACCTCAGTTCAGACATGGCCATATGCAAATCAGTCTGACCCTGTGCCTCATGGGAACACTTCAGCCTGAACTGCCAAGCAATGTCTTCCCCGGACCAGAAACAAGCATCCTGGGACCGGTTTCTGGCTAATCAGCCGTCATCAGCCAGGATAGCTTGAATCCAGTGGCAAAGTGAGCAAGGGAGCCACGTCTGGGCATACCCTGCCAACTTAGGGCGAACATAGCAAAACCAAAGGGGATGATGAACGGAGTGTTAAACATTGCAAGCACTCACCCCCAGTCAACTGATCTGGGTGTAATCCTTTATCATTCTTTAGCTCACTCTGCCACCCAGTTCAGAAATGGCCATAATCAAATCATTGTGACCCTGTGCCTCATGGGAACAGTCTAGCCCGAACTGCCAAGCCATGTCTTCCCTGGACCGGAAACAAGCATCCTGGGACCAGTTTCTGGCTAATCAGTCGTCATCAGCCAGGCTAGCTTGAATCCAGTGGCACAGTGAGCAAGGGACCCACGTCTGGGCATACCCTGCCAACTTAGGGCAAACAAAGCAAAACCAAAGGGGATGATGGACGGAGTGTTGAACATTGCAAGCACTCACCCCCAGTCAACTGATCTGGGTTTAATCCATCATCATTCTTTAGCTCACTTCTCAACCCCAGCTCAGACATGGCCATATGTAAATCAGTCTGACCCTGTGCCTCATGGGAACAGTCCAGCCCGAACTGCCAAGCAATGTCTTTCCTGGTCTGGAAACAAGCATCCTGGGACCGGTTTCTGGCTAATCAGCCGTCGTCAGCCAGGCTAGCTTGAATGCAGTTGCAAAGTGAGCAAGGGACCCACGTCTGGGCAAACCCTGCCAACTTAGGGCGAACAAAGCAAAACCAAAGGGGATGATGGACGGAGTGTTGAACATTGCAAGCACTCACCCCCAGTCAACTGATCTGGGTTTAATCCATCATCATTCTTTAGCTCACTCTGCCACCCCAGTTCAGACATGGCCATATGCAAATCAGTCTGACACTGTGCCTCATGGGAACAGTCCAGCCCGAACTGCCAAGCCATGTCTTCCCTGGACCGGAACGGAATACTTCTTTTCAAATATTGGGGATGAAAACTGGAGCCATGGAGTAGACTATTGGTGCCAGAACACAGTGACATTCAATGGGGAGAAGCAAAAGCTTGACAAAAAACTAGGGCCCAAACATTAATAGATTAGAGAACAAGGAGAAATAACTTGCAAGCCCAACCCCAAGAAAACATATCATGACTAATCATAACTTACAGCAAGGAGAGCTTTAAAATTCAACAAATTCTGATGAAATACTGGAATGTGTAGGGGGCGTGGCTTTGCCGGCTGCAAGATGGCCGCACCTTGAGTGGGCTCTGCCGGCAAAGCCTGTAATCCGTAACTATCCTGCCTATTGCCGACTGGAGCCCTACCATCGCTGCTCACCTTCACCTGGGGCATCTTTTGAGCCATCTCCTGGGACCCTACTACCCGCTGCGCTCAGATCCGGTGCTGCGAGTGTCCCCAGTCCCCAGCCCTGTATCCTGCCTGCCCGACTGGATCCGGCCTGTTTTGCTTGCCTTGGACCGCCTGGAGGCCAAAAATCCACCTCCTATGCCGCAGCCTCAGCTCCGCCATCTGGGCCGGTAAGTCCTATTGCTGCTGGGCGGTCTGCGGCAGGATTTGAATGGGCTCGACGCACCACCCGGCCCACCCTTGGGCAGGCGTCTTGCCTAGTCCCCAGGCCCTACTACACTTGGCCGGGTGTAGTGGGCGGCGTGCCCCCGCAATTCCCCACTGTGGGCTGCTTCCCCCCTCTTGGTGGCCTCTTCACTCCCGGCTACACCCTCCCACTACTGCTGTGCCACCAGATACCCTGCCTCCATTCCACCCGCCTGGGCGTCTGCCAGAAGCCCACAATGAACTGCGGCTGTAGCCCACGACCAGAGTCTGCGTCATCCTGTCCTTTCCAGCCTGCCACCCACCTCGGCTCCAACTCCTCTCCTGTGTGGTCTGGGGCGGCCTGCTCCTCCGGCCGGGCCCTCTGGCCCCCTTGCTGGTGCTGGGGCCTCACGCACTGCACCACTGCGGGCTGATCAATCTACCGCTGTGTCCTCCCGATCCTCCGGTGCAATCTCCCTGCGGCCGCTGCTCCAGCTAATTGTCCAACTTCTTCCTGACTGCAGGGGGCTCTATTCCGCTGCAGCCTGTTACCATTCTGTGTGCCTAGGTTCGCTGCGGTGCTTTAGTCAACTTGTATCTCGGGCCTGCCGCTCTCAGCGGCTTGGGTACTACGCCTACGCAGCCTGTGCCTATCAGCTTATTCTGCTGGGCCACACCTGCCTCCTGTGCATCGGCCTGCGTCTGGAACCTGTGGTATGTGCCCTGCCGAGGGGGTCATTGTGGCGCGGCTGGGGGCTTGCACGCCACCCACGAGGCTCTGCTCCATTATACTCCATATTGCACACACAGCCTGGGCCTTGCGCCTGTTGGGCACTGGCCTTGTGGGGGGAGTTGTTCACCCCCCTTGCATCCCCGCTGCTCCTGTCCTATCTGGTCGCACTTCCCGTCCTGATTACCTTGGTATGGTGTAAGACTCTGCCCCAAATCCACTTTCCTGACCCATTCTCCTGCAGCGGTGACTCCCTGACCAAGCTGCTACTGTACTGGATGCTGCTTATTAGTCACATGCTGGGCACTCCTTTGGCGCTACTTGCATTTGGCCGTCGCAATGGGTAAAGCTGACTCTAAACAGCCCTGGCTCACGTCTGATCAACGAAGACAGACACGCGCCAGGAGGGTGCCACAGTGGATAGGGGCGACCAGCCTGCTTCAGAGGAAATGGCTGCCAAACTTGAAGACGACCTCAAAGCCAATATGTTGGAGGTCAAGTCTGCGGTGGCCGGGATCGGCACCCAGCTTGAACAGCTATCCTCCCGCCTGGTCGTGGTCAAGTCCAGGGTGGACTCACGACAACCGCCTCCTGCACATCACGACAAGAGTATCCGACGCTGAGGATGCCGCCACCCAAGACTGCCAAAATTACACCAAATGAACAAAATCCTTGAACTAATCCACTCCAAGAACGAGGATTTGGAGGCACGCTCTTGTAGGGGAAACCTTCGCATCACCAGGGTGCCGGAGTCCACCAACATATCGCGGCTGGAGGACTACGTGGAGCAGCTGTTGCGAGAACTGTTGGGGATGCACTTTCTCAGGTCTTCATCGTGGGAAGAGCGTACCGCTCCCTTGGTCCTCGCCCCACCCTTGGACTGCCTGCCCGTCTGATCATTGCGAAAGTACTAAATTTCCGGGACCGAGACGCAATTCTTCGGGCGGCCAGGGAAAATGGTGAAACCCGGCACCAGGGTAACACGCTGTCATTCTACCCTCACTACACCCTGGCGGTGCAAGCTGCCTGCCACAAATTCCTTCCCGCAAAGCGCATTCTACAAAAACATGAGGTCTCCCACTCTCTGGCCTGTTCGGCCAAGCTGCGCGTCAGGCAAGGATCCAAAACTCTGGTCTTACCAGACCCCAAGGGTGCCCTTGCCTTCTCCAAAAACATGGATCACATCCATCACACCACCCCAGCTAACTCTCAGGATTCCCATGCAGTTAACCTAAACGATTGACAAGTATTCCTTAACTATTCTTGGGTATATGTTTCCTTTTATAAGGCTGTATATCACTCTGTTTGACATGTTTAGATTGCTGCCCCTGGACTATTCGACTGTATGCCCCTCGTCGCTGCACCAGTAGGCTGGGCTCATATGGTTTACTTCCTCTAGACTGGGATGTTGTCCTGAGTCTGCTGATATTTTTGGCTTGGCCACCCTGCCGTCTCTGGCAGGGGTGTTCGCTGGGCGATGCTGGGTGCTGCCATGCCCCGCGGGATGATTCCCACCTTTGTTATTGATCTTCCCTCTCCCAGTTTGGTTCCCTGGGGAGACTGTGGGTGGCTGCTCGACCTGTTTGGGGGGTTGGTGTGGGTGGTGGTGGGTGGGTGGGTTTAATTGGTTGATGCGTCCTTCTTTTGAGGCACTATCATATTTGATTGCAATCCTTTTGTTTCGCAAACTAAAAATCTCAAGGATATTCGCAGATTTCATGTTATCGCAACGTAAGAAATCGCTATTTCTGCGATTTCTTATTTTGTGATGCGATTGTGCCTCATACATCTGACATAGCGAATTTTTAATCGCAAATGCTGTTTTTTGCGATTCGCAGCGTTTGCGACAAAAAATGTGGTTGATACATATGCCCCCTAGTGCGTACGGTGCTCTGATTTGATGCAATGCTGTACTTTGTCCATGCAAATTCGACAATAAAGGTTTTGAAAAAGTAAAAAAAATCCAAAAAAAACTGGTATGTGTTGAAAAAACATCCTGACATTGGCACCAAGATAGGTGATCGGCCTCTAATATCATACAGGAAAGCACCATCTCTATGTGACACGCTGGTTAGCAGCCATTTTGAGATGAAAAAACCTGAGACCTGGTTACAGAAAAGACAAAAAAGACTCAGCAAATGCACCACATGCAAGGTGTGTAAGATTGGAAGGAACCTGAAATCAATCAAAGATCCAAGAGGGAAATCATTTGAAATCAAGGAGACGATCACTTGTGACTCAATGTATGTGGTATACCTAATTGAATGCTTCTGTGGAAAACGATATATAAGGAGCACTATATGTCCACTCAAGAAGCGAATACTGGAACATGTACGAGCCATTCAAAATGGTGATATGACATATACATTAGCCAAACACGTGAATACCCATGAAGGCAAAATCTAGCAAGACATGAAATATTCAGGCCTAGCAACAAAACTGCCGCATGACACATGACTCAAAAACTAAGACGGTTAGAATTAAAAATAATAATCCGGTTGAAAACAAAATTCCCTCTCAGCCTCAACGGGATCGAGGAAATGTATGTACATCTGTAATTATTCTGTCTTGCACATTGAGAATTGTAAAAAAGAAAAGAAGCTGTTTCATAATCGAACCATACTCGTGGAGAAATTGCAATTGAGAACTTTGCCTATTTGCACTGTAAACAGTAACATATATGTCCAAGTTGGATTTAGATAGCAGGATGGCAAAAGAACTGCTGTTAAGATTCTTTGACCGTAGTTATAAAATAATTTTTTCTCTTTTTTTTTTTGCTATTTGACGGTTTGGTGCAGCTTTTTGTGGACCAGCAGAATTTTTTTTAAAACATGTCCTGACCCCAGGGTAGTCAGCCTACACATAAATAAAGACACTCAGTCATAAAGCGACTAACCCTCAATCTACCTTGTATTTGGAAACCTTGGGGAGGAGATTTTGTCTCAAGAAATAGGACATCAGGTATCTGAGAAATTCTTACAACACGGGTTTTGTGGCATTACCTAAACGGGCCACCATTGGCACCAGTGTGATGACACACTGCCGATCCGGGAGTTTGCGCCGAAATCATTAAATAAATAAAAAAGAAAATTGAAATATTTGAAAGTGTAAATGCAAGAAATGCTTAAGAACTACCAGTCCCACAATCCCTCATTATGGGCGGCTGTGGTGACTAAGTATAATTATACTGTATAAATAATAGAAAGTGATAATGGTCTTTGTTAACTACCGTGATCAAGAATTGATTGTTTGAAATGCGGAGGAGGAGGAGAGTGATGGTCTATTAAAGAAGTTAAAATATCCAAGAAGAGTGCTGCGTATTTCTTCAAATTTGCAAAAATACAGAAGGGAGATCTGGCCCTTGTCTCGCCGTCAACACCAGCTGTTCAGTGTTCCCCCGCTAAGGATGAAAACCAACCTTACACTATTAAAATGTATTTACTTTAGAAACAAGATTGACTTATGTGGTAAACGTATGCAGTAATGTTTTCGCATTTGTATTCATAATGTAGTTCTTATTCACATTTTTACACATGTACTGAAGGTGATTCCACCTTTATGCAAAGTGTAACATGATTCTAATATACTGGCATTTCTTTTTCATTTGTAGTTGTACGTGCACAGGCATATTAATGTGCACCATTGAATAATAAGTTAGCTTGACTAGAGTAGGCATGCATAAAACCCTGTCTATGATTTCTGAATTGGCTCTCCCTGTCAGCAAGTTGTGCGTATTCAGAAAGTTTGGTGCGCATGCGCTCGTGAGTCGCAAGGTCAGTAGGGCTATGATTGAGAGAGTGCTCCAGGTCCCCCAGTTCGGTCTCCAGTTTATGTAAGTCAGTGCGCAAAGATTTTAAAATACCTCCCCCTTTGGCAATGCACCAGCCCCTGACGGTTACCTTAAAGGCTTCCCAAACAGTGACAATGCTATCTACGGATGAAATATTGTGGTCGAAGAAGTCCAGAATATCCTGTTCCAATTCAGCCTTGAAGGCCGAGTCACGGAGGTGCCCCGGGTTAAGACGCCATGAAAGATATGGGGAACTTTCTAGAGGAATCTGAAACTCCAAGAGGACTGGGGAGTGATGATCAGAGAATGTGCAGGCCAAATGGGCAGCGTGCCGCAGCCAGGGAGCTACCCCCACAGTAATGAAGACATAGTCCAAACGTGCCCAAGTGGAGTGGAATGTGGAGTAGTGTGTGCCTTCACGCAGCTCGGGGTGCACGTATCGCCAAGCATCTGTCAAGTGATGTTCTTCTACTATGTCACAGAGCGTGCGCTGTGTGGTAGAATAGTGTGAGGGGAGCGGTCGAGATCTGTCTAAGGCAGGCCGCAGCCCGTGTTAAAATCTCCACCCCAAATGACGTGTGTGATGCCCAGTGTTTGAATCTTACCCCAAAGTGTCAGCAGGGAGGAAGGGTTATCCACATTAGGGCCGTAAAAGTTAGCTAATATAACATTGTGCGTGAACAAGCGCCCCCATACCAGACAGAATCTACCCTCTTTGCCAGTATCACACCCAGTGGGTGTGAAGGCCACCCCCTTTTTCACCAGAATGGTGACACCTCTAGCATAGTTGGAGTAGGGCGAGAAGGTGCGACTCGAGGCCCATCCCTCCGCATATTGCGGAGAGTGCCCCGGAGCAAGGTGTGTTTCCTGTAGGAGTGCCACATTAATACCATGTCTATCTAGATATCCCAGAATCTGTTTGCGCTTTCTAGGGTCATTAAGGCCTCTAACATTCCAGGAAGTTAACCGGATAATCTGGCTTGCTCTAGGACTATTCACGGCTTACAGAGGTGAATTCGGCGTGTAGTGTTGGATCGGCATGCGGTGGAGATTCACTTAAGGAAACAGTTGAGGACAGAGCGCCATTTGTTAGGTACAATGCAAAGATCTGTGACACTTCGGAGTGAACATTGCTAATTCCCTCCCCCCCACCCCTCACCCACACTGGCAACCCCAATTTGCCAGGAAGTAATTTCCCACCCCCCGAACAGTACACTGAGTCGCTGCACCCAGCTTAAAAAAACCAAAGTTCAACAGTAATTAGATAACAATGGGTAATGCCCCCTGCAGGGGCCACTAGGGGCTCCCGTCCGTTACGCTCCACCTCCTTATTTCACCCATCCACTACCACCTGGGTCTCAAGAGTCGAGCCGACGGGACGGAGGGGAGCGGCCAGGAGTCAATGTTCGCCATTAAGTCAATAAAAGTGTTATACGTCACCAGCTAGTTGAGCTTCATGGTGCCATCTGGGGATCAGCAGCTCTCGGTTAACCCTAGGAGGAGATAGTGCTTCAATAAGGTTCTGACATGAGAGAGTGGGAGCGTGAGCGATGACGTGCAGCTGCTTCGCGTGATGATGATCTCCTGTCTCATTTCAAATATTCCTCAGCCTGTTGAGGTGTCTGGAAAATGTGTTGACGGCCTCGATGGTGAATACGCAACCGTGCAGGGTAGAGCATCGCGTATTGAATGCTGCGGGATTGAAGTTGTTTCTTCACCGCCAAAAACTTTCACCGAGCATCTTGGACCGCCTGAGTGAAATCAGGATAAAAAGATAAGACTGTGTTTTCAAAGCGCACTCCTCCCTTCTCCCTAGCTAATCGTAGCAAGGTATCTCGGTCGCGATAATTGAGGAATTTCATGATGATCGGGCGAGGAGTAGCTCCCGGAGGGGGTTTAGGCGCCAGGGACCGGTGTGCCCGTTCAATGACCAGCTGTGCCGAGAACGAGTCACGTCCAAACAGATCACTCAGCAAGCATTCCATATAGTCTTCCAGATGGCCCGTGTTGGTGGATTCCGCCAGGCCTAGCATGCGTACATTGTGCCTACGAGACCGGGCTTCCAACTCCTCATTCTTATCTGCTATCACTTTTAGCACTTTGTCCAGATGTGCCACGTGCTGCCGATTAGAGGTAGCGCCATCCTCAAGATCCGACACTCTTTGTTCAGCTTCCTTGAGGCGTTCTTCGCGTCCATCAAGTTTGGCGACTACATTATCTAGCCTGTGGTTCATGGAGTCAAATTTAGAGTCTATAGAGGTGAGGCTCTGTTGCATGGACACCAGGAGGGCCTTCTAACCTTCATCACGTGTTTCCGGTGGTTCTTCATCACCTTGAGTTTTAGAGTTAGTGCCTGATGTTTTACGCCCGTCAAATAACAATTTCGACTGTTTGGGTTCTGTCTTGCCCATAGTGGCAGGCCGAATAGTGTGCGATTGTGGAGAGGTAGATGCGCTGTTGCCTGCGTAGATCCAGTGTGGGAAAAAACAAGTAGATGTTTCCCCGAGCCCATCCACCTCGGGAAGCACGGACCTGCAATTGAGCGTCGTTAGTAGTGGAGGAGGAGAGAAATGAGACGAGTAGCGCCAGCCGAATCCTCTACCCCCGACTGGTGGAGGTCTATCCAGCAAAGACAGTGATTTCCCAGTTGACTCAACTCCCAAGAAACCGCTGCATCGGCGTAGAACTGCTCCCGATATGAGGAGCGCAAGGGCGCACTGACAGGGGGCTTAGCGCCGGTCTCGACGGTGTGCGATTTGAAGGAGGTCGCAGAACTTATCTCCTCCTTTGGAGACAGAGGAGCATGGCAGTGGCCCAAACGAGAAATGCGATAATGCGAAATGCGATAATGCGCCAGTATGGCCGTATGATGGGGCTTGACATGCAGAAGCAGTGGCAGCAGTGTAGCGCGCTGCAAAATGGCGGCAATAATAGTTCAGGCACCTACTCAGTGCTCCGAGGCCTCCCAAGTAATGTTCTGGCTCCAAGGAAGTAACAGAGCAGCGCTCTGACTGGGAGCAGGGGGCTCAAAGCGATCCAGGGTAAGCACAGTGCTGGAAGGCTCGGGGATCCGGGCGAGCCATGGGCTTCAAAATGGCGGAACCGTCCACACCTTTGCATCCGCCCGCCCCACCGCTCCCAGCGGAGTCTTCACGGACCTCCGGACCCGAGCGAGACAATCTAACCCCCCCAGCCTCCTGCCGCGTTGAGGGGAGTGAGCGTGTAGGGACTCTCCCTCAAGCTATTATTCGTAACCGGCACTGCCGGTAAGTGCAGCGGCTATCGGCGGGAGTAGAGAGGAGGGGGGGCAGACGCCCCTCGTTCCTGAGTGTGTGCCGCAACGGGGTCCCATGGAGGTCCACTTATCTGGCCGAGGTGGTGCCGAGCTCCTAGCCGTCCACTATGGGCAGCGCCGCTCTCATGCCGTGCGACGATCCGTAGGGCCACGCAGCACCGTCATTGCATACCTTTTAAGGCTGCCCAGCAGATCCGCACTCGCGCCAGCCTCACAGCGCGGCAGCTTCTCTCGTTGATTCCGGGCTTGCTGTAATGGCCACTGATCTGGGAATTTCACTGAGTATGCACCACAGCTTGTTGAGCGTTGAGGTGGCGTTTATAAGTTTCAATTAAATGGCAGGATGGAGATTATGATTATTTTCCTCCTGGCGGGACGAGAGCTCTACGCTAGATTGGCCATGCCAGTCCAGCGCCACCTAGCACCCCGAGGTCTGTTCAGTTACCCCAGAAACAATCAAGAGAGGATATTGGCAATATAACAGGATGCCCCCCTGGCCCAGCCCTTACTCCTGGTGATGGATCAGTTTGCAATAGAGCGGTTCCTGGGTGAAATAGTGCCCCAAGTTCCCAGGAAGCTCTACCTGCAATTCAGGTGTGGGATCCTGCTGCTCCACTCTTTCACTGTTAACTGGTCCCAAATTTCCTGGGTGGTATATTACCAGCGCCTTTTTGTATTAACTGCACTGAGTCGGTAGAGCATTTACTGTTATTCTGCCCTACATACCAAAGTAACAGAGAAAAGTAAATTTTACCATTCTGCTGCAATATAGGTGTAAAGAATACATAGAAGCAATGAAAATCCTAAAAATAGGAACAAGCCAATGTGTAGTTTTTGCAGTGACCCGCTTCTTGATGGTGTTTTGAAGGCTTAGACAGAACTAAATATTGCATTATTAGGTCCAGGTGTCAACCTTCCAGGACACCTTTTTGTCCCTTTTATTGTAGTTTATACGATTTAGGATCGTATGTACATGTATTGAAATTTAGTTGCTCATGTTTTGTATCTTCTTTTAACATTTGATGAATTAATGTTTTTGGATGCATATATGCATAGTAACGTTTTTATGTTTTCTCAAGCTTTCAAATTTTAATCACTGTATTTATGCTTTTATCTATTCGTAAAATAACTGATGTTGTGATGATCATTTGCACTTTGATGTTAATTAAGGCGAAATAAAGTTTTTGAAGATGAGATGATTCTTTGCTGAGTGTTGCTTTCCCTAGAAGAATCTTGACCGAGCTTTTGAAATGCTGACACCTTCCCACAACTTATCAAATTGATTTCTTTTTCTGAATTTTCCCAGATTTTTTATATCCTTTTAAACTCAAACATCCTCTTTAGTCTGGGCATTAAACAAGATGATTTCAGACTTTACTTATGTTCAGTTGAGAAGATCGAAGACTCTTCTCTGAGCATCAGATTCTGCTGTTTCTTTGTATTCCTGTGACTGAACTTCGTATTGGTCTCATACTAATGTGCCTGAACTTCTTTAGGCGATTTGGCTATCCAGTTGATAATCTGTATCTTTACAGCATGGTATTGAGATTGATTTACATTAACCTGACTGGTAATTTGTAAAGAACTTTTTAACTTTATTCACTGATTTCTGGTCCTTGTTGTGTAGCCAAATTGGTTACACCGTTAATTCAATGTGTAAGACCAAGTACTAACTCCCATTGCCTCTCAATCATACAAAAAGCCTTCTTGGGTGACTAATGGTAAGAGGGTTGTCCCAGTACTGGAACAGGACTGTTCTCTCAGCTCTGTAGCCATCTTGGATGTGCCTGCAAGACTAAACGGAGAAGGTACTTTACTCTTCTTTGTGACTATCATTGAGTGGTGCCTTCCCACTGATCTACCACCTCAATGTACTATAGACAGTCCTCAGTCTTTGCAACTGGCATGCCACTAAACAGACCTCATTTCGAAAGAGTGGGTCTACTGTCTACGTATTTCTTCGTGTCCACCTTGAATGACCTTACCAAATCACCCCCTACCTGTCTTGTCATGAAAACATCAGCACCCTCTTTTTGGGTGGTCGAGGGGACAAGTAAACAAAATAGTAAAAGGGGGAAAAATAAAACGCAACGTATGCTCTGATTAATAGAACAATCCACTGGCTGAGAGGAAATGTCTCTCAGTGATCAGATCTCATATTGTGCTTGCTAAAAGGTATTCATTGTGCACATGTAGTCATGACCATATACAAGTAGTCCTCACATCACAATACCTGGCCAAAAGCTTAGTTAATTTTGAATTGTGTGCTTGCAATCTATCCGGGATCCAATCACTGGGAATAAGAATTAAACCATCTCCGCCACCTTTGGAAATCTCAAGGAATTTCACATCCTCAATAAATTTGGATGAAAATGATTGACTAAGGTTGGCTCCTAAAATGGTCTCCCAGACCTCAATGAAATTAAGTGATGGTGAAAAAATGATACCCCTTAGTCCAAACGCAGCTATTTACCTTATATGATGCATTGATGCTTCTGCTTCATCTCCTGTTGCTTTAAGTCATTTTTCCTCTCATTACCCTGTTGTCTTAAGTAATTTCTCTGCTCATTGTGCTGGGCATAAATTCATAAAGGCCAATGGTAACCCCCAAGAGAGGGCGGTAGGCCTAACCGCCCAGATAAGGAGTTTTGATCACACTGACTCACTATTGGTATTTCTTTCTTTGTGTAAATATGATATTAGTAGTTGTGATGTCCCTGCAGTTAATAAATCAAACTCCCCTATGATTCTGGTCCATGTAGAGATACTAGTTGACTCGAATGGAAATTAGCAAAGTGGGCAGAGTATTTCTTTGCCTCTCCTTAAACTATTATCTTTGAATGTAGCTGGACTGGGGCACAAATTAGTTGACTCTGATAGGTTGCCATACATAGCCAAACATGACATTTGTCTCTTACAAGAGACATGGGTGAGAGATAAAGTGTTTATAGATGGATTTGCCTCTTATAGTGTGGAGGCAAAACCAGCAGCCCACTTTGAGGGGGCTATGGGTGGACTTATGATCCTAATTAAGAATGGATGCTGTAGCAGTTCCAAGCTGTTGGCGATTGAAAGTTTGGACTCAATGGGGATCACTGTGACCTTTTCATCAGGACTTTGCTTGTCCAGTTTTTATATTTACGTCAGAAGTACAAGGGGATCTGACAAATCTCCAACACTATCCCTCTTGGAAAGATCAATGGACATTTTGGAACTAAATACAAAAATTGTAGTAGCCAGTGATTTTAATACTTCTTTTGAACCCTCCATCTATTTAAACTGGATAATTAAAGATGAGGATGAAGCTTGGGGTATTCCCCCATAGCTAGGTTCTACAAGGAAAATATTCTCACACCTTGCATTAGAATTGGCATCATTCACAATAAGTAGGAGCCTTAGAGCTTGCAATGGGCGTACTCCTTCTGATCCGACAAGGGCAGCAACATGTAAAAGAGGGGATTGCACTAGCACCATTGACTATGTCCTAGTTGATGTAAGATTATGGCCTCTCCTAGATGATATGGAAGTGGCAACACGCTTGGATATATTGACCACAACTCACTTGTAGTAACTTTGACTGGTGAGTCCCTGAGTCAAGATAAAAATTATCATACACCTATTGTGCCTGCCCCTCCGGTATTGCATAACCACTGTTATGCTTCCTGGCCAAATGTTATGTCCAGCCAAAAATTATTTATGCAAATCTTTGATCTTTACATAATGTATCTTGAGACATATGAAGGGTTGAGCGAGGATGAAATCCCTATCCTAGATAAACACACTGGCCTTTTTGACGAATTGCGGGAAATCCTTTATCTAAAAAGATCTGTTAAGATTCTGAATTTGTTATTTTTCAATATGCACGATCACTCTATGCATTGTTGCACAGCCTTTATGGTATATATGTGCGGATATTATCTGTAAAAAAAAGTTTAGGAAGCTTATTGCATACAACCAATCCAATCTTTATTTCGACCAATTGGATCATAAAAGATGTACAGACAATCAAAGTCATTATTATTTAAGCAAATCAATAAAACACTAGTTAAAAAGTTGGACTACAAAATGTGGGTCAATTCATCCTCAAAAGTGCTTAAAGCCATTTATAAACTGAAATTATTAAAAGTCCACCTCCGCCTTCAAAAGGTGGGTGCGTGCGTGCCACATTGCTGTTAAATACATTGCCACTGCGAACACTATTGGGGGTGACATATCAGTCTTTAGGATTCTGTACGGGGGGAGGAATTGTCTGAAGCCCAGATTTTTAAGAAGGGGGACAAGCCAGTGTTTCCTGATTTTTTGGTAGGCTTTACAGAAGAGTACCACATGTAAGTCATTTTCTTGGAAATGCGCGCATGCCGGGCAGTGCTCTGTGGCCGGAGGCAAAGACCAAGAGCTGGTAAATGACCTGAGGGGTAGTGTGCCATATCTCCACTGCAGAAATAACTTCCTGGTTAGCACAGGGGTCATGCCATCCAAAACACATTCCAGGGAGTAAAAGTCTTTGCATTAAATAAATAGGTTTGTTAGGGAACCCACATGCGTACTATCCAAGGCAATAGTGAGCTTCAGGTCGTAGTAAGCTTTTGACAATGCTTTGCGTGTAATCCTGCTACTTGCGTTTGCCGGGTCAGTCCAAAGTTCTGATAGACCTAGGCTCTCACATGACCTCTTTATGTAGCTTAGCCATGGAATGTGGGTGGCATTTGGTACGGTTAGAAACTCCTGTAGCTCAGTCCTATAGTTGATGAGTTCTTCACTGCTCCATAATCGTCGCCAAAAAGTTAATGGTTTGAGACCCAATTCTTCTGCAATTGGCCTAATACCCAAGTCCAATCTCAGAGGGAGTAACGGCGTGCTTGATGGAAGAGCTACCAACTGCCTGATGAATTTGTTTTCCGTAATCATCAGGTTTTGGGCGGAAGTGTGGCCCCACAATTCGCCCCCATAGGTAACTGCCCCCCGTGCCTGAGATTTGTAGATTTGAATGACAGGGCCAAATGGACGATATATTGAATTGTTCACCATCCTGGAGATACCACCCACTATCTGCACCAGTTTCATATTAGCCTTAGTCTGGTGTGTCCCCCATGTCATGTTCTCATTTAGGGTTACCCCTAGGTACTCAAATGTAGAGACCCTCTTTAATCGCACTGTGCCGAGCAAGGGATTAGTGCATGTTGAGGGAGTGGGGTTTAAGATCATGTATTTTGTTTTGGAGGCGTTGATCTCAAGGTCCCTCTCCCTGCAAAATTCTAAAAACCCATCCAGTACCCGTTGTATTCCCATAGGGGATTTCGACAGCAGCAGGGTGTCATCCGCAAACATGATAGCGGGCACCCTGCTGCCATACAATTGCATACACATTATCGATGAAGCACAAGGTGAGAAAGAACAACACACCCCTAGCTATTTGCTTTTATTGATTGTACTGCCTGCATTACAAGCAACACATACCTTAAATATTTTGCACCTTAGTACTTGCTGTATTTTGCACATCTATTTTGTGAGCTTTTATCATATTTTTAATGACTGGAGGAATGTTATGTTTTTTATGAAATGATTTAGTGAGTTTTTAAGAGGTTTTGCTAGACTGTAATTTCAATAAGGACATTAGAATAACACTATATCTTGATACACAGATTTCTTACATGAGTCAAATGTATTAGTATTTAATGTATTGCATGTTGGTGCTTTTCTTTTATTGGGTATACTTTGATGGTTATTTCCACCAAATAAAGTTATTACTACTAAAACACGATGGGAAGGTTTATGATCTGGGCCCTCGAGACACTTGACAGTCCTGCCGCCAAACCCACATTTCTAAATATAAACACTCTCGGCATCAGTTGTTTTATGAGGCTGTTGCCAGTAAGTCCAAGTCAGTGTATCCTGACCCTATGGTGCCAACCCCCCCCCCTTAGCCCCACTGGACTCCACTTTGTAACCTTATTTAAGCAACTGCCTGACATCAATGTTCCTATTAAGTCCATGAGCTCAGTCGTCACCTCTACTCAACAGATGTCCAATAGCTCAGGAGTGAAGTTATGTTGTTTCACCAACAGCTGATGATGGTGCAATATAGAGTTGAAGATATGGAACTGCCTGAGTGGGGGCCCAGCTTGTGAAGACTACATCAAATGGGGGTCAATTTAGAAGATAGGAGTAAGGAGGTAATGTGCGGATCTCGGGATAACCAGAACATATGGAAAAAAAGGCATGCATACATTTGGGGGCACCTTCCTCCCTGAACTTGTCATTCACACCACTCTTGGAATTTAAAAAACCCACAGGGTGAAATTATGCCTCAGAATAGATTCTCCCAATCATGGCATGCTGCCAGAGATATCATCATGCTCCACAAATAATTGCTGCAGCCAACAAACATGGACCAAATCTATGTCTCTGACAATTTTCCTCTGCAATCAACCTTAAGAGGAAGCGTTTCTTAGTGTTGACACCCCGGCTTTAGAAGAAAGAGATCAAATATTTCCTATTGTACCCTGCCCTGATGATCATCATGGTTATTGGATGCACAACCTAATATGAGGAACCAGAGGACCCCAAGAAGAATTTAGATGCTCTAGATGGTTCGTACGTGGACACATCATCCCAGGATTCACATGCTTTAGATTCAGACTGAGATGTACAATAACTCAGGCAGGACGATGACCTGGAAGAGAGATTCACATTGGCCCTGTTCACTCAGAAATGGTTACAGGAACATAAACAAGATATCAGAACCCAGGGACACATCCAGATCCCAATTCAAAGTGTGATGATAGTGCCTGGCTGGGTTCTAGAGACCCCCTGCCTCCCCTTCTCTTGATCAACCAGCGATAGATGCTCTGACACTTTGTGGACATGAGTATAATTATACCTATTTGATTTCTATATGCACAGTGTTCTTTGGGACTGTCTGAATTGGATACATTTAGTTTGAGCAGAGCCCCCCTTGGTGACTGTACATACTCTTGCATGTCTATTGGCATATTTGTTCACTTTTTTGTTTTGGATTTTCCGGGTCCCCATCACTTCTACTATTTTATGGAGTACGGTGTACAATGCCTTCTGTTGGGATACCACCTGAGACTTCGTGGTTAAAGTTTAAATATTTTAGGATCTGCCATCTCCATATAACCTTTTTTCTTACTACATACAGGATTGGGAATAGGCACTCTCTCAGTCCATCGTTTGATTTAATACTTACTACAGTGTTAGTGTCATCATACAGGAAAGGGGCGAAAAATACAGCTCAGATGGGAGTACATCCCCACCTTATTTCAAACTCTATTACACACTTTTTTTAGCTCATATTCAACTAAACTTTTGTGTATACCCTCGCTGATCTAGGTCGCAACCATTTTGCTTTTGGTTGTATATTTACCACTGGACTCGCCCTTTGCCAATTGTCTGCAAGAACACACCTATACAACTCTCTCTTACTCATCTGACCCTGAATTCTTTAAAGGGCTGCTTCCTGTGACCCATTGACTTAATCTTGCTAGCTGCAATATACCCAACCTCACCCCAATTTGTCCACACCGATTGCAAAACCAATGTCTATCACATCTCTCGATGTAAATGGACTGACACCTTATATAAAGCATGAAAAGAGCCTCTCCTTCCTGAGCTCTCATCACCCAGACATTACTCTCTTGCAAGAGACACACATAACTGAAGCGAAGGTTGTGAAAAAGTGCAGACATTGGGTCAGGAAGGAGTTTCTTGTGCACAACATAGACAAATACACTGCTCTTAAAGATTCCTCACTCTGTAGCCACAGGAAGAAGGATGTGGCTATTCAATTCCACAAGTTGCAGGCTATTAAGTTGTTGAATCAGTGGATAGATATGAGTAGGTGCTACGTCTTTTTTATGCTCAAGATGACTGTCTTATTGTGGGTTCGGTATATGCCTCAATGGATGACAAGGCAGATTTCCTTTGGTAAAATAAAGAGGCTCATAGGAGATGACTGAAATGTGGCCCTATACCCCATTCTCCATCGGTTGGGGGAAATCTGACTAACCTGAGAATGCTCTGAGCTGCTTCTTCCAATTGAACTTTGGTCAATCTACCTTTGCAGTAGCCTGAAAGGACTAGCGGTTATGGACAATTTAAATTCTAAAGTACAGTGTGATCATTAGAAAAACACAAAGAAAGTCAGTAACGTGTGGTTAACAGGTTTATTACAAACTCAAAGCCAAACTAATATAAATCAATCTCAATAAGAAAGTACATAAGTGTAGAAAACCAAATAGAGACCAAAGTGTCTAACAATATTGATCCTCAACAGAAAAGAACATATAAGTTTCTTAGTAGCCACAATACAGAAACTAAGGAAAATAATTTGATGACTTGATGAATGGTTTTGATCCTTCTCCCCATACAAAGAAACGATTTGCAGAATCTATCTAACCCTACACTAACCTCAGGATAAGGGAAACCCTATTGAAGCAAAATAGCAAGAAAGGTGTCAGCATCAAAACCTCTGTAGAAGTTCCACAAACAAAGAATCATGTACAACATGAAGCCACGTAATCAGATATATCAAGAGAGGTCTGCACCTCTACAAGTCAAAAGGGAATCTGATTAAACCCATGGTGTGTTCACTAATTAAAATGGACAAAAAACATTTGAGAAAACACGACCTCATACACATCATAATATGCTTTCCAGTTCCCAGAAATAACTTAGCACCTTGAACACTACTCGCTTATTCAAGTCTCCACTTCCAAAGAGTCCTTGCTTCCTCCCTTCCTCTGATATTAACAACTGGTAAAACTCACTGTGTTCTTCTTTAAAATCATTTCACCTTGCCAGCTCTTCCTCGCCTCGCTATCTCTGCAATACAATGTGCTTTTCACTAATTAATAAATGTCTTTCATCTGCATCTGCAAAGGAGAAACACATGTTGAAAAACAACATTCACATTAGTGTTACTGTCTCAACTGTAAGCTTAAGGCCCAAAATCACACTAACTTAACTTTTCTCTTTACAACACATTAGTTCAACAACCTACATATGATCCAATAAATTAAATCTCTAATAAAAATCAAACTATATTGTGAGGTACTCTTAGATGTGACACAATAATACATTTTATTAAGCACAAATGACAACTGGTCACAATTTATATGAAAAGCATTAACACACATTTAATTCATTCTCCCTAATCCCTGGCAAATGAACTGAATAAAATGCATTTTGCATACTACCTTCCAATCTAGACCTATAGAGGATTAATATCAGCAGTTCAGAGGCTTCTGGTAATGAAAAAGTTAATATAGACACACACATATATATATATATATCTATCAAAACACACAATAGATGCATTTCTATACCTACAGGGCTCCATATCTCTTTAGTGTTATGGTGTCATACCAGTACATCAGGCCAAGCATAAATACATCAATATGAGGACTAGCCAAACATATAAGGATGGGGCCAAAATGATGCTATTGCATACCTGACATAATAGGGATTGCTGCATCCTGATAGATATTATATATGAAAATTCCCTGATCGAACTGTGGGGCCTCCTGCATTTGACTGCTTGAAAATACATATTGACTTCATGTCCTCACTGCACACATAACTGAATATATTACTTTTTATTGTCCTCCAACCTGGAAAGACATTTAGTATCATCCTGTATACTCTTGAGTGGGATATCCCACCATAGGTTTATAGCAATTGCTTTACACTCACATACCATCGCACCACCTCATTGATCCTAGCATTTGAAAGATACTTAAAACAAAGAACGCAGAGAATGCCATATGGGATCCATATAGTAAACTATGCAGATGATATACAGCTAGTGGTGGCTTTAAGTCACTGAAGAAGGTGCCTGCTAACCTAGAATCTTGCCTAAGAACGATGGCCACTTGATGGACCAGTCGTGTCTTAAGCTTTAGGGAGACAAGACTGAGCTGATGATCCTGGGTAACTATTCCACCACTACATCCAGACTGAGCTGGCACAATTGTCTTTGCCCACCGCCTAACCCCAAAGAAAAAATTAAAAGCCTAAGAGTATGGTTGGAGAGCTCACTTAAATGTGAGCATCAAGCAGTACAATTAGCAGCCTCCCGTCATGGGACCATCTGACAGACGCGAAAAATCCTCCCACTGTTTCCGGTAACTGCATGGAGAATCATGGTCCAGGCACAGGTGATATCCCGGCTGGACTATAGGAATTGTCTCTACTTGGGCACTCCAAAGGCCACCAAAATAAAATGCAGATTGTGCAGAATTGTGCTGCCAGGTTGTTGCACAATATTCCTAAATCACAGTCTGCCAAGCCTGCACTGAGATCATTCCACTGGCTACCAATAAAGGAACGTATAATGTTCAAATCGCTATGCATAGCACACAAAACCCTTTGGGGGGACTGGCCCCAAAATCAATCTTCCCCTCATGGCCTTTTACCGCCCCTTAGATGTCTGTGATCAGCCAACCTGTTTTTGGCAACAGTACCTAAAATCAAAAGAGCACGATCTAGAGGCTGCATGTCATCCTACAACGCTGAAAAATTATGGTACACTCTTCCCATCTATCTCTGCTCAACAACCCACCATCTCTCATTTCGGAAGTAACTAAAAACATGGTTCTTTCAGAATCTTCCTTAAGATTCTTATCTGTCAGCTTGCTGTTGCAAGCGCTTGGATGCCTAAGGGTAGCCATGCGCTCTATCAAATGTTAACTAACTAACTAATAAACAATGCCTTTTTTCTTACCATCAGCAATATCTAGACACTAATACGGGGACCGTGTTGTCTGTGTGGAGTGTGGACTCTCTGGTGGACGTGAAAAGCTTACCTAGGGGAGGAAATGAGGGATACTGCTTTGGCCAAGCAGGAAGCTCGACAATCTCAACATTACTCAGAGACTCTAACTTGCACCCTTGCATCCCCCTACACTCAAACTCAACTCAAACCAATCTTCTTGCCATACTCAAAGCTAAATAGGACCTGAATACCCTGCACAACTCTCGAGCTGACGTCTCTTTTTTGGCTCTGTTAAATACATTATAAGAGTAGGTAGAGAGCATGGAGACTGTTAGCACTTCAACTTAAGCAATTGGAATCCAACAGAACTAATCCAGCATTCCGTACTGGGTGATCAGAAATCTTAACAAACCCACTGGGCATACTTGAAAATTTGAGTCATACTATATCTCCCTGTGCACCTTTGAAGAGTAGACTACTTCAGAAGCGGAAACGATTTTTATGAAAGACACATTTTCCACAATTGACAACCCAACAAATGAACTTGTTAGAGATGGCATTCTCAGAAGACAAGATACTGACAGCTATTGACAGTATAGTGACAGGCAAGGCCCCTGGGGAAGATAGGTTTCCTATAAATATTTTTTAAACTACTTGATACTTTCATTGCTGACGTTAGCTTTTGGGGAAGTGTTAAACTCTGAGACCATCCCCTAAGTATTCACCAGAACAAGAATGTCCTTAAACCTAAAACTGGGAAAAGATCAACTAGAAAGCCCAGGATACAGACCTATATCTCTTATCAACCAGGAAGTCAACATTTTCTCGACAATGTCAGCTACTAGACTGGGGAAGGTAATTCAGGGCCCGATGTAGGTGGCACATTACCGGTCGGTAAACCCAAAATTTGGTCAATTTCAGGCTTACCATCGAGTATTGAGCCATTTGAGATGTAGGGGATGATTCGGTAAATACCAAATCGGTATTTACCGATTCTGTATTTACCAATTCAGTAAATGGCATGTAGGAAGCACTTTTAAGAGTGCTTATGTGCTCTAAGGATTCGTTATTTACCACCAACTATTAGTTGGTGGTAAATACCGAATACCTTTGAAAATGCAAATCTGTGCATTTTCAACAGTGCCATGTGGCAGGCATACATGCCCTTAGGGCATGTATGTGTACCACATGTGCACCTATTCAGGGGTGCAACAGGGTGTCAATTTAACACCCTGCCACCTTTGAATGTTTCCCTATTTTACCGAATCGGTATTTACCGATTCGGTAATTCACATTCATTCTTATGGGCCTCCAGGCACATATGAATGAAGGGGAATTACCGAATCGGTAAATATCGGTTCGGTAAATACCGAATCATACCGATTTGGTAATACTTACCGAATTTTTTTCTACATCAGCATCTACGCCAGCACAACCTCAACATCATCTCTTATGCCGACGACACCCAGCTGATCCTCTCCCTCACCAGAGACCCCGACACCGCCAGAACCTGCCTACACGAAGGGATGAAAGACGTCGCCGAGTGGATGAAGGACAGCCGCCTGAAACTGAACTCGGACATGACGGAAGTCCTCATCCTGGGATCTTCGCCCTCTGCCTGGGACGACTCCTGGTGGCCCCCAGCCCTGGGCACCGCACCCAAGCCAACCGACCATGCACGCAACCTGGGCTTCATCCTGGACACCTCCCTCTCGATGACCAGACAAGTCAACACCGTCTCCTCATCGTGCTTCAACACCCTGCGTATGCTTCGCAAGATCTTCCGCTGGATCCCGACCGAGACCAGGAAGACTGTCACCCAGGCACTCCTCACCAGCCGACTGGACTACGGAAACGCCCTCTACACCGGAACCACAGCCAAGCTACAGAAAAGACTCGAGCGCATCCAGAACGCCTCCGCCCGACTCATCCTGGATGTCCCCCGATGCAGCCACATCTCCAGCCACCTGAGGAACCTGCACTGGCTCCCCGTCGACAAGAGGATCAAGTTCCGGCTCCTCACCCATGCACACAAGTCTCTCCACGACCTGGGCCCCAAGTACCTCAACGACCGCCTGACCTTCTACACGCCCACCCGCCAGCTACGGTCCACCAGCCTCGCCCTCGCAGCCGTACCACGCATCCGAAGAGCCACCGCCGGAGGAAGATCCTTCTCTTACCTGGCTGCCAAGACTTGGAACTCCCTCCCCATCCACCTTCGGCTGACCCAGGACCATCTCGCCTTCAGGAAACAACTCAAGACCTGGCTGTTCGAGCAGTAGCATACCCCTCCCCCCAAGCGCCTTGAGACCCTCCCGGGTGAGTAGTGCGCTATACAAATGGCATGATTGATTGATTGATTACATAGCATTTACCGATTCTAAAATACCGAATCTGTAAAATTCGGTATTTTAGATTCGGTAAATTTGGATTACCTACATCTGGCCCTTAGTCTCTAATTCACCCATTGCAAGTGGGCTTTGTCTCAGGCCGCATCTCGGCCAATCACCTTATGCACCCTTTCACACATCCTATGGCAAGAGCGGAAGAATGCAGATGCAAAAGCTTTAATCTCTTTGGAAGCTGAACACATATTCAATCAGGTAGAATTGGGAAATCTCTTTGGCACAATGGAAGGAATGGGCTTGAGTCCTAATTTCCTTGCTTTGGTCTGCCGTCTGTAGGGTCACCCAACAGCATTTGTCACCAGTGGTGGGTTCTCCTCACCTTACTTTTGCATACATAAAGGAATATGTCAGGGATGCACACTATCCTTCCAATGTCCCTCATTGCTCTTGAACCCCTGGCCATAGCCTTAAGAAAAGACATTAGCATCCTAACAATGCTGATTATTAAGGGTAATCATAAACTCTTTATTATGCAGATGATGGATTAGTAACTCTGTCTCCACCACTGGACTCCAACATGGCTTTGATGTTCCTGATTATCTCTTTTTCTGTTTTATCTGGGCGCCGTTTAAACTCATCCAGGTGTAAGGTACTACCCATGACCTATACCACCACATGCATGGTGTTAAATTAATTATTCTTTATGTGGAAGCAATCTCAAAATATTTGGGGACATTTGTTAATAGAGGCCTTCACAGTATGGTGCACAATACCATCAAACCCATACTGGAGAAAACTAGAGATGAATTTTGGTGATGGAAAGGCCTGCAACTTTCAATCAGTCAATCAATCAGAGTTTTATAAAGCACGACTAATCACCAGTGAGGGTCTCAAGGGCTGGATCTGCGGTCCAGTTGAAGAGCAAGGTCTTAAAGTCCTTTCTGGATCGCGGCAGCAATGGTGATTGCCTGAGGTGCAGAGGCAGGGAGTTACAGGTCTTAGCAGTGAGGTAGAAAAGGATCTTCCTCCAACCATGGGCTTGCAGATCTGTGGGATGCTGGCCATGGCCAGCTGGGTGTAGAGGAGATGTGTAGAAGGGGAGGTGATAGTTCAAGTATGCATGTCCAGTGTTGTTCTTAGGAATGCGTGAGAAGCTTGAAGAATCTTGTTGACAGGTAGCCAGTAAAAGTCTCGTAGGTGGCCAGTGATGTGGTTGCGGCCTGGGATATTCAGGATGAGCTTGGCGGAAGCGTTCTGGATGGTCTGCAATTTTTGGGTGGTGCCGGTGTATTGTGCATTGCCGTAGTCAAGTGCATGGGTGACCATTTTCCTGGACTCAGCGGGGATCAACTTGAAGCTCTTACTAAGGAGGCAGAGCGTGTAGAAGCAGGAGGACAAGGCAGTGTTGATTTGGCAGTTCATTGAGAGCGAAGAGTCCAAGATGATGCTAAAGTTTTATGTGTGGTATGTGGGAGAGGGAGGATTCAGAGTGCTGCGGGCCACCAAGAGTCATCCCAGGTGAGGGAGAGGAGCCCAGGCTGAGGATTTAGGTCCTGTCTGTGTTAAGCTTGAGGCAGCAGTTCTTCATCCAAGGGTTGAAAGCCTTCATCCCATCGTGGAAGATGCTCTTAGCAGCTGTTGGTTCGTCTGTAAGGAAGAGAATCAGCTGGGTGTCATTGGCTTGGAGACAATGTTGACTCTGTGGCTTCTAAAGATGGCTGCAAGCGGGGCCATGCAGATGTTGAAGAGAGTTAGACTCAGAGAGGATCCCTGAGGCACTCTGCAGCTGCTCTCTGTGGGTTCTGATTTGAGAGGCGGAAATCTGACTCTTTGCGTTTAGCCGGTGAGTAAGTAGCGTTCCACTCTAGGGATTTGTCGCTGATGCCGGTGTCATGGAGTCTTGTACAGAGGGTGCGGTTGGAGAGGGAGTCGAAAGCAGCCGAGAGGTACAAGAGGATGAGGGCTGCAGTCTTGCGTCAGTCGAGGAGGGTGCGGATGTCATCTGTAGCAGTGAGAAGGGCAGCCTCCGCGCTGTGGTTGTAACTGAAACCATAATTGGGAAAGGTCCAGGATGTTTAGACGAACTCAGAGAGTTTGCCGTCAATGGCTTTCTTGATGACTTTGGCTGGGAAGGGGAGCAGAGAGATGGGTCTGAAGTTCTTGAGGCTCTTTGGGTTGGCAGAAGGTTTCTTCATCAGGAGGTTGATCTCTATGTGCTTCCAGTCTTCTGGGAAAGTTGCCGACATGATGGAGCCGTTGATGGTGCATCAGAGTTCGGGTGCGGTGGAGGTGCTGGCTCTGTAAAACTTTCAGTCTGGGGGAAAGTACAGGATAATAAAATGACTACTACCAGGTGGCTCAATTACATTTTCAGGATGATCCTACCACAAACTTCTTAAGGAGCTGGGTGGGTCTTCATAGTTGGTAAGGCAACTAGATGATTTACAATACCACATCTCAATCTTATCAGTATGAAATGGTGCTGCACATTGGTCACATAGGATAAATAATTATTTCCTCCCTCCTCCAAATTCAAGGATTTATACAAGGCGACCGTTGATTTACTCTGTTGGTCCATCAATCGACCTTCCAGTCTATGATGGAGAAATGTTTCCTTGATACTTTTCTTGATAAGAGGAGATACTTTTATAACAGGGCCGGTTCTAGGTTTTTTGGGGCCCCAGGTGAAGTGGAATGTGCAAGGCCCCTCTAATTTATATAGGTGACACCTTCAGTGCTCCGGAAACAGCTTTGTGCAGACTATTCCATTGCCGCAGCTCCTCCTCTCAGCCTCCTTCAAGCACCTCTTTCACAACTCATATTGGGCTGAAGGTGTAAGAATAGCTTGAGGGCTGAGAGCTAAATCTGTGGGAACTGTAAAGTGCTGACAATGGGTGTCCCAGGGTGTCTCTCAATGAGAAACGAGGCAGGAGGCCTAATTGCAGGACACACCTGCAATTAGGTCTCCTTGCAACTGGCACAAAATGAAGTGTCCCCTACCCTAGGCCTCCTCACACCATCCCTGAGAGCCTCGGGCTGGGGACCCCTGTAGTGTAGTTCCTATATTCCCAATAGGCTCTGCGCATTGGAATAATATATCATATAGATTAGACGTAGGACTGAGGTCAACTAGGTCTCTATCAAATATACTAAACTTAATAGTGAGTGCCAGCTAGCTCAGAGGTCACTAGAAACGTTCTCGAATTCACAAGAAGGGATTAGTTTCTGACAACTGCATAAACATGACAACTTTGTTTCCCAAGCATAAGAAATATATCTCTAGAGTCGCGGAAACAACAGACGATAAGTATTTCACTGAGTCAATCGTGCATGCTTCGTTTCAACAGAGTTGCAGAGAAATAGAGAGACGGGCATTTTCAATAAAAAGGTTTAATGAACAGTCTTCTTTCTCATACAAGAGAAGTGAACTGCTACAATCGTTAAGCAGACTGCAAAGTATAATGCGTACAGCGAGAAGAATATTATACAATAATACTGTAAAAGCATTGTATGGTTTCTAAGCCATAGAAAAAAACATACATAAATAACATTGACTAAAAATACTCAACTGGTGCTTCTAAATACGCCTACCCCAATGTACCTAACCTAAGTCTAGTACGCGGGAAGAAGTAAGTATTGTGTGCCATAGGTTTAGTTGTTTTTGCCAAGAATCTACCAAAGGTTTCTCAAGGTTCTAATCAGCTCCATACCTTGGTTTAGAATGAAGGAGGTCTGGTATCGCTGTCTTAGGACTCGATTTCCCAACACCCCACAAGGGGAGCTTGGAAACACCGGAGCTGGATTCTCAGTGAGAGAAAGGCAGTCTCTTGATCAGTGAGTCAGCTGGAGGGTCGGCTTCCTTCGGCACTTGCTGTGTAGCGAGCTGCGTCGGGCAAGAAGATAGTCGAACTGCTCCAAACCACCGTAGTTTGCCATAGCAAGTGACGGTATATTTATACCTTGAAGGTGTTTAGGAATGCCATATTTTGACGTAAAGTCGGGCATAATACTGTCAGGAAAGAACCCCTAGGAAATAGTTGTTATTTGCAAAGTACATGAGTTCTTGGACAAATCAATATTCAAGCAAGGGGAACTTCCCTAACTGCTTAAACCAATTTTCCAAGAAATCGTTGTGATGTTTGGTACGGGTGGAAGTAGCCATGCCTGTATTTGGTCTGCATGGGCTATGTCTAAATAAGGGATTGATTTCTATGCCTATATAAGGGCAATGTGAATTGTACCTATATAAGGGCATGAATCGGTAGAATTCACTCGGAGCCTAAAACGCCGCACAACACCCACTCCACTTTATTATGTATGACATTACTAAGTTCTAAACACATTAAAACATATCTAAACATGATAAGTTAAAAACCCACCCAAAATACATAAATATGCAATGGAATTGTTTGTACACGAAAAGCATTTGAGCCGTATGCATTTAACATTTGAAAATTCTATCCGAATGAATCATGAAAATACATTTATGAAATGGCTCTTAAGTACAGACGAAAAAGTCGAGACCATTCCATGGCAGATTATATAAACTGTTTGAATGTGGACAAGGTCAAATATTGTCTCTTGGAAGTTTTTCAAAGAAGTCTAGTTCTCTATGAATAGTTCTACTATGAGCAGATTACTTTGTGCCAAAAAAATGAAAAATACAAATTTGGCAAAACAAAAGTTTGATCATAGAAAGAAAAGAGTCCCAATGTTAGAACCTTTGTTTAGAAAAATGAAGGTCGAATTCAGAGTCTCTCAGAACACTGTGTGTAATTCAAAAGTCAGTGTTATTGTTTGGAGAAAACATCAAATCTTCTTAGTCTGAAAAGAATTTGTCTACCATTGTAGGTGAAAGTTGGATTATCTCGTTAGGAAGATTAATTGCACAAAGATGCGAAGCATCGCCGACAGCGGTGGTTGCGTTAGCAATGTTCGAATTGGATGGTACCTGTGTGCCGCTTTCCCCTCGTACTTCACCATCAGCATTTTGCGTCTGTGAGATTTCAATGAATGCCGTCATCAGAATTGGTAGCCACTGGAGACAACACTGCGCATGGGCCTTTACCGGGTCCAGCCAAGCATCAACATCCGTTGGCATGACTGATGGCAGTGTGAGACAGATGTCTAACATGCATTCTTCTCTACATAGCAGGCATCGTAGAACAGGTAAGATGCAATCATGCCAGGTTGGTCTGAATGACATAAACCATGTGGTATTTCATTCTGTTAAACGAGTTAATCCCAAAATTTGGACTATGAGCTCATGACACTTCATCGCCAGAAGAGTGTTCTCCATGGTGAACTGGGTATCGCTTGTGATTTGGCTTGCCATATTGGAGCAAAAGGAGCAAAAATAGTATCCCTGCTGCGAGTCCCAAAACGAGAGGCAGTCCGCCTAACACAGAGTGCACGAAGTTTGCAAAAATTCCTAGGACTGCGTCAAAAGGTGCTAATAGTCCCAAGAAAATTGTCTTAAATACATGTACAATGCCACTTGTATCAGACATATTTAAGATATGACCTAACATATCTGAGAAACGAACAGGGCAGTTTGTAGTTAATAGGGTGTGTATCTCTGCAGAAGTTCTTGCGACTTGCAGATCATAGGTTTCTGTGGCCGAGGTCAATGGCACAGTTTCTTGTAAAAGAAAGGCTTTCATTCTGCTCAAAGTATCAATTCGTATAGAAGAGATGTTCAATGAAGGCCATAACGGCGACTCCCGGTCTGTCTTAGTTTTTGGAAACAATACTTGCATACAGCAAATGACCCTGGCTGACACAGTTACAAGATAGGCTAAACCTGGCAACATGCCACAGCAGCTGTGATCATTCAACATGATGGAACTTCCATTAGAAAGTTGCCTAAAAACTGGATCAATCACTGCAGCTGGTGAACCTTGCAGGTGGCAGGATAAATTGTTAGAGGAACCATCGCAGGCCCTGTGTAAGTTTCTACCCTGACATAGGAGAGAACCGCTTAGTGCGTTTTCACAATTATTGCCACTAAGAAATACTTCTTTCCCCCCCACTCCAACATCTGTGTGTGTATGGTAATTCCCAGGATGTCTTGATGTATTCTTTACCCAACCTTTCATATGGGCCTGCTGATATACGTTTTAAGCAATACTGAAAATGGAAAATTGTAACAGGCAGAGTGATTGTACTGTGTATTATCCATTCAATGGCTGGTTTTTCAGCGACTGTAAATGGCAATCCTTCCAGTTTTTCAATGCTCAGCACAGTATAGTCTGCTCCCCTCTGTGCCACTTTGATTTGTTTATCTGTGAGAATAAATTCAGAAAACAGTGACGTTGTGTTGATAAAACGCCGAGGCACATAGCCTAAACTTAATAGTGAGTGCCAGCTAGCTCAGAGGTCACTAAAAACTTTCTTGAATTCACAAGAAGGGATTAGTTTCTGACAACCGCATAAACATGACAACTTTGTTTCCCAAGAATAGGAAATATATCTCTAGAGTCGCGGAAACAACAGATAAGTATTTCACTCAGTCAATCGTGCATGCTTCCTTTCAACACAGTTGAGAGAAATAAAGAGACAGGCGTTTTCAATAAATAGGTTTATTCAACAGTCTTCTTCCTCATACAAGAGAAGTGAACTGCTACAATTGTTAAGCAGACAGCAAAGTATAATGCGTACAGAGAGAATAGTATTATAAAATAATACTGTAAAAGCATCGTATGGCTTCTAAGGATAAACAGACATAATATTGAGTAAACAATATTGAATGGACATAATATTGAGTAAAAAATATAGAATGGGCATATTATCGAATGGACAGAATATAGTTGTTAAAAATATCGAATAGAAGGTAAGTAATATCGATTTTTAAATATAGAAAGTCAAAATATCGATGTAAGTAATATCAAATTTTAAAATATAGAAAGTTAAAATATCGAAGTAAGTAATATCGATTTTTAAAATACAGAAAGATAAAATATCGAAGTATATAATATAGATAATTAAATATATCAAATGTTTAATAATATCGATTTTTTTAAAGTGTTTTTTATGTTATTTAATTTTTGCGTAATCTAATTCTGTAGCGGGTTGTAGGTTTATAGGGGAATAGGGTGGGAAGTAAGTTAATTGTAATTAATTAAAAAAATTAATTTATTTATTGGCGTTTATTTTCAATTAATTGTGAATTAATTTTAAATTGGTAATTAATTAATTTTTAATTGATAATTATTTTTTAATTGGTAATGTATTTTTATTAATTTATTAATGGATAATTATGTTAATTTAATAAAAAAAAATTCCGTAGCGGGTTGTGGGTTTTTAGGGGAATAGGGTGGGAAGTAATTTAATTGTAATTGATTAAAAAATTTAATTTATTTATTGGTATTTATTTTGAATTAATTGTTAATTAGTTTTTAATTGGTAATTAATAAATTTTTGATTGGTAATTAATTTTTAATTGGTAATGTATTTTTATTAATTTATTAATTGATAATTATGTTTATTTAATTAATTTATTTTCCGTAGCGGGTTGTGGGTTTATAGGGGGATAGGGTGGGAAGTCATTTAATTGTAATTAATTAAAAATGTTAATTTATTAATTGGTATTTATTTTGAATTAATTGTTAATTAATTTTTAATTGGTAGTTAATTAATTTTTAATTGGTAATTATTTTTACTTGGTAATGTATTTTTATTAATTGAGTAATTGATAATTATGTTAATTTAATTAATTTATTTTCCGTAGCGGGTTGTGGGTTTATAGGGGAATAGGGTGGGAAGTAATTTAATTGTAATTAAATAAATATGTTAATTAATTTATTGGTATTGAGTTTGAATTGTTAATTAATTATTAATTATTGAATTTTTAAATGGTAATTTAATTTTATTAATTTATTATTTGATAATGAGGTTAATTTTAATTATTTATTTTGTGTATTGGGTTGTGGGCTTTTAAGGGAATAGGGGGGAAGTAATTTAATTGTAATTAAGTAAATCTTTTTTATTTCTTAATATGTATTTATTTTTAATGTATTAATTAGTTGGTAATTAATTTGTATTAATAGGTAATTCATTTTATTTATTAATTTGTATTTTTAATTGATTCATTATTATATAATATTGAATTGTTAATTTATTTTAATTAATACTTTCTTGGTATTGATATTTAATTTATTTTTATTAATATGTTAAATCTTTACTATCCCTACTGTTGCACTCACTGGGGTTGGAATAGTAATTGTTACCCCTACGCTATTCAACGCTTTCCTTACTGTTGCACTCTCTGGAGTGGAAATAGTAATTTTTACCCCTACAATATCCAACGCTTTCCCTACTGTTGCACTCTCTGGAGTGGGAATAGTAATTTTTACCCCTACGCTATCAAACACTTTCCCTACTGTTGCACTCTCTGGAGTGGGAATAGTAATTTTTACCCCTACTCTATCCAACACTTTCCCTAATGTTGCACTCTCTGCAGTTGGAATAGTAATTGTTACCTCCTACGCTATCCAACGCTTTCTCTACTGTTGCACTCTCTGGAGTGGGAATAGTAATTTTTACCCCTACGCTATCCAACACTTTCGCTACTGTTGCACTCTCTGGAGATGGAATAGTAATTGTTACCCCTACGCTATCCAACGCTTTCCCTACTGTTGCACTCTCTGGAGTGGGAATAGTAATTTTAACCCCTAAGCTATCCAATGCTTTCCCTACTGTTGCACTCTCTGGAGTGGGAATAGTAATTTTTACCCCTACGCTATCCAATGCTTTCCCTACTGTTGCACTCTTTGGAGTGGGAATTGTAATTTTTACCCTCCCGCTATCCAACAATTTCCCTACTGTTGCACTCTCTGGAGTGGGAATAGTAATGTTTACCCCTACGCTATCCAACGCTTTCCCTACTTTTGCACTCTTTGGAGTGGGAATAGTAAATTTTACCCTGCCGCTATCCAACGCTTTCCCTACTGTTGCACTCTCTGGAGTTAAAATAATAATGTTTACCCCTACGCTATACAACGCTTGCCCTACTGTTGCACTATCTGGAGTGGGAATAGTAATTTTTACCCCTACGCTATCCAACGCTTTCCTTACTGTTGCACTCTCTGCAGTGGGAATAGTAATTTTTACCTCTACGCTATCCAATGCTTTCCCTACTGTTGCACTTTCTGGAGTGGGAATAGTAATATTTACCCTCCCGCTATCCAACGCTTTCCCTACTGTTGCACTCTCTGGAGTTGGAATAGTAATTTTTACCCCTACGCTATCCAACGCTTTCCCTACTGTTGCACTCTCAGGAGTTGGAATAGTAATTGTACCCTCCCGCTATACAACGCTTTCCCTACTGTTGCACTCTCTTGAGTTGGAATAGTAATTTTTGCCCCTACGCTATCCAACGCTTTCCCTACTGTTGCACTCTCTGGAGTGGGTATAGTAATTTTTACCCCTACACTATCCAACGCTTTCCCTACTGTTGCACTCACTGGAGTGGTAATTGTAAATTTTACCCTTTCCCCTATCCTACGGTAAAAATATTGTATTTTTTTTAATTAATATTACGTTTATATATATATATATATATGTATATATATATATATATATATATATATATATATATATATGTATTAACAAATCAATTTCTATGTTTTTTTTACTTACATTAATTATTTATTAATTGTAAGGTTAATTAAGTATTTCTAGTATGTTTAAGTTAATTATATTTATTATTTTATTATTTTTTAATTAATTTAAAGCATTTAGAAAAATTTGATATTTTGACTAACTATATTTTTTACATCAATATTTTTGATTCGATATTTTTGTACTTACCTGCTTGGAGATAGCAGGTCGATATTTTTGTATTCTATATTTTTACCTCGATATTTTTGTAATTCAGTATTTTTGCCGTCGATATTGTTTCAGTGATCCATTTCTAAGCCATATAAAAATACATACTTAAATAACATTGACTAAAAATACTCAACTGGTGCTTCTAAATACGCCTACCCCAATGTACCTAACCTAAGTCTAGTACGCGGGAAGAAGTAAGTATTGTGTAGCATAGTTTTAGTTGGTTTTGCCAAGAATCTACCAAAGGTTTCTCTAGTTTCTAATCAGCTCCATACCTTGGTTTAGAATGAAGGAGGTCTAGTATCTCTGTCTCAGGACTCGATTACCCAACACCCTGCAAAGGAAGCTTGGAAACACCGGAGCTGGATTCTTTGGCGACAGAAAGGCAGTCTTTTGATCAGTGCGTCAGCTGGAGGGTCGGCTTCCTTCGGCATTTGCTGTAGCGAGCTGCGTCGGGCAAGTAGATAGTCGAACTGCTCCGAACCTCTGTAGTTTGCCATAGTAAGTGAAGGTATATTTATACCTTGAAGGTGTTTAGGAAGGCCATAATTTGACATAAAGTTGGGCATAATAACGTCAGGAAGGAACCCCTAGGGAATAGTTGTTCTTTGCAAAGTACATGAGTTCTTGGACAAATCAATATTCAAATAAGGGGAACTTCCCTAACTGCTTAAGCCGATTTTCCAAGAAATCGTTGTGACGTTTGGAACGGGTGGAAGTAGCCATGCCTGTATTTGGTCTGCATGGGCTATGTCTAAATAAGGGATTGATTTCTATGCCTATATAAGGGCAATGTGAATTGTACTTATATAAGGGCATGAATCGAAAGAATTCACTTGGAGCCTAAAACGCCACACAACACCCCCTCCTGTAAGCCCAATTGCAAACAGACTCGTACTGGGCGACCAGCCGCTAGGGGGGAATCAGCCTGGATCATCTGTAAGTGGTTATTTACCTGGCGCTAGCATGCCCCTCTGCCATATACCTCACCCCACTTTTAATTTAGTTGAGCATTCCCCCTCAGGGGCCAAAATGAACTTGGCTTGTTAAGTTCTCATCCAAACGGAAGAGAAACCCAACAATCGGCCTAGATGCTCCCATAGAGCTCAAGGTTGGCCAGAGTAGGTTATGGTCCACCAGAACGAATGTGCTGCTTAAATCAGCAAAGCATAGATAGAGTGTGTCTGCCTTAGCCCTGGTGTATTTGCCAATAAGTAGCTCTAAATTGATACATTGTTTGATAGTCCCAAGACATTTTCTGAACCCATACTGCACCAGGATAGTATAAAATGTTCTTGCGTCCATTCCTCCTGTCTTAGTAACAAGACCCCACTCACTACTCTCAAGGAGGTGTCTAAAAGAGAAATAGAGCAATAATTTGTTTGATCTGTTTTGTCCCCTTTTTTTAAATATGAGTACAATGATGGATTCCTACCATGAAGATGGGATCATATCTATTGCAGCTGAATTAAACACTCTGATCAAAATAGGTCCCCACAATTCAGGGGCAGATTTGAAAACATCGACTGGTACCCCAACGGGGCCTGGGGTCCCGCACCCAGCGCTGACCAGTATAGCTAGATGAACCTCTTAGTTAGTGATGGTGAAGGGGAGACGCACCCCTCACACAAAGGCTCCCAGTCAAGTCCTGAAATCGTCTCCCTACTTTTGCTAGAAAATTCTGAAAAATGAGTCACCCATCTATCATTAGGCACAAAGGAGCAAACCTCAGGGATATCATCATTCTTTAAAGAGGGAGCATTAACTGTATCCCCAAAAAGTTTTGTATTTCTGGTTTTCACAGAAATGGCCAGATTTTCCCATGGTTCAGCCTAGAGTATCTTTTTCCTAGCTACTATAGCTAATTTATACTTGTTCCAAAGGGATTTAATGGTTGATGTTGTAGGAGAGTAGGGTCTGCTTCCTATGGTCACCCCCACATTTTGCTGTGATACCCTGTTTTTTTTTACTTTAGTGTGGCTGTGGGCCTGCTAATCAGACCCACAGCCCAGCTGTTCTCTCTCTAAATTGATACCATGTACTTTAGGTACATACCTGATTGGGTATTGGGTCACCTTTGTGAGCCCCTGTATAGTGTTCCATCGGTACCCAGGGCATAGGTGCATCCAAGGCCTACCAGGGGATGGAGCATGTATTATGCCACCCCTGGCTGGCCATCCAAACTGACACCACGGGCTGATCACTCAGCTTGGGCAAGGTGGTGTAATCACCCCTTGCTTAGATATAGTATACCCATATCTACCCTTATATATAGACACATATATACCTATAAGTCACTCCTATGGCAGGCCTTGACAATCCTGAAGGCAGTGTGCTTGGTTTAATGTGAGAGGGTGCTCTAGCATGAGCTGCGCCCTTCTGCAGCTTTGGGAACCATGTCCTTATAGCTGTATATCATATAGCCATACCATATACTCTTAAGTGCATTATAATCCAAGCGGTTAATGCTGACTTTGGTTTGGCTTTATCAAAACATGTCATGTAAGGTGTCAAACACTTTGAAATACTACCCCCCTCTCCACTTCTGGCGTTGGGGGTAGCATTCCACCCTTTGAGAGGGAGAAGACATGTAGTTACTGCTTTACCCGGTTAAAGTTAAACAGAGCCTCAGCATCACAAAATGGATGCTGCTGCCACAGACACGAGTCTGACCTCCTGCAGCTGGACGAAACTCCGGCAAGGGAGGCCTGGATAATAGGTTTCCTGTCGAGGGAGGTGCTAGCACCTCCCCAGACAGCCTGTAGTGTATTGGGGCAGGGTGGGTTGAATGGAAAGATGCTTTTCCAGACACTGCCTGGGGCACACAAGGTGCTCCATGCATAGCCTGGTTCAAACCAGTTGCTGGGGCACTCCAGCCCCGCTCTGGCACAAAACTGGACAAAGAGAAAGTGGTGTAACCACCCCCTTCTCAGGGTCCACCCATAGGAGGAACCTAGCAGGTAATCCAGCCCCTAAATGTGTATAAAGATAGGAGCTGTATCTAGAGACATTAAATTATCCTGGACTGAAACTCTGAACAAAAATCTTGACCTTCAACGTTCTATCCCGACTGGAAGACTGAAGACATCTCCCTTGTGGTCAAGGAGTGACCACCCTGTGCAAACAGGCACCACCAGTAACTTTCCAGTTTGCTTTGTCAACATTCCTGCCAGAACCCGAAGACTCAATGACTCAGGAACTGGACTTCCAGACTTCTCCGACTCCGATCCACATTCACAGCAAAGCTGAAACCCGTGGCAGACACGAGAGACGTGGGACCAGACACCCTGGACTACCTGCACTTTGCTAACAGTGCAACGACCGAGGCACCCTTGAAGTTGTGCATTGGGGTTTGAGAAGCCCCAGAGCTGAGCGCCATTTACACTGAAGCTCCGCCCTTCACACTCCATGAGTGCCTTTTGGGGCCTGCTCTTGCATTTCAGCTTGACGCATCTTTCTGGTTGCTAGCCCATTGGCTAGTTAGCCCTCCGAAGACTTTCTTTTAAAACTACACTGCTTTCCTGGTTGATCCAGGCTTGTTCCAGCTTCCCTGTGAAGGAGAAGCTCTCCAGACCTTGCTGGTCTGAACTATAACCCATCTTTACTTCCTGCGTGGATTGTATTTGCCAAGGCTCGTTGAGTACAATCCGGATACCAACACCGCAGTCAACTAGATCCTTTATGGGACAGCTTGAATCCAGTTCCTGGTTGTCGTCAACACCTCCTGGTCCTCATGGCTGCAGAGACAAGCTTCAACTTCTTCACCTGAAACACTCAACATCGCCCGGTTCCTTCCTGGTCCCTTCCTGGTCACTGGCTAGTGACCCAGACACTGTCCCCTCTGCTTTCAGGTTCTTCTCATCTTCAATTCACCCTTGTATCCACCCGGACACTTTTCTCCTGGTCGCCTGCAGCACTTCTTTGCAGCTCTCCATAGGAAACAGTGACGAAACCTGACACGAAAAGACACCTATGCACCCGGCTTCCCTGGGTGAGGTAACTCGAGTACTCCGGTGCTCCCGTGGGTGTTGACTCTCGAAGTAGGGGAACATCCTTTTCGACGTGGATGTTACCCCGCAGTACTTTTAGAACGCGTCCATTACAATGCAAGTCGTAACCACGACTTGCGCTGGAGGGCGCTAGAGGATAAAGAATAGTAAATTTACTATTCCAACACCTTCCCTAGTATCCACGGGTACTGGTGTTAGAATAGTAAATTATACTATTTATTATCCGCGCCCCCAACGCAAGTCGTGGTTACGACTTGTGTTGTAAAAAAAGCGTTGTAAAAGCACGCGTTGTGACGGTACGCGTCGTACTGTCATACATCCCTCGAAGTAGCCTAGTTTAAAAGGGTTTTACCGTAGTCCATCCGCAAGTGTCCTTAATCAACTACTTTGTAACTTTTACGTTCCCATTATAACTCTATGGTAACTCGCGACTGTGTTCCCACACTGCACACGTCTCCGGTGGGTCTCCTACTTCCTAACCTTTGGTTCTGTAGTGTAGCCCCGGCGATTCTCTAGGCCCTAGGCCTATTCACTATTCCTGAAGTGGCCCTTATACCACTTACTTAGTATATGGTTCGTGAGGCCCCTAGGGCAGAATTGTATTTGGCAACTTATAGTAAGCTTAATGAGTAACTTGTAATGTATCTCGAACTCTAACCTCATAAAGAGTACAGAGGAGTTGTGGTAGTAATAAATACATCTATATTTGATATATACCTTGTGTGGTGTCCTTTCATTTGGTATTCAAGGGATTATATATGGTAAAACAGCTTGCTTCACATGCTCTCTGAAGTTTTAACCTAAGACTGCTGGTCCATGCTACCACTAGGATAGCTGATCTATAAGGTTGACTTTAGAACCACCATCATAAGGGTCGTTTGGACTGGTGCAAGGTGCCCACTAGAATAGTGGACAACATATGCCAGGCTAACTTCTCACAGATGTATCCCGTGGAGAATTAGACAGAACATATTTGAGTGACTGTAGTGCTTTTGTACAAGCACTATCAAACCATCCCCTTCTATTGTTCCCTAATGCCATTGGGTACTTGGTTAAAAGTGATTTAATGGAAATGATAATGTTGATAACATTTTCAATCATTATATTTGCAGCAATTTCATTCTGGAGACAGTAAGTAACTTTCCAGTGGTTAAACACTACTCTTTTCTGCAAAATCGTACAGGGCTCAACGCCTGTCCACTTGACTCTTACACAATTTACCCTGATAGGATTAGTACCATTTACTAGATGGAATGAGGCCTACCTTTGGCCCCAGAAAAAAACGGTAGTGTAAGTAAATTATGGTCACTAAAAATTGAAGGTATGATACTTATATTACCACACATATCAATGGCAGGGACAGACACCAATACGTGATCTATTGTAGAAAAATTTCTCCCAGTAAAGGTTGGAACTAATTCTCCACTAGGGCCTCAACCACCTCTAATTGGAGATCATATTTGGAAATATTCAGGTTTAATGCTCCCCCATACTTGTTATGACAGAAATTATTGTTTCCCTATCCATCCTGGTAAATGACCACATGCTTGGGGGGGTAGGTACTGCACATGCCTGAATATTAAATTCTCCTGCCCACACTAATACAAAAACTGTATTTATGGGAGCTAAAAAGGATTTATGCCAGGATCAAGGGCTGTAGCCATACTGCTACGTGTTGAATCAGTTATTATTATAAAAATGTGCAATTATCAGGTCTCTCCCTCCTTTTTTATTTAGCCACAACAGTTCTGCTTAGGGGCCCACTGATGCAACCTTTTTGACATTAATAGAAACTTTGTTGGAAATGGGTATCTGTAGTCCCCCTTTAGCACTAGGATTATCAGTGCGGGTTGCCTTATCAGCCTTAGCTACAGACAGTCTCCAAAGTGGCGGTGCCTCAGGAATAAATGTATGGTCTTTATGGGGTAATTGACTTGCTTGGACAATTATAGAGTCCCCTCTCTGATAGCTCTTGGGGTCCCTGACACAGCTTTTACTCGTTGTCATCTAGGGTACTCAGAGCCTGTGATCTATTTGGCACTGCAAAATCAGAGAAATGTGGCAGATGCGGTCTCGGCATCACCCTTGGTGTCTCTGGGTTCAATGTACCATTAAAACATTGGCCTAGACAGTAGACTTCATAGATGTCAATAGAAAAACCCCAATGGGAATATTCCCATATCTTGAGTGGCCACGGTGAATAACCCCGCCTTTATGAAGAAGCTTTTAGCAACTCCGGGGTTCCTAAAATAAATAACTACACAGGCACCATCAGAAATGTTTTCTAGTAGCCCAATCCACCCCACTCACTTTGTGAACAGGATTTTGTGTGCTCTAACAGGTAAAAATAGATGCTTAGCTCTAAGCCAGTGAACAACTTTGTTATTTAAACATTCCACAGTCTCCCTAACCCCTGGCTTCAGTAGGGGGACATGAACCAGTACTGCCACATAAGAGAAACAGGCAGGTGGCAAATTAATGGTAACTAGCTCCTGTGAGGGAATGTTAATGTTGGGGGGGTCTATACTTGTTATGCTCCATGAGGGTTGGTCCACAGCATGAATCATGGTAGCAGACTCCCTATACGATTCCCATTTAATCTCTACATTTTTACCCAAGTTACGCACTGGGGGCCCTATTAGGATGGCGGACGGACCTGCGTCCGTCCGCCACCCCCGAGGAAGAGGGACCGTCCGCATGGGCAGCGGCAGTCCCTCCATGGAAATTAGGATGTGACCGCCACCCTGGCAGTCACATCCCCAACATTTAACATTGCGGTGGATGCTGCTTCAAGCAGCACCCGCCAGAAGGTTGAAACATGCATGTTGACCTTTGCATGCACGAAGCGGCAGGCACCGCGTGGTGCCTGCCGCTTTGTGCACGCAAAGGCAGGTACCCCCATGTGCAACCCCCACCCCCCTTCACCCCTGGGGGCCCGTTGCTGTGCCCCCAAAGAAAAGACCGTATGCCTTTCCACGGCGGAAATGCCGCCGTGGAAAGGCATAGGACTGCCCCCATCCTAATATGCCTGGCGGTGTCTGCCATGTTAGAGCTTTTCCGCCGCGGTGGGAAGGCGACCGCGGCGGAAAAGCTGCGGACGGAAAAAATATCCCCCAGCCATCCTTATCTGACGGGGGGTATTTTTTCAGTCCGCAGCGGTTAATCCGCATCCTCCGGGGTGGCGGTGGCTTCCGCCGGCCCGGAGGATGCGGATTATCCGCTATCATAATCGGCCCCTATATCTTGACTGGGACAAGCCGTAACCTCCACAGAGCATATCTTGAGGTCGGATCACTGACATAATATCGCTGTTATAAATATCGATGTAGCAAAATATCGATTAAAAAATATAGAATACCAAAATATCGACTTCCTATCTCCAAACGGGTAAGTACAAAAATATCTAATCAAAAATATCGATGTAAAAAACATAGTAAGTCAAAATATCGAATTTTTAAAATATCTTAAAAGTAATGTAAAAGCAATGAAATAATAAATATAATTAACTTAAACATACTTAAAATACTTAAATTACCTTAAAATTAATAAATAATTAATTTAAGTTAAAAATAAATAAACATACAATTAAATGTTTTAACACACATATATATATATATATATATATATATATATATATATAAACATAATATTAATACAAAATATACTATATTTTTTACCATAGGAAAGCAGGAGAGTAACATGTACTATTACCACCCCAGTAAATACAACAGTGGAGAAAGCGTTGGATAGCGTAGGGGTAAAAATTAATATTCCCACTCCAGAGAGTGCAACAGTAGAGAAAGAGTTGGATAGCGGGAGGGTAAAAATTACTATTCCCACTCCAGGGAGTGCAACAGTAGGGAAAGCTTTGGATAGCGGGAGAGTTAAAATTACTATTCCCCCTCCAAAGAGTGCAACAGTAGGGAAAGCGTTGGATAGCGTAGGGGTAAAAATTACTATTCCCACTCCAGAAAGTGCAACAGTAGGGAAAGCGTTGGATAGCGGGAGGGTTAAAATTACTATTTCCACTCCAGAGAGTGCAACAGTAGGGAAAGTGTTGGATAGCGTAGGGGTAAAAATTACTATTCCCACTCCAGTGAGTGCAACAGTAGGGAAAGCGTTGGATAGCATAGGGGTAAAAATTACTATTCCCACTCCAGAGAGTGCAACAGTCGGGAAAGCGATGGATAGCGGGAGAGTTAAAATTACTATTCCCACTCCAAAGAGTGCAACAGTAGGGAAAGCATTGGATAGCGAAGGGGTAAAAATTACTATTCCCACTCCAGAAAGTGCAACAGTAGGGAAAGCGTTGGATAGTGGGAGGGTTAAAATTACTATTCCCACTCCAGAGAGCGCACAGTAGGGAAAGTGTTAGATAGCAAAGGGGTAAAAATTACTATTCCCACTCCAGTGAGTGCAACAGTAGGGAAAGCGTTGGATAGCGTAGGGGTAAAAATTACTATTCCCACTACAAAGAGTGCAACAGTAGGGAAAGTGTTGGATAGCGTAGGGGTAAAAATTACTATTCCCACTCCAAAGAGTGCAACAGTAGGGAAAGCATTCGATAGCGTAGGGGAAAAAATACTTATTCCCACTCCAGAAAGTGCAACAGTAGGGAATGCTTTGGATAGCGGGAGGGTTAAAATTACTATTCCCACTCCAGAGAGTGCAACAGTAGGGAAAGTGTTCGATAGCGTAGGAGTAAAAATTACTATTCCCAATTCAGAGAGTGCAACAGTAGGGAAACCATTGGATAGCGTACGGGTAAAAATTACTATTCCCACTCCAGTGAGTGCAACAGTAGGGAAAGCGTTGGATAGCGTAGGGGTATAAATTACTATTCCCACCCCAGAGAGTGCAACAGTAGGGAAAGAGTTGGATATAATAGGCATTACATGTGCTATTCCCACTCCAGTGAGTGCAACAGTAGGGAAAGCGTTGGATAGTGGGAGGGTTAAAATTACTATTCCCACTCCAGAGAGCGCACAGTAGGGAAAGTGTTAGATAGCGTAGGGGTAAAAATTACTATTCCCACTCCAGTGAGTGCAACAGTAGGGAAAGCATTGGATAGCGTAGGGGTAAAAATTACTATTCCCACTCCAAAGAGTGCAACAGTAGGGAAAGCATTGGATAGCGTAGGGGTAAAAATACTTATTCCCACTCCAGAAAGTGCAACAGTAGGGAATGCTGTGGATAGCGGGAGGGTTAAAATTACTATTCCCACTCCAGAGAGTGCAACAGTAGGGAAAGTGTTGGATAGCGTAGGAGTAAAAATTACTATTCCCACTCCAGTGAGTGCAACAGTAGAGAAAGCGTGGATAGCGTAGGGGTACAAATTACTATTCCCACTCCAGAGAGTGCAACAGTCGGGAAAGCGTTGGATAGTGGGAGAGTTAAAATTACTATTCCCACTCCAAAGAGTGCAACAGTAGGGAAAGCATTGGATAGCGTAGGGGTAAAAATTACTATTCCCACTCCAGAAAGTGCAACAGTAGGGAAAGAGTTGGATAGTGGGAGGGTGAAAATTACTATTCTCACTCCAGAGAGTGCAACAGTAGGTAAAGTGTTAGATAGCGTAGGGGTAAAAATTACTATTCCCACTCCAGTGAGTGCAGCAGTAGGGAAAGCGTTGGATAGCGTAGGGGTAAAAATTACTATTCCCACTCCAAAGAGTGCAACAGTAGGGAAAGTGTGGGATAGCGTAGGGGTAAAAATTATTATTCCCACTCCAAAGAGTGCAACAGTAGGGAAAGCATTGGATAGCGTAGGGGTAAAAATAACTATTCCCACTCCAGAAAGTGCAACAGTAGGGAAAGCGTTGGATAGCGGGAGGGTTAAAATTACTATTCCCACTCCAGAGAGTGCAACAGTAGAGAAAGTGTTCGATAGCGTAGGAGTAAAAATTACTATTCCCAATTCAGAGAGTGCAACAGTAGGGAAAGCGTTGGATAGCGTAGGGGTAAAAATTACTATTCCCACTCCAGTGAGTGCAACAGTAGGGAAAGCGTTGGATAGCGCAGGGGTATAAATTACTATTCCCACCCCAGAGAGTGCAACAGTAGGGAAAGCGTTGGATAGCATAGGCATAAAATTTACTATTCCCACTCCAGTGAGTGCAACAGTAGGGAAAGCGTTGGATAGCGGGAGGGTAAAAATTACTATTGCCACTCCAAGGAGTGTAACAGTAGGGAAAGTGTTGGATAGCGTAGGAGTAAAAATTACTATTCCCACTCCAGTGAGTGCAACAGTAGAGAAAGCGTGGATAGCGTAGGGGTACAAATTACTATTCCCACTCCAGAGAGTGCAACAGTCGGGAAAGTGTTGGATAGTGGGAGAGTTAAAATTACTATTCCCACTCCAAAGAGTGCAACAGTAGGGAAAGCATTGGATAGCGTAGGGGTAAAAATTACTATTCCCACTCCAGAAAGTGCAACAGTAGGGAAAGCGTTGGATAGTGGGAGGGTGAAAATTACTATTCCCACTCCAGAGAGTGCAACAGTAGGTAAAGTGTTAGATAGCGTAGGGGTAAAAATTACTATTCCCACTCCAGTGAGTGCAGCAGTAGGGAAAGCGTTGGATAGCGTAGGGGTAAAAATTACTATTCCCACTCCAAAGAGTGCAACAGTAGGGAAAGTGTGGGATAGCGTAGGGGTAAAAATTATTATTCCCACTCCAAAGAGTGCAACAGTAGGGAAAGCATTGGATAGCGTAGGGGTAAAAATAACTATTCCCACTCCAGAAAGTGCAACAGTAGGGAAAGCGTTGGATAGCGGGAGGGTTAAAATTACTATTCCCACTCCAGAGAGTGCAACAGTAGGGAAAGTGTTGGATAGCGTAGGAGTAAAAATTACTACTCCCAATTCAGTGAGTGCAACAGTAGGGAAAGCATTGGATAGCGTAGGGGTAAAAATTACTATTCCCACTCCAGTGAGTGCAACAGTAGGGAAAGTGTTGGATAGCGTAGGAGTAAAAATTACTATCCCCAATTCAGTGAGTGCAACAGTAGGGAAAGTGTTGGATAGCGTAGGGGTAAAAATTACTATTCTCACTCCAGTGAGTGCAACAGTAGGGAAAGCGTTGGATAGCATAGGCATAACATTTACTATTCCCACTCCAGTGAGTGCAACAGTAGGGAAAGCGTTGGATAGCGGGAGGGTAAAAATTACTATTGCCTCTCCAAAGAGTGTAACAGTAGGGAAAGTGTTGGATAGCGTAGGAGTAAAAATTACTATTCCCACTCCAGTGAGTGCAACAGTAGAGAAAGCGTGGATAGCGTAGGGGTACAAATTACTATTCCCACTCCAGAGAGTGCAACAGTAGAGAAAGCGTTGGATAGCGGGAGGGTAAAAATTACTATTCCCACTCCAGAGAGTGCAACAGTCGGGAAAACGATGGATAGCGGGAGAGTTAAAATTACTATTCCCACTCCAAAGAGTGCAACAGTAGGGAAAGCATTGGATAGCGAAGGGGTAAAAATTACTATTCCCACTCCAGAAAGTGCAACAGTAGGGAAAGCGTTGGATAGTGGGAGGGTTAAAATTACTATTCCCACTCCAGAGAGCGCACAGTAGGGAAAGTGTTAGATAGCGTAGGGGTAAAAATTACTATTCCCACTCCAGTGAATGCAACAGTAGGGAAAGTGTTGGATAGCGTAAGGGTAAAAATTACTATTCCCACTCCAAAGAGTGCAACAGTAGGGAAAGTGTTGGATAGGGTAGGGATAAAAATTACTATTCCCACTCCAAAGAGTGCAACAGTAGGGAAAGCATTGGATAGCGTAGGGGTAAAAATAACTATTCCCACTCCAGAAAGTGCAACAGTAGGGAATGCTTTGGATAGCGGGAGGGTTAAAATTACTATTCCCACTCCAGAGAGTGCAACAGTAGGGAAAGTGTTCGATAGCGTAGGAGTAAAAATTACTATTCCCAATTCAGAGAGTGCAACAGTAGGGAAAGCGTTGGATACGTAGGGGTAAAAATTACTATTCCCACTCCAGTGAGTGCAACAGTAGGGAAAGCGTTGGATAGCGTAGGGGTATAAATTACTATTCCCACCCCAGAGAGTGCAACAGTAGGGAAAGCGTTGGATAGCATAGGCATAAAATTTACTATTCCCACTCCAGTGAGTGCAACAGTAGGGAAAGCGTTGGATAGCGGGAGGGTAAAAATTACTATTGCCACTCCAAGGAGTGTAACAGTAGGGAAAGTGTTGGATAGCGTAGGAGTAAAAATTACTATTCCCACTCCAGTGAGTGCAACAGTAGAGAAAGCGTGGATTGCGTAGGGGTACAAATTACTATTCCCACTCCAGAGAGTGCAACAGTAGAGAAAGCGTTGGATAGCGGGAGGGTAAAAATTACTATTCCCACTACAGAGAATGCAACAGTAGGGAAAGCGTTGGATAGCGTAGGGGTAAAAATTACTATTCCCACTCCAATGAGTGCAGCAGTAGGGAAAGCGTTGGATAGCGTAGGGGTAAAAATTACTATTCCCACTCCAAAGAGTGCAACAGTAGGGAAAGTGTTGGATAGCGTAGGAGTAAAAATTACTATTCCCACTCCAAAGAGTGCAACAGTAGGGAAAGCATTGGATAGCGTAGGGGTAAAAATTACTATTCCCACTCCAGTCAGTGCAACAGTAGGGAAAGCGTTGGATAACGTATGTGTAAAAATTACTCTTCACACTCCAGAGAGTGCAACAGTAGGGAAAGTAAATACTTCATATATGAATAAAAATAAATTAAATATTAATACCAAATACAAATTAATTGAAAGTAATTAACATTTTTATATAATATAATAATTAATCAATTAAAAATACAAAAAAAGTATTACAAATAATTACCTATTAATACAAATTAATTACCAATTAACAAATAATTAATTAACAATTAAAAGATTATTAAAAATGACAACAAAACAAAACCAATAAATAAATAACATTATTTAATTAATTACAATTAAATTATTTCCTACCCTATTCCCCTATAAACCCACAACCCACTACAGAAAATAAATTAATACAATTAACATAATTATAAATTAAACTAATAATTAAATACCAATTAAAAATTGAAATACCAATTAATTCCAAATAAATTACAATAAATAAATTTAAAAATGTAATTAATTATACTTAAATTACTTCCCACCCTATTCCCCTATAAAACCACAACTCACTACAGAAAATACATTAAAAAATTACATAGTTATCAATTAATCAATTAAATAAAATGAATTACCAATTATATTTTAATTAATTACCAATTAAAAGTTTAAATATCAATTAGTTAAAAAAACAATAAATACATTTAAAAATTCAAATAATTGAATTTAAATTACTTCCCACCCTATTCCCCTAAAAACCCACAACCCGCTACAGAAAATACATTAATAAAATTATCATAATTATCAATTAATCGATTAATTAAAATAATTACCAATTATATTGTAATTAATTACCAATTAATTATTAATTAACAATTAATTCAAAATAAATACCAATAAATACATTGACATATTTAATTAATTATAATTAAATTACTTCCCACCCTATTCCCCTATAAACCCACAACCCGCTACAGAATTATATTACGCAAAAATTAAATGCCATAAAATGAATTAATTAAAATAAATTATAAAATAAATATACACTTTTGTTATGTTATGTTATTGATTTTTATTATGCGCACAGCTGCTCCAGCGAAGGAGCGTCCTGGCGCAGTGACAAGGTAGGACACAACATAACAGAAACTAAACATTAAGACCACTGGAGAACATTTTAAATCAAGAAAGTCTTGATAGATTTCCGGAAAAGCATAAGGTCCTCCAACAGGCGGATTTCAACCGGGAGGGAATTCCAGAGGGTTGCAGCTTTAACACTTAAAGAGCGTCCGCCCTCCCGACAGAGCCTGAATCTGGGGACTACAGCAAGAGCCTGACCTTGAGAACGAAGAGTACGTGTAGGTACATAAAAAGACAGGAAGCTAGACATGATTTGAGGGCCTATGCCTTTCAGAATTTTAAAGGCCAGACACAAGATTTTAAAATAAATTCGCTTCCTCACTGGAAGCCAGTGCAAGGAGCGGAGGACATTTGACATTTGACACAGGGCAAAATCTGGGCAGGCCTACAATTACTCTGGCCGCGGCATTTTGTACCCGTTGTAAACGGGTAATTTCTGTCAGGTTAGCCCCTACCAGGAGAGAGCTGGCATAATCCAGGCGCGAGATGACAGTAGCCTGTATAACCAGCTGCCTGGTCGGGGCATCAAAAAACTTAAGGGCAGGTCTTAAACCCCTAAGAAGTCCAAAACAGCATGCTGCTGTTTTCTTAGTGTGGCCCACAAAAGTAAGACCGGCATCCAGCCAAACTCCCAGATTTTTCAATTCCGATACGGGAGTTGGAGCAGGTCCCAACTCAGCCGGCCACCATTGATCGCCCCATAATTCCACTCTCTTTCCGATGATCATCACCTCAGTCTTGGTGGCATTAAGCTGGAGACAGTTCCCTGTCAACCAGGTAGCCACCGCCTTCAGTCCGTTCTGAAACCTGGGGGCATCATATTCCGCGTCCCCGCTGAGAGTAACCGCCAGCTGAGTGTCGTCGGCATATGAGACCAGGGTTAGGCCCCACTGCCTAATGACTTCAGCCAGCGGTCTCACGTATAGGTTGAATAACGTGGGGCTCAGCGAGGATCCCTGCGGAACCCCCATGGCCAGCGGCTGAAAATTGGACTTGAAGGGAGGGGTGGCCACACAGAAGGAACGACCATCAAGAAAGGAGCGGAACCACTGCAGAGCCTGGCCCCCGACACCAATCTCCGCAAGCCGGTGCAACAGGATGCTGTGGGACACCGTGTCAAAGGCGGCGCTGAGGTCTAATAATATCAGCGCCGCCGTCTGACCAGCATCCAACACCGCTCGCAGATGCTCTACCATCACGAGAAGGGCGGTTTCCATGCTGTGCCCAGCACGGAAGACATTCTGTGTGGGGTCAAGGGCATTAGACCGGACAAGATGTTCCGACAGGGCCAGATTGACATGAGCCTCCATTATCTTCGCCGGCCAGGGTAACAAAGAGATCGGGCGATAACTTTCGGGCTTCGAGGGGTCCAGGGTGGGCTTCTTAAGGATTGGGGAAACCACCGCCTGCTTCCATTTCGTTGGAACCACACCTGACTCCAGTGAGAGGTTGACTAAAGAACACACAACCGAGCGTCCCAAGAAGGCCTGATCTCTAAAAAGAGCAGGTCTTACTGGATCCAACGGAGAGCCAGATTTGACCTTCGACGCAAGTTTGTCAAACCCTTCCGGGAGTAGGGGAGGGAAAGAATGCAAGGTAAGGTGGCTTAAAGCCCCATCTGAGACTCCCAGGTCAGTCCCTGTGCTGGGGAATGCCCGATAGATAGCCTGGACCTTTCCCAAAAAGTAAGAGGCCAGAGACTCACAGTGGGAGGTAGAGCCAGAATCCACAGAGGGAGTCCGCTTCGCCAAAAGATCTTTCACGGCCTTGAATATAGTCTTTGACGGATTTAAGCTGTTACTAAATTCCGCAGCATAAAATGCCGCACGGGCCTTACAAATAGCACGGTGATAGCTCCTGACGGAGGCAACATATGCAGCTTTCAAATCAGCCTCATAAGTCCTCCGCCATGCTCTCTCCATCCGTCTGCAGATTCCCTTCAAGGCACGCAAGGCACCGTCGTACCAAGGGCTCGACTCTCTGGTACTGATTTTACTCGAAACGATGGGAATCAGAGAGTCCAAGGCCCTGGAGATCCAAGTGCAAAACTGGTCATAGCCTGCTTCCACATCATTCAGTGGGCCCAGTGGCTCTACCGCTAGGAGACGTTGGAGATCATCCAGCCTAAGTTTATTCCAGTGTCTCCTGGATACCCTTCTGACCGAGGGGATGGAGGGGATCACAGGTAAAAGGCAGTGGATGGTCACCAAAAAATGATCTGTCCACCCAAGCAGAGAGATGGAAATAACCTTTGTCTCAGCCAGATTGGTAAAACAGGGGTCCAAAATATGACCCCCTACATGAGTGGGCTGAGATACCTGCTGGGTGAGCTGGAGAGCCTCTAGGTCAGCCAGGATGCTGCGTATCGTCGGGTTAGTTGGAATATCAAAATGTAGGTTCAGATCACCCAGGATGGAATAATTAGCACAGCCCATAGCTAATGTGCTGACAGCATCGGGGAATGAGTTTCTGAACACCACATCACTACCCGGTGGACGGTATACAATCATCCCAGAGAACGTAAACTGGGGGCTGACCGAGATTTTAAACGAGGCGCTTTCGCAACCGGCGATGTTAAGGCTACTCCATACGCAGGCAAAACAGGACCTGACTATTAGGGCTATACCCCCACCTCTCGATGACCGATTTAAGGTGTACATAGAATAACCCGGGGGGCAAGCTAGATTAATAATAGCTACATCCGCATCCTGCAGCCAGGTCTCTGTAATGGCAAAAACATCGGGAGCTTCATCCTCAATGAGATCATAGATGTCTTGATAGTGTTTCGATAACGATCTGACATTCAAATTCAGGACCCGCAAAAAAGGTGGCAAGCCCTTAACAGGGGGGGCAGCTGGCATACTCCTCCGGAGGATAAACCCCGGACGGTCAAGCACCCATCCGTTACACGGGCACTGAAACGGGCCACAAAGAGGATGAACAGGAGAGAACCTGCACCGATGAATGGCCTGGCCGATAGCGCACAAACTCTCTCTGGAGTATGTGAGCATCACAGCGCACGTCAAATGCCTCGCCTGCCACAGTCCACTTACCCGCAGCGCCCCGCACGGCCTTAGCGCGGACGGGCGCAGACGGGCAGGACTCTGGCACGACTCCGGCCACGCGAAGGCGCGCCCGCTACGCGATCCCGCTATGCTAGGGGGGGAGCTTTAAGTAGGCGTTCCCTCGGTGTGACCTGCGCAGTGAAGCGCTGGCGGATGCAATCTCCTCCACCCCACTCCAAGATGGCGGCCCACCCCAGGCACCGGACCCGCCAAGCGGCGGTGAGGTTGCAATTTACCGTGCAGGTAAGGGGGCAGTAAAACACAGGGTCCCAGCAGACCTAAAAAAAGAAATTAAGTTTTTTTAAAATGCGCTAATCAGTGAGCGCTCAAAACGCTCCTGGCAGCCGCACGCTACCTTGTCTAAGCGCTGGGAGGCAGGGACTCGCCTTAAGTAGGCGTTCCCTCGGTGTGACCTGCGCAGTGAAGCGCTGGCGGATGCAATCTCCTCCACCCCACTCCAAGATGGCGGCCCACCCCAGGCACCGGACCCGCCAAGCGGCGGTGAGGTTGCAATTTACCGTGCAGGTAAGGGGGCAGTAAAACACAGGGTCCCAGCAGACCTAAAAAAAGAAATTACGTTTTTTTAAAATGCGCTAATCAGTGAGCGCTCAAAACGCTCCTGGCAGCCGCACGCTACCTTCACACATATACTAACATAAAAAATACTTTTAAAAATTAATATTAACTTACTTACCTCAAATTCGATATTTTTGTTGTCTATATTCTGTCCATTCTATGTTGTTGTTGTCTATATTCTGTCCATTCTATATTTTTGTTGCCTATATTCTGTCCATTCGATATTTTGTCCATTCTATATTTTTGATTCGATATTAATGCTATTCTATTCGATATTTTTGTAGTCTATATTGTGTCCATTCGATATTGTGTCCATTCTATATTTTTAACTCTATATTAATGTAATTCGATATTAAAAACTCGATATTTTGAATGTATACCCTTGAGGTCATAGCCTCTCATTTGGTGGCATTACATCCTCCACCCTACCCAGTCTTTCTTTGAAAGGCATTAATAGGTCATTAATGACAGTTGTTAGCTTCTCCCAGAAGGGGGCCCATGCTTACTTGTCCATAGGATTACTGTTATTATCAGTCACCCCTTGCAGAGAAAGAATATCCGGGGAACTCAAATTAACAAAACCATGATTCTGTTTCTTTCTTTTGCGTTTAGCTAGTGGTGGATGGGCAGTATTTTTCACTTTAGCTGTACCTGTAATGACCTGACATATGGAAATAGGGATTGATGCCGGTTCTGACACAGTAGGTATTTGACAGGTTGTAGAATTTGCAGACCCATTAATGCATCCTGTCCTCTTGCCGTCTTGGTCGTTACTCTGGCCAGTCTTCTCCTTGGTGGATGTCACAAATTCAGTTGCCACCATTTTGACCAGTCGCTGTAAGGGACATGCGCTATTCAGCTAAATCGATTTCTTTAGATAGAGCTCCAACGGCACGTGCAAGGAATGTATCTATAGTGGATCGCCTAGGGGTAATAATTGGCTCAGGTAGATGGCTTACCCATACTGCTGGCTAGCTGGTAGAAGCCACAAAAGACAGGGAAGAAAGGTTTACTTAACAATGGTCCCTCAGAGTCATATAGCTGGCAACTTCTGCATGCGATAACGTCCCATTAATACTGATAAGGCCCACAAAAGAGAAAGCCAAGAGAGTGGGCCCAGCCCAGCCACTGTCTGCCGCTGATGGGTGCAGACGGGCCCGTCCTTGGCATGGACGTGGCCCGAGAGCGGCCCGGGTGGGCCCACGCTGCGGGAGAGTGGAGCCAGTCTTGTGACGTTGGGAGGGCTGATGTCACCTCCTACGCCGTGTGCATGTGTTGCTTGCTGGGGGACCAATTCTGGGACCCACCCTAGCCACAGGAAAAAGCCAAGGAGCAGCAGGGGCCTCAGGCGGCCCTCCAGAGAATTCCATCCTGCATACATTTTTGTCGTGCAATAGTGGCATTTGGAACAGAAGGGTTGGTTTTAATTAGTCAATTTGGAATGAGTGAAATATGACGGTTTTAGGTGACATGCTGTAAAGATGTGATGTTGAAATCTTTTACGGATTTGCAACAATCCCACCATCTACTCCCTGCACAGAGGTGGAGAAATATCCATCTGACCCATGCATTGAGTAGTGTCCTGCCGATCAAACCAATTGTTCTGCCACGTTTCCCTATTCTCCACTACCTGTACACATGAAAGGAGTTTAGAGGGGTGGTCTAGGTCTACCCTAACAGACGTTGTTTACTCCTACTCCACCTCCACAGCCTTGCATACCTGGTGGGGACTTGGAAGTTCATCTACACACACAGGTCCTGCATGATGATTGATATACTCATGACAACCCATGACAAAGGACTTTGTGAGTTAAGGCTGAAGTTTAGTTATGTTAGGATTCTCTATCATTCGCACTGGTCTCCTGAGATTGTTATGCAAAGCAAAGATGTGCCCACACTTGCAGTGTTGGCGGTGTGGTTGAGATCAGGGAAACATATTGCACATTCTATGAGATGCCGGCACCTCCAGCCTTAGTGGCAGCAAATCTTGGACGTAGTTCGTCAACACTTACCCCCGAACAGTATTCTTAACCGCATGCGCGCTAGCGGTTTTCCCGCTGCGTGCTGCGATTTAAAAAAAACGCGTTACGTGACGAGCTCAGCTCGTCATCCGCGTAGCGCAGGTTACGCCCATGACGAGCTGAGCTCGTCATTAACGTAGAAGGGGTTAAGCAATGACTAGCTCTCTTATATGTTCTCTTACACCTTGTGCTGCTGTCCACACACATGACCAAATGGCTGTCTACAGCTTTAGCAGTGGTAAAAATGAGTACCCTTAGACTGTGTAATTTAGTCTGTATGTCCTGCTTGCTTTGCTTTCTAGTGTGCTTGCAGTGCTCTCGTATGTATTGATTATATGGACATTTAACTATTATATTACTATTTTTATAAGTCCAGTATTTTTTTTTGTTAAGCGCAAACTAATCACACCTAAGGGTCTCAAGGCACTGGGAGCTGTCGGGTAGATTAAGTGAGCTGTTGTCCAGAGTCACATGGTGCTGAGCAGAGCTGCTGCTGGGAATTGAACAGTGAGCGCTGTGCTCCAGATTCAGAGGCTTGAGCTGTAATTCCAAGTCTTCATCAGTGGCATCCTCGACAATTATGTAAGAACTCGGATCACAAGTTCTGTCTATGGCTTCATCGGAACTGCAGCTGCTCTGATACAGGACCTCGCATCACAGCCCACAGCATCTCCAGAATAACTTCTGCACAACGCATCCCAAATGAAGGATCTCGCAAAGCTCCACAGCCAGGATTTGAGGTAATTTTTCAGCATAACTAGCTTTGTCACACCCAGGACTGGACTGGCAACCCAAAGCAGCCCTGACAATTTTCTAGGACCAGCCCGAAGGGAAGCACTGCTTGGTCCCGGCAGGTTGGAAACGTTTGCTTGCTGCTTCTGTTACTAGGTCTGATATTGCAGCACCTCTGCACAACCGGCCTCTAGTAACAAAACTGGCCCCCACAGCTGCAAAACTGGCACCTACCCTTCCAGCCTCCTGGGGAAACGCCGATGCACAGTACGGCCACTCCGGCCCTGGTCACACCACGCTAAAGCTGCCACATGGCTGGGCCAGTATTATGCAGAGACTTACAGTATTATGCAGGGATTTGTAGTTGGAATTTTGATTTGTTAAGACCTCATAGTGTGATTTATTAAACACACTATTACTAGTCCTGGCACATTCTTTGAATGCTAATAAACAACAAACTTAGGGGTCTAATTAGAAATCCCAGTGTGATTCTATGCTTTTATAATCATGTCAATTGTACATGAGGACAAACACAGCAAATCCAACAAACCATACCACCAAAAGTGAAGCACCAGTACACGTGAGTCACCCCTAGTTAAGGATTCCCATCAAAAGTCTTGCATGGATCAATATTCTCATTTGGTAGTCCTTATCGGGTATCGTGTCTCTTGATCATTGAGACCGGCATACCCAGACAGCCAGTTCGGGGTAGCGACCCACAATCACTCGGTACTACCACATGATGTTGATACGATGGGAAGTGCAGTGCAAAAGCAAAAAAGTGGTGATTTAAAAAAGGATAGGGAACTTAACACAAACCAGTTTTAATGAACGTTAGCCCCTTCCCCTTTAAAAACAAGAACAGTATAACATCATCAACGCAGTCCACACAAATAGCTGCGAGGAGACCAACATGTTTCAGCCCCAATGGGAAAATTCCCCAGGCTTTCGTCAGGGTCTCTGTTCTAAATATATGCTACTGCTTATAAGTGAATAAAGTGTGAAAAAACTATACAAAAAACACACAAGTGAAAACCAGTAAAGGATATAATTTTCCTTCAACTGTATCAACTCCTCTCTTCGGCACCTGGTCGACTTAGTACTGTATGTTGGGGACAAACATACCGGTGAATCACGATCAGTTATCATGGTCTGCTAAAAGAGATACATCGTTCCTCAAATATATACAAATTCATTACTCACCCAGGGTGTCCGGGGAGTGGACCTCACCTCTTCCTGGACCTGGCTCAGGATATGTGAGACCCCGCTCTACAATAACAGAAACCGGCTACGTAAATACAAAGGGCAGAGGGATCAAGCATTGATCTACTCTGGCACTGTAAACATTACAAAGTCATGAGGTCTTCTGTGCATGGAGTACACTTACATCTATCAAAACATTACCATTACAACCAGCTATCCAAACCCTTGTTAGCCACAAACTGGGAAGCCATTGGTGTGATAGTCACTAAAGTAAGAAATCAAGTGATAACAACCTTGATACAAAACTATTGAGAGAGGTAGAGATGTGTGTCCTACCTGTCCGTCGTTGTCTCAGGATGTGAGACTGAGTCAGGGGGAGGCACCGAACCTCCTTCGTTCTCCCTACTTCATTAGTCTGGTCTGATATAATAAACCAATCGGTGCCGGTGGGGGAGGGGCATGGCCGAGAGGCTGAGTTCGATCTCATTGCCCAATAACTTATTTCTCAGCATCCGCTGGTATAAGATGTAGATTGGAGACCGGGGGGAACCCGGGTCTGTGTCACCGACTGCCTTCGGTGTTTGAGAGACTTGCGCGCGTAATCTCACGAGACTAGCACGTCGGAACTACAGGATGACGTCACGCGTCAGTCTAGTGTAGTTTATTCATACCGTTTCCGCCATCTGAGGCAGGAAACGAGCGCTGTGAGCAGTGGAAGAACTACCAGATGACGTAGTAGTCCATGGAAAAGTAGTTCAATGTGGGCGAAAGTCGCTATAATCAACTTGGCATACAATAACTCACAGAGTCTGTAAACTATGACCCAAACTATGTTCAGCACCATAATCAAAGTAAATAGTTTATGTGAGGGAAAGTCAAGAGTGTAATTATAACCAGTTGTTCACTGTTTATGAGTGAAAACCCACAGGGGAGCGACAGTATAACTACAATCATCTGTCAAACCCCCTATCGAGTCCACACCCGCTGAATTATGTGGTGCAGATGAAACACTGAAGAAGTAAGGGGCACACGTAAGACACGGTAGCAGTAAATCCAATGTTGCTATAAACCTCCTATAAGGGGTCTTAGTCACCAGCATGAATCCAACAGATTTTAAGTGGCATGTCCTGGAAAAACCGTTCATTCCACCACATGTGAGTGATGTGTCTCGATTTTTGTTCTTACGTGAACAAAAGTGGGTTTTCAAATTGGGCACAGACAGACGAGGATTGAACGATGATATACCCTGGTTTAATCTGTCGTGAATATACATATAGGTATGCGAGAGTGATCTGCATAGTGCTGGTTGGATTCATGCTGGTGACTAAGACCCCTTATAGGAGGTTTATAGCAACATTGGATTTACTGCTACCGTGTCTTACGTGTGCCCCTTACTTCTTCAGTGTTTCATCTGCACCACATAATTCAGCGGGTGTGGACTCGATAGGGGGTTTGACAGATGATTGTAGTTATACTGTCGCTCCCCTGTGGGTTTTCACTCATAAACAGTGAACAACTGGTTATAATTACACTCTTGACTTTCCCTCACATAAACTATTTACTTTGATTATGGTGCTGAACATAGTTTGGGTCATAGTTTACAGACTCTGTGAGTTATTGTATGCCAAGTTGATTATAGCGACTTTCGCCCACATTGAACTACTTTTCCATGGACTACTACGTCATCTGGTAGTTCTTCCACTGCTCACAGCGCTCGTTTCCTGCCTCAGATGGCGGAAACGGTATGAATAAACTACACTAGACTGACGCGTGACGTCATCCTGTAGTTCCGACGTGCTAGTCTCGTGAGATTACGCGTGCAAGTCTCTCAAACACCGAAGGCAGTCGGTGACACAGACCCGGGTTCCCCCCGGTCTCCAATCTACATCTTATACCAGCGGATGCTGAGAAATAAGTTATTGGGCAATGAGATCGAACTCAGCCTCTCGGCCATGCCCCTCCCCCACCGGCACCGATTGGTTTATTATATCAGACCAGACTAATGAAGTAGGGAGAACGAAGGAGGTTCGGTGCCTCCCCCTGACTCAGTCTCACATCCTGAGACAACGACGGACAGGTAGGACACACATCTCTACCTCTCTCAATAGTTTTGTATCAAGGTTGTTATCACTTGATTTCTTACTTTAGTGACTATCACACCAATGGCTTCCCAGTTTGTGGCTAACAAGGGTTTGGATAGCTGGTTGTAATGGTAATGTTTTGATAGATGTAAGTGTACTCCATGCACAGAAGACCTCATGACTTCGTAATGTTTACAGTGCCAGAGTAGATCAATGCTTGATCCCTCTGCCCTTTGTATTTACGTAGCCGGTTTCTGTTATTGTAGAGCGGGGTCTCACATATCCTGAGCCAGGTCCAGGAAGAGGTGAGGTCCACTCCCCGGACACCCTGGGTGAGTAATGAATTTGTATATATTTGAGGAACGATGTATCTCTTTTAGCAGACCATGATAACTGATCGTGATTCACCGGTATGTTTGTCCCCAACATACAGTACTAAGTCGACCAGGCGCCGAAGAGAGGAGTTGATACAGTTGAAGGAAAATTATATCCTTTACTGGTTTTCACTTGTGTGTTTTTTGTATAGTTTTTTCACACTTTATTCACTTATAAGCAGTAGCATATATTTAGAACAGAGACCCTGACGAAAGCCTGGGGAATTTTCCCATTGGGGCTGAAACATGTTGGTCTCCTCGCAGCTATTTGTGTGGACTGCGTTGATGATGTTATACTGTTCTTGTTTTTAAAGGGGAAGGGGCTAACGTTCATTAAAACTGGTTTGTGTTAAGTTCCCTATCCTTTTTTAAATCACCACTTTTTTGCTTTTGCACTGCACTTCCCATCGTATCAACATCATGTGGTAGTACCGAGTGATTGTGGGTCGCTACCCCGAACTGGCTGTCTGGGTATGCCGGTCTCAATGATCAAGAGACACGATACCCGATAAGGACTACCAAATGAGAATATTGATCCATGCAAGACTTTTGATGGGAATCCTTAACTAGGGGTGACTCACGTTTACTGGTGCTTCACTTTTGGTGGTATGGTTTGTTGGATTTGCTGTGTTTGTCCTCATGTACAATTGACATGATTACAAAAGCATAGAATCACACTGGGATTTCTAATTAGACCCCTAAGTTTGTTGTTTATTAGCTTGTTCCTGTGGGGGATAATACTTAGGCTTGGTCTCTAAACATCCCTCTAGCCCTACAATACTGTGTGGTTTTTTCGTACATTCTTTGAATGACCAGTGGTAAAAAACGCTCTTGGTGCAGCTCAAACAGCTAAAATTGTTCAATCAGAGAGTAGGCAATCAGCTGTCTTTAATATATATATGGTTCTGTGTCTTTGCACATGCTCAGGCAGTCTGCGGAAAAATAGACCGTCGAGATCAATACATACAGAGATAAACGGAAACCAAGAAAGGGAGAGAAGGGACAGAAGACACCGCGAGACCATGACACAGCAAGGAGGCAGGAAGCAAGAGAAAGTGCTTATGGCTGAAATTAAATGATAAAGAGCAACCTAGCACAACGAACTAAATGTGAAGGCAAATAATTCCAAAACCTGCAGCTCAGATAATGACAATCATGAAGCCAGGAAGGGATAAAACATATTTAAAACCGCCAAGTGGTACAAATATATTTAAAACACTTTGAAATTACTAAATAATATTAAATCTAACATTTCGTACAAATGCAGTGTAGGTGAAGTCTAGTAAAGTGTAAGGTGAGACGCCGGAAGCAAAGGGCAAAGTTTAGCAAAGTGCAATATGACACAAGGTGCACAGGTTAAATGCCCAGTGAATAAAAAATGATTTTAATGCAGATTAAACAGTGAAAATGCTTTTGTCTGTGCTTCAGATAGCTAGCACATCACCGAGATTAGCCACCTTATGTTAGATGAGGTGACTACTTGCGGGGATAGACAGCTTATCACAAAGCTCGCCCAAAATATGTCACAGTGAGGGATAAAATGGAAACAAGAATAATTACGATGACGTGGAGTACTTCAAGCATTCCATCATCACTTTGTGTGCTGACCATTCACGAAATAGGGTATACAGAGCCTAAAGTTCACCGAGAGGAGAATCAGCCAATGACCTCGCCAACAGTGAACCTGCGAGGTGTAAGTGTCTTAAAGACTTGATTGATCTTACATCTATATAAATTACTTCCAAAGTAACCTTTTCATATAATCATCCGTCAACAGCTAATGTCACAAAATAAACTTTGGTTATAAATCAATTCGTTGTCAGAAGTAAATAACGTACACAAATACTCTAATCTGATACATATTGTAAAGAAAAACAAGAACAAGACCCACAAAAACGAACAAACAAGAGCAAGAAGAAGAAGAACAACAAGAATAGGAAGAAGAAACGAGTTCCAAAATTGTAAAAAAAAGTAAGACTATACGGGACAAGAAGCCAGCATACAAGAGAGAACAACCAGATAAATATTGAGAAAGCGTACAGTGCACTCAATTGTGGGCTATGAAAGACCTGCTGTTTAAACATGTGTATTCTACTCCAGCTAGGTAACCATTTCCAGTGGAAGAAGTTCAATCTTTTTGAAAAATCAATGTCGATGAGTCTAAATGTATCAAATGTACCCCCAAGACCCTCATCGGGAAAATGTGGTATTCTAATTTAAGTCAGTTCCTGCGGCTTCCGTCAAAAAAGAAACACCGATGCATCAACATAATTAAAATATATGAGCAGTTAATCTTAATAAACATCCTATGTAGGTTAAAACGAGTTACGTCCTAGCAGATGCTTACTATTATGGTAGATCACAAACGATGTATTAAAAGAAAGCTTTACAAATTGACACACAACAATTGTAGTGTGTTATTATCCTGAATAACATCAAAACAACTCAGCAAACGACACCTAGTGAAAATAGTTAATCAAGTTTCCCTAACGTGCTCGTTTACACAATACTATTTCACTTATCCAAAAATTAAAGAATTTAGAAGAAACCACTGTGCTCAACAAAGTAGAATTAGAGTATAGAAAATTATAAATAAATGCATGCTGTCTCACAGGATTCAATTATTGCAAAGTAATATATGTTGTCTAAACAGAAGCAACAACCTTCCATTAAATCCGTTTGTAGTATGCAAACGATTAAACGCATAAGGCAAGACGTTGTCTATCGTTTATCAATTAAGTTAATATATGGCATATACTGGCACCTAACAAATAAAGGAACAGTAGCACCATTTAAAAACCTTAGTGGAAAGTATCCTATTTGAACATTGCTTTTATCTACTGACAATGTAGCCCGTTACATTTTTATTTCTTGCAATTGTCCAAATATTCTTTTGAAAGGTCAGCAAAAAATGTTTAGGACACCTGCTTCCCAGTCAGCCAGTCGCCCTCAAAATGAGATCATCTTGCAATTTCCACAGAGTAATATCCCAAAAGCACATGCAAACTGAAATATGAAGCTCAACATTAAAATAACCCCAAAAATACCCAACTCCACAAAGTATCATCCGAGTTTACCATACAATGTAATATCCCCTGGTTCACTGTCTACTAGTGGGAGAAGAGCTAAACAGTTACAAATACTTAACTGGGACTAATTGTTGTTACCATACAACTATGCATCCTGCATGAAAATCATTCAAATTCATAATGTGTCATCAGCATGGCATGCAACAGTATCACCTTAGATAATGGTCAATTCAAATCTCTTTTTGGAATTGAGGAGCGATAACATATTTCTGATAAAGAGTGTTGATAAGCTGGTAAAAATAAAACAAACGTGAACAATAATAGCATACGAATTGGACAATGACTAAAGGGTAACAGTCTCTGGGATGTTAGCTGTAGTAGGGCTGTTTGCCATACTAGTCAATAACTGAGCACCAGGCCAAGTGATATCTGGTAATCAATCAATCAATCAGCAAAATTTGTAGAGCGCGCTACTCACCCGCTATGGTCTCAAGGCGCTTGGAGGGGGGGAGTCGCTACTGCTCGAACAGCCAGGTCTTGAGTTGCTTTCTGAAGGAGAGATGGTCCTGGGTCATCCGAAGCTGGGTGGGTGAGGATTTCCATGTCTTGGCCGCCAGGTAGGAGAAGGATCTTCCTCCGGCCGTGGATTTGCGGATTTGTGGGACGGAGGCGAGGGCGAGGCTGGCGGATCGGAGCTGGCGGGTGGTGTGTAGAATGTGAGGCGGCTGTTGAGGTATTTCGGGCCCATGCTGTGGAGAGCCTTGTGTGCATGGGTGAGGAGTCTGAACGTGTTCCTCTTGGTGACGGGGAGCCAGTGCAGGTCTTTCAGATGGGCAGAGATGTGGCTGTGGTGAGGGATGCCCAGGATGAGTCAGGCAGAAGCGTTCTGTAGGCGCTGGAGTCTTTTCTGGAGTTTGGCTGTGGTTCCGGCATAGAGGGTGTTCCCGTAGTCCAGACGGCTGGTGACGAGGGCGTGGGTGACTGTCTTCCTGGTTTCTGTGGGGATCCACCGGAAGATCTTTCGGAGCATGCGCAGGGTGTTGAAGCAGGAAGACGAGACAGCGTTGACTTGTTTGGTCATCGTGAGGGAGGAGTCCAGGATGAAGCCCAGGTTGCGTGCACGGTCCGTTGGCTTGGGTGCGGTGCCCAGTGCAGGGGGCCTCCAGGAGTCATCCCAGGCGGAGGGGGATGGTCCGAGGATGAGGACTTCCTTCTTGTCTAAGTTCAGTTTCAGACGGCTGATCTTCATCCATTCCGCGAAGTCTTTCATTCCTTCCTGGAGGCTGGCTTTGGCGGTGGCAGGGTTGTTGGTGAGGGAGAGGATCAGCTGGGTGTTGTCGGCGTAGGAGATGATGTTAAGGTTGTGTTGGCGTGTGATGGTAGCGAGAGGGCTCATGTAGACGTTGAAGAGGGTGGGGCTGAGTGAGGATCCTTGCGTGACGCCGCAGACGACTTTGGTGGCCGTGGACTGACAATCATGGGCACACAAGAGACTAGAGATAAACCCAACAGTCAGGAGTCATTGGGCTGCTAAAGAATGACATTCAACAGCCACATGTAATACTTTGTTCACAGCATTTACTCTCTTTATCCATTGTTTTTATTTTAATGTTAGGACTTGCTCCACATCCACACTGCTTGCAGGGTTAACTAGATTGTCCAGATCTGTCAAAATTAGGGGATACAATGTGACCTCCAAGACTTCAGATAGTCATTGGACACAGTCCCAATAAAGCTGTTATTCTAAATGGGAAATGTTCTGAGAGGGAAAATTCGAATTTCATGCCCAGGTAAATCTTCTCACTGGTTGGATACTTTTGACACGTTTGCCCAGTCAATATTACTAAGTTGGCACTTACTGAGTTTTTCAGAGCTTTGAATCCTTCAGCAGGACAGTCCTGAGTCCCCAACCAAAGGTGTATCCGGGATAACGAGCAGCCCCTCCTCTGTGGTCACTCCAAACCAGGTCTGGGGTAGCTATTCTCCCACTGGGATTGGGGCCTACCTGACTGGGTGAACAAAGGATGGGGGCTACCTAAGTGTTAGTTAACATTTGCCTGTGACAGGGAAGGCCTCTTTGAATAAATTTAGTTCCAGGTTCTACCCCAGTTGGCTATTCTGCCAGGGAAAACAGCTTCCCACACCAAGACCGTTGTCTCTGCTCTGGGAGCACTGTTCATATGTCATTTAGAGCCATGCAGCAGCTGGGTGACTGTTAAAAGGTCAAAGCAAATTAACCTTTAGAAGTTCTGCCAGGGAAAAGGTAACTTTCTAAAAGTTACCTTTTATTAATATTTATTAACACTTTGACTTCACCATTATTTTGGGTTTATAATAAATATTAAAACTTTTTTTTAATCATTTGTCTAGTCGGTCCCTACCCTAGGATAGCAGAAATAATAATACATATTGCTTCTCTGTGCTTCTTGATGGGCCGGCATATCTAGGATGCAGCCAGTACGTCTGGCTAAGGACAGATTAAAGAAGTATACAACACCATTCCTGTTGCACTCAGGGCTGATGTAGGGCTCCACAGTACTTTGTGCAGGTAGTCTCAACTCTTTGTGGACATCCTTGTCATCTTTGAATGCCAGGCCATAAGATACTTTTCCCTTAGCCCCCTCTATTCACAGAACTGTATGCAAGCATATTTTTTTTAAGTGAGTTTACATTTTGAGATCAAAAAATAACATTTTTCAAGTAACTTTCTTGCCCTGCTTGTTTGTTCATGAGTCCAAGCTTTTCAGGTAACCACTTATTGGTCTGTGAGTTGGGGTATTTCACATTTAATTTTGAGCGATGACAGGAATATAGACAGGATTTATGGAAAAGGGCAGCATCTGGAAAACTATTAATTCTAAGTGTCTCATTTATAAGCTGGTGGATGCAGAGCATCTTTAAAAAATGGCAGATGTCTAGTTCGACAAAATTGCAGCTCCCCCCTCCCATCATTTGTAGGTGAGGGTGTTGCTCAGATATGAATTTACCTTAAAGAAATGGAAAGACAAGAGGTTTTTGGACAAACAGGAACTAGTTAGTTTAATTAAATGCAGCAGCTGGGAGAGTCTGAACAGAATGTGTCTGAGGAAAGTCTCGCAGTGTACAAAGTTATTGCTGGTATTATATACATCTGGTGAGGTACATTAAAACAATTTCTGCGTTCTTGAAAAGGCATCTCCGTCGTGAATTAACAAGGTTGGGCATCTGATAAAGATACAGATGACTTCAGGGAGAGCTAGTGTGGGCCAGTGTGAATGTGTCCACATGTCTGGTATGAGTAGCGCGTGATCACTATGTGTGGTGTGCATGTCCTGTCCTGATTGGCTGAGTGCTTCTCTCTATATGTGGTAATGTGATAACTAGCTTTGTGGTATTTTGGGGGGATGCAACCCTTTCACCAAATGTGTTTTATTGGGCCAATTTCTTAGGACCTGTTTGTGGTAGAACTGTGGGATTGACCAGTGTTTTCCCAAGCGCGCATTTGTCTTTGGGTTCAGAGAGGCCACACCTGTGATATGTTATTCGATAGGTGTGGGTCGCACGACCTGTCTGACCACGTATCTCTGACTCAGGGTTGATGGGGAGGTCACCACAGGTAAATCCGACAGCAATGATGCAAGTTCACTGGAACTCCTAAAAATAATATTGCAGTCTCTGGTATCATTTCTATCGACATTCTCAACCTTGCATGCACCTTTGTCATAGCGTACATTGATACTGTCTTTACTGATATTGGCATGGTTATGGTGTACAACAATATCGCTTTTACTGGTAACAGCATTGTCAGTCTGGCATAGATTTTGGCACACATTGACATTGCTACTACAGGTATCATCTCTGTTGTGCAGGCGTAGATTATGGAATACATTGACACTGCATGTACGGGCACTAACATTGTCATACGGGGCAGATTGTGGCATATGTTGACATCACATTTATTGGTTTGCCATTGTCAGGCCTGCACATATCATAGTGCTCATTGACATCATATATACCCATTTCAATAAAGAAATCTCCGGTTTTCCGATGCTGGAGACTCAGATGGCTCTGTTAACAAACATCCTTGACCTGGAGACTTATTAGTCTCAGGGCTGCCAGGTCACAGTGACAGTCACCATGATCTATTTATGGAAGAGCAACCATCACTAGTTTTACCTCTTTGTGACCTACCGGAAGGGAGAACAAGCGATGGCCTTTATCTGAAGAGAGAATGGTCCCTTAGCCTAAGAAACATTATTTTTTTCTCAACAAATTTCTTTCATTAAAGCAAAAAAAGGATTCAGAGTCGTCAAACAGTATGGAACAAGTTCTGCATTCTCTTCTGCCTTCAGTAAATTCTCCGCACCACACGGATGAGTGCACTAAAGGTGTTGGGCTCTCAACCAGGCAGAGAAGGCTCTCCAGTTATGTTCGTTGGTCCACTTCTAGGGCAAAGGAGGCCAGAGCCGACATCTACATGATGCAACAGTGTGTACACCTTTTCAAGTGGGAAAGATGAATGTTTGCTCCCTAGATGAATGTTTGCTCACCTGACTGGGTGAACAAAGGATGGGGGCTACCTAAGTGTTAGTTAACATTTGCCTGTGCCAATTAAATTTAGTTCCAGGTTCCACCCCAGTTGGCTATTCTGCCAGGGAAAACAGCTTCCAACACCAAGGCCTTTGTCTCTGCTCTGGGAGCACTGTTCATATGTCATTTAGAGCCATGCAGCAGCTGGGTGACTGTTGAAAGGTCAAAGCAAAATAACCTTTAGAAGTTCTGCCAGGGAAAAGGTAACTTTCTAAAAGTTACCTTTTATTAATATTTATTAACACTTTGACTTCACCATTATTTTGGGCTTATAATAAATATTTGAAAGTTTTTTTAATCATTTGTCTAGCTGGTCCCTATCCTAGGATAGCAGAAATAATAATACATATTGCTTCTCTGTGCTTCTTGATGGGCCGGCATATCTAGGATGCAGCCAGTACGTCTGGCTAAGGACAGATTAAAGAAGTATCCAACACCATTCCTGTTGCACTCAGGGCTGATGTAGGGCTCCACAGTACTTTGTGCAGGTAGTCTCAACTCTTTGTGGTCATGCTTGTCATCTTTGGATGCCTGGCCATAAGATACTTTTCCCTTAGCCCCTTCTATTCACAGAACTGTTTGCAAGCATATTTTTTTTAAGTGAGTTTACATTTTGAGATCAAAGAATAACATTTTTCAAGTAACTTTCTTGCTCTGCTTGTTTGTTCATGAGTCCAAGCTTTTCAGGTAACCACTTATTGGTCTATGAGTTGGGGTATTTCACATTTAATTTTGAGAGATGACAGGAATATAGAGAGGATTTATGGAAAAGGGCATCATCTGGAAAACTATTAATTCTAAGTGTCTCATTTATAAGCTGGTGGATGCAGAGCATCTTTCAAAAATGGCAGATGTCTAGTTCGACAAAATCGCAGCTCCCCCCTCCCATCATTTGTCGGTGAGGGTGTTGCTCAGATATGAATTTACCTTAAAGAAATGGAAAGACAAGAGGTTTTCGGACAAACAGGAACAAGTTAGTTTAATTAAATGCAGCAGCTGGGAGAGTCTCAACGGAATGTGTCTGAGGAAAGTCTCGAAGTGTACAAAGTTGTAGCTGGTATTATATACATCTGGTGAGGTACAATAAAACAATTTCTGCATTCTTGAAAAGGCATCTCAGTCGTGAATTAACAAGGTTGGGCATCTGATAAAGATACATATCACTGTCAAGTTCAGGGAGAGCTAGTGTGGGCCAGTGTGAATGTGTCCACATGTCTGGTATGAGGAGCGCGTCATAACTAGGGGGCCGATTCCGATTCGGGAGAAAAATCCGTCCTACGATTCGTATTCGTAGCCGTTTCCGTACGATTTCGAAAAGACCGTCCAAATAGCTAAGTACGATCCGATTCCCGAAAATACGTACGAAAATCAGCGAACCGTACGAATCACAAGCGAAGACCCGCATGAAATGTCTTCGGAACTCCAACTGTACGATTTGTAAACATGCCGTACGAACTAAGAAGTACGATCCTGCCCAGGGAGGAAGTACGCGATTTGTACGGGCAAACGTTGTCCCTCATAAATCACGATTCGTACGGAAAACATCGCGTATGAGCGAGCCACATCAACAAATACGAGGTGCACACCCCACAATCAAGCGTACACGTACCCCCGACACGATAAACAACCCTAACTGCCAGACGCATTAATAAATACGAGGCGCACACCCCACAATCAAGCGTACACGTACCCCCCACACGATAAACGACCCTAACTGCCAGACGTATTAACAAATACGAGGCGCCCACCCCACAATCAAGCGAACACCTACCTCCCCACACGACAAACGACCCTAACTGCCAGACGCGCAAACAAATACGAGGTGCCCACCCCACAATCAAGCGTACACGTACCCCCGACACGATAAACGACCCTAACTGCCAGACGCATTAACAAATACGAGGCGCACACCCCACAATCAAGCGAACATGTACCCCCCACACAACAAACGACCCTAACTGCCAGACGCGCAAACAAATACGAGTTGCACACCCCACAATCTAGCGAACACGTACCCCGGACACGATATACGACCCTAACTGCCAGACCCATTAACAAATACGATGCGCACACCCCATTATCAGGCATACACGTACCCCCCCACACGACAAACGACCCTAACTGCCAGATGCACTAACAAATACAAGGCGCACACCCCACAATCAAGCGTACACGTACCCCAGACACGAAATACGACCCTAACTGCCAGACGCATTAACAAATACGAGGCGCTCACCCCACAATAAAGCGTACACGTACCCCGGACACGAAATACGACCCTAACTGCCAGACGCATTAACAAATACGAGGCGCACACCCCACAATCAAGCGTACACATACCCCCGGACACTATAAACGACCCTAACTGCCAGACGCATTAACAAATACGAGGTGCACACCCCTCAATCAAGCTTACACATACCCCGGACATGATAAACGACCCTAACTGCACACCCCAATAAACAAGGCTACAGTCTACACAGCATATGAAAACAATGTCCTTGGCACATACAAGCAAACAAACAGAGGGCCCAAGTCACAACCACCCCTTATGACACACCCACAAACATTTCAAAATAAGCCACACCCAGAAATGGACCAATAAAAGGACCCACACATACAACCCATCATCCTTTGCAACATACCTAATATACTGACATCACACCAACAACTGCAGCCACACACCTTCACATATACACCCTATCTCATTCACACACACCACCCCCTTCACAATCAGACCCACAAACCCTCATCCATACACACCATCACCCCCCCAATCACATACACCCCACACCATGACTACACCAAAGGGTCCAAAGTTCACTAACCCGGAGATGGAGATCCTCACAGATGAAGTCATCAGAGTCTATCCACAGCTGTTTGGTGCATTGGTCAGACAGACCAGCATAGCTCAAAAGACACGCTTGTGGGAGAGGATAGTCGAGAAGGTGAATGCTGTTGCACCCATCAGGCGCACAAGGGCGGTTTGCCAGAACAGGTGGTACGATCTGCGAAGGATGGTCAAGCGCAAGATGGATGAGGACTACGCCAACGCTCATCACACTGGAGGTGGACCTCCCCGCAGACCTGCACAATACCAGCCCTGGGAGGAGAAAGTCATGGCCATGCTACCACCGGTGGGAGTTCACAGAATCGAAGGAACCGTGGAACCTGGTGAGTGTACAAACAACTTATGTAACATGGGGTGACACCCAGCAGTGCCCAACAGTAGGGGGGGTGTGGGTGTGTGTGTTGGGGTGTGGGGGTGTGTGGCCATGACTCCCAGCAGTGCCCAACAATAGGGGGGGTGGGGGGTGTTGGGGTGTGGGGGGGTGTGGCCATGACTCCCAGTATTGCCGAACAGTAGGGGGTATGGGGGGGGTGAGGGGTGGCCATGACTCCCAGCAGTGCCCAACAGTAGGGGGGTGTGGGGGTGTGGGGGTGTGTGTTGGGGTGTGGGGGGGTGTGGCCATGACTCCCAGCAGTGCCCAACAGTAGGGGGTGTGGGGGTGTGTGTTGGGGTGTGGGGGGGTGGCCATGACTCCCAGTATTGCCCAACAGTAGGGGGGTGTGGGGGTGGGGGGTGGGGGGGTGGCCATGACTTCCAGCAGTGCCCAACAGTAGGGGGGGTGGGGTGTGTGTTGGGGGTGTGGGGTGTGTGGCCATGACTCCCAGCAGTGCCCAACAGTAGGGGTGTGTGTGTTGGGGTGTGGGGGGTGTGGCCATGACTCCCAGCATTGCCCAACAGTAGGGGGTGTGTTGGGGGTGGGGGGGTGGCCATGACTCCTTGCACTACTCAACAGTAGGGGGTCATGGGGGGTGTGTGGCCATGACTCCCAGCAGTGCCCAACAGTAGGGGGGGTGTGGGGGGGTGCTGGGGGTGTGGGTGTGTGTGGCCATGACTCCCAGCAGTGTCCAACAGTAGGGGGGTGTGGGGGTGTGTGTTGGGGTATGGGGGGGTGGCCATGACTCCCAGCATTGCCCAACAGTAGGGGGGTGTGGGGGTGTGTGTTGGGGTGTGTGGGGGGTGTGGCCATGACTCCCAGCAGTGCCCAACAGTATGGGGGGTGCAAGGGGATTTACAGAAGGCTGCAAGGAGGAGGGTGAGAGGGTGCAAGGTGTATGGTGGGGGTGAAGCACTCAACCCATATGGGCCAGGTACACACCCATGCACCATGCTCAATGCACAGGGAGTGTGAAAGTACTGACAAGATAGCTGACACTGGGCCCTGGTGTAGGCAGCACATGGCCCTCCTGTGACCAGTGCAAACACTAACACCAGTACAAGTGCAGATATCTTGCACAGGAACTCACAACCACTATCGTGGCAGCATGCTCCATGGGTGGACAGACACACCACGAGGGACGCCCACTTGCCAATCACACTCAAACTACTACCATGGCCTGTCACACACACCCCTTACAGAAACTGAGCCCCTGGGGTCAGACAATGGAGTGCACCACTGTCACTATTGTCATGTAACAAAACCTCTCAAATACTGATCTGATGACGTATGCTAACAAATAAAGCACAGTGCAGAATCACAAGTCCATAATGCCTCTCACACAGTGCTGTTGCCACAGCTTGGTGATGCTGTGGATGCACTCAATTAGCACCATGGACATGGGTATTGACAAGGTAATGCATCTTAGAGAAGTGCCACGTCCTAAAGCCCTGTGCCTGAAGAGGGTGCACTACTCATGGGGGGTTGGCAGTGGGTGGCTGTCTTGGCCCAGCAAACCCACTCTGAAGTAGCTGGATGAAAACAGCTATATTCCACTGAGTCGCAATCAGAAACATGCAGCATAAAAAGCCTGTGCATGCTTCAACCAGCAATAATTGTTCAGACTGCATTGTGCAGATTGGTCCACACAGAGCACATCTGGAACTGTGTTGTGCTGGCCACACAAGCCACAGCAATGGCTGTGACATCCATCGAAAACAGTACCCAACATGTCACGCACCCCTGATCACATGTCAATCTCATCCCACAACATACACATACACAAGTGAACAATCTCTAAAATACAAAGCCTGGGGAACATTTATAATGACTATGTATATTACATTTGGATGTTGCATGATAGTGCTTTAACAGTGTTTCTCTCTCACACCCACAGGGGAACATGTGGAAACTACCCCCAACCAGGGGGGAGAAGGATCCGAGTCCCCCGCTCAGCACGGTAGTGATCCCACCATAACCGAAGCCTCTCAACACACTGTGGATGACCCCAACCAACCAGGCCCCTCTGAATCCCAAATCCCTGCAGCAGCTGGACCAGATACATCTGTGCCAACCACCACACCCATTCCTGCCACATCCCAGCAGACAGCTCGGAGCCCTGCCCATAATACACAACAGAGCCTGTCTGACAATGAGGGACATAGTTCGCCGGGCACCCATGAGGTGGCAGACGACACCTCCACTGCCAGCACTCATGTGTCCCGTCGACATGATGTGCCCACAAACGTCGGCCCGGCTCGTGTGGGCAGGGGTGGTGGTAGTGGCGCAAGGCGGAGGCGGAGGCGAGACCCTGACCAGTCAGCTGCGGGGCCCGGTATGTCCGAACTCCGAGACATCAGGATGAATACCGGCGGGATACCAGGGAGTTCAGCCTGGTAGTGGAGGCCCTCAACAAAATGACAGATCAGCAGGCCCAGCTACATGCCAGTCAAGAACGACACCAGGGATGGATGGAGGCAAGACTGGATGAGCTCATGACGGTGCATCGGGAAATTAACCAATCACTCCGTCTGATCGCTGTCAACATGCAGCACCGTCCCTGTGTCACGATGCCAGAAACATCCAGGCAAAGACCAACATCAGGCACAGGGAGGGAGGAGGAGGCGGAATTGTCAGACGGAGAATCCCATGCATCGTCAAGGCCTGCACGTGAGGGTACCCCAAGGAAGGTGGGTTGTCCACGGTCAAGACGTTGAGAGGCATATGGCCATGAACAACTCCCAGGTCACCTGGTTTGGCATCTTGCCTTCGTGGGCAACAGCATCACCCTATTGACTTTCAGACTCTCCCACATGGACTTGCTGGTTGCAGTGTGCCCAATGATGCCAAGCACTGTGGCCTGGATTCTGTTGACTTATACTGTAAGGCATCACATCTCCCGCTGTGAACTTTGGATTCCCCCCTTCTTGTACAGCACCTACTCACGTTACACACACAAGAGTAAAAAATAAATCTAACTTGCACTAAAAGCATTGATGTATTTGTATGTACCCAGATTTGAAATGTCTTCAAATGCCACCGTCTCCTGCAAACTCTAGCCATCTACACACAGGGATTGTAGTCCGGCAGTGGAAACACATAGGTCACAAGATAGCCTAAATTACATGCATGGCTAGCAATACTCACCCGTGATGGTTACTAACTGCAGAAGATGGGGTTTGCCTGAAATACTGCAATGACAGACAGTCATACAAGAGTGTGTGAGGTGTCAAGAGCATGGCAAATATGCTCGTTGTCCACAGAGGGAGCACCAGGATCTGTGTCATGAGGTATGAGAACTAGCAGCCACATGCTGTTGTACTGTGGATGTGAAGATTGATGGCCTGGACGAGGGTGCCAACAGGGACTGTGGCCAATAGGGTGTTAGATGTTAGACGTCCATATCATATATTTAGCCTGGGTCTGTGGAGTGCCGACTGAGTGTGGCTGATGAGTGTGAAGGTGAACCTGCATTTGACTGTGGGACCATTGTAGGCAGATGGTCATGTGGCAGCAGCAGGGGATGTTGAGGATGAGGTGTGTGCATGCACCCTGGATTTGCACAAGCACTCCGTAAGTCACGTTCTTATTCCTGTGTAGAGGTAGTTGCTGTAGTAGGGCTGGCTGGTGTTGTGGATGGGAACCAGGCTAAATACCACCTTGCCAACAGACATCACCATAGACATACCTGAAGGAAATTACAAATCCCGCTAACACCACACCGACAGAGTGGTAGGAGGAATTGCCATCATCCACATTCACACTTCCAGAGTCACTACCAACAACAACAACACCCTCCACATCACCTGAAACATGCATTTACTGATCCATACAAACACCACCCTCTGAGGAACACTCATCTACAGACCACCTGGTGTCCCAACACTATTCACCAACTCCATCACTCACCTCATCAGCACGCATGCCCTCGCCTACACGCACTACATCCTGCTTGGGTAAATTTACTTTCACCGTAATTACAACTATGACGTAAACTCCACCGCCATGATGGACAACCTTGCCAACCTTGGATTACAACAACAAGTGACAACCCACACCCACAATGCTAGACACACACAGGACCCCATGTTTGCAGAAACTCCACACATCTCATCCAACACCAACACCTCACAACACTGGAGAGACCACAGAAGCCTACACTTCACCTTCAGGAAAACAAACACAATCCCTCGACACACAGACCATGCCACGCAGCTGCTGGTGCAAGATCAACAAGGACTAACTGACAGCCACCCCTACCCTGGGCCCACAAGCCTACACCACCAACCCCCACACCGCTGCCATCTTCCTCAAACAGAGGATCACCGACTGCGCAGACACCTTCATCCCATTCAAGACCTCCGCCACCTAACACAACAACCACATTGCCACATGGTTCACCAAAGATTTGTATATCCACTAACTAACAATTCCGTAACACGGAATTGTTAGTTAGTGGATATACAAATGTACCAGAGCACCACAGTGTATAATTGAATGCATATTTAAAATGAATTTTTAATATGAGTTTTTTATGAAAATAAATCTTGAGTAAACAGTAAAATTATCCTAGTGTGGAGCTTAAAATTTGACTTTTCGTCTTCCTCAATTGCAAATTAAATAATAGTCAATTGATATGGATAGGCCTCATGGTCACCCTCTGAAATAAGTACACAGAAAGGAACATTGAATAAACATCATGGCCATAGGACCAGTCACCATAATGACAAGCGGGGCACAGGACACACTGCGTCAGCAGCTGTAGCCTGCACGTTGTGTGTAGCAAGCAACAGAACACATACACAACCATGTACATCATGCACAATATGGTCCATTAGCCATTACGAACAGCATGCTTGTTGTCAGTGTACACATAATCACATATGATCAATCATTGCAAATAATGCCATATTGAAAGCATGCTGTCTGGAAAGATACCGGCGGTGACAGCAATGAGGCACAATGTACGTTGTGAAACACAGTTCCTACACAATAGTATGAACTTAGGTGCAAGGCCATGCAGCATCAGCCAATTTACATGGCCAGTGGCATCGCTCAGACAACTATTACACTCATGCAATGATGTTACCTGTAATGCTGGTGATACACGCTCTACACAACTGCCAGGGACTGTCCGTACCTGTGACCATCAGAGTGGTGTGATGCTGGAAGGGTTCCATCTCCCAATATCCCCTTGGTCTGACTACTAATGAAAGACACATTAGGGCGATCAAGCGAGGGAAGGTGAGGATGGGAACTGTAGGGAGGGAGATCTGAAAAAATAAAAACAAGCATGAGGATTCCATACTTTCAGTTACAGATTCACAGATTAGCTTGGCACCTAAACTGTACCACTCACACCTGTGTAGTGCAATCACTGCCACTTTGTCTTATTAGTGATCACAGATCTTGCAATGACACAAGATCAGATCCTTCAACACAGACACATGAGAGTTGGTAGGGGTTGCCACCAAAATGGAGCATGTATGACGCTCACTAGGCTGCTACAATGCAATGAGACCCATGCAGTCATGAACGACGTCACAGTGTATGATTGATGCTCGCCATCTTATTAATTGTGAGGTATAGCAGTGCAAATGACACAAAGCCAACTATACGTACTCAGCCCTGTGAATCAGTGATGGTCATGAAGGGAAAGTTTTCATCACCCGCAAGAGCCGTAAGTAGCTCCTCAAATGAGGAAGGAAATAACCTAAACAACATGAAGCACCATAGGGGCCACTCATTGCCTCTTGCAACTGTGCCTTACTATGCTAGACCGGACAAGCATGTGTAAACAAACTCAACTGCGAGTACATAGGAACAATGCTAAAAGAAATAACCCTACCGTGACCAGGATATGATGCATGGCAGAAGAGATTTCAGACATTTACCTCAACGGACTGTTGACACGTAAGTGTGAACATTAGCTACAGGCCAACGTTGTGATGTAATCAGCGCAACATACCTGGCATCATGAGAAAGGAAAGTTAACATCAACTTACTGAGAAGGCTAGCGGAGCAGGGTTGTCCACCGGCACTAAGTTAACGATGTGACAGTGACATGACATACTGCCACAAGGGGCAATGCATCCATGCAAAAAGACTCACAGGACAATTGGCAGAACATGTGGGACATACACTGGCCCACACGGGTACAACATGGTTCACAGGAAATCAAACTGTACTGGCCCACAAGGTTGAGTGGATGATTCGGACACATCCTGCTGCACACAGTGAGACAGCAATTCTCCACAGTGCCTGTGTTTGTGATGTCACACACAATGGCAACCCGTGCCATCCGCAATGTGTCAGGGTCAATGTTAACACATATTGATGCATTCACCAAATTCAAAACTCAACAACAGATGACTGTCAAGTAAGGTGACTGTCTTGTCAGGGGAGTGGCGCAACATGCAATTTGATACATGGCAATGTGACATGTATGTATGGGCCTACAACATGCGCACGAACAGTTTCCACACAATAAAAAACCATTCGAACAATGAGCTGCTTGTTTGGAATCCTTACCCAAACTGACATTTCCACATGTCTGTGCAGGGTACGCTGATTCACCCGACGTTGCGATCATCAAGAGGAATAACAGGAGGACCAAGATGACACAAACAGACAACAGGCAGGGCGACCTGGAAAGGACAGGCACACAAGGGGTCACGTACTGTATAGATTCCATTACACATGGTCAAGTACAATACACTAACAACGTAGTACACTTGTACATTCGAACTTCAATCATTGTGCTCATGTGTGTGGTATGACATTGTCACTTGTGTGACACAGCGACACAAACATCAAAGTGATATTGTGTACAGTATGCTAGACACACATTATGCTACACATGTCACTTTATGGTGGTAGATTTCACACTATTATACAGGTACTCACCGTTATGAGAAGAAGTTGCGTCTGAGTTGACTCCTGATATCATCCTCCTCCTCCTCATCGCTAGCATCCTGGCCAAGGCCTTCGTCCTCAACGGGCGGATGGTCCTCTTCATCAGGATCCAGGATGAGTGGCACCTCCCCCTCCACTGCCATGTTGTGCAGCATGCAGCATACGGTGAAGATGTCACACACCTTGAACGGGGAGTATGGTAGTGATCCGCCTGTCTTGTCGAGACACCTGAACCGGCTCTTCAGGAGTCCAAACGTACGCTCGATCACACGCCGTGTCTGGCCTTGTGAATTATTGTAACGCTGGTCTGCAGCAGTTCTGGGGTTGCGTAGTAGAGTCATGAGCCATGGCATGTTCGGATATCCGGCGTCTCCTACAACAATACATCATGTCAATGAGTGTGCAATGAGTAGCCATGAGAGAGATAATGTACATTGAGACATACATAAGTAACAGTGTATACCCACCAACAAGACATGCCCAATGGTTGCACAGCTGCAGCATCATCTGTGGTACCCTGCTCCGCCTCATGATGAACGCATCGTGGCATGATCCTGGAAAACGTGCACAAACATGGGAAATCATCATGTTAGCAAGACACACCACCAGGGCATTTATGGAGTGGTAATGTTTCCGGTTGCGGAAGGCCTGCTCCTGAGCCTGTGGTGGCACCAGTCCAACATGTGTCCCATCAATGGACCCCATTACATGTGGCATGAGTCCCAGTGCATAGAATGCACCCTTGACATTATTCAACTCTTGTGGAGTGGGGAACTTAATGAATTCATCAATGTGCTGCAACATAGCAGCTAAGACATCACAGAGGACACGGCTGAACATCGTCTGGGACATCCCCCCCACATCACCTATGGTGAATTGGAACGTACCTGTGGCAAAGAAATGTAGGGCTGCCATCACCTTTACCTTGGGTGTCAGCGCAGTTGGATACCTGTGTCGCAGTTGTAGATGTGGTTCCAGCCTGTCCGTCAAATTCTTAATCAACTCCTCTGGAAATCTATAGCGGCGGATGTAATCCCGTTCCCTCATGGCATCCAAGTCAGGCAACGGCCTTGGCAGAGGGGGTGCCCTGCACGACATGTGTGGGTAAAAATGTGTACAACTATCAGCCAAAACATTTTACAATGTACATAGCACAATCAACACTGATTACACACATGAAATCACTTATGAACCTGCAGTGGCCTGTACATCATGGACACTTATGCAAGCTACTTGGCACTCTTACCACAAAACTGATTCCCCTATTGTCTGTGAAATGTACATGACATGCACACAAAAGATAATCTGGTCATGTCTGAGATGTCAGACCAATGTATAGCGTCAGTGACACACGTCACGTGACCTGCATGAGAAGGTGGTCAACACATCCAGACAGCTGACTGCACGGAACACACCCACGTCACATGTGCTCTATATTTCGCATTTCAGTGATACTGTGCATGATTTTTGCATTTGACAATACTGCACCACAGCCATCCTCTGAATGCAGATCTGTATGTCTGTGGCCAAATGCTCTATGATGCCATCACACACATGAGCTGCTGACATGCCCCTGTGGCATGGTGTGCGTACATGTGAGACACATGCTATCACGACACCGACCCATCAGAGTTGCACCTATGTAGGATGACGTTTACCAAATACAAACAGCATGTCCAATGTATTACATGGCACACACATTACATTGTCACACAGGGTCATGCATATCCTAAATTGGTACAGTGAGACAGTGCCCCTGTCCCTGGCATCATGTGACCGATGTCCATAATGAAGAGTGTGCCATCACAGTGTTCATGTGAATGACTACATGTCCATTATGTTACTCATGTGAGAAGTGCAAAGGTAATGTAAACCACATAGTTTGCCCGTCACAAATGTCATGTCTCCACAGCCCATCACACATCAACAGTGCCACTAGTTCACATGCCCTCTGCTATATGACTGTGTGCCACACCGGGGGCCTGCTAATGTATGTGTGCCATGCAAATACATACATGGACATCCTCATGATGAACTCAGACCCACATCCCTGCCATGTGTTTTCATGTTGTCACTATAGTAATGGTGCCATGCGTGAGCTTGTGCAACGCACTGTACACATGCATTCACTTGAGCATGTGATACGCACAGTACCCCAGTGGTTCGTGCGTGTGCATGGGTCGTCCCACCAATGCATTGTGCCCATACGCGATACAAGTCTGGAGCGTACCCCAGTGGTGCGTGCGAGTGTACGGGTCGTCTCACCAATACATTGTGCCCATACGCGATACAAGTCTGGAGCATACCCCAGTGGTGTGTGCGGGTGTACGGGTCGTCTTACCAATGCATTGTGCCCATACGCGATACAAGTCTGGAGCATACACCAGTGGTGCATGCGGGTGCACGGGTCGTCTCACCAATGCATTGTGCCCATACGCGTGTAGAGCGTACCCCAGTGGTGCGTGCGGGTGCACGGGTCATCTCAACAATGCATTGTGCCTATACGCGATACAAGTCTGGAGCGTACCCCAGTGGTGTGTGCAGGTGTATGGGTCATCTCACCAATGCATTGTACCCATACGCGTGTAGAGCGTACCCCAGTGGTGCGTGCGAGTGTACGGGTCGTCTCACCAATGCATTGTGCCCGTACGCGATACAAGTCTGGAGCGTACCCCAGTGGTGCGTGCGGGTGTACGGGTCGTATCACTAACGGAACATGGCGTTTGCAACGATTCAAGCACCGTACTTGTGTGTGGATGCATGAAAATACATAGGGAACACCTAGGGGACGAGTTGGATGCAGTGAATGCAGGCTGGTTGTCAAGGAAACAGAGATTTGAGTGTGCTACAGGTGTTCTGCAAAATTCAGTTGGCCAAAACTATACAATGTTGCAATCTTTGTTGTGTAGCTAGAGCTAAAATTTCAAACCATGCAAATGTGTGTCAGGGCCTCATGTGGAATGGGATTGGATGAAACATAGGATGCAAAGTAATATGCCCTATCACTCTGTCTTCCTGAGAATGACTGCCCCTCAGCAGCACAGATTTAAGGCTGCATGTGGCTGTGAGAGGGCACTTGCCTGCACAACATAGGAGTGGACAACACAGCTGCTGTCTCTGCATTCCCTGGACCCAGTTTTTGCTGAGCATGGAGAGGGCACCTGCTTTCAGTGAGGAGGAGAACCAGGCCCTGCTGTATGCCCTCCTATTCAACTACAGCAAGCTGTATGGGAGACCAGGGGATCAGGTGAGTGATGAATGTGTGAGTGTCACTGCAGTCTTTGTGTTATTATGGGACAGAGAGATGTAATGTAGTTTTGATACAGTGCCTGGTGTGTACATTAAAATATCTACCATGCAGTGAATGATGTATCTAAATAGTGTTTACTGCTTACCGGCATTGTGCTAAGTACATTCACTTGAGAATGTGTGGTCTGCTTAGTGTTCTTAGGTGTATTGGGATATGTGCCAGCATGTCACGTGCTGTACAACACCCTGCTAAAGCATACCTTGTTCATTGTTAGCCATGCTCAGTGAGTGGCTTTAAAGCCCTAGGGCATCTGTTGCCTTGTACAGGCATGTAGTGCATTGTTGTTTGCTCACAGGCCACATTCACATGTGAAAAATGATACTACTCCTGTCTGCATCCTCTGCCCTGTTGTTAACATCAACGTGTGGCAAGTGTGTGTCCTTGGGCACATGGAGCTGGTGTACTGATGTACTTTCACTTTTTTTTCGTAACAGGTATCTGCCCATGAGAAGGCGAACATCTGGCTGGACATTGCCAGGGCTGTCCGGGATGTCGGGTCTGAGGGGGGACCTTACCGCAGGGTCAGGAACATCCGGAAGAGGTGGCAGGACATCCGGGGCTGGACCCGCCGCATCGCCCGGGTGCAGCTCAAGCTTGAGGCTCCACGCCGGCATGGAGGCACCCGCCAACTCACCCCCAACCTGCTCCGGGTCCTGGCCGTCGTTTTCCCTGACCTCCATAGGCAGATGCAGGAGGGACAGCAGCAAGTAGGGGGTAGGTACATGTCTGTTTGCTGTCATGTGTGTCACATGCGAGCTGCAGTGTTTGGAAGCCCGGTAACGTTCCCACAGTTGGGGTGGTATGGTCAGACAGGCACTTTATGCATTGTTATTTAAATGGCCCTTTTTAAGCTAATGCTCTTTTGCACCCTTTCCCTCCTCCACATTTGGCTCATGCTTTGTATATTTCATATTAGTGCATGTCCTCCTAGGGAAGAAAGGTATTGGTATGCAGATTGATTAGCACATCATCATGTTGGAGGGGGGTCTGTGACACTTGTTGGTACCTTGACTGTCCAACAACCTGTTCACTGTGGTTGCCCTTCATGATAGCTTGGCACTGATCATGATTCTCAACGAGTAGTTGTGCACGGGTCTGCATCAGTGGCCGTTGTCCTTGGTATGCTTTGTATTTCTCATGTGTTAGGTACATGTGCACACTGTCCATGTATCCTAATTTTGCATTGTGCATACTCACACTGGGAAGTGTGTGTGTGCATATTCACTAGAAATGTAGCAGATTCTTTGGGACTAATATTGATGTGCAGCTAAACAATGTGACCTTGGCTTACTTCATATAGGTTTCCAGTTATTGAGAGCCAGAATAATTTTTTCTACTACTTGGGCAGTATTACTCACATTGACGTAGTGCTTGGGATGTTGTGCATTGGAGGTGTGATGGGACCTACTGTTTTGCCTTGTCAGGGGTGTGCTGAGGATGTCATATCTGATGTGGACTTGTCACTATGCACTTAGGCAGTGCTGCAGGAGAATGTAGTCTTTGTATGATTTACAGGAAATGTTATTGGCTCCCAGACATGATTGCTAAACACCTCTCCTGTTGACAGGCCGTGGCTCATCATTGTGACTGTAATCCAAGTTGTGGCCTGGTCTGTGACTTTGATCTGTGTATACAATGAGCGTTGTGTCTCTTACAATTGGGTATTACTAGACTTATATATGTGCTGAGTTATGTGGCATGTGAATCATGATGCATGCCATGATTAGAAATGGCCCCACATTTTTCTTGCTGATATGTATGATGTGGACAGGTTACTGATATATTGTTCTTCTTCTCGTTGCCAACAGCATCATTACCACAACCAGGAGGAGACACTGACACAGAATGGGCAGAGGGACCCAGCAACAGTGCCACCAGCTTCGAGGAGTCGGAGGGTAGCAGTGGCACAGAGGGTGAGGGGAGTCAGGCGGCCAGAGCTCATGAGCACGACAATTCCTACCATGCAGACGGCTCAGATTCTGACTCCCAGGAGGAGGGGGAATATGCAGCAATGCTATCAACTGCAACTATGTCTGTCCCCTCCTCCTCCAGACCCATCTCCACCCTCCCAGTTGTTAGTGGCCCTAGAGTCCGTTCTACACCCCGTGTCTCCTTTGTCCCCGGCACCGCAGCCCCTGCCCCTGTCTCCCCTGCTGCCCTCAGTGCTGAGTCTGTTGACCTACTCCGGCTGATTTAAGTTGGTCAGGCGTCAATACTGACTGTCCTCCATGGACAAACAAAAATAATGACACAGTTATTGTCATTCATGGAGGGCATGTCAGCTGACATGTCTGATCAACGTCGGAGTTTGGCGTCCATAGACTCAACACTGACGGCAGCACTTGACATCTTTCAGCGTCAATCCCCCCTCCTTCTGACCCATCCACATCCCCCTCTCCCATCCCTGTCCACCATACACGCAGACGCACAAGATCACACACCCCAACAGAGACACCCAGCACACCCACACGTAAGTGTAAGCGCAGACCTACATTCATCCAATCTCAGGGGGATGTTCGCACACTCACAGGGACAGGGGACACACATCATCCACCCACTCACAGTGACCATACACCTGACTCACAGCCCTCTACCTCCACTCCCATTGTGTCCCCGGGTTCAGGTGGTAGCCTGTCTGAACTGGCAGCAGTGTGCAGCGCTGAATTTGTTGCAACCTTTGGCGCTGACCCTGACACTGTGGAGGAATCCTCCCCACCTGCACCAACTTCACATTCCCTTCCCTCTCCCGTCCCCGCGGTGCCGGACCCAGGCTCATATGATGCCCCCCATGGGTCCACGAACCTCTGAGTCCAACATGTGCAGGCAAGTTTTTGGGTGACAGGCTCCACATAGTCACCACTGTAATGGACTTGATTTTGGACTGGCCATTGGGCTTCTGTGAGCCTGGACTAATTTAATTTATTTTTTCACAGATTGGCGCTGAATAAAGCATTTCATTTTTTTTTCTGAACTATTGCATTTCAGGGAATTTCTTTAGGTGCGGTGTGCCTACAAGTTTGTGTGATGTTAATGTTTTGGTATTGTGAAAGATTTCTATTTTTCTGATGGGAATGAGGTGGAACATGGTATCTCTATGCTATCCCAATGTTACTGATAATTATATAGATTTTTGTGTGTGCACTTTTGCATACAGACATTATCCAAAAGAGTGTCCCTTCCTCTGTGACACATGAGATATTCACTGCAGACAGTTGCACAATTGTTGTGGTGACTTCAGTATAGTTTCACATTGAATATTGCTTTCACTTGCGCAATGGCCATGTCTGCTCACAGATGCTATCTGACAATTGGTCATTGCCATCCATGCTACTCACTGTGCTGGGGTTTGTGTTGTGTATTAATGCCTTAAGGGAGTCCGTCATAACTTTCAACACTATGCATGACCATGTTATACGCCTTGACCTCATGATTCTGATAGTCACATTTAAGATATGTGTTGCAAATACACCTTTGGGTGCTTAGTATCTCAGGCTTTTCTACCCTGCTCCTTCCATGAGGGAGTACAACGTTCACCACATGGACAGTCACATCATGTCCGGGATGTACATGAGTCTTACTAATTCCATTAGTGCTTAATTTGTTGAGTGGTGTGTTGCATGACTACACACTATTGAGTCGTGCTGGGGGGGGGGGGGTGCAAGAAAACTACATGGGTGGATCTGGCTGTGGGATCTTCAAAGAAACCACATGTGGTGTGTCACTCAGTGTGTGACAGGAGACCATTCTCAGTGGAGTAGGTCACTGATGTGAGTGATGTGTTGATATGCAACTCTCATGAGTGTCACAAGTTAGGGATCTACACATACAGGCAGGTAGTTGTTGTATGATGTAGGAAATGCACACCCCTATGTCTGGGCACTGCTGGGGGTCCTCTTCACCCACCCCCTGTACTGTTGGGCACTGTTGGGCACTGCTGGGGGGCCTCTGCACCCACCCCCTGTACTGTTGGGCACTGTTGGGCACTGCTGGGGGTCCTCTGCACCCACCCCCTGTACTGTTGGGCACTGTTGGGCACTGCTGGGGGTCCTCTGCACCCACCCCCTCTACTGTTGGGCACTGTTGGCCACTGCTGGGGGTCCTCTGCACCCACCCCCTGTACTGTTGGGCACTGTTGGGCACTGCTGGGGGGCTCTGCATCCACCCCCTATACTGTTGGGCACAGCTGGGGGTCCTTTGCACCCACCCCCTGTACTGTTGGGCACTACTGGGGGTCCTCTGCACCCACCCACTGTACTATTGGGCACTGTTGGGCACTGCTGGGGGGCCTCTGCACCCACCCCCTGTACTGTTGGGCACTGTTGGGCACTGCTGGGGGTCTTCTGCACCCACCCCCTCTACTGTTGGGCACTGTTGGGGGTCCTCTGCACCCACCCCCTATACTGTTGGGCACAGCTGGGGGTCCTTTGCACCCACCCCCTGTACTGTTGGGCACTGTTGGGCACTGCTGGGTGTCCTCTGCACCCACCCCCTGTACTATTGGGCACTGTTGGGCACTGCTGGGGGGCCTCTGCACCCACCCCCGGTACTGTTGGGCACTGTTAGGCACTGCTGGGGGTCTTCTGCACCCACCCCCTCTACTGTTGGGCACTGTTGGGGGTCCTCTGCACCCACCCCCTCTACTGTTGGGCACTGTTGGGCACTGCTGGGGGGGCCTCTGCATCCACCCCCTATACTGTTGGGCACTGCTGGGTGGCCTCTGCATCCACCCCCTATACTGCTGGGCACTGCTGGGGGTCCTCTGCACCCACCCCCTGTACTGTTGGGCACTGTTGGGCACTGCTGGGGGTCCTCTGCACCCACCCCCTGTACTGTTGGGCACTGTTAGGCACTGCTGGGGGTCCTCTGAACCCACCCCCTGTACTGTTGGGCACTGTTGGGCACTGCTGGGGGGCCTCTGCACCCACCCCCTGTACTGTTGGGCACTGCTGGGGGCCTCTGCGCCGACCCCCTCTACTGTTGGGCACTGTTGGGCACTGCTGGGGGGCTCTGCATCCACCCCCTATACTGTTGGGCACAGCTGGGGGTCCTTTGCACCCACCCCCTGTACTGTTGGGCACTGTTGGGCACTGCTGGGGGTCCTCTGCACCCACCCCCTGTACTATTGGGCACTGTTGAACACTGCTGGGGGGCCTCTGCACCCACCCCTGTACATTTGGGCACTGTTGGGCACTGCTGGGGGTCTTCTGCACCCACCCCCTCTACTGTTGGGCACTGCTGGGGGTCCTCTGCACCCACCCCCTCTACTGTTGGGCACTGTTGGGCACTGCTGGGGGGGGCTCTGCATCCACCCCCTATACTGTTGGGCACTGCTGGGGGGCCTCTGCATCCACCCCTATACTGCTGGGCACTGCTGGGGGTCCTCTGCACCCACCCCCTGTACTGTTGGGCACTGTTGGGCACTGCTGGGGGTCCTCTGCACCCACCCCCTGTACTGTTGGGCACTGTTAGGCACTGCTGGGGGTCCTCTGAACCCACCTCCTGTACTATTGGGCACCGTTGGGCACTGCTGGGGGGCCTCTGCACCCACCCCCTGTACTGTTGGGCACTGTTGGGCACTGCTGGGGGCCTCTGCACCCACCCCCTGTGCTGTTGGGCACTGTTGGGCACTGCTGGGGGTCCTCTGCACCCACCCCCTTTACTGTTGGGCACTGTTGGGCAGTGCTGGGGGTCCTCTGCACCCACCCCCTCTACTGTTGGGCACTGTTGGGCACTGCTGTGGGGCCTCTGCATCCATCCCCTATACTGTTGGGCACTGCTGGGGGCCTCTGCATCCACCCCTATACTGTTGGGCACTGCTGGGGGTCCTCTGCACCCACCCCCTGTACTGTTGGGCACTGCTGGGGGTCCTCTGCACCCACCCCCTGTACTGTTGGGAACTGTTGGGCACTGCTGGGGGTCCTCTGCACCCACCCCCTGTACTATCGGGCACTGTTGGGCACTGCTGGGGGCCTCTGCACCCACCCCCTGTACTGTTGGGCACTGTTGGGCACTGCTGGGGGGCCTCTGCACCCACCCCCTCTACTGTTGGGCACTGTTGGGCACTGCTGGGGGTCCTCTGCACCCACCCCCTCTACTGTTGGGCACTGTTGGGCACTGCTGGGGGGCTCTGCATCCGCCCCCTATACTGTTGGGCACTGCTGGGGGGCCTCTGCATCCACCCCCTATACTGTTGGGCACTGCTGGGGGTTCTCTGCACCCACCCCCTGTACTGTTGGGCACTGTTGGGCACTGCTGGAGGTCCTCAGCACCCACCCCCTGTACTGTTGGGCACTGCTGGGGGTCCTCTGCACCCACCCCCTATACTGTTGGGCACTGCTAGGGGGCCTCTGCATCCACCCCCTATACTGCTAGGCACTGCTGGGGGTCCTCTGCACCCACCCCCTGTACTGTTGGGCACTGTTGGGCACTGCTGGGGGTCCTCTGCACCCACCCCATGTACTGTTGGGCACTGTTGGGCACTGCTGGGGGTCCTCTGCACCCACCCCCTGTACTGTTGGGCACTGTTAGGCACTGCTGGGGGTCCTCTGAACCCACCCCTTGTACTGTTGGGCACTGTTGGGCACTGCTGGGGGGCCTCTGCACCCACCCCCTGTACTGTTGGGCACTGTTGGGCACTGCTGGGGGCCTCTGCACCCACCCCCTCTACTGTTGGGCACTGCTGGGGGGCTCTGCATCCACCCCCTATACTGTTGGGCACAGCTGGGGGTCCTTTGCACCCACCCCCTGTATTGTTGGGCACTGTTGGGCACTGCTGGGGTCCTCTGCACCCATCCCCTGTACTATTGGGCACTGCTGGGGGGCCTCTGCACCCACCCCCTGTACTGTTGGGCACTGTTGGGCACTGCTGGGGGTCTTCTGCACCCACCCCCTCTACTGTTGGGCACTGCTGGGGGTCCTCTGCACCCACCCCCTCTACTGTTGGGCACTGTTGGGCACTGCTGGGGGGCCTCTGCATCCACCCCCTATACTGTTGGGCACTGCTGGAGGGCCTCTGCATCCATCCCCTATACTGCTGGGCACTGCTGGGGGTCCTCTGCACCCACCCCCTGTACTTTTGGGCACTGTTGGGCACTGCTGGGGGTCCTCTGCACCCACTCCCTGTACTGTTGGGCACTGTTAGGCACTGCTGGGGGTCCTCTGAACCCACCTCCTGTACTGTTGGGCACTGTTGGGCACTGCTGGGGGGCCTCGGCACCCACCCCCTGTACTGTTGGGCACTGTTTGGGCACTGCTGGGGGCTTCTGCACCCACCCCCTGTACTGTTGGGCATTGTTGGGCACTGCTGGGGGTCCTCTGCACCCACCCCCTTTACTGTTGGGCACTGTTGGGCAGTGCTGGGGGTCCTCTGCACCCACCCCCTCTACTGTTAGGCACTGCTGGGCACTGCTGGGGGCCTCTGCATCCATCCCCTATACTGTTGGGCACTGCTGGGGGGCTCTGCATCCACCCACTATACCGTTGGGCACTGCTGGGGGTCCTCTTCACCCACCCCCTGTACTGTTGGGCACTGCTGGGGGTCCTCTGCACCCACCCCCTGTACTGTTGGGAACTGTTGGGCACTGCTGGGGGTCCTCTGCACCCACCCCCTGTACTGTTGGGCACTGTTGGGCACTGCTGGGGGGCCTCTGCACCCACCCCCTGTACTGTTGGGCACTGTTGGGCACTGCTGGGGGGCCTCTGCACCCACCCCCTGTACTGTTGGGCACTGTTGGGCACTGCTGGGGGGCCTCTGCACCCACCCCCTCTACTGTTGGGCACTGTTGGGCACTGCTGGGGGGGCTCTGCATCCACCCCCTATACTGTTGGGCACTGCTGGGGGGCCTCTGCATCAACCCCCTATACTGTTGGGCACTGCTGGGGGTCCTCTGCACCCACCCCCTGTACTGTTGGGCACTGCTGGGGGTCCTCTGCACCCACCCCCTGTACTGTTGGGCACTGTTGGGCACTGCTGGGGGGCCTCTGCACCCACCCCCTGTACTGTTGGGCACTGTTGGGCACTGCTGGGGGTCCTCTGCACCCCCCCCTGTACTGTTGGGCACTGCTGGGGGTCCTCTGCACCCACCCCATGTACTGTTGGGCACTTCTGGGGGGCTTCTGCACCCACCCCCTGTACTGTTGGGCACTGTTGGGCACTGCTGGGGGGCCTCTGCACCCACCCTCTGTACTGTTGGGCACTGTTGGGCACTGTTGGGGGTCCTCTGCACCCACCTCCTGTACTGCTGGGCACTGTTGGGCACTGCTGGGGGCCTCTGCACCCACCCCCTCTACTGTTGGGCACTGCTGGGGGTCTTTTCCAAACACCACTCAGATGTGACGAACCGTACCCCCATATTTCGGCGTGTGTGCAGCGCGTATCACTATTGCAATGGTGATATGCGCTAGCGTGTGACGCACCGTACCTCGGGATTTGTGACGTGTGTGCGGCGCGTATCACTATTGCAATGGTGATATGCGCTAGCGTGTGATGCACCGTACCCTGGGATTTATGACGTGTTTGTGGCGCGTATCACTATTGCAATGGTGATATGCGCTAGCGTGTGATGCACCGTACCCCGGGATTTATGATGTGTGTGCGGCGCGTATCACTATTGCAATGGTGATATGCTCTAGCCTGTGACGCACCGTAACCCGGGATTTATGACGTGTTTGCGGCGCGTATCACTATTGCAATGGTGATATGCGCTAGCGTGTGACGCACCGTACCCCGGGATTTGTGACGTGTGTGCGGCGCGTATCACTATTGCAATGGTGATATGCTCTAGCCTGTGACGCACCGTAACCCGGGATTTATGACGTGTTTGCGGCGCGTATCACTATTGCAATGGTGATATGCGCTAGCGTGTGACGCACCGTACCCCGGGATTTGTGACGCGTGTGAGGCGCGTATCACTATTGCAATGGTGATATGCGCTAGCGTGTGACGCACCGTACCTGGGGATTTATGACGTGTTTGCGGCGCGTATCACTATTGCAATGGTGATATGCGCTAGCGTGTGATGCACCGTTCCCAGGGATTTATGACTTGTGTGCGGCACGTATCCCTATTTAAATGGTGAGATGCTCTGGCGTGTGGCACACCATACAGGTATACTTCCAATGTTGCTGTGGGTTGTACTCACCGTCTGCGCCGTCGTCAGTTTCTATGTACGAGGTCGTAGACGTACAGGGCTCGGATGACACGGTCGATGGGGTTCATGTTGTGTATGTCGCATACCGGGGTGCAGTTCGTGGCGGACTCTGGTTTTACGGCAGGTTACGGCTCTCGTAGCAAAAGAGCCGTACGGAGTGTCGTCAACATGGATCGTACTTCCTGGTTCGGAAATGGCTGCCTATTTACGTACGGACGTGGCGTACAGCGTCGGCCGGAGTGGATCCGTATGTACTTTTTTGTTGTATGATGTTTGGTACGAGTCGTACGGAGTGGCGCTTTGGGTTCGGATCGTACTTGCTAGTTCGTACGGGGGCCTTGTAGGTGTACGATTCGTAGGGGAAAAAGGCTCCGTACAGCTAATCGGAGCGCTTTTTACCGGATCGGCATCGACCCCTAGGTGTGGTGTGCATGTCCTGTCCTGATTGACTGAGTGCTTCTCTCTATATGTGGTAATGTGGTAACTAGCTTTGTGGTATTTTGGGGGGATGCACGCCTTTGACCAAATGTGTTTTATTGGGCCAATTTCTTAGGACCTGTTTGTGGTAGAACTATCTAACTGTGGGATTGATCAGTGTTTTCCCAAGCGCGCATTTGTCTTTGGGTTCAGAGAGGCCACACCTGTGACATGTTATTCGATAGGTGTGGGTCGTAGGACCTGTCTGACCACATATCTCTAACTCAGGGTTGAGGGGGAGGTCACCACAGGTAAATCCGACAGCAATGATGCAAGTTCACTGGAACTCCTAAAAATAATATTGCAGTCTCTGGTATCATTTCTATCGACATTCTCAACCTTGCATGCACCTTTGTCATAGCGTACATTGATACTGTCTTTACTGATTTTGACATGGTTATGGTGTACAACAATATTGCTTTTACTGGTAACAGCATTGTCATTCCGCCATAGATTATGGCACACGTTGACATTGCTACTGCAGGTATCATCTCTGTTGTGCAGGCGTAGATTATGGAATACATTGACACTACATTTACGGGCACTAACATTGTCATACGGGGCAGATTGTGGCATATGTTGACATCGCATTTATTGTTTTGCCATTGTCAGGCCTGCACATATCATAGTGCTCATTGACATCATATATACCCATTCCAATAAAGAAATCTCCGGTTTTCCGATGCTCGAGACTCAGATGGCTCTGTTAACAAACATCCTTGGCCTGGAGACTTATTAGTCTCTGGGCTGCCAGGTCACAGTAACAGTCACCATGAGCTATTTATGGAAGAGCAACCATCACTGGTTTTACCTCTTTGTGACCTACCGGAACGGAGAACAAGCAATGGCCTTTATCTGAAGAGAGAATGGTCCCTTAGCCTAAGAAACATCATTTTTTTTCTAAACAAATTTCTTCCATTAAAGCAAAAAAAGGATTCAGAGCCGTCAAACAGTATGGAACAAGTTCTGTATTCTCTTCTGCCTTCAGGAAATTCACCGCACCACACCGATGAGTGCACTAAAGGTGTGGGGATCTCAACCGGGCCAAGAAGGCTCTCCAATAATGTTCGTTGGTCCACTTCTAGGGCAAAGGAGGCCAGAGCCGACATCTACGTGATGCAACAATGTGTACACCTTTTCAAGTGGGAAAGATTAATGTTTGCTCCCTAGATAATAATGTTTCTTTATAGTGATGTGCTTCTGTTATGGAGTCATGATTTATACAGCACAGTTTTTGCTGCCACAGTAAAAAAAAAATTTGAACAAGCTGGATGTGTTCTTAAAGGTATCGTCCAATGGTTCAAACACCAATGATATTCAATATATTTATTGAAGGTTAACTAAGGAATTCTCATGGTTTGTAATATTTAGCATCGAGGCAAAATGATAAGGTTTTTCAATAAGACTAGATAACATCCCATTTTTTTATAATCTTCAGTATCACAACTAGTATATTACAAAATGTCATCAATTTGGAAGAAAAATGTACTTGGTGTACCTTGTTTCGTCTTTCAACTACACCAGCTATGGCCAGCTCCAATTAGTACTTGAAGATGAATTCTTAAGCCATTCGCTGACTTTTAGTTTGTCATCTTTGTATCCTAGAACAAAGGATATCCTAAATAACAATCTCTTGTCAGGTGATGGCGGGCAGAACTCAAATGGCTGAGTCTTTGTCAAGGGAAGGTAATGCGGGTTGGTACTTAGCCATACCTTGATTGACAGCTATAATCACCTAGCTATAGCCGGAAACCATGCAAGCTTTATGAATGAACTTTGCAAGTTCCTCAGCAAAAAGAAGCTACCAAAGGCCATTGTATGTTAGAATAGTACCAAGAAATGACACCGCTATAAATATTCCATAAAGTAATACATGTTTTTAGTTATGGTAAGGAAATGAGTCCTCAAGGGCAGGTACACCAGACAAAGCATGCCTCCACAAGGGAAGAGCCACGTCTAGGCGAAAGCTGCAGTTATTAAATGTGATTTTAATGGTAATAAAATGCCGCATGTGTCCCTTGTTACAAAACAGAGCACACAGTAATTGTCAAAAACAAAGTGAAAAGGTCACTGGAATTACTATGCTTAATGAATGAGGTACATGCAAAGCTTGCCTGTTTAACGATTTGCAACCTCCTTCTCTGCAGAACAGTTCAATGACTATAAGCTGCTATCGCCATAATTTATATTTAAAAGAAAGTAGGTTGAACGCGCAATATGTAAAAAGAAGTGGTCTATTAGTACAACAGTCATTAAAAGTGAAATGTTTCCCGGGGGGATTAGGAGGAAGGTTAAAAATAAGGAAAGTAATTTTCAGAAGGCTATTGTGGGATTGATTTGAACTCTAATAACAATGAAAACGGAACTACATAGACTGGCTAACAACTTATTATAAATCCGTTCCATTTACATAATTTAAAGATAAAGGAATCCGGATCTGTTTATGCTTTGAATTAAATTGGTTTTCAAGTAGTCTGCGATGTGTCATAACAGGTTGCTACAAAATGTTTGATAGAAGAGTGTCAGCGCCTGGTAGATTCTCATGAACTTGTGAAAACAAGCAGGGTTGGTTGCTGTGCATTCTTATATTCAGAGATAAGACATTTTTCAGAATATAGTCATAGGGCTCGTGTTCAAATGATTATTTTAGCTTTTCGGCACATCTTTCAAAATATTGATTCAAAATAGTTCATTAATACTACATTAGGTTCGAACTGGTTTGTAGGGCTTCAGCCATTGCGGGACGCCCTGGTCTAACAGCTGAGTGTGTGTGGTCTGCTGGGCCGGTTTTCACTGCTGATTTCACAGATAGTAAAACAAACATTGCCCGCAGCAAACCCAAACCAATGAAGTCTTTCATACCTTGCAAAATACTGCGGGAATATAGCAGTGGCGGCTCCTCGAGGGAGAGCTGCAGGGGGGTGAGGCGGGGCGGGGAGGGGCAGGTTGGGGGGTAGTAAGCTCCGGAATACGGCCGAATGGAGTTGAGTAAATAAATAAATAAATAAATAAAATTACATTGCGTGCCCTGCAACGCCAAATCGGCGATGCAGCTCCCAATGTAATTCGTCTTATTTATTTATTTATTTATTTATTTACTCAACTCCGTTCTGCCGTATTCCGGAGTTTACTACCCCCACCCTGCCCCTCCCCCGCCCCACTGTCCGCAGCACTCCCTCGAGGAGCCGCCACTGGTATATACAGGTTCAAACTGCCCCAGTTTGCATACATGGACTTTTTGGTTATCTTTCTATTTCACTAACGGAGGGCCACTTTTATTTTGGTATCTAGGCCTGTTTTCTGTCCCAGTCCGACCCTGTTACATCAACTGCATTACTGTGGTGTAGCCCTTAGTGACCTAAGGTATCCATCCACCGATATCTATGTGTAAACTGAAGGTTACTGATACCAATTCTGTTGGGCACGTTCTGTGTGCCATGCTTCTGAAGTCAATAAAAAGAGAACCATGAACCTGGGAAAATACAGCTGAGAAAAACCAACAAGTGATCTGTGGAATTCTTAAATACATTTCAGTCACTGGAAATACATCCGGGCTGCATTGTTTCTTTATCATCTTTGCCACTCCAGACAGCGAGCAATCATATGTAGATCATCCATGGTCCTGCTCCGTTAGTAAAATCCAACTCTAAATGCCAGAATGCATCTCCTCCAAATGGGAACAAAAGTGACCCCTGATCTATTTTAACATTATTGGCCCTCATCAATGAGAAGCAGTTTGAGTTTTCTAGCAAAGTGAGTTTTAGGACCCACATCTGTGCATCTCCATTGATAGCATCAAACTGAGAATGTTGTAATTATTCTCAGCCACTTGTAATTATTCTTGACCATGTTCCAGGCTGAAAGACATTTGGGTTGTTGGTTGATTGGGGTGTGAGCCACAGTTAAGCAGCAACCACAATCCTTGTTAGGGTTAGGCACAGGTCAACACTCAATTGGCCTGTGGTAGCTTGGCACAGAGCAGTCAGGCTTAACTGAGAGGAAATGTGGAAAGTATTTGTACACCATTTCAAACTGTAACAAAATGATAAACATCACACAAAAAAGATTCCACTCCAAGTTAGAAAAAAAGAATGAGTTTTAATAAATAAAACAAGACCAAAATGACAAAACTCAAATCAGTAGAAGAGATATGCAAAAGTAAAGATTTTAATGAAGCGTGAACCAAAAAGCTCAAAGGGCCAACGGTGGATAAGTAGCTGGTCTCGTTGAACTGGGACAAAGTCCCAAGTTCAGGCCAACCACCATGGAGCATGGGCAGGCTACAGTACCCCAGTTAGGCCCGTTGAACAAAGTACCTTAAATCCTGGGTTGTGGAGTAATGCGAGGACCCACGTTGAAGATGTATCCCAAATACGAAATGATACGTCGATTCCGAGGTGCGGCAAGGCTGCAATGAAAGGTCCTGTGTCGTCGCCGAGGATCTGTTTGATGAAGGCTTGTGATGCAAAGTCTGATGTCTAGGATGCATTGCGCAATGTAGGCGATTTGTTAGTTCAGGGGAGCTGCAAGACAGTGATGCTGACTCCAAGATCATCATGGAGGCTGCCATCGATGAGGGATACAATGGCCAGTGCCGAAGATGTGTCACACAGTGCCGGTTCAAAAGAGGCTGTTGAGGGGAGGCATGTCTTTGCGACAAGTCCAATTCACACATCATCGGGGATGCTTCAGTTCTGCTCAGGGTCGCGCAATGCAGCAGAGGCAATGCATCAGTTTTGCAGCATCCACAGAGGCTGTCAGAGCACCTTTAGCCCACTGTCCAGGGTCCAGGACTGGGGTGGACTTGCAAATGGAAAAGTCCAGGTGCTGGGATCGAAGTTGTTGGAGCCTTCTTTCCCTAAGATTTAAGTCAGGAGGCTAGAGAACTAGCCCTTGGAATCACTCTGGGGTCCTGGGCTTAACAGATGCAGATGTCGGTCCACTCTTTTTCAACAAGGGAAGAGGGCAGCAAGCAGCAGGTCAGCACAGCAGGCCAGCAGTCCTTCAGAGCAGCAGTCCAGTAGAGTGACAGTCCTTTCAGCAGCACAGCAGTTCTTCTTCCTGGCAGAGAATACACAGGTCCAGAGGTATACTGAAGAGATGGGGTACAGGGTCCAATATCTATACCAAGTGCCTACCTTGAAGTTGGGGCAGCTTCAGGGAGGTTTCCACTCCACTGAGGTGTCAGGCATTCCTTTCCTCCCTCTTTGTCCCTAGCTTGTCAGGGGTGACAATAGCCTAGTGACAAGCCCTTTGTGATAGTGCTCAAGCAGGGACTTTGTGATGTGCAACTGTGGTAGATGATAGCTCCCCCCCTCATAAACTCAAAGTGGTCCATCCAACTACACCTAGTCATGTGACCCAGGAACAGGCTGCAGGAACCAAATAGTGAGGACAAGTAAATACCACTTTCTAAAAGTGGTATTTACAAAATTGTGATTACAAATCTCACTGTACCATAAGAGGATTTTTCATTACAATTCCAAAGAAACTAAACATAAGGTGGTTGCCTGCTACCATTTGGAAATTACAAGTTATTGAAATATAATAAGACAATTCCAATGTTATCCTATGGGAGGAGTAGGCTTTTCAGTAGTGAATAATGATTCTAAGAGTTTTCAGTACCAGGGTATGCAAAACTTAAAAGTACTTGTCCAATATTTTAAATGCACTGCTCCCTGCCCTCAGGGCTGTCCCGAGCCTACCCGCCAGTTGAATTATATGTATTAAAAAGGAAGGTTTGGGCTTGGCAAATGGTTTATTTTGCCTCATCGTAATGGGAGTTTAAAACTGCCTGCATGGGCTGCAATGGCAGGCTTGAGACATGTTTAAAGTGCTAATTAGGTGCCTGGCAAATCAGTGCTGCAGGCCCACTAGAAGCATTTAATTAGCAGGTCCTTGGCACAAGTAGTGCCACTTTACTTGGGACTTACAAGTAAATTAAATATGCCAATGTGGGTATAAGTCAGTTCTACCATGTTTTAAGGGGAGAGCATAAGCACTGTAACACTAGTTAACAGGGGTAATGTGTTCAGAGTCATCTCCAATGAGGCCCAGTAATGGCACAATGAATATGAGATTGCTTATGTTCAGACTGGGAATTTGGAAAAGATGGCGGACTGGACAGTTAGAAATAGAAACTAGCGCTCAAAAGACTATATCTGCCAGCCTCACATGCACAGTGCATTCCCAGCCACTAGAGAACCAGCACAAACAGGCAAATGTTTGGGTGTATAGGGGTAAACCAAGTGTTCCTACTCCACCTGTATAGAGTTCCCTTGTCTGACAATAGCAGTAGATTTAAACTTTATATTTGTTGCAGCTCACACTTGAATTGTTTGACCCTTCATTTTTGTTGTTTTCTCTCCTATTTGTTCCCTTTGATACTTTGGTTTCTATACCCTTTATTGGTTATTCATGCCTCTTTACCTTATTGTCAAATTGTCTACTTGCCTACAACTCATCTTCTCTCCAGGTGCAGCATAGCTTTGATCTTTGGCTCCTGTACAGTCCATGGGACGCTGGTGCTAGTTACAGTGTACAAAATTAACAAAGGAGGGAGGTAGAGTAATAGAAGTAGGATTCTTACTCCACTGACTTATATGCATAAACAAAAGGAATACCTTTGTTGGGCTAGTTACAGTGTACCCCCTGCTTGCACTGGGTAAGTCACTCACTATGTTAACCTTATATCTATTGTGCATTGAATGTTATTACCTCTCTGTTAATTGTGGTCTGTCAGCCTTGGGTGGCGGACTTTCTATTCCTAACTCGGCATTGAGAGATTGTGTCTCCAAAATCCATTTAGGGTTTTACAAATACTAGCCTGCAAGTGTGTTTTTCACTTTCATGCCTTGTCTATTTTTTCCCGAAGCCTGGGTCTTCCTTAGCATCCTTCAACTAGTGCAATGTGTAAAGCTGACCCCTAGAGGGAGATGGTGGGATTGGCCCCGACATCTATTCTCACTTTGTGTGCATGACACATTAACAGGGGACTGGCTTTGGAGCTTGGTAAAGATCATCCCTTCTAAACTGGGGTCATAATTAATTTGATTGTATTTCTGTCTATAAGGACACATACAACTTGAAAAAGATGGACTAGAATGCTGTACAGAATTACTATGAGGTGTGAGAATAATTAAAGCATTGCAGCCATCACTTTTTTGCTGTAGGTTAGTCTTTTTACATACGTGTGATATGCCTAGATATGGATCTTGAGCTCAGTGTGCATAGGACTTATGCTTGATCGCGTAATGAAGCCAACAAGCCAAAAAAAGATTTTAATTGCTTGCACTTCCATTCGAAAGGGCCTTGATCCAGCAGTTCAGGCAGGATCATCCCTAATGGAGTAGGTCAAGCCTGATTTGTACACTGCTGGTCCCTGTATGTAATGGCACAGGTGAGCTACCAGGAGTTTGGAGTCATTCAAGCATTGCTCCTAGTCTTTTTTTATGATCCCTCACACTAACTAATGCTAGTCAAAACATGTCTGGCTGAAAGTTTCTTACAGGTTATGGAACCATTTAGAAGCTAGAAGCATATGAATGCATGTAAACATATATGAATTTTACACAATTGACTAGATAGGAAAGTTCTACATTGTATGTTAGTGATGCTAACCTGGAATATACTGATGATAATTCCCAGCTTGCAGCAGGTTGAGTAGATGGAGGAGGCAGAGCTCTCCCTGCAGCTCAAAATGCTAGTTTAGGAGATGATAGAAGCTTCTGGGCCACCCCCACCCCTCAGAGGTGATTGGAATTTCCTGCCTCCCTGCCCTGGACCCAGTCTGTCTGCAGTCACAATAGGCTAGTGTGAGCTGAGGCAGTGTCATTAAAGTGCAAGTATGACAAGTGACAGCCCCGCCCCACCCGCTCATCAAGTGAGATTGGCTCATCTTGGAGGAATACAAAAAGGTCAATTGCAAACTACACCTAGTAATATGACCCAGGACACTGGCTGCAGGCATCAAATGGCTAGGACAAGAAAATGCCAACTTTCGAAAAGTTTCAATGTTGAATACAGGAAGGGGGAAGCAAGGAATGTCAGTTTCTCACTATGCTTCCAAATTAAGTGTCTGACGAAAAAAGAGTGGGACCAAGTATCGTCTGAGGATCACGTTGAGAATACATTTTCAAAATTCTTTTGGGACCCTCAACAGTCATTTTCAGTCAATGGAATGTAGTTGTCCACCATCGATGTACTAATAATCAGTAGCTTCATCATCGGGTCTTTTTCCTTCATCCAGAGGCAGTCTCCCTGCTTGGAAAGACTGTTGGGAATCCAAACCAACAAAACAATTTGATCTAAACTTACCTCCTACCCAACACCTCCATGATTTAAGAAAACACGGATAGGGGTAAGATTAAAAACAAAAAGCCGTTGTGAACATGGATATTTTAGGAGTTCCTCAAATCAAACATATACTGTAGGTCTACACGATAGGACACTATCCCCTGGCATGAACTCTGTCAGGACTGTTTTCGTTTTGTAAGTATGGGAGAAAGCAATGTTCTCCTTTGAAATGAAAAAGAAAATACATACATACTGCACATATAAAATGTGCTGGTTAGACAATCATTACACATAATAATGCTTTGCAAACCAGATGATTAGGTTATTTTGTAAAGAGATAGGCAACAACAGCGGGAAGCAAGATGGCGGCCGCATAGGAGGCCGGGAGCAGCACTTCCACCTAAGGGCTGTAACCAGAGATTATGAGTGCCCTGTGATGATACGAATAATTTGAATGCGGAATACTGAGAATTTATGTCGCCCGGAAACAAAACCCGCTGTTGTGTATGGGCACAATGGGTCAGATTGGGGCTGAGCATTCAGGAACATATCGCAATTGTGCACTCACCTTGTGCGGACTGTGGCGATCTGAGTTGGCTCTTTGAGGCAATGGGCCCAAAGTATGCTGGAGTCAGAGGTGCCTCCAAGACAGGAGGAACTCGGCAGGCGTTGGCGGACCTGCAGTGGAGCAGGACACGAGAGTCCAGTGGAATCAGCGCCCGGGCGCAGGTGTCGGACGCAGACGCAGACCCAGCAAAGCGACCTGCTCCTGAAGAAGAGGGGAAGAGGCGGGACTATGGGGAAGCTGCTTCCTGCTGGCCCCTCGGTGGCTGATTTGTTTCAGAGAAGCCATGAGACACAGCCAGGGGCCAAAGTAGACTGCAGAGGAACCAGTAAGCTAGGACGGGAACAGAAACCGGGGGAGTGCCCTGGACCGGTATGTCTTCAAGTCGAGCCAACAACAGAGGCTTCAGGTCCACTTCTTCGTGAAGGTAGGCTAAAAGAAACAAAAATGCCACTCACACAAACATGGACCCGTGTGATCCTATGCAAGCTGGGGGGCAGACCATAGCCCCAGCCAGGATAACCACATGTGGGGACACTAATGGGATAGATGGAGCAGGTGGGAGTGCTGAACCCCTACTCAAGTACGACACTGTAATACCACAGGACCAGAAGAAAATTGCCCCCACAGCAATATGCAACAACCCCATGCAACTCGGTAGCACTATTGACAGACAGTAAAATAAAAAAGCACGGATCATTATCCTGGGATAGCAATACTGCATTCTCAGCAAGGTGAGGAGGAGACTGACAAAGATAATAAAGGAGATCTCGAGAGGGAACCTAGTGATTGCTTTTTCTCAGTCTCAGAGGGGGCTGAATGGTCTGAGAATGGCCTGGGTTCCTCCTCAGAACTTAGTAATAGTGAGACCGACCCTGAAGAAAGCGATGGAGCTCAAGCCCTAACTGCTCAAAAAATAAGGAGAAAATCTACTGCACAACGTTTGGGGGTAAAGGCCTCAAGTGGGACAATACATCTGTGACCCAACTGGCAGGCACTCCGCTAGGGGAGACCACCGCCTTAGACAACCTGGACCCTCCAACTCCAGAGGCTATGTACCAGGCGATACTGTTGCACCAGGAAGAGACACGACAGGATAGCCGGAAAGCCCAGTCCGCCTTGCGTAAGGTACAGGGGGTGGCCAGGGAACTGACCAAGTCGTGTAACACCATCGGGGAACAAATGTCGGACCTCGAGACTAGGATTGTCACACTTGAGATGGACCTCACAGCAACGTTAGTACAGACTGAAGCACATGAAGCCCAGCTAAAGGATATCCAGTGGAAGCTGGAAGACCATGAAAATCAGCAGAGGGGGAACAACTTGCGTGTGCTTGGGGTCCCGGAAGGCATGGAAGGGTCCAGTACTTTGACATACATAGTGGAGATGCTGGACGCTTTTCCAGAACTGTCTGAATGGAACTGGTCACACGAGATACAGCAGGCTCATCGAACCCCCTTCAAACCAAGATACCCAATAAAAGAGGATGCAAGACCCAAACTATTCTTGTCTATTTAGGAAACTTTTTGTTTCACCAAGCAATTTCAGAAAAAGCCAGGCCTGAAGCATGGAGGTCCAGCAGTGGGGTGTCCGTTTTTGGGCGCCCCGACTTTTGCCACGCCACGGTGGAGACTGAGACAGATGATCAAACCCTTCCAGGACAAAAAAATGCAAGCTTATTTGATCAATCCAGCACAATTGAAAGTGATCTAGGAGGGACAGACGCACTTTTTTCTCCTCTGAAATCAAGGCTAAAGAATTTCTGGATGGCCTGAATAACTCAAAATGAAAAAGATGTAGAACTTGATATGAGGCAGGATTAGCGGGTTAAATTATCACCTCTTAGGTGTTATAAGATTAAAATATGAATGTATAGAAGCAAAATATGGGGGAGTCATAAAGGAAAAATTATTAAAAAGGGGGAAGAAACAATATATACAAATGATATAAAAATGAATGAAATGAAATGAATGAAATGTATTACGGAAGTACTAATATATATACAATGCAATAATTTTCTTGAGAAGATACCACAGGGTAGTATATGGTACTGTCTTAATATTAAGCCCCAGTCGAGCGTGCGGCACTCATCTTACGCGCAGACCTGGATCTGAGCGCTTTGCAAGGGTGGTAGCGGGGAAGGGAAGGTGGATGAAGTGAGGGAGGGCAGGAGTCAGGGAGTTGGGGGAAGGGCTAAGGTGGGAGGGGATGACAGTAAGATGTGGGGGGGAGTTAAAACATTATATACCCAGACATGAATTAAAGGTTGTTGAAGGAACATTATGCTGTGAACGGATTGAGGTAGTTAAGGCAATGAAGATGTGTCAGACTGGTTCAAAAAACAAGTATAAATTGGTAAGATAAATATATGCACAATAAATGTGGGTGGTTTAAATGATCGGAATAAAAGTCAACAGATGGCCGAGTTCATTAGATTGAATAACCTAGATGTCGTTTGTGTACAAGAAACGCATGTCTACTGGGGAAAAAGGAATCTGATGAGTATGAGAGGATACAATACGTTGGCCTGTACATCCCAGACCTCTAATACTTGGGGTTGCGATTTTCGCAAAGGTTGCTATGGGGGAAGCTAAGCATGAAATAAATGATGCACTTGGGCGATGGGCAGTTGTCTAGCTCGAGGTAGGGCATACCATATGCACCATAAATGGCTCAAACCAAGAATATCCAGAGATTTTTGAGGATCTCAAGATAGAACTGGCAACCTGGCCAAGCCCTCTAATTGTCTGTGGCGATCTTAATATATCAGGCAAACTAGGAGGAAATCAAAGATACCTAGGGCGTAAGCCAAGAGTACATGGGGCATTGACTTCCCTTATTAGTATCCATGGCCTGATTGACATCTGGGGTAGCAAAAAAACCAATAACCCAGGACATACGTACTACTCTTGTCCTCATAAAAAATACACCAGGCTTGATTACTTTCTCAGTTCAATAAGTCTTGTTAATACAATGGGGATTAAAATACTTCCGAAAGTGTTCTCGGATCAAAATCCGTTACTAGTGGATATCGATGTCGACACACCCAATGAAGTAAACAATAAATGGACATTTGACAAGAAGCTCCTGGTTAATAAGCCTTATATAGAACATATCAAGAAATGGGCTCAGGAATTCCTAGATATTAACAGATGTGCCAGCCGTAATATAGTATGGGACACTTTCAAAGCTGCCCTAAGGGGAGAGACGGTGGTTAGCTTTGTAGCACGTAAAAAGAGAGAATGCCGGCTAGAGAATGAACGGTTACTAGCTGAGCTAGCCAGGGCAGAAGAAGATCATACAGTTTTAATGACTCAGGGACGGGAAGCAACAGATCTCCAACTATAAATTATCTCCCTTGAAGACGAATTAAACGCAATAGAGTAAAGTATACAAGAACAGGGAACAGGTTGGGAGACTCCTAGCATTGCACATCAGGCAGAAAAATGTCAAAAATTAAATAGCTGCTATAAGGAATGATGGCTAAATAAATACAGAGACCAGGGATATACTTGGGGTATTCCAGGAGTATTATCAGCTTCTTTATAAATAAGATGGAGGAACAACACATGAAGTTGAACTCAAAATCACAGAAACTGAATTGGGGCACCTATCGGATAGCCAGGCTAAGGAGGAGCTAGACAGGGATTTCTCACTAGAGGAGGTATTAACAACACTACATGAGCTACCATCAGAAAAGGCCGCCGGGCCAGATAGCATTCCTCTAGAAATGTATAAACAAATACAAACAGTGATTGCTCCTGTGCTATTGGATCTGATTTTAGGGATACCACGTAATGGGCAAGTACCTGAGTCCTGGAAGGAGACAGACATTATCATCTTTCATGAGTAAGGCAAACCATCAGATAACCCATCCTCATACAGGCCTACATATTTGATCAACTTGCACACAAAATTATATTCCAAAATATTGGCTACCAGACTGGGGAGGTTTATTGGCCATCTGGTCTCGCCCCGGCAGCACAGGTTCATCACCAGGAGAGGGACAACTGATCACATTAGGCGGGCTATAACGCTATTTGATCTCCAGGCTGCAATGGGGGGCAGATGACAGGATCCTCCTCAACGCAGAAAAAGCGTTTGATCGGGCGGCCCGGAGATTTCTATGGGGACTATTAGAGTTGAAAGATTTTGGGCCAAGAATTATTAGAACAATTAAGGCAATGTATATGAATCTCAGAGCCCGGTTACATTTGGTGGGGGAAACATCAGACAATATTTTTATATCAAGGGGGACAAGCCAGGGGTGCCCCTGTTCACCCATATTGTTTTCCCTATAATATAAATCCTCTGATAGAAAATGTTTTATGAAGCTAGGCTATTAAACCAATTATCTCAAGAGGCTTTAAAACTAAGGTACTGGCTTACGCAGACGATATAGCCATTTTAACCACTGATCCGCTAACGCAGGGAGGCCACGGTTATTGCTAAAGAATTTGGACAGACATCAGGCTATTCGTTGAATGATGGGAAGACGCTGATCCACAATGTGTAGAGAATGCTATCTATCTGGAGGTTTGTATTAGCCCAGCAGTTAACACAATAATTAAGATTAATTTTAACCCTTTGATAAAAACTATTTCTGCAAATCTTAAGAGGATAAATGGATTGCATCTATCAGTTGTATGGAGAGGAAACGTCCTTAAAATGACAATGCTGCCAAAAATTCTATATCTGTTTCGCTCTATCCCATTCACAATAGATGCAGAAATTCTGAAAACGCTAGAAATTGTATTTTCAAACTTCACCTGGCAATATGGAAAAGTCAGACTTTCTCTAAAATATCTGTCACTCCCACAGGCAATGGGCGTGCTTGCATTCCCTAATAATATATTTTATCATGGGGCGAGTCTTCTATACCAGATGTCGACTCTATTTTGCTCTGCTATAAGGGAAGAGACAGAGGAGGCAAGAAATGACAGAGCCCCAATAATATATGAACCTATCCTAGGGAAGGAGGCTTTGGGGCTGTTAATATGCCAAGTGGAGTCAAGCTATTATAAGAAGTTACAATCTAAGATCATGTGCAGTGCTTGTGAAGTGTGGTCCAAGGTGCGCAAAGCTATGACAATCCCAAAAATTTAATATTACACCTCACTGTGGTGATCGCATGCTTTCCCACACTCCTTTTACAATACCATGGGTGGGCACTGGGAACAACTTGGCGTAAAAACGGTAGGAGATATATATGAATCAGACCAGCTATGCCCCTTCGGCGCCCTTCAACAGGAGTATGGGATTCCGTCTAGACAATATTTTTTACATACAAACAACAACTGTGCAATACTATGCAATAACGAACTGTACAAGTGTCCTGAGGAGAACCCATACTAACGTGGTGGTTCGAAACGCGTTGACCCAGAGCCTTGGAAAATTAATAAGGGTGCCACTAGGGCTGTTGAAATCCACACTGTGTGTCCCCTAGTTGTGCAACCCCTCAATTGGGTTTTTCCTATCCTTGGCTCAAGGAAGACAGGCAGGCAGTTCTCTTTAACCCGAGGCCCTCTTGTCTTTTGTACCAAACAGAAAGGACTGGTTCCTAATGAGAATGTATCGTTAGGGATATTATTATTGTTGTGTATCGCCCTGTGTTGTCTGCATCAATTGATATATAATTTTTTTTGAGCACTTGTACAGTTCGTTATTGCACAGTATTGCACAGTTGTTGTTTGTATGTAAAAAAATTTCACTGCTTGACAACTTTCTATTTGATGATATACTTTTAAAGTGATGAATGTTTTTCTAAAAATTTAAAAACTGAAATAAAACAGACATCCCTCCAGTACAACTTGACTGAGTGGGAACAAAAAACGAAAAAATAAAATCTGTCTGGCATATTTGTTTAGGGTCTTGACAGCAGCAAGATGGAAGGATGTGGAACCCCCCACCTTTCATATGTGGCTAACACGCCTCCTGGGGGTTATAACCAAGAGACCGCACTATATTCAGGCAGGGGTAAAGAGTCAAGGAAACTGGGGTGGGCAATTTGGTCACCCATTGCAAGGTAGAGAAAGAACATGTGTTGCCCTGATAGAGGAATCAGCGGAGGATTCTGGGATGTGACATAAACTATTATATACTATTATATACTAAGTGATTAAATACATTCAGGATCTGCTATTATCCAGTCCTACCTACTCAAATGTTTTTTACCCAGTATCTGTACAATACTGTATTTATTGTGTTTATAATATATATGATAAACTCCCTTTTAAGGCTGAACTAAATATTTTTAAGAATTATCTGTGCATATATATATTCTTTATAAATGTAATACACTGCCTTACTCTGTATGAATTATAGAATCGATGTACTTTAATTGGTTTTATAGATATATAATCAGAAAATAAGAAAATACAAAAGAGAAAGGCAACATCATGTTCCATATGTAAAAATTGCACATTTTGCAGTGGAGAAAAAGAAAAAGAGAAAAGTGACTTGAGGATAGGAACAATGAAGAATGCAACAGATTGTGAGGATAAATGTCTGTGCGTTAAATGCCTCAGGGGATAGACGCAAATGGAAAGTGCCTGTCAACTATTTTTTCAACCCCCCCCCATCAACCTTTGGGGTGCAAGTGGGTATAGGTGAAGGTATTTAAATTGTACATTTATTGATTCAAGAGGGCAGAAACACATCTGGTTCGGAGCTTGCAGGTTGTTGGTGCGCTGGGTTGCATGGCATGGGTCGGGCCAGTGGAGGAATGGTTCTAGCGTGGCACAGTGCCTTTAGATTAATGGGAGGGTATTCTGCCACCCGGCGGTGCATGCCCAGGGTACCCTTTCTTAGACTTTGATTTTTGGCGCACAAAAAAGCAAGAGATGTTGTCGTGCACCTACATGAATGAGAGGTAAAATTTTACTTTTCTTCATTTTAAAAGTAGTTCAAGTTCTTCTTTAAACCATTCTTGATTGAAAAAGTATTTGAGAAGCGTATTCCATTTGCATCTATAGTTATTTTTTGCGCAGACATTTATTCTCACAGTCATTCTTTTCTTTTTTATATCAGTGGAGAACGTTTCTTTCTCCCAGTTTTACAAAAAGTGAACATTCCTGACAGAGTACAAGCCAGAGGATAGTGTCCTATCTGGTACAAAAAAGGGATCCATCCATTCCATTGGTCCTGACGAAAGCCACTGACCCGCTGGGGTGCAAGTATGGCTGAAACATGTAGACCTACAGTATATGTTTGATGTGAGGGGCCGCCAGATTCGTCAGGGTGCGGCAGTGGAAGTCTTCCAACCACTCGATTACAATTAGGGCAGTCAGACTGCCATTGCCTCGCCCCAGCTGCCAGAGAACCGCTTTTCCCTACAGGGCCCCCTTGTGACTTAGGGCCATGGGGTGTGTGCAGGGGGTACAACATGGGCCCCGCCCTGTATGCATGCACCCCAGTTCCTGCTGCACGGCATGGATTTACAGTCCATGCTGTGCAGGAACTAGTTTTGGTGTTCCCTTTGTGGTGCCCATTTTCTGAGGCACCGCCGTGGGAACATAAAAAAATGCCCACCAGACATGAGAAGCACTGGTATTATGGTAGGCGGCCCGACCACAGGTTTGGTGGTGTAGTGGCAGGGCGGACGCAATGCTTTATCACCAAACTCATAATCAGGTCTATAGTCTTTCGAAGCAGGGAGGCTGCCTCCTGGTGAGGAAAATAACCTGATGATGAAGCTACTGTCTCTTAGAACATTGGAATGTTAGGAGCTCCATTGAAGACAATGGAGTGCTCCCTGCTTCTACAGGCTGGTAAAGGCCCGCAGAGCAACATTTCAATGTTTTACAAAGGCCTCTCGGAGCGATTTAAATCCCCTCTAGCTTCAAGAGGCCTTTGTTTAATTTGTTAGAACATTCTGCCACTAGTTACCCGTTGAAGCAGGGCTATACTTGCTATTAAAGTCCTGTTCCCTTGTTAAACTCCCTCACCTTTGGGTCGGGCCTTTAACACGGGAGCCGTCCTTTCAATCGCCTGTATACCCAACTACGGCAGGCTATAAGGCTATATTAGGACGTCGATGGTGGACAAAAACATGCCATTAACCGAAAATGACAGTTAAGGGTTCCAAAAAGCTTTGGGGGAAAACTTTCTAAAAATGGTAATTTCAGAATTGTGACTAAAAATCAACTTTACCATCAAAGAGGTTTTTAAATTAAAATTCGTCAGACACCAAACATGGCTCCCAAACACAAGTTATCACCTATTAAATGTAATATGGTAACCTAATGTTATCCTACGGGAGTGTTAGGACTTGCCATAGTGAAAAACTAATTTGAGAGTTTTTCACTACTAGGACATGTTAAAATTAAAGGTCCATGTCTAACTTTTTACATAGAACGACTCTGCACTATGGGCTGTTTAGGGCCTACCGTAGGAGTAACATTTGTAATAAAATGTAAGGTTTAGGTCTGGCAAAAGGTTTGTTTTGCTAGGTCAAAATGATAGTTCAAAATTGCACACAGAGGCTGCAATAGCAGGCCTCAGACATGTTTTTAAAGGTCTACTTAAGCGGGTGGCACAATCAGTGCTGCAGGTCAATTAGAACCATTTAATTTACAGGCCCTGGGTACATTTATTACCACTGGTAAATACCCTTTACAACGAATCCTTTACGATGAATACTTTTACCCCGTATCCCTTTTCAACGCATTGTAATCTATTACGATTTCCTTTACCCCGCAAACACTTTCACCCCGCAAACCATTACAACGAATATACTATTACAACGAATATTCTTTGTAAAGGTTTGCAGATACAATTTTTAAAAAGGAGGATGATGCATCATTAAAAATTTGCCCAGGAGTCATAAAGGAATGAGCAAGCAGACTCTCACCTTCGTGCACACCTCTCGGGAAAAAGCTCGTAGACACAAACCATCAAGGACATGTTGGAGGACGACCTGCTGGTTGGAGGATGACATGCTGAGCGAGGAAACACTTAATATAACCCTCATGGATATGGCTATGGTAAAAAATATCAGTCCCACACCGTCATGGTCACGTTGGAGGACGACCTGTCCTACCAATCTGGAAGCGCGTAATAAGGTATTCGGAGGAATTGCTCAGTGTCAATTCGTCCATTTTTTATTTTTATGACCGAATATGATGAAAGCACTAACACGTTTAATATTATAGTTTAAAGAGCGTCTTCAACGAGAACGGATGCTGGAAAGATCTACTCAAAGGTAAGAAAGAATTTTATGAGATTTATTTCTTTGGATAACAAGGGAGTTAAGGAGTAATGTAAAAAAGAATGCAATAAAAGTGTATTTGTATAAAAAAAGCTCAAGTGTTTTCCCCCTGTAAGTGTATTCGTATAAAAAAGTTCGAGCCAGGAGGTAAGTGACTAAATTTAAAAAACAGAAAGGATTCCGCATTGAATTTTCACTGCTATAGCATGCGTTGTAAAAAACAGCGTGGTGGATGTACTTTAAATTGAATGAATACAATTTTCGTTGTGATTGCTTTGGTATAAAAGGATGCGGGGTCATGGCCTTTGCGTTGAAATTTTTTTGTGTAACGGTATGCGGAGTGTTAGGCTGCGGGGTAACGTCATATATTCATTACCACTATACTAGTGACTTCAAGTAAATTAAATGCGACAATTGGGTGAAAGGGAATTTAACTATGTTTGATGAAGAGAACACAAGAAGTTTAACAGTGGTTAGAATTGGTAAAGTGCACAGAGTACTAAAATCCAACAAAAACAGGCTCAGAAAACAGGAGAGGTGAATGTCAAAAGTTTGGGGTTGAACCTGCAAGAGAGGGGCAGATCCAACACCCAGGAGGTGCTGGGCCAAAACCAGGCCCGTCTGTGCCTGTGAGAGCCAGGAAGAGCCTGGGCTTGGGCACCCCTCTTGACTCCTTGGATCAGATTCCCTCACTTTGCATACTCTGAAAAGCATGAGGTCTGAAGATGGTGATTGAGTGAGTCAGTCGCTCTGCTGCTCCCCAACCATGACTCGACCTCGGAGGTAAAAAGCGGCAATAATTGGAAGCAAAGGATCGGAATTTAAGGAGGAAAGTACACCGATTGAGAGCGCCAAATATTTAAAAAGAGGATCGAAAGCAGTATGAAAAACAAAAGATTACGAGTGGAAGAAAAGCAAGAGAGAAACAAAAAAACGGACCGGAATGCATGAACAAAGCGGAATGGAATTACCGCCCACCCACCTGAAGCTCTGTGACGGTTCCATTCAGTGTGAAGCCGCGCTGTGCTGTATGGAGCTTGTAAGTGCGCTCCTCATTTCTTTGCGCGTACTGACGACCGGTGGAGATCAGAAGAAACGCTGCCGGTGTTGCTCAGGCTTTTCCTGGGTGTGCTGTGGGGAAACTATGGCTCCAAAGAGCCCTGTGGCCTCCGCAGTTAAGGTGAAAACACAGTCAGGTGTGGGTGCAACCACTGGCCTGTCCCCCAAGGCATCAATGTCCTCAGACCCCCACCCGAGACAGCATGGGGGGAAAATTAACTGTGGGGGGATGCGGTATCCAGGATTGATAGGATGGAAGAGAAGAAAAATCGTACCGGGGTGCCGCCTATAAATGAACCTTCTGTGCTGGATCTCTTATGTGCAGTGACAGGATCAAAACACCCAAAACCACAAGAAGGTGAGCAACTACAGGGGAGGAGAGATAAGGATGGGGATGATGTGAATGGGAGGCTGATGGGGGGGGGTCCCTGATGTCACACAAGAACCCTTATCTGTGACTATGACTCTGACTGCGGACACATCCAAGGACAGTCAGCTTAATCTGTTAAACCTCCGCCAGCTCCTCCCACTACCCCCTGTCTACAACCTGAGTTAAGAAGCAGCATAGATGGAAGTAACCTAAGTGGATTTGGGGCTCAAGCAGCAGTTACAATTTCGGAGACTAACATGTTCAAATCCCCTCTTGCATGGGCCACGGCGGTAAATCATGCTGCTTCTTCTAATCACAGTGAACAGGATATGGACTGTTTTTTCTCGCTCTTAGAGATGATTTGGTCTGTATCAGGCTCAGGATCAGGGTCTGATTCACTTGAGGATTCTAGTGAGGAGGTTTCGGATAGCGGCACGAAAGGAACTACAGCCACAATACGTAAGGCAGTGAGGAAGACAATTCACCCCAGTTTACAAAAGAAAAGTCTAAGATGGGATCATTCAGGGGTAGATCCGCTTAGCACTGGTGTAGCATAATTCGCTAAAGGCGATCATATATCACCCCCGGAATCCCCAAAATTAGATACGGTTCTTCAATGCATTCTCTCCCATCGCAAAGAAATGCGCCAAGACAGTAAACGCGCGCAGATGGCTATGCGGAAGATTCAAGGGGCTATAGAAAGGTGGCAAAACCGCTACAGAAAAAACCCTTACCTGACCCGACGATCCTGTCCAATCTCCGTTTCATTTCATTACTCCCTCTGCTTTTCAAACAGACGGAAACATTTGTTAATAAACAACTTACCAAATTCCTAGAGGATAATGAGATTCTGCATACCAACCAGTCAGGGTTTAGGTCCGAACACTCGACAGAATCTGCCCTCCTGTTTACGGCAGAGTCCCTGCGAGCCGCCATGGACCAAGGGAAGAAAGCCGTCCTGATTTTGCTTGACTTATCGGCGGCCTTCGATACGGTCTCACACTCCATACTGATTGACCGCCTAGCAAAATCAGGGATAGGGGCAACAGTCCTCACATGGCTGGAAAACTTTCTCAGCCAAAGGAGGCAAGTCACCGTATTGGGAGAGTTTTGCTCTGAGGAGAAGGTTATCAACACAGGGGTGCCACAGGGCTCCAGTTTGAGCCAGGTATTATTCAACCTATATATGGTCCCCCTGATTGAACTTATTTCCTCTTTTCAGATCAGCACGATCTAATACGCTGACGATACACAGCTCATCCTAGTACTAGATAGGGAGCTGCCCGGTGCAGAGGAAAATCTTAAAAATTGCCTTGCTGCCATATTTGATTGGATGAGGAGCAATCATCTAAAATGCAACTCGGGCAAAACCGAAATTCTGCCGTTTGGCCCTCAAAATCTGTTTTCACCTATACAGTGGTGGCCCGAAGACGCAGAAGCTCCTCCAAATACCATCGCCTCCGCCCGGAACCTGGGCATTAAATTTGACGACTCCCTGTTGTTTAAACAACAGGCAGTGACCGTGGCTGGCACTTGCATCAACATTATCAGAGGCCTGAGAAAATTCTTTGACCTCCTCCCACTGGCAGCAAGGAAAACGGTGGCGGTTGCACTCATAACATCTAGACTGGACTACTGCAACAGCCTGTATGCAGGAGCAAATAAAACCATGCTCCACAGCCTGCAGATGGTCCAGCATGCAACCGCCCGCTTGGTCCTGGGCTGGCCTAGGAGGTCGTCTGCCTCAGCCGCACTTAATGCCCTGCATTGGCTCCCAATCCACAAGCGTGTCCTCTTCAAAATACTGATCATCACATTCAGAGCATTTCACTCACAAGGGCCAAAGTACCTGTCAAGGGGTTTCAAATGCTATCTACCAGCACGGAGCCTTAGGTCCGCTAACCAAAACCTATTGGTGACCCCTAAATTTAGGCTTGCTACCAAAGGGGGAAAGTCCCTTGTTGTCCTGGGTTCCAAGGCATGGAATAAGCTGCCATTCCAGCTTCGGCAACTCCCCACAGAAATCCAGTTTAGGAAAGAATTGAAAACCTGGATTTTTGCCCTTACTGATACTGCCTGTAGAGCCTTAGTTTGAAGTGTATAGGACCCTCCGAACTCCGCTAGTCAGCCGGCCTATCTCCATCTGGCTGGGGTACTTAGCGCCAAGATGCTCCCTGGAGTGGTAGTCGCGCTCTACAAGTATGCTTTTACATTACATTACATTACATGTTTGGACATCAAAGAGCGCCTTACAACTCTAGAAACACGAACAGAAACCTTAAAGAATGATCTAGCAGCTGCACACACAAGCACTAATGCTCATGATACCCAAATAATCGATATACAGTAGAAACTAGAGGACCACGAAAATCACCAGCACCAAAACAATATGCGGGTACTAGGTGTACCAGAGGGAAAGAAAGGGTCAGATACCGGGCATATATGGTTGACATGCTATCTAAGGCCTTTGCGGATCTCAAGGGTTGGAATTGGCCCATGGAGATACAGAGAGCTCATCGGGTCCCATTCAATCTTAAGCATCCAGTGAAACCCGATACAGAGCACCGGGTCACACTAGTCTACTTTGGCAATTTCCTATTGCGACAAGCAATATATGATAAAGCAAAGCCAACATCGAAGCGCAACGAAGGGGATTATTCTTTCTTTGTTCAACCAGACTTTTGCCACTATACAGTGGAGAGATGATGGCATCTTCGTCACATGTCAAGCCAATACATATCGGGGAAGCAAGCATACCTGCTGCATCCAGCACATCTGAAAGTGATCAAGGGAGATCATACTAGGTTCTTCACTTCTGAAATCAAAGTCAAGGAATATTTGGAGGCCTTGGATCACAAGTCTTGGACTATCATTCAGACTGAGTGATCGTACACTCGAACTCTCTAATCTTCCTCCTTTCTCCCCTTTTTTTACTATCTTTCTAGTACTATAGTAGCCAATGAACACTTCACTTGGATGATGCTTCCAATATGTTTGGGGCCTCAGGGGGAGAGGAAGAGAAGGCTCTGTTTTGGTTTTTTTTTGGGGCCTTTGTTCTTCTTTAGGTCTGTGTTACCTAGCTGCAGGGAAATAAATGTTGGGTTGGGGGGCAGCACTCATCACAACAGACTACTCAGTCTAGATGCCTTTCTACAGGGGAAGGGGTGGGGGAAGGGCTCAAGGGCACTGGGGGTGGGGGTAGAGAGGAAGATAGGGATGGAGGGGGGAGGAGGGGTTGCGGGGACACAGGGTGGAGAAATAAATAAATGGAGAGGGTATAATAAAAATAAATGAGATAGTAACTTTAAAGAAGCAAGAGCACCTAGTTCAGAGAAAATTAGATGACTCAGATGGGTAGAATCACTATTTGTTCAGTTAATATTGGCGATCTCAATGACAAACAAAAGCGTATCAGAGTTGCCAAAATATTAAGAGGCCTAAAAGACGATCTAATCTGCCAACAAGAAACACACATTCCCTGGGGAAAAAGAGATATGCTAGCTATAAGGAGATATAATCTCCTTGCTTGTTCTACCCAAACTTCAACCATCAGGGGAGTAACGATTCATGTAAAGAACTGTATTGGCTCTGCTAAACGGGTTTTGGAAGATAAGTGGGAGAGATGGGCCATTGTACAACTCCATATGGAATTGACTATTTGTACGATATACAGATCTAATGAGGATGACCCACAAATTTGATCGACTTAGAAGCTGAACTAGCATCATGTCCAGGCCCATTAGTAATTTGTGGGGATCTGAACATCCACTATGATACGGGTTATGGGGGAATCTAGAAGCACCAAGGCAGGAAACCCCAGGTTCATTGTGCCCTCTCGGCCTTGCGTGCTACCTATGACTTGAAGGATGTGTGGGGGGTAAAATATCCTGCTGACCCGGGTTATACATACTTTTCAAATCCCCACAAGAAGTATGTCAGGCTGGACTATGTTCTCGTGTCACCCTCGTTGATTACGACTGCTGGGACAAAGAAATTGCCCAGATTACTATCAGAACACAATCACCTACTCATATATTTAGCATTTCAGATAGAAGACCAACCACAGGCAAAGTGGACGTTTGATAGGTCCTTATTATCCAACGATCAATATCTTAAAAATATTGAACAATGGGTCATAAAATATTATGAAATGAACAGATTTAGCTCCTTGAGGGGCATAGTTTGGGACAGTTTTAAAGCAGGCTTCCGGGGAGAAACAATACGTTTGGTGGGAAAGAGGATTAAGCAAGAGAAGAAAGAAATAACTGTTCTGATAACTGTATTGGGGCAACTAGAAGAATAACACACTAATGCAATAAGACAAAAACAAGAGGTGGAAGAATTATTACTGCAACAAAAAATAATGATTAAAAAAGCAGAAATAAGTAGTTATTACATCAGAAAGGGGGCAGCCAGTTATCATGCACACAAAAATGAGAGATATGCATATGGCGAGACCATAGGTAAGATACTTGCTTTACGGACTAGGCAAAGAACAGCTAGAAATAACATAACACAGAATTTTAAGCTATCATTAGGATCTTTGAAAAGTTTTATCAAGATCTGTATCAGCAGGACAACCTCGATCCTATGGTTTCTCATGAAACTGAGCTAGCCTTAGGAAACCATCGCAGGCTTAGTGAAGAACAGCGACAAGAGCTTGATAAAGAAATTACGATGTGTTGTAAACATATCTAGGACCCTATTTAAATATTCCCGATGTATGCCCTTATGTGGTTATAACAAATCATATCCTTATAAAGGCATAAGAATCATATCCATATTTAGTCATAGCCAATGCAGTCCAAATACGGCAAGGCTACTCCCATAGACTCCTAGAAAGCACAACATGTTCTTAAACAAACCAAGCCACCCGCAGCCCGGGAATTCCCCCATCTTGTGTATTGATTTGTCCTAGATCTCCTGGAGTCCTGAAAGAACTGCGAGTTCTTAGTGACGTCTTATGTCCACCCTTACATCAAACTCTGCACCTTCCAGGTATAAATATACCAGCATCTGCCCTAGCAAAACACACGGTGGTTTGGAGCAGATCAGCTATCTACTTGCCCGACGCCCTGCTGTGGCAAGTGCCGAAGGAAGCCGACCCTCCCATTGATGCACTGAGATTGACGCTGTCTTTTCTCCTGCTGAGAAATCCAGCTCCAGTGTTTCCAGTCACCCTTGCGGGTTTCTGGGAGATCGAGTCCTGAGAACAAGATACAAGACCTCCTTCATTCTATAAACAAGGTATGGAGCTGATTCAGATTCTTGGCAAAACTATCTTAACTCAAACTGTAGTTCACTTACTCCTTCCCACGTACTAGGCTTAGGTTAGGTACACCGGGGTAGGCGTATCTTAGAAGCACCAGTTGAGTACGTTTAGCTATGATTTTATCATTGTATGTATTTTAAACCATTTTAAACACCGTATGGCTCAGAAACCATACCATGCTTTTACAGTATTACTTTGTAATACTCCTTTTACTGTACGCACTTTACTTCATGATAAGTATTGCAATTGTGGCAACTCACTTCTCTTGCATGAGAAAGAAGACTGTTCAATAAATAACCTCTTTTATTGACAACGCCTGTCTCTCTGTTTCTCTGCGCTTCTGGTGAAACTAAGCATGCACGATTGACTGAGTGAAATAGCTATCTATTGTTTCCGCGACTCTGGAGATATACTCCTTATTCTGGAGGGAGCAAAGTTGTCATGTTTATGCGGTTGTCAGAAACTAATCCCTTCTTGTCTATTCAGGAAAATTAACACCTTCTTGTTTACTCGACAAAGTTTCTAGTGACCTCTGAGCTAGCTGGCATTCATAATTAAGTCTAAAATATTCAATAGAGACCTATTCGACCTCAGTCCTACGTCTAAACTATCGTTTATGTTATGTCAATGCGCAGAGCCTATTGGGAATATAGGAACTACACTACATGGCGCCCAACGTTTGGTAAGGCGATAATTTAACGCTAGATACTAGAGTAACTCAGTCGTGCTTTTCACACAGACCCCTTTTTCCCGTAATAACTCCAATAGACGTCTGGAGTGGGTGAAAGGTTAATATCCTCCAAAACTTAGTAGGACGAAAATCCTATGTATTAGTTCTTGGTTTAGTCAACGTTGAAGGATACAGTGTTCCATAATATTGTGCACCTAATCTTTGTTTCCTTGAAACTTGCTCTGCAAACTTTCTGTCAGCAAAATGTCGGAAGGTGAAGAGGATAAAGAAAGGGAAGCTTTAGCAGCTCAACTTTTAGCGGAAGACACAAGTCTTCGGCAAGATAACCCGTATGCTATAATCATCCCAGTCAATGTAAGGAAGAGTGTAACTTACAAACTTAAAAATAATAGAGTATCACCAAGAGGTGGTACAGTCATATTTGTGGTAGAGGCCCATGAATATCGGCAGACAGAGGTATTCTATTCCTGGATACATTTTCCAGCAGCACATGCTGTGACACGCAAGTTCCACTACTACAAGATAGGGGAATCTCTGACGGAATACGTTCCTTTCGAGGACATTGAAATTCCACTAACATACCAAGAGCACCAGCTCTGGTTTAATGGCGCCCTAAATCATCAAAATCACTTCACCAGGCTTGGTCGACTAGGTAGACCAGGAGCCACATGGCCGGTTCTAGCCAGCTATACACCACATCCTGACATTGAAAAGATGTCAAGCGGATAACTTTTAGTTCAGCTAAAACAACTAATAAAAATACATAGACAATTGGTCCAATATGTCATGCGGACTTTAACAGTCCAACCAGCGATAAATATTCCACAGCACACCCCTCACCAGGGGAACCCAAATAAAATTACACCACAGACTATACAACCAGTCCTTGGCAAATTACCCGCAAAACGGCAACAAATTCCGTTCTGGTTTTGGTTCCCAGTCCGGCTGTGGTCCCTGGGGCTACAGGGGCCCCTGCAGGCCCCCGCACTATATTTATTGATTGCCCCCGGGACCTGGCCCACCCCTGGGCTGATTAAAATGAAGCGCAGCACACCGCGCTTCGTTTAAAAAATATATTGGCGAGATTCGCGCACACAGTGCAAATTGTGCAGATATTTGTTCCCCCCAAAAAAGCTTTTTCAGGCCTGGGGGTTCCTGTGGGACCCCGTGAGCAGGCATAGGGGGTCAGGGTGTTTCTACCCTGTCCCCTTTACTTGTTTTTTTTCTTTTTTTACTGTTTTCTAATGACTCGGTTTTACAGAGTCACAAGATGGCTGCCTACACGTTTTGGTTTGGAGTGTTGACAGCCAATCAAAATGAAGCTTGTGCTCGGGAGGGTTTATGAATCCTCCTTGGCCAGATATTAATATTTTAATTTATTGAATTTCTCAGGAACTACTGAACGGATTTACACCAAGAGCTACCTTTTTGCCAAACTTGGCGTGATTCCGTTAAGTAGTTTTGGCTGTAGCTTTCTCTAAAGTTTGCCATGGAAATGAACATGGAGAAAACGCGTTTTGGCCCTCCCCTTTTTTCTCGGTCCCTGCTTGATGAATAACCCCAAACCTTTCAAGACAGGAGCTGACTGGAGCCCCCCATCAGTTTTGAAAATTTTGGGAAGATTCGTCAAACGGCACCAAAGATGTTGGCAAATCAAAAAACCTACTGGTCAAAAAGGAGGAGTGCTGAAACGCGTCAGTGCTGGGAGGTTCTACACATTAAAAACACTTTATTCAAATTCCCGTGAGTGTTCTCCTTTCTGACAGTCACCTGAAACCATTTTGCCGCTGTGGAGTTGTACCTAGCGGCTCACCACCGCTGGAGAATGCACCCGGGGCATGGGGTGCGGCGGCGGTATATATATATATATATATATATATATATATATATATATATATATATATATATCCTTCCAAGCAGGAAACGAACCCAACCCAGCTCCAGTGCGCAGCAAGGAAGTCCGAATGCACCACAGCACAAACAGGGTCCAAGACTCGATTTCAGGTAGTTTGAAATTTTATTTACATAACACCATCGTGCAGACAAGGAGGACGGTCAGCACAGCACGTTGTGGGTAAAATGACTCGCTTTCACAAATCGGATCCTACTAAAGGAAACAAACATTATCTCCAAATCTGCTTTAATGGAACAATCAATGCAGCGCAAAAGAACTACTATGACCAGCATGCAGTGTGGATTAATTAAAAAAATCATGTAAGTTCCACAAATGACAATGAATAAATGAGCATGCGTCAATGAAGCGCGTTCCAATGAAAAGCAGGAGAACGCCTCTGATGAAGTGGTAATTGGACCACAGAAACGCGTCAGGCGAACGTAACTTCCCGGATGATGGCGAGAGATGTCAATGACCTTCGTGGTAACGCGCTGTTGAGTGCACCCTGAAAAGCTGAGGCCATTGGAATACAAAAATTCACACGGGAGCCTTCCCGTGCAGGATGCACCGGCTCAGACAAGCGAGCGGCCAAGGCAGAGGAACCCTTCCAATCTGTCAGCACAGCACGTTGTGGGTAAAATGACTCGCTTTCACAAATCGGATCCTACTAAAGGAAACAAACATTATCTCCAAATCTGCTTTAATGGAACAATCAATGCAGCGCAAAAGAACTACTATGACCAGCATGCAGTGTGGATTAATTAAAAAAATCATGTAAGTTCCACAAATGACAATGAATAAATGAGCATGCGTCAATGAAGCGCGTTCCAATGAAAAGCAGGAGAACGCCTCTGATGAAGTGGTAATTGGACCACAGAAACGCGTCAGGCGAACGTAACTTCCCGGATGATGGCGAGAGATGTCAATGACCTTCGTGGTAACGCGCTGTTGAGTGCACCCTGAAAAGCTGAGGCCATTGGAATACAAAAATTCACACGGGAGCCTTCCCGTGCAGGATGCACCGGCTCAGACAAGCGAGCGGCCAAGGCAGAGGAACCCTTCCAATCTGTCAGCACAGCACGTTGTGGGTAAAATGACTCGCTTTCACAAATCGGATCCTACTAAAGGAAACAAACATTATCTCCAAATCTGCTTTAATGGAACAATCAATGCAGCGCAAAAGAACTACTATGACCAGCATGCAGTGTGGATTAATTAAAAAAATCATGTAAGTTCCACAAATGACAATGAATAAATGAGCATGCGTCAATGAAGCGCGTTCCAATGAAAAGCAGGAGAACGCCTCTGATGAAGTGGTAATTGGACCACAGAAACGCGTCAGGCGAACGTAACTTCCCGGATGATGGCGAGAGATGTCAATGACCTTCGTGGTAACGCGCTGTTGAGTGCACCCTGAAAAGCTGAGGCCATTGGAATACAAAAATTCACACGGGAGCCTTCCCGTGCAGGATGCACCGGCTCAGACAAGCGAGCGGCCAAGGCAGAGGAACCCTTCCAATCTGTCAGCACAGCACGTTGTGGGTAAAATGACTCGCTTTCACAAATCGGATCCTACTAAAGGAAACAAACATTATCTCCAAATCTGCTTTAATGGAACAATCAATGCAGCGCAAAAGAACTACTATGACCAGCATGCAGTGTGGATTAATTAAAAAAATCATGTAAGTTCCACAAATGACAATGAATAAATGAGCATGCGTCAATGAAGCGCGTTCCAATGAAAAGCAGGAGAACGCCTCTGATGAAGTGGTAATTGGACCACAGAAACGCGTCAGGCGAACGTAACTTCCCGGATGATGGCGAGAGATGTCAATGACCTTCGTGGTAACGCGCTGTTGAGTGCACCCTGAAAAGCTGAGGCCATTGGAATACATATATATATATATATATATATATCCTTCCAAGCAGGAAACGAACCCAACCCAGCTCCAGTGCGCAGCAAGGAAGTCCGAATGCACCACAGCACAAACAGGGTCCAAGACTCGATTTCAGGTAGTTTGAAATTTTATTTACATAACACCATCGTGCAGACAAGGAGGACGGTCAACGCGTTTCGGCGATTGCCTTCAACTGGACCATAGAGTCCCGCAGTCCAAACAGTCCATTTAAAGTGACAAGTACAAAAGTCCCTTCTTCATTTCATTTAAAAACAGACTAGACTGTTAACCCTGTTTAATCTATTATTTTTCAGTGGCCATTTCAAGCATCCATTTCTGTGCACACATTTACAGGCAAGAGAGCATATCGGTAAAGTACCCTATCTTAAGAGAGGCAATTATGTATTTCATTTAAGCATTGTCACTCTTATCTTAAAATCATGTTTTAAGATATAGATTTAAAGTTGCAAAAAACGGAAATATGGGTATCATGTGCAGAAAATTCCCAATAATAATCCTAAGACGTTACAAGACGTTACAGTAAAATTCATACTAGGACCAGGAAAAGGTGGGGTGGAAGGTAGGGAATATGAGAAAAAGGATAACAATTATCTAAAACATTCGGTCAATCAGCAAATTTACTATTAAAGTGCCATGTGCTTTGTGCAAAATATCGTATATACTATCATATGTAAACATTTTATGTGCAAATTAGCTCTTATGTGCAAAAACGCATTCCTTTCTTTGACCAAACCTATATCCTTTCTCTATAACCATCCTATCTGCATATATAAAAAAGCGAAGGAAGGACAAAGTATTTCCCTCTCTGAGCTCTAATCAAGCTAAAGTAGACTTTCATAAGACAAGCGCAGGGAGTATCATGTTTAAAAAAATTTCAAGATTGTTTTATGACATAAAGTCAAAGAGTAAATCTATCAGCTTCATGCAATCCTTCTATGTGCTTTACCCTAACATCATGTTTTGATTTTATCCACATGTGTAATGTTCCTATCGTCATTTTCTGCACATAATATCCCAAACATTACAGATGCACATGTAGTTCCGCATCCAAGTTATGTCCAAAAGGATTCTCTGTACCCAGTGCCAAAATGAACCTCGATTCTGCTCTTCTTAAATCCAAAGTTCTATCTCCTCCTCTTTCATTTGGTTTTATCAATTTTGCACCAAAGAATTTGAGTTCTTGATTGTTACTGGAGTGTTTTTCCAGAAAGTGCTTGGCCATTGGATACGCAAGATCTTGATTTTTGATTGCCCTTAAGTGTTGTAAAATACGTAGTTTCAATTTATTAATTGTACTTCCAACGTATAGTTTATTGCATGGGCATTGCAGGACGTAAACTACAAATTTGGATTCACACGTTATGTGATCAGCAATTTTCTCTTTGTTTCCGTTTTGCAACTGATATGAGAGAGTGTTTTTGCCGTGCTCGCAGGCTTTACATTTTGAGCATTTCCAAAAGCCAGGTGTTGTTAGCCATGCTTTTTTGCCTATCTCATTATTTGGATTTATGGTGGATAGATGACTTTGTGTGAGGATATCACCCAGCGAAGCTGTCTTTCTGTATGTTATTTGAGGAGTTGGTGGAAGCGTTTTTTTCAATGAGTCGTCTAACATCAGGATTTTCCAGTTTTTCTTTATGATTTTTTTCAAACTTCGATCTTCTGAATTAAAATCCATGATGATGCGAGTTGTTTCTTCATTGTCCACCTTCTCCGATGTTTCCAGTAATGTGGAGCGAGATCTTCCCTTGATTTTCATTTTTGCTTCTTCTACAATCTCCACAGGGTATCCTATTGCCAAGAATCTTAAGCCAGTGTCTTCAATAGTTTGTTCTATGTCCTCATCTTCAGAGCAGTTTCTTTTTACGCGGAGCATCTCTCGATATGGGATGCTCCACTTTAAATGTTCAGGGTGTCTGCTACTGGCGTGAAGAACACTGTTAGTGGCGGTAGGTTTCCTAGGAATTTTAGTGCAGAATTGTTGGTTTTTAACAAAAACTTCCACATCCAGATAGGTTACTCTGATTTTGCTGCTTGATGATGTGAATGTTAAATTTTGGTCATTGTGGTTTAGATCCTTTAAGAATTCCGACAAACAGTTTTGGTCTCCTTCCCACAAGACAAACAAGTCATCAATATACCTTATCCAGGTGTATATATTGGACTGGTACTTGCTTCGTAGTATGTTTTCCTCCCATGCTGCCATAAAAAGATTTGCGTATGTGGGGGCAACAGATGTTCCCATAGCAGTGCCCTGCCTTTGGAGATAAATTTCCCCATTGAAGAGAAAAACATTGTGCGTTAAGCAATAATTTAACATTTCCATCAGCATGTCAGAGTGTTCAAGAAAGCTTAGTGACCGCATATCCAGGAATTTCCTCACAGCTGACAATCCATTTTGATGTTGGATGGACGTGTACAACGAGTTCACGTCTATGGTTACCATGGTTAGATTCTCGTTCCACGTTAGAATTTTCAATTTGTTAAGGAAGGCAGTTGTGTCCTTCAGATAGGATGGCAGAGATTTCACATATTCTATCAAGAACACATCAATAAAATGCGAGGTTTTCTCCAGCAATGAGCCCATAGAGCTGACTATGGGTCTGCCTGGTGGATTAATGAGGGATTTGTGTATCTTCGGTAGAAAGTATATCGTAGCTGTTACAGGATTCTCCACCTTCAGGTACATATATTCCTCAAAGTTTATGAGTCCTCTGTCTTTCCAATTTAAAAGTAGTGAATGAAACTCTTTAGTCCAGGGTTCTGTTGGATTAACCTCTAACTTAGTGTAATGTTCTTGATTATTCAGTTGACGATAGGCTTCTGCAACATATTGTTCTCGATTTTGCATGACAATATTTCCGCCTTTATCTGCGGCCTTTATGATAATATTTTTATTGTCTCTCAGTTCTTTCAAGGCCTTTTGCTCTCCTATCGTGAGGTTCCATGATGGTTTTTCATATCTTTTTTCCTTCTTTGTAAGCTGGTTCATTTCCTCTACAACAATTTCATGGAATAGATCTATTTTATTGCCAGGTGGTAATTGTGGGCAAAATTTTGATTGTGTTTTGAGCCCACTCTCTCCACCTTTATTGGTCTTGATGCCTTCTCTCTTGCAAATCTCGAGATCAGTTTCTTTGGTATTAGACTCAAAAGAGTTATGTCCTGTCGTGCCAGTCTGAAGATTTAACATTACCCTCACGGCTGGTAATTCCTTCCGCGTCAATAAAGATGTTTCAGTAGGTGTCACACGTGAGTTGGACTTATTGGGGGGTCTCTCCTCAAAATGTTTCTTTAATTTTGCCTTGCGACAGAATTTATATAGGTCAATGCGGAAGTTGGGGATGTCCATTTTAGTGTTTGGGCAGAAAGAGAGTCCTTTATTTAGGAGACTTATATGATCCTTATTCAGAGTCATATTTGAGAGATTTATAACCAAATCTTTATTGTGTGTCATCTTTTTTATTTTTGTTTTTTCTTTTCTTCTCCTCGTTTGGGCCTTACTCCTTCTTTTGCTGCGTCTGGTTGTGGGGGATTTGATCCCCTCCCTCTTCCCCATGTCGTCCCTCGTCCTCTTCCTCGTTGTCGCGTCTCCATTTGGGCTAGCCTCATTTCCCCGCAAAAATCCAACTGAGACAAATCTGATTCTTCATCTGTTGAGCTAGGGTCAGAACTGTCATAGATGCCCTGATTATCATGGCTAATGCATCTGTCCATTGCTGCCCTATTTCTTAATGAGTCATATTTCCTGGCGAAGGTGTATATTCTGCCATTGGCATAATCTATGCGATCCCGGTTAAACTTGCTCGCTTTTCTTTTTTCCACATCTGTTTCATGTTTCAGAATCTTTTTCTCCATGGTTTCCAACAATTCTTTTTTCTCCTCATTCTCAGGATATTTGTCCAACTCTTTTTCAAGTTCTTGAATTTTCACCAAGATACCCTCTAGTTTGCGTTCAGCATGTATGATTAGCGTCTTCATGAGTTTCAGTGAGCACTCATTAGTATCCATTTGCCATTGTTTAATCAAATCCATGTCTACGTCATTAAGTGTAGGCATAATTAAAATTCTTAGACCCCTCGGGACTCTTTTGAATTCGATATATTTTTCTAGTGTCGTTTTTTCCCACCATTTGTTGACCTCCACGATTTTGGCCTGTTGTAATTCTTTAATGATGCTCTGTATTGATCTCTTTTTTGTGTCTGAAGATGTTGCCGTACTAGTTGAGCTTTGGGGCACTTGGGCCACCATATTGTCATCCAACAGTTCGTTTGCTCTCTGTGCACGACTTGCTATCCTTTCGGCCATTTTTTTCTCTATTTTTTTCTTGATTTTTTACTTTTTTCTTTCGATTATTTAGGGTTAATGAATTATTCATAAAAGTCTGCACTGCGTGTTATTTTGGTATTTTTATCTTCCTTATTTTTGTTGTTATTTGTCTCTTGTCTTGGCTCTGTCCCCTTGGTTTGCTCGTCTTATAATTACGGGCAAGCCGGTCCAAAATAATGCCACTCGTTAAGCTTCCTCGGTGATTGATTGCAGAAGCCGCAAGGGTGCTGGCGGCTTCGGCTTTCCCAATTTACGAGCAAACGGTTACTGACACAGGCAGCTTTCCGGGGCTGGCGGGTTCCGTACGGGCGAGACACACCCCTCCCCGCTGCGCAAGCAGTGTGGTAGGATGTCCACACCACGCCTCCCACCGCAGTCCCGTACTCACCATATTCAATGAAAAAACCATAGGTTTCAGGCCTTATATAGTTAGGAATTAGCATTAAAAAAACCTTGCAAATTCACTGAAAAACCATAGGTTTCAGGCCTTATATAGTTAGGAATTAGCATATAATAAACCTTTGAAATTCAATGAAAAAACCATAGGTTTCAGGCCTTATATAGTTAGGAATTAGCATTTAAAAACCTTAGAAATTCACTCAATAAACTATAAGTTTTAGGGGTGTTATAGTTAGCTGGACATTTCACTCATACAAAACCATTGAAATTGCTCCTATATAGTTAGTTGGACTAACTATATTTCGTGCACCCGCAATCCACTGCTGATGATGTCACATATTACAGCATTCATGACATGGTCAGTGACATCGCAAGGTTTTTTAAATGCTAATTCTATTAGCGGATAACGTTTATATTTTCAAACGTTTTTTTAATGCTAATTCCTAACTATATAAGGCCTGAAACCTATGTTTTTTTCAGTGAATTTCAAAGGTTTTTTTAAATGCCAATTCCTAACTATATATGGCCTGAAACCTATGTTTTTTTCATTGAGTTTGCAAGGTTTTTTAAATGCTAATTCTATTAGCGGATAACGTTTTTATATATTCAAACTTTTTTTAATGCTAATTCCTAACTATATAAGGCCTGAAACCTATGTTTTTTTCAGTGAATTTCAAAGGTTTTTTAAATGCTAATTTCTAACTATATAAGGCTTTAAACCTGTAGTTTTTTCAGTGAATTTGCAAGGTTTTTAAATGCTAATTCTATTAGCGGATAACGTTTAAATATATTAATATCCTAGTGGGACCACCTGAGCAGCCCTAGGGGGTCAGGGTGTTTCTACCCTGCCCCCTTTTTGTGTTCTACACGTTTGTTTTTCTGCTTTCTTGTGCCTCAGTCTACTGAGACCCAAGATGGATGCCAACACTTTCTGGTTAGAAGTGTTGACAGCCAATGAGCATGCAGCTTTCTCGGGAAGGCATGCTGATTGGCTGTCACTGTCTGTCAACACTAGCACAAGATGGATGCCAACACTTCCTGGTTAGAAATGTTGACAGCCAATGACCATGCAGCTTTCTCGGGAAGGCATGCTGATTGGCTGCCACTGTCTGTCAACACTCCAAACCAGGAAGTGTTGACAGCGATCTTGTGCCTTGTTAGAACCAAGGCACAAGAAAGCAGTGAAACAAAGATGTGAAACTCGCAAAGGGGCCAGGGTAGAAGCACCCTGAACCCCTAGGCCTGCTCAGGGGGTCCCACAAGGACCCCCAAGGCAAAAAAAAAAAAAGTTTTTTTTTTTAAAAAGTCGCGGGGTACGCGTACCGTGCGCGTACGTACGCATACGGTACGCGTACCCCGCGACTTAAAAAAAAAATATTTTTTTTTTTTTGCCTTGGGGGTCCTTGTGGGACCCCCTGAGCAGGCCTAGGGGGTCAGGGTGCTTCTACCCTGCCCCCTTTTTGAGTTCTACACATTTGTTTTTCTGCTTTCCTGTACCTCACTCTACCGAGGCACAAGATGGCTGCCCACATTTTCTGTTTTAGAGTGTTGACAGACAGTGGCAGCCAATCAGCATGCAGCTCGTGCACGTAGGGTTATGCGCACGTATGCGTACCGTACGCGTACGGGTAAGCTTATGGGTAAGCTTAGGGTGAGCTCATATAGCTATATATGTGATTTTGAAGTTAATTTTCATAAAAACCACTGGAGCAATTTTCACCAAATATAGCAAAGGCACTTCTGCGTACCAGTCCCTACAATTTTGGTGTAATTCCGTTCAGCGGTTCGGGCTGTAGACTTGTCAGAACGTCCTATGGAAATTAACATGGGGAAAACACGTTTTGGGACCCCCCTTTTTTCTCAGCCCCCACTTCACGAATCCCCCCGAAACTTTCAGGAAAGGAGCGCGGCAGAGTTGGCCAAAATTTTGGAAAATTACACCCAAATTCCTCAACCGGCGCCAAAGTTATTCCCAATAGAATGTTGCGGATTTCCTATGGTAGCTAGGTCCTAACTATATATACCTACTGGCTATCGCCAGTAGGTAATATATATATAATATATATATATATATATATATATATATATATATATATATATATATATATATATATATATATCAATGCTCGAAGGTGTCCACCTCTGAGTAGCACGCGAACAGCAGCTTGGTTTATGTATAGGTGAGGACGGGGATCCACTCGTAGACGCCGCTCCGTACGGGATCTGCCCGACGCGTTTCGAAGCTCCATGTGCTTCTCTTCAGGGGCTTTAACGGAAGCGGTGTGCGCAACCGCCGACCCACTTCCCCATTTTATATATAACACACCCACCGATGGGAGGCTCAAATGAGACTGTGCATTCTGGGAAGTGTGGTCCGGGAAGCACACAATCAAGTCCTGTATGGACTCCACAATTGGGCCCGTCCTCGATTCCAAGTACCACTGCTGCTTCACTTTAGTGACCCCCAGGGTGCCGGGGTGGTGCATACTCCGCGGCTGGACGGCCGCGTATAAATCAATGCTCGAAGGTGTCCACCTCTGAGTAGCACGCGAACAGCAGCTTGGTTTATGTATAGGTGAGGACGGGGATCCACTCGTAGACGCCGCTCCGTACGGGATCTGCCCAACGCGTTTCGAAGCTCCATGTGCTTCTCTTCAGGGGCTTTAACGGAAGCGGTGTGCGCAACCGCCGACCCACTTCCGCATTTTATATATAACACACCCACCGATGGGAGGCTCAAATGAGACTGTGCATTCTGGGAAGTGTGGTCCGGGAAGCACACAATCAAGTCCTGTATGGACTCCACAAGTGGGCCCGTCCTCGATTCCAAGTACGACTGCTGCTTCACTTTAGTGACCCCCAGGGTGCCGGGGTGGTGCATACTCCGCGGCTGGACGGCCGCGTATAAATCAATGCTCGAAGGTGTCCACCTCTGAGTAGCACGCGAACAGCAGCTTGGTTTATGTATAGGTGAGGACGGGGATCCACTCGTAGACGCCGCTCCGTACGGGATCTGCCCGACGCGTTTCGAAGCTCCATGTGCTTCTCTTCAGGGGCTTTAACGGAAGCGGTGTGCGCAACCGCCGACCCACTTCCCCATTTTATATATAACACACCCACCGATGGGAGGCTCAAATGAGACTGTGCATTCTGGGAAGTGTGGTCCGGGAAGCACACAATCAAGTCCTGTATGGACTCCACAAGTGGACCCGTCCTCGATTCCAAGTATGACTGCTGCTTCACTTTAGTGACCCCCAGGGTGCCGGGGTGGTGCATACTCCGCGGCTGGACGGCGCGTATAAATCAATGCTCGAAGGTGTCCACCTCTGAGTAGCACGCGAACAGCAGCTTGGTTTATGTATAGGTGAGGACGGGGATCCACACGTAGACGCCGCTCCGTACGGGATCTGCCGGACGCGACTCTCACATGTAGTCATTTATATACTCCAGCAGCCACATATATAGCCTTCACATATGCAGTTACTCACACATGTACCACTGAGGCATCCATTCACTCACCAACACACCCAAACACACAGCCACTCACCTATACAGCCCTTCACAGATGCACTCTTGAACCCATACACCCAGTGAATCACCCACTCATAGACCAATGCACAGAGTCACACCTCCCACCCACCCACAGAGACACTCAGGCACCCTATGTTAGTTTCTATTTTTGAGTGTGTGTATCAAAGGGTATATTATGGTGAGAGGAGGCATGCCACACTATCACAAGGAAGATGTCATCAGTGATGTCATCAGTGATGTCATTTGAGATGTCATGAGTGATGTCAAGAGTGATGTCACTGACCATGTCATGAGAGATGTAATATGTGACATCATCAGCAGTGCATTGCAGGTGCCCTAGTTATAATTAGCTGAACTAACTATAACGGTGGAATTTCAATGATTTTGTACGAGTGAAATGTCCAGCTAACTATAACACCCCTGAAACCTATGGTTTTTACATTGCATTTCTAAGTTTTTTTAACTGCTAATTCCTAACTATAATGTGCCTGAAACCTATGTTTTTTTCGGTGAATTTCAAAGGTGTTTTAAATGCTAATTTGTAACTATAACGTGCCTGAAACTTATGTTTTTTTCAGATAATTTCTAAGGTGTTTTAAATGCTAGTTTCTAACTATGCCTACAGAGGTAGGACATGTGAAGAAAGGAGAAAAAACACACAGAAAGAAGAAAAAGAAATGCAGAAAGAAGCAACAGAAGTCCTCAAAGATGAAGAAATGTGCAGGAAGAAGTGAGACGTGCAGAAAGAACAAACAGAGGAGCAGAAAGAAGCCTGGTTGAAAAGTCATCCTGTACCCTCAACTTTTTCAGATGGGTACTGGTGGTAACTGACTCTGACGAACCAGTCCTAGAGCCAGTGCTGTGTTAAAAAACACTTAGAGTACAGTTAAAACACCTACATACCCTAGGGAACACTATGCATTAGGGACCCCTGTGATAAGAATTACCTCTTCTGTAAGCCCCCAGTATATATTAGGGAAGGGGGATTAAAACCACCTCTTAAAACGCGCCACAGGGCGCGTTTGCACACTGGTGAAGGGAGGGGGGCTGAGATGACCTGTGGGCGTTTTAAGTTGGGGGATAAAGTCCCCTTGAATACTGAGGGCCCCTAGGGTCCAACTAGCCCACTAGGTACCTCCAGTAAGCGCCACAGAGCCACAGAGCTGCATTGCAGAGAAGTGTAAAAAGGGGCACGGCCTAGTCCACCTCTCTGCAACGCAGCGCAGTGCACTTACTGGAAGCACCTGGTGGGCTAGGTGGCCCCCAGGGACCCTCAGGATTGAAGGGGAATTATTTACCCAACTTAAAATGCGCCACAGGGAGTGTTTGCACACATCAACTCAGGCCCCCTCCCTTCATTTACCGCTGTGTAAACGCGCCCTGTGGCCGTTTTAAGTTGGGAGATTAAGCCCATTTGAATCCTAAGGGGCCCTAGGTACCTCCAGTAAGCACCACAGAGCTGCGTTGCAGAGAGGTGTACAAAGGGGCGTGGCCTCGGAACACCTGTCTGCCACGCAGCTCCCTGGCGCATACTGGAGGTACCTGGTGGGCTAGTTGGCCCTCAGGGACTCTCAGTATTAAAGGGGAATTAATTCCCCAACTTACAACTCGCCAGGGGGCGCTTTGCACAATGGTGAAAGAAGGGGGCGGGGCCTGAGGTGACATGTCTGCAAACACGTTGGGGAATTAATTCCTCTTCAATCCTTTGGGTCCCTGGGGGCTACCTAGCGCACCAGGAACCTCCAGTATCCGCCAGAGAGCTGCATTGCAGAGAGGTGTTCAGAGGCCACGCCCCTTTGTACAACACTCTGCAACGCAGCTCTGTGGTGCTTACTGGAGGTACCTGGTGGGCTAGTTGGCCCCCAGGGACCCTCAGGATTTTAGAGGAATTAATACCTTAACTTAAAATGCGCCACAGGGTGTGTTTGCACTCATGTAAACTCAGGACAGACCCCTCCCTTCACCCCTTCTTTTCCTAATTTCTTTGGCCCTGGGGACCCCATCCCCGCATGGCTCCCTTAATTGGCATGACCTTTGTTTTTTTTTCATTGTTTTGGAGGGGGGCTGCACTGCCCCCCTCCCAGGCCACTTGTAGCCCCGGGTACCCCATACCCTGGGGCTGGCGCTCTCCGTTGGGGACCATGTGGGTGTCCCCACTCCCCCCACGGTCCCGCCGGCTCACTGCGGCATTGCTTTTCCACATGGGGAGCTGCTAAGATGCAGCTCCCCGTGTGGAAAAGCAATCATCGTTGGTTTTTGGAAGAGAAAGCAGGTTTCCTGCTCTCTCTTCCAAGAACCAAAGCAGTTTGCTATGGCAGGGCGGAAGATGCAAGGCTCCCACCCTGCCATTTCAAACAGCAGTGTCCCGGGGGTGGGTTCCCTGGGACACTACAGGAGCTGGCCTTGGGGGGAGGCGGTCGCCAGGGCCATGACAGGGCTCCAGGAGGGGGGATTGAGCGGCTCCCTCCCAACATTTTTAAAGCCCCAGGGAGTTGGTGGTCCCCGGGGCTGGGGGGTACATCACAGAACCCTCATTTCAATATTTAGAGGCCCGGGGAGATGGTGGTCCCCAGGGAGTGTGGGGAGCTCGAGTCCCCCACACAGGTTTTTTATTTATTATTTTAAACAAAAACACAAGCCCCGGGGTGGCGGTCCCCGGGGCTTTGGGGGGGCATGAGCCCCCCTGCAAATATATTCTTAAAACCCCAGGGGTGGCGGTACCTGGGGCTTGGGGCGGCCTTTGAGCCCCCACTCACGTATGTTTTAAGCCCTGGGGGCTGGCGGTCCCCGAGGCTTGAGGGGGCCCTTGAGCACCCTCTCCCATTTATTTTTGAAGCCCTGGGGTGGCGATCCCCAGGGCTGGGGGGGCTGTGAGCGCCCCACACATATTATATAAAAACCCCGGGATGGCGGTCCCCGGGGCTGGGGCCCCTCTGGGCCCCCCATTACAATAAAAATATTGCCCCCAGGACATGGCCCACCCGGGAGCAGGAGCCCGCGCTTCGTTTTTTTAAAATTACAGCCTATATTTGCGCTGGGTGCACAAATCTCGCCGATTATTTTAAAAAAATGCTTTTCTGGGCCCTGGGGTCCTTCTGGGACCCCATAAGCAGGCCTAGGGGTTCAGGGTGTTTCTACCCTGCCTCCTCTTAGCGTTTTGCGCATTTCTTTTTCCCATTTCTTGTGCCTCGGTTCTACCGAGGCACAAGATGGCTGCCAACACTTCCTGGTTTGGAGTGTTGACAGCCAATTAGCATACAGCTCCTGATCAGGAGGGTGCGCGGATCTTGCGTGGCCATAGATATCGAAACTTTTTAAATTTTTATTTTCTCAGCAACTACTGAAAGAATTTACAGCATTTAACAAAAAGGGTTCTTTCTGAACCAGGGCTACCTTTTTGCCAGATTTGGTGTAATTCCGTTTAGCAGTTCGGGCTGTAGCCGTGTCTAAAGTTTCCTATGGGAAATCGCATGGGGAAAACATGTTTTGGGACCCCCCTTTTTTCTCGGCCCCCGCTTGCCGAATCACCCTGAAACTTTCAGAATAGGAGCAGACCGGAGTGGACCATAGGGTTTGAAATTGTCGCGCAGATTCTTCTATGCAAATAGAATGTTGTGAATTTCCTATGGAAAATAGGTCCTAACTATAACTATCTACTGGCGACCGCCAGCAGATAATATATATATATTGTGAGCAAGGGCACCCGCCCGAAACGCGTCATCTGTTAGCGCTGCTGTGACCTGCACTTGAATAAAGTACCTCTTGCCAGTAATTTGGGATTCGTTGGTTTTTTCCTGGGACAGAACAACAACTGGCATTCCCAAGGTGAACCTACATCGTTTGATATATATATATATATATATATATATATATATATATATATAAACAACTGGTTTGTAATGCTGTGATAGCGTTTTATTTTTCAAATAGCGGTGCAATTCGGTCAGACGCGTTTCGGCCAACACAGTGGCCTTGATCATGAATATGTATATTGCTTGGGAAGAGTACTACTTCTTAAGAAAAGAATACACCTAACATCCCACCCTAAATAAATTGCCCAAAGTGCACAAAAACAAGACCAACCCTCCAGTCAGACACATGGTATCCTTGAGGAGTAGCATCCTCAAGAATATATTGAGGTATGTTGGTTTCACTGTCAGAGAATTTGCAGGCTGCCTTCCATCCTATATCAGGGATACTAAAGATTTCCTATGGAAGATCACAGGGATAACATGGGAATCATTTTTTTTTACTGATGACTTTGAATGTCAGTTGACTCTACACAGTTATAGACCGGGAGCAAGGCTTAGTTGCATGGCAACATTTCATGTGAGCCAGAAACATTAAATATTGTGCATACACCAAGATGATTCTGGAAATGATACGCAATTGTTTGAAACACAATATCATCATGGTCAATAGTGTCCTCTACCAACAAGTCCTTGGGACTGCCATGGGGACTTATTTCACAACCCAGTCTAGCTAATCTGTTCCTAGGCTGGTGGGAGGAATTGCTTAGTGAGCACTTGACCCTGACAGATGACCATGAAAGGTGGTTGTGTGGATGAGGTACATTGACAACCTGTTTATCATCCGGGAAGGAGAAAGTACCTCAGCTACAAGATTTGTTGCCAAACTAAATCAGAACAACCTCAAACTAGTATTCACTGAGTCCATCAGTAACACAACCATAGAATACCTTGATGTGATGGTAGAAGTTGTCAACAATAGCATTCAGACCAAACTTTTTAGGAAAACCTAAAACAGAGCCTCCTCTACTGTGAGCTCCTGTGAGCCAAGAGAAACTGCAGTACAGAAGAGGCTTATTTTACAGACTAAAATTCCCTTCTTGGAAGATTTGAAGAACGGGGTTATTTACATTGGATACTGAGGAAAGCGATGGTTCGGGCAAGTACACTCAAAAGGGATCAACTCCTGATTAACAACACTGACACTGATATCAAGGTTCCTACTCCTAGGTTCATATTAAAATACAACAGCTCCAACAAGGTGAAATAGGTCCTCAGAAAGAATTAGCCCATTATCAAATGTGACCCTGTGATAGGCAAGGACATGGGTACACATCCCAGGATTACCTTCCACAGAAGCAAATCTTTGAGAGATACACTGGTACGCAGTAATATCACTCTAACCAGGGGTATAACAGAACACAACCTTAAGGGTCTTTACCCATGTGGCCAATGCAGGGCATGCAGGAACAGCAAAACCACTAATACTTATACCACTCACAATGGTTCCACACGCACCATCAAACAGTTTCTTACATGCAGCACCAATCACGTGGTATATGCCCTTGTGTGTCCCTGCAAGTGAAGATACATCAGCAGTACCATTTTTGCAGTCATAAAAGGGTCCAAGACCATTCCAGGGCCATTGACCACAATAACAGAAAGTGCCCAGTAGCTAGACTTTCTTTGAACAACATTGTGGAGACCGCAACCGTTTGAGATTCTTTGCCATTATATAAATCCTCACACCGCCAAGGGGTGGAGACAGGATGTTAAGGATGAGGAAAAGGGAACACAAACTTAATATTAATCCTTTTTTTTGCTTTTCAAAAACCTTTATTAAGATTAGAACATCATATTGTATTACATTCATTCACTACAGCACAGATACAGCCACTGATATACAGCTTGTTTCATTACATACTAAAAAAGCGAGAATGGAGTTGTCCCCCAGTACATTACGCAACCAGAATGGGGATGGTGTTAACCTGAGAGGTCACGAGTAGCCGCAGACAACCAGCTTGTTTCATTACATATTATAAATGAGAGTGTTGGTACCACCCAGTGTACAACACAGTAGATCTGTGAATGTTATTTAACCTGCGGGGCACAGTGTTGGACCAAGGTACTTCTAAGGCTCAGTGCTGGGTGTTGGGAGGCCATGGAGTCAGGCGTATCGAGAGGGCCTGATTGGCCACACCTGCTGTGTCAACCAGGGTGGTTCCATTGGGGGAGTTGGGTAGTGAACAGGCTGGAGTGGCTGGGCGCTGTAGGTAGGAAATAAGGGGGCCTAGATGTCTGGTGGTCTGCTGGCCGCTGGCATTAAGTCCCAAATTTCCCCAGCAGTGTCTGACAGTGGCGGAGTCCCCCAGCCAATGCTTGACCCTAGGTGCCGGTCTCCGCCCTCAGTGAATGGACACCCTACGTCTAGCAAGGACCAGTAGCACGTCAATGAGTTTGCGGATAGCATTGGAAAAGTTCGTAACATAACCTAGAAGGCATACCAGGGGATCAGGGGAGACGTGTCTGAGGTAATTTTGCTGTTGGTCACACACATTTCACACCAGTAGGCAGAGACCCTGGGGCATAGCCAGGCTAGGTGTGAGAAGTCAGCCGCAAGTGTGGAGCACCGTATGCATCTGTCACTAGCGGTAAGTCCCATTCTATGCAGAGTTGCAGGTGAGCGATAAAGTCTGTGCAAATATTTAAAATGTATGAGCAGCAAGCAATAGTTAGGAGACAGGCATTTAATCAGGTTGCAGCAGTATAGCCAGATATCTTGGTGGAGGTCTACACCCTGGTCTTCACTCCATGCCATGCGGGCGCAATCAGTGTTAACGGAGGAGGTAGCAAGCGAAAGAGCATAAATCCTGGTGACAAGTACCAGGGAGCTGGATGCATAAACTAATTCGAGTGCAGCAATCGCTGGGGTAATGTGGGATGTACCTCTCGGCAGGTTAATCTAATTTGATAGTACAGCAGCTTGTCCATTGGCTGGCCTCATCAGCGGGGTTAAGGAAGGTATTGTTAGGGTAGAGGTCCCCGATAGTGACAAGTCCAAGACGCGTGGCACGCTTGGCCATGCCAGCAGTCTGTAAAGGAGGGGATGCCGGGTTATTGGTGAGAGGTATGGACGGGGCATAGAGTGTACAGGCACCAGAGTGTCTCCAGTGCGCATCCCAGGCCCATCATAAGTTTTCCACTGTATCTATTTCGCCGCACGAGGGCCTAGGTGGAAGGAAGAGTGCTATCTGGAGCGGCCATGGAGCCGAGAGGTTGGCTTCCACCTCGACGTGTGCTTGGAAGGGTGTGGGGTGCACCCAGAAGTGGAGAAATCTTGCTCGGGTGCATAGAGCATATAACTTAAAGTCAGGGGCGCTCATACCGCCAAGGGACAGGGGAAGCATGAGAATGTTGTATGCTATTTTGGGTTGCCGTCCGGCCCAGACCACAGTGATGAAAAGGGAACGCAGCCTGCCGAATAAGTGTGCTGTGAGGGAGATGGGAACATTTAAAATAGATTAAAAAATGTTGGGAGCACCACCATCTTTGCAATGGCGATGAGCCCTGCAAGCGACGGGGGGAGTTTTTGCCACACCCAGAACTTGGACTCCAGCCAGTCCACAGAACAGCTGAAATTGCCCCCTCACAGTTCATCCACGTCCCTGCTTAGCCAGGCGCCAAGGTACCTGGTGGAGCCTGTTGCCCAGACAACAGGATAGTCTGGGGTGAAGGGTATAGTGGCATCCGTGGGCAGGAAAAGAACGGACTTGCTCCAGTTTACCTGGTTACCGGATAGATACCCAAAATGCACCACCTCCCAGATCATGTGGCTGATGTCCTGCGGATTGCAGATGTACAGTGTGATGTCGTCTGCATACATAAAGACAACTAGAGCACAAGCCGCAAAGCCAATACCCCTCTGGGTGTGGTGCTGTCTGAGCCTGGCTGCGAGGGGTTCCATAGCGATGTAAACAAGCATGGGGAGAGGGGACACCCCTGCCTGGTGCCTCTCGCGATGGAAATTGACTCTGTAATATGGCCGTTCAGCCTAATACGAGCAGTGGGAAGAGTGTACAAAAGTTGAATTTTGTGCACAAAGTCTGGCCTAAAACCAAGGCGTGGGAGAAGATAAAAAAGGAAGGGCCACTCAAGGGTATCGAATGCCTTGGTGCCATCGAGGAGTGCCACCATAGCCAGGAGGGAGGGGCTTATCTGATTTAGAACTGAGAATATGGTGAGCATGTTGTGGGAGGTGGCTCATCTGTGAATGAAGCCAGACTGGTCCAGGCGCGCAACCAGGGGCATGAGGGGAAGAAGGGGAAGGCCACCAATTTAGCTTAAATTTCACTGTCATTATTAATGAGGGATAAAGGGCGATACGAATCCCAGAGCTCAGGAGACTTATCTGGCTTTAAAGGGATTGAAAGCAGGGCCTCACGGGGAGATGGGGGGAAGTAACCCTTTTTGAGAGTGTCATTGTACATAGCAGCTAAGTGCGGTACCAGGATGGGCTCAAATTGCTTATAGAAGGAAGCGGGCATACCAATGGAGCCATGCCCCTTGTCTCCAGGGAGGCCCGCAATAACAACAGTGATCTCTTTCTGAGTAAAGGGCTCATCTAGGTACTCCTGGTGCTCGATACCTAGCCAGTAGTTTGATTGTCTGAAGTACTGGTCCAGGGCCTCGCGGTGACGTGACTCCCCAGCAGAGTACAGTTGAGAGTGGAAATACCGAGATCCAGGAAATGATCTTGGTAGGGAAAGTCGTCCTGCCCGGCTCCCTGTCCCGGAGGGCAGTAATATAGGAGGCGTCATGCGGTTGCAGAGGAGGTTGGCTAGAGTTTTGCCAGGGCGATCATCCTTGCCATAGCAACGGGCCCTAGCCTCCTTGCCCAAGAATGCAACCCCTCTCTCCGCCTCCTCCTGGAACTCAGATAGTTTGCCCCTGATCTGCGCCAATGTGTCGGGATTGGGGTCCTGGGATTGTTGCAGGTCAAGGGTCTGGATCTCCCGACCCAGTCGCTCTAAAACACGCCAGATAGAGCGCAACACGTTCAACTGTTTAGAAATACATTCCCCCCGGATCACCACTTTAAAACCCTCCCAAAGAATTGAAGGGGAATCAACTGAGCCAGCATTCAGTTCAAAATAGTTGTCGATAGCCGTGCAAACCTCCTCGCGGAAAACCGAATCGCGGAGCAAATTAGGGGGCAGTCTCCTGGCAAACATGCATCGCGGCGTGTTTGGCAACTGCAGGCACATACGTATGGGAGCATGGTCGGAGAGGGTGCGGGCCATATGCTCAGCAGAAGTGACCCATGCAGAGGCATTGCGGGTAGTGATCCATAGGTCCAGCAGTGACCAACATCCCCACCAGCACGCAACACAGGTTCCCTTGCATCTGTCGGGGTCAACATGCCACCATGCATCTAACAGGGAGTTGTCCGACATTATGGAGGTCAGGAGTGAGTTGGCACAGGGGTGCAGGGTGTGCAGCCCAGAACGGTCGAGCGATGGTGAGGGAGCAATGTTAAAATCACCGCCCCAGAGGAGAGTGGCGGGTCCCAGGGAAGATATGTGCTCCCAGACTTGTATAAAAAACTCAGGACCATTGGTATTTGGGCCAATAGATTGCCGCTAGGATTAAGGGTTGAGTGAGGAGGGTGCCACATAGGATGACATATCAACCCTCAGGGTCTACAATGGTCTGGGAGGAGCGCCAGGGAAGTCCCCTACGCAGGAGAATGGTCACTCCCTGTGAGTAATTAGAATAAAATGATGAGTGGGTTTCACCCCAGTGCTTAGAGTGTGGCCTGGAGGAAGTGGCTGGAAGGAGGTGGGTTTCCTGAAGGAAACAGATGTCCACCTTGTGCCTTGTGAGATTGGTGTGCATAAGGCGGGCCTTGCGGTGATCGTTGAGGCCCCTAACATTCCAGGTCCAGAGTGTAGTGTCTGTCATTCTGGGGTGCGGTGAGACTGGAGGATGGATAGAAGCAGGTGTGCTGAGTAGGTGATGGCTGCAGGTGATGCAATTTGCGGCAGAGTATCAGGTCTAGTACAGAACATGATAACGAAAATAAGAGTAAACAAGAAAATAATCATCCTCTGGTGGGAGGCGACGTAACGATCAAAAACTTCCCCCCCAACAAGCCACCCACTTCAACCCCCCAATTAGGTTGAGGAACCCATCCCACCCCATCCAGGGGACCCAAACTTGGAGGTTAAAGAACAGGTGAAGCCTCTGGCAAAAATTAGCGCAGGTGTGGCGCAAGACAGTAGAGGTATGCAAAGCTTATCAGGGCAAGCAGTGGAAGGAGGAAGCCCAAAGCATCTGTAGGGGAGTTAATCATTGTCCCTCGCACTGCCTCCGTCTGTCCTCTCTGAGCCAGAAGGTGTTGCACGCAGTTGTTTGCCCAGTTTTCTCGCATAAGCCATGGCATCCTTGAGGTCGTTGAAAATCTGGGCTTGGGACCCGTTCTTGACACGTAGTTTGACCGGGTAGACCAGTGAGTAAGAGAAGTCGTGTTTTGGGTGCAATCGCTTGGCTGGGAGGAACTCTTGCCAGGCGGGCGGGACCACAAGGGTGAAGTCGGGGTAGAAGGATAACGTGTTTCCTTAATGGCACACCTTACCCCTCCCAAGAGCAGCACGCAGGATCCCATCGCGGTCACAGTAGTTCAGGAGTTTGGCGACAATCTGGTGGGCTGGTGCACCTAGTGATGGGCCCTCTCAATGAAAAGCACTGGAGACAAGACCTCACCAAAGAGATCACGCAGGAGCTGCAGAGGAAGACCTCCATTTTTGTGATGTTTGTGGACTCCAGGACCCCCGTGATGTGTAAGTTGCTCCTGCGGGAGCGAGCCTCTAAATCCTCATTCTTATTTTTAATGATCTCCAAAACTTTGTCCATTTGGAGCAGCTTCCGGCAGTCCCTGGTTATGGTGTCCTCGGCGTGCGAGACTTGTGCTTCCAGCTGCCCAATCTGTGCTTCATGCAAGTCTACCCTGGCCCGTACAGTGTCCAAACTGCCGGATACCTTGTCTAGCTGGGTAGCGATGCCGCAGACGCTGGACTGAACCGCTAACATGATCGCCTTCAGGTCGTCCTCCTGCGCCGCGCCGTCTTCGGTTCGAGTGGCGAGATCCATTGTCTCTGGCGTCGTCTCCTCCTGTCTGGTCTGTCTGCGCTGCTCGAATGCCAGCTTGGGTTGTTTGGGGTCAGCGTTCCCCATAATTGGGCCGCCGGGAATTCACCGCAGATTGCCAGGCTGTTCAGTGCAGTGCCAGTGAGTGAGTGTCCAATATTCCGGGGCCACTGGGGGACCCAGAGGCGAAAAAGATGAGGGTGCCCTGGATTTAAAGGTGGGGCACCGTGAAGGAGCAGGAGCAGAAGGCCTCAAGGAAGGGGATCACTGACTGGCAGGTTGGGAGCTAGTGCCTCCCCGGGGCGCAACCAATGCGCGGCAGCCGTCTATTTCTCCAATGCCGAGCAGGAGTCAGTAAGTAGTTCTGGTCTGCTGGTTGTAGAACCCGAAATGTAGAGTAAATGGAGTTGGGCTACAGGTATGGGTCCCAGGCTGCAGTGGAAAGCAGAGGTAGCAACTGAGAGTCAAGGACCTGTGGGGTGTGGTGAGCCAAGGTCGCAGGGCCCCTGGGGCTCAACGGGTCCGGGCGCAGGGGGAGTCTAGTGGGATCTGCGGTCCCCTTAAGGCAACACGTGGTGCACCTCCTTCACAAGGAGAGGTGGCATGAGGGTTGTGACGAGTGGCGGCTGGGGGGAGAGGTGGCAGCGAGGATTTGCGGGGGTGCACCGCCCCATCACGGGGAGCCAGGAGCGAAGAGAAGGCCAGAACCAGTAGGAAACAGGAGCGGGAGTGGGTGCTCGAGTACAGGCCTTTCAGCTCCGGGCCCCACAGTATGACTGGCACACCCCCACCCCACCCCCAATAGCAAGGCACTCACCCAATGGGTGGGCTGAGGACAGGTTCCTCGGAGACAGCCCAAACAGCCACGGATTCAGCGGGGGCAATCAGCAGGCTGCGGAAACACCCCGACCGAGCACCTACCGGACAACACTCCGAACAGCAGTCCCCAGCGGCCTCATGTTGTAGGTGGGTTTTCGTGAAGCTGTGATCTTCAACTTAGCCGTGCTGGAACGGGTCTGCGATGGATTGAAATCGGTCCCCGAGGAGCAGGAAGCCAGGATCGCTGAGCGTGGTGAGTCAAAACCACGCCAGTCCGCAGGATTGATTCTGGATTTAGAGCTTGGTCGACAGAGCCCACTAAAGTGCGGCCATCTTGCAGCCGGCTAAGCCACGCCCCAAAACTTATCATTAATCTTAATATGGTTTGGCCTGATGGGCTGAACCAGCATGACAAATTAGGAATACACTTATACAATGACTAAGACCTCTATTTCCCGAATGTTGTTGTTTCCCATGTTGTTTCCTCACTGTTGTTTTTCCTGAAATCTTTATTGTACATAGTTCCACACACAAATACTCTGTGACAAGGTACTTTTTAATTATGTGTTCTTCTTTCCTATGGCATAGCTCTGCTCTCTGACTAATTACATTTTTCATTGTATATTTTTTTCACAGGAGGTATGAAAGGAGCACTATAGGATATGATCTATTTTTTCCACCGACGATGTTCCCTACCCTTTTCCTCATCAATAGTCACGGTGTTGGGCTCACATCACACAGATGTTATCTTATTTGGCACTTTTCTTTTTTCACTCAACACATTTTTCTTATGCCAAGCATCTGGTATCCTTTTACCTTGATCTACTAGTTTAGAGTACATTTTTAACATGTGCATGATTTGTGTCCCTACTGGTGGCTAGCACGAGAAAGCATCCACCTGCCCTTCTTGGACCTTCAGAAACGTTATTTTACAAGTATCTGGCTACTCTCAAATGAAGACTTTGCATGGTTCTTTTCTTTCTTTTCTTTTCACCCCCTCTTTCCTTTTTCTTCTCTCCTTTTTTCATTTCTCTTCTTTCTAATTTCTGTTGTCTTCTTTGCGTTTCCCACTAGGGATATATCTTGTTTCCCCACTAGGGGTTGGTCTGAGTAATTCTCTTCTTTCTCCTAACCATTTTACTCTATTTTACTTCTTTGAATTATTCTCTTGTGAAGAATTTCAGTTGCCTAGAACAGACCCGCCCCTGAGGCCCTTCCCGCTGCTCTTGCAGACATATGTTGCTGAGCTCCAGCAACACTTTACTGTCTTTTCTGCTGATACTATTCAACAGCATTCTTCTCAGGCATTCACTTCCATCTCCACAACTCCTATGGGATAAGCGGACATTGTTTTCTAGATCCACCGTGGTAATTCTTCAGTGGATTTCTTCACTTTTCTCTCTCTTCCCCTTGCCCCTCTCCTCTGTCCATCTGCTTCTTCATTATGTTTTTTTTTTTGGACTACCCTTTCTACAATGTCTACCATGCTCCGTGACATACCCTGAGCAAGGTTTCATGGGAAGAAGATGAGCGTGTGGGCCATCACACACGCAGCAAAACTCCACAACCAGGGACAAGCCGACAATGAGCCTCATAACCAATCTATCAAACAAGACCTTGACCCCGACAGAGACCAAGGTCCTTGAAAAAGGCCTTGGGTTCGTCCCCACTGCACGCCCAGGGAAATGTAAGCTTCATTGCGAGCTTGCAAGTTTCTTCCGCAAACTCAAGTTGAAATCCTTCTTTGAAGGTAAGGAAGACCCCAATGAAGCAGCCCGCAAAGGGGATACAGGGCTAAAGCTAAACTCCACTTTTACCCCGCCACCTCACACTGTCCCGGCAGCTATCATTGCCTTTGAGCAGGCTGTATTCCAGGATCTGGAAACTTGCCAGGAACCAACCACATTTGGTAATTTCAGTACCGCCGAATACCAAGCTCTTCAAAATCTCCAGAATGACCAGGATATCACTATCAAACCAGCGGACAAAGGCGGTGGGATAGTGATACAAAACACGACTGACTATGAGAAAGCATGCCGTGATCTCCTGGATGGGAGAAAGAATTACATCCCTCTCACCAGAGACCCTACAGCTGATCTAAAGACAAGGATCACTAATCTAGTCAGTAGAGCGGAAGAAAACGGACAACTTTCCAAGAATGAGGCGGATTTTCTAAGTACCAGCAACGCTGTCATCCCTTACTTCTACACACTGCCTAAGAAACACAAAAATAGGCTGCCACCACCCGGATGACCAATTGTCTCGGGCATAGGCTCTCTACTAGAACCCCTGTCACGTTTCTGTGATCAATACTTGAGACCTATTGTGCAGAACACTCCAACTTACCTCAAAGATACGAAAAGCCTATTACAGCTCCTACAAGAGATCACCTTTGCGGAGAATGCAGTGACACTTGTAACTCTAGATATCGAGAGCCTATATACCAGCATCCCCCAGGATGACACCATCAAAGTCCTGGGGGCGGCTTTTGATTCCACCGATTGGAGCTACCAGACATCCAAGGCATTCATCATTGAATGTGCAACCATAGCCCTGAAGGAGAACTTCTTCTCCATATAAAGGACAGCTCTTCTTACAATGCACGGGTACATCCATGGGGAGTACTTTTGCTCCAAGTGTGGTGGGACTATACGTCGCAGACTTCGAAGCAAAACACATTTTACCATCGAATGGACCCTTCACCCACTCCATACAATTGTGGAGGAGATGCATCGATGATGTCTTTATATTGTGGAAGGGCAGTGACAAACAGCTAGAAGATTTCCTCACTTGGATCAATACCCTGGATCAAAACCTGAAGTTTACCCATACTACTAGTAAGACAGAAATTGTCTTCCTAGATGTGACCATCAGTGTCACTGGCACCAGTCTCTCAACCAAAACTCACTATAAACCTACGGCTAAAAACAACTTGCTAGAATTCACGAGCTTTCACCCGCGCCCACTTAAAGAGAACTTACCTTATGGGCAGTACCTGAGAATCAGGCGTAACTGCAGTGATGTAAAGGATTTCAAGGAACAGTCAGTCGGCCTAACTGAGAAATTACAATCTAGAGGGTACCCTTCATCAACTCTCAACAAGGTTTACAAGAGAGCACGCAATCAGCCATGTGAGGCCCTCCTGGAGGATAAGATCAGCCAATCCGAGGAAATTCCCCTCACATGCGTGACTACATATAGTAGCCTTTCCAACATCATGAAGAAATCTATAAATAAAATCTGGAAAATCATATCAAGCATTAAAAAAACTTGGGACAAACCATTGTTTTCGTTTAAGAAGGGACGTAGTCTAAAAGATGCACTCGTCCATACACGTCCAAGGGAAAAGACACCACTTGGAATACGTTCTGTCACTGACTCATGGGGTTTACCAAGAGTAACTGGGCATTTTCCCTGTTCAGATTGCAGCATGTGTCACCTTACAGCTACCTCCAAATCACTGACACTTGAACATGGAAAGGTATGGACTCAAAGGGCGCATACTAACTGCAACACTTTTAACTTTATATATCTTATCACCTGCCCTTGTGACCTCCGCTATGTAGGTATGACTACTCGAAAGATCAAGCAGAGAATCTGCGAGCACAGGAGCAACATCAGATGTCACAAGACCACCACTAAGATGAGCAGACACATCCTGGACAGCATTCACACCACCAACGACCTACGGTGGACTGTGATAGAACACGTCACTGCTGGCAACAATATCACCAACCCGCTATTTGAGAAAGAACAAAGGTGGGTCTACAGACTGGGGACCCACCTTATGGGACTCAATGATGAGATCCCGTGGAACTCTGTGCTCAAGTAATTCTACCCCATTGAGGTCATTAAGTCTTTGAAACCAGTATCACCTAGGTACCGAATACTGGAGCACACTAGTATTCACAACCAATGTTGAGTAGGTGCACTGAATCAATCAGTTCAGTTCAGTTCAGAAATACTTTATTTGGGTCATTACAAAAACCACAAAAGTATACAAAATCCAAAGAATGAAGGGCCGAGGTACCAAATTACAATATGGTCAACAGACAGCAAGAAATATAAAAAAGATAAAAACTATACAAAATGTATACAGAATTCATATGCAGATTTAAAGAGCATACACAGATCCTCCAATTTACTTGAAAATCATTATTTACAAACTCTAAAAATAGACCATGCAAGACTTTTATCTAGAACCGAATAGTTTTTTCCTTAGTCTCATGGCTATGGTTAAAAATGTAGCAACATTAATGATTTCCCACATATTGGACAGTAACTGAAGATGCATTAAGTCCGGTTTCACTTGTCTAAACCCTTTATCTTTTAGTAGGGGTACAATGAATTTTTTCCGGATGTACGTAAAATAACCACAAAAGAACATGACGTGAGCAGTGTCCATTATTGAAAATCCATCACAAGTACACAATTCTAATTCTGATGCCTTGTTCCAGCATGGGCGCCCAGAGAGAAGGAGATGAAGTTTGTTCAGCCTAAACTTGGTTAGTAAATATCTATGGTTAGCAATGTTAACAACCTTCAGATACGGTTCAAGGTCGTGATCTATTGTTACTACTAACTGATGGGCTCTCACGGTTGACTTAGTCAACTCGTGACCTTCTCTATCCATCCCTTTGTGCAGCCTGAATGCGGTCTTAACCCATTTCATGTCTCCCTTGACCAACTTGGACGGCTCATCAAATAATTCTGGGCGACCTAAGGAGGCTGCAAGTTTTTTAACATATTTTAGCCATGGAATGGAGTCCCAATGTTGTAAAGTGAGACAGTCCCTCAGGATCTCATGGTTCACCTCCAATTCCGGGTTCATCCAAACCGCAATCCACTTTAATAGGGGTGCGATAGCAATCCGGTCTTCTAGATATTCCACCCCACATTCTTGGTGCACTATGAAACCTGAGGTCGATTGTGGTACTGATAAAATGGATTTCAAAAACTTGTCCTCTGCCACCTGTAACAACTTGGCATTCTTAAAACCCCATAGATCTGCGCCATACATGGCTATGGAAACACATTTGGCGGCATAAACCTTTAACACTGCCTGCAATGGTTTTACCCCCAATTTGCGGGAAAAACCCAAAACTGCAAAAATAGACCAGACAAAAGCATTTCTTTTCTCAGACAATTGGGGAAGCCAGGTGGAACTTTCATCAAAAACCACCCCCAGATATGGGAATCTAGTTACCCTCGATAACTTATTTCCATTACAGTGGAGTGTCATCAGCTTCCTATGCCTGCCCTTAGTACCCACGGCCATGACATGAGACTTGGTATAATTGACGCTGAGATCCAGGGAGGACATAAACTCATAAAATGAATTTAAAAGACTTTGTAGCCCTACTGACGTGCCGCTAAAAGAGCGGCATCATCCGCATATAATAATGCGGGAATGGGGAACTTGCCTGCCCTCGGGATATCCTTACAAGCTACTCCTAACACACTGGCCAACTCGTTGATATATAGGGTAAATAATAGGGGAGCTAAAATACATCCTTGCCTGACCCCGTTGGTAATACCTATCTTGCCCGTACAATTCCCCTTACGATCGTATCTCACTATGGCTGTGAGGTCCCTATGGAGATCGGCTAAAAAATATACTATATTTTCATCGATACCCATATTTAGGAGCAAACCCCATAGCTTGGGCCTGTTCACTCGGTCAAAGGCCGAGGACAGGTCCATGAATGCTATATACAAGCAGCCTTGCTTTGCTATGGTATACTTCCCAATCAGCAATTGGAGGTTGAGGCTTTGATCTATCGTACTGCGCCCCTTTCTGAACCCATACTGTAATGCAGACAGAGAGTTTGTGTCCTCAAGCCAATTAGTTAATTTACACAGAGCCACTCTGCCTAGGACCTTCACTGCAGAATCTATAAGGGAAATTGGGCGGTAATTACCCGGGTCACCTCTGTTACCTGTTTTAAAAATAGGTACAATGACCGATTGCGACCAGGTCATAGGGATACCGGATTTGCAAATTCTATTAAATACATTAGTTAAAACTTTGGACCATATTGCTATGTTGGACTTAAAAAGATCGGCTGGTACGCCATCAGGGCCGGGGGCCTTATTACTTGTCATTTTACTGATGGCGCCACCTCAGCCTCAGTCACCACTAAAGTATATGGGTGACTATTCAACGGGGTTGAAACGTCAACCCCAGTAGTCTCCTGTTCATAAACTGACTTAAAATGGGTGAGCCAGTTGTCTTCCTGAATGCCACAATCTAGGACATTGTTGCTAGAGTCAACAAAGTACAGTTGATTGACCACAGCCCAGAATTTAGCACTATTTTTAATCACGTCTATAGAGGTCAGTTCCTCCCAGGCATCTTCCCTGATCTCCCTTCTCCTCTGTTCTACTGCTGCTTTACATGCTTTCCTTAAGAGGGCCACACGTTGTCTGTCGACTGTATTACATTTCAGGGCCTCCTTCAATTTACGATTGGCCACTGAACAGTTATGGTCAAACCAGCCGACTGTCCCCGGATCTTTAGCTTTACCAGAACGCATCAAATCAGACATAACCTGGTGACAGACCTTTTGATATGCCTCCACTACCTCTTTGTCCCCAGCTTCCTCATCCATGCATATGCGCAACTCCTCCCCTCTAATGTTAGAGAGGTTACTTAGGAAGTCTTCAGGAACAAATTTACACCATTTGATCCTACATGCCTAGTCTGTTGCCCGAATATCTTGTTTGCCAACCCTGTTCAATGAGCTCTCAGACGTGCTAAAGACACGTCTGACACGTAGAAAGACAGGGTTATGATCGCTAAAATTAGACCAAACAGGAGAATAGCCTACTATGTTACTCCCCACAGCTAAGCTTATGAAAATAAAGCCTATAGTTGTCCCACTTCCATTTCCCTTAAAGGTGGGTATATCCTCCTCATCCCCCGAGGGCAACATTAAACCATTTTCAGCCAAAATGTTTTCTAATAAAATCCCCTGATCCGTGTGCTCAAAATGGGTATCACCTTGTTCAATAGGGGCAAACAGATCAGTAGACAAACATTTATCTGGGCAACCATGAATATTAAAATCCCCCAGTAGTATTATAGAGCATTGACACTCAATCATCTCCCTATATTCTGCAAGAAAGGAATTTAACGCTGTCAGGTTGCTTGTTGAAGTGGCTCTATCAAAAGAGTTATAAAAGTTTACAATTAAAACATTATGTGCCCCTTTGCAGGCAATTTGGACTGCCAAACAGTAAGGAGAACCTGTGGCAATCACCGTATGTATTCCAAGGATGTTAGCTGCCACCAGGGTAGCCAACCCCCCCTTGCTCTTCCATTGGTAGTAGTGACTGCTGGGAGAGAGTAGGTGATATAGCCATCCAAAGTGAGTATATTCTTTGTGTCCCAAGTCTCCTGTGGGCCAATAATGTCAGCAGTACCTATAAATTCCCTCCAGATAGGATCATCAACTTTGTTCCTTAGCCCAGCAATGTTCCAAGTTACCACCTTTATGTCTCTATTGCCTCTGGTGGTATCACTGCCGGCCAGTTGACTGTTAATACTAGTTACTAGATCCCTGCCCTCACCAGGCTCCTGAGCAGCTGGAGCGGATAACCTAATATCCACAATAGGGACCCTAATATCCGGGGCCACTTTTGCAGGTGAAACAGGTATGATCCTGTTTCCCTTAGCGTTTCCTGACGCTATGCTCTCCAATTGTCAATCCACCCAACCTAAGTCGGACAGACAATCATACTGGTTTGCCAATGGGGTATCACTCTTGTGAACCATGCCCCCTCATTTACGGAGCCATTTAACCCCTCTATCACCAATGGACATGCTATGTCATGCCTACAAGTCGAGCGTATTGTTATAATTATCCCTCTGAGACTACGCTGAACCTGTAGCACTGTATGCCTACTGTGCACACTCTTAGGGTGTATATGTAATAAATATACTCGAGCTCTCCATCACCAATATACATACCATTCATGCCCATGAGTCGATCGAATTATCCCCCTAGGACTACGCTGAACCTGCAGCAATGTACGCTACTCTGCACACTCCTAGGGTGTATTTATAAGAATGTATTGGCGTCCAGACAGCAACTTTAGGGAATTTTCCAATTTGGGATTTATCCCAGCTCAGGCGCCCCGTGTTTACTGTTCACGTATATAGTGACTGATAAAGTTTAATTATTTCTCAACATACACGGTTTAGCAATTCGGAAGGCAACGCTCTAGTTCCGAGTCTTTCTGCCCTCATAATCTATTCTATGCGATTGGGCGACGGATTAGACACCGCCCTCCTCACACACGGCCACGCCCATCCAGGAAGTGAGCCGCGCTACACTCTGAGTCATTTATACAACCTCTACGTCCCCGCACTTCATCGTTGGGGTCCGGTCGAGGGTGTTTCAGGTTCCGGGAGAGTGCCTGGCGTCGAGGGCGAGAGTAATTTACCAGCGCATAGCCGAATCTTCCTGCGCAGCATCACGCCTGAGATAAGTAACATCTTGCCTATTCCTAATCTCGATTATGTCGTTTTTCATCTCTCAATTTAAAAAGGGTGTGCCAAATACGCTACCACGCCCCTCCCGTGACCCATGGTGTGGATCGCATTCACCATACAAGTGAGACATTTTAAAAATTACTGTATTTGATGCAGGGTCACAGACCTTTTGGTCCATTGGTCCATTGATCCTGACCAGCAACACACACTTCCCCTTTTAACTATGGCTATCAGTTCACTTGTAGCTCACTTGTAGCCCACCACACTCCCTAAAACTAGTATATGTTACCCCAGGGACAGAGGTTGGTGATAACTATATTGTCTATTTGCAACCCACTGTCCTCCCACGACAACTGGAGCACTACAAGCATACTCATAAGAACAAGACCGATTATTAACTGTTTGTCCTGTCTTGTATGTTTGTCTATGTCCCCTGTTTTCTTCCACAGGTGCAGTAACCTTAAGTCGGTAATCCTCCTAAACAAGGAGTAACCGGGAAGGAGCAAGCTCTTTACTTTGCACTTTTTTTTCACTTTTTTACGTTTACTTTTCACATTCACATCCCTAGGTCAGGGTGAGCCTTAGGGTGCTCATACCGCCAGGGTTTAGTCCACTCATACGTCCTGATGAATGCCTGGTAAACTTACACCGTTTTAAGGCAGAAACATGTTGACTGATATTAAAAGTTTTTGGAAATAACCAAACAATTAATTTTGGACTATTTTCCAACACCATTTTATCTATGTCCTAGTGATCAAATAATAAATATTTTTGAAACACGTAAGACATTTTTATCTCTCACTACCACTAATTACTTTCACTTCACACCTAAACTCACAAAAAAAACCTGCTCCGCAGTAGACCTGGCGTCGCAGCACACTGGAGAGGCACTCACCCTCTTCAGTGGGGCCCGATGAGGAAGCATGTCATCAACCAGGTTGGTGAGTGAGGGCTTTCTTAACTGACCTGAGTGAGGCCAGTGGCATTTTCCTTGCTCAAAGTGTGGTTCTTTGTGTACCACAGAACACTCTTTTCTTGTTTGCCAAAACTTAACCGGGGACTAAGAGTGGTTCCTCATTCTCCCTACCTCTCTTTTTGTTGTTGTATACCCTGAGCAAGACCTGCATCTCTGATTGTCTTGCACTGGTTTCTGGCCCACCAGGTCACAGTAATACTTCTATTGATGTAGAAACTACAATGCATTTTGCATGTACCAAGGACGATGATATTTCCGGTTTTTGGTGCACACATTTCCAAATAACTGTGTATTACGTTGTGTATGATTATTGTGACTGCTGTCTTTATTGAATGTATCGATGTATTAATGTATTCAGATTACAGACCTGTACATGAAGTTTTAAAGCTTGGCATTTCTATTTTGTATCACACATTTTATCAGTTCACTCTTCAAGTGAATGAACGAAATGACTTTTATATAGCGCATGGCTACCCGGGAGCATCCCAGCGCTACGACCGTAGCTAGAGTGGACAGACCTCCTAGGGGAAGAGCCAGATTTTTAGTTGTTTTTGGAAGGTAGAATGGCTGGGTTCTTTGTGAAGATACAGCAGTAGGGTATTCCAAAGTCTGGTAGCGTTGTATGAAAAAATCAGTCCAATATTCTGTGGCCACTGGGGGACCCAGAGGCGAAAAAGATGAGGGTGACCTGGAATTGCAGGTGGGGCGCCGTGAAGGAGCAGGAGCAGTAGGCCACAGGGACGGGGATCACTGACGGCAGGTCAGGAGCTAGTGCTTCCCCTGTGTGCAACCAATGCGCAGCAGCCCTCTATTTGTCCAATGCCGAGCAGGAGTCAGTAAGTAGTGCTGGTCTGCTGGTTGTAGAGCCCAAAATGTATAGTAAATGGAGTTGGGCTACAGGTATGGGTCCCAGGCCGCAGTGGAAAGCAGAGGCAGCAACTGAGAGGCAATGACCTGTGGGGTGTGGTGAGCCAAGGTCGCAGGGCCCCTGAGGCTCAACGGGTCCAGGCACAGGGGGAGTCTAGTGGGAACTGCGGTTCCCTTAAGGCAACACGTGGCTCACCTCCTTCACAAGGAGCGGTGGACATGAGGGTCGTGACGAGTGGCGCCCCGGGGAGAGGTGGCAGCGAGGATATGCCGGGGTGCAAAGCCCCGTCACGTGGAGCCAGGAGTGAAGAGAAAGCCAGAACCAGTAGGAAACAGGAGCGGGAGTAGGTGCTCGAGTACAGGCCTTTCAGCTCCGGACCCCGCGGTATGACTGGCACGCTCCCACTCCACCGCCAACAGCAAGGCACTCACCCAATGGGTGGTCTGACGACAGGTTCCTCGGAGACAGCCCAAACAGCCACGGATTCAGCGGGGGCAATCAGCAGGCTGCGGAAACACCCCGACCTTCAGAAACTTTATTTTACAAGTATCTGGCTACTCCCAAATAGAGACAATGCATGGTTCTTTCCTTTCTTTTCTTTTCATGGTTAGGTTCTTTGCGAAGATACAGCAGTAGGGTATTCCAAAATCTGGTAGCGTTGTATGAAAAAAGCTGTCCACCACTTCTGGCCTTCCTAATCCTATGGACCGCTGCTAGATGAAGTTCATCTGAGCGAAATTTTCTGTTTGCTCTATAGGGGTGAATCATGGTATTGTTTAATGGGTGGTCTACTCCCTTCCAGAGCCTTATGGACAACGCAGATGGCCTTAAGGTTGATTCTCTCCTGCACCAGGAGTCAGTGGAGGGAGCGTAGTGCGGGTCTTGCTGAGCAGTGATTGGGGGTCCCTGTGAGCAATCTTGCAGCACAATTTTGCACGATCTGCAGTTTTGTGACTACTGAGTTTGGGGCCCTTAAATAAGGAGCATTGCCGTAATCAACCCTTGATAGTATTAGTGCCTGGATCAGCATTTTTTTCGCCTGAAAGGGTAAAAGGGGAGGACTTTGCGGGACATTCTAAGCAACCCATAACAAGAGACGGCAATCTTCCTCGCCTGTGATTTAAATGTAAAATCCTGATCTAGGCAGATTCCCAGGCTTTTTATCTATGTTTTTGGGACCGGCACTGGACCCATACAAGCTGGCCACATAGTACTTGCTTTGAAGCTTAGAGGGCTACCGAGAATCATAAGTGTTATTTGAAACCCATTTACAGCACTGTGATTGGTTTCTCAGCCATATTTGATCAAGGCTATGCACAGGGGGAAAATTACTATTCCCATTCCAATCATTACAACGTAGGAAAAGTGTTGGATAGAGGGAGGGTAACATGCTCAAGTCCCATTCCAATCAATGCAACAGTAGGGAAAGTGTTGGATTGTGGAGGCATAAAATGTACTATTACCCCTCCAGTCATTACAACAGTAGGGAAAGTGTTGGATAGTGGAAGGGTAAAATGTAGTATTCCCACTCAAGTCAATGCAACAGTAGGGAATGTGTTGGATTGCAGAGGGGTACAATTTACTAATCCCACACCAGTCAGTGCAACAGCCGGGAAGGGTTGGATTGCGGAGGGATAACATTTACTATTCCCATTCCGGCCAATACAACAGTAGGAAAAGTGCTGGATTTTGGAGGGATACAATTTGTTATTTCCCCTCCAGTCAGTGCAACAGTAGAGAAAAAGTGTTGGATTGTGAAGGGGTAAAAGTTTCTATTCACGCTCCAGTCAGTGCAACAGTAGGAAAAGTTTTGGAACATTTACTGTTCCCACTACACTCTGTTCAACATTAGACACACAGGGCCTAATTAGGATGTCAATTGGAGGGTTAATGACCGACATCCTTGGTTTAGATTCCCACTGCTGTATTACAATTATGACGGTCAGAATCCAAACCGGCCAGTCAATCTGGCTGGCTTCCGATTTGCTCAAGGAGCTCATGTGCCAGTTGGAAACGGAACATAATCTCTTATGGATGGTGTTTCCGCCGTCGGAATTATGACGCTGGTTTCCCACAGGCTTTCCATGTCAAGCCTGCCAGAAAGCGACTATGGGGTGCCCCTAGCAGGGACCCCTTTTCCCCATGGCCTACAGTTGTAGGCCACGGGTGCACCTATGATCCCCCATGTAAATCCGTACACCGAGTAGCTGGCACAGTGAGATGGCTGCCATAATGTGCAGGTATTTACAGTAACTCCCATTTCTCAATAGGAGATTTGGCTGCACCCGGTTTCTGACCATCTCACAAGCTTCCATAGGGAAATGGGAGCTTGCCACCGCACCTTTTGCAGTCGCATAGTAATTTTGGTTTTGGACCGCCGGTTCAAGGTCACAGTAGTGCACTACTAAAAAAAGTAATATTTTGAAAACTATATTAAATAACAAAAAATATAAATATTTAAATAGGAAAATGATATATATATATTTTCAAAAAAATTAAATATTACATATGTATTACAATATGTATTACATATGACAAATTAAAACAATTTTTTTTATTATAATTAAAATACCAAACTATATTCTCAAAATAATAACAACAAATAAATACAATGTAATTTAAAATTGAAAAAGCACAATACAATTAACATAACATAATAAATAAGACAATTTGTTTAATATAATCAGCTAATTTAAAACCTTTCATTACTTAAGTAACTTCCTACCCTATAACTAAATAAACTACACAACACACACCTAAAATATATTTTTAAAATTATAATATTTATACATGTTACATAATTACTCATCAATTAAACTATTAATAATAATGATCTAAAGATAAAATAATATTTATTTAATTACCTCCTTTCTTATATCCACACAAACCAACAACCCGCACCTAATATATGCACACACACATATATATATATATGTATATGTTAATTAGATAATTAATTGTCAATTAAACAATGAATTAATATTATCTAATAGCACATTCATTATATTTAATTAACTACCCACTCTTTACCCCATCAAATCAAACAACTCACACCTAATATATAACTCAAACAAAATAGTAACTGAGCAATGCACTTAATTGATTATCAATTAAATAATAATAATAAATGAACATGAATTATTCAATATTTTAGTTAATTTCTTGCAGATCCTTTATTCATACAAAAACAACATCCTACACCCAAAAGAAATCTAAAACACAATTCACATAACTAATTATCAATTAAATAATTAACTACAATAATGAATAAGTATTATTTAATTATAATTTATTTATTTCCCACCCTTTACCCCTATAAAACTCGCAAACGTGCACCCAAAAATTGAATAAAAAAAATCATACAACTAACTTAAATCACTATTACTTAAATCATTAATATTAATTAAAAGTGAATTATTGATTAATTATAATTAATATACTTCCCACCCTGTACCCCTATAAAGCCCACAATCCACTACAGTACTAGGAATAACAAAAAACTATTTAATTGAATTTAGAATCTACTAAGAATTTACAAACTATATTAAAAATCATCAACAATATTTATACAATTTATTACATATACAATAAAATATATATTAAAAAACATAGAAATAAATTTAAATCGATTTTATTAACACAGACATCTATGTAAAAGATATTAAAGACATATATTTTAACATTGATAGTACCAACAAAGATATTTTTGGAAACAATATTAACACTTTCTATATTTTTAAAATCAATATTATCTTAAAATCAATATTTTTGCCACTAATATTCTTGCATACAATATTTCTATATCACAATATTTCCAACTTGATATTTATGTAGCTCAATGTAACATTTTTGATATTTTGTCTGAATGCCCCTTGAAAGTCTGGATGAGAAATTTCAATTGTGCTTGTCCGAGAATTGGGAGCTAGTGGAGCTCCTTTAGGTGTTTTGTGCTGTTATTCCAGCATGGGAGGTTGGGATTGATTCTAACTGCCGAGTTCTGAATGGCCGGCAGCCTTTTGGTGAATTTTTGCTAATCCAGAGATAGAGGCTGTTCCAGTTGCCCAGCTTGCTTGTGACCAGGGCATACATGTCTGTTTTCCAGGAGCTGATTGGAAGCCATCTGAAAATCATCCTCACCATCTTTAAGGCATGGAAACATGAGGGCGGTCATGTAGAACTTGCTATTGATCCTGAGGCTCTTGCCATGGGTGATGGGGTTGGCTGTTGGTCCAAGGTCCAAGATGAATAATTATTATTTAATTATAATTTATTTATTTCCAACCCTTTACCCCTATAAAACTTGCAAACGTGCACCTAAAACTTTAATTTAAAAAAATCATACAAATAACTCAAATCACTATTACTTAAATCATTAATATTAATTAAAAGTGAATTATTGATTAATTATAATTAATATACTTCCCACCCTGTACCCCTATAAAGCCCACAATCCACTACAGTACTAGGAATAACCAAAAACTATTTAATTGAATTTAGAATCTACTAAGAATTTACAAACTATATTAAAAATCATCAACAATATTTATACAATTTATTACATATACAATAAAATATACATTAAAAAACATAGCAATAAATTTAAATCGATTTTATTAACACAGACATCTTTGTAAAAGATATTAAAGACATATATTTATACATTGATAGTACCAACAAAGATATTTTTGTAAACAATATTAACACTTTCTATATTTTTAAAATCAATATTACCTTAAAATCAATATTTTTGCAGCTAATATTCTTGCATACGATATTTCTATATCACAATATTTCCAACTTGATATTTATGTAGCTCAATGTAACATTTTTGATATTTTGTCTGAATGCCCCTTGAAAGTCTGGATGAGAAATTTCAATTGTGCTTGTCCGAGAATTGGGAGCTAGTGGAGCTCCTTTAGGTGTTTTGTGCTGTTATTCTAGCATGGGAGGTTGGGATTGATTCTAACTGCCGAGTTCTGAATGGCCGGCAGCCTTTTGGTGAATTTTTGCTGATCCAGAGATAGAGGCTGTTCCAGTTGCCCAGCTTGCTTGTGACCAGGGCATACATGTCTGTTTTCCAGGAGCTGATTGGAAGCCATCTGAAAATCATCCTCACCATCTTTAAGGCATGGAAACATGAGGGCGGTCATGTAGAACTTGCTGTTGATCCTGAGGCTCTTGTCATGGGTGATGGGGTTGGCTTTTGGTCCAAGATCTGTTGCCCACCTGGTGGAGACCCACTGTTAGGTGCTCATCTAGAAGATCAAGATTTCTGTCTTGTTGGTGTTCAGCTTTAGAAGTTTGTCTTCATCCAGTGGACGATTTCACTCATTGAACTTGAACAGGGTACTGGGAGTCTTGTCTGTGAGGGAAAGAATGAGTGGCGTGGAGAGGATAGATCATGGCAGCCCATTTGCTACCAACCCCGTCCTACGGTCTGAAAACCTGGCATGGCCAAGAAAGTAACATCTCAAACAAATTACAAACCAAGGTTTATAAATCAGTATTCAATCTTTTTAAAGGTTCCTCGCCAGCACAAATTCGCTTGGAATTCGGATTACAGAACCAGGAATTCCAAAGGAAGGCAACCATGGTAAATCTATGCTGGAAACTCAGAGCAGCAGAGTTGGGAACTTTGAACAACTTATGCTGGTTAGAAATAAAACAACAACTATAGCAAAGAACCCCAAATACGTGGGGGGACCAACTGCGGATAGCACTGGAAGAATTAGAGATCAATGGGCTTTGGAACAGCAAGATGGAAAAGTCCACATTTAAAAAAGCTTGCAATAACAAAGCAAAAGCATTATCCTTCGTGGAGGATAAAAGGGGATTACTAAGACGCCACCACACATGGGTCATAATAAATTCTTACAGACGGCTAAGACCACAACCCTATCTAGTAGCTCATTTCCGATTGTCTTTAAAAAGGAGATTCATGGCATACAGATTTGGAGGTCATTGTTCATTAGACTTGGCGCCCACCTGGAAAAATAAGCATCAAACAAAGGCATGTCGTTTATGCGGTTATCACATTGGAACTCTGAGCCACTTGCTGTGTGTCTGCGAATCTGTGAAATCAGAAAGAAGGAAACTGCTAAGAAGAGTTTTTAATGATTTAAATATCCGCACCTGCAGACAGGCGGTGACAAGTTGGATGTGTGCCGCATCAAACATTTTAACATGTAGGGGGATAAAATTTCTGATAGCGGTATAAAGCTTACTCATAAAAATGGGCAAAGACTGAAGGCTTGGTGCCACAAAGGAACTAAGTAGAATTTTTATGAACTGAAAAAGTTTTTTAAATGAAACGTGTTTTATATGCTTTATGGTTTGTGAAAACCAAATAAAGTTATTTTTTGACTGACTGACTGACTGAGTGGCGTGGAGAGGGTGTTGATGTTGTGAGAGCAGATGAAGCTGGCTAGAGGCATCATGTATGTGTTGAAGAATTTGGTTCAGGGAGAATCCTTGTGGAACGCCCCTGATTAGGTTGCAGGCGTCTGAGGTGTATGATTCCAGGCTATCTGACCAGGTCCTTCCAAGTCAGGAAGAAGCAGATCCATTGTAGTATATATCCTTGGATTCTATGTTGTGTAGGCATTGGATGAGGATGGGTTGTAAGACTGTGTGAATACTGCAGAGAGGTCCAGGAGGATGAGGGCTGCTGTGTCTCCTCTGTCCAGAGTCATGTGGGTGTCAATCGGGGAGGTGATGAGGGCAGTGTCCATGGTGTGATTGGGTGTGAAACCCGTCTGAGTGGTGTCAAGGAGTTGGTGGTCATTGAGGTATTCGACTATGTATTTTTTAATGATTTTCTTTAAGACTTTGGCTGTGAATAGTAGTAGCTAGATCAGTATGTAGTTGGGGAGCATTGAAGGGTCCATTGAGGGTTTATTTAGCAATAGGAGGAAAGTTGCGTGTTTCCAGGCACCCAGAAAGTTTGCGGAAAAGGCAGAATAGGTGTGAGCATAGTGCTGATGGGTTACATTCCTCTGGAGTAGGAGAGTGATAAGTGCAGGGCTCCAATGGCACCCCTGAGTGGATTGGTTGCCTTGTGGTGGTGTTTTTTTCCAGGGTGATGACCGGCCATGTGGTTAGCACTGGTTCTTTGGCTAAGATTGAAAGGAGCTTAGCTAGGTCTGTAAGGTCCAGTTGTTGGCTGAAGTTGCTGTAAATGGTGGTAATTTTGTTGCTAAGGAATTGAGAGAGATTGTTTCAGAGTGCCTTTGAGGACGTGATCAAGCTGGAGGCAGCCAATGGTGAATTGTAATCTTTCGCAATGGTGAAGATTTCTTTGTTTCTGTTGGTGCTAGCATTGATGAAGTCCACCAGATCAGCGTGTTTTGTGGTCCAGATTATTTGGTGGTAGCATCTTAGTGCAGGTTTGAACATACTTCTGTCTGCATGTCCTCGCTCTTTCTCAATTTTTGTTCCAGTTGTTTGCAGTGGCATTTTATCAGTCTGTGTACCTCTGTGGACCAGCAGGCCTGGGTTCTGGATATTGTTGTACTGCTGTGTTTTATGAGGGGCTAGGGAGTTGGGGCAGGAGGAGATACAGTTTTTGAAATTCTTGATGGCTTTGGCAGTCTGTTGCTGTGTTCAGGTCAATGGGTTTTGAGAGTGGTGTTCCAATACATGTAAGTGATGCTGTTCCAGTTTTGGCAGGCTGTTCTGGTGGTGGTGGTGCATGTGCATTGGACTGGTACAGGGATGCTAAACTTGACAAGGGCATGGTCTGTCCATTGACTGGTGTGGACGTTTTGATTCTGATGCTGTCAAAGTTGGTGAAAATAGGGTCCGGGAGGTGTCTGACAATGTGGGTAGGTCTCTTTACTTATTGGTTAATAAGTACATTTCTTCAATGCGTGCTCTTGAGTTGGGGTCAGCGACATCTTTCAGGTGGAAGTTCAGGTCTCCAAGTAGGATGTAATTGCTAGCATTGAGAGTGAGTGGTGCATTGAAGTCTGTGATGGTGTTGGTCAAGTTGGTGTGTGGTCCCGGTGATCTTTAGATGAGAATGCCACTTTGGGTGAAGTTGGCTGGGACATGAAGCTTGAATGACAAAAGTAGTATGTTGGAGGATGACATGTCCTTGGATATGGTGCAGCTGATGGTGTTCTTGAGGATGATGATGATGATGATTATATCTCTGGTCTTGTGAAGTCTGTCTTGCCAGGCAATCTTGTAGCCAGGTGGGTGGCTCTAGTGATGTCAGATGCTGATGTAGGGTTCAGCCACGTTTCTGTGAGGAAAAGTAGTTCAGAGGAAATTGTCGTGCAGCAGGTCCCAGATCTCTGGGGTGTGTTTGGTGAGTGAGCTGGTGTTGAGTTCTAGTGTGGAGTGTTGTGTAGATGTGTTGCAGGACTGTGTGAGAGAATACTGGATTGGGTGCTGTCAGTGAGGTGAGTGCTGGGTGGGAGAAGTGCATGGTAACTTGCTAGAAGTGCAGGAGATTACCCACTTGCTGTTGTGCAGTGCAGTGAGGCAGCAGCATGTGAAGAAGCAGCCAGTGTTGAGGGTGTGGAGAGTTGCAGAATTTTAGTGGCAGGAGGACCACAGTTCATGGCACTGGGTGTGGTCCTAGCATGAACAGGTGCAGATGGGCTTGCATGCATCCACTATGTGTCCACGCTGTGGCAGCCATTAGGTAAGTCCAGGGTGGGGAAATGAATTATGCCTGTGTAGATGGACGATGGAAATGAGTCCTCTTGCTTAGCCTCTTCATTTAAAGAGTCCTGGCAGGAAACCAGTGATGTAACTTCCTGTGCAGATGGATGATGGGAAGGTTCAAAGATGTCCTGCAAGCCAGGAAAGTCACCGTAAAGGTCAAGGCACAATAGTGATCTAAAGTAGCAGCTCTGATATGAGCAGTCTGTTAGGTTGATCACTTTACTAGTGTTTATTCTGCTCTCCATCTGCCCTCTGCTCTCTTATTGATGGTATGAAGATACAAGGGATATAATATCCTGCATAATGTTTGAGGAAGTAACTACAGTGATCCAGGAGATTCCAAGTAGCAAAGCACCAGTCAGAGATGGTGTCCCAATGGATGCTTTTGAAAAAAAACATAGAACTAAGGGGCCCAATTTTAACAAATGTTGTAAAGGCTGCAAGTAAGAATGCATTACCCAATTATTGGTCTAAATTAATAATTGTACTTATATTTAAGAAAGTTGACCTAGTGATCTAATGTGCTAATGCCTTATATCACTTTTAGATTCCACTGTAAAGATTGTGGGATGAAATCTGTTGGAATATATGAAAGCCTTGGCTGAGCAAAATTTTTTCAATATGGTTTTCGCAAAGACCTGGATACAGTTGATTAGTGTCTTAATTTACATTTCTTGATCAGCAAATATACAATACCAAGAAATGGATTGACCCAAATCACATTTATGAACCTGAGTTACGCTTTTGATTATGTCCACTGATCCAAACTCTGGTCCAATATGTCATCAATGGAGGTGAGGATCCCATAGCCTGTTCACTGTGACAGATGCACTACGATGCACCAGCCAAGGTACATTATGGATCCAATGGAGAGCGTAACATATTACTTAGGAATAATAGGGGAGTCTGCCAAAAATGTTCCCTTGGCACCATTTTATTTACTTTTTAGAAAAATGAGGAGAAAAGCTTTTAATGGAAAGGGAATAGAATATGCCACAGCTGTGTTCATGCCCTATACCAGTTCTGCTGTATACAGATGTTGCTTTGTGGTTTACTAGGACAGCTTATGGGTTGCAGAAATTACTAGATGCCTTCACCACATTCATGAATAGGTTGAATTAAAAAACAATCTCACCAAATCTTTTCCCTTGGGCCAATTCACTCTAGTGAGAGTTAGACTCTCTCAGGAGCGAGCTCTCTGTTTGGCTACCAGCGACATCAGAAAAATGCTGCTGGCAGCCTTTACTGAATACCCCCATGGGTGAATATACGCACTCAACTAATCCAGAATGATTTATTAATTAGAGGGCTCCGGGACTTGGTCCTCTGCCCTGAAATAGTAAACTAAAAAAATATAAGGTGGTAGGTTAAGGATACCATGCCACTCTAAGCCCCCTGTGGTGACCCAGAGGACCAACCCGGCCCAAAATAAAAAAAAACGTGTCTGTTTTGTCCTGTAGTCCCGCAGGACTCCTGAGGGACTGGTACAAAAAAAAATGCCAACCCAGAGACAATTTCATTAATAAAGGGGAGGGAATGCGAGACCCACCTCCTCAAGCCATTATAGGCCCAGGCGAGCACACCCCAGTTAAAAATCCTTTAAAAATGTGAAGAGGGGCCTCTTGGCCATCCTACTTGAGCTGTTATAGGCCCAGGGAAGCCTACCCCTGGAGGTAAAATTCACAAAAGAATTGGAGTGTGGCCACATGGCTGCCCATCTAAAGCCAATATAGGCCCTCGGGGACCCAACCCTGGGACCAAAATTCACCAAACAGGGGGATGGGGTTATATGGCCCACCTCTCTGGGCCTTGAAAAGGCCCTGGAGACTCCAACCCTCAGTGCTACTAATTTTACAAAAAGGAAGGGGGTGCACAGGCCCCCTCCCTGAGCCTTCTATGCTTGCTGTCTCTTGGGGAGATCACCCCTGGGACACAGCAGTTTTTCTGACATCACTGGTGTTGGAAAGGAGGGAGGGATGATTTTTAGAACACCCACAAAATGGGAGAAAACACAAAGCCTGTTCCCAGTGGGCAGGGGTTTTAAAAATGCTCTCCACAGCTGGGAGTGGACTTGAATTGCATCTGTGCATGCAGGGTAAAATAACAGATAAAGCTCTCACCCCAAGGGAGTAGCTATTTATGCTGCTCCCTCTGGGCAGGAGCAATAACTTGATCTGTTTCCTTACCTGCCTTACTAAAGGTTGGAAAACAGATCTCAAGTCTGCAGAGCATTTTCAAAACTCTCGCCCACTGGGAGCAGATTCAGAGTTAGCTCCCATTTGGTGGGTGTTTTGGAAATGCGGGAGCACTATGAGTTTTCCTGAGTCCTCTGGTGCAAGTGAACTGGTCCCAGGCGTCAATTAGGCTCAGGGCAGGGGGCCAGATGGCGCTCTCCCTTTTTTGTAAAGTTAGTAGCTCTGGGGAATAGGGTCCCCAAGGCCTTTTTAAATCTCAGGGAGGGGGCCCACATGGACCCTCCCACCCTTTTGGTGAATTTCAGAGCTGGGGGAAGGCTCCCCAAGCCTATGATGGTTCAAGGAAGGCGCTGCATGTCCCACTCTCCTTATTGAATGTGGCCCCAGGGGTGTCTCCCTGGTGCCTATAAAAGCTATGGGAAGGAAACTGTGTTCCCCCTCCCTTTTAATTTAAGTAGCAGCCCCAGAGGATGGGTTTCTAGACCCTCGGGGAAGGTGGGCCATGTGGCCTCCTTCACATTTTAAAATACATAGGTCTCTGGGAGTTGGGTTTTCCAAGGACCAAAATGGCTCGGAAAAGGATCTTTGTGCCCACTCGTTCCCATCATAATTTAATTGGACCCAGAGATCGGTACTTAGCCATATTCGGCCATATTCCGCCCTGACATCCCATCCCCCGGGGCTCTATGTATTTAAAAACTAGTGGGGTCATGTGGCCTCTCCCCTTTAAAAAATAATAATGGCTTTGGGGATGGGGTCACTGGGGCCTCATTAGGCTTGGGGAGAGGGCTGCAATCTCTCCTCCCCTGTTTAATAATATGTGACCATAGGAAATAGGGTCTCCCAGCCTTTTACAGCTTAGGAAGGGAGGTCACAGAGCCTTGCTTCCCTTTTTATCAGAACTGGTCCAGGGTATGGGGTCCCCAGGGCAAAATAGGGATCTGGGAGGGCGCTCCAAACCCCACCCTCTTAATATATATGTCTTGCCTTAGGGAATGGGTCCCCTAGGAAAGAAGCAACACCTATACTGAGGGTGCAAAAGGCTGTGTGTGGTTCACAGCTTGTTAGGGGGTTTGGCCAAAAGGCCTAGTGGCAGGCCAATCCCTGTGACCAATACCCCACTGTGCATGACCAAAGACTGTGTGTGATGAATCATGTGGCTGGCTACCTATGGGGGTTATTGGCTATCTGTGGCAGGATGGTGGCCTTCAAGTGGGTTGGCCAAAGGGCCAGGCAATGTAACGACTCCCTGTTGTGCATGGTCAAAGGCTGTGTGCTGAGTGGGGTTGGTTTTTATGTATGGTAATAAAATATTACTTTATGTTTAAAAAGAACTAGAAGTTCACTGACAAAAACAAAGGTTAAACTAATGGTATAGTTAGGTCTGATAAATAGATCTGTCTTTTGTTGTTGTCCTCATTCACCTCTGACAGCAATATCCACTCCAAACGTAACGTTGGTACCCGTCACACCCTGGGAGCAGGTATGGAAAGACTTACAGTCTTCCCCCCTGCGGGTAGGACTGCGAAATGGAGGGTATTACCCCAATAACGGAAAAAAGGTCACTCTCCAAGTTTCATCTGCTATACATCAGTAACAGTTTAGATGTCCCATGATGTCAAAACGGGGATGGGGCCCATCGCAGTCTAGAAAGATCCAGAGGGGTATAATAATTAACCTTAGGCGTAGTTCCCGAAGTAGCGCTACGCAAAGTGCACTTCGCACTACACAAGCTACGCGTAGCACTACGTGAACTGCGTAGTGCGCGTTTTGCGATGATTGCACAGTCCTGGATGCTTGTCCGCACTGTGCAATCATTGAAAACGGCTTCTTGCACAGTGTGAGCTGTCTTATACTGCCGCTCGAGTCGATTTTTACTCGAGCAGCAGCTTCCTCAACGCGGACTGGTAGTTTCTCATCCCGAGCGGTCGCGAGCATACGCGGCCACTCGCAATGAGAAACCTGACCTCTCTGCATTTAGAATCTCACCAGAAGGTTTATTTTCCACGCTCTCGATCCGCAACTTGATGTTGCTGATCACGAACGAGGAAAAAGTCTCGCCGGGAAGTCATTTTGCTTGCGCGCCGTCGCCAACTTGACGTTGAGGACGTCGAGCAAGCAAAAGATTACTGCTGCACTATGCTTCGCTATGCAACGCGTGTTTGCACTGTGCTATGTGCAATTTGCGTAGTTAATAATAAAAGGGCAAAATATTTTTTTATAGCTGGAGGGGGAAGGCCCTGTTTTGCTGCCTAGCGACTGAGTCCAACCATCTTTTAAGAGGATTCCAGAGGGCAGTCTTCCTCTTTGGTTGAAACCCCCTCAAATCCAGCTTTGATGTTGAGATAACAGATTCCAGCCAGTCTGAATGTTGGGGGGGGGGGCAGTACTCCTCCCATCTGCGACAGATTTCCCTTCTTGCTAATAATATAGCGTAGAAGAGAAAGGCTCTCACAGAATCTGTAAATAGTGCTAGAAATACCAAAAATACTCATAGAGAGGCTTACCTTGACTTGAGCCCCCAAGATAGAGGAGGTAGTTAAATCAACCTTTGTCCAAAACATGTGGCTATCGGAAATTCTCTCCAGTCCACACTTTTTTGCATTTTACCGGAGGGCCAGTTGGTATATTCGACAGCTTTCGAGGAGTGTGGACTGAAAACAAGTGATTCCTCCTTAGCCAAGCTGGCTTAACCGTAAGAAATAATAGGTTCATTGATACTTGCCATAGAACTTCTCTGCAAACTCCCGGTAGGCAGGAACCCCATAGTTCTTCGGCCAGTCTGAAGTCTCCATCTATTATTTCCTCAAACTCCCAGTACCACGTGGAAACTTCTTTTTCCCTGACAGTTTTACCACCAAGTGTTCGTCTAAGGAGTTCTCCCCACCTAATGTACACTTCAACTTCTTCTGGGCCCAGCTTTTCAGCTGGATATATTTAAATCTGGAGAGCTCTCCCTCCAGAGTGGCCTGTAATGTTGACCATGGTTGGATCGTGCCCTCTTGGGTGAAATCTCCCCAAACGCTGAGCCCCGCATTTCTTAATGGCTGTGCTACTTTGTCTTTCAAACAGTCCGGTGTTCTGGAGGAGTCCCATATGGGGACAAAACCGGAACAATAATTAAGTCCTGTCAGTCTTCTGATACTGGCCCAAGTTCGAGCTGCAGCCTGTAACACCTTTAGTCCAACCTTTTTTTAAAGAACTTGGGATCCCAGTATTTAAACATGAAGCCCCTTATGTCCATTTAGCCCCTTTCAGCATTGCTGAGAACATGGACCCTACCCCAGACATGTCAGGAAATCTTAACAGCATTCTGGAGTAAGTGTACTGGAATGCACATGCGTAATACTGTAGATCTGGCAGAGGTAACCCCCCTTCTCCTTCCTACGGCTTAGTTTCTTCTAACACATTCTACTCCCCTTATAGGCCCAAATAAAGGAATTTAGGGCCTGCTGGAGTTTATCAATGAGGGGCTTCTCGAAATGAAGAGGGATAGTATTAAAAATTAAAGTTCTTTTTGGTAGGATTATCATTTTAATCGAATTTACACTACCAAAGATCGACAGGGGGAGGTGGACCCAATTCTTCATAAGTCGCAGACACTCACTTGTCATGTTGACTCTAGTGATTTTATCAGTCTGTGTACTATTTTCACCCTCAGATATCTCCTCTCTTTTGACGTTTGATATTGAGTTGCCTCTAAATTCCAAATCATAAACTCTGTCTTCCCTGTGTTTACTTCATACCCGAGACCTTCCCAAACTCTCCTGCTTGTTGTAAAACAGCTGGAAGAGTGGCTGTGAGATCTGTTGATAAGATCAGTGTTTCTTCTGCATATAGGGCTGTCTTGAGTGAATAACTTTATTTGGTTAAATAACCATCAAAGTACACAGAAAGGATAAAAACAAGCTCAAACAGACAATCAATTCACAGGGAAAAAAAATACTGGGTCCTATATACACCAATACAGCCTCACTACAATTATCAAAAACATTTCAATCAGTTCATTAAAATATTCATGATAGCAATAATCTACATAATTTCAACATTTCCCTCCAGGAAGTTTAAATATATTATAAAAACACAATAAAACATCCCATAAAAAGTACAACAAATTAAAATATATATTATTTCAAGTATCGACCACTCTGACCATCAGATTCACTTTATAGTCATTTGTTTGATTTCCCTCCTGTGCATAAGCAATTCTATATTCAATATCATATTGGGGATGTGCAAATATACAAAAAAGTGACTATGCAAAGTGCGTAAAATGCATGTACTAACTGCAGTACATAATGGAAAACGATCAACCAACAAAACTCATTATTCCACTGCCTTTAGGATTTTTGATCTCCTATACCACATTGTTTCTAAAAATGTACTTACAGCAAATACTGTTTTTTGAGATGTATCACTTTTCAGGATCATAAAGGCTTCTAGATGACTGCCTGTGTCCATGCTATGACAAAAAGGAACTAACAATTTATGGCATATGTAAAAGTACTCCTTGAAAAAAAACTGTACATGCTTTTCGTCTTCAGGTGCCAGGTCGCAAATAGGGCAGATTTCAGTTCTTGGTTTGCCGACCATTTTCTTGTAAGGTTTCTCAGTGGTAAAATTCCATAACAAAATGTTATATACAAGTTTCTAGTTGGAGATGGGAAAATTAAATCTAAATATTCTTCAAATAGTGGAGAGTGCTTATGAGCCAAGAACATAACAGTTGCAGGGCCATTGTGGGTATTCATAACAGATTTGTCATTTATATAAGCCCAATACCTTTATTAAGTAGTTTAATATTGGATTGTGAAATAGAGTTGGGCTCATCCTACAAGTTCTGCATACCGAGTTTGGAAAACCATCCATAAACAGATTTAACCCAAGGAATTTCCCTGGCTCCTTGAAGGTTCATTACCTCTATCAGAGAGCCTTTAAAGACTACAAGTTCTGGTGTACACCATAGTCGGATCCAATATATTAAAGTTTTCAAAATGCCCCGGTGAGCAACTCGTTTTATTCCAACATCAAGATACATGGGGATTAATGGGGTACTAGATAGTAAGCCTACTAGCCTTCCAAAAAAGCTGTTCTCTGCAATGGTTAACAACTGTAAATTACCATATCCCATATCTCTGCCCCATAAAGAGCGGCACCCTGAGCCGTTGCTCAGGAAACTTCCACAGCAGGGGAAATAGCACTCAAATGTGTTTGATTATAAAACCTTAACATGACATTGGATCTGTGTTCAGTAATTAGTTTTGATTTCTGCAATTGGTCTGTCCACCCTAAATTTTCTTTAAGTCTGACTCCCAAATAATGAAAACTATGCACTCTGCTTACTTAGTTTTGTTTATATTCAGTTCTAAGTCTTGCAAATTACAAAATTTTAAAACTGTATCAATTAAATTTTGGAGGCCCATCGGAGATTTGGATATGAGGAGGGAATCGTCAGCAAAAAGTAAAATAGGTATCTTTTTGTTATTCAAAATTGGAGAGTCATTTTTACAATGTTCTAGGGTGTCCACAACATCATTAATATATAGAAAAAATAGGGTGGGCGCAAGTACACAGCCTTGCCGAACTCCTTGCTCTATGGGAATATGATAAGTCAATTCACCATTTGGACCCCAGCAGACCTGTGCAAAGTTATTCACATGTAATCTACTTATTAAATGCACTATGTTGGCCGGAGCACCCATGTTTATCAGCGCTTGCCAAAGGGCCGATCGTGGTATAAGATCAAATGCTGCTCTTAGATCAATAAATGCCATGTAAAGTTGTTGTGTCTGAAGTAAAACATATTTCTACTATAAAACAATAAATCTAAAAATGTGATATGTTGTACTAACTCTTGGTCTAAAACCTGCCTGGAGGGGGATAAAATCTCTTGTGTATCAACCCAATCCAAAAGTCTCATCAGGATTTGTTTTGAAAAAATATTTTGGGCATTATCAATGAGGCCAAAAGGCCTATAATTAGATGGCTCCCCCGGTAAACAACCTTTACTACGATTTTTTATTCCAAATTCAATTATCACGCATACTTTCACTCCGCAAATGCATTCATACAGAATACTTTCACCCCACACATACATTCACACTGAATACTTTAACTCCGACATACTATTATTCCGCAAGCTACATTCCAAGCCGGAATAGAGGTTAGATAGGGAAGTGAATCACAAGGGTTATGAACTGTTCATGAAATAAAACTAAATAAGTAATATATATAACGGTGCAGAACTAGCTCTTACTGCCTCGGTGTTGGGTTAGGTGCGAATGTGCAGAATATCTGTAATGCATATTCTCTGTCTTATATTTAGTTTCGCTTTGACGATTTGACAATATGGTTTAATGCTCGCATCTCAGAGATGCTTTCAGGTTGTTCCCCACTGTCCTTGTGATTTGTCTCATCGGCAGGCTCTTTGATTTGTTGGGCTTTGAACCTCATGAGCGATCGCATCTTCTGCTTTTGATAAATGCCCTAACAAAAACTATTGACCCGATAATCCAAGCAGAATATTAATTCTATGAGCATTAAAAAAATAAGAAATCCTCAGTGAATAATCCTACTCTCGTAGTCATTTAGCAAATAAAATTAAAAATAAAGTTACTCACTGAATACATGTAGTGTGTATCTGTTCCTAAAATCGGGGCACATCCTTGTATATGTATTTTAATAGTGAAAAAAAAATTATGAAACTTATTACTTGAATAAAAATGGACGGAGGAAGTGAAAAATAATGTGCAGTGGATGAAGAATGTTAGAGTTGGTGAAGCTGTAAAAAAGGTATGTGTCGTGTAATGTTGAAAAAAATTGTCTCTCTTTTATGTTTATAAATAGTTTTGATGAAAGCGACTTTTATTTCCGTTGTTAAAGCATTCGTTGTTAAGAAATGTGTGATAAATGTAGATTTATATATTAAAATAGATTTTTCGTTGTGATTGCTTCATTTAAAAAAAATGTGGAGTAATGATATCTGCGGAATTACAAATGCGTTGTGATGGTCTGCAGACACATAACATGCAAAATAGCTATAATTTTAGCTCTAAGCCATGAATCAGGTACCTTCCCTACAGCTGCAATAGTAGCATTAAATAGCATATTAATGTAGTAGGACCATATCAAAGGTTCAGATTTATATAAATCCTCGGGTATTTTATCTGGTCCAAGGGCTTTGGCAGATTTCTGTGAATCAATCGCTCTAATTGTTTCGCTTAAGCTAAAGACGATAGGAGGAGCAAAATCTAATATAGGCCATACATTTAGAAAGCTAATGCTATCAGGGACCTGGGAGTCACCAGAAGCATAAAGCATTGTAAAATGAGATACACATTTATCTGGAGAAATATTATATTGATGTAAATTAGATTTTTCTGACTTAGTTTGGGTAACAAGGCGCCAGAATAGTCTAATGTCATTCTTTTTCCCGGCATCCAAGATATCTTGCAATAAGTTATTATTCCAATTCACCTTGGCTTTAAACAACATAGATTTGTAGTGAAATCTTGCTGCTTTAACATTAGTGCTATTCCCTCTATTATAACCTTCCTCAGAGCTGACTTGGCTAACTTGCAAGCCAGATTAAACCATTTCGCCACCTTCAATGAATTAAAAGTCCTAATAGTACAATTTTGGTAAAATATTTTCCCAAAGGAATCAGACAGGCTAACATGAATGTCTACAATAGGAACTACATTCATATTCAGTCCTACATATGCTTCAAAGTATGTAACATAAAGTTTGTAAATCTGTGAGAACAGTGCCTGATTAGATATAACATTTGGCCATAAAACATACCGGCGATTATTAGTTACCACAGGGGCAGGTACCTAGTTATGTGGTTATTTTTGTCTTGGTTTAAAGAGTCACTGGTCAAAGTTACTTCAAAGGAATTATGATCACTATCAAAGAGCACCACCACTTGCACATCATACAATAGAGGCCATAAACTTACATTGACCAAGACATAATAGGGCTGTCTTCCTTTCCCACCCTTCATACTCAAAATATGGAATATTTACCTCTGTTCTGAGCTTCTGAGCGAAAGGCTCTATATAAAGGTGAAAGAGAAGCAGGGATAAGATTTCCATTAACCAACATTTTTGAAGTGGGGTTTTGATAGATCAGCTGGATTGCTCTGCGGAAAATCGTGCCAACGTTGTATTTTTCCAGTACTGCCGCCAGAAATTCTCAGTTGACTCTATCAAACACCCTTGTGGCATCCAACGTCATCACTGCCAGGGGAAGCAAGTATATTGAAGCTAGGTCTATCGCCCCAATAAAATCATGTGTGAGTTCATGCAACCTTCTACCTTTAAGAAACCCCTTCTGATCGGAATGTAGTATGTCACCCGCTACTGTGCCCAACCTTTCTGCAAACATTTTTGTGAAAAGCTTATAATCTGTGTTGACCAGGAAAATTGGTCTGTATGACTCGCATTTTGCTGGATTTTCCCCAGGTTTGAACCCCTTCCCTGCTGCCGTCGGCCGTTGGCCGTCACGAGCACTACCTTACTGGTGCTGTGAACGTCCAAGGGCCGATGCGGCCCCGCCCACTCTGATAAACCGTCGCACTGCCGCAAAATAACGGTTAAGGTGTTAATATTAGAATTATCGTATCCTCACCCTAGGAGTCCGTTATTTTTACCACTTTCCTTAAGATCTCATTAAAGAGTAAGGTCATAACTGGAATTAATACCTCACCCAGCTTTTTATTTAACTCATTTGGCAGTCCATCGGGGCCTGCCGCCTTCCCTCTTTTACTTGAACATATAACCCCCTTAACCTTTTCCTGTGATATTTCCTGTTCTAAAATAAATTTGTTGTGATGTTGCCGCGGGTTTGATCGTGGTTGAACATAGCCATTCCTCAATTTGCTGTTTATTCACCTTACTATCCTCTGTATATCATTTCTCAAAGGAGTCATAGAAGGCATCCCATATTCCTGCTTCGGTAGTCAGTTAAACCATACTCTCCTCATCTACAATTTCTCTGATCACATTACTGATCTTGTTGTTTTTGCCTTCCAGGCAAGCAATCTCCCTGCCCCTTCACCATACTCAAAATGAGCCAGCTTACTCACTTCCCTTCTCTAGGCTACCCTCATTTGTAGAATAGATTCGAACTGTTCTTTCGATTCCTTAAGTTTGACCCTGCAGTCCTGTCTCTTCTCCTCTTCCTTAGTATGCTCCATATCTGCCTCAATAGTTTTCATACTTGCTTCTATTTTAGTGATCTCCTCTCTGTACCTCCTGTTTCTAAAACATAATCTGCCAGCGCATTTTCTTCTTCGAAACGCCTTCAAGGTATCCCAAACTATTAGGCTAGAGGCAGTTCCAACGTTAAGGTTTAAGAATTCCTTTAACTATGAAGATAGATAGTTCATCTCTTCCGCCTCCTGGAGAAATGTCCGGTCAAGAGACCAGTCACTCACAGCCATCTTACTGTTTAGATCAAGGTCTAGGTACACCCCTGAGTGGTCTGACAGATGAGCTGTCAAATATCCAATATCCAGGGTTTTTTCTCTGAGGCTAATTTTGGATCTAGTACAATATTAAAATCGCCTTCAGATATTACCGGGTCTGAGTAATCTAGTAGATTCGCAAAAATAGATTTTAAAGCTGCAGGGTCATCGCAGTTTGGTCCGTAGTATCCTACTAAAGTGAAAAGATTTCCCCAGATTACAGTGAGCAGAGTCCAGGAAGTGGTAAGGAGATAGACTAGTGCTGTCTCTTCCCAAGACAAAAAGTTGTTTAAAAAATTATTTTCACTTTCTGTGTTTACTGTCTATGCCTGTGGTTGTTACTGTTAGAAATTTTAGTTTTAGCCTGCCTGTAATTGCATATTTTATCACCTGTGTTGTGTTTTAAATTTGTGGTTTTCCCTGCCCATGATTGCCTCCATTTAGTGTGTTGAATTGTGGGATTGCAGGCCAACCTCTGTAGTTTGTCCCTCTCATTCCTTGGTGACAAATCTGTTTTCCCTCCAAATTTCTCCTTTGCTCTGTGCTTAGACCTCTGTGCTAAAACAGTGCACCTCCAGCCACCATTTTGTGTTCACAGGCCACTGAGGCCATCCCCCCTGCCCCCCCCCCCCCGCAGCAACAGGGGTTTTCAACATCAGAGGGTGCTTCTGTGAGCTGTTTAAACTGTATTTACTGGGGCCTGTGCACTTCGTTTTTTGGCCAGCAGGGGGAGTAAAGCGTTATTCAAACAGTATTGTTAGATTTCGAGTTAGTGAAGCCTTTACCTGCAGAAGTCCAAAGTTGTGGATTGAGCCTGTCTGTCTCCTAGGAGATTCTGAACAGGTGAAGCAGCTGCCCAGACCCCACCCCCCAGGCCAGCAGACCATTGGCTATTCAGCTACCAGGCAAGTCTGAGCCCTCCTCTCACACCTGCCCAGGACCCTTAAGGCCTTGCTGGGTGCACAACAAATCATTCTCCTCCATCTTGTGAGTTGCAGCTTACATGTGCCCCAGATTGCAGTGAGCAGAGTCCAGGAAGTGGTAAGGAGACAGACTAGTGCTGTCTCTTCCCAAGACAAACAGTTGTTTAAAAAACGATTTTCACTTTCTGTGTTTACTGTCTATTCCTGTGGTTGTTACAGTTAATAATTGGAGTTTTAGCCTGCCTGTAATTACATATTTTATCACCTGTGTTGTGTTTTAAATTTGTGGTTTTCCCTGCCCATGATTGCACCATTTAGTGTGTTGAATTGTGGGATTTGCAGTCCAACCTCTGTAGTTTGTCCCTCTCATTCCTTGGTGACAACTCTCTTTTCCCCCCAAATTTCTCCTTTGCTCTGGGCTTAGACCTGTGTACTAAAACAGTGCATCCAAAGCCACCATTTTGTGTTCACAAGCCAGTGAGGCCAGCCCCGCTGCCTCCCCCCCCCCCCCCCCCAGCAACAGGGATTTTCTACATCAGAGGGTGCTTCTGTGACCTGTTTAAACTGTATTTACTGTGGCCTGTGGACTTCGTTTTTTGGCCAGCAGGGGGAGTAAAGCTTTATGCAAACAGTATTGTTAGACTTCGAGTTAGTGAAGCCTTTACCTGCAGAAGTCCAAAGTTGTGGATTGAGCCTGTCTGTCTCCTAGGAGATTCTGAACAGGAGAAGCAGCTGCCCAGATCCCACCCCCAGGCCAGCAGACCTTTGGCTATTCAGCTACCAGGCAAGTCTGAGCCCTCGTTTCACACCTGCCCAGGCCCCTTAAGGCCTTGCTGGGTGAACCCCAAATCATTCTCCTCCATCTTGTGAGTTGCAGCCTACATGTGCCCCAGATTGCAGTGTCCAGAGTCCAGGAAGTGGTAAGGAGACAGACTAGTGCTGTCTCTTCCCAAGACAAAAAGTTGTTTAAAAAACGATTTTCACTTTCAGTGTTTACTGTCTATGCCTGTGGTTGTTACACTTAAAAATTGTAGTTTTAGCCTGCCTGTAATTGCATATTTTATCACCTGTGTTGTGTTTTAAATTTGTGGTTTTCCCTGCCCATGATTGCCTCCATTTAGTGTGTTGAATTGTGGGATTTGCAGCCCAACCTTTGTAGTTTGTCCCTCCCATTCCTTGGTGACAAATCTGTTTTCCCTCCAAATTTCTCCTTTGCTCTGTGCTTAGACCTGTGTGCTAAAACAGTACACCCCCAGCCACCATTTTGTGTTCACAAGCCAGGGAGGCCAGCCCCCCTGCCTCCCCCCCCCAGCAACAAGGATTTTCTACATCAGGGGGTGCTTCTGTGAGCTGTTTAAACTGTATTTACTCGGGCCTGTGCACTTCGATTTTTGGCCAACAGGGAGAGAAAAGCTTTATTGAAACAGTACTGTTAGATTTCGAGTTAGTGAAGTCTTTACCTGCCAAATTCCAAAGTTTTGGAAATAGCCTGTCTGTCTCCTAGGAGATTCTGAACAGGACACGCAGCTGCCCAGACCCCACCCCCCAGGCCAGCAGACCATTGGCTATTCAACTACCAGGCAAGTCTGAGCCCTCCTCTCACACCTGCCCAGGCCCCTTAAGGCCTTGCTGGGTGCCCAACAAATCATTCTCCTCCATCTTGTGAGTTGCAGCCTACATGTGCCCCAGATTGCAGTGAACAGAGTCCAGGAAGTGGTAAGGAGACAGACTAGTGCTGTCTCTTCCCAAGACAAACAGTTGTTTAAAAAACAATTTTCACTTTCTGTGTTTACTGTCTATGCCAGTGGTTGTTACAGTTAAAAATTGTAGTTTTAGCCTGCCTGTAATTGCATATTTTATCACCTGTGTTGTGTTTTAAATTTGTGGTTTTCCCTGCCCATGATTGACTCCATTTAGTGTGTTGAATTGTGGGATTTGCAGTCCAACCTCTGTAGTTTGTCCCTCTCATTCCTTGGTGACAAATCTGTTTTCCCTCCAAATTTCTCCTTTGCTCTGGGCTTAGACCTGTGTGCTAAAATAGTGCACCCAAAGCCACCATTTTGTGTTCACAAGCCAGTGAGGCCAGCCCCGCTGCCTCCCCCCCAGCAACAGGGATTTTCTACATCAGAGGGTGCTTCTGTGAGCTGTTTAAACTGTATTTACTCGGGTCAGTGAAGCCTTTACCTGCAGAAGTCCAAAGTTGTGGATATAGCCTCTCTGTCTCCTAGGAGATTCTGAACAGGAGAAGCAGCTGCCCAGACCCCACCCCCAGGCCAGCAGACCATTGGCTATTCAGCTACCAGGCAAGTCTGAACCCTCCTCTCAAACCTGCCCAGGCCCCTTAAGGCCTTGCTGGGTGCACAAAAAATCATTCTCCTCCATCTTGTGAGTTGCAGCCTACATGTGCCCCAGATTGCAGTGAGCAGAGTCCAGGAAGTGGTAAGGAGACAGACTAGTGCTGTCTCTACCCAAGAAAAAAAGCTGTTTAAAAAACGATGTTCACTTTCTGTGTTTAATGTCTATGCCTGTGGTTGTTACAGTTAAAAATTGTAGTTTTAGACTGCCTGTAATTGCATATTTTATCACCTGCGTTGTGTTTTAAATTTGTGGTTTTCCCTGCCCATGATTGCTTCCATTTAAAGTGTTGAATTGTGGGATTTGCAGTCCAACCTCTGTAGTTTGTCCCTCTCATTCCTTGGTGACAAATCTGTATTCCCTCCAAATTTCTCCTTTGCTCTGTGCTTAGACCTGTGTGCTAAAATAGTGCACCCCCAGCCACCATTTTGTGTTCATAAGCCAATGAGGCCAGCCCCCCTGCCCCCCCCCCCCCCCCAGCAACAGGGATGTTCTACATCAGAGGGTGCTTTTGTGAGCTGTTTAAACTGTATTTACTGGGGCCTGTGCACTTTGTTTTTTGGCCAGCAGGGGGAGTAAAGCTTTATTCAAACAGTATTGTTAGATTTCGAGTTTGTGAAGCCTTTACCTGCAGAAGTTCAAAGTTGTGGATTGAGCCTGTCTGTCTCCTAGGAGATACTGAACAGGAGAAGCAGCTGCCCAGACCCCACCCCCAGGCCAGCAGACCATTGGCTATTCAGCTACCAGGCAAGTTTGAGCCCTCCTCTCACACCTGCCCACGCCCCTTAAGGCCTTGCTGGGTGCACCCCAAATCATTCTCCACCATCTTGTGAGTTTCAGCCTACATGTGCCCCAGATTGCAGTGAGCCGAGTCCAGGAAGTGGTAAGGAGACAGACTAGTGCTGTCTCTTCCCAAGACAAAAAGTTGTTTAAAAAACGATTTTCACTTTCAGTGTTTACTGTCTATGCCTGTGGTTGTTACACTTAAAAATTGTAGTTTTAGCCTGCCTGTAATTGCATATTTTATCACCTGTGTTGTGTTTTAAATTTGTGGTTTTCCCTGCCCATGATTGCCTCCATTTATTGTGTTGAATTGTGGGATTTGCAGCCCAACCTTTGTAGTTTGTCCCTCTCATTCCTTGGTGACAAATCTGTTTTCCCTCCAAATTTCTCCTTTGCTCTGTGCTTAGACCTGTGTGCTAAAACAGTACACCCCCAGCCACCATTTTGTGTTCCCAAGCCAGGGAGGCCAGCCCCCTTGCCTCCCCCCCCCCAGCAACAAGGATTTTCTACATCAGGGGGTGCTTCTGTGAGCTGTTTAAACTGTATTTACTCGGGCCTGTGCACTTCGATTTTTGGCCAACAGGGAGAGAAAAGCTTTATTGAAACAGTACTGTTAGATTTCGAGTTAGTGAAGTCTTTACCTGCCAAATTCCAAAGTTTTGGAAATAGCCTGTCTGTCTCCTAGGAGATTCTGAACAGGACACGCAGCTGCCCAGACCCCACCCCCCAGGCCAGCAGACCATTGGCTATTCAGCTACCAGGCAAGTCTGAGCCCTCCTCTCACACCTGCCCAGGCCCCTTAAGGCCTTGCTGGGTGCCCAACAAATCATTCTCCTCCATCTTGTGAGTTGCAGCCTACATGTGCCCCAGATTGCAGTGAACAGAGTCCAGGAAGTGGTAAGGAGACAGACTAGTGCTGTCTCTTCCCAAGACAAACAGTTGTTTAAAAAACAATTTTCACTTTCTGTGTTTACTGTCTATGCCAATGGTTGTTACAGTTAAAAATTGTAGTTTTAGCCAGCCTGTAATTGCATATTTTATCACCTGTGTTGTGTTTTAAATTTGTGGTTTTCCCTGCCCATGATTGACTCCATTTAGTGTGTTGAATTGTGGGATTTGCAGTCCAACCTCTGTAGTTTGTCCCTCTCATTCCTTGGTGACAAATCTGTATTCCCTCCAAATTTCTCCTTTACTCTGTGCTTAGACCTGTGTGCTAAAACAGTGCACCCCCAGCCACCATTTTGTGTTCACAAGCCAATGAGGCCAGCCCCCCTGCCCCCCCCCCCCCCCCCCCAGCAACAGGGATTTTCTACATCAGAGGGTGCTTCTGTGAGCTGTTTAAACTGTATTTACTGGGGCCTGTGCACTTTGTTTTTTGGCCAGCAGGGGGAGTAAAGCTTTATTCAAACAGTATTGTTAGATTTCGAGTTTGTGAAGCCTTTACCTGCAGAAGTTCAAAGTTGTGGATTGAGCCTGTCTGTCTCCTAGGAGATACTGAACAGGAGAAGCAGCTGCCCAGACCCCACCCCCAGGCCAGCAGACCATTGGCTATTCAGCTACCAGGCAAGTTGGAGCCCTCCTCTCACACCTGCCCACGCCCCTTAAGGCCTTGCTGGGTGCACCCCAAATCATTCTCCACCATCTTGTGAGTTTCAGCCTACATGTGCCCCAGATTGCAGTGAGCCGAGTCCAGGAAGTGGTAAGGAGACAGACTAGTGCTGTCTCTTCCCAAGACAAAAAGTTGTTTAAAAAACGATTTTCACTTTCTGTGGTTACTGTCCATGCCTGTGGTTGTTACGGTTAAAGATTGTAGTTTTAGCCTGCCTGTAATTGCATATTTTATCACATATGTTGTGTTTTAAATTTGTGGTTTTCCCTGCCCATGATTGCTTCCATTTAGTCTGTTGAATTGTGGGATTTGCAGTCCAACCTCTGTAGTTTGTCCCTCTCATTCCTTGGTGACAAATCTGTTTTCCCTCCAAATTTCTCCTTTGCTCTGGGCTTAGACCTGTGTGCTAAAATAGTGCACCCAAAGCCACCATTTTGTGTTCACAAGCCAGTGAGGCCAGCCCCGCTGCCTCCCCCCCAGCAACAGGGATTTTCTACATCAGAGGGTGCTTCTGTGAGCTGTTTAAACTGTATTTACTCGGGTCAGTGAAGCCTTTACCTGCAGAAGTCCAAAGTTGTGGATATAGCCTCTCTGTCTCCTAGGAGATTCTGAACAGGAGAAGCAGCTGCCCAGACCCCACCCCCAGGCCAGCAGACCATTGGCTATTCAGCTACCAGGCAAGTCTGAGCCCTCCTCTCACACCTGCCCAGGCCCCTTAAGGCCTTGCTGGGTGCCCAACAAATCATTCTCCTCCATCTTGTGAGTTGCAGCCTACATGTGCCCCAGATTGCAGTGAACAGAGTCCAGGAAGTGGTAAGGAGACAGACTAGTGCTGTCTCTTCCCAAGACAAACAGTTGTTTAAAAAACAATTTTCACTTTCTGTGTTTACTGTCTATGCCATTTGTGGGATTGTGGGATTTGCAGTCCAACCTCTGTAGTTTGTCCCTTTCATTCCTTGGTGACAAATCTGTTTTCCCTTCAAATTTCTCCTTTGTTCTGTGCTTAGACCTGTGTGCTAAAACAGTGCACCCACAGCCACCATTTTGTGTTCACAAGCTAGTGAGGCCAGCCCCCTGCCTCCCCCCCCCCAGCAACAGGGATTTTCTACATCAGAGGGGGCTTCTGTGAGCTGTTTAAACTGTATTTACTCGGGCCTGTGCACTTCATTTTGTGGCCAGCAGAGGGAGTAAAGCTTTATTCAAACAGTATTGTTAGATTTCGAGTTAGTGAAGCCTTTACCTGCAGAAGTCCAAAGTTCGGGATGGAGCCTGTCTGTCTCCTAGGAGATTCTGAACAGGAGAAGCAGCTTCCATCTCCCTGGCCAGCAAACCTTGTCTGAGGTCGCTGGGACCTTATATGGTCTGCTAGTGGTTGGCACATGTGTACACTGATTGGTGGTTGTATCTGGTGTTTCTATTGGGTTAGGGTTAATGTCCTCATTGGTTGGGTATTTGAGGGTTCTGATTGGTTTCTCGGTCTGTGATTCAATCATTGTAGGCTTGGGACTAGGGCTAGGGTTAGGATTTCTATTGGAAGTAGGGGCTAGGGCTTCCTATGTTATTGATTGTTGGGAGTAGGGTGGGACTAGGGCTTGGGTTAGACCTTTAATTGGAAGTAGCTATTTAGGGCTTCTGGTGTGATTGGTTGTTGGGCCAGTTGTGGGACTAAGAGTAGAGTTAGGCTTTCTTTTGAAAGTAGTCACTAGGGCTACCTGTACCATTGGCTGCTTGGACTTGGGTTGGGACTAGTGGTAGGGCTAGGCCTTTATTGGACGTAGAGATCAGGGTTTTTTAACTGATTGGGTGCTTGGACTAGGGCTAAGATGGGCTGCAAGGTTCTGGTCTCCTATTGGTTTTAGATGTTAGGGCTAGTGTTGTGATTGGATAGTGTTGGGGCTAGGGTTACCATTGGCTGAAGGGGTCACCTGATTACTAGGACTACAATAAAAGCCAGGCTTACGGCGTATCAGCCCGGGGCGTCGAGGCTAAGGGCGGAGAGGACAAGGGTAGTTGCCTGTTTGAGCCTGTTAAGGGCGGAGAGGACAAGGGTAGTTGCCTGTTTGAGCCTGTTAAGGGCGGAGAGGACAAGGGTAGTTGCCTGTTTTAGCCTGTTTGAGACTGGCCGGGACTAGGGCCAGAAATGCTGCCCTTTATCTCATTTAACAATACCCAGCCCACACCATCCACATCCACAAACAGAGCACCACAAATATACACCACGCAACACAAATATACACCACGCACAACACTATGCACAGATTAATGTACCAGCATGCACCACCAACCCAACCAAACCACATCTACACACCCTACTATCCCAACTACCACACATATCCACCATCACCCACAAAAAGTACACAACTCTAGCCTATACCACTAACCAATACACTCATCACTAACACAACGCCAATCAACACCATACATAACTACATCCCACTCAGACACACTCTCTCTGCTGTAATTACACCTAACAGTCCGCCTTTTATCACTAACAAACATATAATGATCCTTCCATCAGTTGTCCAACAAACACCCTCCTCTCCCTTCTACCATAATAACACTAACACACAACACACACACTGCACACCACCACACTTTGTAACTCTTGAAACAAACCAGTCTAAGATAAACACTCTCACCTCTACTTCATTCCCTCCTACACACAACATACACTCTACTCATAAACACATCACCACTCCGCCTACGTCACAACCTCCTCTCACAAACAATACTACACAACCAAATCAGGTGCATGAAACATATATATCAACACCCCTTTTCACCACACCTCAAAAGCAAAACATATCTCACACACCAGCACAACAAGAACTTCAGAGCGCAACACCTCATAATACTTACCATCACAAAATACATACATATACCCACCTTTCAAAGCACACAAAGGAACAAACTCCAATGCCAAGCTTTCACTCTTCCACCACACCTAACACAGGTACATCAATACAGCACCTCTCTTCTAACCGCCTCTCATCCATTGGACAATTTAGAACATTACGACATGACCCACATGCTGCTCCAACTCCCCTGACTCATACACCTTCCGCCTTTAACACACGCAAAAAATATAAGCATCATTCCACACCTCACAACTTTGCTTCCCCAAGTGTACCTCACAACAATGTTACACCACAAAAGCAACACAGGAATCCAACTCATTCTTAAACACCATCTCCAACACATACACATGCAGACCCATCAAAATGTCTTCTTAGCATGCTGGATGAGGAACACGATAAAGAACAGCTACACGATTGCTATCCTAATACAGCTAATACCAGCACTAAAAACACACCTGCTACACACCCACACAATACTGATCAATCTTATACAAAACACATTCCCACTATCACCAAGGCCACTCACTAAACTGTCTACTAATAAATGCTCGATCCCTCTCTAAAAACAAGCATCACATCTACGACCTTCTCACCGATGCAAAACCAGACATACTATTCATATCCGAATCATGGTTGGGAGAGGAATGGCTCCAGTCCTGCATGAAGCCATTCCTCTAGGCTATCAAATATTCACCCAAAATCGTATAGCCAAAAAAGGAGGTGGTCTAACAGTTGTATTCAGGCAAACAATACATATCACTAAAGTTGACAACATCTCCATAAAGAATTGTGAGGCTCTTCTAACAAGATGCAATCCTACACCGATTTCCACCTGTAACTTCCTGCTCCTTTACAGACCTCCACCTATCAAGGCAACATTCCCAGACGCACTTCTAGACACAGTTTCAAACCTGATAACAATACACTCCAACCTATGCGTTCTGGGTGACCTTAACATTTGGTTTGATAAAACCAATATGACCCATCCAAAAACAATAATCACCAGCCTATATGCATTGAACCTGCATCAGAATGTCCCCAATCCGACACACACCGCTGGACATATCCTAGATGTCATTTTTGCTAATACTGAACTAGTTACCTTTCAAACTATAACTCCAGTCACATGGTCAGACAACCACTTGCTTGCTTTCCAACATAAAACAACACTAAGCGACTCACCTAAAACTACCTACATCCATCCCCCTATCCGCCGTGGAACAAACTCAATTTAGAACACTTGGAAACACAATAATATCCAGTATAAATCTGGAAACCATAAATTCTGTTCAGAATCTATATGATTGGCTACAGGAAGCTTTTGACATCCTGATACCACTCAAAACCACACAACAGAACAAAAGAAAAAAGCGCCTGGGAGAAACATAGAAATAAAAGACATAAAACAACAAATTAGAAAGCTGCAACGTACCTGGCTCAAAACAAACGCCAAACAAGACAAACTTCACCTACAAACAATTAACAGATTATATAAGTCGGCTATCAAAAATGCTATGAAAAGGTACTATTCAGACAGAATTCAAAACGCTAAATGTGCAAATAAAGAATTCTATAAAATACTCAATGAATTTCAAAAAACCAAATTGCCTAGAAGGAACTCATCCTGTTACTCAAGATTTCACAGACAAACTGGCAAATCATTACACGGACAAAGCAGACAAGTTGGACTCATACTTACAACAGAAACAAAGCACCATCACTAACCCTTGTACAAAACAACTATCCAAGAATACTCTAATCAAGCCTCTCCGTTCCTTCAAACACATCTCACACGATGAATTCATGGACCTGGTCAAAGCAAGCAGGCCTGCTGGCAGCCCTTCTGACCCCTGTCCGCTACAAACTTTCAAGACAATTCTTTTAACAACCTCTGCGGCCATTCCAGTAAGAAGAATCATCAACGATTCCTTAACTGCTGGAATATTTTCAGAAGAACTCAAAAAGTCATACATACGCCCTTTACTGAAGAAAACAAACTTCGACCCGCTGAACCCTGACAACTACAGACCCATTGCAAATGGACCTTTCCTGGGCAAACTGATAGAAAGAGCAGCGTTCGCCCAGATGTCACAATTCATTGAAGAGAATGACATACTTTCAGATTTCCAAATAGGATTCCGTCCGGGAAGAGGCACTGAATCTGCCCTCCTTGCTATCTGGGATCACCTAAAGAATACAGTTGATCACAACGGGGTTGATGCGCTACTCCTCTTGGACCTCTCAGCTGCCTTTGACATGGTTGACCATGACACTCTGAAACAAAGACTTTATGAAGCCGGCATAGAGGGAACTGCTCTAGACTGGATCGCGTCCTACCTTCGAAACAGAACTAATGTCATCCACACCCCACCTTTCTTGTCCAAACCGTACTCCACAAAAGCAGGGGTCCCTCAAGTTTCTATCATCTCGCCCATGATTTTCAACATCTACATGAAGTCTTTACCAGTACTGATCAATAAATTTCACCTCACGTGTTACAACTATGCAGATGACACACAAATACTCCTTCAACTGGAATGCCCCAAAGACATTGGAAAATCACCAATTTTCAGCTGTCTCATAGCTGTGGATCAGTGGATGACTTGAAGCCATCTCAAATTGAATGCTTCAAAAACTGAAACACTCACGTGTGGCGATTGAAAAAATTACAACTCGCTTGCCGCATTGCCTGATGAACTGGGATCACTGCCTAAAGTATCAAAGGAAGTAAGAAACCTCGGAATGACCATGGACTCTAAGCTGTCGATGAATGTCCAAATGGATAAACTAGCAAGATCAAGCTTTGCTACTATAAAAACGCTGCGACAAATTTTCCCTCATTTGGGATTTCCACACAAGGTCCAAGCTACCATCTCCCTTGTTCGATCCAAACTCGATTATGCCAATAGCCTCTACCACGGATCACCTTTAACGTCCATGAAAAGACTACAACGGGTTCAGAACTCGGCTGCCAGACTACTCTTGCATATCAAACCACGAGACCACATCTCCCCTGCCTTGAAAGCCCTGCATTGGTTACAGGTTGCCAGAAGATCCACGTTCAAGCTGCTTTGTATTACCTACAAAGCTATACATGGAATAGGACCACTCTTCATCAGGAATAAAATCACCAAACACATTCAACAAAGGAACCTCCGCTCCAAAGGAGCAACTTGCCTCAAAATCCCACCATACCCGAAAAAAAAACATGGGTGGCACATCCTTCTCTGTTCAAGCAGCCAAACTATGGAACTCTTTACACCCCAACATAAGATCCACCGACAACCACCTTATCTTCAGAAAACTACTCAAGATCTGTCTCTTCCCCACATAAGCACCATACGGAAACAGAAATTTACAGCATATCCCTCTGTATATAAGCATTTGTTTTCACTATAGATATGTACCTATCTTTGTGTATTACTTTATAAAACATGTAAAATAATTAGGTTGTTAAAAGAAAAAAGAAATAATAATAATAATAATAATAATAATAATAATAATAATAATAATAATATTCATCAATAAATAAAAATCATCTTTGGTCTACATGTACATACTTCCATTGTGCATCTATGTACCTTCCATGTACTTGGATCTGTGTGTCTGTTACTTTTCTCCTGAAAAAGCATATCCAATGTACTACCCTATTTCTTATCCTGTGCCTCTACCAATATATTTAATCTAAATATACTTCCTTCCTTTATGTATCTATATACTTTCAATGTACTTATGGATCTATATATTTATCACTTCCTTCTAATTTAGCATTTCCAATGCACTAGCCTATTTCTGAGCCTATACTTCGCTCAATATATCTTCTAGCCCAACCTTCTGACTCATCTCATTTCTACCACTCCTTCTAATGCACTACCCTATCTCTCATCCTATACATCTATCAATATATCCTCTACATCCACTCTCTCATTTATCCCAAACCCCATACCACTACTATGATCGCCAAAATAACCATTTCTAGACTCTCTCCTGCTCTACCCCTCCTTGCATTATCTGACACCTCTTTTTACTACACCGATCCCCTAAAACAAACCTTTCTAAACTCTGCCCTCTGACTCCTTCCCTCCAAAACTTCTTTTTACTCATCCAAAAGCCTCTTCCTACTGCTAAGACCTAAAAAAAAAAACATTCACTCTTTTATCCCTCCACTATCCTTTTTCAATCAAAATTAACAGACTAACATGTTCACTTCTCAAATTCCATATTCCACATTGAACTATACTAATATACTGCACAAATAACTGAATAACATATCTACTACTCAAATTAATTCATATTTATACTATACTAATTTTCAACACTAATCCTTTATGGGTTCCGGAGTGGCGTGCTACTCGCCAGAAAAAAGCTTTGAACACCCATGAGGGGTGACAAGTGCTATATGAATGCAAATCTTTCTTCCCCTTTTATCCATCCGCGATCCTTCTCACTCCAAGTAACAGACTAATATCCATCACTGAAATTACCTCATATTTCACCATATTAATTCACCACTAATCCTTTATAGGCTTCCTGAATAGCATGCGTCAACAAGCGAGCAATAAATAAATACAAACCTTTGTCCTCCTCTATCCTTCTGCTATCATTCCAAATCCAAATAACTGACTAACCTATTCACCACTTAAAATGTACTTGCATGTTTCACTATACTAATTCAACACTAATCCTCTATGGGTCCCGGAGTAGCGTGCTACCCGCTGAAAAAGCGCTTTGACGCCTCGTCAGGGGTAGTAAGCGCTATATAAATGCAATTACAATACAATATATGCCCTAGCTTGCATGCTTTACAAGTATTGCCACTCCCCTAATGTTAGCACTGTGGTCAGTGCATATCATGTGATCCATCCATTTTAATTTCTTAAAGATTGCTTCACATTGGTTTTTTGTCACTTGGGTTTCTTGTAAAATGATTATTTGTGTCGGGAGTCCTTAAGGTATTGCATGATCTTGGTTCTTCTTCTTCTACCACGTGACCTGTTAACATTCCACAATAGGAAATGTATCATTATTAAGGTATAAAGGAATTTCAGTCCATATAAACCAGTCTGCTGCATTTTGTTTTTGAAAGATATTTATATGAGGTGAAAGAATTATTTTTTTCCCATATGCTCCCAACCCAGTGCACCCCTCCCTCCACTCCCCACCCTGGAGAACCCAACCCGCCATTTTCCCGGACTAGATGTAAGTCCAAGTTGCTGCAACCGGATGCACCCACCACCGACACCCTCCTACATGTAACGTCTATTACCACTCTACTGTATTAGAACATCATTGTGTAAATCAATTTGACTTAAGTCCCCCACCTCCCCCCATTGGCCGTGGAAACCTTAAAAGGATTTTTTAAATATATTTTTTATATATACATTTTTTTAATCTTTTATTTTGGAGCAGCTTCGAATTGGTGAAAAAACGCTCTAATACTAGCTACGAGGATGTACATTTATTTCTCTCCATTCCTAATGCTCTCTAAAAGCTCTTCTGCCACATTATGTATCTTATTTTTGGCCATGACTTTCAGGGACGCAGGAAATTTAAGTTGAGCCACTGCCCTTAGTTTTTTTAATTCATCCAGCTTTTTTCCCAGCTCCCATTGTCTGTCCAAGGTCACTCTAGCAAGGTCCGATCTTATTTCAAAGGAGAACTCTTACCCTTCAGTGACTTCATTTTCAAGGAAATGTTCAGAATTTTTTCTTTGAACGAGTATGTATGGAAGTTCAAAAGGATTTTTCTAGGTTTCGTTTTATTGGGGTTTCTTCTAAAGGGATCCCTGTGTACCCTTTGAAAGTCCTTACATAGGTCTTCCTCCGATTCCTCAGTCTGAATGGATTCCCTAATTAGAGTAATAATGTTAGATCTGATGTCCTCTCCTTCCTTCCCTCCCGGAACATTGAAGACGCAGAGGTTACACCTCCTAGAGTTATTTTCCAGTTGTTCTAGTGTCTCCCGTATAGCTTGCTCTTCTTTTTTAAAGTCCTGTATTTCTGCTTTTGCAGTACTCAGTTCAGCCTTTAATTCCCCCACTGAACTCTCAAGCGTTTCAGTCTTCAAACCCAGAAGATCAATTTTTTTCTCTAGTAGAAGATCAATTTTTTTCTCTAATGACTCGCAGAATCCCCTGATCTCTCCTTGGTTATTTTCAGAAACTGCAAAGCCCTTTTGAATTTCTTCAGAAAGGATATTGAACATGACTTCCATGGGGACAAGCGGATTCTTTATGGGGTCTTTCAAGGTTAAACCATCTGTGTCTAGCTCTATCACTGATTCCCCAGTCTGATGGAATCTGCTGGAACTCTCTGGGGTACTGCTTTTCTCCTTGACCTCCCCTGGCTATCTGTGGAATTTACAAGAAGGTCAGCCTCTTTTTCTGCCATGGTGTTAGGATGTGCTGGATCCACTCTTCTAAGTACCTCTGCTTGCTTAGCCACGTCTACTACAAAGGGTTGAACCTTAAAATAGGACCTTAGAGAGACAGTCATTTTTAATTTTTCCACTTTTTCTAGCTTTTTTCTTCCCCACTCCTCTCCTGCTGCTATGGCCTTTACTTTGCACTGCAGAAATGTATGTGCAACTACTCCTTTCTCTAAGTCTTGTATGGGGTTCTGTGAGAGGGATGGAGAAATCCTCCTCCCTCTGCTTTTGGCACCATTCCCCCTCATTATCACCCACTTTCTCTCTCCAACTGGGGGTTTAAATATATTTAGGAGCCCCCACTTATCCTTTTTTCCTACAATCCATACTCTAAGCATTTTGAAGTGAAGGAGCAATAGTAGTCAAGAGAAGGTTGTTCTGAATGAGGAAGTTTTTCAAAGGAAAAGAAGTTAAAATGGAGGTGTTTTTTTAAATATACATATATATTTCATTGGAAGTTGTCAGCAAGAAAGTGAATAAAATTAGGTAGTGTGCTGGATGGCTGTGGAAGAAGTCTTATTATTGGCTGTTGTTTAAAAAACTAAATATAATACAGACATTGATATGCTTTTAAATCTTTGTTGTAAACCACACATGCTGTATGTCATTTGGCAGTAACTTGTTCCTTCTAGATTGTGCTGTGAACTTGAGACCTACTGGTTTGACTGGGTTGCTAGGTACACTGACCTGAGACAGTATTGGGAGGAAGGGTGTCAAAGAGACAGAATTCTTTTTTCAAATGTTGAGAAGTCATGACACAATGTAAGTAATGGCAAAAATGTATTTCCTACTCCGGACTATATATTAAACTGTTGTGTAGTATTTAAATTTCCAGAAAATGAAGCTAGATATAAGTTTTTTTCCCAAATTATCCTGCGCTGATCGTGAAAACATTGCGAAAACAAGCTACAGGAACCTTGTTCTGAAAGAGAAGGAAAGGCTTAACAGATGCTACCCATTGACAAATGGAGATGCAGTAGTCTGCAATTAAAGACATGATTTCATTTGCTGCTTTTCTTTGATAGAGTGAAAAGTTGAAGAGCCTGTCATTTTAGAGTTGGTTTGTATGAGGGAGGTGTACCATTCTTGTGCACAGTTTTTACAAACTTAAATGTGTCAAAGCTATGCAGAAAGAGCTAAAACAACAATATAATCTACAAACTGAATTTAGTGGTTTGTATATAACTTTGTAATTATTTTAAAAATGTGCATTAGATACGAAGATGTATATGAGAATTTGATTAAAAACAGTATCACAGTGATGAGAAAAATATATAAGAGGAACTGTGTGTATAGGAGGTAATGTGTTTGAGTTAGTGGTGAATGTTTTGGGAAGTAACAGAAAAATGAATTAGTGCATCTTCATTACATGGCGTCTTTTATTGAAAAATAAGAGTATAGTCTTGTGGAACATTGCAATGAGGAACTGAGAATGTTTTAAATGTCCAATCAACATGTGAAGAATGGATACATCTGTTATTTACATTCTGGGAGTTGTAGTACTGTTAGTAACGGTATGAAACAAGAATAGTGTATTGCAAAATAAAAGCTGAGAACATGTTGTCCACCTGTATCTGAATTTAAAAAAAGTAATACTTATTAGGCGTGTATTGGGAAGTGTTTGTCAATGTGGTTTTTAACTTACATGACCACTTTGCATATGCTTAGATGGTGAGGTATGGTTTTTGTTCTTGCACATAGTTATATATACAGTGGGACTTTTGAGTTTGCTTAAAGATGCAGAGATTTATATACTTTGAGAATGATGGCTTGAAGGTGTATATCTATTAGGAAATCACATATATGTTTACATGGTTATCTATGTTAAGTAAGGCTGATGAAAATGTCATGTATATGGTGAGGGTAGTGTTTTTCTTTAAACATGCATTGTTTCAAATTGAGAAGGATTAATATTGCAGAATGCCTTGAGAATTATTGTGCTAGCTTTATTTTGAATGTAAGTTTTGTTTGATAAATGCTGAATATATGTCTAGAAGCAGAAGAAGTATTTAAGAAATGATGTAGGTATGCCACGTTAAAAGGTTTTCTGCTTGAAATTTCTTTTAAATGTTTTTTTCTGTTATAGAAACTTACTGATGTATGTGCATGCTCAGTAACAAATCAATGTATGTTTTTAGAGGGCCATGTATTAAATTATAGATCAAGTGTGATACCTAGATTTCACTCACATATAGCTCAGAAGAAAAACATGTATATAGTAAAACAGGTAGTTTCATACTGACAGAAGGAGATAACCAATGAGTCAGAGATATAGTGACAACTGTTATGTATCTAACACCAATAAAGGTACTTTCTCAATCAGTCAGGCAGTATTCAGGTACTCATGGTATCACCCAGCCACTTCTCAGGCAGTCATCAAATCAGTGATTAACTATCCATGGATTTATCCAATTATCCGGAAACTACGCTGCACTCTTGCAATGAGGTAGGTAGAAATTATGTAGTCATTGAAGTGTGCAGGCACTACGTATACATTAATTTAATCATCTAATTTACTAACTATTGACTTATGCAATTAACTAGGCTGTAACTATGCAATCATTCTAACATTTGCGCAGAACCTATTAAGCCATGTAAACACCCACTTACAACCAATGCAGTCATTGAAATACTGAGGCACGCATGTGCACTGATGAAACACTAAGCTCTACTCATGTAATTACATAGAGAGTACAATTGTAGTAAACCTATCACCCATAATGTCTAAAGACTACATATTCCCAGGAAAACACTAACATCGACTTTTAAAACATTTGTTTTGTTCCCAAAACCTCTCTCAGCAGGAGTTTGTTGCTAGAAAATAGAAAAACTAATGGCTACGACACTATGGATGTTTTCTCCCTTGGAGTGTGGGCCTTTTTTATGTTTACCTTTCCCCATGAGCAGGATATCCCTAGCACTGATAGATATCTCACTTTAAGGAAGGCCTACAGCTGGATTGTTTGTCTCAAAGGCCTATACTCTTTTGGGCCAATGGAGGACGTTTTAGTCCTACGGAGAAAATGTTACTTGACTGGTGTAAACTTGGCAGTCCGTCCAACTCATAAATGGATGGGTGGGCTGAGAGTTTGGCAGACAGGGTACACCGTCACTGTTGCTTCATCCAACAATTTGTAATTCAAGAGCTAAGTCATCTACACCTCCAGTTGTCTTAGAACTTGAACTCACACACAGAATATCAAGTGCATCTCAGACCCAACCTGTGCCTCATGTGCACAATAGTAGGCAGGTACAATATGTGAGAACTTGGGTTGTTGGTTGAGTGGGGTATTACCCCTGCTCAAGCAACAACCACCATCCCTGTCAATAGGAACCACTAAAGTCACTAAATTAGCATGTGCTTAATCCTCTGGTAGCTTGCCACAAAGAAGCCAGTCCTAACATGAAAGCAATGTGTAGAGTATTTATAAAGCACAACAACAGTAATAAAGTCAAAACACATTACAAGAAACATCTTGATTTCGAAAAAGAAAGTGCATTTTAATAAATTATTTGTTGTCAAAACGATGAAAATCCAATCAATAGAATTGGGGTTATGATTTTTTTAAATTTAAGGTAAAAACTAGCACCTGATGGATCAAAGTGTCAACCATGGACATCTAGTCTTGTGAGACTGGGCAAAGTGAAAAATATGGTTGAGCACGATGAAGCGCTAGTCGGATACAAAAAGTGACTTGCGCCTGGAGGCGCTTATATTCAGACTTAGAATAAATGTCAAGCAAAATGTTCTGAGAAGGTAGAAGTTCAGCGGGGCAAGGCTGGAAGTGGTGTCTGAGGAGGAGGCACTATCGTGGCTGAGCCACTGTACAAAGCCACAGTGAAGATTTTCATGTTCTATTTTGGAAATTGAAAATATCCAGCAGGATGAGGCTATAGACTTCAGCTAGCGAACCCTTCATGAGGTGGGGTACCCCTTCTGGGAAGGACTTCTGAACGGGATTTGCTGTCACGCAGAATAGCATATCATGAGCTGCCACAAAGCCAGGTTGACCAGTGATGCACCTTGGGTGGATACATAAGCAGGTTGGTCCCAGTCTCCTCTCGGTTCTCAGAGCAGTTTTTAGCCCACCTTTAGGGCAGTTTTAGCATCACTCACAAGGGTCCAGGACTGGGGACGCCCCACTTGCATGGTTGAGAGAATTACTTAGGGTGTATATAGGTGCAGGTTCATTTTGGTTGGAGCGTTTTTTCTCCCTGAGACTATGATCAGGAGGACAGCCAGGCCAACTAGCCCTTGCAGTTTCTCTGGTAGTCCTTTGGTCAAGCAGTGAAACCGTTCTAAAACAGCAGGGCAGGCCTCTGACGGTTCAAGATAGGCTTCAGGCAGCTGAGCAGTTCTTCCAGGTGCAGCAAAGCAGTCCTTTGAAGTACACAGCAGGCCAGAGTAGCAGGTAGTCCTCAGAGTCCTTCCACAAGTCCAGAAGATGACCTGAGGAGTGGGTCGGAGGGTTTTATTTTTATACCTGGATCCTTCTTTGAAGTAGGAGAAGTCTCTAGAAGTGCTTGGGGTTTCCTGCCCTGGCTCCAAGGTGGCTACATGAACAATAACGTGGTGACAAGAACTTTGTGTGAAGGCAGTGTACAGTCAATTGATTAGCAAGAGGTGCCTGCGCCCAGCTGCGGCTGGCAAAGCGAGGTGCTCTTCCGAGGATGCATTGCACAGCAGAGGTTCCAATGGAGCCAATGGTGAGGCTTGCGATGCAAAGTCCTGTGTCATTATGGAAGATGGCGTCGACGGAGGCTTGCAATGCGAAGTCCTGCTAAGGGAATGTGTCCCGCAGCAGTGGTTACAATATGCTGCAGGCAGGTCCTGCGTTGAGGATGTGTTGCACAGCTGAGGTTCTGATGTGGATCTGTAAGGAGATGCAAACATGCTGCATCGGTTCTGCATAAGAGAGCCCAGCAGGGCTGGCATAGCTCCCTCAGACCCTCTTCCAAGGGTCCAGGACTTGGGTGGCACCACTTGGGGTGTATGACTGACAGTAGGCAGAGTCCAGGTACTGGGTTCAAAGTGATTGGAACCTTTTCTGTCACTGAGGCTCTGATCAGGAGGCCAAACAACTAGTCCTTGGAGTCACTATGGTGGTCCTGGGTTTAAGATGCAAGTCCAGTCCTATTTACTCGGGTAGCAGGGCAGTAGGCAGCAGGGACAGAGAGTACCAGGGAAGCAGAATAGCAGGAAGCACAGCAGCAGGGAAGCAGAGTAGTAAGGAAGCAAAGTAGCAGTCATTCTTGCAGTAGATCAGGACTGCAATCCTTCTGAGTTTCCCACAAGTCCAGTGGTGTAGTGGAGATTTGGACCTGAGGGTCCAGTATTTATATTGGTGCCAAATTTGAAGTAGCAGTAGGTTCTGCAGGTTTCCACCCGTCGAGGTGTTTGGAAATTCCTGTTTCCCTCTCCTGGCTGAGTTTGTCTGAGGGCACAACAGACTTCTGTGAAACACTTTGTGAGTGTGCTGAGATAGAGCCTTTATGATGTGCAAGAGTGGTAGGGGACAGCTCTGCCTCCTCATCAAGTCACAGATTGCCCATCCTTCCAATATCTGGTCTCTTGTTGTTGCACTATCTTGATGAAATACACAAAGATCAACAGATAGCTACACCTATTCATGTGACCCAGGATTCAGGCTACATGCACCAAAAGGTTAGGACAAAAAAATGCCAACTTTCTAAAAGTGGTTTATTTTCAGAATTATGAGTTAAAATCCAACTTTACCACTAAAGAGGATTTTTAATTACAATTCTTTAGGCTCCAAACTGAACATTGTCACCTGCTCCCAATTTAAAGTTATTACTCATTGAATAAGGTAACCCAATGGTATTTAACCGAAGAAGTAGGCCTTGCAACAGTGAAAAACGAGTTTAGGAATTTTTCACTACCAGAACATGTAAAAATTGAAAGTACATTTCCAACGTTTTATATTCACTGGACCTTGCCCTCTGAGCTATCTATGGTCTATACTAGGGGTTACTTACATGTATTAAAATGGAAGGTTTAGTCCTAGCACAAGGTTTATTTTTTCAGGCCAAAATGGCAGTTTAAAAAGGCACACTTAGGCTTCAACGGCAAGCTGAGACATATTTGAAATGGCTACTTACGTGGGTGGCACAGTCAATGATGCAGGCCCACTAGTAGCATTTTATTTTATTTATTTACAGGCCCTGGGTATATCCATTACCACTTTATTAGGGACTCATAAGTTAATTAAATGTGCTAATTGGGTGTAAGCCAATGTTACCATGTTTTAGGGAGTGAGCACGTGCACTTCAGCACCGATTAGCTGTGATAAAGTGCACAGAGTCGTAAGTCCAACAAAAACAAGAGGAGTAAGGCAAAAAGTTTACAGGCTGACAAATCTAACATTTGGGGTAGCATTGCAACTCATCATTCTTTTTCCCACGCTCCAACTTCAGTTTGGACCCAGCCATAAGGGAATCATTCTTGATCCTACTCCAATAGGAAGAGCCCAGCCCGATCTGCCAGGTCAGGTCCACCCTGAAACTGAACACAAGCCATAGAAACCAGTTTTGTCCTGTTTGGGGCTTATCAGTTGTGTGTAGCTTGAATTCAGTGGTACATTAGGCACATGACTCACTTTTGGACATGCCTTTGGTCACTTAGGATGATACATCCAAGACACAAAAGGTGATTGGAGCAGGGCTGGCTTTAGCGCTGGTGGTGCCCGGTGCTACAACCTTTTTTGGTGCCTCCACACCCCATGACCGCCTCCTCGTATTCTCTCACTACCACCAGGCATAAGTACCCATTATCTCTCCAATCATAAGTTATTGCTAAACACAGTGCCTCACCTGAGGTCAGCGCCCCTCCACAGGTCAGCGCCCAGTGCAGCCGCACCAGTCACACTGCCCTAAATCGGCCCTGGATGGGAGAGATGTTAGCATCAGGTCTAATCATTGGCAAATGCATGGTGTAGCATTCTAACCAATCATTCAATTGCCCATCATACCATTTCAGTTTGGATCCAGCCATACTCTGGTGACAGCCGTCCCCAAGTTCCCCGTGCACTGCAGGGGCTGTGGGGACCCATGTTACAACTCTGGGCCTGCTTGAAGGAAAGAGGAAACTCCAGTTATTCTTGGCTGCTGTAGTAAAAAAAACATGTACATGTTCAGATAAATATCCAAGAAAAATCTATAAATGTCTTTCATCCTGTAAAATTGATTACCCAGACCCTTGACCATGAGACCCAGAAACCAAAGTTTTTCAGAGAAAGTGACTTCCTGCCTGCTTCTTTTGTCACTCACCCTTCAATTAAAAATAAAAGAGTGAGCTCTTGGCCATTTCAATCGTTCTCATTCTTGCTACTGAAGGCAGAAATGTAAAAAGAAAAACACGATAAATGGCCCGAAAATTTCAAAAAGATATTGGTTTCTTTTGTGCCTGCCACTTTCACACCCATCCCATATTACCTTTTGCAAAGCAAACTAAACATCAAGCGAGTTCGAGGCCAGCAGTAACACATTGCACATAAAAGACCTCTGGTTCCAAGCCTGTGTAGTTCTCCATGCTCTATTTCACCCTGGCCCAAGCAACCATACTCCAACTGCTGAAATTGATTCAGGGGCAAATAGTAAACTGGGTGCCTTTCACCCTGCCACAAGCCACATTAACCTGCTGTTATGTACCCAAATGCAGTAAAACTCAGAAAACCAAACCTGTTACAACGTGATACCATGCCATCCCCCTAATATTGTAATGAACAATGAAAAATAACATGTAACTGAAACAAGAAATGCTAAGCAGACCACAGTAGGTAAATAATCATTTATGACACCTTTCCAGTATTTGCTGCATATACTACTTCCTCGATGGCTCTTGTCACCTAAGCCAAAAAGCCAGTGAAAAGCAAAAACACTGTGTATGCGATCACAAGAGACCTTCTTGAACTGTGCAAAATCCTATGTGTTTATTGGACAAATCATTCATATTTACAAAATGGGGTAGTACGACACATTCCAACTCGCAAATATGAGGGGCCAGTAAACGAACGCCCCCTTAAAGTTAGATGTATTACTATTGTGGGGCCACATCTGCAGTTGCAAACAATGTGAAGTTACTGACAGATGAGTGGCAGTGGTAATAGCTTTGGAAACTGGGCCAAGTACAACACCTTCAGCACTTGACTCTCAGTGGTAGTGATGGCGAGCATGGGATGTACAAGCTCGAAACTGAGCAATGAACCAATAGCACAATAACTATTTGACCAAGTCAGTGCTTACTTTTAGAAAAGAAAGCTACTTTATTATACAGACTTGAAATGGAATACTAAACATGTAATTGTAACAGGCACAACTAAAGAAACTGGCACTCGGGATACCGAACCTTGGGATATGGCCAACCTCTTTCCTTTACTACGGTGTCCCTCCTCTGGTAAGGCTAGGCTAGAGTTAAAATGTCTATGCACTACAATTCAAGGCTCAGGTGCAGGTTAATCCTGTTCAGCATTTGCAGGCATCATTGGCAGGCAGGCTCCTTTCCTTACACCACAGCAGGGTTCAAAGCATTTCAGGTCAGATGAACCAGAGCTTAAGGCAAACTAAGATTTTTAGTTTCACAGCAGTCCGTGGAGAATTCAGTGGTGCTCTCACCATCTTGATCAAAGAGAACTTGGAACTATAACTGGAACAATAGTGGTTTGTGGCTCCCACTCTAATAAAGTCAAAGCAGCTAGGAGTTGTGAATTCACTGTTTGCACTTTGAAAACAATTGTGGGTGGTTGGGCTTTCAAATATCCTTTCCGGGCACAACGTTTTTGTAGTCTTATGCCCTTTACAAAAGGGAAATCCCTATCCTGGATTACCAACAACAGAGGCAAAGAAGGCTATTATCAGCCACAGTGAGCAGTGATCAGAAGAAAAACAAAAGGCTAGCCTCAATGAAAGGGTCCCTCTCATCACGAACAACAGAGATTGCAGTCCCACCTTTCACCACGTCATCTGCCTAATCATAGTGCTACGGGACTACTAATCAGCAGCTCCTGTCAGCAAAGGGCATAATTGCATTTCTAAAGAACCATTGCCTCCTTCGTTCGCACTTCATTATCTAGGTCTCCTCCCTCCAGCATCAGAACTTCCAGCACAACACTTTCTGCCATATGAAAACTACCTCATTTACATCTTGTGCACAAGAACAGGCCACTAGTATTCAAAATGGAACCCACAGGCCTCCATTACTCTGGCATGGGCCTTACAGGTCCCATACACAAACATGTACAACATACACTTGGGATGCTAGCGCTCAGATCTGGGTTATCGAATAGAAGCATAACCTTACATGGGTAGGCCAGGAGGCTTCCACTCAAGTAATATAAATAAAAAGGTCTGTTCAAACTACTCATTAAAGTAACATGGATCACTGCCAACACCTCTCTTCTTTGTCAGGGACAGAAGCACACTGATTGACAAAAAGGCGCTTTTGGTAAACCAATCCACATCACAGGACAGGTCTAGAACCTCACTCCTGTCAAGGGACAATCCTAGGCACCTGACCACATACTAGATTAGTGCAGGGGCTAAAATCTGAAGCAAGAATGCCATCTACTTGCTGGCAGGACTTGATTTCCTCTATATTTTTCCTCATGCACAGCTGCTAATACATTACTAAATGTATGCTCTGTGAATTTGTCACCTGATTGAAATTACCATTGACCATCACCTGTGTGCATCAACATTCTTTTTTGCCCTGAAGATGAGGCACCTTTATGATTATCTCCTTAGGATTAAAACATTGTCGACTACCAAACTGCATATCAAGACATTTGGGTGACCTCCCTGTACAGCAGCATTTTTATGAACGTTACCCTTTACGTACTGAATTAGTTTATCACTGTATTCTTTCATGGGGGTGATCACTTTTCCTGGCCACTTATCTCCAGCACCTTATGTCCACTGTGTTCACAAAGCACGTTTAATTGATGTATTCTTTTAAAATTCCAAGTAATTTATCGTAGTAGTATGTCCTTCATTTTATCTGTGTATTCAGTTTTTTGCTTAATTGCAATGTAGGGTCCTGATTGTTTTCTTAATTTATTTCTTTACCAATACACTGAGGGTATCAGATGGATGTTATGTTTATGTTTGAAATTGAAACCTTTTTGGGCACTGTTGGCAAAAACTAATAATACCCAGCCAAATTGCTCTAGTGGTAGTTTATATACTTCGTATATACAGAAAGTAGGCCTTCTACCAGTGCCCCAGATTTACAAGGATTGTAATTGGCCTCTCAAGGTGAGGCTTTGAAGTGGCGCAAAGAGGAGAAATACTTTTATTTCTCCTCATTTTTTGCTCTTTTGCTTTCTGCAGCACACATAGAAGGAGCAAAACGCCATTATTTATTGTTTTTGTGTAGGATGGTGTCCCTTCCTGCACAAACACAATTATTCTTGCAATGCAGGCACCCTCGCACCGCTGCTGTTTTAGTGCTGCTGCAGGGGAGGTGGCAAGTATTTCTGTAAACACGGCTCATTCCTGCTTTCTGCACTGAAAATGCTGAGAAATGTCACTATGTAATTATGTCCCACTGCAGCACATATCTAGCAGGTTTGTTCTCCATGAGGACACAGTATCCTTTTGTGAGTTTTACAATCTTTAGCTATGGCGCATGGGACATCATTCTCTATTTTCCAATAATTGTCATTTTTATAGCTGTTACTAATTTACTGCACACGAGTTCTCTAAATCTATAATGTTCACTACAATATTTTTTTATTATAGACAGTAATGGCAAAGGAATTGAGACACTATAATATTATGGCACAGTTTAAAGGGCAGCATTCGAAAATATTAATACATTTTGACATTTAATGCGCTTTGTGTAAATTCATTTGAAGCTCATAATTAGGCTGACAGTAAAGGACCATCCAGTAATGCCTGGGTTATGAGATAGATGTGATAAAGAGACAGGGTAGTAGAAGCAAGAACATGGTAAGGGAACAAAAAGGACGACTTTGGTCTTGATTTCGAGTGTCACTGAGGGAGTAGATGGCATTTATCAGACACGACGAGCTTTGGAATTTGATAGGTGCAATAAATAGCATCTATTATGGTTTTAGCCCTAAAAGATGGTGGATAAGATGCGGACTATGGGACTTTGTTAACCACAATTTTCATGTTCAGCCAAGATTTATCACAGGGTGTCAATTTCGTCGCACCTGGTAATTATGCAGAACGTTAAACTCTGACCAACTTGCAATTTCGACTCCTGTGCATACAGGTGTTTATGTATGCATAATTAATTTATAAGACTCTTGTAATAGAGGCCTTAATAGATGACCTTTTTAAATTGCAAACTACACTGTACCCAGCATGAGCCTAATTTTAGCCTGTAAAGTAGAACGACTGGATGGCAGGACCTTTGAGTACTCATTCGTGTACCTTCTCTCCCACCCTGCAATCATAGATTTCATCTGCCTTTTTAAAGTCTTTTTATGGAAGTGCAAGGGCATAATATTCCGCAGATTATCATCATTAATACTAATACTGAAAATTTAGTGCGGCATGAAAGTACATTGTTAAGAAATTATATGCCAACCTTAGTAGCGGAGTAACTCATTAAAATTGAATTTCTGTGAAACCTGGAGACACAAATCTCCTTTTCCTGGCAGTGAGGATAGCAATTCAGGCTCCTGCGAGCACCTGCTTTGAATTTAGAAATAATGGAATGATGTTTCGAGGATGAAATTATTATGCTAATAGATGGAGGCTTTAGTTCTGACTAAACATAGATAGTTTGATATGGTGGAGGAGACAAATGGTTTGCTCGAATCGACAAATGGTCACCTATAGATACTGTACCTTTCCCTAAGAAGGACCACGTCAGAGAACTTTGTGCCACCTCTTCTAGGGTTCTTGGACCCCCGAATCTAATTTTCAGAAGGACATGTTTTCTGGTTGTACTCCTGTACCCTTTGCAGACCAATCCCTGCCCTCTCCCCTCTGCTGCAGCTCCAGCCACCAGATCGCTGGCGGCAGAGGGCTCCTAATTCACCAGCATTATTTATGTCCCTATTTGTCTCGTCTACATCTAGATTTGCGATTCCTGTGTGTCTCCATTGCATCCTGCACCAGTATTCCCTTGCCGAGATTGTTGGTTCATATAAGTGATTCAAATAAAGTTTTCAAAATTTCTACTGTGGGGCTGTATACAATAGTCCTTCATATTCATAAAGGTGCAGTTAGATCACATCATGGTGCAGCAGTGTTAAAGGCTGAACAAAAAGGCCTAAAACACACAGAAGTAGTGTCTGGGGCTCCCCACGATTGCATCCTCGCCCTCACGTATACATCAAACTCCTGAGCTATCTGGGCCAGTGCTACAGTCAAGGACGAGTATCCTTTGATGAAGTAGCACTGCTACATACTAACAGTGTGTATGGATTCCTTTAGCAATTATGACAAACGCTCACCCACCAACCAAACATCTGACCCTTACCCCCCATCACATCTTCTCCAAAGGACTCCAACTGATCGATCCTTAAAGCACTGGTCCTAAATGACTCCATCATCTTAGACACCTTCCCTGACCCTTCAAACATGCCTCCGTCATACCCCTGCTCAAGAAACCATCCTGGCCCACCATGCTTTCCAACTACAGACCCATCTCCCTCCGACCATACTCAGTAAATGTCTTAGAGAATTGACCAATGCCTCACGGACCACCTCAGCAAACACCAGCTCCTCGACACCATGCAGTCCAGATTCACACCAAAACACAGTACACAAACAGCACTCATCTCATCGCTGCCACAGACAACATCTGCATGATCCTTGACAAAAGAAGCACAGCAGCCCTCATTCTCGTGGACCTCTCCGCAGCATTTGCACAATGTCATACCCCATCCTCATCAGGCACAAACATGATATAGGCATCTACAGACTTGTTCTCCCTTGAATCTGCTCCTTCGTAACTGATAGAACACAAGCTGTCAGCCTGGCCACTTCTCCTCGGAAGCCCTAAAACTCATCTGAGGAGTGCCTCAAGATTCATATCTCAACCCCAACCTCTTCAACTCATACATACACATACTCTGGCCAACCTCATCCATGCACAAAACAAAAACATTGTCTCCTACGCCTACAACACACAACTCCCTCTCAAACAAAAGCCTCAATACAAGAAACAAGTTTACAGCATGCATGACCAAAGTGTTTAACTGATGAAAGCCATTTGTCTCAAGCTCAACACTGACAAGACAGCAGTAGTGATCTTCTGCAAGAACAGCTCAACATGGGGCCAGCCAAACTCAGACCCACACCCAGAACCCACACCAGGAACCTGGGAATAACCGTTGACAGTAAACTAGACATGACTGCACAAGCCAATGCCATCACTGAATCTTGCTTTCACACCCTCAAGATGCTAATGAAGATCTTCAGATTGCTCCCAAGCAACTTCAGAAAAACTGTCATGCACTCACTCCCTCCCTAGTCACCAGCAGTTTGGACTATGGAAGACTCTCTACGCCGGGATCACCAAGCAACTCACTAGAAGACTTAAAACTATCTAGAACTCGGCAGTCAGACTCATCGTTAACCTCCCACACAGATCTCACATCACACCCACCTCATGGAGCTCCACTGGTTCCGGATACACAAACACACTCAATTCAAACTCCTCACGCATACGTTCACAGGCCTACAGAACTCAGTTGCATCCCTTGCCACAAACTGCCTAGAAACCTCTGCTCTGCAGGACGCCTACTTACATACATCTCACACATACATAGACCCAGATCAGGAGGATCGTCATTCTCTTACATTGCTCCAGAACTGTTGCAGTCCTCCCACTCCACTTCAGTGCCTTATCCTCTCTTCTTGAATTCTGCAGGAAGTTGAAGAGCTTTTTTTTCAATTACCCAACCTACCACAGGCAGGGCTAGAAATACACACCTGTTCAGCTCCAGGATACCCTTGCGGTTGATTGTGCTTTTTACAAATAAACATAACCTAGATGGCATGCTTCACATAAGGTTTTTCACGTTTACCCAACATGTTTTTGGAAGGTTAGACAGGCAGTATTCGAGTACAGGAAGAACTTTGTGGTGGCAGATTAGCACCAATTCACTCTCTTCCTGGGGCTCTCAGACTGCGATCCAGGTTGGTGTGTGAGCTCAGACAAGATGGTACCTACCTGCCGCTCGTCCAAAGCTGAGAGGAAAGGCTGCTGCGGTGCCAAAGTACCATACCCCCAAGTGAGAGCGGATGATCTGAGATATTGGCACCCATTATCCCAGGACCCAGGAGAACAATGCAACGGCGGGTGGTTCCCCACCGAGCCGAGTGGAGCCTGGGTGCTGTGGCTCTGAAGAAGTCATGTGAGAGGGAGCACCGGATTGAAAGGAGCGGTGGGTGTGACACTGTAAGGAGGTCGGACTCCCACACCGGCACAACTTTACGGAAATAGAATTGGACCCCTTAGCTGCAGGTTTCCACCAATTGTACCATTACAGTACTAAGCCCCCCTTTGAGGGCCAGAATGCAAACTAGACTCTGGGGCAACCTCTTCTCCCACACCTGTTCCCCTTGATTGTGAGTGGACTATATGGATTGATGGCAGATTGAAGCAGTACACCTTGGGGGCCAAGCACTGAGATGTGTATGAGCAGTAGCACTGACAGTTTGGGGGGAATCAGTGGCCCTGGGGTAAGAGAGTGCAAGGTCGCTAGCAGTTTGGGGCTGGGATTTGCTGAGCTCCTAAACACTGCATGAACATGGAGGTGAAAGGAGCCTTTGTTTACCCCAACCGCATGGTGGAACAGTTGGGTGGGCTGGCGTATTGCCTGCTTCTCCCTTTGTATACATACCACCCAAGGACAATAACGCAGCATTGTCTGAATTGGCGCAAGACAACTTGCCCATTGCCGGCAATTGAGGGGTTATGGTGAACTGAGTCCCAGGGTATGCTTGAGAAGTGTGGTGAAGCTTTGGAAAGAAACATGGTCAAGTCACGAACAGTCAATGGGGCCCCACTGAGACGGCAGCTGGGGATAATAACCAGGACAAAGATGAAGGTACTACAACCCTGACGGCGTACATAGCTGAAATTTTAGAATCTATAAAAGCCACTAAAATACCCTTAGAAACCCAATTCGCAGTGGTGGTGGGAGATGTGTGGCTCATGCAAGAAGACTAAAGAAAGCTGGCTGACCATGTTAAGGAGACAGAGGATACTCGGTGGACAACGTTGCCACAGGTGAAGGACCTTACCCCTATGGAGAGGGTGAGTCGACAGTTAGTCACTAGACTCGAAGATGCAGAGAGTAGGTCTCGCTGTCACAATGTTTGCTGGTACTGGGAAAGGTGGAGGGCCCCTCATAGGAACTCTATGTGGAAGAATGGTTGGCAGGCGCAGTTCTACAAGGTAAGCCTTCCAGCTTTTTCTCAGTTGAGTCATCACAGAGGATTCCGGTTCTGCCACCACTATGAGCGATCCCGCGTCCAGTCATTGGTCGTTAATGAACTTCAGGGTTAGAGATGTGATTCCTGGAAGATCGGTAAATAGGAGGTCAACCTATACCCGGACTACACCAATCTGGTCAAAATCAAAAAGGCGCATACTCGCCGCGCCAACTGAAACTGAAGTACACTCTCCTTTACCCAATGAAACTATGAGTAGTACACAAAGGGAAAACCCATTTCATAACTACACCACAGGAGGCCTGGGCTTGGTTTGAGACACAAGATCTGTGGTCTGGTCAGCCGCTGGGTGAGGGGGACAGGGATGGATTTAGAAGGGTAACAAACAAACACAGCAACAATAGGAAGGGAAAAAAAACCTCTGACTCAGGAACAAATGAAACACAACAGAGTTGTTTTGAGTAAGTTGTGATCTTTAGTCTCGGAGGGAGGGAGAAGCAGTTCTGAGGAAACAGAAACAGAACATGGTTCAGAGGTCGACGCATTGCCTATTGTAACAACTGATTGATCAACTGGGTTAGAGGGAGCCTTAAGGGCTATAAATCCTGGCACTAGCACTTTAGGCTCTGCAATGAGAAGATCTGATGTGCGAGGTGCTTTGTCACATGCTAAATAACTTCGGAAATATGAGTGGACCGAAAGGCAGGGACCCTTGGCCGCATCCCCATGATGCATACACAATCAGGTGTTTTGGCTATCAGATTTGGAATATATACATACCATATGTTAGAAGGGTGGTTAATTTCACAATAACGGCATAGTACAGTAGGGCAGGGGAAGGTTTTGGGGTAGCATTTTGCATTTTAGTACACCAAAGTCCGTGGGTAAAATTTGGACAGTCACTCACCAAGTACAAGGGGAAAGGAGACACACACCTAATATGACACAGAATAGACAGTTGTCGCTAATGACATGGAATGCTAATGGATTGGGTAACAAGGTCAAAAAGGTTGGTTCACAAAGCCCTTAACAGATACCAATCAGACATAATATATTTGCAGGAGATGCACCTTGAAGATACACCACATCAAAGTGTGGGGAAAGGCAGATACAAGCTGATAGGAAAAGCTCAATATACATCTGGATCTAGGGGAGTGTTGATTCTTACCCGCAATTTGCTCCCGTTCCACACACTCTGCACTTGAGCGAACCCACAGGGGTGCTATTTGTTGATACTGGGTGAAGATGAAGGAGGATCCCTGTTACTGGTTAATGTTTATGCTTCCTCAGGCTTCCGTGGGTGACACTTCAAACAGTGAAGGACTTATTGGCAAGTATACTGCAGGCCCACACGATTATGGGAGGTAACTTTAACCTGGCACTTGAAATGCATATGAGCAGACTCAGTCTGAGAGTAGAACAGCGAGTGACCAGGGATAAACTGGAGAGTGTCACACAGTCATTAGGGCTGTGTGATATATGGAGTGCTATACATGGACAAGAAAGGGACTATTCCCCCTACTTCAGGGCCTATGATGTTCACTCTAGGCTGGACTATTTATTTACAACTAATGACATTCTACCCAGATTCAGGGAGGCAGAATATTTGGCTCGCAGAATTAGCGACCACTCGCCTCTAGGATAATGCTAAATATGAACTTGATTCCACCCCGAGCTGGGTAGAGGATGGAGAAATGGTGTCTAATGAATAAGACAGAGGTGAAGTGCCTGGACCGGGCCTCCAAGCTATACTTCGTGGAGAACGGAGACTCAGTGCAGATGCACACTATATTGTGGGAAGCGTAAGAAGGCTGCAATCAGGGGTGTTATCATAGCCAGAGAAGTTGGAGATCATAAGGAGTGTCATCCAAGGCTGGCCCCACTAGAAGATGAACTGACATGACTAGAGAGGGACTACGTGAAGCCACCTACACTCCAGGGGAAAATAGCACTGGATCAAAAAAGGGCTGAATACCAATCAGTGGCTAACAATGAGGTCAGGACAATATACCTTGTCAAACAAAAAAGGCTACATGAAGGTGGCAATTAGGCAGGTAAATTACTGGCATAAATTTGCAGCAATGAAAGGGAAAGTATGTTTATTAGAGAATTGAATATGGCCTTTGGGGAGATAGTGCGGGCAGCTAGGAAATAGCGGAAGATTTAGCAAAGCAGCTTGAAGACTTCTATGGGTCACGACTATGTGTTACTGACCAGGAAGTTCTAGACTTTCCTGTGAATCGGCTCGACCCACAACAAATGACAGACCTAGAGGAGGATATATCAGTAGGAGAGGTGTCTGTGGTTATGACTCAGATGCAATCAGGAAAAGCCCTGGGGCCCAACAGATTCCCGGATGTTCAATATGTTGGCACTTCCCCGATTTCTCAATGCACTTCAGAATTCACCATATAAGCTCCCAGATAAAAAAAATTCCAAGAATTGACGCTCTAGTGTAAACTTTGTCTGGCTAGGTGGTCAACCCTGAGTGGCTTTATGAGTCTTCCAATGGCCCAAATACAAGGGAGAAATAGCCCTACCAATCATTCAGAAATGCTATGTGGCAGCGTAGGTGTATGTGGTAAACCACTGGGGGTATGCAGACTGGGAGGACCCAGGATTTTGTTTAGTTAGGGCATCAAATGGAAAAGTGCTAATTACATGTGCTTTGTGGAGGCAAACTGGGACCTGCCACATGCCCAAGCATGGAAACAATGATACATGTCTGGAGGAAACTGACCAAAGAGGTGGAATAGGGAAATAGATTGACCCCGAGAACACCATTGTGGGAAGGGTTCAGACTCCAACATGTGGTAACCCTGATGGGATTCCAGAGGGGTGACAGTATTGGTATCTCAGCCCTTGTGGAGGTACGGGATGCAAACGGGGTGGTTCCCTTCACCCACCTACAGTTTGAATACCATATGCCCCGTGCATAGCAGCTAATGATTGCTGGTGTTGAAGACTGCCCTAAAAAAGTGTGTCTTCCAATGAGGAGATACAAGAAGGCTCACCACTAGAAATGAGACTGTTGGATCAGCTGGCCAGAAAAAACAGATTTCTTTATTGTATGGGACCTTGATGAGAAACACACAGACTTCCCTATCTAGTGTATTGGATGGATAGCCGAGAGACTGTGATAAACTGTGTGAGGAAGATTGGCTAGAGACAGTGATATTTCCAGCATAGGTCGCCATTCCAGCGTCCTCCATTTGATTCAATTTAAAATAGTACGTAGAGTATACTATATGTGCACTTTCCTCCATAGACTCAACAGGGCATGGACTCCTACTGCCTAAGAGGGTGTGTACAGGAGGCCATTTTTTACCACACACTCTGGAGTTGTGTCAAGCTTGAGAGAGCTTGGGAGGCAGTGAGAGGAGCACTTGAGAGAGCAATGGGTGTGCCCTTAAACGTCAAACCTAGGCTCATGCTACTGGGAGTGTGGGGACTGACAAACCAAACCCGGTATCATAAACTCTTAGTAAATCTAGGCTGCATGATAGCAAAAGGAGATACAGCTAAAAAAAATAGGGCTTGGGGAACATCCCTCAAAACCAAGAATAGGTGAAAACCAAGGAACATTGCAGATTCATGGAGAAGGAAATATACCAGAAAAATGGTTGGCAAAAAACATTTGAGAAAATGTGAGGTGGTTGGGATGCTTGGCTTATCTACACGGGACCTCAGTAAGGCAGTCTGAAATAGTTATTTTAAAACTTTATTTATCATTTTGTTAACAACGACCATAGGTTCACGATGCATGGATTTACAGGTACAGTTTTCTTCATCTCAAAAAGAAGAAAAACACAAACACAGATTTAGCAGCACATAATTGTATGAATAAGTACATTCCCGCCCCTGGCTTGAATTACAGGGATTTGGAGCGTGCTCCGTGAGTTCCCACTACCCTAGTTCCTGCATCACATGCACCCTATCAGCACACGTGATGGCTTGCGGTAGCGGCCGCAACCGCTAAATACGTGGTTGCATCACCCCATGTCCTGCACGCTTTGACTGAGTGCATACCGCGCTTGACTGGCAGATGTGTCCTGTGTAACCTATGATTGAAGGTAGTACCTAAGAGGCTGCCATATGTCCTTGGATCGTGATGTGGGTGGTTGCAGTTCTGCATATAATTTGCTTGTGGTGTCGCAGTATGTCATGCTTTTAAGCCAGCTCCTGGCAGTAGGTTTCTGCCCCAGCACAGGACTATTTCTCGTTTCGCCAGTAGCATGGCGATTGTTATAAATTGGCACGCGCTCTTGGGTAATGGCTCTACATAGCCCATCAATGCTATTGAGGGAATGGGTGGTATCTGTGTCCCCACCATCCATTGGGTTAGGTCACATATTTCCTGCCAGTAGGCCTTCATTATGGTGCAGGACCGGATCATATGAAGGAAGGAGGCAGCATGTAGATTGCATTTGGGGAAGTGTGTGAAAGAGGTGCTTTTTATCCGGATCATCTGCTGGGGTGTGACATAGGGCCTTCTAAGCATCTTAAATTGTAGCAACTTGTGTCTGTGGTTGCATGATACGAGCTTGATCTGTTTGATCTGTTTGCAGCACCCAGTCCAGATTTTGTCTGTAAGTTGTTGTTCTCTGTCGGCTGCCTATGCATCAATGCGAGATTGGCTTTGTATAGTTCGGAAATAATATGTTCTCCATTGTTGTCTGTTATTACAAACTAAAGTGGGCTAAATTCTGCCGGTTCCAGTGGATATGTAGGAATCATGCCTCTAATTGTGCTCTGTAACCTAGTCAGCACAAATTGGTCCATGAAAGTAGGTGTTGTGAATCGCAGGTCTTCAGAGCGAATAAAGGCGTGGCACCTCAGTAACAACTACACTATAGTTTCTAGTCCTATTGGAGAAAGAGTGTGTTGGTTCGAGCTTCTAGAGTGGGGGGATCCAGGAGTTCATGGAGAGAGGTAGTGCTGGAGAGTATAATTTTGTCCCTCCTATTCTCATGAGCAATTTCTTTCATGCCCAGCATGTCGTAGATAATGGTTGAATGTCTGGGGGTCTCGTGGGATCCACACAGGCAGCATTGCATTTAGTGGAGTGGGATCTGCTAAGTCCTCTTTTGAATTGGTGCCCTCTATGCAAGTGATCTTTCTGAAAAAAGCATATAAGGGGGTCCATTGCTATTATATTTGTAAAGAGGATAATGGGCATCCCTGTCGGGTGCCTCTGGATACTTTGAATGATTCTGTGACCATGCCATTATAACGGATACGTGCCGATGGGTCAGCGTAAAGTAGTTTCACTAAGCCTGTGAAATTCTTTGGCATGCCCATCTTGGAGAGTACGGCATGTAGAAAGGGCCACTACACTGAGTCAAACGCCTTTTCTGCATTTAAAAAGGCAGTGACTGTGGGTATGGTGGGGTCTATTCTGTTGACAACTGAAAAGAATGTCCGAAGATTGAGCGCAGTGGACCTTCCGCGCACAAAAGCCAGACTGCGCCTGAGCTATGATTTCCTGCATTAAAAGCGATAATCTGGTTGCCGTCATTTTGGCCAGGATTTTGTAGTCGTAATCTAAGAGTGATAGTGGGCGAAATGAGCAGCACTTCTCTGGATCCTTACCAGGCTTGGGAAGTAAAACCAGTACTTCCCTGAATAAGGGAGGAAGAGTGCCAGATTCCAATGCTACAGCATAGACTTACAAAAGATGTGGATCTATGAGTGTTTTTTAGGTTTTCTAAAATACCTCAAGGAATCTGTCTAGACCAGAAGCTTTGGAGTCATCCATCACTTTGATGGCTTGTTGTATTTCCCGTGCTGAGTATGGTTCGCTCAAGAACTCCCTGTGTGCGTCCGGTAGCCAAACCATGTCAATTACATCCAAATATTTCTTGATGTCAGACAGGTCTGCTATAGACTTTGTAGAGTATAAGTCTGTGTACTATGCCAGTTGTGTACGCCCTATGTCGTTCCCAGCTATGATCCGGTCGTCCTCATCGCGTAATTTGGTAATTTAGTTTTGGGTGTAGCGAAGCTTGAGCAGCCTCGCCAGAGTGCGGTCAGGTCGCACTCCCTCACCGTACCTATGAGCTGCGGTGTATTTTCCTATATATTACGCTTCTCTGCTAGCGTCCTCTGTGTATTCGGCCAATAGTGTTGTTCTGCGGTGCAACTATTCCGCATTGTCTCGGTCGTTCCCCTTCATGTTTCCCGTATCAAGTAACTGTAATTCGGCTTCTAGTCTGGTTAGTTGCCTCCATAAGTCCCTCAGCACTCCTGTGTGTATGGAAATGCAAAGCCTCCTCATGTATGCCTTAAATGCCTTCCATAAAACCGTCTGTGTCACAACGTATCCGTCATTGTTGGTGAAATAGTCCACTATTGCTGTGCGTAGTATGTCCTTGAAGACTTGGTCTTTCAACGCCACAGAGGGAATCCTCCTTTGCTTCTGAAAATCACATTCGGCCACAATCGACCTGGTGTATTCCCTATCAAATTGATTGAAATAATGCCATACGTCCACTAAGTAATATTCCTAACATATACCTTAAAGGACCTTATGGGCTCGAGGCTTAGTTGTAGGGGTCTTAGCCGTGCTGTCCCGTAATGAATCATTCAGGATGTTCAAATCTCCTCCCAGCACTACATGGTCTGTCGATAGTCCATCTATAAGTGACTGTAGTCATTCAAAGAAGGTGCCATCATCTTTGTTTGGGGCGTACACGTTGACCAGAACAATCTTATGGCCTGCTATTGTTCCTGTCACTAACAAATACTGCCCGTCCAAGTCAAATATTGTGTCAATGTGCGTGAACAGCACTTTTTGACTAATTAAAATGGCTACTCCCTGAGCATATGAACTAAAGCTTGAGGAATAGTGGTGGTGATAATTTCGTTTCTTGAAGGTATGCTATATCTACTGGGTATTGACGTGTGTATTGAAATACTAGCATGCATTTCTTAGGGCTGTTCAGACCACGGATGTTCCAGGTCAATAGGGTCAGGTTGGCGCTGCGCCGCATTTCTACCTTGTGTGCCATTACAGGAATTCCATAAGTGTATGCTGTGTCTGCATCTGTAATACAATATAACTAACTAACATGTACAATTGCGAACCTGCATTCAATGTGTAACCAAACAATTCTACTCCCCTCCCCCACCCTCACTCGGAGGCTGTCCACCAAGTGATATCCCTGCGTCCCTCCCCCAACTGTCGTTGCACGCAGTGTCAACAAGGCCCTTCCCCCAGATCCTCATCATCATGTTCCCAGAGCAGGGGCGGCAATGCCACGTGGGACCCAACGGACCCCAGCAATGAATTAGCATTTACCCCTCCTCAACGACAGTCTATTTATGTAATTTAGCATTCATAATGTATCCCAGAATATATGCCCATGTTGTTACCGTCTAGGGTTAACTGGCAATAGAGCGGTACAGTATGTCTGTTCGTCTTCTTGGGTGTAGGTTTCTAGCTCATTGTAAATAAGTCTGCACTCATCCCGGACAAGGCTTCCTGAGAGGCACCCCCCAGAGAAAATCCACCGCCCACACATCTGGTTCCCATGGTGTGCTTGCAGAAGCTGTGAACCTCGTCGGGATTATCGAATATTTTTACTGTGCTGTTCACATCAATTCTGAGTCGGGCTGGGTAAAGCATGCCATATCGAAGACCCAGTTTCCGGACCACTTGCACTTGTTCTCTTGCACCAGGGCCGTGAAGTCTAGGTAGAAGGAAATGGTGGAGCCCTGCCATGTTAGAGTCCCAGCTTCCCTGGCCAATCGAAGTATTGTATCCCTGTCCTTAAAATTGAGCAGGCATGCCATAATTGGCCTTGGCAGTAGGCCCAGATTAGGGCGAGGACCAAGTGTTCTGTGGGCCCGTTCTACAGTAAAGGTTTTTGAAAAATGTTCCATTCCGAAAAGGTCCGTAAGTAACTGTTCTATGAAGCGGTCCAGATTTCCTGCGTTGGTTGACTCTTGAAGTCCCATGATGTACACGTTGTTGCATTGGCTTCTTGCTTCCAAATCCTCGTTCTTAGCTGCGACAAACTTTAATATTCATTGCAATATGTCAACATGTTTGGTAGTTTGAGCTGCTCTGTCCTCCGGGTCTGAGGTGCGGCCCTCCACAGTGTCCAGCCTAGTGTTGTGGCAATCGATCCGTTCACCCACTCCGGCCAGGCGCCGGTCTAGCGCGTCGAATCTAGTGTTGAGCGCCTTGAACCCCGAGCGCAGTTCATGTAACAAAGCTGAATTATCTGGTTTGTGCGAACCCTCCAGTAGCGCCAGTGGGGTCCTCAGAGGCCATTGTAGGGGATTGTCGAGTGTTCGTCTTTGGAAGAGTTTCAAAGCTTAGTTGTTTCTGTTTAGGGTCTTTACGCACTCTTCCCATCTGGCATCGGGGGAATGAGTCAGTCTGAGTATTCTTTGTGTAAGTTACGTGCGAGCTTCTCACTGTCCCCTGTCCATCAAATGACCTGTATCAAGAGGGGAGAGTGCGCTCCCTCTGGGAATGTGGCTCATTCAGATGGGTTGCCTGCCGTGAGCTTCACCCCTCCCCCACCAATTTCAGGTGGGATTACACTCACAGGGTCGATAATGTCGTGTGTGGTCTCCCTGACCGGGTGTTTTCACAGGCACTGGCTTTCAGGCAGCAAAGAAGTCTACCTCCATCACGGGGGAGCAGTCTGCTTCACACCGGATGGGTCACTGCTAAGCATGGGCGGATTTTGCGGATCCACGATTCACGGATTTGCGTATTCACGGATCGTGGATCCGCAAAATCCGCGTATTTGCGGATTTGCGGATTTGGGGCGGGGCTTCCAGGCCTCCACTACAGCTGCCTAAAGTGCCAGAGAGTTGTCTACAGCGACCAGGTGTGTGTTACTATGCAATAGCGCCGAAGGGCGCAGGGGTCCCTTGGGTGAGCTGTCCATCATAGTGGGTCAATGGCGGGAAGACGGTGCACACCGCGAGTGTGTGGGCGGGGCCAAACTGACGGGGCTTCCATGCGAGTGCACATATCTCTTGTGTGTATTAAAGGTCAGAGACCCATCAGAGCAGCAGATGAAGATACAGAAGCTCCTGGCCACAGGAACAGCACGAGGATTGCGCTCGTGAAAGTCAAGGATGCAAAGGCCTCTGTCCAGCATCACAGCCGATTTTCGATGGTATATTTGGGAAGAGGGCACAGCTGCCTGGCCTGTTAACTATTTTACGATGGCGCCGGCAAGCTGCCAGTGCCATCCTAAAATAGTTACTAAATTAGCTTCAACAGGAAGCTCGAATAGATAAAATAAAGCAGATGCACGAGCGCCTGCTTGATTTTATCTATTAGTGCTTCCTGTTGAAGCTAATTTAGTAACTATTTTACGATGGCGCTGGCAGCTTGCCGGCGCCATCGTAAATTAGTAACAACAACAGGCCAGGAAGGCTTGAACTTTTGACCTCAGAATCCGCCGCTCGCGGATTGCGAATTTTCGGTAAATTCGCGAGAGTTCGTGGATCGCGGATTTACCGAAAATTCGCGAAATCCGCAAGCATAGCGGATTTTGCGCTCATGCTTAGTCACTGCCTGTATATCCTAGGCTTCCTTCACTTCCAGGCTAAGCTGCTATTCACAAGGGGCTTCAGGGGAGATCTAAGTGCAAACATTCTTCAGCAACATCTCGCACCCTGTCTGCAGGAGCCACTGCACCCTCCCCTTTGACTCAGGGGGGGCTTCCGTGCTTTGATTGCGCCCGGGCGTCGGTGTCTGTGTGATCCCCGTGGGTGGTTGTCAGGGGCCGCGCCGGAATCTTTGTCACCGCCACTGGGCTGTGGCCTCACTAAAAATCTCCTCCGGCTCACCAACGCATCCTGCTAGAGTCGATGCCCGAGTCCCTCTTGCCGCCCTCAGCACCGGTACTGTGTATAATATTGCAGGTGCAAAGGGGGGCTCAGGGAGGCGACCTCTGCCGGGCTCTGTCAGGGCATCGCTCCAGCCATGTACGCCAAGATTTGGGTCGACCTCAGAAGCCAATCAGCGAGACTCCGCCGTTCTTGCCCCGTTCTTCTCGGCTAACAAACCGCGGGCGCCATCTTGGTTCTCGGGTCTCGAGTGCGCAGCAATCAATTCTGGGTCCGGTAGTCCCTTTCACCCCGCATTTTCAGGCTGCGCTGCCTAATCTGAGTGCCGGATTTTCCCTTTTGTGAGGGGATTGAAGGATGTTCACATGCCTTTGTTTGCTGCGGCACGCAGGATCGACGCGGAGCTTCAGCTCCAAGCGGCCATTTCTGTCGCTGATCCGGCCACGCCCCGTGTGAAATTGGTCTTCATCAGAGTTGGAAGGAGGGTGAATCTCATGGGGTCTCTGGCTGGGAATTAATGTATACTGGACATTCCGCACACGGGCAATGTGAAGTGACAAAATTAACTTGATCTTGCATTTTCTATACAAAGACATTGTGGGACTCTGGTGGGTTTGGTGGAGTTGTGTTATACTGTGTATGTTTTCAAATATCAAAATGAATATAAAAAAATACATATACAAAAAATCAATGGATACCAAATTCAGCAATTTATTCTTGGTTCCTTGGAGGGATAATTAAAACAAAATCATACATGTAATATGTATATCTAAGTAATTAAACAGGTACTAACCACTACAGTTAAAATCTAAATATGTAATGCTAGTGGTCAACTATACTGGGTTACCACAAGGTTAAACTCTGTCAAGAAAAATATCAATACCAAATTCTTTGGCTTTCCCCTCTTAAGCTGTTATCTCCCTATTTTGAGTTCTGCAGGTGCTAATGTGGAATAACTTGCAGAAATAGCAGTACTACATACTTTTCCAGAATAAAGAACTGCATCTCGGGATCTTTACTTCAAGGAAAATAGGTGAGTAAAACCATGGCCCAACTCGGAGTCAAAAATTGGCCATAAACACTGTTTGTGCCCAATTTACATTCTGCAGGCCTCAGAATTAAGATGTGGCTGAAACACATGTAAGTGAGTGGTAGCAATTAGTAGCTTTGTTTAAATACTTTACGGTGGTTTTCAAAGCTTTAAATCCACAGTTGCATATAGACAGCAAACATATGCATGAAGATTGAAACTGAGGTAATAAAACTGCCACTCTACAAAGACAATAAGTGGCAATACAACTCTAGATTATGACATCAAATCCAATGAAATGTCTTATTTTTTCCCAATGGTTCATATTATCTTGTTGCATGCTATTAGTTTGTTCTTCAATCTTTCAATCAATTGTTCTGACAAAATAAATTTTTTCAATCAATCAGTGTCTTGTAAAGTGCGACTACTCACCCGTAAGGGTCTCAAGGCGCTGGGGGAGGGGGGCTGCTAGACAGACTCTGTGGAGGATCGTTCAAAGAGCCAGGTCTTGAGGTCCTTCCTGAATTAGGTCAGTGACACTGATTGCCTGAGGTATAGAAGCAGGGTGTTCTAAGTCTTGGTGGAGAGGTAAGAGACTGATCTTCCTTCAGTTCTGATCCTTTGAATCCTGGGGATCAAGGCAAGTTGGGAGGCTTAGAGTTGTCTGGTATATGGAACGTGAGGCAGTGGTTCAGGTACGCTGGCCCTTCGTCGTGAAGGGCCTTGTAGTCAGGAGTGAGGAGCTTGAAGGCAAATCTCTTGTTGACTGGAAGCCAGTGGAGCTGTCAGAGGTGTTGAAAGATGTGGCTGTAGCAGGGGATGTCAAGGAAGTGTCAGGCAGCAGCATTTGGAACGTTCTGTAATGTCTTGAGCTGTGTCTGGGTGTGCCAACAAAGAGTGTGTTGCCGTAGTCGAGTCTGCTGGTGATGAGTGTGTGGGTGACCATCTTTCTGGATTCTGAGGTAATCCATCTGAATGTCTTTCGAAGCAGGTGGAGTGTGTGGAAACAGGCTGAGGAAACTGCGTTGATTTGGTGGTTCATTATGAGTGAAGAGTCCAGTATGATGCCTAGGTTTCATGCATGGTCCATTGGGGTGGGGGAGCGCCCAGCGTGGCTGTCCACCAGGAGTCATCCCAGGCTGAAGTTGTGGGTCCCAGAATGAGAAGTTCAGTCTTGTCTGAGTTGAGCTTGAGGCAGCTGTCTTTTATCCATGTAGCAACAGCATTCATTCCATTGTGGAAGTTGGTTCTGGCGGTCAAGGGTTCATTGGTGAGGGAGAGGATCAGCTGGGTGCCATCAGCAAAGGAGACAATGCTGAATCTGTGGCTTCTGACGATGGCTGCGATGGCCATGTAGTCTTTATATTGGGTGGGGGTCACTGAGGAACTCTGGGGGACTCCACAGCTGATCTCCGTGGGTTATGCAAGTAACGGTGGTAGTCTAACTTGCTGGGTCCGGCCGGTGAGGAAGGAGTGGCCTTGTCATGGATCCCAACATCGTGGAGTCTGGTGATTAGGTTGTGGTGGGAGATGCCATGAGAAGGGTCCAGCAAATCGTCAGTTGAGGGATGGCTTTGTGTGTGCGATGGTGGTGGGCATGGCCGAGTCTAGGGTGCCAAAGCTGTCTTAAATCTTCCTGAACTTGCAGTTTTCTAATCATTGCATATTGCCAGTTGTTTGCCACTATTTTAGGTCTGTTCATATATTGAAGCTTTGGTCTAACTTCAGGACAATACTATGATTTAAATACATCCTAATAAGATATGTAGACATGATCCTACCATTACCCACATTACAACATTTGTCAGGGTCTGTCAAGTTGAGCACATAGATTCCTTGAGGTGAACAATCTATTTTAGTATGTATTTTTTAATTTGAGGTTTTTTTCTAGATTTTTTTTCTTAATCATTAGATGATAATTTTCAACACTCCACATTTTTTTAGTTAAAATTTCCAGCCTCAGAAGTTTCACATCCATTATTTGCAGAAATTTTACAGCAACTAAAAATACAATTTTTCCAGGCCTTTTCTTGAATGTAATACCTTGACATTATCTACGGTTATTGAATCACACATTTGAGATTTCACATCAACATTCCTTAGAGTGCCTTCTGTCTTCCAGAATAATGGACCAAATATTAATTCTGATATTAAGTTATGTTTATCTTAGATGAAATGGGCAAACAATGCTCACAAAATGAGTGCAAAGTTGGTTTGCACATTCCAAGTCATTAAATGCACAGGTATTATTCTGTCGCAAAAACACCCATTTCTCAACACTGAGAGATGATCCTAAAGTCACAGTCTGGAAGAGTCATATAAATTAAATAACAGGAATCCTTAACAAGTATTGTCAAAGCCAATGGGTCTTGCCTTTGTAACATATTGAATTTGCCAAAATAATTTAGGAAAACTGCAAACTATTCCCAATTGCAGCGTTGCAAAAGTTAAAAACTTTGAAAAATCCTTTTAAACCAGCACCATGTCATTTTGCAAGGACATGCACCATGCATAAGCATGCCAACAAAATGACGCATGCAATTTTGTTTTCGTTTTATGTACCGATCTGAGTTGCATCAGTAACTAAAATTAAAATTAAATGAGCACAGCATTTTATTTTTTATTTATATCCAGGGGAGTTGAATGAAGGGGCGGAGCCAAAGCAACATGAGAGAGGGTGAGAAGCTATAGGCAACATAAGTCGAAGCAGCACGGGAGCAGGAGGATGTGAAATAAACATCGAGGAGGATGGGAGGGACCAAGAGCAGCACAGAGGGTGCAGGAAGGGGCAAGGCAGAGAAGCATGCAGATTAGCGCAATGTTGAGGTTCAGGGTGAAGTACCCAGGTGACAGAGAGCAACATGGAGTGCAGGGGAAGAGAAGTACATGAGCTCAACAGTGCAACAGTGCACTATGAGAGTGTTTGATGTACCACCCTTAGTGGCAAGAGTATGCCCAGACGTGGGTCCTGTGCTCACTGTGTCACTGAAGCCAAGGTACTTCCGACTGAAGAACCTCAATCAGGGCAAAACTGATCTTGGGTTGCTTGTTTCCAGTTCCGGGAGGACTTGGTCTGGCAGTTACAGCTGGGCTGTTGCTATTGGAGCAGGTTTAAGACTGATTTGCATATGGGTGGGTCTAAACTGAGGTGGCATGGTGGGCAAAAGAATGATGGGTTGGAATGCTACCCTGAGTCATTGCCAATGGTGAGACAGATTGCAAGCATGCCTCCCATCAGCTTTTGTGTGTTTCCTAAACCATTTTCCAACTGGCTTCTCAATCATAGTGTACCACATACCCATTTCTTGAGTTTATCCTTCATCCTGCACACCTTTTTGTGCATGGTGTGTGCAAATCTGGTTTTCTGCCTATGTCTCCCCATCTGCTTATCACTACTATTGATGGCTAATCCCAGCCATGCCGTACCATGGGTCTACACTATTAGCAATCGTTATCTCTAAGCCTGGGCATGAATTTAATTGTGCCGGTGAAATTTGGTAATTTAGTGTTATACAAGTTTCATGGACGACCAATATTAATACCATGATGCCACATTGCATAACAATTTAACCATTCAAGAAAATTATAGCACAAGAAGCACTAAAGCAAAATGATAGCATGAATGTAATATTTTTTCTTCTTTTCACAACTGCGATTTTAGTTTAGCAAATGTGATCAGAATGTTAAGCAGAATTTTCGAACGCACATGAGAGGTCCTTAACACAGGTGGTAACCAGTCAGCATTTCAGGCAGTTTATTTACTCGAACTGCTGAAAAATCAGTTTGAAACACATTTTCGAGAAAATATACTTCCTAGGTAGTTTGCTTATTTCATTTAGTATAAAACACTGTTTTAAAAAAAAGTAAGTACAATACAGATTCGAAGGGTATTTTGTTATACAGTAGCAACTTCCTATTCCTGCCCTGATGACTCCTCCCTTTTCTTCGCTCAGCCTATGGTTATTTTGGATTTTGATTTTGGAGGCTAAGTATTACTCTCTTCGGCTGCAATCTCTGATTCATCCACATACTAGGAATCTTTACGTTTTTTGAAAAAATCAAATAAGTTTAATGCAGCAGTTTGGAAAACGTGTATTTTTTTGTGGGAGGGCATGCACCGTTACTTTTGATCTTTCTGTTTTTTTAATTTTGTATAATTGTTGGAGGGTAGGGGCCTACATGACATTCACTTTTATGAAGATTAAATAGTTGTACAATGTATGCATGGTGCAGGTTTGGGATAAAATATACTTTTTTTCCATTGTCGTGTGCTTTTAGTGAATTTTGCACTGAATTATTTATCATTTTACTTCGATATTAACTGTTTGTGGCCTAGTCTGCACTGATCTAGGCCTAAGATGTATTTTTTAGGAATTTTTCACATTCTCACTGCTTATGTGCTATATGTTGATAAAACATTTGAGGAAGTTGTGGATGACCTTGGATACAATTCATTTTTTGTTTGAATGCCCTGCCTATAAAGCTCCCCACAACAGGTGGTTAAAACCCTTGTGTAAAGAGCTGGGCACCAGACACTACAATGTGGCTTTGCGAATCTTAAAGTCTGATACACGGCCCCTGTTTGTTTGTGGTTTAGTGACGTTTTTAAGCTGGGCATGGCTGATTAGGTCAAAAAGGCTTATGCACATTGCTTAATTTAGGTCATCTTGTAAGACCATCTTAGGTAATTTATTGCCGCCATTTGTATTGTATTCTGTATGTTTGTATTTTATGGCCAGGCTTTTATCTTTTTATTCTTGCTGTAATGTGTATGTACTGCTTTTTAAGATATTTTTATATCGAAATAAAGCCAATTTTGACTAGTTGACAATTCAATATATAGATTATGTTTTCTCTACATGTACATGTTGGTGTCTAGGTTTGGGTTGGATCCTGGAGTCTAGGCCTGTGTAGCCAGATATCTTCCTTTGCTTTAAGCTACCACCCTTTTCCCCATGCTCTAGCCCACATTGCTTTGTGAGTCTGTGTGTATGACATGGATGATATATTGTGGTTGGGGAATTTTCAAATTTAATTTTAGTTTTTTGCATTGCTGATTTAATGGTGGTAAGTTAAGGACAGTTGTGTATGTGTAGTCACATTCGAGAAATAAATAATATTTTCAAAGTCTCTCTTTCCCCTATAATGATAGACTATCTTACTCTTGTGGGCTAAGGTGCTCCAGACAGAAAAGGGCAACTGTGTTATTTGTTCTCTATGACTCTTTCTTTGCTGACTATGCAACAATGGCAATTTTGTGTAGCTAGTGTGTGTGTGTTTGCCATAGGCTGCCATGCGTTTCTCTGCTCTTCATGCCTCCTCCATTGTTGGCTATGGAGCAGTGGCCATTTTGTGTAACCAGTGTGCATGTTTGCCATAGTATGCCATTTTGTCTTAGTTCTCAGTGCCTCCTTCTTTGCTGGCCATGTGGTGATGATCATCTTTTGGAGCCAGTGAGGTATGTATTTTGTGATCATTTTGTTTTTGCTTTCCATGCTTCCGTCAGAGGCCATGTTGCGAATGAGCTACCTACCACCATTACAGCACAGCCAGTGTATGTTTCAATCCCTTTCTTCCACTTTTAAAAGCCATTTTTCTAGGAATATTGCTAGAAGAGGCTTGTGGTATTTTGTTCATTTTTCTTTTTTTCCTGATATATGTATTTGCCCTTATGGCTGATTGTAATACATTGGTATTTTTTTAATTACTTAATTCAAATAGTACTTGTTCCCTCTTACCCGTAGAGTTGCCATGGGCCCTGTGGTGCACCAGCAATTATTTAATTAATGTACTCAATGTTTTGTCTGCCTTCCCCTACCTCCTAAAGAGTCCCCATGAGCCATTGAGGGGCACCAGCAAATATTTAGTTCCAATATTCATTTTTTTCCTGATTACCACACTCTCCATTATGTGCCCATGGATCCTAGGGGGGCACCAACAATACATTAATTCATTAATACTTCCCTTCACCACCTGCCTCATTTAGGGATTCTATGACCCTTTAAGGACAAACAATTAATGAATACATTTAAACAATTTTTCCCCTGCACACCCTGCTTCTCATAGGTGTCCCACGTCCCTGGATGGACACCACCAATTATTTCATTAATGTATTACATTATGTTCCCTGCCTCCCATAGGGTCCCATGGACATGGAGGTATGCAAACAAACGTTTCCCTTTGTAATGTTGTCAAGAGAAAACTATTTAGTTTATGGTTGGTTTGGGTACACTATTGTTAAACATTTGAGATGATGATTACTTCACTTGTGTTACATTAGCTAGATTCTGTTTGCCCACATTTCAGTGGCATTTTACTGTTGCTTGCAGGTGCAGAAGACATCTCACATGGTGCTGATATGGATAGAATTCTGCATATTAGGCGACCGTGACACATGAGTCCTCCTCTGTGAAGTGCTTTTACTTGTGATAAGAGCCAATTTCTAACATTAAGAAGATGCCTCAAAAATGGAGGTTTCTGCCAAGAAGGTGGCTAATGAGGAGATTAAAAAAGCATGTTGCCACCACTAGCATCACAACCTCATCCTTTATCAGGAAAGGTGAGGTACCTAGTGCCCCTTCTACAGACAAGAAGGGGCTAGGGGATTGCTCCTACATCTTTGGCCCCACCAAAAACCAGAGCCATGTCTCTTAATGCTACAGTGACTGTAGTCATAATGAGCAGTACATCTGAAATGGAATTGTCTCAGCTGCAAACCAAAATATCCAAACATTCCCTGCCCCCAGTTGTACTCCCACCCTCTCCTTCCACCCACAGACCTACGAAGTGATCAAATAGGTCAATTCCAATTCAAAAACAAAGAACAGAAGACTCAAATATATACAGCCACCATTTCAATTGTTTTGTTAATGTCTTTAGAGACATCCGCAGTTAAAAGATGACCAACAAGGCACATATCTAAATACATCCGCACAACACACACCATTATGCCAAGGTTTTGTCTATGACACTACCACAAAATAGTATTTTCTATGAATTTGTTTTATATCCATTAGTACTGATTAAAATATATTTTTTAATATATAATTATATTATGTGTATTCACTAAAATCCTACCTTGATATTTTATAGGCTTATCTTTTCAAATCCAACTGTCCTTCCCTCCTCTTGTGCTCCAACTAGTTCATCAAGCTGTAGATTGGTCACATTACACAGATAGACGGCAAAGACTAGTAAGTCTTTAGTATGTTAAATTACTTTTTTTTTATCATAACCTGAACCACTGTCTAAAATCCCTTGTCCTTCATATATTGTTGTTGAGTTTTGATATGGCTAATCTTTATATTATGATGTCTTTCCTTCTACTAGTTGTATTTGTAACTATAGATATGTTTCCATAATTACCATGATTTTCAATCCCTATAAACATTGTCCTTCTTTATATATCTTAATAACGTAGTACATTTTATGGAATGTTTTTGATTAAGAATATCAAATTCCTCCAACTAGGCCAGATCCAACAGATTCTTATGAATTTCTTTAAGCCTTGTGCATGACTGCCCTGTTATATGTCAGACATCAAGGAACATCCTACACACAAACATTTGTCACTCTGCCATCCATCTGTCAGGTAACACTATCACATCAGTGCATATTATTCTTTCATAAAAATTAGGTATCTACTATGGTCCCCTTTGACTTTTCTACAAAATATTAGTACACAGATCTCTTTATTACTTTAAATATATTTTCTGATTAAATATACATAATCTTTATGACTTTACTGTGCACGCAATAGTTTAATGTTAACACACTAATGCAAATGTACTTCATCATTATGTCACTTTAGTGCACTGGATATAGGGACACATGTTTACCACCAACTTCCAGACACAACTGTCAGCTGCTGACATCTAATGTTTTGTTCATAAATCACGTATCTGTTGCAAGAAAAGTTAGGAAATGTTGCTGGTTAAATATTTTGGACCATACAATACCCAATATCATATGATAAAAAGGTATTACTTGCATCCTATATAATGTTAAAATGAAATGTATTCATCATAAACATCGATCTGTGTATCACTCCTAATATTAGACACAACCAGTATTGTCAACCGTAATGATTTCAAATGACTTTAATTTTAGCATCCGGGGACGATGAGCCCAAAAATGATGCTGTACCACTCACAACGAGAGAATGGGTTTTAATTCTGGGTTTTAAAACACAGTCCTCCTCCATGATGCCACATCTGCAACCTCAACTGCCAATAGGAGGAGGTTGTAGAGGAGGGGATTATTAGTCCCATACCATCAATCTTATCAAAGACCACCTGTAGACCAGCTAGAAACCTCCCTATAAGAATTCTCCTATGGATTGCAAGTCCCCACCCATCTCAAAGTACAGCACACATGCTTGTATTTGCTACTCAGGCCTTGCACCAACCCTCATCTCAACCTACACGTACTACAGTTCATCATCTAAGGGAGAAGAAGTCCCTGGCGAGGAAGCCACTCCTCCATTCAACAATCTTTCCCACTAACGTTAAGCTCAAATGCATTGCTCAACCTGGTCAAACTGTAAGATGGCACTGTATGTGGTGTCTGGCATGCCCTAAAACCTGTTCTCTTGGAGGATACTTTTTTTTCCGGCTGCAATCCTCTGTAAAGGGGTTATTGGAAAAATGGGAAAAAGCTGGCAAAATGGAACCTCACCTGGAAGCTGTATTAAGATTGTTTGCAAGAGCAAGCTATGTCAAATTAACAGCAGAAGCATTTTTTCTTGATAAAACAGGATGCAAGGCAATGTACCTTGTCCATGCGCGTAGTATAGGGCAAATCACAAAAGTAGCTGTGTCAATCTGCAGGGCCAATAGATAAGTCTTTTAACTGGGGAACAATGCAAGCCTTTGAAGTCATTGACACCACCAAACATTAGCACGACCCACTTGAATCATCTACAAACTCAACATCTTTAAATCAACATGCCCAAACAGAATCTGCAGTGGACACACTATTGTGTGGCCAGAGAAAATCATGGTTGTCTCCTAAGGGTGAGGACAACAGTCCCCAAACCCATGGACATTTTCCTAAAACCCACAATCACTCATCCTCACAAAAATATACAAAATCTTTAGACCCACTAATGTGATATGTCAAGGTTGGGTACCTATCTAAAGGAACAATATGCTTATTTACTATTTGTCAGTGTGTACACGCTTTTTCTAATCTATATCAAAGGTTTTTGCAGCACAAATTAGTTTGTATTGTTGTTTAAACTTAGTTATCTTTAGGATTTTGTTATTACACATCATACTTTCATACAAAAATGCCTACACATTCGTGAAAGACAATCAACACATTCAATGTATCAGAGTTTAAGATAATATTTACATAATGGCTTTGAAACTGAATACTTCTCTCTAATTTTTGTATTGTTTGTACGGGACAGACCTTGGGAATGTGGGGATTGGGGGTAGAATTAGAACATATTTGCTTGTTTCAGTGATGAAAAAGCAACTTGGAATTTAAACATATAATAAAAGTTCACATGTGTCCTTTGTAAAAAGCAAAATCATAGTTCTAATGTCTGAAGTAAATTTGTTTGAGGAAATTAAAGTCCAAAGTCAAACAGAAAATAAAAGTCATTGCTTTAACACAGATGCCATTGTGGGACGGGATCAAAGGTTGCCGGCTATCCTCATGTTCAGAATATATAATAACTTGTAGGTCCTTCTCCTACTCAGACAGGTGGCTAGAATCAGCAGAACCAAACAAGCTGTTGCTGGAAGCTCTTTAAACAACAATTTCACTATCATGTCATGCAGGCATGGGGGTAGTAAGACTTTCAAGTCAAGTTCCACAGAAAGAAATTGCCTGCAGGCAATACAAGAAGCTTACGTGTGTGATCTCTGTTGAATATAGAGGTAGCCATGGCACCCTGTAACATGGTAGAAATGATTAAAAAAAACCATGGACAGATGAATGAAAATGTTTGAAGTGCACAGCGATTTCAAATTTTTGCGAATTCAGTATACATTTATTTTTATATAAACAGTTCAGTTGCTAATGTTCACTACTGGGTGAATCATTATCTACAGAGGGGCTGTCAGTGTAGACAGTAATTTGAGACATTGGCATTGATGTTTGCCTACGTCTTCCTTTGTATCAAAAATCGAAAATGGGGGATGATGGATCACTTGTCCTGTACACCATGGTCTTTTGTTCGCCTGGTAAACTTGGTAAAAACCCTCATATACGTACACAATGGCATGGGCGGTATATCTTGATTCTCCTCCTATGAGTACTGTAGCAGCATCATCATCGGGTCTTTATCATTGTGAGTATGCTGTATCTCCACCCGGAGGAAGACCATCTGGTTTACCAGTAGTGTCCAGAAATGAAGAAGCTAACAAGAGGGCATTTCTGTGCTCTGGTGAGGTGAGTTTAAAAAGCCCACAAAAGTCACAGCACTTCTATGGGCAGTACATTTGCTCCAAGCGTGGCTGGATTATACGTGAGTGATTTTGAACAACACCACATACTAAACCAGAACAATCCCTACCTCACTCGAGTGAAACTCTGGCGACGTTATATAGATGATGTCTTTATGATATGTGTACGTATATGAGGGTGTTTACCAAGTTTCAAAGGCGAACAAAAGACCCTGGTGTACAGGACAAGTGATCCATCCTCCCCCCTTTTTGATTTTTTATACTAACCTCTGGAAGCCGGATGGACTATAGCTTCTCTTTCCCCCTTTTGATAAATATATTAGACTTCCTTTGGACATTTTCTTTCTTTTTCCATGTGCTTATCCTGGCTGTTACTATGCCTTTGGAGTGTTGTTAGATCATTCTCTGATATCTTCTGCCAATGTGAAAGTAGACTTTCCTGAGCCTTTTTTGTTCTCCCTGTTTTCTATGAATTTTTTATTTTTATTATAGGGGCATTGGCATATTTTGTCCTACACTTATGCGTTGCTGTAAAATATGTTAAGACAGTCTAGCAAAGCCTGTGTTTTTTTTCCTGATGGAACTTGTCTCTGCATTTTTCCTAAAGCCTGCAACATCTATGTGGATCAAGAACTGACTGCTTATACTTTTTGACTGGGTTACACATGTTGCCATTTTATGCCACCAAATGTGGTACCTGAACATGTAGGGTCTTTCTGCAAGTTTTTTCAATCTGACTGGCATTCCTTCCAATACTAAGCTCCATAAACACTACTGATGGTCTTAACTACCGTTACAAATTCTTGTTTCTTAATTATTATGTTTAGAAATTGGTCCTGTTATTCCTAAATATTTTATATTGAATGGGACACCCCAGCACTTCTGAAAGATGCTTTATTGTTAGTCTGGTACTGAAGGGGAAGCCATGACTTAGAGGGTATTGTTCTCCCTTAATATAAACTATGACTGTTGAGATGTGACATGATTTCTGGTATATGGCCTGGCTATTAACTATATGTCCTCCCTGTAAATGAAGAGCATGAAAACCCATCATTCCTAAATATTTTATATTGAATAGGAAACCCCCGCACTTCTGAAAGATGCGTTATTGTAGTCTGGTACTGAAAGGGAAGCCATGACTTAGAGGGTATTGTTCTCCTTTAATATAAACTATGACTGTTGAGATGTGACAGGATTTCTGGTAGAGGGCCTGGCTATTAACTATATGTCCTCCCGGTAAATGAAGAGCATGAAAACCCATCATTGTGTCCAGATTACTAGTACCCTGGAAATATTTGAAGTATTTATTGCACCCAGTAAAATATTATATCTAACCCTGGGTGAAGCACTACGCTACGCTCGCGGAGTTTGTGAAGTTTCCGCAACTTCGCACTACGCGAGCTGCACGTAGCACAGTGCGAACATGCGTAGTGCAGCGTAGCGTAGTGCAGCGATCATTTTTTGCTTGTTCGCGGTCCTGAACGTCATGTTCGCGACCGCGAGCAAGCAAAATGACATCCCGGCGAGATTCTCAACGCGAGTGGTTGTGCATGCTCGCGACCGCTCTCAATGAGAAACTACCTGTTCGCGTTGAGAAAGCTGCCGCTCGAGTAATAATCTACTCGAGCAGCAGAAAACTACAGCTCGCACTGTGCAAGATGCTGTTTTCAATGCTTGCACAGTGCCGGATGCTTGTCCGCACTGTGTAATCATTGAAAACGCATCTTGCACAGTGCGAACATGCTACTACACAGCTCGTGTAGTGCTACGTGAAGTTCGCGTAGTGCGAAGTGCACTTTGTGTAGCTTCGAGTAGCGCTACTTCGCGAACTACGCCCAGGGTTAATTATATCCCAGGCTTCTGAATTCGTTGGTGGTGATAAACATCACGTATTAAAAGTTTTACTAACTATAGGATATACACATGGATTTTGGTCAGCTATTCGAAAACATTCAGGGCCAACATTATTTTGGATTCACAGCATACACTCTAATTTGCTTGAAACAGAAACAAGAAACCTTTACATTAACCACACACCCCCCCCTAGAAATACCAACCCGAAAAAACAATCTTAAAACAAAAGTGTGATATTTTAAAAACCTTGTTTAAATATATCATTCAGTAAATGTTTACTTCTTTTCTATGACTTGGACTCCTTTAGGCCATAAAAGAAGAGCTATATGTTCTGCTATGTATATAGAAAAATATACACTAGATAAAAAAATAAAAAATGTACACATTTAAAATCTGTAAAACACTTTTTTCTATATTATAAACATAGAAAATACAGATTAAGTTTATTTAAATGTAACAAAAAAATTACCAATACTATAAACAAATAAAAAAATTCTAAAACTGCAACAAATTCCCTTTAAAGTGTATAAAACAATGTACATACCATAGGTAATATTTTAATGCAAACAAAACACCCATTACCATACAAGATGAAACATTACAAAAACAAGTCATTTAAAAAACAAAATAGCAATGGATACAAAATAAATGAAAGAAATTCAAGAAAGTCCTTTCTCCACTGCAAGTAAAAGAGAAAACAAACCTCAAATATTTTTCTATATCACATCTTTCTAGTCCATCCAAATTAAAAAAAAATCATTAAATGGAGTACCAATAAATGCTGAAAAACACAATAAAAATGCCCTGTGTTTCTTTTAAAAAACCAGACAAAATAGGAGTAAACAACGTTTCAAAAGGTAAGATTTTTGGAACCTGCAACATTAACACAGTTCAAAGATTTCAGCTCCAAGAGTGTAAAAAATAGGGAAAATTACAAAAGCACTTTGAAAACTAACCCTACACGCCCTGTCTTCATTAGGAACCCTGAAACACACATTAATTACTAAACAATCACCTAAAGTACATCCTACACTAGTACACTACATCTGCAGTAACTTAGTAAACATTGTCACCAGGTAGGTCGCCCCCCTAGCCACCGCGTGGTCCTCCCCGTGCTGTGCTACTATGCTCTTTCCGCCCATTCTGCGAGCTTGTACCTGTAACCTGTGCTGTTGTAACTCTTTTGTTTTTTTCCCTTTTGCCTTTTGTAACTTGTGCTTGTTATTTCGTGGTTTTACCCCTCGTTCCCCTTTTGCCTTTTGTAACTTTTGCTTGTTTTATTATTTGTTTTACCCCTCGTTCCCCCTTTGCCTTCTGTGCCCTCCCAATTTCCGCCTCGCCCTCTGCTTCCCGCCGCTGCTCCCTGCCGCCCCGCCCCTCCGCCGTTCCCATTCGCCACCCCACTCCTGCCTCCCAGCCGCTCCTTCCTCCCTCATCCCCTCATATGGAGGCCGCATGGCGGACGCGCAGCGGTCGCGCCGATTGTGCGTCGAAGGCGCGCCAAAGGCAAGCCCATCTATGCCCGTACGCGCCTGGACCGTGCCCAGTGCCAGAACCCCTGGTCCCCGTTGATGCCAGCCCACCCGACGGACTTACAACGCCGCCACCCTCCATGCACTCAACGCCGGCCGGAACCCCGCCTGCTACCGAGCCAACCCGAAACGCACCCACGGACCCTGCACCTGCCAAGCCTGCAAACTCACCTGCCTCCGAACCCACACCGCTCCCATCAAGCCGACTAACAGCAACACCCACCTCAAGTGCATCCTGCTCAACACCCACTCCGTCCACAGGCACGCCATCGAACTCTGGAACCTCCTGGACACAACAGCACCGGACGTCGCCTTCCTCACGGAGACCTGGATTAACGCCTCCTCAGCCCCCGGCATCGCCATAGCCATCCCAGGTGGCTACAAGATCACTCGAAAGGACTGCGTAAACCAAACCGGAGAAGGCATCGCCATTGTCCACAGAAACACCCTCCGCATCACGACCAACTCCAACGACACCCTCACCGCCGCTGAGCATCTTCACTTCCAAATACACACCGACCCCAAGACCACCCTCAGAGGCACTCTCATCTACAGACCCCCAGGACCACGCGCCCAATTCAGCAAAGCCATCGCAGACTTCATCAGTCCATACGTCCTCTCCTCCTCAGACTACATCCTCCTAGGGGACCTCAACTTCCACCTGCAGAACAACAAGGACTGCAACACCGCCGCCCTGCTGGACAACCTCACCAACCTCGGACTCAAGCAACTGGTGAACACCCCCACCCACTACGCCGGCCACACGCTTGACCCCATCTTCTCCTCCAGCAAGCACATCTCCTTCAGCCACTCCACCGGACTCCACCGGACTACACTGGACAGATCACAGCTGCATTCACTTCAGCTTCAGGAGAATCACAACCCACCACCACCCATAACAGGTTCCCAGGAGAAGCTTGAGCAAGATCACCACCGACCAGCTCACCACCGCCCTCAGCCAGAACCCACCCGCCAACACGACAGACCCCAACGAAGCGGCCCGCAACAGTCACTCACCAACTGCGACCTCGCACCACTGAAAATACCTCCCAGCAGATCCAACTGCAGGAAAGCCCTGTGATTCACCAACGACCTCAAAAACTCCAAGAATACCTGCCGCACCCTCGAGAAAGCCTGGCGCCACAACCAGACAATAGAAAACATGACAGCCGTCAAGAATGCCACCCGCAAACGTCACCAGCTGATCCGCACCACCAAAAGAACAACATTCAAAGACTGACTGGACAACAACACCCACAACAGCAAGGAACTCTTCAGCATCGTGAAAGAGCTCTCCAACCCCAGCGCCTGCAACAACGGCATCACACCCTCGCAATACCTCTGCGACTCACTCGCCTCGTTCTTCCACCGCAAGATTGCAGACATACAAAACAGCTTCGGAGCACAGACCACGCACCCAACCACCGAACCAACGCCCCCCACCACCACCCTCTGCACCTGGACCCCGGTCAGCACCGAAGACACCACCCACCTAATGAACACCATCCACTCCGGCTCCCCAACCGACCCCTGCCCACACCACATCTTCAACAAAGCCGACTCCATCACCGCACCCCAACTCCGGAACATCATCAACAGCTCCTTCGCATCCGCCACCTTCCCGGAGAGCTGGAAACATGCCGAGCTGAGCGCCATCCTGAAGAAACCCACAGCGGACCCCACGGACCTCAAGAACTTCCGCCTGATCCCGCTCCTCCCCTTCCCGGCCAAAGTCATCGAGAAGACCGTCAACAGACAACTCTCCTCCTTCCTCGAGTCCAGTGTATCCCTCGACCCCTCGCAGTCCCGCTTCCGAGCAAACCACAGCACTGAGACCTCCCTCATGGCAGCTACTGACGACATCAGGTCCCTGCTCGAGAACAGGTAAACTGCCGCCCTCATCCTCCTAGTCCTCTCAGCAGCCTTCGACTGCGTATGCCACCACACCCTGATACAACGCCTCAGCAACACCGGAATCCGAGGAGCGGTCCTGGAGTGGATCATCTCGTTACTCGCCGGGAGAACCCAGAGAGTCCGCCTCCCCCCGTTCCGATCCGCGGCCACCGAAATCATCTGCGGCGTTCCGCAGGGATCCTCACTCAGCCCCACCCTCTTCAACGTCTACATTAGCCCTCTCGCAGCCATCGCACGCCAATACAACCTCAACATCATCTCCTACGCCGACGACACCCAGCTGATCCTCTCCCTCACCAACGACCCCGCCACCGCCAGAGCCAGCCTCCAGGAAGGAATGAAGGACGTCGCGGAATGGATGAAGCTCAGCCGTCTAAAACAGAACTCAGACAAGACGGAAGTCCTCATCCTGGGACCATCACCTTCTGCCTGGGACGGCTCCTGGTGGCCCCCCCGCCCTGGGCACCGCACCCAATCCAACGGACCATGCACGCAACCTGGGCTTCATCCTGGACTCCTCCCTCACGATGACCAAGCAAGTCAATGCCGTCTCGTCTTCCTGCTTCCACACCCTGTGCATGCTCCGAAAGATCTTCCGGTGGATCCCCACCGAAACCAGGAAGACGGTCACCCAGGCCCGCGTCACCAGCCGCCTGGACTACGGGAACACCCTCTACACTGGAACCACTGCCAAACTCCAGAAAAGACTCCAGCGCATACAGAACGCTTCTGCACAACTCATCCTGGACATCCCTCGCCACAGCCACATCTCTGCCCAACTGAAAGACCTGCACTGTCTCCTCGTCAGCAAGAGGATCACGTTCAGACTCCTCACCCACACATACAAGGCTCTCCACGACATGGGCCCGAAATACCTCAACAGCCGCCTCACATTCTACACACCCACCCGCCAGCTCTGATCCGCCAGCCTCGCCCTAGCCTCCATCCCACGAATTCGCAAATTCACGGCCGGAGGAAGATCCTTCTCCTACCTGGCAGCCAAGACATGGAACTTCCTCCCCACCCACCTACGGCTGACCCTGGACGATCTCTCCTTCAGGAAACAACTCAAGACCTGGCTGTTCGAGCAGAAGCGACTCCCCCCCCCCTCCCCAGCGCCTTGAGAACCTAGAAGGTGAGTAGCGCACTTTACAAAATGACTAATTGATTGATTGATTGAACCAATACAACTACAAACAGCAATCTACAATAATTGAAACTAAATCAAGCTAACCTTTTATATTCAAATACATGTAAAATGTCATTATTCTACCCTGTTCTGACATAAATCTGAACATCCACTGAGCAAGGAGATAAAGGAAAGAATGTACACAAAATATTTGAACAAATAGTGGCATAATAAAAATTATAAATAAACTACACAAATATTAGAATGTATATAAAAATAATAATGTTATTTGTAATACTGGGAAAAATGACCTTGTAAATTGTTCTCAGCATCCTAAATTACAGATCATACTAAAACATTTATTGTGTCCATGCAATACATCGCAAAATTACCTTAATGTTTTTCTTTGTCTATGTTATAAATGTTAATGTGAAAAAACAACTTTATCTACTTTTTAAAATTTGCAATGTAATTTATCGTTGATCCCAGTTTTATATTATTACAAATAGAATTTTATAAAGTTGAATTTGTATTTTTATATAGGCCTATTAGATGCTTTTTTTAAGATTATTATATGCTAAAATATCCCTTGCACAAGCAAATATTTTGAAAAGAACATCGTATATTAATATTTATTTTAGAAACATTTTTACTGCACTACTATTAATAAAAAATAAACAATTTGTTATTTTTATATTTTTTTATTTTCTTTAAATTCCAAATGTTTTAACATTTAATTACAATACATATATATTATAATTATAGAACATTATATTAAAATTATAATTTCAATCTATAATAAAACTACAAAAAGGTTTGGTGGCAGGAAAACGCCATTTGTGATATGGTGCCGGATTAGCAGATAAGAAAGCCATTGGCTACACTTTCGACATGGCCTAGGGAACAATAATCGCATTGTTGTATTGAATTGCTGTGGCTGTCATACCACACAAGCTGTATGCCTGGCTATAAAATTACCAGGTGATCTCAAGAAAACGGAAGAACATCTAACCTTTTAGCATTTGCTGTGATTGGCCACGCACCGGCTCAGATAAGTTCAATAAATTGGTTAGCGGAGCGTAAGGGTCCAAATACCATCCCAGTGGCAATATAATATTTGGATAAGGTTATTACGCCACAATCTGCCATTTATTTCCTACATTGCCCTGAAGAAGTTCTGTTTTTTAGGATGAAACCCGTCGACTGTCTGTCTTTTAAAGAACTAAATAAAGGAAGAGAACAACTTGACCAGAGTACAATGACTGTGTGGCTCCTTAGAGAATTATTATTCAAAGGAGTTTTCTGAATATCGCTGCAAAGTGGTGCATCTCTAATTTTGTTTTCATTTGGTTACCCCTTGTGACAGGGGAGTGCTCTTGGACATGTGGAAAAGTAAATTTTGCCATGTTCTGTGTCCCTACGTGTCCTCCATCTTATGTTATATGTGCATGATTAATATGCATATGTATTCCCCATGATCGATTAAAGACGCAATTATAGTTGTGTCCATCTCTAGTAGGCCAGTTTCCAGTTCTCGTGAAAGCTACGAGTATTAGGCCTATGTAAAGTTACGTTGCCACGTTTCCCAGTGTGCACGTTATTTCATTGTAAAGTCCCCGTTTCTAGGCCTCAAAAGGGCCTGGACACCAGATTCAGCTCCTGTCTCCTGAAATCCTCGCTGAGGAGCGATACAGCCCCCACCTGTATTCCTGACCCTTCACTTACTTCCTGCCTCACAGTGCCCGGTTCAGCCTGGCTCTGCCTCTGAGTCTGCCAAGAGTATGTTATGATTCTAGTTATCAGTCCAGCCCTCCTTCTCTGCATTCCTAAGCTACTGAACCGCATCAATAGTTTCCGTCATTGTCTAGCCTTTACGTCTCCATGCAAGAGAAATACTGTATTTATGGTCATTTAATATTCTTCATCACGCACTACATGTAGAATAATGCATGCACCAGTCTTAGAGTCTGTTAGCCTTTACCCCGATAACTTTTGGATTCTATCAACATGTTCTCTAAACATCAGATACTAGATATTTTTTAGGCACATGTCACCCTGACTCTCCAGACTTCAGTCTCTGCTCCTAGTACAGAGTTCATAGCCCCCAGCTTCTCCTAGTAACACGTCATAGTCAGTCTGCGCGCACCATTAGGTTAGAGGTCCCGGCTCCTTAGGTAGCCCCCTCCATGTTTCCGCCCCATTTATGACATATTCTGTTACGTTTACATCACATGTCTATGTATACGCCTCCTGTTACACCCACTTTCACCCTTATCTTTCGCGACTGCTATTGACCACACCCACTGCTCCGCCTACTGTATTCATTGTATTGCAACTGTTTTAGTATATATGCTTGTGTATTGTTATTAAAGTTAGCGCGCTCATCCCAGATCCAGCCCCGGCAGCTGCCGGGCCACGCCAGTCCAATCCGGCCCCCCTGTCGGGCCCTGCCATCCTATTCCTGTGCAGGTTGTCCTGTTCCTGTCCTTTATGCTGTATTAAACCTGCAAACTCCTACTACCTCGAATCTTGACTCTTATTTATTGAGCTATCTGTTATTGCTATGTCCAGTAAAACCTAGATCCGGTATTATTTATTTATATACCACATAATGGCGCCCGAATAGGGACTTGCCCTTTCCCCACGCGCCGGTGAAGCCACGCGTGCCCCCTGATCCTCTGCAGCCGTGACGGAACCATACCGTGCACGTGCAGATATTTCTGCTTCAAGTATCCCTCAGGCCCACGGAGGAGACGGAGGTTGCGGTCCAGCATCCAGACGAGGCGGTGGAGGAACGCGGCGAGTCCCAACCAGAGCCCAAGCTGAGAGTCCAAGGTCCGAGGTATCCGGAGGCCCACCCGTAACAGAAGTCCGAAGTTCGTCCGTCCGGCGTCGAAGCAGTCCAGTCCAGTCCGAGGCTTTCCGTTCTTGCTGCCCGGTGAGTACCGTTGCTGGGGTAGTATCTAGACAGGGTCAATCTAATTGTCTCTGGTCCGTGGGGTTTGGTGGTACACATATCCCAAAACGAAGTGTCCACTTCGGTGGATGCGGGTCCTGACGTGTCTCTTTATGAGACCGGTGAGTTTCGTACTGTTTTAGCAGTGCATCTAGTCTCTGTTCTAGTCAGTTCAGTTCTCGAGAAAATTCATGTATTCTGTTTTCCGTATTCCAGGTAGTATTCTGTTCGAACTGTTATTTTAAATGTTCTTCATGTATTTTAATGTCGTGGTATGAGAGTGGTGTAATTATCGTGTTTATTGTGTATTGTATTGTGTCTAGGTTACAGTTCAGTCATGCCCTTATTCTCTAAACTACGTCAGTTAAAAACCAGAAAAGGTCTGCTAGAAGCAGCAGTTCCTGTCCCGCCTAGGGACAGTCCAGGTCATTTTATGTATCAGAAGCATGGCATAAGTGCCATATTATATCTAGATTTATGGGTAGAGTATACCAAACAGTTAGAAGAAAAGCATAGATGGCCCGTATCGGGTACATGGGATGCCGAGTGCATCATGCGAGTAGAAGAAGCATTATGGAAAAAGAAAGCCAGACAGTCACAGAAAGATGCCATCGAGTTATGGCGCAAAGAATCTCATAAAAGAACCGAAAAAGAAATCAGAAAGTCTGAATTAAGTAGAGAATCTATAGAGCGAGCCCAAGAAAGAGAATTAATCGAGATAGGTGAACGAGTTAAAACCGAACAGTCAGACAGACAGAGGAATGCCCTCATTAAGGGTATGTATCCTCTCCTTGCCGAGGGTTTGCCAAAAGCAACCCCGGAGGCATCCAGTAATTTTCCGCCACCATTAGTTCCGACCAAGCTACGTCACAAACCGACCGCAGCTGATATTTTCATCTCGTCCTATTTGGACGACACAGTCCCAGAATATGCAAATCCTGTTCCGCCAGTCCCTGTAAATCAAGCAATTCCTGTTCCTCCAGACACCGGAGTACCTGTTACGGTACCCCCGGTCCAGCCTGCATTTCAATTTCCCACTCTGCCAGCACGAAGAGTATCAGTCGATGATACCAGTTTAGGGGCCGCAGGAGGAGGTCCTCCTGGTACCCCGCCACCACACCAACGTTTAACGTTAGTCGAGTTACATGAATGTGCGTTACAGCGTACGCCCAAATATAAGTCCGTTGCAGATATCCGACGAGCTCTTACTGAATGCCGCTATGATCCAGTCGCAGGTGATGATAGTACAGTTATATATTCCATCCGTGTAAGACGGGTGACCGGGTATTTGGACACCCTACCAGATATGAAAGAAGATCTAGACAGAATATATCGTTTCATCCGTACAGGACAAGATCCAGAAAGTATTGGCGAAGCCATGTCTCAAAGAAAAGCTGAGATCCAGCTCATGCTATTAAAATTTCTGATTAATTGTTTAATAAGGGAACAAGATTATCCGACCAAAGATCCGAACGAAATGAGAATCCTGACAAGGTGGAGTGATAATATAGCCGAGGGTAAGCACAGAACTATCAGTAGTATAGAGAGTATGTACAAGAGAATTCGTAAGGAAATAATAAAGTTACACGAACAACGTAAAGCAGCACAAGTAAGCGAGAAAGAGAATGACTCTTCTACTGAAGAGGTAGACGACGAGAATCCCGCCAGAATAGCGTATGTAGGAAAATCTAGATTTCCAGACCGCCATTTACGCCTAGAACACAAGTCAGTTTTTCATCATCCAGCACCAGAACAAGGTTCTCTAGAACAAGTATTTCAAGCTACCGATCACATTCTGAAATCACGAATCGGTTATAGTGAGTTAAGTACTATGCATGAACAAGAACTAGTCCGATCAGCAGTCCGATAGATTACTGATTCTACCACTTTTCCAGACGAAATAGTGGCACAAATGTTTCTGAAATTGCCCCCAGCCGAACAGCGACTGGTGGGTATGTATATGATCCAGCACCTCATTACTCTGTATGAGGGTCAACATTCTGATCCAGGTCCGTTACACGATGTCCTGAACGAGTTACTCCAGTATAGATGGAAAGGTTTAGGTACCGACTTAATTAGTGTCATTCTAGAACAGCGTCACAAATATAGTATGTTTTTGAACCCGCATTTTGTTCATGTCTCACCTCCAGAAAGTAAACCGTTTTACATAGATAGACAGAATCCGTTACGAGAAGTACACCCAGTTAGTACAACAGATGGTGAAATGCAAAGAGTATTTGTTTACACCCCGATTACAAAGATGGAACTCTTAGAGATGAAGAAATTAATTCCTTGTCATGACAAAGATCCAGCAGGGTTCCACCGAGAATTAAAAGACATGCTCCGTATGGGAGAATACACTTATCCAGATATTATTAAAATGTTAAAGGTCCTGTTGCCCGCAGGGGTATATGAGAAACTCAAGGAAAAAGATTGGGAGGTGGGAGAGAAAAAGATCGATTGGGCAGTTCTAGAAGCTGAAGATAAGATACGAGTACCAGGTACCGGTCTTGGAGATAAATGTAAAGAATTACCAGAACTGTTAATACAAGTTTTGCCCAGATTATTAGCCACTAAAAAGGAAGACTGGGATGCAATCTCAGCATGTAAACAGAAACAAGACGAAGACACTAGTGATTTTTATTCTAGATTTGAGAAATGTTTCATAATAAACAGTGGTTTGAAGACTAGTAGCGAGTCATACCCTCATCTTTTTGTTACTAAACTAGTCGAGAATTCAAGTCCACAAGTTAAGAATCGAGTTTTGAAAGTCGAAAGTACATGGCAAGCTAGTACTCCGTCCCAGATGTTACAGATGCTCCAGTACCACCAGAATAGAATCAGAGAAGAGCAAGAACACGAGAGAAAACGTATGAAAGACACGAAAATGAAAGTACTAGTTGCACAATCTGTTCCTCAAGACAGTCAGAAGAGGGGTCCGAGTCAAGCCAGTCATCCTGCAGCTCCCGTTAAAGGGACATGCAATTATTGTAAACAGCCAGGTCATTTCATAAATGAGTGTGCAGTTCTGAAACATAATATAGCTACTGGTAAGACTAAAGAAAGACCACGTCCGCCTAGACAAGAACAAGTTTCACAGACTCCTCAGCCACAAAATGCACAACAGACAGTTACAGTACCGCAGCCTATTGCTGCAACACAGCATGTCACACAGCAGATGTACCAGTATGCACAGTCCGAGTATCCAGAGTATCAGCCATATTCATGAAACAGCCTAGAGAGGGAGGTAGGCTTGCCTCTCATCGAGATACCTGTAGATCAAGAAGGTCCCTATGTTCATAGTCAAGTATTAGGGAAAGACAGAAAGTTTCTGATTGATACAGGGGCAAGTAGGACCACCATCAGTCACGCCGAAGTTCCAGGGGCTCCGCTCTCAGGCTCTAGAAATGTTTCCCTTGGATTTTCAGGAAAGCCAATTGTAAACGAGATATCTAAGCCAGTTACTCTAGAAGTAGGTCCATTGTCCCGCACTACTGATCTGTTACTTACAAAGTCATGCCCAGAAAATTTGTTAGGCATTAAGACACTGAAAGAATTAGGTGCAGTTATTTGCTGTTCCCCCGAGGGAATACGATTGTTCCTACGTGACTTCAAGGGTCACTATGTGTTACGAGATTTTGATCCGAGATTGTCTAATGTTCCGCAGCATCTATGGGCGCAAGGTCCAACTGATGTAGGTTTTATGCAAATCACACCCCATCGTGTGACTCTCAAGCCAGGTGTAGTGTTACCACGAATCAGACAGTACAGACTGCCACCTGAGGCTGTAGCAGCCTTATCCAAAATTATTGACGAGCTCATGGCTCAAGGAGTAGTTGTAGAAACTGACTCCAATGTATGTAATTCTCCGATCATTCCAGTCATGAAACGTACTGATCCAAATGCACCTCCAGTATATCGATTAGTGATTGACCTTCGAGAACTCAATAAATGTATTATTCCCCAGTATCCAGTTGTCCCAGATATCTCTTCCCTATTGACAGCCATTGATTCCGAAGCCTCATTTTTTACAGTCATAGACCTCAAGAACGCGTTTTTCAGTGTCCCCATTCATCCAGACAGCCAGTTTCTTTTCGGATTTTGTTTAAATGGAAGGAGCTATAAATTCACACGAGCTCCTCAAGGTTTCACAGAAAGTCCTAGCATTTACAGTCAAGCACTTAAGAGACAACTAGACAACATTCGCATGCCAACTGACACTGCCCTGCTCCAGTATGTTGATGATCTACTGATCACAGCCCGTTCTGAACGTGCTTGCGAGCGAGCATCACTTACAGTCTTGTATTTCCTTGCCGAGATGGGGCACAAGGTGTCCCCTTCGAAGCTTCAATTCTGTGTACAGCAAGTGATCTACTTAGGCCACTTACTGTCCAAGTGGGGTAGGCAGTTGACACCAGACCGTATCCAGTTAATAGCGAGTCTTCCTCAGCCCAAGACACAGAAGGAGGTACGTGCTTTTATCGGCCTTACTTCTTATTGTAGACAATGGATTCCTCAGTATGCATTTCTAGCTAAACCACTGATACAGTTAACGACACAGGAGACAGCCGTATCGACTGTCCTCCCTTGGTCATCTGAACATACACTTAGTTTCAATGAGTTAAAGAAAGCCTTATGCCAAGCTCCAGTTCTAGCTACACCGAACTACAGTAAGCCTTTTACACTTTTCGTCACTGAACGTAAAGGTACAGCATTATCTGTTCTCACACAAGATCAAGCAGGACAGTACAAGCCTTGTGCTTATTTTTCGAGCACATTAGATCCTGTAGCCCAGGCTCTGCCTGCGTGCCTCAAGTCAGTTGCAGCCACAGCACTAGCTATCAGACAAAGTGATTCCATAGTATTAGGACATTCCCTGACAGTACAAGTTCCACACTCCGTGGAAGTTCTTTTAAACCGAACACAAACTCAGCACTTGACAATTGCACGTTTAACAGGTTATGAATTGACATTGTTCCAGCCACACATAGAAATCAGACGCTGCAATGTTTTAAATCCTGCTACACTGTTACCGTCAGTTAATTCGAATCCTGCCACACACGACTGAGTGGAAGTAGTTAACATTATGACTAAGCCAAGACAAGATCTGACAGATATTCCATTACCAGATCCCGACCTGACACTTTATGTGGATGGTTCATGTATGAGAACAAGTACAGGAGAACTAGTAGCCGCGTATGCAGTGACTACTGACACCGAAGTAATTGAAACACACCGTATTGACACCCTGTCTGCTCAAGCAGCAGAGCTAGTTGCTCTGACACAAGCCTGCATACACGCTAAGAACCTGAAAGTTAATGTTTACACAGATTCACGCTACGCATTTGGAGTTGTACACGACTTCGGAGTGCTCTGGCAGGAGAGAGGTTTCATGACTTCTCACGGAACCAAGATTCAGCATGGTCTCCTTATTCAAGCTCTGTTAGATGCCATACATTTACCGACATCTATTGCTATCATGAAGTGCAAAGCACACACTAAAGTTACTGACACTATTTCCCAGGGTAATGATCTAGCAGATCGCACAGCCAAGCTTACAGCACAGACTCTAGACATTCCAGTTAATCTGACGCAGACACATACTCCAGATCCGACTACATGTATGACAGTTAAGGACCCTACTCAAGATGTCATAGATATCCAGTTACATGCTACTCCCGATGAAATCAAGAAATGGTCCGAACAAGGAGGGGTCTAGACAGATCAGGGATGGGTAACGAAGGGTAGAGCCACATGGTTTCTCCCCGACTCTATGGTTCAAGTCATTATCAATACCGCACATAGTCCAGCACATTTAGGAGAAAAAGCTATGTTAGACAGTATCCAGAACATTTGGTTCAATAAGCATTTACGAGCTGCAGCCAAGCAGAAAGTCCGTACCTGTATGATATGTTGCCAGTTTAATCCAGGTAAAAGTGTCCCGGTGGAACAAGGTGGATTCCAGCCCCCTGACCACCCTTTTGAAGTCCTCCAGATGGATTATATTCAGATGGAGCGATGTCGAGGTTTCAAGTATGTCCTTGTAGTTGTATGCGCTTTGTCCAGGTGGACAGAGGCATATCCAGTTCCAGATTACACAGCCGCGACCACTGCCAAGCAGTTGGTTCGTGAATTCTTCCCCCGTTATGGACTCCCTAGAGTCGTATATTCAGATAACGGCCAGCCATTCTCATCTGAGTTGATGAAACACGTTTCCCTGTTGTTAGGGTACCAGTGGAAGTTCCATTGTGTACGCCATCCAGAAGCAGCCGGTCTCGTAGAGAGACATAATCAGACCTTGAAGATCCGAATTGCCAAAGTATGTAAAGAGAAAGGTGTGGACTGGCTAGTAGCTCTGCCAGTCGCTTTATTTTATATGCGCATGGTCGCGCATTCCAGATCAGGTCTGTCCCCGTATGAGGTCGTATTCGGCCGCCCCCCTAATATGTGGGGTACACCTAGACCTCGAAGTATTACCGATGTTTCAAGTAATATGCTGACAGATTACCTAGCTTCCTTGATGTCTGCCCTACACTCTTGTCGTTCACAGGTTGCCGCCGCATTTCCAGACAATACCGAGGTGGCACCGCATGAAATCGTTCCCGGATGCATGGTTCTCGTGAGGAACTTTGATCGTTCAAGTCCGCTGGAGCCTCGCTGGAAGGAGCCCAGACAGGTCCTCCTGGCCACCCGTACTGCCGTCAAGCTGGAAGGCAGGAAGGGCTGGGTCCATTTGTCTCATGTGAAGAAATTTTACGGACTGAAGCCTGTTTCTAAGAACATTTCCCAGGATTCAAAAGACTGCCAAAGTACTATTCTTAAGGACTGTCCCGCAAAAGACAATGATACTGAACCCTCCCTGTTAGAGAAAACTCCGCAACAGGAGTATAAGAAAAAATTAAGGTCTAGTAAAATAAGTCAGCCAGTTTGATTGTCTAAGTCCTCCCCTAGGTGAAACGGTTTGACCGGTTTCTGACATGTATAAAATAGACCCCCATAGTGAGAGAGTTAGTCAAAACTCAATTCGATGTATCGTTTTTCTAAGTTTCATATTGTTTTTCAGCCTTATGACTACCTGCACCAGTTATGCTTTTTATTTGTATTTTCCAGTTTCTCATGTAAATAAGTTTCCTAATGTTACAGTAGAACACACGTTTAGTGATCTGCCTCCTCATGAACTCTCTTATCGTCTTGCTATGCGTAATAATTCCTTTATCCGCATGTTACATTATTCACACCAGACCAGCAATGCCACTAATTGTTGGGTGTGTGGTCGACTCCCCCCTTTCCAGACACCGAAGGGAGTTCTGCCACTCTTTCCTTATCCATTTTCACATAATGGTTCGTGTGGAGCATGGTCCACGTTAACGTCATCCTCAACAGATATGTCTTTTCTTAACAGTACATGTTTTCCAGACAAGCAAGGTCTTCCCCACAGAACAGGGTTAGATCTAGAGAATGAAGTTTACAATTTAGGTAATTATTCTTCTAATTTCATGGTCCTGAATGTTCAGTCTGATCCTACTCAAGACTTACCTGCTATTTCAGTATTACCAGTCAAAGGCGAATTATGTGTCAGAAAGAATGGTTCCATACACGTAGGACATAGTGATTGTACTACTATTGTCAAGTATAGTGACAGTAGGAAATCCATTTTCAAAGCTTCACGTCATTCTTATTTTGTTTGTGGTCAGATCGCATATGTTCGTCTGCCCCTCGATTGGGAGGGAACCTGTTACATTGCCTTCCTACTGCCACCAGTTTTTCTAGCCCCACCTGACTATCATAGGAATTCCCACCTAGTACATACTAGACACAAGAGAGACCTCCCGATTGTCGATTATACTGAAACTGCTCTAGAACAATACATAGATATCAATAAAGGTGTCTTCCCTTATTTAGGCACTGTTGTGAATAGTAAACTGATACGTAGATTAACGAGAACCCTTGAAGCAGTAGTGATTGAGACTACTTCTGCTCTAGGTAACTTGACCGAAGAGCAATCCTTTATGAGAATTGTCGTGCTCCAGAATCGTCTCGTCCTTGACGTCATACTGGCCGATAGGGGCGGGGCTTGTAGAGTCATCGGATCTAGTTGCTGCATTTTCATTCCAAATAACGCGCCGTCTGTTTATTCAGCTATAACCAGACTCCATAAAATTGCCCATATGTTACACCAAGATCCAGGCACCTGGACATGATCCGGTTGGTTCTGGAATATAATTTCCGCCTTGGGATGGAAAGTCTTGTCCTTTCTAGGTATTGCAGTAGCAATCATATTCAGTTGCTGCCTCTGTATACAATGTGGCCCTGCGATTTGTGGCATTTGTGCTACCTCTTGTATTCCTAGTCCCAAGTCCCGTTCTAGATCCCGTTCCAAGAAAATTCGAGACGAGCAAATGATACTGTATGAAATGATAGATGGTATCATGAATATTGATGTTTCCTGATGGAAACGTAGTGACAAGGAGGGAATGTGGAAAAGTAAATTTTGCCATGTTCTGTGTCCCTACGTGTCCTCCATCTTATGTTATATGTGCATGATTAATATGCATATGTATTCCCCATGATCGATTAAAGACGCAATTATAGTTGTGTCCATCTCTAGTAGGCCAGTTTCCAGTTCTCGTGAAAGCTACGAGTATTAGGCCTATGTAAAGTTACGTTGCCACGTTTCCCAGTGTGCACGTTATTTCATTGTAAAGTCCCCGTTTCTAGGCCTCAAAAGGGCCTGGACACCAGATTCAGCTCCTGTCTCCTGAAATCCTCGCTGAGGAGCGATACAGCCCCCACCTGTATTCCTGACCCTTCACTTACTTCCTGCCTCACAGTGCCCGGTTCAGCCTGGCTCTGCCTCTGAGTCTGCCAAGAGTATGTTATGATTCTAGTTATCAGTCCAGCCCTCCTTCTCTGCATTCCTAAGCTACTGAACCGCATCAATAGTTTCCGTCATTGTCTAGCCTTTACGTCTCCATGCAAGAGAAATACTGTATTTATGGTCATTTAATATTCTTCATCACGCACTACATGTAGAATAATGCATGCACCAGTCTTAGAGTCTGTTAGCCTTTACCCCGATAACTTTTGGATTCTATCAACATGTTCTCTAAACATCAGATACTAGATATTGTTTAGGCACATGTCGCCCTGACTCTCCAGACTTCAGTCTCTGCTCCTAGTACAGAGTTCATAGCCCCCAGCTTCTCCTAGTAACACGTCATAGTCAGTCTGCGCGCACCATTAGGTTAGAGGTCCCGGCTCCTTAGGTAGCCCCCTCCATGTTTCCGCCCCATTTATGACATATTCTGTTACGTTTACATCACATGTCTATGTATACGCCTCCTGTTACACCCACTTTCACCCTTATCTTTCGCGACTGCTATTGACCACACCCACTGCTCCGCCTACTGTATTCATTGTATTGCAACTGTTTTAGTATATATGCTTGTGTATTGTTATTAAAGTTAGCGCGCTCATCCCAGATCCAGCCCCGGCAGCTGCCGGGCCACGCCAGTCCAATCCGGCCCCCCTGTCGGGCCCTGCCATCCTATTCCTGTGCAGGTTGTCCTGTTCCTGTCCTTTATGCTGTATTAAACCTGCAAACTCCTACTACCTCGAATCTTGACTCTTATTTATTGAGCTATCTGTTATTGCTATGTCCAGTAAAACCTAGATCCGGTATTATTTATTTATATACCACATAATGGCGCCCGAATAGGGACTTGCCCTTTCCCCACGCGCCGGTGAAGCCACGCGTGCCCCCTGATCCTCTGCAGCCGTGACGGAACCATACCGTGCACGTGCAGATATTTCTGCTTCAAGTATCCCTCAGGCCCACGGAGGAGACGGAGGTTGCGGTCCAGCATCCAGACGAGGCGGTGGAGGAACGCGGCGAGTCCCGACCAGAGCCCAAGCCGAGAGTCCAAGGTCCGAGGTATCCGGAGGCCCACCCGTAACAGAAGTCCGAAGTTCGTCCATCCGGCGTCGAAGCAGTCCAGTCCAGTCCGAGGCTTTCCGTTCTTGCTGCCCGGTGAGTACCGTTGCTGGGGTAGTATCTAGACAGGGTCAATCTAATTGTCTCTGGTCCGTGGGGTTTGGTGGTACACATATCCCAAAACGAAGTGTCCACTTCGGTGGATGCGGGTCCTGACGTGTCTCTTTATGAGACCGGTGAGTTTCGTACTGTTTTAGCAGTGCATCTAGTCTCTGTTCTAGTCAGTTCAGTTCTCGAGAAAATTCATGTATTCTGTTTTCCGTATTCCAGGTAGTATTCTGTTCGAACTGTTATTTTAAATGTTCTTCATGTATTTTAATGTCGTGGTATGAGAGCGGTGTAATTATCGTGTTTATTGTGTATTGTATTGTGTCTAGGTTACAGTTCAGTCATGCCCTTATTCTCTAAACTACGTCAGTTAAAAACCAGAAAAGGTCTGCTAGAAGCAGCAGTTCCTGTCCCGCCTAGGGACAGTCCAGGTCATTTTATGTATCAGAAGCATGGCATAAGTGCCATATTATATCTAGATTTATGGGTAGAGTATACCAAACAGTTAGAAGAAAAGCATAGATGGCCCGTATCGGGTACATGGGATGCCGAGTGCATCATGCGAGTAGAAGAAGCATTATGGAAAAAGAAAGCCAGACAGTCACAGAAAGATGCCATCGAGTTATGGCGCAAAGAATCTCATAAAAGAACCGAAAAAGAAATCAGAAAGTCTGAATTAAGTAGAGAATCTATAGAGCGAGCCCAAGAAAGAGAATTAATCGAGATAGGTGAACGAGTTAAAACCGAACAGTCAGACAGACAGAGGAATGCCCTCATTAAGGGTATGTATCCTCTCCTTGCCGAGGGTTTGCCAAAAGCAACCCCGGAGGCATCCAGTAATTTTCCGCCACCATTAGTTCCGACCAAGCTACGTCACAAACCGACCGCAGCTGATATTTTCATCTCGTCCTATTTGGACGACACAGTCCCAGAATATGCAAATCCTGTTCCGCCAGTCCCTGTAAATCAAGCAATTCCTGTTCCTCCAGACACCGGAGTACCTGTTACGGTACCCCCGGTCCAGCCTGCATTTCAATTTCCCACTCTGCCAGCACGAAGAGTATCAGTCGATGATACCAGTTTAGGGGCCGCAGGAGGAGGTCCTCCTGGTACCCCGCCACCACACCAACGTTTAACGTTAGTCGAGTTACATGAATGTGCGTTACAGCGTACGCCCAAATATAAGTCCGTTGCAGATATCCGACGAGCTCTTACTGAATGCCGCTATGATCCAGTCGCAGGTGATGATAGTACAGTTATATATTCCATCCGTGTAAGACGGGTGACCGGGTATTTGGACACCCTACCAGATATGAAAGAAGATCTAGACAGAATATATCGTTTCATCCGTACAGGACAAGATCCAGAAAGTATTGGCGAAGCCATGTCTCAAAGAAAAGCTGAGATCCAGCTCATGCTATTAAAATTTCTGATTAATTGTTTAATAAGGGAACAAGATTATCCGACCAAAGATCCGAACGAAATGAGAATCCTGACAAGGTGGAGTGATAATATAGCCAAGGGTAAGCACAGAACTATCAGTAGTATAGAGAGTATGTACAAGAGAATTCGTAAGGAAATAATAAAGTTACACGAACAACATAAAGCAGCACAAGTAAGCGAGAAAGAGAATGACTCTTCTACTGAAGAGGTAGACGACGAGAATCCCGCCAGAATAGCGTATGTAGGAAAATCTAGATTTCCAGACCGCCATTTACGCCTAGAACACAAGTCAGTTTTTCATCATCCAGCACCAGAACAAGGTTCTCTAGAACAAGTATTTCAAGCTACCGATCACATTCTGAAATCACGAATCGGTTATAGTGAGTTAAGTACTATGCATGAACAAGAACTAGTCCGATCAGCAGTCCGATGGATTACTGATTCTACCACTTTTCCAGACGAAATAGTGGCACAAATGTTTCTGAAATTGCCCCCAGCCGAACAGCGACTGGTGGGTATGTATATGATCCAGCACCTCATTACTCTGTATGAGGGTCAACATTCTGATCCAGGTCCGTTACACGATGTCCTGAACGAGTTACTCCAGTATAGATGGAAAGGTTTAGGTACCGACTTAATTAGTGTCATTCTAGAACAGCGTCACAAATATAGTATGTTTTTGAACCCGCATTTTGTTCATGTCTCACCTCCAGAAAGTAAACCGTTTTACATAGATAGACAGAATCCGTTACGAGAAGTACACCCAGTTAGGACAACAGATGGTGAAATGCAAAGAGTATTTGTTTACACCCCGATTACAAAGATGGAACTCTTAGAGATGAAGAAATTAATTCCTTGTCATGACAAAGATCCAGCAGGGTTCCACCGAGAATTAAAAGACATGCTCCGTATGGGAGAATACACTTATCCAGATATTATTAAAATGTTAAAGGTCCTGTTGCCCGCAGGGGTATATGAGAAACTCAAGGAAAAAGATTGGGAGGTGGGAGAGAAAAAGATCGATTGGGCAGTTCTAGAAGCTGAAGATAAGATACGAGTACCAGGTACCGGTCTTGGAGATAAATGTAAAGAATTACCAGAACTGTTAATACAAGTTTTGCCCAGATTATTAGCCACTAAAAAGGACGACTGGGATGCAATCTCAGCATGTAAACAGAAACAAGACGAAGACACTAGTGATTTTTATTCTAGATTTGAGAAATGTTTCATAATAAACAGTGGTTTGAAGACGAGTAGCGAGTCATACCCTCATCTTTTTGTTACTAAACTAGTCGAGAATTCAAGTCCACAAGTTAAGAATCGAGTTTTGAAAGTCGAAAGTACATGGCAAGCTAGTACTCCATCCCAGATGTTACAGATGCTCCAGTACCACCAGAATAGAATCAGAGAAGAGCAAGAACACGAGAGAAAACGTATGAAAGACACGAAAATGAAAGTACTAGTTGCACAATCTGTTCCTCAAGACAGTCAGAAGAGGGGTCCGAGTCAAGCCAGTCATCCTGCAGCTCCCGTTAAAGGGACATGCAATTATTGTAAACAGCCAGGTCATTTCATAAATGAGTGTGCAGTTCTGAAACATAATATAGCTACTGGTAAGACTAAAGAAAGACCACGTCCGCCTAGACAAGAACAAGTTTCACAGACTCCTCAGCCACAAAATGCACAACAGACAGTTACAGTACCGCCGCCTATTGCTGCAACACAGCATGTCACACAGCAGATGTACCAGTATGCACAGTCCGAGTATCCAGAGTATCAGCCATATTCATGAAACAGCCTAGAGAGGGAGGTAGGCTTGCCTCTCATCGAGATACCTGTAGATCAAGAAGGTCCCTATGTTCATAGTCAAGTATTAGGGAAAGACAGAAAGTTTCTGATTGATACAGGGGCAAGTAGGACCACCATCAGTCACGCCGAAGTTCCAGGGGCTCCGCTCTCAGGCTCTAGAAATGTTTCCCTTGGATTTTCAGGAAAGCCAATTGTAAACGAGATATCTAAGCCAGTTACTCTAGAAGTAGGTCCATTGTCCCGCACTACTGATCTGTTACTTACAAAGTCATGCCCAGAAATTTTGTTAGGCATTAAGACACTGAAAGAATTAGGTGCAGTTATTTGCTGTTCCCCCGAGGGAATACGATTGTTCCTACGTGACTTCAAGGGTCACTATGTGTTACGAGATTTTGATCCGAGATTGTCTAATGTTCCGCAGCATCTATGGGCGCAAGGTCCAACTGATGTAGGTTTTATGCAAATCACACCCCATCGTGTGACTCTCAAGCCAGGTGTAGTGTTACCACGAATCAGACAGTACAGACTGCCACCTGAGGCTGTAGCAGCCTTATCCAAAATTATTGACGAGCTCATGGCTCAAGGAGTAGTTGTAGAAACTGACTCCAATGTATGTAATTCTCCGATCATTCCAGTCATGAAACGTACTGATCCAAATGCACCTCCAGTATATCGATTAGTGATTGACCTTCGAGAACTCAATAAATGTATTATTCCCCAGTATCCAGTTGTCCCAGATATCTCTTCCCTATTGACAGCCATTGATTCCGAAGCCTCATTTTTTACAGTCATAGACCTCAAGAACGCGTTTTTCAGTGTCCCCATTCATCCAGACAGCCAGTTTCTTTTCGGATTTTGTTTAAATGGAAGGAGCTATAAATTCACACGAGCTCCTCAAGGTTTCACAGAAAGTCCTAGCATTTACAGTCAAGCACTTAAGAGACAACTAGACAACATTCGCATGCCAACTGACACTGCCCTGCTCCAGTATGTTGATGATCTACTGATCACAGCCCGTTCTGAACGTGCTTGCGAGCGAGCATCACTTACAGTCTTGTATTTCCTTGCCGAGATGGGGCACAAGGTGTCCCCTTCGAAGCTTCAATTCTGTGTACAGCAAGTGATCTACTTAGGCCACTTACTGTCCAAGTGGGGTAGGCAGTTGACACCAGACCGTATCCAGTTAATAGCGAGTCTTCCTCAGCCCAAGACACAGAAGGAGGTACGTGCTTTTATCGGCCTTACTTCTTATTGTAGACAATGGATTCCTCAGTATGCATTTCTAGCTAAACCACTGATACAGTTAACGACACAGGAGACAGCCGTATCGACTGTCCTCCCTTGGTCATCTGAACATACACTTAGTTTCAATGAGTTAAAGAAAGCCTTATGCCAAGCTCCAGTTCTAGCTACACCGAACTACAGTAAGCCTTTTACACTTTTCGTCACTGAACGTGAAGGTACAGCATTATCTGTTCTCACACAAGATCAAGCAGGACAGTACAAGCCTTGTGCTTATTTTTCGAGCACATTAGATCCTGTAGCCCAGGCTCTGCCTGCGTGCCTCAAGTCAGTTGCAGCCACAGCACTAGCTATCAGACAAAGTGATTCCATAGTATTAGGACATTCCCTGACAGTACAAGTTCCACACTCCGTGGAAGTTCTTTTAAACCGAACACAAACTCAGCACTTGACAATTGCACGTTTAACAGGTTATGAATTGACATTGTTCCAGCCACACATAGAAATCAGACGCTGCAATGTTTTAAATCCTGCTACACTGTTACCGTCAGTTAATTCGAATCCTGCCACACACGACTGTGTGGAAGTAGTTAACATTATGACTAATCCAAGACAAGATCTGACAGATATTCCATTACCAGATCCCGACCTGACACTTTATGTGGATGGTTCATGTATGAGAACAAGTACAGGAGAACTAGTAGCCGCGTATGCAGTGACTACTGACACCGAAGTAATTGAAACACACCGTATTGACACCCTGTCTGCTCAAGCAGCAGAGCTAGTTGCTCTGACACAAGCCTGCATACACGCTAAGAACCTGAAAGTTAATGTTTACACAGATTCACGCTACGCATTTGGAGTTGTACACGACTTCGGAGTGCTCTGGCAGGAGAGAGGTTTCATGACTTCTCACGGAACCAAGATTCAGCATGGTCTCCTTATTCAAGCTCTGTTAGATGCCATACATTTACCGACATCTATTGCTATCATGAAGTGCAAAGCACACACTAAAGTTACTGACACTATTTCCCAGGGTAATGATCTAGCAGATCGCACAGCCAAGCTTACAGCACAGACTCTAGACATTCCAGTTAATCCGACGCAGACACATACTCCAGATCCGACTACATGTATGACAGTTAAGGACCCTACTCAAGATGTCATAGATATCCAGTTACATGCTACTCCCGATGAAATCAAGAAATGGTCCGAACAAGGAGGGGTCCAGACAGATCAGGGATGGGTAACGAAGGGTAGAGCCACATGGTTTCTCCCCGACTCTATGGTTCAAGTCATTATCAATACCGCACATAGTCCAGCACATTTAGGAGAAAAAGCTATGTTAGACAGTATCCAGAACATTTGGTTCAATAAGCATTTACGAGCTGCAGCCAAGCAGAAAGTCCGTACCTGTATGATATGTTGCCAGTTTAATCCAGGTAAAAGTGTCCCGGTGGAACAAGGTGGATTCCAGCCCCCTGACCACCCTTTTGAAGTCCTCCAGATGGATTATATTCAGATGGAGCGATGTCGAGGTTTCAAGTATGTCCTTGTAGTTGTATGCGCTTTGTCCAGGTGGACAGAGGCATATCCAGTTCCAGATTACACAGCCGCGACCACTGCCAAGCAGTTGGTTCGTGAATTCTTCCCCCGTTATGGACTCCCTAGAGTCGTATATTCAGATAACGGCCAGCCATTCTCATCTGAGTTGATGAAACACGTTTCCCTGTTGTTAGGGTACCAGTGGAAGTTCCATTGTGTACGCCATCCAGAAGCAGCCGGTCTCGTAGAGAGACATAATCAGACCTTGAAGATCCGAATTGCCAAAGTATGTAAAGAGAAAGGTGTGGACTGGCTAGTAGCTCTGCCAGTCGCTTTATTTTATATGCGCATGGTCGCGCATTCCAGATCAGGTCTGTCCCCGTATGAGGTCGTATTCGGCCGCCCCCCTAATATGTGGGGTACACCTAGACCTCGAAGTATTACCGATGTTTCAAGTAATATGCTGACAGATTACCTAGCTTCCTTGATGTCTGCCCTACACTCTTGTCGTTCACAGGTTGTCGCCGCATTTCCAGACAATACCGAGGTGGCACCGCATGAAATCGTTCCCGGATGCATGGTTCTCGTGAGGAACTTTGATCGTTCAAGTCCGCTGGAGCCTCGCTGGAAGGAGCCCAGACAGGTCCTCCTGGCCACCCGTACTGCCGTCAAGCTGGAAGGCAGGAAGGGCTGGGTCCATTTGTCTCATGTGAAGAAATTTTACGGACTGAAGCCTGTTTCTAAGAACATTTCCCAGGATTCAAAAGACTGCCAAAGTACTATTCTTAAGGACTGTCCCGCAAAAGACAATGATACTGAACCCTCCCTGTTAGAGAAAACTCCGCAACAGGAGTATAAGAAAAAATTAAGGTCTAGTAAAATAAGTCAGCCAGTTTGATTGTCTAAGTCCTCCCCTAGGTGAAACGGTTAGACCGGTTTCTGACATGTATAAAATAGACCCCCATAGTGAGAGAGTTAGTCAAAACTCAATTCGATGTATCGTTTTTCTAAGTTTCATATTGTTTTTCAGCCTTATGACTACCTGCACCAGTTATGCTTTTTATTTGTATTTTCCAGTTTCTCATGTAAATAAGTCTCCTAATGTTACAGTAGAACACACGTTTAGTGATCTGCCTCCTCATGAACTCTCTTATCGTCTTGCTATGCGTAATAATTCCTTTATCCGCATGTTACATTATTCACACCAGACCAGCAATGCCACTAATTGTTGGGTGTGTGGTCGACTCCCCCCTTTCCAGACACCGAAGGGAGTTCTGCCACTCTTTCCTTATCCATTTTCACATAATGGTTCGTGTGGAGCATGGTCCACGTTAACGTCATCCTCAACAGATATGTCTTTTCTTAACAGTACATGTTTTCCAGACAAGCAAGGTCTTCCCCACAGAACAGGGTTAGATCTAGAGAATGAAGTTTACAATTTAGGTAATTATTCTTCGAATTTCATGGTCCTGAATGTTCAGTCTGATCCTACTCCAGACTTACCTGCTATTTCAGTATTACCAGTCAAAGGCGAATTATGTGTCAGAAAGAATGGTTCCATACACGTAGGACATAGTGATTGTACTACTATTGTCAAGTATAGTGACAGTAGGAAATCCATTTTCAAAGCTTCACGTCATTCTTTTAAAATTTGCAATGTAATTTATTGTTGATCCCAGTTTTATATTATTACAAATAGAATTTTATAAAGTTGAATTTGTATTTTTATATAGGCCTATTAGATGCTTTTTTTAAGATTATTATAGTCCGATCAGCAGTCCGATGGATTACTGATTCTACCACTTTTCCAGACGAAATAGTGGCACAAATGTTTCTGAAATTGCCCCCAGCCGAACAGCGACTGGTGGGTATGTATATGATCCAGCACCTCATTACTCTGTATGAGGGTCAACATTCTGATCCAGGTCCGTTACACGATGTCCTGAACGAGTTACTCCAGTATAGATGGAAAGGTTTAGGTACCGACTTAATTAGTGTCATTCTAGAACAGCGTCACAAATATAGTATGTTTTTGAACCCGCATTTTGTTCATGGCAAACATGTATTTAAGTGCATTTTTAAATGGGGTAACAACGTAACTGCAATGTTTATTTAAACATTGCCAGTTTAATTGAATTGTGAAAACTTTTAGGGGGGTAATGCTTTTTTTATACCCTTGGAGAGGGCGGCATTAGAAAGTTTGAAGACTACTATCTCAGGGTAATATCATTAGTGCGGGCTACTTTTATGTTATTCACACATTCAGCCCCAGTGCAAATAATTAAAATTGTTTGTGGTCAAAATCAAATAAATTGTGATTCAAGTCCCTCTTTCCATGAAAAGCATATTCAAACAGTACATATGGGAGTTTAGTCTCATTTGCAAAAGCAAAATTGTATTAAAAATAAAGTTTTTTTTGCTTTTCACCGTACACATCTTGGCCAAAGTGCATTAGACCTGGATTGATACTACCCACATAACTGCACATATCTCTGGCAGGTAGTGGGCAAAGAGGAGTATTGAGATCCCCTTCCATATCATACAATTTTCCACACTTCTCTGGGAACCATAAAATTCTAAACTTTCTAACAAAGGATGACCAATCAAACAGAAGCAGCAATATACTTTCCTTCAATATTATGTCCCATGTCATTTTTGTCTTAATGATATTTTTGCCACGATATTCTGATACAAGGATATTTAAAACTCAATATTGAGATGCCATACCACATCAAGACTGACATTCACAGAGTTTTGGAGCTTGTGTTACAATTTTTAAACTGTCTTTTTCTGCACTTTAGCCACAGTGAAGGCAGTAGGAGCAGGCTGTGAGGGGTCAGGAGACAATAAGGCAGTGCAATGGGAGGAGTCCTGTTTCTCTGAGGCAGATTTTGATATACACAGTCATTTTCTTGGACAATCTCTCTGCCCACCTATAGTAAGGATAGAAGGTTGAAGACTGTTTGCACTATGAACCCATTAACAGGGTTTTATGGTAGGCATCAAGGTCATATTTTTAGGATAGGATGTATGTTTATAAAGCGTTCGATTGCCGTGGCGTCTTGGCGCTAGTGTATGTCAGAGGAAAGGCAATGCTATCACCAAAAGGACTAGATATATGAGAAAAGCAATTTTTTCACATCTTTCCTAAAACTCTGCCGATTTGCTTGGATTTTCACCCTGGACCAAGCATGTTAGAGTGTCAGTGCTTCAAGGTAGTCCTTCAAGATAGGCGGCCACTAACAATAAGACTGAAAAACACAGAGAGTCAGTCCATCATAATCTCTCGAAAAAATCTTGAGGAAATTCTTTTACACTCTACAGATATACTAGGAGGCAGAAAGCTTTCTTTAGATAACCCTCATTCCCCAGGGTTTCCCCTTGGTGGCATGCTTCATCACTTGTTTCTTACCAGTCTGCTGCTGAACAGGCATGCTGTGACCAACAAATAAGTGGGAGCACTGATAGTATTACGACTAATCCTGATGAAAGAATAATCCTGATGGAAAAATAGGAGTTGGGGCTTCTATAGAAAAATTAAAAAATACCTGGTTACGGTAAAACGCTATTTATTCGCACCTCTAGCCGTTATGGTTAAAACATGGGGAAAGAAGGAATCCCAAAGGGAAGCTCCGGGGTTTCACTGGGCAACAAGTTTCAAGCCCTACCCCAAGGCTTTTCTTCAGGACTAAGTGTATCTACTTCATGAAGCCACACCTGTAAATTGTGAAATTCATTGCATACTAATCCGAAATATCTGCAAAAATACACTTCACTCCAAGGGCAATTCCCCAGGTCTTCATCTAGCAGACAATCAACAGCCCCCCATTCAAAGGAAACCAATGCCACTTTACACTGGCACTCAGAGGCGTCTACTACACCTACTTGGTGAAACACATTAGGGACCACCTGCTCTTCAGACCCTGGGTGATAGCTGAAAGTAGTCACGCTAGCTCCTATGTCTCTCTGAGCCTGAACCCTCTGTCCATTGATGGTCACCTACTGCCTGTAGGTGTTACTTATTGTTCTCAGGTATAAGGGTCTTGTGAATCATCTCATTGACTCCTAGTGAGACAAGTGTCATCTCAGCTGGCTCTGACCTTTCTCTTGGAACTAACTCCTCCCCAAGTGCTACACTGGCAAACACCTGTGACTGCCCACCGGTGGGTGACTGGACCCGCTTGTGGCACTTGGGATCCCCTTTCATGTTACCCACCTGATCACATGCATAGCACCTTAGGAGTTCCCTCTCTGCAAGCTCCCCTGTAAAGATCCATGGTTTATTATCACCTGCGGGCAGGAATCCTTACCCTGGAAACTATATTGAGGCCCTTTAGAGAAGTCCCTCTGTTTACCTCTGTCCCTCCTACACTTCTGCCTGCCCACTCTTGGCAGAGTCTCCCTCATTCCTCTTGTAGACCCTTATGCTCATCCAGTGGTACACCTCCCGAGCAAGCTTACTAAGGTCAGTCAGCTTGCCATCAATCAAGTGCTGGCTCAGCTCTGGGAAACATAAACTATACAAGTGCTCCTATGCAATTATATTGTATATCCCAACATAGTCTGCTACCGTATTACCCTGCACCCATCCATCCAGTGTTCTGCAAAAAGAATCTACACATTCAAGCAAAGTTTGGGAATCAGACTTCTTGTTTGTCCTAAACCTTACCTTGTACTGCTCTGGGGTGTGACCATATCTAGTGATCAGAGCGTCCTTTATGGCAGAGGAGGTGAGACCCTGGACTGGCCCTAGGGATGTCAAAGTGTCGCTCCCATCTACCTCAAAGTGGTGCCAAAGACCAGCCCCCCAGTGTATGTCAGGGACTTGGTGCTTGTGGGGAGCTGACTCATCTTTCGGAATCCACTGGTGTATGTCATCCTCCTTTCTCTAATCTTTCACTACATCTTTGGGAATATACACCCTTCTATCAGACTGCTCGGTACATGTACTGCCACAGTTTGTGCTGGACTCTGCCTGCTCAGCCTTGATGTCCTACTCCTTCAAACTTATCTCATAAGCCAAAAGCAATTTCTTTACATCCAGAGCTAGGGTCATATCCTTTTCCTTCCTTTCATCTCCTATCTCCTCCTTTCACTTTTCAATCAGAGCTTCTCATACTCCAGCTCATGCTCTCTGGCCCTTTGTCTGTCTTCCCGCTTCTCTGGAGACAAACCCTTTGAAAAGACACTCCTGCCTGCTCTGGGGGATATCTCCTCTCCAGGCAGGTCCAGAGTCAACAATACATCCTGCTGCAGACATAGCTCCCCAGCTTTTACCATAGGGTCCTCTGAATGCCTGCTCACATTTCTGGCTGCTACCCAGTCCCTCAGTACCTTTTGTAGCTCCTCTTTGTTGATGAGGTTTCTAACTGAGATTTTAAAATTCTTGCAGATGGATTTCAGTTGCTGCACAGTGTAGGTGTTCAACCTTTCCTCCTAACAAACCACCCACAGTGATTTAATTTAATTTAATTGCGGGTTTATATAGCGCTAGGAATCGACTCCCGGAGGAGTAATCCACGCTTCGACCGCTGGGGAACCCGTCCTGGCTCACCCTGAGAGATGGTCCCAGATGGGTATCTCTAAGGTGCGACCAAGCATCCCCGGCGATCTGGGGGGCCGTTGTGAAGATGAGGCAAGCTGATGCCCAGAGTTGCCGCATGTGGTCTCTGACTAGAGTAGGCACCGAGGCGAGAATTATCGAGTCCGCTGACCCTGGTCCATGACCCTGCCGCGTCGGTAATTGAACCCTGGTCCCGGGCCGTTCTCTGCTTACGGGTCTGCCGCCTCTAACCAGTGAGCCACACTTCTCCACTGATGCAACTGAAGATGCTCTAGACATAGACATGAACATGTGGAAAGTTCAAAGAGTTTCAGAAGAAACTCAAAAAGGTAGAAGACCAAATAAAAAACAGTATTTGGTCATGTATTGGTCTGCGATATGGTAGTAGTGTACACCAATCACTGTTTGTAAGGCATAAATGCAGGCTTTATCCTCACTGCTGATCACCAATGTTAGAAATGGGGGTCTCTGGTTAGCAGTGGCTTGCACCCTGTCCAAGTAGGGACCATTCCTTCACATCAGGGTAAGGGGATTACACAGCTAAGGTACCCCCTGCTCACCCCCTTGACAGCTTGGCATGAGCAGTCAGGCTTATCACAGAGGCAATGTGTAGAGCATTTGTACATAAACACACAGTAACATTGAAAACACAGCAAATGGACACCACACCAGTTTAGAAAAAATACCAATCTTTATCTAAATAAAATCAGACCAAAACGACACAAATCCCAAATAGATAAGCAAAGATATCACTTTTAAAATGTTCAAGATAGTTCAGTCACAATCACAGAAAACTATGCCTGTGTCACTTTTAGCACAAAGTACATGGGAGGCATCAAAATCAAAGGCGAAAATAGGCGCAGAGGAGATGAGGCAGAACAGTCAACGCCACTCTTTATTAAGCATGCCTTCACCACTTCCACCATTCCATCATCGTGGAAAGGGTCAATACTTTTTCCTATTTGTAAAAAAGGGGACAGTACAAAACCAGAAAATTATCGGCTTATTGCTTTAATAAATATTGAAGCAAAAGCCAGAATACTTCTGAAAGAACTAGAAGCCTGGGCAACAGATAACAACATCCTTCCCCTATTTCAATCAGGATTTAGGTCACAAAGCTCTACTATAGATAACATCTTAGTACTGGGCCATCTTTCACGCTGCGCATCCCAGCCATCACAGAAACCCCTTTTCTGCTGTTTTGTGGACTACAGTGCAACTTTTGATTGGGTTGATTGAGGGAAGCTGTGGGAAAAACTGCATTCTTGGGGAATTCCCCTACATCTGCTAAAGGCTATAATCTCTCTTTATCAGGGGACCTGGGTCCGTATTAAAATTAGTGAAACATCAGTTACCACCAAGGTACCAACCAATAATGGTCTAAAACAAGGGTGCGTTCTTGCCCCTATACTTTTTAATCTGTACACAGCTGACCTGGGGAAATCCCTGGTGGGGGCAAGTCTACTGCATCCAAGACTGGGGAATGTGTGGTTTTAAATACTCCAGTATGCAGACGCTGTAATAATGGACCACACGAGAACCAGCTTACAGAAGGCCCTAAGTGCTCTATTCAGATACAATCAACAGATCAAACTCCTGGTGAATCAGGAGAAGACCAGGATACTTATTTTCGAGGAGTATCAATGGAAGAAGACCGCATACTGATGACTTGGTGCTCTGCAAATTAAAACAAGCATAAGCTACAATTATTTGGGCAACTGGCTATCGGAAGGGGCTAAACCTACAGCCCACCTGAAAAATCTGAGAAGAAATGGGGTTGGCATTTTTTTCTTTAAAAAGCCTTAACCAGCGACTTCACAGCCCAACAGCAGAACCTATTCTGAAAGTTCTCAAGGCAAAATTAGTGCCCTCTCTCAACTATGGCCATTTAGTTTTCCCCGGTGCCTTTAATAAGTTCCCCATGAACCTTCAACTTTTGGCCTATAAAAAGGTTCTAGCTCTCCCTCGCCAGGCTAGGAGAGCAAGAGTGAGGCTGGAGCTGGAGCTGGGTCTCACCCATCCGGACATTACTTGCTCAGTAGTATTCTATTAAAATACTATATTAGATTTTTGCGAGCCCCAGCATTGTCATTAAAAAGGCAAATTAAAACGATCTTCGAAGAGGACGGTTCTCCATGGCAATTACAGATGGCAGTTGCCATCAGATTATTGGATATAGACGTCCAAAATCTGCACAACTCTGACATCCCAGTAATAGCCTGGAGAAAAACAGTGAAAACACAGGTCAAGAGAATATCTTTTAAAAGGGATCTGGAAAGTTTGCATCACCAAGCGAATCTTTCTCCACTGGACGCCTCATATATTATGGGAAAACCACAGCCCTACGTTGAGCAATCTACATGAGACTTCTCGCCCTGCCTATCATGGACTTTAATCTGACTTGGGCCCAGCAGGATAACTTAGTGACCTTGTCACACTACCGTAGATTGGGGGTCAAGAAGGGAAGTTTAAAGACTACTAGGTATGTTCCCTAATCCATTGGGATTAATATCTTAGTTCTCAATAGTGAAAACATCTCCGAGCTACTTCCCTAAATCCATCAGAAGTAGCAGCTCCCAATGCAGACCAGGTCTGTACATTGGTAAGGATAACCCCAATGATGAAGCATGTCACCTTCGGGTGAGTGAGGGTTCTTATCCTTAAGGGATGTCTTGCCTTCCTTTTTGTATGTTTTTGTTCCATTCATTTTTCACCTGTGGGTATTTGGAGTGACACACCTATTGTGCCTTTGACATTTCTTTAGACTATAGGTATATATTGTATTGGTAACTTAGTGACCTGTCAACTCTGCAGCTACCAATGTGAATCTTGGCTCCATCTGCTGTGCAGCTGCCCAAAGTTAGTTAGTGAGCGGCAGCACTTGGTTCTCCCAATCTGTAGGTTTTATGGCCTTTGAAGTTGCAGAGAAATTTCAGACCTGTGCTTCTCCGTTAATACAACTCAAACCGTGGCCCAAGTAGGAAAATTCATAGACACAATCCGGGCCGCACTGAAACTAAAAAATGAGACACAAACGTAATCAGCCGGCCATTAAGCAAGAGAGACTATGATAAATCTCCTCCTAAGACCTATGTACAGCACCTTACTGCTAGACAGGAAAATAGTTCTAGCAATAGTTCTTCTAATATTTTAATCGTTATAGCGTATTTTCAGTCTTAGTAAAATTGAGAGAGATTTTAAATATTCCTTTGTTTATTGATAGAATATTGTAACAATTTTAATTAATTGAACAATTAAGTTTCATTCATTCACGTGGCACCAAAAAAGCAAAGCAACGCGTCAGTTCCTTATTCTCAGAGAAGGTGATGCATCGATTCCTTATCCGCAGGGAAGGTAATATATTGGTTCCTTGCTCCATGGGAGGTGATACTTCGGTTCCTTACTGCTAGGCAGAGGAATTGATAAGTTGGTTCCTTACTGTGAGAGGAGGAAATACCCCACTTTCTTCCGGTGCCAGTAGGTGATGCATTGGTTTCTTACTGCGAGGGGAAGTGATGAATTGTTTCTCTGGACATGTGGCCTCCATTCCTTACTGAAGCCCAGCGCTGATGCAGGCTTGGTGCACAGGTGCATTGCATGTAAAATCCAGGTACACTAGGGTCACTGCGGTTTTGGCAAAACAGGCTCTGTGTCGATTCTCCCAGCCACAAGCAGGTGATGAGCCAAATCTTCAACTGCACAGCAGGGCCTGCAGGTTCTTGGATGTTTGTGATTCTGGAGCCATTCAACAGGCACTGCGTCGATTCTTTGGCCACACCACGGAGATGAATTGTTTTTTTTTACCGCACTGCAAGCTTCCCGCAGGAAGACCAGTGCATTGATTTTCTTGATTGTTTTCAGCAGAAGCCACCTCCAAGGTCCCAGATCTGGAATTGGCACAACTTGGCAGGTCAGAACTTTCAGCAGAGGAGTTCAGGGGTTGCAGGTGAAGACTTTGATGGTCCTGAGCCTTCTTAACAGGAGACAAGCATACGCAAGCCCTTGGAAAACTACGGTAAGCAGGATGATGATAACAAAGTCAAGTCCTTTCACACTCCAAGACAGAAGCAGCAAGCAGCAGGCCAGCACCACACATCACATCAACAAGCAGAGTGGTAGTTCCCCTCCTACTGCTTCTCCAGCTCTTCTTCTTTGCAGAATCTGCTCTTAGTCCAGAAGTTTCTACAAATGTGGGGTCACAGGCCCAAAACTTATACCAATTTCTGCCTTTGAACCAGGCACATTTCAAAGGATAGCCTTTGTAGTGCACTGATCCTGCATTGCCCTGGCCAGGCTCCAGACACAATGCTGGGAAATCAGGATATGCAAGGCACACCTCAGCTCCCTTTGTGTGACTGTCTAGAGTTAATGCACAAACAGCCCAACTGTCAGTCTGAATCAGATGTGGATTTCACATGGAGGCAGAAGCACAGAATGATAAAGCAGGAAAATGCACACTTTCTTAAAGTGGCATTTTCAAACACCCAATTTAAACACCACCTTCACAGAAAGATATGTTTGTAAATTCTGAGTTCAGGGAACCCAAACTCCAAAACTCTATCTCTTCACAATTGAAAGTTGCACTTGCAAGGGGTTACAAGGCTGCTCCAATGATAACATATGAGAGAAATAGTCCTTGCAAAAGTGAAAAATGAAATTTGCAGTATTTCACTATCAAGACATTTAAAGTACACCAATACATGTTCTGCCTTCCACATACACTGCACCCTGCCCATGGGGCTACATTGGGCCTTCTTGGGGGTGCCTTACATGTAGAAAAGGGGAAGGTTTTGGTCTGGCAAGTGGGTATACTTGCCAGGTTGACACAGCAGTTTAAAAACTGCACTTACATACACTGCAATTGCAATGCCTGAGAGAGTTTATTTGCCAGTCATGGATAGAGAGTTAACAGACTAGAGCGGCTTTTGGACACAGATACAGGTGTCCAGGTTGGGGAACATTCTAACCCAAGCCTATATAAGTGATTGTTCTACAGCTGAAAATTTAAAATATCAATTAAAAGGACCTTATGTAAGGACATATATGGAGGAGCAAAAATGATTCACAGTCCAGATGAATTTCAGCTTGGTCTGGACGAAACGCGCTGGCTATAATCCTTGGCTGTTTTTATGGAAAGAAATAAATAATTTGGAAATAAATAAGAAAATATAACTACAACAAGAACTGTGGACTTTTCTTTGGGTGCCCCTTCCAGTGATTCACTCTTAAATATTTCTGTTTAACAGAAATATCCATCAACAGCTGACATTTTGGTTGCAGTGCACCATCATTTAAAATTGGAGGGAACGGTGTGGAGGTGCAGGCCGAAGGTTCCACCATTGTGAGTGTTGAGTGAGCAGGCCTAAGGCATGTTTGCCGGGCTATTCATGTAGCACAATCAGTCCTGCAGGCCCACTAGAAGCATTTGTTTTACAGGCCCTGAGCACACACCTTGCACTTTATGAAGGACTTACCAGTAAATCAAATATGCCATTCATGGATAGCCAATCATAATCGCAATATACACAGGGAGCACTTGCATTTTACCACTAATCAGCAGTGGTAAAGTGCCCAGAGTTAAAAATCCAGCAAAACACGAAGTCCAGCACAATGAACAGTGACTATGGAGACTCCCGCCTCTCCGTAGCTCAGGTGCGGGAGACCCTGCCCCCAGAGGGAAAGACCACTGTGGGATGATGCGGTAATGGCGGAGAGTAGAGGACACCTGAGAACGTGAGCAGCTTCGGTGATAAGTGACCTGTGAATGTTTCCCAGGCGCTGTGAGGCAAGGCAGGCTCCTGGCAGCTTCTTGCGCTTGCTGCCAAGTGAAACAGAGAATACTTCAGCATAAGGTGAAAATCAGCAAGGAAATCTCACTGCTTGCGACTGACAGGCAAGGTCAGAGTTCACTGTAACCAGATGGCTAGCACACGCTGAATAGCGCTCCGCTCAGCCAGGTACCGGGGGAAAGAAGGGAGGAAAAAGGAAAGGAAAAACCCTAGAGACTGCAGCACATTTTTTTTCTCTCTTCTTTTTATTTGGTGTTTGGGACTCTAATGTGCCTTCCTGCCGGTTGAGCTTTTTTATGCAATGCAGTGGGAGGCTGAAGAGACAGCTGAGCTGAACTGTGAAAGTTTATAAATAGATTTACATTAGCTCTGGTTTGGCGCTGGTTTGGCGCTCCTGTTTTGTTTTCTTTTTGGGCTGGATTTGAAGGTTGTTACACATCATTTGTTCACCCATTGGTGAGCAGTTGGGGAAAAGTCAAAGGCCCAAAGAAGGATGGGAAGACATTTAAGACAAGTGAATGTGATTGCAGCTGCGACAGATTGAAAGGGAAAAAACGCTGGCTAAAAGGATATTAGCCCCGGCGAAAGCAGCAGGTGCCTTAAATCGCTCTGGATTAATTTCAAGCTCAGGAAGCTCTATGGAAGAGCTGATGGAGCCTCAAGAATTACAAAGGCAGGGGGGTGTGGGCCTAGGAACCGATGGATTACAGGATGGAACACAAGAGGGACAAAGCGAATCTCCCATACTAGCTAGTAACAAGGCTGAGTCAAAAAACAGCAAAGACTTTCCGCTATGCGCCTAAAAGAGTTCTCAGCTTCTAAAGTCCCCCGCAATTTCTTCTCCTTCACTGGTAACTACAACTCCTCCTGCTACACCAGATGAGGCTGTAACAATGTATTCCCTTGCAAAGCTGCATATCTCTCCACCCGCAGAGGTTCTGCCCCTAGCACCGACACCGTCTGCCACAGATGTTGAAAGGAAAGAGAATACACCATCCCTCCCTGTGAAAAAGCCTACATGGGTAGATCTGCCATTTCAATCTTTTGTGGCAGTAGATAGCCCAGAACAACAGCTAGGTAGCCCACAGCAAATACAGAATCAGTCAGGTTTATGTCGGGAGAAGGGCCAGACTACTCAAAACCAGTCGAACAAGAATGGGAGTAAAAACTCGCAAGAGAAATTGCAAGATAAATCGGATTCGCCATCCCCTTTGGCCAACTCACAGCAGATGGAAGTGAAAGAGTTGCTTAATCTGATATTGGAGGAGATCCGGGAGATGAAAAAGTCCCAGGCACAGGAAATAGCTGTTCTCCCTCAAAAAAATTGAGGAATCAATTTCTGGCACTCCCATAAGGCTTAAGGAGGCGGAGTCGAGAATAGCTCAATTGGAAGACCAGATGAGCTCTACAATACAGAAGATCAATGAGGTGACAGCGGAAAAGATCACCCTAGAGTCTAAAGTAGAGGAGCTGGAAAATCACTCACGCTGCTCAAATCTTCACATTGTGGGAGTGCCTGAAGGGAAAGATGGCACCAACACTCTTCGCTGGGTTGAGGCAATTATTAAACAAAAAGTGCTCACTGACTTTTTGGGGGCTCTTACAATAACCAGGGCACATCAGGTCCCGGCACACCCAATTCCAAATTCCAAATATCCTCGAACAATTTTAATTAATTTTGAAGATTATAGAATCAAAGAAGATGTGTTAACTAAAGCAATCCAGCAGAAACAATTTGTCATCGATGAGGGCTCCAAATGTCGGATTTTCTCGGACATGTCAGCAACGGTAGCCCGTAGACGCAAGGAATTTGTCAAACTCTTGTTTTTATTTAAGGCACAAGGGGTTCAGGCATCCATTGCTCAACAGTCCAAGTTAAGGGTGTTGGCTAAAGGCAAATTTCATATACTCTCACATGTTGAAGAAGCTCAGGAATTGCTGGGAGATATTTCTACTGCAAGATGACATTGTTTTGACTAGATTTACGAATATGTATAAGGGTTCAGCTATTATCCACGGGTCTTTTTCTGTTTGAGGGGTAGGGGGCGCTCACCTTGGGTGCAGGACTAGGGCACCCCGTTAGTGGAAAGGGGGAATGTGGTTTGTGGGACCCAAAGAGACCACATCAGGGAGGAGGGAAGGGTTTGAGGGGGGTGAAAGCAATTGTAAAATGAGCAGTAGCAGGGCTTTGATTGATATAAGGGGCAGGAGTATGCGAAGTTTTGTTGTAGCTGGCAGGGCTTAGAGACATAGGTTTATTAATGATAAGTAAATGTAGCATTTCTTCGCTCAACGTAAATGGAATTTTGAACTTACAAAAATATGGAGCCCTAATTAGATGGCTAGCTTCCTTTGTACCCTAAGTACTATTATGACAGGAGACACATTTAAAAACGAATTCCCCTACAATGTTTCTCCCAAGAATGTATTCACATGCCTTATTTGCTACTGCAGGATTGGCCAAGCGAGGAGTAGCGATTTATTTCTGTAGGGGTCTCCCATGGGAGTTTGGCCAAGTGAAGAGAGATCCTCAGGGGAGATGGATATGGGGTGGAGGCCAAATTGAATGGCACAATATTGCATTTTATCAACTATTACGTCCCCATTGTGGATGACACTACTGCTCTTTGTATAATTAGTGAATTATTAAGGGGGGTACCCGGGAAATTAATTATGTGAGGGGATTTTAATTTTATTCAGGATTTAAAGAAGATACCTCGAATAAAAGTAAAAACGAGCTTAAACCAAAAATTAAAAAGGTGATTGGGGCGTTAAAGCAGGAGCATATTTTGATGGATCCTTGGCGCGTTGCCAATCCATCAAAATTGGAATTCTCATGCTATTCAAATCAATTTCATACGGCCTCTTGAATTGATTTCTTCTTAATATCACAATCCCTGGGCGGTACAACCTCTGATACAGATATTAATCCATTTTCCGATCACTCTCTTATTAAACTTAGCATAGAAATTCGGGTAAACAAGAGGCCAAGATCCAGGTGGCAGATGGATCGGCTCCTTTTGCAGGACCATCAATGGGTGGCAGGCACAAACGATTGGATAGTTGAATTCTTTAAGATCAATGTGAATACGGCAAAAAAAATTCCGTTTGGGGGCGTTCAAGGATGCCCTTCATGGGCGAATGATTGCACTATCTGCCTCTTCTGTTAAATTAAGAAAAGAGAAAATTCTTAATCTCCAGCAGGTCATAGTAGAAGCAACAAAGATCAGATATGCACCATTGGTGGGTATAGGGGATCCTAAAGCAAAGCTAGAGAGGGCCAAATATGAGTTAAAAGAGTTCTTTACTCTGGAAGAGATTGCTAGTTCTAGATCCTATTTACAGCGCGTATACGAGGAGAGTCAGATGGCTGGCCAGCTGCTCGCTGGTAGCGTGAAAACCTAACAGGAGGCATCCACCATTACAGATCTTGCAGACCCCAGAACTAGATTGTCTGTAACAGGCAAAGAGGAGATAGCTCAAGTCTTTTTAGATCATTACTCCCAGTTATATACAACTAGATATAAAGTTGGAGCTAGTCAAATCAGCAGTTATTATGACGGAGTCAAGCTTCCTTCTCTTTCAGGGCCTAGGGCAGGACAGCTCCTGCTAGATATCTCAGAAGAAGAGATTACAGGTGTTATGAAGTCCATTCCAGGAGCAAAAGCCTGTGGGGCTGAAGGCCTTCCAATAGAGTTTTTTAAAACTTTCTCAAAAGAGCTGACTCCGTTTTTGGTAAATTTCTTTAACAATATCACCCAAGGAGGCTGTGTTCCCCCAAGCTATATTGGCTAGTTTTGTTAAAAAGGGTAAAAATGGTAAAGATATTAACTCATATAGGCCTATTAGTCTTCTTAACGCAGATTTTAAAATACTAATTAAAATCTGGGCACAATGCTTTACGCCTATTGCCCAGGAGCTTATTCACTGTGACCAAACTGAGTTTGTTGCGGGGAGGTACATGTCTACAAATACTTGATTTTTAATTCAAGCGCTTGATTACGTGACAAACAATAAAATACCCACTCTCATTACCATGGTCGATGCTGAAAAAGCATTTGACCTGGTTAATTGGCATGCACTTTTTTTTGGTTTAGGTAAATTTGGTATTCTGGCTCAAGTGTTAAACATGTTAAAAAATATCTACGAAGGTGTTCAAGCCCGGGTGATAGTTAATGGAGACGTAGCAGGGACCATGAAAATATACCGCTGTACTATACAAGGGTGTCCGATGTCCCCTCTTTTGTTAACTTTTTTTATTGGACTCCTGGCTGTAAGAATCTGTGGAAATTACCTTATCAGAGCTCCATGCAAAGGGATGCCAAAGTTAAAATTATTTGCAGACGATTTAATATTGTACCTCTGCCCGGAAAAACAGATCGTGGAAGAAGCCCTTTTAGAATTTAGCAAACTTGAACTTAGAGGAGGCTATGAGATAAATCAAAAGAAAACAGAGATGTTATTATTTACCTCGAATGGTGACTGCTTACCCACGATATTAAGAACCCAGGCCCTGAAAGATGAGCAATTAGATACTTGGGTATTAGCGTTTCATGCCACATAGATCAATTATTCATTATGAATTATATAGCGGGGCAAATTAAAATTAAAACATTATTAGATAATTGGTCCCTCTTGCCTTTGACATTGATTGGGCGTGTTGCACTCCTAAAAATGTAAATTCTTCCTTTATTAGTATTTTTGATTGTCAATGTACCCTTGAAAATTAATGCTAAACATTTTAAGGAAATTGACTCTATGTTTAGGGAATTTGTTTGGAACAAAAAGGCGTATAGGGTTAAATTTCCCATACTACAATTAGAGACAAATCAGGGGGGCTTAGCTCTACCAAACATCCGCACATGCTACGAGGCTGCGTTATTAGATCTTACGGCATGGCCTGGTGGAATCTAACGACCAGATGGACACATCTACATATTTTTTAAACGATTGTTGAGTTCGGCACATAAATCCCAGTATTTCTAAAAACATCTAAACCACCGAAAAAGTCGTGTTATAAGACTGTTCGCAACTATTACAACCGACTTCAGTTGTTGTTTAAACAAGCAAATGTTTCTGGATTTGCCTTTTTGAAATGGGACGAATGTAGGGGGTTTGGCCTGCATATTCATTCAAGCCATGTTAAGAGATGGAAAGATAGTGGCTTTGAGCATCTGGGCCAGTTTCTCATTGGGAATAAAGTGATTCCCTGGGAAGGAGTACTATGTAGGGTAGGGAACCGTATTAAGCCAGGGTTCCTGGAATATATGCAGATCACAAACTGTATTAAAAATATATATATTCCCGTTAAGCAGGGCCCTAACTCACCTGGTTAATGCGTTATTTAAAGTAAAATTGAAGGGAGTGGGAAATTGGTATTCCCTTCCTATGAAGCACAAGGCATTTCCCTTGGTTGATGAATTTTTGGAGAAAATAACTCGGGATGTGAATTGTTTCACTCATCAGGAATGGCAGGCAATAGCACAATTAGGAAGCAAGGCCCTAAGAGGGGCTAATTTTAAAAGGATGGCCTTCTTGTCACGATGACTGCCTTATTATACTCCGAAAATGCTAAATAAATGTCATCCGGAAGTAGATAATAAATGCTTTAGATGTCTCTCCCAAGGTCGAGGGAGACTGGCTCCATATATTTTTTACATGCCCGAAGCTTGAGACCTTTTGGAAAAATATTTTTTAAGCATTGAGCCAGTCAATTAAAAAAAAGATTAACCCCGAGACAGAAGTGGCTCTCTTTGGACTCTCTAAAGCTAGGTCAGACTTGACCAGAGCTGAAGAGATGTACATATCATTCTGCTCTACAGTAGCCCGCTCATTAATTCTCCAAAATTGGAGGTCGGAAGAGACGCCATCTTACCTAAAATGGATAAATAAAATGGCAAGAAAATGGAGATTTGAGGAAGCATATGCTAAATGGGTTGCTGCAACAAAAAGGTTTGCAGGGGTTTGGAGGTTTTTTGACAACTTGGCTATATTATAGGAATTCTAGCACTTTAGCACGTTTGCACTTTAGAAAACTAAGCACTTTAATGTATTGCACTTTAAACCCCCAAAAAAGTTTTGTACTGTAGTAATAATGCCAAGATCTGGCAAATGGAAAAAGCTACCAATGAACCAACTGACTTACTTGTATTCTTGATGATCAACTGGTACTAGTCACTTTAGGTAGTTTTAGATGTGAAAGGGGTAATTTATTGCTTTCTTGATGGGTATGAACATAGGGTGTTCAGGACTCTTTGTTTTATTTTTTTTAAGGATGTGTATATCTTGGTTTGATGGGTTCCAGTTTTTAATTATATATTTGATATAGGTGTAAGTGTATATATGATATATGTGCATTACATTTGGAAATATGAGCGTAATTTCTCCCTGATGATCAATGCTATGTTATTTTTGGTACTCTGCTCTGCTCAGTAAAAAACATTTATTTTTAAAAACCCGAAGTCCAGCATATAGTAAAAAAAAAAAAAGGCGGCAGAAGGAAAAAGACAGTGGGAACCATGCCAAGAATGGCAGGTCTAAGATTACCTAATACAAATGTAAACAATTATATGTTAATGAGAAAGTATGTACAAAAATCATGGAAGTACATTAAACAATCTTTTAATACTTTCAATACACCTAATATTGCAAGAGGCGGTGAAATTAACATTGGTATTGATATGTTATTAAAAAATTACAAAAATGTAAAACATTAATTTATAACATAATTAAATATGACGTGAAGTTTTTTGCTGCTGTGATGTACCTTGTTAGTGTGCGAGTCCTACTGCACAGGAGTTAAGGAAGGGTGTTTTTTTAATATGTTTTATTTAAATTAATCTTTATTAATTTATTTTTAATGTGTACTTCACTTTAACTCTCACAACTAATTTCTATACGGAGATATCCAGTGTGGTGGGTCAATCTAAACAATCGGGAAGTCATTAAAGGTATATTTATGGTCATTAATTCTGTTATGGGAGTCTACACCTCTTCATTTCAGCTGTGGAAACTAATAAAACTAAGGGTTGGAATACATGCTCCCATTGTATAGGACTGCGACCGAGCAGTGTTCGGTTGCATCCTAATTAGTCGGTCGGGACCACTGACAAGGTGTCGGTCAGTCCCTTGACCAAAACGATATCGGGCAGAGGAAACTCCACCCAACATCGTAATCGGGGGCTAAATGTAGATGGAGATCTCGGGACAGAAATTGTGAATTCCAGCCATGTCTAGGTGTGGAGATAGCCACATGTAAACTTTTGTGTGCTAGTAAATGATGGCCAGGGATTAGAGAGGAGAGAGATGTAAAACATGCCAAAGTATCAAACCACCAGGTAGCAAAATATATGGACAGAAACATTTATTAGTAATTGGCAGTAGTGGTAAATTTTGCTTTCTGTGAAATTGCATGGAAGCCTGACTGAAGAGGGTTGTGAAGGCTGGCAAACAGTTCTAGTATGTTGGAGAAGAGGAGAATTGAGACACTGGGTGGTAGTTGAAAGAAAATGGATTGGCTCTATGATTTTCTAGGAGAGTTAGAACCATAGCAGATTTGAAAAACAATGGAACAGAGCTAGAATAAATGGTAATGGGATAAATAAATAAATGGGAATGGGTAAATAGAGCGGTTAAGAGGAGAAGAACCTTAAAAAGAGAACCTGTGGCTCGATGGCTTGTTGGCTACATGGATCTGGATGAGGATAGGATCGATTGGCAGTCTGGTAAATATTATCATAAAGTGTGAGAGTGTGGATGATTGTGGTTGGAAACCAATTCGGGGTATGATGGTGGAGGTGGAGCAAAAAGCAGTGTAACAATAATTTCAATTATTCTAAGCTTCTCATTTTAGCTATTTTCAACGTATTTTGTGCTTCAAAGTTGTTTGCTGAAAGAAGAGTATGCAATAAATGTGTTATGTAGCCAGTAGGTGTTTGATGGGGAGTCCCAGTTGTTGTAGAATAGTTTAAATGACCTAATAAGGTCTTACCAATATTAGGATTTGATATGGATATGGGTGTCTGATAGTACTCTCAAAGGATGAGTGTATGTGTTGTGTTATTTTTCTTGTAATGTTTGAGTGTAAGAGTTTACTGAAATTCTGTATATCCAGAATGTACTAAACCCCCAGGTCCCCATACTTTACTTTTAATATTAAGCAACTAACAAATAAATTATATATGGCGTTTGCATTTATTTTTAATTTCTCATTTTTTTACCTCCCCCCCCCCCCCACTTAGTTCTTAGAAGTGCCTCCCTGTCATCAGGCGAAGACCCCCACTCTCTACCAAACGCGGTTTCTAGAGTGCGAGGACTGCCAATGATGAAGCATGACACATGGTGGTGTGTGAGGACAGTCCTTCACATTTTTTGAGATGCCTGGCACCCCACATAAGTAAGCGTAGTGCGCCTGGTTTCATATATAGAATCAGATATCTATTCAGGGTAGTTTCTTTTGTGTTTAAATGTCTTACTTGGAGGCCAGCTTACCCTGAACACCCCATAGTCTCTAGTTCCCTCCCCTAGTTAGCATTAGGGTTTAGTGTATATATAAGTGAAATCCTGCATCACAGATATGAATCTGTCATAGAGAAGTCTTTTTGTGATTTAAATGCTTCATTAACGATCTGCAAATGACTTGAGGTCATTAAGAATGTTTTGGGAAAGCAGTTAGGAAACATGGAGAGTGCTACCTCTTGGAGACTGTATGAAGGACAATTTATATGATGCAATCCATTGTATGTTTTTCAACTAATTCTTGGGAAAGCAAGTGCAGTTTAGGGAACTATGGCATAGATGCATCAAGCTAAACACCGCTCGCCAAGGGGCCGATTCTCAGAATCTGGCCCTTTCCGACCGGTATTTTTGCATTTGGGATGCATCATCCCAAATGCAAAAATCGCAATTTAATAAATCGCAAAATTGCGATTACTTAAATTGCTATTGCATTTAAGGAATCTCAAATTGAGATTCCTTAAATGCAATGCATTAAAGTTAAAAAAATTAGCGATTTCGCTAATAGGGGGAGCAAATTACCATGAAGTTGAACTTCATGGTAATTTGCAAAAACTTTGAAAAATGCACTAAAGTGCATTTTTCAAAGTTCCATTTTACACACAAACATGCCCTTAGGGCATGTGTGTGTGCAAGATGTACCCATATGCACATTTCAGGGGTGCAACAGGGTGTCCTTTTGACACCCTGGCACCCTTGAAATTGCAATCTCAATTTGCGTTTCTCTAATTGAGAATCGCAAATTGAGATTGTCTTCCCATTCATTCCTATAGGCCTCTAGGCTTATAGGAATGAATGGGGAGGTATTCCTTAATTGCGACTCGCAATTTGCGAGTCGCAATTAAGGAATTTTAAGAAATCCCTATTTTTTAAGCGAGTTCTTCATGCATAGCATTTTGCTATTCCTTATTAGCGAATCCTTATTTTTTGCTAATAAGGAATCGCAAAATGGATGCTTGATGAATCTATGGGTATATCTATGTTCGTAAAATTGCCTTAACCTTTTAATTTTCCGCGTTCTTACTCTCAAATATTTGGAATATACATATCCAACCAGAATATTAATTTCACAAAGAGCTATTACTCTAATAACTTATTTTCTGTATCCAGATTAACAAATTTCCCTGCAATGAATACCGGGGAAAGAAAGGCCGCTTTAGGGCAGTGCGACTGGTGCGGCCGCACTGGGCGCTGACCTGTGGAGGGGGGTGCTATGACCTCATGAGGCGCTGTGTTTAGCAATATCTTATGCTCGGAGAGATGAGAGGTACTTTTGCGGGTGGTTTGGAGGGAATCCAAGGAGGTGGTCATGGGACGTGGGGGTGTCAAAATTGATTGTCACACCAGGCGCCACCAGCTCTAAAGCCAGCCCTGGAGGAAAGGGAGCCACAGTAATGCGTCCAAATCCATATGGAACAAGACATACAGGACTTACCTCTACCTTCACCACACAGACATTACCGGAGTGCTCCTGCTGGAGGTGCACGTGGCATTTCTATTTTTGTCGATTAACAATTTGCAGGACCACAACCCTGGAATGCAAGTGCTAGAGTTTATTCTAACTACGTTTCTAAGGTTGTGCCCTTGTTTCTCAGCTGACCACGTGATGATGTTTAGGATATTTAAATTGAAGGTATTTCAATTATAATGAAAGACGTGAACGAAGATTACTACAGTGCGTATCTTTGGGAGTATGGAAACTGTATTTAATATTTTGCTCTTTCAGGGTATGCTTGGATTTCTTTCCTCGCATTACAATTTGCATATTGCAAATTTCAGAGGCATTTGTTAGAAAGATTAGCCAAATTATTGGGTTTGTCACTTTTTAAATTAAACATAATCTCCTCATTGAACGCATTGCCATTAATTTGCCGTTCACTGGAGATGAATTGGAACTCACATTAACTGCTAGGTAGTTTTCTGTTCTACTTTAGAAAGGCAATTAGGAAGTAAATGAAAAAAATGATGTCATTTAAAGTAAGGTTATTTTTCTCTGTCAAGTTTTGTTCCACAAATAACAATGTAACTTTGACGCATTTACTGGATTAATGCAATCATTTTGGAGTAGCGGCGTTAGAGAGAGGAATATGTGAATAGAAAACCCAGGGTAAACATTACTGATATTTCCTCGTGAATATAAATGTTTTTTTAGCAATAGAACGTTTGCTTGGCATTAATATCTGTTAAATAATAAATTGGGTAATTATGCTTGTCTGATTAAACCGAGCGCATGTATATTATGGAGTTAAACTGCCAATGCTGTGTTTCATCCAATATTATTGCACCTTTTTACTTGACAAGCTGTCGAAGCAGACTGTGAATGTTTGACAATGTCCAGTAAAACATTTTGGTCATTAAAACATATTTGCTTCCTGAAGCTATTTTCACCTGTTCAATTCCTTCTTCAAAACAGAAGACCAGAAGTGTGAGAAACTTTGAGCAGAAGTTTATGTATCATGTACTGGTGTGACCACGAACCAGCCAGTGTAACGTCGGTACTGCTTCCACCGCCCTGGATGTGTAGGTACTGCTAGATTGTGAGTTACCTGCTCGTTCGTGGCATCCCCATCCACTCCCAAAGTGACTCCCACCAGCACACACACACTATGTGGCAGTTTCTACTCTTCGTGTATCTCTCCCCATGTTTCAATGTCTCTCCTGTGATACTGCCCTCGCCTAATTCCATCCCCGTCCTGATAGCACGTGAAACTGAGGTGGATTCTAGATACAGAAGTGGGTCCACCCTACAAAATGACCCTTCTGAGTTGGAACAAGTGTACGTAGGTACAAACCTAACTGTCAGGAATACCTAAAGGGGATCTTAAGCAATTAATGGGGTAGATATATCACAAATCATAATTTACCCATTCCCAGTAATACTGCATCATTACCAATGAGCAAAGTCATTGGTTGGTTGTCCACTTGTCAAGATAGTTTATTTAAAAAAACGAAGAGTTCCTTATGCTTGCCTTTCTCATCAATCATAGAAAGATAATGAGGCCGCGTACCATTCTGTCAGTGCGGTACATCATGGTGGTGACAAAGACTGACATCAGAGCCAACAATTTAATGACACAACCCACATAATCTGGAGTTAAATGACCAGCGCTATGTTTAAGTCGCAAAAGTGCCTGATTGTTAGACACCGGCCCCTTGATTTCGACCTCTTCCACAGATGTGTTGACCTCCTGGGTCCTCAAGGAAATGATTCTGAATGTGCGAGTCAAGACTCAATCAAATTGTGCCCTTTGAACTGGATGGAAACTTGACTTCAAAGCCAATGTGTTGATGCAGCATAGACTTCTAGGTCACACTTTGTGACATTCGGTTGTTAAGCACTTTTGCAATTATTAATCACTCGGACCTCTAAAAAGGTCAGACTTGTGAGTGCTCTACCAGGTTGACATATCATCACGCAATGTCTCTGGTACTAGGCAGAATAATGCGGTGCCTTCCTCACTTTGATGAGACAACAAATGGCGTGGCCTCTATCAACCTATACACAATCTCTTAAATTCCCAGATAATAGTTGTGTACCACATTCTTATACCTACCATTTAAAACAAAGGTTTCTCATTATTTTTTTCTAGTCTTTTGCAAAATAAAAAATATAAAGCACTTGAGGTTTGATTTCAGCATTAGGCTCGACTAAAAGACAAAAACATCTCACCCTTGAGAAGATATATTTCTCAGGGCACTGAGTGGAGAGTTTGTGTATGGATCAAATAATTGGCAAAGTGCTTCTGTGAGGAACCCAACTGCCCTGAAAGCAATTGCTTTGCTGTACATTCATTGAAAACTCCCAGGAGAGTGGGGCTTATTTCCCGACAATGAGTGGGAACTTTCACATTCACCATTTCTATTCACCTGTGCATTGAAATGCCATGTTTAATAAAAACTCACGTTTGGATTTTGTTTCTGTGCACATCAGCTTCTGTAACACTGTGCTTCATTTTAATTTAGGACTTCTGTGAAAGAAAGGTTAATTTCACTTAATGTGTCTCATTCAGCACTGTATGGTGGATTGCTAATTTGTGGTCATCTAGATCCCTAAAGGCCACTGAGTCTGATCACCTTTGGATGGAATACAAGTCTTGGTTCATGTTTCCATTGTTGCTGTGATGGCATATGTCAAAATCAAAAATGATATGCATTTTATACTGAACTCCTCAATGTGAAATTAGTTTGATGGTGTTTTTAAAAATGATATTTTTGGGGAAGTTTTCAGTTGTTTCATTAATTGAGGCACCTGGCAAGTTCCAACAATTTTCCCCTTTTCTGCCTCTTACTCAGAATTTTCATTTTCCCTTGGCTGGGCTCCTGCAATAGTATTAGGCAAACTTCCAAATACATGCAGATGACACTTAAATTATTTTCTGACCAGACAGCAAACAAAATGACACTAATATTTTGTGGTGGATCACATCCTACAGTGGATAAAGAAGATTTTCGTCTGCAGAAACAGAACCAAGTATGACAATACCATAATGCAAGAAAGCGAGGCCATCCTATTACACCTGAACTGGTCTACAGGTCTTGGGAGCCCTTATCCCAACCCTCAAGATAGAAATCTGGGAATACTCTTCTACACAGGCCTTCCCAAAATCCTCATTGTCTGGCTACAAAGATTACAAAATATAGGTAGCCAGAATGTGCCTTAGCCTATGTAAATGAGTTCACAATTTGTTCAGTTTGTAGGCACTCCAGTGGCTACCAGTAGAAGCCAGTTTCAAAAGTTTAAAGGGGAGCTCAATACCTGCACTACTTATGTCCATGCTACATGACAGCAGAAAAGCTCCTCTCATCAGCAGCTAACTCGATGCAACCACAGTTATCTAAAGTGGATGGACCACTGATGCAGATCTGTGGGCACACAAGGCCAAGCTTATGGATCACCTTCTCTGTAATACGAAAGCCAATCACGTGCTCTTGAGTAAACTCCTCATAACCGAACTATCTAGAGTCTCTTTTTTATGCGCCTTCTGTTACTTTAGGGTAATCAATGAATATCAGAATGGGAAACTGCCTACTTGATTGGGTGCATTAATACACTTTTGTGCTTTTTCATCAGAGTGGACACCATTTCTACCTCCTTTTGCTTCTTGAAGGACCAGAGCACATCATAAAACTTTATTATATACATACAATTGAATGAAATAAATTATGTTTAAAATGTCTACGTCATAACTAACTTTTACAGTCGTGAGTCACCCTGACGGTTTGCATGATCCCACTTAAGGAACAGTATTGAGATTTAAACATGATGTTTTCGAATGGGAAACATTTGATATGCATAATATTCTTTTACAACAATTATATATAACATAGAAAGCATAAACGGGGTAAGTCATATAAAGAGTACACTGGAGAAGGTAACGCATTAACACTTCATAAATATGATCGCCAATTTAAATTTCATTTAAAAATGCTAGGACTCGGCCCACGGGAGGAATTGAGGTGACTTCTCATGGAGTGAATGACGGACCTTTAAGCAACTGCCCCTTTTCTGATATGTTATATATTACTTGTGTGCTTTAATGGAGAGCTCATTGTGGATGACACCGCTGGGGAGGGAATAAGAGAAGAGCGACAAAGTATTGTGAATGAAAGACATTAGAGCCAAGAAGAGGTAGTCGATCTCTGCTGAAATTATAATAATATAGTGTAGCACCAGAAGTACATTTAGACCTACAAGACCATTTTTGCTTTAATTTTTTCTATGATGAAATCTGATTTAGTCATTTTATTTAGTGGTTTGCTCCAAGAACTCCAAGTACAGAAATCTTCGCAAAAACCAAAGTTACTGCAAGAGTTAGTCATAAATAGGACGATTCCTAATGCTACCATCCCCGTTCTCAATAAATGTTTTGAAATTTGCATCTGATGGATTACATGCTATTGTGGGTGCTTTCCCCGATTTTCAGAATTTCACTAAGGTGTCCCATGCTATGATTATAAACATGTGGAGTAGCATGATTCCACTCTTGGAAACATTTTCTGAATTTATACTTGTGACTATGTGGCGTTAGTTCCTGGATGAGCAATTGTACACAGAGTAAAGTGTGTATGGGGAAATGCCACTCATTTGTGTAAAAGTACTTATTTTTCCACTGAGAAATTATGGAGAAGGCTCTTTGTTAAGAACAGGTTCACGGGGTGTGGCATGAGGACCGTGGTAGATGGCGGCGCCCGAGTTAAGCTCCTCGGGACAACGCAAACCGCGAATACATAAATGTTATATTTAGGAGTTTGACGAGTTGTGGCAAGCAGCGGAGGATGGGCGGACGCAGCGTCATCCTTGCTGAGCAACTTTGGAAACCGGAACCTACTCTATTTTTTACTTCTACTTCGGCCTGCAAGGATCGCGGATTGCGCCCGCCTATTTGTATGCAGTGCTTTTTTACCTGCCAAGCGTGTGAGCAGTGTTGCCAGATTTTGAGACCGATCCCAAGCCCAAAGCCGCTCAAATATAAGCCCAAGTCAAGCCCAAAGCAGACTAGTTGAAGCCCAAAAAACAGCCCATAGTAGCAAATCTCAAATTATGCACAAATAGTCATCAGAAACAATGCAGTGCAGCTCAGTGGCTGATCTCGGGCATCACAAACGGAGACTGCCAGCCAAAGTCTGTCCCACACTACGATCGGAACAAAGCCACAATATCTCCCCTCCCATTATGCCCCCTCCCACTTCACTTCAACCTCACCGCTACCTAATGCGCTCCTCGTCCAATCTGCATCATCCCGGTACTCCAATCTCTTCTCCTCCCCCATTTTCCTTCCAGTCACCCCCCTTTTTAGTCCACCTCTCCTCCAACCTTCTCCCCCAGTGAACTTTCCCTACGCTCCCCTCATCCACTCTTCCATCCCTCCTGTCCACCTCCCCCTCTCCTCGTTATTCACCCGGATTTCACCTCAATCCCACTGCATCTCTCTCCTCCCTCCCACTCCTCCAGCAATATTATGCTACTCCCTCTCCCCCCATGGTAACCCTGTCCATTTCCCTCCCTCTGGTCCAACAGTACCACTTCCTTTCCCCAACTTCCCTTCCTCTCAACCCCCACCACTCTGCCAGATGCCCGTTCCCTCACAGCCTCCTCTCCTACCTGACATGCCCTCCACAACCACCTCACCTCTTTTCTTTCCAACCTCCTTCACTCCCATGATTCCACACAGTCCTCCCCTCTCTTGTTTCCCTATCGCTGTGTTCCGCACCCTTCTCCCCCTAAAGCTATCCCTAATTCCTCTCCTTCTTGCAACACGAACAAAGGCAACTCTCCCTTAACCTCCGACTCATTAACTCCCGCTCTCAACCTCCACATTTCCCCACTTTTGAACCTTACACCCCAACTCACCTCCCATCCCCCCCACCTCTCCCTGCCTTCCACCACCAATTCCACCCCCACCTGTTTTCATCGATCCACCCAACCTTCCGTGCTCTGCATTACTCTCGCTGGAAAATAAGATAGGTTCCCTTATCACCTCCATCTCCCAGCATACAGCTGCAATGTCACTTCTAAGCTCAAAGTTTTCCACCTTTCCTTGCACCCCCTCTCCTTCCCAACTTCCCACGAGATGCACCTCGCCCCCTCATCTCAATTTAGCCAAGCTCAATCAGTCTTCAAACTTTGCTAACTCGCACAAGCCTTTGAACGCCGCCCTTCCTCAACCTGCTTACCCGAGCAACCCTACTATCTACACTATTCCAACCATCTCCTCTGTCAGAATCCAAGCTTCCACCTAAGCCCTCCCGGGCACCCCCACATAAGCACAATATCCCGATCACCCTTCAGAGCCCTAGTGCCCCTGTCACCAAAACAGTCCTGACAGAGCTGTGCTGTCTGCTCCACAACTGCAGATCTGCAGTAAAACACAAACTTGAAATCTCAGATACCATCACCCACCACAATATTGACATGCTCTTCCTCACAGAGACCTGGTTCAAAGATACCTCGCATTCTATATTTGATCTCCTTTTACCCACAGGCTATTCTATACTTAGGAATGACAGAACTGACACGGGGGGTGGTGTTGCAGTCATCTTTAGAAACTCCCTTCAACTTAAGGCCTCTCCTATCAGCTCCTTCCACACCTTCGAATGCCTTTCTTTTGAGCTACAAGTGCACCACTGTTCACCCCTTAGATTCCATGTCATTTACCGTCCGCCTCGTAGTGGCCCTTTGTTTTTGGAGGAACTCACTGACTTCATCAGTGACCAATACTCACAAAGTGATAATCAGACCTTCGTGGGTGACTTTAATCTCCACTGGGGCTCACCGCAAGACTCCTCCGCAAACTCCCTGGCCACCTTCCTCTCTGTCAACGATCTCATCCAACACTGCACAGAATCAACACACTCTAAGGGCTCAATCCTGGACCTTGGTATTTCTAAAGCAGGCATGCTTTCCATCACTACCCCTATTCACGTAGACTGGTCTGACCACCTCCTCATCCCATTCTCTATTCAACTATCACACGCTATAACACTTGGCCAACCCAAGAGGGCTATCTCCTGGTTCCGTGATGTTAAGAATATTGATGTCGGTCCCCTCTGTGAATCAGCTTTGTTATCACTTCCAAGGCTAGACCCGAACCTAGATGTTGACAATCTCACCTCCCAATGCCTCACAGTTCTTGCAGATGAAATCAACAACGTCGCTCCACTCAAAAGCAAAAGGTTAAGGCCCACCCCTTCAGCACCCTGGTTCAACAAATCCCTCTATGAAGAAAGGAAGCAGCTAAGATTCCTGGAGAAACAATGGAGGCAAGTGCCCTCCTCCGATAACTTGTCCACGCTTCGCTCAGCAAGATCCAAGTACCACAAACACATCTTCCTTGGTAAAGCGGCGCACTTCAAAACCCTCCTAGACTCAGCCAAAAATAGACCCAAAAAACTATTTGATCTCATCAAGAGTCCTGACTGCTCTCCCCCTGCCTCCAAGCTGGAGGATTCTGCAAAGAGAGCAGCGGATTTCGCTATATTCTTCGACAAAAAAGTGAAATCACTTGTGGATCAGGTCGCTCATCCTACCCCTCCAGAGGAGTGCAAATCCTTAGCCATTTGGCAAAACTTTGACCCCATTTCTGAAGATGCCCTCCTCAAGTGCATCCGCGAAACAAAGCCCTCCAACCATCATCTGGACCCTCATCCCCAGTGCCATTGCCATTTACTTTTATACCCTCTCCCTCTCCTACTGGACCACTCTGATCAACCTCTCCCTCTATCAAGGCTCCCTTCCTGTCCCCTTCAAAGCTGGGCAGGTCACCCCGCTTCTTAAAAAACCACCTGCTGATGCGTCTGACCTCAACAACTTCCGCCCCATCACTAACTTATCCTTTCTTACGAAGATTACAGAAAGATGTGTAGCGAAACAACTCTCTCGTCATATCAAGGACAATGATCTTCTTGACAATTTCCAGTCCGGCTTCATTCAAAACTGCAGCACTGAAACAGCCCTACTGCAAGTTGTTGATGACGCGCTGAAGATCTTCGACTCGGGGGGGTCCTGTCTTCTAATTTTCCTTGACCTTTCTGCAGCCTTTGACACTGTCAATCACAACACCCTCCTCAACATTCTCAAACAGAGAATGGGCATGGAGGGCACTGTGCTTAAATGGTTTGCCTCCTTCCTCTCGGATAGATCTCAAATTATCAAAATAGCGAACAGTCTCTCATCTCCTGTGGCGGTAGGTCAAGGTGTTCCTCAAGGCTCTATACTTGCACCCACATTGTTCAACCTCTATTTAGAACCACTAGGAAATCTCCTAAGTAAATCCGGGATCCACTATCATCTCTATGCTGACGACACTCAAATCTACCTCAAGGTTGCCTCCACTCACGATCTCTCTATCCTAAGCTCCACTTTCGACTCCATTCAAAACTGGATGTTTACTCATCAACTGATTCTGAATCCCGCCAAAACCGAATTCCTCCTCTTCTCCTCCTCAATCTCTCCTCCCCCGGTGCAATCATGGATGGATCAGTTGAATCTACTGAACACTAAACCCATCATTGCCAACAGCGCAAAATCCCTGGGTGTCACTCTCGACAAAAAACTCAATCTAACCCCCCACATCAATTCCATTGCAAAGTCTGCTCTATACCATCTGCGCCTTCTTTGGGGAATCCGTCGCTTCTTCCCGGAGCAGGACCTTATAACCCTGGTGCAATCGCTGGTCCTCTCCAGACTTGACTACTGCAATTCTCTTCTCACTGGCCTTCCAAAATCCCACCTGTCCCCTCTTAAATCTGTTTTACATTCAGCAGCTTGTTTCATTTATGGGGCCAAAAGAAGTGACCACATCACACCGATGTTATCCACCCTCCGCTGGCTTCCAATCGAGGCTAGAGCTATCTACAAGACTGCTTGTATCACCCACAAAGCCTTGCACTCCTCCTCTCCTCGCTACCTGGTGAATAAACTGAAACTCTCTGGAGGCTCGAGACCATCACGTAATGCGGAAAATCTTCTGCTTGAACCTCCCACTTTCAAGAAGGAAAGAACGATGGCACAATCCTTTTCAGGCAACGCGGTGAGAATCTGGAACTCCCTTCCGCCGCAGCTCCGGACCACCTCCTCCTCCCAGGCCTTCAAAACTAACCTCAAAATTCTCCTCCTCCTCCAAAGACACTTCCAAATGTAATTCTTGCCCTCTCTATTAGCTGAAGGAAGCCTTTCCATTATGGAAAAATCTACTGATCATGACTTTGGAAGTGTCCTCCCAGTGTGTTCTTGCGGTCTGAGAGTCGGACATTTATTGCGGTATTATCTTTCTACCTGTGTTTGGTACTCGTATGTAACTTGCACCCGTCACTTTCTCTTGTAACACACTGTTTTCTACCTCTTACATATGTTTATTTTTGATACCTGCACGTAACGTTTGTTCTTGTGCCTGAGGGCCCTCCATATATTGCAGTACTATACCTCTATGTTTACTTTGTACGCTTTTGTAACCTGCACACGTCACTCTTTCCTCCGGTATTGCACTGTTTGCTACCTCTTGTATTTTGTTGGTTCACGAATGTCACTTTTGTAATGCACCGTTTGCTACCTCTAGTATTTTGTTGGCTCACGATTGTCATTACTGCCTCATTTAATGTAACGTTTGCTTTTGTATTTTGTTCACTTGTAATGTTCTCATGTATCAGCTCTGTTTCCTATTGTGAAGCGCTCTGACACCTTCGGGTAAAGTCTGCGCTAAATAAAAACGCACAAATAAATAAAAATAAATAAAAAACAACAAGACCGTAGAGGCTCCCTCCTAGCCACGGCCTGCTATTTGCCGTGGCGCAGGTTCACTTACTGTCCTCCCACCTCCGAGAGAAGTAAGTGTGCCCTCAGAGAGCCCAATATCTAGTTAAACTCGCTACTTGTAATAGGTGCTATAAGATTGGGTACATTCTGAACTGCCTGCCGTGCCTCTGTAGTCTGAGAAGTGTGCAGTCGGGCAATCTTTCTCTGCTCAGTTTGATTAGTGACGCATTAGCGCACCTTAGTGTAGTGTAACTGAGTCGGGGCAGGGTGCCTGTGTGGGTTGACTAGTGCTGCTTGCAATTCGCCTAGTTATAGCGCTGTGGGCGGCGTCACACGCTAGACAAAACAATGATATCTCCAGCACCGGCAGTCCTGCCCAGCTTAACAGTATGATCAAATTACAAGGGCACTACGTCAATGCCCTTACATTTCTGGTACTTTGCAACAGTTTTAAGATCCTCTTAGAATTTCTCGTTGCTCATATGTGTTTAATATCTGATATTTATGTTTCCGTTGTCTTTATTGCTTGATTTTGCTTGCGAGAATGTGTCACACATAGTTGTTAAAATGTCACTCATAATTAGCCTGAAATTATGAAAATGTCACCCATGGCAATCTGAAACCTTGGCAGCTTTGCCTGGCGCTTGACAGCTGAGGCACTATAAGGCGTGACATTGCATTTCAGTGTGGTGATACGGACCACCACACTGAAATGTGTTAGTGTAACGCCTGATGCATGATTCTTGACAGGTCTGAATGCATTAATTCTTCTAGCCTGGATGACAGAGGGCGAGAGTATTCAGGCCTGAGAGTGATGGTAGTAAAACCGGTGCTGGCAAAGTGCTCGGCCGGCCTCCTTGCGGGTGCGGCCAAGCTCTTTGCCTGGGCCGGTTTTTGGCCGGTTTTCTTACAGGGCCGTTATTGCAGCAAAATCGGCCGTGTAACAAAAACGGCCCCCAGGGCCCAAAACCGGCCCCCACCCTTGCGGCGCACCGGGGGACTGCCCGGTGCCCACAATAGCCAGTCCGGGCCTGTGGGTTGGCATTTTTCAATTCTTGCCTAGGGCGGCAAAACACCTAGAAACGGCCCCCGAACAGACGCATTGACAATTAATCATGCAACTGTGTAAATCAACGTTCAAAATGTGTTGCATGACTCAGTGAAGGTTAAAAGATGGAGCAGTCACACATAGCTCACTGCGCAATAGTAAAAGGATTACTAATTATGAACTGCAAGGAATAGAAGGATCTGTGTTCAAAGCAGTAGCCCACTAACCTAGCTACATGGAAATAAATGTGTCATCTGCATATTACATGATGTGTAGTGCTTTGCAGGAGACACATTAAACTTCTACACTACTTTGATTCAGATCTAGGACTACACAAAGCAGAGATCTCTCCGACAAATACTTTAACCTCCAGATTTCTAACCAATTATTATTCACTGAGCACCTCGGCACATGTCTTAGCCCCATAAAATATTACAAACGCAGACTTTGCAACCAATTACCCATAAAAGATGTAGTACCAGGCTTCTCCTTGTTGCCAATTTCTTTATGGCAGGAAAAGTTGTGTGGCAGATAAATAATGGCCCAGGGTGACTACTATAATTGTAGCATACTTCCACCTGGAGGGGAAACAAAAAACATAAATAATGGGACCAATTTGTTTGGATCCCGTAAGCATTCACACCCACACATGTTCGGCAACATCGTCCTCAATTGTTGGATTCATTGAAACCAATTTCTTAATTTAAACAAGCGTTAGTGAGCGTTAAAATCTATAAGAAACACGCCTCAGAAAGCCGGTGGGGAGGCGGGTCACTCACAGTGACTGTGAGACACAGTTAGAGCGACTGTACAAGTTGCATGTGGGAAATGGGTGCCTCCCCAGGGAAGCCGGTATGGGACATAAACACAGTTGCCCCAAAGCCACAGGAAACCAAAATCTTTTTGTCCTGTGGGGTTAGCAAATTACATTTCTGCTAATGGCGTCCCGTCCTGCTACACACACCTTTCACACCCCCGGTATTTGCGGCGGATGCAACTTGTAAGTGAAGTTTGTGAAGTAGTAGGTAGACAAGGAAACGTGCAGGGGGTGGGAGGCAGATGCTTTCCATTAAGAAAGGCGCCCACCGACCGACGTATTACATTACAGCCCATAGCCCAACCTTTCGAGTCTCCAAGGACAGAGAGAGCTTTATACACACAAATGAACAGAGTGTAAAATATTTTTGGGAGACGAGAGGTGTGTTCTGGGAGGATGTTCCATTTGAAAGCAATTGCAAGCATTTTCCATATTTGACGGGGGAAGATGATGTCAAGGATGTCAATTTTCAAATTAGTTGAGTGATAACATTTATACTGAAGGACATCCCAAACCTTCGAATACAATTGCTAGACATGGAGTTAATTTTTACCCAGTCGTTGCCTCAGAAAAGACATCGCAAAAGTCCTCAATATCGCTTACATCCCCCAGGAACTCTCTATCCCCTGTTTCTCATATCATTAAAAATACGGTGCCTATCAGAAGAAAGTGTAATGGGAATGTTACGCGTGGATACAGAAGGGAAGGTTTGGTAAAGGGAATTCCCTCTCCAAATTCAATCAGCATCATCATAAATGTTTCAAGGCCCAATGCATCTCTTTTCTAGCCTACCTTACCTAAGCCCAAGGCAGCCCCTCAGCAGCGCGCAAGGAAAAGCCCCCTCTTATCATTCATTCCTGTACCTGCGTAGCTGCTGCGCTAAAGCGCATTTTTCCTGCCACTGTGCACTACTGCTGGCAGCCGGACAGGCAGCCGCGAGGCCAGGCCGGGGGCTTGAGGAAAATTGAATTTTGCCTTGTTATATGTGCCTACGTGTTCCCCATCCTATGTTATATGTGCATGATCGATATGCATGTATCCCCCTATGATCGATTAAAGACGCAATTATAGTTGTGTCCAACTCTAGTATGCCAGTATCCAGTTCTCGTGAAAGCAACGAGTATTAGGCCTATGTTGCCACGTTTTACAGTGTGCACGTTAATTCACTGCATTGTCCCCGTTTCTAGGCCTCAAAAGGGCCCGGACACCAGATTCAAGCTCCAGTCTCCTGAACCCACTCCGAGGAGCGATGCAGCCCCCACCTGCATCCCTGACCCTTCACTTACTTCCTGCCAAGCAGCGCGGGGCCCGGCCTGGCTCTGCCTGCCTGTCTGCCAAGAATATGTTATGCTTCTAGTTATCAGTCCAGCCTTCCTTCTTCGCATTCCTAAGCTACTGAACCGCATAAACAGTTTCAGCTATAGTCTAGTCTTTCTGTCTCCATGTAAGAGTTACTGTATTAATATTCATAGAAGATTCATAGTACACGCAATACATGTAGAATATATGCATGCACCAGCTTTAGTGTCAAGTAGCCTTTGCCCTGATAACTTTTAGATTCTATCAACATGTACTCCAAACACCAGATACCAGATATGCTATAGGTACATGTCGTCCTGACACCGCAGACTTTAGTCTCCTCTTCTAGTGTAGAAGTCATAGCCCCCAGTTCTCCCCGGTAACACGTCATTGCCCGTTTGCGCGCACCACTAGGTTAAAGGTCCCAGCTGCTCAGGTAGCCCCCTCCATGTTTCAGCCCAATTCATGACACTTCTGTGACGTTCTCATCACATGTCTACGTGCACGCCCTGTGCACGCCTTCTTTTCACGCCCATGTCTTCTTATCTTACGCTTGTCACTAGTTACGCCTACTGTATGTAATGTAATTGAAATGTTTTACTATATATATGTATCTTGAACTGTTGGAGCGCTGCAGCTGCCTCTCCATTTTATTTCAGGCTGTCCCGATCCAGTCCCTTCCCTTTTGCCTGAATAAAGCCTGTTCAACTCGGATACATCGGATCCTGCCTCTTATTTATTGAGCTATCTGTTATTGTTAATATATTCAAAAATAGTACCGGTAATTAATTATTTATTTACCACATAATGGCGCCCGAATAGGGGCGTACCCCTTCCCCACGCGCTGGAGATGTAACGCAGGCCCCCTGACCCTCTGCAGCCGTGACGGAACAATACCGTGCACGTGCAGATATTTCTGCTTCAAGTCTCCCTCAGGCCCACGGAGGAGACGGAGACTGCGGTCCGGCATCCAGACGAAGCGGTGTGGAATGCGGTTCGTCCCGACCAGAGCCCAAGCCGAGAGAGCAAGGTCCGAAGTATCCGGAGGCCCACCTGTTTCTGAAGTCCGAAGTTCGTAGTCCGACGTCATAGCAGTCCAGTCCAGTCCGAGGCCTTCCAGTTTCTGCTTCCCGGTGAGTACCGTTGCGGGGGAAGTATCTAGACAGGATCATTAGTTTGTTCCTGGTCCGTTGGGTTTGGGTACGCAGATCCAGTCCGAAGTATTCACCTAGGTGGATACGGTATGACGTGTCTCTTTATGGGACCGGTATGTTCTGTACTGTTTTAGCAGTGCATCCAGTAATTCTAGTAAGTCCGTCCTCGAGAAATCCAAGTGTTATGTCTTCAGTGTATCAGGTAATATTCTGTTCGAACTGTTATTTATGTATTTCTATGTCGTGGTATGAGTGATTTGTTTGCCATTTCATTACTGTGATTATTGTGTATTGTGTTCGCAAGTAAAATTCCGAAATGCCTCTGTTCTCGAAATTACGTCAGATAAAGACCAGAAAAGGGTTACTCGAAGAAGCAGTTCCTGTCCCCCCTAGGGACAGTCCTGGACATTTTATGTATTACAAGCATGGCTTAGATGCCATATTATATCTAGATTTATGGGCGGATTATACTAAAGATCTTGAAGAGAAATATAGATGGCCTGTATCAGGTACATGGGATGCAGAGTGCATCATGAGAGTAGAAGAAGCATTATGGAAAAAGAACAGTCCCAGAAAGATGCCATCGAGTTATGGCGCAAAGAATCTCATAAAAGAACCGAAAAAGAATTCAGAAAAACAGAATTAAGTAGGGAATCCTCAGAAAGAGCCCAAGAAAGGGAATTAATCGAAGAAGGTGAACGAGTTAGAGTAGAACAGTCAGACAGACAGAGAAATGCCCTTATTAAAGGCATGTATCCTCTTCTTGCCGAGGGCTTGCCAAAAGCAACCCCGGAAGCACCCTGTAATTTACCGCCACCATTGGTCCCGATTAAGTTACGTCATAAACCGACCGCAGCTGAAATTTTCCTTTCGTCCTACTTGGACGACACAGTCCCAGAATATGCAAATCCTATTCCGCCTGCTCACCCGCAGCTTCCCGTTAATAATGTAATTCCCGTACCTCCAGCCGCTGGTCCCGTGGGTCCAGTTAATGTTACAGCACCCCCGGACCAGCCCACAGTAAATGTACCTGTTTTGCCAGTTACCTTACCAGCACGTACAGTATTCACCGACGATTCTAGTTTAGGAGCAGCGGGGGGAAGTGCTCCCAGCACCCCGCCCCAAGCAAGACGACTGACGCTGCATGACGTAGCGTTACAGCGTACGCCAAAAGTGGCGACATATACAGATCTCAAGCGACTTCTTACTGACTGTATATATGATCCAGTTCCAGGCGAAGATCACATGATCTTATATTCAGTACGTTTAAGACGGGTTGCCAGCTTTTTGATCACCCTGCTCGATATGAAGGAACATCTAAACAGAATATATCGTTTTATCCGTACAGGAGAGAATCCAGGAAGTATTCACGAAGCTATGTCACAAAGGAAAGCCGAGGTTCAACTTATGATTTTAAAGTTCTTGATTAACTGTTTAATAAGAGAGCAAGATTATCCAGATAAAGACCAAGACGAGATGAAAGCCCTGACCAGGTGGAGTGACAATATAGCCGAGGGAAAACACAAGACACAAGGTAGTGTAGAGAGTATGTACAAGAAAATTCGTAAGGAAATAATACGTATACACCAGAAAGAGGAAGAAAAACGAGCAACCGAGAAAGAGAATGACTCTTCTAGTGAAGAGGTAGACAGCGAGAATCCTTCCAGAATAGCGTATGTAGGTAGAACTAGACTTTCCGACCGACATTCACGCCTAGATTACAAGAAAGCTTTTCCTCCTCCAGCACCGGAACAGTGTTCTCTTGAGCAAGTATTCCAGGCCACCGATCAAATCCTGAAATCACGAATAGGTTATAGCGAGCTTAGTACAATGCATGAACAAGAACTAGCCCGATCAGCAGTCCGATGGACTAGTGATTCTACCACTTTTTCAGACGAAATAGTGGCCCAAACGTTTCTGAAACTGCCCCCAGCCGAGCAACGTCTGGTGGGTATGTATATGATCCAGCACCTCATTACACTGTATGAGGAACAGCATTCTGATCCAGGTCCTCTACATGATGTATTAAACGAGTTACTCCAAAACAGATGGAAAGGTCTAGGTACCGATTTAATTAGTGTCATATTAGAACAGCGCCACAAATACCGAACGTTTCTGAATCCACATTATGTTTCCGTCTCACCCCCAGAAAGAAAATCATTCTACATAGACAGACAGAATCCGTTACGAGAAGTACATCCAGTAAAGGGAGAAGACGGTAGTCTAGAACGAGTATTTGTTTACACCCCTATCACGAAAATAGAACTCTTGGAAATGAAAAAGTTAATTCCCTGTCACGACAAAGATCCAGCAGGGTTCCACCGTGAATTAAAGGACATGCTCCGTATGGGAGAATACACGTATCCTGATATCATTAAAATGTTAAAGGTCCTGTTGCCTGCGGGCATATATGAAAAATTAAAAGAAAAAGAATGGGAGGTGGGAGAGAAAAAGATAGATTGGACAGCATTAGAAGCTGAAGATAATACACGAGTACCAGTTACCGGTCTTGGGGATAAAGCTAAAGCTTTGCCTGAATTATTAATACAAGTTTTGCCAAGATTACTAGCCACGAAAAAGGAAGATTGGGATGCCATTTCAGCCTGTAAACAGAAACAAGACGAAGACACTAGTGATTTTTATTCTAGATTTGAGAAATGTTTCATTATTAATAGTGGTCTGAAAACAAGTAGTGAGTCGTATCCCCATCTTTTTGTTACCAAACTAGTCGAGAATTCAAGTCCACAAGTTAAAAATCGAGTACTGAAAGTCAAAAGTACCTGGCAAGCTAATACTCCGTCACAGATGCTTCAGATGCTCCAGTATCACCAGAACAGAATCAGGGAAGATCAGGAACACGAAAGGAGACGTATGAAAGATACGAAAATGAAAGTACTAGTTGCACAGTCTGTTCCGCAAGACAGTCAGAAGAGGGGTCCGAATCAAGCCAGTCATCCTGCAGTTCCCGTTAAAGGGACATGCAATTACTGTAAACAGCCAGGTCATTATATAAACGAATGTGCAGTTCTGAAACACAACATAGCTACAGGTAAAACGAAAGAAAGACCACGTCCGCCTAGACAAGAACAAGTTTCACAGAATTCCCAGCCACCACAGAATGCACAACAGACAGTCACAGTACCGCAGCCTATAGCTGCAACACAACACGTTACACAGCAGATGTACCAGTACGCACAGTCAGAGTATCCAGATTATCAGCCATATTCATGAAACAGCCTAGAGAGGGAGGTAGGCTTGCCTCTCATCGAGATTCCTGTAGATCAAGAGGGTCCCTATGTACACAGTCAAGTATTAGGGAAAGATAGAAAGTTTCTGATTGATACAGGGGCAAGTAGGACTACCATCAGTCATGACGAGGTTCCAGGGGCTCCACTCTCAGGCTCTAGAAATGTTTCCCTTGGATTTTCAGGAAAGCCTATTGTTAATGAAATATCGAAACCAGTTACTCTAGAAGTTGGTCCATTGTCCCGAACTACAGACTTGTTACTCACGAAATCATGTCCAGAAAATGTATTAGGCATTAAAACTCTGAAAGAATTAGGAGCAGTCATATGCTGCTCCCCAGAAGGGGTGCGATTGTTTCTGCGTGATTTTAAAGGTCATTATGTATTACGTGATTTTGATCCAAGATTATTGAATGTACCGCAGCATTTATGGGCGCAAGGTCCAACTGATGTAGGTTGTATGCACATCACACCCCATCGTGTCACTCTGAAGAAAGGTGTTGTATTACCACGAATCCGACAGTATAAATTGCCACCTGAGGCTGTAGCAGCCTTATCCAAAATTATTGACGAGCTTATTGTTCAGGGAGTGGTTGTAGAAACTGACTCCAATGTATGTAATTCTCCTATCATTCCGATTCTGAAGCGTACTGATCCAAATGCACCTCCAGTTTATCGATTAGTGATTGACCTTCGAGAACTTAATAAATGTATCATACCCCAGTACCCAGTGGTTCCAGATATTTCTTCCCTATTGACAGCAATTGATTCTGAAGCTACGTTCTTTACAGTTATCGATCTCAAGAACGCCTTCTTTAGTGTCCCCATTCATCCAGACAGCCAGTTCCTTTTCGGATTCTGTTTAAATGGAAGAAGCTATAAATTCACACGAGCACCTCAAGGTTTCACAGAAAGTCCTAGTATTTACAGTCAAGCACTTAAAAGACAACTAGACAATATTCACATGCCAACTGACACTGCCCTGCTCCAGTATGTCGATGATCTATTGGTCACAGCCCGTTCTGAACGTGACTGCGAGCGTGCGTCGCTTACAGTCTTGTGTTTCCTGGCCGAGATGGGGCACAAGGTGTCCCCTTCCAAATTGCAATTCTGTGTCCAGCAAGTGGTATACTTAGGACACTTACTGTCCAAGAGGGGTAGGCAGTTGACACCTGACCGTATCCACTTAATAGCACGTCTTCCACAACCCAAGACACAGAAGGAGGTACGAGCTTTTATCGGCCTCACTTCTTACTGCAGACAATGGATTCCTCAGTATGCATTTCTAGCCAAGCCACTGATACAGTTAACGACACAGGAGGCAGCCGTATCGACTGTCCTCCCTTGGACCCAGGAACATACACTTGTTTTCAATGAATTAAAGAAAGCTTTATGCCAAGCACCTGTTCTAGCAACACCGAACTACAGTAAGCCCTTCACACTTTTTGTTACTGAACGTGATGGTACTGCATTATCTGTTCTTACACAAGATCAAGCAGGACAATACAAGCCCTGTGCTTATTTTTCTAGCACATTAGATCCGGTGGCCCAGGCTCTGCCTGCGTGCCTCAAGTCAGTTGCAGCCACAGCTCTAGCTATCAGACAAAGTGATTCCATAGTGTTAGGACACTCCCTGACAGTACAAGTTCCACACTCCGTGGAAGTTCTTTTAAACCGAACACAGACTCAGCACTTGACAATTGCACGTTTAACAGGTTATGAACTGACACTGTTTCAGCCACACATAGAAATCAGACGCTGCAACATTTTAAATCCAGCTACACTGTTACCATCAGTTACTTCAAATCCTGCCACACATGACTGTGTGGAAGTTGTTAACACCATGACAAAGCCAAGACAAGACTTGACAGACATTGCATTACCTGATCCTGACCTGACACTTTATGTGGATGGTTCATGTATGAGAACAAGTACAGGAGAACTAGTAGCCGCGTATGCAGTGACTACTGAAACTGAAGTTATAGAAACACGTCGTATTGACACCCTGTCTGCTCAAGCAGCAGAGCTTGTCGCTCTGACCCAAGCCTGCATACGTGCCAAGAACCTGAAAGTTAACATATACACAGATTCACGTTATGCATTCGGAGTCGTACACGACTTTGGAGTGCTCTGGCAAGAAAGAGGTTTTATGACTTCTCATGGAACCAAGATTCAGCATGGCCCTCTCATTCAAGCTCTGTTAGATGCAATACATTTACCGACAGCTATCGCCATCATGAAGTGCAAGGCACATACGAAAGCCACTGATATCCTTTCCCAGGGTAACGATCTAGCAGATCGAACAGCCAAGCTCACAGCTCAGACTCCAGACATTCCAGTTAACACGACACAGACACTCACTCCAGATCAGACTACTTGTATGACAGTTAAGGACCCTACACAAGATGTAATAGATATACAGTTACATGCTACTCCCGATGAAATAAAGAAATGGTCCGAACAAGGAGGGGTCCAGACAGATCAAGGATGGTTGACGAAGGGAAAAGCCACATGGTTTCTCCCCGACTCTATGGTTCAAGTCATTATTAACACCGCACATAGTCCAGCACACTTAGGAGAAAAAGCCATGTTAGACAGTATTCAGAACCTCTGGTTCAACAAGCATTTACGAGCAGCAGCCAAGCAGAAAGTACGTACCTGCATGATCTGTTGTCAGTTCAATCCAGGTAAAAGTGTCCCGGTGGAACAAGGTGGATTCCATCCTCCCGACCACCCTTTTGAAGTCCTCCAGATGGATTACATTCAGATGGAGCGATGTCGAGGTTTCAAGTATGTTCTCGTAGTTGTATGTGCTTTGTCCAGGTGGACAGAAGCATATCCAGTTCCAGATTACACAGCTGCGACCACTGCCAGGCAGTTGGTTCGTGAGTACTTTCCCCGCTATGGATTGCCTAGGGTCGTGTATTCAGATAACGGCCAGCCATTCTCATCCGAGCTCATGAAACAAGTATCCCTTCTGTTAGGGTATCAGTGGAAGTTCCATTGTGTACGCCATCCTGAAGCAGCCGGTCTCGTAGAGAGACATAACCAGACCCTGAAAATCCGAATTGCTAAAGTTTGTGCCGAGAAAGGCGTAGATTGGATGGTAGCACTGCCAGTCGCCCTTTTTTTTATGAGAATGGTTGCTCATTCCCGTTCAGGTCTATCTCCGTATGAGATAGTGTTTGGTCGTCCCCCAAATATGTGGGGTACACCTAGACCACGTACAATTACAGATGTTGACAGTAATATGCTGACAGATTACCTTGCCTCCTTGATGTCTGCACTACAATCTTGTCGTTCACAGGTTGCCGCCGCTTTTCCAGACAACACCGAAGTAAAACCGCACGAGGTCGTTCCAGGTGACTTCGTTTTGATTCGAAACTTTGATCGTTCAAGTCCGCTGGAGCCCCGCTGGAAGGAGCCCCGCCTTGTTCTTCTCACCACCAGGACTGCAGTAAAAGTAGAAAACAGAAAAGGATGGCTACACTCCAGCCATGTCAAGAAATTCCATGGACTCAAACCAAAGACTTTTCTTAAAGACTGCCCCGTTCTCAAGGACTGCCCAGACACTGAATCTAAACTTCCCCTGTTAGAGAAAACTCCGCAGCAGGAGTATAAACAGAAATTGAGGTCTAGTAAGTCAGCCAGTTTAATTGTCTAAGTCCCTCTCGGGTGAAACGGTTAGACAGGTTCCTGACATGTATGAAATAGACCCACACAGTGAGAGAGTTAGTCAAAACTCTAAGAGATGTATCATTACTCTGTTCTTTCTATTATTTCTGAGTCTTATGGTTACTTGCATAAGTTATGCTTTACATTTATGTTTTCCTATTTCACATGTACATATGTTTTCTAATGTTACAGTAGAGCATACATTTAGTGACCTGCCTCCTCACGAGTTATCCTAACGTCTTGCTATGCGTAATAATACTTTTATCCGAATACTGCACTATTCACACCAGACCAGCAATGCCATTAATTGTTGGGTGTGTGGTCGACTCCCTCCTTTCCAGACACCGAAGGGAGTTCTGCCACTTTTTCCCTATCCGTTTTCACATAATGGTTCGTGTGGAGCATGGTCCACGTTAACGTCATCCTCAACTGATATGTCCCTTCTGAATCGAACATGTTTCCCAGACAAAGAAGGACTTTCCCATAGAACAGGGTTAGATCTAGAAAATGAAGTATATGATCTAGGTAATTATTCCTCGAATTTCATGGTTTTGAATGTTCAGTCCGAGACTACTCCAGACTTGCCTGCTATTTCAGTACTACCAGTCAAAGGCGAATTATGTGTCAGAAAGAATGGTTCCGCACATGTAGGACATAGTGATTGTACTACTATGGTCGAGTATAGTGACAGTGGGAAATCTATTTTCAAAGCCTCACGTCATTCTTATTTTGTGTGTGGTCAGACCGCATATGTTCGTCTGCCCCTCGATTGGGATGGAACATGTTACATTGCCTTCCTACTGCCACCAGTTTTTCTAGCCCCATCCGATTATCACAGAAACACACATCTAGTACACGTTAGACATAGAAGGGAGACTGAGTCCCCAATTGTCGATCAAACTGAAACTGCCCTAGAACAATATCAAGACTTCAATAAAGGTTTCTTTTTCTTTATAGGTCCTGTCCAGAATAGTAAGTTAATACGTAGGCTAACCAGAACCCTTGAAGCAGTAGTGAATGAGACTACTTCCGCTCTAGGTAACTTAACCGAAGAGCAATATGCTATTAGATTTGTCGTGCTCCAAAATCGTCTCGTTCTTGACGTCATACTGGCCGATAGAGGAGGAGCTTGTAGAGTCATCGGATCTAGTTGCTGCATTTTCATTCCTAATAACGCGCCGTCTGTTTATTCAGCTATAACCAGACTTCATAAAATTGCCCATCAGTTACACCAGAATCCAGGCATCTGGACATGGTCCGGTTGGCTCTGGAGTATCATATCTGCCTGGGGATGGAAAGTATTGTCATTTCTAGGTATAGCAGTAATGATCATATTCAGTTGCTGCCTCTGTTTACAATGTGGCCCTGCGATTTGCGGCTTGTGTGCTACCTCTTGTATTCCTAGTCCTAAGTCTCGTTCCAAGACAATTCGAGACGAGCAAATGATGCTATATGAACAGATAGATGGTATCATGAATATTGATGTTTCCTGATGGAAACGTAGGGCACAAGGAGGGAATGAGGAAAATTGAATTTTGCCTTGTTATATGTGCCTACGTGTTCCCCATCCTATGTTATATGTGCATGATCGATATGCATGTATCCCCCTATGATCGATTAAAGACGCAATTATAGTTGTGTCCAACTCTAGTATGCCAGTATCCAGTTCTCGTGAAAGCAACGAGTATTAGGCCTATGTTGCCACGTTTTACAGTGTGCACGTTAATTCACCGCATTGTCCCCGTTTCTAGGCCTCAAAAGGGCCCGGACACCAGATTCAAGCTCCAGTCTCCTGAACCCACTCCGAGGAGCGATGCAGCCCCCACCTGCATCCCTGACCCTTCACTTACTTCCTGCCAAGCAGCGCGGTGCCCGGCCTGCCTCTGCCTGCCTGTCTGCCAAGAATATGTTATGCTTCTAGTTATCAGTCCAGCCTTCCTTCTTCGCATTCCTAAGCTACTGAACCGCATAAACAGTTTCAGCTATAGTCTAGTCTTTCTGTCTCCATGTAAGAGTTACTGTATTAATATTCATAGAAGATTCATAGTACACGCAATACATGTAGAATATATGCATGCACCAGCTTTAGTGTCAAGTAGCCTTTGCCCTAATAACTTTTAGATTCTATCAACATGTACTCCAAACACCAGATACCAGATATGCTATAGGTACATGTCGTCCTGACACCGCAGACTTTAGTCTCCTCTTCTAGTGTAGAAGTCATAGCCCCCAGTTCTCCCCGGTAACACGTCATTGCCCGTTTGCGCGCACCACTAGGTTAAAGGTCCCAGCTGCTCAGGTAGCCCCCTCCATGTTTCAGCCCAATTCATGACACTTCTGTGACGTTCTCATCACATGTCTACGTGCACGCCCTGTGCACGCCTTCTTTTCACGCCCATGTCTTCTTATCTTACGCTTGTCACTAGTTACGCCTACTGTATGTAATGTAATTGAAATGTTTTACTATATATATGTATCTTGAACTGTTGGAGCGCTGCAGCTGCCTCTCCATTTTATTTCAGGCTGTCCCGATCCAGTCCCTTCCCTTTTGCCTGAATAAAGCCTGTTCAACTCGGATACATCGGATCCTGCCTCTTATTTATTGAGCTATCTGTTATTGTTAATATATTCAAAAATAGTACCGGTAATTAATTATTTATTTACCACAAGGGGGTGGGAGGCAGATGCTTTCCATTAAGAAAGGCGCCCACCGACCGACGTATTACATTACAGCCCATAGCCCAACCTTTCGAGTCTCCAAGGACAGAGAGAGCTTTATACACACAAATGAACAGAGTGTAAAATATTTTTGGGAGACGAGAGGTGTGTTCTGGGAGGATTTTCCATTTGAAAGCAATTGCAAGCATTTTCCATATTTGACGGGGGAAGATGATGTCAAGGATGTCAATTTTCAAATTAGTTGAGTGATAACATTTATACTGAAGGACATCCCAAACCTTCGAATACAATTGCTAGACATGGAGTTAATTTTTACCCAGTCGTTGCCTCAGAAAAGACATCGCAAAAGTCCTCAATATCGCTTACATCCCCCAGGAACTCTCTATCCCCTGTTTCTCATATCATTAAAAATACGGTGCCTATCAGAAGAAAGTGTAATGGGAATGTTACGCGTGGATACAGAAGGGAAGGTTTGGTAAAGGGAATTCCCTCTCCAAATTCAATCAGCATCATCATAAATGTTTCAAGGCCCAATGCATCTCTTTTCTAGCCTACCTTACCTAAGCCCAAGGCAGCCCCTCAGCAGCGCGCAAGGAAAAGCCCCCTCTTATCATTCATTCCTGTACCTGCGTAGCTGCTGCGCTAAAGCGCATTTTTCCTGCCACTGTGCACTACTGCTGGCAGCCGGCCAGGCAGCCGCGAGGCCAGGCCGGGGGCTAGGCCGGGCTAGCTAGGCCCTTTGAGAGCTGTGCTGTACCAGTAAAGTAGAGCCAGGCCATCGAAGCCTAGGCCTGAGTCTGACTGGGAGGCGGTACAGTCTGGGTATTCCAGTTTGCCTCAAAACTGAGGGCCACCGCCCTTTACACACTACGCCACGTTGCCGTAGAGTCCCCAGTTCCTCGTGTGGCACTAAGGCCTACAATACCTGACCTGACGCTTTAGCCCTGGTGGTGCCCATAGCCTTTGGAAGCCCCGGTGCTATATCTACTATGCATGAACTGCCTTGGCTCTGACGACAACCCCCCTTGATACTTGTGCACTGTTCGGGAGGCCCCATCCTTGATTTGCAATCCTAAAATGGGCCGCAATGACCCAAAACAGCGCCGGCTCATCTTTGAGGGGGGAAAGACCCCTAGGAGGGGGGAGACTGAGAGTACCACCGGGGAGAAACACGGCCAACTGGAAGGAGCTGCCACCACAATGGCTGAATTCCGGGCTGGTTTTCAGTCCATTGACACCCGCTTGGACACATTGTCTAGCCGATTGGACGATATACTTGGCTCAAGCTACACAAATCAGCAGTACAGAACAACGTATTTCTGATTTGGAAGATGCGCAGCCCTCTCTCCAGAAGCGTTTGTAATGTACGAAGTCCCTACTTAAACAACTAGCTACCAAAGCTGATGATTTAGAGGTGCGCTCTCATAGAAGTAACATCCACGTTGCTGGAATCGCAGAGTACACGAACACTGGCCCAATGGCTACATTTGTTGAATCCGTTCTTGTGGACCTGTTTGGGAGAGAGGTCTTCTGTACCTCATTTGCTGTAGAATGAGCCCATTGGACTCTGCCCCCCCCGTGCCCGGAGCCCCTCCGAGGGTTATAATTGCCAAAATCCTTAATTACAATGACCGCGATGTGGCTCTTTGGCTATCCAGAGAACGTGGCACACTGAACTATCAGGGCTCCAACATATCCCTCTTTCCAGACTTCATGCCGTTATTACAAGAGGCACTGCATTGTGCAACGTGCCCTCCAAAAGGCAAATGTCAAGTATGCCATGCTTTCTCCAGCCAGACTCCGCATCCAACTTGGTGGTAAAGCCCACATTTTTAACTCGCCCTCAGAAGCTGAACAATTCTGGAAAAAACACAAACTTTCTACGACAACACAGTGCCATGATGAAGACACTAGCCCTGGTCCTTGACCTATTGATCTGCAACCCGGCACCGTGTGCGCGAGCCAGTTATTGACTATTGTTACCTGCATCGAAACTGTATACCATCACATTGTGCAAATCACTTAATATCATGTATATGTCGATAAATCTCTAGTATTTTCATGTCAGCGGGACTGATTGGTAATTGTGCAACTGACAATGGTCTGAAGGTAATCACCAATATCAATACTCCTGCATTCCGTGGGCTTCAGTGGAGCATTGCCAATCCCTGCAGGATGATTCCCTACTTTTTCCATTGCTTTTATCTCCCTGTTGTCCTTTTCGCCTAATTAGATGTTCCTTGGACAGAATTCACCGGGTGCCTTGTTTTTGTACATCCGATGGGGGTGGGGGTTGGTGGGGATTCGGGTGTTTTTTTATGGCTGTATTAGGTATGTTCTTGGTTTGATTGGAGCATTTCCTCTATTCACAGTGCAGACTACTTGTATCACTGGTTTCTGGTTAATAATATTGACGTTACTTATGGTTCAATGACTGCTGTCGGGGATAGTAGATCCGGACTCCGCCTTCGGTGTCTCTCTTGGATTGTTAGAGGATTAGGCAATCCCAAAAAGAGTAGACAGGTATTGGCATATTTAGCTAGGCACTCTCTACAAATTGAGTTTCTGTAGGAGACTCACTATGCACCTCTCCCTGTGCACAGGTTTGTGTCCACTTGGGGTGAGGACTGCTTTTTCTCCTGTTACAGTTCCTACTCACGTGGAGTGTGCCTTTTAGTGCACCGCTCTCTCCCCTTCCGATCTGTAGACGTGGTTGTGGATCCGGACGGAAGGTATGTCATGGTACAAGGACTGCTGTTGTGTGAACATATACTGCTCATCAATATATATGCCCTGAACATTGACTCCATTGACTTTTTCTCACAATAGCCACAGGTATCAATAGATTAGATGCTTACATTATACTAATGGGGGCGACTTTAACCTCACCTTTGATCCTACTACTGATACTACTGGCCCGGGGCGCATCACAAACCCTCATTCCACTTAGGGCCTTTTACATCTTTTACAGACCTCGCTGTTATCCGACCCCTGGCACTCGCACCAGTCCAGGATCCATAATTACTCTTTTTACTCTGCCCCGCACAGTTCTTGGTCCCGTATAGACCATTGGAACCTTATGCCACAATTACTATTGGCTGAACGTAGCATTGAATTTTTACCCCACACGCTATCAGACCATTCACCGGGCCTCCTCATATTAGACTTCTCCTTACTTTACAAACAGAGACCATTATGGAGATTCCCCACATCTGCCCTCTTAGATCCGGGATTTCGTAGTGAAATTGGTGATGCTATTTAGAGAATATTTAGACTTAAATGAAGGCATGATGGACTCACAGCTGACGCTTTGGGATGCCTTTAAGGCAGTTGTCCGCAGAGTCAGTATCTCCAAACACATTGGTGTGCTCAGCTTCATTAGGGGTGAACTGGGTAAAATTGAACAGACACTTAAGGAGGCTGACAATATGACACTCACGGATCCATCACCGGAGTCTTCCCGTACTCATGCAGCATTAATGGTGGAATTCACTGACGCAGCCGCCAGAGAGTTTAAGTATCTTGGTAAATATGCCATGGCCCGACTGTATGGGGAAGAGGAGAGGCCCGGTAGAACACTCACCCGGCTCCTCCGTCCACAATATCAACCAGCGTATATTACACAATTAGACACAGACACTGGGGAGTCATTGACTACCAACACTTTCAGCTCTGGTGCCTTATTAGCCTACTACAGACAACTGTATGAAACTCAGGTTTTCCCAAGGGGCAACCTCTGATGGATTATTTACAGGTTTGACTTGAGGATGGGCAACGTGAATTCCTAGCATCGCCGACAGATGCGGATGAGGTCAAGCAGGCAATAAAAGATCTAGCCAGCAGTCCTGCCCCTGGTTCCGACGGTCTCACCGGAGACTTCTATAAAGCCTAACAAGATATTCTCACTCCACGACTAGTTGAGGTTTATTCTGAGGCCCTAGAAAGTCGTTCCCCCTCCCCGACCATGCGGGAGGCCATAGTAACATTGCTGCTTAAGCCGGGCTAGTCTCCCACCCAGTGTCAGTCATATAGACCATTGTCACTACTAAACCATGACTACAAAATCCTTGACAACATTTTAGCCACCCGCCTCCCGTTATTAGTTGAAATTACATTATGTCCTTTCCAATTGGGTTTTGTCCCCGGCAGGTCTACGACTCTTAATTTGCGTGTGGTATTTTCCGTAATGAATCAAATGGAACCTAAACTCCTGATAGCAGCAGCAGTACTGCTAGATGCTGAGAAGGCATTTGATTCATTAAAATGGTCTTTTTTATATGCCGTAATTCAAAAACTGGGCATACCCATTGGTTATTTAAACTTGGTCCACTCTCTGTACTCCAACCCGGTTGCCTGGCTTCGGCTGAATGGGATAGTTACGACGCAGTTTCCTTTGTCATGAGGCACTCGGCAGGGGTGCCCATTGTCCCCCCTATTGTTTATTGTTGCCATGGAGCCCCTTGCCTGCTATATCCAAGAGCGTCATCTCCACAGGGGCTTACAGCTCCATACAGGCCCACTCGCTGCATCCTTTTATGCGGACAATATTATGCTATTAATTCGACAGCCAGCGGAGAATCTTCCCTCACTCTTGAGGGGAGTGGTTCACTTTGGCGTGCATTCGGGGCTGGTTGTCAATTCGACAAAGTTAGAAATGTTTCCACTAACTCCCGCTACTACCCAAGTTGACATGGAGTTCCCTTTGCAAGGGTGTACTGACGACCCCAGATATCCTGTCAGTTATCTGCATTGCAACACTGCAGAAGTTATCCGCCTTAAATATGAGCCGGCAATTGACCAGCTTACAACACAAATTGATAGATGGATCAAGCTCCCTCTTTCTATAGCCGGCAGGATTGACATAATTAAAATGGTATTCTTACCAGGACTGTTATATGTATTCCTAAATATTCCAATTGCCTTAACTACGTCTTTTTTTGACACCTTATGCCCCCCTCTGACATGCTTCATTTGGGCGGGCAAACAACCATGCATAAGTTGGACTACACTGATAATGCCATACGAGTGGGGTGGTTTTGGGAGTCCTTGACTTTTACTTATATTACCTTGTAAGGCTGGTTCATTTCACATACTACTGGTACCACCCCAATGCTTGTATACAATACCAAAGACCTGAGTGATCCCAGATATACCCACGTTCACTCCTAACAATTCTGCCACAGGGTCTTAAATCCATGCTGCCCCACTGAAATTCGGACACTGTCGACAAATTGCTGGGCATGGACTAAATGACGGCGATACTTACAATGTGACTTTTTATACTCCTCTCATATACCATTACTCGACAATCCGTGGATACCTCCGTCCACTGAAACCCTTACTAAAAAGATGCTAGACAAATTCAGACTCGGCACAGTTGGGGATCTATTTAAGGACTCTCACCCTTGCACGGTTACCGACTTGACATCTTATGGGGATGTTATATATAAGGACAGGTTTCTTCTTCACTGGGTGTGAGGCGCTCTGTTGAGCGTTTTGCCTGATGCAACTACATAATTAGAAGACTTCCCTCCCCTCACACTGGTTGTTAGATCCTCAGACTGCACTCATCTGGTCTCCCGCCTATATCACTTATCACAATCCATAAGTCCTTCAGTGGGTCTTAAGGTAAGGAAAGCCTGGGAGCGGGATCTAGGCGAAACATTATCTGACGCAATATGGTCCTACTGCTATTCACAGACACAATACATCTCGACCAACTACAAACACAAATTATTACATTTTAAGTACCTCCATAGAGCATATGTTACCCCGAACTCCAATCCAAGATAATTCTAACCGCCTCCAGTGCATGCGCCAGGTGCGCGGCACTGGAGGCGGACTTCGCACATCTTGCTTGGAACTGCGCACCTATTCCGGCATATTGGGAGGAGGTATTTCACCATTTGTCCCTTATGGTCGAACATACTCTGCGACCTAATAGTACTTACTGTTGGGTTGTTTCAAATCTGTTAAAAGTTGCATTAGGAGGTTCTCTCATGATAGCCCTCCTTCTGGCAAAATGCCAAATTTCTTTGCATTGGGGTAGAGCACAATCACCAAGAATAAAAGACTGGCTTTGCAACCTTATTTATTGTAATACAGCGAGTTACGTTTATGCCACACTTCTGCCTATGACCTCACAACCTTGTGACATATGGCAGCCACTCAAGGAAGACTTACAACTCCTTCCTCTAGACGAGGCACCAGGGTGAACTGAGTAAAGCATCTGGGAATACACTGTCCCACTTGAATTTCCTAGGCAAATATCCCACAATTTGATGTATGGATGCTACATACAATGTAACGAATCTTACAAACCTATCGATGTTGTTTAATCTGCTGTGATGTAGTAAAAACACTGTGATTTCTATTGTATAATTAAATTACAATGCTCTCATGTTATTGTTGTTATGTTTATGACATGATAATATATTCTGGCTAACTGAGCCATAATCGTAATGTCTACCCTTCTTTTATGCATATCTGCATGGTTATTTTCTGTAAAAAAATGCAATAAAACAAATGTAAAAAAAACAGTGAACAGGCAGGTGACGGATGAATGTCTCTCCCCTTTTTTCTGCTTTGAGACTTTGGGGCTCATTAGGATGACGGGCGGATTTTGTCCGCCCGCCATCCTGTCGGAAATCGGGACCGCCCGCCATAAGGGCGGGGGTCCCGTGTAGGGTATTAGGATGTGCCCGCCACAGTGGCGGGCACATCCTGCATTTTTAGCATTTGTATAACCAAAGCGGCAGGCACCCCGCACGGTTGCGTTCCACTTTACCTTATGCTCAAGACTACGCTAGAGCCACAGCAAATAGACTCAAGGATTTTCTCAGCATGAGAACTGATCCACGCTCTTTAGGGGCTCCCTATGGACTTTTTCACCAATGTCCGTTCAAGGTTACCTACAAAAACAAGACTACAACATATAAGGATCCAATCAAATTACAGAGTTTCATCAACTCGCGTTTTGATGTTATTCAACTTTTAAAATGGTTCCTTTTCTTTCTTTCTTGTTTCAGAATTCTAATTCATGGTTTAGCACTTCATAAATGTTTAATACACCCTCTTTTGAAAGTTTATCTAGTCTTACTATTTTATAAATCTCCCTTATTTCTTATTAACTGTTTTTTCTTTCCCATTTACAGGGTTGTTGATGTCTGTGTCCGCCCTACATCCTTGTAATTTGTGAGTTGACATGTTCCCTTTCCGCCCCTCGTTTTGTTCAGTCCGGATGTGCCATCTGTTCCATGTGATTTCACCACACCCCACTCTTTTAGGATGTTCTTAGGTATGTTGCACTTTTCCTTATTCTTCAATCCTTTCTTGTCCTTTTTCAATACTCTTTTAGTTTTTTCCCCTCCTTTACCGTTTGTTTCCCATTTCTCTTTTACATTTCTACTCATATCTTTTATTTTTCTTGTATTATTCGATTAATACTGCATATAGTTGGATGGTTTTCTGGTATTTTTTTCATTGTTAAAGGTCTGCATTAATTGGTGTATTCTATATTTTTTTGTATTTGTTTCATGTCTTTGAAATTTGTCTCTTGGAACGTCAGAGGTTTAAATTCTCCTTTTAAAAGGCAAAGGGTTCTAACTCATCTAGCTAAATTGGAAACTGACATAGCTTGTATACAAGAATCTCATCTAACCGCAGAGGAATCTTTAAAATTGAAAAAAGAATGGGTAGGGAAAGTTTATAATTCACCAGGCGATGGTAAATGGAATGGGATTTTAACTCTTTGCCGTAAATTGCTTTCTGTTAAATTACTTTCCCAATGCTCTGATGGTGATGGATGATGGTTATGGATGATGATTCTTTACCAAATTGTTGATCAGGAATGCTCCGGTTTCTATAATTAATATATATGCTCCCACCGTGGGGGAGTCATCTTTTTGGACTTCCTTGGCTCAACAAATTACATATTGCATTGAAGATAACTTTATTCTTGCAGGCGATTGCAACCAAGTAATAGGCCCTTTTTTAGACCGTAACACAATGTTTTTTTTATCCCCCATAAGGCTCATAAACCTTTTGTCCAGACTATCAAACAGTATATGTTTATTGATGATTGGAGAATCTGCAACCCCACTTCAGGAAAATATACTTACTATTCTCCAACCCACCATACCCAATCTCGATTAGACTGTTTTTTTTTTATTTCTCATAATATCTCCCAGTCATTAATAGCTGTGGATAATGGCTCTAATCTAATATCGAATCATGCCCCTACCTCCCTCCACCTTGGTATTTTTCAAACACCTAACACTTCCAGAAGATGGCGTTCTAATAATACTCTAATTTTGGACTCAATATTTACCTCCTCTTTTATCTCTTTCTCTAATGAATATTTTTTGTTTAACCAATCTGACACCCTGCCTTTTTCTGTTATATGGAATGCTTTTAAACAACAGCTAGAGATTTTATTTTTGGCTATGTCTCCAAGAAGTGCAAAATTTCAAGGGAACTAACCAAAAATATCTTAACCAAGATAAAGAAATTGGAGCATTCCTACTATTCTTCAAAATCAAAAGATTGTGTATCTGAAGTCATAAATGCCAAATTTCAATTCAATGAGGGGTCAAAAGATAATGACTCAACATATTTATTAAAGTCCAGTGTGAAATTTTATGGTGGCCAAAACAAAGCAGGGAAACTGTTAGCTAATTACCTGAAAGTTAAACATAAAAAATTTAATATTGAATCTATTATGGATGAGCAACATACTTTGAAATTTAAAGACACCGAAATTCTGGATGAGTTCCTTCACTTTTATAAGACACTTTACATGTCAGAAATTCATCTCTCAGAGCATCATATCTCTCAGTTTCTTTTGGGTGTCCAGCAATCCTCTGACACTCGACGGAATTTTACATTCTTAGAATCTGTCTGGTCACAAAAGGAACTCCTTATCGCCTTACAGACACTCAAAAAAGACTAAGCCCCAGGACCAGATGGCTTCACCATTGAGTTTTGTTTACACTTCGCACAACTACTACTCCCCAAATTATACAATCTTATAGATTTTTTTTCCACTTAGGTAGATTCGCTGGCTCTTTTCAGAAGCCCTAATTTCCCTTATCCCCAAGGAAGGAAAGGATTTAAGATACTGCAAAAACGTCCAGCCTATTTCATTAGTTGACATAGACTACAAAATATTTTCAAAAGCTTTGGCCATATGTTTAGAATCCTATTTGCCCAAATTATTAGGGAAGGAACAATCTGGATTTGTTAAAGGTTGTCTCATCACAGATAGAACCAGTTTATTTTTTGACATTTTACCTAAATCCTCCCATTTATCTCAGTCTCTAGCAACAGTAGCCTTAGACGTGGAAAAAGTGTTGGATAGAGTGGAATGACCATACCTTTTTCGTACACTTAAGTGGTTGGTTTTGGACCTAAAATTATATCTTTAATATGACTTATCTACTCTAATCCACATGCAGAAGTATGTGCAAATGGTAACACAGCTCCATTTTTTGACTTAGGCAGAGGTGTTCTTCAGGGTTGCCCTTTATCCCTGTTTCTCTTTAATTTAGTCCTAGACCCTTTTTGTCCAGAATTCTTCAGAATCAGGATATACATGGATTTGATTTTTAAAGCACTCACGTCAAATTGGCAGCATATGCTGATGATGTATTATTATTCATTTCACAACCCAAGTCCTCTATTCCCACATTTCTACAAGAAGTTGAATCCTTTGCTTCTGTCTCTGAATATAAATTGAACAAGGACAACTGTGAAATTTTACCTCTAACAAAATATACTTTTAAGGATAATTTTAGTGTCTAAAACTTCACATGGAGCCCAAAACATATAAAATATTTAGGCTTACATTTTACTCCTTCCATTCCAGATACAATTTCTAGCTGTATGGACAACTGTATATAAATAATTTCCACATTGACTGCCAAATGGCCCCCTTTATACCTATCCTGCTGGGGTCGTTTGATACTCTAAAAATTATGCTGACCCCTATAATACTCTATACAATCTCTAACATTCCAGTATCCGTTTATTAAAAAAAAAAAATAAGAAAATAAATTCTGTGTTATCCTCTTTTTTATTAAGCCACAGAAAATCACGCATGTCATTATCAAAGCTAATATGTCTAAAATCAGAAGACGGTGTCAATTTCTCTGACATCCCCATATATCATAAGTCCTTTTTACTTTGTCAATCCTCAAGATGGCTCGCTGAGTCCTTAATTGATTGTCCTTTATGGGTTGAACGTGAATGTTCTTTTCTTTCCCCCTTCTCATGTCAAGAGTATGTATCTTTCAGCTGAGAGCCACAATCCCTATCTACTCCTATGCTTAAATACACATACAACATTTTGGAATCCAATTTGTCACCAGTCCCTAAGGATTCAGATTCTTTTTTCAGATCTACACTATGGCATAATAAGATGATACTGATACATGGTAAACCTGTGTATTGGAGATCTTGGCGACAGAGGGGCTTAATTGGGATACATCAACTATATGTACAAGACGAGATCATGTCTTTTTCAAAAGTCAGTGGACTTTTTGACTTACCTGCTTCCTTTCAGTCCAAATATAACCTCCTGACACAAGCTATTCTAACTGCATATGCCCAGTTTACCTCCTCTAATGCTCCCACCTCCTCTCCTGTTAACAAATTACTCACTCTCCTTCGTACTAACCCCAAAGCGTCTACTATTTATAATTATTTACGCACTTCATGCAACACAAGAGAAAAAATTAAAGTGGTACTTTCCTGGGAACAGAAGTGTGCTGGTCAATGATTTTATGGAACAAAATATGGACTAGATTCAGGAAATCTTCTAGAGTAGCAAATACCACACAAGCACTCTACTTTATATATAATAGACTTCTCTTATACCCGGTTACGTTAAACAAAAGACACACAGATCTCTCAGAAACTTGTTGGACATGTTCCTTTCCACATGTGGATTTACATCATTTACTCTTTACATGTCCGCCTGTTCATAACTTTCGGAAGAGTGTCTGGCCTCAAGTCAATTTAACATTTGGATCTAGATGCCCTTTCTCTATCCCTAATGTGTTTTGGGAAGTTTATCCTGTTTAGACCAACTGCATTTCTAACGCAAACATTATAGACATGTTGATAGCAGTTGCATTTCAACAAATAACCTAAAATTGGAAAGATTTCACCAAATATCTTATCAAGCGTGGTGATATGCCATTTGCTATAACCTTAGATTAGATACATCTTTTGTATACACTATCCATATGTTTACAAAACGCTTGAATGTATGGTTACCTATCACACTGTGTATTGATGATAGTGCTAAACGTTCCTTTTCCCTAACCTCTATTTAACAAGAAGTTTATCAACCTCCTTGATGTTCCTTACATTGATACATTAATTTGATTATTCTAAATCTTCTATTATACTATATGCATGAAATGTAATTTCCCTTTGTTTACACAAATCTAATTTGCATACCCTTTTCACTCTCCTTTAAGCTTTGCTATTCTGACTTTTACACCCAATTACTTGTCCCTAAGTTTCATTGGGATTCCTATGACTATTTACTGTTTTATTGTATTATGTATTGATACTTTAGATTCCCTTAATAAACTTATTTTTTAACCTAAAATCAAAAAGAACGGGTTCACAACAGGTAAGTTGTAAAACAATCCTTTATTTTGGTAAGATAATACTACTGGTAAAAGAGCAGTGCCAGCTTGATCCTAGTTCAACAACTGCTCATGGACAACTGTCACACCAAGAACCCACTCATGGACAACTGTCACACCAAGAACCCACCCAACATTGTCGTTCTATCTCCACATTCTTCCATACACTGGATATTCAATTCCTAACATACCACACACCTTCCCCCAATAACAATAACACAAATAAGAACTAAGAAACAATACAATGCAAGTTACATGTTTCTAACCATTTGATAAAATAAAAAAGCATAAGAAAATGTAAATGACAGCATTTTTTTGTAAAATGAGATTGCTTAATCCCACCATATAACCCTTAGGGTGACTCAGTAACATTTTCTCCGACGCACTCCGGTCCACATATCCCTGTGAATTTCCTCAAACTCCATCTTCATCCACAACACAATAATCAATCATCTCTTTCACGCTGGAACTATATTCAGTTCCTGGGCACACATCTTCCTCATCATGTAATCTTCACCCATCATGTACCCACTCACATCACCATTCGCACCATATTCATATTCACACCTGGTGCCAATGGCATTGCACAGACTCACACCATGCAATTTCCACACCTTCCTAACATCAAGTTTATCAACACCACCAAAGACCTTCACAAACCTCAATGGATCAGACCAACAAGATGCACCCTTCTCCATGAAACCAGGTACCTCGCTCGCACATACTGACCTCCAAATATGTCAGGCAATTTCCTACTGTTGTTAAAGCTGTTACTAACCTGCGCCTGATAAGCTTCCACTTTTTTTATCTGGAGATCAACATTTGTCCTTTCTATCACTTCCTTTCTATTTCTCAACCACCAAGGTACACGCTTCCCCTTAACAACCCAAATGGCACCCTGTCAGTCACTGAATGAGGGGTAATTTTATATGATAACAACATACTTTGAAGAGTCTTCTTCCAGGGTAACCCAGACTATAATGCCAATTGAATAGCCTCCATAATGACTCTACAGAAGCGCTCAACTCGACTATTACCTTCAGGATGATACAAAGACACCTTCACATGGTTGATGCCACACATTTTCAAAAAGTACTTCATCTTACTTGATGTGAGTTGTACACCTTTATCTGAAACAAATATTTGCGGGACACTTCCTCTAGAAAAAACCTCTTCCAGGAAATGAATAACCACCTCAGTAGTAACATATCCAACCTCCATACATCCTGCCATTTGGAAGAGTTAACAATGAGTACAATGGTGTATGCTTTCTTGGGCGATAATGTGGTAAAAGGCCCCATAAAACAATAGACAACCCCGCTATGGCCCATGTGGCAATTCTACAGGTTGTAAAGCTGCAACTACAGGTTTAACTACTTTATCACTTGAGCTATAAGCAATATCACCTCTCACCCATCAATCCACTATACAATCCAAACCTGGCCACTAAAAAGTCTATCGTGGTGCAATTTGTGAAGTTCACTCTGTAATTCAAAGGCACATTCCTCAGTTTTTGCCTTCCAGGTACAACATTCTCATGGAAGATTATCTTATGGTCAAAAAATTTAGTTTACCAAACTGACTTCTAAACAAGCTGGGAAATTGTTCTTTCAATTTTGCCTACTCCATGTTATTCACATCTGATGTATTCCATTCATCACTTACAGAATACACAGGAGGATTAGCCCTAGGATACACTTTGATGTCAAGCTCCATGATGTGAAGCCAACTCAAGATTTTGGCACCTTTTTCTGTCACATAACTTTTCCACAATATTTTCTAGCACCAAATTCCAATTTAGCTTGCATAACCACTAGCATCAGAATTCTATCACCTGTATAAATACCAGAATTTGCATTGGTAGCAGCTAGCTCCCATCCAGGCAACAACTTCTCAAACATTCTTGACCATTATGGGATAGCACACACATGAATCCACCATGGTTTCAACCTGTAAATTCTAAATGCTCAAATCTACACCTTGCATTCTAGACCCATCTTCGCAGGTAACATAATTAACGTTCCTCCAAATGCTCTTACATACTCTGCTTAAATGCCCTTCTTTCTTACAAACACTACATACCTTGCTTACTACTGGACACATTCTAGAATTAGGTAGATGATTGCTGGGCCCACACCTGTAACATGACATCTCCTTAATATTGCTATTGGGTCAATTCACACACTTCACACCACAACCTTTCCATTTTTCCTTAGTATTTTTGTCATTATCAATAGCACATGGAGCTCCATCATAATTATTCTCCCTCTTCAACACCATTTTTCAGACAGCTTAAGATTTCTTGCAACCTCAACTTTTGCTTTTAATGACAATTAACCAGATGATCTCAGTTTCTCCTGAATCTTCTTTGATTTGGTTGTCATCAACAGTATATCTCTTAACACTAAATCATATGACATACTCTGAAATGCACATGTCACAGCTAACCCTCTCAAAGCTGTCATGAACTGATCAATTGTTTCTTCTTTTTTCTGTTCTCAAGACTAAACGTTAAATCATTCCTTTACTACCATATATTTCATACATTGGTAGCCATCCATATACTCCAGGATCAGTAAGGGAGGTACATTCTTGAACCCCCTTAATCCTATAACACTTGATCTGTGCATTAGCATGGTACATTCACCATCCTCCAGAATCTCAACATATGCTTTAAATAAATCAAGCCACAACTCCCACTTTATGGATGAATCCCTAGGTTCAGCAAGGAAAAACAGTGGAGGTGTATACTGGCCATATTCCAAATATACACACTCAACAAAGCAAAATTGAATAAGAATCACAGTAATGGTAGACAAATGATGTGCTATTCCTTGAAACAGCAGAGTACACTGACTTAAACCTCTGGAAAATAAGTATTCAAAATAACATTAGTATTAAATGAACAGTATGCTGATTGCCGTGACAGCAAAGTACAGCAAAGAAGTAAACACTCTGAATGAGTAAGTAGTTCCAGTTTAACAGTAACATTCAATTAAAAATGTGCTGATCACCGGTACATCACAGTACTGTTAAAAAAAAACTGAATACCTATGCCCCAGTTCTACCTTTACAAATGTCATCCAGTGTCTGTACATGCATTTACCCCTTCACATACGAATCAGGTGCCAATCACAAAAATACAATGTGACCACTGACAGTCGTATTCACAGCGCAAACCAATGACATGGAACGATGCCCCCTTCTGTGCCCATCTCCTGATCACAATGGACTAGTAAATAATCCTCTGGATAACCTTTGGTTGTCAGCTGATGAATATGCGCAACATGAACAGTCAGTGATTCCTTAAAGCACTGTTGCTAATCAACAGTGGGTGAAAGAGATGCGTAGCGACTGTAGCAGAGGAACACTAGTCCACTGCATCACCACCACTAGGCTGCAACTCCTCCTCCGCTGCCTCATCTTTGACCCACAGTTCAAGGCTGTAAGTTCCCTAGCAATAAGGATTTTTATTAAGCACTGAACTAGGCATTTTCTGTGGATCACAACTCCTCCTATGCCACTGCGTCACAACCAATAGGCTGCTACTCTTTCACTGTCATGCCTCTGCTCTACAGCGGAATGGCTGTAAATTGCCGAGCAACAATGGTTTAATTGAATGTTGGACTGTGTGTCAGTTCTCTGAGCCACAACTCCTCCTGCACCACTGCTGGCCCATGCACAACATCAACACTGGGAATCACAGCTTTGGATCATCGTCAACAGCCAGCTTGCACATCTACACGCCACTGCTGCCACTGATGACCCCCAAAATCAATAAAAGATGCAATAGGTGCCACAGGTGCTAAAGTCTCCATGCCATACAGATCACATTCAACCACCTCATAGCAATTGTTAAGGCACAGTGGTACTTCATTGTTAAGTAATAATTCATGAGCAAATAGATTTCCAATTGCAAAGGTGCTTTTTGTGCATACCTGGCACTTGTAAACTGGGTCAATGGAGCATTTCTTACAGCCTTAAATGGTTCTGACAGTTGGGTCTATGTTTCTCCATATTGATTTAAAGCTCGCTTCCAGCTATATAAGGTTCAATACTTGCCCGCGTGCAGTGGTGCAAAAGCACCCCTTATAGACGTTTAAGTCCAGAAAAAAAAGAAATTCCTTTAAAAATATGAGTGGGAAATCAAAGATTTCCTTAAATTGAGCCATGATGAAAACATGACTATCAGATATTTTTTTTTGACATCTGGTAATACCCATTATTTTTTGCTAGCTTTTCAGAAAATGTTCTTGGAATGGGCATACTTTCCAGGCATATAAGAGAGAGACAGGATTTATATAGGCTCTGCGTCTAGATACAGTGGTTGCCTGGCAAGGATGCCATGGCAACCAGTTGCTGGGTGAAGGTTCATCAGAATACATTGCCAGATGAGCACACTGTCTATTCTGTTTCTGGATTTATTAACTTAGTAATCTGTTTATGAGTAAGGTGGCAATGCAACATTTTAAAGGTCCCAGATAGATTGCACAAGAACTAAACTTTAAAGGCACTAGTGAATTGTGCAGCAGTAATCATTAGTGTTATGACTGTATTCAATTTGTGCAGTGACTACTAACACAACAGACACCATTCGGTCCTATTGGCTTACACCTAGAAGGTAAGTTGCGTACCCTAAGACATAAATAGCATTTCTTATGTTTCATGTATAGAAAATACAATAGAGGGCATAATGGGTGCCTCTCAAAGGTGGGATAAACTTCTAGAGGGCACCATTGTTGGACTTGGCCCTTTATGCAGGGCCATCCTCAAACTTTTTGCCTTCAGCCTCCTATTTCCAAAACATGTTTTTGTTGACGTTTAGGACTCTAACACCTCACCACTGATAATCAGTGCTAATGTGCTTGGGCTCTCTCCATTAAACATGGTAACATTGGATTACACCCAATTGACACATTTAATTTACTTGTAAGTGCCTGGAGAAATGATACTACATGTACCTAGAGCCTGTACAGTAAATGCTAATAGTGGCCCTGAAGCTCTAATTGTGCCACCCACTTAAGTAGCCATTTAGACGAGCCTCAGGCCTGCCATTGAAGCCTGTTTATGCCGTTTTAAAACTGCCACTTCGACCTGGTAAAATGAACCTTTTGCCAAGCCTAAACATTCATTTTTTATTATACATGAGTCACCTCCAGGGTTTGCAATATGCACCCTAGAGGGCAGGGTGCACTGTATTTAAAAAAAGTGGGTATGCGCTTTTAAGTTTTACATGTCCTGGTCGTGAAAATCTCTTAAATTCATTTTTCACTACTTCAGGGCATACCTCTCCCAAAGGATAACATTTGGTTGCCTATTACATTTAATAATTGCAAACTTTCAATTGGGAGCAAGTAGGACTGTCAATCTTTATGTTAAAAGAATGGTAATTTAACAACCTCCTTAAAGGTACATTTGCAATTTAAGTCACTGTTCTGAAATTGGCATGTTTTGAAAGTTGGTATTTTCTTGGCTTACCCATTTGGTGCCTGTCCTTTCAACCTCAGTCACATAACTAGGTGTAGATGGCAGTTATTCTTTGTGTATTGCTTCTAGACAGTGAAACAAAGGAGAATATGTTGGCAGGATGGGCCATCTCTAATTTGAAGAGGGGGCTGTTATCTACCACACTTCTACATCACAAAGACCCCACCTGAGCACAACACAAAGGTTTTGACTCAAGTCTTTTGTGACCTCAGAGAAGCTGGGGCCAGGGCAGGGGGCAGGAAATGTCAAGCACCTTTGGGGTTGTAAGCCTTCTGCACCTTCTCAAAGTTCAAAGAGGGGACCAAGTATAAAAATGGACCCTCAGAGCCAACCCTTCAGTACACATCTGGGCCAGTGGAAGACTCAGAACGACTGCTGTGCAGCTCTGCAGGAAGGACTGTGTAATAGCCTCTATATGTATTTATGCTTATCCCCATTGCTTTGAGCCTGGCTTCTCAGCCAGTATGAATGTGCTGCATGGAATGTTGGAGTGGTGATGATGAATGGAATGTGTGTATGCCTGTGAGGTGAAGTGTGAAAGTTGGAGTATTGGGTGGGCAGCAGGCAGGCTGCTCCAGGTGGTGTTGTTCTATATGGATATACCAACTCGCAACTAAGACTAAGTGAATCATTTTTTACTGCTTCTCGGCTACTTGACTTCCTTCATTACATTTTGCCAACAATTTGGAGCTTGAATCTACAGAAACTACATGTGCACAGAAACCATTTGAAGAACTACTCAGAATGATTAAGGGTCAAGAAATATGAGGTAAGACTAAATCACTATACCTGGAAGCTGCAACAGTGTCCTTTAGATAGGACAAGCCCCGCCAGGGCGGGCTTTATCCATGCTAATGTGACTTTAATGATTCAGTAAACACTTGGAACGAAGAAAGCAGCAGCTGACTAGTTAGATTAACCTCGCAGTGTTTCATTGGGGTTGCAATCTACATTAAATGTGCAAGAAGATTGGAGTTCTGCACTTAATGTTATTCATTATCTGTCCATGGTACTGATGGACTGAGGGTGTCATTTAAGGGAAGTAGAACAGTAGTGAGGTTTTTTGTCTTCCCTCAAGCAGGGTTGTGCAGCTTCAGCTAACCCCCATTGCTGCGTGAGCTTTTAATGAAGTGTTTGAACTTTCAAAGGTCCATTACTCCAGAGCGAGGCTTGCATCATTCATATTACTCACGAGGACTCCTAATTTTGCTGTGAGTCATGGTGCGGGGGGCGCATGAAAGTCCAGCAAGACCTCAGCGATGCTTCTCCTTAGGAACGTGAGCTGCATGTGCAATGTGTGATGCACACACATGCCTGGAGCCACCTGGTGCCGCCATTATTGTTTATTTATTAATTGTATTTTCCTTCGCAAGGCACTACTGGCATTTTGGATATTGTGCTGCCAACCAGTTGTTGGTGAGGCAAATCGCATTTCTGTGGCACACAAGCTTTAGACAATTGGGCAGACGTTTCTGTCCCTAAGGTTTTGGTGTCATCAGAAGCCTCTCCATTCCGTAGTTACTCTAAAGGCATTTGGACCGCCGTCAAAATGGGCTAAAGTTAATTTGAAAATCTATATGGTCTCTTATGAAAAAGGTTCTCTGTTCCTTCTTTGTGGGTGCCTTACAGGAGCATAATTTTTTCTTTCGTAATTACGACATTTGAGATCAACGATTGGTTCCAAGCGGGCTATGTCAGCATCTTGACTATGTTTGGCAAGTCGCTACATTATTTGCTCACCAAATTCCACTGAGCAGCAGCCACCACACCATATTGCTACTTGACAATTTGATAAGAGTTCCTCATTTTTTGGAAGTTTGAATGCATTATCCATATAGTCGGGCTATGCAGCCTGTCCACTGAGTGATGGCACTTGAAGTGTGTGATGAGACGTATCTCACCAGTGACCAGTGACCCAGCATTGTCATTATGTCATTTTTTGTTCTTCATTTTAATTGTATATCTTCATTTCAATGTTATGTTTGTATTTCCAGGTTGTTCACTACACTCAATGTTGCACAGGAAGTCACACACTACTCCTATTGTCAGCAATATGCTTATCATGCTATGATTTCTTTAGTGCATATTCATGTCTAGTTGTGTTTTCTTTACTAGTGCGTTGTATGTCAACATGTGTACTACTGTGATACCCATGTCAGTTTATGTATGGCTGTAATAGGTAATTTACGGTTCTAGATTCATTTCTAATGGAGCATAAGTGTCCTCTTTTTTGTATGTTGTAGTGCTGCATTTTCACATTTTACCCTACGTTGGTATGTTGGCATTTTATATCACACTAACGCCACGTCTCTACATTGAGCTTTGAATTTTCCTTACAAGTGGGATTGCTCTCCGGACATAATTGCCCATTTCCTTGTTTTAGCCATTATGATCTTACGTGAGGGATGGCTAAGTGAGTGGTAGTTACTTATTTGTTTTTTTGTAAGTTATAAATTACATCCCCTTTCATGAGGGATGCATTGTATGCTACAGGCCCTTACCGGAGGGATGGTTATATGGGTGGTAGTCACCCATATCTACAATGAATGTTACATGGCCTTTCTACAATGAATGTTACATGGCCTTTCTAGAGTGATGTTTGGATGGGTTACGAGACACCCATCATATTTCATAGTCTTACATGAGGGATGACTGGACGGTGTGTAAGTCACCCAGTGTTCACATATAGCTTGCTTCCCTTAAATGAGGAGTATCTGTGTGGGTGGTAGTCACCCATTTCTACATTGTTAGCCATATTCCTTTACATTAGGGATGTGGGTGATTATCATTTTTTACTATGAGTCTATACTTGCCATTGTTTGGGGTTCATTAGTAAGGTGTATTGTGCCCATTTCTTCAGTGTGATGACATGTTTCTGTTGCTATTTTGTATTTTTGCTTCTACTAGAGTTTGTGTGTGTAAGTGGTTGCCCCATTTAGTTATTGTCATGCTGTGGTGTGCCACCAGCCATGCTTGTCTGGCCAGTTGGTGCGGATGGTGGTGATAATCGGTGTGATTGTGTTGTTTTTTGGTATGCTGATGTGGGACTGCTAGAGTTCTTCTTCAGTCTGCTGTCTAGCATTGTGTGTTGTTAAAGAAAATGCAGTTTCTTCAGGTATATGTTTTATGACTTTATAAAGGGGAGGATGTGTGATATCTTTCATCTATATGTATCTATGCATCTTCTTTATTTTCTCAATGCTTTATTATGGTTCTTCAGGTAATTGCTCTTGTCGTGTTTCTTCTTGTCAATGCTTTTTTCCATTTTGCATTTTTTGTATGTGTTTTATAAAAGGGAGGATATGTAATATCCTGTATATGTTTTTATGCTAACCCCCTGTTGCTTTGGCCATAGCTGCTCAGCCAGTGTGAATGTGCTGCTGGAATGTTGAAGTGGTGATGAATGGAATGTGTGGGTGCCTGTGAAGTGAGGTGAGACAGTTGAAGTATGGGCTGAGCAGCAGGCAGGCTGCTCCTGGTGGGGCTGCTTTACATGGGATACCAACCCACTACTAAGACTAAAGAAAACATCCTAAACTACATGTCAGCTACTAACCTTTCTTAATTACACACTTCCACTCTGCCGCCCTGCAGCCTCCTGAGTGAAGGACTGGACCTGCATCTTGAACCTAGGTCCACCAGAGTAACTCTAGGGGCAGGCCTCTTGATCAGAGCCTCAGGGACAGAAAAGGTTCCAACCACTTTGAACCCTGCACTTAGGCTCTGTATGCTGTGAATCTCACCCCCCCCCAGTGTTGCCACCCCAGTCCTGGTTCCTTTGGAAGTGGGCCTGGAGGTGCTAAGCCAGTCCAGTTGTGGTCCTGTGAAGTAGAACTGTCACAGCGTGACACATCTCCTCTCAGCTGCATCAGAACCGCCACAGTGCGATGCATCCCTGATGATGCAACTTGCATCGCAGCTCATGGTCTTCTCAGAACCTCTGCTGCATGAGGCATCCTAGTTGCAGGCTCTCACATTGTAAGCCCCTCATCAATGGCATCCTTGAAGATGACGCAGGACCCGGCATCACATCCCTGCAGCTCTTGGAACTGATGGAGTGCAGAGCATCTTCGACGCAGGACTTTGCACTGCAAGCCCCTCGTTGACGGCATCCTCAGCAACAATGCAGGACTCTTCATTGCAGCACCACAGAGACTCAGAATTGTTGCTGCACAACACATCATTGGTGCAGTACTTTACAATGCTCCTCAAACCAAGATTTAAAGAACTTTTGTTCAATGGGCCTAACTTGGTCCCTGTAGCCGGCCCATTCTCCATCGCGGTCAAACTGAGCTTGTGACCGGATAACCACAGGTTTTACTTTGTGCTTTTAGGCGATGCTTTGACTTAAAACTTTGGAATTGTATTTCTACTGATTTTTGTCCTTTTGGTCTCAAATAATTTATTGAATTTTACTGTTTTTTTAACACGGCATTTGATTTAATTGTGTTGTGTTTTTGCTTTATTACTATTTGAAGTGCTGCAAAAATACTTAAACATTGATCCTCAGTTAAACCTGACTGCTTTGTGCCAAGGATTAATCATAGGTTAATTTGGGGTTTGCTTGGGATTCCACCCCAACATAAATTGTGGTTGCTGCTTGAGTAAGGTTTCGCCTCCCACAACCACTAACTCAATTTCCCACAACAGCCCCTCTTAATGGTAAGGAACATAGCAATCTCTAAAATGATATTCCTCCCCCAGATATTATACTTCTGTGTGAAATTACTAGTAAAGTTTTCCTGTTCCTGGAAACCTTTTAAGAAGATAGATTCAATGTTCCTTGAATTAACTTGGGGCCAGAAACAGTGAAGAGGAGATGAACAAATCTCAAACTCCCAACTTCAAAAGGGGGACTGGAAATTCCAGATTATGACCTGTACTATATAGCAGTGCAATTAAAGTGGCCACCGTGGTGGTGAAAGAAAGGGCTAGACACAAATATTATGGTAACCCTACACTAGGAGATTTTTCGACTATATATTTACAGGAACCAGAAGAAACAGAAATTATTTCTCTAGTTTACTAAGACCACTAAAACACAGTTGGGAATGTACACTGGAAAGAACATGTAGTAAGGCCCAATATTCCCTAAAGTCCCATTAAAGGGACTGACAGCCTTTCAAGATAAAAGTAACTGGTAAAATGCTGATGACATGGGAGGACAACGGGATTACACAACTAGAAATCCTATCTGAAGATGGTATCCTCAAAAACGTCCAAGAACTGTTTATTGGCTATGACATATCAAAAGGGCTCATTTGCCTATATAAGGGCCACATTGCAACAGACATTGTAAACTGGGTGCATGGAACAACCCATACCTAAAAGGCTCCAATTAATACAAACAATTACAGGCAGATTTAAAGCAGTCTCGTTCTTCTATACAGCACTGCAAGAGCAGACGAAAGGATCATTAATTCACTTTAGGGTTAGAAGGAAGTGGATGCTAGTAAACCCACATAAGGACATTGCCCAAGGACAGATTCTTTCTCTTACAACACAGGTTTCTAAGAATGCCTAGTACACGTTAATTACGTAAGAAAACATATTTGACGCCTATGAGAACCAGCACATTCTGTCCATAGGCCTTAGTGCATCAACCAGATGTACCTAGATAAATGCACTGTTGGCGTGTGCTTATCGGAGAATATAGCGTCTTCTGATTTAGCTAGGGCTTTTGTCACTTTATGCAGTTATGTAAGGGAGTTACTACTGAAACCACTTAGGCACTTAGCTGATACATTTACTGCTGGGTGGATTTACTCCATTTGTAAATCTGTTAATGCTTCTCTTTAGATTGCACTTAAACGTGTCCCTATGAAACAGAGAGTAAGTAATACAATGTATTGCTGATTATAAAAGGAAGCTAAAAATGAAATGCTGACCTGTGAAGGAAAGTATGGAAAAACGTGGCTGCCTCGTACAGGTGTAAATATGCTTATGCCTTCTAGAAAACAGTTAACTCTAATAGGTTAACCATGGCACCCATGTAAGATTTGGCATATAATATCAGGCCTGATAAGTGAGTTGGCCATTTTTTAAACAAAATACCCTTCACCCTGGCACCATTGATGGGAATTCTGAGCTTTTGCTCCCACACATATCGCATCAATATTGTCCTTGATCTACCTGAGTTAATAGCTTCAATTAATAAAAGCCCTAGTAAAGTTTTGGCACGACTGCTGACTACTGCTATAAATGCAGCATTCAAGTCAGGAATAACCGAGTCCTGGAGGTCTGCAATAATTGTCCCAGTCTTTCAAAAAGGCAACACCAGGGATCCACTCTCCTATAGTCCAACATCTCTCCTGGACACAAGGGTCTAGTAGATATCAATGTCATGTTAAAACGGTATGTGTTTCTGAGAAATTTCCGCTCAGCATACCACAACAGGGTAGCAGTTCCCAGAGTCCGCACAAAGTTATGGGTAGGTAAAGCCTTCCCAGTTGCAGTGGCAAGGCTCTGGAACATCCTTCCCCATCATCTTACAACCCTGAACATAATTTGAAAATATGGCTGTTTACTTTATAAAGAGGCACAGTATTGTTGACATGTTAACAGTTCACTCCTTTGTTCTGCAATACTACCGTGCCTAGACACCTTTCGGCCTTTGCGCGCTCTATAAATATTTTACAATTACAATACACAATTGGAATATTTAATTTACTTGTAAGTCTCTAGTAAAGTGGTACTCCGTGTACCCAAGGCCTGAAAATGAACTGCTATAAGTGGGCCTGCAGCACTGATTGTGCCATCCATGTAAGTAGCCCTTTCAAACAGGTATCAAGTCTGCCTTTGCAACCTGTGTGTGGAATTTTAAACTGCCATTTCAACCTAGAAAAATAAACCTTTTGCCAAGCCTAAACCTTCCTTTTTAATCCATATACGTCCCGATTAGGCAAGGCCCTGCACAAACCAGAGAACAGGTTGTAGTGTATTTAAAAAGTAGGATATGCATTTTTTAGATCTACATATCCTGTTAGTGAAAAACTCTTACATTTATTTTTCACTACTGCAAGGCCTACCTCTCCCATAGAATAACATTGGGGTTACCTTATTACATGTAATAAGCTGTAACTTCCGATTGGGAACAGGTAAGCAGTTCACGTTTGATATCTTTGGAATACTAATGAGAAATCCTCTTTTATGGTGACGTTGAATTTTTGATTAACATTTTGAAAATGGCACTTTTAGAAAGTTGATCCAGACAACAAAATTATCCTAACAGCAATGGTTTACAAGACAGAGTATACAAATTCAATCAAGGTATCTCGATAATGCAAATTAATCAATTCTGCGAACATGAGGGCAAGAGAGAGAAAATATAATAAAGGAGGCAAAATGTATGCAAAACAATTCAAAATTTATTTAGACATTAGTAATTTATATACATATTCTTTGATACAATGGGTGCTCAATTTTGTGCTAAGAAAGTGCTTAAAGAAGTGCTCATGTATAAGTGATGGAGGATGAAAACAATCTAAAATAATAACAAAAGCCACTAAAATTATTAGTGCTCAAAGCCCACTACAGATGGCCTCTCTTAAGTCATGTTAGATGGCTAAATTCACATTTGTACGAAAGAGGTGACTCTCTTGATCAATGTACTGCCTCTGTGTGGATATTTATTTTCAATCCCGGCTAAAGCAGGAAATTGCCAAAGTTTTGAACGGAAAATAGGAGAGACCTGTTTGAACCTTCGCTGCAAGTCTTCATCAGGACAGAAAATAAAGGATGGGAGCAACATGTGGGGGGATAGTTACAAGTAACAAGATATCCTTACTGATGTATTAGACAAATTATTTAACTCTCTCGTCTGGGTGCCATAATTAACCTGGAGTTGTGCACTGTCCGATAACAGCACGGACGGAAAACTTGAAAGGGGAGAGAAAGCTCACAGGCTCTTCATTCATCTGGGGAGAAATCCTCTATATTTTTTAGGGTGAAAGATCACACATGTATGCTGAGTCCACTAGGGTCCCTGAAAAGCCAGGGGTAAAAATACTAAAGGAAGCACTCACCTGGATGTACACTCAACCGACTTGAATGGGGAGCAAAAGCTTACCGGCTCTTCATCTGGGGAGGCACTGCTCTAGATTCTGCAAAGGTGAAAAATCACACATGAATGCCAAGTCTGCAAAGGATCCTGAAAAAACAGGTGGCAAAATTAATAAAGAAAGCGCTCAGTTGAATGTACACTCAATGGACTGCTCAAGAGTGGCCTCAATATAGGGTTTCCTACAAGGGCAGTGCTGTAAAGCAAATGCAAACTGTAGAGTCATACACCAAAGTCAAACTATTCATAAAAACAAATAGAAGTGGCAATATATACTTACCAAGAATGCAGAATTATTCTGTTTATTTCAGGGTGAGAGAGATCCTTAGGTATGAAACAGCAAATGGGCTCTATAACAATATCAGAGTAAGGCACTCAGTGAATAATTTACGGGAAAATCACCTAGCTGGAACAAATTAAAAATCACATGGGCTGCAAAGAGCACCACTTACTTTGAGTGATACAAAGTATCACTAACTCCTGTTAAACGCAGACACGCTATGTCTGACTGCTGGACTAAACAGGGAAGACCAGACCACAAACGAAAATGAATAAACCAGAATATTAGGAGGCAATCTGCACTGCAGTGACAATGGGATCTGATGGGATCGGGATTGTATTGATTTTTCATTGGGTACCTGTTGTTGTTTAAATGTACCATTTTGCTTAAACATCTAGACTGGATATCCAGGGCTGTATCGCTGTAAAATTCCCTTTGTATCCATTACTACATGACTTTATTCTCTGTGGAAACTGCTTAATAAAGTTATAAAAAACAAAAAGTATCACTGACTCCCTCTCGGCCACATTACAGTGAGCAGTCCTGAGAAAGAGGATAAGAAGGCAATGCGACGTCAACATGCACGGTGTCCACCACGTGTCCTTGGCATGCCTCTCTGTAGATGCACATACTGCCTGCAGTATGGCCTCAAGCTCTGACTAGTATTCAGAGCCTTGTGACACGACTGAGCAATCATTGAAGGGCTCCACAGCTAAACAAGAGAGCCAAATCCATCAAATGTCTGGCATGTCACCATACAGAAAAACTGCAGTAAATAAATAAATGAATCATGGTGATTACATGTATGAGGCAGTGCCCATGCTAACTCAAGTTTGGACTGTGGGAAAACAAAAGACAGCTAATGGCTCCTTGTCTACGGTTCTCTTGGTCTGAGAGATTAATGCGAGCACACTGGTTATTAAGATGTATGAGGCAGAATAAATATCCAATCAAGTTTAAACAGTTCTGACAGCCATAAAGACAGCAAAATGCCAGTCTCATACAATGAACAACAGATCTCTTGGTCTGGTAACATAAGGGGAGCACCAAGATATGGGCAAAGAGAACATGTGAATTTGGATCATAAACATTGCATTATATCCTGGTTCAATCACAGAATTAAATGAGCTCCGAATACAGTGGTTATCAGATGGGCATTTTATTTATTTATTTATTTTATGCGATTTTTAAAGCGCGCAAATACCCAGACGGGTGTCTCGGCGCTAAGGTAACAGAACCCTCACTGTGGCAGAAAAAATAGTTTTATGCTGAGAACAACCATGTTTTAAGTTGTTTTCTGAAGTTGATGAGCGTGGGAGCGGTTTTGATATGGAGGGGTAGCGTATTCCAGAGTTTGGCTGTCGAGATGGTAAAGCATCTGTCTCCCCAGTTGGCCCTTCTTGTACGAGGAACCTTCAGCAGATGGGCTGATGATGAACGGAGAGTTCTTGAATGTTCAAGCGGGCAAAAGGCTTTTTTTAGAAATAGTGGGCCTAGGTTGTTGATGGCTTTGTAAGCAATGTATAAAGCCTTAAATTTTGTCCGGCTCCTCACTGGGAGCCAGTGCAGCTGTCGAATATACGGGGAGATGGATGTGAACTTGGGGATCAATGTTTACAACCTTTATATACATATTACACAGAAGTCCCCCCAGTGTGGGACTGGTTACTTTTAAACAATAGGAAACCATTTCCAGTTAAACTGTGAATTTAGAGTTTTAGTATCCGCCTCACTTAAGGCATCCTGTAATCAACTGTTGATTCTACTAAGTCAGTAAACTGGACCTTGGTGATCCCCCAAGGAGGGAACTCACAATACGATCCTCCATGCTATTTCCTTTCTTAAAAGCATGCATGGGTAATTTACTGATCTCTACCTCATCAGCCACTAGGGTCCTTTGTTGATTTATAATTGTTTTATCTCATTACTGTGAGTGCAGAAAGTAGCAACTCAGATAATTCTTTTCTGTAAAGTATCTGTGCATTGCTTGGGTTCTCTTGCATGCTTTTTTAGTAGACTCGTAGAGTAACCCCCTAACTAATAAGCATATTATTAATTTGACTGATTCCCTGAAGTAATCTGGTTTACGTGAGCAATTCCTCTGTGGTTTGAGGAATTGTTCATATGGTAAGTTGTCCTATGTTGGTGCTTGGTATTACATAGGAGGGTATTTCTCTCATGGCCTTTCCTGTAAAGTGTGTTGTACAGTTGACCATCACCTGCTTTAATGGTGATATCAAGACAATCTATGGAAGTCTGACTACACTTGAAGGAAGTGGCCCAACCAGGGTCAACAGGGTTACCCTTGACTTCCTCTTGCCTTCCAGAAATGAAGAGTCGATGACGCAGTAGAGAATGCAAGCACAATAGTTTATTCACAAGATACACTGCAGGGGAGTCCAGTCCGACCAGCCTCCTATGATGGCTGACGAGGGACTGACTCTAATAAGCGTAAACTTACAATATGTAGGTTGGGGAGCCCACAAAGAGCCGCCTATTATGGAAAAATACTGGTAGCCGTCATAATACAATGGGGGCACAGATCATAAGTTTTGATTCTACAGCCTGGTATAAGCTATCTACTATCCAAGGTCGTCTGGCCTATCTTCCCTTCTAGACAGATGAGAGAAGGCCTCTATGTAACAGGAAAAGCATGCGTTAACGAGCAAGTTTCAGCATTGGAGAAGCAAAACTTACCAAAGACCATTTCTCGTAAATGAGCAAGTAACAGTTTCAATTGTAAAAGCAAATGGTGTTTTCGAGAGCTAAAATGGTGGCAAATATGTCAACCTAGCTAACGCAACATCTATATTTACTAAGTACACCTATACACAATATGCAAGTATAATGTATTAGCCATATAAATTCTAACATACTATTGGATAAAATACGAATAAGTTGACAATGTTATGTTTCAACTCTATCAGACCTTCCTTTTAGCATGTTATGCTAATATGGATAACCTTTATTCTTGCTAAGGTAAGGGTATATACAATATTAACAGAGGAAAGGAAAATATGGCTATACAAACAATAGTATATCAGGTACAGATATGTATATAGATATAGCCAACGTAAAGGAAAATATAACATTTGACATTAGCAATGTAAGTAGCATCGGGGTAGAACCTGCAAGGGAAGTAGTTGAACCAAAAACTCCCTCATCCAACTGCATAATGGTATCAAGCTCTTTTTGAAGCATTATAGTTGCATTTGTATCATGAATCGAAATTCTTTTGGGAGTGAGATAAGTAGCACAATATGAGCAACATAAGGGGAGATACTTAATCAAAACACAGCAGCATATTAAAAGGACAATTATATATATCACCTTCTCTAAAATCCAACCCCTGCCACCGAACAAAGCGGTACAAAAGGGGGTGGTGATGGACGGAGCATCTGAACCGATCAAACACTCACACCCAGTCAACAGATCTGGGTTTAATCCATCACCGTTCTTTAGCCCACTCTGCCACCCCAGCTCAGGCATGGCCATATGCAAATCAGTCTGACCCTGTGCCTCATGGGAACAGTCCAGCCCGAACTGCCAAGCCATGCCTTCCCTGGACCGGATTCAAGCTTCCTAGGACCGGTTTCTGGCATTGCAGCCGTCTTCAGCCAGGCTTGCTTGAATCCAGTGGCAAAGTGAGCAAGGGACTCACGTCTGAGCATACCCTGCCAACTTATGGCGAACAAAGGGGTACAAAAGGGGGTGGTGATGGATGGAGCATCTGAACCAATCAAACACTCAAACCCAGTCAACAGATCTGGGTTTAATCCATCACCGTTCTCTAGCCCACTCTGCCACCCCAGTTCAGACATGGCCATATGCAAATCAGTCTGACCCTGTGCCTCATGGGAACAGTCCAGCACGAACTGCCAAGCCATGCCTTACCTGGACCGGATTCAAGCTTCCTTGGACCGGTTTCTGGCATTACAGCCGTCTTCAGCCATGCTTGGTTGAATCCAGTGGCAAAGTGAGCAAGGGACTCACGTCTGAGCATACCCTGCCAACTTATGGCGAACAAATCGGTACAAAAGGGGGTGGTGATGGACGGAGCATCTGAAACAAAGACCAGCTCCAATTTCCTCTCACCAACTCTTTAACATTTTCCAAAATGTCTAAAATATGCTGGGTAATATTCTTTTCCATATTTGTGATACCGACCACACACTGCTCTCCTAATATTGCACCACCGTTTTTTTTGGCTAAAATAAAATCGACAGCATATCTCGTTTGTTCGAGTATATGCTCATACTTTCTAACTGAGTGGTGATGTCCCGTAAAGCCGCCACTGTAGAGTTACATAAAATTTGCAACTTACACCCAAAATACTCTATAGCTCGCTCACCCCTAGCCATGGCGGTACCACCAAACGTAATAATCGAGGATAGGATGTATCCAAAGGTGATACCATTGCTATAATTATTAACTTACAAATCCGTGACTCCCTCACAGAATTCTTTAGTCAATGTTCTTTTTACCCATCTTATATTTGGTCTATTATACCTAAAAGGTACCCCAAGAGGTAGCACCATTCCCAAAGTCACGTCCTCTGTACCGTTGTACATATTAGAATATGTACCATTTGATAAAAAATAAAAACCTAGATGTTCATAGAGTGGACCTTGATAATCTAATGGACCATATCTAATATTCATTCCCTTCTTACTAGGGTCATCCTTTTTCCCTAAACGCATTACATTTTTGTAGACTACTTCTCTAGAACAATTTAGATACACATAAGCATCAGTACTGTTTATTTCAGGGCAACACGCGAGATAAATACCTGCCTCTTGAGTAACAGTCAGATCTTAATAGTGCCAACCTGTCAGGGTGATATTCCTCCTACCAACGTACAGATCACCACAATATATTTTGGGCATACATACAGGGTACACTGTTCACCTCGGCTTTCTATATTATAAGCAAGGTCCAAGATATCCCAGTCCGAATTAAACTTTTACCTCTACGTATTGGGGACGAAGTACATATGGTTAATTCGCCAATGACAAAGGGAAGCGGTCCATAAACTTGTAACAGAATCAGTAGGCTAACAAGCTGTGTCATCCCCAAAGAATATTCATTGTGTGTCTAAAAAGACATTGTTGTACAGGGCTCTTTTATTACGATCTGAGGAAACAACTTGATGTAAGGAACACAATGAGGCTTCCGAGCACTCTAATATCCAGAACAACACCCCTCCCACCAATAGGAACCACAATGTGACTGCAACCTAAAATATGTTCTGTCTGAGCAGCCATTCAAAACTAACCTGCCCCGGGTGTGGGGCAACAAGAAACTGTTCATCTTCTGCAAGAGGGCGACCAAACAGATACATGTCCACCACAATTTTACAAAGGAAATCACCAGAGAAAGAGACGTTATATAATCAATCCAATAATGGAAAGGACACAAAAACAAAAAGGTAAAAATGCCAAAAAAGGAATTGAAGATTCAGGGTCCATTTCAAGCCTCCCTGGCAGGCTTCTATCGTTCACTCCTTGGTGGTTCTATTGAGCACTTTCACATTGGAGCCACACTGTTGTAGCCCATCTGCAAATGTTCAATGTTCTCAGGATAGGGCACTCTCCCTCCTTGGGAAATACACTCAGCTTATCCTGTCCTGCGTTTCAAGCTGTGCACCACATCTTCCAATCTAATGGGAACATGTTGAAACAAAGGGCATTGGTACTAATCTTATCCAATAAAGTTCATCCCTGTCTACACTCACCTCTCTTTTGGTGCACTACCCTTCCGTCGAGGACGCAAATTGTACCGTTCTACTCCAGGCACTGTCTCATCTTGGAGAAGAATCTGAAATTTCGGGGGTGCCGAAGGCTGAGACTCAGGTTCCTGCGGATCAGTTAAAGTAGAAACCTGAGCATCCGTAATTTCTGGTGGAACTGCCACACTCAAAACAACTTTATTTTCGTACTCTGTCTGTGTCCAAATTAGTTGGGCATCAGAAAACAAAAGGAATCTTGGGACTTTCTTGGTCTCATGGTCTTCAATACCATCACAAACCCAGGAGTAGTAAGGAAGGTGTAGGGGCACCCGTCTGCAGTGGATCCAATCATCTGGCCTTCCACTCTTAAAGCTGTCCTCATTGTGATGAGGACCAGATAGGGTCCCTTCCATCTAGGCTCCGAACTGTCTCGTCTCTGGAAGTTCTTGATCAATACATAATCGCCAGGCTGAATAGTGTGCCTAGGTCCCTCAGGTGCTGAAGGAAATACCTAGTGTATCTGTTGGTGAATTGAACGCAAGCTTTTAGTGAGTTAATACACATAATCAACTAATAAATGTTAATCTATTTCAGAGAACATCTTTGATGTAGGGACACCCCACACATTTACCAGACGTCCAAAAATCACCTCCTAGGGTGATAATCCTTTTCTAGAATGGGCTTTCATTCTGGTGGACAATTGGGCAAGAGGTAAGGCATCTAGCCATTTCAACCCAGTTCTTTCCTTAATGTTTGCCAATTTCAGTTTGAGAGTACCATTGAACTTCTCAACTAAGCCTGCTGACTGAGGGTGATTGGCTGCACAGAATTTTTGCTTGATGTGCAAACCATCGCACAACAGTTGGATCACCCTTGCATTGAAGAGACTTCTATTGTCACTCCAAATTAAGAGGGGCAAACCATAGCACAGGAAACACTCCTTAATAAGAGCCTTTCTCATTGCTATGGCAGTGTTTTCCTTTGTTGGGTAAGCCTCAATCCATTTACTAAATGAACAAACTACCACTAACACATATTTCAAATTATTAACTCACTTTAGCTCTATGTAGTCCATCTGGAGCACCTCAAAAGGGAAATAAGGGGGTGAAAAATTACCAGAGGGTGTAGGGGTACCCTTCCCAGGATTGTGTTTTAAACAAATCATGCAGTGTTTCAGTATATGAGCAGCAACTTTTGAAATATTGCCATTTTGCCACACAGGTTCAAGCAGTTTACAAATACCTTTGGCACTAATACGAGCTGGACCACGTGCCATAGTAACTACACGAAGTATATATACATCTGGTAGTATCCATCTCAGTTTCTCACATTTAAGGCCCAGCATCCTTCATCATCTAGACGCCCTGTCCTCGTCTGCCACACTGCCAACTCCTCTACTGCTGCCTCACTCTGTATCTCTCTAACACTCTCCAGTGAATTCTCGAACATACCAACAAGTGGTACCCATCTAGCAGGACCTGCCACAAAAATTTTTGTCGTTCTCGACCTTGCTGTCTCTTCCGCTATCTGAGCTGCAAAGGTATTACCACTCCCCACATCATCCGTAATTGCTTTATGAGCACTACATTTGACTATTGCCAATATTTTGGGAAGAGTCAAAGCTGTCAGAAGTCTCTCTATCACCGGACCATGTTGAACTTTGGTCCCATGTGAAGACAGGAATCCTCTTTCTGCCCAGAGATGTCCAAAATAATGGGCAACCCCGGAGGCATACTGACTGTCAGTATAAATTTTGACAGTCAGTCCTTCACTTAATTCACATGCTCGCAAAAGATCTATCAGCTCCGCAGCTTGCGCTGATTGATGAGGAACATGTGATGTCCCAACTACAGTGCGGTGTGTGGTAATAGCATACGCCGCTGTAGTGGTGCCATTTAACAATTTAAAACAAGAGCTATCGACATATAGTTCCCCTTGAGGGTCAGATAAGGGAACAACAGTCAAGTCTAGTTCAAGTTCAAGTTCAGAGATTTGTATAGCGCACTACTCACCCATAGGGTCTCAAGGCGCTTGTGGGAGGGGGAGCATTATTTATCGAAAAGCCAGGTTTTAAGTTCCTTTCTGAAGGAAATGTGGTTCTGTGTGAGGCGGAGTTGAGTTGGGAGAGAGTTCCAGGTCTTGGCCGCCAAGTAGGAGAAGGATCTTCCTCCCATGGTGGATCTGTGGATGCGCGGAACTGCGGCAAGCGCTTGGTTGGAGGATCTTAGTTGGCGGGTGGGTGTGTAGAAGGACAGTCGTGTGTTGAGGCATTCGGGTCCTAATTTGTAGAGGGCCTTGTGAGCGTGGGTGAGGAGACGGAATGTTATTCTCTTGTTGACGGGAAGCCAGTGGAGGTCTTTTAGGTGGCCGGTAATGTGAGCTTGGCGAGGGATGTCCAATATGAGTCTGGCCGATGCATTTTGGATGCGTTGGAGTTTTTTCTGTAGTTTGGCTGTGGTTCCGGCGTAAAGGGTGTTTCCATAGTCCAGTCGGCTAGTGACCAGAGCGTGGGTGACCGTCTTTCTTGTTTCGGTGGGGATCCAACGGAAGATTTTTTTGAGCATACGGAGTACGTTGAAGCAAGAGGATGAGACGGCATTAACTTGTCTGGTCATCGAGAGGGAGGAGTCTAGGATGAAGCCCAGGTTGCGTGCGTGGTCTGTGGGTATAGGTGCTGTGCCCAGGGCCGATGGCCACCAAGAGTCGTCCCAGGCAGAGCGGGATGATCCTAAGATGAGGACTTCCGTTTTGTCTGAGTTGAGTTTTAGGCGGCTGTTTTTCATCCATTCGGCTACTTCCTTCATGCCTTCATGAAGATTGGTTTTGGCGGTGTTAGGATCTTTAGTGAGGGAGAGGATCAGCTGGGTGTCGTCAGCGTAGGAGATGATGTTGAGGTTGTGTTGTCGCACGATGGATGCTAGGGGGCTCATGTACACGTTGAAGAGGGTGGGACTGAGTGATGATCCTTGTGGGACTCCGCAGATGACTTCGGTGGCTTCTGATTTGAAAGGGGGGAGTCGGACTCTCTGGGTTCTCCCGGCGAGGAACGAGATGATCCAATCTAATGCTTTTCCTTGTATTCCGATGTTGCTGAGGCGTTGTATGAGGGTGCTGTGACAGACTGTGTCGAAGGCGGCGGAGAGGTCGAGTAGGATGAGGGCAGCTGTTTCTCCGTTGTCCAGTAGAATTCGGATGTCATCTGTCGCTGCAATGAGGGCGGTTTCGGTGCTATGTTTGGCTCGAAAGCCGGACTGTGAGGGGTCGAGGGAGTTGTTGGATTCAAGGAAGGCGGCGAGCTGGCTATTGACGACTTTCTCAATGACTTTGGACGGGAAAGGGAGGAGGGAAATGGGGCGGTAGTTCTTAAGTTCAGAAGGGTCAGCTGTGGGCTTCTTCAGGAGGGCAGTGAGTTCGGCGTGTTTCCAGCTTTCTGGGAAGGTAGCGGAGTTGAAGGAGCAGTTGATGACATCACGGAGATGGGGTGCGATGATGGAGTCTGCTTTGTTGAAGATGTGGTGGGGACAGGGGTCTGTTGGCGAACCTGAATGGATGGAGTTCATAAGGCGGATGGTGTCTTCAGTGGTGATTGGGTTCCAGGCGTTAAGGTTGTTGGAGAGCGGTTTGGTTTTGGAAGTGGGTGGGGTGGGCTGTTCTTTTGAAATGTTCTTAAAGCTGTTGTGTATGTCGGCGATTTTGTTGTAGAAGAAAGAGGATAATGAGTCGCAGAGGTCTTGGGAGGGAGTGATGTCGTTTGAGGCTGCTGTGGGGTTGGTAAATTCTTTGACGATGTTGAATAGTTCCTTGCTGTTATGGGCGTTGTTGTTTAGTCGATCCTTGAATGCTGATTTCTTGGTGGCGCGGATCAATTGGTGGTGTTTGCGGGTGGCTACCTTGAAGGTTGTCAGGTTGTCAGTGGTTGGGTTTTTTCTCCATTTTTTTTCGAGAGTACGGCATAATTTCTTGGAATTCTTAAGGTCATCGTTGAACCAGGGGGCCTTTTTGCTACCTTGTTTGATCTGGTGGTTTTTCAGAGGTGCTAGTTCGTCAGCGCTGTGAGTGATCCATTGTTTGAGTTTGGTGGCAGCTTCGTTTGGGTCTGATGAGAGGGCGGGAGTGTTTTGGTTGAGCGATGTGAGGAGTTGGTCAGTGGTGATTTTGTTCCAGTTTCTTCGAGGAATAGGTTGTGGAGGGTTGTGAGTTGTGGTATTTTTGTAGCTGAAGTGAACACAGCTGTGGTCCGTCCAATGGAGAGCTGTGGTATAATTGAAGGAGATGTGTTTGCTGGAGGTGAAGATAGGGTTGAGCGTGTGTCCGGCTAAGTGGGTGGGGGTGTCAACAAGTTGTTTGAGTCCGAGATTGGCCAGGTTGTCCAGAAGGGTGGTGGTGTTGCAGTCGTTTTTCTTTTCCAGGTGGCAGTTGAAGTCTCCCAGTAGAATGTAGTTTTCGGAGGGGAGGGCATGTGGGCTGATGAAGTCAGTGATGGATCACTGAAATAATATCGAGGGACAGAATATCGACCATCAAAAATATCGTTGACAAAATATCGACAGTCAAAATATCGAGTTTCTATCTACAAACAGGTAAGTACAAAAATATCGAGTTAAAAATATCGTTTACAAAAATATAGTTGTAAAAAATATCGTATTTACTAAAAACAGTGTTAAATTAATATTAATAATTAATTACTAAAATATACTTAAAATTACTTAAATTAACTTATAATAATTAAATAATTAATGAAAGTTAAATAAATATTTTTTTATTTCATATTTATTAAAACATATATATATAGTAACAAAATATAATAAAATAATACCCAAAAACTGAAAACTGACCCTGAACCCTAAAAATACCCCTTTACCCAAAAACCCAAAACTGACCCTGAACCCTAAAAATACCCCTTTACCCAAAAACTGAAAACTGACCCTGAACCCTAAAAATACCCCTTTACCCAAAAACTGAAAACTGACCCTGAACCCTAAAAATACCCCTTTACCCAAAAACCCAAAACTGACCCTGAACCCTAAAAATACCCCTTTACCCAAAAACCCCAAACTGACCCTGAACCCTAAAAATAAAAACGATTTTTTTTACTATCTATATTATATACTTACATATTTTGACTTTCTATATTATTTACAGTCGATATTACTTCACTTACCTTAAAAACGATATTTTGGCTGTCTATATTCTGTCCTGTCGATATTTTGGCCAAACGATATTTTTGACTCGATATTCTGTCCAAACGATATTTTGGAGTCGATATTATGTCTGTGCACCGTCAGTGATGTCTTCGCAGAATTGTTTACGGGTTCCTGGTGGTCTGTAGATGAGGGTGCCTCTAAGTGTAATCCTGGGGTCGGTGTGGATCTGAAAGTGGAGGTGTTCGGCAGGTGTAAGGTTATCGTCAAAGCTGGTCGTGATTCTGATGGTGTTTTTATGAACGATGGCGATGCCGCCTTCTGTTTGGTTGGTGCGGTCTTTTCGGATGATCTTGTACGCGTCCGGGATGGCTATGGTGATGTCGGGTGCTGATGAGGGGTTCATCCATGTTTCTGTAAGAAAGGCGACATCCGGTGAAGTAGTGTCGAGTAGGTCCCAGAGTTCTGTGACGTGTTTGTGGATCGAGCGGGTGTTTAGCAGGATGCATTTTAGGTGGTTAGAGTCGGAGCTGTGTTTGGAGGTCGTGGATTTGGTGTGGGTCTTGATGCAGGCGAACTTGCAGGAGTGGCAGGCGAAGGGACCGTGGGTACGTCCTGGGGCAGCTTCGTAGCATTGTGGTGTGCGTCCGGGGTTAAGGGCTAGGAGGGTGGCGGCGTCGTACGTAATGCGGGTGTAGTGGGTTTTGCGAGGGCCAGGGGGTCTGGCGCTGGGCCCGGTCTAGGCGCGGACGGGCGTAGACGGGCTTACCTTTGGCGCACCTTCAGCGCGATCGCTGCGCGCGAATGCATCGGTCATATGTGGATAGTGGAAGGGGAGGGGCGAGGGAGGGGCAGCTGGGAGGCGGGAGGCGGGGTGTAGAGCCAGGGAGGGCAAAAACAACAACAAACAAGGTAAAATGGCAGACAGCCAAAAGCGATGCACGGTTGGGAGACAAGATGGTGAAAACGCTAATGTAATGACACAGGCAGGCACACAGTGAAAATAAATGCAGCACAGATTACAGGAGCGTGCAGCGCGCTATGGGCGACTCGCGCTACGGGGATATGCAAATTAGACAAATGTAGCACGTTTAAGGCGATGTCTGGGGACCTGGCGTACGATGCTGAATACAATATTATAAAATGCGTCTACAATGCAGGCGGAGGGCTTGGGATTACGATACCAGTCTGGAGTCAGGTCAGGGAGCAGCGTGAGGAGGAGCGACCGTGTCTGGGGCAAGCAGGACGGTTACCCGTCCCTTTATTTCTTCCTCTGTCTGAAACAGACAATCATGTGAGGTGCAAACAATGTTAATTCATACCCAGTAAGATGAGCACTGGTAAGGTGCTGCATCTTTGTTTTATTCAAAAGTACATCCACAGCATGCGGTACCATTACTGTGAGATCATGATTGAGAACGAGCCCTGCCGATTGTCGGATAGAGACCACTGCAGCCACCGCTGCTCTTAAAAAACTCGGGAGGGCACTGGCAACAGGGTCAAGCGTAGCAGAAAAATAAGCACACTGCCTTTGCTTACCTCCAAAGGCTTGTGTTAGCACTGAAAGCGCACATGCAACCGTTTCGTGTACGTACATCACAAAAGGCTTCTTGTAATCAGGCGTACCAAGCACAGGTGCAGAGCAAAGCGCAACTTTTAATTTCTCAAAAGCATGCTGACAGTCATGCGTCCAGGACAGGGGTTCATGCACCTCTTTGGTTGTTAAGCGATGCAAAGGCTGTAATAATAAAGAATAAGCCGGAATCCAATATCTACAATACAAGGTGATGCCTATAAAAGCACGCACATCCCTTTGAGTCACAGGGAAAAGCATCTTAACAGTGGCATCTACTCGTTCAGGTGTTAGCCTCCGACCCTCCTTCACCAGCAGGTGACCTAAATAGGTGACCTGCTGTTGACAATTTCGAAATTTGGAAAGGGACACTTTATGTCCATGCCCTGCCAAATGCTTTAACAATTTCACCGTAGCATCCCAACAACCCTCTTCGGTATCAGAGGCTATCAAAATGTCATCCACATACTGCAACAATACATTACCTGCGGGAAGAGAGAGAGAGTCTATTTGACCTTTCAAAGCTTGGCTATAAATACTAGGACTTTCAGTATACCCCTGAGGAACCCGGCCAGCTAAGGCGAAACCGAACTAATATCGGCTATCTGGATGAACAGGAATGCTAAAAAAAGCATTTTTCAAATCTATAACAGAAAATAATTTTGCTGTGGGAGGAATCATTGTTAAAAGGTTGGTAATATCAGGGACCACCGGAAACTGAGGAACAACTATTTTGTTTATTTCTCGTAGATCAATCACAAAACGATAGACATCAGGATGTGCATCAGGGGAATCCACAGGTGCCTTTTTAAGAATAGGGAGAATGGGGCCATTGCACACGTTCGCTACTGTCTCCTCTACCACCCCCGATTTAATTAGGTCCTGTATAATCTGCATCAAAGCCTGCTCCCCAGCCTGCAATAATTTATATTGGGGAATATGAGGAAGCACAACGTTATCTTTAACCTTTATTGAAACTGGCGGTATCTGTAGCAACTCCACATCCGTATCCCTGTGGCCCACAATGAGGATGCCACATCCTTGAATTCAACAAGAAGCAGTGCATCTTTTGCCAAACTCTGCCTTGCACTAACCACATTAAGTCCAAAAGTCAAATAAACACCATCCGGGGAACAATACATGGTGACATTTAACTTCTTCAATAAGTCCAGGCCTAATAAATTTCCCCCACAATTTTCTGTCAACAAAAATGGGGATTCCACAGTAGAAGGACCAACTGTAAAATCAGGAGGTCAGAATATGGGGCATACAACCGGTACGCCTGAAAATCCTACCGAGACAATATTACGGCCAGACAGGGCTGCCCCGGGGCCCAGTGAATGAGAGCTATTCATTGCACCTGTATCCACCAAAAATGTCTGTGCCAAACCATGCAAACCTGCTGGCACATAAGGACCACGCTGATCTACAGGAATTTGGACTGGTCCCTCACCATGTCCCTTGCTGTCCTAGCTTTAGGACATCCCTTTAACTTCATCCATCATAATCATCATGATAGTACAGCCTTCTGATCTGAAACGACCCCCTGGAGATGTATCAACTTGATCCTCATCCCGACCAACCGGTCCACAGCCTCTTCCACCTGGACCCCATCCTCTGGGTACTGCAAGTTTCTATAACAGCTCCAGAATCTCACTTTGCCAATGTCCCTCCTTTTTATAATATGCACACTGATTCAGCCCAAAGGGCATGCCACCCCTTCCCGCACACCATGACCTTTGAGCCGGACTAGTGCCTCAACCCCTTCCTGACCGCCTTGCAACCTGCTGTAGCAACACCTTCGTCTTTGAATCCTTACTCTTTTTCTCCATTTTATCCGTTTCCTCATTTTCTCGATGCTCATAATATTGAGCCTTACTCAATATCACTGAAGGAGAGGAAGTAGTCCAAGTACCTATTAACAAACAAACAAACACCACCTTCAACTGACAAATCCTGCCCACTGAAATAGAGGAACAACCCTTCAAAACAAGTAAAAAAATCTTACACACTCTCCTCTTTCTTTTGACGACATGCTGTTAACTTGTCCCAATCTACCCGTCTAGGTGGGATAAGAGAATGCATATAGGTGATAATACAGCTTGGTAAAGCCAAAATTTCAGCTTTGGGGTTTTCACCAGCCTTTCTCCTTAATCCCATGCCTTAATGTCATTACAAGTACCAACCAGCTCAGCCACATGATACTGTGTACGCACTTACTGCCAAATGTCCACTGGCACCGAAAGCCCAAAAAAATCATAATATCTGCTAAAGTCATAACCGGTGAGGAGGCAGCCTCTGTTAATTCTTTATAGTATGCAGTAGGATTTTTCCTAGGGCCCGGTAACTGACTTTTAAAGCAAGCATCTCACTTCTCTTCCATGGGGTATAGATCCATTTTCCCCAAAAATGAACCTCAATCCCCTGCTGAACAATATCTCCATTCTGATTACGCTGTTCTGGAATTTCAGGATAAAAAACAGAGTTCACCTCTCTCATTTGAAACTGGGACACTGTAGTTGGAGTACGATTATGTAATCTTTCTCGATAACAGAGAAGCGTCCCAACATTACTAAAAACGTCTGCAGGGGCCATACCAAACTGAATATACATGATCCCGAATAGCATAAATAACTTGAGGAGCTGCTCCAATACACTGTTCCCACAAACTAATCAATGTAGCTGACATATGTTGAAGGGCATGCTGTTGCACAAACGGATCAAAATCTTTCATCACACTCCACACGTCCTCTACACTGTAGATCGGACTCTGAACCCACTGCGCTGCCTGATTAGCTACCATCTTCTTCTCCTTCTCTCCCACATCAGACCAAATCAATGCCCTCCCCATTAGCTCCCATGCCGCCATCCAATCCCCTCCATCTGACCCCCGCACTGGTGTCCCAACACTACCCAACACCACGGATGAAATGCCCGGGAAAGACACAAGAGTTACAGACACAGGTGACAATATCAGCAATGACTGAGTGGTGTGTGTAAGAGAAGGGGGAGAAACATGGGAGGAAGCAGCAGACACTGCAGGGGTACCTACAGTCATGTTGCAAAACTGGAGGGTATACAGATAGCGCTGGAGCCAAAGCTGTTGAAAATGCGGAAAGACTAGAAGGGGGCGATGAGGCAATGGACTGAGGCAATGGAACAACAGGATATATTCTCTGTGGGGCAAAGGGAGGTGAGGGACGAGTATCCAACAGATCCTCCACAAAAGGATCCTCTTCCTCTCGAACAACATGAAACTTATTACATTGCAATTGAAAATTCCTATCTGCACACTCAATACCCTTTTAAGTTTGCTCCTTTTCATAAGCTACAGCTTTCTGAACCACCGTTTGCATTGCCTTCTTCCCAGACTCCTTCTTGGCATGCATACGCCTCTGATTAGATTCCTTCTGCCATACATGCAAAATATCAATCATCGACTGCCTACTTCTTCTAGCAAATAAATTGTCCTGCAAATAATTCAATTTTTGTTCATCAAAGGTACCATCCAGTGGCCACTGAAGCTCAGCATTGTCCCTATTATACTTGTGCCATACTGTACGAAACATAATAAGGCCAATACTGTACTTACCATACATCTCAAAACTCGGAGTGCCTTTTGGAGGCGCAGGCTGCCTTTCCTCCACGCGATGCTCAGCAGAACGACAGCAGCACCCGAAGCACACTTTACTCCAACAAGGCATTCTAGCATCAGACGCTTTCACTCTCCACCTAACTCAACACACACACACACACACACACAGCAAGAACACACAAACCAAAGAGCTCTCCAAGTCAGTCAACGGACTGCACCAAGACAAGATAGGCTTTAGCCCCAGGCCTTTTCAATATTAAACCAAATTCAGCAAGCGGCCTGGCAGAAAATTCAAAACACTCCATATCACAAGGGTCAGCAGACCCGCCAAGTTAATCAAGACGGCGCCGCACTTACTAAAACTCACCCAGTGCACACAGGTCAGAGAAGATTATTCTCCACTGCCCACTCTTCAGACCAAACGGCCAGATCCAAGGGTTTTGCCTTATCAGGACCCCAGCTAAGATGACCACTAGACAGGAGCAATCTGATCAGACAGTCGGGGCATCCGCGAGAACCAAGCTCTATCATATGGGGATCCCCGATCCGCCCATCGGACCGGACACAACCCCGGCCCCATAGACCCGATTACTGGCAGGATGGGTCCCCTGGTTAAGTCCCTGTTTGGGCGCCAACTGGAGGAAGTGGCCCAACTAGGGTCACCTGGGTCACTTTCCACCTCCTCTTGCCTTCCAGAAATGAGTAGTCGATGACACAATAGAGAATGAAAGCAAACTAGTTTATTCAGAAGATACACTGTAGTGGAGTCCAGTTTGACCAGCCTCCTATGATGGCTGATGAGGGACTGACTGTAACAAGCATAAAGTTACATTTTGTTGGTTGTGGAGCCCACAACGACCCGCCTACTATGAAAAAATACTGGTAGCTTTTGTAATACAATGGGGGCACAGAGCATAAGTTTTGATTTCACAGCCTGGTACAAGCTATCCACTATCCAAGGTCGTCTGGCCTATCCTCACTTCTAGTCAGGTGGGAGAAGGCTTCTATGTAACTGGAAAGGCATGCGTTAGCGACATGTTTCAGCATTGGAGAAACAAAACTTACCAAAGACCATTTGAGCAAGTAACAATTTTGATTGTAAAAGCAAATGGTGCCTTCTAGAGCTAAAATGGCGGCACAGTTGTCAACTTAACTAACGCAACATCTATATTTACAAAGTACGTCTATACACAATATGCAAATATAATGTATTCGAAATATAAATGCTAACATGCTATTGGGTACATTTTGAATAAGATGACAATGTTCTGTTTCAACTCTATCATACTCCAGTGTAAACTTAATATCCTGAGATCTCTTGTTGAGCCAGCTGTAAAAACTGCGAAGATCGTGCTCATTACCTGCCCAATCATGCGAATATCATCAATATATTCTTTCCACAGGACGATGTTTGCAGAGTATGGATTCTCAGTGTTAAAAACATGAATGCTTTCATAGTGATCCATATGGAGCCCATCCTGCGCCCATTGCAACCCCTTTAGTTTTGAGATAGTAGTCTCCCTGGAAGTCGAAGACATTCTTTGCCTTAGCAATCTCAAGGAAGTCTAATTTGAATTTAGTCAAGACCTGAGCAGGTTGGGGTCTTTTAACCACAGCCTCTCAGATCACATCAAGGGCAGGTATTTAGTAATACATGTCCATGTTGATGGGTGTGTATCAATTTGCTTATGCCTGAATCCTGTCTCTGGGTCATATGACTGGGTGTAATTTGCAGTTGGTATTTTTGTATTCCTGCTAGACAGCCCCACACAATAGGGAGAGTAGGTGTGCCTGAATGGGCCATCACAAACAGGTTGGGAGGATGGATCTGGAAACAGCCCTACTTACACTTCAGTAGACTGTGAAGCCTCCACACAAAGTGCTGCATATCCCCTGTAGTTAGAGTGGACCCGGGGAAGGGGAGGCAGGAAACCTGCGTACTTCAAGAGGAAACATCTAGAAGCTTCTCCCACTTCAAAGGAAACACTTGGTATAAATATTGTTCTCTTCAGTACACTTCTTGACATATGGAGACTCTGTCAGGAGGAAGAACTGCTGTGCTACTGAATGGACCTCCCCTCTGCTGGACTTCTGTCCTGCTGGACTTCTGCCCTGCTGGACTACTGTCTTGCTAGATCGCTCCTCTGCTGGATTAGCTGTCCTGCTGCCTGAGCCAGAGGGACTGGACCTGCATCTGAATGCAGGACTACCAGAGTGACTCCATTTGCTGGTCTACTGGCTTCATATTGAGAGCCACAGTGACACAACAGGCTTCCAACCATCTGAACCAGCACCCAGATCCAGCTGGAGCAAGCCCCTGACCCCCTCTGCCCAAGGGGTGCCCTTCAGCTCCTGGACTCTTGTTGTCACCTCAGTGGAGCTGAATTTAGGGTTTTGGGCTCTTTGCAATTGCAAATGGGCGCATTAGTGCCCAAACCTTATCGCGTGTACCTCTGGCTAACATGAAGTTCCATCAACTCGACCCTTTGTACTACAACATCGACCGCTTGCGACTACAGTATCTTTGTGCTACTGTTACAACCATCTGTCATGCCAGGCCTGCTCTACCCGCTTCATCGACGACCATCTGTAATGCTTCCCTGCTCCTCGCAGAACCCTCCACTGCGAATAGGACTCTGCACTGAACGGAGAAGGGAACTTTTCAGCAGGACTAACCTGGTCCCTACGTCCGACCCGTGCCCATAACAGTCAGCCTGAACTTGTCTCTTTCTCCTAGTCTTGCACAAACTTATATGCCAAGGCGTCACAAACCAGCATGTGTCATTAAGTTCCTGAACACAGCTCAAGTCACATAGTTTCAGGCATAGGCGTCATATGTTCATAGGCCACTAGATAGTATACCATTAGTAGTATAGTTCAGTTCTTACACATTTCTCTTTTCCAGGATCAAGTGAGTCCCAGGGTTATTGATCCTTCCATTTGATATACGACACAGTGGTTTGCAAACCAGAACTTCAGGGGGTAACAAGTGGCAGAATCAGGGCAGACATTCAAGTAGTTTCTCTTTCCCTACTTACCTTGTTTTGGCCCCCCGTTACCCTTCGGTACTTTCTCCTGGTAAGAAGTTTATCTCTAGCGTGGGGGAGTGAAGGACTGCAATTCAAAGCACCTCTCCTGATGGGTTCAACTTCTACATGTCAGTGATGCTTTGGTTTCCCACATAGGGCCCGATTCTGATGCGGTTTGGAAAGCTTCCTGAACGAATGGGTTTAGAAATGGTTTCTGACAATTTGGATCTGGAGGGTCCAACTGACCGAGTATGATGCATCCGGAGGCTTATAGATACGATTTGGTTGGACTCCCATGGACTTCAATGGGAGCCTTTATTCTGACTGAATGCAAAGGCTTCCATTGAAGAAAGGGGTGGCTGGGGAAAATCGGGCACCTTGTGGTGGGCCCCCCCTCGGTTCCTGACACAATGTGCACGGCTGATCAAGGGAGACCCATGGGTACCCCCACGGGCCCAATTGGGAAGGCTCTGGGTGCAGGCGGGCACACTACGGTTCCCCAAATTCAGATTCCCACTGCCGATTTGTGTCCGACGGCTTTATTTGGGAAGGCTATCTCAATCGAGCATTGTACTATAGTTCAGAAACGCAGGCCGTAGAGTTGTTCAATTCTGCTCCATACGGCTCAATCATTAAAAATGCTGTTAGGTTTGATTGGGATATTCCTAACGCCAAACTCGCATCGTACTCGATTGGTCAGAAATCTTTCCAAGTCGGTCGGAAAGAGACGTTCCCGATTCGATTTGGACAGAGCAAATGCCATTAGGTGGCCTTCCTAACCGCATCAGAATCAGGCCCATAGCGTTGAGCCGTCAGACAGGTCCCTTCTCAAATGAAAGTAGTTAAGGTATTTAACCTCACCTCTTTTAAAGTGTAGGGTTATCAGACTTTAATGAGAAATTGAATCGAAATTGAATGGAAATTGAATGGAAATAGGAGCTCTGCCCTAGTCAACTAAGGGTCAATAACGTTTACTACTTGCCCATAACAGCCCAACATTTTAGTAAATATTCTGTCAATGTCCCTACCCATGAAGCGGCTAAATGTATGAAAGATATGTGCCCTTCTAAGGGGCCAAATACAAAGTCTTTAGGTAAGCATTCCCAACAAAGCTGGTTACTAATGCTTTCCTAACCAATCATATTTGGGAAGTTCTAGCAACTGATTAGGATGTGTCTGTATGCTTACAGGCTTGGTTTGTTCGGATTCTCATTGACTTCAATGGGAGCTTGTGTACTGCACGCAAACGCTGGCTCCCATTGAAAAAAGGGGTGGTTGGGGAAAAACTTGCACCATGTGGTGGGCAACCTGCGCTGCCTGCCACATTGTACATGCTTGGGAAGAGGGGTCCCTTGGGTACACCCACGGGCCACATTTGTTCTCCTCCGCATGGAGGGGGGTCCGCAATGGGCCACCAAAGACAGATTCCCAAAGCTGTTTTGTCTCAGGCAAATTGACTCAGAACAGCTGTCTGAATCGGTCTCCGTTGGGCTGTATGATTTGGCTCCGAAAGACTCGGACTGTGCGAAGTGAGTTCTGAACTGATTCAGACAGCCTGGACGGTTTCCTAGCATCGTACTTGGTCATCCGGAAGGTTGACCGATTCTGTCAGATACAAGGGTTCCAAATCAGATTCGATATTAAAGAATCCCATCTGGAGCCCTTCCAAACAAGATCATAATCAGCTCCTTAGTCTTTTGCACCCCTAGGTTAATTTGGAGATGTCAGCATCTATCTATCACTTCATAAAACAATAATGTGGGCATGTAAACTGTCTGTGTCCAAAACAACAGATGGTCAGATATTCAGTATAGTAATTTTGTCTTGCTTACTGTTGTAAACAAGGTTGTTTAACCCCTTCGGTGCTCATGACGAGCTCAGCTCGTCATGGCATATACCTCTCAGGTGCTCATGAGGAGGTGAGCTCGTCATGACTACACCCGTTTTTATTATGGCCCAGCACAGGAGAGGAATATCATCAGCAGCGATGGTGTTAACAGTTCGATAGCACTGGACATAGCACCATTGTAGTTCAGTTACACGTATTAATGAGAATTCCCTCTCATTTTACTGCTTAAACATTCTACCCATGGGATGATTGGGAGGCAAGATGAAAACATTTCACTGGTTAAGATAACTATGGGCATGATGTATGCAAGGATTTACCCATTCTGTCTATATAAGAAAATGCTTTGATGTATGAAGGCACAGGTTCTTTGATTTGGACACTGACTGTCAGTCAGAGTATGTTGCTAATTGAAAATGGCCTCCAGTGAATCATCAATATTAGTGTATACAACTACATGTTACCAGCAAAGGCAGCCAAATGTGTTTTAGCACCCAGCCATTCTATAGGTGTTATAGCTTCATTTGCTAAAAAGTAAAAGCTTTATGGGGGTTATTTATGAGATCGCTATGTCACTTTTGAACAGCATAAAGTGGTGTATGTGTAATGCAGTGCTCTCAATCCGATTTATGAAGCCATGCAACGCCATGCAAAGCCACCCTGTGTGGCTTTGAGTGGCCTCATAAATCTTGATTAAGCCGAAGCAGCGACTCTGCACCTGGGAGGCATTCCATAAGCATTGCAATGGGGTTTCCCACCCCGCATCCATGGATTTTGTCGCTTCCCCATATTTACAACATCATGTAAACATGGGAAGCGCCAAACCGTACACCTCCCGAGGTGAGGCGGAGAAAGGAGAAATATGTCTATTTCTCGTCAGTAGGCTGCAGAAATGGTGACAGCACAGGGCAAAAGGACAGGAATGCACCGTCTTGCATAAAATAGGTGCATTCCTTCCCATTAACTTTGACGTATGGCAGCTCAGCAAGGTCCCTTCCTGTACTGCCCTACACCAAAGACCCATTATTGTGGGCCATAAAGTACATTTTGGAGCAAACCTCCAAATGTAGTGTGGGCCAAACTCCAGCAGAGGGTGGGGGGTGTATGTGTGTGTGTGTGTATATTAATATATATATATATATATATATATATATATATATATATATATATATATATATATATATATATATATATATATATATATATATATATATATATATATATATTTTTTTTTTTTTTTTTTTTTTTAAGATAGCTAGCTATCTTGGACAATGATTGGGTATCAATGTTTTAATTAGCATGAACTTCCAAATAAAAAAGGAACACATATTCAAATAATATTTCATATCCTGTAACAGGGGTTGGGTTAGTTACAGTGACATTCCTTTTGTGGTCTGTTTGATTGGTATAACTATGATTTTTAAAACAATCTAATTGCGCAGTTTACTTTTTTTACTGCACCTAGCATGGGGTGAAAAAACACCCCAAATCCCCAATAATGTTGTTGATTAGTGCAACAACACCATGCGCATCCATCTCTGAATGTAGTGCTATATAGTATTGTCTAAACAGTGGAAGAATATTTAGCCTCTCCACTTCAATCAGCTAATTGAAATTCTTAATAGACTTGAAATAGGTCATTGTTTCTTTACATTTTACCAGGCAAAAAGCCATAATTCTTCCCTAATTTAAACATTCAAGATTTCTAAGCAAGAGTGGGATTTTGTGTTTTAATTGAGGAGCGGGCCTTAATATAACTTCAAACCTGCTCAATTCTAGACAGGATAAAAGGCTGAACAATGTAATTCGTGTTGATATTCATCATGTTTGCTTTCTAATTATTGTTGTTGTAGTTGCAGCAGTGGCGGCTCGCACAGGTAAACAATCTGGGTGGTGAGGTGCGGCGGAGTCCGGCAGGGTGGTGGGTAGTAGAGTTTTGACATATGATGGGAAAGGTGAAAGTAAAGAAATAAATAAAGAAAACCACTTACCTTGTGCTCACAGCATAGCTGAGTCGGCATTTACCCCTCCACACCACCATGGCTTCATCACTTTGTCAGGACTCTACTGACAGGACACTGCCAGCATAACGGGAACATCTAAATCAGCTCAGCGCAATCCCTCAGCCATGACGACGTGGAGCACTGTTATCCAGCAGGGAAGACCGCTGCTGTATCCTGTCTATAGCCGCAACATCAAATTAGGGTGGGTGGACCGCCATCAGTTTGATGGACTACTTGGGACCACCGCAGTGGCAGGAATGTGGTACTCTTGCCAAGATCTAAATCAGGCGTTACATTTTTAGATGTATGAATTCCTTCAAGCTCAGTTTTTATTGAAACTGTAACACTAGTAATGTGGTATACAGTATATGGCACCCCTATGGACTCTTCCATATCAGCTAAACCCTGGCTCTCGTATGGAGAACATCAAGGCAGAATCGATGCAGAACTAAGAACGCTCCTCCGGTGGTACATTTTGTAGAAGATGAACACAACTAAAGTTGACTGACTTGGCAAATAATTGACATTGCCCACAAGCCTCCTAGTAGTGGTAACATTGCTGCTATCCTATGAAGAAAAGAATACCTATGTATGGACAGATTGAACTTAATTATCAAGGATCCTGATAGCCTGTGGAGAATTGCAACCGCATTATTTACCTGTACATCATTCATAGTTGAAATGCTGGACTGTATATGTTCATCTGCTCATGTTTATTGGAATGATCTGTATAAAGTTTTCATTTGTTGATTATTTCTGCTTGTACATTTTGGACTTTGAGTCTTTCCTCAATTTTGATGGTAAAAATTGCCTAGTATTTCTTTGATCATGAGCTGAGGGATGTGTTTAATTTTTCCTTCCTTCTTTTTTTCAATGTCACATTGTTTTTTACGAAGTATTGGTTCACAAACAACTGTGTTCTTGCTATGACTATGAAAATATAATTGCAGGTAAGGGACAAAGTCGTATTTACCATTTAGATCCGCTCCATCATGGATTTGAAGTAGTCCATTTTTCGCTTTCGCCTCTTTCTGCTCATTCTTCACAACGGTGATAGCCTCTTCTGCCTATCACTCTTGAACTCTTCCCAAGAACTCCATACTGATTGTGGGCAGGAGTGTCCAAAGTGACCCCTTTGTGGAGTTTTGCATTTAAATTTAAATTCTAACATGCTAATTGAAATATTCAATTTATTAATGCTGCATTACTGAACTTCCAAGCTACGAGTTTTTTCATTAGTAACTAGTTATGACATTGAATCTACAATTGAACTTTTAAGCAACTTTTGCCTCACACCACCAGTTATGTTTCTGGTTACTGCAATTGCCATGCTAGTGGCTGTCCATCTTTCACATTCTATTTTTTTTAAAGCACACAGAAAAAAAGTGTAAGAAACTTTAACAGGTCCACTTTCCTTACATCCTTCTTTTTTACATCTATGGACACACTACCCACAGGTTTTGTAGCAAAACCTATTTTGTTCCAAAAGAAATCCTTTTCTCCTTTATACAGACATATCTAACAGATGCTTTCCTCTTTTACTTTGTCCTGGGATGACCTGTAGATGAATACACCTATTGTTAGACCTTTCAGCTTTAGGGTGGTCTTCCGCCAAACGTTTTGCCTTACTCCTCCATATTTTATTGATCTCATTTTTGTTGGCCTTAGGACTCAGGGCACTTTACCACTATTAAACCGTGCTGAAGTGTGTGTGCTCACTCCCTAAAACATGGTAACATTAACTTACTCCCAATTGGCAAATTTAATCTACTAAAAAGAACCTAGTGAAATGGTAGAACATGTACCAAGGGTTAGTAAATTAAATACTACTAGTGGGACTGCAGCACTTGTTGTACCACCCACTCAAGCAGCCTTTCAAACCTGTTGCAGACCAGCCATTGCAGCCTGTGGGTGCAGTTTTAAACATCCATTAAAACCTGGTAAAATAAACCTTTTGCTAGGGCTACACCTTCCTTTTTAATAAATATGTCACACCTAGGATAGGCCCTAAATAGCTCGCAGGGCAGGGTGCAATGTATTTAAAAAGTTGGACATCAACCTTTTAGTGTTAAAGTTCCTGATATTAAAAAACTCTTATTTCATTTTTCACCATTGCAAGGCCTAACTTCCAAATGGGAATAGGTGAACAGTTCATTTTTGGTGTCTTTGGAATTGTAATGAAAAATACTCTTTAATGGCAAAGTGAGATTTCAATTTACAATTTTGAAAATGCCACTTTTAGAAAGCTGGCATTTTCCTGCTCTAGTCATTTAGTGCCTGCAGCCAGTCTCTAGGTCACATGACCAAGTGTAGTTGGCATTTGGCCTTTGTGTATTCTCCCTAGATAGCCACACACAATAGAGAGCTTAGCTGAACTTGGATGGGCCGTCATTGGCAGGATGGGGCTGAGTTGAGTACAGCACCACTTACACTGGAATAGGTTGCATCTTGCCTTCACACAAAGATCTGCATACCCCCTGTTGTTCGGTTGGAGCTAGGGCAGGGGCAGCAGGAAACCAGCTAAATTCAAAGGGAATTGTCTACAAGCTTCTCTCACTTCAAAAAAGGTGCCAGGTATAAATATTGGATCTCAGACACCAACTCTTCAGTACACTTCTTGACCTGTGGAATACTCTGCCAAGACGAATGGCCTGCTGCCCCCTTGTCTGGGTGAGATGGAGTGGAACTGCAAACTGTACCCAGGACCACCAGCATGACTACACAGCTCGTCTCTTATAACCAACACTGGGGCTCCGAAACTGTGAGTCCTACCCTGCCAGGTGGTGCCACCCCAGTCTTAGACCCTTGGAAGTGGGCTTGAAAGTGCTATGCCAGCCCATCTACAGACAGAGCAGAACTGCTGCACGGAGTACCCAAGAGGAGAACAGATGCACCACCTCAGCTGTGTGGGCTTTCCCGGCACAAGGACTTCCCATCGGCCTTACATCCTTATTGGAACTGCCACTGCACGACGCATCCCTGATGTGGGCCCTCCCATCACAAGCCCCTCGTTAATGGCTGCATTGGTGATGACGCAGGACGTCAAAGTGCATGCCCTGCAACATCTTCAGAACCGCCTGTTGCATTAAGCATCCTCAAAGAAGGACATTGCATCGTAAGCCCCTTTGTCGACAGCCTCCTTGATGACAACACTGGGCTTCACATCACAGTCTCACAGCTCCTCACAATCGACGCTGCATGACTCATCCCTGACCAGGACCTTGCACACCTCAGCTGCCTGATGCATCCTCAACACAGGACCTTGCAATGCTCCGCCACCCAGGATTTAAGATACTATTGTTCAGCAGCCCTAACTGGGCCAGTGCAGTCAAATGGCAAACCTCATCCTTCCTCCTTCCATCCAAGCCTGTCTTTCGCATTGTCCTGATGAAGACCCCATACTAAGGACTGAATCACCTTGACCTTTTAAGGGTTTGAAACTTTGACTACTACATACCATTATACAAGCTCTGACAATTGAACTTCATTATCAGTGTCTCTATAGTGCTATGTATATTTACGGAAAAGTTGGCCTGTCATAGGCTGGACAGGTGTCACTATGCAAATTTAATGTATATGTCACATTACCTCTCCCCTCTCAATTACCCTCACTCACTTTGATCCAGAACACCCCCACCCTTCCCCCACACTAGAGCACCATTGTTGCATATACAATCATGTTCCACATGTATGAACAACTGCGTTGTCTATAAGAAGTGATTCATGCCTTTAAAATAAATCACATCTGTTAGAAAACGAGGCAGCATCTGTGAGGCCTGCACAAATAACATGACTACATTTGATCTTCCCTGGGAACCAATCACCCAAGTGTAGCGCCTGACTCTCAGAGGATAGCGTCGCAGAGCAGTCTGAGGCTTACTCAAGGGAGGTGGTGTGGGCTAGTAATCGCCATTTGCAGGTGCACAGAAATAACACTCAATAATTGATTGTCCAGTCTATACTTTGCTTCATAAAAGTAAGAGTACATTTATAAAAAACACACACACACTACTCAATACTGTGCACTAATTTACAAATATACATAAGCTGTTGGAATTACTTTGTGACATTGCATAACATCCCCACCCCTCCCGCAGGGGGTGGTGGGGCCTAGTACCACCACTCCCATGTATGCACATCATCTTGCCCCCAATGCAATTAGTTGAACATAACCTGGAGCGAGGACACCGCGCACTTTCACATCCCACACTTTCACACTCTCTTCACGTTTTCATATCTCAATGGCACGTTTCCGGTATTGATTCCAGTTGCCGTGTCTTTGCTTTGACCGCCGGCTGCAGCAGGCGAGTGAGAGAGCAGGAGAGAGCGGGGGAGACGCCGTGGACGAGGAGGTGCTGCTGCGGTTGAGCTCACGGCCTCGCGGCCTCACGGATCCCGCGGATTCTGGCTTTGAAGTACCGAAGTACCGTCCGATTACGGGGCGGTTGAGCGGTTGAGCGTCTTGGCTCGGCTCTGCACTGCTCCACACGGCTCTTGACGGCTCCTCACTGGTGCTCCGCTTAATGCTGCTCAATGATCCTTGAGCCGCTGCCGAGCCATCGATCGCTGCCTCACCTCTAATCTATGCCCCCCAGCGATCTTCAGAGAGCGGAGCGGGGCGCTGAAAGGCAAAAGGCGAAAGGTGAAAATTTACAAAACCTCTTTTCTTTACCTTTTCCACCTTTTTAAACGTTTTTTTAACGTTTCTTAACGCTACCAACGATAATATAATTAAACTGGCATCTCGCAGGCAATCCAGCTTCTTCCACCCCTCACCACTCCTAAAAGCTGCCTCCGCGCGTGGGCGGGCCTACATTCCTCCCCTTCAGCACCTCTTGTTTGACCAGCGGCAGCGGCGGTGACCGGCTGAGCTGAGGAATCACCGACGTAAGGGAAAGAGAAAGGGAGGTGGGGTCGAGGCAACCCGCGAGCGCGGCCGCCGCTAGAAGCTGCCGCAGAGTAGGAGCCCGGGGGGTTGACTGGGAGGCGGCCAGACTAGGTCTGGCTTGCCCGCGGTCCTCCCTGTGAGCTCCGCTCGCCACCACAACCACCGTGAGCCCCTGGTGAGCCCCTAGACTCCCCTCCGTCAATACTCTGACAAGCGATCACGTGACAAAGCACAAAGTGACAAAGCAAAGTACAACTAAAGTACAGTTAAGATCAAGACCACGCAAGAAAACGCACAGGAACATACAAGCTATCGAAAAACAATAAAAGTGAAGGATAAGTGAAGTGAAGCGAAGGACAAGTTCTTCTCGACCAATTATGCGAACAAGGAATTCTACACAATCACAAAGCACTCACCGCCCCCACAAGAGCGCTAAACGACTGAAGACCAAATTGCTCTATTCCGAAGTGGGAGGCCGAGGGTGTCAGCCACCACCGTATCCTCCTCAACCCCTTGGTGCAGTCGGGGCAGGTGGACCCCGCTCTGAGGGGAATAATATGCAAATGAACTTTCCCGCGCAGCCACCTAAACGGAAAACCACTCATCCAAGTGACATCAGGAGTCACTTCACTCGGATGGATCAGCTGAACAAAAGTGCTCCCCACCAGTTGCCAAATAATACTACAAGCTCGCACAACCATACTGCAACAGTCTCTATTTCTCCTCATATGGCACCTCTTTTCCCTGAAATAATTGTTCGTGATAGGGTATCAGTAACTGCAACTCCTCCCATCTTCCATTTTCCCTTCCTTCTCCCAAACCAGCTACTATCACACCAAAGGTCAGACGAGCAGCAAAAAACAAAGTCTGCCTCTGCTCTGCCACCATCACCAGTTACACTGACCTCTCACAGAGTCGATAACGATTCAAAACCTGAGCCAGCAATCGCGATCCCCAGAAAAGTCAAAACTAAAATCCGAGTGCAAGAACCACCTCGCAAATCACCAGAATCAATAATATGGATCTCGTCGACACACTCTCCTACACAAGCTCTACAGTTTTTGGCCCTCCAAAACTTATCGTCTAATGACGAAAAACCAATTCAATCCAACGACCCACTGGAAGACCTTATCCAAAAACTGAGTTTTTACCTTACCTCATTAACATCTACCCCGTTCCCAGCTACTGGACAGCACTCATCCTCTACTGGGGCCAACAACCTAAGCCAGTATGAGATTAAGGTGAGTGCTCTCAACGTCTCTTCAACAAATATCAATAGCTGCAAGGCGGAAATAAAAACTTGCAACTCCTACCAAGATCTAAATCAAGACCTAAGCAATAGCCCCCAAATGAATAAAATCTTGTCAAGCAAATCAGACACCAACAAGCCCCACCATTACTCATCAGGACAAAAAGTTCTCTCCACTAGAACTTAGCCAAGTGGACCGGTTTGATATTTCAGCTATGCTCAAAGTCGAGGCCCTTCTCTCAGTCACTAATCAAGCCCTGAGCTCAATGGCTAATGCCGCTCATATGCATGCCGACAAACTAGATGCGCAGATTAATATCTTACATTTAGTAGATGACTCAATAATGGGAATAGACTCAAAGCTCGAGAAATTAAACTCTCTGATGTTGAGAGCCCAAAACAATGTGGAGCAAAATCAAATGCAAAGTTCAAACCGAATCTTGAACTCAAATGAAACTGTACCCCTAACAGAGACCCACAATGGCTGCAATTGCAACCCGCTCCTGAAAAAATTAGAATCACTTCCGGAAATAATGTCTACCCTGATTGAAGATGTGAAGAATGCGGCCCTGGCCACACCACAGAAAACTACTATTTCCTTGCACCCTCAAGCTCACAATAAGTCCCCCGGAACAAAAGCCCTTTCAACCAACGTTGAGCAACTGAGCCGCGATATAAATGACAAAAGAACACAAAATTCACCTCATGATGCCAATCCAAGTAGTCAACAAAATCACCTCCTCGCTGCCGCTCAAGAGCAGATACTAGGCCCCCAGGGAAGTGATGATCACTCCAACCATCTATCCGCTTCAAATTTGCCAACATCGAAGGCCCAAGAAAAAATAACTCTAACTAACAAGGAACCTGTCCTAGCCAACTCACAGAGTTGTGCCGGGCCCTCAAACACGACCCTTCAAACCATGAAGGAAAGTAATCCTATATCTAGGAAGAACAAGAAAAAACTAAAGAAATTAAACAAAGCGAAAAAAAAGGGTAACTCATTACTACAGTGGTTAGGAACAGACAAGAACCATCCTACCACCAACATCCGTTCATCACAAAGAAGAGTTTACAGAAACCCCTGTCGTAACTCCAACCAAAGCCACCAACGTCTATAATCATCCGTCAGACGAAGTTAAGAACTCGACAAATCCTATGGACAAAGAAGAAATCGCAGAGAATAATAAAAACAAAAAACTGCATACTACTTCATTCAAGCCCATGGAAAACTTTGTTAATCCAACTAACAAAAGCACTACGCCCACTGACCGAGCTCAAAAACTCATTGATCAGAACCTAAAGCTTAAAACAATAACTCATCACGATGATTTCTCCTTCTCTAAAATAAAGGACGAAATAACAAACACAGAAAAAACTGCAGAAGCCCCATCAATTCAACTTAAAATAAGAGATGAGAAGGGAAAGAAATAGCAAACAGACGATTCCCGGCCTTTAATGAAAAAAGATGAACCCCCGACCGAGGTCACTCCAAAAAAATTGAGAGAAAGTGTCCACCTTAAAGTCAACGGCTCTCCAACACCTAATTTAAACAGTCTAGATGATTCAGTGCTCTTAATCACCGAGAACCAACACACAGAGAAATTAGTGGTTCTCCCCAAACAACAAAACCTGATCAACTCAAACCTAAACCCTCGAGAGCCGTATCATCTCTCCCAAGAATACAATAAAATATTGCTTTACCCAGAATATGCATCCCAAGGAAAATGGGACATTTTAAACAGAGGAAACATCTTAAAATTATGCTCGCATCTCCCAGGATTAGAGAATATACAATCAATGGATATTGAAACTGTGGCCTTCTTGGAGCCAGACCATGGCAAAAAAAACGAATAGACGGTGGTAACCTTCTCCAACAAAGGTCTGGCCACAATCTTAATGAACAACAAAGCTCAACTGAGTAACTGGGGCATCCAGGTCAGCTTTCCTACCAGCATTAAATACCCAGACTTCCTAAAAGATAACACACGGAATTCACCAATGGCTGACAATAACAAATTATTGGTAAATCAAGGCAAGCAGATCCAACAGCCTTTTTTAACATCATGTGCCCCAAGACCAGGAATAAAATCATTGCCCTGGATTGAGAATCTCCTCCAAATAATAGCGTCAAAAGAGGGTGGCCCACGCAAATGTGTCCTCATGCCACATAAAACACAAGATTGGTCTTGGCTCTCTCAGGCCTTAGGGTAAAACACAGCAAATAGGGAACGATGAAAGAACCACCAATGATAAATTGCAATACCTTAATATCTGCTCCTGGAATATTCGAGGTCTAACAAAAGAGAAAAACGGACAGCTAACCAAAAGCCTCCTGAAGACTCAAGATATAATTGCTCTCCAAGAAACCTGGGCCCTGGAAAACACAGTTTGGGAAGATTTTACTGTTATTGAATCCCATGCCATCCCTTCAGCCGTAGGTGGCCATGCCTCCGGAGGCGTGCTGATCGCCGTGAAGAACACATTAGTCGCAAAGGTAGCACCGCTCTCTATGGGCCAGGGTGACTACATCTTTATCAGCATCGAGATTCAGTGCCATGAAAAAGAAAAGCGGAGACGGCGAAAAATTATCCTCGGCAGCGTCTACTTGCATCCGTCCAAAGTAAGACGAGAGGTGACACTGAGCAAAATGCTCCCTGATATAATCAAATTAGAGGCTCATCACCCAAACGACATATGGCTGATAATGGGTAACTTTAACACTAATCTAATGGAGGCAGCACCCACTCTCTCTTCTCAAATAGCCTTAACCATTGAAATGTGGGCTATTCCGGAGATAAAATCTCTGTTCCAAAGGAAGGAAGAAAAAGGGATAAAACTCTCAACGCACCTGAACCAACTAGGCCTTCGCATTTTAAACGGAAGATTCGTGTCAGACCAGCCGGCGGCATATACCCACCCATCTCCCTTTCGAATGGCCACCCTAGATTATATATGGATATCTGTTACTCACTTCCAGTTAGTACAGCAGTTTTCGGTAACCCCCCCATTCGGAAGCGACCACGCAACTCTCACGTGTAAAATTGATATTATGCTCTCCCACCGCACGAAAATTGCATTGATTGGAAAAGAATCCAACCTAGAGATCACCAAAAAACTAAGATGGTCTGAGGACGACCGGGAAACAATGGAAGCAAAGGTGGATGATCTATTGAGTAAATAGGTACCAGACTCCAATTGTCGTCTGACAGTTCCATCATGGGAAATCTTCTTGACGGAGTTTAGAGACCAATTAGCCTTAAAGATGATAAATACTCAAGGTTAGGCTCATTACTGCTGCATTTACGCCTGCATTAGGACGCTTTAGCGTTTTTAAATTTCCCGTTTTGTCGATTATTTTAATATTCTTTTGTCTACAGTTTTCCCCTGGTTTTAACCCCGGACCGCATTGCCACACGATAACTGTGCCCTCACCGCTATTTTGGCGGGCCGGTCCATCGCTTTTCAGAATTAGGTGGGCGCCATCTTGGGGGGGTGTTGGGGAAGCGCTGCACTGATCCGCGCTCTAGCAGTCAGGTGGACTGGCTAGAGCCCTACTTAAACCGGCTATTATGGCGCGCAGCATGTGCGCCGCAGTGACGCCGGAGTCACGCCAGAGTCCAGCCCGTCTGCGCCCGTCCGCGCTGAGGACGGGCCCGACAGCTGGACGTATGGCTTAGATACCCCTGACCCCCTGTATCTTAGATATTCCATTCAGACTTTGCTTGAGTTTAAACCTCCTAGGCTCACATGTTTTCATACATGTTCGCCTGACGATTTTCTACGCCCTCTATCGTGTGGATGCCGGATGTCAGATACGGTAAGCTTCACTCCCCCTTCATTCAGTCATATGCCTAAACAACCCACTTCCCCCAGAGTTAGGACATTGAAGGAAGATTGTATTCTCCTAAATGCCCGCTCGCTTATTAAAAATAACATCATGTTTAGGGAATTCGTATCAGACAGGAAGCCTTCCCTGGTTTTTGTTACGGAAACCTGGGCTAAGGACTCTTCCGGTCCAGATCTTATTGAAGCAGTCCCAGAAGGATATTGCTTGGCTCGTCAAGATAGATTGGTCCGGGTGGGAGGAGGGCTAGCTATTCTTGACAGGGATCACTTTCATTGCCACACTGTCTCTATCTCTGACCCCACGGACAGCTTTCAAGCCCTTTTCTTTTCCATAAAAAGTGGCCATAGAGCCCTCTTTAACGGAATCTTGGCATATCGCCCTCCTGGTCCACGTACTGATTTTGGACAATGGCTGCTCCATGTCCTAGAACCCTATTTTGGTCGGAAAGATTTCACGGTTCTGGGAGACTTTAATTTCCATTTAGAGAGACACGACATCAAGGATACCAACTCCTTGCTTGATGCCATGTCAGCCTGTGGATTTGCCCAATTGGTTAAAGGGGCTACTCATCGAGCAGGCCACACGCTCGACGGAATCTTTTCCAATGACGAGAGGCTGAAGATTAAGGACTCTATCTCTCTGTCATGGTCTGATCACCTGGCCGTTCCATTTGAGCTAGCTTGCCTGCTCATACACACGTCTAAAAATATTCCGAGCAAAAGGGAACGTCGCAGGAATCTCAAGAACATCTCAAATAGCTCTTTTACCCCGTGGGCACTCAATCTGTCCTCATCTCAAGGGGAAAGTGTTTCTACAGCAGTCCTACAGTTTGAAAGGACCGTGACTGAGGCACTGGATGAACTAGCCCCGGTCCAATTATGCCACCGAGCCAGAAAAAGGCCCTCAGCTCCTTGGTTCTCGGAACATCTTAGACTCCTCAGACAAGAAGTAAGGAGGCGGGAGCGACTATGGCACTCTGGATGGGATCTAAAGGATAAGGAAGCTCACAAGACTCTGTTGAGGAAATATAAGGCTGAAATCAAAAAGGCCAAACAAGAGCATTTTATGGACTTGACAACTTCACTGTCCTCTCCTAAAGAGTTCTTCAGGGTAGTGGACTCCCTTATAACCCTCCAAACCCCAGATCCCGTAGTAGCATCCCAAGAGCTCTGCAATAATATTGCCTCTTTCTTCCAGGCAAAAATATTAGATATCTACTCTGCCTTGGAGCTGCAAAGATCTCTTATCAGTGGGCCTCCTGCCCTGGGGGCTATGGACCATGCCCCTGCAGAAAAACTCCCTTTGGGGATTCTAGATTCTTTTCCCCCTCTTTCTTTAGAGGATCTGGATAGCCTCCTCAATAAAACCAAATCTGGCTCCCCTCTGGATGTGTGCCCTCTCAGGATTCTTAAACAGTGCAGGGAAACTCTCCTGCCCCCTCTGGTTGATATTATGAATAGAGCCATGAGGGATGGCCTCTTCCCCACCCAATGGAAAAACGCGGTGGTAAAACCTTTACTTAAAAAGGCCTCTCTGGATCCTGCGGTTCTAAAAAATTTCCGGCCCATATCACTGCTCCCAGCTCCAGCAAAGATGTTAGAAGCACATCTTAACAAGCATCTTGCCGCTTTTGTAGAGAGCTCGGGCTGTCTTGACTCTTCCCAACATGGCTTCAGGAGGGAACATAGTACCGAGTCGGCCCTCACTATAGTGCTGGACAATATCCGCACGCGTGTTGATGGGGGCCAGACCACCCTTCTGATCCTCCTGGATCTGACGGCGGCCTTCGATACCCTTTCTCCCTCAGTGTTAACAGCTCGGCTGAGGAAGGTTGGGGTTCCAGGGGCAGCTCTAGATCTACTCACTTCTTTCCTCAATCATCGAGTGCAAAGAGTGAAGTTGGGGGAGTACCTATCTCCATCCCTACCTGTGCAATGTGGGGTCCCCCAGGGGTCAGCTCTTAGTCCGACCCTATTCAACATCTATGTGACCCCACTTGCCAGGCTCATTAGATCTTATGGGATGGAGATAGTATCCTATGCGGATGACACCCAGATCCTTGTCTCTCTCTCCCAGTCAGGTGCCCCGACTGCCTCCAATTTTAGATCTTGTATGGAGGCAGTCGGTCAATGGATGATCCATAATTCATTGAAACTGAATGGAGAGAAGACGGAGGTGATGGTGTTTGGAGGGAAAGATGATGTATGGTCATCCTGTTGGTGGCCAGACTCATTAGGAGTTTACCCTACCCCTACCTCCTCTGCAAACAATCTTGGGGTCATGATTGATCCTGCCCTCAATCTGGGTAAACAGGTCAGTAGAACTATCTCTACCTGTTGGGGCATTATCCATATCCTGAGGAGGATCAGGCACTACTTATCACTGCAGGCAAGGAAACAGCTTGCAGTTGCCCTCATTGGCTTCCGGCTGGACTACTGCAATGCGCTGTATGCGGGAATGAATAAAAGTCTACTGCAGCGCTTGCAGGTAGTCCAGAATGCTGCTGCCAGGTTTGTCCTGGATCTCCCCAAACGTGCCTCAGCTACAGCGGCCAGAAAGTTGTTACATTGGCTTCCTGTTGAGGACCGTATCCACTTTAAGACCCTATGTATGACCTATATGGCCCTAGCTAAAAATAGTCCCACTGGTGTAGGATCCATCCTGTCCCGCTATATTCCCTCTAGGGATCTGCGTTCCTCTAGTAGACTTCTTTTGTCATCCCCTCGATTCAGGAGAGCTAAATGGGGTGGCAGGGCTTTTTCCACCTTGGCGCCCAAATGGTGGAATGCCCTTCCACTGGAACTAAGATCCCTACCTACTCTTCAGGCATTCAGAAGTGCTCTGAAGACGCATCTCTTTGTGCAGGCTTATATGTAATGGTGTCGTGCTGATGTCTATGATATGCTTTGTTAGGCGCCTTGATGCCTTCGGGTTATTGTCTGCGTGATATAAATTTTATTCAAATCAAATCAAATCAAGGTAAAGACCTTCAGTTTGCATCTTCCATCTCCGAGCACAAATACTTAATAATTAGCATCAAACATAAACTAAACAGGCTACAGCGTAACAACGTCAACAACGAAAGTACATATAAATCTCTGCGGGCGAAATAGCAGTCGCCCCAAAAGGAATACAGAAAGGCCAGGTTCCTTCTAAAGAGACTGGAAGAAGAACATCATTGAGTGGCTGCCCACGAGATTATAAAAACAAAAGATCAACGAAAGTTTTGGAGTTGGATAAACAAGGCTGTTACAGTTACTAAACCACCAAGCGTAACAAACATCTCTTCAGCCGATTGGGAGGTTTATATCAAAGCCCTTTATACAGAACCAAGCGACATAACTTGTAACAGTCTCTCCATCCTCCCCCACTTCAGCTCCCATGACGATGAGACGTCAGCTACCAAGGTAACCCCAAATCAAGTTGCACTCATAATAAAGAAAATGCGCTCAGGGGGTGCCCCAGGACCAAACGGCATTCCCACCCAAGTATACAAAGCCTCCGCTCAAAAATGGGCCAACCTGCTGGCTCCTCTTTTCGAAACAGCAATTCTGGGTGGATCCATCTTTCTGGCGAGGATCGTTGCTTGTCCCCATCCATAAAAAAGGCTCTTGCTCCAGTCCCGACAACTATCGGATGATATCCCTTCTCGACGTAGATGGAAAGGCGTACGCGAGTGTCCTTCTATCAGAACTGACAACCTGGGTTGAAAATTGTAATTTAATTCCCTCTACACAAACTGGCTTCCAAAAGAGCTGTCATATTGAAGACAATTTAATCTGTCTATCCCATATGATTGAATCCACACTAGCCACAAAAGGCAAATCTTTAACCTTGGCTTCATTGACTTTCAAAAGGCTTTCGACAGTGTGATTCGCCCCATATTGTGGGAAAAATTGACAAAATGGGGCATTCCTCAGCCCTTATTGAAAGCCCTCATTTCGGGTGAAAATAAGAGTCACTTCGAGATGGACTACAACCAACAAAATCTTCAACACCGGATGCCTAAAACAAGAATGCATCCTTGCACCCCTACTTTTCAACCTGTATCTAGCAGATCTCCTTAAATGCCTAGCCGGATGTCGAGCTTTCCCCCCGCGAATCGAACTAACAAAGATCCAAACCTTGCAGTATGCTGATGATACCATCTTACTCGATCAGACCCAGGTGGGCCTCCAAAGATTATTCAACTCCCTCGTGCAGTACTGTAACATCAATATACTGGAGATTAACATCACCAAAACGAAAGTTATGACAGTTTCATCCTTGAAAACAAGAAAAAGCACTTGTTTTATCGAGGGTAAGGCACTGGAATCAGTCTCTACATACAAATATTTGGGTGTCTGGATAGACCATAAGGGTAGATCGACCGCGCACATTACCGCAATGCAGAGTGTCGCCCGAAGTTTAGAGGGAGCGTTCATTAGAACAAAGAGCGCCCTCCATTCTCCAGATCTCGCCCCACTAATAAGACTGATAGGCGCAAAACTTGTGCCGACAATAACTTTTGGTGCTATAACCTACAAAGACAAAATGTCCTGCTGGCTAGATAGAGCTCAATCAGCATGCTTTCGCAGAGTGTTTTTATTACCAAATTCGACCTCTCATGCTCAAATCCGAATGGAATTTTCTTTGTCCTCCCAACACTGGGTCATGAGTGCAAGGTTTATTGCTTATAGCTTAAAGACATAACTAGCTCATCCCCATACTTTAAAGAGCACTATATGGTCATTATTCAGCAATCCGGATACATCTTGGAACAAATATCTGTCATACTGCTTGAACTCGCTAAAAGCCCAAGACAGATGGTCAGGATCGCTACCCATAGAGGCGATATCAAAACTCTTGACTAAACAAGCAAAAATGTTGTCGTACGAAAATGATGCCCAATCAGTATCAAAGCTCTCCCATGGCAGGTGGGCCTCTAAATTTTACGCTCCAAAAATATTACCGCTCTACCTTTCATCATCAATGAAACCATACATTAAGCACCAATTAATGCGGTTCCGGTTTGGCCTAATTCCACTAACGGCGTACAAATATGGACAAGGTTATAAAAAAGGAATTTCTACAAATTGCCGTTTTTCAATCTAGCGGAAGAAAATCTAATTCACATCCTGTGCATTTGTCGACCTTTGATAGCCCTACGAGTCTTCTGGCTTCGTCCGATCTGGCTTTCTTTCAACATTAGGACATGTCATGAAGCATTAGAACTGTGTATAAGGGGCGACTCACCTCAGATGGCCACTCGCTTTGTAAAATTTGTTAGGAATCAAAAATGTATTACCCCATTAATGAACTTTAATCCCTAAAATTATCTCCCTCTTCTTTTATGTGCTGCTTACAGATTTCTTTTTTAGGTTTCGCCCTGGCCGTAGCAACTGCGTAGCAGTTGCTCCGCCCATGGCGAAATCTAATGTTATCTCAATAGTGGGGACTTGAAACCGCCCCTTCTTCCATTGGCTAGCTCCATAAATGGAGGCTAGCCATTGGAAGAGATTGGCTGTCAATCACGCTTTCCCCGTGAAAACGCGATTCGGGGGCGTTTCTCTGTCTTTTTTTAAGTCCCGCCCCATTGTCCTGGGCCGCGCTGTGATTGGCTGCCGGCCCGGGACACCCCCGTGACGTCATTCCCCGGGCCGCACTGTGATTGGCTGGCCGGCCCGGGATCTGACTTGTTATACTGCTTGAACTCGACCCCAAGACATCGGAGCGCTTTACATGAGCGCCAGTTGCATTATGGAAAGACACATTCATGTGTTTTTTAGGCACGGGTAGATTAAGTGGTTTGCCCAGAATCACACTGATGTTGAGCCTCTAGCCGGACTCGAACCTGGATCCGCAGCTTCAAAGTCGGCCGATCTGGCCGTTAAGCCACACCCTCTTGAGGCATAGCCAGGCCACTCCTAGTAGTTGAGCACCGTATATTCAGCCCTTGTATTTTTGCACGCCAGTGACCTGTATGAGCCTTTTACTCTAGCTGCATGGGTTCGAATCCCACCTCAGCCACTTATTATCTTTTTTTGTTGTTGCAGTTTTTATACTGCTTGAACTCGACCCCAAGCTATCGGAGCGCTTTACATGAGCGCCAGATGCATTATGGAGGGACACATTCATGTGTTTTTTAGGCACGGGTAGAATAAGTGGTTTGCCCAGAATCACACTGATGTTGAGCCTCTAGCCAGACTCGAACTTGGATCCGCAGCTTCAAAGTCGGCTGATCTTGCCGTTAAGCCACACCCTCTTGAGGCATAGCCGGGCCACTCCTAGTAGTTGAGCACCGTATATTCAGCCCATGTATTTTTGCACGCCAGTGACCTTTTTACTCTAGCTGCATGGGTTTGAATCCCACCTCAGCCACTAATTATCTTTTTTTGTTGTTGCAGTTTTTATACTGCTTGAACTCGACCCCAAGATATCGGAGCGCTTTACATGAGCGCCAGTTGCATTATGGAAAGACACATTCATGTGTTTTTTAGGCATGGGTAGATTAAGTGGTTTGCCCAGAATCACACTAATGTTGAGCCTCTAGCCAGACTCGAACCTGGATCCGCAGCTTCAAAGTCGGCCGATCTGGCCGTTAAGCCACACCCTCTTGAGGCATAGCCGGGCCACTCCTAGTAGTTGAGCACCATATATTCAGCCCTTGTATTTTTGCACGCCAGTGACCTGTATGAGCCTTTTACTCTAGCTGCATGGGTTCGAATCCCACCTCAGCCACTTATTATCTTTTTTTGTTGTTGCAGTTTTTATACTGCTTGATCTCGACCCCAAGCTATCGGAGCGCTTTACATGAGCGCCAGATGCATTATGGAGGGACACATTCAAGTGTTTTTTAGGCACGGGTAGAATAAGTGGTTTGTCCAGAATCACACTGATGTTGAGCCTCTAACCAGACTTGAACCTGGATCCGCAGCTTCAAAGTCCACTACATTCATTCATACCCCCACAACAGACATACATCCATTCCACTCCATCCATCCATCCCACCACTGCATCTATACATCCCCCCACTGCATCCAACCATCACACTCCATCCATCACAATCCATCCCACTAAATCCCTATTTACATCCACCACTCCATCCATCCATAGCCTCCCTCCATTCCATCCATACAAAACATCCACTCCATTCTGCCAGCCATCCCCTAATCCATCCATATATCCATCACCACACTACATTCATTCATAACACCACACCATCCATCCATCCCACTACATCCAACAATACATCCCAAAGCATACATCCTTTAGCCACTCCATCCATACATTACATTCCAAACATGTAACACTACATCCAGACGTCCATACTATCCATCCATCCCATAAACTCCATCCATCCATCCATCCATACACTACTACATACATACAGCCAAACCACAATTACAAGTGCAGGGGATGAACAGTGCTAGTGTGAGTTCAGAGTGATGAGTGTGTCTTTGATAGTGCAGCCCATTAAGGTCATACTTATTTGTACTGGCCATGCTTGTTTCTTAACTTCCTGACATTTTGACGCAGCGTGAACACATTACTTTTTGTGGTCCAGCCCACGTAGTTTAATTTGTCTGATTGCAAAAGGCCTACTGTGTGCCTACAGCCTGTCCATTGCTTACCATTGGTTGTGTTATTGTCAATCTCATTTATTTGCTTCTTATTCGATGAATTTTTTTGTCTCGGATTGTACTCCGTGAGAGTGCATAGGTTTATCAGCTCTTTTCTTCTGTCCAGAGTGTGATCCCCACAAAATTTCCACCCCCCTATGTTCAATGTTTCTCTCTCAGAGCTGTTGGCAATGTAAATAACAATGCCATTTATTTATAAGTAAAAAAAAAAAAAATGTCATGAGCAATGCCAATAGCTCTAACTTTTCCAAAGGCGAAACCATTGCATTGTAAATGCTTGTTCTTTTAATTGTAACTATTGTCTGTACAAATTGCAATGATTTTAATTAATTATGCAAATAAAAATACTTACTTACTTACTTCACATCCCAGTAGCGACTCAGCCCATTATCCCAAAAAGCATTTAAAATAGGTAACCCTGCCTTGGTGACACACAACCCTGACTGAGCATTTCCTACTGACCATGAAGTATACACCTCTACATCTTAAGGGCTAGCAGTCTGGGTTCTTCGCCTAAGCTCAGCAGCAAGAATACATGTTTAAGCATCACTTTAAATGATCATTTGTGATCCCTAAAGGCATCACAAATGAAATCACAGGATTACACATATACAGCCAGACACCCTAGCAGGAAGGTCTGGCAACATAACCCCACTTTTCTTATGGCATCACCTTACACAGGCACTTCACATTGCAGACTTGACCTTCAGTCCCTCTAAAAGAAATGTTAGTAAATGCATTTCTGGTGCAATTAAACCTCTTCACATCCAGGGAGTGCCCTACTCCAGACATCCCCAACTCAGACCTTCATCACCTGATGCACTTCTAATAACACCCCTAGCTGTAGAACCAAAGTTCAGCCCAAGAGATGTTGATCTGCAAGATGAGCCCTGGAGAGGTTATTTCTTTGAAGTCCCCCGGACACTTAGGGTGGGACATTTCTTCTTTGTGCTGGGGGAGGCTGTATTGCTCCTGCAACTCCCCCTGCACCGGTTTCACAAATGAGGGTGACCCCCCTCCTCTGGGGGCCACCAGGCACCAAACACGCTGGATGCCCCCATGCCTTGCAAGAGATTATGGGGCGCTTCAGGATCCTTTCCTTGCATATTTGATTAGCAGCTCCCCCGCTGCTTCGAGGAGAGCCGCCATCCAACTTCGGCAGCCTCATGCCGCTCCTCCTGCCGTTGGAGGGTCCAGTCCCACCCGGACCCCCAGGTGAGTAAAATGGCTAAGGGAGCCCACCCCTGGCCGCTTACGCCAATTTTCGGGGGCCCGGTCCCACCCGGACCCTGGTACCTCTCGCACTCCTCCTGGCGGGTCCTGGTCCCACCCGGGACTCCCGCCTGCTGAATGGTTGGACGGCAACCTGGGGAGCCCACCCCCAGCTGCTCCGGCTTTCTCCCTGCCCCGCCAGCACTCTTCCGAGCAGCCCCAAGAGCTGGCACCCCTCTTCGAGTCTGCCCGCTCCGGCGGGCAGACGCAGGAAATCCCGCTGGTCCTCCTGGACCTCGGAGGAGTGCAACAGCACTCCCTCCACCTTCTCCCTCTCGCCAAGGCCCGGGATGGGGTCCAGGGACCTGGCATCACCTGAGGGCCATCTTCACGGGGAGAACGCTCCCCGACTTGGTATTGGGGCCTGGGGTTGAAGCCCCAGGACATCTTCTTTGGGGGCCAGGGTGGGCTCCGGGTGCCCCATGCTTGGCTTCACGGGAGCGTGATGGCGCTCCCTGACTTAGCTTCAGGTCCCTTAAAACCTCTTTGCAGGGGGCGTGACGGCACTCCCCGCCCAACTCCATCTTCGGGGAAGGCCTGGGTGTGCTCCTGGCCCCCATTCAGGGCATTTTTCACGTGTAGTGCAACGTCGCTCCCCGGCTTCCCTTCTGCTGGGGGCAGCCCCCGGAGACCTGCCCCATCCGGGGGCATAGTTGAGACAGGCGTCGAAGCCCCACGCGCTTCGTCATCAGTCCCCTGAGGGGTCAAATGTCGCCTCCCTTCTGGGGGGCATATCTCGGCCCCAGGTGGCGATTTTCACAATTTTGGTCTCTCCGTGCTCCTCTTGGTCAGCCCTAGCCACTGGGAACACTCTCCGTCACCCTCCTGGTCTCAAGGAGGGTGCATTCAGCAAGGAGCTGCCTTTACTGGCTCCCTGCGCCAGCTTTTCACCTGCTCTCCTCCTGGGCCTCCCTTCTCCCTGCGTAGAGGACCCTGCTTATGGGCACTGGTCCTGGACTCTTCCCCTGGTGCTGTTCAGGATCCTGGGGCAGTCAGGGGGTTCCTCCTTCCAACTGCCCATTGCGCCAGGCTCCAGCACCTTCTGCCTCAGCAGACTACACCCCAGAGAGAGCTCCTCTTTCTGTGCAAGTTCTTTTAGGAAGTTGGGGAGGGGGCTGGCAGGAAGTCTCTGTTTGCCCTATCACACAGCGACACATCACTTCTCTGTCACTGCTCCCTCCTCCCACTCAGGCCTCTGGGTTGGTTCAAGATGGCATTGTCCAGGGTCTCCGGCCACATGGTCTCTGAAAGCCCCTTCGCCCCACGCTGCATTCCCTCCCTGGTGCAGCCTGGTGCCTGGCACCCAGTAAATAACTGCTGATGGATGAGGCTGTAGCCCCACCCATCTTCTCTTCGTGGAAAGGAGGCCTTAGCTTGTGAAAGAAAGGTTATCAATCCAGCCTGCGGAGGTCAGCCCTCAGCCAGACCCTGGTTATGGCTGACTCTGAGAATTGTGAAATTTCTGGAGCAGTACAAATATGACTTTGGACTCTGCAGAGTATTTCTTCTCACACCCGTTACAGTGGGCTTTAGTGCATGTCTGGAATCTGTAGGCCTTATGAAAGTAAAACTAGCACATGTGCTCCCTACCCCCATAAGAGAATAATGGAATACACACTGTAAAGCACACTGACTTTCCCTGGCATGTTTCTTCCCACTGTATAAGCCTATTCCAGGTCACCACCCAATTCTGCATAAGTCCTCCCACACCCGTCTATCTGCACCTTCTCCTTGGCTGCGCAGGCTAGAAATCTCCCCTGCGCAGCCCCTACATGGGGGCACACGCATGTACACATGTGTCTGCATGTAGCCAGCCCGGTGTCCTTTACTCCAGCTGCTGCACAGTGGCCTGGTCAAGCCAGGGAGACACCAGTAAAATCCCCATGTAGTCTCTTTCATTATGAGTTCACTGTAGGTGAGTCCCTACTAATGAGGCTCCCCCACAGTAAAAGCTCAACAATTAGGTGCTCAAAAAGTGAACAATAGCGGCGGCCCATAGTGTCAGAACCACCTTCTAACAGCATCCAAAGCACATTTTGCAAATTTGGTGTTGTGAATGCCACTATTTCTTTTGTATTGGTAAATTTTTGCTACTTTGACCAATTGTTTATTGTACTGCAATTTTGACCCGGGTCAGATAGAATTTCGGGTAACCCCATTGATAATTAACAGATCGCCACAGTTGGCATGTTGCACTTTTTGCTGCTATATTCCCTGAAATCTTTCAAATTATATATCACCAGCTCTATTGACTGGATGTTTGTCGTTTAGGTCTTGTTTATTGATTAAAAAAAACTCTATATTTCTAATGCATGGTGGGATTCCTCTTGTGTTGTGTTTTCACTTTATTGCCTTTTGAAGTGCTGCATAAATAATTCACACGTTGCTTCTAAGTTAAGCCTGCTAGCTTTGTGCTAAGCTACTGGAGGGTTTAGCACAGGTTAATGTGGGGTTTGCTTGTGACTTCAGCTGGCAAGGTTTGTGGTTCCTGCTTGAGTATGGTTTCACCCCCTTCTATTAGTAACCCCATTTCATACACCTATGATGAAACACTGCTCCATTTACACATTACCATTTTACATGCATTTGATAAATGCGTTGACTGTTGCTATGCATTTTACTTACCTTATCATTGTTCAATTGGGTAGTTGTCTAAAGCCCAAAAAAGGTTTTCTCTTCAGCTTGTAGCGAACCGTTGTTGTGTTGATCACATTATAGCTAATTGTTGCAGAAATGCTTCTGAAAAAACAGAGGGGCAGATTTATGAAGGCCTTGCGCCGCCGGTGCGTCACTTTTTCCCATGTTAAAAATGACGCACCGGCGGCGCAAGGCCTTCATAAATCTGCCCCAGAATCTATTGCATAGTTGTGAAAGTCTTGTCTTTGCTTATTCGCGGTACTTGAGTATAACCTAAATATGTATCTAGACTGCAAGAAACAATACTTAGTTCAAACTGCAACTTGAAAGAGAGCACTACGAGATGGAGGACAGCCAGAGCCCAGTTGTATAATAAATTGGGCTTCTGGGAAGCAAGTGCAGGTTTGGCAATGGGTGGACCGAGAGGGGCTGGTGGCCTTTTCAGTCTTCAGTTATTTTCTCAAGAAAGATCCCAAAGCTGGATACCCAAAAGTTTTTTTTAAATGGTGTGAGCATATATAGCCATTCATTTAACTCATCTTTAGTACTTAAGGTGGTTTAGGATTTTATTCCATATAGCAGTTGCTACCGTCGCATTTCTATTCACCCCTGCATCCATTTACTTATTATTAGTCCAAACTCAACTTTGATACCAGTTCGTCCTGAGAGGATATGGTGTTTGACTGCCTATGTTTACCAGTAATGCAAGCCTGGTTATATAGCAAGAGCCTCTGTATTCCACATGAAAGACTAACCAATTGTATCTAAATAAAGGGTATTTCTATCCAGATGGCTTAGGGAGCTAATTGCCCTCATTTCATAAATGCAATTAACTACAGGTCCTTAGTTGTGTTGCTTGAATATGAATTTACCTTGAAAAAGCAAAGACAAGAGGCGTTTGGGAAAACAGGAACAGTCGGTTTAATTAAACACTTCGGCCGGGACTACAACCCACAGAAAGGTGTCTGAGGACTGTCTCAAAGCACAACCAATTTGTTCAGTTTTATGTGTAGTTGTGGGTACAATAAAAGAACATCCTTGTTTGGTAAAGGAATGTGGGCCTTGTGTGTGGAGTCATAAAGAGTCTTTGAAAGAAATGTAGGTGGCTCAACCATGTGTGGACACAATGTGGGCCAGTGGGTAGCGTGTCCAGATGTCCAGCATGAGGGGTGCGTAATCCATGTGTGTACTGTGTGTGCTGTGTGCTGATTGGCTGTGTGTTCCTAACTTCATGTAGCATCTAACTTTTTGATGTTTAGGAATGAGCGCACCCTCTGGCCGTTCGTGCTTTATTGGGGCCAATTTCCCTGCACCATCGTGGTGTCACTGTGCTGATATAGGGGATGGACCTGAGCTTCCTGTTTTCATGTTTGTCTGCCAGCTACAAGCCACCCCACCTGTAACCTGTCAATCAGTTACCACAGACCTGGGTTGCAGAGCCTGCTTGAGTGTTTTTGTTTTTAGTTGGGTTGATGAAGAGTTCATGACAGGTGAATTTGACAATAGTGATGCGCTTTCGTTTGTATATGAGAGTGTACAATCATAAGCATTAGCATCATTTTTATCAGTATTAACTGTTGATTCCTCAGCAAGGCTCCCTCACTCAGCCATCCATCCTTCTGAGGTCAAACTGGTGGCATTAAACTGGGTAATACGATTGTAAGCACCACAGGATAATGTGCTGCCCAGAGTGCAAGATTCACTACAAAAAAAGGACAAATATGTCCACCTCCAGTTAAACATATTTACCTATACACAATAACTCACAGGAATTTGCCAAGAAAGCAGCTATTTCCAGGCATCCTCTTGGGAAGGTAATGTGACTTTCCCTGCAGAAGTCTCCTTCTACTCTATGGTTTTTTCTTGGTGAAGAACCCCAGCACAGGTGACCAGGATCATTGTGCAAATGCACATTTTTTCTGCATATGGAAATATTTTTCCCCATGGAGAACTTCCTTTCTTTTCAGCATCAGCTAAATTGGAGTGATCCATTCCCCTTTCCAAGGGGGTATGGGCCCAGTGCTGTAGGTCATTTCCGAGACTTCTAGGTTAGAAAGAGGATAAACTGGAGTTTGGATTGCCCCAAACATACTTGTTTTTGGCATTCCCAAACTTTTAAGGGGAACAACACCTTGGTAATCGAACTTTCCATCTCCCACTGAGTGGAATTTATGGTTGCAGGGGTAACTGCACAAGTGGTCGAAATGCCCCCATTCGTAATTCTCTTTGGGAGTTCCGTGCAGGTGTAAAATGGGTACATTTGGTTGTAAACCTAAATGTACGGACAAATATAGCTCTGTGAGTAGGAACCTTAAATAAATCATTGTTAATCTGCCGAAAATACTCATGGAAGTTAGCAGCCCCGGGACATAGTTTTCCTTGCTTCTTTCTGCTGAGGTATAGAGTTTTGTTTTAACTTTCATGCATGTAGGGAAGTGCCTATTATAACGAGAGTTTAAACGTCCTGCCTTATGACAAATAATCATTTGAAGGTGTCGCTCTCTTTTCTCGTCTCATTAACCTTATCCCCCTCGATGGCGAGCCTATCATAAATATTGAAACTGAAATATCAAAATTTCATCTTTAGCTCGGTAACACAGGAGTGCCACTCATAAGGGCCTCCGGGCTGCGGCAGCTGTGGAGACACCGTCATTAAAGGCAGCCCAGTGTCAGTCACTTCCGCCAGTGCCCTGTTCTCAATGTCAGCCGCCCGTCCAGCTCACACAATACCCCTGACAGCTATTGAACTGCAATTATCTCTCTGCGCTGTGACAGAGAGCAGGCCTCCAGTGAGACTCGTTTCCAGTGTGCCGAGGGTCTCGCCTGGTTCGCTGAGCAAAAGGCACACCACGTTTTAAATATAATGTATTCTAACCAGTTCCTTCAAAAATAGAAAATTGCGTCGTTCATATATAAAAAGTCTATGAAGCATTTCATATAAAATGATACGATTTGGTATATTTGAGTTATTAGTGTATATTTTCTGTCCGTGTTAATAACTAAGCTCATTCATTTTATGAGAGAAAATACAAAGTAGAAAAAAATGGAAATTACCATCAAGGAAGGGGCAAAGCGAGGACGTTACTGAGACATGTTGACATGCTTGGGGGGAGTGGTCCAGAAGAATTCAGAGACAAGTTAAATAATGTTGTTGCAGAGGCTACAACTATGAGTGTGCAAGAGGTCTGTGTAATATTCATCATACCCGATCAAATCTATTAGTTCCCTAGGGTGCGATACATTTCACTTATTAAGAGATTTGCCCTAAAAAAGAGGAATAATATGCAGATTTTAGACAAAAATGAATTTCCGATAATTACTCAAAATGTCGAGTTTTTGGGACAATAGTTATTTATTTTATTTATAAAGTTCTATCTAGCGCGAACATGACTCTAGAGGGTATCAGGGTGCTTTACATTACACAGTTTTGAAACTTTAGATGATTGGGGTAATATACATTCATTCAATATTCGACAGTCAATGCAAAAGAGGTAGAGAGTGGCATATAGGATAACATATGTGGCTAACAGTCAGGTATGAATTAAAGTCTTAGGATGTGAAATTGTTCATTAGAAGCATTTTTACTTCTTTTTTGAAGGAGGAAGAGGAAGAGATTATGCGTACATCTGGAGGTAAGGAGTTCCAAATCTTCGGTATGATACCTGAGAATGCTCATCAACCCGTTCTCTTTATGTGGAAGAATTGTGGTTTCAGTAGTAGTGAACTTGCGCTTTGCGAATTTCTGCAACCTCCTGACCAGTCTAGCTTTTGTGCTAAGTAACTTGGGGTTATGCTATGCAGGGCTTTATGGGTCATGCAGGCGATCATTAATTGTATTCGTGCCTCGTAGGCTAGCCAGTTCAGATCTTTCAAGGTCGGAAAAATGTGGTTATTTTTTTTTGTTCCAGAGAACAGTCTGATCACAGCATTAAGAGATGCCCTCAATGGGGCCAGCTTGTATTTGGGAATTCCGCATAGAGTGGTGCTTACATAGTCCAATCTTGGTAACACTAGAGCTTGTACTGCCTTTTTTAAGTAGGTCTGTGGGAGGAAGAGTTTAAGTTTCCTTTGGATACTCATCTGATGATTAGCTCCCTTGGTGGCATTACTGATATGCGGCTGCATATTTAAGTGTTTGTCTAAGGAGATTCCCAAGGATTTTGCAGAGTCAATGATGTGGTGAGCACAGTCAAAGGATGTTAGATGCTTCAGCCGCAGGTCTATCTTTGGTGTGTGATTGGGGGGGGGGGGGGGGGGGGGGGGGAGGAATTCTGTTTTTTTGGTGTTAAGCAGGAGTTGGTTGCCAGTGAGCCAAATTTGAGTATTATGTAAAATAACATTGAGGGAGAGGAAGTGTTCTGGGGAGAAGATTTTCATATATAGTTGTGTGTCATCCACAACCAGGCGATATAGATTGTTTGCAGATTTCAGCGCGTTTGCCAGGGGTTCCATGAGTAGATTAAAAAGAATGGGTGATAGTGCCGAGCCCTGTGGAACCCCTAGGATGACCATGGAGGGTTGAGAAAGGGATTGCTTCCTCTTGATTCTTTGGGTTCTGTGATTTAGGAAGGAGGTAAACCATTGTAGCACGCGGCCATATAGGCCCACCTCTCTCGTTCTAGTAGGGACAGTAAGTTGCCATGCTTAACCGTGTCGAAAGCGGGGGACAAATAAGGAAGTATCAAAAGACATGATTCGTTATGGTCTAAAAATTTTAATATGTTGTCCATTATGTGGTTGAGTGCTGATTCAGTGCTGTGACCTTGCCGGAAGCCAGACTGGTGTTTGTCTAGGAGGTTGTAGGGCTCGATGTGGATGCATAATTGAACCTGTACACATTTTTCCAGCAGTTTCGCCAGAGTGGGGATGTTGAATATAGGGCGGGAGTTAATGAGATCTGAGGAGAGGGAATTGACTTTCTTTTGTAGGGGTGTTACCTGCCATATTTTTAGACAGTCAGGTATGGTGCCTTGCCTAGGAGAGGCGTCTACAATCTTTGACCATACAGGTAGTATAGAAGTTTTTATCATTTTGAATATTGAAGGAGGTAAGGGATCAGAGGAGTGATTGGAGGGGTTAAGCGCTAGAAGAGTGTTATAAATTTGGTATTTAAGGAGCTAGGGGCGGGGCTAAGGGCAAGACATGATGAAACGTAACAACTGTTATATTAGTTGCAGCACACAACAAAACACATGAGAAATGTGTTTATATAAACAAAGCAGGTTAACTCATTAAAAAAAATGAAAAAGAAATTAGATAATATGTTAACATGTCTTTTTTTGGCAATAGTTGCACCTTCTTAATGTCATAATGTTAATTGCTGTTGTTTGGCACAATACTTTATATTTTTGAGCACGCGAGTAAAAGAAACTGAAAATACTACCACGTCGCACCAAAGCTCTTATGACACCAAGCAAATGAAGCAACTCATCACGACCCCCCCAGAAGATATGTCTTGTCTCTTCCATCAATCTATCCATTCATCCTTTCAGCCTCCCCTTCACACCTCTCTCGCTCGCATGCCCCACTCTCTACCTCACATCCAAATGTGCTCTCTCTTCAATCCTCTCTCTCATGTTCACTCTGTATTTTATTTTTGTATTTATTTAATGCGATTTTATATAGCGCAAACATTACCCGAAGGGGTCAGAGCGCTTTACAAAAGAAACAGTTGCGATTCATAAGGATTTAGGATTACATGAGTTACAAAAAGATACAAACGGAAAATATTGCAAATGTACAAGTAGTAAAGTCACTCAAGGATGAGATAGAAACAGAAAAAAATTGCAAATGTGCAAGTTGTAGAGTCACCCAAGGAGGAGATACAAACAGAAAACCACTAACTATACAGGACAGGGAGGCCCAGACTGCGAGCCTCTGTAGCTGGCGTTGTCACCCTTGCGTCCCTCCCAGCTGCTTCTCTTTCTGTCTTTCACTGGCACCCCTCCCCTCCTGTTTTACGCACGCCAGGAGCCCTTCTCTGTTTCTTCCACATCTCTTTCGTTTTCATTTACACATCGGATTATTTACCTGCTTCGCGCTCTTTCTTTGTCCACCCTCTCTCACCTCTCTGCTCGCCTGAATGGACCCTGCTCCGTCATGCACATCACAGCATGATGGCAAGCACCCGGACAATATTCAAAGGAAGCCCTGCTGAATAGCTCAGCTGGGGCTCAGATCGGCAACACAGAAGCGACGCCTTGGCTGCCAGAGGCACATTCCACTCCTGCTCCCCAGCACAGCCAGTGAGCCTACCTTTTTCATGAGTACCGGTACTCTCAAGGGCATTAGAGAAGTGCCGGTACTCAGAGCGATAATTCTAAGAAGTGCCGGTACTCAGTACCGGTGAGTACCGGCCCATTTAAAGCACTGTAAATAAATGTGAACTCATAAGTAAAATCAGAAGCCGTTCAGTAAGAAAATAGGAAAAGATTGAACAGAGTCAAGACAAAAGAATCTACTGTAGTAAAATTAAGAAAAGGGTGAAACATGCTCACAGATCGGGGATCTAAAGTACATGTGAGTTGTCAACTGAGGACTGGGCGGAGGGACACGAAGAAAGATGGTAGAGAGACAGCATATAATTTCGGTTTTAATTTCTTTCGAGCTGTGCCAGCAGAAAATCATGCCTCTCGAAGTTTAGGAAAAAATTAAAGAGACGGGGTGGTGTGGCAGAGATCCAAACTAGGGCCAAGATGTGCGCAACTCAGCACTGCATGGCGGGAAAGGTTAAAAAACAAATCAGGCTGTAGCTCTGTATTTACAGCAAGTTTCCCGCTAAAGATGTGAACTCCCATGTTTGCTCTAACAATGCAATTGCTGTGTAACAATACATGTGATTTATCCTTGGCTTAGGGTGTAAAGGCAAGCGAAGTCCGCCTAGTGTCACATTTGAACTTAAGGTACAGTCGCCAATTCAATTCTCTAATTGCAGCCATTCTCCACAAAGTTAAGCACGTTATGGGTGTAATTTCGTTGAAATTAGAGGATTGAAAATTGCACACATTTCTTTTCTGCCTATTGTTTGAGCCTCTTTCATTTTGGTGCTAAAATTTCACATTAAAGTAGGTCACACAACATCTGTTGAAGGAGTGATAGCTTTCGATGGCTAAATCAGAAAAGGTGGTGATGGCCGGAGAAGGATGCATGGCCAGGTTCTCTATGTTGAAGCTTGTGCGTCAAGGATGGTGTCTGAGAAGCCACAGTGCTCTGTCTGCAGAGCAGCCATTTCAGATCACCATATTTTGGGCCATTCATTTCAGAGCTTGCAACACAGAGAAGAGTTGACACCATAATGGGGAATAACAGATGGTGCACCTGTATGCAAGAAACACCGTCCATTGCAGACATCAAGAGGGCTGCAACTAGGGCTACATCAATTCCATGCCGTTTGCAGTGTTTGTTTCCATTCAACCCATGTCTCCAAGATTGAACATAAATAATTAAACCAAACAGCAGTGTGAGCCCTCAACTACTTACAGCATACATTTAAGACCCAACAAGGTCCTTATATTATGAACTTGCTCACATGTGCACCAATAGTTTGACACTATAATAAAAAACTGTTAATAGTTTGTGCCTGTGAGGGGTGGACATGAGGGTTCTCCTGTCACATCAGTCGACAGTGAAGCCCTGTATGTGAAACTGTAGCGCAAACTGCCATCTGCATGGGTTAATTGGGTTTATTGGCTGACATACGTATTGTAGCATCATTAAGATATGTCCAAGATTCCTGTGCTGCTTTTCACGTGTAGTACAGCACCCTGATTCGGCTCAGAGAATTTACAGTGAAAGAAGATTAACAAATAAAGATCTTTGAGGAAGACAGTTAATGGTGGAAAAAGAAGATGAGCACTGTGCAGCCATGTCAGGGAAGTGGCTACGTAATCATAGTTTATAATCAAAAGAGATTGAAGCACATACCCTGAAAAAGCCAGTGTCTATAGGTGTTGTACCAAGGCCAGCATACACTAACCCATGGGCAGCAGTATATCTTGGTTCACCACTTGAGAAGGTTAGGTGAATGATTGGAATCATTAGGACCTTTTCCGCCTGAGTTTCCCATTTTCCAGGCAGTCAACCTAACTCCACCTAGACGGAGACCATCTACATCTACAAAAATACACACATTTGTGCTAAGCTACTGTATTTTATCAAAAACTGGATTGCTAAGTTTTCCAGAAAGCATTTCTTTAAATAACAAGCAATATATGTATAAACAGACACCCCACAAAGACCTATACCTATTCATTCATTACCAAAATTCACACTTATTCAAACCACATTCTTACAAATGCACACTACATAAAAAAATTTATGGAGGGTCCCAAGTTATATATGAGAGGGCAAAGTAAATTACTGCCAATGAGCACAGCTCGATGGAATAAACTCTCAGGGACAACTTCTCAGTGACAGTTATGGTCTACGCGTGTTTCAGTGGTGAAACCACCTTCCTCAGGACAAAGATATATAGTATCTCTTTGGGAAACAGGGGATGACTGTTCTTTTACGGTAAGGCATACTAATCCAAATTTACAATAGTATTTATTTAGTTATGCCTGCGAGCAGCCAGTATATTCCAGGAGTTCCTATGTGGAGCATGTAGCTCCTCTTTCATGAAGTCCAGGTAATTTGTTTGCTCCAATCTTTTGGCTCCAAACTGGCCTGATATTTTGTGAAAACGTAGCACTTAAAGTCAGTCCAGCTGCCTTTTAAAAAAAATAAAAAATATAATGGAACTAGACCAACAGGGAGGAAGAGCTTAATGGTCCAAATCAACTGAATTATTCGTTAACAGCGGTGCCAAGAGATAAGTTCTACAGTTAAGTATATCAATAGAGACTCCATACGGCCCAGGAACTTTGGAGGAGAAGCTACTGTTAAGAGCAGTAATCAGTTCATCCAGAGATTTGGAGCCTATCAGTGATATCTAGGAAAAAATAATCTTCCCTGTCAACATCATCAGGAGTGCTGCAATAAATGTTACCTATTGGTCACCCATACTATGACTACTCATTAAAGACAGTGTAGTTCTTTGTACCTGGAATTCATTAACCGCTCGCCAAAATACACTTGAACTCTAAAGCGAGGCTGCAATACAAAGACGATCCCAATTAGCTTTCTGGATTTCATGCTTCCTAATTCCAAGGGCCACTTTATAACGTGCCCAAGCCAAACCAAATGCACTATAATTTCTGGGGGTGGCTGACACAACTAGTCCCACATCAGTGTTTGCCTGGGAACAGGATCTGTCAACCAGCAAGTAGGTAAACAAATAGATCTAGCAGTCAGCTTGAGTTAATTATTGTTTACTACGCTGCATAGTGCTCTAAAATAGTTACACCCCCCCCAGAAGTCTCAGATAAACAAGCCAGGAAAATCTCCAAATTAGACTTAACTAATTCTTCCAGAAATCTTAAAGGATTGGGCAGACACGAAACAAGCCAACGTCCCTTATGCTGTGGCTTTGGCTGATTAGCTGCATTCTATGGGCTTCTAATGATATCAATAGGAAACATTTTTGTTTGTTGTCAGTGGATTCTGATCACAAAATGATGACATGCAGTATATAGCATTCGTGTAAATATTGTGCTAGACGACGAGCACTAAATACATAATCAATAACTGATTTGCAGCCTCTACGATGAAGTGCAGGGACCCTAGGTACTCTTTCATAGACACATTTATGTATATTTACAAGTTAAGGAGTTGAAAATAATGACCTAACTAAGCACCTGTAGTTCAAGAGGAGACGGTCACAGTACACATGTTACGGTGAGGCAGGGAGCTACTGTCAGATATCATAAAACCAAGTTTAGCATCAACGTTGCCATAAATCAGCATATTAAAATTAGGTGATCCTACATTAAAAGTGGGTACGTTTGTCAACAATTCAAAACAAAGACTGAAAGTTCCTAGTTATAGAACCAGAAAAATCACTGTCATAAAAAAATAATGAGAAATTATTTAAAATGATGAGAATCCATTAGCTCAACCACTTAGACCTCTGAACAGCTAAGATTCATAGGTACAATTTTGGCCGGAACTTTGAGTTTTACCCAAATTGTTAAACCTCCTTTTGGTTGTCCCGATGCGGAGGGGGTGGCAGGTATGGAAAAACATGACTAGCCATTATGATCCAGCCGTGATGTAGCCCAGGTTTCATGCAAGATGATAAAATCATACAGCTCAACCTTTCAGGACCAATTTATTATAAATCGCTGCCGTATTCCAAGAGATACAACTAAACTCTCTTAAATGGCTCCTGGACTTAGTGCTAGGGACAGATTTTTGAACAGCTAACGCTACTTCAGTTTCGTCAAAAAATGTAATTATCCATGGGGAAATTTTGTGCAGTAACTACACAAGGCATGGGACAAAAAGATACATTGCTAGCAGCCTTAAATGCTTTTGAATTATAACCTTCCCTACTAGTTGCATGTTCGACAACAAGTGCATTAGTAAGTCAATCACATCCCCACATATCCTCCAAGGCGTGAATCTGCTGGTAAGAAGTATCCCAGGAAAATTGAGTTTATAATATGGCACAAAGAGCTTTGAAAATAGAGGCTAGTCCTGCACCCGGAGCATAAGGCGGCCTGAAAGGTAGGGTGTTATAAAGACAGCCTAGTGGAAGGGGATATATCTGAGAAAGCCCAGAAAAACAGATTTTAGGATGGACTAAAAGGCTGCAAACAATATTAGAATCTCTAAAATTCTCAACTATACAGTCCTCAAACAATGTTTGTTCAGATGGCTCAATTCAGTCAACCCTTCTAGCCATTAAGAGGTGGGCTGATAAGGAGGAACAAACCCATATATTTAGTTGACTAGTGCAAAACCTTATGGATCAACGGATTGGGCGAACTCATCTTGGACCAATTTGTCTGGGGACATTAGCTAATATTGACACGAATGGACATGTAGGGGGCATGCTCAGTATCAAATCCCTCCCAGCAGAGAGTGTAGTATGCCTATCTGATTGCTCCAAAAGGGTAGAAAGGACATGCTCCTCGTGCGTAATAGAGACAGGTTGGTTAAATATAGTTGCTCGCCGGGAGGTGGGAGAAGTGAGAAAGTTAAATCAGGAGTGCGTACAAGAGCAGGCCCCGACTGGTCTGTTGCAGCCACAAAATAAGATTAACATTAGCCCTTACTTCGGTACCAGAAAATAAGTTAGAAGCTACACCAGTGGCTGACATCTGGAGAGGTAGCCTGAGAGGTAGCTAAAGTTGAAGGAGTGGCTGGAGGAATAACAACAGAAGTGCTAATGTCTTTGGACTGAGACATTTATCCATTCTTGCTTCAATTCTATCAAAGCGATTTTGCAAGGGCTTTAAATGCGTTTTTAGAATCGTTGCATCCTAATACATATTTCATCAGAGTATTTCGTCCCAGTGTTATATTTGACGTTACTAGCCTTAGGCCCTTGCCATTCTTTCCTTTGCCCAGTGCCTCTTCTCTTCATTTTAACAAGCGGTTCATTGACCTAAAGAAATATCTATGTGATTTATACAAGCATTACGCACATTCTCCAGCTGTTCTGACAAACAGGAAGTGGCACTATTAGAAGGGATGCAGGCCTGCTTTGTACAAATAGGTAAACCTCCTCTCCCCCTTGCCAGGGAAAGTCTCCTTTCTGTCAAGGCAATTTTTTTTAAAAGCACCCTGGCAGCACTCACCAAAAAGGAGTCAATAGTGGTGACCATGCTTTCTGCAGCAGAACTGCTCACGATTTTAGGGGCATATTACCAACAACTAGCGATAATTATCGCTGTGTTGGCTTAGCGGGAATATTTCTATTGCCGCCCTTCACCTGTTTTTATCGCTGAGATACCTTCCTATTAGCAAGGTTTATCTCAGGAGCGATAAAAAACAGGCGTAATGCGTGAATATCGCTGTCAATACAGCGATATTCAGGCATTACCGTTACAATGCTCTTAGCCATGTTATCCACCTCTCATTGGCTAACATGGCTAAGAACTGGTCAGGGCAGGCGTTAGCTTTTGGAGATATTCGCGCTTAGCGCGAATATTTCCAAAACTACGCCTTTGTTGATCATAGGCGATAGCGATTGCAGCGACTGTTTTCAGTCGCTGACATTTTGGCACGCCCACTTTGCATGTCATTAGCGATAATTATCGCTGACATGCAAAGTGGGCCCCAAAATGCCCGCTATCGCTTACAAGCTGTCGCTAACTAGTGTTAGCGACAGCTTGGTAATAGGGCGATAAAATTATCGCCGCTTCAGCGGGAAAAAGTCCCGCTAAAGCGGCGATAATGGCCCTTTGTAATATGCCCCTTAGTTTTGCCCATGTCGAAGGAAGGAGTAACTTGAGATTGCACAATATAGAAAAACAATGAGGTGTCCCAGCCGGGTCATAAAAGTACTACATACTTTATAGTGCTCCTCAAGTAGCCCCTCCTCTCTCCAGCAGCAGTCTGGGCAATGTATTCTACTCCAAAGGGGGGAGGGGAGTGCAGGTGGCGTCCGGCGGGTCGCAGAATTACAGAGTTATGTATAGTGCCCATCAGTTAGTCCCTCTCTCTCCAGGGGCAGTCTGGGCAATGCAGTCCACTCCAAAGTGTGGGCAAAAGTGAACTCTTAAAAGGCTACATTTATTTTATCAATTATTTTACATTTTGTTTTTCACAACATTGCTATATTGGACCATAAAAACATAATTCTCTTAGCTGTGTATATTTTGAAGGTGTAATGCAGTGGTGCTGATAACTTTCTTCCTATGTAATTGTTTTTGGTTAAATACTGGAAATGTTCATTGACCGCACAAAGATTATGAGCTATAGTTAGTTGGCATAGGGTTTTGTATGGGTATAGTGTAGGGCTCAGTTAGTGATTTTACACAGAGCACAAACACAGGTGGTTTCCTACCATTGCACCCTGTGTGTAAATGATACGGCAGGTATAGTTAGAATAGTTTTATCTCTGCAGATTTCTGCTCCCTGGCTGCACTGGAACACCCACTGGTGCCTTGCATTACCACAAACATCCTTGCACCATGTGCAAGGGGGGCATTTTTGTTGGCAGGTTACTAATTAGAATGTAATCATACCTGCATGGAAGATGTCCATCATCACTGTCATTGACAACTTGCTAAGTGTGGCACCTCATTCAGCTAACTTTGGTCCACGACTTTCAAAGTTTCATGCCCATATATCTCTAATTTGCTCTTCTCCTGGGGGGGGGGGGGGGGGGTTTGCATTCTTTCTGGTTCCGTGATCTGGTACTTATAGGAAAAATGTAAGTACAATATACAATAGATGTAAGGTGTGGTTGCAGTCACACTCAACACATATTTGGCAGAGGAACACATTTTCCCTACTTATCTCAGTGTAGCATTTTTGACCAATTATCGGTTGACACAGGTTCCCGACATAAAACCCTTGACCTTCTTGGTTACTGACATTCAAGGTGTTGGATTGGCCTTGTGCATCCTTTTGTGGCATAGGTATGATTCTAATTCCTGAGGAGTATGGGCATGAGTATTTGCCTAATATTGGTACAACCATGCAGATGTATGTACTGCAGAATCTCTTCAATATGAAAAGTGGAGTATCTCATATTAGGATGATAAAGTTTCATGTTCACTCAGCTACATTTATGTGGATGAGTGGAAGAATGTAAATGCCTAACATGCTTTACACATCCCAATTATAGGTGGTAAGTATTTCAGTGATTAGAAGCAGATTACCAATGTGTTTACCAGTGTTTTTACACACTGACATTCCATTTTGAGACAACACATCATACCATTGTAGTGGTTGTACTGGCATTGGTGCCTATCCAAAGGAACAATTGTAATTGACTTTAGCCACTTTTCTTGAGATTCAAACAAGTGAGTTAGGATTTTACACTTACACCATGGCAGTTGTAGTCCTTTCAGCCCAAAGATACAATACTCATTATGGATTTTCAAAAATGTGTATTTATGACTAAAGTATAGTCAAGGTTAAAGGTCCCTCACAATGTTTACTGTGAGTTTAATTGTAGTTTTTGGGAAGCTAATGATGACCAGGCAGAGTAGATTTGGGAGACATTTTGTACGATATGTGGAGGTGAACAGTATTTAAATAGGGAGGTACAAACTGCCATTAGGGAAGGTAGAATTGTTGAAAAGCCCACAAGCGGTTATAATTAACAGGTGCAAAAACAAAAAGTACAGTACTGGATGACAAAAGAGTTGACATGATATTAAGCCCAGGACCACAAGGAAACTAGCCAGGAGGCACTGACAAAATGTATCTGGCAGTGTTCCAAAGGAAACTGGTAAAGTGCACATCTTCCTCCTCTGAAGGATATTGTGCCTTCCCTGCAGTTAGTGATGTTTGTATGGGCGGCATCTGAGGCACACACATTTTCAATTTATTATTATAATTTGGGACTTGAGGAGTTCCAAATAAAAATATACATCTAAGATCGTCACAACCCACGCATAAAATAAAATGTTAAATTTTTACAACATAAAATTCATCGTTACATGTGAAACAAGGGAAGAACGTATATACAAAATCAGTTTCAGAGACCTTTCAAGTGCCAAGTGTGCAGGGACTTAACAAATCAGATTAAAACAATTGAATCCCTGGGAAACTTCAGTTAGACTTTTGCTTTAATTACTCAAATATATATGCGCAATAATACAATGAATGCCTGAGGATTAAACTTTTAGTAAAAGCAGGATTTTACGATTTAGGGTGCAGTACACAATAGCTAGCAGCATAGTAAGCAGCAATAAAGTGCAAGTGCAGGGACATAACCAGTCAGGTTAAAACCATTAAATCCCTAGAAAAATTCAGACAGACTTTTGCGGTAACTACAAATATATATGTATGAAATAATACAATTAATGCCTGTGGATTAAAAACTCGTAGTAAATGCAAGATTTTACGATTCAGGGTACAATACACAATAGCTAGCAGCATAGTAAGTAGCAAAATAATGGAATTATAAGAAGCTTGATGTACACTTGTGCGTGATGACATTCGTAACCATCAAACGTGAAAGTTAAAATGTACAACACACCACAATGGCTCTAATAATATCCCATTTTTAAGTACTCGGTAAACCAATATTATTCTAAAATGTATTTAAAAATTGTTTAAAGAAGCAGCATTTTTTAAAACAGACTGGTTCAGAAGGGGGTGCCAGCAGGCAATGACGAGCTTCCTCTGCTGTGACAATAATGTACTTTAGGAAAGAAGGTCTTAAATATCTCTGGCGTAAGTGTTGTAAAAATATAGGACAAACAAAAAGGACATAATTTAAGTCTTGTACACAAGTGCCACATACGTGATAGATTCTTTCATGCCTAGGAAAGCCCCTCTCAAGATCCTGTTACAATTCTTAAGGGGAGTAAGTTCAGCCTAAGCAGCAAAATAGTTCTACGTACTCTGTATTGGAGGTTCCATAATACATAAGGTTGTGGCTTTTTATAGAGGCACACACATCAGAGGCAGAAGATGTGGCTCCCCAGTCCACACCACTATTTGACTGTGACAGTAATGCAGCCTGGAAATCCCTGGCAAGGGTATGGTGGCTTGCCCACAAAGCAACAACGTTGCGATTGTGGGCACCTATTGTTGCCATGTAGAAGTCCAACTTGCGCTCCAGAGATTCCATGATGTTGTGGATGGCCCCCAGCTTTGTGGTAATCTTCACTGAAGTCAGATGTAGAAGGCAGTTGTTGGACCCTTTACATCATGACACCAGCAATGTCAGCTAGGGAGGCATCAATCCCATGGAGCCAAGAGTAGGTATCAGTGATAGACTTTGTGATACCCTTATTAGGGCTCAAACACCTACTGACTCCTTCTAGGGTACATGCTATGGTTTCCATCCCGGCCCTCACCTCTTCAACTATTCACTGCTGGACTCCTATTCCTCTCTGTGGAAATTCAAATTGGGGGTCCTTGGAGTCCTCAGCTGTGATTATACAGCTAGATGGGCCATGACCTGTGGGTAATGGTTCCTCTGAAGACCCTGCAACATCATTTTCCCTTGTCACGACTGTTAGAGAAGATGTGAAAGACTATAGGAGTTGATAAGAAGGTGTCATCATCCATGGTGGCTGGATGGCATCACCAACAGGTTGGTCATCAAGGAGAAGCTGCTCTACCCGAGGTGGTGTATGTTCCTCTGGAAAGAAATAGAAATATGTCAACAATGATCCATGATAGATGGATTCATAGATGACTTTGGTGACATTCGGAGTGATTTTGCATTCGCTTTCAAGTACACAGGGATATGTGGAACAAATGTTACTACAAGTAAATGAGGCAATGTTACATTATTGTTGCCTTTGACATGGCAAAGCACTTACATTGTTCAGAAAAGCTCTGTATAAACAAGTGTGCCTATTTGTGTAATGACATACAACGCAACACAGCCAGGCAGCTAGCTGGACTGGCCTGCCTGAAAGAGTAAGGGCAGCTAAGGGCCCCATTTGACATGATATGTTGCTTTTTTGGTTTGTACCTACACTGATGCGACATTAACCTCTTGACACCACTGCTGAGACCATTGCACAATGTCACCAGGATGGCTACATCCCATCTAGCCATCAGTTAGCACTCCAGCAATGACCAAGTAATGTTTCTATGTTACATATTACATATAATCCTGCAGTGTGCCTTTCGCATAGTAGAACACCCCAATCTGTCTTGATGTACTGACCAGCATGCAATTTGCATAATGTTGTTGCCCAGTATCTGACACACATCCACAGAATTCTACACAGTAAGCATCCGTGCTACACTGCAGAAATGGCTAATGGCCTGTATATATCATACTTTTCTTATTTGCATGAAATCCAGTACTTTCCTAGCACACACACAGTCATCTCCAGAGGCCACAACAGTAAACACCAAAAGGCCTCTCTGAAGAGGATAGCCACCATCACACTTGGAAATATGCAGCAGTAGAATCTTGCTCCTTTTCCTCAGAACCCAAGATGGTAATCTGCAAGGACCACACATGTCTTCACTCAGCCCCAGTCACTTGCACTTGTACATGGCCCCTTCGGCAATCATCATTCAGACCCAGGGACTCAACTTCATCTCAACACTGATGACACCCAGATCATACATTGCCTCTCAGGAGACACCAACACCACCAACATTTGTCACATGCCTGCCTGTATGGAGAGTAATAGCTCATACTAAACCTCTCAATATAGTAGTGAAGATATTCAGCAACATGTGCATACCCTGGTTGCCCACACGACTGGGACCAATAATCTCACCCCCGGCCATCCCAGAAACATGCCCCTCATCCTGGACACCTACCCTACCCTGAGATTTCACAATTACCTGTTTCACATCCATCTGCTTTCACATATGGTTATATATGGTTCAGTGTTAATGACTGTACACCTGGCTCTCCATGTGATCCTACTTTGAGAGTCTGCACATACTCAGCACCTGGATACCATCCAGGAGAGAAGGTCATTCTCTGGCAAACCACATTACTTTACATTACATTACATTGAACTTTTGACTGCCTATCCCCAAGATAAGCACACTTGCTTCATGGTGCAAGTGGGCCTGCATTGGCACCGACATATCTGCAAAGTTTCCAACGTCTATGCATGATGTACTGCTCCAATCCATGGTTTTCCCTCTGTATTTTTGGACTTGTAGTCCTGGTCTATCATGCTGTAGATTACACTAATAGTCCCCGAATTCAGAGGACATACCGGACTGGGGCAACCCATCACACATAGACCAAAGTAACTTGGTGGGGCTGGACAGAAATCAGGCAACAACAGCACAGTTATGTGTAGGAAGAGTTAAGATGTGAGACATTCATGACCTTTCACTGCCCTTTCACTTGCACACAGTGAGTGTAGTGCAACAAAGTGTGTTGATGTACTGCATGACAGTTTTACCCATATAGTTCCTTGTTTTTACTTACCCTGTAGACCTTACAGGTCCTCAACCACAGTTCTATCCCATCTGGCAACTCCTACCACCAACTTTGTTGGGATGAGTGCCATCACCTGCTCCTCCAACGGGTCCAACTCCTCATGTACATCAGGTCCACCTCTGATTCACATGGCTGACTTGAGGGTCCTGACCGGTTTATCTTTGGTCCTCCATTTGTAGTCATGCCACCTCTTATCCAATCAAGTGCTATCTCTTTGCACTGTTGTTTTTATCCACTATGAATTGCAAATGCCTTCCTTCTACCCTAATGGCAGTTTGGAGGTGACAAACAGAAGGTGTCCATTCTTTGTCACCTTGTCATATAGATATGCTTTGCCTTCACACTGTGTTAAGTTAGCATGCGCTTATTAGAAGTTTAAACGCCATTTTACCTTTCTGCTGCTTCTGCACACGGCACATATTGTTATTAGAGCTTTGAGCCTAGTAGAATATTTTGCTTCACACGAGAATAATATGTTTTGCTATTGTATCAGCTTTTCTTGGTAAGCTATGTCTGAATAGTGAGGGCCGAGGCATTCAGGGTTATTTCAACACAGTGGTTGTTGTGAGGTCTGATCTGCGCACGTTCTAGACATAACACATATGCAGCAGCGGCCAACTCTGGCTTTAGGCGTGTTTAATAATGCACTGCGCAGAGCATGCACACACACTTGAATATTCGCATGCAGAGAGCTGGTGGAAGATGATGTGATCCCTTTCCACTAAGATCAGAGGTATGGGGCCGCCCTTCTAAAACCCAATGAGACCTTCTTTAGATATAATATAATATAGTAGCAACGGAGGGTAAGACTTAGGTGCCATTTAGCCTTCTTCCCTTTAGCATTTTAACATGCTTTCTCCCTTTGTTTTTATGGACTAGTAACTATGTTGATAACCTTGTTGCTTATAATATGTTTGCTTGTATTAGCTGAGATACTGCGCCTGAGAACACGGCATTAGAAATAAACATTTCAAACTTGCACGTGTCTTCATTTACTCCTCGTTCTGGATTGATATATTGGTATAGCGAAAGAGTGTTCATGTGTTCCACGTTACCTGAGGTGTTCTAAGTCCATGTTCTGGGTTGTCTAAATCATTTGGGGTATGGAAGAACCAATGAGACACTGATTGCTAGTCTGGTAGGGGATTTTGGATACTGAGGTGAGTTTTGGTACACCCTAATTCACTGAGGTTCTAGGTCTCTATGCACAGTTCTGTGTATGATCAGAATCCCTGAGACATGGCGCCCAACCGTTGGTGGTCTTATTACATGACACTTGAGTAGTGCTTCTATCAGTCCTTAACTCCCTTCACTATTGTTTCCAGAAGACAGTGGTGTCGGACAAACCTACTTATAGTAACATAGGTCTTTTCAAGCTTGAATCTTTTCAAACGGTTTCCTTTTGAATTACTACCCAGTTGTGCTACGTAGTTTTGGTTGTACCTTTTTCTTCCTGTGTCACTATGGCTGACGTTGACATACCGCAGCATAGTCGGATTGCGGTTCGCAATCATTTGCAGGCGTATGACGTCGGTTTGGAAGGCATGGCAGTTATTTTGGTTGTGAGTGCGGAAGTAGCTTACCCATACGAAATTTTCTATTCATGGGTGACCTTCCCAGCTGTGAACGCAAATACTAATGTGTTTGACACTTATACTGCTACTGGCGTGCCTCAGGAATATGTTCCATATAGGACACAGGAGGTTCCGATTAATGCTTGGCAGCATCGAGTTTGGTTTAATGGTGCCCTACCCCACTCTTTGTTAACTCCAAGGTTAGGTCCATTGTCCATTCCAGGCGCTACCTGGCCTGTTTTAGCTGGATTTACACCACATCCTAGACATAGAGCGGTTCCCGTTGCAGATTTACGCTGTTACATACAGTCGCAATTAGTGTAATTCGGTCGTTAGTGCAATACATTACCCGCAATCTCCCGGGCAGGGCCCCGGGTGCCGCGACGCATCCAGCTGGACCGAGCGGTATGAAGCTCAGTCCTGTTATGGTTAATGCAGTGATGGGCAAGCGCCCCCAGGATAAGGATGATATGCCTTTCTGGCTTGCTGAGAAATTTGACCAACTGGAAGCAGTATTTCCTAACACGACTTCCGTTGAAAAACACAGGATTCTAACAATTAGTTTGCCAAAAGACTTGATACCAGAGGCAGGTGACTGTGAGTCCTGGGGTAAGATTTTTGTGGCGGTGTACACGTGGTGCTTCGGCACTCCGTCAATGACTGTCCTTCCCTCGGTCATTAAGCATGTTCAAGATGAGCATGGATCTGAGGCAGCCGTTGAATTGGGTATGCGGCTCTGCTGCAGTTTTGACGTAGTTTCGGATCTCGTATTTGCAAATGTCAAGGGAGATGCGGTAAGCTTTCAGGTGTCTAATGCTTTGCAGGCGGTTCCCGATGCTGATAAACCCCCCCAGTTACCGAGAATTATTACGGTGGCTTATAAAACTGTGGGCCGTAACAGTTTGGGTGTCAAGCCTTTTTCTACAAAAGAGAAAAAGCAACCCCAAGGGCAGAAGTCGGAAACAGACGATCAGCCCAAGGCTAAGAAGCAAAATTGGCCAAAAAAACAAAAACAGGGTAAACAACAGCAACAGAAACAGGGGTCTTGTCCTGCTTCACCTGTGCCTGCACCTACAGAACGTGTTTATGACAATAAAATCACCTGATCGTTTTCAGGTTTCTGAACAACGTTCTCCTCGTTCTTTTTAGGACTCATCGGCCTCATCGACCGGTGGTGGAGGAGGCGGCAGAGGTCGGGATGGCCAGCAGGGACGCGACCAGCCCCGTCCGAAAGACGGTAAAGGCAAGCAGGACGATTTAACACCGAAAAGACCCCAGTTTCAGAAAAAGAAAGTTGCCGCTTTAACAGTGAGATATGCCACAGATAGTGAGAACGCAGCTTCGGAATTTGACGTGGGCTCTGACCTTGCTGGACAGCGCGGCAGAGATTACCATAGTGCGAGAGGCCCTGCGTCCACTACTGAAGGGGACAGCGACTGACCAGTATGTTGTTGTGGAGACAGCTGATACCAGAGTAGCTCTCCCTGATAGACTTAATAACATAGTCCTTTTAATTGAAGGTGACATACAATGTACCATAAAAGAGATATTTTTGTAAAATCTCACGACTACCTATGATATTTTGTTAGCGGAGGCTGATTGGCCCCCACCTTTTGTTCTCGCAGCTCCGAGAGGGGAGGAGGTGATCCTCCCTTGTTTCGCACACACTGTCTCGAAGGAGCATGCGCTGAATTTTGCTGACGAGTGGTCTAAAGCCCTTGCACCGGCTCTCTACCATACACACTGTGGTTACCATAGTACGAGAGGCCCTGCGTCCACTACTGAAGGTGACAGCGACTGACCAGTATGTTGTTGTGGAGACAGCTGATACCAGAGTAGCTCCCCCTGATAGACTTCATAACATAGTCCTTTTAATTGAAGGTGACATACAATGTACCATAAAAGAGATATTTTGGAAAAATCTCACGACTCCCTATGATATTTTGTTAGCGGAGGCTGATTGGCCCCCACCTTTTGTTCTCGCAGCTCCGAGAGGGGAGGAGGTGATCCTCCCTAGTTTCGCACACACTGTCTAGAAGGAGCATGCGCTGAATTTTGCAGACGAGTGGGCTAAAGCCCTTGCGCCGGCTCTCTACCGTACACACTGTGGTTGGGATACATTTTCCCCACACCATGAGATTTCCTTACGGTCTATGCCACAGCCTCAACCTCAATATCCCATCCGACGCGAAGCTAAGGCTTCTGTTGCGGAAATCCTTGAACAATTAGAATATCAAGGTGTAATTGAAACTTGTGTGTCACTGATGAATAACCCTCTTTTTACTGTGACCAAGCCAGACGGCTTGTTCCGTTTGGTATTGGATTACCGGCATCTTAACTCGCATTGTCGTACCTGTGCAGTACAGAATACACACGGCTCTGCTTTAGTGAATGGTCTTGTGCGTAAACAGTTTAAAACCTCACTTGACATTTCCAATGGTTTTTTGCCCACAATTTAGATGGTCTAAGTTCCCAATGGACCAGTTTTACAGTGGCGGCAAACAGCGCCAATACAAACGTTTACCGATGGGCTATAAGAATAGTCCAGGCGTGTTTGCTGCCCGCATTGTCTCTCTCTTAAAGAGAGTGGACACGGATGCGTGTTCATATGTGGATGATATATATCTCACAGACGACAAGCTTTGGGCGCATCTGTGTCGCGTTGACCGCATAATTTGTAACTTTGCGGACTTCGGTTACAAATTCAACTTTGCAAAGTCTCACATTGCAGAGTACACAGTGTTGTTCCTGGGCTATGAGCTCAACAATGAAGGTCGAGGTTTGGCTCCTCACTTCTTAGAGAAATGCGCACCACTGCGCGCTCCTACAACTCTGAAAAAATTACAGTCCTTGCTGGGATTTTTGAATTTCGGGCGTACATACATTCCTGAATATGCTCAGCGTATTAAGCCTTTGTATGCTTTGATACAACCTACTTTTACCAAATCGGGCTGACTGCCAGAACACTCAGCTATTTTGCAATCTTTGCAGGCTGATCTTTTAGAATCTAAATTCTTACTGACTCGTAATAACCACACCAGCCTGGTGATAAGAATCATCCCTGGGCGGTGGGTTTCACTTACCTTACTTTTAACGAAGGAGACACAGTACCTATTGCTTACAAGTCACACTTGTACACTTCGGCGGAAATGCGGTTTTCCTCTGTGGAAATTTTTTTGACAGCAGTGCACATGGCGATTCTTAAGGAACGTGCACTGTCGCAGGGAAAACGCATGTTGGTTGTTACCCTGTATCCTGCATTAGAGGCAGTTACGAAAGCCAGTGTACCAAATTCTAAAGCTTTGCACCCATGGTGGATACAATAGGCAGCATCGTTGACGTCTCTGGATGTCACATTTATTTTTGATGCCTCCCTACAGTCACAGGAGTTTTTGCAGTATGACTTTGTTCATCCTGCTCCTTTGGCTATGCGGCCTTTGGAGGATTTCCATTGTATCATTTACACTGATGGTTCTGCACAAGTTGCGCATGGGTCTAAGCACGCATACGTTTCAGCTTGCGCCATTGTGGTAGGTGCCATGGTGAATGATGAGTTCAAGTCCAGAGTCGTGCACACGCAGACTTTAGGGGACTGCACCGCACAATTGGCAGAGCTTCGTGCTCTGATGCTTGCATTGGAGTACGCTGATCCTAGTGTGACAACTCTTATTGTGAGTGATTCTTACTACTGTGTCCAGTCTTACAATGAAAACCTGTTCTTTTGGATTCAGAATGGTTTTTGTGATTCCAAGGGTAGCACAATAAAACATAAAATGATCTGGGTCCGAGTGGCTGAGCTTAAAGAGCAGTTACCACTCGTGTTTGTAATTCATACTCTAGGTCATCAGCGCGTAGGAGTCCACGCTGTTGGCAATTCTTTGGCCGATGAGGCGGCAAAATCAGCAGTATCGACATATTTGGTTGCAGCAGTTACACGTTCCAAAAGTAATATTGATGATGATATCTTGGTAGCTGTTGCTGCGACTGAGAAGGGAAGTAAATATCCCAAGGGGTTCCCTTCAAAGTATTCATACCACTTAAGTCCTGATAAAGTTCCTTATGTGAAAATACCTGACGGTGGTGAACGATTGGTATAACAAAAGAGTGTTCATGTGTTCCACGTTACCTGAGGTGTTCTAAGTCCATGTTCTGGGTTGTCTAAATCATTGGGGGTATGGAAGAACCAATGAGACACCTATTGCTAGTCTGGTAGGGGATTTTGGATACTGAGGTGAGTTTTGGTACACCCTAATTCACTGAGGTTCTAGGTCTCTATGCACAGTTCTGTGTATGAGCAGAATCCCTGCGACAACCTCAGCTAATATTTGGTTCTCCTTCACATTGAAATTGATCTTCCTCTTCCCCTGGGCTGCTGCCTGGTTATCTTGGCTAGGGTAGGTGTTGTTGCCCTCCATTTGCCCCTGTTATGTTGGTGTTCAGAAGTGCTGTGGATTTAACTGTCATTTTTTGTAGCTTCCCACCATGCCACACACTCCTACTTGGTGCAAATCTGATTTTTGGCTGGTAAAGGGTCTTTACAATATGCAAATCAGCTTTGCGCCACATTGGGAGCGGTTGCTTTAAGACACTTGCATCATTCTTCTCACTGATGCTTCGGAATATTTGACGCATCTTTAGTACTTGTGACATGATGCTCCGCACAACAAATACCATTAATTCAAACAGGGGCAGCTCTATTCCCAAGAACATGGGGCCCATATACAAAGTAACAGCTGTGACGATTGAGGGAAAATATTTTTTGTAAAAGGGAAACACTAATGATAGTGTGAAGAAGTCACGAAAATGTGTTGCTCAGTCCAACAATGGGGAAAAAAGAAAACAGAAAATAAGGTACCCACAATAGACTCTTGTGGAAAACTTTGTTGTTATTGAAAATATTTTATGTAAAACATAAATAATCCAAAATCTAATATAAAGATCTAATTGGTACTCAGAAAGTTAGAAACAACAAATTTATTTATTTGCAGGTTTGTACCGCGCTAGATTCGACTCCCAGAGGAGTATCTCCGCGCCTTTAGGCATCTACAACATATGTTTTGGGGAAGAACCAGTTTAGCAGCTGTTCTAATGTTGGAATAAGAAGGTCTTCAACATTTTCTAAAGGGGAGGTGTTCTACACATAGCCTCAGAGACTTGGGAAGACTATTCCAAAGGGAGGGTCCTGCTACTGATAACGCTTTGGTTCCATGTCTGGCTTTTTTTGCTCTAGGTACGCAGAGGAGGCCTTGCTCACTCGACCTAAGAGTCCGGGAAGGTACATAGGGGACGAACTTTGTAGTCAGGTATGCTGGACCCAGCCCGTTAAGGCTTTTGTGTATTGTGCAGCACACTTTGAACTTGGCCCTCTGTCTGACAGATAACCAGTGTAATTTTGTCAGCAGTGGTTTGGAAGGCGTACGAGGGGGGACGTTCAGAACCAGGCGAGCAGCCGTGTTCTGAACCACCTGGAGTCTTGTCATGACTCCCTCGTTAGCGGACAGGAGTAGGCCATTACAGTAGTCTATTCGACTCAGGACCAGGGCCTGTACCAACGTTTTTCTAGTTGCATCTGGTAGTAAGGGAAAGATTTTCCGCAACATACCAATGACATGGAAGCAGGCTCCCACCACCTGGTTGCCATACTGTTTGAGTGTAAGTTCTTGGTCTAAGCGAACTCCCAAATTCTTAACTATTTGTTTGGGCTCGGGTACTGGGCCCAGATCTTGTGGCCACCAGTCCGGAGTCCAAAGGAGTTTCGCTTCACCAAACAACATGACTCCTGTCTTTCCAACGTTGCATTGCAAGTAGTTGGAAGACATCCAGTGTGCCACTGCTTTCATGCCCTGGGAGAAGGAGTTCCTAACCTCGGTGGTAAAGGACTTAAAGGGAAAGAGGAGTTGAGTATCATCCGCGTAAGATACCGGGATGAATCCATAGGTTCTCATGAGGTTAGCCAGGGGTGCCACATAGATGTTAAAGAGTGTAGGGCTCAAACATGAGCCCTGTGGCACCCCTTTGGAAATTTCAACTTCCTCTGACCGATACGCACCCATTGTTACTTGCTGGGTGCGGTTTGTTAGAAAACTCCTCAACCATGCCAGTGCTTCATGCTTCAGGCAGATGTTAGCTAGCCTGGCAGTCAGGATGGAATGTGACACGGTATCAAATGCCGCAGACAGATCCAACAGCACCAGGATAACGGAATAACCCCTATCCTGGTACATATGTAGATCGTCTGCGACAGACAACAGGGCGGTCTCGGTACTATGTTTAGGCCTGAAGCCCGATATTGAATAGTCTATCCCTCCTGCAGCTTCGATGTATTTAGACAAATGTCTATTAACATGCTTTTCAATAACTTTGCCTAGAAATGGGAGCAGGGATATAGGCCTAAGGTTGGCTAGCTCATTCCAGGGAATCGCTGTGTTTTTCCTGAGCGGCCTAACCATCGCCTTCTTCCATCCTAGCGGAACCTCTCCTGTGCTGAGCGAGAGGTTTACCAGCCTCTGGATCACAGGTCCCAGTTCATTTGCAAGTATGGGCATGATACGCGCAGGGATATTATCATTTGGACAGCCACTCTTTATCTGAGTGATAAGTAATAATACTTCCTCAATCAGGATAGGGGGGAATACAAAAAGAGAGTGCATAGCAGGAGGCTGTACTTCCATAGGTAAAATTGGGGCATTATCATTCCTGCTGGTTTGGTTAGAATGAATAATTTTGTCATAAATTGCATACATTTTTTGTGTAAAGAACAGAGAGGTATCATCGCATAATTGCTGTGAAGCCACTTCTGGGCTTTCACATGCTGCTGGTTTCGTAAATGTCTGTAGGATATGATACAGTACTTTGGGGTTATTATTTATTTTTATTTATTTAAGAAGTTTTCTATAGCGCTAGCCAGACCCCAGGGTATCAGAGCGCTTTACAGTAGGTACAGCACAGATAATCAACAGATAAAGAATAGAGGGGAGACATATCCACAGAGGAGCGAAAAAAAATAAAAAATAAAAAAAATAATGAAAGAGCAACACATTGAAGTAAATGACATTTTTAAGGATCTTCAGAGTCTTAGAGCTGGAGCGGAGCTCGATCATTGTTAATTGCTCCCCACTATCCATTTCCAAAGGAGCGGTTGAGGAACAGGTCTTTGAGTTGGCATTTGAATTCTACATAAGAGGGAATGATTCTGATATGCGGGGGGATGGCATTCCAGATTCTGGGAGCGCTTCCAGTGAAAGATCGGTCAGCAGTTTTTTTCTTTCTGGTCTTAGCTGGGATGAGTAGAAGGGAGTTAGAGCTTCTTAGGTTCCTGGACTGACCTGCTTTTATGAGTTTTTTGCCAGGTAATCTGGTTTGCCGGTGTGAAGGGCTTTATGGGTGAGGCAAGCTGTTCTGAAGCTAATCCGCATTTCTGCTGGGAGCCATTTCAGTTCCTTGAGTGCGGGGGAGATATGATCATATTTCTTGATACCGGTGATCATTCTAGCAGCCGCATGTAGCGTTGTTTTGATGGGAGCCAAGTGTGATTTTGGAATTCCTGAGAGGACTGCGTTCCCATAGTCCAGTCTTGACAGAACCAGAGATTGGGTGGCCTGTTTGAGGTCATTGGGCGGAATGTAGGGTTTTAATTTGTTCAGTAGTCTTAGGCTAAGGAACCCGTTTTTGGCCGAATTCTTGATGTGTCTCGTCATATTCAGTTTTGGATCGAGAGTAATGCCTAGGGATTTGACAGAGTCCGCTAGAATCAGATTTCCATTAAGTGCATCAATGGCTTTTAACCACTCGGCAATTTGTGGGTTGTCTTCCTTATTTGAGATGAGGAGTGTCTCTGTCTTGTCAGGGTTAAGTTTTAAGTGATTGCTTGTGAGCCAACGTTGGACATCTTTCAAGACATCATTGAGTCTTTGTATGTCTTTGAGAGAGGTTGTTTCCAGATAGATCTGGGTATCATCTGCATAGAGATGGAAGTGAATGTTGGCTTTTCTGAGTAGTTTGGAAAGAGGTTCCATGTAGATATTAAAGAGTTGCGGTGAAAGCACCGAGCCTTGAGGGACTCACCTGTTGACTTGTTGGAGGTCGGAGGTAAAGTTTTTTATTTTTATTTTTTGTGTGCGGTTGTGGAGGAAGGAGGAGAACCATTTGAGGACAACCTCACCACGGCCGGCTCTTTCTTGGAGAGTCCTTAAGAGGAGTTTGTGATCAACAGTATCAAATGCTGCCGAGAGGTCAAGGAGAATGAGGGGGCAGCATTGGTCGGAGTCTAGAGATCCATGTATATCGTCGATGATATTGAGGATCGACGTTTCTGTGCTGCAGCCTTTTCTGAAGCCAGACTGGTGGGGGTCCAGGAAGTTGATGTTGTCCAGGTGCTGGGTCAGTTGATGTAGTACGCATCTTTCAAGTGTTTTTGAGAGAAGGGGGAGGTTCGACACAGGTCTATAGTTGTTTAGATCTGTCACATCTAGTCCTGGTTTTTTCAACAGGGGTGAGACTTGGCCCATTTTGAGGCAGTCAGGAACCACTCCGCTTTTCAGGGAGCTATTTATGATTGTGCTCCAGAGCGGGGCTAGAGCGTGCTTCATTTTTTTGGTCAGTAGGGGAGGAATGGGATCAAGGATATGGGCTGAGGGTTTGGAGGTGGCGATCAGCGTGATTATGTCAGTTTCTTGGATAGGATGGAAACTTAGCCAGGAATTGGGGGAGGGACCAGGAGAGAGAACAGGTGGGAGGTCTGGTGACCGAGCCGCATTGCTCTTTGCGTGCTGCGTGTTGAAATCGGCCAGTGAGAGCTCGATTTTTGTAATCTTGTCCTTGAAAAATTTGGCGAACTTGTTGCATAGTTCTTTGGACGCCTGCACCGAGGAGGGTATGGGCTTGGAGGTTTGTTGTCTGATGATGCTATATAGCTCCTTGGGTCTGTTTTTGGCACTGTCCAGTGCTGAGCGGAAAAAGCTGGATTTTTTGTTTTTTATGTGATTGTTGTACTTCCTGCGCGCTGATTTGAGTTGGTCACGAAGAATAGAAGAAGGGTTATTTCTCCACTTTCTTTCTTTGGCTCTTAGGAATCTTCTTTCGGAGTTGAGTTCGGAGTTGAACCATGATCTGGATGGGATGACTCTACTCTTTTTGAGTTTTAGTGGCGCTACTTTGTCGAGGATAGAAATTAGCTTGGCATTGTGACAGTCAGTGAGGTCATTAGTAGAGAGGTGTTTAGTCTTGTCTGGGAGAAGTGAGCTTATCTCTTCTTCGAGAACTCCCATTGGAACATCGGAGAGGTTTCGCAGCCATTTGGGGGGGTCTCGTAGTTCCGGTTGAGAGAGAGTAAGTTGGTTTATGTGGAATAGGATCATGTGGTGGTCTGACCAGTCAACGGGAAGTATGTGATTGATAGTGATTTTGTTTCTTTGCGCGATGATGGCATCGAGGGTGGCTCCTTTGTAGTGTGTCTCTTCTGTGCAGTACTGTGTTAGATTGTTGTCACAGGGGAGAGTGGATAGCGATTGGATTAGCGGGTTGTTGGTCTCGTTCCACTGTAGGTTCAGGTCACCAAGAATTATATTGTTGGTATCGCCAAGTGCACCTTGAGCTATCAGGTCGGCTAATTGTTCTCCAAATTCTGAGTTTTTACCAGGAGGATGATAGAGAAGGTGACACAGTAAGGAGCCATTGTCATTGGTCTTGATGTTGGTTGAGAGGCATTCGAATGAGTTGTAGTCGAATGAGTTTATTTCCGTGATGGCCATGTTGTCTTTATGGATGATAGCTATCCCTCCTCCTCTCTGGTCTTTTCTATCTTTATTAATGAGGGAGAAGCCCGGGGGGACAAGCATGTCTAGGCATGGAGGGGATAGCTTGTTGAGCCAGGTCTCCGTGAGGAAGGCAATGTCGATGTCATGGGAGAGGATGGCCTCTGCTAGTTCTGTTGCATGCAAGGAGGCCGACCTACAGTTGATGAGTAGGCAATTGGTAAAAGGCTTTTTGTTGCTGGCGTTCTTTTCCTTGGGCGCCCTAGGTATGGTGGTCAGGACGGGCGGTCTCGGGTGTTTTGTGACGGGAAGGTCTTGTCGGAGACCTGTGATCACTTGTATTTTGGATTTAGGTGAGTCGGAGGGTGGCGTATCGTAGGAAGAGGCTAGAGTGGCTGCTTCCATATCGGACATGGCTGCTTCTGTTCTGTTGGGTCTTGAGGTCAGGGCTGTTGGAGGCCAGGGTTTGGAGCTCCTTTTGGGGGACTCTGAGGATATGTTGCAGGGGTTTCTAGGGACCAGGCTGGGCTCTTTTGGTCGTTGGCGGTGGGGGGGACCCAGGGGGGAGCTTGGTGGTATCTGCGGGTCTTGGTTAGGTTGGAGAGTATTTCGGTTAGACCCTGGTAGATCGAGTCTATTTGGTCTTCAAGTGACGCAAGTCGCTGCGCCATTGAGTCGAGGGAGGGGTTGAGGGCGACTTGGGGGGATTCATCTTGTGCGGTAGAGGTCGGGTTGAAGCAGCCAGCTTTACCAGCCGCAGATAATTGTGATGCGATATGGTTTTTTCGTGCAGCGCGAATAGCTTTATGGTATGCTGTCAAGGAGTTCCTATAAAATTGTTTGTCTCTGTCTTGGCAGGAAGCCCTCCATTTCTTCTCTAATTTTCTAGTGACTTGTTTGAGCGACCTTAGATGCTCCGAAAACCAAATTTCCTGTTTGTGTGCAGGTCTGGGCTTAAAGGTTTTTAATGGAATAATCTCATCTATGGTTTTGAGTACCATCTCCTCATATTTGCTTAGGGCATTTTCAATGCTCTCACTGGCACTGGGAGTAGGAGCTACGTATCTTTTGTTAAAGGCTTCCTGGGTCAGTTTGTGCCATGGTTTTCTTTTGCTGGGAAGGGCAATCTGTGCTATACTATGCAAAATGGGAGTGGGAGTATACAATTAAATAATGAAATGGTCTGTCCATTCTACCTGATAGGGGGGTAGACACTCAACCTGTAGGGAGTTGGTTAAAACTAAGTCTAACGTGTGTCCCGCCTGATGAGTTGGGCCGGTTTTTATCTGCCTTAGACCCAGTGAGTTAAGGTCTGCCATTAGTGTTTGCACCTCGTTAAAATTTTCTACCTCACTGTGGACATTAAAATCTCCTAAGAGTAGGAAGTCGGAATTGTCGTGTACATGGGGTGCCAATGACTCTACCAACGTAACAGATAGATTGGAGCACGGACCGGGGGGGTGGTAGATCAGTGCTCCCTTTCTACTCTTTTTAGATGAAATATAGATTTTAAAAATCAGGAGTTCTAACTCAGGGGTGCACAGCTCATCCAGCACAGTAATATTAATTGATTGTTTATGGACAATCGCGATCCCACCTCCAATTTTAGTGGGGCGATCTAGCCTAATAATTTTGTAACCCACTGGGATCCCAAGGTTATGGCCGGGGCTGAGTGGGGTTTAAGCCATGTTTCAGTCAGGAAGCATAGGTCGGGTTCCTCTGAAGAGATTAGATCCCATACCTCTATGGCGTGTTTGGCTAGTGATCTGATGTTACAAAGTAAGTTTTTATTTCTCTGTGGTGTACTGGTGACCTTATTGTTTATCGGGGTGGAGTTGTAAGCTAGTATTGCCTTATCATGTGAGCACCGCTCAAGGTGAATATTAAAGGTGTATCTGACACCAGCGACTATCTGGAATTGAGTTTTGCAGTAGCGGCAGGTAAATGGACCCTCTAAACTTCCATCCACCCTGTTGTTACACCCCATAGGTAGATGGCTTTGAATCCCTAATAATACTTGCGAGGAATAGGTTCTTCGTAAGTGAGAGGGTAGCGCCATAGCCTCCGGCCCCTGGCCCCGTCCTGTCGCGGATGGGCGCAGACGGGCTAGTCTTTGGCTTGTCTTCAGCGCTGGCTAAGGCGCCTCCCTGCGCGCAACCGCTGCGCGCTAGGGCCGACGAGGGGCTAAATAGCCCTGTGAAGTGGAGAGCTGGAGCGCTAACCGCTCGCCTTCCTGGGCGTGTCTTGCTCTTACCTGCCCCGTCCTCCGCTCAACGGTATAGGCTACCGAGTCGGACCGGGGCGGGCAGGCTTGAGTATTGGGCACAGACAGCCGGTGATGCCGAGGGAGCCTCTCTGAGCCCCGTCAAAGTGCGAGTGCATAACAGTAAGTCAATAATCACACACTTAGCGCTAAGGACTTTTAAAATTAGCAGATCAATTTTAAAACACGGACTATTCGGGTTAGTGCTGGGACTTTTAAAATTCTCCAATCAATTTTAAACAAGCACGATCAGTGCGGGGTCAGTGGTGGGACATTTAAAATTATCAGTTCAATTTCAATCATGCGCTAGAACAATCTGCAGCAGCGTTTCCGCTCAACTATGTAAGTAGGCGCCAAGCGGGGTCGGCAGATGCTGCCACCGTCGTCCCTTACCGCCAACAAACATACACTATTACTAATTTCAGTGTAAACAAAAAACACACACAATGGAAGAGGGAAAAAAACAATTATTTGTCTGTGTTATAACAAGATCAGCATGTAATGTATGGATCCACTTGGTTTGCCAAAGGAGAATGCTGAGAACGTTTCAACCTTATTGATTTGTTAGCTCATCATCAGGACATACCAATGTTTGAGAGCAACCATCAAATTCAATCTGTGAATAAATAACAACATAGTGAAGTATTATGGGGGGTCCCCCAAAAATATTTACAAGTCAAAGACTGTCTGTGTGTCATGAATATCAAAATAGCTGTGCAAGAGTAAATAGAACCATCACCAACTGGACTGGACAGAATTGTGCAACTAAATTGTGAAGTGTCAACTAATATCCTCAAATGAATGAACAGACTAGATCTGTGGACTCACATATGCTAGAACCCAGGCCCAAGATTGTGTATGTTAAACGGCAGTAGTAAAGTATAGACCGAAAGAACAATTTATTCATGGTTATGTATTGCTAACCTAAGTGTAGCATACAGTGTTTTCAACTCTCAGGTCAAGAAATAATATACTCTTAAATACACAATAACATATCTCCATAATCTCTGCAATGTAAGTAAGTACACAAGGTATTCAAACTGTGCAAAACATCTAAAAAAAAAAAAATTGAAACAATCCATATTAAAGAATCAAAAACTCACCAAGGAACATAGTTCCGCTAGCATGTGTGTTAGACCTGGCACCATTGGCATGCGTCTCCCTTCTATTTTTTGCCTCTACTTCCTGTGTTTTGCTGTGTGTTGGACTCCATTTTGCTGGTCTAGATGCTTTGGGCACTTTGCCACTGCTTTTCAGTGCCAAAGTGCTAATGCTACCTTTGTAAAGTATTGTTATGAATTGGTGATTCTGTGGAAAAGTAAATTTTGCCATGTTCTGTGTCCCTACGTGTCCTCCATCTTATGTTATGTGTGCATGATTAAATATGCATATGTATCCCCCATGTTTGATTAAAGACGCAATTACAGTTGTGTCCATTACTAGTATGCCAGTTTCCAGTTCTCGTGAAAGCTACGAGTATTAGGCCTATGTAAAGTTACGTTGCCACGTTTCTCAGTGTGCACGTTATTTCATTGTAAAGTCCCCGTTTCTAGGCCTCAAAAGGGCCCGGACACCAGATTCAGCTCCTGTCTTCTGAGTCCTCGCTGAGGAGCGATACAGCCCCCACCTGTATCCTCGACCCTTCACTTACTTCCTGCCTCACAGTGCCCGGCTCAGCCTGGCTCTGCCTCTGAGTCTGCCAAGAGTATGTTATGATTCTAGTTATCAGTCCAGCCCTCCTTCTCTGCATTCCTAAGCTACTGAATCGCATCAATAGTTTCCGTCATTGTCTAGCCTTTACGTCTCCATGTAAGAGAAATACTGCATTTAATGGTCATTTAATATTCCTCAACACGCACTACATGTAGAATAATGCATGCTCCAGTCTTAGAGTCTGTTAGCCTTTACCCCGATAACTTTTGGATTCTATCAACATGTTCTCTAAACATCAGATACTAGATACTGTTTAGGTACACGTCGCCCTGACTCTCCAGACTTCAGTCTCTACTCCTAGCACAGAGTTCATAGCCCCCAGCTTCTCCTAGTAACACGTCATTGTCAGTTTGCGCGCACCATTAGGTTAGAGGTCCCGGCTCCTTAGGTAGCCCCCTCCATGTTTCCGCCCCATTTATGACATATTCTGTTACGTTTACATCACATGTCTATGTATACGCCCCTGTTACACCCATTTTCACCCTTATCTTTCGCGACTGCTATTGACCACACCCACTGCTCCGCCTACTGTAATTCATTGTAATGTAACTGTTTTAGTATATATATTTGTGCATTGTTATTAAATGTTATGCCGATTCTGATCCTGCCCCCGGCAGCGCTGCCATCCTGTTCCCGTGCAGGTTGTCCTGTTCCTGTCCTTTATGCTGTATTAAACCTGCAAACTCTTACTACCTCGAATCTTGACTCTTATTTATTGAGCTATCTGTTATTGCTATGTCCAGTAAAACCTAGATCCGGTATTATTTATTTATATACCACATAATGGCGCCCGAATAGGAACTTGCCCTTTCCCCACGCGCCGGTGAAGCCACGCCGGCCCCCTGACCCTCTGCAGCCGTGACGGAACCATACCGTGCACGTGCAGATATTTCTGCTTCAAGTATCCCTCAGGCCCACGGAGGAGACGGAGGTGGCGGTCCAGCATCCAGACGAGGCGGTGGAGGAACGCGGCGAGTCCCGACCAGAGCCCAAGCCGAGAGTCCAAGGTCCGAGGTATCCGGAGGCCCACCCGTAACAGAAGTCCGAAGTTCGTCCGTCCGGCGTCGAAGCAGTCCAGTCCAGTCCGAGGCCTTCCGTTCTTGCTGCCCGGTGAGTACCGTTGCTGGGGTAGTATCTAGACAGGGTCAATCTAATTGTCTCTGGTCCGTGGGGTTTGGTGGTACACAGATCCCAAAACGAAGTGTCCACTCCGGTGGATGCGGGTCCTGACGTGTCTCTTTATGAGACCGGTAAGTTTCGTACTGTTTCAGCAGTGCATCTAGTTCCTGTTCTAGTCAGTTCTGTTCTCGAGAAAATTCATGTATTCTGTTTTCCGTATTCCAGGTAGTATTCTGTTCGAACTGTTATTTTAAATGTTCTTCATGTATTTAAATGTCGTGGTATGAATGTGGAGTAATTATCGTGTTCATTGTGTATTGTATTGTGTCTAGATTACAGTCCAGTCATGCCGTGGTTTTCCAGACTACGTCAGTTAAGAACTAGAAAAGGTCTGTTAGAAGAAGCAGTTCCTGTCCCGCCTAGGGACAGTCCAGGTCATTTTATGTATCAGAAGCATGGCATAAGTGCCATATTATATCTAGATTTATGGGTAGAATATACCAAACAGTTAGAAGAAAAGTATAGATGGCCCGTATCGGGTACATGGGATGCCGAGTGCATCATGCGAGTAGAAGAAGCATTATGGAAAAAGAAAGCCAGACAGTCACAGAAAGATGCCATCGAGTTATGGCGCAAAGAATCTCATAAAAGAACAGAAAAAGAAATCAGAAAGTCAGAATTAAGTAGAGAATCTTTGGAACGAGCCCAAGAAAGGGAACTAATCGAGATAGGTGAACGAGTTAAAATAGAACAGTCAGACAGACAGAGGCATGCCCTTATTAAGGGTATGTATCCTCTTCTTGCCGAGGGCTTGCCAAAAGCGACCCCGGAGGCATCCAGTAACTTTCCGCCACCACTAGTTCCGACTAAGCTACGTCACAAACCGACCGCAGCTGATATTTTCATCTCGTCCTATTTGGACGACACAGTCCCAGAATATGCAAATCCTGTTCCGCCAGCTCCTGTAAATAATGTAAATCCTGCTCCTCCAGTCACCGGAGTACCCGCTACGGTACCCCCGGTCCAGCCTACATTACAATTTCCCGCCGCGCTAGTACGAAGAGTATCAGTCGACGATTCTAGTTTAGGGGCCGCAGGAGGAGGTCCTCCTGGTACCCCGCCACCACACCAACGTAGAACGTTGGCCGAGTTATATGAATGTGCGTTACAGCGTACGCCCAAATATAAGTCCGTTGCAGACATCCGACGAGCTCTCACTGAATGCCGCTATGATCCAGTTGCAGGTGATGATAGTACAGTAATATATTCCATCCGTGTAAGACGGGTGACCGGGTATTTGGACACCCTACCAGATATGAAAGGAGATCTAGACAGAATATATCGTTTCATCCGTACAGGGGATGATCCAGAAAGTATTGGCGAAGCCATGTCTCAAAGGAAAGCTGAGATCCAGCTCATGTTATTAAAGTTCCTGATTAATTGTCTAATAAGAGAACAAGATTCCCCGACTAAAGATCAGGCCGAAATGAAAATCCTGACAAGGTGGAGTGATAATATAGCCGAGGGTAAACACAAGATTATCAGTAGTATAGAGAGTATGTACAAGAAAATCCGTAAAGAAATAATAAAGTTACACGAACAACGTAAAGCAGCACAAGTAAACGAGAAAGAAAATGACTCTTCTACTGAAGAGGTAGAGGACGAGAATCCCGCCAGAATACCGTATGTAGGAAAATCTAGATTTCCAGACCGACATTCACGTCTAGACTACAAGAAAACTGTTCCTCATCCGGCACCAGAACAAGGTTCTCTAGAACAAGTATTTCAAGCTACCGATCACATTCTGAAATCACGAATCGGTTATAGTGAGTTAAGTACTATGCATGAACAAGAACTAGTCCGATCAGCGGTCCGATGGATTACTGATTCTACCACTTTTCCAGACGAAATAGTGGCACAAATGTTTCTGAAACTGCCCCCGGCCGAGCAACGACTGGTGGGTATGTATATGATCCAGCACCTCATTACTCTGTATGAGGGTCAACATTCTGATCCAGGTCCGTTACACGATGTCCTGAACGAGTTACTCCAATATAGATGGAAAGGTCTAGGTACCGATTTAATTAGTGTCATTCTAGAACAGCGCCACAAATATAGAACGTTTTTGAACCCGCATTTTGTTCATGTCTCACCTCCAGAAAGTAAACCGTTTTACATAGACAGACAGAATCCGTTACGAGAAGTACACCCAGTTAGGACAACAGATGGTGAAATGCAACGAGTGTTTGTTTACACTCCGATTACAAAGATGGAACTCTTAGAGATGAAAAAATTAATTCCCTGTCATGATAAAGATCCAGCAGGGTTCCACCGGGAATTAAAAGACATGCTCCGTATGGGAGAATACACGTATCCAGATATAATTAAAATGTTAAAAGTCTTATTGCCCGCAGGGGTATACGAGAAACTCAAGGAAAAAGATTGGGAGGTGGGAGAGAAAAAGATCGATTGGGCAGTTCTAGAAGCTGAAGATAAGGCACGAGTACCAGGTACCGGTCTTGGAGACAAATGTAAAGAATTACCAGAACTGTTAATACAAGTTTTGCCAAGATTATTAGCCACTAAAAAGGAAGACTGGGATGCCATCTCAGCCTGTAAACAGAAACAAGACGAAGACACTAGTGATTTTTATTCTAGATTCGAGAAATGCTTTAGTATCAACAGTGGCCACAAGACAAGTAGCGAGTCATACCCTCATCTTTTTGTTACTAAATTAGTCGAGAATTCAAGTCCACAAGTTAAGAATCGAGTTTTGAAAGTCGAAAGTACCTGGCAAGCTAATACCCCGTCCCAGATGTTACAGATGCTTCAATACCACCAGAATAGAATCAGAGAAGAACAAGATCACGAGAGAAAACGTATGAAGGACACGAAAATGAAAGTGCTAGTTGCACAATCTGTTCCACAAGACAGTCAGAAGAGGGGTACGAATCAAGCCAGTCATCCTGCAGTTCCCGTTAAAGGGACATGCAATTATTGTAAACAGCCAGGTCATTTTATAAACGAGTGTGCAGTTCTGAAACACAACATAGCTACTGGTAAGACTAAAGAAAGACCACGTCCGCCTAGACAAGAACAAATTGCACAGACTTCTCAGCCACAGAATGCACAACAGACAGTTCCAGCACCGCAGCCTATTGCTGCAACACAGCATGTTACACAGCAGATGTACCAGTATGCGCAGTCTGAGTATCCAGAGTATCAGCCATATTCATGAAACAGCCTAGAGAGGGAGGTAGGCTTGCCTCTCATCAAGATACCTGTAGATCAAGAGGGTCCCTATGTTCATAGTCAAGTATTAGGGAAAGACAGAAAGTTTCTGATTGATACAGGGGCAAGTAGGACCACCATCAGTCACGCCGAAGTTCCAGGGGCTCTGCTCTCAGGCTCTAGAAATGTTTCCCTTGGATTTTCAGGAAAGCCTATTGTAAATGAGATATCTAAGCCAGTTACTCTAGAAGTAGGTCCATTGTCCCGCACTACTGATCTGTTACTTACGAAGTCATGTCCAGAAAATTTGTTAGGTATTAGAACACTGAAAGAATTAGGTGCAGTTATTTGCTGTTCCCCAGAGGGAATACGCTTGTTCCTACGTGACTTCAAGGGTCACTATGTATTACGAGATTTTGATCCGAGATTGTCTAATGTTCCGCAGCATCTATGGGCACAAGGTCCAACTGATGTTGGCTTCATGCAAATCACACCCCATCGTGTGACTCTCAAACCAGGTGTAGTGTTACCACGAATCAGACAGTACAGATTGCCACCTGAGGCTGTAGCAGCCTTATCCAAAATTATTGACGAGCTCATCGCTCAAGGAGTAGTTGTAGAAACTGACTCCAATGTATGTAATTCTCCGATCATTCCAGTCATGAAACTTACTGATCCAAATGCACCCCCAGTATATCGATTAGTGATTGACCTTCGAGAACTCAACAAATGTATTATTCCCCAGTACCCAGTTGTCCCAGATATCTCTTCCCTATTGACAGCCATTGATTCTGAAGCCACATTTTTTTCAGTCATAGACCTCAAGAACGCATTTTTTAGTGTCCCCATTCATCCAGACAGCCAGTTCCTTTTCGGATTTTGTTTAAATGGAAGGAGCTATATGTTCACACGAGCTCCTCAAGGTTTCACAGAAAGTCCTAGTATTTACAGTCAAGCACTTAAGAGACAACTAGACAATATTCACATGCCAACTGACACTGCCCTGCTCCAGTATGTCGATGATCTACTGATCACAGCCCGTTCTGAACGTGCTTGCGAGCGAGCATCCCTTACAGTCTTGTATTTCCTAGCAGAGATGGGGCACAAGGTGTCCCCTTCTAAGCTTCAATTCTGTGTCCAGCAAGTGATCTACTTAGGCCACTTACTGTCCAAGAGGGGTAGGCAGTTGACACCTGACCGTATCCAGTTAATAGCGAGTCTTCCTCAGCCCAAGACCCAGAAGGAGGTACGTGCTTTTATCGGCCTCACTTCTTACTGCAGACAATGGATTCCTCAGTATGCATTTCTAGCTAAGCCACTGATACAGTTAACGACACAGGAGGCAGCCGTATCGACTGTCCTCCCTTGGACATCTGAACATACACTTAGTTTTAATGAGTTAAAGAAAGCTCTATGCCAAGCTCCAGTTCTAGCAACACCGAACTACAGTAAGCCTTTTACACTTTTTGTCACAGAACGTGAAGGTACAGCATTATCTGTTCTCACACAAGATCAAGCAGGACAATACAAGCCCTGTGCTTATTTTTCGAGCACATTAGATCCTGTAGCCCAGGCTCTGCCTGCGTGCCTCAAGTCAGTTGCAGCCACAGCACTAGCTATCAGACAAAGTGATTCCATAGTATTAGGACATTCCTTGACAGTACAAGTCCCACACTCCGTGGAAGTTCTTTTAAACCGAACACAGACTCAGCACTTGACAATTGCATGTTTAACAGGTTATGAATTGACACTGTTCCAGCCACACATAGAAATCAGACGCTGCAACGATTTAAATCCTGCCACACTGTTACCGTCAGTTACTTCAAATCCTGCCACACACGACTGTGTGGAAGTAGTTAACACTATGACTAAGCCAAGACAAGATCTGACAGATATTCCATTACCAGATCCCGACCTGACACTTTATGTGGATGGTTCATGTATGAGAACAAGTACAGGAGAACTAGTAGCCGCATATGCAGTGACTACTGACACTGAAGTTATTGAAACACACCGTATTGACACCCTGTCTGCTCAAGCAGCAGAGCTAGTTGCTCTGACTCAAGCCTGCATACACGCTAAAAACCTGAAAGTTAATGTTTACACAGATTCACGTTATGCATTTGGAGTCGTACACGACTTTGGAGTGCTCTGGCAGGAGAGAGGTTTCATGACTTCTCATGGAACCAAGATTCAGCATGGTCTCCTTATTCAAGCTCTGTTAGATGCCATACACTTACCGACATCTATTGCTATCATGAAATGCAAAGCACATACGAAAGTTACCGACACTATTTCTCAAGGTAATGATCTAGCAGATCGCACAGCCAAGCTTACAGCACAGACACCAGACATTCCAGTTAATAAGACACCGACATACACTCCAGATCCGACTACCTGTATGACAGTTAAGGACCCCACTCAAGATGTCATAGATATCCAGTTACATGCTACTCCCGAGGAAATCAAGAAATGGTCCGAACAAGGAGGGGTCCAGACAGATCAGGGATGGGTAACGAAGGGTAAAGCCACATGGTTTCTCCCCGATTCTATGGTTCAAGTCATTATCAATACCGCACATAGTCCAGCACATTTAGGAGAAAAAGCTATGTTAGATAGTATCCAGAACATTTGGTTCAACAAGCATTTACGAGCTGCAGCCAAGCAGAAAGTCCGTACCTGTATGATATGTTGTCAGTTTAATCCAGGTAAAAGTGTCCCGGTGGAACAAGGTGGATTCCAGCCCCCTGACCACCCTTTTGAAGTCCTCCAGATGGATTATATTCAGATGGAGCGATGTCGAGGTTTCAAGTATGTCCTTGTAGTTGTATGCGCTTTGTCCAGATGGACAGAAGCATATCCAGTCCCAGATTACACAGCCGCGACCACTGCCAAGCAGTTGGTTCGTGAATTCTTCCCCCGTTATGGACTCCCTAGAGTCGTATATTCTGATAACGGCCAGCCATTCTCATCCGAGCTTATGAAACATATTTCCCTGTTGTTAGGGTACCAGTGGAAGTTCCATTGTGTACGCCATCCAGAAGCAGCCGGTCTCGTAGAGAGACATAATCAGACCCTGAAAATCCGAATTGCAAAAGTATGTAAAGAGAAGGGTGTGGACTGGCTAGTAGCTCTGCCAGTTGCCTTGTTTTATATGCGCATGGTCGCACATTCCAGATCAGGTCTGTCCCCTTATGAGGTCGTATTCGGCCGCCCCCCTAACATGTGGGGTACACCTAGACCCCGAAGTATTACCGATGTTTCAAGTAATATGCTGACAGATTACCTAGCTTCCTTGATGTCTGCCCTCAACTCTTGTCGTTCACAGGTTGCTGCCGCATTTCCAGACAATACCGAGGTGGCACCGCATGAAATCGTTCCCGGATCCATGGTTCTTGTCCGGAATTTTGATCGTTCAAGTCCGCTGGAGCCTCGCTGGAAGGAACCCCGACAGGTCCTCCTGGCCACCCGTACTGCCGTCAAGCTGGAAGGCAGGAAGGGCTGGGTCCACCTGTCACATGTGAAAAGATTTTTTGGACTAAAGCCTGTTTCAAAGAACATTTCCGAGGATTCTAAAGACTGCCAAAGTACTATTCTTAAGGACTGTCCCGCAAAAGACATTGCTACGAACCCTTCCCTGTTAGAGAAAACTCCGCAACAGGAGTATAAGCTTAAACTAAGGTCTAGTAAAATAAGTCAGCCAGTTTGATTGTCTAAGTCCTCCCCTAGGTGAAACGGTTAGACCGGTTTCTGACATGTATATAATAGACCCCCACAGAGAGAGAGTTAGTGAGAACTCTAGAAGTTGCACTATTATTTTATGTTTTCTGCTATATTTTAGCATTATGATTTCCTGCACCAGTTATGCATTTTATTTGTATTTTCCAGTTTCTCATGTAAATAAGTCTGCTAATGTTACAGTAGAGCACACGTTTAGTGATCTGCCTCCTCATGAACTCTCATATCGTCTTGCTATGCGTAATAACTCCTTTATCCGCATGTTACATTATTCACACCAGACCAGCAATGCCACAAATTGTTGGGTGTGTGGTCGACTCCCCCCTTTCCAGACACCGAAGGGAGTTCTGCCACTCTTTCCTTATCCATTTTCACATAATGGTTCGTGTGGAGCATGGTCCACGTTAACGTCATCCTCAACAGATATGTCTTTTCTGAACAGTACATGTTTCCCAGACAAGCAAGGTCTTCCCCACAGAACAGGGTTAGATCTAGAAAATGAAGTTTATAATTTGGGTAATTATTCTTCGAATTTCATGGTCCTGAATGTTCAGTCTGATTCTACTCCAGACTTACCTGCTATGTCAGTATTACCAGTCAAAGGTGAATTATGTGTCCGAAATAATGGTTCCGTACATGTAGGCCATAGTGATTGTACTACTATTGTCAAGTATAGTGACAGTGGGAAATCTATTTTCAAAGCTTCACGTCATTCTTATTTTGTTTGTGGTCAGACCGCATATGTTCGTCTGCCCCTCGATTGGGAGGGAACATGTTACATTGCCTTCCTACTGCCACCAGTTTTCCTAGCCCCACCTGACTATCATAGGAATTCCCTCCTAGTACATACTAGACACAAGAGAAATCTCCCGATTGTCGATTATACTGAAACTGCTCTAGAACAATACATAGATATCAATAAAGGTGTCTTCCCCTACTTAGGTACTGTCGTGAATAGTAAACTGATACGTAGATTAACCAGAACACTTGAAGCAGTAGTGATTGAGACTACTTCTGCTCTAGGTAACTTAACCGAAGAACAATCCTTTATGAGAATTGTTGTGCTCCAGAATCGTCTCGTCCTTGACGTCATACTGGCCGATAGGGGCGGGGCCTGTAGAGTCATCGGATCTAGTTGCTGCATTTTCATTCCTAATAACGCACCGTCTGTTTATTCAGCTATTACCAGACTCCATAAAATTGCCCATATGTTACACCAAGATCCAGGCACCTGGACATGGTCCGGTTGGTTCTGGAATATAATTTCCGCCTGGGGATGGAAAGTATTGTCATTTCTGGGTATTGCAGTAGCGATCATATTCAGTTGCTGCCTCTGTTTACAATGTGGCCCTGCGATTTGCGGCATTTGTGCTACATCTTGTATTCCTAGTCCCAAGTCCCGTCCTAAATCCCGTTCCAAGAAAATTCAAGACGAGCAAATGATACTGTTTGAAATGATAGATGGTATCATGAATATTGATGTTTCCTGATGGAAACGTAGTGACAAGGAGGGAATGTGGAAAAGTAAATTTTGCCATGTTCTGTGTCCCTACGTGTCCTCCATCTTATGTTATGTGTGCATGATTAAATATGCATATGTATCCCCCATGTTTGATTAAAGACGCAATTACAGTTGTGTCCATTACTAGTATGCCAGTTTCCAGTTCTCGTGAAAGCTACGAGTATTAGGCCTATGTAAAGTTACGTTGCCACGTTTCTCAGTGTGCACGTTATTTCATTGTAAAGTCCCCGTTTCTAGGCCTCAAAAGGGCCCGGACACCAGATTCAGCTCCTGTCTTCTGAGTCCTCGCTGAGGAGCGATACAGCCCCCACCTGTATCCTCGACCCTTCACTTACTTCCTGCCTCACAGTGCCCGGCTCAGCCTGGCTCTGCCTCTGAGTCTGCCAAGAGTATGTTATGATTCTAGTTATCAGTCCAGCCCTCCTTCTCTGCATTCCTAAGCTACTGAATCGCATCAATAGTTTCCGTCATTGTCTAGCCTTTACGTCTCCATGTAAGAGAAATACTGCATTTAATGGTCATTTAATATTCCTCAACACGCACTACATGTAGAATAATGCATGCTCCAGTCTTAGAGTCTGTTAGCCTTTACCCCGATAACTTTTGGATTCTATCAACATGTTCTCTAAACATCAGATACTAGATACTGTTTAGGTACACGTCGCCCTGACTCTCCAGACTTCAGTCTCTACTCCTAGCACAGAGTTCATAGCCCCCAGCTTCTCCTAGTAACACGTCATTGTCAGTTTGCGCGCACCATTAGGTTAGAGGTCCCGGCTCCTTAGGTAGCCCCCTCCATGTTTCCGCCCCATTTATGACATATTCTGTTACGTTTACATCACATGTCTATGTATATGCCCCTGTTACACCCATTTTCACCCTTATCTTTCGCGACTGCTATTGACCACACCCACTGCTCCGCCTACTGTAATTCATTGTAATGTAACTGTTTTAGTATATATATTTGTGCACTGTTATTAAATGTTATGCCGATTCTGATCCTGCCCCCGGCAGCGCTGCCATCCTGTTCCCGTGCAGGTTGTCCTGTTCCTGTCCTTTATGCTGTATTAAACCTGCAAACTCCTACTACCTCGAATCTTGACTCTTATTTATTGAGCTATCTGTTATTGCTATGTCCAGTAAAACCTAGATCCGGTATTATTTATTTATATACCACAATTCCATGATTGGCGTATTTGATTTATTTGTCAGACCCTTGTACAGTGCACCATGTGTGCCCAGGGCCTGTATATCAAATCCTGCGGATGGGCTTGCAGCACTGATTGTGCCACCCACAGAAGCAGCCTGTAAAATGTGACTCTGGCCTGCCATTGCAGAGCCTGTGTGCAGTCTTGGACTGCCATGTCGACTTTGCAAGTGCACACACTTGCCAGTCTCCAAACCTTCCCTTTTGTGCATGTTAGTCACCCCTAAGGTAGGCCCAATGTATCCCTGTAGGACATGCCTTGATGTGTATTGCGTGTCCTGATAGTGAAATACTGCCAATTTTGTTTTTCACTATTGCTAGGCTATCTGTTCCCTATGGGCCAGAATGGGGAGTTTGTTTATACCATCCTATAAACATAACTGACCCTAGGAACAACATTTATTATGCCTGAACTCAGAATGTTAAGATGCATCTTTTAGTGGGGGTGATTTTTACATTCTGTGTTTGAAAATACCACTTTTAGAAAGTGGGTATTTTCTTGCTTAACCATCAAGTGTGCCTCTGCTAGATTTGTGTAGTGTATGCCTGGCTTTTGGATAAAAGGGGCTGGAGAAGGGCATTGGCACCATAAGTCAGAGTCTTGTTTATGGTTTAGATAAAGATTACTTATTTTTCTAAACTGGTGTGGTGTCCATTTGTAGTGTTTTCACCGTGTTACAGTGCTTTACACACTGCCTCTGAGATAAGCCTGTCTGCTCGTGCCACGCTACCGACGGGGTGAGCAGGAGTTATTTTAGGAATGTAGCCCCCTTACCCTGACTAAAAGCAAGGGCCCCTACTTGGACAAAGGTCCCCACCTCTGCAAACTAGAGACAATATTTATAACAATGTGTTTACAAAATTACACAGGTACATAGGGATTAAGTTCCCGAACACAAGCGCAAAATTCCAAGAACCACATCAGAAGCGCTAACCAGTTTGCAAATAAAAGTCCAGCTTAAAAATGTTTATGAAAAAGAGTTTTTCATACATCATCTATTGCAAAGGACTGTTATGATAGGTGTGAAACCAACAACCTCATGGACATAGAACCTTACCAGGGAATTGAATTTACATTAGGTTGACAAACTGGAAACTCTCCAACAGTCAGGGTAGTGCCTCATTCAACCCAGCACCTAAAATAGTAGTAAAAACCATAGAGCTCAACGAAAGACTACCCATCCGAAATTCTAAACAGGCCACCTATCTATAAGTTAACAATAACTGGAGAATGGACTAAATTATGTATATCAAATTAAATTAATTAAAATATGTATTATTTCCTAGACTTCTAAGGAATTACTGAGGTAAAATATTTTGCGCCCACGGTACGCTGTCCATGCGCAGAAACAAAAACACTTTTATCTCTAATGGGGGAATATTCTCAAAGTGTGTTATGATGCAAGTAGTGCTTAGTCCTTCAAATATAAGTTAGATTTCAAAATTAGTATATGGACATGTCCTTTATATGTGAGGCTCAGAAACGATAACTTCGAGCCAGACAACAAGCAGAAAAGAAAGAGAGAATAAAAATGCACCGAAGTAACCACTCATCCAGATCTTGCTTAATGTATGCTGTATATTATGAGAAAAAGAGACTCACTCATGCTGGTGTTTAGGTGTTCACTTGTTCAGAGTGAAAAGGTCCACATGTGTGGGTAAAGCATTGTTTGAAGCAAAAAATATTGAAATGGATTAGACAGTCAGTAGTACTCCAGTGAAAAGATAAAGCATACAGTGTTTTTAATTGTATTATATTAGGCTGATCATCAGGAATAAAGTTTAGCAGCACTTAGTTGAAGCATGTATTCATAGTCTATATAGAAGAATACAATCCCATGAAGCAGAGACTAATTCATAGGTGCAAACATACAGGCCTTGATCAGGAGTTTTGCGGTCTGACCTCCGTAGGACCACATCCAACCCATGCCAGCAGCCCACCATGCAGGCAGTCCAAAGACTACCATATTACAAGTTGACCATGGGGCAGACAGTGTGGAGGGAGGGATCTTGCAGCTGTGGTGAGGACTTTCCCAAATGTATTGATGCCTGTGTGTGCATTTCGACTGCAGATGTGTTGGATGTACACATATGCATAATATATGTGAAAAAATACCATATGCCCATATGTGGGCAATCCTGGCACTAGTTATATGTTACAAAAAAGGCTTACCTGTAGATCACCACAAACAGGGTGGTAATCGTCGACGTGAAGATCCTGCTGTGAAGGTGGGACCTGGAGAAAAGGATAGACATCAGAATCATGCCTAAAAGAACAAGAAAGGGTTGAGTATGCACCCAAAATCTTTTGTCACTGCCACCTTGAAGCAAGCGGTTGGACCGCCACAGTCTTCTCATGGAACAGGCAACTCAAAATATGGATGGGGTGCAGCAGCTCCTCTGTACTGCTCAATGGCAGCTGCCTTTCCCCGATCGCGAACTCGACAGTCAGCAGTCTGTTGGCGATCTCGGCCATCCAGGGCTGTCTTCACAAAGGCGATGCATCCAACTTGTAATATGGAGGTCGGACCGCCGAGCTCTCCACGCTTGCACTTCCACCACTTATTCGGTGATCTACGGTACTGTCAATCTTGTAATAAGGCCCTTAGTATTGAAAGGAATCCAGGATTTGTACTAATCCAGGATTTGTACTAATATATGTTTGTTGTGTGTAACCTTGTTAGTGCCAATTATATGCTTATATTGTATTTTGCATCATTCATATTTCGCATATAATATTTTCAATAACAACACAGTTTTCTACAAGAATCTACTTAGAATAAACACCTAATTTTCTCTTTTATCCTTTGTTGCACTGCCCCACCCATTTTTGTGATTTAGTTACAGTATCATTGGTGTTTCCTTTTCCTTTTTACAGAAGGGTTTTCCCCTGAACCTTTGTAGCTGTTACACAATACCATAACTATGCAGCATCAATTTTACAAGCAAGTATCACAGTGCAAGGTTTTCTGACCCAGCACTGATGCAAGCAGCGTTGCATCAGTTCTCATAAATATGCCCCCTGGTGTGCATATTTAGAACCTTTAAGCCTTCCTTTCCCCACAATTCACAGCCTTTGTCAATGTCCCATTTTATTTTCAATTCCACTTTTAAGGGTTTTGTGGAGTTAAGGAGTGCCCAATACGACCATGGTATACGTTGTCTACAACTTCTGATGCATAAATGAGCTGTAGTACCTTCTGTGTTTGTGGCTCTTTGTTGGAGTCACAGCATAATTTACAAATGGTCTCACTCAGCATTGCACAGAGCAGAAACAACCACAGTTGGAGTCCATTCTCATCAGTGAGGTCCTGGAAGTTTCTCATGACCCCTGCATAATTCATTTCTGGAATACCAATATCTCTCTACATGACTGGGAGGTTTAACTCAAGGCTACTTGGTATCTATGTGCACTCAATATGAAGCCGGCCATGAGAGTACCCAGTTCTGTGAAGAAAGCCTAAGGTACCCATATTTGAAGATTAGTGAAATACTAGAGTAATCTAGGGAACACAATAATTTTGGACAGTGCTATACAACCAAGGACCGCCAGTGGAAGCATTTTCCCAAATTCCATTCTCCTCTTAGGAGATGCTTCAGTTTGACCTATGATGTCCTCCAAAAGGTCAGGATAATTATGTTATAATTCAAAAATATCAAAATGTTTGTGGTTCCCCTTGTATTCTCGGGTCTATTATTCTGCAGGTTCATCAGATATTTCTAGGTTAGTGTCACGGATTCCCAGAACATATGGAGAGAACGGACAAGTTACAAGACAGGTGGAGTGTCCCTCATGAGTCCGGTCCTCTTCTCTCTTTACCACAGGAGGAAATACAGGACTGGACCTGGAGTGGGGAACACGCAACTCCGGAAGAACGAACCGGCTCCCACCAGGGTTCCTTTAACAGGGACTATTACTTTGTAAGCCCTGCCCTCAAACTCAACGTCACGGCGTCGGAACCGGTGATTAAAGATGATGATCCCAAGGCAAGGGAGGTGCGGCTCAGAGCAGGAAGACGGAATAAGGAAGAAGACTAGGCCGCGGACCAAAAGATGTCGGGAGAGCCACCACTTTTGTCCTCCAGAGAGACAAGGGACGACGCACAGAGAGAGCCAGGAGGCCAAGGACTGCGTGCTATGCCAAGCCACACTCCCGTAGGAGTGTGGCTCCGTCAGGTGCGTGCAAAGTTCTCGGGGTGGGTCGGGTGGAAGGGGAAGACCGGTGACTAGTGGGTTTTCAACACTCTGCTCCTAAACCTATGGTACCCTTCCCTTGCACCTATTCACCTTTGTAGTGCAGAACGAAGACACTGGTGGTCCCCACTTCCTTTCCTCTAAAAGTAGCAGGGCGAGTAAACCTACTCACGGTTCCTCTATTTGTTGTCATTTTTTTTCTTCTTCTTCGTCCTGAGGAGATACGAAGTGCCTAGTGGCGGGAGAAGACAAGGGAAGGAGCCACGCCGGGATTTGTTGAAACTCATCACTTAACCAACCAGGGAGGAGCCCCAATAGAACTTTGGGACATAAGACGTATTATTCCCGTACGATTACTGAATTATGTTGGTCGCCCCTTTAAGAGTAAATAAAAGCATACAATGCATTCCGAGTAGCCGTCATTTCTTCCGATCCCTGACAAGTGGTGGAGAATGTGGGCAGTCATCCATTAGTACACCCATGATGGACAATTTAATACAATATTTGATAAAGGGACAAGAAAAACTAGAATGGGCTGGAGAGTGCCAAATGTCCTTGGCTCAAGCAGACCGCGACATGTTCAAAAACACCATGGCAGCGCAGATGGAAGGACTGCAGAAGCTAGCAGAGGGCCAGGTCCAGATCACCTCCCGAATCCAGAATGTGAAAAGTAGCCCTCAGGGACCTCATGGTATTTCTGTACAAAAATATATTAGCAGGGAGGATTCAGACGCCTTCCCAGAAAACACTGTTTTTTTGCCTTAAGTCCGCCGCCGACAAATGGCGGAAGCCCAGTGAGATTAGTAAAGAGGAGATCCTGAACAAGATCTACTTAGAACAGTTTCTGGAAGCTCTACCATACAACACACAGAGATGGTTAAAGCAACACACCCATCTCACCACAGAGCAGGCAGTGGAGATGGCTACCTCTTTCTCTCGTGCCCAGCCCCGTACTCAGTTAGGGGAACCAGAAAAACATAACCGCCCCGGACAGGGGAGAAAAATAAAATGGAACAGCAGGAGACATCAACCGGACCAGCTGAAAGCATGAACTCAATGTCTTGAAGTCACTTTTGCACGGGTCCCCAGTGCTCTGAATGTGGCAAGTGTGGGCCACATCGCCAGGCTGTGCCCTTCAAAAAATCCTTGGAAGAACCGATGGATGTGGGGTGCATTCCAAAGACCATTCTCTATAGTGCAAAGTTGGGGCTCGCTTTCCATGTAAGTGTACTGGTGAATGGACAATGGGTGAGAGCTTGGCTAGACTCAGGGTGCAGGCAGTCGGTGATCCAGGAGGAGTTAGTCAAAACGGCACAATTGATACCCGACAACCTGGTACACATAAGATGTGTCCACGGAGACATTAAACCTTATCAGGTAGCAGAAGTGAGTCTTACCCCAGAGGGTGCTGTTTCCTCAGTTATAAGGGTAGGAGTCATGGGAGATCTTCCCGAAGACTTGATGATCGGTACGGACAACCCGAAATTCCTTAGTATGTTTCTAAACACTATACACAGACAACAAGCAAAGTCATCGCAAGTCAACCCCGAGAAAAACTGACTGCCGGCCCTCCTCACTCCCGAAACATGGCTCCTAGATAGGAACTTCATTTTTTCCCAAACCAATGATCCTACCTTACAGAATGCCTGGAGGGCAGTCCAGGAAGAGAACGGCTGTAATTCCCCTACCTATCCACTATTTGTTTCGAAAAACGGCTTGTTGTATAGAAAAAGGAAAAGAAAGAGGCCTCGGCACAACTGGTAGTACCGCAAGCCTTTAGAAAACAGATAATGTTCTTCGCCCACTCACATCTTTCCCCAGGACACACTGGTATAGAGAAAATCACTCAGAGCATGTTGAGATATTTCTATTGGCCTGGGGTTTACGGACACATAAAGAGACACTGCCAAAAATGTGCCATTTGCCAGAAAAAGAACCCCTAAAGACCAGTGCCAGTGCCCCTTCAACCATTACCAGTCATACGAACCCTGTTTGAGAGGATAGGAATGGACCTGATCGGTCCTCTGCCCAAAACCCACAAGGGACATGAATACGCTCTAATGATTGTGGGTTACTCAACCCGGTATCCCGAGGCTTTTTCACTAAGAGCCCCCACAACCAAAGACATCACGGAAAAACTCATCAAACTCTTCTCCCAAGTAGGGATTCCTAGGGAAATATTAACAGACGAAGGTACCCCATTTGTTTCCCACCTCATGAAAGAAGTATGTAAGACCCTAAATAATAAACATCTCCAGACATCAGTATACCACCCTCAAACGGACACACGTCATGAGGTATAATGGAAACCGAAAATTTACCCTAAAGAAAATGCTGAACACGGAAGGAAAGGAGTGGGATCAGCTCCTGCCCCTTGCACTTTTCATAATAAGGAGTCAGATCCAGAGCAGCCTCGGGTGTTCATCCTTCGAAATGTACGGAAGACAACCGAGGACAATCTTGGAAATGACAAGGGAGGCCTGGGAAAAGGAGAAGATTGATGAGGCCAAAGGTTTTTTAGATTACAGTCAGAGCTTAAAATCCCGAAAAGTGAAGCTGAGGGATCTTGCATACTCTAATCCGGAAAAACAACAAGCAAAGCAGAAATATCATTATGACCAGTAGTGATATGCTGAGGAAAGCTGATGGATCTTGCATACTCTAATCTGGAAAAATAACAAGCAACGCAGAAATATCACTACAACACCAGTATAAGGACAAAATCATTGCCATAAAAAAATATTCTATACAACCAAGATCAAGGAAGCCAGTAATTCCACCAAGGAACTTTTTAAAACGGTCACACTGCTATCTAAATCTCAGCAGGCAAATTTGTTCCAACAAGACCAAGGTATGTGCAATAAACTGGCCATATATTTTCAGAACAAGGTCCAAGTAATTTATGATGACCTCTTGAATACCCGTACGGGCCCAGACAAGCCTGATCAACCACTGGATAAGGCTGGAGCAATACACTCTAGATTAGTAAGCTTCCCAGCAATCACAAACGAGGATGTATGTAAACTTCTCGTTTCTATAAAATCTGGCTCACCCAAAGACCCTTGTCCCCCTGCGATTATGCATCGGGCCGCAAGGAGAATAGGAGATGAATTGACTCCTTTAGTCAATCAAGTGTTGGAATCAGGTAGCTACCCAGCCTGTTGGAAGAAAGCAATGATTATTCCAATCCTGAAAAAACCCACCCTAGATCCCTCGGAGACCAAGAACTATCACCCGATAGTTGGATTACCCATAGCCGCTAAAATCTTGGAGAAGTCGGTGAATAAGGTACTGACTGAGTACCTGGACACCAACAGCCTGCTGGAACCTACTCAGCATGGCTTTCAATCATAATACTCTAGAGAATCTGCTCTGATTGTAGCAACTGAGGAGATCTGCAGAATAGTGGATAGAGGGGGCAGAGCAGTCCTCGTACTGTTAGACTTGTCAGCAGCTTTCGACACCGTGAACCACGCGGTGTTAGTGCAGCGGCTGCAGGAAGTAGGGATCGAGGGGTCAGCTTTGACCCTCCTCTCATCGTTTTTGGAGGCGAGGGAGCAGAGCTTGTACTGGGAGGGCAGGCAGTCAGTCAGCTTCCAACTTCCCTGTGGGGTTCCACAGAGATCAGCCTTATCACCAAAGATGTTTAACATCTATGTCACTCCCCTGGCCAGACTTATCAGGAAGCATGGTTTCGCCCTGGTATCATATGCAGATGATTCTCAGCTTATTATCTCAATAGCTAAATAGCCTGAAGACACAGCTGTCAGGTTTCATGCATGCCTTACTGAGATCATGACCGGTGATTAAAGAGGACGATCTCGAGGCAAGGGGTGTGTGGCCCAAAGCAGGAAGACGAAAGAAAGAAGAATACGAGGACGCGGATCAAAAGACATCAGGAGAGACTTTGTCTGAGCGAGACGCTTAGCCACCGCTGTTGTCCTCTAGAGAGACGAGGGACGACACGAAGAGAGAGCCAGGAGGCCAAAGACTGCGTGCTACACCAAGCCACACTCAGGTGCGTGCAAAGTTCTCGGGGTGGGTCGGTGGAAGGGGAAGAACGGTGACTAGTGGGTTTTCAACTCTCTGCTCTTAAACCTACAGTACCCTTCTCTTGCACCTATTTACCTTTTTAGTGCGTAACAAAGACACTGGTGGTCCCTCATTTCCTTTCCTCTAGAAGTAGCAGGGCGAGTAAACCTACTCAAGGTTCCTCCATTTGTTGTCTTTTTTTATTTTTTACTTCTTCTTCCTGAGGAGGTACGAAGTGCCTGGTGGCGGAAGAAGACAAGGGAAGGAGCCACGCCCGGATTTGTTGAAACTCATCACTTAAACAATCAGCAATGAGCCCCAATAGAACTTTGGGGCATAAGACGTATTGTTCCTGTACGATTACTGAATTATGTTGGTCGCTCTTTAAGCATAAATAAAATTAAAAAAGGCGTTCCGAGTAGCCGTAATTTCTTCCTATCCCTGACAGTTAGAAAGGTGGGAGATTTACCCGGCTAAAAAGCAGTTCTGATATTCGACCAATGACTGAAGGATTTTAACAGAGTTGTTCAGTGCTGTTGGATAATATTTTTCAGAATATGAAAATGTATTCATCATCCTTAAATGAGATTACATAAACTTTTGTTTTTCAGCGAGATGCCCCTAAGCCGAAGCTCGCTCCTCATCCCAGGAGCTAACAGGCACATGCATCAAGAAATGAGTTTGCGATTCCTTATCTGCGATTTTTAAGGAATCACAAATAAGGAATCGCAAAACGCAATACATCATTAATTCTGCAAATGAATAAGGATTCGGTAAAAATCGCAGAAAATATTGCGATTTCTTGTGTTTGCGAACTCGCAAGTTGCGATTTCGCAATTTCGGGAGTCGCACATTGATGCATGTTGATGACATCACAAGCAGGAAGTCTGCACTCCAAGCCTCATTTTCAGTGCTGAGGCTCAGGGAGAGGAGGGAGCTGGCTCTGGGAGCAGAAGAGGAGTTGGAGAGAGAGATTGAGAACACCTGCAAACAACAGAAAATGGAACCTGCACAAACAGCAGAGGACAGCCAAAGTGGCAGGAAAAGAAAAGTGAAATTTTCTGAACAAGACATTGAAACACTAATTGAGGGAGTAGTGCACAGCCACGATAAGCTGTTTGGAAAAGCTTCTCTGAAAGTACCAGAGCAGGAAAAAAGGAAGATATGGATCCGGATCCAGAACAGAGTCAATGCAATTGGGGTGACTCACTGCACCAATGAAGAACTAAAAAAGAGATGGTACGATCTGCGCAGTCGGGCCAAGGTGCGCATTGCAGACCGGTTGAAGGAGGCACATAAAACAGAAGGGGGTACACCAACAGACACTGGAAACACTCCCATGGAGGACTTGGTAGAGTCAACAATCCAGCCTGAAGCTGTTGTTGGTGTGACACAGCTGGACACCTCAGGAACTGCACACAAGTCTGAAGGTAAGAGGAATGCATGTTGCCATTGTCCCAATTACTGAAGTCAGAATGTGAGCTCAGCACAGCGTAAGCGCACACTGTTAAGCATTTAGTACAATTTCATTACTAAGGGAAGTGCATCATGGGAGATCTAGGCAGGGCAAGCAGTTACAATGACAAACACAGACATATGTAAAAAAACGATTTCAAATAGTGTAGCAGATGTTCCAATGAAATGAAAATGTAATATTTGTCAACTGTGACATGACCTCAGAAGCATACATTAATGCTGTTTTGCACTGTTTAACCTCACAGATGCAGAACGTGGTGTGGCTGGGGATAGTGAGGTCCTGTAAATGCAGCACAGCAGCGAGTCAGAACATGAGGACACACCAGCTCTGCCAACAACACAGCCACGTGTACCACATTCCCGTAGGTCACCTGTCGCAACACCGGTTCCCATGGCGTCAGATGATGAGGCCAAGCAGCACCTGAGGTCAGCCTTCGGCAAAGTAGTAGCGCCACAACTATACCAACACAGATCCGTAGAGGCAATCGCAGAGTGCAATGGAGAAGACACAGAGCATGCAGACCACAGCAGGTGGAGCAGACAAATCAGGTCTGGGGTGGCCTGGATGGACAGATGCTCCGTTCACATCGCCTGCAGAGCAAGAACACTCGATTAGTCAGGGAGGAAATTGCAAAGATGGCGGGCAACATAGCAGTACTGTCCAGTAATGTGCAGGAACTGACAAAGGTCATGCAGGAGGGGCATGCATCGCACAATAGACAGCATCGGCAAGTCATGCAGCTGCTCAAACTGCAAGTAAAGTCAAACAATAGGCTGGCCACTGCTACAGCACTGCTGGCACGTAGATCAGTGACAATGCAGACCCAAATGTGTCATTGGAACGGAGATGTTGCCAAAGCACTAGACCAAGTAACAAATGCAGTTGAGATGATGAATGCATCCACTAGTGGAGGCAACATGCCTGCACAGGAAGATAGTAGTGAGTGTGCCTCAAGTATGGGCAGTACAACAATGCCAGTTGCCAGTGCAGTGAGACGCAATACACGCAGCGCCATCCCCTCCACCCCCAACGTAAGGCAAGAAGATGCTGCCCCTGACAGGCGTCAGGGTGTTCGTGGGAGAAAGTGCTAGGCTCCAATGTACAATGTCTATCTGAGATGGTGATGTAACCATTGTTACAATGTGACCTCATTACTGACTTTCAAGTGATTGTTTATTTCATTTTTTACATGTTTATTTGCAAGACTACTGTGCCACTACTCACTTTGGGAGTGTGCTTCAACTCTCTGGTCACAATTTGTTTACATAAAGCTTACTTTTCATTTCATGTACTGTGTTTGTTCCATCATTGCTCACCTTAGAAGTAATTCTGTGTAATCTCCAATCTGCGTCTGCACCCTTCTGTTGCTCCTGATACTTGTAGGGCAGGGTGGTGTTGCACTTGCTGGTTCCCATCCTCCGACTCACTGTCAGACAGCTCCATTTCCAAACCTCCCTTTGTCGCAATGTTGTGCAGCATGTCACATGCTGCCACTATCTTGCAGCATTGTTCAGGGTTGTATTTCATTGCTCCTCCGGTCTTATGAAGGCATCTAAATCGACTCTTCAGCAGACCAAATGTTCGCTCTATGACGTTCCTTGTTGAGATATGTGCTGCATTGTATCTCCTTTCGGCGGCAGTCGTAGGATTGAGATAAGGTGTCATCAGGTAATTCCGCAAGGCGTATGCGCTGTCACCTACATGTGAGGCAGCAAAGGCTGTCAGTGGTTGTTTGACATTGACATTTGTACAATTAATGGATTACTGTATTGCACATATTTACCTAGCAAATGTCCCTCTCCAAATTCTCCCCTTTCAAGACGGGTGTGTATGCCACTTTGCCTGAAGATATATGAATCATGTGCACTGCCGGGAAATTGCGCAACAATGTCCGTTATGATGTTTTTGGCATTACACACAACCTGAATATTGAGGGAATGATAACATTTCCTGTTCCTATACAAATATTCCTGTGCTGCAGGGGGACATATTGCCTCATGGGTGCAATCAATACAACCCAGGACTTGGGGGAAGCCTGCAATTTGGTATAACTCCTGCTTGGTCTTAGCAATGTCAGGGGCTGTGGTAGGGAAACTTATATGTGAGTGCATCCGGACCTTCATGGCATCAAGGAGCGCTTTGAATATTCGTGACAATGCGCTTTGCGACACACCTCCTGCTACTGCAATTACACCCTGAAAAATGCCTGATGTTAGTAGATGTAGGTAACATAATATCTGTACATGCGTTGGGATTGCATTGGTCCTATGAGTCTGTCGTTGCAGGATGGGGTCCAATTCATTGAAGAGATCATGTATCATTTGTGCATTGAGCCCATACTTATCGTATATCTCGTCCTCCTGCTGTCCTAGCAAAGGTATGCGGACTCTGAAGATGCGCTCATTGATTCGCCTCCCTCTCTGTCGAGCAGCTTGCAGCCTCATCCTCCTCGCCATCAGGTACAGCCCTGCCATTTTGACTTCTGGGAGCTCATTGTGGGTGTGTTTAAATCAGTTTCTGTTGATTTGCAGCTGTTTCAGATTTGCACTCCTGATTACCACCTGGTTGTGTCCCTTCTTAATTTGCTATAGCAATTTTGCGATTTCTATGGAAATCGCTATTTGCGATTTTTTATGCATTTCAATTGCGATTCTTTATTTGCGATTCTGTATTTGAGAATCGCAAATAAGAAATCGCAACTGTTTTCTCAGAATTATCTTGCGATTCCTTATTTTTGCGAAAAAATACAGATTCTCGCAAAAATATGGTTGATGCATTGTAACACTGTTATTTGCGATCGCAAATGCATTTTTTTAGCGATTCGCATGTTTTGAGATTTCTTAATCACTTGATGCATGTGCCTGTCGGGGTATATGACTTGTGCCTCTGCCTCTTTTAAGTGGGTTGGATATAATACTCCCAATGAAGATACTGGAATTAGGGCCCATATAAAATAATGTCTAGTGAGTCTCCTTTCAATCCAAAAGCACTGAAGCACTCTCAACAAGTATTCCCATCTCAGGGAACCAAATATATTTTCTAAATCTGCAGATAGCACTAGTGAGCTCTATAGTGTTTTGGGTGTCTCCTCTAATATTCAACATAAAGGTCTTGTATTCATATATGTGTTTCGATGGGTTATAAACCTATTTTGGACAAGGTTATTCATTGCAGTAAAATAGGCTGGAGCCTTAGGGACAACAGTTTACTTAGAAAGTTTATAGTCTGAATTTAGCATCTAGAGGGGCATATAGAAGCACCTTTTTTTTAGTCATGGCTGAGCTTAGATATTCAAACCAACAAAGCCTCTTCAGTTTTACCTGGCAGATGTCCATTCTCCATGGAGAGAGTGTACATTTTGGCCATTCGTGTGGCCAGTATGTATAAGTATTTTTTTTAAAAAGTCCACAGTAATTCTGTCAGATCCAGGTGTTTTCCCAAAAGCCATATTTCTGATTGCTCCTTAATCTCCACTTCCAATAATGGTTGGCCCAACCTTTCAATAGGTTTGGGAGGTACAGTTGGTAGAGGTCCCCAACTCAAATATGCATCAAGTAACACCAATGACATTGTTTCATTCGGTAAGTATAGGTCAGTAGAATAACTTAGGAACATGCTGTTAATGTCAGATTGGGTACAAATGAATTGTTCAGTTTCATCATGTAATTGCATTATTGGGTTGTTTTTGATTTCAGATTTCAAAAAGACATGCCAATAATCTCCAGTAGTCTCCAAGTATCCTACCATTTGGTATGGGATCCCACCACCTAATCCTTATGGTCCACAAAGTAGATCAACTTGAGGGCAGTTGTGCATGTTTCCCCTTTATAGAGAAGTTGTTACATCTGTTGTGCATCTGTAACTGCTTATATTTCAAACAATTGCACCCTTCAGCCCAGTTTGGTCAGGTCTGTCTCAATAGCCTTCTGAATCCCAGTTGTCACAGATACACAGCAGCCACTGATTTTGACTTTAGAGCATCAATGACCATGTGTTTGTCTTGAGAAAATGCTGTTGAATTAGTTCACCTAGAGTTTCCCTAAATACCCTGTCTTCAGTTATGGAGCTCTGTGGTCTAAAGTAGAAATTACTGTTTGCAGACTTCCCCACTATAGGTTAAAGGTTATTGGGCTGTGTTCAGATTTATTACTACCTAGAAATGTTGGGCAAGTAAATCATAAACAGGTGAATTAAACAAATACCCTCTTGTAACGACCTACTTCTCTGTATGTTTTGGTGCTTCTGTCAGTCACCAGGTCATTACTTACCACATCCTGTCTCAGGTTCCAGAAAGACACCACATTTCACAATACTTACCCAAGAAAGGAATAAACACTGACAACATATAAGACCATTGCCGAGGAGCTCGCAAATAACAACAAGTCACAACACCTCCCAATCCAAGAGGGTACGCAGAAATTCACAACACCTCCTAATCTAAGAGGGTACACAGCACATGCTCCTCCTAGCAATGTAATTTGACATCCCTGATGGGAGCCGATTTCCCTCCCGTATCAACAATTACCCATTAGAGGGTAATCGCCCATCCCTCTGTAAGTACTTGGTAAAAAAAGGGTCCCGACCTTCCCTCACAAGGAATGCAAACAAATGATATGCTCTAGGGTCTCTTTATTACATGATAATAGGATGACAAAAGAAAGAAATAACTAAACATCACAGTACATATACATAGAGCCTGAAAATAAAAGCATAGTTAGATAAAGTTAGATATACATGGAACACCTCACCATAATATTAGGCATCTTGTCATCTGAAGAAGGGTCTGTCTCTCTTTCCCTCTCTCTCTGGTTGGTTCTGGACTCTCTGTTGCACAAACACGACTGCACGTCTGCACCGTGATGTATCATCAGACCGCCAAAACACCAGACCAGCATCTCAGCATCTCTCCAGCTCTCCGCATATCAGAATCTCAGAATCTCAGAATCTCTGAATCTCTTCAGCATCTCTGCATCTCTTTGCCTCTCAGCATCTCACCCTCTCTCGGACCCCCTTTCTCTAATATAGAACTCTATCCTCTATCGAAGCTTCTGGAAGAACCCGCCTACCTTTCTCACAAGATTCCTGTACCTTTCCACACCAAGCACCCAACAGCAGCTGGCCAAGCATTTTGTTATGGCGCCAATGCGAAGAAGGCACATTCCTCCTGATAAGAACTGGTCTGCTCTGGTTCACTGCCGGTGAACAACACATGTAATCTCAAATATCACCTCTCACCTACAGAGGCTCAGAAGATGGCTGCAGTTTAGAATATGGAGTTGCTCAAGCATAGGCCTCTACTACTTGGAAAGCAGTATGCTATTATACCACGTCAAAGCCAATAGGCTAAAGTCATAATTCACCTAACTCAAATAACACTATGCGCTTAATCCCTCAGTATCCACTATGGAGCACCTGTGTGCACCATCACCAACAACACTGCACCTTGACATCCCCTACCTTCTATTCTTTGGCAAGATTATTGTAATGCAAGACCATCCTACATTAAGGCTAAAGTAACATAGCACACTAAAGTCAGTTCACAATGGTGGTGATCGAGGGTCATCACAGATCATCAGACCACTAAAGTGGCTCATGCATTACACCTCTGTTTGAGACACACAGCAGTATTGAGGGATTTACAACTTCCCAGCATCTTAGCCATTCATTCATGGCATTTTGCTCTCACCACTGGACAGCCAGTGAGGGGAATGAAACCTATCCAGGGCAATGTCCATAACGCTATTAAAATCTCCCCTAATAATAGGCGCATGCAGCTTTCTCACAAGCTGCTTGATCATCAGTGCGTAAAAGGTTGCCGGGTCAATATTCGGGGCACTGACACTTGCCAATTTCAGGTTCAACTGCCTCCCATTGATTGGAACATATGTACCTTCCATATCAATCTGTCCATCTGTTGAAAAGGAGAGGACTCAGTGTCAAACCCTCAATGAGGAAACTGGCATTGCAATCGAATCATGTCTTGAATAACTATCCTCTCCATCTTTTTTTGTACTTTCATAGTGTCCTGCCCTCGAAGTGTTTCTCTTGGAGAAGTGCAATATGTGCTGCTCTTCGGTGAAGAGACAGAATATCAAGTCAAAAATATTGATTTGCATATATATCGGATCATAAGTATCGTGCTTCTGGAATATCGACAACACTTTTTCGTGGTCAATAATATCGATTTTAGGTAAGTCTTTATTATCCGTTGCAAAAATATAGTTGTTAAAAATATCTATTTTTTTATTAATGTTATGTTTTTTAGTATATATTTTATATGTATTTGTTGTATGTTTTTTGTTTAAGGATTGTTTGTATTTTAATTATATGTGTTAAAATGTTAGTAGTTATTAAAAAAAGTATTTTAATTTTGCGTTTTTAGTTCCGTAGCGGGTTGTGAGTTTATAGGGAAATAGGGTGGGAAGCAATTCAAGTATATGGAATGTATTGAATACTTTTTAGTTATTCATATTTGTTTAGTTTGAATGTTATGGTGTTAAAGGTGTAAAGTAATTTATTATGAAGTAATTATTCATTTGTTGTTAATTAATTTTAATTAAATAATTGGTAGTTAATGATGGTAATTGTGTTATTATTTTAGGTGTGTTTTGTAGTGTTTATATGTGTAAATGATGGGAAGGGTGGGAAGTAATTTAACTTTAATTGATGAATTAATAATTAGTTGTAAATTAATTTTAGTTAATTAATTAGTAAATAATTATTGTAATTGTGGAATTATTTTAGGTGTGTGTTGTGGTGTTTATAGGTGTAAATGGTAGGAAGGCTGGGAAGTAATTTATTTTTAATTGATAAATTAATAATTAGTTGTTAAGTAATTTAACATAATTTATTAGTAAATAATGATGGTAAATGTGTAATGAACTTTAGGTGTGTGTTGTGGATATTATAGTGTTAAAGCATGTGTACTCAATGAATGTTTATTTTTTTATTAATAAATGTTTTATTGGTGTGGTGTTAGAGGGTAGTAAACAAAATACATACATTTATGTTTTAAAAACGTTTTTGTGTTAATATTTGCTCCTTTTATATAATTATTATTTATAAATGTATTTATTCATGTATTTTCTATAATATTTGTAGTTTTTGTTATATGTAATTAATATCATAATATGTGTTCTTTTTATATGTTTAATATATTTAATCGTATCGTTTTTAAATATTGTTTATTTTTATGATTTGAAAAAGAATTCAATTTATTAAATTTTGTTAGTATTTTTTATTTCTCTGCTATCCAATACTTTCCCTAATATTGCACTCACTGGAGAAAGAATAGTATTTTTTAACCCTGGTCTATTTATTTATTTATTTATTTGCGGGTTTGTAAAGCGCTTCAATAAACTCCCGAAGGAGTATCTCCGCGCTCAAAGACAGCAGAAGCAAAAGCCAGGACAATAATAACAGTAACACATCAAACACACAAATTGGCTGATATTAGACTACCTCGTAACTTAACTCATTAGGCCTGGAACATAAAAGTTTTCAGTTGTTTTCTGAAAGCAAAGTGATCAGAGCATTGTCTTAGATGGAGAGGAAGACTGTTCCACAAAATAGGACCCACCACTGACAAAGCCTTGCCACCTGGTCTGGTGCTGCTAATCTTGGGTACCCTTAGCAGCAACTGATCACTTGACCTAAGGGTGCGCATGGGAACATATGGAACAAATTTATTTGCTAAATAGGCAGGTCCTAAGTCATGTAGTCCTTTATGCACTATTCAGCATGTCTTGAATTTCACTGTTTGGCGGACAGATAGCCAATGCAGTTTTTCCAACAGAGGTTTAGAAGGAGATTTAGGGGAAGCATTGAGGACCAACCTGGCTGCGGTGTTTTGTATCACCTGTAGTCGGTCCATCACCTCTTCATTGGCAGACACCAGGAGACCATTACAGTAATCAAGTCGGCTGATCACTAGAGCCTGCACCAGAGTCCTTCTAATGGAGTCCGGAAGGAGCAGGAATATCTTATGGAGGAGTCCTATCACATGGAAACAGGACCCCACCGTATTGTTTCCGTGTTGTTTCATTGTCAGTTCCGGCTCCAAACGAACCCCAAGGTTCTTGATTACTTGTTTTGGTTCGGGAACTGGCCCCAGATCTAATGGCCACCAATCAGGGGACCATAGCATTTTGGCCTCACCGAAAAGCATCACCTCAGTCTTACCAACATTGCACTGAAGAAAGTTGGAAGACATCCATTGGGATACTGCTTTCATCCCCTCGGAGAAAGATTGTATAACCTCCGGGGTCAAAGATTTAAATGGGAAAAGCAGCTGGGTATCGTCAGCATAGGACACTGGACAGAAACCAAAAGGTCTCGTTATATCTGCCAGGGGTGCCACATAGGTGGTAAAAAGAGTTGGGCTCAAACATGAGCCCTGCGGCACCCCCTTGGTAATCTTAACCTCATCCGACCGAAATTCACCCATGGTGACACACTGGGTACGGTCGGAGAGAAAGCTCTTTATCCACTCCAGCGCTTTGCCACCCAGTCCATTCACGGTCAGTCGTTCGATCAAGATCTTATGAGAGACAGTATCGAACGCTGCCGATAAATCCAGTAGTACCAGGACAACGGAAATACCCCTGTCCTGGTACATACGGAGATCATCAGTTATCGACAGCAGGGCCGTTTCGGTGCTATATTTCGGCCTGAAACCAGACTGTGAAGGATCAAGGCTTCCCGATTGTTCCAGGAAATTAGACAAATGCTTATTAGTATGCTTTCCAATGATTTTACCCAGAAAAGGCAGCAGGGAGATGGGTCTAAGATTAGACAAATTGGTCCATGGAACGGCGATGTTCTCCAGAATAGGTCTAACTAGAGCCTTTTTCCACTCTCGTGGGACACTTCCCATTTTTAGTGAGAGGTTCACCAGGCTCTGGATTTCCGGACCAAGCACTCTCCCCACCACTCCCATTGATCTCGCTGGTAATAGATCTGAAGGGCTCCCACTTTTGATGTTATTGATCAACATCTCTACCTCTAAGAGAGTGATATTCGGAAATGTAAGGAAAATGTTGGGATTGGCCGCTACTGCTTGCACCGGCATAAGAATACCATGATTATTTACAGGTGGAATGGATGCCTCAATTTTTTCATAGATAACGTCAATCTTATCAGTGAAAAACTTGAGATGTCGTCACATAATTGTTGGGACGACATGTCCGCACTTTCACACGCCACCGGTTTTAAAAAGGTGTTTACAATTTGATATCAAGCACTTTCCCTTCTGTTGCACTCACTGGGGTGGTAATAGTAATTTTTACAGCTCCGCTATCCAAAACTCTCCCTACTGTTGCACTCACTGGAGTTGGAATAGTAATTTTTACCCCTCCGCTATCCAATGGTTTTCCTACTGTTGCACTCACTGGAGTGGGAATAGTACTTTTGCCCCACCTCTATCCAACACTATCACTATTGTTGCACTCACTGGAGTGGGAATAGTAATTTTCACGCCTCCGCTTTTCAATAATTTCCCTACAGTTGCACTCACTGGAGTTGGAATAGTAAATTTAATTCCTCTGCTATCTAACACTTACCCTACTTTTGCACTCACTGGATTGGGAATAGTAGTGTTTACCCCTCCCCTATCCAACACTTCCCCTACTGTTGCACTGTTTGGAGTGGGTTATAGTAATTGTTGCCCCTCCGCTATCCAACACGTTCCCTACTGTTGCACTCACTGGAGTGGGAATAGTAATTCTTACCCCTCTGCTATCCAATACTTTCCCTACTGTTGCATTCACTGGAGTGGGAATAGTAATTTTTACCACTTCGCTATCCAGCACTTTCTCTACTGTTGCAGTCACTGGAGTGGGAATAGTCATTTTTACCCCATCACTGTGCAACATTTTCCCTACTGTTGTACTCACTGGAATTGGAATGGTAAATTTAATTCCTCCGCTATCCAACACTTACCCTACTTTTGCACTCACAGCAGTGGGAATAGTAATTTTGACCCCTCCGCTATCCAACACTTTCCCTACTGTTGTACTGTTTGGAGTGGGAAACGTAATTTCTGCACCACCACTACCCAACATTTTCCCTACTGTTGCTCTAACTGGAGTGGGAATAGTAATTTTTACCCCTCCGCTATCCAACACTTTCCTACTGTTGCATTCACTGGAGTTGGAATAGTAAAATTAATTTCTCTGTTATCTAACACTTACCCTACGTTTGCACTTACTGGAGTGGGAATAGTACATTTTACCCCTTCGCTATCCAACACTTTCCCTATTGTTGCACTGTTTGGAGTCGGAATAGTAATATCTTTCTCTCTGCTATCCTACACTTTCCTTATTGTTGCTCTTACTGGAGTGGAAGTATATATTTTTACCCTTCCTCAGTTCAACACTTTCCCTATTGTTGCACTCACTGGAGTTGGAATAGTAATTGTAATTATTGCGGTATCCAACATTTTCACTGCTGGTGCATATGGTATTGCAAAATGTGAGTTTTAATTTTTGTAAATATTTTAATGTTTTAATTTGTTATAGAAGTATTTTTTATTTTACATTATTGATATATATATATATATATATATATATATATATATATATATATATATATATACATATATATATATATATATATTATCTACTGGCAGTCGCCAGTAGGTATATATAGTTAGGATTGTTTCTCTATGGGATTTTTGAAAATTCTATGTCTAATAACTTTGGCGTTTGTGGACGGAATTGGCTGAAATTTTCAGGAAAATGGAACATTTTGTTTCTGAGCAGCCACTGAAAATTTGGGGGGGGGTTTGTCAAGGGGGGGCTGAGAAAAAAGGGGGGTCCCAAAACGTGTTTTTAACATTGAGTTTTCCATAGGGCGGTTGGCCTCACTTTTAGCCCGAACGGCTGAATGGATTTGCACGAAACTTGGCAAAATTGTAGGGACTGGTAGCCCGATGTGCCTTTGCTAGGTCTCAATATATGTGCTGCAGTGGATTTTGAGAAATTAACGTTCCAAAAAAGATATATATCTGTAACAGCAGACCGGGCAGCGCTCCAGTTCGCGTACTTTTCGCGTTACGGAGCTTTGTGAAGCGAAGCTGATTGGTTCTCCGGCGTCTGTAAACATTCCAAACAGTCCGTAGCGGCCGCCATCTTGTCTCTCGGTAGGATCGAGAGACAAGAGGAGGCCAAAGCGAAGGGGCAAATGACCATAAGGGGGCATAGTAGATCCTCCCTGACCCCCTAGGTTTGATGTGGAGGTTTTAAAAGGGCCCCGCGGGGCAAAAAAAAAAAAATAATAATAATCGAACGGCTGAATGGATTTGCACGAAACTTGGCAAAATATTAGGGACTGGTAGCCCGATGTGCCTTTGCTAGGTCTCAATATATGTGCTCCAGTGGATTTTGAGAAATTAATGTTCAAAAAAAGATATATATCTGTAACAGCGCTCCGCTTCGCGTACTTTTCGCGTTACGGAGCTTTGCGAAGCTGATTGGTTCTCCGGCGTCTGTAAACATTCCAAACAGTCCGTAGCGGCCGCCATCTTGTCTCTCGGTAGGATCGAGAGACAAGAGGAGGCCAAAGCGAAGGGGCAAATGACCATAAGGGGGCATAGTAGATCCTCCCTGACCTCTTAGGTTTGATGTACCATTTTGCCAAGTTTGGTGTAATTCCGTTCAGCCATTCAGGCTGTAGACGTATCTAAATGTCCTATGGAAAATTGCATGGGGAAAACACATTTGAAAGTGTTGAAATTTTGAACCAATTAAAATGTTACTTTGGTTTTGTATTTGTGTGTGATGAAAGTTAATTGGTTATGTATATATCTAAAATGAGAGGAAACCACAGCCATTTTGTGATACTACTGTCTGAGGTATATTTGTGAGGAATTTTTGGTGCTCAATTTCTGGTGTTTGATTTACACAGTACTAACACTTCTCCTACTTTTAAAAAGGTGAGTTGTTAATTTGTAAGGGGAACTATGTTGTACACTTTAAGATAATTTGAAAAATGTTTTCTGTTATTTATTTACAGTCCTTCTGTTATACTAAATACTTGATAAAGTTAGTTTTATATTATGTATTACTAAAAACGATAAATGAAAGTGATTATTTTTTTCTGCAATTTACAGCAAGCAATTTCAAAATAAAATGGCTCACAATGAAGAGACCGTGGCAATTTCTTTTGAATTATCCACTACATTTATTGAAATTGACAGCACCAATAATGAAATATTCTCACAAGGAGGAGATGACTTGATTGATTTTTTTGATCAATCTCTTGATGGCGAATTTATCGAATGTTTGGAGACCATAGAGTTACAAGAATCATCATTGCAGACTTTTCATGAGGAGATTCCTGATGAGATGATTGAAGAGGAAATTCCTGATGAGGACATGTTACTAGTTCTTTCAAATTTTGAAAATGCAGAAGAATAAATTTATATTTAGAAATCAAAAATTGTTTGAGACATTATTCATTTTTATTTTTAATTTATGAGGTTGTAGCGAAGTGATTGTAGTATAAAATGAGACTTATAGTATAGAGTGCAACATTTTTATGTTACATGGTAAGTTTACTCATATTTACTTTCCTTCTCCCACTATATTATCTCCAATGTGTATTTGACATCTCTTCTTCATCTCCGGCCTCCTTTCTCTCACTGTCTGTGTCTGATGCATCTTATTGCTGCCATTTTGTGTAATTACAGAAGAGAGTAAAATAAAATAGTTCGGAACGTGAAAAGGGGGCAAAGTAGAGTACCCCTCACCCCCTAGGCCTTCTCAGGTGGTCCCAAAAGGATCAGTTTCTGTTTTCCTGAGAGATTATGGTATGAGTTCCATATACCACAATAACTTGCATTACAACATGCAAGATATCTATCTCCTATTACCAACTTTTGGAGATATTCGCGCTAAGCGCGAATATCTCCAAAAACTAACACCTGCCCTGAGCAGTTCTTAGCCATGTTATCCAATGGGAGGTGGATAACATGGCTAAGAGCATTAGCTCGGTAATGCATGAATATCGCTGACTTTTTAGCGATATTCATGCATTGCGTCCGTTTTTTATCGCATTTGCGATAAACCTTGATAATAGCAAGGTTTATCTGCGATAATTTCTGACGATGCTTAGCGGTAAAAAATTCGTTGCTAAGCATCGTTAGCGATAAATATCGCTTAACTTTGGTAATATGCACCAACGTCTGTTAACGTTCGATTAGAAGGAAATGAGGAAGTGTTGAAAAACATTGTCTGCGCCATCTTGCCTTTTTTGAAATGCCACACTTTTGTCGTGCACGGCAGCCATTTTAGATGCCTTGACCAGACCCACTCTCTGCACGCTGTTGATCCGTAGCATGGCTCCCCACCCTCGCAAGCATCTTCCCCAGGCACTGGTCACCCCCGCTCTCTGTCTTATGCATCGGCAATAAACCTCCCCCCATCTGCGCTGCTCTTCCCTGAGAATCACACTCTGTGCCCGCCCGACACCTCCCTTTCGCCCTATTCACTACCGCACCCTCTGACACTCCTCTTCCTCTGTGTCCGATTGTCCAGGCTATCAGCTAGCCCTGCAGATGTAGTTTATGGCCCCAGCTGTAAAGAATCACCCCTCTTCAAAGGAGTTATAGTAGATCAAGGCCCACACCCGATGAGATCCGTCAAACCACACGCGTTCCTACTATCTGAAAACCATCCTGTATTGTGATTGGGGAGGGGACCTAACCTGAAGCGGAAGATTCCAGGGATGACTCTTTGTACATCAAAGTTTTTACAATTATGTGTCACATTAAAAATATATAGCATTCCAACAAAGTAGTAGGAATATAAAACTTTAATAACTTATAAATATATACAACAAAACAAAAACAGTAAAAACATTTAAACAATGAAGAGACCGTGGCAATTTCTTTTGAATTATCCACTACATTTAATGAAATTGACAGCACCAATAATGAAATATTCTCACAAGGAGGAGATGACTTGAATGATTTTTTTGATCAATCTCTTGATGGCGAATTTATCGAATGTTTGGAGACCATAGAGTTACAAGAATCATCATTGCAGACTTTTCATGAGGAGATTCCTGATGAGATGATTGAAGAGGAAATTCCTGATGAGGACATGTTACTAGTTCTTTCAAATTATGAAAATTCAGGAGATGTTGCCTGGGTGCCGCACTGATTTGGGTATCCGGCGTGGGGCGTCCCGGGGGGTGGGTTGTCAGTAGCGGTCTGTTGTGCGAATAGTTCCAAGGCAGCAGAACGCGCTGAAATCTGGATGGCACGAAGGTGATGTCTAGTAAGTTGCCGCCCAGCAAATAACGGCGTGGGGCACCGCGGGGGGGGGGGGGAGGCAGTCCAAAGTTCCGTTAAAAGGGCAAAGGAAAGGATCGGTGGTTTGAACCATCAGTCAAAAAGGGGAGGGGGTGCAACAATTTTTCCTACCGGGTCACACTGTGCTTTCACCGGAACTGAGGTCTGCAGGTTTCTAGTCATTGAAACTGAGGCTGGCGCCAGCATGGGAGCGCCGACGTCCCGCGGCTACAGTTTCGTCACTCCACGGGCGATCATGGCAGTCATTCCCCATCGGGGGTGTCTGCGGGGGTCGGGGACTCCCGCGGCTCCTCTAGAATCTTCAAGGTCGTGGAGGACTACGGTGGTGGAGTCAACCAGTGACCGGGCCATTTCTTCATGCTGGGCCCGCTCTTGCCAGGTCGACCGCCATTTTGAGAGTTCGGTAGCTACTGGCGATCGCGGGGTCAAATGAGCGGACGGGCTCCACCCTGCCGGGCGAGACGTTGCAGCATCGCCACAGTGGAAGAACCCTTTTCCGGGCGCCTGGAGCGCTGAGGGTGCAGCTGGGAAGCCTCCACCTGGGGAGGCGGGAGAGGCCTGTTCGCACCGTCTCTCCCACCCAGTGCACCCCACGGCATCTCGCTTGACATTTGTTATGGCCGGACCAGGCGATGAGGAGGAGGGGGGGGGGGGTCGGAGGCATGTGCAAGACATCCCCCCCCAGTGTTGTCGCAGCCATTATAAAATAAAGAAGAAATGTCCCGTCCGTCTTTGGGCCGGACCTCCGGTGGATGGCGGCCGGACGCCCTTTGCTCTGGCCCCATGAACGGGTTCCTTGGCTCATCCGGTGGGGCAGGCCTTGGCGTGTGGTGCCTCTCCTGGGCCTTTCGTGCAGTGGCCTCTCCACTCCCAGGCCCTCCATGGATGCTGGCCCAGACTGGGAGAGAGAGGGTCTAACCTGCAATTCTCCAGGGTTACCGCCACCGCGGCTGGATCCCGTCGGCCTCGGCCTCTGGTTGATGGTGGCCGGACTGGGAGAGAGAGGGGAGGGTCGAGGACACGGACATTCCCCCCCCTGCAACTCTCCAGGGTGGTCGTAGCAATCCCCCTGGCCAGGTCCCGCTGGCCTCGGCCTCTCCTCCGGCTACACCCTACGTGATGATCTCCTGGCCGACGGTTGGCAGCAGGACCCGCCTTATATGTGTTGCTTCCGGCTGGGCGTAGCCGGAAACCTGTTTCTCAAACAAAGGATATTGAGGCAAATGTGGCGCATACTCTCTTCTTAACCTATTGTATTCCTTAACACAATCTAGATCCGCACAAATGTTTGTGACATCACACTCAATCAAGTACAATCCCGATAAAGTTTCCAGAATGGGGCGGATGTCTGCTGACTTGTATCTTTCCCAGTTTGCCGTTATTTGGGCGTGGCAGGCGGTGGGACAGACACGTTTTGGGGCAGTGAGGGGCGATGAAGCCTCGTTGCCTTGTGGCCGTTGCAATGTCACACTTGGTTTCTCTTACTGTTTTCAGGTTTCTTATTACGGGCTTACTTCTAACGTTTCTTGTTTCTAGGACAATAATAGGTTTTATCATTACGTATTGTTATCGTTTCTTTGTTTGTTATTTAATAAAAAGTTCATCAGTGGCCTACTGATTTTCGTTTTCCTATTTCTTTCTCTCCAGGTTGTTTCATGCTAAAGTTTCTGTTAACAGGATACAGTGATCACTTCGTTATTATTGCATATGTCCTTTTCACTAGGGGTGCTCTCTGGTCGGACCAGATGACCTATCTCTAGTAAATGGTCCGGGTGAAACAGGTGCATCAATCAGTGGGGAGTAGATAGGCATGACAGATTACAACGGGGGACAAAGGTCCGCATTACCTACCCTTTCACTACTTGCAAAGATTTTCCTACGTTTATTTGCAAACAGGGAATACCTCCAAAAAGAACCAATTCCCAAACAGTCAATGTTCGGGCAAACAATCAATCAATGAGGAACGAAATAGGCACGACGTGTTAAAGGTTTGCGTTACCTACCTTTCACTATCTGCAAAGGGAGAGAGAATATTCCTATTCTTCCTCGTTTGCAGGCAGAGAAGATCCTTAAGAGAACCAACTTCGAACAATTCAATGCTCGATTCAAACAATCAACAAGGGGTACTGTGAACACAAATGAACGCCGCTTATGTACATACACATTGCTATTTTCAACAGGTTGTTCCTAATGTTTCTATTTTAGCCAGGTCAAAAAGAGATCCCATTAGTGGCCTACTGATTTTGCTCGATTCCTTTTGTTTTTTTACACGATTTTTCGCTATCTGCAAAGACTAAACAGAGTATTGCGACTCTGTGCTTGTTTGTAAATAGAGAATGAACCAAAGAGAACAATCAATGAAATGGAGAGAGAAGCAGGCACGACGGATTACAACGGGGGCAAAGGCCTGCGTTAACTACCCTTCACTATCTGCAAAGAGAGAGTACTCCTAATAGAAATGAGGGGGGGGGCAGCATTCAAAGCAGATCAGTGTGCATAAACACGAAAATGTTTTTACTTACCACGTACTTGACATTCGACAGCTTATGATATTTGCTATTAAAAAACCATTGAAATTCACTGAAAAAACCATAGGTTATAGACCATATATAGTTAGGAATTAGCATTTACAAAACCTTGAAAATTCACTGAAAAAACCATAGGTTATAGACCATATATAGTTAGGAATTAGCATTTAAAAAACCTTATTTTACTCACACAAAACCATTGAAATTCCATATATAGTTAGTTGTACTAACTATATATCGCGCACCCGCAATCCACTGCTGATCATGTCACATATTACATCATTCATGACATGGTCAGTGACATCACTGATGACATCACTGATGACATCTCAAATGACATCACTGATGACATCACTGATGACATCTCAAATGACATCACTGATGACATCACTGATGACATCTCAAATGACATCACTGATGACATCACTGATGACATCTCATTTGACATTACTGATCACATCACTGATGACATCATTCATGTGATAATACGATGAACCTCTTCAGACTCTAATATAACCTTAGATACACTCAGTGTAAACACAGACTCACAGATTGTCATTCATCCATGAAGTTACACACACACCTAGTCAGTCATGCAAACAATCAATCACACCTCCATTTTCCACAACTATACAGTTATACACACCTTACTTATTCAAACATATACTAAAACATATTTACTCTCTTATACAATCCTGGATACAAGTTCACAATGATGCATACAGCCACTCACACATTCACTGGCTCTTATGCACAGTTATTTATATATGTCAAGTCTCACATGTACTGTGTTTTACATATGTACTTACTTTGACATGTAGCACTGAGATATCCATTCACTCACCAATACACTGATGCACACAGTCAACCGCCCATACAGCTGTTTCCACATGCACTTTTGAACCCATACATCTAGTGAATCAACTGCTCACACATCTATGCACAGAGTCATACACCTCCCAGCCACCCACACACACACTCAGTCTCCCATACAAATACTTGGGCAACCAATCAATAACCCATATAGTTACTCATATAGCTACTAAACAACACATGCAGCAGTTTTCAGAACAACAGACATAATGATGCACAAATTAAGACAGTTTAGTCACTAACCCATGCACTCAGTGAGACACATTTAATCACTCACTCATACAGTCAGTCATGCACCTACTAAATCCTTCATCCAGACACTTATACATCCACTCAAGACATATTTTAACTTTACAGAAAAATACAGTCACTGGATGTTGTCATCAGTGATGCCATCAGTGATGTCATTTGAGATGTCATCAGTGATGTCATCAGTGATGTCACTGACCATGTCATGAATGATGTAATATGTGACATGATCAGCAGTGGATTGCGGGTGCGCGATATATAGTTAGTACAACTAACTATATATGGAATTTCAATGGTTTTGTGTGAGTAAAATAAGGTTTTTTAAATGCTAATTCCTAACTATATATGGTCTATAACCTATGGTTTTTTCAGTGAATTTTCAAGGTTTTGTAAATGCTAATTCCTAACTATATATGGTCTATAACCTATGGTTTTTTCAGTGAATATATATATATATATATATATATTGTTTTTATATCATTTTAAAGTTTAAAAATTAAATAAAGATAATAGTTATTAGAACATTTGAATGTTGGTAGCTCCATTGAAAACAATGGAGTGCTCCGGGCTTATAATGGCTGGTATAAGCCTGGAGCTCCAAAATTCCAATGTTTCTTTGTGTACAGCTCTGGCTGTGCACAAAGGCTTCAGGGAGCCTGAGGGGATTCCAAAACCCTCACGCGCCCATAAGGCTTTGTTCTTTTTTGTTAGAACATTCAGCCCTCTAGTGGCAGAATGTTCTAATAGCCTTATAGCCCTTCGTAGCTAGGCTATACCGGCTATTAAAGTCCCTCTTCCTTGATAAAGGCCCGAGCCGAAGGCTGGAGAGGGCCTTTAATAGCCGGTATAGCCCTCTACAGTGGGCTATAAGGCTATAATATATAATATTTTATGTAATAGGTATTTTTAAATCAATATTTTTTATATTTATATTTTGTACTTCGATATTTTTGATTCCACTTTTTAGTACTTACCTGTTAAGGTATGGGAGTCGATACTTTTGTTGTAGATTTTTTTTTATATATTTAGAGAATTAAAGTTTTTATCATTGATATTCTATCAGTGATCCCTGTTCTTCATCAGGTGTAGTTTGTCATTGTCTGTTTTTATTGTGATTCAAGTTTAATCTATGCCTCTGTGTGGCATTTCCACCCATGCTGCACAATCTGAGCTTCCAGCATCTTGTCTGATCTTGCATAAATTAAACAAAATATTGTAAAGCATCCTTAAACACAGCTTCTGAGTACCTGCACACCAAGATAAAGCATCAACAGTTTTCCATCTAATAAGCTTAATAACAACTATTAACCCCATCCTTTATGCTATTCTAGATAATGGACTATCTATTGTTGAGACAGTGTCTGCCTCCTTTGAGAAACCCAATTTGGACATCTGCTATAACTTATGTACTTTGTTAAATAAATCAGCTATCATATCTTTGATTTGTGCCTCATACGTTTCCTGGACATAAAAAAAACTCATTATATGACAGTTCATCAGTAGCTGTGGGTGTGTCAATGGGTAGGTCAGGACCTTCTGTCATGCACTTCTCAGAGGTCAGGTCCTGGCTGGTTGTGGCAAGTGATCATTTCTAGAAGGTGGAGGAAGAGGTTTTTGTTTGGAGCACCTCCATCATTATTCTTCCTTCTTCACCATCTGCTTGTGCCTGGCTACTATTCGTTCTCCGGGAGGCACATTTCTCTGGGTTCCCCTTGTGGGTTTCATAGTTCTGAGAAGTACAAAGCACATGGTTTATTTTAAAAGTTTTCATACAACCAGTCCACTGTTTTCCCCAGTTTATCAAAATAATTGCCTCCATTTCTTATCTTAAGTCTCACTGAACACAACAGCATACACTTGATTCCTGCTTGGAAAGGCATTGCTTTACCATTATAAATGATGCCCTGTGGAATTGAACTGAGGCTGTGTAGTCAATGTAAATTTAAATAGCATGGTTTTTAACCTGGAAGCCTCCAGGTTTGCAGGTTTTATTTGAGATTGTGCTCTGCCCTTGAAGTGGAGAGGAGCCACTAATGGTCAGGGAATAGCTTCAATAAGATGCCCAATGCAATGCAGAAAATGTATAAAGGCTTGAGGGGCCACTTTTAACATCAGCCAATGTACCATGTTTGTTACCATATCTGATCTTTCAGTCCCTTCAGATAAGCCTTCTACTTCAATTGTCAGGATTCCTGCCACTTCTCACCTCTCCTGACTTCCACAATATAGCGGCATGATTCATATCATTCCTCCCAACACTTATGAATGAACAAATGTCTTGTACCCTGACTTTTGACCATTTTACATGTTGTTGGTAATAGCTAGCTGCAGCTGGTGTTCCCAGGTTTGTTTGAAAAGGTTCTATAGCTTTTACAAATGTTTTACCATGCAAATGCAATGTCAGGCTTTGGGTGCCACAGAAACATCCAGAAAATCCACCAAAATAAGCATCAAGTAACTGGCATAGATGACCTCAAAGTGAACCTTCCGGAAGACAGCCTTATCAAATGAGTCATCTGCACCTGTTCCTTGCTATTGGCAATTAGAACGCAACCTTCGTGAACATTCTATAGCACCTTCTAGAAGGCAGCCTCATCAAGTAAATTAGTTTCACCTTTGTTCCAAACAATTAGAATGTGACCTTTATGAACGTTCTAAAGCAGTCTTATTAAAAAAATGTCCACAGTCCTCGCCTTTGCTTAACCTTTTCACCTGCCACTTACCTGTTTCCCGGCTTCCAGGACTCTGTCTTGCCAGGTCAGCTCCCTTGTTCCTCTGCTTTGACCTCACCAAAAAATACGTCCCACATCAATCTTGCATCTGGATGGAAAAACAAGAAAATAAGGAGAGACATATCAACAGCCTTGATTTTGCTACGTGCTGAGCTCAGTCGCAACATCATGCTCGCAGTGAAGGTAACCAATGTTTTTGTTCAACCTATACATTCTGTTGGCAGGGCTCTGCCAGCAATAACCAGGATAAGGCTAACCAATCAAAATTAGCTTGTGGGTTTGATGCTGGAATCATACTCACTACAGTTTAAAAACTTTGATGAAGGAGCCTCTACGGACTAACTGAAAACAACTAACAACAAAGCTAGAGGTTGGTTGAGGTTTAAAAAGCATTCTTGAGGTGATACCTTAACAGATATAGCTAATACTAAACTAAAACCTTATTATTTGTTTGTTCATAGATAAAATATCTGCCTGTACCATTAATCAGACTGGTGTGAATGACTTCTGCATTGTTGCCATTGAGTAGACAACCCTCAGCATCGTTTAACTCCACATGCTCTCCCCATCCTAACCCACTCCCCCCTGGAATTTGTCACCAGAGCAGTGTCTCCTTTAACTCAAGGGCAAGTCTCAAGAGGATTCGGGAACTAGCATTTTCGCCCCATTGGAATCACTTGGGATCCAGGTAGGTGGCGTATGACACCAATGTTGTTCCTACCAGATTGGCCTTCACCATCCAAAGCGCTGTACTCCAAGTATCTAATCCTTTCTGTTGGTTATGAAGGATGGATTGTGATTGTGTTCTGTTCAGCTGGAACTTGGCTGTTCTATCTTCAGTACATCTCAGCCTTTTGGAAAGTTTCTTATGGTTATCTGAAGTAGGCCAATGTCTATGATAGCAGTATCAATACTATTGCTCAAAGTTTCTTATGTTGCTTCCAAAATGTTGTCAAATCTACTTCCATCAAAAGCTGGAGGTGATGCCCCTTCTCCTTTCTGGTCATTCTCCTGCCTTGAGATTGATGCCTTGTCCCACACCTTCGACTGTGTCTTGAACTGTGTTAAATTTCTCCATTTTGCTGTTGTTGTTAGTGGTAAGTAAGTTCATATTTTCAAATATTTCAGGATCAAGGGCAATGGCTTCTATAATATTTTGATCAGAATCATTTGGATAAACTTTGGGGGTGGCTTCCCACAATACTGATTGCTCAACAACCATCTTGTTATTGTAATGGAGTATGACATGAGGCTTTGTCTTTCAGGGTGTACACCACATTTGCTGTCAGGGGTTATTAGGGCCTCAACACAGCTATCATGCTCAAATCTCAATTGCAGAGGTGTCCTACCCCACAGCTCTCCCCACTAGAGACTCTCATTGATTGCTTTTCTTCCCCTGGTGGTGCCTCTTCGATGATGGCTTTTGGCACTAGCTTCTTGTATCTTTTCCCTTACTTATCTATCAGCAACCACCTCCATACAGCTTCTGGGTGCTTCCATTTTTTTGTAGATCCATGCTTATCAAGTCTCATGACTCCTTGTGTGCTAAATTCAGTCCTGGTGCTCTTTGTATTTTGTTTTCTGGCATTCTTAGAGAGCTCCATCACACTTCCACACTTTTTTACCGAGGTGTCAAGTCTGTACCCTGTCCAGTGGTGCGCTGCTCATCCCCTGTGCTATTCTGGCAGCCTCCATATTCCTTGTTGTCTTTGAGTGGTTGTACAGTTGCAAGGAATAGTTAGGGCTTTAAGTGGGCTGGATCCTGCCGGTGCTCAGCACTGGCAGTTCTTAAAAGCATATGCTGAAACAGGTCTCTTTCTGGCTCTCCCTGTTTGACGGCAGACTGGGGGCAGAACCCTCCATTTTGTGTGACTCCTGTGTTCACTGGAATGTCTGCTCTGATCCCGCTGTTTGAATACCCCCCAGTGCAGCCACCCACGCCCCCCAACCCCCGAGGGCCAGCAACGGGCTCCTAAAGCCATTCACTGCATGCCTTTCCATGGCAGAGCCTCCGCCATGGAAAGGCATACCCACCGCAGGCATTCTAATTTGGATGGCGGTGCCTACAAGGCGCCGCAACCATATTGTGTGCCTTTTCCACCCGGCCGGCAATCCGGTAGGCGGAAAAGTGGTGGATGGTCTTTCCGTACGCTGCGGTGCCCCTCGCCATACTACTATGGCATGGTGAAACAGGGACATTTGGCGGGCGGATCGCCACCACCGGTTTGGCAGTGGCGATCTGCCTGCAATCCTAATAGGCCCCTTCGTTCTTTGCTACTTTCCACAATAGAGGTTTTGATTCTGGGGCCGGCCAGGACCATGAACAAGCATATGCTATTACATTAGCTGTTATCCCTTTGTTGCACATTATTCCTAAAAGTCACGACTTTCTTCAAGACTTTAAAGATGGGTGGTGGAATATGGTCTAAAATTAGATCTATATTTGTTTATTGCAGTTGTATATGGTGCAAAGATGTTGAGAGAGCCTTAGAGTGTTTTACATAGCCACCAGAATGTATTACACATTAATTCACAGGATGTTGAACCGAGGTCAGGATTTAAGCCTGTTTTCCTAGTTCAAATGTCTGCACATGTAGACACAATTCTGCAGTGTTATAATTGGGCAAGGGGACCTCTACTAGCTCATATTTCTGCACCACTCCTTGGACTTTCTTTGAGACTAAATTATTATCACAATTGATCACAAATCCAATAAAGATAGGGGGGATGGTTTGTTTTACTGTTTCTAGGAATTCACAAAAGAAATCATAGCAGGCTTAAGTGAGCTCTCTGCTGAAGATTTCGATGGAACAACTGCAGAGAAATTCACAATAGTAATTCCCTCTCATGAGTTGTGGAGTGAAAGGAACAAGGTATGGTTAGCCTTGTAAATCAGGTAATGTTCACAAAATAGCACATTTGTTGGCATTCAGCAACTACAATTTGACCTTTTCCCACTCTGGATATGATCAGAGAGGTAACCCACGGCTAACATTATTTCCCCAGTAGATAAAGAAAGAAAAAGGAAAATGTGCATTGGTAAAATGGAAGTATGGGGAGTAAATTCCAAAATGAAGTTTAGGGGTTCACATTTCTTACTTGTTTTGAATTCTCCTCAGAGTGTTCTGCTAAATTGATTTGTACTTTGGTGTACCTATGACCAAATCGCCTAAGTTCAACAAGTAAAAAAAAAAAGCCAAAATTAATTGGCTTTCATTTCCCTGATTTTTTTCGTTCTGTCACACAGTTCACTTTTTGTGCTAAGAAAATAGCCCATAAAATCTTACAGATGTCGCCTTGTAATAAACTTTCATTTTTAATTTGATCGGATAGTGCAGGTTTTATCTCGCCAAACATGCCGCAGAGCATGTTTGAATAGACTCGTGTCCTGTGAAACCCTAATTTACAGAGCCTTCAACTGCTCTTCAATTTATAAAGTGTCATCTCATTACCAAGAATGTTCATTTTCCAATCCCATAAAATACTGCTGGAGTGACAGTTTCCGTTTATCCACATTAATGGCGCATCGGAGCGGCTCTGACCTTCCCATGTACAGATTCATTAAAATTGTCTCTGTCCTTATTGAGACATACTATATCCACGTACCCTGGAATTCTGCGGCCATAGCGTTTTCCACAGAATTCTGAATTTACTGTAACTATGCAAAGGGTAACTGGTAAATGCTTGGTTGCTGATTGCGTTATTATGGTGATAAACTGATACCACAGCGGTGAAATCTTTGCTCAGACAGTCAAGTCTAATAAAATAAATAATTATCACTGCCACAAATTGTACCATATTTTTCCAAAAGGTTTTTGTTTTCTTGACACATAATTAAGTCAACCTGACAGCACAAGTTGATCATTTATCACTAAATCATTTCTGTGGCCCAAAATATAGGGCTTTCAGGCCATCTTTCACTTGTCTGACTACCAATTGCAGGTCTGAGTGGGGTCTTCACTATGAGCATTTGGCCTGTCTTGCTAATGCTTGCAAAATTAGACAATATTTGAGTGAGTCCAGTTCATGCTTATAAGCCATGCCATACCCTGAAGCCCAGCATGGAACACTTGAAGAAGCCAGCACAGCTCTCTTCATGAAGAGAAGTAGCAATAGTTAGCCTGGGAATGATTACCCTTGTCAGCAAAAGTGGAAGTTGACAATTTTTTTAAGCCCGAACATCATTTTTGATTGTGAGAGAAACCATATGTAGACCACGATAATTGTGGTTAGCGTTATTTTCTGTTTTTCGATAATCTGATTATGCTAATCATGTCACACTCTACTTGGTTCAAGCAGAAAGGCATGGCTTGGCAGTTCGGGCTGGACTGTTCCCATGAGGCACAGGGTCAGACTGATTTGCATATGGCCATGTCTGAACTGGGGTGGCAGAGTGGGCTAAAGAACGGTGATGGATTAAACCCAGATCTTTTGACTGGGTGTGAGTGTTTGATTGGTTCAGATGCTTGTCCATCACCACCCCCCTTTTGTACGGCCTGTGTTTCGAGGAAGTGAGGGAGCAGGAGAGTGCCATATCTGTACAGACATGGCTCTCTCCTCCCGGCGCTGATTTCAGCTGCTGTGCGCTAGGCACACACCTTAGCGCTATAGCGGTAAGGTGTGTGTGCCTGAGTCTAGCATTGCCTTTGTACAGAAAGGGTGCCCTTCCTGTACAAAATTCTATGCCTAGACAAGTTTAAACACTTTTACCACTTTGTAGTGTGATGCACAGTGCAGCATGCATGCAATTTAGGAAAAAGAGAAATTAAAATATTTCAGAACGTTTGGCACTAAACCCTGCCTACAATTGTTTGTAGATAGGGTTTTGCATTAAAAGGAATGGGTGGTTGCATTGGAAGACCCATCTACCAAGCATGTAACACCCCCTTAGTGCAAGTACCACAAAGCAATGCTTTGTGCTGCCTTGTGTTACTTGTGGGTTACTTTCCAATGAAAAACAAGTGTGCTGGAAAGTAAATTGGTAAAAAAAAAATTGTACTGGTGTGCTGGTTAGATTAACTTTTTTGACACTAACTCAGCACAAAATGTTTGAAGATCTACCCCTATATGTGTGCTGAATGCACACTAACAACATTCAGGGTGTGATTTACACACAGTGGATAGATGTAAGCATTTCTTTGTCGTGCTGTTGCTATATCATTTCGTGAATACAAGTTTTAGTTGATATTTAGCCTTGAGACATCAAATTTGTATGATCTTGCATGGGGGTTTTCCCAAAAAAGTTATAGATAGCAATGCCTCGTATTACTTTGCTTTAGGCAGGCGTTCCAGGAGTGGAGCATGGGTGCTCCAATGCATCCACCCATGTATTTTGGCACAATCCCAGGTTTACTAAAAGTAGTTAACCCAGGTATGTGGCAAAATGCTACGACTCCCTGAACCAACCGTAAGAGGGGAAATATGTTAACTTCTTCTCCTCAAGTGCTACCTTTTTCTATGCCTGCAGCAATGTGCAGCACACATGGAAAGAGGTAAATGCCTTTGAGGATTGTTTTTGTTCAGGAAGGTATCCCTTCCTGCACAAAATCTATCCTGCCTGTAATGCACTATGGTGCAAGGTTGCCTGCTTTGACGCTAGGCACCACACAGTGCAACAGTGCTATGAAAAAGCAGAAATACACCATGGGGTCGATTCCGATTCGGGAAAAAAAACGTCCGTACGATTTGTATCCAGAGCCCTCTCCGTACGAATCGTACCTGTCCGTCCGAGTCGCGAAGTACGATCCGTATTCCGTGAATTCGTCCGAATCGTCACGATCCGTACATATTGCAAGGCTGAAACCGTGAACCGTACGACTCGTACACATACCGTACCGTACTAAACCCTGCCTACAATTGTTTGTAGATAGGGTTTTGCATTAAAAGGAATGGGTGGTTGCATTGGAAGACCCATCTACCAAGCATGTAACACCCCCTTAGTGCAAGTACCACAAAGCAATGCTTTGTGCTGCCTTGTGTTACTTGTGGGTTACTTTCCAATGAAAAACAAGTGTGCTGGAAAGTAAATTGGTAAAAAAAAAATTGTACTGGTGTGCTGGTTAGATTAACTTTTTTGACACTAACTCAGCACAAAATGTTTGAAGATCTACCCCTATATGTGTGCTGAATGCACACTAACAACATTCAGGGTGTGATTTACACACAGTGGATAGATGTAAGCATTTCTTTGTCGTGCTGTTGCTATATCATTTCGTGAATACAAGTTTTAGTTGATATTTAGCCTTGAGACATCAAATTTGTATGATCTTGCATGGGGGTTTTCCCAAAAAAGTTATAGATAGCAATGCCTCGTATTACTTTGCTTTAGGCAGGCGTTCCAGGAGTGGAGCATGGGTGCTCCAATGCATCCACCCATGTATTTTGGCACAATCCCAGGTTTACTAAAAGTAGTTAACCCAGGTATGTGGCAAAATGCTACGACTCCCTGAACCAACCGTAAGAGGGGAAATATGTTAACTTCTTCTCCTCAAGTGCTACCTTTTTCTATGCCTGCAGCAATGTGCAGCACACATGGAAAGAGGTAAATGCCTTTGAGGATTGTTTTTGTTCAGGAAGGTATCCCTTCCTGCACAAAATCTATCCTGCCTGTAATGCACTATGGTGCAAGGTTGCCTGCTTTGACGCTAGGCACCACACAGTGCAACAGTGCTATGAAAAAGCAGAAATACACCATGGGGTCGATTCCGATTCGGGAAAAAAAACGTCCGTACGATTTGTATCCAGAGCCCTCTCCGTACGAATCGTACCTGTCCGTCCGAGTCGCGAAGTACGATCCGTATTCCGTGAATTCGTCCGAATCGTCACGATCCGTACATATTGCAAGGCTGAAACCGTGAACCGTACGACTCGTACACATACCGTACGACTCGTACACATGCCGTACGACCCGACGAGTACGATCCGGGCCGGGGTATGAGGACGCGATTCGTATGGTCCATGTCAGGTAAGGGGCGAGTCGTACGGAAAAGCACACAAACACATACACACCGTAGGGTCCGTACCCCCATAATCGCAGGGGCACGAGCCGTACCCCCATTGTACGATTGGTGTACGAGCCGTACCCCCATTGTACGATCGGTGTACGAGCCGTACCCCCATTGTACGATCGGTGTAAGAGCCGTACCCCCATTGTACGATTGGTGTACGAGCCGTACCCCATGTACAGTAAAGTATAAGTAAATCTGTCTCTTGGTTTCTGGATTTGGAGGCTTGACTACATAGTTCCTCATTTCTATTTTTGTCCAGCTTTACTGATAATGTTCTGGGGATGATTTGCTGTTTGGGCCTTGGCACTCTACTATGCTGTAAGCCACAAATATTTTCTGTGAATCAATATTGCATATTTTCCCTGCTGCTCTCGTGTGTGTATTGCTGCTTTTGAATGGGCTCTATGCAAACTTCTGATTTTTTAAAGCATTTGTTGACTTGCATGTTTTTCACATTTTCTGCCCTTATATTTGTGGGATGGCAGTAAGTGTCAGTCATAGATAATATTTTATTCAAAACTTTTTTTTTTTTTTTTTTTTAAACCTTTATTAGTTGCGTTCAGCACAAAGAACATGACAGTGACAGCACCTGCAATTCATTACAACATTAAACGTGGTACATTCCAGAGAGAGGGAGCAGCTTCACTCGGGCTAGTACATCACAGGTACAGCTTAAAATGTACATCAAAGAGATACCAGTATACCAGGATCCACCCCCCCATTACAGGCACAGGTGTAAGGCGGATGATCCCCACCACCCCTCCGCTTTCAGGCATGAGGACAGGCCATCAGGGGCGGCGCCGCCACAACCCTCCAAACCTCCATCGTCCGTGATCTGTCCAGTCAGTAGGCTACGCCATTACGTGCAGCTTTGTACCACTCGCGCGGTGAGCGTGTGCACCCCTGCCAAGCAGCGCAACCAGCGTCTAGTGTAGGGATATGCAGGTCCTACCAAAGAGCGAGGCCGCGCTCATCGCTCCCCTTCGCAAGTGTCACCTGCATCAACGAGTATGTGTGGCCAACAGTGTGTGCGCCCACCATCACAATCCCAAGATTCGGATGAGTAAAAGAGGTCCCTCCCTAAAGCAGTGTCACCAGGCCTACGAGTGTTACCAGCCCCCTCAATATCAGTCATAAACAATTGTCACGACTACCCAATTTAATGTAGGTGGTGCAAATTACCTCTAACCATGTGTGAAGTAGTATGGTGAATGCGGTAAGTAGCAACCTATACGCTCACTGGCTCGGGACCGGTTCGTCATCTCCAGAGGAATCGCTGTGCGTCGCCTGAGACAGCCAGTACACTTGTAAGGGGGACCAAAAATCGCTAGGCGCGCAACGGGCGGGTAACAGTTCCGCATAAACACCATGCTGGTCCTGGCAGTATGTGAGGTCGTCGAGCCATTCCTTAAATTTTGGTGCTCTCCCTCTCCCCCACCTGCAAGCTATCCTTCGCTTAGCAAGGAGCAGCGCAATGTCAACAAATTTGCGGTCCGGTTTGGGCACTTGCTTGGTATACCCCAGTAGCATCACTATTGGTTCCATTGGTAGTGGGCCAGCAATCATTATCTGGAGTGCGGCGTGTACCTGTTCCCAATAGGTTTGTATGGCTCCACATTCCCAGGCCAGATGAAGGAAATCCGCGCCAGTCGCCCGGCACCTAACACACCTATCATCCTCCGAGAGATGAAACCGGAGTTTCCTGACTGGGGTATAATAGTAGCGTTGCACAAACTTATAGTGAATAATTTTCAACCGACAGCTGGAGGAAATCTTAGCCGTGACTGCACAGCAATAGCTCCATTGCTCATCCGTAAGTGCAGATGGCAGTTCGGAGTCCCAGTTAGTCCGGGCTTTCGGCAGTATCACTGGGCGTTGCCCACGTATAGCGGCGTACAGTTTAGACACTAAGTGCTTGCCACCGGAGACGAGCATGACATGCAATGGCAGTACCGTCCCAGGTTCTTCCGGGAAGTTGGGGAGTATTTCGCGCATACCCTGCCGGAGCCTGATATAGTAGAACACCTCCATGGGCGTCGGAGGAGTAGTTTGGAACAACTGTTCCTTGGTACGGAACGTTCCGTCCTGAAATAGGTCTCCCCATGTATGAAGGTGAATACGTTTACACATGGACCGAAATCCGTTTTCCGTTAAAAGAGAAAGTTTCGGGTGATATGCAAGGGGCAGTGCCGGGGAATAGAGCATGGGGGCGTCCAACAGTTTAGTTACTCTCCGCCAGGCATCAATAGTACAGGTGACAGTGGTAGCGGGCGTCTCAACATCCCCGATCAGTCCCATCAGCATGCCCTTGAGCGGGAGCGGATGAACGATCCAGTCCTCAGCAGCGACCTGTGGCATAAAGGGAGCAGGGTTAACCCAGTGGTAGGAGTGTTGAGCCTGAGCACTGAGATAGTATAATTCCATGTCGGGCACATCGAATCCTCCCCTATCGTATGGCTGCGTTAAGACCCTCCAGCCAAGGCGTGGCTGCTTTCCACCCCAGAAAAGGCGCAGTAGCTCAGAGCGGAGCCGTTTGAAAAAGTAGGCCCCCGGGTAGTAGGGAATGTTTTGGAATAGATATAAGAACCGCGGGAGGACGACCATCTTGATCAGGGAAGCCCTCCCTGCCATCGATATCGGCAAGGCCCGCCAGCGGGACACATTATCAGTCAACTGCGAGATAGCCACCCCGTAATTCGACCGGATAATAACGTCTTTCTCGAGCGACACCTCTATGCCCAGGTACCTCAAGTCTGAGCTGCACCATTCCAGGGGGTAATCCAGCGGGAACCGGGTTACCGATACCGTGAGAGGGAAGAATTGCGACTTCTTCCAGTTTATATGTACCCCGGACATGCCACCGAACGCCACGAATTCCCTCAGTAGCGAATTAAGGTGTTCTTGAGGGTGACGCACGTACAAAGTAACGTCATCTGCGTAGAGGGAAATACTTATCTGCCGCTGAAGGCAGTTGAAGGCACTGGCCTTGTGCAATTGTCGAATTCTGCAAGCCAATGGCTCTATCGCTAAGGCGAAAAGCAGGGGTGACAGAGGGCAACCCTGCCGAGTCCCCCTCGTGATCGGCATCTGCGTCGAAAGCACCCCGTTGACGACGACCCTGGCGACCGGTGAGGTGTAGAGTAGTTGCACCCAGGCTATGAAGATCTGGGGGAACCCCATTCTGCTCAGAATAGCTATCAGGTAACCCCACTCCACCGAATCGAACGCCTTGGTGGCGTCCAGAAACACGGCAGCGACCGGCAAGTCGGGCGAGATGGTGGGTATCAGGGAGAACAGTGTGCGTAAGTTATGGGATGTGGCCCTCCCCGGGACGAAGCCAGATTGGTCCGGCAGCACCAGGGTATTCATAAGTAGAGACAACCTGGTCGCCAGCACTTTCGCGAGAATCTTCGCGTCGCAGTTTAGCAGTGACAGAGGGCGATAGGCATTTCCCGGTTTCAAAAGTGACGTGATCGCTACCTCTCTCATGGAGCCCGGAAGTATCCCTACCTCGAGCGAGTCCTCGAAGACCTCCTTCAGCACCGGCGCCATTATATCGATGTAGCATTTATAAAATTCGGCCGGTAGGCCGTCCAGCCCCGCCGCTTTGCCATTGCCAAGGGACATGATCGCCTCTCTGATCTCGTCCAGTTCGAACGGGCATCCCAAGAATGCCCTATCGCTATCACTAAGCCAGCAGAGTGCGATGTCATCCAGGAAATTACCGAACTCCACCTCACCCACCTGCTGCGTGGAGTATAAACGCTGGTAGTGCTGTAGAAAGGCGGTTTGAATTCCTTGGGAATCCTGGTAAGTCCTACCCTCCCCATCAGAGATTTCCAGGATATGGGTGGCGAAGCGCTGGTGCCTCGTGAGAGCAGCCAGCACCTTTCCCGGACGGTCCCCCTCACAGTAGCGCCTAGCCGTCCAGTATTTGCCCCGGAATTTCGTTTCCCTGGCCGCTTCCTCTTCGTAGGTCGACAGAAGAGCCCTGAATTTCCCCGCTAGGTCAGGGCAGGGGTTACTGATCATTTCTGCCTCCAGCGCCTTAAGCTCTGTCTCGATCTTAGTTAATGTGCGCACTATGTCCTTCAGTATACCGCAACTTTTAGAGATCGTGATCCCCCTCACTGTCACCTTAAAGGCTTCCCAGATCGTTTCGACCTTGTCGACCGATCCCTTGTTTCGCGGAAAGAAGGCTTCAATCTCCTCTCCCAGTTCTTGTCTAAAGACAGGGTCCAGTAAGGCTGAGGGAAAGAGCCGCCACGGCGGTCGCACCCTAGCATACCCCGGCATCCCCAGGACTGTCAAAACAGGACAATGGTCCGAGTAGGTACGAGGCAGATGTTTCACCCGGACAACTCCCCCAGCGAGGCCTCGCGAGACAAAGCAATAATCGATCCTTGCCCAGGAGCGTGCATGTGCCGTAAAGTGTGTGCCTTCCCTAACTGATGTGTGTGTGTGCCTCCAGCTATCTACTAGCCCGGCCTCTGTCAGTATGCCCTGAAGTGTATCCCTGGCGTTAGTGTTGTACTGTGCACTACCGTCCGATCTATCCGCTACGGGACATAACGATAGGTTGAAGTCTCCCCCCCAAAGAATGTGAGTGGCTTCAATTTCCAGTACATGGCCCCACAGTGACAAAAAGAAACCAGGAGTGTCAACATTAGGCGCATAACTATTAACAAGTATTATGACATCAGTGCCCAATCGCCCCCAAAGGATGACGTACCTCCCCTCTCTATCCGCCCGCACTCCCAGCTTCTGAAACGGTAGCCGTTTGTTGATTAAAGTAACAGTCCCCCTAGAGTACGTGGAATAGGAGGAAAACTCTCTCACACACGCCCATCTACTCGCAAACTTAGGAATACCAGTCGGATTAAGGTGGGTTTCCTGGAGCATAGCTATCTGCACATTGTGTCGATCTAAATAAGCAATCACATTCCTGCATTTGCGGGGGTTATTAAGGCCACGGACCTTCCAGGACATTATTGAGACAGTATTCGACGTATCATCACCTGTGTTGGTCATAGTATCCCTGAAAGAAGCGTTCGGCCAATGCTGCAATCCTCAATCCAGACGCACCTGATGCAAATCTTTCCGCTGTCCAGAACATTCTCTGCCTATAAACAGCCGCACTTTCATACACATGAACTCCGGTACCTGCACACATGTCATTAAAGTCTTCCGCAACATCAGTTCTGCTTTCAACAACTCGCATCCCAGCAAACAATGCCCCCCCCTCCCTCCATGCACAACAACCCCCCCCCTGACTCCCAGCTCCCCCCCCCACCCACTGAAGCAACCCAATCTTGCCAGTACCGCATCCCCCCCCCTCCACCCCGACCCCAACAAACAAGATCAATAGAAAAACCTTTTGGGGAATCCCCTCCTAAGGACACTAGAGGAATGCACCCAATCACCCCAACACTCCCCTCTCGACCCACGTGCGCCATACGGGGAAGACAGAGAAGGTGGGGTGGTGCCTGGCATGTGTGATCCCTGCAGGCTTTCGCCCATATTGCAAGTCAGCTCCTTCCAACTCCTCCCCCCATACCGGAAGAATCACCAAAAAGGGATCATGAGGCCCATCCCAGGAGCGACCGCTGTTCATCACTGTCTCTGCTCCGCTGTCGGATCGCCCAGTCCTGGAGCACCTCCAGCAGAGGGGCAAGAAAAATGCACAAAAAACAGGTGTCGCTCAACAGCAATCAATAATACAGCAAACCCATCAACTATGTTACTACCGGCAGGGCCGGGCCACCCCGACGGTAGCAGGCATCACAGCTCCAGGTCCAGCCGCCGTACCAACCGTCAGGCAGTGGTCGAATGTATACAAGGACACAGTTAGGACTCCTCGTGCTCGGCAGGGTTCACGTCTGCCTCACCCTCCCTTTCATCTTGTCTGCCCCTCCTGGCAGTGCGTAGTTTCCGAACATAGTCCTCGGCCTGCTGCGGGTTCACGAAGAAGTGTTGTTTGCCCTGGTGGGTCACCCTGAGCCGCGCTGGGTACAGAAGCGCGTAGTCCACTTGCATGTCCTCAGCTTCCTCTTCACGTCCAAGAATTTCCTACGCTGATCTTGCACCATGGGCGTAAAGTCCGAATATAGGGAGAACTGTACGCCGTCACAAGTTAGATTCCGATGCGTGCGGGCTGCGCGAAGTGCCGTGTCGCGGTCCCGGTAGTTAAGCAACCGGGCGATGATGGGCCGCGGCTGCGCCCCCGGCTTGGGGACCGGGCCCAAGGAGGGATGCGCCCGCTCCACAATAAATTGGCTGGAGAAGGCCTCCTTACCCACTGCCGTGATGAGGATGCGCTCCACGTAGTCCTCCATGCGCCCAGTGTTGGTGGATTCTGGAACCCCCGTGACGCGAATGTTGTTGCGTCTGCTCCTCGCCTCCAACTCCTCGTTCTTCGCCGCTATAACTCTCAGGATATTGTCCATTCTAGTCAGGCGCGTATCGTGGGCAGCGGCCGTGTCCTCCGAGGTAGAGATGCGCCTCTCCGCCTCCCCCAAGCGCTCCTCATGAACCTCCAGTTTCTGTGCAACCCCATCCATTCGGGATGATAAGCGGTCAACCTTGTCGACTATCGTGGCGAAGCCCTGCCGCATCTCCTCCATCATCAGTCTCAGTTCCGGGGCCAAGGGGGGAGAGGGGGGCTCAGTGCCCGACGTGTGAGAGGCTCCAATGGTCCCCGCCATGCTGCGTAACGGTTTTTTGGCAGCCGCCGGCTCGAAAGATAGCTTGGGTTGCTTATTATCATTTTTGCCCATCGTGGCTTAGCTGTGAGCACCGTCCGGGCACTGCGACCGGTGCCAACGTCTGTGCCCACTGCTCCGAACCCAGTCGGCGTGTCCCAATGGCCTCACTTGCAGCAATCGCGGAAATGGCGGTATCAGCTCCTCGAGGGTAGAGGAATCACAGGCAGCCACTCCTTCACCCCCAGGGCCCCCGCATCAATGATGGAGCTGCGGGCGATGCGACGAGGAGCAGCGACAAGCTCCGTGGTCCGGAGTCCAGGGCGAGGTAGCGGGGGGTGGCGGTAGGCCGCAGGACGTAGTTGGAGGCCCGAGCGCCGAGTGTAGGAAGCAGGGGCCGCAGGCTGGGCAATATCTATGCCCTCCGGGGGTATGTTGTTGCCGCGCAGGTTCCCACTCCTAGGTCGCAGCAGGAGAACAGGGGCACCCCCGGGGCCCCGAGGCGCGATGTCGGGGAGATGTCCGCCCCCCTCGGCAGATCAAGGCCGGCGCCGCGAGGGTCACCCGGTCCTGCAGCGGCCCGCCGGGGCCGTAAGCAGCGCCCCAGCGCACCGCAGTGGCTTCGCAGGGGGAGTGACTCACCTCCGGCGCCGCACCAGGGCCCACAGCAGAATCCTCCGTCAGTAACACAGGCCCCTCAGCTCCGAGGCCCAGCCGCCTCGTGGAGAGCCGCGGCCTCGCGTGGCCAGGTGTCCGGACGCCTCAGCAGTGGGATCCAGCAGCGTTCACCGGTCAGGACTCCCAGCAGCGTAACTCCGGCATCCGATGTCGGATTCCCTCCAAAGTTGGACCGGAGGTGTAGCTCGGGTAGGTGTACTTGTACTGCAAATTCTGGGCGTCCACCCGCAGGACAAGAGGATAAATCAAGGATCCTTCTGGCCAGGCAGCCAGAGCCTCACTAGAGTGCGGCCATTAGCTAGTGCGCCCTCTAGCGCCCTCATTTTATTCAAAACTTTAACTGAGTTTTACTGGTCTCTCTGTTGTTTTTTTGTTTAGTTGTATACAACAGAAACCCAACCCAAAGGTATCAGGGCACTTCACATGATCACCAGTTGAGTTACAGACAGACACATTAATTTGTTAGGCACAGGGAGGGCCATATTACGATGTTAGTCAGAGTTGCCTCTGATCGATATCTCCGGGGTTGCGGAACCGACCGACCTCTGGTCGTCTGTCCTGAAACTGCAATTATAATGTTACGGTACATGGTGCAGTCACAAACTCCCATTTCTCTGTGGGAGCTTGTGCGGTGGTCAGAAATCGGCCGTACCACAAGCTCCCTTACAGAAATGTGAGTTTCTGTAAATCCATGCACCATGTGCTACATGTTGCAGGGATTTACATGGGGGGCACCTAAGCCTACAACCGGATTGCAAGAGGAGAAGAGGGCCATGCTAGGTGCTCCCAAAGTCGCTGTCCAACAGCCTTTCCATGTCGAAAAGGCCAACATGGAAAGGTTGTGAGAGACTGCCATCATAATCCTGATGGCAGATTTATAGGGAGGTTTCCGACTGGCTGACGGGCTCCTCTGGCCCTGCAGAAGCCAGTTACCACTCTGACCGCTGACATTATAATTCAGTGGTCAGATTGCATACCTACCATGTTGGTCAGTAACTCTCCTACGAGCGGTCGGAGGCTTACCAAACAACATGTTGAGCATCCCTGCTGAGACTAGAACCCGGCTCCCAAGCTTCGAAGTTGACCGCTCTAACCATTAGCTGTGAAGCACTGAATGATTCCTAGATATTGTAACCAATTCGCACATTTCTCAGAAATAATTGTATTTTGCCCTATATGTGCAGGACCCTGTGTTGTGTATAGGCTACAGACAACATCATTAATGAATTATTAACAGTTTAATGGAGGAGAGGGTTAGCGAGATAAAGATTGAGCCTAGTTAGAAGGATGACACATTCATATTACTTCACAGATCATGCAGTGTAAGTGATGTTGAAGCCTCCTCAGGTGTATTTAGTTAAGGGTGTGTATATGTAGTGGGTAACGAATACGCCAGAAATCTTTCCTAATCTTTGACATGCCACAGATGGATTATGGCATTTTAAGGTAAGAACGGGCTAGTACAGGAATATTTGATTAAGAGGGAGACAGAGGAGGTAAACTCGAAGTCAATGAATGGGTGGGTTACTGTGCCATGGTTTAAGTTATATTAAGCACTCACTTTTCTGCTTTGTAGTTATTTTGTAGTGGATTTGAAGATGGGATTGGCACCATAAATACTAAAAAATCAATAAGTAAATGTCCTTTACATATAGGTAAGGGATGTCAGAAGTATTGTGAAATTTATGGCTGATTTTGTGCTCTTTTTGAGGCAGTAGAGAGTTATAATTTATATATTTCATTTTATTGTAGATACAGGGATAGTATATTAGAGAGACTGTATATAGGAGGGTCCAAGTACTTGGACCGGTGTTCAGTGAAGGTCCTATCGAGTAGTGGATTATTTGCACGACTACAGAGGGCCTACATCTTTTATTTCAAACCAGGTGAGATTGTATTATGTAGGTGGGGTATGTTTAATATCCCAATTGTATTGAAAAAGGTTTTTATATATATGTTTCCTTTGAGTTTATGATGGAAGTCTTATCTTACCCTATTGAGCAGGAAATGAGAAAGGAAAGAGAGATAGTCTCCCTATATAACCCTTGATGAGAGAAGGGGAGTTTTTGTAGGAGCTTAAGATCCCTAATTTTGACATCACCACTGGGTCAGTCTGTATGATTAATTTGTTGTATAGAATGAAAGTCTGGGTGTTACGTTTGATTGGAACAAAGGTATCATGAATAGGATGTATGAGGTCATTTTATAAGCTTTCATGATTTACATGTTTTAAGGTATGAGTGTTTGAATGTTTAGTCAGGATGACGTTATTGTGGACAGAATGCATGTGACTTTTTTATAAGGGAACGCGTACTACATGAAGCTGTGTTATGTATATAGTTTTAAATAATAATTAATTTTGAAGGTTGTTTGATGGGTCATTGTTTTATGTCTATAGGGTAGATTTGTGTGGTCTGTTAGTTATAAAAAAAATCATAGATTTTATATCAAATTAGTGGGGGAAAGTTGATATAGTGCTGAAGAAGGTGGTTATCAATGAGAGTGTCCACCGAAATGCTTAGACAGAATATTTAAGAAAAATCTGCAGTGCACGGGGGTCTTTATATGGGATATGATATTTTCATGGACTCTTGTTGATACAATAAGCCGATTTGGTGGTTTATGAAGGCTAATGATTAAGGGCCTTATTATGATGACGGTTAGATGACAGTCCAACCGCCATCTTTTCCCAAATGGGACCCCCCCGACTGGAGTTCAGCAGTCCCGTCATAGGGATTAGAACGTAACCGACTTCGAGGTGGTTGAAATGTGTAATTTTTGTATTGCGGCGTGTGCTGCGGGCTGCAAGCACATGCCACAGTACAAAAAATACAAATTTTTCATATCCCTGCACTATGTGGCAGGTACCATGTGGTGCCTGCCACATGGTCCAGGGATATGTGGGGAGGCACCATGGGTGCCCCCTGGACCCAATGCTGAGAGCAAGGGGGAAGTGGGCCCTCTAGGGACCCCAAAGTCACTTTTCACCTGCCTTTTCATGGCGGATTAACCATGTATGGATTCAGGTCCTTCAGACACACAGATGCGAGGCGTAGGTCTCTCTGACCGCCAGCCATCCACCCACCATTGTAATGCGGCAGGCGGACCTGCACTGTCAGATGTCGGTGGGACGTTACCGAGTGTCTGAGGGTGGCAGTCACACCACCATCATAATAAGACCCTATGTCTTAAGTGTTCTCTCCAATGTTATTTTATTTATTATTGTTTTATTTTTATACTGTTTATTATTCTTGTGTGATTGACATGTGTTTTTAACATAAGGTGATATTTAGCAGAGAATATTATTGTGAAATATATTTGTATAGGAGGATTAAAGCTATACGTATGTTTCCAAACTTCTGTAATATGGGAAACATCCATTACAACACAGTTATTACATCGCAATGCTTTTACAATGCAACTGTTACAATGCAACTGCCTTTACAACGCATACCATTACAACGCATGCCATTACAACGCATTATAAGGTAAGGAATGGAGATTGTTTAGTGTTATGGTGGGTATGGGTTTTGGGGTAGATGGGAATAGTCATTTTACCCATACACTATCCAACACTTTCCCTACTGTTGCACTCACTGAAGTGGGAATAGTTATTTTTACCCACACACTGTCCAGCACTTACCCTACTGTTGCACTCACTGGAGTGGGAATAGTAATGTTTACCCCTACACTATCCAACACTTACCCTACTGTTGCCCTAAAATTATTATGCATTGTAATGGTATGCATTGTAATGGTATGTGTTGTAATGGAATGCCTTGTAAGGGTAATTTTTAAAACTGCATTGTAATGGCATGCATTGTAAAATCATGCGATGTAATGGTAGTTGCGATGTAAAAACCACGTTGTAAAAGCATGCGTTGTAATTGTTTGCATTGTAATGTCATATATTCTGATAGTATTTGGTTGTGGTGTATTTTTGTTAATTTAGGGTGTATGTAGAGTGGTGTTAGAATGGATTTTGTGAATTTTGTGTTTGTATTCCGAGAAGAAGATTAGTACTTTTAGTGATACGCAGAACCCTATCCCTTTGGTGTTTGCGGTCTGTCTCTTGCTTGTTTGACATTATAATCAATATCATCCTGTTTTGTCAGTTCCTACTGTTTTCATTTCATCATTTTGGTACTTACTTAATGCTTCCCTATTTGCAGTGGAAGTACTTTAGGCTTATGGATTTTATAAACCAATGAATTTCTAAATATTTTATCATTCTTTTTTTGTGAGGCATTCATGTCCAACTGCTACAGATGGTATTACTGTTGTGTATTGAGTCTAGGGGTGTACCACATTTGCGTAATGTGCTTTTGTGTAGCTAGATGAAAATTAATACATACGTTTGTGAAAAGCAAAAAAACAGACATTCAGCATTATATTTTAGCACAATACGTATCCTCTTATCTATTATGGATTTCAGGATGTAATTCAAACTATAAAATATAGCGCATAGGTAATTTTTGTCTTTCCCAATGCACTTGTGTTCATTTTGTTCCACCAACGGTGTGTAATTATGACATATAGAATAATAGCATAATTTTAAAAATTTCGAGAAACACGCATGATGTTAAATTACCAAAATGTTAAATGATTATTTCTGCATAACCAAAAATTTGCCTAGGCCTAATTATGCTCCGCATTGCATTCACTGCAGCATCAGCCAACCTTCTTATTTCTTCTTGCCTGTAGCCAGATGAGATGGAGCTCAAAGAGGTTCATTTCTTCCTTCATGGTGAATTTCTTGATCCTGAACATCTCGGCTAAACAAGAAGTGAAAATGGAACTCAAGATACTTATTCTGGGTGGGGGTGTGGCTAGCGGCATGGAGGACTAGATGTGTCCTTTCGGAGCTCCGATGGCCCAAAACTGATCCTGTTAAAATCCTTTGCTTACCATTGTGATCCTGTGTTGGAAAAGTACGGGCTGAGTGCAGGAAGATAGCACCTATGCCCAGACCGGGTTGTTCAGATGAAAATTGGCAAATATCGACAAGAAAAGTGACGAGGACCGGAGACCCGGCCGCAGACAAGATGGCGGAGGCCTGAGCTCCGAGAAGTGAGGGAGGCGTCACCGAAGGGCTGCGGGCTGATCTTGGGCCAGGGTGGCCAGGAATGGTGAGGAGTGGGCATCAGTGGTGCCCTGTTTGCCCCACCTCCTTCTCGCCCCCCTTCTCCATCCTTTGAACATGCGGGTGACTGTTGTAGTGCAGTCAAGGGTCACACAAAGCTGATCCTGGCGGTGGACTGAGAAGTGACGCACAGGGATGCCGGTGAGTTGTGCGGACCCGGCAGACAGACATTGGGGCCGGTGGTGGTGTTTCTGCTGACCAGCGTGAGTGATAGGCCGGAGATCCAGTGTGAATGTAACCGGTGTCTTTCACCTGTGGCCCGGAAGGCCTGTCCATGGTGTTACGGAGGCCATAGCCTGGAGGAACCTCAGAATCCGGCCGTGAAAACTGCTGAAGGGGACTTGGAAGTGCTGGGGGGTTCCTACACTGTTTGACTGCCTGCGGAGTGGTCGGCCGGCACAAACTCATCACTCGGTGAGCCCACAGGAGACAGTGAGCTTGGTCATACTGAGGCGGGCACGGCCGAGAAAGAGAGCCTTGATCTGTGCTGCGCCCCGGGGCTGCCAGTGAGGGGGAGAGAGGCACTGAACAGCCCGTCCAGATGGTGACGGAGCGACAACCATGTCAGGGGCACCAATTTGGCAACAGCGAAGGTGGTGAGGTGAGCCAGTGGGGGGGTCGGAGAGCGTGACTGAGAAGGACCCAGAGGCATGTTGAGCTGATGTTAGCGTGCCCCCCCACTCCCCACCTGCCCTCTGACTGCTCAGTAATCGGAACTGTGGAGTAAACCTGCGCCTGGGGACTCGCATGGTGTGGCGCCAAGAGACTGGCAGTGTGGCATGAGGGAGTTCCGGAAGTCGCCATCACGGGTCAATACGCTGCAAGGAGACCATGCCTAAGAATGGGGGCAGAGTCTTGAGGTGCCTGGGGCTACATGTGAATCAGTGAATTGGAACAGGGACTCCGCCTTTCTGTTGAAGGCTACAGTGTGGATGACCTCTGTCAAAGCGGTGCGTCTGCACTGCAGCGGACCATCGACAGCTGGACTTTCCCGCCGCCAAGGGCATACGTAAGAACCATGACATTCCCCTTGAGGGACAGCTCTTGAGGAATCCGCTGCTGAAGTGGCCACACAAGGAAACACCCGCTGAGAGCACACAGCTCACGGATATGGGTGACCCCGCGATTCTCCGGGCGTCTTTACCCTTGCTGCCCACATGGGTGGCAGGAGCAGATGGCGCAGGACAAAGACCCAAAACCACAGAGACAGGGGAGGGACAAATTTGCTAAACCACTGCCCTTGATGGACCACCCTGCCTCCGCCTCCACGGATCCACGGATGCACCGGATAATAATGTTGTCCTTCAAGCAATTCAGTCTTTCAGAGAAGTGCTGGAAAGTAAAATTGACAGAATTAAAATAGACGTTAATCTGCCTAGCCAAGACCTGCAGAATGTCTCTAAGAAAGTCACACAAGCTGAGCACCGCCTATCGGAGGTTGAAGACACCGCACACATGCTCCTAGGAGAGGTTACAGCCTTAACAGTGGCCATGAAGGTTGTGCTCTGGAGCGTCGATGATGCTGAAAATCAGGCACGAAGAAACAATCTCTGCTTTCTCAGCTTTGCAGAAGCCATTAAGGGGTCAGAGGCAGGTGCCTACCTTTCAAAATGGCTGCTGGACTCACTCCCCGATGCGGGCTTTTCACCATGCTTTATAATCGAGAGAATACACAGAATTCCGGGTACTCGGTCCACCATTGGGAGCCCCACCATGTCCGCAGATCGCAAGTTTTCTTAATTATCAAGACTGAGATCTCACCCTCCAAGAAATCAGGTAAAAGGGGGAAATCTGGATGGATAATACTAAGATCGTGGTGTTTCCGGACTATTCCCGAGAAGTGCAGAAGCAACACAAAATGTTTGATTCTGTGAAAGATAAACTACGGCAGATGCAAATCACTCTCCTTTTCCCCAGCTAAACTCAAGGTGATTTATCAAGCCAAGACACTGTTTTTCAAAACTCCAGGAGAGGCCTGGCACTGGTTATAGGAGCGCCCTCTGGTGCGAGCAGCAGGGAGCCCGGCGCCACTCTCGGAAAAATCCACGTCAATACGCAGTCACAGACCCAGATCGCAGCGCCTTAAGTGGAGAAACACTGCAACTGTCCCGAGTGCGCAACTTAGGGCCGCCCCGTATCGGAGCAGGAGGGTGGCAGGGTCAACACCACAGGCCTCGGACTCTGAAAGCACACACCGCATGGATAGAACCAGCGTGCAATTGCAGACGAAAGATGCCGCTCTGCAGCGATCGGCGAACTGCACCGATCAGGACATTACAAAGGGCTCAGAGGAGGATCACCCCTTGTTGCAAAACATTAATCTCCTTGAAAATCAGGGAGAGGCAGGCACTGAGAACGACAAGGACACTCGGATCAAACAAGCCGGTGAAGAAGAAAGATGAGCAGTATCAGGCCTGGAGAGTCACACGAACAGTAAGCTGCCAGTGGAACTCGTACGCCACCCCATGTTTTCAGTTTCCCCTGGTGTATTTGAACTCCCTTCGTTCCTTCCCCTTGTACTTTCCCCCTCCCCCTTTTTCTTGTGTTGCCCCCTCCCCTTTTCCCCCTTCCTTTCTGTTTTCACCTTTTTACTTTAGGTTGGACTTTTTTAACTGTTTGCTCCTGTGTAGAGTTTCCCCGCCTCCTAGCTAGTTTTAGACATCAGCAGCCTGCGAGCCTGGCCCGCAGATAGCCTAGTTAAAGCCAGTAGACCTGAGTGGGGAGGGGCTGGAGGGACAGGGAGAGGCTTGAGGAGGCAAGTTTGAGGGGATGGGCGACAAATCTCTCCAATCCAAATACGACACAGTTGGTCATGTTGACCCAAGGGGTAGTTGGTTGGATAATGAGGGAGTGTGGGGGGGTGGGATGGGGGTTGGGGTTCTTACACAGTTATTTGGTAAAACAGTAGGAATGTAGGCACTATGAGGTTACAGAAACAGACACAGAGTAGCCGGGGAGATGGTTCTAACAGTGGGATGGGCACAACACAACACCATGATGGCGACACCTAACCGGGGGACATACTCGGTCCTCTCTTCGAATGTCAATTGGATGGGGAATAAGGTCAAGACAGGACTGGTGGTGGCGTATTTCAAACAACTAAAGCCAGATGCCATCCTTCTGCAGGAGACACATCTAAAGGGTGCACACTGTGGGTTTCTGGGCCGAGGGGCATATAAGACACTAGCCCATGCCGGGTTCTCCATCGGGGCGAGAGGCGTGGCAATATTAATTAGGAAAAGTCCACCATTCAGAACTGAACGCACCTGTACAGATCCCAATGGTACATATGTTGCAGTGAAGGATGTGTGGGACAAATGAAACATCACTTAAGTTAGTGTATAAGCACCCCCCAGGTTACAAAGTCAAACGCTGGAGAAGCTCGCAGCGGTCCTGTTGGAAGTGGGCTCCGACATACACATCATTGGAGGAGACTTCAATGACGTAATGGACCCCACTTTGGACTGCACGACTGTCCCAACGGGAGGCCCCAAAGCGACACTGCTCATACGGTTTGCAGACACATTAACACTTAGTGACCAGAGCTTATTCCTTTTATTCAGGAGCACACAAAGCCTTCTCAAGGTTAGACTACATACTGGCCCCGGCGGGAGAAATAGGTGGGGTACATAGGGTAGAATATCTGGCGAGCGGTCTTTCGGACCACTCGCCCTTGTGGCTCACCGCGGGTGCCCATACACAATGCCAGGCCGGGGAATGGAAGCTCAATCCATGGGAACTGAGGGACCCTCAGGTTGCCAACGAAATCAGGGTGGACACTGAACTATATTTTCGTGAAAATGTGGGGTAAGTAGACTCCGCCATCACATCATATGGGAGGTGTATAAACCCGTTCTGCAGGATAAAGCCCAGAACATCATAGCCAATAAAAAGCGCAACGAAGGTGAAGAAATTGCAGGACTTGAACCCCAGCTATAGCAGATCGAAACACAGGTTATTGCAAGCGATGACCCTTCCTTGCTGTGAATATTACAACGTTTTGAAAGGGAATGTTTTGCGCTAGCCAAGAAGGACGCGCAATACACAATACAAGCCATGCATTGGCGCCTGTACGATGCAGGTGACAAGACAGGTAGATTGCTTGCATGGCTTAGCAAAAAAGAGTTAGATAGTAGGTGGGTGGCAAAGATACAGACAGAGATGGTCAGACTCATACAACTCCCGTTGAAATAGCTAACGCCTTAGCTGGGTATTCTGAGGCCTTTTATGCGCAATGCTCTCGGGCAGAGCCAGCACAAATCCAGGCATATCTTCAAACAATACAGTTCCCTACCTAAGCTAGCAACCAGCGAGTCGCAGACACTGGACGAAAAGATCACAAAAGAGGAAATCATAGAAGCCATTGGTCAGTTGAAAGCTGTGAAAGACCCGGGCCCTAATGGGCTCCCCCTGAATTTTTTAAGAAGATCGTGACATTATTTAGCCCATACTACCTTCAGCTATGTTTGAAGGCACAGGAGGGGGGCAGTCTCCCCAGGGATTTGCGGACGGCCACGATTGTAGTCATTTTCAAGAAGGACAGGCCGCCGAAAAAAGGGTAGCACCTACCAACCTATCTCCCTTAATAATATGGAGACCTAAATACTCTGCAGAATACTGGCCAACAGACGCACTGTGGTAATAACTGGTCTCATTCATCTGGATCAGTCTCATTTTGCCAAAGAGGTCGACGAGACTCAACCGTAGGAGGTTACATACTTGGCTTGAGGTGGTAAACACAAGGGAAGATCCGCACCTCATCCTGTCCCTCGATGCTGAAAAAGCATTTGACATTTTCCATTGGCCCTTTCTAATGCCCACTCTGGAGGAGTTTGGATTTTGCCCTGCCTTCAGGCGATTGATCGCCATTCTATATGAGAGACCCCAGGCTAGAACCAGAGTTAATGGTGTGGTGTCACAAGAATTCTCAATAGGACGGGGCACTCGACAGGGGTGTCCCCTGTAACCTTTCCTCTTTGCTTTGGATCTGGAGCCCCTGGCATGTGTCATCCGAGCGCGCCCATGTACAATGGGATTCCAGGGAGGAGAGAATGATGACTTTGACAAGTGCATCTCCCTGTATGCCGATGACATACTACTGGATGGCACAAACCCTGAAACAACGCTCCCTAATATTATGGCCAGCTGCAAAGACTATGGTGCACACGCGGGATATAAAATTAACTGAGAAAAATCATGTCTCTATCCAGTGGGCCTGAGTGGAGGACCCAATGCCTGCCCAAGCCAGCTTCAGTTAGCCCCAATGGCATCAAAATACCTAGGAATCTATGTCGCAACAGATCCAGCAGTGGCGCTGGATCGCAATCTTTATAGGGTGCTTGGGGAGTTTTGCTCAGATGTGGAGAGGTGGAAGTCCTTGCCGTTGATGTTGCTAGGCAGGGCAGCATTTTATAAAATGATAATGCTCCCCTTATTCTCATATGTTCTGCAAAACACGTATCAGCTGACTTTCCGATGAGGTGTTCACTAAATTTGACAACACACTGAGGAAGTTTCTCTGGGACGGGAGACCACTGTGGATAGCGTTGGCCACATTGGAACGCAACCAGTATTATGGCGGCATCTCCCTACCTGATCTTTGGGCATATTACTGGGCAGCTCACTTAATTGTTGTGAATGAATGGGAAACATGTGGAGAGAGCCCACCCCACGTATGCACTTGAACTAACACAATTCGCAGGGTGCTCGTATGCACACTTCATCTAAGGGGAGAGGGGCTATGCAAAGCTCCTAACAGCTACACGGATTGTAATAGCGGCTTGGAAGAAGGCAGAACAGCAGATGAAATGGGATGGCAGGATGACCAGGGAATCCCAGCTTTGGGTGGGGAACCGGCTTACAGAAATCGCAAAGCTGAGAGGTTTTGGGAAGTGAGACTCTTTGGGTATTTCACAACTTAAAGACATATTATATTGTAAGGAGCTGGTAACATTCTCTCATCTCTAGACTGAGTATGACATGAGTGAGACGCAATATTATAAATACTTGCAGCTGGCGCATGTGTGGCGGGCACAACCCATAGAGGCCGGCGACGTCCCCGAATATACCCAGTTAGAGGGACGACTCCTGATGGGTGAGAAAAGGCAGTCTCCTTGACATATAGAACCATAATTAACAACAAGCCAGATTCCCTGCAGAAGTTGAGGGCGAAATGGGAGGCCAACTTGGGGGAGAGGGAGGATCTGGATTGGGAAATGGTGCTGATGCGCCCCCGGGAGGTGACTATCAAGTCTCACCTTAGATTGATCCAATTCACATACCTGCACAGAACATATTATGATAGAGCTCGACTGCACCCCAACTGTTTGTGATGCAACATGATCGAGGGCACATTCTTCCATACGATATGGGAATGTTTGCAGAATCAAATGAACTGGGCAACCCTGCTGAAAGAGCTAGACGCTATCTAGGAGGGGGTGATACCCTTGAGTCCCCTGTTTGTCCTGTTGGGCATACACAGAGAGATTGACCTCCCCCAGACCGAAGTTAACACTGCCTCAACTAGGATTAGTGGTGGCCAAACGCAACCTGGCCAGGACATGTGGGGCTATACCAAGCCCATCACTGGCTGAATGGAGAAGGGGTATGGACATGTACATGTTAGTAGAGAAAACAACAAATACAGCACGGGGCTATCCCAAAAAGTTCTAGAAAATATGTAAACTGTGGCTAAAGCACTATAGTCTCACACTCACGGACTCACAGTGAACTCTCAGGGTGGGGTGACATGGTGCCCTCTATGAACACTGAATTGCTGTTTGCCTGTATACCACTGCTAGTGAAATATAATGTTGATGTAACACTGAAAGAAATCATGTGCTCTGAAGATGCGTACTGTTTTTGTATTGCAATTAATAAAATGCCAGTAAACACATTCCCCCACCCCCCCAATTTTTTTTTTTTTAAAGAATCTTATTAAAGTAAAGTAAAGTCAACATTTGTAAAGCGCACAATCACCCGTAATGGTCTCTAGGCGCTGGGGGCCGTCGGGAAGATTAAGCGAGCTATTGCCCAGAGTCACATGGTGCTGGGCTAACCTGCCGCCGGAGCCGGGGATCGAACCGTGGTCCCCAGATTCCAGCGTCAGTCGCCCTGGCCGCGGCGCCACACCTTCTCCCACAAGGGTATTCTGGCCAAGAAAGTGGCCAGGAAGAAGCCATACCTCAAAACACTGCCAATAATGTAGTCTGGCAATCAAATACTCTTCATTGTTTGGCAAACAAAGCGCAAAATGGTGCAGCTGTTACATAGTCTTCTGGATACCAACACTGAGGAAGAGCACTTGGATCCAATGTACCATTATTAAATCATTGGTACATAAGAGACAAAAGCCCCTTCCTACCAATGCTGTGGTGAAAGCAAGCATGGATGAGAGTGGTGTAGGTTCATCCCAGCAAACATAACAGGCAATGGACTCTGGCACAAATGTGGTAGGAGAGGAGCAGGATATTGTGCTAGCTTCCTCATTCACAGTATGCTCTCTAATCCCGTTTTCTCCAATAAAATAAGGTCAACTATCTGAGCTTCCACAATCCCTCCTACAGATTTAAGTGGCAAGGGGTGATGCCTGAGCACCACCATGGGAGGATAAGAAAAAGCAGCTTCCAGAAAGAGAAACAATAGTTGGCAGTCAATCACTGTAAGGAAGATAAATATTTCATTTTTAAGGTGAAAGTGGCACCAAAGAAGGGTAAATCAATTTATGCTTCTATATTTTGGAAATCTGTTGTATTCTACTCTTTACATATAATCACAAAATTACTGAAAGGCGTTTCTAACCTCCTGTAACATTTCGGTTGAGTTTGTCAGTGCTTATTGCAAAAACTAATAGTCTGAATCCTAGAGATTGCGGACAAGGGCATCCTCATACATCAGTATTGGAGCTGGGCTTCTTGGGAGATTACACGCACAGTTCCTAGTAATGATCACATGACAAAGGAACTCACCAATAGAACAAGCAGGTGAATAGTAGAGGTAGGCGGAATTTGCAGAGATTTAATCTGCAGAATTTCACAAAGTTACATGAAAACGCCACAATATTTTGTGATGTTCCGCCCACCCTAACTTTCTCTCATGAGGCCTCACCCTGAACTATTTATTAAACGCCTATTAAAGGTCAACATCACTGCACATTCCCAAAGCGATGGCATCAGCAGCGAGTGAAAGTAACAGTACAACCCAACGTTATTGGCTGACAGAAACACTACCCATTGCACAGAGTGGGAAACACAAATGAAGGACCTCCGGGTATCATTAGATGACACCCATGGAGGCATTACAATGGCAACATCAGTATTTTGGAGCTTCCACTCTCAGGAGCTGCACCTACACTAGGGTAAGAGGCCCCACCATACCAGATCTCAGTGGAGGTCACCCAGAAAGACCGCCCATTCTCCCCCTAAACAAGCCCTTGCACAGCTTTATCCAAGTGCTGAGAAGGCCGCAAGGCAATCTAACCACTGGCAGCAACAGTACAAGCTCCACCTGTGGTTTTAGAAAAACGTCTGCGACACAGATCTGTGGCCCACTATTTGCAACCCAAGCCGATGGGCAAGGTTCAACCTGCCATGGTCGATTCACAGCATTCTCTATTTATGTAATGGAAGGGTCTGTTACCAGCACTTTAATGTATTGCTAAATTTAAAAAATCACCCATAATAGCTAATGTAAGGAAGGAGTTGGATAGGCTCGATAACTTACACTTGACAATTGTTGGACGTACCAATATTGTAAAAATGATGATATTGCCCAAATTTTTATATATGTTTAGAGCCATTCCACTCCTATTTGAAGCTAAGTGGTTTAAAAGCTGCGAGCACATATTGAATAGGTTTCTATGGGTGAAGGGGAAAACTAGGAGAGCCCTTCGTTATATGTCACTCCCTCGTGAAAGGGGAGGGTGGTCACTTCCAGATCCTAAACTCTATTATTGGGCAGCGGCCTTTCAGTATATGGCGGGCCTTTTAGGGGGGGCGGAGGTAGAAGGGCAGGACAAATTAGGTACATTAGCTATATATGGCCTGGTTATCGGGGCAGAAGCAGAAAATCTCCTATTGAATTTCACTGATGCGAGCTATTTTAAAAGAACCAGATTTAAGACACTCCAGGCTGCATACATGGTATGGAAAACGTTTGCAAAAAAGTTTGGTCTGGGGAAATATAATGCTTATACAAGAATGAATAATAATCCTACCTTTCCGTATGAGGTATTCAGCGGTCCAGCTTTTGATGAATGGGGGAGAAAGGGAATAATTATGATTGGCAATGTGGTTGGTCCACAAGGACTACTGCAATTCTCAGAACTGCAGCCTTTATATGATTTAGATATGAGACACTTCTTTAAGTATTTGCAAGTCAGAAGTTTTCTTATTACAAAAAGGGGGGGCCGGCTGGATTTGGCAAAAACCCAATAATGGAAATTATTCAAAGGGGTGTTGACTGTACGATTAAAAGATAGAGGGCCCGATGTAGGTAAATCTTTTTTACCTCTTCTTAAATACCGATTCATAACGAATCGGTATTTAAGAAGTGGTAAAAAAGAGGAGGGGAGATGTAGGTATTTCAGATTCGGTAAATACCGAATCGTTAAGATTCGGTATTTACCGATTCTGTAAATACCGAATCGGTAATGCCCATTGATTCCTATCGGCATTGAAGCCCATAGGAATCAATGGGCATTACCGAATCGGTATTTACAGATTCTGTAAATACCGATTTCAGCAAAGGTGCAGGGGGTGTCACTTTGACACCCTCTAGCACCCCCAATACAGGCATGTGTGCCATGTGGCACACAGACATGCCCTAAGGGCATGTCTGTGTGTCACATGGCACAGGTGTGCATGCACAGATGTGCATGCACACCTGAATTCGGTATTTTACCACCCAATAGGATTGGGTGGTAAAATACCGAATTCTGAAGGCCTGTGGCACTCTGACATGTGCCAGCTACATCTGCATTTACAGAATCGGTATTTTACCGAGTCTGTATTTACCGATTCGGTAATTTTACCGAATCGGTAAATTCAGAATCGGTAAAATACCGATTCTGTAAATGCATGCCCTACATCTGAAAACCCTAATACCGGTCGGAAACGGCCAAATTCTGCTGTTTCCGACCAGTATTAGGGCTCCTACATCTGGCCCTGTATTCTAAACTGACAGAATCAAAACAAGATGATATGGGAAAATGGGCAGAGAAGTGGGCAAATAGCCTGGATATTGGGGCGGAAATTTTTTATCAGTCATTGGAGCTGGGACAGCAAACTCTCTGCTCAGCTTCACTCAAGGCACAACATTATAAAACCCTGTACCATCTATATTACACACCTGCAAAAATAGCCCAATGGGGAGGGGTATCGGGCACTATATGTTTTAGATGCGGGAGTTCAGAGGCAGATCTAGTGCATATATTTGCTGTATGTCACCACCTGCACATAACAAAAAAAGATATTGAAACTTTTCTAAGTATACTACTAGGAAAGGAGGTAGTTTTAACCCCAACAATAATACTTCTAGGAGTTAATAACGAAGACATGCAATTGTATGGTAATAGATTTATCTTCTTGGCCATGGCAGTCCTGAGATTATGTATAGCCACGGCATGGTTGGACCCTTCGCCACCAACAGACTCCCAGTGACTAGGTAAACTGCTCTCAATATACAACTTAGAAACTGCAATATATGCAAGAAAGGGGAAAAAGGGAAAAAAGCTGGGAATACAAATTTGGGAACCTATCACATTAGGGAAGGAGGGAAATTCTTAGTTAAATTAGAACGCCATTAAACTAGCTGACCGATATGGCTTTCTTCGGCTTTTTTTTATTTTTTTTAAAGTTTTCTCTTTTTTCCTTTTCTTTTTTTTTTGTTTTTGACTGTTTTGTATATAAAAAATGATTAAGTAAGAATGTAATGAAGGTAATTGCATTGTATCAGCCTGTACAAATTGAGATTGTATATGTCTTTCCTGTTTATAAATTAAGTGCTCTGTACATGTAAAAATGTTTAATAAAAATATTTTTTTTTTAAATAAATAATCATTATGTAGCAGAGACCTGCTGCTTAGTATACAGAACTTTAAAACAACATAGGTAACAGTATTATGCAGTGCCTGGACATTTGTTGTGCTATATGTAGATAGACTATAGTAATATCAATAAAGTGAGACGTGGTATGTCCTCTCCATCCTGCCATCACTGTGAAATCTTTCTTCTCCTTAGTGGCCCGCAGCGCCGCTATGTACGGATTGTCCGCAGAGGTGGTCCTCTCATGGATGATGGTTGCGTCCGCCACCGTTGGTACCGCCGCTGTGCTTTAGTACCGCTGCTGTGACATTATTGCGCCTTTTGCTTCAGTTACTGTTCTAGAGCTGGATACAGTGCAGTTTCCACTCTAAGCACCTTCTGAAACTCTTCCAAGAGTAAGGCGCAGAGGAGGGAAGTCTTGGCAACCGCAGATGGAGAGTCCACTGGTGTAGGTTTGGGATAGACGTAATCTTCTCGCCTTGCGCTGAACAGCTGGACTATCTGCGGGCACGCCACCCAGGTTTCCTCTCACTTGCACTGCACAAGGTCTGTGAATACAGCAGATTCAACTAAAAAACTGCTCGGATAGATGCTCCTGCTGACTACACAGCCAATGAGCACATCAGTATTCTACTGCACACTAGCATTGGCTAAGGTGACACCAATGCTCCAATCCAAAGTCAGGTTAGACTTTAGTTTTGCCTCTCACCAACAGAAGGCTTCACAAATCGTTTCAGCCATAGAATCGGTTATTATAGGATGCAGAAGTGCTAAAATAAAGAAGAAAGGGCATGTGTTAAAAGCAGGGGTGAGGAATAGTAAACTCTGCCATGCAGCGGTTAGAGGAGTTTTTGCGGAACTCCCCGCTCCAAGCGGAGCATAGAATGGCAAAATCCTGCAAACTCTGCCCACTCCCAGTGTAAATATATATATATATGTATCTTTCTTTATTCGGGTGCAAAAACATCCAAAAAAGATACAGTCAAAAATTCATACAATAAAAAGAAAATACACCACATAATATATAAGAAAGCATTTCATGCAGCAAAAACATCATAACATTTTAAAACATTGCAATATGATAAAACTCTGGGGGACAGGACTGTACACACCCATGTTCTAAAAGAACTTAACCAATGCAGGCGGCACAAATTCAGTCAATTCTAGAGAGCCTAGATCTGCAAGCGGCCTGCAAACAACTTATCACTGCACAGAGTGTTAAGGGGTTAGGTAACAGCTGTAAGTGCAGGAGTGCCACTTTAGCCTGCCTAAACGTCAGAGTTTTTAACAAGGGCCAGAGAAAACACTCTCAGTGTGTAGCTGAACTCATGAGAATTAATAGATGGCCTCCACAAGTAATTACAAAATAAACATTTTTAACTGAGCATGCTTGTTTACAAATGTTTGCCTCTCAAGTGTCAGGAGTGGAAAACATTTAAGGCTCATAGATAGGCACATTTGGTTGGCTAGGTTTGCATGAGTAAGACCATTTAGCTGCAGCAGGTTGCAGTTGCATTAAAACAGTGAGATGCAGTAAAAGATTTCACAGATGCACATCATGCTATTGCTTCAACACTGAGCCCTTAGTCCAAATTTCCCTGCAAGAGACCTTTTTAGGAGCCTATGGAATAAAAAAGGAGTTAACATAATCCACAAGTTCAATTTATAGTGTTACTAATTCTGCCACACAGTGAGGAACAAAAAATCAGTAAATGGGACTAACTATAGATTTATTACAAATTCAAAGCCAAGCTGATGTACACTAATCTCAAAAATACATTGTACAAATACAGAGTAACTACTGGCAGACCAAATCATTTAAGAAAGTTAAGTCTCAACAACATAAAATATACAAGAAATTCAGTTATGAAAATGCAGAACATGAGGAACAGGATTTGATGATCAGAATATGATTTGCGTTCCTCTTGCCTAGGTAAATGTAAATCTAAGCTACCTAAACTAAGCCTACTCTATGTAGCACTAATTGAGGAAACCTTAACTGGATGCTGTAAAGAAGGAAAGTGTCAGCATTTCAGAGACTTCTGTAGAAGTTCTCCAAAATTAGTAATTTTACGTAGCATAAAGCCACAAAACAGAGAAAATCAAAGAGGTCTATACCCTTTTAAGTCTAAAGGTCATCTGACTAAAAATAAAATGTGATCACCAATTAAACCACAAAAGAACAACTGAAAAACCCATTCAAATGTCTCATTACTTTCTACCTTCATATGGTAAAAACTTGGTGACTACTCTTGAAACTCCTTTCTCTTGGTCCACACATCAAAACCTCCTTGAATTCCTTCTTTATCCCAATACAGCATGGACAATAGCCTTCCCATTATTCAGTAGTGCCTCTCATCCTCACAAAAAGTACTCCTTCCGAGCCTCACTATCTCTCTGTTAAACCTGGAATTTATGAAGGGACTACCCCAAGACTTTTTGCTTTTGGCCTCCTGTTTTTTACCTATTTTTCATTGGCGTTATGACTCTCAGCACTTTACCACTGCTCTTCAATAGTAAAGTGCATATGCTCTCCATGTAAATTGTATTACTGACTAGTGCATCCATGATTGACATATTTGATTTAGTAGTAAGTCCCTAGTAATGTGCACAGGTGTCCTCTGGGCCTGTAAATCAAATGCTACTAGTGGGCTGGCGATACAAAAGGAGGTGGTGATGGACGGAGCATCTGAATCAATCAAACACTCACACCCAGTCAAAAGATCTGGGTTTAATCCATCACCGTTCTTTAGCCCACTCTGCCACCCCAGTTCAGAAATGGCTATATGCAAATCAGTCTGACCCTGTGCCTCATGGGAACAGTCCAGCCCGAAATGCCAAGCCATGTCTTCCCTGGACCGGAAACAAACTTCCGAGGACCGGTTTCTGGCATTCCAGCCGTCTTCAGCCCGGCTTGCTTGAATCCAGTGGCAAAGTGAGCAAGGGACTCACGTCTGAGCATACCCTGCCACACTTATGGTGGCCAAAAGCGGTACAAAAGGGGGTGGTGATGGACGGAGTATCTGAATCAATCAAACACTCACACCCAGTCAAAAGATCTGGGTTTAATCCATCACCGTTCTTTAGCGCACTCAGCCACCCCAGTTCAGACATGGCTATATGCAAATCAGTCTGACCCTGTGCCTCATGGGAACAGTCCAGACCGAACTGGGTGTGAGTGTTTGATTGATTCAGATGCTGAACTGGGGTGGCAGAGTGGGCTAAAGAACGGTGATGGATTAAACCCAGATCTTTTGACTGGGTGTGAGTGTTTGATTGATTCAGATGCTCCGTCCATCACCACCCCCTTTTGTACCACTAGTGGGCTGGCAGCACTGGTTGTGCCACCCACCAAAGTAGCTCTTCCAATGTGTCTCAGACCTGCCACTGCAGTGTCTGCACGTGCAGTTTTACACTGCCATGTCGACCTGGCAAAAGTGCACCCACTTGCCAGAACTACCGCTTTGCTTTTATCACAAATAAGTCACCCCTAAGGTAGGCCAAAGCCAGCCCCATGGACAGGGTCAAGTACATGTGAAAGGTAGGACATGTATTCGTGTGCTTTTACAAATCCTGATAGTGAAACATTGTGCATTTCATTTTTCTCTATTGAAAGGTTCTTTCTTCAATAGGTTAACATGGGGTCTGGCTGGTAACTCCTTTCCCATGTAGATTCCCATTGGAAGCTGATAGAAAGTTGGAGTTTGGGATGTCTGAGCTCACAACTTAAAAGCCTGCATACTTCAAAGGCTGAAATTAGTATAAGTAGTGAAGCTTTGACTGCAGAACCTTAGATTGCTACTGGACTAAGGAACCTGCCAGGAAGAAGAGCTGAAAAAGTTGTCAGAGGAACTGTGACTTTGCTGTGTGCTTTGCTGTGTTGGCCTGCTGCTTGCTGCTTTTGTCTTGGGCCGCAAGAGGACTGGAATGTACATGTATCATCCTGCTTTCTATGTATCTCTACGGGCTTGAAGTACAGCTTGCCTCCTATTGGAAGTCTCAGGACATCAAGAGAACTCTTTAGGACTAAGGAACATGGCAAGAGTAAGAGATGGAGAAGCTGGAGAAGCTGTCAGAAGGACTTACCACTTTGATGTGTGCTCTGCTGTGTTGGCCTGCTGTGGCTTCTTCTGCCAGCGAAAGTGATACAAAAGGGGGGGGGGTTCCTTGGATGCTTGATTCCAGGTTGGGAAAGACATGGCTTGGTAGTTCGGACTGGACTGTTCCCATGAGGCACAGGGTCAGAGCTGATTTGCATATAGCCAGTGTCTAACCCAGGGTGGTGTGGAGTGCAAAAAACGATGGATTTAGGCCCAGATCCTTGTACTGGGGTGAATGTATGACATTGTTCTACATTCTGTCCATCAACTGTGTGTTTTTGCAATTTTCACCCCGAGTGGACTGGGTATGCTCAGACGTGAGTCCCAGGCTCTCCACACCACTGGAGTCAAGCTATCCAGGCTGATGAAGGCTGATAGCCAGAAACCGGTCCTTGGATGCTTGATTCCGGTCTGGGAAAGACATGGCTTGGTAGTTCGGACTGGACTGTTCCCATGAGGCACAGGGTCAGAGCTGATTTGCATATAGCCAGTGTCTAACCCAGGGTGGTGTGGAGTGCAAACAAATTATGGATTTAGGGCCAGATCCTTGTACTGGGGTGAATGTATGACATTGTTCTGCATTCTGTCCATCAACTGTGTTTTTGGCAATGGGCAGTGAAAGGACTGGACTGAACTTTCTGTAACTGTTTTCCTTAGTTTCACCAAGGGCTTAGAGTAGAGTTTGCATACTGTTGGAAGTCTCAGGGACATCAAAGACTTCAGGTTCATTTGTGAACAGCACTGGAAACTGTGTGTTTCGTGATGCAAAAGAAGAAAAACAACTACGATGCTATCAACGATGCTGCTGATGGATCTGTGACCTGAGAGCAGCACCCGCTTCGCAACGCAACCCTAGTCCCACTGATGGCACCAGCCAACACCGTCATCGAGCCGCTGCTTGCACCGTGACCTCTGGGGACTGCACCCCTCATCACATCACCACCCTGGTATTGCCGATGATGCTGCAAATTTGTCACCGGCACCGCTGTTTGTGCCGTGACCTATGGACACTGCTTTTAGAGAGCACAAACCATCGCCTGCTTCATACCCTGCACCCTGGTCTCACTGACGATGATGCATCCCACTGATATATAAGGCAATGCATGCACCTTGGCCTGTGGGCACCTCTCGTGAAGTACATGAAGCATCCCCCGTCCCACACTGCAGCCCTGGTCCACCAACATCATCGCCATTTACTCCAACCTTGTCAGCGGACACCGCTGATTGCACTGTGACCTGTGGGCACAGCATGAAGCATCGCCCCACTTTGCATTTGTACATTGGGTCTACTGACAACAGTGCTTCAGCAACCATGACGGAGCTGCCTGCACCGGGACCTGTGGACACTGCACGTTGCATCGTCCCACTTCACACCACAGCCCTGGTTTCACCAATGATGCTGGACACTGTCACCAAACTGCTGCCCATACAATGACCTGTTGGCACTGCATGTCGCATCGTCCGGCTTCACATCACAGTCCTGACGCCATTGACGCTAGTGCTCCTGACTTCCACCTCACACAGTTTGATCAGCAACATACGTGACATCAAGGGCCTGATGACTCCTTCAACGACCTCTGGAACCGACATCAGCTGACACCGGCGATTCCTCACCTTTTGAGCTCAGCGCAAGGTCTATGATGCCTTGCATTTCCAAGGTAGTGTTTGAGGGTCTTCTGACATTGTAGCTGGCCTGCAACCTTCTGGTCAGCCTAAACTGTTGGATTTATTTGTTCATGACGCCGTGACAGAGGTATCAAGTTTAAGAAACTGTGGGGCATATGTATAAGCCCCTGTTGACACGGCAAAGTCACTTTTTGTGCTGTTCCCGTGGCGATAGAGGCCTTGCCTTATGTACAAGGCAGTGTTAAGCCGCTTAACGTGGCCCAACGCTACCTTGTAAATACGGCACCCTTTCACGCTATGTTTAGCGTGAAAGGGGCGTGCATTGGGTGTTGTGGTGGGCATTCTACTGCCAGCCAGCCGCCAGAATTTAATTAATAAAATGAATTTCGTAGCGCACCCTGCATCGCAAAATGCGATGCAGCGCATGCTACGAAATTCGTTTTATTTATTAAATTGTTTACTTACCTGCAATTATCCATATTCCGTTGTTTAACACCCTCCACCCTGCCCCTCCCCCGCACCACCTCCCTGCCCCACCGAACTCCCTCCATGGGCCGTGGCTGTCTACCGCAACACCTATTGTATTTGACACCTATTGTATTTGTACAAGGGTGGTGTACATAGGAGGCAGTGCCAAAATTAGGACCAGGAAAACCCTGGTCTTAAGTTGGCAAAACAAGGGGAAATGCATTATTTCTCCTTGTTTTTGCTTTTTCGTGTGTGCTGCCTTGTGCAGCACACATGGAAAATACAAAATGCCATGGTTTGTTTATATACAGGAAGGTATCCCTTCCCGTACATAAACAAACCTTTTTAAAAAATTCCATTTTGTAACTTTCATGCGGGCTGGATGAAGCCGCACACGTGGAAGTTACAAAATGGCATTTTAGGATTGTTTATGTGCAGGAAGGAACACCTTCCTACACATAACCAATCCTTCCCTGCACGCAGACACCCTTGCACTCTGGTGCAAGGGTGCCTGCGTTGGGGCTAAGTTGTTAAACTTAGCGCCATCACAGGGGGAAACACAAGGCTGCACCACATTCTTGTAAATATGGTGCAACCTTGCGTTTCCGAAGTGGCTGAGCGAGTCGTTAAGCCCAGGAGGCTAATGACGCACTCCACCACTTCTATTGTACATATCCCCCTGTATTTTAAGTAGATTCTTACAATATTCTTATTTTTATTGCAGTATGTTGGATTTTTATCGTTTTTGTCATGTTTTACAAAATATTGGCTATTTTTCTAAAACTGGTGTGGTGTCATTTTGTACTATTTTCACTGTATTACTGGGTGTTATTTGCAAACACTTTACACATTGTCTCTAAGATAAGCTTGACTGCTCGTGCCAAGCTACCAAAGGGGTGAGGAGGGGTTATTTTAAAAGTGTAACTCCCTAATCCTGACTAGAAGGAAGGGTCCCTAGCTAAACAGGGTACACACCTGCCAAATGGAGATACACATTTCTAACACCCTCATACACAGTTTGCTTTTCCCTAACTATGAGATCATATGAATGCACCTGCAGAGGTGAGAAACACATTGCATCCCTTGCAAACTTTCACGATGAAGGTTAAACATAAAATTCAAATGATAAGGCCATTGGTCAAGTTAATGTGGCCAGCATCTTAGTACATGTTGAAGTGCATGGTTATAGACATATACAGTTATAAAATAAATCCAGAATACTATTCAAGTGAGTATTCGATTATGTAAGAATTACATAGGTGCAGATATATATGAGAACTGTAATGTGATGTCACTAAAAGTAAAACATTAGTATGCACACTTATATAAAAGTCGTGATTATTCAGTAAATGCACTTTCTGTATCTGTTCAAGTGCCCTATATTATGTTAATAATATTAAATCACACAAATACATAGGATCATGTGTATGTATATATGGCATGGTGTAGCAGTCGCGGGAGGAATAGGCAACACGCTAATTTTAGTCTTTGTGGGTTTTATTTTGAAATATAGAGAGTCTGAGCTTTTCTTCCGGATGGTTATTGTTCCTCGTGGCGAACGGCTTCTCGCGGCCTTTCGGATCCCTGATTCAGCGGATGCAGTCCTACGCCCTCTGTCGGGTTTCCGTCGAGGTAGCTCTCCTTCGGTTTCCGTTTTGCCTCTCGAGTGAAACAGAGAAGAAAGACAACGGTATATCAGTTGTCGGTTCGATATAACTAGTGTTTTACGGGTAAGGGAGTGAGGGTCCAACTAAGCATGACACACAACTATACTAGTGAGGGGTTTTGTGCTCAGGGGAAGGGAATACCAGGAAGGGTGGAAATATAGCCCGGGCTTTAGTCCGCAACGGCTGTCTTACGAGTAACCCAGCCCCTGAATCTCTCACGTACCTGGCTGAGCCACACACCTCCCGCGGGTGTATGGCTGGGCGGCTCGTGGTGTCGGTGGCCTCCTGGCTTCTCCGGCTCCGCGTTCTCTTCAACGACTCCCCGCCTTCTCTCCTCGTACGATGTGCTTCTCTGTTCTGCGCCGCTTCCGCCTTCCTCTCCACTCCGTTCTCTCTGGGTGAATAAACACACCCCCGATTCGTTGTTTCCGGAATAAGACGTCTCCGTGTCCTGATGAGACCCTTCCCAGTCGTAGGTCCATTCCGAATTAAAGGGCCACTGTTCCGACTGTGTTTCTACCTCTGTTTCGACATTCTGTGGGAAGTATAATGAGTGAGAGGTAGTAGATGTCAAGTGTCTTTTTGCAGTTTGTTTACAGTTTGTTTCTTGTGATGACCCCATGGTGTTACACACCTCCCCCTCCGGACACTCACGATCGGGGAGTGGGTGACCAGATAAAAAATCCGCCCCAACATTCTCACTGCCCTTCCGGTGATGGATAGAGAAAGTATATGGCTGCAGTGACAGAAACCAACGTAACACTCTAGCATTGTTAGCCTTATTGCGGGCCATCCACAGCAGAGGTGCATGATCAGTAAAGAGTTCAAAACGCCGTCCCTCGAGATAATATGCTAGTTTTTCAATGGCCCACTTGATCGCGAGGCATTCCTTCTCGACAGTGGCATATTTTAATTCCCGCGGGAACAGTTTTCTGCTGACATATAAGATCGGATGGTCAAGCCCATCGTGACCTGTTTGGGAAAGCACCGCCCCTATACCATAATCCGATGCATCGGTGTGTAAGGAAAAAGGGCGAGAGAAATCAGGGGATGACAACACTGGAGTGGAAGTAATCACGGACTTCAATACTCGAAAGGCCTCCTGCATTGGGATAGTAGGACGTACCGGAGATGATGCTTTCCCAGTGTTTTTCAAAGCATCCTTGAGAGGGGCGGCAATGTCTGCAAACTGTGGAATAAATCGTCGGTAGTACCCAACAAGACCCAAAAAAGATCGTAATTCCCTCCTAGTGGATGGAAAAGGAGTGTCGGCAATCGCTCTCACTTTTTCAATTTGTGGCTCAATTAAACCATGTCCCAAAACATATCCAAGGTATTTAACCTTTTGGAACGCGAGTTTACATTTCTTTGCGTTCACAGTGAGACCTGCATTCCGTAGAGCCATCAATACTACAAACAGGTGTTTGAGATGAGTATGCCAATCCGGGCTGTAGATTACGATGTCGTCTAGATAAGCAGATGTAAAATCCGACAATCCAGCGAGCACAGTGTTCATTAGACGCTGAAATGTCGCTGGTGCTCCATGAAGGCCAAATGGAAGCACTGTGAACTCAAAGTGCCCCTCATCTGTCGAGAACGCAGTCTTTTTGATGTCTTCTGGTCGTAGAGGCACTTGCCAATACCCTTTTGTCAAATCAAGGGTAGAAATGTATTTCGCATGGCCCAGTTTTTCAATTAAGTCGTCCACTCTAGGAATGGGATAGGCGTAGAAGAGCGAGATGTCATTAAGAGCGCGAAAGTCCATACAAAACCTTCGACTGCCATCGGGTTTAGGGACCATGACAATAGGACTGGACCAATCACTTTTAGAGGGGCGAATCACTCCTAGGCGAAGCATTTCCTCCACTTCGGATTTAATAGCGTCTCTCCTGGCTTCGGGGACTCTGTAAGGTTTAATCCTAACCTTTTTGTGAGGTGGTGTATCAATACAATGTTCAGCTAGAGACGTTCTCCCCGGCCGGTTGGAAAATACGTCCCCATAATGTACCAGTGTCTCTCTCAATTCCAACCTTTGATGAGCCTTCAGTTCCTCATTGTGAACAAGCATGTCAACAGTAGAGCCAGTCGAGCCTGAATCTTCAGTCAAATGGATGTTGGCGGGAGGTGGACCCAACCATTTTTTTAAAAGGTTGATGTGATATGATTGTTGTTTATGTGAGGCAACTTGCAATTTATAGCTAGTGCGCCCAATAACCTCCACTACTTCATAGGGGCCCATCCATTCTGCCTTAAACTTATGAGAGGAGGAAGGCAGGAGAACTAAAGCCCAGTCCCCCACATTGAGTTGCCTCCATTTCTTACCCTTGTCGTAAGCATTCTTTTGTCTATGCTGGCTAGCTACAAGATGAGTAAATGCCAAATCCCTCAATTTGCCCAGTTTAGATTTTAGAGCCCTGGCGTAATCAAGAGTGGCACTTGCCTCTTCCGACTGTTCGTTAACCCAAGCGTCTCTTGTCATTTCCAACAGGGAGCGGGGTTGACGGCCGTACAGCAGTTCAAAAGCCGAAACCCCCAAGCTGCTCTGTTTCTGTGCCCTGATGGCGTATAATGCCAATGGTAACATTCGATCCCAATCATCCCCGCTGACTTCCATCATCTTACGGAGGGTGGATTTCAGGGTACGGTTGTAACGTTCCACCAGTCCGTCCGTCTGAGGATGGTAAACAGAGGTACGGATCTGGTGGATGTCCAACGTGCCACAGATTTCTTTCATTAATCTTGAAATGAACGGCGTACCCTGGTCAGTTAAAATCTCCTTAGGAAAGCCAACCCTGCTAAATAGTTCAATCATCTTGTCACCAATCTGTTTCGAATTGGCCGCAGACAAGGGAAAAGCCTCGGGAAACCTCGTGGCGTAGTCGACCACTACCAAGATGTGTTGGAACCCCTTCTTAGTCTTGGGCAATGGCCCAATAAGATCCAAGCCGACCCTTTCAAAAGGCTTTCCAATGACAGGCAAGGGCTGTAACGGAACCGCCGGTGGCCGAACCATATTCATCTTTTGGCAGATCTCGCAGGACCTACAGTAAGAGTCCGTATCTTTATAAATACCGGGCCAAAAAATTTCCTGAGGATATTCTGGGTCGTTTTTTCTGCGCCGGAGTGGCCGGCGATGATATGGCTGTGTGTGAAGAAAAGTACTTGCTCTCTGAAAGAGACAGGCACTAATAGTTGAGCAGGGTCTCCCTCCTTTCCTATTCTATACAATAAATCATTCTGGATTATGAACCCGGGAAAAGCCTTAGAACCCTCAGCTCTTTGGTGGGCCTGGTCCCATGCATTGAACAGAGTGGGATCACTAATCTGTGCAAATTTAAAGCTCTTATCCAAAACCCAGGGGTCTTGTGAAATAACCGAGTGTACCGGAATGGTTTGTGCGTCCGATGAGCCAAAACCTTTAGATCCTCTATCTGTGTCGTCCAAACCGACTACTTCTTTCAACAAGGTATCAGCTACACATTCACAAATGAGTTGTGCCACTCTATCACCTCTCTTGATCTGAAAAACATCAGGCCCAAAATTAAATAGGAGGATTGCAACATTGCCCCTGTAATCTTCAACAATAACGCCTGCCCCAACATCAATGAAGTATTTAGCCGCTAGGCCTGAGCGTGGAGCAATCCTGCCATAACACCCTGGGGGAACTGCGATTTGCAAGTCCGTTTTGACTAGTGCTTTCTCCCGACCGGGTATTACATAATCATATGCGCTGTATAGATCATAACCTGCTGCCTTTGCAGAACCTTTAGTGGGAGATGTTGCATACTTCGTCAATTTCACAATTTGAAGGCTACGTACAAGGGGACGTTCTTTTTGTCTACTACCCTCCACATCTTTTTGGCTCTTAACCGCTAGTTTATCTTTAAACATGTTCAGGAAGTTGGGGTTATCTGTCCCAATTATTAGGTCTTCGGGTAAATTGGACATTACCCCCACCCTTACAGCTTGTGAGGTTCCTACTGCCAGTTCTATAACAATGTTAGCAATGGGGTAGGGTCGGATATCCCCATGGACACATTTAATATTAACCATACCCTGAGGGACGTATTGTTCTGACTGAACATATGGTGATTGGATTACTGACTGCCGACAGCCAGAGTCTAACAATGCTAATAACGAGTGTCCATTGACTTTTACACTTACTCTAAAGGATCCTCCCATCTCCGCGGAGAATAGAACGGCCTTGGGGAGGTATCCGACCTCCATAGGTTCTTCCTCGTTCCTTTTTCTCGGACAAATCCGGGCAATGTGGCCCCATTGCCCACAATCAAAGCATTGTGGACCCGTATTTGCACTGTTCTCGGTCCTCCATGTACGGGGACGTGTAGTTTCTCTACCTCGAAAAATATTCTTTTCAGGTCGCAGTACTATCTTCCTCTCTTTTTCCATCTCAACGGGGAAACTTTTAGGTTGTGCACGAGTAAACGATGAGGCCATTTCCACAGCTTGGGCGGTTGTCAAATTATGATGTTGACGAAGCCATTTTTGGGTGGCGTAGGAGAGAGCCTCAAGAAACTGCTCTAAATAGATACGGTCAAGTATTTCCTCTTTACTGCTCGTAGTGGGTGTGAGCCATTTGTCTGCGGCCATCTTTAACCTTACAAACAAGGTTTTAGGATTTTCCCCTACAGAACCTCTATCTTTTCGGAATTTTAGGCGATAGGCCTCAGGGTCTAATCCTAAGTGGTCGAGTATTATTCTCTTGATTTCTGCATACGTAGTGTCCCCCTTTGGATTTGCCACTTGATAAGCGGCCTGGGCTTCTCCTCCTAATAGGGGTGCCAAAAAAACGGCCATTTTGCTACTGGCCAACCGCAGGCCCTGGCTGCCCTTTCAAAATTTAATAGAAACGCATCGGGATCTTCCCCGTTTCTATACTTTTGTAGAGAGACAGCTGGTGTTCCGTGGGTTATGGTCCTTTCAGTTGTTCCTCCCCTTAGAACGGGATCGACCAAGGGTTGTTCGCTTTTCTCTTCGAATGCTTTTTTGATTACCTCTCTATCTGCTTGAGCTGATACTAAATGTTGTTCCAAGACCCACTCAATTCGTTCCTGTCCCTTTACTAACTGTTCTACAACCGTTTCCATCTGGACTCCGTAGATGGTGCCTATGCCCGCATTCTCCACCACTGTAGCAGTCGCGGGAGGAATAGGCAAAACGCTAATTTTAGTCTTTGTGGGTTTTATTTTGAAATATAGAGAGTCTGAGCTTTTCTTCCGGATGGTTATTGTTCCTCGTGGCGAACGGCTTCTCGCGGCCTTTCGGATCCCTGATTCAGCGGATGCAGTCCTACGCCCTCTGTCGGGTTTCCGTCGAGGTAGCTCTCCTTCGGTTTCCGTTTTGCCTCTCGAGTGAAACAGAGAAGAAAGACAACGGTATATCAGTTGTCGGTTCGATATAACTAGTGTTTTACGGGTAAGGGAGTGAGGGTCCAACTAAGCGTGACACACAACTATACTAGTGCCGTAGTGTGGGGTTTTGTGCTCAGGGGAAGGGAATACCAGGAAGGGTGGAAATATAGCCCGGGCTTTAGTCCGCAACGGCTGTCTTACGAGTAACCCAGCCCCTGAATCTCTCACGTACCTGGCTGAGCCACACACCTCCCGCGGGTGTATGACTGGGCGGCTCGTGGTGTCGGTGGCCTCCTGGCTTCTCCGGCTCCGCGTTCTCTTCAACGACTCCCTGCCTTCTCTCCTCGTACGATGTGCTTCTCTGTTCTGCTCCGCTTCCGCCTTCCTCTCCACTCCGTTCTCTCTGGGTGAATAAACACACCCCCGATTCGTTGTTTCCGGAATAAGACGTCTCCGTGTCCTGATGAGACCCCTCCCAGTCGTAGGTCCATTCCGAATTAAAGGGCCACTGTTCCGACTGTGTTTCTACCTCTGTTTCGACATTCTGTGGGAAGTATAATGAGTGAGAGGTAGTAGCTGTCAAGTGTCTTTTTGCAGTTTGTTTACAGTTTGTTTCTTGTGATGACCCCATGGTGTTACACATGGTCAAAACATAAAAGGTTGGAGCTCCACTATCCTTACTGCCCCTTTCCAAATCTTCCAAAACGTGCTCAACATATGTTTGTTCTTTTTCCAATAGAACCAAAAAAGTCTCTTCTGTCTTGTATGCTATTTAAACAAAATAATAATGAAAATAAGCTAAACCTACACCATAAAGTAGGCTATTGTGCGTCAGGGGATGAGCTTCCTGCCTGTTGACAAAGCCATTGTCCTAGTCCCCTGAGCGTCAGCATGAAAGACCTTTTAGCCAAACTGGTGAGCAAAAGGAAGCACACTTCTTATCCGTTCACCAGCTGCTTCTGAGATTCATCAGGTAGGGGAATGGGATCTACTCTCCTAGTAAGGTGGGCCCACAGAAAGAGGCTGAGAGCTGTGGCTGACGAGCAGTGTTCTTGCATCCCTAAGTGGTAGAGGCCAATAATTGTGCCGGTTTAGGGAAACTTTTAAACAAATGTATAACACACACCTTTGGAACTTTCATTCCAAAGGCATGATGTAAAATACAGAGTTGATTAGATCAATCAATAATAAATGAGACTTACCATCACCTAATCCTATAGAAGGCCTCACTCCAGCACTTCAACCACCTTCCCCTTCAACACTGGGATGTGTTCCTCCTGAAAGGTGGTAGAAAAAAAGGCAGTCATTTTTCTACCACCAAAGAACCATTCATAGCGTATGGTTGCAGTTGACTGGCACCCAGGTATGATTTCAGGCAGACTGCGACAGAGCACTGGTTGGATAACCAAGTAGGTGTGTCCAAGTTGGAGATTTTTCCTTAGGAATTAGCCTCTGAAATGTTAGTTGAAATCCTCCTGTGAGGCAGGGTTAGATTCTGTAACCAAGACGATTTCTCCAAGACCTGATAGCTTTTGCACGAGGTCCCCATGAAGCCATTGGTTTGGGAAGGAAAAGCTCTGAGTAAACCGCGATTGTGCTCGAGAAACTCGTGGATACAAAGACCTCCATCATGGTAGATATGTGGAGAAAGCACACCTGCCCAGCCTCGACCAAACTCACGATTTGTTGGGGCTGATTAATGCGTTACTGAATTTGAGCTTCTACTCGGGCTCCTGCAAGTGCTTCCTGGTGAATTTTTTAAATACCTCATGACCCCTGAATTCCGTTCTGCCGCGGATCGTAGAAGTTTTGACATTTTCGCGTTCCGTGCAGAACACGAAAATGACTAAATTTCGGAACGGAATTTGCCGCCCACCCCTAATAAACACACCCTCAATAGGAGTGGGCATTTAACTTTCAGTGCTATAGATGTATTTTCTATGCCCTCATAAGGAAGTTAAATAAGCCAACTAGGAGTCATCAAATGTAATAATATTTTAAGGGTTGGAGCACATGCACTGGCAGCTGGAAGAAGTGTCCCAATGCACAGAGTTAAAAAAACATCAACAGAATTCTGCAAAAAAGAAGGTGACCACTTAAAAACTGAAATTTTCCCACAGAGAGCAAGTCTCCGGTTGAACTGATGCACACCCAGGGCCAGATGTAGGTTGCCGAATACCGACCGGTATTTGGCTTTTGAGATGTAGGTGGGTCTGAATTTACAGAATCGGTATATTTACCGATTAGGTAAAATTACCACTTCGGTATTTTACCGAATCAGTAAATATACCGATTCTGTAAATGTATATGTAGGTGACACTCCTAGGAGTGCCACAGGCCTTTAAGAGTCGGTATTTTACCACCCAATCCTACTGGGTGGTAAAATACCGAATTCAGGTGTGCATGCACATCTGTGCATGCACACCTGTGCCATGTGGCACACAGACATGCCCTTAGGGCATATATGTGTGCCACATGGCACACATGCCTGTACTTGGGGTGCTAGAGGGTGTCAAAGTGACACCCCCTGCACCCTTGCAGGATTCGGTATTTACCGAATCTGTAAATACCGATTCGGTATTTCACATTGATTCCTATGGGCTTCAAGGCCCATAGGAATCAATGTGAAATAACGATTCGGTATTTACTGATTCGGTAAATACCGACTCTTACCGAATCAGTAATTTTTTACCTACATCTGCCTCCTTCCTATTTACCGACTCTTAAATACCGATTCGGTATGAGTTTGTATTTAGGAGTCGGTAAATAGGAATTACCTACATCTGGCCCCCAGAGAGGACATGCCCAAACTAACCTCAGACCGTAAGCCCTATTACAAAAAAATATATGGTTTCTACAGTGCAAGTCCTACCTCTGCAAGTTAATAAATGCATTGCAGACAGCACATATCATGGAAACAGAGCAGTTAGTTCACTTCCCTATCTGTGTTTCTTAAAAGTACCACGCTTACTTTTTAAGAGAATTTGCAGTTAGTACCTGCATGTCACCTTATGGTGATCTTCAGGGCCCTGCTCAGTGCTAAGAAAAGATGACTCACATAGACACTAACAGCATGGCACCTGCATAATTGTTAGTGTCTCTTCATGAACATTGTGTCATGCCTTTGGAGTGGAACACAAATGGTGCAGTCGATCAAGGCACTCCTAAGAAGTGTGTCCCTCAAGGACCCTTGGGATCCTTCGTTCTAGCTCTCTGATTCGCCTGTCATAATATTAATTTGACCCAGGAGCTTGCTAATGGAAGCTAAAACTGCTTTGCAACAGAGACAACTTCTGTAATAGAACCACTGAATATCTCATTGAGTAGGTAGGTGCAACTCCCTGAATTACATAATTCGTATTGGTATATGGTTTAAAAACAATATGGGTTTATCTAATTAGTGGAGCTGAGAGAGCATTGGCACTCACCACATGGATCCCCTTTGGCATGTGTGTATCTTTTTTTACCTGCTAGATGTTGAATAACTTTCTGCCGGTTCAGCCTTCTCTTTGATAAACCTCTTTTTAACATGTGACATTAGTTGTGCGATTTTACCTTGAAAGGTGAGCACCAAAGCTGCTCTTTGATGCCAAGATCCAGACTGTACAAAAACGGGGGGGTTTGGCCCTGTGGGAAAGAGGGTAGGTTGGGCCACGTAATGCTCAAAGCCTCTACAATTAATTGAGACAATGAATGTCAAGTAGAAAGGATAAACACAAATTTATTAGTTTATCCTGACAATTAATTGATGTCTTTTTTTCTTTTTATAAAAACATTTTTTAGAAAAGTTTGTTTGTGGACAAAAAAGGGAACATCATCAACTTCACCTCAAGTCATACACAATTGTTTAAACAAAAACATACATTATATACAACAACACAATATGTGCCAAATATAAGTGCAAAACCAATTATACACACAAATTGATACAAATCAAATAAACAGTTTCTGGGAGAAGAAACAAAAAATGTTTTCCTTTAACAAATATATTCCCAGAGGGTGAACAAAACCTTTTTGCCACCCACTGCCCTATTACGATATTGTACTATTCAAATTTATTGTAATAGGGAATCGACAGATATCATTGATGCTATCTCTTTTTAGAAAAACGGTAAGTGCAATGCCAATTGCAATGCCGACGCGTTTCGAGTCTCTGTGTGTGAATCACAGGACTCTCATCAGGGCTGGATGAATCAAATCCAAGGGAACTGTTTGTGGGAAATACAAGGGGGAAAGAGTTTTAATTTTTATATATTGGTCCTCAATCCATTCAATCATTATCGTGAACGGAATTATGTCAGGAAATGGGCATACCTTATTTGTCCAAGGATGCACTGAAATTTTGGAATGTCTTCGGAACCGTGGCTGTCACTCTGCAACAGAGTAAACTATATTTTAATTTCTGGTTAGAGTAAGGTTGGGCTGCACGATTAGGCACGGGGGAATTTAGCTGTAATTACCTTAGTTTTCGGTCTGACTGTGGGGTGAACCACCGGTGCTCATTTCACTCGAAATATCGAGTAAGTTTTTCATTTCTGAAACAAAAAAAGGAGGAGCAGGATGTGATTCTCTTCACTGGCTGGAAAAAAATCATTCTGACCCGTTATGGCCGCTACTTGTGGGAAGACTTACTTGTTCGTCAAAAGACAGGACGCTCAGGTCGGTTTCTCTGTTGAATTCCTAGCCGATTCGTGTGTGCTGGAAAACATGAAACAAGGCGGGAGCTTTAATATTAGAGCTCTTCGTGTGATGTCCAGGTGAATTTCGCCTAAACGAACACTTCTAATGCTTACCCTCAAGTTCAAAAATCTTTCACGCTAGTTATGTCTCGTCCGTGGCTTCTTGCACCCGGTGGGGGCCGTGAGTGCGCAATGGAAGTCAAAAACGGCTTTCCGGTCATGTGACTTTAAGGTGGCCAATCATACTTAACAGAGGTACAATTCCTCTTGCAATGTATTGTGGGCAATGAAGTTTCTAACTGTTTTCTAGTCCAGCGTGATTTTTGGAAAACGATTTTGTTTTGTATTTAGCTGCTACGCCCTAATAATCTCGCTCAGACTGTTTAATCCTTTGTTGACACTGTCAAACTTCATGATCAGGTACGCCTCCTTGCGTAAAAGTGCAGCCTCCACATCTATTGATCGCACTTTGGGATCCACCCGTTAGAACAGTCCATTTAAAATCATTTTCTCCATGGTTATTGTTTACGAAGTGTTCGACCATAGGAGCATTTGGGACTTTTTTCTTGATTCTTGAACGGTGCTGTGTGATCCGTACATTGACGGACTGGCTCGTTTTGCCAATGTAGACTCTGTTGCAGGGACATACCAAGGCATAGACGACATTCTTAGTTTTACAGTTCGTAAACATCTGATGTTTCCATTTAACGCCGTCATAGTCAAACACAGTGCCCTCTAATGTTGTTGTAACTGCAAACACAACAATGATGGACAGAATGTGGATCAATGTCACACATTCTGTCTACAAAAGCCATGTCCTTCCCAGAACGGAAACAAGCATCCGAGGACCGGCCCGGTTTCGAGGTAACACCTCTCTTCAGCCCGGCTAGCTTGATTCCAGTGGTGTGGATCTATTGACTTGGTAAGAGTATTCTGCATCATTCAGAAACTCTGTCCATCACCACCCCCCTTTTCCAAAATCTCTAATGTTGTTGGGCATGATACACAGTTACCACATTTATGGTGCCCACAAACTGGTTTAAGTTTCCATTGTGCTATTAGGTCGCTCTTTTGTTTAGGAATCTGCTCCAAACTAAAGAAAAGGATGAGGTTAATGAATTGGTTTGTGTGACAACCTTCGGCGCGCACACTAACCAATTCAAACGCATCATCTTAAAAAATTGGCATTTGCTGGAGACACTGGAACACCCCTTACAAAAACCAATTTTTGCCATGCGTAGAAATATCAGCATAGGCCAACAATTGGTAAAAGCAGACAGCTTTATTCTTAAACAAAAGAGCGACCTAATAGCACAATGGAAACTTAAACCAGTTTGTGGTAGCAGCTAAATACAAAACAAAATCGTTTTCCAAAAATCACGCTGGACTAGAAAACAGTTAGAAACTTCATTGCCCACAATACATTGCAAGAGGAATTGTACCTCTGTTAAGTATGATTGGCCACCTTAAAGTCACGTGACCGGAAAGCCGTTTTTGACTTCCATTGCGCACTCACGGCCCCCACCGGGTGCAAGAAGCCACGGACGAGACATAACTAGCGTGAAAGATTTTTGAACTTGAGTGTTCGTTTAGGCGAAATTCACCTGGACATCACACGAAGAGCTCTAATATTAAAGCTCCCGCCTTGTTTCATGTTTTCCAGCACACACGAATCGGCTAGGAATTCAACAGAGAAACCGACCTGAGCGACCTGTCTTTTGACGAACAAGTAAGTCTTCCCACAAGTAGCGGCCATAACGGGTCAGAATTATTTTTTTCCAGCCAGTGAAGAGAATCACATCCTGCTCCTCATTTTTATGTTTCAGAAATGAAAAACGTACTCGATATTTCGAGTGAAATGAGCACCGGTGGTTCACCCCACAGTCAGACCGAAAACTAAGGTAATTACAGCTAAATTCCCCCGTGCCTAATCGTGCAGCCCCACCTTACTCTAACCAGAAATTAAAATATAGTGTACTCTGTTGCAGAGTGACAGCCACGGTTCCGAAGACATTCCAAAATTTCAGTGCATCCTTGGACAAATAAGGTACGCCCATTTCCTGACATAATTCCGTTCACGATAATGATTGAATGGATTGAGGACCAATATATCAAAATTAAAACTCTTTCCCCCTTGTATTTCCCACAAACAGTTCCCTTGGATTTGATTCATCCAGCCCTGATGAGAGTCCTGTGATTCACACACAGAGACTCGAAACGCGTCGGCATTGCAATTGGCATTGCACTTACCGTTTTTCTAAAAAGAGATAGCATCAATGATATCTGTCGATTCCCTACTACAATAAATTTGAATAGTACAATATCGTAATAGGGCAGTGGGTGGCAAAAAGGTTTTGTTCACCCTCTGGGAATATATTTGTTAAAGGAAAAAAAAAATTGTTTCTTTTCCCGGAAACTGTTTATTTGATTTGTATCAATTTGTGTGTATAATTGGTTTTGCACTTATATTTGGCACATATTGTGTTGTTGTATATAATGTATGTTTTTGTTTAAATAATTGTGTATGACTTGAGGTGAAGTTGGTGATGTTCCCTTTTTTGTCCACAAAAAAACTTTTCTAAAAAATGTTTTTATAAAAAGAAAAAAGACATCAATTAATTGTCAAGATAAACTAATAAATTTGTGTTTATCCTTTCTACTTGACATTCATTGTCTCAATTAATTGTAGAGGCTTAGGTAAAATCCCCTTTCTTTGAGCAAGATCCAGACTGGGCAGCAGCAATGCCATTCCCTCGTCAAGCTCCACTTGTAGTAGGTGAGGTTGCAAACATGTTCATCATGTATTTAGAATGTAACATCCAACCACAAATGACAAGTTCCTCCTTTGTTATGCCCTTATTTTGCTGTATACAACATTTCCTTCCATGATTAAATGTTATTTGGTTATTCTATAAATGTTTGACTTTCCTTGGTGAAAGTCAACAGTTGTACAACCTGATTCTTCAATGCATTGATGTCCTATAAGCATTGCACCTATTTAACCTATTTCATCCCATTAGATATATAAACCACATGAAATATAATACCCCACCTAATGCAATTACACAGCGTCATATAATCAAGATAGCTTAGTGGGTCAAGCTATCTTGGGCAAGAATATCACCTGCTTAGTATGGCGTAAACACACTGCAATAGAAGGAGTGGGCTACGCACAAGGTCAATATCATTGACTAATGAGCATTATGTAGTGTTCCCAACCTGTCCTGTACATAGAGTAATCATGCACTTGATGTGTAGGGATTAGACATGGGTGAGTGGCTAAGTAATTTTCAATAATTAAGGGTTTGCTTCAATATTGATATAATCATCCACTCGTTTGTAAATTCGACTTCTCTTCCTAGCCTGAGGCTACTTACAGGTTTACTGTTAGTGCTAATGAACAGATGTGCACGCAGCTTTTTTGATTAAACAATGTAACATGCATTTATAAAGCCCATCGGTTTTTCTTTGCTAATGCTTTTTTACTGTCAGTTGTAGCTTTGCCATTCCTTCTAGAATTATGGCTCAAATATTGGCAAATTTGTTAATGGTGGATGACCTTCTTGGAACAATATAATAAGTAGACAATATGATGGTTATCTTGAAAGTATTACAAATACCATTCTAAGCAGAGCACCTCAAGTCATCTTGTGATAGATTCAAAGTGTAATCTAACAATATGTTTGCAATATTGTTTAGGTTGTTGTCTGCAACATTCTTGGCCTGATTTAGGAATTGGCAGTCGAGGACCTCCATCTCTTTTTAGCAGTCCAACCACCTGCAGAAATATGATGCGCGTCGAGAGACCGACCTAACACCACCAAAGTCTGCTACCACTGCCTGGATCTCATTTCCCGTGGCAACTGCGGTGGGCAAAGCGGTGTTGTGTGGAGTTTGTGCCGGCATCAGCACCGCCATGGGGAGTATGATATTCCTGCCGATCTATCCATGGTGGGGACCCCAAACAGGGCCCAGGGGGATTCAGCCCAGTGGGTATATTTGCTGGGGCAAACTTCCCCTGTCATGTGCACACTGTGTGCCATGTACAACGTGGTGCATGCAACAGTGCTCACGCAACAGTGAAGCGACATTGCCTTCTGGCTCCTTAGAGGAGCCGCTGTCACAAGACCGTCACAAGCACACCGTCATTGGGCAGTGAAGTATTAGGGCCTGCTTACGATGCCGGTCAGGCTCTCGTCTGACCGGCACCATGGTGGAAGCAGGACCACCCTAGAAGTCTGCGGTCCTGCTGCCCGCATTACAATGCGACCACCTTTACGGCGGTCACAATGTGTATATTTTGCAATGTGGCGTGTGCTGTGGGCCGCTTCACACGCCGCAATACAAAATGTACACATGTAAAACATCCCTGCACTATGTGGCAGACACCATGAGTGGAGCCCCCAGACCTCATGGAGGAGGGCCAGGGGGCACTGCTAGGGTCCCCCAAAGCCACTTTATGCCTGCCTTTTCATGAAGGCTGTACCGCCATGAAGGTGCATGCAGAAAGGGACATCCTATTCCCTACGGCAGTGCCTGAGCAGGCACCGCCATCTTTGCGGGCAATTGGAGTCCGACTGCCCCCCTGACGGGCCCCTTGATCCTATCAGACTTGGCGGTCTTTCCCCCGACAGCCGAGCTCCGACCACCTGCATCCTAATGCAGCGGTCAGACCAATGGGCTGGATGACGATGGGAACGCCAGCAACTGCTGACGGTGGCGATTATACCACCATCGTAATCAGGCCCACAATTGCCTCCGTTTCAGAAACACAACATTTACAAAAGAGGGTTCAATTTTGTGGGACCAGACAGACTTAGAAACCGAATGCACAAATCATCATCATAAACCCTAGCTTCCAAAAATCATTTTTTTAACCAGGACAAACTACAGACATTTTCTATGAAGTCAGGCGCCGCACATTATTGACTCTCACCGCAATAAAATGAAAGCTTGCCAGCTGCGGATAGAACACAGACCCCTACGTCCAATCAAACTGCAGCCAGCAAATTCAGCTCGCTCCACGTGAAATGTAATCAAGCTAGTTAAGATTTCATGGGTTCCTTATCGAAGGAAAGGGATATGTCATTTAATGAAATGACACCACGTAAATCGAAAAGCAACGGGTTAGACCCCAACTGGTGCTTTAGCGCCTTTTGACGATTTTATTTAAACATCCAGTGGTTCACGAAGCCGTCGAGTGATACAGAACTCTAGTTGTCCAGCTGGGGGAAAAATGAAACTTTATTAGAAGATACAGCTGCTCTAAAATTACATTAGCCATTTTCGTCGTGTGAAATTAATTTGTTCCAGGGAGATGGTAAATCATATACGGTGACGGGAATTGATTTTTACAACACCTTTCGCCTTGTTTCACCAGCGGTATCTGCTGCGTTCGATTCTGGTTGAGTTTATAGGTATTATAAAGCATTTAAATCTTGATGTATTAAGGCACTTGAGTGGCTCTCGAGCATTAGCAGTGGAATTATCGTCGGATTAGTCTTGTTATCAATCTCTGGAACTGGCACACGGCTTCGGAAATGGCTGTTTTATCCCCATAAAAGCCGCAAATAGACTTTCATTATCCAACACTGCCAACTGATTGATACAGTTACTTGAGCATGCTGAAAAAAATCGAAATTCAGAACTGAATTAAAAAAAAAATAGATTTATGTCAATATAGAAATGGGTTTTACTGAAGATTACGCATACGGTATTATAACAGAGGAATGCATTCTTCTAAACTGTTTTCTTTGCAAAAAGTAAACCAACCTCAGGTATAATTTGTGTGTCACCCTACCCTAGTCCAACAACATTTACACTTTTTGCATTCATAATGGCATTTGCAGGAACACATATTTGCCAGATTGGAAAACCCGATCTTGAAAATACCATTATGTATGCAGCAAGTGTAAATGTTGTGTCTAGCCGGTCCTGGAAAACACTCTTGTTACAGTTTGGAACAGCATGTTTTCCAATTTTATCAGACCAGCTGATTTAAATGTTTGGTATGGATTCTAGGGTGGAAAATGTTGGTTGAAACTGATATTTATATGGAGATGACATTTAATTCTAGGAGCTTGGCAGGAGATAGACTACTTTAAAGTTTTGTTTGTTCTGCTTTGTTGGATTGCCCACTATGAGCAGGATGTCTTCAGATCTTTCTTTCATGTCCTGTAGTTCGGTGTTTACCCATCTGGCCAGATAGGGGGTCCAATGCAAAGTCACTTATAGGTGAAAATGCCAATTTTGCAATTATTCTGACAGCAGTAAAGCTCTCTCAGAAAGTGAGTGATGTTGCCTGACTTCTCTGCACCTGTGACACATTGGGTTGTGGCATATCAAATGGCCTTGAGAAGAAAGCAGGTCTAGATTTGAAGAGGCCAGTTGGCAGTACACCACCACTATTAAGATCATTCGTGCTTTCACTGTGTTCTTGAAGTCAAAGGAAGGGATTCAAGGCTTGAGTTTTCTACCCAGATGTAATTGGAAGGAAACTTAAGTTAGTGAATTTGGAGATATGTTGAATCATATCTAAGTTCTAAGAGAATTGCCTAGATTCCATTTGTGCACTGGTGGCGGAGATTGATTGGAGTAGATGAGCAAGATATCTGATTTACTTGGGTTCGGTGGAGGTAGAGAGAATTAATCCAGTTTATTGAAATTTAAAGGATTTTTTTGACTTCATATGTTTGGGGGATTAGGAACAGATGTACAGTTGGATTTTCATTACCATAATGATGGATCGGGGTGCCCTTAACGTGGGGCACAGTAGATAATCATTCAATATAGAGAGATATGTGAAGAGAACTATTACACCATTGATTAGAGCTATTCTTGATTTGTGAGAGTATATTTTTACAAACAGTGTTTTTGATGTGCGGAGACATAAGAACTATTAACTTCAGGATGTTGACGTAGGTGCCATGGCCAATTGTGGTGAATCCTGTTGAAAGAAAGATTTCTAGTTGAGAAGTGTTAACTGGTAATGCAAGATGATCCATTAAACTGAATGTGAAAGGCTTATCAGGTATGATGAGGTTTGTTGATCAACTGTTTTGCCTGTGTTACTTTGTGTGTTACAAAGGAATCATGTTATAAGCATATATCCTTTAACTCTGATAAGAGAGGAAGGATGTGCGGTAACCTGAACAGTGATAGATGATAGGGAAGAGAAAGTTCTTTTTGTATATTATTTTGATGATTTCATGTAGGAGTCTGAAAGAGATACATGTAGGAAATTCTACAATACATTTTTTTGAAAGACAGAGAGGACTCCTCTCTTCCTGCAGAGCCTGTATTTGTGCAGTATGATATACCCAATTGGTACTAGGATGTTGAATGAGAGTGGGGAGGCTGAAGAAAATAAAGTCACAGTAATAAAAATTAGATCTCAGTCGTGGTAGGTTACAAAATCAGCACTCACACAAGTGTGTGCTCATCCAGTTCTCACATATATGAAGAAGCACGTGAAGCTAGCGTGTGGAGGGTATTTTGTTCAGACAAAGTGTATTCATGACCTTGATCAGAATGTTGTTGTAAATGCCTTGCCAATATTTTATTTGGAAATTATTTAGTCTTTTTGTGAGATTGTGTGTTGAAGGTGGGATTATATTGCTTAAGATATTCATTTTTTTTGTGAGGAGGATGCTGAGAAGTTTGGTGTACAAGTCTGAGAACTGTACTGACTGTAGCCACCATCTGCAAGAAGATTGGATAATGCTAGGCTAAATAGGTGATGAAATAAAACAAAGGAATCATTGGTCTGTGAGGGAGGCTTATGGGAGTGGTAAGGGTTTTTTGGAGTAATATTTTGGTTTTAAAACTGTAACCAGGAGAGGTGGGAAATGTGGAATATGGGAGTGAATAAGGAACTTTAACATTTGAGGTCTCTTCAAAAGCTGCGTTGAATGAAGGTGGATTTAGAAGCAATGATGGTGATTTAAAATGTGTCCAGCAGAGCATGTGAGCGTGAAGGTGAATGGAAAAATGGTGGTTAAGTATTTGAATTATAGTCACAAGTTGAAGACCATAACGATAAAGACTTGAGAACAAGATTGTTTGGCAGATTTCATGGGTTTTAAAGCTGCTGGTTTGAAAAATGTTATCTCAGAAACAAGGGTGCCAGGGCTCAAGTTCAATTCACAACAGCTTTTTATTTAGCGGCTGTGTACCTTCTTTTCATGGATTCCGAAGGTTTGTGTATTCATTCATACATTTTCAAAACATTTAAAGCAATTATTTACATTTCATGTGAACATCAGAGGTTTAAACATTCTTTACACATTTTAAGACAATGCAAACATGAATCATAAATGTGATACTGCATGAACAAAAATCATAACAATCAATCAAAGTTACACTGGACTATTTAAAAAAGAGTAACTGAATTTGATACACCTATACTGATTTTTACACTAGTCCCGAGAAAGGATGCATGTTTGGTGGGACTAGACACATTGGGCTTCGTGACTTCAATGAAATTGCCCTTTGTTCGTGTGTCAACCCGTAAAGTTTGGGTTGCCTCAAATGTTGAACAGCAGGAAAGCCTCGAACAGCCAAAAGCCGATGCGTTTCCAAACCCTTCCTTTAGTTTGTGGGGTTCTTCCTCAGGGCTGAGCTGTATGCCTATGGTGTAAGATTGGGGAATATTTAGTATCTCCTATTCTCAAAATCGTTTCACTAGTACATTTCATGAAAAAAATAGAGGAGGTTTTACCTCTTCTCACGTGATCGTTCACTAACGGTTTTGGGCACAGGGCATCTGGTTGCCCTTTGATGTCACCAATGCCTAAATAATGAATTAGAGGGTGAGGTTCTGGTAAGGTTTCTGTTTTTAAAAATGCATGCTACCACATTTCGTGTCCTTTTAAAGAATTGGCCAGCAGGTGAATGGAAAAATGGTGGTTAAGTATTTGAATTATAGTCACAAGTTGAAGACCATAACGATAAAGACTTGAGAACAAGATTGTTTGGCAGATTTCATGGGTTTTAAAGCTGCTGGTTTGAAAAATGTAACATCTTGATGAGACGCTGCTTTACGGCGTGTCCAAGAGATTAAGTCACTTGACTACAAGTGTTCCGTGCTGTTCCTTTATCTGGATTTTACACTGCAGGTTCAGGAGGCAAGAAGGATGTTCGTCCCAGTTAAACGCAAGCTCAGAGAACTTAACATTGAATACGCTGTGCTCCACCCCGCCTGTTTGAAAGTGACTCTAAATGGCAAAGTGCTGGATTTTGCTGAATCAGGATCTGCCCAGCAGGCACTGAAGGGATACACCAAGGCTCAAGCTAACAAACAGTCATTGGCTGGAGATCCAAACTGCAGCTTCGACACAAGTCCTCTACATCAGAATGACTGACAGGTCTAACATGAATGATATCTGGGAACAGTAGGATAACACTAAGTGGGCGTGCCAGACTCTACGCCTACTGCTTTTTTCTCTCAATTTATTGGTTAATACTTAGGCCCTACGCCCTAAGAGATTAGCGGAGGCCACTTATGTCAGGTTCACTATTTCCTGCTTTGCGGGGTTGGGAAAGGGATGGTTAAAGGGGAGGGGAATTGTTCTACATGTAGAATGTAGTTAAAGCATAACAGTACAATGGTCCGTATATAATACTGGGCCGGTTGCCCAATAAGCTGTAATCATGGGTTGATATGTAATTTCTGATATTATGTTGCCGGCATGTTTTCATGTTCCGCATTTGGTTGAGCACTCATCGCCCTTGAGTGTATTACACACTGGTATTTTGGTTGGGAGGTGAGGTAGAGGGTTAGAGGGGGAAAGGGGGAATGTTGCCATGTCATCTGTTGGGGGACGTGACAAGGGAGGGGATGGGGGGGTTGATTGACTTAGCACGATGTTGTAACTGTGGCACATAGGTTATTGACCGCTTCCTGTCCCCATATCAAGCATTGCAGGGTTTCAATCTGGCCGAGAGACATGACCCCACGGCCACACTGGGAGACAACACCATAAATTTCTTCACTTGGAATATCAGGGGTCTAAATGACCAGCACAAAATTCGCCAGGTAGTCTTATTCTTACTTATACACCACATTGATGTGGCAATAGTACAGGAAACCCACTTGGCCCCCAATACTGGACTACTGACGCAGAGGCAAATGAAAGGCATTTATGTGGTGGTAGGTTTTACTTCACATGTACGTGGGGTTTTGATGTGGGTGCAGCAGGGGTCTAACTCTAAGCAGAAAAGGATACAGAGGGAAGGTATGTGATAGTGCGTTGTCACAAAGAACACCTCGACGTACGCATAGTCTGTGTAAATGGATAGAATTATGGCAACCCTAATTTTTTCAGATCGTTACATAATAAGCTCACTGCACAATCAAGGTTGTCTACAGTGTGGGGTGGTGATTTTAATTGCATGCAATTCCCTGCGATAGATCGTTTGAAAGACCGTACTCAGAGGGCGAACTTAAGTCCCCGGATTTTGAACTCTATTAATTGGCTGCACAACAGATGCATGCTTATAACTGGCTGCATAGACCTCAGGATAGCCCACAATTACACATTGAGAAGGATGAGGTACATCTTCCGTCGCTGCCACAGTTTCTATGTGGGACATTGTGCAGATGGTATCATATCATAGACCCGGTGGGGAATACGAGGAGCCTGCCATGGAGGGCACCTCGTAGGCAGGATTTCATGCTGCTTTATTCCCCCAAATTGCTGCTTGAACGGTGTGACTGGCTACCAATGTGGCAGGAGAGGAATTTCATCCTAGCCATGCAGTCGCCCTGCATCACTACTGCGGGTGACTACTTTGAGGAAGGTGTGGTCAAACAATGGGAAAACTTACAAACAGATTCTTTGGCTGCCTCCGCGATGGCAACATTTCATTATTTCCATGCAAGGCATGCGCTACGCACAATATTGGGCACAGAGATGCTAGAACCGTGCGAGTACGCCCCTCTAACGTATCTGTTGAGAGCCAAATTCCAGCAACACATGATTTCGATTTTGTATGCCCTTTCGAGCTCGGTCACAGGCCCGGTGAATTTGAATGCTTTACAAGAATGGCGAGCAGAGTTAGAACTACACATCACAGATGAGCAGTGGACGTTTTGCTTCAGATATATAAAGTCTATCTCCCACAATGGCAGGCATCGTCTGACACAGTTTAAATACTTGCAAAGGGAGTACTACACTCCGGGTCGCCTACACAAATATGGCCATAGAGAGGATAATAGATGTATTAAGGTGCGGGTGGAATCAGCAAATTTCACTCACCTCGCCTGGGGCTGCCCGGATATATTCAGAAGTACTGTGAGATGGTATGCATTGCATTACAAGATGTTGTGGAAGTGAGACTCAAGCTAACCCCACTGGAGGCCTTACTGGGCTATGTTAAAGAGTACCCGAAGGGCAAACATAGGCTGCTTGCGCTAGGCATCCTTTTGGCAAAGCGTAGGGTAGCTCTATGGTCGATGAAGGGGCCTACCCCCACAATCCAGGAATGGTGCACCAATATGTCATACTTCAACACACATTTTAATGCACTCATGCCCACTAGGTGCACACCAAAGGACATATGGGACCCTTTCAAAGCTTATCTTACTCATCACACATCAGCGGAAGAGTCAGAGGGAAAAATAGAACGGGTGTCGGTTGACTTAACAAGCACGCAAATGTTTGTAATGCACTATTGTCTTCACCTACTACACAGATTGTGGGGAACGGGGCTGGGCACCTCCTTGTAGGTGCGTTGGGTGCTGTGATATCCAGTACATATTGAATAAGTAACCAGCTGTGGGTAATGTCTCCTGAATTGTCAAGTGAAATGGTCATAACTAAGTGATACTTATCATGATGCTACCAGTTTTCTCTGTATCCTGCTGCACTTATTGTAATATTTGTCGAGATTTAAGGTTGTATGCAAAATGAAAATAAAGTTTAACAAAATGTAACATAATTGGAATGTTGTTTTCAGGAGTAGTGGGAGCTGATGACATTCAGAAACTTTAAAATGTTGTTGTCTCTTCTAAAATAGCTACTCTCTTTGTATCTCTGAAGCAATTCTTGTGTGTACTTTAAACATGTCTACCCATTTCAGTAGTCTTGTATATATTTCTGTCTTGAAGCACAGATGCGCTCTATATACTTATGATAGCTAGTCAGTTGAAGATTCAAAAAGGTTGGTATACATTACAAGGACACCATGTTACTTTTCATGGCTTGTGAGCTAGCCCAACACCTCTTCCCAGCACTCCCCAGCTATTTGGAAGCGTGGAGATTGGAACTCCAAGGTCACTCAAATGATTACATCACTGATTCAGTCTGCATTATTTGTATATGGAGCCTCTAGGAGAACCTACATTGCCGAGCACGTTGGGCCAGAATGCCCATCTGTCAGGGACAAGGGTAGCACATTGAGATGTTGCTTTGTGATGTGGGGCAAAAGGAGAGACCACGGTGGAATCTCTGACCCAGAGTCGGGATCTGAGCTGGACGACGGCAATATGGCCTACTTTACAGTGTCAATCTTGAATGAAACTGTAGGGCCAAGTAGGATTGAACAGCAAGATAATTGCTTAAGTAAGGGAAGAGAAGCTAAGCCCAGGCACCCTGGTGCTTGTAATAAATTGGCTTACTGGTTAATGGGGGCTAAACCCTATTCAAGCTGCAACCACAATCCTTTTCATGGTAAAATCACAAGCAAACCCCACATTAACCCATGCATAAACCTCTGGCAGCTTGGCACAGAGCAGCCAGGTTTAACTTAGAAGCAATATATACAGTATTAGGGCAACACTTCAAACAGTAATAAAGTGAAAACACCACACCAAACTAGAAACACAGAGTGGATTTTAATAAATAAAACAAGACAAAACAACAAAACTCCAATTAGTAGAACTGGAGATATGCAAGTTTAAAGATTTCAGTGAAAATATCATCAAAAAGCACAAAGCGCCAACTGTGGCTATCTGGTCTCTGGACCGGGAAAAAGTCACAAGTTCAGGCCAACCGCGATAGAGTGCAGACCGACTACAGTGACCAACTAAGGTCCATGGAACACAGTGCCTTAATGCTGGTTGTGAAGAGATGCTGAGTTCCACATTGAGGATGTGTCGTCCAGCAGAGGTGATGCAAGGTCAGGGTGAGATGATGAGTCATGGAGCCACAGTTCCAGGGAGCTGCGAAGTGCAATGTGATGTTCTTGCATTGCAATACGTCCTGCTGCAATGGTTACGATGAACTGCGTTGGGCGAGGCAATGTCTTTGCATGAAGGTGTATCACTGAATAGCAATTTCAATGGACTGCGATGGTAATGCAAAGTCCTTGTGTTGGGGAAGTCTGCACAGTAGAGACAATGCATTGGTTTTGAGGGCAATGCATCGAGCAGCAGAGGCAATGAGCCGCTTCTTCGGAAGATGTGCCATGCTGGAGATGCTTTGGTTCTGCTGAATCCACAGATGGGCTGGCAGAGCACCCTCAGGCCCACTTCCAAGGGTCCAGGTCTGGTCTGGAGTGGCAACATTTAGGAGGGCAATACTCACAGATGGCAGAGTTCAGGTGCTGGATTCAAGGTTGTATGAAGCCTTTCTGTCCCTGAAGCTTCTGATCAGGCGTCTAGTCAACTAGCCTTTGGAGTCATTCTGGGGGCTTAGATTTAGAGATGCAGGTCCAGTCTTTCTAACCCAAACAAGAGGGCAACAGAGCAACAGGCCAGCACAAGAGGGCAGCAGTCCTTCGGGGTAGGAGTCTAGCAGTGTGGCAGTCCTTTCAGCAGCACAGCAGTCTTCCCAGGCACCCAAGTTCAGAAGTGTACTGAATACCTTGTCTAATGGTCCAATATTTATACCTGCTGCCCACTTTGATGTAGTGGAAGCTTCTAGAGATTTCCACCCCCTGAGGTGTCTGACATCCTCTTCCTACTTGTGGTGGCCCCAGCTTGCCTGTGGTCACAAAAGACCAGTGACAACCCTGTGTGAGAGTGCTCAGGCAGAGCCTTTGTGATGTGCAAGGGTGCTAGGTGGCAGCTCCTCCCCCTTGTTAACTCAGAGTGGTCCATTGTGCCAACACTTGGATTCCCCTTGTCTCGTTGTCTGGGAGCAATACAGAAAAACCAACTGTCAGCTACACCTAGTCATATGATCCAGGAACAGGCTGCAGGTACGAAATGGTTAGGACAAGAACATTTAAACTTTCTAAAGCTGGAATTTTCAGTATTGCAACGAAAGTTCAGACTTTACCATTAAAAATGGTATTAAATTACCAAACTTGACATTCCTACTTGCTTATAATTGAACATTAGGACATATTAAATGTAATATGGTAACCTAATGTTATCCTATGTGAGATGTAAGCCTTCCAGTAGTGAAAATCAAATTTAGAGTTTTTAACTACTAGGACATGTAAAACTTAAAAGTATATGTCCAACTTTTAAAGTACACTGCACCCTGCCCTCTGAGGTCTATCGGAATAGGGTACTCTAATCAACCATGCACCCCTTCACTCTATGTCACTTCACTCTGCTCTGAAACAATCTACTCTGCACCATTCCACTTGTATCCCTCTACTCTACTGCACTCTACTCTAACCACTGCACTCTACGCAATGTACTCTACACCACTTTACTTAAAACCAATTCACCCTACGTCACTGCACTCTACACCACTATACTGTACTCTGCAACACTCTACGCCACTACATTCTACACTATTGCACTCTACATCACTGAACTCTAAGCCACTCTATTCTACTCTTCACTACTGTACTCTATGCAGATCAAAATTAACACCACTCTATGTCACTGCACTCTATGCCAATCCACTTTATTCCACTCTCCTATACACCACTAACAGTCTACTCTGCAACACTGCACTCTCTGCCACTAAACTCTCTACCACTCTATTCTGTGCCACTGCACTCAATGTCACCTCATTCTACTTGGCACTACTCTACTCTATGCCAATGCACTCTACGCCACTACACTCTGCATCATTCCACTCTATGTCACTGCACTCTAACATGCACAACTTCACTCTACTCTACCCCACTCCACTTTACTCTGCAACACTGCACTCTCCGCCACTGAACTCTATGCCACTCTACTTTGCACCTTTACACTCTATGTCACTGCACTCTATCTGCACCACTCTACTCTATGCCACGGTACTGCACTCTTTACCAATGGACTGTACACAATGCACTCTACTCTGCATCACTCTACTCCACACCACTGCACTCAATGACACTTTAATCTACTTTGAACCACTGCACTCTTAGACACTGCACTCTATGACACTGTACTCTATGCCACTGCACTCTACACCAGTTCATTCTACACTGAACCAATCTATGTTAAGCCACTGCAATCTACTCCACTCTAATCCTCTCCCTGCCACTCCACTATACTCCACTCTATGCCACTGTAATCTACACTTTTGTCACAACACTCCACTCTGCATCACTTCTCTTCACTCTATGCCATTCTATTCTATGCCGCTGCACGGTATGTCAATGGATTCTATACCACCGTACTCAAAACCAGCACACACTATGCCACTGCTCCCTGTGCCAAAGTGCTCTGCACCAATGCACGGGACACCACTATAGTCAACTCTGCAACCCTCTACACCACTGCAATCTAAGTCACTTTACTCTACGCCACTCTATTCTACTCTGCACCACTCTACTCTATGCCACTGGGCTCTACTCTACACCATTGCACTCTACAAAACTACTCTGCATTACAGCACTCTGTGAAACTGTACTCTGCAATACTGCACTTTCTGCCACCTAACTATATGCCACTGCACTCCACACCTCACTACTCTGTGCCACAATACTGCACTCTATGCCAATACACATTATGCCACTACACCCTACGCCATTTTAATCTACTGTGCACCACTGCACCCTATGACACAAAACTCTACACCACTTTGCTCAACACTTCTGTATTCCCCACTGCACCTATCTGCTCCCTTCTACTATGCACCACTACACTGTTTGCCACCGAACTCTACACCACTCCCAACTAGGCCACTCCACTCTACTCTGCACCACTCTGCTATATGCATCTCCACTCTGCAACACTACACTCCATACCAATGCACTTTATACAAACACCCTCTACTTTGTACCACTCAACCCCTTTGCACTCTGCACCACAATTCTATGCCACTGCACTCTACCTGGCACCACTCCACTCTACCCTACACCACTCCAAGTCACTTCACTCTGCTCTGAAATAATCTGCTATATGCCACTGCAACACTCTACTCTAAAGTACTGCACTCTATCCCAATGCATTCTACATCACTTTACTCAAAACCAATTTCCCCTACGCCGATACACTCTATGCCTACTCTGCACTCTAGGCTACTGATCGCTACACCACTGCATCATTGCGCTCTACCTCACTGCACTCTATGCTGCTTAATTCTATCTGCACCAGTATACTCATTGCCGCTGTTCTCTACACAACTTTAGTCTGTGCCAATGCTCTCCACACCACTCTACTTTACTCTGATCCAATCTACTCTAAGCCACTTAACTCTACTCCACTCTGCACCATTCTATGCCATTGCACTCACTGTCACTGCAATCTATGCTTTGTCACCCCACTCTACTCTCCATTCTACTCTACATCAATACACTTTAAACCACTTTACTAAAACCAGTGCACTCTACGTCACTGCACTATATGTCAATCCACTCTGCACCACTGTACTTTATGCCACTTCACTCTAGGCCACTCTATGCGACTACACTCCTCTCTACAACAGCACACTGCCTCCATCACACCATACTCTACTTCACTCGACGCCACTCCATAAAACTCCACTTTATTAGACTCAACTCTACACCACTCCACACCACTCTACACCACTCCATTGCTCTCTTATCCACTCCATAACAATCCACTCTACTCCACTTTATGGCACTCCACTTCAGTCCACCCCACTCTCCTTTACACTGCTTACTTTTAGCAATGCATAACAGCAGCAACGTTGGTGTACAACATGGCTAAAACATATTGCCAAAGGCAATAGCTCTTGCATAGGTGAGACCTATTCGTTTTGCCAATGCTTTTTATACAGGAGTCAAGACTTAAAGGACCAGGGCTGAGGAACTTACTTGCCACAAGGCAGGCTCCGTATACTGCTCAGCCATGCCCTTCTTCACCACTGTTGATGTAAATTACACAATCATTAGTAAGTATAAAATTGGTAACTATATGCACTTATTCCAGATAGTTCAGGTGCCCCAAACACTCCCTCCTCAATTATCTATTTCTTACAATAAAAGGGTTTGTGGTGACGAATATATTCATGCAAGGAGATGAAAAAGGAATGAACCCTATAATCAAATGTTAGATGCAGAGAGAGAGAGAGAAAAAATGTATTGCTGCCACTCCAAATCAGTCCCACACCTCTTAAAGTATCTGCCTACCCACCTCAGTACAGAACAGATTATTCTGCCAATATCTGCCTATCTCTGCTCAACTAACACAAGGACAGTAGGGCAGTAGCACTACTAAGCTTCTTTCACACATAAAAAGGCACAGCATTGGAAGATTCCTCACAAACAGAATGGCTAAAGGCCATAAAATAATCTGTGCATGATGTTCTACTCACAGAAATGTTACAGCAAAAAACAAATTTCAAGCATCCTTACCAGTCAAATTATATGTGCAACAATGGTAGCAGGAGAACATGATTTCTTCACAGAGAAAACAAACAAAGCACAGGCATCAGTGGTGCAGACTTATCTGAAATAGATGTGGAAAAATGTGGTCACTAGTTGTGCAGATTTTGGGCAAGTCAGGCAAAGTAGTAGAGCTGGCTATCCCTGTTAGACCTGACACACTTGGAGTAGTGTTTCCCTAAATGTTTTGCTTTTTTCTCAGTGGGCTTTGCTGATTTTCTTCTAGTGGCCCTAGGACTCTGGGCACTTTCCCACTGCAAATGCAGTGTGAAAGTGTGCATGCCCTTCCTACACATGTTAGAAAGTGGTGCTTACCTGATGTTTTCAAACATGCCTCAAGTCTGCCATTGCAGACCTGAGGATGCACACTTGCACCTATGAGGTTTTTAAACATGTGTCAAGCCCGCCACTGCAGGCCTGTGTGTGCGCAGTTGCAGTTATGATCAGGCTGACCTTTCTAAACTACTGGCCATACCTGAGGGGACCTTTCACTACCATTAGGGCACCCCTTGGGTATGTGTTAAAGGGTGAAGCATGTGGAAAGTGAAAGACATGGCAGGTACACATGTGTATTCCCTGCCCAGGTAGTGAAGAATACCCATGTGTCTTTTGACCACCTATGAGGTTTGCTCTTCCTCAAAGGTTAACATAGGGGAATGGTTGACATTTATTTATTTTTATTTATTTATTTGAGTTTTATATAGCGCTGGCTAGACCTGGAGGTATCAGAGCGCTTTACATAAGGATCTACACAATTGTAAAATTACATCAGTTACAAGTTACATCAGTTACAAGAAAACATTTCTAGAATGTCAGAAGGCGAAGTAAATGGAGCTTAGACGGGTAAGAGGGTGGGGTAAAAGTATAGGAGGGAGAAAAGATGGAGATGGGAAGGATGGAGAGATGAAGGAGAGTCTGCCCAAAGTCCGGCTGGGTAGGTGACGGCCGAGGGGGAAGTCCACAGCCCATCTCCTCCATAGCTATCAGGTAGCTCCACCAGGCATTGGTCAAGCAGCTAGGTCTCAATGAGATAAAACAGTTAGAGAGCACAGAGGAGGAATAAATGGAGCATAAAGGAGAAAGTGAGTGGAGTAAAGGCGTAGGAGGGAGAGTACGACGGAGAGATGAAGTAAGGTCTGCCCAATGTCCGGCTGGCTAGGTGACAGGGTAGTCCACAGCCCATCTCCTCTATAGCCATCAAGTAGCTCCACCGGGCATCGGCCAAAAAGCTAGGTCTCCATGGTCAGAGGTAGGTTCACAGATTTGGTATCCTGAGGGGTAGGACGGATGGGGAATGAGATTGAGGTCTGGTCGAAGTCCAGTGAGTGGAGATGTCGAGGTTGGGGGGTATGAGAGGATATGTAGCTTGGCTGCTCTCTTTAAGTCAGGTAGGTCGAGGTAATTGATCACTGTGACTCTGAGGCTGGGTGGTATCAGTGGCAGCCATTTTATGGTCATGCGCGGAGTGTTGTTCAAGTCCCTTGTTGTTAAGGACAGGCCAGTTCCCTGGATAGAGATTATGGTCGACCAGGAGACTCCATGATGATCCAGGGAGGGGGTCACCAGTTGGAGAGAGCCGAAAAGTTCTGCTCGCAGCAAAAGCAGCATGGGCGCCATGTTGGAGTCAGGCACGGCTGGGAATCAGTATTTGTCTTGTGAAAGGAGAAAGCCCTATGGTTACAGGGGCATGCTCAGTCCACCTCCATAGATAGTTATGGGCCGTTAGGGTATTAGCACTCACTGTGCTCTTCATTTGTCCCTTCAGCTTGGTGGACCAGCAGCTGTCAAGCACACACGCACCGGGGAGAGTAGAATTCTACCTCCGCATTATCAGCGCTTGCACTGACGCTCCTCTGCTCCCCACATTCACGCAGTCAGGCTTGGACCGTCAGTCCATTCTTCAAAGTGCTCCCCCTATTTCACGCAGAGCATTGTGTTGGTTTTCTAGATATTGGCGGTGTTCTGGTGTGCCGTGCTCATGCCGGTCAATGCCGCTCTGCGGGACATGTTGTAGCTAAAGCATTGCTTAAAGCTGCAATAGCGGCTTACAGTGGAGCAGCATCATAATGTTTCCTATCATTGGATTCACAGTGACAAACCGTCTCCTGTAGTAAAGAGGACATTGCCATTAATCCCTTAGAAATACCACTTATAAAAGTGATAATTTCTCTGCTCTAAATCTCTTTGTGTGCCTTTTAGTTTGACTTCAGGCCACTCAGGAGGCTGAGGGAGCACATCTCTGCATTCCAAGAGACAGCCATAAACATTGGGCATGCAATTGGAACAACAGACGTCTTCCATTTGGGGGCCTGGCTGGGTAGATTGGAGGGAAAGGTTTTGAATTTGACCTCTGGGAAGCCAGATGATGGCCCCACTAAAGAGTAAGATCTGCTTCCACGGCCCAATGGCAGACAGAACTGAAATTTAGGGGAGACATCAGTGGTTCAAAGGGAAACACTCTGAACCCCCCGTAACTTCAAAGGCACACTACAGTATAACGGCTTGTGCCATACTTCAGGAGGGTAGAGATATACTTGTGGGGACATGGGGATGGAGATCCTGGAACTGCTTAGTTCACACTGCCAGAGGAATCTGTTGTGCATAAGGAGAATTACTGCCATGGAAGGGAGCGTGCACCCTTCCTGAATAGTGGCTGACCGGGGCTGACAACGTGCTGCTGTGTGGCACCCTTAAGTGTGCTCTCCAAGGGCTTGTTGGCTTTCCCCCTGTTCTCTTGTGGAGGTCTCAGGGACATCAAAAACCTCCCACAAGAGACCCACGCGGACTACTTGTGACAGCTGGAGAGCTGTGCCCTCTAAGTGCCCACATTGTCTCCTGTATCCCAACTAGTAGGGCGGTGGTAGAGTGGAACTACGTATTGTGCCTGGAGACTGGGTTGCCTTGTGTGGAGCCCTCAAGGTACTGCCCACATCTGAGGAGTGTTGCCCTGTATCGTGGGTCCTCAACGCTCATGAAGAGTCTTGTTGATAGTGAGCGGATTAATTGGTTTCAGGGCCCTGTGTGGCCCACTTCGTTGATCGTGCCACATCTCCCTCATCCAACATGCGGACTACATGCTCACTGCACATTGTGTCCAATTCACAGGTTGCCACCTTCAGAGGTGAGAGCATACCCGTAGTAGTGCCTCATTCAACCTTTGGCGCCATTGTGGAAATTGGCAGGTAGTATTGCCTGGATCAGCCTTAGGTGGGGAGAGTAATTGACTGGCCTACGGAACGCTCCCAAGAGTAATCTGACGCATGTCAAGAGACGGCGTGACTCCCTCCTGTGCCTTGCAGAACTGGGCTGCTACCGGAAGGCACAGTGTGGACTCCTTTGATTGAATAAATATTGCCCTCAGTCTGTTTCTGCCCCACATATGGTAGGTGAACTTCCCGAGTAGTGCCCAAACTTCAATTTGTTGACTGCCACCCAATTTATTTATTTATTTATTTACTCATTTGTATGGCGCAGTGAATCATCCACAGGGGGATCTCTCTGCGCCTGGAGAGAAGTACACTGTTACAAAGGGCTCATTTAAAAAGCCAGGTCTTAAGAAGCTTTTTAAAATGGCAGAGGTTAGTACAAGCGTGGATCTCATCTGCTACCTACTCCCACCTTCTTCCCTGAGACCTTGACTAGGTGTGACTCTGGCCGCGCGTGGCTTAGAATCAAGGGGAAGTTTTTTTTATCTCCAGCCCAGGGGTGCAGTGGAGTGAGGGATTGCTGAATGGTAGAGAAGGGCTTTGGCCACAGAGCCTGCATGAGCATTATCAACTGATCTGCTGGATATCAGTTGCACAGCATCACAGTGCTGTGTGCCTGTGTGTGCGAGTGCGCTCCATACGGACCTGCCTAATATACATGCACTGTGCATCAGTGCTGAGTGAGTGTGTGGGGGCGACTGCCTGTTATTAATTACACCGTGCAGTGTGGTTTGCATTACACATTGAGTGCTGCCAAACAAATACTACTCTTGACATTTGGTTATACCAGTGCAGCCTTGGCCCATGGAGCAGTTTAAAAGTGTTGTAATTTTCTGTTGGTAAACATTTCTGGTATCATCGTGATCTGGAGTGCACCCTATAACTGTGTGGTATTGAATTATAAAAATTTCCAAGGTGGGCCTAGGTCTGACAACGTTTTGCACCGCATGAGGGCGCTGGGGGGTAAAGCAGGATCTTTCCCAAGTGTGCATATTACTGATATCATTTTAATACAGTTAGCCCCAGTACTGCTAGTGATATTTCCAAATGGGATTTATGCCCAGAAATACATGATTTTCATGTTGCGTTAATTAATGTGTTGAATACAAACTTTATGTACAAACAGCATGTGCAAAGACTCTTTTGTGACACTCAGTGTATTTATTGTGTGAGAGTGCTGTGCCAGTGCTTTACACATTGCCTCTGGGATAAGCCTAACTGCTCAGTGCCAAGCTACCCAAAGTTGAGCGCAGGTAATACCAAGAGTGTAATCATCTGCCCCTGACAGGGTTTGTAGTTTCTGCCTGGCTAAGGCCTCATTTCAGCCATTCAGAACTTGCCAGTTCCAACAATCCCTAAATATTTAAAGTGGCAAATCACAGCCAACAGCAATATACGCTTCTTCACACAGAAGATAGAATTATCAGCAACAATCTACCTCACAGAACAAGTACCAGATGGAGAGCACCAATCTAAGTCTCCCACAGACAAAACATGTTCTGTGAGCAGTCACTGTCCAGGCATGCAGTACACACAACTGGTAAAGCGAGCAAACATTTGAACCACCAACACGACGATGCAGGTATAGCAGTGCAGGCAGCAGGAGCTGTACAAGCCTACCTCATACACATATATATTCACCACTGGTAGTAATTTTAGAAGCCTCTTTTATGCCCAATAGCAACATCACAGACCTTAGCTCAAGAAGTTTCAATGACAGAACAGGCACTGAATTTGGAAACATCAAGTTTCGATGACAGAACAGGCACTCAATTGGAAACATCAAGTTTCAATCACAGAACAGGCACTGAATTGGAAACATCTGTGCCAGCCTCCCCCATACAAACAGATAATGTCTAGGCAGGGCCTGGCCAACACCATGGGCGCCAAGTAGTCCTGTGGCAGGGGTTTCACCTTGAGAAGGCGCTGGCTGTTTAGAGAAAATCAGTTTTCAAGCAGACATGTTTCAGGCTATGCTTACAATGTGAACAAGACATTGAGTGCCACATGCTGTTGACTAACATCCAGGCCCGGCTGAAGTTGCCACAACTTAGCAATTATGGTCTGTCTCACACCAGGCAGATAGCAGTGTAAGTAGCCTTTCGCATAACACAGGCAAAGCTACACAGCATGTGTAGGGTGACCAGAATTTTAAAGCCAAAAACCGGGACATTTCACAAAAAGAGAAGACGGACTACAATTTTACTTCACGAGATGAGAGCGCTCCTTAGCAGAGAAATACAGAAGAGGCAGTAAGAACATACATACAATGCAATTCCCACCGTTTTCAGTCGACCCTCTTTAAAAACTGGGACATGAGCTACATTTCTTGAAATTAGCTGGGACAGCTGGTTAAAAACAGGGACCGTCCTGGCAAAACGGGGACGCCTGGTCACCCTAAGCATGTGGCAGTTATGCAAGCCTTCATTTCTCTGAATGGACATAAGATGGGCGGCAGCTGTGAAGCTTCCCTCAGGTACAGCAGAGCAGTCTCAGTGCATACGCAGCAAAATAGAAAATTAATCCACATATACGGCGGACGTATGGAAGAGAAAAATGAAAGCAAAGAGAAAAGCCTTGTAGACTGACTCGAGTCATTTGCTTTCTCTAAGGGTTTCGGAGATAGTGGCTATTCGAGTTTCAAGGATGTCCACTGTCTAGGCAATGCTGAGGAATCCTCCCCTCGGTCAGCTGTCACCCACTGTTTCTCTGATGATGAACCTGCCAGCACTCATACTAATGAACACCATCCAGCCTGGAAAGATATCATTGGCTCATTCTAAATGTTCACAATTTCAGCGAGTGGAGCAGGAAACATGGCTGACATCAGGTGTCAGATGCCGGGTACTTTGTCAGGCACTATTTCAGACCATGTTCCACGGAGTAGGCAATTAAAGAGAACCCTGTTCTCTCTGAAAGAGAGAAAGCTCAAAACCCTCAGCAATCAGGACTCAAGGTTCTGAATATACATGTATATGTGTCTGACCTAAGCATTAACGAGTCTTTGGGTATATGTGAGCAAGCTTACAACAATTTAACATGAGTGCGGCACAGAAAACGTACCCTCATAGTGAGAACAGCAGACTGATGGGAGCACGAGGCACCATAAAAAGGACATCTCATGGCCGTAAGGCAGCAATTAAAGCCGGAATTAGGCGCTGTTCTGTAATGAAAGCACAGCCCCAGGCAAAACATAACAATACAATGCTCACGGTCAATTACTGTAAGCGAAGCTGAAATAATTGCAGCGCTTGGAACACTTGGAAGAAAGTAACAAATCACCAAGGCAGCATCCAAAGGAAACACAATGTTTGGAGACACTTACTGTTCACAAAATGTTTAAATTATACTGTTGCCAAAACAGAGAATTTCAATCTTTAAAACGGTTTACTTGGAATCTTTTATACTAATTTAGTTTTACGACTTTATATGTTCGCAAATATCTAAAATAATACATGGTACTGCTATGTTGACTGGGCAAGTGCACCCACTTGCCAGTCCCTAAACCTTCCCTTTACTTTATATCAGACACCCCTATGGTAGGCCCAAGGGCAGGGTACATTGTAAGTATAAAGTAGGACATGCCCTGGTGTATGTGGCATGTTCTATAGTGAATTACAGCCATTTTCGTTTTTCACTATTGCAAGGCCCTCTGTTCTCCATAGGCCATATTGGGCAGTTAGATTATTAAATTTTATAATCCTAACTGACTCAGGGAACACTGTAGAAATTCGAGTTTAGTATGCCTGAACTCAGAATGGTAAAATACATCTTTTAGTGAAGTTGGTTTTAACATTCTGTGTTTGAAAATACCACTTTTAAGAAAGTAGGTATTTTATTGTCTAACTATCCAAGCCTGCCTCTGCTAGGTTGTGTATTCCTTGTCTGGAGTTTGAGTGAGAGGGCTGGGGGATTCCAGGAGACAGGGTGAGTCGCCCAGTGGTGAATAGAGAGATCTGCATCTAGATGGGAGGGAGGAGTTGCACCTGGGACCTGAATAGGACTGTGCCTGCCCCTCACAGTGCTGGTTTCAACCCCTGTGGTGCGTTTGATGTCTCTGCCCTGCACTGTGAAAGAAGAAAAGGAGTCATGTCAACAGAGTGCTCCAGAACTGGTTTGGAATGGGCAGAGGCCCCTCTGCCCTCAGAGGACAAAGGATTTTTGGGTATAAATATTGGGACCCTGATCCCAAGAAATTAGATCACTTTTGGACAACAAGAAGAAACTTTGGCTGAGGAGTGGAACCAGAAGAAACTGAGAAGAGACTATTCCTAAGCTGAAGTGCTGCTTGGGGGATTGGCCTTCGGTGGTTGCCTGACTGCCAAAAGGAGGAGAAAGGAACTTTGTGTACTTTATTACAACTTGTAAGGATCACCAAGGGCTTGGAACAGAGCTTGCCTCCTGCTGAAGTCTCAGAGACAACAGACTTCAACCACCAGCTCCCCAGGAGTTCTTTGGAAGTGCCTGCTGCTGTTTTGGGCCTTCTGAGGGACTGCATGTCGCAAGGAGCTGGAAGCGCGACTCAAGAAGAAGAAGCGTGTCGCAGCCACTGCCGTCACATCTCTGTTACAAGGGTGTCGCCACTGTAGCTGACGCATTGCACCGCATCGAGAGAAGCGTCGCGCACCAAAGAAGAGGCATGTCGCTGTCGCAGCCGCTGCTGTCGCATTTCTGAACAAGGATGTTGCTGCAGTAGCTGACGCATTGCACCACATCAAGGAAAGCCCCTCGCGTCCACGGAGAAGCGTGCCATCATCGGAGCCACTGTCGTTGCATCTCTGAATAAGGGTATCGCCGCTGCAGTTGCCGCATCGAGAGGAAGCGTCTCGCATCGAGGGAAAAGAGTGTTGACACCTAAGCCGCCGTCCCATCTCTGAATAAGGGTGTCGCTGCTGCAGTTGACGCATCAAGCCGAGACTTCTCGCAACATCGGAGAAGCGTGCCGCATCTAGAAGATCTTCACGTCTTTATTTCTTTGCACCGGAACTTTACCGCATTTCCTTCGATGCAACACTTTTGTTGTGGAAGCGTCACGCATCGTAAGGTACATTTACCTAAAGTGTTGCATTTTAAGAACTGAACAGAACTAAGCTAAAACTACCATTTTAAGTACAATATTGTGTATTTTTGTCATTTTTGGTCTTGTGTTACTGGCCTGGGGCTGGCGGGTCAGTGCCAGGATGTCATACCTGACCTGACAGGAGGGAGAATGGACAAAGGGTGCCAAGCACCTGCGGCTACTGCCCTCGCTCTCTGACGCCACAGAGGTTTGCGAGCCCTGAGAGGCAGATAGCCTAGCTCTTATCCCTGACTACTGTCAGTGGCCACTGTGGCTTGCTGTCTGTTGGGATACACCTGTGAGCAAGTTAAGGTTAGATGCTACACTGGTTGTGCCCTCAGGTGAGGCGAAGGGTTCCACATGGGTTAGCTTGATGGACCCTGAGAGTATGGACTGAGGATTTGAAATGGGTTCAGATTGGTATAGAACTGGAATATGTCCCTGCTGTTGCGGGCCAGGTCCATGTTCTATCCCCCAAAGCAGGGAAGCTCAAACAGGTAGTGATTGGTCTACCCTATGTTTTGGCTGGAAGGGGGTTGTGTTGGACTTGGTCCTTTTTGCAGGGTCATCCCTGAACTTTTTGCCTTCCTCCTGCATTTTGTCTGATCTGTTTTTGCTAGTTTTATGACTCTGGGCACTTTACCACTGCTGATCAGTGCTGAAGTGCATATGCTCTCTCTATAGTAAATTGATGTATGGATTAGTTACTCCATGGTTGGGTGATTTGGTTTACTTTTCAGACCCTAGTACAGTGCATTGAGTGTGCCCAGGGCTTGTCAATCCAAATGCTGCTAGTGGGCTTGCAGCACTAGTTGTGCCACCCACAGAAGCAGCCTTGTGAGAAAGTGCCATATTTCTTGCCTTGGTGTGCCCCCACTTTTTTCTGAACTGCTGATGTGCTTTGACTGAGTGTGCCCTGGGTTCCTGCCAACCAGGTACCCAGGGTCTGTGTTCCTTCCCTAAAACTGTGTTGAAACTGAAACCCAATTGGCATCTCTGGCCACCTGTCAGCCCCTAGTAAATGGCACCCTAGGTACCCAGGGCATGGTGACCAGCGGAGACCGCTAAGGGCTGCAGCACTTATTGTGCCACCCTTAGGGGTCCTGTACCCTGGCACCCACACACTGTCTTTGCAGGCCGAGTGACTAAGTACAGAACTAAACAAAAAGTCAACATGGCACACATCCCTGTGTGCCATGCCCACAAACACACTGCCCTGGCATACATCAGTCACCCCTCTAGCTGGGTGCCCTATGCCAGTGGTGAGGGCACAGTTGCATGAGCCTTGTGCCCCTACAGTACCCAGGGCCATTCCTGGGCACTGTACGTGCAGTGATGCCATTAAGAGTATATGGTGCTAGGAGGTCGAGATTACGAACTCCACAGCACCATAATGGCTACACTGAAGACTGACAAGTTTTGGTATCAAACTTCTCAGCACATTAAATCCATACTGATTTCAGTGTGGGATTTAATGAGAAATGCACCCCAAAGGGCATCTTAGAGATGCTCCCTGAAACCTAACCACAATCAACGTCTGGGCTGAGTGGCTACAGAGGCTAGCACATAGCAGACATGTTGCTGGACCCCTGGGTGGAGAGCCCTCCGCTCTCCTGGGCCTGCAACAATGCATATCCTCGGTGAGGTGCTAGGCCTCCTGCCCCAGGATGGGCAGGGGGAAGCTTCAAAGGCATTCCGCCTCTGTGAGCGAGCTTCTCCAGACCTTTTGCTGTACCCAACAACTGGCCCCCACCAGTCCTGACCCCGACTCTGGCAGGAAGACTGGCAGGATAATTTACGTCAGGAAGGGGGGTGTGCCAGCCTGTGCCAACCCCACCCCTCAGGTGGGGGAGACGAGGTGAAGCACGACCCCGGGCTCCGGCCATCTTGAAGATGGAGAGCCCTGCCCAATCACAGCTAGGCTCCTGCCCCCCTCCCACAGGAGAGGAGCAGGCTAGGGGGTGTAACCACCCCGGGACAGGGACGTATTGGTCCCTGCTCTTGCCCTACCTGTAACACCCCTAAAATCAGTATTTAGGGGCTCCCTGAATCTTCCTTTCTTTGGATCCTGATAAGAAAAGATGAAAGAAGATCAAGAGCAAGAAGACCCGCTGTGCAGCTGCTAAGAACAGGACGACAACAACTGACTTGGCCCCAGCCCTACCGACCTGTCGATCCTGGAACCTGCTCCTGCCTAATCCCAGCGACTCCTGTGGACAGTAACCTTGGGACACCCAGAGGACCTGCCTGACTTGACCCTCTTAAAGCCTGGGACTCCCATCAGCAGAGGCTATGCTGCAACAACACCCCTGGTGCCAGCCAGGAAGCTCTGGACCAACCCACTCTGCAACCGCCGAGTCCGGCCAGTGGCCGAGTGATCCAGGACCACGATGACGTCCCCCCGGTGACTGGGACCCAAAGTCCAGTGCCCAAAGACCCTCCTCGATGACCCCGACGACGCCTGCAGCCTCAGGTCAGAGGACCCCTCCGAGCGCGACCAGCAGGGGGTAAGATTTCCCGACCTCAAAAGACACCCCTGCACCCGGCACCCCACGGCCCCCTGTGCCCAACTACTGGGTGCCTACCCATCCTCCAAGATCCTGACTTACCCCTCGAAGTGTTGGTCGCTCCAGAAGATCCTTCGTCCCTGAGCCTGCAGCCTTCGTTTCCTTTGCAAGTTCCTCTTTGAATTACATTGAGCGCCCGAAGGCTCAAAAGCACCCTGCACCCAGCCGCCCGAGTGCCCCTGGCAGTGCAACCTGTGCCCTATCCTACGTCCCCATTTGCCCTGAGCAAGTGACCAGGAGCCCAGCTCCCACAGCCGCGTGGCCTGCTATCCAGCAGCCACCAACCGGAGGCCCCCTTTCCATCATTGGATAACATTGGGCCTAACTACCTCTGCACCCGGCCGCCCCTGTGCCGTTGGGGGTGAACCAACTGCACTTACCTGACCCTGGGGGACCCCTGACTCTATGCCCGGAACCCTAACTTCACCAGCCAAGTACTCACCTGGAAACCGATAACTCACTAACCTGCCATTGGTTAACATTGACTGGTTTGACTCGAAAAATCTTCTAAGTGTGAAGTTTTGGAAACTAAAAATATTCATATAAAATCACCCGAATTCCGAATTCCGAAGTACTCACCTGTGATCAGGGGAGAAGCCAGTACGCTACCTTGTAGCCCAGTACTGAACCGCAAAAGTAATCCTTACCGGGTTTACTAGTAACTTGTATTTTCTCCATAGGAATCCATTGTCTGCTTTTCTATGAAATTTCTTTTCAGTGTCTACTTTTGAAAACTAGAGATATTCTTTAAAAATCATACGAAATACTGAAACGTAATTACTTACCTGTTTTGAGTTGAGACCTCAGTGCTGGCCCAAGTAGACCAGTACTGGTTTACAAAAGTAACAAGACCGTACTTTACCTGCAACCTGAATTTTCTCCCATTGGATAACATTGCCAGATTCCTGTTGAAACGTTTCTAAGTGTGACATTTTAAAATAGCTTTTTATTCCTGAAAATTCACTACAATACCTAAAACGTTTTTGCTAAACTGTTTTCAGCTTAGACCCCAGGACTGAACCCAGGAGCCAGTCCTGGAATTACCAAAGTAATCTACAAAGTAATCAACTGTGTTTATATAAGGAAATCCATTGAGCTCAATGCTAAATTGTGTATAGAATTGTGTTGCCTACTCCAACCCCTGTACCTATTGTCTTTACAAAGTTTATTGCCTTTCTGCAAAGTACTCATCTGAAACCTCTCATATTGAGAACAGTATATTTTTTGTTGATAGTGGTTGGTTCTAGAAATAAAATAACTATATCTTTTGATATAAAAACCATTGGCCTGGAGTTCAGTCTTTGAGTGTGTGAAACCTTTTGCTGACTGAGTGTGTACAACAAGTGCTTTACACTGTCCTCGGGTCCTGCCTTGCTGCTCGACCAAGCTATCACTTTAGAGAGAAAGGTCACACCTGGCTTTAACCTCTGTTATACCTCTGCGGTTTGTGGACTCTATACACACTATACCTTATTCTGGTCCAGTATATATAGAGACACTTTCTCACAAGCCTGTAAAAGTGTGTCTAAGGCCTGCCATTGCAGAGCCTGTGTGCAGTCTGTTACTGCCATGTTGACTGGGGCAGTGCACCCACTTGGCAGTCCCTAAACCTTCCCATTTCTTCATATCAGACACCCCCTATGGTAGGCCCAAGGGCAGGGTGCATTGTAAGTATAAGGTAGGACATGCCCTGGTGTATGTGGCATGTCCTAATAGTGAATTACAGCCATGATCGTTTTTCACTATTGCAAGGGTAACTGTCCTCCGTAGGCCAAAATGGGCAGATAGATTATTACATTTTATAATCCTAACTGACTCAGGGAACATGGTAGAAATTCGAGTTTAGTATGCCTGAACTCAAAATTATAAAACACATCTTTTAGTGAAGTTGGTTTTAACATTCTGTGTTTGAAAATACCAATTTTAGAAAGTAGGTATTTTCTTGTCTAACTATACAAGCCTGCCTCTGCTAGGTTGTATATTCCTTGTCTGGCGTTTGCGTGACAGGGCTGGGGGATTCCAGGAGACAGGGTGAGTCCGCCCAGTGGTGAATAGAGAGATCTGCATCTAGATGGGAGGGAATAGTTGCACCTGGGACCTGAATAGGACTGTGTCTGCCCCCCAGAGTGCTGGCTCCACTTCCTGTGGTGCGTCTGATGTCTCTGCCCTGCACTGTAAAAGAAGAGAAGGAATTATGCCTACAAAGTGCTCCAGGGCTGTGCTTTCCCTCCACAATGCTGGCTCCACCTCCTGTGGGGCGTCTGATGTTTCTACCCTGCACTGTGAAAGGAAAGAAGGAGTCATGTCAACAGAGTGCTCCAGAACTGGTTTGGACTGGGCAGTGGCCCCTCTGCCCTCAGAGGACAAAGAATTTTGGGGTATAAATATTGAGACCCTGATCCCAAGAAATTAGATCACTTTTGGACAAAAAGAAGAAACCTTTGCTGAGGAGTGGAACCAGAAGAAACTGAGGAGAGACTATCCCTAAGCTGAAGTGCTACTTGGGGGATTGGCCTGCAGTGGTTGCCTGACTGCCAAAGGGAGGTGAAAGGAACTTTGTTTACTTTATTTTAACTTGTAAGGATCTCCAAGGGCCTGGAACAGAGCTTGCCTCCTGCTGAAGTCTCAGGAACAACAGACGTCAACCACCAGCTCCCCAAGAGTTCTTTGGAAGTGCCTGCTGCTGTTTTGGCCCTTCTGAGGGACTGCATGTCGCAAGGAGCTGGAAGCGCGACTCAAGAGGAAGAAGTGTGTCGCCGTCGCAGCCACTGCCGTCGCATCTCTGAACAAGGGTGTTGCCGCTGTAGCTGACGCATTGCACCGCATCGAGAGAAGCATCATGCACCGAAGAAGAAGCGTGTTGCTGTCGCAGCCACTGCCGTCACATTTCTGAACAAAGTTGGCGCCGCTGTAGCTGACGCATTGCACCGCATCGAGAGAAGCGTCTCGCACCGAAAAAAAGCGTGTCGCCATCGCTACCATCGCATTTCTGAACAAGGATGTCGCCGCTGTAGCTGACGCATTGCACCGCATCAAGAAAAGTGCCTCGCATCCACGGTGAAGCATGCCGCCTTCGGAGCCACTGTCGTTGCATCTCTGAACAAGTGTGTCGCCGCTGCAGTTGCCGCATCGAGCGGAAGCGTCTCGCATCAAGGGAGAAGAGTGTCGCCGCCAAAACCGCCGTCACATCTCTGAACAAGGGTGTCACCGCTGCAGCTGACGCATCAAGCCAAGACTTCACGCAACAGCGGAGAAGCGGGCCGCATCTGGAAGATCGTCACGTCTTTATTTCTTTGCACCGGAACTTTGCTGCATTTCCATTGCTGCAACACTTTTGTTTTGGAAGCGTCACACATCGTAAGGTACATTGACTTAAAGTGTTGCATTTTAAGAACTGAACAGAACTAAGCTAAAACTACCATTTTAAGTACAGTATTGTGGATTTTTATCATTTGTGGTCTTGTGTTAAGTCTATATAAAGAATACTTATTTTTGATATAAAACCTGTATGGTGTCCATCTGCAGTGTAGTTACTTGATTACTGCATGTGGTCACAAATGCTTTACACACTGCCTCTGAGATAAGCCTGTCTGCTCGTGCCAAGCTACCAAGGGGGTGAGCAGTGGTTATTTTAGGAGTGTACCTCCTTACCCTGAATATAGGCACGGGTTCCTATTTGTCACAAGTACCAACCTGTGCCAACTAGAGACCGCCAAATCTAACAGAGAGCATATTAAGAATGGGCGAATTTAGTGGATCTGCGATCCACTAATTCACGCAAAATCGGCAAAAAAATCCGCAAGTTCGCGGATTTTTAGAGTAGAGTACTTTCGACTGGCAAATCAGTAAGTGCTACCTCGTTGGGTAAATGTATAGTGCTTTTCCTACACTACAGCTGCGTAAAGTGCCAGAAGAGTTGTCTCCAGTGACCATGTGTGTGTTACTATGCCATCACGCCGAAGGGTGCAGGGGTTCCTTGAGTGAGGTGTCCATCATAGTGGGTAAATGGCAGGAAGACTGTGACACCGCGAGAGTGTGTGTGAGTTCACATGCCTCTTGTGTGTAAAAAAGGTCAGAGAGCGATCAGAGCAGCAGATGAGAAGAAAGAAGCTCCTGGTCACAGGAACTGCACGGGGATTGCGCTTGTGAAAGTCAAGGATGAGGGTTATCACCCGCTTTGCATTGTATAACGGTAGGGAGTCGCAGAATGAGAGGACACAGTCCGTTGTGCATCTCGTGCCAGGGGAGCAGCAGGGCCAATGTGAGTAAGGGTAGGGCAGAGGGTAGTCATGAGCGTGTCTGCACCCCAGGGCGACTGCAAGACCACCCACCCGAGAATCCTGTCACTTGCACTTTTGTGGCAGTTTCTGTTGTCTTCTGGACGTCGGGTGGGAAATCTGTCACCGGCACAGGGCCGGTCTGGTCAGGCTCGAAGCCTACGCAGAAAGACTTGCAGCGGGAAATGCGGGGCCACTCTTTAAAGCTCCTCGTTCCCGGGATCACCTGTTTCATTCAGGGTCCCACGGCGGTCTAATCCTGCAGCCGCGGGTGCTCGCAATCTAGAATCCACCCTGCGTCTCTCATAATATGCTCCACTGCAGGAGCTTCCCGATACCTTATAGGAGCTGGCCATGGCCAAGGGTCTAGGGCTCACCAACTTTCGGAAAGACTTACTATTCCTAGGTGCTGCGCAGACATAGGGCGCCTAATGGCCATTTGGGCCTTGCTGCGAGGAAAAGACGCTGGTGTGGGGAATGCGGCCGCCAGGTAGGTCCTGCTGCACCGCCCAGAGGTGAGGCGCCTCCCAGACCACAAAGTCACTTGCCAGGCGGGTGCGTTAGCAGTTGTGGGCCCTCACTCATCATTCACCCCCACCTCTTCTCACCAGCCTGCAGTATACATGGGTCAGTAGGGGGTCCAAGGCTCACCAGACTTTGATGGGTTCCGTTGATTCCAGGCGCACTGTAATCCCAGGGGACCCCACATTCATCTGGGCCGCGTCGCAAATATAGACCGCTGCTCAATGTAAGTGGTTGTCGGGTGGACCTCGTCGCACTCCTACACTTTCCAGGGATAAGGTGCCCCACAGTCTTCTGTACCATACAATGGGCAGGGGAAGCGGCAGCAGATATGGGTCTCCGCACTACGCATGCCGCCATCCGACCTCCTCAGCAGTGAGTGGCTACGCACCCCACAGGCTGCAGCAGATCTGGGTAGGTAGCCTGCGATCAAGCCCCTACACACCACAGGTCACGTGACGCACAGGGGTCCCTTGAGTGAGCAGGCCATAAAAGAAAATCCGCCCGCTCGCGAATTTGTGAATATTCCGCAATTTCGCGAGATTCGCGGATCGCAAAATTGCCGAAAATCTGCAAATTTCGCGAGCAGAACGGATTTTTGGCCCATGCTTAGAGCATATGCACTTTATCACTGATCAGCAGTGGTAAAGTGCCCAGAGTCCTATTGCCAACAACCACAGGTCAGGAAAAACAAGGGAGGAAGAAGCAAATAAAAGTTTGGGGATAACCCTGCAAAAAGGCTATTTCCAACACTCACCTACACTTGCAACAGCTGATTTCTCTAGCAAGCTATCATTAACTGAGGCTGAAGTTCAGTAGAAGGAGAAGTCCAAGGAAAAAGTGGGACTAAATTGACGAGGCAGGAACAGATCCTGTGCTAATCTTGGACTTTGTACCTAACCAAACCTCCTATCCTTTGATGCCTGACAATGAGATGAACCAATGAGTCCTGACCACACTTTAAACGTATAAAATGCAAAAGAAACATACAGGTTTACCCTCGACACATGGGATGGAGAAGTACCATGGTCAGGGTGCAAGTTGCACAAATGCTGAGGGTGACACCCTGCACAATTAGAAGCATTGTTCCCATCCCACACTTTGGGAGTGTTATAACACTTTTGTCTTCGAACTATGGCTTGGATATCCAGGGGGGTTCCTAGCCCATTGTACCTCACCACTTATAAAGTAGCATTGCACTGATTTCTTGATTATGAGCATAGTAATCTGGGATATCTTCTTAATCAGTGTTTTCCGAGGAAAAAGCACATGCTCCTGGCTTAGATTCTATGGCTCATGTCATATGTCTGTAATGTCTGAATTTACACTCACAAACAATAGCATTAGAGTATTGGCTGCTTTTTTCTCCAAATGAGTGCTTAGTAGATCAAGCATATATTTAAATAATGTTGTTGATTCAGAGACACGTTTAAGCATTTCAGTGCCTCTGTAAAGAAAAGGGAAACTTATGCTCTGACAACCTCACTGCTGCTTTTACACTCAGTGCTGATTCTGCAAGTACTTTTGCCACGGTGTCCTTGTGTTCTTTCTATCAGAATTAGTCATGCTACTGCTTACACTCCTTAGGGTATCAGTTAACATTGCAATGGTGTGAGAAAGTGAACTGTAAGTTGGGGTGGATGGCAGTCCACCACAAGTAATAACAACACTATTAAAGGTCCAGTGACGGTTTCTGTAATGTAAACATAAGCTCAACCTCTGGTGTATGGGACAGAGTAGACAGCATTAACTTAAGAAAATGTGTAAAGAATTTAGAAGGACCAAAACTCAACACAACAAAAATCACACTCCAATTTACAAATATTGAAAATATTTTGATGAATAAAACAACACTAAACTGACAGATATCTAATAAATGGAACCAGAGAAATACATTTTTAAAGTTTTCAATAAAAATGATACAAAAAAGTACAAAGTGTCAACCACAGGCAACTGGTAAAGTTTCAATCTGACTGGTATGAACCACAGGCTGGACCATAGGTCAGATTGGCCCCAATCGGGAAGTTACCTTCACACGTAGAACATTTTCAAGAAGGTAGAGTCCTCAGGGGTAAGGCTGCTGGCTAGATCCAAAGACAAGCTAGTTGACGATGGTTAGGTGAAGGACGAGTCCTTGGTAAAGCCATAGCCAAAAGAATGAAAAGCTCTGAGCCAGAAAATGCCAGAGTTTGCACCCAGGAAGCAGTTGATGTTGATCAGATGCTGCTCGGCTTCGGGCCAAGAAAAGCTTTCTACCTTTGAACCTACATGGTTTTCTGGAAGTGGGACTTCCTCAGTGGGCAAATATGCAGGCTGTACTCTAAGAACGTTTGATGTTTCCAGAAACCAGTGAATTGGATTTGCTGCTATGGAGAAGAATGTAGAAGGAGCTGTGGTAAATTCAGGCCAACCAACGAGGCACCCTCTGCAGATTGACTGGCAGATTGTCCAGGTCCCATGATCTTTCTCAAGGCAAAAAAGAACCAAAAGGTTTTTAAGTCCCAGCTTTCTAGGTGTAGGCAGGAGCAGTATTCTCCCACACCAGTCAAGGGTACCAAGACCTCAGAAACAGCACTTGGGCGTCAGTACACACTCCAACAGATTCCACCTGCAGGGTCTAGGGCAGGTCCAGTATGAATTGGTTAGCTGGGCCCTCCCAGAAAAGTGGGTATTTTGCAGCCTTTGTGTCCCTGTAGCTTAGCAGGATGTCTGTCAACTGACCCTTGGAGTCCCCTTCTTTGTCCTGGGTACAAGTTGGAGCAGGTCCAGCTGTTAAGGTCCTCATCATAGGTCTTAATAGTGATTGCAGTCCTTCTTCAGTCTTCCATAGGTACAGTAGTGATCTGAAGAAGGTATCCAGGGGTGTCTCTTTATGCCTAGTGCCATACTGTGGATGGATGGTAATCCTTTGTCCACTACCTAAAGCAGTTATGGGCAGCTCTCCTCCCTCCCTCTGATTTTGGAGCCAGCCTGCGAGGGAGGTAGGCCAAGGTGTGAACCACATCTGGCTGTGACAGGGTAGGCATTCTTTAAAGCTTAGGAAGGGGCTGGTTACAGCTCCCAGTCTTCCTGCTCAAGAAAGAAAGACACCTACCCACACCCAAAGCTGTTTGTCCGCTGTCTGGGAGGAATCCACATGTTACTCCAGGGCAACTCTTAGGGATCAGGAGACGACTGGACAATGGCAGGAAATCCTTTTGATTTTAGGCAGAAAACAGATAACTTTCCAAAAGTGACTGTTCGTTCATTGTGATATAAAATTGGACGGCACCATTAAATTGCATTTCAAATTCTATTAAAACGAGTCATTCAACACTTTTTCTAGCTATTCCCATGCTGAATTTAGCATTCCATAAATGTAATAGGGTAAATCGTCGCTAACCTATGTGACAAAAAGCCTGGCTTTACATCAGCCATGAATTTTAAGTATTAAAATGGAAAGTTTAGGTCTGTCTAAAGGTTTATGTTGACAGGTCATAAAGGTAGTTTCAAAACTGCACTACCAAGCTGTAGTGGGAGGCCTGGAGACATGTTTTATACTGTCATTTGGTGGTGACACAATAAGTGCAGTTAACTATAAGGACTAGGTATAGGGGGTACCTTACTATGCATTTGGAGGTACGTTAAGTGTGCCAATCGGGGATTTAGCCAATTCAACATATTTTTGGAATCCAAGCCATGCACTGGAGCCTGGTTAGTAGAGTTCAAGCGCACAGTAAAAAACTAAATAAAAACTAGCAACATCAATCCAAACCCAAACAATTGTGGGTAATTATGCATAATAAGGCATTTTCTTACATGTGTTATCTACATTCTGCGATGATTGTGGTGCTGCGAACACTTTACACTCAAGAAGCAGCCCAGAATGTTATACTGGGCCCTGTCAAGCAGACTTCATCCGCAAAGGGTATGGAGACTAAGACCACACAATAATGTCCATTTGGGAAACAAATTCAGCTTTTATATCACTACAGGGTAAACAGTGTTGTTTGTTTAATGGTTTTGGTCTTTTATTTTTTTTTTTTTTTTTTCTTCTTTTCAAGCATTTCGTTTTAGACTGTGGCATGGATTATTAGTCTGACATCCAGTCTAGTAGTTTTTTTCTGTAATGCTAATCCATAAATAAATGTATTGGTGAATTTGTATGGTATCTTTAATAAAAGCAGAGCCTAAGCCTCTCCATGTGCGGTTGAAGATGACAATTGCAGCCCCAAACAACACTGCAGGTGATTGGAATCTTTTGGGACCTATAAAAAAACATGTGATTGAACTGGTGTTGATAGCTATGTAGGAGAAGAACATTTGCAGTGAATCCCATTCAAGACGTTAGGGCGTGGATAATAGCGGAGCAGGAGACAGTGGTGAAAGAAGCTAAGATTTCTAGTAAAATTATCATGATCTGTGATCAGGAGGGTGTGAGCTGTAGGGTAGCTGAGCCAGTGTTGTAGTGTCATCTAAAACTATAACGGCAACTATTAAGGAAATGGTTGTGGTTAATGTTGATGCATCCTAGTCTTTCAGTCTGACTATCTGTATGTTTTAATTTCCTCATAAAGAGTGCCACCATAGTTATGATAGAACAATGCTGCCCATATTATGATCCTGGGCTAACAACTGGTACCACTGTTTGTGGAAAGCATTAATTCAACCTCATGTTAGTAAAACACCAAGATGGCCACCAAACAAGCTCCATTTGAAGATGGTCACCAAAAAACCCCACAACTCTGAGATGGACATCAAACTTAATTTTCACTATGCTCTTTCTCAGGTCAGCCCCTTCATATCCGATGCTTCCTGATCTGAGATTCAGGTTACTTCTTTTCTACCATTAGATAAGAGATTCCAATTATTGTATCAGTGTGTAACAACTGCTCCATCTTGCTCCTGCCCCTGGACTCTTCACTCCTCCAGCCCTGCCTGTTCCAGATCTGTACAGTGAAACCCAGCTGATATGACGCAGGGCACCCCCTTCCACTTCCTCTCCGGACAGATCCAGCTTGGCCCTGTTTTGTCACCTACAGGTTTGCCCCAGTCTTGTCTGATCCAGTCCTGCAGATCCCAAACTTCAGCCTCCCAAGAACTCTTCTGCAACGGGACCCATTACTCTGGAGGTTTTTAGGTATTTTTGACTTTGTGATTTTTCACCAGATGCTGCCAGGGTATGCTCTCTGAAATCTATTTTGCACCAAGAACAGACATATGGGTTTTAGAAGGTGTGGACTTTCCCAAGAGCCTCTAAGAAAAAGATGAAGAACCAATCCCTACTTCTAGTCCTTGACAGACTATTGTAAGTCAACAAGCGCCCAGGCCACACTAATTTACAGGATAACAATGGACTTTGTAAATGATGCATGATTTAAATTAAAATGTCTGGCATCATTTTGGATCTGTTGGGCATCCCAATATACATAGTATCACCTGGTGTGAGGGCAGTAATACCAGTGAAGAGCTGTGGCTTTCTCACGTAGAAATGCACAACTTTTGGGGCGCTTATGGGCCTAAAGAATGGTAAGAAAACTGCAGCAAACCATAGAGGGAGTTCAAATTCTGTTTCTGCTGAACGATTCTTCATCCTTGTTTTGTACATTTGCAGGATAACTGTAATGCTGCATTTAACTGCTATATTTGTTTTTGCATTGAAGTTTCGCATGATAAAATCAGCACTCTCTCCGTTCTCTAGCGACAGATCGGGAACCTTTTAATATGTCCATACCAACCATGTCTATTTGTTATATTTTGTGGGGAGCTCCGGCTCACATACATGATTCTTACTGCTTTCATTGTGCATCGACGCCTTTATTGTCTGAGCTTCCACAGAATCGAGATGCAAAACAGATTTGTTGATGTGTTTTATCCTGTGTTTTAAAGGCATATAGCAATAGCAGTACCCTTTTTGTGAATCACACAAAATTGGCCACCACTCCCCAATAGGAACCATTTTATGTAACCAATGCAAATGTGTTCAGTAATTTACAATTGAAACCATATGTGTCCTCCCCGATGCCTAGATTACTCAGAGCTCTTGTTTTACAGAAAACCAATCTCTGACGCTTCCGTCCCTTGTATCTGTAATCATGTCACTCGCCAATTTTAATATGGAGCTTTAAGATGCTGTGATTGGAATTTCTCACTGCAAGCCCTTCCGTGACATTAGTTGAAATCTCTTCCTAGCTGTCAGAAGCAGGATTTATCCTTTCTTATTACAACATTTGACTTGATCGAGCATAAAGTAGGCTGTTACAGTGTCTAAAAATCCTGATGTATTCTATATATTTCTTTCAAGACGCCTCCAGCTTATTTCTCAGATGCTTTCATTCATTGGTGAGAAGCATATCGAGGATTCTTTCAGGTGAAACTTTAATAACATTTGACCAGCCTTATCAAGAACATGTCCTGTTCTTTTAAATACATACTTAAGCTTCTGAACATACGCAGGTGAAACTTTAATAACATTTGACCAGCCTTATCAAGAACATGTCCTGTTCTTTTAAATACATACTTAAGCTTCTGAACATACGCAATATCTATTTTAATAATGTATTACTTTTATTCCTTTTTATAGCAAAATACCCCTCCCCCTAATGGAACATTCATATACCACTTCCATGTACTTCTTAATCGTTAGTGAAAATCGTCATCCATTTGAGAATGCAAATGTCTGATGAAAAAAGCAAGGGGCATATTATCAATAACTAGCGATATTTATTGCTAAAGAAGCTTAGCGTAATTTTTTCTATCACCAAGCATTGCCAGATTTTATCGCATAGATAACCTGCTATTAGCAACGTTTATCTCCAATGCGATAAAACAACCGGCGATAGCGGGGAAATGCGTGAATATCGCTGGAAAACCAGCGATATTCACACATCATCGCCAATAGGGTCTTAGCCAGAATATCCACCTCCCATTGGATATAATTGCTAAGAACTGGTCTGAGCAGGCGTTAGTTTTTAGCGATATTCGCGCTTAGCGCAAATTTTTTTATCGCTACGCCTGTCTTGCTATTAGGCGATAGCGACGTTAGCGACTGCTATCAGTCGCTAACTGGTTGGGTACGCCCACTTTGCATGTCATTAGCGATAAATATCGCTGACATGCAAAGCGGGCCCCAAACCGCTCGCTATGACCTAAAAGCTGTCGCTAACTGATGTTAGCGACAGCTTGCTAATAGGGCGATCAAATTATCGCTGCTTTGCGGTGAAAAACGGCCGCAAAAGCAGCGACAATTTCATTTCGCCTGCCTTGATAATATGCCCCCAAATGTGGAGTTTTTCCGACAGGGCTTGCACCAAAACGCCATGCAGATGCTGTTACCCCCGAAGAAACCCTACTCCATATATATTATTTTTCCTTTTTTCCCGTTTTTTTACTGGTACAATGGTACTCATGAGAAACTTTCTTCTCGAGCTTCATGGTCATATTGCTGCAGAACCATGCAATCTCCCCCAAGGAAGCTTGTAAGGTGCCACTGTAGAATGGGTAAGAAGCTTGAGCGGCAGATTCCACAGGAGTAACATGGTACCAGATGGCTGGACCTTGCTGTCTCCGTGGCACAATTTTTTAATCTAAATTTTGGCCTCTTGGTCCGTCCAATTACACAAGTACCAAGGAGCCAGGGTGCTCATTCTCTGCCCTCGTATATACTATTTTGCAAACTTTTTCAGGACATGGCGAATTAGTCCCCAAGTCCTGTAATGGAGGCCGCAATGCTGTGACTAGTCTTTCAGATTTCTCAGTGCTGCAGGAACCTTCCTATGGGACTAACATTTGCACCAGGAAAAAAGCCTCCTCAACCAATCAAAAGGCCACATTTTTCTTTTTTCATTTTTGGTATTCAGGAATCCCTCGGTACCAACCTTCGAAATCTACCTAACTATTTAATCCCTTCAAAATCAGCCCAAGCACTTCTTTAAAAGCACATTTCTTCAAGATGGCTGAACAGATTTACATCAGTTCTGTATCAGAGACCAAAGTTTCCTATAATAATTAACATGGGAAATCAATGTTTTGAGACTGTCACCTTTTTTATCCCCTCAGCTTGACAGATCGGTGCAAAACTTTCCATGAAGGAGCCAGGGTGGATGACCATTTTTTCCAAAGTTTATGCAGAATACTCAAATGGCAACAAAGTTATCAACCCAAAAAAAAATTCTCTTCCTCTGGATACTATGCGGCGGATTTAGATCTTGGGGGAATGGAGTGAGTTACTCCTTCGCACCAGCGGAGGTGCCGTCCAAATGTCTGTGGGCCCAGTGGACAGTACATGCATTGACAGGAACCTCCATCAAGGTGGTCCAAGCCAATTTTAATTGTAACTTTGCTGGATGGCCTGATCAAACATGAATGAGCCGTAGAGCAAAGTTAAAGTATTATTTTTCCAAAAAGATAATCCCAAAGGAAGATTTTCTTTATAAAAATCAGGTGGGTGGACCATGATGCTGGCAGGGAGGGAGCTCTGTCACAGTTGCAATGGAGTTCCCTCTCTTCCAAATTTTAAATCGACCCCTTAACGTAACTATAAGTTTATGTATGGGAGAAAGTACCCATTGCCATATTTTATAAGAATATTGCAAGACACCGAGTGGTTCTGAGGTCATATAGAGGAATGAAACAAAAGGCCAACTTCATTATTAGGTAATTGAACTCTAAAGTAACTTGTAATGTCCTTGTAATGTAGAGCCAATGTACTTTATTCCTTGTAATACATGGTCACACTATCACCTTTCACACAAACTGCTTAAATCGTTTATGTATAGATCTTTCATATGAAAGAAATAGGATCTTTGTAAAAAATAAAAGTTGAATCTTTAGTGTAAAATTAAACATCAAAAAAGCTGTTAGATATTTTTTGCAAAACGATATTGGAACCAATGTAATACAATTCAAGTTTAGAAGAGAAAGTACTGTAGCTTGTAATGGGTAGAACATGCAGAGAAATTTTATATTTTTATAATTACTTAAGACATGCAAACAAACATGGTGGCATAAATATGTCCACTGTGCTTATCACTGTTGACCTAGAATAGCAGAGCAGGAGGAGGTAAAGCAAAGCTCTCTTTTTATATATTTTTTTAAACTGCAGTTTTTATTACCCTATGTGTTGTGCCTTTCACCTTGACTGGTGACTTGGCAGCTGATCAAAAATGTAAGCATCATCAAAGTTTGACCCATAAACTATACAAAAAACATATTTAATTTTTTCCACCATTAATTGAACTATAGCCCACCTCCCCTTTTTATCACAGACACTCTTCCCAGCTTCTAGCTTAACACGTTTGTCTTTCAAGATAGCAACCCCCCTTATAGATGCATTGAATGTCGAACAAGTTATCACCTCGAGCCCCAGATATCCCAGAATTTTCCTATCAGCATAAGCAACATGTGTCTCAGATAAAAAAAAACAAATTGGGCTTATACAAAGCTATTTCTTCCCAAACCAAACGTCTTTTCCTTTTACTACTTAGGCCGGCAACGTTCCAGGCCAAGCATTTTATTCGGAGCATTTCGAAGAGAAAATAATTTTTACATATACTTTGCCAGGCCTAGCATTCCATAACATTACTGTGCTTAGTGCATAGCTCTTTAATTGCTCTAAAATGTCAGTTTCATTTTCCTGTGTTGCTTTTTTCCCCCCCATAACCCCCCTCCCCTCCACAAACCCCCCTCACCAACCCAACCCATCCCATCCCTCCTGCCCCCTCCCTCCTCCAATGAGAGGGCACCCCCCCAAATACAGCTTTCTGCCGCTGTAGTGGCAGCTACCCTCGAGAGGCAGCCGGTGGCTTCAACCCACTCCCTGCCCAACCGAGAAAAAAAAACAAAAAACAACACATGTTTTTACTTTCAAATAGTAGCTAACTTAGTTACGAAATGAGGCCAATACGTCCTCAGCTTCCCTAACATCTGTAAAAAAATACGTGTGCCCTCCCTTGAGTACTTTTAGCCTTGCAGGTTCCTGCAAATGTGCTTGACCCCCTAGAGCCTTAAATGGATCAATTAATTTGCGTAGTTGCCATCGTCTGTCCATTGTAGCCTTACTAAGATCTGATTTAACGAAATAGGAAATCTCGCCTACCGTTACTGGTAGATTGGGTCTTGCTTTTAAGGATACAGTCTGCCTCAGCAGATAATTCCCAAAATGAATTAGAAATGGACGAGGGAATTTATTTTGTTTGTTTCTCTGGGTTATTGGTAGTCTATGGACTCTCTGTAGCTGAGAATCCCAGTCCCAGTCTGAGAGATCTATAAAAGCCTGCTGGAATAGCCTTACCATAAATGCTCTCGGGTCCCCCCCTCGGGCCCCTCTGGGATACCAAAAAGCCTAAGATTAGACCACCTTTGTCGGTTTGCGAGATCCTCAACTTTTAATTGTAATGCTAGCAATTTATCATCACGTTGGCTGACAGCCAAACTCATTCCTGCAGCCCCTTCCTCTATCTTAACCACTCGTTGTTGTAAATCCCCAATTTCCTGCGACATCCCGCCCATCTTTTTGTCTATGTCGAGTAACGAATTCTGCAGTTTGGAATTGCCCTCTCTCAATTGTAAGAAGTGTTCTTGCGCCTCCTTCTTATTATCAGTTAAAGTCTGTAATATCATGTCAAATGGTGAAGTTGTTTTTTCCATCCTATCTACCAATACTCTAGCAGTGCTGATATTGTCCGCTCCCTTAGATAGATCATCAGTCGACCGGGCGGGTGGAACCCGCGGCCCCATTCATTGCCCCGGACTAACAAAGGAGACACCATCATCGACTTCATCCAGCAGGGGATAGTTTCTTAATGGGTAAATCCATCTGAGTACCATAATTTTCTTGCGTTTCTGGCACTCTCTGGGTATTAACAGGTTGGTCTGATCCCACAGGGTTTTGTGGTTCTACGGTGTTTATATCAAGTGCATCAGGAACATCAGGTGCAGACACCTGGAGGATATCCTTTACTGACAGAGCATATTCTATGGGCATGACAGATGTTTGGGTAATATCCTGTTCAGGCGAGCTTACACCAGAAAGCCGGAGCGTCATAGTCTTTACCGGGCCCTTGGCTTGCATCCACTTCCTGAGAGTGCTTTTCTCAGCAAGGTGTAGTTTCTTTACTGCTGGCACTAAGGTTGATGCAGATGTACTTAATAAGCCCAATACATTCCCTTTTTTTTCATTTTCATTCTGTTCTTAGATTTCGATTTAGTCTTAGCCTTTTCTCTCTTGCCGGAAAAATGTTCAGCATTATCTGAGAGAGAGGCAGTTTCAATTTCAGTCATTTCCTCGTACTCTTCATTTGAGGCTTCACCCTCTATTTCTCCAATTTCTACTACTTGTATGTACTCCTTAGAGGGGTTAGTTCCACATATAACAGAGGATAGAGGGTCTGCGGAAATCTCTGAGGCAGGAAAGGGAGTTTCCGTTATACCGACAGAAAGAGTCTCAGAACCGTTGCTCCCTCCTCTCATTCTTTCCCTATCCCCATTTCCCGATGTAGCCGTCCTCTCCAGGACAATCGAGGATATATCTGCAGCCTCTTCCCCCTTATTAACATTGATATTGTTTATAGGGTACGAGTTAGTGAGGACTTTTTATAGGGTACGAGTTAGTGAGGACTTATCTCTGAACAGTTGTGCACAAATGTAACACCATACTTAATGAGGATTTCATATCTGTGGTTGATTGTTAATGTGAACTATGCCACGTGTAAAAGCATAGTAATTTATAAAGCAATATGATATCATTAATGATGTCATGTTGAGATGTCATCAGTGATATTATAAATGATGTTATAGAACATGTCATGAGTGATGTCATGTGAGGTCATAAGCAGGACATGGCAGGGACGCAAGTTATAGTTATCTATCTATCTATCTATCTATCTATCTATCTATCTATCTATCTATCTATCTATCTATCTATCTATCTATCTATCTATCTATCTATCTATCTATCTATCTATCTATCTATCTATCTATCTATCTATCTATCTATCTATCTATCTATCTATCTATCTATCTATCTATCTATCTATCTATCTATCTATCCATCCATCCATCTATCTATCTATCTATCTATCTATCTATCTATCTATCTATCTATCTATCTATCTATCTATGTATCTATTAAAAGTTGCATGCATTATCATATCACATACACCCCCCATGATAGTAAATGACATCAGTGACAACATCACTGATGACTCGGTAAGAAATTAGATTGTATGTTGAAGGGGGTGGTAACCCATTTCAATGACTAATCACAATCCTGGTCAGGGTGAATTACAAACATCACTAAATAAAACTGTGCTTAAATCGTCTGGGAGCTTAGCACAATGGCAGTGAGGCTAAAGACGCAGGCAATGTGTAATGTATTTATGCAGCACTCAAACAGAAAAAAAAGTGAAAACACAACAAAAGAAGAACATCAAACCAACTTTGAAAAATAGAGGATATTTAATAAATAAAATGACATAAAAATGACAAAAATCCCAAAATCCAGTGGCATTGGAGATATGAGTTTATGAAATTTTAGGTAAAAATAGCAGCAAAAGATGTGGCGTTCCAAAGTCAGGTATCTGGTCATGCTGGAAAGAGACAAAGTCATACGTTCAGGCCGACCATGAGGGAGCATGGGCCAGATACAGGAACTTGTTCATCCCACTGGAATTTTTACCTTCTGACCATAGTTTGAAGATGGTACAGCCTGAAATCTGTGGTGCTGCGAGTTGGTCTGTGTCATGCTGTGTTGGATCTAGTCAGAGATTCGTTTGCGAGCTACATTGTTCTGCATTGCTTAACACTGGATCAGGTGGAGACTCTGGTAAGGAGCATCGCCGTCCTGTAATGTGAGGCCCTGAATCACTCGGCATCATATCCAATGACGCTTTGGTTCAGGAGCTGTTCTGCGATGTGAGGCCCTGCATTGATCTGCCTCCTTTTCGTCTAATCTGGTGAAACCTACAGTTAAACAGGGAGAAGTACTCTTTAACTCCAGCCAAGTGACTAGGATCATAAGGAATGCATTTGGGGGTAGAGATTCAATACCACAGGGGACAACAGAGGGGGCCAGGTCACGTCCAGTTGGGCCTGGTTAGCTGGGTAGCAGGAAAGGCCTCTGGAAGCTTGTTGAGCCTGGCAGTGTGACAGGAGGTCATCCAACTGACCCTGTTAGTCACTCTTGGGGCCCTGGTTGCAAAGCAGGTAGGTCCAATAAGGTGACAGAAAGCAGGGCAACCCTCCTGTCTCATCGCAGATTCAGAAGTGTTCTAATTTCAGGTTCTGGGGATTCCACCATTATGGCCAGTTACAGTCTGTGAGAGGCAGACACGCCCTTTGTCTAATCCTAAAATGGTTCAATTTCTTTCTTTCTGGAAGATGTATTTCTCTAGCTGTTCTCAAATGGAATTGATCACCTATTAAATGTAATAAGATAAACCAAAGATAGCCTTGCCACAATGAAAAATGACTGTGGACATTTTTTACTTCCAGGACATTTACCACTTTAAATATATCTGTCCTGCTTTTTAAATATCATGACCCTGCCCTATGAACCTTAAGGTCCTAGCATAGGGGCAACCTTTTTGTAAAAAGATTGAAGGTTTAGCTTAGGCCTGTAAAAGGTCTATTTTGCCAAGTCGAAGTAGCAGTTTTAAAACAGCACACAGGCTGCAATGGTAGAGCTGAGACATGTTTTACAGTACTACTTTAGTGGGTTGCACATTGAGCTCACCAGTAGTTTTTAATTTACCTGCCCTTGGTATATGTAATGCCATATACTAAGGACTTATAAGGAAAGTAAATGTTTCAATCAGGTGTAAACCAAGATTACTAAGTTTATTCTACAGCCAACAAAAAAGGTTCAGCAAAAATTGTGTAGCGTAAGGCAAATATCTGGGGGAAGACCTCACAGAAGATTTCCAGCAACATCTGAAATGACAGCATAGAATGTACAATACTGTGACCCGTTTGCGCATGCAAAATTTAATAGGGCCATGCACAATCCCTATTTAGCGAGTCGCAATATTTTTTTCAACTCGCTAAATAGGAATTGCAAGCCGCTAATAGGAAGGGTCGTTCCAGGGGTGTCCCTTCCTAATAGCGAGTCTGAGGCCTATGTAAAAATGTTTTGCGACCCCAACCGAGGTCGCAAAACACATGCAATTTACTATCCTTTTCAAGAGGGTGATAAAGAAATCACAAATGGGAGTGGGTCCCCAGGGAACCCCTTCCCCTTTGCGAATGCAGGGGAAAATATTTTTGGAGGGCAGGCATGAAAACGTTTCATTTTTCTTTCTTTAAATGCATCCCATTTTCCTTTAAAAAAACGGGCTGTATTTGCAAAAAAAAGGACTGCTTTATTTAAAACCGGTCCAAAACTTCGAGGTCTGCTGAGCCCAGCAGGCCACCATACCTGGGAGGGCCAGCCATTCCTAATGGGGTCACAAATTGCGAGTGCCTCATTAATATGCATGAGGCATGCAATTTGCGACCCCATTAGGAATCGCTAACAGTCTCTCAAAGAGTGCTGTACATGTCATTTAGCGACTCGCAAATTGCGACTCGCAATTGAGCACAATTTGCAAGTCGCTAAATGACATGGTCGTATATCTGGCCCAAAGTCAAGAGGCAAGTGTGGTTGTGCATGGTTAAAGTTATACAGTGCACAGTTTCTAAATAACTGAAGTTTAGGGTGGAAGCATTTCTTCATGTTAAACAAAGTAAAAGCTGGGTGCACTTGATGTTAGTTGAGGATGTATGTTTCAAGATAAGCGGTGATTAAAGTCAAAGACTGTTCCAAAAAAGTATGTGAGAATGGCCTAATTTTCCATTGACAATAAATTATCCACCTGTGGAAATCGGGGCATGTACCCATTTTAAATATTTGTAATACACTTCTATGGACAACGCATATGTCCCAATGACATGTATAATGTGGATATTTATTTCTGGTAAATTTCAGTGTTTTTATTTGTGTTTTCTAAACATTAGCTTTTTTATTACTAACTATAATGTCAATATAACCTTTTTTCAGTAAATGTCCAGTGTTTTTTTAAATATAAGCTAAAAACTCACTATCTAACTATATGGGGCCAAAATAATGGTAGGTCAAAGTTGTAAATCCCAAATTCTGTTGATACACCTCTTTATTAAGTTGTAAATCTATTATACTTTCCATGTACTCTTGCTTTGCTCTTGTTGGCCCATATCAATGTCATTCTTCACCTCATCTCCATTTCAGAATCTCTGATATTACATGCCATGTATAATAAAAACATATGCATCCCAGTCTGCTGAATAATTAGGCTTGTAAGCTCATCTCCGTGTAGCTGGTGACATTTATAAATGGCTTCAGATTGTCTCCAGTGGCTCATGACGCCACGTTAAGCATCTCAAATTAATTTTTATTCTATTATTCACACTGGAACATTCTTGATTTCTCATTTCACCAATTGCTGCATGTTTACTATTAATATACGTATTTAATGCAAACAATGAAACAAAAAATTATACTTAAAATAGGTAAAATCGTAACATTGTTTCTGCCTTTTCATAGGAAGCCAAAGATTATCTTCGAAATAAAAACGCAGAACATGACTTTACAGTGGTACTGTTCACTTGTTGAAAATGTTGAATCTGTAATAATTATTTGGTTTACTAAATTAATGGTGTTCACTCAGAAATTCATTATATGCCAGCTCTTCAAGGAAGTCCCAAAACGCAAAATGTTAAATTGCTTTGACTCTCAATTCATGCATTATTGATCTCCATTGAGCATTTTCATTAAAAAAAATAACAAGTAATCATCGTTCCAGGATAAACAGAAGTGTTTCCTCCATTTTGCGACGGGAGATTTGTATCTATTAAATAGAATACCCCACTGAGTGCTGGTAGGAGAAATCAATGTACCATGAGAGATGCTAAGAATCAACAATTATGTGCTTTGAAAATGAACTTTTTAAATTATTGGCAGCTTAAATAACAAGCACTTGGCAAAGCCAATTGGGCTTGCATTTTTATAAGTCAGTGCTTCGCCATCATGGTCAGTTTGGTTATGCCGATGAATGTGTAGGTGAAAGTCAATATTTAGATCGAAGAATGAGTGCATGGATGGATGAGTAAGTGATTGAGAATATGAATAATCAATGTGCCCGTGATCGATATGTATGAATTTATGGATGAAGTGAGTTACGTTACCTGCTGTAATTACCTGCCAGAATGCTTAATGTAGGTTGCCATAGCGCTTGGTGGAATCTTTGCATATGGGAATTCCAAGGGTTGTTGTGGTGACAGCTAGGCATGAGCATGCGAGGGAGCTTCACCGTTGTGGTTGATGTTGAATAAACTTAATTATAATTGCAGAAAGAAGTGTGAGCGATTTTCTACAGTACCATTAAGTGAATACTGTGTGAGGGTGAGAGGGATGATCTGCCTGTGGATAAGGATAGTGTTTGGGTGAGAGATAGGAGCTGCATGCAAGTTAGGACAGTGTGAATGTGATCAAAGTAAGCAGCCAGGGTGTGGTAATACAGATGGCGGATGGAGAGTGCTGCTTAGAGGATTATGAATGAGCATTTTATTTTGGTTGGATTTTGCAATCAGTGCATGAACTTAATGAGAGAGTATGTGAGTCCAGCTGCCCATGAGTGAGAAGAATGTGGTGGCTTAAGTCTTGTTTGCATATGAGGGGGGTGATGGTGAGAGCAGGTTCTACTGTGAGTTAAGAAGGGAGCTGAGGGACAGCAGAGTGAGAATAATGTGAAGGTGAATACAGAAGGTACTTAAAGGTGAGACGTGTGTGTGGGGCTGCTTCTGAGTTAGAGCCAGAAGGGCTGACTGTCAGTGAGTGGAGAAGGTGTTTGGACATGTCGGTCCATCCATGAATAGTGCTACTGTGAGAGCCTGTAGTAAGGGTATGAAGGTAATGGAATGGTGAGGTTATGACCTCCATCTAGATTATAATAATGTGAGGCTGAAAAGGGTGGGTGATTATGTAAAGGGAGATAGTGAGAAGGGATGTATTTAGGGATGGTGTTATGGAAATTGGCAGTGGTGTCTGTTCCTGATAAACAAGCCCTCCCTGAGAATCCCATTGACATCGGTTTGATCCATTCATGCCTGAATTGATGCAAAATTTGAGGTTTGAAGGACATTGTGGGTAGGAAAACCTCATAGGATCTATGCATAGGACACCATGCTGGAATCCCCTGATTGTTTAGTTTTCCATAATGTCTGTGGTTAGTAGTTTTGCATGTGTGGCATCACAGCCTGGCCCAAAATACTGCTGCTACGGCTATTGGTTATCTATCAGTGTAGCGTTTAGCGTCTTTTGTGTCACGTTCTCTTGGCCCACCCATACAAGTGGGGTACCATTCTTATCAGGAGACATGTTGCAACTCTGAGTAGTAGGAAATTTGTGGCTACCCGCAGACCGCATAGCTTTCCATCACAGAAATGTGAGGAAAATGTGTTCTTTTAGTCAAGGTTTGAGGTTTGGAAGAGATTCTGGGGAAAAGGCCTGGTGAGAGCCATGCAGTCACCCTACCATGGAATCTAGTTTTCAAATATACAGAGGTTTGCAAGGTTTCCCTAGGTGCCTTCTGAGCTAGGGCTAACCATTCACAGCTACACACTCTGCAAACAAAGGGTAAGTTTTGAGTGAAAAATGTGATGTGTTCATGTTGCATTTTGGGACATTTCCTGTTGTGGGCACGGAAACTCCCCCCACAAGTGGGGTGCCATTCTTATTGGAAGAGATGTGCGAGCATGGAGTAGTAGAGCATTTGTTATTACCAATTGAATGTTGCTACATTTGTGCTTCCAAATGCAAGACTGTGTGTAAGAAAGAAGACATTTTGAAAAATACCCTCTAAATCATATGCTGGCACTAGTACCCACAAATTCAGAGATTTACAAATAGACACTGCTCCTAAACTCCAAATCTTGTTCTCATTTCTGAAATGCATATGTTTTCTTGATCACCATTTTTCACTCTACATATTTCACCATATCATTTGGCTGATACTGGGTACACAAAGAAAAAACATGGTACGGGGAGCTCAGTTGTTGGCTGTGGGCACCTTGGGTTCTTAGAGAACCTGCAAGCCCCATATATCCCTGAAAACGAGAAGGGCCTAGCAGACATCATGGTATATTGCTTTTGTAAATCAGACCTTGTGACAAAAAGTTACAGATGAAAAGGTTGACACGCATGTTCGTTTTGTCCTACTCATTTTCAATATTTCTTTAAATCAACAGTTAGTTTCTTTAACAATACCTTGAGGGATCTACACATTTGACCCCTTTCTGAATTTGGAATATTCTCAACTTCTCAGAAATCTATAGATTCACTGCATCATCCATGTGTTTCACACTGGAATCCATCACAAACTTGAAGTAGGCTGAGAGCACAAATAATAAGAAAAATTGGCTACCTCTTTGAAAAATAGCAACACTGGTTAAAAATGTGTTTTTTTATTCAGCTCTGCATGTTCCTGACAGATGGAAAGATGCAAACCGTTTGTTGATGCCATTTTTTGAAGGAATAAAACAGACACTTTTATCAGGAGTGCTTTTATGCCGCTTTTCCCTCAAAACTCAAAATGTAGCTATATTGTGCCTGTTTTCTTGTCCCCTCCATGGTAATCCACAAATCCTGGGTACCTTTAGAATTCCCAGGATGTTGGGGAAAAAGGATGTACATTTGATGTTGATATCTGATTGTGGAAAAAAGTCATGCAAACCTAATCACAAACTACCCCAAAGAGCCAAAATATGGCTCAGCATTGGTGGGTTTGGAAGGCCCAGCAGTTAACAGTTCAATTTAAGATCTGTCTGCTCATACCTACATACTAATTGTTCCAAAATATCAGAAGAGCAGGTCGGGAGGCAGAAGTCTCTCAGTGATAGCCCCCTTATTTGGAATTTTCTGCCTTGGACAATTCACCAAGCTACTGTCATTTTATCATTCTGGAACAATCTGAAGACTTAGCTCTTTAAACAGGTTTATGAGACTTAATTGAGCAGATTAGAAACCCTCTGACAGAGGTTTTACTATTGCACCAAGAGCCCTATGGTTAACATGCACTCCATAAATTCTCAATAACACATAATTTAAAAAAGGTCACTGCTGCATGCAGCCTCCATGGAGAAAACAGAGACTGCATATGATTGCGCCGACCAAACAATCAGTGCCCAAAACAATGGGCAAGTCACTCCTCCCCTGCCCTGGAGCAGGACCGCCCACCCCCAACCAAACCCTTCTGCCTTCTCGCAGTGTGAGAAGCAGAAACATAAAATGGTATTTCTAATACCATTTTATGTTTCTGCATCTTGAACTGCGAGAAAGCAGTGGGGCGACGCTCCTCTACCCACATGGAGGAGTCGCCCCTGGTAGAAGAGAACAAATCATTCTGGCCATTAAAAAATGTCTTCTCATTCTTGTGTATGAAGCTAGTGTACAGGTTGGCTACATTAGGTGCAATTAATAATTAATCATTCTCCCAAGTGACCCCGCTCAGTCATGGCAATAAAATCCCTATTGACTTTGATGTCAGATGGAACAACACTGACAAATGTCATAAATAACAAAGTTCAGCGAAGGGTTATGAGAGTGTTCAGAAATATGAAAGCGCTCAACAGGTAGTGGTCAGAGGGTGATTGTGAGGTTTGGGTGGTTGGTGCTTCTTGATCAGAGATAACCCTTGTCTCTGAGAAAAGAAGGGGGAGAGGAGCTCCACCTTCAGTATACATGCAGACAAAGTCAAGCGCACACAACTTGAGTTAGTTCATAGGTAGAGTCTTGTATCATTCAAATGGAAGGATAAGATCGAACTCCAAAGCTGTTATCTTAATTGTTTTTTATTCATCCGGTACGAGTATTTGTTTCACAAGAAACCAGCCGACACGTGTTTCGTCATTAACGGGGTAGACCCGTGACTCTTCAGGGCTGGGGAGATATAGTAGAGTATGAAACAATACTAATTTTGGGGGGGTGATGGTGAGTAAGGGTGAGTATGTGATAGGGAACGTGTAGGAAGGCTAGTGTGGAAGGGTGTGAGAGAACGAAATAATTGGCTCACGGGCCAATTATGGAGACGTGGAAACCTGAAAGGGTGGAAGGGGGTAGATAGGGTGTGAGCCTAAAGAACAGGGTGCACGCTAGTGAGACATAAATACGAAGTGAGTGTTTTCAGTGTGGTGGTGAGCTGCTGTTTACACTATTACAAATTCAAACAAATATGCAGCGGCGCAGGCGGAAACCACATGGTGTGTGTCATCTGGGGAGAGAGGTGACAAGCTGATAATCACAATCAATTGCATATACGAAAAAAGGTCAAATCTGTCCTGAGGAGAAAAGGGGGGAAAAAGGGAAAAGGCAAACAAGTCATCAATTAATTACTCAACTATAGTTTGGTGAAGCTTGGAATGCGGTACCCCTACACAGATCAACATGCAAAATTAATACATATCACTGATACATTCATTAGAGACGATAAGTCAGTAAGTGGAACAAATAATGATAATCCCAGGCAAGCGGCGATAGAAGGTGTACCTTAGGAGACAAAAAGCAACTGAAAAAATATATATATATCCCTCCGTGCAATCACAAAGACCAGCCTCATTGATGTAACTGAATTCTCTCTTAGTTATTGTTTATAAACTTGATACCAATTCAAAATCATAGCGTTCGTGTAAGTGTCACTGTTATCATAAACATCGTAATGTCATACAACATGCGAAGAGGGAGAATGTCTGGAGATAAAGAATAAAGTTCTTTCAATTCTCATTGGGTGTGGGCCTATTCTAGTACGGATGATATGGTTTCTGATGATTGCACTATCCGCCATTGCTCCTGGTGGCTGGATTCCTAATTGGTGCAGGCTTCAAAAATTGTAGTATTGGTATCTACCATCGCATCATAAAGCACCGAATTATCTTTAAGAACTATAAAGAGGGAGGGTACCTTGAGATGTAAAAACAAATCCCTGTCACTCCGTTTGGATGCTAACGTTAACATAGTCAAGAAATGTAGTACTTGTCGAGCAAAGCATCAACAAGATGCGCAACAGTATTCCCCATAAGTTTAGGTTGAGCACAAATCTGTACTAGGAGTGTTACGAGATGATGAAAGAGACTGGGAGAATGAAAAAACAAAGTAGAAAAGGCTGGTTGGGTCTCAGGTAAAAAATGTGTGCTCCGAATGCAAAGTATGCTGTGAACGAGTGTGCGGTAAGGCAGCATCAAAGGTAGAAAACCCCTTGTAGTGGGTATAACACAGGAGGGACGCCAGGTAATTAGAGAGCAATTTGAATTTCACAAAGGGTGGTATGGGTTATGACCCGAGCGTATGTATATCACAGATCTGGGTCAAGTAATCACGTAAATGGCATACCTGTGGAAGTTGGGCTGCAGGCAGTATCTATGGAGGGGGGAAAAAAGGTAAGGGGATGTTTGTAGAAATCTACAATGTGTATTGTCGAAAAGAAGAAATTTTGTTTGCAAGCCATAAGGAGGGTATTCATTGTAGAAGACGGGACTCACCGTGGGACCGGTGATAATTCCAACCCGGTCCTAATCGGGTATAAACAATGGTAGACGCGAGAAGAAAGTGCTTCAAGGCGTCGGGGAAGCGTGTTAAAGTTGGAATGCTCCGCCGCCGGGCACGCGGTCGGATGAGGCAGGGCAGCCAATCAGCTTGCCCTGACTTTTAGGCTGTAAATGGAATAAATAAATACAATATGGATAGTGAGATGGTGTTCTACCCGGCCAGGGGTGTAAGTGAATAGATATGTATAAAACATATCTAAAATTGTCCGAGGGATACTATGGCCAGCTGTCATACCTTGTTGTCGTATTGTGGAGATGCCAAGTGGTCTGTAGGTTCTCCGGGTTTGTGAGACATCGAATGCGGTGCAAACTCACCTAAAGAGGCGATTTCCCGATGACGTATCCACCCGGCGCATGCGGCCCGCCCATAACGACTAGAACGCACCACTGGGATGCAGAAGTGAAAAGGAAAAATAGAAAATGGACTACAAATAGTATGCGGAATATGTTAAGTCTGGGAAATTAGACACTTTCTATAATTTAGTGCTGGCGGACATCGAAAAAGAGGAGAAAAAACTTCTTAATAATAGAAGAAGACATCATGACAATCTCACCAGAGATGAAAGACTAGCCTTGAAAGCACTTAGTGAAGATCAAGAACTTATAATCAAAGAAGCAGACAAAGGTGGTAACGTGGTTATCATGAATAAAACAGACTACCCCAATGAAATTACCACACAACTTTCGGATACCTCCTGTTATGTTCCACCGGTCCCGCCTTCTACAATAAATACCCTCCTTTTGGCTTGCAAACAAAATTTCTTCTTTTCGACAATACACATTGTAGATTTCTACAAACATCCCCTTACCTTTTTCCCCCCTCCATAGATACTGCCTGCAGCCCAACTTCCACAGGTATGCCTGCACCCCGCTGCTTTTTTCATTTACGTGATTACTTGACCCAGATCTGTGATATACATACGCTCGGGTCATAACCCATACCACCCTTTGTGAAATTCAAATTGCTCTCTAATTACCTGGCGTCCCTCCTGTGTTATACCCACTACAAGGGGTTTTCTACCTTTGATGCTGCCTTACCGCACAATCGTTCACAGCATACTTAGCATTCGAAGCACACATTTTTTACCTGAGACCCAACCAGCCTTTTCTACTTTGTTTTTTCATTCTCCCAGTCTCTTTCATCCTCTCGTAACACTTCCAGTACAGATTTGTGCTCAACCTAAACTTATGGGGAATACTGTTGCGCATCTTGTTGATGCTTTGCTCGACAGGTACTACAGTTCTTGACTATGTTAACGTTAGCATCCAAACGGAGTGACAGGGATTTGTTTTTACATCTCAAGGTACCCTCCCTCTTTATATTTCTTAAAGATAATTCGGTGCTTTATGATTCGATGGTAGATACCAATACTACAATTTTTGAAGCCTGCACCAATTAGGAATCCAGCCACCAGGAGCAATGGCGGATAGTGCAATCATCAGAAACCATATCATCCGTACTAGAATAGGCCCACACCCAATGAGAATTGAAAGAACTTTATTCTTTATCTCCAGACATTCTCCCTCTTCACATGTTGTATGACATTACGATGTTTATGATAACAGTGACACTTACACGAACGCTATGATTTTGAATTGGTATCAAGTTTATAAACAATAACTAAGAGAGAATTCAGTTACAACAATGAGGCTGGTCTTTGTGATTGCACGGAGGGATATATATATATTTTTTCAGTTGCTTTTTGTCTCCCTCCCAAGGTACACCTTCTATCGCCGCTTGCCTGAGATTATCATTATTTGTTCCACTTACTGACTTACCGTCTCTAATGAACGTATCAGTGATATGTATTAATTTTGCATGTTGATCTGTGTAGGGGTACCGCATTCCACGCTTCACCAAACTATAGTTGAGTAATTAATTGATGACTTGTTTGCCTTTTCCCTTTTTTCCCCCCTTTTCTCCTCAGGACAGATTTGACCTTTTTTCGTATATGCAATTGATTGTGATTATCAGCTTGTCACCTCTCTCCCCACATGACACACACCATGTGGTTTCCGCCTGCGCCGCTGCATATTTGTTTGAATTTGTAATAGTGTAAACAGCAGCTCACCACCACACTGAAAACACTGACTTCGTATTTATGTCTCACTAGGGTGCACCCTGCTCTTTAGGCTCACACACTATCTACCCCCTTCCACCCTTTCAGGTTTCCATGTCTCCATAATTGGCCCTTGAGCCAATTATTTCGTTCTCTCACACCCTTCCACACTGACCTTCCTAAACGTTCCCTATCACAATCTCACCCTTACTCACCATCCCTCCCCAAAATTAGTATTGTTTCATACTCTACTTTATCTCCCCAGCCCTGAAGAGTCACGGGTCTACCCCGTTAATGACGAAACAAGTGTCGGCTGGTTTCTTGTGAAACATTTACTCGTACCGGATGAATAAAAAACAATTAAGATAACAACATTGGAGTTCGATCTTATCCTTCCATTTGAATGACACAAGACTCTACCTATGAACTAACTCAAGTTGTGTGCGCTTGTCTTTGTTTAAATGTCATAAATAAAGTCAATATACTGGTTTCTTCTCTCTAATAGATTTACTTGTCATGATACAAGTCAACCAGGTGGATTTCTACTTTTCATGTGTAATCTGGGTTATAGGTATAATGCTGAACATTTGTGAGACTAATACTTAATAAACCTATATTCCTCTACTTCTATTAAGGCACAGTCATTCCAATAACTTAGCATCCCCCAGTGTGCAATTATAATGTAAAATACTCCTCTCTGTTGAGATTCTAGTAACATGTTCTATCGAACAACAATCTCATAGTACTCTAAGGTACATTTCATAGTTTCTATAAGGTACATTTCTTTAGACAATATGGAAGGAAGCTCAACAGGTGGTGGTGCGAGCAGGTACGTTTATTCCTTGTCAGCTTAGTGTCCCTGCAGCAACTGCCATCAATTAGAACCCACCCAGGTTCCACGCAGGGAACACAGAACAATAATATCCCCTATATTCCATTCCTACACTCCCTCCTCCTTCACAAAATAAAAAAAAGATTGTATAAGGAGAAAAACATTCAAATGAACCTGAAGGAAAATATGTAAAGTGAAATGCATAAAATAAATGATTTAAATATTCTGTGCTTATGAGAAGCTAACAATAACCCGAAATGTATGTCATAAACATCTGCATCGTTAACAAAACATTTTTGTTAATACATTCTGTAATCTTTGTACTTCACAGGACTTACCTTTGCTCTACCCAAAACCCTCCTATTGGCACATTTGTCATCAGAAATTACATCTGTTAGTGCCCTCATTTTTCTACCAACATACTCAGTTTTGGATTTGGGCACTATATAAAGAAAAGACTTGTTCCGCTTTTTACCATTTTTTAGCACCACTACATGATCCTTCACTTCTTTCACTTGGGCAGGTGCAGAAAAGCGTGACACGCCCTTGCATACAAAACCAGGTTTCCTAATCCCTACCCAGTCTCCAACCTGAACAGCCATATTTCTATGGTGATATTTCTTAGTACTATATTTCTACTGTACTGCAATCCTTACATCCACCACACTTGCCATTTTTACTGCATCATCAGTTTTCCTAGACATTCACTCTTTGCTTAAACTGGACCCCGCAAACCTGCTTCTAAGAAATATGAAAGGGGATATCCCTGTACCTAGGTGAGGGGTAGTTCTTATTGCACACAACATATCATCAATGGCTTCTTTCCAATGCAATCCATTGATGAGTGCAAGTTGTAAATGACCCTTGATGACACAGTGCACCCTTTCCACTAGACCATTACTGTGGGGATGGTACAGGGAAGTTAGAATTTGCTTTATATCTGACTTATCTAGAAACCTTTTCATTTTCCAGGATAGCACTTCAGTACCATTTTTGGCTTCCATTTACTCGGGGAAACCCAATATCAAAAAAACTTCCTTGAAAAATCTAATGACAGCATTAGGCCACTTAGTCATATAGTCTACCATAACAAAGGTATATTTAGGTATACTCCAAGTAACCCCAAAAGACCCAGACACATAAAAAGCCACTTTACTCCAAGGTCTAATTTTGACCATGATTTGGTTGACAGGAGAGGGACTAGTCACCCATGATTAATCACTGAGGACTCACATGCAACTGTCGCAGACATAATGTTCAATATCTTTGTCTACTCTGAGCCACCAAAACTCATCCCTTCTTCTCCGCTTCATGGCACAAATCCCAAAATGTTACAGCAAACAAATGATGGACCGAATGCTGACAATGCAAACATTCTACCCCAGTCAAAATATCGGGGTTAAATCCATCGTTCCTTTGCCCACTATGCCAACCAAGTTTTGACCCAGCCATATGCAAATCAGTCTTGACTCTGTGCCTCATGGGAACAGTCCAGACCGATTTGCCTGGCCAGGTCCTTCCTGGGCCAGGAACAAGCATCCTGGGACAGGTTTGTTGTTTTTACAAATCCCAAGATGCCCTTAATGGGCCAAGTCCAACACTCTTTTGAGCATGCATCCCGGAACAACCAAATGTCCATTCCTGCACACAATGTTCCCAAAAATGGACAATTCTTCCTCCACTCTCTCGTAAGCAATCAACGCCTTAGGGGTATTTCTGATAATAAGGTAACCATTTACTGTAAAATTCATCACTTATTGTAACTCCTGGTCCTTTAGCACAGCTTCCAACCACTCCTACTCAGACAAAACCCCCATTCATTAACTGAACTCATAACACATACCATCTCAAGATCATCCTTCACTTCCTGTATTTCCTCACTCCCTAACAATGGAAATCTAGAGAGAAAGTCAACTACATAATTCTTTGCCCCTGGCTCATATGCCATTCTGTAATGGTATTCTTGCAATCTGTATTGCCATTTGGCAAGGCATGGGTAGCTCTTCCTCCGCCATTTGTGTTGAAAAGATTCACCATGGTCCGTCCTTAAAAGGAATTCCTTAACTCACATGAAGTTTTTGAAATGTTGCACTCCCCACCATCTCTATTGTAGAATATGTGAATTCTGCTCCCTTTAAGGTTCTTGATGCAAAAGCAATGGTTTTCTCCCTTTCATTTCCCTTTTTGCATAAGCACTGTAGCACGCCCTACATTATTAACATCAGTGAAGATGATACACAAATCATAGATATCAAAAGCTTTAAGAGGGCCAGCTTTTTTTATTTCCTTCTTGGATACCTCAAATCTACTATCAAATTTATCATCCCATACATATTTTGCAATTTGTTTTCAGGAGCCTATGTAAGCATGCTGTTTTATGAAAAAAAAATTATTAACAAATTTGGAATAGTATTACACCAGCCAGAGGAATGAACTAAGCTGGTCGTTGTCTCTGGGTTTGGGAGCTCTTTGAATGGCATCTAAAATCTTCACTTTTAGTTTAACCCCTTTTTCTGATACATGCTGGCCCAAGTAATCTACACCTTCTATGAAAAGCTTGTATTTGTTTTACTTTAGGGTCACTCCACTAGCTTTAATGATCTCTAACACACCCCTCACTCTGTTGCTGAGTACCCCCTCAGTTTCACCAAATATAAAGATGTCATCCTGGAAGAACATGACCCATTTGGTGTTTTCAAATTAACTGGTAATCAGCAGTTGGAATATGGCTGATGGAGACGCAAGGCCAAATGGCATTTGGATACACTGATATGCCCCATCAGGTGCAACAAACAATGTTAGATGTCTAGAATCTCTACTCAACTCAATTTTATGACATGCTGAGGATACATCAAGAGAAGTGAAGAGTTTAGCACATTAATGTTGGGCAAAGCATGGCAAACTACCCAAATGTTAGAGTTAAATCTCTTAGAGCCATACAAAGTCTCATAGACTTATCAGCTTTTGACGCTAGTGCTATGGGAGCCAACCATTCTAACCCTTCAATGGGTTCAATTATGCCTAAAGAGCACAGTCTTTTTAATTCAAGTCTCAATTTCTCACACAAGCCTAATGCCACTTTGCGTACTTTGTGGGCCACCTCCCTTGAGTTGTGTTTTAAAACTATGCGATGCTGGAAACACTTAAACTTTTCCATATTCTCACTAAAAACCCCAGGGTAATCCTTGATCCAACCCTCAGCTTTCACAACACTGACCTGACGTTTGTTTGGACAATGCTATGTCAGGATGATTGGGGTCCAAAATAATTCCCAGTTCCCCTTGCTCATCCCAACCCAACAAATTTGCACTATCCTTGACAATGTATACTGGATGCACAGAATATTTCCTTGAAATTGTAAACCAACCACTTTTACTCACATCCTCTACTCTTTTGCCCCATATGCAAACATTTTTATACAAGATTGATGCAGTACAATATCCTGGATTTCACCAAAATGTCTCATATTCATTAACGTGAAGGGAGAACAGGAGTTCGCCAGAAATTTCACATCTCTATTGTTTACAGAAATTACACAAGATGGAGGTTTCCTTTTATGCAGCCCCTCCATGGATGATATTTCGAGGACTCCACTCCCTTCCTGTCTTGTTGAAGATAACATTAGTACAACATTGTTATCCTCATCAGAGTCAATAAAGTTTTCCTCAATACTTCTCACCATCTGCAATGGAGCGTCTTTTTGTCTAGAAATTGCTCTGCACACATGTGCAAAGTGCCTTTCTTGCCACACTTGAAACAAGTTTGGTTTATAGCAGAACACAATTTGACATTTCCTAGATGAACTTGCTATGCCAGCAGAAACATGAAGTATCATTCTTCTCAGTATTTGGATGGTAAGATTGCAGAAATTTGGAGAATAGAAGCACCAGCTCCTTTCATGGGTTGTTTATAATTGTGTTTCACAAGTGGATCAGTGGATTTAACACCATCTTTTAATTCTTTCATGCAAATTTGAGAATGTTAAACCACCTATCTAACTTCAGAGCTGTCTCTAAATCTGGGTCCGCAGTTGATAAAAGCGTTTCATGTACTTTCTTGAAGCTAGTTCTTTTGATCAATTGATTACCAATAATGTAATCTCTGAATACTCTATAGTTGCATGTAGTAGCAAGTGTTCTGAGTGCAGCAACTAAACCGTCAATTGACTCCACAGGAATCTGCGTGCGGAGAAGGAACCTAGAACTATGTTTTTCCTTGGATAAATCTTTTATGTGTTGACAATGGATGCATATTCATCAATCATAATTGATGAACCACCTTCTTCATCCCTAACTGTGAAGGTACTAACTATCACGAGCGGTAACTTTTTCAGATTATTCCTGCCATCTGTACCCAGATTATAAACTAGAAGTGCCTTTTTCTTTTTAGATGTGAATGTGTTTCCATAAATTGCCTCTAAATAGGCTTCAAATATTACCTTCAACTGTTGCCAGTTTAATGGAGGAGATCACGGTACATGCAAAAATGGAGCAGGTGTTAATATTCTTTCCACGAGGTGACCTATGTAGGTGAGTTGCTGGCACACACTGATGTAATATTTCTTAAATTAGAAAGTACTTTCACAGTTTACTGTTGCACTATGCAGGTGTGCCTGTCACCAACTGTTGAAACAGGTTACAATTGAGGGCCAGATTACGATGTTGTTAGGAAACTGTCCTGAACAAATTAGTTCAGGACTAGTTTCCAAACGAATTTGGTCTTGTGAGTCCGGACGACCGATGATGATGCTTCCCAACATTGTTCGATCGGACCCGCATTGACTTCAATGGGAGCCTGTGTTCCGAACAAGAACACAAACTCACGTTAAAAAAAAGGGTGGTTGTGGACAACCTTGTACCCTGTGGCAGACACCCCATTGTGCCTGCCATATTGTGCATGGTTGGGAAGAGGGGTCCCTTGGGTACCCACACGGGCTATACTCATACATCTATTGGTGAAGGGGGGGCCACAACGGACAACCAGAGACAGATTCCGGAAGCAGTTTCGTCTTGCGCAAACCGAATCGGAACGGCTGTCTGAATCGATCATCATAATCGCTCTTCCGGAAACCGCGTCCACAGAGTTGTTCGAATCAGCTCCGAAAGCCTTGGGCTGTCCCATGGCCTTTTGGAACTGATTCAGACTTCCTGCACAGTTTCTGGGTGTTAGAATCGGCTGGTCTCTAGTTGGCAGAGGTATACACTTCTGACAAATAGGGACCCACCTCCTCTAGTCAGGGCAAGGGGATCACACACTCAGATAACCCCCACTCACCCCCTTGGTAGCTTGGCAGAGCAGACAGGCTTATCTCAGAAGCAGTGTGTTAAGCATTTATGACCACATACAGTAATAAAGTGAATACACCACAAATGGACACAACACAGGAGGTATTATAAAAATAAGGATGTTTATATAAGACTTAGCACAAGACCAAATAACGACAAAAATATACCACAATCTCAATAAATACTCTTTGGAAGGAAAAATAATAGTTCAGGTAAAGTCTCTTCTTAGTAAACAGTTCTTTAACAACAAAGGTAACTCTTCTTCTTTAAACCACAGTTCTTGGCAACAATGTAACCCCCACGGGAGTCACACGACGTCGAGGCAAAGCTATTCCAAAGGTTCGGCGTCGACCGCGAGGAGCGCTACGTTGAGCCCGGAGTCGAAACAGACCCCCAAACACAGTACCTTGGAAAATGAAGCAAACGATGATCCACGGCGTCGAGATGTACCGGCGTCGAGTCGTCGGCGTCGATCGGGCCTCGGAGTCGGGGCGATCTGCGGCGGCGCCGACAGGTGTCAAGCTGGAGCAGCGCTCACGGTGGCGAAGCAGGATACGGCGTCGTCGTCGATGTCGTTGTTGCAAGAGTGAGCAGCGCTCACGGCGTCGAGAAGGGCTGCGGCGTCGGGGCGATCAACAGCGGTGTCGCTACTGGCGTCGATCGGGCCCGGCGGCCGGCGTCGAAGGTCTGGGACACTGGAGCCGTTACTCACAATGTCGAGCTGGATTCGGCGGCGTCCGACGACGTCGAGATTGCTGGTTTCTTTCAGATGCGCTGGACTCCCAAGTTCCAGCAGCAGGCAACTTTAGCAGATGATGAAGTCCTTTAGCCCTGTGACTTCAACAGGAGGCTGGCACTCTCCCAGCCCTTGAAGATTTCCTTGGCAAAGCTTGAGAGTACACACTCAGTTCCTCTCTCCTTGTTCCTTGACAAAAATAAAGAACCAACTGCAGGATTCCCCCCAGCAAACAGCACTCTGGCAGAAGGGGTAGGCAAGTCCTTGGATCAGCAGGCTTCTTGTCCTTGGTATAGGTTTCCTTGTCAGAAGTGATCTAAATTCTTTGGTTCAGGGGTCCTTCTCTTATACCACTTTTCTGCTTTGATCCCTTTGTCCATGCAGGGGAATTTTCCCCATCCTGGGTTTGTTGTGGGTGTTGCCAGGCCGAGGCACCTGGCCTATTCACGGTGCAGGGCAGAGTCCTCAGCCGCCCAGCAGGAGGTGGAGCCAGCATTGTCACTGGCAGGGGCAGGCCCATCAGTCGCCCGGCAGGAGGTGGAGCCAGTATTGTGTCAGACAGGGCAGGCTATCAGGAACTACTCTTCCCCCACTCTAAACGCAAATGCCTCATTCACCCCACACTGACTCATTCAGACCTCTGGAGCCACCCAGCTCCTGTCAAACACACCAAAACCAGCAGAGACCGGTAGACAGTTAGACAAGAAACTAGTCACTTTCTAAAAGTGCTAGTTTCAAACTCAGAATCTAAAAACCATCCATCCTAAAGGATGTGTTATTAAATTCCGAGTTCAGGGATACCAAACTCGACTTTCCACCATGCTCTCTGAGTCTGTTAGGATTATATAGTGTAATAATTCCAGCAGCCCAGTCTGGCCTAAGGAGAGCAGGTAGCCTTTCCATAGTGAAAAACGAAAATGGCTGTAATTCACTATTAGGACATGCCACACACATCAGGGCTTGTCCTACCTTATGCTTACAATGCACCCTGCCCTTGGGCTAACCATATGGGTGTCTAATATGAAGCAAAGGGAAGGTTTAGGGACTGGCAAGTAGGTGTACTTGCGCAGTCAGCATGGCAGTACCAGACTGCACGCAGGTTCTGCAATGGCAGACCTTAGACGTATTTTCTAGGCCGCTTCTGTGGGTGGCACAACCAGTGCTGCAAGCCCACCAGCAGCATTTGTATTTACAAGCCCTGGCACTCCTGGTGCACTATACTAGGTTCTGACAGTAAACCAAATAAGCCAAACATGGAATCCAATCAATGTATCAATTTAACATAGGGAGCACTTGCACTGTGGCACTGATCAGCAGTGGCACAGTGCCCAAAGCAATATTCCAGCAAAACATTGTAAACAGAGGAGGCAAACAGACAAAAAATAGAGGAGAGACTCATGCCAATGATGTCACGCCTAACACGTGTCCCCTCCAGCTGAAATGTGGGGAGAACTACCCTTCACCTGGGGAGTCCTCAGCACTAAGGCGGAAAAATCTGGACAGACCATCAGCATTGGCGTGATCTGTACCAGGGCGGTGTTCCACCGTGAAGTCCATCCCCTGTAGGGAAATGGACCACCTCAACAGCTTTGGGTTCTCACCCCTCATCTGCATCCACAATCTGAGGGGCCTGTGGTCTGTCTGAACCCGGAAGTGAGTCCCAAACAGGTAGGGTCTTAGCTTTTTCAGCGCCCATACCACAGCAAATGCTTCTCGCTCTATCGCACTCCACTTCTGTTCCCTGGGCAGTAACCTCCTACTGATGAAGGCTACAGGTAAGTCTCGGCCCTCCTCATTCTCCTGTGCTAGAACAGCCCCCACGCCATGCTCTGAAGCGTCTGTCTGGACAATGAATTCCTTTGAAAAGTTGGGGGCCTGGAGAATTGGTGCAGTACACATTGCAGTCTTCAGGGTGTCAAAGGCCGTCTGACAGGCGTCAGTCCAGATCACAAGTCTTGGCTGCTTCCTGGAAGTCAGCGAAGTTAAGGGGTGCACAATGTTGCCATACCCCTTGACAAACCTCCTGTAGTAACCTGTGAGACCTAAGAAGGTTCTCACCTGAGTCTGGGTTTTGGGTGGTGCCCAAGCCAGGATGGTATCTATCTTCGGTTGCAGGGGGGCCACCTTGCCGCTCCCTAATTGGTGCCCCAAGTACACCACTGAACCCTGCCCAATCTGGTATTTGCTGGCCTTGATTGTGAGGCCTGCTCTGCGCAGGGCCAACAACACTTCCTGAAGGTGGCGCAAGTGTTCCTCCCAGCTGGCGCTGAACACTGCTATGTCATCCAAGTAGGCGGCGCTGAAATCCTCCAGTCCAGCCAATACCTGGTTGACGAACCTCTGGAAGGTGGCAGGGGCATTCTTCATCCCAAAGGGCATAACCCGGAACTGGTAGTGCCCATCTGGTGTGGAGAATGCAGACCTCTCTTTTGCCCCATCAGTCAAGGTGATCTGCCAGTACCCAGACGTTATATCAAACGTACTGAGGTACCGGGCAGCCCCCAACCAATATATGAGCTCATCAGCTCTGGGGATGGGGTGCGCGTCAGTCTTGGTGACTGAATTGAGTCCTCGGTAATCCACACAGAACCAAAGTTCTGGTGAAACTCCAGGCGCTGCAGCCTTTGGGACCAAGACCACTGGGCTGGCCCAAGGACTGCTAGAGGACTCAACCACCCCTAAGGCAAACATCTTGGAGACCTCCTCCTTGATGTAGGATCTGACCTTATCAGTCACTCTGTAGGCTTTGTGCTTCACAGGAGTGCTGTCCCCGGTGTCCACATCGTGGACACACCACTGAGTGACACCAGGGGTTAAGGAGAACAGATCAGAGAATTGTCCCAACAGTTGGTGACAATCCTGCTGCTGCTCAGGGGTCAGTGTGTCAGAGAGGACAACACCATCCAGTGACCCATCTTGCTCTTTTGCATACAGGAGGTCAGGAAGAGGCTCACTCTCCTCCTCCATTCCAGCATCTGTAGCTAGGAGCATGCCCACTTCGGACCTTTCTAAGTGGGGCTTTAACCGGTTGACATGCAGGACCCTCAAGGGGTTCCTGGGAGACTTCAAGTTCACCATGTAGGTGACATCACTCTTTTTCTCCACAACCTCAAATGGTCCAGTCCACCTGTCCTTGAGCGCACAAGGTTCTACAGGGGACATGACCCAAACTTTCTGACCAGGTTGAAGCTCCACCAGAGTGGCATTCCGGTCGTACCACCGCTTCATCTCTTCCTGGCTAGCCTCCAGATTTGCCTGAGCAATATCTGTGAAACGTGGAGTCTGGTTCCGGAAGGCCAGCATGTAACTGTATACATCCTGGGGAGGTTTCCTGGGAGATTGCTCCCAGCCTTCTTTGACCTGACTCAAAGGTCCTCTTACTGGGTGTCCATACAAAAGCTCAAAGGGGCTGAACCCTAGAGACTTTTGTGGCACCTCACGGTAAGCAAACAGCTGGCATGGTAGGAGGACGTCCCATTTATGCCTCATTGGTTCTTCAAGACCCATGATCATGCCTTTGAGGGTCCGGTTGAATCTCTCAACCAGCCCATTACCTTGTGGGTGGTAAGGAGTGGTGAACTTGTAGGTTACCCCACACTCCTTCCACAGGGACTTCATGTAATTAGAAATGAAGTTGGTGCTCCGGTCTGACGCCACCTCTCTGGGGAACCCCATGCCGGAGAAAACACCCATCAGTGCCCGTCCCACCATGGGGGCCGTCACTGTGCGGAGAGGGATGGCTTCCGGGTACCGGGTAGCATGGTCCACCAAGACCAGGATGAACCTGTTGCCCATGGCTGTCTTGGGGTCCAGTGGCCCCACATTGTCAATCCCCACCCGGTCAAAGGGGGTACTGATGACGGGAAAAGGTTGGAGGGGAGCCTTCTGCTTCTACCCACTTTTCCCACTTGCCTGGCAACTTTGGCAGGTTTTACAATGGATGTCTACATCCCTTCTTATCTGGGGCCAATAAAAATGGGTGACAAGCCTATCATAGGTCTTGTCCTGCCCCAGATGTCCAGCTAATGGAACGTCATGAGCCAAACTCAGTAGGAAATTTCTGAAGCGCTGGGGTACCACCAGCACACGGGCTGACCCAGGCTCAGCAGCCTTAGGCTCGCTATACAGGAGGTCGTTCTCCCAGTAGACCAAATGTGATCCTGACTGATCACCTGTTGTTTGGGCTGAGGCCTGCTGCCTCATACCCACAAGAGAAGGGCACCCTTTTTGTTCAGCACAAAATTCTTCCCTGGAGGGACCACCATCCTGCTGCCAATGGGTCAGCTCGGGCAGGTCTCCCAGTTCAGCAACTTGTTCCCCTGTCGGATCCAGAGCATCCCCCTCAAGGTCTGCCTCCTCCTGGACCGGGAGAACTATGGGGGACGGTTTCCTGTGCCCCCTGCCTCTTCTCATCACAGCTGGGTCCTGGCCCATACTTTCAGGCTCCAGAACCCCATCAACACCCTTACTAGCTGTCATGGACCGAGTGGTTGCACACACCCACTCTGGCACACCCAACATTTTCAAATGTGTCTCTTGCTCCACCTTAGCCCAAGGGGAGTCCTCCAAATCATTGCCCAGGAGACAGTCAACAGGCATGGCGGGCCTCACAGCAACCTGAGAGTACCCGAGACCCCCCCATTCAAAGGGAACCTGAGCTACCTCACACTCTTTCTGGGAGTTGTCAGCAGCTATGACAGGGTAGAATGCATGAGGGACCACCTGCTCTCTGGACACCAAGTGACACTTGACAGCTATCACACTTGCTCCGGTGTCGCTGAGAGCTTCCACCCTATGTACATTAATGGTCACCCACTGCCTATATTTATTAGTGTTACTAGGCAGAGGGGTAGAGGGACCATTTCCATGTCTCGTAAAGAGACCAGGGACATCTCTGCGGGACCCTTCCCACCAGGGGCAACCATCTCCTCCCCTCCCAGGGTTACACTCGCCAACTGACGGGGGGTACATGTGGTGGTGCATTAGAGTTCTTCATGGGAGATTGGGGATCATATTAACGGTGCCCCACCTGCTTACAAGCGTAGCAGGTCATTGGCCCCTAGGAACAGGTTTATCTGTCGGGGCCTCTGGCTTCTTTACTGGGGGAGGCTGGGAAACCTTCCCTTGGTTCCCTTAGGGATTACTTTGGGGCCCTTTCTGAAACTCCCTCTGTTTACCCCTGTCCCCTCCACTCTTCTGCTGGGGACCCTGCCCACCTTGGGCTGAGTCTCCCACTGGACCCTTCTGTACCCTGGTACTGACCCAGCGATCCGCCTCCTCAGCAAGTTTTCTAGGGCTAGATATCTTGCTATCAATAAGGTGCTGGCGTAGCTCTGAAAAACAGTTATTAGGCAAGTGCTCCCAAGCAAACAAATCATAAAGAGCATCATAACTTTCCACTTTGCTACCCTTTACCCAACCATCCATGGCTCTGTAAAAAAATGACACATATTCAACCCACGTAGTACCAGGCAACTTCTTACATTCTCTAAATGCTTGTCGGTATTTTCTGGAGTTAGGCCATACCTTAACATTAAAGCATCTTTCATATGATTATAAGACATCCTATCCTCAACAGGCATGTCCAACAAAGTATCTCTCCCTTCATTAACAAAGCGACCCCACAACCCCGCTCCTCAATCCTTTTCAGGGACCCGGTGGGCCAACAATGCTAACTCATATGCTTTGAACCATTGGCCAATATCTTCATTTTTATGAAAATCTTTTATCACATCTTTGGGTAAATAAAACCTACTTTCTGCAGGCCCAGATGGAATGCTGCCACCAGAGGGATTCAATTCTAAACTCTTAGTTTTGAGCTCCATCTCCCTCACCATTTTCTCATGTTCAAACGCTAATTTTTCTCTTTCAAAATTTAACCTTTTGCTCTCCATGTCAGGATCTCTCCTGCTTCTTGCATTCTCTAACTCCAACTGCCCTCCTAATTTAAGTTTTGCCATTTCTGGCTGGTACTCTCGTTCCTTCGCCCTGTCTTCCATTTCTTCAGGAGAAAGACCATTGGAGGAAACGCTGCTGCCGGGAGAGGACAATGGCCCATTCACGGGCTCTTCCTCCTCCCCTTCCTCTGGTGGTACCACCACCGGATCAGAGGGATCTCTGGCCTCTAACCAGCCATCCAATGCTGTGCGAAAGTCATCTTTCTTCTTGAGGCCTGTTGTAGGAACTTTGAACTGCTTGCAAAAGTGCTGCAGCTCCTCTCTTGTATTTTTTTATCTTCTTCCTATCAAACTCCTCTACAGCAACAGGGGTAGTGACTCCGGCATCACTCATGGTCAAAACTGGCAGTGTTCAAAAACAAGCTCCAGTAAAGTGGAGAACAAAAATAGAATATCCTACCAAAATAGATTGTGGCTGCGCTATGGTCTGCTTTCACTATGCAGCGTACACTAATCACTGCACATGAGTCATAAATGCAAAGTTCAAATCCCACCGCTGCCACCAATGTTAGAATCGACTGGTCTCTAGTTGGCAGAGGTATACACTTCTGACAAATAGGGACCCACCTCCTCTAGTCAGGGCAAGGAGATCACACACTCAGATAACCCCGCTCACCCCCTTGGTAGCTTGGCAGAGCAGACAGGCTTATCTCAGAGGCAGTGTGTTAAGCATTGATGACCACATACAGTAATAAAGTGAATACACCACAAATGGACACAACACAGGAGGTATTATAAAAATAAGGATGTTTATATAAGGCTTAGCACAAGATCAAATAACGACAAAAATCTACCACAATGTCAATAAATACTCTTTGGAAGGAAAAATAATAGTTCAGGTAAAGTCTCTTCTTAGTAAACAAGATTTAGCAACAAAAGTAACTCTTCTTCTTTAAACCACAGTTCTTGGCAACAATGTAACCCCCACGGGAGTCACACAACGTCGAGGCAAAGCTATTCCAAAGGTTCGGCGTCGACTGCGAGGAGCCCTACATCGATCCCGGAGTCGAAACAGACCCCCAAACACAGTACCTTGGAAAATGAAGCAAATGATGATCCACGGCGTCGAGATGTACCGGCGTCGAGTCGTCGGCACCGATCGGGCCTCGGAGTCGGGGCGATCTGCGGCGGAGTCGACAGGTGTCAAGCTGGAGCAGCGCTCACGGTGGCGAAGCAGGATACGGCATCGTCGTTGTTGTTGCAAGAGTGAGCAGCGCTCACGGCGTCGAGAAGGGCTGCGGCGTCGAGGCGATCAGCAGCGGCGTCGCTACTGGCGGCGATCGGGCCCGGCGGCCGGCGTCTAAGGTGCGGGACACTGGAGCCGTTACTCACGATGTCGAGCCGGATTCGGCGGCGTCCGACGACGTCGAGATTGCTGGTTTGTTTCAGATGCGCTGGACTCCCAAAATCCAGCAGCAGGCAACTTTAGCAGATGATGAAGTCCTTTAGCCCAGTGACTTCAACAGGAGGCTGGCACTCTTCCAGCCCTTAGAGATTTTCTTGGCAAAGCTTGAGAGTACACACTCAGTTCCTCTCTCCTTGTTCCTTGGCAAAAATAAAGAAGCAACTGCAGGATTCCCCCCAGCAAACAGCACTCTGGCAGAAGAGGTAGGCAAGTCCTTGGATCAGCAGGTTTCTTGTCCTTAGTATAGGTTTCCTTGTCAGAAGTGACTAAATTATTTGGTTCAGGGGTCCTTCTCTTATACCCCTTTTCTGCTTCGATCCCTTTGTCCATGCAGGGGAATTTCCCCCATCCTGGGTTTGTTGTGGGTGTTGCCAGGCTGAGGCACCTGGCCTATTCACGGTGCAGGGCAGAGTCCTCAGCTGCCCAGCAGGAGGTGGAGCCATCATTGTCACTGGCTGGGGCAGGCCTATCAGTCGCCCGGCAGGAGGTGGATCCAGTATTGTGTCAGGCAGGGCAGGCTATCAGGAACTACTCTTCCCCCACTCTAAATGCAAATGCCTCATTCACCCCACACTGACTCATTCAGACCTCTGGAGCCACCCAGCTCCTGTCACACACACCAAAACCAGCAGAGACCGGTAGACAGTTAGACAAGAAACTAGTCACTTTCTAAAAGTGCTAGTTTCAAACTCAGAATCTAAAAACCATCCATCCTAAAGGATGTGTTATTAAATTCTGAGTTCAGGGATACTAAACTCGACTTTCCACCATGCTCTCTGAGTCTGTTAGGAATATATAGTGTAATAATTCCAGCAGCCCAGTCTGGCCTAAGGAGAGCCGGTAGCCTTACCATAGTGAAAAACAAAAATGGCTGTAATTCACTATTAGGACATGCCACACACATCAGGGCTTGTCCTACCTTATGCTTACAATGCACCCTGCCCTTGGGCCTACCATAGGGGTGTCTAATATGAAGCAAAGGGAAGGTTTAGGAACTGGCAAGTAGGTGTACTTGCGCAGTCAGCATGGCAGTACCAGACTGCATGCAGGTTTTGCAATGGCAGACCTTAGACTTATTTTTCTAGCCCGCTTCTGTGGGTGGCACAACCAGTGCTGCAAGCCCACCAGCAGCATTTGTATTTACAAGCCCTGGCACTCCTGGTGCACTATACTAGGGACTGACAGTAAACCAAATAAGCCAAACATGGAATCCAATCAATGTATCAATTTAACATAGGGAGCACTTGCACTGTGGCACTGATCAGCAGTGGCACAGTGCCCAAAGCAATATTCCAGCAAAACATCGTAAACAGAGGAGGCAAACAGACAAAAAATAGAGGAGAGACTCATGCCAATGATGCCAGGTCTAACACTGGGCATCGCAATCGGTCGTTGAGAAATCAGTACGATTTGTCCAGGAACAAGGGTTCCGAACCAGATTCTGCAATACCGAACCCCATACGGAGCCTTTCCTAATGACATCCTAATCAGACCCTAAGATTCTACTGCAATTTTAATTTGAATGTTTTTATTTTTCTCAACACCGTGTGACTGTCACCGTAACTTGTAGTCTATATTCTGACATTTATTCCAAATCTAGTGTGCCTGTCACCGAAGACCAGTGCAGGTTCGTTATTGTGTCAAATTCTCAGTAGATTAATACACTTCCTTCCAATTCAGTATGGATGTCATGTTGCACACACAATGTGTGTGTTTTTACAGGCAATGGTACACACTTTGCTAATAATACCAAGGTCACAAAATGGGTACTAGATATGAACTTTAGAATCCTTTAGTTGATCGCGTGTTAGGCCTCGTTCTATTGGTGGTTGGGCTGGTTAGATGAACAGTTTAGCTGATAACTAGTTGTGCGCATGAGAGAGAACTCAAGCATTATGCTGGTCAGCATGTAATCGCATCATAGCGATTCAGATATCGGTCACGCACCCTATCTGTTTGGGCTACAAACTAGCCCTCAGCAAGTCTACAACTTTGGGCCCATGAATTTCCTTCATTGAAGGGAGGCACCAGGAAAAGAACGATGTGGTTGACAACAGATCATAGCAATTTATTTTGCTTCTCATTTCTTCTTTTTTGGTTGCTAGCTTTTGTCTATTTCAGTCTTAGACTCTATGAGATATAACTAAATAATATTGGTGTTTCTAATTTTTTATCATTTATCTATTTTGTTTAGTGTTTGGTTACTTATATTCTTAAAAAATACTTCCTTTTTTTTAATTGGTTGCCTTTTATTTCAGTTTAGTTCTTTCACATGAAGATTTAGTCTGACAGAGAAATGCTCTCCAGAAGTGGTGGCTTCATATTCAAACGTTTGTTGCAAGTTTTCTCTCTCTACTTATAGTGTTTTCTTTCATTAAGAAAGTAACTTCCTGGTACATCAAATAGACAGTGTAAACAGACTTACAGAAGTGTTTTGACATATAATACAAGATAAAGTACTCACACTAAATATACTGTTTGTCAGCCACTGCATTTTACGAATACACTATTGTTTACAAAGGAAGTTGTCAAATATCATCTGAACTTTTACATTGTGGCAATGGGCTACTATGAAGCACTGATCACTTTAGTATATTGGACAGTACTAATATACTAGGTAATGCCCGGGACTTTGTGCAATATCTTAATTAGGAGAGTACATGGTGCCACTGCACTGATTAGTGGTCTCCTTCATCCACTACAGGAGTATGTGTTCTTAGACAACCTAGACCGTATCTTTATGCATTTAGGAGGAGGCATAAATAACACTGCTAGTAGTTACTTCCAGCAAGTGAGTAGACAGAGAAATCAAGTGAAAATATGCAGAGTATAAGCTTCTAAATTCCCATAGTATGTTGCAATATCATAAATGTGTGGACAACTCTGTAATTTGCTCAAAGGCCTCTTTGGCAATTTGATCAAAATTAGATTTAGTCTATGAGATATTATTTTGTACGTTTAAAAAATCAGTAATATGTTAGTGACTGCCAATAATTGTATTTTTTTTATTAATTATGTGCAGATGAATATACATTAGATTATGTGAAAAACACTTTTGTAAGTCTGTTTAATCTTTATATTTAACGAACCAGGAAATCATGCGAGTCTTTATTGATATAAATGATATAAAATTGGTGACCAAGGTGAAAAAGGCTTGCAGGAGCCAGATTGCGTAGTCTTCTTTGTATTTTTTTTAGAGGAATAAAAGCACTTTAAAGAAGATAATTTGGAGTGCCAACATCTGTTCTTGATAACTACCAGTAGGAAGTTAGTGATAGTTAGGACCTATTTTCATAGGAAAATATATTTTTTTCGTTTGCTAATAACTTTGACGCTGCCTGATGAATCTACACAAGATTTTCAAAACTTGCACACCAATAATTTTGCCTGCTGCCTTGAAAGTGTCAGGTGATTCGTCAAGTCGCTACGAGTAAAAAGCAGGGTGGACCCAAACGTGTTTTCCACACGTAATTTCCCAATGGAATTTTAGACACGCTTACAGCCCAAACCGCTGGTCGAAATTACACCAAATTTGCCAGAAAGCTAGATATTGGTCCAGAAAAGGTCCTTTTTGTAATTTGGGGTAAATCCGTTCAGTACTTTTGAGCTTATTAAAAAAAATATTCATGCAGATCTAGATACTGGAATCTTTCACGGATCCGAAATGAGATCTGATTGACTGCGAGCACTTCAACCAAGAAGTGTTGGCAGCCATCTTGGGACTTGGGCTTAGCTGAGTCTCAAGAAATGCATTAAAAAAAAGACAAGGGGGCAGGGTATTAATAGCCTTGACCCCCTAGGCCTGGTGGTGGGGTCCCATTTTTTAATTTTAAGTTTTGCACAGGAAAATGTGGAAAAAAGCTAGCGTGCTTTACCCACATTTGCTGTTTTTGGCTCCCTAAGTGGGCTAGTAGCCCAGAGGGGAATTTATATCAATATTATGGGGAGCGTATGCATGCAGCCTACCTTCCCCGGCCGAAATGGAAAATGGGGAGGTGGACACACAGCCCTCCTCCTGGGGCCAAGTTCAGGTCAGGGACCCCATTTCCCAGGGCATGGCAGACTTAAAAAAGTAAAGGGAGGTTGTGGGGTCCCCTTCCCAGGCTGATTATGGCCCCAGGTACCCTCTTCTCGGGCCTGGGTATAATTGGGGTGGACAGGGAAACCAGTGTTTGCTCTCACTTGGTGGGAGCAATTTGCAAACCCTAAATCCACTCCAAGCAGGTGGAAGCATAAAAAATGCTCCTGCCTCCTGGGAGCGGACTTTTCATCTGTTTTCCTGCCTGCACTGAAGCGGGCGGGGAAACAGATTAAAAAATTGCTCCCACCAAGGAGCCGCATTTTTAGTTGCTCCCTGTCGAAAGGAGCAATGTCGGCTCCCACAAGAGGGTGGAGCTGGCTGGGGCTAACATGCATTCAGGCTCCCACTGGCCCCCAGGAAAGATGAAGTGGGTACCCTGGGAGGGCTTCTGGGCACCTGCCGTTTAATGGCCAGGCCCCAGGACATGGGGTCCCTGGGGTCAAAATCGACCAAGGGAGGGGGGCCATGTGGTCTCCCATTAATAATTGTACAGGCCCCAGGGGATGGGGTCCTCAGGGCCAATATTGGCCTGGAAAGGAGGGCTGTGTGCCCTCCTCTGCCTTTAAAATATGGCTGGATCCCAGGAGATAAAGTCCCCCTGCCAGATATAACCCCAGGGAGTGGGGTTGCGTGCCCCATCCCCATTTACAATATGGCCGAGCCCTGGAAGATGGGGTCACCGAGGTCCAAATTGGCCTGCCATGCACTGCTAAATATCCCACATTAGTCATAACATCTTCTATGGCATCATTGATTTTATCACTAACATTTCCAATAAAATTATGGATCAGAAAATTGTGCATGGCGCAGTCGTGAATTATAGTTACCTTAGGGAACACATTATAGTTTCCTGAGATAAATATATCTATAACTGCTGAATTTCTATGGTTTTGTGTGTGTAAAATCTGAACCCAACTATAGTTCCCTGTAACCTTTGTTTTTTTTCCAAAGAATTTCTTAGTCATTTATTATTCTGTTGCCTAACTATAATATCCCTATAACCTTTTTTGTTTGTGAATCTAAATATATATAGCACTTTCAAATTATCTCTAATAAACAGTTTTTTGATTTGACAAAGGCATGTTGCTCTGATATGCTTTGCCGTCAATGCCATTCCAATTCTTCCTGAGATACATGAGCAAGTGTATATATATCCCTAGAGCAGAGGTCTTCAAACTTTTGTAGGTTGGGCCCTCCCTGCTTAATTTTTTGAAATGTCGGGCCCCCCACCACCTGAGCGAAATTTCTGGAATATGGCACACTACATAATTGACCGCCACCCGCGTGTCCCGGGCCATATCCTGTAAATAATGTTCAACGCAATAAGAGTTTAGTTAGCTGTAGGTTTGTGAGTGGGTGTGGTTACATCAGAGCTTTATTACACAGCTCAAAACAACATTTTCCAAGATAAAATGTGCGTAAATTGTTTTTAATAGGATGCTTTGTTTTACAAATGACAGATTGACAATAACACCACCAACATTAATGTGACAGGTGTGCCTGTTTTTCACCACAGAGACGGTCAATCTGCGGATGGATTTTTGCCACTGCCATCCTCAGGTTGTGTTCCACATCCAGTCTTGAACGGTACTTAGTCTTTAGTACCGCAAGTGCTGAGAACCCAATCTCACATAAATAGGACGAGCTGAAAGGCAAGAGAGTTTTGATGGCAGTTTCTCACAAAGCTGAATATTCTGCAGACATTTTCAGCCAAAACTCTCCCAGTGAGACTTTGCTGAAATGCATATGCAGAGTGCGGTCACTTTGAAGATCAATCAGTTCTTCCTGCATACGGATTGGGAGATGGCTTGCCACCTCTGCCAGAAAAGGTTGAAAGACCCAGTCATTTAAGTGATCGTTGTCCTCTGGAAAATACTTTTGCAAACTGTCCCTGAGAGAAGTCAGATGATTTTTTATTATCTCAGCAACACTTGGAAGTTCATATTCAGTCTCCGCAAGAGCATCTACTAAACATGGAAACTGCTCAAACAGGGCATCTTCAACTAGTCTTCTCCATAATTCAAGCTTCTTCTTGAATGCAGTTATTCTTTTATTCATGGTAAAAGAAGTCATGTCAGCTCCTTGCAGAGACAGATTCAGGGAATTTAATTTCTCAAAAATGTCAGCAAGGTATGCTAGAAGTACAAGCCAACGGGGATTGCATAGTTGTTCTGATTTGCAGGGGTCCAAACACAGAAGAAACTGCCTTACTTCATTCCGTAATTCAAAGATGCGAGACAGCACTTTCCCCCGGGATAGCCACCGCACTTTTGTATGAAACAGCAAGCCATCATGCTCAGCTCCCATTTCTGCACATAAAATTGCAAATAGACGAGCTCTTGTGGGATGGGTCTTTATAAAATGTACTATTTTTACAGCAGAATTCAGCACATCCTCTAGTTCGCTGTCCATGTTTCGAACAGCAAGGGCTTCCCGGTGTATCATACAGTGGGTCCAAAGAATAAGTGGAGCCACTTTCAATACGTTAGCTTTTAGGCCAGCCCTAGCACCACACATTGAAGGAGCACCATCTGTGCAGATTCCAACACAGTTATCCCATTTTAAGCCATGGATATTCAGGAAGTCATTGATCATGGCAAACAAATCGGATCCTGTTGCCCGCCCCTTGATTGGCTTGCAAAATAAAAAATCTTCTAGTACAAGTGTTTCAAAACAGTAACGAACATATGCAATTAAATGGGCATCCTTTGACACATCAGTTGCTTCATCCAGCTGTAAAGCAAACAAACTTGATTTCAATCTGGCTATGAGCTGTCCCTGGATATCTTCTGACATGTCAGCGATGCGGCGGCAAACTGTTGTATCTGAGATGTGTATACTTTTGAACTTCTCTGCTGCTTTTTCACCAAGCATTGTCCTAGCTACATCGAGCAATGCTGGGAGAATCACCTTTTCTCCATCTACAAAGGGCCTTTTGTTTTTAGCAATGTGGTATGCTACTTGGTATGATGCTTATAATGCAGTTGCAGGAGTATTTGCCACATCTTTCACAGCTTCTTTCTGCTGGGTTATCTCTGTCAACTTCCTGGCAAAAAAATCTCTGCTTTTTCCTGCTAGAAACCCATGTTTAGTTTCAAAGTGACGCCTTAGTTTGGTTGGCTTCAAGCTGTCGTTAGCTAAGATCACGCCACAAATCACACACTGCGGTCTACTTTCTCCACTAACAACAATGCAGGTGAAACCAATATCCAAATAGGAGGAATGATATTTCCTTGTTTTTGCAGCTTTTCTCTCTCCGTCGCTTTCTGTTTCAGCCTTTCGCTTGAGCACTATACCCTCTTTTCGAAGCAGAAAACGATCCATATCAAATGCTTGCTTAACCTAAGATAAAAAAATCGGAGGCTTCATGTTAATAAATAGTAAATGGCTAAAATGTTGTAGCTGCATGAGGTACAGGAGGTCTTTAACTTTGTAGTTGCAAAAAAAATCTTTTAAAAAATCTTATATTTAAAATTAAATAAATTTGGATAAAAGCATAATTCTGTGGTAAGTGGCTAAAAAGTAATTCCAGCTCATCCAGGCTTTAAGTAGGTGCTCCCAAAATTGCTGCAGTATGTATATGCTGTATACCACCAATGAGGCTCTGGAAGTTACTTGTTCGAAGGTTAGTGAGGGCAAACTTCAGCACTGCCCCTTCACCCATCACTCAAAAACAAAGGCGTACCTTCTTATTCACTTCCTCAGATGTTTCTTCTGCTTGAATAGGAGTCCTCAGCCTAGCGACCAAGTAGCTTTTTCCCTTGCAATGAAGAGAAAATGTTTAAGAAATATTACTTGCATGATCTCAAGTTATTAGTTGACGTCCTGATGGCTGGTAAGATGGCCATGATCTGCAAGTTAAACATTAGATTTCTAGCAGGACCACATTAGCTTTCCATTTTTTGAATTTGTTAAATTGATTGCATGTACTTCCTTGAGGCTCCTTCACTTCAATATCCCCCATTCACAATACACCCACTCTCCTGTAAGCACACATGTAATTTTACTTGTGCCATGTTAATATCTCAACACCAGTGCAGTTCCTCCTTGGACCTTTGCGCAGAATCACAACTGGCACATGTGACTAATGTAATGTGCACTCTGCAGAGAACATGTGCAGCTGAAAGGCATCTGGAACAGAACAAGGAGGGCTCCTGGGATACTCTGTACTGCCACTCTGTACCTTTTTGAAATTTGTATTAAAAATATAAACCTTTCCTATGGCAAAGCTATGACTCCATTGGTTAAGATACCACCTTGATATATTGGGAAAAATCCCAGGAGGTTCAAAATAAGCAGCCACCGAAAGCTGTATTTTCAGCACTTTCTGTGCATACTTTGAACAGCAAATATAAATTCATTCAACGTTGTAAACGTCACACAATTGCCCCCAAATCTTTTTGGGATTTCCATGTGTGGGATTCTTAAAGTCAACAGGTCTCCTGAGAGGTACAGAGCTGCCAAGGTTTCAGATTGCTATGTGTGACATTTTTATAATTTTAGTGTCTTATGAGTGACATTTCAATGATTATATGAGCGACACTTTCTCGCAAGCAAAATCAAGCAAAGCAGGTGAGGGAAAAGTCACTGGCCTAAAGTGTGTGACAGGACTCAATACTTCCTGACTAGGTAAAGCACTTGGTACATATTTCATGGAGACTTAGATGTGCCCTAAAATCTTACCATATAAAAACAAAAAACGCTCCAATGTTTTATTCTTGAACAGCCTGCACTTAATGAGTTTCACGGATATGTGTGCTCTCCCACCATATATTTTTACAAGCCACTTTGTGAAGCATATGCTGCAAAAAGTGGCTTTCTTTTTCCCATAGACCTGTTTGGTTACCTGGCTTAATTAAGAACAAAAATCTTGAATAATCAGGGTTGAAACCCAGTGTGAGGAGCAGTGAAACATGAGTAACAGGGTTTAAACCGGCTGTGCAAAACAAAAAAGAGAGAGGAATAAACCAAAGTTTTATTTGAGTCAACCCAAAAGGCCCTGTGCGGCTGCATGAATACTAATTGGCTGGTGGGGAAAAGACAGGTGCAAACTCAATGTTAGGACAGATTCCTAAAAGAAAGAAAAACAAGTGCAAAACCTTCCAATGTTGCGACAGATACACGGGTAAAAGTGCTCGAAAACATGCTGGCGCTGTTGCCACACTAGAAATGCTGAAAATGCATAAATAGAAAGTTATGAGCATACAAATAAACAACGGAACACCAGTGGACCTAGCAGACAAGACGTTCAACTAAAACATTCAGTGTAAGGGTGGTGCTGGCACTGTTGGGATCAGTGTAACCGCAGATCATGCAAATGGCCACGCCGAAAAGAGAGGAAAACAATGGTTTATATGTGATAGAAAGCAGGCAGCCTTCTAAGCAGAAAACTCTGAGACATGCAATAATATTGTACCTTGTATGCTTTTGTTACTTGCACACATCACTTTTTCCTCCTGTAATGTACTGCTTGCTATCTCTTGCATTTTGTTTGCTTTTGATACATGCGCAAGTGCCACATTGCCAGGTCTGGCAGTGGTGCAACCCGCCAGTGGCTGACATGCCCAGTGGCCCCCAGTGACGCAATGGCCAGGCGCCATGTACACATAGTAAGAGGAAAGGCCAGGACCCAGGCACACAGGAGGATGTGTGGCCCTCGACGACGATGGTCCTTCTGCTCTAGTTTCTTCTGTAACATGCCTCCCCCTGCCTGCAGGGCCAAAAGAGCAGCTTACTAATACTGTCTTGCCTGTGCCATTTCAAAACCCCACTAACTAATTATGTATTCCGAAGCTACATGTGAGAAAGCAGGTATTATTCTAAGCAGGAAAATCTGAGACATACTATAATATTGTACTTTTGTACGCTTTTGTAACTTGCACACATGTCACTTTTTCCTCCTGTAATATACTGTTTGCTACCTCTTGCATTTTGTTTGCAAGCTAGGTAATTGAAAATGTACCTAATAGTTTACTGCTGTGATTTATACATCAAAATAGCTAGGACAGTAATAATCATATTGCAAGTCAAAATCTATAATGGCGGCCTTATTGTTGATGTAAATTGATCTGTAGGACGGTTAACTCAACAAGTTTGTTGATGGTGGGGGCTGGTGGCCCACAGAGGGCTTGAATTAGACCCATCATTCAATGACCTAGCATTCTAATGCTTAATGGTAATACAGTGGTTAAAATATTCAAAAGAAACATTTCTGAAATAAAGATAACTTGTGGATCATAATTTTATATTGTTTCATATTTTTCACTGTAAGTTTACCATGTTTTGTGGTATCTTGTAGTTGGCAATGGTGTTTTTTGACGGCATAAATGGCTGTTGGTTTTTAAGATGAAAGCACACAATATGTGTTGGAGGTGGTGGTTTTTGACTTCTGAGGCATTGCATATATACTGTATATTTTGTATGCCTTGCTGTTTTAAAGAATGCAAAGTCCTTGCAGTTGCCATGAAGTACAGCTATGAAGAGAGTAGGCTTGGAAATGCGACCACTTGGGACCCCATTTTGAAAAAGTCTATCGTTTTGGTGGAAAGAGGCAAGTGAGCCTTTGCCATTTCAGTGTTACTACGTCATTTCCTCCTTTTATTTTTCCTTTCAATTCTATTGCAGTGGTATTTTCAGCCACATGTGTTTTCTCCTATGTTGGTTATTTATGATGAAAAAGGTAGCTTACTTCAGCATGTTTTCTGCAAAACCTATATATGCTGAAATGTGTTCAAGTATGTTACTATTGTCTCATGAAATGCAACGTTTGCTTTTGTAATTTGTTCACTTTTAATTTTTACTCTTGTATCATTACTGTTCCTATTGTGAAGCGTTCTGACATAGAGTAAAGTCTGCGCTATAGAAAAACACATATATCACAAATGCATACATAATTGTGGCCGAACATCAGTACAACACCCCCCCCCCTGCCTTCGAGAAAGTCATAAATACGGCAATAGTGCATAAATACGTCCGGAACACCCTCCACCCCCCTGTGCATTCGAGAAGGTTATAAATAAATCAATATTGAATAAAAATGGGCGGAACAACGGCCTGAACAACACCCTCCACCCCCCCTTGCCCCCCTCTGCCTTCGAGAAAGTTATAAATACAATCAATATTGCATAAAAACGGGCAGAGCAGCAGGCCAATCACAACACCCTCCAGCCCCCCTCTGCCTTCGAAAAAGTTATAAATACCTCAATATTGAATAAAAACGGGCAGAACAACGTCCAGAACAACACCCTCCAGCCCCCCCACCCGCCCCCCTCTGCCTTCGAGAAAGTCATGAATAAATAATTACTGAATAAAAACGGGCGGAACAACGTCCAGAACAAACACCCTCCAGCCCCCCTCTGCCTTCGAGAAAGTCATGAATAAATAAATATTGAATAAATAGGGCCGGAACAACACCCTCCAGCCCCCCCCCCCCACCCCCCTCTGCCTTAGAGAAAGTTATAAATACAAACAATATTGCATAAAAACGGACGGAGCAGCAGGCCAATCACAACACCCTCCAGCCCCCCCTCTGTCTTCGAGAAAGTTATAAATACCCCAATATTGAATAAAAACGGGCAGAACAACGTCCAGAACAACACCCTCCAGCCCCCCCGCCCCCCCCTGCCTTAGAGAAAGTCATGAATAAATAAATATTGAATAAAAACGGGTAGAACAACGTACAGATCAACACCCTCCAGCCCCCCGCCCCCTCTGCCTTCGAGAAAGTCATGAATAAATAAATATTGAATAAAAACGGGCGGAACAACGTCCAGAACAAACACCCTCCAGCCCCCCCCCCCCTCCGCCCCCTCTGCCTTCGAGAAAGTTATGAATAAATAAATAGGGCCGGAACAACACTCTCCAGCCCCTCCCCCCCCCTCTGCCTTCGAGAAAGTCATGAATAAATAAATATTGACCAAATAGGGCCGGAACAACACCCTCCAGCTCCCCCCCGCCCCCCTCTGCCTTCGAGAAAGTCATGAATAAATAAATATTGAATAAATAGGGCCGGAACAACACCCTCCAGCCCCCCCCCACTCCCCTCTGCCTTCGAGAAAGTCAGGAATAAATAAATATTGAACAAATAGGGCCAGAACAACACCCTCCATACCCCCCTCCCCCCGCCCCCCTCTGCCTTTGAGAAAATCATAAATAAATCAATATTGAATAAATAGGGCCGGAGGCCGGAACAACACCCTCTACACCCCCCCGCCCCATGCCCATCTCTGACTTCGAGAAAGTCTGTGCTGTTTAATAAAATACAAATACGGCCGGAACACCCCCCCCCCTGGACTTCTAGAAAGCCTCTTACCAGCAGTCCTTTCCAGCAATGAGGGCAGATTCCAACGAGGGGCACACAGAGATTCCAACGAGAGGCACACGCAGACCTGAGTGAGGAGGCGATGAGGGGCCGATTCCAGCAATCCTTCCGACGGGGAAAACGTCCATAAACACAACCAGGAAGAAAAGGCAGCTAAAGTCGGATGCAGGGGATTTATGGCCGCAAATTTCGCGGCACTTCCTGCAATGCAGCTGCTGCCACTTTCATTGGTGGAACGTCACCGGTGACGTTCCTGCATGCTGATTGGGGAAAGCGGGAGCAGCAGGCCAATCACAATTCCTTTTGGAACTGTGTGACTACTTGCGACGTTGGACGGACGAAAAAAAAACAACACAACAAAGGTAAGCTTTTCGCCGCCTGGAGTTCGCGCCCCCCCCCCTGGGATGGTGGCACGTCCCCCTGGGGGGCGCGCCCCACAGATTGAAGACCACTGCCCTAGAGTATGGCAATCCAGGAGGGCGTGGCTTGCAGCTCAAGGGAATGGCTGCCTCCTGAGAGAGCTCCACACGTTCAGGTCTAATCCCCTGTCATCCGAATTGATATCCTGGCAATTCAGCTCTGCCCCAGTGGGAAAGTGGCCATTATACCCCCTGGCGACTGTTTAAAAGCCTAGTAGTGAAGCGGGTGACCCCGCTGAGGAGAGCACTTGCATAGAGGGAGGCCCAAGAAAGATGGCTGCAGTGCGGCCTCGGGGACCCGGAGCGAAGTGATTGACTCATCACCCAGGGAGTGAAAACAGGCACAGAGGCAGCAAGAGGAAGCAGTGTTGAACAGGAGATTCTGCGTTGGATGTGACACTGTACCATCAACACAGTGCGGGGAGGTGTGCCGGTCCTGGTTGTGCCACAAGAGTCAAGCTATCCTGGCTGATGAGGGGTGAAACCCCGAAACTGGACCTAGGATGCTTGTTTCCTGTCCAGGGAGGACCTGGCTTGGCAGTTCGGGCTGGACTGTTGCCATTTGGTGCAGGGTCAAGACTGATTTGAGTATGGCTGGATTCAAACTGGAATGGCATAGTGAGCAAAAAATCGATGTATTTAGGACAATATCTCTATACTGGGGTGAATGTATGACATTGTTCTGCATTCTGTCCAATATTATGCAAGTTCAAAGTGCATTCAATACATTATCAATTACATTAGACATTTGTTTAAAGTAACAGCTTTTAAACATGCTCTCACTAGACCAGTCGGCTGCTCTTAGAACGTCCTGTAAACCCCCTCCTAAGATGAATGCTTTCGAGGCTGAGGTGCCACTAAGTGAATATGCTCCAAAAATAGAGGTGTTCACACCCCCTTCTATCATGGCATCTTTCACCCATCTAGCTAAGGTAGAGGGGGAAACGGCTTTGTGAGGCCTTTTTGAGAAATTAATAGTGCAATGCCATTTCTGCGATTAAGGGTTCTTCTGTCATATTCTTTCAAGCATTGCACCACACACAGTCTTGGGTGTCCAGAAAAATAAGGATAGAAGATAGTAGAAGAAAGGGTCTTGATTCTTCTTTAAATATAGAAACATACTCCCTCAGGTTAATATGCTTTACTGGCGATATCTAAAGCTCTAAAGTCAGATGTACGTCTAAATGAAATCAGACATAGGAGGGTTGTGAGCTTGTTAGAGAGTTTTTTAAGCGACAAATATTGATTATTACCCCAGTTCTCTATAAATTGAAGGATCAGTTTAACATCCCAAAGAGAGGTGTACTTAGGCATGGGTGGTTTGAGGCCCCTATTGCTCATAATCTTCCATGTCAAAGCATTTTGACCGACAGGCAGTCCATCTGTCAGGCAATGACCGGCAGAAATGGCTGATCTATAAATGTTTATTGTCCTATAAGACAGAGGATGGATTTCTCCTCGAGGGCCTAGGAGTACGGTTTCAAAATGGGGTATAGTAAGGGTAAGTCTATTGATATTTCCAGAATTACAGGGAACCACGCCTGGGATCTCCAGAGTGAAGTTACCACTACTACTATTTCCTTGAATCTGCCTGTTTGTAGGATGAACCTGGGAAGCATAACAAATGGAGGGAAGGCATGCGGCCTTAGTCCTCTCCAGTCTTGAAGGAAGGCATCCACCCCAGCTGCTTGAGGGTCTGGCTTCCAGCTCAAAAACTGTGTCAGTTGAGTATTAACTAATGCTCATAATCTTCCATGTCAAAGCATTTTGACCGACAGGCAGTCCATCTGTCAGGCAATGACAGGCAGAAATGGCTGATCTATAAATGTTTATTTTCCCATAAGACAAACCTGACTCAAATAATTCTGTTAGGTAATTCATTACATGGACTACATCAGTTGAAATGGGATTGATACCCCATTGAAGACACCAACAAATCCATTTATTCCATGACAGTCTATATGCTTTTCTCGTGCCAGGTGCCCATGACTCAGATATGAGTCTGAAAGCATTTGAAGAAATGCCAGGCAGGAACTTCCCATTGTCTCTGGAAATTGTCCATGCCATCAGTGTGAGGGAGCCTTCTTCTATCAGAGGATGGATTTCTCCTCGAGGGCCTAGGAGTACGGTTTCAAAATGGGGTATAGTAATGGTAAGTCTATTGATATTTCCAGAATTACAGGGAACCACGCCTGGGATCTCCAGAGTGAAGTTACCACTACTACTATTTCCTTGAATCTGCCTGTTTGTAGGATGAACCTGGGAAGCATAACAAAAGGAGGGAAGACATGCGGCCTTAGTCCTCTCCAGTCTTGAAGGAAGGCATCCACCCCAGCTGCTTGAGGGTCTGGCTTCCAGCTCAAAAACTGTGTCAGTTGAGTATTAACTAATGCTCATAATCTTCCAAGTCAAAGCATTTTGACCGACAGGCAGTCCATCTGTCAGGCAATGACAGGCAGAAATGGCTGATCTATAAATGTTTATTTTCCTATGAGACAAACCTGACTCAAATAATTCTGTTTGGTAATTCATAACATGGACTACATCAGTTGAAATGGGATTGATACCCCATTGAAGACACCAACAAATCCATTTATTCCATGCCAGTCTGTATGCTTTTCTCGTGCCAGGTGCCCAAGACTCAGATATGTGTCTGAAAGCATTTGAAGAAAGGCCAGGCAGGAACTTCCCATTGTCTCTGGAAATCTTCCATGCCATCAGTGTGAGGGAGCCTTCTTCTATCAGAGGATGGATTTCTCCTTGAGGGCCTAGGACTAGGGTTTCAAAATGGGGTATAGTAAGGGGAAGTCTATTGACATTTCCGAAATTACAGGGAACCACGCCTGGGATCTCCAGAGTGAAGTTACCACTACTACTGTTTCCTTGAATCTGCCTGTTTGTAGGATGAACCTGGGAAGCATAACAAATGGAGGGAAGGCATGCAGCCTTAGTCCTCTCCAGTCTTGAAGGAAGGCATCCACCCCAGCTGCGTGAGGGTCTGGCTTCCAGCTCAAAAACTGTGTCAGTTGAGAATTAAATCTGTCCACAAAGATGTCTATGCTGAACTGGGGTGGCTTGGTGAGCAAAATAACGATGGATTAAACCCAGATCTGTCACTGGGGGTGAAAGTTTTGCCATTGTGCAACATTCCGTCCATCATCTTGTGTGTTTTGCTGTTCACCCTATGTGGGAAGGGTATGCCCAGACGTGGGTCCCGTGCTCGCTAAGCCAATGGAGTCAAGCTATCCTGGCTGAAGACGGCTGATAGCCAGAAACCGGTCCTAGGATGCTTGATTCTGGTCTAGGGAAGACATGGCTTGGCAGTTCGGTCTGGACTGTTCCCATGAGGCACAGGGTCAAGACTGATTTGCATATGGCCATGTCTGAACTGGGGTGGCTTGGTGAGCAAAATAACGATGGATTAAACCCAGATCTGTGACTGAGGGTGAATGTTTTGCCATTGTGCAACATTCCGTCCATCATCTTGTGTGTTTTGCTGTTCACCCTATGTGGGAAGGGTATGCCCAGACGTGGGTCCCGTGCTCGGTAAGCCACTGGAGTCAAGCTATCCTGGCTGAAGACGGCTGATAGCCAGAAACCGGTCCTAGGATGCTTGATTCCGGTCCAGGGAAGACATGGCTTGGCAGTTAGGTCTGAACTGTTCCCATGAGGCACATTGTCATGACTGATTTGCATATGGCCATGTCTGAACTGGGGTGGCTTGGTGAGCAAAATAACAATGGATTAAACCCAGATCTGTGATGGGGGGAATGTTTTGCCATTGTGCAACATTCCGTCCATCATCTTGTGTGTTTTGCTATGCTGAAAGGACCCCATATGTGTTGGATGTGTAGGATTATTTCCCTGTTCAGTCTCCAGTTGCTGGAGTCTCTGAAGTTCCTGGAGAACCAGACTGCTACTCCGTTGCTCAAACCAGGAATGTGTTGAGTAAGAACTGAAATTCCTTTGCTCAAACAATGACCCCAAAATTCGTTTGCTAGGTCCGCTAAATCTTTGGAATGTGGTCCTTCCATCTTGTTCACATATTGGACTGCTGAAATGTTGTCCATGCGAAGCATTACACAACATTTTATCCTTTCCTGAGTGAAACTGCGGACTGCAAATGAGCCCGCTAAGAGTTCCAAGCAGTTGATGTGCATGTTCCTCTATTGGTTTGACCAACGTCCCACTGTAGAATAATTTCCACATCTCGCTTCCCAACTGTCTATGCTTGCATCTGAATCTATCACCATTTCAGGTTCCTCCCCGAAGATTGCCTTCCCATTCTACGCTTGTGCGTTCTTGAGCCACCATTCAAATTCCTACCTTGAGTCCTGATGTAGGGATAAGGTTTGAGAGTAAGATTGATTTATGCGAAGGTATCTCTTTTTAGTCTTTGGAGATCTCGATAGTATAGTGGGCCCAGGAATATGGCTTGGATGTTTGAGGATAGGAGACAAAAGTTTCTTGCTAAACACTTTACAGTAATAACCTTTTCTGATAAAACCTTTTTTATTTCTTTGCGTAATTTTTTTTGCTTTTCTTTGGGTAAGCTTAGTTCTGTGTGTAGTGTGTCTACGATGAAGCCAAGGAACTGAGTACCATGTGCTGGAGTTAGACATGACATTTTTTGGTTTACTACAAATCCTAGATTCTCTAAGATCTCTATTGCCCAGTGAGTGTGCAGGGATAGAATGGCCTTTGATTGACCCATTATTAGGATGTCATCTAAGTAAATAATTAACCTTACTCCTTTTGCCCTGAGCCAGGCCACTACCGGATGGAGTACCTTTGTGAAGTACCAAGGTGCAGAGGATAGTCCGAACGAGAGACTGGAGAATTCCCAGACTTTGTTTAGCCATGTGAAGCGAAGGTATTTTTTATGTGGAGGCCAGATGGGTATACTAAGGTAGGCGTCTTTGAGGTCTAGTCTTGTTAACCAGTACCCTTTACTTAGGATGTCTCTTAATAGGTATATTCCCTCCATTTTGAAATGACGATATAACACCAATTTGTGTAAGTTTTGATATTTATGATTAGTCTAATTTCTTTGTTCATTTTTTCCACTAGAAATATGTTGCTGATAAAGCCAACCGCTGGATCACTTGCCTCTCTGATGGCACCTTTGGCCAGTAGGTCTTGTACCTCTTTTGTTACTAATTTTGAGTGTTCCTGTGAAAAACTGATTTCCCTTGGGATATTGCCTTGAAAGGGGATATCTGTGAATTCTATTCGGTATCCCGACTGTTTGTAACATCCAAGGATCCCGAGTCACAAGATTAAAAGTTCTACACAATTGGGCTAGTCTCTCTCCCACCTTTATAGGGGAATCTGAAAGGTCTTTCATAGGACCTACCTGATGAAAAGTTTCTTTGTCTCCTGTCGCCTCTGGAGTGTCAGAAGCGGCTTCTCTGCCTTTGAGGATAGGAGTTGGAATATGAGCCATAGGATGATTGAAAGGACCTATTGCCTCGTGGCATGTAGGGTCTTGAGGAAGATATGCCTTGGCCGGGGAACCGACCCCTTGTTCGCCCGGCCCTTGCAAAAACTCTGTTGCTGCACACCTTTCTTATTTCTTTTATGGACTTCTGTATGGAGCTGAAGGTCCCCACAATTATTGCCATCTCCTTTAGGAATTCATCACCAAAGAGTTGGCCCTGGGAAGAAGGTCCTCCTTCTTTAGTGGCCAGTGCAATTAATTTGGGGTCTAGTTTTAAGAGGATGCTCTTCTGTCTTTCATTTGAAAGAGCCGTATTTGCATTGCCAAGGAGGCAAAAAGCTCTCTGCGCCCACTATCGTAATTCTTTTGGGTCAACCTGAGTATCATTCAGGCAAGCCGTCTTGGCCATCTCGAAGATTTTGTGAGGGGACTGGTAATGTCAAGGAGTCTTTCCTGGCAGGACTTCAAGCCCCTAGCCAGGCCTCTTCTAGGGTATTTTCCTCCCTTGTTGATAAATGACACCACCTTTGGGTCGAGTTCGGGTGTTTTGGTCATATTATCGGGAAGGGATGGCCGAGGACCTTCGGACCAAAAACAAGATCGTACATTGTTAGGGATCTCTCTTCTCAACCAGAAGGTGATGTATTTAGCCACATGCAGGGAGGGTGTCAATTTGAGCAACAAGGAATGTTTTATCAGGTGCGTGTCAAACATATTGTCCCCAAGTGGGTCAAGAATCCCCATCTTAGACCCAGAAGTCAATGATGCCTCATCAGATGTCCCTTTTTTAGTCATGGGCGTGTCTACATAATCAGAGTCGAACTCTGAAGAGCAGGATGAATTTAGTTCTGGCTCATAAGCCTGGTTTTCATCAGACTCACTGTGTATAGGGACAACCGGGCCGTCATGCCCATCTACAGTGTTAAAAGCACTGAGTCCATCACCGGCATCATCTGGTAGACCCTCAATGACCCCTTTAGCTTTCTTGGATTATTTATGAGGGTGGTCACCCAATGGCCTTTTTTTCTTGGGTTATCAGACCAGGAGGAGAATCCGCGTTGGTCAATTGGTTGGTTATTTGAAAGGGTTTGTAATTTTTTTATTGAGGGTGTCATCCAACGACCCCATCAATTTTCCTAAAGCCCTATTGACTAATTCCTCCAATTTGTCCTCAACTAAAGAGTTTATCTGTTGTTCAGCCATTTTTTTTAAATGACTAAATATAGCTAAAATTAAATAAATATATGAAAAACTAGTTATATAAAAATATATATGAGGTCGCTTTGGTCGACGGGGGGCAGTTGAATTAAAAATGATGCTTTGCATTGAAACTGTCGATCTAAATTTAAATGAACGGTGTTTTGAGGTGAATAAGGTGTGAGGAAGGGTCTTTCCTCTAATATTTCAAAACAAGGCTTTATATCCTTTTTTGGTAATTGTGGTGAAAGATGCCCATTGGGGCGCTCAAAACAAGGCTTTATTTCCTTGTTTGGTGAAAGATGCCAGTGGGGGCGCGTTTGAAAAGCGGCCGCCCGGCACCGGGAGAAAGACTTAAGAGATCTCAAGGAGTACAACTAATGCGGTAAGTAGTGACCTCTTTGTTTTATTTTAAAAAGAGATGGGCTCGCGTACGCGTCGGTATCTCGGAGCCGGTTGCAAGAGTGATAATGAGGCAGGAAGCAGCACGCGCGGGGCCAGGCTCATACGAGCGAGGCCCCAGCGCGACATTTGAAACCCGGTGATCGGCAATAACGGGCCCGGAAATCCAAACGAACAAAAGGCATGCGGAAACACAATACGAAAAAGGTGTCAAAGATGTTAAGAGCTCAAATCTATTAAATCAACACCTTGAAGGCATACATTAGTAAAAGAATAGTGCAGATAAAATAATAAGACTTAAAATCATATATGATCAAATATAGCTTACAGTAAAATTCATATATAAACTAACGTAGTTAAGGGTAAAAGCACTTATAAAACTTAAACTCATATATAAACAAACATAACTTACATTAAGGCACTTATAAGGGTAATATAAGGAAGAGAGTAAAGATTATTTATCTGGTGAGCAGCAGCAATAAGAGAAGGAAGACGGGTGCGTGTAGCTGGACTTTATAGATGATTAGAATGTTCTCAAAGTTCTAAATTCTAGTTAACTGTTGCTGCTGTGAGCTGGCAATAAAAGGAGATTGCATAATATTGGTCTCCTAGTCGTGCCATAAAATCATGATATTTTTCAAGGCCTGAAAATATGGTCCTAGAATGTTAAGGTGCTGGGAAGTAGTATCAAGAGCAATTAGTATTGCAACATTTGTGGCGTCATGGTCCAGATATCATATTGCTACAAGAGACACATCTCAGGGGTCACTATTAAAAGGCCCTGGACAGAATGGGTTATGTCCTGAGGGCCCATGTAGGATACACATCCGACGTGCGAGGAGGGGGAAATCCTGATGAAAAAATCTCTGCCGTTCATCTCCCAGAAGGTGTGGTGAGACGACCATGGGTGGTATGTTGCCCTGAATGGGTCCAGGGATGGGACAGACCTTAACATCTGCTTGGTTTATTCCCTGCCTCGACTTCTGAGCTTGTTGTTGGAACTCCCCCGGGCGCATTACTGATAGGGGCAATATAAATTCGGTCTTTGATGCGAGCATGGATAGAACAGGCATGGGATGGGGGAGGGACTGAGGCCCTCCTGTCTTGGGGTTGGAGAATCTGTGGAGGGAGCACTACCCTGTTTCTTGCCAATGCACATATTTCTCAGCACCACATAGTAGTTTCTCCAGATTAGATCACCTATTAGAATTGCAGAATAAGATATTCAGTTTTTCAACAGCAACACACCTGGCAAGAGGGAATTCAGACTATTCCCTGGTGGAGGTTCGGTTAATAGGCATGTGGGTGGATCAGCAGATGACCCAGAGGCTGGAAACCTGGTATCTAAAAGATAAAGGGACTCATGATAAGGTCCGTGAGTGTGCAAACTGATACTTTGAGGAAAAACGGGGGTTGACATATTCTGCACGGACCCTCTGAGAAGCCTTTAAGGCAGTAATAAGAGGGGGAGTCCAGGCAATAATAGGGGGTAAGAGAAAGGAAACCAATAGACACAGTGTGGAAATTGAGAAAGAGAAATTAGAGTTGGAGAGGCTAACAGAAGAGGAGGGGGGGACACAGATTAGCCCTACGACAACAACATTTGCGAGTCCTGACTGACTGAAGACCTGTGTGCAAACATGCTATAGCAACAAAGCATTGCCTCTATGATGCTGGAGATAAGGCAGCCAAACTGCCAGTCTAGCTGGAGAGCCATGACAGGGAGAGGTCCTCGGTACTCAAGATAAGGGATGAGCTAGGGAGGATTCACACGACCAATGTGGCCATAGTAGAGGCCTTCGTGTCATACTATGAGGATCTGCGTCTCAGGGAAATGATGACGTGAGGTATGTGAAACACAAGAAGAAAACATGTCTGAGAGGAGCTGCTGCAAGTGTTGAGAGGGTTGCAGTCAGGCAAGGCACAGGGACCCAATGATATACCAGTCAAACTGTACAAGGGGTTAGCAGGGACAGTGGCTAAACCGATTTTGGAAATGTTTTGTGAAGCGCTCTCTACAGGTTGCCTACTGGCAGATCAAAGAATGGCGATAATAGTTGTCACACCTAAAGAAGGTAAACCCCCAACAGAGTGTGGATCATACAGACCGATCTCCTTGCTCAATGTGGAGGCCAGAGTGCTAGCCAAAATTCTAACAATCAGACTGCTAGTAATATTACCCTCAATTAATCACACAGATCAATCAGGTTTTATCCCCAGTAGAAGCACATGGCTTAATTTGAGATACATCTACAAAGTGCTCCACCTGACTGATTCCTGCCAGGGAGCACAGTCTGTGGCAATGGCGGTAGACACAAAGATGGTGTTCGATTCTGTGGAGTGGGATTGCATTTTTGCAGTGCTGGAGAGGCTTGACTTTGGTCCGAAGTTCAGGGCATGAGTAAGTGTGCTCTACCAGGCCCCAATGCCAATAGTCAGGGTGAACGAAGCAACATACCCCAGTTTTGAACTTAGAAGGGGGACTCTGCAGGGTTACCCGCTGTCCTCCATGATGTTTGGCATGGTTCTTAAGCCCCTGGTGGAATGGGTTCGGCAAGACGCCTTGATATGGGGTATAGGGGCTTCGGGCGGCTGGGAGGAAAAAATCTTGTTATATGCAGAGAATGTCCTGTTGTATTTGGCTGCAAAGCTCCTGGTGGTGAATGACTGGGTATTTGGGGGCATATTAGCAAGAACCTTGTTAAAATTATTGCCGTTTTAGCGGAAGGAAACTGATGCTAAAACGGCGATAAAGGGCTTGCTAATATGCGTTATAGAATTCCAATAGAAGCCCAGGTTAGATGTGCAGGACATCTAACCTGGGCTTCTATTGGAATTCTATAACACATTTTAGCAAGCCCATTATCGCCATTTGCGATAATTTTAACGAGGTTCTTGCTAATATGCCCCTCGGTGGTCAACAAGATCCAGTGTACAGAATAGATGCATGGGTCCAGGAGGATATGAGGGATTTCTTTATGGGACGGAACGAGGGACCCCGACCGCGGAGTACACAAGCAATCATTAATGTGTGGAAGGAGGCCACCCGGTTCCTGGGCTGGCAGGGGAAATTCACTGGCTTAACGCCAATATGGTATAGCACACACCTACAGGAGGTCTGGGATTTGGGTGGATTCAGCAAATGGAAACATATCAGGATAGAACACTTGATGGATGTTTGGAGAAATCAGGCATACATAACTTTAAATATTTGCAGTTGGGACATGCCCTGTGATGCCACCTGCGAGAGGGTGAGCCGTTACCCAACTCTTTGCCATTGGAAGACCAAGTATTGACTGAGGCCTTGTTGTCAAAGGGAGTGTCACTGATAATTCCCTGGATTTGTTAGGCCCCCTGAGGACAGCTTTGGAGGGAGACCTGGGGAAGCTTGAAGATGATGGCTGGTTAGAGGCCCTTCAGGCCCCTCAGACGCTAGCTATCTGGGTCTGGTTTAGGTTGGTCCAATTTAAGGTGCTTCATTGGGCCTACTATGGCCAGATGCTCTTACACAGAATAGGCATTGTGGAATCCCCGCTGTGCAGTAGGGGGTGTGGGAGCGAAGGGTCCTTTTTTCATGTCCTGTGGGACTGCCGGTACGTGCAAGGTTACTGGACATGGGTGGCTGCAATAATGACAAGGGTGGTGGAAATAAAGGTCTCACATGAAGCCAAGGGTTGAAAGGGGAACATGATTGACCCTAGTATAAAGAAATATGGCTAAGACTTGCGGCCGGAGTAGCTACGAGAAATATACCCCTGACATTGGGGGCCACCTCTGTGCCGGTAGTGACCGATTGGGGGGCTGGCCTGGACTGTTGCCAGAGGACAGAACATGTGGTATATACAGCAAGTGACTGCCATAAACAATTAGAAAAGTTCTGGGGGGCCTGGCAGAAGTTCAGAGGACAGAGCTAATTGGGGAAGGAGGAGGGCAAGGGGGTCAAAAGGCAGATGGGTAGCGATGTAAGTACTGTGACGACGGCCGTAAAAGTGTTAAACAAGGGTATCAAGATATACTGATGGTACTGTTTAAAATGCCAGAGACTTGTGATGTACAGAACTGCAACTGATTATGCAATTGTTACATGGTATGCAGTGCCTGTATTTTGTTTCTGTTTCTCAATAAAAAGAGTAAAAAAAGAGATTATGGTAATCCAAATCGTGATTTTGAAAACAAAACCATATTTAGTTCGAAGATTGAGGTAGCTTCATTGCAATTAAGAAAAAGAAGGATGAGAGCACTACTAGTGTGGTCAAGTAATGCCACCTTTGAGCAGTAGAGATCTGCACATATCCTGATAAAGTGCCATTGTTATACACTACTCTTACAAGGTAACAAGGTAGACCTCTACACTTTCAGGGAGGAGTTGGGGGCTCTATAACCACAGGTGTGGTTCCAGTCCCCATACAGCATCAAATAGCATTCATTAAGCTCAATGGTATAGAATTAGGCCGCTTCACAACATCTTTTCTACCAGTATCAGCAGCAGAGACTCCATCATACTTTGAGAAGAGGCATGACCTACCACTGGGAAGTGAGGTGCAATCATGTCCTTCCCTTTTAGGCCACCTGGTAGTGATTACGTTAGTAAATGAGTGAGTTCATATGTGAGTGAATGTGTTTGCATGTGTAAGAGCGCATGGTGAGTGGGTATTTTAGAACTGTCAGCTTTAGGATGGTCTTCCCCAAAGCATTTTGCCTCTCCTCTTCCATTTTTGCTAAACCTATTTGTATTAGCTTTAGGGCTGTGGGCACTTTATCACTAGCCTCTCACTAAAATGTAATAAATTGGTTTATACTCATTTGGCATTTTTAATTTATATGTAAATCCCTGGTAAAATGACACTAAATGCACCCAGGGCCTTTAAATCAAACAACTAGTGGGCCTGCATCACTGATTGTGCCATCCACTTAAGCAGCCTTTTAAACATATCTCAGGCCTGCCAATGCAGTTTGTGAGTGGGCAGTATTAAATTACCGTGTCGACCTGTCGAAGTAAACCTTTCGCCAGGACCAAGCATTCCTTTTTAATACATATGTCACCCCTAAGGAAGACCCTGGACAGCCCCAATGGCAGGGTGCAGTGTATTCAAAAAGTTGGACATGCACTTTTATGTTTTACATGTCCTGATAATGAAAAAACTCTCTTGATTTCATTTTACACTACTGCACAGCCTATCTCTCCAATACGATAACATTGTAGTTGCCTAATTACATTTTATAAGTGTAATTTCCAATTTGGAAGAGATTAGCAGTTCTTTTTAAGTGTCCTAGCAACTGGGATGAAGATGCCAATCTAGTGGTTAAATTGGGTTAAAAATTCCATTGTTCTGCCTTTTTGTGCCTGTTGCCTGGCCTGGTTTACTTGACTGGGTGTAACTGACATTTAGACTTTGTGAATTCCTCCCAGACAGTCACACAGTGAAGTGATTAGGTGTGCCTGAGTGTGCAATCTGTTGGCAGGATGGGGAGATGAAGCTGAGCACAGTCCCACTTACACCTGAATAGGTTGTGGTCTGCCTTCACACAAAGAGCCTAATGACCCTGCATTGTAACTTCAGCCAACTTGGAGCCATAGCAGGGCAGGCAGGAAATTCACTTCAATGCCACTGTCTAGAAGCTTCTCCGACCTTCCAGAACAAGGGCACCAGGGTATAAAACAAAAGGACCTCAGACACCAGCTCTGCAGTGCACTTCTGTATCTGTGGATAATCTGCCAGTAAGAAGGACGGCTGTGCTGCTTCAAGACCACTCTACTGGATTGCTGCTCTAAAGGAATTGCTGACCTGCTTCCCTCTTGACTGGGGAAAAAGCCCTGGGCCTGCAACTTCATATTGAATCCCGGTCCTTGGTGTTACTCAAAGGGCTAGTCTGCTAGCCTACTGAGCTGAACTCCACACACATAAAAGGGTTCCCAACCAACTCTTGGACCCATGTGTAGCGAGTTCCTGATCTTCAAGTGGTGCCTTTCAGGTCCTGGACCCTTGGTATTGGTCTCAGGCTATTTAAATCAATCTTTTCGGCTCTTCGCCTCTGTGAAGAGGCCTGTTCACACTGGAACCATTCTGCTCACACTGAAGTTCAACGTGAGCTGCCTCCAGCCTGTCTCTTTGCACAGCAAGCATCGATCGCCCATGGAAAACCATCACTGTGAAACTCCAGCCCTCCTGCCTTCAACACCCAGTCCAGCACAACCATATAGCGGTGGTTGATGCTTTATGTGTTATTTTTCCATATATCTTAAAAATTAATAACGAGTTCTACTGATTGGAGTTTTGTCATTTTCGTCTTGTTTTATTTATTAAATTGAGCTTTATTTTCCTAACTGGTGTGGGATATTTTTTGTGTGGTGCTTTCACTGTTTTATTGTTTGAAGTGTGTACAAATACTTTACACATTTCCCCTAAGTTAAGCCTGCCTGCTCAATGCCAAGTTACCAGGGGATTGAGCACAGGTTAATTTGGGGTTTGCTTGTGCCTTACCTTGACTAGGCATATGGGTTTCTGCGTGAATATATAATTGAATGAGTGAACTAGTTTCCATTAGTGTTTCTATGAGTATAAGTGTGAAGGTGGATGGGGCATGAGTAAGGGCTCCATTTAGAAGGGACTGGGTGAATACATCTGATTGAGCTTTCTCCGACTATTGGTTGTGCAAAAATATATGTCTTTCTGTAATAAAATGCCCTTACCTCATGGTCACCAATAACCCATCCTCACATTTTGCTGGATTTTATTGCTGGTGTATGAGCTCTGAACACTGGAGAGCTGTCATCCAGTGCCCAGGGTATGGGCTCTGGCTCCTACAAAACATGTAGAATTGGCTAATTCCTGACTGTCACATTTAACTTACCATAAGTCCCAATTATATTGTACTCTGTGCAACCAGGGCCTTTATGTTAAATGTCACTAATTGACTTTGGCACATATTGTGTCACCTCTTAAGTGACAATGCAAAGCATGTCTTCGAGCCTGTCCTTGCAACCTGAGTGAGCAGTTTAAAACTGCAAATTCAACCTAGCAAATTAAACCTTTTTCAAAGGCCTAAACCTTCATTTTTAATACTTAAGTCACCCCTAATGTAGTTCTGAATGCCTACAAGGCAGGAGGCATGAGGCATCGTACTTAAAAAGTGGGACATATACTCAAAATGTACAGGTCCTGGCATAAAAAAATCCCCAAAGTAATTTTTCACTGTGGCAAGGCTGGCTCTCCCATAGAAAAGCACTGGGCTACATTATAAAACATTATAATGCTGACCTTCAGCTTGGGAACAGCTAGAACTATGGTTCAAGGATGCAAATTATTAGGAATTTAAAATCCAAGCTGATGGTCAAGTCCGATTTTCATCACTAATTTGAAAACGCCACTGTTAGAAAGTTGGCATTTTCCTACCTAAAGACTCTAATAGCATTTTTAGAGTTAATCCCTATAGTCACCTATCAGCATGTTGGGAGATGTGAAATGCTCCGCAGAAAGGGAACAAAATGGCCTTGGCTGGGAGCAAGTGTGGCCTCCTCATACCGGATGGCCTTGGTGATGGGCCCACCAACTGGATAAGCTTCAAAGTGGCATTCCTTGTCACAGACAGATGTAACTTACACCTTGGCCTGCCATTGTCCAAGTAGCCTGAGTGACACCAATCCCAGTGGTTGGGCGTGAGGAGGACCTGCTGTTCCAGAACTGGATTGTACAGGGAGCTCCTCATTTCCCCAGAGATCCCTCAGGGGTGTGCCCAGAGCTCTGACCAGGGGAATAAATATTATACCATTTTGGATACTGGTGGAGTAAGGCACTGTGGGATTGTTTAGTGTCAAACCCCCAGGAAATCATATCAAAGTAGATAGGGTTGCCACTGGGATGTTTTTTCTCTGTTGGTACAGGGAGTATCGCCCACCCACAAACTAGTCCCAGGCATAAAAGTCATACCCCTCGATATCTTCTTCAGAACACTTCTGGACCTGAGGAAGATATAATTACTGCACCTGATGAACACTTTGGACTTAAGAAATAGTAGTGTACCTACTGTAACCTTTGGAGAGAAACCCCAAAGGCTAGAACTCCTCCCATTTGAACCCAGGATGGGAGAATGGACTCCGAGGGCTAGTTGGCAAGCTTTCTGTTAAGCTGCATGTACACAAATGCTCCAGCAAGCACCCCTTTCTGAAGAGTCCATCTGACCAGTTATAATTGGACATGCCCTGGATCCTGCTGTTGGCTTTTTCTGGAGTCCTGACCCCAAAGTGGTGCCCCTAAGGTCCTGGGTCCTCGGGATTGGTGTCAAATTGTAATCCTCCTGCTTAACCATAAAAGTTGAGACTCAGAAACCTTTTAAAGGATTATAGCTAAAATAACCAGATAATATCACCATAACGCACCAAGCCACGGCCGCCTACATCAAAATTCCCATTGGATTCAACTTGCTGATTTGTCCTGCTGGAATGATCCAGATTTCCAAATAGTTTTCTAAGTCTGATCATAGAGGACCTCATCAGGACCAATGCTGAGCAGCACCCCTAGAACAACAGAACCTTAACCGGCCTGATCTTTGGACTTCGTCCACTTGGAGTTTTCTCACCTTCGACAATGAGAGCATCAGACTTCTCTCTGCAGCTAAAGCTCCCACCGAGACACTGAACTTTAGCTGCCCAATGTCAACAAATCCCTCTTTGGATTCAGCTGGCACACAGACTAGCTGAAAGTATAATTAATGAGGATTTTATCCAAGAAAAATACTGAGAGTTTGATTTAGAGTTCAGTGGACGAGTTACTCTATCACAAATGTGACAAATATCATGTCTGCTGTATTTCAAGTGCATTATATCCAATGGCAGTTGTAATACAGAGGGCAAGATATTTGTCACGTTTGTGTCATTCCCTAAGTAGAAAGTCTAACCGGACAAAACCTGACCCCTGTATTTGACACACGCTTCATCACAGTGGCCTTAACGTCTAACTTTGACTCGGTCTCCTCAACCAGATACCTGGAATCGGTGTGTTGCTAGAAACAGCTAAAGGTTTGGGAAATCATGTCTCTGGTTCTCTACATCACATTTTTGTTCTTTTGTTGTCTACTTGAAGATGTAACTCTGCACTATTGATATCAATTGGAGTGTTATTATTTGTGTATTGGTTGTTTTCTACTTTTGTACTCTTTCGGTATTGATAAATCCAAGACACAACTTAAGTCTGGCTATTCTGTGCTACAGTTATCAAAGGTTGCTGCCAGGTTTAAATTATTGAAACCTAACTGGACCTAGTAAAGAGTAGAGCCATTATTACTTGAATAGTACTACCATCCACTTCAACTAATAATCCACTTTCGCACACATTCCGTCTTCTACCATGATACAACACAATCGTGAATATCAGGCAAGTGTATTCCAAAACCTTAATATTGTTCTGGTAACATAGTCTTCGTTTTCCTTCCTCATTGTAAAAATGCTGACTAACCCTTTCAGATATGTTCTGCCAGTGCTTATCACAGTCATCAGTATTTACCCACTAAACAGCTATAAATCATCAAAATGAATCATGCGTGCAAAGTGGTAAACATTTATGTCCACAAACTTGTGACACATTTAAAAAAAAAAGGTACTAAGTACACAATGGAGTGCCTCGCGGATACAATTTCTACATCCATACATTTTTTTCTGGAAAAGATCGAATATTTGGCAAGCCAACAGCGGCGGCCAGTATAGTTAAGAGCGGTGAGGCGGGGTGGCTTGGGGTCGGGTACGTCTACATACGACGGGAGAAGTAAAATTAAATTTAAAAAATAAATACAACCACTTACCTTGCGCTCGCTGCATCGCTGACTCGCCAACGCGGTAAACGCAAGATACGAGTTTTTAATTTTTTCAATTTAAATATACTTTTTCCTTCATATGTCGACTTGCCCTACCCCCACCCCACCCCGCCAACCGCTCTTACCTGTGCCGGCCGCTACTGCAAACCAATCTACAAATAGCAGGGGGTAGCTAAGTAACACAGCACTTACTACTGTCATTGGGCAAGCAACGTATATCTATTAGTTTCCAAAACAGCATCATGCTAATACAACAACTGTGGTTTGATTTTTCTGCAGTATACACATCAAAAGCTTTCCAGCAAAACGGTGTTTGCAGTAGCAGAAAATCACCTTCAAATAACTTTCTTAGCGTAAGGGGTGTCCGGAAACTGTCATTTTAATCAAGCATCGCTCTAGGTTCTGATTTTCATAAGTGCCCAATTTTAAAGGAATGTATTAGTGTATAAAGACTCCTAGACGGAGCTGACCCCATTCAAACAAAGCGGGAACCGACTCATTGCCTACTCGATGAGCCGGTGGAGAGAGTTAAGCCTGTAAGCAAATTTGTTTGTGTTGCGAGGGCCCTGTGAATGACTCACTAATCCAACATGATTGCAAACCATTAACCTAAGATGCGCCTCGTCGGTGCTAGCTTGCGTGAAAAAAGGGTGATAAATGACTGACGTCGCCTTCTTTGAACTTTGACCTGGACCAAGAAATTGAAAACACAGGGTGAGCAGATGGATTCTACTTTATGAAATTCTGTTGCGCAGCATTGAACTTGGAAAATGCACAAGTTTAACAAAGGGAAAGTTGTCATTACAAAATTATAATTGGAAAAGTCGAGAGTAAAGCTGACTGTAGACATTAATGAAATATGAAACTTCACTAAAATAACCATAATATTACTTTGTTACTTTGCAGTCGCAACATATTTATTCATGTGATTATGATTTCTAAGAGTTGACACCCCTTTCACATCCCTTCCTCCTTCCTAAGCACAATGTGTTACATAGTTTACACTGCAAGTCGAATAGACGTTTCTGACACACAGTGTGCCTTTAACACATTGTAACCTGGTTTTGTGTTCGCAAAGTTTGTGAATTTGAGACTCCCAAACTATTTGGTTCATCAGGCCATAATTGTTTCTACTCCATATTTCTGTCCAGAAAATGTCTGTAATATCCTTAAATGTCAGAATTGTGCATTAGATTTGTTTGGTTACTTTGATATGCATATAGTGGCCACACTTTGACCTTCAAAACTTTCAAGATTATATAACCAGCATTGGCAAAGCCATCCTTAGATCCAGCCAACCTCAACAGCTCCCACCCGATTATTCACCTTCCATTTATTTGGAAAATGTAGAAAGCAATTGCCTCCCAGCTATAAGAGGACATCAGCAAGAACAATGTCCTATGGGACTACCAATAATGTCAAGACCACACTGAAGTACTCTGACAGCCACATAGACAGTGCACTCTTGCTTAACAATAGGAATGACTCATGACTCCTGATCCTGCTTGAACTCTACGCAGCCTTTGACACAGTCGATCATCCAGCTTAGAGTAACAACCTCACCAAAATATGCATTGGATTTTAGTCACACATCCAACTTCTTGAACTAGGGATTTTTTTATCTATTTATTTAGAAGGTTTTACATAGCGCTAGCTGGACCCGAGAGTATCAGACCGCTTTACATGGGTTAATTGCAATATAACACAATTTACAGTGAGGTAGTATTCAAAAACCAATACAAACAGTAGAAAGCAGCTAAAATTTTACACAATCTAATCACAAAAGTTGCAATGAGCTATAGCAAATCCTGAGAGATTAGGCTAGAGTGGGAGAGTAAGGATGGAAACGAGGGAGGTAGGGTATAGGAATGGGGAGAGGCTGGGGAGGGGGATAGGTTAGGGCAATAGCATACCGCTATACATGGACAATTAATTGTAATGTAACAGAATTACAAAGAGGTAGTACTCAAAACCCATACAGACAGCAAAAACAACTCCAGTTTTACACCAGCGTGGGAGGGAAAGGATGGAGAAGAGGGGGGAAGGGTATGGGAATCGGGAGAGGCTGAGGAGGGGGGATGTTAAGGCAATACCAAGTGGGACGAAGCAGGTCCTATGGGAAAGGCTAGTGGGAGAAGTTAGTGGGCGAAGGAAGATGAGAGAGGGGTAGGAGAACAGTAGGAGGTTGGGGTGGGATGAGTGCCTGGGGAGGGATTAAGGACCCCAGTATTTGTAGAGCAGGGGAAGCTTGAGGTATTTTTTGAAGATGACATAAGAGGGGTTGCAACAAAGTTCTTAAGGGAGGGAGTTCCAGATGTTAGGCGCATTCCTGGAAAAGGAGCGAGATTGTGTGGTTTTCTGAGGAGGGACAATAGCGAGAGTGTTGGAGCTCCTCAATGCTCTAGAGCAGCCAGCTTGGTGAAGTTTATCTGAGAGGTACTGCGGGGAGCGTTGATGCAGGGCTTTGTGCATAACACAATTTGTCTTGTAGGAAGTTCTTCCTTTAACAGGAAGCTAATTAAGGGCTTTAAAGGCAGGCGAGATGTGATCGAACCGTTTGAGGTCGGTAATGAGCCTAGCATCCAGGTTGAGAACAGATTTGATTGGGGCTAGGTGGGCTTTAGGGGTTCCAGAGAGGATGGCGTTACCGTAGTTGATTTTTGAAAAGACCAGCGATTGGACGACTAATTTAAAGTTGTCTGCAGGAATGAAGAGTTTTTATTATCTTGACGTTGTGCAAACATGTTTCACAAGATCACAGACATTCCCTGTCTTCTGAGGAATATCCAATGATCCATCCTCTTTACCATCATCTTTAAACTTTACATGGAAACCCTCAAAATATTTTTTTTTCAGGCAGCAGCATCCAAGACAATTGTTCCAGAGATGATACCAAACTTTACCTAAAAATATCCTCACCCAGAAACAAGAGACTGAAATCCTGCCTCAATCTCATTCAATCTTGAATGTTAACTAACTTCCTGAAGCTAAAAGCCCTCAAAGACTGAATGACTCCTATTAGCTAACAAAACCAAACTTCCCGAGATTAAACCTGCTATGCTCCTCCCTCCAACTCTCAGACCACACAACATTTTTGGGGTTCACAATTGACACAGACCTCTCATTCAAGCAACACATTGCCAGGAAGACCAAACTAACTTAGTTCCGTCTCACCCTCTTGAATAAAGTGAAGCTGTTTCTCTTGGAAAATGACTGTAGAACAATTGTACAATTCTTAGTTCTCTCCCATACTGAAAGAGGTTGCACCCTGCTCAGTAGTTTTCCTAATAAAAATAGATGGCCTCTGAAATGTATTCTACATAAAGCTGCATGGCTCATAAAGGGCTTGACAAAAATCAACCTCATCGCCCATAGATTAAAAGACCTACATCAGTTCCTCCTTCCAGGCAATAACAACTTCAAGACCACCTGCATCACTTACATAGCCCCCGAAAACAAGACCCGGGCTTACAAGGTGAACACACTTGCCATGTTGGGGTGGCAATGCCATATCAGTAGTTTACATATCACCTGGCTGGAGACAAAGAAAGGACACAACTAAAAGGAAAGCTGCCTTTCTTTATGCTCTCAGGATGTGGAAGAGCATTGTTATTAGTGTCAGAACTCTACAATTCATACAAAATATGAAGAAACACCTCTTCAAGGAACACTAATCCTGACACAACAGTCTACCAATGACCTTTCTGAGTGATTGTATCTTCTCGGAGGTCGTGAATTGGGATTGAACTGAGTTGCACTCTTGCTTGGTTCACACTCCATAAATGCCAATACATACATCCTTGCTTAGGCAATTATTTTGGAAGTTTTAAAGTAAAAATTATTCACTTCCACAACCTAAACAGGTGCAGCATGGGCAGTGCTAGTGCAAAAGTGCAACAGCTGCATACAGAACAGGTACAGTAAAGACCTCAGCAGTACAACTAACACACGGGATCAGCTACAATTTGGAAACTCTCAATGCATACTTCTTTACACACAGTACATGCGGCATGTGTAGATAGAAATGCAACTATCCTTGCACACTTGCAGATATATCTCAAGAAACGCCAGTTCTCCTTTCCCTATAAAGAACCACACAGATGGCAGCAATGCAGGTTACCATTACACAGAAGATAGATACCACATCCGGAGTAGAAATGTTTCACATGCACAGGACAGATGCAATGAGGGTGGCAGTAGTGCAAGCTACCTCACTGTGCTATGTGACAAACTGAAAAAAGTGCAGTAGGCAAAGCAAAGACATATTTGTGATTTGAAAAAATCTCATAGCTGACTAGGAAGAAGGAGAAATAGTGTAAATAATACTAGTGCAAAGAAAAGAAAACGCATGCAATGAGTATGATGTTGTTGGCCAAGGTCCTCCAATTCATTTCTGAGAACAACAGTTCCATTGGTTGGCCTGCTCAACTTTTTTAAGGCTGGTGACATAACAGGAGATTCTTTGTCTTTTCCTGTGCTAAGGAGTTGTTTGGAGGGTAAGATCCTTAAAAAGTCCTTCCTTTGCTGTTCTATTGCACCTCAGGAGTGGCTCTGTTTCCTTAACACACCCACCTGCAAAAGCAGGCTAAGGACGCACATTCCTTGCCTTAGAGCCATCCGGAAACAAGCTTCAGAGATAGTTAATGGCAGTTTGGTCATATTGTCACTACCTTTGCACTTCATCATTATCAACTTCATTTGGTTTAATCCAAACAATCAAATAATACATAATCAATAAAGAACAATTATTAACTAAAATAATCTCGCCAACGTTCCAAGTAAAAGCAGCATGAATAAAAACAACCATAAACAGTTTAAAAACTACAAACAAGAACATCCTCTTGTGTATTTAAAGTGCTTTGTGCCTGATGTGATTAATTAGTCATAATAGAAATGTCACTTATAACAAACATCCAGGTTGCCTTGGGCATAATTACAACTCCAGAAAAACAAATGAAGAAATCCTCAGAAACAGACTAGGTCACATACTTCTGCCACCTAACAAGACTTTCAGTAAACACCTACTTACAGCAAAGACAATAGGATTTGATGTATCAGCCTTTAAAATCCTAAAAGCGACCCAATAAAATCTGATTGCCAGATTCCAGCAAATTTGTCAAATCCACTTTCTTCGAGGAAGGCGATATTCAGTGCAAAAAAACAAAATATGTTTTCTTAGTCTCTGAGGCATGACCACCTGCTGGGCAAGTAACTGAGTCTAAATCAAAGGTCCAGGATTTAAAGGACCTCAAATGTAGGCAGCCCTGGCAAAATCTCACATAAATACTTTTTGCTAGTGATGGTTAGATCAAGTCAAAAAAGTGCTCACACTCAGGATTTATCTTAAAGCCTATGAACTCAGTGGTTAGGTGACGTGCAGCCATACTTGTAGCATACCGGTCGACCACATATACCCTGTATTTAACTTTTACATTAGCTATATCTTTTTTACTGATATGCTCTGGACAATCTGATAGACTGATCAATCCGAGGGATCTACACTAAGTTGCAATGTGGAGTTGCTATGGAATCCGCTTAGCACCACTCATATTTAGGAATTCCATCAGCAATCCACAATAATCACTTAGCTCTGGCGTGTTCCAAAGTCGCAGCCAGTACATCAAGGGTTTTAATTAGGCCAAATCCCCAATTCTCTTCATCCCAAGATCAAAAAACAATGGGGTCAGCGGGGTACTAACCGGGACAGAGACAAGGCATCTAACGTATATATTCTCACATACTACAACTTGTGCATGTCAACGTGGCCCCATATCTCTGCCCAAGTATAATTTGCATTCTGAGCTTTCCCCTAATAGACCTCCAGAGCGGGGTTATTGACTGAATCTGGGTCTGTCTCAATTTTGAATGAGTCTCTTTATTATCACATTATTTTAAATGAACACTGTTTGGATTATTGCTGGCTTCTTATTAATTACTACAATAATAATTTTGGAAGTAACCAAGCAACAGTGTTGGCAACTCTGGAAAGAGCTGTTATTGAGTTACAGGATAAATCCAGCAAACCCTATAATATAATCTGGCTTGGGGATTGTAATGCTCACCCTTGTGATAAGCTTAATGCGTTAGTTTGTGGAATACAGGATGAGGAAGGAGACTGTGTCCCCCATTTCTGAATATGGTAATACCCTAAATAAATTAGTAATGATAAATAATCTTGCTTTTTTAAATGTCTCTGATGACTTAACTGGTCAGTTTGAATGTACTTTTTTAAACCATTTTTGTCTTCTACCCCTGTCTCTAAACGTTATGGGGAAATAATCCGCTGTTTTGACTCGGATTAGCACGAAAGCATGCTCCTTGATTTTGACTCAATTTTAACTAACTTTAAAAACAATTTAACCCATGTGATCCGGAATGGCCAATCTAAAAAATATAGTTGGTGTGATAACAATTGTGACAAACCCTAAAGAGTCTGCATGTAGCCTTGAAGGCCAAACCACAAGACACAATACTGGAAAATCTTGTGTCAAGCCTACAAAAATGCAAGGCCCATGACCAAAACTATGCACTTATGCATGGGCTTATTTATATTTCCTGGCAACAAGCCTGATTTCCATGTTGGTGTCACCAAAAACGAGCAGGCTGTTTATTCTTCTGTCACACGGTTTAACTACAGTGATTGTTCTTGAAGGAGAGCGTTAATACATATATCTGAGTAAGGACGGCTTTATAGTCTATATAATAGGTGTGCAGTATGGTTATTTATGTATTATTAAACTAAGTATTAATACATGGCTTTATCCTCTCTGGCAGTAAGGTATACTTCCATTTGGTCACATCAACAAAAACAAGGTTCTCGCCCTGTCAGCATGTATGTTGACGGAGGTGAATACTTAGGAAGAGAGCGGGACAACATATAACTAAGTAAGGATGATCTAATAATAAGTGTGCTTTATAATCATCAATCTATATAACAAGACAGTTAGTCTATAATGGCTGTTTTTTCACTAATATATATATTGGAAGCAGGCTGGTGACATAACAGGAGATTCTTTGTCTTTTCCTGTGCTAAGGAGTTGTTTGGAGGGTAAGATCCTTAAAAAGTCCTTCCTTTGCTGTTCTATGGCACCTCAGGAGTGGCTCTGTTTCCTTAACACACCCACCTGCAAAAGCAGGCTAAGGACGCACATTCCTTGCCTTAGAGCCATCCGGAAACAAGCTTCAGAGATAGTTAATGGCAGTTTGGTCATATTGTCACTACCTTTGCACTTCATCATTATCAACTTCATTTGGTTTAATCCAAACAATCAAATAATACATAATCAATAAAGAACAATTATTAACTAAAATAATCTCGCCAACGTTCCAAGTAAAAGCAGCATGAATAAAAACAACCATAAACCGTTTAAAAACTACAAACAAGAACATCCTCTTGTGTATTTAAGTGCTTTGTGCCTGATGTGATTAATTAGTCATAATAGAAATGTCACTTATAACAAACATCCAGGTTGCCTTGGGCATAATTACAACTCCAGAAAAACAAATGAAGAAATCCTCAGAAACAGACTAGGTCACATACTTCTGCTGCCTAACAAGACTTTCAGTAAACACCTACTTACAGCAAAGACAATAGGGTTTGATGTATCAGCCTTTAAAATCCTAAAAGCGACCCAATAAAATCTGATTGCCAGATTCCAGCAAATTTGTCAAATCCACTTTCTTCGAGGAAGGCGATATTCAGTGCAAAAAACCAAAATATGTTTTCTTAGTCTCTGAGGCATGACCACCTGCTGGGCAAGTAACTGAGTCTAAATCGAAGGTCCAGGATTTAAAGGACCTCAAATGTAGGCAGCCCTGGCAAAATCTCACATAAATACTTTTTGCTAGTGATGGTTAGATCAAGTCAAAAAAGTGCTCACACTCAGGATATATCTTAAAGCCTATGAACTCAGTGGTTAGGTGACGTGTAGCCATACTTGTAGCATACGGGTCGACCACATATACCCTGTATTTAACTTTTACATTAGCTATATCTTTTTTACTGATATGCTCTGGACAATCTGATAGACTGATCAATCCGAGGGATCTACACTAAGTTGCAATGTGGAGTTGCTATGGAATCTGCTTAGCGCCACTCATATTTAGGAATTCCATCAGCAATCCACAATAATCACTTAGCTCTGGCGTGTTCCAAAGTCGCAGCCAGTACATCAAGGGTTTTAATTAGGCCAAATCCCCAATTCTCTTCATCCCAAGATCAAAAAACAATGGGGTCAGCGGGGTACTAACCGGGACAGAGACAAGGCATCTAAGATATATATTCTCACACACTACAACTTGTGCATGTCAACGTGGCCCCATATCTCTGCCCAAGTATAATTTTGCATTCTGAGCTTTCCCCTAATAGACCTCCAGAGCGGGGTTATTGACTGAATCTGGGTCTGTCTCAATTTTGAATGAGTCTCTTTAGTATCACATTATTTTAAATGAACACTGTTTGGATTATTGCTGGCTTCTTATTAATTACTACAATAATAATTTTGGAAGTAACCAAGCAACGGTGTTGGCAACTCTGGAAAGAGCTGTTATTGAGTTACAGGATAAATCCAGCAAACCCTGTAATATAATCTGGCTTGGGGATTGTAATGCTCACCCTTGTGATAAGCTTAATGCGTTAGTTTGTGGAATACAGGATGAGGAAGGAGACTGTGTCCCCCATTTCTGAATATGGAAATACCCTAAATAAATTAGTAATGATAAATAATCTTGCTTTTTTAAATGTCTCTGATGACTTAACTGGTCAGTTTGAATGTACTTTTTTAAACCATTTTTGTCTTCTACCCCTGTCTCTAAACGTTATGGGGAAATAATCCGCTGTTTTGACTCGGATTAGCACGACAGCATGCTCCTTGATTTTGACTCAATTTTAACTAACTTTAAAAACAATTTAACCCATGTGATCCGGAATGGCCAATCTAAAAAATATAGTTGGTGTGATAACAATTGTGACAAACCCTAAAGAGTCTGCATGTAGCCTTGAAGGCCAAACCACAAGACACAATACTGGAAAATCTTGTGTCAAGCCTACAAAAATGCAAGGTCCATGACCAAAACTATGCACTTATGCATGGGCTTATTTATATTTCCTGGCAACAAGCCTGATTTCCATGTTGGTGTCACCAAAAATGAGCAGGCTGTTTATTCTTCTGTCACACGGTTTAACTACAGTGATTGTTCTCGAAGGAGAGCGTTAATACATATATCTGAGTAAGGACGGCTTTATAGTCTATATAATAGGTGTGCAGTATGGTTATTTATGTATTATTAAACTAAGTATTAATACATGGCTTTATCCTCTCTGGCAGTAAGGTATACTTCCATTTGGTCACATCAACAAAAACAAGGTTCTAGCCCTGTCAACATGTGTGTTAACTGAGGTGAATACTTAGGAAGAGAGCGGGACAACATATAACTAAGTAAGGATGATCTAATAATAAGTGTGCTTAATAATCATCAATCTATATAACAAGACAGTTAGTCTATAATGGCTGTTTTTTCACTAATATATAGATTGGAAGCAGGCTGGTGACATAATAGGAGATTCTTTGTCTTTTCCTGTGCTAAGGAGTTGTTTGGAGGGTAAGATCCTTAAAAAGTCCTTCCTTTGCTGTTCTATGGCACCTCAGGAGTGGCTCTGTTTCCTTAACACACCCACCTGCAAAAACAGGCTAAGGACGCACATCCCTTGCCTTAGAGCCATCCGGAAACAAGCTTCAGAGATAGTTAATGGCAGTTTGGTCATATTGTCACTACCTTTGCACTTCATCATTATCAACTTCATTTGGTTTAATCCAAACAATCAAATAATACATAATCAATAAAGAACAATTATTAACTAAAATAATCTCGCCAACGTTCCAAGTAAAAGCAGCATGAATAAAAACAACCATAAACAGTTTAAAAACTACAAACAAGAAGATCGTCTTGTGTATTTAAAGTGCTTTGTGCCTGATGTGATTAATTAGTAATAATAGAAATGTCACTTATAACAAACATCCAGGTTGCCTTAAGCATAATTACAACTCCAGAAAAACAAATGAAGAAATCCTCAGAAACAGACTAGGTCACATACTTCTGCTGCCTAACAAGACTTTCAGTAAACACTTACTTACAGCAAAGACAATAGGATTTGATGTATCAGCCTTTAAAATCCTAAAAGCGACCCAATAAAATCTGATTGCCAGATTCCAGCAAATTTGTCAAATCCACTTTCTTCGAGGAAGGCGATATTCAGTGCAAAAAAACAAAATATGTTTTCTTAGTCTCTGAGGCATGACCACCTGCTGGGCAAGTAACTGAGTCTAAATCGAAGGTCCAGGATTTAAAGGACCTCAAATGTAGGCAGCCCTGGCAAAATCTCACATAAATACTTTTTGCTAGTGATGGTTAGATCAAGTCAAAAAAGTGCTCACACTCAGGATTTATCTTAAAGCCTATGAACTCAGTGGTTAGGTGACGTGCAGCCATACTTGTAGCATACCGGTCGACCACATATACCCTGTATTTAACTTTTACATTAGCTATATCTTTTTTACTGATATGCTCTGGACAATCTGATAGACTGATCAATCCGAGGGATCTACACTAAGTTGCAATGTGGAGTTGCTATGGAATCCGCTTAGCACCACTCATATTTAGGAATTCCATCAGCAATCCACAATAATCACTTAGCTCTGGCGTGTTCCAAAGTCGCAGCCAGTACATCAAGGGTTTTAATTAGGCCAAATCCCCAATTCTCTTCATCCCAAGATCAAAAAACAATGGGGTCAGCGGGGTACTAACCGGGACAGAGACAAGGCATCTAACGTATATATTCTCACATACTACAACTTGTGCATGTCAACGTGGCCCCATATCTCTGCCCAAGTATAATTTGCATTCTGAGCTCTCCCCTAATAGACCTCCAGAGCGGGGTTATTGACTGAATCTGGGTCTGTCTCAATTTTGAATGAGTCTCTTTATTATCACATTATTTTAAATGAACACTGTTTGGATTATTGCTGGCTTCTTATTAATTACTACAATAATAATTTTGGAAGTAACCAAGCAACAGTGTTGGCAACTCTGGAAAGAGCTGTTATTGAGTTACAGGATAAATCCAGCAAACCCTATAATATAATCTGGCTTGGGGATTGTAATGCTCACCCTTGTGATAAGCTTAATGCGTTAGTTTGTGGAATACAGGATGAGGAAGGAGACTGTGTCCCCCATTTCTGAATATGGTAATACCCTAAATAAATTAGTAATGATAAATAATCTTGCTTTTTTAAATGTCTCTGATGACTTAACTGGTCAGTTTGAATGTACTTTTTTAAACCATTTTTGTCTTCTACCCCTGTCTCTAAACGTTATGGGGAAATAATCCGCTGTTTTGACTCGGATTAGCACGAAAGCATGCTCCTTGATTTTGACTCAATTTTAACTAACTTTAAAAACAATTTAACCCATGTGATCCGGAATGGCCAATCTAAAAAATATAGTTGGTGTGATAACAATTGTGACAAACCCTAAAGAGTCTGCATGTAGCCTTGAAGGCCAAACCACAAGACACAATACTGGAAAATCTTGTGTCAAGCCTACAAAAATGCAAGGCCCATGACCAAAACTATGCACTTATGCATGGGCTTATTTATATTTCCTGGCAACAAGCCTGATTTCCATGTTGGTGTCACCAAAAACGAGCAGGCTGTTTATTCTTCTGTCACACGGTTTAACTACAGTGATTGTTCTTGAAGGAGAGCGTTAATACATATATCTGAGTAAGGACGGCTTTATAGTCTATATAATAGGTGTGCAGTATGGTTATTTATGTATTATTAAACTAAGTATTAATACATGGCTTTATCCTCTCTTGCAGTAAGGTATACTTCCATTTGGTCACATCAACAAAAACAAGGTTCTCGCCCTGTCAGCATGTATGTTAACGGAGGTGAATACTTAGGAAGAGAGCGGGACAACATATAACTAAGTAAGGATGATCTAATAATAAGTGTGCTTTATAATCATCAATCTATATAACAAGACAGTTAGTCTATAATGGCTGTTTTTTCACTAATATATATATTGGAAGCAGGCTGGTGACATAACAGGAGATTCTTTGTCTTTTCCTGTGCTAAGGAGTTGTTTGGAGGGTAAGATCCTTAAAAAGTCCTTCCTTTGCTGTTCTATGGCACCTCAGGAGTGGCTCTGTTTCCTTAACACACCCACCTGCAAAAGCAGGCTAAGGACGCACATTCCTTGCCTTAGAGCCATCCGGAAACAAGCTTCAGAGATAGTTAATGGCAGTTTGGTCATATTGTCACTACCTTTGCACTTCATCATTATCAACTTCATTTGGTTTAATCCAAACAATCAAATAATACATAATCAATAAAGAACAATTATTAACTAAAATAATCTCGCCAACGTTCCAAGTAAAAGCAGCATGAATAAAAACAACCATAAACCGTTTAAAAACTACAAACAAGAACATCCTCTTGTGTATTTAAAGTGCTTTGTGCCTGATGTGATTAATTAGTCATAATAGAAATGTCACTTATAACAAACATCCAGGTTGCCTTGGGCATAATTACAACTCCAGAAAAACAAATGAAGAAATCCTCAGAAACAGACTAGGTCACATACTTCTGCTGCCTAACAAGACTTTCAGTAAACACCTACTTACAGCAAAGACAATAGGGTTTGATGTATCAGCCTTTAAAATCCTAAAAGCGACCCAATAAAATCTGATTGCCAGATTCCAGCAAATTTGTCAAATCCACTTTCTTCGAGGAAGGCGATATTCAGTGCAAAAAAACAAAATATGTTTTCTTAGTCTCTGAGGCATGACCACCTGCTGGGCAAGTAACTGAGTCTAAATCGAAGGTCCAGGATTTAAAGGACCTCAAATGTAGGCAGCCCTGGCAAAATCTCACATAAATACTTTTTGCTAGTGATGGTTAGATCAAGTCAAAAAAGTGCTCACACTCAGGATATATCTTAAAGCCTATGAACTCAGTGGTTAGGTGACGTGTAGCCATACTTGTAGCATACGGGTCGACCACATATACCCTGTATTTAACTTTTACATTAGCTATATCTTTTTTACTGATATGCTCTGGACAATCTGATAGACTGATCAATCCGAGGGATCTACACTAAGTTGCAATGTGGAGTTGCTATGGAATCTGCTTAGCGCCACTCATATTTAGGAATTCCATCAGCAATCCACAATAATCACTTAGCTCTGGCGTGTTCCAAAGTCGCAGCCAGTACATCAAGGGTTTTAATTAGGCCAAATCCCCAATTCTCTTCATCCCAAGATCAAAAAACAATGGGGTCAGCGGGGTACTAACCGGGACAGAGACAAGGCATCTAAGATATATATTCTCACACACTACAACTTGTGCATGTCAACGTGGCCCCATATCTCTGCCCAAGTATAATTTTGCATTCTGAGCTTTCCCCTAATAGACCTCCAGAGCGGGGTTATTGACTGAATCTGGGTCTGTCTCAATTTTGAATGAGTCTCTTTAGTATCACATTATTTTAAATGAACACTGTTTGGATTATTGCTGGCTTCTTATTAATTACTACAATAATAATTTTGGAAGTAACCAAGCAACGGTGTTGGCAACTCTGGAAAGAGCTGTTATTGAGTTACAGGATAAATCCAGCAAACCCTGTAATATAATCTGGCTTGGGGATTGTAATGCTCAACCTTGTGATAAGCTTAATGCGTTAGTTTGTGGAATACAGGATGAGGAAGGAGACTGTGTCCCCCATTTCTGAATATGGAAATACCCTAAATAAATTAGTAATGATAAATAATCTTGCTTTTTTAAATGTCTCTGATGACTTAACTGGTCAGTTTGAATGTACTTTTTTAAACCATTTTTGTCTTCTACCCCTGTCTCTAAACGTTATGGGGAAATAATCCGCTGTTTTGACTCGGATTAGCACGACAGCATGCTCCTTGATTTTGACTCAATTTTAACTAACTTTAAAAACAATTTAACCCATGTGATCCGGAATGGCCAATCTAAAAAATATAGTTGGTGTGATAACAATTGTGACAAACCCTAAAGAGTCTGCATGTAGCCTTGAAGGCCAAACCACAAGACACAATACTGGAAAATCTTGTGTCAAGCCTACAAAAATGCAAGGTCCATGACCAAAACTATGCACTTATGCATGGGCTTATTTATATTTCCTGGCAACAAGCCTGATTTCCATGTTGGTGTCACCAAAAATGAGCAGGCTGTTTATTCTTCTGTCACACGGTTTAACTACAGTGATTGTTCTCGAAGGAGAGCGTTAATACATATATCTGAGTAAGGACGGCTTTATAGTCTATATAATAGGTGTGCAGTATGGTTATTTATGTATTATTAAACTAAGTATTAATACATGGCTTTATCCTCTCTGGCAGTAAGGTATACTTCCATTTGGTCACATCAACAAAAACAAGGTTCTAGCCCTGTCAACATGTGTGTTAACTGAGGTGAATACTTAGGAAGAGAGCGGGACAACATATAACTAAGTAAGGATGATCTAATAATAAGTGTGCTTAATAATCATCAATCTATATAACAAGACAGTTAGTCTATAATGGCTGTTTTTTCACTAATATATAGATTGGAAGCAGGCTGGTGACATAATAGGAGATTCTTTGTCTTTTCCTGTGCTAAGGAGTTGTTTGGAGGGTAAGATCCTTAAAAAGTCCTTCCTTTGCTGTTCTATGGCACCTCAGGAGTGGCTATGTTTCCTTAACACACCCACCTGCAAAAACAGGCTAAGGACGCACATCCCTTGCCTTAGAGCCATCCGGAAACAAGCTTCAGAGATAGTTAATGGCAGTTTGGTCATATTGTCACTACCTTTGCACTTCATCATTATCAACTTCATTTGGTTTAATCCAAACAATCAAATAATACATAATCAATAAAGAACAATTATTAACTAAAATAATCTCGCCAACGTTCCAAGTAAAAGCAGCATGAATAAAAACAACCATAAACAGTTTAAAAACTACAAACAAGAAGATCGTCTTGTGTATTTAAAGTGCTTTGTGCCTGATGTGATTAATTAGTAATATTAGAAATGTCACTTATAACAAACATCCAGGTTGCCTTAAGCATAATTACAACTCCAGAAAAACAAATGAAGAAATCCTCAGAAACAGACTAGGTCACATACTTCTGCTGCCTAACAAGACTTTCAGTAAACACTTACTTACAGCAAAGACAATAGGATTTGATGTATCAGCCTTTAAAATCCTAAAAGCGACCCAATAAAATCTGATTGCCAGATTCCAGCAAATTTGTCAAATCCACTTTCTTCGAGGAAGGCGATATTCAGTGCAAAAAAACAAAATATGTTTTCTTAGTCTCTGAGGCATGACCACCTGCTGGGCAAGTAACTGAGTCTAAATCGAAGGTCCAGGATTTAAAGGACCTCAAATGTAGGCAGCCCTGGCAAAATCTCACATAAATACTTTTTGCTAGTGATGGTTAGATCAAGTCAAAAAAGTGCTCACACTCAGGATTTATCTTAAAGCCTATGAACTCAGTGGTTAGGTGACGTGCAGCCATACTTGTAGCATACCGGTCGACCACATATACCCTGTATTTAACTTTTACATTAGCTATATCTTTTTTACTGATATGCTCTGGACAATCTGATAGACTGATCAATCCGAGGGATCTACACTAAGTTGCAATGTGGAGTTGCTATGGAATCCGCTTAGCACCACTCATATTTAGGAATTCCATCAGCAATCCACAATAATCACTTAGCTCTGGCGTGTTCCAAAGTCGCAGCCAGTACATCAAGGGTTTTAATTAGGCCAAATCCCCAATTCTCTTCATCCCAAGATCAAAAAACAATGGGGTCAGCGGGGTACTAACCGGGACAGAGACAAGGCATCTAACGTATATATTCTCACATACTACAACTTGTGCATGTCAACGTGGCCCCATATCTCTGCCCAAGTATAATTTGCATTCTGAGCTTTCCCCTAATAGACCTCCAGAGCGGGGTTATTGACTGAATCTGGGTCTGTCTCAATTTTGAATGAGTCTCTTTATTATCACATTATTTTAAATGAACACTGTTTGGATTATTGCTGGCTTCTTATTAATTACTACAATAATAATTTTGGAAGTAACCAAGCAACAGTGTTGGCAACTCTGGAAAGAGCTGTTATTGAGTTACAGGATAAATCCAGCAAACCCTATAATATAATCTGGCTTGGGGATTGTAATGCTCACCCTTGTGATAAGCTTAATGCGTTAGTTTGTGGAATACAGGATGAGGAAGGAGACTGTGTCCCCCATTTCTGAATATGGTAATACCCTAAATAAATTAGTAATGATAAATAATCTTGCTTTTTTAAATGTCTCTGATGACTTAACTGGTCAGTTTGAATGTACTTTTTTAAACCATTTTTGTCTTCTACCCCTGTCTCTAAACGTTATGGGGAAATAATCCGCTGTTTTGACTCGGATTAGCACGAAAGCATGCTCCTTGATTTTGACTCAATTTTAACTAACTTTAAAAACAATTTAACCCATGTGATCTGGAATGGCCAATCTAAAAAATATAGTTGGTGTGATAACAATTGTGACAAACCCTAAAGAGTCTGCATGTAGCCTTGAAGGCCAAACCACAAGACACAATACTGGAAAATCTTGTGTCAAGCCTACAAAAATGCAAGGCCCATGACCAAAACTATGCACTTATGCATGGGCTTATTTATATTTCCTGGCAACAAGCCTGATTTCCATGTTGGTGTCACCAAAAACGAGCAGGCTGTTTATTCTTCTGTCACACGGTTTAACTACAGTGATTGTTCTTGAAGGAGAGCGTTAATACATATATCTGAGTAAGGACGGCTTTATAGTCTATATAATAGGTGTGCAGTATGGTTATTTATGTATTATTAAACTAAGTATTAATACATGGCTTTATCCTCTCTTGCAGTAAGGTATACTTCCATTTGGTCACATCAACAAAAACAAGGTTCTCGCCCTGTCAGCATGTATGTTAACGGAGGTGAATACTTAGGAAGAGAGCGGGACAACATATAACTAAGTAAGGATGATCTAATAATAAGTGTGCTTTATAATCATCAATCTATATAACAAGACAGTTAGTCTATAACGGCTGTTTTTTCACTAATATATATATTGGAAGCAGGCTGGTGACATAACAGGAGATTCTTTGTCTTTTCCTGTGCTAAGGAGTTGTTTGGAGGGTAAGATCCTTAAAAAGTCCTTCCTTTGCTGTTCTATGGCACCTCAGGAGTGGCTCTGTTTCCTTAACACACCCACCTGCAAAAGCAGGCTAAGGACGCACATTCCTTGCCTTAGAGCCATCCGGAAACAAGCTTCAGAGATAGTTAATGGCAGTTTGGTCATATTGTCACTACCTTTGCACTTCATCATTATCAACTTCATTTGGTTTAATCCAAACAATCAAATAATACATAATCAATAAAGAACAATTATTAACTAAAATAATCTCGCCAACGTTCCAAGTAAAAGCAGCATGAATAAAAACAACCATAAACCGTTTAAAAACTACAAACAAGAACATCCTCTTGTGTATTTAAAGTGCTTTGTGCCTGATGTGATTAATTAGTCATAATAGAAATGTCACTTATAACAAACATCCAGGTTGCCTTGGGCATAATTACAACTCCAGAAAAACAAATGAAGAAATCCTCAGAAACAGACTAGGTCACATACTTCTGCTGCCTAACAAGACTTTCAGTAAACACCTACTTACAGCAAAGACAATAGGGTTTGATGTATCAGCCTTTAAAATCCTAAAAGCGACCCAATAAAATCTGATTGCCAGATTCCAGCAAATTTGTCAAATCCACTTTCTTCGAGGAAGGCGATATTCAGTGCAAAAAAACAAAATATGTTTTCTTAGTCTCTGAGGCATGACCACCTGCTGGGCAAGTAACTGAGTCTAAATCGAAGGTCCAGGATTTAAGGGACCTCAAATGTAGGCAGCCCTGGCAAAATCTCACATAAATACTTTTTGCTAGTGATGGTTAGATCAAGTCAAAAAAGTGCTCACACTCAGGATATATCTTAAAGCCTATGAACTCAGTGGTTAGGTGACGTGTAGCCATACTTGTAGCATACGGGTCGACCACATATACCCTGTATTTAACTTTTACATTAGCTATATCTTTTTTACTGATATGCTCTGGACAATCTGATAGACTGATCAATCCGAGGGATCTACACTAAGTTGCAATGTGGAGTTGCTATGGAATCCGCTTAGCACCACTCATATTTAGGAATTCCATCAGCAATCCACAATAATCACTTAGCTCTGGCGTGTTCCAAAGTCGCAGCCAGTACATCAAGGGTTTTAATTAGGCCAAATCCCCAATTCTCTTCATCCCAAGATCAAAAAACAATGGGGTCAGCGGGGTACTAACCGGGACAGAGACAAGGCATCTAACGTATATATTCTCACATACTACAACTTGTGCATGTCAACGTGGCCCCATATCTCTGCCCAAGTATAATTTGCATTCTGAGCTTTCCCCTAATAGACCTCCAGAGCGGGGTTATTGACTGAATCTGGGTCTGTCTCAATTTTGAATGAGTCTCTTTATTATCACATTATTTTAAATGAACACTGTTTGGATTATTGCTGGCTTCTTATTAATTACTACAATAATAATTTTGGAAGTAACCAAGCAACAGTGTTGGCAACTCTGGAAAGAGCTGTTATTGAGTTACAGGATAAATCCAGCAAACCCTATAATATAATCTGGCTTGGGGATTGTAATGCTCACCCTTGTGATAAGCTTAATGCGTTAGTTTGTGGAATACAGGATGAGGAAGGAGACTGTGTCCCCCATTTCTGAATATGGTAATACCCTAAATAAATTAGTAATGATAAATAATCTTGCTTTTTTAAATGTCTCTGATGACTTAACTGGTCAGTTTGAATGTACTTTTTTAAACCATTTTTGTCTTCTACCCCTGTCTCTAAACGTTATGGGGAAATAATCCGCTGTTTTGACTCGGATTAGCACGAAAGCATGCTCCTTGATTTTGACTCAATTTTAACTAACTTTAAAAACAATTTAACCCATGTGATCCGGAATGGCCAATCTAAAAAATATAGTTGGTGTGATAACAATTGTGACAAACCCTAAAGAGTCTGCATGTAGCCTTGAAGGCCAAACCACAAGACACAATACTGGAAAATCTTGTGTCAAGCCTACAAAAATGCAAGGCCCATGACCAAAACTATGCACTTATGCATGGGCTTATTTATATTTCCTGGCAACAAGCCTGATTTCCATGTTGGTGTCACCAAAAACGAGCAGGCTGTTTATTCTTCTGTCACACGGTTTAACTACAGTGATTGTTCTTGAAGGAGAGCGTTAATACATATATCTGAGTAAGGACGGCTTTATAGTCTATATAATAGGTGTGCAGTATGGTTATTTATGTATTATTAAACTAAGTATTAATACATGGCTTTATCCTCTCTTGCAGTAAGGTATACTTCCATTTGGTCACATCAACAAAAACAAGGTTCTCGCCCTGTCAGCATGTATGTTAACGGAGGTGAATACTTAGGAAGAGAGCGGGACAACATATAACTAAGTAAGGATGATCTAATAATAAGTGTGCTTTATAATCATCAATCTATATAACAAGACAGTTAGTCTATAATGGCTGTTTTTTCACTAATATATATATTGGAAGCAGGCTGGTGACATAACAGGAGATTCTTTGTCTTTTCCTGTGCTAAGGAGTTGTTTGGAGGGTAAGATCCTTAAAAAGTCCTTCCTTTGCTGTTCTATGGCACCTCAGGAGTGGCTCTGTTTCCTTAACACACCCACCTGCAAAAGCAGGCTAAGGACGCACATTCCTTGCCTTAGAGCCATCCGGAAACAAGCTTCAGAGATAGTTAATGGCAGTTTGGTCATATTGTCACTACCTTTGCACTTCATCATTATCAACTTCATTTGGTTTAATCCAAACAATCAAATAATACATAATCAATAAAGAACAATTATTAACTAAAATAATCTCGCCAACGTTCCAAGTAAAAGCAGCATGAATAAAAACAACCATAAACCGTTTAAAAACTACAAACAAGAACATCCTCTTGTGTATTTAAAGTGCTTTGTGCCTGATGTGATTAATTAGTCATAATAGAAATGTCACTTATAACAAACATCCAGGTTGCCTTGGGCATAATTACAACTCCAGAAAAACAAATGAAGAAATCCTCAGAAACAGACTAGGTCACATACTTCTGCTGCCTAACAAGACTTTCAGTAAACACCTACTTACAGCAAAGACAATAGGGTTTGATGTATCAGCCTTTAAAATCCTAAAAGCGACCCAATAAAATCTGATTGCCAGATTCCAGCAAATTTGTCAAATCCACTTTCTTCGAGGAAGGCGATATTCAGTGCAAAAAAACAAAATATGTTTTCTTAGTCTCTGAGGCATGACCACCTGCTGGGCAAGTAACTGAGTCTAAATCGAAGGTCCAGGATTTAAGGGACCTCAAATGTAGGCAGCCCTGGCAAAATCTCACATAAATACTTTTTGCTAGTGATGGTTAGATCAAGTCAAAAAAGTGCTCACACTCAGGATATATCTTAAAGCCTATGAACTCAGTGGTTAGGTGACGTGTAGCCATACTTGTAGCATACGGGTCGACCACATATACCCTGTATTTAACTTTTACATTAGCTATATCTTTTTTACTGATATGCTCTGGACAATCTGATAGACTGATCAATCCGAGGGATCTACACTAAGTTGCAATGTGGAGTTGCTATGGAATCCGCTTAGCACCACTCATATTTAGGAATTCCATCAGCAATCCACAATAATCACTTAGCTCTGGCGTGTTCCAAAGTCGCAGCCAGTACATCAAGGGTTTTAATTAGGCCAAATCCCCAATTCTCTTCATCCCAAGATCAAAAAACAATGGGGTCAGCGGGGTACTAACCGGGACAGAGACAAGGCATCTAACATATATATTCTCACACACTACAACTTGTGCATGTCAACGTGGCCCCATATCTCTGCCCAAGTATAATTTTGCATTCTGAGCTTTCCCCTAATAGACCTCCAGAGCGGGGTTATTGACTGAATCTGGGTCTGTCTCAATTTTGAATGAGTCTCTTTATTATCACATTATTTTAAATGAACACTGTTTGGATTATTGCTGGCTTCTTATTAATTACTACAATAATAATTTTGGAAGTAACCAAGCAACGGTGTTGGCAACTCTGGAAAGAGCTGTTATTGCGTTACAGGATAAATCCAGCAAACCCTGTAATATAATCTGGCTTGGGGATTGTAATGCTCACCCTTGTGATAAGCTTAATGCGTTAGTTTGTGGAATACAGGATGAGGAAGGAGACTGTGTCCCCCATTTCTGAATATGGAAATACCCTAATTAAATTAGTAATGATAAATAATCTTGCTTTTTTAAATGTCTCTGATGACTTAACTGGTCAGTTTGAATGTACTTTTTTAAACCATTTTTGTCTTCTACCCCTGTCTCTAAACGTTATGGGGAAATAATCCGCTGTTTTGACTCGGATTAGCACGACAGCATGCTCCTTGATTTTGACTCAATTTTAACTAACTTTAAAAACAATTTAACCCATGTGATCCGGAATGGCCAATCTAAAAAATATAGTTGGTGTGATAACAATTGTGACAAACCCTAAAGAGTCTGCATGTAGCCTTGAAGGCCAAACCACAAGACACAATACTGGAAAATCTTGTGTCAAGCCTACAAAAATGCAAGGTCCATGACCAAAACTATGCACTTATGCATGGGCTTATTTATATTTCCTGGCAACAAGCCTGATTTCCATGTTGGTGTCACCAAAAACGAGCAGGCTGTTTATTCTTCTGTCACACGGTTTAACTACAGTGATTGTTCTCGAAGGAGAGCGTTAATACATATATCTGAGTAAGGACGGCTTTATAGTCTATATAATAGGTGTGCAGTATGGTTATTTATGTATTATTAAACTAAGTATTAATACATGGCTTTATCCTCTCTGGCAGTAAAGCATACTTCCATTTGGTCACATCAACAAAAACAAGGTTCTAGCCCTGTCAACATGTGTGTTAACTGAGGTGAATACTTAGGAAGAGAGCGGGACAACATATAACTAAGTAAGGATGATCTAATAATAAGTGTGCTTTATAATCATCAATCTATATAACAAGACAGTTAGTCTATAATGGCTGTTTTTTCACTAATATATAGATTGGAAGCAGGCTGGTGACATAATAGGAGATTCTTTGTCTTTTCCTGTGCTAAGGAGTTGTTTGGAGGGTAAGATCCTTAAAAAGTCCTTCCTTTGCTGTTCTATGGCACCTCAGGAGTGGCTCTGTTTCCTTAACACACCCACCTGCAAAAACAGGCTAAGGACGCACATCCCTTGCCTTAGAGCCATCCGGAAACAAGCTTCAGAGATAGTTAATGGCAGTTTGGTCATATTGTCACTACCTTTGCACTTCATCATTATCAACTTCATTTGGTTTAATCCAAACAATCAAATAATACATAATCAATAAAGAACAATTATTAACTAAAATAATCTCGCCAACGTTCCAAGTAAAAGCAGCATGAATAAAAACAACCATAAACAGTTTAAAAACTACAAACAAGAAGATCGTCTTGTGTATTTAAAGTGCTTTGTGCCTGATGTGATTAATTAGTAATAATAGAAATGTCACTTATAACAAACATCCAGGTTGCCTTGAGCATAATTACAACTCCAGAAAAACAAATGAAGAAATCCTCAGAAACAGACAAGGTCACATACTTCTGCTGCCTAACAAGACTTTCAGTAAACACTTACTTACAGCAAAGACAATAGGATTTGATGTATCAGCCTTTAAAATCCTAAAAGCGACCCAATAAAATCTGATTGCCAGATTCCAGCAAATTTGTCAAATCCACTTTCTTCGAGGAAGGCGATATTCAGTGCAAAAAAACAAAATATGTTTTCTTAGTCTCTGAGGCATGACCACCTGCTGGGCAAGTAACTGAGTCTAAATCGAAGGTCCAGGATTTAAAGGACCTCAAATGTAGGCAGCCCTGGCAAAATCTCACATAAATACTTTTTGCTAGTGATGGTTAGATCAAGTCAAAAAAGTGCTCACACTCAGGATTTATCTTAAAGCCTATGAACTCAGTGGTTAGGTGACGTGCAGCCATACTTGTAGCATACCGGTCGACCACATATACCCTGTATTTAACTTTTACATTAGCTATATCTTTTTTACTGATATGCTCTGGACAATCTGATAGACTGATCAATCCGAGGGATCTACACTAAGTTGCAATGTGGAGTTGCTATGGAATCCGCTTAGCACCACTCATATTTAGGAATTCCATCAGCAATCCACAATAATCACTTAGCTCTGGCGTGTTCCAAAGTCGCAGCCAGTACATCAAGGGTTTTAATTAGGCCAAATCCCCAATTCTCTTCATCCCAAGATCAAAAAACAATGGGGTCAGCGGGGTACTAACCGGGACAGAGACAAGGCATCTAACGTATATATTCTCACATACTACAACTTGTGCATGTCAACGTGGCCCCATATCTCTGCCCAAGTATAATTTGCATTCTGAGCTTTCCCCTAATAGACCTTCAGAGCGGGGTTATTGACTGAATCTGGGTCTGTCTCAATTTTGAATGAGTCTCTTTATTATCACATTATTTTAAATGAACACTGTTTGGATTATTGCTGGCTTCTTATTAATTACTACAATAATAATTTTGGAAGTAACCAAGCAACAGTGTTGGCAACTCTGGAAAGAGCTGTTATTGAGTTACAGGATAAATCCAGCAAACCCTATAATATAATCTGGCTTGGGGATTGTAATGCTCACCCTTGTGATAAGCTTAATGCGTTAGTTTGTGGAATACAGGATGAGGAAGGAGACTGTGTCCCCCATTTCTGAATATGGTAATACCCTAAATAAATTAGTAATGATAAATAATCTTGCTTTTTTAAATGTCTCTGATGACTTAACTGGTCAGTTTGAATGTACTTTTTTAAACCATTTTTGTCTTCTACCCCTGTCTCTAAACGTTATGGGGAAATAATCCGCTGTTTTGACTCGGATTAGCACGAAAGCATGCTCCTTGATTTTGACTCAATTTTAACTAACTTTAAAAACAATTTAACCCATGTGATCCGGAATGGCCAATCTAAAAATTATAGTTGGTGTGATAACAATTGTGACAAACCCTAAAGAGTCTGCATGTAGCCTTGAAGGCCAAACCACAAGACACAATACTGGAAAATCTTGTGTCAAGCCTACAAAAATGCAAGGCCCATGACCAAAACTATGCACTTATGCATGGGCTTATTTATATTTCCTGGCAACAAGCCTGATTTCCATGTTGGTGTCACCAAAAACGAGCAGGCTGTTTATTCTTCTGTCACACGGTTTAACTACAGTGATTGTTCTTGAAGGAGAGCGTTAATACATATATCTGAGTAAGGACGGCTTTATAGTCTATATAATAGGTGTGCAGTATGGTTATTTATGTATTATTAAACTAAGTATTAATACATGGCTTTATCCTCTCTGGCAGTAAGGTATACTTCCATTTGGTCACATCAACAAAAACAAGGTTCTCGCCCTGTCAGCATGTATGTTAACGGAGGTGAATACTTAGGAAGAGAGCGGGACAACATATAACTAAGTAAGGATGATCTAATAATAAGTGTGCTTTATAATCATCAATCTATATAACAAGACAGTTAGTCTTTAATGGCTGTTTTTTCACTAATATATATATTGGAAGCAGGCTGGTGACATAACAGGAGATTCTTTGTCTTTTCCTGTGCTAAGGAGTTGTTTGGAGGGTAAGATCCTTAAAAAGTCCTTCCTTTGCTGTTCTATGGCACCTCAGGAGTGGCTCTGTTTCCTTAACACACCCACCTGCAAAAGCAGGCTAAGGACGCACATTCCTTGCCTTAGAGCCATCCGGAAACAAGCTTCAGAGATAGTTAATGGCAGTTTGGTCATATTGTCACTACCTTTGCACTTCATCATTATCAACTTCATTTGGTTTAATCCAAACAATCAAATAATACATAATCAATAAAGAACAATTATTAACTAAAATAATCTCGCCAACGTTCCAAGTAAAAGCAGCATGAATAAAAACAACCATAAACCGTTTAAAAACTACAAACAAGAACATCCTCTTGTGTATTTAAAGTGCTTTGTGCCTGATGTGATTAATTAGTCATAATAGAAATGTCACTTATAACAAACATCCAGGTTGCCTTGGGCATAATTACAACTCCAGAAAAACAAAGGAAGAAATCCTCAGAAACAGACTAGGTCACATACTTCTGCTGCCTAACAAGACTTTCAGTAAACACCTACTTACAGCAAAGACAATAGGGTTTGATGTATCAGCCTTTAAAATCCTAAAAGCGACCCAATAAAATCTGATTGCCAGATTCCAGCAAATTTGTCAAATCCACTTTCTTCGAGGAAGGCGATATTCAGTGCAAAAAAACAAAATATGTTTTCTTAGTCTCTGAGGCATGACCACCTGCTGGGCAAGTAACTGAGTCTAAATCGAAGGTCCAGGATTTAAGGGACCTCAAATGTAGGCAGCCCTGGCAAAATCTCACATAAATACTTTTTGCTAGTGATGGTTAGATCAAGTCAAAAAAGTGCTCACACTCAGGATATATCTTAAAGCCTATGAACTCAGTGGTTAGGTGACGTGTAGCCATACTTGTAGCATACGGGTCGACCACATATACCCTGTATTTAACTTTTACATTAGCTATATCTTTTTTACTGATATGCTCTGGACAATCTGATAGACTGATCAATCCGAGGGATCTACACTAAGTTGCAATGTGGAGTTGCTATGGAATCCGCTTAGCACCACTCATATTTAGGAATTCCATCAGCAATCCACAATAATCACTTAGCTCTGGCGTGTTCCAAAGTCGCAGCCAGTACATCAAGGGTTTTAATTAGGCCAAATCCCCAATTCTCTTCATCCCAAGATCAAAAAACAATGGGGTCAGCGGGGTACTAACCGGGACAGAGACAAGGCATCTAACATATATATTCTCACACACTACAACTTGTGCATGTCAACCTGGCCCCATATCTCTGCCCAAGTATAATTTTGCATTCTGAGCTTTCCCCTAATAGACCTCCAGAGCGGGGTTATTGACTGAATCTGGGTCTGTCTCAATTTTGAATGAGTCTCTTTATTATCACATTATTTTAAATGAACACTGTTTGGATTATTGCTGGCTTCTTATTAATTACTACAATAATAATTTTGGAAGTAACCAAGCAACGGTGTTGGCAACTCTGGAAAGAGCTGTTATTGCGTTACAGGATAAATCCAGCAAACCCTGTAATATAATCTGGCTTGGGGATTGTAATGCTCACCCTTGTGATAAGCTTAATGCGTTAGTTTGTGGAATACAGGATGAGGAAGGAGACTGTGTCCCCCATTTCTGAATATGGAAATACCCTAATTAAATTAGTAATGATAAATAATCTTGCTTTTTTAAATGTCTCTGATGACTTAACTGGTCAGTTTGAATGTACTTTTTTAAACCATTTTTGTCTTCTACCCCTGTCTCTAAACGTTATGGGGAAATAATCCGCTGTTTTGACTCGGATTAGCACGACAGCATGCTCCTTGATTTTGACTCAATTTTAACTAACTTTAAAAACAATTTAACCCATGTGATCCGGAATGGCCAATCTAAAAAATATAGTTGGTGTGATAACAATTGTGACAAACCCTAAAGAGTCTGCATGTAGCCTTGAAGGCCAAACCACAAGACACAATACTGGAAAATCTTGTGTCAAGCCTACAAAAATGCAAGGTCCATGACCAAAACTATGCACTTATGCATGGGCTTATTTATATTTCCTGGCAACAAGCCTGATTTCCATGTTGGTGTCACCAAAAACGAGCAGGCTGTTTATTCTTCTGTCACACGGTTTAACTACAGTGATTGTTCTCGAAGGAGAGCGTTAATACATATATCTGAGTAAGGACGGCTTTATAGTCTATATAATAGGTGTGCAGTATGGTTATTTATGTATTATTAAACTAAGTATTAATACATGGCTTTATCCTCTCTGGCAGTAAAGCATACTTCCATTTGGTCACATCAACAAAAACAAGGTTCTAGCCCTGTCAACATGTGTGTTAACTGAGGTGAATACTTAGGAAGAGAGCGGGACAACATATAACTAAGTAAGGATGATCTAATAATAAGTGTGCTTTATAATCATCAATCTATATAACAAGACAGTTAGTCTATAATGGCTGTTTTTTCACTAATATATAGATTGGAAGCAGGCTGGTGACATAATAGGAGATTCTTTGTCTTTTCCTGTGCTAAGGAGTTGTTTGGAGGGTAAGATCCTTAAAAAGTCCTTCCTTTGCTGTTCTATGGCACCTCAGGAGTGGCTCTGTTTCCTTAACACACCCACCTGCAAAAACAGGCTAAGGACGCACATCCCTTGCCTTAGAGCCATCCGGAAACAAGCTTCAGAGATAGTTAATGGCAGTTTGGTCATATTGTCACTACCTTTGCACTTCATCATTATCAACTTCATTTGGTTTAATCCAAACAATCAAATAATACATAATCAATAAAGAACAATTATTAACTAAAATAATCTCGCCAACGTTCCAAGTAAAAGCAGCATGAATAAAAACAACCATAAACAGTTTAAAAACTACAAACAAGAAGATCGTCTTGTGTATTTAAAGTGCTTTGTGCCTGATGTGATTAATTAGTAATAATAGAAATGTCACTTATAACAAACATCCAGGTTGCCTTGAGCATAATTACAACTCCAGAAAAACAAATGAAGAAATCCTCAGAAACAGACTAGGTCACATACTTCTGCTGCCTAACAAGACTTTCAGTAAACACTTACTTACAGCAAAGACAATAGGATTTGATGTATCAGCCTTTAAAATCCTAAAAGCGACCCAATAAAATCTGATTGCCAGATTCCAGCAAATTTGTCAAATCCACTTTCTTCGAGGAAGGCGATATTCAGTGCAAAAAAACAAAATATGTTTTCTTAGTCTCTGAGGCATGACCACCTGCTGGGCAAGTAACTGAGTCTAAATCGAAGGTCCAGGATTTAAAGGACCTCAAATGTAGGCAGCCCTGGCAAAATCTCACATAAATACTTTTTGCTAGTGATGGTTAGATCAAGTCAAAAAAGTGCTCACACTCAGGATTTATCTTAAAGCCTATGAACTCAGTGGTTAGGTGACGTGCAGCCATACTTGTAGCATACCGGTCGACCACATATACCCTGTATTTAACTTTTACATTAGCTATATCTTTTTTACTGATATGCTCTGGACAATCTGATAGACTGATCAATCCGAGGGATCTACACTAAGTTGCAATGTGGAGTTGCTATGGAATCCGCTTAGCACCACTCATATTTAGGAATTCCATCAGCAATCCACAATAATCACTTAGCTCTGGCGTGTTCCAAAGTCACAGCCAGTACATCAAGGGTTTTAATTAGGCCAAATCCCCAATTCTCTTCATCCCAAGATCAAAAAACAATGGGGTCAGCGGGGTACTAACCGGGACAGAGACAAGGCATCTAACGTATATATTCTCACATACTACAACTTGTGCATGTCAACGTGGCCCCATATCTCTGCCCAAGTATAATTTGCATTCTGAGCTTTCCCCTAATAGACCTTCAGAGCGGGGTTATTGACTGAATCTGGGTCTGTCTCAATTTTGAATGAGTCTCTTTATTATCACATGATTTTAAATGAACACTGTTTGGATTATTGCTGGCTTCTTATTAATTACTACAATAATAATTTTGGAAGTAACCAAGCAACAGTGTTGGCAACTCTGGAAAGAGCTGTTATTGAGTTACAGGATAAATCCAGCAAACCCTATAATATAATCTGGCTTGGGGATTGTAATGCTCACCCTTGTGATAAGCTTAATGCGTTAGTTTGTGGAATACAGGATGAGGAAGGAGACTGTGTCCCCCATTTCTGAATATGGTAATACCCTAAATAAATTAGTAATGATAAATAATCTTGCTTTTTTAAATGTCTCTGATGACTTAACTGGTCAGTTTGAATGTACTTTTTTAAACCATTTTTGTCTTCTACCCCTGTCTCTAAACGTTATGGGGAAATAATCCGCTGTTTTGACTCGGATTAGCACGAAATCATGCTCCTTGATTTTGACTCAATTTTAACTAACTTTAAAAACAATTTAACCCATGTGATCCGGAATGGCCAATCTAAAAATTATAGTTGGTGTGATAACAATTGTGACAAACCCTAAAGAGTCTGCATGTAGCCTTGAAGGCCAAACCACAAGACACAATACTGGAAAATCTTGTGTCAAGCCTACAAAAATGCAAGGCCCATGACCAAAACTATGCACTTATGCATGGGCTTATTTATATTTCCTGGCAACAAGCCTGATTTCCATGTTGGTGTCACCAAAAACGAGCAGGCTGTTTATTCTTCTGTCACACGGTTTAACTACAGTGATTGTTCTTGAAGGAGAGCGTTAATACATATATCTGAGTAAGGACGGCTTTATAGTCTATATAATAGGTGTGCAGTATGGTTATTTATGTATTATTAAACTAAGTATTAATACATGGCTTTATCCTCTCTGGCAGTAAGGTATACTTCCATTTGGTCACATCAACAAAAACAAGGTTCTCGCCCTGTCAGCATGTATGTTAACGGAGGTGAATACTTAGGAAGAGAGCGGGACAACATATAACTAAGTAAGGATGATCTAATAATAAGTGTGCTTTATAATCATCAATCTATATAACAAGACAGTTAGTCTTTAATGGCTGTTTTTTCACTAATATATATATTGGAAGCAGGCTGGTGACATAACAGGAGATTCTTTGTCTTTTCCTGTGCTAAGGAGTTGTTTGGAGGGTAAGATCCTTAAAAAGTCCTTCCTTTGCTGTTCTATGGCACCTCAGGAGTGGCTCTGTTTCCTTAACACACCCACCTGCAAAAGCAGGCTAAGGACGCACATTCCTTGCCTTAGAGCCATCCGGAAACAAGCTTCAGAGATAGTTAATGGCAGTTTGGTCATATTGTCACTACCTTTGCACTTCATCATTATCAACTTCATTTGGTTTAATCCAAACAATCAAATAATACATAATCAATAAAGAACAATTATTAACTAAAATAATCTCGCCAACGTTCCAAGTAAAAGCAGCATGAATAAAAACAACCATAAACCGTTTAAAAACTACAAACAAGAACATCCTCTTGTGTATTTAAAGTGCTTTGTGCCTGATGTGATTAATTAGTCATAATAGAAATGTCACTTATAACAAACATCCAGGTTGCCTTGGGCATAATTACAACTCCAGAAAAACAAAGGAAGAAATCCTCAGAAACAGACTAGGTCACATACTTCTGCTGCCTAACAAGACTTTCAGTAAACACCTACTTACAGCAAAGACAATAGGGTTTGATGTATCAGCCTTTAAAATCCTAAAAGCGACCCAATAAAATCTGATTGCCAGATTCCAGCAAATTTGTCAAATCCACTTTCTTCGAGGAAGGCGATATTCAGTGCAAAAAAACAAAATATGTTTTCTTAGTCTCTGAGGCATGACCACCTGCTGGGCAAGTAACTGAGTCTAAATCGAAGGTCCAGGATTTAAGGGACCTCAAATGTAGGCAGCCCTGGCAAAATCTCACATAAATACTTTTTGCTAGTGATGGTTAGATCAAGTCAAAAAAGTGCTCACACTCAGGATATATCTTAAAGCCTATGAACTCAGTGGTTAGGTGACGTGTAGCCATACTTGTAGCATACGGGTCGACCACATATACCCTGTATTTAACTTTTACATTAGCTATATCTTTTTTACTGATATGCTCTGGACAATCTGATAGACTGATCAATCCGAGGGATCTACACTAAGTTGCAATGTGGAGTTGCTATGGAATCCGCTTAGCACCACTCATATTTAGGAATTCCATCAGCAATCCACAATAATCACTTAGCTCTGGCGTGTTCCAAAGTCGCAGCCAGTACATCAAGGGTTTTAATTAGGCCAAATCCCCAATTCTCTTCATCCCAAGATCAAAAAACAATGGGGTCAGCGGGGTACTAACCGGGACAGAGACAAGGCATCTAACATATATATTCTCACACACTACAACTTGTGCATGTCAACCTGGCCCCATATCTCTGCCCAAGTATAATTTTGCATTCTGAGCTTTCCCCTAATAGACCTCCAGAGCGGGGTTATTGACTGAATCTGGGTCTGTCTCAATTTTGAATGAGTCTCTTTATTATCACATTATTTTAAATGAACACTGTTTGGATTATTGCTGGCTTCTTATTAATTACTACAATAATAATTTTGGAAGTAACCAAGCAACGGTGTTGGCAACTCTGGAAAGAGCTGTTATTGCGTTACAGGATAAATCCAGCAAACCCTGTAATATAATCTGGCTTGGGGATTGTAATGCTCACCCTTGTGATAAGCTTAATGCGTTAGTTTGTGGAATACAGGATGAGGAAGGAGACTGTGTCCCCCATTTCTGAATATGGAAATACCCTAATTAAATTAGTAATGATAAATAATCTTGCTTTTTTAAATGTCTCTGATGACTTAACTGGTCAGTTTGAATGTACTTTTTTAAACCATTTTTGTCTTCTACCCCTGTCTCTAAACGTTATGGGGAAATAATCCGCTGTTTTGACTCGGATTAGCACGACAGCATGCTCCTTGATTTTGACTCAATTTTAACTAACTTTAAAAACAATTTAACCCATGTGATCCGGAATGGCCAATCTAAAAAATATAGTTGGTGTGATAACAATTGTGACAAACCCTAAAGAGTCTGCATGTAGCCTTGAAGGCCAAACCACAAGACACAATACTGGAAAATCTTGTGTCAAGCCTACAAAAATGCAAGGTCCATGACCAAAACTATGCACTTATGCATGGGCTTATTTATATTTCCTGGCAACAAGCCTGATTTCCATGTTGGTGTCACCAAAAACGAGCAGGCTGTTTATTCTTCTGTCACACGGTTTAACTACAGTGATTGTTCTCGAAGGAGAGCGTTAATACATATATCTGAGTAAGGACGGCTTTATAGTCTATATAATAGGTGTGCAGTATGGTTATTTATGTATTATTAAACTAAGTATTAATACATGGCTTTATCCTCTCTGGCAGTAAAGCATACTTCCATTTGGTCACATCAACAAAAACAAGGTTCTAGCCCTGTCAACATGTGTGTTAACTGAGGTGAATACTTAGGAAGAGAGCGGGACAACATATAACTAAGTAAGGATGATCTAATAATAAGTGTGCTTTATAATCATCAATCTATATAACAAGACAGTTAGTCTATAATGGCTGTTTTTTCACTAATATATAGATTGGAAGCAGGCTGGTGACATAATAGGAGATTCTTTGTCTTTTCCTGTGCTAAGGAGTTGTTTGGAGGGTAAGATCCTTAAAAAGTCCTTCCTTTGCTGTTCTATGGCACCTCAGGAGTGGCTCTGTTTCCTTAACACACCCACCTGCAAAAACAGGCTAAGGACGCACATCCCTTGCCTTAGAGCCATCCGGAAACAAGCTTCAGAGATAGTTAATGGCAGTTTGGTCATATTGTCACTACCTTTGCACTTCATCATTATCAACTTCATTTGGTTTAATCCAAACAATCAAATAATACATAATCAATAAAGAACAATTATTAACTAAAATAATCTCGCCAACGTTCCAAGTAAAAGCAGCATGAATAAAAACAACCATAAACAGTTTAAAAACTACAAACAAGAAGATCGTCTTGTGTATTTAAAGTGCTTTGTGCCTGATGTGATTAATTAGTAATAATAGAAATGTCACTTATAACAAACATCCAGGTTGCCTTGAGCATAATTACAACTCCAGAAAAACAAATGAAGAAATCCTCAGAAACAGACTAGGTCACATACTTCTGCTGCCTAACAAGACTTTCAGTAAACACTTACTTACAGCAAAGACAATAGGATTTGATGTATCAGCCTTTAAAATCCTAAAAGCGACCCAATAAAATCTGATTGCCAGATTCCAGCAAATTTGTCAAATCCACTTTCTTCGAGGAAGGCGATATTCAGTGCAAAAAAACAAAATATGTTTTCTTAGTCTCTGAGGCATGACCACCTGCTGGGCAAGTAACTGAGTCTAAATCGAAGGTCCAGGATTTAAAGGACCTCAAATGTAGGCAGCCCTGGCAAAATCTCACATAAATACTTTTTGCTAGTGATGGTTAGATCAAGTCAAAAAAGTGCTCACACTCAGGATATATCTTAAAGCCTATGAACTCAGTGGTTAGGTGACGTGTAGCCATACTTGTAGCATACGGGTCGACCACATATACCCTGTATTTAACTTTTACATTAGCTATATCTTTTTTACTGATATGCTCTGGACAATCTGATAGACTGATCAATCCGAGGGATCTACACTAAGTTGCAATGTGGAGTTGCTATGGAATCCGCTTAGCACCACTCATATTTAGGAATTCCATCAGCAATCCACAATAATCACTTAGCTCTGGCGTGTTCCAAAGTCGCAGCCAGTACATCAAGGGTTTTAATTAGGCCAAATCCCCAATTCTCTTCATCCCAAGATCAAAAAACAATGGGGTCAGCGGGGTACTAACCGGGACAGAGACAAGGCATCTAACATATATATTCTCACACACTACAACTTGTGCATGTCAACGTGGCCCCATATCTCTGCCCAAGTATAATTTTGCATTCTGAGCTTTCCCCTAATAGACCTCCAGAGCGGGGTTATTGACTGAATCAGGGTCTGTCTCAATTTTGAATGAGTCTCTTTATTATCACATTATTTTAAATGAACACTGTTTGGATTATTGCTGGCTTCTTATTAATTACTACAATAATAATTTTGGAAGTAACCAAGCAACGGTGTTGGCAACTCTGGAAAGAGCTGTTATTGAGTTACAGGATAAATCCAGCAAACCCTGTAATATAATCTGGCTTGGGGATTGTAATGCTCACCCTTGTGATAAGCTTAATGCGTTAGTTTGTGGAATACAGGATGAGGAAGGAGACTGTGTCCCCCATTTCTGAATATGGAAATACCCTAATTAAATTAGTAATGATAAATAATCTTGCTTTTTTAAATGTCTCTGATGACTTAACTGGTCAGTTTGAATGTACTTTTTAAAACCATTTTTGTCTTCTACCCCTGTCTCTAAACGTTATGGGGAAATAATCCGCTGTTTTGACTCGGATTAGCACGACAGCATGCTCCTTGATTTTGACTCAATTTTAACTAACTTTAAAAACAATTTAACCCATGTGATCCGGAATGGCCAATCTAAAAAATATAGTTGGTGTGATAACAATTGTGACAAACCCTAAAGAGTCTGCATGTAGCCTTGAAGGCCAAACCACAAGACACAATACTGGAAAATCTTGTGTCAAGCCTACAAAAATGCAAGGTCCATGACCAAAACTATGCACTTATGCATGGGCTTATTTATATTTCCTGGCAACAAGCCTGATTTCCATGTTGGTGTCACCAAAAACGAGCAGGCTGTTTATTCTTCTGTCACACGGTTTAACTACAGTGATTGTTCTCGAAGGAGAGCGTTAATACATATATCTGAGTAAGGACGGCTTTATAGTCTATATAATAGGTGTGCAGTATGGTTATTTATGTATTATTAAACTAAGTATTAATACATGGCTTTATCCTCTCTGGCAGTAAGGCATACTTCCATTTGGTCACATCAACAAAAACAAGGTTCTAGCCCTGTCAACATGTGTGTTAACTGAGGTGAATACTTAGGAAGAGAGCGGGACAACATATAACTAAGTAAGGATGATCTAATAATAAGTGTGCTTTATAATCATCAATCTATATAACAAGACAGTTAGTCTATAATGGCTGTTTTTTCACTAATATATAGATTGGAAGCAGGCTGGTGACATAATAGGAGATTCTTTGTCTTTTCCTGTGCTAAGGAGTTGTTTGGAGGGTAAGATCCTTAAAAAGTCCTTCCTTTGCTGTTCTATGGCACCTCAGGAGTGGCTCTGTTTCCTTAACACACCCACCTGCAAAAACAGGCTAAGGACGCACATCCCTTGCCTTAGAGCCATCCGGAAACAAGCTTCAGAGATAGTTAATGGCAGTTTGGTCATATTGTCACTACCTTTGCACTTCATCATTATCAACTTCATTTGGTTTAATCCAAACAATCAAATAATACATAATCAATAAAGAACAATTATTAACTAAAATAATCTCGCCAACGTTCCAAGTAAAAGCAGCATGAATAAAAACAACCATAAACAGTTTAAAAACTACAAACAAGAAGATCGTCTTGTGTATTTAAAGTGCTTTGTGCCTGATGTGATTAATTAGTAATAATAGAAATGTCACTTATAACAAACATCCAGGTTGCCTTGAGCATAATTACAACTCCAGAAAAACAAATGAAGAAATCCTCAGAAACAGACTAGGTCACATACTTCTGCTGCCTAACAAGACTTTCAGTAAACACTTACTTACAGCAAAGACAATAGGATTTGATGTATCAGCCTTTAAAATCCTAAAAGCGACCCAATAAAATCTGATTGCCAGATTCCAGCAAATTTGTCAAATCCACTTTCTTCGAGGAAGGCGATATTCAGTGCAAAAAAACAAAATATGTTTTCTTAGTCTCTGAGGCATGACCACCTGCTGGGCAAGTAACTGAGTCTAAATCGAAGGTCCAGGATTTAAAGGACCTCAAATGTAGGCAGCCCTGGCAAAATCTCACATAAATACTTTTTGCTAGTGATGGTTAGATCAAGTCAAAAAAGTGCTCACACTCAGGATATATCTTAAAGCCTATGAACTCAGTGGTTAGGTGACGTGTAGCCATACTTGTAGCATACGGGTCGACCACATATACCCTGTATTTAACTTTTACATTAGCTATATCTTTTTTACTGATATGCTCTGGACAATCTGATAGACTGATCAATCCGAGGGATCTACACTAAGTTGCAATGTGGAGTTGCTATGGAATCCGCTTAGCACCACTCATATTTAGGAATTCCATCAGCAATCCACAATAATCACTTAGCTCTGGCGTGTTCCAAAGTCGCAGCCAGTACATCAAGGGTTTTAATTAGGCCAAATCCCCAATTCTCTTCATCCCAAGATCAAAAAACAATGGGGTCAGCGGGGTACTAACCGGGACAGAGACAAGGCATCTAACATATATATTCTCACACACTACAACTTGTGCATGTCAACCTGGCCCCATATCTCTGCCCAAGTATAATTTTGCATTCTGAGCTTTCCCCTAATAGACCTCCAGAGCGGGGTTATTGACTGAATCTGGGTCTGTCTCAATTTTGAATGAGTCTCTTTATTATCACATTATTTTAAATGAACACTGTTTGGATTATTGCTGGCTTCTTATTAATTACTACAATAATAATTTTGGAAGTAACCAAGCAACGGTGTTGGCAACTCTGGAAAGAGCTGTTATTGCGTTACAGGATAAATCCAGCAAACCCTGTAATATAATCTGGCTTGGGGATTGTAATGCTCACCCTTGTGATAAGCTTAATGCGTTAGTTTGTGGAATACAGGATGAGGAAGGAGACTGTGTCCCCCATTTCTGAATATGGAAATACCCTAATTAAATTAGTAATGATAAATAATCTTGCTTTTTTAAATGTCTCTGATGACTTAACTGGTCAGTTTGAATGTACTTTTTTAAACCATTTTTGTCTTCTACCCCTGTCTCTAAACGTTATGGGGAAATAATCCGCTGTTTTGACTCGGATTAGCACGACAGCATGCTCCTTGATTTTGACTCAATTTTAACTAACTTTAAAAACAATTTAACCCATGTGATCCGGAATGGCCAATCTAAAAAATATAGTTGGTGTGATAACAATTGTGACAAACCCTAAAGAGTCTGCATGTAGCCTTGAAGGCCAAACCACAAGACACAATACTGGAAAATCTTGTGTCAAGCCTACAAAAATGCAAGGTCCATGACCAAAACTATGCACTTATGCATGGGCTTATTTATATTTCCTGGCAACAAGCCTGATTTCCATGTTGGTGTCACCAAAAACGAGCAGGCTGTTTATTCTTCTGTCACACGGTTTAACTACAGTGATTGTTCTCGAAGGAGAGCGTTAATACATATATCTGAGTAAGGACGGCTTTATAGTCTATATAATAGGTGTGCAGTATGGTTATTTATGTATTATTAAACTAAGTATTAATACATGGCTTTATCCTCTCTGGCAGTAAAGCATACTTCCATTTGGTCACATCAACAAAAACAAGGTTCTAGCCCTGTCAACATGTGTGTTAACTGAGGTGAATACTTAGGAAGAGAGCGGGACAACATATAACTAAGTAAGGATGATCTAATAATAAGTGTGCTTTATAATCATCAATCTATATAACAAGACAGTTAGTCTATAATGGCTGTTTTTTCACTAATATATAGATTGGAAGCAGGCTGGTGACATAATAGGAGATTCTTTGTCTTTTCCTGTGCTAAGGAGTTGTTTGGAGGGTAAGATCCTTAAAAAGTCCTTCCTTTGCTGTTCTATGGCACCTCAGGAGTGGCTCTGTTTCCTTAACACACCCACCTGCAAAAACAGGCTAAGGACGCACATCCCTTGCCTTAGAGCCATCCGGAAACAAGCTTCAGAGATAGTTAATGGCAGTTTGGTCATATTGTCACTACCTTTGCACTTCATCATTATCAACTTCATTTGGTTTAATCCAAACAATCAAATAATACATAATCAATAAAGAACAATTATTAACTAAAATAATCTCGCCAACGTTCCAAGTAAAAGCAGCATGAATAAAAACAACCATAAACAGTTTAAAAACTACAAACAAGAAGATCGTCTTGTGTATTTAAAGTGCTTTGTGCCTGATGTGATTAATTAGTAATAATAGAAATGTCACTTATAACAAACATCCAGGTTGCCTTGAGCATAATTACAACTCCAGAAAAACAAATGAAGAAATCCTCAGAAACAGACTAGGTCACATACTTCTGCTGCCTAACAAGACTTTCAGTAAACACTTACTTACAGCAAAGACAATAGGATTTGATGTATCAGCCTTTAAAATCCTAAAAGCGACCCAATAAAATCTGATTGCCAGATTCCAGCAAATTTGTCAAATCCACTTTCTTCGAGGAAGGCGATATTCAGTGCAAAAAAACAAAATATGTTTTCTTAGTCTCTGAGGCATGACCACCTGCTGGGCAAGTAACTGAGTCTAAATCGAAGGTCCAGGATTTAAAGGACCTCAAATGTAGGCAGCCCTGGCAAAATCTCACATAAATACTTTTTGCTAGTGATGGTTAGATCAAGTCAAAAAAGTGCTCACACTCAGGATATATCTTAAAGCCTATGAACTCAGTGGTTAGGTGACGTGTAGCCATACTTGTAGCATACGGGTCGACCACATATACCCTGTATTTAACTTTTACATTAGCTATATCTTTTTTACTGATATGCTCTGGACAATCTGATAGACTGATCAATCCGAGGGATCTACACTAAGTTGCAATGTGGAGTTGCTATGGAATCCGCTTAGCACCACTCATATTTAGGAATTCCATCAGCAATCCACAATAATCACTTAGCTCTGGCGTGTTCCAAAGTCGCAGCCAGTACATCAAGGGTTTTAATTAGGCCAAATCCCCAATTCTCTTCATCCCAAGATCAAAAAACAATGGGGTCAGCGGGGTACTAACCGGGACAGAGACAAGGCATCTAACATATATATTCTCACACACTACAACTTGTGCATGTCAACGTGGCCCCATATCTCTGCCCAAGTATAATTTTGCATTCTGAGCTTTCCCCTAATAGACCTCCAGAGCGGGGTTATTGACTGAATCAGGGTCTGTCTCAATTTTGAATGAGTCTCTTTATTATCACATTATTTTAAATGAACACTGTTTGGATTATTGCTGGCTTCTTATTAATTACTACAATAATAATTTTGGAAGTAACCAAGCAACGGTGTTGGCAACTCTGGAAAGAGCTGTTATTGAGTTACAGGATAAATCCAGCAAACCCTGTAATATAATCTGGCTTGGGGATTGTAATGCTCACCCTTGTGATAAGCTTAATGCGTTAGTTTGTGGAATACAGGATGAGGAAGGAGACTGTGTCCCCCATTTCTGAATATGGAAATACCCTAATTAAATTAGTAATGATAAATAATCTTGCTTTTTTAAATGTCTCTGATGACTTAACTGGTCAGTTTGAATGTACTTTTTAAAACCATTTTTGTCTTCTACCCCTGTCTCTAAACGTTATGGGGAAATAATCCGCTGTTTTGACTCGGATTAGCACGACAGCATGCTCCTTGATTTTGACTCAATTTTAACTAACTTTAAAAACAATTTAACCCATGTGATCCGGAATGGCCAATCTAAAAAATATAGTTGGTGTGATAACAATTGTGACAAACCCTAAAGAGTCTGCATGTAGCCTTGAAGGCCAAACCACAAGACACAATACTGGAAAATCTTGTGTCAAGCCTACAAAAATGCAAGGTCCATGACCAAAACTATGCACTTATGCATGGGCTTATTTATATTTCCTGGCAACAAGCCTGATTTCCATGTTGGTGTCACCAAAAACGAGCAGGCTGTTTATTCTTCTGTCACACGGTTTAACTACAGTGATTGTTCTCGAAGGAGAGCGTTAATACATATATCTGAGTAAGGACGGCTTTATAGTCTATATAATAGGTGTGCAGTATGGTTATTTATGTATTATTAAACTAAGTATTAATACATGGCTTTATCCTCTCTGGCAGTAAGGCATACTTCCATTTGGTCACATCAACAAAAACAAGGTTCTAGCCCTGTCAACATGTGTGTTAACTGAGGTGAATACTTAGGAAGAGAGCGGGACAACATATAACTAAGTAAGGATGATCTAATAATAAGTGTGCTTTATAATCATCAATCTATATAACAAGACAGTTAGTCTATAATGGCTGTTTTTTCACTAATATATAGATTGGAAGCAGGCTGGTGACATAATAGGAGATTCTTTGTCTTTTCCTGTGCTAAGGAGTTGTTTGGAGGGTAAGATCCTTAAAAAGTCCTTCCTTTGCTGTTCTATGGCACCTCAGGAGTGGCTCTGTTTCCTTAACACACCCACCTGCAAAAACAGGCTAAGGACGCACATCCCTTGCCTTAGAGCCATCCGGAAACAAGCTTCAGAGATAGTTAATGGCAGTTTGGTCATATTGTCACTACCTTTGCACTTCATCATTATCAACTTCATTTGGTTTAATCCAAACAATCAAATAATACATAATCAATAAAGAACAATTATTAACTAAAATAATCTCGCCAACGTTCCAAGTAAAAGCAGCATGAATAAAAACAACCATAAACAGTTTAAAAACTACAAACAAGAAGATCGTCTTGTGTATTTAAAGTGCTTTGTGCCTGATGTGATTAATTAGTAATAATAGAAATGTCACTTATAACAAACATCCAGGTTGCCTTGAGCATAATTACAACTCCAGAAAAACAAATGAAGAAATCCTCAGAAACAGACTAGGTCACATACTTCTGCTGCCTAACAAGACTTTCAGTAAACACTTACTTACAGCAAAGACAATAGGATTTGATGTATCAGCCTTTAAAATCCTAAAAGCGACCCAATAAAATCTGATTGCCAGATTCCAGCAAATTTGTCAAATCCACTTTCTTCGAGGAAGGCGATATTCAGTGCAAAAAAACAAAATATGTTTTCTTAGTCTCTGAGGCATGACCACCTGCTGGGCAAGTAACTGAGTCTAAATCGAAGGTCCAGGATTTAAAGGACCTCAAATGTAGGCAGCCCTGGCAAAATCTCACATAAATACTTTTTGCTAGTGATGGTTAGATCAAGTCAAAAAAGTGCTCACACTCAGGATTTATCTTAAAGCCTATGAACTCAGTGGTTAGGTGACGTGCAGCCATACTTGTAGCATACCGGTCGACCACATATACCCTGTATTTAACTTTTACATTAGCTATATCTTTTTTACTGATATGCTCTGGACAATCTGATAGACTGATCAATCCGAGGGATCTACACTAAGTTGCAATGTGGAGTTGCTATGGAATCCGCTTAGCACCACTCATATTTAGGAATTCCATCAGCAATCCACAATAATCACTTAGCTCTGGCGTGTTCCAAAGTCGCAGCCAGTACATCAAGGGTTTTAATTAGGCCAAATCCCCAATTCTCTTCATCCCAAGATCAAAAAACAATGGGGTCAGCGGGGTACTAACCGGGACAGAGACAAGGCATCTAACGTATATATTCTCACATACTACAACTTGTGCATGTCAACGTGGCCCCATATCTCTGCCCAAGTATAATTTGCATTCTGAGCTTTCCCCTAATAGACCTCCAGAGCGGGGTTATTGACTGAATCTGGGTCTGTCTCAATTTTGAATGAGTCTCTTTATTATCACATTATTTTAAATGAACACTGTTTGGATTATTGCTGGCTTCTTATTAATTACTACAATAATAATTTTGGAAGTAACCAAGCAACAGTGTTGGCAACTCTGGAAAGAGCTGTTATTGAGTTACAGGATAAATCCAGCAAACCCTATAATATAATCTGGCTTGGGGATGGTAATGCTCACCCTTGTGATAAGCTTAATGCGTTAGTTTGTGGAATACAGGATGAGGAAGGAGACTGTGTCCCCCATTTCTGAATATGGTAATACCCTAAATAAATTAGTAATGATAAATAATCTTGCTTTTTTAAATGTCTCTGATGACTTAACTGGTCAGTTTGAATGTACTTTTTTAAACCATTTTTGTCTTCTACCCCTGTCTCTAAACGTTATGGGGAAATAATCTTGTGTCAAGCCTACAAAAATGCAAGGCCCATGACCAAAACTATGCACTTATGCATGGGCTTATTTATATTTCCTGGCAACAAGCCTGATTTCCATGTTGGTGTCACCAAAAACGAGCAGGCTGTTTATTCTTCTGTCACACGGTTTAACTACAGTGATTGTTCTTGAAGGAGAGCGTTAATACATATATCTGAGTAAGGACGGCTTTATAGTCTATATAATAGGTGTGCAGTATGGTTATTTATGTATTATTAAACTAAGTATTAATACATGGCTTTATCCTCTCTGGCAGTAAGGTATACTTCCATTTGGTCACATCAACAAAAACAAGGTTCTCGCCCTGTCAGCATGTATGTTAACGGAGGTGAATACTTAGGAAGAGAGCGGGACAACATATAACTAAGTATGGATGATCTAATAATAAGTGTGCTTTATAATCATCAATCTATATAACAAGACAGTTAGTCTATAATGGCTGTTTTTTCACTAATATATATATTGGAAGCAGGCTGGTGACATAACAGGAGATTCTTTGTCTTTTCCTGTGCTAAGGAGTTGTTTGGAGGGTAAGATCCTTAAAAAGTCCTTCCTTTGCTGTTCTATGGCACCTCAGGAGTGGCTCTGTTTCCTTAACACACCCACCTGCAAAAGCAGGCTAAGGACGCACATTCCTTGCCTTAGAGCCATCCGGAAACAAGCTTCAGAGATAGTTAATGGCAGTTTGGTCATATTGTCACTACCTTTGCACTTCATCATTATCAACTTCATTTGGTTTAATCCAAACAATCAAATAATACATAATCAATAAAGAACAATTATTAACTAAAATAATCTCGCCAACGTTCCAAGTAAAAGCAGCATGAATAAAAACAACCATAAACCGTTTAAAAACTACAAACAAGAACATCCTCTTGTGTATTTAAAGTGCTTTGTGCCTGATGTGATTAATTAGTCATAATAGAAATGTCACTTATAACAAACATCCAGGTTGCCTTGAGCATAATTACAACTCCAGAAAAACAAAGGAAGAAATCCTCAGAAACAGACTAGGTCACATACTTCTGCTGCCTAACAAGACTTTCAGTAAACACCTACTTACAGCAAAGACAATAGGGTTTGATGTATCAGCCTTTAAAATCCTAAAAGCGACCCAATAAAATCTGATTGCCAGATTCCAGCAAATTTGTCAAATCCACTTTCTTCGAGGAAGGCGATATTCAGTGCAAAAAACACAAAATATGTTTTCTTAGTCTCTGAGGCATGACCACCTGCTGGGCAAGTAACTGAGTCTAAATCGAAGGTCCAGGATTTAAGGGACCTCAAATGTAGGCAGCCCTGGCAAAATCTCACATAAATACTTTTTGCTAGTGATGGTTAGATCAAGTCAAAAAAGTGCTCACACTCAGGATATATCTTAAAGCCTATGAACTCAGTGGTTAGGTGACGTGTAGCCATACTTGTAGCATACGGGTCGACCACAAATACCCTGTATTTAACTTTTACATTAGCTATATCTTTTTTACTGATATGCTCTGGACAATCTGATAGACTGATCAATCCGAGGGATCTACACTAAGTTGCAATGTGGAGTTGCTATGGAATCCGCTTAGCACCACTCATATTTAGGAATTCCATCAGCAATCCACAATAATCACTTAGCTCTGGCGTGTTCCAAAGTCGCAGCCAGTACATCAAGGGTTTTAATTAGGCCAAATCCCCAATTCTCTTCATCCCAAGATCAAAAAACAATGGGGTCAGCGGGGTACTAACCGGGACAGAGACAAGGCATCTAACATATATATTCTCACACACTACAACTTGTGCATGTCAACGTGGCCCCATATCTCTGCCCAAGTATAATTTTGCATTCTGAGCTTTCCCCTAATAGACCTCCAGAGCGGGGTTATTGACTGAATCTGGGTCTGTCTCAATTTTGAATGAGTCTCTTTATTATCACATTATTTTAAATGAACACTGTTTGGATTATTGCTGGCTTCTTATTAATTACTACAATAATAATTTTGGAAGTAACCAAGCAACGGTGTTGGCAACTCTGGAAAGAGCTGTTATTGCGTTACAGGATAAATCCAGCAAACCCTGTAATATAATCTGGCTTGGGGATTGTAATGCTCACCCTTGTGATAAGCTTAATGCGTTAGTTTGTGGAATACAGGATGAGGAAGGAGACTGTGTCCCCCATTTCTGAATATGGAAATACCCTAATTAAATTAGTAATGATAAATAATCTTGCTTTTTTAAATGTCTCTGATGACTTAACTGGTCAGTTTGAATGTACTTTTTAAAACCATTTTTGTCTTCTACCCCTGTCTCTAAACGTTATGGGGAAATAATCCGCTGTTTTGACTCGGATTAGCACGACAGCATGCTCCTTGATTTTGACTCAATTTTAACTAACTTTAAAAACAATTTAACCCATGTGATCCGGAATGGCCAATCTAAAAAATATAGTTGGTGTGATAACAATTGTGACAAACCCTAAAGAGTCTGCATGTAGCCTTGAAGGCCAAACCACAAGACACAATACTGGAAAATCTTGTGTCAAGCCTACAAAAATGCAAGGTCCATGACCAAAACTATGCACTTATGCATGGGCTTATTTATATTTCCTGGCAACAAGCCTGATTTCCATGTTGGTGTCACCAAAAACGAGCAGGCTGTTTATTCTTCTGTCACACGGTTTAACTACAGTGATTGTTCTCGAAGGAGAGCGTTAATACATATATCTGAGTAAGGACGGCTTTATAGTCTATATAATAGGTGTGCAGTATGGTTATTTATGTATTATTAAACTAAGTATTAATACATGGCTTTATCCTCTCTGGCAGTAAAGCATACTTCCATTTGGTCACATCAACAAAAACAAGGTTCTAGCCCTGTCAACATGTGTGTTAACTGAGGTGAATACTTAGGAAGAGAGCGGGACAACATATAACTAAGTAAGGATGATCTAATAATAAGTGTGCTTTATAATCATCAATCTATATAACAAGACAGTTAGTCTATAATGGCTGTTTTTTCACTAATATATAGATTGGAAGCAGGCTGGTGACATAATAGGAGATTCTTTGTCTTTTCCTGTGCTAAGGAGTTGTTTGGAGGGTAAGATCCTTAAAAAGTCCTTCCTTTGCTGTTCTATGGCACCTCAGGAGTGGCTCTGTTTCCTTAACACACCCACCTGCAAAAGCAGGCTAAGGACGCACATTCCTTGCCTTAGAGCCATCCGGAAACAAGCTTCAGAGATAGTTAATGGCAGTTTGGTCATATTGTCACTACCTTTGCACTTCATCATTATCAACTTCATTTGGTTTAATCCAAACAATCAAATAATACATAATCAATAAAGAACAATTATTAACTAAAATAATCTCGCCAACGTTCCAAGTAAAAGCAGCATGAATAAAAACAACCATAAACCGTTTAAAAACTACAAACAAGAACATCCTCTTGTGTATTTAAAGTGCTTTGTGCCTGATGTGATTAATTAGTCATAATAGAAATGTCACTTATAACAAACATCCAGGTTGCCTTGGGCATAATTACAACTCCAGAAAAACAAAGGAAGAAATCCTCAGAAACAGACTAGGTCACATACTTCTGCTGCCTAACAAGACTTTCAGTAAACACCTACTTACAGCAAAGACAATAGGGTTTGATGTATCAGCCTTTAAAATCCTAAAAGCGACCCAATAAAATCTGATTGCCAGATTCCAGCAAATTTGTCAAATCCACTTTCTTCGAGGAAGGCGATATTCAGTGCAAAAAACACAAAATATGTTTTCTTAGTCTCTGAGGCATGACCACCTGCTGGGCAAGTAACTGAGTCTAAATCGAAGGTCCAGGATTTAAGGGACCTCAAATGTAGGCAGCCCTGGCAAAATCTCACATAAATACTTTTTGCTAGTGATGGTTAGATCAAGTCAAAAAAGTGCTCACACTCAGGATATATCTTAAAGCCTATGAACTCAGTGGTTAGGTGACGTGTAGCCATACTTGTAGCATACGGGTCGACCACAAATACCCTGTATTTAACTTTTACATTAGCTATATCTTTTTTACTGATATGCTCTGGACAATCTGATAGACTGATCAATCCGAGGGATCTACACTAAGTTGCAATGTGGAGTTGCTATGGAATCCGCTTAGCACCACTCATATTTAGGAATTCCATCAGCAATCCACAATAATCACTTAGCTCTGGCGTGTTCCAAAGTCGCAGCCAGTACATCAAGGGTTTTAATTAGGCCAAATCCCCAATTCTCTTCATCCCAAGATCAAAAAACAATGGGGTCAGCGGGGTACTAACCGGGACAGAGACAAGGCATCTAACATATATATTCTCACACACTACAACTTGTGCATGTCAACGTGGCCCCATATCTCTGCCCAAGTATAATTTTGCATTCTGAGCTTTCCCCTAATAGACCTCCAGAGCGGGGTTATTGACTGAATCTGGGTCTGTCTCAATTTTGAATGAGTCTCTTTATTATCACATTATTTTAAATGAACACTGTTTGGATTATTGCTGGCTTCTTATTAATTACTACAATAATAATTTTGGAAGTAACCAAGCAACGGTGTTGGCAACTCTGGAAAGAGCTGTTATTGCGTTACAGGATAAATCCAGCAAACCCTGTAATATAATCTGGCTTGGGGATTGTAATGCTCACCCTTGTGATAAGCTTAATGCGTTAGTTTGTGGAATACAGGATGAGGAAGGAGACTGTGTCCCCCATTTCTGAATATGGAAATACCCTAATTAAATTAGTAATGATAAATAATCTTGCTTTTTTAAATGTCTCTGATGACTTAACTGGTCAGTTTGAATGTACTTTTTTAAACCATTTTTGTCTTCTACCCCTGTCTCTAAACGTTATGGGGAAATAATCCGCTGTTTTGACTCGGATTAGCACGACAGCATGCTCCTTGATTTTGACTCAATTTTAACTAACTTTAAAAACAATTTAACCCATGTGATCCGGAATGGCCAATCTAAAAAATATAGTTGGTGTGATAACAATTGTGACAAACCCTAAAGAGTCTGCATGTAGCCTTGAAGGCCAAACCACAAGACACAATACTGGAAAATCTTGTGTCAAGCCTACAAAAATGCAAGGTCCATGACCAAAACTATGCACTTATGCATGGGCTTATTTATATTTCCTGGCAACAAGCCTGATTTCCATGTTGGTGTCACCAAAAACGAGCAGGCTGTTTATTCTTCTGTCACACGGTTTAACTACAGTGATTGTTCTCGAAGGAGAGCGTTAATACATATATCTGAGTAAGGACGGCTTTATAGTCTATATAATAGGTGTGCAGTATGGTTATTTATGTATTATTAAACTAAGTATTAATACATGGCTTTATCCTCTCTGGCAGTAAAGCATACTTCCATTTGGTCACATCAACAAAAACAAGGTTCTAGCCCTGTCAACATGTGTGTTAACTGAGGTGAATACTTAGGAAGAGAGCGGGACAACATATAACTAAGTAAGGATGATCTAATAATAAGTGTGCTTTATAATCATCAATCTATATAACAAGACAGTTAGTCTATAATGGCTGTTTTTTCACTAATATATAGATTGGAAGCAGGCTGGTGACATAATAGGAGATTCTTTGTCTTTTCCTGTGCTAAGGAGTTGTTTGGAGGGTAAGATCCTTAAAAAGTCCTTCCTTTGCTGTTCTATGGCACCTCAGGAGTGGCTCTGTTTCCTTAACACACCCACCTGCAAAAACAGGCTAAGGACGCACATCCCTTGCCTTAGAGCCATCCGGAAACAAGCTTCAGAGATAGTTAATGGCAGTTTGGTCATATTGTCACTACCTTTGCACTTCATCATTATCAACTTCATTTGGTTTAATCCAAACAATCAAATAATACATAATCAATAAAGAACAATTATTAACTAAAATAATCTCGCCAACGTTCCAAGTAAAAGCAGCATGAATAAAAACAACCATAAACAGTTTAAAAACTACAAACAAGAAGATCGTCTTGTGTATTTAAAGTGCTTTGTGCCTGATGTGATTAATTAGTAATAATAGAAATGTCACTTATAACAAACATCCAGGTTGCCTTGAGCATAATTACAACTCCAGAAAAACAAATGAAGAAATCCTCAGAAACAGACTAGGTCACATACTTCTGCTGCCTAACAAGACTTTCAGTAAACACTTACTTACAGCAAAGACAATAGGATTTGATGTATCAGCCTTTAAAATCCTAAAAGCGACCCAATAAAATCTGATTGCCAGATTCCAGCAAATTTGTCAAATCCACTTTCTTCGAGGAAGGCGATATTCAGTGCAAAAAAACAAAATATGTTTTCTTAGTCTCTGAGGCATGACCACCTGTGGAGAAGTGTGGCTCAATGGTTAGAGCGGCAGACCCTGATGCAGAGGTCTAGCCCAGGACCAGGGTTCAATTCCCCGCCTCGGCGGATCTTGGGCTCAAAATTCCACGGACCTGATAATTCTCGCCTCGGTGCCTATTCCAATCATGGAGTCCCACTCTGCAACTCTGGGCAATAGCTTGCTTAATCTCCACAACGGCCCCCACAACGCTAAGGATGCCTGGCCTCCACCTTGAGGGTGCCCAGGAGCGGACACCTCACAGGGAAAGCCAGGATGGGTTCCACAGCGGTATTCGTACAAGCGCCTTGAGACCCTTGCGGGTGAGTAGTGCGCTATACAAGTTTCAATTTACATTTTACATTTACACCTGCTGGGCAAGTAACTGAGTCTAAATCGAAGGTCCAGGATTTAAAGGACCTCAAATGTAGGCAGCCCTGGCAAAATCTCACATAAATACTTTTTGCTAGTGATGGTTAGATCAAGTCAAAAAAGTGCTCACACTCAGGATATATCTTAAAGCCTATGAACTCAGTGGTTAGGTGACGTGTAGCCATACTTGTAGCATACGGGTCGACCACATATACCCTGTATTTAACTTTTACATTAGCTATATCTTTTTTACTGATATGCTCTGGACAATCTGATAGACCGATCAATCCGAGGGATCTACACTAAGTTGCAATGTGGAGTTGCTATGGAATCCGCTTAGCACCACTCATATTTAGGAATTCCATCAGCAATCCACAATAATCACTTAGCTCTGGCGTGTTCCAAAGTCGCAGCCAGTACATCAAGGGTTTTAATTAGGCCAAATCCCCAATTCTCTTCATCCCAAGATCAAAAAACAATGGGGTCAGCGGGGTACTAACCGGGACAGAGACAAGGCATCTAACATATATATTCTCACACACTACAACTTGTGCATGTCAACGTGGCCCCATATCTCTGCCCAAGTATAATTTTGCATTCTGAGCTTTCCCCTAATAGACCTCCAGAGCGGGGTTATTGACTGAATCTGGGTCTGTCTCAATTTTGAATGAGTCTCTTTATTATCACATTATTTTAAATGAACACTGTTTGGATTATTGCTGGCTTCTTATTAATTACTACAATAATAATTTTGGAAGTAACCAAGCAACGGTGTTGGCAACTCTGGAAAGAGCTGTTATTGCGTTACAGGATAAATCCAGCAAACCCTGTAACATAATCTGGCTTGGGGATTGTAATGCTCACCCTTGTGATAAGCTTAATGCGTTAGTTTGTGGAATACAGGATGAGGAAGGAGACTGTGTCCCCCATTTCTGAATATGGAAATACCCTAATTAAATTAGTAATGATAAATAATCTTGCTTTTTTAAATGTCTCTGATGACTTAACTGGTCAGTTTGAATGTACTTTTTTAAACCATTTTTGTCTTCTACCCCTGTCTCTAAACGTTATGGGGAAATAATCCGCTGTTTTGACTCGGATTAGCACGACAGCATGCTCCTTGATTTTGACTCAATTTTAACTAACTTTAAAAACAATTTAACCCATGTGATCCGGAATGGCCAATCTAAAAAATATAGTTGGTGTGATAACAATTGTGACAAACCCTAAAGAGTCTGCATGTAGCCTTGAAGGCCAAACCACAAGACACAATACTGGAAAATCTTGTGTCAAGCCTACAAAAATGCAAGGTCCATGACCAAAACTATGCACTTATGCATGGGCTTATTTATATTTCCTGGCAACAAGCCTGATTTCCATGTTGGTGTCACCAAAAACGAGCAGGCTGTTTATTCTTCTGTCACACGGTTTAACTACAGTGATTGTTCTCGAAGGAGAGCGTTAATACATATATCTGAGTAAGGACGGCTTTATAGTCTATATAATAGGTGTGCAGTATGGTTATTTATGTATTATTAAACTAAGTATTAATACATGGCTTTATCCTCTCTGGCAGTAAAGCATACTTCCATTTGGTCACATCAACAAAAACAAGGTTCTAGCCCTGTCAACATGTGTGTTAACTGAGGTGAATACTTAGGAAGAGAGCGGGACAACATATAACTAAGTAAGGATGATCTAATAATAAGTGTGCTTTATAATCATCAATCTATATAACAAGACAGTTAGTCTATAATGGCTGTTTTTTCACTAATATATAGATTGGAAGCAGGCTGGTGACATAATAGGAGATTCTTTGTCTTTTCCTGTGCTAAGGAGTTGTTTGGAGGGTAAGATCCTTAAAAAGTCCTTCCTTTGCTGTTCTATGGCACCTCAGGAGTGGCTCTGTTTCCTTAACACACCCACCTGCAAAAACAGGCTAAGGACGCACATCCCTTGCCTTAGAGCCATCCGGAAACAAGCTTCAGAGATAGTTAATGGCAGTTTGGTCATATTGTCACTACCTTTGCACTTCATCATTATCAACTTCATTTGGTTTAATCCAAACAATCAAATAATACATAATCAATAAAGAACAATTATTAACTAAAATAATCTCGCCAACGTTCCAAGTAAAAGCAGCATGAATAAAAACAACCATAAACAGTTTAAAAACTACAAACAAGAAGATCGTCTTGTGTATTTAAAGTGCTTTGTGCCTGATGTGATTAATTAGTAATAATAGAAATGTCACTTATAACAAACATCCAGGTTGCCTTGAGCATAATTACAACTCCAGAAAAACAAATGAAGAAATCCTCAGAAACAGACTAGGTCACATACTTCTGCTGCCTAACAAGACTTTCAGTAAACACTTACTTACAGCAAAGACAATAGGATTTGATGTATCAGCCTTTAAAATCCTAAAAGCGACCCAATAAAATCTGATTGCCAGATTCCAGCAAATTTGTCAAATCCACTTTCTTCGAGGAAGGCGATATTCAGTGCAAAAAAACAAAATATGTTTTCTTAGTCTCTGAGGCATGACCACCTGCTGGGCAAGTAACTGAGTCTAAATCGAAGGTCCAGGATTTAAAGGACCTCAAATGTAGGCAGCCCTGGCAAAATCTCACATAAATACTTTTTGCTAGTGATGGTTAGATCAAGTCAAAAAAGTGCTCACACTCAGGATATATCTTAAAGCCTATGAACTCAGTGGTTAGGTGACGTGTAGCCATACTTGTAGCATACGGGTCGACCACATATACCCTGTATTTAACTTTTACATTAGCTATATCTTTTTTACTGATATGCTCTGGACAGTCTGATAGACTGATCAATCCGAGGGATCTACACTAAGTTGCAATGTGGAGTTGCTATGGAATCCGCTTAGCACCACTCATATTTAGGAATTCCATCAGCAATCCACAATAATCACTTAGCTCTGGCGTGTTCCAAAGTCGCAGCCAGTACATCAAGGGTTTTAATTAGGCCAAATCCCCAATTCTCTTCATCCCAAGATCAAAAAACAATGGGGTCAGCGGGGTACTAACCGGGACAGAGACAAGGCATCTAACATATATATTCTCACACACTACAACTTGTGCATGTCAACGTGGCCCCATATCTCTGCCCAAGTATAATTTTGCATTCTGAGCTTTCCCCTAATAGACCTCCAGAGCGGGGTTATTGACTGAATCTGGGTCTGTCTCAATTTTGAATGAGTCTCTTTATTATCACATTATTTTAAATGAACACTGTTTGGATTATTGCTGGCTTCTTATTAATTACTACAATAATAATGTTGGAAGTAACCAAGCAACGGTGTTGGCAACTCTGGAAAGAGCTGTTATTGAGTTACAGGATAAATCCAGCAAACCCTATAATATAATCTGGCTTGGGGATTGTAATGCTCACCCTTGTGATAAGCTTAATGCGTTAGTTTGTGGAATACAGGATGAGGAAGGAGACTGTGTCCCCCATTTCTGAATATGGAAATACCCTAATTAAATTAGTAATGATAAATAATCTTGCTTTTTTAAATGTCTCTGATGACTTAACTGGTCAGTTTGAATGTACTTTTTTAAACCATTTTTGTCTTCTACCCCTGTCTCTAAACGTTATGGGGAAATAATCCGCTGTTTTGACTCGGATTAGCACGACAGCATGCTCCTTGATTTTGACTCAATTTTAACTAACTTTAAAAACAATTTAACCCATGTGATCCGGAATGGCCAATCTAAAAAATATAGTTGGTGTGATAACAATTGTGACAAACCCTAAAGAGTCTGCATGTAGCCTTGAAGGCCAAACCACAAGACACAATACTGGAAAATCTTGTGTCAAGCCTACAAAAATGCAAGGTCCATGACCAAAACTATGCACTTATGCATGGGCTTATTTATATTTCCTGGCAACAAGCCTGATTTCCATGTTGGTGTCACCAAAAACGAGCAGGCTGTTTATTCTTCTGTCACACGGTTTAACTACAGTGATTGTTCTCGAAGGAGAGCGTTAATACATATATCTGAGTAAGGACGGCTTTATAGTCTATATAATAGGTGTGCAGTATGGTTATTTATGTATTATTAAACTAAGTATTAATACATGGCTTTATCCTCTCTGGCAGTAAGGCATACTTCCATTTGGTCACATCAACAAAAACAAGGTTCTAGCCCTGTCAACATGTGTGTTAACTGAGGTGAATACTTAGGAAGAGAGCGGGACAACATATAACTAAGTAAGGATGATCTAATAATAAGTGTGCTTTATAATCATCAATCTATATAACAAGACAGTTAGTCTGTAATGGCTGTTTTTTCACTAATATATAGATTGGAAGCAGGCTGGTGACATAATAGGAGATTCTTTGTCTTTTCCTGTGCTAAGGAGTTGTTTGGAGGGTAAGATCCTTAAAAAGTCCTTCCTTTGCTGTTCTATGGCACCTCAGGAGTGGCTCTGTTTCCTTAACACACCCACCTGCAAAAACAGGCTAAGGACGCACATCCCTTGCCTTAGAGCCATCCGGAAACAAGCTTCAGAGATAGTTAATGGCAGTTTGGTCATATTGTCACTACCTTTGCACTTCATCATTATCAACTTCATTTGGTTTAATCCAAACAATCAAATAATACATAATCAATAAAGAACAATTATTAACTAAAATAATCTCGCCAACGTTCCAAGTAAAAGCAGCATGAATAAAAACAACCATAAACAGTTTAAAAACTACAAACAAGAAGATCGTCTTGTGTATTTAAAGTGCTTTGTGCCTGATGTGATTAATTAGTAATAATAGAAATGTCACTTATAACAAACATCCAGGTTGCCTTGAGCATAATTACAACTCCAGAAAAACAAATGAAGAAATCCTCAGAAACAGACTAGGTCACATACTTCTGCTGCCTAACAAGACTTTCAGTAAACACTTACTTACAGCAAAGACAATAGGATTTGATGTATCAGCCTTTAAAATCCTAAAAGCGACCCAATAAAATCTGATTGCCAGATTCCAGCAAATTTGTCAAATCCACTTTCTTCGAGGAAGGCGATATTCAGTGCAAAAAAACAAAATATGTTTTCTTAGTCTCTGAGGCATGACCACCTGCTGGGCAAGTAACTGAGTCTAAATCGAAGGTCCAGGATTTAAAGGACCTCAAATGTAGGCAGCCCTGGCAAAATCTCACATAAATACTTTTTGCTAGTGATGGTTAGATCAAGTCAAAAAAGTGCTCACACTCAGGATATATCTTAAAGCCTATGAACTCAGTGGTTAGGTGACGTGTAGCCATACTTGTAGCATACGGGTCGACCACATATACCCTGTATTTAACTTTTACATTAGCTATATCTTTTTTACTGATATGCTCTGGACAATCTGATAGACTGATCAATCCGAGGGATCTACACTAAGTTGCAATGTGGAGTTGCTATGGAATCCGCTTAGCACCACTCATATTTAGGAATTCCATCAGCAATCCACAATAATCACTTAGCTCTGGCGTGTTCCAAAGTCGCAGCCAGTACATCAAGGGTTTTAATTAGGCCAAATCCCCAATTCTCTTCATCCCAAGATCAAAAAACAATGGGGTCAGCGGGGTACTAACCGGGACAGAGACAAGGCATCTAACATATATATTCTCACACACTACAACTTGTGCATGTCAACGTGGCCCCATATCTCTGCCCAAGTATAATTTTGCATTCTGAGCTTTCCCCTAATAGACCTCCAGAGCGGGGTTATTGACTGAATCTGGGTCTGTCTCAATTTTGAATGAGTCTCTTTATTATCACATTATTTTAAATGAACACTGTTTGGATTATTGCTGGCTTCTTATTAATTACTACAATAATAATTTTGGAAGTAACCAAGCAACGGTGTTGGCAACTCTGGAAAGAGCTGTTATTGAGTTACAGGATAAATCCAGCAAACCCTGTAATATAATCTGGCTTGGGGATTGTAATGCTCACCCTTGTGATAAGCTTAATGCGTTAGTTTGTGGAATACAGGATGAGGAAGGAGACTGTGTCCCCCATTTCTGAATATGGAAATACCCTAATTAAATTAGTAATGATAAATAATCTTGCTTTTTTAAATGTCTCTGATGACTTAACTGGTCAGTTTGAATGTACTTTTTTAAACCATTTTTGTCTTCTACCCCTGTCTCTAAACGTTATGGGGAAATAATCCGCTGTTTTGACTCGGATTAGCACGACAGCATGCTCCTTGATTTTGACTCAATTTTAACTAACTTTAAAAACAATTTAACCCATGTGATCCGGAATGGCCAATCTAAAAAATATAGTTGGTGTGATAACAATTGTGACAAACCCTAAAGAGTCTGCATGTAGCCTTGAAGGCCAAACCACAAGACACAATACTGGAAAATCTTGTGTCAAGCCTACAAAAATGCAAGGTCCATGACCAAAACTATGCACTTATGCATGGGCTTATTTATATTTCCTGGCAACAAGCCTGATTTCCATGTTGGTGTCACCAAAAACGAGCAGGCTGTTTATTCTTCTGTCACACGGTTTAACTACAGTGATTGTTCTCGAAGGAGAGCGTTAATACATATATCTGAGTAAGGACGGCTTTATAGTCTATATAATAGGTGTGCAGTATGGTTATTTATGTATTATTAAACTAAGTATTAATACATGGCTTTATCCTCTCTGGCAGTAAGGCATACTTCCATTTGGTCACATCAACAAAAACAAGGTTCTAGCCCTGTCAACATGTGTGTTAACTGAGGTGAATACTTAGGAAGAGAGCGGGACAACATATAACTAAGTAAGGATGATCTAATAATAAGTGTGCTTTATAATCATCAATCTATATAACAAGACAGTTAGTCTATAATGGCTGTTTTTTCACTAATATATAGATTGGAAGCAGGCTGGTGACATAATAGGAGATTCTTTGTCTTTTCCTGTGCTAAGGAGTTGTTTGGAGGGTAAGATCCTTAAAAAGTCCTTCCTTTGCTGTTCTATGGCACCTCAGGAGTGGCTCTGTTTCCTTAACACACCCACCTGCAAAAACAGGCTAAGGACGCACATCCCTTGCCTTAGAGCCATCCGGAAACAAGCTTCAGAGATAGTTAATGGCAGTTTGGTCATATTGTCACTACCTTTGCACTTCATCATTATCAACTTCATTTGGTTTAATCCAAACAATCAAATAATACATAATCAATAAAGAACAATTATTAACTAAAATAATCTCGCCAACGTTCCAAGTAAAAGCAGCATGAATAAAAACAACCATAAACAGTTTAAAAACTACAAACAAGAAGATCGTCTTGTGTATTTAAAGTGCTTTGTGCCTGATGTGATTAATTAGTAATAATAGAAATGTCACTTATAACAAACATCCAGGTTGCCTTGAGCATAATTATAACTCCAGAAAAACAAATGAAGAAATCCTCAGAAACAGACTAGGTCACATACTTCTGCTGCCTAACAAGACTTTCAGTAAACACTTACTTACAGCAAAGACAATAGGATTTGATGTATCAGCCTTTAAAATCCTAAAAGCGACCCAATAAAATCTGATTGCCAGATTCCAGCAAATTTGTCAAATACACTTTCTTCGAGGAAGGCGATATTCAGTGCAAAAAAACAAAATATGTTTTCTTAGTCTCTGAGGCATGACCACCTGCTGGGCAAGTAACTGAGTCTAAATCGAAGGTCCAGGATTTAAAGGACCTCAAATGTAGGCAGCCCTGGCAAAATCTCAAATAAATACTTTTTGCTAGTGATGGTTAGATCAAGTCAAAAAAGTGCTCACACTCAGGATATATCTTAAAGCCTATGAACTCAGTGGTTAGGTGACGTGTAGCCATACTTGTAGCATACCGGTCGACCAAATATACCCTGTATTTAACTTTTACATTAGCTATATCTTTTTTACTGATATGCTCTGGACAATCTGATAGACTGATCAATCCGAGGGATCTACACTAAGTTGCAATGTGGAGTTGCTATGGAATCTGCTTAGCACCACTCATATTTAGGAATTCCATCAGCAATCCACAATAATCACTTAGCTCTGGCGTGTTCCAAAGTCGCAGCCAGTACATCAAGGGTTTTAATTAGGCCAAATCCCCAATTCTCTTCATCCCAAGATCAAAAAACAATGGGGTCAGCGGGGTACTAACCGGGACAGAGACAAGGCATCTAACATATATATTCTCACACACTACAACTTGTGCATGTCAACGTGGCCCCATATCTCTGCCCAAGTATAATTTTGCATTCTGAGCTTTCCCCTAATAGACCTCCAGAGCGGGGTTATTGACTGAATCTGGGTCTGTCTCAATTTTGAATGAGTCTCTTTAGTATCACATTATTTTAAATGAACACTGTTTGGATTATTGCTGGCTTCTTATTAATTACTACAATAATAATTTTGGAAGTAACCAAGCAACGGTGTTGGCAACTCTGGAAAGAGCTGTTATTGAGTTACAGGATAAATCCAGCAAACCCTGTAATATAATCTGGCTTGGGGATTGTAATGCTCACCCTTGTGATAAGCTTAATGCGTTAGTTTGTGGAATACAGGATGAGGAAGGAGACTGTGTCCCCCATTTCTGAATATGGAAATACCCTAAATAAATTAGTAATGATAAATAATCTTGCTTTTTTAAATGTCTCTGATGACTTAACTGGTCAGTTTGAATGTACTTTTTTAAACCATTTTTGTCTTCTACCCCTGTCTCTAAACGTTATGGGGAAATAATCCGCTGTTTTGACTCGGATTAGCACGACAGCATGCTCCTTGATTTTGACTCAATTTTAACTAACTTTAAAAACAATTTAACCCATGTGATCCGGAATGGCCAATCTAAAAAATATAGTTGGTGTGATAACAATTGTGACAAACCCTAAAGAGTCTGCATGTAGCCTTGAAGGCCAAACCACAAGACACAATACTGGAAAATCTTGTGTCAAGCCTACAAAAATGCAAGGTCCATGACCAAAACTATGCACTTATGCATGGGCTTATTTATATTTCATGGCAACAAGCCTGATTTCCATGTTGGTGTCACCAAAAACGAGCAGGCTGTTTATTCTTCTGTCACACGGTTTAACTACAGTGATTGTTCTCGAAGGAGAGCGTTAATACATATATCTGAGTAAGGACGGCTTTATAGTCTATATAATAGGTGTGCAGTATGGTTATTTATGTATTATTAAACTAAGTATTAATACATGGCTTTATCCTCTCTGGCAGTAAGGTATACTTCCATTTGGTCACATCAACAAAAACAAGGTTCTAGCCCCGTCAACATGTGTGTTAACTGAGGTGAATACTTAGGAAGAGAGCGGGACAACATATAACTAAGTAAGGATGATCTAATAATAAGTGTGCTTTATAATCATCAATCTATGTAACAAGACAGTTAGTCTATAATGGCTGTTTTTTCACTAATATATAGATTGGAAGCAGGCTGGTGACATAATAGGAGATTCTTTGTCTTTTCCTGTGCTAAGGAGTTGTTTGGAGGGTAAGATCCTTAAAAAGTCCTTCCTTTGCTGTTCTATGGCACCTCAGGAGTGGCTTTGTTTCCTTAACACACCCACCTGCAAAAACAGGCTAAGGACGCACATCCCTTGCCTTAGAGCCATCCGGAAACAAGCTTCAGAGATAGTTAATGGCAGTTTGGTCATATTGTCACTACCTTTGCACTTCATCATTATCAACTTCATTTGGTTTAATCCAAACAATCAAATAATACATAATCAATAAAGAACAATTATTAACTAAAATAATCTCGCCAACGTTCCAAGTAAAAGCAGCATGAATAAAAACAACCATAAACAGTTTAAAAACTACAAACAAGAAGATCGTCTTGTGTATTTAAAGTGCTTTGTGCCTGATGTGATTAATTAGTAATAATAGAAATGTCACTTATAACAAACATCCAGGTTGCCTTGAGCATAATTACAACTCCAGAAAAACAAATGAAGAAATCCTCAGAAACAGACTAGGTCACATACTTCTGCTGCCTAACAAGACTTTCAGTAAACACTTACTTACAGCAAAGACAATAGGATTTGATGTATCAGCCTTTAAAATCCTAAAAGCGACCCAATAAAATCTGATTGCCAGATTCCAGCAAATTTGTCAAATCCACTTTCTTCGAGGAAGGCGATATTCAGTGCAAAAAAACAAAATATGTTTTCTTAGTCTCTGAGGCATGACCACCTGCTGGGCAAGTAACTGAGTCTAAATCGAAGGTCCAGGATTTAAAGGACCTCAAATGTAGGCAGCCCTGGCAAAATCTCACATAAATACTTTTTGCTAGTGATGGTTAGATCAAGTCAAAAAAGTGCTCACACTCAGGATATATCTTAAAGCCTATGAACTCAGTGGTTAGGTGACGTGTAGCCATACTTGTAGCATACCGGTCGACCACATATACCCTGTATTTAACTTTTACATTAGCTATATCTTTTTTACTGATATGCTCTGGACAATCTGATAGACTGATCAATCCGAGGGATCTACACTAAGTTGCAATGTGGAGTTGCTATGGAATCTGCTTAGCACCACTCATATTTAGGAATTCCATCAGCAATCCACAATAATCACTTAGCTCTGGCGTGTTACAAAGTCGCAGCCAGTACATCAAGGGTTTTAATTAGGCCAAATCCCCAATTCTCTTCATCCCAAGATAAAAAAACAATGGGGTCAGCGGGGTACTAACCGGGACAGAGACAAGGCATCTAACATATATATTCTCACACACTACAACTTGTGCATGTCAACGTGGCCCCATATCTCTGCCCAAGTATAATTTTGCATTCTGAGCTTTCCCCTAATAGACCTCCAGAGCGGGGTTATTGACTGAATCTGGGTCTGTCTCAATTTTGAATGAGTCTCTTTAGTATCACATTATTTTAAATGAACACTGTTTGGATTATTGCTGGCTTCTTATTAATTACTACAATAATAATTTTGGAAGTAACCAAGCAACGGTGTTGGCAACTCTGGAAAGAGCTGTTATTGAGTTACAGGATAAATCCAGCAAACCCTGTAATATAATCTGGCTTGGGGATTGTAATGCTCACCCTTGTGATAAGCTTAATGCGTTAGTTTGTGGAATACAGGATGAGGAAGGAGACTGTGTCCCCCATTTCTGAATATGGTAATACCCTAAATAAATTAGTAATGATAAATAATCTTGCTTTTTTAAATGTCTCTGATGACTTAACTGGTCAGTTTGAATGTACTTTTTTAAACCATTTTTGTCTTCTACCCCTGTCTCTAAACGTTATGGGGAAATAATCCGCTGTTTTGACTCGGATTAGCACGACAGCATGCTCCTTGATTTTGACTCAATTTTAACTAACTTTAAAAACAATTTAACCCATGTGATCCGGAATGGCCAATCTAAAAAATATAGTTGGTGTGATAACAATTGTGACAAACCCTAAAGAGTCTGCATGTAGCCTTGAAGGCCAAACCACAAGACACAATACTGGAAAATCTTGTGTCAAGCCTACAAAAATGCAAGGTCCATGACCAAAACTATGCACTTATGCATGGGCTTATTTATATTTCCTGGCAACAAGCCTGATTTCCATGTTGGTGTCACCAAAAACGAGCAGGCTGTTTATTCTTCTGTCACACGGTTTAACTACAGTGATTGTTCTCAAAGGAGAGCGTTAATACATATATCTGAGTAAGGACGGCTTTATAGTCTATATAATAGGTGTGCAGTATGGTTATTTATGTATTATTAAACTAAGTATTAATACATGGCTTTATCCTCTCTGGCAGTACGGTATACTTCCATTTGGTCACATCAACAAAAACAAGGTTCTAGCCCTGTCAACATGTGTGTTAACTGAGGTGAATACTTAGGAAGAGAGCGGGACAACATATAACTAAGTAAGGATGATCTAATAATAAGTGTGCTTTATAATCATCAATCTATATAACAAGACACTTAGTCTATAATGGCTGTTTTTTCACTAATATATAGATTGGAAGCAGGCTGGTGACATAATAGGAGATTCTTTGTCTTTTCCTGTGCTAAGGAGTTGTTTGGAGGGTAAGATCCTTAAAAAGTCCTTCCTTTGCTGTTCTATGGCACCTCAGGAGTGGCTCTGTTTCCTTAACACACCCACCTGCAAAAACAGGCTAAGGACGCACATTCCTTGCCTTAGAGCCATCCGGAAACAAGCTTCAGAGATAGTTAATGGCAGTTTGGTCATATTGTCACTACCTTTGCACTTCATCATTATCAACTTCATTTGGTTTAATCCAAACAATCAAATAATACATAATCAATAAAGAACAATTATTAACTAAAATAATCTCGCCAACGTTCCAAGTAAAAGCAGCATGAATAAAAACAACCATAAACAGTTTAAAAACTACAAACAAGAACATCCTCTTGTGTATTTAAAGTGCTTTGTGCCTGATGTGATTAATTAGTCATAATAGAAATGTCACTTTTAACAAACATCCAGGTTGCCTTGGCCATAATTACAACTCCAGAAAAACAAATGAAGAAATCCTCAGAAACAGACTAGGTCACATACTTCTGCTGCCTAACAAGACTTTCAGTAAACACCTACTTACAGCAAAGACAATAGGATTTGATGTATCAGCCTTTAAAATCCTAAAAGCGACCCAATAAAATCTGATTGCCAGATTCCAGCAAATTTGTCAAATCCACTTTCTTCGAGGAAGGCGATATTCAGGGCAAAAAAACAAAATATGTTTTCTTATTCTCTGAGGCATGACCACCTGCTGGGCAAGTAACTGAGTCTAAATCAAAGGTCCAGGATTTATAGGACCTCAAATGTAGGCAGCCCTGGCAAAATCTCACATAAATACTTTTTGCTAGTGATGGTTAGATCAAGTCAAAAAAGGGCTCACACTCAGGATATATCTTAAAGCCTATGAACTCAGTGGTTAGGTGACGTGTAGCCATACTTGTAGCATACCGGTCGACCACATATACCCTGTATTTAACTTTTACATTAGCTATATCTTTTTTACTGATATGCTCTGGACAATCTGATAGACTGATCAATCCGAGGGATCTACACTAAGTTGCAATGTGGAGTTGCTATGGAATCCGCTTAGCACCACTCATATTTAGGAATTCCATCAGCAATCCACAATAATCACTTAGCTCTGTCGTGTTCCAAAGTCGCAGCCAGTACATCAAGGGTTTTAATTAGGCCAAATCCCCAATTCTCTTCATCCCAAGATCAAAAAACAATGGGGTCAGCGGGGTACTAACCGGGACAGAGACAAGGCATCTAACGTATATATTCTCACACACTACAACTTGTGCATGTCAACGTGGCCCCATATCTCTGCCCAAGTATAATTTTGCATTCTGAGCTTTCCCCTAATAGACCTCCAGAGCAGGGTTATTGACTGAATCTGGGTCTGTCTCAATTTTGAATGAGTCTCTTTATTATCACATTATTTTAAATGAACACTGTTTGGATTATTGCTGGCTTCTTATTAATTACTACAATAATAATTTTGGAAGTAACCAAGCAACGGTGTTGGCAACTCTGGAAAGAGCTGTTATTGAGTTACAGGATAAATCCAGCAAACCCTGTAATATAATCTGGCTTGTGGATTGTAATGCTCACCCTTGTGATAAGCTTAATGCGTTAGTTTGTGGAATACAGGATGAGGAAGGAGACTGTGTCCCCCATTTCTGAATATGGTAATACCCTAAATAAATTAGTAATGATAAATAATCTTGCTTTTTTAAATGTCTCTGATGACTTAACTGGTCAGTTTGAATGTACTTTTTTAAACCGTTTTTGTCTTCTACCCCTGTCTCTTAACGTTATGGGGAAATAATCCGCTGTTTTGACTCGGATTTGCACGACAGCATGCTCCTTGATTTTGACTCAATTTTAACTAACTTTAAAAACAATTTAACCCATGTGATCCGGAATGGCCAATCTAAAAAATATAGTTGGTGTGATAACAATTGTGACAAACCCTAAAGAGTCTGCATGTAGCCTTGAAGGCCAAACCACAAGACACAATACTGGAAAATCTTGTGTCAAGCCTACAAAAATGCAAGGTCCATGACCAAAACTATGCACTTATGCATGGGCTTATTTATATTTCCTGGCAACAAGCCTGATTTCCATGTTGGTGTCACCAAAAACGAGCAGGCTGTTTATTCTTCTGTCACACGGTTTAACTACAGTGATTGTTCTCAAAGGAGAGCGTTAATACATATATCTGAGTAAGGACGGCTTTATAGTCTATATAATAGGTGTGCAGTATGGTTATTTATGTATTATTAAACTAAGTATTAATACATGGCTTTATCCTCTCTGGCAGTAAGGTATACTTCCATTTGGTCACATCAACAAAAACAAGGTTCTAGCCCTGTCAACATGTGTGTTAACTGAGGTGAATACTTAGGAAGAGAGCGGGACAACATATAACTAAGTAAGGATGATCTAATAATAAGTGTGCTTTATAATCATCAATCTATATAACAAGACACTTAGTCTATAATGGCTGTTTTTTCACTAATATATAGATTGGAAGCAGGCTGGTGACATAATAGGAGATTCTTTGTCTTTTCCTGTGCTAAGGAGTTGTTTGGAGGGTAAGATCCTTAAAAAGTCCTTCCTTTGCTGTTCTATGGCACCTCAGGAGTGGCTCTGTTTCCTTAACACACCCACCTGCAAAAACAGGCTAAGGACGCACATTCCTTGCCTTAGAGCCATCCGGAAACAAGCTTCAGAGATAGTTAATGGCAGTTTGGTCATATTGTCACTACCTTTGCACTTCATCATTATCAACTTCATTTGGTTTAATCCAAACAATCAAATAATACATAATCAATAAAGAACAATTATTAACTAAAATAATCTCGCCAACGTTCCAAGTAAAAGCAGCATGAATAAAAACAACCATAAACAGTTTAAAAACTACAAACAAGAACATCCTCTTGTGTATTTAAAGTGCTTTGTGCCTGATGTGATTAATTAGTCATAATAGAAATGTCACTTATAACAAACATCCAGGTTGCCTTGGCCATAATTACAACTCCAGAAAAACAAATGAAGAAATCCTCAGAAACAGACTAGGTCACATACTTCTGCTGCCTAACAAGACTTTCAGTAAACACCTACTTACAGCAAAGACAATAGGATTTGATGTATCAGCCTTTAAAATCCTAAAAGCGACCCAATAAAATCTGATTGCCAGATTCCAGCAAATTTGTCAAATCCACTTTCTTCGAGGAAGGCGATATTCAGGGCAAAAAAACAAAATATGTTTTCTTATTCTCTGAGGCATGACCACCTGCTGGGCAAGTAACTGAGTCTAAATCAAAGGTCCAGGATTTATAGGACCTCAAATGTAGGCAGCCCTGGCAAAATCTCACATAAATACTTTTTGCTAGTGATGGTTAGATCAAGTCAAAAAAGGGCTCACACTCAGGATATATCTTAAAGCCTATGAACTCAGTGGTTAGGTGACGTGTAGCCATACTTGTAGCATACCGGTCGACCACATATACCCTGTATTTAACTTTTACATTAGCTATATCTTTTTTACTGATATGCTCTGGACAATCTGATAGACTGATCAATCCGAGGGATCTACACTAAGTTGCAATGTGGAGTTGCTATGGAATCCGCTTAGCACCACTCATATTTAGGAATTCCATCAGCAATCCACAATAATCACTTAGCTCTGTCGTGTTCCAAAGTCGCAGCCAGTACATCAAGGGTTTTAATTAGGCCAAATCCCCAATTCTCTTCATCCCAAGATCAAAAAACAATGGGGTCAGCGGGGTACTAACCGGGACAGAGACAAGGCATCTAACGTATATATTCTCACACACTACAACTTGTGCATGTCAACGTGGCCCCATATCTCTGCCCAAGTATAATTTTGCATTCTGAGCTTTCCCCTAATAGACCTCCAGAGCAGGGTTATTGACTGAATCTGGGTCTGTCTCAATTTTGAATGAGTCTCTTTATTATCACATTATTTTAAATGAACACTGTTTGGATTATTGCTGGCTTCTTATTAATTACTACAATAATAATTTTGGAAGTAACCAAGCAACGGTGTTGGCAACTCTGGAAAGAGCTGTTATTGAGTTACAGGATAAATCCAGCAAACCCTGTAATATAATCTGGCTTGTGGATTGTAATGCTCACCCTTGTGATAAGCTTAATGCGTTAGTTTGTGGAATACAGGATGAGGAAGGAGACTGTGTCCCCCATTTCTGAATATGGTAATACCCTAAATAAATTAGTAATGATAAATAATCTTGCTTTTTTAAATGTCTCTGATGACTTAACTGGTCAGTTTGAATGTACTTTTTTAAACCGTTTTTGTCTTCTACCCCTGTCTCTTAACGTTATGGGGAAATAATCCGCTGTTTTGACTCGGATTTGCACGACAGCATGCTCCTTGATTTTGACTCAATTTTAACTAACTTTAAAAACAATTTAACCCATGTGATCCGGAATGGCCAATCTAAAAAATATAGTTGGTGTGATAACAATTGTGACAAACCCTAAAGAGTCTGCATGTAGCCTTGAAGGCCAAACCACAAGACACAATACTGGAAAATCTTGTGTCAAGCCTACAAAAATGCAAGGTCCATGACCAAAACTATGCACTTATGCATGGGCTTATTTATATTTTCTGGCAACAAGCATGATTTCCATGTTGGTGTCACCAAAAACGAGCAGGCTGTTTATTCTTCTGTCACACAGTTTAACTACAGTGATTGTTCTTGAAGGAGAGCGTTAATACATATATCTGATTAAGGACGGCTTTATAGTCTATATAATAGGTGTGCAGTATGGTTATTTATGTATTATTAAACTAAGTATTAATACATGGCTTTATCCTCTCTGGCAGTAAGGTATACTTCCATTTGGTCACATCAACAAAAACAAGGTTCTCGCCCTGTCAACATGTGTGTTAACTGAGGTGAATACTTAGGAAGAGAGCGGGACAACATATAACTAAGTAAGGATGATCTAATAATGAGTGTGCTTTATAATCATCAATCTATATAACAAGACAGTTAGTCTACAATGGCTGTTTTTTCACTAATATATAGATTGGAAGCAGGGCCGTTCATCGTGCACATGCGATAATTGCCCTCAAAAGAAAAATAGGACAATCATAAGTACCATCTATATCTCGCTCCCCGAAGTGAGTATAAAAACCTTGCTTGATATGATGTCTATGTTCAATAAAGTAGCATAACGTATATAGCAATACTATAGTCTTTGATTGCCACTCTTTTTGAATAATATAGAGAGGAAATATACTCGCCCATCGTGCTTATGAGTTTGTTTCACCACAATGAAAAATATGACTATTCAGAGAAAATAAAGTCAAGTAAGTGCAAATAGGTTCTGAAATGTGAAGGAAAATAACTGTCTTTCCTTCGATTAATGACTAAAGAACATAATATTGTGTGGGAAGCTCATCAATATATCTGAATGTATTTCCAGGTCCCTGTTGTTTTTTCAATTTTTGATGATAGAAATCTTTTTTGAACCATCTACACGTTATTAAATCTAAATAAGCTCAATCTTTCATCTTAAATGCTGAACCTGTCAAGAAAGTTTATAAAAGACCTCCCTTGTAATCTTGTCCAATGGTAGTAGGAACAACTGTAATTACCATAGGCATTAGGCCTCGAGCACATACATTTAACTGTTTCCAATGAATTAATACTTTTTGATAACAAAGCCCTTTGACTACATGAGCCCTTGTATACTATCATAAAATATAATCGAGTTAGATTATTAAACTATGAGAACAATACGATCATTAGAGCTAAACAAAGAAGAATACTATTCTCATATCTTTACTTTTTAATTGGATTGATTTTTTAGTTTCAAATGTGTTTTTATTAAGTTTATGAGCATAGAAAACAGGCAATGTAAAGCAGTAGATATGCAATAGGCGTTTACGGCGAGCGAGACAGACATACATGTCTTCGATTGATTTTTTTCATGCTTTGACTTGAATGTATTTTTCTATCCTTTCTTTTTAATCCTGGGTTTTTTACCTAAAATTGCTGTTTTCTTTCTTTCTTTATTTCTTCTCTCTTCTTTATCTTTTTCATATTTTACTTCTTATTTCTGTAATTAAGTACTCCCTTTTGAACATAGTGGAAATAATGCTGACATGTACAATGAATGCATATATTGAAGTATGACTGTGAATAAATATTTGTAAGTAAGATCAATGTACAAAGGTAAAATAAAGAAGGTTTAGTTGTCCCTTTGAAATCCTGTACATAAGGATACAATGATATAAAAACATTTGAACTATAGACATAGAACAATTATCAAAATATCATGTCTAGATAACTAAAAATTGGTGTAAAGTTTGATGCCATGTATATAATCAATGTATATTCAATAATGTATATATTATGTTCAGTATATACTCTAGGTGCACTTTTATGTAGGGTAAATGAATAAATTGTTGTCTGTATCTCTTTTTCTGTTTATTAGTTATGCAAATAGACGGTTTCCTGATGAAGGCAGCAGTGCCGAAACGTCCGAGGTGCCTATTCTGCCGCTTGCTATCATCAAATCACCATGTCTTATCTTATTCATCACTATTTTTCTATGGTTTGATTTGAAAAAATATGTATTGAAATTTGTGATATGAAATATGGTGTTGTATGTATGGTACAATATATCGTCTGAATTGAAACAGATGAAGAGAAAGTTTTTATAAAAAAACAAGCAGAAAAAATGATAGAAATTGAAAAATGAAAGAAAATACAAAGTATTTTTTTCTATATTAAGTTGTGGACTACCCATTTATGCACCTAGACTATATGTGTTGTTTTTGGAAATAAATAATTGCTATTGCCTCTTTTACACAACTAGTTCCTAGAGATTTATTCTTAGATAATCAAGATCTATGAGCTCCACTCTTAACAAATGTTTTTAACAAAATTGCCCAATCAAATGCACCGCCATTGTAGCAAACAACTGTAATCGTTCCCATATACAAAAAAGGGGATAGGTCAATTCCGAAAATCTATAGCCCTATCTCCTTAATCGACTCTACTGCAAAATTAATGGGCAGATTGATTTTAAATAGATTAGAGGACAGGGCGCAGGAGAAGAATATTATTATCCATGCCAATTTAGTTTTAGAAAAGGGAAAGGCACGGTAGATCAGTGTCTGAACCTGAGTCTAATTATGGCGAAATATACGGCAGCAAAAGAAGGTAATATCCATTTAGCCTTCGACTGTGTGGCACAGCCTAGGCTGTGGCAGTTCATGGAGGAGATGGGCATTGACCTGAAGATCATTCATATTATTTGTGACCTGTACACAGATGCTTCAGCCTGTGGCCTCTATGGGAGGAATGGTGAGTGCACAAGCTCTTTCAAAATTGCAAGAGGTGTGAGGCAGTGGTGCGTTCTCGCCCCTTCCTATTTGCACTCTATACCAATGGTGTAGAAATAGCACTGTTGGGCTCTACACCAGATGTCCCTTATATTAATTCAGTACAAGTGGCAATTTTATTATATGCAGACAACGTCATACTTTTAGCTCGTACTAGTAATGCACTGCGTTGTCTAGTCCAGGATTATACAAAATGTATGTGCAATATAAGCATGAAAGCGAATTACTAAAAGTCATTTATTTTAGTAGCAGGTTCAAAGCATCGAAACTATCCGCAGATTACTACTGAGGGGGGAAAAATAGGGGTTGTTGATTCTTTTACCTATTTAGAGATTATGTTTGACTCTCAATCAAAATGGCAAAAGATGATTGCTAATAGAGAAACTCAGATGGAAAAAAAACGTTGGGGCTTTAAGTAAGTTTATAAAAAAAGTGGTTTAAAACCAATAGACTTCATAAAAACCGTGTATCAAGCCAAGACTGTATCTGCGGCCACTTATGGGGCAGCTGTCTGGGGCATGAAAGACTGTACAAAATTGCAGATTATTGAAGATATTTTCCTAAAAAGGGTCCTTTCGTTACCAAAGTCATGTGCCAATTATAAGTGTCACATGGAATTGAGCGCCCCCTATGTAACCGATATAATTGCAATGGCCCCTATCCTAATGTGGCACTCAATATGGCAAAAGGAGTCCCTTGCTTTGACAAGAGACATTATTAAAATGTACTGAAACTAGATGGAGTAGGCAACATTGCTTGGCTAACTTATGTTGAAACAACAATGAAGGCGGCTAGGATAGATTACCTCTTTTTGGAACCTTCTAATTATAGATCTATATCGAAAATTGACCTGAAAGCCAGACTGATTTCTAATCAGCATGTAAGAAGGGAGACTAAAAATATTAATCTGCCAACAGTTAAATCCTACTTGGCCTGCCCTAGTTTAGAATTAACTAACTCAAACATAACATATCTAACCTTCGTAACCAATCTGCAACATAGGTACATCCTGGTGAGGTTCTGATTAAATTATATTTCATTAATGCTGGGTTCCCCTAGCAATATTTATGTTGTTTCTGAACACCCACTTTGTGCCTGCGATAATCGATCCATGCAGGATGATATACATTTTTGGTTTTCTGTAAATGTTATTATAATGAAAGGAAACGTTTTATTTTTGACATACAGTGAAATTACTTTTGTCGAGTTGTGGATCCCAGCCAAGCAGGTCAGTCAGCCGAACCCCAAGGTAATCAAGCGGTTTCACAGCTACTCTCACTGCCCCTGTTCCGCCCTTACTCTTGCCTAATACCATGAACTTCGTTTTCTGTCCATTTAGTTTCAAGCCCCTAGGTAAACAAAAAGACAGAAATGTATCTAATAGCATCTGAAGGCCTATTGGGGTCTTGAAAATAAGTAGAGAATCATCTGCGAACCGCAGGACTGGTGTTTTTTTGTAATTGAGAACTGGAGATTTGTGTGCACAATCCCTCCGTTCATTGACTGCTTTATTAACATAGAGGGAAAATAAGGTTGGTGCGAGTATGCCTACTTGCCGCACCCCGCGCTGAATAGGAATCTTGGCAGTTTACCAAAGTTACAGGGGCTCCCTTCCCTAATAAAACTATCCAGAGCAATTCTCAGGGCACAAGGTCTCGCAGATCGACAAAAGCTACGTACAATTTATGTTTTTAAGTAGTACGTATTTCCAGGTAAGTAATGGGAACCTAAAGACCTGATCGCATGTGCTGGTTTTAGTTCAAAAACCAGCTTGATAAAGTGAAAAGATCTCATTATCTTCTATCCTTTCTAGTAGTTTATCCAGGACTTGACTAGCGAAGAGTTTTTGGAGATTATCTAATAAATTAATTAGCCTATAGTTTGAGGGAACTGAAACATCTCCTTTCATGTAAATAGCAATTATCTCCGCCCCTATCCAAGTCCCCGAGATTTCTCCCCCATCAGCATTGGGGCCCATACCAGAGGCTCAGACTTATATAGGTTTCCGGGTATCCGGTCAGGCCCAGGGCCTTTGCTGTTTTTAATCTGTCTATAGTCTTAGGAATGTTGTCCAAACTAAAGAATGGGTCAATGTTATTGTCACCTGTTGCCATAACGATAGATGGACATTGAGTTAGGTCCCCCATAGCATCCTCAGGAAGAAAAACTTTTCTCTTGTCATAAAGCCTGGTAAAATGGTCAATCCACTTCTCAGTCTGGATATGACAACATGGAGTAGTAGCACCTTCCAGGCTCCCATGGGCTATGATGTGCCAGAATGAGTGATTGTCATTACACCCGGAAGCAGCCAGCAAATCCTGCCAGTTTTTATTGGCCCAACTATGCTTGGCATTCTTATCGGCACAGTCACGAGCTTCAGATGTAGTTAAAGGCAGTTTGGACATATTGTCACTACCTTGCATTTACGCCATAGTCACAGGTCCTAGGTCACATAGTAGTTTCAATGGAAGCAGGACTTCGATGTGAGACTGCACTTTAGGATTGCCTTGGTGACACAATAGGCTGGCAATCATAGAATTATCATTTTTCCAGTTCATTACAAGCAGAACATCAGGCTAACCTTTGTCAACCCCAGGTTTCTTTCAAATCCTTAAGAAACGTAGGTAATTCTAAAGTATAAAAATGAAAAAAAATTGCTGAATGTTATGGTAAGGTGATTATGCATGTCTTTTATTTGGAAGAATAACATTTGTGTATGGAATGTGTTCATCTATCACATGTATGTATGCTATGTCATTATGTAGGGCATGGGTGTATGGCGTGTGTGGAGAAACTGTAGTGTGTAAGTCTGGCTATTTAATGAGCTTGTGTCATTCGATAGAACCTTATTCTAGTTCATAAATAAGATCCTGAATTGTGGTCCAAATGGTTTAACTTTGATCAACCAAAAATACAACACCCAGAATGCAAGTGTGAATCATGATGCTCGGGAGGAGAGGAGTCATATGACTACAGTGTAGGGGTACAAAGCAAAGGGAACTTAATGATGGTGTAGGGTAAATGGAGAATGTCTTAGAAGGTTTATGAGGTGAAAGATACAGTTGGTGTCAATGGTTAGTGTATTAATGCCACATGGTGTAGGTGGTTCGAACTGCAAGATGTAGGTAAATTAGAATTGTAGTGTGCAAGCAGTGTGGGAGATGTAGTGTGTAAGTGATGTAGGTAGTAGTATAGGTGGGTTGCTAGAGTTTAAATGACAGAGGTAGGTTATGTTGTTTTGTTGGGTGCATTTAATGTGTGGAAATTAGGTGATGGCATAGCTCATGGTGTAAAGTGAAGACATACAGCAGATTTGAGGCGTAACTGTGGCTGTTTAGTATGACAGAGTTGGGTTTAGGTTGTGAAGGTAATGTGATGGTTGTTGGTGATTGTGAATAGTGTAAGTGGAGGAAAATTATGTAGATTGTGGAAAGCAAATTAAAATGGTGTAGGCGGGGGTGTGGTCTAGGCAGTAATTGATGTATGGGTAGCATGGTTGTATTCAGGAGGTGGTGGTGTATATGTTTATGATACATGTGGTTGCAAAGGGTATAGGGTGTGGTGTAGGACATTGGTGGTGAAGGTTATGTCAAGAGACGGATGTTAGAGGGCGCGCGACGTGGCAAACAAGATGACCGCTCCCCCTTGAGCTCCGCGATTTCGGCACCGCTTTTTTGAAGAAGGACCCGTTTCCAGCTAGCGTTTCTGGGCAGAAACGGCTGATTTCGGCGTCGGAACTACCCCCTGCTGCTGGGTATGTTTGTAGAATGCCACCTACATTTTTCGCTGTCATAAATTGCGAAAATGATGTCTCCTCGACAACGGCCGCCATTTTGTTTTTTCTTTTTCACTCGTTTTTTGTGCAATATTTTTCTATGAGGCTTCTGCTCCCAGAATTTGGCTATTCAACCATATACTCTTCATCTGCAGTTGCATTATGAAGTGCTTTTTCCCTTCTTTGCCAAACGCTGTTTCCTGAACTTATTTTTTACCTCAGACTCTCTCCTAGCGTCGAGCGCTTGCTTCAGGACTTACTTTGTGACCTGCTTTCTGTGGTGCCACCTTAATGCCACTTCCTACCTTCGGCTGCAATTTCTCCGTTTTTACAGTATTCTTTTTGCCACACTGACGCGGCTTGTTCTGTGATTCCTAGCTGCGCATTGAGCAGAGTTGCCTTTTCTCTCACACCACGTTGGTTTCCTCAGCATTGCAACGATGGAACTCGCACACAACTCCAAGGCCTCTACTGCAGCCTCTTCTACACGCAAAGATCCAGCCTCAACTGGTAAACGCCTCAAGAAAGACCCTCCTTCTCCCTCCAAATCTCCATCTCCTGTCACCCTTGAGGATATTATGGAAGAACTTCACCTCATTCGCCCCTTTATGGCGGATACTACTATCACTTTACAGAGATTAGACGAGAAGTGGTCTAACTTGGACAAGAGAGTATCGGATGTCGAACAACAGATTAGTGATGTCCAGGATGTTGCTGCCACAGTACGTAGCCTCACTAAGGATGTTGAAATGCTCAAGAAAACCTCAGAGGATTTGGAAAATCGAAATAGGCGCAATAATTTGCACATTTATGGTGTTCCAGAGAATTCTGAGGGGTCAGACATCATCCAATTTTTGAAATCTCAGGTCTTACCTATTGTTGGTCTGCCTAAACATGTTGATGTGAACATTCAACGTGCGCATCGTCTTGGCCCCAATAATTCTTCCTCTTCCTCAAAACCCAGAGGCATCATCGCTTATTTTCTTCTCTACTCTGACCTTATGGCTATTCTGCATTCTGCCAAACAGCATAAACAACCATTATGGTCGGGTCATAAACTCTTTTTCTCTCAGGCTGTTTCGAAGCAGACTGCTGCACGTCGCAAGGAATTTCTGGACTTACGATCTACTCTTTGATCCATGAACGCTAGATATGGCCTCATTCACCTGTGTTTCTTCAAGGTTACATACAAGGAAAGGACATTCAGCTTCGACGACCCGGCTGATCTTCGCAAATTTATTCGTTCTCACAAAGAAGATTCCATGGAACTCAGCAACTCTTAATTTCTTAATGTTTTTTGGTTCACTGTAATTCGTCTCTTGTTTCTTTTATTCCCACGTCTTATTGTTCCTCCTAGTAATATTCCTTTGTTTTACTCCCTTGTTTCCTAGGTCTCCTCTTCAAGTGTTTTGGTTCCTTGATCTTCCCAATGTGCTGTGCTGTTGTTCGTTTTTGTCGTCCCAGTTTGCTGCCCTTCCTTCACAATTGTTTGGTAAGTCTCCTTCATTTGTTTTCTATTGTCGTGTTTGGTCCTTCATTTGATTTGTCTCTTCACTTTTACTCCTTTATTTAATGTCGTTGTGATCATGCATTTGACGTTATTTCTCTTTTTTGGTGCGGTCGTCTTTTCTTGTTGTTCCGCTCTCACTCTATTGATCCTCACTTTAGTTGTTCTTTATGGGTTTGTTGGTTTTTCGTAAGCAAAAGAATACTGAGTTCCCCAGGAATAGAACGGAAGGAGGTGTAAGGATATGGAGACGGGACAAAGGCAGGGAACAAGGTGTTCCCTTGTTGGAACTAGGGGACCTCACACACCCAGAAACCTAGGTGTCATGCTTCATCATTGGTCTCCTGCTCCTCGTCAGACTGGCGCTGCAATGTCTGACGGGCGCCGTAGGCGCTCTTTGTTGGAGATCTTCTGTTCCAGCCAATGGTTTGAGTGCGTGTAAGGGGTCTGGTGAAAGTGTAGTCGTGAGGGGTTGGTGAGGTTTAAAAGAAGGTGAGTCAGTCCACGAGGGACTTTTATTAGAGTGGCTGACTCCCTTATTAAAAGGGTGGGAGGGGAGAAAGGAACTGCTTAATTGACAGCGGACTAACTCAACCCTCTAAAAGGTCGACATGTTTCATGCCTGTCTGGCAATTCTTCAGGACCTCGAGTTTAGAGTACTACACAGTGCAAATTTATGAAAAAATTAAAAAGATACAACCTCATTAGGTCAATCAGGGAGCAAGCCAACTGGTCCTACTCTAGAAGGGAACCCTAAGAACAACCCTAGAGGGCCCCGCAGTCTGTTCCCGTGGGGCTGTTCGGAAAGGTAGAGTACCTGTGATAACGAACAGCCAGGGTGAAAACCTACCCCCAAAGCGAGGCGCCCCTGCCGGTAGCGCGGAACAGCTGGTTGGTTTTTCGCCATCCTCCTCTTCTCTCAACTTCTCAGGGGAGCTGTGTTCTCCCACCTCTCTTTTATTCCACTGTCCCTCCATCCTTTTCTTTTTCCTTTCTCATGGCATTTTTTCATGTACTTCTGCTTCTTATCTCCTTCTCACCTTTTACAGTTTTTCTCTCTTCATGCATTTATGGCATTGGTTTATTTCCATTCTTTTTGCTCATCTCCCTCCTTTCAGTTTTTCCTTCCTTCTCAGTTCTAGACAATCTCTTTACTGCTCTTAGCTTTTTTCTTTTTCTTCAATTTTTCCTATTTTTATGCTTACTTTTCTTTTTTAATTTTTAAATGACTGGTCTTCGAGTTATTTCTTGGAATGTCAAGGGTCTTCGTAACCTGATTAAAAAACAACGGGTTTTATCCCACTTAGCCAGACTGAAATGCCAAGTTGCCCTGTTACAAGAAAATCACCTCTCCCAAAAAGATCTCTCCTCTTTGCGTAAACAATGGGTGGGTGAGGTTTTCTGTTCACCGTCAGTTAATAATAAGAATGGTGTTCTTATCTTGTTTCACAAATCGTTGTTACTTCAGTTAAAAAATGAAATCTCAGATTCTGAGTGTAGATGGTTATACCTAGATGTTAAGGATAATGATTCTGACTTATATTTTTGCAATGTTTATGGTCCAAATGGTATTGACCCTACTTTTTGGTTCGATTTTGCTAACTTCCTTTCCTCTCATACTAATGTTGACTTAATTGTTGGAGGTGATTGCAACCAATTAATGGACCCTTTTTTAGATCGTAAATCCCAGACCAGGTACATTCCTAATAAAATGCAAAAATCCTTTTCCCGAGCAATCTACTCTAGAGGTTTAATTGATTCCTGGAGACTTTCTCACCCAGATACCCTGGAATTTTCCTTTTTTCCCCCTGTCCATGCTTCACGCTCCTGTATTGATTATATTTTTCTCACCCAGCACACCTTTCAATTCATGACAAATGTCGAAATTGGCTCTATTCTCATTTCCGATCATGCCCCTGTCATCCTAGATATTGATCTACCCTCCCCAGCTCCCGGCTCTCGCCGTTGGCGTTTCAATAACTCTCTTCTTTTGGATCCTCAGTTCATTGACCAATTCACTCTTTTTATGGACGACTTTTTTCGTACTAATCTTAATACAACTTCTTCATTTAATTTTGTTTGGGATGCTTTTAAAGCCTCGGCCAGAGGCTTCATTATCAATTTTGTTTCACGTAAAAAGAAATTGGCCCTTTCCAAATCCTCCCTTATTCTCAAACAAATTAAAGAACTAGTGCATGTTTTTTATACATCCTACTCCCCTGAAGCTCTTACTTCCCTCATCAAAGCTAAACTCCAATTTAATACATTTTCTTGTGACTCTGCTTGTAACCAACTCTTAAAATTTAATTCCAATATGTATGGTGGGCATAATAAAGCGGGTAGGTCTCTTGCAAATTACCTTAAAATTAAGAAACAAAAATCTAAAATCGCTGTCATATCTGATGCCGCTGGGACTCGTCACTGCACGGATGATAGGATTCTGAATTGCTTCGTTCAGTATTATTCCTCTTTATACACGCCTGAGTCCTCCCCTACTCCTTCTCAAATTGATTCCTTTTTCCTCAATATACCCAAATCCTCCCCTGCTGCCCTTGATTTCTCCTCTTTGGATGCCTCTATTTCTAAGAAAGAAATACTACAAGCAATCGCTCTTTTGCCTAAAGATAAATCTCCCGGCCCAGATGGCTTTACGGTTTGTTTCTATTTTCAGTTCAGAACTTGTTTAATACCACACTTATCCTCCTTGATCTCTTCTTTTTTCTCTGCTGGTGAGTCTAAAGGCTCTTTTACCCAAGCTATGTTATGTTTACTCCCCAAAAAAGATAAAGATCCCTCCCTATGTAAGAATTATCGGCCAATTTCTTTAATCAATACGGATTGCAAAATTTATGCCAAGATCTTAGCTTCTCGTTTATCTACTTTTGTTCCAGACCTAGTTAATATTTATCAGTCGGGTTTTGTTAAAGGTAGGTCTACTACTGATAATTCTAGAGCTCTTCTCAATATCATTCACCTAGCTTCCAAACTGACAACCCCTCTCGCTTGACGCCGAGAAGGCTTTTGACTGGGTCAATTGGGATTTCATGTTTGGGGCCCTTCGCTGGCATGGTTTTAGCCCTCACATCATTAACATTTTCCAATTATTATATTCATCTCCCTCTTCTTCGATTTGGGTTAACGGTGCTCAGTCATCCTATTTTCCCTTACATAGAGGCACTAGACAAGGCTGCCCCCTTTCTCCCCTTCTTTTTATTTTAGCGTTAGAGCCTTTCCTTCAGAAAATTCGCCTTTCCACCTCTTATTCCGGTTTTGTCTATAAGTCACTAGACATCAAATTCACAGCTTATGCTGACGACATTTTACTTTATATCTCTAACCCTACTACCTCCTTCCTGGCACTTTTTTCTTTACTTACTGAATATTCCTCAGTCTCTGGTTATAAGTTAAATATTGATAAGTCTGAAGTCTTACCTCTTAATAAATATTGTCTTGCACACATGTTTCATGGTTCAGGCTTTGCATGGAATCCTTCCAGTATTAAATGTTTGGGTGTATTGTACTCTTCATCTATTAAAGATACTGTTAAAATTAACCATAAGGATATTCTTTCCAAACTTTCTGCCCTCATACAGCAATGGTCTCCTCTATTCCTCTCCTGGTGGGGCCGATTGGCAACTGTTAAGATGATGATTTTGCCTATCATTAATTTTTATCTTCTATGTTACCTATTTCTCTTCCTGCCTATTTCTTTAATCAAATTAATCGTATTCTTATTTGCTTCCTCTGGAATAACCGTAAATCTAGGATATCCCTATCTCGCCTTCAACAACCAAAGCACTTAGGTGGTGTGAATTTTCCTAACCTTGTACGTTTTCATTCCTCCTTTACGTTAAAGCAAATTTGGTCTTTTCTTGCAGACTCGCCTTCCCCTACTCTCACTGCATGGAGCGCTTTAGAGCAAGCTCAGCTTTCGCCTTTTCCTTTTCACGCTGCTATCCATTTATCTCATCCCCCAAAACGCTTCCTTTCTCCCACTTTTAAGCTCTCTAGGGCGCTTTCCCTCTCTTTGTTTCGCTCCTCCTTCTCTCAAGTGCATCTCCACTCCCTTATTCCGTTATGGTATAATAACTCCCTGAAGATCAATAACAAAGCCCTCTTCTGGAAGGAATGGATTGATAAAGGCATTCTGTACGTACATCAGCTCTCAGTTGATGGTTCCTTATTGGATTTCTCTTCCATTAGCTCCTCATTTCACTTATCCAACAAATACTCTCCCCAGTTTCTTGACCTCCATCTTGCCCTATCTACTCTCCTCTCACACCACACTACTTTATCAGATATTGCCCCTTTTGCTTCCTCTCCCTTAACTTTTACAATCCCTCATAAAGCAGCCGCCATTTATAAGATCCTCTCCCGTTCTATTTCCGATCGCCCGAAATCCAAATCTGAACTTGCATGGGAAAAGGATCTAGCACAGGATTTTTCTATTTCAATTTGGGAATCTCTCTGGTCTAAAATTCACACTATCTCCCATTCAGCTAGCAGCACTCAGACTCTTTATTTTTTTTATAATAGGCTTTTTCTTACCCCACATGACCTGTTTAAGTTCAAAGTCCCTGACTCTAGCCAATGTTGGTCATGCTCTCACCCCGATGGCACTTTGTTTCACATGTTTTTTCAATGTCCGTTGGTTGCATCCCTCCGGCAGCATATATGGTGCAAGTTGAATGAGATTTTGCACTCCAATCATATTTTTGATATTGTTCACATTTTTCTAGGTGGTTCTTCTCCTATTTGGAATGTTTCACATATTGTTCGCAATTTTATAGATTTGTTTATAGCCATTTCTTTGTAGATTATTACTTCAAATTGGAAAGATACTTTAAAGATCTATTCTACTGCCTGGTGGAACTTATTATGTCATCATCACAGACTTGATCGTGCACATGCTACGACTACCTCTCTCTTAATTAAAAGAGATTTGTTATGGTTACCCCTAACTGATTTTCTTTCCAGACGCCCACCCTGATCTGCCTCCTCCTTTCTCTTTCTCTTTCTTTCCTTTCTCTTTCTTCCTCCTTTCCGTCCCCCTCTCTTCTAGCCTTTCTTTCCCATTTTTATTTTTTCCTTTCCCGTTTCCCTTTTCTTTCCTTTCCTCACCCTCTAAAAATCTTTAAAAAGCATTTTCCCTCAGTACAGTTTTTTATATTCCCCCCTTGGCGTTCTTGTTTTTTTTATATTCCACATTCAGATTGTATTATCTCATTTTCTCCATTACTATTTTTTTACTGATTGTGTTTCTGTATTGATGTTTTACTTGGCTTATCTGATTCAATAAAGCTTTCTAAACTAAAAAAAAAAAAGAGACGGATGTTAGAGATTACGGTGTATACAGCATATAAGGTAGATGGCAGTCACCAGTATTTCACTCCACCCAGCTCTTCTCCTAAAATCAATCAGACATGAATATTTGTCGGTTATCTAAATCCTAAACCAAACAAAGCAGAGTTTCGGCCATATTTATAGTTTGGCGATTCACCCGTTTTCCGCCTTGAAAAATCTTCCGCCATATTTCGATTTTAGCATGGCACATGAAACTATATTGCAATTCCTCCGCCTCCACGACCTACCAACGATGATATTGCATATGTTTTTGACAGATGGTTAGCTGAAGATCCTGTTCTGTGTCTGCCATAATTAGAGTCTCCCGTTCATGTGCAGATTTTTGGAGAATTATACGTCACAGCTGTTATGCTACAAAACAAAATACTAATTGCCCGAGCCTGCACGCCAACATCTGACCGACAACACAGGTAACGTTCCTTCTCCTGAAAGCTGCAAGAATAGATGTAGAAGAGACTGTGGACCGAAATGCTCCTAGAGTACAACATTTAAAGTAAGCCCACAACAAAATGGTGTCTCGTAGTAACATGCTTTTTTCAAAGTTAAAGTTACTTCGCTGAGAATTATTTATTGTTCATAGCAAAAGATTTCGATTCAAGGTGTTAACATATGAGTTATATGTAACTGTTATTAAGCACATGCATCTTTTCAACCACATATGTGATCAACGTGGTTTCATTCCTGCAAGCTAAATACTTTTTTTTAAATGTTTTTACCAAAGTGTGGATTTGTAAGATTATTTAAAGAACAACATTGCAATATTTCCTGTGCTACCGTTTTCTATGCAAAAGAAAAAAAAAAGTTAAAAATGACAAATTATATACATACTATTCTCTTATCAAGAGTATCTTTGCGTATGGGCATGCATTAATCGGTCTTTGTGTTTTACTAGCATTGTTCACCGTTTATTAAGGAGTCGGAACTGGCTGTAAGTGCATGCTGTATTAAACGCCTGTCACCCTTGTAAAGCCGTCTCCAATCTAAGTACCACATTTTGGGAGAGCTAAAAAACAAACTGTGGTCTATTAAAATGGCGGTGTGCATTGCGAAGTTCTTTGTGACTCAAAATGTAAACATTCTATTTCCTCGCAAATCACAAGGAAACGTGAGCTTACATTACCAATTAATTAACAAGAAAATGCATCAATGGACTATTGTATATTCATAGAAAATCTTTAATATGTGAATCCTATTTTTTTATAGTTTTAATGTTTAACCCCTCCCCTGCTGGTGACGGAACCACTCCTTCATCAGCTGCGGTCGCGCTGTGCTGATGACAGAGCGGTTCCGTCACGGCCCGCTCAGAGCGCCTGCGCGGTGCGGATTCCGCGCCTGCGCTGACCGTTCCATTGAGTGGGCGGGGCCCTGACGGAACGGCTCCGTCATGAGCACAGCTCAACCGCGGCTGGTGACGGAGCGGTTCCGTCACCAGCATGCAGCCGCCGCGCGGCCGCCCCACCCCCTTAGCACTGCGGCGGAATAGCCGCTGCAGAGAAGGGGTTAAGAATGTTTTACATAATATTCAAAAATACAACAGGTACGCCTTGTAATTTTATTAATCCCGAAGTATAGTTTCCATATAGCAGCCCAATGGATATTTTCATAATGCCATATATCATTTTGATAATATTTTTTAAAAAGGAAACACATTTCCATAGAATTTTAAAAGCGTTGCCATACGATATTTTCATTACAAATAAAGGTTATTTATTTCACAACAAAAAATACACGCTGCTCATACTTTGGGGGAACAGTATATTTCGGGGAAAAATAATATAAGTGGATGAATAAGCATTTTTCTTTTTAACTCTTACACTTGACTTGCCTTAATATTGGGCTTTTTTAGCATTGTTTCTGGCAGCCCATATACCTCAGGGTGTTGGGGAGGGAGTTAATAGTAAGTGATGTTGTTGAACTTAGAATATTGGGAAGAGAGGCAATGAGGGGTAATTCAAGAATTAGTGAGGAAGGGATGCATCTATTTCAATCCTTATTTCTGAAGAGGATAGCTCTGTCGCAGGAAATCTGTGCTAGGCAGCATGAGCACAATGAATGTTCTCTAGGATATGAATCATTTAGTCTACTTTTGCCACCAAGTTCAGAAAAATATCTAGCATACCATGATGTCCAGGACAGGTCTTCTATAAAAAGTGTAGTGCTATCCCAGGAGTTAAGGAGTGCTGACATGGCAACTAGGGGGGAGGTGACCTGGGCAAAGGAGAACCCAGGATGTCTCCTGGCAGGGAACTGACTCTCTCTAGGGGCTACTGGGGCACTGCAGATGTTTGTGGTGACAGTTGCAGTTGAAGACACAACAGTCTTGGCTGTCAGCACAAGGAGCTGGCTAGGGTCTAACACCTCATCGCATTCAATGTTTTTCTCAAATCGTGTCTGTCTTCTATGACAACCCTCTCCACCCTCAGTGCCATTTTTTCTTCTGTCACTTTACCTCCTTCTCCAGACTCCAGAGGCTACTCAAATGTGCCAACGGCTGCTGCACATGAACTTTGACCATGCGTAAGGCGTTTGGCTGCTTACAGTGGGTTAAGCACAGCGACTACCTGAACTCAGATCCATTGATCTGGCACTGATAAGTGCAGCTTGCATGAGTCAATAGAATCAGAGCAGGGAAGTTTGACCTGGGCCCACGATCCCATATTGAATCCTCTGACCTAATAAATGTTGTTCAAAAAAATAAAGACAAGTCTGATCATAGACCAGACCCTGAGGCCAACCGCTATTAAGCAAACCATGTGCGGTGGGGTTGGCTTGCCCAGAGGGTTGGGTGAAGGCCCTGGTGTCGAGCCTGGCGCTATGCCCAAATCCAGCAGCACACAACTGAAGGCCTGTCTCTTATTAATTGACCACCATGCACCTCTCTCCTCAGTCATTTACGTCCGGTAATCACACAGTATTATGCTTGGGCATGACTGTACCCCCCTGATTTGCTGCAACATTGACCACACGCGGTCCTATTGCTGGTTTTTATGTCTCTTCCAGAATAATTTACTCCACCCTGCTCCTGATCAGTTAGGGCAGACGCCGTCTATTTAACTAGGACCATTTTTTGGAACAAGGAACCATGCACACTAAGCATTAACCAAGCAGTAAGTGTGCAGCCCCGCCATTTGTTGTTTTAACCTTTATCCATACAGATGGAGACTAATTGTCACCTTTATTCTTAAGGTTGACTTCTCACTCCTGCCTGTTGAAATTCCGGGAGATACCATTGGAACTACACACCGTCACAACTGAGCTGTGAACGACGTCCTCTCCCGCATCATTTACTTGTCTTCCCGGTAATTATCCCTCAAGGTGTATTTTAAAACCTCCTTTTTTAACTTTAGAAAGGCAAATACCCACACCGCTCCTTTCTTTCTCTAGGTGCCAATCGCTCCCCCCCCCCTGTCACACACCACCAGTCCTGAAGAAGACCCCAGTAGTAAGGTTGAAGATACCTACAGTTATAGGGGTCGAAACGTCGACTTCACAAGCCCTTGCCAATGCGGAGTTGACAGTGATTAATTAACTGTGTTCTCCATGACTATATGGCTTTATGTACTTAACCTGTGGATTCAGACCATGTGTATAATCTGTATGTGATTTTTTGTCACCTTCACTCTACCTTCCCTTTATTCCACAAGTTTTTCTTCCGCCCCCCCTCCTCTCCCAGCACCTTACTGTCTAATGTAAATAATTCTTGTAAAATTGCTCCACCGATTTGCTCGTTGTGCTTGATGTACTGTGTTCTTCCAATGTGATTAAATAACATTGGTTGTTTGGAATCTCCCTCCGTTCATGATTTGTGTGTTTATAATTATTGCTTCCTTAAGCTTTCACTCCCCCGTTCAAAGAGTATATTACACTGGGACCACCTTTGTATTTACTGTCTTGCACCCAGGTCCCAGTGATACCGGGTTTTACCCTTTTTTGTAACTCTATTAGAGCAGGTGCACACCTCTGAGGTATTTTTTGTGATACCATACACCTCTACTCAGGATGGTAGAGAGTGAGACTCTTTCGTACATGGAAGAGTATATCAACCAGCTAATATTTGACCCAGTCAATCAGTTCCTTCCATCAGACACACCAAACATTGACTTCACCCTGAATGACAAAATCAGTAAACTAGAGCGACTAGAGAAAAAGCTAATTCGTACTAAACTGCACAGCCATCTACTCACTAAATACTTGCAGGCTAACATTATTCCAGAAGGTCTATAGATTAATAATGAGCCCGCCATCTTTGTAGACGTACCAAAGTTCCAAGAAGGCTTTAGTTTTGTGGCAAATAACGCTTCACGACACTGGATGGTTCTTGGAGTGGAGACGGCGGCTGAGCAAGTCCAATCACGGCAAGAAATTGCAGGTGACACCGCATTATCGAATGCAAAAGATGCACTTGAAAATTTGGGAAAAAGCTTAAAAGATTTCGAGCTTACTACCCAGAATAAAAAACTGGATAAACTCTCAAAGGATATACGTTTTTATGACAAGAAGATCACATATCCCTACATCAACGAGGACTATTATAAACAAGATCAGCAAGGAAGATTTACTGGAAGAGGTAGAGGGGGCTACAGGGGAAGAAGAAACTTCACCACTTTCTCGGATTCATCCGTGAGTTCTGACAGCGATCAAGATCAACAAGTAGGGGGCCAGAACTACGGCTCTCGTGACAACTGGTACCCACCCCAGAGCTACCAACTTTTTTTAGGAGAGGGCCAATGGAGGCCACCCAGAAGACGAGCTACGAATTGGCCAAGAGGACCACCTAGGGCCGGCAATCCGACTACCCACGAGCGAGCGGTATGCCACCCAAACAGGTGCACTTCCCACCAAAGGCCCACGGGGAAATCTCCACCCGCAGGAAGGTCTACAGGTGGTAACCACTGAAGAAAACTCACCGGTAGCTGAAAATATCAACCCAGTGGTAAACATTTCTTCCTATCAGCTAAAGGATGAGGAACTTAGAGTATTATCCAAAGGACTAGGCTTTGTGCCCACCAATCAACCTAATGTCTTCAACATTAAGACAGAACTCTACGCGTTCTTTCGGAAAATCCGTTTGAAATACTTCTTTTGGAACTCTTACTCAAATAATAAGAATTCCTTCACCGGACTCAGAGTTCCTTCAACATTCTTTCCCCCGACTTATGCAATGCCCAACACCATACTAGCCTATGAGAACCTGGTGGCTAGGGACATCTTTAAACTACTAGATGCCGACAAATACAACGCTCAAAACATCAGCAGGCAAGAGAGGACAGCACTAACGAGTCTTAAGAACAATACAGAGATCTTCATCAAAGCAGCAGACAAGGGTGGAGCAATTGTTATCCAGGATACCACAGACTATAAAACAGAGATTCACAGACAACTACAAGATGGCATCAGCTATGCCCGTTTGAGAGCTGATCCGTCAAAAGAGTTGGCCACTGAAATCCTGATCCTCACGTCAGAGGCACTTGAGCAAGGTTTCCTGAGCAAATTGGAGTTTGAATACCTGAACCAACAATATCCAACCATTTATACTTTACCCAAAATTCACAAAGATTTGACTAACCCACCTGGTAGGCCCATCATCTCAGGGTGTGGCTCCCTGCTGGAACCCCTCTGTAAATACATTGACTTCTTTCTGAAACCTATAGCAGAGAATACATCCGCATATTTACAAGATACTATGCAAACAATTACATTGATAGACCAACGCCCATATGATCCAACCAAGCAACTGCTAGTGACGTGTGATGTAGTCTCACTCTACACTAGCATTCCTCAAGATCCAGCTCTGGATGTTATAACAAAATATCTGGACAGACGGCAGGCACCCATGGAAGTACCAACTAGTTTCATCATTGATCTGTTAAAGATAGCAATGAAGAAAAACTTTTTCATGTTCCAGGGTTACCATTATGTCCAGACCAAGGGAGTAGAGATGGGGGCAGCATTTGCCCCAGATCTGGCGATTATTTATATGGATCATTTTGAACAATCGTTTATCTTCTCCAACAATCCCTACCATCAGATGATAGATATGTGGCGAAGGTACATAGATGACATTTTAATGATATGGTCAGGTATTGAAAATGAGCTCTCACTCTTTCATGCTTGGTTAAACCACAGTGATGTTGATATTCAATTCACCAAACAGTCGCATCCAACAGAAATTGCATTTCTGGACATCAAAATTTGTCATGACAATAATGAACTGTATACCACCCTCTACCGGAAACCTACGGAAAGAAACTCTTTACTCAGATACGAAAGTCACCATCCGAGAGCACTATGAGACAATCTGCCAGTTGGCCAGTTTTTAAGAATCCGAAGAAATTGCTCCAAAAAATCATATTACATGGAACAATCTGAAATTCTGGGAGCAAGACTTCTAGCCCGCGGATATCCTAGACGGATGATCAGAAGAGCCCAAAAGAGGGCATGGTTCAATCCACGAGATGAACTCCTAATACCAAAGGATAGACAAGACCCCTCCCTCAAAAGACTAATCTGTGTAACTACCTTCTCGACAAGGAGCAATGCCATCAAGAAACTGATTAACAAATACTGGAACTTGGTGGCCGAAGACATTCAACAACGAGAACCACCAATGCATGCCTTTAAAAAAGGAAAGAGCATAAAAGACCATGTGGTAAATTCCCTACTGTCTGTTGAGGACAACCCCACAATACACTCCATGTGGAATTTACCTCCAACCAAAGGCCACCATAGATGCACCAAGTGTAAAGCATGTGCTACCACTGTAGAAACAAAAACTTTTACACATAACCAGCAGATCTTTGACTTAATGGATTTCACCAACTGCAATACTCCCAATGTAATCTACGTGATCATATGCCCTTGTGGCTTACCACATGTTGGTCAGACACAACAAAAGGTTAAAGTAAGGATCCTCCAGCACCAAAGCCGTATAAGATGTCAAGTACAAGGAGCACCATTAGTTGAACATTATGTCAAACAAAAACATCTACCTGACCAATTGCGATGGCTCGTATTGGAGAAAGCAGTTTTGGGCCCAAGAGGAGGCAATATCTGCTCCATTCTCAACCTGAGAGAGTCCAAATGGATTCAAAAAATGGATTCAATTACCAATGGGTTGAACAAACTAGATACAAGTAATGCACAATTGGCTTGCCTTAGTATAAGTTAATTGAGAGGCCCACGTATACACCCACTTGTGGAAATGTTATAATGCCTCCCCTGTGTTGCTCCAGGCCTCTCATTCATTTCTGCCATAAGTACCTCACCACTTTTATGTCATTTTGCATATTTATGCCCACTTACATGTTTATTCATGGTGTTGGTGGTCACATCCCAGTTGTAGTAATGTGCATTATTTGCACTAATAGTGATCTAAAGTGTATTATGGCAAGTACTACAATCTCTTCTAGTTATGACCATCCAATTTACTGTATGTGGTATAATGGGAAAGACTAGAAGCAATGTGTAACAACTGTCAGCCCTTTATGATGTCCTTAAACGTGCGAGGTTTTTTTTCCATTTAAGTATGGTTAGCACATCACCATATGTATTGCATCTTGCCATGATCATTTAGTTTGGAATTAGGGCTTTCCATTGTGTAATCAACAGATGTTACTGGTGCATACAATGTCCTGCAACCTCATGATTTTCAGTCATTTTCTATGTTGCTTTCTAATTTAGTTATTGTTTCCCATTTCGAATGATCTATTCTATTAGTACACTTTATGTAATTCCAATGTACCACAACTGTTACCGATTGCAATAACGTATGACAACATCGATGCAAGGTGACTGCCGTCTATATAACGCCAGCACCATCCAGCCTGCCCAACATTTCTATTGATTTATAAATGTTTCCACTCCCATCCCAGAGTAGTACGTCTAATCGCCATTTATACCAAATTTCATTATACTAAGAAGCATTCCATACCAACATTACGAGAGGATTAGCATTCTTTTAGCCTTTCCACTATGTCAATTGTGACACGTCACGCTCCCCCAGCAGCGTGCACGCTTTGGGCGTAGACGGCTTTCAAATAGGGAAGAGCGCGCTACGTGCAGGTTGTTCCCGCTGACAACAACAGCTCGACCTTTACCGGTAAGATGCTCGCCTACCCGTTTTGAGTGTTGACAACCTTTAACCGCGTTTGTTTTTTACAACCCCGTCCCTCTGACACTGATAGAGTTGCTAACTAAAAAGTTTTTTATAAATAACACCATGTCTAACCTGATATCGGCCTTTTAATGCTTGAGACACCGCGATGTTTTGCATGTTTCAAGAGCGGATAACTCGCTCTCATCTAGTTGTCTTCTGAGCAGTCACTCGGGATGCCTTTGATCTCTATCAATAACTAACCCCACATTCAACTGTTTGCGGCCTGTTCAATCATGAATTTACGGGTGATAGTTTTGGTTTTAATAGTGCTCCTCCACTGGCCAGATAGGTTTAGAATTTACTACTAACCCGCTGTCGCCTTTATTTCACTCTGTGTTGCCGTAAGGTCCATTTTGCTTACAATCTATGTTGCCTTCAGTGGTTCCCAATTTCGGCCACTGACACAGACGCTTCCTTTGAGCACCCCCTGTCTCTCATTAATTCACCACCATGCACCTCTCTCCTCAGTCATTTACATCAGGTAATCACACAGTATTATGCTTGGGCATGACTGTACCCCCTGATTTACTGCAACATTGACCACACGCGTTCCTATTGCTGGTTTTTATGTCTCTTCCAGATTAAATCACTCCACCCTGCTCCTGATCAGTTTGGGCAGACGCCGTCCATTGAACTAGGACCATTTTGTGGAACAAGGAACCATGCACACTAAGCATTAACCAAGCAGTAAGTGTGCAGCCCCGCCATTTGTTGTTTTAACCTTTATCCATTCAGATGGAGACTAGTTGTCACCTTTATTCTTAAGGTTGACTTCTCACTCCTGCCTGTTGAAATTCCGGGAGATACCATTGGAACTCCACACCATCACAACTGAGCTGTGAACGATGTCCCCTCCAGCATCATTTACTTGTCCTTCCGGTAATTATCCCTCAAGGTGTATTTTAAAACCTCCTTTTTTAACTTTAGAAACGCAATTACCCACACCGCTCCTTTCTTTCTCTAGGTGCCAATCGCTCCCCCCCCCTGTCACACACCACCAGTCCTGAAGAAGACCCCAGTAGTAAGGTTGAAGATACCTACAGTTATAGGGGTCGAAACGTCGACTTTCCAAGCCCTTGCCAATACGCAATTGACAGTGAATAATTAACTGTGTCCTCCATGACTATATGGCTTTATGTACTTAACCTGTGGATTCAGACCATGTGTATAATCTGTATGTTATTTTTTTATCACCTTCACTCTACCTTCCCTTTATTCCACAAGCCTTTCTTTCTTTCCTTCGCCCCCCCCCCCTCCCGGCACCTTACTGTCTAGTGTAAATAATTCTTGTAAAATTGCTCCACCGATTTGCTCGTTGTGCTTAATGTACTGTGTTCTTCCAATGTGATTAAATAACATTGGTTGTTTAGAATCACCCTCTGTTCATGATTTGTGTGTTTATAATTATTGCTTCCTTAAGCTTTCACTCCCCTGTTCAAAGTGTATATTACACTGGGACCACCTTTGTATTTACACAACTGAAGGCATGCACAGCTGGGATAAGGCTCTCAGAGGAGGGATGGCCACAGAGCCTAGCCGGACTCTGACGCTCATGTCCAAAGGCACAATGGAGGTTGGCCAGAGGTTGAGGGTGGAATGCATGGAAGATTTGGAAGTGATTTATGGCAAAAAAAATCACAAAAAAACAAAGGTTAAAGTGAGTTTTTTGGGCACTATTATGAGTGATTTATGGGTTCCACGTCTTTTATGCAAGTTATGGATTGTTATTCTAACTAAAACATGCATACTTCACTGGAATTTTGATTTAAATTCAGAACCATAACTGGACTTAAGCTGTGTTTTGGGTGAACTTCTGAGATTTGTTAAACATAAGTTAAAGAGTTATGACAATGCCAACCATAACTCACATTTTGTTTGTTAGTGAAACAACATATATGTTTATATAAAATAAGATTGGGTGCTTTTATTGAACAAAAAGCCGTGGTGTAGAAACTCATATTTCACAGACAATTGTCAAATATGTGAAATATTTCACGGTTCTCTGTGAGATAAAAATGTTATCATCATAAGAACATCACCCAAACCACTCTGCAGAGCTTAAACATTGCCTAGTCTGCTAGGACTATGCGGCAAGGAGAACAAATTATGAAGCAAAATTGTTGTCATTATGTGGCAACTGTGCAACACATTCTCTGGCGGTATTATTTTCATTCATTTTATCTAGAAACAACATTTTGTGTGCAAGTATGGCAGTCTATGGACTCAAAGAAAAGTAGTATTAGTCTCCCAACCTTTGAAGAATTCTACAACTGAGGGATTCTTTTTTTCTTACTCTGTCCCACCAATTTCGATAGTCCTTTCTTAGAATAAGTTAAAGGAAGAGCCACTTTGTAATTATTAATCCTCGGCACATCTGCCATCACCTGTAGCTGGTTCCTTAGTTTGTACACCCATATGAGGTCACTTGTAATAATCTCATTCCTACATAATGCATTTTGGTGGGTTGTTTGGATGTTACCAAATTGCTCCAGAACCTCGGTATTTCTATCACTGTATGTAACATTGTACCAGGATTCGAGCCAAACCTCCATCCTAATGGCCAGACCCATTGTCCATTTGTGTTGGGATAACACATTTTTTAAACAACAACTTTCTACTTTATGCCAATTTAAGATATTACATAAGCCCAGCACTTCTGCTCCATATAGCCCTTGGGACAGGATCTATGCTCTGTAAGCTACTAGGACTGAGTAAAATGAGGGCCCACCATAATCACATGCAAAATTTCCTTAAAGCCGTCAATGGTCAAAAATGCTTTTGCCTGTAATGACTCAATATGGCATAAAATGAAATGAAAAATTATATTTATATAGCGCTCAAACTACCCGGAGGCCTCGCAGCGCTTTAGACTGATTACTGTGGCGAATTACCAGGAGGATTAACACACTTTTGCATACAGATGAGTTTTCAACGCTTTCCTGAATGCCATCCGGTTGGCGTTCTCTCTAAGAGCCAAGGGAAAAGAGTTCCAAAGCCTCACAGCCGTGTGAGAGAAGGAACGACCGCCCCACCGGGCTTTGTTGATTTTGGTTGTGGTCGCTAGGTGCAGTGACCCAGAACGAAGGGCTCTGGAGGGGGCGTAGGGCACAACTAAGGGGAACAGGATGGCAGGGCCTGTTCGGTGGAAGGATTTGTGCACAATGCACATGGCCTTAAACTGCGCTCTCGCAGCCATTGGAAGCCAATGAAGGTCTTTTAGGGCTTTCTTGGCTGACTGCCAACGGGGGATGTTGAACAGTAATCGGACGGCACAGTTTTGCGTGACTTGAAGCCGGTGGGTCACTGCTGCCGGGGCTCCTAGGTATAAAGCATTTCCATAATCCAGGTGGGAGAGTATCAGGGCCTGAACCATGACTCTCCTCGCCTGGAAAGGAAGCAGAGGGAGCACTTTGTGGAGCATTTTCATTAGCCCTACACACGTGGAGGCTGTTTTGGTGGCTTGGACCGAAAAGTCTAGCGCTTTATCAAGCCAAATACCAAGGCTCTTTATCTGATGTTTAGGGGGGGAGGGACGCCGAGGCATGTGGGCCAGATGGAGGCTACGGGGGTCAGGGGAGGGTCACCCAGTAGCATAATCTCCGTCTTCTCTCCGTTGAGTTTGAGACAGGAGACTTGCATCCACTTAGCAACAGCCTCCAGGCAGGGACCCAGGGTGTTGGACGATCCCTCCGTGTGGTCAAGAGAGACCACCAATTGGGTATCGTCCGCGTAGGTGACAATACGCACACCGAAGGGATGGACTATCTCTGCTAGAGGTTGCATATAGACATTGAAAAGTGTGGGGCTCAGGGAGGAGCCCTGAGGAACCCCACAGCTAAGAGGATTTTTGGGGGAGACTACCTCGTCCTCGAACACCTGGAAGAATCGCTCATCCAGGAAGGAGGACAGCCATTCCAATGCCGCGCCCGACACGCCCATGCCCCTTAGACGGTGTAATAAAGTGGCATGGTTAACCGCGTCGAACGCGGCACTGAGATCGAGTAATATAATGGCTGTTTTTCCTCCCCGGTCCAGCACAGCTCTAGTTTCTTCCGTCACTGCTAGATGGGCAGTTTCGGTTCCGTGCTGGGGGAAGAACCCGGTCTGGGAGGCACATAGCAGACCATTAGATTCCAAATAATCTACTAATATGATGTTAACGTGCCTCTCAAGCAGTTTGCTCATCCAAGGAAGTAAAGAGATTGGGCGGAAGTTGGCCAGGTTGTTCTGGTCCAAAGTAGGCTTTTTTAGTAGGGCTCTGACCATCGCACATTTCCAAGGGGCTGGGACGGAATTGGCGATGATAGAGGCATTAGGAACATCCAGGATGACCGGGCGGATGGCATCCATGACCTTGATAAGAATCTGCGGAGGTGCAGGGTCATTGGGAGATCCCGAGGTAACTTTGGAAATCATATTGTCTAATGTGGTGGAGTCTAGAAGAGGGAATTTATCCAGCGAACAGGGGGCAGGAAGGTCAGGCTCAGTTGTGATGGTGGATTCCATATCATCATTACCACTGGTGAATGAGGAATAAATGGTCTGGATCTTCTGAGAGAAGTAGGTGGCCAGGTTATTACAGCGGGATTGTGCGCCATCCGATGACAGACGCTCAGGGGGGGGAGAAATTAAAGATGTGGCTATTTTAAAAATTTCTTTAGGGGAATTTGCAGCTAGGTTGATTTTGGAATCGTAAAATTGATCTTGTGCAGATTTCATCTCATTTTTGTAGAGCTTTATTGCGGTTCTGTACTCTGCTTTCTTAGAGAGTGAGTGATCATGTCTCCATGCTCTCTCTAATTTACGGCAGGATTGCTTCATGGTTCTGAGGGCAGGGGAGTACCAGGGGGCGACTTTGGATCTTTTTATCAAGTGCAAGGATTCCTTCGGAAGGACTTGATCAAGAGTACAAGAAATCCAGTTGTCAAAATTGACAGTGGCTGTGTTGGGATTAGTCACCTTCAGAGGAAGATGTTCGTTGAGAGCCAGTGTCCACTTGGGGAGCGGGAGCGAGACCCATTTCCTTCCCCAGCGTTTATTATAATTTTGTAAGGAGGGACGAGTGCTTGTGGACCATGCAAAGGGTATTAAAAAATGGTCGGTCCAGGGCAGTGGTATGGGTACTTCGACAATAAGGTTATCTAGATTACTATAGATGTGATCTAGGAGATGTCCCTTAGTGTGCGTCGAGTGGAAACCTTTCTGACGCAGGTCGATAGCTTGGAGGTTCGCACGGAGACTGTTGGCTGCTGAGTCAGATGGATCATCTAAATGTAAATTTAGGTAGCCCAGCAAGGTAAAATTTGCCGAAGTGAGTACTAAGTTGGCGGCTATATCCGTTATGTTAGTGACGAAGTTACCAAGAGTACCAGGTGGTCGATAAGCTAGAACCCCAGAAAAAGTGGTGGTAGAGGAGAATTCAAGAGTGAAGTGTAGGCTCTCGCAACCTGGTGTTGTGGAGGGGGTGATGCGACATCTATAGATGTCTCTATAGATGATAGCCAGCCCTCCACTTCTACCTGTCTGGCGATCCAAACGCTTAAGCGTGTAGCCTTGGGGGGTGACCCATACTGTTGCAGGATCGGTCTCTAACTGAAACCATGTCTCTGTTAGAAAGAGGGCTTCAGGTTTGAGCTCCTCAATAAGCATGGCCAGTTCGGTATAATGTTTCGACAGAGACCGACAGTTAAGAAGGAACATTCTCCATTTATGCATGGAGGGATGTTCCCCTGTAATAGGGGTATACCTACCCCAGTCACATGTTTTACATCGGGCCATCGTATTTATAGGGGAGACCGAATGTAAGCAGAGTAAGTTGGGGGTAGGTCGTAGAGCATGCAGGGAGGAAGCGCTGTATGCGAGGCGGTTATCTACCATAGTGCCGGTACGGTCTGGGAGCTGAGAGCGTCAGGATGCGGACTGGCGCAGACTGGCTTTTCTTTGGCGCCTCTTCGGCGCATCTATGGCGCTACCCGCTGCGCGTCACCGCTGCGCGAGAGGGCAGGGGAATAAGTAGATTGGGGGAAGGTGGAGACTAGAGCGTCACCCTCCAAAGATGGCCGCCCGGCGTGGAGCAACCAGGAAGTAAGAACGCTTTTCCTCCCTCCACTACAAACAGCATGAATTGCTGCGGTGGACCGGGGAGTCAGCGTGCAATGTGGCAAGAGAACAACAATTTTTTTAAAAACATCAGCAAAGTTAAAAAACGCTTGCAGCAATGTGAGTTAACAACCAAGCGCTGGCGCAACGATGTTAGCAATCAACAATTCGTGCGCGTAGACGCTGAGCCCTTATGTAGTCAGGGGGAAGGGGGAGGCTAGAGCGTCACCCTCCAGAGATGGCTGCCCGGTGTGGAGCAACCAGGAAGTAAGGACGCTTTTCCTCCCTCCACTACAAACAGCATGAATTGCTGCAGTGGACCGGGGAGTCAGCGTGCAACGTGGCAAGAGAACAACAATATTTTAAAAAACATCAGCAAAGTTAAAAAACGCTTGCAGCAATGTGAGTTAACAACCAAGCGCTGGCGCAACGATGTTAGCAATCAACAATTCGTGCGCGTAGACACTGAGCCCTTATGTAGTCAGGGGGAAGGGGGAGAATAGAGCGTCACCCTCCAAAGATGGCCGCCCGGCGTGGAGCAACCAGGAAGTAAGGACGCTTTTCCTCCCTCCACTACAAACAGCATGGATTGCTGCGGTGGACCGGGGAGTCAGCGTGCAATGTGGCAAGAGAACAACAATTTTTTAAAAAACATCAGCAAAGTTAAAAAACGCTTGCAGCAATGTGAGTTAACAACCAAGCGCTGGCACAACGATGTTAGCAATCAACAATTCGTGCGCGTAGACGCTGGGCCCTTATGTAGTCAGGGGGAAGGGGGAGACTAGAGCGTCACCCTCCAAAGATGGCCGCCCGGCGTGGAGCAACCAGGAAGTAAGGACGCTTTTCCTCCCTCCACTACAAACAGCATGAATTGCTGCGGTGGACCGGGGAGTCAGCGTGCAATGTGGCAAGAGAACAACAATTTTTAAAAAAACATCAGCAAAGTTAAAAAACGCTTGCAGCAATGTGAGTTAACAACCAAGCGTTGGCGCAACGATGTTAGCAATCAGCAATTTGTGCGCGTAGACGCTGAGCCCTTATGTAGTCAGGGGGAAGGGGGAGACTAGAGCGTCACCCTCCAAAGATGGACGCCCGGCGTGGAGCAACCAGGAAGTAAGGACGCTTTTCCTCCCTCCACTACAAACAGCATGAATTGCTGCGGTGGACCGGGGAGTCAGCGTGCAATGTGGCAAGAGAACAACAATTTTTTAAAAAACATCAGCAAAGCTAAAAAACTCTTGCAGCAATGTGAGTTAACAACCAAGCGCTGGCGCAACGATGTTAGCAATCATGATGACAGTGTCAATGAGTTATTATAGATCACACCTCAATACCTGTATTCTCGTCCTTTCCTCTATTCTGGACTCCCCAATAAAACATACAAAATGATGTGCCTTCTTACCAAAAGCCATTAATTTTTGTTTTGTCAAAATGAATGGTTAACCTATTTTTTAGCTATTATTTGTTAAATTGAGCTAATTTTCATTGTAAACCAACAGGAGTCTGAGCCATAATGTATATTCAGATATGAAAGAGATGGTTTGTAAAGTACAGAATCATTAATATATTTTTTTAAATGTTTGATATGTAGAACATTTAGTGGTGGTCGTCACTGAGCAGTTATAATGGGGTCTGAGTTTCCATAGGATGAATATTTTTTTGTTTTACTAACAACTTTTGCACTTCATGAAACTTTACCAAAAAAAGCTCATCCACATCAGCTACTTTCTGGAAAACTTTAGGGTGCCCCGCCAAGTGGGAGCCTAGAAAACGGGTTGTCCCACAATGCTTTTTTCCACATGCAATATCCATATGAAAAATTAGACAGTAAAGCATAAAAAACTTCTGACCAGAATTAGACCATATTTGACAGAAAGCTAAATCTTTATCCACAAAGCATGCTTTTAGTGATTTTGTGTACATTTATTCAGCTGTTTTAGAGAAATTAAGGTTTACAAAATATAGCAATATCTAGTGTTTATTTTCCAGCGAGCCAAAGTGATGTGATTGGTGGGTTCTACATATGTTACAGCTGCCATTACAGGACTTGGGGAATAAAGAAGGATATAAGGGGGCAGGATAGGGATACCCTTATCCCCTCACCCTAGTGGCGGTGATGGGATCCCTAAAGGTGCACCTCGGGGATCAAAAGATTTATGATTCATAACAGTCATGTGGGTTCTCCAGCGGGAGAAAGCGCGCATGACTTCCCCCCATGTGTGATCCAGGGGAACTCCTAAAACCCCACAAAAAACTTGGGGTGGAGTCTGTGGGCAGCTGGACAGTTGTGAGGGTATGAGCAGTAGGTTGGATGCATGCTGCATGCACAGCAGTGGGTTGTGAACAGAGCCTTATCATAATCTTCCAAAGTCTGTGTGCAGGATCGAGTTGACCAGCTCACAAATCATAATAAGATCTCAATTTACATTAGAAAAATAGAAATTAACTGAAAAAAGAAGTGTAAAGTGGAGTTAGAAATAAGTAAAGTAGTAAAGTTTTTACTTCTGGTGAAAAAATCCTTAGAACGTGACCGTCAAAAACTAAAGGTTAAAGTAGAGCTATTCATAGGTCTTCTAATATTGAAAAAAAATAACTTTTTACAACAAAAAATTTACCACTTGTACATAATGACCTAAGTATAACTTGAACTGCTATCATACACCTCACATGTTACATCACTGACTAAATCTGAAATCTATGGCTGTGCAAGTTATACCTATGCCATGTATGTAAAACTGGTGAATTTCATAGTTTTTTTGGTTTTAATAAGTAATTTAATAAAAAGATATACATTAACCATATTTAAATATAATAGATTAAATATATTGATTCATGACATATATTTATTAAATGAAAAACAAAAAGACTTTCTTTGATACTTTTTGTTTAGCTGTATCGAAGTATACATAAATATAAAAATTACTTTCAGTTGGTGAATAAAATGTGTACTACAATAAAAACTTAAAGAAATGGATCTACTAAAAAAATAGTTTTTTGTGTTTAGAAACATGTACTAATATGTTAAAATTTAAAAACCCATTTGAAAACATTAATGAAAATCTAGTCCTTGAGATCTGACAAAAATAAAAGAAAAGTTAATATTTACTACAATATCTGACATAGATTATTGAGTATCATAGACAACTTTGCAACGATTGACGACATTGACCAAAATGCACTGGCAGGACCCCTGAGTATGGGTTCATTTGTAACACACAGCTACTGACTGTTGGTCAGTGGCAGTCGTTTTTTGAGGCCACAAGCAGTTTGTTTTGCATTAAATGTTTCCTAGGTATCAATGGCTCACACGACAGGAGGTGACCCTTTTAGTAACATTCTGCTTTCTGAACAGCTACGAAAGCACTGTTTTTTAATGTTGTCTACAAACATGTTTGGTGCTGAGCATGCTGTGCTCCTCGAAGGAGCTAGCACACGGGCCAGGGCGGCAAAGCCAGACTGGTTAGGGGACCCCTGAAAACCCTGATTGGTGGGGGTGGGACAATGAGCAGGAAGCAGCTAAGCCTGGGAAATTGCCGGGTGCTGATTCGGCAGCATGTGTCAAAGTGCCCATTAGACTGGGCCCCCCTTGGCATGCACCAGAATTTGAGGGGCGTGGCCCCCCCAGTACATGTGCCTTCGCTGTTGAGTCTTGGGGTCCTCACAGTCAGATTGTCACTGGAGGCCCGAATTGAGAAGAAGCAGGAGAAGTGGACAGCAGCGTAAGTGGAGCACGCTGCCCAAGAAAGCAGATGGAGAAGCGGGCAGCGGCATGAGTGGAGAACGCTGCCCAAAGAAGCTTAAAGGAGAACCGGGCAGTGGCGTGAGCGGAGCACACTGCCCAAGGAATCTTCATGGAGAAGCGGGCAGCAGTGTGAGTAGAGCATGCTGCAGATGGAAGCAGGAGGGGAGGCGAGCAGCGGCATGAGGAGATCACGCTGCTCACATCAGATCATCATCAGAACACTGAGGAGTGAAGCAGGCAGTGGCATGAGTAGAGAGCACTGCTTGAGGAAGCAGGAGAGGATGCGGGCAGCAGTATTTGAATTTGAATTTGAATTTAAAAAACATTTGTACAGCGCTCGCATACCCAGCGGTTTCATGGCGCTAGTGGTGATCAGTGGACAACAGCAGCTAAGCAATTAAGTCAAGTAGGCTTGCGTGAAAAGGAAGGTTTTCAGATTTTTCCGGAACAGATGGCAGGAGGGTGAGTGTATGAGTGTAATATGTTTGTAGAGAAGTTCCCACAGAGCACTGCAGCCCTCTTTCTGCACGAGCAGAGAGCAGCAGAGAGCAGGAGGCAAGAGGCGAGCAGGCTGAGCTGAGCTGAGCTGAGTAGCAGAGGAGGAGCCGAGGAACTGAGGAGCCGCGGAGCATCCCCACCTTGTTAGGGCCTCATTGTCCCTTGGCATCCGGCGGCAGCAATCAGTGGTTCAGTGGTTGTTCTCACTGGCTCTTCCATTTCTCACTAAGGCAAAAGGATCCGGGGGATAACGCAGGTAGGTGCAGCCGGCACCCGGCTCCTCTGTCTTCCATCGTTTGTCTACGATGCCCACCACAGATCAGCAGCATGGCTAGGCCCGATCCCACCACCTCCTTGGCTCCTCGGTGAAAGAACAGTGCTAGCGCGGCTGCCCTTAGTCAGCGGCCGCAGTGAGTGAGAGCCTCGGCGGAATCTCAGAGGTGGCCTGGTTAGACCAGGTGCCCCACTTGCCTTCTTTTATATGCCCCTCCACTCTACGGAGCTGTAGCACCAGCACTACATAGCAGTCTGGGCAGGAGGTAGGAACAGGTGCTGAGCCGCCGCCCCATGGTTTCCCCTGGTTTTCCCCGCCCACTCGACCTCAGAGGAAATAGAGGGCAATCGGCTGTCCAGGACTGCTCTTAGGCTCTGGGGCTAATTGTAAAAATTGTTAGCATCATTGAAAGCATCAAAGTGGGACCAACCCCCAGAAAACACAGAAACACAGGGAGCGGCAGGAAATCCTAGGGGGCTACAGGCCGCCTTAGGCGGACATCTCTAGGCAAATGACTGAGGCAACTTAGGAGAAAGGTTGACAACCGTGGGGCCACCTGGAGTGATCTCCTTCCATCAGACAAACAGACCATCTGACCACCAGCCACCAGTTTTCAGTCAACGACCAACAGTCATCGTGCCATAGGGCACCCGAGAGGGCCCTTGCGGGAGTCTACCCACCACCACCCCCAGATATGAGATCAGGGCGTGTTCAGGGGGCCGTCCAGCCTAGGCCAGCAGGGACTAAGGGAAATAAGCATACGTCTGGCTCACACACAGCCCAATCCTTCACTCAAACTTCACTCAATTCAACAGAGGTCGACTTAATGAACAGCGCACCACCAAGAAGGGGAGCCTCCTCTAACTTCAAGGTCTTTCCAACCCAGACTAAAATGTACGCAAAATGTAGCTTCCTAAAAGACATCGGTGCTGCTCTCTACTCAAACAATGCAGCACTTAAAGGTCTTCAGTCCCCCCTTCAATCAGTTCAAACTCTTCACTCGCTACAGTTAACCACAGCACTAATACATACTCAAGTCAGTGTCACCTTGGATCTTAGCCATATTAGTGTCAACATGCTGCTTCGAACAGCTAACACTAAAGATCCCAAGCAGGAAGAAGTTAGGGCGGATATATCCTATCTGAACACTCTAGAATGGGAGGACATGCTAGCAGCATACTCTCCATACTGTCATAAGAGCATATCCCAAGCGAAGACGACTCCAAACCCATCAGCTGACAGCCAGTCCCCAAGGGACAAAGGCGAGCTAAAGGAGACGGGTGGGTCAAAAGCACAAGATGGAAGGGCCAGGGCCTCCATCTTAAACACCATGCAACTGTCTGTGGAGGTGCTACAATTCCAGTCTGACAAGATGGACATACAGCTATCTCTATTAAACACTCTGTCTGTGTTCACAGAAGGCATAGATGAAAAGCTGGGGGATCTCAATGGCCTAATCAGAAGAGCACAGACAGAGGCACACCTCCAATGCGGCTGCAGTCAGATTGTGGACAAACTAACGACCCTTCCATCAATGCTTACCACGGTGCTTAATGAGTTGAAGAATATATCATCATCCATCCCTGTTCGCTCCCCATCTGGTGGCCCGACCTTTGAACCCTCAGCTCTTGGAAGCAAGGAAGGAGGATAGGGTAACTTAACTAATCAGAACATTAAAGGCAGTAACTTTCGCACTCAGCAAAAAGTGGGGTCTCCACGCACTCAAACAATGCAGCACTTAAAGGTCTTCAGTCCCCCCTTCAACCGGTTCAATCTCTTCACTCGCTACAGTTAACCACAGCACTAAAACCTACTCAAGTCAGTGTCACTTTGGATCTTAGTCATATTAGTGTCAACATGCTGCTTCGAACAGCTAACACTAACGATTCCAAGCAGGAAGAAGTTAGGGCGGCTTTATCCTATCTGAACACTCTAGAATGGAAGGACATGGTAGCAGCATACTCTCCAGCCCGTCATATGAGCATATCCCAAGCGAAAGAAAACAGCAATGCCCCTGCGCTATACAATATAGATATGTAATTTTTTAGTGTTAAGAGTATCAGTACTGTCAATAGAAAAGCATTGGAGCACCACCAATATCATTCAACATTTGAACATTTGACGAACAGGTTTGACAAAATAGAGGTTTCAATAGGTTCCGTTGTTGGTGTGATAGTTCTGTTTATTGTTCCTATATAAGGGCCAACACGTGTTTCATCGCAGGGAAACAGACTGCGAATCTTCAGGGCTAAATAGAAACATAGAGATTACATTTAAGATCATGTTTGTGATGCCAATGTGTAAGAAGGTGACTTGATAGTGTCACCCATTGTGGAAAAAGCATGCCATTATGTGACTTCGTGGCAAGGTGCATCGAGATCATTGGTTCGGTGACATTCGTGACTTTTAATGCTATCTGACTAATCGATGCGATCTGTAGACAAAAGAAACATTGGCCGCAGGAAGTAATATTGGTGACGTGAACTAAGTGTAGAGTGTGTAAAAAAGAAAGATTTCGAAATCCCAAGTGACTGATATAGAGTATTTACGAAATTCTGTTAACATCCTAAGAAAAAACCTTAATGGAAACTTTTGTAGGGTCTATAACTGTTCAAAATTATTTCTTCGTTTATTTTATTTGAATTTACTAGTCATCTCGGGGGTGTAAAGGGATCTTAATTATGCTGCTCTTATCGTTGCATGTTTTTATTTTCGTTTATTTCAAAATTATATCCTCTATAAACCACCATCATTTGATGTGGACTCAAGATGGGGGCTAGATTGGTAAGTCCTGGGTATTTCCGATTGGTGTAGAGTACTGATCAGTGGATCGACTCTTTATTCTGTCTACAGTAAAACGGGTAAGAAATAAAAATAAAAAATAAAAAATATACAAATTCCACGGGGGAAAGAGATTGCTAATGACAAGAGAGATTCATGTTGATGATTACTCTAAGAAAAAGGCCAACGTCGGTATGTAAAGCACATGCTCTGGCGATTAAAAAATTGGTAAAACAAATGAACAAAAAACTAAAGAACAAGAATATTAATAAATGAATAAGCTCACCCTCATAGTTGAAGGGCGTAACCACATCGGTTTAGTGTGTGGTATGGAATCCTGTGTCCGGAGTTTCCAATAAATATGTCAACAATAAGCTCCGCGAGACCTGATGAGTCTAAGGGGAATGTAGGCGTATACTTATTAGGCTGTTTATCAGATAGTCTACATATGGAGAAAAGGAACTGAAAAACACTAGAAAGACCTACCTCGATGGTTACAAAATAATATATGAACCGGGAGGAGAATAAACAGGTTACTTCAGATGGCAACGCTGTATCTTACGAGGCAAGGCGGGTGCACCTATAATAACACGTGATAGGGAGAGAAAAACGGGAGGATGTGTTGGAGATAATCTGTTTGAGTAACGCGGAAAGCGTCTGGTGTGTAACACCCAAAATGCGGAGGGCAGAGCTCGCTTACCTCCTCATTGTTGGTCTCCCTCTTGTATTTCCCGGCGCCGTTTTCCAAAGACGGTCATGTGACCGGAACTCAGGCCAGAATATGTACCGGTGAGGCGCTTCCTAAGCTGAAAACGACTAGACCGTCGACTACTTTAGAGTCTGTAGATTTATTGGCCAAGTAAAGAAGAAATACTATGTAAAAAACACCCGTACGTCGAGTGTTGGTAGACTATCCTGTGTAATGTGACATTAAATCGTTTGTCAATGTTACTTACAGGAGTTTGCATTTACAATGGGAAAATTCGAATAGAACCTATAGTAGATTATTCAGTTTCTCTAACCAGTGTTAAAAGGAGTTTAGTTAGTACAATTAATATATGTGATTAAGCATGTGCGAGAATGTGCTCGTAAGCGCCGTATATGTTTGGTTTAAAACATATACATGTATAATATTTAATCTTCGATAATAGACACCCGGATAGATTCAAAATATCTGGGGTCATGGATATTATGGTGGATTAGTGTGATTCCACCTTTCAGGATTTATTCCTCATATTCACTATGTATTATAACTCTGGGGAGTTACTGATATTAATCAGTGAGTATAATATTGAGCATAGAACACAAATGAATATACAGTCTGTGCAGAAACGATTCAAGACAATATTTTGTCTGATCACAATATTTTGTCTAATCAAAGTTAGTGGTCGGAACTGGCTAACTACAAAAAAGTGGAGCAAGAGAACACATTAAAAGATAGAGCAAAGCGCCACAAGATTTACAGAAATATTAGTTCCCTAGAAAGAATTGCATCTCTGGGTCATAGTTTAAACCGTGTTCGATACTTTGAAGACGCATAATCCAAGTCGCTTCTTTACGTCTGAGTGCCAACTCTCTGTTGCCACCTCTTACATGCATAGGCACCGTCTCAATTCCAAAGAAAGATACTGAGAAATCTTCTGTGTCAGCCTGGCATGTGGCCACATGTAAGGCCACTGGATACTTCGGATCTTGTTTTTGTATGGCCCTCATGTGCTCGGAAATTCTCTCCTTCAATGCTCTGATAGTACTTCCGACGTATAGTTTGCCGCATCGGCATTCTATTATGTATACCACATATTTTGTGATACAATGGATGTTTACTCTTATGTCATATGTCTCTTTGTTTGGTCCATTGAAGTGTTTGGTTTTGTGCTGTGCCCATTTGCACATGGTGCAAAAGTCACATTTGAAAAATCCGTTGGTGCGTTGCGTTAACCAGTTAGGGGTCATATCGATTCGTGGGACTGTAGGACTTAGTCTATTTCTCAAAGTTCTCCCTTTGCGGAAAGTGATTTGAGGAGTTATGGGTATTATTTCTCTCAGTGTTGAATCTTCTCTAAGCAGACCCCAGTGTTTGGTCATACTGTGTCTGAGTGATTGATGCAGTGCATTATATTCAGTGATCATTCTCACTGTTGAGTCTTTCGCCAAAGAAGAGTCTCTGGGTTTCAACGTGTCAGGTCTCTTTATTTTGGAGAGTTTCTTTTTCGCTTGAGAAAGGATGGTTTTAGGGTACCCCCGTTTCTCAAATCTCGTTTCCATATCTTGTATAGTTGTTTCGAGAGTCTTGTCATCACTACAATTGCGCCTGGCACGGAGGAATTCTCCAAAGGGTATCGATCTGATTTGGTGGAAGGGATGGAAGCTATTAGCTCTCAAAATGGCATTGCACGAGGTAGGCTTCCTGTACAGTTTGCTTTGTAATTTATTTTCCTTCACATAGAATTCAAGGTCCAGGAATTCAATGTGTGTTTTGCTTGATTTCATGGTGAAGTTTAATTCCCAATCATTATGATTGAGATGATCAAAAAAACTTAGTAGTAGTTCCTCTGTGCCTGTCCAAAGTAAAATGCAGTCATCTATGTAGCGACCCCAAAATAAGATGGAGTCAGTATACATACTGCCTTGGTTGCCCCAAATGTGATCATCTTCGAAAGCACCCATAAAAAGATTGGCGAAAGAAGGGGAAAATTTTGAACCCATGGCTACACCACGTTTTTGTTGGTACCATTGTTTGTGGAAGATGAAAAAATTGTTGGTTAAGATTAAATTCATCATTGAGATTAGCATTTGTGTGTGTGCCCAGAGAGACGCCGGTCGATTAGAAAGAATACGAGTTACTGCTTTCATACCTAAAATTGGATTGATGCTAGTATATAGTGCGACAACGTCCATAGTGACAAGGGTAGTGTTGGGTTGCCATTCTAAGTCGCCCAATACGCTGAGTATATGCTTCGAATCTTGTATGAAAGAGGGCAGGTTTTTTACAAGTGGGTTTAGGAACATATCCACATATTCTGCAAGTCTCTCAGTGGGACCTCCAATTCCAGAGACAATAGGTCTGCCTGGAGGAAAGGGGAGATCTTTATGAATTTTCGGAAGGGTGTAAAGCCATGGGTATGTGGGTTTGAGTACTTTGAGATACAGGTACTCGTCATCATTCAGGAGACCATCTTCTTTCCATTTGCGTAGATGGTCATTGATGGTGATTGTCAAAGCGCCCATTGGGTTGTTTGTGATACGTTCATAGCAAGAGTGGTCTGCTAACTGATTCAGTATTTCATTGTTATAATCATCTGTGTTCATAACCACAATATTGCCTCCTTTATCTGCCTCACGAATAATGATGGTGGGAGTTTGGGTGAGTGTGCTGAGGGCAAGACGCTCTCCTTTAGTCAGATTGTCTTTGAATGTGAAGGTTTCGTTATCTTTTTTTGTGTTGATTTTATTAAGGTCTTCCAGAACTTGTCTATAAAATGTATCAATGCTGTTACCACCTGGTAATGTTGGTGTCCATGTAGATTTATTTTTTAGTAAAAACAAAACAGTGTGTGGAGGGTCAAGGGGAAAGTTTCAAGACCTGTCTGCTCGCTCCCCTAATCAAGATACGTAACAAACAAAAGAGCAGATCAAGTCAGGGAAAAGTGTGTGCCTACAACAGTACCAGTGCGGTACTGGTGATGGGTGCGTGAAAAATGGGCTGTCAAAAGTGTAAGGCATTCATGTCGGAAGGCTGAAACAATTCCCATCAGACCACCCATTTGGTGGAGTTTACGTCATGTGGGAACTGTTTATCATGCCATCCCAAAGCCGCCCCAATAATGCCAGTGCGGGAATGGATGTCAAAAGTACTGATCATGATTTACATCTCTGAGTGATGTTAATGAAAAAAGTGCAGTGCTCAAATAATAATGTTAAAATTGACTACCCAGACTTCAGGAGCGTTTAAACAGAAGTCAAGTGTCAAAGATTAAAAAAAAACACGCTGGGTAGTAAGGCTACCCACTGGCGCTGTGCAGTATGGTCGACATGTTTCAGCCATAAGGGCATCTAGCCCGGCTTTCTTCAGGACCGGTTGACAAAAATAGCTACTGCAACTGCATATAAAGTGTATAGGTGCAGAGTATAAACATGTACTAACAAAGTTACATATATATCAGGACCTTAAATACTTAGGTGTCCACTGGAGGGAGAGGAATAATTCTTCTTCCTAACAAAAAACAAAAAGACACTATGTCAGACAACGCCAGATTGCACACACACACCAATACACACAATTTGGGACCGTGCAGGCACACATGCATGAATAATTAGCATTCTGCATTTATAGAGAGCATACTAGCTCAATCACACTGAGGCATTTCCTCAAAGTGATACTCACCCAGCTTTATGTGGGTGAAGACCTCACCTCACCCGGCAACCGCTCGGGGGAATGAGGCCCCGCTCTGTAGTGTAAAAAATGAGAAACACAGTAAGCACATAACTTTACTGTGCTCAAGCCAATAGTTTTACACTGAAAACCCAACAGACGTGTGATAGTTGCCCCACTGTTTTAACTGCCAAAGACACCTTCCTAAATTTGCAAAGTGCGCATAGAAACCGCACATCCTGCGATGTTTTACCCTTATGAAATCACTGTCTCAGCACTGGTGAGTGCTACCAAATGACTTACTTAAGAGTGGTAGTTACATAATAATTTGCAGTAAGAAACATCTTAACAGGCATTCTCTATCCATACTCTCATACAATGAATGAGAGTTATTTAACACCCGTGGCTTAATTGGTAACCAAGGCATTGAGGTAATCGTATGATATCTTAATCCACTCTCATGCATAGGTAACAGGGACCTTTCGTCAATGTGAGCTGCTCAGTTAAACACAGTGAAAAGATGAACTATCAGCCCCTAACACACAGTTATTATGAGAGTGAGGGGCCATACCGGCTCTTTCATACTCTTAAGTACGAGTACCCTATTAATACATGTCCCAACTACGAAGCAACCGCGAAATCGGCGTAGAGGCGCCACGAGGCTCACCTGACCGTCGGTACCCCGGCTCTGGAACCGAACGGAAGTGGAGGTGGTTGGGAAAACGCCCTTCCTCTTTATGTAGCCTCTATGCGGACGTAACAGGATCCCTCATCCATAGACGGGTTTTGCAAAATCGCGGAAGAGCCGCGAGAGAGGACCGCTGTTTATTCGCGCATGCGTGGAGAGTGCGGAAACACAGCTCTCCCGCGCATGCGCGGTCCTCGCTACTTGTAAAAACCCGGAGACAGTATTGCACCGTCTGTTACTCGCGGGATAAGAAGATTCAAAATGAATATGCTCATTTACACTAAAAGGAAATTGAGCAACAATGAGGAAACGGTCATATACCCAAGAGGGAGGCGCCGCTCCTAAGACGTGAGCCTGAAGTAAACTCTCCATCCAGGTGTCAATGTGTGACACTGCCCTAATAGAAAGGGAGTTATCTAGTAGTGGGGGGATGATGTGGGAGTGCATAGTTGTCACTAGGCAGACTAACACTGATGAACGAAATGGATGCACCCATTAATGATATGACCTAGTGGGTGATAACTAGGTGATAAATGTAACACAAGAAGTGATACAGCAGTTAGCTCAAAATGGAAGCCAAATAGTGTCTATAGTAGACAGAGGACTGTAATTGAATCACTTGAATGATGAATCAAGTGACAAAACTCCAATAGGAGGTATTTCGTTGAGACATTACCAACGAAAATGTAATTGTACTGGGGTGTCAATGAAGGTAGACAGAAGGGCCACACACACAATTGAGTTGGGTGAGCTTAGAGGTGTAAACTGGACTGCGTTTACATCCTGATTCGATAGACCCGCAACTAAAAAGTTGCACTAAATACTAAAAACAAAACGGTGTGTGGAGGGTCAAGGGGAAAGTTTCAAGACCTGTCTGCTCGCTCCCCTAATCAAGATACGTAACAAACAAAAGAGCAGATCAAGTCAGGGAAAAGTGTGTGCCTACAACAGTACCAGTGCGGTACTGGTGATGGGTGCGTGAAAAATGGGCTGTCAAAAGTGTAAGGCATTCATGTCGGAAGGCTGAAACAATTCCCATCAGACCACCCATTTGGTGGAGTTTACGTCATGTGGGAACTGTTTATCATGCCATCCCAAAGCCGCCCCAATAATGCCAGTGCGGGAATGGATGTCAAAAGTACTGATCATGATTTACATCTCTGAGTGATGTTAATGAAAAAAGTGCAGTGCTCAAATAATAATGTTAAAATAGACTACCCAGACTTCAGGAGCGTTTAAACAGAAGTCAAGTGTCAAAGATTAAAAAAAACACGCTGGGTAGTAAGGCTACCCACTGGCGCTGTGCAGTATGGTCGACATGTTTCAGCCATAAGGGCATCTAGCCCGGCTTTCTTCAGGACCGGTTGACAAAAATAGCTACTGCAACTGCATATAAAGTGTATAGGTGCAGAGTATAAACATGTACTAACAAAGTTACATATATATCAGGACCTTAAATACTTAGGTGTCCACTGGAGGGAGAGGAATAATTCTTCTTCCTAACAAAAAACAAAAAGACACTATGTCAGACAACGCCAGATTGCACACACACACCAATACACACAATTTGGGACCGTGCAGGCACACATGCATGAATAATTTGCATTCTGCATTTATAGAGAGCATACTAGCTCAATCACACTGAGGCATTTCCTCAAAGTGATACTCACCCAGCTTTATGTGGGTGAAGACCTCACCTCACCCGGCAACCGCTCGGGGGAATGAGGCCCCGCTCTGTAGTGTAAAAAATGAGAAACACAGTAAGCACATAACTTTACTGTGCTCAAGCCAATAGTTTTACACTGAAAACCCAACAGCTGGGTGAGTATCACTTTGAGGAAATGCCTGTTAGGAAGAAGAATTATTCCTCTCCCTCCAGTGGACACCTAAGTATTTAAGGTCCTGATATATATGTAACTTTGTTAGTACATGTTTATACTCTGCACCTATACACTTTATATGCAGTTGCAGTAGCTATTTTTGTCAACCGGTCCTGAAGAAAGCCGGGCTAGATGCCCTTATGGCTGAAACATGTCGACCATACTGCACAGCGCCAGTGGGTAGCCTTACTACCCAGCGTGTTTTTTTTAATCTTTGACACTTGACTTCTGTTTAAACGCTCCTGAAGTCTGGGTAGTCAATTTTAACATTATTATTTGAGCACTGCACTTTTTTCATTAACATCACTCAGAGATGTAAATCATGATCAGTACTTTTGACATCCATTCCCGCACTGGCATTATTGGGGCGGCTTTGGGATGGCATGATAAACAGTTCCCACATGACGTAAACTCCACCAAATGGGTGGTCTGATGGGAATTGTTTCAGCCTTCCGACATGAATGCCTTACACTTTTGACAGCCCATTTTTCACGCACCCATCACCAGTACCGCACTGGTACTGTTGTAGGCACACACTTTTCCCTGACTTGATCTGCTCTTTTGTTTGTTACGTATCTTGATTAGGGGAGCGAGCAGACAGGTCTTGAAACTTTCCCCTTGACCCTCCACACACCGTTTTGTTTTTAGTATTTAGTGCAACTTTTTAGTTGCGGGTCTATCGAATCAGGATGTAAACGCAGTCCAGTTTACACCTCTAAGCTCACCCAACTCAATTGTGTGTGTGGCCCTTCTGTCTACCTTCATTGACACCCCAGTACAATTACATTTTCGTTGGTAATGTCTCAACGAAATACCTCCTATTGGAGTTTTGTCACTTGATTCATCATTCAAGTGATTCAATTACAGTCCTCTGTCTACTATAGACACTATTTGGCTTCCATTTTGAGCTAACTGCTGTATCACTTCTTGTGTTACATTTATCACCTAGTTATCACCCACTAGGTCATATCATTAATGGGTGCATCCATTTCGTTCATCAGTGTTAGTCTGCCTAGTGACAACTGTGCACTCCCACATCATCCCCCCACTACTAGATAACTCCCTTTCTATTAGGGCAGTGTCACACATTGACACCTGGATGGAGAGTTTACTTCAGGCTCACGTCTTAGGAGCGGCGCCTCCCTCTTGGGTATATGACCGTTTCCTCATTGTTGCTCAATTTCCTTTTAGTGTAAATGAGCATATTCATTTTGAATCTTCTTATCCCGCGAGTAACAGACGGTGCATTACTGTCTCCGGGTTTTTACAAGTAGCGAGGACCGCGCATGCGCGGGAGAGCTGTGTTTCCGCACTCTCCACGCATGCGCGAATAAACAGCGGTCCTCTCTCGCGGCTCTTCCGCGATTTTGCAAAACCCGTCTATGGATGAGGGATCCTGTTACGTCCGCATAGAGGCTACATAAAGAGGAAGGGCGTTTTCCCAACCACCTCCACTTCCGTTCGGTTCCAGAGCCGGGGTACCGACGGTCAGGTGAGCCTCGTGGCGCCTCTACGCCGATTTCGCGGTTGCTTCGTAGTTGGGACATGTATTAATAGGGTACTCGTACTTAAGAGTATGAAAGAGCCGGTATGGCCCCTCACTCTCATAATAACTGTGTGTTAGGGGCTGATAGTTCATCTTTTCACTGTGTTTAACTGAGCAGCTCACATTGACGAAAGGTCCCTGTTACCTATGCATGAGAGTGGATTAAGATATCATACGATTACCTCAATGCCTTGGTTACCAATTAAGCCACGGGTGTTAAATAACTCTCATTCATTGTATGAGAGTATGGATAGAGAATGCCTGTTAAGATGTTTCTTACTGCAAATTATTATGTAACTACCACTCTTAAGTAAGTCATTTGGTAGCACTCACCAGTGCTGAGACAGTGATTTCATAAGGGTAAAACATCGCAGGATGTGCGGTTTCTATGCGCACTTTGCAAATTTAGGAAGGTGTCTTTGGCAGTTAAAACAGTGGGGCAACTATCACACGTCTGTTGGGTTTTCAGTGTAAAACTATTGGCTTGAGCACAGTAAAGTTATGTGCTTACTGTGTTTCTCATTTTTTACACTACAGAGCGGGGCCTCATTCCCCCGAGCGGTTGCCGGGTGAGGTGAGGTCTTCACCCACATAAAGCTGGGTGAGTATCACTTTGAGGAAATGCCTCAGTGTGATTGAGCTAGTATGCTCTCTATAAATGCAGAATGCAAATTATTCATGCATGTGTGCCTGCACGGTCCCAAATTGTGTGTATTGGTGTGTGTGTGCAATCTGGCGTTGTCTGACATAGTGTCTTTTTGTTTTTTGTTAGGAAGAAGAATTATTCCTCTCCCTCCAGTGGACACCTAAGTATTTAAGGTCCTGATATATATGTAACTTTGTTAGTACATGTTTATACTCTGCACCTATACACTTTATATGCAGTTGCAGTAGCTATTTTTGTCAACCGGTCCTGAAGAAAGCCGGGCTAGATGCCCTTATGGCTGAAACATGTCGACCATACTGCACAGCGCCAGTGGGTAGCCTTACTACCCAGCGTGTTTTTTTTAATCTTTGACACTTGACTTCTGTTTAAACGCTCCTGAAGTCTGGGTAGTCAATTTTAACATTATTATTTGAGCACTGCACTTTTTTCATTAACATCACTCAGAGATGTAAATCATGATCAGTACTTTTGACATCCATTCCCGCACTGGCATTATTGGGGCGGCTTTGGGATGGCATGATAAACAGTTCCCACATGACGTAAACTCCACCAAATGGGTGGTCTGATGGGAATTGTTTCAGCCTTCCGACATGAATGCCTTACACTTTTGACAGCCCATTTTTCACGCACCCATCACCAGTACCGCACTGGTACTGTTGTAGGCACACACTTTTCCCTGACTTGATCTGCTCTTTTGTTTGATTTATTTTTTAGACCACTTGCGACATCCAAGTCTGTATCAATATTCAATTCCTCTAGAAGTTGCCCCATTTCCATAGGACTGTCTTCCTGTTCAGTGATAGATAACAGTACATGAATTGCTTGCACATCTTTTATTGTTAGTTCATCATTGATCAAAACATCAGGAATATTCTTTACATTTTTATCGCTAGGTGTTTTTCCTGCAAAGTGTTTTTTGAGTTTGAGACCGCGGACAAATTTAAACAAATCTATTTTGATTTGACAGATGTCACCTGTGGAGTAGGGATTGAAGTTAAGGCCTTTGGAGAGAAGATTGGTCATATCGGGAGTTAAAGGAAGAGAGGAAAGATTTATTACTTGGACCTCTTTACTTTCATTCATTGTTTCTTTGTTGTTCCTGATCTTAGTTTTTTTCGGTAATCCTCGTTGGCCACCCCTGCTGCCTCTGTGCGTCTTAGATTTTGTGTCCCTCTTTGGGGTAGAGCCCTGTATCCTTTTCGAATCCGCTCTATTTCTACTAAAAAAGGAGTGCTATTGGCATCTAAGGTATCACTCATTTCTAGCTCTGGTTCACTTGTACCAGCAGTGTTGAGAGATGTGTTAATGGACGAGACAGAGCTAGGGGCAGATGCGTTCTCGCCGGATTTTTTGGGGTTGGTTGATCGAATCATTGCATCGTATTTGCGATCATAAGTGAAAATTCTACCATTGCGGTAGTCTCCATCGTCTCTCTTTATCTGTCTAGCTTTTCTTTCTTTTATTTCATCCTGATGTTTAGATAAGACCTCATCTAAAATGGTGTAATTTTTCACCGTGGGTTCTGGTAAGTTGAGGTCTGTTATTTCTTTTTCAAGGATCGCAATTTCTTCTAGTAATTTAATGGATTTGCGATCAGCGCTCTCTATTAAAATGTCCATGAGAGCAAAAGAATTGTTAGTTACAGAGTCTTCCCATTTTTTTAAAAGATCAACATCCAGATTGTCGTAGGTGGGAAAGATTTGGGAGCGTAAGCCTCTGGGTATCTGTTTTAGTCGCATGTACTGCTTGAGCGTGGTGGCATCCCACCATCGTGAACTCTCTTGTTTTTTCAGTCTTTCTAATTTTTTTAATTTGTCTTTTAAACCCTCAATACGGGGGGGACCAGATATGGCCGTGGCAGTGTGTGTCGGCATGCCCTTGGCTAGATTTTCAAAAAGATCAGCAGCTATTTTGTCCCTGTTCATGATGAAGTGATTACAGTAACCTTGGTGTGCTCCAAGGTATGAATACAGTTGGGATACAGAAAAAACTAAACGGGGGGGCAGCCCTCTCTGGAACCGGTATGTATAAATTACAGCTAGGAGGATATTTAGGTTTTCCAGAATTTCCAGGCGCACAGCCAGAGTACCCGCAAGGTAGTAGTAAGAGTTATTGAGTAGTTGGTATAGGCAATGAGGCGAACGGTAAATCCTCACAACCGCTCAGGGATGGACCAAGAACTGATCCATACGAAACATAAGAAAACAGCAATGCCCCTGCGCTATACAATATAGATATGTAATTTTTTAGTGTTAAGAGTATCAGTACTGTCAATAGAAAAGCATTGGAGCACCACCAATATCATTCAACATTTGAACATTTGACGAACAGGTTTGACAAAATAGAGGTTTCAATAGGTTCCGTTGTTGGTGTGATAGTTCTGTTTATTGTTCTTATATAAGGGCCAACACGTGTTTCATCGCAGGGAAACAGACTGCGAATCTTCAGGGCTAAATAGAAACATACAGATTACATTTAAGATCATGTTTGTGATGCCAATGTGTAAGAAGGTGACTTGATAGTGTCACCCATTGTGGAAAAAGCATGCCATTATGTGACTTCGTGGCAAGGTGCATCGAGATCATTGGTTCAGTGACATTCATGACTTTTAATGCTATCTGACTAATCGATGCGATCTGTAGACAAAAGAAACATTGGCCGAAGGAAGTAATATTGGTGACGTGAACTAAGTGTAGAGTGTGTAAAAAAGAAAGATTTCGAAATCCCAAGTGACTGATATAGAGTATTTACGAAATTCTGTTAACATCCTAAGAAAAAACCTTAATGGAAACTTTTGTAGGGTCTATAACTGTTCAAAATTATTTCTTCGTTTATTTTATTTGAATTTACTAGTCATCTCGGGGGTGTAAAGGGATCTTAATTATGCTGCTCTTATCGTTGCATGTTTTTATTTTCGTTTATTTCAAATTTATATCCTCAATAAACCACCATCATTTGATGTGGACTCAAGATGGGGGCTAGATTGGTAAGTCCTGGGTATTTCCGATTAGTGTAGAGTACTGATCAGTGGATCGACTCTTTATTCTGTCTACAGTAAAACGGGTAAGAAATAAAAATAAAAAATAAAAAATATACAAATTCCACGGGGGAAAGAGATTGCTAATGACAAGAGAGATTCATGTTGATGATTACTCTAAGAAAAAGGCCAACGTCGGTATGTAAAGCACATGCTCTGGCGATTAAAAAATTGGTAAAACAAATGAACAAAAAACTAAAGAACAAGAATATTAATAAATGAATAGGCTCACCCTCATAGTTGAAGGGCGTAACCACATCGGTTTAGTGTGTGGTATGGAATCCTGTGTCCGGAGTTTCCAATAAATATGTCAACAATAAGCTCCGCGAGACCTGATGAGTCTAAGGGGAATGTATGCGTATACTTATTAGGCTGTTTATCAGATAGTCTACATATGGAGAAAAGGAACTGAAAAACACTAGAAAGACCCACCTCGATGGTTACAAAATAATATATGAACCGGGAGGAGAATAAACAGGTTACTACAGATGCCAACGCTGTATCTTACGAGGCAAGGCAGGTGCACCTATAATAACACGTGATAGGGAGAGAAAAACGGGAGGATGTGTTGGAGATAATCTGTTTGAGTAACGCGGAAAGCATCTGGTGTGTAACACCCAAAATGCGGAGGGCAGAGCTCGCTTACCTCCTCTTTGTTGGTCTCCCTCTTGTATTTCCCGGCGCCGTTTTCCAAAGACGGTCATGTGACCGGAACTCAGGCCGGAATATGTACCGGTGAGGCGCTTCCTAAGCTGAAAACGACTAGACCGTCGACTACTTTAGAGTCTGTAGATTTATTGACCAAGTAAAGAAGAAATACTATGTAAAAAACACCCGTACGTCGAGTGTTGGTAGACTATCCTGTGTAATGTGACATTAAATCGTTTGTCAATGTTACTTACAGGACTTTGCATTTACAATGGGAAAATTCGAATAGAACCTATAGTAGATTATTCGGTTTCTCTAACCAGTGTTAAAAGGAGTTTAGTTAGTACAATTAATATATGTGATTAAGCATGTGCGAGAATGTGCTCGTAAGCGCCGTATATGTTTGGTTTAAAACATATACATGTATAATATTTAATCTTCGATAATAGACACCCGGATAGATTCAAAATATCTGGGGTCATGGATATTATGGTGGATTAGTGTGATTCCACCTTTCAGGATTTATTCCTCATATTCACTATGTATTATAACTCTGGGGAGTTACTGATATTAATCAGTGAGTATAATATTGAGCATAGAACACAAATGAATGTACAGTCTGTGCAGAAACGATTCAAGACAATATTTTGTCTGATCACAATATTTTGTCTAATCAAAGTTAGTGGTCGGAACTGGCTAACTACAAAAAAGTGGAGCAAGAGAACACATTAAAAGATAGAGCAAAGCGCCACAAGATTTACAGAAATATTAGTTCCCTAGAAAGAATTGCATCTCTGGGTCATAGTTTAAACCGTGTTCGATACTTTGAAGACGCATAATCCAAGTCGCTTCTTTACGTCTGAGTGCCAACTCTCTGTTGCCACCTCTTACATGCATAGGCACCGTCTCAATTCCAAAGAAAGATACTGAGAAATCTTCTGTGTCAGCCTGGCATGTGGCCACATGTAAGGCCACTGGATACTTCGGATCTTGTTTTTGTATGGCCCTCATGTGCTCGGAAATTCTCTCCTTCAATGCTCTGATAGTACTTCCGACGTATAGTTTGCCGCATCGGCATTCTATTATGTATACCACATATTTTGTGATACAGTTGATGTTTACTCTTATGTCATATGTCTCTTTGTTTGGTCCATTGAAGTGTTTGGTTTTGTGCTTTGCCCATTTGCACATGGTGCAAAAGCCACATTTGAAAAATCCGTTGCTGCGTTGCGTTAACCAGTTAGGGGTCATATCGATTCGTGGGACTGTAGGACTTAGTCTATTTCTCAAAGTTCTCCCTTTGCGGAAAGTGATTTGAGGAGTTATGGGTATTATTTCTCTCAGTGTTGAATCTTCTCTAAGCAGACCCCAGTGTTTGGTCATACTGTGTCTGAGTGATTGATGCAGTGCATTATATTCAGTGATCATTCTCACTGTTGAGTCTTTCGCCAAAGAAGAGTCTCTGGGTTTCAACGTGTCAGGTCTCTTTATTTTGGAGAGTTTCTTTTTCGCTTGAGAAAGGATGGTTTTAGGGTACCCCCGTTTCTCAAATCTCGTTTCCATATCTTGTATAGTTGTTTCGAGAGTCTTGTCATCACTACAATTGCGCCTGGCACGGAGGAATTCTCCAAAGGGTATCGATCTGATTTGGTGGAAGGGATGGAAGCTATCAGCTCTCAAAATGGCATTGCACGAGGTAGGCTTCCTGTACAGTTTGCTTTGTAATTTATTTTCCTTCACATAGAATTCAAGGTCCAGGAATTCTATGTGTGTTTTGCTTGATTTCATGGTGAAGTTTAATTCCCAATCATTATGATTGAGATGATCAAAAAAACTTAGTAGTAGTTCCTCTGTGCCTGTCCAAAGTAAAATGCAGTCATCTATGTAGCGACCCCAAAATAAGATGGAGTCAGTATACATACTGCCTTGGTTGCCCCAAATGTGATCATCTTCGAAAGCACCCATAAAAAGATTGGCGAAAGAAGGGGAAAATTTTGAACCCATGGCTACACCACGTTTTTGTTGGTACCATTGTTTGTGGAAGATGAAAAAATTGTTGGTTAAGATTAAATTCATCATTGAGATTAGCATTTGTGTGTGTGCCCAGAGAGACAAACTATACGTCGGAAGTACTATCAGAGCATTGAAGGAGAGAATTTCCGAGCACATGAGGGCCATACAAAAACAAGATCCGAAGTATCCAGTGGCCTTACATGTGGCCACATGCCAGGCTGACACAGAAGATTTCTCAGTATCTTTCTTTGGAATTGAGACGGTGCCTATGCATGTAAGAGGTGGCAACAGAGAGTTGGCACTCAGACGTAAAGAAGCGACTTGGATTATGCGTCTTCAAAGTATCGAACACGGTTTAAACTATGACCCAGAGATGCAATTCTTTCTAGGGAACTAATATTTCTGTAAATCTTGTGGCGCTTTGCTCTATCTTTTAATGTGTTCTCTTGCTCCACTTTTTTGTAGTTAGCCAGTTCCGACCACTAACTTTGATTAGACAAAATATTGTGATCAGACAAAATATTGTCTTGAATCGTTTCTGCACAGACTGTATATTCATTTGTGTTCTATGCTCAATATTATACTCACTGATTAATATCAGTAACTCCCCAGAGTTATAATACATAGTGAATATGAGGAATAAATCCTGAAAGGTGGAATCACACTAATCCACCATAATATCCATGACCCCAGATATTTTGAATCTATCCGGGTGTCTATTATCGAAGATTAAATATTATACATGTATATGTTTTAAACCAAACATATACGGCGCTTACGAGCACATTCTCGCACATGCTTAATCACATATATTAATTGTACTAACTAAACTCCTTTTAACACTGGTTAGAGAAACCGAATAATCTACTATAGCTTCTATTCGAATTTTCCCATTGTAAATGCAAACTCCTGTAAGTAACATTGACAAACGATTTAATGTCACATTACACAGGATAGTCTACCAACACTCGACGTACGGGTGTTTTTTACATAGTATTTCTTCTTTACTTGGCCAATAAATCTACAGACTCTAAAGTAGTCGACGGTCTAGTCGTTTTCAGCTTAGGAAGCGCCTCACCGGTACATATTCCGGCCTGAGTTCCGGTCACATGACCGTCTTTGGAAAACGGCGCCGGGAAATACAAGAGGGAGACCAACAATGAGGAGGTAAGCGAGCTCTGCCCTCCGCATTTTGGGTGTTACACACCAGACGCTTTCCGCGTTACTCAAACAGATTATCTCAAACACATCCTCCCGTTTTTCTTTCCCTATCACGTGTTATTATAGGTGCACCCGCCTTGCCTCGTAAGATACAGCGTTGCCATCTGAAGTAACCTGTTTATTCTCCTCCCGGTTCATATATTATTTTGTAACCATCGAGGTAGGTCTTTCTAGTGTTTTTCAGTTCCTTTTCTCCATATGTAGACTATCTGATAAACAGCCTAATAAGTATACGCATACATTCCCCTTAGACTCATCAGGTCTCTCCGAGCTTATTGTTGACATATTTATTGGAAACTCCGGACACAGGATTCCATACCACACACTAAACCGATGTGGTTACGCCCTTCAACTATGAGGGTGAGCTTATTCATTTATTAATATTCTTGTTCTTTAGTTTTTTGTTCATTTGTTTTACCAATTTTTTAATCGCCAGAGCATGTGCTTTACATACCGACGTTGGCCTTTTTCTTAGAGTAATCATCAACATGAATCTCTCTTGTCATTAGCAATCTCTTTCCCCCGTGGAATTTGTATATTTTTTATTTTTTATTTTTATTTCTTACCTGTTTTACTGTAGACAGAATAAAGAGTCGATCCACTGATCAGTACTCTACACTAATCGGAAATACCCAGGACTTACCAATCTAGCCCCCATCTTGAGTCCACATCAAATGATGGTGGTTTATAGAGGATATAATTTTGAAATAAACGAAAATAAAAACATGCAACGATAGGAGCAGCATAATTAAGATCCCTTTACACCCCCGAGATGACTAGTAAATTCAAATAAAATAAACGAAGAAATAATTTTGAACAGTTATAGACCCTACAAAAGTTTCCATTAAGGTTTTTTCTTAGGATGTTAACAGAATTTCGTAAATACTCTATATCAGTCACTTGGGATTTCGAAATCTTTCTTTTTTACACACTCTACACTTAGTTCACGTCACCAATATTACTTCCTGCGGCCAATGTTTTTTTTTGTCTACAGATCGCATCGATTAGTCAGATAGCATTAAAAGTCACGAATGTCACCGAACCAATGATCTCGATGCACCTTGCCACGAAGTCACATAATGGCATGCTTTTTCCACAATGGGTGACACTATCAAGTCACCTTCCTACACATTGGCATCACAAACATGATCTTAAATGTAATCTCTATGTTTCTATTTAGCCCTGAAGATTCGCAGTCTGTTTCCCTGCGATGAAACACGTGTTGGCCCTTATATAGGAATAATAAACAGAACTATCACACCAACAACGGAACCTATTGAAACCTCTATTTTGTCAAACCTGTTTGTCAAATGTTCAAATGTTGAATTATATTGGTGGTGCTCCAATGCTTTTCTATTGACAGTACTGATACTCTTAACACTAAAAAATTACATATCTATATTGTATAGCGCAGGGGCATTGCTGTTTTCTTATGTTTCGTATGGATCAGTTCTTGGTCCATCCCTGAGCGGTTGTGAGGATTTACCGTTCGCCTCATTGCCTATACTAACTACTCAATAACTCTTACTACTACCTTGCGGGCAGTCTGGCTGTGCGCCTGGAAATTCTGGAAAACCTAAATATCCTCCTAGCTGTAATTTATACATATCCCAAGCGAAGACGACTCCAAACCCATCAGCTGACAGCCATTCCCCAAGGGACAAAGGCAAGCTAAAGGAGACGGGTGGGTCAAAAGCACCAGATGGAAGGGCCTGGGCCTCCATCTTAAAAACCATGCAACTGTCTGTGGAGGCGCTACAATACCAGTCTGACAAGATGGACATACAGCTATCTCTATTAAACACTCTGTCTGTGTTCACAGAAGGCATAGATGAAAAGCTGGGGGGTCTCAATGGCCTAATCAGAAGAGCACAGATAGAGGCACACCTCCAATGCGGCTGCAGTCATATTGTGGACAAACTAACAACCCTTCCATCAATGCTTACCACGGTGCTCAATGAGTTGAAGAATACATCATCATCCATCCCTGTTCGCTCCCCATCTGGTGGCCCGACCTTTGACCCCTCAGCTCTTGAAGCAAGGAAGGAGGATAGGGTAACTCAACTAATCAGAACATTAAAGGCAGTAACTTTCGCACTTAGCAAAAAGTGGGGTCTCCACTCACTGTCAGAGAATGTTTCAAGACAGTTCAAGCTGACCCAGCCATTACCAAGGCAAATGCCAAACAACGCCGCCAGCAGAAAAGGAAGGGACAGAACCAAAAATGACTTTTTCTTAATCAAGCAGCTACCTACTCAATCTTCAGCAAACAGTGCTCCAAATTAGAGACTGACCCCAAAGAGGGGGGCAATCAAAATACAGCTCCAGCTCAAAACAGTATCCCTCAAAATACAGTAGCATCTCCTGGCCTTTCTAGCACCGAAAAGTCTTCTAGCCGATATCGGATGCAGGAACTCGTCACAGGCAATGATGGCTCTCCATAGAGGAAGTGCTAACATCGACCCAAGCATAGCTCCCTTATCACCATTACAAAGGCCATTAAACAATCCAACTCGGCCTAATGGACAAAAAGAATCTCAAATACTTACCGACCCTGTAATAGAAGAAAATAGGGTGTCTAATATGGACGCAACCTAGCAAATCATCACTAATCATCATGTCAATAAAGATCAGATAAACAACTGCACAAACTACAATATTCAAAAACCTGCACGACTGAGAAAAGGAAAACAAATATGGAAGGCCCCAGATCAGTTACTTCAGGGCTCTCTCCCCTTACAGGATCTGAGGCCACCCAGCGAATTAACGCGAACAACAAACATTGGAACCAATTGCAGCCCCCACATATGAGGTTGAGTTACTGCAACCAACGGAGGACGTACAACTTAATAAGCAGCATGACCCCGCATTGCAGTCTGGGGAAACCACAAGCAATGTGCAGGCCTCGAAAAGATTGCCAATCAGCTCGAGCCTTACATTGCTCAAACCTGAGTATACTTCAAAAGGGCACCAAGATATACTGAATAGTAATATTTTGAAACTATTAAGGGCTATTCGTAACCTAGCAAATCTGAATACAACTGACCTTCTTGCAATAGAGGTTCTTACACCCGAAAATCCAGCAATGCCTGAGGCAATGAGGGCTTCATGGAAAACAGTTGCTATCGCTCAAAGAGTATTAAACGAGCACCACACCATCGAAGCTTGGGGAATCAAGGTTACTTCATATAAAAATCCAGACTATCCAACGCCTCTTCTAAACCTCAGTCCAAGACCCAGCTCCAATCGCCGCCCAAGGCCCCAACCTCGGTCTCAGAAGGGCACTGGGCTCTTCTCTCAACCAAGGCCTCTCTGCCAGGGTCCTGACCACGCGTTCTTTCGGGAAGATGCAGTACTTGGAGATAGCCTCCGGCATGCTGGGCCAATTTCAAGAACTCTAAACCTTTTTCCAGCAACTCAATGACATCACATCCAAATGGACATAGGTAACAGTCCACAAAAAGAAACAGAGATTTGCCTCTGCTCATGGAACATCAATGGCTTAGCTTCAAAAGCTTCTGACCCAGACTTCCTGCAATACTTTAATATGTTTTATATAATTCTGTTGCAGGAAACATGGCTGACAGAACTATTACATATACTTGGGTTCCATTGCTTTGCCATACCAGCTACAAAAGGTGGGAAAACCGGTCATTGCTGAGGTGGGCTGGCAATCTATATATTGACAACTACCAAATATAGAGCAGTTGCAGTCTGTCCTGAAACAGAGGTTGATTTAGCAATTAAATATACTTTCTCCTTGGCGGGGGCACAAAATTAAGTAATGATCATAAATGCATATATCCACCCAAAATGTTTAGCAACCGTTTCGGCGAAGCTATTTGGCCAAATAAATACCTACATAGGCAGTACTCAATCACCAAACATTATTCTGTCGGAGAACCTGAATTAATACTTGCTGGATCGTCAGATGAAAATGAAGCAAGACTCCTATCTTCAATTTGCAATATATCAACACAAGGCGGCTTCACCCATGGGAAAACCAACAAGATAAATAAAGGTCTCCTCGAAGATTTGGAACACTCTAACCTCTGGGACCTCAACTGAAGATTTGCAGGTGAAATTCCTCCTGTAGCCAGTTACTATACTGCAACAACTTCCTTGATTTTGGATTACACCTTTGCCAGTCTCTCGTTGTTCTCATTCATAATTGCTTTAGAATGGTGGCAAGGGGGACAGCGATCATTGCCCACAAGAAATATCCTTAGCCGCAACAGCTCCTACTGGCTTCCAGCCGGCCCTACTCTGGGGCTTCAACTATACGTCAGACTATAAGAGAATTAAATTTACGGCAGACAACATCGAGTCCTTGTCAGAATCGGCATTGAATCTTATACTCTCATACCCGATCAATATGGATCACATACAAATCTGGGAATGTTTTACAACGAATCTCAGCGAACTATATGTGTCGCAAATAAAAATGAAGCGCCCTCTGCTACTCGAGCAAGCGCAAAGGCTAACTACAGCATAAGGCGTGCAAATCAGAAGCCTCAAAAGAACTATAAATGGCTCAATAAGGTCCTTGCGTCATTATCCTGAGAACTTCTTGCTACTCTCCTCTCTGCAACAGCAAAGAACTAACCTAAAGAAGTTGAAATGGGACATAAACAAAAACCTCAAAGACGACATCTGGGCTAAACTCCTCCATAACATAAAACGAAATGATAGCGCCAGTTTCTGGAAAACGGTAAATACAATCATCAACCCACAACATGGGGGAACCTCATCACACATATTAGAGGAAACCTGGGCCAATTATCTAAATACCCACTTCAACTACCAAACAGCGAGCTCCACACACTTGGACCAAATCGGGGCAGCTCCGATTGACAGCTCCGTGGTTAATCAAACAAACGAAAGAGTTCCACACAAATCCTCAGACTTAAATCAACACCCAGAAGAAATGACAGACACAGCAGAGCATCTACTAATCAAGCAGCAGATCAGAAACGGAAGAAAGGAAGGGGTGCCGGGCCCAAATGGAATCCCACCCGCTCTGTTCAAACAGAGGGCAACAGTGTGGGCAAGAATGCTTCACCCCATATTTTGGGCAGTGAGACTATGGGCTGTCATCCCTGATTCATTGAAAGGCTCCGCAATGGTTCCCATCCACAAAAGTGGGGACAAGGCTTCACCAGGTAATTATTGGTTAGTGGCACTAATAGATAACAAGGCCAAATATTTTGAGGGGTACGCTGCTGAAGAGCTTACATCTTGGGCAGACAACAGTGACATAATTCCATTAAACCAGAATGACTTTCGCAAGAGGCACAACAACGAACATCTTGACATTCTATCTGCTTATAGATGCAGCAATCTCGAAGAAAATTCAGCTGCACTTTTGTTTTATCTATTTTAGTGCCACCTTCGAAAATGTGTACAGGTCTAGACTGTGAGTGAAGCTAGCCTGCTAGGATATCCCAAATGCCCTTTTAAAAATGCTAATGCTGGGGTGTGGCCAAGGACGTCAAGATGGCGGTCGCACTTTAAGTGCGCTCCGGACCCCCATCCGTCATCCTTCCTTCACCCATGCAAGCAGCCACCATCTGCGATCTTTGACGCTGCCCAGGCACTCACCTACTCCTGCAACATCCTCCGGTGCCGGTTGCGGCCCCTGCCGGAGCCCGAACGCCACTCTAGCCTACTCCGCCTGCCCGGGCCTCGCGCCAGACAAAATGGCGTCCCCCAGGTGAGGGACGCGGTGACTTCGAGCCGCGGCCGCGGCTGCCCAGTCTCGGACCCGTGCCCGTGCCCTGGTGAGCCCTAGCTCGTCGGCAGGGCGGCCTGCCCCGTTTGCGGTTCCGTGGGTGCCATCTGCAGACCCGGCTGCCCGAAGTACGGACTCCCGTGGACCCCGGGGCCTGGCGGTGTGGAGGCGGGCCCCGTGGGAGTCCGCCTGCTGCCCTGTGTCCGCTGCTGGTTCGGAGGCTGCCCGGAGCTGCAGTAGGACGCCTACGCCTGCGGGGGCTGTTCCATGCATCGGGGCCCTCCCGCCCGGCTTTGGCGATCTCCTGTGGAGCGGAGGTCGGTGACCAGGCGCTGGGTCTGGAGGACCCGCCATTGTTGCTGCCCCGGCGGAGCCGCTGAGGGAGAGTGGCGTCCCACGCTGTCCCAGATGGTGACGCGGCCGGACTCGGCTTGAGGGGGTGTTTGAGGTTGGCTGTTCCTGCCTCCCTCCCTGCAACACGCCGATCTGCACCGGAGTGAGGCCCTGCCTGGCCCTGGCCTCGGGGCCTTCCTGACTGCCCTGCCCAGTGGACGCCTGCGCTGGAACGCACCACTGCGGACCCACTTGATTTGGGAGAGGAGAGTGAGGTGAGGAGGGGGCAGGGAAGGGGTTGGTGCCCCTGGGACTGGTGTGTGGGCTGGGAGACCGCCTGTCTCTGCCTCCCCCGCGCCACGCCTGCCACCGGGACTGCCCGCTGCCCCTCCCCACCCTGAGAAAACTGGTCTGGGACCCTCTGCCTTAGGACCTGGTCTAGCCTCCCCTGCGATCCCCAGCCACCCTGCGCTGGACAGCCGTGCTACCCTAAGCCCCCTCCTCTGCTCCTGATTGAAGGCCTGTCCTGTGCGGCCGTCCACCGAGTTTCCCCTGGCCGTCTTGCCACCTGCCTTCTTCAGGGTGCAACCTGTGGACTGGTGAGGGAGCCGCCTGACCCCGGTCCTGCCTTTTCACGGCTGGGGCTAAGCCCAGCGCCCTGAGACATTGTGCCCGGAGCGGCCCCTGGTGCGCTTCCCCCCTCCCTGGATTACCTCCTTCCACCCGAGACGCGGCGGATTCCCTCTCCCCTCTGATCCTCAGCCCTTCGCGTCCTCCCTCCTGCACCGAGGGGGAACCCGGAGCCCAGGGGTTCCCCCTCGTCCCGGCCTGTACTACCCCGGGAGCTGACCTCCTGCATCCATCGGGGGATCGTGTGTTCTGATCACCTGCACCTGCGACGCCCGGCTTCTTGACCCTGAGATCGGAGCATCGCCGCGCCATGGGGAAGCCTTGGGCGCCCGCGGTCTCTGTGCCCGCTGCGCAGACGACCCTGGACAAATATGCCAGGACGGACCGAGGGACGGGTGTGGACAAACTGCCTGGCCCTGATCCGGCTGGAGGGGACTTACCAACCATCCTTCAGGCGATCTCGACCTCACAGTCATCGGTCGAGGCCAAGATAGGGGAAGTTAAAATTGACGTCTCCCTCATCTGCCAAGACCTCCGCAAAGCCACGGAGCGCCTTACGGAGGCTGAGTCCCGGATCTCCACGGTTGAGTACGATGTCTCCACCATTAAGACCCAAATGGCTCGCCTCCAGTCGCAGACCGCTGAGCTTCACCGCCGGGCTGAGGATGCGGAGAACAGGGCGCGGCGGAATAACCTGCGCCTCCTGGGATTCCCGGAGGGTGTCGAGCGGGCGGACGCGGCTACCTTCCTGGAAGACTGGATCCGCACCTGGATGCTGAAGGACAAGCTCTCCCCATGGTTCGCAATTGAGCGTGCCCACCGCTACTTGGACCCCGAGCCACCACCAGGTGCCCATGCTCGACCATTTATCCTCCGTGTTCTCAACTTTCGGGATCGAGATGCCATTTTGAGAGCTGATCGGAGGTTCAGGCAACTACACCACCGAGACTCCGGGATAATGATTTTTCCCGACTACTCTAGAGAAGTCCAGTCCCAACGCCGTTCCTACGAGGAGGTGAAGCAGAAGCTTCGGGCGATGCACCTCTGATATGGGCTCCTCTTCCCCGCCGGCTCAAGGTCTTATTCCAGGGTCGAACTCTCTTCTTTGATTCCCCGCAAGCGGCGTGGACCTAGGGCACGGAGGAGAGGCCCCTCCAACTGCAGAAGACCCGTTCCCCGCCTCGAGTGGCCCCAGACCGCCTGGGCAGTGATGCACCCAAGCCCAGGTGATGCAGGACCGGATCCCGCAGGAGGGGGTCGCGCGGGGTGAGGAGCTCCCGCTCGCCGGGTCCTGGAGCCCATCGGGCCTCCCCTGAGGTGCGACAGCGCGACCCTGAACCATCTTCGCTGACCCCATCCCTGATTGACCTGCGCTCAGCCCCTGGACCCGCCGACACCCTGCGGCGCGCATTCTCCAACACTGACCTCTCCAGAAGCCCAATGCTTCGTGGCTCAGGAGGGGACTCTGACTCCTGACTGAAAGCAACTCTGTTTTGATCTGTTTTGTTGGAGCCTGGGGATTTATGCCCGGAACTGAAGAGGCAGGGCCAAATGCAGCTAAGCCTGTGGCTCGGATCTACTGTTGCTCCCTGACTCTGGCGTCTGGGGGCATGAAGTCCTTCTTGTACCGCCATAGGGGTGCTGACCTGTTCATGAACTGTCATCCGTCTACTGCTGCACCTGAATTGTGATGTTTTCGTATAGCACTGCTGGTTTGTATCCTGCATCATGGAGGGGGATCCTCCCTTATTGGTTTTCTAGCCATAGTCCCTACCCCTAGCTAACCGTTTTAGTTTAGCGCTTGTCCTACAAGGTTGTAGCTAGTTAAGGGCAACAGATGCTTCCCGTTTCGAAGTATAGGGTGGGGGGAGTTGGGGGGATGGGAGGGGGGAGGGATCGTTGTCCCTCAAGAGTTTGTTGTTATTTTTGGCCCCCTACGGGCCACCTCAGTTGTTTCTTATTGCTGGTCACTTGCCCTTTTCGCCTGCCCTGGCACCCGTATGCACCCCTGTCTCCACATGACACATTCCGGTTCCCCGAGCTTGACCTTGACCTGCCCCCTGCTCACGGGGGGCAACCTATCCCTTATGGTCTGGTTCTTGCTGACCGACTCCAGACTGCCTTACTCTACCTGTATGTACAATCACGAGCCCCACTGTCCCCTGCGTTGGCTACGTATGCCCCAGCATGCGCCCGAAGTCCCGAACATTTCTGGACCTCCCCCTGGTTGAGGGGATGCCCCCGTATCCCATCCGTTTAGCGTCAGATCACGCCCCTCCACATGCCCTACATCTCTGACACTCCACTCCACATCCTCTCCTGGAATGTGAATGGCCTCCTTGACCGTATCAAACGCACGGCGCTGCTGCGTGCAGCCTGCCGCCACATGCCTGATGCCCTGCTCCTCCAGGAGACCCATCTACTGGGCTCCCACTGTCAATTCCTTGCATGCTACGGGTTCGATCGGGTCTGGCATTCCGGCTTCGCCAGAGGCTCCAGGATGGTGGCCGTTCTTCTACGGCGAGGGCTTCCATTCACCGTAACTCATGTCGTCACCGATACTCAGGGTACATACGTGGCGGTGTCGGGCCTGGTTGAGGGTAGCCCCCTGAACCTCCTCTCCGTCTATGTCCCCCCCGGCCCTCCTGTCCTCCACCCTTCCACACCTCACGCGAGTGGTCTCTTCCCTCCCCCCGGGCCTCACAGTTGTCTGGGGTGACTTCAACGCTGTCCTCCAGCCCTCCAAGGATGTGTCGAGCCCCCCCTCGGCACAGCGGCGCACCTACACGAAGTGTCTTGAGGGCTGGGCTTCGGCATTAGGACTCTGTGATGTGTGGAGGGTGTGAAACCCCCGACTGACGCGCTACACCCATACGTCCGCCGCCCACCGGAACCACTCTCGGATAGACTTGATCCTGATGCCCGCCACTGACTGTCAGCTGGTGTGTGGGTAGGAGATCCTCGCTCGAGGGATCTCGGATTACTCCCCTGTCACTGTCAGCATTGGATCCTCGTCTCCTGGCCCTAGGACTACCTGGCGCCTCAACGCGTGGTACCTGCAAGACCCCGACTTGGTGGACTCGGTCGAGAACTCCGGCACTACTTTCCGCCAATGTGGGATCGGTCTCTTCACAGGAGACGCTCTGGGAGGCCGGTAAGGCAGTGCTCCGAGGTGTCGCTAGGGGACTTGGCCATGCCAAACGTGCAGCTCAGTCTGCCCATCTGGCGCAAATGGAGTCCACGGCCCTCCGCCTAGAGCGGGACCAACTGGAGGCCGACGCCGCAGATTCCTCCAGACAACTGGCCCTGGTCCGAGACGAGATCCGGCGGGTCTCTTTGGAGGCTGCCCAAATGCTCTGGCGATCCTCAGTCGCTTGTGATCATTTATGGTTGGGGCGACAAAAACGGGAAACTGCTTCATAATTTGATCTTCTATCCAAGCGCTTTCCGTATTATCCCCGAGATCCGTGCGGCCGATGGGACTTCCCAGGTGGCGTCCCAGGGCATTGCGCAAGCGTTCGCCTGCTACTACGAGGCCCTCTACGCCGCGCGCCCCACCAGTGCCTCGCTCGCAGGCCTGATGGCAGAATCCGGAATGTCTCTGCCTTGTCCCCCTAAGGAGATAGCGGACACCCTCGATGACCCGCTCACCTCAGAGGAAATCCATGGGGCCATCGCCCTGCTACATTCCGGCAAAACGCCCGTGCGGGATGGTTTCCCCCAGGAATACTATTCCACGTTCCGGGAGGATCTGGTGCCCCACCTGACGGAGCTCTTTCGACATGTGGTGGAAGACGGGTCCTTTCCGCCCGAATCAGACGTGGCAACCATCGTGGTCATCCCAACGACACACCCACCCTCCCTGGACTGTTCCGCCTTCAGGCCCATCTCCCTGATTAACACCGAAATCAAGATATACGCCACCGCCATCGCCCAGAGGCTCCGCCCTCTCCTACCTGACCTGGTCCACCCTGATCAGTGCGGCTTCATGCCAGCCAGGGCCACCCGCCATTGCATCCGCCATCTCCACCTTGCCCTGGCCCATCGCCATCGGCTCTCCCCTTACCTGGCCCTTCTTCTTCTTGATTTTGAGAAGGCATTCGACACGGTGGACTGGGGGTACTTGGGCGACGTATTGGAGAGGATGGGCTTTGGCCTTCCCTTCCGCCGCCTGGTCCAGGTCCTCTACAATGGCCCCAGAGCCCGGGTGCTCGTCAACGGCAAGCTCTCCGCCCCATTCCCAATCCGAAGGGGCACCCACCAGGGGTGTCCTCTTTCCCCACTCCTATTCGCATTAGCGATGGAGCCCCTGGCGGCGCTCACACGACAAGACCCCTTGATTCGGGGATGGCAATGGGATCGGAGTCACGTGAACAAAATTGCCTTGTACGCGGACAACGTGATGCTCTACTTGGCTGACCCCGAATGCTCCGGCCCCAGGTCCCTGAGGTCCCTTGCGGCCTTTGAGCGGGTCTCTGGCCTCTGCCTTAACCCAGCAAAGTCCACCCTGGTCCCCCTCCATCCCTCCCGGGCCTGCTTTGACTAGCAGGATGTTATCCCCCTTCGGAAACTATCCTTTAAGTACCTGGGTGTGTGGATAACCCTCCTGCCTGAGCTGGAGTGGGCCCTCAACATCGCCCCCTAGTCGCCCGGATGAAAAGTGATCTCCGTAATTGGCAGTCCCTCCCCCTTAACCTGCTAGGACGAAGTGCCCTTTTTAAAATGATGATCCTCCCACGCTTCCTCTATATCCTACAAAATACCTCGATCCCCCTCACAAGCGGCTGGTTCCGGGAATTGGATAGTGTGTTGATTCGATTCTTATGGGAGAGGAATCGCTCCCGATTGTCACTCTCTTACTCCCGCATTCCCCCCTTTGATGGTGGTACGGGCGTTACCAACCTTTACGCCTACTACCTGGCCACCAAACTCATCGTGATCCATGACTGGTTTGTGGGGGGATGGTCTGACCACACCTACCGGGTGGAACTCACTGTTCTTGAGTTCACACAACTGCAGGGCTTCCTTTACGGCTCCCCGGTGCCCCGAGACATTCCCTCCGTCACCAGGTCGGTCCTTATGGCTTGGCACGCCGCACTTCGCCTGGTGCGCTGGGACCGGAAACTGACTAGGCAGACGTCCCTTTGGTGCGGCACCTGGTTGGGCGAAGCCACAGCCCTGGAGGCGTTTCGCCAGTGGGATCTGGTGGTGATAACCCTACGTGGTGACATGTGGGTGGGAGACCATATACGCCCCTTCTCTGACCTACAGCAGCGACACTCACTCCTACCATCCCAGTTATACAAATACCTGCCACGCCCTCCACATTCACCTCCCCGCACCCACTTCCCTTCCAGAGTTTAGTCCCCTGGGGCCAGGTCATGATGGGGGATCTGGGGAGGGGAGGGGTCTCCCGGATATACCGTGCCCTAATTAATAATTCCCCTGCATCCCTGGACCGCCTTAGAGAGCGATGGGAGGATTGGGTGGGTTCCTTGGACGAGGTTGACTGGCGTGACGCCCTTATGGCGCCCAGAACCCTAACCACATCCTCAAAACTATGCCTTGTCCAGCTCTACTTCCTCCACATGGCCTACTTGACGCCGGTTCGTCTCTTTCATGCGGGTGCACGACCCTCCCCGGCCTGTGCCTGCTGCGCTGGTACTCCGGCCGATTTCTTTCATGTGGTGTGACTTTGTCCGGCCTTGGAGCCATTCTAGAGGGGGGTGGAGAGGGAGCTGACGGGTGTGATGGGTTGGGTGGTTCCCCATGACCTGAAACATTGGCTTCTTGGAGTGTTCGATGGTCTGGACGGCTCTCGGGCCGATAAGCGCCTCCTGGGAACGGCGCTGGCGATGGCGAAACGAGACATCGCAGCCAAATGGTCCCAAAGGGCGGAACCAACCCTGTCAAAATGGAGGAGAGGGGTGGATTGGTGCGGGACTCAGGAGGAATCCGTTTTTGAAGCGCGGGGCTGCCCGGACCTTTTTCACAAGATATGGGGCAAATGGTTTGGTGTAATACCGCCGTGATCGCTTTGCTATTACATGGTGCTCGATGGGGACCAGAGACTCATTCTATCCATGCTACTTTGCTTTGTGATGTCGTGGGGGGGAATCAGGGGTGTTGTAAGGGAATGGGTGACTTGTTGCGAATGAATTTCCTTGTGTTCAAAACTTTAATAAACTTGATTATCAAAAAAAAAAATGGTAATGCTCCTCCATTCAGATACCTGGAAACAGATGAAACTAGGTACAGGGCCGCACCTGACAAGAAAAGTAAAAACAACGAAGGGCCTTAAACAGGGCTGCATGCTGGCACCTATGTTATTTAATGAATTCATGGCAGATCTACCACAGTTACTCAACACCAGCAATTCTCACGCGCCCAGGATGGGGGGCACTACTCTGTCCAATCTCCATTAGGCTGATGACGTAATTTTGCTCAGCCACACAGTAGTTGACTTGCAACATCTCCTCAACAGAAAACAATCTGTCAATTGACCTAAAGAAAACTAGGACTATGTCAATTAACAACAAAAGGAAGGAAACAGGATGCTGGCATCTGGGCGGCACACAAATAGATTCAGCGGGGGCCTACAAGTACCTAAGTGTCCACATAGACAAAGAAGGATCATTTGCTTGACACATAGAAGAGATTAAAATGAAGGGGCTGGTGCCAACACTAACCATGAAAAGCGTAACATCTAAACTATAGGGCCCAACACTGAGTCCCCTACTGGATGTAGCACAGGCTAAAATCCTACCCACATTAACTTACGGTAGTGAAGCCTTAAGAGGCAGAGATGCTAAATTGCTGGACACAACTTTAGTAAAAGCATATAGAACCATGTTTAGCCTTCCAAACTACACTTCCTAGGTGCAAATCAGGCTGAAGTTCGGCCTACTAAAGCAACCATGGGCCAGATATGGCGCATATATCAGTCAGTCAGTCAAAGCTCTTTATTTCGATTAGTTAAAATCATAAAAGACAGTGCAGAAAAACATACATTCACGCATTTAAAATAGTTAAAAAAATAAATAAGCATTTGATTGTAACAGTTCATATGTACACTATAAACAATACAAAAAAAAAAACATTGAATATATCATATACAGTTTTCCTAAAATGCCCTCAGCCCAATAAGGAAAAACAATCAGGGGTACATTATGTACGGTTTAAAGTGCATCATTGGATTTTTCAAATTAAAACCATAAGCCCCCTATTGGTCCTACAATATATTTGCAAACAAATAAGTCTCTTATTATTTATCCGGGACGCAGCAACCAGGAAACTTGCCACGCTATAAGTGACATGCAGACTTCTAAGCATTTGCAAATATAGAAGGGCAGGCCTCACTTGTACAAATCCAGCATCACGTAATATTGGGTTTAAAAATGTTTTACGCGCCTCTGAAAAATGCTCACAAAACATTACAAGATGAAGTGTGTCTTGTGTGGAGAACATATCACAAGAACATGGTGCGGCATCTTCCGCTTTCCTCCATTTGGGAAATATACCCAAAGTAAGATGAATAAGATTGAACCGAAATCTGACCAGCAAAAAGCGGTAAAAAGGCTTGGTAACAATCTTTAGATATGGTTCAATGGATGGGGAAGTTAGTAAGCCATAATTGCTTCTCACAACTGTTTTTCTTAGCTCCTGCTCCTCCCTTTCCGCCTCCAGCAGGCTCCGGAAGTTATATTTAATCCAACCTATATCCTCTTTCTTTATGCCCTCAGGAGATGTATATATTTCCGGTCGGCCTAGTCTGGCGCACGCCGCTCTAACGTACGTCAACCATGGGACCCTATCTGCCTTCTCGAGGGCTACACAGTCTTTTAGGATCAGGTGATTAAGGGTAACCTCCTCATTTAACCAAGTTTTCGCCCAACAAATTATCTGGGCCATTTTTAAATGGTCTGAGATATAACCCAAGCCTAATTCAGTGTGTAGGGAAAATGTAGGAGACGATTGCGGTAGTGACAGAAGAGTTCTGAGAAACCTATTTTCTACAATTTGTATTTTACTCAGAGGTACGTAGCCCCATTTGGCAGCCCCATAAGAAGCAATCGCTAGACACTTAGATTTGTATATCTTCAACATAGCCTCCATGGGCCTTGCTCCCAACCTCTTAGAGAAGTTCAAGAGGGCAGTTGTGGACCTTGCTACTACATTGCTCTTCAGCTTCTGCTGGGGCCCCCAGTTGCCCTTCTCATCAAAGAGGACTCCCAGGTAGGTGAAAACCGGGACCCTCGTTAGTTCGGTGCCATTGCACGTAAAGGATTTAACCTTGCTGTTCTTTCTTCATGCACCGGCCACCATTACATAAGATTTTTTAATATTTACTTTTAGGTCAAGGGACTCCATAAAGCTGCCGAAATGATCCAACAGCCTCTGTAGGCCCAAACCCGTGCGTGCAAGTAAAACAGCGTCATCCGCATACAGGAGGACCGGGATCCCCGATCCCCATATGCGCGGAATATCCAGGGACTTTTCGAGGGCATTAATATAAATCGTAAAAAGGAGTGGGGCCAGTACACAACCTTGTGTGACCCCCCTCCTAGAACTAAATTGATCTGTGCACCAGCCTTCCTGCGTAACCCTGACAGAGGCAGAGAGGTCCTGGTGAAGGTCACTTAAAAAATTAACCAGAGATGCATCTAAACCTATTTCCCGCAAGATTAGCCATAATTTTGAACGATTAACTAAATCAAACGCAGATCATAGGTCCATGAAACCCAAGTATAAAAGTCTCTCCTTAGCAATTGTACATTTACTCATGAGGAGGTGCAAATTTAAACATTGGTCCATGGTACTCCTGTGTTCTCTAAAACCATACTGGAGATTAGAGAGCACCCCCCCGCCCAGCAGCCAATCCCCCAGTTTCTGAAGAATGACTCTGCCCAGGATTTTTACAGCAGAGTCTAACAGGGAGATTGGCCTATAGCAGGCGGGTCCCCTCTATTCCCCTTTCTAAAAATAGGGACTATGACGGAGGTGGCCCATGAAGGTGGGAAACCTACTGTGGATGAGGCGTTAAACACATTGGTCAAGATCTCTGCCCAAAAGTTTGGATACAGAATATATAAGTCAGCAGGTACCCCGTCAGGGCCTGGGGCCTTATGTTTGGACATATCTCTAATAGCCCTTTCTACCTCGGCTAGCTCGAACTTGACGGGATGAGCATACCGAGCAGTAGCTGTAATAACTGTCGGTGACTCCCTTTGCTCTTTATCATAAATATTCTTAAAGTGTTGGAGCCAGCTATCATCAGGAATTACACAATCCGTGTCTAAGTTCTCCTGTTCCGAGAAGAACGGCTGGTTTATGGTAGACCAAAACTTCCTGCTATCCCTTAGCACGTCAATGGATTGGAGATTCTCCCATGCCTCCTCTTTAATTTCGCGTTGCCGATGGCAATTTTATACTCCTTATGGAGGAAAGCGACTAGAGCCCTGTCCCTATGCCTTTTTTTAAGTGCCCTAAGTAGGGCCCCATGTGCCCTCGAACAGTTACTGTCAAACCATTTGTAGGCCTACCTTGTGGGCGCTCTACAACCTTCCTCTAAATTCTTGGCAATCTGCTTACACACCGCTACATAAGCTTCTATTGTTTCAGCTCCCGAAGCAGAACCATCGAGGCAGATAGCAAGGTTAGCCTCGGCTTTGATAGCAAGGTCCTCGAAGAAAGCTTCCGGGACAATCCTATCCCATTTAATCTGTCTTCCCTGGTCTTTTGTCGATAACTTCCAATGAGCCCCCCCCCCCCCCCTTGATTCATTGTGGTCAATCAAAACCCCCAGGTCAACTTCCAGCAAAACCGGATTATGGTCACTGAAGGTTGACGTCACGACTCTGTAGACTAGTGTCTTGGCCAAGACTACAGGAGATAAGAAAATATAGTCGATGACTGAATTTGATCACCGTCTTATAGAGGTGGGAGCCCTCTCCTCCCCCTCTTCAATACCCGGTTCAAATAAGTTCATATTGGAGAGGAGGTCCTCAAGAACCTCTCCCTCTTTGCTATGCTCGAAATGGGGAACCCCCCCACTCGGTGACCCACCATGTTCACCTCGGTAACAGTCCCAAGAACAAGGATGTGTGTTAAAATCTCCCAGAAGTAACACTTCTGGTACAAAAATCTGATTGAGTTTGTAAACTGACAAAAATTGCTCCAAGGCACTAAGATGCTCATTCTGATGTGAGCCATCCTTGGAATTATAAAAACGAATTATCAAATATTTCTGCTGATCAGAAACAGTCCATTCAATTATTAAAAAATTGCCAGATCTGCATCAAGTTTTTTGAAGACGCCAGCGAGATTAAGCGAAAAAAAGGAAAAGTAAGCCCCCCTTTGGTCTCCCCACAATCCCAGGAGCAGCAGGAGTGGCAAAACTAAGGTAACCGTCCAATACAAAACTAGACGCAATGTCCCAAGTTTCCTGGAGGGCAAGAATATCGTACTGCCTTACAAACTCCAACCATATAGGATCTGTGCTTTTAGATCTAATACCTGCCAGGTTCTAGCTCAAAATTTTACATGAGGCTGTCTAGTTTAGGCCACCTACCTCATTCTTCTGCCCTACAGGTCTGGCGGGTAGTCAATCATTCGACTCCATCTGAGACAGAGGAGAGAAACAATTTGAGAGACCTATCTCTGCCCTGGATTGAAAACGGTGCGGGGAAACTGCTGTTGTGGTAGTAGGAGCCCTTTCCACCCTCTGTAACAGCCCCTGTACAGGCCTAAACTGTGGGCTGTTGTTAGCCTGGTGAAGTGTCATCTGCAAACTGGTACGAGGGGGACGTTCCCAGTTTGACGACAGAAAGTTTCCGTTTGGCCTGACCTGACTGGGGGATAGAAAAAACCCAGAGGTAATGGTCTAATACCCTTGTTAACCAAATCTGAGTCATCCCAGAATAATCTTTCAGTACTGACCCGATTATTAAAATTTACCACTACACAATCCCCCGGGATGTTTTTTAGACAGCGCCCGACCCAGCTGACCCTCCTTGCCATGATGACAGAGCTTGTAATATCGGCTCCTCCACTACTCAACTGTAAACACCACTGCCTAGCTAATTTCATGAGGTCGTGAGTTGTTTCATTAGTACCAGCCCTAGCTGGGGGGACCCCTGTGAAGACAGCCACCAAAGGGGCAACTCCAGATGTGTGCCCTGTTGTGGGTCCTGCCTGTAACCCTCTGTAATGGATCTTCTCCTATTACTAACACCAGAATTGATACTCCCCATCCCATCCCTCATAGGCACATGCTCAACACTGTCTCCAGTCTTAACAGAACTTCTCTCTGAAAGCCTCATGGTCCTTAATCGCAACATCAACCGTAGACCTATTGACAATTAATCATTGGGGCTGAACAGGGGCCCCCTTTTGACCTGTATGTTGTTTAATAAATAGATCAATTTTTTCACATTTACTCAACAGTCCCGCTACACAAGTATTAAGTGTGTCCACAATATCTTTAGCAATGGCCACAAGTGCGGGTTCCAGTCATGATGTGAACAGGTCCTCTACGATTTTACCAACATGATCCCTGAGGCTGGAGTCCATTGGATTAGTCTCAACCAGGGGTTTTTTCCTGATAGATAATTTTTTCGGTAACCTTCGCTTACAAATAGGCTTTTGTGGGTGAACAAGATGGAATGTGTCCTTCTGAAGACCGGGAGATTCCAATGGGCTTGACAGGACTGGCTGGGGCTCAACTTTGTGGGGTTTTGTGATCACAATATTCGGCTCCAGGGGTATAAACGGGCTATGATCTATTACTATAGCCGGATCAACATTGGCGGATCCCAGGCCCAGTTCTTTCTCAGCATTCGCAATTTCTTTAGTTAAAACCCCCACCGCTGAAGTTAAATACGAAATTATAGATTCCGATTTCCTGGGAATCTTAGCTTGTTTCCCCTCGTGCTCCCCAAGGCATAGCTTTTTTCTCTTACCCATTGTAGATGTCAGAGAGATGGCCCGGCCCGGCCTCTTCTGACCCCTGACGGCCACAGACGGCCCACCCTTTGCCCGGACTTAGCCCGACGCCCGTCCGCGCACGTCCCGCGGGACAGGAGTGAGGAGTAGATTAAATAGTACCTTGGGCGGAAGGGGAGGGCTGTGCTGCTCGGTCTCTGACCCCAATGGCTCCTGGGGCTTGTAGGCTGTTTGTCTGGCCCCCACACGCCCTGGTCGCTCCGCGCTGCGTCTCCTGCGATGCGGGAGGCGCGAGGTAGATTTTCACGGGTGCGGGCGGAAAGGGAGGGCTGTGCTACTCGGTCTCTGCCCCCAATGGCTCCTGGGGCTTTTAGGCTGATGGTCTGGCCCCCACACGCCCTGGGCGCTCCGTGCTGCGTCTCCCACGAAGTGGGAGGAGCGAGGTAGATTTTCACGGGTGCTGGCAGAAAGGGAGGGCTGTGCTGCTCGGTCTCTGCCCCCAATGGCTCCTGGGGCTTGTAGGCTGTTGGCCTGGCCCCCACACGCCCTGGTCGCTCCGCGCTGCGCATATATCAACTGCTGGAATAAGATCAGACTACCGGCCCCAAAACTTTAAATCAGATTTTATGCCAGGATCTTCAACAGAGGGAAAATTCTCCTGCAAGAAATTACCTTCTTTTTTTTGGTGTTAGTGGAGGATAAAGTAGCCTTTTCAGCCAAATTGCACGCAGGATGTCTCTGAACAATTACAAGGTTTTAGCCCCCCAAAAACACTTCAATTTGGGTTACCCAAAAGCACAGAAATTAAAAAAATTTAAACTTCGCCTTGGCTTGATTCCATGTACCCAGAACCTTCCACCATGGAAGAGGGATCCATCTCTAACATCTTGCAGTTTGTGCAAGAATGGCCAGGCCAACACTATCCATTTATTATGCTTCTGCAACGAGTTGATACAGGAAAGGAGACAGTTGCTAAAAGTCCCCTTAAACCATAGGAGAATTCACTCAAGGAGACAAGCAGTTTTGGAATGCTTTGATCCAGCAACACCACAACTAAACTGTAGACGACTGAGAATCCTAGATGCAGCAGAGAAAAAAACGCCATCGCAAACCTAAACTTCTTCCGGGCTAAGGGGTAGCCCATCGGGTCATCAACTCATGCAGGTGGCTCAATGCCTAAATATCTGGGAATATTGTGTCAATCCATTCAAACTGAGAAATGAGACTGCCCCCAATAAGGTCGAGCTGGGAAGCCTTCACAAAAGTGCCTGGATTGGTCTTTTAACAATGCACTTTTCCGGCTAATTGTATTGCCCAGACAGAACAATGAAGACCGGACAGAATCCACAACCTATTCTGACACCTATCTGCATGAGGAACAAAGTACATTTAATCATATATGAATTTTGCAAATGTTTAATTAATATCCCATCCTGCTTTGTCTTAATTGAACTTTGTATTGCAATGGCTGTAATAAATTCAAATTCAAAAATCTTTCTGCACGAGCGAAAAGTGCATGAGCCACAACTAAAATACCAAGGTGAGCCTGGCTCTGTTACGATGAGGACTTCAGGCTAAAGATGCAGACGGGGCCATGGAATAACTGGGATCATCCAGATGTGGAGGGGTACACTACACATATAGTAGGGGCCAAGGAAGGGGTTGGTAGCAAGGAGTTTCCTTTCCCGGGAAGCAGGCAAAATGAGAAGGGATTGCCCACTACGGCAAAGAGAAGAATACACAGGTTGAAGGGCAAGGATAAGCTGCAATGTCACTTGCTCGAGGTATGGCAGGGATGAATGTAAGTGGGGCAATTTAGTGATAGAGAAAATGGCAGTAGCTTTTATTTACATATTGCCATACAGAACACTTAGTCTATTTGAAACCTGTCACACAATTCATACCTCCTTTGCTTGGAGTTCAAGTCTAGTCCTTAAACCTTAACTGCACTGTCCTTATGCATAAGGGAGTGCTTGCCCACCTGGGAGGGGTTTGTAAAGATCAAAGCACATATGTATGGTGCTATGAAAAACAAAATAATTGAAAGAAAATAACAATTACCAAGCTTTGCTCCAATGGAAAAAATACAACTTTCTATAGACGGGCCACCTTGACCAGAAAACACTGTGTTGAGTGAATTCATAGTCATAGTCATATATAGCTTTATTCAGAGTCATAACAAACGACCATGAAAGAATTGACATAGATACAAAAGCAGCATATGTCAATTTCATATCATTACATCTAAAAAAGGAAACAATCATAAAAACAACGAAAAGCAAATTGATCATGAGCTCAATCTCCCACTGGGTACAATACATTTCATTAGATAGACATTATAAACATTTCAACACTTTATTAAAAATTACCTGACTTCCAAAACCTGTATATTACATTTGTGCTAATATGTTCCTAAAATAGTTAAAGTGCTTTAGTGAAATATTTTTCATATGAGCTTCCAGGTTTAGTACTTTCCAATGCCAATTATTTTCATTCCTGTATTTCCTGTGCCCTGTCCTCAGAGGTATCTAAAGGCATCCTCTTTCTCGCATAAAAACAGCCCATAAGAAGGATGAAATTCTCAGCAAATTTCTAGCGATGGCAGCGATTGAAGATACAAAGATGCAGAGCAAAATTGTGTAAAATGTAACTGTCTTATTATTGTAAAATGCACCGCTTCCTGTATTGGGAGTAAAGTTTACACAAGAGAACCACATGCTTTGTGTTCTGGGGTATCTTGTGATCACAGGGACAGTTTACTAAATCCGTTGACCAATCATTTATAGTAGGAAAGGTGCATAGTCTGTGAAATATGTCCAGTCTGAGGCGTGTGAGAAAGAACCTATGCTGTGAACTTAAAACATCATGTTAAAAGTGGTTAATATCAGTTGATTATGTAAAACGGGTGGTTTTGGGAGTTCCGTTATCGAATTGAAGTCTTCCAAATGAATCATTGCCTCTTTTTCAAAGCTTTTCTGCTGATGGTAAATAACGTATTTAGGGGCATATTACCAACAACTAGCGATAATTATCGCTATGTTGGCTTAGCGGCAATATTTTTATCGCCGAGCTGCGGCGATTTTTATCGCTTAGGAACCTTGCTATTATCAAGGTTTATCTCCTAAGCGATAAAAATCGGCCGAAATGCATGAATATCGCTGAAAGGTCAGCGATATTCATGCATTACCGAGCTAATGCTCTTAGCCATGTTATCCACCTACCATTGGATAACATGGCTAAGAACTGCTATGGGGCAGGTGTTAGCTTTTGGAGATATTCGTGCTTAGCGTGAATATCTCCAAAAGTTGGTAATAGGAGATAGCGACGTTAGCGACTGTTTCCAGTCGCTAACTTCTTGGCACGCCCACTTTGCATGTAATTAGTGATAAATTTCACTGACATGCAGAGCAGGGCCCGAGATGGTCGCTATCTCCTATTAGCTGTCACTAACTGGTGTTAGCGACAGCTAGGTAATAGGGAGATCATTTTATCTCCGCTTTCTTGGCTTTTAAAGCCAAAAAAGCGGAGATAAACCCCCTTGATAATATGCCCCCAGGTTTCTCAAAATAATCGGTGTGAGCCATGTCAGCAAAAAAACGCTGTACATATGCAAGCCATAGAATGCTCATGAATGCAATTGATTTAAGACAGTCAGCTATTATTGCTCGATTAAGATCTGTGAATTCTTAGGTCCAGATCTTGTGCCACAACAGAATTTGCTCTAGCTTAATTAGCCTAATTAAATTTGTAAGGAGAAGGTCAGAGTGAAATACATATACTGATGTACTTTTGGGGACTGCTAAAAGTTTCCTAAAAAATCATCCTCTATTACTTGCATCTCTGTGCATTTCTTAGGTCTCTATATGCCCACCCCGTAAAGTGCTATGCTAGTACATTTCACTTTGTATATCTTCATCATGATATCTGGGGAGCTAGTGCCCAGTCGTCCTGCAAAGCCTCGAAAGGCCAAACAGACCTTAATAAAAAGGATTTTTCTGTTCTCAATCACCCTACTCCATGACTCATCTTTGTCGAATAGGACTCCCTGATATGAAAAAGTGTTGGTGGCGCTGATCTTTATTCCATCTATTGTTATGTTTCTACATTTCACACACTGTTCTTACCACACTTCCGTTTGAAGGTTTTTGATTGATTCACTCGGAGACCCAGTATATTCATGTATTCGACAAAGTTAGTCAGGAGCGTCTGTAGGATCATTGGGGTTCGGGGGATGAGGGCTGCGTCGTCGGCATTGAGGGTTGCCGGGACAGGGAACAAACATATTTGGGGAAGATCTTTACAGACAGCCACGAGTTCCTCCCCCACACCGTTTATGTATAGGGAGAACAGGAAGGGGGCCAGCACGCATCCCTGTCTCGCCCCTCTCTCCTTAGCTCTGCACCCCATGTGTAGATCCCTTAAAAAGCTGATAATTGGGCTTTGCTCCCTGTGTCTTTCAATGTTAGGCATAGTTTTGCATCTATGACACAATCAAACGCCGGTGTGAGATTGATGAAGGCTAAGTATATCTTCCCCCTTTTAATGCTGATGTATTTACCAATGAGCATATTTAGGTTGAGGCTTTGCTCTCTTGTCCCAACTCTGGGTCGAAAGCCATATTGCAGTTCAGGCAATTTACCATGGGAATCTGCCCACAGTTGTAGTCTCTCCAGGATAATACGACCCACTATTTTTGCTAGGGAGTCAATCAGGGAGATTGGTCTGTAACATGAGGGATTCAAGCTCTCTCCCTTTTTTATAAATAGGTACAATTATTCATTCTCCCCACGAGGGTATAAAACTTGATATACAGCACGCCCTCAATACTTGTGTTAGCAGTGGTCCCGAAAGGCTTATGTTATCCTTATATAAATCCACTGGGACTGCGTCTGGCCCTGGTGCTTTCCTATTTTTACTGGCTTTAATCGCTTTATTAGCTTCCTCCAAGGAGAACTGAGGAATAGAGGGGGTTTGGGAGATAGGAGCTTTCTCAGTGCCTGTTTGTCCCTGATCTCGTTGGTTTATTGCAACGGGTACAGAGTAAATACTGGCAAAGTGCTTAATCCATTCCTCCTCCAGGATAGCGGTCTCGATTTTAGGGGACAACTGTATATTCCATGGGGAGGAGTTGATTATCTTCCAGAATGTTCTCTCATCTTTGCTTGCACCAGCCTCCTGTAGGGTCTCCCAGGCCATCTCTCTTAAGTGCATTTTCCTTTGCTTTCCTGCCTGCTTATGTTGGACTCTAGCTTGATGAGCCTCGCTATTACATCTTGGTGTATTACGTCGTGCCTCCTTCAGGCGCTTCTGGGCTTTACTGCAGAGAGAGTCAAACCACCAGTTTTCACTATTTTTGTCTTCTCTCTTGTGGCAGAGAGATTCTCTTTCACACTCTTTAAAATATCCAGTAAGGCCCCGATGATTTCATTTGGAGTTGTTTCTTCATTTAGACACAAGTCAAGGGCACCCTTGTTTTTATATATCATCTGTTTTAAGAGATCCTTTGGGTTGATCTTTGACCAGCTCATAGTATGCATTGTGCTAGTGAAGTACCGGGTTATTTAGAACCCAGCGGTGCCAGGGGACACACCCGAAGACTTCGGATTCTCCTGTCTCAGACTACAGAAACACAGAAACTTCTGGGTGACGTCAAAGATCAAATTTATTGGCTGCAGCCAGTAACAGGTATCCTAGAAGTACAACACGGTGTATGTTCTCAGGAGACTGCTCAATCTTACAAAGCCAGCCAACCCTTTTTATACAAAATATTATGCTTCAGGCAAACATTCCTTATTTTACAGTTGCTCATTCACATTTTTCTTCGACAAAGGAAAAGCAGATTCATGATGACAAGCCCATTTTCAGTTTGTCCAGCCCAAAATCAATTATCCGGCAAGGCCCAACACTTTTCATCAGATAATCGGATGGACCCCTAATACAACCGGGCACCTCCTCATCGTAAAGCAGGCCATAAAGAAAGGAACAGAGACAGGTGTGAGTAAGATTAGACATAGTTGTGTGCAATGAAGGGTTTATGGCATGCTGTGCCTTGATCCCTAATCTCGATCGGCCACTGGGAAAGGAACTGGCCGAACAGGTCTGGCTTCGGGCAATGGAGTCAGCTTGCCCAGGTCACACAGAAGTCAGCTAAAGTTGTGCGTGTCCCAAAAGACTCGTTTGGCCTTAGTCATTGGCCTATGTGAGGGCAACCACTAAAATGGCTGCCGTACACAAAATGGAACCCGAGGGTTCAGAACGGAATCTCTGATTTCATGGTGATCTCGTCACTCGAACACGACGAAAACACTCGTATATAGTATACTCGTCATTCTCGGTCTGCTGATACCAACATCGTCATGATATGACGATGTTTATGACGTGGACCCAGAATCCAAGGAACCTCAGACCCTCCTTTTGCCCTTACATAGGCAATAACCTATACTCACGCTAATCTGAGTCCAGGTCTATATTCATAAAATCATTGAGATGTTGCTGTAGCATCATCCTATTACTTAGCTCGTCTCTCGATACAGGTTTCCTTACACACGATGTAGCACAGAGGCCACATATAGCAGGAGCACACTGTACACACAGGCAGAACAGGAAAAGAATGGCTAAGATCATCCCAATGACCATCAGAATCTTCCATCCCCAGGTGGATAACAGTCCCCAGAACCACCCCATCAAAGACCAATCTCCTTTATCCACATGAATAGATTTGGAGATCTTATACAGTTTGGAAATGGCCTTGTACACTGTTGGAGCATTATCTGGAATGAAAACACAACAACTTGATTGGATCACTTTACATACCCCACCTCGGTCTGCAAGTATGTCATCTAGTGCAACCCTGTTCTGAAGAGTCATAAGACGATCAGACTGGAGCTCAGCAGTCAAGTTACTAAAGGGCACCGGCAGTTTCAACTACGGTGGACTCAACCACCCTCGTCAATTGCCGTATGTTCCTGCTGTTAACCATAGGTCCCCAAAACGGCAGAAAACCCTTCAAGAAATCTCCCAATTCTTGTCCAGTAGTATCTTCCTTACTGAAGACACCTCTAACTACTCTTGTCTTGTGGTAATCTGCCGCAGCTGTGTAGGTGGGAGGCAACAGGAACGAAACAAAACATGTGCCCAAGAAGTCAGGGGGCAACCATGTGTATGCTCTATCGTAGCAAATGCAGTAAGTACCTTTAGCTGCTAGGAATGATGGGGAAGTCTGGGACGCAAAGACATACGTCTCATTGCAGATACTCTTCCCTAGCTGAGCTCTTGGATTCTTGCCATTACCTTGCAGACATAGATGACCCTGATGGGGTACAACCCAAATCGGGGAGGATCTTTTTGCTCGCTGGTTCTCACTCAGACTAACTCCATATCCGGTTACGTTCCATCCAATATATGCTAGTGTCTCATCTCTCGGGGTAGTCTCATAGGAAGTAACTCCTCCAATCATATCTACTATACCCTTAACTAGAGCACTATTCTTTGGATTATCTTTTACAGAACGTAGGGGGTGGACTTCACGAGCATAGATGAACATCGTTCTGTATGCCCACACAGAACCATTATGGCTGAATGGCAGGACCAGATTAGGGATACCTTTATCAGTAGTATCAGGCATAAGATCACACACCCAACAGTTAGTCATGTTCACTACTAATTGGTGTTGGTGCAAAAGCTGAACGAAGGAGTTATTGATGAACTCTAATCTTCTAACGACTCATGTTCAGGTAGAGGGTGAAAAGAATGTGAGGAAACAGTAGAAGCAGGTATGGGCTGTGTAGTGGGTGCAAACGTCACTCGAAAAGAGAATAAAACATATCCTATTAAAAACATCATTACATTAAGCATCATGGAAATGCATCATATCAAAAAACGTTTTCTGGTCATTGTTATGCACATTTTGGCCTTAAAGTTCATCTCTTTGGCAGGTCTCTCCATCTCGAAAAACTCCATCCTCTAACGTTGCTGCTCGCGGAGGTAGGGTGTTCCGTGCTAAGGAATGTGCCTGTCAGTCCAAGGGAAACGCCCAAGAACCAACCAGAACCGTCGACCTTGTGTCTTCGGCTTGCACTCCAAAGACTTGTCGCCCGCGACCCTACAGCTGAACCCGGATGGTGGTTCGAAAAACAAAAATCAAAATAGTTTCTCAGATGAGAGAGCTGCACTTTCAAAAATAGCAAAGAAAAAGAATTTGTTTATTTGTCCATAGTTCTCGGCCTCAGATTATAACGGCCTTTCCCTGGTACTGTCTCATCACGAAACAACAGGTCAGGCTCAATAGTGTCCAATCGAACTGAAAATGGCACGGCTTCTTGCAGAAGATCGTCGCTTTCACGCTCAGAATTTGTCCCCATTAAACGTGCATCGCTGAAAGGCAGAAAACGAGGCACAGTCTCAGTTTCAGAATCTGCAATACCCTCCTGGACCCACCGGTCGTACGGCAGAGGCAAAGGGACCCTCTTGCAGTGTACGCCGTGGATCCAGTTCTTTTTTCCTTGCACTCGCACTGCAGATCTTGTGGACAAAAGCACCAAGTAGGGGCCGATCCAGCGGGGCTGATCGTTCTTTGTCCGCTGGAAGTTTCTGATTAACACCCACGAACCAGGATCGATGACATGTCCTGGATCTTCAGAAGCCTGAGGCAAAGTATCGTGAACCTGTTGGTGTAAAACACGCAATTTAGCCGTCAAATCATGCAAGTAATCGAGCAGTACAGGGTGTTCAATCTCGCTGAATTTCGTCGGCCTCGGCACTCCCCATATGTTTGCCGGGCGACCAAAGATGATTTCATAGGGACTAAGTCCCACTCGTGAATGCACAGTCATCCTAGTTGATAAAAGTGCTAATGGCAGAGCATCAGGCCATTTAAGACCAGAGCTCGCTTGTATCTTGGCCAATTTGAATTTGAGGGTGCCATTATAGCACTCCACTAGACCAGCTGATTGGGGGTGATTTGCAGCATGGAACTTCTGGCGGATTCCTAGCCCTTCACACACTCTCTTCATCACTCGACCGACACATTCACTCCCATTATCACTCCAAACCATCCTCGGCAAACCATACCTAGGGAAAAATTCTTTGACAAGGGCTTTGGCTGTGGACAAGGCAGTATTATCTTTTAGGGGATATGCTTCTACCCATCTTGAAAAGGCACAAACAACAATGAGTACGTATTTCAAGTTGTTGCACCTCTCCATGTGGATGAAATCTAGCTGCAAAACCTCGAACGGATACGTTGGAGGCGCAAAATGACCAGCTGGAGTTGGAGTTCCCCTACCAGGATTGTATTTCAGACAAACCATACAATTTTTAACCACATTCTCTGCACACTTAGGAATTCCAGCATTTTGCCATACTGGAGCCAACAACTTACAGATCAGATCCCTTTCACACTGATGTGAGCCATTCCATGCGCCATCGTAACCACTGCAAGTACGTACGCATCGGGTAACAACCATCGCTGATGCTCTGACAACTCAACCCAACAACCATTCGCATCCAATTTACCCATACTCTCTCTCCACACACTCAATTCTTTCTCTGTAGCTTCCGCTTGAATAGACTTCACACTCTCTATCGTATCTTCACACATTCCAACGTCACCAATCCATCTTGCAGGGCTCGCAACATACATTCGACTCATCACATCTCTTGCTGTTTCTTTTGCAACTTCATCAGCGAACGCATTACCACGACCAACATCATCGGTAACCTTCTTATGTGCACTGCATTTCACAATTGCGACTTTGCAACGGCAAAGTAAGTGACTCAAGAAGCTCATTTACCAACTGACCATGCTGTATCTTGGTTCCATGCGAAGTCAGAAACCCACGCTCTTTCCACAATCGTCCAAAACTATGAGCCACACCAAACGCATACTGGCTGTCAGTATATATGGTCACTTTCATTCCTTTTGATAACACACACGCTCTCGTAAGTGCAATCAACTCTGCTGCTTGAGCTGAATTATGTGGGATGCGTGCAGCTTCAACAATCGTATGCAAAGTCGTGACAGCATATGCCGCAGTCGTATCACCATTCAGAAGCTTGAAGCACGAACCATCCACCCATAAGGTACCATCACACTTCACAAGAGGAGTGTCCCTAAGATCTACTCTTCCTTTCGTTTCTTCTTCTGTCCTAAGAAGGCAATCATGTGTTCAGGAACATCTGTCTCCGCTACAATCGGCAACAACATAGCTGGATTCAACGTGTTGCATCTTTTTATGTGCACATGACTCGCTAAAAGTGTCAACTCATAACCTGACAATCGAGCACTAGTTAAGTGCTGTGTCTTGGTTCTGTTTAGCAAAGTGTCCACTGCATGTGGAACCATTACAATCAATGTATTATTCATTACCAAACCAGCAGACTGCCGAATAGAAACAGCTGCTGCCGCAGTGGCTCTCAAACAACTCGGCAACGCTCTAGCTACCGGATCCAAAGTCGACGAGAAATACGCACATGGACGCTGCTTGTCCCCAAAAGACTGTGTCAACACTGACAACGCTCATCCTTCTTTTTCATGGACATACAGTGTAAAGGGCTTACTGTAGTCGGGGGTACCCAACACAGGAGCCGAACACAAAGCATCGCGTAATTCCGAAAAACTTTTCTGACAATCATCAGACCACGGGAGGGGGTTTGGTCTATCTTTACAAGTTATTGCCACCAAAGGTTTGGCCAGCAGGGAAAAGTTTGGTATCCATTGTCTGCGATATGACGTGATACCCAAGAAAGCACGCACTTCTCTCTGTGTAACTGGCACACTCATCTTTGCAATTGCCTGAATTCTTTCTGGGGTCAATCTTCTTCCCTCCTTCGATAAGAAATGACCTAAGTAGGTCACTTCTTGTCGACAATACTGTAATTTCGAGAGAGACACTTTATGATGCAAATTAGACAAATGACGTAACAACGACAAGGTGGCTTCTTTACAAATCTCCTCAGTATCTGCAGCGATTAACAAATCGTCGACGTACTGAATAAGAGCAGCACCATCAGGTAAAACAATCGTGTCAAGTTGTGTTTTCAAAGCCTGACTATAGATTGACGGACTCTCACAATATCCTTGAGGAGCGCGCTTGAACCGGAAGCTTCGACCTCCTAAAGAGAAGCCAAAAATATCCCTACTCTCCTCGGCAATCGGGATGCTGAAGAAAGCATTCTTCAAATCAATCACCGAAAACCACGTGGCTGAAGCTGGAATCATGGTCAGTAAGGCAGTGATATCAGGAACAACAGGAAATTGTGGTACAACGATTTTGTTCACCTCTCTAAGATCGATCACAAACCTGTAAACGGGTGGCTGAAAAGAGGCAGTGCGTTTTAAGACAGGCAAAACAGGGCTATTGCAAACGTTACCTCTTGTTTCTTCAATCACATCCTTTTCGATCAAATCATAAATGATCGCTAGCAACGCCTTTTCACCTTCATTAGAAATCTTGTATTGGGGAATGCGCGGCATTTTAACATTCGCTTTCAACGTCACAACATATGGCGATATTTCCAAAAGACCCACGTCATTAGGACCAGTAGCCCACAGAATATCAGGAAGAGAAGACAATTCTGTCGCAAGTTTATCCTTCGACAAATACATCGGGGAGACCACTTTCTTGCCCAATGTGAGTTGTACTCCCGAAGGAGAACAATACAATGTCGCATACAATCTTTTCAACAGATCCAATCCTAACAAGTTCTCACCACAACCTGTCATCAGAATAAGGGGTGCTTCGAATTCACAAGGTCCAACAGAAAGAGACATAGGACTAGAAATCGGGTTCCTAACCGGGGCGCCAGAAAAACCTACTGAAACATTCGTCTTGCCAGACAAAGGTGCGCCAGGGAGTTTAGAGTGCATAATAGAACTCTTCGTAGCACCAGTATCCAACAGAAAAGGCTCTGACACTCCTGATGTAATCACCTCAACATACGGTCCACTCTGATCTACTGGAACTGAAACAACTCCCTCTCTTTGTCTATGGCTGTCCTAGTAATCATCACCTTCCATATTCTCACCTTCTGCATAGTAGCCATCAGCATAGTACTGGGTCGTCCTACCAGACGAGTTATTCTGCTGATCAAAACTATTCATTGAATTTTGAGGAGGAAATGGATGTGCGTTCTGGGGGAAGCCTCCACGTCCTCTACCTCTAGGAGCTTGTGGAACGCCCCGACCTCTTGCGCTAGAAACACCATTCCTGCGCTGTAACGACACAGGGCAGCTACTTTTAAAATGGCCCTCTTCTTTGCAATATGCACATTGATTAGGGCCTACAGGAAAACGTTGTTGAGAATGCTCAAACCTTTGCGAATTGCGCTGAAATTGCTGAGGTTGCTGATAGTCATGCTGACTACTACGGGGCGGATACGCTTGCTGTAAAAGAACCTTTGTTTTTAACTCTTTAGTTTTCTTGTCTGCTCTGTCCTTCTCATCCTTATCCCTATTTTCGTAGTATTGTGCAGTAGCCAATATCTGTGCTGAAGAGGAAACGGCCCAAGAACTCTCTGAATCTTTCAATTTCTTACACAACTCGGGAAGCAAATTGTGCACAAACCTGTCAACGAACAACCGTTGACCACCTTCCGTACTCATATCTTGGCCACTGTGGTCGATAAACGTCTCTTCAAACCGAGTGAAGAAATCAGACACTGTTTCATCTTTCTTCTGCTTACACGCAGATAATTTATCCCAATTTACACGCATCGCAGGCATTAAAGTCTTCATGTAAGTACCGATCTTACCAGGGAGTTCTGCTACTAAAGGTTCAGGTTTAGCATCGCCTACTTGCCTGTCATTTTCCGCACTAATATTAGCCCATGTGTCCCCTAACTCCTGCGCATGATCCGTATGACGAATCAATCCCCACAAAGGCTGCGGAACAACATTTCCAAACAACATGTCTATATCAGCTAGATTCATAATACATGAGTCTGCAGTCTGTGATAACTCCTTATAGTACCCTGCAGGATTCTTACGAGGGTCAGGTAAAGTCTGCTTAAGAGCCAGAACTTCAGCACGTTTCCATGGAACATGTACCCAAACACGCTGAAAGTGAGCCGGTACGGCATCAATGTTAAGACCAGCATCAGCCTGAACTGCTTCCTTCCACACCGGAGGAACTTCTCTCATTGGATATTGTCGCACTTTCCTCCTGACAGAGGGATCAGGCTCAAACAACGACCGAGAAATACCCTCACTCCTAAACGACAATAATGTCGCAACTGCTTTCTCAACATCGGAACCCACAATCGTTCCTTTCGCAAACTCGAACCGTACACGGCACAACTCAGGTGGGTTGGGCTCCGAATCATTATCCTCCAAATCCTCACAAAGAAAAGCACACATTTTCTCAAAAACATATCTCTGCTTTGGTGCTTCCCATTGGCGGAAGACATCCATAACAGACTCTAACTCATATCTTGTGGGGGTCTGTAACCCATTTATGTGCCAAATTATCCAATATTTCCCGCTCTCTAGAGTCTGGGATTTGACTACGCAACTGTGTGCGCGTTGAGACAGGGGTCATACTCGCTGCCCCAAAGAAAAGAGATAGAAGACTAGCAACAGTAGCAGTCATTCTCTGTCGAACAGAAGGAGAATTTGATAAAAGAACAGGAGGAAAAACAGAGTGAGGCAAAGCAGACGCAGAGGCAGTATCAGAAGGAATATCGGGAATGGTAGTCGATACAGTAGGCAAAGTCATAGGAAGTGAAGGTGGAGCAGGTAGCAAAGTTGGCGGCCCTTGAGGAGGCTGCGCCATAGCAGTAGGAGCCAACTGAAGAGCAGCTGGCGGCTGTGGAAGAATTTGGGCACAACAACCGGAGGTTGCACAACTAACGGTTGCGGAGGTGCGGTAGCACTCTGCGCATAAGGGGGTGGCGAACTCAATAAATGTGACATTAAAGGGTCTTTCTCGAGTTCCTTCGCTGCATCTTGCTGAAGAAGCGGCAGAACTGGATAGCATTTATCAATTGCCAATTCACGTTGCCTGTGAAAATGCTCACTCGCTTGTTCTTCTTCGTTATCTTTAAACTGTATAGCAGCTTGCATTATCGAGATACCCCTTTCTCTTCTATTTCTCTTTGCTAATTTAATTTCTTTCTGTTTGGCTTCCTTTCGCCATAGGTGGAAAGAATCAAACATCGCCGGCCGGGCTTTCTTCTTGAAGAGTCTAACTTCTAGATTATCTAAAATCTCGGTGTCGTAGCTACCATATTGGGGCCACTTTAGGACACCGTCCTTTTTCGTGTAACGAATCCATACTTCGTTATATGCAATGGGGCCCACGCCATGCTTCACATACAGTTCATAGGTTGGAGTTCCAATTGGAGGAACCGGACACGAGTCCTCCAATCGGGAATCCCTATTTTGACCACAACAAAACAAATTTCCAAGTCTGCTAAGACCAGGCATCTTCGCTCTCTAGTCTAGCTTCAAACTTCAAGGGAATATCAAAAATGATAGTCTCGTGAATACACGAGTCCCTCGGCTTTGGCACTTGCAAGTTCCAAATCAAAGATCCCAAGGGGATACCCAAAAACTAAGGACTGGGAGACGCTCCACTCATACTTAACTGAGGTATCGATGACGTCACCAGAAGACTCGTCAATCGTCTCGCTCTACAAATCATCAAAGGGTCCAAGACAGGGCGATAGTCAGGGCAGCAGTCCTTCGTAGCCGTCGGAAAGCGGGGAACCTCGCAGCAAAGACTTTCGGACCACGACGACATACAGGGGTCGATGAAGTGGTTGGCCTTCCTCCAGAATTTTCACACGAAGCTCCTCACGAACCTCTGGCTTGGACCGGTACCGCTGAAATCGCCCAACGTTGGGCGCCAAATGAAGTACCGGGTTATTTAGAACCCAGCGGTGCCAGGGGACACACCCGAAGACTTCGGATTCTCCTGTCTCAGACTACAGAAACACAGAATCTTCTGGGTGACGTCAAAGATCAAATGTATTGGCTGCAGCCAGTAACAGGTATCCTAGAAGTACAACACTGTGTATGTTCTCAGGAGACTGCTTAATCTTACAAAGCCAGCCAACCATTTTCATACAAAATATTATGCTTCAGGCAAACATTCCTTATTTTACAGTTGCTCAATCACATTTATCTTCGACAAAGGAAAAGCAGATTCATGATGACAAGCCCATTTTCAGTTTGTCCAGCCCAAAATCAATTATCCGGCAAGGCCCAACACTTTTCATCAGATAATCGGACGGACCCCTAATAAAACCGGGCACCTCCTCATCGTAAAGCAGGCCATAAAGAAAGGAACAGAGACAGGTGTGAGTAAGATTAGACATAGTTGTGTGCAATGAAGGGTTTTATGGCATGCGGTGCCTTGATCCCTAATCTCGATCGGCCACTGGGAAAGGAACTGGCCGAACAGGTCTGGCTTCGGGCAATGGAGTCAGCTTGCCCAGGTCACACAGAAGTCAGCTAAAGGTGTACGTGTCCCAAAAGACTAGTTTGGCCTTAGTCATCGGCCTATGTGAGGGCAACCACTAAAATGGCTGCCGTACACAAAATGGAACCCGAGGGTTCAGAACGGAATCTCTGATTTCATGGTGATCTCGTCACTCGAACAAGACGAAAACACTCGTATATAGCATACTCGTCATTCTCGGTCTGCTGATACCGAAATCGTCATGATATGACGATGTTTATGACGCGGACCCAGAATCCAAGGAACATCACTAGTTCGATGACCTCTACCTGTGGTATGAAATTATTGTGTCTTTGTTTAACAAAGGGTACAGACGATAGTTGAAGGCTCAGTGAAAAATTTCAATGATATCGAATTTGTTCAAAAATTTAAAATTGAGCCAGCGTAGTGATTTGACATTAAAATATGGTCTATGATACTATTATCAGTCGTGGAGTTACGCAAAGGTTGTTTTGCATAGTATACAGTCCACATATCCACATATAGACTAAGATAATAAAAAAAAAATTATATGGGTTAGTAAATTGAAACTTATATTTATATATTACTTTAACAGTCAACTGTACCTTTAATGCACATATTGTCTTTAGTGTGGACTGTAGGCAACTCTTCCTCCTCTCAAATAGAGAGATTGAAGGCCCTGGGAGACCCACCTTCTGTCCCCATGGCATGCTGGTAAGGCATGGCATAGATGGGATGGACTTGGGCACACAGTTCATTTCACCTATTCCTTATGTCATCCTATGAGCATTTCACATTGGGTGCATCATTAATCGTATACAGTTTCCTGTCCCACATTTTCCTACATCGGCTCACTGTGTTGCTGTGCACCCGAGCACTAAACAACTGTGGCTCTACTCCTACTATTTCATCCACCATTACTGTTAACTTGTTTTCTAAAACGTGAGGAACTCTTCTGCCTCTTACAGTAGTCTCATGTGAGTGAGAGTGGCAAGGTCTGCAGTGTGAATGATAAATCATTTTGTTTGTATGTGAGGTCTCATCTGTAGGGGTAGCAGTAGGTGTATACAATGGATTGCTGCACATCAGATGTGCTTGATGGATCATTAGTCAAAGTTTGATGGATGCCCTTTGTCTAGATGTCAGTCAATGCAGTCCTTTATCACAACGGCTCATCTGTCATACCACAGAAACTGACAATAACATGTCCACCACTCAAATTAATGTCATATTTCATTACACTAGTTCACCACTAACCCTTTTTGGGTTCTGGAGTTGCATGCTATTCGCCTAAAAAGTGCTTCAGCATCTCATAAGGGGGAGCAAGTGCTACATAAATGGGAACCTTTTTCTTTCTTCCATCCCACCACTATCCTTCTTAATCCAAATAATTGACTAACATATCCAGCACTCAAATTACTTTCGTTTTTCAATATACTAATTGACCACTAATCCTTTATGGGTTCTGGTGTAGCATGCTACTTGCCGAAAATGCACTTTGACGCCTCATCAGGTGAGGTAAGTGCTATATAATGCAAATTCAATACAATTACAATACAGTACAACTCTAAATATTCCATACAGTGCTCCGCCACATCAACACTGATGGAGAAATGTTCGCCAAGAAAGGAAGGATGATCTGGTGATGGAGGAGGTATCGACTGCTAACGGACATTACTCTGCATTTAAGTCAACAAAAAAAACCTAAATAAAGAGAATGAGAATCTTTCAACATTACAGATTCTATCCATCAGCCATGGCAGAACAACAGTGTCCCATCTGCCAAAATGTGATTGGGGGCCTCTGTCTTTTTCATCTTTAATACACTTTAATCTCAAATTCATACCTAGCTCGAAAGTCATGCATTTAGCCAGCCAATCATCCTCTCACTCGGCCTTGCACTAAATCTCTTGGGCTTAACATTGAGTCCACTTGGTCCTTCAAATAACAAGTAAAAAAACAAGCCTAGATGTCATGATTCATGCTTTGCTCATGGTGAAAATTCAGCCCTTCCAATACACCTTCCAGGCCCCTTTCCTACCAAACATTGAAGTTATAAGAACCGGCTACAATTTCTTTCAGAATCCGACTTGACATTTGACCTTTGTATTTGAACAGCCTGCAAATTTCTCAAGATGAAAAAAAACAGAAGTTAAAGGTTCTTTTATTACTCATTCGACATCTGAACACCTGCGAGGGTACATTAGGGGTTGAGATTCCGGCACCACTACTTCTGGGCCCCTGATAAAAATGCTTCAACTGGAGCCATGTAACTTAATAAGTATATGTAAGATAAAGTGTGTTTCAAATTAATAAGAGAACAACATCCATCCTTGGCTATAAAATATATCAGTCCCCGTTGTGATATACAGGTGCAGGGGGACAGTGATGTTAAAGCACTAAGAATACACAAATGTTTTCACAGCATATTCTCCAAGGCTATGAAACTGCCACTCTCATAGATAGATCTGCCCCTCTCAGCCAAACACAAAGACGCAAGATTCTCCTATTTTCAATGTGCAATTTTCTTGCCATAACAATACTGATAAAATAACTAATCTCTCTCATTATTTCACCACACCTCACCTGGATATGTCCTGCTCTCTTACATGATATGCAAACCTCTCTGTACGCCCCTGTAACACTACAAAGGGTCATGTAATACTGCAATTACGTTCCTCTAGTAAAGTAAAGTTAAATTCAAAAGTTTTAAAGAGTGCATCTAGGGGAATAATCACAAGGAGCCATCGCCGAATTAACGGCACAATATCGCAACCAAAGTCGTGATAAATTTACCCCACCATTCACAAGCCGGTGCTAACAGCCCACAGCACCAGTTTTGACGCAATAGTAGCCACAAAAAACATCGCCAAAGAGGACCCCCCAACTTTCACTAATGAGATGCAGAGTAGGCATTGCCGTGCAAAAAGCCGTGACAACACGACACCTTAACATTCACAACGACCAGCAAGATCGGCGATAAGAACACAAAACATGCGATAAGGAGCGTTAGCAGCAGGAAATTTACACCTGCTCTGACCTGGTGTAAAGTCAGACGGTAGCCTGCACCACAAAAGGGAGCCCAGCCCAGGGCATCATCGGAAGGGCAACAGATGCCAGGGAGCCACTCATCATGCAGCCAGGACAACCAGGAGGGCCACAACACCCACGCGCACCCCCCTCCTTGACCACCACAGAGTCAGCACAGACAAAGACAGCGGCCCCCCAGGAAATGTACCTGCCTCACAGGCCCAACATCTGACAATGTCACTGTCCACTACAGGCTGAAAGGGACAATCATCTTATGCATCCTGGCCATCATGGCCTAACTAGCCTATGGCACCAACACAGCGGACAAGAAACATCCCACCCCACACCAAGCTGCTGGCTGTGCTGTTGCCCCCTGGCACACCCCAACCAACACCCACCCGAGTCGGCGAAGTCTCACAGCCAGCCTCATCCAAGTCCCCCACACCTATCCAGGACATCACCATCACCCTGGCACCCCAGGCCCCATACGTCCAACACAATGCGCAGTAACGGCTGGAGACTAAGCAAGGACCATACGCCATAGCCGGATGCACGCACGTGTTGGGGGCAATCAACTGCACACATGTCCCACCTGTGCCCCCTGGTGACACAGCACACAATCAGTGCAACAGGAAGCACACATCACACATCAATGTGCAGGCAACACCAGAACACCATGGGACCTTCACCAATGTCGCATCCAAATACACAGCCACTGTTCATGATCCCTTCACCCTCTGACAGTCCATCAGCAACCAGCCTTCCCAGGATGGCACCAAGGGAAATACACAGCCCCTTGGAAAATTCCCAATGAACACCCCACTCACCTCAACTCCACAACCATGAAATCCACAACTCTGGCAATGCACTCGCCACACATTCCCAACCAACATGCACAACAACATACCCACTGACCAGACACGATAGAACAACTTACAATGGCAACCAGGGCAAGCCATGTACATGACCAATCAACCGCATGGCGCATCAGCCACACAATATCCGAATGTGGGTAGAGGTGGCAACCAGGCATGTATGAAGGATGCAGTAGGACCATGATTGGGAAAATACACAATGCCAAGAGTGGCGCCTAAATGCTGGACAGACCGCCGTATGCAGAACACACCCATATCCACTTCGACATACACCTCTGGTGTATGGAGTGCAGTGGACAGTAGACACAATCATGTTACCCCAGCCAGTAGGGGTCCTCGTGGAAATGTTGCCTGTTACACCCCCCGTAAGCGTGAGCGGAGTGGGATGGCCTGGGCCAGCGTAGGTGTGTGAATAAAAAGCAAGTAGCCGGGGCGTGGTTAAGATGGCGGCCTGAGAGGACGTGGCTCGAAGAGGCTCCCCGTCCCAAACCCCCAATAAGGCTTTAAAATACGCTTACTGCACCCCTGCCTGCTCAATTCCACACTTGCTTAAAGGGGGCTTTCGGCCGGGACCCCAGACGAGTGAGATCGCCCCTGTCCCCGGTGTGGGTGATCGTCGTCGGCGGAGGTGGGCGCTCCCGGCCGGAGAAAAGAAGCGCGGTGGCCGGGTGCGCCGGGCAGCGGCAGCGGCATAGGCGGCCCTCGGCGGAGTGGCTGCCGTCAGGCCTGCGGCGCGGAGGACCCCTGCCGGAGGGTGAAAGAGCGAGAGGGGAGGTGCCGGGAGAAGGTCGCTGACCGGCTGGACTGAACCTCGGGGAGCGAGCGGCAGAGCCGGGCGGCTGGAGGCATAAATCAAGGCCCCGGTCTGGGCCTTTGCCGGGCCGGTCCAGATATCCGCGGATGCCAGCGGGGACGAACGAGCACCCACGCGCAGGTGAGGAGCGGACCCCTGGGGAGTCCGGGGCAGGAGCTCGGGGGGCGGATATTCGAGACCCCGGTGGGAGGCCCGACGAGCCCTAGCAATTGTGGCCGCCCAGTACACAGCCACGCTACAGAGGGCGGCGCTCCGCGGCAGATCTAGGGCCCTGCAGCTACAACACGTGACCGGAGGCCCTATCAGGCGGGGAGAAGGCGGCTTCGGGGGGCAATCACGGAGTCCCCGGCGAGAGTCTAGGAGGTGCGAGGGAGAGAGGTGTCGCGCCACAGCTACGGGCTCGGGGGGCAGCAATCGAGCCCCCGGGGTGCCGCGGTAGGCCGCAGAGCGAAGCAGGGGCGGGCTGGTGGCCCGGTCACAAACGGCGGAGGCTGCACATCCTCACGAGCCCACCCGGGTCGCCGGAGGGTAGCACTCAGAGGCCAACACAGGGTCTCCGGGACGGTCCGTGCCGCTGAGGGGCGCAGGGCCCGAAATTGAGGGGTGAGATCGTGGGGCACCTATCGAGCCCCCGGGGGCAACCGAACTTGCGGAGAGGCCGCAGTCCAGTGGAGCAGACAGAGCTGCCAGCCCAGCAACGAGAGGGCAGGGTATGCTCAGACGTAAGTCCCTTGCTCACTTTGCCACTGGATTCAAGCAAGCCGGGCTGAAGACGGCTGGAATGCCAGAAACCGGTACTCGGAAGCTTGTTTCCGGTCCAGGGAAGACATGGCTTGGCAGTTCGGGCTGGAGTGTTCCCATGAGGCACAGGGTCAGACTGATTTGCATATAGCCATTTCTGAACTGGGGTGGCAGAGTGGGCTAAAGAACGGTGATGGATTAAACCCAGATCTTTTGACTGGTTGTGAGTGTTTGATTGATTCAGATGCTCCGTCCATCACCACCCCCTTTTGTACCGCTTTTGGCCGCCATAAGTGTGGCAGGGTATGCTCAGACGTGAGTCCCTTGCTCACTTTGCCACTGGATTCAAGCAAGCTGGGCTGAAGACGGCTGGAATGCCAGAAACCGATCCTCGGAAGCTTGTTTCTGGTCCAGGGAAGACATGGCTTGGCAGTTCGGGCTGGACTGTTCCCATGAGGCACAGGGTCAGACTGATTTGCATATAGCCATGTCTGAACTGGGGTGGCAGAGTGGGCTAAAGAACGGTGATGGATTAAACCCAGATCTTTTGACTGGGTGTGAGTGTTTGATTGATTCAGATGCTCCGTCCATCACCACCCCCTTTTGTACCGCTTTTGGCCGCCATAAGAGTGGCAGAGTATGCTCAGACGCGAGTCCCTTGCTAACTTTGCCACCGGATTCAAGCAAGCCGGTCTGAAAACGGCTGGAATGCCAGAAACCGGTCCTCGGAAGCTTGGGTCCGGTCCAGGGAAGACATGGCTTGGCAGTTCGGGCTGGACTGTTCCCATGAGGCACAGGGTCAGACTGATTTGCATATAGCCATGTCTGAACTAGGGTGGCAGAGTGGGATAAAGAACGTGATGGATTAAACCAAGATCTCTTGACTGGGTGTGAGTGTTTGATTGATTCAGATGCTCCGTCCATCACCCCCCCTTTTGTACCGCTTTTGGCCGCCATAAGTGTGGCAGGGTATGCTCAGACGTGAGTCCCTTGCTCACTTTGCCACTGGATTCAAGCAAGCTGGGCTGAAGACGGCTGGAATGCCAGAAACCGGTCATCAGAAGCTTGTTTCCGGTCCAGGGAAGGCATGGCTTGGCAGTTCGGGCTGGACTGTTCCCATGAGGCACAGGGTCAGACTGATTTTCATATAGCCATGTCTGAACTGGGGTGGCAGAGTGGGATAAAGAACGGTGATGGATTAAACCCAGATCTTTTGACTGGGTGTGAGTGTTTGATTGATTCAGATGCTCCGTCCATCACCACCCCCTTTTGTACCGCTTTTGGCCGCCATAAGTGTGGCAGGGTATGCTCAGACGTGAGTCCCTTGCTCACTTTGCCACTGGATTCAACCAAGCCGGGCTGAAGACGGCTGGAATGCCAGAAACCGGTCCTCAGAAGCTTGTTTCCGGTCCAGGGAAGACATGGCTTGGCAGTTCGGGCTGGACTGTTCCCATGAGGCACAGGGTCAGACTGATTTGCATATAGCCATGTCTGAACTGGGGTGGCAGAGTGGGCTAAAGAACGGTGATGGATTAAACCCAGATCTTTTGACTGGGTGTGAGTGTTTGATTGATTCAGATGCTCCGTCCATCACCACCCCCTTTTGTACTGCTTTTGACCGCCATAAGTGTGGCAGGGTATGCTCAGACGTGATTCTCTTGCTCAATTTGCCACTGGATTCAAGCAAGCCGGGCTGAAGACGGCTGGAATGCCAGAAACCCGTCCTCGGAAGCTTGTTTCCGGTCAAGGGAAGACATGGCTTGGCAGTTCGGGCTGGACTGTTCCCATGAGGCACAGGTTCAGACGCATTTGCATATAGCCATGTCTGAACTGGGGTGGCAGAGTGGGCTAAAGAACGGTGATGGATTATACCCAGATCTTTTGACTAGGTGTGAGTGTTTGATTGATTCAGATGCTCCGTCCATCACCACCCCCTTTTGTACCGCTTTTGGCCGCCATAAGTGTGGCAGGGTATGCTCAGACGTGAGTCCCTTGCTCACTTTGCTACTGGATTCAAGCAAGCCGGGCTGAAGACGGCTGGAATGCCAGAAACCGGTCCTCGGAAGCTTGTTTCCCGTCCAGGGAAGACATGACTTGGCAGTTCGGGCTGGACTGTTCCCATGAGGCACAGGGTCAGACGGATTTGCATATAGCCATGTCTGAACTGGGGTGGCAGAGTGGGCTAAAGAACGGTGATGGATTAAACCCAGATATTTTGACTGGGTGTGAGTTTTTGATTGATTCAGATGCTCCGTCCATCACCACCCCCTTTTGTACCACTTTTGGCCGCCATAAGTGTGGCAGGGTATGCTCAGACATGAGTCCCTTGCTCACTTTGCCACTGGATTCAAGCAAGCCGGGCTGAAGACGGCTGGAATGCCAGAAACCCGTCCTCGGAAGCTTGTTTCCGGTGCAGGGAAGACATGGCTTGGCAGTTCAGACTGGACTGTTCCCATGAGGCACAGGGTCAGACTGATTTGCATATAGCCATGTCTGAACCGGGTTGGCAGAGTGGGCTAAAGAACGGTGATGGATTAAACCCAGATCTTTTGACTGGGTGTGAGTGTTTGATTGATTCAGATGCTCCGTCCATCACCATCCCCTTTTGTACCGCTTTTGGCCACCATAAGTGTGGCAGGGTATGCTCAGACGTGAGTCCCTTGCTCACTTTGCCACTGGATTCAAGCAAGCCGGGCTGAAGATGGCTGGAATACCAGAAACCAGTCCTCGGAAGCTTGTTTCCAGTCCAGGGAAGACATGGCTTGGCATTTCGGGCTGGACTGTTCCCATGAGGCACCGGGTCAGACTGATTTGCATATAGCCATGTCTGAACTGGGGTGGCAGAGTGGAATAAAGAACGGTGATGGATTAAACCCAGATCTTTTGACTGGGTGTGAGTGTTTGATTGATTCAGATGCTCCGTCCATCACCACCCCCTTTTGGTCCGCTTTTGGCCGCCATAAGTGTGGCAGGGTATGCTCAGACGTGAGTCCCTTGCTCACTTTGCCACTGGATTCAAGCAAGCCGGGCTGAAGACGGCTGGAATGCCAGAAACCCGTCCTCGGAAGCTTGTTTCCGTCCAGGGAAGACATGGCTTGGCAATTCGGGCTGGACTGTTCCCATGAGGCACAGGGTCAGACTGATTTGCATATAGCCATGTCTGAACTGGGGTGGCAGAGTGGGCTAAAGAACGGTGATGGATTAAACCCAGATCTTTTGACTGGGTGTGAGTGTTTGATTGATTCAGATGCTCCGTCCATCACCACCCCCTTTTGTACCGCTTTTGGCCGCCATAAGTGTGGCAGGGTATGCTCAGACATGAGTCCCTTGCTCACTTTGCCACTGGATTCAAGAAAGCCGGGCTGAAGACGGCTGGAATGCCAGAAACCGGTCCTCGGAAGCTTGTTTCCAGTCCAGGGAAGACATGGCTTGGCAGTTCGGGCTGGACTGTTCCCATGAGGCACAGGGTCAGACTGATTTGCATAAAGCTATGTCTGAACTGGGGTGGCAGAGTGGGCTAAAGAACGATGATGGATTAAACCCAGATCTTTTGACTGGGTGTGAGTGTTTGATTGATTCAGATGCTCCGTCCATCACCACCCCCTTGTGTACCGCTTTTGACCGCCATAAGTGTGGCAGGGTATGTTCAGACGTGAGTCCCTTGCTCACTTTGCCACTGGATTCAAGCAAGCCGAGCTGAAGACGGCTGGAATGCCAGAAACCGGTCCTCGGAAGCTTGTTTCCGGTCCAGGGAAGACATGGCTTGGCAGTTCGGGCTGGACTGTTCCCATGAGGCACAGGGTCAGACGGATTTGCATATAGTCATGTCTGAACTGGGGTGGCAGAGTGGGCTAAAGAACGGTGATAGATTAAACCCAGATCTTTTGACTGGGTGTGAGTGTTTGATTGATTCAGATGCTCCGTCCATCACCACCCCCTTTTGTAACGCTTTTGGCCGCCATAAGTGTGGCAGGGTATGCTCAGACGTGAGTCCCTTGCTCACTTTGCCACTGGATTCAAGCAAGCTGGGCTGAAGACGGCTGGAATGCCAGAAACCGGTCCTCAGAATCTTGTTTCCGGTCCAAGGAAGACATGGTTTGGCAGTTCGGGCTGGACTGTTCCCATGAGGCACAGGGTCAGACTGATTTGCATATAGCTATGTCTGAACTGGGGTGGCAGAGTGGGCTAAAGAACGGTGATGGATGAAACCCAGATCTTTTGACTGGGTGTGAGTGTTTGATTGCTTCAGATGCTCCGTCCATCACCACCCCCTTGTGTACCGCTTTTGGCCGCCATAAGTGTGGCAGGGTATGCTCAGACGTGAGTCCCTTGCTCACTTTGCCACTGGATTCAAGCAAGCCGGGCTGAAGACGGCTGGAATGCCAGAAACAGGTCCTCGGAAGCTTGTTTCCGGTGCAGGGAAGACATGGCTTGGCAGTTCGGAGTGGACTGTTCCCATGAGGCACAGGGTCAGACTGATATTCATATAGCCATGTCTGTACTGGGGTGGCAGAGTGGGCTAAAGAACGGTGATGGATTAAACCCAGATCTTTTGAATGGGTGTGAGTGTTTGATTGATTCAGATGCTCCGTCCATCACCATCCCCTTTTGTACCGCTTTTGGCCGCCATAAGTGTGGCAGGGTATGCTCAGACGTGAGTCCCTTGCTTACTTTGCCACTGGATTCAAGCAAGCCAGGCTGAAGACGGCTGGAATGCCAGAAACCGGTCCTCGGAAGCTTGTTTCCGGTCCAGGGAAGACATGGCTTGGCAGTTCGGGCTGGACTGTTCCCTTGAGGCACAGGGTCAGACTGATTTGCATATAGCCATGTCTGAACTGGGGTGGCAAAGTGGGCTAAAGAACGGTGATGGATTAAACCCAGATCTTTTGACTGGGTGTGAGTGTTTGAATGATTCAGATGCTCCGTCCATCACCACCCCCTTTTGTACCGCTTTTGGCCGCCATAAGTGTGGCAGGGTATGCTCAGACATGAGTCCCTTGCTCACTTTGCCACTGGATTCAAGCAAGCCGGGCTGAAGACGGCTGGAATGCCAGAAACCGGTCCTCGGAAGCTTGTTTCCGGTCCAGGGAAGACATGACTTGGCAGTTCGGGCTGGACTGTTCCCATGAGGCACAGGGTCAGACTGATTTGCATATAGCCATGTCTGAACTAGGGTGGCAGAGTGGGATAAAGAACGTGATGGATTAAACCAAGATCTTTTGACTGGGTGTGAGTGTTTGATTGATTCAGATGCTCCGTCCATCACCCCCCCTTTTGTACCGCTTTTGGCCGCCATAAGTTTGGCAGAGTATGCTCAGACGTGAGTCCCTTGCTCACTTTGCCACCGGATTCAAGCAAGCTGGGCTGAAGACGGCTGGAATGCCAGAAACCGGTCATCAGAAGCTTGTTTCCGGTCCAGGGAAGACATGGCTTGGCAGTTCGGGCTATACTGTTCCCATGAGGCACAGGGTCAGACTGATTTTCATATAGCCATGTCTGAACTGGGGTGGCAGAGTGGGATAAAGAACGGTGATGGATTAAACCCAGATCTTTTGACTGGGTGTGAGTGTTTGATTGATTCAGATGCTCCGTCCATCACAACCCCCTTTTGTACCGCTTTTGGCTGCCATAAGTGTGGCAGGGTATGCTCAGACGTGAGTCCCTTGCTCACTTTGCCACTGGATTCAAGCAAGCCGGGCTGAAGACGTCTGGAATGCCTGAAACCGGTCCTCAGAAGCTTGTTTCCGGTCCAGGGAAGACATGGCTTGGCAGTTCGGGCTGGACTGTTCCCATGAGGCACAGGGTCAGACTGATTTGCATATAGCCATGTCTGAACTGGGGTGGCAGAGTGGGCTAAAGAACGGTGATGGATTAAACCCAGATCTTTTGACTGGGTGTGAGTGTTTGATTGATTCAAATGCTCCGTCCATCACCACCCTCTTTTGTACCGCTTTTGGCCGCCATAAGTGTGGCAGGGTATGCTCAGACGTGAGTCCCTTGCTCACTTTGCCACTGGATTCAAGCAAGCCGGGCTGAAGACGGCTGGAATGCCAGAAACCCATCCTCGGAAGCTTGTTTCCGGTCCAGGGAAGACATGGCTTGGCAGTTCGGGCAGGACTGTTCCCATGAGGCACAGGTTCAGACGCATTTGCATATAGCCATGTCTGAACTGGGGTGGCAGAGTGGGCTAAAGAACGGTGATGGATTAAACCCAGATCTTTTGACTAGGTGTGAGTGTTTGATTGATTCAGATGCTCCGTCCATCACCACCCCCTTTTGTACCGCTTTTGGCCGACATAAGTGTGGCAGGGTATGCTCAGACGTGAGTCCCTTGCTCACTTTGCTACTGGATTCAAGCAAGCCGGGCTGAAGACGGCTGGAATACCAGAAACTGGTCCTCGGAAGCTTGTTTCCGGTCCAGGGAAGACATGACTTGGCAGTTCGGGCTGGACTGTTCCCATGAGGCACAGGGTCAGACGGATTTGCATATAGCCATGTCTGAACTGGGGTGGCAGAGTGGGATAAAGAACGGTGATGGATTAAACCCAGATCTTTTGACTGGGTGTGAGTGTTTGATTGATTCAGATGCTCCGTCCATCACAACCCCCTTTTGTACCGCTTTTGGCTGCCATAAGTGTGGCAGGGTATGCTCAGACGTGAGTCCCTTGCTCACTTTGCCACTGGATTCAAGCAAGCCGGGCTGAAGACGGCTGGAATGCCTGAAACCGGTCCTCAGAAGCTTGTTTCCGGTCCAGGGAAGACATGGCTTGGCAGTTCGGGCTGGACTGTTCCCATGAGGCACAGGGTCAGACTGATTTGCATATAGCCATGTCTGAACTGGGGTGGCAGAGTGGGCTAAAAAACGGTGATGGATTAAACCCAGATCTTTTGACTGGGTGTGAGTGTTTGATTGATTCAGATGCTCCGTCCATCACCACCCCCTTTTGTACCGCTTTTGGCCGCCATAAGTGTGGCAGGGTATGCTCAGACGTGAGCCCCTTGCTCACTTTGCCACTGGATTCAAGCAAGCCGGGCTGAAGACGGCTGGAATGCCAGAAACCTGTCCTCGGAAGCTTGTTTCCGGTCAAGGGAAGACATGGTTTGGCAGTTCGGGCTGGACTGTTCCCATGAGGCACAGGTTCAGACGCATTTGCATATAGCCATGTCTGAACTGGGGTGGCAGAGTGGGCTAAAGAACGGTGATGGATTAAACCCAGATCTTTTGACTAGGTGTGAGTGTTTGATTGATTCAGATGCTCCGTCCATCACCACCCCCTTTTGTACCGCTTTTGGCCGCCATAAGTGTGGCAGGGTATGCTCAGACGTGAGTCCCTTGCTCACTTTGCTACTGGATTCAAGCAAGCCGGGCTGAAGACGGCTGGAATACCAGAAACTGGTCCTCGGAAGCTTGTTTCCGGTCCAGGGAAGACATGACTTGGCAGTTCGGGCTGGACTGTTCCCATGAGGCACAGGGTCAGACAGATTTGCATATAGCCATGTCTGAACTGGGGTGGCAGAGTGGGCTAAAGAACGGTGACGGATTAAACCCAGATCTTTTGACTGGGTGTGAGTGTTTGATTGATTCAGATGCTCCGTCCATCACCACCCCCTTTTGTACCACTTTTGGCCGCCATAAGTGTGGCAGGGTATGCTCAGACGTGAGTCCCTTGCTCACTTTGCCACTGGATTCAAGCAAGCCGGGCTGAAGACGGCTGGAATGCAAGAAACCCGTCCTCGGAAGCTTGTTTCCGGTCCAGGGAAGACATGGCTTGGCAGTTCGGGCTGGACTGTTCCCATGAGGCACAGGGTCAGACGGATTTGCATATAGTCATGTCTGAACTGGGGTGGCAGAGTGGGCTAAAGAACGGTGATGGATTAAACCCAGATCTTTTGACTGGGTGTGAGTGTTTGATTGATTCAGATGCTCCGTCCATCACCAACCCCTTTTGTACCGCTTTTGGCCGCCATAAGTGTGGCAGGGTATGCTCAGACATGAGTCCCTTGCTCACTTTGCCACTGGATTCAAGCAAGCCGGGCTGAAGACGGCTGGAATGCCAGAAACCGGTCCTCGGAAGCTTGTTTCCGGTGCAGGGAAGACATGGCTTGGCAGTTCGGACTGGACTGTTCCCATGAGGCACAGGGTCAGACTGATTTGCATATAGCCATGTCTGAACCGGGGTGGCAGAGTGGGCTAAAGTACGGTGATGGATTAAACCCAGATCTTTTGAATGGGTGTGAGTGTTTGATTGATTCAGATGCTCCGTCCATCACCATCCCCTTTTGTACCGCTTTTGGCCGCCATAAGTGTGGCAGGGTATGCTCAGACGTGAGTCCCTTGCTTACTTTGCCACTGGATTCAAGCAAGCCAGGCTGAAGACGGCTGGAATGCCAGAAACCGGTCCTCGGAAGCTTGTTTCCGGTCCAGGGAAGACATGGCTTGGCAGTTCGGGCTGGACTGTTCCCTTGAGGCACAGGGTCAGACTGATTTGCATATAGCCATGTCTGAACTGGGGTGTCAAAGTGGGCTAAAGAACGGTGATGGATTAAACCCAGATCTTTTGACTGGGTGTGAGTGTTTGATTGATTCAGATGCTCCGTCCATCACCACCCCCTTTTGTACCGCTTTTGGCCGCCATAAGTGTGGCAGGGTATGCTCAGAAGTGAGTCCCTTGCTCACTTTGCCACTGGATTCAAGCAAGCCGGGCTGAAGACGGCTGGAATGCCAGAAACCGGTCCTTGGAAGCTTGTTTCCGGTCCAGGGAAGACATGGCTTGGCAGTTCGGGCTGGACTGTTCCCATGAGGCACAGGGTCATACTGATTTGCATATAGCTATGTCTGAACTGGGGTGGCAGAGTGGGCTAAAGAACGGTGATGGATTAAACCCAGATCTTTTGACTGGGTGTGAGTGTTTGATTGATTCAGATGCTCCGTCCATCACCACCCCCTTGTGTACCGCTTTTGGCCGCCATAAGTGTGGCAGGGTATGCTCAGACGTGAGTCCCTTGTTCACTTTGCCACTGGATTCAAGCAAGCCGGGGTGAAGACGGCTGGAATGCCAGAAACCGGTCCTCGGAAGCTTGTTTCCGGTGCAGGGAAGACATGGCTTGGCAGTTCGGACTGGACTGTTCCCATGAGGCACAGGGTCAGACTGATTTGCATATAGCCATGTCTGAACCGGGGTGGCAGAGTGGGCTAAAGAACGGTGATGGATTAAACCCAGATCTTTTGAATGGGTGTGAGTGTTTGATTGATTCAGATGCTCTGTCCATCACCACCCCCTTTTGTACCACTTTTGGCCGCCATAAGTGTGGCAGGGTATGCTCAGACGTGAGTCCCTTGCTTACTTTGACACTGGATTCAAGCAAGCCGGGCTGAAGACGGCTGAAATGCCAGAAACCGGTCCTCGGAAGCTTGTTTCCGGTCCAGGGAAGACATGGCTTGGCAGTTCGGGCTGGACTGTTCCCATGAGGCACAGGGTCAGACTGATTTGCATATAGCCATGTCTGAACTGGGGTGGCAGAGTGGGCTAAAGAACGGTGATGGATTAAACCCAGATCTTTTGACTGGGTGTGAGTGTTTGATTGATTCAGATGCTCCGTCCATCACCACCCCCTTTTGTACCGCTTTTGGCCGCCATAAGTGTGGCAGGGTATGCTCAGACATGAGTCCCTTGCTCACTTTGCCACTGGATTCAAGCAAGCCGGGCTGAAGACGGCTGGAATGCCAGAAACCGGTCCTCGGAAGCTTGTTTCCGGTCCAGGGAAGACATGGCTTGGCAGTTCGGGCTGGTCTGTTCCCATGAGGCACAGGGTCAGACTGATTTGCATATAGCTATGTCTGAACTGGGGTGGCAGAGTGGGCTAAAGAACGGTGATGGATTAAACCCAGATCTTTTGACTGGGTGTGAGTGTTTGATTGATTCAGATGCTCCGTCCATCACCACCCCCTTGTGTACCGCTTTTGACCGCCATAAGTGTGGCAGGGTATGCTCAGACGTGAGTCCCTTGCTCACTTTGCCACCGGATTCAAGCAAGCCGGGCTGAAGACGGCTGGAATGCCAGAAACCGGTCCTCGGAAGCTTGTTTCCGGTCCAGGGAAGACATGGCTTGGCAGTTCGGGCTGGACTGTTCCCATGAGGCACAGGGTCAGACTGATTTGCATATAGCTATGTCTGAACTGGGGTGGCAGAGTGGGCTAAAGAACGGTGATGGATTAAACCCAGATCTTTTGACTGGGTGTGAGTGTTTGATTGATTCAGATGCTCCGTCCATCACCACCCCCTTGTGTACCGCTTTTGGCCGCCATAAGTGTGGCAGGGTATGCTCAGACGTGAGTCCCTTGCTCACTTTGCCACTGGATTCAAGCAAGCCGGGCTGAAGACGGCTGGAATGCCAGAAACCGGTCCTCGGAAGCTTGTTTCCGGTGCAGGGAAGACATGGCTTGGCAGTTCGGACTGGACTGTTCCCATGAGGCACGGGGTCAGACTGATTTGCATATAGCCATGTCTGAACCGGGGTGGCAGAGTGGGCTAAAGAACGGTGATGGATTAAACCCAGATCTTTTGAATGGGTGTGAGTGTTTGATTGATTCAGATGCTCCGTCCATCACCACCCCCTTTTGTACCGCTTTTGGCCTCCATAAGTGTGGCACGGTATGCTCAGATGTGAGTCCCTTGCTTACTTTGCCACTGGATTCAAGCAAGCAGGGCTGAAGACGGCTGGAATTCCAGAAACCGGTCCTCGGAAGCTTGTTTCCGGTCCAGGGAAGACATGGCTTGGCAGTTCGGGCTGGACTGTTCCCATGAGGCACAGGGTCAGACTGATTTGCATATAGCCATGTCTGAACTGGGGTGGCAGAGTGGGCTAAAGAACAGTGATGGATTAAACCCAGATCTTTTGACTGGGTGTGAGTGTTTGATTGATTCAGATGCTCCGTCCATCACCACCCCCTTTTGTACCACTTTTGGCCGCCATAAGTGTGGCAGGGTATGCTCAGACATGAGTCCCTTGTTCACTTTGCCACTGGATTCAAGCAAGCCGGGCTGAAGACGGCTGGAATGCCAGAAACCGGTCCTCGGAAGCTTGTTTCCGGTCCAGGGAAGACATGGCTTGGCAGTTCGGGCTGGACTGTTCCCATGAGGCACAGGGTCAGACTGATTTGCATATAGCTATGTCTGAACTGGGGTGGCAGAGTGGGCTAAAAAACGGTGATGGATTAAACCCAGATCTTTTGACTGGGTGTGAGTGTTTGATTGATTCAGATGGTCTGTCCATCACCACCCCCTAGTGTACCGCTTTTGACCGCCATAAGTGTGGCAGGGTATGCTCAGACGTGAGTCCCTTGCTCACTTTGCCACTGGATTCAAGCAAGCCGGGCTGAAGACGGCTGGAATGCCAGAAACCGGTCCTCGGAAGCTTGTTTCCGGTCCAGGGAAGACATGACTTGGCAGTTCGGGCTGGACTGTTCCCATGAGGCACAGGGTCAGACTGATTTGCATATAGCCATGTCTGAACTAGGGTGGCAGAGTGGGATAAAGAACGTGATGGATTAAACCAAGATCTTTTGACTGGGTGTGAGTGTTTGATTGATTCAGATGCTCCGTCCATCACCCCCCCTTTTGTACCGCTTTTGGCCGCCATAAGTGTGGCAGAGTATGCTCAGACGTGAGTCCCTTGCTCACTTTGCCACTGGATTCAAGCAAGCTGGGCTGAAGACGGCTGGAATGCCAGAAACCGGTCATCAGAAGCTTGTTTCCGGTCCAGGAAAGACATGGCTTGGCAGTTCGGGCTATGCTGTTCCCATGAGGCACAGGGTCAGACTGATTTTCATATAGCCATGTCTGAACTGGGGTGGCAGAGTGGGATAAAGAACGGTGATGGATTAAACCCAGATCTTTTGACTGGGTGTGAGTGTTTGATTGATTCAGATGCTCCGTCCATCACAACCCCTTTTTGTACCGCTTTTGGCTGCCATAAGTGTGGCAGGGTATGCTCAGACGTGAGTCCCTTGCTCACTTTGCCACTGGATTCAAGCAAGCCGGGCTGAAGACGGCTGGAATGCCTGAAACCGGTCCTCAGAAGCTTGTTTCCGGTCCAGGGAAGACATGGCTTGGCAGTTCGGGCTGGACTGTTCCCATGAGGCACAGGGTCAGACTGATTTGCATATAGCCATGTCTGAACTGGGGTGGCAGAGTGGGCTAAAGAACGGTGATGGATTAAACCCAGATCTTTTGACTGGGTGTGAGTGTTTGATTGATTCAGATGCTCCGTCCATCACCACCCCCTTTTGTACCACTTTTGGTCGCCATAAGTGTGGCAGGGTATGCTCAGACGTGAGTCCCTTGCTCACTTTGCCACTGGATTCAAGCAAGCCGGGCTGAAGACGGCTGGAATGCCAGAAACCCGTCCTCGGAAGCTTGTTTCCGGTCCAGGGAAGACATGGCTTGGCAGTTCGGGCTGGACTGTTCCCATGAGGCACAGGTTCAGACGCATTTGCATATAGCCATGTCTGAACTGGGGTGGCAGAGTGGGCTAAAGAACGGTGATGGATTAAACCCAGATCTTTTGACTAGGTGTGAGTGTTTGATTGATTCAGATGCTCCGTCCATCACCACCCCCTTTTGTACCGCTTTTGGCCGACATAAGTGTGGCAGGGTATGCTCAGACGTGAGTCCCTTGCTCACTTTGCTACTGGATTCAAGCAAGCCGGGCTGAAGACGGCTGGAATACCAGAAACTGGTCCTCGGAAGCTTGTTTCCGGTCCAGGGAAGACATGACTTGGCAGTTCGGGCTGGACTGTTCCCATGAGGCACAGGGTCAGACGGATTTGCATATAGCCATGTCTGAACTGGGGTGGCAGAGTGGGCTAAAGAACGGTGATGGATTAAACCCAGATCTTTTGACTGGGTGTGAGTGTTTGATTGATTCAGATGCTCCGTCCATCACCACCCCCTTTTGTACCGCTTTTGGCCGCCATAAGTGTGGCAGGGTATGCTCAGACATGAGTCCCTTGCTCACTTTGCCACTGGATTCAAGCAAGCCGGGGTGAAGACGGCTGGAATGCCAGAAACAGGTCCTCGGAAGCTTGTTTCCGGTGCAGGGAAGACATGGCTTGGCAGTTCGGACTGGACTGTTCCCAAGAGGCACCGGGTCAGACTGATTTGCATATAGCCATGTCTGAACCGGGGTGGCAGAGTGGGCTAAAGAACGGTGATGGATTAAACCCAGATCTTTTGACTGGGTGTGAGTGTTTGATTGATTCAGATGCTCCGTCCATCACCACCCCCTTTTGTACCGCTTTTGGCCGCCATAAGTGTGGCAGGGTATGCTCAGACATGAGTCCCTTGCTCACTTTGCCACTGGATTCAAGCAAGCCGGGCTGAAGACGGCTGGAATGCCAGAAACCGGTCCTCGGAAGCTTGTTTCCGGTCCAGGGAAGACATGGCTTGGCAGTTCGGGCTGGACTGTTCCCATGAGGCACAGGGTCAGACTGATTTGCATATAGCTATGTCTGAACTGGGGTGGCAGAGTGGGCTAAAGAACGGTGATGGATTAAACCCAGATCTTTTGACTGGGTGTGAGTGTTTGATTGATTCAGATGCTCCGTCCATCACCACCCCCTTGTGTACCGCTTTTGACCGCCATAAGTGTGGCAGGGTATGCTCAGACGTGAGTCCCTTGCTCACTTTGCCACCGGATTCAAGCAAGCCGGGCTGAAGACGGCTGGAATGCCAGAAACCGGATCTCGGAAGCTTGTTTCCGGTCCAGGGAAGACATGGCTTGGCAGTTCGGGCTGGACTGTTCCCATGAGGCACAGGGTCAGACTGATTTGCATATAGCTATGTCTGAACTGGGGTGGCAGAGTGGGCTAAAGAACGGTGATGGATTAAACCCAGATCTTTTGACTGGGTGTGAGTGTTTGATTGATTCAGATGCTCCGTCCATCACCACCCCCTTGTGTACCGCTTTTGGCCGCCATAAGTGTGGCAGGGTATGCTCAGACGTGAGTCCCTTGCTCACTTTGCCACTGGATTCAAGCAAGCCGGGCTGAAGACGGCTGGAATGCCAGAAACCGGTCCTCGGAAGCTTGTTTCCGGTGCAGGGAAGACATGGCTTGGCAGTTCGGACTGGACTGTTCCCATGAGGCACGGGGTCAGACTGATTTGCATATAGCCATGTCTGAACCGGGGTGGCAGAGTGGGCTAAAGAACGGTGATGGATTAAACCCAGATCTTTTGAATGGGTGTGAGTGTTTGATTGATTCAGATGCTCCGTCCATCACCACCCCCTTTTGTACCGCTTTTGGCCTCCATAAGTGTGGCACGGTATGCTCAGACGTGAGTCCCTTGCTTACTTTGCCACTGGATTCAAGCAAGCCGGGCTGAAGACGGCTGGAATTCCAGAAACCGGTCCTCGGAAGCTTGTTTCCGGTCCAGGGAAGACATGGCTTGGCAGTTCGGGCTGGACTGTTCCCATGAGGCACAGGGTCAGACTGATTTGCATATAGCCATGTCTGAACTGGGGTGGCAGAGTGGGCTAAAGAACAGTGATGGATTAAACCCAGATCTTTTGACTGGGTGTGAGTGTTTGATTGATTCAGATGCTCCGTCCATCACCACCCCCTTTTGTACCACTTTTGGCCGCCATAAGTGTGGCAGGGTATGCTCAGACATGAGTCCCTTGTTCACTTTGCCACTGGATTCAAGCAAGCCGGGCTGAAGACGGCTGGAATGCCAGAAACCGGTCCTCTGAAGCTTGTTTCCGGTCCAGGGAAGACATGGCTTGGCAGTTCGGGCTGGACTGTTCCCATGAGGCACAGGGTCAGACTGATTTGCATATAGCTATGTCTGAACTGGGGTGGCAGAGTGGGCTAAAAAACGGTGATGGATTAAACCCAGATCTTTTGACTGGGTGTGAGTGTTTGATTGATTCAGATGGTCCGTCCATCACCACCCCCTAGTTTACCGCTTTTGACCGCCATAAGTGTGGCAGGGTATGCTCAGACATGAGTCCCTTGCTCACTTTGCCACTGGATTCAAGCAAGCCGGGCTGAAGACGGCTGGAATGCCAGAAACCGGTCCTCGGAAGCTTGTTTCCGGTCCAGGGAAGACATGACTTGGAAGTTCGGGCTGGACTGTTCCCATGAGGCACAGGGTCAGACGGATTTGCATATAGTCATGTCTGAACTGGGGTGGCAGAGTGGGCTAAAGAACGGTGATGGATTAAACCCAGATCTTTTTACTGGGTGTGAGTGTTTGATTGATTCAGATGCTCCGTCCATCACCACCCCCTTTTGTACCGCTTTTGGCCGCCATAAGTGTGGCAGGGTATGCTCAGACGTGAGTCCCTTGCTCACTTTGCCACTGGATTCAAGCAAGCCGGGCTGAAGACGGCTGGAATGCCAGAAACCGGTCCTCGGAAGCTTGTTTCCGGTCCAGGGAAGACATGGCTTGGCAGTTCGGGCTGGACTGTTCCCATGAGGCACATGGTCACACTGATTTGCATATAGCTATGTCTGAACTGGGGTGGCAGAGTGGGCTAAAGAACGGTGATGGATTAAACCCAGATCTTTTGACTGGGTGTGAGTGTTTGATTGATTCAGATGCTCCGTCCATCACCACCCCCTTTTGTACCGCTTTTGGCCGCCATAAGTGTGGCAGGGTATGCTCAGACGTGAGTCCCTTGCTTACTTTGACACTGGATTCAAGCAAGCCGGGCTGAAGACGGCTGAAATGCCAGAAACCGGTCCTCGGAAGCTTGTTTCCGGTGCAGGGAAGACATGGCTTGGCAGTTCGGACTGGACTGTTCCCATGAGGCACGGGGTCAGACTGATTTGCATATAGCCATGTCTGAACCGGGGTGGCAGAGTGGGCTAAAGAACGGTGATGGATTAAACCCAGATCTTTTGAATGGGTGTGAGTGTTTGATTGATTCAGATGCTCCGTCCATCACCACCCCCTTTTGTACCACTTTTGGCCGCCATAAGTGTGGCAGGGTATGCTCAGACATGAGTCCCTTGTTCACTTTGCCACTGGATTCAAGCAAGCCGGGCTGAAGACGGCTGGAATGCCAGAAACCGGTCCTCGGAAGCTTGTTTCCGGTCCAGGGAAGACATGGCTTGGCAGTTCGGGCTGGACTGTTCCCATGAGGCACAGGGTCAGACTGATTTGCATATAGCTATGTCTGAACTGGGGTGGCAGAGTGGGCTAAAAAACGGTGATGGATTAAACCCAGATCTTTTGACTGGGTGTGAGTGTTTGATTGATTCAGATGGTCCGTCCATCACCACCCCCTAGTTTACCGCTTTTGACCGCCATAAGTGTGGCAGGGTATGCTCAGACATGAGTCCCTTGCTCACTTTGCCACTGGATTCAAGCAAGCCGGACTGAAGACGGCTGGAATGCCAGAAACCGGTCCTCGGAAGCTTGTTTCCGGTCCAGGGAAGACATGACTAGGCAGTTCGGGCTGGACTGTTCCCATGAGGCACAGGGTCAGACGGATTTGCATATAGTCATGTCTGAACTGGGATGGCAGAGTGGGCTAAAGAACGGTGATGGATTAAACCCAGATCTTTTTACTGGGTGTGAGTGTTTGATTGATTCAGATGCTCCGTCCATCACCACCCCCTTTTGTACCGCTTTTGGCCACCATAAGTGTGGCAGGGTATGCTCAGACGTGAGTCCCTTGCTCACTTTGCCACTGGATTCAAGCAAGCCGGGCTGAAGACGGCTGGAATGCCAGAAACCGGTCCTCGGAAGCTTGTTTCCGGTCCAGGGGAAGACATGGCTTGGCAGTTCGGGCTGGACTGTTCCCATGAGGCACAGGGTCACACTGATTTGCATATAGCTATGTCTGAACTGGGGTGGCAGAGTGGGCTAAAGAACGGTGATGGATTAAACCCAGATCTTTTGACTGGGTGTGAGTGTTTGATTGATTCAGATGCTCCGTCCATCACCACCCCCTTTTGTACCGCTTTTGGCCGCCATAAGTGTGGCAGGGTATGCTCAGACGTGAGTGCCTTGCTTACTTTGACACTGGATTCAAGCAAGCCGGGCTGAAGACGGCTGAAATGCCAGAAACCGGTCCTCGGAAGCTTGTTTCCGGTCCAGGGAAGACATGGCTTGGCAGTTCGGGCTGGACTGTTCCCATGAGGCACAGGGTCAGACTGATTTGCATATAGCCATGTCTGAACTGGGGTGGCAGAGTGGGCTAAAGAACGGTGATGGATTAAACCCAGATCTTTTGACTGGGTGTGAGTGTTTGATTGATTCAGATGCTCCGTCCATCACCACCCCCTTTTGTACCGCTTTTGGCCGCCATAAGTGTGGCAGGGTATGCTCAGACATGAGTCCCTTGCTCACTTTGCCACTGGATTCAAGCAAGCCGGGCTGAAGACGGCTGGAATGCCAGAAACCGGTCCTCGGAAGCTTGTTTCCGGTCCAGGGAAGACATGGCTTGGCTGTTCGGGCTGGACTGTTCCCATGAGGCACAGGGTCAGACTGATTTGCATATAGCTATGTCTGAACTGGGGTGGCAGAGTGGGCTAAAGAACGGTGATGGATTAAACCCAGATCTTTTGACTGGGTGTGAGTGTTTGATTGCTTCAGATGCTCCGTCCATCACCACCCCCTTGTGTACCGCTTTTGACCGCCATAAGTGTGGCAGGGTATGCTCAGACGTGAGTCCCTTGCTCACTTTGCCACCGGATTCAAGCAAGCCGGGCTGAAGACGGCTGGAATGCCAGAAACCGGTCCTCGGAAGCTTGTTTCCGGTCCAGGGAAGACATGGCTTGGCAGTTCGGGCTGGACTGTTCCCATGAGGCACAGGGTCAGACTGATTTGCATATAGTCATGTCTGAACTGGGGTGGCAGAGTGGGCTAAAGAATGGTGATGGATTAAACCCAGATCTTTTGACTGGGTGTGAGTGTTTGATTGATTCAGATGCTCCGTCCATCACCACCCCCTTTTGTACCGCTTTTGGCCGCCATAAGTGTGGCAGGGTATGCTCAGACGTGAGTCCCTTGCTCACTTTGCCACTGGATTCAAGCAAGCCGGGCTGAAGACGGCTGGAATGCCAGAAACCGGTCCTCGGAAGCTTGTTTCCGGTCCAGGGAAGACATGGCTTGGCAGTTCGGGCTGGACTGTTCCCATGAGGCACAGGGTCAGACTGATTTGCATATAGCCATGTCTGAACTGGGGTGGCAGAGTGGGCTAAAGAACAGTGATGGATTAAACCCAGATATTTTGACTGGGTGTGAGTGTTTGATTGATTCAGATGCTCCGTCCATCACCACCCCCTTTTGTACCACTTTTGGCCGCCATAAGTGTGGCAGGGTATGCTCAGACATGAGTCCCTTGTTCACTTTGCCACTGGATTCAAGCAAGCCGGGCTGAAGATGGCTGGAATGCCAGAAACCGGTCCTCGGAAGCTTGTTTCCGGTCCAGGGAAGACATGGCTTGGCAGTTCGGGCTGGACTGTTCCCATGAGGCACAGGGTCAGACTGATTTGCATATAGCTATGTCTGAACTGGGGTGGCAGAGTGGGCTAAAAAACGGTGATGGATTAAACCCAGATCTTTTGACTGGGTGTGAGTGTTTGATTGATTCAGATGCTCCGTCCATCACCACCCCCTAGTGTACCGCTTTTGACCGCCATAAGTGTGGCAGGGTATGCTCAGACGTGAGTCCCTTGCTCACTTTGCCACTGGATTCAAGCAAGCCGGGCTGAAGACGGCTGGAATGCCAGAAACCGGTCCTCGGAAGCTTGTTTCCGGTCCAGGGAAGACATGACTTGGCAGTTCAGGCTGGACTGTTCCCATGAGGCACAGGGTCAGATGGATTTGCATATAGTCATGTCTGAACTGGGGTGGCAGAGTGGGCTAAAGAACGGTGATGGATTAAACCCAGATCTTTTGAATGGGTGTGAGTGTTTGATTGATTCAGATGCTCTGTCCATCACCAACCCCTTTTGTACCGCTTTTGGCCGCCATAGGTGTGGCAGGGTATGCTCAGACGTGAGTCCCTTGCTCACTTTGCCACTGGATTCAAGCAAGCCGGGCTGAAGACGGCTGGAATGCCAGAAACCGGTCCTCGGAAGCTTGTTTCCGGTCCAGGGAAGACATGGCTTGGCAGTTCGGGCTGGACTGTTCCCATGAGGCACAGGGTCAGACTGATTTGCATATAGCCATGTCTGAACTAGGGTGGCAGAGTGGGATAAAGAACGTGATGGATTAAACCAAGATCTTTTGACTGGGTGTGAGTGTTTGATTGATTCAGATGCTCCGTCCATCACCCCCCCTTTTGTACCGCTTTTGGCCGCCATAAGTTTGGCAGAGTATGCTCAGACATGAGTCCCTTGCTCACTTTGCCACCGGATTCAAGCAAGCTGGGCTGAAGACGGCTGGAATGCCAGAAACCGGTCATCAGAAGCTTGTTTCCGGTCCAGGGAAGACATGGATTGGCAGTTCGGGCTATACTGTTCCCATGAGGCACAGGGTCAGACTGATTTTCATATAGCCATGTCTGAACTGGGGTGGCAGAGTGGGATAAAGAACGGTGATGGATTAAACCCAGATCTTTTGACTGGGTGTGAGTGTTTGATTGATTCAGATGCTCCGTCCATCACAACCCCCTTTTGTACCGCTTTTGGCTGCCATAAGTGTGGCAGGGTATGCTCAGACGTGAGTCCCTTGCTCACTTTGCCACTGGATTCAAGCAAGCCGGGCTGAAGACGGCTGGAATGCCTGAAACCGGTCCTCAGAAGCTTGTTTCCGGTCCAGGGAAGACATGGCTTGGCAGTTCGGGCTGGACTGTTCCCATGAGGCACAGGGTCAGACTGATTTGCATATAGCCATGTCTGAACTGGGGTGGCAGAGTGGGCTAAAGAACGGTGATGGATTAAACCCAGATATTTTGACTGGGTGTGAGTGTTTGATTGATTCAAATGCTCCGTCCATCACCACCCCCTTTTGTACCGCTTTTGGCTGCCATAAGTGTGGCAGGGTATGCTCAGACGTGAGTCCCTTGCTCACTTTGCCACTGGATTCAAGCAAGCCGGGCTGAAGACGGCTGGAATGCCAGAAACCCGTCCTCGGAAGCTTGTTTCCGGTCCAGGGAAGACATGGCTTGGCAGTTCGGGCTGGACTGTTCCCATGAGGCACAGGTTCAGACGCATTTGCATATAGCCATGTCTGAACTGGGGTGGCAGAGTGGGCTAAAGAACGGTGATGGATTAAACCCAGATCTTTTGACTAGGTGTGAGTGTTTGATTGATTCAGATGCTCCGTCCATCACCACCCCCTTTTGTACCGCTTTTGGCCGACATAAGTGTGGCAGGGTATGCTCAGACGTGAGTCCCTTGCTCACTTTGCCACTGGATTCAAGCAAGCCGGGCTGAAGACGGCTGGAATGCCTGAAACCGGTCCTCAGAAGCTTGTTTCCGGTCCAGGGAAGACATGGCTTGGCAGTTCGGGCTGGACTGTTCCCATGAGGCACAGGGTCAGACTGATTTGCATATAGCCATGTCTGAACTGGGGTGGCAGAGTGGGCTAAAGAACGGTGATGGATTAAACCCAGATCTTTTGACTGGGTGTGAGTGTTTGATTGATTCAGATGCTCCGTCCATCACCACCCCCTTTTGTACCGCTTTTGGCCGCCATAAGTGTGGCAGGGTATGCTCAGACGTGAGTCCCTTGCTCACTTTGCCACTGGATTCAAGCAAGCCGGGCAAAAGACGGCTGGAATGCCAGAAACCCGTCCTCGGAAGCTTGTTTCCGGTCAAGGGAAGACATGGTTTGGCAGTTCGGGCTGGACTGTTCCCATGAGGCACAGGTTCAGACGCATTTGCATATAGCCATGTCTGAACTGGGGTGGCAGAGTGGGCTAAAGAACGGTGATGGATTAAACCCAGATCTTTTGACTAGGTGTGAGTGTTTGATTGATTCAGATGCTCCGTCCATCACCACCCCCTTTTGTACCGCTTTTGGCCGCCATAAGTGTGGCAGGGTATGCTCAGACGTGAGTCCCTTGCTCACTTTGCTACTGGATTCAAGCAAGCCGGGCTGAAGACGGCTGGAATACCAGAAACTGGTCCTCGGAAGCTTGTTTCCGGTCCAGGGAAGACATGACTTGGCAGTTCGGGCTGGACTGTTCCCATGAGGCACAGGGTCAGACAGATTTGCATATAGCCATGTCTGAACTGGGGTGGCAGAGTGGGCTAAAGAACGGTGACGGATTAAACCCAGATCTTTTGACTGGGTGTGAGTGTTTGATTGATTCAGATGCTCCGTCCATCACCACCCCCTTTTGTACCACTTTTGGCCGCCATAAGTGTGGCAGGGTATGCTCAGACGTGAGTCCCTTGCTCACTTTGCCACTGGATTCAAGCAAGCCGGGCTGAAGACGGCTGGAATGCAAGAAACCCGTCCTCGGAAGCTTGTTTCCGGTCCAGGGAAGACATGGCTTGGCAGTTCGGGCTGGACTGTTCCCATGAGGCACAGGGTCAGACGGATTTGCATATAGTCATGTCTGAACTGGGGTGGCAGAGTGGGCTAAAGAACGGTGATGGATTAAACCCAGATCTTTTGACTGGGTGTGAGTGTTTGATTGATTTAGATGCTCCGTCCATCACCAACCCCTTTTGTACCGCTTTTGGCCGCCATAAGTGTGGCAGGGTATGCTCAGACGTGAGTCCCTTGCTAACTTTGCCACTGGATTCAAGCAAGCCGGGCTGAAGACGGCTGGAATGCCAGAAACCGGTCCTCGGAAGCTTGTTTCCGGTGCAGGGAAGACATGGCTTGGCAGTTCGGACTGGACTGTTCCCATGAGGCACAGGGTCAGACTGATTTGCATATAGCCATGTCTGAACCGGGGTGGCAGAGTGGGCTAAAGTACGGTGATGGATTAAACCCAGATCTTTTGAATGGGTGTGAGTGTTTGATTGATTCAGATGCTCCGTCCATCACCATCCCCTTTTGTACCGCTTTTGGCCGCCATAAGTGTGGCAGGGTATGCTCAGACGTGAGTCCCTTGCTTACTTTGCCACTGGATTCAAGCAAGCCAGGCTGAAGACGGCTGGAATGCCAGAAACCGGTCCTCGGAAGCTTGTTTCCGGTCCAGGGAAGACATGGCTTGGCAGTTCGGGCTGGACTGTTCCCTTGAGGCACAGGGTCAGACTGATTTGCATATAGCCATGTCTGAACTGGGGTGTCAAAGTGGGCTAAAGAACGGTGATGGATTAAACCCAGATCTTTTGACTGGGTGTGAGTGTTTGATTGATTCAGATGCTCCGTCCATCACCACCCCCTTTTGTACCGCTTTTGGCCGCCATAAGTGTGGCAGGGTATGCTCAGAAGTGAGTCCCTTGCTCACTTTGCCACTGGATTCAAGCAAGCCGGGCTGAAGACGGCTGGAATGCCAGAAACCGGTCCTTGGAAGCTTGTTTCCGGTCCAGGGAAGACATGGCTTGGCAGTTCGGGCTGGACTGTTCCCATGAGGCACAGGGTCATACTGATTTGCATATAGCTATGTCTGAACTGGGGTGGCAGAGTGGGCTAAAGAACGGTGATGGATTAAACCCAGATCTTTTGACTGGGTGTGAGTGTTTGATTGATTCAGATGCTCCGTCCATCACCACCCCCTTGTGTACCGCTTTTGGCCGCCATAAGTGTGGCAGGGTATGCTCAGACGTGAGTCCCTTGTTCACTTTGCCACTGGATTCAAGCAAGCCGGGGTGAAGACGGCTGGAATGCCAGAAACCGGTCCTCGGAAGCTTGTTTCCGGTGCAGGGAAGACATGGCTTGGCAGTTCGGACTGGACTGTTCCCATGAGGCACAGGGTCAGACTGATTTGCATATAGCCATGTCTGAACCGGGGTGGCAGAGTGGGCTAAAGAACGGTGATGGATTAAACCCAGATCTTTTGAATGGGTGTGAGTGTTTGATTGATTCAGATGCTCCGTCCATCACCACCCCCTTTTGTACCACTTTTGGCCGCCATAAGTGTGGCAGGGTATGCTCAGACGTGAGTCCCTTGCTTACTTTGACACTGGATTCAAGCAAGCCGGCCTGAAGACGGCTGAAATGCCAGAAACCGGTCCTCGGAAGCTTGTTTCCGGTCCAGGGAAGACATGGCTTGGCAGTTCGGGCTGGACTGTTCCCATGAGGCACAGGGTCAGACTGATTTGCATATAGCCATGTCTGAACTGGGGTGGCAGAGTGGGCTAAAGAACGGTGATGGATTAAACCCAGATCTTTTGACTGGGTGTGAGTGTTTGATTGATTCAGATGCTCCGTCCATCACCACCCCCTTTTGTACCGCTTTTGGCCGCCATAAGTGTGGCAGGGTATGCTCAGACATGAGTCCCTTGCTCACTTTGCCACTGGATTCAAGCAAGCCGGGCTGAAGACGGCTGGAATGCCAGAAACCGGTCCTCGGAAGCTTGTTTCCGGTCCAGGGAAGACATGGCTTGGCAGTTCGGGCTGGACTGTTCCCATGAGGCACAGGGTCAGACTGATTTGCATATAGCTATGTCTGAACTGGGGTGGCAGAGTGGGCTAAAGAACGGTGATGGATTAAACCCAGATCTTTTGACTGGGTGTGAGTGTTTGATTGATTCAGATGCTCCGTCCATCACCACCCCCTTGTGTACCGCTTTTGACCGCCATAAGTGTGGCAGGGTATGCTCAGACGTGAGTCCCTTGCTCACTTTGCCACCGGATTCAAGCAAGCCGGGCTGAAGACGGCTGGAATGCCAGAAACCGGTCCTCGGAAGCTTGTTTCCGGTCCAGGGAAGACATGGCTTGGCAGTTCGGGCTGGACTGTTCCCATGAGGCACAGGGTCAGACTGATTTGCATATAGCTATGTCTGAACTGGGGTGGCAGAGTGGGCTAAAGAACGGTGATGGATTAAACCCAGATCTTTTGACTGGGTGTGAGTGTTTGATTGATTCAGATGCTCCGTCCATCACCACCCCCTTGTGTAACGCTTTTGGCCGCCATAAGTGTGGCAGGGTATGCTCAGACGTGAGTCCCTTGCTCACTTTGCCACTGGATTCAAGCAAGCCGGGCTGAAGACGGCTGGAATGCCAGAAACCGGTCCTCGGAAGCTTGTTTCCGGTGCAGGGAAGACATGGCTTGGCAGTTCGGACTGGACTGTTCCCATGAGGCACGAGGTCAGACTGATTTGCATATAGCCATGTCTGAACCGGGGTGGCAGAGTGGGCTAAAGAACGGTGATGGATTAAACCCAGATCTTTTGAATGGGTGTGAGTGTTTGATTGATTCAGATGCTCCGTCCATCACCACCCCCTTTTGTACCGCTTTTGGCCTCCATAAGTGTGGCACGGTATGCTCAGATGTGAGTCCCTTGCTTACTTTGCCACTGGATTCAAGCAAGCAGGGCTGAAGACGGCTGGAATTCCAGAAACCGGTCCTCGGAAGCTTGTTTCCGGTCCAGGGAAGACATGGCTTGGCAGTTCGGGCTGGACTGTTCCCATGAGGCACAGGGTCAGACTGATTTGCATATAGCCATGTCTGAACTGGGGTGGCAGAGTGGGCTAAAGAACAGTGATGGATTAAACCCAGATCTTTTGACTGGGTGTGAGTGTTTGATTGATTCAGATGCTCCGTCCATCACCACCCCCTTTTGTACCACTTTTGGCCGCCATAAGTGTGGCAGGGTATGCTCAGACGTGAGTCCCTTGCTCACTTTGCCACTGGATTCAAGCAAGCCGGGCTGAAGACGGCTGGAATGCCTGAAACCGGTCCTCAGAAGCTTGTTTCCGGTCCAGGGAAGACATGGCTTGGCAGTTCGGGCTGGACTGTTCCCATGAGGCACAGGGTCAGACTGATTTGCATATAGCCATGTCTGAACTGGGGTGGCAGAGTGGGCTAAAGAACGGTGATGGATTAAACCCAGATCTTTTGACTGGGTGTGAGTGTTTGATTGATTCAAATGCTCCGTCCATCACCACCCCCTTTTGTACCGCTTTTGGCCGCCATAAGTGTGGCAGGGTATGCTCAGACGTGAGTCCCTTGCTCACTTTGCCACTGGATTCAAGCAAGCCGGGCTGAAGACGGCTGGAATGCCAGAAACCCGTCCTCGGAAGCTTGTTTCCGGTCCAGGGAAGACATGGCTTGGCAGTTCGGGCTGGACTGTTCCCATGAGGCACAGGTTCAGACGCATTTGCATATAGCCATGTCTGAACTGGGGTGGCAGAGTGGGCTAAAGAACGGTGATGGATTAAACCCAGATCTTTTGACTAGGTGTGAGTGTTTGATTGATTCAGATGCTCCGTCCATCACCACCCCCTTTTGTACCGCTTTTGGCCGACATAAGTGTGGCAGGGTATGCTCAGACGTGAGTCCCTTGCTCACTTTGCTACTGGATTCAAGCAAGCCGGGCTGAAGACGGCTGGAATACCAGAAACTGGTCCTCGGAAGCTTGTTTCCGGTCCAGGGAAGACATGACTTGGCAGTTCGGGCTGGACTGTTCCCATGAGGCACAGGGTCAGACGGATTTGCATATAGCCATGTCTGAACTGGGGTGGCAGAGTGGGATAAAGAACGGTGATGGATTAAACCCAGATCTTTTGACTGGGTGTGAGTGTTTGATTGATTCAGATGCTCCGTCCATCACAACCCCCTTTTGTACCGCTTTTGGCTGCCATAAGTGTGGCAGGGTATGCTCAGACGTGAGTCCCTTGCTCACTTTGCCACTGGATTCAAGCAAGCCGGGCTGAAGACGGCTGGAATGCCTGAAACCGGTCCTCAGAAGCTTGTTTCCGGTCCAGGGAAGACATGGCTTGGCAGTTCGGGCTGGACTGTTCCCATGAGGCACAGGGTCAGACTGATTTGCATATAGCCATGTCTGAACTGGGGTGGCAGAGTGGGCTAAAGAACGGTGATGGATTAAACCCAGATCTTTTGACTGGGTGTGAGTGTTTGATTGATTCAGATGCTCCGTCCATCACCACCCCCTTTTGTACCGCTTTTGGCCGCCATAAGTGTGGCAGGGTATGCTCAGACGTGAGTCCCTTGCTCACTTTGCCACTGGATTCAAGCAAGCCGGGCAAAAGACGGCTGGAATGCCAGAAACCCGTCCTCGGAAGCTTGTTTCCGGTCAAGGGAAGACATGGTTTGGCAGTTCGGGCTGGACTGTTCCCATGAGGCACAGGTTCAGACGCATTTGCATATAGCCATGTCTGAACTGGGGTGGCAGAGTGGGCTAAAGAACGGTGATGGATTAAACCCAGATCTTTTGACTAGGTGTGAGTGTTTGATTGATTCAGATGCTCCGTCCATCACCACCCCCTTTTGTACCGCTTTTGGCCGCCATAAGTGTGGCAGGGTATGCTCAGACGTGAGTCCCTTGCTCACTTTGCTACTGGATTCAAGCAAGCCGGGCTGAAGACGGCTGGAATACCAGAAACTGGTCCTCGGAAGCTTGTTTCCGGTCCAGGGAAGACATGACTTGGCAGTTCGGGCTGGACTGTTCCCATGAGGCACAGGGTCAGACAGATTTGCATATAGCCATGTCTGAACTGGGGTGGCAGAGTGGGCTAAAGAACGGTGACGGATTAAACCCAGATCTTTTGACTGGGTGTGAGTGTTTGATTGATTCAGATGCTCCGTCCATCACCACCCCCTTTTGTACCACTTTTGGCCGCCATAAGTGTGGCAGGGTATGCTCAGACGTGAGTCCCTTGCTCACTTTGCCACTGGATTCAAGCAAGCCGGGCTGAAGACGGCTGGAATGCAAGAAACCCGTCCTCGGAAGCTTGTTTCCGGTCCAGGGAAGACATGGCTTGGCAGTTCGGGCTGGACTGTTCCCATGAGGCACAGGGTCAGACGGATTTGCATATAGTCATGTCTGAACTGGGGTGGCAGAGTGGGCTAAAGAACGGTGATGGATTAAACCCAGATCTTTTGACTGGGTGTGAGTGTTTGATTGATTCAGATGCTCCGTCCATCACCAACCCCTTTTGTACCGCTTTTGGCCGCCATAAGTGTGGCAGGGTATGCTCAGACGTGAGTCCCTTGCTAACTTTGCCACTGGATTCAAGCAAGCCGGGCTGAAGACGGCTGGAATGCCAGAAACCGGTCCTCGGAAGCTTGTTTCTGGTGCAGGGAAGACATGGCTTGGCAGTTCGGACTGGACTGTTCCCATGAGGCACAGGGTCAGACTGATTTGCATATAGCCATGTCTGAACCGGGGTGGCAGAGTGGGCTAAAGTACGGTGATGGATTAAACCCAGATCTTTTGAATGGGTGTGAGTGTTTGATTGATTCAGATGCTCCGTCCATCACCATCCCCTTTTGTACCGCTTTTGGCCGCCATAAGTGTGGCAGGGTATGCTCAGACGTGAGTCCCTTGCTTACTTTGCCACTGGATTCAAGCAAGCCAGGCTGAAGACGGCTGGAATGCCAGAAACCGGTCCTCGGAAGCTTGTTTCCGGTCCAGGGAAGACATGGCTTGGCAGTTCGGGCTGGACTGTTCCCTTGAGGCACAGGGTCAGACTGATTTGCATATAGCCATGTCTGAACTGGGGTGTCAAAGTGGGCTAAAGAACGGTGATGGATTAAACCCAGATCTTTTGACTGGGTGTGAGTGTTTGATTGATTCAGATGCTCCGTCCATCACCACCCCCTTTTGTACCGCTTTTGGCCGCCATAAGTGTGGCAGGGTATGCTCAGAAGTGAGTCCCTTGCTCACTTTGCCACTGGATTCAAGCAAGCCGGGCTGAAGACGGCTGGAATGCCAGAAACCGGTCCTTGGAAGCTTGTTTCCGGTCCAGGGAAGACATGGCTTGGCAGTTCGGGCTGGACTGTTCCCATGAGGCACAGGGTCATACTGATTTGCATATAGCTATGTCTGAACTGGGGTGGCAGAGTGGGCTAAAGAACGGTGATGGATTAAACCCAGATCTTTTGACTGGGTGTGAGTGTTTGATTGATTCAGATGCTCCGTCCATCACCACCCCCTTGTGTACCGCTTTTGGCCGCCATAAGTGTGGCAGGGTATGCTCAGACGTGAGTCCCTTGTTCACTTTGCCACTGGATTCAAGCAAGCCGGGGTGAAGACGGCTGGAATGCCAGAAACCGGTCCTCGGAAGCTTGTTTCCGGTGCAGGGAAGACATGGCTTGGCAGTTCGGACTGGACTGTTCCCATGAGGCACAGGGTCAGACTGATTTGCATATAGCCATGTCTGAACCGGGGTGGCAGAGTGGGCTAAAGAACGGTGATGGATTAAACCCAGATCTTTTGAATGGGTGTGAGTGTTTGATTGATTCAGATGCTCCGTCCATCACCACCCCCTTTTGTACCACTTTTGGCCGCCATAAGTGTGGCAGGGTATGCTCAGACGTGAGTCCCTTGCTTACTTTGACACTGGATTCAAGCAAGCCGGCCTGAAGACGGCTGAAATGCCAGAAACCGGTCCTCGGAAGCTTGTTTCCGGTCCAGGGAAGACATGGCTTGGCAGTTCGGGCTGGACTGTTCCCATGAGGCACAGGGTCAGACTGATTTGCATATAGCCATGTCTGAACTGGGGTGGCAGAGTGGGCTAAAGAACGGTGATGGATTAAACCCAGATCTTTTGACTGGGTGTGAGTGTTTGATTGATTCAGATGCTCCGTCCATCACCACCCCCTTTTGTACCGCTTTTGGCCGCCATAAGTGTGGCAGGGTATGCTCAGACATGAGTCCCTTGCTCACTTTGCCACTGGATTCAAGCAAGCCGGGCTGAAGACGGCTGGAATGCCAGAAACCGGTCCTCGGAAGCTTGTTTCCGGTCCAGGGAAGACATGGCTTGGCAGTTCGGGCTGGACTGTTCCCATGAGGCACAGGGTCAGACTGATTTGCATATAGCTATGTCTGAACTGGGGTGGCAGAGTGGGCTAAAGAACGGTGATGGATTAAACCCAGATCTTTTGACTGGGTGTGAGTGTTTGATTGATTCAGATGCTCCGTCCATCACCACCCCCTTGTGTACCGCTTTTGACCGCCATAAGTGTGGCAGGGTATGCTCAGACGTGAGTCCCTTGCTCACTTTGCCACCGGATTCAAGCAAGCCGGGCTGAAGACGGCTGGAATGCCAGAAACCGGTCCTCGGAAGCTTGTTTCCGGTCCAGGGAAGACATGGCTTGGCAGTTCGGGCTGGACTGTTCCCATGAGGCACAGGGTCAGACTGATTTGCATATAGCTATGTCTGAACTGGGGTGGCAGAGTGGGCTAAAGAACGGTGATGGATTAAACCCAGATCTTTTGACTGGGTGTGAGTGTTTGATTGATTCAGACGCTCCGTCCATCACCACCCCCTTGTGTACCGCTTTTGGCCGCCATAAGTGTGGCAGGGTATGCTCAGACGTGAGTCCCTTGCTCACTTTGCCACTGGATTCAAGCAAGCCGGGCTGAAGACGGCTGGAATGCCAGAAACCGGTCCTCGGAAGCTTGTTTCCGGTGCAGGGAAGACATGGCTTGGCAGTTCGGACTGGACTGTTCCCATGAGGCACGGGGTCAGACTGATTTGCATATAGCCATGTCTGAACCGGGGTGGCAGAGTGGGCTAAAGAACGGTGATGGATTAAACCCAGATCTTTTGAATGGGTGTGAGTGTTTGATTGATTCAGATGCTCCGTCCATCACCACCCCCTTTTGTACCGCTTTTGGCCTCCATAAGTGTGGCACGGTATGCTCAGATGTGAGTCCCTTGCTTACTTTGCCACTGGATTCAAGCAAGCAGGGCTGAAGACGGCTGGAATTCCAGAAACCGGTCCTCGGAAGCTTGTTTCCGGTCCAGGGAAGACATGGCTTGGCAGTTCGGGCTGGACTGTTCCCATGAGGCACAGGGTCAGACTGATTTGCATATAGCCATGTCTGAACTGGGGTGGCAGAGTGGGCTAAAGAACAGTGATGGATTAAACCCAGATCTTTTGACTGGGTGTGAGTGTTTGATTGATTCAGATGCTCCGTCCATCACCACCCCCTTTTGTACCACTTTTGGCCGCCATAAGTGTGGCAGGGTATGCTCAGACATGAGTCCCTTGTTCACTTTGCCACTGGATTCAAGCAAGCCGGGCTGAAGACGGCTGGAATGCCAGAAACCGGTCCTCGGAAGCTTGTTTCCGGTCCGGGGAAGACATGGCTTGGCAGTTCGGGCTGGACTGTTCCCATGAGGCACAGGGTCAGACTGATTTGCATATAGCTATGTCTGAACTGGGGTGGCAGAGTGGGCTAAAAAACGGTGATGGATTAAACCCAGATCTTTTGACTGGGTGTGAGTGTTTGATTGATTCAGATGGTCTGTCCATCACCACCCCCTAGTGTACCGCTTTTGACCGCCATAAGTGTGGCAGGGTATGCTCAGACGTGAGTCCCTTGCTCACTTTGCCACTGGATTCAAGCAAGCCGGGCTGAAGACGGCTGGAATGCCAGAAACCGGTCCTCGGAAGCTTGTTTCCGGTCCAGGGAAGACATGACTTGGCAGTTCGGGCTGGAATGTTCCCATGAGGCACAGGGTCAGACTGATTTGCATATAGCCATGTCTGAACTAGGGTGGCAGAGTGGGATAAAGAACGTGATGGATTAAACCAAGATCTTTTGACTGGGTGTGAGTGTTTGATTGATTCAGATGCTCCGTCCATCACCCCCCCTTTTGTACCGCTTTTGGCCGCCATAAGTGTGGCAGAGTATGCTCAGACGTGAGTCCCTTGCTCACTTTGCCACTGGATGCAAGCAAGCTGGGCTAAAGACGGCTGGAATGCCAGAAACCGGTCATCAGAAGCTTGTTTCCGGTCCAGGGAAGACATGGCTTGGCAGTTCGGGCTATGCTGTTCCCATGAGGCACAGGGTCAGACTGATTTTCATATAGCCATGTCTGAACTGGGGTGGCAGAGTGGGATAAAGAACGGTGATGGATTAAACCCAGATCTTTTGACTGGGTGTGAGTGTTTGATTGATTCAGATGCTCCGTCCATCACAACCCCCTTTTGTACCGCTTTTGGCTGCCATAAGTGTGGCAGGGTATGCTCAGACGTGAGTCCCTTGTTCACTTTGCCACTGGATTCAAGCAAGCCGGGCTGAAGACGGCTGGAATGCCTGAAACCGGTCCTCAGAAGCTTGTTTCCGGTCCAGGGAAGACATGGCTTGGCAGTTCGGGCTGGACTGTTCCCATGAGGCACAGGGTCAGACTGATTTGCATATAGCCATGTCTGAACTGGGGTGGCAGAGTGGGCTAAAGAACGGTGATGGATTAAACCCAGATCTTTTGACTGGGTGTGAGTGTTTGATTGATTCAGATGCTCCGTCCATCACCACCCCCTTTTGTACCGCTTTTGGCCGCCATAAGTGTGGCAGGGTATGCTCAGACGTGAGTCCCTTGCTCACTTTGCCACTGGATTCAAGCAAGCCGGGCTGAAGACGGCTGGAATGCCAGAAACCCGTCCTCGGAAGCTTGTTTCCGGTCCAGGGAAGACATGGCTTGGCAGTTCGGGCTGGACTGTTCCCATGAGGCACAGGTTCAGACGCATTTGCATATAGCCATGTCTGAACTGGGGTGGCAGAGTGGGCTAAAGAACGGTGATGGATTAAACCCAGATCTTTTGACTAGGTGTGAGTGTTTGATTGATTCAGATGCTCCGTCCATCACCACCCCCTTTTGTACCGCTTTTGGCCGACATAAGTGTGGCAGGGTATGCTCAGACGTGAGTCCCTTGCTCAGTTTGCTACTGGATTCAAGCAAGCCGGGCTGAAGACGGCTGGAATACCAGAAACTGGTCCTCTGAAGCTTGTTTCCGGTCCAGGGAAGACATGACTTGGCAGTTCGGGCTGGACTGTTCCCATGAGGCACAGGGTCAGACGGATTTGCATATAGCCATGTCTGAACTGGGGTGGCAGAGTGGGCTAAAGAACGGTGATGGATTAAACCCAGATCTTTTGACTGGGTGTGAGTGTTTGATTGATTCAGATGCTCCGTCCATCACCACCCCCTTGTGTACCGCTTTTGGCCGCCATAAGTGTGGCAGGGTATGCTCAGACGTCAGTCCCTTGTTCACTTTGCCACTGGATTCAAGCAAGCCGGGGTGAAGACGGCTGGAATGCCAGAAACCGGTCCTCGGAAGCTTGTTTCCGGTGCAGGGAAGACATGGCTTGGCAGTTCGGACTGGACTGTTCCCATGAGGCACAGGGTCAGACTGATTTGCATATAGCCATGTCTGAACCGGGGTGGCAGAGTGGGCTAAAGAACGGTGATGGATTAAACCCAGATCTTTTGACTGGGTGTGAGTGTTTGATTGATTCAGATGCTCCGTCCATCACCACCCCCTTTTGTACCGCTTTTGGCCGCCATAAGTGTGGCAGGGTATGCTCAGACATGAGTCCCTTGCTCACTTTGCCACTGGATTCAAGCAAGCCGGGCTGAAGACGGCTGGAATGCCAGAAACCGGTCCTCGGAAGCTTGTTTCCGGTCCAGGGAAGACATGGCTTGGCAGTTCGGGCTGGACTGTTCCCATGAGGCACAGGGTCAGACTGATTTGCATATAGCTATGTCTGAACTGGGGTGGCAGAGTGGGCTAAAGAACGGTGATGGATTAAACCCAGATCTTTTGACTGGGTGTGAGTGTTTGATTGATTCAGATGCTCCGTCCATCACCACCCCCTTGTGTACCGCTTTTGACCGCCATAAGTGTGGCAGGGTATGCTCAGACGTGAGTCCCTTGCTCACTTTGCCACCGGATTCAAGCAAGCCGGGCTGAAGACGGCTGGAATGCCAGAAACCGGATCTCGGAAGCTTGTTTCCGGTCCAGGGAAGACATGGCTTGGCAGTTCGGGCTGGACTGTTCCCATGAGGCACAGGGTCAGACTGATTTGCATATAGCTATGTCTGAACTGGGGTGGCAGAGTGGGCTAAAGAACGGTGATGGATTAAACCCAGATCTTTTGACTGGGTGTGAGTGTTTGATTGATTCAGATGCTCCGTCCATCACCACCCCCTTGTGTACCGCTTTTGGCCGCCATAAGTGTGGCAGGGTATGCTCAGACGTGAGTCCCTTGCTCACTTTGCCACTGGATTCAAGCAAGCCGGGCTGAAGACGGCTGGAATGCCAGAAACCGGTCCTCGGAAGCTTGTTTCCGGTCCAGGGAAGACATGACTAGGCAGTTCGGGCTGGACTGTTCCCATGAGGCACAGGGTCAGACGGATTTGCATATAGTCATGTCTGAACTGGGGTGGCAGAGTGGGCTAAAGAACGGTGATGGATTAAACCCAGATCTTTTTACTGGGTGTGAGTGTTTGATTGATTCAGATGCTCCGTCCATCACCACCCCCTTTTGTACCGCTTTTGGCCGCCATAAGTGTGGCAGGGTATGCTCAGACGTGAGTCCCTTGCTCACTTTGCCACTGGATTCAAGCAAGCCGGGCTGAAGACGGCTGGAATGCCAGAAACCGGTCCTCGGAAGCTTGTTTCCGGTCCAGGGAAGACATGGCTTGGCAGTTCGGGCTGGACTGTTCCCATGAGGCACAGGGTCAGACTGATTTGCATATAGCTATGTCTGAACTGGGGTGGCAGAGTGGGCTAAAGAACGGTGATGGATTAAACCCAGATCTTTTGACTGGGTGTGAGTGTTTGATTGATTCAGATGCTCCGTCCATCACCACCCCCTTGTGTACCGCTTTTGGCCGCCATAAGTGTGGCAGGGTATGCTCAGACGTGAGTCCCTTGCTCACTTTGCCACTGGATTCAAGCAAGCCGGGCTGAAGACGGCTGGAATGCCAGAAACCGGTCCTCGGAAGCTTGTTTCCGGTCCAGGGAAGACATGACTAGGCAGTTCGGGCTGGACTGTTCCCATGAGGCACAGGGTCAGACGGATTTGCATATAGTCATGTCTGAACTGGGTTGGCAGAGTGGGCTAAAGAACGGTGATGGATTAAACCCAGATCTTTTTACTGGGTGTGAGTGTTTGATTGATTCAGATGCTCCGTCCATCACCACCCCCTTTTGTACCGCTTTTGGCCGCCATAAGTGTGGCAGGGTATGCTCAGACGTGAGTCCCTTGCTCACTTTGCCACTGGATTCAAGCAAGCCGGGCTGAAGACGGCTGGAATGCCAGAAACCGGTCCTCGGAAGCTTGTTTCCGGTCCAGGGAAGACATGGCTTGGCAGTTCGGGCTGGACTGTTCCCATAAGGCACAGGGTCACACTGATTTGCATATAGCTATGTCTGAACTGGGGTGGCAGAGTGGGCTAAAGAACGGTGATGGATTAAACCCAGATCTTTTGACTGGGTGTGAGTGTTTGATTGATTCAGATGCTCCGTCCATCACCACCCCCTTTTGTACCGCATTTGGCCGCCATAAGTGTGGCAGGGTATGCTCAGACGTGAGTCCCTTGCTTACTTTGACACTGGATTCAAGCAAGCCGGGCTGAAGACGGCTGAAATGCCAGAAACCGGTCCTCGGAAGCTTGTTTCTGGTGCAGGGAAGACATGGCTTGGCAGTTCGGACTGGACTGTTCCCATGAGGCACGGGGTCAGACTGATTTGCATATAGCCATGTCTGAACCGGGGTGGCAGAGTGGGCTAAAGAACGGTGATGGATTGCTCCCAGATCTTTTGAATGGGTGTGAGTGTTTGATTGATTCAGATGCTCCGTCCATCACCACCCCCTTTTGTACCGCTTTTGGCCTCCATAAGTGTGGCACGGTATGCTCAGACGTGAGTCCCTTGCTTACTTTGCCACTGGATTCAAGCAAGCCGGGCTGAAGACGGCTGGAATTCCAAAAACCGGTCCTCGGAAGCTTGTTTCCGGTCCAGGGAAGACATGGCTTGGCAGTTCGGGCTGGACTGTTCCCATGAGGCACAGGGTCAGACTGATTTGCATATAGCCATGTCTGAACTGGGGTGGCAGAGTGGGCTAAAGAACAGTGATGGATTAAACCCAGATCTTTTGACTGGGTGTGAGTGTTTGATTGATTCAGATGCTCCGTCCATCACCACCCCCTTTTGTACCACTTTTGGCCGCCATAAGTGTGGCAGGGTATGCTCAGACATGAGTCCCTTGTTCACTTTGCCACTGGATTCAAGCAAGCCGGGCTGAAGACGGCTGGAATGCCAGAAACCGGTCCTCGGAAGCTTGTTTCCGGTCCAGGGAAGACATGGCTTGGCAGTTCGGGCTGGACTGTTCCCATGAGGCAAAGGGTCAGACTGATTTGCATATAGCTATGTCTGAACTGGGGTGGCAGAGTGGGCTAAAAAACGGTGATGGATTAAACCCAGATCTTTTGACTGGGTGTGAGTGTTTGATTGATTCAGATGGTCCGTCCATCACCACCCCCTAGTTTACCGCTTTTGACCGCCATAAGTGTGGCAGGGTATGCTCAGACATGAGTCCCTTGCTCACTTTGCCTCTGGATTCAAGCAAGCCGGGCTGAAGACGGCTGGAATGCCAGAAACCGGTCCTCGGAAGCTTGTTTCCGGTCCAGGGAAGACATGACTAGGCAGTTCGGGCTGGACTGTTCCCATGAGGCACAGGGTCAGACGGATTTGCATATAGTCATGTCTGAACTGGGGTGGCAGAGTGGGCTAAAGAACGGTGATGGATTAAACCCAGATCTTTTTACTGGGTGTGAGTGTTTGATTGATTCAGATGCTCCGTCCATCACCACCCCCTTTTGTACCGCTTTTGGCCGCCATAAGTGTGGCAGGGTATGCTCAGACGTGAGTCCCTTGCTCACTTTGCCACTGGATTCAAGCAAGCCGGGCTGAAGACGGCTGGAATGCCAGAAACCGGTCCTCGGAAGCTTGTTTCCGGTCCAGGGAAGACATGGCTTGGCAGTTCGGGCTGGACTGTTCCCATGAGGCACAGGGTCACACTGATTTGCATATAGCTATGTCTGAACTGGGGTGGCAGAGTGGGCTAAAGAACGGTGATGGATTAAACCCAGATCTTTTGACTGGGTGTGAGTGTTTGATTGATTCAGATGCTCCGTCCATCACCACCCCCTTTTGTACCGCTTTTGGCCGCCATAAGTGTGGCAGGGTATGCTCAGACGTGAGTGCCTTGCTTACTTTGACACTGGATTCAAGCAAGCCGGGCTGAAGACGGCTGAAATGCCAGAAACCGGTCCTCGGAAGCTTGTTTCCGGTCCAGGGAAGACATGGCTTGGCAGTTCGGGCTGGACTGTTCCCATGAGGCACAGGGTCAGACTGATTTGCATATAGCCATGTCTGAACTGGGGTGGCAGAGTGGGCTAAAGAACGGTGATGGATTAAACCCAGATCTTTTGACTGGGTGTGAGTGTTTGATTGATTCAGATGCTCCGTCCATCACCACCCCCTTTTGTACCGCTTTTGGCCGCCATAAGTGTGGCAGGGTATGCTCAGACATGAGTCCCTTGCTCACTTTGTCTCTGGATTCAAGCAAGCCGGGCTGAAGACGGCTGGAATGCCAGAAACCGGTCCTCGGAAGCTTGTTTCCGGTCCAGGGAAGACATGGCTTGGCTGTTCGGGCTGGACTGTTCCCATGAGGCACAGGGTCAGACTGATTTGCATATAGCTATGTCTGAACTGGGGTGGCAGAGTGGGCTAAAGAACGGTGATGGATTAAACCCAGATCTTTTGACTGGGTGTGAGTGTTTGATTGCTTCAGATGCTCCGTCCATCACCACCCCCTTGTGTACCGCTTTTGACCGCCATAAGTGTGGCAGGGTATGCTCAGACGTGAGTCCCTTGCTCACTTTGCCACCGGATTCAAGCAAGCCGGGCTGAAGACGGCTGGAATGCCAGAAACCGGTCCTCGGAAGCTTGTTTCCGGTCCAGGGAAGACATGGCTTGGCAGTTCGGGCTGGACTGTTCCCATGAGGCACAGGGTCAGACTGATTTGCATATAGTCATGTCTGAACTGGGGTGGCAGAGTGGGCTAAAGAACGGTGATGGATTAAACCCAGATCTTTTGACTGGGCGTGAGTGTTTGATTGATTCAGATGCTCCGTCCATCACCACCCCCTTTTGTACCGCTTTTGGCCGCCATAAGTGTGGCAGGGTATGCTCAGACGTGAGTCCCTTGCTCACTTTGCCACTGGATTCAAGCAAGCCGGGCTGAAGACGGCTGGAATGCCAGAAACCGGTCCTCGGAAGCTTGTTTCCGGTCCAGGGAAGACATGGCTTGGCAGTTCGGGCTGGACTGTTCCCATGAGGCACAGGGTCAGACTGATTTGCATATAGCCATGTCTGAACTGGGGTGGCAGAGTGGGCTAAAGAACAGTGATGGATTAAACCCAGATATTTTGACTGGGTGTGAGTGTTTGATTGATTCAGATGCTCCGTCCATCACCACCCCCTTTTGTACCACTTTTGGCCGCCATAAGTGTGGCAGGGTATGCTCAGACATGAGTCCCTTGTTCACTTTGCCACTGGATTCAAGCAAGCCGGGCTGAAGATGGCTGGAATGCCAGAAACCGGTCCTCGGAAGCTTGTTTCCGGTCCAGGGAAGACATGGCTTGGCAGTTCGGGCTGGACTGTTCCCATGAGGCACAGGGTCAGACTGATTTGCATATAGCTATGTCTGAACTGGGGTGGCAGAGTGGGCTAAAAAACGGTGATGGATTAAACCCAGATCTTTTGACTGGGTGTGAGTGTTTGATTGATTCAGATGCTCCGTCCATCACCACCCCCTAGTGTACCGCTTTTGACCGCCATAAGTGTGGCAGGGTATGCTCAGACGTGAGTCCCTTGCTCACTTTGCCACTGGATTCATGCAAGCCGGGCTGAAGACGGCTGGAATGCCAGAAACCGGTCCTCGGAAGCTTGTTTCCGGTCCAGGGAAGACATGACTTGGCAGTTCAGGCTGGACTGTTCCCATGAGGCACAGGGTCAGATGGATTTGCATATAGTCATGTCTGAACTGGGGTGGCAGAGTGGGCTAAAGAACGGTGATGGATTAAACCCAGATCTTTTGAATGGGTGTGAGTGTTTGATTGATTCAGATGCTCTGTCCATCACCAACCCCTTTTGTACCGCTTTTGGCCGCCATAAGTGTGGCAGGGTATGCTCAGACGTGAGTCCCTTGCTCACTTTGCCACTGGATTCAAGCAAGCCGGGCTGAAGACGGCTGGAATGCCAGAAACCGGTCCTCGGAAGCTTGTTTCCGGTCCAGGGAAGACATGGCTTGGCAGTTCGGGCTGGACTGTTCCCATGAGGCACAGGGTCACACTGATTTGCATATAGCTATGTCTGAACTGGGGTGGCAGAGTGGGCTAAAGAACGGTGATGGATTAAACCCAGATCTTTTGACTGGGTGTGAGTGTTTGATTGATTCAGATGCTTCGTCCATCACCACCCCCTTGTGTACCGCTTTTGGCCGCCATAAGTGTGGCAGGGTATGCTCAGACGTGAGTCCCTTGCTCACTTTGCCACTGGATTCAAGCAAGCCGGGCTGAAGACGGCTGGAATGCCAGACACCGGTCTTTGGAAGCTTGTTTCCGGTGCAGGGAAGACATGGCTTGGCAGTTCGGACTGGACTGTTCCCATGAGGCACAGGGTCAGACTGATTTGCATATAGCCATGTCTGAACCGGGGTGGCAGAGTGGGCTAAAGAACGGTGATGGATTAAACTCAGATCTTTTGACTGGGTGTGAGTGTTCGATTGAATCAGATGCTCCGTCCATCACCACCCCCTTTTGTACCGCTTTTGGCTGCCATAAGTGTGGCAGGGTATGCTCAGACGTGAGTCCCTTGCTCACTTTGCCACTGGATTCAAGCAAGCCGGGCTGAAGACGGCTGGAATGCCAGAAACCGGTCCTTGGAAGCTTGTTTCCGGTCCAGGGAAGACATGGCTTGGCAGTTCGGGCTGGACTGTTCCCATGAGGAACAGGGTCAGACTGATTTGCATATAGCCATGTCTGAACTGGGGTGGCAGAGTGGGATAAAGAACGGTGATGGATAAAACCCAGATCTTTTGACTGGGTGTGCGTGTTTGATTGATTCAGATGCTCCGTCCATCACCACCCCCTTTTGTTCCGCTTTTGGCCGCCATAAGTGTGGCAGGGTATGCTCAGACGTGAGTCCCTTGCTCACTTTGCCACTGGATTCAAGCAAGCCGGGCTGAAGACGGCTGGAATGCCAGAAACCGGTCCTCGGAAGCTTGTTTCCGGTCCAGGGAAGACATGGCTTGGCAGTTCGGGCTGGACTGTTCCCATGCGGCACAGGGTCAGACTGATTTGCATATAGCCATGTCTGAAATGGGGTGGCAGAGTGGGCTAAAGAACGGTGATGGATTAAACCCAGATCTTTTGACTGGGTGTGAGTGTTTAATTGATTCAGATGCTCCGTCCATCACCACCCCCTTTTGTGCCGCTTTTGGCCACCATAAGTGTGGCAGGGTATGCTCAGACATGAGTCCCTTGCTCACTTTGCCACTGGATTCAAGCAAGCCGGGCTGAAGACGGCTGGAATGCCAGAAACTGGTCCTCGGAAGCTTGTTTCCGGTCCAGGGAAGACATGGCTTTGCAGTTCGGGCTGGACTGTTCCCATGAGGCACAGGGTCAGACTGATTTGCATATAGCCATGTCTTAACTGGGGTGGCAGAGTGGGCTAAAGAACGGTGATGGATTAAACCCAGATCTTTTGACTAGGTGTGAGTGTTTGATTGATTCAGATGCTCCGTCCATCACCACCCCCTTTTGTACAGCAACGAGAGGGGCCAGCCCGGGAGGTGACCGGACTACTCAGCCATGGGCCCTCTGACTGGGGGGGCGCCATACATCACCGCAGACCCGCCGGGTAGGCACCTGCTGCTCAGCGTTGGCAGGCCCAGAAGCAACCCCTACATTTCCAGGGTTATAAGGTCGAACTGTTCCAAGATCTATCTGTGATTACGCTGCAAAAGAGGAAGGCCTTCAAAGTGGTCACATCCTTCCTGCGCGATAATGGCACCCCCTACTCCTGGGGGCATCCGTTTAGACTCATCTTCAAATGGAAAGGAGCCTTATACCAGCTCCGATCCCTTCGGGAGACATGCGACTTGCTGGGCATCGCCGCTGAGGGTGGCAACACAGAGGAAAGTCATGACACACAGTCCACACAGTCTTCCCAGCCGAGGTCCCCACGGATGACAAGAGATGGCTGGCAGACGGTCGGACGCAGACGTCTGTCAAGGAAGGGACTTAAACCAGACCCCGAGACAATAGCGCAGGAGCACGCAGCGGCGATAAAGGAGATCTCCAAGGATACGATTGAGGATCAGTGAGGGGTCACAGATGGGGGTGCGGTTGCACTCTGATTTCGCTACATGTTGGGGGGACGGGATGGGGGCTTCGGAGTCGCCACTGCCACTGTTCTCCCTCCTTTGAGACTTTACCACAGGCCTGGACTGTGCCTATATCAGGCCTGGGACAATGTTCACAAGTCCAGTTGGGGGGAACGGGGTGGGGGGTGGGGAAGGGTGGAGAGGAGGATTGGGGGTGGGCTCCGGTGTGTTCAATTCACTAAGGCAGCGAGAGCGGTAGTTTGGGGTGGCTCTGGATCAGGACAGCGGAAGAGAGAGACAGGGTACATACCTCCCCATGGCTGCTGAGTCTATTCAGGTTCTTACCTTAAATGTTAAAGGGCTCAATAACCCTATCAAGAGAAGGGCAGTACTCTCCTATCTGGAGAACTCCGGGGCGGCCATATGCCTTCTCCTGGAGACGCACTTGCTGGCCAAAGACTGGCATCGCATGAAGTCCAGGGCTTTCCAAACTCAGTTTTACTCCTCCACCATAGAGAAGAGAGCAGGGTAGCCCTTCTTTTCGCTAGTCACTTCAAAGGCCGGGTGGGGGACAAAGTGGCAGAAATCAAAGGCAGACTATTAGCCCACACTGTTTTTATTGGGAACTTGTCGATCACGGTGGGATCCGTTTACGTTCCCAACACCAACCAGGAGACATTCCTTAAAGGAGCACTATCGGAGGTAATGAGCACGGACTCGAGGCACACACTGATAGGCGGGGACATAAACCTGGTCATGGATAACGAAAGAGATGAGTCATGCGGAAGTTCGGCGATTCCGGAGCTCTCTCTACTGAAGGGAAGCACTGGCTCGCTAGCAGGGGATTCCTGGACACATGGAGGGAGATCCATCCCACAGCCCCGGGGTACACCTTTTACTCACATGTGCACCGTACATATGCCAGAATAGACCACTTTCTCGGTTCTGCGGAACTGGCCCACATGGCACAAGACTTGGAGGTTGCCCCAGCGGCCCTGTCTGACCACGATGCGGTAGTGCTTCACCTGCAGGTCCCACGTATGTAGTCACATAAGGGTAAATAGCGACTCAGAGAGACTCTGCTCTCCCGCAAGGGGGTCACACAGCTACTTTCCCAGAGCATCGCGGATTATTTAAGCCAGAACGACACGGGAGATGTGTTCATGACAGCAGTCTGGGGGGCACTCAAGGTGGTCATCAGAGGGGAGTTAATAGCAATCTCGGCTGTGGACAATAGGGAACGGAAGGAACGACGCCTGGAGCTGACAGCACAGGTGCTAGAGCTGGAGAGGGTGCACAGCCGGACGGGGGCCCCTAGGATCTGGCGCAAGTTGAAGGCAGCCAGAGCGCAGCTTGCGAGTCTCGATCTAGACCGGGCGGAATGCGCAGCATTGCGCCTCAAGCACACGTACTACGTGGGGGGATAAGACAGGCCGTATGCTAGCCAGTAAACTTAAAGCGAAAATTGTCCGGTCTAAGATCCCAGTCATTCAAGAGAAAGGTGGTGGGGAACTCCGAGAGGACGACCGCATTACGGAGGCGTTCAGGGCATTCTATGCCACACTTTACAAGGCTGATCCGGCCTCCGATGCTGAGGCAGGGACTGCGTACCTAGATGCAGCTAATGTAACAACCCTTAATGAGGCGATCGCCATGGCTCTGGATGCCCCCTTACGATTGGAAGAGGTGATTTCGGCCATTGCACGTCTCAAACCGCTTAAGGCGCCGGGACCGGATGGGTTCTCCGCGGGCTTTTATAAATCCTTCTGCCCCCTGCTAGCTCCCATATTGACTAAACTATTCAACTCTTTTCGAGGCCCGGGATCGATCCCCCAAGAGATGCTGGAGGCAGACATTATAGTCCTGCCGAAACCGGGCAAAGACACGTCCCGGTGCACGGCCTATCGGCCGATCTCACTCCTCAACCTCGACTTAAAGCTCTTAACGGGGATTCTAGCCGCGAGACTGGGCCCTTGTCTCCCAAGTATAATAGAACCAGATCAGGCGGGTTTTATACCCTCCCGTCAATGCGCAGACAACAGCAAGTGCCTGATGCACGTGATTGATAAAGCACACTATAACGCTACGGACGCGGCCCTTCAATCAGTCGACGCCGAAAAAGCGTTGGACAGAGTGGACTGGATCCATCTAGACAGGACGATGGCGAGATTTGGCGTGGGTGATAGGTTCAGGGCTTGGGTGGCGAGTTGCTACGCGTCGCCCCAAGCAACGATCAAGGTGAATGGGACAAGCTCTAAACCGTTTGATATCTGACGAGGCACGAGGCAGGGCTGCCCGCTCTCGCCGCTGCTATTCGCCCTCTATATCGAACCTTTCGCCCAAAACGTTCAGGACAACCAGGCCTTCAAGGGCATTGCATTTGGGGGCACAGAACAAACTGTAAGCTTGTACGCGGACAACATTTTAGTCGCCGTAGACAACCCTAGGGTCTCTATACCAGCATTTTTAGAGGAAATGGAGCGGTTCGGGAAGGTATCGGGCTTTAAAATGAACGTCGGGAAATCAGTGATCCTTCCCCAGGGGAGTAATACCCGCCTGGCCAACAGAGGCTCGCTCCAACTGGGAAGGTTGTGTCCACGCAAATGGAGCTCCCATACCTGGGGATTGACTTGGCGCCCACAACAGCCCAGACTGTTGAACTAAACTACACCAAGCTTCTCACGCGCATCCGGGGGGATATTCTGAGATGGCGACAACAGCCGCTCTCCTGGCTGGGCCGGGTGGCCGCTGTTAAAATGTCCATACTGCCAAAAGTGCTATACCTATTCCAGACCATCCCGGTCACCCCTCCGATAGGTATGATTAAAAAATTACAGGACACTATTCAGCAATACATTTGGGCCGGTAAACGTCCTAGGATGCGGCCCGACCTGATCACGCGGGTTCCAGCGGAGGGAGGGCTAGGCGTACCTGACCTGCAGCGATACTTCCAGGCAGCACAGCCACGATATCTCTTAGAATGGTCCAGGCCAACTTCGGAGAAACATTGGCTGTTCCAAGACAGGGCGATGGCGGGAATGCCGCTATGGAGAATTCCATTCCTGGCGCGCCCAGACAGGCCGGTATACATTAAAAAGTCTCCCATTACCAGAACGCTCCTCCAGGTGTGGGACACGGTGGCGGTATCCAGAGACCTTACATCCTTTCCGTCACCGATGACGCCCCTGCTTGACAACCCAGCGTTCCCGCCTGGGATGGTTCCTGGTTCCTTCCCACAGTGGGGACAGACCGAGTGCAACTCGGCCGGGCACTTATTTGATCTACAGGGCTTTATGACACTGGACGCTATAAAGGATGGGTATGCCATAGATAAGCAGCAAAACTTCCAATATTTTCAGTTACGGCACTGGCTTACTCACAAAGATCAAACTAAAGAAGAGGCTTAGGCGCACAGCAATGTGAAATAAACACAAATTGTACAGGACGGTTGATATGGTGAAAAACAGATAAAGGTGCTCCAACAGGTGACGTAACTAGCCAGAATACGTCCGATAATTGTAGCAAAGTAGTGTGTTACGTGGTACGTAAACACAACCCTGTATGCGGGCACACTTGTGTGGCTCAGCGTGGCTGATTCAAAAGAAAGTTCAAATCCATAAGTTTGCAAAATTTGCGTATATTTGGTAAGTTCAGAAGTTCATTATACGGGGCGTTACATCACGCCATGTATTCAATTGAAAGTAATCCAATAACGTATGCTTTCAAAGTATGCTCCGATGCATTTCGCATCTCACAAAGATACCATCCCACATGTGGGCCGCTCTCTCAAGCCATACGAGAAGTGGCTCTTAACCAAATCCACAGATAAACGTGCGATTACGGACTGTATAAGCTGCTGACCCCCCCCCCCGCCAGTGACTAGATCTGCGGGGCAGAAACGATGGGAGCGAGAGCTGGGACACGCGCTTTCGGATAAGGAATGGCAGGACATCTTCTACCGGGCGCACCACACGGCCCTCAACGTGGCCAGTCGGGAATCGGCGGTCAAGGTGGCCTATTATTGGCACTTGATCCCAGAGAGGTTGCACCAAAGTAACCCTAGTCAGGATCCCATGTGCTGGAGGGTATGTGGGCACACAGGGACCATGCTTCACTTGCTATGGGAATGCCCGGGTTAACAGGAATACTGGGAGATGGTACTCCAGGATATAGACCTATATTTCGAGACAGAGATTCCCCGCTTCCCCGCGTATGCAATCCTAGGCCTGCCCAACAAACTCACCTTCCCACTCAAGTCACTACGGGGGAAACAAATGGGGCTGGCGATGGGGGCAGCGACACAACACATTCTCTCACTTTGGGGCACTTCACGGAAACCCACACACACGGGATGGCTCCACCGGCTATGGTATATAATGGGGATGGAGCGGATACAAGCCTCTCTTACACAAACATCGGACACCTTTCGAGAAACATGGGCACCATTGGTCTCTCTACTATCCCATGAATTCCATGAGCTTACATGCCCAAAATATCTCAAAGTCCTCAGACTGGTGGATGACTTTCATAAACCTCCGAGAGACAAGGAACAGAAGAAATGATAGGGGTCCAGCTGGATCCCAAGTGACTACTCAGCGGAACACACCAGAGGGGGTGGGCAGGGGGTAGGGGGGACATTAAAAGGGGGGTAGTTGGGGTTAGGGTGGACCTCGAGGGGGGGTTGGGTACAGGAGCTCTACTGTGCATCATTTTGATGGGTATTACCCTCGCCAGCATACATGGACACATGGCATTTATCCCCAGGGATCAGATTTCTGAAGTTGGGTTCGACACGAGGTGAAAGACGCGTTTCTGGTTGTGATTGTCCTAATATCGCAATGTTTTGTCTTAATGAAAAAAATAAAAATAAATTTGATCAACAAAAAAAAAGCAAGTAGCCCTGGGCGTGGTCCTCTTCCAGAAAGCCCAATGTCTCTGCCACGGCGGTGCCTCCCACCCCGCCATGAGGTCGACGCTGTCCTCGTTAGCAGAGTTGCCTGATAACCTGTGTGCCTACCATAACTCAGCCCACTCTACACGCACCTGTCAGGCTGAGCCTACGCAGCCAGGCCACACTGTTCTGCATCCAACACCGTTGTGTGTCATGGAGGGCCTACCACGTGCCTGTGTAAGTTCCAACCCAAGTCCCGTGACCCTGCCAGCCTCTCAGACCATCGCTGCCCCCCCGACGTGGGCCCACATTACTCCTTCCTCGTTGACATATCCTACCGGCCTCCTCCGCGGCCCAGTGAGTCACATATGTGTAACTGTGTCCTGACTCCTGAATGGCAGTGACCCCAAATCCGGCCCAGCAGCCAATGCACCAGTCCCCCCCAATCAGTGAGGCATAGTTCCATTAGGACATATTGCGACACGTGGTGCCATTAACCCTGTTCAACGCCAGCCCGCGACACGTGCTGCCACAAACCCTGTTCAACGTCAGCCGGCAACACGTGCTGCTACAAACCCTGTTCAACGCCAGCCGGAGACACGTGCTGCTACAAACCCTGTTCAAGGCCAGCCGGAGACATGTGCTGCCACAAACCCTGTTCAACGCCAGCCGGGGACACGTGGATGAGGGACCAGGACTACCCTGCAGACCAGTAGGTCTCACATCCAGCACCTAGTCACCATTCACAAATGGCAGAGTCCACACCAGTGGATGCACCGAGAGGAGTAAGAGGAAGATGCGGCTCAGTCCAGACGAAAGCCGGGTCACAGTCACGGAGGTGACCGAACATGTGGTGCCACTGAACCTGAACTATGCAGGCCGGTGGAGTCACCAACCTATGCAGGCAAAACTCTGTGACTGGCCCGTGCTGACCACTGCCTCAGGCCTACACTGCGGTCCAGTAGGTCACAGAGTCATAATTCTGCAATGGCGGAGTACATATCAGTGTACCAGCATCATCACAGACTGCATCCCCACTTAGTCCCGGTGCCACTAAGTCTGTTTCCCAGCATTCATGGACACTCTCTGGTCGAACTTTGGTGGCATCTGAGTCTATGGACTTTGGGGAAGTATACATCCTCATGTAGCTGATACCGAATTGGTGGGTGCAACGAGGCTGTCGTATTACACTCCTCCATTTGCTGCTTCCGGATAAAATCAAAGCTTTCAGCATTTTGCCCTGGAGGACACCTTCCATTGGCGCCCGAAACCCTCCGGGACACCTTTCCGGAGACATTGGCTGGCCCCTGAGGAGGAGGCCTTGGGGTCATCAACGCCATTCCTTTGTGGCCTTGCGCTGTACGCAGCATCTGGGCCCAAATGCATCTCACCAGGGCTCACACATCAAAGCGAGTCCAAACCGGCCCGGATGATGCACATCACTGCAGGAGGCACACGCCACCACCGCAAGGACCACCTCCAACCACCATCTGCCAGAGTTGAAACGGTGGTCCTGACAGACTTACAGAGTTGCTCAAACCTGTTGTGGATGGCATCATCGGCCTGATACTCTGCTCAGCACTCCAGGTGGCAGTGACTCAGTGCACCGCAGGCCATTGTCCGTTGCGGATTGTGTTTTGTGCTGTGGAGCAGTTGTGCAGGTATGTCCCCTCAAACAGTGTCGGGGCCCTGAGATGTTGATGGGAAAGATGATGCAGGTCTAACACACACCACTGCATCTGCATCAGGAATATGTCGAAGGAACACAATCCGAGACTTTTTCTTGACATGAGCGCGCTCATCTCTAGTGTCCAAACCACAGTGCACTGCAACTCATGGACACTTCTGTTTGCATTTTGGCTGTCCTCTGGACTTTCTCCGGCTCCCTCCATGTTGCTCAGCAGTTGACTTTGTATTGCATGTGTTTTCTGTTTCCATTGCACTGGTGTCCAATGTTTAAGTGAATGCCAGCACCAGACTTTCCGTGCGGAATGGCTAACACTCACCCCACACACATCCAGCGCAGGCTTCACAGTACACGTGGCCCTGCCAATAAAGGGGCCAGGCGCATGTGCCCGGAGCCAGTTCTACATGATATCTGCGTGTGTCCCTGTGGTCTTGTAGTTTGCATGTGGGCCCTGGGCCCTACGACATTACATTGTGCTGTGTACATCAGATGCAGACATTTCACCTCAGGCAGCGGGTTGGAGATTGATCATGAAGCTTAGTCATAACCCACTCAATTCGTTAGGTGAGTGGCCTGGGCCGTCGTACGCAGTGCCAACATGGGTGTGTGACTGCTATTTGAGGGCCCCCGGTTGTTGTTCAGTGCTGTGAATGTGCATCTGCATGTGTCTCTATGGCAGTGTGGGTCTTCTTAGTGGGGTGTGGGTGGGCCCTGAAGGGTGATGGACCCCTACGTATGTGTTCTGGTTCGCATTCTATGGGTTCAGCCCTCACCTAAACCTGTTGGCCCACCTCCTTTTGGTGTGCTGACACATGGCATTGGGGTGCCATGTGTGGGTGGGTGAAGTGTCGTGAGCCAGCTGTGCTTGCGGGTGCTTTCTGCTGTGTGGTGTATGCAGGCTCGGTGTCCCCCTGAGTAGCTTGGCTGGCCGGGTCCTGGTAGAGGGTTGCATGAGATATCCATGGGCTGTTGTAGGGCGTCGGTGTCGACAGTGTGGTGGTCCTCTCCGGCATCACTCAATCAATCAATCAATCAAAGCATTTATATAGCGCACTACTCACCCGGAGGGTCTCAAGGCGCTGGGGGGAGGGGGTCCGCTACTGCTCGAACAGCCAGGTCTTGAGCTGCTTCCTGAAGGCGAGGTGGTCCTGGGTCAGGCGGAGGTGGGTCGGAAGGGAGTTCCAAGTCTTGGCGGCCAGGTAGGAGAAGGACCTTCCTCCTGTGGTGACTCTTCGGATGCGGGGGACGGTGGCGAGGGCGTGGCTGGTCGATCGAAGCTTGCGTTTGGGAGCGTAGAAGTTGAGGCGGCTGTTGAGGTAACCTGGGCCTTGGTTGTGTAGGGCTTTGTGTGCGTGGGTGAGGAGCCGGAAGGTGATTCTCTTGTTGACCGGGAGCCAGTGCAGGTCTCTCAGGTGTCCGGAGATGTGGCTGCGGCGTGGGATGTTCAGGATGAGTCGTGCTGAGGTGTTCTGGATCCGCTGGAGTTTCTTCTGGAGCTTGGTGGTGGTTCCGGCATAAAGGGAGTTGCCGTAGTCCAGACTGCTGGTGACGAGGGCCTGGGTGACCGTCTTCCTGGTCTCGGTGGGGATCCACCGGAAGATCTTACGTAGCATGCGCAGGATGTTGAAGCATGACGAGGAGACGGCGTTGACTTGTCTGGTCATGGAGAGGGAGGAGTCCAGGATGAATCCCAGGTTGCGTGCGTGGTCTGTTGGTTTGGGTGCGCTGCCTAGGGCGGGGGGCCACCAGGAGTCGTCCCAGGCGGAGGGTGTTGATCCCAGGATGAGGACTTCCGTCTTGTCCGAGTTCAGTTTCAGTCGGCTGTTCGACATCCATTTGGCTACGTCTGACATCCCTTCGTGGAGGTTGGCTCTGGCGGTGGCGGGGTCGTTGGTGAGGGAGAGGATCAGCTGGGTGTCGTCGGCGTAGGAGATGATGCTGAGGTTGTGCTGTCGTGCGATGGCTGCGAGGGGGCTCATGTAGACGTTGAAGAGTGTTGGGCTGAGCGAGGAGCCTTGAGGAACGCCGCAGATGACTTCGGTGGCCTCCGATCTGAACGGGGGGAGGCGGACTCTCTGTGTCCTTCTGGCGAGGAAGGAGGTGATCCATTCCAGTGCCTTCTCCTGGATTCCGACGTTGCTGAGGCGCTGTACTAGGGTACGGTGGCAGACAGTGTCGAATGCCGCGGAGAGGTCCAGGAGGATGACAGCTGCTGTTTCTCCGTTGTCGAGCAGGGCTTGGATGTCATCGGTAGCTGCGATCAGGGCGGTCTCGGTGCTGTGGTTGGCCCGGAAGCCAGACTGCGACAGGTCGAGGTATCCGTTCGTCTCGAGGAAGGCAGCCAGCTGCTTGTTGACGGTCTTCTCGATGACTTTAGCCGGAAACGGGAGCAGCGAGATGGGGCGGTAGTTCTTGAGTTCGGTGGGGTCGGCTGATGGTTTCTTGAGTAGAGCGCTGAGTTCGGCGTGCTTCCAGCTCTCCGGGAAGGTCGCGGTGTCGAAGGAGGTGTTGATGATGTCCCGCAGGTGGGGTGCGATGACAGCGTCGGCCTTGTTGAAGACGTGGTGCTGGCAGGGGTCTGTCGGAGAACCGGAGTGGATGGAGTTCATCGTGTGGACGGTGTCCTCGGTGGTGATCGGTGTCCAGGCGTGGAGGGTGGTTGTGGGGGGCGGTGGTTCGGTCGTGGCATGCGTCGGTTGAGTGCTGAAGCTGTTGTGTATGTCCGCGATCTTGTTGTGGAAGTAGGAGGCGAGGGAGTTGCAGAGGTCTTGCGAAGGGGTGATGTCGTTATTTCCGGCGTTGGGGTTGGAGAGCTCTTTCACGATGTTGAAGAGTTCCTTGCTGTTGTGTGCGTTGTTGTCAAGTCGTTCCTTGAATGCGGTTCTCTTGGTGGCGTGGATCAGTTGTATCCTGTGCTCTGCTGAAGGTGTTGTGTACCCCTCTGCGATGTGGAGGGGAGGTGCGTTTTGACTTTGTGTTGACATATATGTTGGCGCATTGTGCTGGTTTGCATGCAGACGATATGGCAATGTACATTGTGACTGTTTGGGGGGTGCAGGAATCTCCAGCTGGACAGTGTACATTTGATCTACTTAATGGATGTGAAGTTGTATGTGTACATTGCCATTTCTGTCAGATGTAGTGGGCATGTTTCTGTGCATGTGCGGAGCCAGTTGTGTCCTCTGTTCGGCAGTGTCTGCTATGCACAATGCTCCACGTTGTCATTAATGTGGGTGTGCTGTTTGCGCTATGTGTGTGTGCTGCAGTGTGCCAAGGGTATTTGGGACATGATCTTGGGTGTTTGTGGGTGTGCAGTGTGCTACGCCTCATTGTGCATGTATGCCATTGTGCCCATTTTCTCCCGTCCCCCCAGTCCCTGTTCATTGCACACCCTGTCGATGTTGTGTCAGGTCCTTCCTACTCCTTACTCTGTCGCCACACTAATGACTGTGGCCTGGGTTTCCTCCAGCTCCGCCGGTGGCGCTGGACTGCCACCTCCTGCCGCTGTTGCTGCCTTCCTGTTGGCAGCGGGTTGGTGCCTGGTTTAGGTAGTCACATCATGCCGGTGCCTATTGGCCTCATGGATTGGCCTCCTCGGCACTCCTACTGCAATCCAGGTGGTCTGCTAATGGGTCAGTTGCTGGTAGTGTTCTGTCACCTCTGTGACACTGGTCTTGTTTTCCTGTGGTCTGCACCCCGTCTTCCTCTCCCTCTTCTCCTTGGCCTTCCCCAAACCTGTTGTCCCTTGCTGGTGATCTGTGGGGGTTGTGGGGTTCGAGTTGGCCTCTGCGCAGATGTATGACGTTACAACGCATACATTCACAACGCATACCATTACACCAAAACGTTTACAAGATCCACTACAATGCATGCTATGACAACGCATGCCATTACAACGCAGATGCTATTACAACGCATGCCATCAGAACGTAAGTATGGGTAAGTTATTTTTTTATTTACTTAATGGGAATGTAATAGTAGGGTAAGTGTTGAATAGTGTAGTGGTTACAATTACTATTCTAACTAAAGAGGGGTGTAATAGTAGGGTAAGTGTTGGATAGTGTAGGGGTTAAAATTACTATTCTAACTCCAGGGGGTGTAATAGTGGAGTAATTGTTGGATAGTGTAGGGGTTAAAATTACTATTCTAACTCCTGGGGGTGTAATAGTTAGGTAAGTGTTGGATAGTGTAGGGGTTAAAATTACTATTCTAACTCCAGGGGGTGTAATAGTAGGGTAAGTGTTGGATAGTGTAGGGGTTTAATTAAAATAAATACAATTAACATTAAATCTAATTAAATTAAAATATTAAATTAAATTAAAATTAAATTTAATGAAATTAATAATATTTGTTGTAAGTAAATTAAATTAAATTAAAATGTAATTAATATTAATTAAATTAAATACTTACCCTTACTTACCTTGTGATGGCATGCGTTGCAATAGCATCTGCGTTGTAATGGCATGCATTGTAATAGAATGCGTTGTAATGGATCTTGCGTTGTGAAAGTTTTGATTTAATGGTAGTGCGTTGTTGTGCCCGCATTGTAATGGCTGTTTCTCCTCTGCGCTGGGTCAGGATGCATCCATGTTGCTACGTGCTTTGGCTTGTTTCTGGTGTATTTTCTCTGGTGTTTTTATGGTGCATTGTCCCACTAGACGCGTGGGATTTGCAGGCCTGTGGCTGATTTTTGCTACTTTTTGTGTCGCAGTTCGCCGCATCGCTTGTTTTTTTGCATTCGCGTATCGCATTTTTGCGGCGTGGCGTTGATTTTTACGTGGACATTTGCCGCCTTGTCTTGTGTCTATCGCATGCTACTGTCTTGAATTCCACGTTGCCACGAGATTATTTTCCCACGATAGGCTGCGATGTTGAAAGTTGCGTTACGCAACTCTTGCGGTAGTTATCACACGTTCTTGTGAATATACCCTCTAGTCTAGTAGATATTGCAGGTAGTGTAGCCACTGGTATTGGCTGTGGGTGATTCAGGTGTAGGGTGTCAGTGGCCCTGCATGTGTAATATTATGGTGTAGGACCTGGGTGGTAGAGTGACTACAAGGTGTATGTAGTGATGCAGAGTTGCTGGATTTTGCTGTACTTCCCAGCTTTTAGCAACATATAAAGATGAGACACCCAGTACAGTGCTATTAAGACACAATCCCAGTAGGGGTAAAAGTGTATGTTAATGCAAGGCCCATGGAGCAGAGCAACGACACACCATCTAGTATAGCTACACAGCACCAACTGAAATATATTTTTAAAAAGCGCCTGCATTCCAGCTGCGAAATATGACATGCGCTAAAACGGATGGCTCGAGACACGCCACGGACAAAACATTCTGAGCTGAACATATGGCATAACTAATCTTCCTTCTTTTTATATCGAAACAAAAATCATGTACCCAGCAGGCAACTAGACACACAAACGTTACTAAGGGACAACGAAGCACAGACAAACAACGAGCCACAATGCGGAGAGAACAAATGAAGGTATAACTCACAAACCATCAAGAATGCAAATATTGAATACAGCGAATTATGCACAAAAACAGCCTCAAGCCTCAAAACCGTTCAATGAAAAGGGTTGCTACCTGATGGTAGTGTCCCAGAGTACTTATTTCCAATTATCACCCTCACTGGAAGTTAGTGGCACCGTATGTGACTCCTGACTAGGGATGTGTGAAATCTGCTTTTATGTAATTACACGAAATTCTTAAGAAATTACGTAAAAATATGTGAAATGCTAAATCAGCATTTAGAGCTATATTTTAGCATGAAATGCATCCTCAAATTTGTTTTGGACATAGGAAAAATTTCGCTAAAACAAATGCGGAAGAAATTACAACTAACAACTGTTTATGCACTGCTTGTTCATGTTGTTCCTGTGCCACTCTACGTGGCATAATTTCAGTAATTTCACAAACAAGCATTATGAGAAATAACAATATTACAATGGATTACGTTGGTGTTCATAGAAATGTCACCCTTGGCCTACTTCAGATGTCCATCACCAACTTCTTGCAAATCTGTAAAGATGCTTGCCAGTTTCACCATGATAGCACTCAGCATGTCTACCAAGTGAAAAGACCGCCTATTACGTCACTTTCTGAGACAAACTACTCTGAACATCACACAAGACATAATGTTAGACCTGACATCCTTGATGTGGTCTTCCCTCAGACTTTTTGCCTTCTTCCCTCCTATTTTCTGAATTTCATTTTTGTTGGCATTAGGACTTTATGCACTTTATGCACTTTACTACGGCTAACCAGTGCCAAAGTACTTGTGCTCTTTCCAACATGGTAAAATTGGCTTACACCCAATTGGCACATTTAATTTACTTATAAGTCCCTAGTAACGTGGTACTTCATGTACTCAGCCTGTAATTTAAATGCTACTAGTGGGCCTGCAGCAGGTATTATGACACCCCTAAAGAAGCTCTTTAAAACTATTTTCGGACCTGCTATTTCAGCCTATAGTGCAGTTTTTAACTGCCAATTCAACCTAGCAAAATAGCCCTTTTTGATAGGCCTAAACCTTCCTTTATAATACATATAAGCCACTCCAAAGGCTGGCCTTAAACAGCCCACAGGGTAGGGTGCCAATTTTAGGATGTTGGCATGTTCTTGTTCCAACAATTTGGTGCCTGCAGCCTGTATACTGGCTCTCATGACAGTGAATAGCTTGGGGGTAGTTCTTTGTGTATTCCTCCTAGGCAGTGAGACAAAGGGGGATAGCTGTTGGCAGGATGTGCCATCCTGCCACGATGGGTGGAGAGGAGCTGTTCCCTGCTTCACTTACATTTCAAAGGGCTGCCTCCAGCACAATAACAAAGGAACTTGGCATAAGTATTTTGTCACCCTTGACAACTTGCATCCTTGGCAGGAGAAGAAACTTTCCAGAACCAGATGTGGGGGTAACCTATAAGTTTCCCTCACTTCAAGGGCTGGCACAAGGTATGAATATTGAACCCTCAGACCAGCTCTTCAGTACAACCCTAGACCTGCACGATACATCAGAAGGACTGTATTGAACCTCCAGAGGACTTCCCTGCAGCTTGTCCTGTACCCACAAAAGACTACCCTGCTGCTTGAGGCTTGCCTTGGTGCTTGTCTCTATGTGTGTCTCCATCTGCAAAACACTCCTGCTCTCCATGATGCTCTCTGTCCCTCTTGTGCTTTTCTCTGCAATCCCAACTGCTCCATGCTGCTTTCTCACTCCTGTTTTTCTCCTACCTATAAACTCTCCCTCCACCGTGCTCTTCTTGCTATCTTCCTTGTGTGCTTTTCTTCCTCCTGTGGGAAAATAGCACTGCACTCCTTGATGCTCTTTCACTAAGAGGCTATCAGGCACTCACTCATCCAAAGACTGTCAGTTCCACAGGTGCTCCAGAGAATGGGCAACACAAATTGTCCCCAAACAAAGTGGAGCTCTGCAGCTGAATGTTCCCAGCAACAGCGATGCTGAAAATGAGCAGACAGCTAAGCTGTTTTTGAGTACTGCGCCCAGGAGGTGAGTGGAATGTTTGATGGGTCCTTCCATTCTAACTCACACTAAGTGCTGGGTCGGTAGAGGGCCCAGTGGACCCGGGCCGCTTCACTCACTGAGCACCCCCAAGCGACAGGCCACCACGTCCCCCACAGCAGAGGGGTCCCTCTCCTGTAGTGCTACCTGTCATGTATTTGCTGCATGATGCTTCCAGTGGTGCATCACTACCAGGGCACTAACTACACTTTCAGACAGATGCAAGTGTCCTTCATGCCCTCAACCAGGCCACGGCTGCCCACACGTCCAGAACAGAAAGAGATTAGGGTCTCAATCTCACTGCCACATAGCAACCATCTTACTTCTCTACAGCAACACTTAGGGGCCCATTAGGATGTTGGGCGGATTGCCCCCGCCAGGTTGGCGGTAGCCACCGCCAGCCTAGCGGTGGCAATCCGCCCGACATCCTCCCTCATTTCCCCAGCACATTAACATGCTTAGGTCCGAGATAGGAACTATGAGCTCCTTGATCAAAGATCTCATCACTCTGGTCGGACTGATACTACAAAAGGACCCACTTTGTCAGCAGCGCATAAACCTTTTGACAGAACACTACCCACAATCCCACATGGCGAGTGTGACAGCCACCAATGAGAGGGCTACTATAGGCCATGGTTCCATCTTGCCCTCCTCTGTTGCACCAACTTATAAGCAAACTCCATCTCACTCCATGGCCAAGCATCCAAATAACTCTACAACTAGCACCCATGAATATGTTTATAGTATAGAAGCCGCCGAGGATTCTGCAAACTGCACCAGACCCACCATCCCACCCCTGGCATAGCGCCCCCGACAGAAGGCCGAAAATCAATTGAACTATTTAGATACTTCCCATTCGCACCATGCCCCGAAAATCTTCATGGTTAATGTCTTCAAGCTTGGCTCAAGAAATGCCTTTGAGAATGAAGACTCTCTGACCAACAAAGCCATCCACTGGATTCACCATGTTAGGGGCTGCCACTCAGTGATATGGGATGACATCACTAGGGCTCAGAGATGCACGTTTCCTGCTCAACCACTAGATTGCATTGAGCTCACCATGAATAAGGCCGATTTGGCCGAAAACCTCCTTGCCTTGGAATACCGTACCTGCCCCCCTGAAATTTCCTCTGTACAGTTTAGGCGATTTCCGCCTGCTAACCGGTGCAGGCCACCTGCCATGCAACCACCAATTCCTTCAGCTGGAGGAACCTCATTGGATGCCATAGATTGACTACTGACTGAGCCCCAATTGAACCCTGGACAATATATCACCCTCTCAAATATTAAGCCAAATTCCCATAATTCCCCAGTCCCAAGAGTTGAATTTGAGCTAACGTAAGATAGATCCCGGGGGAAGACGGGTCAAAGCAGCTCCCCTATTGACACTGAAAGGGCCCGAGGTGTGGAACATTCTACACTTTTATACTCTCAGGTACCACCTAACGTCTTAGCCCTGCCCAGTCAACACATTCCAAGCTGAAACATTGTACCTAGCTCAGCTTCACACCACCATCTGAAGATATTATTATGGAATGTGGCTGGGCTAAGTAGCAAACTGTCAATCCCCCATTGGAATGAACTATTGAGGGTTTCGACATATGCATTTAGCAAGAGACCTGGATTTTGGCTCCCCTGCACAAATCATGCTATGCTTGTTTTAATTCGCCATCAACAATAGTGGGGAGAGGGCTGTCCGGTTTTGCTCCACGGGATCCAATTGATGCTTATAATGGTCCACCTCCAAACGTCACAATGCCTCTTGTTTAAACACACAGAGGGATTGAGCCATTAGGTGAGGGATAAAAAGAACAGGGAAGGGAAATGGAAGGGCCAGCAGGGAAGGGATATACCTGTAACGACAACAACAATATACTTAGACATGCATATGTGAATGACTGGCTACTCTCATATGATCTCGCTAAAGAGCTGTTGTATACCTTGTGGTAAGGTAGACAAAGGATTCTGGCATCATGTCTCCGATATCGCCTCCTGTCACCCAAACCAGCCTATCGGAAACACAATTATAGGTCAGAAACAAAACACACTTCCAAGGACACAAAAACATCAAGTGGTTAGTCCCTGTAGGTACACATACCATGACAACAGGCGAGAGACGCAATAACTGGATTCTAGGGAGGCACAGCACTGGGCTGTGCAATGACAAGGAAAAAGATCTCCACAAGGATGAAAGAAATGCAAGGTATCCTTATTTACAGATCACGGTAGTGTGTGGGAAGCAAGAACCACAACACTCCGCTCTGTGCAGCATAAGGTAAGGACTATGGGCCAGATGTAGGTAGCCAAATACCGGTCGGTAACGGACGATTTCGGCCGTTACCGACCGGTATTTGGCTATTGACATGTAGGGGGCAGGAAACAGGCCATTTCGGTAATTTTACCGATTCGGTAAATATACCGGTCGGTAAACTTACCGACCGGTATTTTTACAGAATCGGTAAAATTGAGATGTAGGTGGGACTCTTCTGAGTCCCACAAGCCCTACAAAGTCGGTATTTTACCATCAAATTCAATTTGATGGTAAAATACCGATTCAGGTGTGCATGCACATGTGTGCATGCACACCTGTGCCATATGACAGGCAGACCTGCCCTTAGGGCAGGTATGCCTGCCACATGGCCCGAAACTTTTTTGGGGGTGCTAGAGGGTGTCAAAGTGACACCCCCTGCACCCTTGTCAAATTCGGTATTTACCGATTCGGTAAATACCGACCGGTAATGCCCCATTCATTCCTATGGGCTTCAAAGCCCATAGGAGTGAATGGGGCATTACCGGTCGGTATTTACCGAATCGGTAAATACCGACTTTTAAAGATTCGGTAAATCCACATCTGGATTTACCTACATCTCGGTACTTCTATTTTACCGATTCATAAATACCGAATCGGTAAAATTCGGTATTTATGAGTCGGTAAAATGGAATTACCTACATCTGGCCCCTAGTTATTAACCCTTCCCAACAGGGTATCAATACGTAGTCTTTGCTGGTTAGAACCAATAAACGTTTAAACCATAAAACAAGCTGAAACTGTCACTGAAGAAGAAACAGCAGTGCACGGTGATGCGTAGTTGTGACCACCACTGCGCCCCGCACTTAAACACCAAGTAGTCTTTCCCCCAAGGCACAAAAGAAACCTGGCTTAAATCTCCAGTCCCTTCCGAAGTGAACACCACTTCGGGGCTGTTAGAACGGAAACGCGTGGCTGACCACCACCGCGCTCCGCTCCTCCGATTTCTGACCAAAGGAGCGGCACAGAAGCAGGCAACCGCCCGCTGACGCGGCGCTCCAAAAGCACTGTTCTACCTGAATCTGCACCCGCCGAGGATCTCCGGCTGCTCTCCTGCACGGACTCGCTGAGCAACCGCGACGTGCAGCGTCACTCGACCTCCACCAAACACGAACTCCGGAAATGCTGAATTACACGCAACAGGATGAGTGAGAACGATGCTCAAGTACTTCCCCCTCGCCGGGGATTCTGGGGAATGTAGTTTTACACCCATTACGGTCTAAACGTCCTTCTCCTCCGCCCCTACCCTTACACATGCACGTACAATGCAGGCGCAAGAAGGAGAAACCTGACAAGGGCACCCACCAGGGGGTTTGATCATCTGGGTGAACATTGCCCTGGGCTGTCGAATTACTTTACAACCAAGTTCTAGCCCAGACATTTTGAGACTCAGTATCAAGGTGGCCGGGGGGGGGCGTGGGGGGCTTGCTTGATTTTTTTAACGTCTATGTAAGAGGGACCAAAGGGGGCAGACCTTCACCTATTATCACAGCTTTGGAAGAAAGCCTAGCTAGTTGCTTGCCCCATTCTAGAATCGTGTTGGCAGGAGATTTAATTGCACTTTCGAGCCGTTGGATACAGAGGATTTGCTGGGGTTTGAGGATGACAACAACAAATGGGCTGCCCCCCACAAGATATACCCCCTGTCAAAATATGGACACAGTTAGCACTCCAACGTAATGCCCTCACAGCCGAGTTTGGCTTGAGGGCAGCAAATGGGAGAACACCATCGGACAGTCAGGGCGCAAACACCTACAACATAACCAGCTGCCCATCATGCATTGATTATATTCTACTAGATGTAAGGCTCTGGGGAGATCAGGTAGATATGTATTTCGGCCACACCACCGACAGCACCCACAACCCCCTTTGCGCTACTATGAAGTCTCTGTGGGCTGCCCCTTGCCATCCTGAGAGCACCTCAATTTTAACCATCACTAGTGATATTGTTTCTTCTAACTGCAAAAGATTTCTAAAATGGTACAAGGTCGCACTGCAAGAATCTAAAATTCCTGATATACGGCATTTCCTGGCCCTGAGCACCTCAGAGCTTCAGGCTGCAGTCTCTGACCCACGTGGGCTGGCAGACATTCTCACAGTCCATTTTCGCACAGTGGAATAATTGAGTGCATATTTCCTAGCCCCGGCAAGAGCAGTAGGCCCAGTGTGTCCTCCAAAGGGCTTCACTCGTGGTACACAAAAGACTGCCGGCACAAACGACAGCTTCTAGCCACAGCATTCAGAGATAAGAACTGCCCTCTGATCAAAGTTGCTAGGAAGAACTACAGAACAGCTGTGTACCAAGCAAAGATTACATGGGATGAATCACACTGGCAGAAATGAAAGGAAGCAAGTTTAGCCAAGGATAACAATTTATTTTGGACCCTAGTTACCCGGGGCAACAAGAAAGACGTATGTTCAAACCCTAATCACATCTCAAGCCATGAATGGCATGACCATTTCAGGAAGCTTTATTCAGCACCAGAGGCCATGCGATCTGGGAAGCAATGTGACTTTTAAGACTCTTCTAATGCTGATAATGACAGTGAGCCTTTTTTTTGGGGTGAAATTGAGCCAGCGCTAAGGAAAATACTTCCTGCCAAAGCAGCTGGACCAGATTGTCTGCCTTGCGACTTATTCCTTGCAGGTACTACAATCTGGGTATATTAGATTCTTCTCCTCATTAATGCCATTGCCAGCAGAAGCCCAGTTCTGGGGTCCTGGAAGGGCCCGAGGTGGTCCCAATTTACTAAAAGGGTGCCAGAGAAGACCCTTCAAACTACTGACCAATCAGTTTGATAGACGCAATGCAGAAGGTCTTCAGTAGAGTTCTGTTACAGAGGCTCCAACTTTGGGCAGAAGACAAAGCTATTCTTTCTCAATATCAAGCCGGCTTCAGGGCCAGCACTGGAACGATCCACCAGGTTTTCAGGTTGCTCCTTATATATTGGAAAATAGTGGTGATCGGAAAGGGCATTTATCGATTTAAAGACTGCCTTTGACCTGGTACCCAGGAATAAGCTCTGGAATACACCTGGAGACATGGGTATTCCACCTTTTATGCTTAACCTGCTGGTCTGGCTCCATGAGGGCAATTATGCCCAGGTGAGATGGAGGACACAAGGCTAGCTGACGGAGCGGATTCCAGTTAACAGGGGAGTCCACCAGGGTTGTATCATGGCTCCCACCCTGTTCCCCTTATATATGACATGGGTGGTCTGCTTTCTGCAAGAAGATCCAGCTGACGCACCAACCATGGTGGGCGACAAGGTACTGACCCTCCTGTTTGCTGACGTTACCCTGCTGGTGTCAAAGACCCCAGAAGGTTTACAGAGATTACTTAATAGATTCCAACTTTTCTCTGACTCCTGGGACTGGTTATCAACACCCTCAAAAAACAAGTTCATGACATTTAAGCCCCATAAATCATTTGTAAGCAATCTTCTGCTGGGTGGGGTACCCCTGGAGAGAGTCGGTACCTTCAACTATCTGGGTGTCCGACTCTCTGACAAAATGTCATGGAGGCCCACCTAGCTAAGATGCTCAGGGGTCATAAACGTGTGGCCGGAGCACTTGGAAAAGAACATTACTCGTCACAAAGTAGGTCAGTTGCACCGGCCCTCACGGTTTATGACGCCAAAGCAGTCAGCAAAGCTCTCAATGGAGCAAAGCTATGAGGGTTTGATAATGTCGAGGACACTTGTAGATTTGAACATACGTTTTTGAGGGACCTGGTGATGCTTCCCCATAATATTCCATTAACACCTTTATTGCTTGATATGGGCAGGCGGTCGATCAGTGACATAGCAAAGTTGCGCCCATTGCTCTTTTGGGCCCGTATTAGGCGTACTCTCCAAATATGCCGAAGCACTCACTGAGATTATACATATAGATACTGGCCACAGAATTAGATGGGTTTCAAATATCAGGAAAACACTGACATTTTCAAGGTCATTGTGACAGGCAAGACCCACCAAGTAAAGAAGAGCTCAAACAGATGTTTTGGGTGCGGGTGGAAAGCCAGGAAATCTGCAAATCCAATGTGGGCAGATTGACAGAAGAATTTCATCTTCATAAGCAGACTAGAGGCCTTGAGCCCTATTTAGATATAATCCAGGTCCCAAGGGACAGGACGCTGTACATTCATTTTAAGTTTGACACGCTCCTTATCTGTGCATTAACTGCAAAATGGCACCCACCCAAACAGACATCAGAAGATTGTCCCTGCTGCAGAGCCCCGTCGGAGTGTGTTGCTCATGTTATGTTTGATTGTCCGGCGTATAATGTACCATGGTCCAAATGGCTAAAACCAATCTGCCCACAACTGGGCACGCAGGACCATCGGGTTGCTCTGCGCATCCTTAGGTCTGACTCAAGGGCTCTTTTTGTGTGTGGTGTGGCCAAGTTCCTCAGCCATGACTGGCTAATTAGACGAAAAGCCCTGCTAGGTGTGGCCTAACAGTGTTCCCCAGAAGTTGCAAAGAAATTATTCTAGCACTTGATGGCTGTTTAATCCTCTATTGAGACCACATTTTATGCAATGGCACGTTATATTAGATTACCTCTCCCGTCATCTGAAAGAGGGTTTAACCTGTTTTCTATTGGGCATGTATTGGGGGTTCGACTCTGTACTTATTATGAGGCCCATGCCAGGAAGGATTGTTTTTGCTCACACTTTTTTAACTGTTCTTATTGCTAACCACTTGTGATTTTATTAATGAACTTTTAATACTTTTTAGTGTACCTTTTGACAACTGTAGTATTTACTGGGTGCAATAGTACACTTTTATGGACTGTCCGTGTACACCTTTTTGGACTATCTTGTATTATATATTAATTTGCATTTTTCGACTTCTTTTTAAAAGTTGTCGAAATAAAGCATATACAACAACAACATCAATAAAGCATGGTTATCTTCTGCAATAGTGCACATGACGTGCACTTTGCAGCTGCAGTTCAACCTTCTTCCTCGCAGCACACAGGTTTTGTCAAGGCACTACAAATGTGCAATTAATGCATTTTAGTGTGGTGATGCAGACCACCACACTAAAATGCGTTAGTCTAAGCTTGATGCGTGGTACTTGGCAGGGCTGCGAAAGGCATGCAAGAAATACCGCAGGAGATAAAACGCATATAAAGAATGTTCTGCAGTTGGCCATGGATAGGACACAACAATGCATTTTTACAGAATCCACTGTGGTGCAATCTTGAATAACACAGAGACCTCTCAGTGATAATACGGGACACATTGTTACATTAAAAGACTTTTAATGGAGAATATTCTTTTGAATACTGTATCCTTTTTATGTTTGTTGTATGTTGCAAACCTGCCTTAAGACCCTTCATGTGGTGCTTTATGTGTAGAAATACACTGTCTTTTCACTGTATTAAGCAAATGTTTGAGTGATATTTGCACTGATATTTGTCGCTGCACCCACACACATGGTTGGTTTCTTGGCACACATAACCTTGGCTGCAGCGCACAGACAACTTATACTGCCGCACACAGAGGAAATAAATTAGAGGGAACATTGGTTGCGATTGGGACGTAATTGAATTACATGGACAGGGAACCTGGGGGCAGAGGTATCAAGACCTATTGAGTTCACAAACAGGCCGATTCACAGAATTGGCCTGTTTGCAAATGCAAAAAGTACTTTTCCGATGTAGCAAACCCTATTTTGTGATTCCGTAACCTGTTACCGAATCACAAATTGGGTTTAAGATTTGGTATTAGGAAAGGGAGTATTTAGGGCGGCCCTTCCTAATACAGAATCGCATCGGTATGTATGAATGTTTTGCAACCAAAATGCAGTTACAAAATATTCACATTTTACCACCTACTTCAAGTAGGTGGTAACCCATTTGCAAATAGGAAGGGGTTCCCAAGGGACCCCTTCCCCTTTGTGAATGTTTGTAAAAGCATTTTTTATGTACAGGCAGTGCTCCCACACGACCACTGCCTGCTCTTCAAAAGTTAAAGGAAAATTTTTCATTTTTATTTTTGTAGGTCTTTTGCGATCCTCTTGGAATCGCAGAAAGTGTTTAACACACTTTCATACATGCCATGTTGCAATTTCATAATTGCGAATCGCAAGGATTTGCAATTACGAAATCGCAAAACAGGGTCTACATACATCTGGCCTCAAGTCTTTTGCAGCAAACACATTAGAGGGGTAGGACACCAAAAAGGGATCAAAGGCTCTATCTAAATCTTCACTGATAATATTGGAATGGGGTCTTTAACATATATGGCTCAATGTGGTGTGTTGTACATAGTGGAAAGTAGGCCGCTGCCATCCCCTCCTTTAAATTCCCTGCCACCTCATTTCCTCTAGCTGATTTAGCAATTCTCTTTTCACCAGAGGTCTATAGACATCGGCTTATGAAACATGTCTGACCTATTGATGGCATGGAGTTCATTTTTTACGGTTCAGTGATAGTTATAAATATCAATGTTAAAAACATTGACATCCTATATTTATAGTGGTAAGTACTAAAATATTGGGGGGAAAATATCAATATACAATTATAGTTGTACAAATTCTCGATTTTTATATATTGATAAAAAATAATATTAAATAAATATATTAACTTTAAAAGGATAGATTTAACATATTAACAACTATAACAAATACATTTAATTAAAAGAATGTAAACATACGTATATATACTGTAATATATATATATATTTACTTTAAAACAATTAATAAACTATTAATTGTAATTTACTTTATAATTGTATATATGAAAATGTACAAATAAATATATATATATATATATACATACACCAATACCATAAAATCTAATAAAAAAATTATATAATAAATTAAAACATTACACTATTTAAAAGTCTTTAAACTTACAATCCCCACTCCAGTGTGAGCAACATGAGGTAGAGTGTTGGATAGCGGAGGGGTAAAAATTACTATTCCCACTCCTGTGAGTGCAACAGTAGGGAAAGTGTCAGATAGCGGAGGAATAAAACTGACTATTCCCACTCCAGTGAGTGCAACAGTAGGGGAAATGTTGGATAGCAGAGAGGTAATAATTACTATTTCAACTACAATCAGTGCAACAGTTATGAAAGTGTTGGTTAGCAGAGGGGTAGAAAATACTATTCCCACTCCAGTTAGTGACACACTAGGGAAAGTGTTGGATAGCGGAGGTGTAAAAAATACTATTCCCACTCGAGTTAGTGCAACAATAGGGAAAGTGTTGGATAGCTGAGGGGTTAAAATTAATATTCCCACTCCAGTCAGCTCAATTTTAAAAACATACAAAATATCCCTAACACAAAATGTTAAATTTTTTTAATGAAAAATCTATAAAAATATTTAAATAATCTAAAAACTAGAATCATATTATATTGTTTTTTTTTTTTTTTTTTTTTGATTAAAGACTTTTATTGGGTTAAGTACAAGAACACAGCGTTAGGCCTACAACCCAAACATGGGCCGGCCGCTAAGTACTCCCATAATGCAACACACGTAAAAGTCATATCATCTCCTCCATACGAGAAAGCATTAAGAGTGGTCAAAAAAAATGCGGAAGCTGAGTCTCGCAAGTATTCCAACGTATACAATAATCAGTCTTTTTTCATAGGTAACTGAACAGTACTGAACCACAAACAACCCCCCAACCAACAGTACAGGTTTCAGGTCCAAGTCCGGCATGTTTCAAGTGCAAATGTGCATCCAGTGAGGTAGCTAAATCACTATCTGAGACGTGTGTAACTAGCATTCCACGGGCATTGATGAAACAATAAACAGTCTTTGATCCCCATCCTTATCCCTTTCATGAAGAGGTCACCTACATGCCAATTACATTCATCTGATTGTATCATTCGCTTCCATTACGATCTATGGACTACCCTTCTCCACTTCTCTCGATAACATGTACAGTGTGTATGGTCCCCAGACATCCCTAGGCCTTGAGGTTTCCGGCAATTCTTCATAGTAGCAGGTGAGTTGGTCACGGCGGTACGCCATGTCTTGCAACCATAATTCGGCAGTTGGTGCTCGCCTCCCTCCCCACATCATAGCCACTCTGCGCTTAGCCACCTGCAACGCCAGCACTATCAAACGTCGATAACTAACAGATAAACCCGATGCTATCCCCAACAAGCACAATCTTGGCTCCGCAGGCACCACTATGGAAGTCATCTCAGACAACGCTCTCGTTACTGCAGTCTAGAACTCATATATCTTAGTACAGCCCCACGCCAAATGTATGAAATCAGCATTGTCCTCATTGCATCTCACACACCTGGAGTGCGTGCGTAGCCCATATCTCAACAGCCGTGCAGGGGTGTAATACCATTGTTGTAGATATTTATAGTGTATCAGATGAAAATTCCCATTAGCTGCAAAGCCACCCGTCCCTGTACAGCATTCACTCCATTCCTCGTCCGACAATGGCTCAGGCAAACTTGCATCCCATCGTGCTCTTGCCAATTTGCCACCCCCACCTTCATCTTCTTGCGAAGCTCGGTACAGCCGTGATATCAGTTTCACACCCGTCGTTGATGTGTAAAGTAACTGTAATGCATTCAACACCGGGGGTTCATCCGGGAAGGATGGATATAAATCACGCAGCGCTGCGCGCAGCCTAGCATAGAGGAATGTCGCCATAGTAGGGTTATTTGTATTATCTAGTAGAGTCTGCAGCTGATGAAAAGTGGCAGCAGGGAACACATGCCCCATGTTTTGTATGCCAGCACCTTGGAGAAGTTGCAGCGCACCTATTTCATTAGATACCGAGATCTCGTCATGATACAGAAGTGGCATATCCGGGGCGTACAGCGGTAATTTATCCGATCTTTTGCCTAATTCTTGCCATGCATGATGTGTGCTACGCACCGTATCCACTTCCCCCCTCTCGAACACAGAGTACCGATTAGCTATCATTGCTTTCAATGGTCGCGGAGTCACTGCACTAGCCTCGAGCGCAACATGTGGTGTGTATGGCGGTGCCGATATCCAGTAGGAAGCGAAGTGTGCCTGTGCGCATAGATAATACAGTTTCATATCCGGTACCGCAAAGCCCCCCAGCTCGTATGGTTTCGTCAACACATCCCAACTCACCCGTGCTTTCTTACCGGCCCAGGCCAGCGTGATGAGCAACGATTGGAGTTGTGCAAAAAAGAGTGACGTCAGGGGAATGGGCACATTGACAAAGTAATACAGAAATTTAGGTAGTATCACCATTTTGATGATGGAAACCCGATCAGCAAACGATAGCGGTAACCTTCTGCACTTTTCCACCTGGTCTTCCAACTTCGATATCGCCACTCCGTAATTGGCTCTCAGTACTTCGGTACTGTCCCTGTGGACCCAGATTCCCAGATAGCGCACCGGTTCCGTCGCCCATTCTAATGGGAATTCTAGCGGAAACGGTGTGGTGGCATCAGTAAGTGGCAAGAGTATGGATTTATTCCAGTTAATTGAGAGACCAGAATAGTGGCCAAATCTTATGAACTCCCTCAATACTCTCTCCAGATGCGTGGCTGGGTCTCTAATGTATAGTACCATGTCGTCAGCATACATAGACACTGCGAAGGACCTAAGTGGGAAGCGCAGCACTGCATCAGCGTATCTTTGCCGTAAAATGCAGGCCAGTGGTTCTAGTACAAGAGCAAAGAGCAGGGGTGAAAGAGGGCACCCCTGCCGAGTGCCTCTTTGAATACAGAATGACGAAGACACATGGCCATTGATCCTTACCCTAGCCATTGGTTTAGTGTACAACAAAGTGATCAGTGATGTGAAAAAATACGGCACCCCCATTCGATGCAGCACCGCTAGCATGTATCGCCAAGCCACCGAATCGAAAGCTTTAGCCGCATCCAACAGAACCGCCACCGCGGAGAGCTCCGGTTTGAGAAGGTGCAGGACCGCAAATAAGGCCCTCAGATTGTGAGTAGTGGACCGCAGCGGAACGAAACCAGATTGATCCGGCAGCACCATAACCGGTAGAACCAGCCGTAGCCGTGTCGCTAGTACTTTAGCAATGATTTTAATATCCGTGTTTATCAGTGACAACGGTCTGTATGACTCGCATAAGTTGGGGGGCTTGCCCGGCTTCGGCAGAGCCACCAATAGTGCTTCTCTCATGGTGGCTGGCAGTTGCCCCTGATCCATGGCGTCTTCGAGCACAGCCGCCAGTCGGGGTATCAACAAATCAGCGTACTCCTTATAAAATTCTGACGGTAAACCGTCTGTGCCTGCCGCTCTGCCATTAGGTAGAGACGAAATCGCATCTCGAAGCTCCCCTTCCGTGATATGGTGCATCAAGAAATCTTGTTGCCCTTTAGACAGCCAAACTAAAGCAACGTCATCTAAGTATTTTGCCAAGTCCATTTCATCTGCCGTGTCCACATGGCTGTACATCCGCTCATAGTACTGCGCAAAGCAGTCTAGAATACCCGCAGCATCTGTTACTGTGTCACCCTCCCGCAGTATCTCCTGAACCCCGCAGTGCTTCGCCCATGGCTCTCGAATCCTGTCTGCTAGACCTCGCCCCGCTCTCCCTCCCTCGCCATAATACCGCGCCCTAGTGCGTTTAGATAAGAAGTTAATCTTTTGATCAGCCAGCTCATTATATTCAGTAACTTTCCTTCTGATCTCAGCCAGCCTATCATGTGTAGATTCTCGTTCCTGCTGCCTTTCTAACGCCGTCAACTCCTCCTCCAATTTACTCATCGAGTTCCTCAGCGATTTGAGCACCCCAGATTGCATACCGATACATGCGCCTCGAATCGTAACCTTAAACGCTTCCCACACCGTGCCCATGCTTTCAACCGACCCCACATTTCTATCAAAAAAGTCCTCAATACAAGTTCGCAAGTCCTCCCGCAGCACCAGGTCGTGCAACATGCCTGGAGTCAAGCGCCATGAGAATGTTGCCGGAGTGTGCGATGGCCAGCCCACCGTCAAGAGCACCGGAGCATGGTCCGATAGGGTCCTGGGTAGATGAGCGCTGCGCTTGACCCACCCACTAACATCCCGGGTAACCAGCCAATAATCTAATCTTGACCAAGTGTCATGCGCGGAAGTGTAGCAAGTGCCTTCTCTCACATCCGGGTGTCCCAGCCTCCACACATCCACCAAGCCAAAGTCTCGCATCCCGTCACGGACCACATCAGCAGCTTTCTTATGCACATTTGACCTCTCATCCTTTTTATCCAACGTAGCGTCCAACGGCACATTGTAATCTCCCCCACATAAAATAGCCGACGGCGGCAGAGCATACACCTTGTTCCACAAAGCAATATAGAAATCGGGATCATCCACATTTGGACCATATACATTCACCATGGTTAGTAGCGTGCCATATAGTTTCCCCTGCAGAATAATATACCTGCCTTCTTTATCCACCTCTTTGTGTATCAGTTCAAATTGCAAATTTTTCTTGATTAATATCATCACCCCGCGTGCGTAGGAGTAGTCCGTTGCAACTCGCACCCCAGCCCACTGCCGAGCCACAGCATCTACAGCTTTCCCTCGGAGATGTGTCTCCTGAAGAAAGACCACGTGTGCCTCATGCTTAGAGAGAAATGACAGCATCTGTCTAGACTTCTGCGGCCTGTTTAGTCCGCGCACATTCCACGATATCCAGCAGATTTTCCCATTTTCAGCCACCAGGTCCACCCACTGCATATCCCAACAGCCAGTAAATATATCTCACCTCCTCTCCGTAAAAATGGTGACCCATCGAGTAGGAATTGCAACCTTCAACCAGCAGTTATTACGTTTCATCAGCCCACATTGTGAAATCATAGCCCTCCCTGTCGCGCACACATCTGTTTATTCTCGTATTCATCTGAAACCATAAACCTACCCCCAACCTCCCCCCGCCCACTTCAGCACCCCGAACCTGCCAAAGCTGTCCCCATCCCTCCCGACCCCCAACCTGATCCCCTATTAGTAGCACACCGTGGGGAACTCCCATAAGTGGGGGCGCAGAGGTGCCCTACTACCTCCTACATGTGTAGGGAGAAGGGATCGAGTACACAGTCAAACTTCCACCCCAATTTACCCAGCATCGCTGCCCATCATCAGTTATGCCAGGTCCAAACCATAATGGCAGGCGCATCCCTGAAAGCCATCGTTCTTCACCCAACAATTAACATAACATCGCTATATCTAACAGTGAGCAATGTCCCGTACCACACCTCTATCAGAGGAGTTATAATTGCCTACTCCAGCCGCACTACAGTCAACAATCGCCATCAAGTATCATAAGCGAACCCATGAGTCATATACGCATGATCATACCCCCTCCAGCATTGTATAAACAGTCATCAGAGTCCTCTATTCTTAGAGCTAGAGCTGTCCGCAACCATCAGTTCCAACGCTTCAACTCATGCCAATATAGAAGACAGCAGGCATCGACCATGTCCTCCAAAATGAACCGATCACTCAGCATCCTCCTGAAGATCTCCATCCCCATCTCTCACCGCATTAGCGTCGCTCTTTCTTTTCTTCTGCTTTTTTGCATATTCCATAGCTGCCCGTGACGAGGTGAAGATCTTGTTATCCGATGGCGGTCCTATCCGGAGCCTGGCGGGGTACAGCATTACGTACGGGATGTCTTCGGCCCTAAGAAGGTGTTTCACAGTCTGAAATTCTTTCCTTGCTGTTTGCACCGCCACAGTAAAATCGGGGTAAAACTCCAATCTACTACCTTGCCAGTCTATAATGCCCTTTTCACGCGCCAGCCGAAGGATCACATCTCTGTCCTTATAATTCAGTATGCGTGCAATAACTGGCCTTGGTGGCGCCCCAGACACAGGTTTCTTAGCCTCTCACTTTGTGACTGGCTGTTCCCCCAGGCGATTTTCGGCAAGTTAGCACTCTGTTACAAGGGTGCATTAACAGAGATTTCTTAGCAGGCCAAGCCTCTCCTCCACAGACTTGATCTCAGAATAAATGACCAACAAGGCAGTAATCAGAAAGTTAATAAATGAGCCAACCCCCGTCTGTCAATGGTACTCACAGAGATAGCACTGGTCAATTACTTACCCGTAGCTCTTTGCTGACTGGAACTGGCAGTTAAGGAATAGATTCCTTGTGCCAAGAGGGGTGGCCCAGCCTGGCCTCCTCCGGCTGAGGACGGGCGCAGACGGGCCTTCCCTTGGCCCGGATGCAGCCTCGGCGCAGGCTGTGCGGTGGGGACTGTCCATGCGCAATATAGCGTTGGAGGGCTGCAGTTGAGGCAAGTAGTGGTGATTGGTTCAAGGGCCGACTCACAGCCCTCAATGCTCCAGAAACACATAGTCTCTTGCTCCTGCCTTGAAGGTCTCCTGTGCCGCAGGGACTGTCCATGCGCTATATAGTGCTGTGGGGCTGAAAGTGAGGCAAGTGATGGTGATTGGTACAAGGGCCGCCTCACAGCCCTCAATGCTCCTGAAACACATAGGGGCAGATTTACAAGCCCCTTGCGCTGCTTTTACGCCGCCGTTGCGTCATTTTTGTGACGCAGCGGCGGCGCAAAAGATGCACCATGGTGCGGGGTATTTGCAATGTGACGCATCTCCCTGATGCGTCACGTTGTAAAGCCCAGCGCCAGAAGAGGCGTACCATCGCAGGGGGAGGCGTTCCGGCGCAGGAACAACCCCCAAAAGTGGCTGAGTGAAATCTACAAGATTTCACTCAGTCACTTTTCGGCCCAATCTGCGTCAAAACCCTGCGCCTGCTTGAAGCAGGCATAAGGATTGATGCAGCATTGTGCACATAGGGCCCCCCTGATCATTGCTGGAGCTGCGTCGCGCTTGCGACGCAACTCAAGCAATGCGCCGCTTTTACGGCACAGATGCGTGACCCATCTGTGCCGTTTTTGCCCCATGGTGCGCTGTATTGTAAATGCGGCGTATCATGGGTGGCGGAGCTGCGATGCACAATTACTGGCGCATCCCTGCCGATATGCAGGGATGCACCAGTAATTGTAAATCTGCCCCATAGTCCATTGCTCCCGCCTTGAATGTCTCCTGTGCTGTGGGGACTGTCTGCATGCTACATAGTGCTGAAGGGCTGCAGGTGAGGCAAGTGATGGGGTAAGCTCTCAATGCTCCTGGGACAAATAAGAGCTCATTACAATGGCGTAACGATCGCCACTGCCGGGCCGGAGTTGGCGATCGTTACGCCATCATTATGAGCTTTACCCCCGCCATATTACGATGGTGGTGGGTATCGTGGTGGACGGAAAGTCAGTCCGCCGCTTTTCTGCCGGGGGCTAACATCACAGTTGGCTCCCAGGTGGAGCAGGAGCTCTAATATGGTGGCAGTGCTCTGCAGGCACCATCCGCCATATTAGGGTTTTGAGTTTGAAAGGCCTTTCCATGGCAGCAACACTGCCATGGAAAGGCTGGTGGGGATTGTGTTTGGAGGCCTGTTGCGGGCCCCCCTTGTGTCTTGGGGAGGTGGGGTGCATTTGGGGGGTACCTATGGTACCCTCCTACATTTCGCTGCACCACGTGGCAGGCACCGTGTGGTGCCTGCCGTGTGGTGCAGTGAAATGCCAGGCATGTGATTTTAACATTGCGGCAGGTGCTACTGTCAGCAGCATCCGCTGCAATGTTAAATTGCAGAATGTGACCGTCATGGTGGTGGTCGCATCCTAATTTGCGGTGCGGGACCACTGCATGTCTGTCGTATGGTCCCAAAACCGCAGAGATGGCGCATTCTAATGAACTCAATAGTCCCATGCTCTTGCATTGAAGGTCTCCCACGCCTCTGGACTGTCCACACGCTATGTAGTGCTGAAGAGCTGTAAGTGAGGCCAGTGGTGGTGATTGATACAAGGGCTGTCTCTAAACCCTCAATGCTCCTGGGACACGTAGTCCTTTGTTCCTGCCTTGAAGGTCTCCCTATAAATCCACAAATGATTATGCTATAGGAGTTGTATGACATGTTTTGATCTATGTACATTATTAGTGCAGCTGTAGGTAGTGGTGTAGGGTTTGGGTGGTAGAACAGGGAGTGTAAATTATTATGCTGAAGTGTAGGTCCAAGGGAATGTAGGTGTAGGATGTAGGACACAATGCAGTTGCATGACAGTGGTGCCTTGTGTAGGTTGTGTTGGGTTATGTTGTAATATTTTGGGTGTAGATAGCATAAGTTGGTAGGTGATGGTATAGAGTACAGATGTAAATTTTAGGTGGTAAGGTAAGTAAGGTGATGGTGTGTGTGTGTGTGTGTGTGTAGATAGCAGTGTGGGTACACGTCGTGTGCAGATGTAGAAAAGGAGAAAAGTGTATGTAAAAAAGGATGGTGGTTAGAAATATGTTCTATATGAGTTGCCTGGGAAGGGAACGGGAGGAAGCAACAGACACTGGTGCGGTTGAGGTGATAACGTACATTGCATTGTGTAGAGTGGCACTGGTAGAATAGGCTAAATACAGCGCAGGTGTAGATATTTTGATTTCTGTAGAAAAGGTTGATTTCATTGGACAGGAAAGTGATCCTTTTTGCATGGTTACCCCAGACTTTTTGCCAGATAACTGATGCTAACTTGACTGAGTGTGTCCTGGGTCCCTGCCAATCAGGTTCCCAGGACCTGTGTTCTTTTCCAAAAACTGTACCTTTGTTTCCACAATTGCCACACCTCTAGGCCACATGTAGTCCCTTGTAAAAGGTACCCCTGATACCAAGGGCCTTATGACCAGAGAGGTCCTCTGAGGGCTGCAGCCTGTATTATGCCACCCTCAGAGACCCCTTACATTAACACCCACACCCTGCCATGGCTAGCTGCATGTTTTGACGCAGACCAAACTGAAGAGTCGACATGGCGCACAACCCTGCTCATGGTTTCGATATCCAGAGGTGATTTTCATGTTGTCATAGCTCATGAGTAAGTACACGTAAGAGCTCTTTTCAGGTGGTTGCTTCACAAGGAATAGTTACCAGTCACCAATATCAGGCACACCATTCATGCATTGAATTCTTCATTCCACGGCTCATGCGTTTTTTCTTGTTGATGGAATTTGAAACTGTTTTCCATTGATGCCACAGCTCTTGTGTAAGTTTTAGACTGAGCTGACTGTGGATGTTTGTATAATTCTCACAGGGAGTTGACAGTGGCTCACCAGTTTAGCGTTCACAAGCACGGATTCCGCTCATATGAGTGAGTCTTAGTTTTTCACAGATTGGGCATGTTCACCGATATATTTACACAAACGACTTTCACATCCTGAATTCTTTCACCTCCCTTTTTCTTGGTATTGCCTTTGGTAATGTGTATATAGAGACTTCATTGTTAACCTTGGACATTTCATACGATGCATCTGAAGAACTATGTGGTTATGGTGTACTTAATCCAATGGTATTCATTAATGTTTTTGTTATTTTTACAGCGTCCCCTGAAGAAGGGATTATCTCAAATCCCGAAATGCATTGGGCATGGCTTGGCAACTTTGTATGAATTCCCAAAAGTTCAAATGAATATCTATGTTTTTTGTTCATATACAATTTCTAGTTTTCCATAATTGAGGCATATTGGGTACATGCAAACAGTGATTTGTGTTAAGACGATTGACAAAACATTTGATTCTTGAATATTATATCTAAAATAACAGCAATGTTGAAATCAAAATTATAATTAGTGATTCTTTGTTGAACAATAATGTGAAGTTTGTATACTTTTATTTGTAGCTGTGCATCCAGTATACTGGCGATTCACCACCAGAAGAATTTGCTTACACATCCCTGTGTGCCATGCCCCCCATGCTGCTGTGGCATGGGTAAGTCACCCCTCTGGCAGGCCTTACAGCCCTAAGGTAGGGTGCACCATGCCACAGGGAAGGGCATAGCTGCATGAGCAATATGCCCCTGCCATGTATGTGCAATTCACAGTCATTGTAAGTGCAGTGAAGCCATTTTGAGTACATGGGATGGGAGTTTGCCATTACAAACTCTGCAGCTCCATTATGGCATTACTGAAAACTGAGAAGTTTGGTGCCAAATGTCTCACCATAATAAATCCACACTGATATCAGTGCTGGATTTATTATAAAATGCACTCAGAGGGCATCTTAGAGATGGCCCCTGAAAAACAATCAACTTCTAGTGTATTGGTTGACTGGTACCTGCCAGCCAGCCACCACCAGACAGGTTTCTGACCTCATGCAGTGAGAGCCTTTGTGCTCTTGGAGGTCAGAAACAAAGCCTGCTCTGGGTTGGGGTACTTCACACCACCCCCTTGCAGGAACAGCAGAACCTGGTGGTGAGCCTCAAAGGCTTTCACCTTGTGATGTGCTGATTTGAGCAGCTCCAACTAGTGGAGATGCCCACCCCCCTGTCCAGGCCCAATTTCTGGCAGCAGGACAGTCAGGAAAATTAATAAGCAGAGTAGGAGTGTCCACAGCAGCCTGGCACACCCCTGGGGTCATCAAGACTGAAAGTGAACCCCTCTCTTAGAAATTCTCCATCTTGAATTGGATTATCAAACCTACTAGGAACAGAGTTGTGCCCTTTTCCCCAAAGGGAGGAGGCACCCAAAGGGTGTGGTCACGCTAGGGAACATTAGCCATTGGCTACTGTCGATGACCTCAGTAACAACCTTAAATTTAGCATTTAAGGGCTTCCCTGAACCCTGTTCTTCAGACTCAACGAACCAAAGAACAAGAAAGTAGAAGACAGCTGCAGGACCAGAAACTGAATCCAGCAAGAACTTGCCCCCTGTAGCTGATTCAACCATTGGATCAGTTATCCTTCAAGAAACACTGCCAGGCCTCCAAGAAGCCCTGGAGACCTTCCAGTCTTTACCCAATCACCAAGTACTTCCCTTTGGACTAGAGGCTCTACTCCCTGGTGTTCACTGGTCAAAGAACCGCAGAGGTTGAGGTCAGACACTTGTGTCGATGTGACTCGCCACTACCAAAAGAACCCCAAGACCGCAGCAGTGGAGGACCAACACTTGCGTCTGCTCAATTCTGCCTGCCAGAAGAAAGTACCGCAGGTGGACAATGGCCTCTCCGGTACGACCCAACATCGGAGGAACTACTCCATCCTCTGCACATCTCAATCCCCACGACCACGACCGCTGGGCTGTTGGTTCCTCCCTTCGGTCTACTCTGCCTCCCAACGACGACCGCAACGGTACTGGCGTTGGCGACCTACTGACTCCCATTCATCCCCATTGTTCTCCGCTGACAGCAAGAGCAAATATCATTGTCAGTATTGACCACTGTAGCGTAAATACTGAGCTCCACACCTCTCTTGGTGGCCCCAGTCCATTGACTCGCCTTGGGTTTGGCGATATTCTGCACATAGCTGCCCCAGTGCAGCTGGCGGTGCAGTGCCAGCCTTTACCTGTCCCTTACCCAGGGCCAGTCTAAAACCTCCGAAGACTGGAAAAGTAAGCTGTGTACTTACCTGCTGATGCATAACCCAGTTTTCCTTCCTTAGGACTCATTGCATTTTATCTATTGCATACTACTGTCTATGTTTTTCAAGTAATGAGTGTTACTGTTTTGGATTGACAATACCAAAGCTTTTCCAAGACCAGAAATTATTCCTTTGCAAATGTATTATTTGCCGGAAAAGTCTACTTACCTGTAACTGAGTTCAACTTGGTTCCTAAAATAAAAGTAATTAAAGTAATATTTTTGCAAAACATTGTTCTGGAGTTAGTTGTTGAGTGTGTGTTCCTGTCTTGTATGAGTGGGTACAACAAATGCTTTCACATTACCCTCTGATAAGCCTAACTACTCAGCCCAGCTACCACTAACATGAGAGTAAGGTATTGTCAACTTCAACCTCTGCCATACCTTGGGGAAATCACTGGACTCTGTGCACACTATACCTCTTTTTTTGTATAGTTTACTTCTATACTTATTTTGAGGAATTTGCAAGTCCAGTGAAGAAGGATGAAGTTAAAATTGTAGAGTAGACGCATTGAGGCCATTTATATTAATTACTTCAGCGACGGCACCGCATATGACTTATTTGATTAATTCTAGAATACGCATCACTTTATAAAACTTATTAATAGACAAATGCATGTTTTTTTAAAATATATTTTGTTCCCCAAAACAACGAAGATACGTTGTTTTCTATCACAGTATGTACAGTCTGTGAACACCGTTACCGTAGAAAACATGACCATATTCATTTTGCATAAAATTACAGTAAAACGCTTCTACACACAGACATAATCAAGAGCAGATTTAAAATGACAATTTATCTCAACATTAAAGGATTTCTATACGATTCTCTAGCATTCATTTACCCACCATCATAAGACTCGGATCAATTTAGAGTAAATATGGAGCATAATCTTACCAATTAGATCAAAGCAAGCTACACAAGCAGATATTGGAGTTTTTGCGTGAACATCAAAGCGTGAAATCGCATATATTTTAGAAAGGAGCATAATTTTGATCTTTGAAAGCATGCCTGGCAGCAGTCAGAATTTTTTTTGCAAATTAGCATAACGCTTTTCTCGCAAGTGCTAAGCCACGCAGAGGAAGAGAGAGCCTTGCACGTAAAATAATGGAGAACTGAAAATGCCTTTTGGTGCATAGTTCAGTAGATGCAGTGGTACGAGGGCCCAGAGCGTCAGCTGCACTGCAAAAACGGATAGCTTTTCCTAGTCGACATGGTTCAAATGATGCTGCTTAAATTAGCGCCGTTGGATTTCATGCTACGCCACTACATGCACTACTTCCTGCAATACAAGACTTCGGGGATTATTTCCAAGTCCCTTGCGTCGGTGGTACGTCACTTTTTTCCACGTTAAAAGTGACGCATCGACTGCGCAAGAGGCTTGTAAAAAAAACCTTCCTCTTTAGTTCCCACCCACACTTCTTTCACAAGTATGCATGGGAAGCGTAATTTTGACAGCGACGTTGGCTGACCTTCCTACCCACATATGTACAACAGGAAAGCACTTCCCACCCAGGTCACATTCACTCCCACTCAACCCCTTCATCTCACCAGCTTTAAAACTTAAGCGTCCGACCTCTCAATCCACTTCACTTCACCTCATGCTTACGCCCAATGACAAATGAAGATAGGGGCAGAAATCTGGTGCTCACACACAACAAAACACTGCCCACCACACAAGCAGACAAACAGCACACCCAAAGAGTAGGGAAAAACTAGAGGGATATTGTCTGCTAATGCACTTCAGTGCCTCATCAGGGATGTTAAACGCCATATAAATGTAATTAAAATATAACACAGCTGTATTTTCAGGTGGTAGACTGAAGGAAATTAACGGTAAAAAGTGAAAGCACTTCAATTCTTCCAAACAGAGTCAAAACAGTCTGCCTTTCTGACTTTATGGAGCACGGCATCATTAGATTAAAACTTTCCCGGCTTTAGCTGTTGAAGGCTCAGGGCCTTATTTAGAGTTTGGTGCACGGGATGTTGCTTCAAAACATGGCAGATATCCCACCTGCCATAATACAAGTGCCATAGGCTATAATGCGCTCGTCATATGGTGGACGGGATATCCCCCAATTTAGTTATGAAGGATACCCTCTGACAAACTAAAAATAAGGCCCTCAAATCTTTAAATACAATGTTATCATTATAGAGCAAGCATCAGTTTAATTTAATCGAGAGTGCCTAACTTTCGTTGAATAAATCACCCACCCAACAGAAAGTTGGGAACATTATAAGATAAAAGAGAGCCGGGTGTGCCATCTTGAAAGCACTGAAGCTATTTTGCAGGTCGAGTTTTGGAGCATACACATTCAGATTAGTACTACATCTTCAAAGCAGTGATCTGCTTGATTTGAAAAGCTCAACTCCTCACTGATAGTTTTGAGCTGCTGGGTACCCATTAGCCAGATCTGTTTTTACAGAGTCTCAGTACAGATTTAGTTTGTTGTTCAACTTAGCCTAATCAAAACTTTGAAAAGCTATGCAGGACTACTGGATCTGATATTAATAGTGCCTTAAAACCTGCTGTAGTGGGTTAAACTGGTCCGTAAAGGTCCGTTCCAGAGTTAAAGTCCAAGCTGAAGGCAAGAGATAAACCATGGAGCAGGCTTCACTGGCAAGTATAGCAGCTACAGAGGGCTATAAGGCTATTAGAACACTCCACCCTTTGTGGAAAGAATGTTCTAATTAAAAACAAAGGCCTCAGCTCCCAAGCCAATGTTTCACAGATGTTGCTGTGAATGCAGGGGCAATGCTGGTAGTTGTTGAACACACACAGCAATAGCATTAAAAAGAGGTCGAAGTCGGCCTCTGTTTCTCCCTGGGCTTGACTAAACTGCTTTTCCGCATACAGCTGTGCCAAGGAGACTAAAAAACTGATCAGAAATCCCCTTCTTCCGACTTTCCAGTTGAGGTAAAGCCCCTAAAGTCCAACTCAATCCCATGGAGGCCAGACTTCATATTGGCTCATTGAGTTTGCCATCTTCTTGCTCTTAACCACTTCCATGCTAATGACAAGGCCAGCTCGTCATGCAGTACACTGGAGCTGTGCTTATGACGAGCTGACCTTGTCATGAACAATGGAGATCCTTCATGTTCAGCACCCAGCGGGAATTGCCTTAGCATTGAAGGTGTTAAACAATGGAAGTCTCCATTCTTCCCGATGTATGCAGAATCAATGTCATGTCTGCCATGTAAAGCAGATGTTCCCGGCCGAATCTGTCTAAGAACTGTGAAAGCATCAAGCCACCTGATTGATGACATACATGCAACATTTGATGCAACATTCGCCTGTGTCAAATGTCTACTTTCCACCATGTCAAGGTTAAGTAAGACTAAATACAGACATATCAATAAAATAGTGTACGCCAAATTGATTTCCTTTTATCTAAGGGTGGGCGGTGAACTCCGCTCTGTGGGAGGAGTTTGCAGAGATTTTGCTACTCCATGCTCTGCTTGGAAAGTCGCTCACCCTTAGTGTTTGCAAGAATGTGCTCTGGAGAAACCCATGTGTACAGTGCTGTGGTGAGCCCTTAGTTGAAAGCAGCCACAAAAAACACAAAACATGCATCTCTCGCAATTGTAATTTGTAACTAAAAATGCTGAGAATGATACACGGAGCATACAGATTTTCAATAATTTAGCAGCTTAAAATAATAACCTGACCGGCAAGTTAGTTAACCTTTGCTAGCTAACAGCTGACTGAGCTGCAAAGAAAGGCAGACTCCCTTGGCATTGCTAATGCTTTCAGGACCAGGCACATCCCAATTTTTTCCGACACAAGCAACTTTTAATTTCTGAAACAGCCATGGTGGAACATCTTAATTATTTGTTCCAAACTGCTTCAAGCTCATTATGCAGTATACTAAAGTCCATGTAATTATGAAATTCTACAGCCCTTTTCTGGGCTGATGACTCATATTTCATCATCAGCCGGACCCAATGGCTTCCACGTTCTAGCCACTGAGCTCCCCTTTGATGAACTTGCGGCAGATACATCATTCAGGACCACACAGTATCCAGCTCTGGCTGCTGTACATGCCGGTAAGCAAGTTTGCTTAAATAAAAGTATAACACATAAGCAAAGAGCACCTGGGCTGACACCAACGTTCTATGGCTCCGTGAGCAATCGAGCATGTGCTGTAAGAAGTAAAGAGGTTCATGCATTACTGAGTAGTGTCTCAGGTTTATGGCATCTGCTTTGGATGGTTCTAGCAGTTTTATTATTTACGCTGAGGAAGGGAGCCATGTCCTCGATTCAGCTGCCAGTGCCTAGTAAAACAAGCATTTACAATGCAACGGTCTCGCCTTTGAAAAAGTTAGAGCTATTGGCATTGTAAATGACAACATTTTTATTTATGTGTTGGTTTTGAAAACAGATAAATAAATGGCACTGTCATTTACAATGCCATAAGCTTAATTTCTCGCAAATGCCACACCCAAACACAGACCCACACAGAGTCCCACACACATACATACCTACAGAGCCACACGCAGAGCCACACACACACATACACAGGGCCACACACACACATACACAGAGCCACATACACAGACACACACACCGCTACAGACACACACACAGCCACACACACACACACACAGCCACACACACACACACAGCCACACACACACACTTCATCTACGGACTAAGTCCATCCAGCTAGCCACCACTCAACTCCATTCATCCACTGACTCCATCCACCCAACCACACCTTGTCAGGGGTATTAAGCACTAGCTGTGACCCCGGCGGATCATGTGTCTCTCATCTGGGGGAGCCATTAGGCCTTCTTGGTTTGTTCTCAGCACGGAGCACCAGGGCCCCCGCATCAGTGCCCTTCCCAAGATGGGGGACACAGTGGCCCGCGTGGGGTATTTTCCCTCACCTGTATACGGCAGGATAAGTCAGCCCCGGTTATAGAGATAACCGGATGTGGGAGGGAGGGGAAGCCCTCCGGAACCCCCTTACCTTTGAAGACGATGCTGGTGACCGGGTACGGCTTCCCCAGTTTTCTTGGGGATGTTGCTGGCACTTTCCACGATGACTTTCAGCATGGTGCCAGAGGAGCGGGGCGAGGACGCCGGGGTGCGGGAAGGATGAAAGGAGCTGGCTCGGAGTCTCCTGCGGGCTCTCTGAGGCTCTGCTCCAGACCTACCCCAGCGGCGAAGACAGGGAAGGAGGCGCCGGGAGTCAGGGGGGAGGAGCGGGGCGAGGACGCAGGGGTGAGGGAAGGATGAAAGGAGCTGGCTCGGAGTCCCCTGCGGGCTCTCCAAGGCTTTGCTCCAGACCTACCCCAGCGGCGAAGACAGGGAAGGAGGCGCCGGGAGTCAGGGGGGAGGAGCGGGGCGAGGACGCCGGGGTGAGGGAAGGATGAAAGGAGCTGGCTCGGAGTCCCCTGCGGGCTCTCCGAGGCTCTGCTCCAGACCTACCCCAGAGGCCGAGGCCCGGCTCCTGCCTGCACGTCCTAGGACCGAGCGGAGCGGCTACTGGAGCTGCCTATCGGTCTACAGCTCCTCTGACATTGGCCAGCGGCCTCAGTGCGCAGCCCACTCCTGCAAAAGCCACGAACAAATGATCAAAACATGCCGTCCCCAAAAAAAAAACACCCGCCCACCGCCACATGACGTTCGCAAAGGGGCGGAGCGAGAAAAAATCACCGGAACGCCCACGAATCTGCTCCGAGAATTACTGACAGACCTCTCTTCCAATGGCTAGCCTCTATTTATGGAGCTAGCCAATGGAAGAGAGAGGCGGGTGAAAGCCCCTTACTGAAAAACATAAGATTTTGCCTGCGCGACACTGCTGCGCAGTGAACGCCAGCGAAACCTAAGAAGAAATCTCTCCCATCAGTGATGCTCTGAAGAGGCGTGATTTGTGCAAGGGGAGTAAATAAATGTGCACAAGTTTGAAAAATTGGTGTTTCTTTCTGAATCAGACAGGGAAGTCCCAATTACCCCTTCCTTGCTCTTTCTTCCTCCATGCCACACAGATCTCTCTTCAATTTGAGATGCCATCTCTACGGATGGGACCGCAGTTGAACTCAAGTTCACTCTCCTTCTACCCCTACCCCTACCCCTGCAGTTGGTGCATAGAGCTGACATCAAGTGGGAAGTGCTGTTGAAACAGAACAGAAGCTTGGAAAAAAGATTAGAACTCACACTAAGCTCCTTGATGTCCGTGGCATAGACACACACCCAGTGATTTCACTGATGTGTGTCACTGATGCACTAGTAGGCTCATTGTAGGTCTGAGCTCAAGGCTTCACACTTGTTTGTGCCAACAACACTAGGTTCAAGGCAGGTTTGTGCTAAAGCAGTGCCGAGCATACCCCACCTGCTCATGGAGCAAAATTTTGCAGTCTCTTTTCCGCAATTACACGAAGTGGAACTCCGCGAGCTCCGCCCAGGCCTGCTTTTAACTTACATGTTCATTAGAAAATGTCTGGGATGCACGCCTTTATGCAACATAAACAATGTCAGACATTCCAAAACTTATGTCTGAAATTCCATTATCTGATAATATTTAGTATATACAGACTACCACTTGTCAGTAGAGTCCCTTTGCCCAGATTATCACCCGAGATTCTGCCACAGACGGTCTCACCTACTGCCAGCACACTTTGCAGATGCTGCATATTAGGCTGAAGCCGATAAAGCTGAGACCGTGAGAAGACAACTGCATTCGTTTGCCCTTCACAGAGAACACTGTCTTCATATCTCTGCTAATAAAAAAAACACCTTTGCTGTCAACAAGGTCTAGACCTCAATTTGTTCCACATTCCATGCTCTCTTAGTGTAGCACACAGGGCGGATCCTCCGTGATGGCGGAGGAGCTTCGCCCACAGAACTTTGCTAGCAGACAATAAATAAAATGATAGTAAGACAATAATATTATCATTTTGTTTATGCTTTCTGAGTCCCCCAATACAATACGTATAGGGCAGGGCAGGCCGGGCCGCCACTGGTAGCACATAGAAATAGGCATTAAGGTGTTAGGTTTTAGAAGACATTTAAAAACATGCTAGAAATTTCATTTTATTCTCATTTTTTATAACATGCCTGTGGGAGGGATGGGCAGAAATAGAAGCTAGGAGGCTTAATCGGTTTATCAATTGTTGTGGTTTATTGTGGAAAAAGTCACAAAACAATGTTTTCGGGGTTTGAGTCTGGCTCTTTCGGTGTTGCTGGTGGATTTCCTTCCTTCTCCCTGGTCTATGCCGTCTTCGAGGTATAGCCTGTTATTCCCCCGGGAAGCTCAAAGAAAGAACAGAGAGGGGCAGTCAGTGGGCTACACAGAGTCAGTATGAGAGGAATATCTCTCAAGTAGCCATCACCACACCAAGTGAAAAGAATTAAAATAAAATTAAAAAGTGCCTGTTCAAAAGAAGTGCCTGTTCAGTGGTTCCTCACAGAGCCCGTATGTGGCCTGCTTGCCCAAAATAAAGGTATGACCTGTTCCTTTACAGGTACTCAATGGCGCTAGGGAGGCTCCCGGGAAAGAAGTAAATATGCAGTGCTGGCGAAAGTTGAGGTGTTGTCAATTTGGCCAAAGTCTCTTTGGCTCTTAACACAAAGTCCTACCCGCGTGCAGGAAAAAAAAACAAAGCAAAGAATTGTGTTCCCTTGGTCCTCCCCGCTCCCTTTTACACCCACCCGGCTCCCGCACTTCCTGGTATGTGAACTATCTCACTCACCAGCCAAGCCGCAACTCTCCTGAGTTGCGCCGGCGTTCTCGTACTTACTGGGGGGAATCCACCACTCTTCGGTCCATTCATCTTTCCCGTCCCGAGCATCGTGGTTGGCCTCGGATGCCCTCCACGTCTTCTCTGATTCTTCTTTCTTGGTGTAGCGCGGCTCCTCCCAGTTCTGTCTTCCGGTCTCTCCAGCGTGACCTCCTTATCCTTCCTGTTCTGCCTTTTCTGGGACCGACATTGCACCTCATTGGCCCTCTATTCCTGGACCACCTCTGTTTGCCTGTGGGGAAGATTTCCTCGACAGCGGGTTAGTCTGACACTCCCCTAGGCATTTTTGGACTTTAGCTGCTGGTATACTGATTTGGGGTAGAAGGTGAGTGTCGGCAGGTTCGTCGTCCGGGCTCCCCTGACAATGCCTTCTTGCTGTTTTTATACTATCCTGTGTAGTTGTTTTGGATATACTGAGAAACAGATTGTTGCTGTAGTAATAAATATTTTTTATGTAAACATGTTCATTCTTCTTAGTACAGTGTGTGTGATACTGTGAATAACAAAATAAGTTTTGTTGCTATTCCATAATGCCCCAATTCCTTTATGGGATTGTTAGAAACTCAAAAGCAATGTCTCTATCTCAGTTACACATTGAACAGTGTTCTGCGGGGTTACAGTAACCTGTCTTTCACAATCATTGCTGGTGCATTGAACCAAGTGCACTAGTGTCACCTGTGGGTGAGAAAGCACCCCTTCTAAAGACACACCCACGTAGTAACTTATGCAACACAGTGACACTGTAACCAATGGAAAGAGGGAGAGGAGCAGGCTTACTGTGTGCACTGCTTCTCACACTCTGCCTTTCCCTTTGTCATGCTAAATCCAGATATTTTGGAGAGACATGGGAAAGACAGAAACTGTGGATTGGGGCACTACAATGTTGAGAGCAGCCGGACTATATCAGCTTTCATAGGATGCTGCACCTCCATTGACTTCAATGGAGCTCTCAACATTCCAATTGTCTTATACATTTTGAAGATAAATAGGAATACAAGGCTCAGCACATGGACTGTATTTAGATACCACTTCCTGACAATCTTGAGACCATTGATACTAAGAGTATCTCACTTAAGTAAGCCTATTGCCTGCTTGCAACAACAGAAACAGTTGTTAAGGTTCTAAACCCTAAATATGGACCCATGGTGCAGGAAAGGGTCTATAACGAAGGTGGAGGGGCTTTACGGACCATTATAGCATGAGGAAGAAATGACTCTGACAGTCAAAGCCCCCAGGAAAAATAAACATGCGCCGGTTTCCTTTAATACACAGTATAACAATACGAGCGATAGGGTGTACAAGGTGTTGAGGAAACATTGGCACCTTCTCACGGATATCCCAAGAGTGAGAGAGTTTGTATCCCAAGACTGAAAGTGACGTACAGAAGGGGTAAAAACCTGAGAAATTGGTTATGTCCTAGCTACATCACCACACCTAGGACTGAAACCTGGTTGTCTCATGCTACCAAGGGTTTTTTCACTTGCAAAGAATGTAATGTATGCAGATTGGGGAAGGATAAAACTGAGACCATCAGTTTCAACACCAGCAAAGTATATGATATTAACCATCTGATTAACTGCAAGACAAAATACATCACCTATATTGTGGGCTGCCCGTGTAACAAGATCTACGTGGGCAGTACCTCTAGGTCGTTGAAAATGAGAATCCAAGAGCATGTACATGCGATTCGGAATGGAGATATTAAATACACCCTCACTTGTCACATGCAAGAAAATCACACAAACAGCATTGATGTTTGGTTTATGGGTATTGATCATATATCAGTTAATTCCAGAGGGGGGGATAGGAAGTTGTCGCTAAGACGGAATGAGGCAGATTGCATCTGTAAACTATGCAGTGTGGAACATGGACATAATTGTGATGAAGAACTACACTAATTTTTGTAAGAATTTGATCACTGCTCCAATCTTTGTTTATTCCCTCCCTGCAAATATGCTGGATGACATGAACAGAGGTCCTATTTACTGCTATGCATGATATCTCAATGTTTTGCAAAGTTTGGTGTATAGCTAACATGTGCCCCTAATATATGCAACATCTCATATACTGTAGTCTTTGCAACCCTTCTGTTGACATTGTTGAAAAAAGTGCATAGATGGTGATGAAACCTATGATATCTATTAGATGGGTTCTGTTAAATCCTGTGTATATCCAAAGTATATCATGTTCATTGATATGATTATCATATCATGTTTTATGAATCTGGGTGTTCCCACCTTCATTCTTTTCTGCTTATCTGTTCTCTCTTGTCTGTCTCATGAGTAAATCTATTCCTATTTTTCTTTCCTCTCTAGTGCACCTATTGAGGTGTTTATTCTCCTACATAGGTTATTGAGGTTTCTTCTTGGTTGCCCTTACATATGTTATAGTATTTCAAGATGTTGCCCACTGTGTTGACACTGTTTGACCTTCAGCTCGCTGTAATGTTTTGAAAATACATGTGGGGTAATACTTCATTTTTCAACATGGCGGCCGGCATGGTATGCTCAGACTGGAGTGACTCGCTGGGTCCTGGGATTCTCCACCAACCCTTATTAAGATGTGTGCTTACAGATTCTTTACATCCCGGTGGACGTGTTCTGACATATTCTTTAAACCAAATATACTCATTTATTTATTTACCACATGCAACTGTTTGCCTCACTAAGGCTTATTGTGCCCATCCTGCATTGCTGTGAACTTATGTGACTCACATCCCATAATCTATGTTCTTTAGCTTCCCTCACAGAAGAACACCTACCTAAGTGTGTGTTACAGGTTCCATTCTAAGATGGCGGCCCGGCTAGATTGCTACGGCACTCGTGTGTGCCTGCAGTATTGTGACACCCCCCCCACAGCTGTCCCGCATTTGTAATTGACGTGGGCTTTTAAACATAGTGATGCTATTTGGTGCCAGTCTCTCCCGATGACACGGTGAAAGGAGGTGAGACGTAGTTGTGGCTCCTAACACTTACCATGGAAGGTCACTTTATGGGAGGGTTGAGCTGCCCGTATACAATATGGGTGGGGGAGAGGCTCACCCAGATAATTCACTATTATCTAGCAAGGAAGGGATGTCCCTTTCCTTTCGGCCATAACTGTGGGTGACTTAAGGTGGGTGAGGGAGGAGTCTTTGGCTTTCTCCATTTTTCTCTCCCCCGGTGCCGATCTCTTGTGGTCCCAGCGTCCTTGGGTCAAAAGTGTAGATAGATGCTGCTTTACCGTGTAAAGAAATAAATTGAGATGCTGACCATTTCTATAGACACATCTTAGAGTAATATTCTTGCGCTCTCGATGTAACTAGTACACTTCAATACGAGCATGCACCATGAAGGTTGATGGACGCTCCGATATACTCAATACACTAACAAATCTCAAGCTCCATGAATGACACTCTATTTCTCCATTTATAAGTGTGGAACGCTTGATTATTTCTGGTTTGGCCCACCCCATATGTGCATGACCATACAAATTTAGAGATTATTTGGACAGAACTGAAGTACAGCTTTCATTATCAACACAAAATAATTGTTACGTCCAAACCAAGTGAGTATTGGATACTGGTTTGGATGTGCTCTCATGTTGTATATCTAGTTGGAATATTCTTCGAGATTATTGAGATATGTCATTTTTTTTCCCTTTGTTTAGATAGAATGGTTACAGCGTTTTCTATTTTTCCTACGCAGGTCGTTTTTTACTATGGACACCTTCACGTGATAGGGCAGGAGTGCTTTGCAGATGGTGGTTATTATTATTAATTTTATAAACAAAACAGAATCCACTTAGGAGTTTGTAGTGGCCCCTACAATGGTAGGGAGCACACTGTGTTTGTTAAAATACCCTTCACACACCAAAAGGACCCTTGGTGTTATGCTTCATCATTGGGGTCTTCGCACCCCTCTACAGGATGCGGCGTGCTACTACCTACGGCTACGTGGGAGCACTAATACACAGTCTATGTGTGGTGTGTGTAGGGTGGTTTTGTGTGAGTAGTGGGGTTTGAAAGTGATAAGTGATTGATAAAAAATACCTGGCCGTGGGGTGTAAAAAAATGTTAATAAATCCCCGATTGGTATTGTTAAAAGGGTGTGGTGTGAGGTTACTAATGTATAGTTTTGTACATTAAACTCGCCAAAGCATCGACATGTTTCAGAGTCTAAAAACTCCTTCTTCAGGACGGGGTGCGCAAATCCCCACCTTACTCACATGGGATACAAAGTGTATTATACAGAAAAGTGAAAGGGACTACTTGTTCCTAATTCACAGTGTGTTCAGAGGATCTCGCCCAGTTGGCGTTGCTGTAAGGAAAGAATAATGCAATTATTATTCACAAAAAAGATTTCTCACGTAATCCTGGGACAGTGTCCACAGCCAAGTGACTTGAGGCCGAAATCTGGACAAAAATTTGCCATTCTATTAGTGATCGTGCCCCCTGTAATGGAAAAGACAAGGACATGACAGACAACACATAAAACAAAAAGCACACGCTTCTATATTGAATTTGTGGTTTTGCGGAATGTCAAAGAAAGGTGAACGTTATTAAAATTGGTTCTTACTTAAGTATTGAGTTTGATAAACCTCATGAGCCTCTTAGCGTTCTTGTGGGTTCAGTTGTGCTAATATGCAGCCTGTGGGTAAAAAAGGGGGGGGTTTGGTTCAAGGTTCTAACTTACAGGGTTCTGTAGATACCTCCATCCTCCTAGGTCAGTTACTCACAGTTGCTGACCTAGGAGGATGCATATTAGCACAACTGAACGCCCAAGAACGCTAAGAGGCTCATGACGTTTATCAAACTCAATGCTTAAGTAAGAACCAATTTTAATAACGTCCACCTTTCTTTGACATTCCGCAAAACCACAAATTCAATATAGAAGCGTGTGCTTTTTTGTTTTATGTGTTGTCTGTCATGTCCTTGTCTTTTCCTTTACAGGGGGCAAGATCACTAATAGAATGGCAAATTTTTGTCTAGATTTCGGCCTCAAGTCACTTGGCTGTGGACACTGTCCCAGGATTACGTGAGAAATCTTTTTTGTGAATAATAATTGCATTATTCTTTCCTTACAGTAACACCAACTGGGCGAGATCCTCTGAACACACTGTGAATTAGGAACAAGTAGTCCCTTTCACTTTTCTGTATAATACACTTTGTATCCCATGTGAGTAAGGTGGGGATTTGCGCACCCCGTCCTGAAGAAGGAGTTTTTAGACTCCAAAACATGTCGACGCTTTGGCGAGGTTAATGTACATCACTATACATTAGTAACCTCACACCACACCCTTTTAACAATACCAGTCGGGGATTTATTAAAAAAATTTTACACCCCACGGCCAGGTATTTTTTAACAATCACTTATCACTTTCAAACCCCACTACTCACACAAAACCACCCTACACACACCACACATAGACTATGTATTAGTGCTCCCACGTAGCCGTAGGTAGTAGCACGCCACATCCCGTAGAGGGGTGCAAAGACCTCAATGATTAAGCATGACACCAAGGGTCCTTTTGGTGTGTGAGGGGTATTTTAACAAACACTGTGTGCTCCCTACCATTGTAGGGGCCACTACAAACTCCTAAGTGGATTCTGTTTTGTTTGTAAAATATTACCTAGGGAGATCGAATCCACTTGTGTCTCTCTTTCCCTCCTTTGTTATGACGATTAATTAGACAGCGCCCAGCTGTGGGAATACCTACACACCATATACACATAGCACACTCTTCACCGATACATTCCACATCCAACCAACATCGAGAAATGGAGGATGAACATGGCTTAACTTTTGGTGAGGACGAAATAGATAGGATCCTGGCGGCCGTCAACCCCTTTGAAGGTCTCAGTAACAACGACCCTGGCCCAAGCATGGGAGACTGGGATGAACTTACCAACTTAAGAAAGACACAAATAAGGACAGCACTACATGGCCTACTCATGACAGAGTATTTAAGAAGTAAAATATCACCCCAAGGTCTCATTGTCAAGAATGAGCCCTTTATTTTTCAACACGACATGGAATTTAAGAAAGCATGGTCACTGATCTCGTGGCACTGCACTTGTAATGCTATCAGGTGCGATGGCCTTACAAGAACAGGCCAACCTAACAGTTGTTAATCTGACATCAAAACAACTGACTGACCAAGAAACCGAAGTCCTCAGCCTAGGACTAACTTTTTGCCCCAACAAAGCACTGGAATATACCCAAACCAGGATCGACCTGTTTCGCTTCACGCGCAAACTCAAACTGCATAAGTATTTCAAACTTCGATCCCATACCCAAGACCTCAACAAAAAGGGGACGAGAATAACAGCAACGGATGCACTGAGCAGCAGAGATCTTGTAACAACAGAAGCTCTGGAAGATCTTGAAAGAGGAGAAACCAGAGATGTGCAACATCTGAATACTGCTCAAAGGGCGGAAATGCAAGGGATCGACCAAGAGAGGGAGGAAAGCAGTTTCAAACCTCCATCCGTATTCGTTCCACAGTCCCCGTGGGACGCTGTCGATGCGTTTAGCGAAGCAATGACAAACGACCTCATGAGATATCGCAATCCAACCATACTAGTCACAATTTCAACATCACTGAACCACAATACAAGGCACTGATGGACCTTAAGAAAGACAACAACATCGTGGTGAAACCATCTGATAAAGGTGGGAACGTTGTTCTAATGAGTAGGAATTATTACACCACTGAGGCATTGAGACAGCTCTCTGATGAGAACTTCTACATCAAGTGTACTATGAATATGTACCAACAAAGCATCAGAGATTACGATACCCTCATCAAGAAATGGTACGATCTACAGATGTTGGGCAAAGACGAACATTTATTCCTACGGAACAACTGCCCTATGATTCCAACTTTTTACCATCTACCCAAGCTGCACAAGAGCAAAGAGAGTCCACCTGGACGTCCCATCATCTCTTCAATTGGCAGCTTAACAGAGAGTATGTCACGCTTCATAGACAATATTCTTTTCCCTTTGGTGTTAAACTTACAATCATATGTAAGGGATACGAAAGATTTCCTGGTGAAAATTCAAGACCTACAGTGGAACCCGGGATATCTACTTGTGGTGCTTGACATCACAAGTTTGTACACAATCATTGAGCACCAACAGGGTCTGAATGCGATAAGACATGCTCTAGATCAGCGTCAGATGCGCTTCGCTAGACACAATCTCATGATACTCGAATTCATCGAATTCTGCCTAACCCATAATGTGTTCTTATTTGAAGAACAACTGTACTTACAGAAGTCTGGGACGGCGATGGGTACTTGCTTCGCCCCCAGCTAAGCGAATCTTTTCATGGGCTGGTGGGAGGAGCAGGTGCCCAGGAGCTGTGAGGTAGGACAGGAGGTGGGCACCATCGTGTGCTGGCATCGTTATATCGATGACCTCTTCATCGTGTGGAATGGGAATGTTACAACAGCCACTGAGTATATCAAACAGCTCAACAACAACAACCTCAACTTACACTTCTCGGGTTCCGTCTCTCCTGTGGCAGCGGAGTATTTGGACCTGAGGGTGTTTGTTGAGGATGGGCAACTACACACGAGCCTATTCAGGAAGAAGACTGCTGGCAATTCTACACTCTTTGCCAGCAGCAGCCACCCACCACAACTAATCAACAGCATCCCCTACGGGGAACTGTTGAGAATTCGTAGAAATTGTTCCAGAGATTTGGATTTCGAGGCGGCTGCCTTGGAATGCATATCCCGTTTTAAGGTCAGGGGATATGGCGAAGATCTTCTACAGGATACGCTGAGGAGGGTAAAAAAGATAACGAGAGGGAGTCTACTCACTGCCAGATCAGATGGATCAGGCCGTGACAATAACAGCACCACTGCCATTAACAAATTCCGGTTGATTACTCCTTACTCAACTGGAGCCAATGACCTAAAGAGAATGCTAAGAAAGAACTGGCACATCCTGCAAACGGATAGTGTGTTAAAGGATGACCTTCCCCCCAATCCGTTACTTACATTCAGTAAAGCAAGGTCTGTGGGTGATATGTTGGTTAGAAGTCATCTGGAGAAACCTCCCCCGAAGACAAACACCTTGAAAGATCAAAAAGGGTTCTTCCCTTGTGGAAGATGCAAAGCGTGTGCGAGTAGCAGAAGAGTTCTGTCGTACACTATTCCAGATACAGGAATGATCACGCCAATCACGAAGTTCATCACCTGCAGTACACAATATGCGGTTTACTGTTTACAATGCCCATGTGGCCTCCGCTACATAGGCAGCACTATCAAAGAACTAAAGCTAAGGGTTTTGGAACACTTGAGAGCCATCGACAAGGCAGACCCCAGTTACCCAGTGGCCCGCCACTTTGCGGAGGTCCATGGGCGAGACCGAAAGCTACTCCAATTTTTCGGCCTTGACACTGTACCACCGAACGTGAGGGGCGGAGATCGCCTTAGACGACTTCGTAGACTTGAATCCAGGTTTATTATAGACCTTTCCACGAAGTCCCCGAGGGGCCTCAATGCTGGGGAGGAGATGGCCTTTCACCTGGGTAAATGAGATCAGTGTAATGTCCCACAAAGGCCTGGCAACATCTATAACACATCCACAGCACATTTATATCATATCCAACCTATCCAGAATTGTGCTAAAATGAGGATGATAGCATAGGTCATTGGGGTCAATAGATTGTTGCGAGATGATGTGGAATCTGAGGTCCAGTTTATGGGCTGCGAGTTTGCCTTGTGAAGGGAACTACAATGATTTATTAAGTATGTACCTTCCAGGGATCTTTTGTCGCAATTTGTGTACGAAACTCATTGTATAGATATAAATTACCAGGTTTAATGTACTTGATTGGTACTAGAGTTCTCCTATCTGTCCATAACCCTCGTATGATTCCATATGTAATAACGTCGTGTTTGAAGGACTGAATGAGAACTCTCTCCCCTTTTCTTCCCCTATTAAGAATTCTTAGGAATGTCGAAGCATTGGGATTTATACAATGTGAGCTGTACCGTAACATTTTTTGCGATTAATTTGGTAACATGGTGTGTTAAATGTCTGTAAGGATAAAGGTGGACCATCATGCCATCCACTAGATAGAGGACTTTAGCCGATCCACGGCTTGATTCTGTTGTTCATCCCAGAAACCTATAATTCAATGTTTATACCCACTAAGCGTATGGATTAGCCCATCTAGGGCTTTATTATACAACTTGTAGCATTATGAGGCTATCTATACTGACATTTTAAGATGGCGCCTAGAGTGACCATAGTGGGGTTGTCCTCTGTTTATTTCTATGTATGAAAATAGAAAGCGGGAATGGTATATTTAAATCCACCGAAGAGTAAAAATCACTGTAACCACACTGACGAAGGCGACACGCCGAAACGCGTTTGTGGAGAGTGCCTGCGAATAATAAAACCTGCAGTGTTTGAAAGTGGCCCTCGAGTGCTGTTGTCTTCTTGTGAGCCGAGAGGATTTTGAGCGTCACATATATATATATATATATATATATATATATATATCTTTTAAATATATTGTTGTATAGAGTTCTGCCTTGGGGTGTCATTGTGGATGTTTTTATTGTGTATGTTGTATATTTATTGAACAAATCCTTGTGTAGCACTTCTCCAACATTGCACAAGGACACAGCCAGTCCTGTTAAGATGTAACTGTTCTTGATCACAATGCATAGGTTGTGTTTTTAAAATGTTTTAATGTTTTAAATGTTTTTCTGTGGTTTGATTTTTGTGTATATATCCGTTATTCTTCAGCCCTGAAGAAGTCCTTCTCTTTGGACGAAACGCGTTGTTCTTCTGGACCTGATATGTTCAAACTAACTATGATTAAATAAAGGAAGATTTGAAGAGTCACCTCAGACACAGACTACATAACTTTTGTGTTAATTTTCAATAAGTGGTGCACCATTTGCTCCTGTTTTGCTATACAATGTAAAATGCATGCTCAATTGAAAAGGAGCGCTCTACTCGTGGAGTTCCTTTCAGAAACACATCTGATGACACTGGAGGCTGAATGTCTAAAACTCCTAGTGGAGGGGACAGCTTTACTATACAATCTTTTTAGCATATGCCAGAGGAGCAACACTCTGACACACCATTTACACTAGATGATTTATCTTTAAACCCCACTGGGAGGTACGCCCTGATTCGGCAGAGGTTACATGTTTATCCATTACTGCTCTGTAGTGTTTATCATCCTATGTAGAAATGCACAAAGAATAATTGATGGATATAATGCTGCACAATGACAAACATCCACCCAAATACAGAGATCTGGGCCTAAATCCATTGTTTTATTGCTCCTGAAGCCGTTCCAGTTTTGACCCAACCATATCCAAATCAGTCTTGACCCTGATCTCCATGGAAACAATCCAGCTCGAACTGCCAGGCCAGGTCCTCCCTGGACTGGAAACAAGCATCCTTGGGTTTCTGCCCATCAATTGTTCCTCTTGTTTTATTTACCCTAAGTGGAAAGGGTATGCTCAGACATGAGTCCTGTGCTCACTGCCCCACTGAATTCAAGCTAGCCTGACTGATAAGGGGTGATGCCCCGAGACCGGTCCCAGTATGCTTGTTTCCGGTCCAGTGAGGACCTGGCTTGGCAGTTCGGGCTAGACTATTCCCATGAGGCACGGGGTCAAGACTGATTTTTATATAGTTGTGTCCAAACTGGGGTGGAGTGGTGACCAAAAGACCAATGTATTAAACCCAGATCTTTGTGATTGGGGGTGAATGTTTGCATTGTTCAAAATTCCATCTATCAATTTTTCCTTATGTAGAACAAACACATATTTGAAGATCACTCACTAGCATTGTTGGACTGGGCTGACACCCCTTGGGTACTGGGCAGAGATTTTCATGGTGTTATAAATGTGACACTGGACTGCACGTATCCCCCTGACACCAGGCATACTGACAATTCGTAATGGAAAGGCCTTAAGATAATGGCTACAATACTTGTCACTAGTTGACTCCTAGTGTTGCAGGAGAGTAGGATTGTTAGAATACTCCTATTATTTCAGAGTACATTAGCTATATATCAGATTAGATCCTGTAGCCTGCTCAGGGTCACTCCAACCGGATATATGCCAAACAATCTATTTCGGAAATACTCTGTCACACCACTGCCTTCTGGAATGGGACTAAGATGGGGCTTCATACCCACATCCTTTCCCACGTGGAAACTACAGCCAGCATTATTGGAGGGCCCAGTCTTTAGCAAAGAGTTGAAACAGGAAATATCTGATTATTTTCAATGTAACAAAGGGGCTGCATCCTCTGTAATAATGGTATAGGTGACATTTAATGGTGTAATACGAGGATCAACCATTTGCTTCGTGATAGGAGCTTGAGAGACAGTGACAACAGAACTGCAGAGACCTGAAAATTCACGTCATAAACTGGAGAATGCTGAGGACACAGATCCTATTGTGAGGGAAAAAGTCCTTGTAGTGAGGGAGAACCGCACTGGCCATTTCAAGCGTCTCCGATACATGGATCACATGGAATATGCAGAATTAAAATATACTGAAGGAAATAAATAATCCACCCCCCCCCCCACACAATTTTTCCATAATGGCCATTCAGCCCTGCCAGGGAAAGCTAATGTACATACTTGAAGACATAAATGCTGCTTTAGGAAATTACTACGCAAAGTTATTAAATGTGGTACCCTACAAAAATGGAGTCTTGAATGAGTTCCGTAGTGAAATCACAATCCTTGCAAGTGACGCTTGACCTGACGCAGGATCGGATGACTCCAGGTTATCGAGCAGGAACTATGTCAGGCTGTTCGCTCACTGGCAAAAGGCAAAACTCCAGGATTCGATGGGTTTCTTGTTGAACCTGTGCTATACTATATATGAACCCCAAATGGTGTTTAAATTGCTCTGTAAGAAATTGGTTTATTAGTAAAGAGGGGTGGAATTCCCTCTCAAGTAATAAACACAATCCATGTCAGGGTGAACCACAAAAGCCACTAACTAAACCTGTGTTTAACCCTCTGGTACCTTGGCACAAAAGCAGCCACGCTTAAGGTAGAGGCAATGTGTACATAAGTAGATTTATTGTCTGATTAATGAAAAATATTACAGTACATATCAATACATTAAATATAACACTTCATCAGTCACAATCAAAATCAACCGACAATAGAAATTAAGATTGGATAAAGGTTCACTGCTCAAAGATTGTCAATCATTAGGCATAAATTGGTGGAAAGTAAAGCTAAAGTGCTTCAACAGTTACAATCCGTACTAGAACATTAATTGCAATGACCCTAGAATCAGCTTGATACAGGAATAGTGCAAAGTGACATTAAAGTGTTTCAGTAATTACAGGCAGCTCAATACAGCCACTATCTGCTACAAATTTATAATTTCATAATGTAAAGTATATTGGCCAAAGTGCTTAAATTTCCTGGAACATTCATAACAATAAAATCAGAATAAAAATAAACTCATAAAAATACTACAAAACAGGTAAATGCACTAATTCTTAAAATGTTGTCAAGTCGTTCCAGGCAATAATATTAACACATATTGGTAATAACTATAATAAAAACATATACAAGATAGCTTAATTGTATTTTAATTGTATATAATATTTTTTATGATCTTTGTATGATTTTTAACTAAATCGAATAAAGTTAATTTGACTGACTATACAAGATAGTATTAAAGTATTATGCTTCCTCTCCATAATGATCTCTAAAGATTGTACAGTTATGAAACTGGCTTCAACATACTATCCACCAAAAACGCAAGCTTGATGAATCGACAAATTAAAGGAATTGATCTTCCAGATAAGCAAAGCATGATAGCTTGATGGCAAGTTCTCACACCTGCTTCTATAACTAATGGTTTCAGCAAATGTTGTGGAGCTTGGCGTAGACAAGGGCAGACACACACTATGTGCAAAAAAGATTTTTTTGAGTAGCCACAGACTCTACAACAATTTGTTGGCCGTTGTTGCACCCACCTTGGAGTACCCTCCTTAAGTAAATACCTGCCAAGTCTTAACATGAGAAATGAGTCCCTCAAATATGGTGGAAAGTGCGCCCGTAGATAAGGCTGGACCTCAAGGTTTTCAAATGAATTATTTACAGTCCAGGCATGTTTTTTGCTGCTAAGGCCCCTTTATACGATGTAAAAGATAAAAGATTTGTAACTCGATTTAAAAAACTCTTAAAAGAGACTTTATTTCTTTCTGACATCCCAGACAGCTGGTAGTTAAACATATGGCAGCACTCTGATAAGTAGGGTATCCAAACACTTGCGAAATCGAGATTGGAAAGTTCTTTACAACGCAAATTTGCTAGAGAGCCAGGTTCAGATATAAACACGATGTGAAGAATTTTTTTAAAAGGCGGCCTGTCTCTCTAGCATTTGACTTTGTATACAGTCAAGTGAGTTTCGCTTGCGCTATGTTCTTTGGTATTTTGAAGATGGATATGTAAGCCTAAATTTATAGATGGTTCAATAACTTTGCAAACAGACCTTAAAATTACTGAGCTATAGGCTAATGCAGGAACCAGTTTTCCCTTCATGACTTTTACTGGATGCCTTTGGCTAGGGCATTTAAGCTTATCACACAATGTTCTAAAAGCAGGTTTAGCCGTTAGAAGGTTAAAATGGCCCTCAGATGACTCTCTTTCATCAAAAATAATGGCTAGATATTTATAAGACTTGACTGCGTCAATCAACATTCCCTGTACTTTCCATTGACGGGGTCTGAGACTGAATTGCCCTCTTGACATTCATTTGGTTTTCTTTATATTCAACTCCAGGCAGTTTGCTTGTATATATTCATCCACATACTCAACTAACCACTGTAGGCCTATTGGAGAATGACTGAGTAGTATGGTATCATCAGCATATTGTAAATAATTTCTATTACAACCTGCAATATTAGGACAGTGTGCGTTTACATTTTGCTGATGGAGACGAAGAGGATAAATAGACGGTGCAAACATGCACTCTTGCTTCAGGCCGCTAAAGGTGTTACATTTTCTGATCAAGCTGGTACTGTTTCCCAATTCACCTGGACACATGTGTTGGAATATAGGAGGATAATCATATCAACAAGTTTCTGAGGCACTCCACATGTTGCTACCTTTTACCATAGCAGCTCTTGTGGAACAACATCAGAACAAGAAAGCAGATGTATAATCTTTGCCTTTTATAAATTGCTTTCTCGGCCATTAGAATAAGAGACCGTAAACTATGTGTACATTATTTATGCAGAACTCAAACAGTAACAAAGTGAAAAAAACAACACAATAAAAATACCAAAACCATATTATAATAATAGAGGTAATTTTAATAATATAAAATGGCACCAAAACAGCAAACATCCTATCAGCAGAACAGGAGTTATGAACTTTTTAAAGTTTCTATTGACAACAGCTCCGAAACCCACAACACACCAATTTTGGATATGTTGTCTCGCTGAACCGGTTCAGACACAAATTCAGGCAGACCGCATTGGAGCCTGGGTCGGACAGGTACTAGGTTCACCCCTCTTAAGGCTTCACCTTCTCTGAGTTCAAGTACTTGTTGGTAGCTGCAGCAGAACTTCATGATGGAGGTCAGCAAAGGGAGCATGTTGGGAGTTGCTGGAGCTTTGGGTTGGTGGTCAATATGGAGGGTCCCTGTTCGCTCTGAATCTTGGAGCTGACACAAAGAGCGGGTTGCTAATGGAGAGTCGTGTTGGCTGGCATTGTGGATGGGTATTAGTTGACATGCGGAGTCATTTCCCAGCTGCAAAGAGACTAAAAACATCTGGATCTTTACTACTAGCTCAGGACTTGTTATTTTGAGACAAGAGTGGTACTCTCTGATGCCAGATAAAAGTCCAGGACTTGGATGGGAACCTCTTGGAGATCATATCTCTTGCAAGCAGAGTCCTGCAGCAGGGCTGAGGCTGGCCAAGATGGTGTAAGTTAGCTGGACAATTTCAGGGAGGCATCTGAAAGCTTATTGTGTTCCCTCTGAATCATACAGGAGATTGGGCAACTGCCCATTGAGTCTCTTCTGCGGACCCTGGGTTCAAGGCAAACGGTTTCAGTCTTACTTCTTCACACAACAGGTAGTCCTTCTTCTGAATCTTCCACAAGTTCAGGAGTTTTCTGTTGAGAGCTTCTGAAGGTGCCACTTTTATACACAGTGCCACTCTGTGAGTGGGATGCCCCCATTGTCTTAACTTCCCATACTGTAGCTATCCCTTGTAATGTCATAAGGTAACCAGTGAAGTCTATGGGAGACATAGCCTTACAACAGTGAAAAATGACTTTCACTATCAGGAGATGTACAACTTAAATACCCATGTTCTACTTTTTAAATACTATGTACCCTTCCCTCTGAGCCTATAGGGTGTACCTTTAGGGTGAACTCTCAGCATTAAAAAGGAAGTTGTAGGACTGGCAAGTGGTTTATATTAAAACACACAAGATGGTGGACGGAATGTTGTACAATGGCAACACATTCACCCCCAGTTACAGATCTGGGTTTAATCCATCGTTATTTTGCTCACCAAGCCACTGATGGAGCGAGATAGAAAACAAAATTTTGTTTAATCTCGTGAAGTCACATTTCCATAACATGAATAATAATATTAATGATTTGTGATATGTCGTGCTAATACAACTTAGATTAAACTTTACACTTGGGGGGACTAACATGTGTGCTCATAAACGTGCATAATTGTTGCATCTTTTTGTTCGTGCAAAATAATAAAATAATTTATTGTTTTCGTTTTTGTCATTACTAACTGCTGCAAACTTAAAAGAAGCATGTGCTTGTTTTGCTTTTCCTTGTCTGTGTGATGTCATTTCTACTATTTTAGGTGCATATGGGTCTCATGGAATAACGGAGACTGGTAGATATAAACGCTGCTTTATTTGTTTGCAATGGCTAGGTAACATTTTGATTAATCGGGTGGGTTAATTAATTAGTAAAACTTGGGGTGGATACAGAATCTACATTATTTCTTACATTAATACTTTTCTTGTGTTTGTTTTATATTAGAAATCATAAGTTGCCTGCTTTTGGGCCTAGTCACTTGAGCCGCAGAAAAGAGCTGACATGTAATTCTGCAGAAAGTCACGAGACGCCCATTCTGAAATAAATTATTCGTCAAAAGCTGCGTTCACAAAGCAAAAACTAATGTGCTGTCATCATTCTGTCGGACATGGCCAAGGTCGAAAGTGAACATTTTGTCAGTCCTTAACTTGGCATCCGCGGAAGTATAATGAAAGTCAATGGACGCTGCGAGAATGACTTTATACATTTGTTGCAATATGAGGAAGCTTCTGGCTTCACGTGGAAGGGACAATGGTCTCTATGAAAAATGATTTAGTGGAACTTTTTGAAAACTGGGTGACATGTCACTTGTCACTCTCAGCCAATGGGACGTCGAAGATTTCTGAAAACTTTCCTTTGCGTAGTTTAGTTAGCATAGAAAGGTATAAAAAGTCATGCCCTTAGGGATGGGCTGGCTGCTGCTTTCTGACTTTCCGATGAGGGTGAAGTGCTGACGGACTTTGCGTGGAGCATGTAAGAATCCTCAAAGAACTTTACTTTAATTTCTATCTATTTAGCTCAGTTAGGGAATTAGATTTTAGAAATGCTAAATTTTAAATATTCACTTTGATTTTGATTCACTTGCTTAAATTGTATTTTTCTCATATTTCTTTACAATCATGCTTGCTTTATTGCAAATAAAATTCATTTATAGAACTATCAATTTATATACTATAATTTAGTAAATAAAATCTTACTTTTGACAAACAAGCTGGTCTTGGTTATTCAGGAGTGTAGGTTACTATTAGCTAGATCACGTCGCCAATGGTGGTCATTTAAATGGTATAGTTTTATTCTAATGACAACATTCCTTTCGCAGATGTATAAAATGTATATAGTTTGTAGATAATGTGTATATAGATTTAATTTGACCACCTGATTCAGTAGGCCCAAAATATGTCAGGTTTATAAATGGGTCCATATTTAGTATAGAATTTTGTTTATAGGTTATGAAGTTGGGTAGTGTTGTTTATGATATATTTTCTATAGGCCGCTGGATCAATTCTCTGGTAGCAGAAATTGATGGTTGCTAAGGAGTAACCAAGGTAATATGTTGGTTGCTAAGGGTTACGTTATGGTATGGAAATAGGATCGATGTTTTAACACATGTCGAGTTCGTTTTTCGTGCTATCTGTAAGCTATACCGGTATAGATTGTGTGGCGAGAAATTAGTCACGCAAGCCATCTGTTCTGTTTGTAGTGATATCGCCGAGTATCACAAGAGGTATCGCCGTGTACCATAGTGTTGTCGCCGAGCAGCACAGTTTTAGGGCTAGGTCTAAATCTTGTATAGTAAGGGTTTTCTAAGAAATTAAAGCAGCATGAGAATAGGGACAAAGCGCCTTCCATAAAACTCACTGTGATGAGAGTATTAGTTATATCCGAGCTTGAGTGAAGGGTAAATTAGCGTCGGTGCATGATTATCTATAAACAGGTTAGAGTCCTGTACGGGTACATGTTTCATATCTATAAACAGGTGAGAGCCCTATACGGATAACGTCGTTATTTTGCTAACGGTGCATGATTTCTATAAACAGGTGAGAGTCCTGTACGGATTTCATGTGTGTTTGAAATTAGGGAAATTTCAGTGTGAAAGTGCGAGTTTGAATTGTATTTTATGTTCAAGTGGAACTCTTAGAACTTTCACTTCGCGGTGGGTTCAGAGCAAAGCGAGTTCATAATTATACGTGTTAGAAGGGTGGGGTAAGGTTACTCTACTGACAATTGAATATTATCCTTAGTGTGAATAGCGCCGTCTATTCCGAAGTGTGGATACTTGAATGTATGTAAACTATCCTAAATAGTGAAACGAACAGATGTTGTCTTTATAGTCATCGTTAAAAAATTAATTTACACTGAAAAGTGTTCTTAAAATGGCGCTGTGAAAAGATTTTGTGAAGGAGGGGTAAGCGCCAGGAGTGAGAAACGAGAAACCGCAGCTGCTGTGTACGTCACAGAGCCGCGCTGGGATTGGGTGACCTACGTCACAAGCTATATTCTGATTGGCTCTTGAGTCTCTGACGACCTGTGAGCTGATTGGTCTTTCGGAAAAACTCTAAATTTATTGGTTGAGCAGAAAAGTGACGTAGCTCAACTGTCATTGGCTTGTTGGTGTGTTTCGCGCATGGATTGGTTGTTGTACGGAACATCCCGGAAATATTTTACGAACGATTTTGTGAATTAGATTTAACTCTTAAAAATGAGTTATCATTTTAAACATGTTGAGAAAAAGTCAACATTATTTCAGAAGTTCAAGAATTTATTTTCACCTGACAAGAAAATCGAAACGCGAGGTGGTAAACTACTTCATAAGTATAAAACACCTGCAGCGTATATGGAAGGTGAATATGGATATCATACTGTCTTATGGTTCGATAATTGGAAACGTTATACTAAAAATGACGGTGTTTTAACTTGGCCTGATGATGGTTCATTTAATGTAAGAGTCTTAAGAAACTTACGAGAGAAAATGAATGCTCTTGTTCCAAAACCGAGACCAACTCAATTTGAAGCTTTAGTTGAGTGGGAAGACGAGATGTATCAATTACAAAGAGAAGCTAGTGGAATTAAAAGACCTTCTAAAAATCCATCTTGGAAAAGAGAAACTCATGAAGATAGATTGAGAATGTGGAGACAGGGAAACATGAGTGAAGGATTATATTTAATTCATGAAATGGTAATGGGTACTCCTACAGGGAAATCTATGGAAAGTGAATCTGAAGATGCAGTTATGGAAGAAATATATACAACTGCTAGAAAGAATCAGCCTAATCAGCCTTTGAGACCTCCTAGATCATGGTCTACTCCGGTGGTTTCTACTGAAACTTCACCGAGTGCACCTCCAATTAGTGAAGCTCCTAAACTTTATCCAAATAATTGTGAAATCAATGAAACTCCTAGAAGACCAGAATTCGAGAATGCTCGAAATGAAGGTAGACATTTTACAATGACTCCAAGAGCAAGGGAACCTCCAAAAGATTATACAAGAGAGGCAAGAAATGTTGAAGATGTTGATTATAATGAATATATAAGATCAAAAGAAGAATTAATAAAAAGAATGACAAAAGGCATGGAAGCCGTGACAGTTCCAGTAACAATTGGTCCTGTTCAGCCCGTATTTGATCAAAGAGAAACAAACAAAGCTGGATTAACTATTCCTTTAAATACAGAAATTCAAAAGGCTGCTGAAAAATTTTATTCAGACTTATCTGAAATAAACTCTTCTAAATCGAGAATGCCTGATTTAACCTTTAATGAGGAATTATCTCCAAAAACACCTATGGGTGCTATATCAGATATAGGGAGTCCTGAAGTCAGAGTAACCACACCAAAACTTGATGTGGCCAAATTAAAAGCGAATATCGAAGAATTAATAATTGGAACAATTGGTTCAGATAGTTTAAATTACTATCGGGATGATGAACTACTGTTCATTTGCAAAAGCATTCAGTGGAAAACGAAAAACAAATATGATCAACTAGAGGATTTAGCAGCAGAACTTGAAATCGATGTGAGTAAACAAAAGAATTTTGCAAAGCATTATAGATTAGACTTTTCAGAAAGTGACATTGAGAGTTTAAACTCAATGGGAAGAATAGTTCATATTAAAGATTTGATTGTCTATATCAAAAAGCTAGGAGAACTGAATAAATGGAGAGTAAAATGGACGAAAAAGAAGGAAGATGAAAGATTGGATAAATTGTCAAAACAATTTCCAATGAGAGAAATTGCGGGTGGAGGATATGTTCATGTCCCTTGGTCGAGACAGGACATTCTGTTATTCACAAATGACTTTCCAAAATTGAGGGAAAAACCAGTTGAGTGGTACAGGCAAGTCGATAGGTTTATCAAAGTGTCAAAGGTTCTGTGGATTGATTTAGATGGATTTTTTGATATTGTCGTTCCATCTGATCTTTGGACAGAATGTAAAATATCGATTAGTTGGCCAAAAACAGAACCTGAGCGAATCAAAGAAACAGGTGCTCCAAATCCACTTGTAATGGATTTTTATGAAAAAGTAATTGTTTGGATGAAAAACAAAATTCCACCCAAAGAAGTTGATTGGGTTAAAATAGAAAGGACAGAACAGGAAACAAAAGAATCAGTTCATTCTTTTTATGAAAGACTACTGTTAATCTTTAAACAATACAGTGGTTATGAAAAATTAGATGAAAAAGACATGAGCCATTTTGTCTATAGATTTGTTTATGGACTAAAACCTGAAATTGGAGAAATGATCAGAACTAGTATTGTCGGATGGCAATCACTATCTGTAGATGATATTCTAAGAAAAGCAAAGTATTGCAGTGATGAAATAGAAGTAAAACAGAAGAAGCTGAAAGAGAAAGCCATGTGGGCTCAGGTAAAGGTGGCTGAGCAACAGATTGCCAGCATGGGAAATAAGAACACTAATTTTGTTCAAACTGGAAATACAAACCAGATACAAGGAAAGTTTAAAGGTAATAATTTCCCAAAGAAATTTAGCCCAAAGATTGAGGAGTTAAAGCAAAGATTACCTTGTTTTAATTGTGGCGAAATTGGACATTGGAGAGACGAGTGTCCTCATCCTCCTAAAAACTTAAAGAATCCCTTATTAAATCCACAGATGCAGAATGGTGTTGACCTGCAGCGACAGCTACAGATGCAACAGGGGTTAAACGAATTTAATATTCAGCGACAGTTACAGCAACAGCAACAACAACAGGTGAATAATCGTCAAGACCAATTGCCACAACCACCTTTTCCGAATTGTGGGGGAGTTCAAAAATATAATCCAAATGTGGGATTTCAGGGAAGTGAACAGGTAATAAAACCACAAAAACAGCAAAAACAGCAAAGGGTTCAAATGCAAAATGCTTCACAACAATTCTTATTAACAGAAAGTCAAGACAGCGATTCTGATGATTATTGCTGACGGTGCCCGAGAGAGGAGGAAGAGTGTGTCGTTGGAGCCACTCTTGAGGTTGACCAGTCTGGTCCTTTTGTAAATGGGAAAGTTAATGATGTAGACATCACTTTTCTAGTGGACACTGGTGCTACCCGTTCTACTGTTAGATCAGTGGAAATTGAAAACCTACCTCTCTCTGGGGATACCATCCAAGTTGTCGGAGTAAGTAATCAGCAAATTAAAACTGACTTAACTGATCCAGTACCAGTTGAAATTGGAAACTACAGAGATAAACACAGATTTGTGGTTTGTAATAGTAGTCCAGTAAATCTATTAGGCAGAGACATCCTATGTAAAATGAATTGTAGAATATATTGTTCTCCTGATGGAGTTGAATTACAAACAATGGAGGAAGATGGTTTATACAGAATGACAATGATGATGATAGAAGCAGAAGAAACAAAATTGTTTCCTGCATTTGAAGAAAAAGATCTACCTGAAGAACTCAAAGAAACAGTGAAATCTGAAATATGGGATTTTACTGGAAATGAAATGGGTCTGATGAAAAACGTAGATCCAGTAAAAATTACATTGAAACAGGGAATAGAATTTCCAAACACTCCACAATATAAAATGAAAACAGAAACAATTGAAGGTATTACACCTATAATTGAAAAATTAATTAAGCAAGGTGTATTAAAAGAAATGGAGAGTAGCTCTTGTAATTCACCAATTATGGGAGTTAAAAAGTCTAACGGAACATTTAGAATCGTACAAGATTTGAGAAAGGTTAATCAAATTGTCGTTCCATGTTGTCCTGTGGTTCCAAATCCAGCAGTAATTCTATTTCAGATTCCACATGATGCTGAATGGTATACAGTCATCGACCTTTGTAATGCATTCTTTACTGTTCCCTTACATCCAGACAGTTATGAAATATTTGCTTTCAGATTCCAAGGTAAGACCCTCGGATGGTCAAGAATCCCACAGGGCTATACAGAAAGTCCTTCAATTTTTAACGAACTGTTAAAAAGATCATTAGAAGACCTAGACTTACCTGGTAGGTCTACGCTAGTGCAGTATATTGATGATTTGTTAATAGCTGCAAAGACAAGAGAAAATTGTGTAACAGACACAATAATTCTGTTAAATCGCCTTGCAGAAGAAGGACATAAAGTGTCCCCAACAAAACTACAGTTTTGCAAACAAGAAGTAAAATATCTTGGTCACAGAATTGCAAAGGGAAAAAGACAAGTAACAATAGAGAGAATAAAAATGATTCAAGCAATGTTACCACCAAGAACACAAAGACAGGTCAGAATGTTCTTGGGAATGGTTGGTTACTGTCGACAATGGATAAGTGGATTTTCAGTAATTGCAAAACCTCTACAAAGACTGACAAAGTCAGATGTAAAAGATCCAATTATTCTCAATGATGCTGAGATGGAATCTTTTGAGAACCTGAAAAAGAGCTTATGCCAAGCTCCTGCTTTAGGTATGCCAAATTATGAAAAGGATTTTGAACTGTATTGCAGTGAGAGAGAAGGATGTGCATTATCTGTGTTAATTCAGAGACATGGAAATTTAAAGAAACCTATTGCATACTTCTCTGCAGTTCTTGATCCAATTGCAAAAGCATTACCAGGTTGTTTGAAAGCAGTTGCAGCTACAAGTATCAGCCTTGAACAAAGTGAAGGAATCATAATGGGATTTCCTGTGAAAGTTTTTGTGCCTCATTCAGTTGAAATATTACTGACAAGAGGTAAGACTCAACATCTAACAAGTAGCAGATTGACAAAGTATGAGAAAATCATACTGGGAGCAGATAATGTTTCGATTTCAAGATGTTTAAATCTGAATCCTTCTACATTACTGCCTGATTCTGAAATCGTTGATGACATTGAAACAGAACATGAATGTTTAGATGTCATGGAATTCTGCACTAAACCAAGAAAAGACATCAAAGACAGACCTTTGTCTGAATCGGATTTTGTCTACTTTGTAGATGGGTCATGCTTAAGATCCGAAGGAGGTGTCTTGAAAGCTTCATACTCAGTTTGTACAGTCGTAGATGTTGAAGAAGCATCATGTCTTGAAGGAGTTCGTTCAGCACAAGTGGCTGAATTGATTGCTTTAATTCGTGCATGCGAAATATCAAAGGATATAAGAGTTACCATCATTACTGATAGTCAGTATGGGTACGGAGTTGTGCATGATTATGGACAACTCTGGTCACAGAGAGGATACATGACATCAACAGGATCACCAATTAAAAATGCAGTTTTCATTAGGAGATTAATTGAAGCAATACAATTGCCAAAAGAAATCGCCATTGTTAAATGTGCAGCGCACACTAGAGGAACTGATTATATTTCCAAGGGAAATGCCTTCGCAGATGAAACAGCAAAATACTGCGCAAGGAAAAATTATTGATACAATCGGGAGAGGAGTAAAGAAACTGATTCAAATTCATTAATGCTAACAACTGTTGTAGAAACATGGCATGAGATTAGAGATTTACAAAACGAAGCAGAAGATGATGAAAAAGACTTATGGTTAAGATCAGATTGTAGACCACGTGAAGAAGATGGAGTGTGGGTTTACAAAGATGGCAGAGTAGTCTTACCAAATTGTTTGATTGCTGACATGGCCAGATTATATCATGGTCCAGCACATCTAGGAAGAGATTCTATGGTCAGACTTTTCAGAGAAACATGGTTCAATACCAAGTTTAGAACTATTGCTGAATCTTTTTGTCAAAGGTGTTTGTCATGTCAACAAATGAATCCAAACAGAAAATCAGTGGTGGGGACAGGAATAATTGGTCGAGAAGGTGGTCCCTTTACCAGGTTACAAATGGATTTCATTGAAATGCCCTTACACAATTGTTTGAAATATGTACTTGTAATTGTATGCTTATTCTCAAGATGGGTAGAGGCTTTCCCTACACGACATTGTGATTCAATTACAGTAGCAAAACTAATGCTCAGAGAAATCATCCCAAGGTACGGTTTTCCAGTCACTATTGAGAGTGATGGAGGAAGCCATTTTGATAACAAACTGATGAAGTTAATTTGCGAAGCTTTGAGTATTGAGCAGAAAATACACTGTGCATACAGACCAGAGGCATCAGGAGTAGTTGAACAAATAAATGGAACAATCAAAAATAGAATTGGAAAAATGTGTCTTGAAACAGGTATAAAGTGGACTGATGCTCTTCCACTTGTTTTGATGTCATTAAGAAGTACACCAGATAAAAAGACAGGTTTGAGTCCTCATGAAATTTTAATGGGAAGAGTTATGAGACAAGCATTCGTACCTGTAGGTAAACTGTTGAGCATAAATGACAGTGCAATTTTGGATTACTGTAAAAGGTTATCTGATATGGTAACTTCTGTGTCTAATCAGGTGGGAACTGAAGCTCAATCAAATGAAAAGGTTTTGACTCATGATCTGAGACCTGGCGATTGGGTCAGAACGAAAGTACATCGGAGAAGGAATTGTCTAGCTCCTAGGTGGCAAAAACCTAGGCAGATAATCTTGATCACTACTAATGCTGTAAAGTGCAGAGGATTGAAACGTTGGATACATCCTAGTCATACTATTCCAGTACCAACTCCTGAGAGTTCTGATGTTGAAAGTGATACCACAGAAGATTCTGATTCTGAAGCAGAAGGCAAAACAGAAGGTGAAATAATTCCAGATTCTGAAGATCGACAAGAAAGTCGACATCTGGAAACTGTGCCAGTGAATGGAAATCTGACAAGAAAAGACTTGGAAATAATTGAAATAGATTCTGAAGGTGAAGAGAATCTGTTAAAAGGAAAGATAACTGAGGATTGGGTTGTCTCCATTGAAGACAAAGAAGCTGAAATAAAAGAAGTTTCAGACCAGGAGAGTATCGAAAGGCAGAGAACAAGCTCTGAAGTAAGGAACAAATATCCGAAATCTGGGAAGTTGGAGGTAATTGAGGAAGAGGAGGAGAACGAATTACCGAGTACCAGTGATGGAAGACAAAGTGAAGTTCCTGAAGGAGTGAAATTGCCGAATAGAGAAGTTCCTGAGTCAATTGAAATTTCAGACTACGAAACTGAAGAAAGTGACGTGGAAGGTGAAAGTGAAAACAGAAAGAAAAGGACTTGGAAGTCAGAATCAAATAATTCTGAACCAAAGAAGAAGTACGTGAGAAAAGCAGACTATTGGCCAGGTGGAAGATTGAGAGTCAGATTGATCAAAAAGCCAAAAGAACAAGTTGAAGAAATCAGTAGTCAAAAGAGTCCTGGAAAAGAAGTTGGAGTTGGAAGGAAAATTGAAGTGATATCAAGAAAAGGGAAGAGAATAATAAGACCAAACCAAAAATACAAGTCTCCTGAGTGGACTTACTTAGTAATTCCACCTGTTATTGACATATATGATAGTAGTGAAGAAGAAAACGAAATCCAAGAAATTAGTGACAATGATTAAAGTACAGAAATATTAAATTGGCAAAAGGCTGAAGAAAAATGTGTTAGTTGACACAAGGTCGAAGAAAAACTGTTTAGTTGAAGAAAACTTATGTATGACATAAGGTCGAAGAAATCTTGTTTAAGGTTTTAAAAGAAAAATAAATTTTAAAAGGGGGGGTGTAAATATAAATTTAGAATTTTAAAATTTATTTTTTATTTTATTTCTGAGGCTAAATTAAACCAAGAATGCCTTATGTTAAGGAGAGCACTTCAAAATGTTCTGTTTTTAAAAGATGCTGTAAGATGACTCTGGTGTGTCTGCTCATTTTAGTTCTGCTCTGGTTGGTTCTAGCTGTGATTATCCCTTTAGAAATGAATAGAGAATTACACAAAGTTAATTTAACAAGCAAAGCTCTGGTTAGTCAAACTAAACATAGTGCGTCTACAAAAGTTATAGATCATCAGCCTAACATTCATCAAGATAAATCAATTGGAGATTTTTCAAGTAATACATTCACAAAGCTATTGAGTGAATATGTTAAGGTAATGGATGCAAAAGACTGTTATGTCTGCGTTAAGTTACCTGCTTCTGTTTCAGAGGGAGTAACATATAATATGCTTCCTCTCACTTATGCTGTTACATGTAGTGTATTAACTAGTTTGTTTTATCAAACTGGACGTTTAGAATATTACTATTCAAATTATGATGAAATTTTTGCTAATATTAAGATTGATAACGCTTTAAATAAGCATAAGAAAGCAAAACAAATGAGAGAATTTTTCCTTATTACTAATGAACTCACTTATGAGTATGCTTACAAGAATAATCTAACATGTAAATTAAGTGCTGAAGGAAAGAAATTTTTGAATATGGTTGAAGAGAGAAGAGCAATTTATAAGAGGAATGAATTAGTCAAGCAGACTAAGTCAGCCTTCTGGCAGAAAGAGGATGAGAAATTAAATGGCAAAATGCTTGAAAATATTGCAATTCACATAGACAAACCTGTTAGTGGAAAACTTTGCATTAGAAGAGATAATACACTTTTTGATAATTATTTTGTAGGTGCAAGTAACTGTGAAGATACTTATCAGATTCTGGGAGGTTGGGGATTTAAAGGTGGAAAGGATCCTATCTTTCCTGGGATTTATTTTGTTTGTGGTGACAAAGCCTACTACAACCTTCCAGACCACTGGTATGGAACTTGTTATGTGGGAATTGTTTTTCCTAAAGTGTTTCATGTTGACAGAGATTCAGAAGGATTGTTTAAAATTCATAATTATGTAAATAGAGCTAAAAGAGAAACTTTTACTGAAGTTTTGGGAGATATTTTTCAAGCTGTAATACCTTTTGTTGGTATAACCCTAAATGCAGGGAGAATCAGAAAATTGTCCACTATAGTTGATAGATTATCAACTGACACAGCTGATGGGTTTCAATTAGTGAATGTTGAAGTTATTGCAATTAGATCTATGGTAATTCAAGACCGCCTTGCTTTAGACATACTCCTAGCAAAAGAGGGAGGAGTCTGTGGCATTTTACATGTTCAACATTGCTGTACATATATACCTGATGAAAGTAAGAATATTGAAATGTATATTAAGAATATTACACAAATGCATTCAGAGATAATTCCTTTAGAAGAAGAAGATTTTACAGGGAAACTTTCAAAAAGGTTTCAAGCAATTAAAAATTGGTTTCATAATATCGGAAGTTCAATTCTTGGCAAGATTCTGGCACCTTTGATTATAATAGTATTCATTTTTATTTTGACCAAATTAGGTTGTTTGTTACATAAAAGAAAGAAACAGTTGAAAGAAAAGAAAATAATCTATAAACTCAGAAAAGAAGAAGAAAGGGAGATCGAATTACAGGAGTTACATAGAGAGCGTCATGTTAATTGCAAAGATTATGCAGAAACAGACTTTTAGGTTTACTGATATAAATGAATTTGAATCGATTTCTTAAAAATTTAATTTACCAAAATTTTGAGTGCTGGTGTGGTGATTTGTTAATCACCAGATGAGGGAGTTGATGGAGCGAGATAGAAAACAAAATTTTGTTTAATCTCGTGAAGTCACATTTCCATAACATGAATAATAATATTAATGATTTGTGATATGTCGTGCTAATACAACTTAGATTAAACTTTACACTTGGGGGGACTAACATGTGTGCTCATAAACGTGCATAATTGTTGCATCTTTTTGTTCGTGCAAAATAATAAAATAATTTATTGTTTTCGTTTTTGTCATTACTAACTGCTGCAAACTTAAAAGAAGCATGTGCTTGTTTTGCTTTTCCTTGTCTGTGTGATGTCATTTCTACTATTTTAGGTGCATATGGGTCTCATGGAATAACGGAGACTGGTAGATATAAACGCTGCTTTATTTGTTTGCAATGGCTAGGTAACATTTTGATTAATCGGGTGGGTTAATTAATTAGTAAAACTTGGGGTGGATACAGAATCTACATTATTTCTTACATTAATACTTTTCTTGTGTTTGTTTTATATTAGAAATCATAAGTTGCCTGCTTTTGGGCCTAGTCACTTGAGCCGCAGAAAAGAGCTGACATGTAATTCTGCAGAAAGTCACGAGACGCCCATTCTGAAATAAATTATTCGTCAAAAGCTGCGTTCACAAAGCAAAAACTAATGTGCTGTCATCATTCTGTCGGACATGGCCAAGGTCGAAAGTGAACATTTTGTCAGTCCTTAACTTGGCATCCGCGGAAGTATAATGAAAGTCAATGGACGCTGCGAGAATGACTTTATACATTTGTTGCAATATGAGGAAGCTTCTGGCTTCACGTGGAAGGGACAATGGTCTCTATGAAAAATGATTTAGTGGAACTTTTTGAAAACTGGGTGACATGTCACTTGTCACTCTCAGCCAATGGGACGTCGAAGATTTCTGAAAACTTTCCTTTGCGTAGTTTAGTTAGCATAGAAAGGTATAAAAAGTCATGCCCTTAGGGATGGGCTGGCTGCTGCTTTCTGACTTTCCGATGAGGGTGAAGTGCTGACGGACTTTGCGTGGAGCATGTAAGAATCCTCAAAGAACTTTACTTTAATTTCTATCTATTTAGCTCAGTTAGGGAATTAGATTTTAGAAATGCTAAATTTTAAATATTCACTTTGATTTTGATTCACTTGCTTAAATTGTATTTTTCTCATATTTCTTTACAATCATGCTTGCTTTATTGCAAATAAAATTCATTTATAGAACTATCAATTTATATACTATAATTTAGTAAATAAAATCTTACTTTTGACAAACAAGCTGGTCTTGGTTATTCAGGAGTGTAGGTTACTATTAGCTAGATCACGTCGCCAATGGTGGTCATTTAAATGGTATAGTTTTATTCTAATGACAACATTCCTTTCGCAGATGTATAACATGTATATAGTTTGTAGATAATGTGTATATAGATTTAATTTGACCACCTGATTCAGTAGGCCCAAAATATGTCAGGTTTATAAATGGGTCCATATTTAGTATAGAATTTTGTTTATAGGTTATGAAGTTGGGTAGTGTTGTTTATGATATATTTTCTATAGGCCGCTGGATCACCACCCCAGTTCAGACATGGCCATATGCAAATGTCTTCCCTGGACCGGAATCAAGCATCCTAGAACCGGTTTCTGGCTATCAGCTGTCTTCAGCAAGGATAGCTTGACTCAAGTTGCTTAGTGAGCACGGGACCCACGTCTGAGCATACCCTTCCCACATAGGGTGAACAGCAAAACACACAAGATGATGGTTTATATTGCCAGGTAGGTTAAAAACTGCATTACAGACTGCAGTGGCTGGTCTGAGGCATGTTTTACAATGCTACATTAGTGGATGGAACAATGAGGGTTGTGGCTCACTAGTTGCATTTTTATTTACATGTACCAGGCACGTGCAGTAGCATTTACTCGTGACCTACAAGTGAACAAAAAACATAATTGTGGGTATGCTAAATTTACTATATTTAATGGCGATAGCACAAGCACCTTGCCACTGGTTAGCAGAGGTAAAGTGAACAGAGGCCTGATACCAATAACGAAGAGGTCAAATTTGGCTGACCAAGGTGGAACATGGGTCGGACACAAGCAGTGGACTGGGCCTGGTTGGTGCTTACATTAGGACTTAGAAGACATTTTGAAGAAAATGTTGTTAGACGGTAAAGTTCATAGGGGAAAGGCTACAGGTGGTGTCCAAGGAGGGAACGTTGTCCTCAAGGACTCACTGAAGGAAGTTCTTTTGAAGATTTCTATGTTCAGACAAAGCCACTTTTTGGAAGCCAAAAAATCACAAGCAGGAGGAAGATGGAGGCTGTAGCTAGCAGGAGTTCAAGTAGGCCAGATACTCTTTCGCCGAGGGATCACTGAACAGGATTTGTTGCTGTGGAGAAGAAAGTAACAGGGGCTAAAGTGAAGTCAGGCCAAGCTGCAATACACATTGGATAAGCCGATGGGACCCAGTCTTCCCTCAATTCTCAAAGCAGTTTGTAGGCAAAAAAGTTTTGATTTTGGCTATCTGTGCACCATTCACTCCACCACCGAGAGTGAAGGACTAAAGGGATACCACTTTGTGGGTCAGGACTTACTCAGGCTGGGTCCAAGTATGGGTTCAAGTTGGTGGGAGACTGTTATTTTACTGTGTTTCTAAACAGAAAGCCAGCAAAGTAGTCCTTGGGGTCACTCTGGTAGTCCTGGGTTCAAGTGATGAAACAGGGCTCAAGGATCAGGTCAGGCCTCTGAAGGCACAAGGTAAGCTCCAGGATGCAAATCAGTCCTATGAGGGGCAGTAAAGTTGTATCGAGTACACAGTAGGTCACAGCTGCAGGCAATCATCTGAGAGACCTCCCACAGGTCCAGAGAGTGAACTTAACAGTGGGCCTGAGAGTCCCTTTTTTATACTTGGTGCTTTCTTTGAAGTAGGAGAAGTTTCTAGAGGTTTCTCTTTGCAGTGCTTGGAATTTTCTGACTCCCAAAGCTCCAAGCTGGCTGCAGGGACAATGCCATGGTGACAAGTCATTTGTGTGTTGGCAGACCACATCCTACTCAGTTGCAAGTAGGGTCGTGCCCTGCTATGCCCCACATCCTGCCAGCAGATGGCTAATTCAGGCACACATAATCCCTCTATTGTTTGACTCTCAGTGAGTAATTCACAAAGTCATGTGGCCTAGGACAGGCTGCAGGCACCAAATAGAAAAGGGCAGGAAAATGGCCACTTTGTAAAAGTGGCATTTTCAAAATCATAATTTTAAATCTCACTTTACTATTAAAGAGTATTTTTTAATTCCAATTACATAGATACTATACATGAAATGTTTCCTGTTCCCAATTAAAAGCTAGCACTTATTAAATGTAATAAGGCAACACAATGTTATTCTATGGGACAGGTAGACCTCACGGTAGTGGAAAAATAATTAAAAAGTTGTCACCACAAGGACATATAAAACTGAACTGTACATCTCCAATCTTTTAATTACAATGCACCCTGCCCTCTGAGCAACCTAGGGACTACATAGAGGTGACCTTTATACAATAAAAGGGACTTTAAGGCTAGGCAAGGGTGTTATATTTGAATATAATTGAATTGCCAGTTTAAAACTGCATTTAGGCTGCAGTGGCAAGTCAGGGATTTTTTAGGAGGTACTACAGTGGGTGGCACTATATTTGCTGCAGACCCACTCGTACCATTTAATTTCCAGGCCCTAGGTATATGGTATAGCACTCTACAAGGGACTTATAGGTAAATTAAATGTGTCAATCAGGTGTAAGCCAGTCATTCAGTCAGTCATAGTATCTTTTTCCTCTGCATTTCAGTAGCTTAAAAGCTAAGCCTGGGCAGAGTTTGCGAAGTGTAAAAAAAAAAAACTCTGCTGCACTACGCGGAGCTCCGCGAGCTGCAGAGTGCTTAGATAAAGGCCATTGGTGGTGATTTTCAGTGCCAGGTGCTTGTCCGCACTATGCAATCATCGCGAATGGCACCATGCACAGCGCAAGCGGGCGCTGCTTCCTTTCTGCTGCTTGAGTAGATTTTTACTTGAGCAGCAGCTTTCTAAATGCGAACAGTTTCTGAATGCAAGCGGTTGCGAGCATACGTGACCACTCGCAATGAGAAATCTGACCGCCCGCATTGAGAAATCTCACCGGGAAGTTGATTTTCCATGCTTGCGCTCGCCAACTTGATGTTGACGATCGTGAATGAGGAAAAATCTCGCTGGGAGGTGGATTTTCCTCACTTGCACTCGCCAACTTGACATTGATGAACATGAGCGAGGAAAAATCCTCCGCTCCGCAATGCAGAGTGGAGTTTTTCGGAACACCGCGAGCTCCACGTAACGTGGAAAACTCCGCAAACTCCGCTTGCGGAGCGTTCACCGCCCAGACTTAGTAAAAGCACAGCTAAAAACATTAGAATACGTTCAATAATCATACTTGGCAATAAAAGTTTACAAACAACTCCATTCCAGCTAAGAACATCTTTACAAATATATCCAATCAATATACTGTACTTTAAGATTTCAATTACAATACAGTGCCATCATACCACCTATCAGCTTATTGTAAGTGTCCTTCAGGTAAAAACTACCATATAAAGAGCACAATAGAGTAACAAACCAAACAGCAGTGTAGTTATTGTCGAAACATCAACGCTAGTCAAAAATGTTGTTACAATAAAATACCATATAGTAGAATTTCAATTACAATGCAGTGCCATTCTACCACTTATCAGCATAGTACACTCCTTTTTAGTTTTATAATATGTCAGAAAAAAACACCATAGAGTAACAGATCAAAGGGCAATGTAGTTGCTGTAGTTAGAGCAATGCTGGTGTACATCGTCAAAATTTGAAGACTTTAAAATGTGGCAAAATAAAATTCATTCTAATGCCCTCATAAAAGGGGTAAAAGAACACAATGTGTACATTAGGTTGGATAGATACACCATTACAGGGGCAGGGATCTAAATAGGTAAATTTGAAGACCTTCTTGGAGGCACAACGATGTGTAGAAGGGCACTTAAACTTTGTGTCTATCAGCCACCAGTCTTTTTGCCACAGCATTAGCTAAAAACAACTGTTTGAGCTTGGCCTTGTTACAGCCCATGCAGGAGTTTGGAAAAGTAAATAAGTCAGGGATCCCAATCTCCTTCAATGTCAATTTCCCATAAGCAAGTCAAGGCATGTCAAGGGTGTGTGCAGTTTCAGGCAATCCTCAATGAAAAGTCAATTTAATAGTGCAGTCTCCCTGGACCAGATGGAGTCCCAGAGCAGAAGTGGCACTAGTTTTATTTTATCCACATTATGGGGAGTACCAAGCGCCTTGTGGCAAATAGCATTCAGGCAGCAACGAGGGACTATTAGAGTTTTTTTTTAATGCATTTTCCACTAGCTGTATACCTTGAGTATCAACCATGCCCCATATGCCTGCCCCATATGTAGCAATCACCAGGTATTTCGCTGCATATATGGTCAGAAGCTCTCTGAGACGTTTGGAGCCTAATTTTTCACCGAAGCTCTGTAGCCCCAAAATTGTCTTTTACAACATAGCAATTCTATTTAATACCATCAGTTTCAACAAATATTTGCTATCAAAAAGGATGCCAAAATAGGAGAAAGAGGCAGCCTCACCTACCCTGATCTTGTTAATATAGTGCACTGGTCTTTTATTGGCTCTAATCTTACATGTCACAGTGAAGGTTCTGCTTTCAGTAACCTGTAGATCTAGCATCCTCATAAAAATTATATAGTCATCAATCAGCCCTTGCAATGCCCTCCTAGTTCTTGCCAATAAAGTTGTGTCATTCACAAAAAGGAGTATGGGAAGGGGCTAGTCTCTACATAGGGAGCATCTTTGGATCTAAAGGTGTTAAAAAACGAGAGATGGGAAGACGATTATGGGCCCCGGTTAAGAAATGGCTGGAGGACAGAATAAGAACTTGAAATGTACTGTATTGTTATATTTATTGATCCCCACGTCAAATTAAATAATGTGTTTTTTGTTTTTAGCTGCTTATTTTTGAGTGATCATGTAATTGTATCAGATGTTCTTATACCTTGCTTGTGGTTAATTATGTATTCTTGCCTTGCACCATGAACTCCAAGATAAATAAAATAAAAAAGGGAGCATCTTTGGATCTCAGTGTAAGTACAGATTTGACTTTGTTTTATATAGTGAGAAAAGGAAGGGGGCAAGGTTACACCCTTGCCTAACTCACCAATCTATCTCAAATGTTTTCGTAATGTGCATATGCCTTCACCTCAGAGTATAGCTGCCTTATGAATGTAATGATGCTCTCCTCCATGCCCATCTCAGAGAAAATTACCCAAAATGTGGGGTGTGAGACATATTCAAATGCTGCTGTTAAGTCCATGAACCACTAAGGGATGGAGCCCTTCTTAGCAACAGCATACTGATTTCCCTGTCTAATTGATATGGCACAGAGCTGCCTGAAGCATGGCATAGCTTGCACGCTGCCAATGCTACTGTATCCCCCTGAGATCACATTATGAGGGTTGTTGACAAATAAGAGGTCCATTACCAATGGAGCTATACAGCTCTTGGAGGCAGTGGGACTTGCCACAGTAGGACATCTGTTTACAGATAGTTCCCTATTTTCCTTTCCATCCCTGGTAGAAATCTCAGGCCTCGTGAGGGACAAATCCTGATGCATGGTAGGATCAAACATGCCATCAGGCAGTACTAGAAGTAAAATCTGATTGAGCCCCTATTAAATGTTATCTTTCAGACTCTGTACACAGAACACTGCAGTCACAGATTGATTATGTGGCTTTATAAACCCCTTGTGGAACACAGAGGAATATCCCTACAAACTCCCAGGAACAAATTGGAGACAACAGCAGGACAGAGCTTCAAGGGCAAGAAGTTGTAGAGGGCCATAGAGTTTCCACAGGAGGGTCTTGCAACACCTGTCTTAAATATATACAGTTCAATATACTTTACAGGGCATACCTCACTCCATGGAAGTTTTCTCTAAATGTAGGTCAATGCACACACTGTATGTTCCAGATGCCAAAGTAGGAGGCAAATGTTAGAAATTGGATTACTGGTTGACTGTGGTGTTTGCTCTGGCCAAGCTGCAACCACAGTGCTAGTCAGGGTAAGAAGTGGCAAACCTTACATTAATCTCTGTTCACCCTCTAGTAGCTGGGCACAGAGCAGTCAGAGTAAACGTAGAGGCAATGTGTAAAATATTTTTGCAACACTTCAAACAGGAAAAACAGTGCAAATACCACACAAAAAGATCCCACATCAGGTTTAGAAAAATAGAGTATATTTTAATGAATAAAACAAGACCAACACGACAAACGTCCAACTAGGGGAACCATATTTATTACGTTTCAAAGTTTCAGGTTAAAATAGCTCCAAAAAGCACAAAATGCCATCAAGGGACATCTGCGTGCGCTGGACCAGGACAAAGTCACAAGTTCAAGCAGACTGTGCTGGAGAACGGGCTGGCTACACAGAACAGGCTAGGTCCACAGAACAAAGTACCTTAAATCCTGGTTGTGGAGTGTTGTGTGGATCCTAGACCAGAACTGTTGTGTAGTCGAAGTGATGTATGGGTTTCAAGATGTGGTGAGTCTGTAGTGCAAGACCCTGTGTGCCATTTTCGAGGATTCCATTGGCAGGGCTTGCACTGCTAAGTCCAGGCATCAAAGATGCGGCATGCAGCTAAGGCAATGTGTTGGCTCCAAGAAGCTGAATGGCTGCTATGGGGTGACTGTCTTTGAGCTGCCATAGACGAGAGATGTGGTGACCTGGGTCAGAGATGTGCCGCGCTATCATTGATATGTCAGTTTCAAAGATGCAAGGCTAATGCAGACTTTTTGTGCATAGCCAAATCCATGCAGCAGTGGCGATAGGTCAAATCTATTCTATGGTATGACTCGAGGATGTGCCTCTTAGAATAGAAGATGCACAGGTACTACTGGTAAGCACCTCAGGTCCACTTCCAAGGGTCACGGACTGGAGTGGCATAACCTGGCAGGGTAGACTCAAAGATGACAGAGTCTAGATAGAGTTGCAAGGTTATTGGAAGACTGTTATTTCCCTGATCAGATCAGTAGGCCGGCCAACTAGCCCTTGGAGTCACTTTGGGTTCTGGGTGGAGAGATGCAGTCCAGTCGTTCTCACCCAGGTAAAAAAGGCAGCAGGTCAGATCAGCAGGGCAGCAGTTCTTTCAGTGCAGCAGTACAGCAGAGTGGCAGTTCTTCAGCTGCACAGCAGTCCGGCAGAGTATCCATAGTTCTAGAAGTGTACTGAAGTGGTGGTGTCTGAGGTCCAGTACTTATATACAGTGGTGCCATTGAAGGGGTGGAGACTTCAAAGACAAGTTGTTGAAGTGTACAGATGTCCTGCCCTTCCTGCCTTAGCTCCAGACACACTACAGGGGAGCATGCAGGTGTAAGTAAGGCTGGGACCAGCTCCTCCCTCCCATCCTGCCAGGATGGGCCATCGAGTGACACCTACACTCCCATTGTGTGACTGTCTAGGGAGGAATACGCACATACACAAAGTCCAGCTGTCAACCACCCCAGGCATGTGATCAGAGGCAGACAGCATGCATCAAATGGCTAAAGTAGGAAAATTACATATTTTTAAAACTGTCATTTTCAGATTTGCAATTTACATTTCGACTTCACCATAAGTTTGGATTTTAAATTGGTATTCCAGAGAAACCAAATTTGATCCAGTTATACCTTCCATTTGAAAATTATACTTATAAAATATAAGGCAATCCCAAAGTTACCCTATAGGGGATATAGGCCTTGCAGTAGTTAAAGACAAATTTGAGACTTTTTCACTACCAGGACATGTTAAACTTAAGAATACATGCCAAGCTTGTAAAATACATTGCACTCTGTCCTCTGGGCTGTCCAGTGTCTACTCTATGAGTGACTTATATAGGTTAAAAAGGAAGGTTTGGGCCTGGCAAAAGGTTTAACTTGCCAGGTCGTCAAGGCAATTTAAAGCTTCAGACACAGCCTCTGCAATGGCAGGCCTGAGATGTTGAAAGGGCTGCGAAGGTAGGTGGCACAATCAGTGCTGCACCCACTAGTAGCATTTAATTTACAGGCCCTGGGAACACATAGTGCACTCTCCTGGGGACTTACAGGTAAATTAAATATGACAATTATGGTTATGCCAATCAAACCATGTTTAGGGGAGTGAGGATAAAAACTTTAGCATTGGTTAGCAGTGATAAGGTGCACAGAGTCCTAAGGCCAACTGAAGCAAATATCCATCAAAATAGGAGACAAGCAGACCAAATGTTTGGGGAAGACCACTCTAAGGCTGTCAGGTCTAACACACAAACATCCAGCACATGATGTGAGAGTGCCTGAAAATACAATGTGACTGGGCAGTAGTAGTGAATAATGTGATACGCTCAACAGGAAGGGAAAGCCTGAAGATGTTTGAGTATGTACCACAGACTCTATAAGCCCAGGTGTGTATAAAATTAATTGATGTGCTTATATGAATGTTATTGAAAAAAAGGAGCCAGCAAGGGATTTCGTTTCTAATTCACAGTGTCAGCACAGAAGGACTCAAATTAAATAGAGTACCCAACTACCGTTGGTTAGTGGCCGAGTGTAATTGTTTAAATACAGATCAACAATGTTACCACACTAACATGATGATGTAAAGAAAAAATACACAAACCAGGTGATATATTCAAAGGATTATTATTTTCTTTGAGAAGAGCAAATTCAATCAATAAAAAGGGGTACAATAAAATGCATTTGAGATATAGAAGGAGAAACAAAAAATACTCCAAACTAAAATCACAAAAAGTCTAAACTGCTGATAGATGATAATACATTGATTTCAAATCAATACAAGGAAATCAATGATAACAGATGAATCGTGAGAAGAATTAGACTTGGTATATGAATAGCAAAGCGGGTCAGAACCATGAAATGGGAGTCACACCTAAACCCTGCACTGACACCTTGGAAAAGAGAAGTTGTGTTTTGGCCTGAAATCGAAAGTACTGCTCTTCACTTAGAAGAATGCAGAGGTCTACACAAAATAACCATATCGAGTGATTAGGAAGAGACGATCAAAGTGCTCAAAAAAGCCAAGAAGTACAATAATAGGCTGCCTTAGACAATCTGAACATACTATTTGACATTGTATATCTGATATTGACGATGAGCGCCAGGATACCCGTAGGGTGGCAGTTGCGCTATATAAGAATACCTACAATACAATACAATACAATATATAACCTAGCAGAGGGCATCTTTCCTGCCAAACTACCAGTCTTGGCGAGGGGGAAGTAGCACAACGATATACAAAGTGGGCATGAGCATAGATCATTAACCCTGGTCGATAGGTCCCTCTCTGATGATCTCCCATGCAGGTCAGTGTGTAATATATCTGAGATAGAAATATGAGATCAAATGAAAAACCTTCTACAGCTGCATAAAACATATATAAAAACCAGGACAAGAGGTTCTTTACCTGGATCATCTAGATCAAATAACAATAAAAGCTCTGAAGACATGCTAATTTTAGCTGTTGCCAGAATATTTTTCTCCATATAAGAGAATGATTAGGATGTCCTATATAAATGGAAAAAAATCCCTGTTTCGTAAACAAATGTGGTTGTATAGCAGCATACCAGCAAGTATTTTCCTTGTTACTCTAGAAATGATTTGTGCAGCAAGTATCCTTTTAAGAGTCCTCTGGACAAACACACCATTCTTCTTACTGGGGAAGAATGTTTTTAACTGTGTCCTAAATTTCCTTTTAATCCAGAGCTACTCTCACAGTTGGTGGAGGTTAGTAACAGATTTTGGAGACACCTTCTTGAAAAGGTTTTATTAAGATTTTGTAACCTTTTTAACCTTGGAATTCTCAGATTCAGAATTCATTGGCTGCAAAGAGAATTAAAATATACACTTTTCTGGCACAAGGCTATTTGGAACAGAAGAAGAAATAGGCGCATGGCTAGTTAGATTTTTTCTGACATGGTAAGAGTTTGGACTAGAAAAGTAGTCTAAAAACAGCCAATTCGGAAAAAATCTAAATAATTTGCATGTTAAGTAGTCATATCTGTGCATGTCTGACATGAGACCTGGAGCTGCTTAATTTCTGAAATTGAAGGCAGTCTTCAAATGGGGAGGAATGTCATCACATTGAAGTCTAGATAGGATCAGGTTCAAGGCCCTGTGCCTAGCTCATAAATATTTGTATGGCGAATTCCTAGCCTACCTGAAAAAAATCTTGCATGATTCTTTCTGCCCCAGAAGAACATTGCGTTCAACCAACCCTAGTGGCTGTTGGCAAATTTAGAACGAAGTAATTGGGAGGCAGGAGCTTCTTTTTATCTACAGCTCAACTGTGGAACACCATTCAAGGACATCTTAGACATCAGTACAATCTTCTCACTTTCAGGAAGCAGCATAAAACATGTTTTTTCCCCAGTTCGTCGTAAATCAGCAGCAAGCCCTGAGAACTGCTCTTCTCTAGGATGAGCATTCAGTTGGAAGTTTGCGGATAATTTATTTAACATGGTCTATCCTTTCAATTTTGTGCAGTAGATATTAGTGCCAAGATGCCTCTTCAAATCCCTCAGTACCAATATCAGTGCCTAACAGTGTGTATTTCATTTACGAGCATGAACATTTATTGATACACGGATTATATCAATATTTATTTGACCCTCATTTAACAAAGACCATGTTGAGAATGAGGCCTCATTTTGAATCTTGCATGAGCCTAATACATTTTCAATTTGGTCTCAGGGTGGGCATGATCCCATAAACTGTGTTTGTGGTTAGTCACTTTGGTATAGGTAATGTGGGGGTATTCAGCTCGTAGTAGAAAGTTGGATTTGATTTTCATGTACTCTAATGTTAGGACATACAGGCCCATATAGCTGCTTACATTCTGTGAAGTAAGCAAGGATCTGCTTCTTTTTTTGTGGGGGAGGGGAGTTGTGTATCTACCTTCGTGGACAACACATATGACATCGATCAACACTCCAAAAAGTTTATTTTAAAGGCAAGGAACGTCATTTCATGATTTACATGAGTTTAGTTTGGTTTTGGCAAGGTTAATGAAAAGAGTTGACTGTTTCATTACCTTTTGCTCCAATTTGTTAAAAGATAAATTAGGGCAGGATGGCAGTCATTGACACCGCCCTTCAAGCATAGGGCGTTACTGAAATGTAGCTTTTTTCGTACTGGATCCTGGTTTACATCAAGATTGGTGGTTTCCTATAAGATAGGAGTGAGTTAAATAGGTTGGTGCCCACTGCACATTTCAGTTGCCTTAGCTAAGGAGATGGTCCTTGTTGGAAAATGTTCCTTATTTCATGGTTACACCAATTTCTTTATATTTCTTCCGCTAGTTTTTGGACTGATGTCCAGTGACATGTATGTGCTCTGACCCCTAAAAATATTTAAATTACCTATAAGTCCCTAGTATATGGTACAAAATATACCCAGGGCCTTCAAATTAAATGTCACTGGTGGACTGAAGCACATATTGTGCCACCACTAAAGTGACCATGCAAAACATGACTTCGGGCCTGCCACCAGTAGCCTTGCTCGGCAAGTTTTAACTACAAATTCGAAGTGTCAATATAGCCCCTTTTGACAGGTCTACATCTGCCTTATAATTATTATTAATTTACCCCTAAGTAGGCAATAAATGCTAAGAAGGAATGGTGCATTTTATTCAACAGTAGAACTTATAAATGTTACATTTTACCAATGAATAATCAAGTTGCATCTCCTGATTAGGAGATGTCCCCCTGTGGACTACCAATAATTCCCAATGTGATTGGGTAGGAATTCAAACAAAATGAATAGTCCCCAATTAGACCAATTTGTTCTGATTGTGATGTCTATTTACATCAACATGTGCTATTCTTTCATATCAAATTCCGTGCTTGAGCAGGGCAAAGCTTCATGGGTTATACAGTGCATCTATTCTAAATACATCAATCCCAATGCATTTTGGGCAACTCAGTGCCCTTCATCAGGGGACAACATCTGCAGTAAAAACAAATGAAACACACTTACATAAAGAATATACCCCAAATGGGTTTTAGAAAATGCAAATAAAAATATGCTACCTACGCATACTTCAACTGAGTCGATGGGCGGGTCCTGAACTCTCTGCCGAGAGTAAGTACCCATTCAATAGTCAGGGAACATTAGGTTGCAAATGTGCAGTCGTTCTCTAGATGAAACACTAAATTTGTGTTTCCACACTGAGGCTAGGAGTGGCAGACTCAGTGTGAAGACACTACTCAAAAGAGTTGCGCACGCAAAAGAAAGGTTTTAACAAGAGTCGGAACTTGTGTTATGAAGAAAGAATCCGAAGAAACTAAGCGGCAACAGATGCCATTACCTTAACTGACTAGCGTGTCGGAAAGGCTGCTATCTTGGGGATTTCTTCAGGGGAAGTGCGCGTTTGTTTGTCAGCACACTCCTAACATTCCATCAGTTACTGGAAGAACTAGACCGCTTCAGGGGGAGTTGAGTTGGCAGACATCTTGAGTGTCCAGCGCTGCCAATTCAGCCCCCATTTCTTTCTTTCAATACCCTGTTTCCATTGCCTTTTAGCTTTGCTCCCAGATATACTGGCTATGGTTGTGGGAATCCTCCTGAGGATCCTGACAGTATCATCTGCCTACTGATGGTAGGGAGTACAAACCTTTCTAAGTAGGACTCCCAGAGATTTGATATAGAGGTTGAGCAGAGAAGGAGCAAGGATAGAACCATGTGGTACTCCTTGAGTAAGGGGGTCGGTAAAGATAGACTGTCAGCAATTTTGATCTTCTGTGATCTGCCAATCAGGAAGATTTTAATCCATTTTCAGATCCTGTCTTCAATGTCCATCCAATTTTGTTTTGTGTATGTCTAGAAGCCTATTGTGATTTAGAGGATTAATAGTTGTCACCAGGTTAAGAAGAATAGGAAGGCAGGACCTGCCTTAGTGTTGGACTCAAAGAGCATTGCTAACAACCTGAAAAAGAACTGTTTCAGTGCTGCATCCTGGATTGAACCTGGATTGGAATTTGCATTTGTTAATGTGCTTGATGTGTTGGATGGGTTGTTCCACTACACATATTTCAGTAATTTGTAAAAGAAAATATAGATTGGTGATTGGGCAACATTCATTTGACTCTGCTGAGTGTTTTTGGAATAGTAATGTGACTTTACCAATTTTTGAGGGAATCAGTAAAAGATCTTTTGGCTGAGAGGTATAGATTACTAGTTTGTGCACATGATGAAGCATATGTGTGTACAGATCTTTGGAAATGTTACTCAGAATAATGTACACAAAGTGATTTGTGGGTTCTTTTTTCATGATGTTTTTAAGTAAGATGTTTTCCCTGATAATGTCAAAGGAATTTCCAGGTGTTCTTGGATTTGCAGACGGTGGTGGGAATAGGATTTTCATCTTGGCATTAGAGCAATTTCACTTCGGAATTAAAAAATTTTACAAACTCTACTCTTTTCTTCGAGTGGTCATTGAGTTTAAAGGCATGGGAGAGCTGGTTGTTATTTTGATCAAGTCAAAGATCTGTTTCAGTCAATTCTTTACTGAGCCATGAAGGTACCTGAAGTGATTTGATTTCCCATGAAATATGTGCCTTTAGTAAAGTGATCTTGCATTGTAGAGGCATGCCAAATTAGTGGTGGAAGGTGCTTTTTTCCATTTCTTATGCAGAGAGCGCAATGATTTTCTTACTTTGTATAAGGCCTTAAAGGAGATGTCTTGGTCTTTTTTTTTTGCTTTGGAGAGTGGCTCCCTCGTCAAGCAAAACAGAGGGTCAAGGCAGCGGAGATATTGACATCAGTGTCTGGATTAAGGAAGAAAAGTAGCTTCATCGCAGATTCCCTGAATGTGCTGATGTTGATGTTCTTGATGTCGCAAAACCAGGAGATCATTCTTTTTGGTTGGCCTCTGATCACAGCCTGAGAGTTATAACGATAAAAGAATAAGAAAGTGGTCAGACCCATCTGCCAGAATGGGTTCATTGACTGAGAGCAGGTTATCTTTCAAAATTATCGGATCAACTTTGGATCTTTCTTGTGCGTTGGTTTACAGTTGTGTTTCAGATCATTTGCAGAGAGAACAATGGCAAGCTATTTGATTGCAGAATCTTCTGTGTTGCCCCAGTGAAGTTTAAAAGGATCTAGAAAGATCACACTATCAATGTGTGTTGATTGGTCACTTACAAGATCAATGTATTCCTTGATAAAGGCAGAGTTGTCACATGGTGGCTGACAGGCGACATTGAGTCTGAAAAGCGAGTTGTGTTGAACTCGCAGTTCTAAAGTTAGGCATTGGTATGTGGAAAAAGGAACATTGGGAAGCATCTTGCATTGTTGGGTGCCTCTCAAGATGGCAGCTATGCTTCTTCAAACTCTACCTACTCTTGTATTTCTGATGGTTGAAAAGTTCAAAGAAGCAGGTCAAGTATGGTATGGGATGTGTCATTGAACCCTGTCTCTGTGAGAATTAGTAGGTCTATGTCATAGTATGTAATAATGTCAGAAATGTTGAGTTGGTGTTTCATTGCTGATCTGCAATATGAAGCATGCAACTTAGGGCGGATGTGTATGATTTGGTGTTAGGAGAGTTTGATTGCCATAGAGAGCTACTTCTGTTGGCCAGTGACTGCTTTGGGAGAGATTGGTGTTTGGTTCGAGTCTGGAAAATAATTGGAATTTGGTGTAGGTTAGATTTGAAGGTGGGGTTGATACCGTTGGGGTATTGTAGTTTGGGAGTAGGCTTGAAAATGGACTGGGGATAGATATGAGGGGAATCTCTTGGAGCAAGAGATGGGGTACTCCTTGGTGTTAAATATCTTGCTTAATATGCCTTTTGCTGGGGGAATAGTGAGTGAGAATCAGTGATGTCATTTGAGATGTCATCAGTGATGTCATGAGTGATGTCACTGACCATGTCATGAGTGATGTAATATGTGACGTCATCAGCAGTGCATTGCGGGCGCGCAAGTTATAGTTAGCTGAACTAACTATAACGGGGGAATTTCAAACGTTTTGTATGAGTGAAAGGCCCAGCTAACTATAACATGTGAAACCTATGGTTTTTTCAGTGAATTTCTAAGGTTTTTTTAATGCTAATTCCTAACTATGACGTGCCTGAAACCTATGGTTTTTTCAGTGAATTTCAAAGGTTTTTTAAATGCTAATTCCTAACTATAACATGTGTGAAACTTATGGTTTTTTCAGTGAATTTCTAAGGTTTTTTTAAATGCTAATTCCTAACTATAACGAGACTAAAACCTATAGTTTTTTCAGTGAGTTTGCAAGGTTTTTAAATACTAATTCCTAACTATAAGATACCTAAAACCTAAGTTTTTTTCAGTGAATAAATATATATATATGCACTGGAAAACTAAACACCCACTTCCCTTACAAAGAAATGGAAAGTTTGCATCTCTGCAGCCTCTCTTATTTTTCACCTTATTCATTTTCCACTCAATCAACACATCATCCACAAATACACATTCCTGCTTACTGACTTTCTTGGCTGGGCTTATCAATTATTTTTCTTTAATTCAAATTTAAAGTCAAGGCCCTTTATTCAGCCTTCTTCGTAACTACTACCCACCAATAGCAGTGGATAATTTCCACACTTCCGTCCTTTCTTTCGTCCTAACTACCGCACACTATGGGTACTTTATGCACTAGCTTGCTTCCTTAGATGTGCTACTCGTTTCTCTTGCTCCCACTGCGGAATTCAACACCCTATCTGTGTAATGAGCTGGAAATCCAAAGATTATCTTCACTGAGAAGGCAGTGGGTAGTATGCTTGTCTCCAACCTTTCTTATTTTTCACCTTTTTCATCTTCCACTCAATCAACACATCATCCACACATACACACAACTACTTGCTGCATATATAAGCTGTGATTATCAACTATTCTTCTATTTCATATACCTATTCAAAGTGCAGGCCTTTATCGAACATTTTTATTGTAACAAGTACCTCAGCCAAGGACATTTTAAATTTGCACACTTGCTCCCTTTCTTGGCTGGGGTTATCAATTATTCTTCAATTTCATATTCTGATTCAAACACAAGGCCCTTTATCAAGCCTTTTTGTTGTAACTACTGTTGCAGGAATTCTGCTCCTACACAGAACTGTGCATAAAGACTTAGGACCTCAGTGAATTACGGTGTACCAAAACCCACCTTAGAACCTAACCCCCCTACCAGACTAGCAATCAGTGACTCATTGGTTCTTCATCCTATAGCAAAAACACCAATGACTAGTCAACCCAGAACATGCGCTTAGATTACCTCAAGTAAGGTAGATAAAAAGAGCACTCTTTTGTTATAATCTTACACCAGTCCAAAACAAGGAGTAAATAAAGACACGTGCAAGTTTGAAATGTTTATTGCTAATGCTGTAATCTCATGCACAGTACCTTAGATAATACAACCAAACATATTATCAGAAACAAGTTTGTCAGCATTGTTACTATTCCATAAAATACAAAGTGAGAAAGCATCTTATATTGCTAACGGGAAACAGGTTTAAAATATACCTACATTTCACCCTCCCTACTTACCAGGTCAGTTTATAACTACAGAAGGTCTCATAGGATTACATGGACGGTCCCATACCTCTGGTACTCAGCAGTAGTCAATCACATTGAGTTCTGCACAAACTGTCAGGATACCAATGTTCTCCAACTGTGTCTAATTATGCCTCCACAATGCATTATTAAATGCACCAGTATCAGAGGTGGCCACACCTGCATATGTGTTATCGGTCGAACGTGCAAGGATCATTCCAAATAACAGACACAGTATCCAAGATGATGTTCCATGATCTCACTATACACACTAAACTAGTGAGGCAGTCTAGAAATGTAGCATGACAAATAATTCTCATGTGAAACAAAATACTCATTCTTCTCTAAACAATATCAAAATTGTGTGTCATGTGCAAAGCAGAGCAGGAAAGCAAAAATGTTGTTTAAGCTTCTAATGACCCATGCTAACTTAACACGGTGTGAGTGCAAGGCTCAGCCCATGACACCCTCCTTCGATAGAACCACGTGATATAAACGTGGGCGAACTAGGAACGCAGAGTCCAAGCCTGAAAAGCAGAGTCAAGTTCAAATTTGCATAAAAAATTATTCTCTGTTTGATAGAAAACAGTAACTAAATCATAAAGAATAGGTAGAAAAATCCAAGCGTCTTCATCCAACAGCGTATAAGCACAGTATGTAGCAACAGCCTCCAAGAGGAAGTTATTGTTCTCATCTGAAAACATTCCAGCCATCCAATTCAATAGTGAGAATGAACATACATGTTCCTCAAAGACCGGAGCCTCTATCACCATCGGAGGAAAACTCGGGTCATCTTCAATGTAACTGCGTGCCAAGAAGTCATGCGCCGCTGCAAAAACATTCCAACGTCCCATTATTCCATGTATCGCTGCTAAGGCCATAATCCCGCCGCCAGAACAAAGCAAGTCATGAACCACTAAGGGGCTCATCAGCTGGTCATAATCCGCGTTGGGAGACACCGTACTGCAGAGACACAAATCCAGGGCCCAGTCGAAATCGCAGCTCAGGCAATGGAAGACAGGTTGACCGCATGTGAAAAAGGAGAATTGAAACGATAATCCATAAGCTGCACTCAATGTAGCCAGAGGCAGCGCTCCACAATAAGTAAGCATTCGGTTGCGCAGCAGCAACAGCCGGGACATATTGTCGAGTGCTGGAGGATGTGCATCCATATTTAAGTAAGCAAATCAATAGAAGCACACCGGCAACTAATGCGTCTATTAAGGGGAATCCACCAAAGATGCTGGAAAACATCGAATGAAAAAATGCCGAAAAGACACCAATTACAGTTTGAAAAGAACTCACAAGACCACTGCTTCTAACTTAAAAAGTAAGAACCCCGTAGTCAAGGACGCATTAAAGATACCCTGAATTAACTCCCCAAAACACAAAGGCACGTCTGTATTTAATAAATCATACACTTCTGTGCGGGTGTTTACCACATGAAGGACAAATGTTTCTCTAGCAGATGTAAGAGCAACCTCTTTTTGAGACAATAGCGCTCTTATATGGCTCACTTGGTTGACTCTGCTTTCAAGGTCGGAATCGACGGCCAGATGGAAATATCCAGCTTCCCATGCAGAGGAGTAAACACAACTTTTTTTTAGCAAACCACACGCTCAGTTACCGTAATCAGGTAACCGATGCCTGGTAACATTGCACAACAATCTGCATTATTTCAAATTAAATAACTCACGTTTCCAGTAAACTGAACGATGGTATGATACCAGGTGTCGCAGTGCCTTTCAAAACTCACACCAAATTAGGCGTATCTTTATTACAATTGTATGTGTCTACAAATTAAGGAGTGATGTGGTGCTATTGTGCAATCCTCGCCATTCACATAGACTTCTTTTCCCTCCCTCAGACACCTATATGTAAATGATAATAACCAAGCTTAATGGAGATAAGCGCTGCCTAAGCATCCATATCTGCCTATACCATAGTATTACATGGAAACCTCATACTTAAACAGGCTAAAAAGTAACGTTATGATACCGTGGATAAGCCACACAGCTGAATCAGATTTCCAATAAGTGACCACTTCTAACCATTCTCATAGCGCGCCCTGTGCTCTGATTTGACAGTGAGAGAGTGATTGCATCATAGTTTGTACTGCTAATCATTCTCACCACACGCTACGAATACGCTTTCATGTTACGCGTCACATCAAAGCTTCCGTGTGACGTCATGTACGGCGTCCCGTACGCAAAGATGCAAATGTTTTTAATTGTTTAAAAAAATATATTTATGTGTTTATTGAACATACTAACTCATTATCTAGGATAATTATGAAAAAAAAAATGTTAAGTTCTAATAATCCTACATTACTTTTAAAAGCAATTACACCAATCGCGCTGAAAAGTCATGCGTACTCGCATCCTAAGAACACCGTAATAACAGCGTAACCGTACGCAAAGCCACGTGAAATTTCATTGGTTCATAGCACTTCCTATTACAACTGTTGAAACTTCCATCCCATTTGAAAAATTCTACTTTGACTTTCTAAAAAGAAACATCTCTTCTGAGAATCTTGTCAAATAGAACGAAGTTTACCATATAAACAGCAATGGTCTCATCTTCCAGCCATTCTTCAGAAGAATATTTCATTCCTAAAGAAACTCCAAAGTAGAGGAAAGAAGATCTAATTTGGCAGTTTTTTACTTTTCCAGAAGGGCAAAAAAGGGTTAATGCTCCAAAAGTAACCTGTCAAATTTTCCAAACTCTTTCAAGGGGTGATCCATCTGAAAAATACACTTTGCTCGAGCTGCAACACAGAGGTTGAAGGACAACCCACCTGCTACTGCACCAAGCACATCAACTGCAGCACCAGATTTTTAAGCAAACAGTCCACGCAGACAAATTCATCCTGATTTTGCTCAAGTTAAAATTCTATACATTTATTTCAATAAACTTTTGCGTTATGGGAAACAGTCTATTGACCTGTTAAAACGCAGGAAGCAGGAGCATCACTGTCCTCAACATTACTTTTATTTTTTCATTCTTTTCTTCCTGTTGGACGCTACCAAGCCCCCCATTATAGAAAGAAATTGCCCCAGGGATTTAGCCCCACCCCCGGAGCTAACTAGGAATAAAACGAACTTCTCGTTTTTTTTTCCTTTTCCACCGCGTGCGAGTACAATACACGTACAACGCGTTTTTTAAATTTAAAATAAAAAAAAAAAAATTGCGCCTAAACATCCATGTGAGACCCGCTGAGCAGGCCTAGAGGGTCAACATGTTTCTACCCTACCCCTTTTCCTTATTTTTCAACTTTGTTTTACTGTTTTCTTGTTACTCAGTGCTACCGAGGCACAGTATGGCTACCCACACTTCCTGGTTGGGAGTGTTGACAGACAGTTGACATCCAATCAGCATGCAGCTCGTGCTCATAATTGTACGTCTCTAGATATCGCTATGATTTTACTTTTGATTTTCTCAGGAACTACTGAACGGATTTACACCATTTAACAAAAAGCACAATCTGCGAACCGAACTCTACCTCTCTGCCAAATTTGGTGTAATTCAGTGCTACCTGGCTAAAGGCCAGGGCCTTTAGCCAGGTAGCCCTGGCTAAAGGTCCCTATGGAAAATTGCATGGGGAAAACACGTTTTGGGACCCCCTTTTTTCTCTGCCCCCACTTGACGAATCACCCCCAAACGTTCAGGGAAGGAGCAGAGCGGAGCAGGCCATTTTCTTGGAGAAATTCGCGAAGATTCGTCCACCAGCGCCAAAGTTATTCCAAATAGAATGTTGTGGATTTCCTATGGAAAGTTGGTCCTAACTATAACTACCTACTGGCGACTGCCAGTAGGTAAAATATATATATATATATATATATATATATATATATATATATATATATATATATATATATATATATATATATATATTACCTACTGGCGGTCGCCAGTAGGTAGGTATAGTTAGGATTGATTTCCATAGGAAATCCGCAACATTCTATTGGGAATAACTTTGGCGCCGGTGGACGAATCTTCTCAAAGAAGATGTCCCGCTCCGCTCTGCTCCTTCCCTGAAAGTTTGGGGGGGATTCGTCAAGCGGGGGCCGAGATAAGAGGGGGGTCCCAAAACGTGTTTTCCCCATGTTAATTTCCATAGGGCGGTTGGACTCACTTTTAGCCAGAATGGCTGAATGGATTTCCACAAAACTTGGCAAAATTGTAGGGACTGGTAGCCCGATGTGCCTTTGCTATGTCTCAAGATATGTGCTCCAGTGGATTTTGAGTAATTTAGGTTCAAAAAAATATATATATCTGGGCGGAGCCTAACAACACATCTGATCTGATTGGCTGTCAGCACTTCATCCAAGAAGTGTTGGCAGCCATCTTGGGACCAATATACATTATAGCACCTCATTAAAAAGCATTGTAGTTAATAGAGGGTTTTAGGACTTTAGTTACATTATAAATCATTTGTTGATGGTACCATACTCATTTTAGGAATTGTGGTGTGTTCTAAGGTGATTTTACCATGTGAAAAAACCTTCTGCTGTGATATCATGAATCATGTTTGAAAGAAAACTAATATCTCATGATTTTACCACAGTGGTTTGGAAGGGGATCTAAAGCTAAACTGAAAGCATATTTTCTGTAAATTCACATTATCTTTCTCAGTCATGTGAGAATGAAGTCTGACATTCTCAGTAAAACATGTACATCCAACAAGGACAGGGACTGTCAGTTGATTCCTTTGTGTTCTACTGCAGCCTCCTAGAGTGTTCTAAAGAACAACTAGAGCGCTAACAGTCCTACTTATTACAAAGGTATAGCACACCTGAAGCCATCGTGATGGGAATAAAGTGGTAACTCTTAAAACATTTAATTTAAAAAGGAACAAAATGAGGGGGTATATTATGCCATAGAAAGTATTATTAGTGCTGCAAAAAGAAAAATGAGGGCACATTTTGAGTGGCTTCTCAAATCCTCTACTATTTCATTAAAAGATTCTGACATGCAGTCTCCCAAGATGGCCACCAGAGACAAAAGAGCCCAAATGTAGCCCAAATATCACCCAGATGTAGCCCAAGTATAGCCCAATGACAGAATGTCCCAGAGTGTTCTAAAGAACAACTCAAGCGCTAACAGTCCTACTTATTACAAAGGTATGGCACACCTGAAGCCATCTTGATTGGAATAAAGTGGTAACTCTTAAAACATTTAATTTAAAAAGGAACAAAATGAGGGGGTATATTTTGCCATAGAAAGTATGATTAGTGCTGCAGAAAGAAAAACTAGGGCACATTTTGAGTGACTTCTCAAATCCTCTTCAATTTCATTAAAAAAGTCTGACATACAGTCTCCCAAGATGGCCACAAGAGACAAAAGAGCCTAAATGTAGCCCAAATATCACCCAGATGTAGCCCAAGTATAGCCCAATGACAAAATGTCCCAGAGTGTTCTAAAGAACAACTAGAACGCTAACAGTCTTACTCATGACAAAAGTATGGCACACCAGAAGCCATCTTGATTGGAAAGAAGTGGTAAGTCTGAAAACATTTAATTTAAAAAGGAACAAAATGAGGGGGTTCATTTTGTCATAGAAAGTATGATTAGTGCTTCAGAAAGAAAAATTAGGAATCATTTTGAGTGACTTCTCAAATCCTCTTCTATTTCATTAAAGAAATTCTGACATGCAGACTGAAACATGCACTTTGAATACCAGCAGCAGACTTCCCTGGTGAGCAGTAGCTTTACTACAGTGATCTAATGAGCAACTAGAGTGCTAACATTTAGAATTTATGGCAAATGTGTGACACATCTGAATGCCTTCTTGATGGAACCAAAGTAAACAAGCATTGAAAATGCAATAGATTTCGCCCTCGTTTAAGTTAAAGCCATTCTGTTTGTAATGAGGTGGCTTTTTAGCTTTGCTTTTATTAGTGTTTTTTAAACTTTCATGTAAATAACTTGCATCTGTATGCATATATGTATATGTATGCATGCATTTATATTTGTATTTATATAGATATACAGATTATATATGTTTATATATGTATGTATATATATTCACTGAAAAAAACATAGGTTATAGACCATATATAGTTAGTAATTAGCATTTACAAAACCTTATTTTACTCACACAAAACCATTGAAATTCGCATATATAGTTAGTTGCACTAACTATATATCGCGCACCCGCAATCCACTGCTGATCATGTCACATATTACATCATTCATGACATGGTCAGTGACATCACTGATGACATCACTGATGACATCTCAAATGACATCACTGATGACATCTCAAATGACATCACTGATGACATCACTGATGACATCTCAAATGACATCACTGATGACATCACTGATGACATCACTGATGACATCTCAAATGACATCACTGATGACATCTCATTTGACATTACTGATCACATCACTGATGACATCATTCATGTGACGATGAACCTCTTCAGACTCTAATATAACCTTAGATACACTCAGTGTAAACAGACACTCACAGACTGTCACTCATCCATGGAGTTACTCACACACCTAGTCAGTCATGCAAAGAATCAATCACACCTCCATTTCCTCAACTATACAGTTATACACACCTTACTTATTCAAACATATACTAACACATATTTACTCTCTTATACAATCCCTGATACAAGTTCACAATGATCCATACAGCCACTCACACATTCACTGGCTCTTATGCACAGTTATTTATATATGTCAACTCTCACATGTGCTGTGTTTTACATATGTACTTACTTTGACATGTAGCACTGAGATATCCATTCACTCACCAATACACTCATGCACACAGTCAACCGCCCATACAGCTGTTTCCACATGCACTTTTGAACCCATACATCTAGTGAATCAACTGCTCACACATCTATGCACAGAGTCATACACCTCCCAGCCACCCACACACACACTCAGTCTCCCATACAAATACTTGGGCAACCAAACAATAACCCATATAGTTACTCATATAGCTACTGATCAACACATGCAGCAGTTTACAGAACAACAGACATAATGATGCACAAATTAAGACAGTTTAGTCACTAACCCATGCACTCAGTGAGACACATTTAATCACTCACTCATACAGTCAGTCATGCACCTACTAAATCCTTCATCCAGACACTTATACATCCACTCGTTCTTCAATATGTAAGACATATTTTAACTTTACAGAAACATACAGTCACTGGATGTTGTCATCAGTGATGTCATCAGTGATGTCATTTGAGATGTCATCAGTGATGTCATCAGTGATGTCACTGACCATGTCATGAATGATGTAATATGTGACATGATCAGCAGTAGATTGCGGGTGCGCGATATATAGTTAGTGCAACTAACTATATATGCGAATTTCAATGGTTTTGTGTGAGTAAAATAAGGTTTTGTAAATGCTAATTCCTAACTATATATGGTCTATAACCTATGGTTTTTTCAGTGAATTTTCAAGGTTTTGTAAATGCTAATTCCTAACTATATATGGTCTATAACCTATGGTTTTTTCAGTGAATTTCAATGGTTTTTTAATAGCAAATATCAAAAGCTGTAAAATGTATTCTTCTTTTAAAGGAAAAATATATTTTATATGTATTTAATATCATTTTTTTATGTATATACATTTTTTGAGGGAACACATTTATCAACTATCATGCTGAAGAAGAGTGTGGGGAAAAAAAAACAAAGAGGAGGACTAAGAGGAAAGAACAATCAGTTCAAAAATACAATTGCTTTAAAGCATGAAGTGCTTTTCCACACATTTACATTTAAATAACCCATATTAGAACATACAAAATATCTACAGAGGAGACGGCGTACATTGAATTTTAGACTCTTCATTGGTACCTACATGTTGGTACTTACATCCGCCACACAACACAACGGCTCTATTCAGAGCTACCCTACCTCAAAGCACTCTAAAGTATTATTTTAATATTTCCCTTGGTTTTCCCCTTGTTACGCTTTCCGGAACGCTACCCGGTGCGCGGACCGGGCGCTGACCGTGCGAAAATTTGAAAAAAAAGGTTTTTTTTTTACATATATGGGCCTCCTCAGCCACCCTCAGAAACCCTAGGGGGTCAGGATATGTCTCCCGTGCCCCCTTATACCCATTCCCAACATTGTTTATCCGCCATCTTGTGACTAAATTCGTCCGAAACACAAGATGGCGGACTCCCGTTACGCTACCGGTGAGCTACCCGGTTCGCGTACCGGGTAGCGCTTCCACCGCGAAAAATCGAATTTTTATTTTTTTATTTTTTTGCCCCGCGGGGCCCTTTAATAGCCCCCACATCAATCCTAGGGGGTCAGGAGGGGTCTACCTTGCCCCCTTTCATTCATTTCCCCCTTCGTTTACTTCCACCTCTTGTCTCTCGATCCTACCGAGAGACAAGATGGCGGCCGCTTCGGACTGTTTAGAATGTTGACAGTCACCGGAGAGCCAATCCGCTTCTCCTCGCGAAGTTCCGTTACGCGTCTGGTACGCGAACCGGGGCGCTAACCGGGACGCTGTCACAGATATATATTGTGATGTATTCCTATAGGTTCTGAATCGATCCCCCTATTCCTGACCCTATTCTGGTTAGCAAACTAACAAGTTAACTAAGTAATCAGCCCATGAGGCAGAAAAACCCCATGATGCAGATACCGTTATCTGACGCAGTCACACTACGGCACAGGAACGTGTTACCTGATTAGGTCATAACGCTTGCGATCTAATTAGACAAGCGATATTCCTCCAGCCCCTGATAAGGCATACGGAGTTCTCATAACAAATCAAACCTATGACAACCTGGGCAAAACCCTGCGGCCATTGTTTTGATTTCACCGAGAACTTCAGCAAAAGAATGTGCTAACGAGCAAGTCGTATGACATCCTTATTGACGTATCTATGTCCATCCTTACGTCAATCTCGGCACCTTAAAGGTATAAATATTACCGATCTTGCCCTATGCAAACACACGCGTGGTGACGAGACGGAGCAGCCATACTTGCCGAAGCCCAAAAGCAGAGCAGACCCCGCTGGCAGCAGCCCCGCCTTTCTGACGCGCTGAGAACGAGAAGCTGCTTTCTCCTGCCGAGAAACCAAGCACCGGCGCTTCCGGGTAGCCCTCGCAGGCAGCCTGGAATATCGAGACCAGAGAAAGAGATACCATTCCTCATTCATCCTAACTTCCAGGTACAGAACTGAATAACCCCTCACAGAGAATTCTTAAGTTATTTCACTTGGCAAAAACAAACTTAACTTAAACTGTAACTTTCTATTCCCGCCCTCGTATTAGACTTAGGTCAGGTACACGGGGTAGGCGTATCTAGAAACACCAGTTGAGGACGTTTAGTCAAATGTATATGTGTATGTAATATATTTTATTCATTTTAAACATCTTATGGCTTAGAAACCATATCAATGTTTTTACAGTATTATTTTATACTGCTGCTTTTAATGTATGCACTTTACTTAACTATAAGTATTGCAATAATATCGATCCATTTCTCTTGTATGAGAAAAGAGACTGATCAATAAATAACACCTTTTTATTGAACACGCCCGTCTCTTCCTTTTCTCTACAATCTGATGAGACTAAGAATGCACGTACTGACTGAGTAAAATAAATTGCCTTTTGTTCACACGACTCTCGAGATTTACTCTTGATTAGGGGAGAGCAAAGTTGTCATGTTCTATGGTTGTCAGAAACTAAATCCCTTCTTGTCTAATCAGGGAAGTTTATTCTTTCCTGAACATTCGAGAAAGTTTCTAGTGAACTCTGAGCTAAGCTGGCAAACCCAAAACTTTAAGTCTAATATCGACAGTAGTAGACCTAGTTAACGTCTGGTCTAGGCCTTTACTATTGTAGGTATTATTCCAATGCGCAGAGCCTATTGGGATGATAGGAGCTACACTACATGGCGCCCAACGCGTTTGGAAAGGGCGATAAAACTAACGTAAGACATTTAGAGTAACTCAGTCGTGCTTTCTCACTCAGACCCCTTTTCCCACAATACTCCAAAGACGTCTGGAGTGGGTGAAAGGTAATATCCGCCAAACCTCGCAGGAGGAAACTCCTATGTATGGTACTTGGTTTAGTCAACGTTGAAGGATAAAAACAGTTCCAAAATATTGTGCATTTAATCTTTGTTTCCATAAGAAACCTGATCTGCAAACAAACAAAATAACCTTTTGGACAGTAAAATGTCAGACAATGAGGATGAAAGAGAGGCAGTTAGATTAGCAACTGAACTCGCAGCAGCTGATGCTACCATGCAAGATGCAGACCCGGATATAATACTCATCCCGGTCATCAAAAGGAAATCTATAACCTTAAAACTTATAGAAAATGGACTGACACCTAGAGGTGGTACAGTCATATTCGTAATTGAGGCACACGAATATCGGCAGACAGAGGTATACTATTCATGGATACATTTTCCAGCAGCAAATGCTGTAACAAAGTACTTCCACTATTAAAAAATAGAGGAACCTCCTAATGAGTACACTCCTTTCGAGGAGGTGGAAGTACCACTCAAATTTCAAGAGCATTTGCTCTTATTTGATGGCGCCCTAAAACATAACAATCACATCACCAGGCTCGGTCCTTTAGGAAGACCAGGAGCAACGTGGCCGGTCCTAGCTGGATACACACCACATCCAGACATCAATGGGATGTCTGCAGCAGAGCTGTTAACACAGCTAAAACAATTAATAAAAATACATAGACAATTAGTCCAGTATGTGATGCGGACTTCAACAATTCAGCCAGCGAATAAACTTCCACAGCTGACCACTCACCATGGGAACACAAATAAAATTACACCACAGAACATCCAATCCTGCCTAGGTAAAGTACCGACTAAACGGGAACAAATACCATTCTGGTTGGCGCAGAAAATCACCCAAATAGAGGCGGTGTTTCCAGACACCACCCCGCTAGAAAAGCACAGGATTCTGACTATCTGTCTCCCAATGGGAATCGCACCACACATAGAGGACTGTGACACTTGGGGTACAGTCTTTGCTTCCATCTACACAAAAACGCACGGTGTTCCATCCATTTTGGTAATACCAGATGTGCTAAAACAAATTCAAGACGAATACGGTCCAGAACCCGCTTTAACTCTTGGTATGAAATTACTAAAAGACTTCAAGCAGGTCTCGGCTATATTATTAGCCAACATAAAGGGAGAAGCAGCAAACGTGGCGATCCGCCAGAGGTTAAAAGAGACAGATATAGCAGACCAACCAGCTGAAATTGCCAGAATCATAGAAAAATCCTATGAGGAACTAGGTAGAGATAGTTTAGGTGGAATACCAGTAAAACCGCAACTGATTGAAAGTCCTGAAAAAATATTTTTTACTAATAATTCAACATTACCAAAAAAGAACTGGGATGGAAACAAACAATCCAATACTAAAGAAAAGAAATTCCAGTCCAGAGGAAGGTCTCCTAGGCGAAGAGAAAAATCTCCGAACCAAAGACACAGGTCACCCCAGAGTGACCCCTCTGGGAAAAGATATAACCTTAGAAATAGGGATAATATAAAAAAGCCTGATAGATATCAAGACATTGATACACGTCCCTCTCAATCTTTTCAGACTTCCTCGCAGAAATCGGAAAGAAGAGGACGATCAGAACAAAGAGAAGAGCACGCCAAGTCCAAAGACAAGGAACCTGCTCAGCTAAAAAAGAAATTACAATTTCCAAAAAAGAAGGTAGCCAGTATCAAGGTAGTTAACAATGCCGAGAATACTGAGGACACAACTGAAAAACGGGGAATGGGCTCAGACAATGCTAGACAGCGCAGCAGAAGTGAGCATAGCTCGCAAAGTCCTTATGAATCATCTGGAGACAGTGGACACGAATGAATATCTTCAAGTGGAAACTGCGGACACCAGAGTTAGCAAACCTCACAAAATATACGAAATAACATTGCGTATAGAGGGGGATAAGACTAGAAAAATAAGGGGACTATTTTGGGATAATCTCTCCAAGGGCTATGATATCCTTCTAGCTGAAAAAGACTGGCCACCAGAGTTTGTCAGGGAGTGCCCTCATGGCGAAGAAGTAATTATGCCTGCCTTCTCAAATCATATCCCAATTCATAAAAAATACACACTTGCCAGAAAGTGGGCAGTAGCTCTAGCTCCTGCTTTATATAAAAATCACGTGGGATGGGATGAGGACTCTCCTCCTCACAAAATCCAGTTAAAATCACAACCAACTGCACAAAGGCAGTACCCAATTAAGCAAGAAGCTAAAAAACAGGTAAATAAAATACTAGATCAGCTAGAATACCAGGGGGTGATTGAAACTTGCACCTCACAAATGAACAACCCTTTGTTTCCGGTCTCCAAACCAGACAATTCATATCGTCTAGTTTTGGATTACCGACACCTTAACACATGTTGCAAAACTTTTGCAGTGCAAAATTCACACAGTGCTGCACTAATGAATAACATAGTGCGCAAAAAATACAAAACAACCTTAGACATCTCCAATGGATTCTTTTGTCAAAACATAGCACCAGAGGGCAGATATTTAACTGCGTTCTCAATAAATGGCACTCAAAAACAATTTTGTCGGTTAGCCCAGGGGTACAAGAACAGCCCGGGGGTATTCTCAGCGAGAGTAACAGAATTACTACAACTATATGATGATGAAGCATTATCTTATGTCGATGACATTTACTTAACAGATGATGACTTGGAGACTCACTTGAAGAGAGTGAACACCATAATACTTGGGTTCGCAGCAGAGGGTTACAAATTCAACTTTAAAAAATCCAGAATTGCCCATCTGACAGTCCTATTCTTAGGATATGAGTTATCAAGTGAAGGCAAAAGCCTGGCTGACAATTTCCTAGAGAAATGCGCCGTAATCCAAGCACCTAGAACACTAAAAAACCTACAGTCGATTCTAGGCTTCCTAAATTTCGGAAGAACATACATTGCAAATTACGCAGAAAGGGTCAAACCCCTTTATGATCTGATAAAACCAGATTTTAAAAGATCCAATTGGACTCAAATACACACAGAAATTTTGAGATCCCTACAAACAGACATGCTAATTAAAACAAAATTAGAAACACGTGATAACACACGCAATCTTGTGATTCGAGTCATCCCAGGGAGATGCGGATTCACATACCTGACCTCTAATGAGGGAGAAAAGGTACCAATTGCATTCAAATCACACTTGTACACAGAAGCTGAACAAAATTTCAGCAACAAAGAAAAAATTGTTCATGCAGTTCAAACCGCAATAGCTAGAGAAAAAGATCAAGCTGACGGTAGACATATCACAGTCAGAACAGCTGAATCAGCCTTTGAGGCACTAACAACACCGTGTAATTTACCAACAACAACATTGAATCCGGAATGGATACAATGGGTGAATTCAATCACAACGGACAAAGTATACTATTACTTTGATCCAGAACTAGAAGAATTAAAAAATCTAGAATATGAAAGAACATTCCCTCTGCCTATCGACATTCTGCCTTTACGACATTACGCCTGTGTAATTTATACAGACGGACATGCTCAACCCCCCGTTTGGGGAGAACAGGCATACAACCCAACATGTGGGATTACAAAAGAAGTGTGGCGCGGAGGTAAACTAAAACCTCTATTAACAAAAACACACTCAGTAGAAACTAATTCAGAACAACAGACTGAAATATTAGCATTGAAAATGGCGCTAGATAATGCGGATCGCGAATTCCCGACACTTATAGTGTCAGATTCATATTACTGCGTCAAATCATATAACAAGGATTTGCAGACATGGATTCAAAACGGTTACAAAGATGACACAGATGCACCAATAAAGCAGAAACTGCTCTGGGAACAAATAGCTCTTTTACAAAAAGAACTACCAAAGACTCACGTGACACACTCACTGAGTCATCAGCGTGATGGCGTTCACGTTGCAGGGAATTCATTGGCTGAAACAGCCACAGCGGCAGCAACTAAAACGGCTCCCGTAGTTCGAAAAAAGCGTACATTAAAATACATTGACGGTGAAACAGTGCTGGCGGTGAAAACGTCATCAAAAGGCGACTGCTCAGCGTTACCGATCAACTATTCACTCAATTATACATACATAATCGATGCAAACTCCGTCCCTTTTGCTCGAATCCCTGGAGTGGGGGATAGAGTGATTCCAAACATGGACAGGAGAAACTTGTTAATCGCAGACGCACATATGGGCGAGGGTCTCAGACACCTCAAACTAAAAGATTCTCTGGAAGAATTACAATCACGGTACTAGTGGCCAGGCATGAGCCTGCGTCACACCATGTTTGTAAAAAACTGCCCAAACTGCAACAGAGATCGCAGTGGGGAGAGAAACAGTTTAATACCTCGCCGTTTTGCTCCAGAAAAAATCAAGAGTAAAAAGGAAGGGTTGCGATTAACATATACAGGCTAGTTTCCACTTATAATGTAGATCCTCAGCACTCGGCTGACGTCTGGACTGTTATACAAAGATTTGCGAGTCTAAATGGCATATACGCTAAGAGCATGCTACGTTTGACCATTGTTTTCACTCTAGCCCTCCAGCCTGAGGGGAAACATGACCAAATGAGCATAGCCCAGCGGGAATCTTCTCACTTCCTTCCTGAGGGTACGGGATGGTGTAAAGAAAAAACCAAGGCATAAAGCAATCTATAACAGAAAGGATATTAGGTTCGGGAGCTGGGTGGGTCAAACATCTAATAAGTGTCCAAAGTAGTCTAAATAACTTGCCAAGAAATTCTCTGAAGGGATTCAGTCCGTACGAATTATTATTCGGAACTAGGATGTTGATCTCTGACCTTGACAGTCAGACTTCAGTGGTGAAAGAAAAAAGCTTTGATATCAAAGACCGTTTGGCTATTTTGCAGGACTTAAACAAAACAAGAAAAGACCTGAGCAACATAAAGTTGAAACAACAGCCAACAACCACTGAAGAACCACCACCTGTCCCAGCAAGACCTGTCTGGATTCCAAAAGTCGGGGATCTAGTCAGGGAAAAGATCGCGGTAAAGAAGGAATTTGGGCCTTCTTACAGAAAAGCAGTTCCTGTCTTGTCTGTCAACGGAACAAGATCAGTTGTACTACCGCCACTTGCTGGAAAAAAGGAGAACCGAGTTGTATCCATCGACCTGGTAAAACCACAATCATGTGGCCAATAACAAACAGTAGGCCAAGTGGACTCCCAATAAGTAGCAGAACACCAAGGTTTGCTACCAGTACAGAGGTCCTAACGAAGAGGCTCATCACATTTGAAACGCCTACAGAAGAACAACAAGGACTATGCAACAATGCAATAGAACTCAGACCTCTGAAAACCCAAATAAAAACATTTAGCAGAGACACACCAATTTATAGTGAAGTACCAAGTGAACATGCAAGAAACAGAAATCCTGAAGCAATTGGAACAATTGACAGAACTGCATCCGGCTACTTCATAAACTTCGATGATTCCTCTGAAGGCTTCAGTGAATCAAAGACACAGCCATCATCAAAAACCTTTAAATATAAAGCTAAAGAACTTTTGAAACAACTGAAAGAAACATATCTGATTTCCCCATGGATTGAATTTTGGGTGAGTTTTGGTGCATTTATCCTCATACTTTGGCTCATCATGGTACTAACTTTGGGACGCTTCATTGAGGGAAAATATGCTAAAATGGACACAGCAAGTCAGAAAATCAACTTGATCCTCAAACCACACACATCTTCACACGTCGAGAAAAGAGAACTTTCTTCAGCCAACTTCACAGCCAATCCTATACCGGGTGGGGTAGCATGGGACAACACTGACTATGAAATTTATGGTCCGGTCGAAATCCTGAAATATCCACACCAAATTAAGATCTCCTTGAGTGACTTTGTAAAACCAAACTCATTTGCCGATGATTGGGACTTTGAAAGCATTAATAATATGATGTCTGACTTAGTGATGTCTGCTAAATTTACCAAACATGATTATTTGCAGGGTTCTACCAATTATGATAGTATGTACTGTTATAACCACTATGGTAACCATTTTCTACATAATTCTGCACAACCTAGAAATGTTTTAAATTATAATCAATGGGAACATTGTGCAACACCTCCAAAAGGAAGCTCAAGAACCGTTTACGACAAATACTCATATTTTTCAGGGTTTAACACAAGTAATGCTGAAACATTTTATTTTAAATTATCAAACAAGACAGGGACAAAAACCATGATAAACACAAAATTGATATATTCGGACTCATTTTTTGAAAAAATAAATACTTTTGGTTTTGATTATTGGGACAAAAATGTTGAATTGAAAAGTGTTTGGGGTACAAAAGATTGGCAAGTACAGGGTATAGAAGCTTTGTTTAGAGCCTGCATGATCCCAGAACAAATGATATTTTTAAATGACACTGTTCAACAAACCACCTGTCTTGGCCTAGCCAAAATCAAAGATTTTAATAAACCGTCTATTCCAAAGCCAACAATGTTTAGCAATAGCTCTACAGATGAAGAGATAGACGTAAATTATGTATTAAACCAAAACAGAACACATCCTGATTGGAAACAGTGGTTGATCTGGCCCACAGATACTAATAACTGTCAAGACAGATTCCTGAACAAAACACAGGGGTTCAAAATGACCAGGCCAGACCCTAGATATCCCCAAAGACATCACCCAGGGATAATAACAACCTACAGTGTGGGCAAATTATGCCTTCAATGGCTACAAACTTCCACACTGGCAGAAATTAAGCAACACCTAACTTTACTTACTGATGGTGCTGACTTGCGTGATTTCATAATGGGACCACGCAAACAGCGTCAAAAACGTTTCATAGCAGCCTCTGTATATGCAGCATACAATGAGGCCTGGAAGGTTACTCAAATTGAGACAGCAGAGAGAATACGGAAAATTGACCGTATTAATTTGGAAAAATCACTTTCTGTAGTGGACAATGGGTTAATGACTCTGTCCTCCAGAATTTTTTCTTTGGACAGCATTGTGTCTTCAGCAATCGACATATTATCGCAGGACTTACTGTTGCTACAACACGGTCAGTCCCAATTGCGTTCTATTGTACAGCTTGGCTGGACGTTACAAAACCTGCGTTCAGGCTATGTGCCTTGGCGTTTAATCAACACAACGTCACTATTCCAAATCTTTAACCTTACTGATAGACAAATCAGTATGGCGCAAAGGGGTGCTGATTATACAATCTTGAGCATTGAAAAACTCGAAAGATTACCAGTGACAATGTCAGAACGACCTGTCAGTGAATGGATAATACATGGGATAATTAATATTCCAATCTCAACCTTCAGGTTTCAATACTGCCAAAAATATATACAGGCTGGCATGTACGAGAAATTGGGAAAGGGGTACATTAAAACAACATGGAACCTGCCCTATTCACATGCATGTGTCAGTAATAAAGGACAGAAAGTGTTTCTTAGTGGCAACAATTGTGCGATGTCACTAAGTGGCACACTTCTGTGTAACGGAATTAGTTTGCATGGAGCCTGTGAAGGGAATTCATACAACCTTTCATGTCACCAGCAAGGCGCACCTGCAACAGAAATAGAACCATTCTTTCAAAGACTCTATAATGGGAGTTACATTCTAATTGTAGATCGCAGATGTTGTAGTCTTATGCCCGGGACTCCTTATCTCGTAACTACGACTGCGAAGGTCAAGTGCTGTGGACGCTCATTGTTCCCCAGCTCCTTTCCAGACAGGGAGGCAAGGGCATGGCCCAATTTGAAAATTACTTCTATTCGAATAGATACTTTAAGCAGAATGAAAACAGTGCTTCTTCAGACGCCTACCAGTCTCTCGTCATCAAAAGAGACATATGATCTACATGTCGCAAGGACGACTGCAGAGATACATTCGTTGTTATCAACTAATTCCCCCATACATTTCGCAGAAATACTAAACGAAATCTTAAATATTTCTGATACCAATGGGGTCTCAAAGGTATTTAAGACAGTATTTTCGATGGCATTAACACCATTCAAAGCCATACTGGGTATTTTTCCAGATTTTGTCCATTCGATTTTTGCGGACTTCCCCTGATCTTGGGACTAATTGCAGGAATACTATTCTTGGTCCTTATTTTTCGTTATGGCAACCCATGTCACAGACAAAACTCTTGCGACAAGGGAAGAAACAATCCTAGCCATTGGATACCGGGACCGGATATCAAAAATCCTGGGACTCTCCCGGCTTAGAGACCTGAACATGACTTGGTTTCTATCATTTCGACCAATGTGGCAAAGATGTGTTTTACCTGTATTAAGGTGTCTGCTATGCGGAGAAGAATGCGTGTTAGACACCTGTCTGACGCTACAATCGGATGCGCCAATGGATGCAGAAACATTGTGTAGAATTCACCAAAAAGGTAAGACCCGAACACAGGGTGGTGAACTCAAAGAACCGTTTATTTTAAAGTACACACTCCCGTGACCTCAGCCACAGCCTCTCGAACTACTGTCGCCTCAGTGTGTCCCCGGCGCTCGCCTTGGAACGCTGGTCGCGGTGACATTCTAAGTGACGTCACCGCGAGCAGCACCATCACATGCGAAGGCGCCGGGGGAGACAGAAAGAGGGAGATACCACACATCCCCCTTCCCTGCAGAAATAGAAAACATTAGGTAGAACAAGGAGCAGGAACCAGAAATAGAGAAAAGCTTACATTAGGCAGCAATATCAATGGTTACATCATTACATATTGGTTGAAATGCCTGGGAGGTCTAATCACTCTCCTGTTAGACCTGAGACCTGGGAGAGGGACGCCTGACGGCCTCCTGCTGGCGAAACCGCTATCCAGTCTAGGACCACTCTCCCCCCCCCTTGCACCTTCAGGGCCTTCTGCTGGAAGTTGGTACTTTACAACCCTCCCTAGGTTCCATATTTTTCCTTCTTGGGTTTTGACTGCATTCTTGAAAAGTTTTGTGATCTTTGTGGGACTGCTGTAGTCTGACCAGCTTGCCTTCCCTGTGGGAGCTCTGATTTTGATGTTGTCACCTACTTTGAAACCAACCTCCCGTGTGGCCTTGCGTTGGTCGTAACCTTCTTTTCTCACCCTCATGGCTTGTTCTTGCTTCCTCAGACTGTCCTTTTCTTTGGTTCGGTCTGACCACCCCTTGTGCCATTCCATCCACCCCTGGGTAAGCTTAGTGTTGGGTGTCCTTGCGCGGAGCAGTTCGAACGGGGTGACGCCCGTCGACTGATGCGGTGTGAACCTGTACGCTTCCAGACGCCTCCACACCTCTTCTTTCCAACTTATGCCACTGGCTTTGGCCAGCTGGATGCTCTCCTTGATGGTTTTATTAAAGCGCTCGACCATGCCATTGGTTTCTGGGTGGTACAATGAGCATCGCTTATGTCTGATGCCTCTTTCTTCCAGGAAGTCCTTCATCTCATTCGAGCATAGTTGCACTCCGTTGTCGGTGAGGATGTTGCTGGGGAGCCCCTCTCGGATAAATACTTCCTGCAAGAATCCGATGACGGTTTTTGTTGTGACTTCACTGACGAGTTTTATCTCCGGCCACCGAGAATACAGATCCACAAGCACCAAGATGTAAGGTGTCCGCAGTTCCCCAGACATCGGGCCCACGATGTCTAAAGCCAACTCGTCCCATGGTCCTGACGGGGGCGGCCTACACACCATGGGCGGTGTCTGTCGCTTCAGGACCTTGTCGCTGTTGCAGCACGGGATGCACTCCCTGATTCTTCTTTCTGTGACCAGGTCTATGTTCGGCCACCAATAACTTTCCCTGAGTCTTTGCTTGGTCTTGGTGATACCTAAGTGCCCTTCGTGAGCTATCTCGACCAGGTTGTTTCTCACAGCAGCTGGTGGCACGAGCCTTGTTCCCCTGAACAGGCATCCGTCAACAATGGTTAGCTCGTCCTTAACAGCCTGGAAAGGCCGTAGGTCTTCATCACCCTTGTCACCGTGCTTCCATCCATCCCTCACTCTTCTACAAACTTCTACCATGATCTTGTCCTCTTCCTGTGCCTTTCTCCACGTTTCTTCGCCCAACGCCTTCTGGATGGTGCAGACATTCTCAACCATGAATCCTTCTTCATCTTCATCTGTTATATCTCGCATTTCACTTGCTTCTACATCACTTACGAGTCTGGACAGGCAGTCAGCTGCGAGGTTCTGTGTTCCTGGGACATACTCGACATTGAATGTGTACTCCTGGAGACTGACCACCCAACGCCTTATTCTACTGGAGATGGCATCCAAACCCTTCCTGCTGAACACTTCTACCAGCGGTTTGTGGTCGGTTCGGAGGGTGAACTGCGTACCCCACAGGAAGTCTCTGAATTTACCTACCGCCCAGGATACTGCCAATGCCTCTTTTTCGATGACTGAGTAGTTGTTCTCAGATTTTTGGAGCGACCTTGAGGCGAAGGCTACGGTTTCTTCTCCTTCCACGCCTTTCTGAGTGAGGACAGCTCCCAACCCTTTTGCGCTTGCATCAGTGGTGAGGATCGTTGCCCGGCCGGGCAGGTAGGACCTCAAACTAGGGGCTTCTGCAAGAGCTCTCCTTACATCCTCGAACTCGCTCTGGCATTCTTGGCTCCATTTGAATTCGCTTTCTTTCTTCAGTAATAGCCTGATGGCGTAAGTCCTGCCTGCTAAGTTTCTAATGAACTTTCCATAAAACTCCAACATCCCCATGAATGACTTGATCTCGTCTTTGCTTTTGGGCGGTGACAGATTCACAATGGTGTTTTGCAGTTCGGCTTTGGGACGTATGCCTTCTGCTGTAATTTTGTGACCCAGGAAGTCCAACTCGGCACAGCTAAAAACACATTTGTTCTTCTTCACAGTAAGACCCTGGGACAAAAACCTCCTTAGTACACATCTCAGTCTCTTGTCGTGCTCCTCTTGGTTCTTAGCGAAAACCAACACGTCATCCTGGTAACACATGACGCCAGGGATGCCTTTCAGGATGTTGCTCATGATTCTTTGGAAAACGGCAGCCGCCGAGACTAGGCCGAAAGGCATCCTTTTGAACTTGTAAGCGCCCATGGGTGTCACAAAAGCAGTGAGTTCCTGAGACTCCTCGTGAAGTTTTATCTGAAAATAGGCTGAGGTGAGATCGAGGGTGGAAAACACCTTGGCACCTTCTAGCATTCTCATCATTTGGGTGATGTTCGGCAAGGGGTATCGGTCAACGACGACCTCTTTGTTGAGTGCCCTCAAATCTATGCAGATCCGGACTGACCCATCCTTTTTCTTCGCTGCCACGATGGGCGCCAACCATTCGGTCGCTTCTACAGGTTCGATAACTCCAGCCTTGCACAGTTTCTCAAGTTCAGTTCTGACTTCCTCCTGAATGGCTATGGGGAGTCTTCTGACTTTAGCCACAACGGGCTTGGCATGTTCCTTCAATTTTATTTTGTGACAGTAGTTCTTCAAACACCCAAGCCCTTCCCTAAACACCTCTTCAAATTCTCTAGTGATGTCAGCCTCCCCTTCCTGTATCTCCTGTATCAAAATCTGGGGATTGCTGTTGGGATTGAGGTACACTCCAACCCCTTTTGTGCACGCCACCCCAAAATGTTGTCTCCTACAGTGGACACATATACTTTTGACACGGTAGACCTGTTTCTGTACTCAATTCTACTCAGGAAGTATCCTTTCATGGAGATGGGGCGCCCCGCATACCCTCCTGGTCTCAGGTCTAACCTCTTAAGAATTATCTTTCCTTTGGACACACGTGAGAACTCCTTGGCATTGATAATAGTTATTCTGGAACAGGAGTCAAACAATGCATCTAGATCAACCTCCCCTACTTTTATGGTGTCTTTAGGACTATCGACTTGATCTTCATCAACCTGTGCTGTAACTTCTGTACACATGGGGTTTCTGGGACTAGGCGCCTTCAACTCTTTTACTTGCACAACCAACTCGTCGCACACTACATTCGTTCTGTCTCTACTCTGCCTACTGGCCCCCTGCCCACTCTTGCAATACTGCTTGAAATGGCCTTTCTTACCACACTTGTTACACGTGAACCTGAGGGCGGGACATTCCTTGTCGTTGGCCAGGTGCCCTTGTTTTCCACACCTGTAGCAGGTACCTCTGTATGACCCTCCCGGCCTGCCTTCCTTCTGCTCCTTGCCCACTGCCTTCTGACCCTTAACTACCGACACAGTCTCGCATTCAGTCACTACCTCACTGACATTGGTCCTTTCATCATTCTTTTTCTCCCCTGCATCTTGCTTAATCTCCTTGACGCACTGTAACATGTGCTCTACCTGCTTAGCTATGATAAGGACCTCTCTCAAAGGCGGGTCATCCTTAAGCCATAGCTCCTCATGCACTCGCTCCATCCTGCAGGTCAAAACAAACTGGTCCTTAATCCTCTCCTCGCTTGCTCCCCCAAACTTGCACGTTGCAGCTAACTTCCTCAACTCAGACACAAAATCTTCTATAGACTCCCCCTCCTTTTGTGCCCTCTTGCCAAAATGGTACCTCTCCATTATGGTGCTGGTCTTGGGGAGGTAGTGCAAATCTAACTTCTTGAGACTAATTTCAAATTCATTCAGACCTCTTGCCTCCTGTGCCCCTAAATCCGGGAGATGGTCTAGGACTTCCTCTCCCTCTGCGCCCAAGTAATAGGCTAGTAATGCAACCTTCCTTTCAAGACCTAAGTTGGGCCCGCAAACAGTAGCGTAATTGAGGAACACCTTTTTCCATTTTTTCCACAGGATGGTGGGATCTCCTGGGTTAATCAAAAAGAAGGGTGGAGGGGTCACACTTTGCATATTTAATTCACAAATAGCAGAGGGAAACTCTTATTCTTTAAGATGTACCTACCCTCCGTATGACTAGCTGCGCACAGTGGGAACCTGAAATCTAAGCCAAATAACCGTGACTACAGAAAAGAGTGAGCTACCATTGAGAACCTTTACACAGGAGAGGAAATGCCTAACCAACCCTGCACATACACATAAAGATAAAATCTGCCCCTCGAAAATTCAGTACTGAGCTGTAAAGTTCTGAGACAGTGATGTTTCCTTTGTGCAATCTGTCAGGACAGTACTCCAATCAACGTAGTCTCATGCTGTGTTCTCAATAGTGCAACCACCTGATGTTTTTCACTGTACACACTGCGCTGCCAGCTGCCCCACAGTCATGCAGGCATGAGGCTAGGATTATTCTGACAAAGAAACGCTGTCGTGCTGCGCTTGTAGGCTCCTTTCCCCTTCCACGTCGCGCTCTCAGAGGTCTCTGGGTGTTTTACACACGTTCTTCGCAGCAGCCAAAACACCTTCCTCTTCCTCGCAGCGCTGGTAAGTGCGCGTCAAATAACAGTCCAAACTGCTATGTTTCAGGAGAGCACTCCAGCTCCTATACTCCTCACTTCTAGCGCTGCCCTGTGAGAACTTCCCTTAGCAGGATGCCAATTGTCAAACTCCACTATCGCAGGGGCCCGGAGCAGGGAGGGTACATCAAAGAAGGCCAGGCTTTGCTCGCCCCAGTGGCGACAACACGCAACGCTGCCCTGCTGATGACAAAAGAAGCGCGCGGTGAAAGACTCAAATGCCGGACTGGGAACTATGCGCTTGGCTCTCGCTTAGAATCACAGCTCCGTTGGCGCTTTAATTTGCCGCTGGCAGGGGCCGACATGAACCGGAAGGTTTCCTCACCTTGTGAGTTGTCAAAAGTCACAGTTCGCCACACACAACGTGGGCGGAAGACCAGAGTCTGAGTGGATTTCACACGCCCCTGTGTTGTTTATGCCAAACGCTTCCCTAATTGCGCGTAGAGGGGACGCGCGATCACAGCCTTTACTTCAATTCCGTGACAGGAGGCTCGAGCGGAGCTTGCGCCAATATTTTAGAATGTTCCTTGAGGGATAATTTCCTCCCCGCTAGCCAGGCTGATGCACATTAAATTTCCGTCAGTATCAGCGCTTTATACATGCTGCGCTTGCGTCAGGTAGACCGTCAAAGTGCTGATAGGGTGCGCGCTGTAGGCACGAAAAGAGTCACCTTACTTTGTTTGATGACCAGGGCAGTTCTTCTCTTCACACGCCTTACACCGCTCACAGCTGTCGGTTACCAGATGGTCCTCGGGTCACATTTACTTCTCGCTTGAAACGGAGGCTCACAGCGACGCTTGCTTCCGTGTAAAATTCTCAGCTGTCATCCTTGAACCTTCGTTTATGCTGCTGCAGTTGCGATTTTCTTTCTTGGCGTGTTGAGGTCACAGGCTTTAACCCTCGTCGCCAGTGTAGAATTCACCAAAAAGGTAAGACCCGAACACAGGGTGGTGAACTCAAAGAACCGTTTATTTTAAAGTACACACTCCCGTGACCTCAGCCACAGCCTCTCGAACTACTGTCGCCTCAGTGTGTCCCCGGCGCTCGCCTTGGAACGCAGGTCGCGGTGACATTCTAAGTGACGTCACCGCGAGCAGCACCATCACATGCGAAGGCGCCGGGGGAGACAGAAAGAGGGAGATACCACACATTGTTGAGCCCGATCAAGGTTCATGCTTTGTGCTGCCCTCAAAGGCTACCAATCCTGATGACGGCATTCCTGGAAGCTTCACCACTACGATTGATGGGTAGTGAAGTTCAAGATGAAAGCAGCATCGATCAGGTACGACCTTCTGTCAGCAATGCGAATCAGAATGTCAATGGAGACAATCATGCGCACGAATGCATGATTACACCTATTTCCGAGTTAGTGGAACTTTCCCAGGAAGCTGTTGACAGCTTTTTCGAAAGCCTGAATGATATGATGTTCTCTCCAGAGCAGAAATAGAGACTTTTGAGCAAGCTCGCACACGGCGTTCCCTGAATTCGGCCTTCAACTTTAAAAATAAAGTCACATGAACAATTTTCCCTCCAGTTCACGGACAGCAAGTTTTTCAGCAGCCCCAAAATATTTTTGCATATTTTTCGGGACACTATCTTCTGCTTAAAGTAAGAACTATTCTTAGAGAACTAAGGTTTCTAAATTTTAGATAGCATATAGACATTAGCTGCCCGCTGGTATGTTCATAAATATTTTATTCTGTGATGGAATGGTCTCGAACTTTTTTTCTGTATTAAGAGCCATTTCATGTGTAATTTCTCATATACCAAATAAGCAATAATGTATACAAATGCGTGATTACTTTAGCATTATTCCATAGCTTGAGTGCATGCAATACATATGACTGCAATTTTTCTGTATATTTGAAAATTTCAAAATGCATTTATGTATTTTGGGGTGGTAAGGTATACACTATACTCTATAGTATGTTGTACTATGTTATACTATGCATAGATTAGTAAATATGACCATAGTTAGCGTGGAGTGGGTGTGATGTATTCCTATAGGTTCTGAATCGATCCCCCTATTCCTGACCCTATTCTGGTTAGAAAACTAACAAGTTAACTAAGTAATCAGCCCATGAGGCAGAAAAACCCCATGATGCAGATACCGTTATCTGACGCAGTCACACTACGGCACAGGAACGTGTTATCTGATTAGGTCATAACGCTTGCGATCTAATTAGACAAGCGATATTCCTCCAGCCCCTGATAAGGCATACGGAGTTCTCATAACAAATCAAACCTATGACAACCTGGGCAAAACCCTGCGGCCATTGTTTTGATTTCACCGAGAACTTCAGCAAAAGAATGTGCTAACGAGCAAGTCGTATGACATCCTTATTGACGTATCTATGTCCATCCTTACGTCAATCTCGGCACCTTAAAGGTATAAATATTACCGATCTTGCCCTATGCAAACACACGCGTGGTGACGAGACGGAGCAGCCATACTTGCCGAAGCCCAAAAGCAGAGCAGACCCCGCTGGCAGCAGCCCCGCCTTTCTGACGCGCTGAGAACGAGAAGCTGCTTTCTCCTGCCGAGAAACCAAGCACCGGCGCTTCCGGGTAGCCCTCGCAGGCAGCCTGGAATATCGAGACCAGAGAAAGAGATACCATTCCTCATTCATCCTAACTTCCAGGTACAGAACTGAATAACCCCTCACAGAGAATTCTTAAGTTATTTCACTTGGCAAAAACAAACTTAACTTAAACTGTAACTTTCTATTCCCGCCCTCGTATTAGACTTAGGTCAGGTACACGGGGTAGGCGTATCTAGAAACACCAGTTGAGTACGTTTAGTCAAATGTATATGTGTATGTAATATATTTTATTCATTTTAAACATCTTATGGCTTAGAAACCATATCAATGTTTTTACAGTATTATTTTATACTGCTGCTTTTAATGTATGCACTTTACTTAACTATAAGTATTGCAATAATATCGATCCATTTCTCTTGTATGAGAAAAGAGACTGATCAATAAATAACACCTTTTTATTGAACACGCCCGTCTCTTCCTTTTCTCTACAATCTGATGAGACTAAGAATGCATGTACTGACTGAGTAAAATAAATTGCCTTTTGTTCACACGACTCTCGAGATTTACTCTTGATTAGGGGAGAGCAAAGTTGTCATGTTCTATGGTTGTCAGAAACTAAATCCCTTCTTGTCTAATCAGGGAAGTTTATTCTTTCCTGAACATTCGAGAAAGTTTCTAGTGAACTCTGAGCTAAGCTGGCAAACCCAAAACTTTAAGTCTAATATCGACAGTAGTAGACCTAGTTAACGTCTGGTCTAGGCCTTTACTATTGTAGGTATTATTCCAATGCGCAGAGCCTATTGGGATGATAGGAGCTACACTACAATATTTTTTTGAACGTTAATTTCTCAAAATCCACTGGAGCACATATCTTGAGACCTAGCAAAGGCACATCGGGCAAACAGTCTCTACAATTTTGCCAAGTTTCATAGAAATCCATTCAGCCGTTCGAGCTAAAAGTGAGTCCAACCGCCCTATGGAAAACTCAATGTTAAAAACACGTTTTGGGACCCCCCTTTTTTCTCGGCCCTGCTTGACGAAACCCCCCCAAACTTTCAGGGGACGCTCAGAAACAAAATGTGCCATTTTCCTGAAAATGTCAGCCAATTCCGTCCATCAACGCCAAAGTTATTCAACATAGAATTTTCAGAAATCCCTATTAAAAAAAATCCTAACTATATATACCTACTGGCGACCGCCAGTAGGTAATATATATATATATATATATATATATATATATATATATATATATATATATATATATATATATATATATTACCTACTGGCGGTCGCCAGTAGGTATATATAGTTAGGATTTTTTCTCTATGGGTTTTTTTTGAAAATTCTATGTCTAATAACTTTGGCGTTTGTGGACGGAATTGGCTGAAATTTTCAGGAAAATGGCACATTTTGTTTCTGAGCAGCCCTTGAAAATTTGGGGGGGGGTTCGTCCAGTGGGGGCCGAGAAAAAAGGGGGGTCCCAAAACGTGTTTTTAACATTGAGTTTTCCATAGGGCGGTTGGCCTCACTTTTAGCCCGAACGGCTGAATGGATTTGCACGAAACTTGGCAAAATTGTAGGGACTGGTAGCCCGATGTGCCTTTTGTAGGTCTCAATATATGTGCTCCAGTGGATTTTGAGAAATTAACGTTTAAAAAAAGATATATATCTGTAACAGCGGACCGGGCAGCGGCCCAGGACGCGTACTTTTCGCGCAACGGAGCTTTGTGAAGCGAAGCTGATTGGTTCTCTGGCGTCTGTCAACATTCCAAACAGTCCGTAGCGGCCGCCATCTTGTCTCTCGGTAGGATCGAGAGACAAGAGGAGGCCAAAGCGAAGGGGCAAATGACCATAAGGGGGAATAGTAGATCCTCGCTGACCCCCTAGGTTTGATGTGGAGGTTTTAAAAGGGCCCCGCGGGGCAAAAAATATAATAATAATAATAATCGAACGGCTGAATGGATTTGCACGAAACTTGGCAAAATTGTAGGGACTGGTAGCCCGATGTGCCTTTGCTAGGTCTCAATATATGTGCTCCAGTGGATTTTGAGAAATTAACGTTCAAAAAAAGATATATATCTGTAACAGCGCTCCGCCTCGCGTAACGGAGGTTTGCGAAGCGGATTGGTCATTCTGTCACTGGGCTATAGTTGGGCTACATCTGGCTGATATTTGGGCTACATTTGTTTTTTTGTGTGTCTGGCGGCCATCTTTGGGCTACATTGGGCTACATTGGGCTTCATTGGGCTACATTGGGCTACATTTGGGCTCCAACATATATATAGGCCAATGTAGCCCAATATATATTTTTCAAAGTTAATTTTCGTAAAAACCACTGGAGCATATATCTTGAGACATAGCAAAGGCACATCGGGCTACCAGTCCCTACAATTTTGCCAAGTTTCGTGCAAATCCATTCAGCCGTTCGAGCTAAAAGTGAGTCCAACCGCCCTATGGAAATGAAGGAAATGAATGGGTAATTTGTAATTAGCAAATAGCTAATCGCAAACTAGGAATGGTAAAGAATCGCTATTTATTCCTTAAAGTTCGCTATTTAGGAAATGCAAAAAACTTTGATGATACATATGGCGGTTCATCTCTAACAAGATAAGAAGCATAGGGATACATTTATGATGACTGGCGCATCACCAGGGATGTGTTAGTCATTCTGTGCCGCTGTTCCGTCACCTATGGTGTGCTGCATTTACAATGCGGCGCATCATGGGGCAAAAACAGCACAGATGCGTGATGTATCTGTGCCGTAAAGGTGGCGCATTGCTGGAGTTGTATTGCAAGTGTGATGAAGCTCCAGCAAGGGTCGGGGGTGCCCCTGTCGCAGGGTTTCTGTTCTCACACAGAACTGTGGACAGAGGATTGGAACCTCGGCGAATTAGGGTGTCCCAAAACTCACGTTAGTAATCAAAAACTCCTTAGCAAGCTAGGTACAGTGTCACATTGGATATAACAAACTCTCAATGTTTAGACAATCCAGAATATGAACTTATAGTACCTCAGGATACGTGGAACTCATGAACAGTCGGTCGTTATATATTTCTTAGAAACCAGAACATGGAGTTAAGAAGAACACATGTGTATTTGAAATGTTTATTTACTAATGCCGTCTTCTGAGGCGTAGTATCTTAGATTATACAAGTACACATATTATCAGTAGCAAAATTACCAGCATAGTCAGTAGTACATAAAAAGCGAATGGTGACAGTATGTTAACATGCTGTAAATGAATAAGAGTTAGCAACACTTATAAGCAGCCGCGGGCCGTGGAGGGAGTTACGGTGAGGCAGGGAGGCGGGGAGGGGGAGAAGCAGGGTGGAGAATACAAGTACACATATTATCAGTAGCAAAATTACCAGCATAGTTACTAGTACATAAAAAGCGAATGGTGACAGTATGTTAACATGCTGTAAATGAATAAGAGTTAGCAACACTTATAAGCAGCCGCGGGCCGTGGAGGGAGTAACGGTGGGGCAGGGAGGCGGGGAGGGGGAGGGGCAAGGTAGAGAGGGCTCCACCCTGCTTCTCCCCCTCCCCGCCTCCCTGCCTCACCGTAACTCCCTCCACGGCCCGCGGCTGCTTATATCTCACCCTCCCTAATACACATATTATATTATTTGCTAAGAAGGTCTCTTTGTGTTGGTTTAGGGCGTGCCCATACTTTAGTGTCTTAGATTTGAAGGAATCACATCAGCATACACCAGCTCTCTCTTCATGTGAACCGCATCAACTGTTGTGTATGTGTGTTCGGCAAAGCAATATAAAACCCGCCTCATGCCCAGAATTGGCAGAAGTTGCACTTATGTTATGAGTATGAAGTCGTGGAGATCAGACCTCATAACAATTCTGTATCGTGTTGTTCTTGAAACTTTAGCACTCGCTGTACAGATATAGTTTAACAAGCAAAGCAGATAGTAGAGCAATAACATATTATTCTCATGTAAACCACGATGAACTACTAGGTGGAAAGCTAAAGCAACAACTAAGTGTCGTGTGCAGAAGTTGCAAAAAAGGAAAAATGGCGTTTAAACCGGTAATGAGCCCATGCTAACTTAACACGGTGTAAAGATATCCAGGACCTAGATGACACCTCCCCATGATCCGGAAACGAACTGAATAAGATAATAGAAGTGCCATCTCATGAGAGTAGATTGCAAGTTTATATGTGGACGGTCCGCAAGGTAAAGCATTAAAAACTAGGAAAATTTAATGCTAAAGAAAAATAAAACAGCCAAGTACTTTATCGAGTCTTAAGCCAATAGGCAAGGTAAATAATAAAAACTTGACAAATAAGTCAATGAATTGTCAATGAAATGCTAGTACTCAGCATATCAAACATGAAAAAGGTCTATGACATAACTGTGTATGCAAAATAAGCTGCAACAGCCTCCAATAGGAAGTCACCGTCTTCATCCGAAAACAGTTCAGCCATCCAATTTAAAAGCGGAAAAGAGCATACGTGCTCTCCCAGCACCGGATCCTCTATCACCATCAGAGGACAGCTCGGTGGGTTTTCAAGAAAGCTCTGTTCCAAGAAAGACTGTGCTGCCGCCAGTAAATTCCAGGGACCAAGTAGTCCATGCATCAATGCCACAGCCATAATCCTTTCGCCAGGACAAACCAACTCGTGAGTAATGATAGGAGTCATCAGCTGATTAAAGTCGACGTCAGGAGAAACCGGTCCGCAGAGACACAAATCAATGGCCCAATCGAAATCACAGGTCAGGCCGTGAAATACAGGCTGGACACAGGTGAAGTAGGAGAATCGAAAAGATAATCCATATGCCGTGCTTAATATCGCCAACGGCATTGTGCCATAATATTCTAGCATGCGATTGCGGAACAGTGTCAGCAGCTGCAGGGTGGGAGGTTGCATAGGAGGGACATCCATATTTAAAAATGTAAAAAAGCACAAGAGCGTCCGCTGGTAATGCAAGTAAAAATGCCAATCCACGAACCAGAGTGGAGAAAATAGAATGAAAGGAATCAGGGATGACTCCAAAGATTTTCTCAAATGAAGTCACGAGACCACTGGTAACAACTTTAAAAAAGTGCGCCAGGGTCTTTGTGGAGGATGCGTTAAAGATAGTCGGAACCATCTTGCTGAAATTGAAAGGCAAATCTGAATTAAAAGTATTCCTTTTATCGTAACAGTAAGTGAACGGGTTATTTGCTGCAGAAATGTTCTATTTCCTCCCACACATGAACATAGGGAGTTTTCAATCTGGCCACAAATACCAACCTTGGGACAGATTTCAACGGCATGGCAAGAATAAGAGCTCTTTTGTCTCAGAGAGAGGTGGCCTTGAGTTCGGCCCGTGAAACTTTCGTGCTTCACATAGCGAACACCCGTACAGAGGTGCAGACCCTTTTCAATTAACTCAGAACAATCTTCATTATTGAGCATCAAATAACTACCATTTTCCAACAACTTGAACGTGGGGATGATAGCAGGAACTGGCGTGCCTTGCAACACGCAAGCCATATTTGGTCGGTGTTTGTTGCATGAACCGTGTAACTGTATGTGCCTACACATTAGTGAATGATCTGGCGTCTCAGTGCATTCCTCTCCATTCAGATAAACTTCTTGATCATCTTTGAAACATCTGTATGTGTATGGAAGCGACCAGACCTCATGAAGAAAAGCACTACCTAAAGGTTCATAACGACCTATTGGTATATATTTCATACAATTTGAAAACTTATATAAAGCAAAAGGCAGCGTTATTAAACCGTGGATAAGGCACGTTGCCAAAAAACCCGCAATCCTCTGCTGATGATGTCACTGAGCATGTCATGAATGATGTAATATGTGACATCATCAGCAGTGGATTACGGGTAATAGTATCTCTAGTTTACTCCCCTATAGCTGTCTTTCTTTTAACATAAGTGTCTGTTTCCTTCCCTTATACTTACTGTTTTTGGTTCGCTTCTAGTTCGCGTACCGGCGAGCGAACTGGGAAGCGAACTAAGAGAAATAGAGGTTGGCACAGTTCCAAATATTGTACCAATTTTTTAATAACGGGGAGGTAGTTCTGAAAAGAACTTTTTTTTTTATTGTTTTTGTTGTTTTATATTTTTTTTATTATTTTTCGGAACATTTTTTTACTTTTTTTGAATTTTTCTGAGGTTTTATATTTTTTTGGGTTTTTTTGGTGGGGGCAATGAAAACGATTCACTGTAAAGGTCTCAACAGGAGCAACAAAACAAAAAAAGAAGTATTTATTATTTTGGGCGTTTCGTACAAACTTGCATATGATAGTCAATAGCTCTGTTGATCAGAGTGATGCTTTTTTCTCCGTAGGAAATGAATCCATCGCAAAATACGCAGGTGTGTTTTACTTCACCAAATTTCATTTGTATATTTGGCACCATCTCCCTGCCCTCTGGTCCCGTTACTTCCGGTACAACAGATCTTCTGGCCATAATAGGGAGATTATCTAGGTCGTTCCGAAACTGTGCAGCACTGTAGTTGTTAGGATGCCACCTAGTCATATGGCGATGCATTGTGTAGTTTCCAAAACTGTATTTTTTCTCGGTTCCTCTGGACAGTCTATCTTGACATATAAGGCAAGTTACGTATCTTGCATTTACTTTTTTCTGACCTTTGGGAATTTTAAAAAATTGCCAAATGAAGTTTTCTTTCCGGTGAGACGTCTTGGGCTGCTCAGGCAAAAACTGCCTCTCTTCGTGCTCGTCGTCCTGTTCCTCTTCTTCCTCTTCTTGTTGAATTATAACTTGAGCAGGTGGTCCACTCTTCCTTGGATGTGGTGGAGGTGGTGGGGAAGCACCAGCTGAAGCTACTAAAGAAGCCATTGCTCAGTGATCACAAAGGGTCTTTCTCTCACAATGATGAAAGTCAGAGTGAGGAAAGAAGGAGGGATTTTCATCATTTGGGAAAAACAAGAGTTCTCAACCAATCAAAAGTGTTCATTTTAGATTATATGACCTAGTCTTACATCATTAGGAAACCAAAAGTGAAATGAACCAATGAAAAGTGTTATTACCAAGTCACATGACTTGCTGTGTTTACGTTAAGCGCTTTGCAGGGCCTCACGGTTTGCTTCCAGAAACCTGCGCTTTGCGACTCGCTTCGCGTACCAGTTCGCTAACGTAGCACGTCATATGACGTATCACGCGACAACGTGGAACGTCATGCGGACGGGAGGCGTCACGATGTTGTTTTCTAACGCGGCACTTGCGGTAAAGAAACGTTTACCGGCTCGCGGTCTATTTCGCGGCCTCAAGGTCAGCTAACGGGAAGCTTCCCGATTCGCGAAGCGGGAACGTAGAAAAAAAAATATTAAAAAAAAAAATTATTCATAAACATATAAAATATATTTTTGGATTTAAAGAAGAATACATTTTACAGCTACAGATATTAGCTGTTAAAAAACCAATGAAATTCACAGAAAAAACCATAGGTTATAGACCATATATAGTTAGGAATTAGCATTTACAAAACCTTGAAAATTCACTGAAAAAACCATAGGTTATAGACCATATATAGTTAGGAATTAGCATTTAGAAAACCTTATTTTACTCACACAAAACCATTGAAATTCCATATATAGTTAGTTGCACTAACTATATATCGCGCACCCGCAATCCACTGCTGATGATGTCACATATTACATCATTCATGACATGGTCAGTGACATCACTGATGACATCACTGATGACATCTCAAATGACATCACTGATGACATCACTGATAACAACATCCAGTGATTTTTTGTTTCTGTAAAGTTTAAATATGTCTTACATATTAAAGAATGAGTGGATGTGTAAGTGTCTGGACGAAGGATTTAGTAGGTGCATGACTGACTGTATGAGTGAGTGATTAAATGTGTCTCACTGAGTGCATGGGTTAGTGACTAAACTGTCTTAATTTGTGCATCATTATGTCTGTTGTTCTGTAAACTGCTGCATGTGTTGATCAGTAGCTATATGAGTAACTATATGGGTTATTGATTGATTGCCCAAGTATTTGTATGGGAGACTGAGTGTGTGTGTGGCTAGCTGGGAGGTGTGTGACTCTGTGCAGATCAATGTGTACTTGTATCAATGATTGTATAAGAAGGTAAGTATGTGTTAGTATATGTTTGAAAATGTAAGGTGCTCTATGTTTAACTGTATAGACCAGAAAATGGAAGTGTCATTGATTCTTTACAGGACTGACTAGGTGTGTGAGTAACTCCATGGATGAGTGGCAGACTGTGAGTGTCTGTATAGGTGTATGAGTGCATATGATAGTGTTGTAAAGATGAGTGATTGTATGTATGAATGATTGTATGGGTGAATGAGTGAAGGTGTGTGTAGACGTAGCAATCAGTGAGTGCGTACGTAGTAACTAGTATTGGTGTGTCAATGGTTTCAAAAATTATACTCTGTATTTAACACTGGGTGAAACAGAGGTTATATTAAAATGTGAGGAGATGCATTGTATTGTCACATGAATGATATCATCAGTGATGTGGTCATTGATGTCAAATGAGATGTCATCAATGATGTCATCAGTGATGTCATTTGAGATGTCATCAGTGATGTCATCAGTGATGTCACTGACCATGTCATGAATGATGTAATATGTGACATCATCAGCAGTGGATTGCGGGTGCGCGATATATAGTTAGTGCAACTAACTATATATGGAATTTCAATGGTTTTGTGTGAGTAAAATAAGGTTTTCTAAATGCTAATTCCTAACTATATATGGTCTATAACCTATGGTTTTTTCAGTGAATATATATATATATATATATATATAACATTTCTATGGCAAAATGAAACCCCTCATTTTGTTCCTTTTCAAATTAAATGTATTAAGTGTTACCACTTTATTCCAATCAAGATGACTTCAGGTGTGCCATACTTTTGTCATAAGTAAGACTGTTAGCGTTCTAGTTGTTCTTTAGAACACTCTGGGACATTCTGTCATTGGGCTATAGTTGGGCTACATCTGGCTGATATTTGGGCTACATTTGGGCTCTTTTGTCTCTGGTGGCCATCTTGGGAGACTGCATATCAGAATTTTTTTAATGAAATATAAGAGGATTTGAGAAGTCACTCAAAATGTGCCCTAATTTTTCTTTCTTCAGCACTAATCATAATTTCTATGGCAAAATGAGCCCCCTCATTTTGTTCCTTTGAAAATTAAATGTTTTAAGTGTTAACACTTTATTCCAATCAAGATGACTTCAGGTGTGCCATACTTTTGTCATAAGTAAGACTGTTAGCGCTCTAGTTGTTCTTTAGAACACTCTGGGACATTCTGTCACTGGGCTATAGTTGGGCTACATCTGGCTATTTGGGCTACATTTGTTTTTTTTTGTCTCTGGTGGCCATCTTTGGGCTACATTGGGCTACATTGGGCTACATTGGGCTACATTTCGGGCTCTAACATATATATAGCCCAATGTAGCCCAATATATATTTTTCAAAGTTAATTTTCGTAAAAACCACTGGAGCATATATCTTGAGACATAGCAAAGGCACATCGGGCTACCAGTCCCTACAATTTTGCCAAGTTTTGTGGAAATCCATTCAGCCGTTCGAGCTAAAAGTGAGTCCAACCGCCCCATGGAAAATTCAATGTTAAAAACACGTTTTGGGACCCCCCTTTTTTCTCGGCCCCCGCTTGACGAGACCCCCCCAAACTTTCAGGGGACGCTCCGAAACAATATGTGCCATTTGCCTGAAAATTTCAGCCAATTCCGTCCATCAACGCCAAAGTTATTCAACATAGAATTTTCAGAAATCCCTATTCAAAAAAATCCTAACTATATATACCTACTGGCGACCGCCAGTAGGTAATATATACATACACATACATATATATAAATGCATATGCATATATATGCATATATATATGTGTATATGTGTGCGTGTAGAGAGAGGTAGAGAGGTAGAGGTGTAGAGGTAGAGAGGTAGAGGTAGAGAGGTAGCGGTAGAGAGGATGAGACTAGTAGAGAGAGAAGTAGAGAGAGGTAGAGAGGTAGAGAGTAGAGAGTGAGTAATAGAGAGTAGAGAGTGAGTAGTAGAGAGTAGTAGAGAGCAGTAGAGAGAGTAGCAGAGAGTGAGTAGTAGAGAGTAGTAGAGTGAATAGTAGAGTGAGTAGTAGAGAGTAGTAGAGAGTGAGTAGTAGAGAGTGAGTAGTAGAGAGTAGTAGAGAGTAAGTAGTACAGTGAGTAGTAGAGAGCAGTAGAGAATGAGTAGTAGAGAGTAGTAAAGAGTGAGTAGTGGGGAGTGGTAGAGAGTGAGTAGTAGAGAGTGAGTAGTAGAGAGTAGTAGAGAGTGAGAGAGAGAATAGTAGAGAGTAGTAGAGAGTGAGTAGTAGAGACTAGTAGAGAGAGAGTAGTAGGGAGTGAGTAGTAGAGAGTGGTAGAGAGTGAGTAGTAGAGTGAGTAGTAGAGAGTGAGTAGTAGAGAGAGAGTAGTAGAGAGTGAGTAGTAGAGAGTAGTAGAGAGTGAGAAGTAGAGAGTGAGTAGTAGAGAGTAGTAGAGAGTGAGTAGTAAAGAGTGAGTAGTAGAGAGAGAGTAGTAGAGAGTGAGTAGTAGAGAGTAGTAGATAGTGAGTAGTAGGGAGTGAGTAGTAGAGAGAGAGTAGTAGAGAGTAGTAGAGTAGTAGAGAATGAGTAGTAGAGAGTGAGTATTTGAGAGTAGTGGAGTAGGAGAGAGTAAGTAGTAGAGAGTAGTGGAGAATATTCCAAAGTTTTGCACAGCACCACTTGCACAATAAGTCCAATCAAATCATATAACTTAGAGTCCTTATTGAAGCGCTGAATCTTGGTGTATATTCAAATGCTTTTATTTTCCTTAAGTTTATGTACCACAGCCAGCCGAAACGTTTCGTTCTGTACAACAGAACTTCTTCAGGGTGTTCTTATTTCCTTCAAGTTATGTCGGTATCCTGTTGTCATATAACTAGATATTTCTTCCAAATGTTAGACGAGACGTAAGTACATTCTTATTCAAAGTGACTGGGTATCAATTTTACCCACACAATTCGGGCAGACTTGAATAATTTATAGCATCCTCAAAGTCAGTCTTTCAAAAATTCCAAAGTATAGGACTTGATAATCCAAATCCAAATGTTTCTCAAGAAAAGTCATTTTCAATCGTTCGGAATAGCGGTGTTTGGGCAGACATGACCCAGGGACCCCCAGTATGCAAGGGGAATTAGTTCCCCCTCTGCAAACGCGCCAGTGGCCTGCGGTGCAGAGAGGTGTAAAAAGGGGCATAGCCTCATTACACCTCTGTGCAATGCAGCCCCCTGGAGCATACTGGAGGTTCCAGGTGTGCTAGTTGGCCCCCAGGGACCCCTAGTATGCAAGGGGAATTAGTTCCCCCTCTTCAAACATGCACGGGGGCTGCGTTGCAGAGAGGTGTAAAAAAGGGTGTGGCCTCATTACTCCTCTCTGCAATGCAGCCCCCTGGCGCATACTGGAGGCTCCTGGTGGGCTAGTTGGCCCCCAGGGACCCCCAGTATGCAAGGGGAATTAGTTCCCACTCTGCAAACGCGGCAGGGGGCTGCATTGCAGAGAGGTGTAACAAGGGGCATAGCCTCATTACACTTCTGCAATGCAGCCCCCTGGCGCATACTGGAGGTTCCAGGTGGGCTAGTTGGCCCCCAGGGGCCCCCAGTATGTTCCCCCTCTTCAAACATGCACGGGGGCTGTGTTGCAGAGAGGTGTAAAAAGGGGCTTGGCTTCATTACACCTCTCTGCAATGCAGTCCCCTGGCGCATACTGGAGATTCCTGGTGGGATTTCAGGCCTTATATAGTTAGGAATTAGCATTAAAAAAAACTTTGAAATTCACTGAAAAAACATAGGTTTCAGGCCTTATATAGTTAGGAATTAGCATTTAAAAAACCTATGAAATTCACTGAAAAAACCATAGGTTTCACACCAGTTAGAGTTAGGAATTAGCATTTAAAAAACCTATTAAATTCACTGAAAAAACCATAGGTTTGACACCGGTTACAGTTAGCTGGAAACTTTACTGACATAAAACCATTGAAATTCCCACGTTATAGTTAGTTGGACTCACTATAACTTGCGCGCCTGCAATGCACTGCTGATGACGTCACATATTACATCACTCATGACATGGTCAGTGACATCACTCATGACATCACTGATGACAACATCCTTGTGACAGAGTGACAGACCTCCTTTCAGTGTAATGCAACCCTTGAAACACATATTCAAAAATAGAAACTAAAATTTTCAAAAAAATAGAGATACCCATACCAGTTACAACAACCAATTCAGTAATACCACCATCTATATACACATCCACTCATTCACCAACAGTTCTATATAGTCACTCATACATATATTCACTCATCATATGTAGTGAAACACCTATACATTCTGTTACACACCGACAGTCATCCAAAAGTTACTCACACACATAATCACACATGCAAATAAACTATTGAACATCCATTTATTTGCATATACAGTTATACACACACTACCACCTTACTTCTAAGGAAACTTACACATACTTACTCTCCTAAACAATCACTTATAGAAACACATACTTATTTAAACAAGAACTCTTTCAATCTCTCACTCTCACATCTACTCACTTATATACATCAATACTCACATATACTAGATTAAAACATATGTAGTTACTGATAAAGACACTAGTGAGACAGTCATTCACTCATTAACACACACACATATACACACTCATCCACCCATACAGTCCTGCACATATGCTGTCTTCAAAACACATACAAACAGTGAGTCAGTCATTGATGCATCTATGTGCTAAGTAACACCCCCACCAAACCATACAGACACTCATACTGATACTAAAAAAAAATCTAATAACCCAAATACACACACATGTAGCTACTCACCAACCCATGCAGCCACTTATACACAAAGTGAAACACTGATACAAACATTTAAACATTTAAACAATACTCGCTAATATATGTATTCACTAAGATACACTTAATAAGCTAGTTAACCAATCAATTAAAAAAAAAACATCCATTAAGACACTTATTTAAACATTTATTCTTCCATCAATATTTACATATACATATATAAAACTTATTTATTTTTCAGAAAGACACACATTCACTGGATGGTGTCATCAGTGATGTCATGAGTGATGTCACTGACCATGTCATGAGTGATGTCATATGTGACGTCATCAGCAGTGCATTGCAGGCGCGCAAGTTATAGTGAGTCCAACTAACTATAACGTGGGAATTTCAATGGTTTTATGTCTGTAAAATTTCCAGCTAACTATAACTGGTGTCAAACCTATGGTTTTTTCAGTGAATTTAATAGGTTTTTTAAATGCTAATTCCTAACTATAACTGGTGTGAAACTTATGGTTTTTTCAGTGAATATATATATATATATATATATATATATATATATATATATATATATATATATATATATTTAAAACAAATCCCTTTCAGGCATAGAGTGACGCATAAATTATGCAAAAAAGAAGGAGAGAACTCTGGGTAGGTCTCAGTTTAGGTGGAAAGCAGCTCTAGTTAGAGCACTCTCAACACCAGCGACACTCTAGATCTGCTCACCTCAAATGTCTGTTTTTCTATCAAAGTTTTTAAGCATAGGATTAGCACAGTGCTATCCACGCCGAGATAGAAAATGACACAGTCTTTTGCGATTTAAACAGCAAAGTCTTTAAGCATAGGATTAGTACAGTGCAGTCCTTGCCGAGCTGTAAAATAACAAAAGCCATTTATCACTCTAGGCACAATATTACAGCTTTGAATTGGTAACATACCAACTCAAGCCAACCTGAAATGAGTAAAAGCAACCCCTGACACAGTGTTTCGCTCTAATTAGAGCTCTTCAGAGAGGTATAGCTTTGTCCAGACACAAGGGAGCACCCAGTATTAAATCAAAATAAATCCCTTTCAGGCATAGAGTGACGCATAAATTATGCAAAAAAGAAGGAGAGAACTCTGGGTAGGTCTCAGTTTAGGTGGAAAGCAGCTCTAGTTAGAGCACTCTCAACACCAGCGACACTCTAGATCTGCTCACCTCAAATGTCTGTTTTTCTATCAAAGTTTTTAAGCATAGGATTAGCACAGTGCTATCCACGCCGAGATAGAAAATGACAAAAGTCTTTTGCCATTTAAACGGCAAAGTCTTTAAGCATAGGACTAGTACAGTGCAGTCCTTGCCGAGCTGTAAAATAACAAAAGCCATTTATCACTCTAGGCACAATATTACAGCTTTGAATTGGTAACATACCAACTCAAGCCAACCTGAAATGAGTAAAAGCAACCCCTGACACAGTGTTTCGCTCTAATAGAGCTCTTCAGAGAGGTATAGCTTTGTCCAGACACAAGGGAGCACCCAGTATTAAATCAAAACAAATCCCTTTCAGGCATAGAGTGACGCATAAATTATGCAAAAAAGAAGGAGAGAACTCTGGGTAGGTCTCAGTTTAGGTGGAAAGCAGCTCTAGTTAGAGCACTCTCAACACCAGCGACACTCTAGATCTGCTCACCTCAAATGTCTGTTTTTCTATCAAAGTTTTTAAGCATAGGATTAGCACAGTGCTATCCACGCCGAGATAGAAAATGACAAAGTCTTTTGCCATTTAAACAGCAAAGTCTTTAAGCATAGGACTAGTACAGTGCAGTCCTTGCCGAGCTGTAAAATAACAAAAGCAATTTATCACTCTAGGCACAATATTACAGCTTTGAATTGGTAACATACCAACTCAAGCCAACCTGAAATGAGTAAAAGCAACCCCTGACACAGTGTTTCGCTCTAATTAGAGCTCTTCAGAGAGGTATAGCTTTGTCCAGACACAAGGGAGCACCCAGTATTAAATCAAAACAAATCCCTTTCAGGCATAGAGTGACGCATAAATTATGCAAAAAAGAAGGAGAGAACTCTGGGTAGGTCTCAGTTTAGGTGGAAAGCAGCTCTAGTTAGAGCACTCTCAACACCAGCGACACTCTAGATCTGCTCACCTCAAATGTCTGTTTTTCTATCAAAGTTTTTAAGCATAGGATTAGCACAGTGCTATCCACGCCGAGATAGAAAATGACAAAGTCTTTTGCCATTTAAACAGCAAAGTCTTTAAGCATAGGACTAGTACAGTGCAGTCCTTGCCGAGCTGTAAAATAACAAAAGCCATTTATCACTCTAGGCACAATATTACAGCTTTGAATTGGTAACATACCAACTCAAGCCAACCTGAAATGAGTAAAAGCAACCCCTGACACAGTGTTTCGCTCTAATTAGAGCTCTTCAGAGAGGTATAGCTTTGTCCAGACACAAGGGAGCACCCAGTATTAAATCAAAATAAATCCCTTTCAGGCATAGAGTGACGCATAAATTATGCAAAAAAGAAGGAGAGAACTCTGGGTAGGTCTCAGTTTAGGTGGAAAGCAGCTCTAGTTAGAGCACTCTCAACACCAGCGACACTCTAGATCTGCTCACCTCAAATGTCTGTTTTTCTATCAAAGTTTTTAAGCATAGGATTAGCACAGTGCTATCCACGCCGAGATAGAAAATGACAAAGTCTTTTGCCATTTAAACGGCAAAGTCTTTAAGCATAGGACTAGTACAGTGCAGTCCTTGCCGAGCTGTAAAATAACAAAAGCCATTTATCACTCTAGGCACAATATTACAGCTTTGAATTGGTAACATACCAACTCAAGCCAACCTGAAATGAGTAAAAGCAACCCCTGACACAGTGTTTCGCTCTAATAGAGCTCTTCAGAGAGGTATAGCTTTGTCCAGACACAAGGGAACACCCAGAATTAAATCAAAACAAATCCCTTTCAGGCATAGAGTGACGCATAAATTATGCAAAAAAGAAGGAGAGAACTCTGGGTAGGTCTCAGTTTAGGTGGAAAGCAGCTCTAGTTAGAGCACTCTCAACACCAGCGACACTCTAGATCTGCTCACCTCAAATGTCTGTTTTTCTATCAAAGTTTTTAAGCATAGGATTAGCACAGTGCTATCCACGCCGAGATAGAAAATGACAAAGTCTTTTGCCATTTAAACAGCAAAGTCTTTAAGCATAGGACTAGTACAGTGCAGTCCTTGCCGAGCTGTAAAATAACAAAAGCCATTTATCACTCTAGGCACAATATTACAGCTTTGAATTGGTAACATACCAACTCAAGCCAACCTGAAATGAGTAAAAGCAACCCCTGACACAGTGTTTCGCTCTAATTAGAGCTCTTCAGAGAGGTATAGCTTTGTCCAGACACAAGGGAGCACCCAGTATTAAATCAAAACAAATCCCTTTCAGGCATAGAGTGATGCATAAATTATGCAAAAAAGAAGGAGAGAACTCTGGGTAGGTCTCAGTTTAGGTGGAAAGCAGCTCTAGTTAGAGCACTCTCAACACCAGCGACACTCTAGATCTGCTCACCTCAAATGTCTGTTTTTCTATCAAAGTTTTTAAGCATAGGATTAGCACAGTGCTATCCACGCCGAGATAGAAAATTACAAAGTCTTTTGCCATTTAAACAGCAAAGTCTTTAAGCATAGGACTAGTACAGTGCAGTCCTTGCCGAGCTGTAAAATAACAAAAGCCATTTATCACTCTAGGCACAATATTACAGCTTTGAATTGGTAACATACCAACTCAAGCCAACCTGAAATGAGTAAAAGCAACCCCTGACACAGTGTTTTGCTCTAATTAGAGTTCTTCAGAGAGGTATAGCTTTGTCCAGACACAAGGGAGCACCCAGTATTAAATCAAAACAAATCCCTTTCAGGCATAGAGTGACGCATAAATTATGCAAAAAAGAAGGAGAGAACTCTGGGTAGGTCTCAGTTTAGGTGGAAAGCAGCTCTAGTTAGAGCACTCTCAACACCAGCGACACTCTAGATCTGCTCACCTCAAATGTCTGTTTTTCTATCAAAGTTTTTAAGCATAGGATTAGCACAGTGCTATCCACGCCGAGATAGAAAATGACAAAGTCTTTTGCCATTTAAACAGCAAAGTCTTTAAGCATAGGACTAGTACAGTGCAGTCCTTGCCGAGCTGTAAAATAACAAAAGCCATTTATCACTCTAGGCACAATATTACAGCTTTGAATTGGTAACATACCAACTCAAGCAAACCTGAAATGAGTTCAAGCAACCCCTGACACAGTGTTTCTCTCTAATTAGAGCTCTTCAGAGAGGTATAGCTTTGTCCAGACACAAGGGAGCACCCAGTATTAAATCAAAACAAATCCCTTTCAGGCATAGAGTGACGCATAAATTATGCAAAAAAGAAGGAGAGAACTCTGGGTAGGTCTCAGTTTAGGTAGAAAGCAGCTCTAGTTAGAGCACTCTCAACACCAGCGACACTCTAGATCTGCTCACCTCAAATGTCTGTTTTTCTATCAAAGTTTTTAAGCATAGGATTAGCACAGTGCTATCCACGCCGAGATAGAAAATGACAAAGTCTTTTGCCATTTAAACAGCAAAGTCTTTAAGCATAGGACTAGTACAGTGCAGTCCTTGCCGAGCTGTAAAATAACAAAAGCCATTTATCACTCTAGGCACAATATTACAGCTTTGAATTGGTAACATACCAACTCAAGCCAACCTGAAATGAGTAAAAGCAACCCCTGACACAGTGTTTCGCTCTAATTAGAGCTCTTCAGAGAGGTATAGCTTTGTCCAGACACAAGGGAGCACCCAGTATTAAATCAAAACAAATCCCTTTCAGGCATAGAGTGACGCATAAATTATGCAAAAAAGAAGGAGAGAACTCTGGGTAGGTCTCAGTTTAGGTGGAAAGCAGCTCTAGTTAGAGCACTCTCAACACCAGCGACACTCTAGATCTGCTCACCTCAAATGTCTGTTTTTCTATCAAAGTTTTTAAGCATAGGATTAGCACAGTGCTATCCACGCCGAGATAGAAAATTACAAAGTCTTTTGCCATTTAAACAGCAAAGTCTTTAAGCATAGGACTAGTACAGTGCAGTCCTTGCCGAGCTGTAAAATAACAAAAGCCATTTATCACTCTAGGCACAATATTACAGCTTTGAATTGGTAACATACCAACTCAAGCCAACCTGAAATGAGTAAAAGCAACCCCTGACACAGTGTTTTGCTCTAATTAGAGTTCTTCAGAGAGGTATAGCTTTGTCCAGACACAAGGGAGCACCCAGTATTAAATCAAAACAAATCCCTTTCAGGCATAGAGTGACGCATAAATTATGCAAAAAAGAAGGAGAGAACTCTGGGTAGGTCTCAGTTTAGGTGGAAAGCAGCTCTAGTTAGAGCACTCTCAACACCAGCGACACTCTAGATCTGCTCACCTCAAATGTCTGTTTTTCTATCAAAGTTTTTAAGCATAGGATTAGCACAGTGCTATCCACGCCGAGATAGAAAATGACAAAGTCTTTTGCCATTTAAACAGCAAAGTCTTTAAGCATAGGACTAGTACAGTGCAGTCCTTGCCGAGCTGTAAAATAACAAAAGCCATTTATCACTCTAGGCCAGTGGTTCCCAAACTTTTGACTCCTGAGGACCCCCATTGAGTCACCACTGGCAGCCGGGGACCCCCAAGAAATTTGTAGGATTTCAATTCCAAACATTAAAACAGTAATTCGGAAGAAATGAACACACGTGTGCACACGAAACGAATACTCAAATTACTAATGATTTAGGGGCATATTTACAAGCCCCTATCACCATGGGAACATCACCTTTTGATATGTTCCCGTGGAGATAGGGCTTTGCCCTATTTACAAGACAACATTAAGCCACTTAACGTGCCTTAACGGTGCCTTGTACATAAGACCCCCTTTCATCCAATGCTTAGCGTGAAAGATGTGGGCAGTGGGTGTTGCGGTGGGCGTTTCCCCTGTAACACCCATTGATTTTGACATTGTCCCCTATTTACAAGAACAGCGTAAATGGGAAGCAGCGCCAAAATTAAGACCAGGGAAACTGGTCTGAACTTGGTGAAACAAGGAGAAATGCTTCATTTCTCTTTGTTTTTGCAAAACGCCTAGGATTGTGTATGTTCAGGAAGGTGACCCTTCCTGCACATCAACAACCTTAAAAAAAATGACATTTTGTAACTTCCATGTGTGCTGCATTAAGCAGCACACATAGAAGTGACAACATTACATTATTCAAGATTGTTTATGTGCAGGAAGGGGGACCTTCCTGTACATAAACAATCTTTCCATGTTAAGTGTAGCGCCAGCCCAGGGGAAACACAGGGCTGCACCATATTCTTGTAAATATGGTGCAGCCCTGCGTTTCTGAAGTGGTGAAGTGTGCTGTTAAGCCAAGGAGGCTAGTGACACTCTCCGCCCCTACTGTTGTATTTTATATTGAAAGAATTTGCAAGAAAACAAAACAAGTTAATGGGAAGGTTGGGGCTGCATCTCCGTGACTTTTCAATGGTTGGCTTTATTTCGCAGTACAAGGCTCCTGCCAAGGGCAGACTGGACACTCAAAGCCACCCTGACAAATGTTTTCAGATCAGTACCCATACAGTGCACACCAAGTGTGATGAGTGAGGCTGACCACTACAAAGGGGACTTTGGGAGGCTCGCCCCTTAAGAAATTTAGGAAACAATGGTGCATTCTACAACACATTTCTCATTATATATTGAATTGTATTAGCTTTTAAAGAATAGTAAATGAAGACCTGACTATGCACAAGAATACGACGACCTTTCTGGGGGTTCTTCAATGATTCCCCCACTATCACCCTCCAACAGTGCCTCTCATCGCTCCATAGCCCCTCTGTCACATGTATTTCATTTCTTACAGCATTTCCTCATACCATTGTAGGATGTCAGAGCACTTTACATCACACACATATGGAGACAGTGAGTCATATGTGTTAGTGTATAGAAAATGTTTCATATGGCAAAGGGGACTACAAGGTGTAGGATTCACATGTCATTCATACTGGTAGGCATTTTTAAAGAGTGCTGGTCTGGAGAAAAACAAACTCAGGATTCAGAACATAACACAGTGGTTTGCATTGGCTTTAACAATTAAAATGTTTTTCAACCCAACTAAACCTTTCTAGAAGCATAAGGATAATGAAAGACTGAGAAAAAACATAAATCACTAACCTGTACCTTGCAGTTTGCAAGCAGCTGTTTGATGAGTTTATTGGTTACTGTGCTAGATTACGATTGTCACTTATGAACTGCACTGTAACAAAAGAATCTCTCTGACAAAAGCAGTAACCCACTGACCTATGCATATAAAATACTGTTTTTGAAAATGCATGTTACACGTTCTTTGCAGTAAGCATATACACCCTCTGTGCTACATTTCTTCAGTCAAAGCTGCCACCAGACAAAACTCTCATGTCTTTCCAGCAGGTACATTAATCACTGTTATCTTGACACTTTTATTGTTCTTTGAACTCTGCTAATTAAACAAGATGCTTTGCAGTGCTTTTAAAACTGCTGCCTGCGGACCCCCTGGGAATGTGTCACGGACCCCTGGGGGTCCGCGGACCACAGTTTGGGAAACACTGCTCTAGGCACAATATTACAGCTTTGAATTGGTAACATACCAACTCAAGCAAACCTGAAATGAGTTCAAGCAACCCCTGACACAGTGTTTCTCTCTAATTAGAGCTCTTCAGAGAGGTATAGCTTTGTCCAGACACAAGGGAGCACCCAGTATTAAATCAAAACAAATCCCTTTCAGGCATAGAGTGACGCATAAATTATGCAAAAAAGAAGGAGAGAACTCTGGGTAGGTCTCAGTTTAGGTAGAAAGCAGCTCTAGTTAGAGCACTCTTAACACCAGCGACACTCTAGATCTGCTCACCTCAAATGTCTGTTTTTCTATCAAAGTTTTTAAGCATAGGATTAGCACAGTGCTATCCACGCCGAGATAAAAAATGACAAAGTGTTTTGCCATTTAAACAGCAAAGTCTTTAAGCATAGGACTAGTACAGTGCAGTCCTTGCCGAGCTGTAAAATAACAAAAGCCATTTATCACTCTAGGCACAATATTACAGCTTTGAATTGGTAACATACCAACTCAAGCCAACCTGAAATGAGTAAAAGCAACCCCTGACACAGTGTTTCGCTCTAATTAGAGCTCTTCAGAGAGGTATAGCTTTGTCCAGAGACAAGGGAGCACCCAGTATTAAATCAAAACAAATCCCTTTCAGGCATAGAGTGACGCATAAATTATGCAAAAAAGAAGGAGAGAACTCTGGGTAGGTCTCAGTTTAGGTGGAAAGCAGCTCTAGTTAGAGCACTCTCAACACCAGCGACACTCTAGATCTGCTCACCTCAAATGTCTGTTTTTCTATCAAAGTTTTTAAGCATAGGATTAGCACAGTGCTATCCACGCCGAGATAGAAAATGACAAAGTTGTTTGCCATTTAAACAGCAAAGTCTTTAAGCATAGGACTAGTACAGTGCAGTCCTTGCCGAGGTGTAAAATAACAAAAGCCATTTATCACTCTAGGCACAATATTACAGCTTTGAATTGGTAACATACCAACTCAAGCCAACCTGAAATGAGTAAAAGCAACCCCTGACACAGTGTTTTGCTCTAATTAGAGCTCTTCAGAGAGGTATAGCTCTGTCCAGACACAAGGGAGCACCCAGTATTAAATCAAAACAAATCCCTTTCAGGCAAGGAGTGACGCATAAATTATGCAAAAAAGAAGGAGAGAACTCTGGGTAGGTCTCAGTTTAGGTGGAAAGCAGCTCTAGTTAGAGCACTCTCAACACCAGCGACACTCTAGATCTGCTCACCTCAAATGTCTGTTTTTCTATCAAAGTTTTTAAGCATAGGATTAGCACAGTGCTATCCACGCTGAGATAGAAAATGACAAAGTCTTTTGCCATTTAAACAGCAAAGTCTTTAAGCATTGGACTAGTACAGTGCAGTCCTTGCCGAGCTGTAAAATAACAAAAGCCATTTATCACTCTAGGCACAATATTACAGCTTTGAATTGGTAACATACCAACTCAAGCCAACCTGAAATGAGTAAAAGCAACCCCTGACACAGTGTTTCGCTCTAATTAGAGCTCTTCAGAGAGGTATAGCTTTGTCCAGACACAAGGGAGCACCCAGTATTAAATCAAAACAAATCCCTTTCAGGCATAGAGTGATGCATAAATTATGCAAAAAAGAAGGAGAGAACTCTGGGTAGGTCTCAGTTTAGGTGGAAAGCAGCTCTAGTTAGAGCACTCTCAACACCAGCGACACTCTAGATCTGCTCACCTCAAATGTCTGTTTTTCTATCAAAGTTTTTAAGCATAGGATTAGCACAGTGCTATCCACGCTGAGATAGAAAATGACAAAGTCTTTTGCCATTTAAACAGCAAAGTCTTTAAGCATTGGACTAGTACAGTGCAGTCCTTGCCGAGCTGTAAAATAACAAAAGCCATTTATCACTCTAGGCACAATATTACAGCTTTGAATTGGTAACATACCAACTCAAGCCAACCTGAAATGAGTAAAAGCAACCCCTGACACAGTGTTTCGCTCTAATTAGAGCTCTTCAGAGAGGTATAGCTTTGTCAAGACACAAGGGAGCACCCAGTATTAAATCAAAACAAATCCCTTTCAGGCATAGAGTGACGCATAAATTATGCAAAAAAGAAGGAGAGAACTCTGGGTAGGTCTCAGTTTAGGTGGAAAGCAGCTCTAGTTAGAGCACTCTCAACACCAGCGACACTCTAGATCTGCTCACCTCAAATGTCTGTTTTTCTATCAAAGTTTTTAAGCATAGGATTAGCACAGTGCTATCCACGCCGAGATAGAAAATGACAAAGTCGTTTGCCATTTAAACAGCAAAGTCTTTAAGCATAGGACTAGTACAGTGCAGTCCTTGCCGAGGTGTAAAATAACAAAAGCCATTTATCACTCTAGGCACAATATTACAGCTTTGAATTGGTAACATACCAACTCAAGCCAACCTGAAATGAGTAAAAGCAACCCCTGACACAGTGTTTTGCTCTAATTAGAGCTCTTCAGAGAGGTATAGCTCTGTCCAGACACAAGGGAGCACCCAGTATTAAATCAAAACAAATCCCTTTCAGGCAAGGAGTGACGCATAAATTATGCAAAAAAGAAGGAGAGAACTCTGGGTAGGTCTCAGTTTAGGTGGAAAGCAGCTCTAGTTAGAGCACTCTCAACACCAGCGACACTCTAGATCTGCTCACCTCAAATGTCTGTTTTTCTATCAAAGTTTTTAAGCATAGGATTAGCACAGTGCTATCCACGCTGAGATAGAAAATGACAAAGTCTTTTGCCATTTAAACAGGAAAGTCTTTAAGCATAGGACTAGTACAGTGCAGTCCTTGCCGAGCTGTAAAATAACAAAAGCCATTTATCACTCTAGGCACAATATTACAGCTTTGAATTGGTAACATACCAACTCAAGCCAACCTGAAATGAGTAAAAGCAACCCCTGACACAGTGTTTCGCTCTAATTAGAGCTCTTCAGAGAGGTATAGCTTTGTCCAGACACAAGGGAGCACCCAGTATTAAATCAAAACAAATCCCTTTCAGGCATAGAGTGACGCATAAATTATGCAAAAAAGAAGGAGAGAACTCTGGGTAGGTCTCAGTTTAGGTGGAAAGCAGCTCTAGTTAGAGCACTCTCAACACCAGCGACACTCTAGATCTGCTCACCTCAAATGTCTGTTTTTCTATCAAAGTTTTTAAGCATAGGATTAGCACAGTGCTATCCACGCCGAGATAGAAAATGACAAAGTCTTTTGCCATTTAAACAGCAAAGTCTTTAAGCATAGGACTAGTACAGTGCAGTCCTTGCCGAGCTGCAAAATAACAAAAGCCATTTATCACTCTAGGCACAATATTACAGCTTTGAATTGGTAACATACCAACTCAAGCCAACCTGAAATTAGTAAAAGCAACCCCTGACACAGTGTTTCGCTCTAATTAGAGCTCTTCAGAGAGGTATAGCTTTGTCCAGACACAAGGGAGCACCCAGTATTAAATCAAAACAAATCCCTTTCAGGCATAGAGTGACGCATAAATTATGCAAAAAAGAAGGAGAGAACTCTGGGTAGGTCTCAGTTTAGGTAGAAAGCAGCTCTAGTTAGAGCACTCTCAACACCAGCGACACTCTAGATCTGCTCACCTCAAATGTCTGTTTTTCTATCAAAGTTTTTAAGCATAGGATTAGCACAGTGCTATCCACGCCGAGATAAAAAATGACAAAGTCTTTTGCCATTTAAACAGCAAAGTCTTTAAGCATAGGACTAGTACAGTGCAGTCCTTGCCGAGCTGTAAAATAACAAAAGCCATTTATCACTCTATGCACAATATTACAGCTTTGAATTGGTAACATACCAACTCAAGCCAACCTGAAATGAGTAAAAGCAACCCCTGACACAGTGTTTCGCTCTAATTAGAGCTCTTCAGAGAGGTATAGCTTTGTCCAGACACAAGGGAGCACCCAGTATTAAAATCAAAACAAATCCCTTTCAGGCATAGAGTGACGTATAAATTATGCAAAAAAGAAGGAGAGAACTCTGGGTAGGTCTCAGTTTAGGTGGAAAGCAGCTCTAGTTAGAGCACTCTCAACACCAGCGACACTCTAGATCTGCTCACCTCAAATGTCTGTTTTTCTATCAAAGTTTTTAAGCATAGGATTAGCACAGTGCTATCCACGCCGAGATAGAAAATGACAAAGTCGTTTGCCATTTAAACAGCAAAGTCTTTAAGCATAGGACTAGTACAGTGCAGTCCTTGCCGAGGTGTAAAATAACAAAAGCCATTTATCACTCTAGGCACAATATTACAGCTTTGAATTGGTAACATACCAACTCAAGCCAACCTGAAATGAGTAAAAGCAACCCCTGACACAGTGTTTCGCTCTAATTAGAGCTCTTCAGAGAGGTATAGCTTTGTCCAGACACAAGGGAGCACCCAGTATTAAATCAAAACAAATCCCATTCAGGCAAGGAGTGACGCATAAATTATGCAAAAAAGAAGGAGAGAACTCTGGGTAGGTCTCAGTTTAGGTGGAAAGCAGCTCTAGTTTGAGCACTCTCAACACCAGCGACACTCTAGATCTGCTCACCTCAAATGTCTGTTTTTCTATCAAAGTTTTTAAGCATAGGATTAGCACAGTGCTATCCACGCTGAGATAGAAAATGACAAAGTCTTTTGCCATTTAAACAGCAAAGTCTTTAAGCATAGGACTAGTACAGTGCAGTCCTTGCCGAGCTGTAACATAACAAAAGCCATTTATCACTCTAGGCACAATATTACAGCTTTGAATTGGTAACATACCAACTCAAGCCAACCTGAAATGAGTAAAAGCAACCCCTGACACAGTGTTTCGCTCTAATTAGAGCTCTTCAGAGAGGTATAGCTTTGTCCAGACACAAGGGAGCACCCAGTATTAAATCAAAACAAATCCCTTTCAGGCATAGAGTGACGCATAAATTATGCAAAAAAGAAGGAGAGAACTCTGGGTAGGTCTCAGTTTAGGTGGAAAGCAGCTCTAGTTAGAGCACTCTCAACACCAGCGACACTCTAGATCTGCTCACCTCAAATGTCTGTTTTTCTATCAAAGTTTTTAAGCATAGGATTAGCACAGTGCTATCCACGCCGAGATAGAAAATGACAAAGTCTTTTGCCATTTAAACAGCAAAGTCTTTAAGCATAGGACTAGTACAGTGCAGTCCTTGCCGAGCTGTAAAATAACAAAAGCCATTTATCACTCTAGGCACAATATTACAGCTTTGAATTGGTAACATACCAACTCAAGCCAACCTGAAATGAGTAAAAGCAACCCCTGACACAGTGTTTCGCTCTAATTAGAGCTCTTCAGAGAGGTATAGCTTTGTCCAGACAAGGGAGCACCCAGTATTAAATCAAAACAAATCCCTTTCAGGCATAGAGTGACGCATAAATTATGCAAAAAAGAAGGAGAGAACTCTGGGTAGGTCTCAGTTTAGGTGGAAAGCAGCTCTAGTTAGAGCACTCTCAACACCAGCGACACTCTAGATCTGCTCACCTCAAATGTCCGTTTTTCTATCAAAGTTTTTAAGCATAGGATTAGCACAGTGCTATCCACGCCGAGATAGAAAATGACAAAGTCTTTTGCCAATTAAACAGCAAAGTCTTTAAGCATAGGACTAGTACAGTGCAGTCCTTGCCGAGCTGTAAAATAACAAAAGCCATTTATCACTCTAGGCACAATATTACAGCTTTGAATTGGTAACATACCAACTCAAGCAAACCTGAAATGAGTAAAAGCAACTCCTGACACAGTGTTTCGCTCTAATTAGAGCTCTTCAGAGAGGTATAGCTTTGTCCAGACACAAGGGAGCACCCAGTATTAAATCAAAACAAATCCCTTTCAGGCATAGAGTGACGCATAAATTATGCAAAAAAGGAGAGAACTCTGGGTAGGTCTCAGTTTAGGTGGAAAGCAGCTCTAGTTAGAGCACTCTCAACACCAGCGACACTCTAGATCTGCTCACCTCAAATGTCTGTTTTTCTATCAAAGTTTTTAAGCATAGGATTAGCACAGTGCTATCCACGCCGAGATAGAAAATGACAAAGTCTTTTGCCATTTAAACAGCAAAGTCTTTAAGCATAGGACTAGTACAGTGCAGTCCTTGCCGAGCTGTAAAATAACAAAAGCCATTTATCACTCTAGGCACAATATTACAGCTTTGAATTGGTAACATACCAACTCAAGCCAACCTGAAATGAGTAAAAGCAACCCCTGACACAGTGTTTCGCTCTAATTAGAGCTCTTCAGAGAGGTATAGCTTTGTCCAGACACAAGGGAGCACCCAGTATTAAATCAAAACAAATCCCTTTCAGGCACAGAGTGACGCATAAATTATGCAAAAAAGAAGGAGAGAACTCTGGGTAGGTCTCAGTTTAGGTGGAAAGCAGCTCTAGTTAGAGCACTCTCAACACCAGCGACACTCTAGATCTGCTCACCTCAAATGTCTGTTTTTCTATCAAAGTTTTTAAGCATAGGATTAGCACAGTGCTATCCACGCCGAGATAGAAAATTACAAAGTCTTTTGCCATTTAAACAGCAAAGTCTTTAAGCATAGGACTAGTACAGTGCAGTCCTTGCCGAGCTGTAAAATAACAAAAGCCATTTATCACTCTAGGCACAATATTACAGCTTTGAATTGGTAACATACCAACTCAAGCCAACCTGAAATGAGTAAAAGCAACCCCTGACACAGTGTTTCGCTCTAATTAGAGCTCTTCAGAGAGGTATAGCTTTGTCCAGACACAAGGGAGCACCCAGTATTAAATCAAAACAAATCCCTTTCAGGCATAGAGTGACGCATAAATTATGCAAAAAAGAAGGAGAGAACTCTGGGTAGGTCTCAGTTTAAGTGGAAAGCAGCTCTAGTTAGAGCACTTTCAACACCAGCGACACTCTAGATCTGCTCACCTCAAATGTCTGTTTTTCTATCAAAGTTTTTAAGCATAGGATTAGCACAGTGCTATCCACGCCGAGATAGAAAATGACAAAGTCTTTTGCCATTTAAACAGCAAAGTCTTTAAGCATAGGACTAGTACAGTGCAGTCCTTGCTGAGCTGTAAAATAACAAAAGCCATTTATCACTCTAGGCACAATATTACAGCTTTGAATTGGTAACATACCAACTCAAGCCAACCTGAAATGAGTAAAAGCAACCCCTGACACAGTGTTTCGCTCTAATTAGTGCTCTTCAGAGAGGTATAGCTTTGTCCAGACACAAGGGAGCACCCAGTATTAAATCAAAACAAATCCCTTTCAGGCATAGAGTGACGCATACATTATGCAAAAAAGAAGGAGAGAACTCTGGGTAGGTCTCAGTTTAGGTGGAAAGCAGCTCTAGTTAGAGCACTCTCAACACCAGCGACACTCTAGATCTGCTCACCTCAAATGTCTGTTTTTCTATCAAAGTTTTTAAGCATAGGATTAGCACAGTGCTATCCACGCCGAGATAGAAAATGACAAAGTCTTTTGCCATTTAAACAGCAAAGTCTTTAAGCATAGGACTAGTACAGTGCAGTCCTTGCTGAGCTGTAAAATAACAAAAGCCATTTATCACTCTAGGCACAATATTACAGCTTTGAATTGGTAACATACCAACTCAAGCCAACCTGAAATGAGTAAAAGCAACCCCTGACACAGTGTTTCGCTCTAATTAGTGCTCTTCAGAGAGGTATAGCTTTGTCCAGACACAAGGGAGCACCCAGTATTAAATCAAAACAAATCCCTTTCAGGCATAGAGTGACGCATACATTATGCAAAAAAGAAGGAGAGAACTCTGGGTAGGTCTCAGTTTAGGTGGAAAGCAGCTCTAGTTAGAGCACTCTCAACACCAGCGACACTCTAGATCTGCTCACCTCAAATGTCTGTTTTTCTATCAAAGTTTTTAAGCATAGGATTAGCACAGTGCTATCCACGCCGAGATAGAAAATGACAAAGTCTTTTGCCATTTAAACAGCAAAGTCTTTAAGCATAGGACTAGTACAGTGCAGTCCTTGCCGAGCTGTAAAATAACAAAAGCCATTTATCACTCTAGGCACAATATTACAGCTTTGAATTGGTAACATACCAACTCAAGCCAACCTGAAATGAGTAAAAGCAACCCCTGACACAGTGTTTCGCTCTAATTAGAGCTCTTCAGAGAGGTATAGCTTTGTCCAGACACAAGGGAGCACCCAGTATTAAATCAAAACAAATCCCTTTCAGGCATAGAGTGACGCATAAATTATGCAAAAAAGAAGGAGAGAACTCTGGGTAGGTCTCAGTTTAGGTGGAAAGCAGCTCTAGTTAGAGCACTCTCAACACCAGCGACACTCTAGATCTGCTCACCTCAAATGTCTGTTTTTCTATCAAAGTTTTTAAGCATAGGATTAGCACAGTGCTATCCACGCCGAGATAGAAAATGACAAAGTCTTTTGCCATTTAAACAGCAAACTCTTTAAGCATAGGACTAGTACAGTGCAGTCCTTGCCGAGCTGTAAAATAACAAAAGCCATTTATCACTCTAGGCACAATATTACAGCTTTGAATTGGTAACATACCAACTCAAGCCAACCTGAAATGAGTAAAAGCAACCCCTGACACAGTGTTTCGCTCTAATTAGAGCTCTTCAGAGAGGTATACCTTTGTCCAGACACAAGGGAGCACCCAGTATTAAATCAAAACAAATCCCTTTCAGGCATAGAGTGACGCATAAATTATGCAAAAAGGAAGGAGAGAACTCTGGGTAGGTCTCAGTTTAGGTGGAAAGCAGCTCTAGTTAGAGCACTCTCAACACCAGCAACACTCTAGATCTGCTCACCTCAAATGTCTGTTTTTCTATCAAAGTTTTTAAGCATAGGATTAGCACAGTGCTATCCACGCCGAGATAGAAAATGACAAAGTCTTTTGCCATTTAAACAGCAAAGTCTTTAAGCATAGGACTAGTACAGTGCAGTCCTTGCCGAGCTGTAAAATAACAAAAGCCATGTATCACTCTAGGCACAATATTACAGCTTTGAATTAGTAACATACCAACTCAAGCCAACCTGAAATGAGTAAAAGCAACCCCTGACACAGTGTTTCGCTCTAATTAGAGCTCTTCAGAGAGGTATAGCTTTGTCCAGACACAAGGGAGCACCCAGTATTAAATCAAAACAAATCCCTTTCAGGCATAGAGTGACGCATAAATTATGCAAAAAAGAAGGAGAGAACTCTGGGTAGGTCTCAGTTTAGGTGGAAAGCAGCTCTAGTTAGAGCACTCTCAACACCAGCGACACTCTAGATCTGCTCACCTCAAATGTCTGTTTTTCTATCAAAGTTTTTAAGCATAGGATTAGCACAGTGCTATCCACGCCGAGATAGAAAATGACAAAGTCTTTTGCCATTTAAACAGCAAAGTCTTTAAGCATAGGACTAGTACAGTGCAGTCCTTGCCGAGCTGTAAAATAACAAAAGCCATTTATCATTCTAGGCACAATATTACAGCTTTGAATTGGTAACATACCAACTCAAGCCAACCTGAAATGATTAAAAGCAACCCCTGACACAGTGTTTCGCTCTAAATACCAATTCAAAGCTGTAATATTGTGCCTAGAGTGATAAATGGCTTTTGTTATTTTACAGCTCGGCAAGGACTGCACTGTACTAGTCCTATGCTTAAAGACTTTGCTGTTTAAATGGCAAAAGACTTTGTCATTTTCTATCTCGGCGTGGATAGCACTGTGCTAATCCTATGCTTAAAAACTTTGATAGAAAAACAGACATTTGAGGTGAGCAGATCTAGAGTGTCGCTGGTGTTGAGAGTGCTCTAACTAGAGCTGCTTTCCACCTAAACTGAGACCTACCCAGAGTTCTCTCCTTCTTTTTTGCATAATTTATGCGTCCGTCTATGCCTGAAAGGGATTTGTTTTGATTTAATACTGGGTGCTCCCTTGTGTCTGGACAAAGCTATACCTCTCTGAAGAGCTCTAATTAGAGCGAAACACTGTGTCAGGGGTTGCTTTTACTCATTTCAGGTTGGCTTGAGTTGGTATGTTACCAATTCAAAGCTGTAATATTGTGCCTAGAGTGATAAATGGCTTTTGTTATTTTACAGCTCGGCAAGGACTGCACTGTACTAGTCCTATGCTTAAAGACTTTGCTGTTTAAATGGCAAAAGACTTTGTCATTTTCTATCTCGGCGTGGATAGCACTGTGCTAATCCTATGCTTAAAAACTTTGATAGAAAAACAGACATTTGAGGTGAGCAGATCTAGAGTGTCGCTGGTGTTGAGAGTGTTCTAACTAGAGCTGCTTTCCACCTAAACTGAGACCTACCCAGAGTTCTCTCCTTTTTTGCATAATTTATGCGTCACTCTATGCCTGAAAGGGATTTGTTTTGATTTAATACTGGGTGCTCCCTTGTGTCTGGACAAAGCTATACCTCTCTGAAGAGCTCTAATTAGAGCGAAACACTGTGTCAGGGGTTGCTTTTACTCATTTCAGGTTGGCTTGAGTTGGTATGTTACCAATTCAAAGCTGTAATATTGTGCCTAGACTGATAAATGGCTTTTGTTATTTTACAGCTCGGCAAGGACTGCACTGTACTAGTCCTATGCTTAAAGACTGCTGTTTAAATGGCAAAAGACTTTGTCATTTTCTATCTCGGCGTGGATAGCACTGTGCTAATCCTATGCTTAAAAACTTTGATAGAAAAACAGACATTTGAGGTGAGCAGATCTAGAGTGTCGCTGGTGTTGAGAGTGCTCTAACTAGAGCTGCTTTCCACCTAAACTGAGACCTACCCAGAGTTCTCTCCTTCTTTTTTGCATAATTTATGCGTCACTCTATGCCTGAAAGGGATTTGTTTTGATTTAATACTGGGTGCTCCCTTGTGTCTGGACAAAGCTATACCTCTCTGAAGAGCTCTAATTAGAGCGAAACACTGTGTCAGGGGTTGCTTTTACTCATTTCAGGTTGGCTTGAGTTGGTATGTTACCAATTCAAAGCTGTAATATTGTGCCTAGAGTGATAAATGGCTTTTGTTATTTTACAGCTCGGCAAGGACTGCACTGTACTAGTCCTATGCTTAAAGACTTTGCTGTTTAAATGGCAAAAGACTTTGTCATTTTCTATCTCGGCGTGGATAGCACTGTGCTAATCCTATGCTTAAAAACTTTGATAGAAAAACAGACATTTGAGGTGAGCAGATCTAAAGTGTCGCTGGTGTTGAGAGTGTTCTAACTAGAGCTGCTTTCCACCTAAACTGAGACCTACCCAGAGTTCTCTCCTTCTTTTTTGCATAATTTATGCGTCACTCTATGCCTGAAAGGGATTTGTTTTGATTTAATACTGGGTGCTCCCTTGTGTCTGGACAAAGCTATACCTCTCTGAAGAGCTCTAATTAGAGCGAAACACTGTGTCAGGGGTTGCTTTTACTCATTTCAGGTTGGCTTGAGTTGGTATGTTACCAATTCAAAGCTGTAATATTGTGCCTAGACTGATAAATGGCTTTTGTTATTTTACAGCTCGGCAAGGACTGCACTGTACTAGTCCTATGCTTAAAGACTGCTGTTTAAATGGCAAAAGACTTTGTCATTTTCTATCTCGGCGTGGATAGCACTGTGCTAATCCTATGCTTAAAAACTTTGATAGAAAAACAGACATTTGAGGTGAGCAGATCTAGAGTGTCGCTGGTGTTGAGAGTGCTCTAACTAGAGCTGCTTTCCACCTAAACTGAGACCTACCCAGAGTTCTCTCCTTCTTTTTTGCATAATTTATGCGTCACTCTATGCCTGAAAGGGATTTGTTTTGATTTAATACTGGGTGCTCCCTTGTGTCTGGACAAAGCTATACCTCTCTGAAGAGCTCTAATTAGAGCGAAACACTGTGTCAGGGGTTGCTTTTACTCATTTCAGGTTGGCTTGAGTTGGTATGTTACCAATTCAAAGCTGTAATATTGTGCCTAGAGTGATAAATGGCTTTTGTTATTTTACAGCTCG